>NC_057834.1:0-10000000 GCF_910594005.1 Cervus elaphus | reverse complement strand
CTCAGCTATAGGTATGTGAGAGGGACCCTGAGTTTGCAGCCTCAAGTCGAATGGACACCGCGGTGCCCTGACTCGAGATAAGGCCGCATATCCCTGCAGTGACTTGAATGCAGGCTCGTCTTGAATTTCCCAAGACGAAAGGATGTCTGAATCCCCTGTGGAGACCACAGAGAAAGACCTAGTTCCCCACCTCATTGCAACCGGAGGCCTCACATCCTTTGAAAACTCCAGAGGTACGCGGAGATCAGTGCCTCCAAAGGAGACGATGCCTGACTCCTCGTGAAACTTGATAGGAGTCCCAGGATTCCCGTGGCACGTGGAAAGGGACACTTGGTCTCCCGCCTCAGCTGGAGAGGCGTCCCAATTGCCCTGCCAAGCCTCAAGGAGAATCCCGAGTTGTCCCTCGCAACTAGGCAGGAGTCCTGACGTCGCTGACGAAACACGAGTGTGGAAGGGCCATCCCCGTTGTAACTCGAGAATATACCCCAGGTTCCCGCCGCAACTCGAGAAAAACCATGAGACTTCCCCCTCGCCGCAAGATGAGGCCCGATTCCCCTGCACTGCATTCAAAGCAATTCCGTATTGCACATCAAACATGAAAGGAGACTTGATTTCCTTGATGGCACTCCAGAGAAACCCCAAGAACACTGTTTCAAGGCTAGAGGGATCCTGAAGTCACTGTAGCAACAAGAAAGAGCTCCGTGGACCAAAAATCAACACGAGATGAGAGGTTAGTCCCTGTCTTCGACTCCAGAGGAATACCACCTTACCACAAGCACCTCAAGAGGAGGCTTCTCTCAGCTCTAGGTATGTGAGAGGGACCCTGAGTTTGCGGCCACAAGTGGAATGGACACTGCGATGCCCTGACGTGAAATAACGCCGGATATCCCTGCAGTGACTTGAATGCAGGCTCGTCTTGCATCTCCCAAGACGAAAGGATGTCTGAATCCCCTCTGGAGACCACAGAGAAAGACCTAGTTCCCCACCTCATCGCGACCGGAGGCCTCACATCCTTTGAAAACTCCAGAGGTACGCGGAAATCAGTGCCTCCAAAGGAGACGATGCCTGACTCCTCGTGAAACTTGATAGGAGTCCCAGGATTCCTGTGGCACGTGGAAAGGGACCCTTGGTCTCCCGCCTCAGCTGGAGAGGCGTCCCAATTGCCCTGCCAAGCCTCGAGGAGAATCCCGAGTTGTCCCTCGCAACTAGGCAGGAGTCCTGACGTCGCTGAACAAACACGTGGGTGGAAGGGCCATCCCCGTCGTAACTCGAGAATATACCCCAGGTTCCCGCCGCAACTCGAGAAAAACCATGAGACTTCCCCCTCGCCGCGACATGAGGCCCGATTCCCCTGCACTGCATTCAAAGCAATTCCGTATTGCACATCAAACATGAAAGGAGCCTTGATTTCCTTGATGGCACTCCAGAGAAACCCCAAAAACACTGTTTCAAGGCTAGAGGGATCCTGAAGTCACTGTAGCAACAAGAAAGAGCTCCGTGGACCAAAAATCCACACGAGATAAGAGGTTAGTCCCTGTCTTCGAATCCAGAGGAATACCACCTTACCACAAGCACCTCAAGAGGAGGCTTCTCTCAGCTCTAGGTATGTGAGAGGGACCCTGAGTTTGCGGCCTCAAGTGGAATGGACACCGCGACGCCCTGACTCGAAATAAGGCCGGATATCCCTGCAGTGACTTGAATGCAGGCTCGTCTTGCATCTCCCAAGACGAAAGGATGTCTGAATCCCCTGTGGAGACCACAGAGAAAGACCTAGTTCCCCACCTCATCGCGACCGGAGGCCTCACATCCTTTGAAAACTCCAGAGGTACGCGGAGATCAGTGCCTCCAAAGGAGACGATGCCTGACTCCTCGTGAAACTTGATAGGAGTCCCAGGATTCATGTGGCACGTGGAAAGGGACACTTGGTCTCCCGCCTCAGCTGGACAGGCGTCCCAATTGCCCTGCCAAGCCTCGAGGAGAATCCCGAGTTGTCCCTCACAACTAGGCAGGAGTCCTGACGTGGCTGAACAAACACGTGGGTGGAAGGGCCATCCCCGTCGTAACTCGAGAATATACCCCAGGTTACCGCCGCAGCTCGAGAAAAACCATGAGACTTCCCCCTCGCCGCGAGATGAGGCCCGATTCCCCTGCACTGCGTGCAGAGCAATTCCGTGTTGCACATCACACATGAAAGGAGCCTTGATTTCCTTGATGGCACTCCAGAGAAACTCCAAGAACACTCTTTCAAGGCTAGAGGGATCCTGAGGTCACTGTAGCAACACAAAAGAGCTCTGTGGACCAAAAATCAACTCGAGATAAGAGGGTAGTCCCTGGCTTCGAATCCAGAGGAATACCACCTTACCACAAGCACCTCAAGAGGAGTCTTCTCCCAGCTCTAGGTATGTGAGAGGGACCCTGAGTTTGTGGCCTCAATTGGAATGGACACCGCGACGCCCTGACTCGACAGAAGGCCGGATATCCCTGCACTGACTTGAATGCAGGCTCGTCTTGAATCTCCCAAGACGAAAGGATGTCTGAATCCCCTGTGGAGACCACAGAGAAAGACCTAGTTCCCCACCTCATCGCGACCGGAGGCCTCACATCCTTTGAAAACTCCAGAGGTACGCGGAGATCAGTGCCTCCAAAGGAGACGATGCCTGACTCCTCGTGAAACTTGATAGGAGTCCCTGGATTCCTGTGGCACGTGGAAAGGGACCCTTGGTCTCCCGCCTCAGCTGGAGAGGCGTCCCAATTGCCCTGCCAAGCCTCGAGGAGAATCCCGAGTTGTCCCTCGCGACTAGGCAGGAGTCCTAACGTCGTTGAACAAAAATGTGTGTGGAAGGGCCATCCCCGTGGTAACTCGAGAATATACCCCAGGTTCCCGCCGCAACTCGAGAAAAACCATGAGACTTCCCCCTTGCCGCGAGATGAGGCCCGATTCCCCTGCACTGCGTGCAGAGCAATTCCGTGTTGCACATCACACATGAAAGGAGCCTTGATTTCCTTGATGGCACTCCAGAGAAACCCCAGGAGCAGTGTTTCAAGGCTAGAGGGATCCTGAGGTCACTGTAGCAACACGAAAGAGCTCCGTGGACCAAAAATCAACTCGAGATGAGAGGTTAGTCCCTGGCTTCGACTCCAGAGGAATACCACCTTACCACAAGCACCTCAAGAGGAGGCTTCTCTCAGCTCTAGGTATGTGAGAGGGACCCTGAGTTTGCGGCCTCAAGTGGAATGGACACCGCGATGCCCTGACTCGAAATAAGGCCGGATATCCCTGCAGTGACTTGAATGCAGGCTCGTCTTGCATCTCCCAAGACGAAAGGATGTCTGAATACCCTGTGGAGACCACAGAGAAAGACCTAGTTCCCCACCTCATCGCGACCGGAGGCCTCACATCCTTTGAAAACTCCAGAGGTACGCGGAGATCAGTGCCTCCAAAGGAGACGATGCCTGACTCCTCGTGAAACTTGATAGGAGTCCCAGAATTCCTGTGGCACGTGGAAAGGGACACCTGGTCTCCCGCCTCAGCTGGAGAGGCGTCCCAATTGCCCTGCCAAGCCTCGAGGAGAATCCCGAGTTGTCCCTCGCAACTAGGCAGGAGTCCTGCCGTCGCTGAACAAACACGTGGGTGGAAGGGCCATCCCCGTCATAACTTGAGAATATACCCCAGGTTCCCGCCGCATTTCGAGAAAAACCATGAGACTTCCCCCTCGCCGCGAGATGAGGCCAGATTCCCCTGCAGTGCGTGCAGAGCAATTCCGTGCTGCACATCACACATGAAAGGGGCCTTGATTTCCTTGATGGCACTCCAGAGAAACCCCAAGAACACTGTTTCAAGGCTCGAGGGATCCTGAGGTCACTGTAGCTACACGAAAGAGCTCCGTGGACGAAAAATCAACTCGAGATGAGAGGTTAGTCCCTGGCTTCGACTCCAGAGGAATACCACCTTACCACAAGCACCTCAAGAGGAGGCTTCTCTCAGCTCTAGGTACGCGAGAGGGACCCTGAGTTTGCGGTCTCAAGTGGAATGGACACCGCGATGCCCTGACGCGAAATAAGGCCGGATATCCCTGCAGTGACTTGAATGCAGGCTCGTCTTGCATCTCCCAAGACGAAAGGATGTCTGAATCCCCTGTGGAGACCACAGAGAAAGACCTAGTTCCCCACCTCATCGCGACCGGAGGCCTCACATACTTTGAAAACTCCAGAGGTACACTGAGATCAGTGCCTCCAAAGGAGACGATGCCTGACTCCTCGTGAAACTTGATAGGAGTCCCAGGATTCCTGTGGCACGTGGAAAGGGACCCTTGGTCTCCCGCCTCAGCTGGAGAGGCGTCCCAATTGACCTGCCAAGCCTCGAGGAGAATCCCGAGTTGTCCCTCGCAACTAGGCAGGAGTCCTGCCGTCGCTGAACAAACACGTGTGTGGAAGGGCCATCCCCGTCGTAACTCGAGAATATACCCCAGGTTCCCGCCGCAACTGGAGAAAAACCATGAGACTTCCCCCTCGCCGCAAGATGAGGCCCGATTCCCCTGCACTGCATTCAAAGCAATTCCGTATTGCACATCAAACATGAAAGGAGCCTTGATTTCCTTGATGGCACTCCAGAGAAACCCAAGAACACTGTTTCAAGGCTAGAGGGATCCTGAAGTCACTGTAGCAACAAGAAAGAACTCCGTGGACCAAAAATCAACACGAGATAAGAGGTTAGTCCCTGTCTTCGACTCCAGAGGAATACCACCTTACCACAAGCACCTCAAGAGGAGGCTTCTCTCAGCTCTAGGTATGTGAGAGGGACCCTGGGTTTGTGGCCTCAAGTGGAATGGAGACCGCGATGCCCTGACTCGAAATAAGGCCTTATATCCCTGCAGTGACTTGAATGCAGGCTCGTCTTGCATCTCCCAAGACGAAAGGATGTCTGAATCCCCTGTGGAGACCACAGAGAAAGACCTAGTTCCCCACCTCATCGCGACCGGAGGCCTCACATCCTTGGAAAACTCCAGAGGTACTTGGAGATCAGTGCCTCCAAAGGAGACGATGCCTGACTCCTCGTGAAACTTGATAGGAGTCCCAGGATTCCTGTGGCACGTGGAAAGGGACACTTGGTCTCCCGCCTCAGCTGGAGAGGCGTCCCAATTGCCCTCCCAAGCCTCGAGGAGAATCCCGAGTTGTCCCTCACAACTAGGCAGGAGTCCTGACGTGGCTGAACAAACACGTGGGTGGAAGGGCCATCCCCGCCGTAACTCGAGAATATATCCCAGGTTCCCGCCGCAACTCGAGAAAAACCATGAGACTTCCCACTCGCCGCGAGATGAGGCCAGATTCCCCTGCAGTGCGTGCAGAGCAATTCCGTGCTGCACATCACACATGAAAGGGGCCTTGATTTCCTTGATGGCACTCCAGAGAAACCCCAAGAACACTGTTTCAAGGCTCGAGGGATCCTGAGCTCACTGTAGCTACATGAAAGAGCTCCGTGCACCAAAAATCAACTCGAGATGAGAGGTTAGTCCCTGGCTTCGACTCCAGAGGAAACCACCTTACCACAAGCACCTCAAGAGGAGGCTTCTCTCAGCTCTAGGTATGTGAGAGGGACCCTGAGTTTGTGGCCTCAAGTGGAATGGACACCGCGATGCCCTGACTCGACAGAAGGCCGGATATCCCTGCACTGACTTGAATGCAGGCTCGTCTTGCATCTCCCAAGACGAAAGGATGTCTGAATCCCCTGTGGAGACCACAGAGAAAGACCTAGTTCCCCACCTCATCACGACCGGAGGCCTCACATCCTTTGAAAACTCCAGAGGTACGCGGAGATCAGTGCCTCCAAAGGAGACGATGCCTGACTCCTCGTGAAACTTGATAGGAGTCCCAGGATTCCTGTGGCACGTGGAAAGGGACCCTTGGTCTCCCGCCTCAGCTGGAGAGGCATCCCAGTTGCCCTGCCAAACCTCGAGGAGAATCCCGAGTTGTCCCTTGCAACTAGGCAGGAGTCCTTTCGTCGCTGAACAAACACGTGGCTGGAAGGGCCATCCCCGTCGTAACTCGAGAATATACCCCAGGTTCCCGCCGCAACTCGAGAAAAACCATGAGACTTCCCCCTCGCCGCAAGATGAGGCCCGATTCCCCTGCACTGCATTCAAAGCAATTCCGTATTGCACATCAAACATGAAAGGAGACTTGATTTCCTTGATGGCACTCCAGAGAAACCCCAAGAACACTGTTTCAAGGATAGAGGGATCCTGAGGTCACTGTAGCCACACGAAAGAGCTCCGTGGACCAAAAATCAACTCGAGATGAGAGGTTTGTCCCTGGCTTCGACTCCAGAGGAATACCACCTTACCACAAGCACCTCAAGAGGAGGCTTCTCTCAGCTCAAGGTATGTGAGAGGGACCTGGAGTTTGCGGCCTCAAGTGGAAGGGACACCGTGATGCCCTGACTCGAAATAAGGCTGGATATCCCTGCAGTGACTTGAATGCTGGCTCGTCTTGCATCTCCCAAGACGAAAGGATGTCTGAATCCCCTGTGGAGACCACAGAGAAAGACCTAGTTCCCCACCTCATCGCGACCGGAGGCCTCACATCCTTTGAAAACTCCAGAGGTACGCGGAGATCAGTGCCTTCAAAAGAGACGATGCCTGACTCCTCGTGAAACTTGATAGGAGTCCCAGGATTCCTGTGGCACGTGGAAAGGGACCCTTGTTTTCCCGCCTCAGCTGGAGAGGCGTCCCAATTGCCCTGCCAAGCCTCGAGGAGAATCCCGAGTTGTCCCTCGCAACTAGGCAGGAGTCCTGACGTCGCTGAACAAACACGTGGGTGGAAGGGCCATCCCCGTCGTAACTCGAGTATATACCCCAGGTTCCCGCCGCAACTCGAGATAAATCATGAGACTTCCCCCTCGTCGTGAGATGAGGCCCGATTCAGCTGCCCTGCGTGCAAAGCAATTCCGTGTTGCACATCACACATGAAAGGAGCCTTGATTTCCTTGATGGCACTCCAGAGAAACCCCAAGGACACTCTTTCAAGGCTAGAGGGATCCTGAGGTCACTGTAGCAACAGGAAAGAGCTCCGTGGACCAAAAATCAACTCGAGATGAGAGGTTAGTCCCGGGCTTCGACTCCAGAGGAATACCACCTTACCACAAGCACCTCAAGCGGAGGCTTCTCTCAGCTATAGGTATGTGAGAGGGACCCTGAGTTTGCAGCCTCAAGTCGAATGGACACCGCGGTGCCCTGACTCGAGATAAGGCCGCATATCCCTGCAGTGACTTGAATGCAGGCTCGTCTTGAATTTCCCAAGACGAAAGGATGTCTGAATCCCCTGTGGAGACCACAGAGAAAGACCTAGTTCCCCACCTCATTGCAACCGGAGGCCTCACATCCTTTGAAAACTCCAGAGGTACGCGGAGATCAGTGCCTCCAAAGGAGACGATGCCTGACTCCTCGTGAAACTTGATAGGAGTCCCAGGATTCCTGTGGCACGTGGAAAGGGACACTTGGTCTCCCGCCTCAGCTGGAGAGGCGTCCCAATTGCCCTGCCAAGCCTCAAGGAGAATCCCGAGTTGTCCCTCGCAACTAGGCAGGAGTCCTGACGTCGCTGACGAAACACGAGTGTGGAAGGGCCATCCCCGTTGTAACTCGAGAATATACCCCAGGTTCCCGCCGCAACTCGAGAAAAACCATGAGACTTCCCCCTCGCCGCAAGATGAGGCCCGATTCCCCTGCACTGCATTCAAAGCAATTCCGTATTGCACATCAAACATGAAAGGAGACTTGATTTCCTTGATGGCACTCCAGAGAAACCCCAAGAACACTGTTTCAAGGCTAGAGGGATCCTGAAGTCACTGTAGCAACAAGAAAGAGCTCCGTGGACCAAAAATCAACACGAGATGAGAGGTTAGTCCCTGTCTTCGACTCCAGAGGAATACCACCTTACCACAAGCACCTCAAGAGGAGGCTTCTCTCAGCTCTAGGTATGTGAGAGGGACCCTGAGTTTGCGGCCACAAGTGGAATGGACACTGCGATGCCCTGACGTGAAATAACGCCGGATATCCCTGCAGTGACTTGAATGCAGGCTCGTCTTGCATCTCCCAAGACGAAAGGATGTCTGAATCCCCTCTGGAGACCACAGAGAAAGACCTAGTTCCCCACCTCATCGCGACCGGAGGCCTCACATCCTTTGAAAACTCCAGAGGTACGCGGAAATCAGTGCCTCCAAAGGAGACGATGCCTGACTCCTCGTGAAACTTGATAGGAGTCCCAGGATTCCTGTGGCACGTGGAAAGGGACCCTTGGTCTCCCGCCTCAGCTGGAGAGGCGTCCCAATTGCCCTGCCAAGCCTCGAGGAGAATCCCGAGTTGTCCCTCGCAACTAGGCAGGAGTCCTGACGTCGCTGAACAAACACGTGGGTGGAAGGGCCATCCCCGTCGTAACTCGAGAATATACCCCAGGTTCCCGCCGCAACTCGAGAAAAACCATGAGACTTCCCCCTCGCCGCGACATGAGGCCCGATTCCCCTGCACTGCATTCAAAGCAATTCCGTATTGCACATCAAACATGAAAGGAGCCTTGATTTCCTTGATGGCACTCCAGAGAAACCCCAAAAACACTGTTTCAAGGCTAGAGGGATCCTGAAGTCACTGTAGCAACAAGAAAGAGCTCCGTGGACCAAAAATCCACACGAGATAAGAGGTTAGTCCCTGTCTTCGAATCCAGAGGAATACCACCTTACCACAAGCACCTCAAGAGGAGGCTTCTCTCAGCTCTAGGTATGTGAGAGGGACCCTGAGTTTGCGGCCTCAAGTGGAATGGACACCGCGACGCCCTGACTCGAAATAAGGCCGGATATCCCTGCAGTGACTTGAATGCAGGCTCGTCTTGCATCTCCCAAGACGAAAGGATGTCTGAATCCCCTGTGGAGACCACAGAGAAAGACCTAGTTCCCCACCTCATCGCGACCGGAGGCCTCACATCCTTTGAAAACTCCAGAGGTACGCGGAGATCAGTGCCTCCAAAGGAGACGATGCCTGACTCCTCGTGAAACTTGATAGGAGTCCCAGGATTCATGTGGCACGTGGAAAGGGACACTTGGTCTCCCGCCTCAGCTGGACAGGCGTCCCAATTGCCCTGCCAAGCCTCGAGGAGAATCCCGAGTTGTCCCTCACAACTAGGCAGGAGTCCTGACGTGGCTGAACAAACACGTGGGTGGAAGGGCCATCCCCGTCGTAACTCGAGAATATACCCCAGGTTACCGCCGCAGCTCGAGAAAAACCATGAGACTTCCCCCTCGCCGCGAGATGAGGCCCGATTCCCCTGCACTGCGTGCAGAGCAATTCCGTGTTGCACATCACACATGAAAGGAGCCTTGATTTCCTTGATGGCACTCCAGAGAAACTCCAAGAACACTCTTTCAAGGCTAGAGGGATCCTGAGGTCACTGTAGCAACACAAAAGAGCTCTGTGGACCAAAAATCAACTCGAGATAAGAGGGTAGTCCCTGGCTTCGAATCCAGAGGAATACCACCTTACCACAAGCACCTCAAGAGGAGTCTTCTCCCAGCTCTAGGTATGTGAGAGGGACCCTGAGTTTGTGGCCTCAATTGGAATGGACACCGCGACGCCCTGACTCGACAGAAGGCCGGATATCCCTGCACTGACTTGAATGCAGGCTCGTCTTGAATCTCCCAAGACGAAAGGATGTCTGAATCCCCTGTGGAGACCACAGAGAAAGACCTAGTTCCCCACCTCATCGCGACCGGAGGCCTCACATCCTTTGAAAACTCCAGAGGTACGCGGAGATCAGTGCCTCCAAAGGAGACGATGCCTGACTCCTCGTGAAACTTGATAGGAGTCCCTGGATTCCTGTGGCACGTGGAAAGGGACCCTTGGTCTCCCGACTCAGCTGGAGAGGCGTCCCAATTGCCCTGCCAAGCCTCGAGGAGAATCCCGAGTTGTCCCTCGCGACTAGGCAGGAGTCCTAACGTCGTTGAACAAAAATGTGTGTGGAAGGGCCATCCCCGTGGTAACTCGAGAATATACCCCAGGTTCCCGCCGCAACTCGAGAAAAACCATGAGACTTCCCCCTTGCCGCGAGATGAGGCCCGATTCCCCTGCACTGCGTGCAGAGCAATTCCGTGTTGCACATCACACATGAAAGGAGCCTTGATTTCCTTGATGGCACTCCAGAGAAACCCCAGGAGCAGTGTTTCAAGGCTAGAGGGATCCTGAGGTCACTGTAGCAACACGAAAGAGCTCCGTGGACCAAAAATCAACTCGAGATGAGAGGTTAGTCCCTGGCTTCGACTCCAGAGGAATACCACCTTACCACAAGCACCTCAAGAGGAGGCTTCTCTCAGCTCTAGGTATGTGAGAGGGACCCTGAGTTTGCGGCCTCAAGTGGAATGGACACCGCGATGCCCTGACTCGAAATAAGGCCGGATATCCCTGCAGTGACTTGAATGCAGGCTCGTCTTGCATCTCCCAAGACGAAAGGATGTCTGAATCCCCTGTGGAGACCACAGAGAAAGACCTAGTTCCCCACCTCATCGCGACCGGAGGCCTCACATCCTTTGAAAACTCCAGAGGTACGCGGAGATCAGTGCCTCCAAAGGAGACGATGCCTGACTCCTCGTGAAACTTGATAGGAGTCCCAGAATTCCTGTGGCACGTGGAAAGGGACACCTGGTCTCCCGCCTCAGCTGGAGAGGCGTCCCAATTGCCCTGCCAAGCCTCGAGGAGAATCCCGAGTTGTCCCTCGCAACTAGGCAGGAGTCCTGCCGTCGCTGAACAAACACGTGGGTGGAAGGGCCATCCCCGTCATAACTTGAGAATATACCCCAGGTTCCCGCCGCATTTCGAGAAAAACCATGAGACTTCCCCCTCGCCGCGAGATGAGGCCAGATTCCCCTGCAGTGCGTGCAGAGCAATTCCGTGCTGCACATCACACATGAAAGGGGCCTTGATTTCCTTGATGGCACTCCAGAGAAACCCCAAGAACACTGTTTCAAGGCTCGAGGGATCCTGAGGTCACTGTAGCTACACGAAAGAGCTCCGTGGACGAAAAATCAACTCGAGATGAGAGGTTAGTCCCTGGCTTCGACTCCAGAGGAAACCACCTTACCACAAGCACCTCAAGAGGAGGCTTCTCTCAGCTCTTGGTATGTGAGAGGGACCCTGAGTTTGCGGCCTCAAGTGGAATGGACACCGCGATGCCCTGACTCGAAATAAGGCCGGATATCCCTGCAATGACTTGAATGCAGGCTCGTCTTGCATCTCCCAAGACGAAAGGATGTCTGAATCCCCTGTGGAGACCACAGAGAAAGACCTAGTTCCCCACCTCAT
This sequence comes from Cervus elaphus, assembly GCF_910594005.1. Taxonomy (NCBI): domain Eukaryota; kingdom Metazoa; phylum Chordata; class Mammalia; order Artiodactyla; family Cervidae; genus Cervus; species Cervus elaphus. Next base: position 9,988,664 of record NC_057834.1, on the reverse strand, counting down.
CGCGACCGGAGGCCTCACATACTTTGAAAACTCCAGAGGTACGCGGAGATCAGTGCCTCCAAAGGAGACGATGCCTGACTCCTCGTGAAACTTGATAGGAGTCCCAGGATTCATGTGGCACGTGGAAAGGGACACTTGGTCTCCCGCCTCAGCTGGACAGGCGTCCCAATTGCCCTGCCAAGCCTCGAGGAGAATCCCGAGTTGTCCCTCACAACTAGGCAGGAGTCCTGACGTCGTTGAACAAACACGTGGGTGGAAGGGCCATCCAGGTCGTAACTCGAGAATATACCCCAGGTTACCGCCGCAGCTCGAGAAAAACCATGAGAATTCCCCCTCGCCGCGAGATGAGGCCCGATTCCCCTGCACTGCGTGCAGAGCAATTCCGTGTTGCACATCACACATGAAAGGAGCCTTGATTTCCTTGATGGCACTCCAGAGAAACTCCAAGAACACTCTTTCAAGGCTAGAGGGATCCTGAGGTCACTGTAGCAACACAAAAGAGCTCTGTGGACCAAAAATCAACTCGAGATAAGAGGGTTCCCTGGCTTCGAATCCAGAGGAATACCACCTTACCACAAGCACCTCAAGAGGAGTCTTCTCCCAGCTCTAGGTATGTGAGAGGGACCCTGAGTTTGTGGCCTCAAGTGGAATGGACACCGCGACGCCCTGACTCGACAGAAGGCCGGATATCCCTGCACTGACTTGAATGCAGGCTCGTCTTGAATCTCCCAAGACGAAAGGATGTCTGAATCCCCTGTGGAGACCACAGAGAAAGACCTAGTTCCCCACCTCATCGCGACCGGAGGCCTCACATCCTTTGAAAACTCCAGAGGTACGCGGAGATCAGTGCCTCCAAAGGAGACGATGCCTGACTCCTCGTGAAACTTGATAGGAGTCCCTGGATTCCTGTGGCACGTGGAAAGGGACCCTTGGTCTCCCGCCTCAGCTGGAGAGGCGTCCCAATTGCCCTGCCAAGCCTCGAGGAGAATCCCGAGTTGTCCCTCGCGACTAGGCAGGAGTCCTGACGTCGTTGAACAAACACGTGTGTGGAAGGGCCATCCCCGTGGTAACTCGAGAATATACCCCAGGTTCTCGCCGCAACTCGAGAAAAACCATGAGACTTCCCCCTTGCCGCGAGATGAGGCCCGATTCCCCTGCACTGCGTGCAGAGCAATTCCGTGTTGCACATCACACATGAAAGGAGCCTTGATTTCCTTGATGGCACTCCAGAGAAACCCCAAGAACACTGTTTCAAGGCTAGAGGGATCCTGAGGTCACTGTAGCAACACAAAAGAGCTCCGTGGACCAAAAATCAACTCGAGATGAGAGGTTAGTCCCTGGCTTCGACTCCAGAGGAATACCACCTTACCACAAGCACCTCAAGAGGAGGCTTCTCTCAGCTCTAGGTATGTGAGAGGGACCCTGAGTTTGCGGCCTCAAGTGGAATGGACACCGCGATGCCCTGACTCGAAATAAGGCCGGATATCCCTGCAGTGACTTGAATGCAGGCTCGTCTTGCATCTCCCAAGACGAAAGGATGTCTGAATCCCCTGTGGATACCACAGAGAAAGACCTAGTTCCCCACCTCATCGCGACCGGAGGCCTCACATCCTTTGAAAACTCCAGAGGTACGCGGAGATCAGTGCCTCCAAAGGAGACGATGCCTGACTCCTCGTGAAACTTGATAGGAGTCCCAGAATTCCTGTGGCACGTGGAAAGGGACACCTGGTCTCCCGCCTCAGCTGGAGAGGCGTCCCAATTGCCCTGCCAAGCCTCGAGGAGAATCCCGAGTTGTCCCTCGCAACTAGGCAGGAGTCCTGCCGTCGCTGAACAAACACGTGGGTGGAAGGGCCATCCCCGTCATAACTCGAGAATATACCCCAGGTTCCCGCCGCATTTCGAGAAAAACCATGAGACTTCCCCCTCGCCGCGAGATGAGGCCAGATTCCCCTGCAGTGCGTGCAGAGCAATTCCGTGCTGCACATCACACATGAAAGGGGCCTTGATTTCCTTGATGGCACTCCAGAGAAACCCCAAGAACACTGTTTCAAGGCTAGAGGGATCCTGAGGTCACTGTAGCTACAGGAAAGACCTCCGTGGACGAAAAATCAACTCGAGATGAGAGGTTAGCCCCTGGCTTCGACTCCAGAGGAAACCACCTTACCACAAGCACCTCAAGAGGAGGCTTCTCTCAGCTCTTGGTATGTGAGAGGGACCCTGAGTTTGCGGCCTCAAGTGGAATGGACACCGCGATGCCCTGACTCGAAATAAGGCCGGATATCCCTGCAGTGACTTGAATGCAGGCTCGTCTTGCATCTCCCAAGACGAAAGGATGTCTGAATCCCCTGTGGAGACCACAAAGAAAGACCTAGTTTCCCACCTCATCGCGACCGGAGGCCTCACATCCTTTGAAAACTCCAGAGGTACGCGGAGAACAGTGCCTCCAAAGGAGACGATGCCTGACTCCTCGTGAAACTTGATAGGAGTCCCAGGATTCCTGTGGCACGTGGAAAGGGACACTTGGTCTCCCGCCTCAGCTGGAGAGGCGTCCATATTACCCTGCCAAGCCTCGAGGAGAATCCCGAGTTGTCCCTCGCAACTAGGCAGGAGTCCTGACGTCACTGAACAAACACGTGTGTGGAAGGGCCATCCCCGTCGTAACTCGAGAATATACCCCAGGTTCCCGCCGCAACTCGAGAAAAACCATGAGACTTCCCCCTCGCCGCAAGATGAGGCCCGATTCCCCTGCACTGCATTCAAAGCAATTCCGTATTGCACATCAAACATGAAAGGACACTTGATTTCCTTGATGGCACTCCAGAGAAACCCCAAGAACACTGTTTCAAGGCTAGAGGGATCCTGAAGTCACTGTAGCAACAAGAAAGAGCTCCGTGGACCAAAAATCAACACGAGATGAGAGGTTAGTCCCTGTCTTCGACTCCAGAGGAATACCACCTTACCACAAGCACCTCAAGAGGAGGCTTCTCTCAGCTCTAGGTATGTGAGAGGGACCCTGAGTTTGCGGCCACAAGTGGAATGGACACTGCGATGCCCTGACGTGAAATAACGCCGGATATCCCTGCAGTGACTTGAATGCAGGCTCGTCTTGCATCTCCCAAGACGAAAGGATGTCTGAATCCCCTCTGGAGACCACAGAGAAAGACCTAGTTCCCCACCTCATCGGGACCGGAGGCCTCACATCCTTTGAAAACTCCAGACGTACGCGGAGATCAGTGCCTCCAAGGGAGACGATGCCTGACTCCTCGTGAAAATTGATAGGAGTCCCAGGATTCCTGTGGCACGTGGAAAGGGACCCTTGTTTTCCCGACTCAGCTGGACAGGCGTCCCAATTGCCCTGGCAAGCCTTGAGGAGAATCCCCAGTTGTCCCTCGCAACTAGGCAGGAGTCCTGACGTCGCTGAACAAACACGTGGGTGGAAGGGCCATCCTCGTCGTAACTCGAGTATATACCCCAGGTTCCCGCCGCAACTCGAGAAAAATCATGAGACTTCCCCCTCGTCGCGAGATGAGGCCCGATTCCTCTGCCCTGCGTGCAGAGCAATTCCGTGTTGCACATCACACATGAAAGGAGCCTTGATTTCCTTGATGGCACTCCAGAGAAACCCCAAGGATACTCTTTTAAGGCTAGAGGGATCCTGAGGTCACTGTAGCCACACGAAAGAGCTCCGTGGACCAAAAATCAACTCGAGATGAGAGGTTAGTCCCTGGCTTCGACTCCAGAGGAATACCACCTTACCACAAGCACCTCAAGCGGAGGCTTCTCTCAGCTCTAGGTACGCGAGAGGGACCCTGAGTTTGCGGTCTCAAGTGGAATGGACACCGCGATGCCCTGACGCGAAATAAGGCCGGATATCCCTGCAGTGACTTGAATGCAGGCTCGTCTTGCATCTCCCAAGACGAAAGGATGTCTGAATCCCCTGTGGAGACCACAGAGAAAGACCTAGTTCCCCACCTCATCGCGACCGGAGGCCTCACATACTTTGAAAACTACAGAGGTACACTGAGATCAGTGCCTCCAAAGGAGACGATGCCTGACTCCTCGTGAAACTTGATAGGAGTCCCAGGATTCCTGTGGCACGTGGAAAGGGACCCTTGGTCTCCCGCCTCAGCTGGAGAGGCGTCCCAATTGACCTGCCAAGCCTCGAGGAGAATCCCGAGTTGTCCCTCGCAACTAGGCAGGAGTCCTGACGTCGCTGAACAAACACGTGTGTGGAAGGCCCATCCCCGTCGTAACTCGAGAATATACCCCAGGTTTCCGCCGCAACTCGAGAAAAACCATGAGACTTCCCCCTCGCCGCAAGATGAGGCCCGATTCCCCTGCACTGCATTCAAAGCAATTCCGTATTGCACATCAAACATGAAAGGAGCCTTGATTTCCTTGATGGCACTCCAGAGAAACCCCAAGAACACTGTTTCAAGGCTAGAGGGATCCTGAAGTCACTGTAGCAACAAGAAAGAACTCCGTGGACCAAAAATCAACACGAGATAAGAGGTTAGTCCCTGTCTTCGACTCCAGAGGAATACCACCTTACCACAAGCACCTCAAGAGGAGGCTTCTCTCAGCTCTAGGTATGTGAGAGGGACCCTGGGTTTGCGGCCTCAAGTGGAATGGACACCGCGACGCCCTGACTCGAAATAAGGCCTTATATCCCTGCAGTGACTTGAATGCAGGCTCGTCTTGCATCTCCCAAGACGAAAGGATGTCTGAATCCCCTGTGGAGACCACAGAGAAAGACCTAGTTCCCCACCTCATCGCGACCGGAGGCCTCACATCCTTTGAAAACTCCAGAGGTACTTGGAGATCAGTGCCTCCAAAGGAGACGATGCCTGACTCCTCGTGAAACTTGATAGGAGTCCCAGGATTCCTGTGGCACGTGGAAAGGGACACTTGGTCTCCCGCCTCAGCTGGAGAGGCGTCCCAATTGCCCTCCCAAGCCTCGAGGAGAATCCCGAATTGTCCCTCGCAACGAGGCAGGAGTCCTGACGTGGCTGAACAAACACGTGGGTGGAAGGGCCATCCCCGCCGTAACTCGAGAATATATCCCAGGTTCCCGCCGCAACTCGAGAAAAACCATGAGACTTCCCCCTCGCCGCGAGATGAGGCCAGATTCCCCTGCAGTGCGTGCAGAGCAATTCCGTGCTGCACATCACACATCAAAGGGGCCTTGATTTCCTTGATGGCACTCCAGAGAAACCCCAAGAACACTGTTTCAAGGCTCGAGGGATCCTGAGCTCACTGTAGCTACACGAAAGAGCTCCGTGGACCAAAAATCAACTCGAGATGAGAGGTTAGTCCCTGGCTTCGACTCCAGAGGAAACCACCTTACCACAAGCACCTCAAGAGGAGTCTTCTCTCAGCTCTAGGTATGTGAGAGGGACCCTGAGTTTGCGGCCTCAAGTGGAATGGACACCGCGATGCCCTGACTCGAAATAAGGCCGGATATCCCTGCAGTGACTTGAATGCAGGCTCGTCTTGCATCTCCCAAGACGAAAGGATGTCTGAATCCCCTGTGGATACCACAGAGAAAGACCTAGTTCCCCACCTCATCGCGACCGGAGGCCTCACATACTTTGAAAACTCCAGAGGTACACTGAGATCAGTGCCTCCAAAGGAGACGATGCCTGACTCCTCGTGAAACTTGATAGGAGTCCCAGGATTCCTGTGGCACGTGGAAAGGGACTCTTGGTCTCCCGCCTCAGCTGGAGAGGCGTCCCAATTGCCCTGCCAAGCCTCGAGGAGAATCCCGAGTTGTCCCTCGCAACTAGGCAGGAGTCCTGACGTCGTTGAACAAACACGTGGGTGGAAGGGCCATCCCCGTCGTAACTCGAGAATATACCCCAGGTTCCCGCCGCAACTCGAGAAAAACCATGAGACTTCCCCCTCGTCGTGAGATGAGGCCCGATTCCCCTGCACTGTATTCAAAGCAATTCCGTATTGCACATCACACATGAAAGGAGCCTTGATTTCCTTGATGGCACTCCAGAGAAACCCCAAGAACACTGTTTCAAGGCTAGAGGGATCCTGAAGTCACTGTAGCAACAAGAAAGAGCTCTGTGGACCAAAAATCAACACGAGATAAGAGGTTAGTTCCTGTCTTCGACTCCAGAGGAATACCACCTTACCACAAGCACCTCAAGAGGAGGCTTCTCTCAGCTCTAGGTATGTGAGAGTGACCCTGGGTTTGCGGCCTCAAGTGGAATGGACACCGCGACGCCCTGACTCGAAATAAGGCCGGATATCCCTGCAGTGACTTGAATGCAGGCTCGTCTTGCATCTCCCAAGACGAAAGGATCTCTGAATCCCCTGTGGAGACCACAGAGAAAGACCTAGTTCCCCACCTCATCGCGACCGGAGGCCTCACATCCTTTGAAAACTCCAGAGGTACGCGGAGATCAGTGCCTCCAAAGGAGACGATGCCTGACTCCTCGTGAAACTTGATAGGAGTCCCAGGATTCCTGTGGCACGTGGAAAGGGACCCTTGGTCTCCCGCCTCAGCTGGAGAGGCGTCCCAATTGCCCTGCCAAGCCTCGAGGAGAATCCCGAGTTTTCCCTCGCAACTAGGCAGGAGTCCTGCCGTCGCTGAACAAACACGTGTGTGGAAGGGCCATCCCCGTGGTAATTCGAGAATATACCCCAGGTTCCCACCGCAACTCGAGAAAAACCATGAGACATCCCCCTCGTCGTGAGATGAGGCCCGTTTCAGCTGCCCTGCGTGCAAAGCAATTCCGTGTTGCACATCACACATGAAAGGAGCCTTGATTTCCTTGATGGCACTCCAGAGAAACCCCAAGGACACTCTTTCAAGGCTAGAGGGATCCTGAGGTCACTGTAGCCACACGAAAGAGCTCCGTGGACCAAAAATCAACTCGAGATGAGAGGTTAGTCCCGGGCTTCGACTCCAGAGGAATACCACCTTACCACAAGCACCTCAAGCGGAGGCTTCTCTCAGCTATAGGTATGTGAGAGTGACCCTGAGTTTGCAGCCTCAAGTCGAATGGACACCGCGGTGCCCTGACTCGAGATAAGGCCGCATATCCCTGCAGTGACTTGAATGCAGGCTCGTCTTGAATTTCCCAAGACGAAAGGATGTCTGAATCCCCTGTGGAGACCACAGAGAAAGACCTAGTTCCCCACCTCATTGCAACCGGAGGCCTCACATCCTTTGAAAACTCCAGAGGTACGCGGAGATCAGTGCCTCCAAAGGAGACGATGCCTGACTCCTCGTGAAACTTGATAGGAGTCCCAGGATTCCTGTGGCACGTGGAAAGGAACACTTGGTCTCCCGCCTCAGCTGGAGAGGCGTCCCAATTGCCCTGCCAAGCCTCAAGGAGAATCCAGAGTTGTCCCTCGCAACTAGGCAGGAGTCCTGACGTCGCTGAAGAAACACGAGTGTGGAAGTGCCATCCCCGTCGTAACTCGAGAATATACCCCAGGTTCCCGCCGCAACTCGACAAAAACCATGAGACTTCCCCCTCGCCGCGAGATGAGGCCCGATTCCCCTGCACTGCGTGCAGAGCAATTCCGTGTTGCACATCACACATGAAAGGAGCCTTGATTTCCTTGATGGCACTCCAGAGAAAATCCAAGGACACTGTTTCAAGGCTAGAGGGATCCTGAGGTCACTGTAGCCACACGAAAGAGCTCCGTGGACCAAAAATCAACTCGAGATGAGAGGTTAGTCCCTGGCTTCGACTCCAGAGGAATACCACCTTACCACAAGCACCTCAAGCGGAGGCTTCTCTCAGCTCTAGGTATGTGAGAGGGACCCTGAGTTTGCGGCCTCAAGTGGAATGGACACCGCGATGCCCTGACTCGAAATAAAGCCGGATATCCCTGCAGTGACTTGAATGCAGGCTCGTCTTGCATCTCCCAAGACGAAAGGATGTCTGAATCCCCTGTGGAGACCACAGAGAAAGACCTAGTTCCCCACCTCATCGCGACCGGAGGCCTCACATACTTTGAAAACTCCAGAGGTACACTGAGATCAGTGCCTCCAAAGGAGACGATGCCTGACTCCTCGTGAAACTTGATAGGAGTCCCAGGATTCCTGTGGCACGTGGAAAGGGACACTTGGTCTCCCGCCTCAGCTGGAGAGGCGTCCCAATTGCCCTGCCAAGCCTCGAGGAGAATCCTGAGTTGTCCCTCGCAACTAGGCAGGAGTCCTGACGTCGCTGAACAAACACGTGTGTGGAAGGGCCATCCCCGTCGTAACTCGAGAATATACCCAAGGTTCCCGCCGCAACTCGAGAAAAACCATGAGACTTCCCCCTCGCCGCAAGATGAGGCCCGATTCCCCTGCACTGCATTCAAAGCAATTCCATATTGCACATCAAACATGAAAGGAGACTTGATTTCCTTGATGGCACTCCAGAGAAACCCCAAGAACACTGTTTCAAGGCTAGAGGGATCCTGAAGTCACTGTAGCAACAAGAAAGAGCTCCGTGGACCAAAAATCAACACGAGATGAGAGGTTAGTCCCTGTCTTCGACTCCAGAGGAATACCACCTTACCACAAGCACTTCAAGAGGAGGCTTCTCTCAGCTCTAGGTATGTGAGAGGGACCCTGAGTTTGCGGCCACAAGTGGAATGGACACTGCGATGCCCTGACGTGAAATAACGCCGGATATCCCTGCAGTGACTTGAATGCAGGCTCGTCTTGCATCTCCCAAGACGAAAGGATGTCTGAATCCCCTCTGGAGACCACAGAGAAAGACCTAGTTCCCCACCTCATCGCGACCGGAGGCCTCACATCCTTTGAAAACTCCAGAGGTACGCGGAGATCAGTGCCTCCAAAGGAGACGATGCATGACTCCTCGTGAAACTTGATAGGAGTCCCAGGATTCCTGTGGCACGTGGAAAGGGACCCTTGGTCTCCCGCCTCAGCTGGAGAGGCGTCCCAATTGCCCTGCCAAGCCTCGAGGAGAATCCCGAGTTGTCCCTCGCAACTAGGCAGGAGTCCTGACGTCGCTGAACAAACACGTGGGTGGAAGGGCCATCCCCGTCGTAACTCGAGAATATACCCCAGGTTCCCGCCGCAACTCGAGAAAAACCATGAGACTTCCCCCTCGCCGCAAGATGAGGCCCGATTCCCCTGCACTGCATTCAAAGCAATTCCGTATTGCACATCAAACATGAAAGGAGCCTTGATTTCCTTGATGGCACTCCAGAGAAACCCCAAGAACACTGTTTCAAGGCTAGAGGGATCCTGAAGTCACTGTAGCAACAAGAAAGAGCTCCGTGGACCAAAAATCCACACGAGATAAGAGGTTAGTCCCTGTCTTCGAATCCAGAGGAATACCACCTTACCACAAGCACCTCAAGAGGAGGCTTCTCTCAGCTCTAGGTATGTGAGAGGGACCCTGAGTTTGCGGCCTCAAGTGGAATGGACACCGCGACGCCCTGACTCGAAATAAGGCCGGATATCCCTGCAGTGACTTGAATGCAGGCTCGTCTTGCATCTCCCAAGACGAAAGGATGTCTGAATCCCCTGTGGAGACCACAGAGAAAGACCTAGTTCCCCACCTCATCGCGACCGGAGGCCTCACATCCTTTGAAAACTCCAGAGGTACGCGGAGATTAGTGCCTCCAAAGGAGACGATGCCTGACTCCTCGTGAAACTTGATAGGAGTCCCAGGATTCATGTGGCACGTGGAAAGGGACACTTGGTCTCCCGCCTCAGCTGGAGAGGCGTCCCAATTGCCCTGCCAAGCCTCGAGGAGAATCCCGAGTTGTCCCTCACAACTAGGCAGGAGTCCTGACGTGGCTGAACAAACACGTGGGTGGAAGGGCCATCCCCGTCGTAACTCGAGAATATACCCCAGGTTACCGCCGCAACTCGAGAAAAACCATGAGACTTCCCCCTCGCCGCGAGATGAGGCCCGATTCCCCTGCACTGCGTGCAGAGCAATTCCGTGTTGCACATCACACATGAAAGGAGCCTTGATTTCCTTGATGGCACTCCAGAGAAACTCCAAGAACACTCTTTCAAGGCTAGAGGGATCCTGAGGTCACTGTAGCAACACAAAAGAGCTCTGTGGACCAAAAATCAACTCGAGATAAGAGGGTAGTCCCTGGCTTCGAATCCAGAGGAATACCACCTTACCACAAGCACCTCAAGAGGAGTCTTCTCTCAGCTCTAGGTATGTGAGAGGGACCCTGAGTTTGTGGCCTCAAGTGGAATGGACACCGCGACGCCCTGACTCGACAGAAGGCCGGATATCCCTGCACTGACTTGAATACAGGCTCGTCTTGAATCTCCCAAGACGAAAGGATGTCTGAATCCCCTGTGGAGACCACAGAGAAAGACCTAGTTCCCCACCTCATCGCGACCGGAGGCCTCACATCCTTTGAAAACTCCAGAGGTACGCGGAGATCAGTGCCTCCAAAGGAGACGATGCCTGACTCCTCGTGAAACTTGATAGGAGTCCCTGGATTCCTGTGGCACGTGGAAAGGGACCCTTGGTCTCCCGCCTCAGCTGGAGAGGCGTCCCAATTGCCCTGCCAAGCCTCGAGGAGAATCCCGAGTTGTCCCTCGCAACTAGGCAGGAGTCCTGACGTCGTTGAACAAACACGTGTGTGGAAGGGCCATCCCCGTCGTAACTCGAGAATATACCCCAGGTTCCCGCCGCAACTCGAGAAAAACCATGAGACTTCCCCCTTGCCGCGAGATGAGGCCCGATTCCCCTGCACTGCGTGCAGAGCATTTCCGTGTTGCACATCACACATGAAAGGAACCTTGATTTCCTTGATGGCACTCCAGAGAAACCCCAGGAGCAGTGTTTCAAGGCTAGAGGGATCCTGAGGTCACTGTAGAAACACGAAAGAGCTCCGTGGACCAAAAATCAACTCGAGATGAGAGGTTAGTCCCTGGCTTCGACTCCAGAGGAATACCACCTTACCACAAGCACCTCAAGAGGAGGCTTCTCTCAGCTCTAGGTATGTGAGAGGGACCCTGAGTTTGCGGCCTCAAGTGGAATGGACACCGCGATGCCCTGACTCGAAATAAGGCCGGATATCCCTGCAGTGACTTGAATGCAGGCTCGTCTTCCATCTCCCAAGACGAAAGGATGTCTGAATCCCCTCTGGAGACCACAGAGAAAGACCTAGTTCCCACCTCATCGCGACCGGAGGCCTCACATCCTTTGAAAATTCCAGAGGTAAACTGAGATCAGTGCCTCCAAGGGATACGATGCCTGACTCCTCGTGAAACTTGATAGGAGTCTCAGGATTCCTGGGGCACGTGGAAAGGGACCCTTGGTCTCCCGCCTCAGCTGGAGAGGCGTCCCAATTGCCCTGCCAAGCCTCGAGGAGAATCCCGAGTTGTCCCTCGCGACTAGGCAGGAGTCCTGACGTCGTTGAACAAACACGTGTGTGGAAGGGCCATCCCCGTGGTAACTCAAGAATATACCCCAGGTTCCCGCCGCAACTCGAGAAAAACCATGAGACTTCCCCCTTGCCGCGAGATGAGGCCCGATTCCCCTGCACTGCGTGCAGAGCAATTCCGTGTTGCACATGAAACATGAAAGAAGCCTTGATTTCTTTGATGGCACTCCAGAGAAACCCCAAGAACACTGTTTCAAGGCTAGAGGGATCCTGAGGTCACTGTAGCAACATGAAAGTGCTCCGTGGACCAAAAATCAACTCGAGATGAGAGGTTAGTCCCTGGCTTCGACTCCAGAGGAATACCACCTTACCACAAGCACCTCAAGAGGAGGCTTCTCTCAGCTCTAGGTATGTGAGAGGGACCCTGAGTTTGCGGTCTCAAGTGGAATGGACACTGCGATGCCCTGACGCGAAATAAGGCCGGATATCCCTGCACTGACTTGAATGCAGGCTCGTCTTGCATCTCCCAAGACGAAAGGATGTCTGAATCCCCTGTGGAGACCACAGAGAAAGACCTAGTTCCCCACCTCATCGCGACCGGAGGCCTCACATCCTTTGAAAACTCCAGAGGTACGCGGAGATCAGTGCCTCCAAAGGAGACGATGCCTGACTCCTCGTGAAACTTGATAGGAGTCCCAGGATTCCTGTGGCACGTGGAAAGGGACCCTTGGTCTCCCGCCTCAGCTGGAGAGGCTTCCCAATTGCCCTGCCAAGCCTCGAGGAGAATCCCGAGTTGTCCCTCGCAACTAGGCAGGAGTCCTGACGTCGTTGAACAAACACGTGTGTGGAAGGGCCATCCCCGTGGTAACTCGAGAATATACCCCAGGTTCCCGCCGCAACTCGAGAAAAACCATGAGACTTCCCCCTTGCCGCGAGATGAGGCCCGATTCCCCTGCACTGCGTGCAGAGCAATTCCGTGTTGCACATGACACATGAAAGGAGCCTTGATTTCCTTGATGGCACTCCAGAGAAACCCCAAGAGCAGTGTTTCAAGGCTAGAGGCATCCTGAGGTCACTGTAGCAACACGAAAGAGCTCCGTGGACCAAAAATCAACTCGAGATGAGAGGTTAGTCCCTGGCTTCGACTCCAGAGGAATACCACCTTACCACAAGCACCTCAAGAGGAGGCTTCTCTCAGCTCTAGGTATGTGAGAGGGACCGTGAGTTTGTGGTCTCAAGTGGAATGGACACCGCGACGCCCTGTCTCGAAATAAGGCCGGATATCCCTGCACTGACTTGAATGCAGGCTCGTCTTGCATCTCCCAAGACGAAAGGATGTCTGAATCCCCTGTGGAGACCACAGAGAAAGACCTAGTTCCCACCTCATCGCGACCGGAGGCCTCACATCCTTTGAAAATTCCAGAGGTAAACTGAGATCAGTGCCTCCAAGGGATACGATGCCTGACTCCTCGTGAAACTTGATAGGAGTCCCAGGATTCCTGGGGCACGTGGAAAGGGACCCTTGGTCTCCCGCCTCAGCTGGAGAGGCGTCCCAATTGCCCTGCCAAGCCTCGAGGAGAATCCCGAGTTGTCCCTCGCGACTAGGCAGGAGTCCTGACGTCGTTGAACAAACACGTGTGTGGAAGGGCCATCCCCGTGGTAACTCGAGAATATACCCCAGGTTCCCGCCGCAACTCGAGAAAAACCATGAGACTTCCCCCTTGCCGCGAGATGAGGCCCGATTCCCCTGCACTGCGTGCAGAGCAATTCCGTGTTGCACATGACACATGAAAGGAGCCTTGATTTCTTTGATGGCACTCCAGAGAAACCCCAAGAACACTGTTTCAAGGCTAGAGGGATCCTGAGGTCACTGTAGCAACATGAAAGTGCTCCGTGGACCAAAAATCAACTCGAGATGAGAGGTTAGTCCCTGGCTTCGACTCCAGAGGAATACCACCTTACCACAAGCACCTCAAGAGGAGGCTTCTCTCAGCTCTAGGTATGTGAGAGGGACCCTGAGTTTGCGGTCTCAAGTGGAATGGACACTGCGATGCCCTGACGCGAAATAAGGCCGGATATCCCTGCACTGACTTGAATGCAGGCTCGTCTTGCATCTCCCAAGACGACAGGATGTCTGAATCCCCTGTGGAGACCACAGAGAAAGACCTAGTTCCCCACCTCATCGCGACCGGAGGCCTCACATCCTTTGAAAACTCCAGAGGTACGCGGAGATCAGTGCCTCCAAAGGAGACGATGCCTGACTCCTCGTGAAACTTGATAGGAGTCCCAGGATTCCTGTGGCACGTGGAAAGGGACCCTTGGTCTCCCGCCTCAGCTGGAGAGGCGTCCCAATTGCCCTGCCAAGCCTCGAGGAGAATCCCGAGTTGTCCCTCGCAACTAGGCAGGAGTCCTGACGTCGTTGAACAAACACGTGTGTGGAAGGGGCATCCCCGTGGTAACTCGAGAATATACCCCAGGTTCCCGCCGCAACTCGAGAAAAACCATGAGACTTCCCCCTTGCCGCGAGATGAGGCCCGATTCCCCTGCACTGCGTACAGAGCAATTCCGTGTTGCACATGACACATGAAAGGAGCCTTGATTTCCTTGATGGCACTCCAGAGAAACCCCAAGAGCAGTGTTTCAAGGCTAGAGGCATCCTGAGGTCACTGTAGCAACACGAAAGAGCTCCGTGGACCAAAAATCAACTCGAGATGAGAGGTTAGTCCCTGGCTTCGACTCCAGAGGAATACCACCTTACCACAAGCACCTCAAGAGGAGGCTTCTCTCAGCTCTAGGTATGTGAGAGGGACCCTGAGTTTGTGGCCTCAAGTGGAATGGACACCGCGATGCCTTGACTCGAAATAAGGCCGGATATCCCTGCAGTGACTTGAATCCAGGCTCGTCTTGCATGAGCCCAAGACGAAAGGATGTCTGAATCCCCTCTGGAGACCACAGAGAAAGACCTAGTTCCCCACCTCATCGCGACCGGAGGCCTCACATCCTTTGAAAATTCCAGAGGTAAACTGAGATCAGTGCCTCCAAGGGATACGATGCCTGACTCCTCGTGAAACTTGATAGAAGTCCCAGGATTCCTGTGGCACGTGGAAAGGGACCCTTGGTCTCCCGCCTCAGCTGGAGAGGCGTCCCAATTGCCCTGCCAAGCCTCGAGGAGAATCCCGAGTTGTCCCTCGCAACTAGGCAGGAGTCCTGCCGTCGCTGAACAAACACGTGTGTGGAAGGGCCATCCCCGTGGTAACTCGAGAATATACCCCAGGTTCCCGCCGCAACTCGAGAAAAACCATGAGACTTCGCCCTTGCCGCGAGATGAGGCCCGATTCCCCTGCACTGCGTGCAGAGCAATTCCGTGTTGCACATGAAACATGAAAGAATCCTTGATTTCTTTGATGGCACTCCAGAGAAACCCCAAGAACACTATTTCAAGGCTAGAGGGATCCAGAGGTCACTGTAGCAACATGAAAGAGCTCCGTGGACCAAAAATCCACACGAGATGAGAGGTTAGTCCCTGGCTTCGACTCCAGAGGAATACCACCTTACCACAAGCACCTCAAGAGGAGGCTTCTCTCAGCTCTAGGTATGTGAGAGGGACGCTGAGTTTGCGGTCTCAAGTGGAATGTACACTGCGATGCTCTGACGCGAAATAAGGCCGGATATCCCTGCAGTGACTTGAATGCAGGCTCGTCTTGCATCTCACAAGATGAAAGGATATCTGAATCCCTTGTGGAGACGACAGAGAAAGACCAAGTTCCCCACCTCATCGCGACCGGAGGCCTCACATCCTTTGCAAACTCCAGAGGTACGCGGAGATCAGTGCCTCCAAAGGAGACGATGCCTGACTCCTCATGAAACTTGATAGGAGTCCCTGGATTCCTGTGGCACGTGGAAAGGGACCCTTGGTCTCCCGCCTCAGCTGGAGAGGCGTCCCAATTGCCCTGCCAAGCCTCGAGGAGAATCCCCAGTTATCCCTCGCAACTAGGCAGGAGTCCTGACGTCGCTGAACAGACACGTGTGTGGAAGGTCCATCCCCGACGTAACTCGAGAATATACTCCAGGTTCCCGCCGCAACTCGAGAAAAACCATGATACTTCCCCCGTGCCGCGAGATGAGGCCCGATTCCCCTGCACTGCGTGCAGAGCAATTCCGTGTTGCACATCACACATGAAAGGAGCCTTGATTTCCTTGATGGCACTCCAGAGAAACCCCAAGAGCAGTGTTTCAAGGCTAGAGGGATCCTGAGGTCACTGTAGCAACACGAAAGAGCTCCGTGGACCAAAAATCAACTCGAGATGAGAGGTTAGTCCCTGGCTTCGACTCCAGAGGAATACCACCTTACCACAAGCACCTCAAGAGGAGGCTTCTCTCAGCTCTAGGTATGTGAGAGGGACCCTGAGTTTGCGGCCTCAAGTGGAATGGACACCGCGATGCCCTGATTCGAAATAAGGCCGGATATCCCTGCAGTGACTTGAATGCAGGCTCGTCTTGCATCTCCCAAGACGAAAGGATGTCTGAATCCCCTGTGGAGACCACAGAGAAAGACCTAGTTCCCCACCTCATCGCGACCGGAGGCCTCACATCCTTTGAAAACTCCAGAGGTACGCGGAAATCAGTGCCTCCAAAGGAGACGATGCCTGACTCCTCGTGAAACTTGATAGGAGTCCCAGGATTTCTGCGGCTGGAGGAAAGGGCCCCTTGGTCTCCCGCCTTAGCTGGAGAGGCGTCCCAATTGCCCTGCCAAGCCTCGAGCAGAATCCCGATTTGTCCCTCGCAACTAGGAAGGAGTCCTGACGTCGCTGAACAAACACGTGTGTGGAAGGTCCATACCCGTCGTAACTTGAGAATATACCCCAGGTTCCCGCCGCAACTCGAGAAAAACCATGAGACGTCCCCCTCGTCGCGAGATGAGGCCAGATTCCCCTGCAGTGCGTGCAGAGCAATTCCGTGCTGCACATCACACATGAAAGGAGCCTTGATTTCCTTGATGGCACTCCAGAGAAACCCCAAGAACACTCTTTCAAGGCTAGAGGGATCCTGAGGTCACTGTAGCAACACGAAAGAGATCTGTGGACCACAAATCAACTGGAGATGAGAGGGTAGTCCCTGGCTTCGACTCCAGAGGAATACCACCTTACCACAAGCACCTCAAGAGGAGGCTTCTCTCAGCTCTAGGTATGTGAGAGGGACCCTGAGTTTGTGGCCTCAAGTGGAATGGACACCGCGACGCCCTGACTCGACAGAAGGCCGGATATCCCTGCACTGACTTGAATGCAGGCTCGTCTTGCATCTCCCTAGACGAAAGGATGTCTGAATCCCCTGTGGAGACCACAGAGAAAAACCTAGTTCCCCACCTCATCGCGACCGGAGGCCTCACATCCTTTGAAAACTCCAGAGGTACGCGGAGATCAGTGCCTCCAAAGGAGACGATGCCTGACTCCTCGTGAAACTTGATAGGAGTCCCAGGATTCCTGTGGCACGTGGAAAGGGACACTTGGTCTCCCGCCTCAGCTGGAGAGGCATCCCAGTTGCCCTGCCAAACCTCGAGGAGAATCCCGAGTTGTCCCTTGCAACTAGGCAGGAGTCCTCACGTCGAGAACAAACACGTGTGTGGAAGGGCCATCCCCGTCGTAACTCGAGAATATACCCCAGGTTCCCGCCGCAACTCGAGAAAAACCATGAGACTTCCCCCTCGCCGCGAGATGAGGCCCGATTCCCCTGCACTGCATTCAAAGCAATTCCGTATTGCACATCAAACATGAAAGGAGCCTTGATTTCCTTGATGGCACTCCAGAGAAACCCCAAGAACACTGTTTCAAGGCTAGAGGGATCCTGAGGTCACTGTAGCCACACGAAAGAGCTCCGTGGACCAAAAATCAACTCGAGATGAGAGGTTAGTCCCTGGCTTTGACTCCAGAGGAATACCACCTTACCACAAGCACCTGAAGAGGAGGCTTCTCTCAGCTCTAGGTATGTGAGAGGGACCCTGAGTTTGCGGCCTCAAGTGGAATGGACCCTGCGATGCCCTGACGCGAAATAACGCCGGATATGCCTGCAGTGACTTGAATGCAGGCTCGTCTTGCATCTCCCAAGACGAAAGGATGTCTGAATCCCCTGTGGAGACCACAGAGAAAGACCTAGTTCCCCACCTCATCGCGACCGGAGGCCTCACATCCTTTGAAAATTCCAGAGGTAAACTGAGATCAGTGCCTCCAAGGGATACGATGCCTGACTCCTCGTGAAACTTGATAGGAGTCCCAGGATTCCTGTGGCACGTGGAAAGGGACCCTTGGTCTCCCGCCTCAGCTGGAGAGGCGTTCCAATTGCCCTGCCAAGCCTCGAGGAGAATCCCGAGTTGTCCCTCGCAACTAGGCAGGAGTCCTGACGTCGTTGAACAAACACGTGGGTGGAAGGGCCATCCCCGTGGTAACTCGAGAATATACCCCAGGTTCCCGCCGCAACTCGAGAAAAACCATGAGACTTCGCCCTTGCGCGAGATGAGGCCCGATTCCCCTGCACTGCGTGCAGAGCAATTCCGTGTTGCACATGAAACATGAAGGAAGCCTTGATTTCCTTGATGGCACTCCAGAGAAACCCCAAGAACACTGTTTCAAGGCTAGAGGGATCCTGAGGTCACTGTAGCAACATGAAAGAGCTCCGTGGACCAAAAATCAACTCTAGATGAGAGGTTAGTCCCTGGCTTCGACTCCAGTGGAATACCACCTTATCACACGCATCTCAAGAGGAGGCTTCTCTCAGCTCTAGGTATGTGAGAGGGACCCTGAGTTTGCGGTCTCAAGTGGAATGGACACTGCGATGCCCTGACGCGAAATAAGGCCGGATATCCCTGCAGTGACTTGAATGCAGGCTCGTCTTGCATCTCCCAAGATGAAAGGATATCAGAATCCCCTGTGGAGACGACAGAGAAAGACCTAGTTCCCCACCTCATCGCGACCGGAGGCCTCAC
This sequence comes from Cervus elaphus, assembly GCF_910594005.1. Taxonomy (NCBI): domain Eukaryota; kingdom Metazoa; phylum Chordata; class Mammalia; order Artiodactyla; family Cervidae; genus Cervus; species Cervus elaphus. The sequence goes on along the minus strand of NC_057834.1, from coordinate 9,970,345 downwards.
ATCCTTTGAAAACTCCAGAGGTACGCGGAGATCAGTGCCTCCAAAGGAGACGATGCCTGACTCCTCGTGAAACTTGTTACGATTCCCAAGATTCCTGTGGCACGTGGAAAGGGACCCTTGGTCTCCCGCCTCAGCTGGAGAGGCGTCCCAATGGCCCTGCCAAGCCTCAAGGAGAATCCCGAGTTATCCCTCGCAACTAGGCAGGAGTCCTGACGTCGCTGAACAAACACGTGTGTGGAAGGTCCATCCCCGTCGTAACTCGAGAATATACCCCAGGTTCCCGCCGCAACTCGAGAAAAACCATGAGACGTCCCCCTCGCCGCGAGATGAGGCCCGATTCCCCTGCACTGAGTGCAGAGCAATTCCGTGTTGCACATGACACATGAAAGGAGCCTTGATTTCCTTGATGGCACTCCAGAGAAACCCCAAGAGCAGTGTTTCAAGGCTAGAGGAATCCTGAGGTCACTGTAGCAACACGAAAGAGCTCCGTGGACCAAAAATCAACTCGAGATGAGAGGTTAGTCCCTGGCTTCGACTCCAGAGGAATACCACCTTACCACAAGCAGCTCAAGAGGAGGCTTCTCTCAGCTCTAGGTATGTGAGAGGGACCCTGAGTTTGCGGCCTCAAGTGGAATGGACACCGCGATGCCCTGACTCGAAATAAGGCCGGATATCCCTGCAGTGACTTGAATGCAGGCTCGTCTTGCATCTCCCAAGACGAAAGGATGTCTGAATCCCCTGTGGAGACGACAGAGAAAGACCTAGTTCCCCACCTCATCGCGACCGGAGGCCTAACATCCTTTGAAAACTCCAGAGGTACGCGGAAATCAGTGCCTCCAATGGAGACGATGCCTGACTCCTCTTGAAACTTGATAGGAGTCCCAGGATTCCTGTGGCACGTGGAAAGGGACCCTTGGTCTCCCGCCTCAGCTGGAGAGGCGTTCCAATTGCCCTGCCAAGCCTCGAGGAGAATCCCGATTTGTCCCTCGCAACTAGGAAGGAGTCCTGACGTCGCTGAATAAACACGTGTGTGGAAGGTCCATACCCGTCGTAACTCGAGAATATACCCCAGGTTCCCGCCGCAACTCGAGAAAAACCATGGGACTTCCCCCTCGCCGCAAGATAAGGCCCGATTCTCCTGCACTGCATTCAAAGCAATTCCGTGTTGCACATCACACATGAAAGGAGCCTTGATTTCCTTGATGGCACTCCAGAGAAACCCCAAGAACACTGTTTCACGGCTAGAGGGATCCTGAGGTTACTGTAGCAACACGAAAGAGCCCCGTGGACCAAAAATCAACTCGAGATGAGAGGTTAGTCCCTGGCTTCGACTCCAGAGGAATACCACCTTACCACAAGCACCTCAAGAGGAGGCTTCTCTCAGCTCTAGGTATGTGAGAGGGACACTGAGTTTGCTGCCTCAAGTGGAATGGACACTGCGACGCCCTAACTCGACATAAGGCCGGATATCCCTGCACTGACTTGAATGCAAGCTCGTCTTGCATCTCCCAAGACGAAAGGATGTCTGAATCCCCTGTGGAGACCACAGAGAAAGACCTAGTTCCCCACCTCATCGCGACCGGAGGCCTCACATCCTTTGAAAACTCCAGAGGTACGCGGAAATCAGTGCCTTCAAAGGAGACGATGCCTGACTCCTCGTGAAACTTGATAGGAGTCCCAGGATTCCTGTGGCACGTGGAAAGGGACCCTTGGTCTCCCGCCTCAGCTGGAGAGGCGTCCCAATTGCCCTGCCAAGCCTCGAGGAGAATCCCGAGTTGTCCCTCGCAACTAGGCAGGAGTCCTGACATCGTTGAACAAACAGGTGTGTGGAAGGGCCATCCCCGTGGTAACTCGAGAATATACCCCAGGTTCCCGCCGCAACTCGAGAAAAACCATGAGACTTCGCCCTTGCCGCGAGATGAGGCCCGATTCCCCTGCACTGCGTGCAGAGCAATTCCGTGTTGCACATGAAACATGAAGGAAGCCTTGATTTCCTTGATGGCACTCCAGAGAAACCCCAAGAACACTGTCTCAAGGCTAGAGGGATCCTGAGGTCACTGTAGCAACACGAAAGAGCTCCGTGGACCAAAAATCAACTCGAGATGAGAGGTTAGTCCCTGGCTTCGACTCCAGAGGAATACCACCTTACCACAAGCACCTCAAGAGGAGGCTTCTCTCAGCTCTAGGTATGTGAGAGGGACCCTGAGTTTGTGGCCTCAAGTGGAATGGACACCGCGACGCCCTGACTCGACAGAAGGCCGGATATCCCTGCAGTGACTTGAATGCAGGCTCGTCTTGCATCTCCCAAGACGAAAGGATGTCTGAATCCCCTGTGGAGACCACAGAGAAAAACCTAGTTCCCCACCTCATCGCGACCGGAGGCCTCACATCCTTTGAAAACTCCAGAGGTACGCGGAGATCAGTGCCTCCAAAGGAGACGATGCCTGACTCCTCGTGAAACTTGATAGGAGTCCCAGAATTCCTGTGGCACGTGGAAAGGGACACTTGGTCTCCCGCCTCAGCTGGAGAGGCATCCCAGTTGCCCTGCCAAACCTCGAGGAGAATCCCGAGTTGTCCCTTGCAACTAGGCAGGAGTCCTCACGTCGAGAACAAACACGTGTGTGGAAGGGCCATTCCCGTCGTAACTCGAGAATATACCCCAGGTTCCCGCCGCAACTCGAGAAAAAGCATGAGACTTCGCCCTTGCCGCGAGATGAGGCCCGATTCCCCTGCACTGCGTGCAGAGCAATTCCGTGTTGCACATCACACATGAAAGGAGCCTTGATTTCCTTGATGGCACTCCAGAGAAACCCCAAGAACACTGTTTCAAGGCTAGAGGGATCCTGAGATCACTGTAGCAACACGAAAGAGCTCCGTGGACCAAAAATCAACTCGAGATAGAGGTTAGTCCCTAGCTTCGACTCCAGAGTAATACCACCTTACCACAAGCAGCTCAAGAGGAGGCTTCTCTCAGCTCTAGGTATGTGAGAGGGACCCTGAGTTTGCAGCCTCAAGTGGAATGGACACCGCGATGCCCTGACTCGAAATAAGGCCGGATATCCCTGCAGTGACTTGAATGCAGGCTCGTCTTGCATCTCCCAAGACGAAAGGATGTCTGAATCCCCTGTGGAGACGACAGAGAAAGACCTAGTTCCCCACCTCATCGCGACCGGAGGCCTAACATCCTTTGAAAACTCCAGAGGTACGCGGAAATCAGTGCCTCCAAAGGAGACGATGCCTGACTCCTCTTGAAACTTGATAGGAGTCCCAGGATTCCTGTGGCACGTGGAAAGGGACCCTTGGTCTCCCGCCTCAGCTGGAGAGGCGTTCCAATTGCCCTGCCAAGCCTCGAGGAGAATCCCGATTTGTCCCTCGCAACTAGGAAGGAGTCCTGACGTCTCTGAATAAACACGTGTGTGGAAGGTCCATACCCGTCGTAACTCGAGAATATACCCCAGGTTCCCGCCGCAACTCGAGAAAAACCATGGGACTTCCCCCTCGCCGCAAGATAAGGCCCGATTCTCCTGCACTGCATTCAAAGCAATTCCGTGTTGCACATCACACATGAAAGGAGCCTTGATTTCCTTGATGGCACTCCAGAGAAACCCCAAGAACACTGTTTCACGGCTAGAGGGATCCTGAGGTTACTGTAGCAACACGAAAGAGCTCCGTGGACCAAAAATCAACTCGAGATGAGAGGTTAGTCCCTGGCTTCGACTCCAGAGGAATACCACCTTACCACAAGCACCTCAAGAGGAGGCTTCTCTCAGCTCTAGGTATGTGAGAGGGACACTGAGTTTGCTGCCTCAAGTGGAATGGACACTGCGACGCCCTAACTCGACATAAGGCCGGATATCCCTGCACTGACTTGAATGCAAGCTCGTCTTGCATCTCCCAAGACGAAAGGATGTCTGAATCCCCTGTGGAGACCACAGAGAAAGACCTAGTTCCCCACCTCATCGCGACCGGAGGCCTCACATCCTTTGAAAACTCCAGAGGTACGCGGAAATCAGTGCCTCCAAAGGAGACGATGCCTGACTCCTCTTGAAACTTGATAGGAGTCCCAGGATTCCTGTGGCACGTGGAAAGGGACCCTTGGTCTCCCGCCTCAGCTGGAGAGGCGTCCCAATTGCCCTGCCAAGCCTCGAGGAGAATGCCGATTTGTCCCTCGCAACTAGGAAGGAGTCCTGACGTCGCTGAATAAACACGTGTGTGGAAGGTCCATACCCGTCGTAACTCGAGGATATACCCCAGGTTCCCGCCGCAACTCGAGAAAAACCATGAGACGTCCCCCTCGCCGCGAGATGAGGCCAGATTCCCCTGCAGTGCGTGCAGAGAAATTCCGTGTTGCACATCACACATGAAAGGAGCCTTGATTTCCTTGATGGCACTCCAGAGAATCCCCAAGAACACTGTTTCAAGGCTAGAGGAATCCTGAGGTCACTGAAGCCACACGAAAGAGCTCCGTGGACCAAAAATCAACTCGAGATGAGAGGTTAGTCCCTGGCTTCGACTCCAGAGGAATACCACCTTACCACAAGCACATCAAGAGGAAGCTTCTCTCAGCTCTAGGTATGTGAGAGGGACGCTGAGTTTGCGGCCTCAAGTGGAATGCACACTGCGATGCCCTGAGGCGAAATAATGCCGGATATCCCTGCAGTGACTTGAATGCAGGCTCGTCTTGTATCTCCCAAGACGAAAGGATGTCTGAATCCCCTGTGGAGACCACAGAGAAATACCTAGTTCCCCACCTCATCGCGACCGGAGGCCTCACATCCTTTGAAAACTCCAAAGGTACACTGAGATCAGTGCCTCCAAAGGAGACGATGCCTGACTCCTCGTGAAACTTGATAGGAGTCCCAGGATTCCTGTGGCACGTGGAAAGGGACCCTTGGTCTCCCGCCTCAGCTGGAGAGGCGTCCCAATTGCCCTGCCAAGCCTCGAGAAGAATCCCGAGTTTTCCCTCGCAACTAGGCAGGAGTCCTGCCGTCGCTGAAGAAACACGTGTGTGGAAGGGCCATCCCCCGTAACTTGAGAATATACCCCAGGTTCCCGCCGCAACTCGAGAAAAACCATGAGACGTCCCCCTCGCCGCGAGATGAGGCCCGATTAAACTGCACTGCGTGCAGAGCAATTCCGTGTTGCACATCAGACATGAACGAGCCTTGATTTCCTTGATGGCACGCCAGAGAAATCCCAAGAACACTGTTTCAAGGCTAAAGGGATCCTGAGGTCAGTGTAGCAACACGAAAGAGCTCCGTGGCCCAAAAATCAACTCGAGATGAGAGGGTAGTCCCTGGCTTCGACTCCAGAGGAATACCACCTTACCACAAGCACCTCAAGAGGAGGCTTCTCTCAGCTCTAGGTATGTGAGAGGGACCCTGAGTTTTCGGCCTCAAGTGGAATGGACACCGCGATGCCCTGACTCGAAATAAGGCCGGATATCCCAGCAGTGACTTGAATGCAGGCACGTCTTGCATCTCCCAAGACGAAAGGATGTCTGAATCCCCTGTGGAGACGACAGAGAAAGACCTAGTTCCCCACCTCATCGCGACCGGAGGCCTCACATCCTTTGAAAACTCCAGAGGTACGCGGAAATCCGTGCCTCCAAAGGAGACGATGCCTGACTCCTCGTGAAACTTGATAGGAGTCCCAGGATTCCTGTGGCACGTGGAAAGGTACCCTTGGTCTCCCGCCTCAGCTGGAGAGGCGTTCCAATTGCCCTGCCAAGCCTCGAGGAGAATCCCGATTTGTCCCTCGCAACTAGGAAGGAGTCCTGACGTCGCTGAATAAACACGTGGGTGGAAGGGCCATCCCCGTCGTAACTCGAGAATATACCCCAGGTTCCCGCCGCAACTCGAGAAAAACCATGAGACTTCCCCCTCGACATTAGATGAGGCCCGATTCCTCTGCACTGCCTGCAGAGCAATTCCGTGTTGCACATGAAACATGAAAGAAGCCTTGATTTCCTTGATGGCACTCCAGAGAAACCCCAAGAACACTGTTTCAAGGCTAGAGGGATCCTGAGGTCACTGTAGCAACATGAAAGAGCTCCGTGGACCAAAAATCAACTCGAGATGAGAGGTTAGTCCCTGGCTTCGACTCCAGAGGAATACCACCTTACCACAAGCACCTCAAGAGGAGGCTTCTCTCAGCTCTAGGTATGTGAGAGGGACCCTGAGTTTGCGGCCTCAAGTGGAATGGACACTGTGATGCCCTCACGCGAAATAAGGCCGGATATCCCTGCAGTGACTTGAATGCAGGCTCGTCTTGCATCTCCCAAGATGAAAGGATATCTGAATCCCCTGTGGAGACCACAGAGAAAGACCTAGTTCCCCACTTCATGGCGACCGGAGGCCTCACATCCTTTGAAAACTCCAGAGGTACGCGGAGATCAGTGCCTCCAAAGGAGACGATGCCTGACTCCTCGTGAAACTTGATAGGAGTCCCAGGATTCCTGTGGCACGTGGAAAGGGACCCTTGGTCTCCCGCCTCAGCTGGAGAGGCGTCCCAATTGCCCTGCCAAGCCTCGAGGAGAATCCCGAGTTGTCCCTCGCAACTAGGCAGGAGTCCTGACGTCGCTGAACAAACACGTGGGTGGAAGGGCCATCCCCGTCGTAACTCGAGAATATACCCCAGGTTCCCGCCGCAACTCGAGAAAAACCATGGGACTTCCCCCTCGCCGCAAGATGAGGCCCGATTCCCCTGCACTGCATTCAAAGCAATTCCGTATTGCACATCAAACATGAAAGGAGCCTTGATTTCCTTGATGGCACTCCAGAGAAACCCCAAGAACACTGTTTCAAGGCTAGAGGGATCCTGAGGTCACTGTAGCAACAGGAAAGAGCTCCGTGGACCAAAAATCAACTCGAGATGAGAGGTTAGTCCCTGGCTTCGACTCCAGAGGAATACCACCTTACCACAAGCACCTCAAGAGGAGGCTTCTCTCAGCTCTAGGTATGTGAGAGGGACACTGAGTTTGCTGCCTCAAGTGGAATGGACACTGCGACGCCCTGACTCGACATGAGACCGGATATACCTGCACTGACTTGAATGCAGGCTCGTCTTGCATCTCCCAAGACGAAAGGATGTCTGAATCCCCTGTGGAGACCACAGAGAAAGACCTAGTTCCCCACCTCATCGCGACCGGAGGCCTCACATCCTTTGAAAACTCCAGAGGTACGCGGAGATCAGTGCCTCCAAAGGAGACGATGCCTGACTCCTCGTGAAACTTGATAGGAGTCCCAGGATTCCTGTGGCACGTGGAAAGGGACACTTGGTCTCCCGCCTCAGCTGGAGAGGCATCCCAGTTGCCCTGCCAAACCTCGAGGAGAATCCCGAGTGGTCCCTTTCAACTAGGCAGGAGTCCTCACGTCGCTGAAGAAACACGTGGGTGGAAAGGCCATCCCCGTCGTAACTCGAGAATATACCCCAGGTTCCCGCCGCAACTCGAGAAAAACCATGAGACTTCCCCCTCGCCGCGAGATGAGGCCAGATTCCCCTGCACTGCGTGCAGAGCAATTCCGTGTTGCACATCACACATCAAAGGAGCCTTGATTTCCTTGATGGCACTCCAGAGAATCCCCAAGAACACTGTTTCAAGGCTAGAGGGATCCTGAGGTCACTGTAGCCACACGAAAGAGCTCCGTGGACCAAAAATCAACTCGAGATGAGAGGTTAGTCCCTGGCTTCGACTCCAGAGGAATACCACCTTACCACAAGCACCTCAAGAGGAGGCTTCTCTCAGCTCTAGGTATGTGAGAGGGACGCTGAGTTTGCGGCCTCAAGTGGAATGCACACTGCGATGCCCTGAGGCGAAATAATGCCGGATATCCCTGCAGTGACTTGAATGCAGGCTCGTCTTGTATCTCCCAAGACGAAAGGATGTCTGAATCCCCTGTGGAGACCACAGAGAAATACCTAGTTCCCCACCTCATCGCGACCGGAGGCCTCACATCCTTTGAAAACTCCAAAGGTACACTGAGATCAGTGCCTCCAAAGGAGACGATGCCTGACTCCTCGTGAAACTTGATAGGAGTCCCAGGATTCCTGTGGCACGTGGAAAGGGACCCTTGGTCTCCCGCCTCAGCTGGAGAGGCGTCCCAATTGCCCTGCCAAGCCTCGAGAAGAATCCCGAGTTTTCCCTCGCAACTAGGCAGGAGTCCTGCCGTCGCTGAAGAAACACGTGTGTGGAAGGGCCATCCCCCGTAACTTGAGAATATACCCCAGGTTCCCGCCGCAACTCGAGAAAAACCATGAGACGTCCCCCTCGCCGCGAGATGAGGCCCGATTAAACTGCACTGCGTGCAGAGCAATTCCGTGTTGCACATCAGACATGAACGAGCCTTGATTTCCTTGATGGCACGCCAGAGAAATCCCAAGAACACTGTTTCAAGGCTAAAGGGATCCTGAGGTCAGTGTAGCAACACGAAAGAGCTCCGTGGCCCAAAAATCAACTCGAGATGAGAGGGTAGTCCCTGGCTTCGACTCCAGAGGAATACCACCTTACCACAAGCACCTCAAGAGGAGGCTTCTCTCAGCTCTAGGTATGTGAGAGGGACCCTGAGTTTTCGGCCTCAAGTGGAATGGACACCGCGATGCCCTGACTCGAAATAAGGCCGGATATCCCAGCAGTGACTTGAATGCAGGCACGTCTTGCATCTCCCAAGACGAAAGGATGTCTGAATCCCCTGTGGAGACGACAGAGAAAGACCTAGTTCCCCACCTCATCGCGACCGGAGGCCTCACATCCTTTGAAAACTCCAGAGGTACGCGGAAATCCGTGCCTCCAAAGGAGACGATGCCTGACTCCTCGTGAAACTTGATAGGAGTCCCAGGATTCCTGTGGCACGTGGAAAGGTACCCTTGGTCTCCCGCCTCAGCTGGAGAGGCGTTCCAATTGCCCTGCCAAGCCTCGAGGAGAATCCCGATTTGTCCCTCGCAACTAGGAAGGAGTCCTGACGTCGCTGAATAAACACGTGGGTGGAAGGGCCATCCCCGTCGTAACTCGAGAATATACCCCAGGTTCCCGCCGCAACTCGAGAAAAACCATGAGACTTCCCCCTCGACATTAGATGAGGCCCGATTCCTCTGCACTGCCTGCAGAGCAATTCCGTGTTGCACATGAAACATGAAAGAAGCCTTGATTTCCTTGATGGCACTCCAGAGAAACCCCAAGAACACTGTTTCAAGGCTAGAGGGATCCTGAGGTCACTGTAGCAACATGAAAGAGCTCCGTGGACCAAAAATCAACTCGAGATGAGAGGTTAGTCCCTGGCTTCGACTCCAGAGGAATACCACCTTACCACAAGCACCTCAAGAGGAGGCTTCTCTCAGCTCTAGGTATGTGAGAGGGACCCTGAGTTTGCGGCCTCAAGTGGAATGGACACTGTGATGCCCTCACGCGAAATAAGGCCGGATATCCCTGCAGTGACTTGAATGCAGGCTCGTCTTGCATCTCCCAAGATGAAAGGATATCTGAATCCCCTGTGGAGACCACAGAGAAAGACCTAGTTCCCCACTTCATGGCGACCGGAGGCCTCACATCCTTTGAAAACTCCAGAGGTACGCGGAGATCAGTGCCTCCAAAGGAGACGATGCCTGACTCCTCGTGAAACTTGATAGGAGTCCCAGGATTCCTGTGGCACGTGGAAAGGGACCCTTGGTCTCCCGCCTCAGCTGGAGAGGCGTCCCAATTGCCCTGCCAAGCCTCGAGGAGAATCCCGAGTTGTCCCTCGCAACTAGGCAGGAGTCCTGACGTCGCTGAACAAACACGTGGGTGGAAGGGCCATCCCCGTCGTAACTCGAGAATATACCCCAGGTTCCCGCCGCAACTCGAGAAAAACCATGGGACTTCCCCCTCGCCGCAAGATGAGGCCCGATTCCCCTGCACTGCATTCAAAGCAATTCCGTATTGCACATCAAACATGAAAGGAGCCTTGATTTCCTTGATGGCACTCCAGAGAAACCCCAAGAACACTGTTTCAAGGCTAGAGGGATCCTGAGGTCACTGTAGCAACAGGAAAGAGCTCCGTGGACCAAAAATCAACTCGAGATGAGAGGTTAGTCCCTGGCTTCGACTCCAGAGGAATACCACCTTACCACAAGCACCTCAAGAGGAGGCTTCTCTCAGCTCTAGGTATGTGAGAGGGACACTGAGTTTGCTGCCTCAAGTGGAATGGACACTGCGACGCCCTGACTCGACATGAGGCCGGATATACCTGCACTGACTTGAATGCAGGCTCGTCTTGCATCTCCCAAGACGAAAGGATGTCTGAATCCCCTGTGGAGACCACAGAGAAAGACCTAGTTCCCCACCTCATCGCGACCGGAGGCCTCACATCCTTTGAAAACTCCAGAGGTACGCGGAGATCAGTGCCTCCAAAGGAGACGATGCCTGACTCCTCGTGAAACTTGATAGGAGTCCCAGGATTCCTGTGGCACGTGGAAAGGGACACTTGGTCTCCCGCCTCAGCTGGAGAGGCATCCCAGTTGCCCTGCCAAACCTCGAGGAGAATCCCGAGTGGTCCCTTTCAACTAGGCAGGAGTCCTCACGTCGCTGAAGAAACACGTGGGTGGAAAGGCCATCCCCGTCGTAACTCGAGAATATACCCCAGGTTCCCGCCGCAACTCGAGAAAAACCATGAGACTTCCCCCTCGCCGCGAGATGAGGCCAGATTCCCCTGCACTGCGTGCAGAGCAATTCCGTGTTGCACATCACACATCAAAGGAGCCTTGATTTCCTTGATGGCACTCCAGAGAATCCCCAAGAACACTGTTTCAAGGCTAGAGGGATCCTGAGGTCACTGTAGCCACACGAAAGAGCTCCGTGGACCAAAAATCAACTCGAGATGAGAGGTTAGTCCCTGGCTTCGACTCCAGAGGAATACCACCTTACCACAAGCACCTCAAGAGGAGGCTTCTCTCAGCTCTAGGTATGTGAGAGGGACCCTGAGTTTGCAGCCTCAAGTGGAATGTACACTGCGATGCCCTGGGGCAAAATAAGGCCGGATATCCCTGCAGTGACTTGAATGCAGGCTCGTCTTGCATCTCCCAAGATGAAAGGATGTCTGAATCCCCTGTGGAGACCACAGAGTAAGACCTAGTTCCCCACCTCATCGCGACCGGAGGCCTCACATCCTTTGAAAACTCCAGAGGTACGCGGAGATCAGTGCCTCCAAAGGAGACCATGCCTGACTCCTCGTGAAACTTGATAGGAGTCCCAGGATTCCTTTGGCACGTGGAAAGGGACCCTTGGTCTCCCGCCTCAGCTGGAGAGGCGTCCCAATTGCCCTGCCAAGCCTCGAGGAGAATCCCGAGTTGTCCCTCGCAACTAGGCAGGAGTCCTGACGACGCTGAACAAACACGTGGGTGGAAGGGCCATCCCCGTCGTAACTCGAGAATATACCCCAGGTTCCCGCCGCAACTCGAGAAAAACCATGAGACGTCCCCCTCGCCGCGAGATGAGGCCAGATTCCCCTGCAGTGCGTGCAGAGCAATTCCGTGCTGCACATCACACATGAAAGGAGCCTTGATTACCTTGATGGCACTCTAGAGAAACCCCAAGAACACTGTTTCAAGGCTAGAGGGATCCTGAGGTCACTGTAGCAACATGAAAGAGCTCCGTGGACCAAAAATCAACTCGAGATGAGAGGTTAGTCCCTCGCTTCGACTCCAGAGGAATACTACCTTACCACAAGCACCTCAAGAGGAGGCTTCTCTCAGCTCTACGTATGTGAGAGGGACCCTGAATTTGCGGCCTCAAGTGGAATGGACACCGCGATGCCCTGACTCGAAATAAGGCCGGATATCGCTGCAGTGACTTGAATGCAGGCTCGTCTTGCATCTCCGAAGACGACAGGATGTCTGAATCCCCTGTGGAGACCACAGAGAAAGACCTAGTTCCCCACCTCAACGCCACCGGAGGCCTCACATACTTTGAAAACTCCAGAGGTATGCGGAGATCAGTGCCTCCAAAGGAGACGATGCCTGACTCCTCGTGAAACTTGATAGGAGTCCCAGGATTCCTGTGGCACGTGGAAAGGGACCCTTGGTCTCCCGCCTCAGCTGGAGAGGCGTCCCAATTGCCCTGCCAAGCCCCGAGGAGAATCCCGAGTTTTCCCTCGCAACTAGTCAGGAGTCCTGCCGTCGCTGAAGAAACACGTGTGTGGAAGGGCCATCCCCCGTAACTCGAGAATATACCCCAGGTTCCCGCCGCAACTCGAGAAAAATCATTAGACTTTCCCCTCGCCGCGAGATGAGGCCCGATTCCCCTGCACTCCGTGCAGTGCAATTCCGTGTTGCACATCACACATGAAAGGAGCCTTGATTTCCCTTATGGCACTCCAGAGAAACCCCAAGAACACTGTTTCAAGGCTAGAGGGATCCTGAGGTCATTGAAGCAACACGAAAGAGCTCTGTGGACCAAAAATCAACTCGAGATAAGAGGGTAGTCCCTTGCTTCGACTCCAGAGGAATACCACCTTACCACAAGCACCTCAAGAGGAGGCTTCTCTCAGCTCTAGGTATGTGAGAGGGACCCTGAGTTTGTGGCCTCAAGTGGAATGGACACCGCGACGCCCTGACTCGAAATAAGGCCGAATATCCCTGCAGTGACTTGAATGCAGGCTCATCTTGCATCTCCCAAGACGAAAGGATGTCTGAATCCCCTGTGGAGACCACAGAGAAAGACCTAGTTCCCCACCTCATCGCGACCGGAGGCCTCACATCCTTTGAAAACTCCAGAGGTACGCGGAGATCAGTGCCTCCAAAGGAGACGAAGCCTGACTCCTCATGAAACTTGATAGGAGTCCCAGGATTCCTGTGGCACATGGAAAGGGACCCTTGGTCTCCTGCCTCAGATGGAGAGGCGTCCCAGTTGCCCTGCCAACCCTCGAGGAGAATTCCGAGTTGTCCCTCGCAACTAGGCAGGAGTTCTGACGTCGCTGAACAAACACGTGTGTATAAGGGCCATCCCCGTCGTAACTCGAGAATATACCCCAGGTTCCCGCCGCAACTCGAGAAAAACCATGAGACTTCCCCCTCGCCGCGAGATGAGGCCCGATTCCCCTGCACTGCGTGCAGAGCAATTCCGTCTTGCACATCACACATGAAAGGAGCCTTGATTTCCTTGATGGCACTCCAGAGAAATCCCAAGAACACTGTTTCAAGGCTAGAGGGATCCTGAGGTCACTGTAGCAACACGAAAGAGCTCCATGGACCAAAAATCAACTCGAGATGAGAGGTTAGTCCCTGGCTTCGACTCCAGAGGAATACCACCTTACCACAAGCACCTCAAGAGGAGGCTTCTCTCAGCTCTAGCGATGTGAGAGGGACCCTGAGTTTGCGGCCTCAAGTGGAATGGACACCGCGATGCCCTGACTCGAAATAAGGCCGGATATCCCTGCAGTGACTTGAATGCAGGCTCGTCTTGCATCTCCGAAGATGAAAGGATGTTTGAATCCCCTGTGGAGACCACAGAGAAAGACCTAGTTCCCCACCTCATCGCGACCGGAGGCCTCACATCCTTTGAAAACTCCAGAGGTACGCGGAGATCAGTGCCTCCAAAGGAGACGATGCCTGACTCCTCGTGAAACTTGATAGGAGTCCCAGGATTCCTGTGGCACTTGGAAAGGGTCCCTTGGTCTCCCGCCTCAGCTGGAGAGGCGTCCCTATTGCCCTGCCAAGCCTCGAGGAGCATCCCGAGTTGTCCCTCGCACTAGGCAGGAGTCCTGACATCGCTAAACACACACGTGTGTGGAAGCGCCATCCCCGTCGTAACTCGAGAATATACCCCAGGTTCCCGCCGCAACTCGAGAAAAACCATGAGACTTCCCCCTCGCCGCAAGATGAGGCCCGATTCCCCTGCACTGCGTGCAGAGCAATTCCGTGTTGCACATCACACATGAAAGGAGCCTTGATTTCCTTGATGGCACTCCAGAGAAACCCCAAGAACACTGTTTCAAGGCTAGAGGGATCCTGAGGTCAGTGTAGCAACAGGAAAGAGCTCCGTGGACCAAAAATCAACTCGAGATGAGAGGGTAGTCCCTGGCTTCAACTCCAGAGGAATACCACCTTACCAAAAGCACCTCAACAGGAGGCTTCTCTCAGCTCTAGCTATGTGAGAGGGACCCTGAGTTTGTGGCCTCAAGTGAAATGAACACCGTGACGCCCTGACTCGAAATAAGGCCGGATATCCCTGCAGTGACTTGAATGCTGGCTCGTCTTGCATCTCCCAAGACGAAAGGATGTCTGAATCCCCTGTGGAGACCAAAGAGAAAGACCTAGTTCCCCACCTCATCGCGACCGGAGGCCTCACATCCTTTGAAAACTCCAGAGGTACGCGGAGATCAGTGCCTCCAAAGGAGACGATGCCTGACTCCTCGTGAAACTTGATAGGAGTCCCAGGATTCTTGTGGCACGTGGAAAGGGACCCTTGGTCTCCCGCCTCAGCTGGAGAGGCCTTCCAATTGCCCTGCCAAGCCTCGAGGAGAATCCCGAGTTGTCCCTCCCAACTAGGCAGGAGTCCTGACGTGGCTGAACAAACACGTGGGTGGAAGGGCCATCCCAGTCGTAACTCGAGAATATACCCCAGTTTCCCACCGCAACTCGAGAAATACCATGAGACTTCCCCCTCGCCGCGAGATGAGGCCCGATTCCCCTGTACTGCGTGCAGAGCAATTCGGTCTTGCACATCACACATGAAAGGAGCCTTGATTTCCTTGATGGCACTCCAAAAAAACCCCAAGAACACTGTTTCAAGGCTAGAGAGATCCTGAGGTCACTGTAGCAACACGAAAGAGCTCCGTGGACCACAAATCAACTGGAGATGAGAGGTTAGTTCCTGGCTTCAACTCCTGAGGAAAACCACCTTACCACAAGCACCTCAAGAGGAGGCTTCTCTCAGCTCTAGGTATGTGAGAGGGACCCTGAGTTTGCGGCCTCAAGTCGAATGGACACCGCGATGCCCTGACTCGCAATAAGGCCAGATATCCCTGCAGTGACTTGAATGCAGGCTCGTCTTGCATCTCCCAAGACGAAATGATGTCTGAATCCCCTGTGGAGACCACAGAGAAAGACGTAGTTCCCCACCTCATTGCGACGGGAGGCCTCACATCCTTTGAAAACTCCAGAGGTACGCGGAGATCAGTGCCTCCAAAGGAGACGATGCCTGACTCCTCGTGAAACTTGATAGGAGTCCCAGGATTCCTGTGGCACTTGGAAAGGGTCCCTTGGTCTCCCGCCTCAGCTGGAGAGGCGTCCCAATTTCCCTGCCAAGCCTCGAGGAGAATCCCGAGTTTTCCCTTGCAACTAGGCAGGAGTCCTGCCGTCGTTGAACAAACACGTGGGTGGAAGGGCCATCCCCTTCGTAACTCGAAAATATACCCCAGGTTCTCGCCGCAACTCGAGAAAAACCATGAGACTTCCCCCTCGCTGTGAGATGAGTCCCGATTCCCCTGCACTGCGTGCAGAGCAATTCCGTGTTGCACATCACACATGAAAGGAGCCTTGATTTCCTTGATGGCACTCCAGAGAAACCCCAAGAACACTGTTTCAAGGCTAGAGGGATCCTGAGGTCACTGTAGCAACAAGAAAGAGCTCCGTGGACCAAAAATCAACTCGAGATGATAGGTTAGTCCCTGGCTTCGACTCCAGAGGAATACTACCTTACCACAAGCACCTCAAGAGGAGGCTTCTCTCAGCTCTAGGTATGTGAGAGGGACCCTGAGTTTGCGGCCTCAAGTGGAATGAACACCGCGACGCCCTGACTCGAAATAAGGCCGAATATCCCTGCAGTGACTTGAATGCAGGCTCGTCTTGCATCTCCCAAGACGAAAGGATGTCTGAATTCCCTGTGGAGACCACAGAGAAAGACCTAGTTCCCCACCTCATCGCGACCGGAGGCCTCACATACTTTGAAAACTCCAGAGGTACGCGGAGATCAGTGCCTCCAAAGGAGACGATGCCTGACTCCTCATGAAAATTGATAGGAGTCCCAGGATTCCTGTGGCACGTGGAAAGGGACCCTTGGTCTCCCGCCTCAGCTGGAGAGGCGTCCCAGTTGCCCTGCAACCCTCGAGGAGAATCCCGAGTTGTCCCTCGCAACTAGGCAGGAGTCCTGACTTCGCTGATCAAACACGTGGGTGGAGGGCCATCCCCGTCATAACACGAGAATATACACGAGGTTCCCACCGCAACTCGAGAAAAACCATGAGACTTCCCCCTCGCCGCAAGATGAGGCCCGATTCCCCTGAACTGCGTGCAGAGCAATTCCGTGTTGCACATCACACATGAAAGGAGCCTTGATTTCCTTGATGGCACTCCAGAGAAACCCCAAGAACACTGTTTCAAGGCTAGAGGGATCCTGAGGTCAGTGTAGCAACAGGAAAGAGCTCCGTGGACCAAAAATCAACTCGAGATGAGAGGGTAGTCCCTGGCTTCGACTCCAGAGGAATACCACCTTACCACAAGCACCTCAAGAGAAGGCTTCTCTCAGCTCTAGCTATGTGAGAGTGACCCTGAGTTTGTGGCCTCAAGTGAAATGAACACCTTGACGCCCTGACTCGAAATAAGGCCGGATATCCCTGCAGTGACTTGAATGCAGGCTCGTCTTGAATCTCCGAAGACGAAAGGATGTCTGAATCCCCTGTGGAGACCACAGAGAAAGACCTAGTTCCCCACCTCATCGCGACCGGAGGCCTCACATCCTTTGAAAACTCCAGAGGTACGCGGAGATCAGTGCCTCCAAAGGAGACGATGCCTGACTCCTCGTGAAACTTGATAGGAGTCCCAGGATTCTTGTGGCACGTGGAAAGGGACCCTTGGTCTCCCGCCTCAGCTGGAGAGGCCTTCCAATTGCCCTGCCAAGCCTCGAGGAGAATCCCGAGTTGTCCCTCCCAACTAGGCAGGAGTCCTGACGTGGCTGAACAAACACGTGGGTGGAAGGGCCATCCCAGTCGTAACTCGAGAATATACCCCAGTTTCCCACCGCAACTCGAGAAAAACCATGAGACTTCCCCCTCGCCGCGAGATGAGGCCCGATTCCCCTGTACTGCGAGCAGAGCAATTCGGTCTTGCACATCACACATGAAAGGAGCCTTGATTTCCTTGATGGCACTCCAAAAAAACCCCAAGAACACTGTTTCAAGGCTAGAGAGATCCTGAGGTCACTGTAGCAACACGAAAGAGCTCCGTGGACCACAAATCAACTGGAGATGAGAGGTTAGTCCCTGGCTTCAACTCCAGAGGAAAACCACCTTACCACAAGCACCTCAAGAGGAGGCTTCTCTCAGCTCTAGGTATGTGAGAGGGACCCTGAGTTTGCGGCCTCAAGTCGAATGGACACCGCGATGCCCTGACTCGAAATAAGGCCGGATATCCCTGCAGTGACTTGAATGCAGGCTCGTCTTGCATCTCCCAAGACGAAATGATGTCTGAATCCCCTCTGGAGACCACAGAGAAAGACGTAGTTCCCCACCTCATCGCGACCGGAGGCCTCACATCCTTTGAAAACTCCAGAGGTACGCGGAGATCAGTGCCTCCAAAGGAGACGATGCCTGACTCCTCGTGAAACTTGATAGGAGTCCCAGGATTCCTGTGGCACTTGGAAAGGGTCCCTTGGTCTCCCGCCTCAGCTGGAGAGGCGTCCCTATTGCCCTGCCAAGCCTCGAGGAGAATCCCGAGTTTTCCCTTGCAACTAGGCAGGAGTCCTGCCGTCGTTGAACAAACACGTGGGTGGAAGGGCCATCCCCTTCGTAACTCGAGAATATACCCCAGGTTCTCGCCGCAACTCGAGAAAAACCATGAGACTTCCCCCTCGCTGTGAGATGAGACCCGATTCCCCTGCACTGCGTGCAGAGCAATTCCGTGTTGCACATCACACATGAAAGGAGCCTTGATTTCCTTGATGGCACTCCAGAGAAACCCCAAGAACACTGTTTCAAGGCTAGAGGGATCCTGAGGTCACTGTAGCAACAAGAAAGAGCTCCGTGGACCAAAAATCAACTCGAGATGAGAGGTTAGTCCCTGGCTTCGACTCCAGAGGAATACCACCTTACCACAAGCACCTCAAGAGGAGGCTTCTCTCAGCTCTAGGTATGTGAGAGGGACCCTGAGTTTGCGGCCTCAAGTGGAATGGACACCGCGATGCCCTGACGCGAAATAAGGCCGTATATCCCTGCAGTGAATTGAATGCAGGCTTGTCTTGCATCTCCCAAGATGAAAGGATGTCTGAATCCCCTGTGAAGACCACAGAGAAAGACCTAGTTCCCCTCCTCATCGCGAACGGAGTCCTCACATCCTTTGAAAACTCCAGAGGTACGCGGAGATCAGTGTCTCCAAAGGAGACGATGGCTGACTCCTCGTGAAACTTGATAGGAGTCCCAGGATTCCTGTGGTACGTGGAAAGGGAACCTTGGTCTCCCGCCTCAGCTGGACAGGTGTCCCAATTGCCCTGCCAAGCCTCGAGGAGAATCCCGAGTTTTCCCTCACAACTAGGCAGGAGTCCTGCCGTCGCTGAACAAACACGTGTGTGGTAGGGCCATCCCCGTCGTAACTCGAGAATATACCCCAGGTTCCCGCCGCAACGCGAGAAAAACTATGAGACTTTCCCCTCGCCGCGAGATGAGGCCCGATTCCCCTGAACTGCGTGCAGTGCAATTCCGTGTTGCACATCACACATGAAAGGAGCCTTGATTTCCTTGATGGCACTCCAGAGAATCCCCAAGAACACTGTTTCAAGGCTAGAGGGATCCTGAGGTCACTGTAGCAACACGAAAGAGCTCCGTGGACCACAAATCAACTGGAGATGAGAGGTTAGTCCCTGGCTTCAACTCCAGAGGAAAACCACCTTACCACAAGCACCTCAAGAGGAGGCTTCTCTCAGCTCTAGGTATGTGAGAGGGACCCTGAGTTTGCGGCCTCAAGTCGAATGGACACCGCGATGCCCTGACTCGAAATAAGGCCGGATATCCCTGCAGTGACTTGAATGCAGGCTCGTCTTGCATCTCCCAAGTCGAAAGGATGTCTGAATCCCCTGTGGAGACCACAGAGAAAGACCTAGTTCCCCACCTCTTCGCGACGGGAAGCCTCACATCCTTTGAAAACTCCTGAGGTACGCGGAGATCAGTGCCTCCAAAGGAGACGATGCCTGACTCCTCGTGAAACTTGATAGGAGTCCCTGGATTCCTGTGGCACTTGGAAAGGGTCCCTTGGTCTCCCGCCTCAGCTGGAGAGGCGTCCCTATTGCCCTGCCAAGCCTCGAGGAGAATCCCGAGTTGTCCCTCGCAACTAGGCAGGAGTCCTGACGTCGCTAAACACACACGTGTGTGGAAGCGCCATCCCCGTCGTAACTCGAGAATATACCCCAGGTTCCCGCCGCAACTCGAGAAAAACCATGAGACTTCCCCCTCGCCGCAAGATGAGGCCCGATTCCCCTGCACTGCGTGAGGAGCAATTCCGTGTTGCACATCACACATGAAAGGAGCCTTGATTTCCTTGATGGCACTCCAGAGAAACCCCAAGAACACTGTTTCAAGGCTAGAGGGATCCTGAGGTCAGTGTAGCAACACGAAAGAGCTCCGTGGACCAAAAATCAACTCGAGATGAGAGGGTAGTCCCTGGCTTCGACTCCAGAGGAATACCACCTTACCACAAGCACCTCAAGAGGAGGCTTCTCTCAGCTCTAGCTATGTGAGAGGGACCCTGAGTTTGTGGCCTCAAGTGAAATGAACACCGTGACGCCCTGACTCGAAATAAGGCCGGATATCCCTGCAGTGACTTGAATGCAGGCTCGTCTTGAATCTCCGAAGACGAAAGGATGTCTGAATCCCCTGTGGAGACCACAGAGAAAGACCTAGTTCCCCACCTCATCGCGACCGGAGGCCTCACATCCTTTGAAAACTCCAGAGGTACGCGGAGATCAGTGCCTCCAAAGGAGACGATGCCTGACTCCTCGTGAAACTTGATAGGAGTCCCAGGATTCTTGTGGCACGTGGAAAGGGACCCTTGGTCTCCCGCCTCAGCTGGAGAGGCCTTCCAATTGCCCTGCCAAGCCTCGAGGAGAATCCCGAGTTGTCCCTCCCAACTAGGCAGGAGTCCTGACGTGGCTGAACAAACACGTGGGTGGAAGGGCCATCCCCGTCGTAACTCGAGAATATACCCCAGTTTCCCACCGCAACTCGAGAAAAACCATGAGACTTCCCCCTCGCCGCGAGATGAGGCCCGATTCCCCTGTACTGCGTGCAGAGCAATTCGGTCTTGCACATCACACATGAAAGGAGCCTTGATTTCCTTGATGGCACTCCAAAAAAACCCCAAGAACACTGTTTCAAGGCTAGAGAGATCCTGAGGTCACTGTAGCAACACGAAAGAGCTCCGTGGACCACAAATCAACTGGAGATGAGAGGTTAGTCCCTGGCTTCAACTCCAGAGGAAAACCACCTTACCACAAGCACCTCAAGAGGAGGCTTCTCTCAGCTCTAGGTATGTGAGAGGGACCCTGAGTTTGCGGCCTCAAGTCGAATGGACACCGCGATGCCCTGACTCGAAATAAGGCCAGATATCCCTGCAGTGACTTGAATGCAGGCTCGTCTTGCATCTCCCAATACGAAATGATGTCTGAGTCCCCTGTGGAGACCACAGAGAAAGACGTAGTTCCCCACCTCATCGCGACGGGAGGCCTCACATCCTTTGAAAACTCCAGAGGTACGCGGAGATCAGTGCCTCCAAAGGAGACGATGCCTGACTCCTCGTGAAACTTGATAGGAGTCCCAGGATTCCTGTGGCACTTGGAAAGGGTCCCTTGGTCTCCCCCCTCAGCTGGAGAGGCGTCCCTATTGCCCTGCCAAGCCTCGAGGAGAATCCCGAGTTTTCCCTTGCAACTAGGCAGGAGTCCTGCCGTCGTTGAACAAACACGTGGGTGGAAGGGCCATCCCCGTCGTAACTCGAGAATATACCCCAGGTTCTCGCCGCAACTCGAGAAAAACCATGAGACTTCCCCCTCGCTGTGAGATGAGTCCCGATTCCCCTGCACTGCGTGCAAAGCAATTCCGTGTTGCACATCACACATGAAAGGAGCCTTGATTTCCTTGATGGCACTCCAGAGAAACCCCAAGAACACTGTTTCAAGGCTAGAGGGATCCTGAGGTCACTGTAGCAACAAGAAAGAGCTCCGTGGACCACAAATCAACTGGAGATGAGAGGTTAGTCCCTGGCTTCGACTCCAGAGGAATACCACCTTACCACAAGCACCTCAAGAGGAGGCTTCTCTCAGCTCTAGGTATGTGAGAGGGACCCTGAGTTTGCGGCCTCAAGTGGAATGGACACCGCGATGCCCTGACGCGAAATAAGGCCGGATATCCCTGCAGTGAATTGAATGCAGGCTTGTCTTGCATCTCCCAAGATGAAAGGATGTCTGAATCCCCTGTGAAGACCACAGAGAAAGACCTAGTTCCCCACCTCATCGCGACCGGAGTCCTCACATCCTTTGAAAACTCCAGAGGTACGCGGAGATCAGTGTCTCCAAAGGAGACGATGGCTGACTCCTCGTGAAACTTGATAGGAGTCCCAGGATTCCTGTGGTACGTGGAAAGGGACCCTTGGTCTCCCGCCTCAGCTGGACAGGTGTCCCAATTGCCCTGCCAAGCCTCGAGGAGAATCCCGAGTTTTCCCTCACAACTAGGCAGGAGTCCTGCCGTCGCTGAACAAACACGTGTGTGGAGGGCCATCCCCGTCGTAACTCGAGAATATACCCCAGGTTCCCGCCGCAACTCGAGAAAAACCATGAGACTTTCCCCACGCCGCGAGATGAGGCCCGATTCCCCTGCACTGCGTGCAGTGCAATTCCGTGTTGCACATCACACATGAAAGGAGCCTTGATTTCCTTGATGGCACTCCAGAGAATCCCCAAGAACACTGTTTCAAGGCTAGAGGGATCCTGAGGTCACTGTAGCAACACGAAAGAGCTCTGTGGACCAAAAATCAACTCGAGATAAGAGGGTAGTCCCTGGCTTCGAGTCCAGAGGAATACCACCTTACCACAAGCACCTCAAGAGGAGGCTTCTCTCAGCTCTAGGTATGTGAAAGGGACCCTGAGTTTGCGGCCTCAAGTGGAATGGACACCGCGACGCCCTGACTCGAAATAAGGCCGAATATCCCTGCAGTGACTTGAATGCAGGCTCGTCTTGCATCTCCGAAGACGAAAGGATGTCTGAATCCCCTGTGGAGACCACAGAGAAAGACCTAGTTCCCCACCTCATCGCGACCGGAGGGCTCACATCCTTTGAAAACTCCAGAGGTACGCGGAGATCAGTGCCTCCAAAGGAGACGATGCCTGAATCCTCATGAAACTTGATAGGAGTCCCAGGATTCCTGTGGCACGTGGAAAGGGACCCTTGGTCTCCCGCCTCAGCTGAAGAGGCGTCCCAGTTGCCCTGCAACCCTCGAGGAGAATCCCTAGTTGTCCCTCGCAACTAGGCAGGAGTCCTGACTTCGCTGATCAAACACGTGGGTGGAGGGCCATCCCCGTCATAACTCGAGAATATACCCCAGGTTCCCGCCGCAACTCGAGAAAAACCATGAGACTTCCCCCTCGCCGCGAGATGAGGCCCGATTCCCCTGAACTGCGTGCAGAGCAATTCCGTGTTGCACATCACACATGAAAGGAGCCTTGATTTCCTTGATGGCACTCCAGAGAAACCCCAAGAAAACTGTTTCAAGGCTAGAGGGATCCTGAGGTCACTGTAGCAACACGAAAGAGCTCCGTGGACCACAAATCAACTGGAGATGAGAGGTTAGTCCCTGGCTTCAACTCCAGAGGAATACCACCTTACCACAAGCACCTCAAGAGGAGGCTTCTCTCAGCTCTAGGTATGTGAGAGGGACCCTGAGTTTGTGGCCTCAAGTGGAATGGACACCGCGACGCCCTGACTCGAAATAAGGCTGGATATCCCTGCAGTGACTTGAATGCAGGCTCGTCTTGCATCTCCCAAGACGAAAGGATGTCTGAATCCCCTGTGGAGACCACAGAGAAAGACCTAGTTCCGCACCTCATCGCGACTGGAGGCCTCACATCCTTTGAAAACTCCAGAGGTACGCGGAGATCAGTGCCTCCAAAGGAGACGATGCCTGACTCCTCGTGAAACTTGATAGGAGTCCCAGGATTCCTGTGGCACGTGGAAAGGGACCCTTGGTCTCCCGCCTCAGCTGGTGAGGCGTTCCAATTGCCCTGCCAAGCCTCGAGGAGAATCCCGAGTTGTCCCTCGCAACTAGGAAGGAGTCCTGACGTCGTGGAACAAACACGTGGGTGGAAGGGCCATCCCCGTCGTAACTCGAGAATATACCCCAGGTTCCCGCCGCAACTCGAGAAAAACCATGAGACTTCCCCCTCGCCGCGAGATGAGACCCGATTCCCCTGCACTGCGTGCAGAGCAATTCCGTGTTGCACATCACACATGAAAGGAGCCTTGATTTCCTTGATGGCACTCCAGAGAAAACCCAAGAACACTGTTTCAAGGCTAGAGGGATCCTGAGGTCAGTGTAGCAACACGAAAGAGCTCCGTGGACCAAAAATCAACTCGAGATGAGAGGGTAGTCCCTGGCTTCGACTCCAGAGGAATACCACCTTACCACAAGCACCTCAAGAGGAGGCTTCTCTCAGCTCTAGGTATGTGAGAGGGACCCTGAGTTTGCGGCCTCAAGTGGAATGGACACCGCGATGCCCTGACTCAAAATAAGGCCGGATATCCTTGCAGTGACTTGAATGCAGGCTCCTCTTGCATCTCCGAAGACGACAGTAAGTCTGAATCCCCTGTGGAGACCACAGAGAAAGACCTAGTTCCCCACCTCATCGCCACCGGAGGCCTCACATACTTTGAAAATTCCAGAGGTACACTGAGATCAGTGCCTAAAAAGGAGACGATGCCTGACTCCTCGTGAAACTTGATAGGAGTCCCAGGATTCCTGTGGCACGTGGAAAGGGACCCTTGGTCTCCCGCCTCAGATGGACAGGCGTCCCAATTGCCCTGCCAAGCCTCGAGGAGAAACCCGAGTTTTCCCTCGCAACTAGGCAGGAGTCTTGCCGTCGCTGAAGAAACACGTGTGTGGAAGGGCCATCCCCCGTAACTCGAGAATATACCCCAGGTTCCCGCCGCAACTCGAGAAAATCCATGAGACTTCCCTTCGCCGCAAGATGAGACCCGATTCCCCTGCACTGTGTGCAGAGCAATTCCCTGTGGAACATCATACATTAAAGGAGCCTTGATTTCCTTGATGGCACTCCAGAGAAACCCCAAGAACACTGTTTCAAGGCTAGAGGGATCCTGAGGTCACTGTAGTCACACGAAAGAGCTCCGTGGAGCAAAAATCATTCGAGATGAGAGGTTAGTCCCTGGCTTCGACTCCAGAGGAATACCACGTTACCACAAGCACCTCAAGAGCAGGCTTCTCTCAGCTCTAGGTATGTGAGAGGGACGCTGAGTTTGCGGCCTCAAGTCGAATGGACACCGCGATGCCCTGACTCGAAATAAGGCCGGATATCCCTGCAGTGACTTGAATGCAGGCTCGTCTTGCATCTCCCAAGACGAAATGATCTCTGAATCCCCTGTGGAGACCACAGAGAAAGACCTAGTTTCACACCTCATCGCGTCGGGAGGCCTCACATCCTTTGAAAACTCCAGAGGTACGCGGAGATCAGTGCCTCCAAATGAGACGATGCCTGACTCCTCGTGAAACTTGATAGGAGTCCCAGGATTCCTGTGGCACTTGGAAAGGGTCCCTTGGTCTCCCGCCTCAGCTGGAGAGGCGTCCCTATTGCCCTGCCAAGCCTCGAGGAGAATCCCGAGTTGTCCCTCGCAACTAGGCAGGAGTCCTGACGTCGCTAAACACACACGTGTGTGGAAGGGCCATCTCCGTTGTAACTCGAGAATATACCCCAGGTTCCCGCCGCAACTCGAGAAAAACCATGAGACTTCCCCCTCGCCGCAAGATGAGGCCCGATTCCCCTGCACTGTGTGCAGAGCAATTCCATGTGGCACATCACACATGAAAGGAGCCTTGATTTCCTTGATGGCACTCCAGAGAAACCCCAAGAAAACTGTTTCAAGGCTAGAGGGATCCTGAGGTCACTGTAGCAACACGAAAGAGCTCCGTGGGCCAAAAATCAACTCGAGATGAGAGGTTAGTCCCTGACTTCGACTCCAGAGGAATACCACCTTACCACAAGCACCTCAAGAGGAGGCTTCTCTCAGCTCTCGGTATGTGAGAGGGACCCTGAGTTTGCGGCCTCAAGTGGAATGGACACCGCGATGCCCTGACTCAAAATAAGGCCGGATATCCCTGCAGTGACTTGAATGCAGGCTTGTCTTGTATCTCTGAAGACGACAGGATGTCTGAATCCCCTGTGGAGACCACAGAGAAAGACCTAGTTCCCTACCTCATCGCGACCGGAGGCCTCACATAATTTGAAAACTCCAGAGGTACGCGGAGATCAGTGCCTCCAAAGGAGACGATGCCTGACTCCTCGTGAAACTTGATAGGAGTCCCAGGATTCCTGTGGCACGTGGAAAGGGACACTTGGTCTCCCGCCTCAGCTGGAGAGGCGTCCCAATTGCCCTGCCAAGCCTCGAGGAGAATCCCGATTTGTCCCTCGCAACTAGGCAGGAGTCCTGACGTCGCTGAAGAAACACGTGTGTGGAAGGGCCATCCCCATCGTAACTCGAGAATATACCCCAGGTTCCCGCCGCAACTCGAGAAAAACCATGAGACGTCCCCCTCGCCACGAGATGAGGCCCGATTCCCCTGCACTGCGTGCAGAGCAATTCCGTGTTGCACATCACACATGAAAGGAGCCTTGATTTCCTTGCTGGCACTCCAGAGAAACCCAAAGAACACTGTTTCAAGGCTAGAGAGATCCTGAGGTCACTGTAGCAACACGAAAGAGCTCCGTGGACCACAAATCAACTGGAGATGAGAGGTTAGTCCCTGGCTTCAAATCCAGAGGAATACCACCTTACCACAAGCACCTCAAGAGGAGGCTTCTCTCAGCTCTCGGTATGTGAGAGGGACCCTGAGTTTGTGGCCTCAAGTGGAATGGACACCGCGACGCCCTGACTCGAAATAAGGCTGGATATCCCTGCAGTGACTTGAATGCAGGCTCGTCTTGCATCTCCCAAGACGAAAGGATGTCTGAATCCCCTGTGGAGACCACAGAGAAAGACCTAGTTCCGCACCTCAGCGCAACTGGAGGCCTCACATCCTTTGAAAACTCCAGAGGTACGCGGAGATCAGTGCCTCCAAAGGAGACGATGCCTGACTCCTCGTGAAACTTGATAGGAGTCCCAGGATTCCTGTGGCACGTGGAAAGGGACCCTTGGTCTCCCGCCTCAGCTGGTGAGGCGTTCCAATTGCCCTGCCAAGCCTCGAGGAGAATCCCGAGTTGTCCCTCGCAACTAGGAAGGAGTCCTGACGTCGTGGAACAAACACGTGGGTGGAAGGGCCATCCCCGTCGTAACTCGAGAATATACCCCAGGTTCCCGCCGCAACTCGAGAAAAACCATGAGACTTCCCCCTCGCCGCGTGATGAGACCCGATTCCCCTGCACTGCGTGCAGAGCAATTCCGTGTTGCACATCACACATGAAAGGAGCCTTGATTTCCTTGATGGCACTCCAGAGAAACCCCAAGAACACTGTTTCAAGGCTAGAGGGATCCTGAGGTCAGTGTAGCAACACGAAAGAGCTCCGTGGACCAAAAATCAACTCGAGATGAGAGGTTAGTCCCTGGCTTCGACTCCAGAGGAATACCACCTTACCACAAGCACCTCAAGTGGAGGCTTCTCTCAGCTCTAGGTATATGAGAGGGACACTGAGTTTGCGGCCTCAAGTGGAATGTACACTGCGAGGCCCTGACGCGAAATAACGCCGGATATCCCTGCAGTGACTTGAATGCAGGCTCGTCTTGCATCTCCCAAGACGAAAGGATGTCTGAATCCCCTGTGGAGACCACAGAGAAAGACCTAGTACCCCACCTCATCGCGACCGGAGACCTCACATTCTTTGAAAACTCCAGACATACGCGGAGATCAGTGCCTCCAAGGGAGACGATGCCTGACTCCTCGTGAAACTTGATAGGAGTCCCAGGATTACTGTGGCACGTGGAAAGGGACCCTTGGTCTCCCGCCTCAGCTGGAGAGGCGTCCCAATTGCCCTGCCAAGCCTCGAGGAGAATCCCGAGTTGTTCCTCGCAACTAGGCAGGAGTCCTGACGTCGCTGAACAAACACGTGGGTGGAAGGGCCATCCCCGTCGTAACTCGAGAATATACCCCAGGTTCCCGCCGCAACTCGAGAAAATCCATGAGACTTCCCTTCGCCGCAAGATGAGACCCGATTCCCCTGCACTGTGTGCAGAGCAATTCCGTGTGGAACATCATACATTAAAGGAGCCTTGATTTCCTTGATGGCACTCCAGAGAAACCCCAAGAACATTGTTTCAAGGCTAGAGGGATCCTGAGGTCACTGTAGCAACACGAAAGAGCTCCGTGGACCAAAAATCAACTCGAGATGAGAGGTTAGTCCCTGGCTTCGACTCAAGAGGAATACCACCTTACCACAAGCACCTCAAAAGGAGGCTTCTCTCAGCTCTAGCTATGTGAGAGGGACCCTGAGTTTGCGGCCTCAAGTGGAATGGACACCGCGATGCCCTGACTCGAAATAAGGCCGGATATCGCTGCACTGACTTGAATGCAGGCTCGTCTTGCATCTCCGAAGTCGACAGGATGTCTGAATCCCCTGTGGAGACCACAGAGAAAGACGTAGTTCCCCACCTCATTGCCACCGGAGGCCTCACATACTTTGAAAACTTCAGAGGTACACTGAGATCAGTGCCTCCAAAGGAGACGATGCCTGACTCCTCGTGAAACTTGATAGGAGTCCCAGGATTCCTGTGGCACGTGGAAAGGGACCCTTGGTCACCCGCCTCAGCTGGACAGGCTTCCCAATTGCCCTGCCAAGCCCCGAGGAGAATCCCGAGTTTTCCCTCGCAACTAGGCAGGAGTCCTGCCGTCGCTGAAGAAACACGTGTGTGGAATGGCCATCCCCCGTAACTCGAGAATATACCCCAGGTTCCCGCCGCAACTCGAGAAAAACCATGAGACTTTCCCCTCGCCGCGAGATGAGGCCCGATTCCCCTGCACTGCGTGCAGAGCAATTCCGTGTTGCACATCAGACATGAAACGAGCCTTGATTTCCTTGATGGCACTCCAGAGAAACCCCAAGAACACTGTTTCAAGGCTAGAGAGATCCTGAGGTCACTGTAGTAACACGAAAGAGCTCCATGGACCACAAATCAACTGGAGATGAGAGGTTAGTCCCTGGCTTAAACTCCAGAGGAATACCACCTTACCACACGCACCTCAAGAGGAGGCTTATCTCAGCTCTAGGTATGTGAGAGGGACCCTGAGTTTGCGGCCTCAAGTCGAATGGACACCGCGATGCCGTGACTCGAAATAAGGCCGGATATCCCTGCAGTGACTTGAATGCAGGCTCGTCTTGCATCTCCCAAGACGAAAGGATGTCTGAATCCCCTGTGGAGACCACAGAGAAAGACCTAGTTCCCCACCTCATCGCGACTGGAGGCCTCACATCCTTTGAAAACTCCAGAGGTACAAGG
The DNA here is from genome assembly GCF_910594005.1 of Cervus elaphus. NCBI lineage: Eukaryota > Metazoa > Chordata > Mammalia > Artiodactyla > Cervidae > Cervus > Cervus elaphus. The sequence continues at coordinate 9,941,684 of NC_057834.1, read as the reverse complement.
AGATCAATGCCTCCAAAGGAGACGATACCTGACTCCTCGTGAAACTTGATAGGAGTCCCAGGATTCCTGTGGCACGTGGAAAGGGACCCTTGGTCTCCCGCCTCAGCAGGTGAGGCGTTCCAATTGCCCTGCCAAGCCTCGAGGAGAATCCCGGGTTGTCCCTCGCAACTAGGAAGGAGTCCTGACGTCGTGGAACAAACACGTGGGTGGAAGGGCCATCCCCGTCGTAACTCGAGAATATACCCCAGGTTCCCGCCGCAACTCGAGAAAAATCATGAGACTTCCCCCTCTCCGCGAGATGAGGCCCGATTCCCCTGCACTGCGTGCAGAGCAATTCCGTGTGGCACATCACACATGAAAGGAGCCTTGATTTCCTTGATGGCACTCCAGAGAAACCCCAAGAACACTGATTCAAGGCTAGAGGGATCCTGAGGTCAGTGTAGCAACACGAAAGAGCTCCGTGGACCAAAAATCAACTCGAGATGAGAGGGTAGTCCCTGGCTTCGACTCCAGAGGAATACCACCTTACCACAAGCACCTCAAGAGGAGGCTTCTCTCAGCTCTAGGTATGTGAGAGGGACCCTGAGTTTGCGGCCTCAAGTGGAATGGACACCGCGATGCCCTGACTCAAAAAAGGCCGGATATCCCTGCAGTGACTTGAATGCAGGCTCGTCTTGCATCTCCCAAGACGACAGGATGTCTGAATCCCCTGTGGAGACCACAGAGAAAGACCTAGTTCCCCACCTCATCGCCACCGGAGGCCTCACATACTTTGAAAACTCCAGAGGTACACTGAGATCAGTGCCTCCAAAGGAGACGATGCCTGACTCCTCGTGAAACTTGATAGGAGTCCCAGGATTCCTGTGGCACGTGGAAAGGGACCCTTGGTCTCCCGCCTCAGCTGGACAGGCGTCCCAATTGCCCTGCTAAGCCTCGAGGAGAATCCCGAGTTTTCCCTCGCAACTAGGCAGGAGTCCTGCCTTCGCTGAAGAAACACGTGTGTGGAAGAGCCATCCCCCGTAACTCGAGAATATACCCCAGGTTCCCGCCGCAACTCGAGAAAAACCATGAGACTTCCGCCTCTCCGCGAGATGAGGCCCGATTCCCCTGCACTGCGTGCAGAGCAATTCGTGTTGCACATCACACATGAAAGGAGCCTTTATTTCCTTGATGGCACTCCAGAGAAACCCCAAGAACATTGTTTCAAGGCTAGAGAGATCCCGAGGTCACTGTAGCAACACGAAAGAGCTCCGTGGACCACAAATCAACTGGAGATGAGAGGTTAGTCCCTGGCTTCAACTCCAGAGAAAAACCACCTTACCACAAGCACCTCAAGAGGAGGCTTCTCTCAGCTCTAGGTATGTGAGAGGGACCCTGAGTTTGCGGCCTCAAGTCGAATGGACACCGCGATGCCCTGACTCGAAATAAGGCCGGATATCCCTGCAGTGACTTGAATGCAGGCTCGTCTTGCATCTCCCAAGACGAAATGATGTCTGAATCCCCTGTGGAGACCACAGAGAAGGACCTAGTTCCACACCTCATCGCGACCGGAAGCCTCACATCCTTTGAAAACTCCAGAGGTACGCGGAGATCAGTGCCTCCAAAGGAGACGATGCCTGACTCCTCGTGAAACTTGATAGGAGTCCCAGGATTCCTGTGGCACGTGGAAAGGGACACTTGGTCTCCCGCCTCAGCTGGACAGGCGTCCCAATTGCCCTGCCAAGCCTCGAGGAGAATCCCGAGTTGTCCCTCGCAACTAGGCAGGAGTCCTGACGTCGCTGAAGAAACACGTGTGTGGAAGGGCCATCCCCCGTAACTCGAGAATATACCCCAGGTTCCCGCCGCAACTCGAGAAAAACCATGAGACGTCCCCCTCGCCGCGAGATGAGGCCCGATTCCCCTGCACTGCGTGCAGAGCAATTCCGTGTTGCACATCACACATGAAAGGAGCCTTGATTTCCTTGATGGCACTCCAGAGAAACCCCAAGAACACTGTTTCAAGGCTAGAGGGATCCTGCGGTCACTGTAGCAACACGAAAGAGCCCTGTGGACCAAATATCAACTCGAGATGAGGGGTTAGTCCCTGGCTTCGACTCCAGAGGAATACCACCTTACCACAAGCACCTCAAGAGGAGGCTTCTCTCAGCTCTAGCTATGTGAGAGGGACCCTGAGTTTGCGGCCTCAATTCGAATGGACACCGCGATGCCCTGACTCGAAATAAGGCTGGATATCCCTGCAGTGACTTGAATGCAGGCTCGTCTTGCATCTCCCAAGACGAAAGGATGTCTGAATCCCCTGTGGAGACCACAGAGAAAGACCTAGTTCCCCACCTTATCGCGACTGGAGGCCTCACATCCTTTGAAAACTCCAGAGGTACGCGGAGATCAGTGCCTCCAAAGGAGACGATACCTGACTCCTCGTGAAACTTGATAGGAGTCCCAGGATTCCTGTGGCACGTGGAAAGGGACCCTTGGTCTCCCGCCTCAGCAGGTGAGGCGTTCCAATTGCCCTGCCAAGCCTCGAGGAGAATCCCGAGTTGTCCCTCGCAACTAGGAAGGAGTCCAGACGTCGTGGAACAAACACGTGGGTGGAAGGGCCATCCCCGTCGTAACTCGAGAATATACCCCAGGTTCCCGCCGCAACTCGAGAAAAATCATGAGACTTCCCCCTCGCCGCGAGATGAGGCCCGATTCCCCTGCACTGCGTGCAGAGCAATTCCGTGTGGCACATCACACATGAAAGGAGCCTTGATTTCCTTGATGGCACTCCAGAGAAACCCCAAGAACACTGTTTCAAGGCTAGAGGGATCCTGAGGTCAGTGTAGCAACACGAAAGAGCTCCGTGGACCAAAAATCAACTCGAGATGAGAGGGTAGTCCCTAGCTTCGAATCCAGAGGAATACCACCTTACCACAAGCACCTCAAGAGGAGGCTTCTTTCAGCTCTAGGTATGTGAGAGGGACCCTGAGTTTGCGGCCTCAAGTGGAATGGACACCGCGATGCCCTGACTCAAAATAAGGCCGGATATCCCTGCAGTGACTTGAATGCAGGCTCGTCTTGCATCTCCGAAGACGACAGGATGTCTGAATCCCCTGTGGAGACCACAGAGAAAGACCTAGTTCCCCACCTCATCGCGACCGGAGGCCTCACATCCTTTGAAAACTCCAGAGGTACACGGAGATTAGTGCCTCCAAAGGAGACGATGCCTGACTCCTCGTGAAACTTGATAGGAGTCCCAGGATTCCTGTGGCACGAGGAAAGGGACCCTTGGTCTCCCGCCTCAGCTGGAGAGGCGTCCCAATTGCCCTGCCAAGCCTCGAGGAGAATCCCGAGTTGTCCCTCGCAACTAGGCAGGAGTCCTGACGTCGCTGAACAAACACGTGGGTGGAAGAGCCATCCCCGCGTAACTCGAGAATATATCCCAGGTTCCCGCCGCAACTCGAGAAAAACCATGAGACGTCCCCCTCGCCGCGAGATAATTCCAGATTCCCCTGCAGTACGTGCAGAGCAATTCCGTGCTGCACATCACACATGAAAGGAGCCTTGATTTCTTTGATGGCACTCCAGAGAAACCCCAAGAACACTGTTCCAAGGCTCGAGGGATCCTGAGGTCACTGTAGCAACACGAAAGAGCTCCGTGGACCAAAAATCAACTCGAGATGAGAGGTTAGTCCCTGGCTTCGACTCCAGAGGAAACCACCTTACCACAAGCACCTCAAGAGGAGGCTTCTCTCAGCTCTAGGTATGTGAGAGGGACCCTGAGTTTGCGGCCTCAAGCCGAATGGACACCGCGATGCCCTGACTCGAAATAAGGCCGCATATCCCTGCAGTGACTTGAATGCAGGCTCGTCTTGCATCTCCCAAGATGAAAGGATGTCTGAATCCCCTGTGGAGACCACAGAGAAAGACCTAGTTCCGCACCTCATCGCGACTGGAGGACTCACATCCTTTGAAAACTCCAGAGGTACGCGGAGATCAGTGCCTCCAAAGGAGACGATTCGTGACTCCTCGTGAAACTTGATAGGAGTCCCAGGATTCCTGTGGCACGTGGAAAGGGACCCTTGGTCTCCCGCCTCAGCTGAAGAGGCCTTCCAATTGCCCTGCCAAGCCTCGAGGAGAATCCCGAGTTGTCCCTCGCAACTAGGAAGGAGTCCTGACGTCGTGGAACAAACACGTGGGAGGAAGGGCCATCCCCGTCGTAACTCGAGAATATACCCCAGGTTCCCGCCGCAACTCGAGAAAAACCATGAGACTTCCCCCTCGCCGCGAGATGAGGCCCGATTCCCCTGCACTGCGTGCAGAGCAATTCCGTGTTGCACATCACACATGAAAGGAGCCTTGATTTCCTTGATGGCACTCCAGAGAAACCCCAAGAACACTGTTTCAAGGCTAGAGGGATCCGGAGGTTAGTGTAGCAACACGAAAGAGCTCCGTGGACCAAAAATCAACTCGAGATGAGAGGGTAGTCGCTGGCTTCGACTCCAGAGGAATACCACCTTACCACAAGCACCTCAAGAGGAGGCTTCTCTCAGCTTTAGGTATGTGAGAGGGACCCTGAGTTTGCGGCCTCTAGTGGAATGGACACCGCGATGCCCTGACTCGAATTAAGGCCGCATATCCCTGCAGTGACTTGAATGCAGGCTCGTCTTGCATCTCCGAAGATGAGAGGATGTTTGAATCCCCTGTGGAGACCACAAAGAAAGACCTAGTTCCCCACCTTATCGCGACCGGAGGCCTCACATCCTTTGAAAACTCCAGAGGTATACGGAGATCAGTGCCTCCAAAGAGACGATGCCTGACTCCTCGTGAAACTTGATAGGAGTCCCAGGATTCTTGTGGCACGTGGAAAGGGACCCTTGGTCTCCCGCCTCAGCTGGAGAGGCCTTCCAATTGCCCTGCCAAGCCTCGAGGAGAATCCCGAGTTGTCCCTCCCAACTAGGCAGGAGTCCTGACGTGGCTGAACAAACACGTGGGTGGAAGGGCCATCCCCGTCGTAACTCGAGAATATACCCCAGGTTCCCGCCGCAACTCGAGAAAAACCATGAGACTTCCCCCTCGCCGCGAGATGAGGCCCGCTTCCCCTGCACTGCGTGCAGAGTAATTCCGTCTTGCACATCACACATGAAAGGAGCCTTGATTTCCTTGATGGCACTCCAGAAAACCCCAAGAACACTGTTTCAAGGCTAGAGAGATCCTGAGGTCACTGTAGCAACACGAAAGAGCTCCGTGGACCACAAATCAACTGGAGATGAGAGGTTAGTCCCTGGCTTCAACTCCAGAGGAAAACCACCTTACCACAAGCACCTCAAGAGGAGGCTTCTCTCAGCTCTAGGTATGTGAGAGGGACCCTAAGTTTGCGGCCTCAAGTCGAATGGACACCGCGATGCCCTGACTCGAAATAAGGCCGGATATCCCTGCAGTGACTTGAATGCAGGCTCGTCTTGCATCTCCCAAGACGAAATGATGTCTGAATCCCCTGTGGAGACCACAGAGAAAGACCTAGTTCCCCACCTCATCGCGACGGGAGGCCTCACATCCTTTGAAAACTCCAGAGGTACGCGGAGATCAGTGGCTCCAAGTGAGACGATGCCTAACTCCTCGTGAAACTTGATAGGAGTCCCAGGATTCCTGTGGCACGTAGAAAGGGAACCTTGGTCTCCCGCCTCAGCTGGAGAGGCGTCCCAATTGCCCTGCCAAGCCTCGAGGAGAATCCCGAGTTGTCCCTCGCAACTAGGCAGGAGTCCTGCCGTCGCTGAACAAACACGTGGGTGGAAGGGCCATCCCCGTTGTAACTCGAGAATATACCCCAGGTTCCCGCCGCAACTCGAGAAAAACCATGAGACTTCCCCCTCGCCGCAAGATGAGACCCGATTCCCCTGCACTGTGTGCAGAGCAATTCCGTGTGGAACATCACACATGAAAGGAGCCTTGATTTCCTTGATGGCACTCCAGAGAAACCCCAAGAACACTGTTTCAAGGCTAGAGGGATCCTGAGGTCAGTGTAGCAACACGAAAGAGCTCCGTGGACCAAAAATCAACTCGAGATGAGAGGGTAGTCCCTGGCTTCGACTCCAGAGGAATACCACCTTACCACAAGCACCTCAAGAGGAGGCTTCTCTCAGCTCTAGGTATGTGAGAGGGACCCTGAGTTTGCGGCCTCAAGTCGAATGGACACCGCGATGCCCTGACTCAAAAAAGGCCGGATATCCCTGCAGTGACTTGAATGCAGGCTCGTCTTGCATCTCCGAAGACGACAGGATGTCTGAATCCCCTGTGGAGACCACAGAGAAAGACCTAGTTCCCCACCTCATCGCCACCGGAGGCCTCACATACTTTGAAAACTCCAGAGGTACACTGAGATCAGTGCCTCCAAAGGAGACGATGCCTGACTCCTCGTGAAACTTGATAGGAGTCCCAGGATTCCTGTGGCACGTGGAAAGGGACCCTTGGTCTCCCGCCTCAGCTGGACAGGCGTCCCAATTGCCCTGCCAAGCCTCGAGGAGAATCCCGAGTTTTCCCTCGCAACTAGGCAGGAGTCCTGCCGTCGCTGAAGAAACACGTGTGTGGAAGGGCCATCCCCCGTAACTCGAGAATATACCCCAGGTTCCCGCCGCAACTCGAGAAAAACCATGAGACTTCCCCCTCGCCGCGAGATGAGGAGCGATTCCCCTGCACTGCGTGCAGAGCAATTCGTGTTGCACATCACACATGAAAGGAGCCTTGATTTCCTTGATGGCACTCCAGAGAAACCCCAAGAACACTGTTTCAAGGCTAGAGAGATCCCGAGGTAACTGTAGCAACACGAAAGAGCTCCGTGGACAAAAAATCAACTCGAGATGAGAGGTTAGTCCCTGGCTTCAACTCCAGAGAAAAACCACCTTACCACAAGCACCTCAAGAGGAGGCTTCTCTCAGCTCTAGGTATGTGAGAGGGACCCTGAGTTTGCGGCCTCAAGTCGAATGGACACCGCGATGCCCTGACTCGAAATAAGGCCGGATATCCCTGCAGTGACTTGAATGCAGGCTCGTCTTGCATCTCGCAAGTCGAAATGATGTCTGAATCCCCTGTGGAGACCACAGAGAAAGACCTAGTTCCACACCTCATCGCGACCGGAGGCCTCACATCCTTTGAAAACTCCAGAGGTACGCGGAGATCAGTGCCTCCAAAGGAGACGATGCCTGACTCCTCGTGAAACTTGATAGGAGTCCCAGGATTCCTGTGGCACGTGGAAAGGGACACTTGGTCTCCCGCCTCAGCTGGACAGTCGTTCCAATTGCCCTGCCAAGCCTCGAGGAGAATCCCGAGTTGTCCCTCGCAACTAGGCAGGAGTCCTGACGTCGCTGAAGAAACACGTGTGTGGAAGGGCCATCCCCCGTAACTCGAGAATATACCCCAGGTTCCCGCCGCAACTCGAGAAAAACCATGAGACGTCCCCCTCGCCGCGAGATGAGGCCCGATTCCCCTGCACTGCGTGCAGAGCAATTCCGTGTTGCACATCAGACATGAAAGAAGCCTTGATTTCCTTGATGGCACTCCAGAGAAACCCCAAGAACACTGTTTCAAGTCTAGAGAGATCCTGAGGTCACTGTAGCAACACGAAAGAGCTCCGTGGACCACAAATCAACTGGAGATGAGAGGTTAGTCCCTGGCTTCGACTCCAGAGAAATACCACCTTACCACATGCATCTCAAGAGGAGGCTTATCTCAGCTCTAGGTATGTGAGAGGGACCCTGAGTTTGCGGCCTCAAGTCGAATGGACACCGCGATGCCCTGATTCGAAATAAAGCTGGATATCCCTGCAGTGACTTGAATGCAGGCTCGTCTTGCATCTCCCAAGACGAAAGGATGTCTGAATCCCCTGTGGAGACCACAGAGAAAGACCTAGTTCCCCACCTCATCGCGACTGGAGGCCTCACATCCTTTGAAAACTCCAGAGGTACGCGGAGATCAGTGCCTCCAAAGGAAACGATACCTGACTCCTAGTGAAACTTGATAGGAGTCCCAGGATTCCTGTGGCCCGTGGAAAGGGACCCTTGGTCACCCGCCTCAGCTGGACAGGCTTCCCAATTGCCCTGCCAAGCCCCGAGGAGAATCCCGAGTTTTCGCTCGCAACTAGGCAGGAGTCCTGCCGTCGCTGAAGAAACACGTGGGTGGAAGGGCCATCCCCCGTAACTCGAGAATATACCCCAGGTTCCCGCCGGAACTCGAGAAAAACCATGAGACGTCCCCCTCGCCGCGAGATGAGGCCCGATTCCCTTGCACTGCGTGCAGAGCAATTCCGTGTTGCACATCAGACATGAAAGGAGCCTTGATTTCCTTGATGGCACTCCAGAGAAATCCCAAGAACACTGTTTCAAGGCTAGAGGGATCCTGAGGTCACTGTAGCAACACGAAAGAGCTCCATGGACCAAAAATCAACTCGAGATGAGAGGTTAGTCCCTGGCTTCGACTCCAGAGGAATACCACCTTACCACAAGCACCTCAAGAGGAACTTCTCTCAGCTTTAGGTATGTGAGAGGGACCCTGAGTTTGCGGCCTCAAGTGGAATTGACACCGCGATGCCCTGACTCGAAATAAGGCCGGTTATCCCTGCAGTGACTTGAATGCAGGCTCGTCTTGCATCTCCGAAGATGAAAGGATGTTTGAATTCCCTGTGGAGACCACAGAGAAAGACCTAGTTCCCCACCTCATCGCGACCGGAGGCCTCACATTCTTTGAAAACTCCAGAGGTACGCGGAGATCAGTGCCTCCAAAGGAGACGATGCCTGACTCCTCGTGAAACTTGATAGGAGTCCCAGGATTCTTGTGGCACGTTGAAAGGGTCCCTTGGTCTCCCGAATCAGCTGGAGAGGCCTTGCAATTGCCCTGCCAAGCCTCGAGGAGAATCCCGAGATGTCCCTCCCAACTAGGCAGGAGTCCTGACGTGGCTGAACAAACACGTGGGTGGAAGGGCCATCCCTGTCGTAACTCGAGAATATATCCCAGGTTCCCGCCGCAACTCGAGAAAAACCATGAGACTTCCCCCTCGCCGCGAGATGAGGTCCGATTCCCCTGCACTGCGTGCAGAGTAATTCCGTCTTGCACATCACACATGAAAGGAGCCTTGATTTCCTTGATGGCACTCCAAAAAAACCCCAAGAACACTGTTTCAAGGCTAGAGAGATCCTGAGGTCACTGTAGCAACACGAAAGAGCTCCGTGGACCACAAATCAACTGGAGATGAGAGGTTAGTCCCTGGCTTCAACTCCAGAGGAAAACCACCTTACCACAAGCACCTCAAGAGGAGGCTTCTATCAGCTCTAGGTATGTGAGAGGGACCCTGAGTTTGCGGCCTCAAGTCGAATGGACACCGCGATGCCCTGACTCGAAATAAGGCCGGATATCCCTGCAGTGACTTGAATGCAGGCTCGTCTTGCATCTCCCAAGACGAAAGGATGTCTGAATCCCCTGTGGAGACCACAGAGAAAGACCTAATTCCCCACCTCATCGCGACGGGAGGCCTCACATCCTTTGAAAACTCCTGAGGTACGCGGAGATCAGTGCTTCCAAAGGAGACGATGCCTGACTCCTCGTGAAACTTGATAGGAGTCCCAGGATTCCTGTGGCACTTGGAAAATGTCCCTTGGTCTCCCGCCTCAGCTGGAGAGGCGTCCCTATTGCCCTGCCAAGCCTCGAGGAGAATCCCGAGTCGTCCCTCACACCTAGGCAGGAGTCCTGACGTCGCTAAACACACACGTGTGTGGAAGCGCCATCCCCGTCGTAACTCGAGAATATACCCCAGGTTCCCGCCGCAACTCGAGAAAAACCATGAGACTTCCCCCTCGCCGCAAGATGAGGCCCAAACCCCTGCACTGCGTGCAGAGCAATTCCGTGTTGCACATCACACATGAAAGGAGCCTTGATTTCCTTGATGGCACTCCAGAGAAACCCCAAGAACACTGTTTCAAGGCTAGAGGGATCCTGAGGTCACTGTAGCAACACGAAAGAGCTCCGTGGACCAAAAATCAACTCGAGATGAGAGGGTAGTCCCTGGCTTCGACTCCAGAGGAATACCACCTTACCACAAGCACCTCAAGAGGAGGCTTCTCTCAGCTCTAGCTGTGTGAGAGGGACCCTGAGTTTGTGGCCTCAAGTGAAATGAACACCGTGACGCCCTGACTCGTAATAAGGCCGGATATCCCTGCAGTGACATGAATGCAGGCTCGTCTTCAATCTCCGAAGACGAAAGGATGTCTGAATCCCCTGTGGAGACCACAGAGAAAGACCTAGTTCCCTACCTCATCGCGACCGGAGGCCTCACATCCTTTGAAACCTCCAGAGGTACGCGGAGATCAGTGCCTCCAAAGGAGACGATGCCTGACTCCTCGTGAAACTTGATAGGAGTCCCAGGATTCTTGTGGCACCTGGAAAGGGACCCTTGGTCTCCCGCCTCAGCTGGAGAGGCCTTCCAATTGCCCTGCCAAGCTTCGAGAAGAATCCCGAGTTGTCCCTCCCAACTAGGCAGGAGTCCTGACGTGGCTGAACAAACACGTGGGTGGCAGGGCCATCCCCGTCGTAACTCGAGAATATACCCCAGTTTCCCACCGCAACTCGAGAAAAACCATGAGACTTCCCCCTCGCCGCGAGATGAGGCCCGATTCCCCTGTACTGCGAGCAGAGCAATTCGGTCTTGCTCATCACACATGAAAGGAGCCTTGATTTCCTTGATGGCACTCCAAAAAAACCCCAAGAACACTGTTTCAAGGCTAGAGAGATCCTGAGGTCACTGTAGCAACACGAAAGAGCTCCGTGGACCACAAATCAACTGGAGATGAGAGGTTAGTCCCTGGCTTCAACTCCAGAGGAAAACCACCTTACCACAAGCACCTCAAGAGGGGGCTTCTCTCAGCTCTAGGTATGTGAGAGGGACCCTGAGTTTGCGGCCTCAAGTCGAATGGACACCGCGATGCCCTGACTCGAAATAAGGCCGGATATCCCTGCAGTGACTTGAATGCAGGCTCGTCTTGCATCTCCCAAGACGAAATGATGTCTGAATCCCCTGTGGAGACCACAGAGAAAGACCTAGTTCCCCACCTCATCGCGACGGGAGGCCTCACATCCTTTGAAAACTCCAGAGGTACGCGGAGATCAGTGCCTCCAAAGGAGACGATGCCTGACTCCTCGTGAAACTTGATAGGAGTCCCAGGATTCCTGTGGCACTTGGAAAGGGTCCCTTGGTCTCCCGCCTCAGCTGGAGAGGCGTCCCTATTGTCCTGCCAAGCCTCGAGGAGAATCCCGAGTTTCCCTCCCAACTAGGCAGGAGTCCTGACGTCGCTAAACACACACGTGTGTGGAAGGGCCATCCCCGTCGTAACTCGAGAATATACCCCAGGTTCCCGCCGCAACTCGAGAAAAACCATGAGACTTCCCCCTCGCCGCAAGATGAGGCCCGATTCCCCTGCACTGCGTGCAGAGCAATTCCGTGTTGCACATCACACATGAAAGGAGCCTTGATTTCCTTGATGGCACTCCAGAGAAACCCCAAGAACACTGTTTCAAGGCTAGAGGGATCCTGAGGTCACTGTAGCAACAGGAAAGAGCTCTGTGGACCAAAAATCAACTCCAGATGAGAGGGTAGTCCCTGGCTTCGACTCCAGAGGAATACCACCTTACCACAAGCACCTCAAGAGGAGGCTTCTCTCAGCTCTAGGTATGTGAGAGGGACCCTGAGTTTGTGGCCTCAAGTGAAATGAACACCGTGACGCCCTGACTCGAAATAAGGCCGGATATCCCTGCAGTGACTTGAATGCAGGCTCATCTTGAATCTCCGAAGACGAAAGGATGTCTGAATCCCCTGTGGAGACCACAGAGAAAGACCTAGTTCCCCACCTCATCGCCACCGGAGGCCTCACATACTTTGAAAACTCCAGAGGTACGCGGAGATCAGTGCCTCCAAAGGAGACGATGCCTGACTCCTCGTGAAACTTGATAGGAGTCCCAGGATTCTTGTGGCACGTGGAAAGGGACCCTTGGTCTCCCGCCTCAGCTGGAGAGGCCTTCCAATTGCCCTGCCAAGCCTCGAGGAGAATCCCGAGTTGTCCCTCCCAACTAGACAGGAGTCCTGACGTGGCTGAACAAACACGTGGGTGGAAGGGCCATCCCCGTCGTAACTCGAGAATATACCCCAGTTTCCCGCCGCAACTCGAGAAAAACCATGAGACTTCCCCCTCGCTGCAAGATGAGGCCCGATTCCCCTGTACTGCGTGCAGAGCAATTCCGTCTTGCACATCACACATGAAAGGAGCCTTGATTTCCTTGATGGCACTCCAAAAAAACCCCAAGAACACTGTATCAAGGCTAGAGATCCTGAGGTCACTGTAGCAACACGAAAGAGCTCCGTGGACCACAAATCAACTGGAGATGAGAGGTTAGTCCCTGGCTTCAACTCCAGAGGAAAACCACCTTACCACAAGCACCTCAAGAGGAGGCTTCTCTCAGCTCTAGGTATGTGAGAGGGACCCTGAGTTTGCGGCCTCAAGTCGAATGGACACCGCCATGCCCTGACTCGAAATAAGGCCGGATATCCCTGCAGTGACTTGAATGCAGGCTCGTCTTGCATCTCCCAAGACGAAATGATGTCTGAATCCCCTGTGGAGACCACAGAGAAAGACCTAGTTCCACACCTCATCGCGACCGGAGGCCTCACATCCTTTGAAAACTCCAGAGGTACGCGGAGATCAGTGCCTCCAAAGGAGACGATGCCTGACTCCTCGTGAAACTTGACAGGAGTCCCAGGATTCCTGTGGCACGTGGAAAGGGTCCCTTGGTCTCCCGCCTCAGCTGGAGAGGCGTCCCAATTGCCCTGCCAAGCCTCGAGGGGAATCCCGAGTTGTCCCTCGCAACTAGGCAGGAGTCCTGACGTCGCTGAAGAAACACGTGTGTGGAATGGCCATCCCCCGTAACTCGAGAATATACCCCAGGTTCCCGCCGCAACTCGAGAAAAACCATGAGACGTCCCCCTCGCCGCGAGATGAGGCCCGATTCCCCTGCACTGCGTGCAGAGCAATTCCGTGTTGCACATCAGACATGAAAGGAGACTTGATTTCCTTGATGGCACTCCAGAGAAACCCCAAGAACACTGTTTCAAGGCTAGAGAGATCCTGAGGTCACTGTAGCAACACGAAAGAGCTCCATGGACCACAAATCAACTGGACATGAGAGGTTAGTCCCTGGCTTCAACTCCAGAGGAATACCACCTTACCACAAGCACCTCAAGAGGAGGCTTCTCCCAGCTCTAGGTATGTGAGAGGGACCCTGAGTTTGCGGCCTCAAGTCGAATGGACACCGCGATGCCCTGACTCGAAATAAGGCCGGATATCCCTGCAGTGACTTGAATGCAGGCTCGTCTTGCATCTCCTAAGATGAAAGGATGTCTGAATCCCCTGTGGAGACCACAGAGAAAGACCTAGTTCCCCACCTCATGGCGACTGGAGGCCTCACATCCTTTGAAAACTCCAGAGGTACGCGGAGATCAGTGCCTCCAAAGGAGACGATACCTGACTCCTCGTGAAACTTGATAGGAGTCCCAGGATTCCTGTGGCACGTGGAAAGGGACCCTTGGTCTCCCGCCTCAGCAGGTGAGGCGTTCCAATTGCCCTGCCAAGCCTCGAGGAGAATCCCGAGTTGTCCCTCGCAACTAGGAAGGAGTCCTGACGTCGTGGAACAAACACGTGGGTGGAAGGGCCATCCCCGTCGTAACTCGAGAATATACCCCAGGTTCCCGCCGCAACTCGAGAAAAATCATGAGACTTCCCCCTCGCCGCGAGATGAGGCACGATTCCCCTGCACTGCGTGCAGAGCAATTCCGTGTGGCACATCACACATGAAAGGAGCCTTGATTTCCTTGATGGCACTCCAGAGAAACCCCAAGAACACTGTTTCAAGGCTAGAGGGATACTGAGGTCAGTGTAGCAACATGAAAGAGCTCCGTGGACCAAAAATCAACTCGAGATGAGAGGGTAGTCCCTGGCTTCGACTCCAGAGGAATACCACCTTACCACAAGCACCTCAAGAGGAGGCTTCTCTCAGCTCTAGGTATGTGAGAGGGACCCTGAGTTTGCGGCCTCAAGTGGAATGGACACCGCGATGCCCTGACTCAAAAAAGGCCGGATATCCCTGCAGTGACTTGAATGCAGGCTCGTCTTGCATCTCCGAAAACGACAGGATGTCTGAATCCCCTGTGGAGACCACAGAGAAAGACCTAGTTCCCCACCTCATCGCCACCGGAGGCCTCACATACTTTGAAAACTCCAGAGGTACACTGAGATCAGTGCCTCCAAAGGAGGCGATGCCTGACTCCTCGTGAAACTTGATAGGAGTCCCAGGATTCCTGTGGCACGTGGAAAGGGACCCTTGGTCTCCCGTCTCAGCTGGACAGGCGTCCCAATTGCCCTGCTAAGCCTCGAGGAGAATCCCGAGTTTTCCCTCGCAACTAGGCAGGAGTCCTGCCGTCGCTGAAGAAACACGTGTGTGGAAGGGCCATCCCCCGTAACTCGAGAATATACCCCAGGTTCCCGCCGCAACTCGAGAAAAACCATGAGACTTCCCCCTCGCCGCGAGATGAGGCCCGATTCCCCTGCACTGCGTGCAGAGCAATTCGTGTTGCACATCACACATGAAAGGAGCCTTGATTTCCTTGATGGCACTCCAGAGAAACCCCAAGAACACTGTTTCAAGGCTAGAGAGATCCCGAGGTCACTGTAGCAACACGAAAGAGCTCCGTGGACCACAAATCAACTGGACATGAGAGGTTAGTCCCTGGCTTCAACTCCAGAGAAAAACCACCTTACCACAAGCACCTCAAGAGGAGGCTTCTCTCAGCTCTAGGTATGTGAGAGGGACCCTGAGTTTGCGGCCTCAAGTCGAATGGACACCGCGATGCCCTGACTCGAAATAAGGCCGGATATCCCTGCAGTGACTTGAATGCAGGCTCGTCTTGCATATCCTAAGACGAAATGATGTCTGAATCCCCTGTGGAGACCACAGAGAAAGACCTAGTTCCACACCTCATCGCGACCGGAGGCCTCACATCCTTTGAAAACTCCAGAGGTACGCGGAGATCAGTGCCTCCAAAGGAGACGATGCCTGACTCCTCGTGAAACTTGATAGGAGTCCCAGGATTCCTGTGGCACGTGGAAAGGGACACTTGGTCTCCCGCCTCAGCTGGACAGGCGTTCCAATTGCCCTGCCAAGCCTCGAGGAGAATCCCGAGTTGTCCCTCGCAACTAGGCAGGAGTCCTGACGTCGCTGAAGAAACACGTGTGTGGAAGGGCCATCCCCCGTAACTCGAGAATATACCCCAGGTTCCCGCCGCAACTCGAGAAAAACCATGAGACGTCCCCCTCGCCGCGAGATGAGGCCCGATTCCCCTGCACTGCGTGCAGAGCAATTCCGTGTTGCACATCAGACATGAAAGGAGCCTTGATTTCCTTGATGGCACTCCAGAGAAACCCCAAGAACACTGTTTCAAGGCTAGAGAGATCCTGAGGTCACTGTAGCAACACGAAAGAGCTCCGTGGACCAAAAATCAACTCGAGATGAGAGGTTAGTCCCTGGCTTCGACTCCAGAGGAATACCACCTTACCACATGCACCTCAAGAGGAGGCTTATCTCAGCTCTAGGTATGTGAGAGGGACCCTGAGTTTGCGGCCTCAAGTCGAATGGACACCGCGATGCCCTGACTCGAAATAAGGCTGGATATCCCAGCAGTGACTTGAATGCAGGCTCGTCTTGCATCTCCCAAGACGAAAGGATGTCTGAATCCCCTGTGGAGACCACAGAGAAAGACCTAGTTCCCCACCTCATCGCGACTGGAGGCCTCACATCCTTTGAAAACTCCAGAGGTACGCGGAGATCAGTGCCTCCAAAGGAAACGATACCTGACTCCTCGTGAAACTTGATAGGAGTCCCAGGATTCCTGTGGCACGTGGAAAGGGACCCTTGGTCTCCCGCCTCAGCTGGAGAGGCGTTCCAAATTCCCTGCCAAGCCTCGAGGAGAATCCCGAGTTGTCCCTCGCAACTAGGCAGGAGTCCTGACGTCGTGGAACAAACACGTGGGTGGAAGGGCCATCCCCGTCGTAACTCGAGAATATACCCCAGGTTCCCGCCGCAACTCGAGAAAAATCATGAGACTTCCCCCTCGCCGCGACATGAGGCCCGATTCCCCTGCACTGCATGCAGAGCAATTCCGTGTGGCACATCACACATGAAAGGAGCCTTGATATCCTTGATGGCACTCCAGAGAAACCCCAAGAACACTGTTTCAAGGCTAGAGGGATCCTGAGGTCAGTGAAGCAACACGAAAGAGCTCCGTGGACCAAAAATCAACTCGAGATGACAGGGTAGTCCCTGGCTTCGACTCCAGAGGAATACCACCTTACCACAAGCACCTCAAGAGGAGGCTTCTCTCAGCTCTAGGTATGTGAGAGGGACCCTGAGTTTGCGGCCTCAAGTGGAATGGACACCGCGATGCCCTGACTCAAAATAAGGCCGGATATCCCTGCCGTGACTTGAATGCAGGCTCGTCTTGCATCTCCGAAGACGACAGGATGTCTGAATCTCCTGTGGAGACCACAGAGAAAGACCTAGTTCCCCACCTCATCGCCACCGGAGGCCTCACATACTTTGGAAACTCCAGAGGTACACTGAGATCAGTGCCTCCAAAGGAGACGATGCCTGACTCCTCGTGAAACTTGATAGGAGTCCCAGGATTCCTGTGGCACGTGGAAAGGGACCCTTGGTCTCCCGCCTCAGCTGGACAGGCGTCCCAATTGCCCTGCCAAGCCTCGCGGAGAATCCCGAGTTTTCCCTCGCAACTAGGCAGGAGTCCTGCCGTCGCTGAAGAAACACGTGGGTGGAAGAGCCATCCCCGCATAACTTGAGAATATATCCCAGGTTCCCGCCGCAACTCGAGAAAAACCATGAGACGTCCCCCTCGCCGCGAGATAAGGCCAGATTCCCCTGCAGTACGTGCAGAGCAATTCCGTGCTGCACATCACACATGAAAGGAGCCTTGATTTCCTTGATGGCACTCCAGAGAAACCCCAAGAACACTGTTTCAAGGCTAGAGAGATCCCGAGGTCACTGTAGCAACACGAAAGAGCTCCGTGGACCACAAATCAACTGGAGATGAGAGGTTAGTCCCTGGCTTCAACTCCAGAGAAAAACCACCTTACCACAAGCACCTCAAGAGGAGGCTTCTCTCAGCTCTAGGTATGTGAGAGGGACCCTGAGTTTGCGGCCTCAAGTCGAATGGACACCGCGATGCCCTGACTCGAAATAAGGCCGGATATCCCTGCAGTGACTTGAATGCAGGCTCGTCTTGCATCTCCCAAGATGAAAGGATGTCTGAATCCCCTGTGGAGACCACAGAGAAAGACCTAGTTCCCCACCTCATCGCGACCGGAGGCCTCACATCCTTTGAAAACTCCAGAGGTACGCGGAGATTAGTGGCTCCAAGTGAGACGATGCCTGACTCCTCGTGAAACTTGATAGGAGTCCCAGGATTCCTGTGGCACGAGGAAAGGGACCCTTGGTCTCCCGCCTCAGCTGGAGAAGCCTCCCAATTGCCCTGCCAAGCCTCGAGGAGAATCCCGAGTTGTCCCTCGCAACTAGGCAGGAGTCCTGATTTGGCTGAACAAACACGTGGGTGGAAGAGCCATCCCCGCGTAACTCGAGAATATATCCCAGGTTCCCGCCGCAACTCGAGAAAAACCATGAGACGTCCCCCTCGCCGCGAGATAAGGCCGGATTCCCCTGCAGTACGTGCAGAGCAATTCCGTGCTGCACATCACACATGAAAGGAGCCTTGATTTCCTTGATGGCACTCCAGAGAAACCCCAAGAACACTATTTCAAGGCTAGAGGGATCCTGAGGTCAGTGTAGCAACACGAAAGAGCTCCGAGGACCAAAAATCAACTCGAGATGAGAGGGTAGTCCCTGGCTTCGACTCCAGAGGAATACCACCTTTCCACAAGTACCTCAAGAGGAGGCTTCTCTCAGCTCTAGGTATGTGAGAGGGACACTGAGTTTGCGGCCTCAAGTGGAATGGACACCGCGACGCCCTGACTCGAATTAAGGCCGGATATCCCTTCAGTGACTTGAATGCAGGCTCGTCTTGCATCTCCCAAGATGAAAGGATGTCTGAATCCCCTGTGGAGACCACAGAGAAAGACCTAGTTCCCCACCTCATCGCGACCGGAGGCCTCACATCCTTTGAAATCTCCAGAGGTACGCGGAGATCAGTGGCTCCAAGTGAGACGATGCCTGACTCCTCGTGAAACTTGATAGGAGTCCCAGGATTCCTGTGGCACGTGGAAAGGGACCCTTGGTCTCCCGCCTCAGCTGGAGAGGCGTCCCAATTGCCCTGCCAAGCCTCGAGGAGAATCCCGAGTTGTCCCTCGCAACTAGGCAGGAGTCCTGCCGTCGCTGAACAAACACGTGGGTGGAAGGGCCATCCCCGTCGTAACTCGAGAATATACCCCAGGTTCCTGCCGCAACTCGAGAAAAACCATGAGACTTCCCCCTCTCCGCGAGATGAGGCCCGATTCCCCTGCACTGCGTGCTGAGCAATTCCGTGTTGCACATCACACATGAAAGGAGCCTTGATTTCCTTGATGGCACTCCAGAGAAACCCCAAGAACACTGTTTCAAGGCTAGAGGGATCCTGAGGTCACTGTAGCCACACGAAGGAGCTCCGTGGAGCAAAAATCAACTCGAGATGAGAGGTTAGTCCCTGGCTTCGACTCCAGAGGAATACCACCTTACCACAAGCACCTCAAGAGCAGGCTTCTCTCAGCTCTAGGTATGTGAGAGGGACGCTGAGTTTGCGGTCTCAAGTGGAATGGACACCGCGATGCCCTGACTCGAAATAAGGCCGGATATCCCTGCAGTGACTTGAATGCAGGCTCGTCTTGCATCTCTCAAGATGAAAGGATGTCTGAATCCCCTGTGAAGACCACAGAGGAAGACCTAGTTCCCCACCTCATCGCGACCGGAGGCCTCACATCCTTTAAAAACTCCAGAGGTACGCGGAGATCAGTGCCTCCAAAGGAGACGATGCCTGACTCCTCGTGAAACTTGATAGGAGTCCCAGGGTTCCTGTGGCACGTGGAAAGGGACCCTTGGTCTCCCGCCTCAGCTGGAGAGGCGTCCCAATTGCCCTGCCAAGCCTCGAGGAGAATCCCGAGTTGTCCCTCGCAACTAGGAAGGAGTCCTGACGTCGCTGAACAAACACGTGGGTGGAAGGGCCATCCCCGTCGTAACTCGAGAATATACCCCAGGTTCCCGCCGCACTCGAGAAAAACCATGAGACTTCCCCCTCGCCGCAAGATGAGGCCCGATTCCCCTGCACTGCATTCAAAGCAATTACGTATTGTACATCAAACATGAAAGGAGCCTTGATTTCCTTGATGGCACTCCAGAGAAACCCCAAGAACACTGTTTCAAGACTAGAGGGATCCTGAGGTCACTGTAGCCACACGATAGAGCTCCGTGGACCAAAAATCAACTCGAGATGAGAGGTTAGTCCCTGGCTTCGACTCCAGAGGAATACCACCTTACCACAAGCACCTCAAGAGGAGGCTTCTCTCAGCTCTAGGTATGTGAGAGGGACCCTGAGTTTGCGGCCTCAAGTGGAATGGACACTGCGATGCCCTGACGCGAAATAAGGCCGGATATCCCTGCAGTGCCTTGAATGCAGGCTCGTCTTGCATCTCCCAAGACGAAAGGATGTCTGAATCCCCTGTGGAGACCACAGAGAAAGACCTAGTTCCACACCTCAGCGCGACCGGAGGCCTCACATCCTTTGAAAACTCCAGACGTACGCGGATATCAGTGCCTCCAAGGGAGACGATGCCTGACTCCTCGTGCAACTTGATAGGAGTCCCAGGATTCTTGTGGCACGTGGAAAGGGACCCTTGGTCTCCCGCCTCAGCTGGAGAGGCGTCCCAATTGCCCTGCCAAGCCTCGAGGAGAATCCCGAGTTTTCCCTCGCAACTAGGCAGGAGTCCTGACTTCGCGGAACAAACACGTGGGTGGAAGGGCCATCCCCGTCGTAACTTGAGAATATACCCCAGGTTCCCGCCGCAACTCGAGAAAAACCATGAGACTTCCCCCTCGCCGCGAGATGAGGCCCGATTCCCCTGCACTGCATGCAGAGCAATTCCGTGTTGCACATCACACATGAAAGGAACCTTGATTTCCTTGATGGCACTCCAGAGAAACCCCAAGCACACTGTTTCAAGGCTAGAGGGATCCTGAGGTCAGTGAAGCAACACGAAAGAGCTCCGTGGACCAAAAATCAACTCGAGATGACAGGGAAGTCCCTGGCTTCGACTCCAGAGGAATACCACCTTACCACAAGCACCTCAAGAGGAGGCTTCTCTCAGCTCTAGGTATGTGAGAGGGACCCTGAGTTTGCGGCCTCAAGTGGAATGGACACCGCGATGCCCTGACTCAAAATAAGGCCGGATATCCCTGCCGTGACTTGAATGCAGGCTCGTCTTGCATCTCCGAAGACGACAGGATGTCTGAATCTCCTGTGGAGACCACAGAGAAAGACCTAGTTCCCCACCTCATCGCCACCGGAGGCCTCACATACTTTGGAAACTCCAGAGGTACACTGAGATCAGTGCCTCCAAAGGAGACGATGCCTGACTCCTCGTGAAACTTGATAGGAGTCCCAGGATTCCTGTGGCACGTGGAAAGGGACCCTTGGTCTCCCGCCTCAGCTGGACAGGCGTCCCAATTGCCCTGCCAAGCCTCGAGGAGAATCCCGAGTTTTCCCTCGCAACTAGGCAGGAGTCCTGCCGTCGCTGAAGAAACACGTGGGTGGAAGAGCCATCCCCGCGTAACTTGAGAATATATCCCAGGTTCCCGCCGCAACTCGAGAAAAACCATGAGACGTCCCCCTCGCCGCGAGATAAGGCCAGATTCCCCTGCAGTACGTGCAGAGCAATTCCGTGCTGCACATCACACATGAAAGGAGCCTTGATTTCCTTGATGGCACTCCAGAGAAACCCCAAGAACACTGTTTCAAGGCTAGAGAGATCCCGAGGTCACTGTAGCAACACGAAAGAGCTCCGTGGACCACAAATCAACTGGAGATGAGAGGTTAGTCCCTGGCTTCAACTCCAGAGAAAAACCACCTTACCACAAGCACCTCAAGAGGAGGCTTCTCTCAGCTCTAGGTATGTGAGAGGGACCCTGAGTTTGCGGCCTCAAGTCGAATGGACACCGCGATGCCCTGACTCGAAATAAGGCCGGATATCCCTGCAGTGACTTGAATGCAGGCTCGTCTTGCATCTCCCAAGATGAAAGGATGTCTGAATCCCCTGTGGAGACCACAGAGAAAGACCTAGTTCCCCACCTCATCGCGACCGGAGGCCTCACATCCTTTGAAAACTCCAGAGGTATGCGGAGATTAGTGGCTCCAAGTGAGACGATGCCTGACTCCTCGTGAAACTTGATAGGAGTCCCAGGATTCCTGTGGCACGAGGAAAGGGACCCTTGGTCTCCCGCCTCAGCTGGAGAAGCCTCCCAATTGCCCTGCCAAGCCTCGAGGAGAATCCCGAGTTGTCCCTCGCAACTAGGCAGGAGTCCTGACTTCGCTGAACAAACACGTGGGTGGAAGAGCCATCCCCGCGTAACTCGAGAATATATCCCAGGTTCCCGCCGCAACTCGAGAAAAACCATGAGACGTCCCCCTCGCCGCGAGATAAGGCCGGATTCCCCTGCAGTACGTGCAGAGCAATTCCGTGCTGCACATCACACATGAAAGGAGCCTTGATTTCCTTGATGGCACTCCAGAGAAACCCCAAGAACACTATTTCAAGGCTAGAGGGATCCTGAGGTCAGTGTAGCAACACGAAAGAGCTCCGAGGACCAAAAATCAACTCGAGATGAGAGGGTAGTCCCTGGCTTCGACTCCAGAGGAATACCACCTTTCCACAAGTACCTCAAGAGGAGGCTTCTCTCAGCTCTAGGTATGTGAGAGGGACACTGAGTTTGCGGCCTCAAGTGGAATGGACACCGCGACGCCCTGACTCGAATTAAGGCCGGATATCCCTTCAGTGACTTGAATGCAGGCTCGTCTTGCATCTCCCAAGATGAAAGGATGTCTGAATCCCCTGTGGAGACCACAGAGAAAGAACTAGTTGCCCACCTCATCGCCACCGGAGGCCTCACATCCTTTGAAATCTCCAGAAGTACGCGGAGATCAGTGGCTCCAAGTGAGACGATGCCTGACTCCTCGTGAAACTTGATAGGAGTCCCAGGATTCCTGTGGCACGTGGAAAGGGACCCTTGGTCTCCCGCCTCAGCTGGAGAGGCGTCCCAATTGCCCTGCCAAGCCTCGAGGAGAATCCCGAGTTGTCCCTCGCAACTAGGCAGGAGTCCTGCCGTCGCTGAACAAACACGTGGGTGGAAGGGCCATCCCCGTCGTAACTCGAGAATATACCCCAGGTTCCTGCCGCAACTCGAGAAAAACCATGAGACTTCCCCCTCTCCGCGAGATGAGGCCCGATTCCCCTGCACTGCGTGCTGAGCAATTCCGTGTTGCACATCACACATGAAAGGAGCCTTGATTTCCTTGATGGCACTCCAGAGAAACCCCAAGAACACTGTTTCAAGGCTAGAGGGATCCTGAGGTCACTGTAGCCACACGAAGGAGCTCCGTGGAGCAAAAATCAACTCGAGATGAGAGGTTAGTCCCTGGCTTCGACTCCAGAGGAATACCACCTTACCACAAGCACCTCAAGAGCAGGCTTCTCTCAGCTCTAGGTATGTGAGAGGGACGCTGAGTTTGCGGTCTCAAGTGGAATGGACACCGCGATGCCCTGACTCGAAATAAGGCCGGATATCCCTGCAGTGACTTGAATGCAGGCTCGTCTTGCATCTCTCAAGATGAAAGGATGTCTGAATCCCCTGTGAAGACCACAGAGGAAGACCTAGTTCCCCACCTCATCGCGACCGGAGGCCTCACATCCTTTAAAAACTCCAGAGGTACGCGGAGATCAGTGCCTCCAAAGGAGACGATGCCTGACTCCTCGTGAAACTTGATAGGAGTCCCAGGATTCCTGTGGCACGTGGAAAGGGACCCTTGGTCTCCCGCCTCAGCTGGAGAGGCGTCCCAATTGCCCTGCCAAGCCTCGAGGAGAATCCCGAGTTGTCCCTCGCAACTAGGAAGGAGTCCTGACGTCGCTGAACAAACACGTGGGTGGAAGGGCCATCCCCGTCGTAACTCGAGAATATACCCCAGGTTCCCGCCGCACTCGAGAAAAACCATGAGACTTCCCCCTCGCCGCAAGATGAGGCCCGATTCCCCTGCACTGCATTCAAAGCAATTACGTATTGTACATCAAACATGAAAGGAGCCTTGATTTCCTTGATGGCACTCCAGAGAAACCCCAAGAACACTGTTTCAAGACTAGAGGGATCCTGAGGTCACTGTAGCCACACGATAGAGCTCCGTGGACCAAAAGCAACTCGAGATGAGAGGTTAGTCCCTGGCTTCGACTCCAGAGGAATACCACCTTACCACAAGCACCTCAAGAGGAGGCTTCTCTCAGCTCTAGGTATGTGAGAGGGACCCTGAGTTTGCGGCCTCAAGTGGAATGGACACTGCGATGCCCTGACGCGAAATAAGGCCGGATATCCCTGCAGTGACTTGAATGCAGGCTCGTCTTGCATCTCCCAAGACGAAAGGATGTCTGAATCCCCTGTGGAGACCACAGAGAAAGACCTAGTTCCACACCTCAGCGCGACCGGAGGCCTCACATCCTTTGAAAACTCCAGACGTACGCGGATATCAGTGCCTCCAAGGGAGACGATGCCTGACTCCTCGTGCAACTTGATAGGAGTCCCAGGATTCTTGTGGCACGTGGAAAGGGACCCTTGGTCTCCCGCCTCAGCTGGAGAGGCGTCCCAATTGCCCTGCCAAGCCTCGAGGAGAATCCCGAGTTTTCCCTCGCAACTAGGCAGGAGTCCTGACTTCGCGGAACAAACACGTGGGTGGAAGGGCCATCCCCGTCGTAACTTGAGAATATACCCCAGGTTCCCGCCGCAACTCGAGAAAAACCATGAGACTTCCCCATCGCCGCGAGATGAGGCCCGATTCCCCTGCACTGCATGCAGAGCAATTCCGTGTTGCACATCACACATGAAAGGAACCTTGATTTCCTTGATGGCACTCCAGAGAAACCCCAAGCACACTGTTTCAAGGCTAGAGGGATCCTGAGGCCACTGTAGCAACACGAAAGAGCTCCGTGGACGAAAAATCAACTGGAGATGAGAGGTTAGTCCCTGGCTTCGACTCCAGAGGAATACCACCTTACCACAAGCACCTCAAGAGGAGGCTTCTCTCAGCTCTAGGTAAGTGAGAGGGACACTGAGTTTGCGGCCTCAAGTGGAATGGACACCACGACGCCCTGACTCGAAATAAGGCCGGATATCCCTGCAGTGACTTGAATGCAGGCTCGTCTTGCATCTCCCAAGACGAAAGGATGTCTGAATCCCCTGTGGAGACCACAGAGAAAGACCTAGTTCCCCACCTCATCGCGACCGGAGGCCTCACATCCTTTGAAACCTCCAGAGGTACGCGGAGATCAGTGCCTCCAAGGGAGACGATGCCTGACTCCTCGTGAAACTTGATAGGAGTCCCAGGATTCCTGTGGCACGTGGAAAGGGACACTTGGTCTCCCGCCTCAGCTGGAGAGGCGTCCCAATTGCCCTGCCAAGCCTCGAGGAGAATCCCGAGTTGTCCCTCGCAACTAGGCAGGAGTCCTGCCGTCGCTGAACAAACACATGGGTGGAAGGGCCATCCCCGTCGTAACTCGAGAATATACCCCAGGTTCCCGCCGCAACTCGAGAAAAACCATGAGACTTCCCCCTCGCCGCGAGATGAGGCCCGATTCCCCTGCACTGCGTGCAGAGTAATTCCGTGTTGCACATCACACATGAAAGGAGCCTTGATTTCCTTGATGGCACTCCAGAGAAACCCCAAGAACGCTGTTTCAAGGCTAGAGGGATCCTGAGATCAGTGTAGCAACACGAAAGAGCTCCGTGGACCAAAAATCAACTCGAGATGAGAGGGTAGTCCCTGGCTTCGACTCCAGAGGAATACCACCTTACCACAAGCACCTCAAGAGGAGGCTTCTCTCAGCTCTAGGTATGTGAGAGGGACCCTGAGTTTGCGGCCTCAAGTGAATGGACACCGCGATGCTCTGACTCAAAATAAGGCCGGATATCCTTGCAGTGACTTGAATGCAGGCTCCTCTTGCATCTCCGAAGACGACAGGATGTCTGAATCCCCTGTGGAGACCACAGAGAAAGACCTAGTTGCCCACCTCATCGCCACCGGAGGCCTCACATACTTTGAAAACTCCAGAGGTACACTGAGATCAGTGCCTCTAAAGGAGACGATGCCTGACTCCTCGTGAAACTTGATAGGAGTCCCAGGATTCCTGTGGCACTTGGAAAGGGACCCTTGGTCTCCCGCCTCAGCTGGACAGGCGTCCCAATTGCCCTGCCAAGCCTCGAGGAGAATCCCGAGTTTTCCCTCGCAACTAGGAAGGAGTCCTGCCGTCGCTGAAGAAACACGTGTGTGGAAGGGCCATCCCCCGTAACTCGAGAATATACACCAGGTTCCCGCCGCAACTCGAGAAAAACCATGAGACTTCCCCCTCGCCGCGAGATGAGGCCCGATTCCCCTGCACTGCGTGCAGAGCAATTCCGTGTTGGACATCAGACATGAAAGGAGCCTTGATTTCCTTGATGGCACTCCAGAGAAACCCCAAGAACACTATATCAAGGCTAGAGGGATCCTGAGGTCACTGTAGCAATACGAAAGAGCTCCGTGGACCAAAAATCAACTCGAGATGAGAGGTTAGTCCCTGGCTTCGACTCCAGAGGAATACCACCTTACCACAAGCACCTCAAGAGGAGGCTTCTCTCAGCTCTAGGTATGTGAGAGGGACCCTGAGTTTGCGGCCTCAAGTGGAATGTACACTGCGATGCCCTGACGCGAAATAACGCCGGATATCCCTGCAGTGCCTTGAATGCAGGCTCGTCTTGCATCTCCCAAGACGAAAGGATGTCTGAATCCCCTGTGGAGACCACAGAGAAAGACCTAGTACCCCACCTCATCGCGACCGGAGGCCTCACATCCTTTGAAAACTCCAGACATACGCGGAGATCAGTGCCTCCAAGGGAGACGATGCCTGACTCCTCGTGAAACTTGATAGGAGTCCCAGAATTCCTGTGGCACGTGGAAAGGGAACCTTGGTCTCCCACCTCAGCTGGAGAGGCGTCCCAATTGCCCTGCCAAGCCTCGAGGAGAATCCCGAGTTGTCCCTCGCAACTAGGCAGGAGTCCTGACGTCGCTGAACAAACACGTGGGTGGAAGGGCCATCCCCGTCGTAACTCGAGAATATACCCCAGGTTCCCGCCGCAACTCGAGAAAAACCATGAGACTTCCCCCTCGCCGCAAGATGACACCCGATTACCCTGCACTGTGTGCAGAGCAATTCCGTGTGGAACATCATAAATGAAAGGAGCCTTGATTTCCTTGATGGCACTCCAGAGAAACCCCAAGAACACTATTTCAAGGCTAGAGGGATCCTGAGGTCAGTGTAGCAACACGAAAGAGCTCCGTGGGCCAAAAATCAACTCGAGATGAGAGGTTAGTCCCTGGCTTCGACTCAAGAGGAATACCGCCTTACCACAAGCACCTCAAGAGGAGGCTTCTCTCAGCTCTTGGTATGTGAGAGGGACCCTGAGTTTGCGGCCTCAAGTGGAATGGACACCGCGATGCCCTGACTCGAAATAAGGCCGGATATCCCTGCAGTGACTTGAATGCAGGCTCGTCTTGCATCTCCCAAGATGAAAGGATGTCTGAATCCCCTGTGGAGACCACAGAGAAAAACCTAGTTCCCCACCTCATCGCGACCGGAAGCCTCACATCCTTTGAAAACTCCAGAGGTACGCGGAGATCAGTGCCTCCAGAGGAGACGATGCCTGACTCCTCGAGAAACTTGATAGGAGTCCGAGGATTCCTGTGGCACTTGGAAAGGGTCCCTTGGTCTCCCGCCTCAGCTGGAGAGGCGTCCCAATTGCCCTGCCAAGCCTCGAGGAGAATCCCGAGTTGTCCCTCGCAACTAGGCAGGAGTCCTGACGTCGCTAAACACACACGTGTGTGGAAGGGCCATCCCCGTCGTAACTCGAGAATATACCCCAGGTTCCGGCCGCAACTCGAGAAAAACCATGAGACTTCCCCCTCGCCGCAAGATGAGGCCCGATTCCCCTGCACTGTGTGCAGAGCAATTCCGTGTTGCACATCACACATGAAAGGAGCCTTGATTTCATTGATGGCACTCCAGAGAAACCCCAAGAACACTGTTTCAAGGCTAGAGGGATCCTGAGGACACTGTAGCAACAAGAAAGAGCTCCGTGGGCCAAAAATCAACTCGAGATGAGAGGTTAGTCCCTGGCTTCGACTCCAGAGGAATACCACCTTACCACAAGCACCTCAAGAGGAGGCTTCTCTCAGCTCTAGGTATGTGAGAGGGACCCTGAGTTTGCGGCCTCAAGTCGAATGGACACCGCGATGCCCTGACTCAAAATAAGGCCGGATATCCCTGCAGTGACTTGAATGCAGGCTCGTCTTGCATCTCCGAAGACGACAGGATGTCTGAATCCCCTGTGGAGACCACAGAGAAAGACCTAGTTCCCCACCTCATCGCCACCGGAGGCCTCACATACTTTGAAAACTCCAGAGGTACACTGAGATCAATGCCTCCAAAGGAGACGATGCCTGACTCCTCGTGAAACTTGATAGGAGTCCCAGGATTCCTGTGGCACGTGGAAAGGGACCCTTGGTCTCCCGCCTCAGCTGGACAGGCGTCCCAATTGCCCTGCCAAGCCTCGAGGAGAATCCCGAGTTTTCTCTCGCATCTAGGCAGGAGTCCTGCCGTCGCTGAAGAAACACGTGTGTGGAAGGGCCATCCCCGTCGTAACTTGAGAATATACCCCAGGTTCCCGCCGCAACTCGAGAAAAACCATGAGACTTCCCCCTCGCCGCGAGATGAGGCCCGATTCCCCTGCACTGCGTGCAGAGCAATTCCGTGTTGCACATCAAACATGAAAGGAGCCTTGATTTCCTTGATGGCACTTCAGAGAAATCCCAAGAACACTGTTTCAAGGCTAGAGAGATCCTGAGGTCACTGTAGCAACACGAAAGAGCTCCGTGGACCAAAAATCAACTCGAGATGAGAGGTTATTCCCTGGCTTCTATTCCAGAGGAATACCACCTTGCCCCAAGCACCTCAAGAGGAGGCTTCTCTCAGCTCTAGGTATGTGAGAGGGACCTAATTTTGCGGCCTCAAGTGGAATGAACACTGCGATGCCCTGACGCGAAATAAGGCCGGATATTCCTGCAGTGACTTGAATGCAGGCTCGTCTTGCATCTCCCAAGATGAAAGGATGTCTGAATCCCCTGTGGAGACCACAGAGAAAAACCTAGTTCCCCACCTCATCGCGACCGGAGGCCTCACATCCTTTGAAAACTCCAGAGGTACGCGGAGATCAGTGCCTCCAAAGGAGACGATGCCTGACTCCTCGTGAAACTTGATAGGAGTCCCAGGATTCCTGTGGCACGTGGAAAGGGACCTTTGGTCTCCAGCCTCAGCTGGAGAGGCGTCCCAATTGCCCTGCCAAGCCTCGAGGAGAATCATGAGTTGTCCCTCGCCACTAGGCAGGAGTCCTGACGTCGCTGAAGAAACACGTGGGTGGAAGGTCCATCCCCGTCGTACCTCGAGAATATACCCCAGGTTCCCGCCGCAACTCGAGAAAAACCATGAGACGTCCCCCTCGCCGCGAGATGAGGCCAGATTCCCCTGCAGTGCGTGCAGAGCAATTCCGTGTTGCACATCAGACATGAAAGGAGCCTTGATTTCCTTGATGGCACTCCAGAGAAACCCCAAGAACACTGTTTCAAGGTTGGGCAGATCCTGAGGTCACTGTAGCAACACGAAAGAGCTCCGTGAACCACAAATCAACTGGAGATGAGAGATTAGTCCCTGGCTTCAACTTCAGAGGAATACCACCTTACCACAAGCACCTCAAGAGGAGGCTTCTCTCAGCTCTAGGTATGTGAGAGGGACCCTGAGTTTGCGGCCTCAAGTGGAATGGACACCGCGATGACCTGACTCGAAATAATGCCGGATATCCATGCAGTGACTTGAATGCAGGCTCGTCTTGCATCTCCCAAGACGAAAGGATGTCTGAATCCCCTGTGGAGACCACAGAGAAAGACCTAGTTCCCCACCTCATCGCGACCGGAGGCCTCACATCCTTTGAAAACTCCAGAGGTACGCGGAGATCAGTGCCTCCAGAGGAGACGATGCCTGACTCCTCGAGAAACTTGATAGGAGTCCGAGGATTCCTGTGGCACTTGGAAAGGGTCCCTTGGTCTCCCGCCTCAGCTGGAGAGGCGTCCCAATTGCCCTGCCAAGCCTCGAGGAGAATCCCGAGATGTCCCTCACAACTAGGCAGGAGTCCTGACGTCGCTAAACACACACGTGTGTGGAAGGGCCATCCCCGTCGTAACTCGAGAATATACCCCAGGTTCCCGCCGCAACTCGAGAAAAACCATGAGACTTCCCCCTCGCCGCAAGATGAGGCCCGATTCCCCTGCACTGTGTGCAGAGCAATTCCGTGTGGCACATCACACATGAAAGGAGCCTTGATTTCATTGATGGCACTCCAGAGAAACCCCAAGAACACTGTTTCAAGGCTAGAGGGATCCTGAGGACACTGTAGCAACAAGAAAGAGCTCCGTGGGCCAAAAATCAACTCGAGATGAGAGGTTAGTCCCTGGCTTCGACTCCAGAGGAATACCACCTTACCACAAGCACCTCAAGAGGAGGCTTCTCTCAGCTCTCGGTATGTGAGAGGGACCCTGAGTTTGCGGCCTCAAGTGGAATGGACACCGCGATGCCCTGACTCAAAATAAGGCAGGATATCCCTGCAGTGACTTGAATGCAGGCTCGTCTTGCATCTCCCAAGACGACAGGATGTCTGAATCCCCTGTGGAGACCACAGAGAAAGACCTAGTTCCCCACCTCATCGCCACCGGAGGCCTCACATACTTTGAAAACTCCAGAGGTACACTGAGATCAATGCCTCCAAAGGAGACGATGCCTGACTCCTCCTGAAACTTGATAGGAGTCCCAGGATTCCTGTGGCACGTGGAAAGGGACCCTTGGTCTCCCGCCTCAGCTGGACAGGCGTCCCAATTGCCCTGCCAAGCCTCGAGGAGAATCCCGAGTTTTCTCTCGCAACTAGGAAGGAGTCCTGCCGTCGCTGAAGAAACACGTGTGTGGAAGGGCCATCCCCGTCGTAACTTGAGAATATATCCCAGGTTCCCGCCGCAACTCGAGAAAAACCATGAGACTTCCCCCTCGCCGCGAGATGAGGCCCGATTCCCCTGCACTGCGTGCAGAGCAATTCCGTGTTGCACATCAAACATGAAAGGAGCCTTGATTTCCTTGATGGCACTTCAGAGAAATCCCAAGAACACTGTTTCAAGGCTAGAGAGATCCTGAGGTCACTGTAGCAACACGAAAGAGCTCCGTGGACCAAAAATCAACTGGAGATGAGAGGTTAGTCCCTGGCTTCGACTCCAGAGGAATACCACCTTGCCCCAAGCACCTCAAGAGGAGGCTTCTCTCAGCTCTAGGTATGTGAGAGGGACCGTAATTTTGCGGCCTCAAGTGGAATGAACACTGCGATGCCCTGACGCGAAATAAGGCCGGATATCCCTGCAGTGACTTGAATGCAGGCTCGTCTTGCATCTCCCAAGACGAAAGGATGTCTGAATCCCCTGTGGAGACCACAGAGAAAGACCTAGTTCCCCACCTCATCGCGACCGGAGGCCTCACATCCTTTGAAAACTCCAGAGGTACGCGGAGATCAGTGCCTCCAAAGGAGACGATGCCTGACTCCTCGTGAAACTTGATAGGAGTCCCAGGATTCCTGTGGCACGTGGAAAGGGACCCTTGGTCTCCCGCCTCAGCTGGAGAGGCGTCCCAATTGCCCTGCCAAGCCTCGAGGAGAATCATGAGTTGTCCCTCGCAACTAGGCAGGAGTCCTGACGTCGTTGAACAAACACGTGGGTGGAAGGTCCATCCCCGTCGTACCTCGAGAATATACCCCAGGTTCCCGCCGCCACTTGAGAAAAACCATGAGACGTCCCCCTCGCCGCGAGATGAGGCCAGATTCCCCTGCAGTGCATGCAGAGCAATTCCGTGCTGCATATCACACATGAAAGGAGCCTTGATTTCCTTCATGGCACTCCAGAGAAACCCCAAGAACACTGTTTCAAGGCTAGAGGGATCCTGAGGTCACTGTAGCTACACGAAAGAGCTCCGTGGACCAAAAATCAACTCGAAATGAGAGGTTAGTCCCTGGCTTCGACTCCAGAGGAATACCACCTTACCACATGCACCTCAAGAGGAGGCTTCTCTCAGCTCTAGGTATGTGAGAGGGGCCCTGAGTTTGCGGCCTCAAGTGGAATGGACACCGCGACGCCCTGACTCACAATAAGGCCGGATATCCCTGCAGTGACTTGAATGCAGGCTCGTCTTGCATCTTCGAAGACGACAGGATGTCTGAATCCCCTGTGGAGACCACAGAGAAAGACCTAGTTCCCCACCTCATCGCGACCGGAGGCCTCACATCCTTTGAAAACTCCAGAGGTACGCGGAGATCAGTGCCTCCAAAGGAGACGATGCCTGACTCCTCGTGAAACTTGATAGGAGTCCCAGGATTCCTGTGGCACGTAGAAAGGGACCTTTGGTCTCCAGCCTCAGCTGGAGAGGCGTCCCAATTGCCCTGCCAAGCCTCGAGGAGAATCATGAGTTGTCCCTCGCCACTAGGCAGGAGTCCTGACGTCGCTGAAGAAACACGTGGGTGGAAGGTCCATCCCCGTCGTACCTCGAGAATATACCCCAGGTTCCCGCCGCAACTCGAGAAAAACCATGAGACGTCCCCCTCGCCGCGAGATGAGGCCAGATTCCCCTGCAGTGCGTGCAGAGCAATTCCGTGTTGCACATCAGACATGAAAGGAGCCTTGATTTCCTTGATGGCACTCCAGAGAAACCCCAAGAACACTGTTTCAAGGTTAGAGAGATCCTGAGGTCACTGTAGCAACACGAAAGAGCTCCGTGAACCACAAATCAACTGGAGATGAGAGATTAGTCCCTGGCTTCAACTTCAGAGGAATACCACCTTACCACAAGCACCTCAAGAGGAGGCTTCTCTCAGCTCTAGGTATGTGAGAGGGACCCTGAGTTTGTGGCCTCAAGTGGAATGGACACCGCGACGCCCTGACTCGAAATAAGGCTGGATATCCCTGCAGTGACTTGAATGCAGGCTCGTCTTGCATCTCCCAAGACGAAAGGATGTCTGAATCCCCTGTGGAGACCACAGAGAAAGACCTAGTTCCGCACCTCAGCGCAACTAGAGGCCTCACATCCTTTGAAAACTCCAGAGGTACGCGGAGATCAGTGCCTCCAAAGGAGACGATGCCTGACTCCTCGTGAAACTTGATAGGAGTTCCAGGATTCCTGTGACACGTAGAAAGGGACACTTGGTCCACAGCCTCAGCTGGAGAGGCGTCCCAATTGCCCTGCCAAGCCTCGAGGAGAATCCCGAGATGTCCCTCACAACTAGGCAGGAGTCCTGACGTCGCTAAACACACACGTGTGTGGATGGGCCATCCCCGTCGTAACTCGAGAATATACCCCAGGTTCCCGCCGCAACTCGAGAAAAACCATGAGACTTCCCCCTCGCCGCAAGATGAGGCCCGATTCCCCTGCACTGTGTGCAGAGCAATTCCGTGTGGCACATCACACATGAAAAGAGCCTTGATTTCATTGATGGCACTCCAGAGAAACCCCAAGAACACTGTTTCAAGGCTAGAGGGATCCTGAGGACACTGTAGCAACAAGAAAGAGCTCCGTGGGCCAAAAATCAACTCGAGATGAGAGGTTAGTCCCTGGCTTCGACTCCAGAGGAATACCACCTTACCACAAGCACCTCAAGAGGAGGCTTCTCTCAGCTCTCGGTATGTGAGAGGGACCCTGAGTTTGCGGCCTCAAGTGGAATGGACACCGCGATGCCCTGACTCAAAATAAGGCAGGATATCCCTGCAGTGACTTGAATGCAGGCTCGTCTTGCATCTCCCAAGACGACAGGATGTCTGAATCCCCTGTGGAGACCACAGAGAAAGACCTAGTTCCCCACCTCATCGCCACCGGAGGCCTCACATACTTTGAAAACTCCAGAGGTACACTGAGATCAATGCCTCCAAAGGAGACGATGCCTGACTCCTCCTGAAACTTGATAGGAGTCCCAGGATTCCTGTGGCACGTGGAAAGGGACCCTTGGTCTCCCGCCTCAGCTGGACAGGCGTCCCAATTGCCCTGCCAAGCCTCGAGGAGAATCCCGAGTTTTCTCTCGCAACTAGGAAGGAGTCCTGCCGTCGCTGAAGAAACACGTGTGTGGAAGGGCCATCCCCGTCGTAACTTGAGAATATACCCCAGGTTCCCGCCGCAACTCGAGAAAAACCATGAGACTTCCCCCTCGCCGCGAGATGAGGCCCGATTCCCCTGCACTGCGTGCAGAGCAATTCCGTGTTGCACATCAAACATGAAAGGAGCCTTGATTTCCTTGATGGCACTTCAGAGAAATCCCAAGAACACTGTTTCAAGGCTAGAGAGATCCTGAGGTCACTGTAGCAACACGAAAGAGCTCCGTGGACCAAAAATCAACTGGAGATGAGAGGTTAGTCCCTGGCTTCGACTCCAGAGGAATACCACCTTGCCCCAAGCACCTCAAGAGGAGGCTTCTCTCAGCTCTAGGTATGTGAGAGGGACCGTAATTTTGCGGCCTCAAGTGGAATGAACACTGCGATGCCCTGACGCGAAATAAGGCCGGATATCCCTGCAGTGACTTGAATGCAGGCTCGTCTTGCATCTCCCAAGACGAAAGGATGTCTGAATCCCCTGTGGAGACCACAGAGAAAGACCTAGTTCCCCACCTCATCGCGACCGGAGGCCTCACATCCTTTGAAAACTCCAGAGGTACGCGGAGATCAGTGCCTCCAAAGGAGACGATGCCTGACTCCTCGTGAAACTTGATAGGAGTCCCAGGATTCCTGTGGCACGTGGAAAGGGACCCTTGGTCTCCCGCCTCAGCTGGAGAGGCGTCCCAATTGCCCTGCCAAGCCTCGAGGAGAATCAGGAGTTGTCCCTCGCAACTAGGCAGGAGTCCTGACGTCGTTGAACAAACACGTGGGTGGAAGGTCCATCCCCGTCGTACCTCGAGAATATACCCCAGGTTCCCGCCGCCACTCGAGAAAAACCATGAGACGTCCCCCTCGCCGCGAGATGAGGCCAGATTCCCCTGCAGTGCGTGCAGAGCAATTCCGTGCTGCATATCACACATGAAAGGAGCCTTGATTTCCTTCATGGCACTCCAGAGAAACCCCAAGAACACTGTTTCAAGGCTAGAGGGTTCCTGAGGTCACTGTAGCAACAGGAAAGAGCTCCGTGGACCAAAAATCAACTCGAAATGAGAGGTTAGTCCCTGGCTTCGACTCCAGAGGAATACCACCTTACCACATGCACCTCAAGAGGAGGCTTCTCTCAGCTCTAGGTATGTGAGAGGGGCCCTGAGTTTGCGGCCTCAAGTGGAATGGACACCGCGACGCCCTGACTCACAATAAGGCCGGATATCCCTGCAGTGACTTGAATGCAGGCTCGTCTTGCATCTTTGAAGACGACAGGATGTCTGAATCCCCTGTGGAGACCACAGAGAAAGACCTTGTTCCCCACCTCATCGCGACCGGAGGCCTCACATCCTTTGAAAACTCCAGAGGTACGCGGAGATCAGTGCCTCCAAAGGAGACGATGCCTGACTCCTCGTGAAACTTGATAGGAGTCCCAGGATTCCTGTGGCACGTGGAAAGGGACCCTTGGTCTCCCGCCTCAGCTGGAGAGGCGTCCCAATTGCCCTGCCAAGCCTCGAGGAGAATCATGAGTTGTCCCTCGCAACTAGGCAGGAGTCCTGACGTCGCTAAACACACACGTGTTTGGAAGGGCCATCCCCGTCGTAACTCGAGAATATACCCCAGGTTCCCGCCGCAACTCGAGAAAAACCATGAGACTTCCCCCTCGCCGCAAGATGAGGCCCGATTCCCCTGCACTGTGTGCAGAGCAATTCCGTGTTGCACATCACACATGAAAGGAGCCTTGATTTCATTGATGGCACTCCAGAGAAACCCCAAGAACACTGTTTCAAGGCTAGAGGGATCCTGAGGACACTGTAGCAACAAGAAAGAGCTCCATGGGCCAAAAATCAACTCGAGATGAGAGGTTAGTCCCTGGCTTCGACTCCAGAGGAATACCACCTTACCACAAGCACCTCAAGAGGAGGCTTCTCTCAGCTCTAGGTATGTGAGAGGGACCCTGAGTTTGCGGCCTCAAGTCGAATGGACACCGCGATGCCCTGACTCAAAATAAGGCCGGATATCCCTGCAGTGACTTGAATGCAGGCTCGTCTTGCATCTCCGAAGACGACAGGATGTCTGAATCCCCTGTGGAGACCACAGAGAAAGACCTAGTTCCCCACCTCATCGCCACCGGAGGCCTCACATACTTTGAAAACTCCAGAGGTACACTGAGATCAATGCCTCCAAAGGAGACGATGCCTGACTCCTCGTGAAACTTGATAGGAGTCCCAGGATTCCTGTGGCACGTGGAAAGGGACCCTTGGTCTCCCGCCTCAGCTGGAGAGGCGTCCCAATTGCCCTGCCAAGCCTCGAGGAGAA
The DNA here is from genome assembly GCF_910594005.1 of Cervus elaphus. NCBI lineage: Eukaryota > Metazoa > Chordata > Mammalia > Artiodactyla > Cervidae > Cervus > Cervus elaphus. The sequence goes on along the minus strand of NC_057834.1, from coordinate 9,905,758 downwards.
TCCCGAGTTGTCCCTCGCAACTAGGCAGGAGTCCTGCCGTCGCTGAACAAACACGTGTGTGGAAGGGCCATCCCCGTCGTAACTTGAGAATATACCCCAGGTTCCCGCCGCAACTCGAGAAAAACCATGAGACTTCCCCCTCGCCGCGAGATGAGGCCCGATTCCCCTGCACTGCGTGCAGAGCAATTCCGTGTTGCACATCAAACATGAAAGGAGCCTTGATTTCCTTGATGGCACTTCAGAGAAATCCCAAGAACACTGTTTCAAGGCTAGAGAGATCCTGAGGTCACTGTAGCAACACGAAAGAGCTCCGTGGACCAAAAATCAACTCGAGATGAGAGGTTATTCCCTGGCTTCTACTCCAGAGGAATACCACCTTGCCCCAAGCACCTCAAGAGGAGGCTTCTCTCAGCTCTAGGTATGTGAGAGGGACCTAATTTTGCGGCCTCAATTGGAATGAACACTGCGATGCCCTGACGTGAAATAAGGCCGGATATTCCTGCAGTGACTTGAATGCAGGCTCGTCTTGCATCTCCCAAGATGAAAGGATGTCTGAATCCCCTGTGGAGACCACAGAGAAAGACCTAGTTCCCCACCTCATCGCGACCGGAGGCCTCACATCCTTTGAAAACTCCAGAGGTACGCGGAGATCAGTGCCTCCAAAGGAGACGATGCCTGACTCCTCGTGAAACTTGATAGGAGTCCCAGGATTCCTGTGGCACGTGGAAAGGGACCCTTGGTCTCCCGCCTCAGCTGGAGAGGCGTCCCAATTGCCCTGCCAAGCCTCGAGGAGAATCATGAGTTGTCCCTCGCAACTAGGCAGGAGTCCTGCCGTCGCTGAACAAACACGTGGGTGGAAGGTCCATCCCCGTCGTACCTCGAGAATATACCCCAGGTTCCCGCCGCCACTCGAGAAAAACCATGAGACGTCCCCCTCGCCGCGAGATGAGGCCAGATTCCCCTGCAGTGCGTGCAGAGCAATTCCGTGCTGCATATCACACATGAAAGGAGCCTTGATTTCCTTCATGGCACTCCAGAGAAACCCCAAGAACACTGTTTCAAGGCTAGAGGGTTCCTGAGGTCACTGTAGCAACAGGAAAGAGCTCCGTGGACCAAAAATCAACTCGAAATGAGAGGTTAGTCCCTGGCTTCGACTCCAGAGGAATACCACCTTACCACATGCACCTCAAGAGGAGGCTTCTCTCAGCTCTAGGTATGTGAGAGGGGCCCTGAGTTTGCGGCCTCAAGTGGAATGGACACCGCGACGCCCTGACTCACAATAAGGCCGGATATCCCTGCAGTGACTTGAATGCAGGCTCGTCTTGCATCTTTGAAGACGACAGGATGTCTGAATCCCCTGTGGAGACCACAGAGAAAGACCTTGTTCCCCACCTCATCGCGACCGGAGGCCTCACATCCTTTGAAAACTCCAGAGGTACGCGGAGATCAGTGCCTCCAAAGGAGACGATGCCTGACTCCTCGTGAAACTTGATAGGAGTCCCAGGATTCCTGTGGCACGTGGAAAGGGACCCTTGGTCTCCCGCCTCAGCTGGAGAGGCGTCCCAATTGCCCTGCCAAGCCTCGAGGAGAATCATGAGTTGTCCCTCGCAACTAGGCAGGAGTCCTGACGTCGCTAAACACACACGTGTTTGGAAGGGCCATCCCCGTCGTAACTCGAGAATATACCCCAGGTTCCCGCCGCAACTCGAGAAAAACCATGAGACTTCCCCCTCGCCGCAAGATGAGGCCCGATTCCCCTGCACTGTGTGCAGAGCAATTCCGTGTTGCACATCACACATGAAAGGAGCCTTGATTTCATTGATGGCACTCCAGAGAAACCCCAAGAACACTGTTTCAAGGCTAGAGGGATCCTGAGGACACTGTAGCAACAAGAAAGAGCTCCATGGGCCAAAAATCAACTCGAGATGAGAGGTTAGTCCCTGGCTTCGACTCCAGAGGAATACCACCTTACCACAAGCACCTCAAGAGGAGGCTTCTCTCAGCTCTAGGTATGTGAGAGGGACCCTGAGTTTGCGGCCTCAAGTCGAATGGACACCGCGATGCCCTGACTCAAAATAAGGCCGGATATCCCTGCAGTGACTTGAATGCAGGCTCGTCTTGCATCTCCGAAGACGACAGGATGTCTGAATCCCCTGTGGAGACCACAGAGAAAGACCTAGTTCCCCACCTCATCGCCACCGGAGGCCTCACATACTTTGAAAACTCCAGAGGTACACTGAGATCAATGCCTCCAAAGGAGACGATGCCTGACTCCTCGTGAAACTTGATAGGAGTCCCAGGATTCCTGTGGCACGTGGAAAGGGACCCTTGGTCTCCCGCCTCAGCTGGAGAGGCGTCCCAATTGCCCTGCCAAGCCTCGAGGAGAATCCCGAGTTGTCCCTCGCATCTAGGCAGGAGTCCTGCCGTCGCTGAAGAAACACGTGTGTGGAAGGGCCATCCCCGTCGTAACTTGAGAATATACCCCAGGTTCCCGCCGCAACTCGAGAAAAACCATGAGACTTCCCCCTCGCCGCGAGATGAGGCCCGATTCCCCTGCACTGCGTGCAGAGCAATTCCGTGTTGCACATCAAACATGAAAGGAGCCTTGATTTCCTTGATGGCACTTCAGAGAAATCCCAAGAACACTGTTTCAAGGCTAGAGAGATCCTGAGGTCACTGTAGCAACACGAAAGAGCTCCGTGGACCAAAAATCAACTCGAGATGAGAGGTTATTCCCTGGCTTCTACTCCAGAGGAATACCACCTTGCCCCAAGCACCTCAAGAGGAGGCTTCTCTCAGCTCTAGGTATGTGAGAGGGACCTAATTTTGCGGCCTCAATTGGAATGAACACTGCGATGCCCTGACGTGAAATAAGGCCGGATATTCCTGCAGTGACTTGAATGCAGGCTCGTCTTGCATCTCCCAAGATGAAAGGATGTCTGAATCCCCTGTGGAGACCACAGAGAAAAACCTAGTTCCCCACCTCATCGCGACCGGAGGCCTCACATCCTTTGAAAACTCCAGAGGTACGCGGAGATCAGTGCCTCCAAAGGAGACGATGCCTGACTCCTCGTGAAACTTGATAGGAGTCCCAGGATTCCTGTGGCACGTGGAAAGGGACCTTTGGTCTCAAGCCTCAGCTGGAGAGGCGTCCCAATTGCCCTGCCAAGCCTCGAGGAGAATCATGAGTTGTCCCTGGCCACTAGGCAGGAGTCCTGACGTCGCTGAAGAAACACGTGGGTGGAAGGTCCATCCCCGTCGTACCTCGAGAATATACCCCAGGTTCCCGCCGCAACTCGAGAACAACCATGAGACGTCCCCCTCGCCGCGAGATGAGGCCAGATTCCCCTGCAGTGCGTGCAGAGCAATTCCGTGTTGCACATCAGACATGAAAGGAGCCTTGATTTCCTTGATGGCACTCCAGAGAAACCCCAAGAACACTGTTTCAAGGTTAGAGAGATCCTGAGGTCACTGTAGCAACACGAAAGAGCTCCGTGAACCACAAATCAACTGGAGATGAGAGATTAGTCCCTGGCTTCAACTTCAGAGGAATACCACCTTACCACAAGCACCTCAAGAGGAGGCTTCTCTCAGCTCTAGGTATGTGAGAGGGACCCTGAGTTTGCGGCCTCAAGTGGAATGGACACCGCGATGCCCTGATTCGAAATAAGGCCGGATATCCCTGCAGTGACTTGAATGCAGGCTCGTCTTGCATCTCCCAAGACGAAAGGATGTCTGAATCCCCTGTGGAGACCACAGAGAAAGACCTAGTTCCCCACCTCATCGCGACCGGAGGCCTCACATCCTTTGAAAACTCCAGAGGTACGCGGAGATCAGTGCCTCCAGAGGAGATGATGCCTGACTCCTCGAGAAACTTGATAGGAGTCCGAGGATTCCTGTGGCACTTGGAAAGGGTCCCTTGGTCTCCCGCCTCAGCTGGAGAGGCGTCCCAATTGCCCTGCCAAGCCTCGAGGAGAATCCCGAGATGTCCCTCACAACTAGGCAGGAGTCCTGACGTCGCTAAACACACACGTGTGTGGAAGGGCCATCCCCGTCGTAACTCGAGAATATACCCCAGGTTCCCGCCGCAACTCGAGAAAAACCATGAGACTTCCCCCTCGCCGCAAGATGAGGCCCGATTCCCCTGCACTGTGTGCAGAGCAATTCCGTGTGGCACATCACACATGAAAGGAGCCTTGATTTCCTTGATGGCACTCCAGAGAAACCCCAAGAACACTGTTTCAAGGCTAGAGGGATCCTGAGGACACTGTAGCAACAAGAAAGAGCTCCGTGGGCCAAAAATCAACTCGAGATGAGAGGTTAGTCCCTGGCTTCGACTCCAGAGGAATACCACCTTACCACAAGCACCTCAAGAGGAGGCTTCTCTCAGCTCTCGGTATGTGAGAGGGACCCTGAGTTTGCGGCCTCAAGTGGAATGGACACCAAGATGCCCTGACTCGAAATAAGGCCGGATATCCCTGCAGTGACTTGAATGCAGGCTCGTCTTGCATCTCCCAAGACGAAAGGATGTCTGAATCCCCTGTGGAGACCACAGAGAAAGACCTAGTTCCCCACCTCATCGCCACCGGAGGCCTCACATACTTTGAAAACTCCAGAGGTACACTGAGATCAATGCCTCCAAAGGAGACGATGCCTGACTCCTCCTGAAACTTGATAGGAGTCCCAGGATTCCTGTGGCACGTGGAAAGGGACCCTTGGTCTCCCGCCACACTGGAGAGGCGTCCCAATTGCCCTGCCAAGCCTCGAGGAGAATCCCGAGTTTTCTCTCGCAACTAGGAAGGAGTCCTGCCGTCGCTGAAGAAACACGTGGTTGGAAGGGCCATCCCCGTCGTAACTTGAGAATATACCCCAGGTTCCCGCCGCAACTCGAGAAAAACCATGAGACTTCCCCCTCACCGCGAGATGAGGCCCGATTCCCCTGCCCTGCGTGCAGAGCAATTCGGTGTTGCACATCAAACATGAAAGGAGCCTTGATTTCCTTGATGGCACTTCAGAGAAATCCCAAGAACACTGTTTCAAGGCTAGAGAGATCCTGAGGTCACTGTAGCAACACGAAAGAGCTCCGTGGACCAAAAATCAACTGGAGATGAGAGGTTAGTCCCTGGCTTCGACTCCAGAGGAATACCACCTTGCCCCAAGCACCTCAAGAGAAGGCTTCTCTCAGCTCTAGGTATGTGAGAGGGACCGTAATTTTGCGGCCTCAAGTGGAATGAACACTGCGATGCCCTGACTCGAAATAAGGCCGGATATCCCTGCAGTGACTTGAATGCAGGCTCGTCTTGCATCTCCCAAGACGGAAGGATGTCTGAATCCCCTGTGGAGACCACAGAGAAAGACCTAGTTCCCCACCTCATCGCGACCGGAGGCCTCACATCCTTTGAAAACTCCAGAGGTACGCGGAGATCAGTGCCTCCAAAGGAGACGATGCCTGACTCCTCGTGAAACTTGATAGGAGTCCCAGGATTCCTGTGGCACGTGGAAAGGGACCCTTGGTCTCCCGCCTCAGCTGGAGAGGCGTCCCAATTGCCCTGCCAAGCCTCGAGGAGAATCATGAGTTGTCCCTCGCAACTAGGCAGGAGTCCTGACGTCGTTGAACAAACACGTGGGTGGAAGGGCCATCCCCGTCGTACCTCGAGAATATACCCCAGGTTCCCGCCGCCACTCGAGAAAAACCATGAGACGTCCCCCTCGCCGCGAGATGAGGCCCGATTCCCCTGCACTGCATGCAGAGCAATTCCGTGTTGCACATCACAGATGAAAGGAGCCTTGATTTCCTTGATGGCACTCCAGAGAAACCCCAAGAACACTGTTTCAAGGCTAGAGGGATCCTGAGGTCACTGTAGCTACACGAAAGAGCTCCGTGGACCAAAAATCAACTCGAAATGAGAGGTTAGTCCCTGACATCGACTCCAGAGGAATATCACCTTACCACAAGCACCTCAAGAGGAGGCTTCTCTCAGCTCTAGGTATGTGAGAGGGACCCTGAGTTTGCGGCCTCAAGTGGAATGGACACCGCGACGCCCTGACTCACAATAAGGCCAGATATCCCTGCAGTGACTTGAATGCAGGCTCGTCTTGCATCTTCGAAGACGAAAGGATGTCTGAATCCCCTGTGGAGACCACAGAGAAAGACCTAGTTCCCCACCTCATCGCGACCGGAGGCCTCACATCCTTTGAAAACTCCAGAGGTACGCGGAGATCAGTGCCTCCAAAGGAGACGATGCCTGACTCCTCGTGAAACTTGATAGGAGTCCCAGGATTCCTGTGGCACGTGGAAAGGGACCCTTGGTCTCCCGCCTCAGCTGGAGAGGCGTCGCAATTGCCCTGCCAAGCCTCGAGGAGAATCATGAGTTGTCCCTCGCAACTAGGTAGGAGTCCTGACGTCGCTAAACACACACGTGGGTGGAAGGGCCATCCCCGTCGTAACTCGAGAATATACCCCAGGTTCCCGCCGCAACTCGAGAAAAACCATGAGACTTCCCCCTCGCCGCGAGATGAGGCCCGATTCCCCTGCACTGCATGCAGAGCAATTCCGTGTTGCACATCACACATGAAAGGAGCCTTGGTTTCCTTGATGGCACTCCAGAGAAACCCCAAGAACACTGTTTCAAGGTTAGAGGGATCCTGAGGTCACTGTAGCAACATGAAAGAGCTCCGTGGACCAAAAATCAACTCGAGATGAGAGGTTAGTCCCTGGCTTCGACTCCTGAGGAATACCACCTTACCACAAGCACCTCAAGAGTAGGCTTCTCTCAGCTCTAGCTATGTGAGAGGGACCCTGAGTTTGCGGCCTCAAGTGGAATGGACACCGCGATTCCCTGACGCGAAATAAGGCCGGATATCCCTGCAGTGACTTGAATGCAGGCTCGTCTTGCATCTCCCAAGACGAAAGGATGTCTGAATCCCCTGTGGAGACCACAGAGAAAGACCTAGTTCCCCACCTCATCGCGACCGGAGGCCTCACATCCTTTGAAAACTCCAGAGGTACGCGGAGTTCAGTGCCTCCAAAGGAGACGATGCCTGACTCCTCGTGAAACTTGATAGGAGTCCCAGGATTCCTGTGGCACGTGGAAAGGGACCCTTGGTCTCCCGCCTCAGCTGGAGAGGCGTCCCAATTGCCCTGCCAAGCCTCGAGGAGAATCCCGAGTTGTCCGTCGCAACTAGGCAGGAGTCCTGCCGTCGCTGAACAAACACGTGGGTGGAAGGGCCATGCCCGTCGTAACTCGAGAATATACCCCAGGTTCCCGCCGCAACTCGAGAAAAACCATGAGAGTTCCCACTCGCTGCGAGATGAGGCCCGATTCCCCTGCACTGCGGGCAGAGCAATTTCGTGTTGCACATCACACATGAAAGGAGCCTTGATTTCCTTGATGGCACTCCAGAGAAACCCCAAGAACACTGTTTCAAGGCTAGCGGGATCCTCAGGTCACTGTAGCAACAGGAATGAGCTCCGTGGACCAACAATCAACTCGAGATGAGAGGTTAGTCCCTGGCTTCGACTCCAGAGGAATACCACCTTACCACAAGCACCTCAAGAGGAGGCTTCTCGCAGCTCTAGGTATGTGAGAGGGACCCTGAGTTTGCGGCCTCAAGTGGAATGGACACCGCGATGCCCTGACTCGAAATAAGGCCGGATATCCCTGCAGTGACTTGAATGCAGGCTCGTCTTGAATCTCCCAAGACGAAAGGATGTCTGAATCCCCTGTGGAGACCACAGAGAAAGACCTAGTTCCCCACCTCATCGCGACCGGAGGCCTCACATCCTTTGAAAACTCCAGAGGTACGCGGAGATCAGTGCCTCCAAAGGAGACGATGCCTGACTCCTCGTGAAACTTGATAGGAGTCCCAGGATTCCTGTGGCACCTGGAAAGGGACCCTTGGTCTCCCGTCTCAGCTGGAGAGGCGTCCCAATTGCCCTGCCAAGCATCGAGGAGAATCCCGAGTTGTCCCTCGCAACTAGGCAGGAGTCCTGACGTGGCTGAACAAACACGTGGGTGGAAGGGCCATCCCCGTCGTAACTCGAGAATATACCCCAGGTTCCCGCCGTAACTCGAGAAAAACCATGAGACTTCCCCCTCGCTGCGAGATGAGGCCTGATTCCCCTGCACTGCGTGCAGAGTAATTCCGTGTTGCACATCACACATGAAAGGAGCCTTGATTTCCTTGATGGCACTCCAGAGAAACCCCAAGAACACTGTTTCCAGGCTAGAGCGATCCTGAGGTCACTGTAGCAACACAAAAGAGCTCCGTGGACCAAAAATCAACTCGAGATGAGGGGTTAGTCCCTGGCTTCGAATCCAGAGGAATACCACCTTACCACAAGCACCTCAAGAGGAGGCTTCTCTCAGCTCTAGGTATGTGAGAGGGACCCTGAGTTTGCGGCCTCAAGTCGAATGGACACCGCGATGCCCTGACTCAAAATAAGGCCGGATATCCCTGCAGTGACTTGAATGCAGGCTCGTCTTGCATCTCCGAAGACGACAGGATGTCTGAATCCCCTGTGGAGACCACAGAGAAAGACCTAGTTCCCCACCTCATCGCCACCGGAGGCCTCACATACTTTGAAAACTCCAGAGGTACACTGAGATCAATGCCTCCAAAGGAGACGATGCCTGACTCCTCGTGAAACTTGATAGGAGTCCCAGGATTCCTGTGGCACGTGGAAAGGGACCCTTGGTCTCCCGCCTCAGCTGGAGAGGCGTCCCAATTGCCCTGCCAAGCCTCGAGGAGAATCCCGAGTTGTCCCTCGCAACTAGGCAGGAGTCCTGCCGTCGCTGAACAAACACGTGTGTGGAAGGGCCATCCCCGTCGTAACTTGAGAATATACCCCAGGTTCCCGCCGCAACTCGAGAAAAACCATGAGACTTCCCCCTCGCCGCGAGATGAGGCCCGATTCCCCTGCACTGCGTGCAGAGCAATTCCGTGTTGCACATCAAACATGAAAGGAGCCTTGATTTCCTTGATGGCACTTCAGAGAAATCCCAAGAACACTGTTTCAAGGCTAGAGAGATCCTGAGGTCACTGTAGCAACACGAAAGAGCTCCGTGGACCAAAAATCAACTCGAGATGAGAGGTTATTCCCTGGCTTCTACTCCAGAGGAATACCACCTTGCCCCAAGCACCTCAAGAGGAGGCTTCTCTCAGCTCTAGGTATGTGAGAGGGACCTAATTTTGCGGCCTCAATTGGAATGAACACTGCGATGCCCTGACGTGAAATAAGGCCGGATATTCCTGCAGTGACTTGAATGCAGGCTCGTCTTGCATCTCCCAAGATGAAAGGATGTCTGAATCCCCTGTGGAGACCACAGAGAAAGACCTAGTTCCCCACCTCATCGCGACCGGAGGCCTCACATCCTTTGAAAACTCCAGAGGTACGCGGAGATCAGTGCCTCCAAAGGAGACGATGCCTGACTCCTCGTGAAACTTGATAGGAGTCCCAGGATTCCTGTGGCACGTGGAAAGGGACCCTTGGTCTCCCGCCTCAGCTGGAGAGGCGTCCCAATTGCCCTGCCAAGCCTCGAGGAGAATCATGAGTTGTCCCTCGCAACTAGGCAGGAGTCCTGACGTCGTTGAACAAACACGTGGGTGGAAGGTCCATCCCCGTCGTACCTCGAGAATATACCCCAGGTTCCCGCCGCCACTCGAGAAAAACCATGAGACGTCCCCCTCGCCGCGAGATGAGGCCAGATTCCCCTGCAGTGCGTGCAGAGCAATTCCGTGCTGCATATCACACATGAAAGGAGCCTTGATTTCCTTCATGGCACTCCAGAGAAACCCCAAGAACACTGTTTCAAGGCTAGAGGGTTCCTGAGGTCACTGTAGCAACAGGAAAGAGCTCCGTGGACCAAAAATCAACTCGAAATGAGAGGTTAGTCCCTGGCTTCGACTCCAGAGGAATACCACCTTACCACATGCACCTCAAGAGGAGGCTTCTCTCAGCTCTAGGTATGTGAGAGGGGCCCTGAGTTTGCGGCCTCAAGTGGAATGGACACCGCGACGCCCTGACTCACAATAAGGCCGGATATCCCTGCAGTGACTTGAATGCAGGCTCGTCTTGCATCTTTGAAGACGACAGGATGTCTGAATCCCCTGTGGAGACCACAGAGAAAGACCTTGTTCCCCACCTCATCGCGACCGGAGGCCTCACATCCTTTGAAAACTCCAGAGGTACGCGGAGATCAGTGCCTCCAAAGGAGACGATGCCTGACTCCTCGTGAAACTTGATAGGAGTCCCAGGATTCCTGTGGCACGTGGAAAGGGACCCTTGGTCTCCCGCCTCAGCTGGAGAGGCGTCCCAATTGCCCTGCCAAGCCTCGAGGAGAATCATGAGTTGTCCCTCGCAACTAGGCAGGAGTCCTGACGTCGCTAAACACACACGTGTTTGGAAGGGCCATCCCCGTCGTAACTCGAGAATATACCCCAGGTTCCCGCCGCAACTCGAGAAAAACCATGAGACTTCCCCCTCGCCGCAAGATGAGGCCCGATTCCCCTGCACTGTGTGCAGAGCAATTCCGTGTTGCACATCACACATGAAAGGAGCCTTGATTTCATTGATGGCACTCCAGAGAAACCCCAAGAACACTGTTTCAAGGCTAGAGGGATCCTGAGGACACTGTAGCAACAAGAAAGAGCTCCATGGGCCAAAAATCAACTCGAGATGAGAGGTTAGTCCCTGGCTTCGACTCCAGAGGAATACCACCTTACCACAAGCACCTCAAGAGGAGGCTTCTCTCAGCTCTAGGTATGTGAGAGGGACCCTGAGTTTGCGGCCTCAAGTCGAATGGACACCGCGATGCCCTGACTCAAAATAAGGCCGGATATCCCTGCAGTGACTTGAATGCAGGCTCGTCTTGCATCTCCGAAGACGACAGGATGTCTGAATCCCCTGTGGAGACCACAGAGAAAGACCTAGTTCCCCACCTCATCGCCACCGGAGGCCTCACATACTTTGAAAACTCCAGAGGTACACTGAGATCAATGCCTCCAAAGGAGACGATGCCTGACTCCTCGTGAAACTTGATAGGAGTCCCAGGATTCCTGTGGCACGTGGAAAGGGACCCTTGGTCTCCCGCCTCAGCTGGAGAGGCGTCCCAATTGCCCTGCCAAGCCTCGAGGAGAATCCCGAGTTGTCCCTCGCATCTAGGCAGGAGTCCTGCCGTCGCTGAAGAAACACGTGTGTGGAAGGGCCATCCCCGTCGTAACTTGAGAATATACCCCAGGTTCCCGCCGCAACTCGAGAAAAACCATGAGACTTCCCCCTCGCCGCGAGATGAGGCCCGATTCCCCTGCACTGCGTGCAGAGCAATTCCGTGTTGCACATCAAACATGAAAGGAGCCTTGATTTCCTTGATGGCACTTCAGAGAAATCCCAAGAACACTGTTTCAAGGCTAGAGAGATCCTGAGGTCACTGTAGCAACACGAAAGAGCTCCGTGGACCAAAAATCAACTCGAGATGAGAGGTTATTCCCTGGCTTCTACTCCAGAGGAATACCACCTTGCCCCAAGCACCTCAAGAGGAGGCTTCTCTCAGCTCTAGGTATGTGAGAGGGACCTAATTTTGCGGCCTCAATTGGAATGAACACTGCGATGCCCTGACGTGAAATAAGGCCGGATATTCCTGCAGTGACTTGAATGCAGGCTCGTCTTGCATCTCCCAAGATGAAAGGATGTCTGAATCCCCTGTGGAGACCACAGAGAAAAACCTAGTTCCCCACCTCATCGCGACCGGAGGCCTCACATCCTTTGAAAACTCCAGAGGTACGCGGAGATCAGTGCCTCCAAAGGAGACGATGCCTGACTCCTCGTGAAACTTGATAGGAGTCCCAGGATTCCTGTGGCACGTGGAAAGGGACCTTTGGTCTCAAGCCTCAGCTGGAGAGGCGTCCCAATTGCCCTGCCAAGCCTCGAGGAGAATCATGAGTTGTCCCTGGCCACTAGGCAGGAGTCCTGACGTCGCTGAAGAAACACGTGGGTGGAAGGTCCATCCCCGTCGTACCTCGAGAATATACCCCAGGTTCCCGCCGCAACTCGAGAACAACCATGAGACGTCCCCCTCGCCGCGAGATGAGGCCAGATTCCCCTGCAGTGCGTGCAGAGCAATTCCGTGTTGCACATCAGACATGAAAGGAGCCTTGATTTCCTTGATGGCACTCCAGAGAAACCCCAAGAACACTGTTTCAAGGTTAGAGAGATCCTGAGGTCACTGTAGCAACACGAAAGAGCTCCGTGAACCACAAATCAACTGGAGATGAGAGATTAGTCCCTGGCTTCAACTTCAGAGGAATACCACCTTACCACAAGCACCTCAAGAGGAGGCTTCTCTCAGCTCTAGGTATGTGAGAGGGACCCTGAGTTTGCGGCCTCAAGTGGAATGGACACCGCGATGCCCTGATTCGAAATAAGGCCGGATATCCCTGCAGTGACTTGAATGCAGGCTCGTCTTGCATCTCCCAAGACGAAAGGATGTCTGAATCCCCTGTGGAGACCACAGAGAAAGACCTAGTTCCCCACCTCATCGCGACCGGAGGCCTCACATCCTTTGAAAACTCCAGAGGTACGCGGAGATCAGTGCCTCCAGAGGAGATGATGCCTGACTCCTCGAGAAACTTGATAGGAGTCCGAGGATTCCTGTGGCACTTGGAAAGGGTCCCTTGGTCTCCCGCCTCAGCTGGAGAGGCGTCCCAATTGCCCTGCCAAGCCTCGAGGAGAATCCCGAGATGTCCCTCACAACTAGGCAGGAGTCCTGACGTCGCTAAACACACACGTGTGTGGAAGGGCCATCCCCGTCGTAACTCGAGAATATACCCCAGGTTCCCGCCGCAACTCGAGAAAAACCATGAGACTTCCCCCTCGCCGCAAGATGAGGCCCGATTCCCCTGCACTGTGTGCAGAGCAATTCCGTGTGGCACATCACACATGAAAGGAGCCTTGATTTCCTTGATGGCACTCCAGAGAAACCCCAAGAACACTGTTTCAAGGCTAGAGGGATCCTGAGGACACTGTAGCAACAAGAAAGAGCTCCGTGGGCCAAAAATCAACTCGAGATGAGAGGTTAGTCCCTGGCTTCGACTCCAGAGGAATACCACCTTACCACAAGCACCTCAAGAGGAGGCTTCTCTCAGCTCTCGGTATGTGAGAGGGACCCTGAGTTTGCGGCCTCAAGTGGAATGGACACCAAGATGCCCTGACTCGAAATAAGGCCGGATATCCCTGCAGTGACTTGAATGCAGGCTCGTCTTGCATCTCCCAAGACGAAAGGATGTCTGAATCCCCTGTGGAGACCACAGAGAAAGACCTAGTTCCCCACCTCATCGCCACCGGAGGCCTCACATACTTTGAAAACTCCAGAGGTACACTGAGATCAATGCCTCCAAAGGAGACGATGCCTGACTCCTCCTGAAACTTGATAGGAGTCCCAGGATTCCTGTGGCACGTGGAAAGGGACCCTTGGTCTCCCGCCACACTGGAGAGGCGTCCCAATTGCCCTGCCAAGCCTCGAGGAGAATCCCGAGTTTTCTCTCGCAACTAGGAAGGAGTCCTGCCGTCGCTGAAGAAACACGTGGTTGGAAGGGCCATCCCCGTCGTAACTTGAGAATATACCCCAGGTTCCCGCCCCAACTCGAGAAAAACCATGAGACTTCCCCCTCACCGCGAGATGAGGCCCGATTCCCCTGCCCTGCGTGCAGAGCAATTCGGTGTTGCACATCAAACATGAAAGGAGCCTTGATTTCCTTGATGGCACTTCAGAGAAATCCCAAGAACACTGTTTCAAGGCTAGAGAGATCCTGAGGTCACTGTAGCAACACGAAAGAGCTCCGTGGACCAAAAATCAACTGGAGATGAGAGGTTAGTCCCTGGCTTCGACTCCAGAGGAATACCACCTTGCCCCAAGCACCTCAAGAGAAGGCTTCTCTCAGCTCTAGGTATGTGAGAGGGACCGTAATTTTGCGGCCTCAAGTGGAATGAACACTGCGATGCCCTGACTCGAAATAAGGCCGGATATCCCTGCAGTGACTTGAATGCAGGCTCGTCTTGCATCTCCCAAGACGGAAGGATGTCTGAATCCCCTGTGGAGACCACAGAGAAAGACCTAGTTCCCCACCTCATCGCGACCGGAGGCCTCACATCCTTTGAAAACTCCAGAGGTACGCGGAGATCAGTGCCTCCAAAGGAGACGATGCCTGACTCCTCGTGAAACTTGATAGGAGTCCCAGGATTCCTGTGGCACGTGGAAAGGGACCCTTGGTCTCCCGCCTCAGCTGGAGAGGCGTCCCAATTGCCCTGCCAAGCCTCGAGGAGAATCATGAGTTGTCCCTCGCAACTAGGCAGGAGTCCTGACGTCGTTGAACAAACACGTGGGTGGAAGGGCCATCCCCGTCGTACCTCGAGAATATACCCCAGGTTCCCGCCGCCACTCGAGAAAAACCATGAGACGTCCCCCTCGCCGCGAGATGAGGCCCGATTCCCCTGCACTGCATGCAGAGCAATTCCGTGTTGCACATCACAGATGAAAGGAGCCTTGATTTCCTTGATGGCACTCCAGAGAAACCCCAAGAACACTGTTTCAAGGCTAGAGGGATCCTGAGGACACTGTAGCAACAAGAAAGAGCTCCGTGGGCCAAAAATCAACTCGAGATGAGAGGTTAGTCCCTGGCTTCGACTCCAGAGGAATACCACCTTACCACAAGCACCTCAAGAGGAGGCTTCTCTCAGCTCTCGGTATGTGAGAGGGACCCTGAGTTTGCGGCCTCAAGTGGAATGGACACCAAGATGCCCTGACTCGAAATAAGGCCGGATATCCCTGCAGTGACTTGAATGCAGGCTCGTCTTGCATCTCCCAAGACGAAAGGATGTCTGAATCCCCTGTGGAGACCACAGAGAAAGACCTAGTTCCCCACCTCATCGCCACCGGAGGCCTCACATACTTTGAAAACTCCAGAGGTACACTGAGATCAATGCCTCCAAAGGAGACGATGCCTGACTCCTCCTGAAACTTGATAGGAGTCCCAGGATTCCTGTGGCACGTGGAAAGGGACCCTTGGTCTCCCGCCACACTGGAGAGGCGTCCCAATTGCCCTGCCAAGCCTCGAGGAGAATCCCGAGTTTTCTCTCGCAACTAGGAAGGAGTCCTGCCGTCGCTGAAGAAACACGTGGTTGGAAGGGCCATCCCCGTCGTAACTTGAGAATATACCCCAGGTTCCCGCCCCAACTCGAGAAAAACCATGAGACTTCCCCCTCACCGCGAGATGAGGCCCGATTCCCCTGCCCTGCGTGCAGAGCAATTCGGTGTTGCACATCAAACATGAAAGGAGCCTTGATTTCCTTGATGGCACTTCAGAGAAATCCCAAGAACACTGTTTCAAGGCTAGAGAGATCCTGAGGTCACTGTAGCAACACGAAAGAGCTCCGTGGACCAAAAATCAACTGGAGATGAGAGGTTAGTCCCTGGCTTCGACTCCAGAGGAATACCACCTTGCCCCAAGCACCTCAAGAGAAGGCTTCTCTCAGCTCTAGGTATGTGAGAGGGACCGTAATTTTGCGGCCTCAAGTGGAATGAACACTGCGATGCCCTGACTCGAAATAAGGCCGGATATCCCTGCAGTGACTTGAATGCAGGCTCGTCTTGCATCTCCCAAGACGGAAGGATGTCTGAATCCCCTGTGGAGACCACAGAGAAAGACCTAGTTCCCCACCTCATCGCGACCGGAGGCCTCACATCCTTTGAAAACTCCAGAGGTACGCGGAGATCAGTGCCTCCAAAGGAGACGATGCCTGACTCCTCGTGAAACTTGATAGGAGTCCCAGGATTCCTGTGGCACGTGGAAAGGGACCCTTGGTCTCCCGCCTCAGCTGGAGAGGCGTCCCAATTGCCCTGCCAAGCCTCGAGGAGAATCATGAGTTGTCCCTCGCAACTAGGCAGGAGTCCTGACGTCGTTGAACAAACACGTGGGTGGAAGGGCCATCCCCGTCGTACCTCGAGAATATACCCCAGGTTCCCGCCGCCACTCGAGAAAAACCATGAGACGTCCCCCTCGCCGCGAGATGAGGCCCGATTCCCCTGCACTGCATGCAGAGCAATTCCGTGTTGCACATCACAGATGAAAGGAGCCTTGATTTCCTTGATGGCACTCCAGAGAAACCCCAAGAACACTGTTTCAAGGCTAGAGGGATCCTGAGGTCACTGTAGCTACACGAAAGAGCTCCGTGGACCAAAAATCAACTCGAAATGAGAGGTTAGTCCCTGACTTCGACTCCAGAGGAATATCACCTTACCACAAGCACCTCAAGAGGAGGCTTCTCTCAGCTCTAGGTATGTGAGAGGGACCCTGAGTTTGCGGCCTCAAGTGGAATGGACACCGCGACGCCCTGACTCACAATAAGGCCAGATATCCCTGCAGTGACTTGAATGCAGGCTCGTCTTGCATCTTCGAAGACGAAAGGATGTCTGAATCCCCTGTGGAGACCACAGAGATAGACCTAGTTCCCCACCTCATCGCGACCGGAGGCCTCACATCCTTTGAAAACTCCAGAGGTACGCGGAGATCAGTGCCTCCAAAGGAGACGATGCCTGACTCCTCGTGAAACTTGATAGGAGTCCCAGGATTCCTGTGGCACGTGGAAAGGGACCCTTGGTCTCCCGCCTCAGCTGGAGAGGCGTCGCAATTGCCCTGCCAAGCCTCGAGGAGAATCATGAGTTGTCCCTCGCAACTAGGTAGGAGTCCTGACGTCGCTAAACACACACGTGGGTGGAAGGGCCATCCCCGTCGTAACTCGAGAATATACCCCAGGTTCCCGCCGCAACTCGAGAAAAACCATGAGACTTCCCCCTCGCCGCGAGATGAGGCCCGATTCCCCTGCACTGCATGCAGAGCAATTCCGTGTTGCACATCACACATGAAAGGAGCCTTGGTTTCCTTGATGGCACTCCAGAGAAACCCCAAGAACACTGTTTCAAGGTTAGAGGGATCCTGAGGTCACTGTAGCAACATGAAAGAGCTCCGTGGACCAAAAATCAACTCGAGATGAGAGGTTAGTCCCTGGCTTCGACTCCTGAGGAATACCACCTTACCACAAGCACCTCAAGAGTAGGCTTCTCTCAGCTCTAGCTATGTGAGAGGGACCCTGAGTTTGCGGCCTCAAGTGGAATGGACACCGCGATTCCCTGACGCGAAATAAGGCCGGATATCCCTGCAGTGACTTGAATGCAGGCTCGTCTTGCATCTCCCAAGACGAAAGGATGTCTGAATCCCCTGTGGAGACCACAGAGAAAGACCTAGTTCCCCACCTCATCGCGACCGGAGGCCTCACATCCTTTGAAAACTCCAGAGGTACGCGGAGTTCAGTGCCTCCAAAGGAGACGATGCCTGACTCCTCGTGAAACTTGATAGGAGTCCCAGGATTCCTGTGGCACGTGGAAAGGGACCCTTGGTCTCCCGCCTCAGCTGGAGAGGCGTCCCAATTGCCCTGCCAAGCCTCGAGGAGAATCCCGAGTTGTCCGTCGCAACTAGGCAGGAGTCCTGCCGTCGCTGAACAAACACGTGGGTGGAAGGGCCATGCCCGTCGTAACTCGAGAATATACCCCAGGTTCCCGCCGCAACTCGAGAAAAACCATGAGAGTTCCCACTCGCTGCGAGATGAGGCCCGATTCCCCTGCACTGCGGGCAGAGCAATTTCGTGTTGCACATCACACATGAAAGGAGCCTTGATTTCCTTGATGGCACTCCAGAGAAACCCCAAGAACACTGTTTCAAGGCTAGCGGGATCCTCAGGTCACTGTAGCAACAGGAATGAGCTCCGTGGACCAACAATCAACTCGAGATGAGAGGTTAGTCCCTGGCTTCGACTCCAGAGGAATACCACCTTACCACAAGCACCTCAAGAGGAGGCTTCTCGCAGCTCTAGGTATGTGAGAGGGACCCTGAGTTTGCGGCCTCAAGTGGAATGGACACCGCGATGCCCTGACTCGAAATAAGGCCGGATATCCCTGCAGTGACTTGAATGCAGGCTCGTCTTGAATCTCCCAAGACGAAAGGATGTCTGAATCCCCTGTGGAGACCACAGAGAAAGACCTAGTTCCCCACCTCATCGCGACCGGAGGCCTCACATCCTTTGAAAACTCCAGAGGTACGCGGAGATCAGTGCCTCCAAAGGAGACGATGCCTGACTCCTCGTGAAACTTGATAGGAGTCGCAGGATTCCTGTGGCACCTGGAAAGGGACCCTTGGTCTCCCGTCTCAGCTGGAGAGGCGTCCCAATTGCCCTGCCAAGCATCGAGGAGAATCCCGAGTTGTCCCTCGCAACTAGGCAGGAGTCCTGACGTGGCTGAACAAACACGTGGGTGGAAGGGCCATCCCCGTCGTAACTCGAGAATATACCCCAGGTTCCCGCCGTAACTCGAGAAAAACCATGAGACTTCCCCCTCGCTGCGAGATGAGGCCTGATTCCCCTGCACTGCGTGCAGAGTAATTCCGTGTTGCACATCACACATGAAAGGAGCCTTGATTTCCTTGATGGCACTCCAGAGAAACCCCAAGAACACTGTTTCCAGGCTAGAGCGATCCTGAGGTCACTGTAGCAACACAAAAGAGCTCCGTGGACCAAAAATCAACTCGAGATGAGGGGTTAGTCCCTGGCTTCGAATCCAGAGGAATACCACCTTACCACAAGCACCTCAAGAGGAGGCTTCTCTCAGCTCTAGGTATGTGAGAGGGACCCTGAGATTGCAGCCTCAAGTGGAATGGACACCGCTATGCCCTGACTCGAAATAAGGCCGGATATCCCTGCAGTGACTTGAATGCAGGCTCGTCTTGCATCTCCCAAGATGAAAGGATGTCTGAATCCCGTGTGGAGACCACAGAGAAAGACCTAGTTCCCCGCCTCATGGCGACCGGAGTCCTCACATCCTTTGAAAACTCCAGAGGTACGCGGAGATCAGTGCCTCCAAAGGAGACGATGCCTGACTCCTCGTGAAACTTCATAGGAGTCCCAGGATTCCTGTGGCTCGTGGAAAGGGACACTTGGTCTCCCGTCTCAGCTGGGGAGGCGTCCCAATTGCCCTGCCAAGCCTCGAGGAGAATCCCGAGTTGTCCCTCGCAACTAGGCAGGAGTCCTGACGTGGCTGAACAAACACGTGGGTGGAAGGGCCATCCCCGTCGTAACTCGAGAATATACCCCAGGTTCCCGCCGCAACTCGAGAAAAACCATGAGACTTCCCCCTCGCTGCGATATGAGGCCTGATTCCACTGCACTGCATGCAGAGCAATTCCGTGTTGCACATCACACATGAAAGGAGCCTTGATTTCCTTGATGGCACTCCAGAGAAATCCCAAGAACACTGTTTCCAGGCTAGAGGGATCCTGAGGGCACTGTAGCAACACGAAAGAGCTCCATGGATCAAAAATCAACTCGAGATGAGGGGTTAGTCCCTGGCTTCGACTCCAGAGGAATACCACCTTACCACAAGCACCTCAAGAGGAGGCTTCTCTCAGCTCTAGGTATGTGAGAGGGACCCTGAGTTTGCGGCCTCAAGTGGAATGGACACCGCGATGCCCTGACTCGAAATAAGGCCGGATATCCCTGCAGTGACTTGAATGCAGGCTCGTCTTGCATCTCCCTAGACGAAAGGATGTCTGAATCCCCTGTGAAGACCACAGAGAAAGACCTAGTTCCCCACCTCATCGCGACCGGAGGCCTCACATCCTTTGAAAACTCCAGAGGTATGCGGAGATCAGTGCCTCCAAAGGAGACGATGCCTGACTCCTCGTGAAACTTGATAGGAGTCCCAGGATTCCTGTGCATGTGGAAAGGGACCCTTGGTCTCCCGCCTCAGCTGGAGAGGCGCCCAATTGCCCTGCCAAGCCTCGAGGAGAATCCCGAGTTGTCCCTCGCAACTAGGCAGGAGTCCTGACGTCGCTGAACAAACACGTGGGTGAAAGGGCCATCCCCGTCATAACTCGAGAATATAGCCCAGGTTGCCGACGCAACTCGAGAAAAACCATGAGACTTCCCCCTCGCCGCGAGATGAGGCCCGATTCCCCTGCACTGCGTGCAGAGCAATTTCGTGTTGCACATCACACATGAAAGGAGCCTTGATTTCCTTGATGGCACTCCAGAGAAACCCCAAGAACACTGTTTCAAGGCTAGCGGGATCCTGAGGTCACTGTAGCAGCATGAAAGAGCTCCGTGGACCAAGAATCAACTGGAGATGAGAGGTTAGTCCCTGGCTTCGACTCCAAAGGAATACCACCTTACCACAAGCACCTCAAGAGGAGGCTTCTCTCAGCTCTAGGTATGTGAGAGGGACCCTGACTTTGCGGCCTCAAGTGGAATGGACACCGCGATGCCCTGACTCGAAATAAGGCCGGATATCCCTGCAGTGACTTGAATGCAGGCTCGTCTTGCATCTCCCAAGACGAAAGGATGTCTGAATCCCCTGTGGAGACCACAGAAAAAGACCTAGTTCCCCACATCATCGCGACCGGAGGCCTCACATCCTTTGAAAACTCCAGAGGTACGCGGAGATCAGTGCCTCCAAAGGAGACGATGCCTGACTCCTCGTGAAACTTGATAGGAGTCCCAGGATTCCTGTGGCACGTGGAAAGGGACCCTTGGTCTTCCGCCTCAGCTGGAGAGGCGTCCCAATTGCCCTGCCAAGCCTCGAGGAGAATCCCGTGTTGTCCCTCGCAACTAGGCAGGAGTCCTGATGGCGCTGAACAAACACGTGGTTGGAAGGGCCATCCCCGTCATAACTCGAGAATATACCCCAGGTTCCCGCCGCAACTCGAGAAAAACCATGAGACTTCCCCCTCGCCGAGAGATGAGGCCCGATTCCCCTGCACTGCGTGCAGAGCAATTCCGTGTTGCACATCACACATGAAAGGAGCCTTGATTTCCTTGATGGCACTCCAGAGAAACCCCAAGAACACTGTTTCAAGGTTGAGGGATCCTGAGGTCACTGTAGCAACACGAAAGAGCTCCGTGGACCAAAAATCCACTCGAGATGAGAGGTTAGTCCCTAACTTCGACTCCAGAGGAATACCACCTTACCACAAGCACCTCAAGAGGAGGCTTCTCGCAGCTTTAGGTATGTGAGAGGGACCCTGAGTTTGCGGCCTCAAGTGGAATGGACACCGCGATGCCCTGACTCGAAATAAGGCCGGATATCCCTGCAGTGAATTGAATGTAGGCTCGTCTTGCCTCTCCCAAAATGAAAGGATGTCTGAATCCCCTGTGGAGACCACAGAGAAAGACCTAGTTCCCCACCTCATCGCGACCGGAGGCCTCACATCCTTTGAAAAGTCCAGAGGTACGCGGAGATCAGTGCCTCCAAAGGAGACGATGCCTGACTCCTCGTGAAACTTGATAGGAGTCCCAGGATTCCTGTGGCACGTGGAAAGGGACCCTTGGTCTCCCGTCTCAGCTGGAGAGGCGTCCCAATTGCCCTGCCAAGCCTCGAGGAGAATCCCGAGTTGTCCCTCGCAACTAGGCAGGAGTCCTGACGTGGCTGAACAAACACGTGGGTGGAAGGGCCATCCCCGTCGTAACTCGAGAATATACCCCAGGTTCCCGCCGCAACTCGAGAAAAACCATAAGACTTCCCCCTCGCTGCGAGATGAGGCCTTATTCCCCTGCACTGCGTGCAGTGCAATTCCGTGTTGCACATCACACATGAAAGGAGCCTTGATTTCCTTGATGGCACTCCAGAGAAACCCCAAGAACACTGTTTCAAGGCTAGCGGGATCCTCAGGTCACTGTAGCAACAGGAATGAGCTCCGTGGACCAACAATCAACTCGAGATGAGAGGTTAGTCCCTGGCTTCGACTCCAGAGGAATACCGCCTTACCACAAGCACCTCAAGAGGAGGCTTCTCGCAGCTCTAGGTATGTGAGAGGGACCCTGAGTTTGCGGCCTCAAGTGGAATGGAGACCGCGATGCCCTGACTCGAAATAAGGCCGGATATCCCTGCAGTGACTTGAATGCAGGCTCGTCTTGCATCTCCCAAAACGAAAGGATGTCTGAATCCCCTGTGGAGACCAAAGAGAAACACCTAGTTCCCCACCTCATCGCGACCGGAGGCCTCACATCCTTTGAAAACTCCAGAGGTACGCGGAGATCAGTGCCTCCAAAGGAGACGATGCCTGACTCCTCGTGAAACTTGATAGGAGTCGCAGGATTCCTGTGGCACCTGGAAAGGGACCCTTGGTCTCCCGTCTCAGCTGGAGAGGCGTCCCAATTGCCCTGCCAAGCATCGAGGAGAATCCCGAGTTGTCCCTCGCAACTAGGCAGGAGTCCTGACGTGGCTGAACAAACACGTGGGTGGAAGGGCCATCCCCGTCGTAACTCGAGAATATACCCCAGGTTCCCGCCGTAACTCGAGAAAAACCATGAGACTTCCCCCTCGCTGCGAGATGAGGCCTGATTCCCCTGCACTGCGTGCAGAGTAATTCCGTGTTGCACATCACACATGAAAGGAGCCTTGATTTCCTTGATGGCACTCCAGAGAAACCCCAAGAACACTGTTTCCAGGCTAGAGCGATCCTGAGGTCACTGTAGCAACACAAAAGAGCTCCGTGGACCAAAAATCAACTCGAGATGAGGGGTTAGTCCCTGGCTTCGAATCCAGAGGAATACCACCTTACCACAAGCACCTCAAGAGGAGGCTTCTCTCAGCTCTAGGTATGTGAGAGGGACCCTGAGATTGCAGCCTCAAGTGGAATGGACACCGCTATGCCCTGACTCGAAATAAGGCCGGATATCCCTGCAGTGACTTGAATGCAGGCTCGTCTTGCATCTCCCAAGATGAAAGGATGTCTGAATCCCGTGTGGAGACCACAGAGAAAGACCTAGTTCCCCGCCTCATGGCGACCGGAGTCCTCACATCCTTTGAAAACTCCAGAGGTACGCGGAGATCAGTGCCTCCAAAGGAGACGATGCCTGACTCCTCGTGAAACTTCATAGGAGTCCCAGGATTCCTGTGGCTCGTGGAAAGGGACACTTGGTCTCCCGTCTCAGCTGGGGAGGCGTCCCAATTGCCCTGCCAAGCCTCGAGGAGAATCCCGAGTTGTCCCTCGCAACTAGGCAGGAGTCCTGACGTGGCTGAACAAACACGTGGGTGGAAGGGCCATCCCCGTCGTAACTCGAGAATATACCCCAGGTTCCCGCCGCAACTCGAGAAAAACCATGAGACTTCCCCCTCGCTGCGATATGAGGCCTGATTCCACTGCACTGCATGCAGAGCAATTCCGTGTTGCACATCACACATGAAAGGAGCCTTGATTTCCTTGATGGCACTCCAGAGAAATCCCAAGAACACTGTTTCCAGGCTAGAGGGATCCTGAGGGCACTGTAGCAACACGAAAGAGCTCCATGGATCAAAAATCAACTCGAGATGAGGGGTTAGTCCCTGGCTTCGACTCCAGAGGAATACCACCTTACCACAAGCACCTCAAGAGGAGGCTTCTCTCAGCTCTAGGTATGTGAGAGGGACCCTGAGTTTGCGGCCTCAAGTGGAATGGACACCGCGATGCCCTGACTCGAAATAAGGCCGGATATCCCTGCAGTGACTTGAATGCAGGCTCGTCTTGCATCTCCCTAGACGAAAGGATGTCTGAATCCCCTGTGAAGACCACAGAGAAAGACCTAGTTCCCCACCTCATCGCGACCGGAGGCCTCACATCCTTTGAAAACTCCAGAGGTATGCGGAGATCAGTGCCTCCAAAGGAGACGATGCCTGACTCCTCGTGAAACTTGATAGGAGTCCCAGGATTCCTGTGCATGTGGAAAGGGACCCTTGGTCTCCCGCCTCAGCTGGAGAGGCGCCCAATTGCCCTGCCAAGCCTCGAGGAGAATCCCGAGTTGTCCCTCGCAACTAGGCAGGAGTCCTGACGTCGCTGAACAAACACGTGGGTGAAAGGGCCATCCCCGTCATAACTCGAGAATATAGCCCAGGTTGCCGACGCAACTCGAGAAAAACCATGAGACTTCCCCCTCGCCGCGAGATGAGGCCCGATTCCCCTGCACTGCGTGCAGAGCAATTTCGTGTTGCACATCACACATGAAAGGAGCCTTGATTTCCTTGATGGCACTCCAGAGAAACCCCAAGAACACTGTTTCAAGGCTAGCGGGATCCTGAGGTCACTGTAGCAGCATGAAAGAGCTCCGTGGACCAAGAATCAACTGGAGATGAGAGGTTAGTCCCTGGCTTCGACTCCAAAGGAATACCACCTTACCACAAGCACCTCAAGAGGAGGCTTCTCTCAGCTCTAGGTATGTGAGAGGGACCCTGACTTTGCGGCCTCAAGTGGAATGGACACCGCGATGCCCTGACTCGAAATAAGGCCGGATATCCCTGCAGTGACTTGAATGCAGGCTCGTCTTGCATCTCCCAAGACGAAAGGATGTCTGAATCCCCTGTGGAGACCACAGAAAAAGACCTAGTTCCCCACATCATCGCGACCGGAGGCCTCACATCCTTTGAAAACTCCAGAGGTACGCGGAGATCAGTGCCTCCAAAGGAGACGATGCCTGACTCCTCGTGAAACTTGATAGGAGTCCCAGGATTCCTGTGGCACGTGGAAAGGGACCCTTGGTCTTCCGCCTCAGCTGGAGAGGCGTCCCAATTGCCCTGCCAAGCCTCGAGGAGAATCCCGTGTTGTCCCTCGCAACTAGGCAGGAGTCCTGATGGCGCTGAACAAACACGTGGTTGGAAGGGCCATCCCCGTCATAACTCGAGAATATACCCCAGGTTCCCGCCGCAACTCGAGAAAAACCATGAGACTTCCCCCTCGCCGAGAGATGAGGCCCGATTCCCCTGCACTGCGTGCAGAGCAATTCCGTGTTGCACATCACACATGAAAGGAGCCTTGATTTCCTTGATGGCACTCCAGAGAAACCCCAAGAACACTGTTTCAAGGTTGAGGGATCCTGAGGTCACTGTAGCAACACGAAAGAGCTCCGTGGACCAAAAATCCACTCGAGATGAGAGGTTAGTCCCTAACTTCGACTCCAGAGGAATACCACCTTACCACAAGCACCTCAAGAGGAGGCTTCTCGCAGCTTTAGGTATGTGAGAGGGACCCTGAGTTTGCGGCCTCAAGTGGAATGGACACCGCGATGCCCTGACTCGAAATAAGGCCGGATATCCCTGCAGTGAATTGAATGTAGGCTCGTCTTGCCTCTCCCAAAATGAAAGGATGTCTGAATCCCCTGTGGAGACCACAGAGAAAGACCTAGTTCCCCACCTCATCGCGACCGGAGGCCTCACATCCTTTGAAAAGTCCAGAGGTACGCGGAGATCAGTGCCTCCAAAGGAGACGATGCCTGACTCCTCGTGAAACTTGATAGGAGTCCCAGGATTCCTGTGGCACGTGGAAAGGGACCCTTGGTCTCCCGTCTCAGCTGGAGAGGCGTCCCAATTGCCCTGCCAAGCCTCGAGGAGAATCCCGAGTTGTCCCTCGCAACTAGGCAGGAGTCCTGACGTGGCTGAACAAACACGTGGGTGGAAGGGCCATCCCCGTCGTAACTCGAGAATATACCCCAGGTTCCCGCCGCAACTCGAGAAAAACCATAAGACTTCCCCCTCGCTGCGAGATGAGGCCTTATTCCCCTGCACTGCGTGCAGTGCAATTCCGTGTTGCACATCACACATGAAAGGAGCCTTGATTTCCTTGATGGCACTCCAGAGAAACCCCAAGAACACTGTTTCAAGGCTAGCGGGATCCTCAGGTCACTGTAGCAACAGGAATGAGCTCCGTGGACCAACAATCAACTCGAGATGAGAGGTTAGTCCCTGGCTTCGACTCCAGAGGAATACCGCCTTACCACAAGCACCTCAAGAGGAGGCTTCTCGCAGCTCTAGGTATGTGAGAGGGACCCTGAGTTTGCGGCCTCAAGTGGAATGGAGACCGCGATGCCCTGACTCGAAATAAGGCCGGATATCCCTGCAGTGACTTGAATGCAGGCTCGTCTTGCATCTCCCAAAACGAAAGGATGTCTGAATCCCCTGTGGAGACCAAAGAGAAACACCTAGTTCCCCACCTCATCGCGACCGGAGGCCTCACATCCTTTGAAAACTCCAGAGGTACGCGGAGATCAGTGCCTCCAAAGGAGACGATGCCTGACTCCTCGTGAAACTTGATAGGAGTCCCAGGATTCCCGTGGCACCTGGAAAGGGACCCTTGGTCTCCCGTCTCAGCTGGAGAGGAATCCCAATTGCCCTGCCAAGCATCGAGGAGAATCCCGAGTTGTCCCTCGCAAATAGGCCGGAGTCCTGACGTGGCTGAACAAACACGTGGGTGGAAGGGCCATCCCCGTCGTAACTCGAGAATATACCCCAGGTTCCCGTCGCAACTCGAGAAAAACCATGAGACTTCCCCCTCGCTGCGAGATGAGGCCTGATTCCCCTGCACTGCGTGCAGAGCAATTCCGTGTTGCACATCACACATGAAAGGAGCCTTGATTTCCTTGATGGCACTCCAGAGAAACCCCAAGAACACTGTTTCCAGGCTAGAGCGATCCTGAGGTCACTGTAGCAACACAAAAGAGCTCCGTGGAACAAAAACCAACTCGAGATGAAGGGTTAGTCCCTGGCTTCGACTCCAGAGGAATACCACCTTACCACAAGCACCTCAAGAGGAGGCTTCTCTCAGCTCTAGGTATGTGAGAGGGGCCCTGAGATTGCAGCCTCAAGTGGAATGGACACCGCTATGCCCTGACTCGAAATAAGGCCGGATATCCCTGCAGTGACTGGAATGTAGGCTCGTCTTGCATCTCCCAAGTTGTAAGGATGTCTGAATCCCCTGTGGAGACCACAGAGAAAGACCTAGTTCTCCACCTCATGGCGACCGGAGGCCTCACATCCTTTCAAAACTCCAGAGGTACGCGGAGATCAGTGCCTCCAAAGGAGACGATGCCTGACTCCTCGTGAAACTTCATAGGAGTCCCAGGATTGCTGTGGCTCGTGGAAAGGGACCCTTGGTCTCCCGTCTCAGCTGGAGAGGCGTCCCAATTGCCCTGCCAAGCCTCGAGGAGAATCCCGAGTTGTCCCTCGCAACTAGGCAGGAGTCCTGACGTGGCTGAACAAACACGTGGGTGGAAGGGCCATCCCCGTCGTAACTCGAGAATATACCCCAGGTTCCCGCCGCAACTCGAGAAAAACCATGAGACTTCCCCCTCGCTGCGATATGAGGCCTGATTCCACTGCACTGCATGCAGAGCAATTCCGTGTTGCACATCACACATGAAAGGAGCCTTGATTTCCTTGATGGCACTCCAGAGAAACCTCAAGAACACTGTTTCCAGGCTAGAGGGATCCTGAGGTCACTGTAGCAACACGAAAGAGCTCCATGGACCAAAAATCAACTCGAGATGAGGGGTTAGTCCCTGGCTTCGACTCCAGAGGAATACCACCTTACCACAAGCACCTCAAGAGGAGGCTTCTCTCAGCTCTAGCTATGTGAGAGGGACGCTGAGTTTGCGGCCTCAAGTGGAATGGACACCGCGATGCCCTGACTCGAAATAATGCCGGATATCCCTGCAGTGACTTGAATGCAGGCTCGTCTTGCATCTCCCAAGACGAAAGGATGTCTGAATCCCCTGTGAAGACCACAGAGAAAGACCTAGTTCCCCACCTCATCGCGACCGGAAGCCTCACATTCTTTGAAAATTCCAGAGGTATGCGGAGATCAGTGCCTCCAAAGGAGACGATGCCTGACTCCTCGTGAAACTTGATAGGAGTCCCAGGATTCCTGTGGCACGTGGAGAGGGACCCTTGGTCTCCCGCCTCAGCTGGAGAGGCGTCCCAATTGCCCTGCCAAGCCTCGAGGAGAATCCCGAGGTGTCCCTCGCAACTAGGAAGGAGTCCTGACGTGGCTGAACAAACACGTGGGTGGAAGGGCCATCCCCATCATAACTCGAGAATATACCCCAGGTTCCCGCCGCAACTCGAGAAAAACCATGAGACTTCCCCCTCGCCGTGAGATGAGGCCCGATTCCCCTACACTGCATGCAGAGTAATTCCGTGTTGCCCGTCACACATGAAAGGAGCCTTGATTTCCTTCATGGCACTCCAGAGAAACACCAAGAACACTGTTTCAAGGCTAGAGGGATCCTGAGGTCACTGTAGCAACACGAAAGAGCTCCGTGGACCAAAAATCACCTCGAGATGAGAGGTTAGTCCCTGGCTTCGACTCCAGAGGAATACCACCTTACCACAAGCACCTCAAGAGGAGGCTTCTCTCAGCTCTAGGTATGTGAGAGGGACCCTGAGTTTGCGGCCTCAAGTAGAATGGACACCGCGATGCCCTGACTCGAAATAAGGCCGGATATCCCTGCAGTGACTTGAATGCAGGCTCGTCTTGCATCTCCCAAGACGAAAGGATGTCTGAATCCCCTGTGGAGACCACAGAGAAAGACCTAGTTCCCCACCTCATCGCGACCGGAGGCCTCACATCCTTTGAAAACTTCAGAGGAACACGGAGATCAGTGCCTCCAAAGGAGACGATGCCTGACTCCTCGTGAAACTTGATAGGAGTCCCAGGATTCCTGTGCACGTGGAAAGGGACCCTTGGTCTCCCGCCTCAGCTGGAGAGGCGTCCCAATTGCCCTGCCAAGCCTCGAGGAGAATCCCGAGTTGTCCCTCGCAACTAGGCAGGAGTCTTGACGTCGCTGAACAAACACATGGGTGGAAGGGCCATCCCCGTCATAACTCGAGAATATACCCCAGGTTCCCGCCGCAACTCGAGAAAAACCATGAGACTTCCCCCTCGCCGAGAGATGAGGCCCGATTCCCCTGCACTGCGTGCAGAGCAATTCCGTGTTGCACATCACACATGAAAGGAGCCTTGATTTCCTTGATGGCACTCCAGAGAAACCCCAAGAACACTGTTTCAAGGTTGAGGGATCCTGAAGTCACTGTAGCAACACGAAAGAGCTCCGTGGACAAAAAATCCACTCGAGATGAGGGGTTAGTCCCTGGCTTCGACTCCAGAGGAATACCACCTTACCACAAGCACCTCAAGAGGAGGCTTCTCTCAGCTCTAGATATGTGAGAGAGACCCTGAGTTTGCAGCCTCAAGTGGAATGGACACCGCGATGCCCTGACTCGAAATAAGGCCGGATATCCCTGCAGTGACTTGAATGCAGGCTCGTCTTGCATCTCCCAAGACGAAAGGATGTGTGAATCCCCTGTGGAGACCACAGAGAAAGACCTAGTTCCCCACCTCATCGCGCCTGAGTCCTCACATCCTTTGAAAACTTCAGAGATACGCGGAGATCAGTGCCTCCAAAGAAGCCAATGCATAACTCCTCGTGAAACTTGATAGGAGTCCCAGGATTCCTGTGGCACGTGGAAAGGGACCCTTGGTCTCCCCCCTCAGCTGGAGACGCGTCCCAATTGCCCTGCCAAGCCTCGAGGAGAATCCCGAGTTGTCCCTCGCAACTAGGCAGGAGTCCTGCCGTTGTTGAACAAACACGTGTGTGGAAGGACCATCCCCGTCGTAACTCGAGAATATACCCCAGGTTCCCGCCGCAACTCGAGAAAAACCATGAGACTTCCCCCTCGCCGCGAGATGAGGCCCGATTTCCATGCACTGCGTGCAGAGCAATTCCGTCTTGCACATCACACATGAAAGGAGCCTTGATTTCCTTGATGGCACTCCAGAGAAACCCCAAGAACACTGTTTCAAGGCTAGAGGGATCCTGAGGTCACTGTAGCAACACGAAAGAGCTCCGTGGACCAAAAATCAACTCGAGATGAGAGGTTAGTCCCTGGCTTCGACTCCTGAGGAATACCACCTTACCACAAGCACCTCAAGAGGAGGCTTCTCTCAGCTCTAGCTATGTGAGAGGGACCCTGAGTTTGCGGCCTCAAGTGGAATGGACACCGCGATTCCCTGACGCGAAATAAGGCCGGATATCCCTGCAGTGACTTGAATGCAGGCTCGTCTTGCATCTCCCAAGACGAAAGGATGTCTGAATCCCCTGTGGAGACCACAGAGAAAGACCTAGTTCCCCACCTCATCGCGACCGGAGGCCTCACATACTTTGAAAACTCCAGAGGTACGCGGAGATCAGTCCCTCCAAAGGAGACGATGCCTGACTCCTCGTGAAACTTGATAGGAGTCCCAGGATTCCTGTGGCACGTGGATAGGGACCCTTGGTCTCCCGCCTCAGCTGGAGAGGCGTCCCAATTGCCCTGCCAAGCCTCGAGGAGAATCCCGAGTTGTCCCTCGCAACTAGGCAGGAGTCCTGCCGTCGCTGAACAAACACGTGGTTGGAAGGGCCATCCCCGTCTTAACTCGAGAATATACCCCAGGTTCCCGCCGCAACTCGAGAAAAACCATTAGACTTCCCCCTCGCCGCAAAATGAGTCCCGATACCCTGCACTGCGTGCAGAGCAATTCCGTGTTGCACATCACACATGAAAGGAGCCTTGATTTCTGGATGGTACTCCAGAGAAACCCCAAGAACACTGTTTCAAGGCCAGAGGGATCCTGAGGTCACTGTAGCAACACGAAAGAGCTCCGTGGACCACAAATCAACTCGAGATGAGAGGTTAGTCCCTGGCTTCGACTCCAGAGGAATACCACCTTACCACAAACACCTCAAGGGGAGGCTTCTCTCAGATCTAGGTATGTGAGAGCGACCCTGAGTTTGCGGCCTCAAGTGGAATGGACACCGCGATGCCCTGACTCGAAATAAGGCCGGATATCCCTGCAGTGACTTGAATGCAGGCTCGTCTTGCATGTCCCAAGATGAAAGGATGTCTGAATCCCCTGTGGAGACCACAGAGAAAGACCTAGTTCCCCACCTCATGGCGACCGGAGGCCTCACATCCTTTGAAAACTCCAGAGGTACGCGGAGATCAGTGCCTCCAAAGGAGACGATGCCTGACTCCTCGTGAAACTTGATGGGAGTCCCAGGATTCCTGTGGCACGTGGATAGGGACCCTTGGTCTCCCGACTCAGCTGGAGAGGCGTCCCAATTGCCCTGCCAAGCCTCGAGGACAATCCCGAGTTGTCCCTCGCAACTAGGCAGGAGTCCTGACGTTTCTGAACAAACACGTGGGTGGAAGGGCCATCCCCGTTGTAACTCGAGAATATACCCCAGGTTCCCGATGCAACTCGAGAAAACCAATGAGACTTCCCCCTCGCCGCGAGATGAGGCCCGATTCCCCTGCACTGCGTGCAGAGCAATTCCGTGTTGCACATCACACATGAAAGGAGCCTTGATTTCCTTGATGGCACTCCAGAGAAACCCCAAGAACACTGTTTCAAGGCTAGAGGGATCCTGAGGTCACTGTAGCAACACGAAAGAGCTCCGTGGACCAAAAATCAACTCGAGATGAGAGGTTAGCCCCTGGCTTCGACTCCAGAGGAATACCACCTTACCACAAGCACCTCAAGAGGAGGCTTCTCTCAGCTCTATGTATGTGAGAGGTACCCTGAGTTTGCAGCCTCAAGTGGAATGGAGACCGCGATGCCCTGACTCGAAATAAGGCCGGATATCCCTGCAGTGACTTGAATGCAGGCTCGTCTTGCATCTCCCAAGACGGAAGGATGTCTGAATCCCCTGTGGAGACCACAGAGAAAGACCTAGTTCCCCACCTCATCGCGACCGGAGGCCTCACATCCTTTCAAAACTCCAGAGGTACGTGGAGATCAGTGCCTCCAAAGGAGACGATGCCTGACTCCTCGTGAAACTTGATAGGAGTCCCAGGATTCCTGTGGC
The DNA here is from genome assembly GCF_910594005.1 of Cervus elaphus. NCBI lineage: Eukaryota > Metazoa > Chordata > Mammalia > Artiodactyla > Cervidae > Cervus > Cervus elaphus. The sequence goes on along the minus strand of NC_057834.1, from coordinate 9,874,011 downwards.
CCGTGGAAAGGGACCCTTGGTCTCCCGCCTCAGCTGGAGAGGCGTCCCAATTGCCCTGCCAAGCCTCGAGGAGAATCCCGAGTTGTCCCTCGCAACTAGGCAGGAGTCCTGACGTCGCTGAACAAACACATGGGTGGAAGGGCCATCCCCGTCATAACTCGAGAATATACCCCAGGTTCCCGCCGCAACTCGAGAAAAACCATGAGACTTCCCCCTCGCCGAGAGATGAGGCCCGATTCCCCTGCACTGCGTGCAGAGCAATTCCGTGTTGCACATCACACATGAAAGGAGCCTTGATTTCATTGATGGCACTCCAGAGAAACCCCAAGAACACTGTTTCAAGGTTGAGGGATCCTGAAGTCACTGTAGCAACACGAAAGAGCTCCGTGGACAAAAAATCCACTCGAGATGAGGGGTTAGTCCCTGGCTTCGACTCCAGAGGAATACCACCTTACCACAAGCACCTCAAGAGGAGGCTTCTCTCAGCTCTAGGTATGTGAGAGAGACCCTGAGTTTGCAGCCTCAAGTGGAATGGACACCGCGATGCCCTGACTCGAAATAAGGCCGGATATCCCTGCAGTGACTTGAATGCAGGCTCGTCTTGCATCTCCCAAGACGAAAGGATGTGTGAATCCCCTGTGGAGACCACAGAGAAAGACCTAGTTCCCCACCTCATCGCGCCTGAGTCCTCACATCCTTTGAAAACTTCAGAGATACGCGGAGATCAGTGCCTCCAAAGAAGCCAATGCATAACTCCTCGTGAAACTTGATAGGAGTCCCAGGATTCCTGTGGCACGTGGAAAGGGACCCTTGGTCTCCCCCCTCAGCTGGAGACGCGTCCCAATTGCCCTGCCAAGCCTCGAGGAGAATCCCGAGTTGTCCCTCGCAACTAGGCAGGAGTCCTGCCGTTGTTGAACAAACACGTGTGTGGAAGGACCATCCCCGTCGTAACTCGAGAATATACCCCAGGTTCCCGCCGCAACTCGAGAAAAACCATGAGACTTCCCCCTCGCCGCGAGATGAGGCCCGATTTCCATGCACTGCGTGCAGAGCAATTCCGTCTTGCACATCACACATGAAAGGAGCCTTGATTTCCTTGATGGCACTCCAGAGAAACCCCAAGAACACTGTTTCAAGGCTAGAGGGATCCTGAGGTCACTGTAGCAACACGAAAGAGCTCCGTGGACCAAAAATCAACTCGAGATGAGAGGTTAGTCCCTGGCTTCGACTCCTGAGGAATACCACCTTACCACAAGCACCTCAAGAGGAGGCTTCTCTCAGCTCTAGCTATGTGAGAGGGACCCTGAGTTTGCGGCCTCAAGTGGAATGGACACCGCGATTCCCTGACGCGAAATAAGGCCGGATATCCCTGCAGTGACTTGAATGCAGGCTCGTCTTGCATCTCCCAAGACGAAAGGATGTCTGAATCCCCTGTGGAGACCACAGAGAAAGACCTAGTTCCCCACCTCATCGCGACCGGAGGCCTCACATACTTTGAAAACTCCAGAGGTACGCGGAGATCAGTCCCTCCAAAGGAGACGATGCCTGACTCCTCGTGAAACTTGATAGGAGTCCCAGGATTCCTGTGGCACGTGGATAGGGACCCTTGGTCTCCCGCCTCAGCTGGAGAGGCGTCCCAATTGCCCTGCCAAGCCTCGAGGAGAATCCCGAGTTGTCCCTCGCAACTAGGCAGGAGTCCTGCCGTCGCTGAACAAACACGTGGTTGGAAGGGCCATCCCCGTCTTAACTCGAGAATATACCCCAGGTTCCCGCCGCAACTCGAGAAAAACCATTAGACTTCCCCCTCGCCGCAAAATGAGTCCCGATACCCTGCACTGCGTGCAGAGCAATTCCGTGTTGCACATCACACATGAAAGGAGCCTTGATTTCTGGATGGTACTCCAGAGAAACCCCAAGAACACTGTTTCAAGGCCAGAGGGATCCTGAGGTCACTGTAGCAACACGAAAGAGCTCCGTGGACCACAAATCAACTCGAGATGAGAGGTTAGTCCCTGGCTTCGACTCCAGAGGAATACCACCTTACCACAAACACCTCAAGGGGAGGCTTCTCTCAGATCTAGGTATGTGAGAGCGACCCTGAGTTTGCGGCCTCAAGTGGAATGGACACCGCGATGCCCTGACTCGAAATAAGGCCGGATATCCCTGCAGTGACTTGAATGCAGGCTCGTCTTGCATGTCCCAAGATGAAAGGATGTCTGAATCCCCTGTGGAGACCACAGAGAAAGACCTAGTTCCCCACCTCATGGCGACCGGAGGCCTCACATCCTTTGAAAACTCCAGAGGTACGCGGAGATCAGTGCCTCCAAAGGAGACGATGCCTGACTCCTCGTGAAACTTGATGGGAGTCCCAGGATTCCTGTGGCACGTGGATAGGGACCCTTGGTCTCCCGACTCAGCTGGAGAGGCGTCCCAATTGCCCTGCCAAGCCTCGAGGAGAATCCCGAGTTGTCCCTCGCAACTAGGCAGGAGTCCTGACGTTGCTGAACAAACACGTGGGTGGAAGGGCCATCCCCGTCGTAACTCGAGAATATACCCCAGGTTCCCGCCGCAACTCGAGAAAAACCATGAGACTACCCCCTCGTCGCGAGATGAGGCCCGATTCCCCTGCACTGAGTGCAGAGCAATTCCGTGTTGCACATCACACATGAAAGGAGCCTTGATTTCCTTGATGGCACTCCAGAGAAACCCCAAGAACACTGTTTCAAGGATAGAGGGATCCTGAGGTCACTGTAGCAACTCGAAAGAGCTCCGTGGACCACAAATCAACTCGAGATGAGAGGTTAGTCCCTGGCTTCGACTCCAGAGGAATACCACCTTACCACAAGCTCCTCAAGAGGAGGCTTCTCTCAGCTCTAGGTATGTGAGAGGGACCCTGATTTTGCGGCCTCAAGTGGAATGGACACCGCGATGCCCTGGCTCGAAATAAGGCCGGATATCCCTGCAGTGACTTGAATGCAGGCTCGTCTTGCATCTCCCAAGTCGAAAGGATGTCTGAATCCCCTGTGGAGACCACAGAGAAAGAACTAGTTCCCCACCTCATGGCGACCGGAGGCCTCACATCCTTTGAAAACTCCAGAGGTACGCGGAGATCAGTGCCTCCAAAGGAGACGATGCCTGACTCCTCGTGAAACTTCATAGGAGTCCCAGGATTCCTGTGGCTCATGGAAAGGGACCCTTGGTCTCCCGTCTCAGCTGGAGAGGCGTCCCAATTGCCCTGCCAAGCCTCGAGGAGAATCCCGAGTTGTCCCTCGCAACTAGGCAGGAGTCCTGACGTGGCTGAACAAACACATGGGTGGAAGGGCCATCCCCGTCATAACTCGAGAATATACCCCAGGTTCCCGCCGCAACTCGAGAAAAACCGTGAGACTTCCCCCTCGCTGCGATATGAGGCCTGATTCCACTGCACTGCATGCAGAGCAATTCCGTGTTGCACATCACACATGAAAGGAGCCTTGATTTCCTTGATGGTACTCCAGAGAAACCTCAAGAACACTGTTTCCAGGCTAGAGGGATCCTGAGGTCACAGTAGCAACACGAAAGAGCTCCATGGACCAAAAATCAACTCGAGATGAGGGGTTAGTCCCTGGCTTCGACTCCAGAGGAATACCACCTTACCACAAGCACCTCAAGAGGAGGCTTCTCTCAGCTCTAGCTATGTGAGAGGGACTCTGAGTTTGCGGCCTCAAGTGGAATGGACACCGCGATACCCTGACTCGAAATAATGCCGGATATCCCTGCAGTGACTTGAATGCAGGCTCGTCTTGCATCTCCCAAGACGAAAGGATGTCTGAATCCCCTGTGAAGACCACAGAGAAAGACCTAGTTCCCCACCTGATCGCGACCGGAGGCCTCACATCCTTTGAAAATTCGAGAGGTATGCGGAGATCAGTGCCTCCAAAGGAGACGATGCCTGACTCCTCGTGAAACTTGATAGGAGTCCCAGGATTCCTGTGGCACGTAGAAAGGGACCCTTGGTCTCCCGCCTCAGCTGGAGAGGCGTCCCAATGCCCTGCCAATCCTCGAGGAGAATCCCGAGTTGTCCCTCGCAACTAGGTAGGAGTCCTGACGTGGCTGAACAAACACGTGGGTGGAAGGGACATCCCCATCATAACTCGAGAATATACCCCAGGTTCCCGCCGCAACTCGAGAAAAACCATGAGACTTCCCCCTCGCCGCGATATGAGGCCCGATTCCCCTGCACTGCGTGCAGAGCAATTTCGTGTTGCACATCACACATGAAAGGAGCCTTGATTTCCTTGATGGCACTCCAGAGAAACCCCAAGAACACTGTTTCAAGGCTAGCGGGATCCTGAGGTCACTGTAGCAGCATGAAAGAGCTCCGTGGGCCAAAAATCAACTCGAGATGAGAGGTTAGTCCCTGGCTTCGACTCCAAGGGATACCACCTTACCACAAGCACCTCAAGAGGAGGCTTCTCTCAGCTCTAGGTATGTGAGAGGGACCCTGACTTTGCGGACTCAAGTGTAATGGACACCGCGTTGCCCTGACTCGAAATAAGGCCGGATATCCCTGCAGTGACTTGAAAGCAGGCTCGTCTTGCATCTCCCAAGACGAAAGGATGTCTGAATCCCCTGTGGAGACCACAGAAAAAGACCTAGTTCCCCACATAATCGCGACCGGAGGCCTCACATCCTTTGAAAACTCCAGAGGTACGCGTAGATCAGTGCCTCCAAAGGAGACGATGCCTGACTCCTAGTGAAACTTGATAGGAGTCCCAGGATTCCTGTGGCACGTGGAAAGGGACCCTTGGTCTCCCGCCTCAGCTGGAGAGGCGTCCCAATTGCCCTGCCAAGCCTCGAGGAGAATCCCGTGTTGTCCCTCGCAACTAGGCAGGAGTCCTGATGGCGCTGAACAAACACGTGGGTTGAAGGGCCATCCCCGTCATAACTCGAGAATATACCCCAGGTTCCCGCCGCAACTCGAGAAAAACCATGAGACTTCCCCCTCACCGAGAGATGAGGCCCGATTCCCCTGCACTGCGTGCAGAGCAATTCCGTGTTGCACATCACACATGAAAGGAGCCTTGATTTCCTTGATGGCACTCCAGAGAAACCCCAAGAACACTGTTTCAAGGTTGAGGGATCCTGAAGTCACTGTAGCAACACGAAAGAGCTCCGTGGACCACAAATCAACTCGAGATGAGAGGTTAGTCCCTGGCTTCGACTCCAGAGGAATACCACCTTACCACAAACACCTCAAGGGGAGGCTTCTCTCAGATCTAGGTATGTGAGAGCGACCCTGAGTTTGCGGCCTCAAGTGGAATGGTCACCGCGATGCCCTGACGCGAAATAAGGCCGGATATCCCTGCAGTGACTTGAATGCAGGCTCGTCTTGCATGTCCCAAGATGAAAGGATGTCTGAATCCCCTGTGGAGACCACAGAGAAAGACCTAGTTCCCCACATCATCGCGACCGGAGGCCTCACATCCTTTGAAAACTCCAGAGGTACGCGGAGATCAGTGCCTCCAAAGGAGACGATGCCTGACTCTTCGTGAAACTTGATAGGAGTCCCAGGATTCCTGTGGCACGTGGATAGGGACACTTGGTCTCCCGACTCAGCTGGAGAGGCGTCCCAATTGCCCTGCCAAGCCTCGAGGAGAATCCCGAGTTGTCCCTCGCAACTAGGCAGGAGTCCTGACGTTGCTGAACAAACACGTGGTTGAAAGGGACATCCCCGTCGTAACTCGAGAATATACCCCAGGTTGCCGACGCAACTCGAGAAAAACCATGAGACTTCCCCCTTGCCGCGATATGAGGCCCGATTCCGCTGCACTGCGTGCAGAGCAATTCCGTGTTGCACATCACACATGAAAGGAGCCTTGATTTCCTTGATGGCACTCCAGAGAAACCCCAAGAACACTGTTTCAAGGCTAGCGGGATCCTGAGGTCACTGTAGCAGCATGAAAGAGCTCCGTGGACCAAAAATCAACTCGAGATGAGAGGTTAGTCCCTAACTTCGACTCCAGAGGAATACCACCTTACCACAAGCACCTCAAGAGGAGGCTTCTCGCAGCTCTAGGTATGTGAGAGGGACCCTGAGTTTGCGGCCTCAAGTGGAATGGACACCACGATGCCCTGACTCGAAATAAGGCCGGATATCCCTGCAGTGAATTGAATGTAGGCTCGTCTTGCATCTCCCAAGATGAAAGGATGTCTGAATCCCCTGTGGAGACCACAGAGAAAGACCTAGTTCCCCACCTCATCGCGACCGGAGGCCTCACATCCTTTGAAAAGTCCAGAGGTACGGGGAGATCAGTGCCTCCAAAGGAGACGATGCCTGACTCCTCGTGAAACTTGATAGGAGTCCCAGGATTCCTGTGGCACGTGGAAAGGGACCCTTGGTCTCCCCCCTCAGCTGGAGAGGCGTCCCAATTGCCCTCCCAAGCCTCGAGGAGAATCCCGAGTTGTCCCTCGCAACTAGGCAGGAGTCCTGCCGTTGTTGAACAAACACGTGTGTGGAAGGGCCATCCCCGTCGTAACTCGAGAATATACCCCAGGTTCCCGCCGCAACTCGAGAAAAACCATGAGACTTCCCCCTCGCCGCGAGATGAGGCCCGATTCCCCTGCACTGCGTGCAGAGCAATTTCGTCTTGCACATCACACATGAAAGGAGCCTTGATTTCCTTGATGGCACTCCATAGAAACCCCAAGAACACTGTTTCAAGGCTAGAGGGATCCTGAGGTCACTGTAGCAGCATGAAAGAACTCCGTGGACCAAAAATCAACTCGAGATGAGAGGTTAGTCCCTGGCTTCGACTCCAGGGGAATACCACCTAACCACAAGACCTCAAAAGGAGGCTTCTCTCAGCTCTAGGTATGTGAGACGGACCCTGAGTTTGCGGCCTCAAGTGGAATGGACACCGCGATGCCCTGACTCGAAATAAGGCTGGATATCCCTGCAGTGACTTGAATGCAGGCTCGTCTTGCATCTCCCAAGAAGAAAGGATGTCTGAATGCCCTGTGGAGACCACAGAGAAAGACCTAGTTTCCCACCTCATCGCGACCGGAGGCCTCACATCCTTTGAAAACTCCAGAGGTACGCGGAGATCAGTGCCTCCAAAGGAGACGATGCCTGACTCCTCGTGAAACTTGATAGGAGTCCCAGGATTCCTGTGGCACGTGGAAAGGGACACTTGGTCTCCCGCCTCAGCTGGAGAGGCGTCCCAATTGCCCTGCCAAGCCTCGAGCAGAATCCCGAGTTGTCCCTCGCAACTAGGCAGGAGTCCTGTCGTGGCTGAACAAACACGTGGGTGGAAGGGCCATCCCCGTCGTAACTCGAGAATATACCCTAGGTTCCCGCCGCAACTCGAGAAAAACCATGAGACCTCCCCCTCGCCGCGAGATGAGGCCCGATTCCCCTGCACTGCGTGCAGAGCAATTCCGTGTTGCACATCATACATGAAAGGAGCCTTGATTTCCTTGATGGCACTCCAGAGAAACCCCAAGAACACTGTTTCGATCCTGAGGTCACTGTAGCAACACGAAAGAGCTCCGTGGACCAAAAATCAACTCGAGATGAGAGGTTAGTCCCTGGCTTCGACTCCAGAGGAATACCACCTTACCACAAGCACCTCAAGAGGAGGCTTCTCTCAGCTCTAGGTTGTGAGAGGGACCCTGAGTTTGCGGCCTCAAGTGGAATGGACACCGTGATGCCCTGACTCGAAATAAGGCCGGATATCCCTGCAGTGACTTGAATGCAGGCTCGTCTTGCATCTCCCAAGATGAAAGGATGTCTGAATCCCCTGTGGAGACCACAGAGAAAGACCTAGTTCCCCACCTCATGGCGACCGGAGGCCTCACATCCTTTGAAAACTCCAGAGGTACGCAGAGACCAGTGCCTCCAAAGGAGACGATGCCTGACTCCACGTGAAACTTGATAGGAGTCCCAGGATTCCTGTGGCACGTGGAAAGGGACCCTTGGTCTCCCGCCTCAGCTGGAGAGGCGTCCCAATTGCCCTGCCAAGCCTCGAGGAGAATCCCGAGTTGTCCCTCGCAACTAGGCAGGAGTCCTGCCGTCGCTGAACAAACACGTGGGTGGAAGGGCCATCCCCGACGTAACTCGAGAATATACCCCAGGTTCCTGCCGCAACTCGAGAAAAACCATGACACATCCCCCTCGCCGTGAGATGAGGCACGATTCCCCTGCACTGCGTGCAGAGCAACTCCGTGTTGCACATCACACATGAAAGGAACCTTGATTTCCTTGATGGCACTCCAGAGAAACCCCAAGAACACAGTTTCAAGGCTAGAGGCATCCTGAGGTCACTGTAGCAACACGAAAGAGCTCCGTGGACCAAGAATCAACTCGAGATGAGAGGTTAGTCCCTGGCTTCGACTCCAGAGGAATACCACCTTCCACAAGCACCTCAAGAGGAGGCTTCTCTCAGATCTAGGTATGTGAGAGGGACCCTGAGTTTGCGGCCTCAAGTGGAATGGACACCGCGATGCCCTGACTCGAAATAAGGCCGAATATCCCTGCAGTGACTTGAAAGCAGGCTCGTCTTGCATCTCCCAAGACGAAAGGATGTCCGAATCCCCTGTGGAGACCACAGAGAAAGACCTAGTTCCCCACCTCTTGGCGACCGGATGCCTCCCATCCTTTGAAAACTCCAGAGGTACGCGGAGATCAGTGCCTCCAAAGGAGACGATGCCTGACTCCTCTTGAAACTTGATAGGAGTCCCAGGATTCCTGTGGCACGTGGAAAGGGACCCTTGGTTACCCGCCTCGGCTGGAGAGGCGTCCCAATTTCCCTTTCAAGCCTCGAGGAGAATCCCGAGTTGTCCCTCGCAACTAGGCAGGAGTCCTGCCGTCGCTGAACAAACACGTGGTTGGAAGGGCCATCCCCGTCGTAACTCGAGAATATACCCCAGGTTCCCGCCGCAACTCGAGAAAAACCATGAGACTTCCTCCTCACCGCGATATGAGGCCCGATTCCCCTGCACTGCGTGTGGAGCAATTCGGTGTTGCACATCACACATGAAAGGAGCCTTGATTTCCTTGATGGCACTCCAGAGAAACCCCAAGAACACTGTTTCAAGGCTAGCGGGATCCTCAGGTCACTGTAGCAACAGGAATGACCTCCGTGGACCAACAATCAACTCGAGATGATAGGTTAGTCCCTGGCTTCGACTCCAGAGGAATACCACCTTACCACAAGAACCTCAATAGGAGGCTTCTCTCAGCTCTCGCTATGTGCTGAGTTTGCGGCCTCAAGTGGAATGGACACCGCGATTCCCTGACGCGAAATAAGGCCGGATATCCCTGCAGTGACTTGAATGCAGGCTCCTCTTGCATCTCCCAAGACGAAAGGATGTCTGAATCCCCTGTGGAGACCACAGAGAATGACCTAGTTTCCCACCTCATCGCGACCGGAGGCCTCACATCCTTTGAAAACTCCAGAGGTTTGCGGAGATCAGTGCCTCCAAAGGAGACGATGCCTGACTCCTCGTGAAACTTGATAGGAGTCCCAGGATTACGGTGGCACGTGGAAAGGGACCCTTGGTCTCCCGCCTCAGATGGAGAGGCGTCGCAATTGCCCTGCCACGCCTCGAGGAGAATCCCGAGTTGTCCCTCGCAACTAGGCAGGAGTCCTGACGACGCTGAACAAACACGTGGGTGGAAGGGCCATCCCCGTCGTAACTCGAGAATATACCCCAGGTTCCCGCTGCAACTCGAGAAAAACCATGAGACTTCCCCCTCGCCGCCAGATGAGGCCCGATTCCCCTGCACTGCATGCAGAGCAATTCCGTGTTGCACATCACACATGAAAGGAGCCTTGATTTCCTTGATGGCACTCCAGAGAAACCGCAAGAACACTGTTTCAAGGTTGAGGGATCCTGAGGTCACTGTAGCAACACGAAAGAGCTCCGTGGACCAAAAATCAACTCGAGGTGAGAGGTTAGTCCCTGGCTTCGACTCCAGAGGAATACCACCTTACCACAAGCACCTCAAGAGGAGGCTTCTCGCAGCTCTAGGTATGTGAGAGGGACCCTGAATTTGCGGCCTCAAGTGGATTGCAGACCGCGATGCCCTGACTCGAAATAATGCCGAATATCCCTGCAGTGACTTGAATGCAGGCTCGTCTTACATCTCCCAAGATGAAAGGATGTCTGAATCCCCTGTGGAGACCACAGAGAAAGACCTAGTTCCCCACCTCATCACGACCGGAGGCCTCACATCCTTTGAAAACTCCAGAGGTACGCGGAGATCAGTGCCTCCAAAGGAGACGATGCCTGACTCCTCATGAAACTTGATACGAGTCCCAGAATTCCTGTGGCACGTGGAAAGGGACCCTTGGTCTCCCGCCTCAGATGGAGAGGCGTCCCAATTGCCCTGCCAAGCCTCGAGGAGAATCCCGAGTTGTCCCTCGCAACTAGGCAGGAGTCCTGACGTCGCTGAACAAACACGTGTGTGGAAGGGCCATCCCCGTCGTAACTCGAGAATATACCCCAGGTTCCCACCGCAACTCGAGAACACCATGAGACTTCCCCCTCGCCGCGAGATGAGTCCCGATTCTCCTGCACTGCATGCAGAGCAATTCCGTGTTGCACATCAAACAGGGAAGGAGCCTTGATTTCCTTGATGGCACTCCAGAGAAAACCCAAGAACACTGTTTCAAGGCTAGAGGGATCCTGAGGTCACTGTAGCAACACGAAAGAGCTCTGTGGACCAAAAATCAACTCGAGATGAGAGGTTAGTCCCTGGCTTCGACTCCAGAGGAATACCACCTTACCACAAGCACCTCAAGAGGAGGCTTCTCTCAGCTCAAGGTATGTGAGAGGGACCCTGAGTTTGCGGCCTCAAGTGGAATGGACACCACGATGCCCTGACTCGAAATGAGGCCGGATATCCCTGCAGTGACTTGAATGCAGGCTCGTCTTGCATTTCCCAAGCGAAAGGATGTCTGAATCCCCTGTGTAGACCACAGAGAAAGACCTAGTTTCCCACCTCATGGCGACCGGAGGCCTCACATCCTTTGAAAACTCCAGAGGTATGCGGAGATCAGTGCCTCCAAAGGAGACGATGCCTGACTTCTCGTGAAACTTGATAGGAGTCCCAGGATTCCTGTGGCACGTGGAAAGGGACACTTGGTCTCCCGCTTCAGCTGGAGAGGCGTCCCAATTGCTCTGCCCAGCAACGAGGAGAATCCCGAGTTGTCCCTCGCAACTAGGCAGGAGTCCTGTCGTGGCTGAACAAACACGTGGGTGGAAGGGCCATCCCCGTCGTAACTCGAGAATATACCCTAGGTTCCCGCCGCAACTCGAGAGAAACCATGAGACCTCCCCCTCGCCGCGAGATGAGGCCCGATTCCCCTGCACTGCGTGCAGAGCAATTCCGTGTTGCACATCATACATGAAAGGAGCCTTGATTTCCTTGATGGCACTCCAGAGAAACCCCAAGAACACTGTTTCAAGGCTAGAGGGATCCTGAGGTCACTGTAGCAACACGAAAGAGCTCCGTGGACCAAAAATCAACTCGAGATGAGAGGTTAGTCCCTGGCTTCGACTCCAGAGGAATACCACCTTACCACAAGCACCTCAAGAGGAGGCTTCTCTCAGCTCTAGGTATGTGAGAGGGACCCTGAGTTTGCGGCCTCAAGTGGAATGGACACCGTGATGCCCTGACTCGAAATAAGGCCGGATATCCCTGCAGTGACTTGAATGCAGGCTCGTCTTGCATCTCCCATGATGAAAGGATGTCTGAATCCCCTGTGGAGACCACAGAGAAAGACCTAGTTCCCCACCTCATGGCGACCGGAGGCCTCACATCCTTTGAAAACTCCAGAGGTACGCAGAGACCAGTGCCTCCAAAGGAGACGATTCCTGACTCCTCGTGAAACTTGATAGGAGTCCCAGGATTCCTGTGGCACGTGGAAAGGGACCCTTGGTCTCCCGCCTCAGGTGGAGAGGCGTCCCAATTGCCCTGCCAAGCCTCGAGGAGAATCCCGAGTTGTCCCTCACAACTAGGCAGGAGTCCTGCCGTCGCTGAACAAACACGTGGGTGGAAGGGCCATCCCCGACGTAACTCGAGAATATACCCCAGGTTCCCGCCGCAACTCGAGAAAAACCATGACACATCCCCCTCGCCGTGAGATGAGGCACGATTCCCCTGCACTGCATGCAGAGCAATTCCGTGTTGCACATCACACATGAAAGGAACCTTGATTTCCTTGATGGCACTCCAGAGAAACCCCAAGAACACTGTTTCAAGGCTAGAGGCATCCTGAGGTCACTGTAGCAACACGAAAGAGCTCCGTGGACCAAGAATCAACTCGAGATGAGAGGTTAGTCCCTGGCTTCGACTCCAGAGGAATACCACCTTCCACAAGCACCTCAAGAGGAGGCTTCTCTCAGATCTAGGTATGTGAGAGGGACCCTGAGTTTGCGGCCTCAAGTGGAATGGACACCGCGATGCCCTGACTCGAAATAAGGCCGAATATCCCTGCAGTGACTTGAAAGCAGGCTCGTCTTGCATCTCCCAAGACGAAAGGATGTCCGAATCCCCTGTGGAGACCACAGAGAAAGACCTAGTTCCCCACCTCTTGGCGACCGGAGGCCTCCCATCCTTTGAAAACTCCAGAGGTACGGGGAGATCAGTGCCTCCAAAGGAGACGATGCCTGACTCCTCGTGAAACTTGATAGGAGTCCCAGGATTCCTGTGGCACGTGGAAAGGGACCCTTGGTCACCCGCCTCGGCTGGAGAGGCGTCCCAATTTCCCTTTCAAGCCTCGAGGAGAATCCCGAGTTGTCCCTCGCAACTAGGCAGGAGTCCTGCCGTCGCTGAACAAACACGTGGCTGGAAGGGCCATCCCCGTCGTAACTCGAGAAAATACCCCAGGTTCCCGCCGCAACTCGAGAAAAACCATGAGACTTCCCCCTCACCGCGATATGAGGCCCGATTCCCCTGCACTGCGTGTGGAGCAATTCGGTGTTGCACATCAAACATGAAAGGAGCCTTGATTTCCTTGATGGCACTCCAGAGAAACCCCAAGAACACTGTTTCAAGGCTAGAGGGATCCTGAGGTCACTGTAGCAACACGAAAGAGCTCCGTGGACCAAAAATCATCTCGAGATGAGAGGTTAGTCCCTGGCTTCGACTCCAGAGGAATACCACCTTACCACAAGCACCTAAAGAGGAGGCTTCTCTCAGCTCTAGCTATGTGAGAGGGACCCTGAGTTTGCGGCCTCAAGTGGAATGGACACCAAGATGCCCTGACTCGAAATAAGGCCGGATATCCCTGCAGTGACTTGAATGCAGGCTCGTCTTGCATCTCCCAAGACGAAAGGATGTCTGAATCCCCTGTGGAGACCACAGAGAAAGACCTTGTTCCCCACCTCATCGCGACCGGAGGCCTCACATCCTTTGAAAACTCCAGAGGTACGCGGAGATCAGTGCCTCCAAAGGAGACGATGCCTGACTCCTCGTGAAACTTGATAGGAGTCCCAGGATTCCTGTGCACGTGGAAAGGGAACCTTGGTTTCCCGCCTCAGCTGGAGAGGCGTCCCAATTGCCCTGCCCAGCCTCGAGGAGAATCCCGAGTTGTCCGTCGCAACTAGGCAGGAGTCCTGCCGTCGCTGAACAAACACGTGGTTGGAAGGGCCATCCCCGTCGTAACTCGAGAATATACCCCAGGTTCCCGCCGCAACTCGAGAAAAACCATGAGTCTTTCCCCTCACCGCGATATGAGGCCCGATTCCCCTGCACTGCGTGCAGAGCAATTCGGTGTTGCACATCACACATGAAAGGAGCCTTGATTTCCTTGATGGCACTCCAGAGAAACCCCAAGAACACTGTTTCAAGGCTAGCGGGATCCTCAGGTCACTGTAGCAACAGGAATGAGCTCCGTGGACCAACAATCAACTTGAGATGAGAGGTTAGTCCCTGGCTTCGACTCCAGAGGAATACCACCTTACAACAAGCACCTCAAGAGGAGGCTTCTCGCAGCTCTAGGTATGTGAGAGGGACCCTGAGTTTGCGGCCTCAAGTGGAATGGAGACCGCGATGCCCTGACTCGAAATAAGGCCGGATATCCCTGCAGTGACTTGAATGCCGGCTCGTCTTGCATCTCTCAAGACGAAAGGATGTCTGAATCCCCTGTGGAGACCACAGAGAAAGACCTAGTTCCCCACCTCATCGCGACCGGAGGCCTCACATCCTTTGAAAACTCCAGAGGTACGCGGAGATCAGTGCCTCCAAAGGAGACGATGCCTGACTCCTCGTGAAACTTGATAGGAGTCCCAGGATTCCTGTGGCACCTGGAAAGGGACCCTTGGTCTCCCGTCTCAGCTGGAGAGGCGTCCCAATTGCCCTGCCAAGCCTCGAGGAGAATCCCGAGTTGTCCCTCGCAAATAGGCAGGAGTCCTGACGTGGCTGAACAAACACGTGGGTGGAAGGGCCATCCCCGTCGTAACTCGAGAATATACCCCAGGTTCCCTCCGTAACTCGAGAAAAAACATGAGACTTCCCCCTCGCTGCGAGATGAGGCCTGATTCCCCTGCACTGCGTGCAGAGCAATTCCGTGTAGCACATCACACATGAAAGGAGCCTTGATTTCCTTGATGGCACTCCAGAGAAACACCAAGAACACTGTTTCAAGGCTAGAGGGATCCTGAGGTCACTGTAGCAACACGAAAGAGCTCCGTGGACCAAAAATCAACTCGAGATTAGAGGTTAGTCCCTGGCTTCGACTCCAGAGGAATACCACCTTACCACAAGCACCTCAAGAGGAGGCTTCTCTCAGCTCTAGGTATGTGAAAAGGACCCTGAGTTTGCGGCCTCAAGTGGAATGGACACCGCGATGCCCTGACTCGAAATAAGGCCGGATATCCCTGCAGTGACTTGAATGCAGGCTCGTCTTGCATCTCCCAAGACGAAAGGATGTGTGAATCCCCTGTGGAGACCACAGAGAAAGACCTAGTTCCCCACTTCATCGCGACCGGAGGCCTCACATCCTTTGAAAACTTCAGAGGAACACGGAGATCAGTGCCTCCAAAGGAGACGATGCCTGATTCCTCGTGAAACTTGATAGGAGTCCCAGGATTCCTGTGGCACGTGGAAAGGGACCCTTGGTCTCCCCCCTCAGCTGGAGAGGCGTCCCAATTGCCCTGCCAAGCCTCGAGGAGAATCCCGAGTTGTCCCTCGCAACTAGGCAGGAGTCCTGCCGTTGTTGAACAAACACGTGTGTGGAAGGGCCATCCCCGTCGTAACTCGAGAATATACCCCAGGTTCCCGCCGCAACTCGAGAAAAACCATGAGACTTCCCCCTCGCCGCGAGATGAGGCCCGATTCCCCTGCACTGCGTGCAGAGCAATTCTGTCTTGCACATCACACATGAAAGGAGCCTTGATTTCCTTGATGGCACTCCAGAGAAACCCCAAGAACACTGTTTCAAGGCTAGAGGCATCCTGAGGTCACTGTAGCAACACGAAAGAGCTCCGTGGACCAAGAATCAACTCGAGATGAGAGGTTAGTCCCTGGCTTCGACTCCAGAGGAATACCACCTTCCACAAGCACCTCAAGAGGAGGCTTCTCTCAGATCTAGGTATGTGAGAGGGACCCTGAGTTTGCGGCCTCAAGTGGAATGGACACCGCGATGCCCTGACTCGAAATAAGGCCGGATATCCCTGCAGTGACTTGAAAGCAGGCTCGTCTTGCATCTCCCAAGACGAAAGGATGTCCGAATCCCCTGTGGAGACCACAGAGAAAGACCTAGTTCCCCACCTCTTGGCGACCGGATGCCTCCCATCCTTTGAAAACTCCAGAGGTACGCGGAGATCAGTGCCTCCAAAGGAGACGATGCCTGACTCCTCTTGAAACTTGATAGGAGTCCCAGGATTCCTGTGGCACGTGGAAAGGGACCCTTGGTCACCCGCCTCGGCTGGAGAGGCGTCCCAATTTCCCTTTCAAGCCTCGAGGAGAATCCCGAGTTGTCCCTCGCAACTAGGCAGGAGTCCTGCCGTCGCTGAACAAACACGTGGTTGGAAGGGCCATCCCCGTCGTAACTCGAGAATATACCCCAGGTTCCCGCCGCAACTCGAGAAAAACCATGAGACTTCCTCCTCACCGCGATATGAGGCCCGATTCCCCTGCACTGCGTGTGGAGCAATTCGGTGTTGCACATCACACATGAAAGGAGCCTTGATTTCCTTGATGGCACTCCAGAGAAACCCCAAGAACACTGTTTCAAGGCTAGCGGGATCCTCAGGTCACTGTAGCAACAGGAATGACCTCCGTGGACCAACAATCAACTCGAGATGAAAGGTTAGTCCCTGGCTTCGACTCCAGAGGAATACCACCTTACCACAAGAACCTCAATAGGAGGCTTCTCTCAGCTCTCGCAATGTGCTGAGTTTGCGGCCTCAAGTGGAATGGACACCACGATGCCCTGACTCGAAATGAGGCCGGATATCCCTGCAGTGACTTGAATGCAGGCTCGTCTTGCATTTCCCAAGCGAAAGGATGTCTGAATCCCCTGTGTAGACCACAGAGAAAGACCTAGTTTCCCACCTCATGGCGACCGGAGGCCTCACATCCTTTGAAAACTCCAGAGGTACGCGGAGATCAGTGCCTCCAAAGGAGACGATGCCTGACTTCTCGTGAAACTTGATAGGAGTCCCAGGATTCCTGTGGCACGTGGAAAGGGACACTTGGTCTCCCGCTTCAGCTGGAGAGGCGTCCCAATTGCTCTGCCCAGCAACGAGGAGAATCCCGAGTTGTCCCTCGCAACTAGGCAGGAGTATTGCCGTCTCTCAA
This sequence comes from Cervus elaphus, assembly GCF_910594005.1. Classification (NCBI taxonomy): domain Eukaryota; kingdom Metazoa; phylum Chordata; class Mammalia; order Artiodactyla; family Cervidae; genus Cervus; species Cervus elaphus. The sequence goes on along the minus strand of NC_057834.1, from coordinate 9,857,219 downwards.
CAAACACGTGTGTGGAAGGGCCATCCCCGTCGTAACTTGAGAATATATCCCAGGTTCCCGCCGCAACTCGAGAAAAACCATGAGACTTCCCCCTCGCCGCGAGATGAGGCCAGATTCCCCTGCACTGCGTGCAGAGCAATTCCGTGTTGCACATCACACATGAAAGGAGCCTTGATTTCCTTGATGGCACTCCAGAGAATTCCCAAGAACACTGTTTCAAGGCTAGAGGCATGCTGAGGTCACTGTAGCAACATGAAAGAGCTCCGTGGACTAAAAATCAACTCGAGATGAGAGTTTAGTCCCTGGCTTCGACTCCAGAGGAATACCACCTTACCACAAGCACCTCAAGAGGAGGCTTCTCTCAGCTCTAGGTATGTGAGAGGGACGCTGAGTTTGCGGCCTCAAGTGGAATGGACACCGCGATGCCCTGACTCGATATAAGGCTGGATATCCCTGCAGTGACTTGAATGCAGGCTCGTCTTGCATCTCCCAAGATGAAAGGATGTCTGAATCCCCGGTGGAGACCATAGAGAAAGACCTAGTTCCCCACCTCATCGCGACCGGAGGCCTCACATCCTTTGAAAACTCCAGAGGTACGCGGAGATCAGTGCCTCCAAAGGAGACGATGCCTGACTCCTCGTGAAACTTGATAGGAGTCCCAGGATTCCTGTGGCACGTGGAAAGGGACCCTTGGTCTCCCGCCTCAGCTGGAGAGGCGTCCCAATTGCCCTACCAAGCCTCGAGGAGAATCCCGAGTTGTCCCTCGCAACTAGGCAGGAGTCCTTACGTCGCGGAAGAAACACGTGTGTGGAAGGGCCATCCCCGCCGTAACTCGAGAATATACCCCAGGTTCCCGCCGCAACTCGAGAAAAACCATGAGACTTCCCCCTCGCCGCGAGATGAGGCCCGATTCCCCTGCACTGCGTGCAGAGCAATTCCGTGTTGCACATCACACATGAAAGGAGCCTTGATTTCCTTGATGGCACTCCAGAGAAACCCCAAGAACACTGTTTCAAGGCTAGAGGGTTCCTGAGGTCACTGTAGCAACACGAAAGAGCTCCGTGGACCAAAAATCAACTCAAGATGAGAGGTTAGTCCCTGGCTTCGACTCCAGAGGAATACCACCTTACCACAAGCACCTCAAGAGGAGGCTTCTCTCAGCTCTAGCTATGTGAGAGGGACCCTGACTTTGCGGCCTCAAGTTGAATGGACACTGCGATGCCCTGACTCGAAATAAGGCCGGATATCCCTGCAGTGACTTGAATGCAGGCTCGTCTTGCATCTCCCAAGATGAAAGGATGTCTGAATCCCCTGTGGAGACCACAGAGAAAGACCTAGTTCCCGACCTCATCGCGACCGGAGGCCTCACATCCTTTGAAAACTTCAGAGGTACGCGGAGATCAGTGCCTCCAAAGGAGACCATGCCTGACTCCTCGTGAAACTTGATAGGAGTCCCAGGATTCCTGTGACACGTGGAAAGGGACACTTGGTCCACAGCCTCAGCTGGAGAGGCGTCCCAATTGCCCTGCCAAGCCTCGAGGAGAATCCCGAGTTGTCCCTCACAACTAGGCAGGAGTCCTGACGTCGCTGAACAAACACGTGGGTGGAAGGGCCATCCCCGCCGTAACTCGAGAATATACCCCAGGTTCCCGCCGCAACTCGAGAAAAACCATGAGACTTTCCCCTCGCCGCAAGATGAGGCCCGATTCCCCTGCACTGCGTGCAGAGCAATTCCGTGTTGCACATCACACATGAAAGGAGCCTTGATTTCCTTGATGGCACTCCAGAGAAACCCCAAGAACACTGTTTCAAGGCTATAGGGATCCTGAGGTCACTGTAGCCACACGAAAGATCTCCGTGGACCAAAAATCAACTCGAGATGAGAGGTTAGTCCCTGGCTTCGACTCCAGAGTAATACCTCCTTACCACAAGCACCTCAAGAGGAGGCTTCTCTCACCTCTAGGTATGTGAGAGGGACCCTGATTTTGCGGCCTCAAGTGGAATGGACACTGCGAAGCCCTGACTCGAAATAAGGCCGGATATCCCTGCAGTGACTTGAATGCAGGCTCGTCTTGCATCTCCCACGATGAAAGGATGTCTGAATCCCCTGTGGAGACCACAGAGAAAGACCTAGTTCCCCACCTCATCGCGACCGGAGGCCTCACATCCTTTGAAAATTCCAGAGGTACGCAGAGATCAGTGCCTCCAAAGGAGACGATGCCTGACTCCTCATGAAACTTGATAGGAGTCCCAGAATTCCTGTGGCACGTGGATAGGAACATTTGGTCTCCTGCCTCAGCTGGAGAGGCGTCCCAATTGCCCTGCCAAGCCTCGAGGAGAATCCCGAGTTGTCCCTCGCAACTAGGCAGGAGTCCTGAAGTCGCTGAACAAACACGTGTGTGGAAGGGCCATCCCCATCGTAACTCGAGAATATATCCCAGGTTCCCACCGCAACTCGAGAAAAACCATGAGATTTCCCCCTCGCCGCGAGATGAGGCCCGATTGCCCTGCACTGCGTGCAGAGCAATTCCGTGTTGCACATCACACATGAAAGGAGCGTTGATTTCCTTGATGGCACTCCAGAGAAACCCCAAGAACACTGTTTCAAGGCTAGAGGATCCTGAGGTCACTGTAGCAACAGGAAAGAGCTCCGTGGACCAAAAATCAACTCGAGATGAGAGGTTAGTCCCTGGCTTCGACTCCAGAGGAATACCACCTTACCATAAGCACCTCAAGAGGAGGCTTCTCTCAGCTCTAGCTATGTGAGAGGGACCCTGACTTTGCGGCCTCAAGTGGAATGGACACCGCGATGCCCTGACTCGAAATAAGGCCGGATATCCCTGCAGTGACTTGAATGCAGGCTCGTCTTGCATCTCCCAAGATGAAAGGATGTCTGAATCCCCTGTGGAGACCACAGAGAAAGACCTAGTTCCCGACCTCATCGCGACCGGAGGCCTCACATCCTTTGAAAACTCCAGAGGTACGCAGAGACCAGTGCCTCCAAAGGAGACGATTCCTGACTCCACGTGAAACTTGATAGGAGTCCCAGGATTCCTGTGGCACGTGGAAAGGGACCCTTGGTCTCCCGCCTCAGCTGGAGAGGCGTCCCAATTGCCCTGCCAAGCCTCGAGGAGAATCCCGAGTTGTCCCTCGAAACTAGGCAGGAGTCCTGCCGTCGCTGAACAAACACGTGGGTGGAAGGGCCATCCCCGACGTAACTCGAGAATATACCCCAGGTTCCTGCCGCAACTCGAGAAAAACCATGACACATCCCCCTCGCCGTGAGATGAGGCACGATTCCCCTGCACTGCGTGCAGAGCAACTCCGTGTTGCACATCACACATGAAAGGAACCTTGATTTCCTTGATGGCACTCCAGAGAAACCCCAAGAACACAGTTTCAAGGCTAGAGGCATCCTGAGGTCACTGTAGCAACACGAAAGAGCTCCGTGGACCAAGAATCAACTCGAGATGAGAGGTTAGTCCCTGGCTTCGACTCCAGAGGAATACCACCTTCCACAAGCACCTCAAGAGGAGGCTTCTCTCAGATCTAGGTATGTGAGAGGGACCCTGAGTTTGCGGCCTCAAGTGGAATGGACACCGCGATGCCCTGACTCGAAATAAGGCCGAATATCCCTGCAGTGACTTGAAAGCAGGCTCGTCTTGCATCTCCCAAGACGAAAGGATGTCCGAATCCCCTGTGGAGACCACAGAGAAAGACCTAGTTCCCCACCTCTTGGCGACCGGATGCCTCCCATCCTTTGAAAACTCCAGAGGTACGCGGAGATCAGTGCCTCCAAAGGAGACGATGCCTGACTCCTCTTGAAACTTGATAGGAGTCCCAGGATTCCTGTGGCACGTGGAAAGGGACCCTTGGTTACCCGCCTCGGCTGGAGAGGCGTCCCAATTTCCCTTTCAAGCCTCGAGGAGAATCCCGAGTTGTCCCTCGCAACTAGGCAGGAGTCCTGCCGTCGCTGAACAAACACGTGGTTGGAAGGGCCATCCCCGTCGTAACTCGAGAATATACCCCAGGTTCCCGCCGCAACTCGAGAAAAACCATGAGACTTCCTCCTCACCGCGATATGAGGCCCGATTCCCCTGCACTGCGTGTGGAGAAATTCGGTGTTGCACATCACACATGAAAGGAGCCTTGATTTCCTTGATGGCACTCCAGAGAAACCCCAAGAACACTGTTTCAAGGCTAGCGGGATCCTCAGGTCACTGTAGCAACAGGAATGACCTCCGTGGACCAACAATCAACTCGAGATGATAGGTTAGTCCCTGGCTTCGACTCCAGAGGAATACCACCTTACCACAAGAACCTCAATAGGAGGCTTCTCTCAGCTCTCGCTATGTGCTGAGTTTGCGGCCTCAAGTGGAATGGACACCGCGATTCCCTGACGCGAAATAAGGCCGGATATCCCTGCAGTGACTTGAATGCAGGCTCGTCTTGCATCTCCCAAGACGAAAGGATGTCTGAATCCCCTGTGGAGACCACAGAGAATGACCTAGTTTCCCACCTCATCGCGACCGGAGGCCTCACATCCTTTGAAAACTCCAGAGGTTTGCGGAGATCAGTGCCTCCAAAGGAGACGATGCCTGACTCCTCGTGAAACTTGATAGGAGTCCCAGGATTACTGTGGCACGTGGAAAGGGACCCTTGGTCTCCCGCCTCAGATGGAGAGGCGTCGCAATTGCCCTGCCACGCCTCGAGGAGAATCCCGAGTTGTCCCTCGCAACTAGGCAGGAGTCCTGACGACGCTGAACAAACACGTGGGTGGAAGGGCCATCCCCGTCGTAACTCGAGAATATACCCCAGGTTCCCGCTGCAACTCGAGAAAAACCATGAGACTTCCCCCTCGCCGCCAGATGAGGCCCGATTCCCCTGCACTGCATGCAGAGCAATTCCGTGTTGCACATCACACATGAAAGGAGCCTTGATTTCCTTGATGGCACTCCAGAGAAACCGCAAGAACACTGTTTCAAGGTTGAGGGATCCTGAGGTCACTGTAGCAACACGAAAGAGCTCCGTGGACCAAAAATCAACTCGAGGTGAGAGGTTAGTCCCTGGCTTCGACTCCAGAGGAATACCACCTTACCACAAGCACCTCAAGAGGAGGCTTCTCGCAGCTCTAGGTATGTGAGAGGGACCCTGAATTTGCGGCCTCAAGTGGATTGCAGACCGCGATGCCCTGACTCGAAATAATGCCGAATATCCCTGCAGTGACTTGAATGCAGGCTCGTCTTACATCTCCCAAGATGAAAGGATGTCTGAATCCCCTGTGGAGACCACAGAGAAAGACCTAGTTCCCCACCTCATCACGACCGGAGGCCTCACATCCTTTGAAAACTCCAGAGGTACGCGGAGATCAGTGCCTCCAAAGGAGACGATGCCTGACTCCTCATGAAACTTGATACGAGTCCCAGAATTCCTGTGGCACGTGGAAAGGGACCCTTGGTCTCCCGCCTCAGATGGAGAGGCGTCCCAATTGCCCTGCCAAGCCTCGAGGAGAATCCCGAGTTGTCCCTCGCAACTAGGCAGGAGTCCTGACGTCGCTGAACAAACACGTGTGTGGAAGGGCCATCCCCGTCGTAACTCGAGAATATACCCCAGGTTCCCACCGCAACTCGAGAACACCATGAGACTTCCCCCTCGCCGCGAGATGAGTCCCGATTCTCCTGCACTGCATGCAGAGCAATTCCGTGTTGCACATCAAACAGGGAAGGAGCCTTGATTTCCTTGATGGCACTCCAGAGAAAACCCAAGAACACTGTTTCAAGGCTAGAGGGATCCTGAGGTCACTGTAGCAACACGAAAGAGCTCTGTGGACCAAAAATCAACTCGAGATGAGAGGTTAGTCCCTGGCTTCGACTCCAGAGGAATACCACCTTACCACAAGCACCTCAAGAGGAGGCTTCTCTCAGCTCAAGGTATGTGAGAGGGACCCTGAGTTTGCGGCCTCAAGTGGAATGGACACCACGATGCCCTGACTCGAAATGAGGCCGGATATCCCTGCAGTGACTTGAATGCAGGCTCGTCTTGCATTTCCCAAGCGAAAGGATGTCTGAATCCCCTGTGTAGACCACAGAGAAAGACGTAGTTTCCCACCTCATGGCGACCGGAGGCCTCACATCCTTTGAAAACTCCAGAGGTACGCGGAGATCAGTGCCTCCAAAGGAGACGATGCCTGACTTCTCGTGAAACTTGATAGGAGTCCCAGGATTCCTGTGGCACGTGGAAAGGGACACTTGGTCTCCCGCTTCAGCTGGAGAGGCGTCCCAATTGCTCTGCCCAGCAACGAGGAGAATCCCGAGTTGTCCCTCGCAACTAGGCAGTAGTCCTGTCGTGGCTGAACAAACACGTGGGTGGAAGGGCCATCCCCGTCGTAACTCGAGAATATACCCTAGGTTCCCGCCGCAACTCGAGAAAAACCATGAGACCTCCCCCTCGCCGCGAGATGAGGCCCGATTCCCCTGCACTGCGTGCAGAGCAATTCCGTGTTGCACATCATACATGAAAGGAGCCTTGATTTCCTTGATGGCACTCCAGAGAAACCCCAAGAACACTGTTTCAAGGCTAGAGGGATCCTGAGGTCACTGTAGCAACACGAAAGAGCTCCGTGGACCAAAAATCAACTCGAGATGAGAGGTTAGTCCCTGGCTTCGACTCCAGAGGAATACCACCTTACCACAAGCACCTCAAGAGGAGGCTTCTCTCAGCTCTAGGTATGTGAGAGGGACCCTGAGTTTGCGGCCTCAAGTGGAATGGACACCGTGATGCCCTGACTCGAAATAAGGCCGGATATCCCTGCAGTGACTTGAATGCAGGCTCGTCTTGCATCTCCCATGATGAAAGGATGTCTGAATCCCCTGTGGAGACCACAGAGAAAGACCTAGTTCCCCACCTCATGGCGACCGGAGGCCTCACATCCTTTGAAAACTCCAGAGGTACGCAGAGACCAGTGCCTCCAAAGGAGACGATTCCTGACTCCTCGTGAAACTTGATAGGAGTCCCAGGATTCCTGTGGCACGTGGAAAGGGACCCTTGGTCTCCCGCCTCAGGTGGAGAGGCGTCCCAATTGCCCTGCCAAGCCTCGAGGAGAATCCCGAGTTGTCCCTCACAACTAGGCAGGAGTCCTGCCGTCGCTGAACAAACACGTGGGTGGAAGGGCCATCCCCGACGTAACTCGAGAATATACCCCAGGTTCCCGCCGCAACTCGAGAAAAACCATGACACATCCCCCTCGCCGTGAGATGAGGCACGATTCCCCTGCACTGCATGCAGAGCAATTCCGTGTTGCACATCACACATGAAAGGAACCTTGATTTCCTTGATGGCACTCCAGAGAAACCCCAAGAACACTGTTTCAAGGCTAGAGGCATCCTGAGGTCACTGTAGCAACACGAAAGAGCTCCGTGGACCAAGAATCAACTCGAGATGAGAGGTTAGTCCCTGGCTTCGACTCCAGAGGAATACCACCTTCCACAAGCACCTCAAGAGGAGGCTTCTCTCAGATCTAGGTATGTGAGAGGGACCCTGAGTTTGCGGCCTCAAGTGGAATGGACACCGCGATGCCCTGACTCGAAATAAGGCCGAATATCCCTGCAGTGACTTGAAAGCAGGCTCGTCTTGCATCTCCCAAGACGAAAGGATGTCCGAATCCCCTGTGGAGACCACAGAGAAAGACCTAGTTCCCCACCTCTTGGCGACCGGAGGCCTCCCATCCTTTGAAAACTCCAGAGGTACGCGGAGATCAGTGCCTCCAAAGGAGACGATGCCTGACTCCTCTTGAAACTTGATAGGAGTCCCAGGATTCCTGTGGCACGTGGAAAGGGACCCTTGGTCACCCGCCTCGGCTGGAGAGGCGTCCCAATTTCCCTTTCAAGCCTCGAGGAGAATCCCGAGTTGTCCCTCGCAACTAGGCAGGAGTCCTGCCGTCGCTGAACAAACACGTGGCTGGAAGGGCCATCCCCGTCGTAACTCGAGAATATACCCCAGGTTCCCGCCGCAACTCGAGAAAAACCATGAGACTTCCCCCTCACCGCGATATGAGGCCCGATTCCCCTGCACTGCGTGTGGAGCAATTCGGTGTTGCACATCAAACATGAAAGGAGCCTTGATTTCCTTGATGGCACTCCAGAGAAACCCCAAGAACACTGTTTCAAGGCTAGAGGGATCCTGAGGTCACTGTAGCAACACGAAAGAGCTCCGTGGACCAAAAATCATCTCGAGATGAGAGGTTAGTCCCTGGCTTCGACTCCAGAGGAATACCACCTTACCACAAGCACCTAAAGAGGAGGCTTCTCTCAGCTCTAGCTATGTGAGAGGGACCCTGAGTTTGCGGCCTCAAGTGGAATGGACACCAAGATGCCCTGACTCGAAATAAGGCCGGATATCCCTGCAGTGACTTGAATGCAGGCTCGTCTTGCATCTCCCAAGACGAAAGGATGTCTGAATCCCCTGTGGAGACCACAGAGAAAGACCTTGTTCCCCACCTCATCGCGACCGGAGGCCTCACATCCTTTGAAAACTCCAGAGGTACGCGGAGATCAGTGCCTCCAAAGGAGACGATGCCTGACTCCTCATGAAACTTGATAGGAGTCCCAGGATTCCTGTGCACGTGGAAAGGGAACCTTGGTCTCCCGCCTCAGCTGGAGAGGCGTCCCAATTGCCCTGCCCAGCCTCTAGGAGAATCCCGAGTTGTCCGTCGCAACTAGGCAGGAGTCCTGCCGTCGCTGAACAAACACGTGGTTGGAAGGGCCATCCCCGTCGTAACTCGAGAATATACCCCAGGTTCCCGCCGCAACTCGAGAAAAACCATGAGTCTTTCCCCTCACCGCGATATGAGGCCCGATTCCCCTGCACTGCGTGCAGAGCAATTCGGTGTTGCACATCACACATGAAAGGAGCCTTGATTTCCTTGATGGCACTCCAGAGAAACCCCAAGAACACTGTTTCAAGGCTAGCGGGATCCTCAGGTCACTGTAGCAACAGGAATGAGCTCCGTGGACCAACAATCAACTTGAGATGAGAGGTTAGTCCCTGGCTTCGACTCCAGAGGAATACCACCTTACAACAAGCACCTCAAGAGGAGGCTTCTCGCAGCTCTAGGTATGTGAGAGGGACCCTGAGTTTGCGGCCTCAAGTGGAATGGAGACCGCGATGCCCTGACTCGAAATAAGGCCGGATATCCCTGCAGTGACTTGAATGCCGGCTCGTCTTGCATCTCTCAAGACGAAAGGATGTCTGAATCCCCTGTGGAGACCACAGAGAAAGACCTAGTTCCCCACCTCATCGCGACCGGAGGCCTCACATCCTTTGAAAACTCCAGAGGTACGCGGAGATCAGTGCCTCCAAAGGAGACGATGCCTGACTCCTCGTGAAACTTGATAGGAGTCCCAGGATTCCTGTGGCACCTGGAAAGGGACCCTTGGTCTCCCGCCTCAGCTGGAGAGGCGTCCCAATTGCCCTGCCAAGCCTCGAGGAGAATCCCGAGTTGTCCCTCGCAACTAGGCAGGAGTATTGCCGTCTCTGAACAAACACGTGGGTGGAAGGGCCATCCCCGTCGTAACTCGAGAATATACCCCAGTTTCCCTCCGTAACTCGAGAAAAAACATGAGACTTCCCCCTCGCTGCGAGATGAGGCCTGATTCCCCTGCACTGCGTGCAGAGCAATTCCGTGTAGCACATCACACATGAAAGGAGCCTTGATTTCCTTGATGGCACTCCAGAGAAACACCAAGAACACTGTTTCAAGGCTAGAGGGATCCTGAGGTCACTGTAGCAACACGAAAGAGCTCCGTGGACCAAAAATCAACTCGAGATTAGAGGTTAGTCCCTGGCTTCGACTCCAGAGGAATACCACCTTACCACAAGCACCTCAAGAGGAGGCTTCTCTCAGCTCTAGGTATGTGAAAAGGACACTGAGTTTGCGGCCTCAAGTGGAATGGACACCGCGATGCCCTGACTCGAAATAAGGCCGGATATCCCTGCAGTGACTTGAATGCAGGCTCGTCTTGCATCTCCCAAGACGAAAGGATGTGTGAATCCCCTGTGGAGACCACAGAGAAAGACCTAGTTCCCCACTTCATCGCGACCGGAGGCCTCACATCCTTTGAAAACTTCAGAGGAACACGGAGATCAGTGCCTCCAAAGGAGACGATGCCTGACTCCTCGTGAAACTTGATAGGAGTCCCAGGATTCCTGTGGCACGTGGAAAGGGACCCTTGGTCTCCCCCCTCAGCTGGAGAGGCGTCCCAATTGCCCTGCCAAGCCTCGAGGAGAATCCCGAGTTGTCCCTCGCAACTAGGCAGGAGTCCTGCCGTTGTTGAACAAACACGTGTGTGGAAGGGCCATCCCCGTCGTAACTCGAGAATATACCCCAGGTTCCCGCCGCAACTCGAGAAAAACCATGAGACTTCCCCCTCGCCGCGAGATGAGGCCCGATTCCCCTGCACTGCGTGCAGAGCAATTCCGTCTTGCACATCACACATGAAACGAGCCTTGATTTCCTTGATGGCACTCCAGAGAAACCCCAAGAACACTGTTTCAAGGCTAGAGGCATCCTGAGGTCACTGTAGCAACACGAAAGAGCTCCGTGGACCAAGAATCAACTCGAGATGAGAGGTTAGTCCCTGGCTTCGACTCCAGAGGAATACCACCTTCCACAAGCACCTCAAGAGGAGGCTTCTCTCAGATCTAGGTATGTGAGAGGGACCCTGAGTTTGCGGCCTCAAGTGGAATGGACACCGCGATGCCCTGACTCGAAATAAGGCCGAATATCCCTGCAGTGACTTGAAAGCAGGCTCGTCTTGCATCTCCCAAGACGAAAGGATGTCCGAATCCCCTGTGGAGACCACAGAGAAAGACCTAGTTCCCCACCTCTTGGCGACCGGATGCCTCCCATCCTTTGAAAACTCCAGAGGTACGCGGAGATCAGTGCCTCCAAAGGAGACGATGCCTGACTCCTCTTGAAACTTGATAGGAGTCCCAGGATTCCTGTGGCACGTGGAAAGGGACCCTTGGTCACCCGCCTCGGCTGGAGAGGCGTCCCAATTTCCCTTTCAAGCCTCGAGGAGAATCCCGAGTTGTCCCTCGCAACTAGGCAGGAGTCCTGCCGTCGCTGAACAAACACGTGGTTGGAAGGGCCATCCCCGTCGTAACTCGAGAATATACCCCAGGTTCCCGCCGCAACTCGAGAAAAACCATGAGACTTCCTCCTCACCGCGATATGAGGCCCGATTCCCCTGCACTGCGTGTGGAGCAATTCGGTGTTGCACATCACACATGAAAGGAGCCTTGATTTCCTTGATGGCACTCCAGAGAAACCCCAAGAACACTGTTTCAAGGCTAGCGGGATCCTCAGGTCACTGTAGCAACAGGAATGACCTCCGTGGACCAACAATCAACTCGAGATGAAAGGTTAGTCACTGGCTTCGACTCCAGAGGAATACCACCTTACCACAAGAACCTCAATAGGAGGCTTCTCTCAGCTCTCGCTATGTGCTGAATTTGCGGCCTCAAGTGGAATGGACACCACGATGCCCTGACTCGAAATGAGGCCGGATATCCCTGCAGTGACTTGAATGCAGGCTCGTCTTGCATTTCCCAAGCGAAAGGATGTCTGAATCCCCTGTGTAGACCACAGAGAAAGACCTAGTTTCCCACCTCATGGCGACCGGAGGCCTCACATCCTTTGAAAACTCCAGAGGTACGCGGAGATCAGTGCCTCCAAAGGAGACGATGCCTGACTTCTCGTGAAACTTGATAGGAGTCCCAGGATTCCTGTGGCACGTGGAAAGGGACACTTGGTCTCCCGCTTCAGCTGGAGAGGCGTCCCAATTGCTCTGCCCAGCAACGAGGAGAATCCCGAGTTGTCCCTCGCAACTAGGCAGGAGTATTGCCGTCTCTGAACAAACACGTGTGTGGAAGGGCCATCCCCGTCGTAACTTGAGAATATATCCCAGGTTCCCGCCGCAACTCGAGAAAAACCATGAGACTTCCCCCTCGCCGCGAGATGAGGCCCGATTCCCCTGCACTGCGTGCAGAGCAATTCCGTGTTGCACATCACACATGAAAGGAGCCTTGATTTCCTTGATGGCACTCCAGAGAATTCCCAAGAACACTGTTTCAAGGCTAGAGGCATGCTGAGGTCACTGTAGCAACATGAAAGAGCTCCGTGGACTAAAAATCAACTCGAGATGAGAGTTTAGTCCCTGGCTTCGACTCCAGAGGAATACCACCTTACCACAAGCACCTCAAGAGGAGGCTTCTCTCAGCTCTAGGTATGTGAGAGGGACGCTGAGTTTGCGGCCTCAAGTGGAATGGACACCGCGATGCCCTGACTCGATATAAGGCTGGATATCCCTGCAGTGACTTGAATGCAGGCTCGTCTTGCATCTCCCAAGATGAAAGGATGTCTGAATCCCCGGTGGAGACCACAGAGAAAGACCTAGTTCCCGACCTCATCGCGACCGGAGGCCTCACATCCTTTGAAAACTCCAGAGGTACGCGGAGATCAGTGCCTCCAAAGGAGACGATGCCTGACTCCTCGTGAAACTTAATAGGAGTCCCAGGATTCCTGTGGCACATGGAAAGGGACCCTTGGTCTCCCGCCTCAGCTGGAGAGGCGTCCCAATTGCCCTGCCAAGCCTCGAGGAGAATCCCGAGTTGTCCCTCGCAACTAGGCAGGAGTCCTTACGTCGGTGAACAAACACGTGTGTGGAAGGGCCATCCCCGCCGTAACTCGAGAATATACCCCAGGTTCCCGCCGCAACTCGAGAAAAACCATGAGACTTTCCCCTCGCCGCGAGATGAGGCCCGATTCCCCTGCACTGCGTGCAGAGCAATTCCGTGTTGCACATCACACATGAAAGGAGCTTTGATTTCCTTGATGGCACTCCAGAGAAACCCCAAGAACACTGTTTCAAGGCTATAGGGATCCTGAGGTCACTGTAGCCACACGAAAGATCTCCGTGGACCAAAAATCAACTCGAGATGAGAGGTTAGTCCCTGGCTTCGACTCCAGAGTAATACCTCCTTACCACAAGCACCTCAAGAGGAGGCTTCTCTCACCTCTAGGTATGTGAGAGGGACCCTGATTTTGCGGCCTCAAGTGGAATGGACACTGCGAAGCCCTGACTCGAAATAAGGCCGGATATCCCTGCAGTGACTTGAATGCAGGCTCGTCTTGCATCTCCCACGATGAAAGGATGTCTGAATCCCCTGTGGAGACCACAGAGAAAGACCTAGTTCCCCACCTCATGGCGACCGGAGGCCTCACATCCTTTGAAAATTCCAGAGGTACGCAGAGATCAGTGCCTCCAAAGGAGACGATGCCTGACTCCTCATGAAACTTGATAGGAGTCCCAGGATTCCTGTGGCACGTGGATAGGAACATTTGGTCTCCTGCCTCAGCTGGAGAGGCGTCCCAATTGCCCTGCCAAGCCTCGAGGAGAATCCCGAGTTGTCCCTCGCAACTAGGCAGGAGTCCTGAAGTCGCTGAACAAACACGTGTGTGGAAGGGCCATCCCCATCGTAACTCGAGAATATATCCCAGGTTCCCACCGCAACTCGAGAAAAACCATGAGATTTCCCCCTCGCCGCGAGATGAGGCCCGATTGCCCTGCACTGCGTGCAGAGCAATTCCGTGTTGCACATCACACATGAAAGGAGCGTTGATTTCCTTGATGGCACTCCAGAGAAACCCCAAGAACACTGTTTCAAGGCTAGAGGATCCTGAGGTCACTGTAGCAACAGGAAAGAGCTCCGTGGACCAAAAATCAACTCGAGATGAGAGGTTAGTCCCTGGCTTCGACTCCAGAGGAATACCACCTTACCACAAGCACCTCAAGAGGAGGCTTCTCTCAGCTCTAGCTATGTGAGAGGGACCCTGACTTTGCGGCCTCAAGTGGAATGGACACCGCGATGCCCTGACTCGAAATAAGGCCGGATATCCCTGCAGTGACTTGAATGCAGGCTCGTCTTGCATCTCCCAAGATGAAAGGATGTCTGAATCCCCTGAGGAGACCACAGAGAAAGACCTAGTTCCCGACCTCATCGCGACCGGAGGCCTCACATCCTTTGAAAACTTCAGAGGTACGCGGAGATCAGTGCCTCCAAAGGAGACGATGCCTGACTCCTCGTGAAACTTGATAGGAGTCCCAGGATTCCTGTGACACGTGGAAAGGGACACTTGGTCCACAGCCTCAGCTGGAGAGGCGTCCCAATTGCCCTGCCAAGCCTCGAGGAGAATCCCGAGTTGTCCCTCACAACTAGGCAGGAGTCCTGACGTCGCTGAACAAACACGTGTGTGGAAGGGCCATCCCCGTCGTAACTCGAGAATATACCCCAGGTTCCCGCCGCAACTCGAGAAAAACCATGAGACTTTCCCCTTGCCGCAAGATGAGGCCCGATTCCCCTGCACTGCGTGAAGAGCAATTCCGTGTTGCACATCACACATGAAAGGAGCCTTGATTTCCTTGATGGCACTCCAGAGAAACCCCAAGAACACTGTTTCAAGGCTATAGGGATCCTGAGGTCACTGTAGCCACACGAAAGATCTCCGTGGACCAAAAATCAACTCGAGATGAGAGGTTAGTCCCTGGCTTCGACTCCAGAGTAATACCTCCTTACCACAAGCACCTCAAGAGGAGGCTTCTCTCACCTCTAGGTATGTGAGAGGGACCCTGATTTTGCGGCCTCAAGTGGAATGGACACTGCGAAGCCCTGACGCGAAATAAGGCCGGATATCCCTGCAGTGACTTGAATGCAGGCTCGTCTTGCATCTCCCACGATGAAAGGATGTCTGAATCCCCTGTGGAGACCACAGAGAAAGACCTAGTTCCACACCTCATCGCGACCGGAGGCCTCACATCCTTTGAAAACTCCAGAGGTACGCGGAGATCAGTGCCTCCAAAGAAGACGATGCCTGACTCCTCGAGAAACTTGATAGGAGTCCCAGGATTCCTGTGGCATATGGAAAGGGACCCTTGGTCTCCCTCCTCAGCTGGAGAGGCGTCCCAATTGCCCTGCCAAGCCTCGAGGAGAATCCCGAGTTGTCCCTCGCAACTAGGCAGGAGTCCTGACGTCGCTGAACAAACACGTGTGTGGAAGGGCCATCCCCGTCGTAACTCGAGGAAATACCCCAGGTTCCCGCCGCAACTCGAGAAAAACCATGAGACTTCCCCCTCGCCGCGAGATGAGGCCCGATTCCCCTGCACTGCGTGCAGAGCAATTCCGTGTTGCACATCACACAAGAAAGGAGCCTTGATTTCCGTGGTGGCACTCCAGAGAAACCCCAAGAACACTGTTTCAAGGCTAGAGGGATCCTGAGGTCACTGTAGCAACACGAAAGAGCTCCGTGGACCAAAAATCAACTCGAGATGAGAGGTTAGTCCCTGGCTTCGACTCCAGAGGAATACCACCTTACCACAAGCACCTCAAGAGGAGGCTTCTCTCAGTTCTAGGTATGTGAGGGGGACCCTGAGTTTGCGGCCTTAAATGGAATGGACACCCTGATGCCCTGACTCGAAATAAGGCCGGATATCCCTGCAGTGACTTGAATGCAGGCTCGTCTTGCATCTCCCAAGACGAAAGGATGTCTGAATCCCCTGTGGAGACCACAGAGAAAGACCTAGTTCCCCACCTCATCGCGACCGAAGGCCTCACATCCTTTGAAAACTCCAGAGGTACGCGGAGATCAGTGTCTCCAAAGGAGACGATGCCTGACTCCTCGTGAACCTTGATAGGAGTCCCAGGATTCCTGTGGCACGTGGAAAGGGACCCTTGGTCTCCGCCTCAGCTGGACAGGCGTCCCAATTGCCCTGCCAAGCCTCGAGAAGAATCCCGAGTTGTCCCTCGCAACTAGGCAGGAGACCTGACATCGGTGAACAAACACGTGGGTGGAAGGGCCATCCCCGTCGTAACTCGAGAATATACGCCAGGTTCCCGCCGCAACTCGAGAAAAACCATGAGACTTCCCCCTCGCCGCGAGATGAGGCCCGATTCCCCTGCACTGCGTGCAGAGCAATTCCGTGTTGCACATCACACATGAAAGGAGCCTTGATTTCCTTGATGGCACTCCAGAGAAACCCCAAGAACACTGTTTCAAGGCTAGAGGGATCCTGAGGTCACTGTAGCCACATGAAAGAGCTCCGTGGACCAAAAATCAACTCGAGATGAGAGGTTAGTCCCTGGCTTCGACTCCAGAGGAATACCACCTTACCACAAGCACCTCAAGAGGAGGCTTCTCTCAGCTCTAGGTATGTGAGAGGGACCCTGAGTTTGCGGCCTCAAGTGGAATGGACACCGCGATGCCCTGACTCGAAATAAGGCCGGATATCCCTGCAGTGACTTGAATGCAGGCTCGCCTTGCATCTCCCAAGATGAAAGGATGTCTGAATCCCCTGTGGAGACCACAGAGAAAGACCTAGTTCCACACCTCATCGCGACCGGAGGCCTCACATCCTTTGAAAACTCCAGAGGTACGCGGAGATCAGTGCATCCAAAGGAGACGATGCATGACTCCTCGTGAAACTTGATAGGAGTCCCAGGATTCCTGTGGCACGTGGAAAGGGACCCTTGGTCTCCCGCCTCAGCTGGAGAGGCGTCCCAATTGCCCTGGCAAGCCTCGAGGAGAATCCCGAGTTGTCCCTCACAACTAGGCAGGAGTCCTGAAGTGGCTGAACAAACACGTGTGTGGAAGGGCCATCCCCGTCGTAACTCGAGAATGTACCCCAGGTTCCCGCCGCAACTCGAGAAAAACCATGAGACTTCCCCCTCGCAGTGATATGAGGCCCGATTCCCCTGCACTGCGTGCAGAGCAATTCGGTGTTGCACATCACACATGAAAGGAGCCTTGATTTCCTTGATGGCACTCCAGAGAAACCCCAAGAACACTGTTTCAAGGCTAGCGGGATCCTCAGGTCACTGTAGCAACAGGAATGAGCTCCGTGGACCAACAATCAACTTGAGATGAGAGGTTAGTCCCTGGCTTCGACTCCAGAGGAATACCACTTTACAACAAGCACCTCAAGAGGAGGCTTCTCGCAGCTCTAGGTATGTGAGAGGGACCCTGAGTTTGCGGCCTCAAGTGGAATGGAGACCGCGATGCCCTGACTCGAAATAAGGCCGGATATCCCTGCAGTGACTTGAATGCCGGCTCGTCTTGCATCTCTCAAGACGAAAGGATGTCTGAATCCCCTGTGGAGACCACAGAGAAAGACCTAGTTCCCCACCTCATCGCGACCGGAGGCCTCACATCCTTTGAAAACTCCAGAGGTACGCGGAGATCAGTGCCTCCAAAGGAGACGATGCCTGACTCCTCGTGAAACTTGATAGGAGTCCCAGGATTCCTGTGGCACCTGGAAAGGGACCCTTGGTCTCCCGCCTCAGCTGGAGAGGCGTCCCAATTGCCCTGCCAAGCCTCGAGGAGAATCCCGAGTTGTCCCTCGCAACTAGGCAGGAGTATTGCCGTCTCTGAACAAACACGTGGGTGGAAGGGCCATCCCCGTCGTAACTCGAGAATATACCCCAGGTTCCCTCCGTAACTCGAGAAAAAACATGAGACTTCCCCCTCGCTGCGAGATGAGGCCTGATTCCCCTGCACTGCGTGCAGAGCAATTCCGTGTAGCACATCACACATGAAAGGAGCCTTAATTTCCTTGATGGCACTCCAGAGAAACACCAAGAACACTGTTTCAAGGCTAGAGGGATCCTGAGGTCACTGTAGCAACACGAAAGAGCTCCGTGGACCAAAAATCAACTCGAGATTAGAGGTTAGTCCCTGGCTTCGACTCCAGAGGAATACCACCTTACCACAAGCACCTCAAGAGGAGGCTTCTCTCAGCTCTAGGTATGTGAAAAGGACACTGAGTTTGCGGCCTCAAGTGGAATGGACACCGCGATGCCCTGACTCGAAATAAGGCCGGATATCCCTGCAGTGACTTGAATGCAGGCTCGTCTTGCATCTCCCAAGACGAAAGGATGTGTGAATCCCCTGTGGAGACCACAGAGAAAGACCTAGTTCCCCACTTCATCGCGACCGGAGGCCTCACATCCTTTGAAAACTTCAGAGGAACACGGAGATCAGTGCCTCCAAAGGAGACGATGCCTGACTCCTCGTGAAACTTGATAGGAGTCCCAGGATTCCTGTGGCACGTGGAAAGGGACCCTTGGTCTCCCCCCTCAGCTGGAGAGGCGTCCCAATTGCCCTGCCAAGCCTCGAGGAGAATCCCGAGTTGTCCCTCGCAACTAGGCAGGAGTCCTGCCGTTGTTGAACAAACACGTGTGTGGAAGGGCCATCCCCGTCGTAACTCGAGAATATACCCCAGGTTCCCGCCGCAACTCGAGAAAAACCATGAGACTTCCCCCTCGCCGCGAGATGAGGCCCGATTCCCCTGCACTGCGTGCAGAGCAATTCCGTCTTGCACATCACACATGAAACGAGCCTTGATTTCCTTGATGGCACTCCAGAGAAACCCCAAGAACACTGTTTCAAGGCTAGAGGCATCCTGAGGTCACTGTAGCAACACGAAAGAGCTCCGTGGACCAAGAATCAACTCGAGATGAGAGGTTAGTCCCTGGCTTCGACTCCAGAGGAATACCACCTTCCACAAGCACCTCAAGAGGAGGCTTCTCTCAGATCTAGGTATGTGAGAGGGACCCTGAGTTTGCGGCCTCAAGTGGAATGGACACCGCGATGCCCTGACTCGAAATAAGGCCGAATATCCCTGCAGTGACTTGAAAGCAGGCTCGTCTTGCATCTCCCAAGACGAAAGGATGTCCGAATCCCCTGTGGAGACCACAGAGAAAGACCTAGTTCCCCACCTCTTGGCGACCGGATGCCTCCCATCCTTTGAAAACTCCAGAGTTACGCGGAGATCAGTGCCTCCAAAGGAGACGATGCCTGACTCCTCTTGAAACTTGATAGGAGTCCCAGGATTCCTGTGGCACGTGGAAAGGGACCCTTGGTCACCCGCCTCGGCTGGAGAGGCGTCCCAATTTCCCTTTCAAGCCTCGAGGAGAATCCCGAGTTGTCCCTCGCAACTAGGCAGGAGTCCTGCCGTCGCTGAACAAACACGTGGTTGGAAGGGCCATCCCCGTCGTAACTCGAGAATATACCCCAGGTTCCCGCCGCAACTCGAGAAAAACCATGAGACTTCCTCCTCACCGCGATATGAGGCCCGATTCCCCTGCACTGCGTGTGGAGCAATTCGGTGTTGCACATCACACATGAAAGGAGCCTTGATTTCCTTGATGGCACTCCAGAGAAACCCCAAGAACACTGTTTCAAGGCTAGCGGGATCCTCAGGTCACTGTAGCAACAGGAATGACCTCCGTGGACCAACAATCAACTCGAGATGAAAGGTTAGTCCCTGGCTTCGACTCCAGAGGAATACCACCTTACCACAAGAACCTCAATAGGAGGCTTCTCTCAGCTCTCGCTATGTGCTGAATTTGCGGCCTCAAGTGGAATGGACACCACGATGCCCTGACTCGAAATGAGGCCGGATATCCCTGCAGTGACTTGAATGCAGGCTCGTCTTGCATTTCCCAAGCGAAAGGATGTCTGAATCCCCTGTGTAGACCACAGAGAAAGACCTAGTTTCCCACCTCATGGCGACCGGAGGCCTCACATCCTTTGAAAACTCCAGAGGTACGCGGAGATCAGTGCCTCCAAAGGAGACGATGCCTGACTTCTCGTGAAACTTGATAGGAGTCCCAGGATTCCTGTGGCACGTGGAAAGGGACACTTGGTCTCCCGCTTCAGCTGGAGAGGCGTCCCAATTGCTCTGCCCAGCAACGAGGAGAATCCCGAGTTGTCCCTCGCAACTAGGCAGGAGTATTGCCGTCTCTGAACAAACACGTGTGTGGAAGGGCCATCCCCGTCGTAACTTGAGAATATATCCCAGGTTCCCGCCGCAACTCGAGAAAAACCATGAGACTTCCCCCTCGCCGCGAGATGAGGCCCGATTCCCCTGCACTGCGTGCAGAGCAATTCCGTGTTGCACATCACACATGAAAGGAGCCTTGATTTCCTTGATGGCACTCCAGAGAATTCCCAAGAACACTGTTTCAAGGCTAGAGGCATGCTGAGGTCACTGTAGCAACATGAAAGAGCTCCGTGGACTAAAAATCAACTCGAGATGAGAGTTTAGTCCCTGGCTTCGACTCCAGAGGAATACCACCTTACCACAAGCACCTCAAGAGGAGGCTTCTCTCAGCTCTAGGTATGTGAGAGGGACGCTGAGTTTGCGGCCTCAAGTGGAATGGACACCGCGATGCCCTGACTCGATATAAGGCTGGATATCCCTGCAGTGACTTGAATGCAGGCTCGTCTTGCATCTCCCAAGATGAAAGGATGTCTGAATCCCCGGTGGAGACCACAGAGAAAGACCTAGTTCCCGACCTCATCGCGACCGGAGGCCTCACATCCTTTGAAAACTCCAGAGGTACGCGGAGATCAGTGCCTCCAAAGGAGACGATGCCTGACTCCTCGTGAAACTTAATAGGAGTCCCAGGATTCCTGTGGCACATGGAAAGGGACCCTTGGTCTCCCGCCTCAGCTGGAGAGGCGTCCCAATTGCCCTGCCAAGCCTCGAGGAGAATCCCGAGTTGTCCCTCGCAACTAGGCAGGAGTCCTTACGTCGTGGAAGAAACACGTGTGTGGAAGGGCCATCCCCGCCGTAACTCGAGAATATACCCCAGGTTCCCGCCGCAACTCGAGAAAAACCATGAGACTTTCCCCTCGCCGCGAGATGAGGCCCGATTCCCCTGCACTGCGTGCAGAGCAATTCCGTGTTGCACATCACACATGAAAGGAGCCTTGATTTCCTTGATGGCACTCCAGAGAAACCCCAAGAACACTGTTTCAAGGCTATAGGGATCCTGAGGTCACTGTAGCCACACGAAAGATCTCCGTGGACCAAAAATCAACTCGAGATGAGAGGTTAGTCCCTGGCTTCGACTCCAGAGTAATACCTCCTTACCACAAGCACCTCAAGAGGAGGCTTCTCTCACCTCTAGGTATGTGAGAGGGACCCTGATTTTGCGGCCTCAAGTGGAATGGACACTGCGAAGCCCTGACTCGAAATAAGGCCGGATATCCCTGCAGTGACTTGAATGCAGGCTCGTCTTGCATCTCCCACGATGAAAGGATGTCTGAATCCCCTGTGGAGACCACAGAGAAAGACCTAGTTCCCCACCTCATGGCGACCGGAGGCCTCACATCCTTTGAAAATTCCAGAGGTACGCAGAGATCAGTGCCTCCAAAGGAGACGATGCCTGACTCCTCATGAAACTTGATAGGAGTCCCAGGATTCCTGTGGCACGTGGATAGGAACATTTGGTCTCCTGCCTCAGCTGGAGAGGCGTCCCAATTGCCCTGCCAAGCCTCGAGGAGAATCCCGAGTTGTCCCTCGCAACTAGGCAGGAGTCCTGACGTGGCTGAACAAACACGTGTGTGGAAGGGCCATCCCCGTCGTAACTCGAGGAAATACCCCAGGTTCCCGCCGCAACTCGAGAAAAACCATGAGACTTCCCCCTCGCCGCGAGATGAGGCCCGATTCCCCTGCACTGCGTGCAGAGCAATTCCGTGTTGCACATCACACAAGAAAGGAGCCTTGATTTCCGTGGTGGCACTCCAGAGAAACCCCAAGAACACTGTTTCAAGGCTAGAGGGATCCTGAGGTCACTGTAGCAACACGAAAGAGCTCCGTGGACCAAAAATCAACTCGAGATGAGAGGTTAGTCCCTGGCTTCGACTCCAGAGGAATACCACCTTACCACAAGCACCTCAAGAGGAGGCTTCTCTCAGTTCTAGGTATGTGAGAGGGACCCTGAGTTTGCGGCCTTAAATGGAATGGACACCGTGATGCCCTGACTCGAAATAAGGCCGGATATCCCTGCAGTGACTTGAATGCAGGCTCGTCTTGCATCTCCCAAGACGAAAGGATGTCTGAATCCCCTGTGGAGACCACAGAGAAAGACCTAGTTCCCCACCTCATCGCGACCGAAGGCCTCACATCCTTTGAAAACTCCAGAGGTACGCGGAGATCAGTGTCTCCAAAGGAGACGATGCCTGACTCCTCGTGAACCTTGATAGGAGTCCCAGGATTCCTGTGGCACGTGGAAAGGGACCCTTGGTCTCCGCCTCAGCTGGACAGGCGTCCCAATTGCCCTGCCAAGCCTCGAGAAGAATCCCGAGTTGTCCCTCGCAACTAGGCAGGAGACCTGACATCGGTGAACAAACACGTGGGTGGAAGGGCCATCCCCGTCGTAACTCGAGAATATACGCCAGGTTCCCGCCGCAACTCGAGAAAAACCATGAGACTTCCCCCTCGCCGCGAGATGAGGCCCGATTCCCCTGCACTGCGTGCAGAGCAATTCCGTGTTGCACATCACACATGAAAGGAGCCTTGATTTCCTTGATGGCACTCCAGAGAAACCCCAAGAACACTGTTTCAAGGCTAGAGGGATCCTGAGGTCACTGTAGCCACATGAAAGAGCTCCGTGGACCAAAAATCAACTCGAGATGAGAGGTTAGTCCCTGGCTTCGACTCCAGAGGAATACCACCTTACCACAAGCACCTCAAGAGGAGGCTTCTCTCAGCTCTAGGTATGTGAGAGGGACCCTGAGTTTGCGGCCTCAAGTGGAATGGACACCGCGATGCCCTGACTCGAAATAAGGCCGGATATCCCTGCAGTGACTTGAATGCAGGCTCGCCTTGCATCTCCCAAGATGAAAGGATGTCTGAATCCCCTGTGGAGACCACAGAGAAAGACCTAGTTCCACACCTCATCGCGACCGGAGGCCTCACATCCTTTGAAAACTCCAGAGGTACGCGGAGATCAGTGCATCCAAAGGAGACGATGCATGACTCCTCGTGAAACTTGATAGGAGTCCCAGGATTCCTGTGGCACGTGGAAAGGGACCCTTGGTCTCCCGCCTCAGCTGGAGAGGCGTCCCAATTGCCCTGGCAAGCCTCGAGGAGAATCCCGAGTTGTCCCTCACAACTAGGCAGGAGTCCTGAAGTGGCTGAACAAACACGTGTGTGGAAGGGCGATTCCCGTCATAACTCGAGAATATACCACAGGTTCCCGCCGCAACTAGAGAAAAACCATGAGACTTCCCCCTCGCCGCGAGATGCGGCCCGATTCCCCTACACTGCGTGCAGAGCAATTCCGTGTTGCACATCAAACATGAAAGGAGCCTTGATTTCCTTGATGGCACTCCAGAGAATCACCAAGAACACTGTTTCAAGGCTAGAGGAATCCTGAGGTCACTGTAGCAACACGAAAGTGCTCCGTGGACCAAAAATCAACTCGAGGTGAGAGGTGAGTCCCTGGCTTCGACTCCAGAGGAATAACACCTTACCACAAGCACCTCAAGAGGAGGCTTCTCTCAGCTCTAGGTATGTGAGAGGGACCCTGATTTTGCGGCCTCAGGTGGAATGGACACTGCGATGCCCTGACGTGAAATAAGGCCGGATATCCCTGCAGTGACTTGAATGCAGGCTCGTCTTGCATCTCCTAGATGAAAGGATGTCTGAATCCCCTGTGGAGACCACAGAGAAAGACCTAGTTCCCCACCTCATCGCGACCGGTGGCCTCACATCCTTTGAAAACTCCAGAGGTACACGGAGATCAGTGCCTCCAAAGAAGGCGATGCCTGACTCCTCGTGAAACTTGATAGGAGTCCCGGGATTCCTGTGGCACGTGGAAAGGGACCCTTGGTCTATCGCCTCAGCTGGAGAGGCGTCCCAATTGCCCTGCCAAGCCTCGAGGAGAATCCCGAGTTGTCCGTCGCAACTAGGCAGGAGTATTGCCGTCTCTGAACAAACACGTGTGTGGAAGGGCCATCCCCGTCGTAACTTGAGAATATATCCCAGGTTCCCACCGCAACTCGAGAAAAACCATGAGACTTCCCCCTCGCCGCGAGATGAGGCCCGATTCCCCAGCACTGCGTGCAGAGCAATTCCGTGTTGCACATCACACATGAAAGGAGCCTTGATTTCCTTGATGGCACTCCAGAGAAACCCCAAGAACACTGTTTCAAGGATAGAGGGATCCTGAGGTCACTGTAGCAACACGAAAGAGCTCCGTGGACCACAAATCAACTCGAGATGAGAGGTTAGTCCCTGGCTTCGACTCCAGAGGAATACCACCTTACCACAAGCACCTCAAGAGGAGGCTTCTCTCAGCTCTAGGTATGTGAGAGGGACCCTGAGTTTGTGGCCTCAAGTGGAATGGACACCGCGATGCCCTGACTCGATATAAGGCCGGATATCCCTGCAGTGACTTGAATGCAGGCTGTTCTTGCATCTCCTAAGATGAAAGGATGTCTGAATCCCCGGTGGAGACCATAGAGAAAGACCTAGTTCCCCACCTCATGGCGACCGGAGGCCTCACATCCTTTGAAAACTCCAGAGGTACGCGGAGATCAGTGCCTCCAAAGGAGACGATGCCTGACTCCTCGTGAAACTTGATAGGAGTCCCAGGATTCCTGTGGCACATAGAAAGGGACCCTTGGTCTCCCGCCTCAGCTGGAGAGGCGTCCCAATTGCCCTGCCAAGCCTCGAGGAGAATCCCGAGTTGTCCCTCGCAACTAGGCAGGAGTCCTGACGTCGCGGAACAAACACGTGTGTGGAAGGGCCATCCCCGTCGTAACTCGAGAATATACCCCAGGTTCCCGCCGCAACTCGAGAAAAACCATGAGACTTCCCCCTCGCCGCGAGATGAGGCCCGATTCCCCTGCACTGCGTGCAGAGCAATTCCGTGTTGCACATCACACATGAAAGGAGCCTTGATTTCCTTGATGGCACTCCAGAGAAACCCCAAGAACACTGTTTCAAGGCTAGAGGGTTCCTGAGGTCACTGTAGCAACAGGAAAGAGCTCCGTGGACCAAAAATCAACTCGAGATGAGAGGTTAGTCCCTGGCTTCGACTCCAGAGGAATACCACCTTACCACAAGCACCTCAAGAAGAGGCTTCTCTCAGCTCTAGCTATGTGAGAGGGACCCTGACTTTGCGGCCTCAAGTGGAATGGACACCGCGATGCCCTGACTCGAAATAAGGCCGGATATCCCTGCAGTGACTTGAATGCAGGCTCGTCTTGCATCTCCCAAGATGAAAGGATGTCTGAATCCCCTGTGGAGACCACAGAGAAAGACCTAGTTCCCGACCTCATCGCGACTGGAGGCCTCACGTCCTTTGAAAACTTCAGAGGTACGCGGAGATCAGTGCCTCCAAAGGAGACGATGCCTGACTCCTCGTGAAACTTGATAGGAGTTCCAGGATTCCTGTGACACGTAGAAAGGGACACTTGGTCCACAGCCTCAGCTGGAGAGGCGTCCCAATTGCCCTGCCAAGCCTCGAGGAGAATCCCGAGTTGTCCCTCACAACTAGGCAGGAGTCCTGACGTCGCTGAACAAACACGTGTGTGGAAGGGCCATCCCCGTCGTAACTCGAGAATATACCCCAGGTTCCCGCCGCAACTCGAGAAAAACCATGAGACTTTCCCCTCGCCGCAAGATGAGGCCCGATTCCCCTGCACTGCGTGCAGAGCAATTCCATGTTGCACATCACACATGAAAGGAGCCTTGATTTCCTTGATGGCACTCCAGAGAAACCCCAAGAACACTGTTTCAAGGCTATAGGGATCCTGAGGTCACTGTAGCCACACGAAAGATCTCCGTGGACCAAAAATCAACTCGAGATGAGAGGTTAGTCCCTGGCTTCGACTCCAGAGTAATACCACCTTACCACAAGCACCTCAAGAAGAGGCTTCTCTCACCTCTAGGTATGTGAGAGGGACCCTGATTTTGCGGCCTCAAGTGGAATGGACACTGCGAAGCCCTGACGCGAAATAAGGCCGGATATCCCTGCAGTGACTTGAATGCAGGCTCGTCTTGCATCTCCCAAGATGAAAGGATGTCTGAATACCCTGTGGAGACCACAGAGAAAGACCTAGTTCCCCACCTCATCGCGACCGGAGGCCTCACATCCTTTGAAAATTCCAGAGGTACGCAGAGATCAGTGCCTCCAAAGGAGACGATGCCTGACTCCTCATGAAACTTGATAGGAGTCCCAGGATTCCTGTGGCACGTGGATAGGGACATTTGGTCTCCTGCCTCAGCTGGAGAGGCGTCCCAATTGCCCTGTCAAGCCTCGAGGAGAATCCCGAGTTGTCCCTCGCAACTAGGCAGGAGTCCTGCCATCGCTGAACAAACACGTGTGTGGAAGGGCCATCCCCGTCGTAACTCGAGAATATATCCCAGGTTCCCATCGCAACTCGAGAAAAACCATGAGATTTCCCCCTCGCCGCAAGATGAGGCCCGATTGCCCTGCACTGCGTGCAGAGAAATTCCGTGTTGCACATCACACATGAAAGGAGCGTTGATTTCCTTGATGGCACTCCAGAGAAACCCCAAGAACACTGTTTCAAGGCTAGAGGATCCTGAGGTCACTGTAGCAACACGAAAGAGCTCCGTGGACCAAAAATCAACTCGAGATGAGAGGTTAGTCCCTGGATTCGACTCCAGGGGAATACCACCTTACCACAAGCACCTCAAGAGGAGGCTTCTCTCAGCTCTGGGCATGTGAGAGGGACCCTGAGTTTTCGGCCACAAGTGGAATGGACACCGCGATGCCCTGACTCGAAATAAGGCCCGATATCCCTGCAGTGACTTGAATGCAGGCTCGTCTTGCATCTCCCAAGACGAAAGGATGTCTGAATCCCCTGTGGAGACCACAGAGAAAGACCTAGTTCCCCACCTCATCGCGACCGGAGGCCTCACATCCTTTGAAAACTCCAGAGGTACGCGGAGATCAGTGCCTCCAAAGGAGACGATGCCTGACTCCTCGTGAAACTTGATAGGAGTCCCAGGATTCCTGTGGCACATGGAAAGGGACCCTTGGTCTCCCGCCTCAGCTGGAGAGGCGTCCCAATTGCCCTGCCAAGCCTCGAGGAGAATCCCGAGTTCGCCCTCGCAACTAGGCAGGAGTCCTGACGTCGCTGAACAAACACGTTGGTGGAAGGGCCATCCCCGTCGTAACTCGAGAATATACCCCAGGTTCCCGCCGCAGCTCGAGAAAAACCATGAGACTTCCCCCTCGCCGCGAGATGAGGCGCGATTCCCCTACACTGC
Organism: Cervus elaphus; assembly: GCF_910594005.1. Lineage (NCBI taxonomy): Eukaryota > Metazoa > Chordata > Mammalia > Artiodactyla > Cervidae > Cervus > Cervus elaphus. The sequence goes on along the minus strand of NC_057834.1, from coordinate 9,830,070 downwards.
GTGCAGAGCAATTCCGTGTTGCACATCACACATGAAAGGAGCCTTGATTTCCTTGATGACACTCCAGAGAAACCCCAAGAACACTGTTTCAAGGCTAGAGGGATCCTGAGGTCACTGTAGCAACACGAAAGAGCTCCGTGGACCAAAAATCAACTCGAGATGAGAGGTTAGTCCCTGGTTTCGACTCCAGAGGTATACCACCTTACCACAAGCACCTCAAGAGGAGGCTTCTCTCAGCTCTAGGTATGTGAGAAGGACCCTGATTTTGCGGCCTCAAGTGGAATGGACACCGCGATGCCCTGACTCGAAATATGGCCTGATATCCCTGCAGTGACTTGAATGCAGGCTCGTCTTGCAATTCCCAAAATGAAAGCATGTCTGAATCCCCTGTGAAGACCACAGAGAAAGACCTAGTTCCCCACTTCATGGCGACCGGAGCCCTCACATCCTTTGAAAACTCCAGAGGTACGCGGAGATCAGTGCCTCCAAAGAAGACGATGCCTGACTCCTCGTGAAACTTGATAGGAGTCCCAGGATTCCTGTGGCACATGGAAAGGGACCCTTGGTCTCCCTCCTCAGCTGGAGAGGCGTCCCAATTGCCCTGCCAAGCCTCGAGGAGAATCCCGAGTTGTCCCTCGCAACTAGGCAGGAGTCCTGACGTCGCTGATCAAACACGTGTGTGGAACGGCCATCCCCGTCGTAATTCGAGAAAATACCCCAGATTCCCGCCGCAACTCGAGAAAAACCATGAGACTTCCCCCTCGCCGCGAGATGAGGCCCGATTCCCCTGCACTGCGTGCAGAGCAATTCCGTGTTGCACATCACACATGAAAGGAGCCTTGATTTCCTTGATGGCACTCCAGAATTCCCAAGAACACTGTTTCAAGGCTAGAGGCGTCCTGAGGTCACTGTAGCAACACGAAAGAGCTCCGTGGACTAAAAATCAACTCGAGATGAGAGGTTAGTCCCTGGCTTCGACTCCAGAGGAATACCACCTTACCACAAGCACCTCAAGAGGAGGCTTCTCTCAGCTCTAGGTATGTGAGAGGGACCCTGATTTTGTGGCCTCAAGTGGAATGGACACCGCGATGCCCTGACTCGATATAAGGCCGGATATCCCTGCAGTGACTTGAATGCAGGCTCGTCTTGCATCTCTCAAGATGAAAGGATGTCTGAATCCCCGGTGGAGACCACAGAGAAAGACCTAGTTCCCCACCTCATCGCGACCGGAGGCCTCACATCCTTTGAAAACTCCAGAGGTACGCGGAGATCAGTGCCTCCAAAGGAGACGATGCCTGACTCCTCGTGAAACTTGATAGGAGTCCCTGGATTACTGTGCCACATGGAAAGGGACCCTTTGTCTCCCGCCTCAGCTGGAGAGGCGTCCCAATTGCCCTGCCAAGCCTCGAGGAGAATCCCGAGTTGTCCCTCGCAACTAGGCAGGAGTCCTGACGTCGCTGAACAAACAAGTGTGTGGAAGGGCCATCCCCGTCGTAACTCGAGAGTATACCCCAGGTTCCCGCTGCAACTCAAGAAAAACCATGAGACTTCCCCCTCGCCGCGAGATGAGGCCCGATTCCCCTGCACTGCGTGCAGAGCAATTCCGTGTTGCACATCACACATGAAAGGAGCCTTGATTTCCTTGATGGCACTCCAGAGAAACCCCAAGAACACTGTTTCAAGGCTAGAGGGAACCTGAGGTCACTGTAGCAACACGAAAGAGCTCCGTGGACCAAAAATCAACTCGAGATGAGAGGTTAGTCCCTGGCTTCGTCTCCAGACGAATACCACCTTACAACAAGCACCTCAAGAGGAGGCTTCTCTCAGCTCTATGTATGTGAGAGGGACCCTGACTTTGCCGCCTCAAGTGCAATGGACACTGCGATGCCCTGACTCGAAATAAGGCCGGATATCCCTGCAGTGACTTGAATGCAGGCTCGTCTTGCATCTCCCAAGATGAAAGGATGTCTGAATCCCCTGTGGAGACCACAGAGAAAGACCTAGTTCCCCACCTCATCGCGACCGGAGGCCTCACATCCTTTGAAAACTCCAGAGCTACGCGGAGATCAGTGCCTCCAAAGGAGACGATGCCTGACTCCTCGTGAAACTTTATAGGAGTCCCAGGATTCCTGTGGCACGTGGAAAGGGACCCTTGGTCTCCCGCCTCAGCTGGAGAGGCGTCCCAATTGCCCTGCCAAGCCTCGAGGAGAATCCCGAGTTGTCCCTCGCAACTAGGCAGGAGTCCTGACGTCGCTGATCAAACACGTGTGTGGAAGGGCCATCCCCGTCGTAACTCGAGAGTATACCCCAGGTTCCCGCTGCAACTCAAGAAAAACCATGAGACTTCCCCCTCGCCGCGAGATGAGGCCCGATTTCCCTGCACTGCGTGCAGAGCAATTCCGTGTTGCACATCACACATGAAAGGAGCCTTGATTTCCTTGATGGCACTCCAGAGAAACCCCAAGAACACTGTTTCAAGGCTAGAGGGATCCTGAGGTCACTGTAGCAACACGAAAGAGCTCCGTGGACCAAAAATCAACTGGAGATGAGAGGTTAGTTCCTGGCTTCGACTCCAGAGGAATACCACCTTACCGCAAGCACCTCAATAGGAGGCTTCTCTCAGCTCTAGGTATGTGAGAGGGACCCTGAGTTTGCGGCCTCAAGTGGAATGGACGCTGCGATGCCCTGACGCGAAATAAGGCCGGATATCCCTGCAGTGACTTGAATGCAGGCTCGTCTTGCATCTCCCAAGATGAAAGGATGTCTGAATCCCCTGTGGAGACCACAGAGAAAGACCTAGTTCCCCACCTCATCGCGACCGGAGGCCTCACATCCTTTGAAAACTCCAGAGGTACGCGGAGATCAGTGCCTCCAAAGGAGACGATGCCTGACTCCTCGAGAAAATTAATAGGAGTCCCAGGATTCCTGTGGCACGTGGAAAGGGACCCTTGGTCTCCCGCCTCAGCTGGAGAGGCGTCCCAATTGCCCTGCCAAGCCTCGAGGAGAATCCCGAGTTGTCCCTCGCAACTAGGCAGGAGTATTGCCGTCTCTGAACAAACACGTGTGTGGAAGGGCTATCCCCGTCGTAACTTGAGAATATATCCCAGGTTCCCGCCGCAACTCGAGAAAAACCATGAGACTTCCCCCTCGTCTCGAGATGAGGCCCGATTCCCCTGCACTGCGTGCAGAGCAATTCCGTGTTGCACATCACACATGAAAGGAGCCTTGATTTCCTTGATGGCACTCCAGAATTCCCAAGAACACTGTTTCAAGGCTAGAGGCATCCTGAGGTCACTGTAGCAACACGAAAGAGCTCCGTGGACTAAAAATCAACTCGAGATGAGAGGTTAGTCCCTGGCTTCGACTCCAGAGGAATACCACCTTACCACAAGCACCTCAAGAGGAGGCTTCTCTCAGCTCTAGGTATGTGAGAGGGACCCTGATTTTGTGGCCTCAAGTGGAATGGACACCGCGATGCCCTGACTCGATATAAGGCCGGATATCCCTGCAGTGACTTGAATGCAGGCTCGTCTTGCATCTCCCAAGATGAAAGGATGTCTGAATCCCCGGTGGAGATCACAGAGAAAGACCTAGTTCCCCACCTCATGGCGACCGGAGGCCTCACATCCTTTGAAAACTCCAGAGGTACGCGGAGATCAGTGCCTCCAAAGGAGACGATGCCTGACTCCTCGTGAAACTTGATAGGAGTCCCAGGATTCCTGTGGCACATGGAAAGGGACACTTGGTCTCCCGCCTCAGCTGGAGAGGCGTCCCAATTGCCCTGCCAAGCCTCGAGGAGAATCCCGAGTTGTCCCTCGCAACTAGGCAGGAGTCCTGACGTCGCTGAAGAAACACGTGTGTGGAAGGGCCATCCCCGTCGTTACTCGAGAGTATACCCCAGGTTCCCGCCGCAACTCGAGAAAAACCATGAGACTTCCCCCTCGCCGCGAGATGAGGCCCGATTCCCCTGCACTGCGTGCAGAGCAATTCCGTGTTGCACATCACACATGAAAGGAGCCTTGATTTCCTTGATGGCACTCCAGAGAAACCCCAAGAACACTGTTTCAAGCCTAGAGGGATCCTGAGGTCACTGTAGCCACATGAAAGAGCTCCGTGGACCAAAAATCAACTCGAGATGAGAGGTTAGTCCCTGGCTTCGACTCCAGAGGAATACCACCTTACCACAAGCACCTCAAGAGGAGGCTTCTCTCAGCTCTAGGTATGTGAGAGGGACCCTGAGTTTGCGGCCTCAAGTGGAATGGACACCGCGATGCCCTGACTCGAAATAAGGCCGGATATCCCTGCAGTGACTTGAATGCAGGCTCGCCTTGCATCTCCCAAGATGAAAGGATGTCTGAATCCCCTGTGGAGATCACAGAGAAAGACCTAGTTCCACACCTCATCGCGACCGGAGGCCTCACATCCTTTGAAAACTCCAGAGGTACGCGGAGATCAGTGCATCCAAAGGAGACGATGCATGACTCCTCGTGAAACTTGATAGGAGTCCCAGGATTCCTGTGGCACGTGGAAAGGGACCCTTGGTCTCCCGCCTCAGCTGGAGAGGCGTCCCAATTGCCCTGGCAAGCCTCGAGGAGAATCCCGAGTTGTCCCTCACAACTAGGCAGGAGTCCTGAAGTGGCTGAACAAACACGTGTGTGGAAGGGCGATTCCCGTCATAACTCGAGAATATACCACAGGTTCCCGCCGCAACTAGAGAAAAACCATGAGACTTCCCCCTCGCCGCGAGATGCGGCCCGATTCCCCTACACTGCGTGCAGAGCAATTCCGTGTTGCACATCAAACATGAAAGGAGCCTTGATTTCCTTGATGGCACTCCAGAGAAACCCCAAGAACACTTTTTCAAGGCTAGAGGAATCCTGAGGTCACTGTAGCAACACGAAAGTGCTCCGTGGACCAAAAATCAACTCGAGGTGAGAGGTGAGTCCCTGGCTTCGACTCCAGAGGAATAACACCTTACCACAAGCACCTCAAGAGGAGGCTTCTCTCAGCTCTAGGTATGTGAGAGGGACCCTGATTTTGCGGCCTCAGGTGGAATGGACACTGCGATGCCCTGACGTGAAATAAGGCCGGATATCCCTGCAGTGACTTGAATGCAGGCTCGTCTTGCATCTCCTAGATGAAAGGATGTCTGAATCCCCTGTGCAGACCACAGAGAAAGACCTAGTTCCCCACCTCATCGCGACCGGAGGCCTCACATCCTTTGAAATCTCCAGAGGGACGCGGAGATCAGTGCCTCCAAAGAAGGCGATGCCTGACTCCTCGTGAAACTTGATAGGAGTCCCGGGATTCCTGTGGCACGTGGAAAGGGACCCTTGGTCTCCCGCCTCAGCTGGAGAGGCGTCCTAATTGCCCTGCCAAGCCTCGAGGAGAATCCCGATTTGTCCCTCGTAACTAGGCAGGAGTCCTGACGTCGCTGAACAAACACGTGGGTGGAAGGGCCATCCCCGTCGTAACTCGAGAATATACCCCGGGTTCCCGCCGCAACTCGAGAAAAACCATGAGACTGCCCCCTCGCCACGAGATGAGGCCCGTTTTCCCTGCACTGCATTCAGAGCAATTCCGTGTTGCACATTAAACATGAAAGGAGTCTTGATTTCCTTGATGGCACTCCAGAGAAACCCCAAGAACACTGTTTCAAGGCTAGAGGGATCCTGAGGTGACTGGAGCAACACGAAAAAGCTCCGTGGACCAAAAATCAACTCGAGATGAGAGGTTAGTCCCTGGCTTCGACTCCAGAGGAATACCACCTTACCACAAGCACCTCAAGAGGAGGCTTCTCTCAGATCTAGGTATGTGAGAGGGACCCTGAGTTTGCAGCCTCAAGTGGAATGGACACCGCGATGCCCTGACTCGAAATAAGGCCGGATATCCCTGCAGTTACTTGAATGCTGGCTGGTCATGCATCTCCCAAGACGAAAGGATGTCTGAATCCCCTGTGGAGACCACAGAGAAAGACCTAGTTCCCCACCTCATCACGACCGGAGGCCTCACATCCTTTGAAAACTCCAGAGGTATGCGGAGATCAGTGCTTCCAAAGTAGATGATGCCTGACTCCTCGTGAAACTTGACAGGAGTCCCAGGATTCCTGTGGCACGTGGAAAGGGACCCTTGGTCTCCCGCCTCAGCTGGAGAGGCGTCCCAATTTCCCTGCCAAGCCTCGAGGAGAATCCCGAGTTGTCCCTCGCAACTAGGCAGGAGTCCTGACGTCGCTGAACAAACATGTGTGTGGAAGGGCCATCCCCGTCGTAACTCGAGAATATACCCCAGGTTCCCACCGCAACTCGAGAAAACCATGAGACTTCCCCCTCGCCGCGAGATGAGGCCCGATTCCACTGCACTGCATGCAGAGCAATTCCATGTTGCACATCAAACATGGAAGGAGCCTTGATTTCCTGGATGGCACTCCAGAGAAAACCAAAGAACACTGTTTCAAGGCTAGAGGGATCCTGAGGTCACTGTAGCAACACGAAAGAGCTCCGTGGACCAAAAATCAACTCGAGATGAGAGGTTAGTCCCTGGCTTCGACTCCAGAGGAATACCACCTTACCACAAGCACCTCAAGAGGAGGCTTCTCTCAGCTCTAGGTATGTGAGAGGGACCCTGAGTTTGCGGCCTCAAGTGGAATGGACGCTGCGATGCCCTGACGCGAAATAAGGCCGGATATCCCTGCAGTGACTTGAATGCAGGCTCGTCTTGCATCTCCCAAGATGAAAGGATGTCTGAATCCCCTGTGGAGACCACAGAGAAAGACCTAGTTCCCCACCTCAGCGCGACCGGAGGCCTCACATCCTTTGAAAACTCCAGAGGTACGCGGAGATCAGTGCCTCCAAAGGAGACGATGCCTGACTCCTCGAGAAACTTAATAGGAGTCCCAGGATTCCTGTGGCACGTGGAAAGGGACCCTTGGTTTCCCGCCTCAGCTGGAGAGGCGACCCAATTGCCCTGCCAAGCCTCGAGGAGAATCCCGAGTTGTCCCTCGCAAATAGGCAGGAGTATTGCCGTCTCTGAACAAACACGTGTGTGGAAGGGCCATCCCCGTCGTAACTTGAGAATATATCCCAGGTTCCCGCCGCAACTCGAGAAAAACTATGAGACTTCCCCCTCGTCTCGAGATGAGGCCCGATTCCCCTGCACTGCGTGCAGAGCAATTCCGTGTTGCACATCACACATGAAAGGAGCCTTGATTTCCTTGATGGCACTCCAGAATTCCCAAGAACACTGTTTCAAGGCTAGAGGCATCCTGAGGTCACTGTAGCAACACGAAAGTGCTCCGTGGACTAAAAATCAACTCGAGATGAGAGGTTAGTCCCTGGCTTCGACTCCAGAGGAATACCACCTTACCACAAGCACCTCAAGAGGAGGCTTCTCTCAGCTCTAGGTATGTGAGAGGGACCCTGATTTTGTGGCCTCAAGTGGAATGGACACCGCGATGCCCTGACTCGATATAAGGCCGGATATCCCTGCAGTGACTTGAATGCAGGCTCGTCTTGCATCTCCCAAGATGAAAGGATGTCTGAATCCCCGGTGGAGATCACAGAGAAAGACCTAGTTCCCCACCTCATGGCGACCGGAGGCCTCACATCCTTTGAAAACTCCAGAGGTACGCGGAGATCAGTGCCTCCAAAGGAGACGATGCCTGACTCCTCGTGAAACTTGATAGGAGTCCCAGGATTCCTGTGGCACATGGAAAGGGACCCTTGGTCTCCCGCCTCAGCTGGAGAGGCGTCCCAATTGCCCTGCCAAGCCTCGAGGAGAATCCCGAGTTGTCCCTCGCAACTAGGCAGGAGTCCTGACGTCGCTGAAGAAACACGTGTGTGGAAGGGCCATCCCCGTCGTTACTCGAGAGTATACCCCAGGTTCCCGCCGCAACTCGAGAAAAACCATGAGACTTCCCCCTCGCCGCGAGATGAGGCCCGATTCCCCTGCACTGCGTGCAGAGCAATTCCGTGTTGCACATCACACATGAAAGGAGCCTTGATTTCCTTGATGGCACTCCAGAGAAACCCCAAGAACACTGTTTCAAGGCTAGAGGGAACCTGAGGTCACTGTAGCAACACGAAAGAGCTCCGTGGACCAAAAATCAACTCGAGATGAGAGGTTAGTCCCTGGCTTCGACTCCAGAGGAATACCACCTTACCACAAGCACCTCAAGAGGAGGCTTCTCTCAGCTCTAGGTATGTGAGAGGGACCCTGAGTTTTCGGCCGCAAGTGAAATGGACACCGCGATGCCCTGACTCGAAGTAAGGCCGGATATCCCTGCAGTGACTTGAATGCACGCTCGTCTTGCATCTCCCAAGACGAAAGGATGTCTGAATCCCCTGTGGAGACCACAGAGAAAGACCTAGTTCCCCACCTCATCGCGACCGGAGGCCTCACATCCTTTGAAAACTCAAGAGGTACGCCGAGATCAGTGCCTCCAAAGGAGACGATGCCTGACTCCTCGTGAAACTTGATAGGAGTCCCACGACTCCTGTGGCACGTGGAAAGGGACTCTTGGTCTCCCGCCTCAGCTGGAGAGGCGTCCCAATTGCCCTGCCAAGCCTCGAGGAGAATCCCGAGTTGTCCCTCGCAACTAGGCAGGAGTCCTGACGTCGCTGAACAAACACGTGGGTGGAAGGGCCATCCCCGTCGTAACTCGAGAATATATGCCAGGTTCCCGCCGCAACTCGAGAAAAACCATGAGACTTCCCCCTCGCCGTGAGATGAGGCTCGATTCCCCTGCACTGCATGCAGAGCAATTCCATGTTGCACATCAAACATGAAAGGAGCCTTTTTTTCCTTGATGGCACTGCAGAGAAACCCCAAGAACACTGTTTCAAGGCTAGAGGGATCCTGAGGTCACTGTAGCAACACGAAAGAACTGCGTGGACCAAAAATCAACTCGAGATGAGAGGTTAGTCCGTGGCTTCGACTCCAGAGGAATACCACCTTACCACAAGCACCTCAAGAGGGGGCTTCTCTCAGCTCTAGGTATGTGAGAGGGACCCTGAGTTTGCAGCCTCAAGTGGAATGGACACTGCAATGCCCTGCCGCGAAATAAGGCCGGATATCCTTGCAGTGACTTGAAGGCAGGCTCGTCTTGCATCTCCCAAGATGAAAGGATGTCTGAATCCCTTGTGGAGACCACAGAGAAAGACCCAGTTCCCCACCTGATCGCGACCGGAGGCCTCACATCCTTTGAAAACTCCAGAGGTACGCGGAGATCAGTGCCTCCAAAGGAGACGATGCCTGACTCCTCGTGAAACTTGATAGGAGTCCCAGGATTCCTGTGGCACGTGGAAAGGGACCCTTGGTCTCCCGCCTCAGCTGGAGAGGCGTCCCAATTGCCCTGCCAAGCCTCGAGGAGAATCCCGAGTTGTCCCTCGCAACTAGGCAGGAGTCCTGACCTCGCTGATGAAACACGTGTGTGGAACGGCCATCCCCGTCGTAACTAGAGAATATACCCCAAGTTACCGCCGCAACTCGAGAAAAACCATGAGACTTCCCCCTCGACGCTAGATGAGGCCCGATTCCCCTGCACTGCGTGCAGAGCAATTCCGTGTTGCACATCACACATGAAAGGAGCCTTGATTTCCTTGATGGCACTCCAGAGAAACCCCAAGAACACTGTTTCAAGGCTAGAGGGATCCTGAGGTCACTGTAGCAACACGAAAGAGCTCCATGGACCAAAAATCAACTCGAGATGAGAGGGTAGTCCCTGGCTTCGACTCCAGAGGAATAACACCTTACCACAAGCACCTCAAGAGGAGGCTTCTCTCAGCTCTAGGTATGTGAGAGGGACCCTGAGTTTGCGGCCTCAAGTGGAATGGACACCGCGATGCCCTGACTCGAAATAAGGCCGGATATCCATGCAGTGACATGAATGCAGGCTGTTCTTGCATCTCCCAAGACGAAACGATGTCTGAATCCCCTCTGGAGACCACAGAGAAAGACCTAGTTCCCCACCTCATCGCGACCAGAGGCCTCACATTCTTTGAAAACTCCAGAGGTAAGCGGAGATCAGTGCCTCCAAAGGAGACGATGCCTGATGCCTCGTGAAACTTGATAGGAGTCCCAGGATTCCTGTGGCATGTGGAAAGGGACCCTTGGTCTCCCGCCTCAGCTGGAGAGACCTCCCAATTGGCCTGCCAAGCCTCGAGGAAAATCCCGAGTTTTCCCTCGCAACTAGGCAGGAATTCTGCCGTCGCTGAACAAACACGTGTGTGGAAGGGCCATCCCCGTCGTAACTCGAGAATATACCCCAGGTTCCAGCCGCAACTCGAGAAAAACCATGAGACTTCCCCCTCGCCGCGAGATGAGGTCCGATTCCCTGCCCTGCGTGCAGAGCAATTCCGTGTTGCACATCACACATGAAAGGAGCCTTGATTTCCTTCATGGCACTCCAGAGAAACCCCAAGAACACTGTTTCAAGGCTAGAGGGATCCTGAGGTCCCTGTAGAAACACGAAAGAGCTCCGTGGACCAAAAATCAACTCGAGATGAGAGGTTAGTCCCTGGCTTCGACTCCAGAGGAATACCACCTTACCACAAGCACCTCAAGAGGAGGCTTCTCACAGCTCTAAGTATGTGAGAGGGACCCTGATTTTGCGGCCTCAAGTGGAATGGACACTGCGATGCCCTGACTCGAAATAAGGCCGGATATCCCTGCAGTGACTTGAATGCAGGCTCGTCTTGCATCTCCCAAGATGAAAGGATGTCTGAATCCCCTGTGGATACCACAGAGAAAGACTTAGTTCCCCACCTCATGGCGACGGGAGGCCTCACATCCTTTCAAATCTCCAGAGGTACGCGGAGATCAGTGCTTCCAAAGGAGACGATGCCTGACTCCTCGTGAAACTTGATAGGAGTCCCAGGATTCCTGTGGCAGGTGGAAAGGGACCCTTGGTCTCCCGCCTCAGCTGGAGAGGCGTCCCAATTGCCCTGCCAAGCCTCGAGGAGAATCCCGAGTTGTCCCTCGCAACTAGGCAGGAGTCCTGACTTCGCTGAGCAAACACGTGGGCGAAGGGCCATCCCCTTCGTAACTCGAGAATATACCCCAGGTTCCCGACGCAACTCGAGAAAAACCATGAGACTTCCCCCTCGCCGCTAGATGAGGCCTGATTCCCCTGCACTGCGTGCAGAGCAATTCCGTGTTGCACATCACACATGAAAGGAGCCTTGATTTCCTTGATGGCACTCCAGAGAAACCCCAAGAACACTCTTTCAAGGCTAGAGGGATCCTGAGGTCACTGTAGCAACACGAAAGAGCTCCGTGGACCAAAAATCAACTCGAGATGAGAGGTTAGTTCCTGGCTTCGACTCCAGAGGAATACCACCTTACCGCAAGCACCTCAAGAGGAGGCTTCTCTCAGCTCTAGGTATGTGAGAGGGACCCTGAGTTTGCGGCCTCAAGTGGAATGGACGCTGCCATGCCCTGACGCGAAATAAGGCCGGATATCCCTGGAGTGACTTGAATGCAGGCTCGTCTTGCATCTCCCAAGAAGAAAGGATGTCTGAATCCCCTGTGGAGACCACAGAGAAAGACCTAGTTCCCCACCTCATCGCGACCGGAGGCCTCACATCCTTTGAAAACTCCAGAGGTACGCGGAGATCAGTGCCTCCAAAGGAGACGATGCCTGACTCCTCGAGAAACTTAATAGGAGTCCCAGGATTCCTGTAGCACGTGGAAAGGGACCCTTGGTCTCCCGCCTCAGCTGGAGAGGCGTCCCAATTGCCCTGCCAAGCCTCGAGGAGAATCCCGAGTTGTCCCTCGCAACTAGGCAGGAGTCCTGACGTCGCTGAACAAACAAGTGTGTGGAAGGGCCATCCCCGTCGTAACTCGAGAGTATACCCCAGGTTCCCGCTGCAACTCGAGAAAAACCATGAGACTTCCCCCTCGCCGCGAGATGAGGCCCGATTCCCCTGCACTGCGTGCAGAGCAATTCCGTGTTGCACATCACACACGTAAGGAGCCTTGATTTCCTTGATGGCACTCCAGAGAAACCCCAAGAACACTGTTTCAAGGCTAGAGGGAACCTGAGGTCACTGTAGCAACACGAAAGAGCTCCGTGGACCAAAAATCAACTCGAGATGAGAGGTTAGTCCCTGGCTTCGACTCCAGACGAATACCACCTTACCACAAGCACCTCAAGAGAAGGCTTCTCTCATCTCTAGTTATGTGAGAGGGACCCTGACTTTGCAGCCTCAAGTGCAATGGACACTGCGATGCCCTGACTCGAAATAAGGCCGGATATCCCTGCAGTGACTTGAATGCAGGCTCGTCTTGCATCTCCCAAGACGAAAGGATGTCTGAATCCCCTGTGGAGACCACAGAGAAAGACCTAGTTCCCCACCTCATCGCGACCGGAGGCCTCACATCCTTTGAAAACTCCAGAGCTACGCGGAGATCAGTGCCTCCAAAGGAGACGATGCCTGACTCCTCGTGAAACTTTATAGGAGTCCCAGGATTCCTGTGGCACATGGAAAGGGACCCTTGGTCTCCCGCCTCACCTGGAGAGGCGTCCCAATTGCCCTGCCAAGCCTCGAGGAGAATCCCGAGTTGTCCCTCGCAACTAGGCAGGAGTCCTGACGTAGCTGATCAAACACGTGTGTGGAACGGCCATCCCCGTCGTAACTCGAGAAAATACCCCAGGTTCCCGCCGCAACTCGAGAAAAACCATGAGACTTCCCCCTCGCCGCGAGATGAGGCCCGATTCCCCTGCACTGCGTGCAGAGCAATTCCGTGTTGCACATCACACATGAAAGGAGCCTTGATTTCCTTGATGGCACTCCAGAGAAACCCCAAGAACACTGTTTCAAGGCTAGAGGGATCCTGAGGTCACTGTAGCAACACGAAAGAGCTCCGTGGACCAAAAATCAACTCGAGATGAGAGGTTAGTTCCTGGCTTCGACTCCAGAGAAATACCACCTTACCGCAAGCACCTCAAGAGGAAGCTTCTCTCAGCTCTAGGTATGTGAGAGGGACCCTGAGTTTGCGGCCTCAAGTGGAATGGACGCTGCGATGCCCTGACGCGAAATAAGGCCGGATATCCCTGCAGTGACTTGAATGCAGGCTCGTCTTGCATCTCCCAAGATGAAAGGTTGTCTGAATCCCCTGTGGAGACCACAGAGAAAGACCTAGTTCCCCACCACATCGCGACCGGAGGCCTCACATTCTTTGAAAACTCCAGAGGTACGCGGAGATCAGTGCCTCCAAAGGAGACGATGCCTGACTCCTCGAGAAACTTAATAGGAGTCCCAGGATTTCTGTGGCACGTGGAAAGGGACCCTTGGTCTCCCGCCTCAGCTGGAGAGGCGTCCCAATTGCCCTGCCAAGCCTCAAGGAGAATCCCGAGTTGTCCCTCGCAACTAGGCAGGAGTATTGCCGTCTCTGAACAAACACGTGTGTGGAAGGGCCATCCCCGTCGTAACTCGAGAATATATCCCAGGTTCCCGCCGCAACTCGAGAGAAACCATGAGACTTCCCCCTCGTCTCGAGATGAGGCCCGATTCCCCTGCACTGCGTGCAGAGCAATTCCGTGTTGCACATCACACATTAAAGGAGCCTTGATTTCCTTGATGGCACTCCAGAGAAACCCCAAGAACAATGTTTCAAGGCTAGAGGGAACCTGAGGTCACTGTAGCAATACGAAAGAGCTCCATGGACCAAAAATCAACTCGAGATGAGAGGTTAGTCCCTGGCTTCGACTCCAGAGGAATAACACCTTACCACAATCACCTCAAGAGGAGGCTTCTCTCAGCTCTAGGTATGTGAGAGTGACCCTGAGTTTGCGGCCTCAAGTGGAATGGACACCGCGATGCCCTGACTCGAAATAAGGCCGGATATCCATGCAGTGACTTGAAGGCAGGCTGGTCTTGCATCTCCCAAGACGAAAGGATGTCTGAATCCCCTGTGGAGACCACAGAGAAAGACCTAGTTCCCCACCTCATCACGACCAGAGGCCTCATATCCTTTGAAAACTCCAGAGGTAAGCGGAGATCAGTGCCTCCAAAGGAGACGATGCCTGATGCCTCGTGAAACTTGATAGGAGTCCCAGGTTTCCTGTGCACGTGGAAAGGGACCCTTGGTCACCGCCTCAGCTGGACAGGCGTCCCAATTGCCCAGCCAAGACTCGAGGAGAATCCCGAGTTGTCCCTCGCAACTAGGCAGGAGACCTGACGTCGGTGAAAAAACACGTGGGTGGAAGGGCCATCCCCGTCGTAACTCGAGAATATACCCCAGGTTCCAGCCGCAAATCGAGAAAAAACATGAGACTTCCCCCTCGCCGCAAGATGAGGCCCGATTCCCCTGCACTGCATGCAGAGCAATTCCGTGTTGCACATCAAACATGAAAGGAGCCTTGATTTCCTTCATGGCACTCCAGAGAAACCCCAAGAACACTGTTTCAAGGCTAGAGGGATCCTGAGGTCCCTGTAGAAACACGAAAGAGCTCCGTGGACCAAAAATCAACTCGAGATGAGAGGTTAGTCCCTGGCTTCGACTCCAGAGGAATACCACCTTACCACAAGCACCTCAAGAGGAGGCTTCTCTCAGCTCTAGGTATGTGAGAGGGACCCTGATTTTGCGGCCTCAAGTGGAATGGACACTGCGATGCCCTGACGCGAAATAAGGCCGGATATCCCTGCAGTGACTTGAATGCAGGCTCGTCTTGCATCTCCCAAGATGAAAGGATGTCTGAATCCCCTGTGGAGACCACAGAGAAAGACTTAGTTCCCCACCTCATGGCGACGGGAGGCCTCACATCCTTTCAAATCTCCAGAGGTACGCGGAGATCAGTGCCTCCAAAGGAGACGATGCCTGACTCCTCGTGAAACTTGATAGGAGTCCCAGGATTCCTGTGGCACGTGGAAAGGGACCCTTGGTATCCCGCCTCAGCTGGAGAGGCGTCCCAATTGCCCTGCCAAGCCTCGAGGAGAATCCCGAGTTGTCCCTCGCAACCAGGCAGGAGTCCTGACTTCGCTGAGCAAACACGTGGGCGGAAGGGCCATCCCCTTCGTAACTCGAGAATATACCCCAGGTTCCCGACGCAACTCGAGAAAAACCATGAGACTTCCCCCTCGCCGCTAGATGAGGCCTGATTCCCCTGCACTGCGTGCAGAGCAATTCCGTGTTGCACATCACACATGAAAGGAGCCTTGATTTCCTTGATGGCACTCCAGAGAAACCCCAAGAACACTGTTTCAAGGCTAGAGGGATCCTGAGGTCACTGTAGCAACACGAAAGAGCTCCATGGACCAAAAATCAACTCGAGATGAGAGGGTAGACCCTGGCTTCGACTCCAGAGGAATATCACCTTACCACAAGCACCTGAAGAGGAGGCTTCTCTCAGCTCTAGGTATGTGAGAGGGACCCTGAGTTTGCAGCCTCAAGTGGAATGGACACCACGATGCCCTGACTCGAAATAAGGCCGGATATCCCTGCAGTGACTTGAATGCAGGCTCGTCTTGCATCGCCCAAGACGAAAGGATGTCTGAATCCCCTGTGTAGACCACATAGAAAGACCTAGTTCCCCACCTCATCGCGACCGGAGGCCTCACATCCTTTGAAAACTCCAGAGGTACGCGGAGATCAGTGCCTCCAAAGGAGACGATGCCTGACTCCTCGAGAAACTTAATAGGAGTCCCAGGATTCCTGTGGCACGTGGAAAGGGACCCTTGGTCTCCCGCCTCAGCTGGAGAGGCGTCCCAATTGCCCTGCCAAGCCTCGAGGAGAATCCCGAGTTGTCCCTCGCAACTAGGCAGGAGTCCTGACGTCGCTGAAAAAACAAGTGTGTGGAAGGGCCATCCCCGTCGTAACTCGAGAGTATACCCCAGGTTCCCGCTGCAACTCGAGAAAAACCATGAGACTTCCCCCTAGCCGCGAGATGAGGCCCGATTCCCCTGCACTGCGTGCAGAGCAATTCCGTGTTGCACATCACACACGAAAGGAGCCTTGATTTCCTTGATGGCACTCCAGAGAAACCCCAAGAACACTGTTTCAAGGCTAGAGGGAACCTGAGGTCACTGTAGCAACACGAAAGAGCTCCGTGGACCAAAAATCAACTCGAGATGAGAGGTTAGTTTTTGGCTTCGACTCCAGACGAATACCACCTTACGACAAGCACCTCAAGAGGAGGCTTCTCTCAGCTCTAGCTATGTGAGAGGGACCCTGAGTTTGCGGCCTCAAGTGGAATGGACGCTGCGATGCCCTGACGGGAAATGAGGCCGGATATTCCTGCAGTGACTTGAATGCAGGCTCGTCTTGCATCTCCCAAGATGAAAGGATGTCTGAATCCCCTGTGGAGACCACAGAGAAAGACCTAGTTCCCCACCTCATCGCGACCGGAGGCCTCACATCCTTTGAAAACTCCAGAGGTACGCGGAGATCAGTGCCTCCAAAGGAGACGATGCCTGACTCCTCGAGAAACTTAATAGGAGTCCCAGGATTTCTGTGGCACGTGGAAAGGGACCCTTGGTCTCCCGCCTCAGCTGGAGAGGCGTCCCAATTGCCCTGCCAAGCCTCGAGGAGAATCCCGAGTTGTCCCTCGCAACTAGGCAGGAGTATTGCCGTCTCTGAACAAACACGTGTGTGGAAGGGCCATCCCCGTCCTAACTTGAGAATATATCCCAGGTTCCCGCCGCAACTCGAGAAAAACCATGAGACTTCCCCCTCGCCGCGAGATGAGGCCCGATTCCCCTGCACTGCGTGCAGAGCAATTCCGTGTTGCACATCACACATGAAAGGAGCCTTGATTTCCTTGATGGCACTCCAAAATTCCCAAGAACACTGTTTCAAGGCTAGAGGCATCCTGAGGTCACAGTAGCAACACGAAAGAGCTCCGTGGACTAAAAAACAACTCGAGATGAGAGGTTATTCCCTGGCTTCGACTCCAGAGGAATACCACCTTACCACAAGCACCTCAAGAGGAGGCTTCTCTCAGCTCTAGGTATGTGAGAGGGACCCTGATTTTGTGGCCTCAAGTGGAATGGACACCGCGATGCCCTGACTCGATATAAGGCCGGATATCCCTGCAGTGACTTGAATGCAGGCTCGTCTTGCATCTCCCAAGATGAAAGGATGTCTGAATCCCCGGTGGAGACCACAGAGAAAGACCTAGTTCCCCACCTCATCGCGACCGGAGGCCTCACATCCTTTGAAAACTCCAGAGCTACGCGGAGATCAGTGCCTCCAAAGGAGACGATGCCTGACTCCTCGTGAAACTTGATAGGAGTCCCAGGATTCCTGTGGCACATGGAAAGGGACACTTGGTCTCCCGCCTCATCTGGAGAGGCGTCCCAATTGCCCTGCCAAGCCTCGAGGAGAATCCCGAGTTGTCCCTCGCAACTAGGCAGGAGTCCTGACGTCGCTGAAGAAACACGTGTGTGGAAGGGCCATCCCCGTCGTAACTCGAGAGTATACCCCAGGTTCCCGCCGCAACTCGAGAAAAACCATGAGACTTCCCCCTCGCCGCGAGATGAGGCCCGATTCCCCTGCACTGCGTGCAGAGCAATTCCGTGTTGCACATCACACATGAAAGGAGCCTTGATTTCCTTGATGGCACTCCAGAGAAACCCCAAGAACACTGTTTCAAGGCTAGAGGGAACCTGAGGTCACTGTAGCAACACGAAAGAGCTCCGTGGACCAAAAATCAACTCGAGATGAGAGGTTAGTCCCTGGCTTCGACTCCAGAGGAATACCACCTTACGACAAGCACCTCAAGAGGAGGCTTCTCTCAGCTCTAGCTATGTGAGAGGGACCCTGACTTTGCGGCCTCAAGTGCAATGGACACTGCGATGCCCTGACTCGAAATAAGGCCGGATATCCCTGCAGTGACTTGAATGCAGGCTCGTCTTGCATCTCCCAAGATGAAAGGATGTCTGAATCCCCTGTGGAGACCACAGAGAAAGACTTAGTTCCCGAACTCATCGCGACCGGAGGCCTCACATCCTTTGAAAACTTCAGAGGTACGCGGAGATCAGTGCCTCCAAAGGAGACGATGCCTGACATCTCGTGAAACTTGATAGGAGTCCCAAGATTCCTGTGACACGTGGAAAGGGACACTTGGTCCACAGCCTCAGCTGGAGAGGCGTCCCAATTGCCCTGCCAAGCCTCGAGGAGAATCCCGAGTTGTCCCTCACAACTAGGCAGGAGTCCTGACGTCGCTGAACAAACACGTGTGTGGAAGGGCCATCCCCGTCGTAACTCGAGAATATACCCCAGGTTCCCGCCGCAACTCGAGAAAAACCATGAGCCTTTCCCCTCGCCGCAAGATGAGGCCCGATTCCCCTGCACTGCGTGCAGAGCAATTCCGTGTTGCACATCACACATGAAAGGAGCCTTGATTTCCTTGATGGCACTCCAGAGAAACCCCAAGAACACTGTTTCAAGGCTAGAGGATCATGAGGTCACTGTAGCAACACGAAAGAGCTCCGTGGACCAAAAATCAACTCGAGATGAGAGGTTAGTCCCTGGATTCGACTCCAGAGGAATACCACCTTACCACAAGCACCTCAAGAGGAGGCTTCTCTCAGCTCTAGGTATGTGAGAGGGACCCTGAGTTTTCGGCCGCAAGTGAAATGGACACCGCGATGCCCTGACTCGAAATAAGGCCGGATATCCCTGCAGTGACTTGAATGCAGGCTCGTCTTGCATCTCCCAAGACGAAAGGATGTCTGAATCCCCTGTGGAGACCACAGAGAAAGACCTAGTTCCCCACCTCATCGCGACCGGAGGCCTCACATCCTTTGAAAACTCCAGAGGTACGCGGAGATCAGTGCCTCCAAAGGAGACGATGCCTGACTCCTCGTGAAACTTGATAGGAGTCCCAGGATTCCTGTGGCACTTGGAAAGGGACCCTTGGTCTCCCGCCTCAGCTGGAGAGGCGTCCCAATTGCCCTGCCAAGCCTCGAGGAGAATCCCGATTTCGCCCTCGCAACTAGGCAGGAGTCCTGCCGTTGTTGAACAAACACGTGTGTGGAAGGTCCATCCCCGTCGGAACTAGAGAATATACCCCAGGTTCCCGCCGCAACTCGAGAAAAACCATGAGACTTCCCCCTCGCCGCGAGATGAGGCCCGATTCCCCTACACTGCGTGCAGAGCAATTCCGTGTTGCACATCACACATGAAAGGAGCCTTGATTTCCTTGATGGCACTCCAGAGAAACCCCAAGAACACTGTTTCAAGGCTAGAGGGAACCTGAGGTCACTGTAGTAACACGAAAGAGCTCCGTGGACCAAAAATCAACTCGAGATGAGAGGTTAGTCCCTGGATTCGACTCCAGAGAAATACCACCTTACCACAAGCACCTCAAGAGGAGGCTTCTCTCAGCTCTAGGTATGTGAGAGGGACCCTGATTTTGCGGCCTCAAGTGGAATGGACACCGCGATGCCCTGACTCGAAATAAGGCCGGATATCCCTGCAGTGACTTGAATGCAGGCTCGTCTTGCAATTCCCAAAATGAAAGCATGTCTGAATCCCCTGTGGAGACCACAGAGAAAGACCTAGTTCCCCACTTCATGGCGACCGGAGGCCTCACATCCTTTGAAAACTCCAGAGGTACGCGGAGATCAGTGCCTCCAAAGGAGACGATGCCTGACTCCTCGTGAAACTTGATAGGAGTCCCAGGATTCCTGTGGCACATGGAAAGGGACCCTTGGTCTCCCTCCTCAGCTGGAAAGGCGTCCCAATTGCCCTGCCAAGCCTCGAGGAGAATCCCGAGTTGTCCCTCGCAACTAGGCAGGAGTCCTGACGTCGCTGAACAAACACTTGGGTGGAAGGGCCATCCCCGTCGTAACTCGAGGAAATACCCCAGGTTCCCGCCGCAACTCGAGAAAAACCATGAGACTTCCCCCTCGACGCTAGATGAGGCCCAATTCCCCTGCACTGCGTGCAGAGCAATCCCGTGTTGCACATCACACATGAAAGGAGCCTTGATTTCCTTGGTGGCACTCCAGAGAAACCCCAAGAACACTGTTTCAAGGCTAGAGGGATCCTGAGGTCACTGTAGCAACACGAAAGAGCTTCGTGGACCAAAAATCAACTCGAGATGAGAGGTTAGTCCCTGGCTTCGACTCCAGAGGAATACCACCTTACCACAAGCACCTCAAGAGGAGGCTTCTCTCAGCTCTAGCTATGTGAGAGGGACCCTGAGTATGCGCCCTCAAGTGGAATGGACACCACGATGCCCTGATTCGAAGTAAGGCCGGATTTCCCTGCAGTGACTTGAATGCAGGCTCGTCTTGCATCTCCCAAGACGAAAGGATGTCTGAATCCCCTGTGGAGACCACAGAGAAAGACCTAGTTCCCCACCTCATCGCGACCGGAGGCCTTACATCCTTTGATAACTCCAGAGGTACCCGGAGATCAGTGCTTCCAAAGGAGACGATGCCTGACTCCTCGTGATACTTGATAGGAGTCCCAGGATTCCTGTGGCACGTGGAAAGGGACTCTTGGTCTCCCGCCTCAGCTGGAGAGGCATCCCAATTGTGCCAAGCCTCGAGGAGAATCCCGAGTTGTCCCTCGCAACCAGGCAGGAGTCCTTACGTCGCTGAACAAAAACGTGTGTGGAAGGGCCATCCCCATCGTAACTCGTGAATATACCCCAGGTTCCCGCCGCAACTCGAGAAAAACCATGAGACTTCCCCCTCGCCGCGAGATGAGGCCCGATTCCCCTGCACTGCGTGCAGAGCAATTCCGTGTTGCACATCACACATGAAAGGAGCCTTGATTTCCTTGATGGCACTCCAGAGAAACCCCAAGAACACTGTTTCAAGGCTAGAGGGATCCTGAGGTCACTGTAGCAACACGAAAGAGCTCCGTGGACAAAAAATCAACTCGAGATGAGAGGTTAGTCCATGGCTTCGACTCCAGAGGAATACCACCTTACCACAAGCACCTCAAGAGGAGGCTTCCCTCAGCTCTATGTATGTGAGAGTGACCCTGATTTTGCGGCCTCAAGTGGAATGGACACCGCGATGCCCTGACTCGAAATAAGGCCGGATATCCCTGCAGTGACTTGAATGCAGGCTCGTCTTGCATCTCCCAAGACGAAAGGATGTCTGAATCCCCTGTGGAGACCACAGAGAAAGACCTAGTTCCCCACCTCATCGCGACCGGAGGCCTCACATCCTTTGAAAACTCCAGAAGTACGCGGAGATCAGTGCCTCCAAAGGAGACGATGCCTGACTCCTCGTGAAACTTGATAGGAGTCCCAGGATTCCTGTGGCACGTGGAAAGGGACCCTTGGTCTCCCGCCTCAGCTGGAGAGGCGTCCCAATTGCCCTGCCAAGCCTCGAGGAGAATCCCGAGTTGTCCCTCGCAACTAGGCAGGAGTCCTGACGTCGCTGATCAAATACGTGTGTGGAACGGCTATCCCCGTCGTAACTAGAGAATATACCCCAAGTTCCCGCCGCACCTCGAGAAAAACCATGAGACTTCCCCCTCGACGCTAGATGAGGCCCGATTCCCCTGCACTGCGTGCAGAGCAATTCCGTGTTGCACATCACACATGAAAGGAGCCTTGAT
The DNA here is from genome assembly GCF_910594005.1 of Cervus elaphus. Lineage (NCBI taxonomy): Eukaryota > Metazoa > Chordata > Mammalia > Artiodactyla > Cervidae > Cervus > Cervus elaphus. The sequence continues at coordinate 9,808,548 of NC_057834.1, read as the reverse complement.
TTCCTTGATGGCACTCCAGAGAAACCCCAAGAACACTGTTTCAAGGCTAGAGGGATCCTGAGGTCACTGTAGCAACACGAAAGAGCTCCATGGACCAAAAATCAACTCGAGATGAGAGGTTAGTCCCTGGCTTCGACTCCAGAGGAATACCACCTTACCACAAGCACCTCAAGAGGAGGCTTCTCTCAGCTCTAGGTATGTGAGAGGGACCCTGAGTTTGCGGCCTCAAGTGGAATGGACACCGCGATGCCCTGACTCGAAATAAGGCCGGATATCCATGCAGTGACTTGAATGCAGGCTGGTCTTGCATCTCCCAAGACGAAAGGATGTCTGAATCCCCTGTGGAGACCACAGAGAAAGACCTAGTTCCCCACCTCATCACGACCAGAGGCCTCACATCCTTTGAAAACTCCAGAGGTAAGCGGAGATCAGTGCCTCCAAAGGAGACGATGCCTGATGCCTCGTGAAACTTGATAGGAGTCCCAGGATTCCTATGGCATGTGGAAAGGGACCCTTGGTCTCCCGCCTCAGCTGGAGAGGCGTCCCAATTGGCCTGCCAAGCCTCGAGGAAAATCCCGAGTTTTCCCTCGCAACTAGGCAGGAATTCTGCCGTCGCTGAACAAACACGTGTGTGGAAGGGCCATCCCCGTCGTAACTCGAGAATATACCCCAGGTTCCAGCCGCAACTCGAGAAAAACCATGAGACTTCCCCCTCGCCGCAAGATGAGGCCTGATTCCCCTGCACTGCATGCAGAGCAATTCCGTGTTGCACATCACACATGAAAGGAGCCTTGATTTCCTTGATGGCACTCCAGAGAAACCCCAAGAACACTGTTTCAAGGCTAGAGGGATCCTGAGGTCACTGTAGCAACACGGAAGAGCTCCGTGGACCAAAAATCAACTCGAGATGAGAGGTTAGTCCCTGGATTCGACTCCAGAGAAATACCACCTTACCACAAGCACCTCAAGAGGAGGCTTCTCTCAGCTCTAGGTATGTGAGAGGGACCCTGAGTTTGCGGCCTCAAGTGGAATGGACACCGCGATGCCCTGACTCGAAATAAGGCCGGATATCCCTGCAGTGACTTGAATGCAGGCTCGTCTTGCATCTCCCAAGATGAAAGGATGTCTGAATCCCCTGTGGAGACCACAGAGAAAGATCTAGTTCCCCACCTCATGGCGACCGGAGGCCTCACATCCTTTGAAAACTCCAGAGCTACGCGGAAATCAGTGCCTCCAAAGGAGACGATGCCTGACTCCTCGAGAAAATTTATAGGAGTCCCATGATTCCTGTGGCACATGGAAAGGGACACTTGGTCTCCCGCCTCAGCTGGAGAGGCGTCCCAATTGCCCTGCCAAGCCTCGAGGAGAATCCCGAGTTGTCCCTCGCAACTAGGCAGGAGTCCTGACGTCGCTGAACAAACAAGTGTGGAAGGGCCATCCCCGTCGTAACTCGAGAGTATACCCCAGGTTCCCGCTGCAACTCGAGAAAAACCATGAGACCTCCCCCTCGCCGCGAGATGAGGCCCGATTCCCCTGCACTGCGTGCAGAGCAATTCCGTGTTGCACATCACACACGAAAGGAGCCTTGATTTCCTTGATGGCACTCCAGAGAAACCCCAAGAACACTGTTTTAAGGCTAGAGGGAACCTGAGGTCACTGTAGCAACACGAAAGAGCTCCGTGGACCAAAAATCAACTCGAGATGAGAGGTTAGTCCCTGGCTTCAACTCCAGACGAATACCACCTTACGACAAGCACCTCAAGAGGAGGCTTCTCTCAGCTCTAGCTATGTGAGAGGGACCCTGACTTTGCAGCTTCAAGTGCAATGGACACTGCGATGCCCTGACTCGAAATAAGGCCGGATATCCCTGCAGTGACTTGAATGCAGGCTCGTCTTGCATCTCCCAAGACGAAAGGATGTCTGAATCCCCTGTGGAGACCACAGAGAAAGACCTAGTTCCCCACCTCATCGCGACCGGAGGCCTCACATCCTTTGAAAACTCCAGAGCTACGCGGAGATCAGTGCCTCCAAAGGAGACGATGCCTGACTCCTCGTGAAACTTGATAGGAGTCCCAGGATTCCTGTGGCACATGGAAAGGGACCCTTGGTCTCCCGCCTCAGCTGGAGAGGCGTCCCAATTGCCCTGCCAAGCCTCGAGGAGAATCCCGAGTTGTCCCTCGCAACTAGGCAGGAGTCCTGACGTCGCTGATCAAACACGTGTGTGGAACTGCAATCCCCGTCGTAACTCGAGAAAATACCCCAGGTTCCCGCCGCAACTCGAGAAAAACCATGAGACTTCCCCCTCGCCGTGAGATGAGGCCCGATTCCCCTGCACTGCGTGCAGAGCAATTCCGTGTTGCACATCACACATGAAAGGAGCCTTGATTTCCTTGATGGCACTCCAGAGAAACCCCAAGAACACTGTTTCAAGGCTAGAGGGATCCTGAGGTCACTGTAGCAACACGAAAGAGCTCCGTGGACCAAAAATCAACTCGAGATGAGAGGTTAGTTCCTGGCTTCGACTCCAGAGAAATACCACCTTACCGCAAGCACCTCAAGAGGAGGCTTCTCTCAGCTTTAGATATGTGAGAGGGACCCTGAGTTTGCGGCCTCAAGTGGAATGGACGCTGCGATGCCCTGACGCGAAATGAGGCCGGATATTCCTGCAGTGACTTGAATGCAGGCTCGTCTTGCATCTCCCAAGATGAAAGGATGTCTGAATCCCCTGTGGAGACCACAGAGAAAGACCTAGTTCCCCACCTCATCGCGACCGGAGGCCTCACATCCTTTGAAAACTCCAGAGGTACGCGGAGATCAGTGCCTCCAAAGGAGACGATGCCTGACTCCTCGAGAAACTTAATAGGAGTCCCAGGATTTCTGTGGCACGTGGAAAGGGACCCTTGGTCTCCCGCCTCAGCTGGAGAGGCGTCCCAATTGCCCTGCCAAGCCTCGAGGAGAATCCCGATTTCGCCCTCGCAACTATGCAGGAGTCCTGCCGTTGTTGAACAAACACGTGTGTGGAAGGACCATCCCCGTCGGAACTCGAGAATATACCCCAGGTTCCCGCCGCAACTCGAGAAAAACCATGAGACTTCCCCCTCGCCGCGAGATGAGGCCCAATTCCCCTACACTGCGTGCAGAGCAATTCCGTGTTGCACATCACACATGAAAGGAGCCTTGATTTACTTGATGACCCTCCAGAGAAACCCCAAGAACACTGTTTCAAGGCTAGAGGGAACCTGAGGTCACTGTAGCAACACGAAAGAGCTCCGTGGACCAAAAATCAACTGGAGATGAGAGGTTAGTCCCTGAATTCGACTCCAGAGAAATACCACCTTACCACAAGCACCTCAAGAGGAGGCTTCTCTCAGCTCTAGGTATGTGAGAGGGACCCTGATTTTGCGGCCTCAAGTGGAATGGACACCGCGATGCCCTGACTTGAAATAAGGCCGGATATCCCTGCAGTGACTTGAATGCAGGCTCGTCTTGCAATTCCCAAAATGAAAGCATGTCTGAATCCCCTGTGGAGACCACAGAAAAAGACCTAGTTCCCCACCTCATTGCGACCGGAGGCCTCACATCCTTTGAAAACTCCAGAGGTACGCGGAGATCAGTGCCTCCAAAGGAGACGATGCCTGACTCCTCGTGAAACTTGATAGGAGTCCCAGGATTCCTGTGGCACATGGAAAGGGACCCTTGGTCTCCCTCCTCAGCTGGAAAGGCGTCCCAATTGCCCTGCCAAGCCTCGAGGAGAATCCCGAGTTGTCCCTCACAACTAGGCAGGAGTCCTGACGTCGCTGAACAAACACTTGGGTGGAAGGGCCATCCCCGTCGTAACTCGAGGAAATACCCCAGGTTCCCGCCGCAACTCGAGAAAAACCATGAGACTTCCCCCTCGCCGCGAGATGAGGCCCAATTCCCCTGCACTGCGTGCAGAGCAATTCCGTGTTGCACATCACACATGAAAGGAGCATTGATTTCCTTTGTGGCACTCCAGAGAAACCCCAAGAACACTGTTGCAAGGCTAGAGGGATCCTGAGGTCACTGTAGCAACACGAAAGAGCTTCGTGGACCAAAAATCAACTCGAGATGAGAGGTTAGTCCCTGGCTTCGACTCCAGAGGAATACCACCTTACCACAAGCACCTCAAGAGGAGGCTTCTCTGAGTTCTAGGTATGTGAGAGGGACCCTGAGTTTGCGGCCTCAAGTGGAATGGACACCGCGATGCCCTGACTCGAAATAAGGCCGGATATCCATGCAGTGACTTGAATGCAGGCTCGTCTTGCATCTCCCAAGACGAAAGGATGTCTGAATCCCCTGTGCAGACCACAGAGAAAGACCTAGTTCCCCACCTCATCACGACCGGAGGCCTCACATCCTTTGAAAACTCCAGAGGTACGCGGAGATCAGTGCCTCCAAAGGAGAGGATGCCTGACTCCTCGTGAACCTTGATAGGAGTCCCAGGTTTCCTGTGCACGTGGAAAGGGACCCTTGGTCACCGCCTCAGCTGGACAGGCGTCCCAATTGCCCTGCCAAGCCTCGAGGAGAATCCCGAGTTGTCCCTCGCAACTAGGCAGGAGACCTGACGTCGGTGAACAAACACGTGGGTGGAAGGGCCATCCCCGTCGTAACTCGAGAATATACCCCAGGTTCTCGCCGCAACTCGAGAAAAACCATGAGACTTCCCCCTCGCCGCGAGATGAGGCCCAATTCCCCTGCACTGCGTGCAGAGCAATTCCGTGTTGCACATCACACATGAAAGGAGCCTTGATTTCCTTGATGGCACTCCAGAGAAACCCCAAGAACACTGTTTCAAGGCTAGAGGGATCCTAAGGTCACTGTAGCCACATGAAAGAGCTCCGTGGACCAAAAATCAACTCGAGATGAGAGGTTAGTCCCTGGCTTCGACTCCAGAGGAATACCACCTTACCACAAGCACCTCAAGAGGAGGCTTCTCTCAGCTCTAGCTATGTGAGAGGGACCCTGAGTATGCGCCCTCAAGTGGAATGGACACCGCGATGCCCTGATTCGAAGTAAGGCCGGATTTCCCTGCAGTGACTTGAATGCAGGCTCGTCTTGCATCTCCCAAGACGAAAGGATGTCTGAATCCCCTGTGGAGACCACAGAGAAAGACCTAGTTCCCCACCTCATCGCGACCGGAGGCCTTACATCCTTTGATAACTCCAGAGGTACCCGGAGATCAGTGCTTCCAAAGGAGACGATGCCTGACTCCTCGTGAAACTTGATAGGAGTCCCAGGATTCCTGTGGCACGTGGAAAGGGACTCTTGGTCTCCCGCCTCAGCTGCAGAGGCATCCCAATTGTGCCAAGCCTCGAGGAGAATCCCGAGTCGTCCCTCGCAACCAGGCAGGAGTCCTTACGTCGCTGAACAAAAACGTGTGTGGAAGGGCCATCCCCATCGTAACTCGTGAATATACCCCAGGTTCCCGCCGCAACTCGAGAAAAACCATGAGACTTCCCCCTCGCCGCGAGATGAGGCCTGATTCCCCTGCACTGCGTGCAGAGCAATTCCGTGTTGCACATCACACATGAAAGGAGCCTTGATTTTCTTGATGACACTCCAGAGAAACCCCAAGAACACTGTTTCAAGGCTAGAGGGATCCTGAGGTCACTGTAGCAACACGAAAGAGCTCCGTGGACAAAAAATCAACTCGAGATGAGAGCTTAGTCCATGGCTTCGACTCCAGAGGAATACCACCTTACCACAAGCACCTCAAGAGGAGGCTTCCCTCAGCTCTATGTATGTGAGAGTGACCCTGATTTTGCAGCCTCAAGTGGAATGGACACCGCGATGCCCTGACTCGAAATAAGGCCGGATATCCCTGCAGTGACTTGAATGCAGGCTCGTCTTGCATCTCCCAAGACGAAAGGATGTCTGAATCCCCTGTGGAGACCACAGAGAAAGACCTAGTTCCCCACTTCTTCGCGACCGGAGGCCTCACATCCTTTGAAAACTCCAGAGGTACGCGGAGATCAGTGCCTCCAAAAGAGACGATGCCTGACTCCTCGTGAAAGTTGATAGAAGTTCCAGGATTCCTGTGGCACATGGAAAGGGACCCTTTGTCTCCCGCCTCAGCTGGAGAGGCGTCCCATTTTCCCTGCCAAGCCTCGAGGAGAATCCCGAGTTGTCCCTCGCAACTAGGCAGGAGTCCTGACGTGGCTGAACAAACACGTGGGTGGAAGGGCCATCCCCGTCGTAACTCGAGAATATACCCCAGGTTCCCGCCGCAACTCGAGAAAAACCATGAGACTTCCCCCTCCCCGCGAGATGAGGCCCGATTCCCCTGCACTGCGTGCAGAGCAATTCCGTGTTGCACATCACACATGAAAAAACCCTTGATTTCCTTGATGGCACTCCAGAGAAACTCCAAGAACACTCTTTCAAGGCTAGAGGGATCCTGAGGTCACTGTAGCAACACGAAAGAGCTCTGTGGACCAAAAATCAACTCGAGATGAGAGGTTAGTCCCTGGCTTCGACTCCAGAGGAATACCACCTTACCACAAGCACCTCAAGAGGAGGCTTCTCTCAGCTCAAGGTATGTGAGAGGGACCCTGAGTTTGCGGCCTCAAGTGGAATGGACACCACGATGCCCTGACTCGAAATGAGGCCGGATATCCCTGCAGTGACTTGAATGCAGGCTCGTCTTGCATCTCCCAAGACGAAAGGATGTCTGAATCCCCTGTGGAGACCACAGAGAAAGACCTAGTTCCCCACCTCATCGCGACCGGAGGTCTCACATCCTTTGAAAACTCCAGAGGTACACGGAGATCAGTGCCTCCAAAGGAGACGATGCCTGACTTCTCGTGAAACTTGATAGGAGTCCCAGGATTCCTGTGGCACGTGGAAAGGGACACTTGGTCTCCCGCTTCAGCTGGAGAGGCGTCCCAAATGCTCTGCCCATCCTCGAGGAGAATCCCGAGTTGTCCCTCGCAACTAGGCAGGAGTCCTGAAGTCGCTGAACAAACACGTGGGTGGAAGGTCCATCCCCGTCATAACTCGAGAATATATCCCAGGTTCCCGCTGCAACTCGAGAAAAACCATGAGACTTCCCCCTCGCCGCGAGATGAGGCTCGATTCTCCTGCACTGCATGCAGAGCAATTCCATGTTGCACATCAAACATGAAAGGAGCCTTGATTTCCTTGATGGCACTCCAGAGAAACCCCAAGAACACTGTTTCAAGGCTAGAGGGATCCTAAGGTCACTGTAGCAACACGAAAGAACTGTGTGGACCAAAAATCAACTCGAGATGAGAGGTTAGTCCCTGGCTTCGACTCCAGAGGAATACCACCTTACCACAAGCACCTCAAGAGGAGGCTTCTCTCAGCTCTAGCTATGTGAGAGGGACCCTGAGTTTGCGGCCTCAAGTGGAATGGACACTGCAATGCCCTGCCGCGAAATAAGGCCGGATATCCTTGCAGTGACTTGAAGGCAGGCTCGTCTTGCATCTCCCAAGATGAAAGGATGTCTGAATCCGCTGTGGAGACCACAGAGAAAGAGGTAGTTCCCCACCTGATCGCGACCGGAGGCCTCACATCCTTTGAAAACTCCAGAGGTACGCGGAGATCAGTGCCTACAAAGGAGACGATGCCTGACTCCTCGTGAAACTTGATAGGAGTCCCAGGATTCCTGTGGCACGTGGAAAGGGACACTTGGTCTCCCGCCTCAGCTGGAGAGGCGTCCCAATTGCCCTTCCCAGCCTCGAGGAGAATCCCGAGTTGTCCCTCACAACTAGGCAGGAGTCCTGACGTCGCTGAACAAACACGTGTGTGGAAGGGCCATCCCCGTCGTAACTCGAGAATATACCCCAGGTTCCCGCCGTAACTCGAGAAAAACCATGAGACTTCCCCCTCGCCGCGAGATGAGGCCCGATTCCCCTGCACTGCGTGCAGAGCAATTCCGTGTTGCACATCACACATGAAAGGAGCCTTGATTTCCTTGATGGCACTCCAGAGAAACCCCAAGAACACTCTTTCAAGGCTAGAGGGATCCTGAGGTCAGTGTAGCAACACTAAACAGCTCCGTGGACCAAAAATCAACTCGAGATGAAAGGTTAGTCCCTGGCTTCGACTCCAGAAGAATACCACCTTACCACAAGCACCTCAAGAGGAGGCTTCTCTCAGCTTTAGGTATGTGAGAGGGACCCTGAGTTCGCGGCCTCAAGTGGAATGGACACCGCGATGCCCTGACTCGAAATAAGGCCGGATATCCCTGCAGTGACTTGAATGCAGGCTCGTCTTGCATCTCCCAAGACGAAAGGATGTCTGAATCCCCTGTGGAGACCACAGAGAAAGACCTAGTTCCCCACCTCATCGCGACGGGAGGCCTCACATCCTTTGAAAACTCCAGAGGTACGCGGAGATCAGTGCCTCCAAAGGAGACGATGCCTGACTCCTCGTGAAACTTGATAGGAGTCCCTGGATTCCTGTGGCATGTGGAAAGGGACACTTGGTTTCCCGCCTCAGCTGGAGAGGCGTCCCAATTGCCCTGCCAAACCTCGAGGAGAATCCCGAGTTGTCCCTCGCAACTAGGCAGGAGTCCTGACGTCGCTGAACAAACATGTGGATGGAAGGGCCATCCCCGTCGTAACTCGAGAATATACCCCAGGTTCCCGCTGCAACTCGAGAAAAACCATGAGACTTCCCCCGCGCCGCGAGATGAGGCCCGATTCCCCTGCACTGCGTGCAGAGCAATTCCGAGTTGCACATCACACATGAAAGGAGCCTTGATTTCCTTGATGGCACTCCAGAGAAACCCCAAGAACACTGTTTCAAGGCTAGAGGCACCTTGAGGTCACTGTAGCAACACAAAAGAGCTCCGTGGACCAAAAATCAACTCGAGATGAGAGGTTAGTCCCTGGCTTCGACTCCAGAGGAATACCACCTTACCACAAGCACATCAAGAGGAGGCTTCTCTTAGCTCTATCTAAGTGAGAGGGTCCCTGAGTTTGTGGCCTCAAGTGGAATGGACACCGCGAAGCCCTGACTCGAAATAAGGCTGGATATCCCTGCAGTGACTTGAAAGCAGGCTCGTCTTGCATCTCCCAAGACGAAAGGATGTCTGAATCCCCTGTGGAGACCACAGAGAAAGACCTAGTTCCCCACCTCATCGCGACCGGAGGCCTCACATCCTTTGTAAACTCCAGGGGTACGCGGACATCAGTGCTTCCAAAGCAGACGATGCCTGACGCCTCGTGAAACTTGATAGGAGTCCCAGGATTCCTGTGGCACGTGGAAAGGGACCGTTGGTCTCCCGCCTCAGCTGGAGAGGCGTCCCAATTGCCCTGCCAAGCCTCGAGGAGAATCCCGAGTTGTCCCTCCCAACTAGGCAGGAGTCCTGACGTCACTGAACAAATACGTGGGTGGAAGGGCCATCCCAGTCGTAACTCGAAAATATACCGCAGGTTCCCGCCGGAACTCGAGAAAAACCATGAGTCTTACCCCTGGCCGTGGGATGAGGCCCGATTCCGCTGCACTGCATGCAGAGCAATTCCGTGTTGCACATCACACATGAAAGGAGCCTTGATTTCCTTGATGGCACTCCAGACAAACCCCAAGAACACTGTTTCCAGGCTAGAGGGATGCTGAGGTCACTGTAGCAACACGAAAGAGCTCCGTGGACCACAAATCAACTGCAGATGAGAGGTTAGTCCCTGGCTTCGACTCCAGAGGAATACCACCTTACCACAAGCACCTCAAGAGGAGACTTCTCTCAGCTCTAGGTATGTGAGAGGGACCCTGAGTTTGCCGCCACAAGTGGAATGGACACCGCGGTGCCCTGACTCGAAACAATGCCGGATATCCCAGCAGTGACTTGAATGCAAGCTCGTCTTGCATCTCCGAAGACGAAAGGATGTCTGAATCCCCTGTGGAGACCACAGAGAAAGACCTAGTTCCCCACCTCATCGCGACCGGAGGCCTCACATCCTTTGAAAACTCCAGAGGTACGCGGAGATCAGTGCCTCCAAAGGAGACGATGCCTGACTCCTCGTGAAACTTCTTAGTAGTCCCAGGATTCCTGTGGCACGTGGAAAGGGACCCTTGGTCTCCCGCCTCAGCTGGAGAGGGGTCCCAATTGCCCTGCCAAGCCTCGAGGAGAATCCCGAGTTGTCCCTCGCAACTAGGCAGGAGTCCTGACGTCGCTGATCAAACACGTGGGTGGAAGGGCCATCCCCGTCGTAACTCGAGAATATACCCCAGGTTCCCGCCGCAACTCGAGAAAAACCATGAGACTTCCCCCTCGCCGCGAGATGAGGCCCGATTCCCCTGCACTGCGTGCAGAGCAATTCCGTGTTGCACATCAAACAAGAAAGGAGCCTTGATTTCCTTGATGGCACTCCAGAGAAACCCCAAGAACACTGTTTAAAGGCTAGAGGCACCCTGAGGTCACTGTAGCAACACGAAAGAGCTCCGTGGACCAAAAATCAACTCGAGATGAGAGGTTAGTTCCTGGCTTTGACTCCAGAGGAATACCACCTTACCACAAGCACCTCAAAAGGAGGCTTCTCTCAGTTCTAGGTATGTGAGAGGCACCCTGATTTTGCGGCCTCAAGTGGAATGGACACTACGATGCCCTGACTCAAAATAAGGCCGGATATCCCTGCAGTGACTTGAATGCAGGCTCGTCTTGCATTTCCCAAGACGAAAGGATGTCTGAATCCCCTTTGGAGACCTCAGAGAAAGATCTAGTTCCCCACTTCATGGCGACCAGAGGCCTAATATCCTTGAAAACTCCAGAGGTACGCGGACATCAGTGCCTCCAAAGCAGACGATGCCTGACTCCTCGTGAAACTTGATAGGAGTCCCAGGATTCCTGTGGCACGTGGAAAGGGACCCTTGGTCTCCCGCCTCAGCTGGAGAGGCGTCCCAATTGCCCTGCCAAGCCTCGAGGAGAATCCCGAGTTGTCCCTCACAACTAGGCAGGAGTCCTGACGTCGCTGAACAAACACGTGGGTGGAAGGGCCATCCCAGTCGTAACTCGAAAATATACCCCAGGTTCCCGCCAGAACTCGAGAAAAACCATGAGACTTCCCCCTCGCCGCGCGATGAGGCCCAATTCCCCTGCACTGCGTGCAGAGCAATTCCGTGTTGCACATCACACATGAAAGGAGCCTTGATTTCCTTGATGGCACTCCAGAGAAACCCCAAGAACACTGGTTCCAGGCTAGAGGGATCCTGAGGTCACTGTAGCAACAGGAAAGAGCTCCGTGGACCAAAAATCAACTCGAGATGAGAGGTTAGTCCCTGGCTTCGACTCCAGAGGAATACCACCTTACCACAAGCACCTCAAGAGGAGGCTTCTCTCAGCTCTAGCTATGTGAGAGGGACCCTGAGTTTGCGGCCTCAAGTGGAATGGACACCGCGAAGCCCTGACTCGAAATAAGGCCGGATATCCCTGCAGTGACTTGAATGCAGGCTCGTCTTGCATCTCCCAAGACGAAAGGATGTTTGAATCCCCTGTGGAGACCACAGAGAAAGACCTAGTTCCCCACCTCATCGCGACCGGAGGCCTCACATCATTTGAAAACTCCAGAGGTACGCGGAGATCACTGCCTCCAAAGGAGACGATGCCTGACTCCTCGTGAAACTTGATAGGTGTCCCAGGATTCCTGTGGCACATGGACAGGGAACCTTGGTCTCCCGCCTCAGCTGGAGAGGCGTCCCAATTGCCCTGCCAAACCTCGAGGAGAATCCCGAGTTGTCCCTCCCAACTAGGCAGGAGTCCTAACGTCGCTGAACTAACACGTGTATGGAAGGGTCATCCCCGTCATAACTCGAGAATATACCCCTGGGTCCCGCCGCAACTTGAGAAAAACCATGAGACTTCCCCCTCGCCGCGAGATGAGGCTCGATTCTCCTGCACTGAATGCAAAGCAATTTCGTGTTGCACATCAAACATGAAAGGAGCCTTGATTTCCTTGATGGCACTCCAGAGAAACCCCAAGAACACTGTTTCAAGGCTAGAGGTATCCTGAGGTTAATGTAGCAACACAAAAGAACTCCGTGGACCAAAAATCAACTCGAGATGAGAGGTTAGTCCCTGGCTTCGACTCCACAGGAATACCACCTTACCACAAGCACCTCAAGAGGAGGCTTCTCTCAGCTCTAGCTATGTGAGAGGGACCCTGATTTTGCAGCCTCAAGTGGAATGGACACTGCGATGCCCTGACGGGAAATAACGCCGGAAATCCCTTCAGTGACTTGAATGCAGGCTCGTCTTGCATCTCCCAAGATGAAAGGATGTCTGAATCCCCTGTGGAGACCACAGAGAAAGACCTAGTTCCCCACCTCATGGCGACCGGAGGCCTCACATCCTTTGAAAATTCCAGAGGTACGCGGAGATCAGTGCCTCCAAAGGAGACGATGCCTGACTCCTCGTGAAACTTGATAGGAGTCCCAGGATTCCTGTGGCATGTGGAAAGGGACACTTGGTCTCCCGCCTCAGCTGGAGAGGCGTCCTAATTGCCCTGCCAACCCTCGAGGAGAATCCCGAGTTGTCCCTCGCAACTAGGCAGGAGTCCTGCCGTCGTTGAACAAACACGTGGGTGGAAGGACCATCCCCGTCGTAACTCGAGAATATACCCCAGGTTCCCGCCGCAACTCGAGAAAAACCATGAGACTTCCCCCTCTCCGCGAGATGAGGCCCGATTCCCCTGCACTGTGTGCAGAGCAATTCCGTGTTGCACATCACACATGAAAGGAGCCTTGATTTCCTTGATGGCACTCCAGAGAAACCCCAAGAACACTGTTTCAAGGCTAGAGGCACCCTGAGGTCACTGTAGCAACACGAAAGAGCTCCGTGGCCCAAAAATCAACTCGAGATGAGAGGTTAGTCCCTGGCTTCGACTCCAGAGGAATACCACCTTACCACAAGCACCTCAAGAGGAGGCTTCTCTCAGCTCTAGCTATGTGAGAGGGACCCTGAGTTTGCGGCCACAAGTGGAATGGACACCTCGATGCCCTGACTAGAAATAATGCCGGATATCCCTGCAGTGACTTGAATGCAGGCTCGTCTTGCATCTCCCAAGACGAAAGGATGTCTGAATCCCCTCTGGAGACCACAGAGAAAGACCTAGTTCCCCACCTCATCGCGACCGGAGGCCTCACATCCTTTGAAAACTCCAGAGGTACGCAGAGATCAGTGCCTCCAAAGGAGACGATGCCTGACTCCTCGTGAAACTTGATAGGAGTCCCAGGATTCCTGTGGCACGTGGAAAGGGACCCTTGGTCTCCCCCCTCAGCTGGAGAGGCGTCCCAATTGCCCTGCCAAGCCTCGAGGAGAATGCCGAGTTGTCCCTCGCAACTAGGCAGGAGTCCTGACGTCGCTGAACAAACACTTGTGTGGAAGGGCCATCCCCGTCGTAACTCGAGAATATACCCCAGGTTCTCACCGCAACTCGAGAAAAACCATGAGTCTTACCCCTGGCCGTGAGATGAGGCCCGATTCCGCTGCACTGCATGCAGAGCAATTCCGTGTTGCACATCAAACATGAAAGGACCCTTGATTTCCTTGATGGCACTCCAGACAAACCCCAAGAACACTGTTTCCAGGCTAGAGGGATGCTGAGGTCACTGTAGCAACACGAAAGAGCTCCGTGGACCACAAATCAACTGCAGATGAGAGGTTAGTCCCTGGCTTCGACTCCAGAGGAATAGCACCTTACCACAAGCACCTCAAGAGGAGACTTCTCTCAGCTCTAGGTATGTGAGAGGGACCCTGAGTTTGCGGCCACAAGTGGAATGGACACCGCGGTGCCCTGACTCGAAACAATGCCGGATATCCCTTCAGTGACTTGAATGCAAGCTCGTCTTGCATCTCCGAAGACGAAAGGATGTCTGAATCCCCTGTGGAGACAACAGAGAAAGACCTAGTTCCCCACCTCATCGCGACCGGAGGCCTCACATCCTTTGAAAACTCCAGAGGTACGCGGAGATCAGTGCCTCCAAAGGAGACGATGCCTGACTCCTCGTGAAACTTCTTAGTAGTCCCAGGATTCCTGTGGCACGTGGAAAGGGACCCTTGGTCTCCCGCCTCAGCTGGAGAGGCGTCCCAATTGCCCTGCCAAGCCTCGAGGAGAATCCCGAGTTGTCCCTCGCAACTAGGCAGGAGTCCTGACGTCGCTGAACAAACACGTGGGTGGAAGGGCCATCCCCGTCGTAACTCGAGAATATACCCCAGGTTCCCGCCACAACTCAAAAAAAACCATGAGACTTCCCCCTCGCCGCGAGATGAGGCCCGATTCCCCTGCACTGTGTGCAGAGCAATTCCGTGTTGCACATCACACATGAAAGGAGCCTTGATTTCCTTGATGGCACTCCAGAGAAACCCCAAGAACACTGTTTCAAGGCTAGAGGCACCCTGAGGTCACTGTAGCAACACGAAAGAGCTCCGTGGACCAAAAATCAACTCGAGATGAGAGGTTAGTCCCTGGCTTTGACTCCAGAGGAATACCACCTTACCACAAGCACCTCAAAAGGAGGCTTCTCTCAGTTCTAGGTATGTGAGAGGCACCCTGATTTTGCGGCCTCAAGTGGAATGGACACTGCGATGCCCTGACTCAAAATAAGGCCGGATATCCCTGCAGTGACTTGAATGCAGGCTCGTCTTGCATTTCCCAAGACGAAAGGATGTCTGAATCCCCTTTGGAGACCTCAGAGAAAGATCTAGTTCCCCACCTCATCGAGACCGGAGGCCTCATATCCTTTGAAAATTCCAGAGGTACGCGGAGATCAATGCCTCCAAAGGAGACGATTCCTGACTCATCGTGAAACTTGATAGGTGTCCCAGGATTCCTGTGGCACATGGAAAGGGACCCTTGGTCTCCCGCCTCAGCTGGAGAGGCGTCCCAATTGCCCTGCCAAGCCTCGAGGAGAATCCCGAGTTGTCCCTCACAACTAGGCAGGAGTCATGACGTCGCTGAACAAACACGTGGGTGGAAGGGCCATCCCCATCATAACTCGAGAATATACCCCAGGGTCCCGCCGCAACTTGAGAAAAACCGTGAGACTTCCCCCTCGAAGGGAGATGAGGCTCGATTCCCCTGCACTGCATGCAGAGCAATTTCGTGTGGCACATCACACATGAAAGGAGCCTTGATTTCCTTGATGGCACTCCAGAGAAACCCCAAGAACACTGTTTCAAGGCTAGAGGCACCCTGAGGTCACTGTAGCAACACAAAAGAGCTCCGTGGACCAAAAATCAACTCGAGATGAGAGGTTAGTCCCTGGCTTCGACTCCAGAGGAATACCACCTTACCACAAGCACATCAAGAGGAGGCTTCTCTCAGCTCTAGCTAAGTGAGAGGGTCCCTGAGTTTGTGGCCTCAATTGAAATGGACACCGCGAAGCCCTGACTCGAAATAAGGCTGGATATCCCTGCAGTGACTTGAATACAGGCTCGTCTTGCATCTCCCAAGACGAAAGGATGTCTGAATCCCCTGTGGAGACCACAGAGAAAGACCTAGTTCCCCACCTCATCGCGACCGGAGGCCTCACATCCTTTGAAAACTCCAGAGGTACGCGGAGATCAGTGCCTCCAAAGGAGACGATGCCTGACTCCTCGTGAAACTTGATAGGTGTCCCAGGATTCCTGTGGCACATGGACAGGGAACATTGGTCTCCCGCCTCAGCTGGAGAGGCGTCCCAATTGCCCTGCCAAGCCTCGAGGAGAATCCCGAGTTGTCCCTCCCAACTAGGCAGGAGTCCTGACGTCGCTGAACTAACACGTGTATGGAAGGGCCATCCCCGTCATAACTCGAGAATATACCCCTGGGTCCCGCCGCAACTCGAGAAAAACCTTGAGTCTTACCCCTGGCCGTGAGATGAGGCCCGATTCCGCTGCACTGCATGCAGAGCAATTCCGTGTTGCACATCAAACATGAAAGGAGCCTTGATTTCCTTGATGGCACTCCAGACAAACCCCAAGAACACTGTTTCCAGGCTAGAGGGATGCTGAGGTCACTGTAGCAACACGAAAGAGCTCCGTGGACCACAAATCAACTGCAGATGAGAGGTTAGTCCCTGGCTTCGACTCCAGAGGAATAGCACCTTACCACAAGCACCTCAAGAGGAGACTTCTCTCAGCTCTAGGTATGTGAGAGGGACCCTGAGTTTGCGGCCACAAGTGGAATGGACACCGCGGTGCCGTGACTCGAAACAATGCCGGATATCCCTGCAGTGACTTGAATGCAAGCTCGTCTTGCATCTCCGAAGACGAAAGGATGTCTGAATCCCCTGTGGAGACCACAGAGAAAGACCTAGTTCCCCACCTCATCGCGACCGGAGGCCTCACATCCTTTGAAAACTCCAGAGGTACGCGGAGATCAGTGCCTCCAAAGGAGACGATGCCTGACTCCTCGTGAAACTTCTTAGTAGTCCCAGGATTCCTGTGGCACGTGGAAAGGGACCCTTGGTCTCCCGCCTCAGCTGGAGAGGCGTCCCAATTGCCCTGCCAAGCCTCGAGGAGAATCCCGAGTTGTCCCTCGCAACTAGGCAGGAGTCCTGTCGTGGCTGAACAAACACGTGGGTGGAAGGGCCATCCCCGTCGTAACTCGAGAATATACCCCAGGTTCCCGCCGCAACTCGAGAAAAACCATGAGACTTCCCCCTCGCCGCGAGATGAGGCCCGATTCCCCTGCACTGCGTGCAGAGCAATTCCGTGTTGCACATCACACATGAAAGGAGCCTTGATTTCCTTGATGGCACTCCAGAGAAACCCCAAGAACACTGTTTCAAGGCTAGAGGCACCCTGAGGTCACTGTAGCAACACGAAAGAGCTCCGTGGACCAAAAATCAACTCGAGATGAGAGGTTAGTCCCTGGCTTTGACTCCAGAGGAATACCACCTTACCACAAGCACCTCAAAAGGAAGCTTCTCTCAGTTCTAGGTATGTGAGAGGCACCCTGATTTTGCGGCCTCAAGTGAAATGGACACTGCGATGCCCTGACTCAAAATAAGGCCGGATATCCCTGCAGTGACTTGAATGCAGGCTCGTCTTGCATTTCCCAAGACGAAAGGATGTCTGAATCCCCTTTGGAGACCTCAGAGAAAGATCTAGTTCCCCACCTCATCGAGACCGGAGGCCTCATATCCTTTGAAAATTCCAGAGGTACGCGGAGATCAATGCCTCCAAAGGAGACGATGCCTGACTCATCATGAAACTTGATAGGTGTCCCAGGATTCCTGTGGCACATGGAAAGGGACCCTTGGTCTCCCGCCTCAGCTGGAGAGGCGTCCCAATTGCCCTGCCAAGCCTCGAGGAGAATCCCAAGTTGTCCCTCCCAACTAGGCAGGAGTCATGACGTCGCTGAACAAACACGTGTATGGAAGGGCCATCCCCATCATAACTCGAGAATATACCCCAGGGCCCGCCGCAACTTGAGAAAAACCATGAGACTTCCCCCTCGAAGGGAGATGAGGCTCGATTCCCCTGCACTGCATGCAGAGCAATTTCGTGTGGCACATCACACATGAAAGGAGCCTTGATTTCCTTGATGGCACTCCAGAGAAACCCCAAGAACACTGTTTCAAGGCTAGAGGCACCCTGAGGTCACTGTAGCAACACAAAAGAGCTCCGTGGACCAAAAATCAACTCGAGATGAGAGGTTAGTCCCTGGCTTCGACTCCAGAGGAATACCACCTTACCACAAGCACATCAAGAGGAGGCTTCTCTCAGCTCTAGCTAAGTGAGAGGGTCCCTGAGTTTGTGGCCTCAAGTGGAATGGACACCGCGAAGCCCTGACTCGAAATAAGGCTGGATATCCCTGCAGTGACTTGAATACAGGCTCGTCTTGCATCTCCCAAGACGAAAGGATGTCTGAATCCCCTGTGGAGACCACAGAGAAAGACCTAGTTCCCCACTTCATGGCGACCAGAGGCCTCACATCCTTTGAAAATTCCAGGGGTACGCGGACATCAGTGCCTCCAAAGCAGACGATGCCTGACGCCTCGTGAAACTTGATAGGAGTCCCAGGATTCCTGTGGCACGTGGAAAGGGACCCTTGGTCTCCCGCCTCAGCTGGAGAGGCGTCCCAATTGCCCTGCCAAGCCTCGAGGAGAATTCCGAGTTGTCCCTCCCAACTAGGCAGGAGTCCTGACGTCACTGAACAAATACGTGGGTGGAAGGGCCATCCCAGTCGTAACTCGAAAATATACCCCAGGTTCCCGGCGGAACTCGAGAAAAACCATGAGTCTTACCCCTGGCCGTGAGATGAGGCCCGATTCCGCTGCACTGCATGCAGAGCAATTCCGTGTTGCACATCAAACATGAAAGGAGCCTTGATTTCCTTGATGGCACTCCAGACAAACCCCAAGAACACTGTTTCCAGGCTAGAGGGATGCTGAGGTCACTGTAGCAACACGAAAGAGCTCCGTGGACCAAAAATCAACTGCAGATGAGAGGTTAGTCCCTAACTTCGACTGCAGAGGAATACCACCTTACCACAAGCACCTCAAGAGGAGACTTCTCTCAGCTCTAGCTATGTGAGAGGGACCCTGATTTTGCAGCCTCAAGTGGAATGGACACTGCGATGCCCTGACGGGAAATAACGCCGGAAATCCCTTCAGTGACTTGAATGCAGGCTCGTCTTGCATCTCCCAAGATGAAAGGATGTCTGAATCCCCTGTGGAGACCACAGAGAAAGACCTAGTTCCCCACCTCATGGCGACCGGAGGCCTCACATCCTTTGAAAACTCCAGAGGTACGCGGAGATCAGTGCCTCCAAAGGAGACGATGCCTGACTCCTCGTGAAACTTGATAGGAGTCCCAGGATTCCTGTGGCATGTGGAAAGGGACCCTTGGTCTCCCGCCTCAGCTGGAGAGGCGTCCCAATTGCGCTGCCAACCCTCGAGGAGAATCCCGAGTTGTCCCTCGCAACTAGGCAGGAGTCGTGCCGTCGTTGAACAAACACGTGTGTGGAAGGGCCATCCCCGTCGTAACTCGAGAATATACCCCAGGTTCCCGCCGCAACTCGAGAAAAACCATGAGACTTTCCCCTCTCCGCGAGATGAGGCCCGATTCCCCTGCACTGTGTGCAGAGCAATTCCGTGTTGCACATCACACATGAAAGGAGCCTTGATTTCCTTGATGGCACTCCAGAGAAACCCCAAGAAAACTGTTTCAAGGCTAGAGGGATCCTGAGGTAACTGTAGCAACACGAAAGAGCTCCATGGACCAAAAATCAACTCGAGATGAGGGGTTAGTGCCTGGCTTCGACTCCAGAGGAATACCGCCTTACCACAAGCACCTCAAGAGGAGGCTTCTCTCAGCTCTAGGTACGTGAGAGGGACCCTGAGTTTGCGGCCACAAGTGGAATGGACACTGCGATGCCCTGACGTGAAATAAGGCCGGATATCCCTGCAGTGACTTGAATGCAGGCTCGTCTTTCATCTCCCAAGACGAAAGGATGTCTGAATCCCTTGTGGAGACCACAGAGAAAGACCTAGTTCACCACCTCATCGCGACCGGAGGCCTCACATCCTTTGAAAACTCCAGAGGTACGCGGAGATCAGTGCCTCCAAAGGAGACGATGCCTGACTCCTCGTGAAATTTGATAGGAGTCCCAGGATTCCTGTAGCACATGTAAAGGGACCCTTGCTCTCCCGCCTCAGCTGGAGAGCCGTCCCAATTGCCCTGCCAACCCTCGAGGAGAATCCCGAGTTGTCCCTCGCAACTAGGCAGGAGTCCTGACGTCGCTGAACAAACACGTGGATGGAAGGGCCATCCCCGTCGTAACTCGAGAATATACCCCAGGTTCCCGCCGCAACTCGAGAAAAACCATGAGACTTCCCCCGCGCCGCGAGATGAGGCCCGATTTCCCTGCACTGCGTGCAGAGCAATTCCGAGTTGCACATCACAAATGAAAGGAGCCTTGATTTCCTTGATGGCACTCCAGAGAAACCCCAAGAACACTGTTTCAAGACTAGAGGCACCCTGAGGTCACTGTAGCAACACGAAAGAGCTCCGTGGACCAAAAATCAACTCGAGATGAGAGGATAGTACCTGGCTTCGACTCCAGAGGAATACCACCTTACCACAAGCACCTCAAGAGGAGGCTTCTCTCAGCTCTAGGTATGTGAGAGGGACCCTGAGTTTGCGGCCTCAAGTGGAATGGCCACCGCGATGCCCTGACTCGAAATAAGGCCGGATATCCCTGCAGTGACTTGAATGCAGGCTCGTCTTGCATCTCCCAAGACGAAAGGATGTTTGAATCCCCTATGGAGACCACAGAGAAACACCTAGTTCCAAACCTCATCGCGACCGGAGGCCTCACATCCTTTGAAAACTCCAGAGGTACGCGGAGATCAGTGCCTCCAAAGGAGACGATGCCTGACTCCTCGTGAAACTTGATAGGAGTCCCAGGATTCTTGTGGCACGTGGAAAGGGACCCTTGGTCTCCCGCTCAGCTGGAGAGGCGTTCCAATTGCCCTGCCAAGCGTCGAGGAGAATCCCGAGTTGTCCCTCGCAACTAGGCAGGAGTCCTGACGTCGCTGAACAAACACGTGTGTGGAAGGGCCATCCCCGTCGTAACTCGAGAATATACCCCAGGTTCCCGTAGCAACTCCAGAAAAACCATGAGACTTCCCCCTCGCCGAGAGATGTGGCCCGATTCCCTTGCACTGCGTCCAGAGCAATTCCGTGTTGCACATCACACATGAAAGGAGCCTTGATTTCCTTGATGGCACTCCAGAGAAACCCCAAGAACACTGTTTCAAGGCTAGAGGGATCCTCAGCTCACTGTAGCAACACGAAAGAGCTCCGTGGCCCAAAAATCAACTCGAGATGAGTGGTTAGTCCCTGGCTTCGACTCCAGAGGAATACCACCTTACCACAAGCACCTCAAGAGGAGGCTTCTCTCAGCTCTAGCTATGTGAGAGGGACCCTGAGTTTACGGCCTCAAGTGGAATGGACACCGCGATGCCCTGACTCGAAATAAGGCCGGATATCCCTGCAGTGACTTAAATGCAGGCTCGTCTTACATCTCCCAAGACGAAAGGATGTCTGAATCCCCTGTGTAGACCACAGAGAAAGACCCAGTTCCCCACCTCCTCGCGACCGGAGGCCTCACATCCTTTGAAAATTTCAGAGGTACGCAGAGATCAGTGCCTCCAAAGGAGACGATGCCTGACTCCTCGTGAAATTTGATAGGAGTCCCAGGATTCCTGTGGCACGTGGAAAGGGACACTTGGTCTCCCGCCTCAGCTGGAGAGGCGTCCCAAATGCCCTGCCAAGCCTCGAGGAGAATCCCGAGTTGTCCGTCGCAACTAGGCAGGAGTCCTGCCGTCGCTGAACAAACACTTGTGTGGAAGCGCCATCTCCGTCATAACTCGAGAATATACCCCAGGTTCCCGCCGCAACTCGAGAAAAACCATGAGAATTCCCCCTCGCCGCGAGATGAGGCCCGATTCCCCTGCACTGCGTGCAGAGCAATTCCGTGTTGCACATCACACATAAAAGGAGCCTTGATTTCCTTGATGGTACTCCAGAGAAAACCCGAGATCACTGTTTCAAGGCTAGAGGGATCCTGAGGTCACTGTAGCAACACGAAAGAGCTCCGTGGACCAAAAATCAACTCGAGATGAGATGTTAGTCCCTAACTTCGAATCCAGAGGAATAACACCTTACCACAAGCACCTCAAGAGGAGGCTTCTCTCAGCTCTAGGTATGTGAGAGGGACCCTGCGTTTGCGGCCACAAGTGGAATGGACACCGCTATGCCCTGACTCAAAATAAGGCCGGATATCCCTGCAGTGACTTGAATGCAGGCTCGTCTTGCATCTCCCAAGACGAAAGGATGTCTGAATCCCCTGTGGAGACCACAGAGAAAGACCTAGTTCCCCACCTCATCGCGACCGGAGGCCTCTCATCCTTTGAAAACTCCAGAGGTACGCGGAGATCAGAGCCTCCAAAGGAGACGATGCCAGACTCCTCTGAAACATGATAGGAGTCCCAGGATTCCTGTGGCACGTGGAAAGGGACCCTTGGTCTCCCGCCTCAGCTGGAGAGGCGTCCCAATTGCCCTGCCAAGCCTCGAGGAGAATCCCGAGTTGTCCCTCGCAACTAGGCAGGAGTCCTGCCGTCGCTGAACAAACACGTGTGTAGAAGGGCCATCCCCATCGTAACTCGAGAATATACCCCAGGTTCCGGCCGCAACTCGAGAAAAACCATGAGACTTCCCCCTCGCCGCGAGATGAGGCCCGATTCCCCTACACTGCGTGCAGAGCAATTCCGTGTTGCACATCACACATGAAAGGAGCCTTGATTTCCTTGATGGCACTCCAGAAAATCCCCAAGATCACTGTTTCAAGGCTAGATGGATCCTGAGGTCACTGTAGCAACAAGAAAGAGCTCCGTGGACCAAAAATCAACTCGAGATGAGAGGTTAGTCCCTGGCTTCGACTCCAGAGGAATACCACCTTACCACAAGTACCTCAAGAGGAGGCTTCTCTCAGCTCTAAGTATGTGAGAGGGACCCTGAGTTTGCGGCCTCAAGTGGAATGGACACTGCGATGCCCTGACGCGAAATAAGGCAGGATATCCCTGCAGTGACTTGAATGCAGGCTCGTCTTGCATCTCCCAAGACGAAAGGATGTCTGAATCCCCTGTGGAGACCACAGAAAAAGACCTAGTTCCCCACCTCATTGCGACCGGAGGCCTCACATCCTTTGAAAACTCCAGAGGTACGCGGAGATCAGTGCCTCCAAAGGAAACGATGCCTGACTCTTCATGAAACTTGATAGGAGTCCCAGGATTCCTGTGGCACGTGGAAAGGGACCCTTGGTCTCCCGCCTCAGCTGGAGAGGCGTCCCAATTGCCCTGCCAAGCCTCCAGGAGAATCCCGAGTTGTCCCTCGCAACTAGGCAGGAGTCCTGACGTCGCTGAACAAACACGTGGGTGGAAGGGCCATCCCCGTCGTAACTCGAGAATATACCCCAGGTTCCGGCCGCAACTCGAGAAAAACCATGAAACTTCCCCCTCGCCGCGAGATGAGGCCCGATTCCCCTACACTGCGTGCAGAGCAATTCCGTGTTGCACATCACACATGAAAGGAGCCTTGATTTCCTTGATGGCACTCCAGAAAAACCCCAAGATCACTGTTTCAAGGCTAGATGGATCCTGAGGTCACTGTAGCAACAAGAAAGAGCTCCGTGGACCAAAAATCAACTCGAGATGAGAGGTTAGTCCCTGGCTTCGACTCCAGAGGAATACCACCTTACCACAAGTACCTCAAGAGGAGGCTTCTCTCAGCTCAAGGTATGTGAGAGGGACCCTGAGTTTGCGGCCTCAAGTGGAATGGACACTGCGATGCCCTGACGCGAAATAAGGCAGGATATCCCTGCAGTGACTTGAATGCAGGCTCGTCTTGCATCTCCCAAGACGAAAGGATGTCTGAATCCCCTGTGGAGACCACAGAAAAAGACCTAGTTCCCCACCTCATTGCGACCGGAGGCCTCACATCCTTTGAAAACTCCAGAGGTACGCGGAGATCAGTGCCTCCAAAGGAAACGATGCCTGACTCTTCATGAAACTTGATAGGTGTCCCAGGATTCCTGTGGCACGTGGAAAGGGACCCTTGGTCGACCGCTTCAGCTGGAGAGGCGTCCCAATTGCCCTGCCAAGCCTCGAGGAGAATCCCGAGTTGTCCCTCGCAACTAGGCAGGAGTCCTGACGTCGCTGAACAAACACGTGGTTGGAAGGGCCATCCCCGTCGTAACTCGAGAATGTACCCCAGGTTCCCGCCGCAACTCGAGAAAAACCATGAGACTTCCCCCTCGCAGTGATATGAGGCCCGATTCCCCTGCACTGCGTGCAGAGCAATTCCGTGATGCACATCACACATGAAAGGAGCCTTGATTTCCTTGATGGCACTCCAGAGAAACCCCAAGAACACTGTTTCAAGGTTAGCGGGATCCTGAGGTCACTGTAGCAACAGGAAAGAGCTCCGTGGACCAACAATCAAGTCGAGATGAGAGGTTAGTCCCTGGCTTCGACTCCAGAGGAATACCACCTTACCACAAGCACCTCAAGAGGAGGCTTCTCTCAGCTCTAGCTATGTGCTGAAATTGCGGCCTCAAGTGGAATGGACACCGCGATGCCCTGACTCGAAATAAGGCCGGATATCCCTGCAGTGACTTGAATGCAGGCTCGTCTTGCATCTCCCAAGACGAAAGGATGTCCAAATCCCCTGTGGAGACCACAGAAAAAGACCTAGTTCCCCACCTCATCGCGATCGGAGGCCTCATATCCTTTGACAACTCCAGAGGTACGCGGAGATCAGTGCCTACAAAGGAGACGATGCCTGACTCCTCGTGAAACTTGATAGGAGTCCCAGGATTCCTGTGGCACATGGAAAGGGACCCTTGGTCTCCCGCCTCAGCTGGAGAGGCGTCCCAATTGCCCTGCCAAGCCTCGAGGAGAATCCCGAGTTGTCCCTCGCAACTAGGCAGGAGTCCTGACGTCGCTGAACAAACACGTGGGTGGAAGGGCCATCCCCGTCGTAACTCGATAATATACCGCAGGTTCCCGCCGCAACTCGAGAAAAACCAATAGACTTCCCCCTCGCCGCGAGATGAGGCCCGATTCCCCTGCACTGCGTGCAGAGCATTTCAGTGTTGCACATCACACATGAAAGGAGCCTTGATTTCCTTGATGGCACTCCAGAGAAACCCCAAGAACACTGTTTCAAGGCTAGAGGGATCCTGAGGTCACTGTAGCAACACGAAAGAGCTCCTTGGCCCAAAAATCAACTCGAGATGAGAGGTTAGTCCCTGGCTTCGACTCCAGAGGAATACCACCTTACCACAAGCACCTCAAGAGGAGGCTTCTCTCAGCTCTAGGTATGTGAGAGGGACCCTGAGTTTGCGGCCTCAAGTGGAATGGACACCGCGATGCCCTGACTCGAAATAAGGCCGGATATCCCTGCAGTGACTTGAATGCAGGCGCGTCTTGCATCTCCCAAGACGAAAGGATGTCTGAATCCCCTGTAGAGACCTCAGAGAAAGATCTAGTTCCCCACCTCATCGCGACCGGAGGACTCACATCCTTTGAAAACTCCAGAGGTACGCGGAGATCAGTGCCTCCAAAGGAGACGATGCCTGACTCCTAGTGAAACTTGATAGGAGTCCCAGGATTCCTGTGGCACATGGAAAGGGACCCTTGGTCTCCCGCCTCAGCTGGAGAGGCGTCCCAATTGCCCTGCCAAGCCTCGAGGAGAATCCCGAGTTGTCCCTCGCAACTAGGCAGGAGTCCTGACTTCGCTGAACAAACACGTGGGTGGAAAGGCCATCCCCGTCGTAACTCGATAATATACCCCAGGTTCCCGCCGCAACTCGAGAAAAACCATGAGACTTCCCCCTCACCGCGAGATGAGGCCCGATTCTCCTGCACTGCATGCAGAGCAATTCCGTATTGCACATCAAACATGAACGGAGCCTTGATTTCCTTGGTGGCACTCCAGAGAAACCCCAAGAACACTGTTTCAAGGCTATAGGGATCCTGAGGTCACTGTAGCAACACGAAAGAGCTCCGTGGACCACAAATCAACTCGAGATGAGAGGTTAGTCCCTGGCTTCGACTCCACAGGAATACCACCTTACCACAAGCACCTCAAGAGGAGGCTTCTCTCAGCTCTAGGTATGTGAGAGGGACCCTGAGTTTGCGGCCTCAAGTGGAATGGACACCGCGATGCCCTGACTCGAAATAAGGCCGGATATCCCTGCAGTGACTTGAATGCAGGCTCGTCTTGCATCTCCCAAGATGAAAGGATGTCTGAGTCACCTGTGTAGACCACAGAGAAAGACCTAGTTCCCCACCTCATCGCGACCGGAGGCCTCATATCCTTTGACAACTCCAGAGGTACGCGGAGATCAGTGCCTCCAAAAGAGACGATGCCTGACTCCTCGTGAAATTTGATAGGAGTCCCAGGATTCCTGTGGCACGTGGAAAGGGACACTTGGTCTCCCGCCTCAGCTGGAGAGGCGTCCCAATTGCCCTGCCAATCCTCGAGGAGAATCCCGAGTTGTCCGTCGCAACTAGGCAGGAGTCCTGCCGTCGCTGAACAAACACTTGTGTGGAAGCGCCATCCCCGTCATAACTCGAGAATATACCCCAGGTTCCCGCCGCAACTCGAGAAAAACCATGAGAATTCCCCCTCGCCGCGAGATGAGGCCCGATTCCCCTGCACTGCGTGCAGAGCAATCCCGTGTTGCACATCACACATAAAAGGAGCCTTGATTTCCTTGATGGTACTCCAGAGAAAACCCGAGATCACTGTTTCAAGGCTAGAGGGATCCTGAGGTCACTGTAGCAACACGAAAGAGCTCCGTGGACCAAAAATCAACTCGAGATGAGATGTTAGTCCCTAACTTCGAATCCAGAGGAATAACACCTTACCACAAGCACCTCAAGAGGAGGCTTCTCTCAGCTCTAGGTATGTGAGAGGGACCCTGCGTTTGCGGCCACAAGTGGAATGGACACCACTATGACCTGACTCAAAATAAGGCCGGATATCCCTGCAGTGACTTGAATGCAGGCTCGTCTTGCATCTCCCAAGACGAAAGGATGTCTGAATCCCCTGTGGAGACCACAGAGAAAGACCTAGTTCCCCACCTCATCGCGACCGGAGGCCTCTCATCCTTTGAAAACTCCAGAGGTACGCGGAGATCAGAGCCTCCAAAGGAGACGATGCCAGACTCCTCTGAAACATGATAGGAGTCCCAGGATTCCTGTGGCACGTGGAAAGGGACCCTTGGTCTCCCGCCTCAGCTGGAGAGGCGTCCCAATTGCCCTGCCAAGCCTCGAGGAGAATCCCGAGTTGTCCCTCGCAACTAGGCAGGAGTCCTGCCGTCGCTGAACAAACACGTGTGTAGAAGGGCCATCCCCATCGTAACTCGAGAATATACCCCAGGTTCCGGCCGCAACTCGAGAAAAACCATGAGACTTCCCCCTCGCCGCGAGATGAGGCCCGATTCCCCTACACTGCGTGCAGAGCAATTCCGTGTTGCACATCACACATGAAAGGAGCCTTGATTTCCTTGATGGCACTCCAGAAAAACCCCAAGATCACTGTTTCAAGGCTAGATGGATCCTGAGGTCACTGTAGCAACAAGAAAGAGCTCCGTGGACCAAAAATCAACTCGAGATGAGAGGTTAGTCCCTGGCTTCGACTCCATAGGAATACCACCTTACCACAAGTACCTCAAGAGGAGGCTTCTCTCAGCTCTAAGTATGTGAGAGGGACCCTGAGTTTGCGGCCTCAAGTGGAATGGACACTGCGATGCCCTGACGCGAAATAAGGCAGGATATCCCTGCAGTGACTTGAATGCAGGCTCGTCTTGCATCTCCCAAGACGAAAGGATGTCTGAATCCCCTGTGGAGACCACAGAAAAAGACCTAGTTCCCCACCTCATTGCGACCGGAGGCCTCACATCCTTTGAAAACTCCAGAGGTACGCGGAGATCAGTGCCTCCAAAGGAAACGATGCCTGACTCTTCATGAAACTTGATAGGAGTCCCAGGATTCCTGTGGCACGTGGAAAGGGACCCTTGGTCTCCCGCCTCAGCTGGAGAGGCGTCCCAATTGCCCTGCCAAGCCTCCAGGAGAATCCCGAGTTGTCCCTCGCAACTAGGCAGGAGTCCTGACGTCGCTGAACAAACACGTGGGTGGAAGGGCCATCCCCGTCGTAACTCGAGAATATACCCCAGGTTCCGGCCGCAACTCGAGAAAAACCATGAAACTTCCCCCTCGCCGCGAGATGAGGCCCGATTCCCCTACACTGCGTGCAGAGCAATTCCGTGTTGCACATCACACATGAAAGGAGCCTTGATTTCCTTGATGGCACTCCAGAAAAACCCCAAGATCACTGTTTCAAGGCTAGATGGATCCTGAGGTCACTGTAGCAACAAGAAAGAGCTCCGTGGACCAAAAATCAACTCGAGATGAGAGGTTAGTCCCTGGCTTCGACTCCAGAGGAATACCACCTTACCACAAGTACCTCAAGAGGAGGCTTCTCTCAGCTCAAGGTATGTGAGAGGGACCCTGAGTTTGCGGCCTCAAGTGGAATGGACACTGCGATGCCCTGACGCGAAATAAGGCAGGATATCCCTGCAGTGACTTGAATGCAGGCTCGTCTTGCATCTCCCAAGACGAAAGGATGTCTGAATCCCCTGTGGAGACCACAGAAAAAGACCTAGTTCCCCACCTCATTGCGACCGGAGGCCTCACATCCTTTGAAAACTCCAGAGGTACGCGGAGATCAGTGCCTCCAAAGGAAACGATGCCTGACTCTTCATGAAACTTGATAGGTGTCCCAGGATTCCTGTGGCACGTGGAAAGGGACCCTTGGTCGACCGCTTCAGCTGGAGAGGCGTCCCAATTGCCCTGCCAAGCCTCGAGGAGAATCCCGAGTTGTCCCTCGCAACTAGGCAGGAGTCCTGACGTCGCTGAACAAACACGTGGTTGGAAGGGCCATCCCCGTCGTAACTCGAGAATGTACCCCAGGTTCCCGCCGCAACTCGAGAAAAACCATGAGACTTCCCCCTCGCAGTGATATGAGGCCCGATTCCCCTGCACTGCGTGCAGAGCAATTCCGTGATGCACATCACACATGAAAGGAGCCTTGATTTCCTTGATGGCACTCCAGAGAAACCCCAAGAACACTGTTTCAAGGTTAGCGGGATCCTGAGGTCACTGTAGCAACAGGAAAGAGCTCCGTGGACCAACAATCAAGTCGAGATGAGAGGTTAGTCCCTGGCTTCGACTCCAGAGGAATACCACCTTACCACAAGCACCTCAAGAGGAGGCTTCTCTCAGCTCTAGCTATGTGCTGAAATTGCGGCCTCAAGTGGAATGGACACCGCGATGCCCTGACTCGAAATAAGGCCGGATATCCCTGCAGTGACTTGAATGCAGGCTCGTCTTGCATCTCCCAAGACGAAAGGATGTCCAAATCCCCTGTGGAGACCACAGAAAAAGACCTAGTTCCCCACCTCATCGCGATCGGAGGCCTCATATCCTTTGACAACTCCAGAGGTACGCGGAGATCAGTGCCTACAAAGGAGACGATGCCTGACTCCTCGTGAACCTTGATAGGAGTCCCAGGATTCCTGCGGCACGTGGAAAGGGACCCTTGGTCTCCCGCCTCAGCTGGAGAGGCGTCCCAATTGCCCTGCCAAGCCTCGAGGAGAATCCCGAGTTGTCCCTCGCAACTAGGCAGGAGTCCTGACGTCGCTGAACAAACACGTGGGTGGAAGGGCCATCCCCGTCGTAACTCGATAATATACCGCAGGTTCCCGCCGCAACTCGAGAAAAACCATGAGACTTCCCCCTCGCCGCGAGATGAGGCCCGATTCCCCTGCACTGCGTGCAGAGCATTTCAGTGTTGCACATCACACATGAAAGGAGCCTTGATTTCCTTGATGGCACTCCAGAGAAACCCCAAGAACACTGTTTCAAGGCTAGAGGGATCCTGAGGTCACTGTAGCAACATGAAAGAGCTCCGTGGCCCAAAAATCAACTCGAGATGAGAGGTTAGTCCCTGGCTTCGACTCCAGAGGAATACCACCTTACCACAAGCACCTCAAGAGGAGGCTTCTCTCAGCTCTAGGTATGTGAGAGGGACCCTGAGTTTGCGGCCTCAAGTGGAATGGACACCGCGATGCCCTGACTCGAAATAAGGCCGGATATCCCTGCAGTGACTTGAATGCAGGCGCGTCTTGCATCTCCCAAGACGAAAGGATGTCTGAATCCCCTGTAGAGACCTCAGAGAAAGATCTAGTTCCCCACCTCATCGCGACCGGAGGACTCACATCCTTTGAAAACTCCAGAGGTACGCGGAGATCAGTGCCTCCAAAGGAGACGATGCCTGACTCCTAGTGAAACTTGATAGGAGTCCCAGGATTCCTGTGGCACATGGAAAGGGACCCTTGGTCTCCCGCCTCAGCTGGAGAGGCGTCCCAATTGCCCTGCCAAGCCTCGAGGAGAATCCCGAGTTGTCCCTCGCAACTAGGCAGGAGTCCTGACTTCGCTGAACAAACACGTGGGTGGAAAGGCCATCCCCGTCGTAACTCGATAATATACCCCAGGTTCCCGCCGCAACTCGAGAAAAACCATGAGACTTCCCCCTCGCCGCGAGATGAGGCCCGATTCTCCTGCACTGCATGCAGAGCAATTCCGTATTGCACATCAAACATGAACGGAGCCTTGATTTCCTTGGTGGCACTCCAGAGAAACCCCAAGAACACTGTTTCAAGGCTATAGGGATCCTGAGGTCACTGTAGCCACACGAAAGAGCTCCGTGGACCACAAATCAAATCGAGATGAGAGGTTAGTCCCTGGGTTCGACTCCACAGGAATACCACGTTACCACAAGCACCTCAAGAGGAGGCTTCTCTCAGCTCTAGGTATGTGAGAGGGACCCTGAGTTTGCGGCCTCAAGTGGAATGGACACTACGATGCCCTGACTCGAAATAAGGCCGGATATCCCTGCAGTGACTTGAATGCAGGCTCGTCTTGCATCTCCCAAGATGAAAGGATGTCTGAGTCACCTGTGTAGACCACAGAGAAAGACCTAGTTCCCCACCTCATCGCGACCGGAGGCCTCATATCCTTTGACAACTCCAGAGGTACGCGGAGATCAGTGCCTACAAAGGAGACGATGCCTGACTCCTCGTGAAACTTGATAGGAGTCCCAGGATTCCCGTGGCACGTGGAAAGGGACCCTTGGTCTCCCGCCTCAGCTGGAGAGGCGTCCCAATTGCCCTGCCAAGCCTCGAGGAGAATCCCGAGTTGTCCCTCGCAACTAGGCAGGAGTCCTGATGTCGCTGAACAAACACGTGGGTGGAAGGGCCATTCCGGTCATAACTCGAGAATATACCCCAGGGTCCCGCCGCAACTCGAGAAAAACCATGAGACTTCCCCCTCGCCGCGAGATGAGGCCCGATTCCCCTGCACTGCGTGCAGAGCAATTCCGTGTTGCACATCACACATGAAAGGAGCCTTGATTTCCTTGATGGCACTCCAGAGAAACCCCAAGAACACTGTTTCAAGGCTAGAGGGATCCTGAGGTCACTGTAGCAACACGAAAGAGCTCCGTGGCCCAAAAATCAACTCGAGATGAGAGGTTAGTCCCTGGCTTCGACTCCAGAGGAATACCACCTTACCACAAGCACCTCAAGAGGAGCCTTCTCTCAGCTCTAGGTATGTGAGAGGGACCCTGAGTTTGCGGACTCAAGTGGAATGGACACCGCGATGCCCTGACTCGAAATAAGGCCGGATATCCCTGCAGTGACTTGAATACAGGCTCGTC
Organism: Cervus elaphus; assembly: GCF_910594005.1. NCBI lineage: Eukaryota > Metazoa > Chordata > Mammalia > Artiodactyla > Cervidae > Cervus > Cervus elaphus. The sequence goes on along the minus strand of NC_057834.1, from coordinate 9,777,230 downwards.
TTGCATCTCCCAAGACGAAAGGATGTCTGAATCCCCTGTGGAGACCTCAGAGAGAGATCTAGTTCCCCACCTCATCGCGACCGGAGGCCTCACATTCTTTGAAAACTCCAGAGGTACGCGGAGATCAGTGCCTCCAAAGGAGACGATGCCTGACTCCTAGTGAAACTTGATAGGAGTCCCAGGATTCCTGTGGCACATGGAATGGGACCCTTGGTCTCCCGCCTCAGCTGGAGAGGCGTCCCAATTGCCCTGCCAAGCCTCGAGGAGAATCCCGAGTTGTCCCTCGCAACTAGGCAGGAGTCCTGACGTCGCTGAACAAACACGTGGGTGGAAGGGCCATCCCCGTCGTAACTCGATAATATACCCCAGGTTCCCGCCGCAACTCGAGAAAAACCATGAGACTTCCCCCTCGCCGCGAGATGAAGCCTGATTCTCCTGCACTGCATGCAGATCAATTCCGTATTGCACATCAAACATGAACGGAGCCTTGATTTCCTTGGTGGCACTCCAGAGAAACCCCAAGAACACTGTTTCAAGGTTGAGGGATCCTGAGGTCACTGTAGCAACACGAAAGAGCTCCGTGGACCACAAATCAACTCGAGGTGAGAGGTTAGTCCCTGGCTTCGACTCCAGAGGAATACCACCTTACCACAAGCACCTCAAGAGGAGGCTTCTCTCAGCTCTAGGTATGTGAGAGGGACCCTGAGTTTGCGGCCTCAAGTGGAATGGACACCACGATGCCCTGACTCGAAATAAGGCCGGATATCCCTGCAGTGACTTGAATGCAGGCTCGTCTTGCATCTCCCAAGATGAAAGGATGTCTGAGTCACCTGTGTAGACCACAGAGAAAGACCTAGTTCCCCACCTCATCGCGACCGGAGGCCTCATATCCTTTGACAACTCCAGAGGTACGCGGAGATCAGTGCCTACAAAGGAGACGATGCCTGACTCCTCGTGAAACTTGATAGGAGTCCCAGGATTCCTGTGGCACGTGGAAAGGGACCCTTTGTCTCCCGCCTCAGCTGGAGAGGCATCCCAATGGCCCTGGCAAGCCTCGAGGAGAATCCCGAGTTGTCCCTCGCAACTAGGCAAGAGTCCTGACGTCGCTGAACAAATACGTGGTTGGAAGGGCCATCCCCTTCGTAACTCGAGAATGTACCCCAGGTTCCCGCCGCAACTCGAGAAAAACCATGAGACTTCCCCCTCGCAGTGATATGAGGCCCGATTCCCCTGCACTGTGTGCAGAGCAATTCCGTGTTGCACATCACACATGAAAGGAGCCTTGATTTCCTTGATGGCACTCCAGAGAAACCCCAAGAACACTGTTTCAAGGCTAGCGGGATCCTGAGGTCACTGTAGCAACACGAAAGAGCTCCGTGGACCAACAATCAAGTCGAGATGAGAGGTTAGTCCCTGGCTTCGACTCCAGAGGAATACCACCTTACCACAAGCACGTCAAGAGGAGGCTTCTCTCAGCTCTAGCTATGTGCTGAAATTGCGGCCTCAAGTGGAATGGACACCGCGATGCCCTGACTCGAAATAAGGCCGGATATCACTGCAGTGACTTGAATGTAGGCTCGTCTTGCATCTCCCAAGACGAAAGGATGTCCAAATCCCCTGTGGAGACCACAGAAAAAGACCTAGTTCCCCACCTCATCGCGACCGGAGCCCTCACATCCTTTGAAAATTCCAGAGGTACGCGGAGATCAGTGCCTCCAAAGGAGACGATGCCTGACTCCTCGTGAAACTTGATAGGAGTCCCAGGATTCCTGTGCACGTGGAAAGGGACCCTTGGTCTCCCGCCTCAGCTGGAGAGGCGTCCCAATTGCCCTGCCAAGCCTCGAGGAGAATCCCGAGTTGTCCCTCGCAACTAGGCAGGAGTCCTGACGTCGCTGAACAAACACGTGGGTGGAAGGGCCATTCCCGTCATAACTCGAGAATATACCCCAGGGTCCCGCCGCAACTCGAGAAAAACCATGAGACTTCCCCCTCGCCGCGAGATGAGGCCCGATTCTCCTGCACTGCATGCAGAGCAATTCCGTATTGCACATCAAACATGAACGGAGCCTTGATTTCCTTGATGGCACTCCAGAGAAACCCCAAGAACACTGTTTCAAGGCTAGAGGGATCCTGAGGTTACTGTAGCAACACGAAAGAGGTCCGTGGACCAAAAATCAACTCGAGATGAGAGGTTTGTCCCTGGCTTCGACTCCAGAGGAATAGCACCTTACCACAAGCACCTCAAGAGGAGGCTTCTCTCAGCTCTAGGTATGTGAGAGGGACCCTGATTTTGCGGACTCAAGTGGAATGGACACTGCGATGCCCTGACGTGAAATAAGGCTGGATATCCCTGCAGTGACTTGAATGCAGGCTTGTCTTGCATCTCCCACGATGAAAGGATGTCTGAATCCCCTGTGGAGACCACAGAGAAAAACCTAGTTTCCCACCTCATGGCGACCTTAGGCCTCACATCCTTTGAAAACTCCAGAGGTACGCGGAGATCAGTGCCTCCAAAGGAGACGATGCCTGACTCCTCGTGAAAATTGATAGGAGTCCCAGGATTCCTGTGGCATATGGAAAGGGACACTTGGTCTCCCGCCTCAGCTGGAGAGGCGTCCCAATTGCCCTGCCAAGCCTCGAGGAGAATCCCGAGTTGTCCCTCGCAACTAGGCAGGAGTCCTGACGTCGCTGAACAAACATGTGGGTGGAAGGGCCATCCCAGTCTTAACTCGAGTATATACCCCAGGTTCCCGCCGCAACTCGAGAAAAACCATGAGACTTCCCCCTCGCCGCGAGATGACGCCCGATTCCCCTGCACTGCGTGCAGAGAAATTCCGTGTTGCACATCACACATGAAAGGAGCCTTGATTTCCTTGGTGGCACTCCAGAGAAACCCCAAGAACACTGTTTCAAGGCTAGAGGGATCCTGAGGTCACTGTAGCAACACGAAAGAGCTCCGTGGCCCAAAAATCAACTCGAGATGAGAGGTTAGTCCCTGGCTTCGACTCCAGAGGAATACCACCTTACCACAAGCACCTCAAGAGGAGCCTTCTCTCAGCTCTAGGTATGTGAGAGGGACCCTGAGTTTGCGGCCTCAAGTGGAATGGACACCGCGATGCCCTGACTCGAAATAAGGCCGGATATCCCTGCAGTGACTTGAATGCAGGCGCGTCTTGCATCTCCCAAGACGAAAGGATGTCTGAATCCCCTGTGGAGACCTCAGAGAAAGATCTAGTTCCCCACCTCATCACGACCGGAGGCCTCACATCCTTTGAAAACTCCAGAGGTACGCGGAGATCAGTGCCTCCAAAGGAGACGATGCCTGACTCCTAGTGAAACTTGATAGGAGTCCCAGGATTCCTGTGGCACATGGAAAGGGACCCTTGGTCTCCCGCCTCAGCTGGAGAGGCGTCCCAATTGCCCTGCCAAGCCTCGAGGAGAATCCCGAGTTGTCCCTCGCAACTAGGCAGGAGTCCTGACGTCGCTGAACAAACACGTGGGTGGAAGGGCCATCCCCGTCGTAACTCGATAATATACCCCAGGTTCCCGCCGCAACTCGAGAAAAACCATGAGACTTCCCCCTCGCCGCGAGATGAAGCCCGATTCTCCTGCACTGCATGCAGAGCAATTCCGTATTGCACATCAAACATGAACGGAGCCTTGATTTCCTTGGTTGGCACTCCAGAGAAACCCCAAGAACACTGTTTCAAGGCTATAGGGATCCTGAGGTCACTGTAGCAACACGAAAGAGCTCCGTGGACCACAAATCAACTCGAGATGAGAGGTTAGTTCCTGGCTTCGACTCCAGAGGAATACCACCTTACCACAAGCACCTCAAGAGGAGGCTTCTCTCAGCTCTAGGTATGTGAGAGGGACCCTGAGTTTGCGGCCTCAAGTGGAATGGACACCACGATGCCCTGACTCGAAATAAGGCCGGATATCCCTGCAGTGACTTGAATGCAGGCTCGTCTTGCATCTCCCAATATGAAAGGATGTCTGACTCACCTGTGTAGACCACAGAGAAAGACCTAGTTCCCCACCTCATCGCGACCGGAGGCCTCATATCCTTTGACAACTCCAGAGGTACGCGGAGATCAGTGCCTACAAAGGAGACGATGCCTGACTTCTCGTGAATCTTGATAGGAGTCCCAGGATTCCTGTGGCACGTGGAAAGGGACCCTTTGTCTCCCGCCTCAGCTGGAGAGGCATCCCAATGGCCCTGCCAAGCCTCAAGGAGAATCCCGAGTTGTCCCTCGCAACTAGGCAGGAGTCCTGACGTCGCTGAACAAACACGTGGTTGGAAGGGCCATCCCCGACGTAACTCGAGAATGTACCCCAGGTTCCCGCCGCAACTCGAGAAAAACCATGAGACTTCCCCCTCGCCGTGATATGAGGCCCGATTCCCCTGCACTGCGTGCAGAGCAATTCCGTGTTGCACATCACACATGAAAGGAGCCTTGATTTCCTTGATGGCACTCCAGAGAAACCCCAAGAACACTGTTTCAAGGCTAGCGGGATCCTGAGGTCACTGTAGCAACACGAAAGAGCTCCGTGGACCAACAATCAAGTCGAGATGAGAGGTTAGTCCCTGGCTTCGACTCCAGAGGAATACCACCTTACCACAAGCACCTCAAGAGGAGGCTTCTCTCAGCTCTAGCTATGTGCTGAAATTGCGGCCTCAAGTGGAATGGACACCGCGATGCCCTGACTCGAAATAAGGCCGGATATCCCTGCAGTGACTTGAATGCAGGCTCGTCTTGCATCTCCCAAGACGAAAGGATGTCCAAATCCCCTGTGGAGACCACAGAAAAAGACCTAGTTCCCCACCTCATCGCGACCGGAGGCCTCACATCCTTTGAAAATTCCAGAGGTACGCGGAGATCAGTGCCTCCAAAGGAGACGATGCCTGACTCCTCGTGAAACTTGATAGGAGTCCCAGGATTCCTGTGCACGTGGAAAGGGACCCTTGGTCTCCCGCCTCAGCTGGAGAGGCGTCCCAATTGCCCTGCCAAGCCTCGAGGAGAATCCCGAGTTGTCCCTCGCAACTAGGCAGGAGTCCTGACGTCGCTGAACAAACACGTGGGTGGAAGGGCCATCCCCGTCGTAACTCGATAATATACCCCAGGTTCCCGCCGCAACTCGAGAAAAACCATGAGACTTCCGCCTCGCCGCGAGATGAGGCCCGATTCCCCTGCACTGCGTGCAGAGCAATTCCGTGTTGCACATCACACATGAAAGGAGCCTTGATTTCCTAGATGGCACTCCAGAGAAACCCCAAGATCACTGTTTCAAGGCTAGAGGGATCCTGAGGTCACTGTAGCCACACGAAAGAGCACCGTGGCCCAAAAATCAACTCGAGATGAGAGGTTAGTCCCTGGCTTCGACTCCAGAAGAATACCACCTTACCACAAGCACCTCAAAAGGAGGCTTCTCTCAGCTCTAGGTATGTGAGAGGGACCCTGAGTTTGCGGCCTCAAGTGGAATGGACATCGCGATGCCCTGACTCGAAATAAGGCCGGATATCCCTGCAGTGACTTGAATGCAGGCGCGTCTTGCCTCTCCCAAGACGAAAGGATGTCTGAATCCCCTGTGGAGACCTCAGAGAAAGATCTAGTTCCCCACCTCATCGCGACCGGAGGCCTCATATCCTTTGAAAACTCCAGAGGTACGCGGAGATCAGTGCCTCCAAAGGAGACAATGCCTGACTCCTCGTGAAACTTGATAGGAGTCCCAGGATTCCTGTGGCACATGGAAAGGGACCCTTGGTCTCCCGCCTCAGCTGGAGAGGCGTCCCAATTGCCCTGCCAAGCCTCGAGGAGAATCCCGAGTTGTCCCTCGCAACTAGGCAGGAGTCTTGCCGTCGCTGAACAAACACGTGGGTGGAAGGGCCATTCCCGTCATAACTCGAGAATATACCCCAGGGTCCCGCCGCAACTCGAGAAAAACCATGAGACTTCCCCCTCGCCGCGAGATGAGGCCCGATTCCCCTGCACTGCGTGCAGAGCAATTCCGTATTGCACATCAAACATGAACGGAGCCTTGATTTCCTTGATGGCATTTCAGAGAAACCCCAAGAACACTGTTTCAAGGCTAGAGGGATCCTGAGGTTACTGTAGAAACACGAAAGAGGTCTGTGGACCAAAAATCAACTCGAGATGAGAGGTTTGTCCCTGGATTCGACTCCAGAGGAATAGCACCTTACCACAAGCAACTCAAGAGGAGGCTTCTCTCAGCTCTAGGTATGTGAAAGGGACCCTGAGTTTGCGGCCTCAAGTGGAATGGACACTGCGATGCCCTGACGTGAAATAATGCTGGATATCCCTGCAGTGACTTGAATGCAGGCTTGTCTTGCATCTCCCACGATGAAAGGATGTCTGAATCCCCTGTGGAGACCACAGAGAAAAACCTAGTTTCCCACCTCATGGCGACCTTAGGCCTCACATCCTTTGAAAACTCCAGAGGTACGCGGAGATCAGTGCCTCCAAAGGAGACGATGCCTGACTCCTCGTGAAAATTGATAGGAGTCCCAGGATTCCTGTGGCATATGGAAAGGGACCCTTGGTCTCCCGCCTCAGCTGGAGAGGCGTCCCAATTGCCCTGCCAAGCCTCGAGGAGAATCCCGAGTTGTCCCTCGCAACTAGGCAGGAGTCCTGACGTCGCTGAACAAACATGTGGGTGGAAGGGCCATCCCAGTCTTAACTCGAGTATATACCCCAGGTTCCCGCCGCAACTCGAGAAAAACCATGAGACTTCCCCCTCGCCGCGAGATGACGCCCGATTCCCCTGCACTGCGTGCAGAGAAATTCCGTGTTGCACATCACACATGAAAGGAGCCTTGATTTCCTTGGTGGCACTCCAGAGAAACCCCAAGAACACTGTTTCAAGGCTAGAGGGATCCTGAGGTCACTGTAGCAACACGAAAGAGCTCCGTGGACCAAGAATCAACTCGAGATGAGAGGTTAGTCCCTAGCTTCGACTCCAGAGGAATACCAGCTTACCACAAGCACCTCAAGAGGAGGCTTCTCTCAGCTCTAGGTATGTGAGAGGGACCCTGAGTTTGCGGCCTCAAGTGGAATGGACACCGCGATTCCCTGACGCGAAATAAGGCCAGATATCCCTGCAGTGACTTGAATGCAGGCTCGTGTTGCATCTCCCAAGATGAAAGGATGTCTGAATCCCCTGTGGAGACCACAGAGAAAGACGTAGTTCCCCACATCATGGCGACCGGAGGCCTCACATCCTTTGGAAACTCCAGAGGTACGCGGAGATCAGTGCCTCCAAAGGAGACGATGCCTGACTCCTCGTGAAACTTGATAGGAGTCCCAGGATTCCTATGGCACATGGAAAGGGACACTTGGTCTCCCGCCTCAGCTGGAGAGGCGTCCCAATTGCCCTGCCAAGCCTCGAGGAGAATCCCGAGTTGTCCCTCGCAACTAGGCAGGAGTCCTGACGTCGCTGAACAAACATGTGGGTGGAAGGGCCATCCCAGTCGTAACTCGAGAATATACCCCAGGTTCCCGACGCAACTCGAGAAAAACCATGAGACTTCCCCCTCGCCGCGAGATGAGGCCTGATTCCCCTACACTGCGTGCAGAGCAATTCCGTGTTGCACATCACACATGAAAGGAGCCTTGATTTCCTTGATGGCACTCCACAGAAAACCCAAGAACACTGTTTCAAGGCTAGAGGGATCCTGAGGTCACTGTAGCAACACGAAATAGCTCCGTGGACCAAAAATCAACTCGAGATGAGAGGTTAGTCCCTGGCTTCGACTCCAGAGGAATACCACCTTACCACAAGCACCTCAAGAGGAGGCTTCTCTCAGCTCTAGCTATGTGCTGAGTTTGCGGCCTCAAGTGGAACGGACACCGCGATGCCCTGACTCGAAATAAGGCCGGATATCCCTGCAGTGACTTGAATGCAGGCTCGTCTTGCATCTCCCAAGATGAAAGGATGTCTGAATCCCCTGTGGAGGCCACAGAGAAAGACCTAGTTCCCCACCTCATGGCGACCGGAGGCCTCACATCCTTTGAAAACTCCAGAGGTACGCGGAGATCAGTGCCTCCAAAGGAGACGATGCCTGACTCCTCGTGAAACTTGATAGGAGTCCTAGGATTCCTGTGGCACGTGGAAAGGGACCCTTGGTCTCCCGCCTCAGCTGGAGAGGCGTCCCAATTGCCCTGCCAAGCCTCGAGGAGAATCCCGAGTTGTCCCTCGCAACTAGGCAGGAGTCCTGACGTCGTTAAACAAACACGTGGGTGGAAGGGCCATCCCCGTCATAACTCGAGAATATACCCCAGGTTCCCGCCGCAACTCGAGAAAAACCATGAGACTTCCCCCAGGCCGCGAGATGAGGCCCGATTCCCCTGCACTGCGTGCAGAGCAATTCCGTGTAGCACATCACACATGAAAGGAGCCTTGATTTCCTTGATGGCACTCCAGAGAAACCACAAGAACACTGTTTCAAGGCTAGAGGGATCCTGAGGTCACTGTAGCCACACGAAAGAGCTCCGTGGCCCAAAAATCAACTCGAGATGAGAGGATAGTCCCTGGCTTCGACTCCAGAGGATTACCACCTTAACACAAGCACCTCAAGAGGAGGCTTCTCTCAGCTGCTAGGTATGTGAGAGGGACCCTGAGTTTGCGGCCTCAAGTGGAATGGACACCGCGATGCCCTGACTCGAAATAAGGCCGGATATCCCTGCAGTGACTTGAATGCAGGCGCGTCTTGCATCTCCCAAGACGAAAGGATGTCTGAATCCCCTGTGGAGACCTCAGAGAAAGATCTAGTTTCCCACCTCATCGCGACCGGAGGCCTCACATCCTTTGAAAACTCCAGAGGTACGCGGAGATCAGTGCCTCCAAAGGAGACGATGCCTGACTCCTCGTGAAACTTGATAGGAGTCCCAGGATTCCTGTGGCACATGGAAAGGGACACTTGGTCTCCCACCTCAGCTGGAGAGGCGTCCCAATTGCCCTGCCAAGCCTCGAGGAGAATCCCGAGTTGTCCCTCACAAATAGGCAGGAGTCCTGACGTCGCTGAACAAACACGTGGGTGGAAGTGCCATCCCCGTCGTAACTCGACAATATACCCCACGTTCCCGCCGCAACTCGAGAAAAACCATGAGACTTCCCCCTCGCCGCGAGATGAGGCCCGATTCCCCTGCACTGCGTGCAGAGCAATTCCGTGTTGCACATCACACATGAAAGGACCCTTCATTTCCTTGATGGCACTCCAGAGAAACCCCAAGAACACTGTTTCAAGGCTAGAGGGATCCTGAGGTCACTGTAGCAACAAGAAAGAGCTCCGTGGACCAAAAATCAACTCGAGATGAGAGGTTAGTCCCTGGCTTCGACTCCAGAGGAATACCACCTTACCACAAGCACCTCAAGAGGAGGCTTCTCTCAGCTCTAGGTATGTGAGAGGGACCCTGATTTTGCGGCCTCAAGTGAAATGGACACTGCGATGCCCTGACGCGAAATAAGGCCGGATATCCCTGCAGTGACTTGAATGCAGGCTCGTCTTGCATCTCCCAAGATGAAAGGATGTCTGAATCCCCTGTGGAGACCACAGAGAAAGACCTAGTTCCCCACCTCATCGCGACCGGAGGCCTCACATCATTTGAAAACTCCAGAGGTACGCGGAGATCAGTGCCTCCAAAGGAGACGATGCCTGACTCCTCGTGAAACTTGATAGGAGTCCCAGGATTCCTGTGGCACGTGGAAAGGGACACTTGGTCTCCCGCCTCAGCTGGAGAGGCGTCCCAATTGCCCTGCCAAGCCTCGAGGAGAATCCCGAGTTGTCCCTCACAAATAGGCAGGAGTCCTGACGTCGCTGAACAAACACGTGGGTGGAAGTGCCATCCCCGTCGTAACTCGAGAATATACCCCAGGTTCCCGCCGCAACTTTAGAAAAACCATGAGACTTCCCCCTCGCCGCGAGATGAGGCCCGATTCCCCTGCACTGCATGCAGGGCAATTCCGTGTTGCACATCACACTTGAAAGGACCCTTCATTTCCTTGATGGCACTCCAGAGAAACCCCAAGAACACTGTTTCAAGGCTAGAGGGATCCTGAGGTCACTGTAGCAACAAGAAAGAGATCCGAGGACCAAAAATCAACTCGAGATGAGAGGTTAGTCCCTGGCTTCGACTCCAGAGGAATACCACCTTACCACAAGCACCTCAAGAGGAGGCTTCTCTCAGCTCTAGCTATGTGCTGAGTTTGCGGCCTCAAGTGGAATGGACACCGCGATGCCCTGACTCGAAATAAGGCCGGATATCCCTGCAGTGACTTGAATGCAGGCGCGTCTTGCATCTCCCAAGACGAAAGGATGTCTGAATCCCCTGTAGAGACCTCAGAGAAAGATCTAGTTCCCCACCTCATCGCGACCGGAGGCCTCACATCATTTGAAAACTCCAGAGGTACGCGGAGATCAGTGCCTCCAAAGGAGACGATGCCTGACTTCTCGTGAAACCTGATAGGAGTCCCAGGATTCCTGTGGCACATGGAAAGGGACCCTTGGTCTCCGGCCTCAGCTGGAGAGGCGTCCCAATTGCCCTGCCAAGCCTCGAGGAGAATCCCGAGTTGTTCCTCGCAATTAGGCAGGAGTCCTGACGTCGCTGAACAAACACGTGGGTGGAAGGGCCATCCCCGTCGTAACTCGAGAATATACCCCAGGTTCCCGCCGCAACTCGAGAAAAACCATGAGACTTCCCCCTCGCCGCGAGATGAGGCCCGATTCCCCTGCACTGCGTGCAGAGCAATTCCGTGTTGCACATCACATATGAAAGGAGCCTTGATTTCCTTGATGGCACTCCAGAGAAACCCCAAGAACACTGTTTCAAGGCTAGAGGGATCCTGAGGTCACTGTAGCAACACGAAAGAGCTCCGTCGACCAAGAATCAACTCGAGATGAGAGGTTAGTCCCTGGCTTCGACTCCAGAGGAATACCAGCTTACCACAAGCACCTCAAGAGGAGGCTTCTCTCAGCTCTAGGTATGTGAGAGGGACCCTGAGTTTGCGGCCTCAAGTGGAATGGACACCGCGATTCCCTGACGCGAAAAAAGGCCAGATATCCCTGCAGTGACTTGAATGCAGGCTCGTCTTGCATCTCCCAAGATGAAAGGATGTCTGAATCCCCTGTGGAGACCACAGAGAAAGACGTAGTTCCCCACATCATGGCGACCGGAGGCCTCACATCCTTTGGAAACTCCAGAGGTACGCGGAGATCAGTGCCTCCAAAGGAGACGATGCCTGACTCCTCGTGAAACTTGATAGGAGTCCCAGGATTCCTATGGCACATGGAAAGGGACACTTGGTCTCCCGCCTCAGCTGGAGAGGCGTCCCAATTGCCCTGCCAAGCCTCGAGGAGAATCCCGAGTTGTCCCTCGCATCTAGGCAGGAGTCCTGACGTCGCTGAACAAACATGTGGGTGGAAGGGCCATCCCAGTCGTAACTCGAGTATATACCCCAGGTTCCCGCCGCAACTCGAGAAAAACCATGAGACTTCCCCCTCGCCGCGAGATGACGCCCGATTCCCCTGCACTGCGTGGAGAGAAATTCCGTGTTTCACATCACACATGAAAGGAGCCTTGATTTCCTTGGTGGCACTCCAGAGAAACCCCAAGAACACTGTTTCAAGGCTAGAGGGATCCTGAGGTCACTGTAGAAACACGAAAGAGCTCCGTGGACCAAAAATCAACTCGAGATGAGAGGTTAGTCCCTGGCTTCGACTCCAGAGGAATACCACCTTACCACAAGCACCTCAAGAGGAGGCTTCTCTCAGCTCTAGGTATGTGAGAGGGACCCTGAGTTTGCGGCCTCAAGTGGAATGGACACCACGATGCCCTGACTCGAAATAAGGCCGGATATCCCTGCAGTGACTTGAATGCAGGCTCGTCTTGCATCTCCCAAGATGAAAGGATGTCTGAATCCCCTGTGGAGGCCACAGAGAAAGATCTAGTTCCCCAACTCATGGCGACCGGAGGCCTCACATCCTTTGAAAACTCCAGAGGTACGCGGAGATCAGTGCCTCCAAAGGAGACGATGCTTGACTCCTCGTGAAACTTGATAGGAGTCCCAGGATTCCTGTGGCACATGGAAAGGGACCCTTGGTCTCCCGCCTCAGCTGGAGAGGCGTCCCAATTGCCCTGCCAAGCCTCGAGGAGAATCCCGAGTTGTCCCTCGCAAATAGGCAGGAGTCCTGCCGTCGCTGAACAAACACGTGGTTGGAAGGGCCATCCCCGTCGTAACTCGAGAATATACCCCAGGTTCCCGCCGCAACTCGAGAAAAACCAAGAGACTTCCCCCTCGCCGTGATATGAGGCCCGATTCCCCTGCACTGCATGCAGAGCAATTCCGTGTTGCACATCACACATGCAAGGAGCCTTGATTTCCTTGATAGCACTCCAGAGAAACCCCGAGAACACTGTTTCAAGGCTAGCGGGATCCTGAGGTGACTGTAGCAACAGGAAAGAGCTCCGTGGACCAACAATCAAGTCGAGATGAGAGGTTGGTCCCTAGCTTCGACTCCAGAGGAATACCACCTTACCACAAGCACCTCAAGAGGAGGCTTCTCTCAGCTCTAGCTATGTGCTGAAATTGCGGCCTCAAGTGGAATGGACACCGCGATGCCCTGACTCGAAATAAGGCCGGATATCCCTGCAGTGACTTGAATGCAGGCTCGTCTTGCATCTCCCAAGACGAAAGGATGTCCGAATCCCCTGTGGAGACCACAGAAAAAGACCTAGTTCCCCACCTCATCGCGACCGGAGGCCTCACATCCTTTGAAAACTCCAGAGGTACGCGGAGATCAGTGCCTCCAAAGGAGACGATGCCTGACTCCTCGTGAAACTTGATAGGAGTCCCAGGATTCCTGTGCACGTGGAAAGGGACCCTTGGTCTCCCGCCTCAGCTGGAGAGGCGTCCCAATTGCCCTGCCAAGCCTCGAGGAGAATCCTGAGTTGTCCCTCGCAACTAGGCAGGAGTCCTGACGTCGCTGAACAAACACGTGGGTGGAAGGGCCATCCCCGTCGTAACTCGATAATATACCCCAGGTTCCCGCCGCAACTCGAGAAAAACCATGAGACTTCCCCCTCGCCGCAAGATGAGGCCCGATTCCCCTGCACTGCGTGCAGAGCAATTCCGTGTTGCACATCACACATGAAAGGAGCCTTGATTTCCTTGATGGCACTCCAGAGAAACCCCAAGAACACTGTTTCAAGGCTAGAGGGATCCTGAGGTCACTGTAGCTACACGAAAGAGCACCGTGGCCCAAAAATTAACTCGAGATGAGAGGTTAGTCCCTGGCTTCGACTCCAGAGGAATACCACCTTACCACAAGCACCTCAAGAGGAGGCTTCTCTCAGCTCTAGGTATGTGAGAGGGACCCTGAGTTTGCGGCCTCAAGTGGAATGGACACCGCGATGCCCTGACTCGAAATAAGGCCGGATATCCCTGCAGTGACTTGAATGCAGGCGCGTCTTGCATCTCCCAAGACGAAAGGATGTCTGAATCCCCTGTGGAGACCACAGAGAAATACCTAGTTCCCCACCACATCGCGACCGGAGGCCTCACATCCTTTGAAAACTTCAGAGGTACGCGGAGATCAGTTCCTCCAAAGGAGACGATACCTGACTCCTCGTGAAACTTGATAGGAGTCCCAGGATTCCTGTGCACGTGTAAAGGGACCCTTGGTCTCCCGCCTCAGCTGGAGAGGCGTCCCAATTGCCCTGCCAAGCCTCGAGGAGAATCCCGAGTTGTCCCTCACAACTAGGCAGGAGTCCTGCCGTCGCTGAACAAACACGAGGTTGGAAGGGCCATCCCCGTCGTAACTCGAGAATATACCCCAGGTTCCCGCCGCAACTCGAGAAAAACCATGAAACTTCCCCCTCGCCGCGATATGAGGCCCGATTCCCCTGCACTGCGTGCAGAGCAATTCCGTGTTGCACATCACACATGAAAGGAGCCTTGATTTCCTTGATGGCACTCCAGAGAAACCCCAAGAACACTGTTTCAAGGCTCGCGGGATCCTGAGGTCACTGTAGCAACAGGAAAGAGCTCCGTGGACCAACAATCAAGTCGAGATGAGACGTTAGTCCCTGGCTTCGACTCCAGAGGAATACCACCTTACCACAAGCACCTCAAGAGGAGGCTTCTCTCAGCTCTAGCTATGTGAGAGGGACCCTGAGTTTGCGGCCTCAAGTGGAATGGACACCGCGATGCCCTGACTCGAAATAAGGCCGGATATCCCTGCAGTGACTTGAATGCAGGCTCGTCTTGCATCTCCCAAGATGAAAGGATGTCTGAATCCCCTGTGGAGACCACAGAGAAAGACCTAGTTCCCCACCTCATCGCGACCGGAGGCCTCACATCCTTTGAAAACTCCAGAGCTACGCGGAGATCAGTGCCTCCAAAGGAGACGATGCCTGACTCCTCGTGAAACTTGATAGGAGTCCCAGGATTCCTGTGGCACGTGGAAAGGGACACTTGGTCTCCCGCCTCAGCTGGAGAGGCGTCCCAATTGCCCTGCCAAGCCTCGAGGAGAATCCCGAGTTGTCCCTCACAAATAGGCAGGAGTCCTGACGTCGCTGAACAAACACGTGGGTGGAAGTGCCATCCCCGTCGTAACTCGAGAATATACCCCAGGTTCCCGCCGCAACTTTAGAAAAACCATGAGACTTCCCCCTCGCCGCGAGATGAGGCCCGATTCCCATGCACTGCGTGCAGGGCAATTCCGTGTTGCACATCACACTTGAAAGGACCCTTCATTTCCTTGATGGCACTCCAGAGAAACCCCAAGAACACTGTTTCAAGGCTAGAGGGATCCTGAGGTCACTGTAGCAACAAGAAAGAGATCCGAGGACCAAAAATCAACTCGAGATGAGAGGTTAGTCCCTGGCTTCGACTCCAGAGGAATACCACCTTACCACAAGCACCTCAAGAGGAGGCTTCTCTCAGCTCTAGCTATGTGCTGAGTTTGCGGCCTCAAGTGGAATGGACACCGCGATGCCCTGACTCGAAATAAGGCCGGATATCCCTGCAGTGACTTGAATGCAGGCGCGTCTTGCATCTCCCAAGACGAAAGGATGTCTGAATCCCCTGTAGAGACCTCAGAGAAAGATCTAGTTCCCCACCTCATCGCGACCGGAGGCCTCACATCATTTGAAAACTCCAGAGGTACGCGGAGATCAGTGCCTCCAAAGGAGACGATGCCTGACTTCTCGTGAAACCTGATAGGAGTCCCAGGATTCCTGTGGCACATGGAAAGGGACCCTTGGTCTCCGGCCTCAGCTGGAGAGGCGTCCCAATTGCCCTGCCAAGCCTCGAGGAGAATCCCGAGTTGTTCCTCGCAATTAGGCAGGAGTCCTGACGTCGCTGAACAATCACGTGGGTGGAAGGGCCATCCCCGTCGTAACTCGAGAATATACCCCAGGTTCCCGCCGCAACTCGAGAAAAACCATGAGACTTCCCCCTCGCCGCGAGATGAGGCCCGATTCCCCTGCACTGCGTGCAGAGCAATTCCGTGTTGCACATCACATATGAAAGGAGCCTTGATTTCCTTGATGGCACTCCAGAGAAACCCCAAGAACACTGTTTCAAGGCTAGAGGGATCCTGAGGTCACTGTAGCAACACGAAAGAGCTCCGTCGACCAAGAATCAACTCGAGATGAGAGGTTAGTCCCTGGCTTCGACTCCAGAGGAATACCAGCTTACCACAAGCACCTCAAGAGGAGGCTTCTCTCAGCTCTAGGTATGTGAGAGGGACCCTGAGTTTGCGGCCTCAAGTGGAATGGACACCGCGATTCCCTGACGCGAAAAAAGGCCAGATATCCCTGCAGTGACTTGAATGCAGGCTCGTCTTGCATCTCCCAAGATGAAAGGATGTCTGAATCCCCTGTGGAGACCACACAGAAAGACGTAGTTCCCCACATCATGGCGACCGGAGGCCTCACATCCTTTGGAAACTCCAGAGGTACTCGGAGATCAGTGCCTCCAAAGGAGACGATGCCTGACTCCTCGTGAAACTTGATAGGAGTCCCAGGATTCCTATGGCACATGGAAAGGGACACTTGGTCTCCCGCCTCAGCTGGAGAGGCGTCCCAATTGCCCTGCCAAGCCTCGAGGAGAATCCCGAGTTGTCCCTCGCATCTAGGCAGGAGTCCTGACGTCGCTGAACAAACATGTGGGTGGAAGGGCCATCCCAGTCGTAACTCGAGTATATACCCCAGGTTCCCGCCGCAACTCGAGAAAAACCATGAGACTTCCCCCTCGCCGCGAGATGACGCCCGATTCCCCTGCACTGCGTGGAGAGAAATTCCGTGTTTCACATCACACATGAAAGGAGCCTTGATTTCCTTGGTGGCACTCCAGAGAAACCCCAAGAACACTGTTTCAAGGCTAGAGGGATCCTGAGGTCACTGTAGCAACACGAAAGAGCTCCGTGGACCAAAAATCAACTCGAGATGAGAGGTTAGTCCCTGGCTTCGACTCCAGAGGAATACCACCTTACCACAAGCACCTCAAGAGGAGGCTTCTCTCAGCTCTAGGTATGTGAGAGGGACCCTGAGTTTGCGGCCTCAAGTGGAATGGACACCACGATGCCCTGACTCGAAATAAGGCCGGATATCCCTGCAGTGACTTGAATGCAGGCTCGTCTTGCATCTCCCAAGATGAAAGGATGTCTGAATCCCCTGTGGAGGCCACAGAGAAAGATCTAGTTCCCCAACTCATGGCGACCGGAGGCCTCACATCCTTTGAAAACTCCAGAGGTACGCGGAGATCAGTGCCTCCAAAGGAGACGATGCTTGACTCCTCGTGAAACTTGATAGGAGTCCCAGGATTCCTGTGGCACATGGAAAGGGACCCTTGGTCTCCCGCCTCAGCTGGAGAGGCGTCCCAATTGCCCTGCCAAGCCTCGAGGAGAATCCCGAGTTGTCCCTCGCAAATAGGCAGGAGTCCTGCCGTCGCTGAACAAACACGTGGTTGGAAGGGCCATCCCCGTCGTAACTCGAGAATATACCCCAGGTTCCCGCCGCAACTCGAGAAAAACCAAGAGACTTCCCCCTCGCCGTGATATGAGGCCCGATTCCCCTGCACTGCATGCAGAGCAATTCCGTGTTGCACATCACACATGCAAGGAGCCTTGATTTCCTTGATAGCACTCCAGAGAAACCCCGAGAACACTGTTTCAAGGCTAGCGGGATCCTGAGGTGACTGTAGCAACAGGAAAGAGCTCCGTGGACCAACAATCAAGTCGAGATGAGAGGTTGGTCCCTAGCTTCGACTCCAGAGGAATACCACCTTACCACAAGCACCTCAAGAGGAGGCTTCTCTCAGCTCTAGCTATGTGCTGAAATTGCGGCCTCAAGTGGAATGGACACCGCGATGCCCTGACTCGAAATAAGGCCGGATATCCCTGCAGTGACTTGAATGCAGGCTCGTCTTGCATCTCCCAAGACGAAAGGATGTCCGAATCCCCTGTGGAGACCACAGAAAAAGACCTAGTTCCCCACCTCATCGCGACCGGAGGCCTCACATCCTTTGAAAACTCCAGAGGTACGCGGAGATCAGTGCCTCCAAAGGAGACGATGCCTGACTCCTCGTGAAACTTGATAGGAGTCCCAGGATTCCTGTGCACGTGGAAAGGGACCCTTGGTCTCCCGCCTCAGCTGGAGAGGCGTCCCAATTGCCCTGCCAAGCCTCGAGGAGAATCCTGAGTTGTCCCTCGCAACTAGGCAGGAGTCCTGACGTCGCTGAACAAACACGTGGGTGGAAGGGCCATCCCCGTCGTAACTCGATAATATACCCCAGGTTCCCGCCGCAACTCGTGAAAAACCATGAGACTTCCCCCTCGCCGCAAGATGAGGCCCGATTCCCCTGCACTGCGTGCAGAGCAATTCCGTGTTGCACATCACACATGAAAGGAGCCTTGATTTCCTTGATGGCACTCCAGAGAAACCCCAAGAACACTGTTTCAAGGCTAGAGGGATCCTGAGGTCACTGTAGCTACACGAAAGAGCACCGTGGCCCAAAAATTAACTCGAGATGAGAGGTTAGTCCCTGGCTTCGACTCCAGAGGAATACCACCTTACCACAAGCACCTCAAGAGGAGGCTTCTCTCAGCTCTAGGTATGTGAGAGGGACCCTGAGTTTGCGGCCTCAAGTGGAATGGACACCGCGATGCCCTGACTCGAAATAAGGCCGGATATCCCTGCAGTGACTTGAATGCAGGCGCGTCTTGCATCTCCCAAGACGAAAGGATGTCTGAATCCCCTGTGGAGACCACAGAGAAATACCTAGTTCCCCACCACATCGCGACCGGAGGCCTCACATCCTTTGAAAACTTCAGAGGTACGCGGAGATCAGTTCCTCCAAAGGAGACGATACCTGACTCCTCGTGAAACTTGATAGGAGTCCCAGGATTCCTGTGCACGTGTAAAGGGACACTTGGTCTCCCGCCTCAGCTGGAGAGGCGTCCCAATTGCCCTGCCAAGCCTCGAAAAGAAACCCGAGTTGTCCGTCTCAACTAGGCAGGAGTCCTGCCGTCGCTGAACAAACACGAGGTTGGAAGGGCCATCCCCGTCGTAACTCGAGAATATACCCCAGGTTCCCGCCGCAACTCGAGAAAAACCATGAAACTTCCCCCTCGCCGCGATATGAGGCCCGATTCCCCTGCACTGCGTGCAGAGCAATTCCGTGTTGCACATCACACATGAAAGGAGCCTTGATTTCCTTGATGGCACTCCAGAGAAACCCCAAGAACACTGTTTCAAGGCTCGCGGGATCCTGAGGTCACTGTAGCAACAGGAAAGAGCTCCGTGGACCAACAATCAAGTCGAGATGAGACGTTAGTCCCTGGCTTCGACTCCAGAGGAATACCACCTTACCACAAGCACCTCAAGAGGAGGCTTCTCTCAGCTCTAGCTATGTGAGAGGGACCCTGACTTTGCGGCCTCAAGTGGAATGGACACCGCGATGCCCTGACTCGAAATAAGGCCGGATATCCCTGCAGTGACTTGAATGCAGGCTCGTCTTGCATCTCCCAAGATGAAAGGATGTCTGAATCCCCTGTGGAGACCACAGAGAAAGACCTAGTTCCCCACCTCATCGCGACCGGAGGCCTCACATCCTTTGAAAACTCCAGAGGTACGCGGAGATCAGTGCCTCCAAAGGAGACGATGCCTGACTCCTCGTGAAACTTGATAGGAGTCCCAGGATTCCTGTGCACGTGGAAAGGGACCCTTGGTCTCCCGCCTCAGCTGGAGAGGCGTCCCAATTGCCCTGCCAATCCTCGAAGAGAATCCCGAGTTGTCCGTCTCAACTAGGCAGGAGTCCTGCCGTCGGTGAACAAACACGTGGGTGGAAGGGCCATCCCCGTCGTAACTCGAGAATATACCCCAGGTTCCCGCCGCAACTCGAGAAAAACCATGAGACTTCCCCCTCGCCGCGAGATGAGGCCCGATTCCCCTGCACTGCGTGCAGAGCAATTCCGTGTTGCACATCACATATGAAAGGAGCCTTGATTTCCTTGATGGCACTCCAGAGAAACCCCAAGAACACTGTTTCAAGGCTAGAGGGATCCTGAGGTCCCTGTAGCAACACGAAAGAGCTCCGTCGACCAAGAATCAACTCGAGATGAGAGGTTAGTCCCTGGCTTCGACTCCAGAGGAATACCAGCTTACCACAAGCACCTCAAGAGGAGGCTTCTCTCAGCTCTAGGTATGTGAGAGGGACCCTGAGTTTGCGGCCTCAAGTGGAATGGACACCGCGATTCCCTGACGCGAAAAAAGGCCAGATATTCCTGCAGTGACTAGAATGCAGGCTCGTCTTGCATCTCCCAAGATGAAAGAATGTCTGAATCCCCTGTGGAGACCACAGAGAAAGACGTAGTTCCCCACATCATGGCGACCGGAGGCCTCACATCCTTTGGAAACTCCAGAGGTACGCGGAGATCAGTGCCTCCAAAGGAGACGATGCCTGACTCCTCGTGAAACTTGATAGGAGTCCCAGGATTCCTATGGCACATGGAAAGGGACACTTGGTCTCCCGCCTCAGCTGGAGAGGCGTACCAATTGCCCTGCCAAGCCTCGAGGAGAATCCCGAGTTGTCCCTCGCATCTAGGCAGGAGTCCTGACGTCGCTGAACAAACATGTGGGTGGAAGGGCCATCCCAGTCATAACTCGAGTATATACCCCAGGTTCCCGCCGCAACTCGAGAAAAACCATGAGACTTCCCCCTCGCCGCGAGATGACGCCCGATTCCCCTGCACTGCGTGGAGAGAAATTCCGTGTTTCACATCACACATGAAAGGAGCCTTGATTTCCTTGGTGGCACTCCAGAGAATCCCCAAGAACACTGTTTCAAGGCTAGAGGGATCCTGAGGTCACTGTAGCAACACGAAAGAGCTCCGTGGACCAAAAATCAACTCGAGATGAGAGGTTAGTCCCTGGCTTCGACTCCAGAGGAATACCACCTTACCACAAGCACCTCAAGAGGAGGCTTCTCTCAGCTCTAGGTATGTGAGAGGGACCCTGAGTTTGCGGCCTCAAGTGGAATGGACACCACGATGCCCTGACTCGAAATAAGGCCGGATATCCCTGCAGTGACTTGAATGCAGGCTCGTCTTGCATCTCCCAGGATGAAAGGATGTCTGAATCCCCTGTGGAGGCCACAGAGAAAGATCTAGTTCCCCAACTCATGGCGACCGGAGGCCTCACATCCTTTGAAAACTCCAGAGGTACGCGGAGATCAGTGCCTCCAAAGGAGACGATGCTTGACTCCTCGTGAAACTTGAGAGGAGTCCCAGGATTCCTGTGGCACATGGAAAGGGACCCTTGGTCTCCCGCCTCAGCTGGAGAGGCATCCCAATTGCCCTGCCAAGCCTCGAGGAGAATCCCGAGTTGTCCCTCGCAAATAGGCAGGAGTCCTAACGTCGCTGAACAAACACGTGGTTGGAAGGGCCATCCCCGTCGTAACTCGAGAATATACCCCAGGTTCCCGCCGCAACTCGAGAAAAACCATGAGACTTCACCCTCGCTTGATATGAGGCCCGATTCCCCTGCACTGCATGCAGAGCAATTCCGTGTTGCACATCACACATGCAAGGAGCCTTGATTTCCTTGATAGCACTCCAGAGAAACCCCAAGAACACTGTTTCAAGGCTAGCGGGATCCTGAGGTGACTGTAGCAACAGGAAAGAGCTCCGTGGACCAACAATCAAGTCGAGATGAGAGGTTGGTCCCTAGCTTCGACTCCAGAGGAATACCACCTTACCACAAGCACCTCAAGAGGAGGCTTCTCTCAGCTCTAGCTATGTGCTGAAATTGCGGCCTCAAGTGGAATGGACACCGCGATGCCCTGACTCGAAATAAGGCCGGATATCCCTGCAGTGACTTGAATGCAGGCTCGTCTTGCATCTCCCAAGACGAAAGGATGTCCGAATCCCCTGTGGAGACCACAGAAAAAGACCTAGTTCCCCACCTCATCGCGACCGGAGGCCTCACATCCTTTGAAAACTCCAGAGGTACGCGGAGATCAGTGCCTCCAAAGGAGACGATGCCTGACTCCTCGTGAAACTTGATAGGAGTCCCAGGATTCCTGTGCACGTGGAAAGGGACCCTTGGTCTCCCGCCTCAGCTGGAGAGGCGTCCCAATTGCCCTGCCAAGCCTCGAGGAGAATCCTGAGTTGTCCCTCGCAACTAGGCAGGAGTCCTGACGTCGCTGAACAAACACGTGGGTGGAAGGGCCATCCCCGTCGTAACTCGATAATATACCCCAGGTTCCCGCCGCAACTCGTGAAAAACCATGAGACTTCCCCCTCGCCGCGAGATGAGGCCCGATTCCCCTGCACTGCGTGCAGAGCAATTCCGTGTTGCACATCACACATGAAAGGAGCCTTGATTTCCTTGATGGCACTCCAGAGAAACCCCAAGAACACTGTTTCAAGGCTAGAGGGATCCTGAGGTCACTGTAGCCACACGAAAGAGCACCGTGGCCCAAAAATCAACTCGAGATGAGAGGTTAGTCCCTGGCTTCGACTCCAGAGGAATACCACCTTACCACAAGCACCTCAAGAGGAGGCTTCTCTCAGCTCTAGGTATGTGAGAGGGACCCTGAGTTTGCGGCCTCAAGTGGAATGGACACCGCGATGCCCTGACTCGAAATAAGGCCGGATATCCCTGCAGTGACTTGAATGCAGGCGCGTCTTGCATCTCCCAAGACGAAAGGATGTCTGAATCCCCTGTGGAGACCACAGAGAAATACCTAGTTCCCCACCACATCGCGACCGGAGGCCTCACATCCTTTGAAAACTTCAGAGGTACGCGGAGATCAGTGCCTCCAAAGGAGACGATGCCTGACTCCTCTTGAAACTTGATAGGAGTCCCAGGATTCCTGTGCACGTGGAAAGGGACACTTGGTCTCCCGCCTCAGCTGGAGAGGCGTCCCAATTGCCCTGCCAAGCCTCGAAGAGAATCCCGAGTTGTCCGTCTCAACTAGGCAGGAGTCCTGCCGTCGCTGAACAAACACGTGGTTGGAAGGGCCATCCCCGTCGTAACTCGAGAATATACCCCAGGTTCCCGCCGCAACTCGAGAAAAACCATGAAACTTCCCCCTCGCCGTGATATGAGGCCCGATTCCCCTGCACTGCGTGCAGAGCAATTCCGTGTTGCACATCACACATGAAAGGAGACTTGATTTCCTTCATGGCACTCCAGAGAAACCCCAAGAACACTATTTCAAGGCTCACGGGATCCTGAGGTCACTGTAGCAACACGAAAGAGCTCCGTGGACCAACAATCAACTCGAGATGAGAGGTTTGTCCCTGGCTTCGACTCCAGAGGAATACCACCTTACCACAAGCACCTCAAGAGGGGGCTTCTCTCAGCTCTAGCTATGTGCTGAAATTGCGGCCTCAAGTGGAATGGACACCGCGATGCCCTGACTCGAAATAAGGCCGGATATCCCTGCAGTGACTTGAATGCAGGCTCGTCTTGCATCTCCCAAGACGAAAGGATGTCCGAATCCCCTGTGGAGACCACAGAAAAAGACCTAGTTCCCCACCTCATCGCGACCGGAGACCTCACATCATTTGAAAACTCCAGAGGTACGCGGAGATCAGTGCCTCCAAAGGAGACGATGCCTGACTCCTCGTGAAACTTGATAGGAGTCCCAGGATTCCTGTGGCACGTGGAAAGGGACCCTTGGTCTCCCGCCTCAGCTGGAGAGGCGTCCCAATTGCCCTGCCAAGCCTCGAGGAGAATCCCGAGTTGTCCCTCGCAACTAAGCAGGAGTTCTGACGTCGCTGAACAAACACGTGGGTGGAAGGGCCATTCCCGTCATACCTCGAGAATATACCCCAGGTTCCCGCCGCAACTCGAGAAAAACCATGAGACTTCCCCCTCGCCGCGAGATGAGGCCTGATTCTCCTGCACTGCATGCAGAGCAATTCCGTATTGCACATCAAACATGAACGGAGCCTTGATTTCCTTAATGGCACTCCAGAGAAACCCCAAGAACACTGTTTCAAGGCTAGAGGGATCCTGAGGTTACTGTAGCAACACGAAAGAGGTCCATGGACCAAAAATCAACTCGAGATGAGAGGCTTGTCCCTGGCTTCGACTCCAGAGGAATACCACCTTACCACAAGCACCTCAAGAGGAGGCTTCTCTCAGCTCTAGGTATGTGAGAGGGACCCTGATTTTGCGGACTCAAGTGGAATGGACACTGCGATGCCCTGACGTGAAATAAGGCTGGATATCCCTGCAGTGACTTGAATGCAGGCTCGTCTTGCATCTCCCAAGATGAAACGATGTCTGAATCCCCTGTGGAGACCACAGAGAAATACCTAGTTCCCCACCTCATGGCGACCGGAGGCCTCACATCCTTTGAAAACTCCAGAGGTACGCGGAGATCAGTGCCTCCAAAGGAGACGATGCCTTACTCCTCGTGAAACTTGATAGGAGTCCCAGGATTCCTGTGGCACATGGAAAGGGACACTTGGTCTCCCGCCTCAGCTGGAGAGGCGTCCCAATTGCCCTGACAAGCCTCGAGGAGAACCCCGAGTTGTCCCTCGCAACTAGGCAGGAGTCCTGACATCGCTGAACAAACATGTGGGTGGAAGGGCCATCCCAGTCGTAACTCGAGTATATACCCCAGGTTCCCGCCGCAACTCTTGAAAAACCATGAGACTTCCCCCTCGCCGCGAGATGACGCCTGATTCCCCTGCACTGCGTGCAGAGAAATTCCGTGTTGCACATCACACATGAAAGGAGCCTTGATTTCCTTGGTGGCACTCCAGAGAAACCCCAAGAACACTGTTTCAAGGCTAGAGGGATCCTGAGGTCACTGTAGCAACACGAAAGAGCTCCGTGGACCAAAAATCAACTCGAGATGAGAGGTTAGTCTCTGGCTTCGACTCCAGAGGAATACCACCTTACCACAAGCACCTCAAGAGGAGGCTTCTCTCAGCTCTAGGTATGTGAGAGGGACACTGAGTTTACGGCCTCAAGTGGAATGGACACCACGATGCCCTGACTCGAAATAAGGCCGGATATCCCTGCAGTGACTTGAATGCAGGCTCGTCTTGCATCTCCCAATATGAAAGGATGTCTGAGTCACCTGTGTAGACCACAGAGAAAGTCCTAGTTCCCCACCTCATCGCGACCGGAGGCCTCATATCCCTTGACAACTCCAGAGGTACGCGGAGATCAGTGCCTCCAAAGGAGACGATGCCTGACTCCTCGTGAAGCTTGATAGGAGTCCCAGGATTCCTGTGGCACGTGGAAAGGGACCCTTGGTCTCCCGCCTCAGCTGGAGAGGCATCCCAATGGCCCTGCCAAGCCTCAAGGAGAAACCCGAGTTGTCCCTCGCAACTAGGCAGGAGTCCTGACGTCGCTGAACAAATACGTGCGTGGAAGGGCCATCCCCATCGTAATTCGAGAATATACCCCAGGTTTCCGCCGCAACTCGAGAAAAACCATGAGACTTCCCCCTCGCCGCGAGATGAGGCCCGATTCCCTTGCACTGCGTGCAGAGCAATTCCGTGTTGCACATCACACATGAAAGGAGTCTTAATTTCCTTAATGGCACTCCAGAGAAAACCAAAGAACACTGTTTCAAGGCTAGAGGGATCCTGAGGTCACTGTAGCAACATGAAAGAGCTCCGTGGACCAAGAATCAACTCGAGATGAGAGGTTAGTCCCTGGATTCGACTCCAGAGGAATACCACCTTACCACAAGCACCTCAAGAGGAGGCTTCTCTCAGCTCTAGGTATGTGAGAGGGACCCTGATTTTGCGGCCTCAAGTGGAATGGACACTGCGATGCCCTGACGCGAAATAAGGCCGGATATCCCTGCAGTGACTTGAATGCAGGCTCGTCTTGCATCTCCCAAAATGAACGAATGTCTGAATCCCCTGTGGAGACCACAGAAAAAGACCTAGTTCCCCACCTAATCGCGACCGGAGGCCTCACATCCTTTGAAAACTCCAGAGGTACGCGGAGATCAGTGCCTCCAAAGGAGACGATGCCTGACTCCTCGTGAAACTTGATAGGAGTCCCAGGATTCCTGTGCACGTCGAAAGGGACCCTTGGTCTCCCGCCTCAGCTGGAGAGGCGTCCCAATTGCCCTGCCAAGCCTCGAGGAGAATCCCGAGTTGTTCCTCGCAAATAGGCAGGAGTCCTGACGTCGCTGAACAAACACGTGGGTGGAAGGGCCATCCCCGTCGTAACTCGAGAATATAACCCAGATTCCCACCGCAACTCGAGAAAAACCATGAGACTTCCCCCTCACCGCGAGATGAGGCCCGATTCCCCTGTACTGCGTGCAGAGCAATTCCGTGTTGCACATCACATATGAAAGGAGCCTTGATTTCCTTGATGGCACTCCAGAAAAACCGCAAGAACACTGTTTCAAGGCTAGAGGGATCCTGAGGTCACTGTAGCAACACGAAAGAGCTCCGTGGACCAAGAATCAACTCGAGATGAGAGGTTAGTCCCTGGCTTCGACTCTAGAGGAATACCAGCTTACCACAAGCACCTCAAGAGGAGGCTTCTCTCAGCTCTAGGTATGTGAGAGGGACCCTGAGTTTGCGGCCTCAAGTGGAATGGACACCGCGATTCCCTGACGCGAAATAAGGCCAGATATCCCTGCAGTGACTTGAATGCAGGCTCGTCTTGCATCTCCCAAGATGAAAGGATGTCTGAATCCCCTGTGGAGACCACAGAGAAAGACGTAGTTCCCCACATCATGGCGACCGGAGGCCTCACATCCTTTGAAAACTCCAGAGGTACGCGGAGATCAGTGCCTCCAAAGGAGCCGATGCCTGACTCCTCGTGAAACTTGATAGGAGTCCCAGGATTCCTGTGGCACATGGAAAGGGACCCTTGGTCTCCCGCCTCAGCTGGAGAGGCGTCCCAATTGCCCTGCCAAGCCTCGAGGAGAATCCCGAGTTGTCCCTCGCAAATAGGCAGGAGTCCTGACGTCGCTGAACAAACACGTGGGTGGAAGGGCCATCCCCGTCGTAACTCGAGAATATACCCCAGGTTCCCGCCGCAATTCGAGAAAAACCATGAGACTTCCCCCTCGCCGCGAGATGAGGCCCGATACCCTGCACTGCGTGCAGAGCAATTCCGTGTTGCACATCACATATGAAAGGAGCCTTGATTTCCTTGATGGCACTCCAGAGAAACCCCAAGAACACTGTTTCAAGGCTAGAGGGATCCTGAGGTCACTGTAGCAACACGAAAGAGCTCCGTGGACTAAGAATCAACTCGAGATGAGAGGTTAGTCCCTGGCTTCGACTCCAGAGGAATACCACCTTACCACAAGCACCTCAAGAGGAGGCTTCTCTCAGCTCTAGGTATGTGAGAGGGACCCTGAGTTTGCGGCCTCAAGTGGAATGGACACCGCGATTCCCTGACGCGAAATAAGGCCAGATATCCCTGCAGTGACTTGAATGCAGGCTCGTCTTGCATCTCCCAAGATGAAAGGATGTCTGAATCCCCTGTGGAGACCACAGAGAAAGATGTAGTTCCCCACATCATGGCGACCGGAGGCCTCACATCCTTTGAAAACTCCAGAGGTACGCGGAAATCAGTGCCTCCAAAGGAGACGATGCCTGACTCCTCGTGAAACTTGATAGGAGTCCCAGGATTCCTGTGGCACGTGGAAAGGGACCCTTGGTCACCCGCCTCGGCTGGAGAGGCGTCCCAATTTCCCTGCCAAGCCTCGAGGAGAATCCCGATATTTCCCTCCCAAATAGGCAGGAGTCCTGCCATCGCTGAACAAACACGTGTGTAGAAGGGCCATCCCCGTCGTAACTCGAGAATATACCCCAGGTTCCCGACGCAACTCGAGAAAAACCATGAGACTTCCCCCTCGCCGCGAGATGAGGCCTGATTCCCCTACACTGCGTGCAGAGCAATTCCGTGTTGCACATCACACATGAAAGGAGCCTTGATTTCCTTGATGGCACTCCAGAGAAAACCCAAGAACACTGTTTCAAGGCTAGAGGGATCCTGAGGTCACTGTAGCAACACGAAAGAGCTCCGTGGACCAAAAATCAACTCGAGATGAGAGGTTAGTCCCTGGCTTCGACTCCAGAGGAATACCACCTTACCACAAGCACCTCAAGAGGAGGCTTCTCTCAGCTCTAGCTATGTTCTGAGTTTGCAGCCTCAAGTGGAATGGACACCGCGATACCCTGACTCGAAATAAGGCCGGATATCCCTGCAGTGACTTGAATGCAGGCTCGCCTTGCATCTCCCAAGACGAAAGGATGTCTGAATCCCCTGTGGAGACCTCAGAGAAAGACCTAGTTCCCCACCTCATCGCGACCGGAGGCCTCACATCCTTTGAAAACTCCAGAGGTACGCGGAGATCAGTGCCTCCAAATGAGACGATGCCTGACTCCTCGTGAAACTTGTTAGGAGTCCCAGGATTCCCGTGGCACGTGGAAAGGGACCCTTGGTCTCCCGCCTCAGCTGGAGAGGCGTCCCAATTGCCCTGCCAAGCCTCGAGGAGAATCCCGAGTTGTCCCTCGCAACTAGGCAGGAGTCCTGCCGTCGCTGAACAAACACGTGTGTGGAAGGGCCATCCCCGTCGTAACTCGAGAATATACCCCAGGTTCCCGCCGCAACTCGAGAAAAACCATGAGACTTCCCCCTCGCCACGAGATGAGGCCCGATTCCCCTGCACTGCGTGCAGAGCAATTCCCTGTTGCATATCACACATGAAAGGAGCCTTGATTACCTTGATGGCACTCCAGAGAAACCCCAAGAACACTGTTTCAAGGCTAGCGGGATCCTGAGGTCACTATAGCAACAGGAAAGAGCTCCGTGGACCAACAATCAACTCGAGATGAGACGATAGTCCCTGGCTTCCACTCCAGAGGAATACCACCTTACCACAAGCACCTCAAGAGGAGGCTTCTCTCAGCTCTAGCTATGTGCTGAGTTTGCGGCCTCAAGTGGAATGGACACCGCGATGCCCTGACTCGAAATAAGGCCGGATATCCCTGCAGTGACTTGAATGCAGGCGCGTCTTGCATCTCCGAAGACGAAAGGATGTCTGAATCCCCTGTGGAGACCTCAGAGAAAGATCTAGTTCCCCACCTCATCGCGACCGGAGGCTTCACATCCTTTGAAAACTCCAGAGGTACGCGGAGATCAGTGCCTCCAAAGGAGACGATGCCTGACTCCTCGTGAAACTTGATAGGAGTCCCAGGATTCCTGTGGCACATGGAAAGGGACCCTTGGTCTCCGGCCTCAGCTGGAGAGGCGTCCCAATTGCCCTGCCAAGCCTCGAGGAGAATCCCGAGTTGTCCCTCGCAAATAGGCAGGAGTCCTGACGTCGCTGAACAAACACGTGGGTGGAAGGGCCATCCCCGTCGTAACTCGAGAATATACCCCAGGTTCCCGCCGCAACTCGAGAAAAACCATGAGACTTCCCCCTCGCCGCGAGATGAGGCCCGATTCCCCTGCACTGCGTGCAGAGCAATTCCGTGTTGCACATCACATATGAAAGAAGCCTTGATTTCCTTGATGGCACTCCAGAGAAACCCCAAGAACACTCTTTCAAGGCTAGAGGGATCCTGAGGTCACTGTAGCAACACGAAAGAGCTCCGTGGACCAGGAATCAACTCGAGATGAGAGGTTAGTCCCTAACTGCGACTCCAGAGGAATACCACCTTACCACAAGCATCTCAAGAGGAGGCTTCTCTCAGCTCTAGGTATGTGAGAGGGACCCTGAGTTTGCGGCCTCAAGTGGAATGGACACCGCGATTCCCTGACGCGAAATAAGGCCAGATATCCCTGCAGTGACTTGAATGCAGGCTCGTCTTGCATCTCCTAAGATGAAAGGATGTCTGAATCCCCTGTGGAGACCACAGAGAAAGACGTAGTTCCCCACATCATGGCGACCGGAGGCCTCACATCCTTTGAAAACTCCAGAGGTACGCGGAGATCAGTGCCTCCAAAGGAGCCGATGCCTGACTCCTCGTGAAACTTGATAGGAGTCCCAGGATTCCTGTGGCACATGGAAAGGGACCCTTGGTCTCCCGCCTCAGCTGGAGAGGCGTCCCAATTGCCCTGCCAAGCCTCGAGGAGAATCCCGAGTTGTCCCTCGCAACTAGGCAGGAGTCCTGCCGTCGCTGAACAAACACGTGGCTAGAAGGGCCATCCCCGTCGTAACTCGAGAATATACCCCAGGTTCCCGCCGCAACTCGAGAAAAACCATGAGACCTCCCCCTCGCCACGAGATGAGGCCCGATTCCCCTGCACTGCATGCAGAGCAATTCCCTGTTGCATATCACACATGAAAGGAGCCTTGATTTCCTTGATGGCACTTCAGAGAAACCCCAAGAACACTGTTTCAAGGCTAGCGGGATCCTGAGGTCACTATAGCAACAGGAAAGAGCTCCGTGGACCAACAATCAACTCGAGATGAGACGATAGTCCCTGGCTTCGACTCCAGAGGAATACCACCTTACCACAAGCACCTCAAGAGGAGGCTTCTCTCAGCTCTAGCTATGTGCTGAGTTTGCGGCCTCAAGTGGAATGGACACCGCGATGCCCTGACTCGAAATAAGGCCGGATATCCCTGCAGTGACTTGAATGCAGGCGCGTCTTGCATCTCCCAAGACGAAAGGATGTCTGAATCCCCTGTGGAGACCTCAGAGAAAGATCTAGTTCCCCACCTCATCGCGACCGGAGGCTTCACATCCTTTGAAAACTCCAGAGGTACGCGGAGATCAGTGCCTCCAAAGGAGACGATGCCTGACTCCTCGTGAAACTTGATAGGAGTCCCAGGATTCCTGTGGAACATGGAAAGGGACCCTTGGTCTCCGGCCTCAGCTGGAGAGGCGTCCCAATTGCCCTGCCAAGCCTCGAGGAGAATCCCGAGTTGTCCCTCGCAAATAGGCAGGAGTCCTGACGTCACTGAACAAACACGTGGGTGGAAGGGCCATCCCCGTCGTAACTCGAGAATATACCCCAGGTTCCCGCCGCAACTCGAGAAAAACCATGAGACTTCCCCCTCGCCGCGAGATGAGGCCCGATTCCCCTGCACTGCGTGCAGAGCAATTCCGTGTTGCACATCACACATGAAAGGAGCCTTGATTTCCTTGATGGCACTCCAGAGAAACCACAAGAAAACTGTTTCAAGGCTAGAGGGATCCTGAGGTCACTGTAGCCACACGAAAGAGCTCCGTGGCCCAAAAATCAACTCGAGATGAGAGGATAGTCCCTGGCTTCGACTCCAGAGGAATACCACCTTAACACAAGCACCTCAAGAGGAGGCTTCTCTCAGCTCTAGGTATGTGAGAGGGACCCTGAGTTTGCGGCCTCAAGTGGAATGGACACCACGATGCCCTGACTCGAAATAAGGCCAGATATCCCTGCAGTGACTTGAATGCAGGCTCGTCTTGCATCTCCCAAGATGAAAGGATGTCTGAATCACCTGTGTAGACCACAGAGAACGACCTAGTTCCCCAGCTCATCGCGACCGGAGGCCTCATATCCTTTGACAACTCCAGAGGTACGCGGAGATCAGTGCCTCCAAAGGAGACGATGCCTGACTCCTCGTGAAACTTGATAGGAGTCCCAGGATTCCTGTGGCACGTGGAAAGGGACCCTTGGTCTCCCGCCTCAGCTGGAGAGGCATCCCAATTGCCCTGCCAAGCTTTGAGGAGAATCCCGAGTTGTCCCTCGCAAATAGGCAGGAGTCCTGACGTCGCTGAACAAACACGTGGGTGGAAGGGCCATCCCCGTCGTATCTCGAGAATATAACCCAGGTTCCCGCCGCAACTCGAGAAAAACCATGAGACTTCCCCCTCGCCGCGAGATGAGGCCCGATTCCCCTGCACTGCGGGCAGAGCAATTCCGTGTTGCACATCACACATGAAAGGAGCCTTGATTTCCTTGATGGCACTCCAGAGAAACCCCAAGAACACTGTTTCAAGGCTAGAGGGATCCTGAGGTCACTGTAGCAACACGAAAGAGCTCCGTGGACCAAGAATCAACTCGAGATGAGAGGTTACCCCTGGCTTCGACTCCAGAGGAATACCACCTTAACACAAGCACCTCAAGAGGAGGCTTCTCTCAGCTCTAGCTATCTGCTGAGTTTGTGGCCTCAAGTGGAATGGACACCGCGATGCCCTGACTCGAAATAAGGCCGTATATCCCTGCAGTGACTTGAATGCAGGCTCGTCTTGCATCTCCCAAGACGAAAGGATGTCCGAATCCCCTGTGGAGACCACAGAAAAAGACCTAGTTCCCCACCTCATCGCGACCGGAGGCATCACATCCTTTGAAAACTCCAGAGGTACGCGGAGATCAGTGCCTCCAAAGGAGACGATGCCTGACTCCTCGTGAAACTTGATAGGAGTCCCAGGATTCCTGTGGCACGTGGAAAGGGACCCTGGTCTCCCGCCTCAGCTGGAGAGGCGTCCCAATTGCCCTGCCAAGCCTCGAGGAGAATCCCGAGTTGTCCCTCGCAACTAGGCAGGAGTCCTGACGTCGCTGAACAAACACTTGTGTGGAAGGGCCATCCCCGTCATAACACGAGAATATACCCCGGTTTCCCACCGCAACTCGAGAAAAACCATGAGACTTCCCCCTCGCCGGAAAATGAGGCCCGATATCCTGCTCTGCATGCAGAGCAATTCCCTGTTGCACATCACACATGAAAGGAGCCTTGATTTCCTAGATGGCACTCCAGATAAACCCCAAGAACACTGTTTCAAGGCTAGAGGGAACCTGAGGTCAATGTAGCAACACGAAAGAGCTCCGTGGACCAAAAATCAACTCGAGATGAGAGGTTAGTCCCTGGCTTCGACTCCAGAGGAATACCACCTTACCACAAGCACCTCAAGAGGAGGCTTCTCTCAGCTCTAGCTATGTGCTGAGTTTGCGGACTCAAGTGGAATGGACACCGCGATGCCCTGACTCGAAATAAGGCCGGATATCCCTGCAGTGACTTGAATGCAGGCTCGTCTTGCATCTCCCAAGACCAAAGGATGTCCGAATCCCCTGTGGAGACCACAGAAAAAGACCTAGTTCCCCACCTCATAGCGACCGGAGGCCTCACATCCTTTGAAAACTCCAGAGGGACGCGGAGATCAGTGCCTCCAAAGGAGACGATGCCTGACTCCTCGTGAAACTTGATAGGAGTCCCAGGATTCCTGTGGCACGTGGAAAGGGACTCTTGGTCTCCAGACTCAGCTGGAGAGGCGTCCCTATTGCCCTGCCAAGCCTCAAGGAGAATCCCGAGTTGTCCCTCGCAACTAGGCAGGAGTCCTGACGTCGCTGAACAAACACGTGGGTGGAAGGGCCATCCCCGTCGTAACTCGAGAATATACCCCAGGTTCCCGCCGCAACTCGAGAAAAACCATGAGACTTCCCCCTCGCCGCAAAATGAGGCCCGATTCCCCTGCACTGCGTGCAGAGCAATTCCGTGTTGCACATCACACATGAAAGGAGCCTTGATTTCCTTGATGGCACTCCAGAGAAACCACAAGAAAACTGTTTCAAGGCTAGAGGGATCCTGAGGTCACTGTAGCAACACGAAAGAGCTCCGTGGACCAAGAATCAACTCGAGATGAGAGGTTACCCCTGGCTTCGACTCCAGAGGAATACCACCTTAACACAAGCACCTCAAGAGGAGGCTTCTCTCAGCTCTAGCTATCTGCTGAGTTTGTGGCCTCAAGTGGAATGGACACCGCGATGCCCTGACTCGAAATAAGGCCGGATATCCCTGCAGTGACTTGAATGCAGGCTCGTCTTGCATCTCCCAAGACGAAAGGATGTCCGAATCCCCTGTGGAGACCACAGAAAAAGACCTAGTTCCCCACCTCATCGCGACCGGAGGCATCACATCCTTTGAAAACTCCAGAGGTACGCGGAGATCAGTGCCTCCAAAGGAGACGATGCCTGACTCTCGTGAAACTTGATACGAGTCCCAGGATTCCTGTGGCACGTGGAAAGGGACCCTTGGTCTCCCGCCTCAGCTGGAGAAGAGTCCCAATTGCCCTGCCAAGCCTCGAGGAGAATCCCGAGTTGTCCCTCGCAACTAGGCAGGAGTCCTGACATCGCTGAACAAACACGTGGGTGGAAGGGCCATCACCGTCGTAACTCGAGAATATACGACAGGTTCCCGCCGCAACTCGAGAAAAACCATGAGACTTCCCCCTCGCCGCGAGATGAGTCCTGATTCCCCTGCACTGCGTGCAGAGCAATGCAGTGTTGCACATCACACATGAAAGGAGCCTTGATTTCCTTGATGGCACTCCAGAGAAACCCCAAGAACACTGTTTCAAGGCTAGAGGGATCCTGAGGTCACTGTAGCCACACGAAAGAGCACCGTGGCCCAAAATTAACTCGAGATGAGAGGATAGTCCCTGGCTTCGACTCCAGAGGAATACCACCTTAATACAAGTACCTCAAGAGGAGGCTTCTCTCAGCTCTAGGTATGTGAGAGGGACCCTGAGTTTGCGGCCTCAAGTGGAATGGACACCGCGATGCCCTGACTCGAAATAAGGCCGGATATCCATCCAGTGACTTGAATGCAGGCGCGTCTTGCCTCTCCCAAGACGAAAGGATGTCTGAATCCCCTGTGGAGACCTCAGAGAAAGATCTAGTTCCCCACCTCATTGCGACCTGAGGCCTTACATCCTTTGAAAACTCCAGAGGTACGCGGAGATCAGTGCCTCCAAAGGAGACGATGCCTGACTCCTCGTGAAACTTGATAGGAGTCCCAGGATTCCTGCGGCACATGGAAAGGGACCCTTGGTCTCCCGCCTCAGCTGGAGAGGCGTCCCAATTGCCCTGTCAAGCCTCCAGGAGAATCCCGAGTTGTCCCTCGCAACTAGGCAGGAGTCCTGACGTCGCTGAACAAACACGTGGGTGGAAGGGCCACTCCCGTCATAACTCGAGAATATACCCCAGGGTCCCGCCGCAACTCGAGAAAAACCAAGAGACTTCCCCCTCGCCGCGAGATGAGGCCCGATTCTCCTGCACTGCATGCAGAACAATTCCGTATTGCACATCAAACATGAAAGGAGCCTTGATTTCCTTGATGGCACTCCAGAGAAACCCCAAGAACACTGTTGCAAGGCTAGAGGGATCCTGAGGTTACTGTAGCAACACGAAAGAGGTCCGTGGACCAAAAATCAACTCGAGATGAGAGGTTTGTCCCTGGCTTCGACTCCAGGGGAATACCACCTTACCACAAGCACCTCAAGAGGAGGCTTCTCTCAGCTCTAGGTATGTGAGAGGGACCCTGAGTTTGCGGCCTCAAGTGGAATGGAGACCGCGATGCCCTGACTCGAAATAAGGCCGGATATCCCTGCAGTGACTTGAATGCAGGCGCGTCTTGCATCTCCCAAGACGAAAGGATGTCTGAATCCCCTGTGGAGACCTCAGAGAAAGATCTAGTTCCCCACCTCATTGCGACCTGAGGCCTCACATCATTTGAAAACTCCAGAGGTACGCAGAGATCAGTGCCTCCAAAGGAGACGATGCCTGACTCCTCGTGAAACTTGATAGGAGTCCCAGGATTCCTCTGGCACATGGAAAGGGACCCTTGGTCTCCCGCCTCACCTGAGGAGGCGTCTCAATTGCCCTGCCAAGCCTCGAGGAGTATCCCGATTTGTCCCTCGCAAATAGGCAGGAGTCCTAACGTCGCTGAACAAACACGTGGGTGGAAGGGCCATCCCCGTCATAACTCGAGAATATACCCCAGGGTCCCGCCGCAACTCGAGAAAAACCATGAGACTTCCCCCTCGCCGCGAGATGAGGCCCGATTCTCCTGCACTGCGTGCAGAGCAATTCCGTATTGCACATCAAACATGAAAGGAGCCTTGATTTCCTTGATGGCACTCCAGAGAAACCCCAAGAACACTGTTTCAAGGCTAGAGGGATCCTGAGGTCACTGTAGCAACACGAAAGAGGTCCGTGGACCAAAAATCAACTCGAGATGAGAGGTTAGTCCCTGGCTTCGACTCCAGAGGAATACCACCTTACCACAAGCACCTCAAGAGGAGGCTTCTCTCAGCTCTAGGTATGTGAGAGGGACCCTGATTTTGCGGCCTCAAGTGGAATGGTCACTGCGATGCCCTGACGCGAAATAAGGCCGGATATCCCTGCAGTGACTTGAATGCAGGCTCGTCTTGCATCTCCCAAGATGAAAGGATGTCTGAATCCCCTGTGGAGACCACAGAGAAAGACCTAGTTCCCCACCTCATGGCGACCGGAGGCCTCACATCCTTTGAAAACTCCAGAGGTACGTGGAGATCAGTGCCTCCAAAGGAGACGATGCCTGACTCCTCGTGAAACTTGATAGGAGTCCCAGGATTCCTGTGGCACATGGAAAGGGACCCTTGGTCTCCCGCCTCAGCTGGAGAGGCGTCCCAATTGCCCTGCCAAGCCTCGAGGAGAATCCCGAGTTGTCCCTCGCAACTAGGCAGGAGTCCTGACGTCGCTGAACAAACATGTGGGTGGAAGGGCCATCCCAGTCGTAACTCGAGAATATACCCCAGGTTCCCGCCGCAACTCGAGAAAAACCATGAGATTTCCCCCTCGCCGCGAGATGAGGGCCGATTCCCCTGCACTGCGTGCAGAGCAATTCCGTGTTGAACATCACACATGAAAGGAGCCTTGATTTCCTTGATGGCACTCCAGAGAAACCCCAAGAACACTGTTTCAAGGCTAGAGGGATCCTGAGGTCACTGTAGCAACACGAAAGAGCTCCGTGGACCACAAATCAACTCGAGATGAGAGGTTAGTCCCTGGCTTCGACTCCAGAGGAATACCACCTTACCACAAGCACCTCAAGAGGAGGCTTCTCTCAGCTCTAGCTATGTGCTGAGTTTGCGGACTCAAGTGGAATGGACACCGCGATGCCCTGACTCGAAATAAGGCCGAGTATCCCTGCAGTGACTTGAATGCAGGCTCGTCTTGCATCTCCCAAGACGAAAGGATGTCCGAATCCCCTGTGGAGACCACAGAAAAAGACCTAGTTCCCCACCTCATCGCGACCGGAGGCATCACATCCTTTGAAAACTCCAGAGGTACGCAGAGATCAGTGCCTCCAAAGGAGACGATGCCTGACTCTCGTGAAACTTGATACGAGTCCCAGGATTCCTGTGGCACGTGGAAAGGGACCCTTGGTCTCCCGCCTCAGCTGGAGAAGAGTCCCAATTGCCCTGCCAAGCCTCGAGGAGAATCCCGAGTTGTCCCTCGCAACTAGGCAGGAGTCCTGACGTCGCTGAACAAACACGTGGGTGGAAGGGCCATCACCGTCGTAACTCGAGAATATACGACAGGTTCCCGCCGCAACTCGAGAAAAACCATGAGACTTCCCCCTCGCCGCGAGATGAGTCCTGATTCCCCTGCACTGCGTGCAGAGCAATGCAGTGTTGCACATCACACATGAAAGGAGCCTTGATTTCCTTGATGGCACTCCAGAGAAACCCCAAGAACACTGTTTCAAGGCTAGAGGGATCCTGAGGTCACTGTAGCCACACGAAAGAGCACCGTGGCCCAAAATTAACTCGAGATGAGAGGATAGTCCCTGGCTTCGACTCCAGAGGAATACCACCTTAATACAAGCACCTCAAGAGGAGGCTTCTCTCAGCTCTAGGTATGTGAGAGGGACCCTGAGTTTGCGGCCTCAAGTGGAATGGACACCGCGATGCCCTGACTCGAAATAAGGCCGGATATCCCTGCAGTGACTTGAATGCAGGCGCGTCTTGCCTCTCCCAAGACGAAAGGATGTCTGAATCCCCTGTGGAGACCTCAGAGAAAGATCTAGTTCCCCACCTCATTGCGACCTGAGGCCTCACATCCTTTGAAAACTCCAGAGGTACGCGGAGATCAGTGCCTCCAAAGGAGACGATGCCTGACTCCTCGTGAAACTTGATAGGAGTCCCAGGATTCCTGCGGCACATGGAAAGGGACCCTTGGTCTCCCGCCTCAGCTGGAGAGGCGTCCCAATTGCCCTGTCAAGCCTCCAGGAGAATCCCGAGTTGTCCCTCGCAACTAGGCAGGAGTCCTGACGTCGCTGAACAAACACGTGGGTGGAAGGGCCACTCCCGTCATAACTCGAGAATATACCCCAGGGTCCCGCCGCAACTCGAGAAAAACCAAGAGACTTCCCCCTCGCCGCGAGATGAGGCCCGATTCTCCTGCACTGCATGCAGAGCAATTCCGTATTGCACATCAAACATGAAAGGAGCCTTGATTTCCTTAATGGCACTCCAGAGAAACCCCAAGAACACTGTTGCAAGGCTAGAGGGATCCTGAGGTTACTGTAGCAACACGAAAGAGGTCCGTGGACCAAAAATCAACTCGAGATGAGAGGTTAGTCCCTGGCTTCGACTCCAGGGGAATACCACCTTACCACAAGCACCTCAAGAGGAGGCTTCTCTCAGTTCTAGGTATGTGAGAGGGACCCTGAGTTTGCGGCCTCAAGTGGAATGGAGACCGCGATGCCCTGACTCGAAATAAGGCCGGATATCCCTGCAGTGACTTGAATGCAGGCGCGTCTTGCATCTCCCAAGACGAAAGGATGTCTGAATCCCCTGTGGAGACCTCAGAGAAAGATCTAGTTCCCCACCTCATTGCGACCTGAGGCCTCACATCATTTGAAAACTCCAGAGGTACGCGGAGATCAGTGCC
The DNA here is from genome assembly GCF_910594005.1 of Cervus elaphus. Taxonomy (NCBI): domain Eukaryota; kingdom Metazoa; phylum Chordata; class Mammalia; order Artiodactyla; family Cervidae; genus Cervus; species Cervus elaphus. Next base: position 9,739,053 of record NC_057834.1, on the reverse strand, counting down.
TCCAAAGGAGACGATGCCTGACTCCTCGTGAAACTTGATAGGAGTCCCAGGATTCCTCTGGCACATGGAAAGGGACCCTTGGTCTCCCGCCTCACCTGGAGAGGCGTCTCAATTGCCCTGCCAAGCCTCGAGGAGTATCCCGATTTGTCCCTCGCAAATAGGCAGGAGTTCTAACGTCGCTGAACAAACACGTGGGTGGAAGGGCCATCCCCGTCATAACTCGAGAATATACCCCAGGGTCCCGCCGCAACTCGAGAAAAACCATGAGACTTCCCCCTCGCCGCGAGATGAGGCCCGATTCTCCTGCACTGCGTGCAGAGCAATTCCGTATTGCACATCAAACATGAAAGGAGCCTTGATTTCCTTGATGGCACTCCAGAGAAACCCCAAGAACACTGTTTCAAGGCTAGAGGGATCCTGAGGTCACTGTAGCAACACGAAAGAGGTCCGTGGACCAAAAATCAACTCGAGATGAGAAGTTAGTCCCTGGCTTCGACTCCAGAGGAATACCACCTTACCACAAGCACCTCAAGAGGAGGCTTCTCTCAGCTCTAGGTATGTGAGAGGGACCCTGATTTTGCGGCCTCAAGTGGAATGGTCACTGCGATGCCCTGACGCGAAATAAGGCCGGATATCCCTGCAGTGACTTGAATGCAGGCTCGTCTTGCATCTCCCAAGATGAAAGGATGTCTGAATCCCCTGTGGAGACCACAGAGAAAGACCTAGTTCCCCACCTCATGGCGACCGGAGGCCTCACATCCTTTGAAAACTCCAGAGCTACGCGGAGATCAGTGCCTCCAAAGGAGACGATGCCTGACTCCTCGTGAAACTTGATAGGAGTCCCAGGATTCCTGTGGCACATGGAAAGGGACCCTTGGTCTCCCGCCTCAGCTGGAGAGGCGTCCCAATTGCCCTGCCAAGCCTCGAGGAGAATCCCGAGTTGTCCCTCGCAACTAGGCAGGAGTCCTGACGTCGCTGAACAAACATGTGGGTGGAAGGGCCATCCCAGTCGTAACTCGAGAATATACCCCAGGTTCCCGCCGCAACTCGAGAAAAACCATGAGACTTCCCCCTCGCCGCGAGATGAGGGCCGATTCCCCTGCACTGCGTGCAGAGCAATTCCGTGTTGAACATCACACATGAAAGGAGCCTTGATTTCCTTGATGGCACTCCAGAGAAACCCCAAGAACACTGTTTCAAGGCTAGAGGGATCCTGAGGTCACTCTAGCAACACGAAAGAGCTCCGTGGACCACAAATCAACTCGAGATGAGAGGTTAGTCCCTGGCTTCGACTCGAGAGGAATACCCCCTTACCACAAGCACCTCAAGAGGAGGCTTCTCTCAGCTCTAGGTATGTGAGAGGGACCCTGAGTTTGCGGCCTCAAGTGGAATGGACACCACGATGCCCTGACTCGAAATAAGGCCAGATATCCCTGCAGTGACTTGAATGCAGGCTCGTCTTGCATCTCCCAAGATGAAAGGATGTCTTTATCACCTGTGTAGACCACAGAGAACGACCTAGTTACCCAGCTCATCGCGACCGGAGGCCTCATATCCTTTGACAACTCCAGAGGTACGCGGAGATCAGTGCCTCCAAAGGAGACGATGCCTGACTCCTCGTGAAACTTGATAGGAGTCCCAGGATTCCTGTGGCACGTGGAAAGGGACCCTTGGTCTCCCGCCTCAGCTGGAGAGGCATCCCAATGGCCCTGCCACGCCTCGAGGAGAATCCCGAGTTGTCCCTCGCAAATAGGCAGGAGTCCTGACGTCGCTGAACAAACACGTGGGTGAAAGGGCCATCCCCGTCGTAACTCGAGAATATACCCCAGGTTCCCGCCGCAACTCGAGAAAAACCATGAGACTTTCCGCTCGCCGCGACATGAGGCACGATTCCCCTGCACTGCGTACAGAGCAATTCCGTGTTGCACATCACATATGAAAGGAGCCTTGATTTCCTTGATGGCACTCCAGAGAAACCCCAAGAACACTGTTTCAAGGCTAGAGGGATCCTGAGGTCACTGAAGCCACACGAAAGAGCACCGTGGCCCAAAATTAACTCGAGATGAGAGGATAGTCCCTGGCTTCGACTCCAGAGGAATACCACCTTAATACAAGCACCTCAAGAGGAGGCTTCCCTCAGCTCTAGGTATGTGAGAGGGACCCTGAGTTTGCGGCCTCAAGTGGAATGGACACCGCGATGCCCTGACTCGAAATAAGGCCGGATATCCCTGCAGTGACTTGAATGCAGGCACGTCTTGCCACTCCCAAGACGAAAGGATGTCTGAATCCCCTGTGGAGACCTCAGAGAAAGATCTAGTTCCCCACCTCATTGCGACCTGAGGCCTCACATCCTTTGAAAACTCCAGAGGTACGCGGAGATCAGTGCCTCCAAAGGAGACGATGCCTGACTCCTCGTGAAACTTGATAGGAGTCCCAGGATTCCTGCGGCACATGGAAAGGGACACTTGGTCTCCCGCCTCAGCTGGAGAGGCGTCCCAATTGCCCTGTCAAGCCTCCAGGAGAATCCCGAGTTGGCCCTCGCAACTAGGTAGGAGTCCTGACGTCGCTGAACAAACACGTGGGTGGAAGGGCCACTCCCGTCATAACTCGAGAATATACCCCAGGGTCCCGCCGCAACTCGAGAAAAACCATGAGACTTCCCCCTCGCCGCGAGATGAGGGCCGATTCCCCTGCACTGCGTGCAGAGCAATTCCGTGTTGAACATCACACATGAAAGGAGCCTTGATTTCCTTGATGGCACTCCAGAGAAACCCCAAGAACACTGTTTCAAGGCTAGAGGGATCCTGAGGTCACTCTAGCAACACGAAAGAGCTCCGTGGACCACAAATCAACTCGAGATGAGAGGTTAGTCCCTGGCTTCGACTCGAGAGGAATACCCCCTTACCACAAGCACCTCAAGAGGAGGCTTCTCTCAGCTCTAGGTATGTGAGAGGGACCCTGATTTTGCGGCCTCAAGTGGAATGGACGCTGAAATGCCCTGACTCGAAATAAAGCTGGATATCCCTGCAGTCACTTGAATGCAGGCTCGCCTTGCATCTCCCAAGACGAAAGGATGTCTGGATCACCTGTGGACACAACAGAGAAAGACCTAGTTCCCCACCTCATGGCGACCGGAGGCCTCACATCCTTGGAAAACTCCAGAGGTACGCGGAGGTCAGTGCCTCCAAAGGAGCCGATGCCTGACTCCTCGTGAAACTTGATAGAAGTCCCAGGATTCCTGTGGCACGTGGAAAGGGACCCTTGGTCTCCCGCCTCAGCTGGAGAGGCGTCCCAATTGCCCTGCCAAGCCTCGAGGAGAATCCCGAGTTGTCCCTCGCAACTAGGCAGGAGTCCTGCCGTCGCTGAACAAACACGTGGGTGTAAGGGCCATCCCCGTCGTAACTCGAGAATATACCCCAGGTTCCCGCCGCAACTCGAGAAAAACCATGAGACTTCCCCCTCGCCGCGAGATGAGGCCCGATTCCCCTGCACTGCGTGCAGAGCAATTCCGTGTTGCACATCACACATGAAAGGACCCTTCATTTCCTTGATGGCACTCCAGAGAAACCCCAAGAACACTGTTTCAAGGCTAGAGGGATCCTGAGGTCACTGTAGCAACACGAAAGAGCTCTGTGGACCAAAAATCAACTCGAGATGAGAGGTTAGTCCCTGGCTTTGACTCCAGAGGAATACCACCTTACCACAAGCACCTCAAGAGGAGGCTTCTCGCAGCTCTAGCTATGCGCTGAGTTTCCGGCCTCAAGTGGAATGGACACCGCGATGCCCTGACTCGAAATAAGGCCGGATATCCCTGCAGTGACTTGAATGCAGGCTCGTCTTGAATCTCCCAAGACAAAAGGATGTCCGAATCCCCTGTGGAAACCACAGAAAAAGACCTAGTTCCCACCTCATCGCGACCGGAGTCCTCACATCCTTTGAAAACTCCAGAGGTATGCGGAGATCAGTGCCTCCAAAGGAGACAATGCCTGACTCCTCGTGAAACTTGATAGGAGTTCCAGGATTCCTGTGGCACGTGGAAAGGGACCCTTGGTCTCCCGCCTCAGCTGGAGAGGCGTCCCAATTGCCCTGCCAAGCCTCGAGGAGAATCCCGAGTTGTCCCTCGCAACTAGGCAGGAGTCCTGACGTCGCTGAACAAACACGTGGGTGGAAGGGCCATCCCCGTCGTAACTCGAGAATATACCCCAGGTTCCCGCCGCAACTCGAGAAAAACCATGACACTTCCCCCTCACCGCGAGATGAGGCCAGATTCCCCTGCACTGCGTGCAGAGCAATTCAGTGTTGCACATCACACATGAAAGGAGCCTTGATTTCCTTGATGGCACTCCAGAGAAACCCCAAGAACACTGTTTCAAGGCTAGAGGGATCCTGAGGTCACTGTAGCCACACGAAAGAGCAACGTGGCCCAAAATTAACTCGAGATGAGAGGATAGTCCCTGGCTTCGACTCCAGAGGAATACCACCTTAATACAAGCACCTCAAGAGGAGGCTTCTCTCAGCTCTAGGTATGTGAGAGGGACCCTGAGTTTGCGGCCTCAAGTGGAATGGACACCGCGATGCCCTGACTCGAAATAAGGCCGGATATCCCTGCAGTGACTTGAATGCAGGCGCGTCTTGCCTCTCCCAAGACGAAAGGATGTCTGAATCCCCTGTGGAGACCTGAGAGAAAGATCTAGTTCCCCACCTCATTGCGACCTGAGGCCTCACATCCTTTGAAAACTCCAGAGGTACGCGGAGATCAGTGCCTCCAAAGGAGACGATGCCTGACTCCTCGTGAAACTTGATAGGAGTCCCAGGATTCCTGCGGCACATGGAAAGGGACCCTTGGTCTCCCGCCTCAGCTGGAGAGGCGTCCCAATTGCCCTGTCAAGCCTCCAGGAGAATCCCGAGTTGTCCCTCGCAACTAGGCAGGAGTCCTGACGTCGCTGAACAAACACGTGGGTGGAAGGGCCATCCCCGTCATAACTCGAGAATATACCCCAGGGTCCCGCCGCAACTCGAGAAAAACCATGAGACTTCCCCCTCGCCGCGAGATGAGGCCCGATTCTCCTGCACTGCGTTCAGAGCAATTCCGTATTGCACATCAAACATGAAAGGAGCCTTGATTTCCTTGATGGCACTCCAGAGAAACCCCAAGAACACTGTTTCAAGGCTAGAGGGATCCTGAGGTCACTGTAGCAACACGAAAGAGGTCCGTGGACCAAAAATCAACTCGAGATGAGAGGTTAGTCCCTGGCTTCGACTCCAGAGGAATACCACCTTACCACAAGCACCTCAAGAGGAGGCTTCTCTCAGCTCTAGGTATGTGAGAGGGACCCTGATTTTGCGGCCTCAAGTGGAATGGTCACTGCGATGCCCTGACGCGAAATAAGGCCGGATATCCCTGCAGTGACTTGAATGCAGGCTCGTCTTGCATCTCCCAAGATGAAAGGATGTCTGAATCCCCTGTGGAGACCACAGAGAAAGACCTAGTTCCCCACCTCATGGCGACCGGAGGCCTCACATCCTTTGAAAACTCCAGAGCTACGCGGAGATCAGTGCCTCCAAAGGAGACGATGCCTGACTCCTCGTGAAACTTGATAGGAGTCCCAGGATTCCTGTGGCACATGGAAAGGGACCCTTGGTCTCCCGCCTCAGCTGGAGAGGCGTCCCAATTGCCCTGCCAAGCCTCGAGGAGAATCCCGAGTTGTCCCTCGTAACTAGGCAGGAGTCCTGACGTCGCTGAACAAACATGTGGGTGGAAGGGCCATCCCAGTCGTAACTCGAGAATATACCCCAGGTTCCCGCCGCAACTCGAGAAAAACCATGAGACTTCCCCCTCGCCGCGAGATGAGGGCCGATTCCCCTGCACTGAGTGCAGAGCAATTCCGTGTTGAACATCACACATGAAAGGAGCCTTGATTTCCTTGATGGCACTCCAGAGAAACCCCAAGAACACTGTTTCAAGGCTAGAGGGATCCTGAGGTCACTCTAGCAACACGAAAGAGCTCCGTGGACCACAAATCAACTCGAGATGAGAGGTTAGTCCCTGGCTTCGACTCGAGAGGAATGCCCCCTTACCACAAGCACCTCAAGAGGAGGCTTCTCTCAGCTCTAGGTATGTGAGAGGGACCCTGAGTTTGCGGCCTCAAGTGGAATGGACACCACGATGCCCTGACTCGAAATAAGGCCAGATATCCCTGCAGTGACTTGAATGCAGGCTCGTCTTGCATCTCCCAAGATGAAAGGATGTCTTTATCACCTGTGTAGACCACAGAGAACGACCTAGTTACCCAGCTCATCGCGACCGGAGGCCTCATATCCTTTGACAACTCCAGAGGTACGCGGAGATCAGTGCCTCCAGAGGAGACGATGCCTGACTCCTCGTGAAACTTGATAGGAGTCCCAGGATTCCTGTGGCACGTGGAAAGGGACCCTTGGTCTCCCGCCTCAGCTGGAGAGGCATCCCAATGGCCCTGCCACGCCTCGAGGAGAATCCCGAGTTGTCCCTCGCAAATAGGCAGGAGTCCTGACGTCGCTGAACAAACACGTGGGTGGAAGGGCCATCCCCGTCGTAACTCGAGAATATACCCCAGGTTCCCGCCGCAACTCGAGAAAAACCATGAGACTTTCCGCTCGCCGCGACATGAGGCACGATTCCCCTGCACGGCGTACAGAGCAATTCCGTGTTGCACATCACATATGAAAGGAGCCTTGATTTCCTTGATGGCACTCCAGAGAAACCCCAAGAACATTGTTTCAAGGCTAGAGGGATCCTGAGGTCACTGTAGCCACACGAAAGAGCACCGTGGCCCAAAATTAACTCGAGATGAGAGGATAGTCCCTGGCTTCGACTCCAGAGGAATACCACCTTAATACAAGCACCTCAAGAGGAGGCTTCTCTCAGCTCTAGGTATGTGAGAGGGACCCTGAGTTTGCGGCCTCAAGTGGAATGGACACCGCGATGCCCTGACTCGAAATAAGGCCGGATATCCCTGCAGTGACTTGAATGCAGGCACGTCTTGCCACTCCCAAGACGAAAGGATGTCTGAATCCCCTGTGGAGACCTCAGAGAAAGATCTAGTTCCCCACCTCATTGCGACCTGAGGCCTCAAATCCTTTGAAAACTCCAGAGGTACGCGGAGATCAGTGCCTCCAAAGGAGACGATGCCTGACTCCTCGTGAAACTTGATAGGAGTCCCAGGATTCCTGCGGCACATGGAAAGGGACACTTGGTCTCCCGCCTCAGCTGGAGAGGCGTCCCAATTGCCCTGTCAAGCCTCCAGGAGAATCCCGAGTTGGCCCTCGCAACTAGGCAGGAGTCCTGACGTCGCTGAACAAACACGTGGGTGGAAGGGCCACTCCCGTCATAACTCGAGAATATACCCCAGGGTCCCGCCGCAACTCGAGAAAAACCATGAGACTTCCCCCTGGCCGCGAGATGAGGGCCGATTCCCCTGCACTGCGTGCAGAGCAATTCCGTGTTGAACATCACACATGAAAGGAGCCTTGATTTCCTTGATGGCACTCCAGAGAAACCCCAAGAACACTGTTTCAAGGCTAGAGGGATCCTGAGGTCATTCTAGCAACACGAAAGAGCTCCGTGGACCACAAATCAACTCGAGATGAGAGGTTAGTCCCTGGCTTCGACTCGAGAGGAATACCCCCTTACCACAAGCACCTCAAGAGGAGGCTTCTCTCAGCTCTAGGTATGTGAGAGGGACCCTGAGTTTGCGGCCTCAAGTGGAATGGACACCACGATGCCCTGACTCGAAATAAGGCCAGATATCCCTGCAGTGACTTGAATGCAGGCTCGTCTTGCATCTCCCAAGATGAAAGGATGTCTGTATCACCTGTGTAGACCACAGAGAACGACCTAGTCACCCAGCTCATCGTACCGGAGGCCTCATATCCTTTGACAACTCCAGAGGTACGCGGAGATCAGTGCCTCCAAAGGAGACGATGCCTGACTCCTCGTGAAACTTGATAGGAGTCCCAGGATTCCTGTGGCACGTGGAAAGGGACCCTTGGTCTCCCGCCTCAGCTGGAGAGGCATCCCAATGGCCCTGCCAAGCCTCGAGGAGAATCCCGAGTTGTCCCTCGCAAATAGGCAGGAGTCCTGACGTCGCTGAACAAACACGTGGGTGGAAGGGCCATCCCCGTCGTAACTCGAGAATATACCCCAGGTTCCCGCCGCAACTCGAGAAAAACCATGAGACTTTCCCCTCGCTGCGAGATGAGGCACGATTCCCCTGCACTGCGTACAGAGCAATTCCGTGTTGCACATCACATATGAAAGGAGCCTTGATTTCCTTGATGGCACTCCAGAGAAACCCCAAGAACACTGTTTCAAGGCTAGAGGGATCCTGAGGTCACTGTAGCAACACGAAAGAGCTCCGTGGACCAAAAATCAACTCGAGATGAGAGGTTAGTCCCTGGCTTCGACTCCAGAGGAATACCACCTCACCACAATCACCTCAAGAGGAGGCCTCTCTCAGCTCTAGGTATGTGAGAGGGACCCTGATTTTGCGGCCTCAAGTGGAATGGACGCTGAAATGCCCTGACTCGAAATAAAGCTGGATATCCCTGCAGTCACTTGAATGCAGGCTCGCCTTGCATCTCCCAAGACGAAAGGATGTCTGAATCACCTGTGGACACAACAGAGAAAGACCTAGTTCCCCACCTCATGGCGACCGGAGGCCTCACATCCTTGGAAAACTCCAGAGGTACGCGGAGATCAGTGCCTCCAAAGGAGACGATGCCTGACTCCTCGTGAAACTTGATAGAAGTCCCAGGATTCCTGTGGCACGTGGAAAGGGACCCTTGGTCTCCCGCCTCAGCTGGAGAGGCGTCCCAATTTCCCTGCCAAGCCTCGAGGAGAATCCCGAGTTGTCCCTCGCAACTAGGCAGGAGTCCTGCCGTCGCTGAACAAACACGTGTGTGGAAGGGCCATCCCCGTCGTAACTCGAGAATATACCCCAGGTTCCCGCCGCAACTCGAGAAAAACCATGAGACTTCCCCCTCGCCGCGAGATGAGGCCCGATTCCCCTGCACTGCGTGCAGAGCAATTCCGTGTTGCACATCACACATGAAAGGACCCTTCATTTCCTTGATGGCACTCCAGAGAAACCCCAAGAACACTGTTTCAAGGCTAGAGGGATCCTGAGGTCACTGTAGCAACACGAAAGAGCTCTGTGGACCAAAAATCAACTCGAGATGAGAGGTTAGTCCCTGGCTTTGACTCCAGAGGAATACCACCTTACCACAAGCACCTCAAGAGGAGGCTTCTCGCAGCTCTAGCTATGCGCTGAGTTTCCGGCCTCAAGTGGAATGGACACCGCGATGCCCTGACTCGAAATAAGGCCGGATATCCCTGCAGTGACTTGAATGCAGGCGCGTCTTGCATCTCCCAAGACGAAAGGATGTCTGAATCCCCTGTGGAGACCTCAGAGAAAGATCTAGTTCCCCACCTCATCGCGACCGGAGGCCTCACATCCTTTGAAAACTCCAGAGGTACGCGGAGATCAGTGCCTCCAAAGGAGACGATGCTTGACTCCTCGTGAAACTTGATAGGAGTCCCAGGATTCCTGTGGCACGTGGAAAGGGACCCTTGGTCTCCCGCCTCAGCTGGAGAGGCATCCCAAATGCCCTGCCAAGCCTCGAGGAGAATCCCGAGTTGTCCCTCGCAACTAGGCAGGAGTCCTGACGTCGCTGAAGAAACACGTGGGTGGAAGGGCCATCCCCGTCGTAACTCGAGAATATACCCCAGGTTCCCTCCGCAACTCGAGAAAAACCATGAGACTTCCCACTCGCCGCAAGATGAGGCCTGATTCCCCTGCACTGCATGCAGAGCAATTCCGTGTTGCACATCACACATGAAAGGAGCCTTAATTTCCTTGATGGCACTCCAGAGAAAACCCAAGAACACTGTTTCAAGGCTAGAGGGATCCTGAGGTCACTGGAGCAACACGAAAGAGCTCCGTGGACCACAAATCAACTCGAGATGAGAGGTTAGTCCCTGGCTTCGACTCCAGAGGAATACCACCTTACCACAAGCACCTCAAGAGGAGGCTTCTCTCAGCTCTAGCTATGTGAGAGGGACCCTGACTTTGCGGCCTCAAGTGGAATGGACCAGCGCGATGCCCTGACTCGAAATAAGGCCGGATATCCCTGCAGTGACTTGAATGCAGGCTCGTATTGCATCTCCCAAGACGAAAGGATGTCTGAATCCCCTGTGGAGACCACAGAGAAAGACCTAGTTCCCCACCTCATCGCGACCGGAGGCCTCACATCCTTTGAAAACTTCAGAGGTACGTGGAGATTAGTGCCTCCAAAGAGACGATGCCTGACACCTCGTGACACTTGATAGGAGTCCCAGGATTCCTGTGCACGTGGAAAGGGACCCTTGGTCTCCCGCCTCAGCTGGAGAGGCGTCCCAATTGCCCTGACAAGCCTCAAAGAGAATCCCGAGTTGTCCGTCGCAACTAGGCAGGAGTCCTGCCGTCGCTGAACAAACACGTGGTTGGAAGGGCCATCCCCGTCGTAACTCGAGAATATACCCCAGGTTCCCGCCGCAACTCGAGAAAAACCATGAGACTTCCCCCTCGCCGCGAGATGAGGCCCGATTCCCCTGCACTGCGTGCAGAGCAATTCCGTGTTGCATATCACACATGAAAGGAGCCTTGATTTCCTTGGTGGCACTCCAGAGAAACCCCAACAACACTGTTTCAAGGCTAGAGGGATCCTGAGGTCACTGTACCAACACGAAAGAGCTCCGTGGACCAAAAATCAACTCGAGATGAGAGGTTAGTCCCTGGCTTCGAATCCAGAGGAATACCCCCTCACCACAATCACCTCAAGAGGAGGCTTCTCTCAGCTCTAGGTATGTGAGAGGGACCCGGAGTTTGCGGCCTCAAGTGGAATGGACACTGCAATGCCCTGACTCGAAATAAAGCTGGATATCCCTGCAGGGACTTGAATGCAGGCTCGTCTTGCATCTCCCAAGACGAAAGGATGTCTGAATCCCCTTTGCAGACCACAGAGAAAGACCTAGTACCGCACCTCATCGCGACCGGAGGCCTCACATCCTTTGAAAACTCCAGAGGTACGCGGAGATCAGTGCCTCCAAAGGAGACGATGCCTGAGTCCTCGTGAAACTTGATAGGAGTCCCAGGATTCCTGTGGCACGTGGAAAGGGACCCTTGGTCTCCCGCCTCAGCTGGAGAGGCGTCCCAATTTCCCTGCCAAGCCTCGAGGAGAATCCCGAGTTGTCCCTCGCAACTAGGCAGGAGTCCTGCCATCGCTGAACAAACACGTGTGTAGAAGGGGCATCCCCGTCGTAACTCGAGAATATACCCCAGGTTCCCACCGCAACTCGAGAAAAACCATGAGACTTCCCCCTCGCCGCGAGATGAGGCCTGATTCCCCTGCACTGCGTGCAGAGCAATTCCGTGTTGCACATCACAGATGAAAGGAGCCTTGATTTCCTTGATGGCACTCCAGAGAAACCCCAAGAACACTGTTTCAAGGCTAGAGGGATCCTGAGGTCACTGTAGCAACACGAAAGAGCTCCGTGGACCAAAAATCAACTCGAGATGAGAGGTTAGTCCCTAACTTCGACTTCATAGGAATACCACCTTACCACAAACACCTCAAGAGGAGGCTTCTCTCAGCTCTAGGTATGTGAGAAGGACCCTGATTTTGCGGCCTCAAGTGGAATGGACACTGCGATGCACTGACGCGAAATAAGGCGGGATATCCCTGCAGTGACTTGAATGCAGGCTCATCTTGCATCTCCCAAGATGAAAGGATGTCTGAATCCCCTGTGGAGACCACAGAGAAAGACCTAGTTCCCCACTTCATGGCGACCGGAGGCCTCACATCCTTTGAAAACTCCAGAGGTACGCGGAGATCAGTGCCTCCAAAGGAGACGATGCCTGACTCCTCGTGAAACTTGATAGGAGTCCCAGGATTCCTGTGGCACGTGGAAAGGGACCCTTGGTCTCCCGCCTCAGCTGGAGAGGCGTCCCAATTGCCCTGCCAAGCCTCGAGGAGAATCCCGAGTTGTCCCTCGCAACTAGGCAGGAGTCCTGACGTCGCTGAACAAACACGTGGGTGGAAGGGCCATCCCCGTCGTAACTCGAGAATATACCCCAGGTTCCCGCCGCAACTCGAGAAAAACCATGAGACTTCCCCCTCGCCGCGAGATGAGGCCCGATTCCCCTGCATTGCGGTCAGAGCAATTCCGTGTTGCACATCACACATGAAAGGAGCCTTGATTTCCTTGATGGCACTCCAGAGAAACCCCAAGAACACTGTTTCAAGACTAGAGGGATCCTGAGGTCACTGTATCCACAAGAAAGAGCACCGTGGCCCAAAAATCAACTTGAGATGAGAGGATAGTCCCTGGCTTCGACTCCAGAGGAATACCACCTTACCACAAGCACCTCAAGAGGAGGCTTCTCTCAGCTCTAGGTATGTGAGAGGGACCCTGTGTTTGCGGCCTCAAGTGGAATGGACACCGCGATGCCCTGACTCGAAATAAGGCCGGATATCCCTGCAGTGACTTGAATGCAGGCTCGTCTTGCATCTCCCAAGACGAAAGGATGTCTGAGTCCCCTGTGGAGACCACAGAGAAAGACCTAGTTTCCCACCTCGTCGCGACCGGAGGCCTCACATCCCTTGAAAACTCCAGGGGTACGCGGAGATCAGTGCCTCCAAAGGAGACGATGCCTGACTCCTCGTGAAACTTGATAGGAGTCCCAGGATTCCTGTGGCACGTGGAAAGGGACCCTTTGTCTCCCGCCTCAGCTGGAGAGGCGTCCCAATTGCCCTGCCAAGCCTCGAGGAGAATCCCGAGTTGCCCCTCGCAAATAGGCAGGAGTCTGACGTCGCTGAACAAACACGTGGGTAGAAGGGCCATCCCCGTCGTAACTCGAGAATATATACCAGGTTCCCATCGCAACTCGAGAAAAACCATGAGACTTCCCCCTCGCCACAAAATAAGGCCCGATACCCTGCACTGTGTGCAGAGCAATTCCGTGTTGCACATCACACATGAAAGGAGCCTTGATTTCCTTGATGGCACTCCAGAGAAACCCCAAGAACACTGTTTCAAGGCTAGAGGGATCCTGAGGTCACTGTAGCAACACGAAAGAGCTCCGTGGACCAAAAGTCAACTCGAGATGAGAGGTTAGTCCCTGGCTTTGACTCCAGGGGAATACTACCTTACCACAAGCAGTTCAAGAGGAGGCTTCTCTCAGCTCTAGGTATGTGAGAGGGACCCTGAGTTTGAGGCCTCAAGTGGAATGGACACTGCAATGCCCTGACGCGAAATAAGGCCGGATATCCCTGCAGTGACTTGAATGCAGGCTCGTCTTGCATCTCCCCAGATGAAAGGATGTCTGAATCCCCTGTGGAGACCACAGAGAAAGACCTAGTTCCCCACCTCATGGCGACGGGAGGCCTCACATCCTTTGAAAACTCCAGAGGTACGCGGAGATCAGTGCCTCCAAAGGAGACGATGCCTGACTCCTCGTGAAACTTGATAGGAATCCCAGGATTCCTGCGGCACGTGGAAAGGGACACTTGGTCTCCCGCCTCAGCTGGAGAGGCGTCCCAATTGCCCTGCCTAGCCTCGAGGAGAATCCCGAGTTGTCCCTCGCAACTAGGCAGGAGTCCTGACGTCGCTGAACAAACATGAGGGTGGAAGGGCCACCCCAGTCGTAACTCGAGAATATACCACAGGTTCCCGCCGCAACTCGAGAAAAACCATGAGACTTCCCCCTCGCCTTGAGATGAGGCCTGATTCCCCTGCACTGCGTGCAGAGCAATTCCGTGTTGCACATCACACATGAAAGGAGCCTTGATTTCCTTGATGGCACTCCAGACAAACCCCAAGAACACTGTTTCAAGGCTAGAGGGATCCTGAGGTCACTGTAGCAACACGAAAGAGCTCCGTGGCCCAATAATCAACTCGAGATGAGAGGTTAGTCCCTGGCTTCGACTCCAGAGGAATATCACCTTACCACAAGCACCTCAAGAGGAGGCTTCTCTCAGCTCTAGGTATGTGAGAGGGACCCTGAGTTTGCGGCCTCAAGTGAAATGGACACCGCGATGCCCTGACTCGAAATAAGGCCAGATATCCCTGCAGTGACTTGAATGCAGGCTCGTCTTGCATCTCCCAAGATGAAAGGATGTCTGAATCCCCTGTGGAGGCCACAGAAGAAGACCTAGTTCCCCACCTCATCGCGATCGGAGGCCTCACATCCTTTGAAAACTCCAGAGGTACGCAGAGATCAGTGCCTCCAAAGGAGAAGATGCCTGACTCCTCGTGAAACTTGATAGGAGTCCCAGGATTCCTGTGGCACGTGGAAAGGGACCCTTGGTCTCCCGCCTCAGCTCGAGAGGCGTCCCAATTGCCCTGCCAAGCCTCGAGGAGAATCCCGAGTTGTCCCTCGCAACTAGGCAGGAGTCCTGACGTCGCTGAACAAACACGTGGGTGGAAGGGCCATCCCCGTCGTAACTCGAGAATATACCCCAGGTTCCCGCCGCAACTCGAGAAAAACCATGAGACTTCCCCCTCGCCGCAAAATGAGGCCCGATACCCTGCACTGCGTGCAGAGCAATTCCGAGTTGCATATCACATATGAAAGGAGCCTTGATTTCCTTGATGGCACTCCAGAGAAACCCCAACAATACTGTTTCAAGGCTAGAGGGATCATGAGGTCACTGTAGCAACACGAAAGAGCTCCGTGGACCACAAATCAACTCGAGATGAGAGGTTAGTCCCTGGCTTCGACTCCAGAGGAATACCACCTTACCACAAGAACCTCAAGAGGAGGCTTCTCTCAGCTCTAGGTATGTGAGAGGGACCCTGAGTTTGCGGCCTCAAGTGGAATGGACACCGCGATGCCCTGACTCGAAATAAGGCCGGATATCCCTGCAGTGACTTGAATGCAGGCTCGTCTTGCATCTCCCAAGACGAAAGGATGTCTGAGTCCCCTGTGGAGACCACAGAGAAAGACCTAGTTTCCCACCTCGTCACGACCGGAGGCCTCACATCCCTTGAAAACTCCAGGGGTACGCGGAGATCAGTGCCTCCAAAGGAGACGATGCCTGACTCCTCGTGAAACTTGATAGGAGTCCCAGGATTCCTGTGGCACTTGGAAAGGGACCCTTGGTCTCCCGCCTCAGCTGGAGAGGCATCCCAATTGCCCTGCCAAGCCTCGAGGAGAATCCCGAGTTGTCCCTCGCAACTAGGCAGGAGTCCTGACCTCGCTGAACAAACACGTGGGTGGAAGGGCCATCCCCGTCGTAACTCGAGAATATACCCCAGGTTTCCGCCGCAACTCGAGAAAAACCATGAGACTTCCTCCTCGCCGCAAAATAAGGCCCGATACCCTGCACTGCGTGCAGAGCAATTCCGTGTTGCACATCACAAATGAAAGGAGACTTGATTTCCTTGATGGCACTCCAGAGAAACCCCAAGAACATTGTTTCAAAGCGAGAGGGATCCGGAGGTCACTGTAGCAACACGAAAGAGCTCCGTGGACCAAAAATCAACTCGAGATGAGAGGTTAGTCCCTGGCTTCGACTCCAGAGGAATACCACCTTACCACAAGCACCTCAAGAGGAGGCTTCTCTTAGCTCTAGGTATGTAAGAGGGACCCTGAGTTTGCGGCCTCAAGTGGAAGGGAAACCGCGATGCCCTGACGCGAAATAAGGCCGGATATCCCTGCAGTGACTTGAATGCACGCTTGTCTTGCATTTCCCAAGACGAGAGGATGTCCGAATCCCCTGTGGAGACCGCAGAGAAAGACCTAGTTCCCCACCTCATCCCGACCGGAGGCCTCACATCCTTTGAAAACTCCAGAGGTACGCGGCGATCAGTGCCTCCAAAGGAGACGATGCCTGACTCCTCGTGAAACTTGATAGGAGTCCCAGGATTCCTGTGGCACGTGGAAAGGGACCCTTGGTCTCCCGCCTCAGCTGGAGAGGCGTCCCAATTGCCCTGCCAAGCCTCGAGGAGAATCCCGAGTTGTCCCTCGCAACTAGGCAGGAGTCCTGACGTCGCTGAACAAACACGTGTGTGGAAGGGCCATCCTCGTCGTAACTCGAGAATATACCCCAGGTTCCCGCCGCAACTCGAGAAAAACCATGAGACTTCCCCCTCGCCGCGAGATGAGGCCTGATTCCCCTGCACGGCATGCAGAGCAATTCCGTGTTGCACATCAAACATGAAAGGAGCCTTCCTTTCCTTGATGGCACTCCAGGGAAACCCCAAGAACACTGTTTCCAGGCTAGAGGGATCCTGAGATCACTGCAGCAACACGAAAGAGATCCGTGGACCACAAATCAACTCGAGATGAGAGGTTAGTCCCTGGCTTCGACTCCAGAGGAATACCACCTTACCACAAGCACCTCAAGAGGAGACTTCTCTCAGCTCTAGGTCTGTGAGAGGGACCCTGAGTTTGCGGCCTCAAGTGGAATGGAGACCGCGATGCCCTGACTCGAAATAAGGCCGGATATCCCTGCAGTGACTTGAATGCAGGCTCGTCTTGCATTTCCCAAGACGAAAGGATGTCTGAATCCCCTGTGGAGACCACAGAAGAAGACGTAGTTCCCCACCTCATCGCGACCGGAGGCCTCACATCTTTTGAAAACTCCAGAGGTACGCGGAGATCAGTGCCTCCAAAGGAGACAATGCCTGACTCCTCGTGAAACTTGATAGGAGTCCCAGGATTCCTGTGGCACGTGGAAAGGGACCCTTGGTCTCCCGCCTCAGCTGGAGAGGCGTCCCAATTGCCCTGCCAAGCCTCGAGGAGAATCCCGAGTTTTCCCTCGCAACTAGGCAGGAGTCCTGACGTCGCTGAACAAACACGTGGGTGGAAGGGCCATCCCCGTCGTAACTCGAGAATATACCCCAGGTTCCCGCCGCAACTAGAGAAAAACCATGACACTTCCCCCTCACCGCGAGATGAGGCCCGATTCCCCTGCACTGCGTGCAGAGCAATTCAGTGTTGCACATCACACATGAAAGGAGCCTTGATTTCCTTGATGGCACTTCAGAGAAACCCCAAGAACACTGTTTCAAGGCTAGAGGGATCCTGAGGTCACTGTATCCACAAGAAAGAGCACCGTGGCTCAAAATCTACTTGAGATGAGAGGATAGTCCCTGGCTTCGACTCCAGAGGAATACCACCTTAACACAAGCACCTCAAGAGGAAGCTTCTCTCAGCTCTAGGTATGTGAGAGGGACCCTCAGTTTGCGGCCTCAAGTGGAATGGACACCGCGATGCCCTGACTCGAAATAAGGCCGGATATCCCTGCAGTGACTTGAATGCAGGCGCGTCTTGCATCTCCCAAGACGAAAGGATTTCTGAATCCCCTGTGGAGACCTCAGAGAAAGATCTAGTTCCCCACCTCATCGCGACCGGAGGCCTCACATCCTTTGAAAACTCCAGAGGTACGCGGAGATCAGTGCCTCCAAAGGAGACGATGCTTGACTCCTCGTGAAACTTGATAGGAGTCCCAGGATTCCTGTGGCACGTGGAAAGGGACCCTTGGTCTCCCGCCTCAGCTGGAGAGGCGTCCCAATTTCCCTGCCAAGCCTCGAGGAGAATCCCGAGTTGTCCCTCGCAACTAGGCAGGAGTCCTGCCATCGCTGAACAAACACGTGTGTAGAAGGGGCATCCCCGTCGTAACTCGAGAATATACCCCAGGTTCCCGCCGCAACTCGAGAAAAACCATGAGACTTCCCCCTCGCCGCGAGATGAGGCCCGATACCCTGCACTGCGTGCAGAGCAATTCCGAGTTGCATATCACATATGAAAGGAGCCTTGATTTCCTTGATGGCACTCCAGAGAAACCCCAAGAACACTGTTTCAAGGCTAGAGGGATCCTGAGGTCAATGTAGCAACACGAAAGAGCTCCGTGGACCACAAATCAACTCGAGATGAGAGGTTAGTCCCTGGCTTCGACTCCAGAGGAATACCACCTTACCACAAGCACCTCAAGAGGAGGCTTCTCTCAGCTCTAGGTATGTGAGAGGGACCCTGAGTTTGCGGCGTCAAGTGGAATGGACACCGCGATGCCCTGACTCGAAATAAGGCCGGATATCCCTGCAGTGACTTGAATGCAGGCTCGTCTTGCATCTCCCAAGACGAATGGATGTCTGAGTCCCCTGTGGAGACCACAGAGAAAGACCTAGTTTCCCACGTCGTCACGACCGGAGGCCTCACATCCCTTGAAAACTCCAGGGGTACGCGGAGATCAGTGCCTCCAAAGGAGACGATGCCTGACTCCTCGTGAAACTTGATAGGAGTCCCAGGATTCCTGTGGCACGTGGAAAGGGACCCTTGGTCTCCCGCCTCAGCTGGAGAGGCATCCCAATTGCCCTGCCAAGCCTCGAGGAGAATCCCGAGTTGTCCCTCGCAACTAGGCAGGAGTCCTGACCTCGCTGAACAAACACGTGGGTGGAAGGGCCATCCCCGTCGTAACTCGAGAATATACCCCAGGTTCCCGCCGCAACTCGAGAAAATCCATGAGACTTCCTCCTCGCCGCAAAATAAGGCCCGATACCCTGCACTGCGTGCAGAGCAATTCCGTGTTGCACATCACAAATGAAAGGAGACTTGATTTCCTTGATGGCACTCCAGAGAAACCCCAAGAACATTGTTTCAAAGCAAGAGGGATCCGGAGGTCACTGTAGCAACACGAAAGAGCTCCGTGGACCAAAAATCAACTCGAGATGAGAGGTTAGTCCCTGGCTTCGACTCCAGAGGAATACCACCTTACCACAAGCACCTCAAGAGGAGGCTTCTCTTAGCTCTAGGTATGTAAGAGGGACCCTGAGTTTGCGGCCTCAAGTGGAAGGGAAACCGCGATGCCCTGACGCGAAATAAGGCCGGATATCCCTGCAGTGACTTGAATGCACGCTTGTCTTGCATTTCCCAAGACGAGAGGATGTCCGAATCCCCTGTGGAGACCGCAGAGAAAGACCTAGTTCCCCACCTCATCCCGACCGGAGGCCTCACATCCTTTGAAAACTCCAGAGGTACGCGGCGATCAGTGCCTCCAAAGGAGACGATGCCTGACTCCTCGTGAAACTTGATAGGAGTCCCAGGATTCCTGTGGCACGTGGAAAGGGACCCTTGGTATCCCGCCTCAGCTGGAGAGGCGTCCCAATTGCCCTGCCAAGCCTCGAGGAGAATCCCGAGTTGTCCCTCGCAACTAGGCAGGAGTCCTGACGTCGCTGAGCAAACACGTGGGTGGAAGGGCCATCCCCGTCGTAACTCGAGAATATACCCCAGGTTCCCGCCGCAACTCGAGAAAAACCATGAGACTTCCCCCTCGCCGCGAGATGAGGCCTGATTCCCCTGCACGGCATGCAGAGCAATTCCGTGTTGCACATCAAACATGAAAGGAGCCTTCCTTTCCTTGATGGCACTCCAGGGAAACCCCAAGAACACTGTTTCCAGGCTAGAGGGATCCTGAGATCACTGCAGCAACACGAAAGAGATCCGTGGACCACAAATCAACTCGAGATGAGAGGTTAGTCCCTGGCTTCGACTCCAGAGGAATACCACCTTACCACAAGCACCTCAAGAGGAGACTTCTCTCAGCTCTAGGTCTGTGAGTGGGACCCTGAGTTTGCGGCCTCAAGTGGAATGGAGACCGCGATGCCCTGACTCGAAATAAGGCCGGATATCCCTGCAGTGACTTGAATGCAGGCTCGTCTTGCATTTCCCAAGACGAAAGGATGTCTGAATCCCCTGTGGAGACCACAGAAGAAGACGTAGTTCCCCACCTCATCGCGACCGGAGGCCTCACATCTTTTGAAAACTCCAGAGGTACGCGGAGATCAGTGCCTCCAAAGGAGACGATGCCTGACTCCTCGTGAAACTTGATAGGAGTCCCAGGATTCCTGTGGCACGTGGAAAGGGACCATTGGTCTCCCGCCTCAGCTGGAGAGGCGTCCCAGTTGCCCTGCCAAGCCTCAAGGAGAATCCCGAGTTGTCCCTCGCAACTATGCAGGAGTCCTGACGTCGCTGAGGAAACACGTGGGTGGAAGGGCCATCCCCGTCGTAACTCGAGAATATACCCCAGGTTCCCGCCGCAACTCGAGAAAAACTTTGAGACTTCCCCCTCGCCGCGAGATGAGGCCCGATTCCCCTGCACTGCGTGCAGAGCAATTCCGTGTTGCACATCACACATGAAAGGAGCCTTGATTTCCTTGATGGCACTCCAGAGAAACCCCAAGAACACTGTTTCAAGGCTAGAGGGATCCCGAGGTCACTGTAGCAACACGAAAGAGCTCCGTGGACCAAAAATCAACTCGAGATGAGAGGATAGTCCCTGGCTTCGAATCCAGAGGAATACCACCTTACCACAAGCACGTCTAGAGGAGGCTACTCTCAGCTCTAGGTATGTGAGAGGGACCCTGAGTTTGCGGCCTCAAGTGGAATGGACACCGCGATGCCCTGACTCGAAATAAGGCCGGATATCCCTGCAGTGACTTGAATGCAGGCTCGTCTTGCATCTCCCAAGACGAAAGGATGTCTGAATCCCCTGTGGAGACCACAGACAAAGACCTAGTTCCCCACCTCATCGCGACCGGAGACCTCACATCCTTTGAAAACTCCAGAGGTACGCGGAGATCAGTGCCTCCAAAGGAGACGATGCCTGACTCCTCGTGAAACTTGATAGGAGTCCCAGGATTCCTCTGGCACATGGAAAGGGACCCTTGGTCTCCCGCCTCAGCTGGAGAGGCGTCCCAATTGCCCTGCCAAGCCTCGAGGAGAATCCCGAGTTGTCCCTCGCAAATAGGCAGGAGTCCTGACGTCGCTGAACAAACACGTGGGTGGAAGGGCCATCCCCGTCGTAACTCGAGAATATACCGCAGGTTCCCGCCGCAACTCGAGAAAAACCATGAGACTTCCCCCTCGCCGAGAGATGAGGCCCTATTCCCCTGCACTGCGTGCAGAGCAATTCCTTGTTGCACATCACACATGAAAGGAGCCTTGATTTCCTTGATGGCACTCCAGAGAAACCCCAAGAACACTGTTTCAAGGTTGAGGGATCCTGAGGTCACTGTAGCAACACGAAAGAGCTCCGTGGACCAAAAATCAACTCGAGATGAGAGGTTAGTCCCTGGCTTCGACTCCAGAGGAATACCACCTTACCACAAGCACCTCAAGAGTAGGCTTCTCTCAGCTCTAGGTATGTGAGAGGGACCCTGAGTTTGCGGCCTCAAGTGGAATGGACACCGCGATGCCCTGACTCGAAATAAGGCCGGATATCCCTGCAGTGACTTGAATGCAGGCTCATCTTGAATCTCCCAAGACGAAAGGATGTCTGAATCGCCTGTGGAGACCACAGAGAAAGACCTAGTTCCCCACCTCATCGTGACCGGAGGCCTCACATCCTTTGAAAACTCCAGAGGTACGCGGAGATCAGTGCCTCCAAAGGAGACGATGCCTGACTCCTCGTGAACCTTGATAGGAGTCCCAGGATTCCTGTGGCACGTGGAAAGGGACACTTGGTCTCCCGCCTCAGCTGGAGAGGCGTCCCAATTGCCCTGCCTAGCCTCGAGGAGAATCCCGAGTTTTCCCTCGCAACTAGGCAGGAGTCCTGACGTCGCTGAACAAACATGAGGGTGGAAGGGCCACCCCAGTCGTAACTCGAGAATATACCACAGGTTCCCGCCGCAACTCGAGAAAAACCATGAGACTTCCCCCTCGCCTTGAGATGAGGCCTGATTCCCCTGCACTGCGTGCAGAGCAATTCCGTGTTGCACATCACACATGAAAGGAGCCTTGATTTCCTTGATGGCACTCCAGAGAAACCCCAAGAACACTGTTTCAAGGCTAGAGGGATCCTGAGGTCACTGTAGCAACACGAAAGAGCTCCGTGGCCCAAAAATCAACTCGAGATGAGAGGTTAGTCCCTGGCTTCGACTCCAGAGGAATACCACCTTACCACAAGCACCTCAAGAGGAGGCTTCTCTCAGCTCTAGGTATGTGAGAGGGACCCTGAGTTTGCGGCCTCAAGTGAAATGGACACCGCGATGCCCTGACTCGAAATAAGGCCGGATATCCCTGCAGTGACTTGAATGCAGGCTCGTCTTGCATCTCCCAAGATGAAAGGATGTCTGAATCGCCTGTGGAGGCCACAGAAGAAGACCTAGTTCCCCACCTCATCGCGACCGGAGGCCTCACATCCTTTGAAAACTTCAGAGGTACGCAGAGATCAGTGCCTCCAAAGGAGAAGATGCCTGACTCCTCGTGAAACTTGATAGGAGTCCCAGGATTCCTGTGGCACGTGGAAAGGGACCCTTGGTCTCCCGCCTCAGCTGGAGAGGCATCCCAAATGCCCTGCCAAGCCTCGAGGAGAATCCCGAGTTGTCCCTCGCAACTAGGCAGGAGTCCTGACGTCGCTGAAGAAACACGTGGGTGGAAGGGCCATCCCCGTCGTAACTCGAGAATATACCCCAGGTTCCCGCCGCAACTCGAGAAAAACCATGAAACTTCCCCCTCGCCGCAAGATGAGGCCTGATTCCCCTGCACTGCATGCAGAACAATTCCGTGTTGCACATCACACATGAAAGGAGCCTTAATTTCCTTGATGGCACTCCAGAGAAAACCCAAGAACACTGTTTCAAGGCTAGAGGGATCCTGAGGTCACTGGAGCAACACGAAAGAGCTCCGTGGACCAAAAGTCAACTCGAGATGAGAGGTTAGTCCCTGGCTTCGACTCCAGAGGAATACCACCTTACCACAAGCACCTCAAGAGGAGGCTTCTCTCAGCTCTAGCTATGTGAGAGGGACCCTGACTTTGCGGCCTCAAGTGGAATGGACACCGCGATGCCCTGACTCGAAATAAGGCCGGATATCCCTGCAGTGACTTGAATGCAGGCTCGTATTGCATCTCCCAAGACGAAAGGATGTCTGAATCCCCTGTGGAGACCACAGAGAAAGACCTAGTTCCCCACCTCATCGCGACCGGAGGCCTCACATCCTTTGAAAACTTCAGAGGTACGTGGAGATCAGTGCCTCCAAAGAGACGATGCCTGACACCTCGTGACACTTGATAGGAGTCCCAGGATTCCAGTGCACGTGGAAAGGGACCCTTGGTCTCCCGCCTCAGCTGGAGAGGCGTCCCAATTGCCCTGCCAAGCCTCGAGGAGAATCCCGAGTTGTCCGTCGCAACTAGGCAGGAGTCCTGCCGTCGCTGAACAAACACGTGTGTGGAAGGGCCATCCCCGTCGTAACTCGAGAATATACCCCAGGTTCCCGCCGCAACTCGAGAAAAACCATGAGACTTCCCCCTCGCCGCGAGATGAGGCCCGATTCCCCTGCACTGCGTGCAGAGCAATTCCGTGTTGCATATCACACATGAAAGGAGCCTTGATTTCCTTGGTGGCACTCCAGGGAAACCCCAACAACACTGTTTCAAGGCTAGAGGGATCCTGAGGTCACTGTACCAACACGAAAGAGCTCCGTGGACCAAAAATCAACTCGAGATGAGAGGTTAGTCCCTGGCTTCGAATCCAGAGGAATCCCCCTCACCACAATCACCTCAAGAGGAGGCTTCTCTCAGCTCTAGGTATGTGAGAGGGACCCTGAGTTTGCGGCCTCAAGTGGAATGGACACTGCAATGCCCTGACTCGAAATAAAGCTGGATATCCCTGCAGTGACTTGAATGCAGGCTCGTCTTGCATCTCCCAAGACGAAAGGATGTCTGAATCCCCTGTGGAGACCACAGAGAAAGACCTAGTTCCGCACCTCATCGCGACCGGAGGCCTCACATCCTTTGAAAACTCCAGAGGTACGCGGAGATCAGTGCCTCCAAAGGAGACGATGCCTGAGTCCTCGTGAAACTTGATAGGAGTCCCAGGATTCCTGTGGCACGTGGAAAGGGACCCTTGGTCTCCCGCCTCAGCTGGAGAGGCGTCCCAATTTCCCTGCCAAGCCTCGAGGAGAATCCCGAGTTGTCCCTCGCAACTAGGCAGGAGTCCTGCCATCGCTGAACAAACACGTGTGTAGAAGGGGCATCCCCGTCGTAACTCGAGAATATACCCCAGGTTCCCACCGCAACTCGAGAAAAACCATGAGACTTCCCCCTCGCCGCGAGATGAGGCCTGATTCCCCTGCACTGCGTGCAGAGCAATTCCGTGTTGCACATCACACATGAAAGGAGCCTTGATTTCCTTGATGGCACTCCAGAGAAACCCCAAGAACACTGTTTCAAGGCTAGAGGGATCCTGAGGTCACTGTAGCAACACGAAAGAGCTCCGTGGACCAAAAATCAACTCGAGATGAGAGGTTAGTCCCTAACTTCGACTTCATAGGAATACCACCTTACCACAAACACCTCAAGAGGAGGCTTCTCTCAGCTCTAGGTATGTGAGAAGGACCCTGATTTTGCGGCCTCAAGTGGAATGGACACTGCGATGCACTGACGCGAAATAAGGCGGGATATCCCTGCAGTGACTTGAATGCAGGCTCGTCTTGCATCTGCCAAGATGAAAGGATGTCTGAATCCCCTGTGGAGACCACAGAGAAAGACCTAGTTCCCCACATCATGGCGACCGGAGGCCTCACATCCTTTGAAAACTCCAGAGGTACGCGGAGATCAGTGCCTCCAAAGGAGACGATGCCTGACTCCTCATGAAACTTGATAGGAGTCCCAGGATTCCTGTGGCACGTGGAAAGGGACCCTTGGTCTCCCGCCTCAGCTGGAGAGGCGTCCCAATTGCCCTGCCAAGCCTCGAGGAGAATCCCGAGTTGTCCCTCGCAACTAGGCAGGAGTCCTGACGTCGCTGAACAAACACGTGGGTGGAAGGGCCATCCCCGTCGTAACTCGAGAATATACCCCAGGTTCCCGCCGCAACTCGAGAAAAACCATGAGACTTCCCCCTCGCCGCGAGATGAGGCCCGATTCCCCTGCATTGCGGGCAGAGCAATTCCGTGTTGCACATCACACATGAAAGGAGCCTTGATTTCCTTGATGGCATTCCAGAGAAACCCCAAGAACACTGTTTCAAGGCTAGAGGGATCCTGAGGTCACTGTAGCAACACGAAAGAGCTCCGTGGACCAAAAGTCAACTCGAGATGAGAGGTTAGTCCCTGGCTTTGACTCCAGGGGAATACTACCTTACCACAAGCAGTTCAAGAGGAGGCTTCTCTCAGCTCTAGGTATGTGAGAGGTACCCTGATTTTGCGGCCTCAAGTGGAATGGACACTGCAATGCCCTGACGCGAAATAAGGCCGGATATCCCTGCAGTGACTTGAATGCAGGCTCGTCTTGCATCTCCCCAGATGAAAGGATGTCTGAATCCCCTGTGGAGACCACAGAGAAAGACCTAGTTCCCCACCGCATGGCGACGGGAGGCCTCACATCCTTTGAAAACTCCAGAGGTACGCGGAGATCAGTGCCTCCAAAGGAGACGATGCCTGACTCCTCGTGAAACTTGATAGGAGTCCCAGGATTCCTGCGGCACGTGGAAAGGGACACTTGGTCTCCCGCCTCAGCTGGAGAGGCGTCCCAATTGCCCTGCCTAGCCTCGAGGAGAATCCCGAGTTGTCCCTCGCAACTAGGCAGGAGTCCTGACGTCGCTGAACAAACATGAGGGTGGAAGGGCCACCCCAGTCGTAACTCGAGAATATACCACAGGTTCCCGCCGCAACTCGAGAAAAACCATGAGACTTCCCCCTCGCCTTGAGATGAGGCCTGATTCCCCTGCACTGCGTGCAGAGCAATTCCGTGTTGCACATCACACATGAAAGGAGCCTTGATTTCCTTGATGGCACTCCAGAGAAACCCCAAGAACACTGTTTCAAGGCTAGAGGGATCCTGAGGTCACTGTAGCAACACGAAAGAGCTCCGTGGCCCAAAAATCAACTCGAGATGAGAGGTTAGTCCCTGGCTTCGACTCCAGAGGAATATCACCTTACCACAAGCACCTCAAGAGGAGGCTTCTCTCAGCTCTAGGTATGTGAGAGGGACCCTGAGTTTGCGGCCTCAAGTGAAATGGACACCGCGATGCCCTGACTCGAAATAAGGCCGGATATCCCTGCAGTGACTTGAATGCAGCCTCGTCTTGCATCTCCCAAGATGAAAGGATGTCTGAATCCCCTGTGGAGGCCACAGAAGAAGACCTAGTTCCCCACCTCATCGCGACCGGAGGCCTCACATCCTTTGTAAACTCCAGAGGTACGCAGAGATCAGTGCCTCCAAAGGAGAAGATGCCTGACTCCTCGTGAAACTTGATAGGAGTCCCAGGATTCCTGTGGCACATGGAAAGGGACCCTTGGTCTCCCGCCTCAGCTGGAGAGGCGTCCCAATTGCCCTGCCAAGCCTCGAGGAGAATCCCGAGTTGTCCCTCGCAAATAGGCAGGAGTCCTGACGTCGCTGAACAAACACGTGGGTGGAAGGGCCATCCCCGTCGTAACTCGAGAATATACCCCAGGTTCCCGCCGCAACTCGAGAAAAACCATGAGACTTCCCCCTCGCCGCAAAATGAGGCCCGATACCCTGCACTGCGTGCAGAGCAATTCCGAGTTGCATATCACATATGAAAGGAGCCTTGATTTCCTTGATGGCACTCCAGAGAAACCCCAATAATACTGTTTCAAGGCTAGAGGGATCATGAGGTCACTGTAGCAACACGAAAGAGCTCCGTGGACCACAAATCAACTCGAGATGAGAGGTTAGTCCCTGGCTTCGACTCCAGAGGAATACCACCTTACCACAAGCACCTCAAGAGGAGGCTTCTCTCAGCTCTAGGTATGTGAGAGGGACCCTGAGTTTGCGGCCTCAAGTGGAATGGACACTGCAATGCCCTGACTCGAAATAAAGCTGGATATCCCTGCAGTGACTTGAATGCAGGCTCGTCTTGCATCTCCCAAGACGAAAGGATGTCTGAATCCCCTGTGGAGACCACAGAGAAAGACCTAGTTCCGCACCTCATCGCGACCGGAGGCCTCACATCCTTTGAAAACTCCAGAGGTACGCGGAGATCAGTGCCTCCAAAGGAGACGATGCCTGAGTCCTCGTGAAACTTGATAGGAGTCCCAGGATTCCTGTGGCACGTGGAAAGGGACCCTTGGTCTCCCGCCTCAGCTGGAGAGGCGTCCCAATTGCCCTGCCAAGCCTCGAGGAGAATCCCGAGTTGTCCCTCGCAACTAGGCAGGAGTCCTGACGTCGCTGAACAAACACGTGGGTGGAAGGGCCATCCCCGTCGTAACTCGAGAATATACCCCAGGTTCCCGCCGCAACTCGAGAAAAACAATGAGACTTCCCCCTCGCCGCGAGATGAGGCCCGATTCCCCTGCATTGCGGGCAGAGCAATTCCGTGTTGCACATCACACATGAAAGGAGCCTTGATTTCTTTGATGGCATTCCAGAGAAACCCCAAGAACACTGTTTCAAGGCTAGAGGGATCCTGAGGTCACTGTAGCAACACGAAAGAGCTCCGTGGACCAAAAGTCAACTCGAGATGAGAGGTTAGTCCCTGGCTTTGACTCCAGGGGAATACTACCTTACCACAAGCAGTTCAAGAGGAGGCTTCTCTCAGCTCTAGGTATGTGAGAGGTACCCTGATTTTGCGGCCTCAAGTGGAATGGACACTGCAATGCCCTGACGCGAAATAAGGCCGGATATCCCTGCAGTGACTTGAATGCAGGCTCGTCTTGCATCTCCCCAGATGAAAGGATGTCTGAATCCCCTGTGGAGACCACAGAGAAAGACCTAGTTCCCCACCTCATGGCGACGGGAGGCCTCACATCCTTTGAAAACTCCAGAGGTACGCGGAGATCAGTGCCTCCAAAGGAGACGATGCCTGACTCCTCGTGAAACTTGATAGGAGTCCCAGGATTCCTGCGGCACGTGGAAAGGGACACTTGGTCTCCCGCCTCAGCTGGAGAGGCGTCCCAATTGCCCTGCCTAGCCTCGAGGAGAATCCCGAGTTGTCCCTCGCAACTAGGCAGTAGTCCTGACGTCGCTGAACAAACATGAGGGTGGAAGGGCCACCCCAGTCGTAACTCGAGAATATACCCCAGGTTCCCGCCGCAACTCGAGAAAAACCATGAGACTTCCTCCTCGCCACAAAATAAGGCCCGATACCCTGCACTGCGTGCATAGCAATTCCGTGTTGCACATCACAAATGAAAGGAGACTTGATTTCCTTGATGGCACTCCAGAGAAACCCCAAGAACATTGTTTCAAAGCGAGAGGGATCCGGAGGTCACTGTAGCAACACGAAAGAGCTCCGTGGACCACAAATCAACTCGAGATGAGAGGTTAGTCCCTGGCTTCGACTCCAGAGGAATACCACCTTACCACAAGCACCTCAAGAGGAGGCTTCTCTTAGCTCTAGGTATGTAAGAGGGACCCTGAGTTTGCGGCCTCAAGTGGAAGGGAAACCGCGATGCCCTGACGCGAAATAAGGCCGGATATCCCTGCAGTGACTTGAATGCAGGCTCGTCTTGCATCTCCCAAGACGAGAGGATGTCCGAATCCCCTGTGGAGACCGCAGAGAAAGACCTAGTTCCCCACCTCATCGCGACCGGAGGCCTCACATCCTTTGAAAACTCCAGAGGTATGCGGCGATCAGTGCCTCCAAAGGAGACGATGCCTGACTCCTCGTGAAACTTGATAGGAGTCCCAGGATTCCTGTGGCACGTGGAAAGGGACCCTTGGTCGCCCGCCTCAGCTGGAGAGGCGTCCCAATTGCCCTGTCAAGCCTCGAGGAGAATCCCGAGTTGTCCCTCGCAACTAGGCAGGAGTCCTGACGTCGCTGAACAAACACGTGTGTGAAAGGGCCATCCTCGTCGTAACTCGAGAATATACCCCAGGTTCCCGCCGCAACTCGAGAAAAACCATGAGACTTCCCCCTCGCCGCGAGATGAGGCCTGATTCCCCTGCACGGCATGCAGAGCAATTCCGTGTTGCACATCAAACATGAAAGGAGCCTTCCTTTCCTTGATGGCACTCCAGAGAAACCCCAAGAACACTGTTTCCAGGCTAGAGGGATCCTGAGGTCACTGTAGCAACACGAAAGAGATCCGTGGACCACAAATCAACTCGAGATGAGAGGTTAGTCCCTGGCTTCGACTCCAGAGGAATACCACCTTACCACAAGCACCTCAAGAGGAGACTTCTCTCAGCTCTAGGTCTGTGAGAGGGACCCTGAGTTTGCGGCCTCAAGTGGAATGGAGACCGCGATGCCCTGACTCGAAATAAGGCCGGATATCCCTGCAGTGACTTGAATGCAGGCTCGTCTTGCATTTCCCAAGACGAAAGGATGTCTGAATCCCCTGTGGAGACCACAGAAGAAGACCTAGTTCCCCAGCTCATCGCGACCGGAGGCCTCACATCTTTTGAAAACTCCAGAGGTACGCGGAGATCAGTGCCTCCAAAGGAGACGATGCCTGACTCCTCGTGAAACTTGATAGGAGTCCCAGGATTCCTGTGGCACGTGGAAAGGGACCATTGGTCTCCCGCCTCAGCTGGAGAGGCGTCCCAATTGCCCTGCCAAGCCTCAAGGAGAATCCCGAGTTGTCCCTCGCAACTAGGCAGGAGTCCTGATGTCGCTGAAGAAACACGTGTGTGGAAGCACCATACCCGTCGTAACTCAAGAACATACCCCAGGTTCCGGCCGCAACTCGAGAAAAACCATGAGACTTCCCCCTCGCCGTGAAATGAGGCCCGATTACAATGCACTGCATGCAGAGCAATTCCGTGTTGCACATCACACATGAAAGGAGCCTTGATTTCCTTGATGGCACTCCAGAGAAACCCCAAGAACACTGTTTCAAGGCTGGAGGGATGCTGAGGTCCCTGTAGCAGCACGAAAGAGCTCCATGGACCATGAATCAACTCGAGATGAGAGGTTAGTCCCTGGCTTCGACTCCAGAGGAATACCACCTTACCACAAGCACCTCAAGAGGAGGCTTTTCTCAGCTCTAGGTATGTGAGAGGGACCCTGAGTTTGCGGCCTCAAGTGGAATGGACACTGTGATGCCCTGACACGAAATAAGGCCGGATATCCCTGCAGTGACTTGAATGCAGGCTCGTCTTGCATCTCCCAAGATGAAAGGATTCTGAATCCCCTGTGGAAACTATAGAGAAAGACCTAGTTCACCACCTCATTGCGACCGGAGGCCTCATATCATTTGAAAACTCCAGAGGTATGCAGATATCAGTGCCTCCAAAGGAGACGATGCCTGACTCCTCGTGAAACTTGATAGGAGTCCCAGGATTCCTGTGGCACGTGGAAAGGGACACTTGGTCTTCCGCCTCAGCTGTAGAGGCATCCCAATTGCCCTGCCAAGCCTCGAGGACAATCCCGAGTTGTCCCTCGCAACTATGCAGGAGTCCTGACGTCGCTGAGGAAACACGTGTGTGGAAGGGCCATCCCCGTCGTAACTCGAGGATATACCCCAGGTTCCCGCCGCAACTCGAGAAAAACTTTGAGACTTCCCCCTCGCCGCGAGATGAGGCCCGATTCCCCTGCACTGCGTGCAGAGCAATTCCGTGTTGCACATCACACATGAAAGGAGCCTTGATTTCCTTGATGGCACTCCAGAGAAACCACAAGAACACTGTTTCAAGGCTAGAGGGATCTCGAGGTCACTGTAGCAACACGAAAGAGCTCCGTGGACCAAAAATCAACTCGAGATGAGAGGATAGTCCCTGGCTTCGAATTCAGAGGAATACCACCTTACCACAAGCACCTCTAGAGGAGGCTTCTCTCAGCTCTAGGTATGTGAGAGGGACCCTGAGTTTGCGGCCTCAAGTGGAATGGACACCGCGATGCCCTGACTCGAAATAAGGCCGGATATCCCTGCAGTGACTTGAATGCAGGCTCGTCTTGCATCTCCCAAGACGAAAGGATGTCTGAATCCCCTGTGGAGACCACAGACAAAGACCTAGTTCCCCACCTCATCGCGACCGGAGGCCTCACATCCTTTGAAAACTCCAGAGGTATGCGGAGATCAGTGCCTCCAAAGGAGACGATGCCTGACTCCTCGTGAAACTTGATAGGAGTCCCAGGATTCCTCTGGCACATGGAAAGGGACCCTTGGTCTCCCGCCTCAGCTGGAGAGGCGTCCCAATTGCCCTGCCAAGCCTCGAGGAGAATCCCGAGTTGTCCCTCGTAACTAGGCAGGAGTCCTGACGTCGCTGAACAAACACGTGGGTGGAAGGGCCATCCCCGTCGTAACTCGAGAATATACCGCAGGTTCCCGCCGCAACTCGAGAAAAACCATGAGACTTCCCCCTCGCCGAGAGATGAGGCCCTATTCCCCTGCACTGCGTGCAGAGCAATTCCGTGTTGCACATCACACATGAAAGGAGCCTTGATTTCCTTGATGGCACTCCAGAGAAACCCCAAGAACACTGTTTCAAGGTTGAGGGATCCTGAGGTCACTGTAGCAACACGAAAGAGCTCCGTGCACCAAAAATCAACTCGAGATGAGAGGTTAGTCCCTGGCTTCGACTCCAGAGGAATACCACCTTACCACAAGCACCTCAAGAGGAGGTTTCTCTCAGCTCTATGTATGTGAGAGGGACCCTGAGTTTGCGGCCTCAAGTGGAATGGAGACCGCGATGCCCTGATTCGAAATAAGGCCGGATATCCCTGCAGTGACTTGAATGCAGGCTCGTCTTGCAACTCCCAAGACGAAAGGATGTCTGAATCCCCTGTGGAGACCACAGAGAAAGACCTTGTTCCCCAACTCATGGCGACCGGAGGCCTCACATCCTTTGAAAACTCCAGAGGTACGCGGAGATCAGTGCCTCCAAAGGAGACGATGCCTGACTCCTCGTGAAACTTGATAGGAGTCCCAGGATTCCTGTGGCACGTGGAAAGGGACCCTTGGTCTCCCGCCTCAGCTGGAGAGGCGTCCCAATTGCCCTGCCAAGCCTCGAGGAGAATCCTAAGTTGTCCCTCGCAACTAGGCAGGGGTCTGACGTCGCTGAACAAACACTTGGGTGGAAGGGCCATCCCCTTCGTAACTCGAGAATATACCCCAGGTTCCAATCGCAACTCGAGAAAACCATTAGACTTCCCCCTCGCCGCAAAATGAACCCGATTCCCCTGCACTGCGTGCAGAGCAATTCCGTGTTGCACATCACACATGAAAGGAGCCTTGATTTCCTTGATGGCACTCCAGAGAAACCCCAAGAACACTGTTTCAAGGCTAGAGGGATCCTGAGGTCACTGTAGTAACACGAAAGAGTTCCGTGGACCACAAATCAACTCGAGATGAGAGGTTAGTCCCTGGCTTCGACTCCAGAGGAATACCACCTTACGACAAGCACCTCAAGAGGAGGCTTCTCGCAGCTTTAGGTATGTGAGAGGGACCCTGAGTTTGCGGCCTCAAGTGGAATGGACACTGCGATGCCCTGACGCGAAATAATTCCGGATATCCCTGCAGTGATTTGAATGCAGGCTCGTCTTGCATCTCCCAAGATGAAAGGATGTCTGAATCCCCTGTGGAGACCACAGAGAAAGACCTAGTTCCCCACCTCATCGCGACCGGAGGCCTCACATCCTTTGAAAACTCCAGAGGTACGCGGAGATCAGTGCCTCCAAAGGAAACGATGCCTGACTCCTCGTGAAACTTGATAGGAGTCCCAGGATTCCTGTGGCACGTGGAAAGGGACCCTTGGTCTCCCGCCTCAGCTGGAGAGGCGTCCCAATTGCCCTGCCAAGCCTCGAGGAGAATCCCGAGTTGTCCCTCGCAACTAGGCAGGAGTCCTGACGTCGCTGAACAAACACGTGTGTGGAAGGGCCATCCCCGTCGTAACTCGAGAATATACCCCAGGTTCCCGCCGCAACTCGAGATAAACCATGAGACTTCCCCCTCCCCGCGAGATGAGGCCCGATTCCCCTGCACTGCGTGCAGAGCAATTCCGTGTTGCACATCACACATGAAAGGAGCCTTGATTTCCTTGATGGTACTCCAGTGAAACCCCAAGAACACTGTTTCAAGGTTGAGGGATCCTGAGGTCACTGTAGCAACACGAAAGAGCTCCGTGGACCAAAAATCAACTCGAGATGAGAGGTTAATCCCTGGCTTCGACTCCAGAGGAATACCACCTTACCACAAGCACCTCAAGAGGAGGCTTCTCTCAGCTCTAGCTATGTGAGAGGCACCCTGAGTTTGCGGCCTCAAGGGGAATGGACACCGCGATTCCCTGACGCGAAATAAGGCCGGATATCCCTGCAGTGACTTGAATGCAGGCTCGTCTTGCATCTCCCAAGACGAAAGGATGTCTGAATCCCCTGTGGAGACCACAGAGAAAGACCTAGTTCCCCACCTCATCGCGACCGGAGGCCTCACATCCTTTGAAAACTCCAGAGGTATGCGGAGATCAGTGCCTCCAAAGGAGACGATGCCTGACTCCTCGTGAAACTTGATAGGAGTCCCAGGATTCCTGTGGCACGTGGAAAGGGACCCTTGGTCTCCCGCCTCAGCTCGAGAGGCGTCCCAATTGCCCTGCCAAGCCTCGAGGAGAATCCCGAGTTGTTCCTCGCAACTAGGCAGGAGTCCTGACCTCGCTGAACAAACACGTGGGTGGAAGGGCCATCCCCGTCGTAACTCGAGAATATACCCCAGGTTCCCGCCGCAACTCGAGAAAAACCATGAGACTTCCCCCTCGCCGCGAGATGAGGCCCGATTCCCCTGCACTGCGTGTAGAGCAATGCCGTGTTGCACATCACACATGAAAGGAGCCTTGATTTCCTTGATGGCACTCCAGAGAAACCCCAAGAACACTGTTTCAAGGCTAGAGGGATCCTGAGGTCACTGTAGCAACAAGAAAGAGCTCCGTGGACCAAAAATCAACTCGAGATGAGAGGTTAGTCCCAGGCTTCGACTCCAGAGGAATACCACCTTACCACAAGCACCTCAAGAGGAGGCTCCTCTCAGCTCTATGTATGTGAGAGGGACCCTGAGTTTGCGGCCTCAAGTGGAATGGAGACCGCGATGCCCTGACTCGAAATAAGGCCGGATATCCCTGCAGTGACTTGAATGCAGGCTCGTCTTGCATGTCCCAAGACGAAAGGATGTCTGAATCCCCTGTGGAGACCACAGAGAAAGACCTAGTTCCCCACCTCATCGCGACCGGAGGCCTCACATCCTTTGAAAACTCCAGAGGTACGCGGAGATCAGTGCCTCCAAAGGAGACGATGCCTGACTCTCCGTGAAACTTGATAGGAGTCCCAGGATTCCTGTGGCACGTGGAAAGGGACCCTTGTTCTCCCACCTCAGCTGGAGAGGCGTCCCAATTGCCCTGCCAAGCCTCGAGGAGAATCCCGAGTTGTCCCTCGCAACTAGGCAGGAGTCCTGACATCGCTGAACAAACACGTGGGTGGAAGTGCCATCCCCGTCGTAACTCGAGAATATACCCCAGGTTCCCGCCGCAATTCAAGAAAAACCATGAGACTTCCCCCTCGCCGCGAGATGAGGCCCGATTCCCCTGCACTGCGTGCAGAGCAATTCCGTGTTGCACATCACACATGAAAGGAGCCTTGATTTCCTTGATGGCACTCCAGAGAAACCCCAAGAACACTGTTTCAAGGCTAGAGGGATCCTGAGGTCACTGGAGCAACACGAAAGAGCTCCGTGGACCAAAAATCAACACGAGATGAGAGGTTAGTCCCTGGCTTCGACTCCAGAGGAATACCACCTTATCACAAGCACCTCAAGAGGAGGCTTCTCTCAGCTCTATGTATGTCAGAGGGACCCTGAATTTGCGGCCTCAAGTGGAATGGAGACCGCGATGCCCTGACTCGAAATAAGTCCGGATATCCCTGCAGTGACTTGAATGCAGGCTCGTCTTGCATCTCCCAAGACGAAAGGATGTCTGAATCCCCTATGGAGACCACAGAGAAAGACCTAGTTCCCCACCTCATCGCGACCGGAGGCCTCAAATCCTTTGAAAACTCCAGAGGTACGCGGAGATCAGTGCCTCCAAAGGAGACGATGCCTGACTCCTCGTGAAACTTGATAGGAGTCCCAGGATTCCTGTGGCACGTGGAAAGGGAACCGTGGTCTCCCGCCTCAGCTGGAGAGGCGTCCCAATTGCCCTGCGAAACCTCGAGGAGAATCCCGAGTTGTCCATCGCAACTAGGCAAGAGTCCTGACGTCGCTGAAGAAAAACGTGTGTGGAAGGGCCATCCCCGTCGTAACTCGAGAATATACCCCAGGTTCCCGCCGCAACTCGAGATAAACCATGAGACTTCCCCCTCGCCGCGAGATGAGCCCCGATTCCCCTGCACTGCATGCAGAGCAATTCTGTGTTGTACATCACAGATGAAAGGAGCCTTGATTTCCTTGATGGCACTCCAGAGAAACCCCAAGAACACTGTTTCAAGGTTGAGGGATCCTGAGGTCACTGTAGCAACACGAAAGAGCTCCGTGGACCAAAAATCAACTCGAGATGAGAGGTTAGTCCATGACTTCAACTCCAGAGGAATACCACCTTACCACAAGCACCTCAAGAGGAGGCTTCTCTCAGTTCTATGTATGTGAGAGGGACCCTGAGTTTGCGGCCTCAAGTGGAATGGAGACCGCGATGCCCTGACTCGAAATAAGGCCGGATATCCCTGCAGTGACTTGAATGCAGGCTCATCTTGCATCTCCCAAGACGAAAGGATGTCTGAATCCCCTGTGGAGACCACAGAGAAAGACCTAGTTCCCCACCTCATCGCGACCGGATGCCTCACATCCTTTGAAAACTCCAGAGGTACGCGGAGATCAGTGCCTCCAAAGGAGACGATGCCTGACTCCTCGTGAAACTTGATAAGAGTCCCAGGATTCCTGTGGCACGTGGAAAGGGACCCTTGGTCTCCCGCCTCAGCTGGAGAGGCGTCCCAATTGCCCTGCTAAGCCTCGAGGAGAATCCCAAGTTGTCCCTCACGACTAGGCAGGAGTCCTGACGTCGCTGAACAAACACGTGGGTGGAAGGGCCATCCCCGTCGTAACTCGAGAATATACCCCAGGTTCCCGCCGCAACTCGAGAATAACCATGAGACTGCCCCCTCGCCGCGAGATGAGGCCCGATTCCCCTGCACTGCATGCAGAGCAATTCCCTGTTGCCCATCACACATGAAAGGAGCCTTGATTTCCTTGATGGCACTCCAGAGAAACCCCAAGAACACTGTTTCAAGGCTAGAGGGATCTTGAGGTCACTGTAGTAACACGAAAGAGCTCCGTGGACCAAAAATCAACTCGAGATGAGAGGCTAGTCCCTGGATTCGACTCCAGGGGAATACCACCTTACGACAAGCACCTCAAGAGGAGGCTTCTCGCAGCTTTAGGTATGTGAGAGGGACCCTGAGTTTGCGGCCTCAAGTGGAATGGACACTGCGATGCCCTGACGCGAAATAATTCCGGATATCCCTGCAGTGATTTGAATGCAGGCTCGTCTTGCATCTCCCAAGATGAAAGGATGTCTGAATCCCCTGTGTAGACCACAGAGAAAGACCTAGTTCCCCACCTCATCGCGACCGGAGGCCTCACATCCTTTGAAAACTCCAGAGGTACGCGGAGATCAG
Organism: Cervus elaphus; assembly: GCF_910594005.1. Lineage (NCBI taxonomy): Eukaryota > Metazoa > Chordata > Mammalia > Artiodactyla > Cervidae > Cervus > Cervus elaphus. The sequence goes on along the minus strand of NC_057834.1, from coordinate 9,702,485 downwards.
TGCCTCCAAAGGAAACGATGCCTGACTCCTCGTGAAAATTGATAGGAGTCCCAGGATTCCTGTGGCACGTGGAAAGGGACCCTTGGTCTCCGGTCTCAGCTGGAGAGGCGTCCCAATTGCCCTGCCAAGCGTCGAGGAGAATCCCGAGTTGTCCCTCGGAACTAGGCAGGAGTCCTGACGTCGCTGAACAAACACGTGTGTGGAAGGGCCATCCCCGTCGTAACTCGAGAATATACCCCAGGTTCCCGCCGCAACTCGAGATAAACCATGAGACTTCCCCCTCGCCGCGAGATGAGGCCCGATTCCCCTGTACTGCGTGCAGAGCAATTCCGTGTTGCACATCACACATGAAAGGAGCCTTGATTTCCTTGATGGTACTCCAGTGAAACACCAAGAACACTGTTTCAAGGTTGAGGGATTCTGAGATCACTGTAGCAACACGAAAGAGCTCCGTGGACCAAAAATCAACTCGAGATGAGAGGTTAATCCCTGGCTTCGACTCCAGAGGAATACCACCTTACCACAAGCACCTCAAGAGGAGGCTTCTCTCAGCTCTAGCTATGTGAGAGGCACCCTGAGTTTGCGGCCTCAAGGGGAATGGACACCGCGATTCCCTGACGCGAAATAAGGCCGGATATCCCTGCAGTGACTTGAATGCAGGCTCGTCTTGCATCTCCCAAGACGAAAGGATGTCTGAATCCCCTGTGGAGACCACAGAGAAAGACCTAGTTCCCCACCTCATCGCGACCGGAGGCCTCACATCCTTTGAAAACTCCAGAGGTACGCGGAGATCAGTGCCTCCAAAGGAGACGATGCCTGACTCCTCGTGAAAATTGATAGGAGTCCCAGGATTCCTGTGGCATGTGGAAAGGGACCCTTGGTCTTCCACCTCAGCTGGAGAGGCGTCCCAATTGCCCTGCCAAGCCTCGAGGAGAATCCCGAGTTGTCCCTCGCAACTAGGCAGGAGTCCTGACGTCGCTGAACAAACACGTGTGTGGAAGGGCCATCCCCGTCGTAACTCGAGAATATAACCCAGGTTCCCGCCGCAACTCGAGAAAAACCATGAGACTGCCCCCTCACCGCGAGATGAGGCCCAATTCCCCTGCACTGCGTGCAGAGCAATTCCATGTTGCACATCACACATGAAAGGAGCCTTGATTTCCTTGATGGCACTCCAGAGAAACCCCAAGAACACTGTTTCAAGGCTAGAGGGATCCTGAGGTCACTGTAGCAACACGAAAGAGCTCCGTGGACGAAAATTCAACTCGAGATGAGAGGTTAGTCCCTGGCTTCGACTCCAGGGGAATACCACCTTACCACAAGCACCTCAAGAGGAGGCTTCTCTCAGCTCTATGTATGTGAGAGGGACCCTGAGTTTGCGGCCTCAAGTGGAATGGACACCGCGATGCCTTGATGCGAAATTAGGCCGGATATCCCAGCAGTGACTTGATTGCAGGCTAGTCTTGCATCTCCCAAGATGAAAGGATGACTGAATCCCCTGTGGAGACCACAGAGAAAGACCTAGTTCCCCACCTCATGGCAACCGGAGGCCTCACATCCTTTGAAAACTTCAGAGGTACGCGGAGATCAGTGCCTCCAAAGGAGACGATGCCTGACTCCTCGTGAAACTTGATAGGAGTCCCAGGATTCCTGTGGCACGTGGAAAGGGACCCTTGGTCTCCCGCCTCAGCTCGAGAGGCGTCCCAATTGCCCTGCCAAGCCTCGAGGAGAATCCCGAGTTGTTCCTCGCAACTAGGCAGGAGTCCTGACCTCGCTGAACAAACACGTGGGTGAAAGGGCCATCCCCGTCGTAACTCGAGAATATACCCCAGGTTCCCGCCGCAACTCGAGAAAAACCATGAGACTTCCCCCTCGCCGCGAGATGAGGCCCGATTCCCCTGCACTGCGTGCAGAGCAATTCCGTGTTGCACATCACACATGAAAGGAGCCTTGATTTCCTTGATGGCACTCCAGAGAAACCCCAAGAACACTGTTTCAAGGCTAGAGGGATCCTGAGGTTACTGGAGCAACACGAAAGAGCTCCGTGGACCAAAAATCAACACGAGATGAGAGGTTAGTCCCTGGCTTCGACTCCAGAGGAATACCACCTTATCACAAGCACCTCAAGAGGAGGCTTCTCTCAGCTCTATGTATGTCAGAGGGACCCTGAATTTGCGGCCTCAAGTGGAATGGAGACCGCGATGCCCTGACTCGAAATAAGTCCGGATATCCCTGCAGTGACTTGAATGCAGGCTCGTCTTGCATCTCCCAAGACGAAAGGATGTCTGAATCCCCTATGGAGACCACAGAGAAAGACCTAGTTCCCCACCTCATCGCGACCGGAGGCCTCACATCCTTTGAAAACTCCAGAGGTACGCGGAAATCAGTGCCTCCAAAGGAGACGATGCCTGACTCCTCGTGAAACTTGATAGGAGTCCCAGGATTCCTGTGGCACGTGGAAAGGGACCCGTGGTCTCCCGCCTCAGCTGGAGAGGCGTCCCAATTGCCCTGCGAAACCTCGAGAAGAATCCCGAGTTGTCCATCGCAACTAGGCAGGAGTCCTGACGTCGCTGAAGAAACACGTGTGTGGAAGAGCCATCCCCGTCGTAACTCGAGAATATACCCCAGGTTCCCGCCGCAACTCGAGAATAACCATGAGACTGCCCCCTCGCCGCGAGATGAGGCCCGATTCCCCTGCACTGCGTGCAGAGCAATTCCGTGTTGCACATCACACATGAAAGGAGCCTTGATTTCCTTGATGGCACTCCAGAGAAACCCCAAGAACACTGTTTCAAGGCTAGAGGGATCTTGAGGTCACTGTAGCAACACGAAAGAGCTCCGTGGACCAAAAATCAACTCGAGATGAGAGGCTAGTCCCTGGCTTCGACTCCAGGGGAATACCACCTTACGACAAGCACCTCAAGAGGAGGCTTCTCGCAGCTTTAGGTATGTGAGAGGGACCCTGAGTTTGCGGCCTCAAGTGGAATGGACACTGCGATGCCCTGACGCGAAATAATTCCGGATATCCCTGCAGTGATTTGAATGCAGGCTCGTCTTGCATCTCCCAAGATGAAAGGATGTCTGAATCCCCTGTGTAGACCACAGAGAAAGACCTAGTTCCCCACCTCATCGCGACCGGAGGCCTCACATCCTTTGAAAACTCCAGAGGTACGCGGAGATCAGTGCCTCCAAAGGAAACGATGCCTGACTCCTCGTGAAAATTGATAGGAGTCCCAGGATTCCTGTGGCACGTGGAAAGGGACCCTTGGTCTCCGGTCTCAGCTGGAGAGGCGTCCCAATTGCCCTGCCAAGCGTCGAGGAGAATCCCGAGTTGTCCCTCGGAACTAGGCAGGAGTCCTGACGTCGCTGAACAAACACGTGTGTGGAAGGGCCATCCCCGTCGTAACTCGAGAATATACCCCAGGTTCCCGCCGCAACTCGAGATAAACCATGAGACTTCCCCCTCGCCGCGAGATGAGGCCCGATTCCCCTGTACTGCGTGCAGAGCAATTCCGTGTTGCACATCACACATGAAAGGAGCCTTGATTTCCTTGATGGTACTCCAGTGAAACCCCAAGAACACTGTTTCAAGGTTGAGGGATCCTGAGGTCACTGTAGCAACACGAAAGAGCTCCGTGGACCAAAAATCAACTCGAGATGAGAGGTTAATCCCTGGCTTCGACTCCAGAGGAATACCACCTTACCACAAGCACCTCAAGAGGAGGCTTCTCTCAGCTCTAGCTATGTGAGAGGCACCCTGAGTTTGCGGCCTCAAGGGGAATGGACACCGCGATTCCCTGACGCGAAATAAGGCCGGATATCCCTGCAGTGACTTGAATGCAGGCTCGTCTTGCATCTCCCAAGACGAAAGGATGTCTGAATCCCCTGTGGAGACCACAGAGAAAGACCTAGTTCCCCACCTCATCGCGACCGGAGGCCTCACATCCTTTGAAAACTCCAGAGGTATGCGGAGATCAGTGCCTCCAAAGGAGACGATGCCTGACTCCTCGTGAAACTTGATAGGAGTCCCAGGATTCCTGTGGCACGTGGAAAGGGACCCTTGGTCTCCCGCCTCAGCTCGAGAGGCGTCCCAATTGCCCTGCCAAGCCTCGAGGAGAATCCCGAGTTGTTCCTCGCAACTAGGCAGGAGTCCTGACCTCGCTGAACAAACACGTGGGTGGAAGGGCCATCCCCGTCGTAACTCGAGAATATACCCCAGGTTCCCGCCGCAACTCGAGAAAAACCATGAGACTTCCCCCTCGCCGCGAGATGAGGCCCGATTCCCCTGCACTGCGTGTAGAGCAATGCCGTGTTGCACATCACACATGAAAGGAGCCTTGATTTCCTTGATGGCACTCCAGAGAAACCCCAAGAACACTGTTTCAAGGCTAGAGGGATCCTGAGGTCACTGTAGCAACAAGAAAGAGCTCCGTGGACCAAAAATCAACTCGAGATGAGAGGTTAGTCCCAGGCTTCGACTCCAGAGGAATACCACCTTACCACAAGCACCTCAAGAGGAGGCTCCTCTCAGCTCTAGGTATGTGAGAGGGACCCTGAGTTTGCGGCCTCAAGTGGAATGGAGACCGCGATGCCCTGACTCGAAATAAGGCCGGATATCCCTGCAGTGACTTGAATGCAGGCTCGTCTTGCATGTCCCAAGACGAAAGGATGTCTGAATCCCCTGTGGAGACCACAGAGAAAGACCTAGTTCCCCACCTCATCGCGACCGGAGGCCTCACATCCTTTGAAAACTCCAGAGGTACGCGGAGATCAGTGCCTCCAAAGGAGACGATGCCTGACTCTCCGTGAAACTTGATAGGAGTCCCAGGATTCCTGTGGCACGTGGAAAGGGACCCTTGTTCTCCCACCTCAGCTGGAGAGGCGTCCCAATTGCCCTGCCAAGCCTCGAGGAGAATCCCGAGTTGTCCCTCGCAACTAGGCAGGAGTCCTGACATCGCTGAACAAACACGTGGGTGGAAGTGCCATCCCCGTCGTAACTCGAGAATATACCCCAGGTTCCCGCCGCAATTCAAGAAAAACCATGAGACTTCCCCCTCGCCGCGAGATGAGGCCCGATTCCCCTGCACTGCGTGCAGAGCAATTCCGTGTTGCACATCACACATGAAAGGAGCCTTGATTTCCTTGATGGCACTCCAGAGAAACCCCAAGAACACTGTTTCAAGGCTAGAGGGATCCTGAGGTTACTGGAGCAACACGAAAGAGCTCCGTGGACCAAAAATCAACACGAGATGAGAGGTTAGTCCCTGGCTTCGACTCCAGAGGAATACCACCTTATCACAAGCACCTCAAGAGGAGGCTTCTCTCAGCTCTATGTATGTCAGAGGGACCCTGAATTTGCGGCCTCAAGTGGAATGGAGACCGCGATGCCCTGACTCGAAATAAGTCCGGATATCCCTGCAGTGACTTGAATGCAGGCTCGTCTTGCATCTCCCAAGACGAAAGGATGTCTGAATCCCCTATGGAGACCACAGAGAAAGACCTAGTTCCCCACCTCATCGCGACCGGAGGCCTCAAATCCTTTGAAAACTCCAGAGGTACGCGGAGATCAGTGCCTCCAAAGGAGACGATGCCTGACTCCTCGTGAAACTTGATAGGAGTCCCAGGATTCCTGTGGCACGTGGAAAGGGAACCGTGGTCTCCCGCCTCAGCTGGAGAGGCGTCCCAATTGCCCTGCGAAACCTCGAGGAGAATCCCGAGTTATCCATCGCAACTAGGCAAGAGTCCTGACGTCGCTGAAGAAACACGTGTGTGGAAGGGCCATCCCCGTCGTAACTCGAGAATATACCCCAGGTTCCCGCCGCAACTCGAGATAAACCATGAGACTTCCCCCTCGCCGCGAGATGAGCCCCGATTCCCCTGCACTGCATGCAGAGCAATTCTGTGTTGTACATCACAGATGAAAGGAGCCTTGATTTCCTTGATGGCACTCCAGAGAAACCCCAAGAACACTGTTTCAAGGTTGAGGGATCCTGAGGTCACTGTAGCAACACGAAAGAGCTCCGTGGACCAAAAATCAACTCGAGATGAGAGGTTAGTCCATGACTTCGACTCCAGAGGAATACCACCTTACCACAAGCACCTCAAGAGGAGGCTTCTCTCAGTTCTATGTATGTGAGAGGGACCCTGAGTTTGCGGCCTCAAGTGGAATGGAGACCGCGATGCCCTGACTCGAAATAAGGCCGGATATCCCTGCAGTGACTTGAATGCAGGCTCATCTTGCATCTCCCAAGACGAAAGGATGTCTGAATCCCCTGTGGAGACCACAGAGAAAGACCTAGTTCCCCACCTCATCGCGACCGGATGCCTCACATCCTTTGAAAACTCCAGAGGTACGCGGAGATCAGTGCCTCCAAAGGAGACGATGCCTGACTCCTCGTGAAACTTGATAGGAGTCCCAGGATTCCTGTGGCACGTGGATAGGGACCCTTGTTCTCCCGCCTCAGCTGGAGAGGCGTCCCAATTGCCCTGCCAAGCCTCGAGGAGAATCCCGAGTTGTCCCTCACGACTAGGCAGGAGTCCTGACGTCGCTGAACAAACACGTGGGTGGAAGGGCCATCCCCGTCGTAACTCGAGAATATACCCCAGGTTCCCGCCGCAACTCGAGAATAACCATGAGACTGCCCCCTCGCCGCGAGATGAGGCCCGATTCCCCTGCACTGCGTGCAGAGCAATTCCGTGTTGCACATCACACATGAAAGGAGCCTTGATTTCCTTGATGGCACTCCAGAGAAACCCCAAGAACACTGTTTCAAGGCTAGAGGGATCTTGAGGTCACTGTAGTAACACGAAAGAGCTCCGTGGACCAAAAATCAACTCGAGATGAGAGGCTAGTCCCTGGCTTCGACTCCAGGGGAATACCACCTTACGACAAGCACCTCAAGAGGAGGCTTCTCGCAGCTTTAGGTATGTGAGAGGGACCCTGAGTTTGCGGCCTCAAGTGGAATGGACACTGCGATGCCCTGACGCGAAATAATTCCGGATATCCCTGCAGTGATTTGAATGCAGGCTCGTCTTGCATCTCCCAAGATGAAAGGATGTCTGAATCCCCTGTGTAGACCACAGAGAAAGACCTAGTTCCCCACCTCATCGCGACCGGAGGCCTCACATCCTTTGAAAACTCCAGAGGTACGCGGAGATCAGTGCCTCCAAAGGAAACGATGCCTGACTCCTCGTGAAAATTGATAGGAGTCCCAGGATTCCTGTGGCACGTGGAAAGGGACCCTTGGTCTCCGGTCTCAGCTGGAGAGGCGTCCCAATTGCCCTGCCAAGCGTCGAGGAGAATCCCGAGTTGTCCCTCGCAACTAGGCAGGAGTCCTGACGTCGCTGAACAAACACGTGTGTGGAAGGGCCATCCCCGTCGTAACTCGAGAATATACCCCAGGTTCCCGCCGCAACTCGAGATAAACCATGAGACTTCCCCCTCGCCGCGAGATGAGGCCCGATTCCCCTGTACTGCGTGCAGAGCAATTCCGTGTTGCACATCACACATGAAAGGAGCCTTGATTTCCTTGATGGTACTCCAGTGAAACCCCAAGAACACTGTTTCAAGGTTGAGGGATCCTGAGATCACTGTAGCAACACGAAAGAGCTCCGTGGACCAAAAATCAACTCGAGATGAGAGGTTAATCCCTGGCTTCGACTCCAGAGGAATACCACCTTACCACAAGCACCTCAAGAGGAGGCTTCTCTCAGCTCTAGCTATGTGAGAGGCACCCTGAGTTTGCGGCCTCAAGGGGAATGGACACCGCGATTCCCTGACGCGAAATAAGGCCGGATATCCCTGCAGTGACTTGAATGCAGGCTCGTCTTGCATCTCCCAAGACGAAAGGATGTCTGAATCCCCTGTGGAGACCACAGAGAAAGACCTAGTTCCCCACCTCATCGCGACCGGAGGCCTCACATCCTTTGAAAACTCCAGAGGTACGCGGAGATCAGTGCCTCCAAAGGAGACGATGCCTGACTCCTCGTGAAAATTGATAGGAGTCCCAGGATTCCTGTGGCATGTGGAAAGGGACCCTTGGTCTTCCACCTCAGCTGGAGAGGCGTCCCAATTGCCCTGCCAAGCCTCGAGGAGAATCCCGAGTTGTCCATCGCAACTAGGCAGGAGTCCTGACGTCGCTGAACAAACACGTGTGTGGAAGGGCCATCCCCGTCGTAACTCGAGAATATAACCCAGGTTCCCGCCGCAACTCGAGAAAAACCATGAGACTGCCCCCTCACCGCGAGATGAGGCCCAATTCCACTGCACTGCGTGCAGAGCAATTCCATGTTGCACATCACACATGAAAGGAGCCTTGATTTCCTTGATGGCACTCCAGAGAAACCCCAAGAACACTGTTTCAAGGCTAGAGGGATCCTGAGGTCACTGTAGCAACACGAAAGAGCTCCGTGGACCAAAATTCAACTCGAGATGAGAGGTTAGTCCCTGGCTTCGACTCCAGGGGAATACCACCTTACCACAAGCACCTCAAGAGTAGGCTTCTCTCAGCTCTATGTATGTGAGAGGGACCCTGAGTTTGCGGCCTCAAGTGGAATGGACACCGCGATGCCTTGATGCGAAATTAGGCCGGATATCCCAGCAGTGACTTGATTGCAGGCTAGTCTTGCATCTCCCAAGATGAAAGGATGACTGAATCCCCTGTGGAGACCACAGAGAAAGACCTAGTTCCCCACCTCATGGCAACCGGAGGCCTCACATCCTTTGAAAACTTCAGAGGTACGCGGAGATCAGTGCCTCCAAAGGAGACGATGCCTGACTCCTCGTGAAACTTGATAGGAGTCCCAGGATTCCTGTGGCACGTGGAAAGGGACCCTTGGTCTCCCGCCTCAGCTCGAGAGGCGTCCCAATTGCCCTGCCAAGCCTCGAGGAGAATCCCGAGTTGTTCCTCGCAACTAGGCAGGAGTCCTGACATCGCTGAACAAACACGTGGGTGGAAGGGCCATCCCCGTCGTAACTCGAGAATATACCCCAGGTTCCCGCCGCAACTCGAGAAAAACCATGAGACTTCCCCCTCGCCGCGAGATGAGGCCCCATTCCCCTGCACTGCGTGTAGAGCAATGCCGTGTTGCACATCACACATGAAAGGAGCCTTGATTTCCTTGATGGCACTCCAGAGAAACCCCAAGAACACTGTTTCAAGGCTAGAGGGATCCTGAGGTCACTGTAGCAACACGAAAGAGCTCCGTGGACCAAAAATCAACTCGAGATGAGAGGTTAGTCCCAGGCTTCGACTCCAGAGGAATACCACCTTACCACAAGCACCTCAAGAGGAGGCTCCTCTCAGCTCTATGTATGTGAGAGGGACCCTGAGTTTGCGGCCTCAAGTGGAATGGAGACCGCGATGCCCTGACTCGAAATAAGGCCGGATATTCCTGCAGTGACTTGAATGCAGGCTCGTCTTGCATCTCCCAAGACGAAAGGATGTCTGAATCCCCTGTGGAGACCACAGAGAAATACCTAGTTCCCCACCTCATCGCGACCGGAGGCCTCACATCCTTTGAAAACTCCAGAGGTACGCGGAGATCAGTGCCTCCAAAGGAGACGATGCCTGACTCCTCGTGAAACTTGATAGGAGTCCCAGGATTCCTGTGGCACGTGGAAAGGGAGCCTTGTTCTCCCACCTCAGCTCGAGAGGCGTCCCAATTGCCCTGCCAAGCCTCGAGGAGAATCCCGAGTTGTCCCTCGCAACTAGGCAGGAGTCCTGACATCGCTAAACAAACACGTGGGTGGAAGTGCCATCCCCGTCGTAACTCGAGAATATACCCCAGGTTCCCGCCGCAATTCAAGAAAAACCATGAGACTTCCCCCTCGCCGCGAGATGAGGCCCGATTCCCCTGCACTGCGTGCAGAGCAATTCCGTGTTGCACATCACACATGAAAGGAGCCTTGATTTCTTGATGGCACTCCAGAGAAACCCCAAGAACACTGTTTCAAGGCTAGAGGGATCCTGAGGTTACTGGAGCAACACGAAAGAGCTCCGTGGACCAAAAATCAACACGAGATGAGAGGTTAGTCCCTGGCTTCGACTCCAGAGGAATACCACCTTATCACAAGCACCTCAAGAGGAGGCTTCTCTCAGCTCTATGTATGTCAGAGGGACCCTGAATTTGCGGCCTCAAGTGGAATGGAGACCGCGATGCCCTGACTCGAAATAAGTCCGGATATCCCTGCAGTGACTTGAATGCAGGCTCGTCTTGCATCTCCCAAGACGAAAGGATGTCTGAATCCCCTATGGAGACCACAGAGAAAGACCTAGTTCCCCACCTCATCGCGACCGGAGGCCTCAAATCCTTTGAAAACTCCAGAGGTACGCGGAGATCAGTGCCTCCAAAGGAGACGATGCCTGACTCCTCGTGAAACTTGATAGGAGTCCCAGGATTCCTGTGGCACGTGGAAAGGGACCCGTGGTCTCCCGCCTCAGCTGGAGAGGCGTCCCAATTGCCCTGCGAAACCTCGAGGAGAATCCCGAGTTGTCCATCGCAACTAGGCAGGAGTCCTGACGTCGCTGAAGAAACACGTGTGTGGAAGGGCCATCCCCGTCGTAACTCGAGAATATACCCCAGGTTCCCGCCGCAACTCGAGATAAACCATGAGACTTCCCCCTCGCCGCGAGATGAGGCCCGATTCCCCTGCACTGCGTGCAGAGCAATTCTGTGTTGTACATCACAGATGAAAGGAGCCTTGATTTCCTTGATGGCACTCCAGAGAAACCCCAAGAACACTGTTTCAAGGTTGAGGGATCCTGAGGTCACTGTAGCAACACGAAAGAGCTCCGTGGACCAAAAATCAACTCGAGGTGAGAGGTTAGTCCCTGGCTTCGACTCCAGAGGAATACCACCTTACCACAAGCACCTCAAGAGGAGGCTTCTCTCAGTTCTATGTATGTGAGAGGGACCCTGAGTTTGCGGCCTCAAGTGGAATGGAGACCACGATGCCCTGACTAGAAATAAGGCCGGATATCCCTGCAGTGACTTGAATGCAGGCTCATCTTGCATCTCCCAAGACGAAAGGATGTCTGAATCCCCTGTGGAGACCACAGAGAAAGACCTAGTTCCCCACCTCATCGCGACCGGATGCCTCACATCCTTTGAAAACTCCAGAGGTACGCGGAGATCAGTGCCTCCAAAGGAGACGATGCCTGACTCCTCGTGAAACTTGATAGGAGTCCCAGGATTCCTGTGGCACGTGGAAAGGGACCCTTGGTCTCCGGTCTCAGGTGGAGAGGCGTCCCAATTGCCCTGCCAAGCCTCGAGGAGAATCCCGAGTTGTCCCTCGCAACTAGGCAGGAGGCCTGACGTCGCTGAACAAACACGTGTGTGGAAGGGCCATCCCCGTCGTAACTCGAGAATATACCCCAGGTTCCCGCCGCAACTCGAGATAAACCATGAGACTTCCCCCTCGCTACGAGATGAGGCCCGATTCCCCTGTACTGCGTGCAGAGCAATTCCGTGTTGCACATCACACATGAAAGGAGCCTTGATTTCCTTGATGGCACTCCAGTGAAACCCCAAGAACACTGTTTCAAGGTTGAGGGATCCTGAGGTCACTGTAGTAACACGAAAGAGCTCCGTGGACCAAAAATCAACTCGAGATGAGAGGTTAGTCCATGGCTTCGACTCCAGAGGAATACCACCTTACCACAAGCACCTCAAGAGGAGGCTTCTCTCAGCTCTATGTATGTGAGAGGGACCCTGAGTTTGCGGCCTCAAGGGGAATGGACACCGCGATTCCCTGACGCGAAATAAGGCCGGATATCCCTGCAGTGACTTGAATGCAGGCTCGTCTTGCATCTCCCAAGACGAAAGGATGTCTGAATCCCCTGTGGAGACCACAGAGAAAGACCTAGTTCCCCACCTCATCGTGACCGGAGGCCTCACATCCTTTGAAAACTCCAGAGGTATGCGGAGATCAGTGCCTCCAAAGGAGACGATGCCTGACTCCTCGTGAAACTTGATAGGAGTCCCAGGATTCCTGTGGCACGTGGAAAGGGACCCTTGGTCTCCCGCCTCAGCTGGAGAGGCGTCCCAATTGCCCTGCCAAGCCTCGAGGAGAATCCCGAGTTGTTCCTCGCAACTAGGCAGGAGTCCTGACGTCGCTGAAGAAACACGTGGGTGGAAGGGCCATCCCCGTCGTAACTCGAGATTATACCCCAGGTTCCTGCCGCAACTCGAGAAAAACCATGAGACTTCCCCCTCGCCGCGGGATGAGGCCCGATTCCCCTGCACTGCGTGTAGAGCAATGCCGTGTTGCACATCACACATGAAAGGAGCCTTGATTTCCTTGATGGCACTCCAGAGAAACCCCAAGAACACTGTTTCAAGGCTAGAGGGATCCTGAGGTCACTGTAGCAACAAGAAAGAGCTCCGTGGACCAAAAATCAACTCGAGATGAGAGGTTAGCCCCAGGCTTCGACTCCAGAGGAATACCACCTTACCACAAGCACCTCAAGAGGAGGCTCCTCTCAGCTCTATGTATGTGAGAGGGACCCTGAGTTTGCGGCCTCAAGTGGAATGGAGACCGCGATGCCCTGACTCGAAATAAGGCCGGATATCCCTGCAGTGACTTGAATGCAGGCTCATCTTGCGTCTCCCAAGACGAAAGGATGTCTGAATCCCCTGTGGAGACCACAGAGAAAGACCTAGTTCCCCACCTCATCGCGACCGGAGGCCTCACATCCTTTGAAAACTCCAGAGGTACGCGGAGATCAGTGCCTCCAAAGGAGACGATGCCTGACTCCTCGTGAAACTTGATAGGAGTCCCAGGATTCCTGTGGCATGTGGAAAGGGACCCTTGGTCTCCCGCCTCAGCTGGAGAGGCGTCCCAATTGCCCTGCCAAGCCTCGAGGAGAATCCCGAGTTGTCCCTCACGACTAGGCAGGAGTCCTGACGTCGCTGAACAAACACGTGGGTGGAAAGGCCATCCCCGTCGTAACTCGAGAATATACCCCAGGTTCCCGCCGCAACTCGAGAATAACCATGAGACTGCCCCCTCGCCTCGAGATGAGGCCCGATTCCCCTGCACTGCGTGCAGAGCAATTCCGTGTTGCACATCACACATGAAAGGAGCCTTGATTTCCTTGATGGCACTCCAGAGAAACCCCAAGAACACTGTTTCTAGGCTAGAGGGATCTTGAGGTCACTGTAGCAACACGAAAGAGCTCCGTGGACCAAAAATCAACTCGAGATGAGAGGCTAGTCCCTGGCTTCGACTCCAGGGGAATACCACCTTACCACAAGCACCTCAAGAGGAGGCTTCTCTCAGCTCTAGGTATGTGAGAGGGACCCTGATTTTGCGGCCTCAAGTGGAATGGACACTGCAATGCCCTGACGCAAAATAAGGCTGGATATCCCTGGAGTGACTTGATTGCAGGCTCGTCTTGCATCTCCCAAGATGAACGGATGTCTGAATCACCTGTGGAGACCACAGAGAAAGACCTAGTTCCCCACCTCATCGCGACCGGAGGCCTCACATCCTTTGAAAACTCCAGAGGTACGCGGAGATCAGTGCCTCCAAAGGAGACGATGCCTGACTCCTCGTGAAAATTGATAGGAGTCCCAGGATTCCTGTGGCACGTGGAAAGGGACCCTTGGTCTTCCACCTCAGCTGGAGAGGCGTCCCAATTGCCCTGCCAAGCCTCGAGGATAATCCCGAGTTGTCCCTCGCAACTAGGCAGGAGTCCTGACGTCGCTGAACAAACACGTGGGTGGAAGGGCCATCCCCGTCGTAACTCGAGAATATACCCCAGGTTCCCGCCGCAACTCGAGAAAAACCATGAGACTGCCCCCTCGCCGCGAGATGAGGCCCAATTCCCCTGCACTGCGTGCAGAGCAATTCCGTGTTGCACATCACACATGAAAGGAGCCTTGATTTCCTTGATGGCACTCCAGAGAAACCCCAAGAACACTGTTTCAAGGCTAGAGGGATCCTGAGGTCACTGTAGCAACAAGAAAGAGCTCCGTGGACCAAAAATCAACTCGAGATGAGAGGTTAGTCCCAGGCTTCGACTCCAGAGGAATACCACCTTACCACAAGCACCTCAAGAGGAGGCTCCTCTCAGCTCTATGTATGTGAGAGGGACCCTGAGTTTGCGGCCTCAAGTGGAATGGAGACCGCGATGCCCTGACTCGAAATAAGGCCGGATATCCCTGCAGTGACTTGAATGCAGGCTCGTCTTGCATGTCCCAAGACGAAAGGATGTCTGAATCCCCTGTGGAGACCATAGAGAAAGACCTAGTTCCCCACCTCATCGCGACCGGAGGCCTCACATCCTTTGAAAACTCCAGAGGTACGCGGAGATCAGTGCCTCCAAAGGAGACGATGCTGACTCCTCGTGAAACTTGATAGGAGTCCCAGGATTCCTGTGGCACGTGGAAAGGGACCCTTGTTCTCCCTCCTCAGCTGGAGAGGCGTCCCAATTGCCCTGCCAAGCCTCGAGGAGAATCCCGAGTTGTCCCTCGCAACTAGGCAGGAGGCCTGACGTCGCTGAACAAACACGTGGGTGGAAGTGCCATCCCCGTCGTAACTCGAGAATATACCCCAGGTTCCCGCCGCAATTCAAGAAAAACCATGAGACTTCCCCCTCGCCGCGAGATGAGGCCCGATTCCCCTGCCCTGCGTGCAGAGCAATTCCGTGTTGCACATCACACATGAAAGGAGCCTTGATTTCCTTGATGGCACTCCAGAGAAACCCCAAGAACACTGTTTCAAGGCTAGAGGGATCCTGAGGTCACTGGAGCAACACGAAAGAGCTCCGTGGACCAAAAATCAACACGAGATGAGAGGTTAGTCCCTGGCTTCGACTCCAGAGGAATACCACCTTATCACAAGCACCTCAAGAGGAGGCTTCTCTCAGCTCTATGTATGTCAGAGGGACCCTGAATTTGCGGCCTCAAGTGGAATGGAGACCGCGATGCCCTGACTCGAAATAAGTCCGGATATCCCTGCAGTGACTTGAATGCAGGCTCGTCTTGCATCTCCCAAGACGAAAGGATGTCTGAATCCCCTGTGGAGACCACAGAGAAAGACCTAGTTCCCCACCTCATCGCGACCGGAGGCCTCACATCCTTTGAAAACTCCAGAGGTACGCGGAGATCAGTGCCTCCAAAGGAGACGATGCCTGACTCCTCGTGAAACTTGATAGGAGTCCCAGGATTCCTGTGGCACGTGGAAAGGGACCCGAGGTCTCCCGCCTCAGCTGGAGAGGCGTCCCAATTGCCCTGCGAAACCTCGAGGAGAATCCCGAGTTGTCCATCGCAACTAGGCAGGAGTCCTGACGTCGCTGAAGAAACACGTGTGTGGAAGGGCCATCCCCGTCGTAACTCGAGAATATACCCCAGGTTCCCGCCGCAACTCGAGATAAACCATGAGACTTCCCCCTCGCCGCGAGATGAGGCCCGATTCCCCTGCACTGCGTGCAGAGCAATTCTGTGTTGTACATCACAGATGAAAGGAGCCTTGATTTCCTTGATGGCACTCCAGAGAAACCCCAAGAACACTGTTTCAAGGTTGAGGGATCCTGAGGTCACTGTAGCAACACGAAAGAGCTCCGTGGACCAAAAATCAACTCGAGATGAGAGGTTAGTCCATGGCTTCGACTCCAGAGGAATACCACCTTACTACAAGCACCTCAAGAGGAGGCTTCTCTCAGTTCTATGTATGTGAGAGGGACCCTGAGTTTGCGGCCTCAAGTGGAATGGAGACCGCGATGCCCTGACTCGAAATAAGGCCGGATATCCCTGCCGTGACTTGAATGCAGGCTCATCTTGCATCTCCCAAGACGAAAGGATGTCTGAATCCCCTGTGGAGACCACAGAGAAAGACCTAGTTCCCCACCTCATCGCGACCGGAGGCCTCACATCCTTTGAAAACTCCAGAGGTACGCGGAGATCAGTGCCTCCAAAGGAGACGATGCCTGACTCCTCGTGAAACTTGATAGGAGTCCCAGGATTCCTGTGGCACGTGGAAAGGGACCCTTGGTCTCCCGCCTCAGCTGGAGAGGCGTCCCAATTGCCCTGCCAAGCCTCGAGGAGAATCCTAAGTTGTCCCTCGCAACTAGGCAGGAGTCTGACGTCGCTGAACAAACACGTGGGTGGAAGGGCCATCCCCTTCGTAACTCGAGAATATACCCCAGGTTCCAATCGCAACTCGAGAAAAACCATTAGACTTCCCTCTCGCCGCAAAATGAACCCGATTCCCCTGCACTGCGTGCAGAGCAATTCCGTGTTGCACATCACACATGAAAGGAGCCTTGATTTCCTTGATGGCACTCCAGAGAAACCCCAAGAACACTGTTTCAAGGCTAGAGGGATCCTGAGGTCACTGTAGCAACACGAAAGAGCTCCGTGGACCACAAATCAACTCGAGATGAGAGGTTAGTCCCTGGCTTCGACTCCAGAGGAATACCACCTTACGACAAGCACATCAAGAGGAGGCTTCTCGCAGCTTTAGGTATGTGAGAGGGACCCTGAGTTTGCGGCCTCAAGTGGAATGGACACTGCGATGCCCTGACGCGAAATAATTCCGGATATCCCTGCAGTGACTTGAATGCAGGCTCGTCTTGCATCTCCCAAGATGAAAGGATGTCTGAATCCCCTGTGTAGACCACAGAGAAAGACCTAGTTCCCCACCTCATCGCGACCGGAGGCCTCACATCCTTTGAAAACTCCAGAGGTACGCGGAGATCAGTGCCTCCAAAGGAAACGATGCCTGACTCCTCGTGAAAATTGATAGGAGTCCCAGGATTCCTGTGGCACGTGGAAAGGGACCCTTGGTCTCCGGTCTCAGGTGGAGAGGCGTCCCAATTGCCCTGCCAAGCCTCGAGGAGAATCCCGAGTTGTCCCTCGCAACTAGGCAGGAGGCCTGACGTCGCTGAACAAACACGTGTGTGGAAGGGCCATCCCCGTCGTACCTCGAGAATATACCCCAGGTTCCCGCCGCAACTCGAGATAAACCATGAGACTTCCCCCTCGCCGCGAGATGAGGCCCGATTCCCCTGTACTGCGTGCAGAGCAATTCCGTGTTGCACATCACACATGAAAGGAGCCTTGATTTCCTTGATGGCACTCCAGTGAAACCCCAAGAACACTGTTTCAAGGTTGAGGGATCCTGAGGTCACTGTAGCAACACGAAAGAGCTCCGTGGACCAGAAATCAACTCGAGATGAGAGGTTAGTCCATGGCTTCGACTCCAGAGGAATACCACCTTACCACAAGCACCTCAAGAGGAGGCTTCTCTCAGCTCTTTGTATGTGAGAGGGACCCTGAGTTTGCGGCCTCAAGGGGAATGGACACCGCGATTCCCTGACGCGAAATAAGGCCGGATATCCCTGCAGTGACTTGAATGCAGGCTCGTCTTGCATCTCCCAAGATGAAAGGATGTCTGAATCCCCTGTGGAGACCACAGAGAAAGACCTAGTTCCCCACCTCATCGCGACCGGAGGCCTCACATCCTTTGAAAACTCCAGAGGTATGCGGAGATCAGTGCCTCCAAAGGAGACGATTCCTGACTCCTCGTGAAACTTGATAGGAGTCCCAGGATTCCTGTGGCACGTGGAAAGGGACCCTTGGTCTCCCGCCTCAGCTGGAGAGGCGTCCCAATTGCCCTGCCAAGCCTCGAGGAGAATCCCGAGTTGTTCCTCGCAACTAGGCAGGAGTCCTGACGTCGCTGAACAAACACGTGGGTGGAAGGGCCATCCCCGTCGTAACTCGAGATTATACCCCAGGTTCCTGCCGCAACTCGAGAAAAACCATGAGACTTCCCCCTCGCCGCGAGATGAGGCCCGATTCCCCTGCACTGCGTGTAGAGCAATGCCGTGTTGCACATCACACATGAAAGGAGCCTTGATTTCCTTGATGGCACTCCAGAGAAACCCCAAGAACACTGTTTCAAGGCTAGAGGGATCCTGAGGTCACTGTAGCAACAAGAAAGAGCTCCGTGGACCAAAAATCAACTCGAGATGAGAGGTTAGCCCCAGGCTTCGACTCCAGAGGAATACCACCTTACCACAAGCACCTCAAGAGGAGGCTCCTCTCAGCTCTATGTATGTGAGAGGGACCCTGAGTTTGCGGCCTCAAGTGGAATGGAGACCGCGATGCCCTGACTCGAAATAAGGCCGGATATCCCTGCAGTGACTTGAATGCAGGCTCATCTTGCATCTCCCAAGACGAAAGGATGTCTGAATCCCCTGTGGAGACCACAGAGAAAGACCTAGTTCCCCACCTCATCGCGACCGGAGGCCTCACATCCTTTGAAAACTCCAGAGGTACGCGGAGATCAGTGCCTCCAAAGGAGACGATGCCTGACTCCTCGTGAAACTTGATAGGAGTCCCAGGATTCCTGTGGCATGTGGAAAGGGACACTTGGTCTCCCGCCTCAGCTGGAGAGGCGTCCCAATTGCCCTGCCAAGCCTCGAGGAGAATCCCGAGTTGTCCCTCACGACTAGGCAGGAGTCCTGACGTCGCTGAACAAACACGTGGGTGGAAGGGCCATCCCCGTCGTAACTCGAGAATATACCCCAGGTTCCCGCCGCAACTCGAGAATAACCATGAGACTGCCCCCTCGCCTCGAGATGAGGCCCGATTCCCCTGCACTGCGTGCAGAGCAATTCCGTGTTGCACATCACACATGAAAGGAGCCTTGATTTCCTTGATGGCACTCCAGAGAAACCCCAAGAACACTGTTTCAAGGCTAGAGGGATCTTGAGGTCACTGTAGCAACACGAAAGAGCTCCGTGGACCAAAAATCAACTCGAGATGAGAGGCTAGTCCCTGGCTTCGACTCCAGGGGAATACCACCTTACCACAAGCACCTCAAGAGGAGGCTTCTCTCAGCTCTAGGTATGTGAGAGGGACCCTGATTTTGCGGCCTCAAGTGGAATGGACACTGCAATGCCCTGACGCAAAATAAGGCTGGATATCCCTGCAGTGACTTGATTGCAGGCTCGTCTTGCATCTCCCAAGATGAACGGATGTCTGAATCACCTGTGGAGACCACAGAGAAAGACCTAGTTCCCCACCTCATCGCGACCGGAGGCCTCACATACTTTGAAAACTCCAGAGGTACGCGGAGATCAGTGCCTCCAAAGGAGACGATGCCTGACTCCTCGTGAAAATTGATAGGAGTCCCAGGATTCCTGTGGCATGTGGAAAGGGACCCTTGGTCTTCCACCTCAGCTGGAGAGGCGTCCCAATTGCCCTGCCAAGCCTCGAGGAGAATCCCGAGTTGTCCCTCGCAACTAGGCAGGAGTCCTGACGTCGCTGAACAAACACGTGGGTGGAAGGGCCATCCCCGTCGTAACTCGAGAATATAACCCAGGTTCCAGCCGCAACTCGAGAAAAACCATGAGACTGCCCCCTCGCCGCGAGATGAGGCCCAATTCCCCTGCACTGCGTGCAGAGCAATTCCGTGTTGCACATCACACATGAAAGGAGCCTTGATTTCCTTGATGGCACTCCAGAGAAACCCCAAGAACACTGTTTCAAGGCTAGAGGGATCCTGAGGTCACTGTAGCAACACGAAAGAGCTCCGTGGACCAAAAATCAACTCGAGATGAGAGGTTAGTCCCTGGCTTCGACTCCAGGGGAATACCACCTTTCCACAAGCACCACAAGAGGAGGCTTCTCTCAGCTCTAGGTATGTGAGAGGGACCCTGATTTTGCGGCCTAAAGTGGAATGGACAATGCAATGCCCTGACGCAAAATAAGGCCGGATATCCCTGCCGTGACTTGATTGCAGGCTCGTCTTGCATCTCCCAAGATGAACGGATGTCTGAATCCCCTGTGGAGACCGCAGAGAAAGACCTAGTTCCCCACCTCATCGCGACCGGATGCCTCACATCCTTTGAAAACTCCAGAGGTACGCGGAGATCAGTGCCTCCAAAGGAGACGATGCCTGACTCCTCGTGAAACTTGACAGGAGTCCCAGGATTCCTGTGGCACATGGAAAGGGACCCTTGGTCTCCCGCCTCAGCTGGAGAGGCGTCCCAATTGCCCTGCCAAGCCTCGAGGAGAATCCCGAGTTGTCCCTCGCAACTAGGCAGGAGTCTGACGTCGCTGAACAAACACGTGGGTGGAAGGGCCATCCCCGTCGTAACTCGAGAATATACCCCAGGTTCCAATCGCAACTCGACGTAAACCATTAGACTTCCCCCTCGCCGCAAAATGAGGCAGGATACCCTGCACTGCGTGCAGAGCAATTCCGTGTTGCACATCACACATGGAAGGAGCCTTGATTTCCTTGATGGCACTCCAGAGAAACCCCAACAACACTGTTTCAAGGCTAGAGGGATCCTGAGGTCACTGTAGCAACACGAAAGAGCTCCGTGGACCAAAATTCAACTCGAGATGAGAGGTTAGTCCCTGGCTTCGACTCCAGAGGAATACCACCTTACCACAAGCACCTCAAGAGGAGGCTTCTCTCAGCTCTAGGTATGTGAGAGGGACCCTGAGTTTGCGGCCTCAAGTGGAATGGACACCGCGATGCCTTGATGCGAAATTAGGCCGGATATCCCAGCAGTGACTTGATTGCAGGCTAGTCTTGCATCTCCCAAGATGAAAGGATGACTGAATCCCCTGTGGAGACCACAGAGAAAGACCTAGTTCCCCACCTCATGGCGACCGGAGGCCTCACATCCTTTGAAAACTTCAGAGGTACGCGGAGATCAGTGCCTCCAAAGGAGACGATGCCTGACTCCTCGTGAAACTTGATAGGAGTCCCAGGATTCCTGTGGCACGTGGAAAGGGACCCTTGGTCTCCCGCCTCAGCTGGAGAGACGTCCCAATTGTCCTGCCAAGCCTCGCGGAGAATCCCGAGTTGTCCCTCGCAACTAGGCAGGAGTCCTGCCTTCGCTGAAGCAACACGTGGGTGGAAGGGCCATCCCCGTCGTAACTCGAGAATATACTCCAGGTTCCCGCCGCAACTCGAGAAAAACCATGAGTCTTCCCCCTCGCCGCGAGATGAGGCCCGATTCCCCTGCACTGCGTGCAGAGCAATTCAGTGTTGCACATCACACATGCATGGAGCCTTGATTTCCTTGATGGCACTCCAGAGAAACCCCATGAACACTGTTTCAAGGCTAGAGGCATCCTGAGGTCACTGTAGCCACACGAAAGAGCACCGTGGCCCAAAAATCAACTCGAGATGAGAGGATAGTCCCTGGCTTCGACTCCAGAGGAATACCAACTTAACACAAGCACCTCAAGAGGAGGCTTCTCTCAGCTCTAGGTATGTGAGAGGGACCCTGAGTTTGCGGCCTCAAGTGGAATGGACACCGCGATGCCCTGACTCGAAATAAGGACGGATATCCCTGCAGTGACTTGAATGCAGGCGCGTCTTGCATCTTCCAAGACGAAAGGATGTCTGAATCCCCTGTGGAGAACTCAGAGAAAGATCTAGTTCCCCACCTCATCGCGACCGGAGGCCTCACATCCTTTGAAAACTCCAGAGGTACGCGGAGATCAGTGCCTCCAAAGGAGACGATGCCTGACTACTCGTGAAACTTGATAGGAGTCCCAGGATTCCTGTGGCACGTGGAAAGGGACACTTGGTCTCCCGCCTCAGCTGGAGAGGCGTCCCAATTGCCCTGCCAAGTCTCGAGGAGAATCCCGAGTTGTCCCTCGCAAATAGCCAGGAGTCCTGACGTCGCTGAACAAACACGTGGGTGGAAGGGCCATCCCCGTCGTAACTCGAGAATATACCCCAGGTTCCCGCCGCAACTCGAGAAAAACCATGAGACTTCCCCCTCGCCGCGAGATGACGCCCGATTCCCCTGCACTGCGTGCAGAGCAATTCCGTGTTGCACATCACACACGAAAGGAGCCTTGATTTCCTTGATGGCACTCCAGAGAAACCCCAAGAACACTGTTTCAAGGCTAGAGGGATCCTGAGGTCACTGTAGCAACACGAAAGAGCTCCGTGGACCAAAAATCAACTCGAGATGAGAGGTTAGTCCCTGGCTTCGACTCCAGAGGAATACCACCTTACCACAAGCACCTCAAGAGGAGGCTTCTCTCAGCTCTTGGTATGTGAGAGGGACCCTGAGTTTGCGGCCTCAAGTGGAATGGACACTGCGATGCCCTGACGCGAAATAAGGCCGGATATCCCTGCAGTGACTTGAATGCAGGCTCGTCTTGCATCTCCCAAGATGAAAGGATGTCTGAATCCCCTGTGGAGACCACAGAGAAAGACCTAGTTCCCCACCTAATCGCGACCGGAGGCCTCACATCCTTTTAAAACTCCAGAGGTACGCAGAGATCAGTGCCTCCAAAGGAGACGATGCCTGACTCCTCGTGAAACTTGATAGGAGTCCCAGGATTCCTGTGGCACGTGGAAAGGGACCCTTGGTCTCCCGCCTCTGCTGGAGAGGCGTCCCAATTGCCCTGCCAAGCCTCGAGGAGAATCCCGAGTTGTCCCTCGCAACTAGGCAGGAGTCCTGCCATTGCTGAACAAACACGTGGGTGGAAGGGCCATCCCCGTCGTAACTCGAGAATATAACCCAGGTTCCCGCCGCAACTCGAGAAAAACCATGATACTTCCCGCTCGCCGCGAGATGAGGACTGATTCCCCTGCACTGCGTGCAGAGCAATTCCGTGTTGCACATCACACATGAAAGGAGCCTTGATTTCCTTGATGGCACTCCAGAGAAACCCCATGAACACTCTTTCAAGGCTAGAGGGATCCTGAGGTCACTGTAGCCACACGAAAGAGCACCGTGGCCCAATAATCAACTCGAGATGAAAGGATAGTCCCTGGCTTCGACTCCAGAGGAATACCAACTTAACACAAGCACCTCAAGAGGAGGCTTCTCTCAGCTCTAGGTATGTGAGAGGGACCCTGAGTTTGCGGCCTCAAGTGGAATGGACACCACGATGCCCTGACTCGAAATAAGGCCGGATATCCCTGCAGTGACTTGAATGCAGGCTTGTCTTGCATCTCCCAAGATGAAAGGATGTCTGAATCACCTGTGTAGACCACAGAGAATGACCTAGTTCCCTCCCTGATCGCGACCGGAGGCCTCATATCCTTTGACAACTCCAGAGGTACGCGGAGATTAGTGCCTCCAAAGGAGACGATGCCTGACTCCTCGTGAAACTTGATAGGAGTCCCAGGATTCCTGTGGCACGTGGAAAGGGACCCTTGGTCTCCCGCCTCAGCTGGAGAGGCATCCCAATGGCCCTGCCAAGCCTCGAGGAGAATCACGATTTGTCCCTCGCAACTAGGCAGGAGTCCTGACGTCGCTAAACAAACACGTGTGTGGAAAGGCCATCCCCGTCGTAACTCGCGAATATACCCCAGGTTCCCGCCGCAACTCGAGAAAAACCATGAGACTTCCCCCTCGCCGCGAGATGAGGCCCGATTCCCCTGCACTGCGTGCAGAGCAATTCCGTGTTGCACATCACACATGAAAGGAGCCTTGATTTCCTTGATGGCACTCCAGAGACACCCCAAGAATACTGTTTCAAAGTTGAGGGATCCTGAGGTCACTGTAGCAACACGAAAGAGCTCCGTGGACCAAAAATCAACTCGAGATGAGAGGTTAGTCCCTGGCTTCGACTCCAGAGGAATACCACCTTGCCACAAGCACCTCAAGAGGTGGCTTCTCTCAGCCGTAGCTATGTAAGAGGGACCCTGAGTTTGCGGCCTCAGTGGAATGGAGACGGCGATGCCCTGACTCGAAATAAGGCCGGATATCCCTGCAGGGACTTGAATGCAGGCTCGTCTTGCATCTCCCAAGACGAAAGGGTGTCTGAGTCCCCTGTGGGGACCACAGAGAAAGACCTAGTTCCCCACCTCATCGCGACCAGAGGCCTCACATCCTTTGAAAACTCCAGAGGTACGCGGAGATCAGTGCCTCCAAAGGAGATGATGCCTGACTCCTCGTGAAACTTGATAGGAGTCCCAGGATTCCTGTGGCACGTGGAAAGGGACCCTTTGTCTCCCGCCTCAGCTGGAGAGGCGTCCCAATTGCCCTGTCAAGCCTCGAGCAGAATCCCGAGTTGTCCCTCGGAACTAGGCAGGAGTCCTGACGTCGCTGAACAAACACGTGTGTGGAAGGGCCATCCCTGTCGTAACTCGAGAATATACTCCAGGTTCCCTCCGTAACTTGACAAAAACCATGAGACTTCCCCCTCGCCGTGAGATGAGGCCCGATTTCCCTGCACTGCATGCAGAGCAATTCCATGTTGCACATCACACATGAAAGGAGCCTTGATTTCCTTGATGGCACTCCAGAGAAACCCCAAGAACACTGTTTCAAGGCTAGAGGGATCCTGAGGTCACTGTAGCAACACGAAAGAGCTCCGTGGACCAAGAATCAACTCGAGATGAGAGGTTAGTCCCTGGCTTCGACTCCAGAAAAATATTACCTTACCAGAAGCACCTCAAGAGGAGGGTTCTCTCAGCTCTAGGTATGTGACAGGGACCCTGATTTGCGGCCTCAAGTGGAATGGACACCGCGATTCCCTGACTCGAAATAAAGCCGGATATGCCTGCAGTGACTTGAATGCAGGCTCGTCTTGCATCTCCCAAGATGAAAGGATGTCTGAATCCCCTGTGGAGACCACAGAGAAAGACCTACTTCACCACCTCATCGCGACCGGAGGCCTCACATCCTTTGAAAACTCCAGAGGTACGCGGAGATCAGTGCCTCCAAAGGAGACGATGCCTGACTCCTCGTGAAACTTGATAGGAGTCCCAAGATTCCTGTGACAGGTGGAAAGGGACCCTTGGTCTCCCGCCTCAGCTGGAGAGGCGTCCCAATTGCCCTGCCAAGCCCCCAGGAGAATCCCGAGTTGTCCCTCGCAACTAGGCAGGAGTCCTGACTTCGCTGAACAAACACGTGGGTGAAAGGGCCATCCCCGTCGTAACTCGAGAATATACCCCAGGTTCACACAGCAACTCGAGAAAAACCATGAGACTTCCCCTTCGCCGAAAAATGAGGCCCGATACCGTGCACTGCGTGCAGAGCAATTCCCTGTTGCATATCACACATGAAAGGAGCCTTGATTTCCTTGATGGCATTTCAGAGAAACCCCAAGAACACTGTTTCAAGGCTAGAGGGAAACTGAGGTCACTGTAGCAACACGAAAGAGCTCCGTGGACCAAGAATCAAGTCGAGATGACAGGTTAGTCCCTGGCTTCGACTCCAGAGCAATACCACCTTACCACAAGCACCTCAAGAGGAGGCTTCTCTCAGCTCTATGTATGTGAGAGGGACCCTGATTTGCGGCCTCAAGTGGAATGGACACCGCGATGCCCTGACTCGAAATAAGGCCGGATATCCCTGCAGTGACTTAAATGCAGGCTCGTCTTGCATCTCCCAAGACGAAAGGGTGTCTGAATCCCCTGTGGAGACCACAGAGAAACACCTAGTTCCCCACCTCATTGCGACCGGAGGCCTCACATTCTTTGAAAACTCCAGAGGTACGCGGAGATGAGTGCCTCCAAAGGAGACGATGCCTTACTCCTCGTGAAACTTGATAGGAGTCCCAGGATTACTGTGGCACGGGGAAAGGGACTATTGGTCTCCCGCCTCACCTGGAGAGGCGTACCAATTGCCCTGCCAAGCCTCGAGGAGAAACCCGAGTTGTCCCTCGCAACTAGGCAGGAGTCCTGACGTGACTGAACAAAGACGTGTGTGGAAGGGCCATCCCCGTCGTAACTCGAGAATATACCCCAGGTTCCAGCCGCAACTCGAGAAAAACCATGAGACGTCCCCCTCGCCGCGAGATGAGGCCAGATTCCCCTGCAGTGCGAGCAGAGCAATTCCGTGTTGCACATCACACATGAAAGGAGCCTTGATTTCCTTGATGGCACTCCAGAGAAACCCCAAGAACACTGTTTCAAGGCTAGAGGGATCCTGAGGTCACTGTAGCAACACGAAAGAGCTCCGTGGACCAAAAATCAAATCGAGATGAGATGTTAGTCCCTGGATTCGACTCCAGAGGAATACCACCTTGCCACAAGCACCTCAAGAGGAGGCTTCTCTCAGCTCTAGGTATGTGAGAGGGACCCTGAGTTTGCGGCCACAAGTGGAATGGACACCGCGATTCCCTGACTCGAAATAAGGCCGGATATCCCTGCAGTGACTTGAATGCAGGCTCGTCTTGCATCTCCCAAGACGAAAGGATGTCTGAATCCCCTGTGGAGACCACAGAGAAAGACCTAGTTCACCACCTCATCGCGACCGGAGGCCTCACATACTTTGAAAATTCCAGAGGTACACTGAGATCAGTGCCTCCAAAGGAGACGATGCCTGACTCCTCGTGAAATTTGATAGGAGTCCCAGGATTCCTGTGGCACGTGGAAAGGGACCCTTGATCTCCCGCCTCAGCTGGAGAGGCGTCCCAATTGCCCTGCCAGCCTCGAGGAGAATCCCGAGTTGTCCCTCTCAAGTAGGCAGGAGTCATGACGTCGCTGAAGAAACACGTGGGTGGAAGGGCCATCCCCGTCGTAACTCGAGATTATACCCCAGGTTCCCGCCGCAACTCGAGAAAAACCATGAGACTTCCCCCTCGCCGCAAGATGAGGACCGATTACCCTGCACTGCATTCAAAGCAATTCCGTGTTGCACATCACACATGAAAGGAGCCTTGATTTCCTTGATGGCACTCCAGAGGAACCCCAAGAACACTGTTGCAAGGCTAGAGGGATCCTGAGGTCACTGTAGCAACACGAAAGAGCTCCGTGGACCAAAAATCAACTCGAGATGAGAGGTTAGTCCCTGGCTTCGACTCCAGAGGAATACCACCTTACCACAAGCTCCTCAAGAGGAGGCTTCTCACAGCTCTAGGTATGTGAGAGGGACGCTGAGTTTGCGGCCTCAAGTGGAATGGACACCGCGATGCCCTGACGCGAAATAAGGCTGGATATCCCTGCAGAGACTGGAATGCAGGCTCGTCTTGCATCTCCCAAGATGAAAGGATGTCTGAATCACCTGTGGAGACCACAGAGAAAGATCTAGTTCCCCACCTCATCGCGACCGGAGGCCTCACATCCTTTGAAAACTCCAGAGGTACGCGGAGATCAGTGCCTCCAAAGGAGACGATGCCTGACTCCTCGTGAAATTTGATAGGAGACCCAGGATTCCTGTGGCACGTGGAAAGGGACCCTTGGTCTCCCGCCTCAGCTGGAGAGGCGTCCCAATTGCCCTGCCAAGCCTCGAGGAGAATCCCGAGTTGTCCCTCGCAACTAGGCAGGAGTCCTGACGTGACTGAACAAACACGTGGGTGGAAGGGCCATCCCCGTCGTAACTCGAGAATATACCCCAGGTTCCCGCCGCAACTCGAGAAAAACCATGAGACGTCCCCCTCGCCGCGAGATGAGGCCAGATTCCCCTGCAGTGGGTGCAGAGCAATTCCGTGCTGCACATCACACATGAAAGGAGCCTTGATTTCCTTGATGGCACTCCAGAGCAACCCCAAGAACACTGTTTCAAGGCTAGAGGGATCCTGAGGTCACTGTAGCAACAAGAAAGAGCTCCGTGGACCAAAAATCAACTCGAGTTGAGAGGTTAGTCCCTGGCTTCGACTCCAGAGGAATACCACCTTACCACAAGCACCTCAAGAGGAGGCTTCTCTCAGCTCTAGATATGCGAGAGGGACCCTGAGTTTGCGGCCTCAAGTGGAATGGACACCGTGATGCCCTGACTCGAAATAAGGCCGAATATCCCTGCAGTGACTTGAATGCAGGCTCGTCTTGCATCTCCCAAGACGAAAGGATGTCTGAATCCCCTGTGGAGACCACAGAGAAAACCTACTTCCCCACCTCATCGCGACCGGAGGCCTCACATCCTTTGAAAATACCAGAGGTACGCGGAGATCAGTGCCTCCAAAGGAGACGATGCCTGACTCCTCGTGAAACTTGATAGGAGTCCCAGGATTCCTGTGGCACGTGGAAAGGGACCCTTGGTCTACCGCCTCAGCTGGAGAGGCGTCCCAATTGCCCTGCCAAGCCTCGAGGAGAATCCCGAGTTGTCCCTCGCAACTAGGCAGGAGTCCTGCCGTCGCTGAACAAACACGTGGGTGGAAGGGCCATCCCCGTCGTAACTCGAGAATATACCCCAGGTTCCCGCCGCAACTCGAGAAAATCATGAGACGTCCCCCTCGCCGCGAGATGAGGCCAGATTCCCCTGCAGTGCGTGCAGAGCAATTCCGTACTGCACAACACACATGAAAGGAGCCTTGATTTCCTTGATGGCACTCCAGAGAAACCCCAAGAACACTGTTTCAAGGCTAGAGGGATCCTGAGGTCACTGTAGCTACACGAAAGAGCTCCGTGGACCAAAAATCAACTCGAGATGAGAGGTTAGTCCCTGGCTTCGACTCCAGAGGAATACCACCTTACCACAAGCACCTCAAGAGGAGGCTTCTCTCAGCTCTAGGTATGTGAGAGGGACCCTGAGTTTGCGGCCTCAAGTGGAATGGACACTGCGATGCCCTGACTCGAAATAACGCCGGATATCCCTGCAGTGCCTTGAATGCAGGCTCGTCTTGCATCTCCCAAGACGAAAGGATGTCTGAATCCCCTGTGGAGACCACAGAGAAAGACCTAGTTCCCCACCTCATCGCGACCGGAGGCCTCACATCCTTTGAAAACTCCAGACGTACGCGGAGATCAGTGTCTCCAAGGGAGACGATGCCTGACTCCTCGTGAAACTTGATAGGAGTCCCAGGATTCCTGTGGCACGTGGAAAGGGACACTTGGTCTCCCGCCTCAGCTGGAGAGGCGTTCCAATTGCCCTGCCAAGCCTCGAGGAGAATCCTGAGTTTTCCCTCGCAACTAGGCAGGAGTCCTGCTGTCGCTGAACAAAAACGTGGGTGGAAGGGCCATCCCCGTCGTAACACGAGAATATATCCCAGGCTCCCGCCGCAACTCGAGAAAAACCATGAGACTTCCCCCTCGCCGTGAGATGAGGCCTGATTCCCCTGCACTGCGTGCAGAGCCATTCCGTGTTGCACATCACTCATGAAAGGAGCCTTGATTTCCTTGATGGCACTCCAGAGAAATCCCAAGAACACAGTTTCAAGGCTAGAGAGATCCTGAGGTCACTGTAGCAACGCGAAAGAGCTCGTGGACCACAAATCAACTGGAGATGAGAGGTTAGTCCCTGGCTTCAACTCCAGAGGAATACCACCTTACCACAAGCACCTCAAGAGGAGGCTTCTCTCAACTCTAGGTATGTGAGAGGGACCCTGAGTTTGCTGCCTCAAGTGGAATGGACACCGCGATGCCCTGACTCGAAATGAGGCCGGATATCCCTGCAGTGACATGAATGCAGGCACGTCTTGCATCTCCCAAGACGAAAGGATGTCTGAATCCCCTGTGGAGACCACAGAGAAAGAGGTAGTTCCCCACCTCATCGCGACCGGAGGCCTCACATCCTTTGAAAACTCCAGAGGTACGCGGAGATCAGTGCCTTCAAAGGAGACGATGCCTGACTCCTCGGGAAACTTGATAGGAGTCCCAGGATTCCTGTGGCACGTGGAAAGGGACCCTTGGTCTCCCGCCTCAGCTGGAGAGGCGTTTCAATTGCCCTGCCAAGCCTCGAGGGGAATCCCGAGTTTTCCCTCGCAACTAGGCAGGAGTCCTGACGTCGCTGAACAAACACGTGGGTGGAAGGGCCATCCCCGTCGTAACTCGAGAATATACCCCAGGTTCCTGCCGCAACTCGAGAAAAACCATGAGACTTACCCCTCGCCACGAGATGAGACCCGATTCCCCTGCACTGCGTGCAGAGCAATTCCGTGTTGCACA
The DNA here is from genome assembly GCF_910594005.1 of Cervus elaphus. NCBI lineage: Eukaryota > Metazoa > Chordata > Mammalia > Artiodactyla > Cervidae > Cervus > Cervus elaphus. Next base: position 9,672,715 of record NC_057834.1, on the reverse strand, counting down.
TCACACATGAAAGGAGCCTTGATTTCCTTGATGGCACTCCAGAGAAACCCCAAGAACACTGTTTCAAGGCTAGAGGGATCCTGAGGTCACTGTAGCAACACGAAAGAGCTCCGTGGACCAAAAATCAACTCGAGATGAGAGGTTAGTCCCTGGCTTCGACTCCAGAGGAATACCACCTTACCACAAGCACCTCAAGAGGAGGCTTCTCTCAGCTCTAGGTATGTGAGAGGGACCCTGAGTTTGCGGCCTCAAGTCAAATGGACACCGCGATGCCCTGACTCGAAATCAGGCCAGATATCTCTGCAGTGACTTGAATGCCGCCTCGTCTTGCATCTACCAAGACGAAAGGATGATTGAATCCCCTGTGGAGACCACAGAGAAAGACCTAGTTCCCCACCTCATCGCGACCGGAGGCCTCACATCCTTTGAAAACTTCAGAGGTACGCGGAGTCAATGCCTCCAAAGGAGACGATGCCTGACTCCTCGTGAAACTTGATAGGAGTCCCAGGATTCCTGTGGCACGTGGAAAGGGACCCTTGGTCTCCCGCCTCAGCTGGAGAGGCGTCCCAATTGCCCTGCCAAGCCTCGAGGAGAATCCCGAGTTGTCCCTCGCAACTAGGCAGGAGTCCTGACGTCACTGAACAAACACGTGGGTGGAAGGGCCATCCCCGTCGTAACTCGAGAATATACCCCAGGTTCCCGCCGCAACTCGAGAAAAACCATGAGACTTCCCCCTCGCCGCGAGATGAGGCCCGATTCCCCTGCACTGCATGCAGAGCAATTCCGTGTTGTACGTCACACATGAAAGGAGCCTTGATTTCCTTGATGGCACTCCAGAGGAACCCCAAGAACACTGTTTCAAGGCTAGAGGGATCCTGAGGTCACTGTAGCAACACGAAAGAGCTCCGTGGACCAAAAATCAACTCGAGATGAGAGGTTAGTCCCAGGCTTCGACTCCAGAGGAATACCACCTTACCACAAGCACCTCAAGAGGAGGCTTCTCTCAGCTCTAGGTATGTGAGAGGGACGCTGAGTTTGCGGCCTCAAGTGGAATGGAAACCGCGATGCCCTGTCGCGAAATAAGACCGGATATCCCTGCAGTGACTGGAATGCAGGCTCGTCTTGCATCTCCCAAGATGATAGGATGTCTGAATCCCCTGTGGAGACCACAGAGAAAGACCTAGTTCCCCACTTCATCGCGACCGGAGGCCTCACATCCTTTGAAAACTCCAGAGGTACGCGGAGATGAGTGCCTCCAAAGGAAACGATGCCTGACTCCTCGTGAAACTTGATAGGAGTCCCAGGATTCCTGTGGCACGTGGAAAGGGACGCTTGGTCTCCCGCCTCAGCTGGAGAGGCGTCCCAATTGCCCTGCCAAGCCTCGAGGAGAATCCCGAGTTGTCCCTCACAACTAGGCAGGAGTCCTGACATCGCTGAACAAACACGTGGGTGGAAGGGCCATCCCCGTCGTAACTCGAGAATATACCCCAGGTTCCCGCCGCAACTCGAGAAGAACCATGAGACTTCCCCCTCGCCGCGAGATGAGGCCCGATTCCCCTGCACTGCGTGCAGAGCAATTTCGTGTTGCACATCACACATGAAAGGAGCCTTGATTTCCTTGATGGCACTCCAGAGAAAACCCAAGAACACTGTTTCAAGGTTGAGGGATCCTGAGGTCACTGTAGCAACACGAAAGAGCTCCGTGGCCCAAAAATCAACTCGAGATGAAAGGTTAGTCCCTGGCTTCGACTCCAGAGGAAACCACCTTACCACAAGCACCTCAAGAGGAGGCTTCTCTCAGCTCTAGGTATGTGAGAGGGACCCTGAGTTTGCGGCCTCAAGTGGAATGGACACTGCGATGCCCTGACTCGAAATAAGGCCGGATATCCCTGCAGTGACTTGAATGCAGGCTCGTCTTGCATCTCCCAAGATGAAAGGATGTCTGAATCCCCTGTGGAGACCACAGAGAAAACCTACTTCCCCACCTCATCGCGACTGGAGGCCTCACATACTTTGAAAATTCCAGAGGTACGCGGAGATCAGTGCCTCCAAAGGAGACGATGCCTGACTCCTCGTGAAACTTGATAGGAGTCCCAGGATTCCTGTGGCACGTGGAAAGGGACCCTTGGTCTACCGCCTCAGCTGGAGAGGCGTCCCAATTGCCCTGCCAAGCCTCGAGGAGAATCCCGAGTTGTCCCTCGCAACTAGGCAGGAGTCCTGACGTCGCTGAAGAAACACGTGGGTGGAAGGGCCATCCCCGTCGTAACTCGAGAATATACCCCAGGTTCCCGCCGCAACTCGAGAAAATCATGAGACGTCCCCCTCGCCGCGAGATGAGGCCAGATTCCCCTGCAGTGCGTGCAGAGCAATTCCGTGCTGCACAACACACATGAAAGGAGCCTTGATTTCCTTGATGGCACTCCAGAGAAACCCCAAGAACACTGTTTCAAGGCTAGAGGGATCCTGAGGTCACTGTAGCTACACGAAAGAGCTCCGTGGACCAAAAATCAACTCGAGATGAGAGGTTAGTCCCTGGCTTCGACTCCAGAGGAATACCACCTTACCACAAGCACCTCAAGAGGAGGCTTCTCTCAGCTCTAGGTATGTGAGAGGGACCCTGAGTTTGCGGCCTCAAGTGGAATGGACACTGCGATGCCCTGACTCGAAATAACGCCGGATATCCCTGCAGTGCCTTGAATGCAGGCTCGTCTCGCATCTCCCAAGACGAAAGGATGTCTGAATCCCCTGTGGAGACCACAGAGAAAGACCTAGTTCCCCACCTCATCGCGACCGGAGGCCTCACATCCTTTGAAAACTCCAGACGTACGCGGAGATCAGTGCCTCCAAGGGAGACGATGCCTGACTCCTCGTCAAACTTGATAGGAGTCCCAGGATTCCTGTGGCACGTGGAAAGGGACACTTGGTCTCCCACCTCAGCTGGAGAGGCGTTCCAATTGCCCTGCCAAGCCTCGAGGAGAATCCTGAGTTTTCCCTCGCAACTAGGCAGGAGTCCTGCTGTCGCTGAACAAAAACGTGGGTGGAAGAGCCATCCCCGTCGTAACACGAGAATATATCCCAGGCTCCCGCCGCAACTCGAGAAAAACCATGAGACTTCCCCCTCGCCGTGAGATGAGGCCTGATTCCCCTGCACTGCGTGCAGAGCCATTCCGTGTTGCACATCACTCATGAAAGGAGCCTTGATTTCCTTGATGGCACTCCAGAGAAATCCCAAGAACACAGTTTCAAGGCTAGAGAGATCCTGAGGTCACTGTAGCAACGCGAAAGAGCTCGTGGACCACAAATCAACTGGAGATGAGAGGTTAGTCCCTGGCTTCAACTCCAGAGGAATACCACCTTACCACAAGCACCTCAAGAGGAGGCTTCTCTCAACTCTAGGTATGTGAGAGGGACCCTGAGTTTGCTGCCTCAAGTGGAATGGACACCGCGATGCCCTGACTCGAAATAAGGCCGGATATCCCTGCAGTGACATGAATGCAGGCTCGTCTTGCATCTCCCAAGACGAAAGGATGTCTGAATCCCCTGTGGAGACCACAGAGAAAGAGGTAGTTCCCCACCTCATCGCGACCGGAGGCCTCACATCCTTTGAAAACTCCAGAGGTACGCGGAGATCAGTGCCTCCAAAGGAGACGATGCCTGACTCCTCGTGAAACTTGATAGGAGTCCCAGGATTCCTGTGGCACGTGGAAAGGGACCCTTGGTCTCCCGCCTCAGCTGGAGAGGAGTTTCAATTGCCCTGCCAAGCCTCGAGGGGAATCCCGAGTTTTCCCTCGCAACTAGGCAGGAGTCCTGCTGTCGCTGAACAAACACGTGGGTGGAAGGGCCATCCCCGTCGTAACTCGAGAATATACCCCAGGTTCCCGCCGCAACTCGAGAAAAACCATGAGACTTACCCCTCGCCACGAGATGAGACCCGATTCCCCTGCACTGCGTGCAGAGCAATTCCGTGTTGCACATCACACATGAAAGGAGCCTTGATTTCCTTGATGGCACTCCAGAGAAACCCCAAGAACACTGTTTCAAGGCTAGAGGGATCCTGAGGTCACTGTAGCAACACGAAAGAGCTCCGTGGACCAAAAATCAACTCGAGATGAGAGGTTAGTCCCTGGCTTCGACTCCAGAGGAATACCACCTTACCACAAGCACCTCAAGAGGAGGCTTCTCTCAGCTCTAGGTATGTGAGAGGGACCCTGAGTTTGCGGCCTCAAGTCAAATGGACACCGCGATGCCCTGACTCGAAATCGGGCCAGATATCTCTGCAGTGACTTGAATGCCGCCTCGTCTTGCATCTACCAAGATGAAAGGATGTCTGAATCCCCTGTGGAGACCACAGAGAACGACCTAGTTCCCCACTTCATGGCGACCGGAGGCCTCACATCCTTTGAAAATTCCAGAGGTATGCGGAGATCAGTGCCTCCAAAGGAAACGATGCCTGACTCCTCGTGAAACTTGATAGGAGTCCCAGGATTCCTGTGGCACGAGGAAAGGGACCCTTGGTCTCCCGCCTCAGCTGGAGAGGCGTCCCAATTGCCTTGCCAAGCCTCGAGGAGAATTCCGAGTTGTCCCTCGCAACTAGGCAGGAGTCCTGACGTCGCTGAAGAAACACGTGGGTGGAAGGGCCATCCCCGTCGTAACTCGAGAATATACCCCAGGTTCCCGCCGCAACTCGAGAAAAACCATGAGACTTCCCCCTCGTCGCGAGATGAGGCCCGATTCCCCTGCACTGCATGCAGAGCAATTCCGTGTTGCACATCACACATGAAAGGAGCCTTGATTTCCTTGATGGCACTCCAGAGGAACCCCAAGAACACTGTTTCAAGGCTAGAGGGATCCTGAGGTCACTGTAGCAACACGAAAGAGCTCCGTGGACCAAAAATCAACTCGAGATGAGAGGTTAGTCCCTGGCTTCGACTCCAGAGGAATACCACCTTACCACAAGCACCTCAAGAGGAGGCTTCTCTCAGCTCTAGGTATGTGAGAGGGACGCTGAGTTTGCGGCCTCAAGTGGAATGGACACCGCGATGCCCTGTCGCGAAATAAGGCCGGATATCCCTGCAGTGACTGGAATGCAGGCTCGTCTTGCATCTCCCAAGATGATAGGATGTCTGAATCCCCTGTAGAGACCACAGAGAAAGACCTAGTTCCCCACTTCATCGCGACCGGAGGCCTCACATCCTTTGAAAACTCCAGAGGTACGCGGAGATGAGTGCCTCCAAAGGAAACGATGCCTGACTCCTCGTGAAACTTGATAGGAGTCCCAGGATTCCTGTGGCACGTGGAAAGGGACGCTTGGTCTCCCGCCTCAGCTGGAGAGGCGTCCCAATTGCCCTGCCAAGCCTCGAGGAGAATCCCGAGTTGTCCCTCGCAACTAGGCAGGAGTCCTGACGTCGCTGAACAAACACGTGGGTGGAAGGGCCATCCCCGTCGTAACTCGAGAATATACCCCAGGTTCCCGCCGCAACTCGAGAAAAACCATGAGACTTCCCCCTCGCCGCGAGATGAGGCCCGATTCCCCTGCACTGCGTGCAGAGCAATTCCGTGTTGCACATCACACATGAAAGGAGCCTTGATTTCCTTGATGGCACTCCAGAGAAAACCCAAGAACACTGTTTCAAGGTTGAGGGATCCTGAGGTCACTGTAGCAACACGAAAGAGCTCCGTGGACCAAAAATCAACTCGAGATGAGAGGTTAGTCCCTGGCTTCGACTCCAGAGGAAACCACCTTACCACAAGCACCTCAAGAGGAGGCTTCTCTCAGCTCTAGGTATGTGAGAGGGACCCTGAGTTTGCGGCCTCAAGTGGAATGGACACTGCGATGCCCTGACTCGAAATAAGGCCGGATATCCCTGCAGTGACTTGAATGCAGGCTCGTCTTGCATCTCCCAAGATGAAAGGATGTCTGAATCCCCTGTGGAGACCACAGAGAAAGACCTAGTTCCCCACTTCATGGCGACCGGAGGCCTCACATCCTTTGAAAACTCCAGAGGTATGCGGAGATCAGTGCCTCCAAAGGAGACGATGCCTGACTCCTCGTGAAACTTGATAGGAGTCCCAGGATTCCTGTGGCACGAGGAAAGGGAACCTTGGTCTCCCGCCTCAGCTGGAGAGGCGTCCCAATTGCCCTGCCAAGCCTCGAGGAGAATCCCGAGTTGTCCCTCGTAACTAGGCAGGAGTCCTGACGTCGCTGAACAAACACGTGGTTGGAAGGGCCATCCCCGGCGTAACTCGAGATTATACCCCAGGTTCCCGCCGCAACTCGAGAAAAACCATGAGACTTCCCCCTCGCCGCAAGATGAGGCCCGATTCCCCTGCACTGCATTCAAAGCAATTCCGTATTGCACATCAAACAAGAAAGGAGCCTTGATTTCCTTGATGGCACTCCAGAGGAACCCCAAGAACAGTGTTTCAAGGCTAGAGGGATCCTGAGGTCACTGTAGCAACACGAAAGAGCTCCGTGGACCAAAAATCAACTCGAGATGAGAGGTTAGTCCCTGGCTTCGACTCCAGAGGAATACCACCTTTCCACAAGCACCTCAAGAGGAGGCTTCTCTCAGCTCTAGGTATGTGAAAGGGACCCTGAGTTTGCGGCCACAAGTGGAATGGACACCGCGATTCCCTGACTCGAAATAAGGCCGGATATCCCTGCAGTGACTTGAATGCAGGCTCGTCTTGCATCTCCCAATATGAAAGGATGTCTGAATCCCCTGTGGAGACCACAGAGAAAGACCTAGTTCCCCACTTCATCGCGACCGGAGGCCTCACATACTTTGAAAATTCCAGAGGTACACTGAGATCAGTTCCTCCAAAGGAGACGATGCCTGACTCCTCGTGAAATTTGATAGGAGTCCCAGGATTCCTGTGGCACGTGGAAAGGGACCCTTGGTCTCCCGCCTCAGTTGGAGACGCGTCCCAATTGCCCTGCCATCCTCGAGGAAAATCCCGAGTTGTCCCTCGCAACTAGGCAGGAGTCATGACGTCACTGAACAAACACGTGGGTGGAAGGGCCATCCCCGTCGTAACTCGAGATTATACCCCAGGTTCCCGCCGCAACTCGAGAAAAACCATGAGACTTCCCCCTCGCCGCAAGATGAGGACCGATTCCCCTGCACTGCATTCAAAGCAATTCCGTGTTGCACATCACACATGAAAGGAGCCTTGATTTCCTTGATGGCACTCCAGAGGAACCCCAAGAACACTGTTTCAAGGCTAGAGGGATCCTGAGGTCACTGTAGCAACACGAAAGAGCTCCGTGGACCAAAAATCAACTCGAGATGAGAGGTTAGTCCCAGGCTTCGACTCCAGAGGAATACCACCTTACCACAAGCACCTCAAGAGGAGGCTTCTCTCAGCTCTAGGTATGTGAGAGGGACGCTGAGTTTGCGGCCTCAAGTGGAATGGAAACCGCGATGCCCTGTCGCGAAATAAGACCGGATATCCCTGCAGTGACTGGAATGCAGGCTCGTCTTGCATCTCCCAAGATGATAGGATGTCTGAATCCCCTGTGGAGACCACAGAGAAAGACCTAGTTCCCCACTTCATCGCGACCGGAGGCCTCACATCCTTTGAAAACTCCAGAGGTACGCGGAGATGAGTGCCTCCAAAGGAAACGATGCCTGACTCCTCGTGAAACTTGATAGGAGTCCCAGGATTCCTGTGGCACATGGAAAGGGACGCTTGGTCTCCCGCCTCAGCTGGAGAGGCGTCCCAATTGCCCTGCCAAGCCTCGAGGAGAATCCCGAGTTGTCCCTCGCAACTAGGCAGGAGTCCTGACGTCGCTGAACAAACACGTGGGTGGAAGGGCCATCCCCGTCGTAACTCGAGAATATACCCCAGGTTCCCGCCGCAACTCGAGAAAAACCATGAGACTTCCCCCTCGCCGCGAGATGAGGCCCGATCCCCTGCACTGCGTGCAGAGCAATTTCGTGTTGCACATCACACATGAAAGGAGCCTTGATTTCCTTGATGGCACTCCAGAGAAAACCCAAGAACACTGTTTCAAGGTTGAGGGATCCTGAGGTCACTGTAGCAACACGAAAGAGCTCCGTGGCCCAAAAATCAACTCGAGATGAGAGGTTAGTCCCTGGCTTCGACTCCAGAGGAAACCACCTTACCACAAGCACCTCAAGAGGAGGCTTCTCTCAGCTCTAGGTATGTGAGAGGGACCCTGAGTTTGCGGCCTCAAGTGGAATGGACACTGCGATGCCCTGACTCGAAATAAGGCCGGATATCCCTGCAGTGACTTGAATGCAGGCTCGTCTTGCATCTCCCAAGATGAAAGGATGTCTGAATCCCCTGTGGAGACCACAGAGAACGACCTAGTTCCCCACTTCATGGCGACCGGAGGCCTCACATCCTTTGAAAATTCCAGAGGTATGCGGAGATCAGTGCCTCCAAAGGAAACGATGCCTGACTCCTCGTGAAACTTGATAGGAGTCCCAGGATTCCTGTGGCACGAGGAAAGGGAACCTTGGTCTCCCGCCTCAGCTGGAGAGGCGTCCCAATTGCCCTGCCAAGCCTCGAGGAGAATCCCGAGTTGTCCCTCGTAACTAGGCAGGAGTCCTGACGTCGCTGAACAAACACGTGGGTGGAAGGGCCATCCCCGTCGTAACTCGAGATTATACCCCAGGTTCCCTCCGCAACTCGAGAAAAACCATGAGACTTCCCCCTCGCCGCAAGATGAGGCCCGATTCCCCTGCACTGCATTCAAAGCAATTCCGTATTGCACATCAAACAAGAAAGGAGCCTTGATTTCCTTGATGGCACTCCAGAGGAACCCCAAGAACAGTGTTTCAAGGCTAGAGGGATCCTGAGGTCACTGTAGCAACACGAAAGAGCTCCGTGGACCAAAAATCAACTCGAGATGAGAGGTTAGTCCCTGGCTTCGACTCCAGAGGAATACCACCTTACCACAAGCACCTCAAGAGGAGGCTTCTCTCAGCTCTAGGCATGTGAGAGGGACGCTGAGTTTGCGGCCTCAAGTGGAATGGACACCGCGATGCCCTGTCGCGAAATAAGGCCGGATATCCCTGCAGTGACTGGAATGCAGGCTCGTCTTGCATCTCCCAAGATGATAGGATGTCTGAATCCCCTGTAGAGACCACAGAGAAAGACCTAGTTCCCCACTTCATCGCGACCGGAGGCCTCACATCCTTTGAAAACTCCAGAGGTACGCGGAGATGAGTGCCTCCAAAGGAAACGATGCCTGACTCCTCGTGAAACTTGATAGGAGTCCCAGGATTCCTGTGGCACGTGGAAAGGGACGCTTGGTCTCCCGCCTCAGCTGGAGAGGCGTCCCAATTGCCCTGCCAAGCCTCGAGGAGAATCCCGAGTTGTCCCTCGCAACTAGGCAGGAGTCCTGACGTCGCTGAACAAACACGTGGGTGGAAGGGCGATCCCCGTCGTAACTCGAGAATATACCCCAGGTTCCCGCCGCAACTCGAGAAAAACCATGAGACGTGCCCCTCGCCGCGAGATGAGGCCAGATTCCCCTGCAGTGCGTGCAGAGCAATTCCGTGCTGCACATCACACATGAAAGGAGCCTTGATTTCCTTGATGGCACTCCAGAGCAACCCCAAGAACACTGTTTCAAGGCTAGAGGGATCCTGAGGTCACTGTAGCAACACGAAAGAGCTCCGTGGACCAAAAATCAAATCGAGATGAGAGGTTAGTCCCTGGATTCGACTCCAGAGGAATTCCACCTTACCACAAGCACCTCAAGAGGAGGCTTCTCTCAGCTCTAGGTATGTGAGACGGACCCTGAGTATGCGGCCACAAGTGGAATGGACACCGCGATTCCCTGACTCGAAATAAGGCCGGATATCCCTGCAGTGACTTGAATGCAGGCTCGTCTTGCATCTCCCAAGACGAAAGGACGTCTGAATCCCCTGTGGAGACCACAGAGAAAGACCTAGTTCCCCACTTCATCGCGACCGGAGGCCTCACATACTTTGAAAATTCCAGAGGTACACTGAGATCAGTGCCTCCAAAGGAGACGATGCCTGACTCCTCGTGAAATTTGATAGGAGTCCCTGGATTCCTGTGGCACGTGAAAAGGGACCCTTGGTCTCCCGCCTCAGCTGGAGAGGCGTCCCAATTGCCCTGCCAGCCTCGAGGAGAATCCCGAGTTTTCCCTCGCAACTAGGCAGGAGTCCTGACGTCGCTGAAGAAACACGTGGGTGGAAAGGCCATCCCCGTCGTAACTCGAGAATATACCCCAGGTTCCCACCGCAACTCGAGAAAAACCATGAGACTTCCCCCTCGCCGCAAGATGAGGCCCCATTCCCCTGCACTGCATTCAAAGCAGTTCCGTGTTGCACATCACACATGAAAGGAGCCTTGATTTCCTTGATGGCACTCCCGAGAAACCCCAAGAACAGTGTTTCAAGGCTAGAGGGATCCTGAGGTCACTGTAGCAACACGAAAGAGCTCCGTGGACCAAAAATCAACTCGAGATGAGAGGTTAGTCCCTAACTTCGACTTCATAGGAATACCACCTTACCACAAGCACCTCAAGAGGAGGCTTCTCTCAGCTCTAGGTATGTGAGAGGGACCCTGAGTTTGCAGCCTCAAGTGGAATGGACACTGCGATGCCCTGACGTGAAATAAGGCCGGGTATCCCTCCAGTGACTTGAATGCAGGCTCGTCTTGCATCTCCCAAGATGAAAGGATGTCTGAATCCCCTGTGGAGACCATAGAGAAAGACCTAGTTCCCCACCTCATCACGTCCGGAGGCCTCACTTCCTTTGAAAACTCCAGGCGTACGCGGAGATCAGTGCCTCCAAGGGAGATGATGCCTGACTCCTCGTGAAACTTGACAGGAGTCCCAGGATTCCTGTGGCACGTGGAACGGGACAGTTGGTCTCCCGCCTCAGCTAGAGAGGTGTCCCAATTGCCCTGCAAAGCCTCCAGGAGAATCCCGAGTTGTCCCTCGCAACTAGGCAGGAGTCCTGCCGTCGCTGAACAAACACGTGTGTGGAAGGGTCATCCCCGTCGTAACTCGAGAATATACCACAGGTTCCCGCCGCAACTCGAGAAAAACCATGAGACTTCCCCCTCGCCGCGAGATGAGGCCCGATTCCCCTGCACTGCGTGCAGAGCAATTCCGTGTTGCACATCACACATGAAAGGAGACTTGATTTCCTTGATGGCACTCCAGAGAAACCCCATGAACACTCTTTCAAGGCTAGAGGGATCCTGAGGTAACTGTATCCACACGAAAGAGCTCCGTGGACCAAAAATCAACTCGAGATGAGAGGTTAGTCCCTGGCTTCGACTCCAGAGGAAACCACCTTACCACAAGCACCTCAAGAGGAGGCTTCTCTCAGCTCTAGGTATGTGAGAGGGACGCTGAGTTTGCGGCCTCAAGTGGAATGGACACCGCGATGCCCTGACGCGAAATAAGGTCGGATATCCCTGCAGTGACTGGAATGCAGGCTCGTCTTGCACTTCCCAAGATGAAAGGATGTCTGAATCACGTGTGGAGACCACAGAGAAAGACCTAGTTCCCCACCTCATCGCGACCGGATGCCTCACATCCTTTGAAAACTCCAGAGGTACGCGGAGATCAGTGCCTCCAAAGGAGACGATGCCTGACTCCTCGTGAAACTTGATAGGAGTCCCAGGATTCCTGTGGCACGTGGAAAGGGACACTTGGTCTCCCGCCTCAGCTAGAGATGTCCCAGTTGCCCTGCCAAACCTCGAGGAGAATCCCGAGTTGTCCCTCGCAACTAGGCAGGAGTCCTGACGTCGCTGAACAAACACGTGTGTGGAAGGGCGATCCCCGTCGTAACTCGAGAATATACCCCAGGTTCCCGCCGCAACTCGAGAAAAACCATGAGACTTCCCCGTCGCCGCGAGATGAGGCCCGATTCCCCTGCACTGCGTGCAGAGCAATTCCGTGTTGCACATCACACATGAAAGGAGACTTGATTTCCTTGATGGCAATCCAGAGAAACCCCAAGAACACTGTTTCAAGGCTAGAGGGATCCTGAGGTCACTGTAGCAACAAGAAAGAGCTCCGTGGACCAAGAATCAACTCGAGATGAGAGGTTAGTCCCTGGCTTCGACTCCAGAGGAATACCACCTTACCACAAGCACCTCAAGAGGAGGCTTCTCTCAGCTCTAGGTATGTGAGAGGGACCCTGATTTGCGGCCTCAAGTGGAATGGACCCCGCCATGCCCTGACTCGAAATAAGGCCGGATATCCCTGCAGTGACTTGAATGCAGGCTCGTCTTGCATCTCCCAAGAAGAAAGGAAGTCTGAATCCCCTGTGGAGACCACAGAGAAAGACCTAGTTCCCCACCTCATCGCGACCGGAGGCCTCACATACTTTGAAAACTGCAGAGGTACACAGAGATCAGTGCCTCCAAAGGAGACGATGCCTGACTCCTCGTGAAACTTGATAGGAGTCCCAGGATTCCTGTGGCAAGTGGAAAGGGACCCTTGGTCTCCCGCCTCAGCTGGAGAGGCGTCCCAATTGCCCAGCCAAGCCTCGAGGAGAATCCCGAGTTGTCCCTCGAAACTAGGCAGGAGTCCTGACGTCGCTGAGCAAACACGTGGGTGGAAGGGCCATCCCCGTCGTAACTCGAGAATATACCCCAGGTTCCCTCCGCAACTCGAGAAAAACCATGAGACTTCCCCCTTGCCGCAAGATGAGGCCCGATTCCCCTGCACTGCATTCAAAGCAATTCCGTATTGCACATCTAACATGAAAGGAGCCTTGATTTCCTTGATGTCACTCCAGAGAAACCCCAAGAACACTGTATCAAGGCTAGAGGGATCCTGAGGTCACTGTAGCAACACGAAAGAGATCCGAGGACCAAAAATTAACTCGAGATGAGAGGTTAGTCCCTGGCTTCGACTCCAGAGGCATACCACCTTACCACAAGCACCTCAAGAGGAGGCTTCTCTCAGCTCTAGGTATGTGAGAGGGACCCTGAGTTTGCGGCCTCAAGTGGAATGGACACTGCGATGCCCTGACACGAAATAACGCCGGACATCCCTGCAGTGCCTTGAATGCAGGCTCGTCTTGCATCTCCCAAGACGAAAGGATGTCTGAATCCCCTGTGGAGACCACAGAGAAAGACCTAGTTCCCCACCTCATCGCGACCGGAGGCCTCACATCCTTTGAAAACTCCAGAGGTACGCGGAGATCAGTGCCTCCAAGGGAGACCATGCCTGACTCCTCGTGAAACTTGATAGGAGTCCCAGGATTCCTGTGGCACGTGGAAAGGGACCCTTGGTCTCCCGCCTCAGCTGGCGAGGCGTCCCAATTGCCCTGCCAGCCTCGAGGACAATCCCGAGGTGTCCCTCGCAACTAGGCAGGAGTCATGACGTCGCTGAAGAAACACGTGGGTGGAAGGGCCATCCCCGTCGTAACTCGAGAATATACCCCAGGTTCCCGCCGCAACTCGAGAAAAACCATGAGACTTCCCCCTCGCCGCAAGATGAGGCCCTATTCCCCTGCACTGCATTCAAAGCAATTCCGTGTTGCACATCAAACATGAAAGGAGCCTTGATTTCCTGGATGGCACTTTAGAGAAAATCCAAGAACAGTGTTTCAAGGCTAGAGAGACCCTGAGGTCACTGTAGCAACACGAAAGAGCTCCGTGGACCAAAAATCAACTCGAGATGAGAGGTTAGTACCTGACTTCGACTCCAGAGGAATACCACCTTATCACAAGCACCTCAAGAGGAGGCTTTTCTCAGCTCTAGGTATGTGAGAGGGACCCTGAGTATGCGGCCACAAGTGGAATGGACACTGCGATGCCCTGACGTGAAATAAGGCCGGATATCCCTCCAGTGACTTGAATGCAGGCTCGTCTTGCATCTCCGAAGACGAAAGGATGTCTGAATCCCCTGTGGAGACCACAGAGAAAGACCTAGTTCCCCACCTCATCGCGTCCGGAGGCCTCACTTCCTTTGAAAACTTCAGACGTACGCGGAGATCAGTGCCTCCAAAGGAGACGATGACTGACTGCTCGTGAAACTTGATAGGAGTCCCAGGATTTCTGTGGCACGTGGACAGGGACACTTGCTCTCCCGCCTCAGCTGGAGAGGCGTCCCAATTGCCCTGCCAAGCCTCGAGGAGAATCCCGAGTTGTCCCTCGCAACTAGGCAGGAGTCCTGACGTCGCTGAACAAACACGTGGGTGGAAGGGCCATCCCCGTCCTAACTCGAGATTATACCCCAGGTTCCCGCCGCAACTCGAGAAAAACCATGAGACTTCCCCCTCGCCGCAAGATGAGGCCCGATTCCCCTGAACTGCATTCAAAGCAATTCCGTATTGCACATCAAACATGAAAGGAGCCTTGATTTCCTTGATGGCACTTCAGAGGAACCCCAAGAACACTGCTTCAAGGCTAGAGGGATCCTGAGGTCACTGTAGCAACACGAAAGAGCTCCTTGGACCAAAAATCAAATCGAGATGAGAGGTTAGTCCCTGGCTTCAACTCCAGAGGAATACCACCTTACCATAAGCACCTCAAGAGGAGGCTTCTCTCAGCTCTAGGTATGTGAGAGGGACGCTGAGTTTGCGGCCTCAAGTGGAATGGACACCGCGATGCCCTGACACGAAATAAGGCCGGATATCCCTGGAGTGACTTGAATGCAGGCTCGTCTTGCATCTCCCAAGATGAAAGGATGTCTGAATCCCCTGTGGAGACCACAGAGAAAGACCTAGTTCCCCACCTCATCGCGACCGGAGGCCTCACATCCTTTGAAAACTCCAGAGGTATGCGGAGATCAGTGCCTCCAAAGGAGACGATGCCTGACTCCTCGTGAAACTTGATAGGAGTCCCAGGATTCCTGTGGCACGTGGAAAGGGACACTTGGTCTCACGCCTCAGCTGGAGAGGCGTCCCAATTGCCCTGCCAAGCCTCGAGGAGAATCCCGAGTTGTCCCTCGCAACTAGTCAGGAGTCATGACGTCGCTGAACAAACACATGTGTGGAAGGGCCATCCCCGTCGTAATTCGAGAATATACCCCAGGTTCCCGCCGCAACTCGAGAAAAACCATGAGACGTCCCCCTCGCCGCGAGATGAGGCCCGATTCCCCTGTACTGCGTGCAGAGCAATTACGTGCTGCACATCAAACCTGAAAGGAGCCTTGATTTCCTTGATGGCACTCCAGAGGAACCCCAAGAACACTGTTTCAAGGCTAGAGGGATCCTGAGGTCACTGTAGCAACACGAAAGAGCTCCGTGGACCAAAAATCAACTCGAGATGAGAGGTTAGTCCCTGGCTTCGACTCCAGAGAAAACCACCTTACCACAAGCACCTCAAGAGGAGGCTTCTCTCAGCTCTAGGTATGTGAGAGGGACCCTGAGTTTGCGGCCTCAAGTGGAATGGACACCGCGATGCCCTGACTCGAAATAAGGCCGGATATCCCTGCAGTGACTTTAATGCAGGCTCGGCTTGCATTTCACAAGACGAAAGGATGTCTGAATCCCCTGTGGAGACCACAGAGAAAGACCTAGTTCCCCACCTCATCGCGACCGGAGGCCTCACATACTTTGAAAATTCCAGAGGTACACTGAGATCAGTGCCTCCAAAGGAGACGATGCCTGACTCCTCGTGAAACTTGATAGGAGTCCCAGGATTCCTGTGGCACGTGGAAAGGGACCCTTGGTCTCCCGCCTCAGCTGGAGAGGCGTCCCAATTGCCCTGCCAAGCCTCGAGGAGAATCCCGAGGTGTCCCTCGCAACTAGGAAGGAGTCCTGACGTCGCTGAACAAACACGTTGGTGGAAGGGCCATCCCCATCGTAACTCGAGAACATACCCCAGGTTCTCGCCGCAACTCGAGAAAAACAATGAGACTTCCCCCTCATCGTGAGATGAGGCCCGATTCCCCTGCACTGCGTGCAGAGCAATTCCGTGTTGCACATCACACATGAAAGGAGCCTTGATTTCCTTGATGGCACTCCAGAGAAACCCCAAGAACACTGTTTCAAGGCTAGAGGGATCCTGAGGTCACTGTAGCAACACGAAAGAGCTCCGTGGACCAAAAATCAACTGGAGATGAGAGGTTAGTCCCTGGCTTTGACTCCAGAGGAATACCACCTTACCACAAGCACCTCAAGAGGAGGCTTCTCTCAGCTCTAGCTATGTGAGAGGGACCCTGAGTTTGCGGCCTCAAGTGGAATGGACACCGCGATGCCCTAACGCAAAATAAGGCCGGATATCCCTGCAGTGACTTGAATGCAGGCTCGTCTTGCATCTCCCAAGACGAAAGGATGTCTGAATCCCCTGTGGAGACCACAGAGAAAAACCCAGTTCCCCACCCTATCGCGACCGGAGGCCTCACATCCTTTGAAAATTCCAGAGGTACGCAGAGATCAGTGCCTCCAAAGGACACGATGCCTGACTCCTCGTGAAACTTGATAGGAGTCCCAGGATTCCTGTGGCACGTGGAAAGGGACACTTGGTCTCCTGCCTCAGCTGCAGAGGCGTCCCAAATGCCCTGGCAAGCCTCGAGGAGAATCCCGAGTTTTCCCTCGCAACTAGGCAGGAGTCCTGCCGTCGCTGAACAAACACGTGTGTGGAAGGGCCATCCCCGTCGTAACTCGAGAATATACCCCATGTTCCCGCCACAACTGGAGAAAAACCATGAGACTTCCCCCTCGCCGCGAGATGAGGCCCAATTCCCCTGCACTGCGTGCAGAGCAATTCCGTGTTGCACATCACACATGAAAGGAGCCTTGATTTCCTTGATGGCACTCCAGAGAAACCCCAAGAACAGTGTTTCAAGGCTAGAGGGATCCTGAGGTCACTGTAGCAACACGAAAGAGCTCCGTGGACCAAAAGTCAACTGGAGAAAAGAGGTTAGTCCCTGGCTTCAACTCCAGAGGAATACCACCTTACCACAAGCACCTCAAGAGGAGGCTTCTCTCAGCTCTTGGTATGTGAGAGAGACCCTGAGTGTGCGGCCTCAAGTGGAATGGACACCGCGATGCCCTGACTCGAAATAAGGCCGGATATCCCTGCAGTGACTTGAATGCAGGCTTGTCTTGCATCTCCCAAGATGAAAGGATCTCTGAATCCCCTGTGGAGACCACAGAGAAAGACCGAGTTCCCCACCTCATTGTGACCGGAGGCCTCACATCCTTTGAAAACTCCAGAGGTACGCGGAGATCAGTGCCTCCAAAGGAGACGATCCCTGACTCCTCGTGAAACTTGATAGGAGTCCCAGGATTCCTGTGGCACGTGGAAAGGCAACCTTGGACTCCTGCCTCAGCTGGAGAGGCGTCTGAATTGCCCTGTCAAGCCTCGAGGAGAATCCCGAGTTGTCCCTCGCAACTAGGCAGGATTCCTGACGTCGCTGAACAAACACGTGGGTGGAAGGGCCATCCCCATCGTAACTCGATAATATACCCCAGGTTCCCGCCGCAACTCGAGAAAAACCATGAGACTTCCCCCTCGCCGCGAGATGTGGCCCGATTCCCCTGCACTGCATGCAGAGCAATTCCGTGTTGCACATCACACATGAAAGGAGCCTTGATTTCCTTGATGGCACTCCAGAGGAACCCCAAGAACACTGTTTCAAGGCTAGAGGGATCCTGAGGTCACTGTAGCAACACGAAAGAGCTCCGTGGACCAAAAATCAACTGGAGATGAGAGGTTAGTCCCTGGCTTCGACTCCAGAGGAATACCACCTTACCACAAGCACCTCAAGAGGATGCTTCTCTCAGCTCTAGCTATGTGGGAGGGACCCTGAGTTTACGGCCTCAAGTGGAATGGACACTGCGATGCCCTGACGCGAAATAAGGCCGGATATCCCTGCAGTGACTTGAATGCAGGCTCGTCTTGCATCTCCCAAGATGAAAGGATGTCTGAATCCCCTGTGGAGACCACAGCCAAAAACCCAGTTCCCCACCTCATCACGACCGGAGGCCTCACATCCTTTGAAAATTCCAGAGATACGCAGAGATCAGTGCCTCCAAAGGAGACGATGCCTGACTCCTCGTGAAACTTGATAGGAGTCCCAGGATTCCTGTGGCACGTGGAAAGGGACACTTGGTCTCCCGCCTCAGCTGGAGAGGCGTCCCATATGCCCTGCCATGCCTCGAGGAGAATCCCGAGTTGTCCCTCACAACTAGGCAGGAGTCCTGCCGTCGCTGAAAAAACACTTGTGTGGAAGGGCCATCCCCGTCGTAACTCGAGAATATACCCCAGGTTCCCGCCGCAACTCGAGAAAAACCATGAGACTTCCCCCTCGCAGCGAGATGAGGCCCAATTCCCCTGCACTGCGTGCAGAGCAATTCCGTGTTGCACATCACACATGAAAGGAGCCTTGATTTCCTTGATGGCACTCCAGAGAAACCCCAAGAACACTGTTTCAAGGCTAGAGGGATCCTGAGGTCACTGTAGCAACACGAACGAGCTCCGTGGACCAAAAATCAACTCGAGATGAGAGGTTAGTCCCTGGCCTCGACTCCAGAGGAATACCACCTTACCACAAGCACCTCAAGAGGAGGCTTCTCTCAGCTCTACGTATGTGAGAGGGACCCTGAGTTTACGGCCACAAGTGGAATTAACACCGCGATGCCCTGACTCGAAATAATGCCGGATATCCCTGCAGTGACTTGAATGCAGGCTCGTCTTGCATCTCCCAAGACGAAAGGATGTCTGAATCTCCTGTAGAGACCACAGAGAAAGACCTAGTTCCCCACCTCATCGCGACCGGAGGCCTCACATCCTTTGAAAACTCCAGAGGTACACGGAGATCAATGCCTCCAAAGGAGACTATGCCTGACTCCTCGTGAAACTTCATAGGAGTCCCAGGATTCCTGTGGCACATGGAAAGGGACACTTGGTATCCCGCCTCAGCTGGAGAGGCGTCCCAATTGCCCTGCCAAGCCTCGAGGAGAATCCCGAGTTGTCCCTCGCAACTAGGCAGGAGTCCTGACGTCCCTGAACAAACACGTGGGTGGAAGGGCCATCCCCGTCGTAACTCGAGAATATACCCAAGGTTCCCGCCGCAACTCGAGAAAAACCATGAGACTTCCCCCTCGCCGCAAGATGATGCCCGATTCCCCTGCACTGCATTCAAAGCAATTCCGTGTTGCACATCAAACATGAAAGGAGCCTTGATTTCCTTGATGGCACTCCAGAGAAACCCCAAGAACACTGTTTCAAGGCTAGAGGGATCCTGAGGTCACTGTAGCAACACGAAAGAGCTCCGTGGACCAAAAATCAACTGGAGATGAGAGGTTAGTCCCTGGCTTCGACTCCAGAGGAATACCACCTTACCACAAGCACCTCAAGAGGATGCTTCTCTCAGCTCTAGCTATGTGGGAGGGACCCTGAGTTTGCGGCCTCAAGTGGAATGGACACTGCGATGCCCTGACGCAAAATAAGGCCGGATATACCTGCAGTGACTTGAATGCAGGCTCGTCTTGCATCTCCCAAGATGATAGGATGTCTGAATCCCCTGTGGAGACCACAGACAAAAACCCAGTTCCCCACCTCATCGCGACCGGAGGCCTCACATCCTTTGAAAATTCCAGAGATACGCAGAGATCAGTGCCTCCAAAGGAGACGATGCCTGACTCCTCGTGAAACTTGATAGGAGTCCCAGGATTCCTGTGGCACGTGGAAAGGGACACTTGGTCTCCCGCCTCAGCTGGAGAGGCGTCCCATATGCCCTGCCATGCCTCGAGGAGAATCCCGAGTTGTCCCTCGTAACTAGGCAGGAGTCCTGCCGTCGCTGAAAAAACACTTGTGTGGAAGGGCCATCCCCGTCGTAACTCGAGAATATACCCCAGGTTCCCGCCGCAACTCGAGAAAAACCATGAGACTTCCCCCTCGCCGCGAGATGAGGCCCAATTCCCCTGCACTGCGTGCAGAGCAATTCCGTGTTGCACATCACACATGAAAGGAGCCTTGATTTCCTTGATGGCACTCCAGAGAAACCCCAAGAACACTGTTTCAAGGCTAGAGGGATCCTGAGGTCACTGTAGCAACACGAACGAGCTCCGTGGACCAAAAATCAACTCGAGATGAGAGGTTAGTCCCTGGCCTCAACTCCAGAGGAATACCACCTTACCACAAGCACCTCAAGAGGAGGCTTCTCTCAGCTCTAGGTATGTGAGCGGGACCCTGAGTTTGCGGCCACAAGTGGAATGGACACCGCGATGCCCTGACTCGAAATAATGCCGGATATCCCTGCAGTGACTTGAATGCAGGCTCGTCTTGCATCTCCCAAGAAGAAAGGATGTCTGAATCCCCTGTGGAGACCACAGAGAAAGACCTAGTTCCCCACCTCATCGTGACCGAAGGCCTCACATCCTTTGAAAACTCCAGAGGTACGCGGAGATCAGTGCCTCCAAAGGAGACGATCCCTGACTCCTCGTGAAACTTGATAGGAGTCCCAGGATTCCTGTGGCACGTGGAAAGGGACCCTTGGTCTTCCGCCTCAGTTGGATAGGCGTCCCAATTGCCCTGTCAAGCCTCGAAGAGAATCCCGAGTTGTCCCTCGCAACTAGGCAGGAGTCCTGACGTTGCTGAACAAACACGTGGGTGGAAGGGCCATCCCCGTCATAACTCGAGAATATACCCCAGGTTCCCGCCGCAACTCGAGAAAAACCAAGAGACTTCCCCCTCGCCGCAAGATGAGGCCCGATTCCCCTGCACTGCATGCAGAGCAATTCCGTGTTGCACATCACACATGAAAGGAGCCTTGATTTCCTTGATGGCACTCCAGAGGAACCCCAAGAACACTGTTTCAAGGCTAGAGGGATCCTGAGGTCACTGTAGCAACACGAAAGAGCTCCGTGGACCAAAAATCAACTCGAGATGAGAGGTTAGTCCCTGGCTTCAACTCCAGAGGAATACCACCTTACCACAAGCACCTCAAGAGGAGGCTTCTCTCAGCTCTAGGTATGTGAGAGGGACGCTGAGTTTGTGGCCTCAAGTGGAATGGACACCGCGATGCCCTGACGCGAAATAAGGCCGGATATCCCTGCAGTGACTGGAATGCAGGCTCGTCTTGCATCTCCCAAGATGAAAGGATGTCTGAATCCCCGGTGGAGACCACAGAGAAAGACCTAGTTCCCCACCTCATCGCGACCGGAGGCCTCACATCCTTTGAAAACTCCAGAGGTACGCGGAGATCAGTGCCTCCAAAGGAGACGATGCCTGACTCCTCGTGAAACTTGATGGGAGTCCCAGGATTCCTGTGGCACGTGGAACGGGATGCTTGGTCTCCCGCCTCAGCTAGAGAGGTGTCCCAATTGCCCTGCCAAGCCTCGAGGAGAATCCCGAGTTGTCCCTCGCAACTAGGCAGGAGTCCTGACGTCCCTGAACAAACACGTGGGTGGAAGGGCCATCCCCGACGTAACTCGAGAATATACCCCAGGTTCCCGCCGCAACTCGAGAAAAACCATGAGACTTCCCCCTCGCCGCAAGATGATGCCCGATTCCCCTGCACTGCATTCAAAGCAATTCCGTGTTGCACATCATACATGAAAGGAGCCTTGATTTCCTTGATGGCACTCCAGAGAAACACCAAGAACACTGTTTCAAGGCTAGAGGGATCCTGAGGTCACTGTAGCAACACGAAAGAGCTCCGTGGACCAAAAATCAACTGGAGATGAGAGGTTAGTCCCTGGCTTCGACTCCAGAGGAATACCACCTTACCACAAGCACCTCAAGAGGATGCTTCTCTCAGCTCTAGCTATGTGGGCGGGACCCTGAGTTTGCGGCCTCAAGTGGAATGGACACTGCGATGCCCTGACGCAAAATAAGGCCGGATATCCCTGCAGTGACTTGAATGCAGGCTCGTCTTGCATCTCCCAAGATGAAAGGATGTCTGAATCCCCTGTGGAGACCACAGACAAAAACCCAGTTCCCCACCTCATCACGACCGGAGGCCTCACATCCTTTGAAAATTCCAGAGATACGCAGAGATCAGTGCCTCCAAAGGAGACGATGCCTGACTCCTCGTGAAACTTGATAGGAGTCCCAGGATTCCTGTGGCACGTGGAAAGGGACACTTGGTCTCCCGCCTCAGCTGGAGAGGCGTCCCATATGCCCTGCCATGCCTCGAGGAGAATCCCGAGTTGTCCCTCACAACTAGGCAGGAGTCCTGCCGTCGCTGAAAAAACACTTGTGTGGAAGGGCCATCCCCGTCGTAACTCGAGAATATACCCCAGGTTCCCGCCGCAACTCGAGAAAAACCATGAGACTTCCCCCTCGCAGCGAGATGAGGCCCAATTCCCCTGCACTGCGTGCAGAGCAATTCCGTGTTGCACATCACACATGAAAGGAGCCTTGATTTCCTTGATGGCACTCCAGAGAAACCCCAAGAACACTGTTTCAAGGCTAGAGGGATCCTGAGGTCACTGTAGCAACACGAACGAGCTCCGTGGACCAAAAATCAACTCGAGATGAGAGGTTAGTCCCTGGCCTCGACTCCAGAGGAATACCACCTTACCACAAGCACCTCAAGAGGAGGCTTCTCTCAGCTCTACGTATGTGAGAGGGACCCTGAGTTTACGGCCACAAGTGGAATGAACACCGCGATGCCCTGACTCGAAATAATGCCGGATATCCCTGCAGTGACTTGAATGCAGGCTCGTCTTGCATCTCCCAAGACGAAAGGATGTCTGAATCTCCTGTAGAGACCACAGAGAAAGACCTAGTTCCCCACCTCATCGCGACCGGAGGCCTCACATCCTTTGAAAACTCCAGAGGTACACGGAGATCAATGCCTCCAAAGGAGACTATGCCTGACTCCTCGTGAAACTTCATAGGAGTCCCAGGATTCCTGTGGCACATGGAAAGGGACACTTGGTATCCCGCCTCAGCTGGAGAGGCGTCCCAATTGCCCTGCCAAGCCTCGAGGAGAATCCCGAGTTGTCCCTCGCAACTAGCCAGGAGTCCTGACGTCCCTGAACAAACACGTGGGTGGAAGGGCCATCCCCGTCGTAACTCGAGAATATACCCAAGGTTCCCGCCGCAACTCGAGAAAAACCATGAGACTTCCCCCTCGCCGCAAGATGATGCCCGATTCCCCTGCACTGCATTCAAAGCAATTCCGTGTTGCACATCAAACATGAAAGGAGCCTTGATTTCCTTGATGGCACTCCAGAGAAACCCCAAGAACACTGTTTCAAGGCTAGAGGGATCCTGAGGTCACTGTAGCAACACGAAAGAGCTCCGTGGACCAAAAATCAACTGGAGATGAGAGGTTAGTCCCTGGCTTCGACTCCAGAGGCATACCACCTTACCACAAGCACCTCAAGAGGATGCTTCTCTCAGCTCTAGCTATGTGGGAGGGACCCTGAGTTTGCGGCCTCAAGTGGAATGGACACTGCGATGCCCTGACGCAAAATAAGGCCGGATATACCTGCAGTGACTTGAATGCAGGCTCGTCTTGCATCTCCCAAGATGATAGGATGTCTGAATCCCCTGTGGAGACCACAGACAAAAACCCAGTTCCCCACCTCATCGCGACCGGAGGCCTCACATCCTTTGAAAATTCCAGAGATACGCAGAGATCAGTGCCTCCAAAGGAGACGATGCCTGACTCCTCGTGAAACTTGATAGGAGTCCCAGGATTCCTGTGGCACGTGGAAAGGGACACTTGGTCTCCCGCCTCAGCTGGAGAGGCGTCCCATATGCCCTGCCATGCCTCGAGGAGAATCCCGAGTTGTCCCTCGTAACTAGGCAGGAGTCCTGCCGTCGCTGAAAAAACACTTGTGTGGAAGGGCCATCCCCGTCGTAACTCGAGAATATACCCCAGGTTCCCGCCGCAACTCGAGAAAAACCATGAGACTTCCCCCTCGCCGCGAGATGAGGCCCAATTCCCCTGCACTGCGTGCAGAGCAATTCCGTGTTGCACATCACACATGAAAGGAGCCTTGATTTCCTTGATGGCACTCCAGAGAAACCCCAAGAACACTGTTTCAAGGCTAGAGGGATCCTGAGGTCACTGTAGCAACACGAACGAGCTCCGTGGACCAAAAATCAACTCGAGATGAGAGGTTAGTCCCTGGCCTCAACTCCAGAGGAATACCACCTTACCACAAGCACCTCAAGAGGAGGCTTCTCTCAGCTCTAGGTATGTGAGAGGGACCCTGAGTTTGCGGCCACAAGTGGAATGGACACCGCGATGCCCTGACTCGAAATAATGCCGGATATCCCTGCAGTGACTTGAATGCAGGCTCGTCTTGCATCTCCCAAGAAGAAAGGATGTCTGAATCCCCTGTGGAGACCACAGAGAAAGACCTAGTTCCCCACCTCATCGTGACCGAAGGCCTCACATCCTTTGAAAACTCCAGAGGTACGCGGAGATCAGTGCCTCCAAAGGAGACGATCCCTGACTCCTCGTGAAACTTGATAGGAGTCCCAGGATTCCTGTGGCACGTGGAAAGGGACCCTTGGTCTTCCGCCTCAGTTGGAGAGGCGTCCCAATTGCCCTGTCAAGCCTCGAAGAGAATCCCGAGTTGTCCCTCGCAACTAGGCAGGAGTCCTGACGTTGCTGAACAAACACGTGGGTGGAAGGGCCATCCCCGTCATAACTCGAGAATATACCCCAGGTTCCCGCCGCAACTCGAGAAAAACCAAGAGACTTCCCCCTCGCCGCAAGATGAGGCCCGATTCCCCTGCACTGCATGCAGAGCAATTCCGTGTTGCACATCACACATGAAAGGAGCCTTGATTTCCTTGATGGCACTCCAGAGGAACCCCAAGAACACTGTTTCAAGGCTAGAGGGATCCTGAGGTCACTGTAGCAACACGAAAGAGCTCCGTGGACCAAAAATCAACTCGAGATGAGAGGTTAGTCCCTGGCTTCAACTCCAGAGGAATACCACCTTACCACAAGCACCTCAAGAGGAGGCTTCTCTCAGCTCTAGGTATGTGAGAGGGACGCTGAGTTTGTGGCCTCAAGTGGAATGGACACCGCGATGCCCTGACGCGAAATAAGGCCGGATATCCCTGCAGTGACTGGAATGCAGGCTCGTCTTGCATCTCCCAAGATGAAAGGATGTCTGAATCCCCGGTGGAGACCACAGAGAAAGACCTAGTTCCCCACCTCATCGCGACCGGAGGCCTCACATCCTTTGAAAACTCCAGAGGTACGCGGAGATCAGTGCCTCCAAAGGAGACGATGCCTGACTCCTCGTGAAACTTGATGGGAGTCCCAGGATTCCTGTGGCACGTGGAACGGGACGCTTGGTCTCCCGCCTCAGCTAGAGAGGTGTCCCAATTGCCCTGCCAAGCCTCGAGGAGAATCCCGAGTTGTCCCTCGCAACTAGGCAGGAGTCCTGACGTCCCTGAACAAACACGTGGGTGGAAGGGCCATCCCCGACGTAACTCGAGAATATACCCCAGGTTCCCGCCGCAACTCGAGAAAAACCATGAGACTTCCCCCTCGCCGCAAGATGAGGCCCGATTCCCCTGCACTGCATTCAAAGCAATTCCGTGTTGCACATCATACATGAAAGGAGCCTTGATTTCCTTGATGGCACTCCAGAGAAACACCAAGAACACTGTTTCAAGGCTAGAGGGATCCTGAGGTCACTGTAGCAACACGAAAGAGCTCCGTGGACCAAAAATCAACTGGAGATGAGAGGTTAGTCCCTGGCTTCGACTCCAGAGGAATACCACCTTACCACAAGCACCTCAAGAGGATGCTTCTCTCAGCTCTAGCTATGTGGGAGGGACCCTGAGTTTGCGGCCTCAAGTGGAATGGACACTGCGATGCCCTGACGCAAAATAAGGCCGGATATCCCTGCAGTGACTTGAATGCAGGCTCGTCTTGCATCTCCCAAGATGAAAGGATGTCTGAATCCCCTGTGGAGACCACAGACAAAAACCCAGTTCCCCACCTCATCGCGACCGGAGGCCTCACATCCTTTGAAAATTCCAGAGGTACGCAGAGATCAGTGCCTCCAAAGGAGACGATGCCTGACTCCTCGTGAAACTTGATAGGAGTCCCAGGATTCCTGTGGCACGTGGAAAGGGACCCTTGGTCTCCCGCCTCAGCTGGAGAGGCGTCCCAAATGCCCTGCCATGCCTCGAGGAGAATCCCGAGTTGTCCCTCGCAACTAGGCAGGAGTCCTGCCGTCGCTGAAAAAACACTTGTGTGGAAGGGCCATCCCCGTCGTAACTCGAGAATATACCCCAGGTTCCCGCCGCAACTTGAGAAAAACCATGAGACTTATCTCTCGCCGCGAGATGAGGCCCAATTCCCCTGCACTGCGTGCAGAGCAATTCCGTGTTGCACATCACACATGAAAGGAGCCTTGATTTCCTTGATGGCACTCCAGAGAAACCCCAAGAACACTGTTTCAAGGCTAGAGGGATCCTGAGGTCACTGTAGCAACACGAACGAGCTCCGTGGACCAAAAATCAACTCGAGATGAGAGGTTAGTCCCTGGCCTCGACTCCAGAGGAATACCACCTTACCACAAGCACCTCAAGAGGAGGCTTCTCTCAGCTCTAGGTATGTGAGAGGGACCCTGAGTTTGCGGCCACAAGTGGAATGGACACCGCGATGCCCTGACTCGAAATAATGCCGGATATCCCTGCAGTGACTTGAATGCAGGCTCGTCTTGCATCTCCCAAGAAGAAAGGATGTCTGAATCCCATGTGGAGACCACAGAGAAAGACCTAGTTCCCCACCTCATCGTGAACGAAGGCCTCACATCCTTTGAAAACTCCAGAGGTACGCGGAGATCAGTGCCTCCAAAGGAGACGATCCCTGACTCCTCGTGAAACTTGATAGGAGTCCCAGGATTCCTGTGGCACGTGGAAAGGGACCCTTGGTCTCCCGCCTCAGTTGGAGAGGCGTCCCAATTGCCCTGTCAAGCCTCGAAGAGAATCCCGAGTTGTCCCTTGCAACTAGGCAGGAGTCCTGACGTTGCTGAACAAACACGTGGGTGGAAGGGCCATCCCCGTCATAACTCGAGAATATACCCCAGGTTCCCGCCGCAACTCGAGAAAAACCATGAGACTTCCCCCTCGCCGCGAGATGTGGCCCGATTCCCCTGCACTGCGTGCAGAGCAATTCCGTGTTGCACATCACACATGAAAGGAGCCTTGATTTCCTTGATGGCACTCCAGAGGAACCCCAAGAACACTGTTTTAAGGCTAGAGGGATCCTGAGGTCACTGTAGCAACACGAAAGAGCTCCGTGGACCAAAAATCAACTCGAGATGAGAGGTTAGTCCCTGGCTTCAACTCCAGAGGAATACCACCTTACCACAAGCACCTCAAGAGGAGGCTTCTCTCAGCTCTAGGTATGTGAGAGGGACGCTGAATTTGCGGCCTCAAGTGGAATGGACACCGCGATGCCCTGACGCGAAATAAGGCCGGATATCCCTGCAGTGACTGGAATGCAGGCTCGTCTTGCATCTCCCAAGATGAAAGGATGTCTGAATCCCCTGTGGAGACCACAGAGAAAGACCTAGTTCCCCACCTCATCGCGACCGGAGGCCTCACATCCTTTGAAAACTCCAGAGGTATGCGGAGATCAGTGCCTCCAAAGGAGACGATGCCTGACTCCTCGTGAAACTTGATGGGAGTCCCAGGATTCCTGTGGCACGTGGAAAGGGACACTTGGTCTCCCGCCTCAGCTAGAGAGGTGTCCCAATTGCCCTGCAAAGCCTCGAGGAGAATCCCGAGTTGTCCCTCGCAACTAGGCAGGAGTCCTGCCATCGCTGAACAAACACGTGTGTGGAAGGGCCATCCCCGTTGGAACTCGAGAATATACCCCAGGTTCCCGCCGCAACTCGAGAAAAACCATGAGACTTCCCCCTCGCCGCGAGATGAGGCCCAATTCCCCTGCACTGCGTGCAGAGCAATTCCGTGTTGCACATCACACATGAAAGGAGCCTTGATTTCCTTGATGGCACTCCAGAGAAACCCCAAGAACACTGTTTCAAGGCTAGAGGGATCCTGAGGTCACTGTAGCAACACGAACGAGCTCCGTGGACCAAAAATCAACTCGAGATGAGAGGTTAGTCCCTGGCCTCGACTCCAGAGGAATACCACCTTACCACAAGCACCTCAAGAGGAGGCTTCTCTCAGCTCTAGGTATGTGAGAGGGACCCTGAGTTTGCGGCCATAAGTGGAATGGACACCGCGATGCCCTGACTCGAAATAATGCCGGATATCCCTGCAGTGACTTGAATGCAGGCTCGTCTTGCATCTCCCAAGAAGAAAGGATGTCTGAATCCCCTGTGGAGACCACAGAGAAAGACCTAGTTCCCCACCTCATCGTGACCGAAGGCCTCACATCCTTTGAAAACTCCAGAGGTACGCGGAGATCAGTGCCTCCAAAGGAGACGATCCCTGACTCCTCGTGAAACTTGATAGGAGTCCCAGGATTCCTGTGGCACGTGGAAAGGGACCCTTGGTCTCCCGCCTCAGTTGGAGAGGCGTCCCAATTGCCCTGTCAAGCCTCGAAGAGAATCCCGAGTTGTCCCTCGCAACTAGGCAGGAGTCCTGACGTTGCTGAACAAACACGTGGGTGGAAGGGCCATCCCCGTCACAACTCGAGAATATACCCCAGGTTCCCGCCGCAACTCGAGAAAAACCAAGAGACTTCCCCCTCGCCGCAAGATGAGGCCCGATTCCCCTGCACTGCATGCAGAGCAATTCCGTGTTGCACATCACACATGAAAGGAGCCTTGATTTCCTTGATGGAACTCCAGAGGAACCCCAAGAACACTGTTTCAAGGCTAGAGGGATCCTGAGGTCACTGTAGCAACACGAAAGAGCTCCGTGGACCAAAAATCAACTCGAGATGAGAGGTTAGTCCCTGGCTTCAACTCCAGAGGAATACCACCTTACCACAAGCACCTCAAGAGGAGGCTTCTCTCAGCTCTAGGTATGTGAGAGGGACGCTGAGTTTGTGGCCTCAAGTGGAATGGACACCGCGATGCCCTGACGCGAAATAAGGCCGGATATCCCTGCAGTGACTGGAATGCAGGCTCGTCTTGCATCTCCCAAGATGAAAGGATGTCTGAATCCCCGGTGGAGACCACAGAGAAAGACCTAGTTCCCCACCTCATCGCGACCGGAGGCCTCACATCCTTTGAAAACTCCAGAGGTACGCGGAGATCAGTGCCTCCAAAGGAGACGATGCCTGACTCCTCGTGAAACTTGATGGGAGTCCCAGGATTCCTGTGGCACGTGGAACGGGACGCTTCGTCTCCCGCCTCAGCTAGAGAGGTGTCCCAATTGCCCTGCAAAGCCTCGAGGAGAATCCCGAGTTGTCCCTCGCAACTAGGCAGGAGTCCTGCCATCGCTGAACAAACACGTGTGTGGAAGGGCCATCCCCGTTGGAACTCGAGAATATACCCCAAGTTCCCGCCGCAACTCGAGAAAAACCATGAGACTTCCCCCTCGCCGCGAGATGAGGCCCGATTCCCCTGCACTGCGTGCAGAGCAATTCCGTGTTGCACATCAGACATGAAAGGAGCCTTGATTTCCTTGATGACACTCCAGAGAAAACTCAAGAACACTTTTTCAAGGCTAGAGGGATCCTGAGGTCAGTGTAGCAACACCAAAGAGCTCCGTGGACCACAAATCAACTGGAGATTAGAGGTTAGTCCCTGGCTTCGACTCCAGAGGAATACCACCTTACCACAAGGACCTCAAGAGGAGGCTTCTCTCAGCTCTAGGAATGTGAGAGGGACCCTGAGTTTGCGGCAACAGGTGGAATGGACACCGCGATGCCCTGACTCGAAATAATGCCGGATATCCCTGCAGTGACTTGAATGAAGGCTCGTCTTGCATCTCCCAAGACGAAAGGATGTCTGAATCCCCTGTGGAGACCACAGAGAAAGACCTAGTTCCCCACCTCATCGCGACCGGAGGCCTCACATCCTTTGAAAACTCCAGAGGTACACGGAGATCAGTGCCTCCAAAGGAGACTATGCCTGACTCCTCGTGAAACTTCATAGGAGTCCCAGGATTCCTGTGGCACATGGAAAGGGACACTTGGAATCCCGCCTCAGCTGGAGAGGCGTCCCAATTGCCCTGCCAAGCCTCGAGGAGAATCCCGAGTTGTCCCTCGCAACTAGGCAGGAGTCCTGACGTCCCTGAACAAACACGTGGGTGGAAGGGCCATCCCCGACGTAACTCGAGAATATACCCAAGGTTCCCGCCGCAACTCGAGAAAAACCATGAGACTTCCCCCTCGCCGCAAGATGATGCCCGATTCCCCTGCACTGCATTCAAAGCAATTCCGTGTTGCACATCAAACATGAAAGGAGCCTTGATTTCCTTGATGGCACTCCAGAGAAACACCAAGAACACTGTTTCAAGGCTAGAGGGATCCTGAGGTCACTGTAGCAACACGAAAGAGCTCCGTGGACCAATAATCAACTGGAGATGAGAGGTTAGTCCCTGGCTTCGACTCCAGAGGAATACCACCTTACCACAAGCACCTCAAGAGGATGCTTCTCTCAGC
This sequence comes from Cervus elaphus, assembly GCF_910594005.1. NCBI lineage: Eukaryota > Metazoa > Chordata > Mammalia > Artiodactyla > Cervidae > Cervus > Cervus elaphus. Next base: position 9,642,273 of record NC_057834.1, on the reverse strand, counting down.
TCTAGCTATGTGGGAGGGACCCTGAGTTTGCGGCCTCAAGTGGAATGGACACTGCGATGCCCTGACGCAAAATAAGGCCGGATATCCCTGCAGTGACTTGAATGCAGGCTCGTCTTGCATCTCCCAAGATGAAAGGATGTCTGAATCCCCTGTGGAGACCACAGACAAAAACCCAGTTCCCCACCTCATCGCGACCGGAGGCCTCACATCCTTTGAAAATTCCAGAGGTACGCAGAGATCAGTGCCTCCAAAGGAGACGATGCCTGACTCCTCGTGAAACTTGATAGGAGTCCCAGGATTCCTGTGGCACGTGGAAAGGGACACTTGGTCTCCCGCCTCAGCTGGAGAGGCGTCCCAAATGCCCTGCCATGCCTCGAGGAGAATCCCGAGTTGTCCCTCGCAACTAGGCAGGAGTCCTGCCGTCGCTGAACAAACACGTGGGTGGAAGGGCCATCCCCGTCTTAACTCGAGAATATACCCCAGGTTCCCGGCGCAACTCGAGAAAAACCATGAGACTTCCCCCTCGCCGCGAGATGAGGCCCGATTCCCCTGCACTGCGTGCAGAGCAATACCGTTTTGCACATCACACATGAATGGAGCCTTGATTTCCTTGATGGCACTCCAGAGAAACCCCAAGAACACTGTTTCAAGGCTAGAGGGATCCTGAGGTCACTGTAGCAACACGAACGAGCTCCGTGGACCAAAAATCAACTCGAGATGAGAGGTTAGTCCCTGGCCTCGACTCCAGAGGAATACCACCTTACCACAAGCACCTCAAGAGGAGGCTTCTCTCAGCTCTAGGTATATGAGAGGGACCCTGAGTTTGCGGCCACAAGTGGAATGGACACCGCGATGCCCTGACTCGAAATAATGCCGGATATCCCTGCAGTGACTTGAATGCAGGCTCGTCTTGCATCTCCCAAGAAGAAAGGATGTCTGAATCCCCTGTGGAGACCACAGAGAAAGACCTAGTTCCCCACCTCATCGTGACCGAAGGCCTCACATCCTTTGAAAACTCCAGAGGTACGCGGAGATCAGTGCCTCCAAAGGAGACGATCCCTGACTCCTCGTGAAACTTGATAGGAGTCCCAGGATTCCTGTGGCACGTGGAAAGGGACACTTGGTCTCCCGCCTCAGTTGGAGAGGCGTCCCAATTGCCCTGTCAAGCCTCGAAGAGAATCCCGAGTTGTCCCTTGCAACTAGGCAGGAGTCCTGACGTTGCTGAACAAACACGTGGGTGGAAGGGCCATCCCCGTCATAACTCGAGAATATACCCCAGGTTCCCGCCGCAACTCGAGAAAAACCATGAGACTTCCCCCTCGCCGCGAGATGTGGCCCGATTCCCCTGCACTGCGTGCAGAGCAATTCCGTGTTGCACATCACACATGAAAGGAGCCTTGATTTCCTTGATGGCACTCCAGAGAAACCCCAAGAACACTGTTTCAAGGCTAGAGGGATCCTGAGGTCACTGTAGCAACACGAAAGAGCTCCGTGGACCAAAAATCAACTCGAGATGAGAGGTTAGTCCCTGGCTTCGATTCCAGAGGAATACCACCTTACCACAAGCACCTCAAGAGGAGGCTTCTCTCAGCTCTTGGTATGTGAGAGAGACCCTGAGTTTGCGGCCTCAAGTGGAATGGACACCGCGATGCCCTGACACGAAATAAGGCCGGATATCCCTGCAGTGACTTGAATGCAGGCTCATCTTGCATCTCCCAAGACGAAAGGATGTCTGAATCCCCTTTGGAGACCACAGAGAAAGACCTAGTTCCCCACCTCATCACGACCGGAGGCCTCACATCCTTTGAAAACTCCAGAGGTACGCGGAGATCAGTGCCTCCAAAGGAGACGATGCCTGACTCCTCGTGAATCTTGATAGGAGTCCCAGGATTCCTGTGGCACGTGGAAAGGTCCCTTGGTCTCCCGCTTCAGCTAGAGAGGCGTCCCAATTGCCCTGCAAAGCCTCGAGGAGAATCCCGAGTTGTCCCTCGCAACTAGGCAGGAGTCCTGACGTCGCTGAACAAACACGTGGGTGGAAGGGCCATTCCCATCGTAACTCGAGAATATACTCCAGGTTCCCGCCGCAACTCGAGAAAAACCATGAGACTTCCCCCTCATCGCGAGATGAGGCCCGATTCCCCTGCACTGCGTGCAGAGCAATTCCGTGTTGCACATCACACATGAAAGGAGCCTTGATTTCCTTGATGGCACTCCAGAGAAACCCCAAGAACACTGTTTCAAGGCTAGAGGGATCCTGAGGTCACTGTAGCAACACGAAAGAGCTCCGTGGACCAAAAATCAACTCGAGATGAGAGGTTAGTCCCTGGCTTCGACTCCAGAGGAATACCACCTTACCACAAGCACCTCAAGAGGAGGCTTCTCTCAGCTCTAGGTATGTGAGAGGGACCCTGAGTTTGCGGCCTCAAGTGGAATGGACACCGCGATGCCCTGACTCAAAATAAGGCCGGATATCCCTGCAGTGACTTGAATGCAGGCTCGTCTTGCATCTCCCAAGACGAAAGGATGTCTGAATCCCCTGTGGAGACCACAGAGAAAGACCTAGTTCCCCACCTCATCGCGACCGGAGGCCTCACATCCTTTGAAAACTCCAGAGGTACGCAGAGATCACTGCCTCCAAAGGAGACGATGCCTGACTCCTCGTGAAACTTGATAGGAGTCCCAGGATTCCTGTGGCACGTGGAAAGGGACCCTTGGTCTACCGCCTCAGCTGGAGAGGCGTCCCAATTGCCCTGCCAAGCCTCGAGGAGAATCCCGAGTTGTCCCTCGCAACTAGGCAGGAGTCCTGACATCACTGAACAAACACGTGGGTGGAAGGGCCATCCCCGTCGAAACTCGAGTATATACCCCAGGTTCCCGCCGCAACTCGAGAAAAACCATGAGACTTCCCCCTCACCGCGAGATGAGGCCCAATTCCCCTGCACTGTGTGCAGAGCAATTCCGTGTTGCACATCACACATGAAAGGAGCCTTGATTTCCTTGATGGCACTCCAGAGAAACCCCAAGAACACTGTTTCAAGGCTAGAGGGATCCTGAGGTCACTGTAGCAACACGAAAGAGCTCCGTGGACCAAAAATCAACTCGAGATGAGAGGTTAGTCCCTGGCCTCGACTCCAGAGGAATACCACCTTACCACAAGCACCTCAAGAGGAGGCTTCTCTCAGCTCTAGGTATGTGAGAGGGACCCTGAGTTTGCGGCCACAAGTGGAATGGACACCGCGATGCCCTGACTCGAAATAATGCCGGATATCCCTGCAGTGACTTGAATGCAGGCTCGTCTTGCATCTCCCAAGAAGAAAGGATGTCTGAATCCCCTGTGGAGACCACAGAGAAAGACCTAGTTCCCCACCTCATCGTGACCGGAGGCCTCACATCCTTTGAAAACTCCAGAGGTACGCGGAGATCAGTGCCTCCAAAGGAGACGATCACTGACTCCTCGTGAAACTTGATAGGAGTCCCAGGATTCCTGTGGCACGTGGAAAGGGACCCTTGGTCTCCCGCCTCAGCTGGAGAGGCGTCCCAATTGCCCTGTCAAGCCTCGAAGAGAATCCCGAGTTGTCCCTCGCAACTAGGCAGGAGTCCTGACGTTGCTGAACAAACACGTGGGTGGAAGGGCCATCCCCGTCATAACTCGAGAATATACCCCAGGTTCCCGCCGCAACTCGAGAAAAACCATGAGACTTCCCCCTCGCCGCGAGATGTGGCCCGATTCCCCTGCACTGCGTGCAGAGCAATTCCGTGTTGCACATCTCACATGAAAGGAGCCTTGATTTCCTTGATGGCACTCCAGAGAAACCCCAAGAACACTGTTTCAAGGCTAGAGGGATCCTGAGGTCACTGTAGCAACAAGAAAGAGCTCCGTGGACCAAAAATCAACTCGAGATGAGAGGTTAGTCCCTGGCTTCGACTCCAGAGGATTACCACCTTACCACAAGCACCTCAACAGGAGGCTTCTCTCAGCTCTTGGTATGTGAGAGAGACCCTGAGTTTGCGGCCTCAAGTGGAATGGACACCGCGATGCCCTGACACGAAATAAGGCCGGATATCCCTGCAGTGACTTGAATGCAGGCTCGTCTTGCATCTCCCAAGACGAAAGGATGTCTGAATCCCCTGTGGAGACCACAGAGAAAGACCTAGTTCCCCACCTCATCGCGACCGGAGGCCTCACATCGTTTGAAAACTCCAGAGGTACGCGGAGATCACTGCCTCCAAAGGGGACGATGCCTGACTCCTCGTGAATCTTGATAGGAGTCCCAGGATTCCTGTGGCACGTGGAAAGGTCCCTTGGTCTCCCGCTTCAGGTAGAGAGGCGTCCCAATTGCCCTGCAAAGCCTCGAGGAGAATCCCGAGTTGTCCCTCGCAACTAGGCAGGAGTCCTGACGTCGCTGAACAAACACGTGGGTGGAAGGGCCATTCCCGTCGTAACTCGAGAATATACCCCAGGTTCCCGCCGCACCTCTAGAAAAACAATGAGACTTCCCCCTCGCCGCGAGATGAGGCCCGATTCCCCTGCACTGCATGCAGAGCAATTCCGTGTTGCACATCACACATGAAAGGAGCCTTGATTTCCTTGATGGAACTCCAGAGACAACCCAAGAACACTGTTTCAAGGCTAGAGGGATCCTGAGGTCACTGTAGCAACACGAAAGAGCTCCGTGGACCAAAAATCAACTCGAGATGAGAGGTTAGTCCCTGGCCTCGACTCCAGAGGAATACCACCTTACCACAAGCACCTCAAGAGGAGGCTTCTCTCAGCTCTAGGTATGTGAGAGGGACCCTAAGTTTGCGGCCACAAGTGGAATGGACACCGCGATGCCCTGACTCGAAATAATGCCGGATATCCCTGCAGTGACTTGAATGCAGGCTCGTCTTGCATCTCCCAAGAAGAAAGGATGTCTGAATCCCCTGTGGAGACCACAGAGAAAGACCTAGTTCCCCACCTCATTGTGACCGGAGGCCTCACATCCTTTGAAAACTCCAGAGGTACGCGGAGATCAGTGCCTCCAAAGGAGACGATGCCTGACTCCTCGTGAAACTTGATAGGAGTCCCAGGATTCCTGTGGCACGTGGAAAGGGACCCTTGGTCTCCCGCCTCAGCTGGAGAGGCGTCCCAATTGCCCTGTCAAGCCTCGAAGAGAATCCCGAGTTGTCCCTCGCAACTAGGCAGGAGTCCTGACGTTGCTGAACAAACACGTGGGTGGAAGGGCCATCCCCGTCATAACTCGAGAATATACCCCAGGTTCCCGCCGCAACTCGAGAAAAACCATGAGACTTCCCCCTCGCCGCGAGATGTGGCCCGATTCCCCTGCACTGCGTGCAGAGCAATTCCGTGTTGCACATCTCACATGAAAGGAGCCTTGATTTCCTTGATTGCACTCCAGAGAAACCCCAAGAACACTGTTTCAAGGCTAGAGGGATCCTGAGGTCACTGTAGCAACAAGAAAGAGCTCCGTGGACCAAAAATCAACTCGAGATGAGAGGTTAGTCCCTGGCTTCGACTCCAGAGGATTACCACCTTACCACAAGCACCTCAACAGGAGGCTTCTCTCAGCTCTTGGTATGTGAGAGAGACCCTGAGTTTGCGGCCTCAAGTGGAATGGACACCGCGATGCCCTGACACGAAATAAGGCCGGATATCCCTGCAGTGACTTGAATGCAGGCTCGTCTTGCATCTCCCAAGACGAAAGGATGTCTGAATCCCCTGTGGAGACCACAGAGAAAGACCTAGTTCCCCACCTCATCGCGACCGGAGGCCTCACATCGTTTGAAAACTCCAGAGGTACGCGGAGATCACTGCCTCCAAAGGGGACGATGCCTGACTCCTCGTGAATCTTGATAGGAGTCCCAGGATTCCTGTGGCACGTGGAAAGGTCCCTTGGTCTCCCGCTTCAGGTAGAGAGGCGTCCCAATTGCCCTGCAAAGCCTCGAGGAGAATCCCGAGTTGTCCCTCGCAACTAGGCAGGAGTCCTGACGTCGCTGAACAAACACGTGGGTGGAAGGGCCATTCCCGTCGTAACTCGAGAATATACCCCAGGTTCCCGCCGCACCTCTAGAAAAACAATGAGACTTCCCCCTCGCCGCGAGATGAGGCCCGATTCCCCTGCACTGCATGCAGAGCAATTCCGTGTTGCACATCACACATGAAAGGAGCCTTGATTTCCTTGATGGCACTCCAGAGAAAACCCAAGAACACTGTTTCCAGGCTAGAGGGATCCTGAGGTCACTGTAGCAACACGAAAGAGCTCCGTGGACCAAAAATCAACTCGAGATGAGAGGTTAGTCCCTGGCTTCGACTCCAGAGGAATACCACCTTACCACAAGCACCTCAAGAGGAGCCTTCTCTCAGCTCTAGCTATGTGAGAGGGACCCTGAGTTTGCGGCCTCAAGTGGAATGGACACCGCGATGCCCTAACGCAAAATAATGCCGGATATCCCTGCAGTGACTTGAATGCAGGCTCGTCTTGCATCTCCCAAGACGAAAGGATGTCTGAATCCCATGTGGAGACCACAGAGAAAAACCCAGTTCCCCACCTCATCGCGACCGGAGGCCTCACATCCTTTGAAAATTCCAGAGGTACGCAGAGATCAGTGCCTTCAAAGGACACGATGCCTGACTCCTCTTGAAACTTGATAGGAGTCCCAGGATTCCTGTGGCACGTGGAAAGGGACACTTGGTCTCCCGCCTCAGCTGGAGAGGCGTCCCAAATGCCCTGGCAAGCCTCGAGGAGAATCCCGAGTTTTCCCTCGCAACTAGGCAGGAGTGCTGCCGTCGCTGAACAAACACGTGTGTGGAAGGACCATCCCCGCCGCAACTCGAGAAAAACCATGAGACTTCCCCTTCGCCGCGAGATGAGGCCCGATTCCCCTGCACTGCGTGCAGAGCAATTCCGTGTTGCACATCACACATGAAAGGAGCCTTGATTTCCTTGATGGCACTCCAGAGAAACCCGAAGAACACTGTTTCAAGGCTAGAGGGATCCTGAGGTCACTGTAGCAACACGAAAGAGCTCCGTGGACCAAAAATCAACTCGAGATAAGAGGTTAGTCCCTGGCCTCGACTCCAGAGGAATACCACCTTACCACAAGCACCTCAAGAGGAGGCTTCTCTCAGCTCTAGCTATGTGAGAGGTACCCTGAGTTTGCGGCCACAAGTGGAATGGACACCGCGATGCCCTGACTCGAAATAATGCCGGATATCCCTGCAGTGACTTGAATGCAGGCTTGTCTTGCATCTCCCAAGACGAAAGGATGTCTGAATCCCCTGTGGAGACCATAGAGAAAGACCTAGTTCCCCACCTCATCGTGATCGGAGGCCTCACATCCTTTGAAAACTCCAGAGGTACGCGGAGATCAGTGCCTCCAAAGGAGACGATCCCTGACTCCTCGTGAAACTTGATAGGAGTCCCAGGCTTCCTGTGGCACGTGGAAAGGGACCCTTGGTCTCCCGCCTCAGCTGGAGAGGCGTCCCAATTGCCCTGCCAAGCCTCGAGGAGAATCCCGAGTTGTCCCTCGCAACTAGGCAGGAGTCCTGCCGTCGCTGAACAAACACGTGTGTGGAAGGGCCATCCCCGTTGGAACTCGAGAATATACCCCAGGTTCCTGCCGCAACTCGAGAAAAACCATGAGACTTCCCCCTCGCCGCAAGATGAGGCCCGATTCCCCTGCACTGCGTGCAGAGCAATTCCGTGTTGCACATCAGACATGAAAGGAGCCTTGATTTCCTTAATGACACTCCAGAGAAACCTCAAGAACACTTTTTCAAGGCTAGAGGGATCCTGAGGTCAGTGTAGCAACACCAAAGAGCTCCGTGGACCACAAACCATCTGGAGATTAGAGGTTAGTCCCTGGCTTCGACTCCAGAGGAATACCACCTTACCACAAGGACCTCAAGAGGAGGCTTCGCTCAGCTCTAGGAATGTGAGAGGGACCCTGAGTTTGCGGCAACAGGTGAAATGGACACCGCGATGCCCTGACTCGAAATAATGCCGGATATCCCTGCAGTGACTTGAATGAAGGCTCGTCTTGCATCTCCCAAGACGAAAGGATGTCTGAATCCCCTGTGGAGACCACAGAGAAAGACCTAGTTCCCCACCTCATCGCGACCGGAGGCCTCACATCCTTTGAAAACTCCAGAGGTACGCGGAGATCAGTGCCTCCAAAGGAGACTATGCCTGACTCCTCGTGAAACTTCATAGGAGTCCCAGGATTCCTGTGGCACATGGAAAGGGACACTTGGTCTCCCGCCTCAGCTGGAGAGGCGTCCCAATTGCCCTGCCAAGCCTCGAGGAGAATCCCGAGTTGTCCCTCGCAACTAGGCAGGAGTCCTGACGTCCCTGAACAAACACGTGGGTGGAAGGGCCATCCCCGTCGTAACTCGAGAATATACCCAAGGTTCCCGCCGCAACTCGAGAAAAACCATGAGACTTGCCCTCGCCGCAAGATGATGCCCGATTCCCCTGCACTACATTCAAAGCAATTCCGTGTTGCACATCACACATGAAAGGAGCCTTGATTTCCTTGATGGCACTCCAGAGAAACCCCAAGAACACTGTTTCAAGGCTAGAGGGATCCTGAGGTCACTGTAGCAACACGAAAGAGCTCCGTGGACCAAAAATCAACTCGAGATGAGAGGTTAGTCCCTGGCTTCGACTCCAGAGGAATACCACCTTACCACAAGCACCTCAAGAGGAGGCTTCTCTCAGCTCTTGGTATGTGAGAGAGACCCTGAGTTTGCGGCCTCAAGTGGAATGGACACCGCGATGCCCTGACACGAAATAAGGCCGGATATCCCTGCAGTGACTTGAATGCAGGCTCGTCTTGCATCTCCCAAGACGAAAGGATGTCTGAATCCCCTGTGGAGACCACAGAGAAAGACCTAGTTCCCCACCTCATCGCGACCGGAGGCCTCACATCCTTTGAAAACTCCAGAGGTACGCGGAAATCAGTGCCTCCAAAGGAGACGATCCCTGACTCCTCGTGAATCTTGATAGGAGTCCCAGGATTCCTGTGGCACGTGGAAAGGTCCCTTGGTCTCCCGCTTCAGCTAGAGAGGCGTCCCAATTGCCCTGCAAAGCCTCGAGGAGAATCCCGAGTTGTCCCTCGCAACTAGGCAGGAGTCCTGACGTCGCTGAACAAACACGTGGGTGGAAGGGCCATTCCCGTCGTAACTCGAGAATATACCCCAGGTTCCCGCCGCAACTCGAGAAAAACCATGAGACTTCCCCCTCATCGCGAGATGAGGCCCGATTCCCCTGCACTGCATGCAGAGCAATTCCGTGTTGCACATCACACATGAAAGGAGCCTTGATTTCCTTGATGGCACTCCAGAGAAACCCCAAGAACACTGTTTCAAGGCTAGAGGGATCCTGAGGTCACTGTAGCCACACGAAAGAGCTCCGTGGACCACAAATCAACTCGAGATGAGAGGTTCGTCCCTGGCTTCGACTCCAGAGGAATACCACCTTACCACAAGCACCTCAAGAGGAGGCTTCTCTCAGCTCTAGGTATGTGAGAAGGACCCTGAGTTTGCGGCCTCAAGTGGAATGGACACCGCGATGCCCTGACGCGAAATAAGGCCGGATATCCCTGCAGTGACTTGAATGAAGGCTCGTCTTGCATCTCCGAAGACGAAAGGATGTCTGAATCCCCTGTGGAGACCACAGAGAAAGACCTAGTTCCCCACCTCATCGCGACCGGAGGCCTCACATCCTTTGAAAACTCCAGAGGTACACGGAGATCAGTGCCTCCAAAGGAGACTATGCCTGACTCCTCGTGAAACTTCATAGGAGTCCCAGGATTCCTGTGGCACATGGAAAGGGACCCTTGGTCTCCCGCCTCAGCTGGAGAGGCGTCCCAATTGCCCTGCCAAGCCTCGAGGAGAATCCCGAGTTGTCCCTCGCAACTAGGCAGGAGTCCTGACGTCGCTGAACAAACACGAGGGTGGAAGGGCCATCCCCGTCATAACTCGAAAATATACCCCAGGTTCCCGCCTCAACTCGAGAAAAACCATGAGACTTCCCCCTCGCCGCGAGATGTGGCCCGATTCCCCTGCACTGCGTGCAGAGCAATTCCGTGTTGCACATCACACATGAAAGGAGCCTTGATTTCCTTGATGGCACTCCAGAGAAACCCCAAGAACACTGTTTCAAGGCTAGAGGGATCCTGAGGTCACTGTAGCAACACGAAAGAGCTCCGTGGACCAAAAATCAACTCGAGATGAGAGGTTAGTCCCTGGCTTCGACTCCAGAGGAATACCACCTTACCACAAGCACCTCAAGAGGAGGCTTCTCTCAGCTCTAGGTATGTGAGAGGGACCCAGAGTTTGCGGCCTCAAGTTCAATGGACACTGTAATGCCCTGACTCGAAATAAGGCCGGATATCCCTGCAGTGACTTGAATGCAGGCTCGTCTTGCATCTCCCAAGACGAAAGGATGTCTGAATCCCCTGTGGAGACCACAGAGAAAGACCTAGTTCCCCACCTCATCGCGACTGGAGGCCTCACATCCTTTGATAATTCCAGAGGAACGCGAAGATCAGTGCCTCCAAAGGAGACGATGCCTGACTCCTCCTGAAACTTCATAGGAGTCCCAGGATTCCTGTGGTACGTGGAAAGGGACCCTTTGTCTCCCGCCTCAGCTGGAGAGGCGTCCCAATTGCCCTGCCAATCCTCGAGGAGAATCCCGAGTTGTCCCTCGCAACTAGGCAAGAGTCCTGACGGGGCTGAACAAACACGTGGGTGAAAGGGCCATCCCCGTCATAACTCGAGAATATACCTCAGGTTCCCGCCGCAACTCGAGAAAAACCATGAGACTTCCCCCTCGCCGCGAGATGAGGCTCGATTCTCCTGCACTTCATGCAGAGCAATTCCGTGTTGCACATCACACATGAAAGGAGCCTTGATTTCCTTGATGGCACTCCAGAGAAACCCCAAGAACACTGTTGCAAGGCTACAGGGATCCTGAGGTCACTGTAGCAACACGAAAGAGCTCCGTGGACCAAGAATCAACTCGAGATGAGAAGTTAGTCCCTGGCTTCGACTCCAGAGGAATACCACCTTACCACAAGCACCTCAAGAGGAGGCTTCTCTCAGCTCTAGGTATGTGAGAGGGACCCTGAGTTTGCGGCCTCAAGTGGAATGGACACTGCGATGCCCTGACGCGAAATAAGGCCGGATATCCCTGCAGTGACTTGAATGCAGGCTCGTCTTGCATCTCCCAAGATGAAAGGATGTCTGAATCCCCTGTGGAGACCACAGAGAAAGACCTAGTTCCCCACCTCATCGCGACCGGAGGCCTCACATCCTTTGAAAACTTCAGAGGTCCGCCGAGATCAGTGCCTCCAAAGGAGACGATGCCTGACTCCTCGTGAAACTTGATAGGAGTCCCAGGATTCCTGTGGCACGTGGAAAGGGACCCTTGGTCTCCCGCCTCAGCTGGAGAGGCATCCCAATTGCCCTGCCAAGCCTCGAGGAGAATCCCGAGTTGTCCCTCGCAACTAGGCAGGAGTCCTGCCGTCGCTGAAGAAACACGTGGGTGGAAGGGCCTTCCCCGTCGTAACTCGAGAATATACCCCAGGTTCCCGCCGCAACTCGAGAAAAACCATGAGACTTCCCCCTCGCCGCGAGATGAGGCCCGATTCCCCTGCACTTCGTGCAGAGCAATTCCGTGTTGCACATCACACATGAAAAGAGCCTTGATTTCCTTGATGGCACTCCAGAGAAACACCAAGAACACTGTTTCAAGGCTAGAGGGATCCTGAGGTTACTGTAGCAACACGAAAGAGCTCAGTGGACCAAAAATCAACTCGAGATGAGAGGTTAGTCCCTGGCTTCGACTCCAGAGGAATACCACCTTACCACAAGCACCTCAAGAGGAGGCTTCTCTCACCTCTAGGTATGTGAGAGGGACCCTGAGTTTGCGGCCTAAAGTGGAATGGACACCGCGATGCCCTGACTCGAAATAAGGCCAGATATCCCTGCAGTTACTTGAATGCAGGCTCGTCTTGCATCTCCCAAGACGAAAGGATGTCTGAATCCCCTGTGGAGACCACAGAGAAAGACCTAGTTCCCCACCTCATCGCGACCGGAGGCCTCACATCCTTTGAAAACTCCAGAGGTACGCGGAGATCAGTGCCTCCAAAGGAGACAATGCCTGACTCCTCGTGAAACTTTATAGGAGTCCCAGGATTCCTGTGGCACGTGGAAAGGGACCCTTGGTCTCCCGCCTCAGCTGGAGAGGCGTCCCAATTGCCCTGCCAAGCCTCGAGCAGAATCCCGAGTTGTCCCTCGCAACTAGGCAGGAGTCCTGCCGTCGCTGAACAAACACGTGTGTGGAAGGGCCATTCCCGTCGGAACTCGAGAATATACCCCAGGTTCCCGCCGCAAACCGAGAAAAACCATGAGACTTCCCCCTCGCCGCAAGATGATGCCCGATTCTCCTGCACTGCATGCAGAGCAATTCCGTGTTGCACATCACACATGAAAAGAGCCTTGATTTCCTTGATGGCACTCCAGAGAAACACCAAGAACACTGTTTCAAGGCCAGAGGGATTCTGAGGTCACTGTAGCAACATGAAAGAGCTCCGTGGACCAAGAATCAACTCGAGATGAGAGGTTAGTCCCTGTCTTCGACTCCAGAGGAATACCACCTTACCACAAGCACCTCAAGAGGAGGCTTCTCTCAGCTCTAGGTATGTGATAGGGACTCTGAGTTTGCGGCCTCAAGTGGAATGGACACTGTGATGCCCTGACGCGAAATAAGGCCGGATATCCCTGCAGTGACTTGAATGCAGGCTCGTCTTGCATCTCCCACGATGAAAGGATGTCTGAGTTTCCTGTTGAGACCACAGAGAAAGACCTAGTTCCCCACCTCATCGCGACCGGAGGCCTCATATCCTTTGAAAATTCCAGAGGTACGCGGAGATCAGTGCCTCCAAAGGAGACAATGCCTGACTCCTCGTGAAACTTCATAGGAGTCCCAGGATTCCTGTGGCACGTGGAAAGGGACCCTTGGTCTCCCGCCTCAGCTGGAGAGGCGTCCCAATTGCCCTGCCAAGCCTCGAGGAGAATCCCGAGTTGTCCCTCGCAACTAGGCAGGAGTCCTGACGTCGCTGAACAAACACGTGGGTGGAAGGGCCATCCCCGTCATAACTCGAGAATATACCCCAGGTTCCCGCCGCAACTCGAGAAAAACCATGAGTCTTCCCCCTCGCCGCAAAATGAGGCCCGATATCCTGCACTGCGTGCAGAGCAATTCCGTTTTGCACATCACACATGAAAGGAGCCTTGATTTCCTTGATGGCACTCCAGAGAAACCCCAAGAACACTGTTTCAAGGCTTGAGGGAACCTGAGGTCACTGTAGCAACACGAAAGAGCTCCGTGGACCAAAAATCAACTCGAGATGAGAGGTTAGTCCCTGTCTTCGACTCCAGAGGAATACCACCTTACCACAAGCACCTCAAGAGAAGGCTTCTCTCAGCTCTAGATATGTGAGAGGGACCCTGAGTTTGCGGCCTCAAGTTCAATGGACACTGTGATGCCCTGACTCGAAATAAGGCCGGATATCCCTGCAGTGACTTGAATGCAGGCTCGTCTTGCATCTCCCAAGAAGAAGGGATGTCTGAATCCCCTGTGGAGACCACAGAGAAAGACCTAGTTCCCCACCTCATGGCGACCGGAGGCCTCACATCCTTTGATAATTCCAGAGGTACGCGAAGATCAGTGCCTCCAAAGGAGACGATGCCTGACTCCTCGTCAAACTTGATAGGAGTCCCAGGATTCCTGTGGCACGTGGAAAGGGACCCTTGGTCTCCCGCCTCAGCTGGAGAGGCGTCCCAATTGCCCTGCCAAGCCTCGAGGAGAATCCTGAGTTGTCCCTCGCAACTAGGCAGGAGTCCTGACGTCGCTGAAGAAACACGTGGGTGGAAGGGCCATCCCCGTCGTAACTCGAGAATATACCCCAGGTTCCCGCCGCAACTCGAGAAAAACCATGAGACTTCCCCCTCGCCGCGAGATGAGGCCCGATTCCCCTGCACTGCGTGCAGAGCAATTCCGTGTTGCACATCACACATGAAAGGAGCCTTGATTTCCTTGATGGCACTCCAGAGAAACCCCAAGAACACTGTTTCAAGGCTAGAGGGATCCTGAGGTCACTGTAGCAACACGAAAGAGCTCCGTGGACCAAAAATCAACTCGAGATGAGAGGTTAGTCCCTGGCTTCGACTCCAGAGGAATACCACCTTACCACAAGCACCTCAAGAGGAGGCTTCTCTCACCTCTAGGTATGTGAGAGGGACCCTGAGTTTGCGGCCTAAAGTGGAATGGACACCGCGATGCCCTGACTCGAAATAAGGCCAGATATCCCTGCAGTTACTTGAATGCAGGCTCGTCTTGCATCTCCCAAGATGAAAGGATGTCTGAATCCCCTGTGGAGACCACAGAGAAAGACCTAGTTCCCCACCTCAACGCGACCGGAGGCCTCACATCCTTTGAAAACTCCAGAGGTACGCGGAGATCAGTGCCTCCAAAGGAGACAATGCCTGACTCCTCGTGAAACTTGACAGGAGTCCCAGGATTCCTGTGGCACCTGGAAAGGGACCCTTGGTCTCCCGCCTCAGCTGGAGAGGCGTCCCAATTGCCCTGCCAAGCCTCGAGCAGAATTCCGAGTTGTCCCTCGCAACTAGGCAGGAGTCCTGCCGTCGCTGAACAAACACGTGTGTGGAAGGGCCATCCCCGTCGGACCTCGAGAATATACCCCAGGTTCCCGCCGCAACTCGAGAAAAACCATGAGACTTCCCCCTCGCCGCAAGATGATGCCCGATTCTCCTGCACTGCATGCAGAGCAATTCCGTGTTGCACATCACACATGAAAAGAGCCTTGATTTCCTTGATGGCACTCCAGAGAAACACCAAGAACACTGTTTCAAGGCCAGAGGGATTCTGAGGTCACTGTAGCAACATGAAAGAGCTCCGTGGACCAAGAATCGACTGGAGATGAGAGGTTAGTCCCTGTCTTCGACTCCAGAGGAATACCACCTTACCACAAGCACCTCAAGAGGAGGCTTCTGTCAGCTCTAGGTATGTGATAGGGACTCTGAGTTTGCGGCCTCAAGTGGAATGGACACTGTGATGCCCTGACGCGAAATAAGGCCGGATATCCCTGCAGTGACTTGAATGCAGGCTCGTCTTGCATCTCCCACGATGAAAGGATGTCTGAGTTTCCTGTTGAGACCACAGAGAAAGACCTAGTTCCCCACCTCATCGCGACCGGAGGCCTCATATCCTTTGAAAACTCCAGAGGTACGCGGAGATCAGTGCCTCCAAAGGAGTCGATGCCTGACTCCTCGTGAAACTTGATAGGAGTCCCAGGATTCCTGTGGCACCTGGAAAGGGACCCTTGGTCTCCCGCCTCAGCTGGAGCGGCGTCACAATTGCCCTGCCAAGCCTCGAGGAGAATCCCGAGTTGTCCCTCGCAACTAGGCAGGAGTCCTGACGTCGCTGAACAAACACGTGGGTGGAAGGGCCATCCCCGTCATAACTCGAGAATATACCCCAGGTTCCCGCCGCAACTCGAGAAAAACCATGAGACTTCCCCCTCGCCGCAAAATGAGGCCCGATATCCTGCACTGCGTGCAGAGCAATTCCGTGTTGCACATCACACATGAAAGGAGCCTTGATTTCCTTGATGGCACTCCAGAGAAACCCCAAGAACACTGTTTCAAGGCTAGAGGGAACCTGAGGTCACTGTAGCAACACGAAAGAGCTCCGTGGACCAAAAATCAACTCGAGATGAGAGGTTAGTCCCTGGCTTCGACTCCAGAGGAATACCACCTTACCACAAGCACCTCAAGAGGAGGCTTCTCTCAGCTCTAGATATGTGAGAGGGACCCTGAGTTTGCGGCCTCAAGTTCAATGGACACTGTGATGCCCTGACTCGAAATAAGGCCGGATATCCCTGCAGTGACTTGAATGCAGGCTCGTCTTGCATCTCCCAAGAAGAAGGGATGTCTGAATCCCCTGTGGAGACCACAGAGAAAGACCTAGTTCCCCACCTCATGGCGACCGGAGGCCTCACATCCTTTGATAATTCCAGAGGTACGCGAAGATCAGTGCCTCCAAAGGAGACGATGCCTGACTCCTCGTCAAACTTGATAGGAGTCCCAGGATTCCTGTGGCACGTGGAAAGGGACCCTTGGTCTCCCGCCTCAGCTGGAGAGGCGTCCCAATTGCCCTGCCAAGCCTCGAGGAGAATCCCGAGTTGTCCCTCGCAACTAGGCAGGAGTCCTGACGTCGCTGAAGAAACACGTGGGTGGAAGGGCCATCCCCGTCGTAACTCGAGAATATACCCCAGGTTCCCGCCGCAACTCGAGAAAAACCATGAGACTTCCCCCTCGCCGCGAGATGAGGCCCGATTCCCCTGCACTGCGTGCAGAGCAATTCCGTGTTGCACATCACACATGAAAGGACCCTTCATTTCCTTGATGGCACTCCAGAGAAACCCCAAGAACACTGTTTCAAGGCTAGAGGGATCCTGAGGTCACTGTTCCAACACGAAAGAGCTCCGTGGACCAAAAATCAACTCGAGATGAGAGGTTAGTCCCTGGCTTCGACTCCAGAGGAATACCACCTTACCACAAGCACAACAAGAGGAGGCTTCTCTCAGCTCTAGGTATGTGAGAGGGACCCTGAGTTTGCGGCCTCAAGTGGAATGGACACCACGATGCCCTGACTCGAAATAAGGCCGGATATCCCTGCAGTGACTTGAATGCAGGCTCGTCTTGCATCTCCCAAGATGAAAGGATGTCTATATCCCCTGTGGAGACCACAGAGAAAGACCTAGTTTCCCACCTCATCGCGACCGGAGGCCTCACATCCTTTGAAAACTTCAGAGGTCCGCCGAGATCAGTGCCTCCAAAGGAGACGATGCCTGACTCCTCGTGAAACTTGATAGGAGTCCCAGGATTCCTGTGGCACGTGGAAAGGGACACTTGGTCTCCCGCCTCAGCTGGAGAGGCATCCCAATTGCCCTGCCAAGCCTCGAGGACAATCCCGAGTTGTCCCTCGCAACTAGGCAGGAGTCCTGACGTCGCTGAACAAACACGTGGGTGGAAGGGCCATCCCCGTCGTAACTCGAGAATATACCCCAGGTTCCCGCCGCAACTCGAGAAAAACCATGAGACTTCCCCCTCGCCGCGAGATGAGGCCCGATTCCCCTGCACTGCGTGCAGAGCAATTCCGTGTTGCACATCACACATGAAAGGAACCTTGATTTCCTTGATGGCACTCCAGAGAAACACCAAGAACACTGTTTCAAGGCCAGAGGGATCGTGAGGTCACTGTAGCAACATGAAAGAGCTCCGTGGACCAAGATTCAACTCGAGATGAGAGGTTAGTCCCTGTCTTCGACTCCAGAGGAATACCACCTTACCACAAGCACCTCAAGAGGAGGCTTCTCGCAGCTCTAGATATGTGAGAGGGACCCTGAGTTTGCGGCCTCAAGTTCAATGGACACTGTGATGCCCTGACTCGAAATAAGGCCGGATATCCCTGCAGTGACTTGAATGCAGGCTCGTCTTGCATCTCCCAAGAAGAAAGGATGTCTGAATCCCCTGTGGAGACCACAGAGAAAGACCTAGTTCCCCACCTCATCGCGACTGGAGGCCTCACATCCTTTGATAATTCCAGAGGAACGCGAAGATCAGTGCCTCCAAAGGAGACGATGCCTGACTCCTCCTGAAACTTCATAGGAGTCCCAGGATTCCTGTGGTACGTGGAAAGGGACCCTTTGTCTCCCGCCTCAGCTGGAGAGGCGTCCCAATTGCCCTGCCAATCCTCGAGGAGAATCCCGAGTTGTCCCTCGCAACTAGGCAAGAGTCCTGACGGGGCTGAACAAACACGTGGGTGAAAGGGCCATCCCCGTCATAACTCGAGAATATACCTCAGGTTCCCGCCGCAACTCGAGAAAAACCATGAGACTTCCCCCTCGCCGCGAGATGAGGCCCGATTCTCCTGCACTGCATGCAGAGCAATTCCGTATTGCACATCACACATGAAAGGAGCCTTGATTTCCTTGATGGCACTCCAGAGAAACCCCAAGAACACTGTTGCAAGGCTACAGGGATCCTGAGGTCACTGTAGCAACACGAAAGAGCTCCGTGGACCAAGAATCAACTCGAGATGAGAAGTTAGTCCCTGGCTTCGACTCCAGAGGAATACCACCTTACCACAAGCACCTCAAGAGGAGGCTTCTCTCAGCTCTAGGTATGTGAGAGGGACCCTGAGTTTGCGGCCTCAAGTGGAATGGACACTGCGATGCCCTGACGCGAAATAAGGCCGGATATTCCTGCAGTGACTTGAATGCAGGCTCGTCTTGCATCTCCCAAGATGAAAGGATGTCTGAATCCCCTGTGGAGACCACAGAGAAAGACCTAGTTCCCCACCTCATCGCGACCGGAGGCCTCACATCCTTTGAAAACTTCAGAGGTCCGCCGAGATCAGTGCCTCCAAAGGAGACGATGCCTGACTCCTCGTGAAACTTGATAGGAGTCCCAGGATTCCTGTGGCACGTGGAAAGGGACCCTTGGTCTCCCGCCTCAGCTGGAGAGGCATCCCAATTGCCCTGCCAAGCCTCGAGGAGAATCCCGAGTTGTCCCTCGCAACTAGGCAGGAGTCCTGCCGTCGCTGAAGAAACACGTGGGTGGAAGGGCCTTCCCCGTCGTAACTCGAGAATATACCCCAGGTTCCCGCCGCAACTCGAGAAAAACCATGAGACTTCCCCCTCGCCGCGAGATGAGGCCCGATTCCCCTGCACTTCGTGCAGAGCAATTCCGTGTTGCACATCACACATGAAAAGAGCCTTGATTTCCTTGATGGCACTCCAGAGAAACACCAAGAACACTGTTTCAAGGCTAGAGGGATCCTGAGGTTACTGTAGCAACACGAAAGAGCTCAGTGGACCAAAAATCAACTCGAGATGAGAGGTTAGTCCCTGGCTTCGACTCCAGAGGAATACCACCTTACCACAAGCACCTCAAGAGGAGGCTTCTCTCACCTCTAGGTATGTGAGAGGGACCCTGAGTTTGCGGCCTAAAGTGGAATGGACACCGCGATGCCCTGACTCGAAATAAGGCCAGATATCCCTGCAGTTACTTGAATGCAGGCTCGTCTTGCATCTCCCAAGACGAAAGGATGTCTGAATCCCCTGTGGAGACCACAGAGAAAGACCTAGTTCCCCACCTCATCGCGACCGGAGGCCTCACATCCTTTGAAAACTCCAGAGGTACGCGGAGATCAGTGCCTCCAAAGGAGACAATGCCTGACTCCTCGTGAAACTTGATAGGAGTCCCAGGATTCCTGTGGCACGTGGAAAGGGACCCTTGGTCTCCCGCCTCAGCTGGAGAGGCGTCCCAATTGCCCTGCCAAGCCTCGAGCAGAATCCCGAGTTGTCCCTCGCAACTAGGCAGGAGTCCTGCCGTCGCTGAACAAACACGTGTGTGGAAGGGCCATTCCCGTCGGAACTCGAGAATATACCCCAGGTTCCCGCCGCAACTCGAGAAAAACCATGAGACTTCCCCCTCGCCGCAAGATGATGCCCGATTCTCCTGCACTGCATGCAGAGCAATTCCGTGTTGCACATCACACATGAAAAGAGCCTTGATTTCCTTGATGGCACTCCAGAGAAACACCAAGAACACTGTTTCAAGGCCAGAGGGATTCTGAGGTCACTGTAGCAACATGAAAGAGCTCCGTGGACCAAGAATCAACTCGAGATGAGAGGTTAGTCCCTGTCTTCGACTCCAGAGGAATACCACCTTACCACAAGCACCTCAAGAGGAGGCTTCTCTCAGCTCTAGGTATGTGATAGGGACTCTGAGTTTGCGGCCTCAAGTGGAATGGACACTGTGATGCCCTGACGCGAAATAAGGCCGGATATCCCTGCAGTGACTTGAATGCAGGCTCGTCTTGCATCTCCCAAGACGAAAGGATGTCTGAACCCCTCTTGAGACCACAGAGAAAGACCTAGTTCACCACCTCATCGCGACCGGAGGCCTCACATCCTTTGAAAACTCCAGAGGTACACGGAGATCAGTCCCTCCAAAGGAGACGATGCCTGACTCCTCGTGAAACTTGATAGGAGTCCCAGGATTCCTGTGGCACGTGGAAAGGGACCCTTCGTCTCCCACCTCAGATGGAGAGGCGTCCCATTTGCCCTGCCAAGCCTCGAGGAGAATCCCGAGTTGTCCCTCGCAACTAGGCAGGAGTCCTGCCGTCGCTGAACAAACACGTGTGTGGAAGGGCCATCCCCGTCGTAACTCGAGAATATACCCCAGGTTCCCGCCGCAACTCGAGAAAAACCATGAGACTTCCCCCTCGCCGCGAGATGAGGCCCGATTCCCCTGCACTGCGTGCAGAGCAATTCCGTGTTGCACATCACACATGAAAGGAGCCTTGATTTCCTTGATGGCACTCCAGAGAAACCCCAAGAACACTGTTTCAAGGCTAGAGGGATCCTGAGGTCACTGTAGCAACACGAAAGAGCTCCGTGGACCAAAAATCAAATTGAGATGAGGGGTAAGTCCCTGTCTTCGACTCCAGAGGAATACCACCTTACCACAAGCACCTCAAGAGGAGGCTTCTCTCAGCTCTAGGTATGTGAGAGGGACCCTGAGTTTGCGGCCTCAAGTTCAATGGACACTGTGATGCCCTGACTCGAAATAAGGCCGGATATCCCTGCAGTGACTTGAATGCAGGCTCGTCTTGCATCTCCCAAGAAGAAAGGATGTCTGAATCCCCTGTGGAGACCACAGAGAAAGACCTAGTTCCCCACCTCATCGCGACCGGAGGCCTCACATCCTTTGATAATTCCAGAGGTACGCGAAGATCAGTGCCTCCAAAGGAGACGATGCCTGACTCCTCGTCAAACTTGATAGGAGGCCCAGGATTCCTGTGGCACGTGGAAAGGGACCCTTGGTCTCCCGCCTCAGCTGGAGAGGCGTCCCAATTGCCCTGCCAAGCCTCGAGGAGAATCCCGAGTTGTCCCTCGCAACTAGGCAGGAGTCCTGACGTCGCTGAACAAACACGTGGGTGGAAGGGCCATCCCCGTCGTAACTCGAGAATATGCCCCAGGTTCCCGCCGCAACTCGAGAAAAACCATGAGACTTCCCCCTCGGGGCGAGATGCGGCCCGATTCCCCTGCACTGCGTGCAGAGCAATTCCGTGTTGCACATCACACATGAAAGGAGCCTTGATTTCCTTGATGGCACTCCAGAGAAACCCCAAGAACACTGTTTCAAGGCTAGAGGGATCCTGAGGTCACTGTAGCAACACGAAAGAGCTCCGTGGACCAAAAATCAACTCGAGATGAGAGGTTAGTCCCTGGCTTCGACTTCAGAGGAATACCACCTTACCACAAGCGCCTCAAGAGGAGGCTTCTCTCAGCTCTAGGTATGTGAGAGGGACCCTGAGTTTGCGGCCTCAAGTGGAATGGACACCACGATGCCCTGACTCGAAATAAGCCCGGATATCCCTGCAGTGACTTGAATGCAGGCTCGTCTTGCATCTCCCAAGATGAAAGGATGTCTGAATCCCCTGTGGAGACCACAGAGAAAGACCTAGTTTCCCACCTCATCGCGACCGGAGGCCTCACATCCTTTGAAAACTTCAGAGGTCCGCCGAGATCAGTGCCTCCAAAGGAGACGATGCCTGACTCCTCGTGAAACTTGATAGGAGTCCCAGGATTCCTGTGGCACGTGGAAAGGGACCCTTGGTCTCCCGCCTCAGCTGGAGAGGCATCCCAATTGCCCTGCCAAGCCTCGAGGAGAATCCCGAGTTGTCCCTCGCAACTAGGCAGGAGTCCTGACGTCGCTGAACAAACACGTGGGTGGAAGGGCCATCCCCGTCGTAACTCGAGAATATACCCCAGGTTCCCGCCGCAACTCGAGAAAAACCATGAGACTTCCCCCTCGCCGCGAGATGAGGCCCGATTCCCCTGCACTCGTGCAGAGCAATTCCGTGTTGCACATCACACATGAAAGGAACCTTGATTTCCTTGACGGCACTCCAGAGAAACACCAAGAACACTGTTTCAAGGCCAGAGGGATCGTGAGGTCACTGTAGCAACATGAAAGAGCTCCGTGGACCAAGATTCAACTCGAGATGAGAGGTTAGTCCCTGGCTTCGACTCCAGAGGAATACCACCTTACCACAAGCACCTCAAGAGGAGGCTTCTCTCAGCTCTAGGTATGTGAGAGGGACCCTGATTTTGTGGCCTCAAGTCGAATGGACACCGCGATGCCCTGACTCGAAATAATGCCGGATATCCCTGCAGTGACTTGAATGCAGGCTCGTCTTGCATCTCCCAAGACGAAAGGATGTCTGAACCCCTCTTGAGACCACAGAGAAAGACCTAGTTCCCCACCTCATCGCGACCGGACGCCTCACATCCTTTGAAAACTCCAGAGGTACGCGGAGATCAGCCCTCCAAAGGAGACGATGCCTGACTCCTCGTGAAACTTGATAGGAGTCCCAGGATTCCTGTGGCACGTGGAAAGGGACCCTTGGTCTCCCGCCTCAGCTGGAGAGGCGTCCCAATTGCCCTGCCAAGCCTCGAGGAGAATCCCGAGTTGTCCCTCGCAACTAGGCAGGAGTCCTGACGTCGCTGAAGAAACACGTGGGTGGAAGGGCCATCCCCGTCGTAACTCGAGAATATACCCCAGGTTCCCGCCGCAACTCGAGAAAAACCATGAGACTTCCCCCTCGCCGCGAGATGAGGCCCGATTCCCCTGCACTGCGTGCAGAGCAATTCCGTGTTGCACATCACACATGAAAGGAGCCTTGATTTCCTTGATGGCACTCCAGAGAAACCCCAAGAACACTGTTTCAAGGCTAGAGGGATCCTGAGGTCACTGTAGCAACACGAAAGAGCTCCGTGGACCAAAAATCAACTCGAGATGAGAGGTTAGTCCCTGGCTTCGACTCCAGAGGAATACCACCTTACCACAAGCACAACAAGAGGAGGCTTCTCTCAGCTCTAGGTATGTGAGAGGGACCCTGAGTTTGCGGCCTCAAGTGGAATGGACACCACGATGCCCTGACTCGAAATAAGGCCGGATATCCCTGCAGTGACTTGAATGCAGGCTCGTCTTGCATCTCCCAAGATGAAAGGATGTCTATATCCCCTGTGGAGACCACAGAGAAAGACCTAGTTTCCCACCTCATCGCGACCGGAGGCCTCACATCCTTTGAAAACTTCAGAGGTCCGCCGAGATCAGTGCCTCCAAAGGAGACGATGCCTGACTCCTCGTGAAACTTGATAGGAGTCCCAGGATTCCTGTGGCACGTGGAAAGGGACCCTTGGTCTCCCGCCTCAGCTGGAGAGGCATCCCAATTGCCCTGCCAAGCCTCGAGGACAATCCCGAGTTGTCCCTCGCAACTAGGCAGGAGTCCTGACGTCGCTGAACAAACACGTGGGTGGAAGGGCCATCCCCGTCTTAACTCGAGAATATACCCCAGGTTCCCGCCGCAACTCGAGAAAAACCATGAGACTTCCCCCTCGCCGCGAGATGAGGCCCGATTCCCCTGCACTGCGTGCAGAGCAATTCCGTGTTGCACATCACACATGAAAGGAACCTTGATTTCCTTGATGGCACTCCAGAGAAACACCAAGAACACTGTTTCAAGGCCAGAGGGATCGTGAGGTCACTGTAGCAACATGAAAGAGCTCCGTGGACCAAGATTCAACTCGAGATGAGAGGTTAGTCCCTGTCTTCGACTCCAGAGGAATACCACCTTACCACAAGCACCTCAAGAGGAGGCTTCTCGCAGCTCTAGATATGTGAGAGGGACCCTGAGTTTGCGGCCTCAAGTTCAATGGACACTGTGATGCCCTGACTCGAAATAAGGCCGGATATCCCTGCAGTGACTTGAATGCAGGCTCGTCTTGCATCTCCCAAGAAGAAAGGATGTCTGAATCCCCTGTGGAGACCACAGAGAAAGACCTAGTTCCCCACCTCATCGCGACTGGAGGCCTCACATCCTTTGATAATTCCAGAGGAACGCGAAGATCAGTGCCTCCAAAGGAGACGATGCCTGACTCCTCCTGAAACTTCATAGGAGTCCCAGGATTCCTGTGGTACGTGGAAAGGGACCCTTTGTCTCCCGCCTCAGCTGGAGAGGCGTCCCAATTGCCCTGCCAATCCTCGAGGAGAATCCCGAGTTGTCCCTCGCAACTAGGCAAGAGTCCTGACGGGGCTGAACAAACACGTGGGTGAAAGGGCCATCCCCGTCATAACTCGAGAATATACCTCAGGTTCCCACCGCAACTCGAGAAAAACCATGAGACTTCCCCCTCGCCGCGAGATGAGGCTCGATTCTCCTGCACTTCATGCAGAGCAATTCCGTGTTGCACATCACACATGAAAGGAGCCTTGATTTCCTTGATGGCACTCCAGAGAAACCCCAAGAACACTGTTGCAAGGCTACAGGGATCCTGAGGTCACTGTAGCAACACGAAAGAGCTCCGTGGACCAAGAATCAACTCTAGATGAGAAGTTAGTCCCTGGCTTCGACTCCAGAGGAATACCACCTTACCACAAGCACCTCAAGAGGAGGCTTCTCTCAGCTCTAGGTATGTGAGAGGGACCCTGAGTTTGCGGCCTCAAGTGGAATGGACACTGCGATGCCCTGACGCGAAATAAGGCCGGATATTCCTGCAGTGACTTGAATGCAGGCTCGTCTTGCATCTCCCAAGATGAAAGGATGTCTGAATCCCCTGTGGAGACCACAGAGAAAGACCTAGTTCCCCACCTCATCGCGACCGGAGGCCTCACATCCTTTGAAAACTTCAGAGGTCCGCCGAGATCAGTGCCTCCAAAGGAGACGATGCCTGACTCCTCGTGAAACTTGATAGGAGTCCCAGGATTCCTGTGGCACGTGGAAAGGGACCCTTGGTCTCCCGCCTCAGCTGGAGAGGCATCCCAATTGCCCTGCCAAGCCTCGAGGAGAATCCCGAGTTGTCCCTCGCAACTAGGCAGGAGTCCTGCCGTCGCTGAAGAAACACGTGGGTGGAAGGGCCTTCCCCGTCGTAACTCGAGAATATACCCCAGGTTCCCGCCGCAACTCGAGAAAAACCATGAGACTTCCCCCTCGCCGCGAGATGAGGCCCGATTCCCCTGCACTTCGTGCAGAGCAATTCCGTGTTGCACATCACACATGAAAAGAGCCTTGATTTCCTTGATGGCACTCCAGAGAAACACCAAGAACACTGTTTCAAGGCTAGAGGGATCCTGAGGTTACTGTAGCAACACGAAAGAGCTCAGTGGACCAAAAATCAACTCGAGATGAGAGGTTAGTCCCTGGCTTCGACTCCAGAGGAATACCACCTTACCACAAGCACCTCAAGAGGAGGCTTCTCTCACCTCTAGGTATGTGAGAGGGACCCTGAGTTTGCGGCCTAAAGTGGAATGGACACCGCGATGCCCTGACTCGAAATAAGGCCAGATATCCCTGCAGTTACTTGAATGCAGGCTCGTCTTGCATCTCCCAAGACGAAAGGATGTCTGAATCCCCTGTGGAGACCACAGAGAAAGACCTAGTTCCCCACCTCATCGCGACCGGAGGCCTCACATCCTTTGAAAACTCCAGAGGTACGCGGAGATCAGTGCCTCCAAAGGAGACAATGCCTGACTCCTCGTGAAACTTGATAGGAGTCCCAGGATTCCTGTGGCACGTGGAAAGGGACCCTTGGTCTCCCGCCTCAGCTGGAGAGGCGTCCCAATTTCCCTGCCAAGCATCGAGCAGAATCCCGAGTTGTCCCTCGCAACTAGGCAGGAGTCCTGCCGTCGCTGAACAAACACGTGTGTGGAAGGGCCATTCCCGTCGGAACTCGAGAATATACCCCAGGTTCCCGCCGCAACTCGAGAAAAACCATGAGACTTCCCCCTCGCCGCAAGATGATGCCCGATTCTCCTGCACTGCATGCAGAGCAATTCCGTGTTGCACATCACACATGAAAAGAGCCTTGATTTCCTTGATGGCACTCCAGAGAAACACCAAGAACACTGTTTCAAGGCCAGAGGGATTCTGAGGTCACTGTAGCAACATGAAAGAGCTCCGTGGACCAAGAATCAACTCGAGATGAGAGGTTAGTCCCTGTCTTCGACTCCAGAGGAATACCACCTTACCACAAGCACCTCAAGAGGAGGCTTCTCTCAGCTCTAGGTATGTGATAGGGACTCTGAGTTTGCGGCCTCAAGTGGAATGGACACTGTGATGCCCTGACGCGAAATAAGGCCGGATATCCCTGCAGTGACTTGAATGCAGGCTCGTCTTGCATCTCCCACGATGAAAGGATGTCTGAGTTTCCTGTTGAGACCACAGAGAAAGACCTAGTTCCCCACCTCATCGCGACCGGAGGCCTCATATCCTTTGAAAACTCCAGAGGTACGCGGAGATCAGTGCCTCCAAAGGAGTCGATGCCTGACTCCTCGGGAAACTTGATAGGAGTCCCAGGATTCCTGTGGCACGTGGAAAGGGACCCTTGGTCTCCCGCCTCAGCTGGAGCGGCGTCACAATTGCCCTGCCAAGCCTCGAGGAGAATCCCGAGTTGTCCCTCGCAACTAGGCAGGAGTCCTGACGTCGCTGAACAAACACGTGGGTGGAAGGGCCATCCCCGTCATAACTCGAGAATATACCCCAGGTTCCCGCCGCAACTCGAGAAAAACCATGAGACTTCCCCCTCGCCGCAAAATGAGGCCCGATATCCTGCACTGCGTGCAGAGCAATTCCGTTTTGCACATCATACATGAAAGGAGCCTTGATTTCCTTGATGGCACTCCAGAGAAACCCCAAGAACACTGTTTCAAGGCTAGAGGGAACCTGAGGTCACTGTAGCAACACGAAAGAGCTCCGTGGACCAAAAATCAACTCGAGATGAGAGGTTAGTCCCTGTCTTCGACTCCAGAGGAATTCCACCTTACCACAAGCACCTCAAGAGGAGGCTTCTCTCAGCTCTAGATATGTGAGAGGGACCCTGAGTTTGCGGCCTCAAGTTCAATGGACACTGTGATGCCCTGACTCGAAATAAGGCCGGATATCCCTGCAGTGACTTGAATGCAGGCTCGTCTTGCATCTCCCAAGAAGAAGGGATGTCTGAATCCCCTGTGGAGACCACAGAGAAAGACCTAGTTCCCCACCTCATGGCGACCGGAGGCCTCACATCCTTTGATAATTCCAGAGGTACGCGAAGATCAGTGCCTCCAAAGGAGACGATGCCTGACTCCTCGTCAAACTTGATAGGAGTCCCAGGATTCCTGTGGCACGTGGAAAGGAACCCTTGGTCTCCCGCCTCAGCTGGAGAGGCGTCCCAATTGCCCTGCCAAGCCTCGAGGAGAATCCTGAGTTGTCCCTCGCAACTAGGCAGGAGTCCTGACGTCGCTGAAGAAACACGTGGGTGGAAGGGCCATCCCCGTCGTAACTCGAGAATATACCCCAGGTTCCCGCCGCAACTCGAGAAAAACCATGAGACTTCCCCCTCGCCGCGAGATGAGGCCCGATTCCCCTGCACTGCGTGCAGAGCAATTCCGTGTTGCACATCACACATGAAAGGAGCCTTGATTTCCTTGATGGCACTCCAGAGAAACCCCAAGAACACTGTTTCAAGGCTAGAGGGATCCTGAGGTCACTGTAGCAACACGAAAGAGCTCCGTGGACCAAAAATCAACTCGAGATGAGAGGTTAGTCCCTGTCTTCGACTCCAGAGGAATACCACCTTACCACAAGCACCTCAAGAGGAGGCTTCTCTCAGCTCTAGGTATGTGAGAGGGACCCTGAGTTTGCGGCCTCAAGTGGAATGGACACCACGCTGCCCTGACTCGAAATAAGGCCGGATATCCCTGCAGTGACTTGAATGCAGGCTCGTCTTGCATGTCCCAAGATGAAAGGATGTCTATATCCCCTGTGGAGACCACAGAGAAAGACCTAGTTTCCCACCTCATCGCGACCGGAGGCCTCACATCCTTTGAAAACTTCAGAGGTCCGCCGAGATCAGTGCCTCCAAAGGAGACGATGCCTGACTCCTCGTGAAACTTGATAGGAGTCCCAGGATTCCTGTGGCACGTGGAAAGGGACCCTTGGTCTCCCGCCTCAGCTGGAGAGGCATCCCAATTGCCCTGCCAAGCCTCGAGGAGAATCCCGAGTTGTCCCTCGCAACTAGGCAGGAGTCCTGACGTCGCTGAACAAACACGTGGGTGGAAGGGCCATCCCCGTCGTAACTCGAGAATATACCCCAGGTTCCCGC
Source organism: Cervus elaphus (assembly GCF_910594005.1). Lineage (NCBI taxonomy): Eukaryota > Metazoa > Chordata > Mammalia > Artiodactyla > Cervidae > Cervus > Cervus elaphus. The sequence continues at coordinate 9,613,965 of NC_057834.1, read as the reverse complement.
CGCAACTCGAGAAAAACCATGAGACTTCCCCCTCGCCGCGAGATGAGGCCCGATTCCCCTGCACTGCGTGCAGAGCAATTCCGTGTTGCACATCACACATGAAAGGAACCTTGATTTCCTTGATGGCACTCCAGAGAAACACCAAAAACACTGTTTCAAGGCCAGAGGGATCGTGAGGTCACTGTAGCAACATGAAAGAGCTCCGTGGACCAAGATTCAACTCGAGATGAGAGGTTAGTCCCTGTCTTCGACTCCAGAGGAATACCACCTTACCACAAGCACCTCAAGAGGAGGCTTCTCGCAGCTCTAGATATGTGAGAGGGACCCTGAGTTTGCGGCCTCAAGTTCAATGGACACTGTGATGCCCTGACTCGAAATAAGGCCGGATATCCCTGCAGTGACTTGAATGCAGGCTCGTCTTGCATCTCCCAAGAAGAAAGGATGTCTGAATCCCCTGTGGAGACCACAGAGAAAGACCTAGTTCCCCACCTCATCGCGACCGGAGGCCTCACATCCTTTGATAATTCCAGAGGAACGCGAAGATCAGTGCCTCCAAAGGAGACGATGCCTGACTCCTCCTGAAACTTCATAGGAGTCCCAGGATTCCTGTGGTACGTGGAAAGGGACCCTTTGTCTCCCGCCTCAGCTGGAGAGGCGTCCCAATTGCCCTGCCAATCCTCGAGGAGAATCCCGAGTTGTCCCTCGCAACTAGGCAAGAGTCCTGACGGGGCTGAACAAACACGTGGGTGGAAGGGCCATCCCCGTCATAACTCGAGAATATACCTCAGGTTCCCGCCGCAACTCGAGAAAAACCATGAGACTTCCCCCTCGCCGCGAGATGAGGCTCGATTCTCCTGCACTTCATGCAGAGCAATTCCGTGTTGCACATCACACATGAAAGGAGCCTTGATTTCCTTGATGGCACTCCAGAGAAACCCCAAGAACACTGTTGCAAGGCTACAGGGATCCTGAGGTCACTGTAGCAACACGAAAGAGCTCCGTGGACCAAGAATCACCTCGAGATGAGAAGTTAGTCCCTGGCTTCGACTCCAGAGGAATACCACCTTACCACAAGCACCTCAAGAGGAGGCTTCTCTCAGCTCTAGGTATGTGAGAGGGACCCTGAGTTTGCGGCCTCAAGTGGAATGGACACTGCGATGCCCTGACGCGAAATAAGGCCGGATATCCCTGCAGTGACTTGAATGCAGGCTCGTCTTGCATCTCCCAAGATGAAAGGATGTCTGAATCCCCTATGGAGACCACAGAGAAAGACCTAGTTCCCCACCTCATTGCGACCGGAGGCCTCACATCCTTTAAAAACTCCAGAGGTACGCAGAGATCAGTGCCTCCAAAGGAGACGATGCCTGACTCCTCGTGAAACTTGATAGGAGTCCCAGGATTCCTGTGGCACGTGGAAAGGGACCCTTGGTTTCCCGCCTCAGCTGGAGAGGCGTCCCAATTGCCTTGCCAAGCCTCGAGGAGAATCCCGAGTTGTCCCTCGCAACTAGGCAGGAGTCCTGACGTCACTGAACAAACACGTGGGTGGATGGGCCATCCCCGTCGTAACTCGAGAATATACCCCAGGTTCCCGCCGCAACTCGAGAAAAACCATGAGACTTCCCCCTCGCCGCGAGATGAGGCCCGATTCCCCTGCACTGCGTGCAGAGCAATTCCGTGTTGCACATCACACATGAAAGGAGCCTTGATTTCCTTGATGGCACTCCAGAGAAACCCCAAGAACACTGTTTCAAGGCTCGAGGGATCCTGAGGTCACTGTAGCAACACAGAAGAGCTCCGTTGACCAAAAATCAACTCGAGATGAGAGGGTAGTCCCTGGCTTCGACTCCAGAGGAATACCACCTTACCACAAGCACCTCAAGAGGAGGCTTCTCTCAGCTCTAGGTATGTGAGAGGGACCCTGAGTTTGCGGCCTCAAGTGGAATGGACACCGCGATGCCCTTACTCGAAATAAGACCGGATATCCCTGCAGTGACTTGAATGCAGGCTCATCTTGCATCTCCCAAGATGAAAGGATGTCTGAATCCCCTGTGGAGACCACAGAGAAAGACCTAGTTCCCCACCTCATCGCGACCGGAGGCCTCACATCCTTTGAAAACTCCAGAGGTACGCGGAGATCAGTGCCTCCAAAGGAGACGATGCCTGACTCCTCGTGAAACTTGATAGGAGTCCCAGGATTCCTGTGGCACGTGGAAAGGGACCCTTGGTCTCCCGCCTCAGCTGGAGAGGCGTCCCAATTTCCCTGCCAAGCATCGAGCAGAATCCCGAGTTGTCCCTCGCAACTAGGCAGGAGTCCTGCCGTCGCTGAACACACACGTCGGTGGAAGGGCCATCCCCATCGTAACTCGAGAATATACCCCAGGTTCCCGCCGCAACTCGAGAAAAACCATGAGACTTCCCCCTCGCCGCGAGATGAGGCCCGATTCCCCTGCACTGCGTGCAGAGCAATTCCGTGTTGCACATCACACATGAAAGGAGCCTTTATTTCCTTGATGGCACTCCAGAGAAACCCCAAGAACACTGTTTCAAGGCTAGAGGGATCCTGAGGTCACTGTGGCAACATGAAAGAGCTCCGTGGACCATGAATCAACACGAGATGAGAGGTTAGTCCCTGGCTTCGACTCCAGAGGAATACCACCTTACCACAAGCACCTCAAGAGGAGGCTTCTCTCAGCTCTAGGTATGTGAGAGGGACCCTGATTTTGCGGCCTCAAATGGAATGGACACCGCGATGCCCTGACTCGAAATAAGGCCGGATATCCCTGCAGTGACTTGAATGCAGGCTCGTCTTGCATCTCCCAAGACGAAAGGATGTCTGAACCCCTCTTGAGACCACAGAGAAAGACCTAGTTCACCACCTCATCGCGACCGGAGGCCTCACATCCTTTGAAAACTCCAGAGGTACACGGAGATCAGTCCCTCCAAAGGAGACGATGCCTGACTCCTCGTGAAACTTGATAGGAGTCCCAGGATTCCTGTGGCACGTGGAAAGGGACCCTTCGTCTCCCACCTCAGATGGAGAGGCGTCCCATTTGCCCTGCCAAGCCTCGAGGAGAATCCCGAGTTGTCCCTCGCAACTAGGCAGGAGTCCTGACGTCGCTGAACAAACACGTGGGTGGAAGGGCCATCCACGTCTTAACTCGAGAATATACCCCAGGTTCCCGCCGCAACTCGAGAAAAACCATGAGACTTCCCCCTCGCCGCGAGATGAGGCCCGATTCCCCTGCACTGCGTGCAGAGCAATTCCGTGTTGCACATCACACATGAAAGGAGCCTTGATTTCCTTGATGGCACTCCAGAGAAACCCCAAGAACACTGTTTCAAGGCTAGAGGGATCCTGAGGTCACTGTAGCAACACGAAAGAGCTCCGTGGACCAAAAATCAAATTGAGATGAGGGGTAAGTCCCTGTCTTCGACTCCAGAGGAATACCACCTTACCACAAGCACCTCAAGAGGAGGCTTCTCTCAGCTCTAGGTATGTGAGAGGGACCCTGAGTTTGCGGCCTCAAGTTCAATGGACACTGTGATGCCCTGACTCGAAATAAGGCCGGATATCCCTGCAGTGACTTGAATGCAGGCTCGTCTTGCATCTCCCAAGACGAAAGGATGTCTGAATCCCCTGTGGAGACCACAGAGAAAGACCTAGTTCCCCACCTCATCGCGACCGGAGGCCTCACATCCTTTGATAATTCCAGAGGTCCGCGAAGATCAGTGCCTCCAAAGGAGACGATGCCTGACTCCTCGTCAAACTTGATAGGAGGCCCAGGATTCCTGTGGCACGTGGAAAGGGACCCTTGGTCTCCCGCCTCAGCTGGAGAGGCGTCCCAATTGCCCTGCCAAGCCTCGAGGAGAATCCCGAGTTGTCCCTCGCAACTAGGCAGGAGTCCTGACGTCGCTGAACAAACACGTGGGTGGAAGGGCCATCCCCGTCGTAACTCGAGAATATACCCCAGGTTCCCGCCGCAACTCGAGAAAAACCATGAGACTTCCCCCTCGCCGCGAGATGAGGCCCGATTCCCCTGCACTCGTGCAGAGCAATTCCGTGTTGCACATCACACATGAAAGGAACCTTGATTTCCTTGACGGCACTCCAGAGAAACACCAAGAACACTGTTTCAAGGCCAGAGGGATCGTGAGGTCACTGTAGCAACATGAAAGAGCTCCGTGGACCAAGATTCAACTCGAGATGAGAGGTTAGTCCCTGGCTTCGACTCCAGAGGAATACCACCTTACCACAAGCACCTCAAGAGGAGGCTTCTCTCAGCTCTAGGTATGTGAGAGGGACCCAGATTTTGTGGCCTCAAGTCGAATGGACACTGCGATGCCCTGACTCGAAATAAGGCCGGATATCCCTGCAGTGACTTGAATGCAGGCTCGTCTTGCATCTCCCAAGACGAAAGGATGTCTGAACCCCTCTTGAGACCACAGAGAAAGACCTAGTTCCCCACCTCATCGCGACCGGAGGCCTCACATCCTTTGAAAACTCCAGAGGTACGCGGAGATCAGCCCTCCAAAGGAGACGATGCCTGACTCCTCGTGAAACTTGATAGGAGTCCCAGGATTCCTGTGGCACGTGGAAAGGGACCCTTCGTCTCCCACCTCAGATGGAGAGGCGTCCCATTTGCCCTGCCAAGCCTCGAGGAGAATCCCGAGTTGTCCCTCGCAACTAGGCAGGAGTCCTGACGTCGCTGAACAAACACGTGGGTGGAAGGGCCATCCCCGTCTTAACTCGAGAATATACCCCAGGTTCCCGCCGCAACTCGAGAAAAACCATGAGACTTCCCCCTCGCCGCGAGATGAGGCCCGATTCCCCTGCACTGCGTGCAGAGCAATTCCGTGTTGCACATCACACATGAAAGGAGCCTTGATTTCCTTGATGGCACTCCAGAGAAACCCCAAGAACACTGTTTCAAGGCTAGAGGGATCCTGAGGTCACTGTAGCAACACGAAAGAGCTCCGTGGACCAAAAATCAAATCGAGATGAGGGGTTAGTCCCTGGCTTCGACTCCAGAGGAATACCACCTTACCACAAGCACCTCAAGAGTAGGCTTCTCTCAGCTCTACGTATGTGAGAGGGACCCTGAGTTTGCGGCCTCAAGTGGAATGGACACCACGCTGCCCTGACTCAAAATAAGGCCGGATATCCCTGCAGTGACTTGAATGCAGGCTCGTCTTGCATTGCCCAAGACGAAAGGATGTCTGAATCCCCTGTGGAGACCACAGAGAAAGACCTAGTTCCCCACCTCATCGCGACCGGAGGCCTCACATCCTTTGAAAACTCCAGAGGTACGCAGAGATCAGTGCCTCCAAAGGAGCCAATGCCTGACTCCTCGTCAAACTTGATAGGAGTCCCAGGATTCCTGTGGCACGTGGAAAGGGACCCTTGGTCTCCCGCCTCAGCTGGAGAGGCGTCCCAATTGCCCTGCCAAGCCTCGAGGAGAATCCCGAGTTGTCCCTCGCAACTAGGCAGGAGTCCTGACGTCGCTGAACAAACACGTGTGTGGAATGGCCATCCCCGTCGTAACTCGATAATATAGCCCAGGTTCCCGCCGCAACTCGAGAAAAACCATGAGACTTCCCCCTCGCCGCGAGATGAGGCCCGATTCCCCTGCACTGCATTCAAAGCAATTTCGTATAGCACATCAAACATGAAAGGAGCCTTGATTTCCTTGATGGCACTCCAGAGAAACCCCAAGAACACTGTTTCAAGGCTAGAGGGCTCCTGAGGTCACTGTAGCAACACGAAAGAGCTCCGTGGACCAACAATCATGTCGAGATGAGAGGTTAGTCCCTGGCTTCGACTCCAGAGGAATACCACCTTACCACAAGCACCTCAAGAGGAGGCTTCTCTCAGCTCAAGGTATGTGAGAGGGACCCTGAGTTTGCGGCCTCAAGTGGAATGGACACCGCGATGCCCTGACTCGAAATTCGGCCAGATATCCCTGCAGTGACTTGAATGCAGGCTCGTCTTGCATCTCCCAAAACGAAAGGATGTCTGAATCCCCTGTGGAGACCACAGAGAAAGACCTAGTTCCCCACCTCATCGCGACCGGAGGCCTCACATCCTTTGAAAACTCCAGAGGTACGCGGAGATCAGTGCCTCCAAAGGAGACGATGCCTGACTCCTCGTGAAACTTGATAGGAGTCCCAGGATTCCTGTGGCACGTGGAAAGGGACCCTTGGTCTCCCGTCTCAGCTGGAGAGGCGTCCCAATTGCCCTGCCAAGCCTCAAGCAGAATCCCGAGTTGTCCCTCGCAACTAAGCAGTAGTCCTGCCTCCGCTGAACAAACACGTGGGTGGAAGGGCCATCCCCGTCGTAACTCGAGAATTTACCCCAGGTTCCCGCCGCAACTCGAGAAAAACCATGAGACTTCCCCCTCGCCGCGAGATGAGGCCCGATTCCCCTGCACTGCGTGCAGAGCAATTCCTTGTTGCACATCACACATGAAAGGAGCCTTGATTTCCTTGGTGGCACTCCAGAGAAACCCCAAGAACACTGTTTCAAGGCTAGAGGGATCCTGAGGTCACTGTGGCAACACGAAAGAGCTCCGTCGACCAAGAATCAACTCGAGATGAGAGGTTAGTCCCTGGCTTCGATTCCAGAGGAATACCACCTTACCACAAGCACCTCAAGAGGAGGCTTCTCTCAGCTCTAGGTATGTGAGAGGGACCCTGATTTTGCGGCCTTAAGTGGAATGGACACTGCGATGCCCTGACTCGAAATAAGGCCGGATATCCCTGCAGTGACTTGAATGCAGGCTCGTCTTGCATCTCCCAAGACGAAAGGATGTCTGAACCCCTCTTGAGACCACAGAGAAAGACCTAGTTCCCCACCTCATCGCGACCGGAGGCCTCACATCCTTTGAAAACTCCAGAGGTACGTGGAGATCAGTCCCTCCAAAGGAGACGATGCCTGACTCCTCGTGAAACTTGATAGGAGTCCCAGGATTCCTGTGGCACCTGGAAAGGGACCCTTCGTCTCCCACCTCAGCTGGAGAGGCGTCCCATTTGCCCTGCCAAGCCTCGAGGAGAATCCCGAGTTGTCCCTCGCAACGAGGCAGGAGTCCTCACGTCGCTGAACAAACACATGGGTGGAAGGGACATCCCCGTCATAACTCGAGAATATACCCCAGGTTCCTGCCGCAACTCGAGAAAAACCATGAGACTTCCCCCTCGCCGCAAAATGAGGCCCGATATCCTGCACTGCGTGCAGAGCAATTCCGTGTTGCACATCACACATGAAAGGAGCCTTGATTTCCTTGATGGCACTCCAGAGAAACCCCAAGAACACTGTTTCAAGGCTCGAGGGATCCTGAGGTCACTGTAGCAACACAGAAGAGCTCCGTTGACCAAAAATCAACTCGAGATGAGAGGGTAGTCCCTGGCTTCGACTCCAGAGGAATACCACATTACCACAAGCACCTCAAGAGAAGGCTTCTCTCAGCTCTAGGTATGTGAGAGGGACCCTGAGTTTGCGGCCTCAAGTGGAATGGACACCGCGATGCCCTGGCTCGAAATAAGGCCGGATATCCCTGCAGTGACTTGAATGGAGGCTCATCTTGCATCTCCCAAGATGAAAGGATGTCTGAATCCCCTATGGAGACCACAGAGAAAGACCTAGTTCCCCACCTCATCGCGACCGGAGGCCTCACATCCTTTGAAAACTCCAGAGGTACGCGGAGATCAGTGCCTCCAAAGGAGACGATGCCTGACTCCTCGTGAAACTTGATAGGAGTCCTAGGATTCCTGTGGCACGTGGAAAGGACCCTTGGTCTACCGCCACAGATGGAGAGGCATCCCAATTTCCCTGCCCAGCCTCGAGGAGAATCCCGAGTTGTCCCTCGCTACTAGGCAGGAGTCCTGACGTCACTGAACAAACACGTGGGTGGATGGGCCATCCCCGTCGTAACTCGAGAATATACCCCAGGTTCCCGCCGCAACTCGAGAAAAACCATGAGACTTCCCCCTCGCCGCGAGATGAGGCCCGATTCCCCTGCACTGCGTGCAGAGCAATTCCGTGTTGCACATCACACATGAAAGGAGCCTTGATTTCCTTGATGGCACTCCAGAGAAACCCCAAGAACACTGTTTCAAGGCTAGAGTAATCCTGAGGTCACTGTGGCAACACGAAAGAGCTCCGTGGACCAAGAATCAACACGAGATGAGAGGTTAGTCCCTGGCTTCGACTCCAGAGGAATACCACCTTACCACAAGCACCTCAAGAGGAGGCTTCTCTCAGCTCTAGGTATGTGAGAGGGACCCTGATTTTGCGGCCTCAAGTGGAATGGACACCGCGATGCCCTGACTCGAAATAAGGCCGGATATCCCTGCAGTGACTTGAATGCAGGCTCGTCTTGCATCTCCCAAGACGAAAGGATGTCTGAACCCCTCTTGAGACCACAGAGAAATACCTAGTTCCCCACCTCATCGCGACCGGAGGCCTCACATCCTTTGAAAACTCCAGAGGTACACGGAGATCAGTCCCTCCAAAGGAGACGATGCCTGACTCCTCGTGAAACTTGATAGGAGTCCCAGGATTCCTGTGGCACGTGGAAAGGGACCCTTCGTCTCCCACCTCAGATGGAGAGGCGTCCCATTTGCCCTGCCAAGCCTCGAGGAGAATCCCGAGTTGTCCCTCGCAAATAGGCAGGAGTCCTGACGTCGCTGAACAAACATGTGGGTGGAAGGGCCATCCCCGTCTTAACTCGAGAATATACCCCAGGTTCCCGCCGCAACTCGAGAAAAACCATGAGACTTCCCCCTCGCCGCGAGATGAGGCCCGATTCCCCTGCACTGCGTGCAGAGCAATTCCGTGTTGCACATCACACATGAAAGGAGCCTTGATTTCCTTGATGGCACTCCAGAGAAACCCCAAGAACACTGTTTCAAGGCTAGAGGGATCCTGAGGTCACTGTAGCAACACGAAAGAGCTCCGTGGACCAAGAATCAACTCGAGATGAGAGGGTAGTCCCTGGCTTCGACTCCAGAGGAATACCACCTTACCACAAGCACCTCAAGAGGAGGCTTCTCTCAGCTCTAGGTATGTGAGAGGGACCCTGAGTTTGCGGCCTCAAGTGGAATGGACACCGCAATGCCCTGACTCGAAATAATGCCGGATATCCCTGCAGTGACTTCAATGCAGGCTTGTCTTGCATCTCCCAAGACGAAAGGATGTCTGAATCCCCTGTGGAGACCACAGAGAAAGACCTAGTTCCCCACCTCATCGCGACCGGAGGCCTCACATCCTTTGAAAACTCCAGAGGTACGCGGAGATCAGTGCCTCCAAAGTAGACGATGCCTGACTCCTCGTGAAACTTGATAGGAGTCCCAGGATTCCTGTGGCACGTGGAAAGGGACCCTTGGTCTCCCGCCTCAGCTGGAGAGGCGTCCCAATTGCCCTGCCAAGCCTCGAGCAGAATCCCGAGTTGTCCCTCGCAACTAGGCAGGAGTCCTGCCGTCGCTGAACAAATACGTGTGTGGAAGGGCCATCCCCATCGTAACTCGAGAATATACCCCAGGTTCCCGCCGCAACTCGAGAAAAACCATGAGACTTCCCCCTCGCCGCGAGATGAGGCCCGATTCCCCTGCACTGCGTGCAGAGCAATTCCGTGTTGCACATCACACATGAAAGGAGCCTTGATTTCCTTGATGGCACTCCAGAGAAACCCCAAGAACACTGTTTCAAGGCTAGAGGGATCCTGAGGTCACTGTAGCAACAAGAAAGAGCTCCGTGGAGCAAGAATCAACACGAGATGACAGGTTAGTCCCTGGCTTCGACTCCAGAGGAATACCACCTTACCACAAGCACCTCAAGAGGAGGCTTCTCTCAGCTCTAGGTATGTGAGAGGGACCCTGAGTTTGCGGCCTCAAGTGGAATGGACACTGCGATGCCTTGACTCGAAATAAGGCCGGATATCCCTGCAGTGACTTGAATGCAGGCTCGTCTTGCATCTCCCAAGACGAAAGGATGTCTGAACCCCTCTTGAGACCACAGAGAAAGACCTAGTTCCCCACCTCATCACGACCGGAGGCCTCACATCCTTTGAAAACTCCAGAGGTACACGGAGATCAGTCCCTCCAAAGGAGACGATGCCTGACTCCTCGTGAAACTTGATAGGAGTCCCAGGATTCCTGTGGCACGTGGTAAGGGACCCTTCGTCTCCCACCTCAGATGGAGAGGCGTCCCATTTGCCCTGCCAAGCCTCGAGGAGAATCCCGAGTTGTCCCTCGCAACTAGGCAGGAGTCCTGACGTCGCTGAACAAACACGTGGGTGGAAGGGCCATCCCCGTCTTAACTCGAGAATATACCCAAGGTTCCCGCCGCAACTCGAGAAAAACCATGAGACTTCCCCCTCGCCGCGAGATGAGGCCCGATTCCCCTGCACTGCGTGCAGAGCAATTCCGTGTTGCACATCACACATGAAAGGAGCCTTGATTTCCTTGAGGGCACTCCAGAGAAACCCCAAGAACACTGTTTCAAGGCTAGAGGGATCCTGAGATCACTGTAGCAACACGAAAGAGCTCCGTGGACTAAAAATCAAATCGAGATGAGGGGTTAGTCCCTGGCTTCGACTCCAGAGGAATACCACCTTACCACAAGCACCTCAAGAGGAGGCTTCTCTCAGCTCTACGTATGTGAGAGGGACCCTGAGTTTGCAGCCTCAAGTGGAATGGACACCACGCTGCCCTGACTCGAAATAAGGCCGGATATCCCTGCAGTGACTTGAATGCAGGCTCGTCTTGCATCTCCCAAGACGAAAGGATGTCTGAATCCCCTGTGGAGACCACAGAGAAAGACCTAGTTCCCCACCTCATCGCGACCGGAGGCCTCACATCCTTTGAAAATTCCAGAGGTACGCAGAGATCAGTGCCTCCAAAGGAGCCAATGCCTGACTCCTCGTCAAACTTGATAGGAGTCCCAGGATTCCTGTGGCACGTGGAAAGGGACCCTTGGTCTCCCGCCTCAGCTGGAGAGGCGTCCCAATTGCCCTGCCAAGCCTCGAGGAGAATCCCGAGTTGTCCCTCGCAACTAGGCAGGTGTCCTGACGTCGCTGAACAAACACGTGTGTGGAATGGCCATCCCCGTCGTAACTCGAGAATATAGCCCAGGTTTCCGCCGCAACTCGAGAAAAACCATGAGACTTCCCCCTCGCCGCGAGATGAGGCTCGACTCTCCTGCACTTCATGCAGAGCAATTCCGTGTTGCACATCACACATGAAAGGAGCCTTGATTTCCTTGATGGCACTCCAGAGAAAGCCCAAGAACACTGTTGCAAGGCTAGAGGGATCCTGAGGTCACTGTAGCAACACGAAAGAGCTCCGTGGACCAAAAATCAACTCGAGATGAGAGGTTAGTCCCTGGCTTCGACTCCAGAGGAATACCACCTTACCACAAGCACCTCAAGAGGAGGCTTCTCTCAGCTCTAGGTATGTGAGAGGGACCCTGAGTTTGCGGCCTCAAGTGGAATGGACACTGCGATGCCCTGACGCGAAATAAGGCCGGATATCCCTGCAGTGACTTGAATGCAGGCTCGTCTTGCATCTCCCAAGATGAAAGGATGTCTGAATCCCCTATGGAGACCACAGAGAAAGACCTAGTTCCCCACCTCATTGCGACCGGAGGCCTCACATCCTTTAAAAACTCCAGAGGTACGCGGAGATCAGTGCCTCCAAAGGAGACGATGCCTGACTCCTCGTGAAACTTGATAGAAGTCCCAGGATTCCTGTGGCACGTGGAAAGGGACCCTTGGTTTCCCACCTCAGCTGGAGAGGCGTCCCAATTGCCTTGCCAAGCCTCGAGGAGAATCCCGAGTTGTCCCTCGCAACTAGGCATGAATCCTGCCGTCGTTGAACAAACACGAGGGTGGAAGGGCCATCCCCGTCGTCACTCGAGAATATACCCCAGGTTCCCGCGGCAACTCGAGAAAAACCATGAGACTTCCCCCTCGCCGCGAGATGAGGCCCGATTCCCCTGCACTGCGTGCAGAGCAATTCCGTGTTGCACATCACACATGAAAGGAGCCTTGATTTCCTTGATGGCACTCCAGAGAAACCCCAAGAACACTGTTTCAAGGCTAGAGGGATCCTGAGGTCACTGTAACAACACAGAAGAGCTCCGTTGACCAAAAATCAACTCGAGATGAGAGGGTAGTCCCTGGCTTCGACTCCAGAGGAATACCACCTTACCACAAGCACCTCAAGAGAAGGCTTCTCTCAGCTCTAGGTATGTGAGAGGGACCCTGAGTTTGCGGCCTCAAGTGGAATGGACACCGCGATGCCCTGACTCGAAATAAGCCCGGATATCCCTGCAGTGACTTGAATGCAGGCTCATCTTGCATCTCCCAAGATGAAAGGATGTCTGAATCCCCTGTGGAGACCACAGAGAAAGACCTAGTTCCCCACCTCATCGCGACCGGAGGCCTCACATCCTTTGAAAACTCCAGAGGTACGCGGAGATCAGTGCCTCCAAAGGAGACGATGCCTGACTCCTCGTGAAACTTGATAGGAGTCCTAGGATTCCTGTGGCACGTGGAAAGGACCCTTGGTCTACCGCCACAGATGGAGAGGCGTCCCAATTTCCCTGCCCAGCCTCGAGGAGAATCCCGAGTAGTCCCTCGCAACTAGGCAGGAGTCCTGACGTCGCTGAACAAACACATGGGTGGATGGGCCATCCCCGTCGTAACTCGAGAATATACCCCAGGTTCCCGCCGCAACTCGAGAAAAACCATGAGACTTCCCCCTCGCCGCGAGATGAGGCCCGATTCCCCTGAACTCGTGCAGAGCAATTCCGTGTTTCACATCACACATGAAAGGAGCCTTGATTTCCTTGATGGCACTCCAGAAAAACCCCAAGAACACTGTTTCAAGGCTAGAGGGATCCTGAGGTCACTGTAGCAACACGAAAGAGCTCCGTGGACCAAGAATCAACTCTAGATGAGAGGTTAGTCCCTGGCTTCGACTCCAGAGGAATACCACCTTACCACAAGCACCTCAAGAGGAGGCTTCTCTCAGCTCTAGGTATGTGAGAGGGACCCTGAGTTTGCGGCCTCAAGTGGAATGGACACCGCAATGCCCTGACTCGAAATAAGGCCGGATATCCCTGCAGTGACTTCAATGCAGGCTTGTCTTGCATCTCCCAAGATGAAAGAATGTCTGAATCCCCTGTGGAGACCACAGAGAAAGACCTAGTTCCCCACCTCATCGCGACCGGAGGCCTCACATCCTTTGAAAACTCCAGAGGTACACGGAGATCAGTGCCTCCAAAGGAGACGATGCCTGACTCCTCGTGAAACTTGATAGGAGTCCCAGGATTCCTGTGGCACGTGGAAAGGGACCCTTGGTCTCCCGCCTCAGCTGGAGAGGCGTCCCAATTGCCCTGCCAAGCCTCGAGCAGAATCCCGAGTTGTCCCTCGCAACTAGGCAGGAGTCCTGCCGTCGCTGAACAAACACGTGTGTGGAAGGGCCATCCCCATCGTAACTCGAGAATATACCCCAGGTTCCCGCCGCAACTCGAGAAAAACCATGAGACTTCCCCCTCGCCGCGAGATGAGGCCCGATTCCCCTGCACTGCGTGCAGAGGAATTCCGTGTTGCACATCACACATGAAAGGAGCCTTGATTTCCTTGATGGCACTCCAGAGAAACCCCAAGAACACTGTTTCAAGGCTAGAGGGCTCCTGAGGTCACAGTGGCAACACGAAAGAGCTCCGTGGACCAAGAATCAACACGAGAGGAGAGGTTAGTCCCTGGCTTCGACTCCAGAGGAATACCACCTTACCACAAGCACCTCAAGAGGAGGCTTCTCTCAGCTCTAGGTATGTGAGAGGGACCCTGATTTTGCGGCCTCAAGTGGAATGGACACTGCGATGCCTTGACTCGAAATAAGGCTGGATATCCCTGCAGTGACTTGAATGCAGGCTCGTCTTGCATCTCCCAAGACGAAAGGATGTCTGAACCCATCTTGAGACCACAGTGAAATACCTAGTTTCCCACCTCATCGCGACCGGAGGCCTCACATCCTTTGAAAACTCTAGAGGTACACGGAGATCAGTCCCTCCAAAGGAGACGATGCCTGACTCCTCGTGAAACTTGATAGGAGTCCCAGGATTCCTGTGGCACGTGGAAAGGGACCCTTCGTCTCCCACCTCAGATGGAGAGGCGTCCCATTTGCCCTGCCAAGCCTCGAGGAGAATCCCGAGTTGTCCCTCGCAACTAGGCAGGAGTCCTGACGTCGCTGAACAAACACGTGGGTGGAAGGGCCATCCCCGTCTTAACTCGAGAATATACCCCAGGTTCCTGCCGCAACTCGAGAAAAACCATGAGACTTCCCCCTCGCCGCGAGATGAGGCCCGATTCCCCTGCACTGCGTGCAGAGCAATTCCGTGTTGCACATCACACATGAAAGGAGCCTTGATTTCCTTGATGGCACTCCAGAGAAACCCCAAGAACACTGTTTCAAGGCTAGAGGGATCCTGAGGTCACTGTAGCAACACGAAAGAGCTCCGTGGACCAAAAATCAAATCGAGATGAGGGGTTAGTCCCTGGCTTCGACTCCAGAGGAATACCACCTTACCACAAGCACCTCAAGAGGAGGCTTCTCTCAGCTCTACGTATGTGAGAGGGACCCTGAGTTTGCAGCCTCAAGTGGAATGGACACCACGCTGCCCTGACTCGAAATAAGGCCGGATATCCCTGCAGTGACTTGAATGCAGGCTCGTCTTGCATTGCCCAAGACGAAAGGATGTCTGAATCCCCTGTGGAGACCACAGAGAAAGACCTAGTTCCCCACCTCATCGCGACCGGAGGCCTCACATCCTTTGAAAACTCCAGAGGTACGCAGAGATCAGTGCCTCCAAAGGAGCCAATGCCTGACTCCTCGTCAAACTTGATAGGAGTCCCAGGATTTCTGTGGCACGTGGAAAGGGACCCTTGGTCTCCCGCCTCAGCTGGAGAGGCGTCCCAATTGCCCTGCCAAGCCTCGAGGAGAATCCCGAGTTGTCCCTCGCAACTAGGCAGGAGTCCTGACGTCGCTGAACAAACACGTGTGTGGAATGGCCATCCCCGTCGTAACTCGATAATATAACCCAGGTTCCCGCCTCAACTCGAGAAAAACCATGAGACTTCCCCCTCGCCGCGAGATGAGGCCCGATTCCCCTGCACTGCATTCAAAGCAATTCCGTATTGCACATCAAACATGAAAGGAGCCTTGATTTCCTTGATGGCACTCCAGAGAAACCCCAAGAACACTGTTTCAAGGCTAGAGGGCTCCTGAGGTCACTGTAGCAACACGAAAGAGCTCCGTGGACCAACAATCACGTCGAGATGAGAGGTTAGTCCCTGGCTTCGACTCCAGAGGAATACCACCTTACCACAAGCACCTCAAGAGGAGGTTTCTCTCAGCTCTAGGTATGTGAGAGGGACCCTGAGTTTGCGGCCTCAAGTGGAATGGACACCGCGATGCCCTGACTCGAAGTAAGGCCGGATATCCCTGCAGTGACTTGAATGCAGGCTCATCTTGCATCTCCCAAGACGAAAGGATGTCTGAATCCCCTGTGGAGACCACAGAGAAAGACCTAGTTCCCCACCTCATCGCGACCGGAGGCCTCACATCCTTTGAAAACTCCAGAGGTACGCGGAGATCAGTGCCTCCAAAGGAGACGATGCCTGACTCCTCGTGAAACTTGATAGGAGTCCCAGGATTCCTGTGGCACGTGGAAAGGGACACTTGGTCTCCCGTCTCAGCTGGAGAGGCGTCCCAATTGCCCTGCCAAGCCTCAAGCAGAATCCCGAGTTGTCCCTCGCAACTAAGCAGTAGTCCTGCCGCCGCTGAACAAACACGTGGGTGGAAGGGCCATCCACGTCGTAACTCGAGAATATACCCCAGGTTCCCGCCGCAACTCGAGAAAAACCATGAGACTTCCCCCTCGCCGCGAGATGAGGCCCGATTCCCCTGCACTGCGTGCAGAGCAATTCCGTGTTGCACATCACACATGAAAGGAGCCTTGATTTCCTTGGTGGCACTCCAGAGAAACCCCAAGAACACTGTTTCAAGGCTAGAGGGATCCTGAGGTCACTGTGGCAACACGAAAGAGCTCCGTCGACCAAGAATCAACTCGAGATGAGAGGTTAGTCCCTGGCTTCGATTCCAGAGGAATACCACCTTACCACAAGCACCTCAAGAGGAGGCTTCTCTCAGCTCTAGGTATGTGAGAGGGACCCTGATTTTGCGGCCTCAAGTGGAATGGACACTGAGATGCCCTGACTCGAAATAAGGCCGGATATCCCTGCAGTGACTTGAATGCAGGCTCGTCTTGCATCTCCCAAGACGAAAGGATGTCTGAACCCCTCTTGAGACCACAGAGAAAGACCTAGTTCCCTACCTCATCGCGACCGGAGGCCTCACATCCTTTGAAAACTCCAGAGGTACGCGGAGATCAGCCCTCCAAAGGAGACGATGCCTGACTCCTCGTGAAACTTGATAGGAGTCCCAGGATTCCTGTGGCACGTGGAAAGGGACCCTTCGTCTCCCACCTCAGCTGGAGAGGCGTCCCATTTGCCCTGCCAAGCCTCGAGGAGAATCCCGAGTTGTCCCTCGCAACTAGGCAGGAGTCCTGACGTCGCTGAACAAACACGTGGGTGGAAGGGCCATCCCCGTCATAACTCGAGAATATACCCCAGGTTCCCGCCGCAACTCGAGAAAAACCATGAGACTTCCCCCTCGCCGCAAAATGAGGCCCGATATCCTGCACTGCGTGCAGAGCAATTCCGTGTTGCACATCACACATGAAAGGAGCCTTGATTTCCTTGATGGCACTCCAGAGAAATCCCAAGAACACTGTTTCAAGGCTAGAGGGAACCTGAGGTCACTGTAGCAACACGAAAGAGCTCCGTGGACCAAAAATCAACTCGAGATGAGAGGTTAGTCCCTGGCTTCGACTCCAGAGGAATACCACCTTAGCACAAGCACCTCAAGAGGAGGCTTCTCGCAGCTCTAGATATGTGAGAGGGACCCTGAGTTTGCGGCCTCAAGTTCAATGGACACTGTGATGCCCTGACTCGAAATAAGGCCGGATATCCCTGCAGTGACTTGAATGCAGGCTCGTCTTGCATCTCCCAAGATGAAAGGATGTCTGAATCCCCTGTGGAGACCACAGAGAAAGACCTAGTTCCCCACCTCATGGCGACCGGAGGCCTCACATCCTTTGATAATTCCAGAGGAACGCGAAGATCAGTGCCTCCAAAGGAGACGATGCCTGACTCCTCGAGAAACTTGATAGGAGTCCCAGGATTCCTGTGGTACGTGGAAAGGGACCCTTTGTCTCCCGCCTCAGCTGGAGAGGCGTCCCAATTGCCCTGCCAATCCTCGAGGAGAATCCCGAGTTGTCCCTCGCAACTAGGCAAGAGTCCTGACGGGGCTGAACAAACACGTGGGTGGAAGGGCCATCCCCGTCATAACTCGAGAATATAGCCCAGGTTCCCGCCGCAACTCGAGAAAAACCATGAGACTTCCCCCTCGCCGCGAGATGAGGCTCGATTCTCCTGCACTTCATGCAGAGCAATTCCGTGTTGCACATCACACATGAAAGGAACCTTGATTTCCTTGATGGCACTCCAGAGAAAGCCCAAGAACACTGTTGCAAGGCTAGAGGGATCCTGAGGTCACTGTAGCAACACGAAAGAGCTCCGTGGACCAGGAATCAACTCGAGATGAGAAGTTAGTCCCTGGCTTCGACTCCAGAGGAATACCACCTTACCACAAGCACCTCAAGAGGAGGCTTCTCTCAGCTCTAGGTATGTGAGAGGGACCCTGAGTTTGCGGCCTCAAGTGGAATGGACACTGCGATGCCCTGACGCGAAATAAGGCCGGATATCCCTGCAGTGACTTGAATGCAGGCTCGTCTTGCATCTCCCAAGATGAAAGGATGTCTGAATCCCCTATGGAGACCACAGAGAAAGACCTAGTTCCCCACCTCATTGCGACCGGAGGCCTCACATCCTTTAAAAACTCCAGAGGTACGCAGAGATCAGTGCCTCCAAAGGAGACGATGCCTGACTCCTCGTGAAACTTGATAGAAGTCCCAGGACTCCTGTGGCACGTGGAAAGGGACCCTTGGTTTCCCACCTCAGCTGGAGAGGCGTCCCAATTGCCTTGCCAAGCCTCGAGGAGAATCCCGAGTTATCCCTCGCAACTAGGCATGAGTCCTGCCGTCGTTGAACAAACACGAGGGTGGAAGGGCCATCCCCGTCGTCACTCGAGAATATACCCCAGGTTCCCGCGGCAACTCGAGAAAAACCATGAGACTTCCCCCTCGCCGCGAGATGAGGCCCGATTCCCCTGCACTGCGTGCAGAGCAATTCCGTGTTGCACATCACACATGAAAGGAGCCTTGATTTCCTTGATGGCACTCCAGAGAAACCCCAAGAACACTGTTTCAAGGCTCGAGGGATCCTGAGGTCACTGTAACAACACAGAAGAGCTCCGTTGACCAAAAATCAACTCGAGATGAGAGGGTAGTCCCTGGCTTCGACTCCAGAGGAATACCACCTTACCACAAGCACCTCAAGAGAAGGCTTCTCTCAGCTCTAGGTATGTGAGAGGGACCCTGAGTTTGCGGCCTCAAGTGGAATGGACACCGCGATGCCCTGACTCGAAATAAGCCCGGATATCCCTGCAGTGACTTGAATGCAGGCTCATCTTGCATCTCCCAAGATGAAAGGATGTCTGAATCCCCTGTGGAGGCCACAGAGAAAGACCTAGTTCCCCACCTCATCGCGACCGGAGGCCTCACATCCTTTGAAAACTCCAGAGGTACGCGGAGATCAGTGCCTCCAAAGGAGACGATGCCTGACTCCTCGTGAAACTTGATAGGAGTCCTAGGATTCCTGTGGCACGTGGAAAGGACCCTTGGTCTACCGCCACAGATGGAGAGGCGTCCCAATTTCCCTGACCAGCCTCGAGGAGAATCCCGAGTTGTCCCTCGCAACTAGGCAGGAGTCCTGACGTCGCTGAACAAACACGTGGGTGGATGGGCCATCCCCGTCGTAACTCGAGAATATACCCCAGGTTCCCGCCGCAACTCGAGAAAAACCATGAGACTTCCCCCTCGCCGCGAGATGAGGCCCGATTCCCCTGAACTCGTGCAGAGCAATTCCGTGTTTCACATCACACATGAAAGGAGCCTTGATTTCCTTGATGGCACTCCAGAAAAACTCCAAGAACACTGTTTCAAGGCTAGAGGGATCCTGAGGTCACTGTATCAACACGAAAGAGCTCCGTGGACCAAGAATCAACTCGAGATGAGAGGTTAGTCCCTGGCTTCGACTCCAGAGGAATACCACCTTACCACAAGCACCTCAAGAGGAGGCTTCTCTCAGCTCTAGGTATGTGAGAGGGACCCTGAGTTTGCGGCCTCAAGTGGAATGGACACCGCAATGCCCTGACTCGAAATAAGGCCGGATATCCCTGCAGTGACTTCAATGCAGGCTTGTCTTGCATCTCCCAAGACGAAAGGATGTCTGAATCCCCTGTGGAGACCACAGAGAAAGACCTAGTTCCCCACCTCATCGCGACCGTAGGCTTCACATCCTTTGAAAACTCCAGAGGTACGCGGAGATCAGTGCCTCCAAAGAGACGATGCCTGACTCCTCGTGAAACTTGATAGGAGTCCCAGGATTCCTGTGGCACGTGGAAAGGGACACTTGGTCTCCCGCCTCAGCTGGAGAGGCGTCCCAATTGCCCTGCCAAGCCTCGAGCAGAATCCCGAGTTGTCCCTCGCAACTAGGCAGGAGTCCTGCCGTCGCTGAACAAACACGTGTGTGGAAGGGCCATCCCCATCGTAACTCGAGAATATACCCCAGGTTCCCGCCGCAACTCGAGAAAAACCATGAGACTTCCCTCTCGCCGCGAGATGAGGCCCGATTCCCCTGCACTGCGTGCAGAGGAATTCCGTGTTGCACATCACACATGAAAGGAGCCTTGATTTCCTTGATGGCACTCCAGAGAAACCCCAAGAACACTGTTTCAAGGCTAGAGGGCTCCTGAGGTCACTGTGGCAACACGAAAGAGCTCCGTGGACCAAGAATCAACACGAGAGGAGAGGTTAGTCCCTGGCTTCGACTCCAGAGGAATACCACCTTACCACAAGCACCTCAAGAGGAGGCTTCTCTCAGCTCTAGGTATGTGAGAGGGACCCTGATTTTGCGGCCTCAAGTGGAATGGACACTGCGATGCCTTGACTCGAAATAAGGCTGGATATCCCTGCAGTGACTTGAATGCAGGCTCGTCTTGCATCTCCCAAGACGAAAGGATGTTTGAACCCCTCTTGAGACCACAGAGAAATACCTAGTTCCCCACCTCATGGCGACCGGAGGCCTCACATCCTTTGAAAACTCCAGAGGTACACGGAGATCAGTCCCTCCAAAGGATACGATGCCTGACTCCTCGTGAAACTTGATAGGAGTCCCAGGATTCCTGTGGCACGTGGAAAGGGACCCTTCGTCTCCCACCTCAGATGGAGAGGCGTCCCATTTGCCCTGCCAAGCCTCGAGGAGAATCCCGAGTTGTCCCTCGCAACTAGGCAGGAGTCCTGACGTCGCTGAACAAACACGTGGGTGGAAGGGCCATCCCCGTCTTAACTCGAGAATATACCCCAGGTTCCCGCCGCAACTCGAGAAAAACCATGAGACTTCCCCCTCGCCGCGAGATGAGGCCCGATTCCCCTGCACTGCGTGCAGAGCAATTCCGTGTTGCACATCACACATGAAAGGAGCCTTGATTTCCTTGATGGCACTCCAGAGAAACCCCAAGAACACTGTTTCAAGGCTAGAGGGATCCTGAGGTCACTGTAGCAACACGAAAGAGCTCCGTGGACCAAAAATCAAATCGAGATGAGGGGTTAGTCCCTGGCTTCGATTCCAGAGGAATACCACCTTACCACAAGCACCTCAAGAGGAGGCTTCTCTCAGCTCTACGTATGTGAGAGGGACCCTGAGTTTGCAGCCTCAAGTGGAATGGACACCACGCTGCCCTGACTCGAAATAAGGCCGGATATCCCTGCAGTGACTTGAATGCAGGCTCGTCTTGCATTGCCCAAGACGAAAGGATGTCTGAATCCCCTGTGGAGACCACAGAGAAAGACCTAGTTCCCCACCTCATCGCGACCGGAGGCCTCACATCCTTTGAAAACTCCAGAGGTACGCGGAGATCAGTGCCTCCAAAGGAGCCAATGCCTGACTCCTCGTCAAACTTGATAGGAGTCCCAGGATTTCTGTGGCACGTGGAAAGGGACCCTTGGTCTCCCGCCTCAGCTGGAGAGGCGTCCCAATTGCCCTGCCAAGCCTCGAGGAGAATCCCGAGTTGTCCCTCGCAACTAGGCAGGAGTCCTGACGTCGCTGAACAAACACGTGTGTGGAATGGCCATCCCCGTCGTTCTCGATAATATACCCCAGGTTCCCGCCGCAACTCGAGAAAAACCATGAGACTTCCCCCTCGCCGCGAGATGAGGCCCGATTCCCCTGCACTGCATTCAAAGTAATTCCGTATTGCACATCAAACATGAAAGGAGCCTTGATTTCCTTGATGGCACTCCAGAGAAACCCCAAGAACACTGTTTCAAGGCTAGAGGGCTCCTGAGGTCACTGTAGCAACACGAAAGAGCTCCGTGGACCAAGAATCAACTCGAGATGAGAGGTTAGTCCCTGGCTTCGACTCCAGAGGAATACCACCTTACCACAAGCACCTCAAGAGGAGGCTTCTCTCAGCTCTAGGTATGTGAGAGGGACCCTGAGTTTGCGGCCTCAAGTGGAATGGACACCGCGATGCCCTGACTCGAAATTCGGCCAGATATCCCTGCAGTGACTTGAATGCAGGCTCGTCTTGCATCTCCCAAAACGAAAGGATGTCTGAATCCCCTGTGGAGACCACAGAGAAAGACCTAGTTCCCCACCTCATCGCGACCGGAGGCCTCACATCCTTTGAAAACTCCAGAGGTACGCGGAGATCAGTGCCTCCAAAGGAGACGATGCCTGACTCCTCGTGAAACTTGATAGGAGTCCCAGGATACCTGTGGCACGTGGAAAGGGACACTTGGTCTCCCGTCTCAGCTGGAGAGGCGTCCCAATTGCCCTGCCAAGCCTCAAGCAGAATCCCGAGTTGTCCCTCGCAACTAAGCAGTAGTCCTGCCGCCGCTGAACAAACACGTGGGTGGAAGGGCCATCCTCGTCGTAACTCGAGAATTTACCCCAGGTTCCCGCCGCAACTCGAGAAAAACCATGAGACTTCCCCCTCGCCGCGAGATGAGGCCCGATTCCCCTGCACTGCGTGCAGAGCAATTCCTTGTTGCACATCACACATGAAAGGAGCCTTGATTTCCTTGGTGGCACTCCAGAGAAACCCCAAGAACACTCTTTCAAGGCTAGAGGGATCCTGAGGTCACTGTGGCAACACGAAAGAGCTCCGTCGACCAAGAATCAACTCGAGATGAGAGGTTAGTCCCTGGCTTCGATTCCAGAGGAATACCACCTTACCACAAGCACCTCAAGAGGAGGCTTCTCTCAGCTCTAGGTATGTGAGAGGGACCCTGATTTTGCGGCCTCAAGTGGAATGGACACTGCGATGCCCTGACGCGAAATAAGGCCGGATATCCCTGCAGTGACTTGAATGCAGGCTCGTCTTGCATCTCCCAAGACGAAAGGATGTCTGAACCCCTCTTGAGACCACAGAGAAAGACCTAGTTCCCCACCTCATCGCGACCGGAGGCCTCACATCCTTTGAAAATTCCAGAGGTACGCGGAGATCAGTCCCTCCAAAGGAGACGATGCCTGACTCCTCGTGAAACTTGATAGGAGTCCCAGGATTCCTGTGGCACGTGGAAAGGGACCCTTCGTCTCCCACCTCAGCTGGAGAGGCGTCCCATTTGCCCTGCCAAGCCTCGAGGAGAATCCCGAGTTGTCTCTCGCAACTAGGCAGGAGTCCTGACGTCGCTGAACAAACACGTGTGTGGAAGGGCCATTCCCGTCATAACACGAGAATATACCCCGGGTTCCCACCGCAACTCGAGAAAAACCATGAGACTTTCACCTCGCCGGAAAATGAGGCCCGATATCCTGCTCTGCGTGCAGAGCAATTCCCTGTTGCACATCACACATGAAAGGAGCCTTGATTTCCTTGATGGCACTCCAGAGAAACCCCAAGAACACTGTTTCAGGGCTAGAGGGAACCTGAGGTCAATGTAGCAACACGAAAGAGCTCCGTGGACCAAAAATCAACTCGAGATGAGAGGTTAGTCCCTGGCTTCGACTCCAGAGGAATACCACCTTACCACAAGCACCTCAAGAGGAGGCTTCTCTCAGCTCTAGGTATGTGAGAGGGACCCTGATTTTGCGGCTTCAAGTGGAATGGACACCGCGATGCCCTGACTGGAAATAAGGCCGGATATACCTGCAGTGACTTGAATGCAGGCTCGTCTTGCATCTCCCAAGATGAAAGGATGTCTGAATCCCCTGTGGAGACCACAGAGAAAGACCTAGTTCCCCACCTCATCGCGACCGGAGGCCTCACATCCTGTGATAACTCCAGAGGTACGCAGAGATCCGTGCCTCCAGAGGAGACGATCCCTGACTCCTCGTGAAACTTGATAGGAGTCCCACGACTCCTGTGGCACGTGGAAAGGGACCCTTGGTCTCCCGCCTCAGCTGGAGGGGCGTCCCAATTGCCCTGCCAAGCCTCGAGGAGAATCCGAGTTGTCCCTCGCAACTAGGCAGGAGTCCTGACGTGGCGGAACAAACACGTGGGTGGAAGGGCCATCCCCGTCGTAACTCGATAATATACCCCAGGTTTCCGCCGCAACTCGAGAAAAACCATGAGACTTCCCCCTCGCCGCGAGATGAGGCCCGATTCCCCTGCACTGCGTGCAGAGCAATTCCGTGTTGCACATCACACATGAAAGGAGCCTTGATTTCCTTGATGGCACTCCAGAAAAACGCCAAGAACACTGTTTCAAGGCTAGAGGGATCCTGAGGTCACTGTAGCAACACGAAAGAGCTCCGTGGACCAAGAATCAACTCGAGATGAGAGGTTAGTCCCTGGCTTCGACTCCAGAGGAATACCACCTTACCACAAGCACCTCAAGAGGAGGCTTCTCTCAGCTCTAGGTATGTGAGAGGGACCCTGAGTTTGCGGCCTCAAGTGGAATGGACACCGCAATGCCCTGACTCGAAAAAGGCCGGATATCCCTGCAGTGACTTCAATGCAGGCTTGTCTTGCATCTCCCAAGACGAAAGGATGTCTGAATCCCCTGTGGAGACCACAGAGAAAGACCTAGTTCCCCACCTCATCGCGACCGGAGGCCTCACATCCTTTGAAAACTCCAGAGGTACGCGCAGATCAGTGCCTCCAAAGGAGACGATGCCTGACTCCTCGTGAAACTTGATAGGAGTCCCAGGATTCCTGTGGCACGTGGAAAGGGACACTTGGTCTCCCGCCTCAGCTGGAGAGGCGTCCCATTTGCCCTGCCAAGCCTCGAGCAGAATCCCGAGTTGTCCCTCGCAACTAGGCAGGAGTCCTGCCGTCGCTGAACAAACACGTGTGTGGAAGGGCCATCCCCATCGTAACTCGAGAATATACCCCAGGTTCCCGCCGCAACTCGAGAAAAACCATGAGACTTCCCCCTCGCCGCGAGATGAGGCCCGATTCCCCTGCACTGCGTGCAGAGCAATTCCGTGTTGCACATCACACATGAAAGGAGCCTTGATTTCCTTGATGGCACTCCAGAGAAACCCCAAGAACACTGTTTCAAGGCTAGAGGGGTCCTGAGGTCACTGTGGCAACACGAAAGAGCTCCGTGGACCAAGAATCAACACGAGAGGAGAGGTTAGTCCCTGGCTTCGACTCCAGAGGAATACCACCTTACCACAAGCACCTCAAGAGGAGGCTTCTCTCAGCTCTAGGTATGTGAGAGGGACCCTGATTTTGCGTCCTCAAGTGGAATGGACACTGCGATGCCTTGACTCGAAATAAGGCTGGATATCCCTGCAGTGACTTGAATGCAGGCTCGTCTTGCATCTCCCAAGACGAAAGGATGTCTGAACCCCTCTTGAGACCACAGAGAAATACCTAGTTCCCCACCTCATCGCGACCGGAGGCCTCACATCCTTTGAAAACTCCAGAGGTACACGGAGATCAGTCCCTCTAAAGGAGACGATGCCTGACTCCTCGTGAAACTTGATAGGAGTCCCAGGATTCCTGTGGCACGTGGAAAGGGACCCTTCGTCTCCCACCTCAGATGGAGAGGCGTCCCATTTGCCCTGCCAAGCCTCGAGGAGAATCCCGAGTTGTCCCTCGCAACTAGGCAGGAGTCCTGACGTCGCTGAACAAACACGTGGGTGGAAGGGCCATCCCCGTCTTAACTCGAGAATATACCCCAGGTTCCCGGCGCAACTCGAGAAAAACCATGAGACTTCCCCCTCGCCGCGAGATGAGGCCCGATTCCCCTGCACTGCGTGCAGAGCAATTCCGTGTTGCACATCACACATGAAAGGAGCCTTGATTTCCTTGATGGCACTCCAGAGAAACCCCAAGAACACTGTTTCAAGGCTAGAGGGATCCTGAGGTCACTGTAGCAACAAGAAAGAGCTCCGTGGACCAAAAATCAAATCGAGATGAGGGGTTATTCCCTGGCTTCGACTCCAGAGGAATACCACCTTACCACAAGCACCTCAAGAGGAGGCTTCTCTCAGCTCTACATATGTGAGAGGGTCCCTGAGTTTGCAGCCTCAAGTGGAATGGACACCACGCTGCCCTGACTCGAAATAAGGCCGGATATCCCTGCAGTGACTTGAATGCAGGCTCGTCTTGCATTGCCCAAGACGAAAGGATGTCTGAATCCCATGTGGAGACCACAGAGAAAGACCTAGTTCCCCACCTCATCGCGACCGGAGGCCTCACATCCTTTGAAAACTCCAGAGGTACGCAGAGATCAGTGCCTCCAAAGGAGCCAATGCCTGACTCCTCGTCAAACTTGATAGGAGTCCCAGGATTCCTATGGCACGTGGAAAGGGACCCTTGGTCTCCCACCTCAGCTGGAGAGGCGTCCCAATTGCCCTGCCAAGCCTCGAGGAGAATCCCGAGTTGTCCCTCGCAACTAGGCAGGAGTCCTGACGTCGCTGAACAAACACGTGTGTGGAATGGCCATCCCCGTCTTAACTCGAGAATATACCCCAGGTTCCCGCCGCAACTCGAGAAAAACCATGAGACTTCCCCCTCGCCCCGAGATGAGGCCCGATTCCCCTGCACTGCATTCAAAGCAATTCCGTATTGCACATCAAACATGAAAGGAGCCTTGATTTCCTTGATGGCACTCCAGAGAAACCCCAAGAACACTGTTTCAAGGCTAGAGGGATCCTGAGGTCACTGTAGCAACACGAAAGAGCTCCGTGGACCAACAATCAAGTCGAGATGAGAGGTTAGTCCCTGGCTTCGACTCGAGAGGAATACCACCTTACCACAAGCACCTCAAGAGGAGGCTTCTCTCAGCTCTTGGTATGTGAGAGGGACCCTGAGTTTGCGGCCTCAAGTGGAATGGACACCGCGATGACCTGACTCGAAATACGGCTGGATATCCCTGCAGTGACTTGAATGCAGGCTCGTCTTGCATCTCCCAAGACGAAAGGATGTCTGAATCTCCTGTGGAGACCACAGAGAAAGACCTAGTTCCCCACCTCATCGCGACCGGAGGCCTCACATCCTTTGAAAACTCCAGAGGTACGCGGAGATCAGTGCCTCCAAAGGAGACGATGCCTGACTCCTCGTGAAACTTGATAGGAGTCCCAGGATTCCTGTGGCACGTGGAAAGGGACCCTTCGTCTCCCGCCTCAGCTGGAGAGGCGTCCCAATTGCCCTTCCAAGCCTCGAGCAGAATCCCGAGTTGTCCCTCGCAACTAGGCAGGAGTCCTGCCGTCGCTGAACAAACACGTGGGTGGAAGAGCCATCCCCATCGTAACTCCAGAATTTACCCCAGGTTCCCGCCGCAACTCGAGAAAAACCATGAGACTTCCCCCTCGCCGCGAGATGAGGCCCGATTCCCCTGCACTGCGTGCAGAGCAATTCCGTGTTGCACATCACACATGAAAGGAGCCTTGATTTCCTTGGTGGCACTCCAGAGAAACCCCAAGAACACTGTTTCAAGGCTAGAGGGATCCTGAGGTCACTGTAGCAACACGAAAGAGCTCCGTGGACCAACAATCAAGTCGAGATGAGAGGTTAGTCCCTGGCTTCGACTCCAGAGGAATACCACCTTACCACAAGCACCTCAAGAGGAGGCTTCTCTCAGCTCTAGGTATGTGAGAGGGACCCTGAGTTTGCGGCCTCAAGTGGAATGGACACCGCGATGCCCTGACTCGAAATTCGGCCAGATATCCCTGCAGTGACTTGAATGCAGGCTCGTCTTGCATCTCCCAAGACGAAAGGATGTCTGAATCCCCTGTGGAGACCACAGAGAAAGACCTAGTCCCCCCACCTCATCGCGACCGGAGGCCTCACATCCTTTGAAAACTCCAGAGGTACGCGGAGATCAGTGCCTCCAAAGGAGACGATGCCTGACTCCTCGTGAAACTTGATAGGAGTCCCAGGATTCCTGTGGCACGTGGAAAGGGACACTTGGTCTCCCGTCTCAGCTGGAGAGGCGTCCCAATTGCCCTGCCAAGCCTCAAGCAGAATCCCGAGTTGTCCCTCGCAACTAAGCAGTAGTCCTGCCGCCGCTGAACAAACACGTGGGTGGAAGGGCCATCCACGTCGTAACTCGAGAATTTACCCCAGGTTCCCGCCGCAACTCGAGAAAAACCATGAGACTTCCCCCTCGCCAAGAGATGAGGCCCGATTCCCCTGCACTGCGTGCAGAGCAATTCCGTGTTGCACATCACACATGAAAGGAGCCTTGATTTCCTTGGTGGCACTCCAGAGAAACCCCAAGAACACTCTTTCAAGGCTAGAGGGATCCTGAGGTCACTGTGGCAACACGAAAGAGCTCCGTCGACCAAGAATCAACTCGAGATGAGAGGTTAGTCCCTGGCTTCGATTCCAGAGGAATACCACCTTACCACAAGCACCTCAAGAGGAGGCTTCTCTCAGCTCTAGGTATGTGAGAGGGACCCTGAGTTTGCGGCCTCAAGTGGAATGGACACTGCGATGCCCTGACTCGAAATAAGGCCGGATATCCCTGCAGTGACTTGAATGCAGGCTCGTCTTGCATCTCCCAAGACGAAAGGATGTCTGAACCCCTCTTGAGACCACAGAGAAAGACCTAGTTCCCCACCTCATCGCGACCGGAGGCCTCACATCCTTTGAAAATTCCAGAGGTACGCGGAGATCAGTCCCTCCAAAGGAGACGATGCCTGACTCCTCGTGAAACTTGATAGGAGTCCCAGGATTCCTGTGGCACGTGGAAAGGGACCCTTCGTCTCCCACCTCAGCTGGAGAGGCGTCCCATTTGCCCTGCCAAGCCTCGAGGAGAATCCCGAGTTGTCTCTAGCAACTAGGCAGGAGTCCTGACGTCGCTGAACAAACACGTGTGTGGAAGGGCCATTCCCGTCATAACACGAGAATATACCCCGGGTTCCCACCGCAACTCGAGAAAAACCATGAGACTTCCCCCTCGCCGGAGAATGAGGCCCGATATCCTGCTCTGCGTGCAGAGCAATTCCCTGTTGCACATCACACATGAAAGGAGCCTTGATTTCCTTGATGGCACTCCAGAGAAACCCCAAGAACACTGTTTCAAGGCTAGAGGGAACCTGAGGTCACTGTAGCAACACGAAAGAGCTCCGTGGACCAAAAATCAACTCGAGATGAGAGGTTAGTCCCTGGCTTCGACTCCGGAGGAATACCACCTTACCACAAGCACCTCAAGAGGAGGCTTCTCTCAGCTCTAGGTATGTGAGAGGGACCCTGATTTTGCGGCTTCAAGTGGAATGGACACCGCGATGCCCTGACTGGAAATAAGGCCGGATATACCTGCAGTGACTTGAATGCAGGCTCGTCTTGCATCTCCCAAGATGAAAGGATGTCTGAATCCCCTGTGGAGACCACAGAGAAAGACCTAGTTCCCCACCTCATCGCGACCGGAGGCCTCACATCCTGTGATAACTCCAGAGGTACGCAGAGATCCGTGCCTCCAGAGGAGACGATCCCTGACTCCTCGTGAAACTTGATAGGAGTCCCACGACTCCTGTGGCACGTGGAAAGGGACCCTTGGTCTCCCGCCTCAGCTGGAGAGGCGTCCCAATTGCCCTGCCAAGCCTCGAGGAGAATCCGAGTTGTCCCTTGCAACTAGGCAGGAGTCCTGACGTGGCTGAACAAACACGTGGGTGGAAGGGCCATCCCCGTCGTAACTCGATAATATACCCCAGGTTCCCGCCGCAACTCGAGAAAAACCATGAGACTTCCCACTCGCCGCGAGATGAGGCCCGATTCCCCTGCACTGCGTGCAGAGCAATTCCGTGTTGCACATCACACATGAAAGGAGCCTTGATTTTCTTGATGGCACTCCAGAGAAACCCCAAGAACACTGTTTCAAGGCTAGAGGGATCCTGAGGTCACTGTAGCAACACGAAAGATCTCCGTGGACCAAAAATCAACTCGAGATGAGGGGTTAGTCCCTGGCTTCAACTCCAGAGGAATACCACCTTATCACAAGCAATTCAAGAGGAGGCTTCTCTCAGCTCTAGGTATGTGAGAGGGACCCTGAGTTTGCAGCCTCAAGTGGAATGGACACCACGATGCCCTGACTCGAAATAAGGCCGGATATCCCTGCAGTGACTTGAATGCAGGCTCGTCTTGCATCGCCCAAGACGAAAGGATGTCTGAATCCCCTGTGTAGACCACATAGAAAGACCTAGTTCCCCACCTCATCGCGACCGGAGGCCTCACATTCTTTGAAAACTCCAGAGGTACGCGGAGATCAGTGCCTTCAAAGGAGACGATGCCTGACTCCTCGTGAAACTTGATAGGAGTCAGAGGATTCCTGTGGCACGTGGAAAGGGACACTTGGTCTCCCGCCTCAGCTGGAGAGGCGTCCCAATTGCCCTGCCAAGCCTCGAGGAGAATCCCGAGTTGTCCCTCGCAACTAGGCAGGAGTCCTGACGTCGCTGAACAAACACGTGGGTGGAAGGGCCATCCCCGTCTTAACTCGAGAATATACCCCAGGTTCCCGGCGCAACTCGAGAAAAACCATGAGACTTCCCCCTCGCCGCGAGATGAGGCCCGATTCCCCTGCACTGCGTGCAGAGCAATTCCGTGTTGCACATCACACATGAAAGGAGCCTTGATTTCCTTGATGGCACTCCAGAGAAACCCCAAGAACACTGTTTCAAGGCTAGAGGGATCCTGAGGTCACTGTAGCAACACGAAAGAGCTCCGTGGACCAAAAATCAAATCGAGATGAGGGGTTATTCCCTGGCTTCGAATCCAGAGGAATACCACCTTACCACAAGCACCTCAAGAGGAGGCTTCTCTCAGCTCTACATATGTGAGAGGGACCCTGAGTTTGCAGCCTCAAGTGGAATGGACACCACGCTGCCCTGACTCGAAATAAGGCCGGATATCCCTGCAGTGACTTGAATGCAGGCTCGTCTTGCATTGCCCAAGACGAAAGGATGTCTGAATCCCCTGTGGAGACCACAGAGAAAGACCTAGTTCCCCACCTCATCGCGACCGGAGGCCTCACATCCTTTGAAAACTCCAGAGGTACGCAGAGATCAGTGCCTCCAAAGGAGCCAATGCCTGACTCCTCGTCAAACTTGATAGGAGTCCCAGGATTCCTGTGGCACGTGGAAAGGGACCCTTGGTCTCCCGCCTCAGCTGGAGAGGCGTCCCAATTGCCCTTCCAAGCCTCGAGCAGAATCCCGAGTTGTCCCTCGCAACTAGGCTGGAGTCCTGCCGTCGCTGAACAAACACGTGGGTGGAAGGGCCATCCCCATCGTAACTCCAGAATTTACCCCAGGTTCCCGCCGCAACTCGAGAAAAACCATGAGACTTCCCCCTCGCCGCGAGATGAGGCCCGATTCCCCTGCACTGCGTGCAGAGCAATTCCGTGTTGCACATCACACATGAAAGGAGCCTTGATTTCCTTGGTGGCACTCCAGAGAAACCCCAAGAACACTGTTTCAAGGCTAGAGGGATCCTGAGGTAACTGTGGCAACACGAAAGAGCTCCGTCGACCAAGAATCAACTCGAGATGAGAGGTTAGTCCCTGGCTTCGACTCCAGAGGAATACCACCTTACCACAAGCACCTCAAGAGGAGGCTTCTCTCAGCTCTAGGTATGTGAGAGGGACCCTGATTTTGCGGCCTCAAGTGGAATGGACACTGCGATGCTCTGACTCGAAATAAGGCCGGATATCCCTGCAGTGACTTGAATGCAGGCTCGTCTTGCATCTCCCAAGACGAAAGGATGTCTGAACCCCTCTTGAGACCACAGAGAAAGACCTAGTTCCCCACCTCATCGCGACCGGAGGCCTCACATCCTTTGAAAATTCCAGAGGTACGCGGAGATCAGTCCCTCCAAAGGAGACGATGCCTGACTCCTCGTGAAACTTGATAGGAGTCCCAGGATTCCTGTGGCACGTGGAAAGGGACCCTTCGTCTCCCACCTCAGCCGGAGAGGCGTCCCATTTGCCCTACCAAGCCTCGAGGAGAATCCCGAGTTGTCTCTCGCAACTAGGCAGGAGTCCTGACGTCGCTGAACAAACACGTGTGTGGAAGGGCCATCCCCGTCATAACACGAGAATATACCCCGCGTTCCCACCGCAACTCGAGAAAAACCATGAGACTTCCACCTCGCCGGAAAATGAGGCCCGATATCCTGCTCTGCGTGCGGAGCAATTCCCTGTTGCACATCACACATGAAAGGAGCCTTGATTTCCTTGATGGCACTCCAGAGAAACCCCAAGAACACTGTTTCAAGGCTAGAGGGAACCTGAGGTCAATGTAGCAACACGAAAGAGCTCCGTGGACCAAAAATCAACTCGAGATGAGAGGTTAGTCCCTGGTTTCGATTCCAGAGGAATACCACCTTACCACAAGCACCTCAAGAGGAGGCTTCTCTCAGCTCTAGGTATGTGAGAGGGACCCTGATTTTGCGACTTCAAGTGGAATGGACACCGCGATGCCCTGACTGGAAATAAGGCCGGATATACCTGCAGTGACTTGAATGCAGGCTCGTCTTGCATCTCCCAAGACGAAAGGATATCTGAATCCGCTGTGGAGACCACAGAGAAAGACCTAGTTCCCCACCTCATCGCGACCGGAGGCCTCACATCCTGTGATAACTCCAGAGGTACGCAGAGATCCGTGCCTCCAAAGGAGACGATCCCTGACTCCTCGTGAAACTTGATAGGAGTCCCACGACTCCTGTGGCACGTGGAAAGGGACACTTGGTCTCCCGCCTCAGCTGGAGAGGCGTCCCAATTGCCCTGCCAAGCCTCGAGGAGAATCCCGAGTTGTCCCTCGCAACTAGGCAGGAGTCCTGCTGTCGCTGAACAAACACGTGGGTGGAAGGGCCACCCCCGTCGTAACTCGAGAATATACCCCAGGTTCCTGCCGCAACTCGAGAAAAACCATGAGACTTCCCCCTCGCCGCGAGATGAGGCCCGATTCCCCTGCACTGCGTGCAGAGCAATTCCGTGTTGCACATCACACATGAAAGGAGCCTTGATTTCCTTGATGGCACTCCAGAGAAACCCCAAGAACACTGTTTCAAGGCTAGAGGGATCCTGAGGTCACTGTAGCAACACGAAAGAGCTCCGTGGACCAAAAATCAACTCGAGATGAGAGGTTAGTCCCTGGCTTCGACTCCAGAGGAATACCACCTTACCACAAGCACCTCAAGAGGAGGCTTCTATCAGCTCTACGTATGTGAGAGGGACCCTGAGTTTGCAGCCTCAAGTGGAATGGACACCACGCTGCCCTGACTCGAAATAAGGCCGGATATCCCTGCAGTGACTTAAATGCAGGCTCGTCTTGCATTGCCCAAGACGAAAGGATGTCTGAATCCCCTGTGGAGACCACAGAGAAAGACCTAGTTCCCCACCTCATCGCGACCGGAGGCCTCACATCCTTTGAAAACTCCAGAGGTACACAGAGATCAGTGCCTCCAAAGGAGCCAATGCCTGACTCCTCGTCAAACTTGATAGGAGTCCCAGGATTCCTGTGGCACGTGGAAAGGGACCCTTGGTCTCCCGCCTCAGCTGAAGAGGCGTCCCAATTACCCTGCCAAGCCTCGAGGAGAATCCCGAGTTGTCCCTCGCAACTAGGCAGGAGTCCTGACGTCGCTGAACAAACACGTGTGTCGAATGGCCATCCCCGTCGTAACTCGATAATATACCCCAGGTTCCCGCCGCAACTCGAGAAAAACCATGAGACTTCCCCCTCGCCGCGAGATGAGGCCCGATTCCCCTGCACTGCATTCAAAGCAATTCCGTATTGCACATCAAACATGAAAGGAGCCTTGATTTCCTTGATGGCACTCCAGAGAAACCCCAAGAACACTTTTTCAAGGCTAGAGGGATCCTGAGGTCACTGTGGCAACACGAAAGAGCTCCGTGGACCAAGAATCAACTCGAGATGAGAGGTTAGTCCCTGGCTTCGACTCCAGAGGAATACCACCTTACCACAAGCACCTCAAGAGGAGGCTTCTCTCAGCTCTAGGTATGTGAGAGGGACCCTGATTTTGCGGCCTCAAGTGGATTGGACACTGCGATGCCCTGACTCGAAATAAGGCCGGATATCCCGGCAGTGACTTGAATGCAGGCTCGTCTTGCATCTCCCAAGACGAAAGGATGTCTGAACCCCTCTTGAGACCACAGAGAAAGACCTAGTTCCCCACCTCATCGCGACCGGAGGCCTCACATCCTTTGAAAATTCCAGAGGTACGCGGAGATCAGTCCCTCCAAAGGAGACGATGCCTGACTCCTCGTGAAACTTGATAGGAGTCCCAGGATTCCTGTGGCACGTGGAAAGGGACCCTTCGTCTCCCACCTCAGCTGGAGAGGTGTCCCATTTGCCCTGCCAAGCCTCGAGGAGAATCCCGAGTTGTCTCTCGCAACTAGGCAGGAGTCCTGACGTCGCTGAACAAACACGTGTGTGGAAGGGCCATCCCCGTCATAACACGAGAATATACCCCGGGTTCCCACCGCAACTCGAGAAAAACCATGAGACTTCCCCCTCTCCGGAAAATGAGGCCCGATATCCTGCTCTGCGTGCAGAGCAACTCCCTGTTGCACATCACACATGAAAGGAGCCTTGATTTCCTTGATGGCACTGCTGAGAAACCCCAAGAACACTGTTTCAAGGCTAGAGGGAACCTGAGGTCAATGTAGCAACACGAAAGAGCTCCGTGGACCAAAAATCAACTCGAGATGAGAGGTTAGTCCCTGGCTTCGACTCCAGAGGGATACCACCTTACCACAAGCACCTCAAGAGGAGGCTTCTCTCAGCTCTAGGTATGTGAGAGGGACCCTGAGATTGCGGCCTCAAGTGGAATGGACACCGCGATGCCCTGACTGGAAATAAGGCCGAATATACCTGCAGTGACTTGAATGCAGGCTCGTCTTGCATCTCCCAAGATGAAAGGATGTCTGAATCCCCTGTGGAGACCACAGAGAAAGACCTAGTTCCCCACCTCATCGTGACCGGAGGCCTCACATCCTGTGATAACTCCAGAGGAACGCAGAGATCCGTGCCTCCAAAGGAGACGATCCCTGACTCCTCGTGAAACTTGATAGGAGTCCCACGACTCCTGTGGCACGTGGAAAGGGACGCTTGGTCTCCCGCCTCAGCTGGAGAGGCGTCCCAATTGCCCTGCCAAGCCTCGAGGAGAATCCGAGTTGTCCCTCGCAACTAGGCAGGAGTCCTGACGTCGCTGAACAAACACGTGGGTGGAAGGGCCATCCCCGTCGTAACTCGATAATATATCCCAGGTTCCCGCCGCAACTCGAGAAAAACCATGAGACTTCCCCGTCGCCGCGAGATGAGGTCCGATTCCCCTGCACTGCGTGCAGAGCAATTCCGTGTTGCACATCACACATGAAAGGAGCCTTGATTTCCTTGATGGCACTCCAGAGAAACCCCAAGAACACTTTTTCAAGGCTAGAGGGATCCTGAGGTCACTGTAGCAACACGAAAGAGCTCCGTGGACCAAAAATCAACTCGAGATGAGGGGTTAGTCCCTGGCTTCGACTCCAGAGGAATACCACCTTACCACAAGCACCTCAAGAGGAGGCTTCTCTCAGCTCTAGGTATGTGAGAGGCACCCTGATTTTGCGGCCTCAAGTGGAATGGACACTGCGATGCCCTGACTCGAAATAAGGCCGGATATCCCTGCAGTGACTGGAATGCAGGCTCGTCTTGCATCTCCCAAGACGAAAGGATATCTGAACCCCTCTTGAGACCACAGAGAAAGACCTAGTTCCCCACCTCATCGCGACCGGAGGCCTCACATCCTTTGAAAACTCCAGAGGTACGCGGAGATCAGTGCCTCCAAAGGAGACGATGCCTGACTCCTCATGAAACTTGATAGGAGTCCCAGGATTCCTGTGGCACGTGGAAAGGGACCCTTGGTCTCCCGCCTCAGCTGTAGAGGCGTCCCAATTGCCCTGCCAAGCCTCGAGGAGAATCCCGAGTTGTCCCTCGCAACTAGGCAGGAGTCCTGACGTCGCTGAACAAACACGTGGGTGGAAGGGCCATCGCCATCGTAACTCGAGAATATACCCCAGGTTCCTGCCGCAACTCGGAAAAACCATGAGACTTCCCCCTCGCCGCGAGATGAGGCCCGATTCCCCTACACTGCGTGCAGAGCAATTCCGTGTTGCACATCACACATGAAAGGAGCCTTGATTTCCTTGGTGGCACTCCAGAGAAACCCCAAGAACACTGTTTCAAGGCTAGAGGGATCCTGAGGTCACTGTAGCAACACGATAGTGCTCCGTGGACCAAAAAGCAACTAGAGATGAGAGGTTAGTCCCTAACTTCGACTGCAGAGGAAGACCACCTTACCACAAGCACCTCAAGAGGAGGCTTGTCGCAGCTTTAGGTATGTGAGAGGGACCCTGAGTTTGCGGCCTCAAGTGGAATGGACACCGCGATGCCCGGACTCGAAATAAGGCCGAGTATCCCTGCAGTGACTTGAATGCAGGCTCGTTTGGCATCTCCCAAGCTAAAGGATGTCTGAATCCCCTGTGTAGACCACAGAGAAAGACCTAGTTCCCCACCTCATCGCGACCGGAGGCCTCACATCCTTTGAAAACTCCAGAGGTACGCGGAGATCAGTGCCTCCAAAGGAGACGATGCCTGACTCCTCGTGAAACTTGATAGGAGTCCCAGGATTCCTGTGGCACGTGGAAAGGGACCCTTGGTCTCCCGCCTCAGGTGGAAAGGCGTCCCAATTGCCCTGCCAAGCCTCGAGGAGAATCCCGAGTTGTCCCTCGCAACTAGGCATGAGTCCTGCCGTCGCTGAACAAACACGAGGGTGGAAGGGCCATCCCCGTCGTCACTCGAGAATATACCCCAGGTTCCCGCCGCAACTCGAGAAAAACCATGAGACTTTCCCCTCGCCGCGAGATGAGGCCCGATTCCCCTGCACTGCGTGCAGAGCAATTCCGTGTTGCACATCACACATGAAATGAGCCTTGATTTCCTTCATGGCACTCCAGAGAAACCCCAAGAACACTGTTTCAAGGCTAGAGGGATCCTGAGGTCACTGTAGCAACACAAAAGAGCTCCGTTGACCAAAAATCAACTTGAGATGAGAGGGTAGTACCTGGCTTCGACTCCAGAGGAATACCACCTTACCACAAGCACCTCAAGAGGAGGCTTCTCTCAGCTCTAGGTATGTGAGAGGGACCCTGAGTTTGCGGCCTCAAGTGGAATGGACACCGCGATGCCCTGGCTCGAAATAAGGCCGGATATGCCTGCAGTGAATTGAATGCAGGCTCATCTTGCATCTTCCAAGATGAAAGGATGTCTGAATCCCCTGTGGAGACCACAGAGAAAGACCTAGTTCCCCACGTCATCGCGACCGGAGGCCTCACATCCTTTGAAAACTCCAGAGGTACACGGAGATCAGTGCCTCCAAAGGAGACGATGCCTGACTCCTCGTGAAACTTGATAGGAGTCCCAGGATTCCTGTGGCACGTGGAAAGGACCCTTGGTCTACCGCCACAGATGGAGAGGCGTCCCAATTTCCCTGCCCAGCCTCGAGGAGAATCCCGAGTTGTCCCTCGCAACTAGGCAGGAGTCCTGACGTCGCTGAACAAACACGTGGGTGGATGGGCCATCCCCGTCGTAACTCGAGAATATACCCCAGGTTCCCGCCGCAACTCGAGAAAAACCATGAGACTTCCCCCTCGCCACGAGATGAGGCCCGATTCCCCTGCACTGCGTGCAGAGCAATTCCGTGTTTCACATCACACATGAAAGGAGCCTTGATTTCCTTGATGGCACTCCAGAGAAACCCCAAGAACACTGTTTCAAGACTAGAGGGATCCTGAGGTCACTGTAGCAACACGAAAGATCTCCGTGGACCAAAAAGCAACTCGAGATGAGAGGTTAGTCCCTGGCTTCGAATCCAGAGGAATACCACCTTACCACAAGCACCTCAAGTGGAGGCTTCTCTCAGCTCTAGGTATGTGAGAGGGACCCTGAGTTTGCGGCCTCAAGTGGAATGGACACCGCGATGCCCTGACTCGAAATACGGCCGGATATCCCTGCAGTGACTTGAATGCAGGCTCGTCTTGCATCTCCCAAGACGAAAGGATGTCTGAATCCCCTGTGGAGACCACAGAGAAAGACCTAGTTCCCCACCTCATCGCGACCGGAGGCCTCACATCCTTTGAAAACTCCAGAGGTACGCGGAGATCAGTGCCTCCAAAGGAGACGATGCCTGACTCCTCGTGAAACTTGATAGGAGTCCCAGGATTCCTGTGGCACGTGGAAAGGGACCCTTGGTCTCCCGCCTCAGCTGGAGAGGCGTCCCAATTGCCCTGCCAAGCCTCGAGCAGAATCCCGAGTTGTCCCTCGCAACTAGGCAAGAGTCCTGCCGTCGCTGAACAAACACGTGGGTGGAAGGGCCATCCCCGTCGTAACTCGAGAATATACCCCAGGTTCCCGCCGCAACTCGAGAAAAACCATGAGACTTCCCCCTCGCCGCGAGATGAGGCCCGATTCCCCTGCACTGCGTGCAGAGCAATTCCGTGTTGCACATCACACATGAAAGGAGCCTTGATTTCCTTGATGGCACTCCAGAGAAACCCCAAGAACACTGTTTCAAGGCTAGAGGGATCCTGAGGTCACTGTAGCAACACGAAAGAGCTCCGTGAACCAAAAATCAAATCGAGATGAGGGCTTAGTCCCTGGCTTCGACTCCAGAGGAATACCACCTTACCACAAGCACCTCAAGAGGAGGCTTCTCTCAGCTCTACGTATGTGAGAGGGACCCTGAGTTTGCAGCCTCAAGTGGAATGGACACCACGCTGCCCTGACTCGAAATAAGGCCGGATATCCCTGCAGTGACTTGAATGCAGGCTCGTCTTGCATCTCCCAAGACGAAAGGATGTCTGAATCCCCTGTGCAGACCACAGAGAAAGACCTAGTTCCCCACCTCATCGCGACCGGAGGCCTCACATCCTTTGAAAACTCCAGAGGTACGCAGAGATCAGTGCCTCCAAAGGAGCCAATGCCTGACTCCTCGTCAAACTTGATAAGAGTCCCAGGATTCCTGTGGCACGTGGAAAGGGACCTTTGGTCTCCCGCCTCAGCTGGAGAGGCGTCCCAATTGCCCTGCCAAGCCTCGAGGAGAATCCCGAGGTGTCTCTCGCAACTAGGCAGGAGTCCTGACGTCGCTGAACAAACACGTGTGTGGAATGGCCATCCCCGTCGTAACTCGATAATATAGCCCAGGTTCCCGCCGCAACTCGAGAAAAACCATGAGACTTCCCCCTCGCCGCGAGATGAGGCCCGACTCCCCTGCACTGCATTCAAAGCAATTCCGTATTGCACATCAAACATGAAAGGAGCCTTGATTTCCTTGATGGCACTCCAGAGAAACCCCAAGAACACTGTTTCAAGGCTAAAGGGATCCTGAGGTCACTGTAGCAACACGAAAGAGCTCCGTGGACCAAAAAGCAACTCGAGATGAGAGGTTAGTCCCTGGCTTCGACTCCAGAGGAATAGCACCTTACCACAAGCACCTCAAGAGGAGGCTTCTCTCAGCTCTAGGTATGTGAGAGGGACCCTGAGTTTGCGGCCTCAAGTGGAATGGACACCGCGATGCCCTGACTCGAAATACGGCCGGATATCCCTGCAGTGACTTGAATGCAGGCTCGTCTTGCATCTCCCAAGACGAAAGGATGTCTGAATCCCCTGTGGAGACCACAGAGAAAGACCTAGTTCCCCACCTCATCACCACCGGAGGCCTCACATCCTTTGAAAACTCCAGAGGTACGCAGAGATCAGTGCCTCCAAAGGAGACGATGCCTGACTCCTCGTGAACCTTGATAGGAGTCCCAGGATTTCTGTGGCACGTGGAAAGGGACCCTTGGTCTCCCGCCTCAGCTGGAGAGGCGTCCCAATTGCCCTGCCAAGCCTCGAGGAGTTTTCCGAATTGTCCCTTGCATCTAGGCAGGGGTCCTGCCGTCGCTGAACAAACATATGTGTGGAAGGGCCATCCCAGACGTAACTCGAGAATATACCCCAGGTTCCCGCCGCAACTCGAGAAAAACCATGAGATTTCCCCCTCGCCGCGATATGAGGCCCGATTCCCCTGCACTGCGTGCAGAGCAATTCCGTGTTTCACATCACACATGAAAGGAGCCTTGATTTCCTTGATGGCACTCCAGAGAAACCCCAAGATCCCTGTTTCCAGGCTAGAGGGATCCTGAAGTCACTGTAGCAACACGAAAGAGCTCCGTGGACCAAAAATCAACTCGAGATGAGGGGTTAGTCCCTGGCTTCGACTCCAGAGGAATACCACCTTACCAGAAGCACCTCAAGTGGAGGCTTCTCTCAGCTCTAGGTATGTGAGAGGGACCCTGAGTTTGCAGCCTCAGGTCGAATGGACACCGCGATGCCCTGACTCAAAATAAGGCCGGATATCCCTGCAGTGACTTGAATGCAGGCTCGTCTTGCATCTCCCAAGCTAAAGGATGTCTGAATCCCCTGTGGAGACCACAGAGAAAGACCTAGTTCCCCAACTCATCGCGACCGGAGGCCTCACATCCTTTGAAAACTCCAGAGGTACGCAGAGAACAGTGCCTCCAAAGGAGACGATCCATGACTCCTCGTGAAACTTGATAGGAGTCCCACGACTCCTGTGGCACGTGGAAAGGGACCCTTGGTCTCCCGCCTCAGCTGGAGAGGCGTCCCAATTGCCCTGCCAAGCCTCGAGGAGAATCCGAGTTGTCCCTCGCAACTAGGCAGGAGTCCTGACGTCGCTGAACAAACACGTGGGTGGAAGGGCCATCCCCGTCGTAACTCGATAATATAGCCCAGGTTCCCGCCGCAACTCGAGAAAAACCATGAGACTTCCCCCTCGCCGCGAGATGAGGCCCGATTCCCCTGCACTGCGTGCAGAGCAATTCCGTGTTGCACATCACACATGAAAGGAGCCTTGATTTCCTTGATGGCACTCCAGAGAAACCCCAAGAACACTGTTTCCAGGCTAGAGGGATCCTGAGGTCACTGTAGCAACACGAAAGAGCTCCGTGGACCAAAAATCAACTAGAGATGAGAGGTTAGTCCCTAACTTCGACTGCAGAGGAATACCACCTTACCACAAGCACCTCAAGAGGAGGCTTCTCTCAGCTTTAGGTATGTGAGAGGGACCCTGAGTTTGCAGCCTCAAGTGGAATGGACTCCGCGATGCCCTGACTCCAAATAAGGCCGAGTATCCCTGCAGTGACTTGAATGCAGGCTCCTCTTGCATCTCCCAAGACGAAAGGATGTCTGAATCCCCTGTGGAGACCACAGAGAAAGACCTAATTCACCACCTCATCGCGACCGGAGGCCTCACATCCTTTGAAAACTCCAGAGGTACGCGGAGATCAGTGCCTCCAAAGGAGACGATGCCTGACTCCTCGGGAAACTTGATAGGAGTCCCAGGATTCCTGTGGCACGTGGAAACGGACCCTTGGTCTCCCGCCTCAGCCGGAGAGGCGTCCCAATTGCCTTGCCAAGCCTCGAGGAGAATTCCAAATTGTCCCTCGCAACTAGGCAGGAGTCCTGCCGTCGTTGAACAAACACGTGGGTGGAAGGGCCATCCCCGTCGTAACTCGAGAATATACCCCAGGTTCCCGCCGCAACTCAAGAACAACCATGAGACTTCCCCCTCGCCGCGAGATGAGGTCCGATTCCCCTACACTGCGGGCAGAGCAATTCCCGATTACACATCACACATGAAATGAGCCTTGATTTCCTTCATGGCACTCCAGAGAAACCCCAAGAACACTGTTTCAAGGCTAGAGGGATCCTGAGGTCACTGTAGCAACACGAAAGAGCTCTGTGAACCAAAAATCAACTCGAGATGAAAGGTTAGTCCCTAACTTCGACTCCAGAGGAATACCACCTAACCACAAGCACTTCAAGAGGAGGCTTCTCGCAGCTTTAGGTATGTGAGACGGACCCTGAGTTTGCAGCCTCAAGTGAAATGGACACCGCAATGCCCTGACTCGAAATAAGGCCGGATATGTCTGCATTGACATAAATGTAGGCTCGTCTTGCATCTCCCAAGATGAAAGGATGTCTGAATTCTCTGTGGAGACCACAGAGAAAGACCTAGTTCCCCACCTCATCGCGACCGGAGGCCTCACATCCTTTGAAAACTCCAGAGGTACGCGGAGATCAGTGCCTCCAAAGGAAACGATGCCTGACTCCTCATGAAACTTGATAGGAGTCCCAGGATTCCTGTGGCACGTGGAAAGGGACCCTTGGTCCCCCGCCTCAGCTGGAGAGGCGTCCCAATTGCCCTTCCAAGCCTCGAGGAGACCCCGAGTTGTCCCTTGCAACTAGGCAGGAGTCCTGACGTCGCTGAACAAACACGTGGGTGGAAGGGCCATCCCCATCGTAACTCGAGAATATACCCCAGGTTCCTGCCGCAACTCGAGAAAAACCATGAGACTTCCCCCTCGCCGCGAGATGAGGCCCGATTCCCCTACACTGCGTGCAGGCCAATTCCGTGTTGCACATCACACATGAAAGGAGCCTTGATTTCCTTGGTGGCACTCCAGAGAAACCCCAAGAACACTGTTTCAAGGCTAGAGGGATCCTGAGGTCACTGTAGCAACACGAAAGAGCTCCGTGGACCAAAAATCAACTCGAGATGAGAGGGTAGTCCCTGGATTCGACTCCAGAGGAATACCACCTTACCACAAGCACCTCAAGAGGAGGCTTCTCTCAGCTCTAGGTATGTGAGAGGGACCCTGAGTTTGCGGCCTCAAGTGGAATGGACACCGCGATGCCCTGGCTCGAAATAAGGCCGGATATGCCTGCAGTGACTTGAATGCAGGCTCATCTTGCATCTCCCAAAACGAAAGGATGTCTGAACCCCTCTTGAGACCACAGAGAAAGACCTTGTTCCCCACCTCATCGCGACCGGAGGCCTCACATCCTTTGAAAACTCCAGAGGTACACGGAGATCAGTCCCTTCAAAGGAGACGATGCCTGACTCCTCGTGAAACTTGATAGGAGTCCCAGGATTCCTGTGGCACGTGAAAAGGGACCCTTCGTCTCCCACCTCAGATGGAGAGGCGTCCCATTTGCCCTGCCAAGCCTCGAGGAGAATCCCGAGTTGTCCCTCGCAACTAGGCAGGAGTCCTGACGTCGCTGAACAAACACTTGGGTGGAAGGGCCATCCCCGTCTTAACTCGAGAATATACCCCAGGTTCCCGCCGCAACTCGAGAAAAACCATGAGACTTCCCCCTCGCCGCGAGATGAGGCCCGATTCCCCTGCACTGCGTGCAGAGCAATTCCGTGTTGCACATCACATATGAAAGGAGCCTTGATTTCCTTGATGGCACTCCAGAGAAACCCCAAGAACACTGTTTCAAGGCTAGAGGGATCCTGAGGTCACTGTGGCAACACGAAAGAGCTCCATGGACCAAGAATCAACTCGAGATGAGAGGTTAGTCCCTGGCTTCGACTCCAGAGGAATACCACCTTACCACAAGCACCTCAAGAGGAGGCTTCTCTCAGCTCTACGTATGTGAGAGGGACCCTGAGTTTGCAGCCTCAAGTGGAATGGACACCACGCTGCCCTGACTCGAAATAAGGCCGGATATCCCTGCAGTGACTTGAATGCAGGCTCGTCTTGCATTGCCCAAGACGAAAGGATGTCTGAATCCCCTGTGGAGACCACAGAGAAAGACCTAGTTCCCCACCTCATCGCGACCGGAGGCCTCACATCCTTTGAAAACTCCAGAAGTACGCGGATATCAGTGCCTCCAAAGGAGAAGATGCCTGACTCCTCGTGAAACTTGATAGGAGTCCCAGGATTCCTGTGGCACCTGGAAAGGGACCCTTGGTCTCCCGCCTCAGCTGGAGAGGCGTCCCAATTGCCCTGACAAGCCTCGAGGAGAATCCCGAGTTGTCCCTCGCAACTAGGCAGGAGTCCTGACGTCGCTGAACAAACACGTGGGTGGAAGGGCCATCCCCGTCTTAACTCGAGAATATACCCCAGGTTCCCGCCGCAACTCGAGAAAAACCATGAGACTTTCCCCTCGCCGCGAGATGAGGCCCGATTCCCCTGCACTGCGTGCAGAGCAATTCCGTGTTGCACATCACACATGAAAGGAGACTTGATTTCCCTGATGGCACTCCAGAGAAACCCCAAGAACACTGTTTCAAGGCTAGAGGGATCCTGAGGTCACTGTAGCAACACAAAAGAGCTCCGTTGACCAAAAATCAACTTGAGATGAGAGGGTAGTACCTGGCTTCGACTCCAGAGGAATACCACCTTACCACAAGCACCTCAAGAGGAGGCTTCTCTCAGCTCTAGGTATGTGAGAGGGACCCTGGGTTTGCGGCCTCAAGTGGAATGGACACCGCGATGCCCTGGCTCGAAATAAGGCCGGATATGCCTGCAGTGAATTGAATGCAGGCTCATCTTGCATCTTCCAAGATGAAAGGATGTCTGAATCCCCTGTGGAGACCACAGAGAAAGACCTAGTTCCCCACCTCATCGCGACCGGAGGCCTCACATCCTTTGAAAACTCCAGAGGTACGCGGAGATCAGTGCCTCCAAAGGAGAGGATGCCTGACTCCTCGTGAAACTTGATAGGAGTCCCAGGATTCCTGTGGCACGTGGAAAGGACCCTTGGTCTACCGCCACAGATGGAGAGGCGTCCCAATTTCCCTGCCCAGCCTCGAGGAGAATCCCGAGTTGTCCCTCGCAACTAGGCAGGAGTCCTGACGTCGCTGAACAAACACGTGGGTGGATGGGCCATCCCCGTCGTAACTCGAGAATATACCCCAGGTTCCCGCCGCAACTCGAGAAAAACCATGAGACTTCCCCCTCGCCACGAGATGAGGCCCGATTCCCCTGCACTGCGTGCAGAACAATTCCGTGTTTCACATCACACATGAAAGGAGCCTTGATTTCCTTGATGGCACTCCAGAGAA
Source organism: Cervus elaphus (assembly GCF_910594005.1). Classification (NCBI taxonomy): domain Eukaryota; kingdom Metazoa; phylum Chordata; class Mammalia; order Artiodactyla; family Cervidae; genus Cervus; species Cervus elaphus. Next base: position 9,569,292 of record NC_057834.1, on the reverse strand, counting down.
ACACCAAGAACACTGTTTCAAGGCTAGAGGGATGCTGAGGTCACTGTAGCAACACGAAAGAGCTCCGTGGACCAAAAAGCAACTCGAGATGAGAGGTTAGTCCCTGGCTTCGAATCCAGAGGAATACCACCTTACCACAAGCACCTCAAGAGGAGGCTTCTCTCAGCTCTAGGTATGTGAGAGGGACCCTGAGTTTGCGGCCTCAAGTGGAATGGACACCGCGATGCCCTGACTCGAAATACGGCCGGATATCCCTGCAGTGACTTGAATGCAGGCTCGTCTTGCATTGCCCAAGACGAAAGGATGTCTGAATCCCCTGTGGAGACCACAGAGAAAGACCTAGTTCCCCACCTCATCGCGACCGGAGGCCTCACATCCTTTGAAAACTCCAGAGGTACGCAGAGATCAGTGCCTCCAAAGGAGCCAATGCCTGACTCCTCGTCACACTTGATAAGAGTCCCAGGATTCCTGTGGCACGTGGAAAGGGACCCTTGGTCTCCCGCCTCAGCTGGAGAGGCGTCCCAATTGCCCTGCCAAGCCTCGAGGAGAATCCCGAGGTGTCTCTCGCAACTAGGCAGGAGTCCTGACGTCGCTGAACAAACACGTGTGTGGAATGGCCATCCCCGTCGTAACTCGATAATATAGCCCAGGTTCCCGCCGCAACTCGAGAAAAACCATGAGACTTCCCCCTCGCCGCGAGATGAGGCCCGATTCCCCTGCACTGCATTCAAAGCAATTCCGTATTGCACATCAAACATGAAAGGAGCCTTGATTTCCTTGATGGCACTCCAGAGAAACCCCAAGAACACAGTTTCAAGGCTAGAGGGATCCTGAGGTCACTGTAGCAACACGAAAGAGCTCCGTGGACCAAAAAGCAACTCGAGATGAGAGGTTAGTCCCTGGCTTCGACTCCAGAGGAATAGCACCTTACCACAAGCACCTCAAGAGGAGGCTTCTCTCAGCTCTAGGTATGTGAGAGGGACCCTGAGTTTGCGGCCTCAAGTGGAATGGACACCGCGATGCCCTGACTCGAAATACGGCCGGATATCCCTGCAGTGACTTGAATGCAGGCTCGTCTTGCATCTCCCAAGACGAAAGGATGTCTGAATCCCCTGTGGAGACCACAGAGAAAGACCTAGTTCCCCACCTCATCGCCACCGGAGGCCTCACATCCTTTGAAAACTCCAGAGGTACGCGGAGATCAGTGCCTCCAAAGGAGACGATGCCTGACTCCTCGTGAAACTTGATAGGAGTCCCAGGATTTCTGTGGCACGTGGAAAGGGACCCTTGGTCTCCCGCCTCAGCTGGAGAGGCGTCCCAATTGCCCTGCCAAGCCTCGAGGAGAATTCCGAATTGTCCCTTGCATCTAGGCAGGGGTCCTGCCGTCGCTGAACAAACATATGTGTGGAAGGGCCATCCCAGACGTAACTCGAGAATATACCCCAGGTTCCCGCCGCAACTCGAGAAAAACCATGAGATTTCCCCCTCGCCGCGATATGAGGCCCGATTCCCCTGCACTGCGTGCAGAGCAATTCCGTGTTTCACATCACACATGAAAGGAGCCTTGATTTCCTTGATGGCACTCCAGAGAAACCCCAAGATCCCTGTTTCCAGGCTAGAGGGATCCTGAAGTCACTGTAGCAACACGAAAGAGCTCCGTGGACCAAAAATCAACTCGAGATGAGGGGTTAGTCCCTGGCTTCGACTCCAGAGGAATACCACCTTACCAGAAGCACCTCAAGTGGAGGCTTCTCTCAGCTCTAGGTATGTGAGAGGGACCCTGAGTTTGCAGCCTCAGGTCGAATGGACACCGCGATGCCCTGACTCAAAATAAGGCCGGATATCCCTGCAGTGACTTGAATGCAGGCTCGTCTTGCATCTCCCAAGATGAAAGGATGTCTGAATCCCCTGTGGAGACCACAGAGAAAGACCTAGTTCCCCAACTCATCGCGACCGGAGGCCTCACATCCTTTGAAAACTCCAGAGGTACGCAGAGAACAGTGCCTCCAAAGGAGACGATCCATGACTCCTCGTGAAACTTGATAGGAGTCCCACGACTCCTGTGGCACGTGGAAAGGGATCCTTGGTCTCCCGCCTCAGCTGGAGAGGCGTCCCAATTGCCCTGCCAAGCCTCGAGGAGAATCCGAGTTGTCCCTCGCAACTAGGCAGGAGTCCTGACGTCGCTGAACAAACACGTGGGTGGAAGGGCCATCCCCGTCGTAACTCGATAATATAGCCCAGGTTCCCGCCGTAACTCGAGAAAAACCATGAGACTTCCGCCTCGCCGCAAAATGAGGTCCGATTCCCCTGCACTGCGTGCAGAGCAATTCCGTGTTGCACATCACACATGAAAGGAGCCTTGATTTCCTTGATGGCACTCCAGAGAAACCCCAAGAACACTGTTTCAAGGCTAGAGGGATCCTGAGGTCACTGGAGCAACACGAAAGAGCTCCGTGGACCAAAAATCAACTCGAGATGAGGGGTTAGTCCCTAACTTCGACTCCAGAGGAATACCACCTTATCATAAGCACCTCAAGAGGAGGCTTCTCTCAGCTCTAGGTATGTGAGAGGGACCCTGAGTTTGCAGCCTCAAGTGGAATGGACACCGCGATGCCCTGACTGGAAATAAGGCCGGATATACCTGCAGTGACTTGAATGCAGGCTCGTCTTGCATCTCCCAAGACGAAAGGATATCTGAATCCCCTGTGCAGACCACAGAGAAAGACCTAGTTCCCCACCTCATCGCGACCGGAGTCCTCACATCCTTTGAAAACTCCAGAGGTACGCGGAGATCAGTGCCTCCAAAGGAGACGATGCCTGACTCCTCGTGAAACTTGATAGGAGTCCCAGGATTCCTGTGGCACGTGGAAAGGGACCCTTGGTCTCCCGCCTCAGCTGGAGAGGCGTCCCAATTGCCCTGCCAAGCCTCGAGGAGAATCCCGAGTTGTCCCTCGCAACTAGGCAGGAGTCCTGACGTCGCTGAACAAACACGTGGGTGGAAGGGCCATCCCCGTCATAACTCGAGAATATACCCCAGCTTCCCGCCGCAACTCGAGAAAAACCATGAGACTTCCCCCTCGCCGCGAGATGAGGCCCGATTCCCCTACACTGCGGGCAGAGCAATTCCCTATTGCACATCACACATGAAATGAGCCTTGATTTCCTTCATGGCACTCCAGAGAAACCCCAAGAACACTGTTTCAAGGCTAGAGGGATCCTGAGGTCACTGTAGCAACACGAAAGAACTCCGTGGACCAAAAATCAACTCGAGATGAGAGGTTAGTCCCTAAATTCGACTCCAGAGGAATACAACCTTACCACAAGCACCTCAAGAGGAGGCTTCTCGCAGCTTTAGGTATGTGAGAGGGACCCTGAGTTTGCAGCCTCAAGTGGAATGGACACCGCAATTCCCTGACTCGAAATAAGGCCGGATATCCCTGCTTTGACATAAATGCAGGCTCGTCTTGCATCTCCCAAGACGAAAGGATGTCTGAATTCTCTGTGGAGACCACAGAGAAAGACCTAGTTCCCCACCTCATCGCGACCGGAGGCCTCAAATCCTTTAAAAACTCCAGAGGTACGCGGAGATCAGTGCCTCCAAAGGAGACGATGCCTGACTCCTCGTGAAACTTGATAGGAGTCCCAGGATTCCTGTGGCACTTGGAAAGGGACCCTTGGTCTCCCGCCTCAGCTGGAGAGGCGTCCCAATTGCCCTGCCAAGCCTCGAGGAGAATCCCGAGTTGTCCCTCGCAACTAGGCAGGAGTCCTGACGTCGCTGAACAAACACGTGGGTGGAAGGGCCATCCCCGTCGTAACTCGAGAATATACCCCAGGTTCCCGCCGCAACTCGAGAAAAACCATGAGACTTCCCCCTCGCCGCGATATGAGGCCCGATTCCCCTACACTGCGTGCAGAGCAATTCCGTGTTGCACATCACACATGAAAGGAGCCTTGATTTCCTTGATGGCACTCCAGAGAAACCCCAAGAACACTGTTTCCAGGCTAGAGGGATCCTGAGGTCACTGTAGCAACACGAAAGAGCTCCGTGGACCAAAAATCAACTAGAGATGAGAGGTTAGTCCCTAACTTCGACTGCAGAGGAATACCACCTTACCACAAGCACCTCAAGAGGAGGCTTCTCTCAGCTTTAGGTATGTGAGAGGGACCCTGAGTTTGCGGCCTCAAGTGGAATGGACTCCGCGATGCCCTGACTCCAAATAAGGCCGAGTATCCCTGCAGTGACTTGAATGCAGGCTCCTCTTGCATCTCCCAAGACGAAAGGATGTCTGAATCCCCTGTGGAGACCACAGAGAAAGACCTAATTCACCACCTCATCGCGACCGGAGGCCTCACATCCTTTGAAAACTCCAGAGGTACGCGGAGATCAGTGCCTCCAAAGGAGACGATGCCTGACTCCTCGGGAAACTTGATAGGAGTCCCAGGATTCCTGTGGCACGTGGAAACGGACCCTTGGTCTCCCGCCTCAGCCGGAGAGGCGTCCCAATTGCCTTGCCAAGCCTCGAGGAGAATTCCAAATTGTCCCTCGCAACTAGGCAGGAGTCCTGCCGTCGTTGAACAAACACGTGGGTGGAAGGGCCATCCCCGTCGTAACTCGAGAATATACCCCAGGTTCCCGCCGCAACTCAAGAACAACCATGAGACTTCCCCCTCGCCGCGAGATGAGGTCCGATTCCCCTACACTGCGGGCAGAGCAATTCCCGATTACACATCACACATGAAATGAGCCTTGATTTCCTTCATGGCACTCCAGAGAAACCCCAAGAACACTGTTTCAAGGCTAGAGGGATCCTGAGGTCACTGTAGCAACACGAAAGAGCTCTGTGAACCAAAAATCAACTCGAGATGAAAGGTTAGTCCCTAACTTCGACTCCAGAGGAATACCACCTAACCACAAGCACTTCAAGAGGAGGCTTCTCGCAGCTTTAGGTATGTGAGACGGACCCTGAGTTTGCAGCCTCAAGTGAAATGGACACCGCAATGCCCTGACTCGAAATAAGGCCGGATATGTCTGCATTGACATAAATGTAGGCTCGTCTTGCATCTCCCAAGATGAAAGGATGTCTGAATTCTCTGTGGAGACCACAGAGAAAGACCTAGTTCCCCACCTCATCGCGACCGGAGGCCTCACATCCTTTGAAAACTCCAGAGGTACGCGGAGATCAGTGCCTCCAAAGGAAACGATGCCTGACTCCTCATGAAACTTGATAGGAGTCCCAGGATTCCTGTGGCACGTGGAAAGGGACCCTTGGTCCCCCGCCTCAGCTGGAGAGGCGTCCCAATTGCCCTTCCAAGCCTCGAGGAGACCCCGAGTTGTCCCTTGCAACTAGGCAGGAGTCCTGACGTCGCTGAACAAACACGTGGGTGGAAGGGCCATACCCATCGTAACTCGAGAATATACCCCAGGTTCCTGCCGCAACTCGAGAAAAACCATGAGACTTCCCCCTCGCCGCGAGATGAGGCCCGATTCCCCTACACTGCGTGCAGGCCAATTCCGTGTTGCACATCACACATGAAAGGAGCCTTGATTTCCTTGGTGGCACTCCAGAGAAACCCCAAGAACACTGTTTCAAGGCTAGAGGGATCCTGAGGTCACTGTAGCAACACGAAAGAGCTCCGTGGACCAAAAATCAACTCGAGATGAGAGGGTAGTCCCTGGATTCGACTCCAGAGGAATACCACCTTACCACAAGCACCTCAAGAGGAGGCTTCTCTCAGCTCTAGGTATGTGAGAGGGACCCTGAGTTTGCGGCCTCAAGTGGAATGGACACCGCGATGCCCTGGCTCGAAATAAGGCCGGATATGCCTGCAGTGACTTGAATGCAGGCTCATCTTGCATCTCCCAAAACGAAAGGATGTCTGAACCCCTCTTGAGACCACAGAGAAAGACCTTGTTCCCCACCTCATCGCGACCGGAGGCCTCACATCCTTTGAAAACTCCAGAGGTACACGGAGATCAGTCCCTTCAAAGGAGACGATGCCTGACTCCTCGTGAAACTTGATAGGAGTCCCAGGATTCCTGTGGCACGTGAAAAGGGACCCTTCGTCTCCCACCTCAGATGGAGAGGCGTCCCATTTGCCCTGCCAAGCCTCGAGGAGAATCCCGAGTTGTCCCTCGCAACTAGGCAGGAGTCCTGACGTCGCTGAACAAACACTTGGGTGGAAGGGCCATCCCCGTCTTAACTCGAGAATATACCCCAGGTTCCCGCCGCAACTCGAGAAAAACCATGAGACTTCCCCCTCGCCGCGAGATGAGGCCCGATTCCCCTGCACTGCGTGCAGAGCAATTCCGTGTTGCACATCACATATGAAAGGAGCCTTGATTTCCTTGATGGCACTCCAGAGAAACCCCAAGAACACTGTTTCAAGGCTAGAGGGATCCTGAGGTCACTGTGGCAACACGAAAGAGCTCCATGGACCAAGAATCAACTCGAGATGAGAGGTTAGTCCCTGGCTTCGACTCCAGAGGAATACCACCTTACCACAAGCACCTCAAGAGGAGGCTTCTCTCAGCTCTACGTATGTGAGAGGGACCCTGAGTTTGCAGCCTCAAGTGGAATGGACACCACGCTGCCCTGACTCGAAATAAGGCCGGATATCCCTGCAGTGACTTGAATGCAGGCTCGTCTTGCATTGCCCAAGACGAAAGGATGTCTGAATCCCCTGTGGAGACCACAGAGAAAGACCTAGTTCCCCACCTCATCGCGACCGGAGGCCTCACATCCTTTGAAAACTCCAGAAGTACGCGGATATCAGTGCCTCCAAAGGAGACGATGCCTGACTCCTCGTGAAACTTGATAGGAGTCCCAGGATTCCTGTGGCACCTGGAAAGGGACCCTTGGTCTCCCGCCTCAGCTGGAGAGGCGTCCCAATTGCCCTGACAAGCCTCGAGGAGAATCCCGAGTTGTCCCTCGCAACTAGGCAGGAGTCCTGACGTCGCTGAACAAACACGTGGGTGGAAGGGCCATCCCCGTCTTAACTCGAGAATATACCCCAGGTTCCCGCCGCAACTCGAGAAAAACCATGAGACTTTCCCCTCGCCGCGAGATGAGGCCCGATTCCCCTGCACTGCGTGCAGAGCAATTCCGTGTTGCACATCACACATGAAAGGAGACTTGATTTCCCTGATGGCACTCCAGAGAAACCCCAAGAACACTGTTTCAAGGCTAGAGGGATCCTGAGGTCACTGTAGCAACACAAAAGAGCTCCGTTGACCAAAAATCAACTTGAGATGAGAGGGTAGTACCTGGCTTCGACTCCAGAGGAATACCACCTTACCACAAGCACCTCAAGAGGAGGCTTCTCTCAGCTCTAGGTATGTGAGAGGGACCCTGGGTTTGCGGCCTCAAGTGGAATGGACACCGCGATGCCCTGGCTCGAAATAAGGCCGGATATGCCTGCAGTGAATTGAATGCAGGCTCATCTTGCATCTTCCAAGATGAAAGGATGTCTGAATCCCCTGTGGAGACCACAGAGAAAGACCTAGTTCCCCACCTCATCGCGACCGGAGGCCTCACATCCTTTGAAAACTCCAGAGGTACGCGGAGATCAGTGCCTCCAAAGGAGAGGATGCCTGACTCCTCGTGAAACTTGATAGGAGTCCCAGGATTCCTGTGGCACGTGGAAAGGACCCTTGGTCTACCGCCACAGATGGAGAGGCGTCCCAATTTCCCTGCCCAGCCTCGAGGAGAATCCCGAGTTGTCCCTCGCAACTAGGCAGGAGTCCTGACGTCGCTGAACAAACACGTGGGTGGATGGGCCATCCCCGTCGTAACTCGAGAATATACCCCAGGTTCCCGCCGCAACTCGAGAAAAACCATGAGACTTCCCCCTCGCCACGAGATGAGGCCCGATTCCCCTGCACTGCGTGCAGAACAATTCCGTGTTTCACATGACACATGAAAGGAGCCTTGATTTCCTTGATGGCACTCCAGAGAAACACCAAGAACACTGTTTCAAGGCTAGAGGGATGCTGAGGTCACTGTAGCAACACGAAAGAGCTCCGTGGACCAAAAAGCAACTCGAGATGAGAGGTTAGTCCCTGGCTTCGAATCCAGAGGAATACCACCTTACCACAAGCACCTCAAGAGGAGGCTTCTCTCAGCTCTAGGTATGTGAGAGGGACCCTGAGTTTGCGGCCTCAAGTGGAATGGACACCGCGATGCCCTGACTCGAAATACGGCCGGATATCCCTGCAGTGACTTGAATGCAGGCTCGTCTTGCATTGCCCAAGACGAAAGGATGTCTGAATCCCCTGTGGAGACCACAGAGAAAGACCTAGTTCCCCACCTCATCGCGACCGGAGGCCTCACATCCTTTGAAAACTCCAGAGGTACGCAGAGATCAGTGCCTCCAAAGGAGCCAATGCCTGACTCCTCGTCACACTTGATAAGAGTCCCAGGATTCCTGTGGCACGTGGAAAGGGACCCTTGGTCTCCCGCCTCAGCTGGAGAGGCGTCCCAATTGCCCTGCCAAGCCTCGAGGAGAATCCCGAGGTGTCTCTCGCAACTAGGCAGGAGTCCTGACGTCGCTGAACAAACACGTGTGTGGAATGGCCATCCCCGTCGTAACTCGATAATATAGCCCAGGTTCCCGCCGCAACTCGAGAAAAACCATGAGACTTCCCCCTCGCCGAGAGATGAGGCCCGATTCCCCTGCACTGCATTCAAAGCAATTCCGTATTGCACATCAAACATGAAAGGAGCCTTGATTTCCTTGATGGCACTCCAGAGAAACCCCAAGAACACAGTTTCAAGGCTAGAGGGATCCTGAGGTCACTGTAGCAACACGAAAGAGCTCCGTGGACCAAAAAGCAACTCGAGATGAGAGGTTAGTCCCTGGCTTCGACTCCAGAGGAATAGCACCTTACCACAAGCACCTCAAGAGGAGGCTTCTCTCAGCTCTAGGTATGTGAGAGGGACCCTGAGTTTGCGGCCTCAAGTGGAATGGACACCGCGATGCCCTGATTCGAAATACGGCCGGATATCCCTGCAGTGACTTGAATGCAGGCTCGTCTTGCATCTCCCAAGACGAAAGGATGTCTGAATCCCCTGTGGAGACCACAGAGAAAGACCTAGTTCCCCACCTCATCGCCACCGGAGGCCTCACATCCTTTGAAAACTCCAGAGGTACGCGGAGATCAGTGCCTCCAAAGGAGACGATGCCTGACTCCTCGTGAAACTTGATAGGAGTCCCAGGATTTCTGTGGCACGTGGAAAGGGACCCTTGGTCTCCCGCCTCAGCTGGAGAGGCGTCCCAATTGCCCTGCCAAGCCTCGAGGAGAATTCCGAATTGTCCCTTGCATCTAGGCAGGGGTCCTGCCGTCGCTGAACAAACATATGTGTGAAAGGGCCATCCCAGACGTAACTCGAGAATATACCCCAGGTTCCCGCCGCAACTCGAGAAAAACCATGAGATTTCCCCCTCGCCGCGATATGAGGCCCGATTCCCCTGCACTGCGTGCAGAGCAATTCCGTGTTTCACATCACACATGAAAGGAGCCTTGATTTCCTTGATGGCACTCCAGAGAAACCCCAAGATCCCTGTTTCCAGGCTAGAGGGATCCTGAAGTCACTGTAGCAACACGAAAGAGCTCCGTGGACCAAAAATCAACTCGAGATGAGGGGTTAGTCCCTGGCTTCGACTCCAGAGGAATACCACCTTACCAGAAGCACCTCAAGTGGAGGCTTCTCTCAGCTCTAGGTATGTGAGAGGGAGCCTGAGTTTGCAGCCTCAGGTCGAATGGACACCGCGATGCCCTGACTCAAAATAAGGCCGGATATCCCTGCAGTGACTTGAATGCAGGCTCGTCTTGCATCTCCCAAGATGAAAGGATGTCTGAATCCCCTGTGGAGACCACAGAGAAAGACCTAGTTCCCCAACTCATCGCGACCGGAGGCCTCACATCCTTTGAAAACTCCAGAGGTACGCAGAGAACAGTGCCTCCAAAGGAGACGATCCATGACTCCTCGTGAAACTTGATAGGAGTCCCACGACTCCTGTGGCACGTGGAAAGGGATCCTTGGTCTCCCGCCTCAGCTGGAGAGGCGTCCCAATTGCCCTGCCAAGCCTCGAGGAGAATCCGAGTTGTCCCTCGCAACTAGGCAGGAGTCCTGACGTCGCTGAACAAACACGTGGGTGGAAGGGCCATCCCCGTCGTAACTCGATAATATAGCCCAGGTTCCCGCCGTAACTCGAGAAAAACCATGAGACTTCCCCCTCGCCGCAAAATGAGGTCCGATTCCCCTGCACTGCGTGCAGAGCAATTCCGTGTTGCACATCACACATGAAAGGAGCCTTGATTTCCTTGATGGCACTCCAGAGAAACCCCAAGAACACTGTTTCAAGGCTAGAGGGATCCTGAGGTCACTGGAGCAACACGAAAGAGCTCCGTGGACCAAAAATCAACTCGAGATGAGGGGTTAGTCCCTAACTTCGACTCCAGAGGAATACCACCTTATCATAAGCACCTCAAGAGGAGGCTTCTCTCAGCTCTAGGTATGTGAGAGGGACCCTGAGTTTGCAGCCTCAAGTGGAATGGACACCGCGATGCCCTGACTGGAAATAAGGCCGGATATACCTGCAGTGACTTGAATGCAGGCTCGTCTTGCATCTCCCAAGACGAAAGGATATCTGAATCCCCTGTGCAGACCACAGAGAAAGACCTAGTTCCCCACCTCATCGCGACCGGAGGCCTCACATCCTTTGAAAACTCCAGAGGTACGCGGAGATCAGTGCCTCCAAAGGAGACGATGCCTGACTCCTCGTGAAACTTGATAGGAGTCCCAGGATTCCTGTGGCACGTGGAAAGGGACCCTTGGTCTCCCGCCTCAGCTGGAGAGGCGTCCCAATTGCCCTGCCAAGCCTCGAGGAGAATCCCGAGTTGTCCCTCGCAACTAGGCAGGAGTCCTGACGTCGCTGAACAAACACGTGGGTGGAAGGGCCATCCCCGTCATAACTCGAGAATATACCCCAGCTTCCCGCCGCAACTCGAGAAAAACCATGAGACTTCCCCCTCGCCGCGAGATGAGGCCCGATTCCCCTACACTGCGGGCAGAGCAATTCCCTATTGCACATCACACATGAAATGAGCCTTGATTTCCTTCATGGCACTCCAGAGAAACCCCAAGAACACTGTTTCAAGGCTAGAGGGATCCTGAGGTCACTGTAGCAACACGAAAGAACTCCGTGGACCAAAAATCAACTCGAGATGAGAGGTTAGTCCCTAAATTCGACTCCAGAGGAATACAACCTTACCACAAGCACCTCAAGAGGAGGCTTCTCGCAGCTTTAGGTATGTGAGAGGGACCCTGAGTTTGCAGCCTCAAGTGGAATGGACACCGCAATTCCCTGACTCGAAATAAGGCCGGATATCCCTGCTTTGACATAAATGCAGGCTCGTCTTGCATCTCCCAAGACGAAAGGATGTCTGAATTCTCTGTGGAGACCACAGAGAAAGACCTAGTTCCCCACCTCATCGCGACCGGAGGCCTCAAATCCTTTAAAAACTCCAGAGGTACGCGGAGATCAGTGCCTCCAAAGGAGACGATGCCTGACTCCTCGTGAAACTTGATAGGAGTCCCAGGATTCCTGTGGCACTTGGAAAGGGACCCTTGGTCTCCCGCCTCAGCTGGAGAGGCGTCCCAATTGCCCTGCCAAGCCTCGAGGAGAATCCCGAGTTGTCCCTCGCAACTAGGCAGGAGTCCTGACGTCGCTGAACAAACACGTGGGTGGAAGGGCCATCCCCGTCGTAACTCGAGAATATACCCCAGGTTCCCGCCGCAACTCAAGAACAACCATGAGACTTCCCCCTCGCCGCGATATGAGGCCCGATTCCCCTACACTGCGGGCAGAGCAATTCCCGATTACACATCACACATGAAATGAGCCTTGATTTCCTTCATGGCACTCCAGAGAAACCCCAAGAACACTGTTTCAAGGCTAGAGGGATCCTGAGGTCACTGTAGCAACACGAAAGAGCTCCGTGGACCAAAAATCAACTCGAGATGAGGGGTTAGTCCCTGGCTTCGACTCCAGAGAAATACCACCTTACCACAAGCACCTCAAGAGGAGGCTTCTTTCAGCTCTACGTATGTGAGAGGGACCCTGAGTTTGCAGCCTCAAGTGGAATGGACACCACGCTGCCCTGACTCGAAATAAGGCCGAGTATCCCTGCAGTGACTTGAATGCAGGCTCGTCTTGCATTGCCCAAGAAGAAAGGATGTCTGAATCCCCTGTGGAGACCACAGAGAAAGACCTAGTTCCCCACCTCATCGCGACCGGAGCCCTCACATCCTTTGAAAACTCCAGAGGTACGCGGAGATCAGTGCCTCCAAAGGAGACGATGCCTGACTCCTCGTGAAACTTGATAGGAGTCCCAGGATTCCTGTGGCACGTGGAAAGGACCCTTGGTCTACCGCCACAGATGGAGAGGCGTCCCAATTTCCCTGCCCAGCCTCGAGGAGAATCCCGAGTTGTCCCTCGCAACTAGGCAGGAGTCCTGACGTCGCTGAACAAACACGTGGGTGGATGGGCCATCCCCGTCGTAACTCGAGAATATACCCCAGGTTCCCGCCGCAACTCGAGAAAAACCATGAGACTTCCCCCTCGCCACGAGATGAGGCCCGATTCCCCTGCACTGCGTGCAGAGCAATTCCGTGTTTCACATCACACATGAAAGGAGCCTTGATTTCCTTGATGGCACTCCAGAGAAACCCCAAGAACACTGTTTCAAGGCTAGAGGGATCCTGAGGTCACTGTAGCAACACGAAAGAGCTCCGTGGACCAAAAAGCAACTCGAGATGAGAGGTTAGTCCCTGGCTTCGAATCCAGAGGAATACCACCTTACCACAAGCACCTCAAGAGGAGGCTTCTCTCAGCTCTAGGTATGTGAGAGGGACCCTGAGTTTGCGGCCTCAAGTGGAATGGACACCGCGATGCCCTGACTCGAAATACGGCCGGATATCCCTGCAGTGACTTGAATGCAGGCTCGTCTTGCATCTCCCAAGACGAAAGGATGTCTGAATCCCCTGTGGAGACCACAGAGAAAGACCTAGTTCCCCACCTCATCGCGACCGGAGGCCTCACATCCTTTGAAAACTCCAGAGGTACGCGGAGATCAGTGCCTCCAAAGGAGACGATGCCTGACTCCTCGTGAAACTTGATAGGAGTCCCAGGATTCCTGCGGCACGTGGAAAGGGACCCTTGGTCTCCCGCCTCAGCTGGAGAGGCGTCCCAATTGCCCTGCCAAGCCTCGAGCAGAATCCCGAGTTGTCCCTCGCAACTAGGCAAGAGTCCTGCCGTCGCTGAACAAACACGTGGGTGGAAGGGCCATCCCCGTCGTAACTCGAGAATATACCCCAGGTTCCCGCCGCAACTCGAGAAAAACCATGAGACTTCCCCCTCGCCGCGAGATGAGGCCCGATTCCCCTGCACTGCGTGCAGAGCAATTCCGTGTTGCACATCACACATGAAAGGAGCCTTGATTTCCTTGATGGCACTCCAGAGAAACCCCAAGAACACTGTTTCAAGGCTAGAGGGATCCTGAGGTCACTGTAGCAACACGAAAGAGCTCCGTGGACCAAAAATCAAATCGAGATGAGGGCTTAGTCCCTGGCTTCGACTCCAGAGGAATACCACCTTACCACAAGCACCTCAAGAGGAGGCTTCTCTCAGCTCTACGTATGTGAGAGGGACCCTGAGTTTGCAGCCTCAAGTGGAATGGACACTGCGATGCCCTGATGCGAAATAAGGCCGGATATCCCTGCAGTGACTTGAATGCAGGCTCGTCTTGCATCTCCCAAGATGAAAGGATGTCTGAATCCCCTGTGGAGACCACAGAGAAAGACCTAGTTCCCCACCTCATGGCGACCGGAGGCCTCACATCCTTTGAAAACTCCAGAGGTACGCAGAGATCAGTGCCTCCAAAGGAGCCAATGCCTGACTCCTCGTCACACTTGATAAGAGTCCCAGGATTCCTGTGGCACGTGGAAAGGGACCCTTGGTCTCCCGCCTCAGCTGGAGAGGCGTCCCAATTGCCCTGCCAAGCCTCGAGGAGAATCCCGAGGTGTCTCTCGCAACTAGGCAGGAGTCCTGACGTCGCTGAACAAACACGTGTGTGGAATGGCCATCCCCGTCGTAACTCGATAATATAGCCCAGGTTCCCGCCGCAACTCGAGAAAAACCATGAGACTTCCCCCTCGCCGCGAGATGAGGCCCGATTCCCCTGCACTGCATTCAAAGCAATTCCGTATTGCACATCAAACATGAAAGGAGCCTTGATTTCCTTGATGGCACTCCAGAGAAACCCCAAGAACACAGTTTCAAGGCTAGAGGGATCCTGAGGTCACTGTAGCAACACGAAAGAGCTCCGTGGACCAAAAAGCAACTCGAGATGAGAGGTTAGTCCCTGGCTTCGACTCCAGAGGAATAGCACCTTACCACAAGCACCTCAAGAGGAGGCTTCTCTCAGCTCTAGGTATGTGAGAGGGACCCTGAGTTTGCGGCCTCAAGTGGAATGGACACCGCGATGCCCTTACTCGAAATACGGCCGGATATCCCTGCAGTGACTTGAATGCAGGCTCGTCTTGCATCTCCCAAGACGAAAGGATGTCTGAATCCCCTGTGGAGACCACAGAGAAAGACCTAGTTCCCCACCTCATCGCCACCGGAGGCCTCACATCCTTTGAAAACTCCAGAGGTACGCGGAGATCAGTGCCTCCAAAGGAGACGATGCCTGACTCCTCGTGAAACTTGATAGGAGTCCCAGGATTTCTGTGGCACGTGGAAAGGGACCCTTGGTCTCCCGCCTCAGCTGGAGAGGCGTCCCAATTGCCCTGCCAAGCCTCGAGGAGAATTCCGAATTGTCCCTTGCATCTAGGCAGGGGTCCTGCCGTCGCTGAACAAACATATGTGTGGAAGGGCCATCTCAGACGTAACTCGAGAATATACCCCAGGTTCCCGCCGCAACTCGAGAAAAACCATGAGATTTCCCCCTCGCCGCGATATGAGGCCCGATTCCCCTGCACTGCGTGCAGAGCAATTTCGTGTTTCACATCACACATGAAAGGAGCCTTGATTTCCTTGATGGCACTCCAGAGAAACCCCAAGATCCCTGTTTCCAGGCTAGAGGGATCCTGAAGTCACTGTAGCAACACGAAAGAGCTCCGTGGACCAAAAATCAACTCGAGATGAGGGGTTAGTCCCTGGCTTCGACTCCAGAGGAATACCACCTTACCAGAAGCACCTCAAGTGGAGGCTTCTCTCAGCTCTAGGTATGTGAGAGGGACCCTGAGTTTGCAGCCTCAGGTCGAATGGACACCGCGATGCCCTGACTCAAAATAAGGCCGGATATCCCTGCAGTGACTTGAATGCAGGCTCGTCTTGCATCTCCCAAGATGAAAGGATGTCTGAATCCCCTGTGGAGACCACAGAGAAAGACCTAGTTCCCCAACTCATCGCGACCGGAGGCCTCACATCCTTTGAAAACTCCAGAGGTACGCAGAGAACAGTGCCTCCAAAGGAGACGATCCATGACTCCTCGTGAAACTTGATAGGAGTCCCACGACTCCTGTGGCACGTGGAAAGGGATCCTTGGTCTCCCGCCTCAGCTGGAGAGGCGTCCCAATTGCCCTGCCAAGCCTCGAGGAGAATCCGAGTTGTCCCTCGCAACTAGGCAGGAGTCCTGACGTCGCTGAACAAACACGTGGGTGGAAGGGCCATCCCCGTCGTAACTCGATAATATAGCCCAGGTTCCCGCCGTAACTCGAGAAAAACCATGAGACTTCCCCCTCGCCGCAAAATGAGGTCCGATTCCCCTGCACTGCGTGCAGAGCATTTCCGTGTTGCACATCACACATGAAAGGAGCCTTGATTTCCTTGATGGCACTCCAGAGAAACCCCAAGAACACTGTTTCAAGGCTAGAGGGATCCTGAGGTCACTGTAGCAACACGAAAGAGCTCCGTGGACCAAAAATCAACTCGAGATGAGGGGTTAGTCCCTAACTTCGACTCCAGAGGAATACCACCTTATCATAAGCACCTCAAGAGGAGGCTTCTCTCAGCTCTAGGTATGTGAGAGGGACCCTGAGTTTGCAGCCTCAAGTGGAATGGACACCGCGATGCCCTGACTGGAAATAAGGCCGGATATACCTGCAGTGACTTGAATGCAGGCTCGTCTTGCATCTCCCAAGAAGAAAGGATGTCTGAATCCCCTGTGCAGACCACAGAGAAAGACCTAGTTCCCCACCTCATCGCGACCGGAGGCCTCACATCCTTTGAAAACTCCAGAGGTACGCGGAGATCAGTGCCTCCAAAGGAGACGATGCCTGACTCCTCGTGAAACTTGATAGGAGTCCCAGGATTCCTGTGGCACGTGGAAAGGGACCCTTGGTCTCCCGCCTCAGCTGGAGAGGCGTCCCAATTGCCCTGCCAAGCCTCGAGGAGAATCCCGAGTTGTCCCTCGCAACTAGGCAGGAGTCCTGACATCGCTGAACAAACAGGTGGGTGGAAGGGCCATCCCCGTCATAACTCGAGAATATACCCCAGGTTCCCGCCGCAACTCGAGAAAAACCATGAGACTTCCCCCTCGCCGCGAGATGAGGCCCGATTCCCCTACACTGCGGGCAGAGCAATTCCCTATTGCACATCACACATGAAATGAGCCTTGATTTCCTTCATGGCACTCCAGAGAAACCCCAAGAACACTGTTTCAAGGCTAGAGGGATCCTGAGGTCACTGTAGCAACACGAAAGAGCTCCGTGGACCAAAAATCAACTCGAGATGAGAGGTTAGTCCCTAAATTCGACTCCAGAGGAATACAACCTTACCACAAGCACCTCAAGAGGAGGCTTCTCGCAGCTTTAGGTATGTGAGAGGGACCCTGAGTTTGCAGCCTCAAGTGGAATGGACACCGCAATTCCCTGACTCGAAATAAGGCCGGATATCCCTGCTTTGACATAAATGCAGGCTCGTCTTGCATCTCCCAAGACGAAAGGATGTCTGAATTCTCTGTGGAGACCACAGAGAAAGACCTAGTTCCCCACCTCATCGCGACCGGAGGCCTCAAATCCTTTAAAAACTCCAGAGGTACGCGGAGATCAGTGCCTCCAAAGGAGACGATGCCTGACTCCTCATGAAACTTGATAGGAGTCCCAGGATTCCTGTGGCACTTGGAAAGGGACCCTTGGTCTCCCGCCTCAGCTGGAGAGGCGTCCCAATTGCCCTGCCAAGCCTCGAGGAGAATCCCGAGTTGTCCCTCGCAACTAGGCAGGAGTCCTGACGTCGCTGAACAAACACGTGGGTGGAAGGGCCATAACCGTCATAACTCGAGAATATACCCCAGGTTCCCGCCGCAACTCCAGAAAAACCATGAGACTTCCCCCTCGCCGCGAGATGAGGCCCGATTCCCCTGCACTGCGTGCAGAGCAATTCCGTGTTGCACATCACACATGAAAGGAGCCTTGATTTCCTTGATGGCACTCCAGAGAAACCCCAAGAACACTGTTTCCAGGCTAGAGGGATGCTGAGGTCACTGTAGCAACACGAAAGAGCTCCGTGGACCAAAAATCAACTAGAGATGAGAGGTTAGTCCCTAACTTCGACTGCAGAGGAATACCACCTTACCACAAGCACCTCAAGAGGAGGCTTCTCGCAGCTTTAGGTATGTGAGAGGGACCCTGAGTTTGCGGCCTCAAGTGGAATGGACTCCGCGATGCCCTGACTCCAAATAAGGCCGAGTATCCCTGCAGTGACTTGAATGCAGGCTCCTCTTGCATCTCCCAAGACGAAAGGATGTCTGAATCCCCTGTGGAGACCACAGAGAAAGACCTAATTCACCACCTCATCGCGACCGGAGGCCTCACATCCTTTGAAAACTCCAGAGGTACGCGGAGATCAGTGCCTCCAAAGGAGACGATGCCTGACTCCTCGGGAAACTTGATAGGAGTCCCAGGATTCCTGTGGCACGTGGAAACGGACCCTTGGTCTCCCGCCTCAGCCGGAGAGGCGTCCCAATTGCCTTGCCAAGCCTCGAGGAGAATTCCGAATTGTCCCTCGCAACTAGGCAGGAGTCCTGCCGTCGTTGAACAAACACGTGGGTGGAAGGGCCATCCCCGTCGTAACTCGAGAATATACCCCAGGTTCCCGCCGCAACTCAAGAACAACCATGAGACTTCCCCCTCGCCGCGAGATGAGGCCCGATTCCCTACACTGCGGGCAGAGCAATTCCCGATTACACATCACACATGAAATGAGCCTTGATTTCCTTCATGGCACTCCAGAGAAACCCCAAGAACACTGTTTCAAGGCTAGAGGGATCCTGAGGTCACTGTAGCAACACGAAAGAGCTCTGTGAACCAAAAATCAACTCGAGATGAAAGGTTAGTCCCTAACTTCGACTCCAGAGGAATACCACCTAACCACAAGCACTTCAAGAGGAGGCTTCTCGCAGCTTTAGGTATGTGAGACGGACCCTGAGTTTGCAGCCTCAAGTGAAATGGACACCGCAATGCCCTGACTCGAAATAAGGCCGGATATGTCTGCATTGACATAAATGTAGGCTCGTCTTGCATCTCCCAAGATGAAAGGATGTCTGAATTCTCTGTGGAGACCACAGAAAAGACCTAGTTCCCCACCTCATCGCGACCGGAGGCCTCACATCCTTTGAAAACTCCAGAGGTACGCGGAGATCAGTGCCTCCAAAGGAAACGATGCCTGACTCCTCATGAAACTTGATAGGAGTCCCAGGATTCCTGTGGCACGTGGAAAGGGACCCTTGGTCCCCCGCCTCAGCTGGAGAGGCGTCCCAATTGCCTTGCCAAGCCTCAAGGAGACCCCGAGTTGTCCCTTGCAACTAGGCAGGAGTCCTGACGTCGCTGAACAAACACGTGGGTGGAAGGGCCATCCCCATCGTAACTCGAGAATATACCCCAGGTTCCTGCCGCAACTCGAGAAAAACCATGAGACTTCCCCCTCGCCGCGAGATGAGGCCCGATTCCCCTACACTGCGTGCAGGCCAATTCCGTGTTGCACATCACACATGAAAGGAGCCTTGATTTCCTTGGTGGCACTCCAGAGAAACCCCAAGAACACTGTTTCAAGGCTAGAGGGATCCTGAGGTCACTGTAGCAACACGATAGAGCTCCGTGGACCAAAAATCAACTCGAGATGAGAGGGTAGTCCCTGGATTCGACTCCAGAGGAATACCACCTTACCACAAGCACCTCAAGAGGAGGCTTCTCTCAGCTCTAGGTATGTGAGAGGGACCCTGAGTTTGCGGCCTCAAGTGGAATGGACACCGCGATGCCCTGGCTCGAAATAAGGCCCGGTATGCCTGCAGTGACTTGAATGCAGGCTCATCTTGCATCTCCCAAAACGAAAGGATGTCTGAACCCCTCTTGAGACCACAGAGAAAGACCTTGTTCCCCACCTCATCGCGACCGGAGGCCTCACATCCTTTGAAAACTCCAGAGGTACACGGAGATCAGTCCCTTCAAAGGAGACGATGCCTGACTCCTCGTGAAACTTGATAGGAGTCCCAGGATTCCTGTGGCACGTGAAAAGGGATCCTTCGTCTCCCACCTCAAATGGAGAGGCGTCCCATTTGCCCTGCCAAGCCTCGAGGAGAATCCCGAGTTGTCCCTCGCAACTAGGCAGGAGTCCTGACGTCGCTGAAGAAACACTTGGGTGGAAGGGCCATACCCGTCTTAACTCGAGAATATACCCCAGGTTCCCGCCGCAACTCGAGAAAAACCATGAGACTTCCCCCTCGCCGCGAGATGATGCCCGATTACCCTGCACTGCGTGCAGAGCAATTCCGTGTTGCACATCACACATGAAAGGAGCCTTGATTTCCTTGATGGCACTCCAGAGAAACTCGAAGAACACTGTTTCAAGGCTAGAGGGATCCTGAGGTCACTGTAGCAACACGAAAGAGCTCCGTGGACCAAAAATCAACTCGAGATGAGGGGTTAGTCCCTGGCTTCGACTCCAGAGAAATACCACCTTACCACAAGCACCTCAAGAGGAGGCTTCTCTCAGCTCTACGTATGTGAGAGGGACCCTGAGTTTGCAGCCTCAAGTGGAATGGACACCACGCTGCCCTGACTCAAAATAAGGCCGAGTATCCCTGCAGTGACTTGAATGCAGGCTCGTCTTGCATTGCCCAAGACGAAAGGATGTCTGAATCCCCTGTGGAGACCACAGAGAAAGACCTAGTTCCCCACCTCATCGCGACCGGAGGCCTCACATCCTTTGAAAACTCCAGAGGTACGCGGAGATCAGTGCCTCCAAAGGAGCCAATGCCTGACTCCTCGTCAAACTTGATAGGAGTCCCAGGATTCCTGTGGCACGTGGAAAGGGACCCTTGGTCTCCCGCCTCAGCTGGAGAGGCGTCCCAATTGCCCTGCCAAGCCTCGAGGAGAATCCCGATTTGTCCCTCGCAACTAGGCAGGAGTCCTGACGTCGCTGAACAAACACGTGTGTCGAATGGCCATCCCCGTCGTAACTCGATAATATAGCCCAGGTTCCCGCCGCAACTCGAGAAAAACCATGAGACTTCCCCCTCGCCGCGAGATGAGGCCCGATTCCCCTGCACTGCATTCAAAGCAATTCCGTATTGCACATCAAACATGAAAGGAGCCTTGATTTCCTTGATGGCACTCCAGAGAAACCCCAAGAACACTGTTTCAAGGCTAGAGGGATCCTGAGGTCACTGTAGCAACACGAAAGAGCTCCGTGGACCAAAAAGCAACTCGAGATGAGAGGTTAGTCCCTGGCTTCCACTCCAGAGAAATACCACCTTACCACAAGCACCTCAAGAGGAGGCTTCTCTCAGCTCTAGGTATGTGAGAGGGACCCTGAGTTTGCGGCCTCAAGTGGAATGGACACCGCGATGCCCTGACTCGAAATACGGCCGGATATCCCTGCAGTGACTTGAATGCAGGCTCGTCTTGCATCTCCCAAGACGAAAGGATGTCTGAACCCCTCTTGAGACCACAGAGAAAGACCTAGTTCCCCACCTCATCGCGACCGGAGGCCTCACATCCTTTGAAAACTCCAGAGGTACGCGGAGATCAGTCCCTCCAAAGGAGACGATGCCTGACTCCTCGTGAAACTTGATAGGAGTCCCAGGATTCCTGTGGCACGTGGAAAGGGACAATTGGTCTCCCGCCTCAGCTGGAGAGGCGTCCCAATTGCCCTGACAAGCCTCGAGGAGAATCCCGAGTTGTCCCTCGCAACTAGGCAGGAGTCCTGACGTCGCTGAACAAACACGTGGGTGGAAGGGCCATCCCCGTCGTAACTCGATAATATAGCCCAGGTTACCGCCGCAGCTCGAGAAAAACCATGAGACTTCCCCCTCGCCGCGAGATGAGGCCCGATTCCCCTGCACTGCGTGCAGAGCAATTCCGTGTTGCACATCACACATGAAAGGAGCCTTGATTTCCTTGATGGCACTCCAGAGAAACCCCAAGAACACTGTTTCCAGGCTAGATGGATCCTGAGGTCACTGTAGCAACACGAAAGAGCTCCGTGCACCAGAAATCAACTCGAGATGAGACGTTAGTCCCTAACTTCGACTGCAGAGGAATACCACCTTACCACAAGCACCTCAAGAGGAGGCTTCTCGCAGCTTTAGGTATGTGAGAGGGACCCTGAGTTTGCGGCCTCAAGTGGAATGGACTCCGCGATGCCCTGACTCGAAATAAGGCCGAGTATTCCTGCAGTGACTTGAATGCAGGCTCCTCTTGCATCTCCAAAGACGAAAGGATGTCTGAATCCCCTGTGGAGACCACAGAGAAAGACCTAGTTCCCCACCTCATCGCGACCGGAGGCCTCACATCCTTTGAAAACTCCAGAGGTACGCGGAGATCAGTGCCTCCAAAGGAGACGATGCCTGACTCCTGGTGAAACTTGATAGGAGTCCCAGGATTCCTGTGGCACGTGGAAAGGGACCCTTGGTCTCCCGCCTCAGCTGGAGAGGCGTCCCAATTGCCCTGCCAAGCCTCGAGGAGAATTCCGAATTGTCCCTCGCAACTAGGCAGGGGTCCTGCCGTCGCTGAACAAACATATGTGTGGAAGGGCCATCCCCGTCGTAACTCGAGAATATACCCCAGGTTCCCACCGCAACTCGAGAAAAACCATGAGACTTCCCCCTCGCCGCGATATGAGGCCCGATTCCCCTGCACTGCCTGCAGAGCAATTACGTGTTTTACATCAGACATGAAAGGAGCCTTGATTTCCTTGATGGCACTCCAGAGAAACCCCAAGATCACTGTTTCCAGGCTAGAGGGATCCTGAAGTCACTGTAGCAACACGAAAGAGCTCCGTGGACCAAAAATCAACTCGAGATGAGGGGTTAGTCCCTGGCTTCGACTCCAGAGGAATACCACCTTACCAGAAGCACCTCAAGTGGAGGCTTCTCTCAGCTCTAGGTATGTGAGAGGGACCCTGAGTATGCAGCTTCAGGTCGAATGGACACCACGATGCCCTGACTCGAAATAAGGCCGGATATCCCTGCAGTGACTTGAATGCAGGCTCGTCTTGCATCTCCCAAGACGAAAGGATGTCTGAATCCCCTGTGGAGACCACAGAGAAAGACCTAGTTCCCCAACTCATCGCGACCGGAGGCCTCACATCCTTTGAAAACTCCAGAGGTACGCGGAGAACAGTGCCTCCAAAGTAGACGATGCCTGACTCCTCGAGAAAATTGATAGGAGTCCCAGGATTCCTGTGGCACGTGGAAAGGGACCCTTGGTCTCCCGCCTCAGCTGGAGAGGCGTCCCAATTGCCCTGCCAAGCCTCGAGGAGAATCCCGAGTTGTCCCTCGCAGCTAGGCAGGAGTCTTGCCGTCGTTGAGCAAACACGTGGGTGGAAGGGCCATCCCCGTCGTAACTCGAGAATATACCCCAGGTTCGCCCCGCAACTCAAGAAAAACCATGAGACTTCCCCCTCGCCGCGAGATGAGGCCCGATTCCCCTACAATGCGGGCAGAGCAATTCCCTATTGCACATCACACATGAAAGGAGCCTTGATTTCCTTCATGGCACTCCAGAGAAACCCCAAGAACACTGTTTCAAGGCTAGAGGGATCCTGAGGTCACTCTAGCAACACGAAAGAGCTCCGTGAACCAAAAATCAACTCGAGATGAAAGGTTAGTCCCTAACTTCGACTCCAGAGGAATACCACCTAACCACAAGCACCTCAAGTGGAGGTTTCTCGCAGCTTTAGGTATGTGAGAGGGACCCTGAGTTTGCAGCCTCAAGTGGAATGGACACCGCAATGCCCTGACTCGAAATAAGGCCGGATATCCCTGCATTGACATGAATGCAGGCTCGTCTTGCATCTCCCAAGACGAAAGGATGTCTGAATTCTCTGTGGAGACCACAGAGAAAGACCTAGTTCCCCACCTCATCGCGACCGGAGGCCTCACATTCTTTGAAAACTCCAGAGGTACGCGGAGATCAGTGCCTCCAAAGGAAACGATGCCTGACTCCTCATGAAACTTGATAGGAGTCCCAGGATTCCTGTGGCACGTGGAAAGGGACCCTTGGTCTCCCGCCTCAGCTGGAGAGGCGTCCCAATTGCCCTGCCAAGCCTCGAGGAGAATCCCGAGTTGTCCCTTGCAACTAGGCAGGAGTCCTGACGTCACTGAACAAACACGTGGGTGGAAGGGCCATCCCCATCGTAACTCGATAATATACCCCAGGTTCCTGCCGCAACTCGAGAAAAACCATGAGACTTCCCCCTCGCCGCGAGATGAGGCCCGATTCCCCTACACTGCGTGCAGAGCAATTCCGTGTTGCACATCACACATGAAAGGAGCCTTGATTTCCTTGGTGGCACTCCAGAGAAACCCCAAGAACACTGTTTCAAGGCTAGAGGGATCCTGAGGTCACTGTAGCAACACGAAAGAGCTCCGTGGACCAAAAATCAACTAGAGATGAGAGGTTAGTCCCTAACTTCGACTGCAGAGGAATACCACCTTACCACAAGCACCTCAAGAGGAGGCTTGTCGCAGCTTTAGGTATGTGAGAGGGACCCTGAGTTTGCGGCCTCAAGTGGAATGGACACTGCGATGCCCTGACTCGAAATAAGGCCGAGTATCCCTGCAGTGACTTGAATGCAGGCTCGTCTTGCTTCTCCCAAGCGAAAGGATGTCTGAATCCCCTGTGTAGACCACAGAGAAAGACCTAGTTCCCCACCTCATCGCGACCGGAGGCCTCACATGCTTTGAAAACTCCAGAGGTATGCGGAGATCAGTGCCTCCAAAGGAGACGATGCCTGACTCCCCAAGAAACTTGATAGGAGTCCCAGGATTCCTGTGGCATGTGGAAAGGGACCCTTGGTCTCCCGCCTCAGCCAGAGAGGCGACCCAATTGCCCTGCCAAGCCTCGAGGACAATTCCGAATTGTCCCTTGCAACTAGGCAGGGTTCCTGCCGTCGCTGAACAAACATATGTGTGGAAGGGCCATCCCCGTCGTAACTCGAGAATATACCCCAGGTTCCCGCCGCAACTCGAGAAAAACCATGAGACTTCCCCCTCGCCGCGAGATGAGGCCCGATTCCCCTGCACTGCGTGCAGAGCAATTCCGTGTTGCACATCACACATGAAAGGAGCCTTGATTTCCTTGATGGCACTCCAGAGAAACCCCAAGAACACTGTTTCAAGTCTAGAGGTATCCTGAGGTCACTGTAGCAACACGAAAGAGGTCCGTGGACCCAAAATCAACTCGAGAGGAGAGGTTAGTCCCTGGCTTCGACTCCAGGGGACTACCACCTTACCACAAGCACCTCAAGAGGAGGCTTCTCTCAGCTCTAGGTATGTCAGAGGGACCCTGAGTTTGCGGCCTCAAGTGGAATGGACACCGCGATGCCCTGAATCGAAATACGGCCGGATATCCCTGCAGTGACTTGAATGCAGGCTCGTCTTGCATCTCCCAAGATGAAAGGATGTCTGAATCCCCTGTGGAGACCACAGAGAAAGACCTAGTTCCCCACCTCATCGCGACCGGAGGCCTCACATCCTGTGATAACTCCAGAGGTACGCAGAGATCCGTGCCTCCAAAGGAGATGATCCCTGACTCCTCGTGAAACTTGATAGGAGTCCCAGGACTCCTGTGGCACGTGGAAAGGGACCCTTGGTCTCCCGCCTCAGCTGGAGAGGCATCCCAATTGCCCTGCCAAGCCTCGAGGAGAATCCCGAGTTGTCCCTCGCAACTAGGCAGGAGTCCTGACGTCGCTGAAAAAACACGTGTGTGGAAGGGCCATTCCCGTCGTAACTCGAGAATATACCCCAGGTTCCCGCCGCAACTCGAGAAAAACCATGAGACTTCCCCCTCGCCGCGAGATGAGGCCCGATTCCCCTACACTGCGTGCAGAGCAATTCCGTGTTGCACATCACACATGAAAGTAGCCTTGATTTCCTTGATGGCACTCCAGAGAAACCCCAAGATCACTGTTTCCAGGCTAGAGGGATCCTGAAGTCACTGTAGCAACACGAAAGAACTCCGTGGACCAAAAATCAACTCGAGATGAGGGGTTAGTCCCTGGCTTCGACTCCAGAGGAATACCACCTTACCACAAGCACCTCAAGTGGAGGATTCTCTCAGCTCTAGGTATGTGAGAGGGACCCTGAGTTTGCAGCCTCAGGACGAATGGACACCGCGATGCCCTGACTCGAAATAAGGCCGGAAATCCCTGCAGTGACTTGAATGCAGGCTCGTCTTGCATCTCCCAAGACGAAAGGATGTCTGAATCCCCTGTGGAGACCACAGAGAAAGACCTAGTTCCCCACCTCATCGCGACCGGAGGCCTCACATCCTTTGAAAACTCCAGAGGTACGCGGAGAACAGTGCCTCCAAAGTAGACGATGCCTGACTCCTCGAGAAACTTGATAGGAGTCCCAGGATTCCTGTGGCACGTGGAAAGGGACCCTTGGTCTCCCGCCTCAGCTGGAGAGGTGTCCCAATTGCCCTGCCAAGCCTCGAGGAGAATCCCGAGTTGTCCCTCGCAACTAGGCAGGAGTCCTGCTGTCGTTGAGCAAACACGTGGGTGGAAGGGCCATCCCCGTCGTAACTCGAGAATATACCCCAGGTTCCCGCCGCAACTCAAGAAAAACCATGAGACTTCCCCCTCGCCACGAGATGAGGCCCGATTCCCCTACACTGCGGGCAGAGCAATTCCCTATTGCACATCACACATGAAATGAGCCTTGATTTCCTTCATGGCACTCCAGAGAAACCCCAAGAACACTGTTTCAAGGTTGAGGGATCCTGAGGTCACTGTAGCAACACTAAAGAGCTCCGTGGACCAAGAATGAACTCGAGATGAGAGGTTAGTCCCTGGCTTCGACTCCAGAGGAATACCACCTTACCACAAGCACCTCAAGAGGAGGCTTCTCTCAGCTCTAGGTATGTGAGAGGGACCCTGATTTTGCGGCCTCAAGTGGAATGGACACCGCGATGCCCTGGCTCAAAATAAGGCCGGATATCCCTGCAGTGACTTGAATGCAGGCTCGTCTTGCATCTCCCAAGACGAAAGGATGTCTGAATCCCCTGTGGAGACCACAGAGAAAGACCTAGTTCCCCACCTCATCGCGACCGGAGGCCTCACATCCTTTGAAAACTCCAGAGGTACGCGGAGATCAGTGCCTCCAAAGGAGACGATGCCTGACTCCTCGTGAAACATGATAGGAGTCCCAGGATTCCTGTGGCACGTGGAAACTGACCCTTGGTCTCCCGCCTCAGCTGGAGAGGCGTCCCAATAGCCCTGCCAAGCCTCGAGGAGAATCCCGAGTGGTCCCTCGCAACTAGGCAGGAGTCCTGACGTCGCTGAACAAACACGTGTGTGGAAGGGCCATCCCCGTCGTAACTCGAGAATATACCCCAGGTTCCCGCCGCAACTCGAGAAAAACCATGAGACCTCCCCCTCGCCGCGAGATGAGGCCTGATTCCCCTGCACTGCCTGCAGAGCAATTCCGTGTTGCACATCACACATGAAAGGAGCCTTGATTTCCTTGATGGCACTCCAGAGAAACCCCAAGAACACTGTTTCAAGGCTAGAGGGATCCTGAGGTCACTGTAGCAACACAAAAGAGCTCCGTGGACCAAAAATCAACTCGAGATGAGAGGTTAGTCCCTGGCTTCGACTCCAGAGGAATACCACCTTACCACAAGCACCTCAAGACGAGGCTTCTCTCAGCTCTAGGTATGTGAGAGGGACCCTGATTTTGCGGCCTCAAGTGGAATGGACACCGCGATGCCCTGACTCGAAATAAGGCCGGATATCCCTGCAGTGACTTGAATGCAGGCTCGTCTTGCATCTCCCAAGACGAAAGGATGTCTGAATCCCCTGTGGAGACCACAGAGAAAGACCTAGTTCCCCACCTCATGGCGACCGGAGGCCTCACATCTTTTGAAAATTCCAGAGGTACGCGGAGATCAGTGCTTCCAAAGGAGACGATGCCTGACTCCTCGTGAAACTTGATAGGAGTCCCAGGATTCCTGTGGCACGTGGAAAGGGACCCTTGGTCTCCCGCCTCAGCTGGAGAGGCGTCCCAATTGCCCTGCCAATCCTCGAGGAGAATTCCGAATTGTCCCTCGCAACTAGGCAGGGGTCCTGCCGTCGCTGAACAAACATATGTGTGGAAGGGCCATCCCCGTCGTAACTCGAGAATATACCCCAGGTTCCCACCGCAACTCGAGAAAAACCATGAGACTTCCCCCTCGCCGCGATATGAGGCCCGATTCCCCTGCACTGCGTGCAGAGCAATTACGTGTTTTACATCAGACATGAAAGGAGCCTTGATTTCCTTGATGGCACTCCAGAGAAACCCCAAGATCACTGTTTCCAGGCTAGAGGGATCCTGAAGTCACTGTAGCAACAGGAAAGAGCTCCGTGGACCAAAAATCAACTCGAGATGAGGGGTTAGTCCCTGGCTTCGACTCCAGAGGAATACCACCTTACCAGAAGCACCTCAAGTGGAGGCTTCTCTCAGCTCTACGTATGTGAGAGGGAAACTGAGTATGCAGCTTCAGGTCGAATGGACACCACGATGCCCTGACTCGAAATAAGGCCGGATATCCCTGCAGTGACTTGAATGCAGGCTCGTCTTGCATCTCCCAAGACGAAAGGATGTCTGAATCCCCTGTGGAGACCACAGAGAAAGACCTAGTTCCCCAACTCATCGCGACCGGAGGCCTCACATCCTTTGAAAACTCCAGAGGTACGCGGAGAACAGTGCCTCCAAAGTAGACGATGCCTGACTCCTCGAGAAACTTGATAGGAGTCCCAGGATTCCTGTGGCACGTGGAAAGGGACTCTTGGTCTCCCGCCTCAGCTGGAGAGGTGTCCCAATTGCCCTGCCAAGCCTCGAGGAGAATCCCGAGTTGTCCCTCGCAACTAGGCAGGAGTCCTGCTGTCGTTGAGCAAACACGTGGGTGGAAGGGCCATCCCCGTCGTAACTCGAGAATATACCCCAGGTTCCCGCCGCAACTCAAGAAAAACCATGAGACTTCCCCCTCGCCACGAGATGAGGCCCGATTCCCCTACACTGCGGGCAGAGCAATTCCCTATTTCACATCACACATGAAATGAGCCTTGATTTCCTTCATGGCACACCAGAGAAACCCCAAGAACACTGTTTCAAGGTTGAGAGATCCTGAGGTCACTGTAGCAACACTAAAGAGCTCCGTGGACCAAGAATGAACTCGAGATGAGAGGTTAGTCCCTGGCTTCGACTCCAGAGGAATACCACCTTACCACAAGCACCTCAAGAGGAGGCTTCTCTCAGCTCTAGGTATGTGAGAGGGACCCTGATTTTGCGGCCTCAAGTGGAATGGACACCGCGATGCCCTGGCTCAAAATAAGGCCGGATATCCCTGCAGTGACTTGAATGCAGGCTCGTCTTGCATCTCCCAAGACGAAAGGATGTCTGAATCCCCTGTGGAGACCACAGAGAAAGACCTAGTTCCCCACCTCATCGCGACCGGAGGCCTCACATCCTTTGAAAACTCCAGAGGTACGCGGAGATCAGTGCCTCCAAAGGAGACGATGCCTGACTCCTCGTGAAATATGATAGGAGTCCCAGGATTCCTGTGGCACGTGGAAACTGACCCTTGGTCTCCCGCCTCAGCTGGAGAGGCGTCCCAATAGCCCTGCCAAGCCTCGAGGAGAATCCCGAGTGGTCCCTCGCAACTAGGCAGGAGTCCTGACGTCGCTGAACAAACACGTGTGTGGAAGGGCCATCCCCGTCGTAACTCGAGAATATACCCCAGGTTCCCGCCGCAACTCGAGAAAAACCATGAGACCTCCCCCTCGCCGCGAGATGAGGCCTGATTCCCCTGCACTGCCTGCAGAGCAATTCGGTGTTGCACATCACACATGAAAGGAGCCTTGATTTCCTTGATGGCACTCCAGAGAAACCCCAAGAACACTGTTTCAAGGCTAGAGGGATCCTGAGGTCACTGTAGCAACACAAAAGAGCTCCGTGGACCAAAAATCAACTCGAGATGAGAGGTTAGTCCCTGGCTTCGACTCCAGAGGAATACCACCTTACCACAAGCACCTCAAGACGAGGCTTCTCTCAGCTCTAGGTATGTGAGAGGGACCCTGATTTTGCGGCCTCAAGTGGAATGGACACCGCGATGCCCTGACTCGAAATAAGGCCGGATATCCCTGCAGTGACTTGAATGCAGGCTCGTCTTGCATCTCCCAAGACGAAAGGATGTCTGAATCCCCTGTGGAGACCACAGAGAAAGACCAAGTTCCCCACCTCATGGCGACCGGAGGCCTCACATCTTTTGAAAATTCCAGAGGTACGCGGAGATCAGTGCTTCCAAAGGAGACGATGCCTGACTCCTCGTGAAACTTGATAGGAGTCCCAGGATTCCTGTGGCATGTGGAAAGGGACTCTTGGTCTCCTGCCTCAGCTGGAGAGGCGTCCCAATTGCCCTGCCAAGCCTCGAGGAGAATCCCGAGTTGTCCCTCGCAACTAGGCAGGAGTCATGACGTCGCTGAACAAACACTTGTGTGGAAGGGCCATCCCCGTCGTAACTCAAGAATATACCCCAGGTTCCCGCCGCAACTCGAGAAAAACCATGAGACTTCCCCCTCGCCGCGAGATGAGGCCCGATTCCCCTGCACTGCGTGCAGAGCAATTCCGTGTTGCACATCACACATGAAAGGAGCCTTGATTTCCTTGGTGGCACTCCAGAGAAACCCCAAGAAGACTGTTTCAAGGCTAGAGGGATCCTGAGGTCACTGTAGCAACACGAAAGAGCTCCGTGGACCAAAAATCAACTAGAGATGAGAGGTTAGTCCCTAACTTCGACTGCAGAGGAATACCACCTTACCACAAGCACCTCAAGAGGAGGCTTGTCGCAGCTTTAGGTATGTGAGAGGGACCCTGAGTTTGCGGCCTCAAGTGGAATGGACACCGCGATGCCCTGACTCGAAATAAGACCGAGTATCCCTGCAGTGGCTTGAATGCAGGCTCGTCTTGCTTCTCCCAAGCGAAAGGATGTCTGAATCTCCTGTGTAGACCACAGAGAAAGACCTAGTTCCCCACCTCATCGCGACCGGAGGCCTCACATGCTTTGAAAACTCCAGAGGAATGCGGAGATCAGTGCCTCCAAAGGAGACGATTCCTGACTCCTCAAGAAACTTGATAGGAGTCCCAGGATTACTGTGGCATGTGGAAAGGGACCCTTGGTCTCCCGCCTCAGCCAGAGAGGCGTCCCAATTGCCCTGCCAAGCCTCGAGGACAATTCCGAATGGTCCCTTGCAACTAGGCAGGGGTCCTGCCGTCGCTGAACACACATATGTGTGGAAGGGCCATCCCCGTCGTAACTCGAGAATATACCACAGGTTCCCGCCGCAACTCGAGAAAAACCATGAGACTTCCCCCTCGCCGCGATATGAGGCCCGATTCCCCTGCACTGCGTGCAGAGCAATTCCGTGTTGCACATCACACATGAAAGGAGCCTTGATTTCCTTGATGGTACTCCAGAGAAACCCCAAGAACACTGTTTCAAGTCTAGAGGTATCTTGAGGTCACTGTAGCAACACGAAAGAGGTCCGTGGACCAAAAATCAACTCGAGAGGAGAGGTTAGTCCCTGGCTTCGACTCCAGGGGACTACCACCTTACCACAAGCACCTCAAGAGGAGGCTTCTCTCAGCTCTAGGTATGTCAGAGGGACCCTGAGTTTGCGGCCTCAAGTGGAATGGACACCGCGATGCCCTGAATCGAAATACGGCCGGATATCCCTGCAGTGACTTGAATGCAGGCTCGTCTTGCATCTCCCAAGATGAAAGGATGTCTGAATCACCTGTGGAGACCACAGAGAAAGACCTAGTTCCCCACCTCATCGCGACCGGAGGCCTTACATCCTGTGATAACTCCAGAGGTACGCAGAGATCCGTGCCTCCAAAGGAGATGATCCCTGACTCCTCGTGAAACTTGATAGGAGTCCCAGGACTCCTGTGGCACGTGGAAAGGGACCCTTGGTCTCCCGCCTCAGCTGGAGAGGCATCCCAATTGCCCTGCCAAGCCTCGAGGAGAATCCCGAGTTGTCCCTCGCAACTAGGCAGGAGTCCTGACGTCGCTGAACAAACACGTGTGTGGAAGGGCCATTCCCGTCGTAACTCGAGAATATACCCCAGGTTCCCGCCGCAACTCGAGAAAAACCATGAGACTTCCCCCTCGCCGCGAGATGAGGCCCGATTCCCCTGCACTGCGTGCAGAGCAATTCCGTGTTGCACATCACACATGAAAGGAGCCTTGATTTCCTTGATGGCACTCCAGAGAAACCCCAAGATCACTGTTTCCAGGCTAGAGGGATCCTGAAGTCACTGTAGCAACACGAAAGAACTCCGTGGACCAAAAATCAACTCGAGATGAGGGGTTAGTCCCTGGCTTCGACTCCAGAGGAATACCACCTTACCACAAGCACCTCAAGTGGAGGATTCTCTCAGCTCTAGGTATGTGAGAGGGACCCTGAGTTTGCAGCCTCAGGTCGAATGGACACCGCGATGCCCTGACTCGAAATAAGGCCAGATATCCCTGCAGTGACTTGAATGCAGGCTCGTCTTGCATCTCCCAAGACGAAAGGATGTCTGAATCCCCTGTGGAGACCACAGAGAAAGACCTAGTTCCCCACCTCATCGCGACCGGAGGCCTCACATATTTTGAAAACTCCAGAGGTACGCGGAGAACAGTGCCTCCAAAGTAGACGATGCCTGACTCCTCGAGAAACTTGATAGGAGTCCCAGGATTCCTGTGGCACGTGGAAAGGGACACTTGGTCTCCCGCCTCAGCTGGAGAGGTGTCCCAATTGCCCTGCCAAGCCTCGAGGAGAATCCCGAGTTGTCCCTCGCAACTAGGCAGGAGTCCTGCTGTCGTTGAGCAAACACGTGGGTGGAAGGGCCATCCCCGTCGTAACTCGAGAATATACCCCAGGTTCCCGCCGCAACTCAAGAAAAACCATGAGACTTCCCCCTCGCCACGAGATGAGGCCCGATTCCCCTACACTGCGGGCAGAGCAATTCCCTATTGCACATCACACATGAAATGAGCCTTGATTTCCTTCATGGCACTCCAGAGAAACCCCAAGAACACTGTTTCAAGGTTGAGGGATCCTGAGGTCACTGTAGCAACACGAAAGAGCTCCGTGGACCAAGAATGAACTCGAGATGAGAGGTTAGTCCCTGGCTTCGACTCCAGAGGAATACCACCTTACCACAAGCACCTCAAGAGGAGGCTTCTCTCAGCTCTAGGTATGTGAGAGGGACCCTGATTTTGCGGCCTCAAGTGGAATGGACACCGCGATGCCCTGGCTCGAAATAAGGCCGGATATCCCTGCAGTGACTTGAATGCAGGCTCGTCTTGCATCTCCCAAGACGAAAGGATGTCTGAATCCCCTGTGGAGACCACAGAGAAAGACCTAGTTCCCCACCTCATCGTGACCGGAGGCCTCACATCCTTTGAAAACTCCAGAGGTACGCGGAGACCAGTGCCTCCAAAGGAGACGATGCCTGACTCCTCGTGAAACATGATAGGAGTCCCAGGATTCCTGTGGCACGTGGAAACTGACCCTTGGTCTCCCGCCTCAGCTGGAGAGGCGTCCCAATAGCCCTGCCAAGCCTCGAGGAGAATCCCGAGTGGTCCCTCGCAACTAGGCAGGAGTCCTGACGTCGCTGAACAAACACGTGTGTGGAAGGGCCATCCCCGTCGTAACTCGAGAATATACCCCAGGTTCCCGCCGCAACTCGAGAAAAACCATGAGACTTCCCCCTCGCCGCGAGATGAGGCCTGATTCCCCTGCACTGCCTGCAGAGCAATTCCGTGTTGCACATCACACATGAAAGGAGCCTTGATTTCCTTGATGGCACTCCAGAGAAACCCGAAGAACACTGTTTCAAGGCAAGAGGGATCCTGAGGTCACTGTAGCAACACAAAAGAGCTCCGTGGACCAAAAATCAACTCGAGATGAGAGGTTAGTCCCTGGCTTCGACTCCAGAGGAATACCACCTTACCACAAGCACCTCAAGACGAGGCTTCTCTAAGCTCTAGGTATGTGAGAGGGACCCTGATTTTGCGGCCTTAAGTGGAATGGACACCGCGATGCCCTGACTCGAAATAAGGCCGGATATCCCTGCAGTGACTTGAATGCAGGCTCGTCTTGCATCTCCCAAGACGAAAGGATGTCTGAATCCCCTGTGGAGACCACAGAGAAAGACCTAGTTCCCCACCTCATGGCGACCGGAGGCCTCACATCTTTTGAAAATTCCAGAGGTACGCGGAGATCAGTGCTTCCAAAGGAGACGATGCCTGACTCCTCGTGAAACTTGATAGGAGTCCCAGGATTCCTGTGGCACGTGGAAAGGGACTCTTGGTCTCCTGCCTCAGCTGGAGAGGCGTCCCAATTGCCCTGCCAAGCCTCGAGGAGAATCCCGAGTTGTTCCTCGCAACTAGGCAGGAGTCATGACGTCGCTGAACAAACACTTGTGTGGAGGGCCATCCCCGTCGTAACTCAAGAATATACCCCAGGTTCCCGCCGCAATTCAAGAAAAACCATGAGACTTCCCCCTCGCCGCGAGATGAGGCCCGATCCCCCTGCACTGCCTGCAGAGCAATTCCGTGTTGCACATCACACATGAAAGGAGCCTTGATTTCCTTGATGGCACTCCAGAGAAACCCGAAGAACACTGTTTCAAGGCAAGAGGGATCCTGAGGTCACTGTAGCAACACAAAAGAGCTCCGTGGACCACAAATCAACTCGAGATGAGAGGTTAGTCCCTGGCTTCGACTCCAGAGGAATACCACCTTACCACAAGCACCTCAAGAGGAGGCTTCTCTCAGCTCTAGGTATGTGAGAGGGACCCTAATTTTGCGGCTTCAAGTGGAATGGACACCGCGATGCCCTGACTCGAAATAAGGCCGGATATCCCTGCAGTGACTTGAATGCAGGCTCGTCTTGCATCTCCCAAGATGAAAGGATGTCTGAATCACCTGTGGAGACCACAGAGAAAGACCTAGTTCCCCACCTCATCGCGACCGGAGGCCTTACATCCTGTGATAACTCCAGAGGTACGCAGAGATCCGTGCCTCCAAAGGAGATGATCCCTGACTCCTCGTGAAACTTGATAGGAGTCCCAGGACTCCTGTGGCACGTGGAAAGGGACCCTTGGTCTCCCGCCTCAGCTGGAGAGGCATCCCAATTGCCCTGCCAAGCCTCGAGGAGAATCCCGAGTTGTCCCTCGCAACTAGGCAGGAGTCCTGACGTCGCTGAACAAACACGTGTGTGGAAGGGCCATTCCCGTCGTAACTCGAGAATATACCCCAGGTTCCCGCCGCAACTCGAGAAAAACCATGAGACTTCCCCCTCGCCGCGAGATGAGGCCCGATTCCCCTGCACTGCGTGCAGAGCAATTCCGTGTTGCACATCACACATGAAAGGAGCCTTGATTTCCTTGATGGCACTCCAGAGAAACCCCAAGATCACTGTTTCCAGGCTAGAGGGATCCTGAAGTCACTGTAGCAACACGAAAGAACTCCGTGGACCAAAAATCAACTCGAGATGAGGGGTTAGTCCCTGGCTTCGACTCCAGAGGAATACCACCTTACCACAAGCACCTCAAGTGGAGGATTCTCTCAGCTCTAGGTATGTGAGAGGGACCCTGAGTTTGCAGCCTCAGGTCGAATGGACACCGCGATGCCCTGACTCGAAATAAGGCCAGATATCCCTGCAGTGACTTGAATGCAGGCTCGTCTTGCATCTCCCAAGACGAAAGGATGTCTGAATCCCCTGTGGAGACCACAGAGAAAGACCTAGTTCCCCACCTCATCGCGACCGGAGGCCTCACATTCTTTGAAAACTCCAGAGGTACGCGGAGAACAGTGCCTCCAAAGTAGACGATGCCTGACTCCTCGAGAAACTTGATAGGAGTCCCAGGATTCCTGTGGCACGTGGAAAGGGACACTTGGTCTCCCGCCTCAGCTGGAGAGGTGTCCCAATTGCCCTGCCAAGCCTCGAGGAGAATCCCGAGTTGTCCCTCGCAACTAGGCAGGAGTCCTGCTGTCGTTGAGCAAACACGTGGGTGGAAGGGCCATCCCCGTCGTAACTCGAGAATATACCCCAGGTTCCCGCCGCAACTCAAGAAAAACCATGAGACTTCCCCCTCGCCACGAGATGAGGCCCGATTCCCCTACACTGCGGGCAGAGCAATTCCCTATTGCACATCACACATGAAATGAGCCTTGATTTCCTTCATGGCACTCCAGAGAAACCCCAAGAACACTGTTTCAAGGTTGAGGGATCCTGAGGTCACTGTAGCAACACGAAAGAGCTCCGTGGACCAAGAATGAACTCGA
The DNA here is from genome assembly GCF_910594005.1 of Cervus elaphus. Classification (NCBI taxonomy): domain Eukaryota; kingdom Metazoa; phylum Chordata; class Mammalia; order Artiodactyla; family Cervidae; genus Cervus; species Cervus elaphus. The sequence goes on along the minus strand of NC_057834.1, from coordinate 9,533,404 downwards.
GATGAGAGGTTAGTCCCTGGCTTCGACTCCAGAGGAATACCACCTTACCACAAGCACCTCAAGAGGAGGCTTCTCTCAGCTCTAGGTATGTGAGAGGGACCCTGATTTTGCGGCCTCAAGTGGAATGGACACCGCGATGCCCTGGCTCGAAATAAGGCCGGATATCCCTGCAGTGACTTGAATGCAGGCTCGTCTTGCATCTCCCAAGACGAAAGGATGTCTGAATCCCCTGTGGAGACCACAGAGAAAGACCTAGTTCCCCACCTCATCGTGACCGGAGGCCTCACATCCTTTGAAAACTCCAGAGGTACGCGGAGACCAGTGCCTCCAAAGGAGACGATGCCTGACTCCTCGTGAAACATGATAGGAGTCCCAGGATTCCTGTGGCACGTGGAAACTGACCCTTGGTCTCCCGCCTCAGCTGGAGAGGCGTCCCAATAGCCCTGCCAAGCCTCGAGGAGAATCCCGAGTGGTCCCTCGCAACTAGGCAGGAGTCCTGACGTCGCTGAACAAACACGTGTGTGGAAGGGCCATCCCCGTCGTAACTCGAGAATATACCCCAGGTTCCCGCCGCAACTCGAGAAAAACCATGAGACCTCCCCCTCGCCGCGAGATGAGGCCTGATTCCCCTGCACTGCCTGCAGAGCAATTCCGTGTTGCACATCACACATGAAAGGAGCCTTGATTTCCTTGATGGCACTCCAGAGAAACCCGAAGAACACTGTTTCAAGGCAAGAGGGATCCTGAGGTCACTGTAGCAACACAAAAGAGCTCCGTGGACCAAAAATCAACTCGAGATGAGAGGTTAGTCCCTGGCTTCGACTCCAGAGGAATACCACCTTACCACAAGCACCTCAAGACGAGGCTTCTCTAAGCTCTAGGTATGTGAGAGGGACCCTGATTTTGCGGCCTTAAGTGGAATGGACACCGCGATGCCCTGACTCGAAATAAGGCCGGATATCCCTGCAGTGACTTGAATGCAGGCTCGTCTTGCATCTCCCAAGACGAAAGGATGTCTGAATCCCCTGTGGAGACCACAGAGAAAGACCTAGTTCCCCACCTCATGGCGACCGGAGGCCTCACATCTTTTGAAAATTCCAGAGGTACGCGGAGATCAGTGCTTCCAAAGGAGACGATGCCTGACTCCTCGTGAAACTTGTAAGGAGTCCCAGGATTCCTGTGGCACGTGGAAAGGGACTCTTGGTCTCCTGCCTCAGCTGGAGAGGCGTCCCAATTGCCCTGCCAAGCCTCGAGGAGAATCCCGAGTTGTTCCTCGCAACTAGGCAGGAGTCATGACGTCGCTGAACAAACACTTGTGTGGAGGGCCATCCCCGTCGTAACTCAAGAATATACCCCAGGTTTCCGCCGCAATTCAAGAAAAACCATGAGACTTCCCCCTCGCCGCGAGATGAGGCCCGATCCCCCTGCACTGCATGCAGAGCAATTCCGTGTTGCACATCACACATGAAAGGAGCCTTGATTTCCTTGATAGCACTCCAGAGAAACCCCAAGAACACTGTTTCAAGGCTAGAGGGATCCTGAGGTAACTGTAGCCACACGAAAGAGCTCCGTGGACCACAAATCAACTCGAGATGAGAGGTTAGTCCCTGGCTTCGACTCCAGAGGAATACCACCTTACCACAAGCACCTCAAGAGGAGGCTTCTCTCAGCTCTAGGTATGTGAGAGGGACCCTAATTTTGCGGCTTCAAGTGGAATGGACACCGCGATGCCCTGACTCGAAATAAGGCCGGATATCCCTGCAGTGACTTGAATGCAGGCTCGTCTTGCATCTCCCAAGACGAAAGGATGTCTGAATCACCTGTGTAGACCACAGAGAAAGACCTAGTTCCCCACCTCATCGCGACCGGAGGCCTCACATCCTTTGAAAACTCCAGAGGTACGCGGAGATCAGTGCCTCCAAAGGAGACGATGCCTGACTCCTCGTGAAACTTGATAGGAGTCCCAGGATTCCTGTGGCACGTGGAAAGGGACCCTTGGTCTCCCGCCTCAGCTGGAGAGGCGTCCCAATTGCCCTGCCAAGCCTCGAGGAGAATCGCGAGTTGTCCCTCGCAACTAGGCAGGAGTCCTGACGTCGCTGAACAAACACGTGGGTGGAAGGGCCATCCCCGTCGTAACTCAAGAATATACCCCAGGTTCCCGCCGCAACTCGAGAAAAACCATGAGACTTCCCCCTCGCCGCGAGATGAGGCCCGATTCCCCTGCACTGCGTGCAGAGCAATTCCGTGTTGCACATCACACATGAAAGGAGCCTTGATTTCCTTGGTGGCACTCCAGAGAAACCCCAAGAACACTGTTTCAAGGCTAGAGGGATCCTGAGGTCACTGTAGCAACACGAAAGAGCTCCGTGGACCAAAAATCAACTCGAGATGAGAGGTTAGTCCCTAACTTCGACTGCAGAGGAATACCACCTTACCACAAGCACCTCAAGAGGAGGCTTGTCGCAGCTTTAGGTATGTGAGAGGGACCCTGAGTTTGCGGCCTCAAGTGGAATGGACACCGCGATGCCCTGACTCGAAATAAGACCGAGTATCCCTGCAGTGACTTGAATGCAGGCTCGTCTTGCTTCTCCCAAGCGAAAGGATGTCTGAATCCCCTGTGTAGACCACAGAGAAAGACCTAGTTCCCCACCTCATCGCGACCGGAGGCCTCACATGCTTTGAAAACTCCAGAGGAACGCGGAGATCAGTGCCTCCAAAGGAGACGATTCCTGACTCCTCAAGAAACTTGATAGAAGTCCCAGGATTACTGTGGCATGTGGAAAGGGACCCTTGGTCTCCCGCCTCAGCCAGAGAGGCGTCCCAATTGCCCTGCCAAGCCTCGAGGACAATTCCGAATTGTCCCTTGCAACTAGGCAGGGGTCCTGCCGTCGCTGAACACACATATGTGTGGAAGGGCCATCCCCGTCGTAACTCGAGAATATACCCCAGGTTCCCGCCGCAACTCGAGAAAAACCATGAGACTTCCCCCTAGCCGCGATATGAGGCCCGATTCCCCTGCACTGCGTGCAGAGCAATTCCGTGTTGCACATCACACATGAAAGGAGCCTTGATTTCCTTGATGGCACTCCAGAGAAACCCCAAGAACACTGTTTCAAGTCTAGAGGTATCTTGAGGTCACTGTAGCAACACGAAAGAGGTCCGTGGACCAAAAATCAACTCGAGATGAGAGGTTAGTCCCTGGCTTCGACTCCAGGGGACTACCACCTTACCACAAGCACCTCAAGAGGAGGCTTCTCTCATCTCTACATATGTGAGAGGGACCCTGAGTTTGCGGCCTCAAGTGGAATGGACACCGCGATGCCCTGAATCGAAATACGGCCGGATATCCCTGCAGTGACTTGAATGCAGGCTCGTCTTGCATCTCCCAAGATGAAAGGATGTCTGAATCACCTGTGGAGACCACAGAGAAAGACCTAGTTCCCCACCTCATCGCGACCGGAGGCCTTACATCCTGTGATAACTCCAGAGGTACGCAGAGATCCGTGCCTCCAAAGGAGATGATCCCTGACTCCTCGTGAAACTTGATAGGAGTCCCAGGACTCCTGTGGCACGTGGAAAGGGACCCTTGGTCTCCCGCCTCAGCTGGAGAGGCATCCCAATTGCCCTGCCAAGCCTCGAGGAGAATCCCGAGTTGTCCCTCGCAACTAGGCAGGAGTCCTGACGTCGCTGAACAAACACGTGTGTGGAAGGGCCATTCCCGTCGTAACTCGAGAATATACCCCAGGTTCCCGCCGCAACTCGAGAAAAACCATGAGACTTCCCCCTCGCCGCGAGATGAGGCCCGATTCCCCTGCACTGCGTGCAGAGCAATTCCGTGTTGCACATCACACATGAAAGGAGCCTTGATTTCCTTGATGGCACTCCAGAGAAACCCCAAGAACACTGTTTCCAGGCTAGAGGGATCCTGAAGTCACTGTAGCAACACGAAAGAACTCCGTGAACCAAAAATCAACTCGAGATGAGGGGTTAGTCCCTGGCTTCGACTCCAGAGGAATACCACCTTACCACAAGCACCTCAAGTGGAGGATTCTCTCAGCTCTAGGTATGTGAGAGGGACCCTGAGTTTGCAGCCTCAGGTCGAATGGACACCGCGATGCCCTGACTCGAAATAAGGCCGGAAATCCCTGCAGTGACTTGAATGCAGGCTCGTCTTGCATCTCCCAAGACGAAAGGATGTCTGAATCCCCTGTGGAGACCACAGAGAAAGACCTAGTTCCCCACCTCATCGCGACCGGAGGCCTCACATCCTTTGAAAACTCCAGAGGTACGCGGAGAACAGTGCCTCCAAAGTAGACGATGCCTGACTCCTCGAGAAACTTGATAGGAGTCCCAGGATTCCTGTGGCACGTGGAAAGGGACCCTTGGTCTCCCGCCTCAGCTGCAGAGGTGTCCCAATTGCCCTGCCAAGCCTCGAGGAGAATCCCGAGTTGTCCCTCGCAACTAGGCAGGAGTCCTGCTGTCGTTGACCAAACAAGTGGGTGGAAGGGCCATCCCCGTCGTAACTCGAGAATATATCCCAGGTTCCCGCCGCAACTCGAGAAAAACCATGAGACTTCCCCCTCGCCACGAGATGAGGCCCGATTCCCCTACACTGCGGGCAGAGCAATTCTGTGTTGCACATCAGACATGAAATGAGCCTTGATTTCCTTCATGGCACTCCAGAGAAACCCCAAGAACACTGTTTCAAGGTTGAGGGATCCTGAGGTCACTGTAGCAACACGAAAGAGCTCCGTGGACCAAGAATCAACTCGAGATGAGAGGTTAGTCCCTGGCTTCGACTCCAGAGGAATACCACCTTACCACAAGCACCTCAAGAGGAGGCTTCTCTCAGCTCTAGGTGTGTGAGAGGGACCCTGAGTTTGCGGCCTCAAGTGGAATGGACACCGCGATACCCTGACTCGAAATAAGGCCGGATATCCCTACAGTGACTTGAATGCAGGCTCGTCTTGCATCTCCCAAGACGAAAGGATGTCTGAATCCCCTGTGGAGACCACAGAGAAAGACCTAGTTCCCCACCTCATGGCGACCGGAGGCCTCACATTTTTTGAAAATTCCAGAGGTACGCGGAGATCAGTGCCTCCAAAGGAGACGATGCCTGACTCCTCGTGAAACTTGATAGGAGTCCCAGGATTCCTGTGGCACGTGGAAAGGGACTCTTGGTCTCCTGCCTCAGCTGGAGAGTCGTCCCAATTGCCCTGCCAAGCCTCGAATAGAATCCCGATTTGTCCCTCGCAACTAGGCAGGAGTCCTGACGTCGCTGAACAAACACTTGTGTGGAAGGGCCATCCCCGTCGTAACTCAAGAATATACCCCAGGTTCCCGCGGCAACTCGAGAATAACCATGAGACTTCCCACTCGCCGCGATATGAGGCCCGATCCCCCTGCACTGCATGCAGAGCAATTCCGTGTTGCACATCACACATGAAAGGAGCCTTGATTTCCTTGGTGGCACTCCAGAGAAACCCCAAGAACACTGTTTCAAGGCTAGAGTGATCCTGAGGTCACTGTAGCCACACGAAAGAGCTCCGTGGACCACAAATCAACTCGAGATGAGAGGTTAGTCCCTGGCTTCGACTCCAGAGGAATACCACCTTACCACAAGCACCTCAAGAGGAGGCTTCTCTCAGCTCTAGGTATGTGAGAGGGACCCTAATTTTGCGGCTTCAAGTGGAATGGACACCGCGATGCCCTGACTCGAAATAAGGCCGGATATCCCTGCAGTGACTTGAATGCAGGCTCGTCTTGCATCTCCCAAGACGAAAGGATGTCTGAATCACCTGTGTAGACCACAGAGAAAGACCTAGTTCCCCACCTCATCGCGACCGGAGGCCTCACATCCTTTGAAAACTCCAGAGGTACGCGGAGATCAGTGCCTGCAAAGGAGACGATGCCTGACTCCTCGTGAAACTTGATAGGAGTCCCAGGATTCCTGTGGCACGTGGAAAGGGACCCTTGGTCTCCCGCTTCAGCTGGAGAGGCGTCCCAATTGCCCTGCCAAGCCTCGAGGAGAATCGCGAGTTGTCCCTCGCAACTAGGCAGGAGTCCTGACGTCGCTGAACAAACACGTGGGTGGAAGGGCCATCCCCGTCGTAACTCGAGAATATACCCCAGGTTCCCGCCGCAACTCGAGAAAAACCATGCGACTTCCCCCTCGCCGCGAGATGAGGCACCATTCCCCTGCACTGCGTGCAGCGCAATTCCGTGTTGCACATCACATATGAAAGGAGCCTTGATTTCCTTGATGGCACTCCTGAGAAACCCCAAGAACACTGTTTCAAGGCTAGAGGGATCCTGAGGTTACTGTAGCAGCACGATAGAGCTCCGTGAACCAAAAATCAACTCGAGATGAGAGATTAGTCCCTGGCTTCGACATCAGAGGAATACCACCATACCACAAGCACCTCAAGAGGAGGCTTCTCTCAGCTCTAGCTATGTGAGAGGGACCCTGAGTTTGCGGCCTCAAGTGAAATGGACACTGCGATACCCTGATTCGAAATAAGGCCGGATATACCTGCAGTGACTTGAATGCTGGCTCGTCTTGCATCTCCCAAGATGAAAGGATGTCTGAATCCCCTGTGGAGACCACAGAGAAAGACCTAGTTCCCCACCTCATGGCGTCCGGAGGCCTCACATCCTTTGAAAACTCCAGAGGTACGCGGAGATCAGTGCCTCCAAAGGAGACGATGCCTGACTCCTCGTGAAACTTGGTAGGAGTCCCAGGATTCCTGTGGCACGTGGAAAGGGACCCTTGGTCTCCCGCCTCAGCTGGAGAGGCGTCCCAATTGCCCTTCCAAGCCTCGAGGAGAATCGCGAGTTGTCCCTCGCAACTAGGCAGGAGTCCTGACGTCGCTGAACAAACACGTGGGTGGAAGGGCCATCCCCGTCGAAACTCGAGAATATACCCCAGGTTCCCGCCGCAACTCGAGAAAAACCATGAGACTTCCCCCTCGCCGCGAGATGCGACCCGATTCCCCTGCACTGCCTGCAGAGCAATGCCGTGTTGCACATCACACGTGAAAGGAGCCTTGATTTCCTTGATGGCACTCCAGAGAAACCCCAAGAACACTGTTTCAAGGCTAGAGGGATCCTGAGGTCACTGTAGCAACATGAAAGAGGTCCGTGGATCAAAAATCAACTCGAGATGAGGGGTTAGTCCCTGGCTTCGACTCCAGAGGAATACCACCTTACCACAAGCACCTCAAGAGGAGGCTTCTCTCAGCTCTAGGTATGTGAGAGGGACCCTGAGTTTGCGGCCTCAAGTGGAATGGACACCGCGATGCCCTGACTCGAAATAAGGCCGGATATCCCTGCAGTGACTTGAATGCAGGCTCGTCTTGCATCTCCCAAGACGAAAGGATGTCTGAATCCCCTGTGGAGACCACAGAGAAAGACCTAGTTCCCCACCTCATCGCAACCGGAGGCCTCACATCCTTTGAAAAATCCAGAGGTACGCGGAGATAAGTGCCTCCAAAGGAGACGATGCCTGACTCCTCGTGAAACTTGATAGGAGTCCCAGGATTCCTGTGGCACGTGGAAAGGGACCCTTGGTCTCCCGCCTCAGCTGGAGAGGCGTCCCAATTGCCCTGCCAAGCCTCGAGGAGAATCGCGAGTTGTCCCTCGCAACTAGGCAGGAGTCCTGACGTCGCTGAACAAACACGTGGGTGGAAGGGCCATCCCCATCGTAACTCGAGAATATACCCCAGGTTCCCGCCGCAACTCGAGAAAAACCATGAGACTTCCCCCTCGCCGCGAGATGAGGCACCATTCCCCTGCACTGCGTGCAGCGCAATTCCGTGTTGCACATCACACATGATAGGAGCCTTGATTTCCTTGATGGCACTCCAGAGAAACCCCAAGAACACTGTTTCAGGGCTAGAGGGATCCTGAGGTCACTGTGGCAACACGAAAGAGCTCCGTGGACCAGGAATCAACACGAGATGAGAGGTTAGTCCCTGGCTTCGACTCCAGAGGAATACCACCTTACCACAAGCACCTCAAGAGGAGGCTTCTCTTAGCTCTAGGTATGTGAGAGGGACCCTGATTTTGCGGCCTCAAGTGGAATGGACACTGCGATGCCTTGACTCGAAATAAGGCTGGATATCCCTGCAGTGACTTGAATGCAGGCTCGTCTTGCATCTCCCAAGACGAAAGGATGTCTGAACCCCTCTTGAGACCACAGAGAAAGACCTAGTTCCCCACCTCATCGCGACCGGAGGCCTCACATCCTTTGAAAACTCCAGAGGTACACGGAGATCAGTCCCTCCAAAGGAAACGATGCCTGACTCCTCGTGAAACTTGATAGGCTTCCCAGGATTCCTGTGGCACGTGGAAAGGGACACTTGGTCTCCCGCCTCAGCTGGAGAGGCGTCCCAATTGCCCTGCCAAGCCTCGAGGAGAATCCCGAGTTGTCCCTCGCAACTAGGCAGGAGTCCTGACGTCGCTGAACAAACACGTGGGTGGAAGGGCCATCCCCGTCTTAACTCGAGAATATACCCCAGGTTCCCGCCGCACCTCGAGAAAAACCATGAGACTTCCCCCTCGCCGCGAGATGATGCCCGATTCCCCTGCACTGCGTGCAGAGCAATTCCGTGTTGCACATCACACATGAAAGGAGCCTTGATTTCCTTGATGGCACTCCAGAGAAACCCCAAGAACACTGTTTCAAGGCTAGAGGGATCCTGAGGTCACTGTAGCAACACGAAAGAGCTCCGTGGACCAAAAATCAACTCGAGATGAGGGGTTAGTCCCTGGCTTCGACTCCAGAGGAATACCACCTTACCACAAGCACCTCAAGAGGAGGCTTCTCTCAGCTCTACGTATGTGAGAGGGACCCTGAGTTTGCAGCCTCAAGTGGAATGGACACCACGCTGCCCTGACTCGAAATACGGCCGGATATCCCTGCAGTGACTTGAATGCAGGCTCGTCTTGCATTGCCCAAGACGAAAGGATGTCTGAATCCCCTGTGGAGACCACAGAGAAAGACCTAGTTCCCCACCTCATCGCGACCGGAGGCCTCACATCCTTTGAAAACTCCAGAGGTACGCAGAGTTCAGTGCCTCCAAAGGAGCCAATGCCTGACTCCTCGTCAAACTTGATAGGAGTCCCAGGATTCCTGTGGCACGTGGAAAGGGACCCTTGGTCTCCTGCCTCAGCTGGAGAGACGTCCCAATTGCCCTGCCAAGCCTCGAGCAGAATCCCGAGTTGTCCCTCGCAACTAGGCAGTAGTCCTGCCGTCGCTGAAGAAACACGTGGGTGGAAGGGCCATCCCCGTCGTAACTCGAGAATATACCCCAGGTTCCCGCCGCAACTCGAGAAAAACCATGAGACTTCCCCCTCGCCGCGAGATGAGGCCCGATTCCCCTGCACTGCGTGCAGAGCAATTCCGTGTTGCACATCACACATGAAAGGAGCCTTGATTTCCTTGGTGGCACTCCAGAGAAACCCCAAAAACACTGTTTCAAGGCTAGAGGGATCCTGAGGTCACTGTGGCAACACGAAAGTGCTCCGTGGACCAAGAATCAACTCGAGATGAGAGGTTAGTCCCTGGCTTCGACTCCAGAGGAATACCACCTTACCACAAGCACCTCAAGAGGAGGCTTCTCTCAGCTCTAGGTATGTGAGAGGGACCCTGATTTTGCGGCCTCAAGTGGAATGGACACTGCGATGCCCTGACTCGAAATAAGGCCGGATATCCCTGCAGTGACTTCAATGCAGGCTCGTCTTGCATCTCCCAAGACGAAAGGATATCTGAACCCCTCTTGAGACCACAGAGAAAGACCTAGTTCCCCACCTCATCGCGACCGGAGGCCTCACATCTTTTGAAAATTCAAGATGTACGCGGAGATCAGTCCCTCCAAAGGAGACGATGCCTGACTCCTCGTGAAACTTGATAGGAGTCCCAGGATTCCTGTGGCACGTGGAAAGGGACCCTTCGTCTCCCACCTCAGCTGGAGAGGCGTCCCATTTGCCCTGCCAAGCCTCGAGGAGAATCCCGAGTTGTCTCTCGCAACTAGGCAGGAGTCCTGACGTCGCTGAACAAACACGTGGGTGGAAGGGCCATCCCCGTGGTAACTCGAGAATATACCCCAGGTTCCCGCCGCAACTCGAGAAAAACCATGAGACTTCCCCCTCGCCGCGAGATGAGGCCCGATTCCCCTGCACTGCGTGCAGAGCAATTCCGTGTTGCACATCACACATGAAAGGAGCCTTGATTTCCTTGATGGCACTCCAGAGAAACCCCAAGAACACTGTTTCAGGGCTAGAGGGATCCTGAGGTCACTGTGGCAACACGAAAGAGCTCCGTGGACCAGAAATCAAATCGAGATGAGGGGTTAGTCCCTGGCTTCGACTCCAGAGGAATACCACCTTACCACAAGCACCTCAAGAGGAGGCTTCTCTCAGCTCTACGTATGTGAGAGGGACCCTGAGTTTGCAGCCTCAAGTGGAATGGACACCACGCTGCCCTGACTCGAAATAAGGCCGGATATCCCTGCAGTGACTTGAATGCAGGCTCGTCTTGCATTGCCCAAGACGAAAGGATGTCTGAATCCCCTGTGGAGACCACAGAGAAAGACCTAGTTCCCCACCTTATCGCGACCGGAGGCCTCACATCCTTTGAAAACTCCAGAGGTACGCAGAGATCAGTGCCTCCAAAGGAGCCAATGCCTGACTCCTCGTCAAACTTGATAGGAGTCCCAGGATTCCTGTGGCACGTGGAAAGGGACCCTTGGTCTCCCGCCTCAGCTGGAGAGGCGTCCCAATTGCCCTGCCAAGCCTCGAGGAGAATCCCGAGTTGTCCCTCGCAACTAGGCAGGAGTCCTGACGTCGCTGAACAAACACGTGTGTGGAATGGCCATCCCCGTTGTAACTCGATAATATAGCCCAGGTTCCCGCCGCAACTCGAGAAAAACCATGAGACTTCCCCCTCGCCGCGAGATGAGGCCCGATTCCCCTGCACTGCATTCAAAGCAATTCCGTATTGCACATCAAACATGAAAGGAGCCTTGATTTCCTTCATGGCACTCCAGAGAAAGCCCAAGAACACTGTTTCAAGCCTAGAGGGATCCTGAGGTCACTGTAGCCACACGAAAGAGCTCCGTGGACCAAGAATCAACTCGAGATGAGAGGTTAGTCCCTGGCTTCGACTCCAGAGGAATACCACCTTACCACAAGCACCTCAAGAGGAGGCTTCTCTCAGCTCTAGGTATGTGAGAGGGACCCTGAGTTTGCGGCCTCAAGTGGAACGGACACCGCGATGCCCTGACTCGAAATACGGCCGGATATCCCTGCAGTGACTTGAATGCAGGCTCGTCTTGCATCTCCCAAGACGAAAGGATGTCTGAACCCCTCTTGAGACCACAGAGAAAGACCTAGTTCCCCACCTCATCGCGACCGGATGCCTCACATCCTTTGAAAATTCAAGAGGTACGCGGAGATCAGTCCCTCCAAAGGAGACGATGCCTGACTCCTCGTGAAACTTGATATGAGTCCCAGGATTCCTGTGGCACGTGGAAAGGGACTCTTCGTCTCCCACCTCAGCTGGAGAGGCGTCCCATTTGCCCTGCCAAGCCTCGAGGAGAATCCCGAGTTGTCTCTCGCAACTAGGCAGGAGTCCTGTCGTCGCTGAACAAACACGTGTGTGGAAGGGCCATCCCAGTCATAACACGAGAATATACCCCGGGTTCCCACCGCAACTCGAGAAAAACCATGACACTTCCCCCTCGCCGAAAAATGAGGCCCGATATCCTGCTCTGCATGCAGAGCAATTCCGTGTTGCACATCACACATGAAAGGAGCCTTGATTTCCTTGATGGCACTCCAGAGAAACCCCAAGAACACTGTTTCAAGACTAGAGGGAACCTGAGGTCAATGTAGCAACACGAAAGAGCTCCGTGGACCAAAAATCAACTCGAGATGAGAGGTTAGTCCCTGGCTTCGACTCCAGAGGAATAACACCTTACCACAAGCACCTCAAGAGGAGGCTTCTCTCAGCTCTAGGTATGTGAGAGGGACCCTGATTTTGCGGCTTCAAGTGGAATGGACACCGCGATGCCCTGACTGGAAATAAGGCCGGATATACCTGCAGTGACTTGAATGCAGGCTCGTCTGGCATCTCCCAAGATGAAAGGATGTCTGAATCCCCTGTGGAGACCACAGAGAAAGACCTAGTTCCCCACCTCATCGCGACCGGAGGCCTCACATCCTTTGAAAACTCCAGAGGTACGCAGAGATCCGTGCCTCCAAAGGAGACGATCCCTGACTCCTCGTGAAACTTGATAGGAGTCCCAGGATTCCTGTGGCACGTGGAAAGGTACCCTTGGTCTCCCGCCTCAGCTGGAGAGGCGTCCCAATTGCCCTGCCAAGCCTCGAGGAGAATCCGAGTTGTCCCTCGCAACTAGGCAGGAGTCCTTCCGTCGCTGAACAAACACGTGGGTGGAAGGGCCATCCCCGTCGTAACTCGATAATATAGCCCAGGTTCCCGCCGCAACTCGAGAAAAACCATGAGACTTCCCCCTCGCCGCGAGATGAGGACCGATTCCCCTGCACTGCGTGCAGAGCAATTCCGTGTTGCACATCACACATGAAAGGAGCCTTGATTTCCTTGATGGCACTCCAGAGAAACCCCAAGAACACTGTTTCAAGGCTAGAGGGATCCTGAGGTCACCGTAGCAACACGAAAGAGCCCGGGGACCAAAAATCAACTCGAGATGAGAGGTTAGACCCTGGCTTCGACTACAGAGGAATACCAGCTTACCACAAGCACCTCAAGAGGAGGCTTCTCTCAGCTCTAGGTATGTGAAAGGGACCCTGAGTTTGCAGCCTCATGTGGAATGGACACCACGATGCCCTGACTTGAAATAAGGCCGGATATCCCTGCAGTGACTTGAATGCAGGCTCGTCTTGCATCGCCCATGACGAAAGGATGTCTGAATCCCCTGTGGAGACCACAGAGAAAGACCTAGTTCCCCACCTCATCGCGACCTGAGGCCTCATATACTTTGAAAATTCGAGAGGTACGCGGAGATCAGTCCCTCCAAAGGAGTCGATGCCTGACACCTCGTGAAACTTGATAGGAGTCCCAGGATTCCTGTGGCACGTGGAAAGGGACCTTCGTCTCCCACCTCAGCTGGAGAGGCGTCCCATTTGACCTGCCAAGCCTCGAGGAGAATCCCGAGATGTCTCTCGCAACTAGGCAGGAGTCCTGACGTCGCTGAACAAACACGTGTGTGGAAGGGCCATCCCCGTCTTAACTCGAGAATATACCCCAGGTTCCCGCCGCAACTCGAGAAAAACCATGAGACTTCGCCCCTGCCGCGAGATGAGGCCCGATTCCCCTGCACTGCGTGCAGAGCAATTCTGTGTTGCACATCACACATGAAAGGAGCCTTGATTTCCTTGATGGCACTCCAGAGAAACCCCAAGATCACTGTTTCAAGGCTAGAGGGATCCTGAGGTCACTGTAGCAACACGAAAGAGCTCCGTGGACCAAAAATCAAATCGAGATGAGGGGTTAGTCCCTGGCTTCGACTCCAGAGGAATACCACCTTACCACAAGCACCTCAAGAGGAGGCTTCTCTCAGCTCTACGTATGTGAGAGGGACCCTGAGTTTGCAGCCTCAAGTGAAATGGACACCACGCTGCCCTGACTCGAAATAAGGCCGGATATCCCTGCAGTGACTTGAATGCAGGCTCGTCTTGCATTGCCCAAGACGAAAGGATGTCTGAATCCCCTGTGGAGACCACAGAGAAAGAACTAGTTACCCACCTCATCGCGACCGGAGGCCTCACATCCTTTGAAAACTTCAGAGGTACGCAGAGATCAGTGCCTCCAAAGGAGCCAATGCCTGACTCCTCGTGAAACTTGATAGGAGTCCCAGGATTCCTGTGGCACGTGGAAAGGGACACTTGATCTCCCGCCTCAGCTGGAGAGGCGTCCCAATTGCCCTGCCAAGCCTCGAGGAGAATCCCGAGTTGTCCCTCGCAACTAGGCAGGAGTCCTGACGTCGCTGAACAAACACGTGTGTCCAATGGCCATCCCCGTCGTAACTCGATAATATAGCCCAGGTTCCCGCCGCAACTCGAGAAAAACCATGAGACTTCCCCCTCGCTGAGAGATGAGGCCCGATTCCCCTGCACTGCGTGCAGAGCAATTCCGTGTTGCACATCACACATGAAAGGAGCCTTGATTTCCTTGGTGGCACTCCAGAGAAACCCCAAGAACACTGTTTCAAGGCTAGAGGGATCCTGAGGTCACTGTAGCAACACGAAAGAACTCCGTGGACCAAGAATCAACTCGAGATGAGAGGTTAGTCCCTGGCTTCGACTCCAGAGGAATACCACCTTACCACAAGCACCTCAAGAGGAGGCTTCTCTCAGCTCTAGGTATGTGAGAGGGACCCTGATTTTGCGGCCTCAAGTGGAATGGACACTGCGATGCCCTGACTCGAAATAAGGCCGGATATCCCTGCAGTGACTTGAATGCAGGCTCGTCTTGCATCTCCCAAGACGAAAGGATATCTGAACCCCTCTTGAGACCACAGAGAAAGACCTAGTTCCCCACCTCATCGCGACCGGAGGCCTCACATCCTTTGAAAATTCCAGAGGTACGCGGAGATCAGTGCCTCCAAAGGAGACGATGCCTGACTCCTCGTGAAACTTGATAGGAGTCCCAGGATTCCTGTGGCACGTGGAAAGGGACCCTTCGTCTCCCACCTCAGCTGGAGAGGCGTCCCATTTGCCCTGCCAAGCCTCGAGGAGAATCCCGAGTTGTCTCTCGCAACTAGGCAGGAGTCCTGACGTCGCTGAACAAACACGTGTGTGGAAGGGCCATCCCTGTCATAACACGAGAATATACCCCGGGTTCCCACCGCAACTCGAGAAAAACCATGACACTTCCCCCTCGCCGAAAAATGAGGCCCGATATCCTGCTCTGCATGCAGAGCAATTCCCTGTTGCACATCACACATGAAAGGAGCCTTGATTTCCTTGATGGCACTCCAGAGAAACCCCAAGAACACTGTTTCAAGGCTAGAGGGAACCTGAGGTCAATGTAGCAACACGAAAGAGCTCCGTGGACCAAAAATCAACTCGAGATGAGAGGTTAGTCCCTGGCTTCGACTCCAGAGGAATACCACCTTACCACAAGCACCTCAAGAGGAGGCTTCTCTCAGCTCTAGGTATGTGAGAGGGACCCTGATTTTGCGGCTTCAAGTGGAATGGACACCGCGATGCCCTGACTGGAAATAAGGCCGGATATCCCTGCAGTGACTTGAATGCAGGCTCGTCTTGCATCTCCCAAGATGAAAGGATGTCTGAATCCCCTGTGGAGACCACAGAGAAAGACCTAGTTCCCCACCTCATCGCGACCGGAGGCCTCACATCCTGTGATAACTCCAGAGGTACGCAGAGATCCGTGCCTCCAAAGGAGACGATCCCTGACTCCTCGTGAAACTTGATAGGAGTCCCACGACTCCGGTGGCACGTGGAAAAGTACCCTTGGTCTCCCGCCTCAGCTGGAGAGGCGTCCCAATTGCCCTGCCAAGCCTCGAGGAGAATCCGAGTTGTCCCTCGCAACTAGGCAGGAGTCCTGCCGTCGCTGAACAAACACGTGGGTGGAAGGGCCATCCCCGTCGTAACTCGATAATATAGCCCAGGTTCCCGCCGCAACTCGATAAAAACCATGAGACTTCCCCCTCGCCGCGAGATGAGGACCGATTCCCCTGCACTGCGTGCAGAGCAATTCCGTGTTGCACATCACACATGAAAGGAGCCTTGATTTCCTTGATGGCACTCCAGAGAAACCCCAAGAACACTGTTTCAAGGCTAGAGGGATCCTGAGGTCACTGTAGCAACACGAAAGAGCCCGGGGACCAAAAATCAACTCGAGATGAGAGGTTAGTCCCTGGCTTCGACTCCAGAGGAATACCACCTTACCACAAGCACCTCAAGAGGAGGCTTCTCTCAGCTCTAGGTATGTGAAAGGGACCCTGAGTTTGCAGCCTCATGTGGAATGGACACCACGATGCCCTGACTTGAAATAAGGAAGGATATCCCTGCAGTGACTTGAATGCAGGCTCGTCTTGCATCTCCCAAGACGAAAGGATGTCTGAATCCCCTGTGGAGACCACAGAGAAAGACCTAGTTCCCCACCTCATTGCGACCGGAGGCCTCATATACTTTGAAAATTCGAGAGGTACGCGGAGATCAGTCCCTCCAAAGGAGTCGATGCCTGACTCCTCGTGAAACTTGATAGGAGTCCCAGGATTCCTGTGGCACGTGGAAAGGGACCTTCGTCTCCCACCTCAGCTGGAGAGGCGTCCCATTTGACCTGCCAAGCCTCGAGGAGAATCCCGAGTTGTCTCTCGCAACTAGGCAGGAGTCCTGACGACGCTGAACAAACACGTGTGTGGAAGGGCCATCCCCGTCTTAACTCGAGAATATACCCCAGGTTCCCGCCGCAACTCGAGAAAAACCATGAGACTTCGCCATTGCCGCGAGATGAGGCCCGATTCCCCTGCACTGCGTGCAGAGCAATTCCGTGTTGCACATCACACATGAAAGGAGAATTGATTTCCTTGATGGCACTCCAGAGAAACCCCAAGAACACTGTTTCAAGGCTAGAGGGATCCTGAGGTCACTGTAGCAACACAAAAGAGCTCCGTGGACCAAAAATCAAATCGAGATGAGGGGTTAGTCCCTGGCTTCGACTCCAGAGGAATACCACCTTACCACAAGCACCTCAAGAGGAGGCTTCTCTCAGCTCTACGTATGTGAGAGGGACCCTGAGTTTGCAGCCTCAAGTGAAATGGACACCACGCTGCCCTGACTCGAAATAAGGCCGGATATCCCTGCAGTGACTTGAATGCAGGCTCGTCTTGCATTGCCCAAGACGAAAGGATGTCTGAATCCCCAGTGGAGACCACAGAGAAAGACCTAGTTACCCACCTCATCGCGACCGGAGGCCTCACATCCTGTGATAACTCCAGAGGTACGCAGAGATCCGTGCCTCCAAAGGAGACGATCCCTGACTCCTCGTGAAACTTGATAGGAGTCCCACGACTCCTGTGGCACGTGGAAAGGAACCCTTGGTCTCCCGCCTCAGCTGGAGAGGCGTCCCATTTGCCCTGCCAAGCCTCGAGGAGAATCCGAGTAGTCCCTCGCAACTAGCCAGGAGTTTTGACGTGGCTGAACAAACACGTGGGTGGAAGGGCCATCCCCGTCGTAACTCGAGAATATACCCCAGGTTCCTGCCGCAACTCGAGAAAAACCATGAGACTTCCCCCTCGCCGCGAGATGAGGCCCGATTCCCCTGCACTGCGTGCAGAGCAATTCCGTGTTGCACAACCCACATGAAAGGAGCCTTGATTTCCTTGATGGCACTCCAGAGAAATCCCAAGAACACTGTTTCAAGACTAGAGGGATCCTGAGGTCACTTTGGCAACAGGAAAGAGCTCCATGGACCAAGAATCAACTCGAGATCAGAGGTTAGTCCCTGGCTTCGACTCCAGAGGAATACCACCTTACCACAAGCACCTCAAGAGGAGGCTTCTCTCAGCTCTAGGTATGTGAGAGGGACCCTGATTTTGCGGCCTCAAGTGGAATGGACATTGCAATGCCCTGACTCGAAATAAGGCCGGATATCCCTGCAGTGACTTGAATGCAGGCTCGTCTTGCATCTCCCAAGACGAAAGGATGTCTGAACCCCTCTTGAGACCACAGAGAAAGACCTAGTTCCCCACCTCATCGCGACCGGAGGCCTCACATCCTTTGAAAACTCCAGAGGTACGCAGAGATCAGTGCCTCCAAAGGAGACGATGCCTGACTCCTCGTGAAACTTGATAGGAGTCCCAGGATTCCTGTGGCACGTGGAAAGGGACACTTGGTCTCCCGCCTCAGCTGGAGAGGCATCCCAATTGCCCTGCCAAGCCTCGAGGAGAATCCCGAGTTGTCCCTCGCAACTAGGCAGGAGTCCTGCTGTCGCTGAACAAACACGTGGGTGGAAGGGCCATCCCCGTCGTAACTCGAGAATATACCCCAGGTTCCTGCCGCAACTCGAGAAAAACCATGAGACTTCCCCCTCGCCGCGAGATGAGGCCCGATTCCCCTGCACTGCGTGCAGAGCAATTCCGTGTTGCACATCACACATGAAAGGAGCCTTGATTTCCTTGATGGCACTCCAGAGAAACCCCAAGAACACTGTTTCAAGACTAGAGCGATCCTGAGGTCACTGTGGCAACAGGAAAGAGCTCCATGGACCAAGAATCAACTCGAGATCAGAGGTTAGTCCCTGGCTTCGACTCCAGAGGAATACCACCTTACCACAAGCACCTCAAGAGGAGGCTTCTCTCAGCTCTAGGTATGTGAGAGGGACCCTGATTTTGCGGCCTAAAGTGGAATGGACATTGCGATGCCCTGACTCGAAATAAGGCCGGATATCCCTGCAGTGACTTGAATGCAGGCTCGTCTTGCATCTCCCAAGACGAAAGGATGTCTGAACCCCTCTTGAGACCACAGAGAAAGACCTAGTTCCCCACCTCATCGCGACCGGAGGCCTCACATCCTTTGAAAACTCCAGATGTACGCGGAGATCAGTCCCTCCAAAGGAGACGATGCCTGACTCCTCGTGAAACTTGATAGGAGTCCCAGGATTCCTGTGGCACGTGGAAAGGGATACTTCGTCTCCCACCTCAGCTGGAGAGGCGTCCCATTTGCCCTGCCAAGCCTCGAGGAGAATCCCGAGTTGTCCCTCGCAACTAGGCAGGAGTCCAGACGTCGCTGAACAAAGACGTGGGTGGAAGGGCCATCCCCGTCATAACACGAGAATATACCCCGGGTTCCCACCGCATCTCGAGAAAAACCATGAGACTTTCCCCTCGCCGCAAAATGAGGCCCGATATCCTGCTCTGCCTGCAGAGCAATTCCCTGTTGCACATCACACATGAAAGGAGCCTTGATTTCCTTGATGGCACTCCAGAGAAACCCCAAGAACACTGTTTCAAGGCTAGAGGGATCCTGAGGTCACTGTAGCAACACGAAAGAGCTCCGTGGACCAAAAATCAACTCGAGATGAGAAGTTAGTCCCTGGCTTCGACTCCAGAGGAATACCACCTAACCACAAGCACCTCAAGAGGAGGCTTCTCTCAGCTCTAGGTATGTGAGAGGGACCCTGAGATTGCGGCCTAAAGTGGAATGGACACCGCGATGCCCTGACTGGAAATAAGGCCGGATATCCCTGCAGTGACTTGAATGCAGGCTCGTCTTGCATCTCCCAAGACGAAAGGATGTCTGAATCCCCTGTGCAGACCACAGAGAAAGACCTAGTTCCCCACCTCATCGCGACCGGAGGCCTCACATCCTTTGAAAACTCCAGAGGTACACGGAGATCAGTGCCTCCAAAGGAGACGATGCCTGACTCCTCGTGAAACTTGATAGGAGTCCCAGGATTCTTTTGGCACGTGGAAAGGGACAATTGGTCTCCCGCCTCAGCTGGAGAGGCGTCCCAATTGCCCTGACAAGCCTCGAGGAGAATCCCGAGTTGTCCCTCGCAACTAGGCAGGAGTCCTGACGTCGCTGAACAAACACGTGGGTGGAAGGGCCATCCCCGTCGTAACTCGAGAATATACCCCAGGTTCCCGCCGCAACTCGATAAAAACCATGAGACTTCCCCCTCGCCACGAGATGAGGCCCGATTCCCCTGCACTGCGTGCAGAGCAATTCCGGGTTGCACATCACACATGAAAGGAGCCATGATTTCCTTGATGGCACTCCAGAGAAACCCCAAGAACACTGTTTCCAGGCTAGAGGGATCCTGAGGTCACTGTAGCAACACGAAAGAGCTCCGTGGACCAAAAATCAACTAGAGATGAGACATTAGTCCCTAACTTCGACTGCAGAGGAATACCACCTTACCACAAGCACCTCAAGAGGAGGCTTCTCGCAGCTTTAGGTATGTGAGAGGGACCCTGAGTTTGCGGCCTCAAGTGGAATGGACTCCGCGATGCCCTGACTCGAAATAAGGCCGAGTATCCCTACAGTGACTTGAATGCAGGCTCCTCTTGCATCTCCCAAGACGAAAGGATGTCTGAATCCCCTGTGTAGACCACAGAGAAAGACCTAGTTCCCCACCTCATCGTGACCGGAGGCCTCACATCCTTTGAAAACTCCAGAGGTACGCGGAGATCAGTGCCTCCAAAGGAGACGATGTCTGACTCCTGGTGAAACTTGATAGGAGTCCCAGGATTCCTGTGGCACGTGGAAAGGGACCCTTGGTCTCCCGCCTCAGCCGGAGAGGCGTCCCAATTGCAATGCCAAGCCTCGAGGAGAATTCCGAATTGTCCCTTGCAACTAGGCAGGGGTCCTGCCGTCGCTGAACAAACATATGTGTGGAAGGGCCATCCCCGTCGTAACTCGAGAATATACCCCAGGTTCCCGCCGCAACTCGAGAAAAACCATGAGACTTTCCCCTTGCCGCGATATGAGGCCCGATTCCCCTGCACTGCGTGCAGAGCAATTCCGTGTTTCACATCACACATGAAAGGAGCCTTAATTTCCTTGATGGCACTCCAGAGAAACCCCAAGATCACTGTTTCCAGGCTAGAGGGATCATGAAGTCACTGTAGCAACACGAAAAACTCCGTGGACCAAAAATCAACTCGAGATGAGAGGTTAGTCCCTGGCTTCGACTCCAGAGGAATACCACCTTACCACAAGCACCTCAAGTGGAGGCTTCTCTCAGCTCTAGGTATGTGAGAGGGACCCTGAGTTTGCAGCCTCAGGTCGAATGGACACCGCTATGCCCTGACTCGAAATAAGGGCGGATATCCCTGCAGTGACTTGAATGCAGGCTCGTCTTGCATCTCCCAAGACGAAAGGATGTCTGAATCCCCTGTGGAGACCACAGAGAAAGACCTAGTTCCCCAACTCATCGCGACAGGAGGCCTCACATCCTTTGAAAACTCCAGAGGTACGCGGAGAACAGTGCCTCCAAAGTAGACGATGCCTGACTCCTCGAGAAACTTGATAGGAGTCCCAGGATTCCTGTGGCACGTGAAAAGGGACCCTTGGTCTCCCGCCTCAGCTGGAGAGGCGTCCCAATTGCCCTGCCAAGCCTCTAGCAGAATCCCGAGTTGTCCCTCGAAACTAGGCAGGAGTCCTGCCGTCGTTGAACAAACACGTGGGTGGAAGGGCCATCCCCATCGTAACTCGAGAATATACCCCAGGTTCCCGCCGCAACTCGAGAAAAACCATGAGACTTCCCCCTCGCCGCGAGATGAGGCCCGATTCCCCTACACTGCGGGCAGAGCAATTCCGTGTTGCACATCACACATGAAATGAGCCTTGATTTCCTTCATGGCACTCCAGAGAAACCCCAAGAACACTGTTTCAAGGCTAGAGGGATCCTGAGGTCACTGTAGCAACACGAAAGAGCACCGTGAACCAAAAATCAACTCGAGATGAAAGGTTAGTCCCTAACTTCGACTCCAGAGGAATACCACCTAACCACAAGCACCTCAAGTGGAGGCTTCTCGCAGCTTTAGGTATGTGAGAGGGACCCTGAGTTTGCAGCCTCAACTGGAATGGACACCGCAATACCCTGACTCGAAATAAGGACGGATATCCCTCATTGACATGAATGCAGGCTCGTCTTGCATCTCCCAATACGAAAGGATGTCTGAATTCTCTGTGGAGACCACAGAGAAAGACCTAGTTCCCCACCTCATCGCGACCGGAGGCCTCACATCCTTTGAAAACTCCAGAGGTACGCGGACATCAGTGCCTCCAAAGGAAACGATGCCTGACTCCTCATGAAACTTGATAGGAATCCCAGGATTCCTGTGGCACGTGGAAAGGGACCCTTGGTCTCCCGCCTCAGCTGGAGAGGCGTCCCAATTGCCCTGCCAAGCCTCGAGGAGAATCCCGAGTTGTCCCTTGCAACTAGGCAGGAGTCCTGACGTCGCTGAACAAACACGTGTTTGAAAGGGCCATCCCCATCGTAACTCGATAATATACCCCAGGTTCCTGCCGCAACTCGAGAAAAACCATGAGACTTCCCCCTCGCCGCGAGATGAGGCCCGATTCCCCTGCACTGCGTGCAGAGCAATTCCGTGTTGCACATCACACATGAAAGGAGCCTTGATTTCCTTGGTGGCACTCCAGAGAAACCCCAAGAACACTGTTTCAAGGCTAGAGGGATCCTGAGGTCACTGTAGCAACACGAAAGAGCTCCGTGGACCAAAAATCAACTAGAGATGAGAGGTTAGTCCCTAACTTCGACTGCAGAGGAATACCACCTTACCACAAGCACCTCAAGAGGAGGCTTGTCGCAGCTTTAGGTATGTGAGAGGGACCCTGAGTTTGCGGCCTCAAGTGGAATGGACACCGCGATGCCCTGACTCGAAATAAGGCCGAGTATCCCTGCAGTGACTTGAATGCAGGCTCGTCTTGCATCTCCCAAGCGAAAGGATGTCTGAATCCCCTGTGTAGACCACAGAGAAAGACCTAGTTCCCCACCTCATCGCGACCGGAGGCCTCACATCCTTTGAAAACTCCAGAGGTACGCGGAGATCAGTCCCTCCAAAGGAGACGATGCCTGACTCCTCGTGAAACTTGATAGGAGTCCCAGGATTCCTGTGGCACGTGGAAAGGGATCCTTCGTCTCCCACCTCAGCTGGAGAGGCGTCCCATTTGCCCTGCCAAGCCTCGAGGAGAATCCCGAGTTGTCCCTCGCAACTAGGCAGGAGTCCTGACGTCGCTGAACAAACACGTGGGTGGAAGGGCCATCCCCGTCATAACACGAGAATATACCCCGGGTTCCCACCGCATCTCGAGAAAAACCATGAGACTTCCCCCTCGCCGCAAAATGAGGCCCGATATCCTGCTCTGCCTGCAGAGCAATTCCCTGTTGCACATCACACATGAAAGGAGCCTTGATTTCCTTGATGGCACTCCAGAGAAACCCCAAGAACACTGTTTCAAGGCTAGAGGGAACCTGAGGTCACTGTAGCAACACGAAAAAGCTCCGTGGACCAAAAATCAACTCGAGATGAGAAGTTAGTCCCTGGCTTCGACTCCAGAGGAATACCACCTTACCACAAGCATCTCAAGAGGAGGCTTCTCGCAGCTTTAGGTATGTGAGAGGAACCCTGAGTTTGCGGCCTCAAGTGGAATGGACTCCGCGATGCCCTGACTCGAAATAAGGCCGAGTATCCCTGCAGTGACTTGATTGCAGGCTCCTCTTGCATCTCCCAAGACGAAAGGATGTCTGAATGCCCTGTGTAGACCACAGAGAAAGACCTAGTTCCCCACCTCATCGTGACCGGAGGCCTCACATCCTTTGAAAACTCCAGAGGTACGCGGATATCAGTGCCTCCAAAGGAGACGATGCCTGACTCCTGGTGAAACTTAATAGGAGTCCCAGGATTCCTGTGGCACGTGGAAAGGGACCCTTGGTCTCCCGCCTCAGCCGGAGAGGCGTCCCAATTGCCCTGCCAAGCCTCGAGGAGAATTCCGAATTGTCCCTTGCAACTAGGCAGGGGTCCTGCCGTCGCTGAACAAACATATGTGTGGAAGGGCCATCCCCGTCGTAACTCGAGAATATACCCCAGGTTCTCGCCGCAACTCGAGAAAAACCATGAGACTTCCCCCTCGCCGCGAGATGAGGCCCGATTCCCCTGCACTGCGTGCAGAGCAATTCCGTGTTTCACATCACACATAAAAGGAGCCTTGATTTCCTTGATGGCACTCCAGAGAAATCCAAAGATCACTGTTTCCAGGCTAGAGGGATCATAAAGTCACTGTAGCAACACGAAAGAACTCCGTGGACCAAAAATCAACTCGAGATGAGAGGTTAGTCCCTGGCTTCGACTCCAGAGGAATACCACCTTACCACTAGCACCTCAAGTGGAGGCTTCTCTCAGCTCTAGGTATGTGAGAGGGACCCTGAGTTTGCAGCCTCAGGTCGAATGGACACCGCAATGCCCTGACTCGAAATAAGGGCGGATATCCCTGCAGTGACTTGAATGCAGGCTCGTCTTGCCTCTCCCAAGACGAAAGGATGTCTGAATCCCCTGTGGAGACCACAGAGAAAGACCTAGTTCCCCAAATCATCGCGACCGGAGGCCTCACATCCTTTGAAAACTCCAGAGGTACGCGGAGAACAGTGCCTCCAAAGTTGACGATGCCTGACTCCTCGAGAAACTTGATAGGAGTCCCAGGATTCCTGTGGCACGTGGAAAGGGACCCTTGGTCTCCCGCCTCAGCTGGAGAGGCGTCCCAATTGCCCTGCCAAGCCTCGAGGAAAATCCCGAGTTGTCCCTCGAAACTAGGCAGGAGTCCTGCTGTCGTTGACCAAACACGTGGGTGGAAGGGCCATCCCCGTCGTAACTCGAGAATATACCCCAGGTTCCCGCCGCAACTCAAGAAAAACCATGAGACTTCCCCCTCGCCGCGAGATGAGGCCCGATTCCCCTACACTGCAGGCAGAGCAATTCCGTGTTGCACATCACACATGAAATGAGCCTTGATTTCCTTCATTGCACTCCAGAGAAACCCCAAGAACACTGTTTCAAGGCTAGAGGGATCCTGAGGTCACTGTAGCAACACGAAAGAGCTCCGTGAACCAAAAATCAACTCGAGATGAAAGGTTAGTCCCTAACTTCGACTCCAGAGGAATACCACCTAACCACAAGCACCTCAAGTGGAGGCTTCTCGCAGCTTTAGGTATGTGAGAGGGACCCTGAGTTTGCAGCCTCAAGTGGAATGGACACCGCAATGCCCTGACTCGAAATAAGGCCGGATATCCCTGCATTGACATGAATGCAGGCTCGTCTTTCATCTCCCAAGACGAAAGGATGTCTGAATTCTCTGTGGAGACCACAGAGAAAGACCTAGTTCCCCACCTCATCGCGACCGGAGGCCTCACATCCTTTGAAAACTCCAGAGGTACGCGGACATCAGTGCCTCCAAAGGAAACGATGCCTGACTCCTCGTGAAACTTGATAGGAGTCCCAGGATTCCTGTGGCACGTGGAAAGGGACCCTTGGTCTCCCGCCTCAGCCGGAGAGGCGTCCCAATTGCCCTGCAAAGCCTCGAGGAGAATTCCGAATTGTCCCTTGCAACTAGGCAGGGGTCCTGCCGTCGCTGAACAAACATATGTGTGGAAGGGCCATCCCCGTCGTAACTCGAGAATATACCCCAGGTTCCCGCCGCAACTCGAGAAAAACCATGAGACTTCCCCCTCGCCGCGATATGAGGCCCGATTCCCCTGCACTGCGTGCAGAGCAATTCCGTGTTTCACATCACACATGAAAGGAGCCTTGATTTCTTTGATGGCACTCCAGAGAAACCCAAAGATCACTGTTTCCAGGCTAGAGGGATCATGAAGTCACTGTAGCAACACGAAAGAACTCCGTGGACCAAAAATCAACTCGAGATGAGGGGTTAGTCCCTGGCTTCGACTCCAGAGGAATACCACCTTACCACAAGCACCTCAAGTGGAGGCTTCTCTCAGCTCTAGGTATGTGAGAGGGACCCTGAGTTTGCAGCCTCAGGTCGAATGGACACCGCGATGCCCTGACTCGAAATAAGGGCGGATATCCCTGCAGTGACTTGAATGCAGGCTCGTCTTGCATCTCCCAAGACGAAAGGATGTCTGAATCCCCTGTGGAGACCACAGAGAAAGACCTAGTTCCCCAACTCATCGCGACCGGAGGCCTCACATCCTTTCAAAACTCCAGAGGTACGCGGAGAACAGTGCCTCCAAAGTTGACGATGCCTGACTCCTCGAGAAACTTGATAGGAGTCCCAGGATTCCTGTGGCACGTGGAAAGGGACCCTTGGTCTCCCGCCTCAGCAGGAGAGGCGTCCCAATTGCCCTGCCAAGCCTCGAGGAGAATCCCGAGTTGTCCCTCGAAACTAGGCAGGAGTCCTGCCGTCGTTGAACAAACACGTGGGTGGAAGGGCCATCCCCGTCGTAACTCGAGAATATACCCCAGGTTCCCGCCGCAACTCAAGAAAAACCATGAGACTTCCCCCTCGCCGCGAGATGAGGCCCGATTCCCCTACACTGCGGGCAGAGCAATTCCGTGTTGCACATCACACATGAAAGGAGCCTTGATTTCCTTGATGGCACTCCAGAGAAACCCCAAGAACACTGTTTCAAGGCTAGAGGAAACCTGAGGTCACTGTAGCAACACGAAAGAGCTCCGTGGACCAAAAATCCACTCGAGATGAGAAGTTAGTCCCTGTCTTCGACTCCAGAGGAATACCACCTTACCACAAGCACCTCAAGAGGAGGCTTCTCTCAGCTCTAGGTATGTGAGAGGGACCCTGAGATTGCGGCCTAAAGTGGAATGGACACCGCGATGGCCTGACTGGAAATAAGGCTGGATATACCTGCAGTGACTTGAATGCAGGCTCGTCTTGCATCTCCCAAGACGAAAGGATGTCTGAATCCCCTGTGCAGACCATAGAGAAAGACCTAGTTCCCCACCTCATCGCGACCGGAGGCCTCACATCCTTTGAAAACTCCAGAGGTACGTGGAGATCAGTGCCTCCAAAGGAGACGATGCCTGACTCCTCGTGAAACTTGATAGGAGTCCCAGGATTCCTGTGGCACGTGGAAAGGGACCCTTGGTCTCCCACCTCAGCTGGAGAGGCGTCCCAATTGCCCTGAAAAGCCTCGAGGAGAATCCCGAGTTGTCCCTCGCAACTAGGCAGGAGTCCTGACGTCGCTGAACAAACACGTGGGTGGAAGGGCCATCCCCGTCGTAACTCGATAATATAGCCCAGGTTCCCGCCGCAACTCGAGAAAAACCATGAGACTTCCCCCTCGCCGAGATATGAGGCCCGATTCCCCTACACTGCGGGCAGAGCAATTCCCTATTGCACATCACACATGAAAGGAGCCTTGATTTCCTTCATGGCACTCCAGAGAAACCCCAAGAACACTGTTTCAAGGCTAGAGGGTTCCTGAGGTCACTGTAGCAACACGAAAGAGCTCCGTGGACCAAAAATCAACTCGAGATGAGAGGTTAGTCCCTGGCTTCGACACCATAGGAATACCACCTTACCACAAGCACCTCAATTGGAGGCTTCTCTCAGCTCTAGGTATGTGAGAGGGACCCTGAGTTTGCAGCCTCAGGTCGAATGGACACCGCGATGCCCTGACTCGAAATAAGGGCGGATATCCCTGCAGTGACTTGAATGCAGGCTCGTCTTGCATCTCCCAAGACGAAAGGATGTCTGAATCCCCTGTGGAGACCACAGAGAAAGACCACTTCCCCCACTCATCACGACCGGAGGCCTCACATCCTTTGAAAACTCCAGAGGTACGCGGAGAACAGTGCCTCCAAAGTTGACGATGCCTGACTCCACGAGAAACTTGATAGGAGTCCCAGGATTCCTGTGGCACGTGGAAAGGGACCCTTGGTCTCCCGCCTCAGCTGGCGAGGCGTCCCAATTGCCCTGCCAAGCCTCGAGGAGAATCCCGAGTTGTCCCTCGCAACTAGGCAGGAGTCCTGACGTCGCTGAACAAACACGTGGGTGGAAGGGCCATCCCCATCGTAACTCGATAATATACGCCAGGTTCCTGCCGCAACTCGAGAAAACCCATGAGACTTCCCCCTCGCCGCGAGATGAGGCCCGATTCCCCTGCACTGCATGCAGAGCAATTCCGTGTTGCACATCACACATGAAAGGAGCCTTGATTTCCTTGATGGCACTCCAGAGAAACCCAAAGATCACTGTTTCCAGGCTAGAGGGATCATGAAGTTACTGTAGCAACACGAAAGAACTCCGTGGACCAAAAATCAACTCGAGATGAGGGGTTAGTCCCTGGCTTCGACTCCAGAGGAATACCACCTTACCACAAGCACCTCAAGTGGAGGCTTCTCTCAGCTCTAGGTATGTGAAAGGGACCCTGAGTTTGCAGCCTCAGGTCGAATGGACACCGCGATGCCCTGACTCGAAATAAGGGCGGATATCCCTGCAGTGACTTGAATGCAGGCTCGTCTTGCATCTCCCAAGACGAAAGGATGTCTGAATCCCCTGTGGAGACCACAGAGAAAGACCTAGTTCCCCAACTCATCGCGACCGGAGGCCTCACATCCTTTGAAAACTCCAGAGGTACGCGGAGAACAGTGCCTCCAAAGTTGACGATGCCTGACTCCTCGTGAAACTTGATAGGAGTCCCAGGATTCCTGTGGCACGTGGAAAGGGACCCTTGGTCTCCCGCCTCAGCTGGAGAGGCGTCCCAATTGCCCTGCCAAGCCTCGAGGAGAATCCCGAGTTGTCCCTCGCAACTAGGCACGAGTCCTGCCGTCGTTGAACAAACACGTGGGTGGAAGGGCCATCCCCGTCGTAACTCGAGAATATACCCCAGGTTCCCGCCGCAACTCAAGAAAAACCATGAGACTTCCCCCTCGCCGCGAGATGAGGCCCGATTCCCCTACACTGCGGGCAGAGCAATTCCGTGTTGCACATCACACATGAAATGAGCCTTGATTTCCTTCATGGCACTCCAGAGAAACCCCAAGAACACTGTTTCAAGGCTAGAGGGATCCTGAGGTCACTGTAGCAGCACGATAGAGCTCCGTGAACCAAAAATCAACTCGAGATGAGAGATTAGTCCCTGGCTTCGACATCAGAGGAATACCACCATACCACAAGCACCTCAAGAGGAGGCTTCTCTCAGCTCTAGCTATGTGAGAGGGACCCTGAGTTTGCGGCCTCAAGTGAAATGGACACTGCGATACCCTGATTCGAAATAAGGCCGGATATACCTGCAGTGACTTGAATGCTGGCTCGTCTTGCATCTCCCAAGATGAAAGGATGTCTGAATCCCCTGTGGAGACCACAGAGAAAGACCTAGTTCCCCACCTCATGGCGTCCGGAGGCCTCACATCCTTTGAAAACTCCAGAGGTACGCGGAGATCAGTGCCTCCAAAGGAGACGATGCCTGACTCCTCGTGAAACTTGGTAGGAGTCCCAGGATTCCTGTGGCACGTGGAAAGGGACCCTTGGTCTCCCGCCTCAGCTGGAGAGGCGTCCCAATTGCCCTTCCAAGCCTCGAGGAGAATCGCGAGTTGTCCCTCGCAACTAGGCAGGAGTCCTGACGTCGCTGAACAAACACGTGGGTGGAAGGGCCATCCCCGTCGAAACTCGAGAATATACCCCAGGTTCCCGCCGCAACTCGAGAAAAACCATGAGACTTCCCCCTCGCCGCGAGATGCGACCCGATTCCCCTGCACTGCCTGCAGAGCAATGCCGTGTTGCACATCACACGTGAAAGGAGCCTTGATTTCCTTGATGGCACTCCAGAGAAACCCCAAGAACACTGTTTCAAGGCTAGAGGGATCCTGAGGTCACTGTAGCAACATGAAAGAGGTCCGTGGATCAAAAATCAACTCGAGATGAGGGGTTAGTCCCTGGCTTCGACTCCAGAGGAATACCACCTTACCACAAGCACCTCAAGAGGAGGCTTCTCTCAGCTCTAGGTATGTGAGAGGGACCCTGAGTTTGCGGCCTCAAGTGGAATGGACACCGCGATGCCCTGACTCGAAATAAGGCCGGATATCCCTGCAGTGACTTGAATGCAGGCTCGTCTTGCATCTCCCAAGACGAAAGGATGTCTGAATCCCCTGTGGAGACCACAGAGAAAGACCTAGTTCCCCACCTCATCGCAACCGGAGGCCTCACATCCTTTGAAAAATCCAGAGGTACGCGGAGATAAGTGCCTCCAAAGGAGACGATGCCTGACTCCTCGTGAAACTTGATAGGAGTCCCAGGATTCCTGTGGCACGTGGAAAGGGACAATTGGTCTCCCGCCTCAGCTGGAGAGGCGTCCCAATTGCCCTGCCAAGCCTCGAGGAGAATCGCGAGTTGTCCCTCGCAACTAGGCAGGAGTCCTGACGTCGCTGAACAAACACGTGGGTGGAAGGGCCATCCCCATCGTAACTCGAGAATATACCCCAGGTTCCCGCCGCAACTCGAGAAAAACCATGAGACTTCCCCCTCGCCGCGAGATGAGGCACCATTCCCCTGCACTGCGTGCAGCGCAATTCCGTGTTGCACATCACACATGATAGGAGCCTTGATTTCCTTGATGGCACTCCAGAGAAACCCCAAGAACACTGTTTCAGGGCTAGAGGGATCCTGAGGTCACTGTGGCAACACGAAAGAGCTCCGTGGACCAGGAATCAACACGAGATGAGAGGTTAGTCCCTGGCTTCGACTCCAGAGGAATACCACCTTACCACAAGCACCTCAAGAGGAGGCTTCTCTTAGCTCTAGGTATGTGAGAGGGACCCTGATTTTGCGGCCTCAAGTGGAATGGACACTGCGATGCCTTGACTCGAAATAATGCTGGATATCCCTGCAGTGACTTGAATGCAGGCTCGTCTTGCATCTCCTAAGACGAAAGGATGTCTGAACCCCTCTTGAGACCACAGAGAAAGACCTAGTTCCCCACCTCATCGCGACCGGAGGCCTCACATCCTTTGAAAACTCCAGAGGTACACGGAGATCAGTCCCTCCAAAGGAAACGATGCCTGACTCCTCGTGAAACTTGATAGGCTTCCCAGGATTCCTGTGGCACGTGGAAAGGGACACTTGGTCTCCCGCCTCAGCTGGAGAGGCGTCCCAATTGCCCTGCCAAGCCTCGAGGAGAATCCCGAGTTGTCCCTCGCAACTAGGCAGGAGTCCTGACGTCGCTGAACAAACACGTGGGTGGAAGGGCCATCCCCGTCTTAACTCGAGAATATACCCCAGGTTCCCGCCGCACCTCGAGAAAAACCATGAGACTTCCCCCTCGCCGCGAGATGAGGCCCGATTCCCCTGCACTGCGTGCAGAGCAATTCCGTGTTGCACATCACACATGAAAGGAGCCTTGATTTCCTTGATGGCACTCCAGAGAAACCCCAAGAACACTGTTTCAAGGCTAGAGGGATCCTGAGGTCACTGTAGCAACACGAAAGAGCTCCGTGGACCAAAAATCAACTCGAGATGAGGGGTTAGTCCCTGGCTTCGACTCCAGAGGAATACCACCTTACCACAAGCACCTCAAGAGGAGGCTTCTCTCAGCTCTACGTATGTGAGAGGGACCCTGAGTTTGCAGCCTCAAGTGGAATGGACACCACGCTGCCCTGACTCGAAATACGGCCGGATATCCCTGCAGTGACTTGAATGCAGGCTCGTCTTGCATTGCCCAAGACGAAAGGATGTCTGAATCCCCTGTGGAGACCACAGAGAAAGACCTAGTTCCCCACCTCATCGCGACCGGAGGCCTCACATCCTTTGAAAACTCCAGAGGTACGCAGAGTTCAGTGCCTCCAAAGGAGCCAATGCCTGACTCCTCGTCAAACTTGATAGGAGTCCCAGGATTCCTGTGGCACGTGGAAAGGGACCCTTGGTCTCCTGCCTCAGCTGGAGAGACGTCCCAATTGCCCTGCCAAGCCTCGAGCAGAATCCCGAGTTGTCCCTCGCAACTAGGCAGTAGTCCTGCCGTCGCTGAAGAAACACGTGGGTGGAAGGGCCATCCCCGTCGTAACTCGAGAATATACCCCAGGTTCCCGCCGCAACTCGAGAAAAACCATGAGACTTCCCCCTCGCCGCGAGATGAGGCCCGATTCCCCTGCACTGCGTGCAGAGCAATTCCGTGTTGCACATCACACATGAAAGGAGCCTTGATTTCCTTGGTGGCACTCCAGAGAAACCCCAAAAACACTGTTTCAAGGCTAGAGGGATCCTGAGGTCACTGTGGCAACACGAAAGTGCTCCGTGGACCAAGAATCAACTCGAGATGAGAGGTTAGTCCCTGGCTTCGACTCCAGAGGAATACCACCTTACCACAAGCACCTCAAGAGGAGGCTTCTCTCAGCTCTAGGTATGTGAGAGGGACCCTGATTTTGCGGCCTCAAGTGGAATGGACACTGCGATGCCCTGACTCGAAATAAGGCCGGATATCCCTGCAGTGACTTGAATGCAGGCTCGTCTTGCATCTCCCAAGACGAAAGGATATCTGAACCCCTCTTGAGACCACAGAGAAAGACCTAGTTCCCCACCTCATCGCGACCGGAGGCCTCACATCTTTTGAAAATTCAAGATGTACGCGGAGATCAGTCCCTCCAAAGGAGACGATGCCTGACTCCTCGTGAAACTTGATAGGAGTCCCAGGATTCCTGTGGCACGTGGAAAGGGACCCTTCGTCTCCCACCTCAGCTGGAGAGGCGTCCCATTTGCCCTGCCAAGCCTCGAGGAGAATCCCGAGTTGTCTCTCGCAACTAGGCAGGAGTCCTGACGTCGCTGAACAAACACGTGGGTGGAAGGGCCATCCCCGTGGTAACTCGAGAATATACCCCAGGTTCCCGCCGCAACTCGAGAAAAACCATGAGACTTCCCCCTCGCCGCGAGATGAGGCCCGATTCCCCTGCACTGCGTGCAGAGCAATTCCGTGTTGCACATCACACATGAAAGGAGCCTTGATTTCCTTGATGGCACTCCAGAGAAACCCCAAGAACACTGTTTCAGGGCTAGAGGGATCCTGAGGTCACTGTGGCAACACGAAAGAGCTCCGTGGACCAAGAATGAACTCGAGATGAGAGGTTAGTCCCTGGCTTCGACTCCAGAGGAATACCACCTTACCACAAGCACCTCAAGAGGAGGCTTCGCTTAGCTCTAGGTATGTGAGAGGGACCCTGATTTTGCGGCCTCAAGTGGAATGGACACTGCGATGCCTTGACTCAAAATAAGGCCGGATATCCCTGCAGTGACTTGAATGCAGGCTCGTCTTGCATCTCCCAAGACGAAAGGATGTCTGAAACCCTCTTGAGACCACAGAGAAAGACCTAGTTCCCCACCTCATCGCGACCGGAGGCCTCACATCCTTTGAAAACTCCAGAGGTACATGGAGATCAGTCCCTCCAAAGGAGACGATGCCTGACTCCTCGTGAAACTTGATAGGAGTCCCAGGATTCCTGTGGCACGTGGAAAGGGACCCTTCGTCTCCCACCTCAGATGGCGAGGCGTTCCATTTGCCCTGCCAAGCCTCGAGGAGAATCCCGAGTTGTCCCTCGCAACTAGGCAGGAGTCCTGACGTGACTGAACAAACACGTGGGTGGAAGGGCCATCCCCGTCTTAACTCGAGAATATACCCCAGGTTCCCGCCGCAACTCGAGAAAAACCATGAGACTTCCCCCTCGCCGCGAGATGAGGCCCGATTCCCCTGCACTGCGTGCAGAGCAATTCCCTGTTGCACATCACACATGAAAGGAGCCTTGATTTCCTTGATGGCACTCCAGAGAAACCCGAAGAACACTGTTTCAAGGCTAGAGGGATCCTGAGGTCACTGTAGCAACACGAAAGAGCTCCGTGGACCAGAAATCAAATCGAGATGAGGGGTTAGTCCCTGGCTTCGACTCCAGAGGAATACCACCTTACCACAAGCACCTCAAGAGGAGGCTTCTCTCAGCTCTACGTATGTGAGAGGGACCCTGAGTTTGCAGCCTCAAGTGGAATGGACACTACGCTGCCCTGACTCGAAATAAGGCCGGATATCCCTGCAGTGACTTGAATGCAGGCTCGTCTTGCATTGCCCAAGACGAAAGGATGTCTGAATCCCCTGTGGAGACCACAGAGAAAGACCTAGTTCCCCACCTTATCGCGACCGGAGGCCTCACATCCTTTGAAAACTCCAGAGGTACG
Source organism: Cervus elaphus (assembly GCF_910594005.1). Taxonomy (NCBI): domain Eukaryota; kingdom Metazoa; phylum Chordata; class Mammalia; order Artiodactyla; family Cervidae; genus Cervus; species Cervus elaphus. The sequence goes on along the minus strand of NC_057834.1, from coordinate 9,499,687 downwards.
CAGAGATCAGTGCCTCCAAAGGAGCCAATGCCTGACTCCTCGTCCAACTTGATAGGAGTCCCAGGATTCCTGTGGCACGTGGAAAGGGACCCTTGGTCTCCCGCCTCAGCTGGAGAGGCGTCCCAATTGCCCTGCCAAGCCTCGAGGAGAATCCCGAGTTGTCCCTCGCAACTAGGCAGGAGTCCTGACGTCGCTGAACAAACACGTGTGTGGAATGGCCATCCCCGTTGTAACTCGATAATATAGCCCAGGTTCCCGCCGCAACTCGAGAAAAACCATGAGACTTCCCCCTCGCCGCGAGATGAGGCCCGATTCCCCTGCACTGCATTCAAAGCAATTCCGTATTGCACATCAAACATGAAAGGAGCCTTGATTTCCTTCATGGCACTCCAGAGAAAGCCCAAGAACACTGTTTCAAGCCTAGAGGGATCCTGAGGTCACTGTAGCCACATGAAAGAGCTCCGTGGACCAAGAATCAACTCGAGATGAGAGGTTAGTCCCTGGCTTCGACTCCAGAGGAATACCACCTTACCACAAGCACCTCAAGAGGAGGCTTCTCTCAGCTCTAGGTATGTGAGAGGGACCCTGAGTTTGCGGCCTCAAGTGGAACGGACACCGCGATGCCCTGACTCGAAATACGGCCGGATATCCCTGCAGTGACTTGAATGCAGGCTCGTCTTGCATCTCCCAAGACGAAAGGATGTCTGAACCCCTCTTGAGACCACAGAGAAAGACCTAGTTCCCCACCTCATCGCGACCGGATGCCTCACATCCTTTGAAAATTCAAGAGGTACGCGGAGATCAGTCCCTCCAAAGGAGACGATGCCTGACTCCTCGTGAAACTTGATATGAGTCCCAGGATTCCTGTGGCACGTGGAAAGGGACTCTTCGTCTCCCACCTCAGCTGGAGAGGCGTCCCATTTGCCCTGCCAAGCCTCGAGGAGAATCCCGAGTTGTCTCTCGCAACTAGGCAGGAGTCCTGACGTCGCTGAACAAACACGTGTGTGGAAGGGCCATCCCAGTCATAACACGAGAATATACCCCGGGTTCCCACCGCAACTCGAGAAAAACCATGACACTTCCCCCTCGCCGAAAAATGAGGCCCGATATCCTGCTCTGCATGCAGAGCAATTCCGTGTTGCACATCACACATGAAAGGAGCCTTGATTTCCTTGATGGCACTCCAGAGAAACCCCAAGAACACTGTTTCAAGACTAGAGGGAACCTGAGGTCAATGTAGCAACACGAAAGAGCTCCGTGGACCAAAAATCAACTCGAGATGAGAGGTTAGTCCCTGGCTTCGACTCCAGAGGAATACCACCTTACCACAAGCACCTCAAGAGGAGGCTTCTCTCAGCTCTAGGTATGTGAGAGGGACCCTGATTTTGCGGCTTCAAGTGGAATGGACACCGCGATGCCCTGACTGGAAATAAGGCCGGATATACCTGCAGTGACTTGAATGCAGGCTCGTCTGGCATCTCCCAAGATGAAAGGATGTCTGAATCCCCTGTGGAGACCACAGAGAAAGACCTAGTTCCCCACCTCATCGCGACCGGAGGCCTCACATCCTTTGAAAACTCCAGAGGTACGCAGAGATCCGTGCCTCCAAAGGAGACGATCCCTGACTCCTTGTGAAACTTGATAGGAGTCCCACGACTCCTGTGGCACGTGGAAAGGTACCCTTGGTCTCCCGCCTCAGCTGGAGAGGCGTCCCAATTGCCCTGCCAAGCCTCGAGGAGAATCCGAGTTGTCCCTCGCAACTAGGCAGGAGTCCTTCCGTCGCTGAACAAACACGTGGGTGGAAGGGCCATCCCCGTCGTAACTCGATAATATAGCCCAGGTTCCCGCCGCAACTCGAGAAAAACCATGAGACTTCCCCCTCGCCGCGAGATGAGGACCGATTCCCCTGCACTGCGTGCAGAGCAATTCCGTGTTGCACATCACACATGAAAGGAGCCTTGATTTCCTTGATGGCACTCCAGAGAAACCCCAAGAACACTGTTTCAAGGCTAGAGGGATCCTGAGGTCACTGTAGCAACACGAAAGAGCCCGGGGACCAAAAATCAACTCGAGATGAGAGGTTAGTCCCTGGCTTCGACTCCAGAGGAATACCAGCTTACCACAAGCACCTCAAGAGGAGGCTTCTCTCAGCTCTAGGTATGTGAAAGGGACCCTGAGTTTGCAGCCTCATGTGGAATGGACACCACGATGCCCTGACTTGAAATAAGGCCGGATATCCCTGCAGTGACTTGAATGCAGGCTCGTCTTGCATCGCCCATGACGAAAGGATGTCTGAATCCCCTGTGGAGACCACAGAGAAAGACCTAGTTCCCCACCTCATCGCGACCTGAGGCCTCATATACTTTGAAAATTCGAGAGGTACGCGGAGATCAGTCCCTCCAAAGGAGTCGATGCCTGACTCCTCGTGAAACTTGATAGGAGTCCCAGGATTCCTGTGGCACGTGGAAAGGGACCTTCGTCTCCCACCTCAGCTGGAGAGGCGTCCCATTTGACCTGCCAAGCCTCGAGGAGAATCCCGAGATGTCTCTCGCAACTAGGCAGGAGTCCTGACGTCGCTGAACAAACACGTGTGTGGAAGGGCCATCCCCGTCTTAACTCGAGAATATACCCCAGGTTCCCGCCGCAACTCGAGAAAAACCATGAGACTTCGCCCCTGCCGCGAGATGAGGCCCGATTCCCCTGCACTGCGTGCAGAGCAATTCTGTGTTGCACATCACACATGAAAGGAGCCTTGATTTCCTTGATGGCACTCCAGAGAAACCCCAAGAAAACTGTTTCAAGGCTAGAGGGATCCTGAGGTCACTGTAGCAACACGAAAGAGCTCCGTGGACCAAAAATCAAATCGAGATGAGGGGTTAGTCCCTGGCTTCGACTCCAGAGGAATACCACCTTACCACAAGCACCTGAAGAGGAGGCTTCTCTCAGCTCTACGTATGTGAGAGGGACCCTGAGTTTGCAGCCTCAAGTGAAATGGACACCACGCTGCCCTGACTCGAAATAAGGCCGGATATCCCTGCAGTGACTTGAATGCAGGCTCGTCTTGCATTGCCCAAGACGAAAGGATGTCTGAATCCCCTGTGGAGACCACAGAGAAAGAACTAGTTACCCACCTCATCGCGACCGGAGGCCTCACATCCTTTGAAAACTTCAGAGGTACGCAGAGATCAGTGCCTCCAAAGGAGCCAATGCCTGACTCCTCGTGAAACTTGATAGGAGTCCCAGGATTCCTGTGGCACGTGGAAAGGGACACTTGATCTCCCGCCTCAGCTGGAGAGGCGTCCCAATTGCCCTGCCAAGCCTCGAGGAGAATCCCGAGTTGTCCCTCGCAACTAGGCAGGAGTCCTGACGTCGCTGAACAAACACGTGTGTCCAATGGCCATCCCCGTCGTAACTCGATATTATAGCCCAGGTTCCCGCCGCAACTCGAGAAAAACCATGAGACTTCCCCCTCGCTGAGAGATGAGGCCCGATTCCCCTGCACTGCGTGCAGAGCAATTCCGTGTTGCACATCACACATGAAAGGAGCCTTGATTTCCTTGGTGGCACTCCAGAGAAACCCCAAGAACACTGTTTCAAGGCTAGAGGGATCCTGAGGTCACTGTAGCAACACGAAAGAACTCCGTGGACCAAGAATCAACTCGAGATGAGAGGTTAGTCCCTGGCTTCGACTCCAGAGGAATACCACCTTACCACAAGCACCTCAAGAGGAGGCTTCTCTCAGCTCTAGGTATGTGAGAGGGACCCTGATTTTGCGGCCTCAAGTGGAATGGACACTGCGATGCCCTGACTCGAAATAAGGCCGGATATCCCTGCAGTGACTTGAATGCAGGCTCGTCTTGCATCTCCCAAGACGAAAGGATATCTGAACCCCTCTTGAGACCACAGAGAAAGACCTAGTTCCCCACCTCATCGCGACCGGAGGCCTCACATCCTTTGAAAATTCCAGAGGTACGCGGAGATCAGTGCCTCCAAAGGAGACGATGCCTGACTCCTCGTGAAACTTGATAGGAGTCCCAGGATTCCTGTGGCACGTGGAAAGGGACCCTTCGTCTCCCACCTCAGCTGGAGAGGCGTCCCATTTGCCCTGCCAAGCCTCGAGGAGAATCCCGAGTTGTCTCTCGCAACTAGGCAGGAGTCCTGACGTCGCTGAACAAACACGTGTGTGGAAGGGCCATCCCTGTCATAACACGAGAATATACCCCGGGTTCCCACCGCAACTCGAGAAAAACCATGACACTTCCCCCTCGCCGAAAAATGAGGCCCGATATCCTGCTCTGCATGCAGAGCAATTCCCTGTTGCACATCACACATGAAAGGAGCCTTGATTTCCTTGATGGCACTCCAGAGAAACCCCAAGAACACTGTTTCAAGGCTAGAGGGAACCTGAGGTCAATGTAGCAACACGAAAGAGCTCCGTGGACCAAAAATCAACTCGAGATGAGAGGTTAGTCCCTGGCTTCGACTCCAGAGGAATACCACCTTACCACAAGCACCTCAAGAGGAGGCTTCTCTCAGCTCTAGGTATGTGAGAGGGACCCTGATTTTGCGGCTTCAAGTGGAATGGACACCGCGATGCCCTGACTGGAAATAAGGCCGGATATACCTGCAGTGACTTGAATGCAGGCTCGTCTTGCATCTCCCAAGATGAAAGGATGTCTGAATCCCCTGTGGAGACCACAGAGAAAGACCTAGTTCCCCACCTCATCGCGACCGGAGGCCTCACATCCTGTGATAACTCCAGAGGTACGCAGAGATCCGTGCCTCCAAAGGAGACGATCCCTGACTCCTCGTGAAACTTGATAGGAGTCCCAGGATTCCTGTGGCACGTGGAAAGGGACCTTCGTCTCCCACCTCAGCTGGAGAGGCGTCCCATTTGACCTGCCAAGCCTCGAGGAGAATCCCGAGTTGTCTCTCGCAACTAGGCAGGAGTCCTGACGACGCTGAACAAACACGTGTGTGGAAGGGCCATCCCCGTCTTAACTCGAGAATATACCCCAGGTTCCCGCCGCAACTCGAGAAAAACCATGAGACTTCGCCATTGCCGCGAGATGAGGCCCGATTCCCCTGCACTGCGTGCAGAGCAATTCCGTGTTGCACATCACACATGAAAGGAGAATTGATTTCCTTGATGGCACTCCAGAGAAACCCCAAGAACACTGTTTCAAGGCTAGAGGGATCCTGAGGTCACTGTAGCAACACAAAAGAGCTCCGTGGACCAAAAATCAAATCGAGATGAGGGGTTAGTCCCTGGCTTCGACTCCAGAGGAATACCACCTTACCACAAGCACCTCAAGAGGAGGCTTCTCTCAGCTCTACGTATGTGAGAGGGACCCTGAGTTTGCAGCCTCAAGTGAAATGGACACCACGCTGCCCTGACTCGAAATAAGGCCGGATATCCCTGCAGTGACTTGAATGCAGGCTCGTCTTGCATTGCCCAAGACGAAAGGATGTCTGAATCCCCAGTGGAGACCACAGAGAAAGACCTAGTTACCCACCTCATCGCGACCGGAGGCCTCACATCCTGTGATAACTCCAGAGGTACGCAGAGATCCGTGCCTCCAAAGGAGACGATCCCTGACTCCTCGTGAAACTTGATAGGAGTCCCACGACTCCTGTGGCACGTGGAAAGGAACCCTTGGTCTCCCGCCTCAGCTGGAGAGGCGTCCCATTTTCCCTGCCAAGCCTCGAGGAGAATCCGAGTAGTCCCTCGCAACTAGCCAGGAGTTTTGACGTGGCTGAACAAACACGTGGGTGGAAGGGCCATCCCCGTCGTAACTCGAGAATATACCCCAGGTTCCTGCCGCAACTCGAGAAAAACCATGAGACTTCCCCCTCGCCGCGAGATGAGGCCCGATTCCCCTGCACTGCGTGCAGAGCAATTCCGTGTTGCACAACCCACATGAAAGGAGCCTTGATTTCCTTGATGGCACTCCAGAGAAATCCCAAGAACACTGTTTCAAGACTAGAGGGATCCTGAGGTCACTTTGGCAACAGGAAAGAGCTCCATGGACCAAGAATCAACTCGAGATCAGAGGTTAGTCCCTGGCTTCGACTCCAGAGGAATACCACCTTACCACAAGCACCTCAAGAGGAGGCTTCTCTCAGCTCTAGGTATGTGAGAGGGACCCTGATTTTGCGGCCTCACGTGGAATGGACATTGCAATGCCCTGACTCGAAATAAGGCCGGATATCCCTGCAGTGACTTGAATGCAGGCTCGTCTTGCATCTCCCAAGACGAAAGGATGTCTGAACCCCTCTTGAGACCACAGAGAAAGACCTAGTTCCCCACCTCATCGCGACCGGAGGCCTCATATCCTTTGAAAACTCCAGAGGTACGCAGAGATCAGTGCCTCCAAAGGAGACGATGCCTGACTCCTCGTGAAACTTGATAGGATTCCCAGGATTCCTGTGGCACGTGGAAAGGGACACTTGGTCTCCCGCCTCAGCTGGAGAGGCATCCCAATTGCCCTGCCAAGCCTCGAGGAGAATCCCGAGTTGTCCCTCGCAACTAGGCAGGAGTCCTGCTGTCGCTGAACAAACACGTGGGTGGAAGGGCCATCCCCGTCGTAACTCGAGAATATACCCCAGGTTCCTGCCGCAACTCGAGAAAAACCATGAGACTTCCCCCTCGCCGCGAGATGAGGCCCGATTCCCCTGCACTGCGTGCAGAGCAATTCCGTGTTGCACATCACACATGAAAGGAGCCTTGATTTCCTTGATGGCACTCCAGAGAAACCCCAAGAACACTGTTTCAAGACTAGAGCGATCCTGAGGTCACTGTGGCAACAGGAAAGAGCTCCATGGACCAAGAATCAACTCGAGATCAGAGGTTAGTCCCTGGCTTCGACTCCAGAGGAATACCACCTTACCACAAGCACCTCAAGAGGAGGCTTCTCTCAGCTCTAGGTATGTGAGAGGGACCCTGAGTTTGCGGCCTCAAGTGGAATGGACACTGCGATGCCCTGACTCGAAATAAGGCCGGATATCCCTGCAGTGACTTGAATGCAGGCTCGTCTTGCATCTCCCAAGACGAAAGGATGTCTGAACCCCTCTTGAGACCACAGAGAAAGACCTAGTTCCCCACCTCATCGCGACCGGAGGCCTCACATCCTTTGAAAACTCCAGATGTACGCGGAGATCAGTCCCTCCAAAGGAGACGATGCCTGACTCCTCGTGAAACTTGATAGGAGTCCCAGGATTCCTGTGGCACGTGGAAAGGGATACTTCGTCTCCCACCTCAGCTGGAGAGGCGTCCCATTTGCCCTGCCAAGCCTCGAGGAGAATCCCGAGTTGTCCCTCGCAACTAGGCAGGAGTCCTGACGTCGCTGAACAAAGACGTGGGTGGAAGGGCCATCCCCGTCATAACACGAGAATATACCCCGGGTTCCCACCGCATCTCGAGAAAAACCATGAGACTTTCCCCTCGCCGCAAAATGAGGCCCGATATCCTGCTCTGCCTGCAGAGCAATTCCCTGTTGCACATCACACATGAAAGGAGCCTTGATTTCCTTGATGGCACTCCAGAGAAACCCCAAGAACACTGTTTCAAGGCTAGAGGGAACCTGAGGTCACTGTAGCAACACGAAAGAGCTCCGTGGACCAAAAATCAACTCGAGATGAGAAGTTAGTCCCTGGCTTCGACTCCAGAGGAATACCACCTAACCACAAGCACCTCAAGAGGAGGCTTCTCTCAGCTCTAGGTATGTGAGAGGGACCCTGAGATTGCGGCCTAAAGTGGAATGGACACCGCGATGCCCTGACTGGAAATAAGGCCGGATATCCCTGCAGTGACTTGAATGCAGGCTCGTCTTGCATCTCCCAAGACGAAAGGATGTCTGAATCCCCTGTGCAGACCACAGAGAAAGACCTAGTTCCCCACCTCATCGCGACCGGAGGCCTCACATCCTTTGAAAACTCCAGAGGTACACGGAGATCAGTGCCTCCAAAGGAGACGATGCCTGACTCCTCGTGAAACTTGATAGGAGTCCCAGGATTCTTTTGGCACGTGGAAAGGGACAATTGGTCTCCCGCCTCAGCTGGAGAGGCGTCCCAATTGCCCTGACAAGCCTCGAGGAGAATCCCGAGTTGTCCCTCGCAACTAGGCAGGAGTCCTGACGTCGCTGAACAAACACGTGGGTGGAAGGGCCATCCCCGTCGTAACTCGAGAATATACCCCAGGTTCCCGCCGCAACTCGATAAAAACCATGAGACTTCCCCCTCGCCACGAGATGAGGCCCGATTCCCCTGCACTGCGTGCAGAGCAATTCCGGGTTGCACATCACACATGAAAGGAGCCATGATTTCCTTGATGGCACTCCAGAGAAACCCCAAGAACACTGTTTCCAGGCTAGAGGGATCCTGAGGTCACTGTAGCAACACGAAAGAGCTCCGTGGACCAAAAATCAACTAGAGATGAGACATTAGTCCCTAACTTCGACTGCAGAGGAATACCACCTTACCACAAGCACCTCAAGAGGAGGCTTCTCGCAGCTTTAGGTATGTGAGAGGGACCCTGAGTTTGCGGCCTCAAGTGGAATGGACTCCGCGATGCCCTGACTCGAAATAAGGCCGAGTATCCCTACAGTGACTTGAATGCAGGCTCCTCTTGCATCTCCCAAGACGAAAGGATGTCTGAATCCCCTGTGTAGACCACAGAGAAAGACCTAGTTCCCCACCTCATCGTGACCGGAGGCCTCACATCCTTTGAAAACTCCAGAGGTACGCGGAGATCAGTGCCTCCAAAGGAGACGATGTCTGACTCCTGGTGAAACTTGATAGGAGTCCCAGGATTCCTGTGGCACGTGGAAAGGGACCCTTGGTCTCCCGCCTCAGCCGGAGAGGCGTCCCAATTGCAATGCCAAGCCTCGAGGAGAATTCCGAATTGTCCCTTGCAACTAGGCAGGGGTCCTGCCGTCGCTGAACAAACATATGTGTGGAAGGGCCATCCCCGTCGTAACTCGAGAATATACCCCAGGTTCCCGCCGCAACTCGAGAAAAACCATGAGACTTCCCCCTCGCCGCGATATGAGGCCCGATTCCCCTGCACTGCGTGCAGAGCAATTCCGTGTTTCACATCACACATGAAAGGAGCCTTAATTTCCTTGATGGCACTCCAGAGAAACCCCAAGATCACTGTTTCCAGGCTAGAGGGATCATGAAGTCACTGTAGCAACACGAAAAACTCCGTGGACCAAAAATCAACTCGAGATGAGAGGTTAGTCCCTGGCTTCGACTCCAGAGGAATACCACCTTACCACAAGCACCTCAAGTGGAGGCTTCTCTCAGCTCTAGGTATGTGAGAGGGACCCTGAGTTTGCAGCCTCAGGTCGAATGGACACCGCTATGCCCTGACTCGAAATAAGGGCGGATATCCCTGCAGTGACTTGAATGCAGGCTCGTCTTGCATCTCCCAAGACGAAAGGATGTCTGAATCCCCTGTGGAGACCACAGAGAAAGACCTAGTTCCCCAACTCATCGCGACAGGAGGCCTCACATCCTTTGAAAACTCCAGAGGTACGCGGAGAACAGTGCCTCCAAAGTAGACGATGCCTGACTCCTCGAGAAACTTGATAGGAGTCCCAGGATTCCTGTGGCACGTGAAAAGGGACCCTTGGTCTCCCGCCTCAGCTGGAGAGGCGTCCCAATTGCCCTGCCAAGCCTCGAGCAGAATCCCGAGTTGTCCCTCGAAACTAGGCAGGAGTCCTGCCGTCGTTGAACAAACACGTGGGTGGAAGGGCCATCCCCATCGTAACTCGAGAATATACCCCAGGTTCCCGCCGCAACTCGAGAAAAACCATGAGACTTCCCCCTCGCCGCGAGATGAGGCCCGATTCCCCTACACTGCGGGCAGAGCAATTCCGTGTTGCACATCACACATGAAATGAGCCTTGATTTCCTTCATGGCACTCCAGAGAAACCCCAAGAACACTGTTTCAAGGCTAGAGGGATCCTGAGGTCACTGTAGCAACACGAAAGAGCACCGTGAACCAAAAATCAACTCGAGATGAAAGGTTAGTCCCTAACTTCGACTCCAGAGGAATACCACCTAACCACAAGCACCTCAAGTGGAGGCTTCTCGCAGCTTTAGGTATGTGAGAGGGACCCTGAGTTTGCAGCCTCAACTGGAATGGACACCGCAATACCCTGACTCGAAATAAGGACGGATATCCCTGCATTGACATGAATGCAGGCTCGTCTTGCATCTCCCAATACGAAAGGATGTCTGAATTCTCTGTGGAGACCACAGAGAAAGACCTAGTTCCCCACCTCATCGCGACCGGAGGCCTCACATCCTTTGAAAACTCCAGAGGTACGCGGACATCAGTGCCTCCAAAGGAAACGATGCCTGACTCCTCATGAAACTTGATAGGAATCCCAGGATTCCTGTGGCACGTGGAAAGGGACCCTTGGTCTCCCGCCTCAGCTGGAGAGGCGTCCCAATTGCCCTGCCAAGCCTCGAGGAGAATCCCGAGTTGTCCCTTGCAACTAGGCAGGAGTCCTGACGTCGCTGAACAAACACGTGTTTGAAAGGGCCATCCCCATCGTAACTCGATAATATACCCCAGGTTCCTGCCGCAACTCGAGAAAAACCATGAGACTTCCCCCTCGCCGCGAGATGAGGCCCGATTCCCCTGCACTGCGTGCAGAGCAATTCCGTGTTGCACATCACACATGAAAGGAGCCTTGATTTCCTTGGTGGCACTCCAGAGAAACCCCAAGAACACTGTTTCAAGGCTAGAGGGATCCTGAGGTCACTGTAGCAACACGAAAGAGCTCCGTGGACCAAAAATCAACTAGAGATGAGAGGTTAGTCCCTAACTTCGACTGCAGAGGAATACCACCTTACCACAAGCACCTCAAGAGGAGGCTTGTCGCAGCTTTAGGTATGTGAGAGGGACCCTGAGTTTGCGGCCTCAAGTGGAATGGACACCGCGATGCCCTGACTCGAAATAAGGCCGAGTATCCCTGCAGTGACTTGAATGCAGGCTCGTCTTGCATCTCCCAAGCGAAAGGATGTCTGAATCCCCTGTGTAGACCACAGAGAAAGACCTAGTTCCCCACCTCATCGCGACCGGAGGCCTCACATCCTTTGAAAACTCCAGAGGTACGCGGAGATCAGTCCCTCCAAAGGAGACGATGCCTGACTCCTCGTGAAACTTGATAGGAGTCCCAGGATTCCTGTGGCACGTGGAAAGGGATCCTTCGTCTCCCACCTCAGCTGGAGAGGCGTCCCATTTGCCCTGCCAAGCCTCGAGGAGAATCCCGAGTTGTCCCTCGCAACTAGGCAGGAGTCCTGACGTCGCTGAACAAACACGTGGGTGGAAGGGCCATCCCCGTCATAACACGAGAATATACCCCGGGTTCCCACCGCATCTCGAGAAAAACCATGAGACTTCCCCCTCGCCGCAAAATGAGGCCCGATATCCTGCTCTGCCTGCAGAGCAATTCCCTGTTGCACATCACACATGAAAGGAGGCTTGATTTCCTTGATGGCACTCCAGAGAAACCCCAAGAACACTGTTTCAAGGCTAGAGGGAACCTGAGGTCACTGTAGCAACACGAAAAAGCTCCGTGGACCAAAAATCAACTCGAGATGAGAAGTTAGTCCCTGGCTTCGACTCCAGAGGAATACCACCTTACCACAAGCATCTCAAGAGGAGGCTTCTCGCAGCTTTAGGTATGTGAGAGGAACCCTGAGTTTGCGGCCTCAAGTGGAATGGACTCCGCGATGCCCTGACTCGAAATAAGGCCGAGTATCCCTGCAGTGACTTGATTGCAGGCTCCTCTTGCATCTCCCAAGACGAAAGGATGTCTGAATGCCCTGTGTAGACCACAGAGAAAGACCTAGTTCCCCACCTCATCGTGACCGGAGGCCTCACATCCTTTGAAAACTCCAGAGGTACGCGGATATCAGTGCCTCCAAAGGAGACGATGCCTGACTCCTGGTGAAACTTAATAGGAGTCCCAGGATTCCTGTGGCACGTGGAAAGGGACCCTTGGTCTCCCGCCTCAGCCGGAGAGGCGTCCCAATTGCCCTGCCAAGCCTCGAGGAGAATTCCGAATTGTCCCTTGCAACTAGGCAGGGGTCCTGCCGTCGCTGAACAAACATATGTGTGGAAGGGCCATCCCCGTCGTAACTCGAGAATATACCCCAGGTTCTCGCCGCAACTCGAGAAAAACCATGAGACTTCCCCCTCGCCGCGAGATGAGGCCCGATTCCCCTGCACTGCGTGCAGAGCAATTCCGTGTTTCACATCACACATAAAAGGAGCCTTGATTTCCTTGATGGCACTCCAGAGAAATCCAAAGATCACTGTTTCCAGGCTAGAGGGATCATAAAGTCACTGTAGCAACACGAAAGAACTCCGTGGACCAAAAATCAACTCGAGATGAGAGGTTAGTCCCTGGCTTCGACTCCAGAGGAGTACCACCTTACCACTAGCACCTCAAGTGGAGGCTTCTCTCAGCTCTAGGTATGTGAGAGGGACCCTGAGTTTGCAGCCTCAGGTCGAATGGACACCGCAATGCCCTGACTCGAAATAAGGGCGGATATCCCTGCAGTGACTTGAATGCAGGCTCGTCTTGCCTCTCCCAAGACGAAAGGATGTCTGAATCCCCTGTGGAGACCACAGAGAAAGACCTAGTTCCCCAAATCATCGCGACCGGAGGCATCACATCCTTTGAAAACTCCAGAGGTACGCAGAGAACAGTGCCTCCAAATTTGACGATGCCTGACTCCTCGAGAAACTTGATAGGAGTCCCAGGATTCCTGTGGCACGTGGAAAGGGACCCTTGGTCTCCCGCCTCAGCTGGAGAGGCGTCCCAATTGCCCTGCCAAGCCTCGAGGAAAATCCCGAGTTGTCCCTCGAAACTAGGCAGGAGTCCTGCCGTCGTTGAACAAACACGTGGGTGGAAGGGCCATCCCCGTCGTAACTCGAGAATATACCCCAGGTTCCCGCCGCAACTCAAGAAAAACCATGAGACTTCCCCCTCGCCGCGAGATGAGGCCCGATTCCCCTACACTGCAGGCAGAGCAATTCCGTGTTGCACATCACACATGAAATGAGCCTTGATTTCCTTCATTGCACTCCAGAGAAACCCCAAGAACACTGTTTCAAGGCTAGAGGGATCCTGAGGTCACTGTAGCAACACGAAAGAGCTCCGTGAACCAAAAATCAACTCGAGATGAAAGGTTAGTCCCTAACTTCGACTCCAGAGGAATACCACCTAACCACAAGCACCTCAAGTGGAGGCTTCTCGCAGCTTTAGGTATGTGAGAGGGACCCTGAGTTTGCAGCCTCAAGTGGAATGGACACCGCAATGCCCTGACTCGAAATAAGGCCGGATATCCCTGCATTGACATGAATGCAGGCTCGTCTTTCATCTCCCAAGACGAAAGGATGTCTGAATTCTCTGTGGAGACCACAGAGAAAGACCTAGTTCCCCACCTCATCGCGACCGGAGGCCTCACATCCTTTGAAAACTCCAGAGGTACGCGGACATCAGTGCCTCCAAAGGAAACGATGCCTGACTCCTCGTGAAACTTGATAGGAGTCCCAGGATTCCTGTGGCACGTGGAAAGGGACCCTTGGTCTCCCGCCTCAGCCGGAGAGGCGTCCCAATTGCCCTGCAAAGCCTCGAGGAGAATTCCGAATTGTCCCTTGCAACTAGGCAGGGGTCCTGCCGTCGCTGAACAAACATATGTGTGGAAGGGCCATCCCCGTCGTAACTCGAGAATATACCCCAGGTTCCCGCCGCAACTCGAGAAAAACCATGAGACTTCCCCCTCGCCGCGATATGAGGCCCGATTCCCCTGCACTGCGTGCAGAGCAATTCCGTGTTTCACATCACACATGAAAGGAGCCTTGATTTCTTTGATGGCACTCCAGAGAAACCCAAAGATCACTGTTTCCAGGCTAGAGGGATCATGAAGTCACTGTAGCAACACGAAAGAACTCCGTGGACCAAAAATCAACTCGAGATGAGGGGTTAGTCCCTGGCTTCGACTCCAGAGGAATACCACCTTACCACAAGCACCTCAAGTGGAGGCTTCTCTCAGCTCTAGGTATGTGAGAGGGACCCTGAGTTTGCAGCCTCAGGTCGAATGGACACCGCGATGCCCTGACTCGAAATAAGGGCGGATATCCCTGCAGTGACTTGAATGCAGGCTCGTCTTGCATCTCCCAAGACGAAAGGATGTCTGAATCCCCTGTGGAGACCACAGAGAAAGACCTAGTTCCCCAACTCATCGCGACCGGAGGCCTCACATCCTTTCAAAACTCCAGAGGTACGCGGAGAACAGTGCCTCCAAAGTTGACGATGCCTGACTCCTCGAGAAACTTGATAGGAGTCCCAGGATTCCTGTGGCACGTGGAAAGGGACCCTTGGTCTCCCGCCTCAGCAGGAGAGGCGTCCCAATTGCCCTGCCAAGCCTCGAGGAGAATCCCGAGTTGTCCCTCGAAACTAGGCAGGAGTCCTGCCGTCGTTGAACAAACACGTGGGTGGAAGGGCCATCCCCGTCGTAACTCGAGAATATACCCCAGGTTCCCGCCGCAACTCAAGAAAAACCATGAGACTTCCCCCTCGCCGCGAGATGAGGCCCGATTCCCCTACACTGCGGGCAGAGCAATTCCGTGTTGCACATCACACATGAAAGGAGCCTTGATTTCCTTGATGGCACTCCAGAGAAACCCCAAGAACACTGTTTCAAGGCTAGAGGAAACCTGAGGTCACTGTAGCAACACGAAAGAGCTCCGTGGACCAAAAATCCACTCGAGATGAGAAGTTAGTCCCTGGCTTCGACTCCAGAGGAATACCACCTTACCACAAGCACCTCAAGAGGAGGCTTCTCTCAGCTCTAGGTATGTGAGAGGGACCCTGAGATTGCGGCCTAAAGTGGAATGGACACCGCGATGGCCTGACTGGAAATAAGGCTGGATATACCTGCAGTGACTTGAATGCAGGCTCGTCTTGCATCTCCCAAGACGAAAGGATGTCTGAATCCCCTGTGCAGACCATAGAGAAAGACCTAGTTCCCCACCTCATCGCGACCAGAGGCCTCACATCCTTTGAAAACTGCAGAGGTACGTGGAGATCAGTGCCTCCAAAGGAGACGATGCCTGACTCCTCGTGAAACTTGATAGGAGTCCCAGGATTCCTGTGGCACGTGGAAAGGGACCCTTGGTCTCCCACCTCAGCTGGAGAGGCGTCCCAATTGCCCTGAAAAGCCTCGAGGAGAATCCCGAGTTGTCCCTCGCAACTAGGCAGGAGTCCTGACGTCGCTGAACAAACACGTGGGTGGAAGGGCCATCCCCGTCGTAACTCGATAATATAGCCCAGGTTCCCGCCGCAACTCGAGAAAAACCATGAGACTTCCCCCTCGCCGAGATATGAGGCCCGATTCCCCTACACTGCGGGCAGAGCAATTCCCTATTGCACATCACACATGAAAGGAGCCTTGATTTCCTTCATGGCACTCCAGAGAAACCCCAAGAACACTGTTTCAAGGCTAGAGGGTTCCTGAGGTCACTGTAGCAACACGAAAGAGCTCCGTGGACCAAAAATCAACTCGAGATGAGAGGTTAGTCCCTGGCTTCGACACCATAGGAATACCACCTTACCACAAGCACCTCAATTGGAGGCTTCTCTCAGCTCTAGGTATGTGAGAGGGACCCTGAGTTTGCAGCCTCAGGTCGAATGGACACCGCGATGCCCTGACTCGAAATAAGGGCGGATATCCCTGCAGTGACTTGAATGCAGGCTCGTCTTGCATCTCCCAAGACGAAAGGATGTCTGAATCCCCTGTGGAGACCACAGAGAAAGACCACTTCCCCCACTCATCACGACCGGAGGCCTCACATCCTTTGAAAACTCCAGAGGTACGCGGAGAACAGTGCCTCCAAAGTTGACGATGCCTGACTCCACGAGAAACTTGATAGGAGTCCCAGGATTCCTGTGGCACGTGGAAAGGGACCCTTGGTCTCCCGCCTCAGCTGGCGAGGCGTCCCAATTGCCCTGCCAAGCCTCGAGGAGAATCCCGAGTTGTCCCTCGCAACTAGGCAGGAGTCCTGACGTCGCTGAACAAACACGTGGGTGGAAGGGCCATCCCCATCGTAACTCGATAATATACGCCAGGTTCCTGCCGCAACTCGAGAAAACCCATGAGACTTCCCCCTCGCCGCGAGATGAGGCCCGATTCCCCTGCACTGCATGCAGAGCAATTCCGTGTTGCACATCACACATGAAAGGAGCCTTGATTTCCTTGATGGCACTCCAGAGAAACCCAAAGATCACTGTTTCCAGGCTAGAGGGATCATGAAGTTACTGTAGCAACACGAAAGAACTCCGTGGACCAAAAATCAACTCGAGATGAGGGGTTAGTCCCTGGCTTCGACTCCAGAGGAATACCACCTTACCACAAGCACCTCAAGTGGAGGCTTCTCTCAGCTCTAGGTATGTGAAAGGGACCCTGAGTTTGCAGCCTCAGGTCGAATGGACACCGCGATGCCCTGACTCGAAATAAGGGCGGATATCCCTGCAGTGACTTGAATGCAGGCTCGTCTTGCATCTCCCAAGACGAAAGGATGTCTGAATCCCCTGTGGAGACCACAGAGAAAGACCTAGTTCCCCAACTCATCGCGACCGGAGGCCTCACATCCTTTGAAAACTCCAGAGGTACGCGGAGATCAGTGCCTCCAAAGTTGACGATGCCTGACTCCTCGAGAAACTTGATAGGAGTCCCAGGATTCCTGTGGCACGTGGAAAGGGACCCTTGGTCTCCCGCCTCAGCTGGAGAGGCGTCCCAATTGCCCTGCCAAGCCTCGAGGAGAATCCCGAGTTGTCCCTCGCAACTAGGCACGAGTCCTGCCGTCGTTGAACAAACACGTGGGTGGAAGGGCCATCCCCGTCGTAACTCGAGAATATACCCCAGGTTCCCGCCGCAACTCAAGAAAAACCAAGAGACTTCCCCCTCGCCGCGAGATGAGGCCCGATTCCCCTACACTGCGGGCAGAGCAATTCCGTGTTGCACATCACACATGAAATGAGCCTTGATTTCCTTCATGGCACTCCAGAGAAACCCCAAGAACACTGTTTCAAGGCTAGAGGGATCCTGAGGTCACTGTAGCAACACGAAAGAGCTCCGTGAACCAAAAATCAACTCGAGATGAAAGGTTAGTCCCTAACTTCGACTCCAGAGGAATACCACCTAACCACAAGCACCTCAAGTGGAGGCTTCTCGCAGCTTTAGGTATGTGAGAGGGACCCTGAGTTTGCAGCCTCAAGTGGAATGGACACCGCAATGCCCTGACTCGAAATAAGGCCGGATATCCCTGCATTGACATGAATGCAGGCTCGTCTTGCATCTCCCAAGATGAAAGGATGTCTGAATTCTCTGTGGAGACCACAGAGAAAGACCTAGTTCCCCACCTCATCGCGACCGGAGGCCTCACATCCTTTGAAAACTCCAGAGGTACGCGGACATCAGTGCCTCCAAAGGAAACGATGCCTGACTCCTCATGAAACTTGATAGGAGTCCCAGGATTCCTGTGGCACGTGGAAAGGGACCCTTGGTCTCCCGCCTCAGCTGGCGAGGCGTCCCAATTACCCTGCCAAGCCTCGAGGAGAATCCCGAGTTGTCCCTTGCAACTAGGCAGGAGTCCTGACGTCGCTGAACAAACACGTGAGTGGAAGGGCCATCCCCATCGTAACTCGATAATATACCCCAGGTTCCTGCCGCAACTCGAGAAAAACCATGAGACTTCCCCCTCGCCGCGAGATGAGGCCCGATTCCCCTACACTGCGTGCAGAGCAATTCCGTGTTGCACATCACACATGAAAGGAGCCTTGATTTCCTTGATGGCACTCCAGAGAAACCCCAAGAACACTGTTTCAAGGCTAGAGGGATCCTGAGGTCACTGTAGCATCACGAAAGAGCTCCGTGGACCAAAAATCAACTAGAGATGAGAGGTTAGTCCCTAACTTCGACTGCAGAGGAATACCACCTTACCACAATCACCTCAAGAGGAGGCTTGTCGCAGCTTTAGGTATGTGAGAGGGACCCTGAGTTTGCGGCCTCAAGTGGAATGGACACCGCGATGCCCTGACTCGAAATAAGGCCGAGTATCCCTGCAGTGACTTGAATGCAGGCTCGTGTTGCATCTCCCAAGCGAAAGGATGTCTGAATCCCCTGTGTAGACCACAGAGAAAGACCTAGTTCCCCACCTCATCGCGACCGGAGGCCTCACATGCTTTGAAAACTCCAGAGGTACGCGGAGATCAGTGCCTCCAAAGGAGACGATGCCTGAATCCTCGAGAAACTTGATAGGAGTCCCAGGATTCCTGTGGCACGTGGAAAGGGACCCTTGGTCTCCCGCCTCAGCTGGAGAGGCGTCCCAATTGCCCTGCCAAGCCTCGAGGAGAATCCCGAGTTGTCCCTCGCAACTAGGCACGAGTCCTGCCGTCGTTGAACAAACACGTGGGTGGAAGGGCCATCCCCGTCGTAACTCGAGAATATACCCCAGGTTCCCGCCGCAACTCAAGAAAAACCATGAGACTTCCCCCTCGCCGCGAGATGAGGCCCGATTCCCCTACACTGCGGGCAGAGCAATTCCGTGTTGCACATCACACATGAAATGAGCCTTGATTTCCTTCATGGCACTCCAGAGAAACCCCAAGAACACTGTTTCAAGGCTAGAGGGATCCTGAGGTCACTGTAGCAACACGAAAGAGCTCCGTGAACCAAAAATCAACTCGAGATGAAAGGTTAGTCCCTAACTTCGACTCCAGAGGAATACCACCTAACCACAAGCACCTCAAGTGGAGGCTTCTCGCAGCTTTAGGTATGTGAGAGGGACCCTGAGTTTGCAGCCTCAAGTGGAATGGACACCGCGATGCCCTGACTCGAAATAAGGCCGGATATCCCTGCAGTGACTTGAAGGCAGGCTCATCTTGCATCTCCCAAGACGAAAGGATGTCTGAATTCTCTGTGGAGACCACAGAGAAAGACCTAGTTCCCCACCTCATCGCGACCGGAGGCCTCACATCCTTTGAAAACTCCAGAGGTACGCGGAGATCAGTGCCTCCAAAGGAAACGATGCCTGACTCCTCATGAAACTTGATAGGAGTCCCAGGATTCCTGTGGCACATGGAAAGGGACCCTTGGTCTCCCGCCTCAGCTGGAGAGGCGTCCCAATTGCCCTGCCAAGCCTCGAGGAGAATCCCGAGGTGTCCCTCCCAACTAGGCAGGAGTCCTGACGTCGCTGAAGAAACACGTGTAGGAAGAGCCATCCCCGTCGTAACTTGAGAATATACCCCAGGTTCCCGCCGCACCTCGAGAAAAACCATGAGACTTCCCACTCGCCGCGAGATGAGGCCCGATTCCCCTGCACTGCGTGCAGAGCAATTCCGTGTTGCACATCACACATGAAAGGAGCCTTGATTTCCTTGGTGGCACTCCAGGGAAACGCCAAGAACACTGTTTCAAGGCTAGAGGGATCCTGAGGTCACTGTAGCAACACGAAAGAGCTCCGTGGACCAAAAATCAACTCGAGATGAGAGGTTAGTCCCTGGCTTCGACTCCAGAGGAATACCACCTTACCACAAGCACCTCAATAGGAGGCTTCTCTCAGCTATAGCTATGTGAGAGGGACCCTGAGTATGCGGCGTAAAGTGGAATGGACACCGCGATGCCCTGACTCGAAATAAGGCCGGATATCCCTGCAGTGACTTGAATGCAGGCTCGTCTTCCATCTCCCAAGATGAAAGGATGTCTGAATCCCCTCTGTAGACCACAGAGAAAGACTTAGTTTCCCACCTCATGGCGACCGGAGGCCTCACATCCTTTGAAAACTCCAGAGGTACGCGGAGATCAGTGCCTCCAAAAGAGACGATGCCTGACTCCTCGTGAAACTTTATAGGAGTCCCAGGATTCCTGTGGCACATTGAAAGGGACCCTTGGTCTCCCGCCTCAGCTGGAGAGGCATCCCAATTGCCCTGCCAAGCCTCGAGGAGAATCCCGAGTTGTCCCTCGCAACTAGGCAGGAGTCCTGACGTCGCTGAAGAAACACGTGTGTGGAAGAGCCATCCCCGTCGTAACTCGAGAATATACCCCAGGATCCCGCCGCAACTCGAGAAAAACCATGAGACTTCCCCCTCGCCGCGAGATGAGGCCCGATTCCCCTGCACTGCGTGCAGAGCAATTCCGTGTTGCACATCACACATGAAAGGAGCCTTGATTTCCTTGATGGCACTCCAGAGAAACCCCAAGAACACAGTTTCAACGCTAGAGGGATCCTGAGGTCACTGTAGCAACACGAAAGAGCTCCGTGGACCAAAAATCAACTCGAGATGAGAGGTTAGTCCCTAACTTCGACTGCAAGGAATACCACCTTACCACAAGCACCTCAAGAGGAGGCTTCTCTCAGCTCTAGCTATGTGCTGAGTTTGCGGCCTCAAGTGGAATGGACACCGCGATGCCCTGACTCGAAATAAGGCCGGATATCCCTGCAGTGACTTGAAGGCAGGCTCGTCTTGCATCTCCCAAGATGAAAGGATGTCTGAATCACCTGTGGAGACCACAGAGAAAGACCTAGTTCCCCACCTCATCGCGACCGCAGGCCTCACATCCTTTGAAAACTCCAGAGGTACGCTGAGATCAGTGCCTCCAAAGGAGACGATGCCTGACTCCTCGTGAAACTTGATAGGAGTCCCAGGATTCCTGTGCACGTGGAAAGGGACCCTTGGTCTCCCGCCTCAGCTGGAGAGGCGTCCCAATTGCCCTGCCAAGCCTCGAGGAGAATCCCGAGTTGTCCCTCGAAACTAGGCAGGAGTCCTGACGTCGCTGAACAAACACGTGGGTGGAAGGGCCATCCCCGTCATAACTCGAGAATATACCCCAGGTTCCCGCCGCAACTAGAGAAAAACCATGAGACTTCCCCCTCGCTGCGATATGAGGCCCGATTCCCCTGCACTGCGTGCAGAGCAATTCCGTGTTGCACATCACACATGAAAGGAGCCTTGATTTCCTTGATGGCACTCCAGAGAAACCCCAAGAACACTGTTTCAAGGCTAGAGGGATCCTGAGGTCACTGTAGCAACACGAAAGAGGTCCGTGGACCAAAAATCAACTCGAGATGAGAGGTTAGTCCCTGACTTCGACTCCAGAGGAATACCACCTTACCACAAGCACCTCAAGAGGAGGCTTCTCTCAGCTCTATGTATGTGAGAGGGACCCTGAGTTTGCGGCCTCAAGTGGAATGGACACCGCGATGCCTTGACTCGAAATAAGGCCGGATATCCCTGCAGTGACTTGAATGCAGGCTCGTCTTGCATCTCCCAAGACGAAAGGATGTCTGAATCCCCTGTGAAGACCACAGAGAAAGACCTAGTTCCCCACCTCATCGCGACCGGAGGCCTCACATCCTTTGAAAACTCCAGAGGTACGCGGAGATCAGTGCCTCCAAAGGAGACGATGCCTGACTCCTCGTGAAACTTGATAGGAGTCCCAGGATTCCTGTGGCACGTGGAAAGGGGCCCTTGGTCTCCCGCCTCAGCTGGAGAGGCGTCCCAATTGCCCTGCCAAGCCTCGAGGAGAATCCCGAGTTGTCCCTCGCAACTAGGCAGGAGTCCTGACGTCGCTGAACAAACACGTGGGTGGAAGGGCCATCCCCGTCGTAACTCGAGAATATACCCCAGGTTCCAGCCGCAACTCAAGAAAAACCATGAGACTTCCCCCTCGCCGCGAGATCAGGCACCATTCCCCTGCACTGCGTGCAGCGCAATTCCGTGTTGCACATCACACATGAAAGGAGCCTTGATTTCCTTGGTGGCACTCCAGAGAAACCCCAAGAACACTGTTTCAAAGCTAGAGGGATCCTGAGGTTACTGTAGCAGCACGAAAGAGCTCCGTGGACCAAAAATCAACTCGAGATGAGAGATTAGTCCCTGGCTTCGACTCCAGAGGAATACCACCTTACCACAAGCACCTCAAGAGGAGGCTTCTCTCAGCTATAGCTATGTGAGAGGGACCCTGATTTTGTGGCCTCAAGTGGAATGGACACTGCGATGCCCTGACGCGAAATAAGGCCGGATATCCCTGCAGTGACTTGAATGCAGGCTCGTCTTGCATCTCCCAAGATTAAAGGATGTCTGAATCCCCTGTGGAGACCACAGAGAAAGACCTAGTTCCCCACCTCATGGCGACCGGAGGCCTCACATCCTTTGAAAACTCCAGAGGTACGCGGAGATCAGTGCCTCCAAAGGAGACGATGCCTGATTCCTCGTGAAACTTGATAGGAGTCCCAGGATTCCTGTGGCACGTGGAAAGGGACACTTGGTCTCCCGCCTCAGCTGGAGAGGCGTCCCAATTGCCCTGCCAGACCTCGAGGAGAATCCCGAGTTGTCCCTCGCAACTAGGCAGGAGTCCTGACGTCGCTGAACAAACACGTGGGTGGAAGGGCCATCCCCGTCGAAACTCGAGAATATACCCCAGGTTCCCGCCGCAACTCGAGAAAAACCATGAGACTTCCCCCTCGCCGCGAGATGAGGCCCGATTCCCCTGCACTGCGTGCAGCGCAATTCCGTGTTGCACATCACATATGAAAGGAGCCTTGATTTCCTTGATGGCACTCCAGAGAAACCCCAAGAACACTGTTTCAAGGCTAGAG
Organism: Cervus elaphus; assembly: GCF_910594005.1. Taxonomy (NCBI): domain Eukaryota; kingdom Metazoa; phylum Chordata; class Mammalia; order Artiodactyla; family Cervidae; genus Cervus; species Cervus elaphus. The sequence continues at coordinate 9,477,002 of NC_057834.1, read as the reverse complement.
GGATCCTGAGGTCACTGTAGCAACACGAAAGAGCTCCGTGGACCAAAAATCAACTCGAGATGAAAGGTTAGTCCCTAACTTCGACTCCAGAGGAATACCACCGTACCACAAGCACCTCAAGAGGAGGCTTCTCTCAGCTCTAGGTATGTGAGGGGGACCCTGAGTTTGCGGCCTCAAGTGGAATGGACACTGCGATGCCCTGATGCGAAATAAGGCCGGATATCCCTGCAGTGACTTGAATGCAGGCTCGTCTTGCATCTCCCAAGATGAAAGGATGTCTGAATCCCCTGTGGAGACCACAGAGAAAGACCTAGTTCCCCACCTCATGGCGACCGGAGGCCTCACATCCTTTGAAAATTCCAGAGGTACGCGGAGATCAGTGCCTCCAAAGGAGATGATTCCTGACTCCTCGTGAAACTTGATAGGAGTCCCAGGATTCCTTTGGCACGTGGAAAGGGACACTTGGTCTCCCGCCTCAGCTGGAGAGGCGTCCCAATTGCCCTGCCAAGCCTCGAGGAGAATCCCGAGTTGTCCCTCGCAACTAGGCAGGAGTCCTGCCATTGCTGAACAAACACGTGGGTGGAAGGGCCATCCCCGTCGTAACTCGAGAATATACCCCAGGGTCCCGCCGCAACTCGAGAAAAACCATGAGACTTCTCCCTCGCCGCGAGATGAGGCCCGATTCCCCTGCACTGCGTGCAGAGCAATTCCGTGTTGCACATCACACATGAAAGGAGCCTTGATTTCCTTGGTGGCACTCCAGAGAAACCCCAAGAACACTGTTTCAAGGCTAGAGGGATCCTGAGGTCACTGTAGCAACACGAAAGAGCTCCGTGGACCAAAAATCAACTCGAGATGAGAGGTTAGTCCCTGGCTTCGACTCCAGAGGAATACCACCTTACCACAAGCACCTCAAGAGGAGGCTTCTCTCAGCTCTAGCTATGTGCTGAGTTTGCGGCCTCAAGTGGAATGGACACCGCGATGCCCTGACTCGAAATAAGGCCGGATATCCCTGCAGTGACTTGAAGGCAGGCTCGTCTTGCATCTCCCTAGACGAAAGGATGTCTGAATCACCTGTGGAGACCACAGAGAAAGACCTAGTTCCCCACCTCATCACGACCGGAGGCCTCACATCCTTTGAAAACTCCAGAGGTACGCGGAGATCAGTGCCTCCAAAGGAGACGATGCCTGACTCCTCGTGAAACTTGATAGGAGTCCCAGGATTCCTGTGCACGTGGAAAGGGACCCTTGGTCTCCCGCCTCAGCTGGAGAGGCGTCCCAATTGCCCTGCCAAGCCTCGAGGAGAATCCCGAGTTGTCCCTCGCAACTAGGCAGGAGTCCTGACGTCGCTGAACAAACACGTGGGTGGAAGGGCCATCCCCGTGGTAACTCGAGAATATACCCCAGGTTCCCGCCGCAACTAGAGAAAAACCATGAGACTTCCCCCTCGCTGCGATATGAGGCCCGATTTCCCTGCACTGCGTGCAGAGCAATTCCGTGTTGCACATCACACATGAAAGGAGCCTTGATTTCCTTGATGGCACTCCAGAGAAACCCCAAGAACACTGTTTCAAGGCTAGAGGGATGCTGAGGTCACTGTAGCAACACGAAAGAGCTCCGTGGACCAAAAATCAACTCGAGATGAGAGGTTAGTCCCTGGCTTCGACTCCAGAGGAATACCACCTTACCACAAGCACCTCAAGAGGAGGCTTCTCTCAGCTCTAGGTATGTGAGAGGGACCCTGAGTTTGCGGCGTCAAGTGGAATGGACACCGAGATGCCCTGACTCGAAATAAGGCCGGATATCCCTGCAGTGACTTGAATGCAGGCTCGTCTTGCATCTCCCAAGATGAAAGGATGTCTGAATCCCCTCTGTAGACCACAGAGAAAGACCTAGTTCCCCACGTCATGGCGACCGGAGGCCTCACATCCTTTGAAAACTCCAGAGGTACGCGGAGATCAGTGCCTCCAAAGGAGACGATGCCTGACTCCTCGTGAAACTTTATAGGAGTCCCAGGATTCCTGTGGCACATTGAAAGGGACCCTTGGTCTCCCGCCTCAGCTGGAGAGGCATCCCAATTGCCCTGCCAAGCCTCGAGGAGAATCCTGAGTTGTCCCTCGCAACTAGGCAGGAGTCCTGACGTCGCTGAAGAAACACGTGTGTGGAAGAGCCATCCCCGTCGTAACTCGAGAATATACCCCAGGATCCCGCCGCAACTCGAGAAAAACCATGAGACTTCCCCCTCGCCGCGAGATGAGGCCCGATTCCTCTGCACTGCGTGCAGAGCAATTCCGTGTTGCACATCACACATGAAAGGAGCCTTAATTTCCTTGATGGCACTCCAGAGAAACCCCAAGAACAGTATTTCCAGGCTAGAGGGATCCTGAGGTCACTGTAGCAACACGAAAGAGCTCCGTGGACCAAAAATCAACTAGAGATGAGAGGTTAGTTCCTAACTTCGACTGCAGAGGAATACCACCTTACCACAAGCACCTCAAGAGGAGGCTTCTCTCAGCTCTAGCTATGTGCTGAGTTTGCGGCCTCAAGTGGAATGGACACCGCGATGCCCTGACTCGAAATAAGGCCGGATATCCGTGCAGTGACTTGAAGGCAGGCTCGTCTTGCATCTCCCAAGACGAAAGGATGTCTGAATCACCTGTGGAGACCACAGAGAAAGAACTAGTTCCCCACCTCATCACGACCGGAGGCCTCACATCCTTTGAAAATTCCAGAGGTACGCGGAGATCAGTGCCTCCAAAGGAGACGATGCCTGACTCCTCGTGAAACTTGATAGGAGTCCCAGGATTCCTGTGCACGTGGACAGGGACCCTTGGTCTCCCGCCTCAGCTGGAGAGGCGTCCCAATTGCCCTGCCAAGCCTCGAGGAGAATCCCGAGTTGTCCCTCGCAACTAGGCAGGAGTCCTGACGTCGCTGAACAAACACGTGGGTGGAAGGGCCATCCCCGTGGTAACTCGAGAATATACCCCAGGTTCCCGCCGCAACTAGAGAAAAACAATGAGACTTCCCCCTCGCTGCGATATGAGGCCCGATTCCCCTGCACTGCGTGCAGAGCAATTCCGTGTTGCACATCACACATGAAAGGAGCCTTGATTTCCTTGATGGCACTCCAGAGAACCCCAAGAACACTGTTTCAAAGCTAGAGGGATCCTGAGGTCACTGTAGCAACACGAAAGAGCTCCGTGGACCAAAAATCAACTCGAGATGAGGGGTTAGTCCCTGGCTTCGACTCCAGAGGAATACCACCTTACCACAAGCACCTCAAGAGGAGGCTTCTCTCAGCTCTAGGTATGTGAGAGGGTCCCTGAGTTTGCGGTCTCAAGTGGAATGGACACCGCGATGCCTTGACTCGAAATAAGGCCGGATATCCATGCAGTGACTTGAATGCAGGCTCGTCTTGCATCTCCCAAGACGAAAGGATGTCTGAATCCCCTGTGTAGACCACAGAGAAAGACCTAGTTCCCCACCTCATCGCGACCGGAGGCCTCACATCCTTTGAAAACTCCAGAGGTACGCGGAGATCAGTGCCTCCAAAGGAGACGATGCCTGACTCCTCGTGAAACTTGATAGGAGTCCCAGGATTCCTGTGGCACGTGAAAGGGGCCCTTGGTCTCCCGCCTCAGCTGGAGAGGCGTCCCAATTGCCCTGCCAAGCCTCGAGGAGAATCCCGAGTTGTCCCTCGCAACTAGGCAGGAGTCCTGACGTCGCTGAACAAACACGTGGGTGGAAGGGCCATCCCCGTCGTAACTCGAGAATATACCCCAGGTTCCCGCCGCAACTCAAGAAAAACCATGAGACTTCCCCCTCGCCGCGAGATCAGGCACCATTCCCCTGCACTGCGTGCAGCGCAATTCCGTGTTGCACATCACACATGAAAGGAGCCTTGATTTCCTTGATGGCACTCCAGAGAAACCCCAAGAACACTGTTTCAAGGCTAGAGGGATCCTGAGGTTACTGTAGCAGCAGGAAAGAGCTCCGTGGACCAAAAATCAACTCGAGATGAGAGATTAGTCCCTGGCTTCGACTCCAGAGGAATACCACCTTACCACAAGCACCTCAAGAGGAGGCTTCTCTCAGCTCTAGGTATGTGAGAGGGACCCTGAGTTTGCGGTCTCAAGTGGAATGGACACCGCGATGCCCTGACTCGAAATAAGGCCGGATATCCCTGCAGTGATTTGAATGCAGGCTCGTCTTGCATCTCCCAAGACGAAAGGATGTCTGAATCCCCTGTGGAGACCACAGAGAAAGACCTAGTTCCCCACCTCATCGCGACCGGAAGTCTCACATCCTTTGAAAACTCCAGAGGTACGCGGAGATCAGTGCCTCCAAAGGAGACGATGCCTGACTTCTCGTGAAACTTGATGGGAGTCCCATGATTCCTGTGGCACGTGGACAGGGACCCTTGGTCTCCCGCCTCAGCTGGAGAGGCGTCCCAATTGCCCTGCCAAGCCTCGAGGAGAATCCCGAGTTGTCCCTCGCAACTAGGCAGGAGTCCTGCCGTCGCTAAACAAACACGTGGGTGGAAGGGCCATCCCCGTCGTAACTCGAGAATATACCCCAGGTTCCCGCCGCAACTCGAGAAAAGCCATGAGACTTCCACCTCGCCGCCAGAAGAGGCCCGATTCCCCTGCACTGCGTGCAGAGCAATTCCGTGTTGCACATCACACATGAAAGGAGCCTTGATTTCCTGGATGGCACTCCAGAGAAACCCCAAGAACACTGTTTCAAGGCTAGAGGGATCCTGAGGTCACTGTAGCAACACGAAAGAGCTCCGTGGACCAAAAATCAACTCGAGATGAGAGATTAGTCCCTGGCTTCGGCTCCAGAGGAATACCACCTTACCACAAGCACCTCAAGAGGAGGCTTCTCTCAGCTATAGCTATGTGAGAGGGACCCTGATTTTGTGGCCTCAAGTGGAATGGACACTGCGATGCCCTGACGCGAAATAAGGCCGGATATCCCTGCAGTGACTTGAATGCAGGCTCGTCTTGCATCTCCCAAGATGAAAGGATGTCTGAATCCCCTGTGGAGACCACAGAGAAAGACCTAGTTCCCCACCTCATGGCGACCGGAGGCCTCACATCCTTTGAAAACTCCAGAGGTACGCGGAGATCAGTGCCTCCAAAGGAGACGATGCCTGATTCCTCGTGAAACTTGATAGGAGTCCCAGGATTCCTGTGGCACGTGGAAAGGGACCCTTGGTCTCCCGCCTCAGCTGGAGAGGCGTCCCAATTGCCCTGCCAGGCCTCGAGGAGAATCCCGAGTTGTCCCTCGCAACTAGGCAGGAGTCCTGACGTCGCTGAACAAACACGTGGGTGGAAGGGCCATCCCCGTCGAAACTCGAGAATATACCCCAGGTTCCCGCCGCAACTCGAGAAAAACCATGAGATTTCCCCCTCGCCGCGAGATGAGGCCCGATTCCCCTGCACTGCGTGCAGCGCAATTCCGTGTTGCACATCCCACATGAAAGGAGCCTTGATTTCCTTGATGGCACTCCAGAGAAACCCCAAGAACACTGTTTCAAGGCTAGAGGGATCCTGAGGTCACTGTAGCAACACGAAAGAGCTCCGTGGACCAAAAATCAACTCGAGATGAGAGGTTAGTCCCTAACTTCGACTCCAGAGGAATACCACCGTACCACAAGCACCTCAAGAGGAGGCTTCTCTCAGCTCTAGGTATGTGAGAGGGACCCTGAGTTTGCGGCCTCAAGTGGAATGGACACTGCGATGCCCTGACTCGAAATAAGGCCGGATATCCCTGCAGTGACTTGAATGCAGGCTCGCCTTGCATCTCCCAAGATGAAAGGATGTCTGAATCCCCTGTGGAGACCACAGAGAAAGACCTAGTTCCCCACCTCATCACGACCGGAGGCCTCACATCCTTTGAAAACTCCAGAGGTACGCGGAGATCAGTGCCTCCAAAGGAGATGATTCCTGACTCCTCGTGAAACTTGATAGGAGTCCCAGGATTCCTTTGGCACGTGGAAAGGGACACTTGGTCTCCCGCCTCAGCTGGAGAGGCGTCCCAATTGCCCTGCCAAGCCTCGAGGAGAATCCCGAGTTGTCCCTCGCAACTAGGCAGGAGTCCTGCCATTGCTGAACAAACACGTGGGTGGAAGGGCCATCCCCGTCGTAACTCGAGAATATACCCCAGGGTCCCGCCGCAACTCGAGAAAAACCATGAGACTTTCCCCTCGCCGCGAGATGAGGCCCGATTCCCCTGCACTGCGTGCAGAGCAATTCCGTGTTGCACATCACACATGAAAGGAGCCTTGATTTCCTTGGTGGCACTCCAGAGAAACCCCAAGAACACTGTTTCAAGGCTAGAGGGATCCTGAGGTCACTGTAGCAACACGAAAGAGCTCCGTGGACCAAAAATCAACTCGAGGTGAGAGGTTAGTCCCTGGCTTCGACTCCAGAGGAATACCACCTTACCACAAGCACCTCAAGAGGAGGCTTCTCTCAGCTCTAGGTATGTGAGAGGGACCCTGAGTTTGCGGTCTCAAGTGGAATGGACACCGCGATGCCCTGACTCGAAATAAGGCCGGATATCACTGCAGTGACTTGAATGCAGGCTCGTCTTGCATCTCCCAAAACGAAAGGATGTCTGAATCCCCTGTGGAGACGACAGAGAAAGACCTAGTTCCCCACCTCATCGCGACCGGAGGCCTCACATCCTTTGAAAACTCCAGAGGTACACTGAGATCAGTGCCTCCAAAGGAGACGATGCCTGACTCCTCGTGAAACTTGATAGGAGTCCCAGGATTCCTGTGGCACGTGGAAAGGGACCCTTGGTCTCCCGCCTCAGCTGGAGAGGCGTCCCAATTGCCCTGCCAAGCCTCGAGGAGAATCCCGAGTTGTCCCTCGCAACTAGGCAGGAGTCCTGACGTCGCTGAACAAACACGTGGGTGGAAGGGCCATCCCCGTCGTAACTCGAGAATATACCCCAGGTTCCCGCCGCAACTCGAGAAAAACCATGAGACTTCCCACTCGCCGCGAGATGAGGCCCGATTCCCCTGCACTGCGTGCAGAGCAATTCCGTGTTGCACATCACACATGAAAGGAGCCTTGATTTCCTTGATGGCACTCCAGAGAACCCCAAGAACACTGTTTCAAAGCTAGAGGGATCCTGAGGTCACTGTAGCAACACGAAAGAGCTCCGTGGACCAAAAATCAACTCGAGATGAGAGGTTAGTCCCTGGCTTCGACTCCAGAGGAATACCACCTTACCACAAGCACCTCAAGAGGAGGCTTCTCTCAGCTCTAGGTATGTGAGAGGGACCCTGAGTTTGCGGTCTCAAGTGGAATGGACACGGCGATGCCTTGACTCGAAATAAGGCCGGATATCCCTGCAGTGACTTGAATGCAGGCTCGTCTTGCATCTCCCAAGACGAAAGGATGTCTGAATCCCCTGTGTAGACCACAGAGAAAGACCTAGTTCCCCACCTCATCGCGACCGGAGGCCTCACATCCTTTGAAAACTCCAGAGGTATGCTGAGATCAGTGCCTCCAAAGGAGACGATGCCTGACTCCTCGTGAAACTTGATAGGAGTCCCAGGATTCCTGTGGCACGTGGAAAGGGGCCCTTGGTCTCCCGCCTCAGCTGGAGAGGCGTCCCAATTGCCCTGCCAAGCCTCGAGGAGAATCCCGAGTTGTCCCTCGCAACTAGGCAGGAGTCCTGACGTCGCTGAACAAACACGTGGGTGGAAGGGCCATCCCCGTCGTAACTCGAGAATATACCCCAGGTTCCCGCCGCAACTCAAGAAAAACCATGAGACTTCCCCCTCACCGCGAGATCAGGTACCATTCCCCTGCACTGCGTGCAGCGCAATTCCGTGTTGCACATCACATATGAAAGGAGCCTTGATTTCCTTGATGGCACTCCAGAGAAACCCCAAGAACACTGTTTCAAGGCTAGAGGGATCCTGAGGTTACTGTAGCAGCACGAAAGAGCTCCGTGGACCAAAAATCAACTCGAGATGAGAGATTAGTCCCTGGCTTCGACTCCAGAGGAATACCACCTTACCACAAGCACCTCAAGAGGAGGCTTCTCTCAGCTATAGCTATGTGAGAGGGACCCTGATTTTGTGGCCTCAAGTGGAATGAACACTGTGATGCCCTGACGCGAAATAAGGCCGGATATCCCTGCAGTGACTTGAATGCAGGCTCGTCTTGCATCTCCCAAGATGAAAGGATGTCTGAATCCCCTGTGGAGACCACAGAGAAAGACCTAGTTCCCCACCTCATGGCGACCGGAGGCCTCACATCCTTTGAAAACTCCAGAGGTACGCGGAGATCAGTGCCTCCAAAGGAGACGATGCCTGATTCCTCGTGAAACTTGATAGGAGTCCCAGGATTCCTGTGGCACGTGGAAAGGGACCCTTGGTCTCCCGCCTCAGCTGGAGAGGCGTCCCAATTGCCCTGCCAGGCCTCGAGGAGAATCCCGAGTTGTCCCTCGCAACTAGGCAGGAGTCCTGACGTCGCTGAACAAACACGTGGGTGGAAGGGCCATCCCCGTCGAAACTCGAGAATATACCCCAGGTTCCCGCCGCAACTCGAGAAAAACCATGAGACTTCCCCCTCGCCGCGAGATGAGGCCCGATTCCCCTGCACTGCGTGCAGCGCAATTCCGTGTTGCACATCACATATGAAAGGAGCCTTGATTTCCTTGATGGCACTCCAGAGAAACCCCAAGAACACTGTTTCAAGGCTAGAGGGATCCTGAGGTCACTGTAGCAACACGAAAGAGCTCCGTGGACCAAAAATCAACTTGAGATGAGAGGTTAGTCCCTAACTTCGACTCCAGAGGAATACCACCGTACCACAAGCACCTCAAGAGGAGGCTTCTCTCAGCTCTAGGTATGTGAGAGGGACCCTGAGTTTGCGGCCTCAAGTGGAATGGACACTGCGATGCCCTGATGCGAAATAAGGCCGGATATCCCTGCAGTGACTTGAATGCAGGCTCGTCTTGCATCTCCCAAGATGAAAGGATGTCTGAATTCCCTGTGGAGACCACAGAGAAAGACCTAGTTCCCCACCTCATGGCGACCGGAGGCCTCACATCCTTTGAAAACTCCAGAGGTACGCGGAGATCAGTGCCTCCAAAGGAGATGATTCCTGACTCCTCGTGAAACTTGATAGGAGTCCCAGGATTCCTGTGGCACGTGGAAAGGGATACTTGGTCTCCCGCCTCAGCTGGAGAGGCGTCCCAATTGCCCTGCCAAGCCTCGAGGAGAATCCCGAGTTGTCGCTCGCAACTAGGCAGGAGTCCTGCCATTGCTGAACAAACACGTGGGTGGAAGGGCCATCCCCGTCGTAACTCGAGAATATACCCCAGGGTCCCGCCGCAACTCGAGAAAAACCATGAGACTTTCCCCTCGCTGCGAGATGAGGCCCGATTCCCCTGCACTGCGTGAAGAGCAATTCCGTGTTGCACATCACACATGAAAGGAGCCTTGATTTCCTTGGTGGCACTCCAGAGAAACCCCAAGAACACTGTTTCAAGGCTAGAGGGATCCTGAGGTCACTGTAGCAACACGAAAGAGCTCCGTGGACCAAAAATCAACTCGAGGTGAGAGGTTAGTCCCTGGCTTCGACTCCAGAGGAATACCACCTTACCACAAGCACCTCAAGAGGAGGCTTCTCTCAGCTCTAGGTATGTGAGAGGGACCCTGAGTTTGCGGTCTCAAGTGGAATGGACACCGCGATGCCCTGACTCGAAATAAGGCCGGATATCCCTGCAGTGACTTGAATGCAGGCTCGTCTTGCATCTCCCAAGACGAAAGCATGTCTGAATCCCCTGTGGAGACGACAGAGAAAGACCTAGTTCCCCACCTCATCGCGACCGGAGGCCTCACATCCTTTGAAAACTCCAGAGGTACACTGAGATCAGTGCCTCCAAAGGAGACGATGCCTGACTCCTCGTGAAACTTGATAGGAGTCCCAGGATTCCTGTGGCACGTGGAAAGGGACCCTTGGTCTCCCGCCTCAGCTGGAGAGGGGTCCCAATTGCCCTGCCAAGCCTCGAGGAGAATCCCGAGTTGTCCCTCGCAACTAGGCAGGAGTCCTGCTGTCGCTGAACAAACACGTGGGTGGAAGGGCCATCCCCGTCGTAACTCGAGAATATACACCAGGTTCCCGCCGCAACTCGAGAAAAACCATGAGACTTCCCCCTCGCCGCGAGATGAGGCCCGATTCCCCTGCACTGCGTGCAGAGCAATTCCGTGTTGCACATCACACATGAAAGGAGCCTTGATTTCCTTGATGGCACTCCAGAGAACCCCAAGAACACTGTTTCAAAGCTAGAGGGATCCTGAGGTCACTGTAGCAACACGAAAGAGCTCCGTGGACCAAAAATCAACTCGAGATGAGAGGTTAGTCCCTGGCTTCGACTCCAGAGGAATACCACCTTACCACAAGCACCTCAAGAGGAGGCTTCTCTCAGCTCTAGGTATGTGAGAGGGACCCTGAGTTTGCGGCCTCGAGTGGAATGGACACCGCGATGCCCTGACTCGAAATAAGGCCGGATATCCCTGCAGTGACTTGAATGCAGGAAGGTCTTGCATCTCCCAAGACGAAAGGATGTCTGAATCCCCTGTGTAGACCACAGAGAAATACCTAGTTCCCCACCTCATCGCGACCGGAAGTCTCACATCCTTTGAAAACTCCAGAGGTACGCGGAGATCAGTGCCTCCAAAGGAGACGATGCCTGACTACTCGTGAAACTTGATAGGAGTCCCAGGATTCCTGTGGCACGTGGAAAGGGGCCCTTGGTCTCCCGCCTCAGCTGGAGAGGCGTCCCAATTGCACTGCCAAGCCTCGAGGAGAATCCCGAGTTGTCCCTCGCAACTAGGCAGGAGTCCTGACGTGGCTGAACAAACACGTGGGTGGAAGGGCCATTCCCGTCGTAACTCGAGAATATACCCCAGGTTCCCACCGCAACTCGAGAAAAACCATGAGACTTCCCCCTCGCCGCGAGATGAGGCCCGATTCCCCTGCACTGCATGCAGAGCAATTCTGTGTTGCACATCACACATGAAAGGAGCCTTGATTTCCTTGATGGCACTCCAGAGCAAACCCAAGAACACTGTTTCAAGGCTAGAGGGATCCTGAGGTCACTGTAGCAACACGAAAGAGCTCCGTGGACCAAAAATCAACTCGAGGTGAGAGGTTAGTCTCTGGCTTTGACTCCAGAGGAATACCACCTTACCACAAGCACCTCAAGAGGAGGCTTCTCTCAGCTCTAGGTATGTGAGAGGGACCGTGATTTTGCGGCCTCAAGTGGAATGGACACCGCGATGCCCTGACTCGAAATAAGGCCAGATATCCCTGCAGTGACTTGAATGCAGGCTCGTCTTGCATCTCCCAAGACGAAAGGATGTCTGAATCCCCTTTGGAGACCACAGAGAAAGACCTAGTTCCCCACTTCATCGCGACCGGAGGCCTCACATCCTTTGAAAACTCCAGAGGTATGCGGAGATCAGTGCCTTCAAAGGAGACGATGCCTGACTCCTCGTGAAACTTGATACGAGTCCCAGGATTCCTGTGGCACGTGGAAAGGGACACTTGGTCTACCGCCTCAGATGGAGAGGCGTCGCTATTGCCCTGCCGAGCCTCGAGGAGAATCCCGAGTTGTCCCTCACAACTAGGCAGGAGTCCTGACGTCGCTGAACAAACACGTGGGTGGAAGGGCCATCCCCATCATAACCTCAGAATATACCCCAGGTTCCCACCGCAACTCGAGAAAATCCATGAGACTTCCCCGTCGCCGCAAAATGAGGCCTGATATCCTGCACTGCGTGCAGAGCAATTCCGTGTTCCACATCACACATGAAAGCAGCCTTGATTTCCTTGATGGCACTCCAGAGAAACCCCAAGAACACTGTTTCAAGGCTAGAGGGATCCTGAGGTCACTGTAGCAACACAAAAGAGCTCCGTGGACCAAAAATCAACTCGAGATGAGAGGTTAGTCCCTGGCTTCGACACCAGAGGAATACCACCTTACCACAAGCACCTCAAGAGGAGGCTTCTCTCAGCTCTAGGTATGTGAGAGGGACCCTGAGTTTGCGGCCTCAAGTGGAATGGACACCGCGATGCCCTGACTCGAAATAAGGCCAGATATCCCTGCAGTGACTTGAATGCAGGCTCGTCTTGCATCTCCCAAGAAGAAAGGATGTCTGAATCCCCAGTGGAGACCACAGAGAAAGACCTAGTTCCCCACCTCATCGCGACCGGAGGCCTCACATCCTTTGAAAACTCCAGAGGTACGCGGAGATCAGTGCCTCCAAATGAGACGATGCCTTTCTCCTCGTGAAACTTGATAGGAGTCCCAGGATTCCTGTGGCACGTGGAAAGGGACCCTTGGTCTCCCGCCTCAGCTGGAGAGGCGTCCCAATTGCCCTGCCAAGCCTCGAGGAGAATCTCGAGTTGTCCCTCGCAACTAGGCAGGAATCCTGACGTGGCTGAACAAACACGTGGGTGGAAGGGCCATCCCCTTCGTAACTCGAGAATATACCCCAGGTTCCCGCCACAACTCGAGAAAAACCATGAGACTTCCCCCTCGCCGCGAGATGAGGCCCGATTCCCCTACACTTCGTGCAGAGCAATTCCGTGTTGCACATCACACATGAAACGAGCCTTGATTTCCTTGATGGCACTCCAGAGAAACCCCAAGAACACTGTTTCAAGGCTAGAGGGATCCTGAGGTCACTGTAGCAACACGAAAGAGCTCCGTGGACCAGAAATCAACTTCAGATGAGAGGTTAGTCCCTGGCTTCGACTCCAGAGGAATACCACCTTACCACAAGCACCTCAAGAGGAGGCTTCTCTCAGCTCTAGGTATGTGAGAGGGACCCTGAGTTTGCGGCCTCAAGTGGAATGGACACCGCGATGCCCTGACTCGAAATAAGGCCAGATATCCCTGCAGTGACTTGAATGCAGGCTCGTCTTGCATCTCCCAAGAAGAAAGGATGTCTGAATCCCCAGTGGAGACCACAGAGAAAGACCTAGTTCCCCACCTCATCGCGACCGGAGGCCTCACATCCTTTGAAAACTCCAGAGGTACGCGGAGATCAGTGCCTCCAAATGAGACGATGCCTTTCTCCTCGTGAAACTTGATAGGAGTCCCAGGATTCCTGTGGCACGTGGAAAGGGACCCTTGGTCTCCCGCCTCAGCTGGAGAGGCGTCCCAATTGCCCTGCCAAGCCTCGAGGAGAATCCCGAGTTGTCCCTCGCAACTAGGCAGGAGTCCTGACGTCGGTGAACAAAAACGTGTGTGGAAGGGCCATCCCCGTCGTAACTCGAGAATATACCCCAGGTTCCCGCCGCAACTCGAGAAAAACCATGAGAATTCCCCCTCGCCGCGAGATGAGGACCGATTCCCCTGCACTGCGTGCAGAGCAATTCCGTGTTGCACATCATACATGAAAAAAGCCTTGATTTCCTTGATGGCACTCCAGAGAAACCCCAAGAACACTATTTCAAGGCTAGAGGGATCCTGAGGTCTCTGTAGCAACACAAAAGAGCTCCGTGGACCAAAAATCAACTCGAGATGAGAGGTTAGTCCCTGGCTTCGACACCATAGGAATACCACCTTACCACAAGCACCTCAAGAGGAGGCTTCTCTCAGCTCTAGGTATGTGAGAGGGACCCTGAGTTTGCGGCCTCAAGTGGAATGGACACCGCGATGCCCTGACTCGAAATAAGGCCAGATATCCCTGCAGTGACTTGAATGCAGGCTCGTCTTGCATCTCCCAAGAAGAAAGGATGTCTGAATCCCCAGTGGAGACCACAGAGAAAGACCTAGTTCCCCACCTCATCGCGACCGGAGGCCTCACATCCTTTGAAAACTCCAGAGGTACGCGGAGATCAGTGCCTCCAAATGAGACGATGCCTTTCTCCTCGTGAAACTTGATAGGAGTCCCAGGATTCCTGTGGCACGTGGAAAGGGACCCTTGGTCTCCCGCCTCAGCTGGAGAGGCGTCCCAATTGCCCTGCCAAGCCTCGAGGAGAATCTCGAGTTGTCCCTCGCAACTAGGCAGGAGTCCTGACGTCGCTGAACAAACACGTGGTTGGAAGGGCCATCCCCGTCATAACCTCAGAATATACCCCAGGTTCCCACCGCAACTCGAGAAAATCCATGAGACTTCCCCGTCGCCGCAAAATGAGGCCTGATATCCTGCACTGCGTGCAGAGCAATTCCGTGTTGCACATCACACATGAAAGGAGCCTTGATTTCCTTGATGGCACTCCAGAGAAACCCCAAGAACACTGTTTCAAGGCTAGAGGGAACCTGAGGTCACTGTAGCAACACGAAAGAGCTCCGTGGACCAAAAATCAACTCGAGATGAGAGGTTAGTCCCTGGCTTCGACTCCAGAGGAATAGCACCTTACCACAAGCACCTCAAGAGGAGGCTTCTCTCAGCTCTAGCTATGTCAGAAGGACCCTGAGTTTGCGGCCTCAAGTGGAATGGACACCGCGATGCCCTGACTCAAAATAAGGCCGGGTATCCCTGCAGTGACTTGAATGCAGGCTCGTCTTGCATCTCCCAAGACGAAAGGATGTCTGAATCCCCTGTGGAGACCACAGAGAAAGACCTAGTTCCCCACCTCATCGCGACCGGAGGCCTCACATCCTTTGAAAACTCCAGAGGTACGCGGAGATCAGTGCCTCCAAAGGAGACGATGCCTGACTCCTCGTGAAACTTGATAGGAGTCCCAGGATTCCTGTGGCACGTTGAAAGGGACCCTTGGTCTCCCGCCTCAGCTGGAGAGGTGTCCCAATTGCCCTGCCAAGCCTCGAGGAGAATCCCGAGGTGTCCCTCGCAACTAGGCAGGAGTCCTGACGTCGGTGAACAAAAACTAGTGTGGAAGGGCCATCCCCGTCGTAACTCGAGAATATAGCCCAGGTTCCCGCCGCAACTCGAGAAAAACCATGAGACTTCCCCCTCGCCGCGAGATGAGGCCCGATTCCCCTACACTACGTGCAGAGCAATTCCGTATTGCACATCACACATGAAAAAAGCCTTGATTTCCTTGATGGCACTCCAGAGAAACCCCAAGAACACTGTTTCAAGGCTAGAGGGATCCTCAGGTCTCTGTAGCAACACAAAAGAGCTCCGTGGACCAAAAATCAACTCGAGATGAGAGGTTAGTCCCTGGCTTCGACTCCAGAGGAATACCACCTTACCACAAGCACCTCAAGAGGAGGCTTCTCTCAGCTCTAGCTATGTGCTGAGTTTGCGGCCTCAAGTGGAATGGACACCGCGATGCCCTGACTCGAAATAAGGCCGGATATCCCTGCAGTGATTTGAATGCAGGCTCGTCTTGCATCTCCCAAGACGAAAGGATGTCTGAATCCCCTGTGGAGACCACAGAGAAAGACCTAGTTCCCCACCTTATCGCGACCGGAGGCCTCACATCCTTTGAATACTCCAGAGGTACGCGGAGATCAGTGCCTCCAAAGGAGACGATGCCTGACTTCTCGTGAAACTTGATGGGAGTCCCATGATTCCTGTGGCACGTGGACAGGCACCCTTGGTCTCCCGCCTCAGCTGGAGAGGCGTCCCAATTGCCCTGCCAAGCCTCGAGGAGAATCCCGAGTTGTCCCTCGCAATTAGGCAGGAGTCCTGCCGTCGCTAAACAAACACGTGGGTGGAAGGGCCATCCCCGTCGTAACTCGAGAATATACCCCAGGTTCCCGCCGCAACTCGAGAAAAACCATGAGACTTCCACCTCGCCGCCAGAAGAGGCCCGATTCCCCTGCACTGCGTGCAGAGCAATTCCGTGTTGCACATCACACATGAAAGGAGCCTTGATTTCCTTGATGGCACTCCAGAGAAACCCCAAGAACACTGTTTCAAGGCTAGAGGGATCCTGAGGTCACTGTAGCAACACCAAAGAGCTCCGTGGACCAAAAATCAACTCGAGATGAGAGATTAGTCCCCGTCTTCGGCTCCAGAGGAATACCACCTTACCACAAGCACCTCAAGCGGAGGCTTCTCTCAGCTATAGCTATGTGAGAGGGACCCTGATTTTGTGGCCTCAAGTGGAATGGACACTGCGATGCCCTGACGCGAAATAAGGCCGGATATCCCTGCAGTGACTTGAATGCAGGCTCGTCTTGCATCTCCCAAGATGAAAGGATGTCTGAATCCCCTGTGGAGACCACAGAGAAAGACCTAGTTCCCCACCTCATGGCGACCGGAGGCCTCACATCCTTTGAAAACTCCAGAGGTACGCGGAGATCAGTGCCTCCAAAGGAGACGATGCCTGATTCCTCGTGAAACTTGATAGGAGTCCCAGGATTCCTGTGGCACGTGGAAAGGGACCCTTGGTCTCCCGCCTCAGCTGGAGAGGCGTCCCAATTGCCCTGCCAGGCCTCGAGGAGAATCCCGAGTTGTCCCTCGCAACTAGGCAGGAGTCCTGACGTCGCTGAACAAACACGTGGGTGGAAGGGCCATCCCCGTCGAAACTCGAGAATATACCCCAGGTTCCCGCTGCAACTCGAGAAAAACCATGAGACTTCCCCCTCGCCGCGAGATGAGGCCCGATTCCCCTGCACTGCGTGCAGCGCAATTCCGTGTTGCACATCACATATGAAAGGAGCCTTGATTTCCTTGATGGCACTCCAGAGAAACCCCAAGAACACTGTTTCAAGGCTAGAGGGATCCTGAGGTCACTGTAGCAACACGAAAGAGCTCCGTGGACCAAAAATCAACTCGAGATGAGAGGTTAGTCCCTAACTTCGACTCCAGAGGAATACCACTGTACCACAAGCACCTCAAGAGGAGGCTTCTCTCAGCTCTAGGTATGTGAGAGGGACCCTGAGTTTGCGGCCTCAAGTGGAATGGACACTGCGATGCCCTGATGCGAAATAAGGCCGGATATCCCTGCAGTGACTTGCATGCAGGCTCGTCTTGCATCTCCCAAGATGAAAGGATGTCTGAATCCCCTGTGGAGACCACAGAGAAAGACCTAGTTCCCCACCTCATGGCGACCGGAGGCCTCACATCCTTTGAAAACTCCAGAGGTACGCGGAGATCAGTGCCTCCAAAGGAGATGATTCCTGACTCCTCGTGAAACTTGATAGGAGTCCCAGGATTCCTGTGGCACGTGGAAAGGGACACTTGGTCTCCCGCCTCAGCTGGAGAGGCGTCCCAATTGCCCTGCCAAGCCTCGAGGAGAATCCCGAGTTGTCCCTCGCAACTAGGCAGGAGTCCTGCCATTGCTGAACAAACACGTGGGTGGAAGGGCCATCCCCGTCGTAACTCGAGAATATACCCCAGGGTCCCGCCGCAACTCGAGAAAAACCATGAGACTTTCCCCTCGCCGCGAGATGAGGCCCGATTCCCCTGCACTGCGTGCAGAGCAATTCCGTGTTGCACATCACACATGAAAGGAGCCTTGATTTCCTTGGTGGCACTCCAGAGAAACCCCAAGAACACTGTTTCAAGGCTAGAGGGATCCTGAGGTCACTGTAGCAACACGAAAGAGCTCCGTGGACCAAAAATCAACTCGAGGTGAGAGGTTAGTCCCTGGCTTCGACTCCAGAGGAATACCACCTTACCACAAGCACCTCAAGAGGAGGCTTCTCTCAGCTCTAGGTATGTGAGAGGGACCCTGAGTTTGCGGTCTCAAGTGGAATGGACACCGCGATGCCCTGACTCGAAATAAGGCCGGATATCCCTGCAGTGACTTGAATGCAGGCTCATCTTGCATCTCCCAAAAGGAAAGGATGTCTGAATCTCCTGTGGAGACGACAGAGAAAGACCTAGTTCCCCACCTCATCGCGACCGGAGGCCTCACATCCTTTGAAAACTCCAGAGGTACACTGAGATCAGTGCCTCCAAAGGAGACGATGCCTGACTCCTCGTGAAACTTGATAGGAGTCCCAGGATTCCTGTGGCACGTGGAAAGGGACCCTTGGTCTCCCGCCTCAGCTGGAGAGGCGTCCCAATTGCCCTGACAAGCCTCGAGGAGAATCCCGAGTTGTCCCACGCAACTAGGCAGGAGGCCTGACGTCGCTGAATAAACACGTGGGTGGAAGGGCCATCCCCGTCGTAACTCGAGAATATACCCCAAGTTCCCGCCGAAACTCGAGAAAAACCATGAGACTTCCCCGTCGCCACGAGATGAGGCCCGATTCCCCTGCACTGCGTTCAGAGCAATTCCGTGTTGCACATCACACATGAAAGGAGCCTTGATTTCCTTGATGGCACTCCAGAGAACCCCAAGAACACTGTTTCAAAGCTAGAGGGATCCTGAGGTCACTGTAGCAACACGAAAGAGCTCCGTGGACCAAAAATCAACTCGAGGTGAGAGGTTAGTCCCTGGCTTCGACTCCAGAGGAATACCACCTTACCACAAGCACCTCAAGAGGAGGCTTCTCTCAGCTCTAGCTATGTCAGAAGGACCCTGATTTTGCGGCCTCAAGTGGAATGGACACCGCGATGCCCTGAATCAAAATAAGGCCGGATATCCCTGCAGTGACTTGAATGCAGGCTCGTCTTGCATCTCCCAAGACGAAAGGATGTCTGAATCCCCTGTGGAGACCACAGAGAAAGACCTAGTTCCCCACATCATCGCGACCGGAGGCCTCACATCCTTTGAAAACTCCAGAGGTACGCGGAGATCAGTGCCTCCAAAGGAGAGGATGCCTGACTCCTCGTGAAACTTGATAGGAGTCCCAGGATTCCTGTGGCACGTGGAAAGGGACCCTTGGTCTCCCGCCTCAGCTGGAGAGGCGTCCCAATAGCCCTGCCAAGCCTCGAGGAGAATCCCGAGTTGTCCCTCGCAACTAGGCAGGAGTCCTGACGTCGGTGAACAAAAACGTGTGTGGAAGGGCCATCCCCGTCGTAACTCGAGAATATACCCCAGGTTCCCGCCGCAACTCGAGAAAAACCATGAGAATTCCCCCTCGCCGCGAGATGAGGACCGATTCCCCTGCACTGCGTGCAGAGCAATTCCGTGTTGCACATCATACATGAAAAAAGCCTTGATTTCCTTGATGGCACCCCAGAGAAACCCCAAGAACACTATTTCAAGGCTAGAGGGATCCTGAGGTCTCTGCAGCAACACAAAAGAGCTCTGTGGACCAAAAATCAACACGAGATGAGAGGTTAGTCCCTGGCTTCGACACCATAGGAATACCACCTTAACACAAGCACCTCAAGAGGAGGCTTCTCTCAGCTCTAGGTATGTGAGAGGGACCCTGAGTTTGCGGCCTCAAGTGGAATGGACACCGCGATGCCCTGACTCGAAATAAGGCCAGATATCCCTGCAGTGACTTGAATGCAGGCTCGTCTTGCATCTCCCAAGCCGAAAGGATGTCTGAATCCCCAGTGGAGACCACAGAGAAAGACCTAGTTCCCCACCTCATCGCGACCGGAGGCCTCACATCCTTTGAAAACTCCAGAGGTACGCGGAGATCAGTGCCTCCAAATGAGACGATGCCTTTCTCCTCGTGAAACTTGATAGGAGTCCCAGGATTCCTGTGGCACGTGGAAAGGGACCCTTGGTCTCCCGCCTCAGCTGGAGAGGCGTCCCAATTGCCCTGCCAAGCCTCGAGGAGAATCTCGAGTTGTCCCTCGCAACTAGGCAGGAATCCTGACGTCGCTGAACAAACACGTGGGTGGAAGGGCCATCCCCGTCGTAACTCGAGAATATACCCCAGGGTCCCGCCGCAACTCGAGAAAAACCATGAGACTTCCCCCTCGCCGCGAGATGACGCCCGATTCCCCTACACTTCGTGCAGAGCAATTCCGTGTTGCACATCACACATGAAAGGAGCCTTGATTTCCTTGATGGCAATCCAGAGAAACCCCAAGAACACTGTTTCAAGGCTAGAGGGATCCTGAGGTCACTGTAGCAACACGAAAGAGCTCCGTGGACCAGAAATCAACTTGAGATGAGAGGTTAGTCCCTGGCTTCGACTCCAGAGGAATACCACCTTACCACAAGCACCTCAAGAGGAGGCTTCTCTCAGCTCTAGGTATGTGAGAGGGACCCTGAGTTTGCGGCCTCAAGTGGAATGGACACCGCGATGCCCTGACGCGAAATAAGGCCGGATATCCCTGCAGTGACTTGAATGCAGGCTCGTCTTAGATCTCCCAAGATGAAAGGATGTCTGAATCCCCAGTGGAGACCACAGAGAAAGACCTAGTTCCCCACTTCATCGCGACCGGAGGCCTCACATCCTTTGAAAACTCCAGAGGTACGCGGAGATCAGTGCCTTCAAAGGAGACGATGCCTGACTCCTCGTGAAACTTGATACGAGTCCCAGGATTCCTGTGGCACGTGGAAAGGGACCCTTGGTCTACCGCCTCAGATGGAGAGGCGTCGCTATTGCCCTGCCGAGCCTCGAGGAGAATCCCGAGTTGTCCCTCACAACTAGGCAGGAGTCCTGACGTCGCTGAACAAACACGTGGGTGGAAGGGCCATCCCCGTCATAACCTCAGAATATACCCCAGGTTCCCACCGCAACTCGAGAAAATCCATGAGACTTTCCCCTCGCCGCGAGATGAGGCCCGATTCCCCTGCACTGCGTGCAGAGCAATTCCGTGTTGCACATCACACATGAAAGGAGCCTTGATTTCCTTGGTGGCACTCCAGAGAAACCCCAAGAACACTGTTTCAAGGCTAGAGGGATCCTGAGGTCACTGTAGCAACACGAAAGAGCTCCGTGGACCAAAAATCAACTCGAGGTGAGAGGTTAGTCCCTGGCTTCGACTCCAGAGGAATACCACCTTACCACAAGCACCTCAAGAGGAGGCTTCTCTCAGCTCTAGGTATGTGAGAGGGACCCTGAGTTTGCGGTCTCAAGTGGAATGGACACCGCGATGCCCTGACTCGAAATAAGGCCGGATATCCCTGCAGTGACTTGAATGCAGGCTCGTCTTGCATCTCCCAAAACGAAAGGATGTCTGAATCTCCTGTGGAGACGACAGAGAAAGACCTAGTTCCCCACCTCATCGCGACCGGAGGCCTCACATCCTTTGAAAACTCCAGAGGTACACTGAGATCAGTGCCTCCAAAGGAGACGATGCCTGACTCCTCGTGAAACTTGATAGGAGTCCCAGGATTCCTGTGGCACGTGGAAAGGGACCCTTGGTCTCCCGCCTCAGCTGGAGAGGCGTCCCAATTGCCCTGACAAGCCTCGAGGAGAATCCCGAGTTGTCCCTCGCAACTAGGCAGGAGTCCTGCCGTCGCTGAACAAACACGTGGGTGGAAGGGCCATCCCCGTCGTAACTCGAGAATATACCCCAGGTTCCCGCCGCAACTCGAGAAAAACCATGAGACTTCCCCCTCGCCGCGAGATGAGGCCCGATTCCCCTGCACTGCGTTCAGAGCAATTCCGTGTTGCACATCACACATGAAAGGAGCCTTGATTTCCTTGATGGCACTCCAGAGAACCCCAAGAACACTGTTTCAAAGCTAGAGGGATCCTGAGGTCACTGTAGCAACACGAAAGAGCTCCGTGGACCAAAAATCAACTCGAGGTGAGAGGTTAGTCCCTGGCTTCGACTCCAGAGGAATACCACCTTACCACAAGCACCTCAAGAGGAGGCTTCTCTCAGCTCTAGCTATGTCAGAAGGACCCTGATTTTGCGGCCTCAAGTGGAATGGACACCGCGATGCCCTGAATCAAAATAAGGCCGGATATCCCTGCAGTGACTTGAATGCAGGCTCGTCTTGCATCTCCCAAGACGAAAGGATGTCTGAATCCCCTGTGGAGACCACAGAGAAAGACCTAGTTCCCCACCTCATCGCGACCGGAGGCCTCACATCCTTTGAAAACTCCAGAGGTACGCGGAGATCAGTGCCTCCAAAGGAGAGGATGCCTGACTCCTCGTGAAACTTGATAGGAGTCCCAGGATTCCTGTGGCACGTGGAAAGGGACCCTTGGTCTCCCGCCTCAGCTGGAGAGGCGTCCCAATAGCCCTGCCAAGCCTCGAGGAGAATCCCGAGTTGTCCCTCGCAACTAGGCAGGAGTCCTGACGTCGGTGAACAAAAACGTGTGTGGAAGGGCCATCCCCGTCGTAACTCGAGAATATACCCCAGGTTCCCGCCGCAACTCGAGAAAAACCATGAGAATTCCCCCTCGCCGCGAGATGAGGACCGATTCCCCTGCACTGCGTGCAGAGCAATTCCGTGTTGCACATCATACATGAAAAAAGCCTTGATTTCCTTGATGGCACCCCAGAGAAACCCCAAGAACACTATTTCAAGGCTAGAGGGATCCTGAGGTCTCTGCAGCAACACAAAAGAGCTCTGTGGACCAAAAATCAACACGAGATGAGAGGTTAGTCCCTGGCTTCGACACCATAGGAATACCACCTTAACACAAGCACCTCAAGAGGAGGCTTCTCTCAGCTCTAGGTATGTGAGAGGGACCCTGAGTTTGCGGCCTCAAGTGGAATGGACACCGCGATGCCCTGACTCGAAATAAGGCCAGATATCCCTGCAGTGACTTGAATGCAGGCTCGTCTTGCATCTCCCAAGCCGAAAGGATGTCTGAATCCCCAGTGGAGACCACAGAGAAAGACCTAGTTCCCCACCTCATCGCGACCGGAGGCCTCACATCCTTTGAAAACTCCAGAGGTACGCGGAGATCAGTGCCTCCAAATGAGACGATGCCTTTCTCCTCGTGAAACTTGATAGGAGTCCCAGGATTCCTGTGGCACGTGGAAAGGGACCCTTGGTCTCCCGCCTCAGCTGGAGAGGCGTCCCAATTGCCCTGCCAAGCCTCGAGGAGAATCTCGAGTTGTCCCTCGCAACTAGGCAGGAATCCTGACGTCGCTGAACAAACACGTGGGTGGAAGGGCCATCCCCGTCGTAACTCGAGAATATACCCCAGGGTCCCGCCGCAACTCGAGAAAAACCATGAGACTTCCCCCTCGCCGCGAGATGACCCCCGATTCCCCTACACTTCGTGCAGAGCAATTCCGTGTTGCACATCACACATGAAAGGAGCCTTGATTTCCTTGATGGCAATCCAGAGAAACCCCAAGAACACTGTTTCAAGGCTAGAGGGATCCTGAGGTCACTGTAGCAACACGAAAGAGCTCCGTAGACCAGAAATCAACTTGAGATGAGAGGTTAGTCCCTGGCTTCGACTCCAGAGGAATACCACCTTACCACAAGCACCTCAAGAGGAGGCTTCTCTCAGCTCTAGGTATGTGAGAGGGACCCTGAGTTTGCGGCCTCAAGTGGAATGGACACCGTGATGCCCTGACGCGAAATAAGGCCGGATATCCCTGCAGTGACTTGAATGCAGGCTCGTCTTGCATCTCCCAAGATGAAAGGATGTCTGAATCCCCAGTGGAGACCACAGAGAAAGACCTAGTTCCCCACTTCATCGCGACCGGAGGCCTCACATCCTTTGAAAACTCCAGAGGTACGCGGAGATCAGTGCCTTCAAAGGAGACGATGCCTGACTCCTCGTGAAACTTGATACGAGTCCCAGGATTCCTGTGGCACGTGGAAAGGGACCCTTGGTCTACCGCCTCAGATGGAGAGGCGTCGCTATTGCCCTGCCGAGCCTCGAGGAGAATCCCGAGTTGTCCCTCACAACTAGGCAGGAGTCCTGACGTCGCTGAACAAACACGTGGGTGGAAGGGCCATCCCCGTCATAACCTCAGAATATACCCCAGGTTCCCACCGCAACTCGAGAAAATCCATGAGACTTCCCCGTCGCCGCAAAATGAGGCCTGATATCCTGCACTGCGTGCAGAGCAATTCCGTGTTGCACATCACACATGAAAGGAGCCTTGATTTCCTTGATGGCACTCCAGAGAAACCCCAAGAACACTGTTTCAAGGCTAGAGGGAACCTGAGGTCACTGTAGCAACACGAAAGAGCTCCGTGGAGCAAAAATCAACTCGAGATGAGAGGTTAGTCCCTGGCTTCGACTCCAGAGGAATAGCACCTTACCACAAGCACCTCAAGAGGAGGCTTCTCTCAGCTCTAGCTATGTCAGAAGGACCCTGAGTTTGCGGCCTCAAGTGGAATGGACACCGCGATGCCCTGACTCAAAATAAGGCCGGATATCCCTGCAGTGACTTGAATGCAGGCTCGTCTTGCATCTCCCAAGACGAAAGGATGTCTGAATCCCCTGTGGAGACCACAGAGAAAGACCTAGTTCCCCACCTCATCGCGACCGGAGGCCTCACATCCTTTGAAAACTCCAGAGGTACGCGGAGATCAGTGCCTCCAAAGGAGACGATGCCTGACTTCTCGTGAAACTTGATAGGAGTCCCAGGATTCCTGTGGCACGTGGAAAGGGACCCTTGGTCTCCCGCCTCAGCTGGAGAGGCGTCCCAATTGCCCTGCCAAGCCTCGAGGAGAATCCCGAGTAGTCCCTCGCAACTAGGCAGACGTCCTGACGTCGCTGAACAAACACGTGTGTGGAAGGGCCATCCCTGTCGTAACTGGAGAATATACCCCAGGTTCCCGCCGCAACTCGAGAAAAACCATGAGACTTCACCCTCGCCGCGAGATGTGGCCCGATTCCCCTGCACTGCGTGCAGAGCAATTCCGTGTTGCACATCACACATGAAAGGAGCCTTGATTTCCTTGATGGCACTCCAGAGAATCCCCAAGAACACTGTTTCAAGGCTAGAGGGATCCTGAGGTCACTGTAGCCACACGAAAGAGCTCCCTGGACCAAAAATCAACTCGAGATGAGAGGTTAGTCCCTGGCTTCGACTCCAGAGGAATACCACCTTACCACAAGCACCTCAAGAGGAGGCTTCTCTCAGCTCTAGGTACGTGAGAGGGACCCTGATTTTGCGGCCTCAAGTGGAATGGACACCGCGATGCCCTGACTCGAAATAAGGCCGGATATCCCTGCAGTGACTTGAATGCAGGCTCGTCTTGCATCTCCCAAGACGAGAGGATGTCTGAATCCCCTTTGGAGACCACAGAGAAAGACCTAGTTCCCCACCTCCTCGCGAACGGAGGCCTCACATCCTTTGAAAACTCCAGAGGTACACGGAGATCAGTGCCTCCAAAGGAGACGATGCCTGACTCCTCGTGATACTTTATAGGAATCCCAGGATTCCTGTGGCACGTGGAAAGGGACCCTTGGTCTCCCGCCTCAGCTGGAGAGGCGTCCCAATTGCCCTGCCAAGCCTCGAGGAGAATCCCGAGTTGTCCCTCGCAACTAGGCAGGAGTCCTGACGTCGCTGAACAAACACGTGTGTGGAAGGGCCATCCCCGTCGTAACTCGAGAATATACCCCAGGTTCCCGCCGCAACTCGAGAAAAACCATGAGACTTCCCCCTCGCCGCGAGATGAGGACCGATTCCCCTGCACTGCGTGCAGAGCAATTCCGTGTTGCACATCACACATGAAAAAAGCCTTGATTTCCTTGATGGCACTCCAGAGAAACCCCAAGAACACTGTTTCAAGGCTAGATGGATCCTGAGGTCTCTGTAGCAACACAAAAGAGCTCCGTGGACCAAAAATCAACTCGAGATGAGGGGTTAGTCCCTGGCTTCGACATCAGACGTATACCAGTTTACCACAAGCACCTCAAGAGGAGGCTTCTCTCAGCTCTAGGTATGTGAGAGGGACCTTGAGTTTGCGGTCTCAAGTGGAATGGACACTGTGATGCCCTGTCGCGAAATAAGGCCGGATATCCCTGCAGTGACTTGAGTGCAGGCTCGTCTTGCATCTCCCAAGACGAAAGAATGTCCGAATCCTCTGTGGAGACCACAGAGAAAGACCTAGTTCCCCACCTCATCCCGACCGGAGGCCTCACTTCCTTTTTTGAAAACTCCAGAGGTACGCGGAGATCAGTGCCTCCAAAGGAGACGATGCCTGACTCCTCATGAAACTTGATAGGAGTCCCAGAATTCCTGTGGCACGTGGAAAGGGACTCTTGGTCTCCCGCCTCAGCTGGAGAGGCGTCCCAAATGCCCTGCCAAGCCTCGAGGAGAATCCCGAGTTGTCCCTCGCAACTAGACAGGAGTCCTTACGTCGCTGAACAAACACATGGGTGGAAGGGCCATCCCCGTCATAACTCGAGAATATACCCCAGGTTCCCGCCGCAACTCGAGAAAAACCATGAGACTTCCGCCTCGCCGCAAAATGAGGCCCGATATCCTGCACTGCGTGCAGAGCAATTCCGTGTTGCACATCACACATGAAAGGAGCCTTGATTTCCTTGATGGCACTCCAGAGAAACCCCAAGAGCACTGTTTCAAGGCTAGAGGGAACCTGAGGTCACTGTAGCAACACGAAAGAGCTCCGTGGACCAAAAATCAACTCCAGATGAGAGGATAGTCCCTGGCTTCGACTCCAGAGGAATACCACCTTACAACAGCACCTCAAGAGGAGGCTTCTCTCAGCTCTATGTATGTGAGAGGGACCCTGAGTTTGCGGCCTCAAGTGGAAAGGACACCGCGATGCCCTGATTCGAAATAAGGCCGGATATCCCTGCAGTGACTTGAATGCAGGCTCGCCTTGAATCTCCCAAGACGAAAGGATGTCTGAATCCCCTGTGGAGACCACAGAGAAAGACCTAGTTCCCCACCTCATCGCGACCGGAGGCCTCACATCCTTTGAAAACTTCAGAGATACGCGGAGATCAGTGCCTCCAAAGGAGACGATGCCTGACTCCTCATGAAACTTGATAGGAGTCCCAGGATTCCTGTGGCACGTGGAAAGGGACCCTTGGTCTCCCGCGTCAGCTGGAGAGGCGTCCCAATTGCCCTGACAAGCCTCGAGGAGAATCCCGAGTTGTCCCTCGCAACTAGGCAGGAGTCCTGACGTCGCTGAACAAACACGTGGGTGGAAGGGCCATCCCCGTCGTAACTCGAGAATATACCCCAGGTTCCCGCCGCAACTCGAGAAAAACCATGAGACTTCCCCCTCGCCGCGAGATGAGGCCCGTTTCCCCTGCACTGCGTGCAGAGCAATTCTGTGTTCCACATCACACATGAAAGGAGCCTTGATTTCCTTGATGGCACTCCAGAGAAACCCCAAGAACACTGTTTCAAGGCTAGAGGGGTCCTGAGGTCATTGCAGCAACATGAAATAGCTCCGTGGACCAAGAATCAACTCGAGATGAGAGGTTAGTCCCTGGCTTCGACTCCAGAGGAATACCACCTTACCACAAGCACCTCAAGAGGAGGCTTCTCTCAGCTCTAGGTATGTGAGAGGGACCCTGAGTTTGCGGCCTCAAGTGGAATGGACACTGTGATGCCCTGACGGGAAATAAGGCTGGATATCCCTGCAGTGACTTGAATGCAGGCTCGTCTTGCATCTCCCAAGACGAAAGAATGTCTGAATCCCCTGTGGAGACCACAGAGAAAGACCTAGTTCCCCACCTCATCGCGACCGGAGGCCTCACATCCTTTGAAAACTCCAGAGGTACGCGGAGATCAGTGCCTCCAAAGGAGACGATGCCTGACTTCTCATGAAACTTGATAGGAGTCCCAGGATTCCTGTGGCACATGGAAAGTGACCCTTGACCTCCGGCCTCAGCTGTAGAGGCGTCCCAATTGCCCTGCCAAGCCTCGAGGAGAATCCCGAGTTGTCCCTCGCAACTAGGCAGGAGTCCTGACGTCGCTGAACAAACACGTGGGTGGAAGGGCCATCCCCGTCGTAACTCGAGAATATACCCCAGGTTCCGGCCCCAACTCGAGAAAATCCATGATACTTCCCCTTCGCCGCGAGATGAGGCTCGATTCTCCTGGACTGCATGCAGAGCAATTCCGTGTTGCACATCAAACATGAAAGCAGCCTTGATTTTCTTGATGGCATCCAGAGAAACCCCAAGAACACTGTTTCAAGGCTAGAGGGATCCTGAGGTCACTGTAGCAACACGAAAGTGCTACGTGGACCAGAAATCAACTCGAGATGAAAGGTAAGTCCCTGGCTTCGACTCCAGAGGACTACCACCTTACCACAAGCACCTCAAGAGGAGGCTTCTCTCAGCTCTAGGTATGTGAGAGGGACCCTGAGTTTGCGGCCTCAAGTGGAATGGACACCGCGATGCCCTGGCTCGAAATAAGGCCAGATATCCCTGCAGTGACTTGAATGCAGGCTCGTCTTGCATCTCCCAAGATGAAAGGATGTCTGAATCCCCTGTGGAGACCACTGAGAAAGACCTAGGTCCCCACCTCATCGCGACCGGAGGCCTCACATCCTTTGAAAACTTCAGAGGTACGTGGAGATCAGTGCCTCCAAAGGAGACGATGCCTGACTCCTCGTGAAACTTGATAGGAGTCCGAGGATTCCTGTGGCACGTGGAAAGGGAGCCTTGGTCTACCGCCACAGATGGAGAAGCACCCCAATTGCCCTGCCCAGCCTCGAGGAGTATCCCGAGTTGTCCCTCGCAACTAGGCAGGAATCCTGACGTCGCTGAACAAACACGAGGGTGGAAGGGCCATCCCCGTCGTAACTCGAGAATATACCCCATGTTCCCGCCGCAACTCGAGAAAAACCATGAGACTTCCCCCTCGCTGCGAGATGAGGTCTGATTCCCCTGCACTGCGTGCAGAGCAATTCCGTGTTGCACATCACACATGAAATGAGCCTTGATTTCCTAGATGGCACGCCAGAGAAACCCCAAGAACACTGTTTCAAGGCTAGAGGGATCCTGAGGTCACTGTAGCAACACGAAAGAGCTCCGTGGACCAAAAATCAACTCGAGATGAGGGGTTAGTCCCTTGCTTTGACTCCAGAGGAATACCACCTTACCACAAGCACCTCAAGAGGAGGCTTCTCTCAGCTCTAGGTATGTGAGAGGGACCCTGAGTTTGCGGCCTCAAGTGGAATGGACACCGTGATGCCCTGACGCGAAATAAGGCCGGATATCCTTGCAGTGACTTGAATGCAGGCTCGTCTTGCATCTCCCAAGATGAAAGGATGTCTGAATCCCCAGTGGAGACCACAGAGAAAGACCTAGTTCCCCACTTCATCGCGACCGGAGGCCTCACATCCTTTGAAAACTCCAGAGGTACGCGGAGATCAGTGCCTTCAAAGGAGACGATGCCTGACTCCTCGTGAAACTTGATACGAGTCCCAGGATTCCTGTGGCACGTGGAAAGGGACCCTTGGTCTACCGCCTCAGATGGAGAGGCGTCGCTATTGCCCTGCCGAGCCTCGAGGAGAATCCCGAGTTGTCCCTCACAACTAGGCAGGAGTCCCGACGTCGCTGAACAAACACGTGGGTGGAAGGGTCATCCCCGTCATAACCTCAGAATATACCCCAGGTTCCCACCGCAACTCGAGAAAATCCATGAGACTTCCCCGTTGCCGCAAAATGAGGCCTGAAATCCTGCACTGCGTGCAGAGCAATTCCGTGTTGCACATCACACATGAAAGGAGCCTTGATTTCCTTGATGACGCTCCAGAGAAACCCCAAGAACACTGTTTCAAGGCTAGAGGGAACCTGAGGTCACTGTAGCAACACGAAAGAGCTCCGTGGACCAAAAATCAACTCGAGATGAGAGGTTAGTCCCTGGCTTCGACTCCAGAGGAATACCACCTTACCACAAGCACCTCAAGAGGAGGCTTCTCTCAGCTCTAGCTATGTGAGAAGGACCCTGAGTTTGCGGCCTCAAGTGGAATGGACACCGCGATGCCCTGACTCAAAATAAGGCCGGATATCCCTGCAGTGACTTGAATGCAGGCTCGTCTTGCATCTCCCAAGACGAAAGGATGTCTGAATCCCCTGTGGAGACCACAGAGAAAGACCTAGTTCCCCACTTCATCGCGACCGGAGGCCTCACATCCTTTGAAAACTCCAGAGGTACGCGGAGATCAGTGCCTCCAAAGGAGACGATGCCTGACTCCTCGTGAAACTTGATAGGAGTCCCAGGATTCCTGTGGCACGTGGAAAGGGACCCTTGGTCTCCCACCTCAGCTGGAGAGGCGTCCCAATTGCCCTGCCAAGCCTCGAGGAGAATCCCGAGTTGTCCCTCGCAACTAGGCATACGTCCTGACGTCGCTGAACAAACACGTGTGTGGAAGGGCCATCCCTGTCGTAACTGGAGAATATAGCCCAGGTTCCCGCCGCAACTCGAGAAAAACCATGAGACTTCACCCTCGCCGCAAAATGAGGCCCGATTCCCCTGCACTGCGTGCAGAGCAATTCCGTGTTGCACATCACACATGAAAGGAGCCTTGATTTCCTTGATGGCACTCCAGAGAAACCCCAAGAACACTGTTTCAAGGCAAGAGGGATCCTGAGGTCACTGTAGCAACACGAAAGAACTCCGTGGACCAAAAATCAACTCGAGATGAGGAGTTAGTCCCTGGCTTCGACATCAGACGTATACCACTTTACCACAAGCACGTCAAGAGGAGGCTTCTCTCAGCTCTAGGTATGTGAGAGGGACCCTGAGTTTGCAGCCTCAATTGGAATGGACACCGCTATGCCCTGACGCGAAATAAGGCCGGATATCCCTGCAGTGACTTGAATGCAGGCTCATCTTGCATCTCACAAGACGAAAGGATGTCTGAATCCCCTGTGGAGACCACAGAGAAAGACCTAGTTCCCCACCTCATCCCGACCGGAGGCCTCACATCCTTTGAAAACTCCAGAGGTACGCGGAGATCAGTGCCTCCAAAGGAGACGATGCCTGACTCCTCTGAAACTTGATAGGAGTCCCAGGATTCCTGTGGCACGTGGAAAGGGACCCTTGGTCTCCCGCCTCAGCTGGAGAGGCGTCCCAATTGCCCTGCCAAGCCTCGAGGAGAAACCCGAGTTGTCCCTCGAAACTAGGCAGGAGTCCTGACGTCGCTGAACAAACACGTGGTTGGAGGTCCATCACCATCGTAACTCTAGAATATACCCCAGGTTCCCTCCGCAACTCGAGAAAAACCATGAGACTTCCCCCTCGCCGCGAAATGAGGCCCGATTCCCTTACACTGCGTGCAGAGCAATTCCGTGTGGCACATCAAACATGAAAGGAGCCTTGATTTCCTTGATGGCACTCCAGAGAAACCCCAAGAACACTTTTTCAAGGCTAGAGGGAACCTGAGGTCACTGTAGCAACACGAAAGAGCTCCGTGGACCAAAAATCAACTCGAGATGAGAGGTTAGTCCCTGGCTTCGACTCCAGAGGAATACCACCTTACCACAAGCACCTCAAGAGGAGGCTTCTCTCAGCTCTAGCTATGTGAGAGGGACCCTGAGTTTGCGGCATCAAGTGGAATGGACACCGCGATGCCCTGACTCAAAATAAGGCCGGATATCCCTGCAGTGACTTGAATGCAGGCTCGTCTTGCATCTCCCAAGACGAAAGGATGTCTGAATCCCCTGTGGAGACCACAGAGAAAGACCTAGTTCCCCACCTCATCGCGACCGGAGGCCTCACATCCTTTGAAAACTCCAGAGGTACGGGGAGATCAGTGCCTCCAAAGGAGACGATGCCTGACTCCTCGTGAAACTTGATAGGAGTCCCAGGATTCCTGTGGCACGTGGAAAGGGACCCTTGGTCTCCCGCCTCAGCTGGAGAGGCGTCCCAATTGCCCTGCCAAGCCTCGAGGAGAATCCCGAGTTGTCCCTCGCAACTAGGCAGGAGTCCTGACGTCGCTGAACAAACACGTGGGTGGAAGGGCCATCCCCGTCGAAACTCGAGAATATACCCCAGGTTCCCGCCGCAACTCGAGAAAAACCATGAGACTTCCCCCTCGCCGCGAGATGAGGACCGATTCCCCTGCACTGCGTGCAGAGCAATTCCGTGTTGCACATCACACATGAAAAAAGCCTTGATTTCCTTGATGGCACTCCAGAGAAACCCCAAGAGCACTGTTTCAAGGCTAGAGGGAACCTGAGTTCTCTGTAGCAACACAAAAGAGCTCCGTGGACCAAAAATCAACTCGAGATGAGGGGTTAGTCCCTGGCTTCGACATCAGACGTATACCACTTTACCACAAGCACCTCAAGAGGAGGCTTC
Source organism: Cervus elaphus (assembly GCF_910594005.1). Taxonomy (NCBI): domain Eukaryota; kingdom Metazoa; phylum Chordata; class Mammalia; order Artiodactyla; family Cervidae; genus Cervus; species Cervus elaphus. Next base: position 9,445,072 of record NC_057834.1, on the reverse strand, counting down.
TCTCAGCTTTAGGTATGTGAGAGGGACCCTGAGTTTGCGATCTCAAGTGGAATGGACACTGTGATGCCCTGTCGCGAAATAAGGCCGGATATCCCTGCAGTGACTTGAGTGCAGGCTCGTCTTGCATCTCCCAAGACGAAAGAATGTCCGAATCCTCTGTGGAGACCACAGAGAAAGACATAGTTCCCCACCTCATCCCGACCGGAGGCCTCACTTCCTTTTTTGAAAACTCCAGAGGTACGCGGAGATCAGTGCCTCCAAAGGAGACGATGCCTGACTCCTCATGAAACTTGATAGGAGTCCCAGGATTTCTGTGGCACGTGGAAAGGGACTCTTGGTCTCCCGCCTCAGCTGGAGAGGCGTCCCAAATGCCCTGCCAAGCCTCGAGGAGAATCCCGAGTTGTCCCTCGCAACTAGACAGGAGACCTTACGTCGCTGACCAAACACATGGGTGGAAGGGCCATCCCCGTCATAACTCGAGAATATACCCCAGGTTCCCGCCGCAACTCGAGAAAAACCATGAGACTTCCGCCTCGCCGCAAAATGAGGCCCGATATCCTGTACTGCGTGCAGAGCAATTCCGTGTTGCACATCACACATGAAAGGAGCCTTGATTTCCTTGATGGCACTCCAGAGAAACCCCAAGAGCACTGTTTCAAGGCTAGAGGGAACCTGAGGTCACTGTAGCAACACGAAAGAGCTCCGTGGACCAAAAATCAACTCCAGATGAGAGGATAGTCCCTGGCTTCGACTCCAGAGGAATACCACCTTACCACAAGCACCTCAAGAGGAGGCTTCTCTCAGCTCTATGTATGTGAGAGGGACCCTGAGTTTGCGGCCTCAAGTGGAATGGACACTGTGATGCCCTGACTCGAAATAAGGCCGGATATCCCTGCAGTGACTTGAATGCAGGCTCGTCTTGCATCTCCCAAGACGAAAGGATGTCTGAATCCCCTGTGGAGACCACAGAGAAAGACCTAGTTACCCACCTCATCCCGACCGGAGGCCTCACATCCTTTGAAAACTTCAGAGGTACGCGGAGATCAGTGCCTCCAAAGGAGACGATGCCTGACTCCTCATGAAACTTGATAGGAGTCCCAGAATTCCTGTGGCACGTGGAAAGGGACCCTTGGTCTCCCGCCTCAGCTGGAGTGGCGTCCCAATTGCCCTGACAAGCCTCGAGGAGAATCCCGAGTTGTCCCTCGCAACTAGGCAGGAGTCCTGACGTCGCTGAACAAACACGTGGGTGGAAGGTCCATCCCCGTCGTAACTCGAGAATATACCCCAGGTTCCCGCCGCAACTCGAGAAAAACCATGAGACTTCCCCCTCGCCGCGAGATGAGGCCCGTTTCCCCTGCACTGCGTGCAGAGCAATTCTGTGTTCCACATCACACATGAAAGGAGCCTTGATTTCCTTGATGGCACTCCAGAGAAACCCCAAGAACACTGTTTCAAGGCTAGAGGGATCCTGAGGTCATTGCAGCAACATGAAAGAGCTCCGTGGACCAAGAATTAACTCGAGATGAGAGGTTAGTCCCTGGCTTCGACTCCAGAGGAATACCACCTTACCACAAGCACCTCAAGAGGAGGCTTCTCTCAGCTCTAGGTATGTGAGAGGGACCCTGAGTTTGCGGCCTCAAGTGGAATGGACACTGTGATGCCCTGACGGGAAATAAGGCTGGATATCCCTGCAGTGACTTGAATGCAGGCTCGTCTTGCATCTCCCAAGACGAAAGGATGTCTGAATCCCCTGTGGAGACCACAGAGAAAGACCTAGTTCCCCACCTCATCGCGACCGGAGGCCTCACATCCTTTGAAAACTCCAGAGGTACGCGGAGATCAGTGCCTCCAAAGGAGACGATGCCTGACTTTCGTGAAACTTGATAGGAGTCCCAGGATTCCTGTGGCACGTGGAAAGGGACCCTTGACCTCCGGCCTCAGCTGTAGAGGCGTCCCAATTGCCCTGCCAAGCCTCGAGGAGAATCCCGAGTTGTCCCTCGCAACTAGGCAGGAGTCCTGACGTCGCTGAACAAACACGTGGGTGGAAGGGCCATCCCCGTCGTAACTCGAGAATATAGCCCAGGTTCCCGCCCCAACTCGAGAAAATCCATGAGACTTCCCCTTCGCCGCGACATGAGGCTCGATTCTCCTGGACTGCATGCAGAGCAATTCCGTGTTGCACATCAAACATGAAAGGAGCCTTGATTTTCTTGATGGCATCCAGAGAAACCCCAAGAACACTGTTTCAAGGCTAGAGGGATCCTGAGGTCACTGTAGCAACACGAAAGTGCTACGTGGACCAGAAATCAACTCGAGATGAAAGGTAAGTCCCTGGCTTCGACTCCAGAGGAATACCACCTTACCACAAGCACCTCAAGAGGAGGCTTCTCTCAGCTCTAGGTATGTGAGAGGGACCCTGAGTTTGCGGCCTCAAGTGGAATGGACACCGCGATGCCCTGACGGGAAATAAGGCTGGATATCCCTGCAGTGACTTGAATGCAGGCTCGTCTTGCATCTCCCAAGACGAAAGGATGTCTGAATCCCCTGTGGAGACCACAGAGAAAGACCTAGTTCCCCACCTCATCGCGACCGGAGGCCTCACATCCTTTGAAAACTTCAGAGGTACATGGAGATCAGTGCCTCCAAAGGAGACGATGCCTGACTCCTCGTGAAACTTGATAGGAGTCCGAGGATTCCTGTGGCACGTGGAAAGGGAGCCTTGGTCTACCGCCACAGATGGAGAAGCATCCCAATTGCCCTGCCCAGCCTCGAGGAGAATCCCGAGTTGTCCCTCGCAACTAGGCAGGAATCCTGACGTCGCTGAACAAACACGAGGTTGGAAGGGCCATCCCCGTCGTAACTCGAGAATATACCCCATGTTCCCGCCGCAACTCGAGAAAAACCATGAGACTTCCCCCTCGCTGCGAGATGAGGTCTGATTCCCCTGCACTGCGTGCAGAGCAATTCCGTGTTGCACATCACACATGAAATGAGCCTTGATTTCCTAGATGACACTCCAGAGAAACCCCAAGAACACTGTTTCAAGGCTAGAGGGATCCTGAGGTCACTGTAGCAACACGAAAGAGCTCCGTGGACCAAAAATCAACTCAAGATGAGGGGTTAGTCCCTTGCTTCGACTCCAGAGGAATACCACCTTACCACAAGCACCTCAAGAGGAGGCTTCTCTCAGCTCTAGGTATGTGAGAGGGACCCTGAGTTTGCGGCCTCAAGTGGAATTGACACCGTGATGCCCTGACGCGAAATAAGGCCGGATATCCCTGCAGTGACTTGAATGGAGGCTCGTCTTGCATCTCCCAAGATGAAAGGATGTCTGAATCCCCAGTGGAGACCACAGAGAAAGACCTAGTTCCCCACTTCATCGCGACCGGAGGCCTCACATCCTTTGAAAACTCCAGAGGTACGCGGAGATCAGTGCCTCCAAAGGAGACGATGCCTGACTCCTCGTGAAACTTGATAGGAGTCCCAGGATTCCTGTGGCACGTGGAAAGGGACCCTTGGTCTCCCGCCTCAGCTGGAGAGGCGTCCCAATTGCCCTGCCAAGCCTCGAGGAGAATCCCGAGTTGTCCCTCGAAACTAGGCAGGAGTCCTGACGTCGCTGAACAAACACGTGGTTGGAGGTCCATCCCCATCGTAACTCTAGAATATACCCCAGGTTCCCTCCGCAACTCGAGAAAAACCATGAGACTTCCGCCTCGCCGCAAAATGAGGCCCGATATCCTGCACTGCGTGCAGAGCAATTCCGTGTTGCACATCACACATGAAAGGAGCCTTGATTTCCTTGATGGCACTCCAGAGAAACCCCAAGAGCACTGTTTCAAGGCTAGAGGGAACCTGAGGTCACTGTAGCAACATGAAAGAGCTCCGTGGACCAAAAATCAACTCCAGATGAGAGGATAGTCCCTGGCTTCGACTCCAGAGGAATACCACCTTACAACAGCACCTCAAGAGGAGGTTTCTCTCAGCTCTATGTATGTGAGAGGGACCCTGAGTTTGCGGCCTCAAGTGGAATGGACACCGCGATGCCCTGACTCGAAATAAGGCCGGATATCCCTGCAGTGACTTTAATGCAGGCTCGTCTTGCATCTCCCAAGACGAAAGGATGTCTGAATCCCCTGTGGAGACCACAGAGAAAGACCTAGTTCCCCACCTCATCGCGACCGGAGGCCTCACATCCTTTGAAAACTCCAGAGGTACGGGGAGATCAGTGCCTCCAAAGGAGACGATGCCTGACTTCTCGTGAAACTTGATAGGAGTCCCAGGATTCCTGTGGCACGTGGAAAGGGACCCTTGGTCTCCCGCCTCAGCTGGAGAGGCGTCCCAATTGCCCTGCCAAGCCTCGAGGAGAATCCCGAGTTGTCCCTCGTAACTAGGCAGACGTCCTGACGTCGATGAACAAACACGAGTGTGGAAGGGCCATCCCTGTCGTAACTGGAGAATATAGCCCAGGTTCCCGCCGCAACTCGAGAAAAACCATGAGACTTCACCCACGCCGCAAAATGAGGCCCGATTCCCCTGCACTGCGTGCAGAGCAATTCTGTGTTCCACATCACACATGAAAGGAGCCTTGATTTCCTTGATGGCACTCCAGAGAAACCCCAAGAACACTGTTTCAAGGCTAGAGGGATCCTGAGGTCATTGCAGCAACATGAAAGAGCTCCGTGGACCAAGAATCAACTCGAGATGAGAGGTTAGTCCCTGGCTTCGACTCCAGAGGAATACCACCTTACCACAAGCACCTCAAGAGGAGGCTTCTCTCAGCTCTAGGTATGTGAGAGGGACCCTGAGTTTGCGGCCTCAAGTGGAATGGACACTGTGATGCCCTGACGGGAAATAAAGCTGGATATCCCTGCAGTGACTTGAATGCAGGCTCGTCTTGCATCTCCCAAGACGAAAGGATGTCTGAATCCCCTGTGGAGACCACAGAGAAAGACCTAGTTCCCCACCTCATCGCGACCGGAGGCCTCACATCCTTTGAAAACTCCAGAGGTACGCGGAGATCAGTGCCTCCAAAGGAGACGATGCCTGACTTCTCGTGAAACTTGATAGGAGTCCCAGGATTCCTGTGGCACGTGGAAAGGGACCCTTGATCTCCGGCCTCAGCTGTAGAGGCGTCCCAATTGCCCTGCCAAGCCTCGAGGAGAATCCCGAGTTGTCCCTCGCAACTAGGCAGGAGTCCTGACGTCGCTGAACAAACACGTGGGTGGAAGGGCCATCCCCGTCATAACTCGAGAATATACCCCAGGTTCCCGCCGCAACTCGAAAAAATCCATGAGACTTCCCCTTCGCCGTGAGATGAGGCTCGATTCTCCTGGACTGCATGCAGAGCAATTCCGTGTTGCACATCAAACATGAAAGGAGCCTTGATTTTCTTGATGGCATCCAGAGAAACCCCAAGAACACTGTTTCAAGGCTAGAGGGATCCTGAGGTCACTGTAGCAACACGAAAGTGCTACGTGGACCAGAAATCAACTCGAGATGAGAGGTTAGTCCCTGGCTTCGACTCCAGAGGACTACCACCTTACCACAAGCACCTCAAGAGGAGGCTTCTCTCAGCTCTAGGTATGTGAGAGGGACCCTGAGTTTGCGGCCTCAAGTGGAATGGACACCGCGATGCCCTGGCTCGAAATAAGGCCGGATATCCCTGCAGTGACTTGAATGCAGGCTCGTCTTGCATCTCCCAAGATGAAAGGATATCTGAATCCCCTGTGGAGACCACAGAGAAAGACCTAGTTCCCCACCTCATCGCGACCGGAGGCCTCACATCCTTTGAAAACTTCAGAGGTACGTGAAGATCAGTGCCTCCAAAGGAGACGATGCCTGACTCCTCGTGAAACTTGATAGGAGTCCGAGGATTCCTGTGGCACGTGGAAAGGGAGTCTTGGTCTACCGCCACAGATGGAGAGGCGTCCCAATTGCCCTGCCCAGCCTCGAGGAGAATCCCGAGTTGTCCCTCGCAACTAGGCAGGAATCCTGACGTCGCTGAACAAACACGTGTGTGGAAGGGCCATCCCCGTCGTAACTCGAGAATATACCCCATGTTCCCGCCGCAACTCGAGAAGCACCATGAGACTTCCCCCTCGCTGCGAGATGAGTTCCGATTCCCCTGCACTGCGTGCAGAGCAATTCCGTGTTGCACATCACACATGAAATGAGCCTTGATTTCCTTGATGGCACTCCAGAGAAACCCCAAGAACACTGTTTCAAGGCTAGAGGGATCCTGAGGTCACTGTAGCAACACGAAAGAGCTCCGTGGACCAAAAATCAACTCGAGATGAGGGGTTAGTCCCTTGCTTTGACGCCAGAGGAATACCACCTTACCACAAGCACCTCAAGAGGAGGCTTCTCTCAGCTCTAGGTATGTGAGAGGGACCCTGAGTTTGCGGCCTCAAGTGGAATGGACACTGCGATGCCGTGACGCGAAATAAGGCCGGATATCCCTGCAGTGACTTGAATGCAGGCTCGTCTTGCATCTCCCAAGATGAAAGGATGTCTGAATCCCCTGTGGAGACCACAGAGAAAGACCTAGTTCCCCACCTCATGGCGACCGGAGGCCTCACATCCTTTGAAAACTCCAGAGGTACGCGGAGATCAGTGCCTCCAAAGGAGATGATGCCTGACTCCTCGTGAAACTTGATAGGAGTCCCAGGATTCCTGTGGCACGTGGAAAGGGACCCTTGGTCTCCCGCCTCAGCTGGAGAGGCGTCCCAATTGCCCTGCCAACCCTCGAGGAGAATCCCGAGTTGTCCCTCGCAACTAGGCAGGAGTCCTGCCATCGCTGAACAAACACGTGGGTGGAAGGGCCATCCCCGACATAACTCGAGAATATACCCCAGGTTCCCGCCGCAACTCGAGAAAAACCATGAGACTTCCCCCTCGCCGCGAGATGAGGCCCGATTCCCCTGCACTGCGCGCAGAGCAATTCCGTGTTGCACATCACACATGAAAGGAGCCTTGATTTCCTTGATGGCACTCCAGAGAAACCCCAAGAACACTGTTTCAAGGTTGAGGGATCCTGAGGTCAGTGTAGCAACACGAAAGAGCTCCGTGGAACAAAAATCAACTCGAGGTGAGAGGTTAGTCTCTGGCTTCGACTCCAGAGGAATACCACCTTACCACAAGCACCTCAAGAGGAGGCTTCTCACAGCTCTAGGTATGTGAGAGGGACCCTGAGTTTGCGGCCTCAGGTGGAATGGACACCGCGATGCCCTGACTCGAAATAAGACCGGATATCCCAGCAGTGACTTAAATGCAGGCTCGTCTTGCATCTCACAAGACGAAAGGATGTCTGAATCCCCTGTGGAGACCACAGAGAAAAACCTAGTTCCCCACCTTATCGCGACCGGCGGCCTCACATCCTTTGAAAACTCCAGAGGTACGCGGAGATCAGTGCCTCCAAAGGAGACGATGCCTGACTTCTCGTGAAACTTGATGGGAATCCCAGGATTCCTGTGGCACGTGGATAGGGACCCTTGGTCTCCCGCCTCAGCGGGAGAGGCGTCCCAATTGCCCTGCCAAGCCTCGAGGAGAATCCCGAGTTGTCCCTCGCAACTAGGCAGGAGTCCTGCCGTCGCTGAACAAACACGTGGGTGGAAGGGCCATCCCCGTCGTAACTCGAAAATATACCCCAGGTTCCCGCCGCAACTCGAGAAAAACCATGAGACTTCCCCCTCGCCGCGAGATGAGGCCCGATTCCCCTGCACTGCGTGCAGAGCAATTCCGTGTTGCACATCACACATGAAAGGAGCCTTGATTTCCTTGATGGCACTCCAGAGAACCCCAAGAACACTGTTTCAAGGCTAGTGGGATCCTGAGGTCACTGTAGCAACACGAAAGTGCTACGTGGACCAGAAATCAACTCGAGATGAGAGGTTAGTCCCTAACTTCGATTCCAGAGGAATACCACCTTACCACAAGCACCTCAAGCGGAGGCTTCTCTCAGCTCTAGGTATGTGAGAGGGACCCTGAGTTTGCGGCCTCAAGTGGAATGGACACTGCGATGCCCTGACGCGAAATAAGTCCGGATATCCCTGCAGTGACTTGAATGCAGGCTCGTCTTGCATCTCCCAAGATGAAAGGATGTCTGAATCCCCTGTGGAGACCACAGAGAAAGACCTAGTTCCCCACCTCATGGCGACCGGAGGCCTCACATCCTTTGAAAACTCCAGAGGTACGCGGAGATCAGTGCCTCCAAAGGAGACGATGCCTGACTCCTCGTGAAACTTGATAGGAGTCCCAGGATTCCTGTGGCACGTGGAAAGGGACCCTTGGTCTCCCACCTCAGCTTGAGAGGCGTCCCAATTGCCCTGCCAAGCCTCGAGGACAATCCCGAGTTGTCCCTCGCAACTAGGCAAGAGTCCTGCCATCGCTGAACAAACACATGTGTAGAAGGGCCATCCCCGTTGTAACTCGAGAATATACCCCAGGATCTCGCCACAACTCGAGATAAACCATGAGACTTCCCCCTCGCCGCGAGATGAGGCCTGATTCCCCTGAACTGCATGCAGAGCAATTCCGTGTTGCACATCACACAGGAAAGGAGCCTTGATTTCCTTGATGGCACTCCAGAGAAACCCCAAGAACACTGTTTCAAGGCTAGAGGGATCCTGAGGTCACTGTAGCCACACGAAAGAGCTCCCTGGACCATAAATCAACTCGAGATGAGAGGTTAGTCCCTGGCTTCGACTCCAGAGGAATACCACCTTGCCACAAGCACCTCAAGAGGAGTCTTCTCTCAGCTCTAGGTATGTGAGAAGCACCCTGATTTTGCGGCCTCAAGTGGAATGGACACCGCCATGCCCTGACTCGAAATAAGGCCGGATATCCCTGCAGTGACTTGAAGGCAGGCTCGTCTTGCATCTCCCAAGACGAGAGCATGTCTGAATCCCCTTTGGAGACCAGAGAGAAAGACCTAGTTCCCCACCTCATCGCGACCGGAGGCCTCACATCCTTTGAAAACTCCAGAGGTACGCGGAGATCAGTGCCTCCAAAGGAGATGTTGCCTGACTCCTCGTGATACTTTATAGGAATCCCAGGATTCCTGTGGAACGTGGAAAGGGACATTTGGTCTCCCGCCTCAGCTGGAGAGGCGTCCCAATTGCCCTGCCAAGCCTCGAGGAGAATCCCGAGTTGTCCCTCGCAACTAGGCAGGAGTCCTGACGTCGCTGAATAAACACGTGGGTGGAAGGGCCATCCCCGTCGTAACTCGAGAATATAGCCCAGGTTCCCGCCGCAACTCGAGAAAAACCATGAGACTTCACACTCGCCGCAAAATGAGGCCCGATTCCCCTGCACTGCGTGCAGAGCAATTCCGTGTTGCACATCACACATGAAAGGAGCCTTGATTTCCTTGATGGCACTCCAGAGAAACCCCAAGAACACTGTTTCAAGGCAAGCGGGATCCTGAGGTCACTGTAGCAACACGAAAGAACTCCGTGGACCAAAAATCAACTCGAGATGAGGGGTTAGTCCCTGGCTTCGACATCAGACGTATACCACTTTACCACAAGCACCTCAAGAGGAGGCTTCTCTCAGCTCTAGGTATGTGAGAGGGACCCTGAGTTTGCGGTCTCAAGTGGAATGGACACTGTGATGCCCTGTCGCGAAATAAGGCCGGATATCCCTGCAGTGACTTGAGTGCAGGCTCGTCTTTCATCTCCCAAGACGAAAGAATGTCTGAATCCTCTGTGGAGACCACAGAGAAAGACATAGTTCCCCACCTCATCCCGACCGAAGGCCTCACTTCCTTTTTTGAAAACTCCAGAGGTACGCGGAGATCAGTGCCTCCAAAGGAGACGATGCCTGACTCCTCATGAAACTTGATAGGAGTCCCAGGATTTCTGTGGCACGTGGAAAGGGACTCTTGGTCTCCCGCCTCAGCTGGAGAGGCGTCCCAAATGCCCTGCCAAGCCTCGAGGGGAATCCCGAGTTGTCCCTCGCAACTAGACAGGAGTCCTTACGTCGCTGAACAAACACATGGGTGGAAGGGCCATCCCCGTCATAACTCGAGAATATACCCCAGGTTCCCGCCGCAACTCGAGAAAAACCATGAGACTTCCGCCTCGCCGCAAAATGAGGCCCGATATCCTGCACTGCGTGCAGCGCAATTCCGTTTTGCACATCACACATGAAAGGAGCCTTGATTTCCTTGATGGCACTCCAGAGAAACCCCAAGAGCACTGTTTCAAGGCTAGAGGGAAACTGAGGTCACTGTAGCAACACGAAAGAGCTCCGTGGACCAAAAAACAACTCCAGATGAGAGGATAGTCCCTGGCTTCGACTCCAGAGGAATACCACCTTACAACAGCACCTCAAGAGGAGGCTTCTCTCAGCTCTATGTATGTGAGAGGGACCCTGAGTTTGCGGCCTCAAGTGGAATGGACACTGTGATGCCCTGACTCGAAATAAGGCCGGATATCCCTGCAGTGAGTTGAATGCAGGCTCGCCTTGCATCTCCCAAGACGAAAGGATGTCTGAATCCCCTGTGGAGACCACAGAGAAAGACCTAGTTCCCCACCTCATCGCGACCGGAGGCCTCACATCCTTTGAAAACTTCAGAGGTACGCGGAGATCAGTGCCTCCAAAGGAGACGATGCCTGACTCCTCATGAAACTTGATAGGAGTCCCAGAATTCCTGTGGCACGTGGAAAGGGACCCTTGGTCTCCCGCCTCAGCTGGAGAGGCGTCCCAATTGCCCTGACAAGCCTCGAGGAGAATCCCGAGTTGTCCCTCGCAACTAGGCAGGAGTCCTGACGTCGCTGAACAAACACGAGGGTGGAAGGGCCATCCCCGTCGTAACTCGAGAATATACCCCAGGTTCCCGCCGCAACTCGAGAAAAACCATGAGACTTCCCCCTCGCCGCGAGATGAGGCCCGTTTCCCCTGCACTGCGTGCAGAGCAATTCTGTGTTCCACATCACACATGAAAGGAGCCTTGATTTCCTTGATGGCACTCCAGAGAAACCCCAAGAACACTGTTTCAAGGCTAGAGGGATCCTGAGGTCATTGCAGCAACATGAAAGAGCTCCGTGGACCAAGAATCAACTCGAGATGAGAGGATAGTCCCTGGCTTCGACTCCAGAGGAATACCACCTTACCACAAGCACCTCAAGAGGAGGCTTCTCTCAGCTCTAGGTATGTGAGAGGGACCCTGAGTTTGCGGCCTCAAGTGGAATGGACACTGTGATGCCCTGACAGGAAATAAGGCTGGATATCCCTGCAGTGACTTGAATGCAGGCTCGTCTTGCATCTCCCAAGACGAAAGGATGTCTGAATCCCCTGTGGAGACCACAGAGAAAGACCTAGTTCCCCACCTCATCGCGACCGGAGGCCTCACATCCTTTGAAAACTCCAGAGGTACGCGGAGATCAGTGCCTCCAAAGGAGACGATGCCTGACTTCTCGTGAAACTTGATAGGAGTCCCAGGATTCCTGTGGCACGTGGAAAGGGACCCTTGACCTCCGGCCTCAGCTGTAGAGGCGTCCCAATTGCCCTGCCAAGCCTCGAGGAGAATCCTGAGTTGTCCCTCGCAACTAGGCAGGAGTCCTGACGTCGCTGAACAAACACGTGGGTGGAAGGGCCATCCCCGTCGTAACTCGAGAATATAGCCCAGGTTCCTGCCCCAACTCTAGAAAAACCATGAGACTTCCCCCTCGCCGCGAGATGAGGCTCGATTCTCCTGGACTGCATGCAGAGCAATTCCGTGTTGCACATCAAACATGAAAGGAGCCTTGATTTTCTTGATGGCATCCAGAGAAACCCCAAGAACACTGTTTCAAGGCTAGAGGGATCCTGAGGTCACTGTAGCAACACGAAAGTGCTACGTGGACCAGAAATCAACTCGAGATGAAAGGTAAGTCCCTGGCTTCGACTCCAGAGGACTACCACCTTACCACAAGCACCTCAAGAGGAGGCTTCTCTCAGCTCTAGGTATGTGAGAGGGACCCTGAGTTTGCGGCCTCAAGTGGAATGGACACCGCGATGCCCTGGCTCGAAATAAGGCCAGATATCCCTGCAGTGACTTGAATGCAAGCTCGTCTTGCATCTCCCAAGATGAAAGGATGTCTGAATCCCCTGTGGAGACCACAGAGAAAGACCTAGTTCCCCACCTCATCGCGACCGGAGGCCTCACATCCTTTGAAAACTTCAGAGGTACGTGGAGATCAGTGCCTCCAAAGGAGACGATGCCTGACTCCTCGTGAAACTTGATAGGAGTCCGAGGATTCCTGTGGCACGTGGAAAGGGAGCCTTGGTCTACCGCCACAGATGGAGAAGCATCCCAATTGCCCTGCCCAGCCTCGAGGAGAATCCCGAGTTGTCCCTCGCAACTAGGCAGGAATCCTGACGTCGCTGAACAAACACGAGGGTGGAAGGGCCATCCCCGTCGTAACTCGAGAATATACCCCATGTTCCCGCCGCAACTCGAGAAAAACCATGAGACTTCCCCCTCGCTGCGAGATGAGGTCTGATTCCCCTGCACTGAGTGCAGAGCAATTCCGTGTTGCATATCACACATGAAATGAGCCTTGATTTCCTAGATGGCACTCCAGAGAAACCCCAAGTACACTGTTTCAAGGCTAGAGGGATCCTGAGGTCACTGTAGCAACACGAAAGAGCTCCGTGGACCAAAAATCAACTCGAGATGAGGGGTTAGTCCCTTGCTTTGACTCCAGAGGAATACCACCTTACCACAAGCACCTCAAGAGGAGGCTTCTCTCAGCTCTAGGTATGTGAGAGGGACCCTGAGTTTGCGGCAGCAAGTGGAATGGACACCGTGATTCCCTGACGCGAAATAAGGCCGGATATCCCTGCAGTGACTTGAATGCAGGCTCGTCTTGCATCTCCCAAGATGAAAGGATGTCTGAATCCCCAGTGGAGACCACAGAGAAAGACCTAGTTCCCCACTTCATCGCGACCGGAGGCCTCACATCCTTTGAAAACTCCAGAGGTACGCGGAGATCAGTGCCTTCAAAGGAGACGATGCCTGACTCCTCGTGAAACTTGATACGAGTCCCAGGATTCCTGTGGCACGTGGAAAGGGACCCTTGGTCTACCAACTCAGATGGAGAGGCGTCGCTATTGCCCTGCCGAGCCTCGAGGAGAATCCCGAGTTGTCCCTCGCAACTAGGAAGGAGTCCTGACGTCGCTGAACAAACACGTGGGTGGAAGGGTCATCCCCGTCATAACCTCAGAATATACCCCAGGTTCCCCCCGCAACTCGAGAAAATCCATGAGACTTCCCCGTCGCCGCAAAATGAGGCCTGAAATCCTGCACTGCGTGCAGAGCAATTCCGTGTTGCACATCACACATGAAAGGAGCCTTGATTTCCTTGATGGCACTCCAGAGAAACCCCAAGAACACTGTTTCAAGGCTAGAGGGAACCTGAGGTCACTGTAGCCACACGAAAGAGCTCCCTGGACCAAAAATCAACTCGAGATGAGAGGTTAGTGCCTGGCTTCGACTCCAGAGGAATACCACCTTACCACAAGCACCTCAAGAGGAGTCTTCTCTCAGCTCTAGGTATGTGAGAAGCACCCTGATTTTGCGGCCTCAAGTGGAATGGACACCGCGATGCCCTGACTCGAAATAAGGCCGGATATCCCTGCAGTGACTTGAATGCAGGCTCGTCTTGCATCTCCCAAGACGAGAGGATGTCTGAATTCCCTTTGGAGACCAGAGAGAAAGACCTAGTTCCCCACCTCATCGCGACCGGAGGCCTCACATCCTTTGAAAACTCCAGAGGTACGCGGAGATCAGTGCCTCCAAAGGAGATGTTGCCTGACTCCTCGTGATACTTTATAGGAATCCCAGGATTCCTGTGGAACGTGGAAAGGGACATTTGGTCTCCCGCCTCAACTGGAGAGGCGTCCCAATTGCCCTGCCAAGCCTCGAGGAGAATCCCGAGTTGTCCCTCGCAACTAGGCAGGAGTCCTGACGTCGCTGAATAAACACGTGGGTGGAAGGGCCATCCCCGTCGTAACTCGAGAATATACCCCAGGTTCCCGCCGCAACTCGAGAAAAACCATGAGACTTACACCTCACCGCGAGATGAGGCCCGAAACCCCTGCACTGCGTGCAGAGCAATTCTGCGTTGCACATCACACATGAAAGGAGCCTTGATTTCCTTGATGGCACTCCAGAGAAACCCCAAGAACACTGTTTCAAGGCTAGAGGGATCCTGAGGTCACTGTAGCAACACGAAAGAGCTCCGTGGACCAAAAATCAACTCGAGGTGAGAGGTTAGTCCCTGGCTTTGACTCCAGAGGAATACCACCTTACCACAAGCACCTCAAGAGGAGGCTTCTCTGAGCTCTAGGTATGTGAGAGGGACCCTGAGTTTGCGGCCTCAAGTGGAATGGACACCGCGATGCCCTGACTCGAAATAAGGCCGGATATCCCTGCAGTGACTTGAATGCAGGCTCGTCTTGCATCTCCCAAGACGAAAGGATGTCTGAATCCCCTGTGGAGACCACAGAGAAAGACCTAGTTCCCCACCTCATCGCGACCGGAGGCCTCACATCCTTTGAAAACTCCAGAGGTACGCGGAGATCAGTGCCTCCAAAGGAGACGCTGCCTGACTCCTCGTGAAACTTGATAGGACTCCCAGGATTCCTGTGCACGTGGAAAGGGACCCTTGGTCTCCCGTCTCAGCTGGAGAGACGTCCAAATTGCGCTGCCAAGCCTCGAGGAGAATCCCGAGTTGTCCCTCGCAATTAGGAAGGAGTCCTGACGTCGCTGAACAAACACGTCGTTGGAAGGGCCATCCCCGTCGTAACTCGAGAATACACCCCAGGTTTCCGCCACAACTCGAGAAAAACCATGAGACTTCCCCCTCGCCGCGATATGAGGCCCGATTCCCCTGCACTGCGTGCAGAGCAATTCCGTGTTGCACATCACACATGAAAGGAGCCTTGATTTCCTTGGTGGCACTCCAGAGAAACCCCAAGAACACTGTTTCAAGGCGAGAGGGATCCTGAGGTCACTGTAGCAACATGAAAGAGCTCCGTGGACCAAAAATCAACTCGAGATGAGAGGTTAGTCCCTGGCTTCGTCTCCAGAGGAATACCACCTTACCACAAGCACCTCAAGAGGAGGCTTCTCTCAGCTCTATGTATGTGAGAGGGACCCTGAGTTTGCGGCCTCAAGTGAAATGGACACCGCGATGCCCTGACTCGAAATAAGGCCGGATATCCCTGCAGTGACTTGAATGCAGGCTCGTCTTGCATCTCCCAAGACGAAAGGATGTCTGAATCCCCTGTGGAGACCACAGAGAAAGACCTAGTTCCCCACCTCATGGCGACCGGAGGCCTCACGTCCTTTGAAAACTCCAGAGGTACGCGGAGATCAGTGCCTCCAAAGGAGACGATGCCTGACTCCTCGTGAAACTTGATAGGAGTCCCAGGATTCCTGTGGCACGTGGAAAGAGACCCTTGGTCTCCCACCTCAGCTGGAGAGGCGTCCCAATTGCCCTGCCAAGCCTCGAGGAGAATCCCAAGTTGTCCCTCGCAACTAGGCAGGAGTCCTGCCATCGCTGAACAAACACGTGTGTAGAAGGGCCATCCTCGTTGTAACTCGAGAATATACCCCAGGTTCTCGCCGCAACTCGAGATAAATCATGAGACTTCCCCCTCGCCGCGAGATGAGGCCTGATTCCCCTGCACTGCATGCAGAGCAATTCCGTGTTGCACATCACACATGAAAGGAGCCTTGATTTCCTTGATGGCACTCCAGAGAAACCCCAAGAACACTCTTTCAAGGCTAGAGGGATCCTGAGGTCACTGTAGCCACACGAAAGAGCTCCGTGGACCAAAAATCAACTCGAGATGAGAGGTTAGTCCCTGGCTTCGACTCCAGAGGAATACCACCTTACCACAAGCACCTCAAGAGGAGGCTTCTCTCAGCTCTAGGTATGTGAGAGGGACCCTGATTTTGCGGCCTCAAGTGGAATGGACACCGCGATGCCCTGACTCGAAATAAGGCCGGATATCCCTGCAGTGACTTGAATGCAGGCTCGTCTTGCATCTCCCAAGACGAGAGGATGTCTGAATCCCCTTTGGAGACAACAGAGAAAGACCTTGTTCCCCACCTCATCGCGAACGGAGGCCTCACTTCCCTTGAAAACTCCAGAGGTACGCGGAGATCAGTGCCAACAAAGGAGACGATGCCTGACTCCTCGTGATACTTTATAGGAACCCCAGGATTCCTGTGGCACGTGGAAAGGGACCCTTGTTCTCCCGCCTGAGCTGGAGAGGCGTCCCAGTTGCCCTGCCAAGCCTCGAGGAGAATCCCGAGTTGTCCCTCGCAACTAGGCAGGAGTCCTGACGTCGCTGAACAAACACATGGGTGGAAGGGCCATCCCCGTCGTAACTCGAGAATATACCCCAGGTTCCCACCGCAACTCGAGAAAAACCATGAGACTTACCCCTCGCCGCGAGATGAGGCCCGATTCCCCTACACTGCGTGCAGAGCAATTCTGTGTTGCACATCACACATGAAAGGAGCCTTGATTTCCTTGGTGGCACTCCAGAGAAAACCCAAGAACACTGTTTCAAGGCTAGAGGGATCCTGAGGACACTGTAGCAACACGAAAGAGCTCCGTGGACCAAAAATCAACTCGAGATGAGAGGTTAGTCCCTAACTTCGACTCCAGAGGAATACCACCTTACCACAAGCACCTCAAGAGGAGGCTTTTCTCAGCTCTAGGTATGTGAGAGGGACCGTGATTTTGCGGCCTCAAGTGGAATGGACACTGCGATGCCCTGCCGCGAAATAAGGCCGGATATCCTTGCAGTGACTTGAAGGCAGGCTCGTCTTGCATCTCCCAAGATGAAAGGATGTCTGAATCTCCCGTGGAGACCACAGAGAAAGACCTAGTTCCCCACCTCATGGCGACCGGAGGCCTCACATCCTTTGAAAATTCCAGAGGTACGCGGAGATCAGTGCCTCCAAAGGAGACAATGCCTGACTCCTCGTGAAACTTGATAGGAGTCCCAGGATTCCTGTGGCACGTGGAAAGGGACCCTTGGTCTCCCGCCTCAGCTGGAGAGGCGTCCCAATTGCCCTGCCAAGCCTCGAGGAGAATCCCGAGTTGTCCCTCGCAACTAGGCAGGAGTCCTGCCATCGCTGAACAAACACGTGTGTAGAAGGGCCATCCCCGTTGTAACTCGAGAATATACCCCAGATTCCCGCCGCAACTCGAGAAAAACCATGAGACTTCCCCCTCGCCGCGAGATGAGGCCCGATTCCCCTGCACTGCGTGCAGAGCAATTCCGTGTTGCACATCACACATGAAAGGAGCCTTGATTTCCTTGATGGCACTCCAGAGAAACCCCAAGAACACTGTTTCAAGGCTAGAGGGATCCTGAGGTCACTGTAGCAACACGAAAGAACTCCGTGGACCAAAAATCAACTCGAGATGAGGGGTTAGTCCCTGGCTTCGACATCAGACGTATACCACTTTACCACAAGCACCTCAAGAGGAGGTTTCTCTCAGCTCTAGGTATGTGAGAGGGACCCTGAGTTTGCAGCCTCAAGTGGAATGGACACCGCTATGCCCTGACGCGAAATAAGGCCGGATATCCCTGCAGTGACTTGAATGCAGGCTCGTCTTGCATCTCACAAGACGAAAGGATGTCTGAATCCCCTGTGGAGACCACAGAGAAAGACCTAGTTCCCCACCTCATCGCGACCGGAGGCCTCACATCCTTTGAAAACTCCAGAAGTAGGCGGAGATCAGTGCCTCCAAAGGAGACGATGCCTGACTCCTCTGAAACTTAATAGGAGTACCAGGATTCCTGTGGCACGTGGAAAGGGACCCTTGGTCTCCCGCCTCAGCTGGAGAGGCGTCCCAATTGCCCTGCCAAGCCTCGAGGACAATCCCGAGTTGTCCCTCGAAACTAGGCAGGAGTCCTTACGTCACTGAACAAACACGTGGTTGGAGGTCCATCCCCTTCGTAACTCGAGAATATACCCCAGGTTCCCGCCGCAACTCGAGAAAAACCATGAGACTTCCCCCTCGCCGCGAGATGAGGCCCGATTCCCTTACACTGCGTGCAGAGCAATTCCGTGTGGCACATCAAACATGAAAGGAGCCTTGATTTCCTTGATGGCACTCCCGAGAAACCCCAAGAACACTGTTTCAAGGCTAGAGGGATCCTGAGGTCACTGTAGCAACACGAAAGAGCTCCGTGGACCCCAAATCGACTCGAGATGAGAGGTTTGTCCCTGGCTTCTACTCCAGAGTAATACCACCTTACCACAAGCACCTCAAGAGGAGGCTTCTCTCAACTCTAGGTATGTGAGAGGGACCCTGAGTTGCGGCCTCAAGTGGAATGGACACCGCGATGCCCTGACTTGAAATAAGGCCTTATATGCCTGCAGTGACTTGAATGCAGGCTCGTCTTGCATCTCCCAAGACGAAAGGATGTCTGAATCCCCTGTAGAGACCACAGGGAAAGACCTAGTTCCCCACCTCATCGCGACCGGAGGCCTCACATCCTTTGAAAACTCCAGAGGTGCGCGGAGATCAGTGCCTCCAAAGTAGATGATGCCTGACTCCTCGTGAAATTTGATAGGAGTCCCAGGATTCCTGTGGCACGTGGAAAGGGACCCTTGGTCTCCCGGCTCAGCTGGAGAGGCGTCCCAATTGCCCTGCCAAGCCTCGAGGAGAATCCCGAGCTGTCCCTCGCAACTAGGCAGGAGTCCTGACGTCGCTGAACAAACACGTGTTTTGAAGGGCCATCCCCGTCGTAACTCGAGAATATACCCCAGGTTCCCGCCGCAACTCGAGAAAAACCATGAGACTTCCCCCTCGCAGCGAGATGAGGCCCGATTCCCCAGCACTGCGTGCAGAGCAATGCCGTGTTGCACATCACACATGAAAGGAGCCTTGATATCCTTGATGGCACTCCAGAGAAAGCCCAAGAACACTGTTTCAAGGCTAGAGGGATCCTGATGTCACTGTAGCAACAAGAAAGAGCTCCGTGGACCAAAAATCAACTCGAGATGAGAGGTTAGTCCCTGGCTTCGACTCCAGAGGAATACCACCTTACCACAAGCACCTCAAGAGGAGGCTTCTATCAGCTCTAGGTATGCGAGAGGGACCCTGAGTTTGCGGCCTCAAGTGGAATGGACACCGCGATGCCCTGACTCGAAATAAGGCCGGATATCCCTGCTGTGACTTGAATGCAGGCTCGGCTTGCATCTCCCAAGACGAAAGGATGTCTGAATCCCCCGGGGAGACCACAGAGAAAGACCTAGTTCCCCACCTCATCGCGACCAGGGACCTCACATCCTTTGAAAACTCCAGAGGGACGCGGAGATCAGTGCCTCCAAAGGAGACGATGCCTGACTCCTCGTGAAACTTGATAGGAGTACCAGGATTCCTGTGGCACGTGGAAAGGGACCCTTGGTCTCCCGCCTCAGCTGGAGAGGCGTCCCAATTGCCCTGACAAGCCTCGAGGAGAATCCCGAGTTGTCTCTCGCAACTAGGCAAGAGTCCTGACGTCGCTGAACAAACACGTGTGTGGAAGGGCCATCACCGTCGTAACTCGAGAATATACCCCAGGTTCCCGCCGCAACTCGAGAAAAACCATGAGACTTACCCCTCGCCGCGAGATGAGGCCCGATTTCCCTGCGTGCGGGCAGAGCAATTCCTTGTTGCACATCACATATGAAAGGAGCCTTGATTTCCTTGGTGGCACTCCAGAGAAACCCCAGGAACACTGTTTCAAGTCTAGAGGGATCCTGAGGTCACTGTAGCAACACGAAAGAGCTCCGTGGACCAAAAATCAACTCGAGGTGAGAGGTTAGTCCCTGGTTTCAACTGCAGAGGAATACCACCTTACCACAAGCACCTCAATAGGAGGCTTCTCTCAGCTCTAGGTATGTGAGAGGGACCCTGATTTTGCGGCCTCAAGTGGAATGGACACCGAGATGCCCTGGCTCGAAATAAGGCCGGATATCCCTGCAGTGACTTGAATGCAGGCTCGTCTTGCATCTCCCAAGACGAAAGGATGTCTGAATCACCTGTGGAGACCACAGAGAAAGACCTAGTTCCCCACCTCATCGCGACCGGAGGCCTCACAACCTTTGAAAACTCCAGAGGTACGCGGAGATCAGTGCCTCCAAAGGAGACGATGCCTGACTCCTCGTGAAACTTGATAGGAGTCCCAGGATTCCTGTGGCACGTGGAAAGGGACCCTTGGATTCCCGCCTCAGCTGGAGAGGCGTCCCAATTGCCCTGCCAAGCCTCGAGGAGAATCCCCAGTTGTCCCTCGCAACTAGGCAGGAGTCCTGACGTCGCTGAACAAACACGTGTGTGGAAGGGCCATCCCCGTCGTAACTCGAGAATATACCCCAGGTTCCCGCCGCAACTCGAGAAAAACCATGAGACCTCCCCCTTGCCGCGAGATGATGCCTGATTCCCCTGCACTGCGTGCAGAGCAATTCCGTGTTGCACATCACACATGAAAGGAGCCTTGATTTCCTTGATGGCACTGCAGAGAAACCCCAAGAACACTGTTTCAAGGCTAGAGGGATCCTGAGGTCACTGTAGCAACACGAAAGAGCTCCGTGGACCAAAAATCAACTCGAGATGAGAGGTTAGTCCCTGGCTTCGACTCCAGAGGAATACCACCTTACCACAAGCACCTCAAGAGGAGGCTTCTCTCAGCTCTACGTATGTGAGAGGGACCCTGAGTTTGCGGCCTCAAGTGGAATGAACACCGCGATGCCCTGGCTCAAAATAAGGCCGGATATCCCTGCAGTGACTTGAATGCAGGCTCGTCTTGCATCTCCCAAGACGAAAGGATGTCTGAATCCCCTGTGGAGACCAGAGAGAAAAACCTAGTTCCCCACCTCATCGCGACCGGAGGCCTCACATCCTTTGAAAATTCCAGAGGTACGCGGAGATCAGTGCCTCCAAAGGAGACGATGCCTGACTCCTCGTGAAACTTGATAGGAGTTCCTGGATTCCTGTGGCATGTGAAAAGGGACCCTTGGTCTCCCGCCTCAGCTGGAGAGGCGTCCCAATTGCCCTGCCAAGCCTCGAGGAGAATCCCGAGTTGTCCCTCGCAACTAGGCAGGAGTCCTGCCGTCGCTGAACATACACGTGTGTGGAAGGGCCATCCCCGTCGTAACTCGAGAATATACCCCAGGTTCCCGCCGCAACTCGAGAAAAACCATGAGACTTCCCCCTCGCCGCGAGATGAGGCCCGATTCCCCTGCACTGCGTGCAGAGCAATTCCGTGTTGCACATCACACGTGAAAGGAGCCTTGATTTCCTTGATGGCACTCCAGAGAAACCCCAAGAACACTGTTTCAAGGCTAGAGGGATCCTGAGGTCACTGTAGCCACACGAAAGAGCTCCGTGGACCAAAAATCAACTCGAGATGAGAGGTTAGTCCCTGGCTTCGACTCCAGAGGAATACCACCTTACCACAAGCACCTCAAGAGGAGGCTTCTCTCAGCTCTAGGTATGTGAGAGGGACCCTGAGTTTGCGGCCTCAAGTGGAATGGACACCGCGATGCCCTGACTCGAAATAAGGCCGGATATCCCTGCAGTGACTTGAATGCAGGCTCGTCTTGCATCTCCCAAGACGAAAGGATGTCTGAATCCCCTGTGGAGACTACAGAGAAAGACCTAGTTCCCCACCTCATCGCGACCGGAGGCCTCACATCCTTTGAAAACTCCAGAGGTACGCGGAGATTAGTGCCTCCAAAGGATTCGATGCCTGACACCTCGTGAAACTTGATAGGAGTCCCAGGATTTCTGTAGCACGTGGAAAGGGACCCTTGGTCTCCCGCCTCAGCTGGAGAGGTGTCCCAAATGCCCTGCCAAGCCTCGAGGAGAATCGCGAGTTGTCCCTCGCAACTAGGCAGGAGTCCTGCCATCGCTGAACAAACACGTGTGTAGAAGGGCCATCCCCGTCATAACTCGAGAATATACCCCAGGTTCCCGCCGCAACTCGAGAAAAACCATGAGACTTTCCCCTCACCGCGAGATGAATCCCGATTCCCCTGCACTGCGTGCAGAGCAATTCCGTGTTGCACATCACACATGAAAGGAGCCTTGATTTCCTTGATGGCACTCCAGAGAAACCCCAAGAACACTGTTTCAAGGCTAGAGGGATCCTGAGGTCACTGTAGCCACACGAAAGAGCTCCGTGGACCAAAAATCAACTCGAGATGAGAGGTTAGTCCCTGGCTTCGACTCCAGAGGAATACCACCTTACCACAAGCACCTCAAGAGGAGGCTTCTCTCAGCTCTAGGTATGTGAGAGGAACCCTGAGTTTGCGGACTCAAATGGAATGGAAACCGCGATGCCCTGACTCGAAATAACGCCGGATATCCCTGCAGTGACTTGAATGCAGGCTCGTCTTGCATCTCCCAAGACGAAAGGGTGTCTGAATCCCCTGTGGAGACCACAGAGAAAGACCTAGTTCCCCACCTCATCGCAACCGGAGGCCTGACATCCTTTGAAAACTCCAGAGGTACGTGGAGATCAGTGCCTCCAAAGGAGACGATGCCTGACTCCTCTTGAAACTTGATAGGAGTCCCAGGATACCTGTAGCACGTGGAAAGGGACCCTTGGTCTCCCGCCTCAGCTGGAGAGGCGTCCCAATTGATCTGCCAAGCCTCGAGGAGAACCCCGAGTTGTCCCTGGCAACTAGGCAGAAGTCCTGACGTCGCTGAACAAACACGTGTGTGGAAGGGCCATCCCCGTCGTAACTAGAGAATATACCCCAGGTTCCCGCCGCAACTCGAGAAAAACCATGAGACTTCCCCCTCGCCAAGAGATGAGGCCCGATTCCCCTGCACTGCGTGCAGAGCAATTCCGTGTTGCACATCACACATGAAAGGAGCCTTGATTTCCTTGATGGCACTCCAGAGAAACATCAAGAACACTGTTTCAAGGTTGAGGGATCCTGAGGTCACTGTAGCAACACGAAAGAGCTCCGTGGACCAAAAATCAACTCGAGATGAGAGGTTAGTCCCTGGCTTCGACTCCAGAGGAATACCACCTTACCACAAGCACCTCAAGAGGAGGCTTCTCTCAGCTCTAGGTATGTGAGAGGGACCCTGATTTTGCGGCCTCAAGTGGAATGGACACCGCGATGCCCTGGCTCGAAATAAGGCCGGATATCCCTGCAGTGACTTGAATGCAGGCTCGTCTTGCATCTCCCAAGACGACAGGATGTCTGCATCCCCTGTGGAGACCACAGAGAAAGACCTAGTTCCCCACCTCATCGCGACCGGAGGCCTCACATCCTTTGAAAACTCCAGAGGTACGCGGAGATCAGTGCCTCCAAAGGAGACGATGCCTGACTCCTCGTGAAACTTGATAGGAGTCCCAGGATTCCTGTGGCACGTGGAAAGCGACCCTTGGTCTCCCGCCTCAGCTGGAGAGGCGTCCCAATTGCCCTGCCAAGCCTCGAGGAGAATCCCGAGTTGTCCCTCGCAACTAGGCAGTAGTCCTGACGTCGCTGAAGAAACACGTCCGTGAAAGGGCCATCCCCGTCGTAACTCGAGAATATACCCCAGGTTCCCGCCGCAACTCGAGAAAAACCATGAGACTTCCCCCTCGCCGCGAGATGAGACCCGATTCCCCTGCACTGCGTGCAGAGCAATTCCGTGTTGAACATCACACATGAAAGGAGCCTTGATTTCCTTGATGGCACTCCAGAGAAACCCCAAGAACACTGTTTCAAGGCTAGAGGGATCCTGAGGTCACTGTAGCAACACGAAAGAGTTCCGTGGACCAAAAATCAACTCGAGATGAGAGGTTAGTCCCTGGCTTCGTCTCCAGAGGAATACCACCTTACCACAAGCACCTCAGGAGGAGGCTTCTCTCAGCTCTAGCTATGTGGGAGTGACCCTGAGTTTGCAGCCTCAAGTGGAATGGACACCGCGATGCCCTGACTCGAAATAATGCCGGATATCCCTGCAGTGACTTGAATGCAGGCTCGTCTTGCATCTCCCAAGACGACAGGATGTCTGCATCCCCTGTGGAGACCACAGAGAAAGACCTAGTTCCCCAGCTCATCGCGACCGGAGGCCTCACATCCCTTGAAAACTCCAGAGGTACGCGGAGATCAGTGCCTCCAACGGAGACGATGCCTGACTCCTCGTGAAACTTTATAGGAGTGCCAGGATTCCTGTGGCACGTGGAAAGGGACCCTTGGTCTCCCGCCTCAGCTGGAGAGGCGTCCCAATTGCCCTGCCAAGCCTCGAGGAGAATCCCAAGTTGTCCCTCGCAACTAGGCAGGAGTCCTGACGTCGCAGAACTAACACGTGTGTGGAAGGGCCATCCCCGTCGTAACTCGAGAATATACCCCAGGTTCCCGCCGCAACTCGAGAAAAACCATGAGACTTCCCCCTCGCCAAGAGATGAGGCCCGATTCCCCTGCACTGCGAGCAGAGCAATTCCGTGTTGCACATCACACATGAAAGGAGCCTTGATTTCCTTGATGGCACTCCAGAGAAACATCAAGAACACTGTTTCAAGGTTGAGGGATCCTGAGGTCACTGTAGCAAAACGAAAGAGCTCCGTGGACCAAAAATCAACTCGAGATGAGAGGTTAGTCCCTGGCTTCGACTCCAGAGGAATACCACCTTACCACAAGCACCTCAAGAGGAGGCTTCTCTCAGCTCTAGGTATGTGAGAGGGACCCTGATTTTGCGGCCTCAAGTGGAATGGACACCGCGATGCCCTGGCTCGAAATAAGGCCGGATATCCCTGCAGTGACTTGAATGCAGGCTCGTCTTGCATCTCCCAAGACGAAAGGATGTCTGAATCCCCTGTGGAGAACACAGAGAAAGACCTAGTTCCCCACCTCATCGCGACCGGAGGCCTCACATCCTTTGAAAACTCCAGAGGTACGCGGAGATCAGTGCCTCCAAAGGAGACGATGCCTGACTCCTCGTGAAACTTGATAGGAGTCCCAGGATTCCTGTGGCACGTGGAAAGGGACCCTTGGTCTCCCGCCTCAGCTGGAGAGGCGTCCCAATTGCCCTGCCAAGCCTCGAGGAGAATCCCGAGTTGTCCCTCGCAACTAGGCAGTAGTCCTGACGTCGCTGAAGAAACACGTCCGTGAAAGGGCCATCCCCGTCGTAACTCCAGAATATACACCAGGTTCCCGCCGCAACTCGAGGAAAACCATGAGACTTCCCCCTCGCCGCGAGATGAGACCCGATTCCCCTGCACTGCGTGCAGAGCACTTCCGTGTTGCACATCACACATGAAAGGAGCCTTGATTTCCTTGATGGCACTCCAGAGAAACCCCAAGAACACTGTTTCAAGGCTAGAGGGATCCTGAGGTCACTGTAGCAACACGAAAGAGCTCCGTGGACCAAAAATCAACTCGAGATGAGAGGTTAGTCCCTGGCTTCGACCCCAGAGGAATACCACCTTACCACAAGCACCTCAAAAGGAGGCTTCTCTCAGCTCTAGCTATGTGAGAGGGACCCTGAGTTTGCGGCCTCAAGTGGAATGGAGACCGCGATGCCCTGACTCGAAATAAGGCCGGACATCCCTGCAGTGACTTTAATGCAGGCTCGTCTTGCATCTCCCAAGACGAAAGGATGTCTGAATCCCCTGTGGAGACCACAGAGAAAGACCTAGTTCCCCACCTCATCGCGACCGGAGGCCTCACATCCTTTGAAAACTCCAGAGGTACGCGGAGATCAGTGCCTCCAAAGGAGACGATGCCTGACTCCTCGTGAAACTTGATAGGAGTACCAGGATTCCTGTGGCACGTGGAAAGGGACCCTTGGATTCCCGCCTCAGCTGGAGAGGCATCCCAATTGCCCTGCCAAGCCTCGAGGAGAATCCCGAGTTGTCCCTCGCAACTAGGCAGGAGTCCTGACGTCGCTGAACAAACACGTGGGTGGAAGGGCCATCCCCGTCGTAACTCGAGAATATACCCCCGGTTCCCGCCGCAACTCGAGAAAAACCATGAGACTTACCCCTCGCCGCGAGATGAGGCCCGATTTCCCTGCGTGCGGGCAGAGCAATTCCTTGTTGCACATCACACATGAAAGGAGCCTTGATTTCCTTGGTGGCACTCCAGAGAAACCCCAGGAACCCTGTTTCAAGGCTAGAGGGATCCTGAGGTCACTGTAGCAACACGAAAGAGCTCCGTTCACTAAGAATCAACTCGAGATGAGAGGTTAGTCCCTGGCTTCGACTCCAGAGGAATACCACCTTACCACAAGCACCTCAAGAGGAGGCTTCTCTCAGCTCTAGGTATGTGAGAGGGACCCTGAGTTTGCGGCCTCAAGTGGAATGGACACTGCGATGCCCTGACGCGAAATAAGGTCGGATATCCCTGCAGTGACTTGAATGCAGGCTCGTCTTGCATTTCCCAAGATGAAAGAATGTCTGAATCCCCTGTGGAGACCACAGAGAAAGACCTAGTTTCCTACCTCATGGCGACCGGAGGCCTCACATCATTTGAAAACTCCAGAGGTACGCGGAGATCAGTGCCTCCAAAGGAAACGATGCCTGACTCCTCGTGAAACTTGATAGGAGTCCCAGGATTGCTGTGGCACGTGGAAAGGGACCCTTGGTCTCCCGCCTCAGCTGGAGAGGCGTCCCAATTGCCCTGCCAAGCCTCGAGGAGAATCCCGAGTTGTCCCTCGCAACTAGGCAGGAGTCCTGACGTCGCCGAACAAACACGTGTGTGGAAGGGCCATCCCCGTCGTAACTCGAGAATATACCCCAGGTTCCCGCCGCAACTCGAGAAAAACCATGAGACTTCCCCCTCGCCGCGAGATGAGGCCTGATTCCCCTGCACTGCTTGCAGAGCAATTCCGTGTTGCACATCACACATGAAAGGAGCCTTGATGTCCTTGATGGCACTCCAGAGAAACCCCAAGAACACTGTTTCAAGGCTAGAGGGATCCTGAGGTAAATGTAGCAACATGAAAGAGCTCCGTGGACCAAAAATCAATTCTAGATGAGAGGTTAGTCCCTGGCTTCGAATCCAGAGAAATACCACCTTACCACAAGCACCTCAAGAGGAGGCTTCTCTCAGCTCTAGGTATGTGAGAGGGACCCTGAGTTTGCGGCCTCAAGTGGAATGGACACCGCGATGCCCTGGCTCGAAATAAGGCCGGATATCCCTGCAGTGACTTGAATGCAGGCTCGTCTTGCATCTCCCAAGACGAAAGGATGTCTGAATCCCCTGTGGAGACCACAGAGAAAGACCTAGTTCCACACCTCATCGCGACCGGAGGCCTCACATCCTTTGAAAACTCCAGAGGTACGCGGAGATCAGTGCCTCCAAAGGAGACTATGCCTGACTCCTCGTGAAACTTGATAGGAGTACCAGGATTCCTGTGGCACGTGGAAAGGGACCCTTGGATTCCCGCCTCAGCTGGAGAGGCATCCCAATTGCCCTGCCAAGCCTCGAGGAGAATCCCGAGTTGTCCCTCGCAACTAGGCAGGAGTCCTGACGTCGCTGAACAAACACGTGGGTGGAAGGGCCATCCCCGTCGTAACTCGAGAATATACCCCCGGTTCCCGCCGCAACTCGAGAAAAACCATGAGACTTACCCCTCGCCGCGAGATGAGGCCCGATTTCCCTGCGTGCGGGCAGAGCAATTCCGTGTTGCACATCACACATGAAAGGAGCCTTGATTTCCTTGATGGCACTCCAGAGAAATCCCAAGAACACTGTTTCAAGGCTAGAGGGATCCTGAGGTCACTGTAGCAACACGAAAGAGCTCCGTGGACCAAAAATCAACTCGAGATGAGAGGTTAGTCCCTGGCTTCGACTCCAGAGGAATACCACCTTACCACAAGCACCTCAAGAGGAGGCTTCTCTCAGCTCTAGGTATGTGAGAGGGACCCTGAGTTTGCGGCCTCAAGTGGAATGGACACCGCGATGCCCTGACTCGAAATAAGGCCGGACATCCCTGCAGTGACTTGAATGCAGGCTCGTCTTGCATCTCCCAAGACGAAAGGATGTCTGAATCCCCTGTGGAGACCACAGAGAAAGACCTAGTTCCCCACCTCATCGCGACCGGAGGCCTCACATCCCTTGAAAACTCCAGAGGTACGCGGATATCAGTGCCTCCAAAGGAGACGATGCCTGACTCCTCGTGAAACTTGATAGGAGTCCCAGGATTCCTGTGGCACTTGGAAAGGGACCCTTGGTCTCCCGCCTCAGCTGGAGAGGCGTCCCAATTGCCCTGACAAGCCTCGAGGAGAATCCCGAGTTGTCCCTCGCAACTAGGCAGGAGTCCTGACGTCGCTGAAGAAACACGTGGGTGGAAGGGCCATCCCCGTTGTAACTCGAGAATATACCCCAGGTTTCCGCCGCAACTCGAGAAAAACCATGAGACTTCCCCCTCGCCGCGAGATGAGGCCCGATTCCCCTGCACTGCGTGCAGAGCAATTCCGTGTTGCACATCACACATGAAAGGAGCCTTGATTTCCTTGATGGCACTCCAGAGAAACCCCAAGAACACTGTTTCAAGGCTAGAGGGATCCTGAGGTCACTGTAGCAACACAAAAGAGCTCCGTGGACCAAAAATCAACTCGAGATGAGAGGTTAGTCCCTGGCTTCGACTCCAGAGGAATACCACCTTAAAACAAGCACCTCAAGAGGAGGCTTCTCTCAACTCTAGCTATGTGAGAGGGACCCTGAGTTTGCGGCCTCAAGTGGAATGGACACCGCGATGCCCTGACTCGAAATAAGACGTGATATCCCTGCAGTGACTTGAATGCAGGCTCGTCTTGCATCTCCCAAGACGAAAGGATGTCTGAATCCCCTGTGGAGACCACAGAGAAAGACCTAGTTCCCCACCTCATCGCGACCGGAGGCCTCACATCCTTTGAAAACTCCAGAGGTACGCGGAGATCAGTGCCTCCAAAGGAGACGATGCCTGACTCCTCGTGAAACTTGATAGGAGTCCCAGGATTACTGTGGCACGTGGAAAGGGACCCTTGGTCTCCCGCCTCAGCTGGAGAGGCGTCCCAATTGCCCTGCCAAGCCTCGAGGAGAATCCCGAGTTGTCCCTCGCAACTAGGCAGGAGTCCTGACGTCGCTTAACAAACACGTGTGTGGAACGGCCATCCCCGTCGTAACTCGAGAATATTCCCCAGGTTCCCGCCGCAACTCGAGTAAAACCATGAGACTTGCCCCTCGCCGCGAGATGAGGCCCGATTCCCCTGCACTGCATGCAGAGCAATTCCGTGTTGCACATCACACATGAAAGGAGCCTTGATTTCCTTGATGGCACTCCAGAGAAACCCCAAGAACACTGTTTCAAGGCTAGAGGGATCCTGAGGTCACTGTAGCAACACGAAAGAGATCCGTGGACCAAAAATCAACTCGAGATGAGAGGTTAGTCCCTGGCTTCGACTCCAGAGGAATACCACCTTACCACAAGCACGTCAAGAGGAGGCTTCTCTCAGCTCTAGGTATGTGAGAGGGACCCTGAGTTTGCGGCCTCAAGTGGAATGGACACCGCGATGCCCTGACTCGAAATAAGGCCGCATATCCCTGCAGTGACTTGAATGCAGGCTCGTCTTGCATCTCCCAAGACGAAAGGATGTCTGAATCCCCTGTGGAGACCACAGAGAAAGACCTAGTTCCCCACCTCATCGCGACCGGAGGCCTCACATCCTTTGAAAACTACAGAGGTAGGCGGAGATCAGTGCCTCCAAAGGAGACGATGCCTGACTCCTCGTGAAACTTGATAGGAGTCCCAGGATTCCTGTGGCACGTGGAAAGGGACTCTTGGTCTCCCGCCTCAGCTGGAGAGGCGTCCCAATTGCCCTGCCAAGCCTCGAGGAGAATCCCGAGTTGTCCCTCGCAACTAGGCAGGAGTCCTGACGTCGCTGAAGAAACACGTGTGTGGAAGGGCCATCCCCGTCGTAACTCGTTAATATACCCCAGGTTCCCGCCGCAACTCGAGAAAAACCATGAGACTTAACCCTCGCTGCGAGATGAGGCCTGATTCCCCTGCACTGCGTGCAGAGCAATTCCGTGTTGCACATCACACATGAAAGGAGCCTTGATTTCCTTGATGGCACTCCAGAGAAACCCCAAGAACACTGTTTCAAAGCTAGAGGGATCCTGAGGTCACTGTAGCAACACGAAAGAGCTCCGTGGACCAAAAATCAACTCGAAATGAGAGGTTAGTCCCTGGCTTCGACTCCAGAGGAATACCACCTTACCACAAGCACCTCAAGAGGAGGCTTCTCTCAGCTCTAGGTATG
Source organism: Cervus elaphus (assembly GCF_910594005.1). Lineage (NCBI taxonomy): Eukaryota > Metazoa > Chordata > Mammalia > Artiodactyla > Cervidae > Cervus > Cervus elaphus. The sequence continues at coordinate 9,414,823 of NC_057834.1, read as the reverse complement.
TGAGAGGGACCCTGACTTTGCTTTCTCAAGTGGAATGGACACTGCGATGCCCTGACGCAAAATAAGGCCAGATATCCCTGCAGTGACTTGAATGCAGGCTCGTCTTGCATCTCCCAAGATGAAAGGATGTCTGAATCCCCTGTGGAGACCACAGAGAAAGACCTAGTTCCCCACCTCATCGCGACCGGAGGCCTCACATCCTTTGAAAACTTCAGAGATACGCGGAGATCAGTGCCTCCAAAGGAGACGATGCCTGACTCCTCGGGAAACTTGATAGGAGTGCCAGGACTCCTGTGGCACGTGGAAAGGGACACTTGGTCTCCCGCCTCAGCTGGAGAGGCGTCCCAATTGCCCTGCCAAGCCTCGAGGAGAATCCCGAGTTGTCCCTCGCAACTAGGCAGGAGTCCTGACGTCGCAGAACAAATACGTGCCTGGAAGGGCCATCCCAGTCGTAACTCGAGAATATACCCCAGGTTCCCGCCGTAAGTTGAGAAAAACCATGAGACTTCCCCCTTGCCGCGAGATGAGGCCTGATTCCCCTGCCCTGCATGCAGCGCAATTCCGTGTTGCACATCACACATGAAAGGAGCCTTGATTTCCTTGATGGCACTCCAGAGAAACCCCAAGAACACTGTTTCAAGGCTAGAGGGATCCTGAGGTCACTGTAGCAACACGAAAGAGCTCCGAGGACCAACAATCAACTCGAGATGAGAGGTTAGTCCCTGGCTTCGACTCCAGAGGAATACCACCTTACCACAAGCACCTCAAGAGGAGGCTTCTCTCAGCTCTAAGTATGTGAGAGGGACCCTGAGTTTGCGGCCTCAAGTGGAATGGACACCGCGATGCCCTGACTCGAAATAAGGCCGGATATCCCTGCAGTGACTTGAATGCAGGCTCGTCTTGCATCTCCCAAGACGAAAGGATGTCTGAATCCCCTGTGGAGACCACAGAGAAAGACCTAGTTCCCCACCTGATCGCGACCGGAGGCCTCACATCCTTTGAAAACTCCAGAGGTACGCGGAGATCAGTGCCTCCAAAGGAGACGATGCCTGACTCCTCGTGAAACTTGATAGGAGTCCCAGGATTCCTGTGCACGTGGAAAGGGAACCTTGGTCTCCCGCCTCAGCTGGAGAGGCGTCCCAATTGCCCTGCCAAGCCTCGAGGAGAATCCCGAGTTGTCCCTCGCAACTAGGCAGGAGTCCTGACGTCGCTGAACAAACACGTGGGTGGAAGGGCCATCCCAGTCGTAACTCGAGAATATACCCCAGGTTCCCGCCGCAACTCGAGAAAAACCATGAGAGTTCCCCCTCGCCGCGAGGTGAGGCCCGATTCCCCTGCACTGCGTGCAGAGCAATTCCGTGTTGCACATCACACATGAAAGGAGCCTTGATTTCCTTGATGGCACTCCAGAGAAACCCCAAGAACACTGTTTCAAGGCTAGAGGGATCCTGAGGTCACTGTAGCAACACGAAAGAGCTCCGTGGACCAAAAATCAACTCGAGATGAGAGGTTAGTTCCTGGCTTCGACTCCAGAGGAATACCACCTTACCACAAGCACCTCAAGAGGAGGCTTCTCTCAGCTCTAGGTATGTGAGAGGGACCCTGAGTTTGCGGCCTCAAGTGGAATGGACACCGCGATGCCCTGACTCGAAATAAGGCCGGATATCCCTGCAGTGACTTGAATGCAGGCTCGTCTTGCATCTCCCAAGACGAAAGGATGTCTGAATCCCCTGTGGAGACCACAGAGAAAGACCTACTTCCCCACCTGATCGCGACCGGAGGCCTCACATCCTTTGAAAACTCCAGAGGTACGCGGAGATCAGTGCCTCCAAAGGAGACGATGCCTGACTCCCCGTGAAACTTGATAGGAGTCCCAGGATTCCTGTGCAAGTGGAAAGGGACCGTTGGTTTCCCGCCTCAGCTGGAGAGGCGTCCCAATTGCCCTGCCAAGACTCGAGGAGAATCCCGAGTTGTCCCTCGCAACTAGGCAGGAGTCCTGCCGTCGCTGAACAAACACGTGGTTGGAAGCGCCATCCCCGTCGTAACTCGAGAATATACCCCAGGTTCCCGCCGCAACTCCAGAAAAACCATGAGACTTCCCCCTCGCCGCGAGATGAGGACCGATTCCCCTGCCCTGCATGCAGCGTAATTCCGTGTTGCACATCACACATGAAAGGAGCCTTGATTTCCTTGATGGCACTCCAGAGAAACCCCAAGAACACTGTTTCAAGGCTAGAGGGATCCTGAGGTCACTGTAGCAACACGAAAGAGCTCCGTGGACCAAAAATCAACTCGAGATGAGAGGTTAGTCCCTGGCTTCGACTCCAGAGGAATACCACCTTACCACAAGCACCTCAAGAGGAGGCTTCTCTCAGCTCTAGGTATGTGAGAGGGACCCTAAGTTTGCGGCCTCAAGTGGAATGGACACCGCGATGCCCTGACTCGAAATAAGGCCGGATATCCCTGCAGTGACTTGAATGCAGGCTCGTCTTGCATCTCCCAAGATGAAAGGATGTCTGAATCCCCTGTGGAGATCACAGAGAAAGACCTAGTTCCCCACCTCATGGCGACCGGAGGCCTCACATCCTTTGAAAACTCCAGAGGTACGCGGAGATCAGTGCCTCCAAAGGAGACGATGCCTGACTCCTCGTGAAACTTGATAGGAGTCCCAGGATTCCTGTGGCACGTGGAAAGGGACCCTTGGTCTCCCGCCTCAGCTGGAGAGGCGTCCCAATTGCCCTGCCAAGCCTCGAGGAGAATCCCGAGTTGTCCCTCGCAACTAGGCAGGAGTCCTGACGTCGCTGAACAAACACGTGTGTGGAAGGGCCATCCCCGTCGTAACTCGAGAATATACCCCAGGTTCCCGCCGCAACTCGAGAAAAACCATGAGAGTTCCCCCTCGCCGCGAGATGAGGCCCGATTCACCTGCACTGCGTGCAGAGCAATTCCGTTTTGCACATCACACATGAAAGGAGCCTTGATTTCCTTGATGGCACTCCAGAGAAACCCCAAGAACACTGTTTCAAGGCTAGAGGGATCCTGAGGTCACTGTAGCAACACGAAAGAGCTCCGTGGACCAAAAATTAACTCGAGATCAGAGATTAGTTCCTGGCTTCGACTCCAGAGGAATACCACCTTACCACAAGCACCTCAAGAGGAGGCTTCTCTCAGCTCTAGGTATGTGAGAGGGACCCTGAGTTTGCGGCCTCAAGTGGAATGGACACCGCGATGCCCTGACTCGAAATAAGGCCGGATATCCCTGCAGTGACTTGAATGCAGGCTCGTCTTGCATCTCCCAAGACGAAAGGATGTCTGAATCCCCTGTGGAGACCACAGAGAAAGACCTAGTTCCCCACCTGATCGCGACCGGAGGCCTCACATCCTTTGAAAACTCCAGAGGTACGCGGAGATCAGTGCCTCCAAAGGAGACGATGCCTGACTCCTCGTGAAACTTGATAGGAGTCCCAGGATTCCTGTGCACGTGGAAAGGGACCGTTGGTCTCCCGCCTCAGCTGGAGAGGCGTCCCAATTGCCCTGCCAAGCCTCGAGGAGAATCCCGAGTTGTCCCTCGCAACTAGGCAGGAGTCCTGCCGTCGCTGAACAAACACGTGGTTGGAAGCGCCATCCCCGTCGTAACTCGAGAATATACCCCAGGTTCCCGCCGCAACTCCAGAAAAACCATGAGACTTCCCCCTCGCCGCGAGATGAGACCCGATTCCCCTGCACTGTGTGCAGAGAAATTCCGTGTTGCACATCACACATGAAAGGAGCCTTGATTTCCTTGATGGCACTCCAGAGAAACCCCAAGAACACTGTTTCAAGGCTAGAGGGATCCTGAGGTCACTGTAGCAACACGAAAGAGCTCCGTGGACCAAAAATCAACTCGAGATGAGAGGTTAGTCCCTGGCTTCGACTCCAGAGGAATACCACCTTACCACAAGCACCTCAAGAGGAGGCTTCTCTCAGCTCTAGGTATGTGAGAGGGACCCTAAGTTTGCGTCCTCAAGTGGAATGGACACCGCGATGCCCTGACTCGAAATAAGGCCGGATATCCCTGCAGTGACTTGAATGCAGGCTCGTCTTGCATCTCCCAAGATGAAAGGATGTCTGAATCCCCTGTGGAAATCACAGAGAAAGACCTAGTTCCCCACCTCATCGCGACCGGAGGCCTCACATCCTTTGAAAACTCCAGAGGTACGCGGAGATCAGTGCCTCCAAAGGAGACGATGCCTGACTCCTCGTGAAACTTGATAGGAGTCCCAGGATTCCTGTGGCACGTGGAAAGGGACCCTTGGTCTCCCGCCTCAGCTGGAGAGGCGTCCCAATTGCCCTGCCAAGCCTCGAGGAGAATCCGAGTTGTCCCTCGCAACTAGGCAGGAGTCCTGACGTCGCTGAACAAACACGTGTGTGGAAGGGCCATCCCCGTCGTAACTCGAGAATATACCCCAGGTTCCCGCCGCAACTCGAGAAAAACCATGAGAGTTCCCCCTCGCCGCGAGATGAGGCCCGATTCACCTGCACTGCGTGCAGAGCAATTCCGTTTTGCACATCACACATGAAAGGAGCCTTGATTTCCTTGATGGCACTCCAGAGAAACCCCAAGAACACTGTTTCAAGGCTAGAGGGATCCTGAGGTCACTGTAGCAACACGAAAGAGCTCCGTGGACCAAAAATTAACTCGAGATCAGAGGTTAGTTCCTGGCTTCGACTCCAGAGGAATACCACCTTACCACAAGCACCTCAAGAGGAGGCTTCTCTCAGCTCTAGGTATGTGAGAGGGACCCTGAGTTTGCGGCCTCAAGTGGAATGGACACCGCGATGCCCTGACTCGAAATAAGGCCGGATATCCCTGCAGTGACTTGAATGCAGGCTCGTCTTGCATCTCCCAAGACGAAAGGATGTCTGAATCCCCTGTGGAGACCACAGAGAAAGACCTAGTTCCCCACCTGATCGCGACCGGAGGCCTCACATCCTTTGAAAACTCCAGAGGTACGCGGAGATCAGTGCCTCCAAAGGAGACGATGCCTGACTCCTCGTGAAACTTGATAGGAGTCCCAGGATTCCTGTGCACGTGGAAAGGGACCGTTGGTCTCCCGCCTCAGCTGGAGAGGCGTCCCAATTGCCCTGCCAAGCCTCGAGGAGAATCCCGAGTTGTCCCTCGCAACTAGGCAGGAGTCCTGCCGTCGCTGAACAAACACGTGGTTGGAAGCGCCATCCCCGTCGTAACTCGAGAATATACCCCAGGTTCCCGCCGCAACTCCAGAAAAACCATGAGACTTCCCCCTCGCCGCGAGATGAGGCCCGATTCCCCTGCACTGTGTGCAGAGCAATTCCGTGTTGCACATCACACATGAAAGGAGCCTTGATTTCCTTAATGGCACTGCAGAGAAAAGCCAAGAACACTGTTTCAAGGCTAGCGGGATCCTGAGGTCACTGTAGCAAAACGAAAGAGCTCCGTGGACCAACAATCAACTCGAGATGAGAGGTTAGTCCCTGGCTTCGACTCCAGAGGAATACCACCTTACCACAAGCACATCAAGAGGAGGCTTCTCTCAGCTCTAGGTATGTGAGAGGGACCCTGATTTTGCGGACTCAAGTGGAATGGACACTGCGATGCCCTGACACGAAATAAGGCCGGATATCCCTGCAGTGAATTGGATGCAGGCTCGTCTTGCATCTCCCAAGATGAAAGGATGTCTGAATCCCCTGTGGAGACCACAGAGAAAGACCTAGTTCCCCACCTCATCACGACCGGAGGCCTCACATCCTTTGAAAACTTCAGAGTTACGCGGAGATCAGTGCCTCCAAAGGAGACGATGCCTGACTCCTCATGAAACTTGATAGGAGTCCCAGGATTCCTGTGGCACGTGGAAAGGGAACCTTGGTCTCCCGCCTCAGCTGGAGAGGCGTCCCAATTGCCCTGCCAAGCCTCGAGGAGAATCCCGAGTTGTCCCTCGCAACTAGGCAGGAGTCCTGCCGTCGCTGAACAAACACGTGTGTGGAATGGCCATCCCCGTCGTATCTCGTGAATATACCCCAGGTTCCCGCCGGAACTCGAGAAAAACCATGAGACTTTCCCCTCGCCGTGAGATGAGGCCCGATTCCCCTGCCCTGCGTGCAGAGCAATTCCGTGTTGCACATCACACATGAAAGGAGCCTTGATTTTCTTGATGGCACTCCAGAGAAACCCCAAGAACACTGTTTCAAGGCTAGAGGGATCCTGAGGTCACTGTAGCAACACGAAAGAGCTCCGTGGCCCAAAAATCAACTCGAGATGAGAGGTTAGTCCCTGGCTTCGACTCCAGAGGAATACCACCTTACCACAAGCACCTCAAGAGGAGGCTTCTCTCAGCTCTAGGTATGTGAGAGGGACCCTGAGTTTGCGGCCTCAAGTGGAATGGACACCGCGATGCCCTGACTCGAAATAAGGCCGGGTATCCCTGCAGTGACTTGAATGCAGGCTCGTCTTGCATCTCCCAAGACGAAAGGATGTCTGAATCCCCTGTGGAGACCACAGAGAAAGACCTAGTTCCCCACCTCATCGCGACCGGAGGCCTCACATCCTTTGAAAACTCCAGAGGTACGCGGAGATCAGTGCCTCCAAAGGAGACGATGCCTGACTCCTCGTGAAACTGGATAGGAGTCCCAGGATTCCTGTGGCACTTGGAAAGGGAACCTTGGTCTCCCGCCTCAGCTGGAGAGGCGTCCCAATTGCCCTGCCAAGCCTCGAGGAGAATCCCGAGTTGTCCCTCGCAACTAGGCAGGAGTCCTGCCGTCGCTGAACAAACACGTGTGTGGAAGGGCCATCCCCGTCGTAACTCGAGAATATACCCCAGGTTCCCGCCGGAACTCGAGAAAAACCATGAGACTTCCCCCTCGCCGCGAGATGAGGCCCGATTCCCCTGCCCTGCGTGCAGAGCAATTCCGTGTTGCACATCACACATGAAAGGAGCCTTGATTTTCTTGATGGCACTCCAGAGAAACCCCAAGAACACTGTTTCAAGGCTAGAGGGATCCTGAGGTCACTGTAGCAACACGAAAGAGCTCCGTGGCCCAAAAATCAACTCGAGATGAGAGGTTAGTCCCTGGCTTCGACTCCAGAGGAATACCACCTTACCACAAGCACCTCAAGAGGAGGCTTCTCTCAGCTCTAGGTATGTGAGAGGGACCCTGAGTTTGCGGCCTCAAGTGGAATGGACACCGCGATGCCCTGACTCGAAATAAGGCCGGATATCCCTGCAGTGACTTGAATGCAGGCTCGTCTTGCATCTCCGAAGACGAAAGGATGTCTGAATCCCCTGTGGAGACCACAGAGAAAGACCTAGTTCCCCACCTCATCGCGAACGGAGGCCTCACATCCTTTGAAAACTCCAGAGGTACACTGAGATCAGTGCCTCCAAGGGAGACGATGCCTGACTCATCGTGAAACTTGATAGGAGTCCCAGGATTCCTGTGGCACGTGGAAAGGGACCCTTGGTCACACGCCTCACCTGGAGAGGCGTCCCAATTGCCCTGCCAAGCCTCGAGGAGAATCCCGAGTTGTCCCTCGCAACCTGGCAGGAGTCCTGACGTCACTGAACAAACACGTGGGTGGAAGGGCCATCCCCGTCGTAACTCGAGAATATACCCCAGGTTCCCGCCGCAACTCGAGAAAAACCATGAGACTTCCCCCTCGCTGCGAGATGAGGCCCGATTCCCCTGCACTGCGTGCAGAGCAATTCCGTGTTGCACATCACACATGATAAGAGCCTTGATTTCCTTGATGGCACTCCAGAGAAAGCCCAAGAACACTCTTTCAAGGCTAGAGGGATCCTGAGGTCACTGTAGCAACACGAAAGAGCTCTGTGGACCAAAAATCAAGTCAAGATAAGAGGGTAGTCCCTGGCTTCGACTCCAGAGGAATACCACCTTACCACAAGCACCTCAAGAGGAGGCTTCTCTCAGCTCTAGGTATGTGAGAGGGACCCTGAGTTTGCGGCCTCAAGTGGAATGGACACCGCGACGCCCTGACTCGAAATAAGGCCGGATATCCCTGCAGTGACTTGAATGCAGGCTGGTCTTGCATCTCCCAAGACAAATGGATGTCTGAATCCCCTGTGGAGACCACAGAGAAAGACCTAGTTCCCCACCTCATCGTGACCGGAGGCCTCACATCCTTTGAAATTCCAGAGGTACGTGGAGATCAGTGCCTCCAAAGGAGACGATGCCTGACTCCTCATGAAACTTGATAGGAGTCCCAGGATTCCTGTGGCACGTAGAAAGGGACCCTTGGTCTCCCGCCTCAGCTGGAGAGGCGTCCCAATTGCCCTGCCAAGCATCGAGGAGAATCCCGAGTTGTCCCTCGCCACTAGGCAGGAGTCCTGACGACGCTGAACAAACACGTGTGTGGAAGGGCCATCCCGGTCATAACTCGAGAATATACCCCAGGTTCCCGCCGCGACTCGAGAAAAACCATGAGACTACCCCCTCGCCGCGAGATGAGGCCCGATTCCCCTGCACTGCGTGCAGAGCAATTCCGTGTTGCACATCACACATGAAAGGAGCCTTGATTTCCTTGATGGCACTCCAGAGAAACCCCAAGAACACTGTTTCAAGGCTAGAGGGATCCTGAGGTCACTGTAGCAACACGAAAGAGCTCCGTGGACCAAAAATCAACTCGAGATGAGAGGTTTGTCCCTGGCTTCGACTCCAGAGGAAACCACCTTACCACAAGCACCTCAAGAGGAGGCTTCTCTCAGCTCTAGCTATGTGAGAGGGACCCTGAGTTTGCGGCCTCAAGTGGAATGGACACCGCGATGCCCTGACTCGAAATAAGGCCGGATATCCCTGCAGTGACTTGAATGCAGGCTCGTCTTGCATCTCCCAAGATGAAAGGATGATTGAATCCCCTGTGGAGACCACAGAGAAAGACCTAGTTCCCCACCTCATCGCGACCGGAGGCCTCACATCCTTTGAAAACTCCAGAGGTACACTGAGATCAGTGCCTCCAAAGGAGACGATGCCTGACTCCTCGTGAAACTTGATAGGAGTCCCAGGATTCCTGTGGCACATGGAAAGGGACCCTTGGTCTCCCGCCTCAGCTGGAGAGGCGTCCCAATTGCCCTGCCAAGCCTCGAGGAGAATCCCGAGTTGTCCCTCGCAACTAGGCAGGAGTCCTGACGTCGCTGAACAAACACGTGGGTGGAAGGGCCATCCCCGTCGTAAGTCGAGAATATACCCCAGGTTCCCGCCGCAACTCGAGAAAAACCATGAGATTCCCCCTCGCCGGGAGATGAGACCCGATTTCCCTGCACTGCGTGCAGAGCAATTCTGTGTTGCACATCACATATGAAAGGAGCCTTGATTTCCTTGATGGCACTCCAGAGAAACCCCAAGAGCACTGTTTCAAGGCTAGAGGGATCCTGAGGTCACTGTAGCAACACGAAAGAGCTCCGTGGACGAAAAATCAACTCGAGATTAGAGGTTAGTCCCTGGCTTTGACTCCAGAGGAATACCACCTTACCACAAGCACCTCAAGAGGAGGCTTCTCTCAGCTCTAGGTATGTGAGAGGGACCCTGAGTTTGCGGCCTCAAGTGGAATGGACACTGCGATGCCCTGACGGGAAATAAGGCCGGATGTCCCTGCAGTGACTTGAATGCAGGCTCGTCTTGCATCTCCCAAGATGAAAGAATGTGTGAATCCCCTGTGTAGACCACAGAGAATGACCTAGTTCCCCACCTCATCGCCACCGGAGGCCTCACATCCTTTGAAAACTCCAGAGGTACACTGAGATCAGTGCCTCCAAAGGAGACGATGCCTGACTCCTCGTGAAACTTGATAGGAGTCCCAGGATTCCTGTGGCACGTGGAAAGGGACCCTTGGACTCCTGCCTCAGCTGGAGAGGCGTCCCAATGGCCCTGCCAAGCCTCGAGGAGAATCCCGAGTTGTCCCTCGCAACTAGGCAGGAGTCCTGTCGTCGCTGAACAAACACGTGTGTCGAAGGGCCATCCCCGTCGTAACTCGAGAATATACCCCAGGTTCCCGCCGCAACTCGAGAAAAACCATGAGACTTCCCCCTCGCCGCGAGATGAGGCCAGATTCCCCTGCACTGCGTGAAGAGCAATTCCGTGTTGCACATCACACATGAAAGGAGCCTTGATTTCCTTGATGGCACTCCAGAGAAACCCCAAGAACACTGTTTCAAGGCTAGAGGGATCCTGAGGTCACTGTAGCAACACGAAAGAGCTCCGTGGACCAAAAATCAACTCGAGATGAGAGGTTAGTCCCTGGCTTCGACACCAGAGGAATACTACCTTACCACAAGCACCTCAAGAGGAGGCTTCTCTCAGCTCTAGCTATGTGAGAGGGACCCTGAGTTTGCGGCCTCAAGTGGAATGGACACCGCGATGCCCTGACTCGAAATAAGGCCGGATATCCCTGCAGTGACTTGAATGCAGGCTCGCCTTGCATCTCCCAAGACGAAAGGATTTCTGAATCCCCTGTGGAGACTACAGAGAAAGACCTAGTTCCCTACCTCATCGCGACCGGAGGCCTCACTTCCTTTGAAAACTCCAGAGGTACGCGGAAATCAGTGCCTCCAAAGGAGACGATGCCTGACTCCTCGTGAAACTTGATAGGAGTCCCAGGATTCCTGTGGCACGTGGAAAGGGACCCTTGGTCTCCCGCCTCAGCTGGAGAGGCATCCCAAATGCCCTGCTAAGCCTCGAGGAGAATCCAGAGTTGTCCCTCGCAACTAGGTAGGCGTCCAGACGTCGCTGAACAAACACGTTTGTGGAAGGGCCATCCCCGTCGTAACTCGAGAATATACCCCAGGTTCCCGCCGCAACTCGAGAAAAACCATGAGATTCCCCCTCGCCGGGAGATGAGACCCGATTTCCCTGCACTGCGTGCAGAATAATTCTGTGTTGCACATCACATATGAAAGGAGCCTTGATTTCCTTGATGGCACTCCAGAGAAACCCCAAGAGCACTGTTTCAAGGCTAGAGGGATCCTGAGGTCACTGTAGCAACACGAAAGAGCTCCGTGGACCAAAAATCAACTCGAGATTAGAGGTTAGTCCCTGGCTTTGACTCCAGAGGAATACCACCTTACCACAAGCACCTCAAGAGGACGCTTCTCTCAGCTCTAGGTATGTGAGAGGGACCCTGAGTTGGCGGCCACAAGAGGAATGGACACCGCGATGCCCTGACTCGAAATAAGGCCGGATATCACTGCAGTGACTTGAATGCAGGCTCGTCTTTCATCTCCCAAGAGGAAAGCATGTCTGAATCCCCTGTGGAGACCACAGTGAAAGACCTAGTTTCCCACCTCATCGCCACCGGAGGCCTCACATCCTTTGAAAACTCCAGAGGTACGCGGAGATCAGTGCCTCCAAAGGAGACGATGCCTGACTCCTCGTGAAACTTGATAGGAGTCCCAGGATTCCTGTGGCACGTGGAAAGGGACCCTTGGTCTCCCGCCTCAGCTGGAGAGGCGTTCCAATTGCCCTGCCAAGCCTCGAGGAGAATCCCGAGTTGTCCCTCGCAACTAGGCAGGAGTCCTGAGGTCGCTGAACAAACACGTGGGTGGAAGGGCCATCCCCGTCGTAACTCGAGAATATACACCAGGTTCCCGCCGCAACTCGAGAAACACCATGAGACTTCCCCCTCGCCGCGAGATGAGGCCCGATTCCCCTGCACTGCGTGCAGAGCAATTCCGTGTTGCACATCACACATGAAAGGAGCCTTGATTTCCTTGATGGCACTCCAGAGAAACCCCAAGAACACTGTTTCAAGGCTAGAGGAATCCTGAGGTCACTGTAGAATCACGAAAGAGCTCCGTGGACCAAAAATCAACTCGAGATGAGAGGTTAGTCCCTGGCTTCGACTCCAGAGGAATACCACCTTACCACAAGCACCTCAAGAGGAGGCTTCTCTCAGCTCTAGGTTTGTGAGAGGGACCCTGAGTTTGCGGCCTCAAGTGGAATGGACACCGCGATGCCCTGACTCGAAATAAGGCCGGATATCCCTGCAGTGACTTGAATGCAGGCTCGTCTTGCATCTCCCAAGACGAAAGGATGTCTGAATCCCCTGTGGAGACTACAGAGAAAGACCTAGTTCCCCACCTCATCGCGACCGGAGGCCTCACTTCCTTTGAAAACTCCAGAGGTACGCGGAAATCAGTGCCTCCAAAGGAGACGATGCCTGACTCCTCGTGAAACTTGATAGGAGTCCCAGGATTCCTGTGGCACGTGGAAAGGGACCCTTGGTCTCCCGCCTCAGCTGGAGAGGCGTCCCAATTGCCCTGCCAAGCCTCAAGGAGAATCCCGAGTTGTCCCTCGCAACTAGGCAGGAGTCCTGACGTCGCTGAACAAACACGTGTGTGGAAGGGCCATCCCCGTCGGAACTCGAGAATATACCCCAGTTTCCCGCCGCAACTCGAGAAAAATCATGAGACTTCCCCATCGCCGCAAAATGAGGCCCGATTCCCCTGCACTGCATTCAAAGCAATTCCGTTTTGCACATCAAACATGAAAGGAGCCTTGATTTCCTTGATGGAACTCCAGAGAAACCCCAAGAACACTGTTTCAAGGCTAGAGGGATCCTGAGGTCACTGTAGCAACACGAAAGAGCTCCGTGGACCAAAAATCAACGCGAGATGAGAGATTAGTCACTGGCTTCGACTCCAGAGGAATACCACCTTACCACAAGCACCTCAAGAGGAGGCTTCTCTCAGCTCTAGCTATGTGAGAGGGACCCTCAGTTTGCGGCCTCAAGTGGAATGGACATCGCGATGCCCTGACTCGAAATAAGGCCGGATATCCCTGCAGTGACTTGAATGCAGGCTCGTCTTGCATCTCCCAAGACGAAAGGATGTCTGAATCCCCTGTGGAGACCACAGAGAAAGACCTAGTTCCCCACCTCATCGCGACCGGAGGCCTCACATCCTTTGAAAACTCCAGAGGTACGCGGAGATCAGTGCCTCCAAAGAGACGATGCCTGACTCCTCGTGAAACTTGATAGGAGTCCCAGGATTCCTGTGGCACGTGGAAAATGACCCTTTGTCTCCCACTCAGCTGGAGAGGCGTTCCAATTGCCCTGCCAATCCTCGAGGAAAATCCCGAGTTGTCCCTCGCAACTAGGCATGAGTCCTGACGTCGCTGAAAAAACACGTGGGTGGAAGGGTCATCACCGTCGTAACTCGAGAATATACCCCAGTTTCTCGCCGCAACTCGAGAAAAACCATGAGACTTCCCCCTCGCCGCGAGATGAGGCCGATTCCCCTGCACTGCGTGCAGTGCAATTCCGTGTTGCACATCACACATGAAAGGAGCCTTGATTTCCTTGATGGCACTCCAGAGAAAACCCAAGAACACTGTTTCAAGGCTAGAGGAATCCTGAGGTCACTGTAGCATCACGAAAGAGCTCCGTGGACCAAGAATCAACTCGAGATGAGAGGTTAGTCCCTGGCTTCGACTTCAGAGGAATACCACCTTACCACAAGCACCTCAAGAGGAGGCTACTCTCAGCTCTAGGTATGTGAGAGGGACCCTGAGTTTGCGGCCTCAAGTGGAAAGGACACCGCGATGCCCTGATTCGAAATAAGGCCGGATATCCCTGCAGTGACTTGAATGCAGGCTTGTCTTGCATCTCCGAAGACGAGAAGATGTCTGAATCCCCTGTGGAGACCACAGAGAAAGACCTAGTTCCCCACCTCATCGCGACCGGAGACCTCACATCCTTTGAAAACTCCAGAGGAACGCGAAGTACAGTGCCTCCAAAGGAGACGATGCCTGACTCCTCGTGAAACTTGATAGGAGTCCCAGGATTCCTGTGCACGTGGATAGGGACAGTTGGTCTCCCGCCTCAGCTGGAGAGGCGTCCCAATTGACCTGCCAAGCCTCGAGGAGAATCCCGAGTTGTCCCTCGCAACTAGGCAGGAGTCCTGCCGTCGCTGATCAAAAACCTGTGTGGAAGGACCATCCCCGTCGTAACTCGAGAATATACCCCAGGTTCCCGCTGCAACTCGAGAAATACCATGAGACTTCCCCCTCGCCGTGAGATGAGGTCTGATTTCCCTGCACTGCATGCAGAGCAATACCGTGTTGCACATCACACATGAAAGGAGCCTTGATTTCCTTGATGGCACTCCAGAGAAACCCCAAGAACACTGTTTCAAGGCTAGAGGGATCCTGAGGTCACTGTAGCAACACGAAAGAGCTCCGTGGACCAAAAATCAACTCGAGATGAGAGGTTAGTCCCTGGCTTCGACTCCAGAGGAATACCACCTTACCACAAGCACCTCAAGAGGAGGCTTCTCTCAGCTCTAGGTATGTGAGAGGGACCCTGAGTTTGCGGCCTCAAGTGGAATGGACACCGCGATGCCCTGACTCGAAATAAGGCCGGATATCCCTGCAGTGACTTGAATGCAGGCTCGGCTTGCATCTCCCAAGACGAAAGGATGTCTGAATCCCCTGTGGAAACCACAGAGAAAGACCTAGTTCCCCACCTCATCGCGACCGGAGGCCTCACATCCTTTGAAAACTCCAGAGGTACACGGAGATCAGTGCCTCCAAAGGAGACGATGCCTGACTCCTCATGAAACTTGATAGGAGTCCCAGGATTCCTGTGCACGTGGATAGGGACAGTTGGTCTCCCGCCTCAGCTGGAGAGGCGTCCCAATTGCCCTGCCAAGCCTCGAGGAGAATCCCGAGTTGTCCCTCGCAACTAGGCAGGAGTCCTAACGTCGCTGAACAAACACGTGGTTGAAAGAGCTATCCCCGTCGTAACTCGTGAATATACCCCAGGTTTCCGCCGCAACTCGAGAAAAACCATGAGACTTTCCCCTCGCCGCGATATGAGGCCCGATTCCCCTGCACTGCGTGCAGAGCAATTCCGTGTTGCACATCACACATGAAAGGAGCCTTGATTTCCTTGGTGGCACTCCAGAGAAACCCCAAGAACACTGTTTCAAGGCTAGAGGGATCCTGAGGTCACTGTAGCAACACGAAAGAGCTCCGTGGACCAAAAATCAACTCGAGATGAGAGGTTAGTCCCTGGCTTCGACTGCAGAGGAATACCACCTTACCACAAGCACATCAAGAGGAGGCTTCTCTCAGCTCTAGGTATGTGAGACGGACCCTGAGTTTGCGGCCTCAAGTGGAATGGACACCGTGATGCCCTGACTTGAAATAAGGCCGGATATCCCTGCAGTGACTTAAATGTAGACTCGTCTTGCATCTCAAAAGACGAAAGGCTGTCGGAATCCCCTGTGTAGATCACAGAGAAAGACTTAGTTCCCCACCTCATCGCGACCGGAGGCCTCACATCCTTTGAAAACTCCAGTGGTACGCCGAAATCAGTGCCTCCAAAGGAGACGATGCCTGACTCCTCGTGAAACTTGATGGGAGTCCCAGGATTCCTGTGGCATGTGGAAAGGGACCCTTGGTCTCCCGCCTCAGCTGGAGAGGCATCCCAAATGCCCTGCTAAGCCTCGAGGAGAATCCAGAGTTGTCCCTCGCAACTAGGTAGGCGTCCAGACGTCGCTGAACAAACACGTTTGTGGAAGGGCCATCCCCGTCGTAACTCGAGAATATACCCCAGGTTCCCGCCGCAACTCGAGAAAAACCATGAGATTCCCCCTCGCCGGGAGATGAGACCCGATTTCCCTGCACTGCGTGCAGAATAATTCTGTGTTGCACATCACATAAGAAAGGAGCCTTGATTTCCTTGATGGCACTCCAGAGAAACCCCAAGAGCACTGTTTCAAGGCTAGAGGGATCCTGAGGTCACTGTAGCAACACGAAAGAGCTCCGTGGACCAAAAATCAACTCGAGATTAGAGGTTAGTCCCTGGCTTTGACTCCAGAGGAATACCACCTTACGACAAGCACCTCAAGAGGACGCTTTTCTCAGCTCTAGGTATGTGAGAGGGACCCTGAGTTGGCGGCCACAAGAGGAATGGACACCGCGATGCCCTGACTCGAAATAAGGCCGGATATCACTGCAGTGACTTGAATGCAGGCTCGTCTTTCATCTCCCAAGAGGAAAGCATGTCTGAATCCCCTGTGGAGACCACAGTGAAAGACCTAGTTCCCCACCTCATCGCCACCGGAGGCCTCACATCCTTTGAAAACTCCAGAGGTACGCGGAGATCAGTGCCTCCAAAGGAGACGATGCCTGACTCCTCGTGAAACTTGATAGGAGTCCCAGGATTCCTGTGGCACGTGGAAAGGGACCCTTTGTCTCCCGCCTCAGCTGGAGAGGCGTTCCAATTGCCCTGCCAAGCCTCGAGGAGAATCCCGAGTTGTTCCTCGCAACTAGGCAGGAGTCCTGAGGTCGCTGAACAAACGCGTGGGTGGAAGGGCCATCCCCGTCGTAACTCGAGAATATACCCCAGGTTCCCGCCGCAACTCGAGAAACACCATGAGACTTCCCCCTCGCCGCGAGATGAGGCCCGATTCCCCTGCACTGCGTGCAGAGCAATTCCGTGTTGCACATCACACATGAAAGGAGCCTTGATTTCCTTGATGGCACTCCAGAGAAACCCCAAGAACACTGTTTCAAGGCTAGAGGAATCCTGAGGTCACTGTAGAATCACGAAAGAGCTCCGTGGACCAAAAATCAACTCGAGATGAGAGGTTAGTCCCTGGCTTCGACTCCAGAGGAATACCACCTTACCACAAGCACCTCAAGAGGAGGCTTCTCTCAGCTCTAGCTATGTGAGAGGGACCCTGAGTTTGCGGCCTCAAGTGGAATGGACACCGCGATGCCCTGACTCGAAATAAGGCCGGATATCCCTGCAGTGACATGAATGCAGGCTCTTCTTGCATCTCCCAAGACGAAAGGATGTCTGAATCCCCTGTGGAGACTACAGAGAAAGACCTAGTTCCCCACCTCATCGCGACCGGAGGCCTCACTTCCTTTGAAAACTCCAGAGGTACGCGGAAATCAGTGCCTCCAAAGGAGACGATGCCTGACTCCTCGTGAAACTTGATAGGAGTCCCAGGATTCCTGTGGCACGTGGAAAGGGACCCTTGGTCTCCCGCCTCAGCTGGAGAGGCGTCCCAATTGCCCTGCCAAGCCTCCAGGAGAATCCCGAGTTGTCCCTCGCAACTACGTAGGCGTCCAGACGTCGCTGGACAAACACGTTTATGGAAGGGCCAACCCCGTCGTAACTCGAGAATATAGCCCAGGTTCCCGCCGCAACTCGAGAAAAAACATGAGATTCCCCCTCGCCGGGAGATGAGACCTGATTCCCCTGCACTGCGTGCAGAGCAATTCCGTGTTGCACATCACATATGAAAGGAGCATTGATTTCCGTGATGGCAGTCCAGAGAAACCCCAAGAGCACTGTTTCAAGGCTAGAGGGATCCTGAGGTCACTGTAGCAACACGAAAGAGCTCCGTGGACCAAAAATCAACTCGAGATTAGAGGTTAGTCCCTGGCTTCGACTCCAGAGGAATACCACCTTACCACAAGCACCTCAAGAGGACGCTTCTCTCAGCTCTAGGTATGTGAGAGGGACGCTGAGTTGGCGGCCACAAAAGGAATGGACACCGCGATGCCCTGACGCGAAATAAGGCTGGATATCCCTGCAGTGACTTGAATGCAGGCTCGCCTTGCATCTCCCAAGACGAAAGGATGTCTGAATCCCCTGTGGAGACAACAGAGAAAAACCTAGTTCCCCACCTCATCGCGACCGGACGCCTCAAATACTTTGAAAACTCCAGAGGTACGCGGAGATCAGTGCCTCCAAAGGAGACGATGCCTGACATCTCGTGAAACTTGATAGGACTCCCAGGATTCCTGTGGCACGTGGAAAGGGACCCTTGGTCTCCCGCCTCACCTGGAGAGGCGTCCCAATTGCCCTGCCAAGCCTCGAGGAGAATCCCGAGTTGTCCCTCGCAACTAGGCAGGAGTCCTGCCGTCCCTGAACAAACACGTGTGTGGAAGGGCCATCCCCGTCGTTACTCGAGAATATACCCCAGGTTCCGGCCGCAACTCGAGAAAAACCATGAGACTTCCCCCTCGCAGCGAGATGAGGCCCCATTCCCCTGCACTGCATGCAGAGCAATTCCGTGTTGCACATCAAACATGAAAGGAGCCTTGATTTCCTTGATAGCACTCCAGAGAAACCCCAAGAACACTGTTTCAAGGCTTGAGGGATCCTGAGGTCACTGTAGCAACACGAAAGAGCTCCGTGGACCAAAAATCAACTCGAGATGAGAGGTTAGTCCCTGGCTTCGACTCCAGAGGAATACCACCTTACAACAAGCACCTCAAGAGGAGGCTTCTCTCAGCTATAGGTATGTGAGAGGGACCCTGAGTTTGCGGCCTCAAGTCGAATGGACACCGCGATGCCCTGGCTCGAAATAAGGCCGGATATCCCTGCAGTGACTTGAATGCAGGCTCGTCTTGCATCTCCCAAGACGAAAGCATGTCTGAATCCCCTGTGGAGACCACAGAGAAAGACCTAGTTCCCCACCTCATCGCGACCGGAGGCCTCACATCCTTTGAAAACTCCAGAGGAACGCGGAGATCAGTGCCTCCAAAGGAGACGATGCCTGACTCCTCGTGAAACTTGATAGGAGTCCCAGGATTCCTGTGCACGTGGATAGGGACAGTTGGTCTCCCGCCTCAGCTGGAGAGGCGTCCCAATTGCCCTGCCAACCCTCGAGGAGAATCCCGAGTTGTCCCTCGCAACTAGGCAGGAGTCCTGACGTCGCTGAACAAACACATGGTTGAAAGAGCCATCCCCGTCGTAACTCGAGAATATACCCCAGGGTCCCGCCGCAACTCGAGAAAAACCATGAGACTTTCCCCTCGCCGTGATATGAGGCCCGATTCCCCTGCACTGCGTGCAGAGCAATTCCATGTTGCACATCAAACATGAAAGGAGCCTTGATTTCCTGGGTGGCACTCCAGAGAAACCCCAAGAACACTGTTTCAAGGCTAGAGGGATCCTGAGGTCACTGTAGCAACAGGAAAGAGCTCCGTGGACCAAAAATCAACTCGAGATGAGAGGTTAGTCCCTGGCTTCGACTCCAGAGGAATACCACCTTACCACAAGCACCTCAAGAGGAGGCTTCTCTCAGCTCTAGCTATGTGAGAGGGACCCTGAGTTTGCGGCCTCAAGTGGAATGGACACTGCGATGCCCTGGCTCGAAATAAGGCCGGATATCCCTGCAGTGACTTGAATGCAGGCTCGTCTTGCATCTCCCAAGATGAAAGGATGTCTGAATCCCCTGTGGAGACCACAGAGAAAGACCTAGTTCCCGACATCATCGCGACCAGAGGCCTCACATCCTTTGAAAACTCCAGAGGTAGGCGGAGATCAGTGACTCCAAAGGAGAGGATGCCTGACTCCTCGTGAAACTTCATAGGAGTCCCAGGATTCCTGTGGCACGTGGAAAGGGACCCTTGGTCTCCCGCCTCAGCTGGAGAGGCGTCCCAATTGCCCTGCCAAGCCTCGAGGAGAATCCCGAGTTGTCCCTCGCAACTAGGCAGGAGTCCTGACGTCGCTGAAGAAACACGTGGGTGGAAGGGCCATCCCCGTCGTAACTCGAGAATATACCCCAAGTTCCCGCCGCAACTCGAGAAATACCATGAGACTTCCCCCTCGCCGTGAGATGAGGTCCGATTCCCCTGCACTGCATGCAGAGCAATACCGTGTTGCACATCACACATGAAAGGAGCCTTGATTTCCTTGATGGCACTCCAGAGAAACCCCAAGAACACTGTTTCAAGGCTAGAGGGATCCTGAGGTCACTGTAGCAACACAAAAGAGCTCCGTGGACCAAAAATCAACTCGAGATGAGAGGTTAGTCCCTGATTCCACTCCAGAGGAATACCACCTTACCACAAGCACCTCAAGAGGAGGCTTCTCTCAGCTCTAGGTATGTGAGAGGGACCCTGAGTTTGCGGCCTCAAGTGGAATGGACACCGAGATGCCCTGGCTCGAATTAAGGCCGCATATCCCTGCAGTGACTTGAATGCAGGCTCGTCTTGCATCTCCCAAGACGAAAGGATGTCTGAATCCCCTGTGGAGACCACAGAGAAAGACCTAGTTCCCGACATCATCGCGACCGGAGGCCTCACATCCTTTGGAAACTCCAGAGGTACACGGAGATCAGTGCCTCCAAAGGAGACGATGCCTGACTCCTCGTGAAACTTGATAGGAGTCCCAGGATTCCTGTGCACGTGGATAGGGACAGTTGGTCTCCCGCCTCAGCTGGAGAGGCGTCCCAATTGCCCTGCCAAGCCTCGAGGAGAATCCCGAGTTGTCCCTCGCAACTAGGCAGGAGTCCTGACGTCGCTGAACAAACACGTGGTTGAAAGAGCCATCCACGTCGTAACTCGAGAATATACCCCAGGTTCCCGCCGCAACTCGAGAAAAACCATGAGACTTTCCCCTCGCCGCGATATGAGGCCCGATTCCCCTGCACTGCGTGCAGAGCAATTCCGTGTTGCACATCACACATGAAAGGAGCCTTGATTTCCTTGATGGCACTCCAGAGAAACCCCAAGAACACTGTTTCAAGGCTAGAGGGATCCTGAGGTCACTGTAGCAACACGAAAGAGCTCCGTGGACCAAAAATCAACTCGAGATGAGAGGTTAGTCCCTGGCTTCGACTCCAGAGGAATACCACCTTACCACAAGCACCTCAAGAGGAGGCTTCTCTCAGCTCTAGGTATGTGAGAGGGACCCTGAGTTTGCGGCCTCAAGTGGAATGGACACCGTGATGCCCTGACTCGAAATAAGGCCGGATATCCCTGCAGTGACTTGAATGTAGACTCGTCTTGCATCTCACAAGACGAAAGGATGTCGGAATCCCCTGTGTAGATCACAGAGAAAGACCTAGTTCCCCACCTCATCGCGACCGGATGCCTCACATCCTTTGAAAACTCCAGAGGTACGCGGAGATCAGTGCCTCCAAAGGAGACGATGCCTGACATCTCGTGAAACTTGATAGGAGTCCCAGGATTCCTGTGGCACGTGGAAAGGGACCGTTGGTCTCCCGCCTCAGCTGGAGAGGCGTCCCAATTGCCCTGCCAAGCCTCGAGGAGAATCCCGAGTTGTCCCTGGCAACTAGGCATGAATCCTGACGTCGCTGAACAAACACGTGAGTGGAAGGGCCATCCCCGTCGTAACTCGAGAATATACCCCAGGTTGCCGCCGCAACCCGAGAAAAACCATGAGACTTCCCCCTCGCCAATAGATGAGGCCCGATTCCCATGCACTGTACGCAGAGCAATTCCGTGTTGCACATCACACATGAAAGGAGCCTTGATTTCCTTGATGGCACTCCAGAGAAACCCCAAGAACACTGTTTCAAGGCTAGAGGGATCCTGAGGTCACTGTAGCAACACGAAAAACTCCGTGGACCAAGAATCAACTCGAGATGAGAGGTTAGTCCCTGGCTTCGACTCCAGAGGAATACCACCTTACCACAAGCACCTCAAGAGGAGGCTTCTCTCAGCTCTAGGTATGTGAGAGGGACCCTGAGTTTGCGGCCTCAAGTGGAATGGACACCGCGATGCCCTGGCTCGAATTAAGGCCGGATATCCCTGCAGTGACTTGAATGCAGGCTCGTCTTGCATCTCCCAAGACGAAAGGATGTCTGAATCCCCTGTGGAGACCACTGAGAAAGACCTAGTTCCCCACCTCATCGCGACCGGAGGCCTCACATCCTTTGAAAACTCCAGAGGTACACGGAGATCAGTGCCTCCAAGGAGACGATGCCTGACTCCTCGTGAAACTTGATAGGAGTCCCAGGATTCCTGTGCACGTGGATAGGGACAGTTGGTCTCCCGCCTCAGCTGGAGAGGCGTCCCAATTGCCCTGCCAAGCCTCGAGGAGAATCCCGAGTTATCCCTCGCAACTAGGCAGGAGTCCTGACGTCGCTGAACAAACACGTGGTTGAAAGAGCCATCCCCGTCGTAACTCGAGAATATACCCCAGGTTCCCGCCGCAACTCGAGAAAAACCATGAGACTTTCCCCTCGCCACGATATGAGGCCCGATTCCCCTGCACTGCGTGCAGAGCAATTCCGTGTTGCACATCACACATGAAAGGAGCCTTGATTTCCTTGATGGCACTCCAGAGAAACCCCAAGAACACTGTTTCAAGGCTAGAGGGATCCTGAGGTCACTGTAGCAACACGAAAGAGCTCCGTGGACCAAAAATCAACTCGAGATGAGAGGTTAGTCCCTGGCTTCGACTCCAGAGGAATGCCACCTTACCACAAGCACCTCAAGAGGAGGCTTCTCTCAGCTCTAGCTATGTGAGAGGGACCCTCAGTTTGCGGCCTCAAGTGGAATGGACATCGCGATGCCCTGGCTCGAAATAAGGCCGGATATCCCTGCAGTGACTTGAATGCAGGCTCGTCTTGCATCTCCCAAGACGAAAGAATGTCTGAATCCCCTGTGGAGACCACAGAGAAAGACCTAGTTCCCCACCTCATCGCGACCTGAGGCCTCACATCCTTTGAAAACTCCAGAGGTACGCGGAGATCAGTGCCTCCAAAGGAGACGATGCCTGACTCCTCGTGAAACTTGATAGGAGTCCCAGGATTCCTGTGGCACGTGGAAAGGGATCCTTTGTCTCCCACTCAGCTGGAGAGGCGTTCCAATTGCCCTGCCAAGCCTCGAGGAAAATCCCGAGTTGTCCCTCGCAACTAGGCATGAGTCCTGACGTCGCTGAAAAAACACGTGGGTGGAAGGGTCATCACCGTCGTAACTCGAGAATATACCCCAGTTTCTCGCCGCAACTCGAGAAAAACCATGAGACTTCCCCCTCGCCGCGAGATGAGGCCGATTCCCCTGCACTGCGTGCAGTGCAATTCCGTGTTGCACATCACACATGAAAGGAGCCTTGATTTCCTTGATGGCACTCCAGAGAAAACCCAAGAACACTGTTTCAAGGCTAGAGGGATCCTGAGGTCACTGTAGCATCACGAAAGAGCTCCGTGGACCAAGAATCAACTCGAGATGAGAGGTTAGTCCCTGGCTTCGAATTCAGAGGAATACCACCTTACCACAAGCACCTCAAGAGGAGGCTACTCTCAGCTCTAGGTATGTGAGAGGGACCCTGAGTTTGCGGCCTCAAGTGGAAAGGACACCGCGATGCCCTGACTCGAAATAAGGCCGGATATCCCTGCAGTGACTTGAATGCAGGCTCGTCTTGCATCTCCCAAGACGAAAGGATGTCTGAATCCCCTGTGGAGACAACAGAGAAAGACCTAGTTCCCCACCTCATCGCGACCGGAGGCCTCATATCCTTTGAAAACTCCAGAGGTACGCGGAGATCAGTGCCTCCAAAGGAGACGATGCCTGACTCCTCGTGAAACTTCATAGGAGTCCCAGGATTCCTGTGGCACGTGGAAAGGGACCCTTGGTCTCCCGCCTCAGCTGGAGAGGCGTCCCAATTGCCCTGCCAAGCCTCGAGGAGAATCCCGAGTTGTCCCTCGCAACTAGGCAGGAGTCCTGACGTTGCTGAAGAAACACGTGTGTGGAAGGGCCTTCCCCGTCGTAACTCGAGAATATACCCCAGGTTCCCGCCGCAACTCGAGAAAAACCATGAGACTTCCCCCTCGCCGCGAGATGAGGCCCGATTCCCCTTCACTGCGTGCAGAACAATTCCGTGTTGCACATCAAACATGAAAGGAGCCTTGATTTCCTTGATGGCACTCCAGAGATACCCCAAGAACACTGTTTCAAGGCTAGAGGGATCATGAGGTCACTGTAGCCACATGAAAGAGCTCCGTGGACCAAAAATCAACTCGAGATGAGAGGTTAGTCCCTGGCTTCGACTCCAGAGGAAACCACCTTACCACAAGCACCTCGAGGAGGCTTCTCTCAGCTCTAGGTATGTGAGAGGGACACTGATTTTGCGGCCTCAAGTGGAATGGACACCGCGATGCCCTGACTCGAAATAAGGCCGAATATCCCTGCAGTGACTTGAATGCAGGCTCGCCTTGCATCTCCCAAGATGAAAGGATGTCTGAATCCCCTGTGGAGACCACAGAGAAAGACCTAGTTCCCGACATCATCGCGACCAGAGGCCTCACATCCTTTGAAAACTCCAGAGGTAGGCGGAGATCAGTGCCTCCAAAGAAGAGGATGCCTGACTCCTCGTGAAACTTCATAGGAGTCCCAGGATTCCTGTGGCACGTGGAAAGGGACCCTTGGTCTCCCGCCTCAGCTGGAGAGGCGTCCCAATTGCCCTGCCAAGCCTCGAGGAAAATCCCGAGTTGTCCCTCGCAACTAGGCAGGAGTTCTGACGTCGCTGAAGAAACACGTGGGTGGAAGGGCCATCCCCGTCGTAACTCGAGAATATACCGCAGGTTCCCGCCGCAACTCGAGAAATACCATGAGACTTCCCCCTCGCCGTGAGATGAGGTCCGATTCCCCTGCACTGCATGCAGAGCAATACCGTGTTGCACATCACACATGAAAGGAGCCTTGATTTCCTTGATGGCACTCCAGAGAAACCCCAAGAACACTGTTTCAAGGCTAGAGGGATCCTGAGGTCACTGTAGCAACTCGAAAGAGCTCCGTGGACCAAAAATCAACTCGAGATGAGAGGTTAGTCCCTGATTCGACTCCAGAGGAATACCACCTTACCACAAGCACCTCAAGAGGAGGCTTCTCTCAGCTCTAGGTATGTGAGAGGGACCCTGAGTTTGCGGCCTCAAGTGGAATGGACACCGCGATGCCCTGGCTCGAATTAAGGCCGCATATCCCTGCAGTGACTTGAATGCAGGCTCGTCTTGCATCTCCCAAGACGAAAGGATGTCTGAATCCCCTGTGGAGACCACAGAGAAAGACCTAGTTCCCCACCTCATCGCGACCGGAGGCCTCACATCCTTTGAAAACTCCAGAGGTACACGGAGATCAGTGCCTCCAAAGGAGACGATGCCTGACTCCTCGTGAAACTTGATAGGAGTCCCAGGATTCCTGTGCACGTGGATAGGGACAGTTGGTCTCCCGCCTCAGCTGGAGAGGCGTCCCAATTGCCCTGCCAAGCCTCGAGGAGAATCCCGAGTTGTCCCTCGCAACTAGGCAGGAGTCCTGACGTCGCTGAACAAACACGTGGTTGAAAGAGCCATCCACGTCGTAACTCGAGAATATACCCCAGGTTCCCGCCGCAACTCGAGAAAAACCATGAGACTTTCCCCTCGCCGCGATATGAGGCCCGATTCCCCTGCACTGCGTGCAGAGCAATTCCGTGTTGCACATCACACATGAAAGGAGCCTTGATTTCCTTGATGGCACTCCAGAGAAACCCCAAGAACACTGTTTCAAGGCTAGAGGGATCATGAGGTCACTGTAGCAACACGAAAGAGCTCCGTGGACCAAAAATCAACTCGAGATGAGAGGTTAGTCCCTGGCTTCGACTCCAGAGGAATACCACCTTACCACAAGCACCTCAAGAGGAGGCTTCTCTCAGCTCTAGGTATGTGAGAGGGACCCTGAGTTTGCGGCCTCAAGTGGAATGGACACCGTGATGCCCTGACTCGAAATAAGGCCGGATATCCCTGCAGTGACTTGAATGTAGGCTCGTCTTGCATCTCACAAGACGAAAGGATGTCGGAATCCCCTGTGTAGATCACAGAGAAAGACCTAGTTCCCCACCTCATCGCGACCGGATGCCTCACATCCTTTGAAAACTCCAGAGGTACGCGGAGATCAGTGCCTCCAAAGAAGACGATGCCTGACATCTCGTGAAACTTGATAGGAGTCCCAGGATTTCTGTGGCACGTGGAAAGGGACCCTTGGTCTCCCGCCTCAGCTGGAGAGGCGTCCCAATTGCCCTGCCAAGCCTCGAGGAGAATCCCGAGTTGTCCCTCGCAACTAGGCATGAATCCTGACGTCGCTGAACAAACACGTGGGTGGAAGGGCCATCCCCCTCGGAACTCGAGAATATACCCCAGGTTGGCGCCGCAACTCGAGAAAAACCATGAGACTTCCCCCTCGCCAAGAGATGAGGCCCGATTCCCATGCACTGTACGCAGAGCAATTCCGTGTTGAACATCACACATGAAAGGAGCCTTGATTTCCTTGGTGGCACTCCAGAGAAACCCCAAGAACACTGTTTCAAGGCTAGAGGGATCCTGAGGTCACTGTAGCAACACGAAAAACTCCGTGGACCAAGAATCAACTCGAGATGAGAGGTTAGTCCCTGGCTTCGACTCCAGAGGAATACCACCTTACCACAAGCACCTCAAGAGGAGGCTTCTCTCAGCTCTAGGTATGTGAGAGGGACCCTGAGTTTGCGGCCTCAAGTGGAATGGACACCGCGATGCCCTCGCTTGAATTAAGGCCGGATATTCCTGCAGTGACTTGAATGCAGGCTCGTCTTGCATCTCCCAAGATGAAAGGATGTCTGAATCCCCTGTGGAGACCACAGAGAAAGACCTAGTTCCCGACCTCATCGCGACCAGAGGCCTCACATCCTTTGAAAACTCCAGAGGTTCGCGGAGATCAGTGCCTCCAAAGGAGACGATGCCTGACTCCTCGTGAAACTTGATAGGAGTCCCAGGATTCCTGTGGCACGTGGAAAGGGACCCTTGGTCTCGCGCCTCAGCTGGAGAGGAGTCCCAATTGCCCTGCCAAGCCTCGAGGAGAATCCCGAGTTGTCCCTCGCAACTAGGCAGGAGTCCTGACGTCGCTGAAGAAACACGTGGATGGAAGGGCCATCCCCGTCGTAACTCGAGAATATACCCCAGGTTCCCGCCGCAACTCGAGAAATACCATGAGACTTCCCCCTCGCTGTGAGATGAGGTCCGATTCCCCTGCACTGCATGCAGAGCAATACCGTGTTGCACATCACACATGAAAGGAGCCTTGATTTCCTTGATGGCACTCCACAGAAACCCCAAGAACACTGTTTTAAGGCTAGAGGGATCCTGAGGTCACTGTAGCAACACGAAAGAGTTCCGTGGACCAAAAATCAACTCGAGATGAGAGGTTAGTCCCTGGCTTCGACTCCAGAGGACTACCACCTTACCACAAGCACCTCAAGAGGAGGCTTCTCTCAGCTCTAGGTATGTGAGAGGGACCCTGAGTTTGCGGCCTCAAGTGGAATGGACACCGCGATGCCCTGGCTCGAATTAAGGCCGCATATCCCTGCAGTGACTTGAATGCAGGCTCGTCTTGCATCTCCCAAGACGAAAGGATGTCTGAATCCCCTGTGGAGACCACTGAGAAAGACCTAGTTCCCCACCTCATCGCGACCGGAGGCCTCACATCCTTTGAAAACTCCAGAGGTACACGGAGATCAGTGCCTCCAAGGAGACGATGCCTGACTCCTCGTGAAACTTGATAGGAGTCCCAGGATTCCTGTGCA
The DNA here is from genome assembly GCF_910594005.1 of Cervus elaphus. Lineage (NCBI taxonomy): Eukaryota > Metazoa > Chordata > Mammalia > Artiodactyla > Cervidae > Cervus > Cervus elaphus. The sequence continues at coordinate 9,387,492 of NC_057834.1, read as the reverse complement.
CGTGGATAGGGACAGTTGGTCTCCCGCCTCAGCTGGAGAGGCGTCCCAATTGCCCTGCCAAGCCTCGAGGAGAATCCCGAGTTATCCCTCGCAACTAGGCATGAATCCTGACGTCGCTGAACAAACACGTGGTTGAAAGAGCCATCCCCGTCGTAACTCGAGAATACACCCCAGGTTCCCGCCGCAACTCGAGAAAAACCATGAGACTTTCCCCTCGCCGCGATATGAGGCCCGATTCCCCTGCACTGCGTGCAGAGCAATTCCGTGTTGCACATCACACATGAAAGGAGCCTTGATTTCCTTGGTGGCACTCCAGAGAAACCCCAAGAACACTGTTTCAAGGCTAGAGGGATCCTGAGGTCACTGTAGCAACACGAAAGAGCTCCGTGGACCAAAAATCAACTCGAGATGAGAGGTTAGTCCCTGGCTTCGACTCCAGAGGAATGCCACCTTACCACAAGCACCTCAAGAGGAGGCTTCTCTCAGCTCTAGCTATGTGAGAGGGACCCTCAGTTTGCGGCCTCAAGTGGAATGGACATCGCGATGCCCTGGCTCGAAATAAGGCCGGATATCCCTGCAGTGACTTGAATGCAGGCTCGTCTTGCATCTCCCAAGACGAAAGAATGTCTGAATCCCCTGTGGAGACCACAGAGAAAGACCTAGTTCCCCACCTCATCGCGACCGGAGGCCTCACATCCTTTGAAAACTCCAGAGGTACGCGGAGATCAGTGCCTCCAAAGGAGACGATGCCTGACTCCTCGTGAAACTTGATAGGAGTCCCAGGATTCCTGTGGCACGTGGAAAGGGACCCTTTGTCTCCCACTCAGCTGGAGAGGCGTTCCAATTGCCCTGCCAAGCCTCGAGGAAAATCCCGAGTTGTCCCTCGCAACTAGGCATGAGTCCTGACGTCGCTGAAAAAACACGTGGGTGGAAGGGTCATCACCGTCGTAACTCGAGAATATACCCCAGTTTCTCGCCGCAACTCGAGAAAAACCATGAGACTTCCCCCTCGCCGCGAGATGAGGCCGATTCCCCTGCACTGCGTGCAGTGCAATTCCGTGTTGCACATCACACATGAAAGGAGCCTTGATTTCCTTGATGGCACTCCAGAGAAAACCCAAGAACACTGTTTCAAGGCTAGAGGCATCCTGAGGTCACTGTAGCATCACGAAAGAGCTCCTTGGACGAAGAATCAACTCGAGATGAGAGGTTAGTCCCTGGCTTCGACTCCAGAGGAATACCACCTTACCACAAGCACCTCAAGAGGAGGCTACTCTCAGCTCTAGGTATGTGAGAGGGACCCTGAGTTTGCGGCCTCAAGTGGAAAGGACACCGCGATGCCCTGACTCGAAATAAGGCCGGATATCCCTGCAGTGACTTGAATGCAGGCTCGTCTTGCATCTCCCAAGACGAAAGGATGTCTGAATCCCCTGTGGAGACAACAGAGAAAGACCTAGTTCCCCACCTCATCGCGACCGGAGGCCTCATATCCTTTGAAAACTCCAGAGGTACGCGGAGATCAGTGCCTCCAAAGGAGACGATGCCTGACTCCTCTTGAAACTTCATAGGAGTCCCAGGATTCCTGTGGCACGTGGAAAGGGACCCTTGGTCTCCCGCCTCAGCTGGAGATGCGTCCCAATTGCCCTGCCAAGCGTCGAGGAGAATCCCGAGTTGTCCCTCGCAACTAGGCAGGAGTCCTGACGTTGCTGAAGAAACACGTGTGTGGAAGGGCCTTCCCCGTCGTAACTCGAGAATATACCCCAGGTTCCCGCCGCAACTCGAGAAAAACCATGAGACTTCCCCCTCGCCGCGAGATGAGGCCCGATTCCCCTGCACTGCATGCAGAGCAATTCCGTGTTGCACATCAAACATGAAAGGAGCCTTGATTTCCTTGATGGCACTCCAGAGATACCCCAAGAACACTGTTTCAAGGCTAGAGGGATCATGAGGTCACTGTAGCCACATGAAAGAGCTCCGTGGACCAAAAATCAACTCGAGATGAGAGGAGAGTCCCTGGCTTCGACTCCAGAGGAAACCACCTTACCACAAGCACCTCGAGGAGGCTTCTCTCAGCTCTAGGTATGTGAGAGGGACACTGATTTTGCGGCCTCAAGTGGAATGGACACCGCGATGCCCTGACTCGAAATAAGGCCGAATATCCCTGCAGTGACTTGAATGCAGGCTCGTCTTGCATCTCCCAAGATGAAAGAATGTCTGAATATCCTGTGGAGACCACATAGAAAGACATAGTTCCCCAACTCATCGCGACCGGAGGCCTCACATACTTTGAAAACTCCAGAGGTACACTGAGATCAGTGCCTCAAAAGGAGACGATGCCTGACTCCTCGCGAAACTTGATAGGAGTCCCAGGATTCCTGTGGCACGTGGAAAGGAACTCTTCGTCTCCCGCCTCAGCTGGAGAGGCGTCCCAATTGCCCTGCCAAGCCTCGAGGAGAATCCCGAGTTGTCCCTCGCAACTAGGCAGGAGTGCTCACGTCGCTGAACAAACACGTGGGTGGAAGGGCCATCCCCGTCGTAACTCGAGAATATACCCCAGGTTCCTGCCGCAACTCGAGAAAAACCATGAGACTTCCCCCTCGCCGCAAGATGAGGCCCGATTCCCCTGCACTGCATTCAAAGCAATTCCGTGTTGAACATCAAACATGAAAGGAGCCTTGATTTCCTTGATGGAACTCCATAGAAACCCCAAGAACACTGTTTCAAGGCTAGAGGGATCCTGAGGTCACTGTCGCAACACGAAACAGCTCCGTGGACCAAAAATCAACTCGAGATGAGAGGTTAGTCCCTGGCTTCGACTCCAGAGGAATACCACCTTACCACAAACACCTCAAGAGGAGGCTTCTCTCAGCTCTAGGTATGTGAGAGGGACCCTGATTTTGCGGCCGCAAGTGGAATGGACACTGCGATGCCCTGACTCGAAATAAGGCCGGATATCCTGCAGTGACTTGAATGCAGGCTCGTCTTACATCTCCCAAAATGAAAGGATGTCTGAATCCCCTGTGGAGACCACAGAAAAAGACCTAGTTCCCGACATCATCGCGACCAGAGGCCTCACATCCTTTGAAAACTCCAGAGGTACGCGGAGATCAGTGCCTCCAAAGGAGACGATGCCTGACTCCTCGTGAAACTTCATAGGAGTCCCAGGATTCCTGTGGCACGTGGAAAGGGACCCTTGGTCTCCCGCCTCAGCTGGAGAGGCGTCCCAATTTCCCTGCCAAGCCTCGAGGAGAATCCCGAGTTGTCCCTCGCAACTAGGCAGGAGTCCTGACGTCGCTGAAGAAACACGTGTGTGGAAGGGCCATCCCCGTCGTAACTCGAGAATATAACCCAGGATCCCGCCGCAACTCGAGAAATACCATGAGACTTCCCCCTCGCCGTGAGATGAGGTCCGATTCCCCGGCACTGCATGCAGAGCAATACCGTGTTGCACATCACACATGAAAGGAGCCTTGATTTCCTTGATGGCACTCCAGAGAAACCCCAAGAACACTGTTTCAAGGCTAGAGGGATCCTGAGGTCACTGTAGCAACTCGAAAGAACTCCGTGGACCAAAAATCAACTCGAGATGAGAGGTTAGTCCCTGATTCGACTCCAGAGGAATACCACCTTACCACAAGCACCTCAAGAGGAGGCTTCTCTCAGCTCTAGGTATGTGAGAGGGACCCTGAGTTTGCGGCCTCAAGTGGAATGGACACCGCGATGCCCTGGCTCGAATTAAGGCCGCATATCCCTGCAGTGACTTGAATGCAGGCTCGTCTTGCATCTCCCAAGACGAAAGGATGTCTGAATCCCCTTTGGAGACCACAGAGAAAGACCTAGTTCCCCACCTCATCGAGACCGGAGGCCTCACATCCTTTGAAAACTCCAGAGGTTCACGGAGATCAGTGCCTCCAAAGGAGACGATGCCTGACACCTCGTGAAACTTGATAGGAGTCCCAGGATTCCTGTGGCACGTGGAAAGGGACACTTGGTCTCCCGCCTCAGCTGGAGAGGCGTCCCAATTGCCCTGCCAAGCCTCGAGGAGAATCCCGAGTTGTCCCTCGCAACTAGGCAGGAGTCCTGACGTCGCTGAACAAACACGTGGTTGAAAGAGCCATCCACGTCGTAACTCGAGAATATACCCCAGGTTCCCGCCGCAACTCGAGAAAAGCCATGAGACTTTCCCCTCGCCGCGATATGAGGCCCGATTCCCCTGCACTGCATGCAGAGCAATTCCGTGTTGCACATCACACATGAAAGGAGCCTTGATTTCCTTGATGGCACTCCAGAGATACCCCAAGAACACTGTTTCAAGGCTAGAGGGATCATGAGGTCACTGTAGCCACATGAAAGAGCTCTGTGGACCAAAAATCAACTCGAGATGAGAGGTTAGTCCCTGGTTTGACTCCAGAGGAAACCACCTTACCACAAGCACCTCAAGAGGAGGCTTCACTCAGCTCTAGGTATGTGAGAGGGACACTGATTTTGCGGCCTCAAGTTTAATGGACACCGCGATGCCCTGACTCGAAATAAGGCCGAATATCCCTGCAGTGACTTGAATGCAGGCTCGTCTTGAATCTCCCAAGACGAAAGGATGTCTGAATATCCTGTGGAGACCACAGATAAAGACCTAGGTCCCCACTTCATCGTGACCGGAGGCCTCACATACTTTGAAAACTCCAGAGGTACACTGAGATCAGTGCCTCCAAAGGAGACGATGCCTGACTCCTCGCGAAACTTGATAGGAGTCCCAGGATTCCTGTGGCACGTGGAAAGGAACTCTTCGTCTCCCGCCTCAGCTGGAGAGGCGTCCCAATTGCCCTGCCAAGCCTCGAGGAGAATCCCGAGTTGTCACTCTCAACTAGGCAGGAGTGCTCACGTCGCTGAACAATCACGTGGGTGGAAGGGCCATCCCCGTCGTAACTCGAGAATATACCCCAGGTTCCCGCCGCAACTCGAGAAAAACCATGAGACTTCCCCCTCGCCGCAAGATGAGGCCCGATTCCCCTGCACTGCATTCAAAGCAATTCCGTGTTGCACATCAAACATGAAAGGAGCCTTGATTTCCTTGATGGAACTCCATAGAAACCCCAAGAACACTGTTTCAAGGCTAGAGGGATCCTGAGGTCACTGTTGCAACACGAAACAGCTCCGTGGACCAAAAATCAACTAGAGATGAGAGGTTAGTCCCTGGCTTCGACTCCAGAGGAATACCACCTTACCACAAACACCTCAAGAGGAGGCTTCTCTCAGCTCTAGGTATGTGAGAGAGACCCTGATTTTGCGGCCGCAAGTGGAATGGACACTGCGATGCCCTGACTCGAAATAAGGCCGGATATCCCTGCAGTGACTTGAATGCAGGCTCGTCTTGCATCTCCCAAGATGAAAGGATGTCTGAATCCCCTGTGGAGACCACAGAAAAAGACCTAGTTCCCCAATCATCGCGACCGGAGACCTCACATTCTTTGAAAACTCCACAGGTACGCGGAGATCAGTGCCTCCAAAGAAGACGATGCCTGACTCCTCATGAAAATTGATAGGAGTCCCAGGATTCCTGTGGCACGTGGAAAGGAACCCTTGGTCTCCCGCCTCAGCTGGAGAGGCGTCCCAATTGCCCTGCCAAGCCTCGAGGAGAATCCCGAGTTGTCCCTCGCAACTAGGCAGGAGTCCTGACGTCGCTGAACAAACACGTGTGTGGAAGGGCCTTCCCCGTCGTAACTCGAGAATATACCCCAGGTTCCCGCCGAAACTTGAGAAAAATCATGAGACTTCCCCCTCGCCGCGAGATGTGGCCCGATTCCCCTGCACTGAGTGCAGAGCAATTCCGTGTAGCACATCAAACATGAAAGGAGCCTTGATTTCCTTGATGGCACTCCAGAGAAACCCCAAGAACACTGTTTCAAGGCTAGAGGGATCCTGAGGTCACTGTAGCAACACGAAAGAGCTCCGTGGACCAAGAATCAACTCGAGATGAGAGGTTAGTCCCTGGCTTCGACTGCAGAGGAATACCACCTTACCACAAGCACCTCAAGAGGAGGCTTCTCTCAGCTCTAGGTATGTGAGAGGGACCCTGAGTTTGCGGCCTCAAGTGGAATGGACACTGCGATGCCCTGACGCGAGATAAGGCCGGATATCACTGCAGTGACTTGAATGCAGGCTCGTCTTGCATCTCCCAAGACGAAAGGATGTCTGAATCCCCTGTGGAGACCACAGAGAAAGACCTAGTTCCCCACCTCATCGCGACCGGAGGCCTCACATCCTTTGAAAACTCCAGAGGTACGCGGAGATAAGTGTCTCCAAAGGAGACGATGCCTGACTCCTCGTGAAACTTGATAGGAGTCCCAGGATTCCTGTGGCACGTGGAAAAGGACCCTTGGTCTCCTGCCTCAGCTGAAGAGGCGTCCCAATTGCCCTGCCAAGCCTCGAGGAGAATCCCGAATTGTCCCTCGCAACTAGGCAGGAGTCCTGACGTCGCTGAACAAACACGTGGGTGGAATGGCCATCCCCGTCGTAACTGGAGAATATACCCCAGGTTCCCGCCGCAACTCGAGAAAAACCATGAGACTTCCCCCTCGCCGCAAGATGAGGCCCGATTCCCCTGCACTGCGTGCAGAGCAATTCCGTGTTGCACATCACACATGAAAGGAGCCTTGATTTCCTTGATGGCACTCCAGAGAAACCCCAAGAACACTGTTTCAAGGCTAGAGGGATCCTGAGGTCACTGTAGCAACACGAAAGAACTCCGTGGACCAAGAATCTACTCGAGATGATAGGTTAGTCCCTGGCTTCGACTCCAGAGGAATACCACCTTACCACAAGCACCTCAAGAGGAGGCTTCTCTCAGCTCTAGGTATGTGAGAGGGACCCTGATTTTGCGGCCTCAAGTGGAATGAACACCGCGATGACCTGACTCGAAATAAGGCCGGATATCCCTGCAGTGACCTGAATGCAGGCTCGTCTTGCATCTCCCAAGATGAAAGGATGTCTGAATCCTCTGTGTAGACCACAGAGAAAGACCTAGTTCCCCTCCTCATCGCGACCGGAGGCCTCACATCCTTTGAAAACTCCAGAGGTACGCGGAGATCAGTGCCTCCAAAGGAGACGATGCCTGACTCCTCGTGAAACTTGATAGGAGTCCCAGGATTCCTGTGGCACGTGGAAAGGGACCCTTGGTCTCCCGCCTCAGCTGGAGAGCCGTCCCAATTGCCCTGCCAAGCCTCGAGGAGAATCCCGAGTTGTCCCTCGCAACTAGGCAGGAGTCCTGACGTCGCTGAACAAACACGTGGGTGGAGGGCCATCCCCGTCGTAACTCGAGAATATACCCCAGGTTCCCGCCGTAACTGGAGAAAAACCATGAGACTTCCCCCTCCCCGCGTGATGAGGCCCGATTCCCCTGCACTGCGTGCAGAGCAATACCGTGTTGCACATCACACATGAAAGGAGCCTTGATTTCCTTGATGGCACTCCAGAGAAACCCCAAGTACACTGTTTCAAGGCTAGAGGGATCCTGAGGTCACTGTAGCAACACGAAAGAGCTCCGTGGACCAAGAATCAACTCGAGATGAGAGGTTAGTCCCTGGCTTCGACTGCAGAGGAATACCACCTTACCACAAGCACCTCAAGAGGAGGCTTCTCTCAGCTCTAGGTATGTGAGAGGGACCCTGAGTTTGCGGCCTCAAGTGGAATGGACACTGCGATGCCCTGACGCGAGATAAGGCCGGATATCACTGCAGTGACTTGAATGCAGGCTCGTCTTGCATCTCCCAAGATGAAAGGATGTCTGAATCCTCTGTGTAGACCACAGAGAAAGACCTAGTTCCCCACCTCATTGCGACCGGAGGCCTCACATCCTTTGAAAACTCCAGAGGTACGCGGAGATAAGTGCCTCCACAGGAAACGATGCCTGACTCCTCGTGAAACTTGATAGGAGTCCCAGGATTCCTGTGGCACGTGGAAAGGGACACTTGGTCTCCCACCTCAGTTGGAGAGCCGTCCCAATTGCCCTGCCAAGCCTCGAGGAGAATCCCGAGTTGTCCCTCGCAACTAGGCAGGAGTCCTGACGTCGCTGAACAAACACGTGGGTGGAGGGCCATCCCCGTCGTAACTCGAGAATATACCCCAGGTTCCCGCCGTAACTGGAGAAAAACCATGAGACTTCCCCCTCGCCGCGTGATGAGGTCCGATTCCCCTGCACTGCGTGCAGAGCAATTCCGTGTTGCACATCACACATGAAAGGAGCCTTGATTTCCTTGATGGCACTCCAGAGAAACCCCAAGTACACTGTTTCAAGGCTAGAGGGATCCTGAGGTCACTGTAGCAACACGAAAGATCTCCGTGGACCAAGAATCAACTCGAGATGAGAGGTTAGTCCCTGGCTTCGACTGCAGAGGAATACCACCTTACCACAAGCACCTCAAGAGGAGGCTTCTCTCAGCTATAGGTATGTGAGAGGGACCCTGAGTTTGCGGCCTCAAGTGGAATGGACACTGCGATGCCCTGACGCGAAATAAGGCCGAATATCCCTGCAGTGACTTGAATGCAGGCTCGTCTTGCATCTCCCAAGACGAAAGGATGTCTGAATCCCCTGTGGAGACCACAGAGAAAGACGTAGTTCCCCACCTCATCGCGACCGAGGGCCTCACATCCTTTGAAAACTCCAGAGGTACGCGGAGATAAGTGCCTGCAAAGGAGACGATGCCTGACTACTCATGAAACTTGATAGGAGTCACCGGATTCCTGTGGCACATGGAAAGGGACCCTTGGTCTCCTGCCTCATCTGAAGAGGCGTCCCAATTGCCCTGCCAAGCCTCGAGGAGAATCGCGAGTTGTCCCTCGCAACTAGGCAGGAGTCCTGACGTCGCTGAACAAACACGTGGGTGGAAGGGCCATCCCCGTCGTAACTCGAGAATATACCCCAGGTTCCCGCCGCAACTCGAGTAAAACCATGAGACTTCCCCCTCGCTGCGAGATGAGGCCCGATTCCCCTGCACTGCGTGCAGAGCAATACCGTGTTGCACATCACACATGAAAGGAGCCTTGATTTCCTTGATGGCACACCAGAGAAACCCCAAGAACACTGTGTCAAGGCTAGAGGGATCCTGAGGTCACTGTAGCAACACGAAAGAGCTCCGTGGACCAAGAATCTACTCGAGATGAGAGGTTAGTCCCTGGCTTCGACTCCAGAGGACCACCACCTTACCACAAGCACCTCAAGAGGAGGCTTCTCTCAGCTCTAGGTATGTGAGAGGAACCCTGAGTTTGCGGCCTCAAGTGGAATGAACACCGCGATAACCTGACTCGAAATAAGGCCGGATATCCCTGCAGTGACTTGAATGCAGGCTCATCTTGCATCTCCCAAGACGAAAGGATGTCTGAATCCTCTGTGTAGACCACAGAGAAAAACCTAGTTCCCCACCTCATCGCGACCGGAGGCCTCACATCCTTTGAAAACTCCAGAGGTACGCGGAGATCAGTGCCTCCAAAGGAGACGATGCCTGACTCCTCATGAAACTTGATAGGAGTCCCAGGATTCCTGTGGCACGTGGAAAGGGACTCTTGGTCTCCTGCCTCAGCTGGAGAGGCGTCCCTATTGCCCTGCCAAGCCTCGAGGAGAATCCCGAGTTGTCCCTCGCAACTAGGCAGGAGTCCTGACGTCGCTGAACAAACACGTGGGTGGAGGGCCTTCCCCGTCGTAACTCGAGAATATACCCCAGGTTCCCGCCGAAACTTGAGAAAAATCATGAGACTTCCCCCTCGCCGCGAGATGTGGCCCGATTCCCCTGCACTGAGTGCAGAGCAATTCCGTGTAGCACATCAAACATGAAAGGAGCCTTGATTTCCTTGATGGCACTCCAGAGAAACCCCAAGAACACTGTTTCAAGGCTAGAGGGATCCTGAGGTCACTGTAGCAACACGAAAGAGCTCCGTGGACCAAGAATCAACTCGAGATGAGAGGTTAGTCCCTGGCTTCGACTGCAGAGGAATACCACCTTACCACAAGCACCTCAAGAGGAGGCTTCTCTCAGCTCTAGGTATGTGAGAGGGACCCTGAGTTTGCGGCCTCAAGTGGAATGGACACTGCGATGCCCTGACGCGAGATAAGGCCGGATATCACTGCAGTGACTTGAATGCAGGCTCGTCTTGCATCTCCCAAGACGAAAGGATGTCTGAATCCCCTGTGGAGACCACAGAGAAAGACCTAGTTCCCCACCTCATCGTGACCGGAGGCCTCACATCCTTTGAAAACTCCAGAGGTACGCGGAGATAAGTGCCTCCAAAGGAGACGATGCCTGACTCCTCATGAAACTTGATAGGAGTCCCAGGATTCCTATGGCATGTGGAAAGGGACCCTTGGTCTCCTGCCTCAGCTGAAGAGGCATCCCAATTGCCCTGCCAAGCCTCGAGGAGAATCCCGAGTTGTCCCTCGCAACTAGGCAGGAGTGCTCACGTCGCTGAACAAACACGTGGGTGGAAGGGCCATCCCCGTCGTAACTCGAGAATATACCCCAGGTTCCCGCCGCAACTCGAGAAAAACCATGAGACTTCCCCCTCGCCGCAAGATGAGGCCCGATTCCCCTGCACTGCATTCAAAGCAATTCCGTGTTGCACATCAAACATGAAAAGAGCCTTGATTTCCTTGATGGAACTCCATAGAAACCCCAAGAACACTGTTTCAAGGCTAGAGGGATCCTGAGGTCACTGTCGCAACACGAAACAGCTCTGTCGACCAAAAATCAACTCGAGATGAGAGGTTAGTCCCTGGCTTCGACTCCAGAGGAATACCACCTTACCACAAACACCTCAAGAGGAGGCTTCTCTCAGCTCTAGGTATGTGAGAGAGACCCTGATTTTGCGGCCGCAAGTGGAATGGACACTGCGATGCCCTGACTCGAAATAAGGCCGGACATCCCTGCAGTGACTTGAATGCAGGCTCGTCTTGCATCTCCCAAGATGAAAGGATGTCTGAATCCCCTGTGGAGACCACAGAAAAAGACCTAGTACCCCAATTCATCGCGACCGGAGACCTCACATTCTTTGAAAACTCCACAGGTACGCGGAGATCAGTGCCTCCAAAGAAGACGATGCCTGACTCCTCATGAAACTTGATAGGAGTCCCAGGATTCCTGTGGCACGTGGAAAGGAACCCTTGGTCTCCCGCCTCAGCTGGAGAGGCGTCCCAATTGCCCTGCCAAGCCTCGAGAAGATTCCCGAGTTGTCCCTCGCAACTAGGCAGGAGTCCTGACGTCGCTGAACAAACACGTGGGTGGAAGGGCCATCCCCGTCGTAACTCGAGAATATACCCCAGGTTCCCGCCGCAACTCGAGAAAAACCATGAGACTTCCTCCTCGCCGCGAGATGAGGCCCGATTCCCCTGCATTGCGTGCAGAGCAATTCCGTGTTGCACATCACACATGAAAGGAGCCTTAATTTCCTTGATGGCACTCCAGAGAAACCCCAAGAACATTGTTTCATGGCTAGAGGGATCCTGAGGTCCCTGTAGCAACACGAAAGAGCTCCGTGGACCAAGAATCAACTCGAGATGAGAGGTTAGTCCCTGGCTTCGACTCCAGAGGAATACCACCTTACCACAAGCACCTCAAGAGGAGGCTTCTCTCAGCTCTAGGTATGTGAGAGGGACCCTGAGTTTGCGGCCTAAGTGGAATGGACACCGCGATGCCCTGACTCGAAATAAGGCCGGATATCCCTGCAGTGACTTGAATGCAGGCTCGTCTTGCATTTCACAAGATGAAAGAATGTCTGAATCCCCTGTGGAGTCCACAGAGAAAGACCTAGTTTCCTACCTCATGGCGACGGTAGGCCTCACATCCTTTGAAAACTCCAGAGGTACGCGGAGATCAGTGCCTCCAAAGGAGACGATGCCTGACTCCTCGTGAAACTTGATAGGATTCCCAGGATTCCTGTGGCACGTGCAAAGGGACCCTTGGTCTCCCGCCTCAGCTGGAGAGGCGTCCCAATTGCCCTGCCAAGCCTCGAGGAGAATCCCGAGTTGTCCCTCGCAACTAGGCAAGAGTCCTGACGTGGCTGAACAAACACGTGTGTGGAAGGGCCATCCCCGTCGTATTTCGAGAATATACCCCAGGTTCCCGCCGCAACTTGAGAAAAACCATGAGACTTCCCCCTCGCCGCGAGATGAGGCCTGATTCCCCTGCACTGCGTGCAGAGCAACTTCGTGTTGCACATCACACATGAAAGGAGCCTTGATTTCCTTGGTGGAACTCCAGAGAAACCCCAAGAACACTGTTTCAAGGCTAGAGGGATCCTGAGGTCACTGTAGCAACACGAAAGAGCTCCGTGGACCACAAATCAACTCGAGATGAGAGGTTAGTCCCTGGCTTCGAATCCAGACGAATCCCACCTTACCACAAGCACCTCAAGAGGAGGCTTCTCTCAGCTCTAGGTATGTGAGAGGGACCCTGAGTTTGCGGCCTCAAGTGGAATGGACACTGCGATTCCCTGACGCGAAATAAGGCCGGATACCCCTGCAGTGACTTGAATGCAGGCTCGTCTTGCATCTCCCAAGACGAAAGGATGTTTGAATCACCTGTGTAGACCACAGAGAAAGACCTATTTCCCCACCTCATCGCGACCGGAGGCCTCATATCCTTTGAAAACTCCAGAGGTACGCGGAGATCAGTGCCTCCAAAGGAGACGATGCCTGACTCCTCGTGAAACTTGATAGGAGTCCCAGGATTCCTGTGGAACGTGGAAAGGGACCCTTGGTCTCCCGCCTCAGCTGGAGAGGCATCCCAATGGCCCTGCCAAGCCTCGAGGAGAATCCCGAGTTGTCCCTCGCAACTAGGCAGGAGTCCTGACATCGCTGAACAAACACGTGGGTGGAAGGGCCATCCCCGTCGTAACTCGAGAATATACCCCAGGTTCCCGCCGCAACTCGAGAAAAACCATGAGACTTCCCCCTCGCCGCGAGATGAGCCCTGATTCCCCTGCACTGCGTGCAGAGCAATTCCGTGTTGCACATCACACATGAAAGGAGCCTTGATTTCCTTGATGGCTCTCCAGAGAAACCCCAAGAACACTCTTTCAAGGCTAGAGGGATCCTTAGGTCACTGTAGCAACACGAAAGAGCTCCGTGGACCAAAAATCAACTCGAGATGAGAGGTTAGTCCCTGGCTTCGACTCCAGAGGAATACCACCTTACCACAAGCACCTCAAGAGGAGGCTTCTCTCAGCTCTAAGTATGTGAGAGGGACCCTGAGTTTGCGGCCTCAAGTGGATTGGACACCGCGATGCCCTGACTCGATATAAGGTCGGATATCCCTGCAGTGACTTGAATGCAGGCTCGTCTTGCATCTCCCAAGACGAAAGGATGTCTGAATCCCCTGTGGAGATCACAGAGAAAGACCTAGTTCCCCACCTCATTGCGACCGGAGGCCTCACATCCTTTGAAAACTCCAGAGGTACGCGGAGATCAGTGCCTCCAAAGCAGACGATGCCTGACTCCTCGTGAAACTTGATAGGAGTCCCAGGATTCCTGTGGCACGTGGAAAGGGAACCTTGGTCTCCCGCCTCAGCTGGAGAGGCGTCCCAATTGCCCTGCCAAGCCTCGAGGAGAATCCCGAGTTGTCCCTCGCAACTAGGCAGGAGTCCTGACGTTCCTGAACAAACACGTGTGTGGAAGGTCCATCCCCGTCGTAACTCGAGAATATACCCCAGGTTTCTGCCGCAACTCGAAAAAAAGCATGAGACTTCCAACTCGCCGCGATATGAGGCCCGATTCCCCTGCACTGCGTGCAGAGCAATTCCGTGTTGCACATCACACATGAAAGGAGCCTTGATTTCCTTGATGGCACTCCAGAGAAACCCCAAGAACACTGTTTCAAGGCTAGAGGGATCATGAGGTCACTGTAGCAACACGAAAGAACTCCGTGGACCAAAAATCAACTCGAGATGAGAGGTTAGTCCCTGGCTTCGACTCCAGAGGAATACCACCTTACCACAAGCACCTCAAGAGGAGGCTTCTCTCAGCTCTAGGTATGTGAGAGGGACCCTGAGTTTGCGGCCTCAAGTGGAATGGACACCGTGATGCCCTGACTCGAAATAAGGCCGGATATCCCTGCAGTGACTTGAATGTAGGCTCGTCTTGCATCTCACAAGACGAAAGGATGTCGGAATCCCCTGTGTAGATCACAGAGAAAGACCTAGTTCCCCACCTCATCGCGACCGGATGCCTCACATCCTTTGAAAACTCCAGAGGTACGCGGAGATCAGTGCCTCCAAAGAAGACGATGCCTGACATCTCGTGAAACTTGATAGGAGTCCCAGGATTTCTGTGGCACGTGGAAAGGGACCCTTGGTCTCCCGCCTCAGCTGGAGAGGCGTCCCAATTGCCCTGCCAAGCCTCGAGGAGAATCCCGAGTTGTCCCTCGCAACTAGGCATGAATCCTGACGTCGCTGAACAAACACGTGGGTGGAAGGGCCATCCCCCTCGGAACTCGAGAATATACCCCAGGTTGGCGCCGCAACTCGAGAAAAACCATGAGACTTCCCCCTCGCCAAGAGATGAGGCCCGATTCCCATGCACTGTACGCAGAGCAATTCCGTGTTGAACATCACACATGAAAGGAGCCTTGATTTCCTTGGTGGCACTCCAGAGAAACCCCAAGAACACTGTTTCAAGGCTAGAGGGATCCTGAGGTCACTGTAGCAACACGAAAAACTCCGTGGACCAAGAATCAACTCGAGATGAGAGGTTAGTCCCTGGCTTCGACTCCAGAGGAATACCACCTTACCACAAGCACCTCAAGAGGAGGCTTCTCTCAGCTCTAGGTATGTGAGAGGGACCCTGAGTTTGCGGCCTCAAGTGGAATGGACACCGCGATGCCCTCGCTTGAATTAAGGCCGGATATTCCTGCAGTGACTTGAATGCAGGCTCGTCTTGCATCTCCCAAGATGAAAGGATGTCTGAATCCCCTGTGGAGACCACAGAGAAAGACCTAGTTCCCGACCTCATCGCGACCAGAGGCCTCACATCCTTTGAAAACTCCAGAGGTTCGCGGAGATCAGTGCCTCCAAAGGAGACAATGCCTGACTCCTCGTGAAACTTGATAGGAGTCCCAGGATTCCTGTGGCACGTGGAAAGGGACCCTTGGTCTCGCGCCTCAGCTGGAGAGGAGTCCCAATTGCCCTGCCAAGCCTCGAGGAGAATCCCGAGTTGTCCCTCGCAACTAGGCAGGAGTCCTGACGTCGCTGAAGAAACACGTGGATGGAAGGGCCATCCCCGTCGTAACTCGAGAATATACCCCAGGTTCCCGCCGCAACTCGAGAAATACCATGAGACTTCCCCCTCGCTGTGAGATGAGGTCCGATTCCCCTGCACTGCATGCAGAGCAATACCGTGTTGCACATCACACATGAAAGGAGCCTTGATTTCCTTGATGGCACTCCACAGAAACCCCAAGAACACTGTTTTAAGGCTAGAGGGATCCTGAGGTCACTGTAGCAACACGAAAGAGTTCCGTGGACCAAAAATCAACTCGAGATGAGAGGTTAGTCCCTGGCTTCGACTCCAGAGGACTACCACCTTACCACAAGCACCTCAAGAGGAGGCTTCTCTCAGCTCTAGGTATGTGAGAGGGACCCTGAGTTTGCGGCCTCAAGTGGAATGGACACCGCGATGCCCTGGCTCGAATTAAGGCCGCATATCCCTGCAGTGACTTGAATGCAGGCTCGTCTTGCATCTCCCAAGACGAAAGGATGTCTGAATCCCCTGTGGAGACCACTGAGAAAGACCTAGTTCCCCACCTCATCGCGACCGGAGGCCTCACATCCTTTGAAAACTCCAGAGGTACACGGAGATCAGTGCCTCCAAGGAGACGATGCCTGACTCCTCGTGAAACTTGATAGGAGTCCCAGGATTCCTGTGCACGTGGATAGGGACAGTTGGTCTCCCGCCTCAGCTGGAGAGGCGTCCCAATTGCCCTGCCAAGCCTCGAGGAGAATCCCGAGTTATCCCTCGCAACTAGGCATGAATCCTGACGTCGCTGAACAAACACGTGGTTGAAAGAGCCATCCCCGTCGTAACTCGAGAATACACCCCAGGTTCCCGCCGCAACTCGAGAAAAACCATGAGACTTTCCCCTCGCCGCGATATGAGGCCCGATTCCCCTGCACTGCGTGCAGAGCAATTCCGTGTTGCACATCACACATGAAAGGAGCCTTGATTTCCTTGGTGGCACTCCAGAGAAACCCCAAGAACACTGTTTCAAGGCTAGAGGGATCCTGAGGTCACTGTAGCAACACGAAAGAGCTCCGTGGACCAAAAATCAACTCGAGATGAGAGGTTAGTCCCTGGCTTCGACTCCAGAGGAATGCCACCTTACCACAAGCACCTCAAGAGGAGGCTTCTCTCAGCTCTAGCTATGTGAGAGGGACCCTCAGTTTGCGGCCTCAAGTGGAATGGACATCGCGATGCCCTGGCTCGAAATAAGGCCGGATATCCCTGCAGTGACTTGAATGCAGGCTCGTCTTGCATCTCCCAAGACGAAAGAATGTCTGAATCCCCTGTGGAGACCACAGAGAAAGACCTAGTTCCCCACCTCATCGCGACCGGAGGCCTCACATCCTTTGAAAACTCCAGAGGTACGCGGAGATCAGTGCCTCCAAAGGAGACGATGCCTGACTCCTCGTGAAACTTGATAGGAGTCCCAGGATTCCTGTGGCACGTGGAAAGGGACCCTTTGTCTCCCACTCAGCTGGAGAGGCGTTCCAATTGCCCTGCCAAGCCTCGAGGAAAATCCCGAGTTGTCCCTCGCAACTAGGCATGAGTCCTGACGTCGCTGAAAAAACACGTGGGTGGAAGGGTCATCACCGTCGTAACTCGAGAATATACCCCAGTTTCTCGCCGCAACTCGAGAAAAACCATGAGACTTCCCCCTCGCCGCGAGATGAGGCCGATTCCCCTGCACTGCGTGCAGTGCAATTCCGTGTTGCACATCACACATGAAAGGAGCCTTGATTTCCTTGATGGCACTCCAGAGAAAACCCAAGAACACTGTTTCAAGGCTAGAGGCATCCTGAGGTCACTGTAGCATCACGAAAGAGCTCCTTGGACGAAGAATCAACTCGAGATGAGAGGTTAGTCCCTGGCTTCGACTCCAGAGGAATACCACCTTACCACAAGCACCTCAAGAGGAGGCTACTCTCAGCTCTAGGTATGTGAGAGGGACCCTGAGTTTGCGGCCTCAAGTGGAAAGGACACCGCGATGCCCTGACTCGAAATAAGGCCGGATATCCCTGCAGTGACTTGAATGCAGGCTCGTCTTGCATCTCCCAAGACGAAAGGATGTCTGAATCCCCTGTGGAGACAACAGAGAAAGACCTAGTTCCCCACCTCATCGCGACCGGAGGCCTCATATCCTTTGAAAACTCCAGAGGTACGCGGAGATCAGTGCCTCCAAAGGAGACGATGCCTGACTCCTCTTGAAACTTCATAGGAGTCCCAGGATTCCTGTGGCACGTGGAAAGGGACCCTTGGTCTCCCGCCTCAGCTGGAGATGCGTCCCAATTGCCCTGCCAAGCGTCGAGGAGAATCCCGAGTTGTCCCTCGCAACTAGGCAGGAGTCCTGACGTTGCTGAAGAAACACGTGTGTGGAAGGGCCTTCCCCGTCGTAACTCGAGAATATACCCCAGGTTCCCGCCGCAACTCGAGAAAAACCATGAGACTTCCCCCTCGCCGCGAGATGAGGCCCGATTCCCCTGCACTGCATGCAGAGCAATTCCGTGTTGCACATCAAACATGAAAGGAGCCTTGATTTCCTTGATGGCACTCCAGAGATACCCCAAGAACACTGTTTCAAGGCTAGAGGGATCATGAGGTCACTGTAGCCACATGAAAGAGCTCCGTGGACCAAAAATCAACTCGAGATGAGAGGAGAGTCCCTGGCTTCGACTCCAGAGGAAACCACCTTACCACAAGCACCTCGAGGAGGCTTCTCTCAGCTCTAGGTATGTGAGAGGGACACTGATTTTGCGGCCTCAAGTGGAATGGACACCGCGATGCCCTGACTCGAAATAAGGCCGAATATCCCTGCAGTGACTTGAATGCAGGCTCGTCTTGCATCTCCCAAGATGAAAGAATGTCTGAATATCCTGTGGAGACCACATAGAAAGACATAGTTCCCCAACTCATCGCGACCGGAGGCCTCACATACTTTGAAAACTCCAGAGGTACACTGAGATCAGTGCCTCAAAAGGAGACGATGCCTGACTCCTCGCGAAACTTGATAGGAGTCCCAGGATTCCTGTGGCACGTGGAAAGGAACTCTTCGTCTCCCGCCTCAGCTGGAGAGGCGTCCCAATTGCCCTGCCAAGCCTCGAGGAGAATCCCGAGTTGTCCCTCGCAACTAGGCAGGAGTGCTCACGTCGCTGAACAAACACGTGGGTGGAAGGGCCATCCCCGTCGTAACTCGAGAATATACCCCAGGTTCCTGCCGCAACTCGAGAAAAACCATGAGACTTCCCCCTCGCCGCAAGATGAGGCCCGATTCCCCTGCACTGCATTCAAAGCAATTCCGTGTTGAACATCAAACATGAAAGGAGCCTTGATTTCCTTGATGGAACTCCATAGAAACCCCAAGAACACTGTTTCAAGGCTAGAGGGATCCTGAGGTCACTGTCGCAACACGAAACAGCTCCGTGGACCAAAAATCAACTCGAGATGAGAGGTTAGTCCCTGGCTTCGACTCCAGAGGAATACCACCTTACCACAAACACCTCAAGAGGAGGCTTCTCTCAGCTCTAGGTATGTGAGAGGGACCCTGATTTTGCGGCCGCAAGTGGAATGGACACTGCGATGCCCTGACTCGAAATAAGGCCGGATATCCTGCAGTGACTTGAATGCAGGCTCGTCTTACATCTCCCAAAATGAAAGGATGTCTGAATCCCCTGTGGAGACCACAGAAAAAGACCTAGTTCCCGACATCATCGCGACCAGAGGCCTCACATCCTTTGAAAACTCCAGAGGTACGCGGAGATCAGTGCCTCCAAAGGAGACGATGCCTGACTCCTCGTGAAACTTCATAGGAGTCCCAGGATTCCTGTGGCACGTGGAAAGGGACCCTTGGTCTCCCGCCTCAGCTGGAGAGGCGTCCCAATTTCCCTGCCAAGCCTCGAGGAGAATCCCGAGTTGTCCCTCGCAACTAGGCAGGAGTCCTGACGTCGCTGAAGAAACACGTGTGTGGAAGGGCCATCCCCGTCGTAACTCGAGAATATAACCCAGGATCCCGCCGCAACTCGAGAAATACCATGAGACTTCCCCCTCGCCGTGAGATGAGGTCCGATTCCCCGGCACTGCATGCAGAGCAATACCGTGTTGCACATCACACATGAAAGGAGCCTTGATTTCCTTGATGGCACTCCAGAGAAACCCCAAGAACACTGTTTCAAGGCTAGAGGGATCCTGAGGTCACTGTAGCAACTCGAAAGAACTCCGTGGACCAAAAATCAACTCGAGATGAGAGGTTAGTCCCTGATTCGACTCCAGAGGAATACCACCTTACCACAAGCACCTCAAGAGGAGGCTTCTCTCAGCTCTAGGTATGTGAGAGGGACCCTGAGTTTGCGGCCTCAAGTGGAATGGACACCGCGATGCCCTGGCTCGAATTAAGGCCGCATATCCCTGCAGTGACTTGAATGCAGGCTCGTCTTGCATCTCCCAAGACGAAAGGATGTCTGAATCCCCTTTGGAGACCACAGAGAAAGACCTAGTTCCCCACCTCATCGAGACCGGAGGCCTCACATCCTTTGAAAACTCCAGAGGTTCACGGAGATCAGTGCCTCCAAAGGAGACGATGCCTGACACCTCGTGAAACTTGATAGGAGTCCCAGGATTCCTGTGGCACGTGGAAAGGGACACTTGGTCTCCCGCCTCAGCTGGAGAGGCGTCCCAATTGCCCTGCCAAGCCTCGAGGAGAATCCCGAGTTGTCCCTCGCAACTAGGCAGGAGTCCTGACGTCGCTGAACAAACACGTGGTTGAAAGAGCCATCCACGTCGTAACTCGAGAATATACCCCAGGTTCCCGCCGCAACTCGAGAAAAGCCATGAGACTTTCCCCTCGCCGCGATATGAGGCCCGATTCCCCTGCACTGCATGCAGAGCAATTCCGTGTTGCACATCACACATGAAAGGAGCCTTGATTTCCTTGATGGCACTCCAGAGATACCCCAAGAACACTGTTTCAAGGCTAGAGGGATCATGAGGTCACTGTAGCCACATGAAAGAGCTCCGTGGACCAAAAATCAACTCGAGATGAGAGGTTAGTCCCTGGCTTTGACTCCAGAGGAAACCACCTTACCACAAGCACCTCAAGAGGAGGCTTCACTCAGCTCTAGGTATGTGAGAGGGACACTGATTTTGCGGCCTCAAGTTTAATGGACACCGCGATGCCCTGACTCGAAATAAGGCCGAATATCCCTGCAGTGACTTGAATGCAGGCTCGTCTTGAATCTCCCAAGACGAAAGGATGTCTGAATATCCTGTGGAGACCACAGATAAAGACCTAGGTCCCCACTTCATCGTGACCGGAGGCCTCACATACTTTGAAAACTCCAGAGGTACACTGAGATCAGTGCCTCCAAAGGAGACGATGCCTGACTCCTCGCGAAACTTGATAGGAGTCCCAGGATTCCTGTGGCACGTGGAAAGGAACTCTTCGTCTCCCGCCTCAGCTGGAGAGGCGTCCCAATTGCCCTGCCAAGCCTCGAGGAGAATCCCGAGTTGTCACTCTCAACTAGGCAGGAGTGCTCACGTCGCTGAACAATCACGTGGGTGGAAGGGCCATCCCCGTCGTAACTCGAGAATATACCCCAGGTTCCCGCCGCAACTCGAGAAAAACCATGAGACTTCCCCCTCGCCGCAAGATGAGGCCCGATTCCCCTGCACTGCATTCAAAGCAATTCCGTGTTGCACATCAAACATGAAAGGAGCCTTGATTTCCTTGATGGAACTCCATAGAAACCCCAAGAACACTGTTTCAAGGCTAGAGGGATCCTGAGGTCACTGTTGCAACACGAAACAGCTCCGTGGACCAAAAATCAACTAGAGATGAGAGGTTAGTCCCTGGCTTCGACTCCAGAGGAATACCACCTTACCACAAACACCTCAAGAGGAGGCTTCTCTCAGCTCTAGGTATGTGAGAGAGACCCTGATTTTGCGGCCGCAAGTGGAATGGACACTGCGATGCCCTGACTCGAAATAAGGCCGGATATCCCTGCAGTGACTTGAATGCAGGCTCGTCTTGCATCTCCCAAGATGAAAGGATGTCTGAATCCCCTGTGGAGACCACAGAAAAAGACCTAGTTCCCCAATCATCGCGACCGGAGACCTCACATTCTTTGAAAACTCCACAGGTACGCGGAGATCAGTGCCTCCAAAGAAGACGATGCCTGACTCCTCATGAAAATTGATAGGAGTCCCAGGATTCCTGTGGCACGTGGAAAGGAACCCTTGGTCTCCCGCCTCAGCTGGAGAGGCGTCCCAATTGCCCTGCCAAGCCTCGAGGAGAATCCCGAGTTGTCCCTCGCAACTAGGCAGGAGTCCTGACGTCGCTGAACAAACACGTGTGTGGAAGGGCCTTCCCCGTCGTAACTCGAGAATATACCCCAGGTTCCCGCCGAAACTTGAGAAAAATCATGAGACTTCCCCCTCGCCGCGAGATGTGGCCCGATTCCCCTGCACTGAGTGCAGAGCAATTCCGTGTAGCACATCAAACATGAAAGGAGCCTTGATTTCCTTGATGGCACTCCAGAGAAACCCCAAGAACACTGTTTCAAGGCTAGAGGGATCCTGAGGTCACTGTAGCAACACGAAAGAGCTCCGTGGACCAAGAATCAACTCGAGATGAGAGGTTAGTCCCTGGCTTCGACTGCAGAGGAATACCACCTTACCACAAGCACCTCAAGAGGAGGCTTCTCTCAGCTCTAGGTATGTGAGAGGGACCCTGAGTTTGCGGCCTCAAGTGGAATGGACACTGCGATGCCCTGACGCGAGATAAGGCCGGATATCACTGCAGTGACTTGAATGCAGGCTCGTCTTGCATCTCCCAAGACGAAAGGATGTCTGAATCCCCTGTGGAGACCACAGAGAAAGACCTAGTTCCCCACCTCATCGTGACCGGAGGCCTCACATCCTTTGAAAACTCCAGAGGTACGCGGAGATAAGTGCCTCCAAAGGAGACGATGCCTGACTCCTCATGAAACTTGATAGGAGTCCCAGGATTCCTATGGCATGTGGAAAGGGACCCTTGGTCTCCTGCCTCAGCTGAAGAGGCATCCCAATTGCCCTGCCAAGCCTCGAGGAGAATCCCGAGTTGTCCCTCGCAACTAGGCAGGAGTGCTCACGTCGCTGAACAAACACGTGGGTGGAAGGGCCATCCCCGTCGTAACTCGAGAATATACCCCAGGTTCCCGCCGCAACTCGAGAAAAACCATGAGACTTCCCCCTCGCCGCAAGATGAGGCCCGATTCCCCTGCACTGCATTCAAAGCAATTCCGTGTTGCACATCAAACATGAAAAGAGCCTTGATTTCCTTGATGGAACTCCATAGAAACCCCAAGAACACTGTTTCAAGGCTAGAGGGATCCTGAGGTCACTGTCGCAACACGAAACAGCTCTGTCGACCAAAAATCAACTCGAGATGAGAGGTTAGTCCCTGGCTTCGACTCCAGAGGAATACCACCTTACCACAAACACCTCAAGAGGAGGCTTCTCTCAGCTCTAGGTATGTGAGAGAGACCCTGATTTTGCGGCCGCAAGTGGAATGGACACTGCGATGCCCTGACTCGAAATAAGGCCGGACATCCCTGCAGTGACTTGAATGCAGGCTCGTCTTGCATCTCCCAAGATGAAAGGATGTCTGAATCCCCTGTGGAGACCACAGAAAAAGACCTAGTACCCCAATTCATCGCGACCGGAGACCTCACATTCTTTGAAAACTCCACAGGTACGCGGAGATCAGTGCCTCCAAAGAAGACGATGCCTGACTCCTCATGAAACTTGATAGGAGTCCCAGGATTCCTGTGGCACGTGGAAAGGAACCCTTGGTCTCCCGCCTCAGCTGGAGAGGCGTCCCAATTGCCCTGCCAAGCCTCGAGAAGATTCCCGAGTTGTCCCTCGCAACTAGGCAGGAGTCCTGACGTCGCTGAACAAACACGTGGGTGGAAGGGCCATCCCCGTCGTAACTCGAGAATATACCCCAGGTTCCCGCCGCAACTCGAGAAAAACCATGAGACTTCCTCCTCGCCGCGAGATGAGGCCCGATTCCCCTGCATTGCGTGCAGAGCAATTCCGTGTTGCACATCACACATGAAAGGAGCCTTAATTTCCTTGATGGCACTCCAGAGAAACCCCAAGAACATTGTTTCATGGCTAGAGGGATCCTGAGGTCCCTGTAGCAACACGAAAGAGCTCCGTGGACCAAGAATCAACTCGAGATGAGAGGTTAGTCCCTGGCTTCGACTCCAGAGGAATACCACCTTACCACAAGCACCTCAAGAGGAGGCTTCTCTCAGCTCTAGGTATGTGAGAGGGACCCTGAGTTTGCGGCCTAAGTGGAATGGACACCGCGATGCCCTGACTCGAAATAAGGCCGGATATCCCTGCAGTGACTTGAATGCAGGCTCGTCTTGCATTTCACAAGATGAAAGAATGTCTGAATCCCCTGTGGAGTCCACAGAGAAAGACCTAGTTTCCTACCTCATGGCGACGGTAGGCCTCACATCCTTTGAAAACTCCAGAGGTACGCGGAGATCAGTGCCTCCAAAGGAGACGATGCCTGACTCCTCGTGAAACTTGATAGGATTCCCAGGATTCCTGTGGCACGTGCAAAGGGACCCTTGGTCTCCCGCCTCAGCTGGAGAGGCGTCCCAATTGCCCTGCCAAGCCTCGAGGAGAATCCCGAGTTGTCCCTCGCAACTAGGCAAGAGTCCTGACGTGGCTGAACAAACACGTGTGTGGAAGGGCCATCCCCGTCGTATTTCGAGAATATACCCCAGGTTCCCGCCGCAACTTGAGAAAAACCATGAGACTTCCCCCTCGCCGCGAGATGAGGCCTGATTCCCCTGCACTGCGTGCAGAGCAACTTCGTGTTGCACATCACACATGAAAGGAGCCTTGATTTCCTTGGTGGAACTCCAGAGAAACCCCAAGAACACTGTTTCAAGGCTAGAGGGATCCTGAGGTCACTGTAGCAACACGAAAGAGCTCCGTGGACCACAAATCAACTCGAGATGAGAGGTTAGTCCCTGGCTTCGAATCCAGACGAATCCCACCTTACCACAAGCACCTCAAGAGGAGGCTTCTCTCAGCTCTAGGTATGTGAGAGGGACCCTGAGTTTGCGGCCTCAAGTGGAATGGACACTGCGATTCCCTGACGCGAAATAAGGCCGGATACCCCTGCAGTGACTTGAATGCAGGCTCGTCTTGCATCTCCCAAGACGAAAGGATGTTTGAATCACCTGTGTAGACCACAGAGAAAGACCTATTTCCCCACCTCATCGCGACCGGAGGCCTCATATCCTTTGAAAACTCCAGAGGTACGCGGAGATCAGTGCCTCCAAAGGAGACGATGCCTGACTCCTCGTGAAACTTGATAGGAGTCCCAGGATTCCTGTGGAACGTGGAAAGGGACCCTTGGTCTCCCGCCTCAGCTGGAGAGGCATCCCAATGGCCCTGCCAAGCCTCGAGGAGAATCCCGAGTTGTCCCTCGCAACTAGGCAGGAGTCCTGACATCGCTGAACAAACACGTGGGTGGAAGGGCCATCCCCGTCGTAACTCGAGAATATACCCCAGGTTCCCGCCGCAACTCGAGAAAAACCATGAGACTTCCCCCTCGCCGCGAGATGAGCCCTGATTCCCCTGCACTGCGTGCAGAGCAATTCCGTGTTGCACATCACACATGAAAGGAGCCTTGATTTCCTTGATGGCTCTCCAGAGAAACCCCAAGAACACTCTTTCAAGGCTAGAGGGATCCTTAGGTCACTGTAGCAACACGAAAGAGCTCCGTGGACCAAAAATCAACTCGAGATGAGAGGTTAGTCCCTGGCTTCGACTCCAGAGGAATACCACCTTACCACAAGCACCTCAAGAGGAGGCTTCTCTCAGCTCTAAGTATGTGAGAGGGACCCTGAGTTTGCGGCCTCAAGTGGATTGGACACCGCGATGCCCTGACTCGATATAAGGTCGGATATCCCTGCAGTGACTTGAATGCAGGCTCGTCTTGCATCTCCCAAGACGAAAGGATGTCTGAATCCCCTGTGGAGATCACAGAGAAAGACCTAGTTCCCCACCTCATTGCGACCGGAGGCCTCACATCCTTTGAAAACTCCAGAGGTACGCGGAGATCAGTGCCTCCAAAGCAGACGATGCCTGACTCCTCGTGAAACTTGATAGGAGTCCCAGGATTCCTGTGGCACGTGGAAAGGGAACCTTGGTCTCCCGCCTCAGCTGGAGAGGCGTCCCAATTGCCCTGCCAAGCCTCGAGGAGAATCCCGAGTTGTCCCTCGCAACTAGGCAGGAGTCCTGACGTTCCTGAACAAACACGTGTGTGGAAGGTCCATCCCCGTCGTAACTCGAGAATATACCCCAGGTTTCTGCCGCAACTCGAAAAAAAGCATGAGACTTCCAACTCGCCGCGAGATGAGGCCCGATTCCCCTGCACTGCATGCAGAGCAATTCCGTGTTGCACATCACACATGAAAGGAGCCTTGATTTCCTTGATGGCACTCCAGAGAAACCCCAAGAACACTGTTTCAAGGCTAGAGGGATCCTGAGGTCACTGTAGCAACACGAAAGAACTCCGTGGACCACAAATCAACTCGAGATGAGAGGTTACTCCCTGGCTTCAACTGCAGAGGAATAGCACCTTACCACAAGCACCTCAAGAGGAGGCTTCACTCAGCTCTAGGTATGTGAAAGGGACCCTGATTTTGCGGCCTCAAGTGGAATGGACACCGCGATGCCCTGACTCGAAATAAGGCCGGATATCCCTGCAGTGACTTGAATGCAGGCTCGTCTTGCATCTCCCAAGATGAAAGGATGTTTGAATCCCCTGTGGAGACCACAGAGAAAGGCCTACTTCCCCACCTCATCGCGACCTGAGGCCTCACATCCTTTGAAAACTCCAGAGGTACGCGGAGATCAGTGCCTCCAAAGGAGACGATGCCTGACTCCTCGTGAAACTTGATAGGAGTCCCAGGATTCCTGTGGCACGTGGAAAGGGACTCGTGGTCTCCCGCCTCAGCTGGAGAGGCGTCCCAATTGCCCTGCCAAGCCTCGAGGAGAATCCCGAGTTGTCCCTCGCAACTAGGCAGGAGTCCTGACGTCGCTGAACAAACACGTGTGTGGAAGGGCCTTCCCCGTCGTAACTCGAGAATATACCCCAGGTTCCCGCCGAAACTTGAGAAAAATCATGAGACTTCCCCCTCGCCGCGAGATGAGGCCCGATTCCCCTGCACTGCGTGCAGAGCAATTCCGTGTTGCACATCACACATGAAAAGAGCCTTGATTTCCTTGATGGCACTCCAGAGAAACCCCAAGAACACTGTTTCAAGGCTAGAGCGATCCTAAGGTCACTGATGCAGCACGAAAAAGTTCCGTGGACCAAAAATCAACTCGAGATGAGAGGTTAGTCCCAGGCTTCGACTCCAGAGGAATACCACCTTACCACAAGCACCTCAAGAGGAGGCTTCTCTCAGCTCTAGGTATGTGAGAGGGACCCTGAGTTTGCGGCCTCAAGTGGAATGTACACTGCGATGCCCTGACGCGAAATAAGGCCGGATATCCCTGCAGTGACTTGAATGCAGGCTCGTCTTGCATCTCCCAAGACGAAAGGATGTCTGAATCCCCTGTGGAGACCACAGAGAAAGACCTAGTTCCCCACCTCATCGCGACCGGAGGCCTCACATCCTTTGAAAACTCCAGAGGTACGCGGAGATCAGTGCCTCCAAAGGAGACGATGCCTGACTCCTCGTGAAACGTGATAGGAGTCCCAGGATTCTTGTGGCACGTGGAAAGGGACCCTTGGTCTTCAGCCTCAGCTGGAGAGGCGTCCCAATTGCCCTGCCAAGCCTCGAGGAGAATCCCGAGTTGTCCCTCGCAACTAGGCAGGAGTCCTGACGTCGCTGAACAAACACGTGTGTGGAAGGGCCATCCCCGTCGTAACTCGAGAATATACCCCAGGTTCCCACCGCAACTCGAGAAAAACCATGAGACTTCCCCCTCGCCGCGAGATGAGGCCCGATTCCCCTGCACTGCGTGCAGAGCAATTCTGTGTTGCACATCAGACATGAAAGGAGCCTTGATTTCCTTGGTGGCACTCCAGACAAACCCCAAGAACACTGTTTCAAGGTTAGAGGGATCCTGAGGTCACTGTAGCAACACAAAAGAGCTTCGTGGACCAAAAATCAACTCGAGATGAGAGGTTAGTCCCTGGCATCGACTCCAGAGGAATACCACCTAACCACAAGCACATCAAGAGGAGGCTTCTCTCAGCTCTAGGTATGTGAGAGGGACCCTGAGTTTGCGGCCTCAAGTGGAATGGACACCGCGATGCCCTGGCTCGAAATAAGGCCGGATATCCCTGCAGTGACTTGAATGCAGGCTCGTCTTGCATCTCCCAAGATGAAAGGATGTCTGAATCCCCTGTGGAGACCACAGAAAAAGACCTAGTTCCCCAATCATCGCGACCGGAGACCTCACATTCTTTGAAAACTCCACAGGTACGCGGAGATCAGTGCCTCCAAAGAAGACGATGCCTGACTCCTCATGAAAATTGATAGGAGTCCCAGGATTCCTGTGGCACGTGGAAAGGAACCCTTGGTCTCCCGCCTCAGCTGGAGAGGCGTCCCAATTGCCCTGCCAAGCCTCGAGGAGAATCCCGAGTTGTCCCTCGCAACTAGGCAGGAGTCCTGACGTCGCTGAACAAACACGTGTGTGGAAGGGCCTTCCCCGTCTTAACTCGAGAATATACCCCAGGTTCCCGCCGAAACTTGAGAAAAATCATGAGACTTCCCCCTCGCCGCGAGATGTGGCCCGATTCCCCTGCACTGAGTGCAGAGCAATTCCGTGTTGCACATCAAACATGAAAGGAGCCTTGATTTCCTTGATGGCACTCCAGAGAAACCCCAAGAACACTGTTTCAATGCTAGAGGGATCCTGAGGTCACTGTAGCAACACGAAAGAGCTCCGTGGACCAAGAATCAACTCGAGATGAGAGGTTAGTCCCTGGCTTCGACTGCAGAGGAATACCACCTTACCACAAGCACCTCAAGAGGAGGCTTCTCTCAGCTCTAGGTATGTGAGAGGGACCCTGAGTTTGCGGCCTCAAGTGGAATGGACACTGCGATGCCCTGACGCGAGATGAGGCCGGATATCACTGCAGTGACTTGAATGCAGGCTCGTCTTGCATCTCCCAAGACGAAAGGATGTCTGAATCCCCTGTGGAGACCACAGAGAAAGACCTAGTTCCCCACCTCATCGCGACCGGAGGCCTCACATCCTTTGAAAACTCCAGAGGTACGCGGAGATAAGTGTCTCCAAAGGAGACGATGCCTGACTCCTCGTGAAACTTGATAGGAGTCCCAGGATTCCTGTGGCACGTGGAAAAGGACCCTTGGTCTCCTGCCTCAGCTGAAGAGGCGTCCCAATTGCCCTGCCAAGCCTCGAGGAGAATCCCGAATTGTCCCTCGCAACTAGGCAGGAGTCCTGACGTCGCTGAACAAACACGTGGGTGGAATGGCCATCCCCGTCGTAACTGGAGAATATACCCCAGGTTCCCGCCGCAACTCGAGAAAAACCATGAGACTTCCCCCTCGCCGCAAGATGAGGCCCGATTCCCCTGCACTGCGTGCAGAGCAATTCCGTGTTGCACATCACACATGAAAGGAGCCTTGATTTCCTTGATGGCACTCCAGAGAAACCCCAAGAACACTGTTTCAAGGCTAGAGGGATCCTGAGGTCACTGTAGCAACACGAAAGAACTCCGTGGACCAAGAATCTACTCGAGATGATAGGTTAGTCCCTGGCTTCGACTCCAGAGGAATACCACCTTACCACAAGCACCTCAAGAGGAGGCTTCTCTCAGCTCTAGGTATGTGAGAGGGACCCTGATTTTGCGGCCTCAAGTGGAATGAACACCGCGATGACCTGACTCGAAATAAGGCCGGATATCCCTGCAGTGACCTGAATGCAGGCTCGTCTTGCATCTCCCAAGATGAAAGGATGTCTGAATCCTCTGTGTAGACCACAGAGAAAGACCTAGTTCCCCTCCTCATCGCGACCGGAGGCCTCACATCCTTTGAAAACTCCAGAGGTACGCGGAGATAAGTGCCTCCACAGGAGACGATGCCTGACTCCTCGTGAAACTTGATAGGAGTCCCAGGATTCCTGTGGCACGTGGAAAGGGACCCTTGGTCTCCCGCCTCAGCTGGAGAGCCGTCCCAATTGCCCTGCCAAGCCTCGAGGAGAATCCCGAGTTGTCCCTCGCAACTAGGCAGGAGTCCTGACGTCGCTGAACAAACACGTGGGTGGAGGGCCATCCCCGTCGTAACTCGAGAATATACCCCAGGTTCCCGCCGTAACTGGAGAAAAACCATGAGACTTCCCCCTCCCCGCGTGATGAGGCCCGATTCCCCTGCACAGCGTGCAGAGCAATACCGTGTTGCACATCACACATGAAAGGAGCCTTGATTTCCTTGATGGCACTCCAGAGAAACCCCAAGTACACTGTTTCAAGGCTAGAGGGATCCTGAGGTCACTGTAGCAACACGAAAGAGCTCCGTGGACCAAGAATCAACTCGAGATGAGAGGTTAGTCCCTGGCTTCGACTGCAGAGGAATACCACCTTACCACAAGCACCTCAAGAGGAGGCTTCTCTCAGCTCTAGGTATGTGAGAGGGACCCTGAGTTTGCGGCCTCAAGTGGAATGGACACTGCGATGCCCTGACGCGAGATAAGGCCGGATATCACTGCAGTGACTTGAATGCAGGCTCGTCTTGCATCTCCCAAGATGAAAGGATGTCTGAATCCTCTGTGTAGACCACAGAGAAAGACCTAGTTCCCCACCTCATTGCGACCGGAGGCCTCACATCCTTTGAAAACTCCAGAGGTACGCGGAGATAAGTGCCTCCACAGGAAACGATGCCTGACTCCTCGTGAAACTTGATAGGAGTCCCAGGATTCCTGTGGCACGTGGAAAGGGACACTTGGTCTCCCACCTCAGTTGGAGAGCCGTCCCAATTGCCCTGCCAAGCCTCGAGGAGAATCCCGAGTTGTCCCTCGCAACTAGGCAGGAGTCCTGACGTCGCTGAACAAACACGTGGGTGGAGGGCCATCCCCGTCGTAACTCGAGAATATACCCCAGGTTCCCGCCGTAACTGGAGAAAAACCATGAGACTTCCCCCTCGCCGCGTGATGAGGTCCGATTCCCCTGCACTGCGTGCAGAGCAATTCCGTGTTGCACATCACACATGAAAGGAGCCTTGATTTCCTTGATGGCACTCCAGAGAAACCCCAAGTACACTGTTTCAAGGCTAGAGGGATCCTGAGGTCAATGTAGCAACACGAAAGATCTCCGTGGACCAAGAATCAACTCGAGATGAGAGGTTAGTCCCTGGCTTCGACTGCAGAGGAATACCACCTTACCACAAGCACCTCAAGAGGAGGCTTCTCTCAGCTATAGGTATGTGAGAGGGACCCTGAGTTTGCGGCCTCAAGTGGAATGGACACTGCGATGCCCTGACGCGAAATAAGGCCGAATATCCCTGCAGTGACTTGAATGCAGGCTCGTCTTGCATCTCCCAAGACGAAAGGATGTCTGAATCCCCTGTGGAGACCACAGAGAAAGACGTAGTTCCCCACCTCATCGCGACCGAGGGCCTCACATCCTTTGAAAACTCCAGAGGTACGCGGAGATAAGTGCCTGCAAAGGAGACGATGCCTGACTACTCATGAAACTTGATAGGAGTCACCGGATTCCTGTGGCACATGGAAAGGGACCCTTGGTCTCCTGCCTCATCTGAAGAGGCGTCCCAATTGCCCTGCCAAGCCTCGAGGAGAATCGCGAGTTGTCCCTCGCAACTAGGCAGGAGTCCTGACGTCGCTGAACAAACACGTGGGTGGAAGGGCCATCCCCGTCGTAACTCGAGAATATACCCCAGGTTCCCGCCGCAACTCGAGTAAAACCATGAGACTTCCCCCTCGCTGCGAGATGAGGCCCGATTCCCCTGCACTGCGTGCAGAGCAATACCGTGTTGCACATCACACATGAAAGGAGCCTTGATTTCCTTGATGGCACACCAGAGAAACCCCAAGAACACTGTGTCAAGGCTAGAGGGATCCTGAGGTCACTGTAGCAACACGAAAGAGCTCCGTGGACCAAGAATCTACTCGAGATGAGAGGTTAGTCCCTGGCTTCGACTCCAGAGGACCACCACCTTACCACAAGCACCTCAAGAGGAGGCTTCTCTCAGCTCTAGGTATGTGAGAGGAACCCTGAGTTTGCGGCCTCAAGTGGAATGAACACCGCGATAACCTGACTCGAAATAAGGCCGGATATCCCTGCAGTGACTTGAATGCAGGCTCATCTTGCATCTCCCAAGACGAAAGGATGTCTGAATCCTCTGTGTAGACCACAGAGAAAAACCTAGTTCCCCACCTCATCGCGACCGGAGGCCTCACATCCTTTGAAAACTCCAGAGGTACGCGGAGATCAGTGCCTCCAAAGGAGACGATGCCTGACTCCTCATGAAACTTGATAGGAGTCCCAGGATTCCTGTGGCACGTGGAAAGGGACTCTTGGTCTCCTGCCTCAGCTGGAGAGGCGTCCCTATTGCCCTGCCAAGCCTCGAGGAGAATCCCGAGTTGTCCCTCGCAACTAGGCAGGAGTCCTGACGTCGCTGAACAAACACGTGGGTGGAGGGCCATCCCCGTCGTAACTCGAGAATATACCCCAGGTTCCCGCCGCAACTCGAGAAAAACCATGAGACTTCCCCCTCGCCGGGAGATGAGGCCCGATTCCCCTGCACTGCGTGCAGAGCAATTCCGTGTTGCACATCACACATGAAAGGAGCCTTGATTTACTTGATGGCACTCCAGAGAAACCCCAAGAACACTGTTTCAAGGCTAGAGGGATCCTGAGGTCACTGTAGCAACACGAAAGAGCTCCGTGGACCAAGAATCAACTCGAGATGAGAGGTTAGTCCCTGGCTTCGACTGCAGAGGAATACCACCTTACCACAAGCACCTCAAGAGGAGGCTTCTCTCAGCTCTAGGTATGTGAGAGGGACCCTGAGTTTGCGGCCTCAAGTGGAATGGACACTGCGATGCCCTGACGCGAAATAAGGCCGAATATCCCTGCAGTGACTTGAATGCAGGCTCGTCTTGCATCTCCCAAGACGAAAGGATGTCTGAATCCCCTGTGGAGACCACAGAGAAAGACCTAGTTCACCACCTCATCGTGACCGGAGGCCTCACATCCTTTGAAAACTCCAGAGGTACGCGGAGATAAGTGCCTCCAAAGGAGACGATGCCTGACTCCTCATGAAACTTGATAGGAGTCCCAGGATTCCTATGGCATGTGGAAAGGGACCCTTGGTCTCCTGCCTCAGCTGAAGAGGCGTCCCAATTGCCCTGCCAAGCCTCGAGGAGAATCCCGAGTTGTCCCTCGCAACTAGGCAGGAGTGCTCACGTCGCTGAACAAACACGTGGGTGGAAGGGCCATCCCCGTCGTAACTCGAGAATATACCCCAGGTTCCCGCCGCAACTCGAGAAAAACCATGAGACTTCCCCCTCGCCGCAAGATGAGGCCCGATTCCCCTGCACTGCATTCAAAGCAATTCCGTGTTGCACATCAAACATGAAAAGAGCCTTGATTTCCTTGATGGCACTCCATAGAAACCCCAAGAACACTGTTTCAAGGCTAGAGGGATCCTGAGGTCACTGTCGCAACACGAAACAGCTCTGTCGACCAAAAATCAACTCGAGATGAGAGGTTAGTCCCTGGCTTCGACTCCAGAGGAATACCACCTTACCACAAACACCTCAAGAGGAGGCTTCTCTCAGCTCTAGGTATGTGAGAGAGACCCTGATTTTGCGGCCGCAAGTGGAATGGACACTGCGATGCCCTGACTCGAAATAAGGCCGGACATCCCTGCAGTGACTTGAATGCAGGCTCGTCTTGCATCTCCCAAGATGAAAGGATGTCTGAATCCCCTGTGGAGACCACAGAAAAAGACCTAGTACCCCAATTCATCGCGACCGGAGACCTCACATTCTTTGAAAACTCCACAGGTACGCGGAGATCAGTGCCTCCAAAGAAGACGATGCCTGACTCCTCATGAAACTTGATAGGAGTCCCAGGATTCCTGTGGCACGTGGAAAGGAACCCTTGGTCTCCCGCCTCAGCTGGAGAGGCGTCCCAATTGCCCTGCCAAGCCTCGAGAAGATTCCCGAGTTGTCCCTCGCAACTAGGCAGGAGTCCTGACGTCGCTGAACAAACACGTGGGTGGAAGGGCCATCCCCGTCGTAACTCGAGAATATACCCCAGGTTCCCGCCGCAACTCGAGAAAAACCATGAGACTTCCTCCTCGCCGCGAGATGAGGCCCGATTCCCCTGCATTGCGTGCAGAGCAATTCCGTGTTGCACATCACACATGAAAGGAGCCTTAATTTCCTTGATGGCACTCCAGAGAAACCCCAAGAACATTGTTTCATGGCTAGAGGGATCCTGAGGTCCCTGTAGCAACACGAAAGAGCTCCGTGGACCAAGAATCAACTCGAGATGAGAGGTTAGTCCCTGGCTT
The DNA here is from genome assembly GCF_910594005.1 of Cervus elaphus. Classification (NCBI taxonomy): domain Eukaryota; kingdom Metazoa; phylum Chordata; class Mammalia; order Artiodactyla; family Cervidae; genus Cervus; species Cervus elaphus. The sequence continues at coordinate 9,353,661 of NC_057834.1, read as the reverse complement.
CGACTCCAGAGGAATACCACCTTACCACAAGCACCTCAAGAGGAGGCTTCTCTCAGCTCTAGGTATGTGAGAGGGACCCTGAGTTTGCGGCCTCAAGTGGAATGGACACCGCGATGCCCTGACTCGAAATAAGGCCGGATATCCCTGCAGTGACTTGAATGCAGGCTCGTCTTGCATTTCACAAGATGAAAGAATGTCTGAATCCCCTGTGGAGTCCACAGAGAAAGACCTAGTTTCCTACCTCATGGCGACGGTAGGCCTCACATCCTTTGAAAACTCCAGAGGTACGCGGAGATCAGTGCCTCCAAAGGAGACGATGCCTGACTCCTCGTGAAACTTGATAGGATTCCCAGGATTCCTGTGGCACGTGCAAAGGGACCCTTGGTCTCCCGCCTCAGCTGGAGAGGCGTCCCAATTGCCCTGCCAAGCCTCGAGGAGAATCCCGAGTTGTCCCTCGCAACTAGGCAAGAGTCCTGACGTGGCTGAACAAACACGTGTGTGGAAGGGCCATCCCCGTCGTATTTCGAGAATATACCCCAGGTTCCCGCCGCAACTTGAGAAAAACCATGAGACTTCCCCCTCGCCGCGAGATGAGGCCTGATTCCCCTGCACTGCGTGCAGAGCAACTTCGTGTTGCACATCACACATGAAAGGAGCCTTGATTTCCTTGGTGGAACTCCAGAGAAACCCCAAGAACACTGTTTCAAGGCTAGAGGGATCCTGAGGTCACTGTAGCAACACGAAAGAGCTCCGTGGACCACAAATCAACTCGAGATGAGAGGTTAGTCCCTGGCTTCGAATCCAGACGAATCCCACCTTACCACAAGCACCTCAAGAGGAGGCTTCTCTCAGCTCTAGGTATGTGAGAGGGACCCTGAGTTTGCGGCCTCAAGTGGAATGGACACTGCGATTCCCTGACGCGAAATAAGGCCGGATACCCCTGCAGTGACTTGAATGCAGGCTCGTCTTGCATCTCCCAAGACGAAAGGATGTTTGAATCACCTGTGTAGACCACAGAGAAAGACCTATTTCCCCACCTCATCGCGACCGGAGGCCTCATATCCTTTGAAAACTCCAGAGGTACGCGGAGATCAGTGCCTCCAAAGGAGACGATGCCTGACTCCTCGTGAAACTTGATAGGAGTCCCAGGATTCCTGTGGAACGTGGAAAGGGACCCTTGGTCTCCCGCCTCAGCTGGAGAGGCATCCCAATGGCCCTGCCAAGCCTCGAGGAGAATCCCGAGTTGTCCCTCGCAACTAGGCAGGAGTCCTGACATCGCTGAACAAACACGTGGGTGGAAGGGCCATCCCCGTCGTAACTCGAGAATATACCCCAGGTTCCCGCCGCAACTCGAGAAAAACCATGAGACTTCCCCCTCGCCGCGAGATGAGCCCTGATTCCCCTGCACTGCGTGCAGAGCAATTCCGTGTTGCACATCACACATGAAAGGAGCCTTGATTTCCTTGATGGCTCTCCAGAGAAACCCCAAGAACACTCTTTCAAGGCTAGAGGGATCCTTAGGTCACTGTAGCAACACGAAAGAGCTCCGTGGACCAAAAATCAACTCGAGATGAGAGGTTAGTCCCTGGCTTCGACTCCAGAGGAATACCACCTTACCACAAGCACCTCAAGAGGAGGCTTCTCTCAGCTCTAAGTATGTGAGAGGGACCCTGAGTTTGCGGCCTCAAGTGGATTGGACACCGCGATGCCCTGACTCGATATAAGGTCGGATATCCCTGCAGTGACTTGAATGCAGGCTCGTCTTGCATCTCCCAAGACGAAAGGATGTCTGAATCCCCTGTGGAGATCACAGAGAAAGACCTAGTTCCCCACCTCATTGCGACCGGAGGCCTCACATCCTTTGAAAACTCCAGAGGTACGCGGAGATCAGTGCCTCCAAAGCAGACGATGCCTGACTCCTCGTGAAACTTGATAGGAGTCCCAGGATTCCTGTGGCACGTGGAAAGGGAACCTTGGTCTCCCGCCTCAGCTGGAGAGGCGTCCCAATTGCCCTGCCAAGCCTCGAGGAGAATCCCGAGTTGTCCCTCGCAACTAGGCAGGAGTCCTGACGTTCCTGAACAAACACGTGTGTGGAAGGTCCATCCCCGTCGTAACTCGAGAATATACCCCAGGTTTCTGCCGCAACTCGAAAAAAAGCATGAGACTTCCAACTCGCCGCGAGATGAGGCCCGATTCCCCTGCACTGCATGCAGAGCAATTCCGTGTTGCACATCACACATGAAAGGAGCCTTGATTTCCTTGATGGCACTCCAGAGAAACCCCAAGAACACTGTTTCAAGGCTAGAGGGATCCTGAGGTCACTGTAGCAACACGAAAGAACTCCGTGGACCACAAATCAACTCGAGATGAGAGGTTACTCCCTGGCTTCAACTGCAGAGGAATAGCACCTTACCACAAGCACCTCAAGAGGAGGCTTCACTCAGCTCTAGGTATGTGAAAGGGACCCTGATTTTGCGGCCTCAAGTGGAATGGACACCGCGATGCCCTGACTCGAAATAAGGCCGGATATCCCTGCAGTGACTTGAATGCAGGCTCGTCTTGCATCTCCCAAGATGAAAGGATGTTTGAATCCCCTGTGGAGACCACAGAGAAAGGCCTACTTCCCCACCTCATCGCGACCTGAGGCCTCACATCCTTTGAAAACTCCAGAGGTACGCGGAGATCAGTGCCTCCAAAGGAGACGATGCCTGACTCCTCGTGAAACTTGATAGGAGTCCCAGGATTCCTGTGGCACGTGGAAAGGGACTCGTGGTCTCCCGCCTCAGCTGGAGAGGCGTCCCAATTACCCTGCCAAGCCTCGAGGAGAATCCCGAGTTGTCCCTCGCAACTAGGCAGGAGTCCTGACGTCGCTGAACAAACACGTGTGTGGAAGGGCCTTCCCCGTCGTAACTCGAGAATATACCCCAGGTTCCCGCCGAAACTTGAGAAAAATCATGAGACTTCCCCCTCGCCGCGAGATGAGGCCCGATTCCCCTGCACTGCGTGCAGAGCAATTCCGTGTTGCACATCACACATGAAAAGAGCCTTGATTTCCTTGATGGCACTCCAGAGAAACCCCAAGAACACTGTTTCAAGGCTAGAGCGATCCTAAGGTCACTGATGCAGCACGAAAAAGTTCCGTGGACCAAAAATCAACTCGAGATGAGAGGTTAGTCCCAGGCTTCGACTCCAGAGGAATACCACCTTACCACAAGCACCTCAAGAGGAGGCTTCTCTCAGCTCTAGGTATGTGAGAGGGACCCTGAGTTTGCGGCCTCAAGTGGAATGTACACTGCGATGCCCTGACGCGAAATAAGGCCGGATATCCCTGCAGTGACTTGAATGCAGGCTCGTCTTGCATCTCCCAAGACGAAAGGATGTCTGAATCCCCTGTGGAGACCACAGAGAAAGACCTAGTTCCCCACCTCATCGCGACCGGAGGCCTCACATCCTTTGAAAACTCCAGAGGTACGCGGAGATCAGTGCCTCCAAAGGAGACGATGCCTGACTCCTCGTGAAACGTGATAGGAGTCCCAGGATTCTTGTGGCACGTGGAAAGGGACCCTTGGTCTTCAGCCTCAGCTGGAGAGGCGTCCCAATTGCCCTGCCAAGCCTCGAGGAGAATCCCGAGTTGTCCCTCGCAACTAGGCAGGAGTCCTGACGTCGCTGAACAAACACGTGTGTGGAAGGGCCATCCCCGTCGTAACTCGAGAATATACCCCAGGTTCCCACCGCAACTCGAGAAAAACCATGAGACTTCCCCCTCGCCGCGAGATGAGGCCCGATTCCCCTGCACTGCGTGCAGAGCAATTCTGTGTTGCACATCAGACATGAAAGGAGCCTTGATTTCCTTGGTGGCACTCCAGACAAACCCCAAGAACACTGTTTCAAGGTTAGAGGGATCCTGAGGTCACTGTAGCAACACAAAAGAGCTTCGTGGACCAAAAATCAACTCGAGATGAGAGGTTAGTCCCTGGCATCGACTCCAGAGGAATACCACCTAACCACAAGCACATCAAGAGGAGGCTTCTCTCAGCTCTAGGTATGTGAGAGGGACCCTGAGTTTGCGGCCTCAAGTGGAATGGACACCGCGATGCCCTGGCTCGAAATAAGGCCGGATATCCCTGCAGTGACTTGAATGCAGGCTCGTCTTGCATCTCCCAAGACGAAAGGATGTCTGAATCCCCTGTGGAGACCACAGAGAAAGACCTAGTTCCCCACCTCATCGCGACCGGAGGCCTCACATACCTTGAAAACTCCAGAGGTACGCGGAGATCAGTGCCTTCAAAGGAGACGATGCCTGACTCCTCGTGAAAGTTGATAGGAGTCCCAGGATTCCTGTGGCACGTGGGAAGGGACCCTTGGTCTCCCGCCTCAGCTGGAGAGGCGTCCCTATTGCCCTGCCAAGCCTCGAGGAGAATCCCGAGTTGTCCCTCCCAACTAGGCAGGAGTCCTGACGTCGCTGAACAAACACGTGTGTGGAAGGGCCATCCCCGTCGTAACTCGAGAATATACCCCAGGTTCCCACCGCAACTCGAGAAATACCATGAGACTTCCCCCTCGCCGCGAGATGTGGCCCGATTCCCCTGCACTGAGTGCAGAGCAATTCCGTGTTGCACATCACACATGAAAGGAGCCTTGATTTCCTTGATGGCACTCCAGAGAAACCCCAAGAACACTGTTTCAAGGCTAGAGGGATCCTGAGGTCACTGTAGCAACACGAAAGAGCTCCGTGGACCAAGAATCAACTCGAGATGAGAGGTTAGTCCCTGGCTTCGACTGCAGAGGAATACCACCTTACCACAAGCACCTCAAGAGGAGGCTTCTCTCAGCTCTAGGTATGTGAGAGGGACCCTGAGTTTGCGGCCTCAAGTGGAATGGACACTGCGATGCCCTGACGCGAGATAAGGCCGGATATCACTGCAGTGACTTGAATGCAGGCTCGTCTTGCATCTCCCAAGACGAAAGGATGTCTGAATCCCCTGTGGAGACCACAGAGAAAGACCTAGTTCCCCACCTCATCGCAACCGGAGGCCTCACATCCTTTGAAAACTCCAGAGGTTCGCGGATATAAGTGTCTCCAAAGGAGACGATGCCTGACTCCTCATGAAACTTGATAGGAGTCCCAGGATTCCTGTGGCACGTGGAAAAGGACCCTTGGTCTCCTGCCTCAGCTGAAGAGGCGTCCCAATTGCCCTGCCAAGCCTCGAGGAGAATCCCGAATTGTCCCTCGCAACTAGGCAGGAGTCCTGACGTCGCTGAACAAACACGTGGGTGGAATGGCCATCCCCGTCGTAACTGGAGAATATACCCCAGGTTCCCGCAGCACCTCGAGAAAAACCATGAGACTTCCCCCTCGCCGCAAGATGAGGCCCGATTCCCCTGCACTGCGTGCAGAGCAATACCGTGTTGCACATCACACATGAATGGAGCCTTGATTTCCTTGATGGCACTCCAGAGAAACCCCAAGAACACTGTTTCAAGGCTAGAGGGATCCTGAGGTCACTGTAGCAACACGAAAGAACTCCGTGGACCAAGAATCAACTCGAGATGAGAGGTTAGTCCCTGGCTTCGACTCCAGAGGACCACCACCTTACCACAAGCACCTCAAGAGGAGGCTTCTCTCAGCTCTAGGTATGTGAGAGGGACCCTGAGTTTGCGGCCTCAAGTGGAATGAACACCGCGATGCCCTGACTCGAAATAAGGCCGGATATCCCTGCAGTGACTTGAATGCAGGCTCGTCTTGCATCTCCCAAGACGAAAGGATGTCTGAATCCTCTGTGTAGACCACAGAGAAAGACCTAGTTCCTCACCTCATCGCGACCGGAGGCCTCACATCCTTTGAAAACTCCAGAGGTACACGGAGATAAGTGCCTCCAAATGAGACGATGCCTGACTCCTCATGAAACTTGATAGGAGTCCCAGGATTCCTGTGGCACGTGGAAAGGGACTCTTGGTCTCCTGCCTCAGCTGGAAAGGCGTCCCTATTGCCATGCCAAGCCTCGAGGAGAATCCCGAGTTGTCCCTCGCAACTAGGCAGGAGTCCTGACTTCGCTGAACAAACACGTGGGTGGAGGGCCATCCCCGTCATAACTCGAGAATATACCCCACGTTCCCGCCGCAACTCGAGAAAAACCATGAGACTTCCCCCTCGCCGGGAGATGAGGCCCGATTCCACTGCACTGCGTGAGGAGCAATTCCGTGTTGCACATCACACATGAAAGGAGCCTTGATTTCCTTGATGGCACTCCAGAGAAACCCCAAGAACACTGTTTCAAGGCTAGAGGGATCCTGAGGTCACTGTAGCAACACGAAAGAGCTCCGTGGACCAAGAATCAACTCGAGATGAGAGGTTAGTCCCTGGCTTCGACTGCAGAGGAATACCACCTTACCACAAGCATCTCAAGAGGAGGCTTCTCTCAGCTCTAGGTATGTGAGAGGGACCCTGAGTTTGCGGCCTCAAGTGGAATGGACACTGCGATGCCCTGACGCGAAATAAGGCCGAATATCCCTGCAGTGACTTGAATGCAGGCTCGTCTTGCATCTCCCAAGACGAAAGGATGTCTGAATCCCCTGTGGAGACCACAGAGAAAGACCTAGTTCCCCACCTCATCGCGACCGGAGGCCTCACATCCTTTGAAAACTCCAGAGGTACGCAGAGATAAGTGCCTCCAAAGGAGACGATGCCTGACTCCTCATGAAACTTGATAGGAGTCCCAGGATTCCTATGGCATGTGGAAAGGGACCCTTGGTCTCCTGCCTCAGCTGAAGAGGCGTCCCAATTGCCCTGCCAAGCCTCGGGGAGAATCCCGAGTTGTCCCTCGCAACTAGGAAGGAGTCCTGACGTCGCTGAACAAACACGTGGGTGGAAAGGCCATCCCCGTCGTAACTGGAGAATATACCCCAGGTTCCCGCCGCAACTCGAGAAAAACCATGAGTCTTCCCCCTCGCCGCGAGATGAGGCCCGATTCCCCTGCACTGCGTGCAGAGCAATACCGTTTTGCACATCACACATGAATGGAGCCTTGATTTCCTTGATGGCACTCCAGAGAAACCCCAAGAACACTGTGTCAAGGCTAGAGGGATCCTGAGGTCACTGTAGCAACACGAAAGAGCTCCGTGGACCAAGAATCTACTCGAGATGAGAGGTTAGTCCCTGGCTTCGACTCCAGAGGACCACCACCTTACCACAAGCACCTCAAGAGGAGGCTTCTCTCAGCTCTAGGTATGTGAGAGGAACCCTGAGTTTGCGGCCTCAAGTGGAATGAACACCGCGATAACCTGACTCGAAATAAGGCCGGATATCCCTGCAGTGACTTGAATGCAGGCTCATCTTGCATCTCCCAAGACGAAAGGATGTCTGAATCCTCTGTGTAGACCACAGAGAAAAACCTAGTTCCCCACCTCATCGCGACCGGAGGCCTCACATCCTTTGAAAACTCCAGAGGTACGCGGAGATAAGTGCCTCCAAAGGAGACGATGCCTGACTCCTCATGAAACTTGATAGGAGTCCCAGGATTCCTGTGGCACGTGGAAAGGGACCCTTGGTCTCCTGCCTCAGCTGGAGAGGCGTCCCTATTGCCCTGCCAAGCCTCGAGGAGAATCCCGAGTTGTCCCTCGCAACTAGGCAGGAGTCCTGACGTCGCTGAACAAACACGTGGGTGGAGGGCCATCCCCGTCGTAACTCGAGAATATACCCCAGGTTCCCGCCGCAACTCGAGAAAAACCATGAGACTTCCCCCTCGCCGGGAGATGAGGCCCGATTCCCCTGCACTGCGTGCAGAGCAATTCCGTGTTGCACATCACACATGAAAGGAGACTTGATTTCCTTGATGGCACTCCAGAGAAACCCCAAGAACACTGTCTCAAAGCTAGAGGGATCCTGAGGTCACTGTAGCAACACGAAAGAGCTCCGTGGACCAAGAATCAACTCGAGATGAGAGGTTAGTCCCTGGCTTCGACTGCAGAGGAATACCACCTTACCACAAGCACCTCAAGAGGAGGCTTCTCTCAGCTCTAGGTATGTGAGAGGGACCCTGAGTTTGCGGCCTCAAGTGGAATGGACACTGCGATGCCCTGACGCGAAATAAGGCCGAATATCCCTGCAGTGACTTGAATGCAGGCTCGTCTTGCATCTCCCAAGACGAAAGGATGTCTGAATCCCCTGTGGAGACCACAGAGAAAGACCTAGTTCCCCACCTCATCGTGACCGGAAGCCTCACATCCTTTGAAAACTCCAGAGGTACGCGGAGATCAGTGCCTCCAAAGGAGACGATGCCTGACTCCTCATGAAACTTGATAGGAGTCCCAGGATTCCTATGGCATGTGGAAAGGGACCCTTGGTCTCCTGCCTCAGCTGAAGAGGCGTCCCAATTGCCCTGCCAAGCCTCGAGGAGAATCCCGAGTTGTCCCTCGCAACTAGGCAGGAGTCCTGACGTCGCTGAACAAACACGTGGGTGGAAAGGCCATCCCCGTCGTAACTGGAGAATATACCTCAGGTTCCCGCCGCAACTCGAGAAAAACCATGAGACTTCCCCCTCGCCGCGAGATGAGGCCCGATTCCCCTGCACTGCGTGCAGAGCAATACCGTTTTGCACATCACACATGAATGGAGCCTTGATTTCCTTGATGGCACTCCAGAGAAACCCCAAGAACACTGTTTCAAGGCTAGAGGGATCCTGAGGTCACTGTAGCAACACGAAAGAGCTCCGTGGACCAAGAATCTACTCGAGATGAGAGGTTAGTCCCTGGCTTCGACTCCAGAGGACCACCACCTTACCACAAGCACCTCAAGAGGAGGCTTCTCTCAGCTCTAGGTATGTGAGAGGAACCCTGAGTTTGCGGCCTCAAGTGGAATGAACACCGCGATAACCTGACTCGAAATAAGGCCGGATATCCCTGCAGTGACTTGAATGCAGGCTCATCTTGCATCTCCCAAGACGAAAGAATGTCTGAATCCTCTGTGTAGACCACAGAGAAAAACCTAGTTCCTCACCTCATCGCGACCGGAGGCCTCACATCCTTTGAAAACTCCAGAGGTACGCGGAGATAAGTGTCTCCAAAGGAGACGATGCCTGACTCCTCATGAAACTTGATAGGAGTCCCAGGATTCCTGTGGCACGTGGAAAGGGACCCTTGGTCTCCCGTCTCAGCTGGAGAGGCGTCCCAATTGCCCTGCCAAGCCTCGAGGAGAATCCCGAGTTGTCCCTCGCAACTAGGCAGGAGTCCTGACGTCGCTGAACAAACACGTGGGTGGAGGGCCATCCCCGTCGTAACTCGAGAATATACCCCACGTTCCCGCCGCAACTCGAGAAAAACCATGAGACTTCCCCCTCGCCGCGAGATGAGGCCCGATTCCCCTGCACTGCGTGCAGAGCAATTCCGTGTTGCACATCACACATGAGAGGAGCCTTGATTTCCTTGGTGGCACTCCAGAGAAACTCCAAGAACACTGCTTCAAGGCTAGAGGGATCCTGAGGTCACTGTAGCAATACGAAAGAACTCCGTGGACCCCAAATCAACTCGAGATGAGAGGTTAGTCCCTGGCTTCGACTCCAGAGGAATACCACCTTACCACAAGCACCTCAAGAGGAGGCTTCTCTCAACTCTAGGTATGTCTGAGTGACCCTGATTTTGCGGCCTCAAGTGGAATGGACACTGCGATGCCCTGACGCGAAATAAGGCCGGATATCCCAGCAGTGACTTGAATGCAGGCTCGTCTTGCATCTCCAAAGACGAAAGGATGTCTGAATCCCCTGTGGAGACCACAGAGAAAGACCTAGTTCCCCACCTCATCGCGTCCGGAGGCCTCACATCCTTTGAAAACTCCAGAGGTACGCGGAGATCAGTGCCTCCAAAGGAGACGATGTCTGACTCCTCGTGAAACTTGATAGGAGTCCCAGGATTCCTGTGGCATGTGGAAAGGGACCCTTGGTCTCCCGCCTCAGCTGGAGAGGCGTCCCAATTGCCCTGCCAAGCCTCGAGGAGAATCCCGAGTTGTCCCTCGCAACTAGGCAGGAGTCCTGACGTCGCTGAACAAACACGTGGGTGGAGGGGACATCCCCGTCTTAACTCGAGAATATACCCCAGGTTCCCGCCGCAACTCGAGAAAAACCATGAGACTTCCACCCTCGCCGCGATATAAGGCCCGATTCCCCTGCACTGCGTGCAGAGCAATTCCGTGTTGCACATCACACATGAAAGCAGCCTTGATTTCCTTGATGGCACTCCAGAGAAACCGCAAGAACACTGTTTCAAGGCTAGAGGGATCCTGAGGTCACTGTAGTAACACGAAAGAGCTCCGTGGACCAAGAATCAACTCGAGATGAGAGGTTAGTCCCTGGCTTCGACTCCAGAGGAATACCACCTTACCACAAGCACCTCAAGAGGAGGCTTCTCTCAGCTCTAGGTATGTGAGAGGGACCCTGATTTTGCAGCCTCAAGTGGAATGGACACTGTGATGCCCTGACGCGAAATAAGGCCGGATATCCCTGCAGTGACTTGAATGCAGGCTCGTCTTGCATCTCCCAAGATGAAAGGATGTCTGAATCCCCTGTGGAGACCACAGAGAAAGACCTAGTTCCCCACATCATGGCGACCGGAGGCCTCACATCCTTTGAAAACTCCAGAGGTACGCGGAGATCAGTGCCTCCAAAGGAGACGATGCCTGACTCCTCGTGAAACTTGATAGGAGTCCCAGGATTCCTGTGGCACGTGGAAAGGGACCCTTGGTCTCCCGCCTCAGCTGGAGAGGCATACCAATTGCCCTGCCAAGCCTCGAGGAGAATCCCGAGTTGTCCCTCGCAACTAGGCAGGAGTCCTGCCATCGCTGAACAAACACGTGTGTAGAAGGGCCATCCCCGTTGTAACTCGAGAATATACCCAAGGTTCCCGCCGCAACTCGAGATAAACCATGAGACTTCCCCCTCGCCCCGAGATGAGGCCTGATTCCCCTGCACTGCGTGCAGAGCAATTCCGTGTTGCACATCACACATGAAAGGAGCCTTGATTTCCTTGATGGCACTCCAGAGAAACCCCAAGAACACTGTTTCAAGGCTAGAGGGATCCTGAGGTCACTGTAGCAACACGAAAGAGCTCCGTGGACGAAAAATCAACTCGAGATGAGAGGTTAGTCCCTGGCTTCGAATCCAGAGGAACACCACCTTACCACAAGCACCTCAAGAGGAGGCTTCTCGCAGCTGTAGGTATGTGAGAGGGACCCTGATTTTGCGGCCTCAAGTGGAATGGACACCGCCATGCCCTGGCTCGAAATAAGGCCGGATATCCCTGCAGTGACTTGAATGCAGGCTCGTCTTGCATCTCCCAAAACGAAAGGATGTCTGAATCCCCTGTGGAGACCACAGAGAAAGACCTAGTTCCCCACCTCATCGCGACCGGAGGCCTCACATCCTTTGAAAACTCCAGAGGTACGCGGAGATCAGTGCCTCCAAAGGAGACGATGCCTGACTCCTCGTGAAACTTGATAGGAGTCCCAGGATTCCTGTGGAACGGGAAAGGGACCCTTGGTCTCCCGCCTCAGCTGGAGAGGCGTCCCAATTGCCCTACCAAGCCTCGAGGAGAATCCCGAGTTGTGGCTCGCAACTATTCAGGAGTCCTGACGTCGCTGAACAAACACGTGTGTGGAAGGGCCATCCCCGTCTGAACTCGAGAATATACCCCAGGTTCCCTCCGCAACTTGAGAAAAAGCATGAGACTTCCCCCTCGCCGCGAGTTGAGGCCCGATTCCCCTGCACTGCGTGCAGAGCAATTCCGTGTTGCAAATCACACATGAAAGGAGCCTTGATTTCCTTGACGGCACTCCAGAGAAACCCCAAGAACACTGTTTCAAGTCTAGAGGGATCCTGAGGTCACTGTAGCAACAAGAAAGAGCTCCGTGGACCAAAAATCAACTCGAGATGAGAGGTTAGTCCCTGGCTTCGACTCCAGAGGAATACAACCTTACCACAAGCACCTCAAGAGGAGGCTTCTCTCAGCTCTAGGTATGTCTGAGGGACCCTGATTTTGCGGCCTCAAGTGGAATGGACACTGCGATGCCCTGACGCGAAATAAGGACGGATATCCCTGCAGTGACTTGAATGCAGGCTCGTCTTGCATCTCCAAAGACGAAAGGATGTCTGAATCCCCTGTGGAGACCACAGAGAAAGAGCTAGTTCCCCACATAATCGCGACCGGAGGCCTCACATCCTTTGAAAACTCCAGAGGTACGTGGAGATCAGTGCCTCCAAAGGGGACGATGCCTGACTGCTTGTGAAACTTGATAGGAGTCCCAGGATTCCTGTGGCACGTGGAAAGGGACCCTTGGTTTCCCGCCTCAGCTGGAGAGGCATACCAATTGCCCTGCCAAGCCTCGCGGAGAATCCCGAGTTGTCCCTCGCAACTAGGCAGGAGTCCTGACGTGGCTGAACAAACACGTGGGTGGAAGGGCCATCCCCGTCGAAACTCGAGAATATACCCCAGGTTTCCACCGCAACTCGAGAAAAACCATGAGACTTCCGCCTCACTGCAAAATGAGGCCCGATACCCTGCACTGCGTGCAGAGCAATTCCGTGTTGCACATCACACATGAAAGGAGGCTTGATTTCCTTGATGGCACTACAGAGAAACCCCAAGAACACTGTTTCAAGGCTAGAGGAATCCTGAGGTCACTGTAGCAACACGAAAGAGTTCCGTGGACCAAAAATCAACTCGAGATGAGAGGTTAGTCCCTGGCTTCGACTCCAGAGGAATACCACCTTACCACAAGCACCTCAAGAGGAGGCTTCTCTCAGCTCTAGGTATGTGAGAGGTACCCTGATTTAGCGGCCTCAAGTGGAATGGACACTGCGATGCCATGACTCGAAATAAGGCCGGATATCCCTGCAGTGACTTGAATGCAGGCTCGTCTTGCATCTCCCAAGATGAAAGGATGTCTGAATCCCCTGTGGAGACGACAGAGAAAGACCTAATTCCCCACATCATCGCGACCGGAGGCCTCACATCCTTTGAAAACTCCAGAGGTACGCAGACATCAGTGCCTCCAAAGGAGACGATGCCTGACTCCTCGTGAAACTTGATAGGAGTCCCAGGATTCCTGTGGCACGTGGATAGGGACCCTTGGTCTCCCGCCTCAGCTGGAAAGGCTTCTCAATTGCCCTGCCAAGCCTCGAGGAGAATCCCGAGTTGTCCCTCGCAACTAGGCAGGAGTCCTGACGTTGCTGAACAAACACGTGGGTGGAAGGGCCATCCCCGTCATAAATCGAGAATATACCCCAGGTTCCCGCCGCAACTCGAGAAAAACCATGAGACTTCCCCCTCGCCGCGAGATGAGGCCCGATTCCCCGTCACTGCATGCAGAGCAATTCCGTGTTGCACATCACACATTAAAGGAGTCTTGATTTCCTTGATGGCACTCCAGAGAAACCCCACGAACACTGTTTCAAGGCTAGAGGGATCCTGAGGTCACTGTAGCAACACGAAAGAGCTCCATGGACCAAGAATCAACTCGAGATGAGAGGTTAGTCCCTGGCTTCGACTGCAGAGGAATACCACCTTACCACAAGCACCTCAAGAGGAGTCTTCTCTCAGCTCTAGGTATGTGAGAGGCACCCTGATTTTGAGGCCTCAAGTGGAATGGACACTGCGATGCCCTGGATCGAAATAAGGCCAGATATCCCTGCAGTGACTTGAATGCAGGGTTGTCTTGCATCTCCCAAGACGAAAGGATGTCTGAATCCCCTGTGGACACCACAGAGAAAGACCTAGTTCCCCACCTCTTCGCGACCGGAGGCCTCACATCCTTTGAAAACTCCAGAGGTACGCGGAGATCAGTGCCTCCAAAGGAGACGATGCCTGACTCCTCGTGAAACTTGATAGGAGTCCCAGGATTCCTGTGGCACGTGGAAAGGGATCCTTGGTCTCCCGCCTCAGCTGGAGAGGCGTCCCAATTGCCCTGCCAAGCCTCGAGGAAAATCCCGAGTTGTCCCTCGCAACTAGGCAGGAGTCCTGACGTCGCTGAACAAACACGTGGGTGGAAGGGCCATCTCCGTCGTAACTCGAGAATATACCCCAGGTTCCCGCCGCAACTCGAGAAAAACCATGAGTCGTCCCACTTGCCGCGAGATGAGGCTCGATTCCCCTGCACAGCATGCAGAGCAATTCCGTGTTGCACATCACACATGAAAGGAGCCTTGATTTCCTTGATGACACCCCAGAGAAACCCCAAGAACACTGTTTCAAGGCTAGAGGGATCCTGAGGTCTCTGAAGCAACACGAAAGAGGTCAGTGGACCAAAAATCAACTCGAGATGAGAGGTTAGTCCCTGGCTTCGATTCCAGAGGAATACCACATTACCACAAGCACCTCAAGAGGAGGCTTCTCTCAGCTCTAGGTATGTGAGAGGGACCCTGATTTAGCGGCCTCAAGTGGAATGGACACTGCGATGCCATGACGCGAAATAAGGCCGGATATCCCTGCAGTGACTTGAATGCAGGCTCGTCTTGCATCTCCCAAGATGAAAGGATGTCTGAATCCCATGTGGAGCCCACAGTGAAAGACCTAGTTCCCCACCTCATCGCGACCGGAGGCCTCACATCCTTTGAAAACTCCAGAGGTACGCGGAGATCAGTGCCTCCAAGGTAGACGATGCCTGACTCCTCGTGAAACTTGATAGGAGTCCCAGGATTCCTGTGGCACGTGGAAAGGGACCCTTGGTCTCCCGCCTCAGCTGGAGAGGCGTCCCAATTGCCCTGCCAAGCCTCGAGGAGAATCCCGAGTTGTCCCTCGCAACTAGGCAGGAGTCCTGACGTCGCTGAACAAACACGTGGGTGGACGGGCCATCCCCGTCGTAACTCGAGAATATACCCCAGGTTCCCGCCGCAACTCGAGAAAAACCATGAGTCTTCCCACTTGCCGCGAGATGAGGCTCGATTCCCCTGCACTGCATGCAGAGCAATTCCGTGTTGCACATCACACAAGAAAGGAGCCTTGATTTCCTTGATGGCACTCCAGAGAAACCCCAGGAACACTGTTTCAAGGCTAGAGGGATCCTGAGGTCACCGTTGCAACACGAAAGAGCTCCATGGACCAAGAATCAACTCGAGATGAGAGGTTAGTCCCTGGCTTCGACTCCTGAGGAATATCACCTTACCACAAGCACCTCAAGAGGAGGCTTCTCTCAGCTCTAGGTATGTGAGAGGGAACCTGAGTTTGCGGCCACAAGTGGAATGGACACCGCGGTGCCCTGACTCGAAATAAGGCCACATATGTCTGAAGTGACTTAAATGCAGGCTCGTCTTGCAACTCCCAAGACGAAAGATTGTCTGAATCCCCTGTGGAGACCACAGAGAAAGACCTTGTTCCCCAACTCAACGCGATCCAAGGCCTCACATCCTTTGAAAACTCCAGAGGTGCGCGGAGATCAGTGCCTCCAAAGGAGACGATGCCTGACTCCTCGTGATACTTTATAGGAATCCCAGGATTCCTGTGGCACGTGGGAAGGGACCCTTGGTCTCCCGCCTCAGCTGGAGAGGCGTCCCAATTGCCCTGCCAAGCCTCGAGGAGAATCCCGAGTTTCCCAACGCAACTAGGCAGGAGTCCTGACGTCGCTGAACAAACACGTGGGTGGAAGTGCCATCCCCGTCGTAACTCGAGAATATACCCCAGGTTCCCGCCGCAACTCGAGAAAACCATGAGACTTCCCCCTCGCCTCGAGATGAGGCCCGATTCCCCTGCACTGCGTGCAGAGTAATTCCGTGTTACACATGACACATGAAAAGAGCCTTGATTTCCTTGATGGCACTCCAGAGAAACCCCAAGATCACTGTTTCAAGGCTAGAGGGATCCTGAGGTCACTGTAGCAACACGAAAGAGCTCCGTGGACCAAAAATCAACTCGAGATGAGAGGTTAGTCCCTAACTTCGACTCCAGAGGAATACCATCTTACCACAAGCACCTCAAGAGGAGGCTTCTCTCAGCTCTAGGTATGTGAGAGGGACCCTGAGTTTGCGGCCTCAAGTGGAATGGACATTGCGATGCCCTGACTCGCAATAAGGCCAGATATCCCTGCAGTGACTTGAATGCAGGCTCGTCTTGCATCTCCCAAGAAGAAAGGATATCTGAATCCCCTGTGGAGACCACAGAGAAAGACCTATTTCCCCACCTCATCGCGACCGGAGGCCTCATATCCTTTGAAAACTCCAGAGGTACGCGGACATCAGTGCCTCCAAAGGAGCCGATGCCTGACTCCTCATCAAACTTGATAGGAGTCCCAGGATTCCTGTGGCACGTGGAAAGGGACCCTTGGTCTCCCGCCTCAGCTGGAGAGGCGTTCCAATTGCCCTGCCAAGCCTCGAGGAGAATCGCGAGTTGTCCCTCACAACTAGGCAGGAGTCCTGACGTCGCTGAACAAACACGTGTGTGGAAGGGCCATCCCCGTCGTAACTCGAGAATATACCCCAGGTTCCCGCCGCAACTCGAGAAAAACCATGAGACTTCCCCCTCGCCGCGAGATGAGGCCCGATTCCCCTGCACTGCGTGCAGAGCAATTCCGCGTTGCACATCACACATGAAAAGAGCCTTGATTACCTTGATGGCACTCCAGAGAAAAACCAAGAACACTGTTTCAAGGCTAGAGCGATCCTAAGGTCACTGTTGCAGCACGAAAAAGTTCCGTGGACCAAAAATCAACTCGAGATGAGAGGTTAGTCCCTGGCTTCGACTCCAGAGGAATACCACCTTACCACAAGCACCTCAAGAGGAGGCTTCTCTCAGCTCTAGGTATGTGAGAGGGACCCTGAGTTTGCGGCCTCAAGTGGAATGTACACCGCGATGACCTGACTCGAAATAAGGCCGGATATCCCTGCAGTGACTTGAATGCAGGCACATATTGCATCTCCCAAGGCGAAAGGATGTCTGAATCCCCTGTGGAGACCACAGAGAAAGACCTAGTTCCCCACCTCATCGCGACCGGAGGCCTCACATCCTTTGAAAACTCCAGAGGTACGCGGAGATCAGTGCCTCCAAAGGAGACGATGCCTGACTCCTCGTGAAACTTGATAGGAGTCCCAGGATTCCTGTGGCACGTGGAAAGGGACCCTTGGTCTCCCGCCTCAGCTGGAGAGGCGTCCCCATTGCCCTACCAAGCCTCGAGGAGAATACCGAGTTGTGGCTCGCAACTAGGCAGGAGTCCTGACGTCGCTGAACAAACACGTGGGTCGAAGGGCCATCCCCATCGTAACTCGAGAATACACCCCAGGTTCCCGCCGCAACTTGAGAAAAACCATGAGACTTCCCCCTCGCCGCGAAATGAGGCCCGATTCCCCTGCACTGCGTGCAGAGCAATTCCGTGTTGCAAATCACACATGAAAGGAGCCTTGATTTCCTTGATGGCACTCCAGAGATACCCCAAGAACACTGTTTCAAGGCTAGAGGGATCCTGAGGTCACTGTAGCAACACGAAAGAGCTCCGTGGACCAAGAATCAACTCGAGATGAGAGGTTAGTCCATGGCTTCGACTCCAGAGGAATACCACCGTACCACAAGCACCTCAAGAGGACGCTTCTCTCAGCTCTAGGTATGTCTGAGGGACCCTGATTTTGCGGCCTCAAGTGGAATGGACACTGCGATGCCCTGACGCGAAATAAGGCCGGGTATCCCTGCAGTGACTTGAATGCAGGCTCGTCTTGCATCTCCCAAGACGAAAGGATGTATGAATCCCCTGTGGAGACCACAGAGAAAGACCTAGTTCCCCACCTCATCGCGACCGGAGGCCTCACATCCTTTGAAAACTCCAGAGGTACGTGGAGATGAGTGCCTCCAAAGGGGACGATGCCTGACTCCTTGTGAAACTTGATAGGAGTCCAAGGTTCCTGTGGCACGTGGAAAGGGTCCCTTGGTCTCCCACCTCAGCTGGAGAGGCATACCAATTGCCCTGCCAAGCCTCGCGGAGAATCCAGAGTTGTCCCTCGCAACTAGGCAGGAGTCCTGACTTGGCTGAACAAACACGTGGGTGGAAGGGCCATCCCCGTCGAAACTCGAGAATATACCCCTGGTTTCCACCGCAACTCGAGAAAAACCATGAGACTTCCGCCTCACTGCAAAATGAGGCCCGATACCCTGCACTGCGTGCAGAGTAATTCCGTGTTGCACATCACACATGAAAGGAGCCTTGATTTCCTTGATGGCACTCCAGAGAAACCCCAAGAACACTGTTTCAAGGCTAGAGTGAACCTGAGGTCACTGTAGCCACACGAAAGAGCTCCGTGGACCAAAAATCAACTCGAGATGAGAGGTTAGTCCCTGGCTTCGACTCCAGAGGAATACCACCTTACCACAAGCACCTCAAGAGGAGGCTTCTCTCAGCTCTAGGTATGTGAGAGGGACCCTGAGTTTGCGGCCTCAAGTGGAATGGACACCGTGATGCCCTGACTTGAAATAAGGCCGGATAGCCCTGCAGTGAATTGAATGCAGGCTCGTCTTGCATCTCCCAAGACGAAAGGATGTCTGAATCCCCTGTGGAGACGACAGAGAAAGACCTAGTTCCCCACCTCATCGCGACCGGAGGCCTCACATCCTTTAAAAACTCCAGAGGTACGCGGAGTTCAGACCTCCAAAGGAGACGATGCCTGACTCCTCGTGAAACTTGATAGGAGTCCCAGGATTCCTGTGGCACGTGGAAAGGGACACTTGATCTCCCACCTCAGCTGGAGAGGCGTCCCAATTGCCCTGCCAAGCCTCGAGGAGAATCCCGAGTTGTCCCTCGCAACTAGGCAGGAGTCCTGACGTTGCTGAACAAACACGTGCGTGGGAGGGCCATCCCCGTCGTAACTCGAGAATATACCCCAGGTCCCCGCCGCAACTCGAGAAAAACCATGAGTCTTCCCACTTGCCGGGAGATGAGGCTCGATTCCCCTGCACTGCATGCAGAGCAATTCCGTGTTGCACATCACACATGAAAGGAGCCTTGATTTCCTTGATGGCACTTCAGAGAAACCCCAGGAACACTGTTTCAAGGCTAGAGGGATCCTGAGGTCACCGTAGCAACACGAAAGAGCTCCATGGACCAAGAATCAACTCGACATGACAGGTTAGTCCCTGGCTTCGACTCCAGAGGAATACCACCTTACCACAAGCACCTCAAGAGGAGGCTTCTCTCAGCTCTAGGTATGTGAGAGGGACCCTGAGTTTGCGGCCTCAAGTGGAATGGACACTGCAATGCCCTGACGCGAAATAAGGCCGGATATCCCTGCAGTGACTTGAATGCAGGCTCGTCTTGCATCTCCCAAGACGAAAGGATGTCTGAATCCCCTGTGGAGACCACAGAGAAAGACCTAGTTCCCCACCTCATCGCGCCCGGAGGCCTCACATCCTTTGAAAACTCCAGAGGTACGCAGACATCAGTGCCTCCAAAGGAGACGATGCCTGACTCCTCGTGAAACTTGATAGGAGTCCCAGGATTCCTGTGGCACGTGGATAGGGACCCTTGGTCTCCCGCCTCAGCTGGAAAGGCTTCTCAATTGCCCTGCCAAGCCTCGAGGAGAATCCCGAGTTGTCCCTCGCAACTAGGCAGGATTCCTGACGTTGCTGAACAAACATGTGTGTGGAAGGGCCATCCCCGTCATAAATCGAGAATGTACCCCAGGTTCCCGCAGCAACTTGAGAAAAACCATGAGACTTCCCCCTCGCCGTGAGATGAGGCCCGATTCCCCTTCACTGCATGCAGAGCAATTCCGTGTTGCACATCACACATGAAAGGAGCCTTGATTTCCTTGATGGCACTCCAGAGAAACCCCACGAACACTGTTTCAAGGCTAGAGGGATCCTGAGGTCACTGTAGCAACACGAAAGACCTCCATGGACCAAGAATCAACTCGAGATGAGAGGTTAGACCCTGGCTTCGACTCCAGAGGAATACCACCTTACCACAAGCACCTCAAGAGGTGGCTTCTCTCAGCTCCATGTATGTGAGAGGCACCCCGATTTTGCGGCCTCAAGTGGAATGGACACCGCGATGCCCTGGATCGAAATAAGGCCAGATATCCCTGCAGTGACTTGAATGCAGGGTTGTGTTGCATCTCCCAAGACGAAAGGATGTCTGAATCCCCTGTGGAGACCAGAGAGAAAGACCTAGTTCCCCACCTCATCGCGACCGGAGGCCTCACATCCTTTGAAAACTCCAGAGGTACGCGGAGATCAGTGCCTCCAAAGGAGACGATGCCTGACTCCTCGTGAAACTTGATAGGAGTCCCAGGATTTCTGTGGCACGTGGAACGGGACCCTTGGTCTCCCGCCTCAGCTGGAGAGGCGTCCCAATTGCCCTGCCAAGCCTCGAGGAGAATCCCGAGTTGTCCCTCGCAACTAGGCAGGAGTCCTGACGTCGCTGAACAAACACGTGGGTGGAAGGGCCATCCCCGTCGTAACTCGAGAATATACCCCAGGTTCCCGCCGCAACTCGAGAAAAACCATGAGACTTCCCCCTCGCCGCGAGATGAGCCCTGATTCCCCTGCACTGCGTGCAGAGCAATTCCGTGTTGCACATCACACATGAAAGGAGCCTTGATTTCCTTGATGGCTCTCCAGAGAAACCCCAAGAACACTCTTTCAAGGCTAGAGGGATCCTTAGGTCACTGTAGCAACACGAAAGAGCTCCGTGGACCAAAAATCAACTCGAGATGAGAGGTTAGTCCCTGGCTTCGACTCCAGAGGAATACCACCTTACCACAAGCACCTCAAGAGGAGGCTTCTCTCAGCTCTAAGTATGTGAGAGGGACCCTGAGTTTGCGGCCTCAAGTGGATTGGACACCGCGATGCCCTGACTCGATATAAGGTCGGATATCCCTGCAGTGACTTGAATGCAGGCTCGTCTTGCATCTCCCAAGACGAAAGGATGTCTGAATCCCCTGTGGAGATCACAGAGAAAGACCTAGTTCCCCACCTCATTGCGACCGGAGGCTTCACATCCTTTGAAAACTCCAGAGGTACGCGGAGATCAGTGCCTCCAAAGCAGACGATGCCTGACTCCTCGTGAAACTTGATAGGAGTCCCAGGATTCCTGTGGCACGTGGAAAGGGAACCTTGGTCTCCCGCCTCAGCTGGAGAGGCGTCCCAATTGCCCTGCCAAGCCTCGAGGAGAATCCCGAGTTGTCCCTCGCAACTAGGCAGGAGTCCTGACGTTCCTGAACAAACACGTGTGTGGAAGGTCCATCCCCGTCGTAACTCGAGAATATACCCCAGGTTTCTGCCGCAACTCGAAAAAAAGCATGAGACTTCCAACTCGCCGCGAGATGAGGCCCGATTCCCCTGCACTGCATGCAGAGCAATTCCGTGTTGCACATCACACATGAAAGGAGCCTTGATTTCCTTGATGGCACTCCAGAGAAACCCCAAGAACACTGTTTCAAGGCTAGAGGGATCCTGAGGTCACTGTAGCAACACGAAAGAACTCCGTGGACCACAAATCAACTCGAGATGAGAGGTTAGTCCCTGGCTTCAACTGCAGAGGAATAGCACCTTACCACAAGCACCTCAAGAGGAGGCTTCACTCAGCTCTAGGTATGTGAAAGGGACCCTGATTTTGCGGCCTCAAGTGGAATGGACACCGCGATGCCCTGACTCGAAATAAGGCCGGATATCCCTGCAGTGACTTGAATGCAGGCTCGTCTTGCATCTCCCAAGATGAAAGGATGTTTGAATCCCCTGTGGAGACCACAGAGAAAGGCCTACTTCCCCACCTCATCGCGACCTGAGGCCTCACATCCTTTGAAAACTCCAGAGGTACGCGGAGATCAGTGCCTCCAAAGGAGACGATGCCTGACTCCTCGTGAAACTTGATAGGAGTCCCAGGATTCCTGTGGCACGTGGAAAGGGACTCGTGGTCTCCCGCCTCAGCTGGAGAGGCGTCCCAATTGCCCTGCCAAGCCTCGAGGAGAATCCCGAGTTGTCCCTCGCAACTAGGCAGGAGTCCTGACGTCGCTGAACAAACACGTGTGTGGAAGGGCCTTCCCCGTCGTAACTCGAGAATATACCCCAGGTTCCCGCCGAAACTTGAGAAAAATCATGAGACTTCCCCCTCGCCGCGAGATGAGGCCCGATTCCCCTGCACTGCGTGCAGAGCAATTCCGTGTTGCACATCACACATGAAAAGAGCCTTGATTTCCTTGATGGCACTCCAGAGAAACCCCAAGAACACTGTTTCAAGGCTAGAGCGATCCTAAGGTCACTGATGCAGCACGAAAAAGTTCCGTGGACCAAAAATCAACTCGAGATGAGAGGTTAGTCCCAGGCTTCGACTCCAGAGGAATACCACCTTACCACAAGCACCTCAAGAGGAGGCTTCTCTCAGCTCTAGGTATGTGAGAGGGACCCTGAGTTTGCGGCCTCAAGTGGAATGTACACTGCGATGCCCTGACGCGAAATAAGGCCGGATATCCCTGCAGTGACTTGAATGCAGGCTCGTCTTGCATCTCCCAAGACGAAAGGATGTCTGAATCCCCTGTGGAGACCACAGAGAAAGACCTAGTTCCCCACCTCATCGCGACCGGAGGCCTCACATCCTTTGAAAACTCCAGAGGTACGCGGAGATCAGTGCCTCCAAAGGAGACGATGCCTGACTCCTCGTGAAACGTGATAGGAGTCCCAGGATTCTTGTGGCACGTGGAAAGGGACCCTTGGTCTTCAGCCTCAGCTGGAGAGGCGTCCCAATTGCCCTGCCAAGCCTCGAGGAGAATCCCGAGTTGTCCCTCGCAACTAGGCAGGAGTCCTGACGTCGCTGAACAAACACGTGTGTGGAAGGGCCATCCCCGTCGTAACTCGAGAATATACCCCAGGTTCCCACCGCAACTCGAGAAAAACCATGAGACTTCCCCCTCGCCGCGAGATGAGGCCCGATTCCCCTGCACTGCGTGCAGAGCAATTCTGTGTTGCACATCAGACATGAAAGGAGCCTTGATTTCCTTGGTGGCACTCCAGACAAACCCCAAGAACACTGTTTCAAGGTTAGAGGGATCCTGAGGTCACTGTAGCAACACAAAAGAGCTTCGTGGACCAAAAATCAACTCGAGATGAGAGGTTAGTCCCTGGCATCGACTCCAGAGGAATACCACCTAACCACAAGCACATCAAGAGGAGGCTTCTCTCAGCTCTAGGTATGTGAGAGGGACCCTGAGTTTGCGGCCTCAAGTGGAATGGACACCGCGATGCCCTGGCTCGAAATAAGGCCGGATATCCCTGCAGTGACTTGAATGCAGGCTCGTCTTGCATCTCCCAAGACGAAAGGATGTCTGAATCCCCTGTGGAGACCACAGAGAAAGACCTAGTTCCCCACCTCATCGCGACCGGAGGCCTCACATACCTTGAAAACTCCAGAGGTACGCGGAGATCAGTGCCTTCAAAGGAGACGATGCCTGACTCCTCGTGAAAGTTGATAGGAGTCCCAGGATTCCTGTGGCACGTGGGAAGGGACCCTTGGTCTCCCGCCTCAGCTGGAGAGGCGTCCCTATTGCCCTGCCAAGCCTCGAGGAGAATCCCGAGTTGTCCCTCCCAACTAGGCAGGAGTCCTGACGTCGCTGAACAAACACGTGTGTGGAAGGGCCATCCCCGTCGTAACTCGAGAATATACCCCAGGTTCCCACCGCAACTCGAGAAATACCATGAGACTTCCCCCTCGCCGCGAGATGTGGCCCGATTCCCCTGCACTGAGTGCAGAGCAATTCCGTGTTGCACATCACACATGAAAGGAGCCTTGATTTCCTTGATGGCACTCCAGAGAAACCCCAAGAACACTGTTTCAAGGCTAGAGGGATCCTGAGGTCACTGTAGCAACACGAAAGAGCTCCGTGGACCAAGAATCAACTCGAGATGAGAGGTTAGTCCCTGGCTTCGACTGCAGAGGAATACCACCTTACCACAAGCACCTCAAGAGGAGGCTTCTCTCAGCTCTAGGTATGTGAGAGGGACCCTGAGTTTGCGGCCTCAAGTGGAATGGACACTGCGATGCCCTGACGCGAGATAAGGCCGGATATCACTGCAGTGACTTGAATGCAGGCTCGTCTTGCATCTCCCAAGACGAAAGGATGTCTGAATCCCCTGTGGAGACCACAGAGAAAGACCTAGTTCCCCACCTCATCGCAACCGGAGGCCTCACATCCTTTGAAAACTCCAGAGGTACACGGAGATAAGTGCCTCCAAAGGAGACGATGCCTGACTCCTCATGAAACTTGATAGGAGTCCCAGGATTCCTGTGGCACGTGGAAAGGGACTCTTGGTCTCCTGCCTCAGCTGGAAAGGCGTCCCTATTGCCATGCCAAGCCTCGAGGAGAATCCCGAGTTGTCCCTCGCAACTAGGCAGGAGTCCTGACTTCGCTGAACAAACACGTGGGTGGAGGGCCATCCCCGTCATAACTCGAGAATATACCCCACGTTCCCGCCGCAACTCGAGAAAAACCATGAGACTTCCCCCTCGCCGGGAGATGAGGCCCGATTCCACTGCACTGCGTGAGGAGCAATTCCGTGTTGCACATCACACATGAAAGGAGCCTTGATTTCCTTGATGGCACTCCAGAGAAACCCCAAGAACACTGTTTCAAGGCTAGAGGGATCCTGAGGTCACTGTAGCAACACGAAAGAGCTCCGTGGACCAAGAATCAACTCGAGATGAGAGGTTAGTCCCTGGCTTCGACTGCAGAGGAATACCACCTTACCACAAGCATCTCAAGAGGAGGCTTCTCTCAGCTCTAGGTATGTGAGAGGGACCCTGAGTTTGCGGCCTCAAGTGGAATGGACACTGCGATGCCCTGACGCGAAATAAGGCCGAATATCCCTGCAGTGACTTGAATGCAGGCTCGTCTTGCATCTCCCAAGACGAAAGGATGTCTGAATCCCCTGTGGAGACCACAGAGAAAGACCTAGTTCCCCACCTCATCGCGACCGGAGGCCTCACATCCTTTGAAAACTCCAGAGGTACGCGGAGATAAGTGCCTCCAAAGGAGACGATGCCTGACTCCTCATGAAACTTGATAGGAGTCCCAGGATTCCTATGGCATGTGGAAAGGGACCCTTGGTCTCCTGCCTCAGCTGAAGAGGCGTCCCAATTGCCCTGCCAAGCCTCGGGGAGAATCCCGAGTTGTCCCTCGCAACTAGGAAGGAGTCCTGACGTCGCTGAACAAACACGTGGGTGGAAAGGCCATCCCCGTCGTAACTGGAGAATATACCCCAGGTTCCCGCCGCAACTCGAGAAAAACCATGAGTCTTCCCCCTCGCCGCGAGATGAGGCCCGATTCCCCTGCACTGCGTGCAGAGCAATACCGTTTTGCACATCACACATGAATGGAGCCTTGATTTCCTTGATGGCACTCCAGAGAAACCCCAAGAACACTGTGTCAAGGCTAGAGGGATCCTGAGGTCACTGTAGCAACACGAAAGAGCTCCGTGGACCAAGAATCTACTCGAGATGAGAGGTTAGTCCCTGGCTTCGACTCCAGAGGACCACCACCTTACCACAAGCACCTCAAGAGGAGGCTTCTCTCAGCTCTAGGTATGTGAGAGGAACCCTGAGTTTGCGGCCTCAAGTGGAATGAACACCGCGATAACCTGACTCGAAATAAGGCCGGATATCCCTGCAGTGACTTGAATGCAGGCTCATCTTGCATCTCCCAAGACGAAAGGATGTCTGAATCCTCTGTGTAGACCACAGAGAAAAACCTAGTTCCCCACCTCATCGCGACCGGAGGCCTCACATCCTTTGAAAACTCCAGAGGTACGCGGAGATAAGTGCCTCCAAAGGAGACGATGCCTGACTCCTCATGAAACTTGATAGGAGTCCCAGGATTCCTGTGGCACGTGGAAAGGGACCCTTGGTCTCCTGCCTCAGCTGGAGAGGCGTCCCTATTGCCCTGCCAAGCCTCGAGGAGAATCCCGAGTTGTCCCTCGCAACTAGGCAGGAGTCCTGACGTCGCTGAACAAACACGTGGGTGGAGGGCCATCCCCGTCGTAACTCGAGAATATACCCCAGGTTCCCGCCGCAACTCGAGAAAAACCATGAGACTTCCCCCTCGCCGGGAGATGAGGCCCGATTCCCCTGCACTGCGTGCAGAGCAATTCCGTGTTGCACATCACACATGAAAGGAGCCTTGATTTCCTTGATGGCACTCCAGAGAAACCCCAAGAACACTGTCTCAAAGCTAGAGGGATCCTGAGGTCACTGTAGCAACACGAAAGAGCTCCGTGGACCAAGAATCAACTCGAGATGAGAGGTTAGTCCCTGGCTTCGACTGCAGAGGAATACCACCTTACCACAAGCACCTCAAGAGGAGGCTTCTCTCAGCTCTAGGTATGTGAGAGGGACCCTGAGTTTGCGGCCTCAAGTGGAATGGACACTGCGATGCCCTGACGCGAAATAAGGCTGAATATCCCTGCAGTGACTTGAATGCAGGCTCGTCTTGCATCTCCCAAGACGAAAGGATGTCTGAATCCCCTGTGGAGACCACAGAGAAAGACCTAGTTCCCCACCTCATCGTGACCGGAAGCCTCACATCCTTTGAAAACTCCAGAGGTACGCGGAGATAAGTGCCTCCAAAGGAGACGATGCCTGACTCCTCATGAAAATGATAGGAGTCCCAGGATTCCTATGGCATGTGGAAAGGGACCCTTGGTCTCCTGCCTCAGCTGAAGAGGCGTCCCAATTGCCCTGCCAAGCCTCGAGGAGAATCCCGAGTTGTCCCTCGCAACTAGGCAGGAGTCCTGACGTCGCTGAACAAACACGTGGGTGGAAAGGCCATCCCCGTCGTAACTGGAGAATATACCTCAGGTTCCCGCCGCAACTCGAGAAAAACCATGAGACTTCCCCCTCGCCGCGAGATGAGGCCCGATTCCCCTGCACTGCGTGCAGAGCAATACCGTTTTGCACATCACACATGAATGGAGCCTTGATTTCCTTGATGGCACTCCAGAGAAACCCCAAGAACACTGTTTCAAGGCTAGAGGGATCCTGAGGTCACTGTAGCAACACGAAAGAGCTCCGTGGACCAAGAATCTACTCGAGATGAGAGGTTAGTCCCTGGCTTCGACTCCAGAGGACCACCACCTTACCACAAGCACCTCAAGAGGAGGCTTCTCTCAGCTCTAGGTATGTGAGAGGAACCCTGAGTTTGCGGCCTCAAGTGGAATGAACACCGCGATAACCTGACTCGAAATAAGGCCGGATATCCCTGCAGTGACTTGAATGCAGGCTCATCTTGCATCTCCCAAGACGAAAGAATGTCTGAATCCTCTGTGTAGACCACAGAGAAAAACCTAGTTCCTCACCTCATCGCGACCGGAGGCCTCACATCCTTTGAAAACTCCAGAGGTACGCGGAGATAAGTGTCTCCAAAGGAGACGATGCCTGACTCCTCATGAAACTTGATAGGAGTCCCAGGATTCCTGTGGCACGTGGAAAGGGACCCTTGGTCTCCCGTCTCAGCTGGAGAGGCGTCCCAATTGCCCTGCCAAGCCTCGAGGAGAATCCCGAGTTGTCCCTCGCAACTAGGCAGGAGTCCTGACGTCGCTGAACAAACACGTGGGTGGAGGGCCATCCCCGTCGTAACTCGAGAATATACCCCACGTTCCCGCCGCAACTCGAGAAAAACCATGAGACTTCCCCCTCGCCGCGAGATGAGGCCCGATTCCCCTGCACTGCGTGCAGAGCAATTCCGTGTTGCACATCACACATGAGAGGAGCCTTGATTTCCTTGGTGGCACTCCAGAGAAACTCCAAGAACACTGCTTCAAGGCTAGAGGGATCCTGAGGTCACTGTAGCAATACGAAAGAACTCCGTGGACCCCAAATCAACTCGAGATGAGAGGTTAGTCCCTGGCTTCGACTCCAGAGGAATACCACCTTACCACAAGCACCTCAAGAGGAGGCTTCTCTCAACTCTAGGTATGTCTGAGTGACCCTGATTTTGCGGCCTCAAGTGGAATGGACACTGCGATGCCCTGACGCGAAATAAGGCCGGATATCCCAGCAGTGACTTGAATGCAGGCTCGTCTTGCATCTCCAAAGACAAAAGGATGTCTGAATCCCCTGTGGAGACCACAGAGAAAGACCTAGTTCCCCACCTCATCGCGTCCGGAGGCCTCACATCCTTTGAAAACTCCAGAGGTACGCGGAGATCAGTGCCTCCAAAGGAGACGATGTCTGACTCCTCGTGAAACTTGATAGGAGTCCCAGGATTCCTGTGGCATGTGGAAAGGGACCCTTGGTCTCCCGCCTCAGCTGGAGAGGCGTCCCAATTGCCCTGCCAAGCCTCGAGGAGAATCCCGAGTTGTCCCTCGCAACTAGGCAGGAGTCCTGACGTCGCTGAACAAACACGTGGGTGGAGGGGACATCCCCGTCTTAACTCGAGAATATACCCCAGGTTCCCGCCGCAACTCGAGAAAAACCATGAGACTTCCACCCTCGCCGCGATATAAGGCCCGATTCCCCTGCACTGCGTGCAGAGCAATTCCGTGTTGCACATCACACATGAAAGCAGCCTTGATTTCCTTGATGGCACTCCAGAGAAACCGCAAGAACACTGTTTCAAGGCTAGAGGGATCCTGAGGTCACTGTAGCAACACGAAAGAGCTCCGTGGACCAAGAATCAACTCGAGATGAGAGGTTAGTCCCTGGCTTCGACTCCAGAGGAATACCACCTTACCACAAGCACCTCAAGAGGAGGCTTCTCTCAGCTCTAGGTATGTGAGAGGGACCCTGATTTTGCAGCCTCAAGTGGAATGGACACTGTGATGCCCTGACGCGAAATAAGGCCGGATATCCCTGCAGTGACTTGAATGCAGGCTCGTCTTGCATCTCCCAAGATGAAAGGATGTCTGAATCCCCTGTGGAGACCACAGAGAAAGACCTAGTTCCCCACATCATGGCGACCGGAGGCCTCACATCCTTTGAAAACTCCAGAGGTACGCGGAGATCAGTGCCTCCAAAGGAGACGATGCCTGACTCCTCGTGAAACTTGATAGGAGTCCCAGGATTCCTGTGGCACGTGGAAAGGGACCCTTGGTCTCCTGCCTCAGCTGGAGAGGCATACCAATTGCCCTGCCAAGCCTCGAGGAGAATCCCGAGTTGTCCCTCGCAACTAGGCAAGAGTCCTGCCATCGCTGAACAAACACGTGTGTAGAAGGGCCATCCCCTTTGTAACTCCAGAATATACCCCAGGTTCCCGCCGCAACTCGAGATAAACCATGAGACTTCCCCCTCGCCGCGAAATGAGGCCTGATTCCCCTGCACTGCCTGCAGAGCAATTCCGTGTTGCACATCACACATGAAAGGAGCCTTGATTTCCTTGATGGCACTGCAGAGAAACCCCAAGAACACTGTTTCAAGGCTAGAGGGATCCTGAGGTCACTGTAGCAACACGAAAGAGCTCCGTGGACCAAAAATCAACTCGAGATGAGAGGTTAGTCCCTGGCTTCGACTCCAGAGGAATACCACCTTACCACAAGCACCTCAAGGTGAGGCTTCTCTCAGCTCTAGGTATGTGAGAGGGACCCTGATTTTGCGGCATCAAGTGGAATGGACACCGCGATGCCCTGGCTCAAAATAAGGCCGTATATCCCTGCAGTGACTTGAATG
Source organism: Cervus elaphus (assembly GCF_910594005.1). Lineage (NCBI taxonomy): Eukaryota > Metazoa > Chordata > Mammalia > Artiodactyla > Cervidae > Cervus > Cervus elaphus. Next base: position 9,324,059 of record NC_057834.1, on the reverse strand, counting down.
CAGGCTCGTCTTGCATCTCCCAAGATGAAAGGATGTCTGAATCCCCTGTGGAGACCACAGAGAAAGACCTAGTTCCCCACCTCATCGCGACCGGAGTCCTCACATCCTTTGAAAACTCCAGAGGTACGCGGAGATCAGTGCCTCCAAAGGAGACGATGCCTGACTCCTCATGAAACTTGATAGGAGTCCCAGGATTCCTGTGGCACGTGGAAAGGGACCCTTGGTCTCCCGCCTCAGCTGGAGAGCCGTCCCAATTGCCCTGTCAAGCCTCGAGGAGAATCCTGAGTTTTCCCTCGCAACTAGGCAGGAGTCCTGCCATCGCTGAACAAACACGTGTGTAGAAGGGCCATCCCCGTTGTAACTCGAGAATATACCCAAGGTTCCCGCCGCAACTCGAGATAAACCATGAGACTTCCCCCTCGCCCCGAGATGAGGCCTGATTCCCCTGCACTGCGTGCAGAGCAATTCCGTGTTGCACATCACACATGAAAGGAGCCTTGATTTCCTTGATGGCACTCCAGAGAAACCCCAAGAACACTGTTTCAAGGCTAGAGGGATCCTGAGGTCACTGTAGCAACACGAAAGAGCTCCGTGGACGAAAAATCAACTCGAGATGAGAGGTTAGTCCCTGGCTTCGAATCCAGAGGAACACCACCTTACCACAAGCACCTCAAGAGGAGGCTTCTCGCAGCTGTAGGTATGTGAGAGGGACCCTGATTTTGCGGCCTCAAGTGGAATGGACACCGCCATGCCCTGGCTCGAAATAAGGCCGGATATCCCTGCAGTGACTTGAATGCAGGCTCGTCTTGCATCTCCCAAAACGAAAGGATGTCTGAATCCCCTGTGGAGACCACAGAGAAAGACCTAGTTCCCCACCTCATCGCGACCGGAGGCCTCACATCCTTTGAAAACTCCAGAGGTACGCGGAGATCAGTGCCTCCAAAGGAGACGATGCCTGACTCCTCGTGAAACTTGATAGGAGTCCCAGGATTCCTGTGGAACGTGGAAAGGGACCCTTGGTCTCCCGCCTCAGCTGGAGAGGCGTCCCAATTGCCCTACCAAGCCTCGAGGAGAATCCCGAGTTGTGGCTCGCAACTATTCAGGAGTCCTGACGTCGCTGAACAAACACGTGTGTGGAAGGGCCATCCCCGTCTGAACTCGAGAATATACCCCAGGTTCCCTCCGCAACTTGAGAAAAAGCATGAGACTTTCCCCTCGCCGCGAGTTGAGGCCCGATTCCCCTGCACTGCGTGCAGAGCAATTCCGTGTTGCAAATCACACATGAAAGGAGCCTTGATTTCCTTGACGGCACTCCAGAGAAACCCCAAGAACACTGTTTCAAGTCTAGAGGGATCCTGAGGTCACTGTAGCAACAAGAAAGAGCTCCGTGGACCAAAAATCAACTCGAGATGAGAGGTTAGTCCCTGGCTTCGACTCCAGAGGAATACAACCTTACCACAAGCACCTCAAGAGGAGGCTTCTCTCAGCTCTAGGTATGTCTGAGGGACGCTGATTTTGCGGCCTCAAGTGGAATGGACACTGCGATGCCCTGACGCGAAATAAGGACGGATATCCCTGCAGTGACTTGAATGCAGGCTCGTCTTGCATCTCCCAAGACGAAAGGATGTCTGAATCCCCTGTGGAGACCACAGAGAAAGACCTATTCCCCACCTCATCGCGACCGGCGGCCTCACATCCTTTGAAAACTCCAGAGGTACGCGGAGATCAGTGCCTCCAAAGGAGACGATGCCTGACTCCTCGTGAAACTTGATAGGAGTCCCAGGATTCCTGTGGCACGTGGAAAGGGACCCTTGGTCTCCCGCCTCAGGTGGAGAGGCGTCACAATTGCCCTGCCAAGCCTCGAGGAGAATCCCGAGTTTTCCCTCGCAACTAGGCAGGAGTCCTGACGTCGCTGAAGAAACACGTGTGTGGAAGGGCCATCCCAGTCGTAACTCGAGAATATACTCCAGGTTCCCGCCGCAACTCGAGAAAAACCATGAGATTTCCCCTCCCCGCGAGATGAGGCCGGATTCCCCTGCACTGCGTGCACAGCAATTCCGTGATGCACATCACACATGAAAGGAGCCTTTATTTCCTTGATGGCACTCCAGAGAAACCCAAAGGACACTGTTTCAAGGCTAGAGGGATCCTGAGGTCACTGTGGCAACACGAAAGATCTCCGTGGACCAAAAATCAACTCCGAGATGAGAGGTTAGTCCGTTGCTTCGACTACAGAGGAATACCACCTTACCACAAGCACCTCAAGAGGAGGCTTCTCTCAGCTCTAGGTATGTGAGAGAGATCCTGAGTGTGCGGCCTGAAGTGGAATGGACACTGCGATGCCCTGACTCGAAATAAGGCCGGATATCCCAGCAGTGACTTGAATGCAGGCTCGTCTTGCATCTCCCAAGAAGAAAGGATGTCTGAATCCCCTGTGGAGACCACAGAGAAAGACCTAGTTCCCCACCTCATCGCGACCGGAGGCCTCACATCCTTTGAAAACTCCAGAGGTACGCGGAGATCAGTGCCTCCAAAGGAGACGATGCCTGACTCCTCGTGAAACTTGATAGGAGTCCCAGGATTCCTGTGGCATGTGGAAAGGGACCCTTGGTCTCCCGCCTCAGCTGGAGAGGCGTCCCAATTGCCCTGCCAAGCCTCGAGGAGAATCCCGAGTTGTCCCTCGCAACTAGGCAGGAGTCCTGACGTCGCTGAACAAACACGTGTGTAGAAGGGCCATCCCCGTCTGAACTCGAGAATATACCCCAGGTTACCGCCGCAACTCGAGATAAACCATGAGACTTCCCCCTCGCCGTGAGATGAGGCCCGATTCCCCTGCACTGCTTGCAGAGCAATTCCGTGTTGCACATTACACATGAAAAAGCCTTGATTTCCTTGATGGCACTGCAGAGAAACCCCAAGAACACTGTTTCAAGGCTAGAGGGATCCTGAGGTCACTGTAGCAACACGAAAGAGCTCCGTGGACCAAAAATCAACTCGAGATGAGAGGTTAGTCCCTGGCTTCGACTCCAGAGGAATACCACCTTACCACAAGCACCTCAAGAGGAGGCTTCTCTCAGCTCTAGGTATGAGAGAGGGACCCTGATTTTGCGGCCTCAAGTGGAATGGACACCGTGATGCCCTGGCTCGAAATAAGGCCGGATATCCCTGCAGTGACTTGAATGCAGGCTCGTCTTGCATCTCGCAACACGAAAGGATGTCTGAATCACCTGTGGAGACCAGAGCGAAAGACCTAGTTCCCCACCTTATCGCGACCGGAGGCCTCACATCCTTTGAAAACTACAGAGGTGCGCGGAGATAAGTGCCTCCAAAGGAGACGATGCCTGACTCCTCGTGATACTTTATAGGAATACCAGGATTCCTGTGGCACGTGGGAAGGGACCCTTGGTCTCCCGCCTCAGCTGGAGAGGCGTCCCAATTGCCCTGCCAAGCCTCGAGGAGAATCCCGAGTTGTCCCTCGCAACTAGGCAGGAGTCCTGCCGTCGCTGAACAAACACGTGTGTAGAAGGGCCATCCCCGTCGTAACTCGAGAATATACCCCAGGTTCCCACCGCAACTCGAGATAAACCATGAGACTTCCCCCTCGCCGCGAGATGAGGCCCGATTCCCCTGCACTGCGTGCAGAGCAATTCCGTGTAGCACATGACACATGAAAGGAGCCTTGATTTCCTTGATGGCACTCCAGAGAAACACCAAGATCACTGTTTCAAGGCTAGAGGGATCCTGAGGTCACTGTAGCAACACGAAAGAGCTCCGTGGACCAAAAATCAACTCGAGATGAGAGGTTAGTCCCTAACTTCGACTGCAGAGGATTACCACCTTACCACAAGCACCTCAAGAGGAGGCTTCTCTCAGCTCTAGGTATGTGAGAGGAACCCTGAGTTTGCGGCCTGAAGTGGAATGGACACTGCGATGCCCTGACTCGCAATAAGGCCGGATATCCCTGCAGTGACTTGAATGTAGGCTCGTCTTGCATCTCCCAAGAAGAAAGGATATCTGAATCCCCTGTGGAGACCACAGAGAAAGACCTATTTCCCCACCTCATCGCGACCGGAGGCGTCACATCCTTTGAAAACTCCAGAGGTACGCGGAGATCAGTGCCTCCAAAGGAGCCGATGCCTGACTCCTCATCAAACTTGATAGGAGTCCCAGGATTCCTGGGGCACGTGGAAAGGGACCCTTGGTCTCCCGCCTCAGCTGGAGAGGCGTCCCAATTGCCCTGCCAAGCCTCGAGGAGAATCGCGAGTTGTCCCTCGCAACTAGGCAGGAGTCCTGATGTCGCTGAACAAACACGTGTGTGGAAGGGCCATCCCCGTCGTAACTCGAGAATATAACCCAGATTCCCGCCGCAACTCGAGAAAAACCATGAGACTTCCCCCTCGCCGCGAGATGAGGCCCGATTCCCCTGCAGTGCGTGCAGAGCAATTCCGTGTTGCACATCACACATGAAAAGAGCCTTGATTACCTTGATGGCCCTCCAGAGAAACCCCAAGAACACTGTTTCAAGGCTAGAGCGATCCTAAGGTCACTGTTGCAGCATGAAAAAGTTCCGTGGACCAAATATCAACTCGAGATGAGAGGTTAGTCCCTGGCTTTGACTGCAGAGGAATACCACCTTACCACAAGCACCTCAAGAGGACGCTTCTCTCAGCTCTAGCTATGTGAGAGGGACCCTGAGTTTGCGGCCTCAAGTGGAATGGACACCGCGATGCCCTGGCTTGAAATAAGGCCGGATATCCCTGCAGTGACTTGAATGCAGGCTCGTCTTGCATCTCCCAAGACGAAAGGATGTCTGAATCCCCTGTGGAGACCACAGAGAAAGACGTAGTTCCCCACCTCATGCCGACCGGAGGCCTCACATCCTTTGAAAACTCCAGAGGTACGCGGAGATCAGTGCCTCCAAAGGAGACGATGCCTGACTCCTCGTGAAACTTGATAGGAGTCCCAGGATTCCTGTGGCACTTGGAAAGGGACCTTTGGTCTCTCGCCTCAGCTGGAGAGGCGTCCCAATTGCCCTGCCAAGCCTCGAGGAGAATCCCGAGTTGTCCCTCGCAACTAGGCAGGAGTCCTGACGTTGCTGAACAAACACGTGCGTGGGAGGGCCATCCCCGTCGTAACTCGAGAATATACCCCAGGTTCCCGCCGCAACTCGAGGAAAACCATGAGTCTTCCCACTTGCCGGGAGATGAGGCTCGATTCCCCTGCACTGCATGCAGAGCAATTCCGTGTTGCACATCACACATGAAAGGAGCCTTGATTTCCTTGATGGCACTTCAGAGAAACCCCAAGAACACTGTTTCAAGGCTAGAGGGATCCTGAGGTCACCGTAGCAACACAAAAGAGCTCCATGGACCAAGAATCAACTCGACATGACAGGTTAGTCCCTGGCTTCGACTCCAGAGGAATACCACCTTACCACAAGCACCTCAAGAGGAGGCTTCTCTCAGCTCTAGGTATGTGAGAGGGACCCTGAGTTTGCGGCCTCAAGTGGAATGGACACTGCAATGCCCTGACGCGAAATAAGGCCGGATATCCCTGCAGTGACTTGAATGCAGGCTCGTCTTGCATCTCCCAAGACGAAAGGATGTCTGAATCCCCTGTGGAGACCACAGAGAAAGACCTAGTTCCCCACCTCATTGCAACCGGAGGCCTCACATCCTTTGAAAACTCCAGAGGTATGCGGAGATCAGTGCCTCCAAAGGAGACGATGCCTGACTCCTCGTGAAACTTGATAGGAGTCCCAGGATTCCTGTGGCACGTGGATAGGGACCCTTGGTCTCCCGCCTCAGCTGGAAAGGCTTCTCAATTGCCCTGCCAAGCCTCGAGGAGAATCCCGAGTTGTCCCTCGCAACTAGGCAGGAGTCCTGACGTTGCTGAACAAACATGTGTGTGGAAGGGCCATCCCCGTCATAAATCGAGAATATACCCCAGGTTCCCGCAGCAACTTGAGAAAAACCATGAGACTTCCCCCTCGCCGTGAGATGAGGCCCGATTCCCCTTCACTGCATGCAGAGCAATTCCGTGTTGCACATCACACATGACAGGAGCCTTGATTTCCTTGATGGCACTCCAGAGAAACCCCACGAACACTGTTTCAAGGCTAGAGGGATCCTGAGGTCACTGTAGCAACACGAAAGAGCTCCATGGACCAAGAATCAACTCGAGATGAGAGGTTAGACCCTGGCTTCGACTCCAGAGGAATACCACCTTACCACAAGCACCTCAAGAGGTGGCTTCTCTAAGCTCTAGGTATGTGAGAGGCACCCTGATTTTGCGGCCTCAAGTGGAATGGACACCGCGATGCCCTGGATCGAAATAAGGCCAGATATCCCTGCAGTGACTTGAATGCAGGGTTGTCTTGCATCTCCCAAGACGAAAGGATGTCTGAATCCCCTGTGGAGACCAGAGAGAAAGACCTAGTTCCCCACCTAATCGCGACCGGAGGCCTCACATCCTTTGAAAACTCCAGAGGTACGCGGAGATCAGTGCCTCCACAGGAGACGATGCCTGACTCCTCGTGAAACTTGATAGGAGTCCCAGGATTTCTGTGGCACGTGGAACGGGACCCTTGGTCTCCCGCCTCAGCTGGAGAGGCGTCCCAATTGCCCTGCCAAGCCTCGAGGAGAATCCCGAGTTGTCCCTCGCAACTAGGCAGGAGTCCTGACGTCGCTGAACAAACACGTGTGTGGAAGGGCCATCCCCGTCGTAACTCGAGAATATACCCCAGGTTCCCGCCGCAACTCGAGAAAAACCATAAGACTTCCCCCTCGCCGCGAGATGAGGCCCGATTCCCCTGCACTGCGTGCAGAGAAATTCCGTGTTGCACATCACACATGAAAGGAGCCTTGATTTCCTTGACGGCACTCCAGAGAAACCCCAAGAACACTGTTTCAAGGCTAGAGGGATCCTGGGGTCACTGAAGCAACACAAAAGAGCTCCATCGACCAAAAATCAACTCGAGATGAGAGGTTAGTCCCTAACTTCGACTCCAGAGGAATACCACCTAACCACAAGCACCTCAAGAGGAGGCTTCTCGCAGCTTTAGGTATGTGAGAGGGATCCTGAGATTGCAGCCTCAAGTGGAATGGACACCGCAATGCCCTGACTCGAAATAAGGCCGGTTAACCGTGCATTGACATAAATGCAGCCTCGTCTTGCATCTCCAAAGACGAAAGGATGTCTGAATCCCCTGTGGAGACCACAGAGAAAGAGCTAGTTCCCCACATAATCGCGACCGGAGGCCTCACATCCTTTGAAAACTCCAGAGGTACGTGGAGATCAGTGCCTCCAAAGGGGACGATGCCTGACTGCTTGTGAAACTTGATAGGAGTCCCAGGATTCCTGTGGCACGTGGAAAGGGACCCTTGGTCTCCCGCCTCAGCTGGAGAGGCATACCAATTGCCCTGCCAAGCCTCGCGGAGAATCCCGAGTTGTCCCTCGCAACTAGGCAGGAGTCCTGACGTGGCTGAACAAACACGTGGGTGGAAGGGCCATCCCCGTCGAAACTCGAGAATATACCCCAGGTTTCCACCGCAACTCGAGAAGAACCATGAGACTTCCGCCTCACTGCAAAATGAGGCCCGATACCCTGCACTGCGTGCAGAGCAATTCCGTGTTGCACATCACACATGAAAGGAGGCTTGATTTCCTTGATGGCACTACAGAGAAACCCCAAGAACACTGTTTCAAGGCTAGAGGAATCCTGAGGTCACTGTAGCAACACGAAAGAGTTCCGTGGACCAAAAATCAACTCGAGATGAGAGGTTAGTCCCTGGCTTCGACTCCAGAGGAATACCACCTTACCACAAGCACCTCAAGAGGAGGCTTCTCTCAGCTCTAGGTATGTGAGAGGTACCCTGATTTAGCGGCCTCAAGTGGAATGGACACTGCGATGCCATGACTCGAAATAAGGCCGGATATCCCTGCAGTGACTTGAATGCAGGCTCGTCTTGCATCTCCCAAGATGAAAGGATGTCTGAATCCCCTGTGGAGACGACAGAGAAAGACCTAATTCCCCACATCATCGCGACCGGAGGCCTCACATCCTTTGAAAACTCCAGAGGTACGCAGACATCAGTGCCTCCAAAGGAGACGATGCCTGACTCCTCGTGAAACTTGATAGGAGTCCCAGGATTCCTGTGGCACGTGGATAGGGACCCTTGGTCTCCCGCCTCAGCTGGAAAGGCTTCTCAATTGCCCTGCCAAGCCTCGAGGAGAATCCCGAGTTGTCCCTCGCAACTAGGCAGGAGTCCTGACGTTGCTGAACAAACACGTGGGTGGAAGGGCCATCCCCGTCATAAATCGAGAATATACCCCAGGTTCCCGCCGCAACTCGAGAAAAACCATGAGACTTCCCCCTCGCCGCGAGATGAGGCCCGATTCCCCGTCACTGCATGCAGAGCAATTCCGTGTTGCACATCACACATGAAAGGAGTCTTGATTTCCTTGATGGCACTCCAGAGAAACCCCACGAACACTGTTTCAAGGCTAGAGGGATCCTGAGGTCACTGTAGCAACACGAAAGAGCTCCATGGACCAAGAATCAACTCGAGATGAGAGGTTAGTCCCTGGCTTCGACTCCAGAGGAATACCACCTTACCACAAGCACCTCAAGAGGAGTCTTCTCTCAGCTCTAGGTATGTGAGAGGCACCCTGATTTTGAGGCCTCAAGTGGAATGGACACTGCGATGCCCTGGATCGAAATAAGGCCAGATATCCCTGCAGTGACTTGAATGCAGGGTTGTCTTGCATCTCCCAAGACGAAAGGATGTCTGAATCCCCTGTGGACACCACAGAGAAAGACCTAGTTCCCCACCTCTTCGCGACCGGAGGCCTCACATCCTTTGAAAACTCCAGAGGTACGCGGAGATCAGTGCCTCCAAAGGAGACGATGCCTGACTCCTCGTGAAACTTGATAGGAGTCCCAGGATTCCTGTGGCACGTGGAAAGGGATCCTTGGTCTCCCGCCTCAGCTGGAGAGGCGTCCCAATTGCCCTGCCAAGCCTCGAGGAAAATCCCGAGTTGTCCCTCGCAACTAGGCAGGAGTCCTGACGTCGCTGAACAAACACGTGGGTGGAAGGGCCATCTCCGTCGTAACTCGAGAATATACCCCAGGTTCCCGCCGCAACTCGAGAAAAACCATGAGTCGTCCCACTTGCCGCGAGATGAGGCTCGATTCCCCTGCACAGCATGCAGAGCAATTCCGTGTTGCACATCACACATGAAAGGAGCCTTGATTTCCTTGATGACACCCCAGAGAAACCCCAAGAACACTGTTTCAAGGCTAGAGGGATCCTGAGGTCTCTGAAGCAACACGAAAGAGGTCCGTGGACCAAAAATCAACTCGAGATGAGAGGTTAGTCCCTGGCTTCGATTCCAGAGGAATACCACATTACCACAAGCACCTCAAGAGGAGGCTTCTCTCAGCTCTAGGTATGTGAGAGGGACCCTGATTTAGCGGCCTCAAGTGGAATGGACACTGCGATGCCATGACGCGAAATAAGGCCGGATATCCCTGCAGTGACTTGAATGCAGGCTCGTCTTGCATCTCCCAAGATGAAAGGATGTCTGAATCCCATGTGGAGCCCACAGTGAAAGACCTAGTTCCCCACCTCATCGCGACCGGAGGCCTCACATCCTTTGAAAACTCCAGAGGTACGCGGAGATCAGTGCCTCCAAGGTAGACGATGCCTGACTCCTCGTGAAACTTGATAGGAGTCCCAGGATTCCTGTGGCACGTGGAAAGGGACCCTTGGTCTCCCGCCTCAGCTGGAGAGGCGTCCCAATTGCCCTGCCAAGCCTCGAGGAGAATCCCGAGTTGTCCCTCGCAACTAGGCAGGAGTCCTGACGTCGCTGAACAAACACGTGGGTGGACGGGCCATCCCCGTCGTAACTCGAGAATATACCCCAGGTTCCCGCCGCAACTCGAGAAAAACCATGAGTCTTCCCACTTGCGCGAGATGAGGCTCGATTCCCCTGCACTGCATGCAGAGCAATTCCGTGTTGCACATCACACAAGAAAGGAGCCTTGATTTCCTTGATGGCACTCCAGAGAAACCCCAGGAACACTGTTTCAAGGCTAGAGGGATCCTGAGGTCACCGTTGCAACACGAAAGAGCTCCATGGACCAAGAATCAACTCGAGATGAGAGGTTAGTCCCTGGCTTCGACTCCTGAGGAATATCACCTTACCACAAGCACCTCAAGAGGAGGCTTCTCTCAGCTCTAGGTATGTGAGAGGGAACCTGAGTTTGCGGCCACAAGTGGAATGGACACCGCGGTGCCCTGACTCGAAATAAGGCCACATATGTCTGAAGTGACTTAAATGCAGGCTCGTCTTGCAACTCCCAAGACGAAAGATTGTCTGAATCCCCTGTGGAGACCACAGAGAAAGACCTTGTTCCCCAACTCAACGCGATCCAAGGCCTCACATCCTTTGAAAACTCCAGAGGTACGCGGAGATCAGTGACTCCAAACGGGACGATGCCTGACTCCTCGTGAAATTTAATAGGAGTCCCAGGACTCCTGTGGCACGTGGAAGGGACCCTTGGTCTCCCGCCTCAGATGGAGAGGCGTCCCTATTGCCCTGCCAAGCCTCGAGAAAAATCCCGAGTTGTCCCTCGCAGCTAGGCAGAGGTCCTGACGCGGCTGAACAAACAAGTGTGTGGAAGGGCCATCCCCGTCGTAACTCGAGAATATACCCCAGGTTCCCGCTGCAACTCGAGAAAAACCATGAGACTTCCCCTCGCCGCTAGATGAGGCCCGATTCCCCTGCACTGCGTGCAGAGCAATTCCGTGTTGCACATCACACATGAAAGGAGCCTTGATTACCTTGATGGCACTCCAGAGAAACCCCAAGAACACTGTTTCAAGGCTAGAGCGATCCTATGGTCACTGTTGCAGCACGAAAAAGTTCCGTGGACCAAAAATCAACTCGAGATGAGAGGTTAGTCCCTGGCTTCGACTCCAGAGGAATACCACCTTACCACAAGCACCTCAAGAGGAGGCTTCTCTCAGCTCTAGGTATGTGAGAGGGACCCTGAGTTTGCGGCCTCAAGTGGAATGTACACCGCGATGACCTGACTCGAAAAAAGGCTGGATATCCCTGCAGTGACTTGAATGCAGGCACATCTTACATCTCCCAAGATGAAAGGATGTCTGAATCCCCTGTGGAGACCAGAGAGAAAGACCTAGTTCCCCACCTCATCGCGACCGGAGGCCTCACATCCTTTGAAAACTCCAGAGGTACGCGGAGATCAGTGCCTCCAAAGGAGACGTTGCCTGACTCCTCGTGAAACTTGATAGGAGTCCCAGGATTCCTGTGGAACGTGGAAAGGGACCCTTGGTCTCCCGCCTCAGCTGGAGAGGCGTCCCAATTGCCCTACCAAGCCTCGAGGAGAATCCCGAGTTGTGGCTCGCAACTAGGCAGGAGTCCTGACGTCGCTGAACAAACACGTGTGTGGAAGGGCCATCCCCGTCGTAACTCGAGAATATAACCCAGATTCCCGCCGCAACTCGAGAAAAACCATGAGACTTCCCCCTCGCCGCGAGATGAGGCCCGATTCCCCTGCAGTGCGTGCAGAGCAATTCCGTGTTGCACATCACACATGAAAAGAGCCTTGATTACCTTGATGGCCCTCCAGAGAAACCCCAAGAACACTGTTTCAAGGCTAGAGCGATCCTAAGGTCACTGTTGCAGCATGAAAAAGTTCCGTGGACCAAATATCAACTCGAGATGAGAGGTTAGTCCCTGGCTTTGACTGCAGAGGAATACCACCTTACCACAAGCACCTCAAGAGGACGCTTCTCTCAGCTCTAGCTATGTGAGAGGGACCCTGAGTTTGCGGCCTCAAGTGGAATGGACACCGCGATGCCCTGGCTTGAAATAAGGCCGGATATCCCTGCAGTGACTTGAATGCAGGCTCGTCTTGCATCTCCCAAGACGAAAGGATGTCTGAATCCCCTGTGGAGACCACAGAGAAAGACGTAGTTCCCCACCTCATGCCGACCGGAGGCCTCACATCCTTTGAAAACTCCAGAGGTACGCGGAGATCAGTGCCTCCAAAGGAGACGATGCCTGACTCCTCGTGAAACTTGATAGGAGTCCCAGGATTCCTGTGGCACTTGGAAAGGGACCTTTGGTCTCTCGCCTCAGCTGGAGAGGCGTCCCAATTGCCCTGCCAAGCCTCGAGGAGAATCCCGAGTTGTCCCTCGCAACTAGGCAGGAGTCCTGACGTCGCTGAACAAACACGTGGGTGGACGGGCCATCCCCGTCGTAACTCGAGAATATACCCCAGGTTCCCGCCGCAACTCGAGGAAAACCATGAGTCTTCCCACTTGCCGGGAGATGAGGCTCGATTCCCCTGCACTGCATGCAGAGCAATTCCGTGTTGCACATCACACATGAAAGGAGCCTTGATTTCCTTGATGGCACTTCAGAGAAACCCCAGGAACACTGTTTCAAGGCTAGAGGGATCCTGAGGTCACCGTAGCAACACAAAAGAGCTCCATGGACCAAGAATCAACTCGACATGACAGGTTAGTCCCTGGCTTCGACTCCAGAGGAATACCACCTTACCACAAGCACCTCAAGAGGAGGCTTCTCTCAGCTCTAGGTATGTGAGAGGGACCCTGAGTTTGCGGCCTCAAGTGGAATGGACACTGCAATGCCCTGACGCGAAATAAGGCCGGATATCCCTGCAGTGACTTGAATGCAGGCTCGTCTTGCATCTCCCAAGACGAAAGGATGTCTGAATCCCCTGTGGAGACCACAGAGAAAGACCTAGTTCCCCACCTCATTGCAACCGGAGGCCTCACATCCTTTGAAAACTCCAGAGGTATGCGGAGATCAGTGCCTCCAAAGGAGACGATGCCTGACTCCTCGTGAAACTTGATAGGAGTCCCAGGATTCCTGTGGCACGTGGATAGGGACCCTTGGTCTCCCGCCTCAGCTGGAAAGGCTTCTCAATTGCCCTGCCAAGCCTCGAGGAGAATCCCGAGTTGTCCCTCGCAACTAGGCAGGAGTCCTGACGTTGCTGAACAAACATGTGTGTGGAAGGGCCATCCCCGTCATAAATCGAGAATATACCCCAGGTTCCCGCAGCAACTTGAGAAAAACCATGAGACTTCCCCCTCGCCGTGAGATGAGGCCCGATTCCCCTTCACTGCATGCAGAGCAATTCCGTGTTGCACATCACACATGACAGGAGCCTTGATTTCCTTGATGGCACTCCAGAGAAACCCCACGAACACTGTTTCAAGGCTAGAGGGATCCTGAGGTCACTGTAGCAACACGAAAGAGCTCCATGGACCAAGAATCAACTCGAGATGAGAGGTTAGACCCTGGCTTCGACTCCAGAGGAATACCACCTTACCACAAGCACCTCAAGAGGTGGCTTCTCTAAGCTCTAGGTATGTGAGAGGCACCCTGATTTTGCGGCCTCAAGTGGAATGGACACCGCGATGCCCTGGATCGAAATAAGGCCAGATATCCCTGCAGTGACTTGAATGCAGGGTTGTCTTGCATCTCCCAAGACGAAAGGATGTCTGAATCCCCTGTGGAGACCAGAGAGAAAGACCTAGTTCCCCACCTAATCGCGACCGGAGGCCTCACATCCTTTGAAAACTCCAGAGGTACGCGGAGATCAGTGCCTCCACAGGAGACGATGCCTGACTCCTCGTGAAACTTGATAGGAGTCCCAGGATTTCTGTGGCACGTGGAACGGGACCCTTGGTCTCCCGCCTCAGCTGGAGAGGCGTCCCAATTGCCCTGCCAAGCCTCGAGGAGAATCCCGAGTTGTCCCTCGCAACTAGGCAGGAGTCCTGACGTCGCTGAACAAACACGTGTGTGGAAGGGCCATCCCCGTCGTAACTCGAGAATATACCCCAGGTTCCCGCCGCAACTCGAGAAAAACCATAAGACTTCCCCCTCGCCGCGAGATGAGGCCCGATTCCCCTGCACTGCGTGCAGAGAAATTCCGTGTTGCACATCACACATGAAAGGAGCCTTGATTTCCTTGACGGCACTCCAGAGAAACCCCAAGAACACTGTTTCAAGGCTAGAGGGATCCTGGGGTCACTGAAGCAACACAAAAGAGCTCCATCGACCAAAAATCAACTCGAGATGAGAGGTTAGTCCCTAACTTCGACTCCAGAGGAATACCACCTAACCACAAGCACCTCAAGAGGAGGCTTCTCGCAGCTTTAGGTATGTGAGAGGGATCCTGAGATTGCAGCCTCAAGTGGAATGGACACCGCAATGCCCTGACTCGAAATAAGGCCGGTTAACCGTGCATTGACATAAATGCAGCCTCGTCTTGCATCTCCAAAGACGAAAGGATGTCTGAATCCCCTGTGGAGACCACAGAGAAAGAGCTAGTTCCCCACATAATCGCGACCGGAGGCCTCACATCCTTTGAAAACTCCAGAGGTACGTGGAGATCAGTGCCTCCAAAGGGGACGATGCCTGACTGCTTGTGAAACTTGATAGGAGTCCCAGGATTCCTGTGGCACGTGGAAAGGGACCCTTGGTCTCCCGCCTCAGCTGGAGAGGCATACCAATTGCCCTGCCAAGCCTCGCGGAGAATCCCGAGTTGTCCCTCGCAACTAGGCAGGAGTCCTGACGTGGCTGAACAAACACGTGGGTGGAAGGGCCATCCCCGTCGAAACTCGAGAATATACCCCAGGTTTCCACCGCAACTCGAGAAAAACCATGAGACTTCCGCCTCACTGCAAAATGAGGCCCGATACCCTGCACTGCGTGCAGAGCAATTCCGTGTTGCACATCACACATGAAAGGAGGCTTGATTTCCTTGATGGCACTACAGAGAAACCCCAAGAACACTGTTTCAAGGCTAGAGGAATCCTGAGGTCACTGTAGCAACACGAAAGAGTTCCGTGGACCAAAAATCAACTCGAGATGAGAGGTTAGTCCCTGGCTTCGACTCCAGAGGAATACCACCTTACCACAAGCACCTCAAGAGGAGGCTTCTCTCAGCTCTAGGTATGTGAGAGGTACCCTGATTTAGCGGCCTCAAGTGGAATGGACACTGCGATGCCATGACTCGAAATAAGGCCGGATATCCCTGCAGTGACTTGAATGCAGGCTCGTCTTGCATCTCCCAAGATGAAAGGATGTCTGAATCCCCTGTGGAGACGACAGAGAAAGACCTAATTCCCCACATCATCGCGACCGGAGGCCTCACATCCTTTGAAAACTCCAGAGGTACGCAGACATCAGTGCCTCCAAAGGAGACGATGCCTGACTCCTCGTGAAACTTGATAGGAGTCCCAGGATTCCTGTGGCACGTGGATAGGGACCCTTGGTCTCCCGCCTCAGCTGGAAAGGCTTCTCAATTGCCCTGCCAAGCCTCGAGGAGAATCCCGAGTTGTCCCTCGCAACTAGGCAGGAGTCCTGACGTTGCTGAACAAACACGTGGGTGGAAGGGCCATCCCCGTCATAAATCGAGAATATACCCCAGGTTCCCGCCGCAACTCGAGAAAAACCATGAGACTTCCCCCTCGCCGCGAGATGAGGCCCGATTCCCCGTCACTGCATGCAGAGCAATTCCGTGTTGCACATCACACATTAAAGGAGTCTTGATTTCCTTGATGGCACTCCAGAGAAACCCCACGAACACTGTTTCAAGGCTAGAGGGATCCTGAGGTCACTGTAGCAACACGAAAGAGCTCCATGGACCAAGAATCAACTCGAGATGAGAGGTTAGTCCCTGGCTTCGACTCCAGAGGAATACCACCTTACCACAAGCACCTCAAGAGGAGTCTTCTCTCAGCTCTAGGTATGTGAGAGGCACCCTGATTTTGAGGCCTCAAGTGGAATGGACACTGCGATGCCCTGGATCGAAATAAGGCCAGATATCCCTGCAGTGACTTGAATGCAGGGTTGTCTTGCATCTCCCAAGACGAAAGGATGTCTGAATCCCCTGTGGACACCACAGAGAAAGACCTAGTTCCCCACCTCTTCGCGACCGGAGGCCTCACATCCTTTGAAAACTCCAGAGGTACGCGGAGATCAGTGCCTCCAAAGGAGACGATGCCTGACTCCTCGTGAAACTTGATAGGAGTCCCAGGATTCCTGTGGCACGTGGAAAGGGATCCTTGGTCTCCCGCCTCAGCTGGAGAGGCGTCCCAATTGCCCTGCCAAGCCTCGAGGAAAATCCCGAGTTGTCCCTCGCAACTAGGCAGGAGTCCTGACGTCGCTGAACAAACACGTGGGTGGAAGGGCCATCTCCGTCGTAACTCGAGAATATACCCCAGGTTCCCGCCGCAACTCGAGAAAAACCATGAGTCGTCCCACTTGCCGCGAGATGAGGCTCGATTCCCCTGCACAGCATGCAGAGCAATTCCGTGTTGCACATCACACATGAAAGGAGCCTTGATTTCCTTGATGACACCCCAGAGAAACCCCAAGAACACTGTTTCAAGGCTAGAGGGATCCTGAGGTCTCTGAAGCAACACGAAAGAGGTCCGTGGACCAAAAATCAACTCGAGATGAGAGGTTAGTCCCTGGCTTCGATTCCAGAGGAATACCACATTACCACAAGCACCTCAAGAGGAGGCTTCTCTCAGCTCTAGGTATGTGAGAGGGACCCTGATTTAGCGGCCTCAAGTGGAATGGACACTGCGATGCCATGACGCGAAATAAGGCCGGATATCCCTGCAGTGACTTGAATGCAGGCTCGTCTTGCATCTCCCAAGATGAAAGGATGTCTGAATCCCATGTGGAGCCCACAGTGAAAGACCTAGTTCCCCACCTCATCGCGACCGGAGGCCTCACATCCTTTGAAAACTCCAGAGGTACGCGGAGATCAGTGCCTCCAAGGTAGACGATGCCTGACTCCTCGTGAAACTTGATAGGAGTCCCAGGATTCCTGTGGCACGTGGAAAGGGACCCTTGGTCTCCCGCCTCAGCTGGAGAGGCGTCCCAATTGCCCTGCCAAGCCTCGAGGAGAATCCCGAGTTGTCCCTCGCAACTAGGCAGGAGTCCTGACGTCGCTGAACAAACACGTGGGTGGACGGGCCATCCCCGTCGTAACTCGAGAATATACCCCAGGTTCCCGCCGCAACTCGAGAAAAACCATGAGTCTTCCCACTTGCCGCGAGATGAGGCTCGATTCCCCTGCACTGCATGCAGAGCAATTCCGTGTTGCACATCACACAAGAAAGGAGCCTTGATTTCCTTGATGGCACTCCAGAGAAACCCCAGGAACACTGTTTCAAGGCTAGAGGGATCCTGAGGTCACCGTTGCAACACGAAAGAGCTCCATGGACCAAGAATCAACTCGAGATGAGAGGTTAGTCCCTGGCTTCGACTCCTGAGGAATATCACCTTACCACAAGCACCTCAAGAGGAGGCTTCTCTCAGCTCTAGGTATGTGAGAGGGAACCTGAGTTTGCGGCCACAAGTGGAATGGACACCGCGGTGCCCTGACTCGAAATAAGGCCACATATGTCTGAAGTGACTTAAATGCAGGCTCGTCTTGCAACTCCCAAGACGAAAGATTGTCTGAATCCCCTGTGGAGACCACAGAGAAAGACCTTGTTCCCCAACTCAACGCGATCCAAGGCCTCACATCCTTTGAAAACTCCAGAGGTACGCGGAGATCAGTGCCTCCAAACGGGACGATGCCTGACTCCTCGTGAAATTTAATAGGAGTCCCAGGACTCCTGTGGCACGTGGAAGGGACCCTTGGTCTCCCGCCTCAGATGGAGAGGCGTCCCTATTGCCCTGCCAAGCCTCGAGAAAAATCCCGAGTTGTCCCTCGCAGCTAGGCAGAGGTCCTGACGCGGCTGAACAAACAAGTGGGTGGAAGGGCCATCCCCGTCGTAACTCGAGAATATACCCCAGGTTCCCGCTGCAACTCGAGAAAAACCATGAGACTTCCCCTCGCCGCTAGATGAGGCCCGATTCCCCTGCACTGCGTGCAGAGCAATTCCGTGTTGCACATCACACATGAAAGGAGCCTTGATTACCTTGATGGCACTCCAGAGAAACCCCAAGAACACTGTTTCAAGGCTAGAGCGATCCTATGGTCACTGTTGCAGCACGAAAAAGTTCCGTGGACCAAAAATCAACTCGAGATGAGAGGTTAGTCCCTGGCTTCGACTCCAGAGGAATACCACCTTACCACAAGCACCTCAAGAGGAGGCTTCTCTCAGCTCTAGGTATGTGAGAGGGACCCTGAGTTTGCGGCCTCAAGTGGAATGTACACCGCGATGACCTGACTCGAAAAAAGGCTGGATATCCCTGCAGTGACTTGAATGCAGGCACATCTTACATCTCCCAAGATGAAAGGATGTCTGAATCCCCTGTGGAGACCAGAGAGAAAGACCTAGTTCCCCACCTCATCGCGACCGGAGGCCTCACATCCTTTGAAAACTCCAGAGGTACGCGGAGATCAGTGCCTCCAAAGGAGACGTTGCCTGACTCCTCGTGAAACTTGATAGGAGTCCCAGGATTCCTGTGGAACGTGGAAAGGGACCCTTGGTCTCCCGCCTCAGCTGGAGAGGCGTCCCAATTGCCCTACCAAGCCTCGAGGAGAATCCCGAGTTGTGGCTCGCAACTAGGCAGGAGTCCTGACGTCGCTGAACAAACACGTGTGTGGAAGGGCCATCCCCGTCTGAACTCGAGAATATACCCCAGGTTCCCTCCGCAACTTGAGAAAAACCATGAGACTTCCCCCTCGTCGCGAGTTGAGGCCCGATTCCCCTGCACTGCGTGCAGAGCAATTCCGTGTTGCACATCACACATGAAAGGAGCCTTGATTTCCTTGACGGCACTCCAGAGAAACCCCAGGAACACTGTTTCAAGGCTAGAGGGATCCTGAGGTCACCGTAGCAACACGAAAGAGCTCCATGGACCAAGAATCAACTCGACATGACAGGTTAGTCCCTGGCTTCGACTCCAGAGGAATACCACCTTACCACAAGCACCTCAAGAGGAGGCTTCTCTCAGCTCTAGGTATGTGAGAGGGACCCTGAGTTTGCGGCCTCAAGTGGAATGGACACTGCAATGCCCTGACGCGAAATAAGGCCGGATATCCCTGCAGTGACTTGAATGCAGGCTCGTCTTGCATCTCCCAAGACGAAAGGATGTCTGAATCCCCTGTGGAGACCAGAGAGAAAGACCTAGTTCCCCACCTCATCGCGACCGGAGGCCTCACATCCTTTGAAAACTCCAGAGGTACGCGGAGATCAGTGCCTCCAAAGGAGACGATGCCTGACTCCTCGTGAAACTTGATAGGAGTCCCAGGATTTCTGTGGCACGTGGAACGGGACCCTTGGTCTCCCGCCTCAGCTGGAGAGGCGTCCCAATTGCCCTGCCAAGCCTCGAGGAGAATCCCGAGTTGTCCCTCGCAACTAGGCAGGAGTCCTGACGTCGCTGAAGAAACAAGTGGGTGGAAGGGCCATCCCCGTCGTAACTCGAGAATATACCCCAGGTCCCGCCGCAACTCGAGAAAAACCATAAGACTTCCCCCTCGCCGCGAGATGAGGCCCGATTCCCCTGTACTGCGTGCAGAGCAATTCCGTGTTGCACATTACACATGAAAGGAGCCTTGATTTCCTTGATGGCACTCCAGAGAAACCCCAATATCACTGTTTCAAGGCTAGAGGGATCCTGAGGTCACTGTAGCAACACGAAAGAGCTCCGTGGACCAAAAATCAACTCGAGATGAGAGGTTAGTCCCTAACTTCGACTCCAGAGGAATACCATCTTACCACAAGCACCTCAAGAGGAGGCTTCTCTCATCTCTAGCTATGTGAGAGGGACCCTGATTTTGCGGCCTCAAGTGGAATGGACATTGCGATGCCCTGACTCGCAATAAGGCCGGATATCCCTGCAGTGACTTGAATGCAGGCTCGTCTTGCATCTCCCAAGAAGAAAGGATATCTGAATCCCCTGTGGAGACCACAGAGAAAGACCTATTTCCCCACCTCATCGCGACCGGAGGCCTCATATCCTTTGAAAACTCCAGAGGTACGCGGACATCAGTGCCTCCAAAGGAGCCGATGCCTGACTCCTCATCAAACTTGATAGGAGTCCCAGGATTCCTGTGGCACGTGGAAAGGGACCCTTGGTCTCCCGCCTCAGCTGGAGAGGCGTTCCAATTGCCCTGCCAAGCCTCGAGGAGAATCGCGAGTTGTCCCTCACAACTAGGCAGGAGTCCTGACGTCGCTGAACAAACACGTGTGTGGAAGGGCCATCCCCGTCGTAACTCGAGAATATACCCCAGGTTCCCGCCGCAACTCGAGAAAAACCATGAGACTTCCCCCTCGCCGCGAGATGAGGCCCGATTCCCCTGCACTGCGTGCAGAGCAATTCCGCGTTGCACATCACACATGAAAAGAGCCTTGATTACCTTGATGGCAATCCAGAGAAAAACCAAGAACACTGTTTCAAGGCTAGAGCGATCCTAAGGTCACTGTTGCAGCACGAAAAAGTTCCGTGGACCAAAAATCAACTCGAGATGAGAGGTTAGTCCCTGGCTTCGACTCCAGAGGAATACCACCTTACCACAAGCACCTCAAGAGGAGGCTTCTCTCAGCTCTAGGTATGTGAGAGGGACCCTGAGTTTGCGGCCTCAAGTGGAATGTACACCGCGATGACCTGACTCGAAATAAGGCCGGATATCCCTGCAGTGACTTGAATGCAGGCTCGTCTTGCATCTCCCAAGGCGAAAGGATGTTTTAATCCCCTGTGGAGACCACAGAGAAAGACCTAGTTCCCCACCTCATCGCGACCGGAGGCCTCACATCCTTTGAAAACTCCAGAGGTACGCGGAGATCAGTGCCTCCAAAGGAGACGATGCCTGACTCCTCGTGATACTTTATAGGAATCCCAGGATTCCTGTGGCACGTGGGAAGGGAACCTTGGTCTCCCGCCTCAGCTGGAGAGGCGTCCCAATTGCCCTGCCAAGCCTCGAGGAAAATCCCGAGTTTCCCAACGCAACTAGGCAGGAGTCCTGACGTCGCTGAACAAACACGTGGGTGGAAGTGCCATCCCCGTCGTAACTCGAGAATATACCCCAGGTTCCCGCCGCAACTCGAGAAAACCATGAGACTTCCCCCTCGCCTCGAGATGAGGCCCGATTCCCCTGCACTGCGTGCAGAGTAATTCCGTGTTACACATGACACATGAAAAGAGCCTTGATTTCCTTGATGGCACTCCAGAGAAACCCCAAGATCACTGTTTCAAGGCTAGAGGGATCCTGAGGTCACTGTAGCAACACGAAAGAGCTCCGTGGACCAAAAATCAACTCAGGATGAGAGGTTAGTCCCTAACTTCGACTCCAGAGGAATACCATCTTACCACAAGCACCTCAAGAGGAGGCTTCTCTCAGCTCTAGGTATGTGAGAGGGACCCTGAGTTTGCGGCCTCAAGTGGAATGGACATTGCGATGCCCTGACTCGCAATAAGGCCAGATATCCCTGCAGTGACTTGAATGCAGGCTCGTCTTGCATCTCCCAAGAAGAAAGGATATCTGAATCCCCTGTGGAGACCACAGAGAAAGACCTATTTCCCCACCTCATCGCGACCGGAGGCCTCATATCCTTTGAAAACTCCAGAGGTACGCGGACATCAGTGCCTCCAAAGGAGCCGATGCCTGACTCCTTGTGAAACTTGATAGGAGTCCAGGGTTCCTGTGGCACGTGGAAAGGGTCCCTTGGTCTCCCACCTCAGCTGGAGAGGCATACCAATTGCCCTGCCAAGCCTCGCGGAGAATCCAGAGTTGTCCCTCGCAACTAGGCAGGAGTCCTGACTTGGCTGAACAAACACGTGGGTGGAAGGGCCATCCCTGTCGAAACTCGAGAATATACCCCAGGTTTCCACCGCAACTCGAGAAAAACCATGAGACTTCCGCCTCACTGCAAAATGAGGCCCGATACCCTGCACTGCGTGCAGAGTAATTCCGTGTTGCACATCACACATGAAAGGAGCCTTGATTTCCTTGATGGCACTCCAGAGAAACCCCAAGAACACTGTTTCAAGGCTAGAGTGAACCTGAGGTCACTGTAGCCACACGAAAGAGCTCCGTGGACCAAAAATCAACTCGAGATGAGAGGTTAGTCCCTGGCTTCGACTCCAGAGGAATACCACCTTACCACAAGCACCTCAAGAGGAGGCTTCTCTCAGCTCTAGGTATGTGAGAGGGACCCTGAGTTTGCGGCCTCAAGTGGAATGGACACCGTGATGCCCTGACTTGAAATAAGGCCGGATAGCCCTGCAGTGAATTGAATGCAGGCTCGTCTTGCATCTCCCAAGACGAAAGGATGTCTGAATCCCCTGTGGAGACGACAGAGAAAGACCTAATTCCCCACCTCATCGCGACCGGAGGCCTCACATCCTTTGAAAACTCCAGAGGTACGCGGAGTTCAGACCTCCAAAGGAGACGATGCCTGAATCCTCGTGAAACTTGATAGGAGTCCCAGGATTCCTGTGGCACGTGGAAAGGGACACTTGATCTCCCACCTCAGCTGGAGAGGCGTCCCAATTGCCCTGCCAAGCTTCGAGGAGAATCCCGAGTTGTCCCTCGCAACTAGGCAGGAGTCCTGACGTTGCTGAACAAACACTTGCGTGGGAGGGCCATCCCCGTCGTAACTCGTGAATATACCCCAGGTTCCCGCCGGAACTCGAGAAAAACCATGAGTCTTCCCACTTGCCGGGAGATGAGGCTCGATTCCCCTGCACTGCATGCAGAGCAATTCCGTGTTGCACATCACACATGAAAGGAGCCTTGATTTCCTTGATGGCACTCCAGAGAAACCCCAGGAACACTGTTTCAAGGCTAGAGGGATCCTGAGGTCACCGTAGCAACACGAAAGAGCTCCATGGACCAAGAATCAACTCGACATGACAGGTTAGTCCCTGGCTTCGACTCCAGAGGAATACCACCTTACCACAAGCACCTCAAGAGGAGGCTTCTCTCAGCTCTAGGTATGTGAGAGGGACCCTGAGTTTGCGGCCTCAAGTGGAATGGACACTGCAATGCCCTGACGCGAAATAAGGCCGGATATCCCTGCAGTGACTTGAATGCAGGCTCGTCTTGCATCTCCCAAGACGAAAGGATGTCTGAATCCCCTGTGGAGACCACAGAGAAAGACCTAGTTCCCCACCTCATCGCGACCGGAGGCCTCACATCCTTTGAAAACTCCAGAGGTACGCAGACATCAGTGCCTCCAAAGGAGACGATGCCTGACTCCTCGTGAAACTTGATAGGAGTCCCAGGATTCCTGTGGCACGTGGATAGGGACCCTTGGTCTCCCGCCTCAGCTGGAAAGGCTTCTCAATTGCCCTGCCAAGCCTCGAGGAGAATCCCGAGTTGTCCCTCGCAACTAGGCAGGAGTCCTGACGTTGCTGAACAAACATGTGTGTGGAAGGGCCATCCCCGTCATAAATCGAGAATATACCCCAGGTTCCCGCAGCAACTTGAGAAAAACCATGAGACTTCCCCCTCGCCGTGAGATGAGGCCCGATTCCCCTTCACTGCATGCAGAGCAATTCCGTGTTGCACATCACACATGAAAGGAGCCTTGATTTCCTTGATGGCACTCCAGAGAAACCCCAAGAGCACTGTTTCAAGGCTAGAGCGATCCTGAGGTCACTGTAGCAACACGAAAGAGCTCCATGGACCAAGAATCAACTCGAGATGAGAGGTTAGACCCTGGCTTCGACTCCAGAGGAATACCACCTTACCACAAGCACCTCAAGAGGTGGCTTCTCTCAGCTCTAGGTATGTGAGAGGCACCCTGATTTTGCGGCCTCAAGTGGAATGGACACCGCGATGCCCTGGATCGAAATAAGGCCAGATATCCCTGCAGTGACTTGAATGCAGGGTTGTGTTGCATCTCCCAAGACGAAAGGATGTCTGAATCCCCTGTGGAGACCAGAGAGAAAGACCTAGTTCCCCACCTCATCGCGACCGGAGGCCTCACATCCTTTGAAAACTCCAGAGGTACGCGGAGATCAGTGCCTCCAAAGGAGACGATGCCTGACTCCTCGTGAAACTTGATAGGAGTCCCAGGATTCCTGTGGCACGTGGATAGGGACCCTTGGTCTCCCGCCTCAGCTGGAAAGGCTTCTCAATTGCCCTGCCAAGCCTCGAGGAGAATCCCGAGTTGTCCCTCGCAACTAGGCAGGAGTCCTGACGTTGCTGAACAAACATGTGTGTGGAAGGGCCATCCCCGTCATAAATCGAGAATATACCCCAGGTTCCCGCAGCAACTTGAGAAAAACCATGAGACTTCCCCCTCGCCGTGAGATGAGGCCCGATTCCCCTTCACTGCATGCAGAGCAATTCCGTGTTGCACATCACACATGAAAGGAGCCTTGATTTCCTTGATGGCACTCCAGAGAAACCCCAAGAGCACTGTTTCAAGGCTAGAGCGATCCTGAGGTCACTGTAGCAACACGAAAGAGCTCCATGGACCAAGAATCAACTCGAGATGAGAGGTTAGACCCTGGCTTCGACTCCAGAGGAATACCACCTTACCACAAGCACCTCAAGAGGTGGCTTCTCTCAGCTCTAGGTATGTCAGAGGCACCCTGATTTTGCGGCCTCAAGTGGAATGGACACCGCGATGCCCTGGATCGAAATAAGGCCAGATATCCCTGCAGTGACTTGAATGCAGGGTTGTGTTGCATCTCCCAAGACGAAAGGATGTCTGAATCCCCTGTGGAGACCAGAGAGAAAGACCTAGTTCCCCACCTCATCGCGACCGGAGGCCTCACATCCTTTGAAAACTCCAGAGGTACGCGGAGATCAGTGCCTCCAAAGGAGACGATGCCTGACTCCTCGTGAAACTTGATAGGAGTCCCAGGATTTCTGTGGCACGTGGAACGGGACCCTTGGTCTCCCGCCTCAGCTGGAGAGGCGTCCCAATTGCCCTGCCAAGCCTCGAGGAGAATCCCGAGTTGTCCCTCGCAACTAGGCAGGAGTCCTGACGTCGCTGAACAAACACGTGGGTGGAAGGGCCATCCCCGTCGTAACTCGAGAATATACCCCAGGTTCCCGCCGCAACTCGAGAAAAACCATAAGACTTCCCCCTCGCCGCAAGATGAGGCCCGATTCACCTGCACTGCGTGCAGAGCAATTCCGTGTTGCACATTACACATGAAAGGAGCCTTGATTTCCTTGATGGCACTCCAGAGAAACCCCAAGAACACTGTTTCAAGGCTAGAGGGATCCTGAGGTCACTGTAGCAACAGGAAAGAGCTCCGTGGACCAAAAATCAACTCAAGATGAGAGGTTAGTCCCTGGCTTCGACTCCAGAGGAATACCACCTTACCACAAGCACCTCAAGAGGAGGCTTCTCTCAGCTCTAGGTATGTGAGAGGGACCCTGAGTTTGCGGCCTCAAGTGGAATGTACACCGCGATGACCTGACTCGAAATAAGGCCGGATATCCCTGCAGTGACTTGAATGCAGGCACATATTGCATCTCCCAAGGCGAAAGGATGTTTTAATCCCCTGTGGAGACCACAGAGAAAGACCTAGTTCCCCACCTCATCGCGACCGGAGGCCTCACATCCTTTGAAAACTCCAGAGGTACGCGGAGATCAGTGCCTATAAAGGAGACGATGCCTGACTCCTCGTGATACTTTATAGGAATCCCAGGATTCCTGTGGCACGTGGGAAGGGAACCTTGGTCTCCCGCCTCAGCTGGAGAGGCGTCCCAATTGCCCTGCCAAGCCTCGAGGAAAATCCCGAGTCTCCCAACGCAACTAGGCAGGAGTCCTGACGTCGCTGAACAAACACGTGGGTGGAAGGGCCATCCCCGTCGTAACTCGAGAATATACCCCAGGTTCCCGCCGCAACTCGAGAAAACCATGAGACTTCCCCCTCGCCTCGAGATGAGGCCCGATTCCCCTGCACTGCGTGCAGAGTAATTCCGTGTTACACATGACACATGAAAAGAGCCTTGATTTCCTTGATGGCACTCCAGAGAAACCCCAAGATCACTGTTTCAAGGCTAGAGGGATCCTGAGGTCACTGTAGCAACACGAAAGAGCTCCGTGGACCAAAAATCAACTCGAGATGAGAGGTTAGTCCCTGGCTTCGACTCCAGAGGAATACCACCTTACCACAAGCACCTCAAGAGGAGGCTTCTCTCAGCTCTAGGTATGTGAGAGGGACCCTGAGTTTGCGGCCTCAAGTGGAATGGACACCGTGATGCCCTGACTTGAAATAAGGCCGGATAGCCCTGCAGTGAATTGAATGCAGGCTCGTCTTGCATCTCCCAAGACGAAAGGATGTCTGAATCCCCTGTGGAGACGACAGAGAAAGACCTAATTCCCCACCTCATCGCGACCGGAGGCCTCACATCCTTTGAAAACTCCAGAGGTACGCGGAGTTCAGACCTCCAAAGGAGACGATGCCTGAATCCTCGTGAAACTTGATAGGAGTCCCAGGATTCCTGTGGCACGTGGAAAGGGACACTTGATCTCCCACCTCAGCTGGAGAGGCGTCCCAATTGCCCTGCCAAGCCTCGAGGAGAATCCCGAGTTGTCCCTCGCAACTAGGCAGGAGTCCTGACGTTGCTGAACAAACACTTGCGTGGGAGGGCCATCCCCGTCGTAACTCGTGAATATACCCCAGGTTCCCGCCGGAACTCGAGAAAAACCATGAGTCTTCCCACTTGCCGGGAGATGAGGCTCGATTCCCCTGCACTGCATGCAGAGCAATTCCGTGTTGCACATCACACATGAAAGGAGCCTTGATTTCCTTGATGGCACTCCAGAGAAACCCCAGGAACACTGTTTCAAGGCTAGAGGGATCCTGAGGTCACCGTAGCAACACGAAAGAGCTCCATGGACCAAGAATCAACTCGACATGACAGGTTAGTCCCTGGCTTCGACTCCAGAGGAATACCACCTTACCACAAGCACCTCAAGAGGAGGCTTCTCTCAGCTCTAGGTATGTGAGAGGGACCCTGAGTTTGCGGCCTCAAGTGGAATGGACACTGCAATGCCCTGACGCGAAATAAGGCCGGATATCCCTGCAGTGACTTGAATGCAGGCTCGTCTTGCATCTCCCAAGACGAAAGGATGTCTGAATCCCCTGTGGAGACCACAGAGAAAGACCTAGTTCCCCACCTCATCGCGACCGGAGGCCTCACATCCTTTGAAAACTCCAGAGGTACGCAGACATCAGTGCCTCCAAAGGAGACGATGCCTGACTCCTCGTGAAACTTGATAGGAGTCCCAGGATTCCTGTGGCACGTGGATAGGGACCCTTGGTCTCCCGCCTCAGCTGGAAAGGCTTCTCAATTGCCCTGCCAAGCCTCGAGGAGAATCCCGAGTTGTCCCTCGCAACTAGGCAGGAGTCCTGACGTTGCTGAACAAACATGTGTGTGGAAGGGCCATCCCCGTCATAAATCGAGAATATACCCCAGGTTCCCGCAGCAACTTGAGAAAAACCATGAGACTTCCCCCTCGCCGTGAGATGAGGCCCGATTCCCCTTCACTGCATGCAGAGCAATTCCGTGTAGCACATCACACATGAAAGGAGCCTTGATTTCCTTGATGGCACTCCAGAGAAACCCCAAGAGCACTGTTTCAAGGCTAGAGCGATCCTGAGGTCACTGTAGCAACACGAAAGAGCTCCATGGACCAAGAATCAACTCGAGATGAGAGGTTAGACCCTGGCTTCGACTCCAGAGGAATACCACCTTACCACAAGCACCTCAAGAGGTGGCTTCTCTCAGCTCTAGGTATGTGAGAGGCACCCTGATTTTGCGGCCTCAAGTGGAATGGACACCGCGATGCCCTGGATCGAAATAAGGCCAGATATCCCTGCAGTGACTTGAATGCAGGGTTGTGTTGCATCTCCCAAGACGAAAGGATGTCTGAATCCCCTGTGGAGACCAGAGAGAAAGACCTAGTTCCCCACCTCATCGCGACCGGAGGCCTCACATCCTTTGAAAACTCCAGAGGTACGCGGAGATCAGTGCCTATAAAGGAGACGATGCCTGACTCCTCGTGATACTTTATAGGAATCCCAGGATTCCTGTGGCACGTGGGAAGGGAACCTTGGTCTCCCGCCTCAGCTGGAGAGGCGTCCCAATTGCCCTGCCAAGCCTCGAGGAAAATCCCGAGTCTCCCAACGCAACTAGGCAGGAGTCCTGACGTCGCTGAACAAACACGTGGGTGGAAGTGCCATCCCCGTCGTAACTCGAGAATATACCCCAGGTTCCCGCCGCAACTCGAGAAAACCATGAGACTTCCCCCTCGCCTCGAGATGAGGCCCGATTCCCCTGCACTGCGTGCAGAGTAATTCCGTGTTACACATGACACATGAAAAGAGCCTTGATTTCCTTGATGGCACTCCAGAGAAACCCCAAGATCACTGTTTCAAGGCTAGAGGGATCCTGAGGTCACTGTAGCAACACGAAAGAGCTCCGTGGACCAAAAATCAACTCGAGATGAGAGGTTAGTCCCTAACTTCGACTCCAGAGGAATACCATCTTACCACAAGCACCTCAAGAGGAGGCTTCTCTCAGCTCTAGGTATGTGAGAGGGACCCTGAGTTTGCGGCCTCAAGTGGAATGGACATTGTGATGCCCTGACTCACAATAAGGCCAGATATCCCTGCAGTGACTTGAATGCAGGCTCGTCTTGCATCTCCCAAGAAGAAAGGAT
Source organism: Cervus elaphus (assembly GCF_910594005.1). NCBI lineage: Eukaryota > Metazoa > Chordata > Mammalia > Artiodactyla > Cervidae > Cervus > Cervus elaphus. Next base: position 9,295,386 of record NC_057834.1, on the reverse strand, counting down.
ATCTGAATCCCCTGTGGAGACCACAGAGAAAGACCTATTTCCCCACCTCATCGCGACCGGAGGCCTCATATCCTTTAAAACTCCAGAGGTACGCGGACATCAGTGCCTCCAAAGGAGCCGATGCCTGACTCCTCATCAAACTTGATAGGAGTCCCAGGATTCCTGTGGCACGTGAAAAGGGACCCTTGGTCTCCCGCCTCAGCTGGAGAGGCGTTCCAATTGCCCTGCCAAGCCTCGAGGAGAATCGCGAGTTGTCCCTCACAACTAGGCAGGAGTCCTGACGTCGCTGAACAAACACGTGTGTGGGAGGCCCATCCCCGTCTTAACTCGAGAATATACCCCAGGTTCCCGCCGCAACTCGAGAAAAACCATGAGACTTCCCCCTCGCCGCGAGATGAGGCCCGATTCCCCTGCACTGCGTGCAGAGCAATTCCGCGTTGCACATCACACATGAAAAGAGCCTTGATTACCTTGATGGCCCTCCAGAGAAACCCCAAGAACACTGTTTCAAGGCTAGAGCGATCCTAAGGTCACTGTTGCAGCACGAAAAAGTTCCGTGGACCAAAAATCAACTCGAGATGAGAGGTTAGTCCCTGGCTTCGACTCCAGAGGAATACCACCTTACCACAAGCACCTCAAGAGGAGGCTTCTCTCAGCTCTAGGTATGTGAGAGGGACCCTGAGTTTGCGGCCTCAAGTGGAATGTACACCGCGATGACCTGACTCGAAATAAGGCCGGATATCCCTGCAGTGACTTGAATGCAGGCACATATTGCATCTCCCAAGGCGAAAGGATGTTTTAATCCCCTGTGGAGACCACAGAGAAAGACCTAGTTCCCCACCTCATCGCGACCGGAGGCCTCACATCCTTTGAAAACTCCAGAGGTACGCGGAGATCAGTGCCTCCAAAGGAGACGATGCCTGACTCCTCGTGAAACTTGATAGGAGTCCCAGGATTCCTGTGGCACGTGGAAAGGGACACTTGATCTCCCACCTCAGCTGGAGAGGCGTCCCAATTGCCCTGCCAAGCCTCGAGGAGAATCCCGAGTTGTCCCTCGCAACTAGGCAGGAGTCCTGACGTTGCTGAACAAACACGTGCGTGGGAGGCCCATCCCCGTCGTAACTCGTGAATATACCCCAAGTTCCCGCCGCAACTCGAGAAAAACCATGAGTCTTCCCACTTGCCGGGAGATGAGGCTCGATTCCCCTGCACTGCATGCAGAGCAATTCCGTGTTGCACATCACACATGAAAGGAGCCTTGATTTCCTTGATGGCACTCCAGAGAAACCCCAGGAACACTGTTTCAAGGCTAGAGGGATCCTGAGGTCACCGTAGCAACACGAAAGAGCTCCATGGACCAAGAATCAACTCGACATGACAGGTTAGTCCCTGGCTTCGACTCCAGAGGAATACCACCTTACCACAAGCACCTCAAGAGGAGGCTTCTCTCAGCTCTAGGTATGTGAGAGGGACCCTGAGTTTGCGGCCTCAAGTGGAATGGACACTGCAATGCCCTGACGCGAAATAAGGCCGGATATCCCTGCAGTGACTTGAATGCAGGCTCGTCTTGCATCTCCCAAGACGAAAGGATGTCTGAATCCCCTGTGGAGACCACAGAGAAAGACCTAGTTCCCCACCTCATCGCGCCCGGAGGCCTCACATCCTTTGAAAACTCCAGAGGTACGCAGACATCAGTGCCTCCAAAGGAGACGATGCCTGACTCCTCGTGAAACTTGATAGGAGTCCCAGGATTCCTGTGGCACGTGGATAGGGACACTTGGTCTCCCGCCTCAGCTGGAAAGGCTTCTCAATTGCCCTGCCAAGCCTCGAGGAGAATCCCGAGTTGTCCCTCGCAACTAGGCAGGAGTCCTGACGTTGCTGAACAAACATGTGTGTGGAAGGGCCATCCCCGTCATAAATCGAGAATATACCCCAGGTTCCCGCAGCAACCTGAGAAAAACCATGAGACTTCCCCCTCGCCGTGAGATGAGGCCCGATTCCCCTTCACTGCATGCAGAGCAATTCCGTGTTGCACATCACACATGAAAGGAGCCTTGATTTCCTTGATGGCACTCCAGAGAAACCCCACGAACACTGTTTCAAGGCTAGAGGGATCCTGAGGTCACTGTAGCAACACGAAAGAGCTCCATGGACCAAGAATCAACTCGAGATGAGAGGTTAGACCCTGGCTTCGACTCCAGAGGAATACCACCTTACCACAAGCACCTCAAGAGGTGGCTTCTCTCAGCTCTAGGTATGTGAGAGGCACCCTGATTTTGCGGCCTCAAGTGGAATGGACACCGCGATGCCCTGGATCGAAATAAGGCCAGATATCCCTGCAGTGACTTGAATGCAGGGTTGTGTTGCATCTCCCAAGACGAAAGGATGTCTGAATCCCCTGTGGAGACCAGAGAGAAAGACCTAGTTCCCCACCTCATCGCGACCGGAGGCCTCACATCCTTTGAAAACTCCAGAGGTACGCGGAGATCAGTGCCTCCAAAGGAGACGATGCCTGACTCCTCGTGAAACTTGATAGGAGTCCCAGGATTTCTGTGGCACGTGGAACGGGACCCTTGGTCTCCCGCCTCAGCTGGAGGGGCGTCCCAATTGCCCTGCCAAGCCTCGAGGAGAATCCCGAGTTGTCCCTCGCAACTAGGCAGGAGTCCTGACGTCGCTGAACAAACACGTGGGTGGAAGGGCCATCCCCGTCGTAACTCGAGAATATACCCCAGGTTCCCGCCGCAACTCGAGAAAAACCATGAGACTTCCCCCTCGCCTCGAGATGAGGCCCGATTCCCCTGCACTGCGTGCAGAGTAATTCCGTGTTACACATGACACATGAAAAGAGCCTTGATTTCCTTGATGGCACTCCAGAGAAACCCCAAGATCACTGTTTCAAGGCTAGAGGGATCCTGAGGTCACTGTAGCAACACGAAAGAGCTCCGTGGACCAAAAATCAACTCGAGATGAGAGGTTAGTCCCTAACTTCGACTCCAGAGGAATACCATCTTACCACAAGCACCTCAAGAAGAGGCTTCTCTCAGCTCTAGGTATGTGAGAGGGACCCTGAGTTTGCGGCCTCAAGTGGAATGGACATTGCGATGCCCTGACTCGCAATAAGGCCAGATATCCCTGCAGTGACTTGAATGCAGGCTCGTCTTGCATCTCCCAAGAAGAAAGGATATCTGAATCCCCTGTGGAGACCACAGAGAAAGACCTAGTTCCCCACCTCATCGCGACCGGAGGCCTCATATCCTTTGAAAACTCCAGAGGTACGCGGACATCAGTGCCTCCAAAGGAGCCGATGCCTGACTCCTCATGAAACTTGATAGGAGTCCCAGGATTCCTGTGGCACGTGGAAAGGGACCCTTGGTCTCCCGCCTCAGCTGGAGAGGCGTTCCAATTGCCCTGCCAAGCCTCGAGGATAATCGCGAGTTGTCCCTCACAACTAGGCAGGAGTCCTGACGTCGCTGAACAAACACGTGTGTGGAAGGGCCATCCCCGTCGTAACTCGAGAATATACCCCAGGTTCCCGCCGCAACTCGAGAAAAACCATGAGACTTCCCCCTCGCCGTGAGATGAGGCCCGATTCCCCTGCACTGCGTGCAGAGCAATTCCGCGTTGCACATCACACATGAAAAGAGCCTTGATTACCTTGATGGCACTCCAGAGAAAAACCAAGAACACTGTTTCAAGGCTAGAGCGATCCTAAGGTCACTGTTGCAGCACGAAAAAGTTCCGTGGACCAAAAATCAACTCGAGATGAGAGGTTAGTCCCTGGCTTCGACTCCAGAGGAATACCACCTTACCACAAGCACCTCAAGAGGAGGCTTCTCTCAGCTCTAGGTATGTGAGAGGGACCCTGAGTTTGCGGCCTCAAGTGGAATGTACACCGCGATGACCTGACTCGAAATAAGGCCGGATATCCCTGCAGTGACTTGAATGCAGGCACATATTGCATCTCCCAAGGCGAAAGGATGTTTTAATCCCCTGTGGAGACCACAGAGAAAGACCTAGTTCCCCACCTCATCGCGACCGGAGGTCTCACATCCTTTGAAAACTCCAGAGGTACGCGGAGATCAGTGCCTCCAAAGGAGACGATGCCTGACTCCTCAAGAAACTTGATAGGAGTCCCAGGATTCCTGTGGCACGTGGAAAGGGACCCTTGGTCTCCCGCCTCAGCTGGAGAGGCGTCCCCATTGCCCTACCAAGCCTCGAGGAGAATACCGAGTTGTGGCTCGCAACTAGGCAGGAGTCCTGACGTCGCTGAACAAACACGTGGGTGGAAGGGCCATCCCCGTCGTAACTCGAGAATACACCCCAGGTTCCCGCCGCAACTTGAGAAAAACCATGAGACTTCCCCCTCGCCGCGAAATGAGGCCCGATTCCCCTGCACTGCGTGCAGAGCAATTCCGTGTTGCAAATCACACATGAAAGGAGCCTTGATTTCCTTGATGGCACTCCAGAGAAACCCCAAGAACACTGTTTCAAGTCTAGAGGGATCCTGAGGTCACTGTAGCAACACGAAAGAGCTCCGTGGACCAAGAATCAACTCGAGATGAGAGGTTAGTCCATGGCTTCGACTCCAGAGGAATACCACCGTACCACAAGCACCTCAAGAGGAGGCTTCTCTCAGCTCTAGGTATGTCTGAGGGACCCTGATTTTGCGGCCTCAAGTGGAATGGACACTGCGATGCCCTGACGCGAAATAAGGCCGGGTATCCCTGCAGTGACTTGAATGCAGGCTCGTCTTGCATCTCCCAAGACGAAAGGATGTCTGAATCCCCTGTGGAGACCACAGAGAAAGACCTAGTTCCCCACCTCATCGCGACCGGAGGCCTCACATCCTTTGAAAACTCCAGAGGTACGTGGAGATGAGTGCCTCCAAAGGGGACGATGCCTGACTCCTTGTGAAACTTGATAGGAGTCCAGGGTTCCTGTGGCACGTGGAAAGGGTCCCTTGGTCTCCCACCTCAGCTGGAGAGGCATACCAATTGCCCTGCCAAGCCTCGCGGAGAATCCAGAGTTGTCTCTCGCAACTAGGCAGGAGTCCTGACTTGGCTGAACAAACACGTGGGTGGAAGGGCCATCCCCGTCGAAACTCGAGAATATACCCCTGGTTTCCACCGCAACTCGAGAAAAACCATGAGACTTCCGCCTCACTGCAAAATGAGGCCCGATACCCTGCACTGCGTGCAGAGTAATTCCGTGTTGCACATCACACATGAAAGGAGCCTTGATTTCCTTGATGGCACTCCAGAGAAACCCCAAGAACACTGTTTCAAGGCTAGAGTGAACCTGAGGTCACTGTAGCCACACGAAAGAGCTCCGTGGACCAAAAATCAACTCGAGATGAGAGGTTAGTCCCTGGCTTCGACTCCAGAGGAATACCACCTTACCACAAGCACCTCAAGAGGAGGCTTCTCTCAGCTCTAGGTATGTGAGAGGGACCCTGAGTTTGCGGCCTCAAGTGGAATGGACACCGTGATGCCCTGACTTGAAATAAGGCCGGATAGCCCTGCAGTGAATTGAATGCAGGCTCGTCTTGCATCTCCCAAGACGAAAGGATGTCTGAATCCCCTGTGGAGACGACAGAGAAAGACCTAATTCCCCACCTCATCGCGACCGGAGGCCTCACATCCTTTGAAAACTCCAGAGGTACGCGGAGTTCAGACCTCCAAAGGAGACGATGCCTGACTCCTCGTGAAACTTGATAGGAGTCCCAGGATTCCCGTGGCACGTGGAAAGGGACACTTGATCTCCCACCTCAGCTGGAGAGGCGTCCCAATTGCCCTGCCAAGCCTCGAGGAGAATCCCGAGTTGTCCCTCGCAACTAGGCAGGAGTCCTGACGTTGCTGAACAAACACGTGCGTGGGAGGGCCATCCCCGTCGTAACTCGAGAATATACCCCAGGTTCCCGCCGCAACTCGAGAAAAACCATGAGTCTTCCCACTTGCCGGGAGATGAGGCTCGATTCCCCTGCACTGCATGCAGAGCAATTCCTTGTTGCACATCACACATGAAAGGAGCCTTGATTTCCTTGATGGCACTCCAGAGAAACCCCAAGATCACTGTTTCAAGGATAGAGGGATCCTGAGGTCACTGAAGCCACACGAAAGAGCTCCGTGGACCAAAAATCAACTCGAGATGAGAGGTTAGTGCCTGGCTTGGACTCCAGAGGAATACCACCTTACCACAAGCACCTCAAGAGGAGGCTTCTCTCAGCTCTAGGTATGTGAGAGGGACCCTGAGTTTGCGGCCTCAAGTGGAATGGACACCGCGATGCCCTGACTCGAACTGAGGCCGGATATCCCTGCAGTGACTTGAATGCAGGCTCGTCTTGCATCTCCCAAGACGAAAGGATGTCTGAATCCCCTGTGGAGACCACAGAGAAAGACCTAGTTCCCCACCTCATCGCAACCGGAGGCCTCACATCCTTTGAAAACTTCAGAGGTACACGGAGATCAGTGCCTCCAAAGGAGACGATGCCTGACTCCTCGTGAAACTTAATAGGAGTTCCAGGATTCCTGTGGCACGTGGAAAGGGACCCTTTGTCTCCCGCCTCTGATGGAGAGGGGTCACAATTGCCCTGCCAAGCCTCGAGGAGAATCCGGAGTTGTCCCTCGCAACTAGGCAGGAATCCTGACGTCGCTGAACAAACACGTGGGTGGAAGGGCCATTCCCGTCGTAACTCAAGAATATACCACATGTTCCCGCCGCAATTCAAGAGACACGATTAGACTTCCCTCTCGCCACGAGATGAGGCCTGATTCCCCTGCATTGCGTGCGGAGCAATTCCGTGTTGCACATCACACATGAAAGGAGCCTTGATTTCCTTGATGGCACTCCAGAGAAACCCCAAGAACACTGTTTCAAGGCTAGAGGGATCCTTAGGTCACTGTAGCAACACGAAAGAGGTCCGTGGACCAAAAATCAACTCGAGATGAGAGGTTAGTCCCTGGCTTCGACTCCAGAGGAATACCACCTTACCACAAGCACCTCAAGAGGAGGCTTCTCTCAGCTCTATGTATGTGAGAGGGACCATGATTTAGCGGCCTCAAGTGGAATGGACACTGCGATGCCATGACGCGAAATAAGGCCGGATATCCCTGCAGTGACTTGAATGCAGGCTCGTCTTGCATCTCCCAAGATGAAAGGATGTCTGAATCCCCTGTGGAGCCCACAGAGAAAGACCTAGTTCCCCACCTCATCGCGACCGGAGGCCTCACATCCTTTGAAAACTTCAGAGGTACGTGGAGATCAGTGCCTCCAAAGTAGACGATGCCTGACTCCTCGTGAAAATTGATAGGAGTCCCAGGATTTCTGTGGCACGTGAAAAGGGACCCTTGGTCTCCCGCCTCAGCTGGAGAGGCGTCCCAATTGCCCTGCCAAGCCTCGAGGAGAATCCGGAGTTGTCCCTCGCAACTAGGCAGGAGTCCTGACGTCGCTGAACAAACACGTGGGTGGAAGGGCCATCCCCGTTATAACTCGAGAATATACCCCAGGTTCCCGCCGCAACTCGAGAAAAACCATGAGTAGTCCCACTTGCCGCGAGATGAGGCTCGATTCCCCTGCACAGCATGCAGAGCAATTCCGTGTTGCACATCACACATGAAAGGAGCCTTGATTTCCTTGGTGGCACTCCAGAGAAACCCCAGGAACACTGTTTCAAGGCTAGACGGATCCTGAGGTCACTGTAGCCACACGAAAGAGCTCGGTGGACCAAAAATCAACTCGAGATGAGAGGTTAGTCCCTGGCTTCGACTCCAGAGGAATACCACCTTACCACAAGCACCTCAAGAGGAGGCTTCTCTCAGCTCTAGGTATGTGAGAGGGACCCTGAAATTGCGGCCTCAAGTGGAATGGACACTGTGATGCCCTGACTCGAAATAAGGCCGGATATCCCTGCAGTGAATTGAATGCAGGCTCTTCTTGCATCTCCCAAGACGAAAGGATGTCTGAATCCCCTGTGGAGACCACAGAGAAAGACCTAGTTCCCCACCTCATCGCAACCGGAGGCCTCACGTCCTTTGAAAACTTCAGAGGTACACGGAGATCACTGCCTCCAAAGGAGACGATGCCTGACTCCTCGTGAAACTTGATAGGAGTTCCAGGACTCCTGTGGCACGTGGAAAGGGACCCTTGGTCTCCCGCCTCAGATGAGGAGGGGTCACAATTGCCCTGCCAAGCCTCGAGGAGAATCCCGAGTTGTCCCTCGCAACTAGACAGGAGTCCTGACGTCGCTGAACAAACACGTGCGTGGAAGGGCCATCCCCGTCGTAACTCGAGAATATACCCTAGGTTACCACAGCAACTCGAGAAAAACCATGAGACTTGCCCCTCGCCGCGAGATGAGACCCGATTCCCCTTCACAGCGTGCAGAGCAATTCCGTGTTGCACATCACACATGAAAGGAGCCTTGATTTCCTTGATGGCACTCCAGAGATACCCCACGAACACTGTCTCAAGGCTAGAGGGATCCTGAGGTCACTGTAGCAACACGAAAGAGCTCCATGGACCAAGAATCAACTCGAGATGAGAGGTTAGTCCCTGGCTTCAACTCCAGAGGTCTACCACCTTACCACAAGCACCTCAAGAGGAGGCTTCTCTCAGCTCTAGGTATGTGAGAGGCACCCTGATTTTGCGGTCTCAAGTGGAATGGACATCGCGAAGCCCTGACTCGAAATCAGGCCAGATATCCCTGCAGTGACTTGAATGCAGGCTCGTCTTGCATCTCCCAAGACGAAAGGATGTCTGAATCCCCTGTGGAGACCCCAGAGAAAGACCTAGTTCCCCACTTCATCGCGACCGGAGGCCTCACATCCTTTGAAAACTCCAGAGGTACGCGGAGATCAGTGCCTCCAAAGGAGACGATGTCTGACTCCTCGTGAAACTTGATAGGAGTCCCAGGATTCCTGTGGCACGTGGAAAGGGACCCTTGGTGTCCCGCCTCAGCTGGAGAGGCGTCCCAATTGCCCTGCCAAGCCTCGAGGAGAATCCCGAGTTGTCCCTCGCAACTAGGCAGGAGTCCTGACGTCGCTGAACAAACACTTGGGTGGAAGGGCCATCCCCGTCGTAACTCGAGAATATACCCCAGGTTCCCGCCGCAACTCGAGAAAAACCATGAGTCTTCCCACTTGCCGCGAGATGAGGCTCGATTCCCCTGCACTGCATGCAGAGCAATTCCGTGTTGCACATCACACAAGAAAGGAGCCTTTATTTCCTTGATGGCACTCCAGAGAAACCCCAGGAACACTGTTTCAAGGCTAGAGGGATCCTGAGGTCACCGTAGCAACACGAAAGAGCTCCATGGACCAAGAATCAACTCGAGATGAGAGGTTAGTCCCTGGCTTCGACTCCTGAGGAATATCACCTTACCACAAGCACCTCAAGAGGAGGCTTCTCTCAGCTCTAGGTATGTGAGAGGGAACCTGAGTTTGCGGCCTCAAGTGGAATGGACACCGCGATGCCCTGACTCGAAATAAGGCCACATATGTCTGAAGTGACTTAAATGCAGGCTCGTCTTGCAACTCCCAAGACGAAAGATTGTCTGAATCCCCTGTGGAGACCACAGAGAAAGACCTTGTTCCCCAACTCAACGCGATCCAAGGCCTCACATCCTTTGAAAACTCCAGAGGTAGGCGGAGATCAGTGCCTCCAAACGGGACGATGCCTGACTCCTCGTGAAACTTGATAGGAGTCCCAGGACTCCTGTGGCTCGTAGAAGGGACACTTGGTCTCCCGCCTCAGATGGAGAGGCGTCCCTATTGCCCTGCCAAGCGTCGAGAAAAATCCCGAGTTGTCCCTCGAAGCTAGGCAGGAGTCCTGACGCGGCTGAACAAACACGTGGGTGGAAGGGCCATCCCCGTCGTAACTCGAGAATATACCCCAGGTTCCCGCTGCAACTCGAGAAAAACCATGAGACTTCCCCTCGCCGCTAGATGAGGCCCGATTCCCCTGCACTGCGTGCAGAGCAATTCCGTGTTGCACATCACACATGAAAGGAGCCTTGATTTCCTTGATGGCACTCCAGAGAAACCCCAAGATCACTGTTTCAAAGCAAGAGGGATCCTGAGGTCACTGTAGCAACACGAAAGAGCTCCATGGACCAAAAATCAACTCGAGATGAGAGGTTAGTTCCTGGCTTCGACTCCAGAGGAATACCACCTTACCACATGCACCTCAAGAGGAGGCTTCTCTCAGCTCTAGGTATGTGAGAGGGAACCTGAGTTTGCGGCCTCAAGTGGAATGGACACCACGTGCCCTGACTCGAAATAAGGCCACATATGTCTGAAGTGACCTGAATGACCGCTCGTCTTGCATCTCCCAAGATGAAAGGATGTTTGAATCCCCTGAGGAGACGACAGAGAAATACCTAGTTCCCCACCTCATCACGACCGGAGGCCTCACATCCTTTGAAAACTCCAGAGGTAGGCGGAGATCAGTGCCTCCAAAGGGGACGATGCCTGACTCCTCGTGAAACTTGATAAGAGACCCAGGATTCCTGTGGCACGTGGAAAGGGACCCTTGGTCTCCCGTCTCAGCTGGAGAGGCATACCAATTGCCCTGCCAAGCCTCGAGGAGAATCCCGAGTTGTCCCTCGCAACTAGACAGGAGTCCTGACGTCACTGAACAAACACGTGGGTGGAAGGGCCATCCCCGTCGTAACTCGAGAATATACCCCAGGTTCCCGCCGCAACTCGAGAAAAACCATGGGACTTCCCCCTAGCCGCGAGATGAGGCTCGATTCCCCTGCACTGCATGCAGAGCAATTCCGTGTTGCACATCACACATGAAAGGAGCCTTGATTTCCTTGATGGCACTGCAGAGAAACCCGAAGAACACTGTTTCAAGGCTAGAGGGATCCTGAGGTCATTATAGCAACACGAAAGAGCTCCGTGGACCAAAAATCAACTCGAGATGAGAGGTTAGTCCCTGGCTTCGACTCCAGAGGAATACCACCTTACCACAAGCACCTCAAGAGGAGGCTTCTCTCAGCTCTAGGTACGTGAGAGGGACCCTGATTTTGCGGCCTCAAGTGGAATGGACACCGCGATGACCTGACTCGAAATAAGGCCGGATATCCCTTCAGTGACTTGAATGCAGGCTCGTCTTGCATCTCCCAAGACGAAAGGATGTCTGAATCCCCTGTGGAGACCACAGAGAAAGACCTAGTTCCCCACCTCATGGCGATCGGAGGCCTCACATCCTTTGAAAACTCCAGAGGTACGCGGAGATCAGTGCCTCCAAAGGAGACGATGCCTGACTCCTCGTGAAACTTGATAGGAGTCCCAGGATTCCTGTGGCACGTGGAAAGCGACCCTTGGTCTAACACCTCAGATGGAGAGGCGTCCCAATTGCCCTGCCAAGCCTCGAGGAGAATCCCGAGTTGTCCCTCACAACCAGGCAGGAGTCCTTACGTGGCTGAACAAACACGTGGATGCAAGGGCCACCCCCGTCATAACTCGAGAATATACCCCAGGTTCCCACTGCAACTCGAGAAAAAACATGAGACTTCCCCCTCGCCGCAAAATGAGGACCGATATCCTGCACTGCGTGCAGAGCAATTCCGTGTTGCACATCACACATGAAAAGAGCCTTGATTTCCTTGATGGCACTCCAGAGAAACCCCAAGAACACTGTTTCATGGCTAGAGGGATCATGAGGTCACTGTAGCAACACGAAAGAGCTCCGTGAACCAAAAATCAACTCGAGATGAGAGGTTAGTCCCTGGCTTCGACTCCAGAGGAATACCACCTTACCACAAGCACCTCAAGAGGAGGCTTCTCTCAGCTCTAGGTATGTCTGAGGGACCCTGAGTTTGCGGCCTCAAGTGGAATGGACACCGCGATGCCCTGACTCGAAATAAGGCTGGATATCCCTGCAGTGACTTGAATCCAGGCTCGTTTTGCATCTCAAAAGACGAAAGGATGTGTGAATCCCCTGTGGAGACCACAGAGAAAGACCTAGTTCCCCACCTCATCGCGACCGGAGGCCTCACATCCTTTGAAAACTCCAGAGGTACGCGGAGATCAATGCCTCCAAAGGAGACGATGCCTGACTCCTCGTGAAACTTGATAGGAGTCCCAGGATTCTTGTGGCACGTGGAAAGGGACCCTTGGTCTGCCGCCTCAGCTGGAGAGGCGTCCCAATTGCCCTGCCAGGTCTCGAGGAGAATCCCGAGTTGTCCCTCGCAACTAGGCAGGAGTCCTGACGTCGCTGAACAAACACGTGGGTGGAAGGGCCATTCCCGTTGTAACTCGAGAATATACCCCAGGTTCCCACCGCAACTCGAGAAAAACCATGAGACTTCCCCCTCGCCGCGAGATGAGGCCCAATTCCCCTGCACTTCGTGCAGAGCAATTCCGTGTTGCACATCACACATGAAAGGAGCCTTAATTTCCTTGATGGCACTCCAGAGAAACCCCAAGAACACTCTTTCAAGGCTACAGGATCCTGAGGTCACTGAAGCAACACAAAAGAGCTCCGTGGACGAAGAATCAACTCGAGATGAGAGGTTAGTCCCTGGCTTCGACTCCAGAGGAATACCACCTTACCACAAGCACCTCAAGAGGAGGCTTCTCTCAGCTCTAGGTATGTGAGAGGGACCCTGAGTTTGCGGCCTCAAGTGGAATGGACCCCGCGATGCCCTGACTCGAAATGAGGCCGGATATCCCTGCAGTGACTTGAATGCAGGCTCGTCTTGCATCTCCCAAGACGAAAGGATGTCTGAATCCCTTGTGGAGACCACAGAGAAAGACCTAGTTCCCCACCTCATCGCAACCGGAGGCCTCACATCCTTTGAAAACTTCAGGGGTACACGGAGATCAGTGCCTCCAAAGGAGACGATGCCTGACTCCTCGTGAAACTTGATAGGAGTCCCAGGATTCCTGTGGCACGTGGAAAGGGACCCTTTGTCTCCCGCCTCTGATGGAGAGGCGTCCCAAATGCCCTGCCAAGCCTCGAGGAGAATCCCGAGTTGTCCCTCGCAACTAGGCAGGAGTCCTGACGTCGCTGAACAAACACGTGGGTGGAAGGGCCATTACCGTCGTAACTCAAGAATATACCACATGTTCCCGCCGCAACTCGAGAGAAACGATTAGACTTCACTCTCGCCACGAGATGAGGCCTGATTCCCCTGCACTGCGTGCGGAGCAATTCCGTGTTGCACATCACACATGAAAGGAGCCTTGATTTCCTTGATGGCACTCCAGAGAAACCCCAAGAACACTGTTTCAAGGCTAGAGGGATCCTGAGGTCACTGTAGCAACACGAAAGAGGTCCGTGGACCAAAAATCAACTCGAGATGAGAGGTTAGTCACTGGCTTCGACTCCAGAGGAATACCACCTTACCACAAGCACCTCAAGAGGAGGCTTCTCTCAGCTCTATGTATGTGAGAGGGACCATGATTTAGCGGCCTCAAGTGGAATGGTCACTGCGATGCCATGACGCGAAATAAGGCCGGATATCCCTGCAGTGACTTGAATGCAGGCTCGTCTTGCATCTCCCAAGATGAAAGGATGTCTGAATCCCCTGTGGAGCCCACAGAGAAAGACCTAGTTCCCCACCTCATCGCGACCGGAGGCCTCACATCCTTTGAAAACTTCAGAGGTACGTGGAGATCAGTTCCTCCAAAGTAGACGATGCCTGACTCCTCGTGAAAATTGATAGGAGTCCCAGGATTTCTGTGGCACGTGGAAAGGGACCCTTGGTCTCCCGCCTCAGCTGGAGAGGCGTCCCAATTGCCCTGCCAAGCCTCGAGGAGAATCCGGAGTTGTCCCTCGCAACTAGGCAGGAGTCCTGACGTCGCTGAACAAACACGTGGGTGGAAGGGCCATCCCCGTTATAACTCGAGAATATACCCCAGGTTCCCGCCGCAACTCGAGAAAAACCATGAGTAGTCCCACTTGCCGCGAGATGAGGCTCGATTCCCCTGCACAGCATGCAGAGCAATTCCGTGTTGCACATCACACATGAAAGGAGCCTTGATTTCCTTGATGGCACTCCAGAGAAACCCCAGGAACACTGTTTCAAGGCTAGACGGATCCTGAGGTCACTGTAGCCACACGAAAGAGCTCGGTGGACCAAAAATCAACTCGAGATGAGAGGTTAGTCCCTGGCTTCGACTCCAGAGGAATACCACCTTACCACAAGCACCTCAAGAGGAGGCTTCTCTCAGCTCTAGGTATGTGAGAGGGACCCTGAATTTGCGGCCTCAAGTGGAATGGACACTGTGATGCCCTGACTCGAAATAATGCCGGATATCCCTGCAGTGAATTGAATGCAGGCTCTTCTTGCATCTCCGAAGACGAAAGGATGTCTGAATCCCCTGTGGAGACCACAGAGAAAGACCTAGTTCCCCACCTCATCGCAACCGGAGGCCTCACATCCTTTGAAAACTTCAGAGGTACACGGAGATCACTGCCTCCAAAGGAGACGATGCCTGACTCCTCGTGAAACTTGATAGGAGTTCCAGGACTCCTGTGGCACGTGGAAAGGGACCCTTGGTCTCCCGCCTCAGATGGAGAGGGGTCACAATTGCCCTGCCAAGCCTCGAGGAGAATCCCGAGTTGTCCCTCGCAACTAGGCAGGAGTCCTGACGTCGCTGAACAAACACGTGCGTGGAAGGGCCATCCCCGTCGTAACTCGAGAATATACCCTAGGTTCCCACAGCAACTCGAGGAAAACCATGAGACTTGCCCCTCGCCGCGAGATGAGACCCGATTCCCCTTCACAGCGTGCAGAGCAATTCCGTGTTGCACATCACACATGAAAGGAGCCTTGATTTCCTTGATGGCACTCCAGAGATACCCCACGAACACTGTCTCAAGGCTAGAGGGATCCTGAGGTCACTGTAGCAACACGAAAGAGCTCCATGGACCAAGAATCAACTCGAGATGAGAGGTTAGTCCCTGGCTTCAACTCCAGAGGTCTACCACCTTACCACAAGCACCTCAAGAGGAGGCTTCTCTCAGCTCTAGGTATGTGAGAGGCACCCTGATTTTGCGGTCTCAAGTGGAATGGACACCGCGAAGCCCTGACTCGAAATCAGGCCAGATATCCCTGCAGTGACTTGAATGCAGGCTCGTCTTGCATCTCCCAAGACGAAAGGATGTCTGAATCCCCTGTGGAGACCACAGAGAAAGACCTATTTCCCCACCTCATCGCTACCGGAGGCCTCACATCCTTTGATAACTCCAGAGGTACGCGGAGATCAGTGCCTCCAAAGGAGACGATGCCTGACTCCTCGTGAAACTTGATAGGAGTCCCAGGATTCCTGTGGCACGTGGAAAGGGACACTTGGTCTCCCGCCTCAGCTGGAGAGGCGTCCCAATTGCCCTGCCAAGCCTCGAGGAGAATCCCGAGTTGTCCCTCGCAACTAGGCAGGAGTCCTCACGTCGCTGAACAAACACTTGGGTGGAAGGGCCATCCCCGTCGTAACTCGAGAATATACCCCAGGTTCCCGCCGCAACTCGAGAAAAACCATGAGTCTTCCCACTTGCCGCGAAATGAGGCTCGATTCCCCTGCACTGCATGCAGAGCAATTCCGTGTTGCACATCACACAAGAAAGGAGCCTTGATTTCCTTGATGGCACTCCAGAGAAACCCCAGGAACACTGTTTCAAGGCTAGAGGGATCCTGAGGTCACCGTAGCAACACGAAAGAGCTCCATGGACCAAGAATCAACTCGAGATGAGAGGTTAGTCCCTGGCTTCGACTCCTGAGGAATATCACCTTACCACAAGCACCTCAAGAGGAGGCTTCTCTCAGCTCTAGGTATGTGAGAGGGAACCTGAGTTTGCGGCCTCAAGTGGAATGGACACCGCGATGCCCTGACTCGAAATAAGGCCACATATGTCTGAAGTGACTTAAATGCAGGCTCGTCTTGCAACTCCCAAGACGAAAGATTGTCTGAATCCCCTGTGGAGACCACAGAGAAAGACCTTGTTCCCCAACTCAACGCGATCCAAGGCCTCACATCCTTTGAAAACTCCAGAGGTACGCGGAGATCAGTGCCTCCAAACGGGACGATGCCTGACTCCTCGTGAAATTTAATAGGAGTCCCAGGACTCCTGTGGCACGTGGAAGGGACCCTTGGTCTCCCGCCTCAGATGGAGAGGCGTCCCTATTGCCCTGCCAAGCCTCGAGAAAAATCCCGAGTTGTCCCTCGCAGCTAGGCAGGAGTCCTGACGCGGCTGAACAAACAAGTGGGTGGAAGGGCCATCCCCGTCGTAACTCGAGAATATACCCCAGGTTCCCGCTGCAACTCGAGAAAAACCATGAGACTTCCCCTCGCCGCTAGATGAGGCCCGATTCCCCTGCACTGCGTGCAGAGCAATTCCGTGTTGCACATCACACATGAAAGGAGCCTTGATTTCCTTGATGGCACTCCAGAGAAACCCCAAGATCACTGTTTCAAAGCTAGAGGGATCCTGAGGTCACTGTACCAACACGAAAGAGCTCCATGGACCAAAAATCAACTCGAGATGAGAGGTTAGTTCCTGGCTTCGACTCCAGAGGAATACCACCTTACCACATGCACCTCAAGAGGAGGCTTCTCTCAGCTATAGGTATGTGAGAGGGAACCTGAGTTTGCGGCCTCAAGTGGAATGGACACCACGTGCCCTGACTCGAAATAAGGCCACATATGTCTGAAGTGACCTGAATGACCGCTCGTCTTGCATCTCCCAAGATGAAAGGATGTTTGAATCCCCTGAGGAGACGACAGAGAAATACCTAGTTCCCCACCTCATCGCGATCGGAGGCCTCACATCCTTTGAAAACTCCAGAGGTAGGCGGAGATCAGTGCCTCCAAAGGGGACGATGCCTGACTCCTCGTGAAACTTGATAAGAGACCCAGGATTCCTGTGGCACGTGGAAAGGGACCCTTGGTCTCCCGCCTCAGCTGGAGAGGCGTCCCAATTGCCCTGCCAGGTCTCGAGGAGAATCCCGAGTTGTCCCTCGCAACTAGGCAGGAGTCCTGACGTCGCTGAACAAACACGTGGGTGGAAGGGCCATTCCCGTCGTAACTCGAGAATATACCCCAGGTTCCCGCCGCAACTCGAGAAAAACCATGGGACTTCCTCCTTGCCGCGAGATGAGGCTCGATTCCCCTGCACTGCATGCAGAGCAATTCCGTGTTGCACATCACACATGAAAGGAGCCTTGATTTCCTTGATGGCACTGCAGAGAAACCCAAAGAACACTGTTTCAAGGCTAGAGGGATCCTGAGGTCATTATAGCAACACGAAAGAGCTCCGTGGACCAAAAATCAACTCGAGATGAGAGGTTAGTCCCTGGCTTCGACTCCAGAGGAATACCACCTTACCACAAGCACCTCAAGAGGAGGCTTCTCTCAGCTCTAGGTACGTGAGAGGGACCCTGATTTTGCGGCCTCAAGTGGAATGGACACCGCGATGCCCTGACTCGAAATAAGGCCGGATATCCCTTCAGTGACTTGAATGCAGGCTCGTCTTGCATCTCCCAAGACGAAAGGATGTCTGAATCCCCTGTGGAGACCACAGAGAAAGACCTAGTTCCCCACCTCATGGCGATCGGAGGCCTCACATCCTTTGAAAACTCCAGAGGTACGCGGAGATCAGTGCCTCCAAAGGAGACGATGCCTGACTCCTCGTGAAACTTGATAGGAGTCCCAGGATTCCTGTGGCACGTGGAAAGCGACCCTTGGTCTAACACCTCAGATGGAGAGGCGTCCCAATTGCCCTGCCAAGCCTCGAGGAGAATCCCGAGTTGTCCCTCACAACCAGGCAGGAGTCCTTACATGGCTGAACAAACACGTGGATGCAAGGGCCATCCCCGTCATAACTCGAGAATATACCCCAGGTTCCACCGCAACTCGAGAAAAAACATGAGACTTCCCCCTCGCCGCAAAATGAGGCCCGATATCCTGCACTGCGTGCAGAGCAATTCCGTGTTGCACATCACACATGAAAAGAGCCTTGATTTCCTTGATGGCACTCCAGAGAAACCCCAAGTACCCTGTTTCAAGGCTAGAGGGATCCTGAGGTCACTGTAGCAACACGAAAGAGCTCCGTGGACCACAAATCAACTCGAGATGAGAGGTTAGTCCCTGGCTTCGACTCCAGAGGAATACCACCTTACCACAAGCACCTCAAGAGGAGGCTTCTCTCAGCTCTAGGTATGTGAGAGGGACCCTGAGTTTTCGGCCTCAAGTGGAATGGACACCGCGATGCCCTGACTCGAAATAAGGCCGGATATCCCTGCAGTGACTTAAATCCAGGCTCGTTTTGCATCTCAAAAGACGAAAGGATGTGTGAATCCCCTGTGGAGACCACAGAGAAAGACCTAGTTCCCCACCTCATCGCGACCGGAGGCCTCACATCCTTTGAAAACTCCAGAGGTACGCGGAGATAAGTGCCTCCAAAGGAGACGATGCCTGACTCCTCGTGAAACTTGATAGGAGTCCCAGGATTCCTGTGGCACGTGGAAAGGGACCCTTGGTCTCCCGCCTCAGCTGGAGAGGCGTCCCAATTGCCCTGCCAGGCCTCGAGGAGAATCCCGAGTTGTCCCTCGCAACTAGGCAGGAGTCCTGACGTCGCTGAACAAACACGTGGGTGGAAGGGCCATTCCCGTCGTAACTCGAGAATATACCCCAGGTTCCCGCCGCAACTCGAGAAAAACCATGAGACTGCCCCCTCGCCGCGAGATGAGGCCCAATTCCTCTGCACTGCGTGCAGAGCAATTCCGTGTTGCACATCACACATGAAAGGAGCCTTGATTTCCTTGATGGCACTCCAGAGAAACCCCAAGAACACTCTTTCAAGGCTAGAGGATCCTGAGGTCACTGAAGCAACACAAAAGAGCTCCGTGGACGAAGAATCAACTCGAGATGAGAGGTTAGTCCCTGGCTTCGACTCCAGAGGAATACCACCTTACCACAAGCACCTCAAGAGGAGGCTTCTCTCAGCTCTAGGTATGTGAGAGGGACCCTGATTTTGCAGCCTCAAGTGGAATTTACACTGCGATGCCCTGACGCGAAATAAGGCCGGATATCCCTGCAGTGACTTGAATGCAGGCTCGTCTTGCATCTCCCAAGATGAAAGGATGTCTGAATCCCCTGTGCAGACCACAGGGAAAGACCTAGTTCCCCACCTCATCGCGACCGGAGGCCTCACATCCTTTGAAAACTCCAGAGGTACGCAGAGATCCGTGCCTCCAAAGGAGACGATGCCTGACTCCTCGTGAAACTTGATAGGAGTCCCAGGATTCCTGTGGCACGTGGAAAGGGACCCTTGGTCTCTCGCCTCAGCTGGAGAGGCGTCCCAATTGCCCTGCCAAGCCTCGAGGAGAATCCCGAGTTGTCCCTCGCAACTAGGCAGGAGTCCTAACGTCGCTGAACAAACACGTGGGTGGACGGGCCATCCCCGTTGTAACTCGAGAATATACCCCAGGTTCCCGCCGCAACTCGAGAAAAACAATGAGACTTCACCCTCGCTGCGAAATGAGGCCCGATTCCCTTGCACTGCGTGCAGAGCAATTCCGTGTTGCACATCACACATGAAAGGAGCCTTGATTTCCTTGATGGCACTCCAGAGAAACCCCAAGAGCACTGTTTCAAGGCTAGAGGGATCCTGAGGTCACTGTAGCAACACGAAAGAGCTCCGTGGACCAAAAATCAACTCGAGATGAGAGGTTAGTCCCTGGCTTCGACTCCAGAGGAATACCACCTTACCACAAGCACCTCAAGAGGAGGCTTCTCTCAGCTCTAGGTATGTGAGAGGGTCCCTGAGTTTGCGGCCTCAAGCGGAATGTACACCGCGATGCCCTGACTCGAAATAAGGCCGGATATCCCTGCAGTGACTTGAATCCAGGCTCGTCTTGCATCTCCCAAGATGAAAGGTTGTCTGAATCCCCTGTGGAGACCACAGAGAAAGACCTAGTTCCCCACCTCATCGCGACCGAAGGCCTCACATCCTTTGAAAACTCCAGAGGTACGCGGAGATCAGTGCCTCCAAAGGAGACGATGCCTGACTCTTCTTGAAACTTGATAGGAGTCCCAGGATTCCTGTGGCACGTGGAAAGGGACCCTTGGTCTCCCGCCTCAGCTGGAGAGGCGTCCCAATTGCCCTGCCAAGCCTCGAGGAGAATCCCGAGTTGTCCCTCGCAACTAGGCAGGAGTCCTGACGTCGCTGAACAAACACGTGGGTGGAAAGGCCATCCCCGTCGTAACTCGAGAATATACCCCAGGTTCCCGCCACAACTCGAGAAAAACCATGAGACCTCCCCCTCGCCCCGAGATGAGGCCCGATTCCCCTGCACTGCGTGCAGAGCAATTCTGTGTTGCACATCACACATGAAAGGAACCTTGATTTCCTTGATGGTACTGCAGAGAAACCCCAAAACACTGTTTCAAGGCTAGAGGGATCCTGAGGTCACTGAAGCAACACGAAAGAGCTCCGTGGGCCAAAAATCAACTCGAGATGAGAGGTTAGTCCCTGGCTTCGACTCCAGAGGAATACCACCTTACCACAAGCACCTCAAGAGGAGGCTTCTCTCAGCTCTAGGTATGTGAAAGGGCCCCTGAGTTTGCGGCCTCAAGTGAAATGGAGACCGCGATGCCCTGACTCGAAATAAGGCCGGATATTCCTGCAGTCACTTGAATGCAGGCTCGTCTTGCATCTCCCAAGACGAAAGGATGTCTGTATCCCCTGTGGAGACCACAGAGAATGACCTAGTTCCCCACCTCATCGCGACCGGAGGCCTCATATCCTTTGAAAACTCCAAAGGTACACGGAGATCAGTGTCTCCAAACGAGACGATGCCTGACTCCTCGTGAAACTTGATAAGAGTCACAGGATTCCTGTGGCACGTGGAAAGGGACACTTGGTCTCCTGCCTCAGCTGGAGAGGCGTCCCAATTGCCCTGCCAAGCCTCGAGGAGAATCCCGAGTTGTCCCTCGCAACTAGGCAGGAGTCCTGACGTCGCTGAACAAACACGTGGTTGGAAGGGCCATCCCCGTCTTAACTCGAGAATATACCTCAGGTTCCCGCCGCAACTCGAGAAAAACCATGAGACTTCCCCCTCGCCGCGAGATGAGGCCCGATTCCCCTACACTGCGTGCAGAGCAATACCGTGTTGCACATCACACATGAAAGGAGCCTTGATTTCCTTGATGGCACTCCAGAGAAACCCCAAAAACACTGTTTCAAGGTTGAGGGATCCTGAGGTCACTGTAGCAACACGAAAGAGCTCCGTGGACCAAAAATCAACTCGAGATGAGAGGTTAGTCCCTGGCTTCGACTCCAGAGGAATACCACCTTACCACAAGCACCTCAAGAGGAGGCTTCTCTCAGCTCTAGGTATGTGAGAGGGACCCTGAGTTTGCGGCCTCAAGTGGAATGGACACCGCGATGCGCTGACTCGAAATAAGGCCGGATATCCCTGCAGTGACTTGAATGCAGGCTCGTCTTGCATCCCCAGAGACGAAAGGATGTCTGAATCCCCTGTGGAGACCACAGAGAAAGACCTAGTTCCCCACCTCATCGCGACCGGAGGCCTCACATCCTTTGAAAACTCCAGAGGTACGCGGAGATCAGTGCCTCCAAAGGAGACGATTCCTGACTCCTCGTGAAACTTGATAGGAGTCCCAGGATTCCTGTGGCATGTGGAAAGGGACCCTTGGTCTCCCGCCTCAGCTGGATAGGCATCCCAATTCCCTACTAGGCCTCGTGGAGAATCACGAGTTGTCCCTCGCAACTAGGCAGGAGTCCTGTCGTCGCTGAACACACACGTGTGTGGAAGGGCCATCCCCGTCGTAACTCGAGAATATACCCCAGGTCCCGCCGCAACTCGACAAAAACCATGAGACTTTCCCCTCGCCGCGAGATGAGGCCCGATTCCCCTGCACTGCATGCAGAGCAATTCCGTGTTGCACATCACATATGAAAGGAGCCTTGATTTCCTCGATGGCACTCCAGAGAAACCCCAAGAACACTGTTTCAAGGCTAGAGGGATCCTGAGGTCATTGCAGCAACATGAAAGAGCTCCGTGGACCAAGAATCAACTCGAGATGAGAGGTTAGTCCCTGGCTTCGACTCCAGAGGAATACCACCTTACCACAAGTATCCTAAGAGGAGGCTTCTCTCAGCTCTAGGTATGTGAGAGGGACCCTGAGTTTGCGGCCTCAAGTGGAATGGGTACCGCGATGCCCTGACTCGAAATAAGGCCGGATATCCCTGCAGTGACTTGAATGCAGGCTCGTCTTGCATCTCCCAATATGAAAGGTTGTCTGAATCCCCTGTGGAGACCACTGAGAAAGACCTAGTTCCCCACTTCATCGCGACCGGAGGCCTCACATCCTTTGACAACTCCAGAGGTACGTGGAGATCAGTGCCTCCAAAGGAGACGATGCCTGACTCCTCGTGAATCTTGATAGGAGTCCCAGTATTGCTGTGGCACGTGGAAAGGGTCCCTTGGTCTCCCGCCTCAGCTGGAGAGGCGTCCCAATTGCCCTGCCAAGCCTCGAGGAGAATCCCGAGTTGTCCCTCGCAACTAGGCAAGAGTCCTGACGTCGCTGAACAAACACGTGGGTGGAAGGGCCATCCCCGTCGTAACTCGAGAATATACCCCAGGTCCCGCCGCAACTCGACAAAAACCATGAGACTTTCCCCTCGCCGCGAGATGAGGCCCGATTCCCCTGCACTGCGTGCAGAGCAATTCCGTGTTGCACATCACACATGAAAGGAGCCTTGATTTCCTCGATGGCACTCCAGAGAAACCCCAAGAACACTGTTTCAAGGCTAGAGGGATCCTGAGGTCATTGCAGCAACATGAAAGAGCTCCGTGGACCAAGAATCAACTCGAGATGAGAGGTTAGTCCCTGGCTTCGACTCCAGAGGAATACCACCTTACCACAAGTATCCTAAGAGGAGGCTTCTCTCAGCTCTAGGTATGTGAGAGGGACCCTGAGTTTGCGGCCTCAAGTGGAATGGGTACCGCGATGCCCTGACTCGAAATAAGGCCGGATATCCCTGCAGTGACTTGAATGCAGGCTCGTCTTGCATCTCCCAATATGAAAGGTTGTCTGAATCCCCTGTGGAGACCACTGAGAAAGACCTAGTTCCCCACTTCATCGCGACCGGAGGCCTCACATCCTTTGACAACTCCAGAGGTACGTGGAGATCAGTGCCTCCAAAGGAGACGATGCCTGACTCCTCGTGAATCTTGATAGGAGTCCCAGTATTGCTGTGGCACGTGGAAAGGGTCCCTTGGTCTCCCGCCTCAGCTGGAGAGGCGTCCCAATTGCCCTGCCAAGCCTCGAGGAGAATCCCGAGTTGTCCCTCGCAACTAGGCAAGAGTCCTGACGTCGCTGAACAAACACGTGGGTGGAAGGGCCATCCTCGTCGTATTTCGAGAATATACCCCATGTTCCCGCCGCAACTCAAGAAAAACCATGAGACCTCCCCCTCGCCGGGAGATGAGGCCTGCTTCCCCTGCACTGCGTGCAGAGCAAATCCGTGTTGCACATCACACATGAAAGGAGCCTTGATTTCCTTGATGGCACTCCAGAGAAACCCCAAGAACACTGTTTCAAGGCAAGAAGGATCCTGAGGTCACTGTAGCAACACGAAAGAGCTCCGTGGACCAAAAATCAACTCGAGATGAGAGGTTAGTCCCTGGCTTCGATTCCAGAGGAATACCACCTTACCACAAGCACCTCAAGAGGAGGCTTCTCTCAGCTCTGGGTATGTGAGAGTGACCCTCAGTTTGCGGCCTCAAGTGGAATGGACACCGCGATGCCCTGGCTCGAAACAAGGCCGGATATCCCTGCAGTGACTTGAATGCAGGCTCGTCTTGCATCTCCGAAGAAGAAAGTATGTCTGAATCCCCTGTGGAGACCACAGAGAAAGACCTAGTTCCCCACCTCATCGCGACCGGAGGCCTCACATCCTTTGAAAACTCCAGAGGTACGCGGAGATCAGTGCCTCCAAAGGAGACGATGCCTGACTCCTCGTGAAACTTGATAGGAGTCCCAGGATTCCTGTGGCACGTGGAAAGGGAGCCTTGGTCTCCCGCCTCAGCTGGAGAGGCGTCCCAATTGCCCTGCCAAGCCTCGAGGAGAATCCCGAGTTGTCCCTCGCAACTAGGCAGGAGTCCTGACGTCGCTGAAGAAACACGTGGGTGGAAGGGCCATCCCCGTCGTAACTCGAGAATATACCCCAGGTTCCCGCCGCAACTCGAGAAAAACCATGAGACTTCCCCCTCGCCGCGAGATAAGGCCCGATTCCCCTGCACTGCGTGCAGAGCAATTCCGTGTTGCACATCACACATGAAAGGAGCCTTGATTTCCTTGATGGCACTCCAGAGAAACCCCAAGAACACTCTTTCAAGGCTAGAGGGATCCTGACGTCACTGTAGCAACACGAAAGAGCTCCGTGGACCAAAAATCAACTCGAGATGAGACGTTAGTCCCTGGCTTCGACTCCAGAGGAATACCACCTTACCACAAGCACATCAAGAGGAGGCTTCTCTCAGCTCTAGGTATGTGAAAGGGACCCTGAGTTTGTGGCCTCAAGTGGAATGGACACCGCAATGCCCTGGCTCGAAATAAGGCCGGATATCCCTGCAGTGACTTGAATGCAGGCTCGTCTTGCATCTCCCAAGACGAAAGGATGTCTGAATCCCCTGTGGAGACCACAGAGAAAGACCTAGTTCCCCACCTCATCGCGACCGGAGGCCTCACATCCTTTGAAAACTCCAGAGGTACGCGGAGATCAGTGCCTCCAAAGGAGATGATGCCTGACTCCTCGTGAAACTTGATAGGAGTCCCAGGATTCCTGTGGCACGTGGAAAGGGAGCCTTGGTTTTCCGCCTCAGCTGGAGAGGTGTCCCAATTGCCCTGCCAAGCCTCGAATAGAATCCCGAGTTGTCCCTCGCAACTAGGCAGGAGTCCTGACGTCGCTGAAGAAACACGTGGATGGAAGGGCCATCCTCGTCGTAAGTCGAGAATATACCCCAGGTTCCCGCCGCAACTCGAGAAAAACCATGAGACTTCCCCCTCGCCGCGAGATAAGGCCCGATTCCCCTGCACTGCGTGCAGAGCAATTCCCTGTTGCACATCACACATGAAAGGAGCCTTGATTTCCTTGATGGCACTCCAGAGAAACCCCAAGAACACTGTTTCAAGGCTAGAGGGATCCTGACGTCACTGTAGCAACACGAAAGAGCTCCGTGGACCAAGAATCAACTCGAGATGAGAGGTTAGTCCCTGGCTTCGACTCCAGAGGAATACCACCTTACCACAAGCACCTCAAGAGGAGGATTCTCTCAGCTCTAGGTATGTGAGAGGGACCTTGAGTTTGCGGCCTAAAGTGGAATGGACACCGCGATGCCCTGGCTCGAAATAAGGCCGGATATCCCTTCAGTGACTTGAATGCAGGCTCGTCTTGCATCTCCCAAGACGAAAGGATGTCTGAATCCCCTGTGGAGACCACAGAGAAACACCTAGTTCCCCACCTCATCGCGACCGGAGGCCTCACATCCTTTGAAAACTCCAGAGGTACGCGGAGATCAGTGCCTCCAAAGGAGATGATGCCTGACTCCTCGTGAAACTTGATAGGAGTCCCAGGATTCCTGTGGTACGTGGAAAGGGAGCCTTGGTTTCCCGCCTCAGCTGGAGAGGTGTCCCAATTGCCCTGCCAAGCCTCGAGGAGAATCCCGAGTTGTCCCTCGCAACTAGGCAGGAGTCCTGCAGTCGCTGAACAAACTCGTGTGTGCAAGGGCCATCCCCATCGTAACTCGAGAATATACCCCAGGTTTCCGCCTCAACTCGAAAAATACCATGAGACTTCCCTCTCGCCGCGAGATGAGGCCTGATTCCCCTGCACTGAGTGCAGAGCAATTCCGTGTTGCACATCACACATGAAAGGAGCCTTGATTTCCTTGATGGCACTCCAGAGAAACCCCAAGAACACTGTTTCAAGGCTAGAGGGATCCTGAGGTCACTGTAGCAACACGAAAGAGCTCCGTGGACCAAAAATCAACTCGAGATGAGAGGTTAGTCTCTGGCTTCGACTCCAGAGGAATACCACTTTACCACAAGCACCTCAACAGGAGGCTTCTCTCAGCTCTAGGTATGTGAAAGGGACCCTGAGTTTGCAGCCTCAAGTGGAATGGACAACGCAATGCCCTGGCTCGAAATAAGGCCGGATATCCCTGCAGTGACTTGAATGCAGGCTCGTCTTGCATCTCCCAAGACGAAAGGATGTCTGAATCCCCTGTGGAGACCACAGCGAAACACCTAGTTCCCCACCTCATCGCGACCGGAGGCCTCACATCCTTTGAAAACTCCAGAGGGACGCGGAGATCAGTGCCTCCAAAGGAGATGATGCCTGACTCTTCGTGAATCTTGATAGGAGTCCCAGGATTCCTGTGGCACGTGGAAAGGGAGCCTTGGTCTCCAGCCTCAGCTGGAGAGGCGTCCCAATTGCCCTGCCAAGCCTTGAGGAGAATCCCGAGTTGTTCCTCGCAACTAGGCAGGAGGCCTGACGTCGCTGAAGAAACACGTGGGTGGAAGGACCATCCCCGTCGTAACTCGAGAATATACTCCAGGTTCCCGCCGCAACTCGAGAAAAACCATGAGACTTCCCCCTCGCCGCGAGATGAGGCCCGATTCCCCTGCACTGCGTGCAGAGCAATTCCGTGTTGCACATCACACATGAAAGGAGCCTTGATTTCCTTGATGGCACTCCAGAGAAACCCCAAAAACACTGTTTCAAGGCTAGAGGGATCCTGACGTCCCTGTAGCAACACGAAAGAGCTCCGTGGACCAAAAATCAACTCGAGATGAGAGGTTAGTCCCTGGCTTCGACTCCAGAGGAATATTACCTTACCACAAGCACCTCAAGAGGAGGATTCTCTCAGCTCTAGGTATGTGAGAGGGACCTTGAGTTTGCGGCCTCAATTGGAATGGACACCGCGATGCCCTCGCTCGAAATAAGGCCGGATATCCCTGCAGTGACTTGAATGCAGGCTCGTCTTGCATCTCCCAAGACGAAAGGATGTCTGAATCCCCTGTGGAGACCACAGAGAAACACCTAGTTCCCCACCTCATCGCGACCGGAGGCCTCACATCCTTTGAAAACTCCAGAGGTACGCGGAGATCAGTGCCTCCAAAGGAGACGATGCCTGACTCCTCGGGAAACTTGATAGGAGTCCCAGGATTCCTGTGGCACGTGGAAAGTGACCCTTGGTCTCCCGCCTCAGCTGGAGAGGCGTCCCAATTGCCCTGCCAAGCCTCGAGGAGAATCCCGAATTGTCCCTCGCAACTAGGCAGGAGTCCTGACGTCACTGAACAAACACGTGGGTGGAAGGGCCATCCCCGTCGTAACTCGAGGATATACCCCAGGTTCCCGCCGCAACTCGAGTAAAACCATGAGACTTCCCCCTGGCCGCGAGATGAGGCCCGATTCCCCTGCACTGCGTGCAGAGCAATTCCGTGTTGCACATCACACATGAAAGGAGCCTTCATTTCCTTGGTGGCACACCAGAGAAACCCCAAGAACACTGTTTCAAGGATAGAGCGATCCTGAGGTCACTGTAGCAACACGAAAGAGCTCTGTGGACCAAAAATCAACTCGAGATGAGAGGTTAGTTCCTGGCTTCGACTCCAGAGGAATACCACCTTACCACAAGCACCTCAAGAGGAGGCTTCTCTCAGCTCTAGGTATGTGAGAGGGACCCTGATTTTGCGGTCTCAAGTTGAATGGACACCGCGATGCCCTGACTCGAAATAAGGCCGGATATCCCTGCAGTGACTTGAATGCAGGCTCGTCTTGCATCTCCCAAGACGAAAGGATGTCTGAATCCCCTGTGGAGACCACAGAGAAACACCTAGTTCCCCACCTCATCGCGACCGGAGGCCTCACATCCTTTGAAAACTCCAGAGGTACGTGGAGATCAGTGCCTCCAAAGGAGATGATGCCTGACTCCTCGTGAAACTTGATAGGAGTCCCAGGATTCCTGTGGCACGTGGAAAGGGAGCCTTGGTTTCCCGCCTCAGCTGGAGAGGCGTCCCAATTGCCCTGCCAAGCCTCGAGGAGAATCCCGAGTTGTCCCTCGCAACTAGGCAGGAGTCCTGACGTCGCTGAACAAACACGTGGGTGGAAGGGCCATCCCCGTCGTAACTGGAGAATATACCCCAGGTTCCCGCCGCAACTCGAGAAAAACCATGAGACTTCCCCCTCGCCGTGAGATGAGGCCCGATTCCCCTGCACTGCGTGCAGAGCAATTCCGTGTTGCACATCACACATGAAAGGAGCCTTCATTTCCTTGGTGGCACTCCAGAGAAACCCCAAGAACACTGTTTCAAGGCTAGAGGGATCCTGAGGTCACTGTAGCAACACGAAAGAGCTCCGTGGACCAAAAATAAACTCGAGATGAGAGGTTAGTCCCTGGCTTCGACTGCAGAGGAATACCACCTTACCACAAGCACCTCAAGAGGAGGCTTCTCTCAGCTCTAGGTATGTGAGAGGGACCCTGAGTTTGCGGCCTCAAGTGGAATGGACACCGCGATGCCCTGACTCGAAATAAGGCTGGATATCCCTGCAGTGACTTGAATGCAGGCTTGTCTTGCATCTCCCAAGACGAAAGGATGTCTGAATCCCCTGTGTAGATCACAGAGAAAGACCTAGTTCCCCACCTCATCGCGACCGGATGCCTCACATCCTTTGAAAACTCCAGAGGTACGCGGAGATCAGTGCCTCAAATGGAGATGATGCCTGACTCCTCGTGAAACTTGAGAGGAGTCCCAGGATTCCTGTGGCACGTGGAAAGGGACCCTTAGTCTCCCGCCTCAGGTGGAGAGGCGTCCCAATTGCCCTGCCAAGCCTCGAGGAGAATCCCGAGTTGTCCCTCGCAACTAGGCAGGAGTCCTGCCGTCGCTGCACAAACTCGGGTGTGCAAGCACCATCCCCATCGTAACTCGAGAATATACCCCAGGTTCCCGGGGCAACTCGAGAAAAACCATGAGACTTCCCTCTCGCCGCGAGATGAGGCCTGATTCCCCTGCACTGCGTGCAGAGCAATTCCGTGTTGCACATCACACATGAAAGGAGCCTTGATTTCCTTGATGGCACTCCAGAGAAACCCCAAGAATTCTGTTTCAAGACTAGAGGGATCCTGAGGTCACTGTAGCAACACGAAAGAGCTCCGAGGACCAAAAATTAACTCGAGATTAGAGGTTAGTCACTGGCTTCGACTCCAGAGGAATACCACCTTACCACAAGCACCTCAAGAGGAGGCTTCTCTCAGCTCTAGGTATGTGAGAGGGACCCTGAGTTTGCACCCACAAGTGAAATGGACACCGCAATGCCCTGGCTCGAAATAAGGCCGGATATCCCTGCAGTGACTTGAATGCAGGCTCGTCTTGCATCTCCCAAGGCGAAAGGATGTCTGAATCCCCTGTGGAGACCACAGAGAAAGACCTAGTTCCCCACCTCATCGCGACCGGAGGCCTCACATCCTTTGAAAACTCCAGAGGTATGCGGAGATCAGTGCCTCCAAAGGAGATGATGCCTGACTCTTCGTGAAACTTGATAGGAGTCCCAGGATTCCTGTGGCACGTGAAAAGGGACCCTTGGTCTCCCACCTCAGCTGGAGAGGCGTCCCAATTGCCCTGCCAAGCCTCGAGGAGAATCCCGAGTTGTCCCTCGCAACTAGGCAGGAGTCCTGCCGTCGCTGAACAAACATGTGGGTGGAAGGGCCATCCCCATCGTAACTCGAGAATATACCCCAGGTTCCCGCCGCAACTAGAGAAAAACCATGAGACTTCCCTCTCGCCGCGAGATGAGGCCTGATTCCCCTACACTGCGTGCAGAGCAATTCCGTGTTGCACATCACACATGAAAGGAGCCTTGATTTCCTTGATGGCACTCCAGAGAAAACCCAAGAATACTGTTTCAAGGCTAGAGGGATCCTGAGGTCACTGTTGCAACACGAAAGAGCTGCGAGGACCAAAAATCAACTCGAGATGAGACGTTAGTCCCTGGCTTCGACTCCAGAGGAATACCACCTTACCACAAGCACCTCAACAGGAGGCTTCTCTCAGCTCTAGGTATGTGAAAGGGACCCTGAGTTTGCAGCCTCAAGTGGAATGGACACCGCAATGCCCTGGCTCGAAATAAGGCCGGATATCCCTGCAGTGACTTGAATGCAGGCTCGTCTTGCATTTCCCAAGACGAAAGGATGTCTGAATCCCCTGTGGAGACCACAGAGAAAGACGTAGTTCCCCACCTCATCGCGACCGGAGGCCTCACATCCTTTGAAAACTCCAGAGGTACGCGGAGATCAGTGGCTCCAAAGGAGATGATGCCTGACTCTTCGTGAAACTTGATAGGAGTCCCAGGATTCCTGTGGCACGTGGAAAGGGAGCCTTGGTCTCCCGCCTCAGCTGGAGAGGCGTCCCAATTGCCCTGCCAAGCCTCGAGGAGAATCCCGAGTTGTCCCTCGCAACTAGGCAGGAGTCCTGACGTCGCTGAAGAAACACGTGGGTGGAAGGGCCATCCCCGTCGTAACTCGAGAATATACCCCAGGTTCCCGCCGCAACTCGAGAAAAACCATGAGACTTCCCCCTCGCCGCGAGATGAGGCCCGATTCCCCTGCACTGCGTGCAGAGCAATTCCGTGTTGCACATCACACATGAAAGGAGCCTTGATTTCCTTGATGGCACTCCAGAGAAACCCCAAGAACACTCTTTCAAGGCTAGAGGGATCCTGACGTCACTGTAGCAACACGAAAGAGCTCCGTGGACCAAAAATCAACTCGAGATGAGACGTTAGTCCCTGGCTTCGACTCCAGAGGAATACCACCTTACCACAAGCACATCAAGAGGAGGCTTCTCTCAGCTCTAGGTATGTGAAAGGGACCCTGAGTTTGTGGCCTCAAGTGGAATGGACACCGCAATGCCCTGGCTCGAAATAAGGCCGGATATCCCTGCAGTGACTTGAATGCAGGCTCGTCTTGCATCTCCCAAGACGAAAGGATGTCTGAATCCCCTGTGGAGACCACAGAGAAAGACCTAGTTCCCCACCTCATCGCGACCGGAGGCCTCACATCCTTTGAAAACTCCAGAGGTACGCGGAGATCAGTGCCTCCAAAGGAGATGATGCCTGACTCCTCGTGAAACTTGATAGGAGTCCCAGGATTCCTGTGGCACGTGGAAAGGGAGCCTTGGTCTCCCGCCTCAGCTGGAGAGGCGTCCCAATTGCCCTGCCAAGCCTCGAGGAGAATCCCGAGTTGTCCCTCGCAACTAGGCAGGAGTCCTGACGTCGCTGAAGAAACACGTGGGTGGAAGGGCCATCCCCGTCGTAACTCGAGAATATACCCCAGGTTCCCGCCGCAACTCGAGAAAAACCATGAGACTTCCCCCTCGCCGCGAGATGAGGCCCGATTCCCCTGCACTGCGTGCAGAGCAATTCCGTGTTGCACATCACACATGAAAGGAGCCTTGATTTCCTTGATGGCACTCCAGAGAAACCCCAAGAACACTCTTTCAAGGCTAGAGGGATCCTGACGTCACTGTAGCAACACGAAAGAGCTCCGTGGACCAAAAATCAACTCGAGATGAGACGTTAGTCCCTGGCTTCGACTCCAGAGGAATACCACCTTACCACAAGCACATCAAGAGGAGGCTTCTCTCAGCTCTAGGTATGTGAAAGGGACCCTGAGTTTGTGGCCTCAAGTGGAATGGACACCGCAATGCCCTGGCTCGAAATAAGGCCGGATATCCCTGCAGTGACTTGAATGCAGGCTCGTCTTGCATCTCCCAAGACGAAAGGATGTCTGAATCCCCTGTGGAGACCCCAGAGAAAGACCTAGTTCCCCACCTCATCGCGACCGGAGGCCTCACATCCTTTGAAAACTCCAGAGGTACGCGGAGATCAGTGCCTCCAAAGGAGATGATGCCTGACTCCTCGTGAAACTTGATAGGAGTCCCAGGATTCCTGTGGCACGTGGAAAGGGAGCCTTGGTTTTCCGCCTCAGCTGGAGAGGTGTCCCAATTGCCCTGCCAAGCCTCGAATAGAATCCCGAGTTGTCCCTCGCAACTAGGCAGGAGTCCTGACGTCGCTGAAGAAACACGTGGATGGAAGGGCCATCCTCGTCGTAAGTCGAGAATATACCCCAGGTTCCCGCCGCAACTCGAGAAAAACCATGAGACTTCCCCCTCGCCGCGAGATAAGGCCCGATTCCCCTGCACTGCGTGCAGAGCAATTCCCTGTTGCACATCACACATGAAAGGAGCCTTGATTTCCTTGATGGCACTCCAGAGAAACCCCAAGAACACTGTTTCAAGGCTAGAGGGATCCTGACGTCACTGTAGCAACACGAAAGAGCTCCGTGGACCAAGAATCAACTCGAGATGAGAGGTTAGTCCCTGGCTTCGACTCCAGAGGAATACCACCTTACCACAAGCACCTCAAGAGGAGGATTCTCTCAGCTCTAGGTATGTGAGAGGGACCTTGAGTTTGCGGCCTAAAGTGGAATGGACACCGCGATGCCCTGGCTCGAAATAAGGCCGGATATCCCTGCAGTGACTTGAATGCAGGCTCGTCTTGCATCTCCCAAGACGAAAGGATGTCTGAATCCCCTGTGGAGACCACAGAGAAACACCTAGTTCCCCACCTCATCGCGACCGGAGGCCTCACATCCTTTGAAAACTCCAGAGGTACGCGGAGATCAGTGCCTCCAAAGGAGACGATGCCTGACTCCTCGGGAAACTTGATAGGAGTCCCAGGATTCCTGTGGCACGTGGAAAGTGACCCTTGGTCTCCCGCCTCAGCTGGAGAGGCGTCCCAATTGCCCTGCCAAGCCTCGAGGAGAATCCCGAATTGTCCCTCGCAACTAGGCAGGAGTCCTGACGTCACTGAACAAACACGTGGGTGGAAGGGCCATCCCCGTCGTAACTCGAGGATATACCCCAGGTTCCCGCCGTAACTCGAGTAAAACCATGAGACTTCCCCCTGGCCGCGAGATGAGGCCCGATTCCCCTGCACTGCGTGCAGAGCAATTCCGTGTTGCACATCACACATGAAAGGAGCCTTCATTTCCTTGGTGGCACACCAGAGAAACCCCAAGAACACTGTTTCAAGGATAGAGCGATCCTGAGGTCACTGTAGCAACACGAAAGAGCTCTGTGGACCAAAAATCAACTCGAGATGAGAGGTTAGTTCCTGGCTTCGACTCCAGAGGAATACCACCTTACCACAAGCACCTCAAGAGGAGGCTTCTCTCAGCTCTAGGTATGTGAGAGGGACCCTGATTTTGCGGTCTCAAGTTGAATGGACACCGCGATGCCCTGACTCGAAATAAGGCCGGATATCCCTGCAGTCACTTGAATGCAGGCTCGTCTTGCATCTCCCAAGACGAAAGGATGTCTGAATCCCCTGTGGAAACCACAGAGAAAGACCTAGTTCCCCACCTCATCGCGACCGGAGGACTCACATCCTTTGGAAACTCCAGAGGTACGCGGAGATCAGTGCCTCCAAAGGAGACGATGCCTGACTCCTCGTGAAACTTGATAGGAGTCCCAGGATTCCTGTCGCACGTGGAAAGGGACCCTTGGTCTCCCGCCTCAGCTGGAGAGGCGTCCCAATTGCCCTGCCAAGCCTCGAGGAGAATCGCGAGTTGTCCCTCGCAACTAGGCAGGAGTCCTGACGTCACTGAACAAACACGTGGGTGGAAGGGCCATCCCCGTCGTAACTCGAGAATATACCCCAGGTTCCCGCCGCAACTCGAGAAAAACCATGAGACTTCCCCCTCGCCGCGAGATGAGGCCCGATTCCGCTGCACTGCGTGCAGAGCAATTCTGTGTTGCACATCACATATGAAAGGAGCCTTGATTTCCTTGATGGCACTCCAGAGAAAACCCAAGAATAGTGTTTCAAGGCTAGAGGGATCCTGAGGTCACTGTAGCAACACGAAAGAGCTCCGTGGACCAAAAAGCAACTCGAGATGAGAGGTTAGTCCCTGGCTTCGACTCCAGAGGAATACCACCTTACCACAAGCACCTCAAGAGGAGGCTTCTCTCAGCTCTAGCTATGTGAGAGGGACCCTGAGTTTGCGGCCTCAAGTGGAATGTACACCGCGATGCCCTGACTCGAAATAAGGCCGGATATCCCTGCAGTGACTTGAATGCAGGCTCGTCTTGCATCTCCCAAGATGAAAGGATGTCTGAATCCCCTGTGGAGACCACAGAGAAAGACCTAGTTCCCCACCTCATCGCGACCGGAGGCCTCACATCCTTTGAAAACTCCAGAGGTACGCGGAGATCAGTGCCTCCAAAGGAGACGATGCCTGACTCCTCGTGAAACATGACAGGAGTCCCAGGATTCCTGTGGCACGTGGATAGGGACCCTTGGTCTCCCGCCTCAGCTGGAGAGGCGTCCCAATTGCCCTGCCAAGCCTCGAGGAGAATCCCGAGTTGTTCCTCGCAACTAGGCAGGAGTCCTGACGTCGCTGAACAAACACGTGTGTGGAAGGGCCATCCCCGTCGTAACTCGAGAATATACCCCAGGTTCCCGCCGCAACTCGAGAAAAACCATGAGACTTCCCCCTCGCCGCGAGATGAGGCCCGATTCCCCTGCACTGCGTGCAGAGCAATTCCGTGTTGCACATCACACATGAAAGGAGCCTTGATTTCCTTGATGGCACTCCAGAGAAACCCCAAGAACACTCTTTCAAGGCTAGAGGGATCCTGACGTCACTGTAGCAACACGAAAGAGCTCCGTGGACCAAAAATCAACTCGAGATGAGACGTTAGTCCCTGGCTTCGACTCCAGAGGAATACCACCTTACCACAAGCACCTCAAGAAGAGGCTTCTCTCAGCTCTAGGTATGTGAGAGGGACCCTGAGTTTGCGGCCTCAAGTGGAATGGACACCGCGATGCCCTGTCGCGAAATAAGGCCGGATATCCCTGCAGTGACTTGAATGCAGGCTCGTCTTGCATCTCCCAAGATGAAAGGATGTCTGAATCCCCTGGGGAGACCACAGAGAAAGACCTAGTTCCCCACCTCATGGCGACCGGAGGCCTCACATCCTTTGAAAACTCCAGAGGTACGCGGAGATCAGTGCCTCCAAAGGAGACGATGCCTGACTCCTCGTGAAACTTGATAGGAGTCCCAGGATTCCTGTGGCACGTGGAAAGTGACCCTTGGTCTCCCGCCTCAGCTGGAGAGGCGTCCCAATTGCCCTGCCAAGCCTCGAGGAGAATCCCGAGTTGTCCCTCGCAACTAGGCAGGAGTCCTGCCGTCGCTGAACAAACACGTGTGTGGAAGGGCCATCCCCGTCGTAACTCGAGAATATACCCCAGGCTCCCGCCGCAACTCGAGAAAAACCATGAGACGTCCCCCTCGCCGCGAGATGAGGCCCGATTCCCCTGCACTGTGTGCAGAGCAATTCCGTGTTGCACATCACACATGAAAGGAGCCTTGATTTCCTTGATGGCACTCCAGAGAAACCCCAAGAACACTGTTTCAAGGCTAGAGGGATCCTGAGGTCACTGTAGCAACAGGAAAGAGCTCCGTGGACCAAAAATCCACTCGAGATGAGAGGTTAGTCCCTGGCTTCGACTCCAGAGGAATACCACATCACCACAAGCACCTCAAGAGGAGACTTCTCTCAGCTCTAGGTATGTGAGAGGGACCCTGAGTTTGCAGCCTCAAGTGGAATGGACATCGCGATGCCCTGACTCGAAATAAGGCCGGATATCCCTGCAGTGACTTGAATACAGGCTCGTCTTGCATCTCCCAAGATGAAGGATATCTGAATCCCCTTTGGAGACCACAGAGAAAGACCTAGTTCCCCACCTCATGGCGACCGGAGGCCTCACATCCTTTGAAAACTCGAGAGGTACGCGGAGATCAGTGCCTCCAAAGGAGACGATGCCTGACTCCTCCTGAAACTTGATAGGAGTCCCAGGATTCCTGTGGCACGTGGAAAGGGACCCTTGGTCTCCCGCCTCGGCTGGAGAGGCGTCCCAATTGCCCTGCCAAGCCTCGAGGAGAATCCCGAGTTGTCCCTCGCAACTAGGCAGGAGTCCTGCCATCGCTGAACAAACACGTGTGTAGAAGGGCCATCCCTGTCGTAACTCGAGAATATACCCCAGGTTCCCGCCGCAACTCGAGAAAAACCATGAGACTTCCCCCTCGCCGCGAGATGAGGCCCGATTCCCCTGCACTGCGATCAGAGCAATTCCGTGTTTCACATCACACATGAAAGGAGCCTTGATTTCCTTGATGGCACTCGAGAGAAACCCAAAGAACACTGTTTCAAGGCTAGAGGGATCCTGAGGTCACTGTAGCAACACGAAAGAGCTCCGTGGACCAAAAATCAACTCGAGATGAGAGGTTAGTCCCTGGCTTCGACTCCAGAGGAATACCACCTTTCCACAAGCACCTCAAGAGAAGGCTTCTCTCAGCTCTAGGTATGTGAGAGGGACCCTGAGTTTGCGGCCTCAAGTGGAATGGACACCGCAATGCCCTGACTCGAAATAAGGCCGGATTTCCCTGCAGTGACTTGAATGCAGGCTCGTCTTGCATCTCCCAAGATGAAAGGATGTCTGAATCCCCTGTGGAGACCACAGAGAAAGACCTAGTTCCCCACCTCATCGCGACCGGAGGCCTCACATCCTTTGAAAACTCCAGAGGTTCACGGAGATCAGTGCCTCCAAAGGAGACGATGCCTGACTCCTCGTGAAACATGACAGGAGTCCCAGGATTCCTGTGGCGCGTGGAAAGGGACCCTTGGTCTCCCGCCTCAGCTGGAGAGGCGTCCCAATTGCCCTGCCAAGCCTCGAGGAGAATCCCGAGTTGTCCCTCGCAACTAGGCAGGAGTCCTGACGTCGCTGAACAATCACGTGGCTGGAAGGGCAATCCCCGTCGTAACTCGAGATTATACCCCAGGTTCCCGCCGCAACTAGAGAAAAACCATGAGACTTCCCCCTCGCCGCGAGATGAGGCCCGATTCCCCTGCCCTGCGTGCAGAGCAATTCCGTGTTGCACATCACACATGAAAGGAGCCTTGATTTCCTTGATGGCACTTCAGAGAAACCCCAAGAACACTGTTTCAAGGCTAGAGGGATCCTGAGGACACTGTAGCAACACGAAAGAGCTACATGGACCAAAAATCAACTCGAGATGAGAGGTTAGTCCCTGGCTTCGACTCCAGAGGAATACCACCTTACCACAAGCACCTCAAGAGGGGGCTTCTCTCAGCTCTAGGTATGTGAGAGGGACCCTGAGTTTGCAGCCTCAAGTGGAACGGACACTGCGATGCCCTGACGCGAAATAACGCCGGATATCCCTGCAGTGACTTGAATGCAGGCACGTCTTGCATCTCCCAAGATGAAAGGATGTCTGAATCCCCTGTGGAGACCACAGAGAAAGACCTAGTTCCCCACTTCATCGTTACCGGAGGCCTCACATCCTTTGAAAACTGAAGAGGTACGCGGAGATGAGTGCCTCCAAAGGAGACGATGCCTGACTCCTCGTGACACTTCTTAGGAGTCCCAGGATTCCTGTGGCACGTGGAAAGGGACCCTTGGTCTCCCGCCTCAGCTGGAGAGGCGTACCAATTGCCCTGCCAAGCCTCGTGGAGAATCCCGAGTTGTCCCTCGCAACTAGGCAGGAATCCTGACGTCGCTGAACAAACACGTGGATGGAAGGGCCATCCCCATCGTAACTCGAGAATATACCCCAGGTTCCCG
The DNA here is from genome assembly GCF_910594005.1 of Cervus elaphus. NCBI lineage: Eukaryota > Metazoa > Chordata > Mammalia > Artiodactyla > Cervidae > Cervus > Cervus elaphus. Next base: position 9,257,643 of record NC_057834.1, on the reverse strand, counting down.
CCGCAACTCGAGAAAAACCATGAGACTTCGCCCTCGCCGCGAGATGAGGCCCGATTCCCCTGCACTGCATGCAAAGCAATTCCGTGTTGCACATCAAACATGAAAGGAGCCTTGATTTCCTTGATGGCACTCCAGAGAAACCCCAAGAACACTGTTTCAAGGCTAGAGGGATCCTGAGGTCACTGTAGCCACAAGAAAGAGCTCCGTGGACCAAGAATCAACTCGAGATGAGAGGTTAGTCCCTGGCTTCGACTCCAGAGGAATACCACCTTACCACAAGCACCTCAAGAGGAGGCTTCTCTCAGCTCTTGGTATGTGAGAGGGACCCTGAGTTTGCAGCCTCAAGTGGAATGGACACCGCGATGCCCTGACTCGAAATAAGGCCGGATATCCCTGCAGTGACTTGAATGCAGGCTCGTCTTGCATCCCCAGAGACGAAAGGATGTCTGAATCTCCTGTGGAGACCACAGAGAAAGACCTAGTTCCCCACCTCATCGCGACCGGAGGCCTCACATCCTTTGAAAACTCCAGAGGTACGCGGAGATCAGTGCCTCCAAAGGAGACGATGCCTGACTCCTCGTGAAACTTGATAGGAGTCCCAGGATTCCTGTGGCACGTGGGAAGGGACCCTTCGTCTCCCGCCTCAGCTGGAGAGGCGTTCCAATTGCCCTGCCAAGCCTCGAGGAGAATCACGAGTTGTCCCTCGCAACTAGGCAGGAGTCCTGACGTCGCTGAACAAACACGTGGATGGAAGGGCCATCCCCGTCGTAACTCGAGAGTATACCCCAGGTTCCCGCCGCAACTCGAGAAAAACCATGAGACTTCCACCTCGCCGCGAGATGAGGCCCGATTCCCCTGCACTGCATGCAGAGCAATTCCGTGTTGCACATCACACATGAAAGGAGCCTTGATTTCCTTGATGGCACTCCAGAGAAACCCCAAGAACACTGTTTCAAGGCTAGAGGGATCCTGAGGTCACTGTAGCAACACGAAAGAGCTCCATGGACCAAAAATCAACTCGAGATGAGAGGTTAGTCCCTGGCTTCGACTCCAGAGGAATACCACCTTACCACAAGCACCTCAAGAGGAGGCTTCTCTCAGCTCTAGCTATGTGAGAGGGACCCTGAGTTTGCGGCCTCAAGTGGAATGGAAACCGCGATGCCCTGGCTCGAAATAAGGCCGGATATCCCTGCAGTGACTTGAATGCAGGCTCGTCTTGCATCTCCCAAGATGAAAGGATGTCTGAATCCCCTGTGGAGACCACAGAGAAAGACCTAGTTCCCCACCTCATGGCGACCGGAGGCCTCACATCCTTTGAAAACTCCAGAGGTACACGGAGATCAGAGCCTCCAAAGGAGACGATGCCTGACTCCTCGTGAAACTTGATAGGAGTCCCAGGATTCCTGTGGCATGTGGAAAGGGACCCTTGGTCTCCCGCCTCAGCTGGAGAGGCGTCCCAATTGCCCTGCCAAGCCTCGAGGAGAATCCCGAGTTGTCCCTCGCAACTAGGCAAGAGTCCTGACGTCGCTGAACAAAAACGTGGGTGGAAGGGCCATCCTCATCGTAACTCGAAAATATACTCCAGGTTCCCGCCGCAACTCGAGAAAAACCATGAGACTTCCCCCTCGCCGCGATGTGAGGCCCGATTCCCCTGCACTGCGTGCAGAGCAATACCGTGTTGCACATCAAACATGAAAGGAGCCTTGATTTCCTTGATGGCACTCGAGAGAAACCCCAAGAACACTGTTTCAAGGCTGGAGGGATCCTGAGGTCACTGTAGTAACACGAAAGAGCTCTGTGGACCAAAAATCAACTCGAGATGAGAGGTTACTCCCTGGCTTCGACTCCAGACGAATACCACCTTACCACAAGCACCTCAAGAGGAGGCTTCTCTCAGCTCTAGGTATGTGAGAGGGACCCTGAGTTTTCGGCCTCAAGTGGAATGGACACCGCGATGCCATGACTCGAAATAAGGCCGGATATCCATGCAGTGACTTGAATGCAGGCTCGTCTAGCATCTCCCAAGAGGAAAGGATGTCTGAATCCCCTGTGGAGACCACAGAGAAAGACCTAGTTCCCCACGTCATCGCGACTGGAGGCCTCACATCCTTTGAAAACTCCAGAGGTACGCGGAGATCAGTGCCTCCAAAGTAGACGATGCCTGACTCCTCGTGAAACTTGATAGGAGTCCCAGGATTCCTATTCACGTGGAAAGGGACCCTTGGACTCCCGCCTCAGCTGGAGAGGCGTCCCAATTGCCCTGCCAAGCCTCGAGGAGAATCCCGAGTTGTCCCTCGCAACTAGGCAGGAGTCCTGAAGTCGCTGAACAAACACGTGGGTGGAAGGCCCATCCCCGTCATAACTAGAGATTATACCCCAGGGTCCCGCCGCAACTCGAGAAAAACCATGAGACTTCCCCCACGTCGGGAGATGAGGCTCGATTCTCCTGCACTGCATGCAAAGAAATTCCGTGTTGCACATCAAACATGAAAGGAGCCTTGATTTCCTTGATGGCACTCCAGAGAAACCCCAAGAACACTGTTTCAAGGCTAGAGGGATCCTGAGGTTACTGTAGCAACACGAAAGAGCTCCGTGGACCAAAAATCAACTCGAGATGAGAGGTTAGTCCCTGGCTTCGACTCCAGAGGAATACCACCTTACCACAAGCACCTCAAGAGGAGGCTTCTCTCAGCTCTAGGTATGTGAGAGGGACCCTGAGTTTTCGGCCTCAAGTGGAATGGACACCGCGATGCCCTGACTCGAAATAAGGCCGGATATCCATGCAGTGACTTGAATGCAGGCTCGTCTAGCATCTCCCAAGAGGAAAGGATGTCTGAATCCTCTGTGGAGACCACAGAGAAAGACCTAGTTCCCCACGTCATCGCGACTGGAGGCCTCACATCCTTTGAAAACTCCAGAGGTACGCGGAGATCAGTGCCTCCAAAGTAGACGATGCCTGACTCCTCGTGAAACTTGATAGGAGTCCCAGAATTCCTATTCACGTGGAAAGGGACCCTTGGTCTCCCGCCTCAGCTGGAGAGGCGTCCCAATTGCCCTGCCAAGCCTCGAGGAGAATCCCGAGTTGTCCCTCGCAACTAGGCAGGAGTCCTGAAGTCGCTGAACAAACACGTGGGTGGAAGGCCCATCCCCGTCATAACTAGAGATTATACCCCAGGGTCCCGCCGCAACTCGAGAAAAACCATGAGACTTCCCCCACGTCGCGAGATGAGGCTCGATTCTCCTGCACTGCATGCAAAGCAATTCCGTGTTGCACATCAAACATGAAAGGAGCCTTGATTTCCTTGATGGCACTCCAGAGAAACCCCAAGAACACTGTTTCAAGGCTAGAGGGATCCTGAGGTTACTGTAGCAACACGAAAGAGCTCCGTGGACCAAAAATCAACTCGAGATGAGAGATTAGTCCCTGGCTTCGACTCCAGAGGAATACCACCTTACCACAAGCACCTCAAGAGGAGGCTTCTCTCAGCTCTAGGTATGTGAGAGGGACCCTAATTTTGCGGCCTCAAGTGGAATGGACACTGCGATGCCCTGACGCGAAATAAGGCCGGATATCCCTGCAGTGACTTGAATGCAGGCTCGTCTTGCATCTCCCAAGATGAAAGGATGTCTGAATCCCCTGTGGAGACCACAGAGAAAGACCTAGTTCCCCACCTCATGGCGACCGGAGGCCTCACATCCTTTGAAAACTTCAGAGGTACACGGAGATCAGTGCCTCCAAAGGAGACGATGCCTGACTCTTCGTGAAACTTGATAGGAGTCCCAGGATTCCTGTGGCACGTGGAAAGGGAAACTTGGTCTCCCGCCTCAGCTGGAGAGGCGTCCCAATTGCCCTGCGAAGCCTCGAGGAGAATCCCGAGTTGTCCCTCGCAAGTAGGCAGGAGTCCTGACGCCGCTAAATAAACACGTGTGTGGAAGGGCCATCCCCGTCGTAACTCGAGATTATACCCCAGGTCCCGCCGCAACTCGAGAAAAACCATGAGACTTCCCCCTCGCCGCGAGATGAGGCCCGATTCCCCTGCACTGCATACAGAGCAATTCCGTGTTGCACATCAAACATGGAAGGAGCCTTGATTTCCTTGATGGTACACCAGAGAAACCCCAAGAACACTGTTTCAAGGCTAGAGGGATCCTGAGGTCACTGTAGCAACACGAAAGAGCTCCGTGGACGAAAAATCAACTCGAGATGAGAGGTTAGTCCCTGCCTTCGACTCCAAAGGAATACCACCTTACCACAAGCACCTCAAGAGGAGGCTTCTCTCAGCTCTAGGTATGTGAGAGGAACCCTGACTTTGCGGCCTCAAGTGGAATGGACACCGCGATGCCCTGGCTCGAAATAAGGCCGGATATCCCTGCAGTGACTTGAATGCAGGCTCGTCTTGCATCCCCAGAGACGAAAGGATGTCTGAATCCCCTGTGTAGACCACAGAGAAAGACCTAGTTCCCCACCTCATCGCGACCGGAGGCCTCATATCCTTTGAAAACTTCAGAGGTACGCGGAGATCAGTGCCTCCAAGGAGACGATGCCTGACTCCTCCTGAAACTTGATAGGAGTCCCAGGATTCCTGTGGCACATGGAAAGGGACACTTGGTCTCCCTCCTCAGCTGGAGAGGCGTCCCAATTGCCCTGCCAAGCCTCGAGGAGAATCCCGAGTTGTCCCTCGCAACTAGGCAGGAGTCCTGACGTCGCTGAAGAAACACGTGTTTGGAAGGGCCATACACGTCGTAACTTGAGAATATACCCCAGGTTCCCTCCGCAACTCGAGAAAAACCATGAGACTTCCCCCTCGCCGCGAGATGAGGCCCGATTACCCTGCACTGCGTGCAGAGCAATTCCGTGTTGCACATCACACATGAAAGGAGCCTTGATTTCCTTGATGGCACTCCAGAGAAACCCCATGAACACTATTTCAAGGCTAGAGGGATCCTGAGGTCACTGTAGCAACACGAAAGAGCTCCGTGGACCAAAAATCAACTCGAGATGAGAGGTTAGTCCCTGGCTTCCACTCCAGAGGAATACCACCTTACCACAAGCACCTCAAGAGGAGGCTTCTCTCAGCTCTAGGTATGTGAGAGGGACCCTGAGTTTGCGGCCTCAAGTGGAATGGACACCGCGATTCCCTGACTCGAAATAAGGCCGGATATCCCTGCAGTGACTTGAATGCCGTCTCATCTTGCATTTCCCAAGATGAAAGGATGTTTGAATCCCCTGTGGAGACCACAGAGAAATACCTAGTTCCCCACCTCATGGCGATAGGAGGCCTCATATCCTTTGGAAACTCCAGAGGTACGCGGAGATCAGTGCCTCCAAAGGAGACGATGCCTGACTCCTCGTGAAACTTGATAGGAGTCCCAGGATTCCTGTGGCACATGGAAAGGGACCCTTGGTCTCCCGCCTTAGCTGGCGAGGCGTCCCAATTGTCCTGCCAAGCCTCGAGGAGAATCCCGAGTAGACCCTCGCAACTAGGCAGGAGTCATGACGTCGCTGAACAAACACGTGGGTGGAAGGGCCATCCCCGTCGTAACTCGAGAATATACCCCAGGTTCCCGCCGCAAGTCGAGAAAAACCATGAGACTTCCCCCTCGCCGCGAGATGAGGCCCGATTACCCTGCACTGCGTGCAGAGCAATTCCGGGTTGCACATCACACATGAAAGGACCCTTGATTTCCTTGGTGGCACTCCAGAGAAACCCCAAGAACACTGTTTCAAGGCTAGAGGGATCCTGAGGTCACTGTAGCAACACGAAAGAGCTCCGTGGACCAAAAATCAACTCAACTAGAGATGAGAGGTTAGTCCCTGGCTTCGACTTCAGAGGAATACCACCTTACTACAAGCACCTCAAGAGGAGGCTTCTCTCAGCTCTATGTATGTGAGAGGGACCCTGAGTTTGCGGCCTCAAGTGGAATGGAAACCGCGATGCCCTGACTCGAAATAAGGCCGGATATCCCTGCAGTGACTTGAATGCAGGCTCGTCTTGCATCTCCCAAGACGAAAGGATGTCTGAATCCCATGTGGAGACCACAGACAAAGACCTAGTTCCCCACCTCATCGCGACCGGAGGCCTCACATCCTTTGAAAACTCCAGAGGTACACGGAGATCAGTGCCTCCAAAGGAGACGATGCCTGACTCCTCGTGAAACTTGATAGGAGTCCGAGGATTCCTGTGCACGTGGATAGGGACTTTTGGTCTCCCGCCTCAGCTGGAGAGGCGTCCCAATTGCCCTGCCAAGCCTCGAGGAGAATCCCGAGTTGTCCCTCGCAACTAGGCAGGAGTCCTTACGTCGCTGAAGAAACACGTGTTTGGAAGGGCCATCCACGTCGTAACTCGAGAATATACCCCAGGTTCCAGGCGCAACTCGAGAAAAACCATGAGACTTCCCCCACGTCGGGAGATGAGGCTCGATTCTCCTGCACTGCATGCAAAGCAATTCCGTGTTGCACATCAAACATGAAAGGAGCCTTGATTTCCTTGATGGCACTCCAGAGAAACCCCAAGAACACTGTTTCAAGGCTAGAGGGATCCTGAGGTTACTGTAGCAACACGAAAGAGCTCCGTGGACCAAAAATCAACTCGAGATGAGAGGTTAGTCCCTGGCTTCGACTCCAGAGGAATACCACCTTACCACATGCACCTCAAGAGGAGGCTTCTCTCAGCTATAAGTATGTGAGAGGGACCCTGAGTTTGCGGCCTCAAGTGGAATGGACACTGCGATGCCCTGACGCGAAATAAGGCCGGATATCCCTGCAGTGACTTGAATGCAGGCTCGTCTTGCATCTCCCAAGATGAAAGGATGTCTGAATCCTCTGTGGAGACCACAGAGAAAGACCTAGTTCCACACCTCATGGCGACCGGAGGCCTCACATCCTTTGAAAACTCCAGAGGTACGCGGAGATCAGTGCCTCCAAAGGAGACGATGCCTGACTCTTCGTGAAACTTGATAGGAGTCCCAGGATTCCTGTGGCACGTGGAAAGGGAACCTTGGTCTCCCGCCTCAGCTGGAGAGGCGTCCCAATTGCCCTGCGAAGCCTCGAGGAGAATCCCGAGTTGTCCCTCGCAACTAGGCAGGAGTCCTGACGCCGCTAAATAAACACGTGTGTGGAAGGGCCATCCCCGTCGTAACTCGAGATTATACCCCAGGTCCCGCCGCAACTCGAGAAAAACCATGAGACTTCCCCCTCGCCGCGAGATGAGACTCGATTCCCCTGCACTGCATGCAGAGCAATTCCGTGTTGCACATCAAACATGGAAGGAGCCTTGATTTCCTTGATGGTACACCAGAGAAACCCCAAGAACACTGTTTCAAGGATAGAGGGATCCTGAGGTCACTGTAGCAACACGAAAGAGCTCCGTGGACGAAAAATCAACTCGAGATGAGAGGTTAGTCCTTGCCTTGGACTCCAAAGGAATACCACCTTACCACAAGCACCTCAAGAGGAGGCTTCTCTCAGCTCTAGGTATGTGAGAGGAACCCTGACTTTGCGGCCTCAAGTGGAATGGACACCGCGATGCCCTGGCTCGAAATAAGGCCGGATATCCCTGCAGTGACTTGAATGCAGGCTCGTCTTGCCTCCCCAGAGACGAAAGGATGTCTGAATCCCCTGTGGAGACCACAGAGAAAGACCTAGTTCCCCACCTCATCGCGACCGGAGGCCTCATATCCTTTGAAAACTCCAGAGGTACGCGGAGATCAGTGCCTCCAAAGGAGACGATGCCTGACTCCTCGTGAAACTTGATAGGAGTCCCAGGATTCCTGTGGCACATGGAAAGGGACACTTGGTCTCCCGCCTCAGCTGGAGAGGCGTCCCAATTGCCCTGCCAAGCCTCGAGGATAATCCCGAGTTGTCCCTCGCAACTAGGCAAGAGTCCTGACGTCGCTGAAGAAACACGTGTTGGAAGGGCCATCCACGTCGTAACTCGAGAATATACCCGAGGTTCCCGCCGCAACTCAAGAAAAACCATGAGACTTCCCCCTCGCCGCGAGATGAGGCCCGATTCCCCTGCACTGCGTGCAGAGCAATTCCGTGTTGCACATCACCCATGAAAGGAGCCTTGATTTCCTTGATGGCACTCCAGAGAAACCCCAAGAACACTGTTTCAAGGCTAGAGGGATCCTGAGGTCACTGTAGCAACACGAAAGAGCTCCGGGGACCAAAAATCAACTCAACTCGAGATGAGAGGTTAGTCCCTGGCTTCGACTCCAGAGGAATACCACCTTACTACAAGCACCTCAAGAGGAGGCTTCTCTCAGCTCTATGTATGTGAGAGGGACCCTGAGTTTGCGGCCTCAAGTGGAATGGACACCGCGATGCCCTGACTCGAAATAAGGCCGGATATCCCTGCAGTGACTTGAATGCAGGCTCGTCTTGCATCTCCCAAGACGAAAGGATGTCTGAATCCCATGTGGAGACCACAGACAAAGACCTAGTTCCCCACCTCATCGCGACCGGAGGCCTCACATCCTTTGAAAACTCCAGAGGAACACGGAGATCAGTGCCTCCAAAGGAGACGATGCCTGACTCCTCGTGAAACTTGATAGGAGTCCCAGGATTCCTGTGCACGTGGATAGGGACTTTTGGTCTCCCGCCTCAGCTGGAGAGGCATACCAATTGCCCTGCCAAGCCTCGAGGAGAATCCAGAGTTGTCCCTCGCAACTAGGCAGGAGTCCTGACGTCGCTGAAGAAACACGTGTTTGGAAGGGCGATCCACGTCGTAACTCGAGAATATACCCCAGGTTTCCGCCGCAACTCGAGAAAAACCATGAGACTTCCCCCTCACCGCGAGATGAGGCCCGATTCCCCTGCACTGCGTGCAGAGAAATTCCGTGTTGCACATCACACATGAAAGGAGCCTTGATTTCCTTGATGGCACTCCAGAGAAACCCCAAGAACACTCTTTCAAGGCTAGAGGGATCCTGAGGTCACTGTAGCAACACGAAAGAGCTCCGGGGACCAAAAATCAACTCGAGATGAGAGTTTAGTCCCTGGCTTCGACTCCAGAGGAATACCACCTTACCACAAGCACCTCAAAAGGAGGCTTCTCTCATCTCTAGGTATGTGAGAGGGACCCTGAGTTTGCGGCCTCAAGTGGAATGGACACCGCGATTCCCTGACTCCAAATAAGGCCGGATATCCCTGCAGTGACTTGAATGCAGGCTCGTCTTGCATCTCCCAAGATGAAAGGATGTTTGAATCCCCTGTGGAGACCACAGAGAAATACCTAGTTCCCCACCTCATCACGACCGGAGGCCTCACATCCTTTGAAAACTGCAGAGGAACGCGGAGATCAGTGCCTCCAAAGAGACGATGCCTGACTCCCCGTGAAACTTGATAGGAGTCCCAGGATTCCTGTGCACGTGGAAAGGGACCCTTGGTCTCCCGCCTCAGCTGGAGAGGCTTCCCAATTGCCCTGCCAAGCCTCGAGGAGAATCCCGAGTTGTCCCTCGCAACTAGGCAGGACTCCTGACGTCGCTGAACAAACACGTGGCTGGAAGGGCCATCCCCGTCGTAACTCGAGAGTATACCCCAGGTTCCCACCGCAACTCGAGAAAAACCATGAGACTTCCCCCTCGCCGCGAGATGAGGCCCGATTCCCCTGCACTGCGTGCAGAGCAATTCCGTGTTGCACATCACACATGAAAAGAGCCTTAATTTCCTTGATGGCACTCCAGAGAAACCCCAAGAACACTGTTTCAAGGCTAGAGGGATCCTGAGGTCACTGTAGCAACAAGAAAGAACTCTGTGGACCAAAAATCAACTCGAGATGAGAGGTTAGTCCCTGGCTTCGACTCCAGAGGAATACCACCTTACCACAAGCACCTCAAGAGGAGGCTTCTCTCAGCTCTAGGTATGTGAGAGGGACCCTGAGTTTGCAGCCTCAAATCGAATGGACACTGGGATGCCCTGACTCGAAATAAGGCCGGATATCCCTGCAGTGACTTGAATGCAGGCTCGTCTTGCATCTCCCAAGACGAAAGGATGTCTGAATCCCCTGTGGAGACCACAGAGAAAGACCTAGTTCCCCACCTCATCGCGACCGGAGGCCTCACATCCTTTGAAAACTACAGAGGTACGCGGAGATCAGTGCCTCCAAAGGAGCCAATGCCTGATTCCTCGTGAAACTTGATAGGAGTCCCAGGATTCCTGTGGCACGTGGAAAGGGAACCTTGGTCTCCCGCCTCAGCTGGAGAGGCGTCCCAATTGCTCTGCCAAGCCCCGAGGAGAATCCCGAGTTGTCCCTCGCAACTAGGCAGGAGTCCTGCCGTCGCTGAACAAACACTTGTGTGGAAGGGCCATCCCCGTCGTAACTCGAGAATATACCCCAGGTTCCCGCCGCAACTCGAGAAAAACCATGAGACTTCCCCCTCGCCGCAAAATGAGGCCCGATTCCCCTACACTGCGTGCAGAGCAATTCCGTGTTGCACAATACACATTAAAAGAGCCTTGATTTCGTTGATGGCACTCCAGAGAAACACCAAGAACACTGTTTCAAGGCTAGAGGGATCCTGAGGTCACTGTAGCCACACGAAAGAGCTCCGTGGACCAAAAATCAACTCGAGATGAGAGGTTAGTCCCTGGCTTCGACTCCAGAGGAATACCACCTTACCACAAGCACCTCAAGAGGAGGCTTCTCTCAGCTCTAGGTATGTGAGAGGGACCCTGAGTTTGCGGCCTCACGTGGAATGGACACCGCGATGCCCTGACTCGAAATAAGGCCGGATATCCCTGCAGTGACTTGAATGCAGGCAGGTCTTGCATCTCCCAAGACGAAAGGATGTCTGAATCCCCTATGGAGACCACAGAGAAAGACCTAGTTCCCCACCTCATCGCGACCGGAGGCCTCACATCCTTTGAAAACTCCAGAGGTACGCGGAGATCAGTGCCGCCAAAGGAGACGATGCCTGACTCCTCGGGAAACTTGATAGGAGTCCCAGGATTCCTGTGGCACGTGGAAAGGGACCCTTGGTCTCCCGCGTCAGCTGGAGAGGCGTCCCAATTGCCCTGACAAGCCTCGAGGAGAATCCCGAGTTGTCCCTCTCAACTAGGCAGGAGTCCTGACGTCGCTGAACAAACACGTGTGTGGAAGGGCCATCCCCGTCGTAACTCGAGAATATACCCTAGGTTCCCGCCGCAACTCGAGAAAAACCATGAGACTTCCCCCTCGCCACGAGATAAGGCCCGATTCCCCTGCACTGCGTGCAGAGCAATACCGTGTTGCACATCACACATGAAAGGAGCCTTGATTTCCTTGATGGCACTCCAGAGAAACCCCAAGAACACTGTTTCAAGGCTAGAGGGATCCTGAGGTCACTGTAGCAACACGAAAGAGCTCCGTGGACAAAGAATCAACTCGAGATGAGAGGTTAGTCCCTGGCTTCGACTCCAGAGGACTACCACCTTACCACAAGTACCTCAGCAGGAGGCTTCTATCAGCTATAAGTATGTGAGAGGGACCCTGAGTTTGCGGCCTCACGTGGAATGGGCACCGCGATGCCCTGACTCGAAATAAGGCCGGATATCCCTGCAGTGACTTGAATGCAGGCAGGTCTTGCATCTCCCAAGACGAAAGGATGTCTGAATCCCCTGTGGAGACCACAGAGAAACACCTAGATCCCCACCTCATCGCGACCGGAGGCCTCACATCCTTTGAAAACTCCAGAGGTAAGCGGAGATCAGTGCCGCCAAAGGAGACGATGCCTGACTACTCGGGAAACTTGATAGGAGTCCCAGGATTCCTGTGGCACGTGGAAAGGGACACTTGGTCTCCCACCTCAGCTGGAGAGGCGTCCCAATTGCCCTGCCAAGCCTCGAGGAGAATCCCGAGTTGTCCCTCGCAACTAGGCAGGAGTCCTGACGTCGCTGAACAAACACGTGGGTGGAAGGCCCATCCCCGTCGTAACTCGAGAATATACCCCAGGTTCCCGCCGCAACTCGAGAAAAACCATGAGACTTCCCACTCGCCGTGAGATGAGGCCCGATTAACCTGCACTGCGTGCAGAGCAATTCCGTGTTGCACATCACACATGAAAGGAGCCTTGATTTCCTTGATGGCACTCCAGAGAAACCCCAAGAACACTCTTTCAAGGCTAGAGGGATCCTGAGGTCAGTGTAGCAACACGAAAGAGCTCCGTGGACCAAAAATCAACTCGAGATGAGAGGTTAGTCCCTGGCTTCGACTCCAGAGGAATACCACCTTACCACAAGCACCTCAAGAGGAGGCTTCTATCAGCTCTAGGTATGTGAGAGGGACCCTGAGTTTGCGGCCTCAAGTGGAATGGACACCGCGATGCCCTGACTCGAAATAAGGCCGGATATCCCTGCAGTGACTTGAATGCAGGCTCGTCTTGCATCTCCCAAGATGAAAGAATGTCTGAATCCCCTGTGGAGACCACAGAAAAAGACCTAGTTCCCCACCTCATCGCGACCGCAGGCCTCACATCCTTTGAAAACTCCAGAGGTACGCGGAGATCAGTGCCTCCAAAGGAGACGATGCCTGACTCCTCGTGAAACTTGACAGGAGTCCCAGGATTCCTGTGGCACGTTGCAAGGGACCCTTGGTCTCCCGCCTCAGCTGGAGAGCGTCCCAATTGCCCTGCCAAGCCTCGAGGAGAATCCCGAGTTGTCCCTCGCAACTAGGCAGGAGTCCTGCCGTCGCTGAACAAACACGTGTGTGGAAGGGCCATCCCCGTCGTAACTCGAGAATATACCCCAGGTTCCCGCCGCAACTCGAGAAAAACCGTGAGACTTCCCCCTCGCCGCAAGATGAGGCCAGATTCCCCTGCACTGCGTGCAGAGCAATTCCGTGTTGCACATCACACATGAAAGGAGCCTTGATATCCTTGATGGCACTCCAGAGAAACCCCAAGAACACTGTTTCAAGGCTAGAGGGATCCTGAGGTCACTGTAGCAACACGAAAGAGCTCCGTGGACGAAAAATCAACTCGAGATGAGAGGTTAGTCCCTGGCTTCGACTCCAGAGGAATACCACCTTACCACAAGCACCTCAAGAGGAGGCTTCTCTCAGCTCTAGGTTTGTGAGAGGGATGCTGATTTAGCGGCCTCAAGTGGAATGGACACTGCAATGCCCTGACTCGAAATAAGGCCAGATATTCCTGCAGTGACTTGAATGCAGGCTCGTCTAGCATCTCCCAAGACGAAAGGATGTCTGAATCCCCTGTGGAGACCACAGAGAAAGACCTAGTTCCCCACCTCATCGCGACCGGAGGCCTCACATCCTTTGAAAACTCCAGAGGTATGCGGAGATCAGTGCCTCCAAAGGAGTCGATACCTGACTCCTCGTGAAACTTGATAGGAGTCCCAGGATTCCTGTGGCACGTGGAAAGGGACACTTGGTCTCCCGCCTCAGCTGGAGAGGCGTCCCAATTGCCCTGCCAAGCCTCGAGGAGAACCCGAGTTGTCCCTCTCAACTAGGCAGGAGTCCTGACGTCGCTGAACAAACACGTGGGTGGAAGGGCCATCCCCGTCGTAACTCGAGAATATACCCCAGGTTCCCGCCGCAGCTCGAGAAAAACCATGAGACTTCCCCCTCGCCGCGAGATGAGGCCCGATTCCCCTGCACTGCGTGCAGAGCAATACCGTGTTGCACATCACACATGAAAGGAGCCTTGATTTCCTTGATGGCACTCCAGAGAAACCCCAAGAACACTGTTTCAAGGCTGGAGGGATCCTGAGGTCACTGTAGCAACACGAAAGAGCTCCGTGGACCAAGAATCAACTCGAAATGAGAGGTTAGTACCTGGCTTCGACTCCAGAGGAATACCACCTTACCACAAGCACCTCAACAGGAGGCTTCTCACAGCTATAAGTATGTGAGAGGGACCCTGAGTTTGCGGCCTCACGTGGAATGGACACCGCGATGCCCTGACTCGAAATAAGGCCGGATATCCCTGCAGTGACTTGAATGCAGGAAGGTCTTGCATCTCCGAAGACGAAAGGATGTCTGAATCCCCTGTGGAGACCACACAGAAAGACCTAGTTCCCCACCTCATCGCGACCGAAGGCCTCACATCCTTTGAAAACTCCAGAGGTACGCGGAGATCAGTGCCGCCAAAGGAGACGATGCCTGACTCCTCGGGAAACTTGAAAGGAGTCCCAGGATTCCTGTGGCACGTGGAAAGGAACACTTGGTCTCCCTCCTCAGCAGGAGAGGCGTCCCAATTGCCCTGCCAAGCCTCGAGGAGAATCCCGAGTTGTCCCTCGCAACTAGGCAGGAGTCCTGACGTCGCTGAACAAACACATGGGTGGATGGGCCATTCCCGTCGTAACTCGATAATATACCCCAGGTTCCCGCCGCAACTCGAGATAAACCATGAAACTTCCCCCTCGCCGTGAGATGAGGCCCGATTCCCCTACACTGCGGGCAGAGAAATTCCGTGTTGCACATCACACATGAAAGGAACCTTGATTTCCTTCATGGCACTCCAGAGAAACCCCAAGAACACTGTTTCAAGGCTAGAGGGATCCTGAGGTCACTTGAGCAACAAGAAAGAACTCTGTGGACCAAAAATCAACTCGAGATGAGAGGTTAGTCCCTGGCTTCGACTCCAGAGGAATACCACCTTACCACAAGCACGTCAAGAGGAGGCTTCTCTCAGCTCTAGGTATGTGAGAGGGACCCTGAGTTTGCAGCCTCAAATCGAATGGACACTGGGATGCCCTGACTCAAAATAAGGCCGGATATCCCTGCAGTGACTTGAATGCAGGCTCGTCTTTCATCTCCCAAGACGAAAGGATGTCTGAATCCCCTGTGGAGACCACAGAGAAAGACCTAGTTCCCCACCTCATCGCGACCGGAGGCCTCACATCCTTTGAAAACTACAGAGGTACGCGGAGATCAGTGCCTCCAAAGGAGCCAATGCCTGACTCCTCGTGAAACTTGATAGGAGTCCCAGGATTCCTGTGGCACGTGGAAAGGGAACCTTGGTCTCCCGCCTCAGATGGAGAGGCGTCCCAATTGCTCTGCCAAGCCCCGAGGAGAATCCCGAGTTGTCCCTCGCAACTAGGCAGGAGTCCTGCCGTCGCTGAACAAACACTTGTGTGGAAGGGCCATCCCCGTCGTAACTCGAGATTATACCCCAGGTCCCAACGCAACTCGAGAAAAACCATGAGACTTCCCCCTCGCCACAAAATGAGGCCCGATTCCCCTACACTGCGTGCAGAGCAATTCCGTGTTGCACATCACACATTAAAAGAGCCTTGATTTCGTTGATGGAACTCCAGAGAAACCCCAAGAACACTGTTTCAAGGCTAGAGGGATCCTGAGGTCACTGTAGTAACAGGGAAGAGCTCCGTGGACCAAGAATTAACTCGAGATGAGAGGTTAGTCCCTGGCTTCGACTCCAGAGGAATACCACCTTACCAAAAGCACCTCAAGAGGAGGCTTCTCTCAGCTCTAGGTATGTGAGAGGGACCCTGAGTTTGCGGCCTCAAGTGGAATGGACACTGCGATGCCCTTACTCGAAATAAGGCCGGATATCCCTGCAGTGACTTGAATGCAGGCTCGTCTTGCATCTCCCAAGACGAAAGGCTGTCTGAATCCCCTGTGGAGACCACAGAGAAAGACCTAGTTCCCCACCTCATCGCGACCGGAGGCCTCACATCCTTTGAAAATTCCAGAGGTAAGCGGAGATCAGTGCCGCCAAAGGAGACGATGCCTGACTCCTCGGGAAACTTGATAGGAGTCCCAGGATTCCTGTGGCACGTGGAAAGGGACCCTTGGTCTCCGGCCTCAGCTGGAGAGGCGTCTCAATTGCCCTGCCAAGCCTCGAGGAGAATCCCGAGTTGTCCCTCGCAACTAGGCAGGAGTCCTGACGTCGCTGAACAAACACATGGGTGGATGGGCCATTCCCATTGTAACTCGATAATATAGCCCAGGTTCCCGCCGCAACTCGAGATAAACCATGAAACTTCCCCCTCGCCGCGAGATGAGGCCCGATTCCCCTACACTGTGGGCAGAGAAATTCCGTGTTGCACATCACACATGAAAGGAGCCTTGATTTACTTCATGGCACTCCAGAGAAACCCCAAGAACACTGTTTCAAGGCTAGAGGGATCCTGAGGTCACTGTAGGAACAAGAAAGAACTCTGTGGACCAAAAATCTACTCGAGATGAGAGGTTAGTCCCTGGCTTCGACTCCAGAGGAATACCACCTTACCACAAGCACCTCAAGAGGAGGCTTCTCTCAGCTCTAGGTATGTGAGAGGGACCCTGAGTTTGCGGCCTCAGGTGGAATGGACACCGCGATGCCCTGGCTCGAAATAAGGCCGGATATCCCTGCAGTGACATGAATGCAGGCTCGTCTTGCATCTCCCAAGTTGAAAGGATGTCTGAATCCCCTGTGGAGACCACAGAGAAAGACCTAGTTCCCCACCTCATCGCGACCAGAGGCCTCACATCCTTTGAAAACTCCAGAGGTACGCGGAGATCAGTGCCTCGAAAGGAGACGATGCCTGACTCCTCGTGAAACTTGATAGGAGTCGCAGGATTCCTGTGGCACGTGGAAAGGGACCCTTGGTCTCCCGCCTCAGATGGAGTGGCGTCTCAATTGCCCTGCCAAGCCTCGAGGAGAATCCCGAGTTGTCCCTCGCAACTAGGCAGAAGGCCTGACGTGGGTTAACAAACACGTGGGTGGAAGGGCCATCCCCGTCGTAACTCGAGAATATACCCCAGGTTCCCACCGCAACTCGAGAAAAACAATGAGACTTCGCCCTCGCCGCAAAATGAGGCCCGATTCCCTGCACTGCGTGCAGAGCAATTCCGTGTTGCACATCACACATGAAAGGAGCCTTGATTTCCTTGATGGCACTCCAGAGAAACGCCAAGAACACTGTTTCAAGGCTAGAGGGATCCTGAGGTCACTGTAGCAACACGAAAGAGCTCCGTGGATGAAAAATCAACTCGAGATGAGAGGTTAGTCCCTGGCTTCGACTCCAGAGGAATACCACCTTACCACAAGCACCTCAAGAGGAGGCTTCTCTCAGCTCTAGGTATGTGAGAGGGACCCTGATTTAGCTGTCTCAAGTGGAATGCACACTGCGATGCCCTGACGCGAAATAAGGCCGGATATCCCTGCAGTGACTTGAATGCAGGCTCGTCTTGCATCTCCCAAGATGAAAGGATGTCTGAATCCCCTGTGGAGACCACATAGAAAGACATAGTTCCCCAACTCATCGCGACCGGAGGCCTCACATCCTTTGAAAACTCCAGAGGTACGCAGAGATCAGTGCCTCCAAAGGAGACGATGCCTGACTCCTCGTGAAACTTGATAGGAGTCCCAGGATTCCTGTGGAACGTGGAAAGGGATCCTTGGTCTCCCCCTTCAGCTGGAAAGGCGTCCCAATTGCCCTGTCAAGCCTCGAGGAGAATCCCGAGTTGTCCCTCGCAACTAGGCAGAAGTCCTGACGTCGCTGAACAAACACGTGGGTGGAAGGGCCATCCCCGTCGTAACTCGAGAATATACCCCAGGTTCCCGCCGCAACTCGAGAAAAACCATGAGACTTCCCCCTCGCCGCGAGATTAGGCCCGATTCCCCTGCACTGTGTGCAGAGCAATTCCGTGTTGCCCATCACACATGAAAGGAGCCTTGATTTCCTTGATGGCACTCCAGAGAAACCCCAAGAACACTGTTTCAAGGCTAGAGGGTACCTGACGTCACTGTAGCAACACGAATGAGCTCCATGGACCAATAATCAACTCGAGATGAGACGTTAGTCCCTGGCTTCGACTCCAGAGGAATACCACCTTACCACAAGCACCTCAAGAGGAGGCTTCTCTCAGCTCTAGGTATGTGAGAGGGACCCTGAGTTTTTGGCCTCAAGTGGAATGGACACCGCGATGCCCTGACTCGAAATAAGGCCGGATATCCCTGCAGTGACTTGAATGCAGGCTCGTCTTGCATCTCCCAAGACGAAAGGATGTCTGAATTCCCTGTGGAGACCACAGAGAAAGACCTAGTTCCCCACCTCATCGCGACCGGAGGCCTCACATCATTAGAAAACTCCAGAGGGACGCGAAGATCAGTGCCTCCAAAGGAGACGATGCATGACTCCCCTTGAAACTTGATAGGAGTCCCAGGATTCCTGTGGCACGTGGAAAGGGACACTTGGTCTCCCGCCTCAGCTGGAGAGGCGTCCCAATTGCCCTGCCAGGCCTCGAGGAGAATCCCGAGTTGTCCCTCACAACTAGGCAGGAGTCCTGACGTCGATGAACAAACACGTGGGTGGAAGTGCCATTCCCGTCGTAACTCGAGAATATACCCCAGGTTCCCGCCGCAACTCGAGAAAAACCATGAGACTTACCCCTCGCCGCGAGATGAGGCCCAATTCCCCTGCACTGCTTGCAGAGCAATTCCGTGTTGCACATCACACATGAAAGGAGCCTTGATTTCCTTGATGTCACTCCAGAGAAACCCCAAGAACACTATTTCAAGGCTAGAGGATCCTGAGGTCACTGAAGCAACACGAAAGAGCTCCTTGGACGAAGAATCAACTCGAGATGAGAGGTTAGTCCCTGGCTTCGACTCCAGAGGAATACCACCTTACCACAAGCACCTCAAGAGGAGGCTTCTCTCAGCTCTAGGTATGTGAGAGGGACCCTGATTTTGCGGTCTCAAGTGGAATGGACACTGCGATGCCCTGACTCGAAATAAGGCCGGATATCCCTGCAGTGACTTGAATGCAGGCTCGTCTTGCATCTCCCAAGATGAAAGGATGTCTGAGTCCCCTGTACAGACCACAGAGAAAGACCTAGTTCCCCACCTCATCGCGACCGGAGGCCTCACATCCTTTGAAAACTGCAGAGGTACGCGGAGATCAGTGCCTCCAAAGGAGACGATGCCTGACTCCTCGTGAAACTTGATAGGAGTCGCAGGATTCCTGTGGCACGTGGAAAGGGACCCTTGGTCTCCCACCTCAGCTGGAGAGGCGTCCCAATTGCCCTGCCAAGCCTCGAGGAGAATGCCGAGTTGTACCTCGCAACTAGGCAGGAGTCCTGACGTCGCTGAACAAACACGTGTGTGGAAGGACCATCACCGTAGTAACTCGAGAATATACCCCAGGTTCCCTCCGCAACTCGAGAAAAACCATGAGAATTCCCCGTCGCCGGGAGATGAGGCCCAATTCCCCAGCACTGTGTGCAGAGCAATTCCGTGTTGCACATCACACATGAAAGGAGCCTTGATTTCCTTGATGGCACTCCAGAGAAACCCCAAGAACACTGTTTCAAGGCTAGAGGGATCCTTAGGTCACTGTAGCAACACGAAAGAGCTCCGTGGACCAAAAATCAACTCGAGATGAGAGGTTAGTCCCTGGCTTCGACTCCAGAGGAATACCACCTTACCACAAGCACCTCAAGAGGAGGCTTCTCTCAGCTCTAGGTATGTGAGAGGGACCCAGAGTTTGCGGCCTCAAGTGGAATAGACACCGCGATGCCATGACTCGAAATAAGGCCGGATATCCCTGCAGTGACTTGAATGCAGGCTCGTCTTGCATCTCCCAAGACGAAAGAATGTCTGAATCCCCTGTGCAGACCAAATAGAAAGACCTAGTTCCCCACCTCATTGCGACCGGAGGCCTCACATCCTTTGAAAACTCCAGAGGTACGCGGAGATCAGTGCCTCCAAAGGAGACGATGCCTGACTCCTCGTGAAACTTGATAGGAGTCCCAGGATTCCTGTGGCACATGGAAAGGGACCCTTGGTCTCCCGCCTCAGCTGGAGAGGCGTTCCAATTGCCCTGCCAAGCCTCGAGGAGAATCCCAAGTTGTCCCTCGCAACTAGGCAGGTGTCCAGAGGTCGCTGAACATACACGTGGTTGGAAGGGCAATACCCGTCGTAACTCGAGAATATACCCCAGGTTCCCGCCGCAACTCGAGAAAAACCATGAGACTTCCCCCTCGCCGCGAGATGAGGCCCAATTCCCCTACACTGCATGCAGCGCAATTCCGTGTTGCACATCACACATGAAAGGAGCCTTGATTTCCTGATGGCACTCCAGAGAAACCCCAAGAACACTGTTTCAAGGCTAGAGGATCCTGAGGTCACTGAAGCAACATGGAAGAGCTCCGTGAATGAAGAAACAACTCGAGATGAGCAGTTAGTCCCTGGCTTCAACTCCAGAGGAATTCCACCTTACCACAAGCACCTCAAGAGGAGGCTTCTCTCAGCTCTAAGTATGTGAGAGGGACCCTGAGTTTGCGGCCTCAAGTGGAATGGACACCGCGATGCCCTGACTCGAAATAACGCCGGATATCCCTGCAGTGACTTGAATGCAGGCTCGTCTTGCATCTCCCAAGACGAAAGGATGGCTGAATCCCCTGTGGAGACCACAGAGAAAGACCTAGTTCCCCACCTCATGGCGACCGGAGGCCTCACATCCTTTGAAAACTCCAGAGGTACGCGGAGATCAGTGCCTCCAAAGGAGACGATGCCTGACTCCTCGTGAAACTTGATAGGAGTCCCAGGATTACTGTGCACGTGGAAAGGGACCCTTGGTCTCCCGCCTCAGCTGGAGAGGCGTCCCAATTGCCCTGCCAAGCCTCGAGGAGAATCCCGAGTTGTCCCTCGCAACTAGGCAGGAGTCCTGACGTCGCTGAACAAACACGTGTGTGGAAGGACCATCCCCGTTGAAACTCGAGAATATACCCCAGGTTCCCGCCGCAACTCGAGAAAAACCATGAGAATTCCCCATCGCCGCGAGATGAGGCCCGATTCCCCTGCACTGCGTGCAGAACAATTCCGTGTTGCACATCACACATGAAAGGAGCCTTGATTTCCTTGATGGCACTCCAGAGAAACCCCAAGAACACTGTTTCAAGGCTAGAGGGATCCTGAGGTCACTGTAGCAACACGAAAGAGCTCCGTGGACCAAAAATCAACTCGAGATGAGAGGTTAGTCCCTGGCTTCGACTCCAGAGGAATACCACCTTACCACAAGCACGTCAAGAGGAGGCTTCTCTCAGCTCTAGGTATGTGAGAATGACCCTGAGTTTGTGGCCTCAAGTGGAATAGACACCGCGATGCCCTGACTCGAAATAAGGCCGGATATCCCTGCAGTGACTTGAATGCTAGCTCGTCTTGCATCTCCCAAGACGAAAGAAGGTTTGAATCCCCTGTGGAGACCACAGAGAAAGACCTAGTTCCCCACCTCATCGCGACCGGAGGCCTCACATCCTTTGAAAACTCCAGAGGTACGCAGAGATCAGTGCCTCCAAAGGAGACGATGCCTGACTCCTCGTGAAACTTGATAGGAGTCGCAGGATTCCTGTGGCACGTGGAAAGGGACACTTGGTCTCCCGCCTCAGATGGAGAGGCGTCCCAATTGCACTGCCAAGCCTCGAGGAGAATCCCGAGTTGTCCCTCGCAGCTAGGCAGGAGTCCTGACGTGGCTGAACAAACAAGTGGGTGGAAGGGCCATCCCCGTCGTAACTCGAGAATATACCCCAGGTTCCCGCTGCAACTCGAGAAAAACCATGAGACTTACCCCTTGCCGCGAGATGAGGCCTGATTCCCCTGCACTGCGTGCAGAGCAATCCCGTGTTGCACATCACACATGAAAGGAGACTTGATTTCCTTGACGGCACTGCAGAGAAATCCCAAGAACACTGTTTCAAGGATAGAGGGATCCTGCGGTCACTGTAGCTACACGAAAGAACTCCGTGGACCAAAAATCAACTCGAGATGTGAGGTTAGTCTCTGGTTTCGACTCCAGAGGAATACCACCTTACCACAAGCACCTCAAGAGGAGGCTTCTCTCAGCTCTAGGTATGTGAGAGGGACCCTGATTTAGCGGCCTCAAGTGGAATGGACACCGCGATGCCCTGACGCGAAATAAGGCCGGATATCCCTGCAGTGACTTGAATGCAGGCTCCGCTTGCATCTCTCAAGATGAAAGGATGTCTGAATACCCTGTGGAGACCACAGAGAAAGACCTAGTTCCCCAACTCATCGCGACCGGAGGCCTCACATCCTTTGAAAACTCCAGAGGTACGCAGAGATCAGTGCCTCCAAAGGAGACGATGCCTGACTCCTCATGAAACTTGATAGGAGTCCAGGATTCCTGTGGAACGTGGAAAGGGATCCTTGGTCTCCCGCTTCAGCTGGAAAGGCGTCCCAATTGCCCTGCCAAGCCTCGAGGAGAATCCCGAGTTGTCCCTCGCAACTAGGCAGGAGTCCTGACGTCGCTGAACAAACACGTGGGTGGAATGGCCATCCCCGTCGTAACTCGAGAATATAGCCCAGGTTCCCGCCGCAACTCGAGAAAAACCATGAGACTTCCCCCTCGCCGCGAGATGAGGCCCGATTCCCCTGCACTGTGTGCAGAGCAATTCCGTGTTGCCCATCACACATGAAAGGAGCCTTGATTTCCTTGATGGCACTCCAGAGAAACCCCAAGAACACTGTTTGAAGGCTAGAGGGAACCTGACGTCACTGTAGCAACACGAATGCGCTCCATGGACCAATAATCAACTCGAGATGAGAGGTTAGTCCCTGGCTTCGACTCCAGAGGAATACCACCTTACCACAAGCACGTCAAGAGGAGGCTTCTCTCAGCTCTCTAGGTATGTGAGAGGGACCCTGAGTTTGCGGCCTCAAGTGGAATGGACACCGCGATGCCCTGACTCGAAATAAGGCCGGATATCCCTGCAGTGACTTGAATGCTAGCTCGTCTTGCATCTCCCAAGACGAAAGAATGTTTGAATCCCCTGTGGAGACCACAGAGAAAGACCTAGTTCCCCACCTCATCGCGACCGGAGGCCTCACATCCTTTGAAAACTCCAGAGGTACGCGGAGATCAGTGCCTCCAAAGGAGACGATGCCTGACTCCTCGTGAAACTTGATAGGAGTCCCAGGATACCTGTGGCACGTGGAAAGGGACCCTTGGTCTCCCGCCTCAGCTGGAGAGGCGTCCCAATTGCCCTGCCAAGCCTTGAGGAGAATCCCGAGTTGTCCCTCGCAACGAGGCAGGAGTCCTGACGTCGCTGAACAAGCACGTAGGTGGAAGGGCCATCCCCGTCGTAACTCGAGAATATACCCCAGATTCCCGCCGCAACTCGACAAAAACCATGAGACTTCCCCTTCGCCGCGAGATGAGGCCCGATTCCGCTGCAATGCGTGCAGAGCAATTCCGTGTTGCACATCACACATGAAAGGAGCCTTGGTTTCCTTGATGGCACTCCAGAGAAACCCCAAGAACACTGTTTCAATGCTAGAGGGATCCTGAGGTCACTGTAGCAACACGAAAGAGCTCCGTGGACCAAAAATCAACTCGAGATGAGAGGTTAGTCCCTGGCTTCGACTCCAGAGGAATACCACCTTACCACAAGCACCTCAAGAGGAGGCTTCTCTCAGCTCTAGGTATGTGAAAGGGACCCTGAAATTGAGGCCTCAAGTGGAATGGACACTGCGATGCCCTGACTCGAAATAAGGCCGGATATCCCTGCAGTGACTTGAATGCAGGCTCGTCTTGCATCTCCCAAGACGAAAGGATGTCTGAATCCCCTGTGGAGACCACAGAGAAAGACCTAGTTCCCCACCTCATCGCGCCCGGAGGCCTCACATCCTTTGAGAACTCCTGAGGGACACGGAGATCAGTGCCTCCATAGGAGACGATGCCTGACTCCTCGTGAAACTTGATAGGAGTCCCAGGACTCCTGTGGCACGTGGAAAGGGACACTTGGTCTCCCGCCTCAGATGGAGTGGCGTCTCAATTGCCCTGCCAAGCCTCGAGGAGAATCCCGAGTTGTCCCTCGCAACTAGGCAGGAGGCCTGACGTGGCTTAACAAACACGTGGGAGGAAGGGCCATCCCCGTCGTAACTCGAGAATATACCCCAGGTTCCCACCGCAACTCGAGAAAAACCATGAGACTTCGCCCTCGCCGCAAAATGAGGCCCGATACCCTGCACTGCGTGCAGAGCAATTCCGTGTTGCACATCACACATGAAAGGAGCCTTGATTTCCTTGATGGCACTCCAGAGAAACGCCAAGAACACTGTTTCAAGGATAGAGGGATCCTGAGGTCACTGTAGCAACACGAAAGAGCTCCGTGGATGAAAAATCAACTCGAGGTGAGAGGTTAGTCCCTGGCTTCGACTCCAGAGGAATACCACCTTACCACAAGCACCTCAAGAGGAGGCTTCTCTCAGCTCTAGGTATGTGAGAGGGACCCTGATTTAGCGGTCTCAAGTGGAATGCACACTGCGATGCCCTGACGCGAAATAAGGCCGGATATCCCTGCAGTGACTTGAATGCAGGCTCGTCTTGCATCTCCCAAGATGAAAGGATGTCTGAATCCCCTGTGGAGACCACAGAGAAAGACATAGTTCCCCAACTCATCGCGACCGGAGGCCTCACATCCTTTGAAAACTCCAGAGGTACGCAGAGATCAGTGCCTCCAAAGGAGACGATGCCTGACTCCTCGTGAAACTTGATAGGAGTCGCAGGATTCCTGTGGAACGTGGAAAGGGACCATTGGTCTCCCGCCTCAGATGGAGAGGCGTCCCAATTGCCCTGCCAAGCCTCGAGGAGGATCCCGAGTTGTCCCTCGCAGCTAGGCAGGAGTCCTGACGTGGCTGAACAAACAAGTGGGTGGAAGGGCCATCCCCGTCGTAACTCGAGAATATACCCCAGGTTCCCGCCGCAACTCGAGAAAAACCATGAGACTTACCCCTTGCCGCGAGATGAGGCCTGATTCCCCTGCACTGCGTGCAGAGCAATCCCGTGTTGCACATCACACATGAAAGGAGACTTGATTTCCTTGACGGCAGTGCAGAGAAATCCCAAGAACACTGTTTCAAGGATAGAGGGATCCTGCGGTCACTGTAGCAACACGAAAGAACTCCGTGGACCAAAAATCAACTCGAGATGTGAGGTTAGTCCCTGGTTTCGACTCCAGAGGAATACCACCTTACCACAAGCACCTCAAGAGGAGGCTTCTCTCAGCTCTAGGTATGTGAGAGGGACCCTGATTTAGCGGCCTCAAGTGGAATGGACACTGCGATGCCCTGACGCGAAATAAGGCCGGATATCCCTGCAGTGACTTGAATGCAGGCTCCTCTTGCATCTCCCAAGATGAAAGGATGTCTGAATACCCTGTGGAGACCACAGAGAAAGACCTAGTTCCCCAACTCATCGCGACCGGAGGCCTCACATCCTTTGAAAACTCCAGAGGTACGCAGAGATCAGTGCCTCCAAAGGAGACGATGCCTGACTCCTCATGAAACTTGATAGGAGTCCAGGATTCCTGTGGAACGTGGAAAGGGATCCTTGGTCTCCCGCTTCAGCTGGAAAGGCGTCCCAATTGCCCTGCCAAGACTCGAGGAGAATCCCGAGTTGTCCCTCGCAACTAGGCAGGAGTCCTGACGTCGCTGAACAAACACGTGGGTGGAAGGGCCATCCCCGTCGTAACTCGAGAATATACCCCAGGTTCCCGCCGCAACTCGAGAAAAACCATGAGACTTCCCCCTCGCCGCGAGATTAGGCCCGATTCCCCTGCACTGTGTGCAGAGCAATTCCGTGTTGCCCATCACACATGAAAGGAGCCTTGATTTCCTTGATGGCACTCCAGAGAAACCCCAAGAACACTGTTTGAAGGCTAGAGGGAACCTGACGTCACTGTACCAACACGAATGCGCTCCATGGACCAATAATCAACTCGAGATGAGAGCTTAGTCCCTGGCTTCGACTCCAGAGGAATACCACCTTACCACAGGCACCTCAAGAGGAGGCTTCTCTCAGCTCTAGGTATGTGAGAGGGAGCCTGAGTTTGCGGCCTCAAGTGGAATGGACACTGTAATGCCCTGACGTGAAATAATGCCGGATATCCCTGCAGTGACTTGAATGCAGGTCGTCTTGCATCTCCCAAGACGAAAGGATGTCTGAATCCCCTGTGGAGACCAGAGAGAAAGACCTAGTTCCCCACCTCATCGCGACCGAAGGCCTCACATCCTTTGAAAACTCCAGAGGTACGCGGAGATCAGTGCCTCCAAAGGAGACGATGCCTGACTCCTCGTGAAACTTGATAGGAGACCCAGGATTTCTGTGGTACGTGGAAAGGGACCCTTGGTCTCCCGCCTCAGCTGAAGAGGCGTCCCAATTGCCCTGCCAAGCCTCGAGGAGAATCCCGAGTTGTCCCTCACAACTAGGCAGGAGTCCTGACGTCGCGGAAGAAACACGTGGGTGGAAAAGCCATTCCCGTCGTAACTCGAGAATATATTCCAGGTTCCCGGCGCAACTCGAGAAAAACCATGAGACTTCCCCCTCGCCGCGAGATGAGGCTCGATTATCCTGCACTTCATGCAGAGCAATTCCCTGTTGCACATCACAAATGAAAGGAGACTTGATTTCCTTGACGGCACTGCAGAGAAAACCCAAGAACACTGTTTCAAGGATAGAGGGATCCTGCGGTCACTGTAGCAACACGAAAGAGGTCCGTGGACCAAAAATCAACTCGAGATGTGAGGTTAGTCCCTGGTTTCGACTCCAGAGGAATACCACCTTACCACAAGCACCTCAAGAGGAGGCTTCTCTCAGCTCTAGGTATGTGAGAGGGACCCTGAGTTTGCGGCCTCAAGTGGAATGGACACCGCGATGCCCTGACGCGAAATAAGGCCGGATATCCCTGCAGTGACTTGAATGCAGGCTCCTCTTGCATTTCCCAAGATGAAAGGATGTCTGAATACCATGTGGAGACCACAGAGAAAGACCTAGTTCCCCACATCATCGCGACCGCAGGCCTCACATCCTCTGAAAACTCCAAAGGTACGCGGAGATCAGTGCCTCCAAAGGAGACGATGCCTGACTCCTCGTGAAATTTGATAGGAGTCCGAGGATTCCTGTGGCACGTAGAAAGGGACCTTTGGTCTCCCGCCTCAGCTGGAAAGGAGTCCCAATTGCCCTGCCAAGCCTCGAGGAGAATCCCGAGTTGTCCCTCGCAACTAGGCAGGAGTCCTGACGTCGCTGAACAAACACTTGTGTGGAAGGGCCATCCCCGTCGT
Source organism: Cervus elaphus (assembly GCF_910594005.1). Taxonomy (NCBI): domain Eukaryota; kingdom Metazoa; phylum Chordata; class Mammalia; order Artiodactyla; family Cervidae; genus Cervus; species Cervus elaphus. The sequence continues at coordinate 9,230,616 of NC_057834.1, read as the reverse complement.
AACTCGAGAATATACCCAAGGTTCCCGGCACAAATCGAGAAAAACCATGAGACTTCCCCTCGCCGCGATATGAGGCCCGATTCCCCTGCACTGCGTGCAGAGCAATTCCCTGTTGCACATCACACATGAAAAAAGCCTTGATTTCCTTGATGGCACTCCAGAGAAACCCCAAGAACACTGTTTCAAGGCTAGAGGGATCGTGAGGTCACTGTAGCAACACGAAAGAGCTCCGTGGACCAAAAATCAACTCAAGATGAGAGGTTAGTCCTTGGCTTCGACTCCAGAGGAATTCCACCTTACCACAAGCACCTCAAGAGGAGGCTTCTCTCAGCTCTACGTATGTGAGAGGGACCCTGAGTTTGCGGCCTCAAGTGGAATGGACACCGCGATGCCCTGACTCGAAATAAGGCCGGATATCCCTGCAGTGACTTGAATGCAGGCTCGTCTTGCATCTCCCAAGACGAAAGGATGTCTGAATCCCCTGTGGAGACCACAGAGAAAGACCTAGTTCCCCACCTCATCGCGACCGGAGGCCTCACATCCTTTGAAAACTCCAGAGGTATGCGGAGATCAGAGCCTCCAAAGGGGACGATGCCTGACTCCTCGTGAAACTTGATAGGAGTCCCAGATTCCTGTGGCACATGGAAAGGGACCTTTGGTCTCCCGCCTCAGATGGAGAGGCGTCCCTATTGCCCTGCCAAGCCTCGAGAAGAATCCCGAGTTGTCCCTCACAGCTAGGCTGGAGTCCTGACGTGGCTGAACAAACAAGTGGGTGGAAGGGCCATCCCCGTCGTAACTCGAGAATATACCCCAGGTTCCCGCCGCAACTCGAGAAAAACCATGAGACTTCCCCTCGCCGCTAGATGAGCCCCGATTCCCCTGCACTGCGTGCAGAGCAATTCCGTGTTGCACATCACACATGAAAGGAGCGTTGATTTCCTTGAAGGCACTCCAGAGAAACCCCAAGATCACTGTTTCAAGGATAGAGGGATCCTGAGGTCACTGTAGCATCAGGAAAGAGCTCCGTGGACCAAAAATCAACTCGAGATGAGAGGTTAGTCCCTGGCTTCGACTCCAGAGGAATACCACCTTACCACAAGCACCTCAAGAGGAGGCTTCTCTCAGCTCTAGGTATGTGAGAGGGACCCTGAGTTTGCGGCCTCAAGTGGAATGGACACCGCATGCCCTGACTCGAAATAAGGCCACATATGTCTGAAGTGACTTGAATGCCGGCTCGTCTTGCATCTCCCAAGATGAAAGGATGTTTGAATCCCATGTGAAGACCACAAAGATATACCTAGTTCCCCACCTTATTGCGACCGGAGGACTCACATCCTTTGAAAACTCCAGAGGTACGCGGAGATCAGTGCCTCCAAAGGAGACGATGCCTGACTCCTCGTGAAACTTGATAGGAGTCCCAGATTCCTGTGGCACGTGGAAAGGGACCCTGGGTCTCCCGCCTCAGCTGGAGAGGCGTCCCAATTGCCCAGCCAGGCCTCGAGGAGAATCCCGAGTTGTCCCTCGCAACTAGGCAGGAGTCCTGACGTCGATGAACAAACACGTGGGTGGAAGGGCCATCCCCGTCATAACTCGAGAATATACCCCAGGTTCCCACCGCAACTCGAGAAAAAACATGAGACTTACCCCTCGCCGCAAAATGAGGCCCGATATCCTGCACTGCATGCAGAGCAATTCCGTGTTGCACATCACACATGAAAGGAGCCTTGATTTCCTTGATGGCACTCCAGAGAAACCCCAAGAACACAGTTTCAAGGCTAGAGGGATCCTGAGGTCACTGTAGCAACACGAAAGAGCTCCGTGAACCAAAAATCAACTCGAGATGAAAGGTTAGTCCCTGGCTTCAACTCCAGAGGTATACCACCTTACCACAAGCACCTCAAGAGGAGGCTTCTCTCAGCTCTAGGAATGTGAGAGGGAATCTGAGTTTGCGGCCTCAAGTGGAATGGACACCGCGTGCCCTGACTGGAAATTAGGCCGGATATCCCTGCAGTGACTTGAATGCAGGCTCGTCTTGCATCTCCCAACATGAAAGGATGTTTGAATCCCCTGTGGAGACCACAGAGATATATTTAGTTCCCCACCTCATCGCGACCCGAGGCCTCACATCCTTTGAAAACTCCAGAGGTACGTGGAGATCAGTGCCTCCAAAGGGGACGATGCCTGACTCCTTGTGAAACTTGATAGGAGTCCCGGGATTCCTGTGGCAGGTGGAAAGGGACCCTTGGTCTCCCACCTCAGCTGGAGAGGCATACCAATTGCCCTGCCAAGCCTCGCGGAGAATCCCGAGTTGTCCCTTCCAACTAGGCAGGAGTCCTGACGTCGCTGAACAAACACGTGGGTGGAAGGGCCATTCCCGTCGTAACTCGAGAATATACCACATGTTCCCGCGGCAACTCGAGAGAAACGATTAGACTTCCCCCTCGCGACGAGATGAGGCCTGATTCCCCTGCACTGCGTGCAGAGCAATTCCGTGTTGCACATCACACATGAAAGGAGCCTTGATTTCCTTGATGACACCCCAGAGAAACCCCAAGAACACTGTTTCATGGCTAGAGGGATCCTGAGGTCACTGTAGCAAAACGAAAGAGGTCCGTGGACCAAAAATCAACTCGAGATGAGAGGTTAGTCCCTGGCTTCGACTCCAGAGGAATGCCACCTTACCACAAGCACCTCAAAAGGAGGCTTCTCTAAGCTCTAGGTATGTGAGAGGGACCCTGAGTGTGCGGCCTCAAGTGGAATGGACACTACGATGCCATGACGCGAAATAAGGCCGGATATCCCTGCAGTGACTTGAATGCAGGCTCGTCTTGCATCTCCCAAGATGAAAGGATGGCTGAATCCCCTGTGGAGCCCACAGAGAAAGACCTAGTTCCCCACCTCATCGCGACCGGAGGCCTCACATCCTTTGAAAACTCCAGAGGTACGCGGAGATCAGTGCCTCCAAAGTAGACGATGCCTGACTCCTCGTGAAACTTGATAGGAGTCCCAGGATTCCTGTGGCACGTGGAAAAGGACCCTTGGTCTCCCGCCTCAGCTGGAGAGGCGTCCCAATTGCCCTGCCAAACCTCGAGGAGAATCCCGAGTTGTCCCTCGAAACTAGGCAGGAGTCCTGACGTCGCTGAAGAAACACGTGTGTGGCAGGTCCATCCCCGTCGTAACTCGAGAATATACCCCAGGTTCCCGCCGCAACTCGAGAAAAACCATGAGACTTCCCCCTCGCCGCGAGATGAGGCCCGATTCCCCTGCACTGCGTGCAGAGCAATTCCGTGTTGCACATCACACAGGAAAGGAGCCTTGATTTCCTTGATGGCACTCCAGAGAAACCCCAAGAACACTGTTTCAAGGCTAGAGGGATCCTGAGGTCACTGTAGCCACACGAAAGAGCTCCGTGGACCAAAAATTAACTCGAGATGAGAGGTTAATCCCTGGCTTCGACTCCAGAGGAATACCACCTTATCACAAGCACCTCAAGAGGAGGCTTCTCTCAGCTCTAGGTATGTGAGAGGAACCCTGAGTTTGCGGCATCAAGTGGAATGGAAACTGCGATGCCCTGACGCAAAATAATGCCCGATATCCCTGCAGTGACTTGAATGCAGGCTCGTCTTGCATCTCCCAAGATGAAAGGATGTCTGAATCCCCTGTGGAGACCACAGAGAAAGACCTAGTCCCCACCTCATCGCGACCGGAGGCCTCACATCCTTTGAAAACTCCAGAGGTACGCGCAGATCAGTGCCTCCAAAGGAGACGATGCCTGACTCCTCGTGAAACTTGATAGGAGTCCCAGGATTGCTGTGGCACGTGGAAAGGGACCCTTGGTCTCCCGCCTCAGCTAGAGAGGCGTCCCAATTTCCCTGCCAAGCCTCGAGGAGAATCCCGAGTTGTCCCTCGCAACTAGGCAGGAGTCCTGACGTCGCTGAACAAACACGTGGGTGGAAGGGCCATCCCCGTCGTAACTCGAGAATATACCCCAGATTCCCGCCGCAACTCGAGAAAAACCATGAGACTTCCCCCTCGCCGCGAGATGAGCTCCGATTCCTCAGCACCGTGTGCAGAGCAATTCCGTGTTGCACATCACACATGAAAGAAGCCTTGGTTTCCTTGATGGCACTCCAGAGAAACCCAAGAACGCTGTTTTAAGGCTAGAGGGATTCTGATGTCACTGTAGCAACACAAAAGAGCTCCGTGGATGAAGAATCAACTCGAGATGAGAGGTTAGTCCCTGGCTTCGACTCCAGAGGAATACCACCTTACCACAAGCACCTCAAGAGGAGGCTTCTCTCAGCTCTAGGTATGTGAGAGGGACCCTGAATTTGCGACCTCAAGTGGAATGGACACCGTGATGCCCTGACTCGAAATAAGGCCGGATATCCCTGCAGTGACTTGAATGCAGGCTCGTCTTGCATCTCCCAAGACGAAAGGATGTCTGAATCCCCTGTGGAGACCACAGAGAAAGACCTAGTTCCCCACCTCATCGCGACCGGAGGCCTCACATCCTTTGAAAACTCCAGAGGTACGCGGAGATCAGTGCCTCCAAAGGAGACGATGCCTGACTCCTCGTGAAACTTGATAGGAGTCCCAGGATTCCTGTGGCACGTGGAAAGGGACCCTTGGTCTCCCGCCTCAGCTGGAGAGGCGTCCCAATTGCCCTGTCAATCCTCGAGGAGAATCCCGAGTTGTTCCTCGCAACTAAGCAGGAGTCCTGACATCGCTGAACAAACACGTGGGTGGAAGGGCCATCCGCGTCGTTACTCGAGAATATACCCTAGGTTTCCGCTGCAACACGAGAAAATCCATGAGACTTCCCCCTCGCCGTGAGATGAGGCCCGATTCCCCTGCACTGCATGCAGAGCAATTCCGTGCTGCACATCACACATGAAAGGAGCCTTGATTTCCTTTATGGCACTCCAGAGAAACCCCAAGAACACTGTTTCAAGGCTAGAGGGATCCTGAGGTCACTGTAGCAACACGAAAGAGCTCAGTGGACCAAAAATCAACTCGAGATGAGAGGTTATTCCCTGGCTTCGACTCCAGAGGAATACCACCTTACCACAAGCACCTCAAGAGGAGGCTTCTCTCAGCTCTAGGTATGTGAGAGGGACCCTGAATTTGCGGCCTCAAGTGGAATGGACACCGAGATGCCCTGACTCGAAATAAGGCCGGATATCCCTGCAGTGACTTGAATACAGGCTCGTCTTGCATCTTCCAAGACGAAAGGATGTCTGAATCCCCTGTGGAGACCACAGAGAAAGACCTAGTTCCGCACCTCATCACGATCGGAGGCCTCACATCCTTTGCAAACTACAGAGGTACGCGGAGATCAGTGCCTCCACAGGAGACGATGCCTGACTCCTCGTGAAACTTGATAGGAGTCCCAGGATTCCTGTGGCACGTGGAAATGGACCCTTGGTCTCCCGCCTCAGCTGGAGAGGCGTTCCAATTGCCCTGCCAAGCCTCGAGGAGAATTCAGAGTTCTCCCTCACAACTAGGAAGGAGTCCTGACGTCGTTGAATAAACACGTGGGTGGAAGGGCCATCCCCGTCGTAACTCCAGAATATATCCCAGGTTCTCGCCGCAACTCGAGAAAAACCATGAGACTTCCCCCTCGCCGTGAGATGAGGCCCGATTCCCCTGCACTGCATGCAGAGCAATTCCGTGTTGCACATCATACATGAAAGAATCCTTGATTTCCTTGATGGCACTCCAGAGAAACCCCAAGAACACTGTTTCAAGGCTAGAGGGATCATGAGGTCACTGTAGCAACACGAAAGAGCTCCGTGGACCAAAAATCAACTCGAGATGAGAGGTTAGTCCCTGGCTTCGACTTCAGAGGAATACCACATTACCACAAGCACCTCAAGAGGAGGCTTCTCTCAGCTCTATGTATGTGAGAGGGACCCTGAGTTTGCGGCCTCAAGTGGAATGGACACCGCAATGCCCTGACTCGAAATAAGGCCGGATATCCCTGCAGTGACTTGAATGCAGGCTCGTCTTGCATCTCCCAGGACGAAAGGATGCCTGAATTCCCTGTGGAGACCACAGAGACAGACTTGGTTCCCCACTTCATGGCGACCGGAGGCCTCACATCCTTTGAAAACTCCAGAGGTACGCGGAGATCAGTGCCTCCAAAGGAGACGATGCCTGACTCCTCGTGAAACTTGATACGAGTCCCAGGATTCCTGTGGCCCGTGGAAAGGGACCCTTGGTCTCCTGCCTCAGCTGGAGAGGCGTCCCAATTGCCCTGCCAAGCCTCGAGGAGAATCCCGAGTTGTCCCTCGCAACTAGGCAGGAGTCCTGACGTCGCTGAACAAACACGTGTGTGGAAGGGCCATCCCCGTCGTAACTCGAGAATATACCCCAGTTTCCCGCCGCAACTCGAGAAAAACCATGAGACTTCCCCCTCGCCGTGAGATGAGGCCCGATTCCCCTGCACTGCGTGCAGAGCAATTCCGTGTTGCACATCACACATGAAAGGAGCCTTGATTTTCTTGATGGTACTCCAGAGAAACCCCAAGAACACTGTTTCAAGGCTAGAGGGATCCTGAGGTCACTGTAGCAACACGAAAGAGCTCCGTGGACCAAAAATCAACTCGAGATGAGAGGTTAGTCCCTGGCTTCGACTCCAGAGGAATACCACCTTACCACAAGCACCTCAAGAGGAGGCTTCTCTCAGCTCTAAGTATCTGAGAGGGACCCTGAGTTTGTGGCCACAAGTGGAATGGACACTGTGATGCCCTGACTCGAAATAAGGCCGGATATCCCTGCAGTGACTTGAATACAGGCTCGTCTTGCATCTCCCAAGACGAAAGGATGTCTGAATCCCCTGTGGAGACCACAGAGAAAGACCTAGTTCCCCACCTCATCGTGACCGGAGGCCTCACATCCTTTGAAAACTCCAGAGGTACGCGGAGATCAGTGCCTCCAAAGGAGACGATGCCTGACTCCTCGTGAAACTTGATAGGAGTCTCAGGATTCCTGTGGCACGTGGAAAGGGACCCTTGGTCTCCCGCCTCAGCTGGAGAGGCGTCCCAATTGCCCTGCCAAGCCTCGAGGAGAATCCCGAGTTGTCCCTCGCAACTAGGCAGGAGTCCTGACGTCGTTGAACAAACACGTGTGTGGCAGGGCCATCCCCGGCGTAACTCGAGAATGTACCCCAGGTTCCCGCCGCAACTCGAGAAAAACCATGAGACTTCCCCCTCGCTGCGAGATTAGGCCCGATTCCCCTGCACTGCATGCAGAGCAATTCCGTGTTGCACATCAAACATGAAAGGAGCCTTGATTTCCTTGATGGCAGGCCAGAGAAACCCCAAGAACACTGTTTCAAGGCTAGAGGAAAACTGAGGTCACTGTAGCAAGACGAAAGAGCTCCGTGGACCAAAAATTCACTCGAGATGAGAGGTTAGTCCCTGGCTTCGATTCCAGAGGACCACCACCTTACCACAAGCACCTCAAGAGGAGGCTTCTCTCAGCTCTAGGTATGTGAGAGGCACCCTGAGTTTGCGGCCTAAAGTGGAATGGACACCGCGATGCCCTGACTCTAAATATGGCCGGATATCCCTGCAGTGACTTGAATGCGGGCTCGTCTTGCATCTCCCAAGACGAAAGGATGTCTGAATCCCCTGTGGAGACCACAGAAAAAGACCTAGTTCCCCACCTCATCACGATCGGAGGCCTCACATCCTTTGAAAACTACAGAGGTACGCGGAGATCAGTGCCTCCAAAGGAGACGATGCCTGACTCCTCGTGAAACTTGATAGGAGTCCCAGGATTCCTGTGGCACGTGGAAAGGGACCCTTGGTCTCCCGCCTCAGCTGGAGAGGCGTCCCAATTGCCCTGCCAAGCCTCGAGGAGAATCCCGAGTTGTCCCTCGCAACTAGGCAGGAGTCCTGACGTCGCTGAACAAACACGTGTGTGGAAGGGCCATCCCCGTCGTAACTCGAGAATATACCCCAGGTTCCCGCCGCAACTCGAGAAAAACCATGCGACTTCCCCCTCGCCGCTAGATGAGGCCCGATTCCCCTGCACTGTGTGCAGAGCAATTCCGTGTTGCACATCACACATGAAAGGAGACTTGATTTTCTTGATGGCACTCCAGAGAAACAACAAGAACACTGTTTCAAGACTAGAGGGATCCTGAGGTCACTGTAGCAACACGAAACAGCTCCGTGGACGAAGAATCAACTCGAGATGAGAGGTTAGTCCCTGGCTTCGACTCCAGAGGAATACCACCTTACCACAAGCACCTCAAGAGGAGGATTCTCTCAGCTCTAGGTATGTGAGAGGGACCCTGAGTTTGCGGCCTCAAGTGGAATGGACACCGCGATGCCCTGGCTCGAAATAAGGCCGGATATCCCTGCAGTGTCTTGAATGCAGGCTCGTCTTGCATCTCCCAAGACGAAAGGATGTCTGAATCCCCTGTGGAGACCACAGAGAAAGACCTAGTTCCCCACCTCATCGCGACCGGAGGCCTCACATCCTTTGAAAACTCCAGAGGTACGCAGAGATCAGTGCCTCCAAAGGAGACGATGCCTGACTCCTCGTGAAACTTGATAGGAGTCCCAGGATTCCTGTGGCACGTGGAAAGGGACCCTTGGTCTCCCGCCTCAGCTGGAGAGGCGTCCCAATTGCCCTGCCAAGCCTCGAGGAGAATCCCGAGTTGTCCCTCGCAACTAGGCAGGAGTCCTGACGTCGCTGAACAAACACGTGGGTGGAAGGGCCATCCCCGTCGTAACTCGAGAATATACCCCAGGTTCCCGCCGCAACTCGAGAAAAACCATGAGACTTCCCCCTTGCCGCAAAATGGGGCCCGATTCCCCTGCACTGCGTGCAGAGCAATTCCGTGTTGCACATCACACATGAAAGGAGCCTTGATTTCCTTGATGGCACTCCAGAGAAACCCCAAGAACACTGTTTCAAGGCTAGAGGGATCCTGAGGTCACTGTAGCAACACGAAAGAGCTCCGTGGACCAAAAATCAACTCGAGATGAGGGGTTAGTCCCTGGCTTCGACTCCAGAGGAATACCACCTTACCACAAGCACCTCAAGAGGAGGATTCTCTCAGCTCTAGGTATGTGAGAGGGACCCTGAGTTTGCAGCCTCAAGTGGAATGGACACCGCTATGCCCTGACTCGAAATAATGCCGGATATTCCTGCAGTGACTTGAATGCGGGCTCGTCTTGCATCTCCCAAGACGAAAGGATGTCTGAATCCCCTGTGGAGACCACAGAAAAAGACCTAGTTCCCCACCTCATCACGATCGGAGGCCTCACATCCTTTGAAAACTCCAGAGGTACGCGGAGATCAGTGCCTCCAAAGGAGACGATGCCTGACTCCTCGTGAAACTTGATAGGAGTCCCAGGATTCCTGTGGCACGTGGAAAGGGACCCTTGGTCTCCCGCCTCAGCTGGAGAGGCGTCCCAATTGCCCTGCCAAGCCTCGAGGAGAATCCCGAGTTGTCCCTCGCAACTAGGCAGGAGTCCTGACCTCGCTGAACAAACACGTGTGTGGAAGGGCCATCCCCGTCGTAACTCGAGAATATACCCCAGGTTCCCGCCGCAACTCGAGAAAAACCATGCGACTTCCCCCTCGCCGCTAGATGAGGCCCGATTCCCCTGCACTGTGTGCAGAGCAATTCCGTGTTGCACATCACACATGAAAGGAGACTTGATTTTCTTGATGGCACTCCAGAGAAACAACAAGAACACTGTTTCAAGGCTAGAGGGATCCTGAGGTCACTGTAGCAACACGAAACAGCTCCGTGGACGAAGAATCAACTCGAGATGAGAGGTTAGTCCCTGGCTTCGACTCCAGAGGAATACCACCTTACCACAAGCACCTCAAGAGGAGGATTCTCTCAGCTCTAGGTATGTGAGAGGGACCCTGAGTTTGCGGCCTCAAGTGGAATGGACACCGCGATGCCCTGGCTCGAAATAAGGCCGGATATCCCTGCAGTGTCTTGAATGCAGGCTCGTCTTGCATCTCCCAAGACGAAAGGATGTCTGAATCCCCTGTGGAGACCACAGAGAAAGACCTAGTTCCCCACCTCATCGCGACCGGAGGCCTCACATCCTTTGAAAACTCCAGAGGTACGCAGAGATCAGTGCCTCCAAAGGAGACGATGCCTGACTCCTCGTGAAACTTGATAGGAGTCCCAGGATTCCTGTGGCACGTGGAAAGGGACCCTTGGTCTCCCGCCTCAGCTGGAGAGGCGTCCCAATTGCCCTGCCAAGCCTCGAGGAGAATCCCGAGTTGTCCCTCGCAACTAGGCAGGAGTCCTGACGTCGCTGAACAAACACGTGGGTGGAAGGGCCATCCCCGTCGTAACTCGAGAATATACCCCAGGTTCCCGCCGCAACTCGAGAAAAACCATGAGACTTCCCCCTTGCCGCAAAATGGGGCCCGATTCCCCTGCACTGCGTGCAGAGCAATTCCGTGTTGCACATCACACATGAAAGGAGCCTTGATTTCCTTGATGGCACTCCAGAGAAACCCCAAGAACACTGTTTCAAGGCTAGAGGGATCCTGAGGTCACTGTAGCAACACGAAAGAGCTCCGTGGACCAAAAATCAACTCGAGATGAGGGGTTAGTCCCTGGCTTCGACTCCAGAGGAATACCACCTTACCACAAGCACCTCAAGAGGAGGATTCTCTCAGCTCTAGGTATGTGAGAGGGACCCTGAGTTTGCAGCCTCAAGTGGAATGGACACCGCTATGCCCTGACTCGAAATAATGCCGGATATTCCTGCAGTGACTTGAATGCAGGCTCGTCTTGCATCTCCCAAGACGAAAGGATGTCTGAATCCCCTGTGGAGACCACAGAAAAAGACCTAGTTCCCCACCTCATCGCGACCGGAGGCCTCACATCCTTTGAAAACTCCAGAGGTACGCGGAGATCAGTGCCTCCAAAGGAGACGATGCCTGACTCCTCGTGAAACTTGATAGGAGTCCCAGGATTCCTGTGGCACGTGGAAAGGGACCCTTGGTCTCCCGCCTCAGCTGGAGAGGCGTCCCAATTGCCCTGCCAAGCCTCGAGGAGAATCCCGAGTTGTCCCTCGCAATTAGGAAGGAGTCCTGACGTCGCTGAACAAACACGTGGGTGGAAGGGCCATCCCCGTCGTAACTCGAGAATATACCCCAGGTTCCCGCCGCAACTCGAGAAAAACCATGAGACTTCCCCCTCGCCACGAGATGAGGCCCGATTCCCCTGCACTGCATGCAGCGCAATTCCGTGTTGCACATCACACATGAAAGGAGCCTTGATTTTCTTGATGGCACTCCAGAGAAACAACAAGAACACTCTTTCAAGGCTAGAGGGATCCTGAGGTCAGTGTAGCAACACGAAAGAGCTCCGTGGACCAAGAATCAACTCGAGATGAGAGGTTAGTCCCTGGCTTCGACTCCAGAGGAATACCACCTTACCACAACCACCACAAGAGGAGGCTTCTCTCAGCTCTAGGTATGTGAGAGGGACCCTGAGTTTGCGGCCTCAAGTGAAATGGACACCGCGATGCCCTGGCTCGAAATAAGGCCGGATATACGTGCAGTGTCTTGAATGCAGGCTCGTCTTGCATCTCCCAAGACGAAAGGATGTCTGAATCCCCTGTGGAGACCACAGAGAAAGACCTAGTTCCCCACCTCATCGCGACCGGAGGCCTCACATCCTTTGAAAACTCCAGAGGTACGCGGAGATCAGTGCCTCCAAAGGAGACGATGCCTGACTCCTCGTGAAACTTGATAGGAGTCCCAGGATTCCTGTGGCACGTGGAAAGGGACACTTGGTCTCCCACCTCAGCGGGAGAGGCGTCCCAATTGCCCTGCCAAGCCTCGAGGAAAATCCCGAGTTGTCCCTCGCAACTAGGCAGGAGTCCTGAAGTCACTGAAGAAACACGTGTGTGGAAGGGCCATCCCCATCGTAACTCGAGAATATTCCCCAGGTTCCCGCCGCAACTCGAGAAAAACCATGAGACTTCCCCCTTTCCGCAAAATGAGGCCTGATTCCCCTGCACTGCGTGCAGAGCAATTCCGTGTTGCACATCACACATGAAAGGAGCCTAGATTTCCTTGATGGCACTCCAGAGAAACCCCAAGAACAGTGTTTCAAGTCTAGAGGGATCCTGAGGTCACTGTAGCAACACGAAAGAGCTCCGTGGACCAAAAATCAACTCGAGATGAGGGGTTAGTCCCTGGCTTCGACTCCAGAGGAATACCACCTTACCACAAGCACCTCAAGAGGAGGATTCTCTCAGCTCTAGGTATGTGAGAGGGACCCTGAGTTTGCAGCCTCAAGTGGAATGGACACCGCTATGCCCTGACTCGAAATAAGGCCGGATATCCCTGCAGTGACTTGAATGCAGGCTCGTCTTGCATCTCCCAAGACGAAAGGATGTCTGAATCCCCTGTGGAGACCACAGAGAAAGACCTAGTTCCCCACATCATCGCGACCGGAGGCCTCACATCCTTTGAAAACTCCAGAGGTACGCGGAGATCAGTGCCTCCAAAGGAGACGATGCCTGACTCCTCGTGAAACTTGATAGGAGTCCCAGGATTCCTGTGGCACGTGGAAAGGGACCCTTGGTCTCCCGCCTCAGCTGGAGAGGCGTCCCAATTGCCCTGCCAAGCCTCGAGGAGAATCCTGAGTTGTCCCTCGCAACTAGGCAGGAGTCCTGACGTCGCTGAACAAACACGTGGGTGGAAGGGCCATCCCCGTCGTAACTCGAGAATATACCCTAGGTTCCCGCCGAAACTCAAGAAAAACCATGAGACTTCCCCCTCGCCGCGAGATGAGGCCCGATTCCCCTGCACTGTGTGCAGAGCAATTCCGTGTTGCACATCACACATGAAAGGAGCCTTGATTTTCTTGATGGCACTCCAGAGAAACAACAAGAACACTGTTTCAAGGCTAGAGGGATCCTGAGGTCACTGTAGCAACACGAAAGAGCTCCGTGGACCAAAAATCAACTCGAGATGAGAGGTTAGTCCCTGGCTTCGACTCCAGAGGAATACCACCTTACAACAAGCACCTCAAGAGGAGGCTTCTCTCAGCTCTAGGTATGTGAGAGGGACCCAGATTTTGCGGCATCAAGTGGAATGGACACTGCGATGCCCTGACTTGAAATAAGGCAGGATATCCCTGCAGTGACTTGAATGCAGGCTCGTCTTGCATCTCCCAAGACGAAAGGATGTCTGAATCTCCTGTGGAGACCACAGAGAAAGACCTAGTTCCCCACCTCATTGCGACCGGAGGCCTCACATCCTTTGAAAACTCCAGAGGTATGCGGAGATCAGTGCCTCCAAAGGAGACGATGCCTGACTCCTCGTGAAACTTGATAGGAGTCCCAGGATTCCTGTGGCACGTGGAAAGGGAACCTTGGTCTCCCGCCTCAGCTGGAGAGGCGTCCCAATTGCCCTGCCAAGTCTCGAGGAGAATCCCGAGCTGTCCCTCGCAACTAGGCAGGAGTCCTGACGTCGCTGAACAAACACGTGGCTGGAAGGGCCATCCCCGTCGTAACTCGAGAATATACCCGAGGTTCCCGCCGCAACTCGAGAAAACCATGAGACTTCCACCTCGCCGCGAGATGAGGCCCGATTCCCCTGCACTGCGTGCAGAGCAATACCGTGTTGCACATCACACATGAAAGGAGCCTTGATTTCCTTGATGGCACTCCAGAGAAACAACAAGAACACTGTTTCAAGGCTAGAGGGATCCTGAGGTCACTGTAGCAACACAAAAGAGCTCCGTGGACCAAAAATCAACTCGAGATGAGAGGTTAGTCCCTGGCTTCGACTCCAGAGGAATACCACCTTACCACAAGCACCTCAAGAGGAGGCTTCTCTCAACTCTAGGTATGTGAGAGGGACCCTGAGTGTGCGGCCTCAAGTGAAATGGACACCGCGATGCCCTGACGCGAAATAAGGCCGGATATCCCTGCAGTGACTTGAATGCAGGCTGGTCTTGCATCTCCCAAGATGAAATGTTGTCTGAATCCCCTGTGGAGACCACAGAGAAAGACCTAGTTCCCCACTTCATCGCGACCGGAGGCCTCACATCCTTTGAAAACTCCAGAGGTACGCGGAGATCAGTGCCTCCAAAGGAGACGATGCCTGACTCCTCGTGAAACTTGATACGAGTCCCAGGATTCCTGTGGCCCGTGGAAAGGGACCCTTGGTCTCCTGCCTCAGCTGGAGAGGCGTCCCAATTGCCCTGCCAAGCCTCGAGGAGAATCCCGAGTTGTCCCTCGCAACTAGGCAGGAGTCCTGACGTTGCTGAAGAAACACGTGTGTGGAAGGGCCATCCCCGTCGTAACTCGAGAATATACCCCAGGTTCCCGCCGCAACTCGAGAAAAACCATAAGACTTCCCACTCGCCGTGAGATGAGGCCCGATTCCCCTGCACTGCGTGCAGAGCAATTCCGTGTTGCACATCAAACATGAAAGGATCCTTGATTTTCTTGATAGCACTCCAGAGAAACCCCAAGAACACTCTTTCAAGGCTATAGGGATCCTGAGGTCACTGTAGCAACACGAAAGAGCTCCGTGGACCAAAAATCAACTCGAGATGAGAGGTTAGTCCCTGGCTTCGACTCCAGAGGAATACCACCTTACCACAAGCACCTCAAGAGGAGGCTTCTCTCAACTCTAGGTATGTGAGAGGGACCCTGAGTTTGTGGCCTCAAGTGGAATGGACACCGCGATGCCCTGACGCGAAATAAGGCCGGATATCCCTGCAGTGACTTGAATGCAGGCTCGTCTTGCATCTCCCAAGATGAAAGGATGTCTGAATCCCCTGTGGAGACCACAGAGATAGACGTAGTTCCCCACCTTATCGCGACCGGAGGCCTCACATCCTTTGAAATCTTCAGAGGTACGCGGAGATCAGTGCCTCCAAAGGAGACGATGCCTGACTCCCGTGAATCTTGATAGGAGTCCCAGGATTCCTGTGGCACGTTGAAAGGGACCCTTGGTCTCCCGCCTCAGCTGGAGAGGCGTCGCAATTGCCCTGCCAAGCCTCGAGGGGAATCCCGAGTTGTCCCTCGCAACTAGGCAGGAGTCCTGACGTCGCTGAACAAACACGTGTGCGGAAGGTCCATCCCTGTCGTAACTCGAGAATATACCCCAGGTTCCCGCCGTAACTCGAGAAAAACCATGAGACTTCCCTCTCGCCCCGAGATGAGGCCTGATTCCCCTGTAGTGCGTGCAGAGCAATTCCGTGTTGCACATCACACATGAAAGGAGCCTTGATTTCCTTGATGGCACTCCAGAGAAACCCCAAGAACACTCTTTCAAGGCTAGAGGGATCCTGAGGTCACTGTAGCAACAAGAAAGAGCTCCGTGGACCAAAAATCAACTCGAGATGAGAGGTTAGTCCCTGGCTTCGACTCCAGAGGAATACCACCTTACCACAAGCACCTCAATAGGAGGCTTCTCTCAGCTCTAGTTATGTGAGAGGGACCCTGAGTTTGTGGCCTCAAGTGGAATGGACACCGCGATGCCCTGACGCGAAATAAGGCCGGATATCCCTGCAGTGACTTGAATGCAGGCTCGTCTTGCATCTCCCAAGACGAAAGGATGTCTGAATACCCTGTGGAGACCACAGAGAAAGACCTAGTTCCCCACCTCATCGCGACCGGAGGCCTCACATCCTTTGAAAACTCCAGAGGTACACTGAGATCAGTGCCTCCAAAGGAGATGATGCCTGACTCCTCGTGAAAATTGATAGGAGTCCCAGGATTCCTGTGGCACGTGGAAAGGGACCCTTGGTCTCCCGCCTCAGCTGGAGAGGCGTCCCAATTTCCCTGCCAAGCCTCGAGGAGAATCCCGAGTTGTCCCTCGCAACTAGGCAGGAATCCTGACGTCGCAGAACAAACAAGTGGGGGGAAGGGCCATCCCCGTCGTAACTCGAGAATATACCCCAGGTTCCCGCCGCAACTCGAGAAAAACCATAAGACTTCCCCTTCGACGCAAGATGAGGCCCGATTCCCCTGCACTGCATTCAAAGCAATTCCGTATTGCACATCAAACATGAAATGAGCCTTGATTTCCTTGATGGCACTCCAGAGAAACCCCAAGAACACTGTTTAAAGGCTAGAGGGATCCTGAGGTCACTGTAGCAACACGAAAGAGCTCCGTGGACCAAAAATCAACTCGAGATGAGGGGTTAGTCCCTGGCTTCGACTCCAGAGGAATACCACCTTACCACAAGCACATCAAGAGGAGGCTTCTCTCAGCTCTAGGTATGTGAGAGGGACCCTGAGTTTGCGGCCTCAAGTGGAATGGACACCGCAATGCCCTGACTCGAAATAAGGCCGGATATCCCTGCAGTGACTTGAATGCAGGCTCGTCTTGCATCTCCCAAGACGAAAGGATGTCTGAATCCCCTGTGGAGACCACAGAGACAGACTTGGTTCCCCACTTCATGGCGACCGGAGGCCTCACATCCTTTGAAAACTCCAGAGGTACGCGGAGATCAGTGCCTCCAATGGAGACGATGCCTGACTCCTCGTGAAACTTGATACGAGTCCCAGGATTCCTGTGGCCCGTGGAAAGGGACCCTTGGTCTCCTGCCTCAGCTGGAGAGGCGTCCCAATTGCCCTGCCAAGCCTCGAGGAGAATCCCGAGTTGTCCCTCGCAACTAGGCAGGAGTCCTGACGTCGCTGAAGAAACACGTGTGTGGAAGGGCCATCCCCGTCGTAACTCGAGAATATACCCCAGGTTCCCGCCGCAACTCGAGAAAAACCATGAGACTTCCCCCTCGCCGTGAGATGAGGCCCGATTCCCCTGCACTGCGTGCAGAGCAATTCCGTGTTGCACATCACACATGTAAGGAGCCTTGGTTTTCTTGATGGCACTCCAGAGAAACCCCAAGAACACTCTTTCAAGGCTAGAGGGATCCTGAGGTCACTGTAGCAACAAGAAAGAGCTCCGTGGACCAAAAATCAACTCGAGATGAGAGGTTAGTCCCTGGCTTCGACTCCAGAGGAATACCACCTTACCACAAGCACCTCAAGAGGAGGCTTCTCTCAGCTCTAAGTATGTGAGAGGGACCCTGAGTTTGTGGCCACAGGTGGAATGGACACTGTGATGCCCTGACTCGAAATAAGGCCGGATATCCCAGCAGTGACTTGAATGCAGGCTCGTCTTGCATCTCCCAAGACGAAAGGATGTCTGAATCCCCTGTGGAGACCACAGAGAAAGACCTAGTTCCCCACCTCATCGTGACCGGAGGCCTCACATCCTTTGAAAACTCCAGAGGTACGCGGAGATCAGTGCCTCCAAAGGAGACGATGCCTGACTTCTCGTGAAACTTGATAGGAGTCCCAGGATTCCTGTGGCACGTGGAAAGGGACACTTGGTTTCCCGCCTCAGCTGGAGAGGCGTCCCAATTGCCCTGCCAAGCCTCGAGGGGAATCCCGAGTTGTCCCTCGCAACTAGGCAGGAGTCCTGACGTCGTTGAACAAACACGTGTGTGGCAGGGCCATCCCCGGCGTAACTCGAGAATATACCCCAGGTTCCCGCCGCAACTCGAGAAAAACCATGAGACTTCCCCCTCGCCACGAGATGAGGCCCGATTCCCCTGCACTGCATGCAGCGCAATTCCGTGTTGCACATCACACATGAAAGGAGCCTTGATTTTCTTGATGGCACTCCAGAGAAACAACAAGAACACTCTTTCAAGGCTAGAGGGATCCTGAGGTCAGTGTAGCAACACGAAAGAGCTCCGTGGACCAAGAATCAACTCGAGATGAGAGGTTAGTCCCTGGCTTCGACTCCAGAGGAATACCACCTTACCACAACCACCACAAGAGGAGGCTTCTCTCAGCTCTAGGTATGTGAGAGGGACCCTGAGTTTGCGGCCTCAAGTGAAATGGACACCGCGATGCCCTGGCTCGAAATAAGGCCGGATATACGTGCAGTGTCTTGAATGCAGGCTCGTCTTGCATCTCCCAAGACGAAAGGATGTCTGAATCCCCTGTGGAGACCACAGAGAAAGACCTAGTTCCCCACCTCATCGCGACCGGAGGCCTCACATCCTTTGAAAACTCCAGAGGTACGCGGAGATCAGTGCCTCCAAAGGAGACGATGCCTGACTCCTCGTGAAACTTGATAGGAGTCCCAGGATTCCTGTGGCACGTGGAAAGGGACACTTGGTCTCCCACCTCAGCGGGAGAGGCGTCCCAATTGCCCTGCCAAGCCTCGAGGAAAATCCCGAGTTGTCCCTCGCAACTAGGCAGGAGTCCTGAAGTCACTGAAGAAACACGTGTGTGGAAGGGCCATCCCCATCGTAACTCGAGAATATTCCCCAGGTTCCCGCCGCAACTCGAGAAAAACCATGAGACTTCCCCCTTTCCGCAAAATGAGGCCTGATTCCCTTGCACTGCGTGCAGAGCAATTCCGTGTTGCACATCACACATGAAAGGAGCCTAGATTTCCTTGATGGCACTCCAGAGAAACCCCAAGAACAGTGTTTCAAGTCTAGAGGGATCCTGAGGTCACTGTAGCAACACGAAAGAGCTCCGTGGACCAAAAATCAACTCGAGATGAGGGGTTAGTCCCTGGCTTCGACTCCAGAGGAATACCACCTTACCACAAGCACCTCAAGAGGAGGATTCTCTCAGCTCTAGGTATGTGAGAGGGACCCTGAGTTTGCAGCCTCAAGTGGAATGGACACCGCTATGCCCTGACTCGAAATAAGGCCGGATATCCCTGCAGTGACTTGAATGCAGGCTCGTCTTGCATCTCCCAAGACGAAAGGATGTCTGAATCCCCTGTGGAGACCACAGAGAAAGACCTAGTTCCCCACATCATCGCGACCGGAGGCCTCACATCCTTTGAAAACTCCAGAGGTACGCGGAGATCAGTGCCTCCAAAGGAGACGATGCCTGACTCCTCGTGAAACTTGATAGGAGTCCCAGGATTCCTGTGGCACGTGGAAAGGGACCCTTGGTCTCCCGCCTCAGCTGGAGAGGCGTCCCAATTGCCCTGCCAAGCCTCGAGGAGAATCCTGAGTTGTCCCTCGCAACTAGGCAGGAGTCCTGACGTCGCTGAACAAACACGTGGGTGGAAGGGCCATCCCCGTCGTAACTCGAGAATATACCCTAGGTTCCCGCCGAAACTCAAGAAAAACCATGAGACTTCCCCCTCGCCGCGAGATGAGGCCCGATTCCCCTGCACTGTGTGCAGAGCAATTCCGTGTTGCACATCACACATGAAAGGAGCCTTGATTTTCTTGATGGCACTCCAGAGAAACAACAAGAACACTGTTTCAAGGCTAGAGGGATCCTGAGGTCACTGTAGCAACACGAAAGAGCTCCGTGGACCAAAAATCAACTCGAGATGAGAGGTTAGTCCCTGGCTTCGACTCCAGAGGAATACCACCTTACAACAAGCACCTCAAGAGGAGGCTTCTCTCAGCTCTAGGTATGTGAGAGGGACCCAGATTTTGCGGCATCAAGTGGAATGGACACTGCGATGCCCTGACTTGAAATAAGGCAGGATATCCCTGCAGTGACTTGAATGCAGGCTCGTCTTGCATCTCCCAAGACGAAAGGATGTCTGAATCTCCTGTGGAGACCACAGAGAAAGACCTAGTTCCCCACCTCATTGCGACCGGAGGCCTCACATCCTTTGAAAACTCCAGAGGTATGCGGAGATCAGTGCCTCCAAAGGAGACGATGCCTGACTCCTCGTGAAACTTGATAGGAGTCCCAGGATTCCTGTGGCACGTGGAAAGGGAACCTTGGTCTCCCGCCTCAGCTGGAGAGGCGTCCCAATTGCCCTGCCAAGTCTCGAGGAGAATCCCGAGCTGTCCCTCGCAACTAGGCAGGAGTCCTGACGTCGCTGAACAAACACGTGGCTGGAAGGGCCATCCCCGTCGTAACTCGAGAATATACCCGAGGTTCCCGCCGCAACTCGAGAAAACCATGAGACTTCCACCTCGCCGCGAGATGAGGCCCGATTCCCCTGCACTGCGTGCAGAGCAATACCGTGTTGCACATCACACATGAAAGGAGCCTTGATTTCCTTGATGGCACTCCAGAGAAACAACAAGAACACTGTTTCAAGGCTAGAGGGATCCTGAGGTCACTGTAGCAACACAAAAGAGCTCCGTGGACCAAAAATCAACTCGAGATGAGAGGTTAGTCCCTGGCTTCGACTCCAGAGGAATACCACCTTACCACAAGCACCTCAAGAGGAGGCTTCTCTCAACTCTAGGTATGTGAGAGGGACCCTGAGTGTGCGGCCTCAAGTGAAATGGACACCGCGATGCCCTGACGCGAAATAAGGCCGGATATCCCTGCAGTGACTTGAATGCAGGCTGGTCTTGCATCTCCCAAGATGAAATGTTGTCTGAATCCCCTGTGGAGACCACAGAGAAAGACCTAGTTCCCCACTTCATCGCGACCGGAGGCCTCACATCCTTTGAAAACTCCAGAGGTACGCGGAGATCAGTGCCTCCAAAGGAGACGATGCCTGACTCCTCGTGAAACTTGATACGAGTCCCAGGATTCCTGTGGCCCGTGGAAAGGGACCCTTGGTCTCCTGCCTCAGCTGGAGAGGCGTCCCAATTGCCCTGCCAAGCCTCGAGGAGAATCCCGAGTTGTCCCTCGCAACTAGGCAGGAGTCCTGACGTTGCTGAAGAAACACGTGTGTGGAAGGGCCATCCCCGTCGTAACTCGAGAATATACCCCAGGTTCCCGCCGCAACTCGAGAAAAACCATAAGACTTCCCACTCGCCGTGAGATGAGGCCCGATTCCCCTGCACTGCGTGCAGAGCAATTCCGTGTTGCACATCAAACATGAAAGGATCCTTGATTTTCTTGATAGCACTCCAGAGAAACCCCAAGAACACTCTTTCAAGGCTATAGGGATCCTGAGGTCACTGTAGCAACACGAAAGAGCTCCGTGGACCAAAAATCAACTCGAGATGAGAGGTTAGTCCCTGGCTTCGACTCCAGAGGAATACCACCTTACCACAAGCACCTCAAGAGGAGGCTTCTCTCAACTCTAGGTATGTGAGAGGGACCCTGAGTTTGTGGCCTCAAGTGGAATGGACACCGCGATGCCCTGACGCGAAATAAGGCCGGATATCCCTGCAGTGACTTGAATGCAGGCTCGTCTTGCATCTCCCAAGATGAAAGGATGTCTGAATCCCCTGTGGAGACCACAGAGATAGACGTAGTTCCCCACCTTATCGCGACCGTAGGCCTCACATCCTTTGAAAACTTCAGAGGTACGCGGAGATCAGTGCCTCCAAAGGAGACGATGCCTGACTCCCGTGAATCTTGATAGGAGTCCCAGGATTCCTGTGGCACGTTGAAAGGGACCCTTGGTCTCCCGCCTCAGCTGGAGAGGCGTCGCAATTGCCCTGCCAAGCCTCGAGGGGAATCCCGAGTTGTCCCTCGCAACTAGGCAGGAGTCCTGACGTCGCTGAACAAACACGTGTGCGGAAGGTCCATCCCTGTCGTAACTCGAGAATATACCCCAGGTTCCCGCCGTAACTCGAGAAAAACCATGAGACTTCCCTCTCGCCCCGAGATGAGGCCTGATTCCCCTGTAGTGCGTGCAGAGCAATTCCGTGTTGCACATCACACATGAAAGGAGCCTTGATTTCCTTGATGGCACTCCAGAGAAACCCCAAGAACACTCTTTCAAGGCTAGAGGGATCCTGAGGTCACTGTAGCAACAAGAAAGAGCTCCGTGGACCAAAAATCAACTCGAGATGAGAGGTTAGTCCCTGGCTTCGACTCCAGAGGAATACCACCTTACCACAAGCACCTCAATAGGAGGCTTCTCTCAGCTCTAGTTATGTGAGAGGGACCCTGAGTTTGTGGCCTCAAGTGGAATGGACACCGCGATGCCCTGACGCGAAATAAGGCCGGATATCCCTGCAGTGACTTGAATGCAGGCTCGTCTTGCATCTCCCAAGACGAAAGGATGTCTGAATACCCTGTGGAGACCACAGAGAAAGACCTAGTTCCCCACCTCATCGCGACCGGAGGCCTCACATCCTTTGAAAACTCCAGAGGTACACTGAGATCAGTGCCTCCAAAGGAGATGATGCCTGACTCCTCGTGAAAATTGATAGGAGTCCCAGGATTCCTGTGGCACGTGGAAAGGGACCCTTGGTCTCCCGCCTCAGCTGGAGAGGCGTCCCAATTTCCCTGCCAAGCCTCGAGGAGAATCCCGAGTTGTCCCTCGCAACTAGGCAGGAATCCTGACGTCGCAGAACAAACAAGTGGGGGGAAGGGCCATCCCCGTCGTAACTCGAGAATATACCCCAGGTTCCCGCCGCAACTCGAGAAAAACCATAAGACTTCCCCTTCGACGCAAGATGAGGCCCGATTCCCCTGCACTGCATTCAAAGCAATTCCGTATTGCACATCAAACATGAAATGAGCCTTGATTTCCTTGATGGCACTCCAGAGAAACCCCAAGAACACTGTTTAAAGGCTAGAGGGATCCTGAGGTCACTGTAGCAACACGAAAGAGCTCCGTGGACCAAAAATCAACTCGAGATGAGGGGTTAGTCCCTGGCTTCGACTCCAGAGGAATACCACCTTACCACAAGCACATCAAGAGGAGGCTTCTCTCAGCTCTAGGTATGTGAGAGGGACCCTGAGTTTGCGGCCTCAAGTGGAATGGACACCGCAATGCCCTGACTCGAAATAAGGCCGGATATCCCTGCAGTGACTTGAATGCAGGCTCGTCTTGCATCTCCCAAGACGAAAGGATGTCTGAATCCCCTGTGGAGACCACAGAGACAGACTTGGTTCCCCACTTCATGGCGACCGGAGGCCTCACATCCTTTGAAAACTCCAGAGGTACGCGGAGATCAGTGCCTCCAATGGAGACGATGCCTGACTCCTCGTGAAACTTGATACGAGTCCCAGGATTCCTGTGGCCCGTGGAAAGGGACCCTTGGTCTCCTGCCTCAGCTGGAGAGGCGTCCCAATTGCCCTGCCAAGCCTCGAGGAGAATCCCGAGTTGTCCCTCGCAACTAGGCAGGAGTCCTGACGTCGCTGAAGAAACACGTGTGTGGAAGGGCCATCCCCGTCGTAACTCGAGAATATACCCCAGGTTCCCGCCGCAACTCGAGAAAAACCATGAGACTTCCCCCTCGCCGTGAGATGAGGCCCGATTCCCCTGCACTGCGTGCAGAGCAA
This sequence comes from Cervus elaphus, assembly GCF_910594005.1. Lineage (NCBI taxonomy): Eukaryota > Metazoa > Chordata > Mammalia > Artiodactyla > Cervidae > Cervus > Cervus elaphus. The sequence continues at coordinate 9,207,439 of NC_057834.1, read as the reverse complement.
TTCCGTGTTGCACATCACACATGTAAGGAGCCTTGGTTTTCTTGATGGCACTCCAGAGAAACCCCAAGAACACTCTTTCAAGGCTAGAGGGATCCTGAGGTCACTGTAGCAACAAGAAAGAGCTCCGTGGACCAAAAATCAACTCGAGATGAGAGGTTAGTCCCTGGCTTCGACTCCAGAGGAATACCACCTTACCACAAGCACCTCAAGAGGAGGCTTCTCTCAGCTCTAAGTATGTGAGAGGGACCCTGAGTTTGTGGCCACAGGTGGAATGGACACTGTGATGCCCTGACTCGAAATAAGGCCGGATATCCCTGCAGTGACTTGAATGCAGGCTCGTCTTGCATCTCCCAAGACGAAAGGATGTCTGAATCCCCTGTGGAGACCACAGAGAAAGACCTAGTTCCCCACCTCATCGTGACCGGAGGCCTCACATCCTTTGAAAACTCCAGAGGTACGCGGAGATCAGTGCCTCCAAAGGAGACGATGCCTGACTTCTCGTGAAACTTGATAGGAGTCCCAGGATTCCTGTGGCACGTGGAAAGGGACACTTGGTTTCCCGCCTCAGCTGGAGAGGCGTCCCAATTGCCCTGCCAAGCCTCGAGGGGAATCCCGAGTTGTCCCTCGCAACTAGGCAGGAGTCCTGACGTCGTTGAACAAACACGTGTGTGGCAGGGCCATCCGCGGCGTAACTCGAGAATATACCCCAGGTTCCCGCCGCAACTCGAGAAAAACCATGAGACTTCCCCCTCGCCGCGAGATTAGGCCCGATTCCCCTGCACTGCATGCAGAGCAATTCCGTGTTGCACATCAAACATGAAAGGAGCCTTGATTTCCTTGATGGTAGTCCAGAGAAACCCCAAGAACACTGTTTCAAGGCTAGAGGAAAACTGAGGTCACTGTAGCAACACGAAAGAGCTCCGTGGACCAAAAATCAACTCGAGATGAGAGGTTAGTTCCTGGCTTCGACTCCAGAGGAATACCACCTTACCACAAGCACCTCAAGAGGAGGCTTCTCTCAGCTCTAGGTATGTGAGAGGCACCCTGAGTTTGCGGCCTAAAGTGGAATGGACACCGCGATGCCCTGACTCCAAATATGGCCGGATATCCCTGCAGTGACTTGAATGCGGGCTCGTCTTGCATCTCCCAAGACGAAAGGATGTCTGAATCCCCTGTGGAGACCACAGAGAAAGACCTAGTTCCCCACCTCATCGCGACCGGAGGCCTCACATCCTTTGAAAACTCCAGAGGTATGCGGAGATCAGTGCCTCCAAAGGAGACGATGCCTGACTCCTCGTGAAACTTGATAGGAGTCCCAGGATTCCTGTGGCACGTGGAAAGGGACCCTTGGTCTCCCGCCTCAGCTTTAGAGGCGTCCCAATTGCCCTGCCAAGCCTCGAGGAGAATCCCGAGTTGTCCCTCGCAACTAGGCAGGAGTCCTGAAGTCGCTGAACAAACACGTGGCTGGAAGGGCCATCCCCGTCGTAACTCGAGAATATAGCCCAGGTTCCCACCGCAACTCGAGAAAAACCATGAGACTTCCCCCTCGCCGCTAGATGAGGCCCGATTCCCCTGCACTGCGTGCAGAGCAATTCCGTGTTGCACATCACACATGAAAGGAGCCTTGATTTCCTTGATGGCACTCCAGAGAAACCCCAAGAACACTGTTGCAAGGCTAGAGGGATCCTGTGGTCACTGTAGCAACACGAAAGAGCTCCGTGGACGAAAAATCAACTCGATATGAGAGGTTAGTCCCTGGCTTCGACTCCAGAGAAATACCACCTTACCACAAGCACCTCAAGAGGAGGCTTCTCTCAGCTCTAGGTATGTGAGAGGGACCCTGATTTTGCGGGTTCAAGTGGAATGGACACCGCGATGCCCTGACTCAAAATAAGGCCGAATATCCCTGCAGTGACATGAATGCAGGCTTGTCTTGCATCTCCCAACATGAAAGGATGTCTGAATCCCCTGTGGAGACCACCGAGAAAGACCTAGTTCACCACCTCATGGCGACCGGAGGCCTCACATCCTTTGAAAACTCCAAAGGTACGCGGAGATCAGTGCCTCCAAAGGAGACGATGCCTGACTCCTCGTGAAACTTGATAGGAGTCCCAGGATTCCTGTGGCACGAGGAAAGGGACCCTTGGTCTCCCGCCTCAGCTGGAGAGGCGTCCCAATTGCCCTGCCAAGCCTCGAGGAATATCCCGAGTTGTCCCTCGCAACTAGGCAGGAGTCCTGACGTCGCTGAACAAACACGTGGGTGGAAGGGCCATCCCCGTCGTAACTCGAGAATATACCCCAGGTTCCCGCTGCAACTCGAGAAAAACCATGAGACTTCCCCCTTGCCGCAAAATGAGGCCCGATTCCCCTGCACTGCGTGCAGAGCAATTCCGTGTTGCACATCACACATGAAAGGAGCCTTGATTTCCTTGATGGCACTCCAGAGAAACCCCAAGAACACTGTTTCAAGGCTAGAGGGATCCTGAGGTCACTGTAGCAACACGAAAGAGCTCCGTGGACCAAAAATCAACCCGAGATGAGAGCTTAGTCCCTGGCTTCGACTCCAGAGGAATACCACCTTACCACAAGCACCTCAAGAGGATGATTCTCTCAGCTCTAGGTATGTGAGAGGGACCCTGAGTTTGCAGCCTCAAGTGGAATGGACACCGCGATGCCCTGACTCGAAATAAGGCCGGATATCCCTGCAGTGACTTGAATGCAGGCTCGTCTTGCATCTCCCAAGACGAAAGGATGTCTGAATCCCCTGTGGAGACCACAGAGAAAGACCTAGTTCCCCACCTCATCGCGACCGGAGGCCTCACATCCTTTGAAAACTCCAGAGGTACGCGGAGATCAGTGCCTCCAAAGGAGACGATGCCTGACTCCTCGTGAAATTGATAGGAGTCCCAGGATTCCTGTGGCACGTGGAAAGGGACCCTTGGTCTCCCGCCTCAGCTGGAGAGGCGTCCCAATTGCCCTGCTAAGTCTCGAGGAGAATCCCGAGTTGTCCCTCGCAACTAGGCAGGAGTCCTTACGTCGTTGAACAAACACGTGGCTAGAAGTGCCATCCCCGTCGTAATTGGAGAATATACCCCAGATTCCCGCCGCAACTCGAGAAAAACCGTGAGACTTCCCCCACACCGCGAGATGAGGCCCGATTCCCCTGCACTGCATGCAGAGCAATTCCGTGTTGCACATCACACATGAAAGGAGCCTTGATTTCCTTGATGGCACTCCAGAGAAACCCCAAGAACACTGTTTCAAGGCTAGAGGGATCCTGAGGTCACTGTAGCAACACGAAAGAGCTCCATGGACCAAAAATCAACTCGAGATGAGTGGTTAGTCCCTGGCTTCGACTCCAGAGGAATACCACCTTACCACAAGCACCTCAAGAGGAGGCTTCTCTCAGCTCTAGGTATGTGAGAGGGACCCTGAGTTAGCGGCCTCAAGTGGAATGGACACCGCGAAGCCCTGACTCGAAATAAAGGCGGATATTCCTGCAGTGACTTGAATGCAGGCTCCTCTTGCATCTCCCAAGACGAAGGATGTCTGAATCCGCTGTGGAGACCACAGAGAAAGACCTAGTTCCCCACCTCATCGCGACCGGAGGCCTCACATCCTTTGAAAACTCCAGAGGTACGCGGAGATCAGTGCCTCCAAAGGAGACGTTGCCTGACTGCTCGTGAAACTTCTTAGGAGTCCCAGGATTCCTGTGGCACGTGGAAAGCGACCCTTGGTCTCCCGCCTCAGTTGGAGAGGCGTCCCAATTGCCCTGCCAAGCCTCGAGGAGAATCCCGAGTTGTCCCTCGCAACTAGGCAGGAGACCTGACGTCGCTGAACAAACACGTGTGTGGAAGGGCCATCCCCGTCGTAACTCGAGAATATACCCCAGGTTCCCGCCGCAACTCGAGAAAAACCATGAGACTTCCCACTCGCCGTGAGATGAGGCCCGAATCCCCTGCACTGCGTGCAGAGCAATTCCGTCTTGCAAATCACACATGAAAGGAACCTTGATTTCCTTGATGGCACTACAGAGAAACCCCAAAAACACTTTTTCAAGGCTAGAGGGATCCTGAGGTCACTGTAGCAACAAGAAAGAGCTCCGTGGACCAAAAATCAACTCGAGATGAGAGGGTAGTTCCTGGCTTCGACTCCAGAGGAATACCACCTTACCACAAGAACCTCAACAGGAGGCTTCTCTCAGCTCTAGGAATGTGAGAGGGACCCTGAGTTTGCGGCCTCAAGTGGAATGGACACCGCGCTGCCCTGACTCGAAATAAGGCCGGATATCCCTGCAGTGACTTGAATGCAGGCTCGTCTTGCATCTCCCAAGACGAAAGGATGTCTGAATCCCCTGTGGAGACCACAGAGAAAGACCTAGTTCCCCAACTCATCACGACCGGAGGCCTCACATCCTTTGAAAACTCCAGAGGTACGCGGAGATCAGTGCCTCCAAAGGAGACGATGCCTGACTCCTCGTGAAACTTGATAGGAGTCCCAGGATTCCTGCGGCACGTGGAAAGGGACCCTTGGTCTCCGCCTCAGCTGGAGAGGCGTCCCAATCGCCCTGCCAAGCCTCGAGGAGAATCCCGAATTGTCCCTCGCAACTAGCTAGGAGTCCTGACGTCGCTGAAGAAACACCTGGGTGGAAGGGCCATCCCCGTCGTAACTCGAGAATATACCCCTGGTTCCCGCCGCAACTCGAGAAAAACCATGAGACTTCCCCCTCGCCGCGAGATGAGGCCCGATTCCCCTGCACTGTGTGCAGAGCAATTCCGTGTTGCACATCACACATGAAACGAGCCTTGATTTCCTTGATGGCACTCCAGAGAACCCGCAAGAACACTGTTTCAAGGCTAGAGGGATCCTGAGGTCACTGTAGCAACACGAAAGAGCTCCGTGGACCAAAATTCAACTCGAGATGACAGGTTAGTCCCTGGCTTCGACTCCACAGGAATACCACCTTACCACAAGCAACTCAAGAGGAGGCTTCTCTAAGCTCTAGATATGTGAGAGGGACCCTGAGTTTGCAGCCTCAAGTGGAATGGACACCGCGATGCCCTGACTCGAAATAAGGCCGGATATCCCTGCAGTGACTTGAATGCAGGCTCGTCTTGCATCTCCCAAGACGAAAGGATGTCTGAATCCCCTGTGGAGACCACAGAGAAAGACCTAGTTCCCCACCTCATCGCGACCGGAGGCCTCACATCCTTTGAAAACTCCAGAGGTACGCGGAGATCAGTGCCTCCAAAGGAGACGATGCCTGACTCCTCGTGAAATTGATAGGAGTCCCAGGATTCCTGTGGCACGTGGAAAGGGACCCTTGGTCTCCCGCCTCAGCTGGAGAGGCGTCCCAATTGCCCTGCTAAGTCTCGAGGAGAATCCCGAGTTGTCCCTCGCAACTAGGCAGGAGTCCTTACGTCGTTGAACAAACACGTGGCTAGAAGTGCCATCCCCGTCGTAATTGGAGAATATACCCCAGATTCCCGCCGCAACTCGAGAAAAACCGTGAGACTTCCCCCACACCGCGAGATGAGGCCCGATTCCCCTGCACTGCATGCAGAGCAATTCCGTGTTGCACATCACACATGAAAGGAGCCTTGATTTCCTTGATGGCACTCCAGAGAAACCCCAAGAACACTGTTTCAAGGCTAGAGGGATCCTGAGGTCACTGTAGCAACACGAAAGAGCTCCATGGACCAAAAATCAACTCGAGATGAGTGGTTAGTCCCTGGCTTCGACTCCAGAGGAATACCACCTTACCACAAGCACCTCAAGAGGAGGCTTCTCTCAGCTCTAGGTATGTGAGAGGGACCCTGAGTTAGCGGCCTCAAGTGGAATGGACACCGCGAAGCCCTGACTCGAAATAAAGGCGGATATTCCTGCAGTGACTTGAATGCAGGCTCCTCTTGCATCTCCCAAGACGAAGGATGTCTGAATCCGCTGTGGAGACCACAGAGAAAGACCTAGTTCCCCACCTCATCGCGACCGGAGGCCTCACATCCTTTGAAAACTCCAGAGGTACGCGGAGATCAGTGCCTCCAAAGGAGACGTTGCCTGACTGCTCGTGAAACTTCTTAGGAGTCCCAGGATTCCTGTGGCACGTGGAAAGGGACCCTTGGTCTCCCGCCTCAGTTGGAGAGGCGTCCCAATTGCCCTGCCAAGCCTCGAGGAGAATCCCGAGTTGTCCCTCGCAACTAGGCAGGAGACCTGACGTCGCTGAACAAACACGTGTGTGGAAGGGCCATCCCCGTCGTAACTCGAGAATATACCCCAGGTTCCCGCCGCAACTCGAGAAAAACCATGAGACTTCCCACTCGCCGTGAGATGAGGCCCGAATCCCCTGCACTGCGTGCAGAGCAATTCCGTCTTGCAAATCACACATGAAAGGAACCTTGATTTCCTTGATGGCACTACAGAGAAACCCCAAAAACACTTTTTCAAGGCTAGAGGGATCCTGAGGTCACTGTAGCAACAAGAAAGAGCTCCGTGGACCAAAAATCAACTCGAGATGAGAGGGTAGTTCCTGGCTTCGACTCCAGAGGAATACCACCTTACCACAAGAACCTCAACAGGAGGCTTCTCTCAGCTCTAGGAATGTGAGAGGGACCCTGAATTTGCGGCCTCAAGTGGAATGGACACCGCGCTGCCCTGACTCGAAATAAGGCCGGATATCCCTGCAGTGACTTGAATGCAGGCTCGTCTTGCATCTCCCAAGACGAAAGGATGTCTGAATCCCCTGTGGAGACCACAGAGAAAGACCTAGTTCCCCAACTCATCACGACCGGAGGCCTCACATCCTTTGAAAACTCCAGAGGTACGCGGAGATCAGTGCCTCCAAAGGAGACGATGCCTGACTCCTCGTGAAACTTGATAGGAGTCCCAGGATTCCTGCGGCACGTGGAAAGGGACCCTTGGTCTCCGCCTCAGCTGGAGAGGCGTCCCAATCGCCCTGCCAAGCCTCGAGGAGAATCCCGAATTGTCCCTCGCAACTAGCTAGGAGTCCTGACGTCGCTGAAGAAACACCTGGGTGGAAGGGCCATCCCCGTCGTAACTCGAGAATATACCCCTGGTTCCCGCCGCAACTCGAGAAAAACCATGAGACTTCCCCCTCGCCGCGAGATGAGGCCCGATTCCCCTGCACTGTGTGCAGAGCAATTCCGTGTTGCACATCACACATGAAACGAGCCTTGATTTCCTTGATGGCACTCCAGAGAACCCGCAAGAACACTGTTTCAAGGCTAGAGGGATCCTGAGGTCACTGTAGCAACACGAAAGAGCTCCGTGGACCAAAATTCAACTCGAGATGATAGGTTAGTCCCTGGCTTCGACTCCACAGGAATACCACCTTACCACAAGCAACTCAAGAGGAGGCTTCTCTAAGCTCTAGATATGTGAGAGGGACCCTGAGTTTGCAGCCTCAAGTGGAATGGACACCGCGATGCCCTGACTCGAAATAAGGCCGGATATCCCTGCAGTGACTTGAATGCAGGCTCGTCTTGCATCTCCCAAGACGAAAGGATGTCTGAATCCCCTGTGGAGACCACAGAGAAAGACCTAGTTCCCCACCTCATCGCGACCGGAGGCCTCACATCCTTTGAAAACTCCAGAGGTACGCGGAGATCAGTGCCTCCAAAGGAGACGATGCCTGACTCCTCGTGAAATTGATAGGAGTCCCAGGATTCCTGTGGCACGTGGAAAGGGACCCTTGGTCTCCCGCCTCAGCTGGAGAGGCGTCCCAATTGCCCTGCTAAGTCTCGAGGAGAATCCCGAGTTGTCCCTCGCAACTAGGCAGGAGTCCTTACGTCGTTGAACAAACACGTGGCTAGAAGTGCCATCCCCGTCGTAATTGGAGAATATACCCCAGATTCCCGCCGCAACTCGAGAAAAACCGTGAGACTTCCCCCACACCGCGAGATGAGGCCCGATTCCCCTGCACTGCATGCAGAGCAATTCCGTGTTGCACATCACACATGAAAGGAGCCTTGATTTCCTTGATGGCACTCCAGAGAAACCCCAAGAACACTGTTTCAAGGCTAGAGGGATCCTGAGGTCACTGTAGCAACACGAAAGAGCTCCATGGACCAAAAATCAACTCGAGATGAGTGGTTAGTCCCTGGCTTCGACTCCAGAGGAATACCACCTTACCACAAGCACCTCAAGAGGAGGCTTCTCTCAGCTCTAGGTATGTGAGAGGGACCCTGAGTTAGCGGCCTCAAGTGGAATGGACACCGCGAAGCCCTGACTCGAAATAAAGGCGGATATCCCTGCAGTGACTTGAATGCAGGCTCCTCTTGCATCTCCCAAGACGAAAGGATGTCTGAATCCCCTGTGGAGACCACAGAGAAAGACCTAGTTCCCCAACTCATCACGACCGGAGGCCTCACATCCTTTGAAAACTCCAGAGGTACGCGGAGATCAGTGCCTCCAAAGGAGACGATGCCTGACTCCTCGTGAAACTTGATAGGAGTCCCAGGATTCCTGTGGCATGTTGAAAGGGACCCTTGGTCTCCGCCTCAGCTGGAGAGGCGTCCCAATCGCCCTGCCAAGCCTCGAGGAGAATCCCGAATTGTCCCTCGCAACTAGCTAGGAGTCCTGATGTCGCTGAAGAAACACCTGGGTGGAAGGGCCATCCCCGTCGTAACTCGAGAATATACCCCTGGTTCCCGCCGCAACTCGAGAAAAACCATGAGACTTCCCCCTCGCCGCGAGATGAGGCCCGATTCCCCTGCACTGTGTGCAGAGCAATTCCGTGTTGCACATCACACATGAAACGAGCCTTGATTTCCTTGATGGCACTCCAGAGAACCCGCAAGAACACTGTTTCAAGGCTAGAGGGATCCTGAGGTCACTGTAGCAACACGAAAGAGCTCCGTGGACCAAAATTCAACTCGAGATGATAGGTTAGTCCCTGGCTTCGACTCCACAGGAATACCACCTTACCACAAGCACCTCAAGAGGAGGCTTCTCTCAGCTCTAGATATGTGAGAGGGACCCTGAGTTTGCAGCCTCAAGTGGAATGGACAACGCGATGCCCTGACTCGAAATAAGGCTGGATATCCCTGCAGTGACTTGAATGCAGGCTCGTCTTGCATCTCCCAAGACGAAAGGATGGCTGAATCCCCTGTGGAGACCACAGAGAAAGACCTAGTTCCCCACCTCATTGCGACCGGAGGCCTCACATCCTTTGAAAACTTCAGAGGTCCGCGGAGATCAGTGCCTCCGAAGGAGACGATGCCTGACTCCTCGTGAAACTTGATAGGAGTCCCAGGATTCCTGTGGCACGTGGAAAGGAACCCTTGGTCTCCCGCCTCAGCTGGAGAGGCGTCCCAATTGCCCTGCCAAGCCTCGAGGAGAATCCCGAGTTGTCCCTCGCAACTAGGCAGGAGTCCTGACTTTGCTGAACAAACACGTGGGTGGAAGGGCCATCCCAGTCGTAACTCGAGAATATACCCCAGGTTCCCGCCATAACTCGAGAAAAATCATGAGACTTCCCCTTCGCCGCGAGATGAGGCCCGATTCCCCTGCACTGCGTGCAGAGGAATTCCGTGTTGCCCAATATACATGAAAGGAGCCTTGATTTCCTTGATGGCATTCCATAGAAACCCCAAGAACACTGTTTCAAGGCTAGAGGGATCCTGAGGTCACTGTAGCAACACGAAAGAGCTCCATGGACCAAAAATCAACTCGAGATGAGTGGTTACTCCCTGGCTTCGACTGCAGAGGAATACCACCTTACCACAAGCACCTCAAGAGGAGGCTTCTCTCAGCTCTAGGTATGTGAGAGGGACCCTGAGTTAGCGGCCTCAAGTGGAATGGACACCGCAATGCCCTGACTCGAAATAAGGCCGGATATCCCTGCAGTGACTTGAATGCAGGCTCGTCTTGCATCTCCCAAGACGAAAGGATGTCTGAATCCCCTGTGGGGACCACAGAGAAAGACCTAGTTCCCCACCTCATCGCGACCGGAGGCCTCACATCCTTTGAAAACTTCAGAGGTACGCGGAGATCAGTGCCTCCAAAGGAGACGATGCCTGACTCCTCGTGAAACTTGATAGGAGTCCCAGGATTCCTGTGGCACGTGGAAATGGACCCTTGGTCTCCCGCCTCAGCTGGAGAGGCGTCCCAATTGCCCTGCCAAGCCTCGAGGAGAATCCCGAGTTGTCCGACGCAACTATGCAGGAGTCCTGCCGTCGCTGAACAAACACGTGTGTGGCAGGGCCATGCCCGTCGTAACTCGAGAATATACCCCAGGTTCCCACCGCAACTCGAGAAAAACCATGAGACTTCCCCCTCGCCGCGATATGAGGCCCGATTCCCCTGCACTGCGTGCAGAACAATTCCGTGTTGCACATCACACATGAAAGGAGCCTTGATTTCCTTGATGGCACTCCAGAGAAACCCCAAGAACACTGTTTCAAGGCTAGAGGGATCCTGAGGCCACTGTAGCAACACGAAAGAGCTCCATGGACCAGAAATCAACTCGAGATGGGAGGTTAGTCCCTGGCTTCGACTCCAGAGAAATACCACCTTACCACAAGCACCTCAAGAGGAGGCTTCTCTCAGCTCTAGGTATGTGAGAGGGACTCTGAGTTTGCGGCCTCAAGTGGAATGGACACCGCGATGCCCTGACTCGAAATAAGGCCGGATTTCCCTGCAGTGACTTGAATGCAGGCTCGTCTTGCATCTCCCAAGACGAAAGGATGTCTGAATCCCCTGTGGAGACCACAGAGAAAGACCTAGTTCCCCACCTCATCGTGACCGGAGGCCTCACATCCTTTGAAAACTCCAGAGGTACGCGGAGATCAGTGCCTCCAAAGGGGACGATGCCTGACTCCTCGTGAAACTTGATAGGAGTCCCAGGATTCCTGTGGCACGTGGAAAGGGAACCTTGGTCTCCCGCCTCAGCTGGAGAGGCGTCCCAATTGCGCTGCCAAGCCTCGAGGAGAATCCCGAGTTGTCACTCGCAACTAGGCAGGAGTCCTGACGTCGCTGAACAAACACGTGTGTGGAAGGGCCATCCCCGTCGTAACTCGAGAATATACCCCAGGTTCCCGCCGCAACTCGAGAAAAACCATGAGACTTCCCCTTCGCCGCAAAATGAGGCCCGATTCCCCTGCACTGCATGCAGAGCAATTCCGTTTGCACATCACACATGAAAGGAGCCTTGATTTCCTTGATGGCACTCCAGAGAAACCCCAAGAACACTGTTTCAAGGCTAGAGGGATCCTGAGGTCATTGTAGCAACAAGAAAGAGCACCGTGGACCAAAAATCAACTCGAGATGAGGAGTTAGTCCCTGGCTTCGACTCCAGAGGAATACCACCTTACCACAAGCACCTCAAGAGGAGGCTTCTCTCAGCTCTAGGTATGTGAGAGGGACCCTGAGATTGCAGCCTCAAGTGGAATGGACACCGCTATGCCCTGACTCGAAATAAGGCCGGATATCCCTGCAGTAACTTGAATGCAGGCTCGTCTTGCATCTCCCAAGACGAAAGGATGTCTGAATCCCCTGTGGAGACCACAGAGAAAGACCTAGTTCCCCACCTCATCGCGACCGGAGGCCTCTCATTCTTTGAAAACTCCAGAGGTACGCGGAGACCAGAGCCTCCAAAGGAGACGATGCCTGACTCCTCTGAAACATGATAGGAGTACCAGGATTCCTGTGGCACGTGGAAAGGGACCCTTGGTCTCCCGCCTCAGCTGGAGAGGCATCCCAATTGCCCTGCCAAGCCTCGAGGAGAATCCTGAGTTGTCCCTTGCAACTAGGCAGGAGTCCTGACGTGGCTGCACAAACACGTGTGTGGAAGGGCCACCCCGTCGTAAATCGAGAATATACCCCAGGTCCCGCCGCAACTCGAGAAAAACCATGAGACTTCCCCCTCGCCGCGAGATGAGGCCCGATTCCCCTGCACTGCGTGCAGAGCAATTCCGTGTTGCACATCACACATGAAAGGAGCCTTGATTTCCTTGATGGCACTCCAGAGAAACCCCAAGAACAGTGTTTCAAGGCTAGAGGGATCCTGAGGTCACTGTAGCAACACGAAAGAGCTCCGTGGACCAAAAATCAACTCGAGATGAGAGGTTATTTCCTGGCTTCGACTCCAGAGGAATACCACCTTACCACAAGCACCTCAAGAGGAGGCTTCTCTCAGCTCTAGCTGTGTGAGAGGGACCCTGAGTTTGCAGCCTCAAGTGGAATGGACACCGCGAAGCCCTGACTCGAAATAAGGGCGGATATCCCTGCAGTGACTTGAATGCAGGCTCGTCTTGCATCTCCCAAGACGAAAGGATGTCTGAATCCGCTGTTTAGACCACAGAGAAAGACCTAGTTCCCCACCTCATCGCGACCTGAGGCCTCACATCCTTTGAAAACTCCAGAGGTACGCGGAGATCAGTGCCTCCAAAGGAGACGATGCCTGACTCCTCGTGAAACTTGATAGGAGTCCCAGGATTCCTGTGGCACGTGGAAAGGGACTCTTGGTCTCCCGCCGCAGCTGGAGAGGCGTCCCAATTGCCCTGCCAAGCCTCGAGGAGAATCCCGAGTTGTCCCTCGCAACTAGGCAGGAGTCCTGGCGTCGCTGAACAACACGTGTGTGGAAGGGGAATCCCCGTCGTAACTCGAGAATATACCCCAGGTTCCCGCCGCAACTCGAGAAAAACCATGAGACTTCCCCCTCGCCGCGAGATGAGGCCCGATTCCCCTGGACTGTGTGCAGAGCAATTCCGTGTTGCACATCACACATGAAAGGAGCCTTGATTTCCTTGATGGCACTCCAGAGAAACCCCAGGAACACTGTTTCAAGGCTAGAGGGATCCTGAGGTCACTGTAGCAACACGAAAGAGCTCCGTGGACCAAAAATCAACTCGAGATGAGAGGTTAGTCCCTGGCTTCGACTCCAGAGGAGTACCACCTTACCACAAGCACCTCAAGAGGAGGCTTCTCTCAGCTCTAGCTATGTGAGAGGGACCCTGAGTTTGCGGCCTCAAGTGGAATGGACACCGCGATGCCCTGACTCGAAATAAGGACGGATATCCCTGCAGTGACTTGAAAGCAGGCTCGTCTTGCATCTCCCAAGATGAAAGGATGTCTGAATCCCCTGTGGAGACCACAGAGAAAGACCTAGTTTCCCACCTCATGGCGACCGGAGGCCTCAAATCCTTTGAAGACTCCAGAGGTACGCAGAGATCAGTGCCTCCAAAGGAGACGATGCCTGACTCCTCGTGAAACTTGATAGGAGTCCCAGGATTCCTGTGGCACGATGAAAGGGACACTTGGTCTCCCGCCTCAGCTGGAGAGGCGTCCCAATTGCCCTGCCAAGCCTCGAGGAGAATCCCAAGTTCTCCCTTGCAACTAGGCAAGAGTGCTGACGTCGCTGAACAAACACGTGTGTGGAAGGGCCATCCCCGTCGTAACTCGAGAATATACTCCAGGTTCCCGCCGCAACTCGAGAAAAACCATGAGACTTCCCCCTCGCCGCGAGATGAGGCCCGATTCCCCTGCACTGCGTGCAGAGCAAATCCGTGTTGCACATCACACATGAAAGGAGCCTTGATTTCCTTAATGGCACTCCATAGAAACCCCAAGAACACTGTTTCAAGGCTAGAGGGATCCTGAGGTCACTGTAGCAACACGAAAGAGCTCCGTGGACCAAAAATCAACTCGAGATGAGAGGTTAGTCCCTGGCTTCGACACCAGAGGAATACCACCTTACCACAAGCACCTCAAGAGGAGGCTTCTCTCAGCTCTAGGTATGTGAGAGGGACCTTGAGTTTGCGGCCTCAAGTGGAATGGATACCGCGATGCCCTGACTCGATATAAGGCTGGATATCCCTGCAGTGACTTGAAGGCAGGCTCGTCTTGCATCTCCCAAGACCAAAGGATGTCTGAATCCCCTGTGGAGACCACAGAGAAAGACCTAGTTCCCCACCTCATCGCGACCGGAGGCCTCACATCCTTTGAAAACTCCAGAGGTACGCGCAGATCAGTGCCTCCAAAGGAGACGATGCCTGACTCCTCGTGAAACTTGATAGGAGTCCCAGGATTCCTGTGGCACGTGGAAAGGGACTCTTGGTCTCCCGACTCAGCTGGAGAGGCGTCCCAATTGCCCTGCCAAGCCTCGAGGAGAATCCCGAGTTGTCCCTCGCAACTAGGCAGGAGTCCTGACGTCGCTGAACAAACACGTGTGTGGAAGGGCCATCCCCGTCGTAACTCGAGAATATACCCCAGGTTCCCGCCGCAACTCGAGACAAACGATGAGGCTTCCCTCTCGCCGCGAGATGAGGCCTGATTCCCCTGCACTGCGTGCAGAGCAATGCCGTGTTGCACATCACACAGGAAAGGAGACTTGATTTCCTTGATGGCAATCCAGAGAAACCCCAACAACACTGTTTCAAGGCTAGAGGGATCCTGAGGTAACTGTAGCAACACGAAAGAGCTCCGTGGACCAAAAATCAACTCGAGATGAGAGGTTAGTCCCTGGCTTCGACTCCAGAGGAATACCAACTTACCACAAGCAATTCAAGAGGAGGCTTCTGTCAGCTCTAGGTATATGAGAGGGACCGTGAGTTTGTGGCCTCAAGTGGAATGGACACCGCGATGCCCTGACGCGAAATAAGGCCGGATATCCCTGCATTGAATTGAATGCAGGCTCTTCTTGCATCTCACAAGACAACACGATGTCTGAATCCCCTGTTGAGACCACATAGAAAGTCCTAGATCCCCACCTCATCGCGACCGCAGGCCTCACATCCTTTGAAAATTCTAGAGATACGCGGAGATCAGTGCCTCCAAAGGAGACGATGCCTGACTCCTCGTGAAACTTGATAGGAGTCCCAGGATTCCTGTGGCACGTGGAAAGGGACCCTTGGTCTCCCGCCTCAGCTGGAGAGGCGTCCCAATTGCCATGTCAAGCCTCGAGGAGAATCCCGAGTTTTCCCTCGCAACTAGGCAGGAGTCCTGACGTCACTGAACAAACACGTCTGTGGGAAGGCCATCCCCGTCGTAACTCGAGATTATACCCCAGGTTCCACCGCAACTCGAGAAAAACCATGAGACTTCCCCCTCTCCGCGAGATGAGGCCCGATTCCCCCGCACTGCGTGCAGAGCAATTCCGTGTTGCACATCACACAGGAAAGGAGCCTTGGTTTCCTTGATGGGAGTCCAGAGAAAGCCCAAGAATACTGTTTCAAGGGAGAGGGATCCTGAGGTCACTGTAGCAACATGAAGGAGCTCCGTGGACCAAAAATCAACTCGAGATGAGAGGTTATTCCCTGGCTTCGACTCCAGAGGAATACCACCTTACCACAAGCACCTCAAGAGGAGGCTTCTCTCAGCTCTAGGTATGTGAGAGGGACCCTGAGTTTGCGGCCTCAAGTGGAATGGACACCGCGATGCCCTGACTCGAAATAAGGCCGGATATCCCTGCAGTGACTTGAATGCAGGCTCGTCTTGCATCTCCCAATACGAAAGGATGTCTGAATCCCCTGTGGAGACCACAGAGAAAGACCTAGTTCACCACCTCATCGCGACCGGAGGCCTCACATCCTTTGAAAACTCCAGAGGGACGCGGAGATCAGTGCTTCCAACGGAGACGATGCCTGACTCCTCGAGAAACTTAATAGGAGTCCCAGGATTCCTGCGGCACGTGGAAAGGGACCTTTGGTCTCCCACCTCAGCTGGAGAGGCGTCCCAATTGCCCTGGAAGCCTCGAGGAGAATCCTGAGTTGTCCCTCACAACTAGGCAGGAGTCCTGACGTCGCTGAACAAACACGTGTGTGGAAGGTCCATCCCCGTCGTAACTCGAGAATATACCCCAGGTTCCCGCCGCAACTCAAGGAAAACCATGAGACTTCCCCCTCACCGCGAGATGAGGCCCGATTCCCCTGCACTGCGTGCAGAGCAATGCCGTGTTGTACATCACACAGGAAACGAGCCTTGATTTCCTTGATGGCACTCCAGAGAAACCCCAAGAACACTGTTTCAAGGCTAGAGGGATCCTGAGGTCACTGTAGCAACACGAAAGAGCTCCGTGGACCAAAAATCAACTCGAGATGAGAGGTTAGTCCCTAGCTTCGACTCCAGAGGAGTAGCACCTTAACACAAGCACCTCAAGAGGAGGCTTCTCTCAGCTCTAGGTATGTGAGAGGGACCCTGAGTTTGCGGCCTCAAGTGGAATGGACACCGCGATGCCCTGACGCGAAATAAGGCCGGATATCCCTGCAGTGACTTGAATGCAGGCTCGTCTTGCATCTCCCAAGATGAAAGGATGTCTGAATCCCCTGTGGAGGCCACAGAGAAAGACCTAGTTCCCCACCTCATGGCGACCGGAGGCCTCACATCCTTTGACAACTCCAGAGGTACGCGGAGATCAGTGCCTCCAAATGACACGATGCCTGACTCCTCGTGAAACTTGATAGGAGTCCCAGGATTCCTGTGGCACGTGGAAAGGGACCCTTGGTCTCCCGCCTCAGCTGGAGAGGCGTCCCAATTGCCCTGCCAAGCCTCGAGGAGAATCCCGAGTTGTCCGTCGCAACTAGGCAGGAGTCCTGCCGTCGCTGAACAAACACGTGGTTGGAAGGGCCATCCCCGTCGTAACTCGAGAATATACCCCAGGTTCTCGCCGCAACTCGAGAAAAACCATGAGACTTCCCCCTCGCCGCGATATGAGGCCCGATTCCCCTGCACTGCGTGCAGAGCAATTCCGTGTTGCACATCACACATGAAAGGAGCCTTGATTTCCTTGATGGCACTCCAGAGAAACCCCAAGAACACTGTTTCAAGGCTAGCGGGATCCTGAGGTCACTGTAGCAACAGGAAAGAGCTCCGTGGACCAAAAATCAACTCGAGATGAGAGGTTAGTCCCTGGCTTCGAATCCAGAGGAATACCACCTTACCACAAGCACCTCAAGAGGAGGCTTCTCTCAGCTCTAGCTATGTGCTGAGTTTGCGGCCTCAAGTGGAATGGACACCGCGATGTGCTGACGCAAAATAAGGCCGGATATCCCTGCAGTGACTTGAATGCAGGCTCGTCTTGCATCTCCCAAGACGAAAGGATGTCCGAATCTCCTGTGGAGACCTCAGAAAAAGACCTACTTCCCCACCTCATGGCGAAAGGAGGCCTCACATCCTTTGAAAACTCCAGAGGTACGCGGAGATCAGTGCCTCCAAAGGAGACGATGCCTGACTCCTCGTGAAACTTGATAGGAGTCCCAGGATTCCTGTGGCACGTGGAAAGGGACCCTTGGTCTCCCGCCTCAGCTGGAGAGGCGTCCCAATTGCCCTGCCAAGCCTCGAGGAGAATCCCGAGTTGTCCCTCGCAACTAGGCAGGAGTCCTGACGTGGCTGAACAAACACGTGGGTGGAAGGGCCATCCGCATCGTAACTCGAGAATATACCCCAGGTTCCCGCCGCAACTCGAGAAAAATCATGAGACTTCCCCCTCGCCGCGAGATGATGCCCGATTCCCCTGCACTGCGTGCAGAGCAATTCCGTGTTGCACATCACACATCAAAGGAGCCTTGATTTCCTTGACGGCACTCCAGAGAAACCCCAAGAACACTGTTTCAAGGCTAGAGGGATCCTGAGGTCACTGTAGCAACACGAAAGAGCTCCGTGGACCAAAAATCAACTCGAGATGAGAGGTTAGTCCCTGGCTTCGACTCCAGAGGAATACCACCTTACCACAAGCACCTCAAGAGGAGGCTTCTCTCAGCTCTAGGTATGTGAGAGGGACCCTGAGTTTGCGGCCTCAAGTGGAATGGACACCGCGATGCCCTGACGCAAAATAAGGCCGGATATCCCTGCAGTGACTTGAATGCAGGCTCGTCTTGCATCTCCCAAGATGAAAGGATGTCTGAATCCCCTGTGGAGAACACAGAGAAAGACCTAGTTCCCCACCTCATCGCGACCGGAGGCCTCACATCCTTTGAAAACTTCAGAGGTACGCGGAGATCAGTGCCTCCAAAGGAGACGATGCCTGACTCCTCGTGAAACTTGATAGGAGTCCCAGGATTCCTGTGCACGTGGAAAGGGACCCTTGGTCTCCCGCCTCAGCTGGAGAGGCGTCCCAATTGCCCTGCCAAGCGTCGAGGAGAATCCCGAGTTGTCCCTCGCAACTAGGCAGGAGTCCTGACGTCGCTGAACAAACACGTGTGTGGAAGGGCCATCCCCGTCGTAACTCGAGAATATACCCCAGGTTACCACCGCAACTCGAGAAAAACCATGAGATTTACCCCTCGCCACCAGATGAGGCCCGATTCCCCTGCACTGCGTGCAGAGCAATGCCATGTTGCACATCACACAGGAAAGGAGCTTTGATTTCCTTGATGGAACTCCAGAGAAAACCCAAGAACACTGTTTCAAGGCTAGAGGGATCCTGAGGTCACTGTAGCAACATGAAAGAGCTCCGTGGACCAAAAATCAACTCGAGATGAGAGGTTAGTCCCTGGCTTCGACTCCAGAGGAATATCACCTTACCACAAGCACCTCAAGAGGAGGCTTCTCTCAGCTCTAGGTATGTGAGAGGGACCCTGAATTTGCGGCCTCAAGTGGAATGGACACCGCGATGCCCTGACTCGAAATAAGGCCGGATATCCCTGCAGTGACTTGAATGCAGGCTCGTCTTGCATCTCCCAAGACGAAAGGATGTCTGAATCCCCTGTGGAGACCACAGAGAAAGACCTAGTTCCTCACCTCATCGCGAACGGAGGCCTCACATCCTTTGAAAACTCGAGAGGGACGCGGAGATCAGTGCCTCCAAAGGAGACGATGCCTGACTCCTCGTGAAACTTGATAGGAGTCCCAGGATTCCTGTGGCACGTGGAAAGGGACCCTTGGTCTCCCGCCTCAGCTGGAGAGGCGTCCCAATTGCCCTGCCAAGCCTCGAGGAGAATCCCGAGTTGTCCCTCGCAACTAGGCAGGAGTCCTGACGTCGCTGAACAAACACGTGTGTGGAAGGGCCATTCCCGTCGTAACTCGAGAATATACCCCAGGTTCCCGCTCCAACTCGAGAAAAACCATGAGACTTCCCCCTCGCCGCGAGATGAGACCCGATTCCCCTGCACTGCATGCAGAGCAATGCCGTGTTACACATCACACATGAAAGGAGCCTTGATTTCCTTGATGGCACTCCAGAGAAACCCCAAGAACACTGTTTCAAGGCTAGAGGAATCCTGAGGTCACTGTAGCAACAACAAAGAGCTCCATGGACCAAAAATCAACTCGAGATGAGAGGTTAGTCCCTGGCTTCGACTCCAAAAGAATACAACCTTACCACAAGCACCTCAAGAGGAGGCTTCTCTCAGCTCTAGCTATGTGCTGAGTTTGCGGCCTCAAGTGGAATGGACACCGCGATGCCCTGACTCGAAATAAGGCCGGATATCCCTGCAGTGACTTGAATGCAGGCTCGTCTTCCATGTACAAAGATGAAAGGATGTCTGAATCCCCTGTGGAGACCACAGAGAAAGACCTAGTTCCCCACCTCATCGCGACCGGAGGCCTTACATCCTTTGAAAACTCCAGAGGTACGCGGACATTAGTGCCTCCAAAGGAGACGATGCCTGACTCCTCGTGAAACTTGATACGAGTCCCAGGATTACTGTGGCACGTGGAAAGGGACCCTTGGTCTCCCGCCTCAGCTGGAGAGGCGTCCCAATTGCCCTGCCAAGCCTCGAGGAGAATCCCGAGTTGTCCCTCGAAACTAGGCAGGAGTCCTTACGTCGCTGAACAAACACGTGGGTGGAAGGGCCAACCCCGTCGTAACTCGAGAATATACCCCAGGTTCCCGCCGCAACTCGAGAAAAACCATGAGACTTCCCCCTCGCCGCGAGATGAGGCCCGATTCCCCTGCACTGTGTGCAGAGCAATTCGGTGTTGAACATCACACATGAAAGGAGCCTTGATTTCCTTGATGGCACTCCAGAGAAACCCCAAGAACACTGTTTCAAGGCTAGAGGGATCCTGAGGTCACTGTAGCAACACGAAAGAGCTCCGTGGACCAAAAATCAACTCGAGATGAGAGGTTAGTCCCTGGCTTCGACTCCAGAGGAATACCACCTTACCACAAAAACCTCAAGAGGAGGCTTCTCTCAGCTCTAGCTGTGTGAGAGGGACCCTGAGTTTGCGGCCGCAAGTGGAATGGACACCGCGATGCCCTGACGCAAAATAAGGCCGGATATCCCTGCAGTGACTTGAATGCAGGCTCGTCTTGCATCTCCCAAGACGAAAGGATGTCTGAATCCCCTGTGGAGACCACAGAGAAAGACCTAGTTCCCTACCTCATCGCGACCGGAGGCTTCACATCCTTTGAAAACTCCAGAGGTACGCGGAGATCAGTGCCTCCAAAGGAGACGATGCCTGACTCCTCGTGAAACTTGATAGGAGTCCCAGGATTCCTGTGGCACGTGGAAAGGAACCCTTGGTCTCCCGCCTCAGCTGGAGAGGCGTCCCAATTGCCCTGCCAAGCCTCGAGGAGAATCCCGAGTTGTCCCTCGCAACTAGGCAGGAGTCCTGACGTCGCTGAACAAACACGTGGGTGGAAGGGCCATCCGCGTCGTAACTCGAGAATATACCCCAGTTTCCCGCCGCAACTCGAAAAAAACCATGAGACTTCCCCCTCGCCGCGAGATGAGGCCCGATTTCCCTGCACTGCGTGCAGAGCAATTCCGTGTTGCACATCACACATGAAAGGAGCCTTGATTTCCTTGATGGCACTCCAGAGAAACCCCAAGAACACTGTTTCAAGGCTAGAGGGATCCTGAGGTCACTGTAGCCACACGAAATAGCACCGTTGACCAAAAATCAACTCGAGATGAGAGGTTAGTCCCTGGCTTCGACTCCAGAGGAATACCACCTTACCACAAGCACCTCAAGAGGAGGCTTCTCTCAGCTCTAGCTATGTGCTGAGTTTGCGGCCTCAAGTGGAATGGACACCGCGATGTGCTGACGCAAAATAAGGCCGGATATCCCTGCAGTGACTTGAATGCAGGCTCGTCTTGCATCTCCCAAGACGAAAGGATGTCTGAATCTCCTGTGGAGACCACAGAAAAAGACCTAGTTCCCCACCTCATGGCGACCGGAGGCCTCACATCCTTTGAAAACTCCAGAGGTACGCGAAGATCATTGCCTAAAAAGGAGACGATGCCTGACTCCTCGTGAAACTTGATAGGAGTCCCAGGATTCCTGTGGCACGTGGAAAGGGACCCTTGTTCTCCCGCCTCAGCTGGAGAGGCGTCCCAATTGCCCTGCAAAGCCTCGAGGAGAATCCCGAGTTGTCCGTCGCAACTAGGCAGGAGTCCTGCCTTCGCTGAACAAACACGTGTGTGGAAGGGCATTCCCCGTCGTAACTCGAGAATATACCCCAGGTTCCCGCCGCAACTCGAAAAAAACCATGAGACTTCCCCCTCACCGCGATATGAGGCCCAATTCCCCTGCACTGCATGCAGAGCAATTCCGTGCTGCACATCACACATGAAAGGAGCCTTGATTTCATTGATGGCAATCCAGAGAAACCCCAAGAACACTGTTTCAAGGCTAGAGGGATCCTGAGGTCACTGTAGCAACACGAAAGAGCTCCGTGGACCAAAAATCAACTCGAGATGAGAGGTTAGTCCCTGGCTTCGACTCCAGAGGAATACCACCTTACCACAAGCACCTCAAGAGGAGGCTTCTCTCAGCTCTAGCTATGTGCTGAGTTTGCGGCCTCAAGTGGAATGGACACCGCGATGCCCTGACTCGAAATAAGGCCGGATATCCCTGCAGTGACTTGAATGCAGGCTCGTCTTGCATCTCCCAAGACGAAAGGATGTCCGAATCCCCTGTGGAGACCACAGAAAAAGACCTAGTTCCCCACCTCATCGCGACCGGAGGCCTCACATCCTTTGAAAACTCCAGAGTTGCGCGGAGATCAGTGCCTCCAAAGGAGACGATGCCTGACTCCTCGTGAAACTTGATAGGAGTCCCAGGATTCCTGTGGCACGTGGAAAGGGACCCTTGGTCTTCCGCCTCAGCTGGAGAGGCGTCCCAATTGCCCTGCCACGCCTCGAGGAGGATCCCGAGTTGTCCCTCGCAACTAGGCAGGAGTCCTGACGTCGCTGAACAAACACGTGTGTGGAAGGGCCATCCCCGTCATAACTCGAGAATACACCCCAGGTTCCCGCCGCAACTCGAGAAGAACCATGAGACTTCCCCCTCGCCGCGAGATAAGGCCCGATTAACCTGCACTGCGTGCAGAGCAATTCCGTGTTGCACATCACACATGAAAGGAGCCTTGATTTCCTTGATGGCACTCCAGAGAAACCCCAAGAACACTGTTTCAAGGCTGGAGGGATCCTGAGGTCCCTGTAGAAGCACGAAAGATCTCCGTGGACCAAGAATCAACTCGAGATGAGAGGTTAGTCCCTGGCTTCGACTCCAGAGGAATACCACCTTTCCACAAGCACCTCAAGAGGAGGCTTCTCTCAGCTCTAGGTATGTGAGAGGGACCCTGAGTTTGCGGCCTCAAGTGGAATGGACACCGCGATGCCCTGACGCGAAATAAGGCCGGATATCCCTGCAGTGACTGGAATGCAGGCTCGTCTTGTATCTCCCAAGACGAAGGGATGTCTGAATCCCCTGTGGAGACCAGAGAGAAAAACCTAGTTCCCCACCTCATCGCGACCGGAGGCCTCACATCCTTTGAAAACTCCAGAGGTACGCGGAGATCAGTGCCTCCAAAGGAGACGATGCCTGACTCCTCGTGAAACTTGATAGGAGTCCCAGGATTCCTGTGGCACGTGGAAAGGGACCCTTGGTCTCCCACCTCAGCTGGAGAGGCATCCCAATTGCCCTGCCAAGCCTCCAGGAGAATCCCGAGTTGTCCCTAGCAACTAGGCAGGATTCCTGCCGTCGCTGAACAAACACTTAGTTGGAAGGGCCATCCCTTCGTAACTCGAGAATATAGCCCATGTTCCCGCCGCAACTCGAGAAAAACCATGAGACTTCCCCCTCGCCGCGAGATGAGGCCCGATTCCCCTCCACTGCGTCAGAGTAATTTCGTGTTGCACATCACACATGAAAGGAGCCTTGATTTCCTTGATGGCACACCAGAGAAACCCCAAGAACACTGCTTCAAGGCTTGCGGGATCCTGAGGTCACTGTAGCAACACGAAAGAGCTCCGTGGACCAAATATAAACTCGGGATGAGAGGTTAGTCCCTGGCTTCGACTCCAGAGGAATACCACCTTACCACAAGCACCTCAAGAGGAGGCTTCTCTCAGCTCTAGGTATGTGAGAGGGACCCTGAGTTTGCGGCCTCAAGTGGAATGGACACCGCGATGCCCTGACGCGAAATAAGGCCGGATATCCCTTCAGTGACTGGAATGCAGGCTCGTCTTGCATCTCCCAAGACGAAGGGATGTCTGAATCCCCTGTGGAGACCAGAGAGAAAAACCTAGTTCCCCACCTCATCGCGACCGGAGGCCTCACATCCTTTGAAAACTCCAGAGGTACGCGGAGATCAGTGCCTCCAAAGGAGACGATGCCTGACTCCTCGTGAAACTTTATAGGAGTCCCAGGATTCCTGTGGCACGTGGAAAGGGACCCTTGGTCTCCTGCCTCAGCTGGAGAGGCGTCCCAATTGCCCTGCCAAGCCTCGAGGAGAATCCCGAGTTGTCCCTAGCAACTAGGCAGGATTCCTGCCGTCGCTGAACAAACACGTAGTTGGAAGGGCCATCCCTTTATAACTCGAGAATATACCCCAGGTTCCCGCCGCAACTCGAGAAAAACCATGAGACTTCCCCCTCGCAGCGAGATGAGGCCCGATTCCCCTGCACTGCGTCAGAGCAATTCCGTGTTGCACATCACACATGAAAGGAGCCTTGATTTCCTTGATGGCACTCCAGAGAAACCCCAAGAACACTGTTTCAAGGCTAGAGGGATCCTGAGGTCACTGTAGCAACACAAAAGAGCTCCGTGGATGAAAAATTAACTCGAGATGAGAGGTTAGTCCCTGGCTTCGACTACAGAGGAATACCACCTTACCACAAGCACCTCAAGAGGAGGCTTCTCTCAGCTCTAGCTATGTGAGAGGGACCCTGAGTTTGCGGCCTCAAGTGGAATGGACACCGCGATGCCCTGACGCGAAATAAGGCCGGATATCCCTGCAGTGACTTGAATGCAGGCTCGTCTTGCATCTCCTAAGACGAAAGGATGTCTGAATCCCCTGTGGAGACCACAGAGAAAGACATAGTTCCCCACCTCTTCGCGACCGGAGGCCTCACATCCCTTGAAAACTCCAGAGGTACGCGGAGATCAGTGCCTCCAAAGGAGACGATGCCTGACTCCTCGTGAAACTTGATAGGAGTCCCAGGATTCCTGTGGCACGTGGAAAGGGACACTTGGTCTCCCGCCTCAGCTGGAGAGGCGTCCCAATTGCCCTGCCAAGCCTCGAGGAGAATCCCGAGTTGTCCCTCGCAACTAGGCAGGAGTCCTGACGTCGCTGAACAAACACGTGTGTGGAAGGGCCATACCCGTCGTAACTCGAGAATATACCCCAGGTTCCCGCCGCAACTCGGGAAAAACCATGAGACTTCCCCCTCGCAGCGAGATGAGGCCCGATTCCCCTGCACTTTGTGCAGAGCAATTCCGTGTTGCACATCACACATGAAAGGAGCCTTGATTTCCTTGATGGCACTCCAGAGAAACCCCAAGAACACTGTTTCAAGGCTAGAGGGATCCTGAGGTCACTGTAGCTACACGAAAGAGCTCCGTGGACCAAAAATCAACTCGAGATGAGAGGTTAGTCCCTGGCTTCGACTCCAGAGGAATACCACCTCACCACAAGCACCTCAAGAGGAGGCTTCTCTCAGCTCTAGGTATGTGAGAGGGACCCTGAGATTGTGGCCTCAAGTGGAATGGACACCGCGATGCCCTGACTCGAAATAAGGCCGGATATCCCTGCAGTGACTTGAATGCAGGCTCGTCTTGCATCTCCCAAGACGAAAGGATGTCTGAATCCCCTGTGGAGACCACAGAGAAAGACCTAGTTCCCCACCTCATCGCGACCGGAGGCCTCACATCCTTTGAAAACTCCAGAGGTACGCGGAGATCAGTGCCTCCAAAGGAGACGATGCCTGACTCCTCGTGAAACTTGATAGGAGTCCCAGGATTCCTGTGCACGTGGAAAGGGACCCTTGGTCTCCCGCCTCAGCTGGAGAGGCGTCCCAATTTCCCTGCCAAGCCTCGAGGAGAATCCCGAGTTGTCCGTCGCAACTAGGCAGGAGTCCTTCCGTCGCTGAACAAACACGTGGTTGGAAGGGCCATCCCCGTCGTAACTCAAGAATATACCCCAGGTTCCCGCCGCAACTCGAGAAAAACCATGAGACTTCCCCCTCGCCGCGAGATGAGGCCCGATTCCCCTGCACTGCGTGCAGAGAAATTCCGTGTTGCACATCACACATGAAAGGAGCCTTGATTTCCTTGATGGCACTCCAGAGAAACCCCAAGAACACTGTTTCAAGGCTAGAGGGATCCTGAGGTCACTGTAGCAACACGAAAGAGCTCCGTGGACCAAAAATCAACTCGAGATGAGAGCTTAGTCCCTGGCTTCGACTCCAGAGGAATACCACCTTACCACAAGCACCTCAAGAGGAGGCTTCTCTCAGCTCTAGGTATGTGAGAGGGACCCTGAGATTGTGGCCTCAAGTGGAATGGACACCGCGATGCCCTGACTCGAAATAAGGCCGGATATCCCTGCAGTGACTTGAATGCAGGCTCGTCTTGCATCTCCCAAGACGAAAGGATGTCTGAATCCCCTGTGGAGACCACAGAGAAAGACCTAGTTCCCCACCTCATCGCGACCGGAGGCCTCACATCCTTTGAAAACTCCAGAGGTACGCGGAGATCAGTGCCTCCAAAGGAGACGATGCCTGACTCCTCGTGAAACTTGATAGGAGTCCCAGGATTCCTGTGGCACGTGGAAAGGGACACTTGGTCTCCCGCCTCAGCTGGAGAGGCGTCCCAATTGCCCTGCCAAACCTCGAGGAGAATCCCGAGTTGTCCCTCGCAACTAGTCAGGAGTCCTGACGTCGCTGAACAAACACGTGGGTGGAAGGGCCATCCCCTTCGTAACTCGAGAATATACCGCAGGATCCCGCCGCAACTCGAGAAAAACCATGAGACTTCCCCCTCGCCGCGAGATGAGGCCCGATTCCCCTGCACTGCGTGCAGAGCAATTCCGTGTTGCACTCACACATGAAAGGAGCCTTAATTTCCTTGATGGCACTCCAGAGAAACCCAAAGAACACTGTTTCAAGGCTAGAGGGATCCTCAGGTCACTGTAGCAACATGAAAGAGCTCCGTGGACCAAGAATCAACTCGAGATGAGAGGTTAGTCCCTGGATTCGACTCCAGAGGAATACCACCTTACCACAAGCACCGCAAGAGGAGGCTTCTCTCAGCTCTAGGTATGTGAGAGGGACCCTGATTTTGCGGCCTCAAGTGGAATGGACACTGTGATGCCCTGACGCGAAATAAGGCCGGATATCCCTGCAGTGACTTGAATGCAGGCTCGTCTTGCATCTCCCAAAATGAACGAATGTCTGAATCCCCTGTGGAGACCACAGAGAAAGATCTAGTTTCCCACCTCATGGCGACCGGAGGCCTCACATCCTTTGAAAACTCCAGAGGTACGCGCAGATCAGTGCCTCCAAAGGAGACGATGCCTGACTCCTCGTGAAACTTGATAGGAGTCCCAGGATTCTTGTGGCACGTGGATAGGGACCCTTGGTCTCACGCCTCAGCTGGAGAGGCGTCCCAATTGCCCTGCCAAGCCTCGAGGAGAATCCCGAGTTGTCCCTCGCAACTAGGCAGGAGTCCTGACGTCGCTGAAAAAACACGTGTGTGGAAGGTCCATCCCCGTCGTAACTTGAGAATATACCCCAGGTTCCCGCCGCAACTCGAGAAAAACCATGAGACTTCCCCCTCGCTGGGAGATGAGGACTGATTCCCCTGCACTGCGTGCAGAGCAATTCCGTGTTGCACGTCACACATGAAAGGAGCCTTGATTTCCTTGATGGCACTCCAGAGAAACCCCAAGAACACTGTTTCAAGGCTAGAGGGATCCTGAGGTCACTGTAGCAACACGAAAGAGCTCCGTGGACCAAAAATCAACTCGAGATGAGAGGTTAGTCCCTGGCTTTGACTCCAGAGGAATACCACCTTACCACAAGGACCTCAAGTGGAGGCTTCTCTCAGTTCTAGGTATGTGAGAGGGACCCTGTGTTTGCGGCCTCAAGTGGAATGGACACCGCGATGCCCTGACTCGAAATAAGGCCGGATATCCCTGCAGTGACTTGAATGCAGGCTCGTCTTGCATCTCCCAAGATGAAAGGATGTCTGAATCCCCTGTGGAGGCCAGAGAGAAAGACCTAGTTTCCCACCTCATGGCGACCGGAGGACTCACATTCTTTGAAAATTCCAGAGGTACGCGGAGATCAGTGCCTCCAAAGGAGACGATGCTTGACTTCTCGTGAAACTTGATAGGAGTCCCAGGATTCCTGTGGCACGTGGAAAGGGACCCTTGGTCTCCCGCCTCAGCTGGAGAGGCGTCCCAATTGTCCTGCCAAGCCTCGAGGAGAATCCCGAGTTGTCCCTCACAACTAGGCAGTAGTCCTGACGTCGCTGAACAAACAAGTGGGTGGAAGGGCCATCCCCGTCGTAACTCGAGAATATACCCCAGGTTCCCGCCGAAACTCGAGAAAAACCATGAGACTTCCCCCTCGCCGCGAGATGAGGCCCGATTCCCCTGCACTGCGTCAGAGCAATTCCGTGTTGCACATCACACATGAAAGGAGCCTTGATTTCCTTGATGGCACTCCAGAGAAACCCCAAGAACACTGCTTCAAGGCTTGCGGGATCCTGAGGTCACTGTAGCAACAGGAAAGAGCTCCGTGGACCAACAATCAACTCGAGATGAGAGGTTAGTCCCTGGCTTCGACTCCAGAGGAATACCACCTTACCACAAGCACCTCAAGAGGAGGCTTCTCTCAGCTCTAGGTATGTGAGAGGGACCCTGAGTTTGCGGCCTCAAGTGGAATGGACACCGCGATGCCCTGACGCGAAATAAGGACGGATATCCCTTCAGTGACTGGAATGCAGGCTCGTCTTGCATCTCCCAAGACGAAGGGATGTCTGAATCCCCTGTGGAGACCAGAGAGAAAAACCTAGTTCCCCACCTCATCGCGACCGGAGGCCTCACATCCTTTGAAAACTCCGGAGGTACGCGGAGATCAGTGCCTCCAAAGGAGACGATGCCTGACTCCTCGTGAAACTTGATAGGAGTCCCAGGATTCCTGTGGCACGTGGAAAGGGACCCTTGGTCTCCCGCCTCAGCTGGAGAGGCGTCCCAATTGCCCTGCCAAGCCTCGAGGAGAATCCCGAGTTGTCCCTAGCAACTAGGCAGGATTCCTGCCGTCGCTGAACAAACACGTAGTTGGAAGGGCCATCCCTTCGTAACTCGAGAATATACCCCAGGTTCCCGCCGCAACTCGAGAAAAACCATGAGACTTCCCCCTCGCAGCGAGATGAGGCCCGATTCCCCTGCACTGCATCAGAGCAATTCCGTGTTGCACATCACACATGAAAGGAGCCTTGATTTCCTTGATGGCACTCCAGAGAAACCCCAAGAACACTGCTTCAAGGCTTGCGGGATCCTGAGGTCACTGTAGCAACAGGAAAGAGCTCCGTGGACCAACAAGCAACTCGAGATGAGAGGTTAGTCCCTGGCTTCGACTCCAGAGGAATACCACCTTACCACAAGCACCTCAAGAGGAGGCTTCTCTCAGCTCTAGGTATGTGAGAGGGAGCCTGAGTTTGCGGCCTCAAGTGGAATGAACACCGCGATGCCCTGACGCGAAATAAGGCCGGATATCCCTGCAGTGACTTGAATGCAGGCTCGTCTTGCATCTCCTAAGACGAAAGGATGTCTGAATCCCCTGTGGAGACCACAGAGAAAGACCTAGTTCCCCACCTCATCGCGACCGGAGGCCTCACATCCCTTGAAAACTCCAGAGGTACACGGAGATCAGTGCCTCCAAAGGAGACGATGCCTGACTCCTCGTGAAACTTGATAGGAGTCCCAGGATTCCTGTGGCACGTGGAAAGGGACCCTTGGTCTCCCGCCTCAGCTGGAGAGGCGTCCCAATTGCCCTGCCAAGCCTCGAGGAGAATCCCGAGTTGTCCCTCGCAACTAGGCAGGAGTCCTGACGTCGCTGAAGAAACACGTGTGTGTAAGGGCCATCCCCGTCGTAACTTGAGAATATACCCCAGGTTCCCGCCGCAACTCGAGAAAAACCATGAGACTTCCCCCTCGCTGCGAGATGGGGACTGATTCCCCTGCACTGCGTGCAGAGCAATTCCGTGTTGCACATCACACATGAAAGGAGCCTTGATTTCCTTTATGGCACTCCAGAGAAACCCCAAGAACACTGTTTCAAGGCTAGAGGGATCCTGAGGTCACTGTAGCAACACGAAAGAGCTCCGTGGACCAAAAATCAACTCGAGATGAGAGGTTAGTCGCTGGCTTCGACTCCAGAGGAATACCACCTTACCACAAGGACCTCAAGTGGAGGCTTCTCTCAGCTCTAGGTATGTGAGAGGGACCCTGAGTTTGCGGCCTCAAGTGAAATGGACACCGCGATGCCCTGACGCGAAATAAGGCCGGATATCCCTGCAGTGACTTGAATGCAGGCTCGTCTTGCATCTCCCAAGATGAAAGGATGTCTGAATCCCCTGTGGAGGCCACAGAGAAAGACCTAGTTCCCCACCTCATGGCGACCGGAGGCCTCACATTCTTTGAAAACTCCAGAGGTACGCGGAGATCAGTGCCTCCAAAGGAGACGATGCCTGATTCCTCGTGAAACTTGATAGGAGTCCCAGGATTCTTGTGACACATGGAAAGGGACACTTGGTCTCCCGCCTCAGCTGGAGAGGCGTCCCAATTGCCCTGCCAAGCCTCGAGGAGAATCCCGAGTTGTCCCTCGCAAATAGGCAGGAGTCCTGACGTCGCTGAACAAACACGTGGGTGGAAGGGCCATCCCCGTCGTAACTCGAGAATATACCCCAGGTTCCCGCCGCAACTCGAGAAAAACCATGAGACTTCCCCCTCGCCGCGAGATGAGGCCCGATTCCCCTGCACTGCATGCAGAGCAATTCCGTGTTGCACATCACATATGAAAGGAGCCTTGATTTCCTTGATGGCACTCCAGAGAAACCCCAAGAACACTGTTTCAAGGCTGGAGGGATCCTGAGGTCACTGTAGCAACACGAAAGAGCTCCGTGGACCAAGAATCAACTCGAGATGAGAGGTTAGTCCCTAACTTCGACTCCAGAGGAATACCACCTTTCCACAAGCACCTCAAGAGGAGGCTTCTCTCAGCTCTAGGTATGTGAGAGGGACCCTGAGTTTGCGGCCTCAAGTGGAATCGACACCGCGATGCCCTGACTCGAAATAAGGCCGGATATCCCTGCAGTGACTTGAATGCAGGTTCGTCTTGCATCTCCCAAGATGAAAGGATGTCTGAATCCCCTGTGGAGACCACAGAGAAAGACCTAGTTCCCCACCTCATCGCGACCGGAAGCCTTACATCCTTTGAAAACTCCAGAGGTACGCGGAGATCAGTGCCTCCAAAGGAGACGATGCTTGACTCCTCGTGAAACTTGATAGGAGTCCCAGGATTCCTGTGGCATGTGGAAAGGGACCCTTGGTCTCCCGCCTCAGCTGGAGAGGCGTCCCAATTGCCCTGCCAAGCCTCGAGGAGAATCCCGAGTTGTCCCTCGCAACTAGGCAGTAGTCCTGACGTCGCTGAACAAACAAGTGGGTGGAAGGGCCATCCCCGTCGTAACTGGAGAATATACCCCAGGTTCCCGCCGCAACTCGAGAAAAACCATGAGACTTCCCCCTCGCCGCGTGATGAGGCCCGATTCCCCTGCACTGCGTGCAGAGCAATTCCGTGTTGCACATCACACATGAAAGGAGCCTTGATTTACTTGATGGCACTCCAGAGAAACCCCAAGAACACTGTTTCAAGGATAGAGGGATCCTGAGGTCACTGTAGCAACACGAAAGAGCTCCGTGGACCAAAAATCAACTCGAGATGAGAGCTTAGTCCCTGGCTTCGACTCCAGATTAATACCACCTTACCACAAGCACCTCAAGAGGAGGCTTCTCTCAGCTCTAGGTATGTGAGAGGGACCCTGAGTTTGCATCCTCAAGTGGAATGGAGACCTCGATGCCCTGACTCGAAATAAGGCCAGATATCCCTGCAGTGACCTAAATGCAGGCTCGTCTTGCATCTCCCAAGACGAAAGGATGTCTGAATCCCCTGAGGAGACCACAGAGAAAGACCTAGTTCCTCACCTCATCGCGACCGGAGGCCTCACATCCTTTGAAAACTCCAGAGGTACGCGCAGATCAGTGCCTCCAAAGGAGACGATGCCTGACTCCTCGTGAAACTTGATAGGAGTCCCAGGATTCCTGTGGCACGTGGAAAGGGACCCTTGGTCTCCCACCTCAGCTGGAGAGGCATCCCAATTGCCCTGCCAAGCCTCGAGGAGAATCCCGAGTTGTCCCTCGCAACTAGGCAGAAGTCCTTACGTCGCTGAACAAACACGTGGGTGGAAGGGCCATCCCCGTCGTAACTCGAGAATATACCCCAGGTTCCCGCCGCAACTCGAGAAAAACCATGAGACTTCCCCCTCGACGCGAGATGAGGCCCGATTCCCCTGCACTGCGTGCAGAGCAATTCCGTGTTGCACATCACACATGAAAGGAGCCTTGATTTCCTTGATGGCACTCCAGAGAAACCCCAAGAACACTGTTTCAAGCCTGGAGGGATCCTGAGGTCCCTGTAGCAGCACGAAAGATCTCCGTGGACCAAGAATCAACTCGAGATGAGAGGTTAGTCCCTGGCTTCGATTCCAGAGGAATACCACCTTTCCACAAGCACCTCAAGAGGAGGCTTCTCTCAGCTCTAGGTATGTGAGAGGGACCCTGATTTTGCGGCCTCAAGGGGAATGGACACCGCGATGCCCTGACGCGAAATAAGGCCGGATATCCCTGCAGTGACTGGAATGCAGGCTCGTCTTGCATCTCCCAAGACGAAGGGATGTCTGAATCCCCTGTGGAGACCAGAGAGAAAAACCTAGTTCCCCACCTCATCGCGACCGGAGGCCTCATATCCTTTGAAAACTCCAGAGGTACGCGGAGATCAGTGCCTCCAAAGGAGACGATGCCTGACTCCTCGTGAAACTTGATAGGAGTCCCAGGATTCCTGTGGCACGTGGAAAGGGACCCTTGGTCTCCCGCCTCACCTGGAGAGGCGTCCCAATTGCCCTCCCAAGCCTCGAGGAGAATCCCGAGTTGTCCCTAGCAACTAGGCAGGATTCCTGCCGTCGCTGAACAAACACGTAGTTGGAAGGGCCATCCCTTCGTAACTCGAGAATATACCCCAGGTTCCCGCCGCAACTCGAGAAAAACCATGAGACTTCCCCCTCGCCGCGATATGAGGCCCGATTCCCCTGCACTGCGTCAGAGCAATTCCGTGTTGCACATCACACATGAAAGGAGCCTTGATTTCCTTGATGGCACTCCAGAGAAACCCCAAGAACACTGCTTCAAGGCTTGCGGGATCCTGAGGTCACTGTAGCAACAGGAAAGAGCTCCGTGGACCAACAATCACCTCGAGATGAGAGGTTAGTCCCTGGCTTCGACTCCAGAGGAATACCACCTTACCACAAGCACCTCAAGAGGAGGCTTCTCTCAGCTCTAGGTATGTGAGAGGGACCCTGAGTTTGCGGCCTCAAGTGGAATGGACACCGCGATGCCCTGACGCGAAATAAGGCCGGATATCCCTGCAGTGACTTGAATGCAGGCTCGTCTTGCATCTCCCAAGACGAAAGGATGTCTGAATCCCCTGTGGAGACCACAGAGAAAGACCTAGTTCCCCACCTCATCGCGACCGGAGGCCTCACATCCCTTGAAAACTCCAGAGGTACACGGAGATCAGTGCCTCCAAAGGAGACGATGCCTGACTCCGCGTGAAACTTGATAGGAGTCCCAGGATTCCTGTGGCACGTGGAAAGGGACACTTGGTCTCCCGCCTCAGCTGGAGAGGCGTCCCAATTGCCCTGCCAAGCCTCGAGGAGAATCCCGAGTTGTCCCTCGCAACTAGGCAGGAGTCCTGCCGTCGCTGAACAAACACGTGTGTGGAAGGGCCATACCCGTCGTAACTCGAGAATATACCCCAGGTTCCCGCCGCAACTCGGGAAAAGCCATGAGACTTCCCCCTCGCAGCGAGATGAGGCCCGATTCCCCTGCACTTTGTGCAGAGCAATTCCGTGTTGCACATCACACATGAAAGGAGCCTTGATTTCCTTGATGGCACTCCAGAGAAACCCCAAGAACACTGTTTCAAGGCTAGAGGGATCCTGAGGTCACTGTAGCTACACGAAAGAGCTCCGTGGACCAAAAATCAACTCGAGATGAGAGGTTAGTCCCTGGCTTCGACTCCAGAGGAATACCACCTTACCACAAGCACCTCAAGAGGAGGCTTCTCTCAGCTCTAGGTATGTGAGAGGGACCCTGAATTTGCGGCCTCAAGTGGAATGGACACCACGATGCCCTGACTCGAAATAAGGCCGGATATCCCTGCAGTGACTTGAATGCAGGCTCGTCTTGCATCTCCCAAGACGAAAGGATGTCTGAATCCCCTGTGGAGACCACAGAGAAAGACCTAGTTCCCCACCTCATCGCGACAGGAGGCCTCACATCCTGTGAAAACTCCAGAGGTACGCGGAGATCAGTGCCTCCAAAGGAGACGATGCCTGACTCCTCGTGAAACTTGATAGGATTCCCAGGATTCCTGTGGCACGTGGAAAGGGAACCTTGGTCTCCCGCCTCAGCTGGAGAGGCGTCCCAATTGCCCTGCCAAGCCTCGAGGAGAATCCCGAGTTGTCCCTCGCAACTAGGCAGGAGTCCTGACGTCGCCGAACAAACACGTGTGTGGAAGGGCCATCCCCGTCGTAACTCGAAAATATTCCCCAGGTTCCCGCCGCAACTCGAGAAAAACCATGAGACTTCCCCCTCGCCGCGAGATGAGGCCCGATTCCCCTGCACTGCGTGCAGAGCAATTCCGTGTTGCACATCACACATGAAAGGAGCCTTGATTTCCTTGATGGCACTCCAGAGAAACCCCAAGAACACTGTTTCAAGGCTAGAGGGATCCTGAGGTCACTGTAGCAACATGAAAGAGCTCCGTGGACCAAAAATCAACTCGAGATGAGAGGTTAGTCCCTGGCTTCGACTCCAGAGGAATACCACCTTACCACAAGCTCCTCAAGAGGAGGCTTCTCTCAGCTCTAGGTATGTGAGAGGGACCCTGAGTTTGCGGCCTCAAGTGGAATGGAGACCGTGATGCCGTGACTCGAAATAAGGCCGGATATCCCTGCAGTGACGTGAATGCAGGCTCGTCTTGCATCTCCCAAGACGAAAGGATGTCTGAATCCCCTGTGCAGACCACAGAGAAAGACCTAGTTCCCCACCTCATCGCGACCGGAGGCCTCACATCCTTTGAAAACTCCAGAGGTACGCGGAGATCAGTGCCTCCAAAGGAGACGATGCCTGACTCCTCGTGAAACTTGATAGGAGTCCCAGGATTCCTGTGGCACGTGGAAAGGGACCCTTGGTCTCCCGCCTCAGCTGGAGAGGCGTCCCAATTGCCCTGCCAAGCCTCGAGGAGAATCCCGAGTTGTCCCTAGCAACTAGGCAGGATTCCTGCCGTCGCTGAACAAACAAGTAGTTGGAAGGGCCATCCCTTCGTAACTCGAGAATATACCCCAGGTTCCCGCCGCAACTCGAGAAAAACCATGAGACTTCCCGCTCACCGCGAGATGAGGCCCGATTTCCCTGCACTGCGTCAGAGCAATTCCGTGTTGCACATCACACATGAAAGGAGCCTTGATTTCCTTGATGGCACTCCAGAGAAACCCCAAGAACACTGCTTCAAGGCTTGCGGGATCCTGAGGTCACTGTAGCAACAGGAAAGAGCTTCGTGGACCAACAATCAACTCGAGATGAGAGGTCAGTCCCTGGCTTCGACTCCAGAGGAATACCACCTTACCACAAGCACCTCAAGAGGAGGCTTCTCTCAGCTCTAGGTATGTGAGAGGGACCCTGAGTTTGCGGCCTCAAGTGGAATGGACACCGCGATGCCCTGACGCGAAATAAGTCCGGATATCCCTGCAGTGACTTGAATGCAGGCTCGTCTTGCATCTCCCAAGACGAAAGGATGTCTGAATCCCCTGTGGAGACCACAGAGAAAGACCTAGTTCCCCACCTCATCGCGACCGGAGGCCTCACATCCTTTGAAAACTCCAGAGGTACGCGGAGATCAGTGCCTCCAAAGGAGACGATGCCTGACTCCTCGTGAAACTTGATAGGAGTCCCAGGATTCCTGTGGCACGTGGAAAGGGACCCTTGGTCTCCCGCTTCAGCTGGAGAGGCGTCCCAATTGCCCTGCCAAGCCTCGAGGAGAATCCCGAGTTGTCCCTCGCAACTAGGCAGGAGTCCTGACGTCGCTGAAGAAACACGTGTGTGGAAGGGCCATCCCCGTCGTAACTTGAGAATATACCCCAGGTTCCCGCCGCAACTCGAGAAAAACCATGAGACTTCCCCCTCGCCGCGAGATGATGCCCGATTCCCCTGCACTGCGTGCAGAGCAATTCCGTGTTGCACATCACAGATGAAAGGAGCCTTGATTTCCTTGATGGCACTCCAGAGAAACCTGAAGAACACTGTTTCAAGGCTAGAGGGATCCTGAGGTCACTGTAGCAACACGAAAGAGCTCCGTGGACCAAAAATCAACTCGAGATGAGAGGTTAGTCCCTGGCTTCGACTCCAGAGGAATACCACCTTACCACAAGCACCTCAAGAGGAGGCTTCTCTCAGCTCTAGCTATGTGAGAGGGACCCTGAGTTTGCGGCCTCAAGTGAAATGGACACCGCGATGCCCTGACTCGAAATAAGGCCGGATATCCCTGCAGTGACTTGAATGCAGGCTCGTCTTGCATCTCCCAAGACGAAAGGATGTCTGAATCCCCTGTGGAGACCACAGAGAAAGACCTAGTTCCCCACCTCATCGCGACCGGAGGCCTCACATCCTTTGAAAACTCCAGAGGTACGCGGAGATCAGTGCCTCCAAAGGAGACGATGCCTGACTCCTCATGAAACTTGATAGGAGTCTCAGGATTCCTGTGGCACGTGGAAAGGGACCCTTGGTCTCCCGCCTCAGCTGGAGAGGCGTCCCAATTGCCCTGCCAAGCCTCGAGGAGAATCCCGAGTTGTCCCTCGCAACTAGGCAGGAGTCCTCCCGTCGCTGAACTAACACGTGGGTGGAAGGGCCATACCCGTCTTAACTCGAGAATATACCCCAGGTTCCCGCCGCAACTCGAGAAAAACCATGAGACTTCCCCCTCGCCGCGAGATGAGGCCCGATTCCCCTGCACTTCGTGCAGAGCAATTCCGTGTTGCACATCACACATGAAAGGAGCCTTGATTTCCTTGATGGCACTCCAAAGAAACCCCAAGAACACTGTTTCAAGGCTAGAGGGATCCTGAGGTCACTGTAGCAACATGAAAGAGCTCCGTGGACTAAAAATCAACTCGAGATGAGAGGTTAGTCCCTGGCTTCGACTCCAGAGGAATACCACCTTACCACAAGCACCTCAAGAGGAGGCTTCTCTCAGCTCTAGGTATGTGAGAGGGACCCTGAGTTTGCGGCCTCAAGTGGAATGGAGACCGTGATGCCCTGACTCGAAATAAGGCCGGATATCCCTGCAGTGACTTGAATGCAGGCTCGTCTTGCATCTCCCAAGACGAAAGGATGTCTGAATCCCCTGTGGAGACCACAGAGAAAGACCTAGTTCCCCACCTCATCGCGACCGGAGGCCTCACATCCTTTGAAAACTCCAGAGGTACGCGGAGATCAGTGCCTCCAAAGGAGACGATGCCTGACTCCTCATGAAACTTGATAGGAGTCTCAGGATTTCTGTGGCACGTGGAAACGGACCCTTGGTCTCCCGCCTCAGCTGGAGAGGCGTCCCAATAGCCTTGCCAAGCCTCGAGGAGAACCCCGAGTTGTCCCTCGCAACTAGGCAGGAGTCCTGACGTCGCTGAACAAACACGTGTGTGGAAGGGCCATCCCCGTCGTAACTCGAGAATATACCCCAGGTTCCCGCCGCAACTCGAGAAAAACCATGAGACTTCCCCCTCGCCGCGAGATGAGGCCCGATTCCGCTGCACTGCGTGCAGAGCAATTCCGTGTTGCACATCACACATGAAAGGAGCCTTGATTTCCTTGACGGCACTCCAGCGAAACCCCAAGAACACTGTTTCAAGGCTAGAGGGATCCTGAGGTCACTGTAGCAACACGAAAGAGCTCCGTGGACCAAAAATCAACTCGAGATGAGAGTTTAGTCCCTGGCTTCGACTCCAGAGGAATACCACCTTACCACAAGCACCTCAAGAGAAGGCTTCTCTCAGCTCTAGGTATGTGAGAGGGACCCTGAGTTTGCGGCCTCAAGTGGAATGGACACCTAGATGCCCTGACGCGAAATAAGGCAGGATATCCCTGCAGTGACTTGAATGCAGGCTCGTCTTGCATCTCCCAAGACAAAAGGATGTCTGAATCCCCTGTGGAGACCACAGAGAAAGACCTAGTTTCCCAGCTCATCGCGACCGGTGGCCTCACATCCCTTGAAAACTCCAGAGGTACGCGGAGATCAGTGCCTCCAAAGGAGACGATGCCTGACTCCTCGTGAAACTTGATAGGAGTCCCAGGATTCCTGTGGCACGTGGAAAGGGACCCTTGGTCTCCCGCCTCAGCTGGAGAGGCGTCCCAATTGCCCTGCCAAGCCTCGAGGAGAATCCCGAGTTGTCCCTCGCAACTAGGCAGGAGTCCTGCCGTCGCTGAACTAACACGTGGGTGGAAGGGCCATACCCGTCGTAACTCAAGAATATACCCCAGGTTCCTGCCGCAACTCGAGAAAAACCATGAGACTTCCCCCTCGCCGCGAGATGAGGCCCGATTCCCCTGCACTTCGTGCAGAGCAATTCCGTGTTGCACATCACACATGAAAGGAGCCTTGATTTCCTTGATGGCACTCCAGAGAAACCCCAAGAACACTGTTTCAAGGCTAGAGGGATCCTGAGGTCACTGTAGCAACATGAAAGAGCTCCGTGGACCAAAAATCAACTCGAGATGAGAGGTTAGTCCCTGGCTTCGACGCCAGAGGAATACCACCTTACCACAAGCACCTCAAGAGGAGGCTTCTCTCAGCTCTAGGTATGTGAGAGGAACCCTGAGTTTGTGGCCTCAAGTGGAATGGAGACCGTGATGCCCTGACTCGAAATAAGGCCGGATATCCCTGCAGTGACTTGAATGCAGGCTCGTCTTGCATCTCCCAAGACGAAAGGATGTCTGAATCCCCTGTGCAGACCACAGAGAAAGACCTAGTTCCCCACCTCATTGCGACCGGAGGCCTCACATCCTTTGAAAACTCCAGAGGTACGCGGAGATCAGTGCCTCCAAAGGAGACGATGCCTGACTCCTCGTGAAACTTGATAGGAGTCCCAGGATTCCTGTGGCACGTGGAAAGGGACCCTTGGTCTCCCGCCTCAGCTGGAGAGGCGTCCCAATTGCCCTGCCAAGCCTCGAGGAGAATCCCGAGTTGTCCCTCGCAGCTAGGCAGGAGTCCTGACGTCGCTGAAGAAACACGTGTGTGGAAGGGCCATCCCCGTCGTAACTTGAGAATATACCCCAGGTTCCCGCTGCAACTCGAGAAAAACCATGAGCCTTCCCCCTCGCCGCGAGATGAGGCCTGATTCCCCTGCATTGCGTGCAGAGCAATTCCGTGTTGCACATCACACATGAAAGGAGCCTTGATTTCCTTGATGGCACTCCAGAGAAACCCCAAGAACACTGTTTCAAGGCTAGAGGGATCCTGAGGTCACTGTAGCAACACGAAAGAGCTCCGTGGACCAAAAATCAACTCGAGATGAGAGCTTAGTCCCTGGCTTCGACTCCAGAGGAATACCACCTTACCACAAGCACCTCAAGAGGAGGCTTCTCTCAGCTCTAGGTATGTGAGAGGGACCCTGAGTTTGCGGCCTCAAGTGGAATGGACACCGCGATGCCCTGACTCGAAATAAGGCCGGATATCCCTGCAGTGACTTGAATGCAGGCTCGTCTTGCATCTCCCAAGACGAAAGGATGTCTGAATCCCCTGTGGAGACCACAGAGAAAGACCTAGTTCCCCAGCTCATCGCGACCGGTGGCCTCACATCCCTTGAAAACTCCAGAGGTACGCGGAGATCAGTGCCTCCAAAGGAGACGATGCCTGACTCCTCGTGAAACTTGATAGGAGTTCCAGGATTCCTGTGGCACGTGGAAAGGGACCCTTGGTCTCCCGCCTCAGCTGGAGAGGCGTCCCAATTGCCCTGCCAAGCCTCGAGGAGAATCCCGAGTTGTCCCTCGCAACTAGGCAGAAGTCCTTACGTCGCTGAACAAACACGTGGGTGGAAGGGCCATCCCCGTCGTAACTCGAGAATATACCCCAGGTTCCCGCCGCAACTGGAGAAAAACCATGAGACTTCCCCCTCGCCGCGAGATGAGGCCCGATTCCCCTGCACTGCGTGCAGAGCAATTCCGTATTGCACATCACACATGAAAGGAGCCTTGATTTCCTTGATGGCACTCCAGAGAAACCCCAAGAACACTGTTTCAAGGCTAGAGGGATTCTGAGGTCCCTGTAGCAGCACGAAAGATCTCCGTGGACCAAGAATCAACTCGAGATGAGAGGTTAGTCCCTGGCTTCGACTCCAGAGGAATACCACCTTTCCACAAGCACCTCAAGAGGAGGCTTCTCTCAGCTCTAGGTATGTGAGAGGGACCCTGATTTTGCGGCCTCAAGTGGAATGGACACCGCGATGCCCTGACGCGAAATAAGGCCGGATACCCCTGCAGTGACTGGAATGCAGGCTCGTCTTGCATCTCCCAAGACGAAGGGATGTCTGAATCCCCTGTGGAGACCAGAGAGAAAAACCTAGTTCCCCACCTCATCGCGACCGGAGGCCTCACATCCTTTGAAAACTCCAGAGATACGCGGAGATCAGTGCCTCCAAAGGAGACGATGCCTGACTCCTCGTGAAACTTGATAGGAGTCCCAGGATTCCTGTGGCACGTGGAAAGGGACCCTTGGTCTCCCGCCTCAGCTGGAGAGGCGTCCCAATTGCCCTGCCAAGCCTCGAGGAGAATCCCGAGTTGTCCCTCGCAACTAGGCAGGATTCCTGCCGTCGCTGAACAAACACGTAGTTGGAAGGGCCATCCCTTCGTAACTCGAGAATATACCCCAGGTTCCCGCCGCAACTCGAGAAAAACCATGAGACTTCCCCCTCGCCGCGAGATGAGGCCCGATTCCGCTGCACTGCGTCAGAGCAATTCCGTGTTGCACATCACACATGAAAGGAGCCTTGATTTCCTTGATGGCACTCCAGAGAAACCCCAAGAACACTGCTTCAAGGCTTGCGGGATCCTGAGGTCACTGTAGCAACAGGAAAGAGCTCCGTGGACCAACAATCAACTCGAGATGAGAGGTTAGTCCCTGGCTTCGACTCCAGAGGAATACCACCTTACCACAAGCACCTCAAGAGGAGGCTTCTCTCAGCTCTAGGTATGTGAGAGGGACCCTGAGTTTGCGGCCTCAAGTGGAATGGACACCGCGATGCCCTGACCCGAAATAAGGCCGGATATCCCTGCAGTGACTGGAATGCAGGCTCGTCTTGCATCTCCCAAGACGAAAGGATGTCTGAATCCCCTGTGGAGACCAGAGAGAAAAATCTAGTTCCCCATCTCATCGCGACCGGAGGCCTCACATCCTTTGAAAACTCCAGAGGTACGCGGAGATCAGTGCCTCCAAAGGAGACGATGCCTGACTCCTCGTGAAACTTGATAGGAGTCCCAGGATTCCTGTGGCACGTGGAAAGGGACCCTTGGTCTCCCGCCTCAGCTGGAGAGGCGTCCCAATTGCCCTGCCAAGCCTCGAGGAGAATCCCGAGTTGTCCCTAGCAACTAGGCAGGATTCCTGCCGTCGCTGAACAAACACGTAGTTGGAAGGGCCATGCCTTCGTAACTCGAGAATATACCCCAGGTTCCCGCCGCAACTCGAGAAAAACCATGAGACTTCCCCCTCGCAGCGAGATGAGGCCCGATTCCCCTGCACTGCGTCAGAGCAATTCCGTGTTGCACATCACACATGAAAGGAGCCTTGATTTCCTTGATGGCACTCCAGAGAAACCCCAAGAACACTGCTTCAAGGCTTGCGGGATCCTGAGGTCACTGTAGCAACAGAAAAGAGCTCCGTGGACCAACAATCAACTCGAGATGAGAGGTTAGTCCCTGGCTTCGACTCCAGAGGAATACCACCTTACCACAAGCACCTCAAGAGGAGGCTTCTCCCAGCTCTAGGTATGTGAGAGGGACCCTGAGTTTGCGGCCTCAAGTGGAATGGACACCACGATGCCCTGACTCGAAATAAGGCC
This sequence comes from Cervus elaphus, assembly GCF_910594005.1. NCBI lineage: Eukaryota > Metazoa > Chordata > Mammalia > Artiodactyla > Cervidae > Cervus > Cervus elaphus. The sequence continues at coordinate 9,165,811 of NC_057834.1, read as the reverse complement.
TGATATCCCTGCAGTGACTTGAATGCAGGCTCGTCTTGCATCTCCCAAGACGAAAGGATGTCTGAATCCCCTGTGGAGACCACAGAGAAAGACATAGTTCCCCACCTCATCGCGACCGGAGGCCTCACGTCCTTTGAAAACTCCAGAGGTACGCGGAGATCAGTGCCTCCAAAGGAGACGATGCCTGACTCCTCGTGAAACTTGATAGGAGTCTCAGGATTCCTGTGGCACGTGGAAAGGGACCCTTGGTCTCCCGCCTCAGCTGGAGAGGCGTCCCAATTGCCCTGCCAAGCCTCGAGGAGAATCCCGAGTTGTCCCTCGCAACTAGGCAGGAGTCCTGACGTTGCTGAACAAACACGTGTGTGGAAGGGCCATCCCCGTCGTAACTCGAGAATATTCCCCAGGTTCCCGCCGCAACTCGAGAAAAACCATGAGACTTCCCCCTCGCCGCGAGATGAGGCCCGATTCTCCTGCACTGCGTGCAGAGCAATTCCGTGTTGCACATCACACATGAAAGGAGCCTTGATTTCCTTGATGGCACTCCAGAGAAACCCCAAGAACACTGTTTCAAGGCTAGAGGGATCCTGAGGTCACTGTAGCAACATGAAAGAGCTCCGTGGACCAAAAATCAACTCGAGATGAGAGGTTAGTCCCTGGCTTCGACTCCAGAGGAATACCACCTTACCACAAGCACCTCAAGAGGAGGCTTCTCTCAGCTCTAGGTATGTGAGAGGGACCCTGAGTTTGCGGCCTCAAGTGGAATGGAGACCGTGATGCCCTGACTCGAAATAAGGCAGGATATCCCTGCAGTGACTTGAATGCAGGCACGTCTTGCATCTCCCAAGACGAAAGGATGTCTGAATCCCCTGTGCAGACCACAGAGAAAGACCTAGTTCCCCACCTCATTGCGACCGGAGGCCTCACATCCTTTGAAAACTCCAGAGGTACGCGGAGATCAGTGCCTCCAAAGGAGACGATGCCTGACTCCTCGTGAAACTTGATAGGAGTCCCAGGATTCCTGTGGCACGTGGAAAGGGAACCTTGGTCTCCCGCCTCAGCTGGAGAGGCGTCCCAATTGCCCTGCCAAGCCTCGAGGAGAATCCCGAGTTGTCCCTCGCAACTAGGCAGGAGTCCTGACGTCGCTGAAGAAACACGTGTGTGTAAGGGCCATCCCCGTCGTAACTTGAGAATATACCCCAGGTTCCCGCCGCAACTCGAGAAAAACCATGAGACTTCCCCCTCACCGCGAGATGAGGCCCGATTCCCCTGCACTGCGTGCAGAGAAATTCCGTGTTGCACATCACACATGAAAGGAGCCTTGATTTCCTTGATGGCACTCCAGAGAAACCCCAAGAACACTGTTTCAAGGCTAGAGGGATCCTGAGGTCACTGTAGCAACACGAAAGAGCTCCGTGGACCAAAAATCAACTCGAGATGAGAGCTTAGTCCCTGGCTTCGACTCCAGAGGAATACCACCTTACCACAAGCACCTCAAGAGGAGGCTTCTCTCAGCTCTAGGTATGTGAGAGGGACCCTGAGTTTGCGGCCTCAAGTGGAATGGACACCGCGATGCCCTGACGCGAAATAAGGCCGGATATCCCTGCAGTGACTTGAATGCAGGCTCGTCTTGCATCTCCCAAGACGAAAGGATGTCTGAATCCCCTGTGGAGACCACAGAGAAAGACCTAGTTCCCCACCTCATCGCCACCGGAGGCCTCACATCCTTTGAAAACTCCAGAGGTACGCGGAGATCAGTGCCTCCAAAGGAGACGATGCCTGACTCCTCGTGAAACTTGATAGGATTCCCAGGATTCCTGTGGCACGTGGAAAGGGACCCTTGGTCTCCCGCCTCAGCTGGAGAGGCGTCCCAATTGCCCTGCCAAGCCTCGAGGAGAATCCCGAGTTGTCCCTCGCAACTAGGCAGGAGTCCTGACGTCGCTGAAGAAACACGTGTGTGGAAGGGCCATCCCCGTCGTAACTTGAGAATATACCCCAGGTTCCCGCCGCAACTCGAGAAAAACCATGAGACTTCCCCCTCGCCGCGAGATGATGCCCGATTCCCCTGCACTGCGTGCAGAGCAATTCCGTGTTGCACATCACAGATGAAAGGAGCCTTGATTTCCTTGATGGCACTCCAGAGAAACCCGAAGAACACTGTTTCAAGGCTAGAGGGATCCTGAGGTCACTGTAGCAACAGGAAAGAGCTCCGTGGACCAACAATCAACTCGAGATGAGAGGTTAGTCCCTGGCTTCGACTCCAGAGGAATACCACCTTACCACAAGCACCTCAAGAGGAGGCTTCTCTCAGCTCTAGGTATGTGAGAGGGACCCTGAGTTTGCGGCCTCAAGTGGAATGGACACCGCGATGCCCTGACCCGAAATAAGGCCGGATATCCCTGCAGTGACTGGAATGCAGGCTCGTCTTGCATCTCCCAAGACGAAAGGATGTCTGAATCCCCTGTGGAGACCAGAGAGAAAAATCTAGTTCCCCATCTCATCGCGACCGGAGGCCTCACATCCTTTGAAAACTCCAGAGGTACGCGGAGATCAGTGCCTCCAAAGGAGACGATGCCTGACTCCTCGTGAAACTTGATAGGAGTCCCAGGATTCCTGTGGCACGTGGAAAGGGACCCTTGGTCTCCCGCCTCAGCTGGAGAGGCGTCCCAATAGCCCTGCCAAGCCTCGAGGAGAACCCCGAGTTGTCCCTCGCAACTAGGCAGGAGTCCTGACGTTGCTGAAGAAACACGTGTGTGGAAGGGCCATCCCCGTCGTAACTCGAGAATATACCCCAGGTTCCCGCCGCAACTCGAGAAAAACCATGAGACTTCCCCCTCGCCGCGAGATGAGGCCCGATTCCCCTGCACTGCGTGCAGAGAAATTCCGTGTTGCACATCACACATGAAAGGAGCCTTGATTTCCTTGACGGCACTCCAGCGAAACCCCAAGAACACTGTTTCAAGGCTAGAGGGATCCTGAGGTCACTGTAGCAACACGAAAGAGCTCCGTGGACCAAAAATCAACTCGAGATGAGAGCTTAGTCCCTGGCTTCGACTCCAGAGGAATACCACCTTACCACAAGCACCTCAAGAGGAGGCTTCTCTCAGCTCTAGGTATGTGAGGGGGACCCTGAGTTTGCGGCCTCAAGTGGAATGGACACCTAGATGCCCTGACGCGAAATAAGGCCGGATATCCCTGCAGTGACTTGAATGCAGGCTCGTCTTGCATCTCCCAAGACGAAAGGATGTCTGAATCCCCTGTGGAGACCACAGAGAAAGACCTAGTTCCCCAGCTCATCGCGACCGGTGGCCTCACATCCCTTGAAAACTCCAGAGGTACGCGGAGATCAGTGCCTCCAAAGGAGACGGTGCCTGACTCCTCGTGAAACTTGATAGGAGTCCCAGGATTCCTGTGGCACGTGGAAAGGGACCCTTGGTCTCCCGCCTCAGCTGGAGAGGCGTCCCAATTGCCCTGCCAAGCCTCGAGGAGAATCCCGAGTTGTCCCTCGCAACTAGGCCGGAGTCCTGACGTCGCTGAAGAAACACGTGTGTGGAAGGGCCATCCCCGTCGTAACTTGAGAATATACCCCAGGTTCCCGCTGCAACTCGAGAAAAACCATGAGACTTCCCCCTCGCCGCGAGATGAGGCCTGATTCCCCTGCATTGCGTGCAGAGCAATTCCGTGTTGCACATCACACATGAAAGGAGCCTTGATTTCCTTAACTGCACTCCAGCGAAACCCCAAGAACACTGTTTCAAGGCTAGAGGGATCCTGAGGTCACTGTAGCAACACGAAAGAGCTCCGTGGACCAAAAATCAACTCGAGATGAGAGCTTAGTCCCTGGCTTCGACTCCAGAGGAATACCACCTTACCACAAGCACCTCAAGAGGAGGCTTCTCTCAGCTCTAGGTATGTGAGAGGGACCCTGAGTTTGCGGCCTCAAGTGGAATGGACACCGCGATGCCCTGACGCGAAATAAGGCCGGATATCCCTGCAGTGACTTGAATGCAGGCTCGTCTTGCATCTCCCAAGATGAAAGGATGTCTGAATCCCCGGTGGAGACCACAGAGAAAGACCTACTTCCCCAGCTCATTGCGACCGGTGGCCTCACATCCCTTGAAAACTCCAGAGGTATGCGGAGATCAGTGCCTCCAAAGGAGACGATGCCTGACTCCTCGTGAAACTTGATAGGAGTCCCAGGATTCCTGTGGCACGTGGAAAGGGACCCTTGGTCTCCCGCCTCAGCTGGACAGGCGTCCCAATTGCCCTGCCAAGCCTCGAGGAGAATCCCGAGTTGTCCCTCGCAACTAGGCAGGAGTCCTGCCGTCGCTGAACTAATACGTGTGTGGAAGGGCCATCCCCGTCGTAACTCGAGAATATACCCCAGGTTCCCGCCGCAACTGGAGAAAAACCATGAGACTTCCCCCTCGCCGCGAGATGAGGCCTGATTCCCCTGCACTGCGTGCAGAGCAATTCCGTGTTGCACGTCACACATGAAAGGAGCCTTGATTTCCTTGATGGCACTCCAGAGAAACCCCAAGAACACTGTTTCAAGGCTAGAGGGATCCTGAGGTCACTGTAGCAACACGAAAGAGCTCCGTGGACCAAAAATCAACTCGAGATGAGAGGTTAGTCCCTGGCTTCGACTCCAGAGGAATACCACCTTACCACAAGCACCTCAAGAGGAGGCTTCTCTCAGCTCTAGGTATGTGAGAGGGACCCTGAGTTTGCGGCCTCAAGTGGAATGGACACCGCGATGCCCTGACTCGAAATAAGGCCGGATATCCCTGCAGTGACTTGAATGCAGGCTCGTCTTGCATCTCCCAAGACGAAAGGATGTCTGAATCCCCTGTGGAGACCACAGAGAAAGACCTAGTTCCCCACCTCATCGCGACCGGAGGCCTCACATCCTTTGAAAACTCCAGAGGTACGCGTAGATCAGTGCCTCCAAAGGAGACGATGCCTGACTCCTCATGAAACTTGATAGGAGTCTCAGGATTTCTGTGGCACGTGGAAAGGGACCCTTGGTCTCCCGCCTCAGCTGGAGAGGCGTCCCAATAGCCCTTCCAAGCCTCGAGGAGAACCCCGAGTTGTCCCTCGCAACTAGGCAGGAGTCCTGACGTTGCTGAAGAAACACGTGTGTGGAAGGGCCATCCCCGTAGTAACTCGAGAATATACCCCAGGTTCCCGCCGCAACTCGAGAAAAACCATGAGACTTCCCCCTCGCCGCGAGATGAGGCCCGATTCCCCTGCACTGCGTGCAGAGAAATTCCGTGTTGCACATCACACATGAAAGGAGCCTTGATTTCCTTGACGGCACTCCAGCGAAACCCCAAGAACACTGTTTCAAGGCTAGAGGGATCCTGAGTTCACTGTAGCAACACGAAAGAGCTCCGTGGACCAAAAATCAACTCGAGATGAGAGCTTAGTCCCTGGCTTCGACTCCAGAGGAATACCACCTTACCACAAGCACCTCAAGAGGAGGCTTCTCTCAGCTCTAGGTATGTGAGAGGGACCCTGAGTTTGCGGCCTCAAGTGGAATGGACACCTAGATGCCCTGAAGCGAAATAAGGCCGGATATCCCTGCAGTGACTTGAATGCAGGCTCGTCTTGCATCTCCCAAGACGAAAGGATGTCTGAATCCCCTGTGGAGACCACAGAGAAAGACCTAGTTCCCCAGCTCATCGCGACCGGTGGCCTCACATCCCTTGAAAACTCCAGAGGTACGCGGAGATCAGTGCCTCCAAAGGAGACGGTGCCTGACTCCTCGTGAAACTTGATAGGAGTCCCAGGATTCCTGTGGCACGTGGAAAGGGACCCTTGGTCTCCCGCCTCAGCTGGAGAGGCGTCCCAATTGCCCTGCCAAGCCTCGAGGAGAATCCCGAGTTGTCCCTCGCAACTAGGCAGGAGTCCTGCCGTCGCTGAACTAACACGTGGGTGGAAGGGCCATACCCGTCGTAACTCGAGAATATACCCCAGGTTCCCGCCGCAACTCGAGAAAAACCATGAGACTTCCCCCTCGCCGCGAGATGAGGCCCGATTCCCCTGCACTTCGTGCAGAGCAATTCCGTGTTGCACATCACACATGAAAGGAGCCTTGATTTCCTTGATGGCACTCCAGAGAAACCCCAAGAACACTGTTTCAAGGCTAGAGGGATCCTGAGGTCACTGTAGCAACATGAAAGAGCTCCGTGGACCAAAAATCAACTCGAGATGAGAGGTTAGTCCCTGGCTTCGACTCCAGAGGAATACCACCTTACCACAAGCACCTCAAGAGGAGGCTTCTCTCAGCTCTAGCTATGTGCTGAGTTTGCGGCCTCAAGTGGAATGGACACCGCGATGCCCTGACGCGAAATAAGGCCGGATATCCCTGCAGTGACTTGAATGCAGGCTCGTCTTGCATCTCCCAAGATGAAAGGATGTCTGAATCCCCTGTGGAGACCACAGAGAAAGACCTACTTCCCCAGCTCATTGCGACCGGTGGCCTCACATCCCTTGAAAACTCCAGAGGTACGCGGAGATCAGTGCCTCCAAAGGAGACGATGCCTGACTCCTCGTGAAACTTGATAGGAGTCCCAGGATTCCTGTGGCACGTGGAAAGGGACCCTTGGTCTCCCGCCTCAGCTGGACAGGCGTCCCAATTGCCCTGCCAAGCCTCGAGGAGAATCCCGAGTTGTCCCTCGCAACTAGGCAGGAGTCCTGACGTCGCTGAACTAATACGTGTGTGGAAGGGCCATCCCCGTCGTAACTCGAGAATATACCCCAGGTTCCCGCCGCAACTGGAGAAAAACCATGAGACTTCCCCCTCGCCGCGAGATGAGGCCTGATTCCCCTGCACTGCGTGCAGAGCAATTCCGTGTTGCACGTCACACATGAAAGGAGCCTTGATTTCCTTGATGGCACTCCAGAGAAACCCCAAGAACACTGTTTCAAGGCTAGAGGGATCCTGAGGTCACTGTAGCAACACGAAAGAGCTCCGTGGACCAAAAATCAACTCGAGATGAGAGGTTAGTCCCTGGCTTCGACTCCAGAGGAATACCACCTTACCACAAGCACCTCAAGAGGAGGCTTCTCTCAGCTCTAGGTATGTGAGAGGGACCCTGAGTTTGCGGCCTCAAGTGGAATGGACACCGCGATGCCCTGACTCGAAATAAGGCCGGATATCCCTGCAGTGACTTGAATGCAGGCTCGTCTTGCATCTCCCAAGACGAAAGGATGTCTGAATCCCCTGTGGAGACCACAGAGAAAGACCTAGTTCCCCACCTCATCGCGACCGGAGGCCTCACATCCTTTGAAAACTCCAGAGGTACGCGGAGATCAGTGCCTCCAAAGGAGACGATGCCTGACTCCTCATGAAACTTGATAGGAGTCTCAGGATTCCTGTGGCACGTGGAAAGGGACCCTTGGTCTCCCGCCTCAGCTGGAGAGGCGTCCCAATAGCCCTGCCAAGCCTCGAGGAGAACCCCGAGTTATCCCTCGCAACTAGGCAGGAGTCCTGACGTCGCTGAAGAAACACGTGTGTGGTAGGGCCATCCCCGTCGTAACTCGAGAATATACCCCAGGTTCCCGCCGCAACTCGAGAAAAACCATGAGACTTCCCCCTCGCCGCGAGATGAGGCCCGATTCCCCTGCACTGCGTGCAGAGCAATTCCGTGTTGCACATCACACATGAAAGGAGCATTGATTTCCTTGACGGCACTCCAGCGAAACCCCAAGAACACTGTTTCAAGGCTAGAGGGATCCTGAGGTCACTGTAGCAACACGAAAGAGCTCCGTGGACCAAAAATCAACTCGAGATGAGAGCTTAGTCCCTGGCTTCGACTCCAGAGGAATACCACCTTACCACAAGCACCTCAAGAGGAGGCTTCTCTCAGCTCTAGCTATGTGAGAGGGACCCTGAGTTTGCGGCCTCAAGTGGAATGGACACCGCGATGCCCTGACGCGAAATAAGGCCGGATATCCCTGCAGTGACTTGAATGCAGGCTCGTCTTGCATCTCCCAAGATGAAAGGATGTCTGAATCCCCTGTGGAGACCACAGAGAAAGACCTACTTCCCCAGCTCATTGCGACCGGTGGCCTCACATCCCTTGAAAACTCCAGAGGTACGCGGAGATCAGTGCCTCCAAAGGAGACGATGCCTGACTCCTCGTGAAACTTGATAGGAGTCCCAGGATTCCTGTGGCACGTGGAAAGGGACCCTTGGTCTCCCGCCTCAGCTGGACAGGCGTCCCAATTGCCCTGCCAAGCCTCGAGGAGAATCCCGAGTTGTCCCTCGCAACTAGGCAGGAGTCCTGCCGTCTCTGAACTAACACGTGTGTGGAAGGGCCATCCCCGTCTTAACTCGAGAATATACCCCAGGTTCCCGCCGCAACTCGAGAAAAACCATGAGACTTCCCCCTCGCCGCGAGATGAGGCCTGATTCCCCTGCATTGCGTGCAGAGCAATTCCGTGTTGCACATCACACATGAAAGGAGCCTTGATTTCCTTGATGGCACTCCATCGAAACCCCAAGAACACTGTTTCAAGGCTAGAGGGATCCTGAGGTCACTGTAGCAACACGAAAGAGCTCCGTGGACCAAAAATCAACTCGAGATGAGAGGTTAGTCCCTGGCTTCGACTCCAGAGGAATACCACCTTACCACAAGCACCTCAAGAGGAGGCTTCTCTCAGCTCTAGGTATGTGAGAGGGACCCTGAGTTTGCGGCCTCAAGTGGAATGGACACCGCGATGCCCTGACTCGAAATAAGGCCGGATATCCCTACAGTGACTTGAATGCAGGCTCGTCTTGCATCTCCCAAGACGAAAGGATGTCTGAATCCCCTGTGGAGACCACAGAGAAAGACCTAGTTCCCCACCTCATCGCGACCGGAGGCCTCACATCTTTTGAAAACTCCAGAGGTACGCGGAGATCAGTGCCTCCAAAGGAGACGATGCCTGACTCCTCGTGAAACTTGATAGGAGTCCGAGGATTCCTGTGGCTCGTGGAAAGGGACCCTTGGTCTCCCGCCTCAGCTGGAGAGGCGTCCCAATAGCCCTGCCAAGCCTCGAGGAGAACCCCGAGTTATCCCTCGCAACTAGGCAGGAGTCCTGACGTCGCTGAAGAAACACGTGTGTGGAAGAGCCATCCCCGTCGTAACTCGAGAATATACCCCAGGTTCCTGCCGCAACTCGAGAAAAACCATGAGACTTCCCCCTCGCCGCGAGATGAGGCCCGATTCCCCTGCACTGCGTGCAGAGCAATTCCGTGTTGCACATCACACATGAAAGGAGCATTGATTTCCTTGACGGCACTCCAGCGAAACCCCAAGAACACTGTTTCAAGGCTAGAGGGATCCTGAGGTCACTGTAGCAACACGAAAGAGCTCCGTGGACCAAAAATCAACTCGAGATGAGAGCTTAGTCCCTGGCTTCGACTCCAGAGGAATACCACCTTACCACAAGCACCTCAAGAGGAGGCTTCTCTCAGCTCTAGCTATGTGAGAGGGACCCTGAACTTGCGGCCTCAAGTGGAATGGAACCCGCGATGCCCTGACTCGAAATAAGGCCGGATATCCCTGCAGTGACTTGAATGCAGGCTCGTCTTGCATCTCCCAAGACGAAAGGATGTCTGAATCCCCTGTGGAGACCCCAGAGAAAGACCTAGTTCCCCACCTCATCGCGACCAGAGGCCTCACATCCTTTGAAAACTCCAGAGGTACGCGGAGATCAGTGCCTCCAAAGGAGACGATGCCTGACTCCTCGTGAAACTTGATAGGAGTCCCAGGATTCCTGTGGCACGTGGAATGGGACCCTTGGTCTCCCGCCTCAGCTGGAGAGGCGTCCCAATTGCCCTGCCAAGCTTCGAGGAGAATCCCGAGTTGTCCCTCGCAACTAGGCAGGAGTCCTGTCGTCGCTGAAGAAACACGTGGGTGGAAGGGCCATCCCCGTCTTAACTCGAGAATATACCCCAGGTTCCCGCCGCAACTCGAGAAAAACCATGAGACTTCCCCCTCGCCGCGAGATGAGGCCCGATTCCGCTGCACTGCGTGCAGAGCAATTCCGTGTTGCACATCACACATGAAAGGAGCCTTGATTTCCTTGATGGCACTCCAGAGGAACCCCAAGAACACTGTTTCAAGGCGAGAGGGATCCTGAGGTCACTGTAGCAACACGAAAGAGCTCCGTGGACCAAAAATCAACTCGAGATGAGAGCTTAGTCCCTGGCTTCGACTCCAGAGGAATACCACCTTACCACAAGCAATTCAAGAGGAGGCTTCTCTCAGCTCTAGGTATGTGAGAGGGACCCTGAGTTTGCGGCCTCAAGTGGAATGGACACCGCGATGCCCTGACTCGAAATAAGGCCGGATATCCCTGCAGTGACTTGAATGCAGGCTCGTCTTGCATCTCCCAAGATGAAAGGATGTCTGAATCCCCTGTGGAGACCACAGAGAAAGACCTAGTTCCCCACCTCATCGCGACCGGAGGCCTCACATCCTTTGAAAACTCCAGAGGTACGCGGAGATCAGTGCCTCCAAAGGAGACGATGCCTGACTCCTCGTGAAACTTGATAGGATTCCCAGGATTCCTGTGGCACGTGGAAAGGGACCTTTGGTCTCCCGCCTCAGCTGGAGAGGCGTCCCAATTGCCCTGCCAAGCCTCGAGGAGAATCCCGAGTTGTCCCTCGCAACTAGGCAGGAGTCCTGACGTCGCTGAACAAACACGTGTGTGGAAGGGCCATCCCCGTCGTAACTCGAGAATATTCCCCAGGTTCCCGCCGCAACTCGAGAAAAACCATGAGACTTCCCCCTCGCAGCGAGATGAGGCCCGATTCCCCTGCACTGCGTGCAGAGAAATTCCGTGTTGCACATCACACATGAAAGGAGCCTTGATTTCCTTGATGGTACTCCAGAGAAACCCCAAGAACACTGTTTCAAGGCTAGATGGATCCTGAGGTCACTGTAGCAACACGAAAGAGCTTCGTGGACCAAAAATCAACTCGAGATGAGAGGTTAGTCCCTGGCTTCGACTCCAGAGGAATACCACCTTACCACAAGCACCTCAAGAGGAGGCTTCTCTCAGCTCTAGCTATGTGAGAGGGACCCTGAATTTGCGGCATCAAGTGGAATGGAGACCGTGATGCCCTGACTCGAAATAAGGCCGGATATCCCTGCAGTGACTTGAATGCAGGCTCGTCTTGCATCTCCCAAGACGAAAGGATGTCTGAATCCCCTGTGCAGACCACAGAGAAAGACCTAGTTCCCCACCTCATCGCGACCGGAGGCCTCACATCCTTTGAAAACTCCAGAGGTACGCGGAGATCAGTGCCTCCAAAGGAGACGATGCCTGACTCCTCGTGAAACTTGATAGGAGTCCCAGGATTCCTGTGGCACGTGGAAAGGGACCCTTGGTCTCCCGCCTCAGCTGGACAGGCGTCCCAATTGCCCTGCCAAGCCTCGAGGAGAATCCCGAGTTGTCCCTCGCAACTAGGCAGGAGTCCTGCCGTCTCTGAACTAACACGTGTGTGGAAGGGCCATCCCCGTCTTAACTCGAGAATATACCCCAGGTTCCCGCCGCAACTGGAGAAAAACCATGAGACTTCCCCCTCGCCGCGAGATGAGGCCCGATTCCCCTGCACTGCGTGCAGAGTAATTCCGTGTTGCACATCACACATGAAAGGAGCCTTGATTTCCTTGATGGCACTCCAGAGAAACCCCAAGAACACTCTTTCAAGGCTAGAGGGATCCTGAGGTCACTGTAGCAACACGAAAGAGCTCCGTGGACCAAAAATCAACTCGAGATGAGAGGTTAGTCCCTGGCTTCGACTCCAGAGGAATACCACCTTACCACAAGCACCTCAAGAGGAGGCTTCTCTCAGCTCTAGGTATGTGAGAGGGACCCTGAGTTTGCGGCCTCAAGTGGAATGGACACCGCGATGCCCTGACTCGAAATAAGGCCGGATATCCCTGCAGTGACTTGAATGCAGGCTCGTCTTGCATCTCCCAAGACGAAAGGATGTCTGAATCCCCTGTGGAGACCACAGAGAAAGACCTAGTTCCCCACCTCATCGCGACCGGAGGCCTCACATCCTTTGAAAACTCCAGAGGTACGCGGAGATCAGTGCCTCCAAAGGAGACGATGCCTGACTCCTCGTGAAACTTGATAGGAGTCTCAGGATTCCTGTGGCACGTGGAAAGGGACCCTTGGTCTCCCGCCTCAGCTGGAGAGGCGTCCCAATAGCCCTGCCAAGCCTCGAGGAGAACCCCGAGTTATCCCTCGCAACTAGGCAGGAGTCCTGACGTCGCTGAAGAAACACGTGTGTGGAAGAGCCATCCCCGTCGTAACTCGAGAATATACCCCAGGTTCCCGCCGCAACTCGAGAAAAACCATGAGACTTCCCCCTCGCCGCGAGATGAGGCCCGATTCCCCTGCACTGCGTGCAGAGCAATTCCGTGTTGCACATCACACATGAAAGGAGCATTGATTTCCTTGACGGCACTCCAGCGAAACCCCAAGAACACTGTTTCAAGGCTAGAGAGATCCTGAGGTCACTGTAGCAACACGAAAGAGCTCCGTGGACCAAAAATCACCTCGAGATGAGAGCTTAGTCCCTGGCTTCGACTCCAGAGGAATACCACCTTACCACAAGCACCTCAAGAGGAGGCTTCTCTCAGCTCTAGCTATGTGAGAGGGACCCTGAACTTGCGGCCTCAAGTGGAATGGAACCCGCGATGCCCTGACTCGAAATAAGGCCGGATATCCCTGCAGTGACTTGAATGCAGGCTCGTCTTGCATCTCCCAAGACGAAAGGATGTCTGAATCCCCTGTGGAGACCCCAGAGAAAGACCTAGTTCCCCACCTCATCGCGACCGGAGGCCTCACATCCTTTGAAAACTCCAGAGGTACGCGGAGATCAGTGCCTCCAAAGGAGACGATGCCTGACTCCTCGTGAAACTTGATAGGAGTCCCAGGATTCCTGTGGCACGTGGAAAGGGACCCTTGGTCTCCCGCCTCAGCTGGAGAGGCGTCCCAATTGCCCTGCCAAGCCTCGAGGAGAATCCCGAGTTGTCCCTCGCAACTAGGCAGGAGTCCTGACGTCGCTGAAGAAAAACGTGGGTGGAAGGGCCATCCCCTTCTTAACTCGAGAATATACCCCAGGTTCCCGCCGCAACTCGAGAAAAACCATGAGACTTCCCCCTCGCCGCGAGATGAGGCCCGATTCCGCTGCACTGCGTGCAGAGCAATTCCGTGTTGCACATCACACATGAAAGGAGCCTTGATTTCCTTGATGGCACTCCAGAGAAACCCCAAGAACACTGTTTCAAGGCGAGAGGGATCCTGAGGTCACTGTAGCAACACGAAAGAGCTCCGTGGAACAAAAATCAACTCGAGATGAGAGCTTAGTCCCTGGCTTCGACTCCAGAGGAATACCACCTTACCACAAGCAATTCAAGAGGAGGCTTCTCTCAGCTCTAGGTATGTGAGAGGGACTCTGAGTTTGCGGCCTCAAGTGGAATGGAGACCGCGATGCCCTGACTCGAAATAAGGCCGGATATCCCTGCAGTGACTTGAATGCAGGCTCGTCTTGCATCTCCCAAGACGAAAGGATGTCTGAATCCCCTGTGGAGACCACAGAGAAAGACCTAGTTCCCCACCTCATCGCGACCGGAGGCCTCACATCCTTTGAAAACTCCAGAGGTACGCGGAGATCAGTGCCTCCAAAGGAGACGATGGCTGACTCCTCGTGAAACTTGATAGGATTCCCAGGATTCCTGTGGCACGTGGAAAGGGACCTTTGGTCTCCCGCCTCAGCTGGAGAGGCGTCCCAATTGCCCTGCCAAGCCTCGAGGAGAATCCCGAGTTGTCCCTCGCAACTAGGCAGGAGTCCTGACGTCGCTGAACAAACACGTGTGTGGAAGGGCCATCCCCGTCGTAACTCGAGAATATTCCCCAGGTTCCCGCCGCAACTCGAGAAAAACCATGAGACTTCCCCCTCGCCGCGAGATGAGGCCCGATTCCCCTGCACTGCGTGCAGAGCAATTCCGTGTTGCACATCACACATGAAAGGAGCCTTGATTTCCTTGATGGCACTCCAGAGAAACCCCAAGAACACTGTTTCAAGGCTAGATGGATCCTGAGGTCACTGTAGCAACACGAAAGAGCTTCGTGGACCAAAAATCAACTCGAGATGAGAGGTTAGTCCCTGGCTTCGACTCCAGAGGAATACCACCTTACCACAAGCACATCAAGAGGAGGCTTCTCTCAGCTCTAGCTATGTGAGAGGGACCCTGAATTTGCGGCCTCAAGTGGAATGGAGACCGTGATGCCCTGACTCGAAATAAGGCCGGATATCCCTGCAGTGACTTGAATGCAGGCTCGTCTTGCATCTCCCAAGACGAAAGGATGTCTGAATCCCCTGTGCAGACCACAGAGAAAGACCTAGTTCCCCACCTCATCGCGACCGGAGGCCTCACATCCTTTGAAAACTCCAGAGGTACGCGGAGATCAGTGCCTCCAAAGGAGACGATGCCTGACTCCTCGTGAAACTTAATAGGAGTCCCAGGATTCCTGTGGCACGTGGAAAGGGACCCTTGGTCTCACGCGTCAGCTGGACAGGCGTCCCAATAGCCCTGCCAAGCCTCGAGGAGAACCCCGAGTTGTCCCTCGCAACTAGGCAGGAGTCCTGCCGTCGCTGAACAAACACGTGGTTGGAAGGGCCATCCCCGTCATACTTCGAGAATATACCCCAGGTTCCCGCCGCAACTCGAGAAAAACCATGAGACTTCCCCCTCGGGGCGAGATGCTGCCCGATTCCCCTGCACTGCGTGCAGAGCAATTCCGTTTTGCACATCACACATGAAAGGAGCCTTGATTTCCTTGATGGCACTCCAGAGAAACCCCAAGAACACTGTTTCAAGGCTAGAGGGATCCTGAGGTCACTGTAGCAACACGAAAGAGCTCCGTGGACCAAAAATCAACTCGAGATGAGAGCTTAGTCCCTGGCTTCGACTCCAGAGGAATACCACCTTACCACAAGCACCTCAAGAGGAGGCTTCTCTCAGCTCTAGGTATGTGAGAGGGACCCTGAGTTTGCGGCCTCAAGTGGAATGGAGACCGCGATGCCCTGACTCGAAATAAGGCCGGATATCCCTGCAGTGACTTGAATGCAGGCTCGTCTTGCATCTCCCAAGACGAAAGGATGTCTGAATCCCCTGTGGAGACCACAGAGAAAGACCTAGTTCCCCACCTCATCGCGACCGGAGGCCTCACATCCTTTGAAAACTCCAGAGGTACGCGGAGATCAGTGCCTCCAAAGGAGACGATACCTGACTCCTCGTGAAACTTGATAGGAGTCCCAGGATTCCTGTGGCACGTGGAAAGGGACCCTTGGACTCCCGCCTCAGTTGGAGAGGCGTCCCAATTGCCCTGCCAAGCCTCGGGGAGAATCCCGAGTTGTCCCTCCCAACTAGGCAGGAGTCCTGACGTCGCTGAACAAACACGTGTGTGGAAGGCCCATCCCCGTCGTAACTCGAGAATATTCCCCAGGTTCCCGCCGCAACTCGAGAAAAACCATGAGACTTCCACCTCGCCGCGAGATGAGGCCCGATTCCCCTGCACTGCGTGCTGAGCAATTCCGTGTTGCACATCACACATGAAAGGAGCCTTGATTTCCTTCACGGCACTCCAGCGAAACCCCAAGAACACTGTTTCAAGGCTAGAGGGATCCTGAGGTCACTGTAGCAACACGAAAGAGCTCCGTGGACCAAAAATCAACTCGAGATGAGAGCTTAGACCCTGGCTTCGACTCCAGAGGAATACCACCTTACCACAAGCACCTCAAGAGGAGGCTTCTCTCAGCTCTAGGTATGTGAGAGGGACCCTGAGTTTGCGGCCTCAAGTGGAATGGACACCGCGATGCCCTGACACGAAATAAGGCCGGATATCCCTGCAGTGACTTGAATGCAGGCTCGTCTTGCATCTCCCAATATGAAAGGATGTCTGAATCCCCTGTGGAGTCCACAGAGAAAGACCTACTTCCCCAGCTCATCGCGACCGGTGGCCTCACATCCCTTGAAAACTCCAGAGGTACGCGGAGATCAGTGCCTCCAAAGGAGACGATGCCTGACTCCTCGTGAAACTTGATAGGAGTCCCAGGATTCCTGTGGCACGTGGAAAGGGACACTTGGTCTCCCGCCTCAGCTGGAGAGGCGTCCCAATTGCCCTGCCAAGCCTCGAGGAGAATCCCGAGTTGTCCCTCGAAACTAGGCAAGAGTCCTGACGTCGCTGAACAAACACGTGGTTGGAAGGGCCATCCCCGTCATACTTCAAGAATATACCCCAGGTTCCCGCCGCAACTCGAGAACAACCATGAGACTTCCCCCTCGGGGCGAGATGCTGCCCGATTCCCCTGCACTGCGTGCAGAGCAATTCCGTTTTGCACATCACACATGAAAGGAGCCTTGATTTCCTTGATGGCACTCCAGAGAATCCCCAAGAACACTGTTTCAAGGCTAGAGGGATCCTGAGGTCACTGTAGCAACACGAAAGAGCTCCGTGGACCAAAAATCAACTCGAGATGAGAGGTTAGCCCCTGGCTTCGACTCCAGAGGAATACCACCTTACCACAAGCACCTCAAGAGGAGGCTTCTCACAGCTCTAGGTATGTGAGAGGGACCCTGAGTTTGCGGCCTCAAGTGGAATGGACACCGCGATGCCCTGACTCGAAATAAGGCCGGATATCCCTGCAGTGACTTGAATGCAGGCTCGTCTTGCATCTCCCAAGATGAAAGGATGTCTGAATCCCCTGTGGAGACCACAGAGAAAGACCTAGTTCCCCACCTCATCGCGACCGGAGGCCTCACATCCTTTGAAAACGCCAGAGGTACGTGGAGATCAGTGCCTCCAAAGGAGAGGATGCCTGACTCCTCGTGAAACTTGATAGGAGTCCCAGGATTTCTGTGGCACGTGGAAAGGGACCCTTGGTCTCCCGCCTCAGCTGGAGAGGCGTCCCAATTGCCCTGCCAAGCCTCGAGGAGAATCCCGAGTTGTCCCTCGCAACTAGGCAGGAGTCCTTACGTCGCTGAAGAAACACGTGGGTGGAAGGGCCATCCCCGTCATACTTCGAGAATATACCCCAGGTTCCCGCCGCAACTCGAGAAAAACCATGAGACTTCCCCCTCGCCGCGAGATGAGGCCCGATTCCGCTGCACTACGTGCAGAGCAATTCCGTGTTGCACATCACACATGAAAGGAGCCTTGATTTCCTTGATGGCACTCCAGAGAAACCCCAAGAACACTGTTTCAAGGCTAGAGGGATCCTGAGGACACTGTAGCAACACGAAAGAGCTCCGTGGACAAAAAATCAACTCGAGATGAGAGCTTAGTCCCTGGCTTCGACTCCAGAGGAATACCAGCTTACCACAAGCACCTCAAGAGGAGGCTTCTCTCAGCTCTACCTATGTGAGAGGGACCCTGAGTTTACGGCCTCAAGTGGAATGGAGACCGCGATGCCCTGACTCGAAATAAGGCCGGATATCCCTGCAGTGACTTGAATGCAGGCTCGTCTTGCATCTCCCAAGACGAAAGGATGTCTGAATCCCCTGTGGAGACCACAGAGAAAGACCTAGTTCCCCACCTCATCGCGACCGGAGGCCTCACATCCTTTGAAAACTCCAGAGGTACGCGGAGATCAGTGCCTCCAAAGGAGACGATACCTGACTCCTAGTGAAACTTGATAGGATTCCCAGGATTCCTGTGGCACGTGGAAAGGGACCCTTGGTCTCCCGCCTCAGTTGGAGAGGCGTCCCAATTGCCCTGCCAAGCCTCGGGGAGAATCCCGAGTTGTCCCTCGCAACTAGGCAGGAGTCCTGACGTCGCTGAACAAACACGTGTGTGGAAGGGCCATCCCCGTCTTAACTCGAGAATATACCCCAGGTTCCCGCCGCAACTCTAGAAAAACCATGAGACTTCCACCTCGCCGCGAGATGAGGCCCGATTCCCCTGCACTGCGTGCTGAGCAATTCCGTGTTGCACATCACACATGAAAGGAGCATTGATTTCCTTATCGGCACTCCAGCGAAACCCCAAGAACACTGTTTCAAGGCTAGAGGGATCCTGAGGTCACTGTAGCAACACGAAAGAGCTCCGTGGACCAAAAATCAACTCGAGATGAGAGCTTAGTCCCTGGCTTCGACTCCAGAGGAATACCACCTTACCACAAGCACCTCAAGAGGAGGCTTCTCTCAGCTCTAGGTATGTGAGAGGGACCCTGAGTTTGCGGCCTCAAGTGGAATGGACACCGCGATGCCCTGACGCGAAATAAGGCCGGATATCCCTGCAGTGACTTGAATGCAGGCTCGTCTTGCATCTCCCAAGATGAAAGGATGTCTGAATCCCCTGTGGAGACCACAGAGAAAGACCTACTTCCCCAGCTCATCGCGACCGGTGGCCTCACATCCCTTGAAAACTTCAAAGGTACGCGGAGATCAGTGCCTCCAAAGGAGACGATGCCTGACTCCTCGTGAAACTTGATAGGAGTCCCAGGATTCCTGTGGCACGTGGAAAGGGACCCTTGGTCTCCCGCCTCAGCTGGAGAGGCGTCCCAATTGCCCTGCCAAGCCTCGAGGAGAATCCCGAGTTGTCCCTCGCAACTAGGCAGGAGTCCTGCCGTCGCTGAACTAACACGTGTGTGGAAGGGCCATCCCCGTCTTAACTCGAGAATATACCCCAGGTTCCCGCCGCAACTCGAGAAAAACCATGAGACTTCCCCCTCGCCGCGAGATGAGGCCTGATTCCCCTGCACTGCGTGCAGAGCAATTCCGTGTTGCACATCACACATGAAAGGAGCCTTGATTTCCTTGATGGCACTCCAGAGAAACCCCAAGAACACTGTTTCAAGGCTAGAGGGATCCTGAGGTCACTGTAGCAACACGAAAGAGCTCCGTGGACCAAAAATCAACTCGAGATGAGAGGTTAGTCCCTGGCTTCGACTCCAGAGGAATACCACCTTACCACAAGCACCTCAAGAGGAGGCTTCTCTCAGCTCTAGCTATGTGAGAGGGACCCTGAACTTGCGGCCTCAAGTGGAATGAAACCCGCGATGCCCTGACTCGAAATAAGGCCGGATATCCATGCAGTGACTTGAATGCAGGCTCGTCTTGCATCTCCCAAGACGAAAGGATGTCTGAATCCCCTGTGGAGACCACAGAGAAAGACCTAGTTCCCCACCTCATCGCGACCGGAGGCCTCACATCCTTTGAAAACTCCAGAGGTACGCGGAGATCAGTGCCTCCAAAGGAGACGATGCCTGACTCCTCGTGAAACTTGATAGGAGTCCCAGGATTCCTGTGGCACGTGGAAAGGGACCCTTGGTCTCCCGCCTCAGCTGGAGAGGCGTCCCAATTGCCCTGCCAAGCCTCGAGGAGAATCCCGAGTTGTCCCTCGCAACTAGGCAGGAGTCCTGACGTCGCTGAAGAAACACGTGGGTGGAAGGGCCATCCCCGTCGTAACTCGAGAATATACCCCAGGTTCCCGCCGCAACTCGAGGAAAACCATGAGACTTCCCCCTCGCCGCGAGATGAGGCCCGATTCCGCTGCACTGCGTGCAGAGCAATTCCGTGTTGCACATCACACATGAAAGGAGCCTTGATTTCCTTGATGGCACTCCAGAGAAACCCCAAGAACACTGTTTCAATGCTAGAGGGATCCTGAGGTCACTGTAGCAACACGAAAGAGCTCCGTGGAACAAAAATCAACTCGAGATGAGAGCTTAGTCCCTGGCTTCGACTCCAGAGGAATACCACCTTACCACAAGCAATTCAAGAGGAGGCTTCTCTCAGCTCTAGGTATGTGAGAGGGACCCTGAGTTTGCGGCCTCAAGTGGAATGGAGACCGTGATGCCCTGACTCGAAATAAGGCCGGATATCCCTGCAGTGACTTGAATGCAGGCTCGTCTTGCATCTCCCAAGACGAAAGGATGTCTGAATCCCCTGTGCAGACCACAGAGAAAGACCTAGTTCCCCACCTCATCGCGACCGGAGGCCTCACATCCTTTGAAAACTCCAGAGGTACTCGGAGATCAGTGCCTCCAAAGGAGACGATGCCTGACTCCTCGTGAAACTTGATAGGAGTCCCAGGATTCCTGTGGCACGTGGAAAGGGACCCTTGGTCTCCCGCCTCAGCTGGACAGGCGTCCCAATAGCCCTGCCAAGCCTCGAGGAGAACCCCGAGTTGTCCCTCGCAACTAGGCAGGAGTCCTGCCGTCGCTGAACAAACACGTGGTTGGAAGGGCCATCCCCGTCATACTTCGAGAATATACCCCAGGTTCCCGCCGCAACTCGAGAAAAACCATGAGACTTCCCCCTCGCCGCGAGATGCTGCCCGATTCCCCTGCACTGCGTGCAGAGCAATTCCGTTTTGCACATCACACATGAAAGGAGCCTTGATTTCCTTGATGGCACTCCAGAGAAACCCCAAGAACACTGTTTCAAGGCTAGAGGGATCCTGAGGTCACTGTAGCAACACGAAAGAGCTCCGTGGACCAAAAATCAACTCGAGATGAGAGGTTAGTCCCTGGCTTCGACTCCAGAGGAATACCACCTTACCACAAGCACCTCAAGAGGAGGCTTCTCTCAGCTCTAGGTATGTGAGAGGGACCCTGAGTTTGCGGCCTCAAGTGGAATGGACACCGCGATGCCCTGACTCGAAATAAGGCCGGATATCCCTGCAGTGACTTGAATGCAGGCTCGTCTTGCATCTCCCAAGACGAAAGGATGTCTGAATCCCCTGTGGAGACCACAGAGAAAGACCTAGTTCCCCACCTCATCGCGACCGGAGGCCTCACATCCTTTGAAAACTCCAGAGGTACGCGGAGATCAGTGCCTCCAAAGGAGACGATACCTGACTCCTAGTGAAACTTGATAGGATTCCCAGGATTCCTGTGGCACGTGGAAAGGGACCCTTGGTCTCCCGCCTCAGTTGGAGAGGCGTCCCAATTGCCCTGCCAAGCCTCGGGGAAAATCCCGAGTTGTCCCTCGCAACTAGGCAGGAGTCCTGACGTCGCTGAACAAACACGTGTGTGGAAGGGCCATCCCCGTCGTAACTCGAGAATATTCCCCAGGTTCCCGCCGCAACTCGAGAAAAACCATGAGACTTCCACCTCGCCGCGAGATGAGGCCCGATTCCCCTGCACTGCGTGCTGAGCAATTCCGTGTTGCACATCACACTTGAAAGGAGCATTGATTTCCTTGACGGCACTCCAGCGAAACCCCAAGAACACTGTTTCAAGGCTAGAGGGATCCTGAGGTCACTGTAGCAACACGAAAGAGCTCCGTGGACCAAAAATCAACTCGAGATGAGAGCTTAGTCCCTGGCTTCGACTCCAGAGGAATACCACCTTACCACAAGCACCTCAAGAGGAGGCTTCTCTCAGCTCTAGGTATGTGAGAGGGACCCTGAATTTGCGGCCTCAAGTGGAATGGACACCGCGATGCCCTGACGCGAAATAAGGCCGAATATCCCTGCAGTGACTTGAATGCAGGCTCGTCTTGCATCTCCCAAGGTGAAAGGATGTCTGAATCCCCTGTGGAGACCACAGAGAAAGACCTACTTCCCCAGCTCATCGCGACCGGTGGCCTCACATCCCTTGAAAACTCCAGAGGTACGCGGAGATCAGTGCCTCCAAAGGAGACGATGCCTGACTCCTCGTGAAACTTGATAGGAGTCCCAGGATTCCTGTGGCACGTGGAAAGGGACCCTTGGTCTCCCGCCTCAGCTGGAGAGGCGTCCCAATTGCCCTGCCAAGCCTCGAGGAGAATCCCGAGTTGTCCCTCGCAACTAGGCAGGAGTCCTGCCGTCGCTGAACTAACACGTGTGTGGAAGGGCCATCCCCGTCTTAACTCGAGAATATACCCCAGGTTCCCGCCGCAACTGGAGAAAAACCATGAGACTTCCCCCTCGCAGCGAGATGAGGCCTGATTCCCCTGCACTGCGTGCAGAGCAATTCCGTGTTGCACATCACACATGAAAGGAGCCTTGATTTCCTTGATGGCACTCCAGAGAAACCCGAAGAACACTGTTTCAAGGCTAGAGGGATCCTGAGGTCACTGTAGCAACACGAAAGAGCTCCGTGGACCAAAAATCAACTCGAGATGAGAGGTTAGTCCCTGGCTTCGACTCCAGAGGAATACCACCTTACCACAAGCACCTCAAGAGGAGGCTTCTCTCAGCTCTAGCTATGTGAGAGGGACCCTGAATTTGCGGCCTCAAGTGGAATGGAACCCGCGATGCCCTGACTCGAAATAAGGCCGGATATCCATGCAGTGACTTGAATGCAGGCTCGTCTTGCATCTCCCAAGACGAAAGGATGTCTGAATCCCCTGTGGAGACCCCAGAGAAAGACCTAGTTCCCCACCTCATCGCGACCGGAGGCCTCACATCCTTTGAAAACTCCAGAGGTACGCGGAGATCAGTGCCTCCAAAGGAGACGATGCCTGACTCCTCGTGAAACTTGATAGGAGTCCCAGGATTCCTGTGGCACGTGGAAAGGGACCCTTGGTCTCTCGCCTCAGCTGGAGAGGCGTCCCAATTGCCCTGCCAAGCCTCGAGGAGAATCGCGAGTTGTCCCTCGCAACTAGGCAGGAGTCCTGACGTCGCTGAACAAACACGTGGTTGGAAGGGCCATCCCCGTCATACTTCGAGAATATACCCCAGGTTCCCGCCGCAACTCGAGAAAAACCATGAGACTTCCCCCTCGGGGCGAGATGCTGCCCGATTCCCCTGCACTGCGTGCAGAGCAATTCCGTTTTGCACATCACACATGAAAGGAGCCTTGATTTCCTTGATGGCACTCCAGAGAATCCCCAAGAACACTGTTTCAAGGCTAGAGGGATCCTGAGGTCACTGTAGCAACACGAAAGAGCTCCGTGGACCAAAAATCAACTCGAGATGAGAGGTTAGCCCCTGGCTTCGACTCCAGAGGAATACCACCTTACCACAAGCACCTCAAGAGGAGGCTTCTCACAGCTCTAGCTATGTGAGAGGGACCCTGAGTTTGCGGCCTCAAGTGGAATGGACACCGCGATGCCCTGACTCGAAATAAGGCCGGATATCCCTGCAGTGACTTGAATGCAGGCTCGTCTTGCATCTCCCAAGAAGAAAGGATGTCTGAATCCCCTGTGGAGACCACAGAGAAAGACCTAGTTCCCCACCTCATCGCGACCGGAGGCCTCATATCCTTTGAAAACGCCAGAGGTACGCGGAGATCAGTGCCTCCAAAGGAGACGATGCCTGACTCCTCGTGAAACTTGATAGGAGTCCCAGGATTCCTGTGGCACGTGGAAAGGGACCCTTGGTCTCCCGCCTCAGCTGGAGAGGCGTCCCAATTGCCCTGCCAAGCCTCGAGGAGAATCCCGAGTTGTCCCTCGCAACTAGGCAGGAGTCCTGACGTCGCTGAAGAAACACGTGGGTGGAAGGGCCATCCCCGTCGTAACTCGAGAATATACCCCAGGTTCCCGCCGCAACTCGAGAAAAACCATGAGACTTCCCCCTCGCCGCGAGATGAGGCCCGATTCCGCTGCACTGCGTGCAGAGCAATTCCGTGTTGCACATCACACATGAAAGGAGCCTTGATTTCCTTGATGGCACTCCAGAGAAACCCCAAGAACACTGTTTCAAGGCTAGAGGGATCCTGAGGTCACTGTAGCAACACGAAAGAGTTCCGTGGAACAAAAATCAACTCGAGATGAGAGCTTAGTCCCTGGCTTCGACTCCAGAGGAATACCACCTTACCACAAGCAATTCAAGAGGAGGATTCTCTCAGCTCTAGGTATGTGAGAGGGACCCTGAGTTTGCGGCCTCAAGTGGAATGGACACCGCGATGCCCTGACTCGAAATAAGGCCGGATATCCCTGCAGTGACTTGAATGCAGGCTCGTCTTGCATCTCTCAAGACGAAAGGATGTCTGAATCCCCTGTGCAGACCACAGAGAAAGACCTAGTTCCCCACCTCATCGCGACCGGAGGCCTCACATCCTTTGAAAACTCCAGAGGTACGCGGAGATCAGTGCCTCCAAAGGAGACGATGCCTGACTCCTCGTGAAACTTGATAGGAGTCCCAGGATTCCTGTGGCACGTGGAAAGGGACCCTTGGTCTCCCGCCTCAGCTGGAGAGGCGTCCCAATAGCCCTGCCAAGCCTCGAGGAGAACCCCGAGTTGTCCCTCGCAACTAGGCAGGAGTCCTGACGTCGCTGAACAAACACGTGGTTGGAAGGGCCATCCCCGTCATACTTCGAGAATATACCCCAGGTTCCCCGCCGCAACTCGAGAAAAACCATGAGACTTCCCCCTCGGGGCGAGATGCTGCCCGATTCCCCTGCACTGCGTGCAGAGCAATTCCGTTTTGCACATCACACATGAAAGGAGCCTTGATTTCCTTGATGGCACTCCAGAGAATCCCCAAGAACACTGTTTCAAGGCTAGAGGGATCCTGAGGTCACTGTAGCAAAAAGAAAGAGCTCCGTGGACCAAAAATCAACTCGAGATGAGAGGTTAGCCCCTGGCTTCGACTCCAGAGTAATACCACCTTACCACAAGCACCTCAAGAGGAGGCTTCTCACAGCTATAGGTATGTGAGAGGGACCCTGAGTTTGCGGGCTCAAGTGAAATGGACACCGCGATGCCCTGACTCGAAATAAGGCCGGATATCCCTGCAGTTACTTGAATGCAGGCTCGTCTTGCATCTCCCAAGACGAAAGGATGTCTGAATCCCCTGTGGAGACCACAGAGAAAGACCTAGTTCCCCACCTCATCGCGACCGGAGGCCTCATATCCTTTGAAAACTCCAGAGGTACGCGGAGATCAGTGCCTCCAAAGGAGACGATGCCTGACTCCTCGTGAAACTTGATAGGAGTCCCAGGATTCCTGTGGCACGTGGAAAGGGACCCTTGGTCTCCCGCCTCAGCTGGAGAGGCGTCCCAATTGCCCTGCCAAGCCTCGAGGAGAATCCCGAGTTGTCCCTCGCAACTAGGCAGGAGTCCTGACGTCGCTGAAGAAACACGTGGGTGGAAGGGCCATCCCCGTCGTAACTCGAGAATATACCCCAGGTTCCCGCCGCAACTCGAGAAAAACCATGAGACTTCCCCCTCGCCGCGAGATGAGGCCCGATTCCGCTGCACTGCGTGCAGAGCAATTCCGTGTTGCACATCACACATGAAAGGAGCCTTGATTTCCTTGATGGCACTCCAGAGAAACCCCAAGAACACTGTTTCAAGGCTAGAGGGATCCTGAGGTCACTGTAGCAACACGAAAGAGCTCCGTGGAACAAAAATCAACTCGAGATGAGAGCTTAGTCCCTGGCTTCGAATCCAGAGGAATACCACCTTACCACAAGCAATTCAAGAGGAGGCTTCTCTCAGCTATAGGTATGTGAGAGGGACCCTGAGTTTGCGGCCTCAAGTGGAATGGACACCGCGATGCCCTGACTCGAAATAAGGCCGGATATCCCTGCAGTGACTTGAATGCAGGCTCGTCTTGCATCTCCCAAGACGAAAGGATGTCTGAATCCCCTGTGGAGACCACAGAGAAAGACCTAGTTCCCCACCTCATCGCGACCGGACGCCTCACATCCTTTGAAAACTCCAGAGGTACGCGGAGATCAGTGCCTCCAAAGGAGACGATGCCTGACTCCTCGTGAAACTTGATAGGATTCCCAGGATTCCTGTGGCACGTGGAAAAGGACCTTTGGTCTCCCGCCTCAGCTGGAGAGGCGTCCCAATTGCCCTGCCAAGCTTCGAGAAGAATCCCGAGTTGTCCCTCGCAACTAGGCAGGAGTCCTGACGTCGCTGAACAAACACGTGTGTGGAAGGGCCATCCCCGTCGTAACTCGAGAATATTCCCCAGGTTCCCGCCGCAACTCGAGAAAAACCATGAGACTTCCCCCTCGCAGCGAGATGAGGCCCGATTCCCCTGCACTGCGTGCAGAGAAATTCCGTGTTGCACATCACACATGAAAGGAGCCTTGATTTCCTTGATGGCACTCCAGAGAAACCCCAAGAACACTGTTTCAAGGCTAGATGGATCCTGAGGTCACTGTAGCAACACGAAAGAGCTTCGTGGACCAAAAATCAACTCGAGATGAGAGGTTAGTCCCTGGCTTCGACTCCAGAGGAATACCACCTTACCACAAGCACCTCAAGAGGAGGCTTCTCTCAGCTCTAACTATGTGAGAGGGACCCTGAATTTGCGGCCTCAAGTGGAATGGAGACCGTGATGCCCTGACTCGAAATAAGGCCGGATATCCCTGCAGTGACTTGAATGCAGGCTCGTCTTGCATCTCCCAAGACGAAAGGATGTCTGAATCCCCTGTGCAGACCACAGAGAAAGACCTAGTTCCCCACCTCATCGCGACCGGAGGCCTCACATCCTTTGAAAACTCCAGAGGTACGCGGAGATCAGTGCCTCCAAAGGAGACGATGCCTGACTCCTCGTGAAACTTGATAGGAGTCCCAGGATTCCTGTGGCACGTGGAAAGGGACCCTTGGTCTCCCGCCTCAGCTGGAGAGGCGTCCCAATAGCCCTGCCAAGCCTCGAGGAGAACCTCGAGTTGTCCCTCGCAACTAGGCAGGAGTCCTGACGTCGCTGAAGAAACACGTGTGTGGAAGGGCCATCCCCGTCGTAACACGAGAATATACCCCAGGTTCCCGCCGCAACTCGAGAAAAACCATGAGACTTCCCCCTCGCCGCGAGATGAGGCCCGATTCCCCTGCACTGCGTGCAGAGCAATTCCGTGTTGCACATCACACATGAAAGGAGCCTTGATTTCCTTGATGGCACTCCAGAGAAACCCCAAGAACACTGTTTCAAGGCTAGAGGGATCCTGAGGTCACTGTAGCAACACGAAAGAGCTCCGTGGACCAAAAATCAACTCGAGATGAGAGCTTAGTCCCTGGCTTCGACTCCAGAGGAATACCACCTTACCACAAGCACCTCAAGAGGAGGCTTCTCACAGCTCTAGCTATGTGAGAGGGACCCTGATTTTGCGGCCTCAAGTGGAATGGACACCGCGATGCCCTGACGCGAAATAAGGCCGGATATCCCTGCAGTGACTTGAATGCAGGCTCGTCTTGCATCTCCCAAGACGAAAGGATGTCTGAATCCCCTGTGGAGACCACAGAGAAAGACCTACTTCCCCAGCTCATCGCGACCGGTGGCCTCACATCCCTTGAAAACTCCAGAGGGACGCGGAGATCAGTGCCTCCAAAGGAGACGATGCCTGACTCCTCGTGAAACTTGATAGGAGTCCCAGGATTCCTGTGGCACGTGGAAAGGGACCCTTGGTCTCCCGCCTCAGCTGGAGAGGCGTCCCAATTGCCCTGCCAAGCCTCGAGGAGAATCCCGAGTTGTCCCTCGCAACTAGGCAGGAGTCCTGCCGTCGCTGAACTAACACGTGTGTGGAAGGGCCATCCCCGTCGTAACTCGAGAATATACCCCAGGTTCCCGCCGCAACTCGAGAAAAACCATGAGACTTCCCCCTCGCCGCGAGATGAGGCCCGATTCCGCTGCACTGCGTGCAGAGCAATTCCGTGTTGCACATCACACATGAAAGGAGCCTTGATTTCCTTGATGGCACTCCAGAGAAACCCCAAGAACACTGTTTCAAGGCTAGAGGGATCCTGAGGTCACTGTAGCAACACGAAAGAGCTCCGTGGAACAAAAATCAACTCGAGATGAGAGCTTAGTCCCTGGCTTCGACTCCAGAGGAATACCACCTTACCACAAGCAATTCAAGAGGAGGATTCTCTCAGCTCTAGGTATGTGAGAGGGACCCTGAGTTTGCGGCCTCAAGTGGAATGGACACCGCGATGCCCTGACTCGAAATAAGGCCGGATATCCCTGCAGTGACTTGAATGCAGGCTCGTCTTGCATCTCTCAAGACGAAAGGATGTCTGAATCCCCTGTGCAGACCACAGAGAAAGACCTACTTCCCCACCTCATCGCGACCGGAGGCCTCACATCCTTTGAAAACTCCAGAGGTACGCGGAGATCAGTGCCTCCAAAGGAGACGATGCCTGACTCCTCGTGAAACTTGATAGGAGTCCCAGGATTCCTGTGGCACGTGGAAAGGGACCCTTGGTCTCCCGCCTCAGCTGGAGAGGCGTCCCAATAGCCCTGCCAAGCCTCGAGGAGAACCCCGAGTTGTCCCTCGCAACTAGGCAGGAGTCCTGACGTCGCTGAACAAACACGTGGTTGGAAGGGCCATCCCCGTCATACTTCGAGAATATACCCCAGGTTCCCGCCGCAACTCGAGAAAAACCATGAGACTTCCCCCTCGGGGCGAGATGCTGCCCGATTCCCCTGCACTGCGTGCAGAGCAATTCCGTTTTGCACATCACACATGAAAGGAGCCTTGATTTCCTTGATGGCACTCCAGAGAATCCCCAAGAACACTGTTTCAAGGCTAGAGGGATCCTGAGGTCACTGTAGCAAAACGAAAGAGCTCCGTGGACCAAAAATCAACTCGAGATGAGAGGTTAGCCCCTGGCTTCGACTCCAGAGGAATACCACCTTACCACAAGCACCTCAAGAGGAGGCTTCTCACAGCTATAGGTATGTGAGAGGGACCCTGAGTTTGCGGGCTCAAGTGGAATGGACACCGCGATGCCCTGACTCGAAATAAGGCCGGATATCCCTGCAGTGACTTGAATGCAGGCTCGTCTTGCATCTCCCAAGAAGAAAGGATGTCTGAATCCCCTGTGGAGACCACAGAGAAAGACCTAGTTCCCCACCTCATCGCGACCGTAGGCCTCATATCCTTTGAAAACTCCAGAGGTACGCGGAGATCAGTGCCTCCAAAGGAGACGATGCCTGACTCCTCGTGAAACTTGATAGGAGTCCCAGGATTCCTGTGGCACGTGGAAAGGGACCCTTGGTCTCCCGCCTCAGCTGGAGAGGCGTCCCAATTGCCCTGCCAAGCCTCGAGGAGAATCCCGAGTTGTCCCTCGCAACTAGGCAGGAGTCCTGACGTCGCTGAAGAAACACGTGGGTGGAAGGGCCATCCCCGTCGTAACTCGAGAATATACCCCAGGTTCCCGCCGCAACTCGAGAAAAACCATGAGACTTCCCCCTCGCCGCGAGATGAGGCCCGATTCCGCTGCACTGCGTGCAGAGCAATTCCGTGTTGCACATCACACATGAAAGGAGCCTTGATTTCCTTGATGGCACTCCAGAGAAACCCCAAGAACACTGTTTCAAGGCTAGAGGGATCCTGAGGTCACTGTAGCAACACGAAAGAGCTCCGTGGAACAAAAATCAACTCGAGATGAGCGCTTAGTCCCTGGCTTCGAATCCAGAGGAATACCACCTTACCACAAGCAATTCAAGAGGAGGCTTCTCTCAGCTCTAGGTATGTGAGAGGGACCCTGAGTTTGCGGCCTCAAGTGGAATGGACACCGCGATGCCCTGACTCGAAATAAGGCCGGATATCCCTGCAGTGACTTGAATGCAGGCTCGTCTTGCATCTCCCAAGACGAAAGGATGTCTGAATCCCCTGTGGAGACCACAGAGAAAGACCTAGTTCCCCACCTCATCGCGACCGGACGCCTCACATCCTTTGAAAACTCCAGAGGTACGCGGAGATCAGTGCCTCCAAAGGAGACGATGCCTGACTCCTCGTGAAACTTGATAGGATTCCCAGGATTCCTGTGGCACGTGGAAAAGGACCTTTGGTCTCCCGCCTCAGCTGGAGAGGCGTCCCAATTGCCCTGCCAAGCCTCGAGAAGAATCCCGAGTTGTCCCTCGCAACTAGGCAGGAGTCCTGACGTCGCTGAACAAACACGTGTGTGGAAGGGCCATCCCCGTCGTAACTCGAGAATATTCCCCAGGTTCCCGCCGCAACTCGAGAAAAACCATGAGACTTCCCCCTCGCAGCGAGATGAGGCCCGATTCCCCTGCACTGCGTGCAGAGAAATTCCGTGTTGCACATCACACATGAAAGGAGCCTTGATTTCCTTGATGGCACTCCAGAGAAACCCCAAGAACACTGTTTCAAGGCTAGATGGATCCTGAGGTCACTGTAGCAACACGAAAGAGCTTCGTGGACCAAAAATCAACTCGAGATGAGAGGTTAGTCCCTGGCTTCGACTCCAGAGGAATACCACCTTACCACAAGCACCTCAAGAGGAGGCTTCTCTCAGCTCTAACTATGTGAGAGGGACCCTGAATTTGCGGCCTCAAGTGGAATGGAGACCGTGATGCCCTGACTCGAAATAAGGCCGGATATCCCTGCAGTGACTTGAATGCAGGCTCGTCTTGCATCTCCCAAGACGAAAGGATGTCTGAATCCCCTGTGCAGACCACAGAGAAAGACCTAGTTCCCCACCTCATCGCGACCGGAGGCCTCACATCCTTTGAAAACTCCAGAGGTACGCGGAGATCAGTGCCTCCAAAGGAGACGATGCCTGACTCCTCGTGAAACTTGATAGGAGTCCCAGGATTCCTGTGGCACGTGGAAAGGGACCCTTGGTCTCCCGCCTCAGCTGGAGAGGCGTCCCAATAGCCCTGCCAAGCCTCGAGGAGAACCTCGAGTTGTCCCTCGCAACTAGGCAGGAGTCCTGACGTCGCTGAAGAAACACGTGTGTGGAAGGGCCATCCCCGTCGTAACACGAGAATATACGCCAGGTTCCCGCCGCAACTCGAGAAAAACCATGAGACTTCCCCCTCGCCGCGAGATGAGGCCCGATTCCCCTGCACTGCGTGCAGAGCAATTCCGTGTTGCACATCACACATGAAAGGAGCCTTGATTTCCTTGATGGCACTCCAGAGAAACCCCAAGAACACTGTTTCAAGGCTAGAGGGATCCTGAGGTCACTGTAGCAACACGAAAGAGCTCCGTGGACCAAAAATCAACTCGAGATGAGAGGTTAGTCCCTGGCTTCGACTCCAGAGGAATACCACCTTACCACAAGCACCTCAAGAGGAGGCTTCTCACAGCTCTAGCTATGTGAGAGGGACCCTGATTTTGCGGCCTCAAGTGGAATGGACACCGCGATGCCCTGACGCGAAATAAGGCCGGATATCCCTGCAGTGACTTGAATGCAGGCTCGTCTTGCATCTCCCAAGACGAAAGGATGTCTGAATCCCCTGTGGAGACCACAGAGAAAGACCTACTTCCCCAGCTCATCGCGACCGGTGGCCTCACATCCCTTGAAAACTCCAGAGGGACGCGGAGATCAGTGCCTCCAAAGGAGACGATGCCTGACTCCTCGTGAAACTTGATAGGAGTCCCAGGATTCCTGTGGCACGTGGAAAGGGACCCTTGGTCTCCCGCCTCAGCTGGAGAGGCGTCCCAATTGCCCTGCCAAGCCTCGAGGAGAATCCCGAGTTGTCCCTCGCAACTAGGCAGGAGTCCTGCCGTCGCTGAACTAACACGTGTGTGGAAGGGCCATCCCCGTCTTAACTCGAGAATATACCCCAGGTTCCCGCCGCAACTGGAGAAAAACCATGAGACTTCCCCCTCGCCGCGAGATGAGGCCTGATTCCCCTGCACTGCGTGCAGAGCAATTCCGTGTTGCACATCACACATGAAAGGAGCCTTGATTTCCTTGATGGCACTCCAGAGAAACCCCAAGAACACTGTTTCAAGGCTAGAGGGATCCTGAGGTCACTGTAGCAATACGAAAGAGCTCCGTGGACCAAAAATCAACTCGAGATGAGAGGTTAGTCCCTGGCTTCGACTCCAGAGGAATACCACCTTACCACAAGCACCTCAAGAGGAGGCTTCTCTCAGCTCTAGCTATGTGAGAGGGACCCTGAATTTGCGGCCTCAAGTGGAATGGAGACCGTGATGCCCTGACTCGAAATAAGGCCGGATATCCATGCAGTGACTTGAATGCAGGCTCGTCTTGCATCTCCCAAGACGAAAGGATGTCTGAATCCCCTGTGCAGACCCCAGAGAAAGACCTAGTTCCCCACCTCATCGCGACCGGAGGCCTCACATCCTTTGAAAACTCCAGAGGTACGCGGAGATCAGTGCCTCCAAAGGAGACGATGCCTGACTCCTCGTGAAACTTGATAGGAGTCCCAGGATTCCTGTGGCACGTGGAAAGGGACCCTTGGTCTCCCGCCTCAGCTGGAGAGGCGTCCCAATAGCCCTGCCAAGCCTCGAGGAGAACCCCGAGTTGTCCCTCGCAACTAGGCAGGAGTCCTGACGTCGCTGAACAAACACGTGGTTGGAAGGGCCATCCCCGTCATACTTCGAGAATATACCCCAGGTTCCCGCCGCAACTCGAGAAAAACCATGAGACTTCCCCCTCGGGGCGAGATGCTGCCCGATTCCCCTGCACTGCGTGCAGAGCAATTCCGTGTTGCACATCACACATGAAAGGAGCCTTGATTTCCTTGATGGCACTCCAGAGAATCCCCAAGAACACTGTTTCAAGGCTAGAGGGATCCTGAGGTCACTGTAGCAAAACGAAAGAGCTCCGTGGACCAAAAATCAACTCGAGATGAGAGGTTAGCCCCTGGCTTCGACTCCAGAGGAATACCACCTTACCACAAGCACCTCAAGAGGAGGCTTCTCACAGCTCTAGCTATGTGAGAGGGACCCTGAGTTTGCGGCCTCAAGTGGAATGGACACCGCGATGCCCTGACTCGAAATAAGGCCGGATATCCCTGCAGTGACTTGAATGCAGGCTCGTCTTGCATCTCCCAAGAAGAAAGGATGTCTGAATCCCCTGTGGAGACCACAGAGAAAGACCTAGTTCCCCACCTCATCGCGACCGGAGGCCTCATATCCTTTGAAAACTCCAGAGGTACGCGGAGATGAGTGCCTCCAAAGGAGACGATGCCTGACTCCTCGTGAAACTTGATAGGAGTCCCAGGATTCCTGTGGCACGTGGAAAGGGACCCTTGGTCTCCCGCCTCAGCTGGAGAGGCGTCCCAATTGCCCTGCCAAGCCTCGAGGAGAATCCCGAGTTGTCCCTCGCAACTAGGCAGGAGTCCTGACGTCGCTGAAGAAACACGTGGGTGGAAGGGCCATCCCCGTCGTAACTCGAGAATATACCCCAGGTTCCCGCCGCAACTCGAGAAAAACCATGAGACTTCCCCCTCGCCGCGAGATGAGGCCCGATTCCGCTGCACTGCCTGCAGAGCAATTCCGTGTGGCACATCACACATGAAAGGAGCCTTGATTTCCTTGATGGCACTCCAGAGAAACCCCAAGAACACTGTTTCAAGGCTAGAGGGATCCTGAGGTCACTGTAGCAACACGAAAGAGCTTCGTGGACCAAAAATCAACTCGAGATGAGAGGTTAGTCCCTGGCTTCGACTCCAGAGGAATACCACCTTACCACAAGCACCTCAAGAGGAGGCTTCTCTCAGCTCTAGCTATGTGAGAGGGACCCTGAATTTGCGGCCTCAAGTGGAATGGAGACCGTGATGCCCTGACTCGAAATAAGGCCGGATATCCCTGCAGTGACTTGAATGCAGGCTCGTCTTGCATCTCCCAAGACGAAAGGATGTCTGAATCCCCTGTGCAGACCACAGAGAAAGACCTAGTTCCCCACCTCATCGCGACCGGAGGCCTCACATCCTTTGAAAACTCCAGAGGTAAGCGGAGATCAGTGCCTCCAAAGGAGACGATGCCTGACTCCTCGTGAAACTTAATAGGAGTCCCAGGATTCCTGTGGCACGTGGAAAGGGACCCTTGGTCTCCCGCCTCAGCGGGAGAGGCGTCCCA
Organism: Cervus elaphus; assembly: GCF_910594005.1. Classification (NCBI taxonomy): domain Eukaryota; kingdom Metazoa; phylum Chordata; class Mammalia; order Artiodactyla; family Cervidae; genus Cervus; species Cervus elaphus. The sequence goes on along the minus strand of NC_057834.1, from coordinate 9,132,109 downwards.
ATTGCCCTGCCAAGCCTCGAGGAGAACCCCGAGTTGTCCCTCGCAACTAGGCAGGAGTCCTGACGTCGCTGAACAAACACGTGGTTGGAAGGGCCATCCCCGTCATACTTCGAGAATATACCCCAGGTTCCCGCCGCAACTCGAGAAAAACCATGAGACTTCCCCCTCGGGGCGAGATGATGCCCGATTCCCCTGCACTGCGTGCAGAGCAATTCCGTTTTGCACATCACACATGAAAGGAGCCTTGATTTCCTTGATGGCACTCCAGAGAATCCCCAAGAACACTGTTTCAAGGCTAGAGGGATCCTGAGGTCACTGTAGCAAAACGAAAGAGCTCCGTGGACCAAAAATCAACTCGAGATGAGAGGTTAGCCCCTGGCTTCGACTCCAGAGGAATACCACCTTACCACAAGCACCTCAAGAGGAGGCTTCTCACAGCTCTAGCTATGTGAGAGGGACCCTGAGTTTGCGGCCTCAAGTGGAATGGACACCGCGATGCCCTGACTCGAAATAAGGCCGGATATCCCTGCAGTGACTTGAATGCAGGCTCGTCTTGCATCTCCCAAGAAGAAAGGATGTCTGAATCCCCTGTGGAGACCACAGAGAAAGACCTAGTTCCCCACCTCATCGCGACCGGTGGCCTCATATCCTTTGAAAACTCCAGAGGTACGCGGAGATCAGTGCCTCCAAAGGAGACGATGCCTGACTCCTCGTGAAACTTGATAGGAGTCCCAGGATTCCTGTGGCACGTGGAAAGGGACCCTTGGTCTCCCGCCTCAGCTGGAGAGGCGTCCCAATTGCCCTGCCAAGCCTCGAGGAGAATCCCGAGTTGTCCCTCGCAACTAGGCAGGAGTCCTGACGTCGCTGAAGAAACACGTGGGTGGAAGGGCCATCCCCGTCGTAACTCAAGAATATACCCCAGGTTCCCGCCGCAACTCGAGAAAAACCATGAGACTTCCCCCTCGCCGCGAGATGAGGCCCGATTCCGCTGCACTGCCTGCAGAGCAATTCCGTGTGGCACATCACACATGAAAGGAGCCTTGATTTCCTTGATGGCACTCCAGAGAAACCCCAAGAACACTGCTTCAAGGCTTGCGGGATCCTGAGGTCACTGTAGCAACAGGAAAGAGCTCCGTGGACCAACAAGCAACTCGAGATGAGAGGTTAGTCCCTGGCTTCGACTCCAGAGGAATACCACCTTACCACAAGCACCTCAAGAGGAGGCTTCTCTCAGCTCTAGGTATGTGAGAGGGAGCCTGAGTTTGCGGCCTCAAGTGGAATGAACACCGCGATGCCCTGACGCGAAATAAGGCCGGATATCCCTGCAGTGACTTGAATGCAGGCTCGTCTTGCATCTCCTAAGACGAAAGGATGTCTGAATCCCCTGTGGAGACCACAGAGAAAGACCTAGTTCCCCACCTCATCGCGACCGGAGGCCTCACATCCCTTGAAAACTCCAGAGGTACACGGAGATCAGTGCCTCCAAAGGAGACGATGCCTGACTCCTCGTGAAACTTGATAGGAGTCCCAGGATTCCTGTGGCACGTGGAAAGGGACCCTTGGTCTCCCGCCTCAGCTGGAGAGGCGTCCCAATTGCCCTGCCAAGCCTCGAGGAGAATCCCGAGTTGTCCCTCGCAACTAGGCAGGAGTCCTGACGTCGCTGAAGAAACACGTGTGTGTAAGGGCCATCCCCGTCGTAACTTGAGAATATACCCCAGGTTCCCGCCGCAACTCGAGAAAAACCATGAGACTTCCCCCTCGCTGCGAGATGGGGACTGATTCCCCTGCACTGCGTGCAGAGCAATTCCGTGTTGCACATCACACATGAAAGGAGCCTTGATTTCCTTTATGGCACTCCAGAGAAACCCCAAGAACCCTGTTTCAAGGCTAGAGGGATCCTGAGGTCACTGTAGCAACACGAAAGAGCTCCGTGGACCAAAAATCAACTCGAGATGAGAGGTTAGTCGCTGGCTTCGACTCCAGAGGAATACCACCTTACCACAAGGACCTCAAGTGGAGGCTTCTCTCAGCTCTAGGTATGTGAGAGGGACCCTGAGTTTGCGGCCTCAAGTGAAATGGACACCGCGATGCCCTGACGCGAAATAAGGCCGGATATCCCTGCAGTGACTTGAATGCAGGCTCGTCTTGCATCTCCCAAGATGAAAGGATGTCTGAATCCCCTGTGGAGGCCACAGAGAAAGACCTAGTTCCCCACCTCATGGCGACCGGAGGCCTCACATTCTTTGAAAACTCCAGAGGTACGCGGAGATCAGTGCCTCCAAAGGAGACGATGCCTGACTCCTCGTGAAACTTGATAGGAGTCCCAGGATTCTTGTGACACATGGAAAGGGACACTTGGTCTCCCGCCTCAGCTGGAGAGGCGTCCCAATTGCCCTGCCAAGCCTCGAGGAGAATCCCGAGTTGTCCCTCGCAAATAGGCAGGATTCCTGACGTCGCTGACCAAACACGTGGGTGGAAGGGCCATCCCCGTCGTAACTCGAGAATATACCCCAGGTTCCCGCCGCAACTCGAGAAAAACCATGAGACTTCCCCCTCGCCGCGAGATGAGGCCCGATTCCCCTGCACTGCATGCAGAGCAATTCCGTGTTGCACATCACATATGAAAGGAGCCTTGATTTCCTTGATGGCACTCCAGAGAAACCCCAAGAACACTGTTTCAAGGCTGGAGGGATCCTGAGGTCACTGTAGCAACACGAAAGAGCTCCGTGGACCAAGAATCAACTCGAGATGAGAGGTTAGTCCCTAACTTCGACTCCAGAGGAATACCACCTTTCCACAAGCACCTCAAGAGGAGGCTTCTCTCAGCTCTAGGTATGTGAGAGGGACCCTGAGTTTGCGGCCTCAAGTGGAATCGACACCGCGATGCCCTGACTCGAAATAAGGCCGGATATCCCTGCAGTGACTTGAATGCAGGCTCGTCTTGCATCTCCCAAGATGAAAGGATGTCTGAATCCCCTGTGGAGACCACAGAGAAAGACCTAGTTCCCCACCTCATCGCGACCGGAAGCCTTACATCCTTTGAAAACTCCAGAGGTACGCGGAGATCAGTGCCTCCAAAGGAGACGATGCTTGACTCCTCGTGAAACTTGATAGGAGTCCCAGGATTCCTGTGGCATGTGGAAAGGGACCCTTGGTCTCCCGCCTCAGCTGGAGAGGCGTCCCAATTGCCCTGCCAAGCCTCGAGGAGAATCCCGAGTTGTCCCTCGCAACTAGGCAGTAGTCCTGACGTCGCTGAACAAACAAGTGGGTGGAAGGGCCATCCCCGTCGTAACTGGAGAATATACCCCAGGTTCCCGCCGCAACTCGAGAAAAACCATGAGACTTCCCCCTCGCCGCGTGATGAGGCCCGATTCCCCTGCACTGCGTGCAGAGCAATTCCGTGTTGCACATCACACATGAAAGGAGCCTTGATTTACTTGATGGCACTCCAGAGAAACCCCAAGAACACTGTTTCAAGGATAGAGGGATCCTGAGGTCACTGTAGCAACACGAAAGAGCTCCGTGGACCAAAAATCAACTCGAGATGAGAGCTTAGTCCCTGGCTTCGACTCCAGATTAATACCACCTTACCACAAGCACCTCAAGAGGAGGCTTCTCTCAGCTCTAGGTATGTGAGAGGGACCCTGAGTTTGCGTCCTCAAGTGGAATGGAGACCTCGATGCCCTGACTCGAAATAAGGCCAGATATCCCTGCAGTGACCTAAATGCAGGCTCGTCTTGCATCTCCCAAGACGAAAGGATGTCTGAATCCCCTGAGGAGACCACAGAGAAAGACCTAGTTCCCCACCTCATCGCGACCGGAGGCCTCACATCCTTTGAAAACTCCAGAGGTACGCGCAGATCAGTGCCTCCAAAGGAGACGATGCCTGACTCCTCGTGAAACTTGATAGGAGTCCCAGGATTCCTGTGGCACGTGGAAAGGGACCCTTGGTCTCCCACCTCAGCTGGAGAGGCATCCCAATTGCCCTGCCAAGCCTCGAGGAGAATCCCGAGTTGTCCCTCGCAACTAGGCAGAAGTCCTTACGTCGCTGAACAAACACGTGGGTGGAAGGGCCATCCCCGTCGTAACTCGAGAATATACCCCAGGTTCCCGCCGCAACTCGAGAAAAACCATGAGACTTCCCCCTCGACGCGAGATGAGGCCCGATTCCCCTGCACTGCGTGCAGAGCAATTCCGTGTTGCACATCACACATGAAAGGAGCCTTGATTTCCTTGATGGCACTCCAGAGAAACCCCAAGAACACTGTTTCAAGGCTGGAGGGATCCTGAGGTCCCTGTAGCAGCACGAAAGATCTCCGTGGACCAAGAATCAACTCGAGATGAGAGGTTAGTCCCTGGCTTCGATTCCAGAGGAATACCACCTTTCCACAAGCACCTCAAGAGGAGGCTTCTCTCAGCTCTAGGTATGTGAGAGGGACCCTGATTTTGCGGCCTCAAGGGGAATGGACACCGCGATGCCCTGACTCGAAATAAGGCCGGATATCCCTGCAGTGACTGGAATGCAGGCTCGTCTTGCATCTCCCAAGACGAAGGGATGTCTGAATCCCCTGTGGAGACCAGAGAGAAAAACCTAGTTCCCCACCTCATCGCGACCGGAGGCCTCATATCCTTTGAAAACTCCAGAGGTACGCGGAGATCAGTGCCTCCAAAGGAGACGATGCCTGACTCCTCGTGAAACTTGATAGGAGTCCCAGGATTCCTGTGGCACGTGGAAAGGGACCCTTGGTCTCCCGCCTCACCTGGAGAGGCGTCCCAATTGCCCTCCCAAGCCTCGAGGAGAATCCCGAGTTGTCCCTAGCAACTAGGCAGGATTCCTGCCGTCGCTGAACAAACACGTAGTTGGAAGGGCCATCCCTTCGTAACTCGAGAATATACCCCAGGTTCCCGCCGCAACTCGAGAAAAACCATGAGACTTCCCCCTCGCCGCGATATGAGGCCCGATTCCCCTGCACTGCGTCAGAGCAATTCCGTGTTGCACATCACACATGAAAGGAGCCTTGATTTCCTTGATGGCACTCCAGAGAAACCCCAAGAACACTGCTTCAAGGCTTGCGGGATCCTGAGGTCACTGTAGCAACAGGAAAGAGCTCCGTGGACCAACAATAAACTCGAGATGAGAGGTTAGTCCCTGGCTTCGACTCCAGAGGAATACCACCTTACCACAAGCACCTCAAGAGGAGGCTTCTCTCAGCTCTAGGTATGTGAGAGGGACCCTGAGTTTGCGGCCTCAAGTGGAATGAACACCGCGATGCCCTGACGCGAAATAAGGCCGGATATCCCTGCAGTGACTTGAATGCAGGCTCGTCTTGCATCTCCTAAGACGAAAGGATGTCTGAATCCCCTGTGGAGACCACAGAGAAAGACCTAGTTCCCCACCTCATCGCGACCGGAGGCCTCACATCCCTTGAAAACTCCAGAGGTACACGGAGATCAGTGCCTCCAAAGGAGACGATGCCTGACTCCTCGTGAAACTTGATAGGAGTCCCAGGATTCCTGTGGCACGTGGAAAGGGACCCTTGGTCTCCCGCCTCAGCTGGAGAGGCGTCCCAATTGCCCTGCCAAGCCTCGAGGAGAATCCCGAGTTGTCCCTCGCAACTAGGCAGGAGTCCTGACGTCGCTGAAGAAACACGTGTGTGTAAGGGCCATCCCCGTCGTAACTTGAGAATATACCCCAGGTTCCCGCCGCAACTCGAGAAAAACCATGAGACTTCCCCCTCGCTGCGAGATGGGGACTGATTCCCCTGCACTGCGTGCAGAGCAATTCCGTGTTGCACATCACACATGAAAGGAGCCTTGATTTCCTTTATGGCACTCCAGAGAAACCCCAAGAACCCTGTTTCAAGGCTAGAGGGATCCTGAGGTCACTGTAGCAACACGAAAGAGCTCCGTGGACCAAAAATCAACTCGAGATGAGAGGTTAGTCGCTGGCTTCGACTCCAGAGGAATACCACCTTACCACAAGGACCTCAAGTGGAGGCTTCTCTCAGCTCTAGGTATGTGAGAGGGACCCTGAGTTTGCGGCCTCAAGTGAAATGGACACCGCGATGCCCTGACGCGAAATAAGGCCGGATATCCCTGCAGTGACTTGAATGCAGGCTCGTCTTGCATCTCCCAAGATGAAAGGATGTCTGAATCCCCTGTGGAGGCCACAGAGAAAGACCTAGTTCCCCACCTCATGGCGACCGGAGGCCTCACATTCTTTGAAAACTCCAGAGGTACGCGGAGATCAGTGCCTCCAAAGGAGACGATGCCTGACTCCTCGTGAAACTTGATAGGAGTCCCAGGATTCTTGTGACACATGGAAAGGGACACTTGGTCTCCCGCCTCAGCTGGAGAGGCGTCCCAATTGCCCTGCCAAGCCTCGAGGAGAATCCCGAGTTGTCCCTCGCAAATAGGCAGGATTCCTGACGTCGCTGACCAAACACGTGGGTGGAAGGGCCATCCCCGTCGTAACTCGAGAATATACCCCAGGTTCCCGCCGCAACTCGAGAAAAACCATGAGACTTCCCCCTCGCCGCGAGATGAGGCCCGATTCCCCTGCACTGCATGCAGAGCAATTCCGTGTTGCACATCACATATGAAAGGAGCCTTGATTTCCTTGATGGAACTCCAGAGAAACCCCAAGAACACTGTTTCAAGGCTGGAGGGATCCTGAGGTCACTGTAGCAACACGAAAGAGCTCCGTGGACCAAGAATCAACTCGAGATGAGAGGTTAGTCCCTAACTTCGACTCCAGAGGAATACCACCTTTCCACAAGCACCTCAAGAGGAGGCTTCTCTCAGCTCTAGGTATGTGAGAGGGACCCTGAGTTTGCGGCCTCAAGTGGAATCGACACCGCGATGCCCTGACTCGAAATAAGGCCGGATATCCCTGCAGTGACTTGAATGCAGGCTCGTCTTGCATCTCCCAAGATGAAAGGATGTCTGAATCCCCTGTGGAGACCACAGAGAAAGACCTAGTTCCCCACCTCATCGCGACCGGAAGCCTTACATCCTTTGAAAACTCCAGAGGTACGCGGAGATCAGTGCCTCCAAAGGAGACGATGCTTGACTCCTCGTGAAACTTGATAGGAGTCCCAGGATTCCTGTGGCATGTGGAAAGGGACCCTTGGTCTCCCGCCTCAGCTGGAGAGGCGTCCCAATTGCCCTGCCAAGCCTCGAGGAGAATCCCGAGTTGTCCCTCGCAACTAGGCAGTAGTCCTGACGTCGCTGAACAAACAAGTGGGTGGAAGGGCCATCCCCGTCGTAACTGGAGAATATACCCCAGGTTCCCGCCGCAACTCGAGAAAAACCATGAGACTTCCCCCTCGCCGCGTGATGAGGCCCGATTCCCCTGCACTGCGTGCAGAGCAATTCCGTGTTGCACATCACACATGAAAGGAGCCTTGATTTACTTGATGGCACTCCAGAGAAACCCCAAGAACACTGTTTCAAGGATAGAGGGATCCTGAGGTCACTGTAGCAACACGAAAGAGCTCCGTGGACCAAAAATCAACTCGAGATGAGAGCTTAGTCCCTGGCTTCGACTCCAGATTAATACCACCTTACCACAAGCACCTCAAGAGGAGGCTTCTCTCAGCTCTAGGTATGTGAGAGGGACCCTGAGTTTGCGTCCTCAAGTGGAATGGAGACCTCGATGCCCTGACTCGAAATAAGGCCAGATATCCCTGCAGTGACCTAAATGCAGGCTCGTCTTGCATCTCCCAAGACGAAAGGATGTCTGAATCCCCTGAGGAGACCACAGAGAAAGACCTAGTTCCCCACCTCATCGCGACCGGAGGCCTCACATCCTTTGAAAACTCCAGAGGTACGCGCAGATCAGTGCCTCCAAAGGAGACGATGCCTGACTCCTCGTGAAACTTGATAGGAGTCCCAGGATTCCTGTGGCACGTGGAAAGGGACCCTTGGTCTCCCACCTCAGCTGGAGAGGCATCCCAATTGCCCTGCCAAGCCTCGAGGAGAATCCCGAGTTGTCCCTCGCAACTAGGCAGAAGTCCTTACGTCGCTGAACAAACACGTGGGTGGAAGGGCCATCCCCGTCGTAACTCGAGAATATACCCCAGGTTCCCGCCGCAACTCGAGAAAAACCATGAGACTTCCCCCTCGACGCGAGATGAGGCCCGATTCCCCTGCACTGCGTGCAGAGCAATTCCGTGTTGCACATCACACATGAAAGGAGCCTTGATTTCCTTGATGGCACTCCAGAGAAACCCCAAGAACACTGCTTCAAGGCTTGCGGGATCCTGAGGTCACTGTAGCAACAGGAAAGAGCTCCGTGGACCAACAATAAACTCGAGATGAGAGGTTAGTCCCTGGCTTCGACTCCAGAGGAATACCACCTTACCACAAGCACCTCAAGAGGAGGCTTCTCTCAGCTCTAGGTATGTGAGAGGGACCCTGAGTTTGCGGCCTCAAGTGGAATGGACACCGCGATGCCCTGACGCGAAATAAGGCCGGATATCCCTGCAGTGACTTGAATGCAGGCTCGTCTTGCATCTCCCAAGACGAAAGGATGTCTGAATCCCCTGTGGAGACCACAGAGAAAGACCTAGTTCCCCACCTCATCGCGACCGGAGGCCTCACATCCCTTGAAAACTCCAGAGGTACACGGAGATCAGTGCCTCCAAAGGAGACGATGCCTGACTCCGCGTGAAACTTGATAGGAGTCCCAGGATTCCTGTGGCACGTGGAAAGGGACACTTGGTCTCCCGCCTCAGCTGGAGAGGCGTCCCAATTGCCCTGCCAAGCCTCGAGGAGAATCCCGAGTTGTCCCTCGCAACTAGGCAGGAGTCCTGCCGTCGCTGAACAAACACGTGTGTGGAAGGGCCATACCCGTCGTAACTCGAGAATATACCCTAGGTTCCCGCCGCGACTCGGGAAAAGCCATGAGACTTCCCCCTCGCAGCGAGATGAGGCCCGATTCCCCTGCACTTTGTGCAGAGCAATTCCGTGTTGCACATCACACATGAAAGGAGCCTTGATTTCCTTGATGGCACTCCAGAGAAACCCCAAGAACACTGTTTCAAGGCTAGAGGGATCCTGAGGTCACTGTAGCTACACGAAAGAGCTCCGTGGACCAAAAATCAACTCGAGATGAGAGGTTAGTCCCTGGCTTCGACTCCAGAGGAATACCACCTTACCACAAGCACCTCAAGAGGAGGCTTCTCTCAGCTCTAGGTATGTGAGAGGGACCCTGAATTTGCGGCCTCAAGTGGAATGGACACCACGATGCCCTGACTCGAAATAAGGCCGGATATCCCTGCAGTGACTTGAATGCAGGCTCGTCTTGCATCTCCCAAGACGAAAGGATGTCTGAATCCCCTGTGGAGACCACAGAGAAAGACCTAGTTCCCCACCTCATCGCGACAGGAGGCCTCACATCCTGTGAAAACTCCAGAGGAACGCGGAGATCAGTGCCTCCAAAGGAGACGATGCCTGACTCCTCGTGAAACTTGATAGGATTCCCAGGATTCCTGTGGCACGTGGAAAGGGAACCTTGGTCTCCCGCCTCAGCTGGAGAGGCGTCCCAATTGCCCTGCCAAGCCTCGAGGAGAATCCCGAGTTGTCCCTCGCAACTAGGCAGGAGTCCTGACGTCGCTGAACAAACACGTGTGTGGAAGGGCCATCCCCGTCGTAACTCGAAAATATTCCCCAGGTTCCCGCCGCAACTCGAGAAAAACCATGAGACTTCCCCCTCGCCGCGAGATGAGGCCCGATTCCCCTGCACTGCGTGCAGAGCAATTCCGTGTTGCACATCACACATGAAAGGAGCCTTGATTTCCTTGATGGCACTCCAGAGAAACCCCAAGAACACTGTTTCAAGGCTAGAGGGATCCTGAGGTCACTGTAGCAACATGAAAGAGCTCCGTGGACCAAAAATCAACTCGAGATGAGAGGTTAGTCCCTGGCTTCGACTCCAGAGGAATACCACCTTACCACAAGCTCCTCAAGAGGAGGCTTCTCTCAGCTCTAGGTATGTGAGAGGGACCCTGAGTTTGCGGCCTCAAGTGGAATGGAGACCGTGATGCCGTGACTCGAAATAAGGCCGGATATCCCTGCAGTGACGTGAATGCAGGCTCGTCTTGCATCTCCCAAGACGAAAGGATGTCTGAATCCCCTGTGCAGACCACAGAGAAAGACCTAGTTCCCCACCTCATCGCGACCGGAGGCCTCACATCCTTTGAAAACTCCAGAGGTACGCGGAGATCAGTGCCTCCAAAGGAGACGATGCCTGACTCCTCGTGAAACTTGATAGGAGTCCCAGGATTCCTGTGGCACGTGGAAAGGGACCCTTGGTCTCCCGCCTCAGCTGGAGAGGCGTCCCAATTGCCCTGCCAAGCCTCGAGGAGAATCCCGAGTTGTCCCTAGCAACTAGGCAGGATTCCTGCCGTCGCTGAACAAACAAGTAGTTGGAAGGGCCATCCCTTCGTAACTCGAGAATATACCCCAGGTTCCCGCCGCAACTCGAGAAAAACCATGAGACTTCCCGCTCACCGCGAGATGAGGCCCGATTTCCCTGCACTGCGTCAGAGCAATTCCGTGTTGCACATCACACATGAAAGGAGCCTTGATTTCCTTGATGGCACTCCAGAGAAACCCCAAGAACACTGCTTCAAGGCTTGCGGGATCCTGAGGTCACTGTAGCAACAGGAAAGAGCTTCGTGGACCAACAATCAACTCGAGATGAGAGGTTAGTCCCTGGCTTCGACTCCAGAGGAATACCACCTTACCACAAGCACCTCAAGAGGAGGCTTCTCTCAGCTCTAGGTATGTGAGAGGGACCCTGAGTTTGCGGCCTCAAGTGGAATGGACACCGCGATGCCCTGACGCGAAATAAGGCCGGATATCCCTGTAGTGACTGGAATGCAGGCTTGTCTTGCATCTCCCAAGACGAAGGGATGTCTGAATCCCCTGTGGAGACCAGAGAGAAAAACCTAGTTCCCCATCTCATCGCGACCGGAGGCCTCACATCCTTTGAAAACTCCAGAGGTACGCGGAGATCAGTGCCTCCAAAGGAGACGATGCCTGACTCCTCGTGAAACTTGATAGGAGTCCCAGGATTCCTGTGGCACGTGGAAAGGGACCCTTGGTCTCCCGCCTCAGCTGGAGAGGCGTCCCAATTGCCCTGCCAAGCCTCGAGGAGAATCCCGAGTTGTCCCTAGCAACTAGGCAGGATTCCTGCCATCGCTGAACAAACACGTAGTTTGAAGGGCCATGCCTTCGTAACTCGAGAATATACCCCAGGTTCCCGCCGCAACTCGAGAAAAACCATGAGACTTCCCCCTCGCAGCGAGATGAGGCCCGATTCCCCTGCACTGCGTCAGAGCAATTCCGTGTTGCACATCACACATGAAAGGAGCCTTGATTTCCTTGATGGCACTCCAGAGAAACCCCAAGAACACTGCTTCAAGGCTTGCGGGATCCTGAGGTCACTGTAGCAACAGGAAAGAGCTCCGTGGACCAACAATCAACTCGAGATGAGAGGTTAGTCCCAGGCTTCGACTCCAGAGGAATACCACCTTACCACAAGCACCTCACGAGGAGGCTTCTCTCAGCTCTAGGTATGTGAGAGGGACCCTGAATTTGCGGCCTCAAGTGGAATGGACACCACGATGCCCTGACTCGAAATAAGGCCTGATATCCCTGCAGTGACTTGAATGCAGGCTCGTCTTGCATCTCCCAAGACGAAAGGATGTCTGAATCCCCTGTGGAGACCACAGAGAAAGACCTAGTTCCCCACCTCATCGCGATCGGAGGCCTCACGTCCTTTGAAAACTCCAGAGGTACGCGGAGATCAGTGCCTCCAAAGGAGACGATGCCTGACTCCTCGTGAAACTTGATAGGATTCCCAGGATTCCTGTGGCACGTGGAAAGGGAACCTTGGTCTCCCGCCTCAGCTGGAGAGGCGTCCCAATTGCCCTGCCAAGCCTTGAGGAGAATCCCGAGTTGTCCCTCGCAACTAGGCCGGTGTCCTGACGTCGCTGAACAAACACGTGTGTGGAAGGGCCATCCCCGTCGTAACTCGAGAATATTCCCCAGGTTCCCGCCGCAACTCGAGAAAAACCATGAGACTTCCCCCTCGCCGCGAGATGAGGCCCGATTCCCCTGAACTGCGTGCAGAGAAATTCCGTGTTGCACATCACACATGAAAGGAGCCTTGATTTCCTTGATGGCACTCCAGAGAAACCCCAAGAACACTGTTTCAAGGCTAGAGGGATCCTGAGGTCACTGTAGCAACATGAAAGAGCTCCGTGGACCAAAAATCAACTCGAGATGAGAGGTTAGTCCCTGGCTTCGACTCCAGAGGAATACCACCTTACCACAAGCACCTCAAGAGGAGGCTTCTCTCAGCTCTAGGTATGTGAGAGGGACCCTGAGTTTGCGGCCTCAAGTGGAATGGAGACCGTGATGCCCTGACTCGAAATAAGGCCGGATATCCCTGCAGTGACTTGAATGCAGGCTCGTCTTGCATCTCCCAAGACGAAAGGATGTCTGAATCCCCTGTGCAGACCACAGAGAAAGACCTAGTTCCCCACCTCATTGCGACCGGAGGCCTCACATCCTTTGAAAACTCCAGAGGTACGCGGAGATCAGTGCCTCCAAAGGAGACGATGCCTGACTCCTCGTGAAACTTGATAGGAGTCCCAGGATTCCTGTGGCACGTGGAAAGGGACACTTGGTCTCCCGCTTCAGCTGGAGAGGCGTCCCAATTGCCCTGCCAAGCCTCGAGGAGAATCCCGAGTTGTCCCTCGCAACTAGGCAGGAGTCCTGACGACGCTGAAGAAACACGTGTGTGTAAGGGCCATCCCAGTCGTAACTTGAGAATATACCCCAGGTTCCCGCCGCAACTCGAGAAAAACCATGAGACTTCCCCCTCACCGCGAGATGATGCCCGATTTCCCTGCACTGCGTGCAGAGCAATTCCGTGTTGCACATCACACATGAAAGGAGCCTTGATTTCCTTGATGGCACTCCAGAGAAACCCGAAGAACACTGTTTCAAGGCTAGAGGGATCCTGAGGTCACTGTAGCAACACGAAAGAGCTCCGTGGACCAAAAATCAACTCGAGATGAGAGCTTAGTCCCTGGCTTCGACTCCAGAGGAATACCACCTTACCACAAGCACCTCAAGAGGAGGCTTCTCTCAGCTCTAGGTATGTGAGAGGGACCCTGAGTTTGCGGCCTCAAGTGGAATGGACACCGCGATGCCCTGACGCGAAATAAGTCCGGATATCCCTGCAGTGACTTGAATGCAGGCTCGTCTTGCATCTCCCAAGACGAAAGGATGTCTGAATCCCCTGTGGAGACCACAGAGAAAGACCTAGTTCCCCACCTCATCGCGACCGGAGGCCTCACATCCTTTGAAAACTCCAGAGGTACGCGGAGATCAGTGCCTCCAAAGGAGACGATGCCTGACTCCTCGTGAAACTTGATAGGAGTCCCAGGATTCCTGTGGCACGTGGAAAGGGACCCTTGGTCTCCCGCTTCAGCTGGAGAGGCGTCCCAATTGCCCTGCCAAGCCTCGAGGAGAATCCCGAGTTGTCCCTCGCAACTAGGCAGGAGTCCTGACGTCGCTGAAGAAACACGTGTGTGGAAGGGCCATCCCCGTCGTAACTTGAGAATATACCCCAGGTTCCCGCCGCAACTCGAGAAAAACCATGAGACTTCCCCCTCGTCGCAAGATGATGCCCGATTCCCCTGCACTGCGTGCAGAGCAATTCCGTGTTGCACATCACAGATGAAAGGAGCCTTGATTTCCTTGATGGCACTCCAGAGAAACCTGAAGAACACTGTTTCAAGGCTAGAGGGATCCTGAGGTCACTGTAGCAACACGAAAGAGCTCCGTGGACCAAAAATCAACTCGAGATGAGAGGTTAGTCCCTGGCTTCGACTCCAGAGGAATACCACCTTACCACAAGCACCTCAAGAGGAGGCTTCTCTCAGCTCTAGCTATGTGAGAGGGACCCTGAGTTTGCGGCCTCAAGTGAAATGGACACCGCGATGCCCTGACTCGAAATAAGGCCGGATATCCCTGCAGTGACTTGAATGCAGGCTCGTCTTGCATCTCCCAAGACGAAAGGATGTCTGAATCCCCTGTGCAGACCACAGAGAAAGACCTAGTTCCCCACCTCATCGCGACCGGAGGCCTCACATCCTTTGAAAACTCCAGAGGTACGCGGAGATCAGTGCCTCCAAAGGAGACGATGCCTGACTCCTCATGAAACTTGATAGGAGTCTCAGGATTCCTGTGGCACGTGGAAAGGGACCCTTGGTCTCCCGCCTCAGCTGGAGAGGCGTCCCAATTGCCCTGCCAAGCCTCGAGGAGAATCCCGAGTTGTCCCTCGCAACTAGGCAGGAGTCCTCCCGTCGCTGAACTAACACGTGGGTGGAAGGGCCATACCCGTCTTAACTCGAGAATATACCCCAGGTTCCCGCCGCAACTCGAGAAAAACCATGAGACTTCCCCCTCGCCGCGAGATGAGGCCCGATTCCCCTGCACTTCATGCAGAGCAATTCCGTGTTGCACATCACACATGAAAGGAGCCTTGATTTCCTTGATGGCACTCCAAAGAAACCACAAGAACACTGTTTCAAGGCTAGAGGGATCCTGAGGTCACTGTAGCAACATGAAAGAGCTCCGTGGACTAAAAATCAACTCGAGATGAGAGGTTAGTCCCTGGCTTCGACTCCAGAGGAATACCACCTTACCACAAGCACCTCAAGAGGAGGCTTCTCTCAGCTCTAGGTATGTGAGAGGGACCCTGAGTTTGCGGCCTCAAGTGGAATGGAGACCGTGATGCCCTGACTCGAAATAAGGCCGGATATCCCTGCAGTGACTTGAATGCAGGCTCGTCTTGCATCTCCCAAGACGAAAGGATGTCTGAATCCCCTGTGGAGACCACAGAGAAAGACCTAGTTCCCCACCTCATCGCGACCGGAGGCCTCACATCCTTTGAAAACTCCAGAGGTACGCGGAGATCAGTGCCTCCAAAGGAGACGATGCCTGACTCCTCATGAAACTTGATAGGAGTCTCAGGATTTCTGTGGCACGTGGAAACGGACCCTTGGTCTCCCGCCTCAGCTGGAGAGGCGTCCCAATAGCCTTGCCAAGCCTCGAGGAGAACCGCGAGTTGTCCCTCGCAACTAGGCAGGAGTCCTGACGTTGCTGAAGAAACACGTGTGTGGAAGGGCCATCCCCGTCGTAACTCGAGAATATACCCCAGGTTCCCGCCGCAACTCGAGAAAAACCATGAGACTTCCCCCTCGCCGCGAGATGAGGCCCGATTCCGCTGCACTGCGTGCAGAGCAATTCCGTGTTGCACATCACACATGAAAGGAGCCTTGATTTCCTTGACGGCACTCCAGCGAAACCCCAAGAACACTGTTTCAAGGCTAGAGGGATCCTGAGGTCACTGTAGCAACACGAAAGAGCTCCGTGGACCAAAAATCAACTCGAGATGAGAGTTTAGTCCCTGGCTTCGACTCCAGAGGAATACCACCTTACCACAAGCACCTCAAGAGAAGGCTTCTCTCAGCTCTAGGTATGTGAGAGGGACCCTGAGTTTGCGGCCTCAAGTGGAATGGACACCTAGATGCCCTGACGCGAAATAAGGCAGGATATCCCTGCAGTGACTTGAATGCAGGCTCGTCTTGCATCTCCCAAGACAAAAGGATGTCTGAATCCCCTGTGGAGACCACAGAGAAAGACCTAGTTTCCCAGCTCATCGCGACCGGTGGCCTCACATCCCTTGAAAACTCCAGAGGTACGCGGAGATCAGTGCCTCCAAAGGAGACGATGCCTGACTCCTCGTGAAACTTGATAGGAGTCCCAGGATTCCTGTGGCACGTGGAAAGGGACCCTTGGTCTCCCGCCTCAGCTGGAGAGGCGTCCCAATTGCCCTGCCAAGCCTCGAGGAGAATCCCGAGTTGTCCCTCGCAACTAGGCAGGAGTCCTGCCGTCGCTGAACTAACACGTGGGTGGAAGGGCCATACCCGTCGTAACTCAAGAATATACCCCAGGTTCCTGCCGCAACTCGAGAAAAACCATGAGACTTCCCCCTCGCCGCGAGATGAGGCCCGATTCCCCTGCACTTCGTGCAGAGCAATTCCGTGTTGCACATCACACATGAAAGGAGCCTTGATTTCCTTGATGGCACTCCAGAGAAACCCCAAGAACACTGTTTCAAGGCTAGAGGGATCCTGAGGTCACTGTAGCAACATGAAAGAGCTCCGTGGACCAAAAATCAACTCGAGATGAGAGGTTAGTCCCTGGCTTCGACGCCAGAGGAATACCACCTTACCACAAGCACCTCAAGAGGAGGCTTCTCTCAGCTCTAGGTATGTGAGAGGAACCCTGAGTTTGCGGCCTCAAGTGGAATGGACACCGTGATGCCCTGACTCGAAATAAGGCCGGATATCCCTGCAGTGACTTGAATGCAGGCTCGTCTTGCATCTCCCAAGACGAAAGGATGTCTGAATCCCCTGTGCAGACCACAGAGAAAGACCTAGTTCCCCACCTCATTGCGACCGGAGGCCTCACATCCTTTGAAAACTCCAGAGGTACGCGGAGATCAGTGCCTCCAAAGGAGACGATGCCTGACTCCTCGTGAAACTTGATAGGAGTCCCAGGATTCCTGTGGCACGTGGAAAGGGACCCTTGGTCTCCCGCCTCAGCTGGAGAGGCGTCCCAATTGCCCTGCCAAGCCTCGAGGAGAATCCCGAGTTGTCCCTCGCAGCTAGGCAGGAGTCCTGACGTCGCTGAAGAAACACGTGTGTGGAAGGGCCATCCCCGTCGTAACTTGAGAATATACCCCAGGTTCCCGCTGCAACTCGAGAAAAACCATGAGCCTTCCCCCTCGCCGCGAGATGAGGCCTGATTCCCCTGCATTGCGTGCAGAGCAATTCCGTGTTGCACATCACACATGAAAGGAGCCTTGATTTCCTTGATGGCACTCCAGAGAAACCCCAAGAACACTGTTTCAAGGCTAGAGGGATCCTGAGGTCACTGTAGCAACACGAAAGAGCTCCGTGGACCAAAAATCAACTCGAGATGAGAGCTTAGTCCCTGGCTTCGACTCCAGAGGAATACCACCTTACCACAAGCACCTCAAGAGGAGGCTTCTCTCAGCTCTAGGTATGTGAGAGGGACCCTGAGTTTGCGGCCTCAAGTGGAATGGACACCGCGATGCCCTGACTCGAAATAAGGCCGGATATCCCTGCAGTGACTTGAATGCAGGCTCGTCTTGCATCTCCCAAGACGAAAGGATGTCTGAATCCCCTGTGGAGACCTCAGAGAAAGACCTAGTTCCCCAGCTCATCGCGACCGGTGGCCTCACATCCCTTGAAAACTCCAGAGGTACGCGGAGATCAGTGCCTCCAAAGGAGACGATGCCCGACTCCTCGTGAAACTTGATAGGAGTTCCAGGATTCCTGTGGCACGTGGAAAGGGACCCTTGGTCTCCCGCCTCAGCTGGAGAGGCGTCCCAATTGCCCTGCCAAGCCTCGAGGAGAATCCCGAGTTGTCCCTCGCAACTAGGCAGAAGTCCTTACGTCGCTGAACAAACACGTGGGTGGAAGGGCCATCCCCGTCGTAACTCGAGAATATACCCCAGGTTCCCGCCGCAACTGGAGAAAAACCATGAGACTTCCCCCTCGCCGCGAGATGAGGCCCGATTCCCCTGCACTGCGTGCAGAGCAATTCCGTATTGCACATCACACATGAAAGGAGCCTTGATTTCCTTGATGGCACTCCAGAGAAACCCCAAGAACACTGTTTCAAGGCTAGAGGGATTCTGAGGTCCCTGTAGCAGCACGAAAGATCTCCGTGGACCAAGAATCAACTCGAGATGAGAGGTTAGTCCCTGGCTTCGACTCCAGAGGAATACCACCTTTCCACAAGCACCTCAAGAGGAGGCTTCTCTCAGCTCTAGGTATGTGAGAGGGACCCTGATTTTGCGGCCTCAAGTGGAATGGACACCGCGATGCCCTGACGCGAAATAAGGCCGGATACCCCTGCAGTGACTGGAATGCAGGCTCGTCTTGCATCTCCCAAGACGAAGGGATGTCTGAATCCCCTGTGGAGACCAGAGAGAAAAACCTAGTTCCCCACCTCATCGCGACCGGAGGCCTCACATCCTTTGAAAACTCCAGAGATACGCGGAGATCAGTGCCTCCAAAGGAGACGATGCCTGACTCCTCGTGAAACTTGATAGGAGTCCCAGGATTCCTGTGGCACGTGGAAAGGGAACCTTGGTCTCCCGCCTCAGCTGGAGAGGCGTCCCAATTGCCCTGCCAAGCCTCGAGGAGAATCCCGAGTTGTCCCTCGCAACTAGGCAGGATTCCTGCCGTCGCTGAACAAACACGTAGTTGGAAGGGCCATCCCTTCGTAACTCGAGAATATACCCCAGGTTCCCGCCGCAACTCGAGAAAAACCATGAGACTTCCCCCTCGCCGCGAGATGAGGCCCGATTCCGCTGCACTGCGTCAGAGCAATTCCGTGTTGCACATCACACATGAAAGGAGCCTTGATTTCCTTGATGGCACTCCAGAGAAACCCCAAGAACACTGCTTCAAGGCTTGCGGGATCCTGAGGTCACTGTAGCAACAGGAAAGAGCTCCGTGGACCAACAATCAACTCGAGATGAGAGGTTAGTCCCTGGCTTCGACTCCAGAGGAATACCACCTTACCACAAGCACCTCAAGAGGAGGCTTCTCTCAGCTCTAGGTATGTGAGAGGGACCCTGAGTTTGCGGCCTCAAGTGGAATGGACACCGCGATGCCCTGACCCGAAATAAGGCCGGATATCCCTGCAGTGACTGGAATGCAGGCTCGTCTTGCATCTCCCAAGACGAAAGGATGTCTGAATCCCCTGTGGAGACCAGAGAGAAAAATCTAGTTCCCCATCTCATCGCGACCGGAGGCCTCACATCCTTTGAAAACTCCAGAGGTACGCGGAGATCAGTGCCTCCAAAGGAGACGATGCCTGACTCCTCGTGAAACTTGATAGGAGTCCCAGGATTCCTGTGGCACGTGGAAAGGGACCCTTGGTCTCCCGCCTCAGCTGGAGAGGCGTCCCAATTGCCCTGCCAAGCCTCGAGGAGAATCCCGAGTTGTCCCTAGCAACTAGGCAGGATTCCTGCCGTCGCTGAACAAACACGTAGTTGGAAGGGCCATGCCTTCGTAACTCGAGAATATACCCCAGGTTCCCGCCGCAACTCGAGAAAAACCATGAGACTTCCCCCTCGCAGCGAGATGAGGCCCGATTCCCCTGCACTGCGTCAGAGCAATTCCGTGTTGCACATCACACATGAAAGGAGCCTTGATTTCCTTGATGGCACTCCAGAGAAACCCCAAGAACACTGCTTCAAGGCTTGCGGGATCCTGAGGTCACTGTAGCAACAGGAAAGAGCTCCGTGGACCAACAATCAACTCGAGATGAGAGGTTAGTCCCTGGCTTCGACTCCAGAGGAATACCACCTTACCACAAGCACCTCAAGAGGAGGCTTCTCCCAGCTCTAGGTATGTGAGAGGGACCCTGAGTTTGCGGCCTCAAGTGGAATGGACACCACGATGCCCTGACTCGAAATAAGGCCTGATATCCCTGCAGTGACTTGAATGCAGGCTCGTCTTGCATCTCCCAAGACGAAAGGATGTCTGAATCCCCTGTGGAGACCACAGAGAAAGACATAGTTCCCCACCTCATCGCGACCGGAGGCCTCACGTCCTTTGAAAACTCCAGAGGTACGCGGAGATCAGTGCCTCCAAAGGAGACGATGCCTGACTCCTCGTGAAACTTGATAGGATTCCCAGGATTCCTGTGGCACGTGGAAAGGGACCCTTGGTCTCCCGCCTCAGCTGGAGAGGCGTCCCAATTGCCCTGCCAAGCCTCGAGGAGAATCCCGAGTTGTCCCTCGCAACTAGGCAGGAGTCCTGACGTTGCTGAACAAACACGTGTGTGGAAGGGCCATCCCCGTCGTAACTCGAGAATATTCCCCAGGTTCCCGCCGCAACTCGAGAAAAACCATGAGACTTCCCCCTCGCCGCGAGATGAGGCCCGATTCTCCTGCACTGCGTGCAGAGCAATTCCGTGTTGCACATCACACATGAAAGGAGCCTTGATTTCCTTGATGGCACTCCAGAGAAACCCCAAGAACACTGTTTCAAGGCTAGAGGGATCCTGAGGTCACTGTAGCAACATGAAAGAGCTCCGTGGACCAAAAATCAACTCGAGATGAGAGGTTAGTCCCTGGCTTCGACTCCAGAGGAATACCACCTTACCACAAGCACCTCAAGAGGAGGCTTCTCTCAGCTCTAGGTATGTGAGAGGGACCCTGAGTTTGCGGCCTCAAGTGGAATGGAGACCGTGATGCCCTGACTCGAAATAAGGCCGGATATCCCTGCAGTGACTTGAATGCAGGCACGTCTTGCATCTCCCAAGACGAAAGGATGTCTGAATCCCCTGTGCAGACCACAGAGAAAGACCTAGTTCCCCACCTCATTGCGACCGGAGGCCTCACATCCTTTGAAAACTCCAGAGGTACGCGGAGATCAGTGCCTCCAAAGGAGACGATGCCTGACTCCTCGTGAAACTTGATAGGAGTCCCAGGATTCCTGTGGCACGTGGAAAGGGAACCTTGGTCTCCCGCCTCAGCTGGAGAGGCGTCCCAATTGCCCTGCCAAGCCTCGAGGAGAATCCCGAGTTGTCCCTCGCAACTAGGCAGGAGTCCTGACGTCGCTGAAGAAACACGTGTGTGGAAGGGCCATCCCCGTCGTAACTTGAGAATATACCCCAGGTTCCCGCCGCAACTCGAGAAAAACCATGAGACTTCCCCCTCGTCGCAAGATGATGCCCGATTCCCCTGCACTGCGTGCAGAGCAATTCCGTGTTGCACATCACAGATGAAAGGAGCCTTGATTTCCTTGATGGCACTCCAGAGAAACCTGAAGAACACTGTTTCAAGGCTAGAGGGATCCTGAGGTCACTGTAGCAACACGAAAGAGCTCCGTGGACCAAAAATCAACTCGAGATGAGAGGTTAGTCCCTGGCTTCGACTCCAGAGGAATACCACCTTACCACAAGCACCTCAAGAGGAGGCTTCTCTCAGCTCTAGCTATGTGAGAGGGACCCTGAGTTTGCGGCCTCAAGTGAAATGGACACCGCGATGCCCTGACTCGAAATAAGGCCGGATATCCCTGCAGTGACTTGAATGCAGGCTCGTCTTGCATCTCCCAAGACGAAAGGATGTCTGAATCCCCTGTGGAGACCACAGAGAAAGACCTAGTTCCCCACCTCATCGCGACCGGAGGCCTCACATCCTTTGAAAACTCCAGAGGTACGCGGAGATCAGTGCCTCCAAAGGAGACGATGCCTGACTCCTCATGAAACTTGATAGGAGTCTCAGGATTCCTGTGGCACGTGGAAAGGGACCCTTGGTCTCCCGCCTCAGCTGGAGAGGCGTCCCAATTGCCCTGCCAAGCCTCGAGGAGAATCCCGAGTTGTCCCTCGCAACTAGGCAGGAGTCCTCCCGTCGCTGAACTAACACGTGGGTGGAAGGGCCATACCCGTCTTAACTCGAGAATATACCCCAGGTTCCCGCCGCAACTCGAGAAAAACCATGAGACTTCCCCCTCGCCGCGAGATGAGGCCCGATTCCCCTGCACTTCATGCAGAGCAATTCCGTGTTGCACATCACACATGAAAGGAGCCTTGATTTCCTTGATGGCACTCCAAAGAAACCACAAGAACACTGTTTCAAGGCTAGAGGGATCCTGAGGTCACTGTAGCAACATGAAAGAGCTCCGTGGACTAAAAATCAACTCGAGATGAGAGGTTAGTCCCTGGCTTCGACTCCAGAGGAATACCACCTTACCACAAGCACCTCAAGAGGAGGCTTCTCTCAGCTCTAGGTATGTGAGAGGGACCCTGAGTTTGCGGCCTCAAGTGGAATGGAGACCGTGATGCCCTGACTCGAAATAAGGCCGGATATCCCTGCAGTGACTTGAATGCAGGCTCGTCTTGCATCTCCCAAGACGAAAGGATGTCTGAATCCCCTGTGGAGACCACAGAGAAAGACCTAGTTCCCCACCTCATCGCGACCGGAGGCCTCACATCCTTTGAAAACTCCAGAGGTACGCGGAGATCAGTGCCTCCAAAGGAGACGATGCCTGACTCCTCATGAAACTTGATAGGAGTCTCAGGATTTCTGTGGCACGTGGAAACGGACCCTTGGTCTCCCGCCTCAGCTGGAGAGGCGTCCCAATAGCCTTGCCAAGCCTCGAGGAGAACCGCGAGTTGTCCCTCGCAACTAGGCAGGAGTCCTGACGTTGCTGAAGAAACACGTGTGTGGAAGGGCCATCCCCGTCGTAACTCGAGAATATACCCCAGGTTCCCGCCGCAACTCGAGAAAAACCATGAGACTTCCCCCTCGCCGCGAGATGAGGCCCGATTCCGCTGCACTGCGTGCAGAGCAATTCCGTGTTGCACATCACACATGAAAGGAGCCTTGATTTCCTTGACGGCACTCCAGCGAAACCCCAAGAACACTGTTTCAAGGCTAGAGGGATCCTGAGGTCACTGTAGCAACACGAAAGAGCTCCGTGGACCAAAAATCAACTCGAGATGAGATTTTAGTCCCTGGCTTCGACTCCAGAGGAATACCACCTTACCACAAGCACCTCAAGAGAAGGCTTCTCTCAGCTCTAGGTATGTGAGAGGGACCCTGAGTTTGCGGCCTCAAGTGGAATGGACACCTAGATGCCCTGACGCGAAATAAGGCAGGATATCCCTGCAGTGACTTGAATGCAGGCTCGTCTTGCATCTCCCAAGACAAAAGGATGTCTGAATCCCCTGTGGAGACCACAGAGAAAGACCTAGTTTCCCAGCTCATCGCGACCGGTGGCCTCACATCCCTTGAAAACTCCAGAGGTACGCGGAGATCAGTGCCTCCAAAGGAGACGATGCCTGACTCCTCGTGAAACTTGATAGGAGTCCCAGGATTCCTGTGGCACGTGGAAAGGGACCCTTGGTCTCCCGCCTCAGCTGGAGAGGCGTCCCAATTGCCCTGCCAAGCCTCGAGGAGAATCCCGAGTTGTCCCTCGCAACTAGGCAGGAGTCCTGCCGTCGCTGAACTAACACGTGGGTGGAAGGGCCATACCCGTCGTAACTCAAGAATATACCCCAGGTTCCTGCCGCAACTCGAGAAAAACCATGAGACTTCCCCCTCGCCGCGAGATGAGGCCCGATTCCCCTGCACTTCGTGCAGAGCAATTCCGTGTTGCACATCACACATGAAAGGAGCCTTGATTTCCTTGATGGCACTCCAGAGAAACCCCAAGAACACTGTTTCAAGGCTAGAGGGATCCTGAGGTCACTGTAGCAACATGAAAGAGCTCCGTGGACCAAAAATCAACTCGAGATGAGAGGTTAGTCCCTGGCTTCGACGCCAGAGGAATACCACCTTACCACAAGCACCTCAAGAGGAGGCTTCTCTCAGCTCTAGGTATGTGAGAGGAACCCTGAGTTTGCGGCCTCAAGTGGAATGGACACCGTGATGCCCTGACTCGAAATAAGGCCGGATATCCCTGCAGTGACTTGAATGCAGGCTCGTCTTGCATCTCCCAAGACGAAAGGATGTCTGAATCCCCTGTGCAGACCACAGAGAAAGACCTAGTTCCCCACCTCATTGCGACCGGAGGCCTCACATCCTTTGAAAACTCCAGAGGTACGCGGAGATCAGTGCCTCCAAAGGAGACGATGCCTGACTCCTCGTGAAACTTGATAGGAGTCCCAGGATTCCTGTGGCACGTGGAAAGGGACCCTTGGTCTCCCGCCTCAGCTGGAGAGGCGTCCCAATTGCCCTGCCAAGCCTCGAGGAGAATCCCGAGTTGTCCCTCGCAGCTAGGCAGGAGTCCTGACGTCGCTGAAGAAACACGTGTGTGGAAGGGCCATCCCCGTCGTAACTTGAGAATATACCCCAGGTTCCCGCTGCAACTCGAGAAAAACCATGAGCCTTCCCCCTCGCCGCGAGATGAGGCCTGATTCCCCTGCATTGCGTGCAGAGCAATTCCGTGTTGCACATCACACATGAAAGGAGCCTTGATTTCCTTGATGGCACTCCAGAGAAACCCCAAGAACACTGTTTCAAGGCTAGAGGGATCCTGAGGTCACTGTAGCAACACGAAAGAGCTCCGTGGACCAAAAATCAACTCGAGATGAGAGCTTAGTCCCTGGCTTCGACTCCAGAGGAATACCACCTTACCACAAGCACCTCAAGAGGAGGCTTCTCTCAGCTCTAGGTATGTGAGAGGGACCCTGAGTTTGCGGCCTCAAGTGGAATGGACACCGCGATGCCCTGACTCGAAATAAGGCCGGATATCCCTGCAGTGACTTGAATGCAGGCTCGTCTTGCATCTCCCAAGACGAAAGGATGTCTGAATCCCCTGTGGAGACCACAGAGAAAGACCTAGTTCCCCAGCTCATCGCGACCGGTGGCCTCACATCCCTTGAAAACTCCAGAGGTACGCGGAGATCAGTGCCTCCAAAGGAGACGATGCCCGACTCCTCGTGAAACTTGATAGGAGTTCCAGGATTCCTGTGGCACGTGGAAAGGGACCCTTGGTCTCCCGCCTCAGCTGGAGAGGCGTCCCAATTGCCCTGCCAAGCCTCGAGGAGAATCCCGAGTTGTCCCTCGCAACTAGGCAGAAGTCCTTACGTCGCTGAACAAACACGTGGGTGGAAGGGCCATCCCCGTCGTAACTCGAGAATATACCCCAGGTTCCCGCCGCAACTGGAGAAAAACCATGAGACTTCCCCCTCGCCGCGAGATGAGGCCCGATTCCCCTGCACTGCGTGCAGAGCAATTCCGTATTGCACATCACACATGAAAGGAGCCTTGATTTCCTTGATGGCACTCCAGAGAAACCCCAAGAACACTGTTTCAAGGCTAGAGGGATTCTGAGGTCCCTGTAGCAGCACGAAAGATCTCCGTGGACCAAGAATCAACTCGAGATGAGAGGTTAGTCCCTGGCTTCGACTCCAGAGGAATACCACCTTTCCACAAGCACCTCAAGAGGAGGCTTCTCTCAGCTCTAGGTATGTGAGAGGGACCCTGATTTTGCGGCCTCAAGTGGAATGGACACCGCGATGCCCTGACGCGAAATAAGGCCGGATACCCCTGCAGTGACTGGAATGCAGGCTCGTCTTGCATCTCCCAAGACGAAGGGATGTCTGAATCCCCTGTGGAGACCAGAGAGAAAAACCTAGTTCCCCACCTCATCGCGACCGGAGGCCTCACATCCTTTGAAAACTCCAGAGATACGCGGAGATCAGTGCCTCCAAAGGAGACGATGCCTGACTCCTCGTGAAACTTGATAGGAGTCCCAGGATTCCTGTGGCACGTGGAAAGGGAACCTTGGTCTCCCGCCTCAGCTGGAGAGGCGTCCCAATTGCCCTGCCAAGCCTCGAGGAGAATCCCGAGTTGTCCCTCGCAACTAGGCAGGATTCCTGCCGTCGCTGAACAAACACGTAGTTGGAAGGGCCATCCCTTCGTAACTCGAGAATATACCCCAGGTTCCCGCCGCAACTCGAGAAAAACCATGAGACTTCCCCCTCGCCGCGAGATGAGGCCCGATTCCGCTGCACTGCGTCAGAGCAATTCCGTGTTGCACATCACACATGAAAGGAGCCTTGATTTCCTTGATGGCACTCCAGAGAAACCCCAAGAACACTGCTTCAAGGCTTGCGGGATCCTGAGGTCACTGTAGCAACAGGAAAGAGCTCCGTGGACCAACAATCAACTCGAGATGAGAGGTTAGTCCCTGGCTTCGACTCCAGAGGAATACCACCTTACCACAAGCACCTCAAGAGGAGGCTTCTCTCAGCTCTAGGTATGTGAGAGGGACCCTGAGTTTGCGGCCTCAAGTGGAATGGACACCGCGATGCCCTGACCCGAAATAAGGCCGGATATCCCTGCAGTGACTGGAATGCAGGCTCGTCTTGCATCTCCCAAGACGAAAGGATGTCTGAATCCCCTGTGGAGACCAGAGAGAAAAATCTAGTTCCCCATCTCATCGCGACCGGAGGCCTCACATCCTTTGAAAACTCCAGAGGTACGCGGAGATCAGTGCCTCCAAAGGAGACGATGCCTGACTCCTCGTGAAACTTGATAGGAGTCCCAGGATTCCTGTGGCACGTGGAAAGGGACCCTTGGTCTCCCGCCTCAGCTGGAGAGGCGTCCCAATTGCCCTGCCAAGCCTCGAGGAGAATCCCGAGTTGTCCCTAGCAACTAGGCAGGATTCCTGCCGTCGCTGAACAAACACGTAGTTGGAAGGGCCATGCCTTCGTAACTCGAGAATATACCCCAGGTTCCCGCCGCAACTCGAGAAAAACCATGAGACTTCCCCCTCGCAGCGAGATGAGGCCCGATTCCCCTGCACTGCGTCAGAGCAATTCCGTGTTGCACATCACACATGAAAGGAGCCTTGATTTCCTTGATGGCACTCCAGAGAAACCCCAAGAACACTGCTTCAAGGCTTGCGGGATCCTGAGGTCACTGTAGCAACAGGAAAGAGCTCCGTGGACCAACAATCAACTCGAGATGAGAGGTTAGTCCCTGGCTTCGACTCCAGAGGAATACCACCTTACCACAAGCACCTCAAGAGGAGGCTTCTCCCAGCTCTAGGTATGTGAGAGGGACCCTGAGTTTGCGGCCTCAAGTGGAATGGACACCACGATGCCCTGACTCGAAATAAGGCCTGATATCCCTGCAGTGACTTGAATGCAGGCTCGTCTTGCATCTCCCAAGACGAAAGGATGTCTGAATCCCCTGTGGAGACCACAGAGAAAGACATAGTTCCCCACCTCATCGCGACCGGAGGCCTCACGTCCTTTGAAAACTCCAGAGGTACGCGGAGATCAGTGCCTCCAAAGGAGACGATGCCTGACTCCTCGTGAAACTTGATAGGATTCCCAGGATTCCTGTGGCACGTGGAAAGGGACCCTTGGTCTCCCGCCTCAGCTGGAGAGGCGTCCCAATTGCCCTGCCAAGCCTCGAGGAGAATCCCGAGTTGTCCCTCGCAACTAGGCAGGAGTCCTGACGTTGCTGAACAAACACGTGTGTGGAAGGGCCATCCCCGTCGTAACTCGAGAATATTCCCCAGGTTCCCGCCGCAACTCGAGAAAAACCATGAGACTTCCCCCTCGCCGCGAGATGAGGCCCGATTCTCCTGCACTGCGTGCAGAGCAATTCCGTGTTGCACATCACACATGAAAGGAGCCTTGATTTCCTTGATGGCACTCCAGAGAAACCCCAAGAACACTGTTTCAAGGCTAGAGGGATCCTGAGGTCACTGTAGCAACATGAAAGAGCTCCGTGGACCAAAAATCAACTCGAGATGAGAGGTTAGTCCCTGGCTTCGACTCCAGAGGAATACCACCTTACCACAAGCACCTCAAGAGGAGGCTTCTCTCAGCTCTAGGTATGTGAGAGGGACCCTGAGTTTGCGGCCTCAAGTGGAATGGAGACCGTGATGCCCTGACTCGAAATAAGGCCGGATATCCCTGCAGTGACTTGAATGCAGGCACGTCTTGCATCTCCCAAGACGAAAGGATGTCTGAATCCCCTCTGCAGACCACAGAGAAAGACCTAGTTCCCCACCTCATTGCGACCGGAGGCCTCACATCCTTTGAAAACTCCAGAGGTACGCGGAGATCAGTGCCTCCAAAGGAGACGATGCCTGACTCCTCGTGAAACTTGATAGGAGTCCCAGGATTCCTGTGGCACGTGGAAAGGGAACCTTGGTCTCCCGCCTCAGCTGGAGAGGCGTCCCAATTGCCCTGCCAAGCCTCGAGGAGAATCCCGAGTTGTCCCTCGCAACTAGGCAGGAGTCCTGACGTCGCTGAAGAAACACGTGTGTGTAAGGGCCATCCCCGTCGTAACTTGAGAATATACCCCAGGTTCCCGCCGCAACTCGAGAAAAACCATGAGACTTCCCCCTCACCGCGAGATGAGGCCCGATTCCCCTGCACTGCGTGCAGAGAAATTCCGTGTTGCACATCACACATGAAAGGAGCCTTGATTTCCTTGATGGCACTCCAGAGAAACCCCAAGAACACTGTTTCAAGGCTAGAGGGATCCTGAGGTCACTGTAGCAACACGAAAGAGCTCCGTGGACCAAAAATCAACTCGAGATGAGAGCTTAGTCCCTGGCTTCGACTCCAGAGGAATACCACCTTACCACAAGCACCTCAAGAGGAGGCTTCTCTCAGCTCTAGGTATGTGAGAGGGACCCTGAGTTTGCGGCCTCAAGTGGAATGGACACCGCGATGCCCTGACGCGAAATAAGGCCGGATATCCCTGCAGTGACTTGAATGCAGGCTCGTCTTGCATCTCCCAAGACGAAAGGATGTCTGAATCCCCTGTGCAGACCACAGAGAAAGACCTAGTTCCCCACCTCATCGCCACCGGAGGCCTCACATCCTTTGAAAACTCCAGAGGTACGCGGAGATCAGTGCCTCCAAAGGAGACGATGCCTGACTCCTCGTGAAACTTGATAGGATTCCCAGGATTCCTGTGGCACGTGGAAAGGGACCCTTGGTCTCCCGCCTCAGCTGGAGAGGCGTCCCAATTGCCCTGCCAAGCCTCGAGGAGAATCCCGAGTTGTCCCTCGCAACTAGGCAGGAGTCCTGACGTCGCTGAAGAAACACGTGTGTGGAAGGGCCATCCCCGTCGTAACTTGAGAATATACCCCAGGTTCCCGCCGCAACTCGAGAAAAACCATGAGACTTCCCCCTCGCCGCGAGATGATGCCCGATTCCCCTGCACTGCGTGCAGAGCAATTCCGTGTTGCACATCACAGATGAAAGGAGCCTTGATTTCCTTGATGGCACTCCAGAGAAACCCGAAGAACACTGTTTCAAGGCTAGAGGGATCCTGAGGTCACTGTAGCAACAGGAAAGAGCTCCGTGGACCAACAATCAACTCGAGATGAGAGGTTAGTCCCTGGCTTCGACTCCAGAGGAATACCACCTTACCACAAGCACCTCAAGAGGAGGCTTCTCTCAGCTCTAGGTATGTGAGAGGGAGCCTGAGTTTGCGGCCTCAAGTGGAATGGACACCGCGATGCCCTGACCCGAAATAAGGCCGGATATCCCTGCAGTGACTGGAATGCAGGCTCGTCTTGCATCTCCCAAGACGAAAGGATGTCTGAATCCCCTGTGGAGACCAGAGAGAAAAATCTAGTTCCCCATCTCATCGCGACCGGAGGCCTCACATCCTTTGAAAACTCCAGAGGTACGCGGAGATCAGTGCCTCCAAAGGAGACGATGCCTGACTCCTCGTGAAACTTGATAGGAGTCCCAGGATTCCTGTGGCACGTGGAAAGGGACCCTTGGTCTCCCGCCTCAGCTGGAGAGGCGTCCCAATTGCCCTGCCAAGCCTCGAGGAGAATCCCGAGTTGTCCCTAGCAACTAGGCAGGATTCCTGCCGTCGCTGAACAAACACGTAGTTGGAAGGGCCATGCCTTCGTAACTCGAGAATATACCCCAGGTTCCCGCCGCAACTCGAGAAAAACCATGAGACTTCCCCCTCGCAGCGAGATGAGGCCCGATTCCCCTGCACTGCGTCAGAGCAATTCCGTGTTGCACATCACACATGAAAGGAGCCTTGATTTCCTTGATGGCACTCCAGAGAAACCCCAAGAACACTGCTTCAAGGCTTGCGGGATCCTGAGGTCACTGTAGCAACAGGAAAGAGCTCCGTGGACCAACAATCAACTCGAGATGAGAGCTTAGTCCCTGGCTTCGACTCCAGAGGAATACCACCTTACCACAAGCACCTCAAGAGGAGGCTTCTCCCAGCTCTAGGTATGTGAGAGGGACCCTGAGTTTGCGGCCTCAAGTGGAATGGACACCACGATGCCCTGACTCGAAATAAGGCCTGATATCCCTGCAGTGACTTGAATGCAGGCTCGTCTTGCATCTCCCAAGACGAAAGGATGTCTGAATCCCCTGTGGAGACCACAGAGAAAGACATAGTTCCCCACCTCATCGCGACCGGAGGCCTCACGTCCTTTGAAAACTCCAGAGGTACGCGGAGATCAGTGCCTCCAAAGGAGACGATGCCTGACTCCTCGTGAAACTTGATAGGATTCCCAGGATTCCTGTGGCACGTGGAAAGGGACCCTTGGTCTCCCGCCTCAGCTGGAGAGGCGTCCCAATTGCCCTGCCAAGCCTCGAGGAGAATCCCGAGTTGTCCCTCGCAACTAGGCAGGAGTCCTGACGTTGCTGAACAAACACGTGTGTGGAAGGGCCATCCCCGTCGTAACTCGAGAATATTCCCCAGGTTCCCGCCGCAACTCGAGAAAAACCATGAGACTTCCCCCTCGCCGCGAGATGAGGCCCGATTCTCCTGCACTGCGTGCAGAGCAATTCCGTGTTGCACATCACACATGAAAGGAGCCTTGATTTCCTTGATGGCACTCCAGAGAAACCCCAAGAACACTGTTTCAAGGCTAGAGGGATCCTGAGGTCACTGTAGCAACATGAAAGAGCTCCGTGGACCAAAAATCAACTCGAGATGAGAGGTTAGTCCCTGGCTTCGACTCCAGAGGAATACCACCTTACCACAAGCACCTCAAGAGGAGGCTTCTCTCAGCTCTAGGTATGTGAGAGGGACCCTGAGTTTGCGGCCTCAAGTGGAATGGACACCTAGATGCCCTGACGCGAAATAAGGCCGGATATCCCTGCAGTGACTTGAATGCAGGCTCGTCTTGCATCTCCCAAGACGAAAGGATGTCTGAATCCCCTGTGGAGACCACAGAGAAAGACCTAGTTCCCCAGCTCATCGCGACCGGTGGCCTCACATCCCTTGAAAATTCCAGAGGTACGCGGAGATCAGTGCCTCCAAAGGAGACGGTGCCTGACTCCTCGTGAAACTTGATAGGAGTCCCAGGATTCCTGTGGCACGTGGAAAGGGACCCTTGGTCTCCCGCCTCAGCTGGAGAGGCGTCCCAATTGCCCTGCCAAGCCTCGAGGAGAATCCCGAGTTGTCCCTCGCAACTAGGCCGGAGTCCTGACGTCGCTGAAGAAACACGTGTGTGGAAGGGCCATCCCCGTCGTAACTTGAGAATATACCCCAGGTTCCCGCTGCAACTCGAGAAAAACCATGAGACTTCCCCCTCGCCGCGAGATGAGGCCTGATTCCCCTGCATTGCGTGCAGAGCAATTCCGTGTTGCACATCACACATGAAAGGAGCCTTGATTTCCTTGACTGCACTCCAGCGAAACCCCAAGAACACTGTTTCAAGGCTAGAGGGATCCTGAGGTCACTGTAGCAACACGAAAGAGCTCCGTGGACCAAAAATCAACTCGAGATGAGAGCTTAGTCCCTGGCTTCGACTCCAGAGGAATACCACCTTACCACAAGCACCTCAAGAGGAGGCTTCTCTCAGCTCTAGGTATGTGAGAGGGACCCTGAGTTTGCGGCCTCAAGTGGAATGGACACCGCGATGCCCTGACGCGAAATAAGGCCGGATATCCCTGCAGTGACTTGAATGCAGGCTCGTCTTGCATCTCCCAAGATGAAAGGATGTCTGAATCCCCTGTGGAGACCACAGAGAAAGACCTACTTCCCCAGCTCATTGCGACCGGTGGCCTCACATCCCTTGAAAACTCCAGAGGTATGCGGAGATCAGTGCCTCCAAAGGAGACGATGCCTGACTCCTCGTGAAACTTGATAGGAGTCCCAGGATTCCTGTGGCACGTGGAAAGGGACCCTTGGTCTCCCGCCTCAGCTGGACAGGCGTCCCAATTGCCCTGCCAAGCCTCGAGGAGAATCCCGAGTTGTCCCTCGCAACTAGGCAGGAGTCCTGCCGTCGCTGAACTAATACGTGTGTGGAAGGGCCATCCCCGTCGTAACTCGAGAATATACCCCAGGTTCCCGCCGCAACTGGAGAAAAACCATGAGACTTCCCCCTCGCCGCGAGATGAGGCCTGATTCCCCTGCACTGCGTGCAGAGCAATTCCGTGTTGCACGTCACACATGAAAGGAGCCTTGATTTCCTTGATGGCACTCCAGAGAAACCCCAAGAACACTGTTTCAAGGCTAGAGGGATCCTGAGGTCACTGTAGCAACACGAAAGAGCTCCGTGGACCAAAAATCAACTCGAGATGAGAGGTTAGTCCCTGGCTTCGACTCCAGAGGAATACCACCTTACCACAAGCACCTCAAGAGGAGGCTTCTCTCAGCTCTAGGTATGTGAGAGGGACCCTGAGTTTGCGGCCTCAAGTGGAATGGACACCGCGATGCCCTGACTCGAAATAAGGCCGGATATCCCTGCAGTGACTTGAATGCAGGCTCGTCTTGCATCTCCCAAGACGAAAGGATGTCTGAATCCCCTGTGGAGACCACAGAGAAAGACCTAGTTCCCCACCTCATCGCGACCGGAGGCCTCACATCCTTTGAAAACTCCAGAGGTACGCGTAGATCAGTGCCTCCAAAGGAGACGATGCCTGACTCCTCATGAAACTTGATAGGAGTCTCAGGATTTCTGTGGCACGTGGAAAGGGACCCTTGGTCTTCCGCCTCAGCTGGAGAGGCGTCCCAATAGCCCTGCCAAGCCTCGAGGAGAACCCCGAGTTGTCCCTCGCAACTAGGCAGGAGTCCTGACGTTGCTGAAGAAACACGTGTGTGGAAGGGCCATCCCCGTAGTAACTCGAGAATATACCCCAGGTTCCCGCCGCAACTCGAGAAAAACCATGAGACTTCCCCCTCGCCGCGAGATGAGGCCCGATTCCCCTGCACTGCGTGCAGAGAAATTCCGTGTTGCACATCACACATGAAAGGAGCCTTGATTTCCTTGACGGCACTCCAGCGAAACCCCAAGAACTCTGTTTCAAGGCTAGAGGGATCCTGAGTTCACTGTAGCAACACGAAAGAGCTCCGTGGACCAAAAATCAACTCGAGATGAGAGCTTAGTCCCTGGCTTCGACTCCAGAGGAATACCACCTTACCACAAGCACCTCAAGAGGAGGCTTCTCTCAGCTCTAGGTATGTGAGAGGGACCCTGAGTTTGCGGCCTCAAGTGGAATGGACACCTAGATGCCCTGACGCGAAATAAGGCCGGATATCCCTGCAGTGACTTGAATGCAGGCTCGTCTTGCATCTCCCAAGACGAAAGGATGTCTGAATCCCCTGTGGAGACCACAGAGAAAGACCTAGTTCCCCAGCTCATCGCGACCGGTGGCCTCACATCCCTTGAAAACTCCAGAGGTACGCGGAGATCAGTGCCTCCAAAGGAGACGGTGCCTGACTCCTCGTGAAACTTGATAGGAGTCCCAGGATTCCTGTGGCACTTGGAAAGGGACCCTTGGTCTCCCGCCTCAGCTGGAGAGGCGTCCCAATTGCCCTGCCAAGCCTCGAGGAGAATCCCGAGTTGTCCCTCGCAACTAGGCAGGAGTCCTGCCGTCGCTGAACTAACACGTGGGTGGAAGGGCCATACCCGTCGTAACTCGAGAATATACCCCAGGTTCCCGCCGCAACTCGAGAAAAACCATGAGACTTCCCCCTCGCCGCGAGATGAGGCCCGATTCCCCTGCACTTCGTGCAGAGCAATTCCGTGTTGCACATCACACATGAAAGGAGCCTTGATTTCCTTGATGGCACTCCAGAGAAACCCCAAGAACACTGTTTCAAGGCTAGATGGATCCTGAGGTCACTGTAGCAACATGAAAGAGCTCCGTGGAACAAAAATCAACTCGAGATGAGAGGTTAGTCCCTGGCTTCGACTCCAGAGGAATACCACCTTACCACAAGCACCTCAAGAGGAGGCTTCTCTCAGCTCTAGGTATGTGAGAGGGACCCTGAGTTTGCGGCCTCAAGTGGAATGGACACCTAGATGCCCTGACGCGAAATAAGGCCGGATATCCCTGCAGTGACTTGAATGCAGGCTCGTCTTGCATCTCCCAAGACGAAAGGATGTCTGAATCCCCTGTGGAGACCACAGAGAAAGACCTAGTTCCCCAGCTCATCGCGACCGGTGGCCTCACATCCCTTGAAAATTCCAGAGGTACGCGGAGATCAGTGCCTCCAAAGGAGACGGTGCCTGACTCCTCGTGAAACTTGATAGGAGTCCCAGGATTCCTGTGGCACGTGGAAAGGGACCCTTGGTCTCCCGCCTCAGCTGGAGAGGCGTCCCAATTGCCCTGCCAAGCCTCGAGGAGAATCCCGAGTTGTCCCTCGCAACTAGGCCGGAGTCCTGACGTCGCTGAAGAAACACGTGTGTGGAAGGGCCATCCCCGTCGTAACTTGAGAATATACCCCAGGTTCCCGCTGCAACTCGAGAAAAACCATGAGACTTCCCCCTCGCCGCGAGATGAGGCCTGATTCCCCTGCATTGCGTGCAGAGCAATTCCGTGTTGCACATCACACATGAAAGGAGCCTTGATTTCCTTGACTGCACTCCAGCGAAACCCCAAGAACACTGTTTCAAGGCTAGAGGGATCCTGAGGTCACTGTAGCAACACGAAAGAGCTCCGTGGACCAAAAATCAACTCGAGATGAGAGCTTAGTCCCTGGCTTCGACTCCAGAGGAATACCACCTTACCACAAGCACCTCAAGAGGAGGCTTCTCTCAGCTCTAGGTATGTGAGAGGGACCCTGAGTTTGCGGCCTCAAGTGGAATGGACACCGCGATGCCCTGACGCGAAATAAGGCCGGATATCCCTGCAGTGACTTGAATGCAGGCTCGTCTTGCATCTCCCAAGATGAAAGGATGTCTGAATCCCCTGTGGAGACCACAGAGAAAGACCTACTTCCCCAGCTCATTGCGACCGGTGGCCTCACATCCCTTGAAAACTCCAGAGGTATGCGGAGATCAGTGCCTCCAAAGGAGACGATGCCTGACTCCTCGTGAAACTTGATAGGAGTCCCAGGATTCCTGTGGCACGTGGAAAGGGACCCTTGGTCTCCCGCCTCAGCTGGACAGGCGTCCCAATTGCCCTGCCAAGCCTCGAGGAGAATCCCGAGTTGTCCCTCGCAACTAGGCAGGAGTCCTGCCGTCGCTGAACTAATACGTGTGTGGAAGGGCCATCCCCGTCGTAACTCGAGAATATACCCCAGGTTCCCGCCGCAACTGGAGAAAAACCATGAGACTTCCCCCTCGCCGCGAGATGAGGCCTGATTCCCCTGCACTGCGTGCAGAGCAATTCCGTGTTGCACGTCACACATGAAAGGAGCCTTGATTTCCTTGATGGCACTCCAGAGAAACCCCAAGAACACTGTTTCAAGGCTAGAGGGATCCTGAGGTCACTGTAGCAACACGAAAGAGCTCCGTGGAACAAAAATCAACTCGAGATGAGAGGTTAGTCCCTGGCTTCGACTCCAGAGGAATACCACCTTACCACAAGCACCTCAAGAGGAGGCTTCTCTCAGCTCTAGGTATGTGAGAGGGACCCTGAGTTTGCGGCCTCAAGTGGAATGGACACCGCGATGCCCTGACTCGAAATAAGGCCGGATATCCCTGCAGTGACTTGAATGCAGGCTCGTCTTGCATCTCCCAAGACGAAAGGATGTCTGAATCCCCTGTGGAGACCACAGAGAAAGACCTAGTTCCCCACCTCATCGCGACCGGAGGCCTCACATCCTTTGAAAACTCCAGAGGTACGCGTAGATCAGTGCCTCCAAAGGAGACGATGCCTGACTCCTCATGAAACTTGATAGGAGTCTCAGGATTTCTGTGGCACGTGGAAAGGGACCCTTGGTCTTCCGCCTCAGCTGGAGAGGCGTCCCAATAGCCCTGCCAAGCCTCGAGGAGAACCCCGAGTTGTCCCTCGCAACTAGGCAGGAGTCCTGACGTTGCTGAAGAAACACGTGTGTGGAAGGGCCATCCCCGTAGTAACTCGAGAATATACCCCAGGTTCCCGCCGCAACTCGAGAAAAACCATGAGACTTCCCCCTCGCCGCGAGATGAGGCCCGATTCCCCTGCACTGCGTGCAGAGAAATTCCGTGTTGCACATCACACATGAAAGGAGCCTTGATTTCCTTGACGGCACTCCAGCGAAACCCCAAGAACTCTGTTTCAAGGCTAGAGGGATCCTGAGTTCACTGTAGCAACACGAAAGAGCTCCGTGGACCAAAAATCAACTCGAGATGAGAGCTTAGTCCCTGGCTTCGACTCCAGAGGAATACCACCTTACCACAAGCACCTCAAGAGGAGGCTTCTCTCAGCTCTAGGTATGTGAGAGGGACCCTGAGTTTGCGGCCTCAAGTGGAATGGACACCTAGATGCCCTGACGCGAAATAAGGCCGGATATCCCTGCAGTGACTTGAATGCAGGCTCGTCTTGCATCTCCCAAGACGAAAGGATGTCTGAATCCCCTGTGGAGACCACAGAGAAAGACCTAGTTCCCCAGCTCATCGCGACCGGTGGCCTCACATCCCTTGAAAACTCCAGAGGTACGCGGAGATCAGTGCCTCCAAAGGAGACGGTGCCTGACTCCTCGTGAAACTTGATAGGAGTCCCAGGATTCCTGTGGCACTTGGAAAGGGACCCTTGGTCTCCCGCCTCAGCTGGAGAGGCGTCCCAATTGCCCTGCCAAGCCTCGAGGAGAATCCCGAGTTGTCCCTCGCAACTAGGCAGGAGTCCTGCCGTCGCTGAACTAACACGTGGGTGGAAGGGCCATACCCGTCGTAACTCGAGAATATACCCCAGGTTCCCGCCGCAACTCGAGAAAAACCATGAGACTTCCCCCTCGCCGCGAGATGAGGCCCGATTCCCCTGCACTTCGTGCAGAGCAATTCCGTGTTGCACATCACACATGAAAGGAGCCTTGATTTCCTTGATGGCACTCCAGAGAAACCCCAAGAACACTGTTTCAAGGCTAGAGGGATCCTGAGGTCACTGTAGCAACATGAAAGAGCTCCGTGGACCAAAAATCAACTCGAGATGAGAGGTTAGTCCCTGGCTTCGACTCCAGAGGAATACCACCTTACCACAAGCACCTCAAGAGGAGGCTTCTCTCAGCTCTAGCTATGTGCTGAGTTTGCGGCCTCAAGTGGAATGGACACCGCGATGCCCTGACGCGAAATAAGGCCGGATATCCCTGCAGTGACTTGAATGCAGGCTCGTCTTGCATCTCCCAAGATGAAAGGATGTCTGAATCCCCTGTGGAGACCACAGAGAAAGACCTACTTCCCCAGCTCATTGCGACCGGTGGCCTCACATCCCTTGAAAACTCCAGAGGTACGCGGAGATCAGTGCCTCCAAAGGAGACGATGCCTGACTCCTCGTGAAACTTGATAGGAGTCCCAGGATTCCTGTGGCACGTGGAAAGGGACCCTTGGTCTCCCGCCTCAGCTGGACAGGCGTCCCAATTGCCCTGCCAAGCCTCGAGGAGAATCCCGAGTTGTCCCTCGCAACTAGGCAGGAGTCCTGACGTCGCTGAACTAATACGTGTGTGGAAGGGCCATCCCCGTCGTAACTCGAGAATATACCCCAGGTTCCCGCCGCAACTGGAGAAAAACCATGAGACTTCCCCCTCGCCGCGAGATGAGGCCTGATTCCCCTGCACTGCGTGCAGAGCAATTCCGTGTTGCACGTCACACATGAAAGGAGCCTTGATTTCCTTGATGGCACTCCAGAGAAACCCCAAGAACACTGTTTCAAGGCTAGAGGGATCCTGAGGTCACTGTAGCAACACGAAAGAGCTCCGTGGACCAAAAATCAACTCGAGATGAGAGGTTAGTCCCTGGCTTCGACTCCAGAGGAATACCACCTTACCACAAGCACCTCAAGAGGAGGCTTCTCTCAGCTCTAGGTATGTGAGAGGGACCCTGAGTTTGCGGCCTCAAGTGGAATGGACACCACGATGCCCTGACTCGAAATAAGGCCGGATATCCCTGCAGTGACTTGAATGCAGGCTCGTCTTGCATCTCCCAAGACGAAAGGATGTCTGAATCCCCTGTGGAGACCACAGAGAAAGACCTAGTTCCCCACCTCATCGCGACCGGAGGCCTCACATCCTTTGAAAACTCCAGAGGTACGCGGAGATCAGTGCCTCCAAAGGAGACGATGCCTGACTCCTCATGAAACTTGATAGGAGTCTCAGGATTCCTGTGGCACGTGGAAAGGGACCCTTGGTCTCCCGCCTCAGCTGGAGAGGCGTCCCAATAGCCCTGCCAAGCCTCGAGGAGAACCCCGAGTTATCCCTCGCAACTAGGCAGGAGTCCTGACGTCGCTGAAGAAACACGTGTGTGGTAGGGCCATCCCCGTCGTAACTCGAGAATATACCCCAGGTTCCCGCCGCAACTCGAGAAAAACCATGAGACTTCCCCCTCGCCGCGAGATGAGGCCCGATTCCCCTGCACTGCGTGCAGAGCAATTCCGTGTTGCACATCACACATGAAAGGAGCATTGATTTCCTTGACGGCACTCCAGCGAAACCCCAAGAACACTGTTTCAAGGCTAGAGGGATCCTGAGGTCACTGTAGCAACACGAAAGAGCTCCGTGGACCAAAAATCAACTCGAGATGAGAGCTTAGTCCCTGGCTTCGACTCCAGAGGAATACCACCTTACCACAAGCACCTCAAGAGGAGGCTTCTCTCAGCTCTAGCTATGTGAGAGGGACCCTGAGTTTGCGGCCTCAAGTGGAATGGACACCGCGATGCCCTGACGCGAAATAAGGCCGGATATCCCTGCAGTGACTTGAATGCAGGCTCGTCTTGCATCTCCCAAGATGAAAGGATGTCTGAATCCCCTGTGGAGACCACAGAGAAAGACCTACTTCCCCAGCTCATTGCGACCGGTGGCCTCACATCCCTTGAAAACTCCAGAGGTACGCGGAGATCAGTGCCTCCAAAGGAGACGATGCCTGACTCCTCGTGAAACTTGATAGGAGTCCCAGGATTCCTGTGGCACGTGGAAAGGGACCCTTGGTCTCCCGCCTCAGCTGGACAGGCGTCCCAATTGCCCTGCCAAGCCTCGAGGAGAATCCCGAGTTGTCCCTCGCAACTAGGCAGGAGTCCTGCCGTCTCTGAACTAACACGTGTGTGGAAGGGCCATCCCCGTCTTAACTCGAGAATATACCCCAGGTTCCCGCCGCAACTCGAGAAAAACCATGAGACTTCCCCCTCGCCGCGAGATGAGGCCTGATTCCCCTGCATTGCGTGCAGAGCAATTCCGTGTTGCACATCACACATGAAAGGAGCGTTGATTTCCTTGATGGCACTCCATCGAAACCCCAAGAACACTGTTTCAAGGCTAGAGGGATCCTGAGGTCACTGTAGCAACACGAAAGAGCTCCGTGGACCAAAAATCAACTCGAGATGAGAGGTTAGTCCCTGGCTTCGACTCCAGAGGAATACCACCTTACCACAAGCACCTCAAGAGGAGGCTTCTCTCAGCTCTAGGTATGTGAGAGGGACCCTGAGTTTGCGGCCTCAAGTGGAATGGACACCGCGATGCCCTGACTCGAAATAAGGCCGGATATCCCTACAGTGACTTGAATGCAGGCTCGTCTTGCATCTCCCAAGACGAAAGGATGTCTGAATCCCCTGTGGAGACCACAGAGAAAGACCTAGTTCCCCACCTCATCGCGACCGGAGGCCTCACATCCTTTGAAAACTCCAGAGGTACGCGGAGATCAGTGCCTCCAAAGGAGACGATGCCTGACTCCTCGTGAAACTTGATAGGAGTCTCAGGATTCCTGTGGCACGTGGAAAGGGACCCTTGGTCTCCCGCCTCAGCTGGAGAGGCGTCCCAATAGCCCTGCCAAGCCTCGAGGAGAACCCCGAGTTATCCCTCGCAACTAGGCAGGAGTCCTGACGTCGCTGAAGAAACACGTGTGTGGAAGAGCCATCCCCGTCGTAACTCGAGAATATACCCCAGGTTCCCGCCGCAACTCGAGAAAAACCATGAGACTTCCCCCTCGCCGCGAGATGAGGCCCGATTCCCCTGCACTGCGTGCAGAGCAATTCCGTGTTGCACATCACACATGAAAGGAGCATTGATTTCCTTGACGGCACTCCAGCGAAACCCCAAGAACACTGTTTCAAGGCTAGAGGGATCCTGAGGTCACTGTAGCAACACGAAAGAGCTCCGTGGACCAAAAATCAACTCGAGATGAGAGCTTAGTCCCTGGCTTCGACTCCAGAGGAATACCACCTTACCACAAGCACCTCAAGAGGAGGCTTCTCTCAGCTCTAGCTATGTGAGAGGGACCCTGAACTTGCGGCCTCAAGTGGAATGGAACCCGCGATGCCCTGACTCGAAATAAGGCCGGATATCCCTGCAGTGACTTGAATGCAGGCTCGTCTTGCATCTCCCAAGACGAAAGGATGTCTGAATCCCCTGTGGAGACCCCAGAGAAAGACCTAGTTCCCCACCTCATCGCGACCGGAGGCCTCACATCCTTTGAAAACTCCAGAGGTACGCGGAGATCAGTGCCTCCAAAGGAGACGATGCCTGACTCCTCGTGAAACTTGATAGGAGTCCCAGGATTCCTGTGGCACGTGGAATGGGACCCTTGGTCTCCCGCCTCAGCTGGAGAGGCGTCCCAATTGCCCTGCCAAGCTTCGAGGAGAATCCCGAGTTGTCCCTCGCAACTAGGCAGGAGTCCTGTCGTCGCTGAAGAAACACGTGGGTGGAAGGGCCATCCCCGTCTTAACTCGAGAATATACCCCAGGTTCCCGCCGCAACTCGAGAAAAACCATGAGACTTCCCCCTCGCCGCGAGATGAGGCCCGATTCCGCTGCACTGCGTGCAGAGCAATTCCGTGTTGCACATCACACATGAAAGGAGCCTTGATTTCCTTGATGGCACTCCAGAGAAACCCCAAGAACACTGTTTCAAGGCGAGAGGGATCCTGAGGTCACTGTAGCAACACGAAAGAGCTCCGTGGACCAAAAATCAACTCGAGATGAGAGCTTAGTCCCTGGCTTCGACTCCAGAGGAATACCACCTTACCACAAGCAATTCAAGAGGAGGCTTCTCTCAGCTCTAGGTATGTGAGAGGGACCCTGAGTTTGCGGCCTCAAGTGGAATGGACACCGCGATGCCCTGACTCGAAATAAGGCCGGATATCCCTGCAGTGACTTGAATGCAGGCTCGTCTTGCATCTCCCAAGATGAAAGGATGTCTGAATCCCCTGTGGAGACCACAGAGAAAGACCTAGTTCCCCACCTCATCGCGACCGGAGGCCTCACATCCTTTGAAAACTCCAGAGGTACGCGGAGATCAGTGCCTCCAAAGGAGACGATGCCTGACTCCTCGTGAAACTTGATAGGATTCCCAGGATTCCTGTGGCACGTGGAAAGGGACCTTTGGTCTCCCGCCTCAGCTGGAGAGGCGTCCCAATTGCCCTGCCAAGCCTCGAGGAGAATCCCGAGTTGTCCCTCGCAACTAGGCAGGAGTCCTGACGTCGCTGAACAAACACGTGTGTGGAAGGGCCATCCCCGTCGTAACTCGAGAATATTCCCCAGGTTCCCGCCGCAACTCGAGAAAAACCATGAGACTTCCCCCTCGCAGCGAGATGAGGCCCGATTCCCCTGCACTGCGTGCAGAGAAATTCCGTGTTGCACATCACACATGAAAGGAGCCTTGATTTCCTTGATGGCACTCCAGAGAAACCCCAAGAACACTGTTTCAAGGCTAGATGGATCCTGAGGTCACTGTAGCAACACGAAAGAGCTTCGTGGACCAAAAATCAACTCGAGATGAGAGGTTAGTCCCTGGCTTCGACTCCAGAGGAATACCACCTTACCACAAGCACCTCAAGAGGAGGCTTCTCTCAGCTCTAGCTATGTGAGAGGGACCCTGAGTTTGCGGCCTCAAGTGGAATGGAGACCGTGATGCCCTGACTCGAAATAAGGCCGGATATCCCTGCAGTGACTTGAATGCAGGCTCGTCTTGCATCTCCCAAGACGAAAGGATGTCTGAATCCCCTGTGCAGACCACAGAGAAAGACCTAGTTCCCCACCTCATCGCGACCGGAGGCCTCACATCCTTTGAAAACTCCAGAGGTACGCGGAGATCAGTGCCTCCAAAGGAGACGATGCCTGACTCCTCGTGAAACTTGATAGGAGTCCCAGGATTCCTGTGGCACGTGGAAAGGGACCCTTGGTCTCCCGCCTCAGCTGGAGAGGCGTCCCAATAGCCCTGCCAAGCCTCGAGGAGAACCCCGAGTTATCCCTCGCAACTAGGCAGGAGTCCTGACGTCGCTGAAGAAACACGTGTGTGGAAGAGCCATCCCCGTCGTAACTCGAGAATATACCCCAGGTTCCCGCCGCAACTCGAGAAAAACCATGAGACTTCCCCCTCGCCGCGAGATGAGGCCCGATTCCCCTGCACTGCGTGCAGAGCAATTCCGTGTTGCACATCACACATGAAAGGAGCATTGATTTCCTTGACGGCACTCCAGCGAAACCCCAAGAACACTGTTTCAAGGCTAGAGAGATCCTGAGGTCACTGTAGCAACACGAAAGAGCTCCGTGGACCAAAAATCACCTCGAGATGAGAGCTTAGTCCCTGGCTTCGACTCCAGAGGAATACCACCTTACCACAAGCACCTCAAGAGGAGGCTTCTCTCAGCTCTAGCTATGTGAGAGGGACCCTGAACTTGCGGCCTCAAGTGGAATGGAACCCGCGATGCCCTGACTCGAAATAAGGCCGGATATCCCTGCAGTGACTTGAATGCAGGCTCGTCTTGCATCTCCCAAGACGAAAGGATGTCTGAATCCCCTGTGGAGACCCCAGAGAAAGACCTAGTTCCCCACCTCATCGCGACCGGAGGCCTCACATCCTTTGAAAACTCCAGAGGTACGCGGAGATCAGTGCCTCCAAAGGAGACGATGCCTGACTCCTCGTGAAACTTGATAGGAGTCCCAGGATTCCTGTGGCACGTGGAAAGGGACCCTTGGTCTCCCGCCTCAGCTGGAGAGGCGTCCCAATTGCCCTGCCAAGCCTCGAGGAGAATCCCGAGTTGTCCCTCGCAACTAGGCAGGAGTCCTGACGTCGCTGAACAAACACGTGGGTGGAAGGGCCATCCCCTTCTTAACTCGAGAATATACCCCAGGTTCCCGCCGCAACTCGAGAAAAACCATGAGACTTCCCCCTCGCCGCGAGATGAGGCCCGATTCCGCTGCACTGCGTGCAGAGCAATTCCGTGTTGCACATCACACATGAAAGGAGCCTTGATTTCCTTGATGGCACTCCAGAGAAACCCCAAGAACACTGTTTCAAGGCGAGAGGGATCCTGAGGTCACTGTAGCAACACGAAAGAGCTCCGTGGAACAAAAATCAACTCGAGATGAGAGCTTAGTCCCTGGCTTCGACTCCAGAGGAATACCACCTTACCACAAGCAATTCAAGAGGAGGCTTCTCTCAGCTCTAGGTATGTGAGAGGGACCCTGAGTTTGCGGCCTCAAGTGGAATGGAGACCGCGATGCCCTGACTCGAAATAAGGCCGGATATCCCTGCAGTGACTTGAATGCAGGCTCGTCTTGCATCTCCCAAGACGAAAGGATGTCTGAATCCCCTGTGGAGACCACAGAGAAAGACCTAGTTCCCCACCTCATCGCGACCGGAGGCCTCACATCCTTTGAAAACTCCAGAGGTACGCGGAGATCAGTGCCTCCAAAGGAGACGATGGCTGACTCCTCGTGAAACTTGATAGGATTCCCAGGATTCCTGTGGCACGTGGAAAGGGACCTTTGGTCTCCCGCCTCAGCTGGAGAGGCGTCCCAATTGCCCTGCCAAGCCTCGAGGAGAATCCCGAGTTGTCCCTCGCAACTAGGCAGGAGTCCTGACGTCGCTGAACAAACACGTGTGTGGAAGGGCCATCCCCGTCGTAACTCGAGAATATTCCCCAGGTTCCCGCCGCAACTCGAGAAAAACCATGAGACTTCCCCCTCGCCGCGAGATGAGGCCCGATTCCCCTGCACTGCGTGCAGAGCAATTCCGTGTTGCACATCACACATGAAAGGAGCCTTGATTTCCTTGATGGCACTCCAGAGAAACCCCAAGAACACTGTTTCAAGGCTAGAGGGATCCTGAGGTCACTGTAGCAACACGAAAGAGCTCCGTGGACCAAAAATCAACTCGAGATGAGAGCTTAGTCCCTGGCTTCGACTCCAGAGGAATACCACCTTACCACAAGCACCTCAAGAGGAGGCTTCTCTCAGCTCTAGGTATGTGAGAGGGACCCTGAGTTTGCGGCCTCAAGTGGAATGGAGACCGCGATGCCCTGACTCGAAATAAGGCCGGATATCCCTGCAGTGACTTGAATGCAGGCTCGTCTTGCATCTCCCAAGACGAAAGGATGTCTGAATCCCCTGTGGAGACCACAGAGAAAGACCTAGTTCCCCACCTCATCGCGACCGGAGGCCTCACATCCTTTGAAAACTCCAGAGGTACGCGGAGATCAGTGCCTCCAAAGGAGACGATACCTGACTCCTCGTGAAACTTGATAGGAGTCCCAGGATTCCTGTGGCACGTGGAAAGGGACCCTTGGACTCCCGCCTCAGCTGGAGAGGCGTCCCAATTGCCCTGCCAAGCCTCGGGGAGAATCCCGAGTTGTCCCTCCCAACTAGGCAGGAGTCCTGACGTCGCTGAACAAACACGTGTGTGGAAGGCCCATCCCCGTCGTAACTCGAGAATATTCCCCAGGTTCCCGCCGCAACTCGAGAAAAACCATGAGACTTCCACCTCGCCGCGAGATGAGGCCCGATTCCCCTGCACTGCGTGCTGAGCAATTCCGTGTTGCACATCACACATGAAAGGAGCCTTGATTTCCTTCACGGCACTCCAGCGAAACCCCAAGAACACTGTTTCAAGGCTAGAGGGATCCTGAGGTCACTGTAGCAACACGAAAGAGCTCCGTGGACCAAAAATCAACTCGAGATGAGAGCTTAGACCCTGGCTTCGACTCCAGAGGAATACCACCTTACCACAAGCACCTCAAG
Source organism: Cervus elaphus (assembly GCF_910594005.1). Taxonomy (NCBI): domain Eukaryota; kingdom Metazoa; phylum Chordata; class Mammalia; order Artiodactyla; family Cervidae; genus Cervus; species Cervus elaphus. The sequence goes on along the minus strand of NC_057834.1, from coordinate 9,087,136 downwards.
AGGAGGCTTCTCTCAGCTCTAGGTATGTGAGAGGGACCCTGAGTTTGCGGCCTCAAGTGGAATGGACACCGCGATGCCCTGACACGAAATAAGGCCGGATATCCCTGCAGTGACTTGAATGCAGGCTCGTCTTGCATCTCCCAATATGAAAGGATGTCTGAATCCCCTGTGGAGTCCACAGAGAAAGACCTACTTCCCCAGCTCATCGCGACCGGTGGCCTCACATCCCTTGAAAACTCCAGAGGTACGCGGAGATCAGTGCCTCCAAAGGAGACGATGCCTGACTCCTCGTGAAACTTGATAGGAGTCCCAGGATTCCTGTGGCACGTGGAAAGGGACACTTGGTCTCCCGCCTCAGCTGGAGAGGCGTCCCAATTGCCCTGCCAAGCCTCGAGGAGAATCCCGAGTTGTCCCTCGAAACTAGGCAAGAGTCCTGACGTCGCTGAACAAACACGTGGTTGGAAGGGCCATCCCCGTCATACTTCAAGAATATACCCCAGGTTCCCGCCGCAACTCGAGAACAACCATGAGACTTCCCCCTCGGGGCGAGATGCTGCCCGATTCCCCTGCACTGCGTGCAGAGCAATTCCGTTTTGCACATCACACATGAAAGGAGCCTTGATTTCCTTGATGGCACTCCAGAGAATCCCCAAGAACACTGTTTCAAGGCTAGAGGGATCCTGAGGTCACTGTAGCAACACGAAAGAGCTCCGTGGACCAAAAATCAACTCGAGATGAGAGGTTAGCCCCTGGCTTCGACTCCAGAGGAATACCACCTTACCACAAGCACCTCAAGAGGAGGCTTCTCACAGCTCTAGGTATGTGAGAGGGACCCTGAGTTTGCGGCCTCAAGTGGAATGGACACCGCGATGCCCTGACTCGAAATAAGGCCGGATATCCCTGCAGTGACTTGAATGCAGGCTCGTCTTGCATCTCCCAAGACGAAAGGATGTCTGAATCCCCTGTGGAGACCACAGAGAAAGACCTAGTTCCCCACCTCATCGCGACCGGAGGCCTCACATCCTTTGAAAACGCCAGAGGTACGTGGAGATCAGTGCCTCCAAAGGAGACGATGCCTGACTCCTCGTGAAACTTGATAGGAGTCCCAGGATTTCTGTGGCACGTGGAAAGGGACCCTTGGTCTCCCGCCTCAGCTGGAGAGGCGTCCCAATTGCCCTGCCAAGCCTCGAGGAGAATCCCGAGTTGTCCCTCGCAACTAGGCAGGAGTCCTTACGTCGCTGAAGAAACACGTGGGTGGAAGGGCCATCCCCGTCGTAACTCGAGAATATACCCCAGGTTCCCGCCGCAACTCGAGAAAAACCATGAGACTTCCCCCTCGCTGCGAGATGAGGCCCGATTCCGCTGCACTACGTGCAGAGCAATTCCGTGTTGCACATCACACATGAAAGGAGCCTTGATTTCCTTGATGGCACTCCAGAGAAACCCCAAGAACACTGTTTCAAGGCTAGAGGGATCCTGAGGACACTGTAGCAACACGAAAGAGCTCCGTGGACAAAAAATCAACTCGAGATGAGAGCTTAGTCCCTGGCTTCGACTCCAGAGGAATACCAGCTTACCACAAGCACCTCAAGAGGAGGCTTCTCTCAGCTCTACCTATGTGAGAGGGACCCTGAGTTTACGGCCTCAAGTGGAATGGAGACCGCGATGCCCTGACTCGAAATAAGGCCGGATATCCCTGCAGTGACTTGAATGCAGGCTCGTCTTGCATCTCCCAAGACGAAAGGATGTCTGAATCCCCTGTGGAGACCACAGAGAAAGACCTAGTTCCCCACCTCATCGCGACCGGAGGCCTCACATCCTTTGAAAACTCCAGAGGTACGCGGAGATCAGTGCCTCCAAAGGAGACGATACCTGACTCCTAGTGAAACTTGATAGGATTCCCAGGATTCCTGTGGCACGTGGAAAGGGACCCTTGGTCTCCCGCCTCAGTTGGAGAGGCGTCCCAATTGCCCTGCCAAGCCTCGGGGAGAATCCCGAGTTGTCCCTCGCAACTAGGCAGGAGTCCTGACGTCGCTGAACAAACACGTGTGTGGAAGGGCCATCCCCGTCGTAACTCGAGAATATTCCCCAGGTTCCCGCCGCAACTCTAGAAAAACCATGAGACTTCCACCTCGCCGCGAGATGAGGCCCGATTCCCCTGCACTGCGTGCTGAGCAATTCCGTGTTGCACATCACACATGAAAGGAGCATTGATTTCCTTATCGGCACTCCAGCGAAACCCCAAGAACACTGTTTCAAGGCTAGAGGGATCCTGAGGTCACTGTAGCAACACGAAAGAGCTCCGTGGACCAAAAATCAACTCGAGATGAGAGCTTAGTCCCTGGCTTCGACTCCAGAGGAATACCACCTTACCACAAGCACCTCAAGAGGAGGCTTCTCTCAGCTCTAGGTATGTGAGAGGGACCCTGAGTTTGCGGCCTCAAGTGGAATGGACACCGCGATGCCCTGACGCGAAATAAGGCCGGATATCCCTGCAGTGACTTGAATGCAGGCTCGTCTTGCATCTCCCAAGATGAAAGGATGTCTGAATCCCCTGTGGAGACCACAGAGAAAGACCTACTTCCCCAGCTCATCGCGACCGGTGGCCTCACATCCCTTGAAAACTTCAAAGGTACGCGGAGATCAGTGCCTCCAAAGGAGACGATGCCTGACTCCTCGTGAAACTTGATAGGAGTCCCAGGATTCCTGTGGCACGTGGAAAGGGACCCTTGGTCTCCCGCCTCAGCTGGAGAGGCGTCCCAATTGCCCTGCCAAGCCTCGAGGAGAATCCCGAGTTGTCCCTCGCAACTAGGCAGGAGTCCTGCCGTCGCTGAACTAACACGTGTGTGGAAGGGCCATCCCCGTCTTAACTCGAGAATATGCCCCAGGTTCCCGCCGCAACTCGAGAAAAACCATGAGACTTCCCCCTCGCCGCGAGATGAGGCCTGATTCCCCTGCAATGCGTGCAGAGCAATTCCGTGTTGCACATCACACATGAAAGGAGCCTTGATTTCCTTGATGGCACTCCAGAGAAACCCCAAGAACACTGTTTCAAGGCTAGAGGGATCCTGAGGTCACTGTAGCAACACGAAAGAGCTCCGTGGACCAAAAATCAACTCGAGATGAGAGGTTAGTCCCTGGCTTCGACTCCAGAGGAATACCACCTTACCACAAGCACCTCAAGAGGAGGCTTCTCTCAGCTCTAGCTATGTGAGAGGGACCCTGAACTTGCGGCCTCAAGTGGAATGAAACCCGCGATGCCCTGACTCGAAATAAGGCCGGATATCCCTGCAGTGACTTGAATGCAGGCTCGTCTTGCATCTCCCAAGACGAAAGGATGTCTGAATCCCCTGTGGAGACCACAGAGAAAGACCTAGTTCCCCACCTCATCGCGACCGGAGGCCTCACATCCTTTGAAAACTCCAGAGGTACGCGGAGATCAGTGCCTCCAAAGGAGACGATGCCTGACTCCTCGTGAAACTTGATAGGAGTCCCAGGATTCCTGTGGCACGTGGAAAGGGACCCTTGGTCTCCCGCCTCAGCTGGAGAGGCGTCCCAATTGCCCTGCCAAGCCTCGAGGAGAATCCCGAGTTGTCCCTCGCAACTAGGCAGGAGTCCTGACGTCGCTGAAGAAACACGTGTGTGGAAGGGCCATCCCCGTCGTAACTCGAGAATATACCCCAGGTTCCCGCCGCAACTCGAGAAAAACCATGAGACTTCCCCCTCGCCGCGAGATGAGGCCCGATTCCGCTGCACTGCGTGCAGAGCAATTCCGTGTTGCACATCACACATGAAAGGAGCCTTGATTTCCTTGATGGCACTCCAGAGAAACCCCAAGAACACTGTTTCAAGGCTAGAGGGATCCTGAGGTCACTGTAGCAACACGAAAGAGCTCCGTGGAACAAAAATCAACTCGAGATGAGAGCTTAGTCCCTGGCTTCGACTCCAGAGGAATACCACCTTACCACAAGCAATTCAAGAGGAGGCTTCTCTCAGCTCTAGGTATGTGAGAGGGACCCTGAGTTTGCGGCCTCAAGTGGAATGGAGACCGTGATGCCCTGACTCGAAATAAGGCCGGATATCCCTGCAGTGACTTGAATGCAGGCTCGTCTTGCATCTCCCAAGACGAAAGGATGTCTGAATCCCCTGTGGAGACCACAGAGAAAGACCTAGTTCCCCACCTCATCGCGACCGGAGGCCTCACATCCTTTGAAAACTCCAGAGGTACTCGGAGATCAGTGCCTCCAAAGGAGACGATGCCTGACTCCTCGTGAAACTTGATAGGAGTCCCAGGATTCCTGTGGCACGTGGAAAGGGACCCTTGGTCTCCCGCCTCAGCTGGACAGGCGTCCCAATAGCCCTGCCAAGCCTCGAGGAGAACCCCGAGTTGTCCCTCGCAACTAGGCAGGAGTCCTGCCGTCGCTGAAGAAACACGTGTGTGGAAGGGCCATCCCCGTCATACTTCGAGAATATACCCCAGGTTCCCGCCGCAACTCGAGAAAAACCATGAGACTTCCCCCTCGCCGCGAGATGCTGCCCGATTCCCCTGCACTGCGTGCAGAGCAATTCCGTTTTGCACATCACACATGAAAGGAGCCTTGATTTCCTTGATGGCACTCCAGAGAAACCCCAAGAACACTGTTTCAAGGCTAGAGGGATCCTGAGGTCACTGTAGCAACACGAAAGAGCTCCGTGGACCAAAAATCAACTCGAGATGAGAGGTTAGTCCCTGGCTTCGACTCCAGAGGAATACCACCTTACCACAAGCACCTCAAGAGGAGGCTTCTCTCAGCTCTAGGTATGTGAGAGGGACCCTGAGTTTGCGGCCTCAAGTGGAATGGACACCGCGATGCCCTGACTCGAAATAAGGCCGGATATCCCTGCAGTGACTTGAATGCAGGCTCGTCTTGCATCTCCCAAGACGAAAGGATGTCTGAATCCCCTGTGGAGACCACAGAGAAAGACCTAGTTCCCCACCTCATCGCGACCGGAGGCCTCACATCCTTTGAAAACTCCAGAGGTACGCGGAGATCAGTGCCTCCAAAGGAGACGATACCTGACTCCTAGTGAAACTTGATAGGATTCCCAGGATTCCTGTGGCACGTGGAAAGGGACCCTTGGTCTCCCGCCTCAGTTGGAGAGGCGTCCCAATTGCCCTGCCAAGCCTCGGGGAAAATCCCGAGTTGTCCCTCGCAACTAGGCAGGAGTCCTGACGTCGCTGAACAAACACGTGTGTGGAAGGGCCATCCCCGTCGTAACTCGAGAATATTCCCCAGGTTCCCGCCGCAACTCGAGGAAAACCATGAGACTTCCACCTCGCCGCGAGATGAGGCCCGATTCCCCTGCACTGCGTGCTGAGCAATTCCGTGTTGCACATCACACTTGAAAGGAGCATTGATTTCCTTGACGGCACTCCAGCGAAACCCCAAGAACACTGTTTCAAGGCTAGAGGGATCCTGAGGTCACTGTAGCAACACGAAAGAGCTCCGTGGACCAAAAATCAACTCGAGATGAGAGCTTAGTCCCTGGCTTCGACTCCAGAGGAATACCACCTTACCACAAGCACCTCAAGAGGAGGCTTCTCTCAGCTCTAGGTATGTGAGAGGGACCCTGAATTTGCGGCCTCAAGTGGAATGGACACCGCGATGCCCTGACGCGAAATAAGGCCGAATATCCCTGCAGTGACTTGAATGCAGGCTCGTCTTGCATCTCCCAAGATGAAAGGATGTCTGAATCCCCTGTGGAGACCACAGAGAAAGACCTACTTCCCCAGCTCATCGCGACCGGTGGCCTCACATCCCTTGAAAACTCCAGAGGTACGCGGAGATCAGTGCCTCCAAAGGAGACGATGCCTGACTCCTCGTGAAACTTGATAGGAGTCCCAGGATTCCTGTGGCACGTGGAAAGGGACCCTTGGTCTCCCGCCTCAGCTGGAGAGGCGTCCCAATTGCCCTGCCAAGCCTCGAGGAGAATCCCGAGTTGTCCCTCGCAACTAGGCAGGAGTCCTGCCGTCGCTGAACTAACACGTGTGTGGAAGGGCCATCCCCGTCTTAACTCGAGAATATACCCCAGGTTCCCGCCGCAACTGGAGAAAAATCATGAGACTTCCCCCTCGCAGCGAGATGAGGCCTGATTCCCCTGCACTGCGTGCAGAGCAATTCCGTGTTGCACATCACACATGAAAGGAGCCTTGATTTCCTTGATGGCACTCCAGAGAAACCCCAAGAACACTGTTTCAAGGCTAGAGGGATCCTGAGGTCACTGTAGCAACACGAAAGAGCTCCGTGGACCAAAAATCAACTCGAGATGAGAGGTTAGTCCCTGGCTTCGACTCCAGAGGAATACCACCTTACCACAAGCACCTCAAGAGGAGGCTTCTCTCAGCTCTAGCTATGTGAGAGGGACCCTGAATTTGCGGCCTCAAGTGGAATGGAACCCGCGATGCCCTGACTCGAAATAAGGCCGGATATCCATGCAGTGACTTGAATGCAGGCTCGTCTTGCATCTCCCAAGACGAAAGGATGTCTGAATCCCCTGTGGAGACCCCAGAGAAAGACCTAGTTCCCCACCTCATCGCGACCGGAGGCCTCACATCCTTTGAAAACTCCAGAGGTACGCGGAGATCAGTGCCTCCAAAGGAGACGATGCCTGACTCCTCGTGAAACTTGATAGGAGTCCCAGGATTCCTGTGGCACGTGGAAAGGGACCCTTGGTCTCCCGCCTCAGCTGGAGAGGCGTCCCAATTGCCCTGCCAAGCCTCGAGGAGAATCGCGAGTTGTCCCTCGCAACTAGGCAGGAGTCCTGACGTCGCTGAACAAACACGTGGTTGGAAGGGCCATCCCCGTCATACTTCGAGAATATACCCCAGGTTCCCGCCGCAACTCGAGAAAAACCATGAGACTTCCCCCTCGGGGCGAGATGCTGCCCGATTCCCCTGCACTGCGTGCAGAGCAATTCCGTTTTGCACATCACACATGAAAGGAGCCTTGATTTCCTTGATGGCACTCCAGAGAATCCCCAAGAACACTGTTTCAAGGCTAGAGGGATCCTGAGGTCACTGTAGCAACACGAAAGAGCTCCGTGGACCAAAAATCAACTCGAGATGAGAGGTTAGCCCCTGGCTTCGACTCCAGAGGAATACCACCTTACCACAAGCACCTCAAGAGGAGGCTTCTCCCAGCTCTAGCTATGTGAGAGGGACCCTGAGTTTGCGGCCTCAAGTGGAATGGACACCGCGATGCCCTGACTCGAAATAAGGCCGGATATCCCTGCAGTGACTTGAATGCAGGGTCGTCTTGCATCTCCCAAGACGAAAGGATGTCTGAATCCCCTGTGGAGACCACAGAGAAAGACCTAGTTCCCCACCTCATCGCGACCGGAGGCCTCATATCCTTTGAAAACGCCAGAGGTACGCGGAGATCAGTGCCTCCAAAGGAGACGATGCCTGACTCCTCGTGAAACTTGATAGGAGTCCCAGGATTCCTGTGGCACGTGGAAAGGGACCCTTGGTCTCCCGCCTCAGCTGGAGAGGCGTCCCAATTGCCCTGCCAAGCCTCGAGGAGAATCCCGAGTTGTCCCTCGCAACTAGGCAGGAGTCCTGACGTCGCTGAAGAAACACGTGTGTGGAAGGGCCATCCCCGTCGTAACTCGAGAATATTCCCCAGGTTCCCGCCGCAACTCGAGAAAAACCATGAGACTTCCCCCTCGCCGCGAGATGAGGCCCGATTCCCCTGCACTGCGTGCAGAGAAATTCCGTGTTGCACATCACACATGAAAGGAGCCTTGATTTCCTTGATGGCACTCCAGCGAAACCCCAAGAACACTGTTTCAAGGCTAGAGGGATCCTGAGGTCACTGTAGCAACACGAAAGAGCTCCGTGGACCAAAAATCAACTCGAGATGAGAGGTTAGTCCCTGGCTTCGACTCCAGAGGAATACCACCTTACCACAAGCACCTCAAGAGGAGGCTTCTCTCAGCTCTAGCTATGTGAGAGGGACCCTGAATTTGCGGCCTCAAGTGGAATGGAACCCGCGATGCCCTGACTCGAAATAAGGCGGGATATCCATGCAGTGACTTGAATGCAGGCTCGTCTTGCATCTCCCAAGACGAAAGGATGTCTGAATCCCCTGTGGAGACCCCAGAGAAAGACCTAGTTCCCACCTCATCGCGACCGGAGGCCTCACATCCTTTGAAAACTCCAGAGGTACGCGGAGATCAGTGCCTCCAAAGGAGACGATGCCTGACTCCTCATGAAACTTGATAGGAGTACCAGGATTCCTGTGGCACGTGGAAAGGGACCCTTGGTCTCCCGCCTCAGCTGGAGAGGCGTCCCAATAGCCCTGCCAAGCCTCGAGGAGAACCCCGAGTTGTCCCTCGCAACTAGGCAGGAGTCCTGACGTCGCTGAACAAACACGTGGTTGGAAGGGCCATCCCCGTCATACTTCGAGAATATACCCCAGGTTCCCGCCGCAACTCGAGAAAAACCATGAGACTTCCCCCTCGCCGCGAGATGAGGCCCGATTCCCCTGCACTGCGTGCAGAGCAATTCCGTTTTGCACATCACACATGAAAGGAGCCTTGATTTCCTTGATGGCACTCCAGAGAAACCCCAAGAACACTGTTTCAAGGCTAGAGGGATCCTGAGGTCACTGTAGCAACACGAAAGAGCTCCGTGGACCAAAAATCAACTCGAGATGAGAGCTTAGTCCCTGGCTTCGTCTCCAGAGGAATACCACCTTACCACAAGCACCTCAAGAGGAGGCTTCTCTCAGCTCTAGGTATGTGAGAGGGACCCTGAGTTTGCGGCCTCAAGTGGAATGGAGACCGCGATGCCCTGACTCGAAATAAGGCCGGATATCCCTGCAGTGACTTGAATGCAGGCTCGTCTTGCATCTCCCAAGACGAAAGGATGTCTGAATCCCCTGTGGAGACCACAGAGAAAGACCTAGTTCCCCACCTCATCGCGACCGGAGGCCTCACATCCTTTGAAAACTCCAGAGCTACGCGGAGATCAGTGCCTCCAAAGGAGACGATACCTGACTCCTCTTGAAACTTGATAGGATTCCCAGGATTCCTGTGGCACGTGGAAAGGGACCCTTGGTCTCCCGCCTCAGTTGGAGAGGCGTCCCAATTGCCCTGCCAAGCCTCGGGGAGAATCCCGTGTTGTCCCTCGCAACTAGGCAGGAGTCCTGACGTCGCTGAACAAACACGTGTGTGGAAGGGCCATCCCCGTCGTAACTCGAGAATATTCCCCAGGTTCCCGCCGCAACTCGAGAAAAACCATGAGACTTCCACCTCGCCGCGAGATGAGGCCCGATTCCCCTGCACTGCGTGCTGAGCAATTCCGTGTTGCACATCACACATGAAAGGAGCATTGATTTCCTTAACGGCACTCCAGCGAAACCCCAAGAACACAGTTTCAAGGCTAGAGGGATCCTGAGGTCACTGTAGCAACACGAAAGAGCTCCGTGGACCAAAAATCAACTCGAGATGAGAGCTTAGTCCCTGGCTTCGACTCCAGAGGAATACCACCTTACCACAAGCACCTCAAGAGGAGGCTTCTCTCAGCTCTAGGTATGTGAGAGGGACCCTGAGTTTGCGGCCTCAAGTGGAATCGACACCGCGATGCCCTGACGCGAAATAAGGCCGGATATCCCTGCAGTGACTTGAATGCAGGCTCGTCTTGCATCTCCCAAGACGAAAGGATGTCTGAATCCCCTGTGGAGACCACAGAGAAAGACCTAGTTCCCCACCTCATCGCGACCGGAGGCCTCACATCCCTTGAAAACTCCAGAGGTACGCGGAGATCAGTGCCTCCAAAGGAGACGATGCCTGACTCCTCGTGAAACTTGATAGGAGTCCCAGGATTCCTGTGGCACGTGGAAAGGGACCCTTGGTCTCCCGCCTCAGCTGGAGAGGCGTCCCAATTGCCCTGCCAAGCCTCGAGGAGAATCCCGAGTTGTCCCTCGCAACTAGGCAGGAGTCCTGCCGTCGCTGAACTAACACGTGTGTGGAAGGGCCATCCCCGTCTTAACTCGAGAATATACCCCAGGTTCCCGCCGCAACTGGAGAAAAACCATGAGACTTCCCCCTCGCAGCGAGATGAGGCCTGATTCCCCTGCACTGCGTGCAGAGCAATTCCGTGTTGCACATCACACATGAAAGGAGCCTTGATTTCCTTGATGGCACTCCAGAGAAACCCCAAGAACACTGTTTCAAGGCTAGAGGGATCCTGAGGTCACTGTAGCAACACGAAAGAGCTCCGTGGACCAAAAATCAACTCGAGATGAGAGGTTAGTCCCTGGCTTCCACTCCAGAGGAATACCACCTTACCACAAGCACCTCAAGAGGAGGCTTCTCTCAGCTCTAGCTATGTGAGAGGGACCCTGAATTTGCGGCCTCAAGTGGAATGGAACCCGCAATGCCCTGACTCGAAATAAGGCCGGATATCCATGCAGTGACTTGAATGCAGGCTCGTCTTGCATCTCCCAAGACGAAAGGATGTCTGAATCCCCTGTGGAGACCACAGAGAAAGACCTACTTCCCCACCTCATCGCGACCGGAGGCCTCACATCCTTTGAAAACTCCAGATGTACGCGGAGATCAGTGTCTCCAAAGGAGACGATGCCTGACTCCTCGTGAAACTTGATAGGAGTCCCAGGATTCCTGTGGCACGTGGAAAGGGACCCTTGGTCTCCCGCCTCAGCTGGAGAGGCGTCCCAATTGCCCTGCCAAGCCTCGAGGAGAACCCCGAGTTGTCCCTCGCAACTAGGCAGGAGTCCTGACGTCGCTGAACAAACACGTGGTTGGAAGGGCCATCCCCGTCATACTTCGAGAATATACCCCAGGTTCCCGCCGCAACTCGAGAAAAACCATGAGACTTCCCCCTCGGGGCGAGATGCTGCCCGATTCCCCTGCACTGCGTGCAGAGCAATTCCGTTTTGCACATCACACATGAAAGGAGCCTTGATTTCCTTGATGGCACTCCAGAGAAACCCCAAGAACACTGTTTCAAGGCTAGAGGGATCCTGAGGTCACTGTAGCAACACGAAAGAGTTCCGTGGAACAAAAATCAACTCGAGATGAGAGCTTAGTCCCTGGCTTCGACTCCAGAGGAATACCACCTTACCACAAGCAATTCAAGAGGAGGATTCTCTCAGCTCTAGGTATGTGAGAGGGACCCTGAGTTTGCGGCCTCAAGTGGAATGGACACCGCGATGCCCTGACTCGAAATAAGGCCGGATATCCCTGCAGTGACTTGAATGCAGGCTCGTCTTGCATCTCTCAAGACGAAAGGATGTCTGAATCCCCTGTGCAGACCACAGAGAAAGACCTAGTTCCCCACCTCATCGCGACCGGAGGCCTCACATCCTTTGAAAACTCCAGAGGTACGCGGAGATCAGTGCCTCCAAAGGAGACGATGCCTGACTCCTCGTGAAACTTGATAGGAGTCCCAGGATTCCTGTGGCACGTGGAAAGGGACCCTTGGTCTCCCGCCTCAGCTGGAGAGGCGTCCCAATAGCCCTGCCAAGCCTCGAGGAGAACCCCGAGTTGTCCCTCGCAACTAGGCAGGAGTCCTGACGTCGCTGAACAAACACGTGGTTGGAAGGGCCATCCCCGTCATACTTCGAGAATATAACCCAGGTTCCCCGCCGCAACTCGAGAAAAACCATGAGACTTCCCCCTCGGGGCGAGATGCTGCCCGATTCCCCTGCACTGCGTGCAGAGCAATTCCGTTTTGCACATCACACATGAAAGGAGCCTTGATTTCCTTGATGGCACTCCAGAGAATCCCCAAGAACACTGTTTCAAGGCTAGAGGGATCCTGAGGTCACTGTAGCAAAACGAAAGAGCTCCGTGGACCAAAAATCAACTCGAGATGAGAGGTTATCCCCTGGCTTCGACTCCAGAGGAATACCACCTTACCACAAGCACCTCAAGAGGAGGCTTCTCACAGCTATAGGTATGTGAGAGGGACCCTGAGTTTGCGGGCTCAAGTGAAATGGACACCGCGATGCCCTGACTCGAAATAAGGCCGGATATCCCTGCAGTGACTTGAATGCAGGCTCGTCTTGCATCTCCCAAGACGAAAGGATGTCTGAATCCCCTGTGGAGACCACAGAGAAAGACCTAGTTCCCCACCTCATCGCGACCGGAGGCCTCATATCCTTTGAAAACTCCAGAGGTACGCGGAGATCAGTGCCTCCAAAGGAGACGATGCCTGACTCCTCGTGAAACTTGATAGGAGTCCCAGGATTCCTGTGGCACGTGGAAAGGGACCCTTGGTCTCCCGCCTCAGCTGGAGAGGCGTCCCAATTGCCCTGCCAAGCCTCGAGGAGAATCCCGAGTTGTCCCTCGCAACTAGGCAGGAGTCCTGACGTCGCTGAAGAAACACGTGGGTGGAAGGGCCATCCCCGTCGTAACTCGAGAATATACCCCAGGTTCCCGCCGCAACTCGAGAAAAACCATGAGACTTCCCCCTCGCCGCGAGATGAGGCCCGATTCCGCTGCACTGCGTGCAGAGCAATTCCGTGTTGCACATCACACATGAAAGGAGCCTTGATTTCCTTGATGGCACTCCAGAGAAACCCCAAGAACACTGTTTCAAGGCTAGAGGGATCCTGAGGTCACTGTAGCAACACGAAAGAGCTCCGTGGAACAAAAATCAACTCGAGATGAGAGCTTAGTCCCTGGCTTCGACTCCAGAGGAATACCACCTTACCACAAGCAATTCAAGAGGAGGCTTCTCTCAGCTCTAGGTATGTGAGAGGGACCCTGAGTTTGCGGCCTCAAGTGGAATGGACACCGCGATGCCCTGACTCGAAATAAGGCCGGATATCCCTGCAGTGACTTGAATGCAGGCTCGTCTTGCATCTCCCAAGACGAAAGGATGTCTGAATCCCCTGTGGAGACCACAGAGAAAGACCTAGTTCCCCACCTCATCGCGACCGGACGCCTCACATCCTTTGAAAACTCCAGAGGTACGCGGAGATCAGTGCCTCCAAAGGAGACGATGCCTGACTCCTCGTGAAACTTGATAGGATTCCCAGGATTCCTGTGGCACGTGGAAAAGGACCTTTGGTCTCCCGCCTCAGCTGGAGAGGCGTCCCAATTGCCCTGCCAAGCTTCGAGAAGAATCCCGAGTTGTCCCTCGCAACTAGGCAGGAGTCCTGACGTCGCTGAACAAACACGTGTGTGGAAGGGCCATCCCCGTCGTAACTCGAGAATATTCCCCAGGTTCCCGCCGCAACTCGAGAAAAACCATGAGACTTCCCCCTCGCAGCGAGATGAGGCCCGATTCCCCTGCACTGCGTGCAGAGCAATTCCGTGTTGCACATCACACATGAAAGGAGCCTTGATTTCCTTGATGGCACTCCAGAGAAACCCCAAGAACACTGTTTCAAGGCTAGATGGATCCTGAGGTCACTGTAGCAACACGAAAGAGCTTCGTGGACCAAAAATCAACTCGAGATGAGAGGTTAGTCCCTGGCTTCGACTCCAGAGGAATACCACCTTACCACAAGCACCTCAAGAGGAGGCTTCTCTCAGCTCTAACTATGTGAGAGGGACCCTGAATTTGCGGCCTCAAGTGGAATGGAGACCGTGATGCCCTGACTCGAAATAAGGCCGGATATCCCTGCAGTGACTTGAATGCAGGCTCGTCTTGCATCTCCCAAGACGAAAGGATGTCTGAATCCCCTGTGCAGACCACAGAGAAAGACCTAGTTCCCCACCTCATCGCGACCGGAGGCCTCACATCCTTTGAAAACTCCAGAGGTACGCGGAGATCAGTGCCTCCAAAGGAGACGATGCCTGACTCCTCGTGAAACTTGATAGGAGTCCCAGGATTCCTGTGGCACGTGGAAAGGGACCCTTGGTCTCCCGCCTCAGCTGGAGAGGCGTCCCAATAGCCCTGCCAAGCCTCGAGGAGAACCTCGAGTTGTCCCTCGCAACTAGGCAGGAGTCCTGACGTCGCTGAAGAAACACGTGTGTGGAAGGGCCATCCCCGTCGTAACACGAGAATATACCCCAGGTTCCCGCCGCAACTCGAGAAAAACCATGAGACTTCCCCCTCGCCGCGAGATGAGGCCCGATTCCCCTGCACTGCGTGCAGAGCAATTCCGTGTTGCACATCACACATGAAAGGAGCCTTGATTTCCTTGATGGCACTCCAGAGAAACCCCAAGAACACTGTTTCAAGGCTAGAGGGATCCTGAGGTCACTGTAGCAACACGAAAGAGCTCCGTGGACCAAAAATCAACTCGAGATGAGAGGTTAGTCCCTGGCTTCGACTCCAGAGGAATACCACCTTACCACAAGCACCTCAAGAGGAGGCTTCTCACAGCTCTAGCTATGTGAGAGGGACCCTGATTTTGCGGCCTCAAGTGGAATGGACACCGCGATGCCCTGACGCGAAATAAGGCCGGATATCCCTGCAGTGACTTGAATGCAGGCTCGTCTTGCATCTCCCAAGACGAAAGGATGTCTGAATCCCCTGTGGAGACCACAGAGAAAGACCTACTTCCCCAGCTCATCGCGACCGGTGGCCTCACATCCCTTGAAAACTCCAGAGGGACGCGGAGATCAGTGCCTCCAAAGGAGACGATGCCTGACTCCTCGTGAAACTTGATAGGAGTCCCAGGATTCCTGTGGCACGTGGAAAGGGACCCTTGGTCTCCCGCCTCAGCTGGAGAGGCGTCCCAATTGCCCTGCCAAGCCTCGAGGAGAATCCCGAGTTGTCCCTCGCAACTAGGCAGGAGTCCTGCCGTCGCTGAACTAACACGTGTGTGGAAGGGCCATCCCCGTCGTAACTCGAGAATATACCCCAGGTTCCCGCCGCAACTCGAGAAAAACCATGAGACTTCCCCCTCGCCGCGAGATGAGGCCCGATTCCGCTGCACTGCGTGCAGAGCAATTCCGTGTTGCACATCACACATGAAAGGAGCCTTGATTTCCTTGATGGCACTCCAGAGAAACCCCAAGAACACTGTTTCAAGGCTAGAGGGATCCTGAGGTCACTGTAGCAACACGAAAGAGCTCGGTGGAACAAAAATCAACTCGAGATGAGAGCTTAGTCCCTGGCTTCGACTCCAGAGGAATACCACCTTACCACAAGCAATTCAAGAGGAGGATTCTCTCAGCTCTAGGTATGTGAGAGGGACCCTGAGTTTGCGGCCTCAAGTGGAATGGACACCGCGATGCCCTGACTCGAAATAAGGCCGGATATCCCTGCAGTGACTTGAATGCAGGCTCGTCTTGCATCTCTCAAGACGAAAGGATGTCTGAATCCCCTGTGCAGACCACAGAGAAAGACCTACTTCCCCACCTCATCGCGACCGGAGGCCTCACATCCTTTGAAAACTCCAGAGGTACGCGGAGATCAGTGCCTCCAAAGGAGACGATGCCTGACTCCTCGTGAAACTTGATAGGAGTCCCAGGATTCCTGTGGCACGTGGAAAGGGACCCTTGGTCTCCCGCCTCAGCTGGAGAGGCGTCCCAATAGCCCTGCCAAGCCTCGAGGAGAACCCCGAGTTGTCCCTCGCAACTAGGCAGGAGTCCTGACGTCGCTGAACAAACACGTGGTTGGAAGGGCCATCCCCGTCATACTTCGAGAATATACCCCAGGTTCCCGCCGCAACTCGAGAAAAACCATGAGACTTCCCCCTCGCCGCGAGATGAGGCCCGATTCCGCTGCACTGCGTGCAGAGCAATTCCGTGTTGCACATCACACATGAAAGGAGCCTTGATTTCCTTGATGGCACTCCAGAGAAACCCCAAGAACACTGTTTCAAGGCTAGAGGGATCCTGAGGTCACTGTAGCAACACGAAAGAGCTCCGTGGAACAAAAATCAACTCGAGATGAGAGCTTAGTCCCTGGCTTCGAATCCAGAGGAATACCACCTTACCACAAGCAATTCAAGAGGAGGCTTCTCTCAGCTCTAGGTATGTGAGAGGGACCCTGAGTTTGCGGCCTCAAGTGGAATGGACACCGCGATGCCCTGACTCGAAATAAGGCCGGATATCCCTGCAGTGACTTGAATGCAGGCTCGTCTTGCATCTCCCAAGACGAAAGGATGTCTGAATCCCCTGTGGAGACCACAGAGAAAGACCTAGTTCCCCACCTCATCGCGACCGGACGCCTCATATCCTTTGAAAACTCCAGAGGTACGCGGAGATCAGTGCCTCCAAAGGAGACGATGCCTGACTCCTCGTGAAACTTGATAGGAGTCCCAGGATTCCTGTGGCACGTGGAAAGGGACCCTTGGTCTCCCGCCTCAGCTGGAGAGGCGTCCCAATTGCCCTGCCAAGCCTCGAGGAGAATCCCGAGTTGTCCCTCGCAACTAGGCAGGAGTCCTGACGTCGCTGAAGAAACACGTGGGTGGAAGGGCCATCCCCGTCGTAACTCGAGAATATACCCCAGGTTCCCGCCGCAACTCGAGAAAAACCATGAGACTTCCCCCTCGCCGCGAGATGAGGCCCGATTCCGCTGCACTGCCTGCAGAGCAATTCCGTGTGGCACATCACACATGAAAGGAGCCTTGATTTCCTTGATGGCACTCCAGAGAAACCCCAAGAACACTGTTTCAAGGCTAGAGGGATCCTGAGGTCACTGTAGCAACACGAAAGAGCTTCGTGGACCAAAAATCAACTCGAGATGAGAGGTTAGTCCCTGGCTTCGACTCCAGAGGAACACCACCTTACCACAAGCACCTCAAGAGGAGGCTTCTCTCAGCTCTAGCTATGTGAGAGGGACCCTGAATTTGCGGCCTCAAGTGGAATGGAGACCGTGATGCCCTGACTCGAAATAAGGCCGGATATCCCTGCAGTGACTTGAATGCAGGCTCGTCTTGCATCTCCCAAGACGAAAGGATGTCTGAATCCCCTGTGCAGACCACAGAGAAAGACCTAGTTCCCCACCTCATCGCGACCGGAGGCCTCACATCCTTTGAAAACTCCAGAGGTAAGCGGAGATCAGTGCCTCCAAAGGAGACGATGCCTGACTCCTCGTGAAACTTAATAGGAGTCCCAGGATTCCTGTGGCACGTGGAAAGGGACCCTTGGTCTCCCGCCTCAGCGGGAGAGGCGTCCCAATTGCCCTGCCAAGCCTCGAGGAGAACCCCGAGTTGTCCCTCGCAACTAGGCAGGAGTCCTGACGTCGCTGAACAAACACGTGGTTGGAAGGGCCATCCCCGTCATACTTCGAGAATATACCCCAGGTTCCCGCCGCAACTCGAGAAAAACCATGAGACTTCCCCCTCGGGGCGAGATGCTGCCCGATTCCCCTGCACTGCGTGCAGAGCAATTCCGTTTTGCACATCACACATGAAAGGAGCCTTGATTTCCTTGATGGCACTCCAGAGAATCCCCAAGAACACTGTTTCAAGGCTAGAGGGATCCTGAGGTCACTGTAGCAAAACGAAAGAGCTCCGTGGACCAAAAATCAACTCGAGATGAGAGGTTAGCCCCTGGCTTCGACTCCAGAGGAATACCACCTTACCACAAGCACCTCAAGAGGAGGCTTCTCACAGCTCTAGCTATGTGAGAGGGACCCTGAGTTTGCGGCCTCAAGTGGAATGGACACCGCGATGCCCTGACTCGAAATAAGGCCGGATATCCCTGCAGTGACTTGAATGCAGGCTCGTCTTGCATCTCCCAAGAAGAAAGGATGTCTGAATCCCCTGTGGAGACCACAGAGAAAGACCTAGTTCCCCACCTCATCGCGACCGGAGGCCTCATATCCTTTGAAAACTCCAGAGGTACGCGGAGATCAGTGCCTCCAAAGGAGACGATGCCTGACTCCTCGTGAAACTTGATAGGAGTCCCAGGATTCCTGTGGCACGTGGAAAGGGACCCTTGGTCTCCCGCCTCAGCTGGAGAGGCGTCCCAATTGCCCTGCCAAGCCTCGAGGAGAATCCCGAGTTGTCCCTCGCAACTAGGCAGGAGTCCTGACGTCGCTGAAGAAACACGTGGGTGGAAGGGCCATCCCCGTCGTAACTCAAGAATATACCCCAGGTTCCCGCCGCAACTCGAGAAAAACCATGAGACTTCCCCCTCGCCGCGAGATGAGGCCCGATTCCGCTGCACTGCCTGCAGAGCAATTCCGTGTGGCACATCACACATGAAAGGAGCCTTGATTTCCTTGATGGCACTCCAGAGAAACCCCAAGAACACTGTTTCAAGGCTAGAGGGATCCTGAGGTCACTGTAGCAACACGAAAGAGCTTCGTGGACCAAAAATCAACTCGAGATGAGAGGTTAGTCCCTGGCTTCGACTCCAGAGGAATACCACCTTAACACAAGCACCTCAAGAGGAGGTTTCTCTCAGCTCTAGCTATGTGAGAGGGACCCTGAATTTGCGGCCTCAAGTGGAATGGAGACCGTGATGCCCTGACTCGAAATAAGGCCGGATATCCCTGCAGTGACTTGAATGCAGGCTCGTCTTGCATCTCCCAAGACGAAAGGATGTCTGAATCCCCTGTGGAGACCACAGAGAAAGACCTAGTTCCCCACCTCATCGCGACCGGAGGCCTCACATCCTTTGAAAACTCCAGAGGTACGCGGAGATCAGTGCCTCCAAAGGAGACGATGCCTGACTCCTCGTGAAACTTGATAGGAGTCCCAGGATTCCTGTGGCACGTGGAAAGGGACCCTTGGTCTCCCGCCTCAGCTGGAGAGGCGTCCCAATAGCCCTGCCAAGCCTCGAGGAGAACCCCGAGTTGTCCCTCGCAACTAGGCAGGAGTCCTGACGTCGCTGAACAAACACGTGGTTGGAAGGGCCATCTCCGTCATACATCGAGAATATACCCCAGGTTCCCGCCGCAACTCGAGAAAAACCATGAGACATCCCCCTCGGGGCGAGATGCTGCCCGATTCCCCTGCACTGCGTGCAGAGCAATTCCGTTTTGCACATCACACATGAAAGGAGCCTTGATTTCCTTGATGGCACTCCAGAGAATCCCCAAGAACACTGTTTCAAGGCTAGAGGGATCCTGAGGTCACTGTAGCAAAACGAAAGAGCTCCGAGGACCAAAAATCAACTCGAGATGAGAGGTTAGCCCCTGGCTTCGACTCCAGAGGAATACCACCTTACCACAAGCACCTCAAGAGGAGGCTTCTCACAGCTCTAGCTATGTGAGAGGGACCCTGAGTTTGCGGCCTCAAGTGGAATAGACACCGCGATGCCCTGACTCGAAATAAGGCCGGATATCCCTGCAGTGACTTGAATGCAGGCTCGTCTTGCATCTCCCAAGAAGAAAGGATGTCTGAATCCCCTGTGGAGACCACAGAAAAAGACCTAGTTCCCCACCTCATCGCGACCGGAGGCCTCATATCCTTTGAAAACTCCAGAGGTACGCGGAGATCAGTGCCTCCAAAGGAGACGATGCCTGACTCCTCGTGAAAATTGATAGGAGTCCCAGGATTCCTGTGGCACGTGGAAAGGGACCCTTGGTCTCCCGCCTCAGCTGGAGAGGCGTCCCAATTGCCCTGCCAAGCCTCGAGGAGAATCCCGAGTTGTCCCTCGCAACTAGGCAGGAGTCCTGATGTCGCTGAAGAAACACGTGGGTGGAAGGGCCATCCCCGTCGTAACTCGAGAATATACCCCAGGTTCCCGCCGCAACTCGAGAAAAACCATGAGACTTCCCCCTCGCCGCGAGATGAGGCCCGATTCCGCTGCACTGCCTGCAGAGCAATTCCGTGTGGCACATCACACATGAAAGGAGCCTTGATTTCCTTGATGGCACTCCAGAGAAACCCCAAGAACACTGTTTCAAGGCTAGAGGGATCCTGAGGTCACTGTAGCAACACGAAAGAGCTACGTGGACCAAAAATCAACTCGAGATGAGAGGTTAGTCCCTGGCTTCGACTCCAGAGGAATACCACCTTACCACAAGCACCTCAAGAGGAGGCTTCTCTCAGCTCTAGCTATGTGAGAGGGACCCTGAATTTGCGGCCTCAAGTGGAATGGAGACCGTGATGCCCTGACTCGAAATAAGGCCGGATATCCCTGCAGTGACTTGAATGCAGGCTCGTCTTGCATCTCCCAAGACGAAAGGATGTCTGAATCCCCTGTGCAGACCACAGAGAAAGACCTAGTTCCCCACCTCATCGCGACCGGAGGCCTCACATCCTTTGAAAACTCCAGAGGTACGCGGAGATCAGTGCCTCCAAAGGAGACGATGCCTGACTCCTCGTGAAACTTGATAGGAGTGCCAGGATTCCTGTGGCACGTGGAAAGGGACCCTTGGTCTCCCGCCTCAGCTGGAGAGGCGTCCCAATAGCCCTGCCAAGCCTCGAGGAGAACCCCGAGTTGTCCCTCGCAACTAGGCAGGAGTCCTGACGTCGCTGAACAAACACGTGGTTGGAAGGGCCATCCCCGTCATACTTCGAGAATATACCCCAGGTTCCCGCCGCAACTCGAGAAAAACCATGATACTTCCCCCTTTGGGCGAGATGCTGCCCGATTCCCCTGCACTGCGTGCAGAGCAATTCCGTTTTGCACATCACACATGAAAGGAGCCTTGATTTCCTTGATGGCACTCCAGAGAATCCCCAAGAACACTGTTTCAAGGCTAGAGGGATCCTGAGGTCACTGTAGCAAAACGAAAGAGCTCCGTGGACCAAAAATCAACTCGAGATGAGAGGTTAGCCCCTGGCTTCGACTCCAGAGGAATACCACCTTACCACAAGCACCTCAAGAGGAGGCTTCTCACAGCTCTAGCTATGTGAGAGGGACCCTGAGTTTGCGGCCTCAAGTGGAATGGACACCGCGATGCCCTGACTCGAAATAAGGCCGGATATCCCTGCAGTGACTTGAATGCAGGCTCGTCTTTCATCTCCCAAGAAGAAAGGATGTCTGAATCCCCTGTGGAGACCACAGAGAAAGACCTAGTTCCCCACCTCATCGCGACCGGAGGCCTCATATCCTTTGAAAACTCCAGAGGTACGCGGAGATCAGTGCCTCCAAAGGAGACGATGCCTGACTCCTCGTGAAACTTGATAGGAGTCCCAGGATTCCTGTGGCACGTGGAAAGGGACCCTTGGTCTCCCGCCTCAGCTGGAGAGGCGTCCCAATTGCCCTGCCAAGCCTCGAGGAGAATCCCGAGTTGTCCCTCGCAACTAGGCAGGAGTCCTGACGTCGCTGAAGAAACACGTGGGTGGAAGGGCCATCCCCGTCGTAACTCGAGAATATACCCCAGGTTCCCGCCGCAATTCGAGAAAAACCATGAGACTTCCCCCTCGCCGCGAGATGAGGCCCGATTCCACTGCACTGCCTGCAGAGCAATTCCGTGTGGCACATCACACATGAAAGGAGCCTTGATTTCCTTGATGGCACTCCAGAGAAACCCCAAGAACACTGTTTCAAGGCTAGAGGGATCCTGAGGTCACTGTAGCAACACGAAAGAGCTCCGTGGAACAAAAATCAACTCGAGATGAGAGCTTAGTCCCTGGCTTCGAATCCAGAGGAATACCACCTTACCACAAGCAATTCAAGAGGAGGCTTCTCTCAGCTCTAGGTATGTGAGAGGGACCCTGAGTTTGCGGCCTCAAGTGGAATGGACACCGCGATGCCCTGACTCGAAATAAGGCCGGATATCCCTGCAGTGACTTGAATGCAGGCTCGTCTTGCATCTCCCAAGACGAAAGGATGTCTGAATCCCCTGTGGAGACCACAGAGAAAGACCTAGTTCCCCACCTCATCGCGACCGGACGCCTCACATCCTTTGAAAACTCCAGAGGTACGCGGAGATCAGTGCCTCCAAAGGAGACGATGCCTGACTCCTCGTGAAACTTGATAGGATTCCCAGGATTCCTGTGGCACGTGGAAAAGGACCTTTGGTCTCCCGCCTCAGCTGGAGAGGCGTCCCAATTGTCCTGCCAAGCCTCGAGAAGAATCCCGAGTTGTCCCTCGCAACTAGGCAGGAGTCCTGACGTCGCTGAACAAACACGTGTGTGGAAGGGCCATCCCCGTCGTAACTCGAGAATATTCCCCAGGTTCCCGCCGCAACTCGAGAAAAACCATGAGACTTCCCCCTCGCCGCGAGATGAGGCCCGATTCCCCTGCACTGCGTGCAGAGAAATTCCGTGTTGCACATCACACATGAAAGGAGCCTTGATTTCCTTGATGGCACTCCAGAGAAACCCCAAGAACACTGTTTCAAGGCTAGATGGATCCTGAGGTCACTGTAGCAACACGAAAGAGCTTCGTGGACCAAAAATCAACTCGAGATGAGAGGTGAGTCCCTGGCTTCGACTCCAGAGGAATACCACCTTACCACAAGCACCTCAAGAGGAGGCTTCTCTCAGCTCTAACTATGTGAGAGGGACCCTGAATTTGCGGCCTCAAGTGGAATGGAGACCGTGATGCCCTGACTCGAAATAAGGCCGGATATCCCTGCAGTGACTTGAATGCAGGCTCGTCTTGCATCTCCCAAGACGAAAGGATGTCTGAATCCCCTGTGCAGACCACAGAGAAAGACCTAGTTCCCCACCTCATCGCGACCGGAGGCCTCACATCCTTTGAAAACTCCAGAGGTACGCGGAGATCAGTGCCTCCAAAGGAGACGATGCCTGACTCCTCGTGAAAATTGATAGGAGTCCCAGGATTCCTGTGGCACGTGGAAAGGGACCCTTGGTCTCCCGCCTCAGCTGGAGAGGCGTCCCAATAGCCCTGCCAAGCCTCGAGGAGAACCTCGAGTTGTCCCTCGCAACTAGGCAGGAGTCCTGACGTCGCTGAAGAAACACGTGTGTGGAAGGGCCATCCCCGTCGTAACTCGAGAATATTCCCCAGGTTCCCGCCGCAACTCGAGAAAAACCATGAGACTTCCCCCTCGCCGCGAGATGAGGCCCGATTCCCCTGCACTGCGTGCAGAGCAATTCCGTGTTGCACATCACACATGAAAGGAGCCTTGATTTCCTTGATGGCACTCCAGAGAAACCCCAAGAACACTGTTTCAAGGCTAGAGGGATCCTGAGGTCACTGTAGCAACACGAAAGAGCTCCGTGGACCAAAAATCAACTCGAGATGAGAGGTTAGTCCCTGGCTTCGACTCCAGAGGAATACCACCTTACCACAAGCACCTCAAGAGGAGGCTTCTCACAGCTCTAGCTATGTGAGAGGGACCCTGATTTTGCGGCCTCAAGTGGAATGGACACCGCGATGCCCTGACTCGAAATAAGGCCGGATATCCCTGCAGTGACTTGAATGCAGGCTCGTCTTGCATCTCCCAAGACGAAAGGATGTCTGAATCCCCTGTGGAGACCACAGAGAAAGACCTACTTCCCCAGCTCATCGCGACCGGTGGCCTCACATCCCTTGAAAACTCCAGAGGGACGCGGAGATCAGTGCCTCCAAAGGAGACGATGCCTGACTCCTCGTGAAACTTGATAGGAGTCCCAGGATTCCTGTGGCACGTGGAAAGGGACCCTTGGTCTCCCGCCTCAGCTGGAGAGGCGTCCCAATTGCCCTGCCAAGCCTCGAGGAGAATCCCGAGTTGTCCCTCTCAACTAGGCAGTAGTCCTGACGTCGCTGAACAAACACGTGGTTGGAAGGGCCATCCCCGTCATACTTCGAGAATATACCCCAGGTTCCCGCCGCCACTCGAGAAAAACCATGAGACTTCCCCCTCGGGGTGAAATGCTGCCCGATTCCCCTGCACTGCGTGCAGAGCAATTCCGTTTTGCACATCACACATGAAAGGAGCCTTGATTTCCTTGATGGCACTCCAGAGAATCCCCAAGAACACTGTTTCAAGGCTAGAGGGATCCTGAGGTCACTGTAGCAAAACGAAAGAGCTCCGTGGACCAAAAATCAACTCGAGATGAGAGGTTAGCCCCTGGCTTCGACTCCAGAGGAATACCACCTTACCACAAGCACCTCAAGAGGAGGCTTCTCACAGCTCTAGGTATGTGAGAGGGACCCTGAGTTTGCGGCCTCAAGTGGAATGGACACCGCGATGCCCTGACTCGAAATAAGGCCGGATATCCCTGCAGTGACTTGAATGCAGGCTCGTCTTGCATCTCCCAAGACGAAAGGATGTCTGAATCCCCTGTGGAGACCACAGAGAAAGACCTAGTTCCCCACCTCATCGCGACCGGAGGCCTCACATCCTTTGAAAACTCCAGAGGTACGCGGAGATCAGTGCCTCCAAAGGAGACGATGCCTGACTCCTCGTGAAACTTGATAGGATTCCCAGGATTCCTGTGGCACGTGGAAAAGGACCTTTGGTCTCCCGCCTCAGCTGGAGAGGCGTCCCAATTGCCCTGCCAAGCCTCGAGGAGAATCCCGAGTTGTCCCTCGCAACTAGGCAGGAGTCCTGACGTCGCTGAACAAACACGTGTGTGGAAGGGCCATCCCCGTCGTAACTCGAGAATATTCCCCAGGTTCCCGCCGCAACTCGAGAAAAACCATGAGACTTCCCCCTCGCCGCGAGATGAGGCCCGATTCCCCTGCACTGCGTGCAGAGAAATTCCGTGTTGCACATCACACATGAAAGGAGCCTTGATTTCCTTGATGGCACTCCAGAGAAACCCCAAGAACACTGTTTCAAGGCTAGAGGGATCCTGAGGTCACTGTAGCAACACGAAAGAGCTTCGTGGACCAAAAATCAACTCGAGATGAGAGGTTAGTCCCTGGCTTCGACTCCTGAGGAATACCACCTTACCACAAGCACCTCAAGAGGAGGCTTCTCTCAGCTCTAGCTATGTGAGAGGGACCCTGAATTTGCGGCCTCAAGTGGAATGGAGACCGTGATGCCCTGACTCGAAATAAGGCCGGATATCCCTGCAGTGACTTGAATGCAGGCTCGTCTTGCATCTCCCAAGACGAAAGGATGTCTGAATCCCCTGTGCAGACCACAGAGAAAGACCTAGTTCCCCACCTCATCGCGACCGGAGGCCTCACATCCTTTGAAAACTCCAGAGGTACGCGGAGATCAGTGCCTCCAAAGGAGACGATGCCTGACTCCTCGTGAAACTTGATAGGAGTCCCAGGATTCCTGTGGCACGTGGAAAGGGACCCTTGGTCTCCCGCCTCAGCTGGAGAGGCGTCCCAATAGCCCTGCCAAGCCTCGAGGAGAACCCCGAGTTGTCCCTCGCAACTAGGCAGGAGTCCTGACGTCGCTGAACAAACACGTGGTTGGAAGGGCCATCCCCGTCATACTTCAAGAATATACCCCAGGTTCCCGCCGCAACTCGAGAAAAACCATGAGACTTCCCCCTCGGGGCGAGATGCTGCCCGATTCCCCTGCACTGCGTGCAGAGCAATTCCGTTTTGCACATCACACATGAAAGGAGCCTTGATTTCCTTGATGGTACTCCAGAGAATCCCCAAGAACACTGTTTCAAGGCTAGAGGGATCCTGAGGTCACTGTAGCAAAACGAAAGAGCTCCGTGGACCAAAAATCAACTCGAGATGAGAGGTTAGCCCCTGGCTTCGACTCCAGAGGAATACCACCTTACCACAAGCACCTCAAGAGGAGGCTTCTCACAGCTCTAGCTATGTGAGAGGGACCCTGAGTTTGCGGCCTCAAGTGGAATGGACACCGCGATGCCCTGACTCGAAATAAGGCCGGATATCCCTGCAGTGACTTGAATGCAGGCTCGTCTTTCATCTCCCAAGAAGAAAGGATGTCTGAATCCCCTGTGGAGACCACAGAGAAAGACCTAGTTCCCCACCTCATCGCGACCGGAGGCCTCATATCCTTTGAAAACTCCAGAGGTACGCGGAGATCAGTGCCTCCAAAGGAGACGATGCCTGACTCCTCGTGAAACTTGATAGGAGTCCCAGGATTCCTGTGGCACGTGGAAAGGGACCCTTGGTCTCCCGCCTCAGCTGGAGAGGCGTCCCAATTGCCCTGCCAAGCCTCGAGGAGAATCCCGAGTTGTCCCTCGCAACTAGGCAGGAGTCCTGACGTCGCTGAAGAAACACGTGGGTGGAAGGGCCATCCCCGTCGTAACTCGAGAATATACCCCAGGTTCCCGCCGCAACTCGAGAAAAACCATGAGACTTCCCCCTCGCCGCGAGATGAGGCCCGATTCCGCTGCACTGCCTGCAGAGCAATTCTGTGTGGCACATCACACATGAAAGGAGCCTTGATTTCCTTGATGGCACTCCAGAGAAACCCCAAGAACACTGTTTCAAGGCTAGAGGGATCCTGAGGTCACTGTAGCAACACGAAAGAGCTTCGTGGACCAAAAATCAACTCGAGATGAGAGGTTAGTCCCTGGCTTCGACTCCAGAGGAATACCACCTTACCACAAGCACCTCAAAAGGAGGCTTCTCTCAGCTCTAGCTATGTGAGAGGGACCCTGAATTTGCGGCCTCAAGTGGAATGGAGACCGTGATGCACTGACTCGAAATAAGGCCGGATATCCCTGCAGTGACTTGAATGCAGGCTCGTCTTGCATCTCCCAAGACGAAAGGATGTCTGAATCCCCTGTGCAGACCACAGAGAAAGACCTAGTTCCCCACCTCATCGCGACCGGAGGCCTCACATCCTTTGAAAACTCCAGAGGTACGCGGAGATCAGTGCCTCCAAAGGAGACGATGCCTGACTCCTCGTGAAACTTGATAGGAGTCCCAGGATTCCTGTGGCACGTGGAAAGGGACCCTTGGTCTCCCGCCTCAGCTGGAGAGGCGTCCCAATAGCCCTGCCAAGCCTCGAGGAGAACCCCGAGTTGTCCCTCGCAACTAGGCAGGAGTCCTGACGTCGCTGAACAAACACGTGGTTGGAAGGGCCATCCCCGTCATACTTCGAGAATATACCCCAGGTTCCCGCCGCAACTCGAGAAAAACCATGATACTTCCCCCTTTGGGCGAGATGCTGCCCGATTCCCCTGCACTGCGTGCAGAGCAATTCCGTTTTGCACATCACACATGAAAGGAGCCTTGATTTCCTTGATGGCACTCCAGAGAATCCCCAAGAACACTGTTTCAAGGCTAGAGGGATCCTGAGGTCACTGTAGCAAAACGAAAGAGCTCCGTGGACCAAAAATCAACTCGAGATGAGAGGTTAGCCCCTGGCTTCGACTCCAGAGGAATACCACCTTACCACAAGCACCTCAAGAGGAGGCTTCTCTCAGCTCTAACTATGTGAGAGGGACCCTGAATTTGCGGCCTCAAGTGGAATGGAGACCGTGATGCCCTGACTCGAAATAAGGCCGGATATCCCTGCAGTGACTTGAATGCAGGCTCGTCTTGCATCTCCCAAGACGAAAGGATGTCTGAATCCCCTGTGCAGACCACAGAGAAAGACCTAGTTCCCCACCTCATCGCGACCGGAGGCCTCACATCCTTTGAAAACTCCAGAGGTACGCGGAGATCAGTGCCTCCAAAGGAGACGATGCCTGACTCCTCGTGAAAATTGATAGGAGTCCCAGGATTCCTGTGGCACGTGGAAAGGGACCCTTGGTCTCCCGCCTCAGCTGGAGAGGCGTCCCAATAGCCCTGCCAAGCCTCGAGGAGAACCTCGAGTTGTCCCTCGCAACTAGGCAGGAGTCCTGACGTCGCTGAAGAAACACGTGTGTGGAAGGGCCATCCCCGTCGTAACTCGAGAATATTCCCCAGGTTCCCGCCGCAACTCGAGAAAAACCATGAGACTTCCCCCTCGCCGCGAGATGAGGCCCGATTCCCCTGCACTGCGTGCAGAGCAATTCCGTGTTGCACATCACACATGAAAGGAGCCTTGATTTCCTTGATGGCACTCCAGAGAAACCCCAAGAACACTGTTTCAAGGCTAGAGGGATCCTGAGGTCACTGTAGCAACACGAAAGAGCTCCGTGGACCAAAAATCAACTCGAGATGAGAGGTTAGTCCCTGGCTTCGACTCCAGAGGAATACCACCTTACCACAAGCACCTCAAGAGGAGGCTTCTCACAGCTCTAGCTATGTGAGAGGGACCCTGATTTTGCGGCCTCAAGTGGAATGGACACCGCGATGCCCTGACTCGAAATAAGGCCGGATATCCCTGCAGTGACTTGAATGCAGGCTCGTCTTGCATCTCCCAAGACGAAAGGATGTCTGAATCCCCTGTGGAGACCACAGAGAAAGACCTACTTCCCCAGCTCATCGCGACCGGTGGCCTCACATCCCTTGAAAACTCCAGAGGGACGCGGAGATCAGTGCCTCCAAAGGAGACGATGCCTGACTCCTCGTGAAACTTGATAGGAGTCCCAGGATTCCTGTGGCACGTGGAAAGGGACCCTTGGTCTCCCGCCTCAGCTGGAGAGGCGTCCCAATAGCCCTGCCAAGCCTCGAGGAGAACCCCGAGTTGTCCCTCGCAACTAGGCAGGAGTCCTGACGTCGCTGAACAAACACGTGGTTGGAAGGGCCATCCCCGTCATACTTCGAGAATATACCCCAGGTTCCCGCCGCAACTCGAGAAAAACCATGATACTTCCCCCTTTGGGCGAGATGCTGCCCGATTCCCCTGCACTGCGTGCAGAGCAATTCCGTTTTGCACATCACACATGAAAGGAGCCTTGATTTCCTTGATGGCACTCCAGAGAATCCCCAAGAACACTGTTTCAAGGCTAGAGGGATCCTGAGGTCACTGTAGCAAAACGAAAGAGCTCCGTGGACCAAAAATCAACTCGAGATGAGAGGTTAGCCCCTGGCTTCGACTCCAGAGGAATACCACCTTACCACAAGCACCTCAAGAGGAGGCTTCTCTCAGCTCTAACTATGTGAGAGGGACCCTGAATTTGCGGCCTCAAGTGGAATGGAGACCGTGATGCCCTGACTCGAAATAAGGCCGGATATCCCTGCAGTGACTTGAATGCAGGCTCGTCTTGCATCTCCCAAGACGAAAGGATGTCTGAATCCCCTGTGCAGACCACAGAGAAAGACCTAGTTCCCCACCTCATCGCGACCGGAGGCCTCACATCCTTTGAAAACTCCAGAGGTACGCGGAGATCAGTGCCTCCAAAGGAGACGATGCCTGACTCCTCGTGAAAATTGATAGGAGTCCCAGGATTCCTGTGGCACGAGGAAAGGGACCCTTGGTCTCCCGCCTCAGCTGGAGAGGCGTCCCAATAGCCCTGCCAAGCCTCGAGGAGAACCTCGAGTTGTCCCTCGCAACTAGGCAGGAGTCCTGACGTCGCTGAAGAAACACGTGTGTGGAAGGGCCATCCCCGTCGTAACTCGAGAATATTCCCCAGGTTCCCGCCGCAACTCGAGAAAAACCATGAGACTTCCCCCTCGCCGCGAGATGAGGCCCGATTCCCCTGCACTGCGTGCAGAGCAATTCCGTGTTGCACATCACACATGAAAGGAGCCTTGATTTCCTTGATGGCACTCCAGAGAAACCCCAAGAACACTGTTTCAAGGCTAGAGGGATCCTGAGGTCACTGTAGCAACACGAAAGAGCTCCGTGGACCAAAAATCAACTCGAGATGAGAGGTTAGTCCCTGGCTTCGACTCCAGAGGAATACCACCTTACCACAAGCACCTCAAGAGGAGGCTTCTCACAGCTCTAGCTATGTGAGAGTGACCCTGATTTTGCGGCCTCAAGTGGAATGGACACCGCGATGCCCTGACTCGAAATAAGGCCGGATATCCCTGCAGTGACTTGAATGCAGGCTCGTCTTGCATCTCCCAAGACGAAAGGATGTCTGAATCCCCTGTGGAGACCACAGAGAAAGACCTACTTCCCCAGCTCATCGCGACCGGTGGCCTCACATCCCTTGAAAACTCCAGAGGGACGCGGAGATCAGTGCCTCCAAAGGAGACGATGCCTGACTCCTCGTGAAACTTGATAGGAGTCCCAGGATTCCTGTGGCACGTGGAAAGGGACCCTTGGTCTCCCGCCTCAGCTGGAGAGGCGTCCCAATTGCCCTGCCAAGCCTCGAGGAGAATCCCGAGTTGTCCCTCGCAACTAGGCAGGAGTCCTGCCGTCGCTGAACTAACACGTGTGTGGAAGGGCCATCCCCGTCTTAACTCGAGAATATACCCCAGGTTCCCGCCGCAACTGGAGAAAAACCATGAGACTTCCCCCTCGCCGCGAGATGAGGCCTGATTCCCCTGCACTGCGTGCAGAGCAATTCCGTGTTGCACATCACACATGAAAGGAGCCTTGATTTCCTTGATGGCACTCCAGAGAAACCCCAAGAACACTGTTTCAAGGCTAGAGGGATCCTGAGGTCACTGTAGCAATACGAAAGAGCTCCGTGGACCAAAAATCAACTCGAGATGAGAGGTTAGTCCCTGGCTTCGACTCCAGAGGAATACCACCTTACCACAAGCACCTCAAGAGGAGGCTTCTCTCAGCTCTAGCTATGTGAGAGGGACCCTGAATTTGCGGCCTCAAGTGGAATGGAACCCGCGATGCCCTGACTCGAAATAAGGCCGGATATCCATGCAGTGACTTGAATGCAGGCTCGTCTTGCATCTCCCAAGACGAAAGGATGTCTGAATCCCCTGTGGAGACCCCAGAGAAAGACCTAGTTCCCCACCTCATCACGACCGGAGGCCTCACATCCTTTGAAAACTCCAGAGGTACGCGGAGATCAGTGCCTCCAAAGGAGACGATGCCTGACTCCTCGTGAAACTTGATAGGAGTCCCAGGATTCCTGTGGCACGTGGAAAGGGACCCTTGGTCTCCCGCCTCAGCTGGAGAGGAATCCCAATTGCCCTGCCAAGCCTCGAGGAGAACCTCGAGTTGTCCCTCGCAACTAGGCAGTAGTCCTGACGTCGCTGAACAAACACGTGGTTGGAAGGGCCATCCCCGTCATACTTCGAGAATATACCCCAGGTTCCCGCCGCCACTCGAGAAAAACCATGAGACTTCCCCCTCGGGGTGAAATGCTGCCCGATTCCCCTGCACTGCGTGCAGAGCAATTCCGTTTTGCACATCACACATGAAAGGAGCCTTAATTTCCTTGATGGCACTCCAGAGAATCCCCAAGAACACTGTTTCAAGGCTAGAGGGATCCTGAGGTCACTGTAGCAAAACGAAAGAGCTCCGTGGACCAAAAATCAACTCGAGATGAGAGGTTAGCCCCTGGCTTCGACTCCAGAGGAATACCACCTTACCACAAGCACCTCAAGAGGAGGCTTCTCACAGCTCTAGGTATGTGAGAGGGACCCTGAGTTTGCGGCCTCAAGTGGAATGGACACCGCGATGCCCTGACTCGAAATAAGGCCGGATATCCCTGCAGTGACTTGAATGCAGGCTCGTCTTGCATCTCCCAAGAAGAAAGGATGTCTGAATCCCCTGTGGAGACCACAGAGAAAGACCTAGTTCCCCACCTCATCGCGACCGGAGGCCTCACATCCTTTGAAAACTCCAGAGGTACGCGGAGATCAGTGCCTCCAAAGGAGACGATGCCTGACTCCTCGTGAAACTTGATAGGATTCCCAGGATTCCTGTGGCACGTGGAAAAGGACCTTTGGTCTCCCGCCTCAGCTGGAGAGGCGTCCCAATTGCCCTGCCAAGCCTCGAGGAGAATCCCGAGTTGTCCCTCGCAACTAGGCAAGAGTCCTGACGTCGCTGAACAAACACGTGTGTGGAAGGGCCATCCCCGTCGTAACTCGAGAATATTCCCCAGGTTCCCGCCGCAACTCGAGAAAAACCATGAGACTTCCCCCTCGCCGCGAGATGAGGCCCGATTCCCCTGCACTGCGTGCAGAGAAATTCCGTGTTGCACATCACACATGAAAGGAGCCTTGATTTCCTTGATGGCACTCCAGAGAAACCCCAAGAACACTGTTTCAAGGCTAGAGGGATCCTGAGGTCACTGTAGCAACACGAAAGAGCTTCGTGGACCAAAAATCAACTCGAGATGAGAGGTTAGTCCCTGGCTTCGACTCCAGAGGAATACCACCTTACCACAAGCACCTCAAGAGGAGGCTTCTCTCAGCTCTAGCTATGTGAGAGGGACCCTGAATTTGCGGCCTCAAGTGGAATGGAGACCGTGATGCCCTGACTCGAAATAAGGCCGGATATCCCTGCAGTGACTTGAATGCAGGCTCGTCTTGCATCTCCCAAGACGAAAGGATGTCTGAATCCCCTGTGCAGACCACAGAGAAAGACCTAGTTCCCCACCTCATCGCGACCGGAGGCCTCATATCCTTTGAAAACTCCAGAGGTACGCGGAGATCAGTGCCTCCAAAGGAGACGATGCCTGACTCCTCGTGAAACTTGATAGGAGTCCCAGGATTCCTGTGGCACGTGGAAAGGGACTCTTGGTCTCCCGCCTCAGCTGGAGAGGCGTCCCAATTGCCCTGCCAAGCCTCGAGGAGAATCCCGAGTTGTCCCTCGCAACTAGGCAGGAGTCCTGACGTCGCTGAAGAAACACGTGGGTGGAAGGGCCATCCCCGTCGTAACTCGAGAATATACCCCAGGTTCCCGCCGCAACTCGAGAAAAACCATGAGACTTCCCCCTCGCCGCGAGATGAGGCCCGATTCCGCTGCACTGCCTGCAGAGCAATTCCGTGTGGCACATCACACATGAAAGGAGCCTTGATTTCCTTGATGGCACTCCAGAGAAACCCCAAGAACACTGTTTCAAGGCTAGAGGGATCCTGAGGTCACTGTAGCAACACGAAAGAGCTTCGTGGACCAAAAATCAACTCGAGATGAGAGGTTAGTCCCTGGCTTCGACTCCAGAGGAATACCACCTTACCACAAGCACCTCAAGAGGATGCTTCTCTCAGCTCTAGCTATGTGAGAGGGACCCTGAATTTGCGGCCTCAAGTGGAATGGAGACCGTGATCCCTGACTCGAAATAAGGCCGGATATCCCTGCAGTGACTTGAATGCAGGCTCGTCTTGCATCTCCCAAGACGAAAGGATGTCTGAATCCCCTGTGCAGACCACAGAGAAAGACCTAGTTCCCCACCTCATCGCGACCGGAGGCCTCACATCCTTTGAAAACTCCAGAGGTAAGCGGAGATCAGTGCCTCCAAAGGAGACGATGCCTGACTCCTCGTGAAACTTGATAGGAGTCCCAGGATTCCTGTGGCACGTGGAAAGGGACCCTTGGTCTCCCGCCTCAGCTGGAGAGGCGTCCCAATAGCCCTGCCAAGCCTCGAGGAGAACCCCGAGTTGTCCCTCGCAACTAGGCAGGAGTCCTGACGTCGCTGAACAAACACGTGGTTGGAAGGGCCATCCCCGTCATACTTCGAGAATATACCCCAGGTTCCCGCCGCAACTCGAGAAAAACCATGAGACTTCCCCCTCGGGGCGAGATGATGCCCGATTCCCCTGCACTGCGTGCAGAGCAATTCCGTTTTGCACATCACACATGAAAGGAGCCTTGATTTCCTTGATGGCACTCCAGAGAATCCCCAAGAACACTGTTTCAAGGCTAGAGGGATCCTGAGGTCACTGTAGCAAAACGAAAGAGCTCCGTGGACCAAAAATCAACTCAAGATGAGAGGTTAGCCCCTGGCTTCGACTCCAGAGGAATACCACCTTACCACAAGCACCTCAAGAGGAGGCTTCTCACAGCTCTAGCTATGTGAGAGGGACCCTGAGTTTGCGGCCTCAAGTGGAATGGACACCGCGATGCCCTGACTCGAAATAAGGCCGGATATCCCTGCAGTGACTTGAATGCAGGCTCGTCTTGCATCTCCCAAGAAGAAAGGATGTCTGAATCCCCTGTGGAGACCACAGAGAAAGACCTAGTTCCCCACCTCATCGCGACCGGAGGCCTCATATCCTTTGAAAACTCCAGAGGTACGCGGAGATCAGTGCCTCCAAAGGAGACGATGCCTGACTCCTCGTGAAACTTGATAGGAGTCCCAGGATTCCTGTGGCACGTGGAAAGGGACCCTTGGTCTCCCGCCTCAGCTGGAGAGGCGTCCCAATTGCCCTGCCAAGCCTCGAGGAGAATCCCGAGTTGTCCCTCGCAACTAGGCAGGAGTCCTGACGTCGCTGAAGAAACACGTGGGTGGAAGGGCCATCCCCGTCGTAACTCGAGAATATACCCCAGGTTCCCGCCGCAACTCGAGAAAAACCATGAGACTTCCCCCTCGCCGCGAGATGAGGCCCGATTCCGCTGCACTGCCTGCAGAGCAATTCCGTGTGGCACATCACACATGAAAGGAGCCTTGATTTCCTTGATGGCACTCCAGAGAAACCCCAAGAACACTGTTTCAAGGCTAGAGGGATCCTGAGGTCACTGTAGCAACACGAAAGAGCTTCGTGGACCAAAAATCAACTCGAGATGAGAGGTTAGTCCCTGGCTTCGACTCCAGAGGAATACCACCTTACCACAAGCACCTCAAGAGGATGCTTCTCTCAGCTCTAGCTATGTGAGAGGGACCCTGAATTTGCGGCCTCAAGTGGAATGGAGACCGTGATCCCTGACTCGAAATAAGGCCGGATATCCCTGCAGTGACTTGAATGCAGGCTCGTCTTGCATCTCCCAAGACGAAAGGATGTCTGAATCCCCTGTGCAGACCACAGAGAAAGACCTAGTTCCCCACCTCATCGCGACCGGAGGCCTCACATCCTTTGAAAACTCCAGAGGTAAGCGGAGATCAGTGCCTCCAAAGGAGACGATGCCTGACTCCTCGTGAAACTTGATAGGAGTCCCAGGATTCCTGTGGCACGTGGAAAGGGACCCTTGGTCTCCCGCCTCAGCTGGAGAGGCGTCCCAATAGCCCTGCCAAGCCTCGAGGAGAACCCCGAGTTGTCCCTCGCAACTAGGCAGGAGTCCTGACGTCGCTGAACAAACACGTGGTTGGAAGGGCCATCCCCGTCATACTTCGAGAATATACCCCAGGTTCCCGCCGCAACTCGAGAAAAACCATGAGACTTCCCCCTCGGGGCGAGATGATGCCCGATTCCCCTGCACTGCGTGCAGAGCAATTCCGTTTTGCACATCACACATGAAAGGAGCCTTGATTTCCTTGATGGCACTCCAGAGAATCCCCAAGAACACTGTTTCAAGGCTAGAGGGATCCTGAGGTCACTGTAGCAAAACGAAAGAGCTCCGTGGACCAAAAATCAACTCAAGATGAGAGGTTAGCCCCTGGCTTCGACTCCAGAGGAATACCACCTTACCACAAGCACCTCAAGAGGAGGCTTCTCACAGCTCTAGCTATGTGAGAGGGACCCTGAGTTTGCGGCCTCAAGTGGAATGGACACCGCGATGCCCTGACTCGAAATAAGGCCGGATATCCCTGCAGTGACTTGAATGCAGGCTCGTCTTGCATCTCCCAAGAAGAAAGGATGTCTGAATCCCCTGTGGAGACCACAGAGAAAGACCTAGTTCCCCACCTCATCGCGACCGGAGGCCTCATATCCTTTGAAAACTCCAGAGGTACGCGGAGATCAGTGCCTCCAAAGGAGACGATGCCTGACTCCTCGTGAAACTTGATAGGAGTCCCAGGATTCCTGTGGCACGTGGAAAGGGACCCTTGGTCTCCCGCCTCAGCTGGAGAGGCGTCCCAATTGCCCTGCCAAGCCTCGAGGAGAATCCCGAGTTGTCCCTCGCAACTAGGCAGGAGTCCTGACGTCGCTGAAGAAACACGTGGGTGGAAGGGCCATCCCCGTCGTAACTCGAGAATATACCCCAGGTTCCCGCCGCAACTCGAGAAAAACCATGAGACTTCCCCCTCGCCGCGAGATGAGGCCCGATTCCGCTGCACTGCCTGCAGAGCAATTCCGTGTGGCACATCACACATGAAAGGAGCCTTGATTTCCTTGATGGCACTCCAGAGAAACCCCAAGAACACTGTTTCAAGGCTAGAGGGATCCTGAGGTCACTGTAGCAACACGAAAGAGCTTCGTGGACCAAAAATCAACTCGAGATGAGAGGTTAGTCCCTGGCTTCGACTCCAGAGGAATACCACCTTACCACAAGCACCTCAAGAGGAGGTTTCTCTCAGCTCTAGCTATGTGAGAGGGACCCTGAATTTGCGGCCTCAAGTGGAATGGAGACCGTGATGCCCTGACTCGAAATAAGGCCGGATATCCCTGCAGTGACTTGAATGCAGGCTCGTCTTGCATCTCCCAAGACGAAAGGATGTCTGAATCCCCTGTGGAGACCACAGAGAAAGACCTAGTTCCCCACCTCATCGCGACCGGAGGCCTCACATCCTTTGAAAACTCCAGAGGTACGCGGAGATCAGTGCCTCCAAAGGAGACGATGCCTGACTCCTCGTGAAACTTGATAGGAGTCCCAGGATTCCTGTGGCACGTGGAAAGGGACCCTTGGTCTCCCGCCTCAGCTGGAGAGGCGTCCCAATAGCCCTGCCAAGCCTCGAGGAGAACCCCGAGTTGTCCCTCGCAACTAGGCAGGAGTCCTGACGTCGCTGAACAAACACGTGGTTGGAAGGGCCATCCCCGTCATACTTCGAGAATATACCCCAGGTTCCCGCCGCAACTCGAGAAAAACCATGAGACTTCCCCCTCGGGGCGAGATGCTGCCCGATTCCCCTGCACTGCGTGCAGAGCAATTCCGTTTTGCACATCACACATGAAAGGAGCCTTGATTTCCTTGATGGCACTCCAGAGAATCCCCAAGAACACTGTTTCAAGGCTAGAGGGATCCTGAGGTCACTGTAGCAAAACGAAAGAGCTCCGTGGACCAAAAATCAACTCGAGATGAGAGGTTAGCCCCTGGCTTCGACTCCAGAGGAATACCACCTTACCACAAGCACCTCAAGAGGAGGCTTCTCACAGCTCTAGCTATGTGAGAGGGACCCTGAGTTTGCGGCCTCAAGTGGAATGGACACCGCGATGCCCTGACTCGCAATAAGGCCGGATATCCCTGCAGTGACTTGAATGCAGGCTCGTCTTGCATCTCCCAAGAAGAAAGGATGTCTGAATCCCCTGTGGAGACCACAGAGAAAGACCTAGTTCCCCACCTCATCGCGACCGGAGGCCTCATATCCTTTGAAAACTCCAGAGGTACGCGGAGATCAGTGCCTCCAAAGGAGACGATGCCTGACTCCTCGTGAAACTTGATAGGAGTCCCAGGATTCCTGTGGCACGTGGAAAGGGACCCTTGGTCTCCCGCCTCAGCTGGAGAGGCGTCCCAATTGCCCTGCCAAGCCTCGAGGAGAATCCCGAGTTGTCCCTCGCAACTAGGCAGGAGTCCTGACGTCGCTGAAGAAACACGTGGGTGGAAGGGCCATCCCCGTCGTAACTCGAGAATATACCCCAGGTTCCCGCCGCAACTCGAGAAAAACCATGAGACTTCCCCCTCGCCGCGAGATGAGGCCCGATTCCGCTGCACTGCCTGCAGAGCAATTCCGTGTGGCACATCACACATGAAAGGAGCCTTGATTTCCTTGATGGCACTCCAGAGAAACCCCAAGAACACTGTTTCAAGGCTAGAGGGATCCTGAGGTCACTGTAGCAACACGAAAGAGCTCCGTGGACCAAAAATCAACTCGAGATGAGAGGTTAGTCCCTGGCTTCGACTCCAGAGGAATACCACCTTACCACAAGCACCTCAAGAGGAGGTTTCTCTCAGCTCTAGCTATGTGAGAGGGACCCTGAATTTGCGGCCTCAAGTGGAATGGAGACCGTGATGCCCTGACTCGAAATAAGGCCGGATATCCCTGCAGTGACTTGAATGCAGGCTCGTCTTGCATCTCCCAAGACGAAAGGATGTCTGAATCCCCTGTGCAGACCACAGAGAAAGACCTAGTTCCCCACCTCATCGCGACCGGAGGCCTCACATCCTTTGAAAACTCCAGAGGTACGCGGAGATCAGTGCCTCCAAAGGAGACGATGCCTGACTCCTCGTGAAACTTGATAGGAGTCCCAGGATTCCTGTGGCACGTGGAAAGGGACCCTTGGTCTCCCGCCTCAGCTGGAGAGGCGTCCCAATAGCCCTGCCAAGCCTCGAGGAGAACCCCGAGTTGTCCCTCGCAACTAGGCAGGAGTCCTGACGTCGCTGAACAAACACGTGGTTGGAAGGGCCATCCCCGTCATACTTCGAGAATATACCCCAGGTTCCCGCCGTAACTCGAGAAAAACCATGAGACATCCCCCTCGGGGCGAGATGCTGCCCGATTCCCCTGCACTGCGTGCAGAGCAATTCCGTGTGGCACATCACACATGAAAGGAGCCTTGATTTCCTTGATGGCACTCCAGAGAATCCCCAAGAACACTGTTTCAAGGCTAGAGGGATCCTGAGGTCACTGTAGCAAAACGAAAGAGCTCCGTGGACCAAAAATCAACTCGAGATGAGAGGTTAGCCCCTGGCTTCGACTCCAGAGGAATACCACCTTACCACAAGCACCTCAAGAGGAGGCTTCTCACAGCTCTAGCTATGTGAGAGGGACCCTGAGTTTGCGGCCTCAAGTGGAATGGACACCGAGATGCCCTGATGCGAAATAAGGCCAGATATCCCTGCAGTGACTTGAATGCAGGCTCGTCTTGCATCTCCCAAGACGAAAGGATGTCTGAATCCCCTGTGGAGACCAAGAGAAAGACCTAGTTCCCCACCTCATCGCGACCGGAGGCCTCATATCCTTTGAAAACTCCAGAGGTACGCGGAGATCAGTGTCTCCAAAGGAGACGATGCCTGACTCCTCGTGAAACTTGATAGGAGTCCCAGGATTCCTGTGGCACGTGGAAAGGGACCCTTGGTCTCCCGCCTCAGCTGGAGAGGCGTCCCAATTGCCCTGCCAAGCCTCGAGGAGAATCCCGAGTTGTCCCTCGCAACTAGGCAGGAGTCCTGACGTCGCTGAAGAAACACGTGGGTGGAAGGGCCATCCCCGTCGTAACTCGAGAATATACCCCAGTTTCCCGCCGCAACTCGAGAAAAACCATGAGACTTCCCCCTCGCCGCGAGATGAGGCCCGATTCCGCTGCACTGCCTGCAGAGCAATTCCGTGTGGCACATCACACATGAAAGGAGCCTTGATTTCCTTGATGGCACTCCAGAGAAACCCCAAGAACACTGTTTCAAGGCTAGAGGGATCCTGAGGTCACTGTAGCAATACGAAAGAGCTCCGTGGAACAAAAATCAACTCGAAATGAGAGCTTAGTCCCTGGCTTCGACTCCAGAGGAATACCACCTTACCACAAGCAATTCAAGAGGAGGCTTCTCTCAGCTCTACGTATGTGAGAGGGACCCTGAGTTTGCGGCCTCAAGTGGAATGGACACCGCGATGCCCTGACTCGAAATAAGGCCGGATATCCCTGCAGTGACTTGAATGCAGGCTCGTCTTGCATCTCCCAAGACGAAAGGATGTCTGAATCCCCTGTGAAGACCACAGAGAAAGACCTAGTTCCCCACCTCATCGCGACCGGAGGCCTCACATCCTTTGAAAACTCCAGAGGTATGCGGAGATCAGTGCCTCCAAAGGAGACGATGCCTGACTCCTCGTGAAACTTCATAGGATTCCCAGGATTCCTGTGGCACGTGGAAAAGGACCTTTGGTCTCCCGCCTCAGCTGGAGAGGCGTCCCAATTGCCCTGCCAAGCCTCGAGGAGAATCCCGAGTTGTCCATCGCAACTAGGCAGGAGTCCTGACGTCGCTGAACAAACACGTGTGTGGAAGGGCCATCCCCGTCGTAACTCGAGAATATTCCCCAGGTTCCCGCCGCAACTCGAGAAAAACCATGAGACTTCCCCCTCGCCGCGAGATGAGGCCCGATTCCCCTGCACTGCGTGCAGAGAAATTCCGTGTTGCACATCACACATGAAAGGAGCCTTGATTTCCTTGATGGCACTCCAGAGAAACCCCAAGAACACTGTTTCAAGGCTAGATGGATCCTGAGGTCACTGTAGCAACACGAAAGAGCTTCGTGGACCAAAAATCAACTCGAGATGAGAGGTTAGTCCCTGGCTTCGACTCCAGAGGAATACCACCTTACCACAAGCACCTCAAGAGGAGGCTTCTCTCAGCTCTAGCTATGTGAGAGGGACCCTGAATTTGCGGCCTCAAGTGGAATGAAGACCGTGATGCCCTGACTCGAAATAAGGCCGGATATCCCTGCAGTGACTTGAATGCAGGATCGTCTTGCATCTCCCAAGATGAAAGGATGTCTGAATCCCCTGTGCAGACCACAGAGAAAGACCTAGTTCCCCACCTCATCGCGACCGGAGGCCGCACATCCTTTGAAAACTCCAGAGGTACGCGGAGATCAGTGCCTCCAAAGGAGACGATGCCTGACTCCTCGTGAAACTTGATAGGAGTCCCAGGATTCCTGTGGCACGTGGAAAGGGACCCTTGGTCTCCCGCCTCAGCTGGAGAGGCGTCCCAATAGCCCTGCCAAGCCTCGAGGAGAACCTCGAGTTGTCCCTCGCAACTAGGCAGGAGTCCTGACGTCACTGAAGAAACACGTGAGTGGAAGGGCCATCCCCGTCGTAACTCGAGAATATACCCCAGGTTCCCGCCGCAACTCGAGAAAAACCATGAGACTTCCCCCTCGCCGCGAGATGAGGCCCGATTCCCCTGCACTGCGTGCAGAGCAATTCCGTGTTGCACATCACACATGAAAGGAGCCTTGATTTCCTTGATGGCACTCCAGAGAAACCCCAAGAACACTGTTTCAAGGCTAGAGGGATCCTGAGGTCACTGTAGCAACACGAAAGAGCTCCGTGGACCAAAAATCAACTCGAGATGAGAGGTTAGTCCCTGGCTTCGACTCCAGAGGAATACCACCTTACCACAAGCACCTCAAGAGGAGGCTTCTCACAGCTCTAGCTATGTGAGAGGCACCCTGATTTTGCGGCCTCAAGTGGAATGGACACCGCGATGCCCTGACTCGAAATAAGGCCTGATATCCCTGCAGTGACTTGAATGCAGGCTCGTCTTGCATCTCCCAAGACGAAAGGATGTCTGAATCCCCTGTGGAGACCACAGAGAAAGACCTACTTCCCCAGCTCATCGCGACCGGTGGCCTCACATCCCTTGAAAACTCCAGAGGTACGCGGAGATCAGTGCCTCCAAAGGAGACGATGCCTGACTCCTCGTGAAACTTGATAGGAGTCCCAGGATTCCTGTGGCACGTGGAAAGGGACCCTTGGTCTCCCGCCTCAGCTGGAGAGGCGTCCCAATTGCCCTGCCAAGCCTCGAGGAGAATCCCGAGTTGTCCCTCGCAACTAGGCAGGAGTCCTGCCGTCGCTGAACAAACACGTGTGTGGAAGGGCCATCCCCGTCTTAACTCGAGAATATACCCCAGGTTCCCGCCGCAACTCGAGAAAAACCATGAGACTTCCCCCTCGCCGCGAGATGAGGCCTGATTCCCCTGCACTGCGTGCAGAGCAATTCCGTGTTGCACATCACACATGAAAGGAGCCTTGATTTCCTTGATGGCACTCCAGAGAAACCCCAAGAACACTGTTTCAAGGCTAGAGGGATCCTGAGGTCACTGTAGCAACACGAAAGAGCTCCGTGGACCAAAAATCAACTCGAGATGAGAGGTTAGTCCCTGGCTTCGACTCCAGAGGAATACCACCTTACCACAAGCACCTCAAGAGGAGGCTTCTCTCAGCTCTAGCTATGTGAGAGGGACCCTGAATTTGCGGCCTCAAGTGAAATGGAACGCGCGATGCCCTGACTCGAAATAAGGCCGGATATCCATGCAGTGACTTGAATGCAGGCTCGTCTTGCATCTCCCAAGACGAAAGGATGTCTGAATCCCCTGTGGAGACCCCAGAGAAAGACCTAGTTCCCCACCTCATCGCGACCGGAGGCCTCA
Source organism: Cervus elaphus (assembly GCF_910594005.1). Taxonomy (NCBI): domain Eukaryota; kingdom Metazoa; phylum Chordata; class Mammalia; order Artiodactyla; family Cervidae; genus Cervus; species Cervus elaphus. Next base: position 9,045,524 of record NC_057834.1, on the reverse strand, counting down.
CATCCTTTGAAAACTCCAGAGGTACGCGGAGATCAGTGCCTCCAAAGGAGACGATGCCTGACTCCTCGTGAAACTTGATAGGAGTCCCAGGATTCCTGTGGCACGTGGAAAGGGACCCTTGGTCTCCCGCCTCAGCTGGAGAGGCGTTCCAATTGCCCTGCCAAGCCTCGAGGAGAATCCCGAGTTGTCCCTCGCAACTAGGCAGGAGTCCTGACGTCGCTGAACAAACACGTGTGTGGAAGGGCCATCCCCGTCGTAACTCGAGAATATTCCCCAGGTTCCCGCCGCAACTCGAGAAAAACCATGAGACTTCCCCCTCGCCGCGAGATGAGGCCCGATTCCCCTGCACTGCGTGCAGAGAAATTCCGTGTTGCACATCACATATGAAAGGAGTCTTGATTTCCTTGATGGCACTCCAGAGAAACCCCAAGAACACTGTTTCAAGGCGAGATGGATCCTGAGGTCACTGTAGCAACACGAAAGAGCTTCGTGGACCAAAAATCAACTCGAGATGAGAGGTTAGTCCCTGGCTTCGACTCCAGAGGAATACCACCTTACCACAAGCACCTCAAGAGGAGGCTTCTCTCAGCTCTAGCTATGTGAGAGGGACCCTGAATGGAGACCGTGATGCCGTGACTCGAAATAAGGCCGGATATCCCTGCAGTGACTTGAATGCAGGCTCGTCTTGCATCTCCCAAGACGAAAGGATGTCTGAATCCCCTGTGCAGACCACAGAGAAAGACCTAGTTCCCCACCTCATCGCGACCGGAGGCCTCACATCCTTTGAAAACTCCAGAGGTACGCGGAGATCAGTGCCTCCAAAGGAGACGATGCCTGACTCCTCGTGAAACTTGATAGGAGTCCCAGGATTCCTGTGGCACGTGGAAAGGGACCCTTGGTCTCCCGCCTCAGCTGGAGAGGCGTCCCAATAGCCCTGCCACGCCTCGAGGAGAACCTCGAGTTGTCCCTCGCAACTAGGCAGGAGTCCTGACGTCGCTGAAGAAACACGTGTGTGGAAGGGCCATCCCCGTCGTAACTCGAGAATATACCCCAGGTTCCCGCCGCAACTCGAGAAAAACCATGAGACTTCCCCCTCGCCGCGAGATGAGGCCCGATTCCCCTGCACTGCGTGCAGAGCAATTCCGTGTTGCACATCACACATGAAAGGAGCCTTGATTTCCTTGATGGCACTCCAGAGAAACCCCAAGAACACTGTTTCAAGGCTAGAGGGATCCTGAGGTCACTGTAGCAACACGAAAGAGCTCCGTGGACCAAAAATCAACTCGAGATGAGAGGTTAGTGCCTGGCTTCGACTCCAGAGGAATACCACCTTACCACAAGCACCTCAAGAGGAGGCTTCTCACAGCTCTAGCTATGTGAGAGGGACCCTGATTTTGCGGCCTCAAGTGGAAAGGACACCGCGATGTCCTGACTCGAAAATAGGCCGGATATCCCTGCAGTGACTTGAATGCAGGCTCGTCTTGCATCTCCCAAGACGAAAGGATGTCTGAATCCCCTGTGGAGACCACAGAGAAAGACCTAGTTCCCCACCTCATCGCGACCGGAGGCCTCACATCCTTTGAAAACTCCAGAGGTACGCGGAGATCAGTGCCTCCAAAGGAGACGATACCTGACTCCTCGTGAAACTTGATAGGATTCCCAGGATTCCTGTGGCACGTGGAAAGGGACTCTTGGTCTCCCGCCTCAGTTGGAGAGGCGTCCCAATTGCCCTGCCAAGCCTCGGGGAGAATCCCGAGTTGTCCCTCGCAACTAGGCAGGAGTCCTGACGTCGCTGAACAAACACGTGTGTGGAAGGGCCATCCCCGTCGTAACTCGAGAATATACCCCAGGTTCCCGCCGCAACTCGAGAAAAACCATGAGACTTCCACCTCGCCGCGAGATGAGGCCCGATTCCCCTGCACTGCGTGCTGAGTAATTCCGTGTTGCACATCACACATGAAAGGAGCCTTGATTTCCTTGGTGGCACTCCAGCGAAACCCCAAGAACACTGTTTCAAGGCTAGAGGGATCCTGAGGTCACTGTAGCAACACAAAAGAGCTCCGTGGACCAAAAATCAACTCGAGATGAGAGCTTAGTCCCTGGCTTCGACTCCAGAGGAATACCACCTTACCACAAGCACCTCAAGAGGAGGCTTCTCTCAGCTCTAGGTATGTGAGAGGGACCCTGAGTTTGCGGCCTCAAGTGGAATGGACACCGCGATGCCCTGACGCGAAATAAGGCGGGATATCCCTGCAGTGACTTGAATGCAGGCTCGTCTTGCATCTCCCAAGACGAAAGGATGTCTGAATCCCCTGTGGAGACCACAGAGAAAGACCTACTTCCCCAGCTCATCGCGACCGGTGGCCTCACATCCCTTGAAAACTCCAGAGGTACGCGGAGATCAGTGCCTCCAAAGGAGACGATGCCTGACTCCTCGTGAAACTTGATAGGAGTCCCAGGATTCCTGTGGCACGTGGAAAGGGACCCTTGGTCTCCCGCCTCAGCTGGAGAGGCGTCCCAATTGCCCTGCCAAGCCTCGAGGAGAATCCCGAGTTGTCCCTCGCAACTAGGCAGGAGTCCTGCCGTCGCTGAACTAACACGTGTGTGGAAGGGCCATCCCCGTCTTAACTCGAGAATATACCCCAGGTTCCCGCCGCAACTGGAGAAAAACCATGAGACTTCCCCCTCGCCGCGAGATGAGGCCTGATTCCCCTGCACTGCGTGCAGAGCAATTCCGTGTTGCACATCACACATGAAAGGAGCCTTGATTTCCTTGATGGCACTCCAGAGAAACCCCAAGAACACTGTTTCAAGGCTAGAGGGATCCTGAGGTCACTGTAGCAACACGAAAGAGCTCCGTGGACCAAAAATCAACTCGAGATGAGAGGTTAGTCCCTGGCTTCGACTCCAGAGGAATACCACCTTACCACAAGCACCTCAAGAGGAGGCTTCTCTCAGCTCTAGCTATGTGAGAGGGACCCTGAATTTGCGGCCTCAAGTGGAATGGAACCCGCGATGCCCTGACTCGAAATAAGGCCGGATATCCATGCAGTGACTTGAATGCAGGCTCGTCTTGCATCTCCCAAGACGAAAGGATGTCTGAATCCCCTTTGGAGACCCCAGAGAAAGACCTAGTTCCCCACCTCATCGCGACCGGAGGCCTCACATCCTTTGAAAACTCCAGAGGTACGCGGAGATCAGTGCCTCCAAAGGAGACGATGCCTGACTCCTCGTGAAACTTGATAGGAGTCCCAGGATTCCTGTGGCACGTGGAAAGGGATCCTGGGTCTCCCGCCTCAGCTGGAGAGGCATCCCAATTGCCCTGCCAAGCCTCGAGGAGAACCCCGAGTTGTCCCTCGCAACTAGGCAGGAGTCCTGACGTCGCTGAACAAACACGTGGTTTGAAGGGACATCCCCGTCATACTTCGAGAATATACCCCAGGTTCCCGCCGCAACTCGAGAAAAACCATGAGACTTTCCCCTCGGGGTGAAATGCTCCCCGATTCCCCTGCACTGCGTGCAGAGCAATTCCGTTTTGCACATCACACATGAAAGGAGCCTTGATTTCCTTGATGGCACTCCAGAGAATCCCCAAGAACACTGTTTCAAGGCTAGAGGGATCCTGAGGTCACTGTAGCAAAACGAAAGAGCTCCGTGGACCAAAAATCAACTCGAGATGAGAGGTTAGCCCCTGGCTTCGACTCCAGAGGAATACCACCTTACCACAAGCACCTCAAGAGGAGGCTTCTCACAGCTCTAGCTATGTGAGAGGGACCCTGAGTTTGCCTCCTCAAGTGGAATGGACACCGCGATGCCCTGACTCGAAATAAGGCCGGATATCCCTGCAGTGACTTGAATGCAGGCTCGTCTTGCATCTCCCAAGACGAAAGGATGTCTGAATCCCCTGTGCAGACCACAGAGAAAGACCTAGTTCCCCACCTCATCGCGACCGGAGGCCTCACATCCTTTGAAAACTCTAGAGGTACGCGGAGATCAGTGCCTCCAAAGGAGACGATGCCTGACTCCTCGTGAAACTTGATAGGAGCCCCAGGATTCCTGTGGCACGTGGAAAGGGACCCTTGGTCTCCCGCCTCAGCTGGAGAGGCGTCCCAATTGCCCTGCCAAGCCTCGAGGAGAATCCCGAGTTGTCCCTCGCAACTAGGCAGGAGTCCTGACGTCGCTGAAGAAACACGTGGTTGGAAGGGCCATCCCCGTCGTAACTCGAGAATATACCCCAGGTTCCCGCCGCAACTCGAGAAAAACCATGAGACTTCCCCCTCGCCGCGAGATGAGGCCCGATTCCGCTGCACTGCGTGCAGAGCAATTCCGTGTTGCACATCACACATGAAAGGAGCCTTGATTTCCTTGATGGCACTCCAGAGAAACCCCAAGAACACTGTTTCAAGGCTAGAGGGATCCTGAGGTCACTGTAGCAACACGAAAGAGCTCCGTGGAACAAAAATCAACTCGAGGTGAGAGCTTAGTCCCTGGCTTCGACTCCAGAGGAATACCACCTTACCACAAGCAATTCAAGAGGAGGCTTCTCTCAGCTCTAGGTATGTGAGAGGGACCCTGAGTTTGCGGCCTCAAGTGGAATGGACACCGCGATGCCCTGACTCGAAATAAGGCCGGATATCCCTGCAGTGACTTGAATGCAGGCTCGTCTTGCATCTCCCAAGACGAAAGGATGTCTGAATCCCCTGTGGAGACCACAGAGAAAGACCTAGTTCCCCACCTCATCGCGACCGGAGGCCTCACATCCTTTGAAAACTCCAGAGGTACGCGGAGATCAGTGCCTCCAAAGGAGACGATGCCTGACTCCTCGTGAAACTTGATAGGATTCCCAGGATTCCTGTGGCACGTGGAAAAGGACCTTTGGTCTCCCGCCTCAGCTGGAGAGGCGTCCCAATTGCCCTGCCAAGCCTCGAGGAGAATCCCGAGTTGTCCCTCGCAACTAGGCAGGAGTCCTGACGTCGCTGAACAAACACGTGTGTGGAAGGGCCATCCCCGTCGTAACTCGAGAATATTCCCCAGGTTCCCGCCGCAACTCGAGAAAAACCATGAGACTTCCCCCTCGCCGCGAGATGAGGCCCGATTCCCCTGCACTGCGTGCAGAGAAATTCCGTGTTGCACATCACACATGAAAGGAGCCTTGATTTCCTTGATGGCACTCCAGAGAAACCCCAAGAACACTGTTTCAAGGCTAGAGGGATCCTGAGGTCACTGTAGCAACACGAAAGAGCTTCGTGGACCAAAAATCAACTCGAGATGAGAGCTTAGTCCCTGGCTTCGACTCCAGAGGAATACCACCTTACCACAAGCACCTCAAGAGGAGGCTTCTCTCAGCTCTAGCTATGTGAGAGGGACCCTGAGTTTGCGGCCTCAAGTGGAATGGAGACCGTGATGCCCTGACTCGAAATAAGGCCGGATATCCCTGCAGTGACTTGAATGCAGGCTCGTCTTGCATCTCCCAAGACGAAAGGATGTCTGAATCCCCTCTGCAGACCACAGAGAAAGACCTAGTTCCCCACCTCATCGCGACCGGAGGCCTCACATCCTTTGAAAACTCCAGAGGTACGCGGAGATCAGTGCCTCCAAAGGAGACGATGCCTGACTCCTCGTGAAACTTGATAGGAGTCCCAGGATTCCTGTGGCACGTGGAAAGGGACCCTTGGTCTCCCGCCTCAGCTGGAGAGGCGTCCCAATTTCCCTGCCAAGCCTCGGGGAGAATCCCGAGTTGTCCCTCGCAACTAGGCAGGAGTCCTGACGTCACTGAAGAAACACCTGTGTGGAAGGGCCATCCCCGTCTTAACTCGAGAATATTCCCCAGGTTCCCGCCGCAACTCGAGAAAAACCATGAGACTTCCCCCTCGTCGCGAGATGAGGCCCGATTCCCCTGCACTGCATGCAGAGCAATTCCGTGTTGCACATCACACATGAAAGCAGCCTTGATTTCCTTGATGGCACTCCAGAGAAACCCGAGGAACACTGTTTCAAGGCTAGAGGGATCCTGAGGTCACTGTAGCAACACGAAAGAGCTCCGTGGACCAAAAATCAACTCGAGATGAGAGCTTAGTCCCTGGCTTCGACTCCAGAGGAATACCACCTTACCACAAGCACCTCAAGAGGAGGCTTCTCTCAGCTCTAGGTATGTGAGAGGGACCCTGAGTTTGCGGCCTCAAGTGGAATGGACACCGCGATGCCCTGACGCGAAATAAGGCCGGATATCCCTGCAGTGACTTGAATGCAGGCTCGTCTTGCATCTCCCAAGACGAAAGGATGTCTGAATCTCCTGTGGAGACCACAGAGAAAGACCTAGTTCCCCACCTCATCGCGACCGAGTCATCACATCCTTTGAAAACTCCAGAGGCACGTGGAGATCAGTGCCTCCAAAGGAGACGATGCCTGACTCCTCGTGAAACTTGATAGGAGTCCCAGGATTCCTGTGGCACGTGGAAAGGGACCCTTGGTCTCCCGCCTCAGCTGGAGAGGCGTCCCATTTGCCCTGCCAAGCCTCGAGGAGAATCCCGAGTTGTCCCTCGCAACTAGGCAGGAGTCCTGACGTCGCTGAACTAACACGTGTGTGGAAGGGCCATCCCCGTCGTAACTCGAGAATATACCCCAGCTTCCCACCGCAACTCGAGAAAAACCATGAGACTTCCCGCTCGCCGCGAGATGAGGCCCGATTCCCCTGCACTGCGTGCAGAGCAATTCCGTGTTGCACATCACACATGAAAGGAGCCTTGATTTCCTTGATGGCACTCCAGAGAAACCCCAAGAACACTGTTTCAAGGCTAGAGGGATCCTGAGGTCACTGTAGCAACACGAAAGAGCTCTGTGGACCAAAAATCAACTCGCGATGAAAGGTTAGTCCCTGGCTTCGACTCCAGAGGAATACCACCTTACCACAAGCACCTCAAGAGGAGGCTTCTCTCAGCTCTAGCTATGTGAGAGGGACCCTGAGTTTGCGGCCTCAAGTCGAATGGAAACCGCGATGCCCTGACTCGAAATAAGGCCGGGTATGCCTGCAGTGACTTGAATGCAGGCTCGTCTTGCATCTCCCAAGACGAAAGGATGTCTGAATCCCCTGTGGATACCACAGAGAAAGACCTAGTTCCCCACCTCGTCACGACCTGAGGCCTCACATCCTTTGAAAACTCCAGAGGTACGCGGAGATCAGTGCCTCCAAAGGAGACGATGCCTGACTCCTCGTGAACCTTGATAGGAGTCCCAAGATTCCTATGGCACGTGGAATGGGACCCTTGGTCTCCCGCCTCAGCTGGAGAGGAGTCCCAATTGCCCTGCCAAGCCTCGAGGAGAACCCCGAGTTGTCCCTCACAACTAGGCAGGAGACCTGACGTCACTGAACAAACACGTGGTTGGAAGGGCCATCCCTGTCGTACTTCGAGAATATACCCCAGGTTCCCGCCGCAACTCGAGAAAAACCATGAGACTTCCCCCTCGCCTCGAGATGAGGCCCGATTCCCCTGCACTGCGTGCAGAACAATTCCGTGTTGCACATCACACATGAAAGGAGCCTTGATTTCCTTGATGGCACTCCAGCGAAACCCCAAGAACACTGTTTCAAGGCTAGAGGGAACCTGAGGTCACTGTAGCAACACGAAAGAGCTCTGTGGACCAAAATTCAACTCGAGATGAGAGGTTAGTCCCTGTCTTCGACTCCAGAGGAATACCACCTCACCACAAGCACCTCAAGAGGTGGCTTCTCTCAGCTCTAGGTATGTGAGAGGCACCCTGAGTTTGCGGCCTCAAGTGGAATGGACACCGCGATGCCCTGACTCGAAATAAGGCCGGATATCCCTGCAGTGACTTGAATGCAGGCTCGTCTTACATCTCCCAAGACGAAAGGATGTCTGAATCCCCTGTGGAGACCACAAAGAAAGACCTAGTTTCCCACCTCATCGCGACCGGAGGCCTCACATCCCTTGAAAACTCCAGAGGTACGCGAAGATCAGTGCCTCCAAAGAAGACGATGCCTGACTCCTCGTGAAACTTGATAGGAGTCCCAGGATTCCTGTGGCACGTGGAAAGGGACTCTTGGTCTCCCGCCTCAGCTGGAGAGGCGTCCCAATTGCCCCGCCAACCCTCGAGGAGAATCCCGAGTTGTCCTTTGAAACTATGCAGGAGTCCTGCCGTCGCTGAACTAACACGTGTGTGGAAGGGCCATCCCCGTCGTAACTCGAGAATATACCCCAGGTTCCCGCCGCAACTCGAGAAAAACCATGAGACTTCCCCCTCGTCGCGAGATTAGACCCGATTCCCCTGCACTGCGTGCAGAGCAATTCCGTGTTGCACAGGCTCCTCTTGCATCTCCCATGACGAAAGGATGTCTGAATCCCCTGTGGAGACCACAGAGAAAGACCTAGTTCCCCACCTCATCGCGACCGGAGGCCTCACATCCTTTGAAAACTCCAGAGGTACGCGGAGATCAGTGCCTCCAAAGGAGACGATGCCTGACTCCTCGTGAAACTTGATAGGAGTCCCAGGATTCCTGTGTCACGTGGAAAGGGACCCTTGGTCTCCCGCCTCAGCTGGAGAGGCGTCCCCATTGCCCTGCCAAGCCTCGAGGAGAATCCCGAGTTGTCCCTCGCAAATAGGCAGGAGTCCTGACGTCGCTGAAGAAACACGTGTGTGGAAGGGCCATCCCCGTCGTAACTCGAGAATATTCCCCAGGTTCCCGCCGCAACTCGAGAAAAACCATGAGACTTCCACCTCGCCGCGAGATGAGGCCCGATTCCCCTGCACTGCGTGCAGAGCAATTCCGTGTTGCACATCACACATGAAAGGAGCCTTGATTTCCTTGATGGCACTCCAGAGAAAACCCAAGAACACTGTTTCAAGGCTAGAGGGATCCTGAGGTCACTGTAGCAACACAAAAGAGCTCCGTGGACCAAAAATCAACTCGAGATGAGAGGTTAGTCCCTGGCTTCGACTCCAGAGGAATACCACCTTACCACAAGCACCTCAAGAGGAGGCTTCTCTCAGCTCTAGCTATGTGAGAGGGACCCTGAGTTTGCGCCCTCAAGTGGAATGGAGACCAAGATGCCCTTACTCGAAATAAGGCCGTATATCCCTGCAGTGACTTGAATGCAGGCTCGTCTTGCATCTCCCAAGACGAAAGAATGTCTGAATCCCCTGTGGAGACCACAGAGAAAGACCTAGATCCCCACCTCATCGCGACCGGAGGCCTCACATCCTTTGAAAACTCCAGAGGTACGCGGAGATCAGTGCCTCCAAAGGAGACGATGCCTGACTCCTCGTGAAACTTGATAGGAGTCCCAGGATTCCTGTGGCACGTGGAAAGGGACCCTTGGTCTCCCGCCTCAGCTGGAGAGGGGTCCCATTTGCCCTGCCAAGCCTCGAGGAGATTCCCGGTTGTCCCTCGCAACTAGGCAGGAGTCCTGACGACGCTGAAGAAACACGTGTGTGGAAGGGCCATCCCCGTCGTAACTAGAGAATATACCCCAGGTTCCCGCCGCAATTCGAGAAAAACCATGAGACTTCCCCCTCGTCGCGAGATGAGGCCCGATTCCCCTGCACTTCATGCAGAGCAATTCCGTGTTGCACATCACACATGAAAGCAGCCTTGATTTCCTTGATGGCACTCCAGAGAAACCCGAAGAACACTGTTTCAAGGCTAGAGGGATCCTGAGGTCACTGTAGCAACACGAAAGAGCTCCGTGGACCAAAAATCAACTCGAGATGAGAGCTTAGTCCCTGGCTTCGACTCCAGAGGAATACCACCTTACCACAAGCACCTCAAGAGGAGGCTTCTTTCAGCTCTAGGTATGTGAGAGGGACCCTGAGTTTGCGGCCTCAAGTGGAATGGACACCGCGATGCCCTGACGCGAAATAAGGCCGGATATCCCTGCAGTGACTTGAATGCAGGCTCGTCTTGCATCTCCCAAGACGAAAGGATGTCTGAATCTCCTGTGGAGACCACAGAGAAAGACCTAGTTCCCCACCTCATCGCGACCGAGTCCTCACATCCTTTGAAAACTCCAGAGGCACGTGGAGATCAGTGCCTCCAAAGGAGACGATGCCTGACTCCTCGTGAAACTTGATAGGAGCCCCAGGATTCCTGTGGCACGTGGAAAGGGACCCTTGGTCTCCCGCCTCAGCTGGAGAGGCGTCCCAATTGCCCTGCCAAGCCTCGAGGAGAATCCCGAGTTGTCCCTCGCAACTAGGCAGGAGTCCTGACGTCGCTGAAGAAACACGTGCTTGGAAGGGCCATCCCCGTCGTAACTCGAGAATATACCCCAGGTTCCCGCCGCAACTCGAGAAAAACCATGAGACTTCCCCCTCGCCGCGAGATGAGGCCCGATTCCGCTGCACTGCGTGCAGAGCAATTCCGTGTTGCACATCACACATGAAAGGAGCCTTGATTTCCTTGATGGCACTCCAGAGAAACCCCAAGAACACTGTTTCAAGGCTAGAGGGATCCTGAGGTCACTGTAGCAACACGAAAGAGCTCCGTGGAACAAAAATCAACTCGAGGTGAGAGCTTAGTCCCTGGCTTCGACTCCAGAGGAATACCACCTTACCACAAGCAATTCAAGAGGAGGCTTCTCTCAGCTCTAGGTATGTGAGAGGGACCCTGAGTTTGCGGCCTCAAGTGGAATGGACACCGCGATGCCCTGACTCGAAATAAGGCCGGATATCCCTGCAGTGACTTGAATGCAGGCTCGTCTTGCATCTCCCAAGACGAAAGGATGTCTGAATCCCCTGTGGAGACCACAGAGAAAGACCTAGTTCCCCACCTCATCGCGACCGGAGGCCTCACATCCTTTGAAAACTCCAGAGGTACGCGGAGATCAGTGCCTCCAAAGGAGACGATGCCTGACTCCTCGTGAAACTTGATAGGATTCCCAGGATTCCTGTGGCACGTGGAAAAGGACCTTTGGTCTCCCGCCTCAGCTGGAGAGGCGTCCCAATTGCCCTGCCAAGCCTCGAGGAGAATCCCGAGTTGTCCCTCGCAACTAGGCAGGAGTCCTGACGTCGCTGAACTAACACGTGTGTGGAAGGGCCATCCCCGTCGTAACTCGAGAATATTCCCCAGGTTCCCGCCGCAACTCGAGAAAAACCATGAGACTTCCCCCTCGCCGCGAGATGAGGCCCGATTCCCCTGCACTGCGTGCAGAGAAATTCCGTGTTGCACATCACACATGAAAGGAGCCTTGATTTCCTTGATGGCACTCCAGAGAAACCCCAAGAACACTGTTTCAAGGCTAGAGGGAACCTGAGGTCACTGTAGCAACACGAAAGAGCTTCGTGGACCAAAAATCAACTCGAGATGAGAGCTTAGTCCCTGGCTTCGACTCCAGAGGAATACCACCTTACCACAAGCACCTCAAGAGGAGGCTTCTCTCAGCTCTAGCTATGTGAGAGGGACCCTGAGTTTGCGGCCTCAAGTGGAATGGAGACCGTGATGCCCTGACTCGAAATAAGGCCGGATATCCCTGCAGTGACTTGAATGCAGGCTCGTCTTGCATCTCCCAAGACGAAAGGATGTCTGAATCCCCTGTGCAGACCACAGAGAAAGACCTAGTTCCCCACCTCATCGCGACCGGAGGCCTCACATCCTTTGAAAACTCCAGAGGTACGCGGAGATCAGTGCCTCCAAAGGAGACGATGCCTGACTCCTCGTGAAACTTGATAGGAGTCCCAGGATTCCTGTGGCACGTGGAAAGGGACCCTTGGTCTCCCGCCTCAGCTGGAGAGGCGTCCCAATTTCCCTGCCAAGCCTCGAGGAGAATCCCGAGTTGTCCCTCGCAACTAGGCAGGAGTCCTGACGTCGCTGAAGAAACACCTGTGTGGAAGGGCCATCCCCGTCTTAACTCGAGAATATTCCCCAGGTTCCCGCCGCAACTCGAGAAAAACCATGAGACTTCCCCCTCGCCGCGAGATGAGGCCCGATTCCCCTGCACTGCGTGCAGAGCAATTCCGTGTTGCACATCACACATGAAAGGAGCCTTGATTTCCTTGATGGCACTCCAGAGAAAACCCAAGAACACTGTTTCAAGGCTAGAGGGATCCTGAGGTCACTGTAGCAACACAAAAGAGCTCCGTGGACCAAAAATCAACTCGAGATGAGAGGTTAGTCCCTGGCTTCGACTCCAGAGGAATACCACCTTACCACAAGCACCTCAAGACGAGGCTTCTCTCAGCTCTAGCTATGTGAGAGGGACCCTGAGTTTGCGGCCTCAAGTGGAATGGAGACCAAGATGCCCTCACGCGAAATAAGGCCGTATATCCCTGCAGTGACTTGAATGCAGGCTCGTCTTGCATCTCCCAAGACGAAAGAATGTCTGAATCCCCTGTGGAGACCACAGAGAAAGACCTAGATCCCCACCTCATCGCGACCGGAGGCCTCACATCCTTTGAAAACTCCAGAGGTACGCGGAGATCAGTGCCTCCAAAGGAGACGATGCCTGACTCCTCGTGAAACTTGATAGGAGTCCCAGGATTCCTGTGGCACGTGGAAAGGGACCCTTGGTCTCCCGCCTCAGCTGGAGAGGCGTCCCATTTGCCCTGCCAAGCCTCGAGGAGATTCCCCAGTTGTCCCTCGCAACTAGGCAGGAGTCCTGACGACGCTGAAGAAACACGTGTGTGGAAGGGCCATCCCCGTCGTAACTAGAGAATATACCCCAGGTTCCCGCCGCAATTCGAGAAAAACCATGAGACTTCCCCCTCGTCGCGAGATGAGGCCCGATTCCCCTGCACTGCATGCAGAGCAATTCCGTGTTGCACATCACACATGAAAGCAGCCTTGATTTCCTTGATGGCACTCCAGAGAAACCCGAAGAACACTGTTTCAAGGCTAGAGGGATCCTGAGGTCACTGTAGCAACACGAAAGAGCTCCGTGGACCAAAAATCAACTCGAGATGAGAGCTTAGTCCCTGGCTTCGACTCCAGAGGAATACCACCTTACCACAAGCACCTCAAGAGGAGGCTTCTCTCAGCTCTAGGTATGTGAGAGGGACCCTGAGTTTGCGGCCTCAAGTGGAATGGACACCGCGATGCCCTGACGCGAAATAAGGCCGGATATCCCTGCAGTGACTTGAATGCAGGCTCGTCTTGCATCTCCCAAGACGAAAGGATGTCTGAATCTCCTGTGGAGACCACAGAGAAAGACCTAGTTCCCCACCTCATCGCGACCGAGTCCTCACATCCTTTGAAAACTCCAGAGGCACGTGGAGATCAGTGCCTCCAAAGGAGACGATGCCTGACTCCTCGTGAAACTTGATAGGAGTCCCAGGATTCCTGTGGCACGTGGAAAGGGACCCCTGGTCTCCCGCCTCAGCTGGAGAGGCGTCCCATTTGCCCTGCCAAGCCTCGAGGAGAATCCCGAGTTGTCCCTCGCAACTAGGCAGGAGTCCTGACGTCGCTGAACTAACACGTGTGTGGAAGGGCCATCCCCGTCGTAACTCGAGAATATACCCCAGCTTCCCACCGCAACTCGAGAAAAACCATGAGACTTCCCGCTCGCCGCGAGATGAGGCCCGATTCCCCTGCACTGCGTGCAGAGCAATTCCGTGTTGCACATCACACATGAAAGGAGCCTTGATTTCCTTGATGGCACTCCAGAGAAACCCCAAGAACACTGTTTCAAGGCTAGAGGGATCCTGAGGTCACTGTAGCAACACGAAAGAGCTCTGTGGACCAAAAATCAACTCGCGATGAAAGGTTAGTCCCTGGCTTCGACTCCAGAGGAATACCACCTTACCACAAGCACCTCAAGAGGAGGCTTCTCTCAGCTCTAGCTATGTGAGAGGGACCCTGAGTTTGCGGCCTCAAGTCGAATGGAAACCGCGATGCCCTGACTCGAAATAAGGCCGGGTATGCCTGCAGTGACTTGAATGCAGGCTCGTCTTGCATCTCCCAAGACGAAAGGATGTCTGAATCCCCTGTGGATACCACAGAGAAAGACCTAGTTCCCCACCTCGTCACGACCTGAGGCCTCACATCCTTTGAAAACTCCAGAGGTACGCGGAGATCAGTGCCTCCAAAGGAGACGATGCCTGACTCCTCGTGAAACTTGATAGGAGTCCCAAGATTCCTATGGCACGTGGAATGGGACCCTTGGTCTCCCGCCTCAGCTGGAGAGGAGTCCCAATTGCCCTGCCAAGCCTCGAGGAGAACCCCGAGTTGTCCCTCACAACTAGGCAGGAGACCTGACGTCACTGAACAAACACGTGGTTGGAAGGGCCATCCCTGTCGTACTTCGAGAATATACCCCAGGTTCCCGCCGCAACTCGAGAAAAACCATGAGACTTCCCCCTCGCCTCGAGATGAGGCCCGATTCCCCTGCACTGCGTGCAGAGCAATTCCGTGTTGCACATCACACATGAAAGGAGCCTTGATTTCCTTGATGGCACTCCAGCGAAACCCCAAGAACACTGTTTCAAGGCTAGAGGGAACCTGAGGTCACTGTAGCAACACGAAAGAGCTCTGTGGACCAAAATTCAACTCGAGATGAGAGGTTAGTCCCTGTCTTCGACTCCAGAGGAATACCACCTCACCACAAGCACCTCAAGAGGTGGCTTCTCTCAGCTCTAGGTATGTGAGAGGCACCCTGAGTTTGCGGCCTCAAGTGGAATGGACACCGCGATGCCCTGACTCGAAATAAGGCCGGATATCCCTCCAGTGACTTGAATGCAGGCTCGTCTTACATCTCCCAAGACGAAAGGATGTCTGAATCCCCTGTGGAGACCACAAAGAAAGACCTAGTTTCCCACCTCATCGCGACCGGAGGCCTCACATCCCTTGAAAACTCCAGAGGTACGCGAAGATCAGTGCCTCCAAAGAAGACGATGCCTGACTCCTCGTGAAACTTGATAGGAGTCCCAGGATTCCTGTGGCACGTGGAAAGGGACTCTTGGTCTCCCGCCTCAGCTGGAGAGGCGTCCCAATTGCCCCGCCAACCCTCGAGGAGAATCCCGAGTTGTCCTTTGAAACTATGCAGGAGTCCTGCCGTCGCTGAACTAACACGTGTGTGGAAGGGCCATCCCCGTCGTAACTCGAGAATATACCCCAGGTTCCCGCCGCAACTCGAGAAAAACCATGAGACTTCCCCCTCGTCGCGAGATTAGACCCGATTCCCCTGCACTGCGTGCAGAGCAATTCCGTGTTGCACAGGCTCCTCTTGCATCTCCCATGACGAAAGGATGTCTGAATCCCCTGTGGAGACCACAGAGAAAGACCTAGTTCCCCACCTCATCGCGACCGGAGGCCTCACATCCTTTGAAAACTCCAGAGGTACGCGGAGATCAGTGCCTCCAAAGGAGACGATGCCTGACTCCTCGTGAAACTTGATAGGAGTCCCAGGATTCCTGTGGCACGTGGAAAGGGACCCTTGGTCTCCCGCCTCAGCTGGAGAGGCGTCCCCATTGCCCTGCCAAGCCTCGAGGAGAATCCCGAGTTGTCCCTCGCAAATAGGCAGGAGTCCTGACGTCGCTGAAGAAACACGTGTGTGGAAGGGCCATCCCCGTCGTAACTCGAGAATATTCCCCAGGTTCCCGCCGCAACTCGAGAAAAACCATGAGACTTCCACCTCGCCGCGAGATGAGGCCCGATTCCCCTGCACTGCGTGCAGAGCAATTCCGTGTTGCACATCACACATGAAAGGAGCCTTGATTTCCTTGATGGCACTCCAGAGAAAACCCAAGAACACTGTTTCAAGGCTAGAGGGATCCTGAGGTCACTGTAGCAACACAAAAGAGCTCCGTGGACCAAAAATCAACTCGAGATGAGAGGTTAGTCCCTGGCTTCGACTCCAGAGGAATACCACCTTACCACAAGCACCTCAAGAGGAGGCTTCTCTCAGCTCTAGCTATGTGAGAGGGACCCTGAGTTTGCGGCCTCAAGTGGAATGGAGACCAAGATGCCCTGACGCGAAATAAGGACGGATATCCCTGCAGTGACTTGAATGCAGGCTCGTCTTGCATCTCCCAAGACGAAAGGATGTCTGAATACCCTGTGGAGACCACAGAGAAAGACCTAGATCCCCACCTCATCGCGACCGGAGGCCTCACATCCTTTGAAAACTCCAGAGGTACGCGGAGATCAGTGCCTCCAAAGGAGACGATGCCTGACTCCTCGTGAAACTTGATAGGAGTCCCAGGATTCCTGTGGCACGTGGAAAGGGACCCTTGGTCTCCCGCCTCAGCTGGAGAGGCGTCCCATTTGCCCTGCCAAGCCTCGAGGAGATTCCCGAGTTGTCCCTCGCAACTAGGCAGGAGTCCTGACGACGCTGAAGAAACACGTGTGTGGAAGGGCCATCCCCGTCGAAACTAGAGAATATACCCCAGGTTCCCGCCGCAATTCGAGAAAAACCATGAGACTTCCCCCTCGTCGCGAGATGAGGCCCGATTCCCCTGCACTTCATGCAGAGCAATTCCGTGTTGCACATCACACATGAAAGCAGCCTTGATTTCCTTGATGGCACTCCAGAGAAACCCGAAGAACACTGTTTCAAGGCTAGAGGGATCCTGAGGTCACTGTAGCAACACGAAAGAGCTCCGTGGACCAAAAATCAACTCGAGATGAGAGCTTAGTCCCTGGCTTCGACTCCAGAGGAATACCACCTTACCACAAGCACCTCAAGAGGAGGCTTCTTTCAGCTCTAGGTATGTGAGAGGGACCCTGAGTTTGCGGCCTCAAGTGGAATGGACACCGCGATGCCCTGACGCGAAATAAGGCCGGATATCCCTGCAGTGACTTGAATGCAGGCTCGTCTTGCATCTGCCAAGACGAAAGGATGTCTGAATCTCCTGTGGAGACCACAGAGAAAGACCTAGATCCCCACCTCATCGCGACCGAGTCCTCACATCCTTTGAAAACTCCAGAGGCACGTGGAGATCAGTGCCTCCAAAGGAGACGATGCCTGACTCCTCGTGAAACTTGATAGGAGTCCCAGGATTCCTGTGGCACGTGGAAAGGGACCCTTGGTCTCCCTCCTCAGCTGGAGAGGCGTCCCATTTGCCCTGCCAAGCCTCGAGGAGAATCCCGAGTTGTCCCTCGCAACTAGGCAGGAGTCCTGACGTCGCTGAACTAACACGTGTGTGGAAGGGCCATCCCCGTCGTAACTCGAGAATATACCCCAGCTTCCCGCCGCAACTCGAGAAAAACCATGAGACTTCCCGCTCGCCGCGAGATGAGGCCCGATTCCCCTGCACTGCGTGCAGAGCAATTCCGTGTTGCACATCACACATGAAAGGAGCCTTGATTTCCTTGATGGCACTCCAGAGAAACCCCAAGAACACTGTTTCAAGGCTAGAGGGATCCTGAGGTCACTGTAGCAACACGAAAGAGCTCTGTGGACCAAAAATCAACTCGCGATGAAAGGTTAGTCCCTGGCTTCGACTCCAGAGGAATACCACCTTACCACAAGCACCTCAAGAGGAGGCTTCTCTCAGCTCTAGCTATGTGAGAGGGACCCTGAGTTTGCGGCCTCAAGTCGAATGGAAACCGCGATGCCCTGACTCGAAATAAGGCCGGGTATGCCTGCAGTGACTTGAATGCAGGCTCGTCTTGCATCTCCCAAGACGAAAGGATGTCTGAATCCCCTGTGGATACCACAGAGAAAGACCTAGTTCCCCACCTCGTCACGACCTGAGGCCTCACATCCTTTGAAAACTCCAGAGGTACGCGGAGATCAGTGCCTCCAAAGGAGACGATGCCTGACTCCTCGTGAAACTTGATAGGATTCCCAGGATTCCTGTGGCACGTGGAATGGGACCCTTGGTCTCCCGCCTCAGCTGGAGAGGAGTTCCAATTGCCCTGCCATGCCTCGAGGAGAACCCCGAGTTGTCCCTCACAACTAGGCAGGAGACCTGACGTCACTGAACAAACACGTGGTTGGAAGGGCCATCCCTGTCGTACTTCGAGAATATACCCCAGGTTCCCGCCGCAACTCGAGAAAAACCATGAGACTTCCCCCTCGCCTCGAGATGAGGCCCGATTCCCCTGCACTGCGTGCAGAGCAATTCCGTGTTGCACATCACACATGAAAGGAGCCTTGATTTCCTTGATGGCACTCCAGCGAAACCCCAAGAACACTGTTTCAAGGCTAGAGGGAACCTGAGGTCACTGTAGCAACACGAAAGAGCTCTGTGGACCAAAATTCAACTCGAGATGAGAGGTTAGTCCCTGTCTTCGACTCCAGAGGAATACCACCTCACCACAAGCACCTCAAGAGGTGGCTTCTCTCAGCTCTAGGTATGTGAGAGGCACCCTGAGTTTGCGGCCTCAAGTGGAATGGACACCGCGATGCCCTGACTCGAAATAAGGCCGGATATCCCTGCAGTGACTTGAATGCAGGCTCGTCTTACATCTCCCAAGACGAAAGGATGTCTGAATCCCCTGTGGAGACCACAAAGAAAGACCTAGTTTCCCACCTCATCGCGACCGGAGGCCTCACATCCCTTGAAAACTCCAGAGGTACGCGAAGATCAGTGCCTCCAAAGAAGACGATACCTGACTCCTCGTGAAACTTGATAGGAGTCCCAGGATTCCTGTGGCACGTGGAAAGGGACACTTGGTCTCCCGCCTCAGCTGGAGAGGCGTCCCAATTGCCCCGCCAACCCTCGAGGAGAATCCCGAGTTGTCCTTTGAAACTATGCAGGAGTCCTGCCGTCGCTGAACTAACACGTGTGTGGAAGGGCCATCCCCGTCGTAACTCGAGAATATACCCCAGGTTCCCGCCGCAACTCGAGAAAAACCATGAGACTTCCCCCTCGTCGCGAGATTAGACCCGATTCCCCTGCACTGCGTGCAGAGCAATTCCGTGTTGCACAGGCTCCTCTTGCATCTCCCATGACGAAAGGATGTCTGAATCCCCTGTGGAGACCACAGAGAAAGACCTAGTTCCCCACCTCATCGCGACCGGAGGCCTCACATCCTTTGAAAACTCCAGAGGTACGCGGAGATCAGTGCCTCCAAAGGAGACGATGCCTGACTCCTCGTGAAACTTGATAGGAGTCCCAGGATTCCTGTGGCACGTGGAAAGGGACCCTTGGTCTTCCGCCTCAGCTGGAGAGGCGTCCCCATTGCCCTGCCAAGCCTCGAGGAGAATCCCGAGTTGTCCCTCGCAAATAGGCAGGAGTCCTGACGTCGCTGAAGAAACACGTGTGTGGAAGGGCCATCCCCGTCGTAACTCGAGAATATTCCCCAGGTTCCCGCCGCAACTCGAGAAAAACCATGAGACTTCCACCTCGCCGCGAGATGAGGCCCGATTCCCCTGCACTGCGTGCAGAGCAATTCCGTGTTGCACATCACACATGAAAGGAGCCTTGATTTCCTTGATGGCACTCCAGAGAAAACCCAAGAACACTGTTTCAAGGCTAGAGGGATCCTGAGGTCACTGTAGCAACACAAAAGAGCTCCGTGGACCAAAAATCAACTCGAGATGAGAGGTTAGTCCCTGGCTTCGACTCCAGAGGAATACCACCTTACCACAAGCACCTCAAGAGGAGGCTTCTCTCAGCTCTAGCTATGTGAGAGGGACCCTGAGTTTGCGGCCTCAAGTGGAATGGAGACCAAGATGCCCTGACGCGAAATAAGGCCGTATATCCCTGCAGTGACTTGAATGCAGGCTCGTCTTGCATCTCCCAAGACGAAAGGATGTCTGAATCCCCTGTGGAGACCACAGAGAAAGACCTAGATCCCCACCTCATCGCGACCGGAGGCCTCACATCCTTTGAAAACTCCAGAGGTACGCGGAGATCAGTGCCTCCAAAGGAGACGATGCCTGACTCCTCGTGAAACTTGATAGGAGTCCCAGGATTCCTGTGGCACGTGGAAAGGGACCCTTGGTCTCCCGCCTCAGCTGGAGAGGCGTCCCATTTGCCCTGCCAAGCCTCGAGGAGATTCCCGAGTTGTCCCTCGCAACTAGGCAGGAGTCCTGACGACGCTGAAGAAACACGTGTGTGGAAGGGCCATCCCCGTCGAAACTAGAGAATATACCCCAGGTTCCCGCCGCAATTCGAGAAAAACCATGAGACTTCCCCCTCGTCGCGAGATGAGGCCCGATTCCCCTGCACTTCATGCAGAGCAATTCCGTGTTGCACATCACACATGAAAGCAGCCTTGATTTCCTTGATGGCACTCCAGAGAAACCCGAAGAACACTGTTTCAAGGCTAGAGGGATCCTGAGGTCACTGTAGCAACACGAAAGAGCTCCGTGGACCAAAAATCAACTCGAGATGAGAGCTTAGTCCCTGGCTTCGACTCCAGAGGAATACCACCTTACCACAAGCACCTCAAGAGGAGGCTTCTTTCAGCTCTAGGTATGTGAGAGGGACCCTGAGTTTGCGGCCTCAAGTGGAATGGACACCGCGATGCCCTGACGCGAAATAAGGCCGGATATCCCTGCAGTGACTTGAATGCAGGCTCGTCTTGCATCTCCCAAGACGAAAGGATGTCTGAATCTCCTGTGGAGACCACAGAGAAAGACCTAGATCCCCACCTCATCGCGACCGAGTCCTCACATCCTTTGAAAACTCCAGAGGCACGTGGAGATCAGTGCCTCCAAAGGAGACGATGCCTGACTCCTCGTGAAACTTGATAGGAGTCCCAGGATTCCTGTGGCACGTGGAAAGGGACCCTTGGTCTCCCTCCTCAGCTGGAGAGGCGTCCCATTTGCCCTGCCAAGCCTCGAGGAGAATCCCGAGTTGTCCCTCGCAACTAGGCAGGAGTCCTGACGTCGCTGAACTAACACGTGTGTGGAAGGGCCATCCCCGTCGTAACTCGAGAATATACCCCAGCTTCCCGCCGCAACTCGAGAAAAACCATGAGACTTCCCGCTCGCCGCGAGATGAGGCCCGATTCCCCTGCACTGCGTGCAGAGCAATTCCTTGTTGCACATCACACATGAAAGGAGCCTTGATTTCCTTGATGGCACTCCAGAGAAACCCCAAGAACACTGTTTCAAGGCTAGAGGGATCCTGAGGTCACTGTAGCAACACGAAAGAGCTCTGTGGACCAAAAATCAACTCGCGAAGAGAGGTTAGTCCCTGGCTTCGACTCCAGAGGAATACCACCTTACCACAAGCACCTCAAGAGGAGGCTTCTCTCAGCTCTAGCTATGTGAGAGGGACCCTGAGTTTGCAGCCTCAAGTCGAATGGAAACCGCGATGCCCTGACTCGAAATAAGGCCGGGTATGCCTGCAGTGACTTGAATGCAGGCTCGTCTTGCATCTCCCAAGACGAAAGGATGTCTGAATCCCCTGTGGATACCACAGAGAAAGACCTAGTTCCCCACCTCGTCACGACCTGAGGCCTCACATCCTTTGAAAACTCCAGAGGTACGCGGAGATCAGTGCCTCCAAAGGAGACGATGCCTGACTCCTCGTGAAACTTGATAGGAGTCCCAGGATTCCTGTGGCACGTGGAATGGGACCCTTGGTCTCCCGCCTCAGCTGGAGAGGAGTCCCAATTGCCCTGCCATGCCTCGAGGAGAACCCCGAGTTGTCCCTCACAACTAGGCAGGAGACCTGACGTCACTGAACAAACACGTGGTTGGAAGGGCCATCCCTGTCGTACTTCGAGAATATACCCCAGGTTCCCGCCGCAACTCGAGAAAAACCATGAGACTTCCCCCTCGCCTCGAGATGAGGCCCGATTCCCCTGCACTGCGTGCAGAGCAATTCCGTGTTGCACATCACACATGAAAGGAGCCTTGATTTCCTTGATGGCACTCCAGCGAAACCCCAAGAACACTGTTTCAAGGCTAGAGGGAACCTGAGGTCACTGTAGCAACACGAAAGAGCTCTGTGGACCAAAATTCAACTCGAGATGAGAGGTTAGTCCCTGTCTTCGACTCCAGAGGAAGACCACCTCACCACAAGCACCTCAAGAGGTGGCTTCTCTCAGCTCTAGGTATGTGAGAGGCACCCTCAGTTTGCGGCCTCAAGTGGAATGGACACCGCGATGCCCTGACTCGAAATAAGGCCGGATATCCCTGCAGTGACTTGAATGCAGGCCCGTCTTACATCTCCCAAGACGAAAGGATGTCTGAATCCCCTGTGGAGACCACAAAGAAAGACCTAGTTTCCCACCTCATCGCGACCGGAGGCCTCACATCCCTTGAAAACTCCAGAGGTACGCGAAGATCAGTGCCTCCAAAGAAGACGATGCCTGACTCCTCGTGAAACTTGATAGGAGTCCCAGGATTCCTGTGGCACGTGGAAAGGGACTCTTGGTCTCCCGCCTCAGCTGGAGAGGCGTCCCAATTGCCCCGCCAACCCTCGAGGAGAATCCCGAGTTGTCATTTGAAACTATGCAGGAGTCCTGCCGTCGCTGAAGAAACACGTGTGTGGAAGGGCCATCCCCGTCGTAACTCGAGAATATACCCCAGGTTCCCGCCGCAACTCGAGAAAAACCATGAGACTTCCCCCTCGTCGCGAGATTAGACCCGATTCCCCTGCACTGCGTGCAGAGCAATTCCGTGTTGCACAGGCTCCTCTTGCATCTCCCATGACGAAAGGATGTCTGAATCCCCTGTGGAGACCACAGAGAAAGACCTAGTTCCCCACCTCATCGCGACCGGAGGCCTCACATTCTTTGAAAACTCCAGAGGTACGCGGAGATCAGTGCCTCCAAAGGAGACGATGCCTGACTCCTCGTGAAACTTGATAGGAGTCCCAGGATTCCTGTGGCACGTGGAAAGGGACCCTTGGTCTCCCGCCTCAGCTGGAGAGGCGTCCCCATTGCCCTGCCAAGCCTCGAGGAGAATCCCGAGTTGTCCCTCGCAAATAGGCAGGAGTCCTGACGTCGCTGAAGAAACACGGGTGTGGAAGGGCCATCCCCGTCGTAACTCGAGAATATACCCCAGCTTCCCGCCGCAACTCGAGAAAAACCATGAGACTTCCCCCTCGCCGCGAGATGAGGCCCGATTCCCCTGCACTGCGTGCAGAGCAATTCCGTGTTGCACATCACACATGAAAGGAGCCTTGATTTCCTTGATGGCACTCCAGAGAAACCCCAAGAACACTGTGTCAAGGCTAGAGGGATCCTGAGGTCACTGTAGCAACACGAAAGAGCTCCGTGGACCAAAAATCAACTCGAGATGAGAGGTTAGTCCCTGGCTTCGACTCCAGAGGAATACCACCTTACCACAAGCACCTCAAGAGGAGGCTTCTCTCAGCTCTAGCTATGTGAGAGGGACCCTGAGTTTGCGGCCTCAAGTCGAATGGAAACCGCGATGCCCTGACTCGAAATAAGGCCGGATATCCCTGCAGTGACTTGAATGCAGGCTCGTCTTGCATCTCCCAAGACGAAAGGATGTCTGAATCCCCTGTGGATACCACAGAGAAAGACCTAGTTCCCCACTTCATCGCGACCGGAGGCCTCACATCCTTTGAAAACTCCAGAGGTAAGCGGAGATCAGTGCCTCCAAAGGACACGATGCCTGACTCCTCGTGAAACTTGATAGGATTCCCAGGATTCCTGCGGCACGTGGAAAGGGACCCTTGGTCTCCCGCCTCAGCTGGAGAGGCGTCCCAATTGCCTGCAAAGCCTCGAGGAGAATCCCGAGTTGTCCCTCGCAACTAGGCAGGAGTCCTGCCGTCGCTGAACTAACACGTGTGTGGAAGGGCCATCCCCGTCGTAACTCGAGAATATACCCCAGGTTCCCGCCGCAACTCGAGAAAAACCATGAGACTTCCCCCTCGCCGCGAGATGAGACCCGATTCCCCTGTACTGCGTGCAGAGAAATTCCGTGTTGCACATCACACATCAAAGGAGCCTTGATTTCCTTGATGGCACTCCAGAGAAACCCCAAGAACACTGTTTCAAGGCTAGAGGGATCCTGAGGTCACTGTAGCAACACGAAAGAGCTCCGTGGACCAAAAATCAACTCGAGATGAGAGCTTAGTCCCTGGCTTCGACACCAGAGGAATACCACCTTACCACAAGCACCTCAAGAGGAGGCTTCTCTCAGCTCTAGGTATGTGAGAGGGACCCTGAGTTTGCGGCCTCAAGTGGAATGAACACCGCGAAGCCCTGACGCGAAATAAGGCCGGATATCCCTGCAGTGACTTGAATGCAGGCTCGTCTTGCATCTCCCAAGACGAAATGATGTCTGAATCCCCTGTGGAGACCACAGAGAAAGACCTAGTTCCCCAGCTCATCGCGCACGGAGGCCTCACATCCCTTGAAAACTCCAGAGGTACGCGGAGATCAGTGCCTCCAAAGGAGACGATGCCTGACTCCTCGTGAAACTTGATAGGAGTGCCAGGATTCCTGTGGCACGTGGAAAGGGACACTTGGTCTCCCGCCTCAGCTGGAGAGGCGTCCCAATTGCCCTGCCAAGCCTCGAGGAGAATCCCGAGTTGTCCCTCGCAACTAGGCAGGAGTCCTGACGTCGCTGAAGAATCACGTGTGTGGAAGGGCCATCCCCGTCGTAACTTGAGAATATACCCCAGGTTCCCACCGCAACTCGAGAAAAACCATGAGACTTCCCCCTCGCGGCAAGATGAGTCCCGATTCCCCTGCACTGCGTGCAGAGCAATTCCGTGTTGCACATCACACATGAAAGGAGCCTTGATTTCCTTGACGGCACTCCAGGGAAACCCCAAGAACACTGTTTCAAGGTTAGAGGGATCCTGAGGTCACTGTAGCAACACGAAAGAGCTCCGTGGACCAAAAATCAACTCGAGATGAGAGGTTAGTCCCTGGCTTCGACTCCAGAGGAATACCACCTCACCACAAGCACCTCAAGAGGAGGCTTCTCTCAGCTCTAGGTATGTTAGAGGGACCCTGAGTTTGCGGCCTCAAGTGGAATGGACACCGTGATGCCCTGACGCGAAATAAGGCCGGATATCCCTGCAGTGACTTGAATGCAGGCTCGTCTTGCATCTCCCAAGACGAAAGGATGTCTGAATCCCCTGTGGAGACCACAGAGAAAGACCTAGTTCCCCACCTCATCGCGACCGGAGGCCTCACATCCTTTGAAAACTCCAGAGGTAAGCGGAGATCAGTGCCTCCAAAGGACACGATGCCTGACTCCTCGTGAAACTTGATAGGATTCCCAGGATTCCTGCGGAACGTGGAAAGGGACCCTTGGTCTCCCGCCTCAGCTGGAGAGGCGTCCCAATTGCCCTGCCAAGCCTCGAGGAGAATCCCGAGTTGTCCCTCGCAACTAGGCAGGAGTCCTGACGTCGCTTAACAAACACGTGTGTGGAAGGGCCATCCCGGTCGTAACTCGACAATATTCCCCAGGTTCCCGCCGCAACTCGAGAAAAACCATGAGACTTCCCCCTCGCCGCAAAATGAGGCCCGATTCCCCTGCACTGCCTGCAGAGCAATCCCGTGTTGCACATCACACATGAAAGGAGCCTTGATTTCCTTGATGGCACTCCAGAGAAACCCCAAGAACACTGTTTCAAGGCTAGAGGGATCCTGAGGTCACTGTAGCAACACGAAAGAGCTCCGAGGACCAAAAATCAACTCGAGATGAGAGCTTAAGTCCCTGGCTTCGACTCCAGAGGAATACCACCTTACCACAAGCACCTCAAGAGGAGGCTTCTCTCAGCTATAGGTATGTGAGAGGGACCCTGAGTTTGCGGCCTCAAGTGGAATGGACACCGCGAAGCCCTGACGCGAAATAAGGCCGGATATCCCTGCAGTGACTTGAATGCAGGCTCGTCTTGCATCTCCCAAGACGAAAGGATGTCTGAATCCCCTGTGGAGACCACAGAGAAAGACCTAGTTCCCCACCTCATCGCGACCGGAGGCCTCACATCCTTTGAAAACTCCAGAGGTACGTGGAGATCAGTGCCTCCAAAGGAGACGATGCCTGACTCCTCGTGACACTTGATAGGAGTCCCAGGATTCCTGTGGCACGTGGAAAGGGACCCTTGGTCTCCCGCCTCAGCTGGAGAGGCGTCCCAATTGCCCTGGCAAGCCTCCAGGAGAACCCCGAGTTGTCCCTCGCAACTAGGCAGGAGTCCTGACGTCGCTGAAGAAACACGTGGTTGGAAGGGCCATCCCCGTCGTAACTCGAGAATATACCCCAGGTTCCCGCCGCAACTCGAGAAAAACCATGAGACTTCCCCCTCGCCGCGAGATGAGGCCCGATTTCCCTGCACTGCATGCAGAGCAATCCCGTGTTGCACATCACACATGAAAGGAGCCTTGATTTCCTTGATGGCACTCCATAGAAACCCCAAGAACACTGTTTCAAGGCTAGAGGAATCCTGAGGTCACTGTCGCAACACGAAAGAGCTCTGTGGACCAAAAATCAACTCAAAATGAGAGGTTAGTCCCTGGCTTCGACTCCAGAGGAATACAACCTTACCACAAGCACCTCAAGAGGAGGCTTCTTTCAGCTCTAGGTATGTGAGAGGGACCCTGAGTTTGCGGCCTCAAGTGGAATGGACACCGCGATGCCCTGACTCGATATAAGGCCGGATATCCCTGCAGTGACTTGAATGCAGGCTCGTCTTGCATCTCCCAAGACGAAAGGATGTCTGAATCCCCTGTGGAGACCACAGAGAAAGACCTAGTTCCCCACCTCATCGCGACCGGAGGCCTCACATCCTTTGAAAACTCCAGAGGTACGCGGAGATCAGTGCCTCCAAAGGAGACGATGCCTGACTCCTCGTGAAACTTGATAGGATTCCCAGGATTCCTGTGGCACGTGGAAAGGGACCCTTGGTCTCCCGCCTCAGCTGGAGAGGCGTCCCAATTGCCCTGGCAAGCCTCGAGGAGAATCCCGAGTTGTCCCTCGCAACTAGGCAGGAGTCCTGACGTCGCTGAACAAACACGTGGGTGGAAGGGCCATTCCCGTCGTAACTCGAGAATATTCCCCAGGTTCCCGCCGCAACTCGAGAAAAACCATGAGACTTCCCCCTCGCCGCGAGATGAGGCCCGATTCCCCTGCACTGCGTGCAAAGCAATTCCCTGTTGCACATCACACATGAAAGGAGCCTTGATTTCCTTGATGGCACTCCAGAGAAACCCCAAGAACACTGTTTCAAGGCTAGAGGGATCCTGAGGTCACTGTAGCAACACGAAAGAGCTCCGTGGACCAAAAATCAACTGGAGATGAGAGCTTAGTCCCTGGCTTCGACTCCAGAGGAATACCACCTTACCACAAGCACCTCATGAGGAGGCTTCTCTCAGCTCTAGGTATGTGTGAGGGACCCTGAGTTTTGGGCCTCAAGTGGAATGGACACTGCAATGCCCTGACTCGAAATAAGGCCGGATATCCCTGCAGTGACTTGAATGCAGGCTCGTCTTGCATCTCCCAAGACGAAAGGATGTCTGAATCCCCGGTGGAGACCATAGAGAAAGACCTAGTTCCCCACCTCATCGCGACCGGAGGCCTCACATCCTTTGAAAACTCCAGAGGTACGCGGAGATCAGTGCCTCCAAATGAGACGATGCCTGACTCCTCGTGAAACTTGATAGGATTCCCAGGATTCCTGTGGCACGTGGAAAGGGACACTTGGTCTCCCGCCTCAGCTGGAGAGGCGTCCCAATTGCCCTGCCAACCGTCGAGGAGAATCCCGAGCTGTCCCTCGCAACAAGGCAGGAGTCCTGACGTCGCTCAACAAACACGTGGGTGGAAGGACCATCCCCGTCGTAACTCGAGAATATTCCCCAGGTTCCCGCCGCAACTCGAGAAAAACCATGAGACTTCCCCCTCGCCGCGAGATGAGGCCTGATTCCCCTGCACTGCATGCAGAGCAATTCCGTGTTGCACATCAATCAAAAAAGGAGCCTTGATTTCCTTGATGGCACTCCAGAGAAACCCCAAGAACACTGTTTCAAGGCTAGAAGGATCTGAAGTCACTGTAGCAACACGAAAGAGCTCCTTGGACCAAAAATCAACTCGAGATGAGAGGTGAGTCCCTGGCTTCGACTCCAGAGGAATACCACCTTACCACAAGCACCTCAAGAGGAGGCTTCTCTCAGCTCTAGGTATGTGAGAGGGACCCTGATTTTGCGGCCTCAAGTGGAATGGACACCGCGATGCCCTGACTCGAAATAAGGCCGAATATCCCTGCAGTGACTTGAATGCAGGCTCGTCTTGCATCTCCCAAGATGAAAGGATGTCTGAATCCCCTGTGGAAACCACAGAGAATGACCTAGTTCCCCACCTCATGGCGACCGGAGGCCTCACATCTTTTGAAAACTCCAGAGGTACGCGGAGATCAGTGCCTCCAAAGGAGACGATGCCTGACTCCTCGTGAAACTTGATAGGAGTCCCAGGATTCCTGTGGCACGTGGAAAGGGACCCTTGGTCTCCCGCCTCAGCTGGAGAGGCGTCCCAATTGCCCTGCCAAGCCACGAGGAGAATCCCGAGTTGTCCCTCGCAACTAGGCAGGAGTCCTGACGTCGCTGAACAAACACGTGTGTGGAAGGGCCATCCCCGTCGTAACTCGAGAATATACCCCAGGTTCCCGCCGCAACTCGAGAAAAACCATGAGACATCCCCCTCGCCGCGAGATGAGGCCCGATTCCGCTGCACTGCCTGCAGAGCAATTCCGTGTTGCACTTCACACATGAAAGGAGCCTTGATTTCCTTGATGGCACTCCAGAGAAACCCCAAGAACACTGTTTCAAGGCTAGAGGGATCCTGAGGTCACTGTAGCAACACGAAGGAGCTCCGTGGAACAAAAATCAACTCGAGATGAGAGCTTAGTCCCTGGCTTCGACTCCAGAGGAATATCACCTTACCACAAGCAATTCAAGAGGAGGCTTCTCTCAGCTCTAGGTATGTGAGAGGGACCCTGAGTTTGCGGCCTCAAGTGGAATGAACACCGCGATGCCCTGACTTGAAATAAGGCCGGATATCCCTGCAGTGACTTGAATGCAGGCTCGTCTTGCATCTCCCAAGACGAAAGGATGTCTGAATCCCCTGTGGAGACCACAGAGAAAGACCTAGTTCCCCACCTCATCGCGACCGGAGGCCTCACATCCTTTGAAAACTCCAGAGGTACGCGGAGATCAGTGCCTCCAAAGGAGACGATGCCTGACTCCTCGTGAAACTTGATAGGATTCCCAAGATTCCTCTGGCACGGGGAAAAGGACCTTTGGTCTCCCGCCTCAGCTGGAGAGGCGTCCCAATTGCCCTGCCAAGCCTCGAGGAGAATCCCGAGTTGTCCCTCGCAACTAGGCAGGAGTCCTGACGTCGCTGAAGAAACACGTGAGTGGAAGGGCCATCCCCGTCGTAACTCGTGAATATACCCCAGGTTCCCGCCGCAACTCGAGAAAAACCATGAGACTTCCCCCTCGCCGCGAGATGAGGCCCGATTCCCCTGCACTGCGTGCAGAGCAATTCCGTGTTGCACATCACACATGAAAAGAGCCTTGATTTCCTTGATGGCACTCCAGAGAAACCCCAAGAACACTGTTTCAAGGCTAGAGGGATCCTGAGGTCACTGTAGCAACACGAAAGAACTCCGTGGACCAAAAATCAACTCGAGATGAGAGCTTAGTTCCTGGCTTCGACTCCAGAGGAATACCACCTTACCACAAGCACCTCAAGAGGAGGCTTCTCTCAGCTATAGGTATGTGAGAGGGACCCTGAGTTTGCGGCCTCAAGTGTAATGGAGACCGCGATGCCCTGACTCGAAATAAGGCCGGATATCCCTGCAGTGACTTGAATGCAGGCTCGTCTTGCATCTCCCAAGACGAAAGGATGTCTGAATCCCCTGTGGAGACCACAGAGAAAGACCTAGTTCCCCACCTCATCGCGACCGGAGGCCTCACATCCTTTGAAAACTCCAGAGGTACGCGGAGATCAGTGCCTCCAAAGGAGACGATGCCTGACTCCTCGTGAAACTTGATAGGATTCCCAGGATTCCTGTGGCACGTGGAAAGGGACCCTTGGTCTCCCGCCTCAGCTGGAGAGGCGTCCCAATTGCCCTGCCAAGCCTCGGGGAGAATCCCGAGTTGTCCCTCGCACCTAGGCAGGAGTCCTGACGTCGCTGAACAAACACGTGTGTGGAAGGGCCATCCCCGTCGTAACTCGAGAATATACCCCAGGTTCCCACCGCAACTCGAGAAAAACCATGAGACTTCCACCTCGCCGCGAGATGAGGCCCGAAACCCCGGCACTGCGTGCTGAGCAATACCGTGTTGCACATCACACATGAAAGGAGCATTGATTTCCTTGACAGCACTCCAGCGAAACCCCAAGAACACTGTTTTAAGGCTAGAGGGATCCTGACGTCACTGTAGCAACACGAAAGAGCTCCATGGACCAAAAATCAACTCGAGATGAGAGGTTAGTCCCTGGCTTCGACTCCAGAGGAATACCACCTTACCACAAGCACCTCAAGAGGAGGCTTCTCTCAGCTCTAGGTATGTGAGAGGGACCCTGAGTTTGCGGCCTCAAGTGGAATGGACACCGCGATGCCCTGACGCGAAATAAGGCCGGATATCCCTGCAGTGACTTGAATGCAGGCTCGTCTTGCATCTCCCAAGACGAAAGGATGTCTGAATCCCCTGTGGAGACCCCAGAGAAAGACCTAGTTCCCCACCTCATCGCGACCGGAGGCCTCACATCCTTTGAAAACTCCAGAGGTACGCGGAGATCAGTGCCTCCAAAGGAGACGATGCCTGACTCCTCGTGAAACTTGATAGGAGTCCCAGGATTCCTGTGGCACGTGGAAAGGGACCCTTGGTCTCCCGCCTCAGCTGGAGAGGCGTCCCAATTGCCCTGCCAAGCCTCCAGGAGAAACCCGAGTTGTCCCTCGCAACTAGGCAGGAGTCCTGACGTCGCTGAACAAACACGTGGGTGGAAGGGCCATCCCCGTCATACTTCGAGAATATACCCCAGGTTCCCGCCGCAACTCGAGAAAAACCATGAGACTTCCCCCTCGGGGCGAGATGCTGCCCGATTCCCCTGCACTGCGTGCAGAGCAATTCCGTTTTGCACATCACACATGAAAGGAGCCTTGATTTCCTTGATGGCACTCCAGAGAATCCCCAAGAACACTGTTTCAAGGCTAGAGGGATCCTGAGGTCACTGTAGCAAAACGAAAGAGCTTCGTGGACCAAAAATCAACTCGAGATGAGAGGTTAGCCCCTGGCTTCGACTCCAGAGGAATACCACCTTACCACAAGCACCTCAAGAGGAGGCTTCTCACAGCTCTAGCTATGTGAGAGGGACCCTGAGTTTGCGGCCTCAAGTGGAATGGACACCGCGATGCCCTGACTCGAAATAAGGCCGGATATCCCTGCAGTGACTTGAATGCAGGCTCGTCTTGCATCTCCCAAGACGAAAGGATGTCTGAATCCCCTGTGGAGACCACAGAGAAAGACCTAGTTCCCCACCTCATCGCGACCGGAGGCCTCATATCCATTGAAAACTCCAGAGGTACGCGGAGATCAGTGCCTCCAAAGGAGACGATGCCTGACTCCTCGTGAAACTTGATAGGAGTCCCAGGATTCCTGTGGCACGTGGAAAGGGACCCTTGGTCTCCCGCCTCAGCTGGAGAAGCTTCCCAATTGCCCGGCCAAGCCTCGAGGAGAATCCCGAGTTGTCCCTCGCAACTAGGCAGGAGTTCTGACGTCGCTGAAGAAACACGTGGGTGGAAGGGCCATCCCCGTCGTAACTCGAGAATATACCCCAGGTTCCCGCCGCAACTCGAGAAAAATCATGAGACTTCCCCTTCGCCGCGAGATGAGGCCCGATTCTGCTGCACTGCGTGCAGAGCAATTCCGTGTTGCACATCACACATGAAAGGAGCCTTGATTTCCTTGATGGCACTCCAGAGAAACCCCAAGAACACTGTTTCAAGGCTAGAGGGATCCTGAGGTCACTGTAGCAACAAGAAAGAGCTCCGTGGACCAAAAATCAACTCGAGATGAGAGCTTAGTCCCTGGCTTCGACTCCAGAGGAATACCACCTTACCACAAGCAATTCAAGAGGAGGCTTCTCTCAGCTCTAGCTATGTGAGAGGGACCCTGAGTTTGCGGCCTCAAGTGGAATGGACACCGCGATTCCCTGACTCGAAAAAAGGCCCGATATCCCTGCAGTGACTTGAATGCAGGCTCGTCTTGCATCTCCCAAGACGAAAGGATGCCTGAATCCCCTGTGGAGACCACAGAGAAAGACCTAGTTCCCCACCTCATCGCGACCGGAGGCCTCACATCCTTTGAAAACTCCAGAGGTACGCGGAGATCAGTGCCTCCAAAGGAGACGATGCCTGACTCCTCGTGAAACTTGATAGGATTCCCAGGATTCCTGTGGCACGTGGAAAAGGACCTTTGGTCTCCCGCCTCAGCTGGAGAGGCGTCCCAATTGCCCTGCCAAGCCTCGAGGAGAATCCCGAGTTGTCCCTCGCAACTAGGCAGGAGTCCTGACGTCGCTGAACAAACACGTGTGTGGAAGGGCCATCCCCGTCGTAACTCGAGAATATTCCCCAGGTTCCCGCCGCAACTCGAGAAAAACCATGAGACTTCCCCCTCGCCGCGAGATGAGGCCCGATTCCCCTGCACTGCGTGCAGCGCAATTCCGTGTTGCACATCACACATGAAAGGAGCCTTGATTTCCTTGATGGCACTCCAGAGAAACCCCAAGAACACTGTTTCAAGGCTAGATGGATCCTGAGGTCACTGTAGCAACACGAAAGAGCTTCGTGGACCAAAAATCAACTCGAGATGAGAGGTTAGTCCCTGGCTTCGACTCCAGAGGAATACCACCTTACCACAAGCACCTCAAGAGGAGGCTTCTCTCAGCTCTAGCTATGTGAGAGGGACCCTGAATTTGCGGCCTCAAGTGGAATGGAGACCGTGATGCCCTGACTCGAAATAAGGCCGGATATCCCTGCAGTGACTTGAATGCAGGCTCGTCTTGCATCTCCCAAGACGAAAGGATGTCTGAATCCCCTGTGCAGACCACAGAGAAAGACCTAGTTCCCCACCTCATCGCGACCGGAGGCCTCACATCCTTTGAAAACTCCAGAGGTACGCGGAGATCAGTGCCTCCAAAGGAGACGATGCCTGACTCCTCGTGAAACTTGATAGGAGTCCCAGGATTCCTGTGGCACGTGGAAAGGGACCCTTGGTCTCCCGCCTCAGCTGGAGAGGCGTCCCAATAGCCCTGCCAAGCCTCGAGGAGAACCCCGAGTTGTCCCTCGCAACTAGGCAGGAGTCCTGACGTCGCTGAAGAAACACGTGTGTGGAAGGGCCATC
The DNA here is from genome assembly GCF_910594005.1 of Cervus elaphus. Taxonomy (NCBI): domain Eukaryota; kingdom Metazoa; phylum Chordata; class Mammalia; order Artiodactyla; family Cervidae; genus Cervus; species Cervus elaphus. The sequence goes on along the minus strand of NC_057834.1, from coordinate 9,012,349 downwards.
CCCGTCGTAACTCAAGAATATACCCCAGATTCCCGCCGCAACTCGAGAAAAACCATGAGACTTCCCCCTCGCCGCGAGATGAGGCCCGATTCCCCTGCACTGCGTGCAGCGCAATTCCGTGTTGCACATCACACATGAAAGGAGCCTTGATTTCCTTGATGGCACTCCAGAGAAACCCCAAGAACACTGTTTCAAGGCTAGAGGGATCCTGAGGTCACTGTAGCAACACGAAAGAGCTCCGTGGACCAAAAATCAACTGGAGATGAGAGCTTAGTCCCTGGCTTCGACTCCAGAGGAATACCACCTTACCACAAGCACCTCAAGAGGAGGCTTCTCACAGCTCTAGCTATGTGAGAGGGACCCTGAGTTTGCGGCCTCAAGTGGAATGGACACCGCGATTCCCTGACTCGAAATAAGGCCGGATATCCCTGCAGTGACTTGAATGCAGGCTCTTCTTGCATCTCCCAAGACGAAAGGATGTCTGAATCCCCTGTGGAGACCACAGAGAAAGACCTAGTTCCCCACCTCATCGCGACCGGAGGCCTCACATCCTTTGAAAACTCCAGAGGTACGCGGAGATCAGTGCCTCCAAAGGAGACGATACCTGACTCCTCGTGAAACTTGATAGGATTCCCAGGATTCCTGTGGCACGTGGAAAGGGACCCTTGGTCTCCCGCCTCAGTTGGAGAGGCGTCCCAATTGCCCTGCCAAGCCTCGGGGAGAATCCCGAGTTGTCCCTCGCAACTAGGCAGGAGTCCTGACGTCGCTGAACAAACACGTGTGTGGAAGGGCCATCCCCGTCGTAACTCGAGAATATACCCCAGGTTCCCGCCGCAACTCGAGAAAAACCATGAGACTTCCACCTCGCCGCGAGATGAGGCCCGATTCCCCTGCACTGCGTGCTGAGCAATTCCGTGTTGCACATCACACATGAAAGGAGCATTGATTTCCTTGACGGCACTCCAGCGAAACCCCAAGAACACTGTTTCAAGGCTAGAGGGATCCTGAGGTCACTGTAGCAACACGAAAGAGCTCCGTGGACCAAAAATCAACTCGAGATGAGAGCTTAGTCCCTGGCTTCGACTCCAGAGGAATACCACCTTACCACAAGCACCTCAAGAGGAGGCTTCTCTCAGCTCTAGGTATGTGAGAGGGACCCTGAGTTTGCGGCCTCAAGTGGAATGGACACCGCGATGCCCTGACTCGAAATAAGGCCGGATATCCCTGCAGTGACTTGAATGCAGGCTCGTCTTGCATCTCCCAAGACGAAAGGATGTCTGAATCCCCTGTGGAGACCACAGAGAAAGACCTAGTTCCCCACCTCATCGCGACCGGAGGCCTCACATCCTTTGAAAACTCCAGAGGTACGCGGAGATCAGTGCCTCCAAAGGAGACGATGCCTGACTCCTCGTTAAACTTGATAGGATTCCCAGGATTCCTGTGGCACGTGGAAAAGGACCTTTCGTCTTCCGCCTCAGCTGGAGAGGCGTCCCAATTGCCCTGCCAAGCCTCGAGGAGAATCCCGAGTTGTCCCTCGCAACTAGGCAGGAGTCCTGACTTCGCTGAAGAAACACGTGGGTGGAAGGGCCATCCCCGTCGTAACTCGAGAATATTCCCCAGGTTCCCGCCACAACTCGAGAAAAACCATGAGACTTCCCCCTCGCCGCGAGATGAGGCCCGATACCCCTGCACTGCGTGCAGAGAAATTCCGTGTTGCACATCACACATGAAAGGAGCCTTGATTTCCTTGACGGCACTCCAGAGAAACCCCAAGAACACTGTTTCAAGGCTAGAGGGATCCTGAGGTCACTGTAGCAACACGAAAGAGCTTCGTGGACCCAAAATCAACTCGAGATGAGAGGGTAGTCCCTGGCTTCGACTCCAGAGGAATACCACCTTACCACAAGCACCTCAAGAGGAGGCTTCTCTCAGCTCTAGCTATGTGAGAGGGACCCTGAGTTTGCGGCCTCAAGTGGAATGGAGACCGCGATGCCCTGACTCGAAATAAGGCCGGATATCCCTGCAGTGACTTGAATGCAGGCTCGTCTTGCATCTCCCAAGACGAAAGGATGTCTGAATCCCCTGTGGAGACCACAGAGAAAGACCTAGTTCCCCACCTCATCGCGACCGGAGGCCTCACATCCTTTGAAAACTCCAGAGGTACGCGGAGATCAGTGCCTCCAAAGGAGACGATACCTGACTCCTCGTGAAACTTGATAGGATTCCCAGGATTCCTGTGGCACGTGGAAAGGGACCCTTGGTCTCCCGCCTCAGCTGGAGAGGCGTCCCAATTGCCCTGTCAAGCCTCGGGGAGAATCCCGAGTTGTCCCTCGCAACTAGGCAGGAGTCCTGACGTCGCTGAACAAACACGTGTGTGGAAGGGCCATCCCCGTCGTAACTCGAGAATATTCCCCAGGTTCCCGCCGCAACTCGAGAAAAACCATGAGACTTCCACCTCGCCGCGAGATGAGGCCCGATTCCCCTGCACTGCGTGCAGAGCAATTCCGTGTTGCACATCACACATGAAAGGAGCCTTGATTTCCTTGATGGCACTCCAGAGAAAACCCAAGAACACTGTTTCAAGGCTAGAGGGATCCTGAGGTCACTGTAGCAACACGAAAGAGCTCCGTGGACCAAAAATCAACTCGAGATGAGAGGTTAGTCCCTGGCTTCGACTCCAGAGGAATACCACCTTACCACAAGCACCTCAAGAGGAGGCTTCTCTCAGCTCTAGCTATGTGAGAGGGACCCTGAGTTTGCGGCCTCAAGTGGAATGGAGACCAAGATGCCCTTACTCGAAATAAGGCCGGATATCCCTGCAGTGACTTGAATGCAGGCTCGTCTTGCATCTCCCAAGACGAAAGGATGTCTGAATCCCCTGTGGAGACCACAGAGAAAGACCTAGATCCCCACCTCATCGCGACCGGAGGCCTCACATCCTTTGAAAACTCCAGAGGGACGCGGAGATCAGTGCCTCCAAAGGAGACGATGCCTGACTCCTCGTGAAACTTGATAGGAGTCCCAGGATTCCTGTGGCACGTGGAAAGGGACCCTTGGTCTCCCGCCTCAGCTGGAGAGGCGTCCCATTTGCCCTGCCAAGCCTCGAGGAGATTCCCGAGTTGTCCCTCGCAACTAGGCAGGAGTCCTGACGACGCTGAAGAAACACGTGTGTGGAAGGGCCATCCCCGTCGTAACTAGAGAATATACCCCAGGTTCCCGCCGCAACTCGAGAAAAACCATGAGACTTCCCCCTCGCCGCGAGATGAGGCCCGATTCCCGTGCACTGCATGCAGAGCAATTCCGTGTTGCACATCACACATGAAAGAAGCCTTGATTTCCTTGATGGCACTCCAGAGAAACCCGAAGAACACTGTTTTAAGGCTAGAGGGATCCTGAGGTCACTGTAGCAACACGAAAGAACTCCGTGGACCAAAAATCAACTCGAGATGAGAGCTTAGTCCCTGGCTTCGACTCCAGAGGAATACCACCTTACCACAAGCACCTCAAGAGGAGGCTTCTCTCAGCTCTAGGTATGTGAGAGGGACCCTGAGTTTGCGGCCTCAAGTGGAATGGACACCGCGATGCCCTGACGCGAAATAAGGCCGGATATCCCTGCAGTGACTTGAATGCAGGCTCGTCTTGCATCTCCCAAGACGAAAGGATGTCTGAATCTCCTGTGGAGACCACAGAGAAAGACCTAGTTCCCCACCTCATCGCGACCGAGGCCTCACATCCTTTGAAAACTCCAGAGGTACGTGGAGATCAGTGCCTCCAAAGGAGACGATGCCTGACTCCTCGTGAAACTTGATAGGAGTCCCAGGATTCCTGTGGCACGTGGAAAGGGACCCTTGGTCTCCCTCCTCAGCTGGAGAGGCGTCCCATTTGCCCTGCCAAGCCTCGAGGAGAATCCCGAGTTGTCCCTCGCAACTAGGCAGGAGTCCTGACGTCGCTGAACTAACACGTGTGTGGAAGGGCCATCCCCGTCGTAACTCGAAAATATACCCCAGCTTCCCGCCGCAACTCGAGAAAAACCATGAGACTTCCCCCTCGCCGCGAGATGAGGCCCGATTCCCCTGCACTGCGTGCAGAGCAATTCCGTGTTGCACATCACACATGAAAGAAGCCTTGATTTCCTTGATGGCACTCCAGAGAAACCCCAAGAACACTGTTTCAAGGCTAGAGGGATCCTGAGGTCACTGTAGCAACACGAAAGAGCTCCGTGGACCAAAAATCAACTCGAGATGAGAGGTTAGTCCCTGGCTTCGACTCCAGAGGAATACCACCTTACCACAAGCACCTCAAGAGGAGGCTTCTCTCAGCTCTAGCTATGTGAGAGGGACCCTGAGTTTGCGGCCTCAAGTCGAATGGAAACCGCGATGCCCTGACTGGAAATAAGACCGGATATGCCTGCAGTGACTTGAATGCAGGCTCGTCTTGCATCTCCCAAGACGAAAAGATGTCTGAATCCCCTGTGGAGACCACAGAGAAAGACCTAGTTCCCCACCTCGTCACGACCGGAGGCCTCACATCCTTTGAAAACTCCAGAGATACGCGGAGATCAGTGCCTCCAAAGGAGACGATGCCTGACTCCTCGTGAAACTTGATAGGAGTCCCAGGATTCCTGTGGCACGTGGAATGGGACCCTTGGTCTCCCGCCTCAGCTGGAGAGGCGTCCCAATTGCCCTGCCAAGCCTCGAGGAGAACCCCGAGTTGTCCCTCACAACTAGGCAGGAGACCTGACGTCACTGAACAAACACGTGGTTGGAAGGGCCTTCCCCGTCGTACTTCGAGAATATACCCCAGGTTCCCGCCACAACTCGAGAAAAACCATGAGACTTCCCCCTCGCCTCGAGATGAGGCCCGATTCCCCTGCACTGCGTGCAGAGCAATTCCGTGTTGCACATCACACCTGAAAGGAGCCTTGATTTCCTTGATGGCACTCCAGCGAAACCCCAAGAACACTGTTTCAAGGCTAGAGGGATCCTGAGGTCACTGTAGCAACACGAAAGAGCTCTGTGGACCAAAATTCAACTCGAGATGAGAGGTTAGTCCCTGTCTTCGACTCCAGAGGAATACCACCTCACCACAAGCACCTCAAGAGGAGGCTTCTCTCAGCTCTAGGTATGTGAGAGGCACCCTGAGTTTGCGGCCTCAAGTGGAATGGACACCGCGATGCCCTGACGCGAAATAAGGCCGGATATCCCTGCAGTGACTTGAATGCAGGCTCGTCTTGCATCTCCCAAGACGAAAGGATGTCTGAATCCCCTGTGGAGACCACAGAGAAAGACCTAGTTCCCCACCTCATCGCGACCGGAGGCCTCACATCCCTTGAAAACTCCAGAGGTACGCGAAGATCAGTGCCTCCAAAGGAGACGATGCCTGACTCCTCGTGAAACTTGATAGGAGTCCCAGGATTCCTGTGGCACGTGGAAAGGGACTCTTGGTCTCCCGCCTCAGCTGGAGAGGCGTCTCAATTGCCCTGCCAAGCCTCGAGGAGAATCCCGAGTTGTCCTTTGAAACTATGCAGGAGTCCTGTCGTCGCTGAACTAACACGTGTGTGGAAGGGCCATCCCCGTCGTAACACGAGAATATACCCCAGGTTCCCGCCGCAACTCGAGAAAAACCATGAGACTTCCCCCTCGTCGTGAGATGAGACTCGATTCCCCTGCACTGCGTGCAGAGCAATTCCGTGTTGCACATCACACATGAAAGGAGCCTTGATTTCCTTGATGGCACTCCAGAGAAGCCCCAAGAACACTATTTCAAGGCTAGAGGGATCCTGAGGTCACTGTAGCAACACAAAAGAGCTCCGTGGACCAAAAATCAACTCGAGATGAAAGGTTAGTCCCTGGCTTCGACTCCAGAGGAATACCACCTTACCACAAGCACCTCAAGAGGAGGCTTCTCTCAGTTCTAGGTATGTGAGAGGTACCCTGAGTTTGCGGCCTCAAGTGGAATGGACACCGCGATGCCCTGACTCGAAATAAGGCCGGATATCCCTGCAGTGACTTGAATGCAGGCTCCTCTTGCATCTCCCATGACGAAAGGATGTCTGAATCCCCTGTGGAGACCACAGAGAAAGACCTAGTTCCCCACCTCATCGCGACCGGAGGCCTCACATCCTTTGAAAACTCCAGAGGTACGCGGAGATCAGTGCCTCCAAAGGAGACGATGCCTGACTCCTCGTGAAACTTGATAGGAGTCCCAGGATTCCTGTGGCACGTGGAAAGGGACCCTTGGTCTCCCGCCTCAGCTGGAGAGGCGTCCCCATTGCCCTGCCAAGCCTCGAGGAGAATCCCGAGTTGTCCCTCGCAACTAGGCAGAAGTCCTGACGTCGCTGAAGAAACACGTGGGTGGAAGGGCCATCCCCGTCGTAACTCGAGAATATTCCCCAGGTTCCCGCCGCAACTCGAGAAAAACCATGAGACTTCCCCCTCGCCGCGAGATGAGGCCCGATTCCCCTGCACTGCGTGCAGAGCAATTCCGTGTTGCACATCACACATGAAAGGAGCCTTGATTTCCTTGATGGCACTCCAGAGAAACCCCAAGAACACTGTTTCAAGGCTAGAGGGATCCTGAGGTCACTGTAGCAACACAAAAGAGCTCCGTGGACCAAAAATCAACTCGAGATGAGAGCTTAGTCCCTGGCTTCGACTCCAGAGGAATACCACCTTACCACAAGCACCTCAAGAGGAGGCTTCTCTCAGCTCTAGGTATGTGAGAGGGACCCTGAGTTTGCGGCCTCAAGTGGAATGGAGACCGCGATGCCCTGACTCGAAATAAGGCCGGATATCCCTGCAGTGACTTGAATGCAGGCTCGTCTTGCATCTCCCAAGACGAAAGGATGTCTGAATCCCCTGTGGAGACCACAGAGAAAGACCTAGTTCCCCACCTCATCGCGACCGGAGGGCTCACATCCTTTGAAAACTCCAGAGGTACGCGGAGATCAGTGCCTCCAAAGGAGACGATACCTGACTCCTCGTGAAACTTGATAGGATTCCCAGGATTCCTGTGGCACGTGGAAAGGGACCCTTGGTCTCCCGCCTCAGCTGGAGAGGCGTGCCAATTGCCCTGCCAAGCCTCGGGGAGAATCCCGAGTTGTCCCTCGCAATTAGGCAGGAGTCCTGACTTCGCTGAACAAACACGTAGTTGGAAGGGCCATCCCCGTCATACTTCAAGAATATACCCCAGGTTCCCGCCGCAACTCGAGAAAAACCATGAGACTTCCCCCTCGCCGCAAAATCAGGCCCGATACCGAGCACTGCGTTCAGGGCAATTCCCTGTTGCACATTACACATGAAAGGAGCCTTGATTTCCTTGATGGCACTCCAGAGAAACCCCAAGAACACTGTTTCAAGGCTAGAGGGAAACTGAGGTCACTGTAGCAACACGAAAGAGCTCCGTGGACCAAGAATCAACTCGAGATGAGAGGTTAGTCCCTGGCTTCGACTCCAGAGGAATACCACCTTACCACAAGCACCTCAAGAGGAGGCTTCTCTCAGCTCTAGGTATGTGAGAGGGACCCTGAGTTTGCGTCCTCAAGTGGAATGGACACCGTGATGCCCTGACTCGATATAAGGCCGGATATCCCTGCAGTGACTTGAATGCAGGCTCGTCTTGCATCTCCCAAGATGAAAGGATGACTGAATCCCCTGTGGAGACCACAGAGAAAGACCTAGTTCCCCACCTCATGGCGACCGGAAGCCTCACATCCTTTGAAAACTACAGAGGTAAACGGAGATCAGTGCCTCCAAAGGAGACGATGCCTGACTCCTCGTGAAACTTGATAGGAGTCCCAGGATTCCTGTGGCACGTGGAAAGGGACACTTGGTCTCCCGCCTCAGATTGAGAGGAGTCCCAATTGCCCTGCCAAGCCTCGAGGAGAATCCCGAGTTGTCCCTCGCAACTAGGCAGGAGTATTGACGTCGCTGAAGAAACACGTGTGTGGAAGAGCCATCCCCGTCGTAACTCGAGAATATACCCCAGGTTCCCGCCGCAACTCGAGAAAAACCATGAGACTTCCCCCTCGCCGCGAGATGAGGCCCGATTCCCCTGCACTGCGTGCAGAGCAATTCCGTGTTGCACATCACACATGAAAGGAGCCTTGATTTCCTTGATGGCACTCCAGAGAAACCCCAAGAACACTGTTTCAAGGCTAGAGGGAAACTGAGGTCACTGTAGCCACACGAAAGAGCTCCGTGGACCAAAAATCAACTCGAGATGAGAGGTTAGTCCCTGGCTTCGACTCCAGAAGAATATCACCTTTCCAGAAGCACCTCAAGAGGAGGCTTCTCTCAGCTCTAGGTATGTGAGAGGGACCCTGATTTGCGGCTTCAAGTGGAATGGACACCGCGATGCCCTGACTCGAAATAAGGCCGGATATCCCTGCAGTGACTTGAATGAAGGCTCGTCTTGCATCTCCCAAGACGAAAGGATGTCTGAATCCCCTGTGGAGACCACAGAGAAAGACCTAGTTCCCCACCTCATCGCGACCGGAGGCCTCACATCCTTTGAAAACTCCAGAGGTACGCGGAGATCAGTGCCTCCAAAGGAGACGATGTCTGACTCCTCGTGAAACTTGATAGGAGTCCCAGGATTCCTGTGGCACGGGGAAAGGAAATCTTGGTCTCCCGCCTCAGCTGGAGAGGCGTCCCAATTTCCCTGCCAAGCCTCGAGGAGAATCCCGAGTTGTCCCTCGCAACTAGGCAGGAGTCCTGACGCGGCTGAACAAACACGTGTGTGTAAGGGCCATCCCCGTCGTAACTCGAGAATATACCCCAGGTTCCCGACGCAACTCGAGAAAAACCATGAGACTTCCCCCTCGCCGCGAGATGAGGCCCGATTCCCCTGCACTGTGTGCAGAGCAATTCCGTCTTGCACATCACACATCAAAGGAGCCTTGATTTCCTTGATGGCACTCCAGAGAAACCCCAGGAACACTGTTTCAAGGTAGAGGGATCCTGAGGTCACTGTGGCCACACAAAAGAGCTCCGTGGAACAAAAATCAACTCGAGTTGAGAGGTTAATCCCTGGCTTCGACGCCAGAGGAATACCACCTTACCACAAGCACCTCAAGAGGAGGCTTCTCTCAGCTCTAGATATGTGAGAGGGACCCTAAGTTTGCGGCCTCAAGTGGAATGGACACCGTGATGCCCTGACTCGAAATAAGGCCGAATATCCCTGCAGTGACTTGAATGCAGGCTCGTCTTGCATCTCCCAAGGCGAAAGGATGTCTGACTCCCCTGTGGAGACAACAGAAAAAGAACTAGTTCCCCACCTCAGCGCGACCGGAGGCCTCACATCTTTTGAAAACTCCAGAGGTACACGGAGATCATTGCCTCCAAAGGAGACGATGCCTGACTCCTCGTGAAACTTGATAGGAGTCCCAGGATTCCTGTGGCACGTGGAAAGGGACCCTTGGGCTCCCGCCTCAGCTGGAGAGGCGTCCCAATTGCCCTGCCAAGCCTCGAGGAGAATCCCGAGTTGTCCCTCGCAACTAGGCTGGAGTCCTGACGTCGCTGAACAAACACGTGGCTGGAAGGGCCATCCCCGTCGTAACTCGAGAATATACCCCAGGTTCCCGCCGCAACTCGAGAAAAACCATGAGACTTCCCCCTCGCCGTGAGATGAGGCCCGATACCGTGCACTGTGTGCAGGGCAATTCCGTGTTGCACATTACACATGAAAGGAGCCTTGATTTCCTTGATGGCACTCCAGAGAAACCCCAAGAACACTGTTTCAAGGCTAGAGGGAAACTGAGGTCACTGTAGCAACACGAAAGAGCTCCGTGGACCAAAAATCAACTCGAGATGAGAGGTTAGTCCCTGGCTTCGACTCCAGAGGAATACCACCTTACCACAAGCACCTCAAGAGGAGGCTTCTCTCAGCTCTAGGTATGTGAGAGGGACCCTGAGTTTGCGGCCTCAAATGGAATGGAGACCACAATGCCCTGACTCGAAATAAGGCCGAATATCCCTGCAGTGACTTGAATGCAGGCTCGTCTTGCATCTAACAAGACGAAAGGATTTCTGAATCCTTTATGGAGACCACAAGGAAACCTACTTCCCCTCCTCATCGCGACCGGGGGCCTCACATCCTTTGAAAACTCCAGAGGTACTTGGAGATCAGTGCCTCCAAAGGAGACGATGCCTGACTCCTCGTGAAACTTGATAGGAGTCCCAGGATTCCTTTGGCACATGGAAAGGGACACTTGGTCTACCGCCTCAGCTGGAGAGGAGTCCCAATTGTCCTGCAAAGCCCCCAGGAGAATCCCGAGTTGTCCCTCGCAACTAGGCAGGAGACCTGACGTCACTGAACAAACACGTGGGTGGAAGGGCCATCCCCGTCGTAACTCGAGAATATACCCCAGGTTCCCGCCCCAACTCGAGAAAAACCATGAGACTACCCCCTCGCCGCGAGATGAGGCCCGATTCCCCTGCACTGCGGGCAGAGCAATTCCGTGTTGCACATCACACATGAAAGGAGCCTTGATTTCCTTGATGGCACTCCAGAGAAGCCCCAAGAACACTATTTCAAGGCTAGAGGGATCCTGAGGTCACTGTAGCAACACAAAAGAGCTCCGTGGACCAAAAATCAACTCGAGATGAAAGGTTAGTCCCTGGCTTCGACTCCAGAGGAATACCACCTTACCACAAGCACCTCAAGAGGAGGCTTCTCTCAGTTCTAGGTATGTGAGAGGTACCCTGAGTTTGCGGCCTCAAGTGGAATGGACACCGCGATGCCCTGACTCGAAATAAGGCCGGATATCCCTGCAGTGACTTGAATGCAGGCTCCTCTTGCATCTCCCATGACGAAAGGATGTCTGAATCCCCTGTGGAGACCACAGAGAAAGACCTAGTTCCCCACCTCATCGCGACCGGAGGCCTCACATCCTTTGAAAACTCCAGAGGTACGCGGAGATCAGTGCCTCCAAAGGAGACGATGCCTGACTCCTCGTGAAACTTGATAGGAGTCCCAGGATTCCTGTGGCACGTGGAAAGGGACCCTTGGTCTCCCGCCTCAGCTGGAGAGGCGTCCCCATTGCCCTGCCAAGCCTCGAGGAGAATCCCGAGTTGTCCCTCGCAACTAGGCAGAAGTCCTGACGTCGCTGAAGAAACACGTGGGTGGAAGGGCCATCCCCGTCGTAACTCGAGAATATTCCCCAGGTTCCCGCCGCAACTCGAGAAAAACCATGAGACTTCCCCCTCGCCGCGAGATGAGGCCCGATTCCCCTGCACTGCGTGCAGAGCAATTCCGTGTTGCACATCACACATGAAAGGAGCCTTGATTTCCTTGATGGCACTCCAGAGAAACCCCAAGAACACTGTTTCAAGGCTAGAGGGATCCTGAGGTCACTGTAGCAACACAAAAGAGCTCCGTGGACCAAAAATCAACTCGAGATGAGAGCTTAGTCCCTGGCTTCGACTCCAGAGGAATACCACCTTACCACAAGCACCTCAAGAGGAGGCTTCTCTCAGCTCTAGGTATGTGAGAGGGACCCTGAGTTTGCGGCCTCAAGTGGAATGGAGACCGCGATGCCCTGACTCGAAATAAGGCCGGATATCCCTGCAGTGACTTGAATGCAGGCTCGTCTTGCATCTCCCAAGACGAAAGGATGTCTGAATCCCCTGTGGAGACCACAGAGAAAGACCTAGTTCCCCACCTCATCGCGACCGGAGGGCTCACATCCTTTGAAAACTCCAGAGGTACGCGGAGATCAGTGCCTCCAAAGGAGACGATACCTGACTCCTCGTGAAACTTGATAGGATTCCCAGGATTCCTGTGGCACGTGGAAAGGGACCCTTGGTCTCCCGCCTCAGCTGGAGAGGCGTGCCAATTGCCCTGCCAAGCCTCGGGGAGAATCCCGAGTTGTCCCTCGCAATTAGGCAGGAGTCCTGACTTCGCTGAACAAACACGTGGGTGGAAGGGCCATCCCCGTCATACTTCAAGAATATACCCCAGGTTCCCGCCGCAACTCGAGAAAAACCATGAGACTTCCCCCTCGCCGCAAAATCAGGCCCGATACCGAGCACTGCGTTCAGGGCAATTCCCTGTTGCACATTACACATGAAAGGAGCCTTGATTTCCTTGATGGCACTCCAGAGAAACCCCAAGAACACTGTTTCAAGGCTAGAGGGAAACTGAGGTCACTGTAGCAACACGAAAGAGCTCCGTGGACCAAGAATCAACTCGAGATGAGAGGTTAGTCCCTGGCTTCGACTCCAGAGGAATACCACCTTACCACAAGCACCTCAAGAGGAGGCTTCTCTCAGCTCTAGGTATGTGAGAGGGACCCTGAGTTTGCGTCCTCAAGTGGAATGGACACCGTGATGCCCTGACTCGATATAAGGCCGGATATCCCTGCAGTGACTTGAATGCAGGCTCGTCTTGCATCTCCCAAGATGAAAGGATGACTGAATCCCCTGTGGAGACCACAGAGAAAGACCTAGTTCCCCACCTCATGGCGACCGGAAGCCTCACATCCTTTGAAAACTACAGAGGTAAACGGAGATCAGTGCCTCCAAAGGAGACGATGCCTGACTCCTCGTGAAACTTGATAGGAGTCCCAGGATTCCTGTGGCACGTGGAAAGGGACACTTGGTCTCCCGCCTCAGATTGAGAGGAGTCCCAATTGCCCTGCCAAGCCTCGAGGAGAATCCCGAGTTGTCCCTCGCAACTAGGCAGGAGTATTGACGTCGCTGAAGAAACACGTGTGTGGAAGAGCCATCCCCGTCGTAACTCGAGAATATACCCCAGGTTCCCGCCGCAACTCGAGAAAAACCATGAGACTTCCCCCTCGCCGCGAGATGAGGCCCGATTCCCCTGCACTGCGTGCAGAGCAATTCCGTGTTGCACATCACACATGAAAGGAGCCTTGATTTCCTTGATGGCACTCCAGAGAAACCCCAAGAACACTGTTTCAAGGCTAGAGGGAAACTGAGGTCACTGTAGCCACACGAAAGAGCTCCGTGGACCAAAAATCAACTCGAGATGAGAGGTTAGTCCCTGGCTTCGACTCCAGAAGAATATCACCTTTCCAGAAGCACCTCAAGAGGAGGCTTCTCTCAGCTCTAGGTATGTGAGAGGGACCCTGATTTGCGGCTTCAAGTGGAATGGACACCGCGATGCCCTGACTCGAAATAAGGCCGGATATCCCTGCAGTGACTTGAATGAAGGCTCGTCTTGCATCTCCCAAGACGAAAGGATGTCTGAATCCCCTGTGGAGACCACAGAGAAAGACCTAGTTCCCCACCTCATCGCGACCGGAGGCCTCACATCCTTTGAAAACTCCAGAGGTACGCGGAGATCAGTGCCTCCAAAGGAGACGATGTCTGACTCCTCGTGAAACTTGATAGGAGTCCCAGGATTCCTGTGGCACGGGGAAAGGAAATCTTGGTCTCCCGCCTCAGCTGGAGAGGCGTCCCAATTTCCCTGCCAAGCCTCGAGGAGAATCCCGAGTTGTCCCTCGCAACTAGGCAGGAGTCCTGACGCGGCTGAACAAACACGTGTGTGTAAGGGCCATCCCCGTCGTAACTCGAGAATATACCCCAGGTTCCCGACGCAACTCGAGAAAAACCATGAGACTTCCCCCTCGCCGCGAGATGAGGCCCGATTCCCCTGCACTGTGTGCAGAGCAATTCCGTCTTGCACATCACACATCAAAGGAGCCTTGATTTCCTTGATGGCACTCCAGAGAAACCCCAGGAACACTGTTTCAAGGTAGAGGGATCCTGAGGTCACTGTGGCCACACAAAAGAGCTCCGTGGAACAAAAATCAACTCGAGTTGAGAGGTTAATCCCTGGCTTCGACGCCAGAGGAATACCACCTTACCACAAGCACCTCAAGAGGAGGCTTCTCTCAGCTCTAGATATGTGAGAGGGACCCTAAGTTTGCGGCCTCAAGTGGAATGGACACCGTGATGCCCTGACTCGAAATAAGGCCGAATATCCCTGCAGTGACTTGAATGCAGGCTCGTCTTGCATCTCCCAAGGCGAAAGGATGTCTGACTCCCCTGTGGAGACAACAGAAAAAGAACTAGTTCCCCACCTCAGCGCGACCGGAGGCCTCACATCTTTTGAAAACTCCAGAGGTACACGGAGATCATTGCCTCCAAAGGAGACGATGCCTGACTCCTCGTGAAACTTGATAGGAGTCCCAGGATTCCTGTGGCACGTGGAAAGGGACCCTTGGGCTCCCGCCTCAGCTGGAGAGGCGTCCCAATTGCCCTGCCAAGCCTCGAGGAGAATCCCGAGTTGTCCCTCGCAACTAGGCTGGAGTCCTGACGTCGCTGAACAAACACGTGGCTGGAAGGGCCATCCCCGTCGTAACTCGAGAATATACCCCAGGTTCCCGCCGCAACTCGAGAAAAACCATGAGACTTCCCCCTCGCCGTGAGATGAGGCCCGATACCGTGCACTGTGTGCAGGGCAATTCCGTGTTGCACATTACACATGAAAGGAGCCTTGATTTCCTTGATGGCACTCCAGAGAAACCCCAAGAACACTGTTTCAAGGCTAGAGGGAAACTGAGGTCACTGTAGCAACACGAAAGAGCTCCGTGGACCAAAAATCAACTCGAGATGAGAGGTTAGTCCCTGGCTTCGACTCCAGAGGAATACCACCTTACCACAAGCACCTCAAGAGGAGGCTTCTCTCAGCTCTAGGTATGTGAGAGGGACCCTGAGTTTGCGGCCTCAAATGGAATGGAGACCACAATGCCCTGACTCGAAATAAGGCCGAATATCCCTGCAGTGACTTGAATGCAGGCTCGTCTTGCATCTAACAAGACGAAAGGATTTCTGAATCCTTTATGGAGACCACAAGGAAACCTACTTCCCCTCCTCATCGCGACCGGGGGCCTCACATCCTTTGAAAACTCCAGAGGTACTTGGAGATCAGTGCCTCCAAAGGAGACGATGCCTGACTCCTCGTGAAACTTGATAGGAGTCCCAGGATTCCTTTGGCACATGGAAAGGGACACTTGGTCTACCGCCTCAGCTGGAGAGGAGTCCCAATTGTCCTGCAAAGCCCCCAGGAGAATCCCGAGTTGTCCCTCGCAACTAGGCAGGAGACCTGACGTCACTGAACAAACACGTGGGTGGAAGGGCCATCCCCGTCGTAACTCGAGAATATACCCCAGGTTCCCGCCCCAACTCGAGAAAAACCATGAGACTACCCCCTCGCCGCGAGATGAGGCCCGATTCCCCTGCACTGCGGGCAGAGCAATTCCGTGTTGCACATCACACATGAAAGGAGCCTTGATTTCCTTGATGGCACTCCAGAGAAACCCCAAGAACACTGTTTCAAGGCTAGAGGGATCCTGAGGTCACTGTAGCAACACGAAAGAGCTCCGTGGACCAAAAATCAACTCGAGATGAGAGGTTAGTCCCTGGCTTCGATTCCAGAGGCATACCACCTTACCACAAGTGCCTCAAGAGGAGGCTTCTCTCAGCTCTAGCTATGTGAGAGGGACACTGAGTTTGCGGCCTCAAGTGGAATGAACACCGCGATGCCCTTACTCGAAGTAAGGCCGGATATCCCTGCAGTGACTTGAATGCAGGCTCGTCTTGCATCTCCCAAACGAAAGGATATCTGAAACCCCTTTGGAGACCACAGAGAAAGACTTAGTTCCCCACCTCATCGCGACCGGAGGCCTCACATCCTTTGAAAACTCCAGAGGTATGCGGAGATCAGTGCCTCCAAAGGAGACGATGCCTGACTCCTCGTGAAACTTGATAGGAGTCCCAGGATTCCTGTGGCACGTGGAAAGAGACCCTTGGTCTCCCGTCTCAGCTGGAGAGGCATCCCAATTCCCCTGCCAAGCCTCGAGGAGAATCCCGAGTTGTCCCTCGCAACTAGGCACGAGTCCTGACGTCGCTGAACAAACACCTGGTTGGAAGGGCCATCCCCAATGTAACTCGAGAATATACCCCAGGTTCACACAGCAACTCGAGAAAAACCATGAGACTTCCCCCTCGCTGAAAAATGAGGCCCGAATGCGTGCACTGCGTGCAGAGCAATTCCCTGTTGCACATCACACATCAAAGGAGCCTTGATTTCCTTGATGGCACTCCAGAGAAACCCCAAGAACACTGTTTCAAGGCTAGAGGGAAACTGAGGTCACTGTAGCAACACGAAAGAGCTCCGTGGACCAAGAATCAACTCGAGATGAGAGGTTAGTCCCTGGCTTCGACTCCAGAGGAATACCACCTTACCACAAGCACCTCAAGAGGAGGCTTCTCTCAGCTCTAGGTATGTGAGAGGGACCCTGATTTTGCGGCCTCAAGTGGAATGGACACCGCGATGCCCTGACTCGATATAAGGCCGGATATTCCTGCAGTGACTTGAATGCAGGCTCGTCTTGCATCTCCCAAGATGAAAGGATGTTTGAATCCCCTGTGGAGACCACAGAGAAAGACCTAGTTCCCCACCTCATCGCGACCGGAGGCCTCACATAATTTGAAAACTCCAGAGGTACGCGGAGATCAGTGCCTCCAAAGGAGACGATGCCTGACTCCTCGTGAAACTTGATAGGAGTCCCAGGATTCCTGTGGCACGTGGAAAGGGACCCTTGGTCTCTCGCCTCAGCTGGAGACGCATCCCAATTGCCCTGCCAAGCCTCCAGGAGAACCCCGAGTTGTCCCTCGCAACTAGGCAGGAGTCCTGACGTCGCTGAAGAAACACGTGGGTAGAAGGGCCATCCCCGTCGTAACTCGAGAATATACCCCAGGTTCCCGTGCAACTCGAGAAAAACCATGAGACTTCCCCCTCGCCGCGAGATGAGGCCCGATTTCCCTGCACTGCATGCAGAGCAATCCCGTGTTGCACATCACACATGAAAGGAGCCTTGATTTCCTTGATGGCACTCCATAGAAACCACAAGAACACTGTTTCAAGGCTAGAGGGATCCTGAGGTCACTGTCGCAACACGAAAGAGCTCTGTGGACCAAAAATCAACTCAAGATGAGAGGTTAGTCCCTGGCTTCGACTCCAGAGGAATACCACCTTACCACAAGCACCTCAAGAGGAGGCTTCTCTCAGCTCTAGGTATGTGAGAGGGACCCTGAGTTTGCGGCCTCAAGTGGAATGGACACCGCGATGCCCTGACTCGAAATAAGGCCGGATATCCCTGCAGTGACTTGAATGCAGGCTCGTCTTGCATCTCCCAAGACGAAAGGATGTCTGAATCCCCTGTGGAGACCACAAAAAAGAACTAGTTCCCCACCTCATCGCGACCGAAGGCCTCACATCCTTTGAAAACTCCAGAGGTACGCGGAGATCAGTGCCTCCAAAGGAGACGATGCCTGACTCCTCGTGAAACTTGATAGGAGTCCCAGGATTCCTGTGGCACGTGGAACGGGACCCTTGGTCTCCCGCCTCGGCTGGAGAGGCGTCCCAATTGCCCTGCCAAGCCTCGAGGAGAATCCCGAGTTGTCCCTCGCAACTAGGCAGGAGTCCTGACGTCGCTGAACAAATACGTGGGTGGAAGGGCCATCCCCGTCGTAACTCGAGAATATACCCCAGGTTCCCGCCGCAACTCGAGAAAAACCATGAGACTTCCCCCTCGCCGCGAGATGAGGCCCGATTCCCCTGCACTGCGTGCAGAGCAATTCCCTGTTGCACATCACACATGAAAGGAGCCTTGATTTCATTGATGGCACTCCAGAGAAACCCCAAGAACACTGTTTCAAGGCTAGAGGGATCCTGAGGTCACTGTAGCAACACGAAAGAGCTCCGTGGACCAAAAATCAACTCGAGATGAGAGGTTAGTCCCTGGCTTCGACTCCAGAGGAATTCCACCTTACCACAAGCACCTCAAGAGGAGGATTCTCTCAGCTCTAGGTATGTGAGAGGGACCCTGAGTTTGCGGCCTCAAATGGAATGGAGACCACAATGCCCTGACTCGAAATAAGGCCGAATATCCCTGCAGTGACTTGAATGCAGGCTCGTCTTGCATCTCCCAAGACGAAAGGATGTCTGAATCCTTTGTGGAGACCACAAGGAAACCTACTTCCCCTCCTCATCGCGACCGGAGGCCTCACATCCTTTGAAAACTCCAGAGGTACTTGGAGATCAGTGCCTCCAAAGGAGACGATGCCTGACTCCTCGTGAAACTTGATAGGAGTCCCAGGATTCCTTTGGCACATGGAAAGGGACACTTGGTCTACCGCCTCAGCTGGAGAGGAGTCCCAATTGTCCTGCAAAGCCCCCAGGAGAATCCCGAGTTGTCCCTCGCAACTAGGCAGGAGTCCTGACGTCACTGAACAAACACGTGGGTGGAAGGGCCATCCCTGTCGTAACTCGAGAATATACCCCAGGTTCCCGCCCCAACTCGAGAAAAACCATGAGACTACCCCCTCGCCGCGAGATGAGGCCCGATTCCCCTGCACTGCGTGCAGAGCAATTCCGTGTTGCACATCACACATGAAAGGAGCCTTGATTTCCTTGATGGCACTCCAAAGAAACCCCAAGAACACTGTTTCAAGGCTAGAGGGATCCTGAGGTTACTGTAGCAACACGAAAGAGCTCCGTGGACCAAAAATCAACTCGAGATGAGAGGTTAATCCCTGGCTTCGATTCCAGAGGCATACCACCTTACCACAAGTGCCTCAAGAGGAGGCTTCTCTCAGCTCTAGCTATGTGAGAGGGACACTGATTTTGCGGCCTCAAGTGGAATGGACACCGTGATGCCCTGACTCGAAATAAGGCCGGATATCCCTGCAGTGACTTGAATGCAGGCTCGTCTTGCATCTCCCAAACGAAAGGATATCTGAAACCCCTGTGGAGACCACAGAGAAAGACCTAGTTCCCCACCTCATCGCGACCGGAGGCCTCACATCCTTTGAAAACTCCAGAGGTATGCGGAGATCAGTGCCTCCAAAGGAGACGATGCCTGACTCCTCGTGAAACTTGATAGTAGTCCCAGGATTCCTGTGGCACGTGGAAAGAGACCCTTGGTCTCCCGTCTCAGCTGGAGAGGCATCCCAATTCCCCTGCCAAGCCTCGAGGAGAATCCCGAGTTGTCCCTCGCAACTAGGCACGAGTCCTGACGTCGCTGAACAAACACCTGGTTGGAAGGGCCATCCCCAATGTAACTCGAGAATATACCCCAGGTTCACACAGCAACTCGAGAAAAACCATGAGACTTCCCCCTCGCTGAAAAATGAGGCCCGAATGCGTGCACTGCGTGCAGAGCAATTCCCTGTTGCACATCACACATCAAAGGAGCCTTGATTTCCTTGATGGCACTCCAGAGAAACCCCAAGAACACTGTTTCAAGGCTAGAGGGAAACTGAGGTCACTGTAGCAACACGAAAGAGCTCCGTGGACCAAGAATCAACTCGAGATGAGAGGTTAGTCCCTGGCTTCGACTCCAGAGGAATACCACCTTACCACAAGCACCTCAAGAGGAGGCTTCTCTCAGCTCTAGGTATGTGAGAGGGACCCTGATTTTGCGGCCTCAAGTGGAATGGACACCGCGATGCCCTGACTCGATATAAGGCAGGATATCGCTGCAGTGACTTGAATGCAGGCTCGTCTTGCATCTCCCAAGACGAAAGGATGTCTGAATCCCCTGTGGAGACCACAGAGAAAGACCTAGTTCCCCACCTCATCGCGACCGGAGGCCTCACATCCTTTGAAAACTACAGAGGTACACGGAGATCAGTGCCTCCAAAGGAGACGATGCCTGACTCCTCGTGAAACTTGATAGGAGTCCCAGGATTCCTGTTGCACGTGGAAAGGGACCCTTAGTCTCCCGCCTCAGATTGATAGGTGTCCCAATTGCCCTGCCAAGCCTCGAGGAGAATCCCGAGTTTTCCCTCGCAACTAGGCAGGAGTCTTGACGTCGCTGAACAAACACGTGTGTGGAAGGGCTATCCCCGTCGTAACTTGAAAATATGCCCCAGGTTCCCGCCGCAACTCGAGAAAAACCATGAGACTTCCCCCTCGCCGCGAGATGAGGCCAGATTCCCCTGCACTGCATGCAGAGCAATTCCGTGTTGCACATCACACATGAAAGGAGCCTTGATTTCCTTGATGGCACTCCAGAAAAACCCCAAGAACACTGTTTCAAGGCTAGAGGGATCCTGAGGTCACTGTAGCCACACAAAAGAGCTCCTTGGACCAAAAATCAACTCGAGATGAGAGGTTAGTCCCTGGCTTTGACTCCAGAAGAATATCACCTTACCAGAAGCACCTCAAGAGGAGGCTTCTCTCAGCTCTAGGTATGTGAGAGGGACCCTGATTTGCGGCCTCAAGTGGAATGGACACCGCGATGCCCTGACTCGAAATAAGGCAGGATATCCCTGCAGTGACTTAAATGCAGGCTCGTCTTGCATCTCCCAAGACGAAAGGATGTCTGAATCCCCTGTGGAGGCCACAGAAAAAGAACTAGTTCCCCACCTCATCGCGACCGGAGGCCTCACATTCTTTGAAAACTCCAGTGGTACGCGGAGATCATTGCCTCCAAAAGAGACGATGCCTGACTCCTCGTGAAACTTGATAGGAGTCCCAGGATTCCTGTCGCACCGGGAAAGGGACCCTTGGTCTCCCACCTCAGCTGGAGAGGCGTCCCAATTGCCCTGCCAAGCCTCGAGGAGAATCCCGAGTTGTTCCTCGCAGCTAGGCAGGAGTCCTGACGTCGCTGAACAAACACGTGTGTGTAAGGGCCATCCCCGTCGTAAATCGAGAATATACCCCAGGTTCCCGACACAACTCGAGAAAAACCATGAGACTTCCCCCTCGCCGAAAAATGAGGCCCGATTCCCCTGCACTGCGTGCAGAGCAATTGCGTCTTGCATATCACACATCAAAGGAGCCTTGATTTCCTTGATGGCACTCCAGAGAAACCCCAAGAACACTGTTTCAAGGCTAGAGGGATCCTGAGGTCACTGTAGCAACACGAAAGAGCTCCGTGGAACAAAAATCAACTCGAGATGAGAGCTTAGTCCCTGGCTTCGACTCCAGAGGAATACCACCTTACCACAAGCACCTCAAGAGGAGGCTTCTCTCAGCTCTAGGTATGTGAGAGGGACCCTGAGTTTGCGGCCTCAAGTGGAATGGACACCGCGATGCCCTGACTCGATATAAGGCCGGATATCCCTGCAGTGACTTGAATGCAGGCTCGTCTTGCATCTCTCAAGATGAAAGGATGACTGAATCCCCTGTGGAGACCACAGAGAAAGACCTATTTCCCCACCTCATGGCGACCGGAAGCCTCACATCCTTTGAAAACTACAGAGGTACACGGAGATCAGTGCCTCCAAAGGAGACGATGCCTGACTCCTCTTGAAACTTGATAGGAGTCCCAGGATTCCTGTGGCACGTGGAAAGGGACACTTGGTCTCCCGCCTCAGATTGAGAGGAGTCCCAATTGCCCTGCCAAGCCTCGAGGAGAATCCCGAGTTGTCCCTCGCAACTAGGCAGGAGTCCTGACTTTGCTGAACAAACACGTGTGTGGAAGAGCCATCCCCGTCCTAACTCGAGAATATACCTCAGGTTCCCGCCGCAACTCGAGAAAAACCATGAGACTGCCCCCTCGCCGCGAGATGAGGCCCGATTCCCCTGCACTGCATGCAGAGCAATTCCGTGTTGCACATCACACATGAAAGGAGCCTTGATTTCCTTGATGGCACTCCAGAAAAACCCCAAGAACACTGTTTCAAGGCTAGAGGGATCCTGAGGTCACTGTAGCCACATGAAAGAGCTCCGTGGACCAAAAATCAACTCGAGATGAGAGGTTAGTCCCTGGCTTCGACTCCAGAAAAATATCACCTTACCAGAAGCACCTCAAGAGGAGGCTTCTCTCAGCTCTAGGTATGTGAGAGGGACCCTGATTTGCGGCCTCAAGTGGAATGGACACCGCGATGCCCTGACTCGAAATAAGGCAGGATATCCCTGCAGTGACTTGAATGCAGGCTCGTCTTGCATCTCCCAAGACGAAAGGATGTCTGAATCCCCTGTGGAGACCACAGAAAAAGAACTAGTTCCCCACCTCATCGCGACCGGAGGCCTCACATTCTTTGAAAACTCCAGAGGTACGCGGAGATCAGTGCCTCCAAAGGAGACGATGCCTGACTCCTCGTGAAACTTGATAGGAGTCCCAGGATTCCTGTGGCACGGGGAAAGGGACCCTTGGTCTCCCGCCTCAGCTGGAGAGGCGTCCCAATTTCCCTGCCAAGCCTCGAGGAGAATCCCGAGTTGTCCCTCGCAACTAGGCAGGAGTCCTGACGTCGCTGAACAAACACGTGTGTGTAAGGGCCATCCCCGTCGTAACTCGAGAATATACCCCAGGTTCCCGACGCAACTCGAGAAAAACCATGAGACTTCCCCCTCGCCGCGAGATGAGGCCCGATTCCCCTGCACTGCGTGCAGAGCAATTCCGTCTTGCACATCACACATCAAAGGAGCCTTGATTTCCTTGATGGCACTCCAGAGAAACCCCAGGAACACTGTTTCAAGGTAGAGGGATCCTGAGGTCACTGTAGCCACACAAAAGAGCTCTGTGGACCAAAAATCAACTCGAGTTGAGAGGTTAGTCCCTGGCTTCGACTCCAGAGGAATACCTCCTTACCACAAGCACCTCAAGAGGAGGCTTCTCTCAGCTCTAGATATGTGAGAGGGACCCTGAGTTTGAGGTCTCAAGTGGAATGGACACCGTGATGCCCTGACTCGAAATAAGGCCGAATATCCCTGCAGTGACTTGAATGCAGGCTCGTCTTGCATCTCCCAAGACGAAAGGATGTCTGAAACCCCTGTGGAGACCACAGAGAAAGACCTAGTTCCCCACCTCATCGCGACCGGAGCCCTCACATCCTTTGAAAACTCCAGAGGTACGCGGAGATCAGTGCCTCCAAAGGAGACGATGCCTGACTCCTCGTGAAACTTGATAGGAGTCCCAGGATTCCTGCGGCACGTGGAAAGAGATCCTTGGTCTCCCGTCTCAGCTGGAGAGGCATCCCAATTGCCCTGCCAAGCCTCGAGGAGAATCCCGAGTTGACCCTCGCAACTAGGCACGAGTCCTGACGTCGCTGAACAAATACGTGGTTGGAAGGGCCATCCCCAATGTAACTCGAGAATATACCCCAGGTTCACACAGCAACTCGAAAAAAACCATGAGACTTCCCCCTCGCCGAAAAATGAGGCCCGAAAGCGTGCACTGCGTGCAGAGCAATTCCCTGTTGCACATCACACATCAAAGGAGCCTTGATTTCCTTGATGGCACTCCAGAGAAACCCCAAGAACACTGTTTCAAGGCTAGAGGGAAACTGAGGTCACTGTAGCAACACGAAAGAGCTCCGTGGACCAAGAATCAACTCGAGATGAGAGGTTGGTCCCTGGCTTCAACTCCAGAGGAATACCACCTTACCACAAGCACCTCAAGAGGAGGCTTCTCTCAGCTCTAGGTATGTGAGAGGGACCCTGAGTTTGCGGCCTCAAGTGGAATGGACACCGCGATGCCCTGACTCGAAATAAGGCCGGATATCCCTGCAGTGACTTGAATGCAGGCTCGTCTTGCATCTCCCAAGATGAAAGGATGACTGAATCCCCTGTGGAGACCACAGAGAAAGACCTAGTTCCCCACCTCATCACGACCGGAGGCCTCACATCCTTTGAAAACTACAGAGGTACACGGAGATCAGTGCCTCCACAGGAGACGATGCCTGACTCCTCGTGAAACTTGATAGGAGTCCCAGGATTCCTGTGGCACGTGGAAAGGGACCCTTGGTCTCCCGCCTCAGATTGAGAGGAGTCCCAATTGCCCTGCCAAGCCTCGAGGAGAATCCCGAGTTTTCCCTCGCAACTAGGGAGGAGTCTTGACGTCGCTGAATAAACACGTGTGTGGAAGGGCCATACCCGTCGTAACTCGAGAATATGCCCCAGGTTCCCGCCAAAACTCGAGAAAAAGCATGAGACTTCCCCCTCGCCGCGAGATTAGGCCCGATTCCCCCGCACTGCGTGCAGAGCAATTCCGTGTTGCACATCACACATGAAAGGAGCCTTGATTTCCTTGATGGCACTCCAGAGAAACCCCAAGAACACTGTTTCAAGGCTAGAGGGATCCTGAGGTCACTGTAGCAACACGAAAGAGCTCCGTGGACCAAAAATCAACTCGAGATGAGAGGTTAGTCCCTGGCTCTGACTCCAGAAGAATATCACCTAACCAGAAGCTCCTCAAGAGGAGGCTTCTCTCAGCTCTAGGTATGTGAGAGGGACCCTGATTTGTGGCCTCAAGTGGAATGGACACCGCGATGCCCTGACGCGAAATAAGGCCGGATATCCCTGCAGTGACTTGAATGCAGGCTCGTCTTGCATCTCCCAAGACGAAAGGATGTCTGAATCCCCTGTGGAGACCACAAAAAAGAACTAGTTCCCCACCTCATCGCGACCGGAGGCCTCACATTCTTTGAAAACTCCAGAGGTACGCGGAGATCAGTGCCTCCAAAAGAGACGATGCCTGACTCCACGTGAAACTTGATAGGAGTCCCAGGATTCCTGTCGCACGGGGAAAGGGACCCTTGGTCTCCCGCCTCAGCTGGAGAGGCGTCCCAATTGCCCTGCCAAGCCTCGAGGAGAATCCCGAGTTGTCCCTCGAAACTAGGCAGGAGTCCTGACGTCGCTGAACAAACACGTGTGTGGAAGGGCCATCCCCGTCGTAACTCGAGAATATACCCAAGGTTCCCGACGCAACTCGAGAAAAACCATGAGACTTCCCCCTCGCCGCGAGATGAGACCCGATTCCCCTGCACTGCGTGCAGAGCAATTCCGTCTTGCACATCACACATCAAAGGAGCCTTGATTTCCTTGATGGCACTCCAGAGAAACCCCAAGAACACTGTTTCAAGGCTAGATGGATCCTGAGGTCACTGTAGCCACACAAAAGAGCTCCGTGGACCAAAAATCAACTCGAGTTGAGAGGTTAGTCCCTGGCTTCGACTCCAGAGGAATACCACCTTACCACAAGCACCTCAAGAGGAGGCTTCTCTCAGCTCTAGATATGTGAGAGGGACCCTGAGTCTGCGGCCTCAAGTGGAATGGACACCGCGATGCCCTGACGCGAAATAAGGACGGATATCCCTGCAGTGACTTGAATGCAGGCTCGTCTTGCATCTCCCAAGACGAAAAGATGTCTGAATCCCCTGTGGAGACCACAGAGAAAGACATAGTTCCCTAATTCATCGCGACCGGAGGCCTCACATCCTTTGAAAACTCCAGAGGTACGCGGAGATCAGTGCCTCCAAAGGAGACGATGTCTGACTCCTCGTGAAACTTGATAGGAGTCCCAAGATTCCTGTGGCACGTGGGAAGGGACACTTGGTCTCCCCCCTCAGCTGGAGGGGCGTCCCAATTGCCCTGCCAAGCCTCGAGGAGAATCCCGAGTTGTCCCTCGCAACTAGGCAGGAGTCCTGAGGTCGCTGAACAAACACGTGTCTGGAAGGGCCATCCCAGTCGTAACTCGAGATATACCCCAGGTTCACACAGCAACTCGAGAAAAACCATGAGACTTCCCCCTCGCCGCGAGATGAGGCCCGATTCCCCTGCACTGCGGGCAGAGCAATTCCGTGTTGCACATCACACATGAAAGGAGCCTTGATTTCCTTGATGGCACTCCAGAGAAACCCCAAGAACACTGTTTCAAGGCTAGAGGGATCCTGAGGTCACTGTAGCAACACGAAAGAGCTCCGTGGACCAAAAATCAACTCGAGATGAGAGGTTAGTCCCTGGCTTCGATTCCAGAGGCATACCACCTTACCACAAGCGCCTCAAGAGGAGGCTTCTCTCAGCTCTAGCTATGTGAGAGGGACACTGAGTTTGCGGCCTCAAGTGGAATGGACACCGTGATGCCCAGACTCGAAATAAGGCCGGATATCCCTGCAGTGACTTGAATGCAGGCTCGTCTTGCATCTCCCAAACGAAAGGATATCTGAAACCCCTGTGGAGACCACAGAGAAAGACCTAGTTCCCCACCTCATCGCGACCGGAGCCCTCACATCCTTTGAAAACTCCAGAGGTACGCGGAGATCAGTGCCTCCAAAGGAGACGATGCCTGACTCCTCGTGAAACTTGATAGGAGTCCCAGGATTCCTGCGGCACGTGGAAAGAGATCCTTGGTCTCCCGTCTCAGCTGGAGAGGCATCCCAATGGCCCTGCCAAGCCTCGAGGAGAATCCCGAGTTGTCCCTCGCAACTAGGCACGAGTCCTGACGTCGCTGAACAAATACGTGGTTGGAAGGGCCATCCCCAATGTAACTCGAGAATATACCCCAGGTTCACACAGCAACTCGAAAAAAACCATGAGACTTCCCCCTCGCCGAAAAATGAGGCCCGAAAGCGTGCACTGCGTGCAGAGCAATTCCCTGTTGCACATCACACATCAAAGGAGCCTTGATTTCCTTGATGGCACTCCAGAGAAACCCCAAGAACACTGTTTCAAGGCTAGAGGGAAACTGAGGTCACTGTAGCAACACGAAAGAGCTCCGTGGACCAAGAATCAACTCGAGATGAGAGGTTGGTCCCTGGCTTCAACTCCAGAGGAATACCACCTTACCACAAGCACCTCAAGAGGAGGCTTCTCTCAGCTCTAGGTATGTGAGAGGGACCCTGATTTTGCGGCCTCAAGTGGAATGGACACCGCGATGCCCTGACTCGAAATAAGGCCGGATATCCCTGCAGTGACTTGAATGCAGGCTCGCCTTGCATCTCCCAAGATGGAAGGATGACTGAATCCCCTGTGGAGACCACAGAGAAAGACCTAGTTCCCCACCTCATCACGACCGGAGGCCTCACATCCTTTGAAAACTACAGAGGTACACGGAGATCAGTGCCTCCACAGGAGACGATGCCTGACTCCTCGTGAAACTTGATAGGAGTCCCAGGATTCCTGTGGCACGTGGAAAGGGACCCTTGGTCTCCCGCCTCAGATTGAGAGGAGTCCCAATTGCCCTGCCAAGCCTCGAGGAGAATCCCGAGTTTTCCCTCGCAACTAGGGAGGAGTCTTGACGTCGCTGAACAAACACATGTGTGGAAGGGCCATACCCGTCGTAACTCGAGAATATGCCCCAGGTTCCCGCCGCAACTCGAGAAAAAGCATGAGACTTCCCCCTCGCCGCGAGATTAGGCCCGATTCCCCCGCACTGCGTGCAGAGCAATTCCGTGTTGCACATCACACATGAAAGGAGCCTTGATTTCCTTGATGGCACTCCAGAAAAACCCCAAGAACACTGTTTCAAGGCTAGAGGGATCCTGAGGTCACTGTAGCAACACGAAAGAGCTCCGTGGACCAAAAATCAACTCGAGATGAGAGGTTAGTCCCTGGCTTTGACTCCAGAAGAATATCACATTACCAGAAGCTCCTCAAGAGGAGGCTTCTCTCAGCTCTAGGTATGTGAGAGGGACCCTGATTTGTGGCCTCAAGTGGAATGGACACCGCGATGCCCTGACGCGAAATAAGGCCGGATATCCCTGCAGTGACTTGAATGCAGGCTCGTCTTGCATCTCCAAAGACGAAAGGATGTCTGAATCCCCTGTGGAGACCACAAAAAAGAACTAGTTCCCCACCTCATCGCGACCGGAGGCCTCACATTCTTTGAAAACTCCAGAGGTACGCGGAGATCAGTGCCTCCAAAAGAGACGATGCCTGACTCCACGTGAAACTTGATAGGAGTCCCAGGATTCCTGTCGCACGGGGAAAGGGACCCTTGGTCTCCCGCCTCAGCTGGAGAGGCCTCCCAATTTCCCTGCCAAGCCTCGAGGAGAACCCCGAGTTGTCCCTCGCAACGAGGCAGGAGTCCTGACGTCGCTGAACAAACACGTGTGTGTAAGGGCCATCCCCGTCGTAACTCGAGAATATACCCCAGGTTCCCGCCGCAACTCAAGAAAAACCATGAGACTTCCCCCTCGCCGCGAGATGAGGCCCGATTCCCCTGCACTGTGTGCAGAGCAATTCCGTCTTGCACATCACACATCAAAGGAGCCTTGATTTCCTTGATGGCACTCCAGAGAAACCCCAGGAACACTGTTTCAAGGTAGAGGGATCCTGAGGTCACTGTAGCCACACAAAAGAGCTCTGTGGACCAAAAATCAACTCGAGTTGAGAGTTTAGTCCCTGGCTTCGACTCCAGAGGAATACCACCTTACCACAAGCACCTCAAGAGGAGGCTTCTCTCAGCTCTAGATATGTGAGAGGGACCCTGAGTTTGCGTCCTCAAGTGGAATGGACACCGTGATGCCCTGACTCGAAATAAGGCCGAATATCCCTGCAGTGACTTGAATGCAGGCTCCTCTTGCATCTCCCAAGACGAAAGGATGTCTGACTCCCCTGTGGAAACAACAGAAAAAGAACTAGTTCCCCACCTCATCGCGACCGGAGGCCTCACATCTTTTGAAAACTCCAGAGGTACACGGAGATCATTGCCTCCAAAGGAGACGATGCCTGACTCCTTGTGAAACTTGATAGGAGTCCCAGGATTCCTGTGGCACGTGGAAAGGGACCCTTGGTCTACCGCCTCAGCTGGAGAGGCGTCCCAATTGTCCTGCCAAGCCTCGAGGAGAATCCCGAGTTGTCCCTCGCAACTAGGCAGGAGTCCTGCCGTCGCTGAACAAACACGTGTGTGGAAGGGCCATCCCCGTCGTAACTCGAGAATATACCCCAGGTTCCCGCCGCAACTCGAGAAAAACCATGAGACTTCCCCCTCGCCGCGATATGAGGCCCGATTCCCCTGCACTGCGTGCAGAGCAATTCCGTCTTGCACATCACACATGAAAGCAGCCTTGATTTCCTTGATGGCACTCCAGAGAAACCCCAAGAACACTGTTTCAAGGCTAGAGGGATCCTGAGGTCACTGTAGCAACACAAAAGAGCTCCGTGGACCAAAAATCAACTCGAGATGAAAGGTTAGTCCCTGGCTTCGACTCCAGAGGAATACCACCTTACCACAAGCACCTCAAGAGGAAGCTTCTCGCAGCTCTAGCTATGTGACAGGGACCCTGAGTTTGCGGCCTCAAGTGGAATGGACACCGCGATTCCCTGACTCGAAATAAGGCCGGATATCCCTGCAGTGACTTAAATGCAGGCTCGTTTTGCATCTCCCAAGACGAAAGGATGTCTGAATCCCCTGTGGAGACCACAGAGAAAGACCTAGTTCCCCACCTCATCGCGACAGGAGGCCTCACATCCTTTGAAAACTCCAGAGGTACGCGGAGATCAGTGCCTCCAAAAGAGACGATGCCTGACTCCACGTGAAACTTGATAGGAGTCCCAGGATTCCTGTCGCACGGGGAAAGGGACCCTTGGTCTCCCGCCTCAGCTGGAGAGGCGTCCCGATTGCCCTGCCAAGCCTCGAGGAGAATCCCGAGTTGTCCCTCGCAACTAGGCAGGAGTCCTGACGTCGCTGTACAAACACGTGTGTGTAAGGGCCATCCCCGTCGTAACTCGAGAATATACCCCAGGTTCCCACCGGAACTCGAGAAAAAACATGAGACTTCCCCCTCGCCGCGAGATGAGGCCCGATTCCCCTGCACTGCGTGCAGAGCAAATCCGTCTTGCACATCACACATCAAAGGAGCCTTGATTTCCTTGATGGCACTCCAGAGAAACCCCAAGAACACTGTTTTAAGGTAGAGGGATCCTGAGGTCACTGTAGCCACACAAAGGAGCTCCGTGGAGCAAAAATCAACTCGATTTGAGAGGTTAGTCCCTGGCATCGACTCCAGAGGAATACCACCTTACCACAAGCACCTCAAGAGGAGGCTTCTCTCAGCTCTAGATATGTGAGAGGGACCCTGAGTTTGCGGCCTCATGTGGAATGGACACCGTGATTCCCTGACTCGAAATAAGGCCGAACATCCCTGCAGTGACTTGAAGGCAGGCTCGTCTTGCATCTCCCAAGACGAAAGGATGTCTGACTCCCCTGTGGAGACAACAGAAAAAGAACTAGTTCCCCACCTCATCGCGACCGGAGGCCTCACATCTTTTGAAAACTCCAGAAGTACGCGGAGGTCAGTGCCTCCAAAGGAGACGATGCCTGACTCCTTGTGAAACTTGATAGGAGTCCCAGGATTCCTGTGGCACGTGGAAAGGGACCCTTGGTCTACCGCCTCAGCTGGAGAGGCGTCCCAATTGTTCTGCCAAGCCTCGAGGAGAATCCCGAGTTGTCCCTCGCAACTAGGCAGGAGTCCTGCCGTCGCTGAACAAACACGTGTGTGGAAGGGCCATCCCCGTCGTAACTCGAGAATATACCCCAGGTTCCCGCCGCAACTCGAGAAAAACCATGAGACTTCCCCCTCGCCGCGATATGAGGCCCGATTCCCCTGCACTGCGTGCAGAGCAATTCCGTGTTGCACATCACACATGAAAGCAGCCTTGATTTCCTTGATGGCACTCCAGAGAAACCCCAAGAACACTGTTTCAAGGCTAGAGGGATCCTGAGGTCACTGTAGCAACACAAAAGAGCTCCGTGGACCAAAAATCAACTCGAGATGAAAGGTTAGTCCCTGGCTTCGACTCCAGAGGAATACCACCTTACCACAAGCACCTCAAGAGGAAGCTTCTCGCAGCTCTAGCTATGTGACAGGGACCCTGAGTTTGCGGCCTCAAGTGGAATGGACACCGCGATGCCCTGACTCGAAATAAGGCCGGATATCCCTGCAGTGACTTAAATGCAGGCTCGTTTTGCATCTCCCAAGACGAAAGGATGTCTGAATCCCCTGTGGAGACCACAGAGAAAGACATAGTTCACTAATTCATCGCGACAGGAGGCCTCACAACCTTTGAAAACTCCAGAGGTACGCGGAGTTCAGTGCCTCCAAAGGAGACGATGTCTGACTCCTCGTGAAACTTGATAGGAGTCCCAAGATTCCTGTGGCACGTGGAAAGGGACACTTGGTCTCCCCCCTCAGCTGGAGGGGCGTCCCAATTGCCCTGCCAAGCCTCGAGCAGAATCCCGAGTAGTCCCTCGCAACTAGGCAGGAGTTTTGACGTCGCTGAACAAACACGTGTGTGGAAGGGCCATCCCCGTCGTAACTCGAGAATATGCCCCAGGTTCCCGCCGCAACTCGAGAAAAAGCATGAGACTTCCCACTCGCCGCGAGATTAGGCCCGATTCCCCTGCACTGCGTGCAGAGCAATTCCGTGTTGCACATCACACATGAAAGCAGCCTTGATTTCCTTGATGGCACTCCAGAGAAACCCCAAGAACACTGTTTCAAGGCTAGAGGGATCCTGAGGTCACTGTAGCAACACAAAAGAGCTCCGTGGACCAAAAATCAACTCGAGATGAAAGGTTAGTCCCTGGCTTCGACTCCAGAGGAATACCACCTTACCACAAGCACCTCAAGAGGAGGCTTCTCGCAGCTCTAGCTATGTGACAGGGACCCTGAGTTTGCGGCCTCAAGTGGAATGGACACCGCGATGCCCTGACTCGAAATAAGGCCGGATATCCCTGCAGTGACTTAAATGCAGGCTCGTTTTGCATCTCCCAAGACGAAAGGATGTCTGAATCCCCTGTGGAGACCACAGAGAAAGACCTAGTTCCCCACCTCATCGCGACCGGAGCCCTCACATCCTTTGAAAACTCCAGAGGTACGCGGAGATCAGTGCCTCCAAAGGAGACGATGCCTGACTCCTCGTGAAACTTGATAGGAGTCCCAGGATTCCTGTGGCACGTGGAAAGAGATCCTTGGTCTCCCGTCTCAGCTGGAGAGGCATCCCAATTGCCCTGCCAAGCCTCGAGGAGAATCCCGAGTTGTCCCTCGCAACTAGGCACGAGTCCTGACGTCGCTGAACAAACACGTGGGTGGAAGGGCCATCCCCAATATAACTCGAGAATATACACCAGGTTCACACAGCAACTCGAGAAAAACCATGAGACTTCCCCCTCGCCGAAAAATGAGGCCCGAAAGCGTGCACTGCGTGCAGAGCAATTCCCTGTTGCACATCACACATGAAAGGAGCCTTGATTTCCTTGATGGCACTCCAGAGAAACCCCAAGAACACTGTTTCAAGGCTAGAGGGATCCTGAGGTTACTGTAGCAACACGAAAGAGCTCCGTGGACCAAAAATCAACTCGAGATGAGAGGTTAGTCCCTGGCTTCGACTCCAGAGGAATACCACCTTACCACAAGCACCTCAAGAGGAGGATTCTCTCAGCTCTAGGTATGTGAGAGGGACCCTGAGTTTGCGGCCTCAAGTGGAATGGAGACCACAATGCCCTGACTCGAAATGAGGCCGAATATCCCTGCAGTGACTTGAATGCAGGCTCCTCTTGCATCTCCCAAGACGAAAGGATGTCTGAATCCTTTGTGGAGACCACAAGGAAACCTACTTCCCCTCCTCATCGCGACCGGAGGCCTCACATCCTTTGAAAACTCCAGAGGTACTCGGAGATCAGTGCCTCGAAAGGAGACGATGCCTGACTCCTCGTGAAACTTGATAGGAGTCCCAGGATTCCTTTGGCACATGGAAAGGGACACTTGGTCTACCGCCTCAGCTGGAGAGGCGTCCTAATTGTCCTGCCAAGCCCCCAGGAGAATCCCGAGTTGTCCCTCGCAACTAGGCAGGAGTCCTGACGTCGCTGAACAAACACGTGGGTGGAAGGGCCATCCCCGTCGTAACTCGAGAATATACCCCAGGTTCCCGCCCCAACTCGAGAAAAACCATGAGTCTACCCCCTCGCCGTGAGATGAGGCCCGATTCCCCTGCACTGCGGGCCGAGCAATTCCGTGTTGCACATCACACATGAAAGGAGCCTTGATTTCCTTGGTGGCACTCCATAGAAACCCCAAGAACACTGTTTCAAGGCTAGAGGGATCCTGAGGTCACTGTAGCAATACGAAAGAGCTCCGTGGACCAAAAATCAACTCGAGATGAGAGGTTAGTCCCTGGCTTCGATTCCAGAGGCATACCACCTTACCACAAGCGCCTCAAGAGGAGGCTTCTCTCAGCTCTAGCTATGTGAGAGGGACACTGAGTTTGCGGCCTCAAGTGGAATGGAGACCGCGATGCCCTGACTCGAAATAAGGCCGGATATCCCTGCAGTGACTTGAATGCAGGCTCGTCTTGCATCTCCCAAATGAAAGGATGTCTGAAACCCCTGTGGAGACCACAGAGAAAGACCTAGTTCCCCACCTCATCGCGACCGGAGCCCTCACATCCTTTGAAAACTCCAGAGGTACGCGGAGATCAGTGCCTCCAAAGGAGACGATGCCTGACTCCTCGTGAAACTTGATAGGAGTCCCAGGATTCCTGTGGCACGTGGAAAGGGACCCTTGGTCTCCCGTCTCAGATTGAGAGGAGTCCCAATTGCCCTGCCAAGCCTCGAGGAGAATCCCGAATTTTCCCTCGCAACTAGGCAGGAGTTTTGACGTCGCTGAACAAACACGTGTGTGGAAGGGCCATCCCCGTCGTAACTCGAGAATATTCCCCAGGTTCCCGCCGCAACTCGAGAAAAACCATGAGACTTCCCCCTCGCCGCAAGATTAGGCCCGATTCCCCTGCACTGCGTGCAGAGCAATTCCGTGTTGCACATCACAAATGAAAGGAGCATTGATTTCCTTGATGGCACTCCGGAGAAACCCCAAGAACACTGTTTCAAGGCTAGAGGGAAACTGAGGTCACTGTAGCCACACGAAAGAGCTCCGTGGACCAAGAATCAACTCGAGATGAGAGGTTAGTCCCTGGCTTTGACTCCAGAGGAATACCACCTTACCACAAGCACCTCAAGAGGAGGCTTCTCTCAGCTCTAGGTATGTGAGAGAGACCCTGATTTACGGCCTCAAGTGGAATGGACACCGCGATGCCCTGACTCGAAATAAGGCCGGATATCCCTGCAGTGACTTGAATGCAGGATCGTCTTGCATCTCCCAAGACGAAAGGATGTCTGAATCCCCTGTGGAGACCACAGGAAAAGAACTAGTTCCCCACCTCATCGCGACCGGAGGCCTCACATTCTTTGAAAACTCCAGAGGTACGCGGAGATCAGTGCCTCCAAAAGAGACGATGCCTGACTCCACGTGAAACTTGATAGGAGTCCCAGAATTCCTGTGGCACGTGGAAAGGGACCCTTGGTCTCCCGCCTCAGTTGGAGAGGCGTCCCAATTGCCCTGCCAAGCCTCGAGGAGAATCCCGAGTTGTCCCTCGCAAATAGGCAGGAGTCCTGCCGTCGCTGAACAAACACGTGTGTGGAAGGGCCATCCCCGTCGTAACTCGAGAATATACCCCAGGTTCCCGCCGCAACTCGAGAAAAACCATGAGACTTCCCCCATACCGCGAGGTGAGGCCCGATTCCCCTACACTGTGCAGAGCAATTCCGTGTTGCACATCACACATGAAAGGAGCCTTGATTTCCTTGATGGCACTCCAGAGAAACCCCAAGAACACTGTTTCAAGGCTAGAGGGATCCTGAGGTCACTGTAGCAACAAGAAAGAGCTCCGTGGACCAAAAATCAACTCGAGATGAGAGGTTAGTCCCTGGCTTCGACTCCAGAGGAATACCACCTTACCACAAGCACCACAAGAGAAGGCTTCTCTCAGCTCTAGCTATGTGAGAGGGACCCTGAGTTTGCGGCCTCAAGTGGAATGGAGACCGCGATGCCCTGACTCGAAATAAGGCCGGATATCCCTGCAGTGACTTGAATGCAGGCTCGTCTTGCATCTCCCAAGACGAAAGGATGTCTGAATCCCCTGTGGAGACCACAGAGAAAGGCATAGCTCCCCACCTCATCGCAACCGGAGGCCTCACATCTTTTGAAAACTCCAGAGGTACGCGGAGGTCAGTGCCTCCAAAGGAGACGATGCCTGACTCCTCCTGAAACTTGATAGGAGTCCCAGGATTCCTGTGGCACGTGGAAAGGGACCCTTGGTCTCCCGCCTCAGCTGGAGAGGCGTCCCAATTGCCCTGCCAAGCCTCGAGGAGAATCCCGAGTTGTCCCTCGCAACTAGGCAGGAGTCCTGACGTCGCTGAACAAACACGTGGGTGGAAGGGCCATCCCCGTTATAACTCGAGAATATACCCCAGGTTCCCGCCGCAACTCGAGAAAAACCATGAGTAGTCCCACTTGCCGCGAGATGAGGCTCGATTCCCCTGCACAGCATGCAGAGCAATTCCGTGTTGCACATCACACATGAAAGGAGCCTTGATTTCCTTGATGGCACTCCAGAGAAACCCCAGGAACACTGTTTCAAGGCTAGAGGGAAACTGAGGTCACTGTAGCAACACGAAAGAGCTCCGTGGACCAAAAATCAACTCGAGATGAGAGGTTAGTCCCTGGCTTCGACTCCAGAGGAATACCACCTTACCACAAGCACCTCAAGAGGAGGATTCTCTCAGCTCTAGGTATGTGAGAGGGACCCTGAGTTTGCGGCCTCAAGTGGAATGGAGACCACAATGCCCTGACTCGAAATGAGGCCGAATATCCCTGCAGTGACTTGAATGCAGGCTCCTCTTGCATCTCCCAAGACGAAAGGATGTCTGAATCCTTTGTGGAGACCACAAGGAAACCTACTTCCCCTCCTCATCGCGACCGGAGGCCTCACATCCTTTGAAAACTCCAGAGGTACTCGGAGATCAGTGCCTCGAAAGGAGACGATGCCTGACTCCTCGTGAAACTTGATAGGAGTCCCAGGATTCCTTTGGCACATGGAAAGGGACACTTGGTCTACCGCCTCAGCTGGAGAGGCGTCCTAATTGTCCTGCCAAGCCCCCAGGAGAATCCCGAGTTGTCCCTCGCAACTAGGCAGGAGTCCTGACGTCGCTGAACAAACACGTGGGTGGAAGGGCCATCCCCGTCGTAACTCGAGAATATACCCCAGGTTCCCGCCCCAACTCGAGAAAAACCATGAGACTACCCCCTCGCCGTGAGATGAGGCCCGATTCCCCTGCACTGCGGGCCGAGCAATTCCGTGTTGCACATCACACATGAAAGGAGCCTTGATTTCCTTGGTGGCACTCCATAGAAACCCCAAGAACACTGTTTCAAGGCTAGAGGGATCCTGAGGTCACTGTAGCAACACGAAAGAGCTCCGTGGACCAAAAATCAACTCGAGATGAGAGGTTAGTCCCTGGCTTCGATTCCAGAGGCATACCACCTTACCACAAGCGCCTCAAGAGGAGGCTTCTCTCAGCTCTAGCTATGTGAGAGGGACACTGAGTTTGCGGCCTCAAGTGGAATGGAGACCGCGATGCCCTGACTCGAAATAAGGCCGGATATCCCTGCAGTGACTTGAATGCAGGCTCGTCTTGCATCTCCCAAATGAAAGGATGTCTGAAACCCCTGTGGAGACCACAGAGAAAGACCTAGTTCCCCACCTCATCGCGACCGGAGCCCTCACATCCTTTGAAAACTCCAGAGGTACGCGGAGATCAGTGCCTCCAAAGGAGACGATGCCTGACTCCTCGTGAAACTTGATAGGAGTCCCAGGATTCCTGTGGCACGTGGAAAGGGACCCTTGGTCTCCCGTCTCAGATTGAGAGGAGTCCCAATTGCCCTGCCAAGCCTCGAGGAGAATCCCGAATTTTCCCTCGCAACTAGGCAGGAGTTTTGACGTCGCTGAACAAACACGTGTGTGGAAGGGCCATCCCCGTCGTAACTCGAGAATATTCCCCAGGTTCCCGCCGCAACTCGAGAAAAACCATGAGACTTCCCCCTCGCCGCAAGATTAGGCCCGATTCCCCTGCACTGCGTGCAGAGCAATTCCGTGTTGCACATCACAAATGAAAGGAGCATTGATTTCCTTGATGGCACTCCGGAGAAACCCCAAGAACACTGTTTCAAGGCTAGAGGGAAACTGAGGTCACTGTAGCCACACGAAAGAGCTCCGTGGACCAAGAATCAACTCGAGATGAGAGGTTAGTCCCTGGCTTTGACTCCAGAGGAATACCACCTTACCACAAGCACCTCAAGAGGAGGCTTCTCTCAGCTCTAGGTATGTGAGAGAGACCCTGATTTACGGCCTCAAGTGGAATGGACACCGCGATGCCCTGACTCGAAATAAGGCCGGATATCCCTGCAGTGACTTGAATGCAGGATCGTCTTGCATCTCCCAAGACGAAAGGATGTCTGAATCCCCTGTGGAGACCACAGGAAAAGAACTAGTTCCCCACCTCATCGCGACCGGAGGCCTCACATTCTTTGAAAACTCCAGAGGTACGCGGAGATCAGTGCCTCCAAAAGAGACGATGCCTGACTCCACGTGAAACTTGATAGGAGTCCCAGAATTCCTGTGGCACGTGGAAAGGGACCCTTGGTCTCCCGCCTCAGCTGGAGAGGCGTCCCAATTGCCCTGCCAAGCCTCGAGGAGAATCCCGAGTTGTCCCTCGCAAATAGGCAGGAGTCCTGCCGTCGCTGAAGAAACACGTGTGTGGAAGGGCCATCCCCGTCGTAACTCGAGAATATACCCCAGGTTCCCGCCGCAACTCGAGAAAAACCATGAGACTTCCCCCATACCGCGAGGTGAGGCCCGATTCCCCTACACTGTGCAGAGCAATTCCGTGTTGCACATCACACATGAAAGGAGCCTTGATTTCCTTGATGGCACTCCAGAGAAACCCCAAGAACACTGTTTCAAGGCTAGAGGGATCCTGAGGTCACTGTAGCAACAAGAAAGAGCTCCGTGGACCAAAAATCAACTCGAGATGAGAGGTTAGTCCCTGGCTTCGACTCCAGAGGAATACCACCTTACCACAAGCACCACAAGAGAAGGCTTCTCTCAGCTCTAGCTATGTGAGAGGGACCCTGAGTTTGCGGCCTCAAGTGGAATGGAGACCGCGATGCCCTGACTCGAAATAAGGCCGGATATCCCTGCAGTGACTTGAATGCAGGCTCGTCTTGCATCTCCCAAGACGAAAGGATGTCTGAATCCCCTGTGGAGACCACAGAGAAAGGCATAGCTCCCCACCTCATCGCAACCGGAGGCCTCACATCTTTTGAAAACTCCAGAGGTACGCGGAGGTCAGTGCCTCCAAAGGAGACGATGCCTGACTCCTCCTGAAACTTGATAGGAGTCCCAGGATTCCTGTGGCACGTGGAAAGGGACCCTTGGTCTCCCGCCTCAGCTGGAGAGGCGTCCCAATTGCCCTGCCAAGCCTCGAGGAGAATCCCGAGTTGTCCCTCGCAACTAGGCAGGAGTCCTGACGTCGCTGAACAAACACGTGGGTGGAAGGGCCATCCCCGTTATAACTCGAGAATATACCCCAGGTTCCCGCCGCAACTCGAGAAAAACCATGAGTAGTCCCACTTGCCGCGAGATGAGGCTCGATTCCCCTGCACAGCATGCAGAGCAATTCCGTGTTGCACATCACACATGAAAGGAGCCTTGATTTCCTTGATGGCACTCCAGAGAAACCCCAGGAACACTGTTTCAAGGCTAGAGGGAAACTGAGGTCACTGTAGCAACACGAAAGAGCTCCGTGGACCAAAAATCAACTCGAGATGAGAGGTTAGTCCCTGGCTTCGACTCCAGAGGAATACCACCTTACCACAAGCACCTCAAGAGGAGGATTCTCTCAGCTCTAGGTATGTGAGAGGGACCCTGAGTTTGCGGCCTCAAGTGGAATGGAGACCACAATGCCCTGACTCGAAATGAGGCCGAATATCCCTGCAGTGACTTGAATGCAGGCTCCTCTTGCATCTCCCAAGACGAAAGGATGTCTGAATCCTTTGTGGAGACCACAAGGAAACCTACTTCCCCTCCTCATCGCGACCGGAGGCCTCACATCCTTTGAAAACTCCAGAGGTACTCGGAGATCAGTGCCTCGAAAGGAGACGATGCCTGACTCCTCGTGAAACTTGATAGGAGTCCCAGGATTCCTTTGGCACATGGAAAGGGACACTTGGTCTACCGCCTCAGCTGGAGAGGCGTCCTAATTGTCCTGCCAAGCCCCCAGGAGAATCCCGAGTTGTCCCTCGCAACTAGGCAGGAGTCCTGACGTCGCTGAACAAACACGTGGGTGGAAGGGCCATCCCCGTCGTAACTCGAGAATATACCCCAGGTTCCCGCCCCAACTCGAGAAAAACCATGAGACTACCCCCTCGCCGTGAGATGAGGCCCGATTCCCCTGCACTGCGGGCCGAGCAATTCCGTGTTGCACATCACACATGAAAGGAGCCTTGATTTCCTTGGTGGCACTCCATAGAAACCCCAAGAACACTGTTTCAAGGCTAGAGGGATCCTGAGGTCACTGTAGCAACACGAAAGAGCTCCGTGGACCAAAAATCAACTCGAGATGAGAGGTTAGTCCCTGGCTTCGATTCCAGAGGCATACCACCTTACCACAAGCGCCTCAAGAGGAGGCTTCTCTCAGCTCTAGCTATGTGAGAGGGACACTGAGTTTGCGGCCTCAAGTGGAATGGAGACCGCGATGCCCTGACTCGAAATAAGGCCGGATATCCCTGCAGTGACTTGAATGCAGGCTCGTCTTGCATCTCCCAAATGAAAGGATGTCTGAAACCCCTGTGGAGACCACAGAGAAAGACCTAGTTCCCCACCTCATCGCGACCGGAGCCCTCACATCCTTTGAAAACTCCAGAGGTACGCGGAGATCAGTGCCTCCAAAGGAGACGATGCCTGACTCCTCGTGAAACTTGATAGGAGTCCCAGGATTCCTGTGGCACGTGGAAAGGGACCCTTGGTCTCCCGTCTCAGATTGAGAGG
This sequence comes from Cervus elaphus, assembly GCF_910594005.1. Taxonomy (NCBI): domain Eukaryota; kingdom Metazoa; phylum Chordata; class Mammalia; order Artiodactyla; family Cervidae; genus Cervus; species Cervus elaphus. The sequence continues at coordinate 8,972,704 of NC_057834.1, read as the reverse complement.
AGTCCCAATTGCCCTGCCAAGCCTCGAGGAGAATCCCGAATTTTCCCTCGCAACTAGGCAGGAGTTTTGACGTCGCTGAACAAACACGTGTGTGGAAGGGCCATCCCCGTCGTAACTCGAGAATATTCCCCAGGTTCCCGCCGCAACTCGAGAAAAACCATGAGACTTCCCCCTCGCCGCAAGATTAGGCCCGATTCCCCTGCACTGCGTGCAGAGCAATTCCGTGTTGCACATCACAAATGAAAGGAGCATTGATTTCCTTGATGGCACTCCGGAGAAACCCCAAGAACACTGTTTCAAGGCTAGAGGGAAACTGAGGTCACTGTAGCCACACGAAAGAGCTCCGTGGACCAAGAATCAACTCGAGATGAGAGGTTAGTCCCTGGCTTTGACTCCAGAGGAATACCACCTTACCACAAGCACCTCAAGAGGAGGCTTCTCTCAGCTCTAGGTATGTGAGAGAGACCCTGATTTACGGCCTCAAGTGGAATGGACACCGCGATGCCCTGACTCGAAATAAGGCCGGATATCCCTGCAGTGACTTGAATGCAGGATCGTCTTGCATCTCCCAAGACGAAAGGATGTCTGAATCCCCTGTGGAGACCACAGGAAAAGAACTAGTTCCCCACCTCATCGCGACCGGAGGCCTCACATTCTTTGAAAACTCCAGAGGTACGCGGAGATCAGTGCCTCCAAAAGAGACGATGCCTGACTCCACGTGAAACTTGATAGGAGTCCCAGGATTCCTGTGGCACGTGGAAAGGGACCCTTGGTCTCCCGCCTCAGCTGGAGAGGCGTCCCAATTGCCCTGCCAAGCCTCGAGGAGAATCCCGAGTTGTCCCTCGCAAATAGGCAGGAGTCCTGCCGTCGCTGAACAAACACGTGTGTGGAAGGGCCATCCCCGTCGTAACTCGAGAATATACCCCAGGTTCCCGCCGCAACTCGAGAAAAACCATGAGACTTCCCCCATACCGCGAGGTGAGGCCCGATTCCCCTACACTGTGCAGAGCAATTCCGTGTTGCACATCACACATGAAAGGAGCCTTGATTTCCTTGATGGCACTCCAGAGAAACCCCAAGAACACTGTTTCAAGGCTAGAGGGATCCTGAGGTCACTGTAGCAACAAGAAAGAGCTCCGTGGACCAAAAATCAACTCGAGATGAGAGGTTAGTCCCTGGCTTCGACTCCAGAGGAATACCACCTTACCACAAGCACCACAAGAGAAGGCTTCTCTCAGCTCTAGCTATGTGAGAGGGACCCTGAGTTTGCGGCCTCAAGTGGAATGGAGACCGCGATGCCCTGACTCGAAATAAGGCCGGATATCCCTGCAGTGACTTGAATGCAGGCTCGTCTTGCATCTCCCAAGACGAAAGGATGTCTGAATCCCCTGTGGAGACCACAGAGAAAGGCATAGCTCCCCACCTCATCGCAACCGGAGGCCTCACATCTTTTGAAAACTCCAGAGGTACGCGGAGGTCAGTGCCTCCAAAGGAGACGATGCCTGACTCCTCCTGAAACTTGATAGGAGTCCCAGGATTCCTGTGGCACGTGGAAAGGGACCCTTGGTCTCCCGCCTCAGCTGGAGAGGCGTCCCAATTGCCCTGCCAAGCCTCGAGGAGAATCCCGAGTTGTCCCTCGCAACTAGGCAGGAGTCCTGACGTCGCTGAACAAACACGTGTGTGGAAGGGCCATCCCCGTCGTAACTCGAGAATATACCCCAGGTTCCCGCCGCAACTCGAGAAAAACCATGAGACTTCCCCCATACCGCGAGATGAGGTCCGATTCCCCTACACTGTGTGCAGAGCAATTCCGTGTTGCACATCACACATGAAAGGAGCCTTGATTTCCTTGATGGCACTCCAGAGAAACCCCAAGAACACTGTTTCAAGGCTAGAGGGATCCTGAGGTCACTGTAGCAACAAGAAAGAGCTCCGTGGACCAAAAATCAACTCGAGATGAGAGGTTAGTCCCTGGCTTCGACTCCAGAGGAATACCACCTTACCACAAGCACCTCAAGAGGAGGCTTCTCTCAGCTCTAGCTATGTGAGAGGGACCCTGAGTTTGTGGCCTCAAGTGGAATGGAGACCGCGATGCCCTGACTCGAAATAAGGCCGGATATCCCTGCAGTGACTTGAATGCAGGCTCGTCTTGCATCTCCCAAGACGAAAGGATGTCTGAATCCCCTGTGGAAACCACAGAAAAAGAACTAGTTCCCCACCTCATCGCGACCGGAGGCCTCACATTCTTTGAAAACTCCAGAGGTACGCGGAGATCAGTGCCTCCAAAGGAGACGATGCCTGACTCCTCGTGAAACTTGATAGGAGTCCCAGGATTCCTGTGGCACGTGGAAAGGGACCCTAGGTCTCCCGCCTCAGCTGGAGAGGCGTCCCAATTGCCCTGCCAAGCCTCGAGGAGAATCCCGAGTTGTCCCTCGCAACTAGGCAGGAGTCCTGACGTCGCTGAACAAACACGTGGTTGGAAGGGCCATCCCCAATGTAACTCGAGAATATACCCCAGGTTCACACAGCAACTCGAGAAAAACCATGAGACTTCCCCCTCGCCGAAAAATGAGGCCCGAAAGCGTGCACTGCGTGCAGAGCAATTCCCTGTTGCACATCACACATGAAAGGAGCCTTGATTTCCTTGATGGCACTCCAGAGAAACCCCAAGAACACTGTTTCAAGGCTAGAGGGATCCTGAGGTTACTGTAGCAACACGAAAGAGCTCCGTGGACCAAAAATCAACTCGAGATGAGAGGTTAGTCCCTGGCTTCGACTCCAGAGGAATACCACCTTACCACAAGCACCTCAAGAGGAGGATTCTCTCAGCTCTAGGTATGTGAGAGGGACCCTGAGTTTGCGGCCTCAAGTGGAATGGAGACCACAATGCCCTGACTCGAAATAAGGCCGAATATCCCTGCAGTGACTTGAATGCAGGCTCGTCTTGCATCTCCCAAGACGAAAGGATGTCTGAATCCTTTGTGGAGACCACAAGGAAACCTACTTCCCCTCCTCATCGCGACCGGAGGCCTCACATCCTTTGAAAACTCCAGAGGTACTCGGAGATCAGTGCCTCCAAAGGAGACGATGCCTGACTCCTCGTGAAACTTGATAGGAGTCCCAGGATTCCTTTGGCACATGGAAAGGGACACTTGGTCTACCGCCTCAGCTGGACAGGCGTCCCAATTGTCCTGCCAAGCCCCCAGGAGAATCCCGAGTTGTCCCTCGCAACTAGGCAGGAGTCCTGACGTCGCTGAACAAACACGTGGGTGGAAGGGCCATCCCCGTCGTAACTCGAGAATATACCCCAGGTTCCCGCCCCAACTCGAGAAAAACCATGAGACTACCCCCTCGCCGTGAGATGAGGCCCGATTCCCCTGCACTGCGGGCAGAGCAATTCCGTGTTGCACATCACACATGAAAGGAGCCTTGATTTCCTTGATGGCACTCCAGAGAAACCCCAAGAACACTGTTTCAAGGCTAGAGGGATCCTGAGGTCACTGTAGCAACACGAAAGAGCTCCGTGGACCAAAAATCAACTCGAGATGAGAGGTTAGTCCCTGGCTTTGACTCCAGAAGAATATCACCTTACCAGAAGCACCTCAAGAGGAGGCTTCTCTCAGCTCTAGGTATGTGAGAGGGACCCTGATTTACGGCCTCAAGTGGAATGGACACCGCGATGCCCTGACTCGAAATAAGGCCGGATATCCCTGCAGTGACTTGAATGCAGGCTCGTCTTGCATCTCCCAAGACGAAAGGATGTCTGAATCCCCTGTGGAGACCACAGAGAAAGGCATAGCTCCCCACCTCATCGCGACCGGAGGCCTCACATCTTTTGAAAACTCCAGAGGTACGCGGAGGTCAGTGCCTCCAAAGGAGACGATGCCTGACTCCTCCTGAAACTTGATAGGAGTCCCAGGATTCCTGTGGCACGTGGAAAGGGACCCTTGGTCTCCCGCCTCAGCTGGAGAGGCGTCCCAATTGCCTTGCCAAGCCTCGAGGAGAATCCCGAGTTGTCCCTCGCAACTAGGCAGGAGTCCTGACGTCGCTGAACAAACACGTGTGTGGAAGGGCCATCCCTGTCGTAACTCGAGAATATACCCCAGGTTCCCGCCGCAACTCGAGAAAAACCATGAGACTTCCCCCATACCGCGAGATGAGGTCCGATTCCCCTACACTGTGTGCAGAGCAATTCCGTGTTGCACATCACACATGAAAGGAGCCTTGATTTCCTTGATGGCACTCAAGAGAAACCCCAAGAACACTGTTTCAAGGCTAGAGGGATCCTGAGGTCACTGTAGCAACACGAAAGAGCTCCGTGGACCAAAAATCAACTCGAGATGAGAGCTTAGTCCCTGGCTTCGACTCCAGAGGAATACCACCTTACCACAAGCACCTCAAGAGGAGGCTTCTCTCAGCTCTAGCTATGTGAGAGGGACCCTGAGTTTGTGGCCTCAAGTGGAATGGAGACCGCGATACCCTGACTCGAAATAAGGCCGGATATCCCTGCAGTGACTTGAATGCAGGCTCATCTTGCATCTCCCAAGACGAAAGGATGTCTGAATCCCCTGTGGAGACCACAGAGAAAGACCTAGTTCCCCACCTCATCGCGACCGGAGGCCTCACATTCTTTGAAAACTCCAGAGGTACGCGGAGATCAGTGCCTCCAAAGGAAACGATGCCTGACTCCTCGTGAAACTTGATAGGAGTCCCAGGATTCCTGTGGCACGGGGAAAGGGACCCTTGGTCTCCCGCCTCAGCTGGAGAGGCGTCCCAATTTCCCTGCCAAGCCTCGAGGAGAATCCCGAGTTGTCCCTCGCAACTAGGCAGGAGTCCTGACGTCGCTGAACAAACACGTGTGTGTAAGGGCCATCCCCGTCGTAACTCGAGAATATACCCCAGGTTTCCGACGCAACTCGAGAAAAACCATGAGACTTCCCCCTCGCCGCGAGATGAGGCCCGATTCCCCTGCACTGCGTGCAGAGCAATTCCGTGTTGCACATCACACATGAAAGCAGCCTTGATTTCCTTGATGGCACTCCAGAGAAACCCCAAGAACACTGTTTCAAGGCTAGAGGGATCCTGAGGTCACTGTAGCAACACAAAAGAGCTCCGTGGACCAAAAATCAACTCGAGATGAAAGGTTAGTCCCTGGCTTCGACTCCAGAGGAATACCACCTTACCACAAGCACCTCAAGAGGAGGCTTCTCGCAGCTCTAGCTATGTGACAGGGACCCTGAGTTTGCGGCCTCAAGTGGAATGGACACCGCGATGCCCTGACTCGAAATAAGGCCGGATATCCCTGCAGTGACTTAAATGCAGGCTCGTTTTGCATCTCCCAAGACGAAAGGATGTCTGAATCCCCTGTGGAGACCACAGAGAAAGACCTAGTTCCCCACCTCATCGCGACCGGAGCCCTCACATCCTTTGAAAACTCCAGAGGTACGCGGAGATCAGTGCCTCCAAAGGAGACGATGCCTGACTCCTCGTGAAACTTGATAGGAGTCCCAGGATTCCTGTGGCACGTGGAAAGAGATCCTTGGTCTCCCGTCTCAGCTGGAGAGGCATCCCAATTGCCCTGCCAAGCCTCGAGGAGAATCCCGAGTTGTCCCTCGCAACTAGGCACGAGTCCTGACGTCGCTGAACAAACACGTGGTTGGAAGGGCCATCCCCAATATAACTCGAGAATATACCCCAGGTTCACACAGCAACTCGAGAAAAACCATGAGACTTCCCCCTCGCCGAAAAATGAGGCCCGAAAGCGTGCACTGCGTGCAGAGCAATTCCCTGTTGCACATCACACATGAAAGGAGCCTTGATTTCCTTGATGGCACTCCAGAGAAACCCCAAGAACACTGTTTCAAGGCTAGAGGGATCCTGAGGTTACTGTAGCAACACGAAAGAGCTCCGTGGACCAAAAATCAACTCGAGATGAGAGGTTAGTCCCTGGCTTCGACTCCAGAGGAATACCACCTTACCACAAGCACCTCAAGAGGAGGATTCTCTCAGCTCTAGGTATGTGAGAGGGACCCTGAGTTTGCGGCCTCAAGTGGAATGGAGACCACAATGCCCTGACTCGAAATAAGGCCGAATATCCCTGCAGTGACTTGAATGCAGGCTCGTCTTGCATCTCCCAAGACGAAACGATGTCTGAAACCTTTGTGGAGACCACAAGGAAACCTACTTCCCCTCCTCATCGCGACCGGAGGCCTCACATCCTTTGAAAACTCCAGAGGTACTCGGAGATCAGTGCCTCCAAAGGAGACGATGCCTGACTCCTCGTGAAACTTGATAGGAGTCCCAGGATTCCTTTGGCACATGGAAAGGGACACTTGGTCTACCGCCTCAGCTGGAGAGGCGTCCTAATTGTCCTGCCAAGCCCCCAGGAGAATCCCGAGTTGTCCCTCGCAACTAGGCAGGAGTCCTGACGTCGCTGAACAAACACGTGGGTGGAAGGGCCATCCCCGTCGTAACTCGAGAATATACCCCAGGTTCCCGCCCCAACTCGAGAAAAACCATGAGACTACCCCCTCGCCGTGAGATGAGGCCCGATTCCCCTGCACTGCGGGCAGAGCAATTCCGTGTTGCACATCACACATGAAAGGAGCCTTGATTTCCTTAATGGCACTCCAGAGAAACCCCAAGAACACTGTTTCAAGGCTAGAGGGATCCTGAGGTCACTGTAGCAACACGAAAGAGCTCCGTGGACCAAAAATCAACTCGAGATGAGAGGTTAGTCCCTGGCTTCGATTCCAGAGGCATACCACCTTACCACAAGCACCTTAAGAGGAGGCTTCTCTCAGCTCTGGCTATGTGAGAGGGACACTGAGTTTGCGGCCTCAAGTGGAATGGAGACCGCGATGCCCTGACTCGAAATAAGGCCGGATATCCCTGCAGTGACTTGAATGCAGGCTCGTCTTGCATCTCCCAAATGAAAGGCAGTCTGAATCCCATGTGGAGACCACAGAGAAAGACCTAGTTCCCCACCTCATCGCGACCGGAGCCCTCACATCCTTTGAAAACTCCAGAGGTACGCGGAGATCAGTGCCTCGAAAGGAGACGATGCCTGACTCCTAGTGAAACTTGATAGGAGTCCCAGTATTCCTGTGGCACGTGGAAAGAGACCCTTGGTCTCCCGTCTCAGCTGGAGAGGCATCCCAATTGCCCTGCCAAGCCTCGAGGAGAATCCCGAGTTGTCCCTCGCAACTAGGCACGAGTCCTGACGTCGCTGAACAAACACGTGGTTGGAAGGGCCATCCCCAATGTAACTCGAGAATATACCACAGGTTCACACAGCAACTCGAGAAAAACCATGAGACTTCCCCCTCGCCGAAAAATGAGGCCCGAAAGCGTGCACTGCGTGCAGAGCAATTCCCTGTTGCACATCACACATCAAAGGAGCCTTGATTTCCTTGATGGCACTCCAGAGAAACCCCAAGAACACTGTTTCAAGGCTGGAGGGAAACTGAGGTCACTGTAGCAACACGAAAGAGCTCCGTGGACCAAGAATCAACTGGAGATGAGAGGTTAGTCCCTGGCTTCGACTGCAGAGGAATACCACCTTACCACAAGCACCTCAAGAGGAGGCTTCTCTCAGCTCTAGGTATGTGAGAGGGACCCTGATTTTGCGGCCCCAAGTGGAATGGACACCACGATGCCCTGACTCGATATAAGGCCGGATATCCCTGCAGTGACTTGAATGCAGGCTCGTCTTGCATCTCCCAAGATGAAAGGATGACTGAATCCCCTGTGGAGATCACAGAGAAAGACCTAGTTCCCCACCTCATCACGACCGGAGGCCTCACATTCTTTGAAACCTCCAGTGGTACGCGGAGATCAGTGCCTCCAAAAGAGACGATGCCTGACTCCACGTGAAACTTGATAGGAGTCCCAGGATTCCTGTGGCACGGGGAAAGGGACCCTTGGTCTCCCGCCTCAGCTGGAGAGGCGTCCCAATTGCCCTGCCAAGCCTCGAGGAGAATCCCGAGTTGTCCCTCGCAACTAGGCAGGAGTCCTGACTTCGCTGAACAAGCACGTGTGTGGAAGGCCAATCCCCATCGTACTCGAGAATATACCCCAGGTTCCCGCCGCAACTCGAGAAAAACCATGAGACTTCCCCCTCGCCCCGAGATGAGGCCCGATTCCCCTGTACTGCGTGCAGAACAATTCCGTGTTGCACATCACACATGAAAGGAGCCTTGATTTCCTTGATGGCACTCCAGAGAAACCCCAAGAACACTGTTTCAAGGCTAGAGGGATCCTGAGGTCACTGTAGCAACACGAAAGAGCTCCGTGGACGAAAAATCAACTCGAGATGAGAGGTTAGTCCCTGGCTTCTACTCCAGAGGAATACCACCTTACCACAAGCACCTCAAGAGGAGGCTTCTCTCAGCTCTAGGTATGTGAGAGGGACCCTGATTTTGCGGCCTCAAGTGGAATGGACACCGCGATGCCCTGACTCGAAATAAGGCCGGATATCCCTGCAGTGACTTGAATACAGGCTCGTCTTGCATCTCCCAAGATGAAAGGATGTCTGAATCCCCTGTGGAGACCACAGAGAAAGACCTAGTTCCCCACCTCATCGCGACCGAAGGCCTCACATCCTTTGAAAATTCCAGAGGTACGCGGAGATCAGTGCCTCCAAAGGAGACGATGCCTGACTCCTCGTGAAACTTGATAGGAGTCCCAGGATTCCTGTGGCACAAGGAAAGGGACCCTTGGTCTCCCGCCTCAGCTGGAGAGGCGTCCCAATTGCCCTGCCAAGCCTCGAGGAGAATCCCGAGTTGTCTCTCGCAACTAGGCAGGAGTCCTGACGTCGCTGAACAAACACGTGGGTGGAAGGGCCATCCCCGTTGTAACTCAAGTATATACCCCAGGTTCCCGCCGCAACTCGAGAAAAACCATGAGACTTCCCCCTCGCCACTAGATGAGGCTCGATTCCCCTGCACTGCATGCAGAACAATTCCGTGTTGCACATCACACATGAAAGGAGCCTTGATTTCTTTGGTGGCACTCCAGAGAAACCCCAAGAACACTGTTTCAAGGCTAGAGGGAACCTGAGGTCACTGTAGCAACACGAAAGAGCTCCGTGGACCAAAAATCAACTCGAGATGAGAGGTTAGTCCCTGGCTTCGACTCCAGAGGAATACCACCTTACCACAAGCACTTCAAGAGGAGGCTTCTCTCAGCTCTAGGTATGTGAGAGGGACCCTGAGTTTGCGGCCTCAAGTGGAATGGACACCGCGATGCCCTGACTCGAAATAAGGCCGGATATCCCTGCAGTGACTTGAATGCAGGCTCGTCTTGCATCTCCCAAGATGAAAGGATGTCTGAATCCCCTGTGGAGACCACAGAGAAAGACCTAGTTCCCCACCTCATCGCGACCGGAGGCCTCACATCCTTTGAAAACTCCAGAGGTACGCGGAGATCAGTGCCTCCAAAGGAGACGATGCCTGACTCCTCGTGAAACTTGATAGGAGTCCCAGGATTCCTGTGGCACATGGAAAGGGACCCTTGGTCTCCCGCCTCAGCTGGAGAGGCGTCCCAATTGCCCTGCCAAGCCTCGAGGAGAATCCCGAGTTTTCCCTCGCAACTAGGCAGGAGTCCTGACGTCGCTGAACAAACACGTGTGTGGAAGGGCCATCCCCGTCGTAACTCGAGAATATACCCCAGATTCCCGCCGCAACTCGAGAGAAACCATGAGACTTCCCCCTCGCCGCGAGATGAGGCCCGATTCCCCTGCACTGCGTGCAGAACAATTCCGTGTTGCACATCACACAGGAAAGGAGCCTTGATTTCCTTGGTGGCTCTCCAGAGAAACCCCAAGAACACTGTTTCAAGGCTAGAGGGATCCTGAGGTCACTGTAGCAACACGAAAGAGCTCCGGGGACCACAAATCAACTCGAGATGAGAGGTTAGTCCCTGGCTTCGACTCCAGAGGAATACCACCTTACCACAAGCACCTCAAGAGGAGGCTTCTCTCACCTCTAGGTATGTGAGAGGGACCCTGATATTGCAGCCTCAAGTGGAATGGACACCGCGATGCCCAGACTCGAAATAAGGCCGGATATCCCTGCAGTGACTTGAATGCAGGCTCGTCTTGCATCTCCCAAAATGAAAGGATATCTGAATCCCCTGTGGAGTCCACATAGAAAGACCTAGTTCCCCACCTCATGGCGACCGGAGGCCTCACATCCTTTGAAAACTCCAGAGATACGCGGAGATCAGTGCCTCCAAAGGAGACGATGCCTGACTCCTCGTGAAACTTGATAGGAGTCCCAGTATTCCTGTGGCACATGGAAAGGGACCCTTGGTCTCCCGCCTCAGCTGGAGAGGCGTCCCAATTGCCCTGCCAAGCCTCGAGGAGAATCCCGAGTTGTCCCTCGCAACTAGGCAGGAGTCCTGAGGTTGCTGAACAAACACGTGGGTGGAAGGGCCATCCCCGTCATAACTCGAGAATATACCCCAGGTTCCCGCCGCAACCCGAGATAAAGCATGAAACTTCCCCCTCGCCGCGAGATTAGGCCCGATTCCCCTGCACTGCGTGCAGAGCAATTCCGTGTTGCACATCACACATGAAAGGAGCCTTGATTTCCTTGATGGCATTCCAGAGAAACCCCAAGAACACTGTTTCCAGGCTAGAGGGATCCTGAGGTCACTGTAGCCACACGAAAGAGCTCCGTGGACCAAAAATCAACTCGAGATGAGAGGTTAGTCCCTGGCTTCGACTCCAGAAGTATATCACCTTACCAGAAGCACCTCAAGAGGAGGCTTCTCTCAGCTCTAGGTATGTGAGAGGGACCCTGATTTGCGGCCTCAAGTGGAATGGACACCGCGATGCCCTGACTCGAAATAAGGCCAGATATCCCTGCAGTGACTTGAATGCAGGCTCGTCTTGCATCTCCCAAGACGAAAGGATGTCTGAATCCCCTGTGGAGGCCACAGAAAAAGAACTAGTTCCCCACCTCATCGCGACCGGAGGCCTCACATCCTTTGAAAACTCCAGAGGTACGCGGAGATCAGTGCCTCCAAAGGAGACAATGCCTGACTCCTCGTGAAACTTGATAGGAGTCCCAGGATTCCTGTGGCACGGGGAAAGGGACCCTTGGTCTCCCGCCTCAGCTGGAGAGGCGTCCCAATTTCCCTGCCAAGCCTCGAGGAGAATCCCGAGTTGTCCCTCGCAACTAGGCAGGAGTCCTGACGCGGCTGAACAAACACGTGTGTGTAAGGGCCATCCCCGTCGTAACTCGAGAATATACCCCAGGTTCCCGACGCAACTCGAGAAAAACCATGAGACTTCCCCCTCGCCGCGAGATGAGGCCCGATTCCCCTGCACTGCGTGCAGAGCAATTCCGTCTTGCACATCACACATCAAAGGAGCCTTGATTTCCTTGATGGCACTCCAGAGAAACCCCAAGAACACTGTTTCAAGGTAGAGGGATCCTGAGGTCACTGTAGCCACACAAAAGAGCTCCGTGGACCAAAAATCAACTCGAGTTGAGAGGTTAGTCCCTGTCTTCGACTCCAGAGGAATACCACCTTACCACAAGCACCTCAAGAGGAGGCTTCTCTCAGCTCTAGATATGTGAGAGGGACCCTGAGTTTGCGGCCTCAAGTGGAATGGACACCGTGATACCCTGACTTGAAAAAAGGCCGAATATCCCTGCAGTGACTTGAATGCAGGTTCGTCTTGCATCTCCCAAGACGAAAGGATGTCTGAATCCTCTGTGGAGACCACAAGGAAACCTACTTCCCCACCTCATCGCGACCGGAGGCCTCACATCCTTTGAAAACTCCAGAGGTACGCGGAGATCAGTGCCTCCAAAGGAGACGATGCCTGACTCCTCCTGAAACTTGATAGGAGTCCCAGGATTCCTGTGCCACGTGGAAAGGGACACTTGGTCTCCCGCCTCAGCTGGAGAGGCGTCCCAATTGCCCTGCCAAGCCTCGAGGAGAATCCCGAGTTGTCCCTCGCAACTAGGCAGGAGTCCTGACTTCGCTGAACAAGCACGTGTGTGGAAGGCCCATCCCCATCGTACTCGAGAATATACCCCAGGTTCCCGCAGCAACTCGAGAAAAACCATGAGACTTCCCCCTCGCCCCGAGATGAGGCCCGATTTCCCTGCACTGCGTGCAGAACAATTCCGTGTTGCACATCACACATGAAAGGAGCCTTGATTTCCTTGATGGCCCTCCAGAGAAACCCCAAGAACACTCTTTCAAGGCTAGAGGGATCCTGAGGTCACTGTAGCCACACGAAAGAGCTCCGTGGACCAAAAATCAACTCGAGATGAGAGGTTAGTCCCTGGCTTCGACTCCAGAAGGATATCACCTTACCAGAAGCACCTCAAGAGGAGGCTTCTCTCAGCTCTAGGTATGTGAGAGGGACCCTGATTTGCGGCCTCAAGTGGAATGGACACCGCGATGCCCTGACTCGCAATAAGGCTGGATATCCCTGCAGTGACTTGAATGCAGGCTCGTCTTGCATCTCCCAAGACGAAAGGATGTCTGAATCCCCTGTGGAGACCACAGAAAAAGAAGTAGTTCCCCACCTCATCGCGACCGGAGGCCTCACATCCTTTGAAAACTCCAGAGGTACGCGGAGATCAGTGCCTCCAAAGGAGACGATGCCTGACTCCTCGTGAAACTTGATAGGAGTCCCAGGATTCCTGTGGCACGTGGAAAGGGACCCTTGGTCTCCCGCCTCAGCTGGAGAGGCGTCCCAATTGCCCTGCCAAGCCTCGAGGAGAATCCCGAGTTGTCCCTCGCAACTAGGCAGGAGTCCTGACGCGGCTGAACAAACACGTGTGTGTAAGGGCCATCCCCGTCGTAACTCGAGAATATACCCCAGGTTACCGACGCAACTCGAGAAAAACCATGAGACTTCCCCCTCGCCGCGAGATGAGGCCCGATTCCCCTGCACTGCGTGCAGAGCAATTCCGTCTTGCACATCACACATCAAAAGAGCCTTGATTTCCTTGATGGCACTCCAGAGAAACCCCAAGAACACTGTTTCAAGGTAGAGGGATCCTGAGGTCACTGTAGCCACACGAAAGAGCTCCGTGGACCAAAAATCAACTCGAGTTGAGAGGTTAGTCCCTGGCTTCGACTCCAGAGGAATACCACCTTACCACAAGCACCTCAAGAGGAGGCTTCTCTCAGCTCTAGATATGTGAGAGGGACCCTGAGTTTGCGGCCTCAAGTGGAATGGACACCGTGATGCCCTGACTCGAAAAAAGGCCGAATATCCCTGCAGTGACTTGAATGCAGGTTCGTCTTGCATCTCCCAAGACGAAAGGATGTCTGAATCCTCTGTGGAGACCACAAGGAAACCTACTTCCCCACCTCATCGCGACCGGAGGCCTCACATCCTTTGAAAACTCCAGAGGTACGCGGAGATCAGTGCCTCCAAAGGAGACGATGCCTGACTCCTCGTGAAACTTGATAGGAGTCCCAGGATTCCTGTGGCACATGGAAAGGGACCCTTGGTCTCCCGCCTCAGCTGGAGAGGCGTCCCAATTGCCCTGCCAAGCCTCGAGGAGAATCCCGAGTTTTCCCTCGCAACTAGGCAGGAGTCCTGACGTCGCTGAACAAACACGTGTGTGGAAGGGCCATCCCCGTCGTAACTCGAGAATATACCCCAGATTCCCGCCGCAACTCGAGAGAAACCATGAGACTTCCCCCTCGCCGCGAGATGAGGCCCGATTCCCCTGCACTGCGTGCAGAACAATTCCGTGTTGCACATCACACAGGAAAGGAGCCTTGATTTCCTTGGTGGCTCTCCAGAGAAACCCCAAGAACACTGTTTCAAGGCTAGAGGGATCCTGAGGTCACTGTAGCAACACGAAAGAGCTCCGGGGACCACAAATCAACTCGAGATGAGAGGTTAGTCCCTGGCTTCGACTCCAGAGGAATACCACCTTACCACAAGCACCTCAAGAGGAGGCTTCTCTCACCTCTAGGTATGTGAGAGGGACCCTGATATTGCAGCCTCAAGTGGAATGGACACCGCGATGCCCAGACTCGAAATAAGGCCGGATATCCCTGCAGTGACTTGAATGCAGGCTCGTCTTGCATCTCCCAAAATGAAAGGATATCTGAATCCCCTGTGGAGTCCACATAGAAAGACCTAGTTCCCCACCTCATGGCGACCGGAGGCCTCACATCCTTTGAAAACTCCAGAGATACGCGGAGATCAGTGCCTCCAAAGGAGACGATGCCTGACTCCTCGTGAAACTTGATAGGAGTCCCAGTATTCCTGTGGCACATGGAAAGGGACCCTTGGTCTCCCGCCTCAGCTGGAGAGGCGTCCCAATTGCCCTGCCAAGCCTCGAGGAGAATCCCGAGTTGTCCCTCGCAACTAGGCAGGAGTCCTGAGGTTGCTGAACAAACACGTGGGTGGAAGGGCCATCCCCGTCATAACTCGAGAATATACCCCAGGTTCCCGCCGCAACCCGAGATAAAGCATGAAACTTCCCCCTCGCCGCGAGATTAGGCCCGATTCCCCTGCACTGCGTGCAGAGCAATTCCGTGTTGCACATCACACATGAAAGGAGCCTTGATTTCCTTGATGGCATTCCAGAGAAACCCCAAGAACACTGTTTCCAGGCTAGAGGGATCCTGAGGTCACTGTAGCCACACGAAAGAGCTCCGTGGACCAAAAATCAACTCGAGATGAGAGGTTAGTCCCTGGCTTCGACTCCAGAAGTATATCACCTTACCAGAAGCACCTCAAGAGGAGGCTTCTCTCAGCTCTAGGTATGTGAGAGGGACCCTGATTTGCGGCCTCAAGTGGAATGGACACCGCGATGCCCTGACTCGAAATAAGGCCAGATATCCCTGCAGTGACTTGAATGCAGGCTCGTCTTGCATCTCCCAAGACGAAAGGATGTCTGAATCCCCTGTGGAGGCCACAGAAAAAGAACTAGTTCCCCACCTCATCGCGACCGGAGGCCTCACATCCTTTGAAAACTCCAGAGGTACGCGGAGATCAGTGCCTCCAAAGGAGACAATGCCTGACTCCTCGTGAAACTTGATAGGAGTCCCAGGATTCCTGTGGCACGGGGAAAGGGACCCTTGGTCTCCCGCCTCAGCTGGAGAGGCGTCCCAATTTCCCTGCCAAGCCTCGAGGAGAATCCCGAGTTGTCCCTCGCAACTAGGCAGGAGTCCTGACGCGGCTGAACAAACACGTGTGTGTAAGGGCCATCCCCGTCGTAACTCGAGAATATACCCCAGGTTCCCGACGCAACTCGAGAAAAACCATGAGACTTCCCCCTCGCCGCGAGATGAGGCCCGATTCCCCTGCACTGCGTGCAGAGCAATTCCGTCTTGCACATCACACATCAAAGGAGCCTTGATTTCCTTGATGGCACTCCAGAGAAACCCCAAGAACACTGTTTCAAGGTAGAGGGATCCTGAGGTCACTGTAGCCACACAAAAGAGCTCCGTGGACCAAAAATCAACTCGAGTTGAGAGGTTAGTCCCTGTCTTCGACTCCAGAGGAATACCACCTTACCACAAGCACCTCAAGAGGAGGCTTCTCTCAGCTCTAGATATGTGAGAGGGACCCTGAGTTTGCGGCCTCAAGTGGAATGGACACCGTGATACCCTGACTTGAAAAAAGGCCGAATATCCCTGCAGTGACTTGAATGCAGGTTCGTCTTGCATCTCCCAAGACGAAAGGATGTCTGAATCCTCTGTGGAGACCACAAGGAAACCTACTTCCCCACCTCATCGCGACCGGAGGCCTCACATCCTTTGAAAACTCCAGAGGTACGCGGAGATCAGTGCCTCCAAAGGAGACGATGCCTGACTCCTCCTGAAACTTGATAGGAGTCCCAGGATTCCTGTGCCACGTGGAAAGGGACACTTGGTCTCCCGCCTCAGCTGGAGAGGCGTCCCAATTGCCCTGCCAAGCCTCGAGGAGAATCCCGAGTTGTCCCTCGCAACTAGGCAGGAGTCCTGACTTCGCTGAACAAGCACGTGTGTGGAAGGCCCATCCCCATCGTACTCGAGAATATACCCCAGGTTCCCGCAGCAACTCGAGAAAAACCATGAGACTTCCCCCTCGCCCCGAGATGAGGCCCGATTTCCCTGCACTGCGTGCAGAACAATTCCGTGTTGCACATCACACATGAAAGGAGCCTTGATTTCCTTGATGGCCCTCCAGAGAAACCCCAAGAACACTCTTTCAAGGCTAGAGGGATCCTGAGGTCACTGTAGCCACACGAAAGAGCTCCGTGGACCAAAAATCAACTCGAGATGAGAGGTTAGTCCCTGGCTTCGACTCCAGAAGGATATCACCTTACCAGAAGCACCTCAAGAGGAGGCTTCTCTCAGCTCTAGGTATGTGAGAGGGACCCTGATTTGCGGCCTCAAGTGGAATGGACACCGCGATGCCCTGACTCGCAATAAGGCTGGATATCCCTGCAGTGACTTGAATGCAGGCTCGTCTTGCATCTCCCAAGACGAAAGGATGTCTGAATCCCCTGTGGAGACCACAGAAAAAGAAGTAGTTCCCCACCTCATCGCGACCGGAGGCCTCACATCCTTTGAAAACTCCAGAGGTACGCGGAGATCAGTGCCTCCAAAGGAGACGATGCCTGACTCCTCGTGAAACTTGATAGGAGTCCCAGGATTCCTGTGGCACGTGGAAAGGGACCCTTGGTCTCCCGCCTCAGCTGGAGAGGCGTCCCAATTGCCCTGCCAAGCCTCGAGGAGAATCCCGAGTTGTCCCTCGCAACTAGGCAGGAGTCCTGACGCGGCTGAACAAACACGTGTGTGTAAGGGCCATCCCCGTCGTAACTCGAGAATATACCCCAGGTTACCGACGCAACTCGAGAAAAACCATGAGACTTCCCCCTCGCCGCGAGATGAGGCCCGATTCCACTGCACTGCGTGCAGAGCAATTCCGTCTTGCACATCACACATCAAAAGAGCCTTGATTTCCTTGATGGCACTCCAGAGAAACCCCAAGAACACTGTTTCAAGGTAGAGGGATCCTGAGGTCACTGTAGCCACACGAAAGAGCTCCGTGGACCAAAAATCAACTCGAGTTGAGAGGTTAGTCCCTGGCTTCGACTCCAGAGGAATACCACCTTACCACAAGCACCTCAAGAGGAGGCTTCTCTCAGCTCTAGATATGTGAGAGGGACCCTGAGTTTGCGGCCTCAAGTGGAATGGACACCGTGATGCCCTGACTCGAAAAAAGGCCGAATATCCCTGCAGTGACTTGAATGCAGGTTCGTCTTGCATCTCCCAAGACGAAAGGATGTCTGAATCCTCTGTGGAGACCACAAGGAAACCTACTTCCCCACCTCATCGCGACCGGAGGCCTCACATCCTTTGAAAACTCCAGAGGTACGCGGAGATCAGTGCCTCCAAAGGAGACGATGCCTGACTCCTCGTGAAACTTGATAGGAGTCCCAGGATTCCTGTGGCACATGGAAAGGGACCCTTGGTCTCCCGCCTCAGCTGGAGAGGCGTCCCAATTGCCCTGCCAAGCCTCGAGGAGAATCCCGAGTTGTCCCTCGCAACTAGGCAGGAGTCCTGACGTCGCTGAACAAACACGTGTGTGGAAGGGCCATCCCCGTCGTAACTCGAGAATATACCCCAGGTTCCCGCCGCAACTCGAGAAAAACCATGAGACTTCCCACTCGCCGCGAGATGAGGCCCGATTCCCCTGCACTGCGTGCAGAACAATTCCGTGTTGCACATCACACATGAAAGGAGCCTTGATTTCCTTGCTGGCTCTCCAGAGAAACCCCAAGAACACTGTTTCAAGGCTAGAGGGATCCTGAGGTCACTGTAGCAACACGAAAGAGCTCCGGGGACCACAAATCAACTCGAGATGAGAGGTTAGTCCCTGGCTTCGACTCCAGAGGAATACCACCTTACCAGAAGCACCTCAAGAGGAGGCTTCTCTCAGCTCTAGGTATGTGAGAGGGACCCAGATATTGCAGCCTCAAGTGGAATGGACACCGCGATGCCCAGACTCGAAATAAGGCCGGATATCCCTGCAGTGACTTGAATGCAGGCTCGTCTTGCATCTCCCAAAATGAAAGGATATCTGAATCCCCTGTGGAGTCCACATAGAAAGACCTAGTTCCCCATCTCATGGCGACCGGAGGCCTCACATCCTTTGAAAACTCCAGAGATACGCGGAGATCAGTGCCTCCAAAGGAGACGATGCCTGACTCCTCGTGAAACTTGATAGGAGTCCCAGGATTCCTGTGGCACATGAAAAGGGACCCTTGGTCTCCCGCCTCAGCTGGAGAGGCGTCCCAATTGCCCTGCCAAGCCTCGAGGAGAATCCCGAGTTGTCCCTCGCAACTAGGCAGGAGTCCTGAGGTTGCTGAACAAACACGTGGGTGGAAGGGCCATCCCCGTCATAACTCGAGAATATACCCCAGGTTCCCGCCGCAACTTGAGAAAAACCATGAGACTTCCCCCTCGCCGCGAGATGAGGCCTGATTCCCCTGCACTGCGTGCAGAGCAATTCCATGTTGCACATCACACATGAAAGGAGCCTTGATTTCCTTGGTGGCACTCCAGAGAAACCCCAAGAACACTGTTTCAAGGCTAGAGGGATCCTGAGGTCACTGTAGCAACACGAAAGAGCTCCGTGGACCAAAAATCAACTCGAGATGAGAGGTTAGTCCCTGGCTTCGACTCCAGAGGAATACCACCTTACCACAAGCACCTCAAGAGGAGGCTTCTCTCAGCTCTAGGTATGTGAGAGGGACGCTGACTTTGCGGCCTCAAGTGGAATGGACACTGCGATGCCCTGACTCGAAATAAGGCCGGATATCTCTGCAGTGACTTGAATGCAGGCTCGTCTTGCATCTCCCAAGATGAAAGGATGTCTGAATCCCCTGTGGAGACCACAGAGAAAGACCTAGTTCCCCACCTCATCGCGACCGGAGGCCTCACATCCTTTGAAAACTCCAGAGGTACGCGGAGATCAGTGCCTCCAAAGAAGACGATGCCTGACTCCTCGTGAAACTTGATAGGAGTCCCAGGATTCCTGTGGCACATGGAAAGGGACCCTTGGTCTCCCGCCTCAGCTGGAGAGGCGTCCCAATTGCCCTGCCAAGCCTCGAGGAGAATCCCGAGTTGTCCCTCGCAACTAGGCAGGAGTCCTGAGGTCGCTGA
The DNA here is from genome assembly GCF_910594005.1 of Cervus elaphus. Lineage (NCBI taxonomy): Eukaryota > Metazoa > Chordata > Mammalia > Artiodactyla > Cervidae > Cervus > Cervus elaphus. Next base: position 8,953,552 of record NC_057834.1, on the reverse strand, counting down.
ACAAACACGTGTCTGGAAGGGCCATCCCCGACGTAACTCGAGAATATACCCCAGGTTCCCGCCGCAACTCGAGAAAAACCATGAGACTTCCCCCTCGCCGCGAGATGAGGCCTGATTCCCCTGCACTGCGTGCAGAGCAATTCCGTGTTGCACATCACACATGAAAGGAGCCTTGATTTCCTTGATGGCACTCCAGAGAAACCCCAAGAACACTGTTTCAAGGCTAGAGGGATCCTGAGGTCACTGTAGCAACACGAAAGAGCTCCGGGGACCAAAAATCAACTCGAGATGAGAGGTTAGTCCCTGGCTTCGACTCCAGAGGAATACCACCTTACCACAAGCACCTCAAGAGGAGGCTTCTCTCAGCTCTAGGTATGTGAGAGGGACCCTGAGTTTGCGGCCTCAAGTGGAATGGACACCGCGATGCCCTGACTCGAAATAAGGCCGGATATCCCGGCAGTGACTTGAATGCAGGCTCGTCTTGCATCTCCCAAGATGAAAGGATGTCTGAATCCCCTGTGGAGACCACAGAGAAAGACCTAGTTCCCCAGCTCATCGCGACCGGGGGCCTCACATCCTTTGAAAACTCCAGAGGTACGCGGAGATCAGTGCCTCCAAAGGAGACGATGCCTGACTCCTCGTGAAACTTGATAGGAGTCCCAGGATTCCTGTGGCACGTGGAAAGGGACCCTTGGTCTCCCGCCTCAGCTGGAGAGGCGTCCCAATTGCAATGCCAACCTCGGGGAGAATCCCGAGTTGTCCCTCGCAACTAGGCAGGAGTCCTGACGTCGCTGAACAAGCACGTGTCTGGAAGGGCCATCCCCATCGTACTCGAGAATATACCCCAGGTTCGCGCCGCAACTTGCGAAAAACCATGAGACTTCCCCCTCGCCCCGAGATGAGGCCCGATTCCCCTGCACTGCGTGCAGAACAATTCCGTGTTGCACATCATACATGAAAGGAGCGTTGATTTCCTTGATGGCACTCCAGAGAAACCCCAAGAACACTGTTTCAAGGCTAGAGGGATCCTGAGGTCACTGTAGTAACACGAAAGAGCTCCGTGGACCAAAAATCAACTCGAGATGAGAGGTTAGTCCCTGGCTTCGACTCCAGAGGAATACCACCTTACCACAAGCACCTCAAGAGGAGGCTTCTCTCAGCTCTAGGTATGTGAGAGGGACCCTGAGTTTGCGGCCTCAAGTGGAATGGACACCGCGATGCCCTGACTCGAAATAAGGCTGGATATCCCTGCAGTGACTTGAATGCAGGCTCGTCTTGCATCTCCAAAGACGAAAGGATGTCTGAATCCCCTGTGGAGACCACAGAGAAAGACCTAGTTCCCCACCTCATCGCGACCGGAGGCCTCACATCCTTTGAAAATTCCAGAGGTACGCGGAGATCAGTGCCTCCAAAGGAGACGATGCCTGACTCCTCGTGAAACTTGATAGGAGTCCCAGGATTCCTGTGGCACATGGAAAGGGACCCTTGGTCTCCCGCCTCAGCTGGAGAGGCGTCCCAATTGCCCTGCCAAACCTCGAGGAGAATCCCGAGTTTTCCCTCGCAACTAGGCAGGAGTCCTGACGTCGCTGAACAAACACGTGGGTGGAAGGGCCATCCCCGTCGTAACTCGAGTATATACCCCAGGTTCCCGCCGCAACTCGAGAAAAACCATGAGACTTCCCCCTCGCCACTAGATGAGGCTCGATTCCCCTGCACTGCATGCAGAACAATTCCGTGTTGCACATCACACATGAAAGGAGCCTTGATTTCCTTGGTGGCACTCCAGAGAAACCCCAAGAACACTGTTTCAAGGCTAGAGGGATCCTGAGGTCACTGTAGCAACACGAAAGAGCTCCGTGGACCAAAAATCAACTCGAGATGAGAGGTTAGTCCCTGGCTTCGACTCCAGAGGAATACCACCTTACCACATGCACCTCAAGAGGAGGCTTCTCTCAGCTCTAGGTATGTGAGAGGGACCCTGAGTTTGCGGCCTCAAGTGGAATGGACACCGCGATGCCCTGACTCGAAATAAGGCCGGATATCCCTGCAGTGACTTGAATGCAGGCTCGTCTTGCATCTCCCAAGATGAAAGGATGTCTGAATCCCCTGTGGAGACCACAGAGAAAGACCTAGTTCCCCACCTCATCGCGACCGGAGGCCTCACATCCTTTGAAAACTCCAGAGGTACGCGGAGATCAGTGCCTCCAAAGGAGACGATGCCTGACTCCTCGTGAAACTTGATAGGAGTCCCAGGATTCCTGTGGCACATGGAAAGGGACCCTTGGTCTCCCGCCTCAGCTGGAGAGGCGTCCCAATTGCAATGCCAAGCCTCGAGGAGAATCCCGAGTTGTCCCTCGCAACTAGGCAGGAGTCCTGACGTCGCTGAACAAACACGTGTGTGGAAGGGCCATCTCCGTCGTAACTCGAGAATATACCCCAGGTTCCCGCCGCAACTCGAGAAAAACCATGAGACTTCCCCTCGCCGCGAGATGAGGCCCGATTCCCCTGCACTGCGTGCAGAGAAATTCCGTGTTGCACATCACACATGAAAGGAGCCTTGATTTCCTTGGTGGCTCTCCAGAGAAACCCCAAGAACACTGTTTCAAGGCTAGAGGGATCCTGAGGTCACTGTAGCAACACGAAAGAGCTCCGGGGACCACAAATCAACTCGAGATGAGAGGTTAGTCCCTGGCTTCGACTCCAGAGGAATACCACCTTACCACAAGCACCTCAAGAGGAGGCTTCTCTCAGCTCTAGGTATGTGAGAGGGACCCTGAGTTTGCGGCCTCAAGTGGAATGGACACCGCGATGCCCTGACTCGAAATAAGGCCGGATATCCCTGCAGTGACTTGAATGCAGGCTCGTCTTGCATCTCCCAAGATGAAAGGATGTCTGAATCCCCTGTGGAGACCACAGAGAAAGACCTAGTTCCCCACCTCATCGCGACCGGAGGCCTCACATCCTTTGAAAACTCCAGAGGTACGCGGAGATCAGTGCCTCCAAAGGAGACGATGCCTGACTCCTCGTGAAACTTGATAGGAGTCCCAGGATTCCTGTGGCACATGGAAAGGGACCCTTGGTCTCCCGCCTCAGCTGGAGAGGCGTCCCAATTGCAATGCCAAGCCTCGAGGAGAATCCCGAGTTGTCCCTCGCAACTAGGCAGGAGTCCTGAGGTTGCTGAACAAACAAGTGTGTGGAAGGGCCATCTCCGTCGTAACTCGAGAATATACCCCAGGTTCCCGCCGCAACTCGAGAAAAACCATGAGACTTCCCCTCGCCGCGAGATGAGGCCCGATTCCCCTGCACTGCGTGCAGAGAAATTCCGTGTTGCACATCACACATGAAAGGAGCCTTGATTTCCTTGGTGGCACTCCAGAGAAACCCCAAGAACACTGTTTCAAGGCTAGAGGGATCCTGAGGTCACTGTAGCAACACGAAAGAGCTCCGTGGACCAAAAATCAACTCGAGATGAGAGGTTAGTCCCTGGCTTTGACTCCAGAGGAATACCACCTTACCACAAGCAACTCAAGAGGAGGCTTTTCTCAGCTCTAGGTATGTGAGAGGGACCCTGAGTTTGCGGCCTCAAGTGGAATGGACACCGCGATGCCCTGACTCGAAATAAGGCCGGATATCCCGGCAGTGACTTGAATGCAGGCTCGTCTTGCATCTCCCAAGATGAAAGGATGTCTGAATCCCCTGTGGAGACCACAGAGAACGACCTAGTTCCCCACCTCATCGCGACCGGAGGCCTCACATCCTTTGAAAACTCCAGAGGTACGCGGAGATCAGTGCCTCCAAAGGAGACGATGCCTGACTCCTCGTGAAACTTGATAGGAGTCCCAGGATTCCTGTGGCACGTGGAAAGGGACCCTTGGTCTCCCGCCTCAGCTGGAGAGGCGTCCCAATTGCCCTGCCAAGCCTCGAGGAGAATCCCGAGTTGTCCCTCACAACTAGGCAGGAGTCCTGACGTCGCTGAACAAACACGTGTGTGGAAGGGCCATCCCCGACGTAACTTGAGAATATACCCCAGGTTCCCGCCGCAATTCGAGAAAAACCATGAGACTTCCCCCTCGCCGCGAGATGAGGCCTGATTTCCCTGCACTGCGTGCAGAGCAATTCCGTGTTGCACATCACACATGAAAGGAGCCTTGATTTCCTTGATGGCACTCCAGAGAAACCCAAAGAACACTGTTTCAAGGCTAGAGGGATCCTGAGGTCACTGTAGCAACACGAAAGAGCTCCGTGGACCAAAAATCAACTCGAGATGAGAGGTTAGTCCCTGGCTTCGACTCCAGAGGAATACCACCTTACCACAAGCATCTCAAGAGGAGGCTTCTCTCAGCTCTAGGTATGTGAGAGGGACCCTGAGTTTGCGGCCTCAAGTGGAATGGACACCGCGATGCCCTGACTCGAAATAAGGCGGGATATCCCTGCAGTGACTTGAATGTAGGCTCGTCTTGCATCTCCCAAGATGAAAGGATATCTGAATCCCCTGTGGAGAAAACAGAGAAAGACCTAGTTCCCCACCTTATCGCGACCGGAGGCCTCACATCCTTTGAAAACTCCAGAGGTACGCGGAGATCAGTGCCTCCAAAGAAGACGATGCCTGACTCCTCGTGAAACTTGATAGGAGTCCCAGAATTCCTGTGGCACATGGAAAGGGACCCTTGGTCTCCCGCCTCAGCTGGAGAGGCGTCCCAATTGCCCTGCCAAGCCTCGACGAGAATCCCGAGTTGTCCCTCGCAACTAGGCAGGAGTCCTGACTTCGCTGAACAAGCACGTGTGTGGAAGGCCCATCCCCATCGTACTCGAGAATATACCCCAGGTTCCCGCCGCAACTCGCGAAAAACCATGAGACTTCCCCCTCGCCCCGAGATGAGGCCCGATTCCCCTGCACTGCGTGCAGAACAATTCCGTGTTGCACATCACACATGAAAGGAGCCTTGATTTCCTTGATGGCACTCCAGAGAAACCCCAAGAACACTGTTTCAAGGCTAGAGGGATCCTGAGGTCACTGTAGCAACACAAAAGAGCTCCGTGGACCAAAAATCAACTCGAGATGAGAGGTTAGTCCCTGGCTTCTACTCCAGAGGAATACCACCTTACCACAAGCACCTCAAGAGGAGGCTTCTCTCAGCTCTAGGTATGTGAGAGGGACCCTGATTTTGCGGCCTCAAGTGGAATGGACACCGCGATGCCCTGACTCGAAATAAGGCCGGATATCCCTACAGTGACTTGAATACAGGCTCGTCTTGCATCTCCCAAGATGAAAGGATGTCTGAATCCCCTGTGGAGACCACAGAGAAAGACCTAGTTCCCCACCTCATCGCGACCGGAGGCCTCACATCCTTTGAAAATTCCAGAGGTACGCGGAGATCAGTGCCTCCAAAGGAGACGATGCCTGACTCCTCGTGAAACTTGATAGGAGTCCCAGGATTCCTGTGGCACATGGAAAGGGACCCTTGGTCTCCCGCCTCAGCTGGAGAGGCGTCCCAATTGCCCTGCCAAGCCTCGAGGAGAATCCCGAGTTGTCCCTCGCAACTAGGCAGGAGTCCTGACGTCGCTGAACAAACACGTGGGTGGAAGGGCCATCCCCGTCGTAACTCGAGTATATACCCCAGGTTCCCGCCGCAACTCGAGAAAAACCATGAGACTTCCCCCTCGCCACTAGATGAGGCTCGATTCCCCTGCACTGCATGCAGAACAATTCCGTGTTGCACATCACACATGAAAGGAGCCTTGATTTCCTTGGTGGCACTCCAGAGAAACCCCAAGAACACTGTTTCAAGGCTAGAGGGATCCTGAGGTCACTGTAGCAACACGAAAGAGCTCCGTGGACCAAAAATCAACTCGAGATGAGAGGTTAGTCCCTGGCTTCGACTCCAGAGGAATACCACCTTACCACAAGCACCTCAAGAGGAGGCTTCTCTCAGCTCTAGGTATGTGAGAGGGACCCTGAGTTTGCGGCCTCAAGTGGAATGGACACCGCGATGCCCTGACTCGAAATAAGGCCGGATATCCCTGCAGTGACTTGAATGCAGGCTCGTCTTGCATCTCCCAAGATGAAAGGATGTCTGAATCCCCTGTGGAGACCACAGAGAAAGACCTAGTTCCCCACCTCATCGCGACCGGAGGCCTCACATCCTTTGAAAACTCCAGAGGTACGCGGAGATCAGTGCCTCCAAAGGAGACGATGCCTGACTCCTCGTGAAACTTGATAGGAGTCCCAGGATTCCTGTGGCACATGGAAAGGGACCCTTGGTCTCCCGCCTCAGCTGGAGAGGCGTCCCAATTGCCCTGCCAAGCCTCGAGGAGAATCCCGAGTTGTCCCTCGCAACTAGGCAGGAGTCCTGACGTCGCTGAACAAACACGTGTGTGGAAGGGCCATCCCCGTCGTAACTCGAAAATATACCCCAGGTTCCCGCCGCAACTCGAGAAAAACCATGAGAGTTCCCCCTCGCCGCGAGATGAGGCCCGATTCCCCTGCACTGCGTGCAGAACAATTCCGTGTTGCACATCACACATGAAAGGAGCCTTGATTTCCTTGGTGGCTCTCCAGAGAAACCCCAAGAACACTGTTTCAAGGCTAGAGGGATCCTGAGGTTACTGTAGCAACACGAAAGAGCTCCGGGGACCACAAATCAACTCGAGATGAGAGGTTAGTCCCTGACTTCGACTCCAGAGGAATACCACCTTACCACAAGCACCTCAAGAGGAGGCTTCTCTCAGCTCTAGGTATGTGAGAGGGACCCTGATATTGCAGCCTCAAGTGGAATGGACACCGCGATGCCCAGACTCGAAATAAGGCCGGATATCCCTGCAGTGACTTGAATGCAGGCTCGTCTTGCATCTCCCAAAATGAAAGGATATCTGAATCCCCTGTGGAGTCCACATAGAAAGACCTAGTTCCCCATCTCATGGCGACCGGAGGCCTCACATCCTTTGAAAACTCCAGAGATACGCGGAGATCAGTGCCTCCAAAGGAGCCGATGCCTGACTCCTCGTGAAACTTGATAGGAGTCCCAGTATTCCTGTGGCACATGGAAAGGGACCCTTGGTCTCCCGCCTCAGCTGGAGAGGCGTCCCAATTGCCCTGCCAAGCCTCGAGGAGAATCCCGAGTTGTCCCTCGCAACTAGGCAGGAGTCCTGAGGTTGCTGAACAAACACGTGGGTGGAAGGGCCATCCCCGTCATACTTCGAGAATATACCCCAGGTTCCCGCCGCAACTCGAGAAAAACCATGAGACTTCCCCCTCGCCGCGAGATGAGGCCTGATTCCCCTGCACTGCGTGCAGAGCAATTCCATGTTGCACATCACACATGAAAGGAGCCTTGATTTCCTTGGTGGCACTCCAGAGAAACCCCAAGAACACTGTTTCAAGGCTAGAGGGATCCTGAGGTCACTGTAGCAACACGAAATAGCTCCGTGGACCAAAAATCAACTCGAGATGAGAGGTTAGTCCCTGGCTTCGACTCCAGAGGAATACCACCTTACCACAAGCACCTCAAGAGGAGGCTTCTCTCAGCTCTAGGTATGTGAGAGGGACCCTGAGTTTGCGGCCTCAAGTGGAATGGACACCGCGATGCCCTGACTCGAAATAAGGCCGGATATCCCGGCAGTGACTTGAATGCAGGCTCGTCTTGCATCTCCCAAGATGAAAGGATGTCTGAATCCCCTGTGGAGACCACAGAGAAAGACCTAGTTCCCCACCTCATCGCGACCGGAGGCCTCACATCCTTTGAAAACTCCAGAGGTACGCGGAGATCAGTGCCTCCAAAGGAGACGATGCCTGACTCCTCGTGAAACTTGATAGGAGTCCCACGATTCCTGTGGCACGTGGAAAGGGACCCTTGGTCTCCCGCCTCAGCTGGAGAGGCGTCCCAATTGCAATGCCAACCTCGGGGAGAATCCCGAGTTGTCCCTCGCAACTAGGCAGGAGTCCTGAGGTCGCTGAACAAACACGTGTCTGGAAGGGCCATCCCCGACGTAACTCGAGAATATACCCCAGGTTCCCGCCGCAACTCGAGAAAAACCATGATACTTCCCCCTCGCCGCGAGATGAGGCCTGATTCCCCTGCACTGCGTGCAGAGCAATTCCGTGTTGCACATCACACATGAAAGGAGCCTTGATTTCCTTGATGGCACTCCAGAGAAACCCCAAGAACACTGTTTCAAGGCTAGAGGGATCCTGAGGTCACTGTAGCAACACGAAAGAGCTCCGGGGACCAAAAATCAACTCGAGATGAGAGGTTAGTCCCTGGCTTCGACTCCAGAGGAATACCACCTTACCACAAGCACCTCAAGAGGAGGCTTCTCTCAGCTCTAGGTATGTGAGAGGGACCCTGAGTTTGCGGCCTCAAGTGGAATGGACACCGCGATGCCCTGACTCGAAATAAGGCCGGATATCCCTGCAGTGACTTGAATGCAGGCTCGTCTTGCATCTCCCAAGATGAAAGGATGTCTGAATCCCCTGTGGAGACCACAGAGAAAGACCTAGTTCCCCACCTCATCGCGACCGGAGGCCTCACATCCTTTGAAAACTCCAGAGGTACGCGGAGATCAGTGCCTCCAAAGGAGACGATGCCTGACTCCTCGTGAAACTTGATAGGAGTCCCAGGATTCCTGTGGCACATGGAAAGGGACCCTTGGTCTCCCGCCTCAGCTGGAGAGGCGTCCCAATTGCCCTGCCAAGCCTCGAGGAGAATCCCGAGTTGTCCCTCGCAACTAGGCAGGAGTCCTGACGTCGCTGAACAAACACGTGTGTGGAAGGGCCATCCCCGTCGTAACTCGAGAATATACCCCAGGTTCCCGCCGCAACTCGAGAAAAACCATGAGAGTTCCCCCTCGCCGCGAGATGAGGCCCGATTCCCCTGCACTGCGTGCAGAACAATTCCGTGTTGCACATCACACATGAAAGGAGCCTTGATTTCCTTGGTGGCTCTCTAGAGAAACCCCAAGAACACTGTTTCAAGGCTAGAGGGATCCTGAGGTTACTGTAGCAACACGAAAGAGCTCCGGGGACCACAAATCAACTCGAGATGAGAGGTTAGTCCCTGACTTCGACTCCAGAGGAATACCACCTTACCACAAGCACCTCAAGAGGAGGCTTCTCTCAGCTCTAGGTATGTGAGAGGGACCCTGATATTGCAGCCTCAAGTGGAATGGACACCGCGATGCCCAGACTCGAAATAAGGCCGGATATCCCTGCAGTGACTTGAATGCAGGCTCGTCTTGCATCTCCCAAAATGAAAGGATATCTGAATCCCCTGTGGAGTCCACATAGAAAGACCTAGTTCCCCATCTCATGGCGACCGGAGGCCTCACATCCTTTGAAAACTCCAGAGATACGCGGAGATCAGTGCCTCCAAAGGAGACGATGCCTGACTCCTCGTGAAACTTGATAGGAGTCCCAGTATTCCTGTGGCACATGGAAAGGGACCCTTGGTCTCCCGCCTCAGCTGGAGAGGCGTCCCAATTGCCCTGCCAAGCCTCGAGGAGAATCCCGAGTTGTCCCTCGCAACTAGGCAGGAGTCCTGAGGTTGCTGAACAAACACGTGGGTGGAAGGGCCATCCCCGTCATAACTCGAGAATATACCCCAGGTTCCCGCCGCAACTCGAGAAAAACCATGAGACTTCCCCCTCGCCGCGAGATGAGGCCTGATTCCCCTGCACTGCGTGCAGAGCAATTCCATGTTGCACATCACACATGAAAGGAGCCTTGATTTCCTTGGTGGCACTCCAGAGAAACCCCAAGAACACTGTTTCAAGGCTAGAGGGATCCTGAGGTCACTGTAGCAACACGAAATAGCTCCGTGGACCAAAAATCAACTCGAGATGAGAGGTTAGTCCCTGGCTTCGACTCCAGAGGAATACCACCTTACCACAAGCACCTCAAGAGGAGGCTTCTCTCAGCTCTAGGTATGTGAGAGGGACCCTGAGTTTGCGGCCTCAAGTGGAATGGACACCGCGATGCCCTGACTCGAAATAAGGCCGGATATCCCGGCAGTGACTTGAATGCAGGCTCGTCTTGCATCTCCCAAGATGAAAGGATGTCTGAATCCCCTGTGGAGACCACAGAGAAAGACCTAGTTCCCCACCTCATCGCGACCGGAGGCCTCACATCCTTTGAAAACTCCAGAGGTACGCGGAGATCAGTGCCTCCAAAGGAGACGATGCCTGACTCCTCGTGAAACTTGATAGGAGTCCCACGATTCCTGTGGCACGTGGAAAGGGACCCTTGGTCTCCCGCCTCAGCTGGAGAGGCGTCCCAATTGCAATGCCAACCTCGGGGAGAATCCCGAGTTGTCCCTCGCAACTAGGCAGGAGTCCTGAGGTCGCTGAACAAACACGTGTCTGGAAGGGCCATCCCCGACGTAACTCGAGAATATACCCCAGGTTCCCGCCGCAACTCGAGAAAAACCATGATACTTCCCCCTCGCCGCGAGATGAGGCCTGATTCCCCTGCACTGCGTGCAGAGCAATTCCGTGTTGCACATCACACATGAAAGGAGCCTTGATTTCCTTGATGGCACTCCAGAGAAACCCCAAGAACACTGTTTCAAGGCTAGAGGGATCCTGAGGTCACTGTAGCAACACGAAAGAGCTCCGGGGACCAAAAATCAACTCGAGATGAGAGGTTAGTCCCTGGCTTCGACTCCAGAGGAATACCACCTTACCACAAGCACCTCAAGAGGAGGCTTCTCTCAGCTCTAGGTATGTGAGAGGGACCCTGAGTTTGCGGCCTCAAGTGGAATGGACACCGCGATGCCCTGACTCGAAATAAGGCCGGATATCCCTGCAGTGACTTGAATGCAGGCTCGTCTTGCATCTCCCAAGATGAAAGGATGTCTGAATCCCCTGTGGAGACCACAGAGAAAGACCTAGTTCCCCACCTCATCGCGACCGGAGGCCTCACATCCTTTGAAAACTCCAGAGGTACGCGGAGATCAGTGCCTCCAAAGGAGACGATGCCTGACTCCTCGTGAAACTTGATAGGAGTCCCAGGATTCCTGTGGCACGGGGAAAGGGACCCTTGGTCTCCCGCCTCAGCTGGAGAGGCGTCCCAATTGCCCTGCCAAGCCTCGACGAGAATCCCGAGTTGTCCCTCGCAACTAGGCAGGAGTCCTGACTTCGCTGAACAAGCACGTGTGTGGAAGGCCCATCCCCATCGTACTCGAGAATATACCCCAGGTTCCCGCCGCAACTCGCGAAAAACCATGAGACTTCCCCCTCGCCCCGAGATGAGGCCCGATTCCCCTGCACTGCGTGCAGAACAATTCCGTGTTGCACATCACACATGAAAGGAGCCTTGATTTCCTTGATGGCACTCCAGAGAAACCCCAAGAACACTGTTTCAAGGCTAGAGGGATCCTGAGGTCACTGTAGCAACACGAAAGAGCTCCGTGGACCAAAAATCAACTCGAGATGAGAGGTTAGTCCCTGGCTTCTACTCCAGAGGAATACCACCTTACCACAAGCACCTCAAGAGGAGGCTTCTCTCAGCTCTAGGTATGTGAGAGGGACCCTGATTTTGCGGCCTCAAGTGGAATGGACACCGCGATGCCCTGACTCGAAATAAGGCCGGATATCCCTGCAGTGACTTGAATACAGGCTCGTCTTGCATCTCCCAAGATGAAAGGATGTCTGAATCCCCTGTGGAGACCACAGAGAAAGACCTAGTTCCCCACCTCATCGCGACCGGAGGCCTCACATCCTTTGAAAATTCCAGAGGTACGCGGAGATCAGTGCCTCCAAAGGAGACGATGCCTGACTCCTCGTGAAACTTGATAGGAGTCCCAGGATTCCTGTGGCACATGGAAAGGGACCCTTGGTCTCCCGCCTCAGCTGGAGAGGCGTCCCAATTGCCCTGCCAAGCCTCGAGGAGAATCCCGAGTTGTCCCTCGCAACTAGGCAGGAGTCCTGACGTCGCTGAACAAACACGTGGGTGGAAGGGCCATCCCCGTCGTAACTCGAGTATATACCCCAGGTTCCCGCCGCAACTCGAGAAAAACCATGAGACTTCCCCCTCGCCACTAGATGAGGCTCGATTCCCCTGCACTGCATGCAGAACAATTCCGTGTTGCACATCACACATGAAAGGAGCCTTGATTTCCTTGGTGGCACTCCAGAGAAACCCCAAGAACACTGTTTCAAGGCTAGAGGGATCCTGAGGTCACTGTAGCAACACGAAAGAGCTCCGTGGACCAAAAATCAACTCGAGATGAGAGGTTAGTCCCTGGCTTCGACTCCAGAGGAATACCACCTTACCACAAGCACCTCAAGAGGAGGCTTCTCTCAGCTCTAGGTATGTGAGAGGGACCCTGAGTTTGCGGCCTCAAGTGGAATGGACACCGCGATGCCCTGACTCGAAATAAGGCCGGATATCCCTGCAGTGACTTGAATGCAGGCTCGTCTTGCATCTCCCAAGATGAAAGGATGTCTGAATCCCCTGTGGAGACCACAGAGAAAGACCTAGTTCCCCACCTCATCACGACCGGAGGCCTCACATCCTTTGAAAACTCCAGAGGTACGCGGAGATCAGTGCCTCCAAAGGAGACGATGCCTGACTCCTCGTGAAACTTGATAGGAGTCCCAGGATTCCTGTGGCACATGGAAAGGGACACTTGGTCTCCCGCCTCAGCTGGAGAGGCGTCCCAATTGCAATGCCAAGCCTCGAGGAGAATCCCGAGTTGTCCCTCGCAACTAGGCAGGAGTCCTGACGTCGCTGAACAAACACGTGTGTGGAAGGGCCATCCCCGTCGTAACTCGAGAATATACCCCAGGTTCCCGCCGCAACTCGAGAAAAACCATGAGACTTCCCCCTCGCCGCAAGATGAGGCCCGATTCCCCTGCACTGCGTGCAGAACAATTCCGTGTTGCACATCACACATGAAAGGAGCCTTGATTTCCTTGGTGGCTCTCCAGAGAAACCCCAAGAACACTGTTTCAAGGCTAGAGGGATCCTGAGGTCACTGTAGCAACACGAAAGAGCTCCGGGGACCAAAAATCAACTCGAGATGAGAGGTTAGTCCCTGGCTTCGACTCCAGAGGAATACCACCTTACCACAAGCACCTCAAGAGGAGGCTTCTCTCAGCTCTAGGTATGTGAGAGGGACCCTGATATTGCAGCCTCAAGTGGAATGGACACCGCGATGCCCAGACTCGAAATAAGGCCGGATATCCCTGCAGTGACTTGAATGCAGGCTCGTCTTGCATCTCCCAAAATGAAAGGATATCTGAATCCCCTGTGGAGTCCACATAGAAAGACCTAGTTCCCCATCTCATGGCGACCGGAGGCCTCACATCCTTTGAAAACTCCAGAGATACGCGGAGATCAGTGCCTCCAAAGGAGACGATGCCTGACTCCTCGTGAAACTTGATAGGAGTCCCAGTATTCCTGTGGCACATGGAAAGGGACCCTTGGTCTCCCGCCTCAGCTGGAGAGGCGTCCCAATTGCCCTGCCAAGCCTCGAGGAGAATCCCGAGTTGTCCCTCGCAACTAGGCAGGAGTCCTGAGTTTGCTGAACAAACACGTGGGTGGAAGGGCCATCCCCGTCATAACTCGAGAATATACCCCAGGTTCCCGCCGCAACTCGAGAAAAACCATGAGACTTCCCCCTCGCCACGAGATGAGGCCTGATTCCCCTGCACTGCGTGCAGAGCAATTCCATGTTGCACATCACACATGAAAGGAGCCTTGATTTCCTTGGTGGCACTCCAGAGAAACCCCAAGAACACTGTTTCAAGGCTAGAGGGATCCTGAGGTCACTGTAGCAACACGAAATAGCTCCGTGGACCAAAAATCAACTCGAGATGAGAGGTTAGTCCCTGGCTTCGACTCCAGAGGAATACCACCTTACCACAAGCACCTCAAGAGGAGGCTTCTCTCAGCTCTAGGTATGTGAGAGGGACCCTGAGTTTGCGGCCTCAAGTGGAATGGACACCGCGATGCCCTGACTCGAAATAAGGCCGGATATCCCGGCAGTGACTTGAATGCAGGCTCGTCTTGCATCTCCCAAGATGAAAGGATGTCTGAATCCCCTGTGGAGACCACAGAGAAAGACCTAGTTCCCCACCTCATCGCGACCGGAGGCCTCACATCCTTTGAAAACTCCAGAGGTACGCGGAGATCAGTGCCTCCAAAGGAGACGATGCCTGACTCCTCGTGAAACTTGATAGGAGTCCCAGGATTCCTGTGGCACGTGGAAAGGGACCCTTGGTCTCCCGCCTCAGCTGGAGAGGCGTCCCAATTGCAATGCCAACCTCGGGGAGAATCCCGAGTTGTCCCTCGCAACTAGGCAGGAGTCCTGACGTCGCTGAACAAACACGTGTGTGGAAGGGCCATCCCCGTCGTAACTCGAGAATATACCCCAGGTTCCCGCCGCAACTCGAGAAAAACCATGAGACTTCCCCCTCGCCGCGAGATGAGGCCTGATTCCCCTGCACTGCGTGCAGAGCAATTCCGTGTTGCACATCACACATGAAAGGAGCCTTGATTTCCTTGATGGCACTCCAGAGAAAACCCAAGAACACTGTTTCAAGGCTAGAGGGATCCTGAGGTCACTGTAGCAACACGAAAGAGCTCCGTGGACCAAAAATCAACTCGAGATGAGAGGTTAGTCCCTGGCTTCGACTCCAGAGGAATACCACCTTACCACAAGCACCTCAAGAGGAGGCTTCTCTCAGCTCTAGGTATGTGAGAGGGACCCTGAGTTTGCGGCCTCAAGTGGAATGGACACCGCGATGCCCTGACTCGAAATAAGGCTGGATATCCCTGCAGTGACTTGAATGCAGGCTCGTCTTGCATCTCCAAAGACGAAAGGATGTCTGAATCCCCTGTGTAGACCACAGAGAAAGACCTAGTTCCCCACCTCATCGCGACCGGAGGCCTCACATCCATTGAAAATTCCAGCGGTACGCAGAGATCAGTGCCTCCAAAGGAGACGATGCCTGACTCCTCGTGAAACTTGATAGGAGTCCCAGGATTCCTGTGGCACATGGAAAGGGACACTTGGTCTCCCGCCTCAGCTGGAGAGGCGTCCCAATTGCCCTGCCAAGCCTCGAGGAGAATCCCGAGTTTTCCCTCGCAACTAGGCAGGAGACCTGACGTCGCTGAACAAACACGTGGGTGGAAGGGCCATCCCCGTCGTAACTCGAGAATATACCCCAGGTTCATGCCGCAACTCGAGAAAAACCATGAGACTTCCCCCTCGCCACGAGATAAGGCCCGATTCCCCTGCACTGCGTGCAGAGCAATTCCGTGTTGCACATCACACATGAAAGGAGCCTTGATTTCCTTGATGGCACTCCAGAGAAACCCCAAGAACACTGTTTCAAGGCTAGAGGGATCCTGAGGTCACTGTAGCAACACGAAAGAGCTCCGTGGACCAAAAATCAACTCGAGATGAGAGGTTAGTCCCTGGCTTCGACTCCAGAGGAATACCACCTTACCACAAGCACCTCAAGAGGAGGCTTCTCTCAGCTCTAGCTATGTGAGAGGGACCCTGAGTTTGCGGCCTCAAGTGGAATGGACACTGCGATGCCCTGACGCGAAATAAGGCCGGATATCTCTGCAGTGACTTGAATACAAGCTCGTCTTGCATCTCCCAAAATGAAAGGATATCTGAATCCCCTTGGAGACCACAGAGAAAGACATACTTCCCCACTTCATGGCGACCGGAGGCCTCACATCCTTTGAAAACTCCAGAGGTACGCGGAGATCAGTGCCTCCAAAGGAGACGATGCCTGACTCCTCGTGAAACTTGATAGGAGTCCCAGGATTCCTGTGGCACAAGGAAAGGGACACTTGGTCTCCCGCCTCAGCTGGAGAGGCGTCCCAATTGCCCTGCCAAGCCTCGAGGGGAATCCCGAGTTGTCCCTCGCAACTAGGCAGGAGTCCTGACGTCGCTGAACAAACACGTGTGTGGAAGGGCCATCCTCGTCGTAACTCGAGAAAATACCCCAGGTTCCCGCCGCAACTCGAGAAAAACCATGAGACTTCCCCCTCGTCACGAGATGAGGCCCGATTCCCCTGCACTGCGTGCAGAGCAATTCCGTGTTGCACATCACACATGAAAGGAGCCTTGATTTCCTTGGTGGCACTCCAGAGAAACCCCAAGAACACTCTTTCAAGGCTAGACGGATCCTGAGGTCACTGTAGCAACACGAAAGAGCTCCGTGGACCAAAAATCAACTCGAGATGAGAGGTTAGTCCCTGGCTTCGACTCCAGAGGAATACCACCTTACCACAACACCTCAAGAGGAGGCTTCTCTCAGCTCTAGGTATGTGAGAGGGACCCTGACTTTGCGGCCTCAAGTGGAATGGACACTGCGATGCCCTGACTCGAAATAAGGCCGGATATCCCTGCAGTGACTTGAATGCAGGCTCGTCTTGCATCTCCCAAGATGAAAGGATGTCTGAATCCCCTGTGGAGACCACAGAGAAAGACCTAGTTCCCCACCTCATGGCGACCGGAGGCCTCACATCCTTTGAAATCTCCAGAGGTACGCGGAGATCAGTGCCTCCAAAGGAGACGATGCCTGACTCCTCGTGAAACTTGATAGGAGTCCCAGGATTCCTGTGGCACGTGGAAAGCGACCCTTGGTCTCCCGCCTCAGCTGGAGAGGCGTCCCAATTGCAATGCCAAGCCTCGAGGAGAATGCCGAGTTGTCCCTCGCAACTAGGCAGGAGTCCTGACGTCGCTGAACAAACACGTGGTTGGAAGGGCTATCCCCGTCGTAACTCGAGAAAATACCCCAGGTTCCCGCCGCAACTCGAGAAAAACCATGAGACTTCCCCCTCGCCGCGAGATGAGGCCCGATTCCCCTGCACTGCGTGCAGAGCAATTCCGTGTTGCACATCACACATGAAAGGAGCCTTGATTTCCTTGATGGCACTCCAGAGAAACCCCAAGAACACTGTTTCAAGGCTAGAGGGATCCTGAGGTCACTGTAGCAACACGAAAGAGCTCCGTGGACCAAAAATCAACTCGAGATGAGAGGTTAGTCCCTGGCTTCGACTCCAGAGGAATACCACCTTACCACAAGCACCTCAAGAGGAGGCTTCTCTCAGCTCTAGGTATGTGAGAGGGACCCTGAGTTTGCGGCCTCAAGTGGAATGGACACCGCGATGCCCTGACTCGAAATAAGGCCGGATATCCCTGCAGTGACTTGAATGCAGGCTCGTCTTGCATCTTCCAAGATGAAAGGATGTCTGAATCCCCTGTGGAGACCACAGAGAAAGACCTAGTTCCCCACCTCATCGCGACCGGAGGCCTCACATCCTTTGAAAACTCCAGAGGTACGCGGAGATGAGTGCCTCCAAAGTAGACGATGCCTGACTCCTCGTGAAACTTGATAGGAGTCCCAGGATTCCTGTGACACGTGGAAAGGGACACTTGGTCTACCGCCTCAGCTGGAGAGGCGTCCCAATTGCCCTGCCAAGCCTCGAGGAGAATCCCGAGTTGTCCCTCGCAACTGGGCAGGAGTCCTGACGTCGCTGAACAAACACGTGTGTGGAAGGGCCATCCCCGTCGTAACTCGAGAATATACCCCAGGTTCCCGCCACAACTCGAGAAAAACCATGAGACTTCCCCCTCGCCGCAAGATGACGCCCGATTCCCCTGCACTGCCTGCAGAGCAATTCCGTGTTGCACATCACACATGAAAGTTGCCTTGATTTCCTTGATGGCACTCCAGAGAAACCCCAAGAACACTGTTTCAAGGCTAGACGTATCCTGAGGTAACTGTAGCCACACGAAAGATCTCCGTGGACCAAAAATCAACTCGAGATGAGAGGTTAGTCCCTGGCTTCGACTCCAGAGGAATACCACCTTACCACAACACCTCAAGAGGAGGCTTCTCTCAGCTCTAGATATGTGAGAGGGACCCTGACTTTGCGGCCTCAAGTGGAATGGACACTGCGATGTCCTGACTCGAAATAAGGCCGGATATCCCTGCAGTGACTTGAATGCAGGCTCGTCTTGCATCTCCCAAGATGAAAGGATGTCTGAATCCCCTGTGGAGACCACAGAGAAAGAACTAGTTCCCCACCTCATCGCGACCGGAGGCCTCACATCCTTTGAAAACTCCAGAGGTACCCGGAGATCAGTGCCTCCAAAGGAGACGATGCCTGACTCCTCGTGAAACTTGATAGGAGTCCCAGGATTCCTGTGGCACGTGGAAAGCGACCCTTAGTCTCCCGCCTCAGCTGGAGAGGCGTCCCAATTGCAATGCCAAGCTTCGAGGAGAATCCCGAGTTGTCCCTCGCAACTAGGCAGGAGTCCTGACGTCGCTGAACAAACACGTGTGTGGAAGGGCCATCCCTGTCGTAACTCGAGAATATACCCCAGGTTCCCGCCGCAACTCGAGAAAAACCATGAGACTTCCCCCTCGCCGCGAGATGAGGCCCGATTCCCCTGCACTGCGTGCAGAGCAATTCCGTGTTGCACATCACACATGAAAGGAGCCTTGATTTCCTTGATGGCACTCCAGAGAAACCCCAAGAACACTGTTTCAAGGCTAGAGGGATCCTGAGGTCACTGTAGCAACACGAAAGAGCTCCGTGGACCAAAAATCAACTCGAGATGAGAGGTTAGTCCCTGGCTTCGACTCCAGAGGAATACCACCTTACCACAAGCACCTCAAGAGGAGGCTTCTCTCAGCTCTAGGTATGTGAGAGGGACCCTGAGTTTGCGGCCTCAAGTGGAATGGACACCGCGATGCCCTGACTCGAAATAAGGCTGGATATCCCTGCAGTGACTTGAATGCAGGCTCGTCTTGCATCTCCAAAGACGAAAGGATGTCTGAATCCCCTGTGGAGACCACAGAAAAAGAACTAGTTCCCCACCTCATCGCGACCGGAGGCCTCACATCCTTTGAAAACTCCAGAGGTACGCGGAGATCAGTGCCTCCAAAGGAGACGATGCCTGACTCCTCGTGAAACTTGATAGGAGTCCCAGGATTCCTGTGGCACGGGGAAAGGGACCCTTGGTCTCCCGCCTCAGCTGGAGAGGCGTCCCAATTGCCCTGCCAAGCCTCGACGAGAATCCCGAGTTGTCCCTCGCAACTAGGCAGGAGTCCTGACTTCGCTGAACAAGCACGTGTGTGGAAGGCCCATCCCCATCGTACTCGAGAATATACCCCAGGTTCCCGCCGCAACTCGCGAAAAACCATGAGACTTCCCCCTCACCGCGAGATGAGGCCCGATTCCCCTGCACTGCGTGCAGAACAATTCCGTGTTGCACATCACACATGAAAGGAGCCTTGATTTCCTTGATGGCACTCCAGAGAAACCCCAAGAACACTGTTTCAAGGCTAGAGGGATCCTGAGGTCACTGTAGCAACACGAAAGAGCTCCGTGGACCAAAAATCAACTCGAGATGAGAGGTTAGTCCCTGGCTTCTACTCCAGAGGAATACCACCTTACCACAAGCACCTCAAGAGGAGGCTTCTCTCAGCTCTAGGTATGTGAGAGGGACCCTGATTTTGCGGCCTCAAGTGGAATGGACACCGCGATGCCCTGACTCGAAATAAGGCCGGATATCCCTGCAGTGACTTGAATACATGCTCGTCTTGCATCTCCCAAGATGAAAGGATGTCTGAATCCCCTGTGGAGACCACAGAGAAAGACCTAGTTCCCCACCTCATCGCGACCGGAGGCCTCACATCCTTTGAAAATTCCAGAGGTACGCGGAGATCAGTGCCTCCAAAGGAGACGATGCCTGACTCCTCGTGAAACTTGATAGGAGTCCCAGGATTCCTGTGGCACATGGAAAGGGACCCTTGGTCTCTCGCCTCAGCTGGAGAGGCGTCCCAATTGCCCTGCCAAGCCTCGAGGAGAATCCCGAGTTGTCCCTCGCAACTAGGCAGGAGTCCTGACGTCGCTGAACAAACACGTGGGTGGAAGGGCCATCCCCGTCGTAACTCGAGTATATACCCCAGGTTCCCGCCGCAACTCGAGAAAAACCATGAGACTTCCCCCTCGCCACTAGATGAGGCTCGATTCCCCTGCACTGCATGCAGAACAATTCCGTGTTGCACATCACACATGAAAGGAGCCTTGATTTCCTTGATGGCACTCCAGAGAAACCCCAAGAACACTGTTTCAAGGCTAGAGGGATCCTGAGGTCACTGTAGCAACACGAAAGAGCTCCGTGGACCAAAAATCAACTCGAGATGAGAGGTTAGTCCCTGGCTTCGACTCCAGAGGAATACCACCTTACCACAAGCACCTCAAGAGGAGGCTTCTCTCAGCTCTAGGTATGTGAGAGGGACCCTGAGTTTGCGGCCTCAAGTGGAATGGACACCGCGATGCCCTGACTCGAAATAAGGCCGGATATCCCGGCAGTGACTTGAATGCAGGCTCGTCTTGCATCTCCCAAGACGAAAGGATGTCTGAATCCCCTGTGGAGACCACAGAGAAAGACCTAGTTCCCCACCTCATCGCGACCGGAGGCCTCACATCCTTTGAAAACTCCAGAGGTACGCGGAGATCAGTGCCTCCAAAGGAGACGATGCCTGACTCCTCGTGAAACTTGATAGGAGTCCCAGGATTCCTGTGGCACATGGAAAGGGACCCTTGGTCTCCCGCCTCAGCTGGAGAGGCGTCCCAATTGCCCTGCCAAGCCTCGAGGAGAATCCCGAGTTGTCCCTCGCAACTAGGCAGGAGTCCTGAGGTTGCTGAACAAACACGTGGGTGGAAGGGCCATCCCCGTCATAACTCGAGAATATACCCCAGGTTCCCGCCGCAACTCGAGAAAAACCATGAGACTTCCCCCTCGCCGCGAGATGAGGCCTGATTCCCCTGCACTGCGTGCAGAGCAATTCCATGTTGCACATCACACATGAAAGGAGCCTTGATTTCCTTGGTGGCACTCCAGAGAAACCCCAAGAACACTGTTTCAAGGCTAGAGGGATCCTGAGGTCACTGTAGCAACACGAAATAGCTCCGTGGACCAAAAATCAACTCGAGATGAGAGGTTAGTCCCTGGCTTCGACTCCAGAGGAATACCACCTTACCACAAGCACCTCAAGAGGAGGCTTCTCTCAGCTCTAGGTATGTGAGAGGGACCCTGAGTTTGCGGCCTCAAGTGGAATGGACACCGCGATGCCCTGACTCGAAATAAGGCCTGATATCCCGGCAGTGACTTGAATGCAGGCTCGTCTTGCATCTCCCAAGATGAAAGGATGTCTGAATCCCCTGTGGAGACCACAGAGAAAGACCTAGTTCCCCACCTCATCGCGACCGGAGGCCTCACATCCTTTGAAAACTCCAGAGGTACGCGGAGATCAGTGCCTCCAAAGGAGACGATGCCTGACTCCTCGTGAAACTTGATAGGAGTCCCAGGATTCCTGTGGCACGTGGAAAGGGACCCTTGGTCTCCCGCCTCAGCTGGAGAGGCGTCCCAATTGCAATGCCAACCTCGGGGAGAATCCCGAGTTGTCCCTCGCAACTAGGCAGGAGTCCTGACGTCGCTGAACAAACACGTGTGTGGAAGGGCCATCCCCGTCGTAACTCGAGAATATACCCCAGGTTCCCGCCGCAACTCGAGAAAAACCATGAGACTTCCCCCTCGCCGCGAGATGAGGCCTGATTCCCCTGCACTGCGTGCAGAGCAATTCCGTGTTGCACATCACACATGAAAGGAGCCTTGATTTCCTTGATGGCACTCCAGAGAAACCCCAAGAACACTGTTTCAAGGCTAGAGGGATCCTGAGGTCACTGTAGCAACACGAAAGAGCTCCGTGGACCAAAAATCAACTCGAGATGAGAGGTTAGTCCCTGGCTTCGACTCCAGAGGAATACCACCTTACCACAAGCACCTCAAGAGGAGGCTTCTCTCAGCTCTAGGTATGTGAGAGGGACCCTGATTTTGCGGCCTCAAGTGGAATGGACACCGCGATGCCCTGACTCGAAATAAGGCCGGATATCCCTGCAGTGACTTGAATGCAGGCTCGTCTTGCATCTCCAAAGACGAAAGGATGTCTGAATCCCCTGTGTAGACCACAGAGAAAGACCTAGTTCCCCACCTCATCGCGACCGGAGGCCTCACATCCTTTGAAAATTCCAGCGGTACGCAGAGATCAGTGCCTCCAAAGGAGACGATGCCTGACTCCTCGTGAAACTTGATAGGAGTCCCAGGATTCCTGTGGCACATGGAAAGGGACACTTGGTCTCCCGCCTCAGCTGGAGAGGCGTCCCAATTGCCCTGCCAAGCCTCGAGGAGAATCCCGAGTTTTCCCTCGCAACTAGGCAGGAGACCTGACGTCGCTGAACAAACACGTGGGTGGAAGGGCCATCCCCGTCGTAACTCGAGAATATACCCCAGGTTCATGCCGCAACTCAAGAAAAACCATGAGACTTCCCCCTCGCCACGAGATAAGGCCCGATTCCCCTGCACTGCGTGCAGAGCAATTCCGTGTTGCACATCACACATGAAAGGAGCCTTGATTTCCTTGATGGCACTCCAGAGAAACCCCAAGAACACTGTTTCAAGGCTAGAGGGATCCTGAGGTCACTGTAGCAACAGGAAAGAGCTCCGTGGACCAAAAATCAACTCGAGATGAGAGGTTAGTCCCTGGCTTCGACTCCAGAGGAATACCACCTTACCACAAGCACCTCAAGAGGAGGCTTCTCTCAGCTCTAGGTATGTGAGAGGGACCCTGATTTTGTGGCCTCAAGTGGAATGGACACTGCGATGCCCTGACGCGAAATAAGGCCGGATATCCATGCAGTGACTTGAATGCAAGCTCGTCTTGCATCTCCCAAAATGAAAGGATATCTGAATCCCCTTGGAGACCACAGAGAAAGACATAGTTCCCCACTTCATGGCGACCGGAGGCCTCACATCCTTTGAAAACTCCAGAGGTACGCGGAGATCAGTGCCTCCAAAGGAGACGATGCCTGACTCCTCGTGAAACTTGATAGGAGTCCCAGGATTCCTGTGGCACAAGGAAAGGGACACTTGGTCTCCCGCCTCAGCTGGAGAGGCGTCCCAATTGCCCTGCCAAGCCTCGAGGGGAATCCCGAGTTGTCCCTCGCAACTAGGCAGGAGTCCTGACGTCGCTGAACAAACACGTGTGTGGAAGGGCCATCCCCGTCGTAACTCGAGAAAATACCCCAGGTTCCCGCCGCAACTCGAGAAAAACCATGAGACTTCCCCCTCGCCGCGAGATGAGGCCCGATTCCCCTGCACTGCGTGCAGAGCAATTTCGTGTTGCACATCACACATGAAAGGAGCCTTGATTTCCTTGATGGCACTCCAGAGAAACCCCAAGAACACTGTTTCAAGGCTAGAGGGATCCTGAGGTCACTGTAGCAACACGAAAGAGCTCCGTGGACCAAAAATCAACTCGAGATGAGAGGTTAGTCCCTGGCTTCGACTCCAGAGGAATACCACCTTACCACAAGCACCTCAAGAGGAGGCTTCTCTCAGCTCTAGGTATGTGAGAGGGACCCTGAGTTTGCGGCCTCAAGTGGAATGGACACCGCGATGCCCTGACTCGAAATAAGGCCGGATATCCCTGCAGTGACTTGAATGCAGGCTCGTCTTGCATCTTCCAAGATGAAAGGATGTCTGAATCCCCTGTGGAGACCACAGAGAAAGACCTAGTTCCATACCTCATCGCGACCGGAGGCCTCACATCCTTTGAAAACTCCAGAGGTACGCGGAGATGAGTGCCTCCAAAGGAGACGATGCCTGACTCCTCGTGAAACTTGATAGAAGTCCCAGGATTCCTGTGACCCGTGGAAAGGGACACTTGGTCTACCGCCTCAGCTGGAGAGGCGTCCCAATTGCCCTGCCAAGCCTCGAGGAGAATCCCGAGTTGTCCCTCGCAACTGGGCAGGAGTCCTGACGTCGCTGAACAAACACGTGTGTGGAAGGGCCATCCCCGTCGTAACTCGAGAATATACCCCAGGTTCCCGCCGCAACTCGAGAAAAACCATGAGACTTCCCCCTCGCCGCAAGAATACGCCCGATTCCCCTGCACTGCCTGCAGAGCAATTCCGTGTTGCACATCACACATGAAAGTTGCCTTGATTTCCTTGATGGCACTCCAGAGAAACCCCAAGAACACTGTTTCAAGGCTAGACGGATCCTGAGGTCACTGTAGCAACACGAAAGAGCTCCGTGGACCAAAAATCAACTCGAGATGAGAGGTTAGTCCCTGGCTTCGACTCCAGAGGAATACCACCTTACCACAACACCTCAAGAGGAGGCTTCTCTCAGCTCTAGATATGTGAGAGGGACCCTGACTTTGCGGCCTCAAGTGGAATGGACACTGCGATGTCCTGACTCAAAATAAGGCCGGATATCCCTGCAGTGACTTGAATGCAGGCTCGTCTTGCATCTCCCAAGATGAAAGGATGTCTGAATCCCCTGTGGAGACCACAGAGAAAGAACTAGTTCCCCACCTCATCGCGACCGGAGGCCTCACATCCTTTGAAAACTCCAGAGGTACGCGGAGATCAGTGCCTCCAAAGGAGACGATGCCTGACTCCTCGTGAAACTTGATAGGAGTCCCAGGATTCCTGTGGCACGTGGAAAGCGACCCTTAGTCTACCGCCTCAGCTGGAGAGGCGTCCCAATTGCAATGCCAAGCTTCGAGGAGAATCCCGAGTTGTCCCTCGCAACTAGGCAGGAGTCCTGACGTCGCTGAACAAACACTTCTGTGGAAGGTCCATCCCGGTCGTAACTCGAGAAAATACCCCAGATTCCCGCCGCAACTCGAGAAAAACCATGAGATTTCCCCCTCGCCGCGAGATGAGGCCCGATTCCCCTGCACTGCGTGCAGAGCAATTCCGTGTTGCACATCACACATGAAAGGAGCCTTGATTTCCTTGATGGCACTCCAGAGAAACCCCAAGAACACTGTTTCAAGGCTAGAGGGATCCTGAGGTCACTGAAGCAACACGAAAGAGCTCCGTGGACCAAAAATCAACTCGAGATGAGAGGTTAGTCCCTGGCTTCGACTCCAGAGGAATACCACCTTACCACAAGCACCTCAAGAGGAGGCTTCTCTCAGCTCTAGGTATGTGAGAGGGACCCTGAGTTTGCGGCCTCAAGTGGAATGGACACCGCGATGCCCTGACGCAAAATAAGGCCGGATATCCCTGCAGTGACTTGAATGTTGGCTCGTCTTGCATCTCCCAAGACGAAAGGATGTCTGAATCCCCTGTGGAGACCACAGAGAAAGACCTAGTTCCCCACCTCATGGCGACCTGAGGCCTCACATCCTTTGAAAACTCCAGAGGTATGCGGAGATCAGTGCCTCCAAAGGAGACGATGCCTGACTCCTCGTGAAACTTGATAGGAGTCCCAGGATTCCTGTGGCACGTGGAAAGGGGCACTTGGTCTCCCGCCTCAGCTGGAGAGGCGTCCCAATTGCCCTGCCAAGCCTCGAGGAGAATCCCGAGTTGTCCCTCGCAACTAGGCAGGAGTCCTGACGTCGCTGAACAAACACGTGGGTGGAAGGGCCATCCCCGTCGTAACTCGAGAATATACCCCAGGTTCCCGCCGCTACTCGAAAAAAACCATGGGACTTCCCCCTCGCCGCGAGATGAGGCCCGATTCCCCTGCACTGCGTGCAGAGCAATTCCGTGTTGCACATCACACATGAAAGGAGCCTTGATTTCCTTGGTGGCTCTCCAGAGAAACCCCAAGAACACTGTTTCAAGGCAAGAGGGATCCTGAGGTCAGTGTAGCAACACGAAAAAGCTCCGTGGACCAATAATCAACTCGAGATGAGAGGTTAGTCCCTGGCTTTGACTCCAGAGGAATACCACCTTACCACAAGCACCTCAAGAGGAGGCTTCTCTCAGCTCTAGGTATGTGAGAGGGACCCTGAGTTTGCGGCCTCAAGTGGAATGGACACCGCGATGCCCTGACTCGAAATAAGGCCGGATATCCCTGCAGTGACTTGAATGCAGGCTCGTCTTGCATCTCCCAAGATGAAAGAATGTCTGAATCCCCTGTGGAGACCACAGAGAAAGACCTAGTTCCCCACCTCATGGCGACCGGAGGCCTCACATCCTTTGAAAACTCCAGAGGTACGCGGAGATCAGTGCCTCCAAAGGAGACGATGCCTGACTTCTCGTGAAACTTGATAGGAGTCCCAGGATTCCTGTGGCACTTGGAAAGGGACCCGTGGTCTCCCGCCTCAGCTGGAGAGGCGTCCCAATTGCCCTGCCAAGCCTCGAGGAGAATCCCGAGTTGTCCCTCGCAACTAGGCAGGAGTCCTGACGTCGCTGAACAAACACGTGTGTGGAAGGGCCATCCCCGTCGTAACTCGAGAAAATACCCCAGGTTCCCGCCGCAAGTCGAGAAAAACCATGAGACTTCCCCCTCGCCGCGAGATGAGGCCCGATTCCCCTGCACTGCGTGCAGAGCAATTCCGTGTTGCACATCACACATGAAAGGAGCCTTGATTTCCTTGATGGCACTCCAGAGAAACCCCAAGAACACTGTTTCAAAGCTAGAGGGATCCTGAGGTCACTGTAGCAACACGAAAGAGTTCCGTGGACCAAAAATCAACTCGAGATGAGAGGTTAGTCCCTGGCTTCGACTCCAGAGGAATACCACCTTACCACAAGCACCTCAAGAGGAGGCTTCTCTCAGCTCTAGGTATGTGAGAGGGACCCTGAGTTTGCGGCCTCAAGTGGAATGGACACCGCGATGCCCTGACTCGAAATAAGGCCGGATATCCCTGCAGTGACTTGAATGCAGGCTCGTCTTGCATCTCCCAAGATGAAAGGATGTCTGAATCCCCTGTGGAGACCACAGAGAAAGACCTAGTTCCCCACCTCATCGCGACCGGAGGCCTCACATCCTTTGAAAATTCCAGAGGTACGCAGAGATCAGTGCCTCCAAAGGAGACGATGCCTGACTCCTCGTGAAACTTGATAGGAGTCCCAGGATTTCTGTGGCACGTGGAAAGGGACACTTGGTCTCCCGCCTCAGCTGGAGAGGCGTCCCAATTGCCCTGCCAAGCCTCGAGGAGAATCCCGAGTTGTCCCTCGCAACAAGGCAGGAGTATTGCCGTCGCTGAACAAACACGTGTGTGGCAGGGCCAATCCCGTCGTAAGTCGAGAATATATCCCAGGTTCCCACCGCAACTCGAGAAAAACCATGAGACTTCCCCCTCGCCGCGAGATGAGGCCCGATTCCCCTGCACTGCGTGCAGAGGAATTCCGTGTTGCACATCACACATGAAAGGAGCCTTGATTTCCTTGATGGCACTCCAGAGAAACCCCAAGAACACTGTTTCAAGGCTAGAGGGATCCTGAGGTCACTGTAGCAACACGAAAGAGCTCCGTGGACCAAAAATCAACTCGAGATGAGAGGTTAGTCCCTGGCTTCGACTCCAGAGGAATACCACCTTACCACAAGCACCTAAAGAGGAGGGTTCTCTCAGCTCTAGGTATGTGAGAGGGACCCTGAGTTTGCGGCCTCAAGTGGAATGGACACCTCGATGCCCTGACTCGAAATAAGGCCGGATATCCCTGCAGTGACTTGAATGCAGGCTCGTCTTGCATCTCCCAAGATGAAAGGATGTCTGAATCCCCTGTGGAGACCACAGAGAAAGACCTAGTTCCCCACCTCATCGCGACCGGAGGCCTCACGTCCTTTGAAAACTCCAGAGGTACGCGGAGATCAGTGCCTCCAAAGGAGACGATGCCTGACTCCTCGTGAAACTTGATAGGAGTTCCAGGATTCCTGTGGCACGTGGAAAGGGACACTTGGTCTCCCGCCTCAGCTGGAGAGGCGTCCCAATTGCCCTGCCAAGCCTCGAGGAGAATCCTGAGTTGTCCCTCGCAACTAGGCAGGAGTCCTGACGACGCTGAACAAACACGTGGGTGGAAGGGCCATCCCCGTCGTAACTTGAGAATATACCCCAGGTTCCCGCCGTAACTCGAGAAAAACCATGAGACTTCCCCCTCGCCGCGAGATGAGGCCTGATTCCCCTGCACTGCGTGCAGAGCAATTCCGTGTTACACATCACACATGAAAGGAGCCTTGATTTTCTTGATGGCACTCCAGAGAAACCCCAAGAACACTGTTTCAAGGCTAGAGGGATCCTGAGGTCACTGTAGCAACACGAAAGAGCTCCGTGGACCAAAAATCAACTCGAGATGAGAGGTTAGTCCCTGTCTTCGACTCCAGAGGAATACCACCTTACCACAAGCACCTCAAGAGGAGGCTTCTCTCAGCTCTAGGTATGTGAGAGGGACCCTGATTTTGCGGCCTCAAGTGGAATGGACACCGCGATTCCCTGACTCGAAATATGGCCGGATATCCCTGCAGTGACTTGAATGCCGTCTCGTCTTGCATCTCCGAAGACGAAACGATGTCTGAATCCCCTGTTGAGACCACAGAGAAATACCTAGTTCCCCACTTCATCGCGACCGGAGGCCTCACATCCTTTGAAAATTCCAGAGTTACCCAGAGATCAGTGCCTAAAAGGAGACGATGCCTGACTCCTCGTGAAACTTGATAGGAGTCCCAGAATTCCTGTGGCACGTGGAAATGGGCACTTGGTCTCCCGCCTCAGCTGGAGAGGTGTCCCAATTGCCATGCCAAGCCTCGAGGAGAACCTCGAGTTGTCCCTCGCAACTAGGCAGGAGTATTGCCGTCGCTGGACAAACACGTGTGTGGAAGGGCCATCCCCGTTGTAACTCGAGAATATACCCCAGGTTCCTGCCGCAACTCGAGAAAAACCATGAGACTTCCCCCTCGCCCCGAGATGAGGCCCGATTCCCCTGCACTGCCTGCAGAGCAATTCCGTGTTGCACATCACACATGAAAGGAGCCTTGATTTCCTTGGTGGCACTCCAGAGAATCCCCAAGAACACTGTTTCAAGGCTAGAGGGATCCTGAGGTCACTGTAGCAACACGAAAGAGCTCCGGGGACCACAAATCAACTCGAGATGAGAGGTTAGTCCCTGGCTTCGACTCCAGAGGAATACCACCTTACCACAAGCACCTCAAGAGGAGGCTTCTCTCAGCTCTAGGTATGTGAGAGGGACCCTGATTTTGCGGCCTCAAGTGGAATGGACACCGTGATGCCCTGACGTGAAGTAAGGCCGGATATCCCTGCAGTGACTTGAATGCAGGCTCGTCTTGCATCTCCCAAAATGAAAGGATGTCTGAATCCCCTGTGTAAACCACAGAGAAAGACCTAGTTCCCCACCTCATCGCGACCGGACGCCTCACATCCTTTGAAAACTCCAGAGGTACGCGGAGATCAGTGCCTCCAAAGGAGACGATGCCTGACTCCTCGTGAAACTTGATAGGAGTCCCAGGATTCCTGTGGCACATGAAAAGGGACCCTTGGTCTCCCGCCTCAGCTGGAGAGGCGTCCCAATTGCCCTGCCAAGCCTCGAGGAGAATCCCGAGTTGTCCCTGGCAACTAGGCAGGAGTCCTGACGTCGCTGACCAAACACGTGGGTGGAAGGGCCATCCCCGTCGTAACTCGAGAATATACCCCAGGTTCCCGCCGCAACTCGAGAAAAACCATGAGACTTCCCCCTCGCCGCGAGATGAGGCCCGATTCCCCTGCACTGCGTGCAGAGCAATTCCGTGTTGCACATCACACATGAAAGGAGCCTTGATTTCCTTGGTGGCACTCCAGAGAAACCCCAAGAACACTGTTTCAAGGCTAGAGGGATCCTGAGGTCACTGTAGCAACACGAAAGATCTCCGTGGACCAAAAATCAACTTGAGATGAGAGGTTAGTCCCTGGCTTTGACTCCAGAGGAATACAACCTTACCACAAGCACCTCAAGAGGAGGCTTCTCTCAGCTCTAGGTATGTGAGAGGGACCCTGATTTTGCGGCCTCAAGTGGAATGAACACCACGATGCCCTGACTAGAAATAAGGCCGGATATCCCTGCAGTGACTTGAATGCAGGCTCGTCTTGCATCTCCCAAGACGAAAGGATGTCTGAATCCCCTGTGGAGACCACAGAGAAATACCTAGTTCCCCACCACATCGCAACCGGAGCCTCACATCCTTTGAAAATTTCAGAGGTACGCGGAGATCAATGCCTCCAAAGGAGACGATGCCTGACTCCTCGTGAAACTTGATAGGAGTCCCAGGATTCCTGTGGCACGTGGAAAGGGACCCGTGGTCTCCCGCCTCAGATGGAGAGGCGTCCCAAATGCCCTGCCAAGCCTCGAGGAGAATCCCGAGTTGTCCCTCGCAACTAGGAAGGAGTCCTGCCGTCGCTGAACAAACACGTGTATGGAAGGGCCATCCCCGTCGTAACTCTAGAATATACCCCAGGTTCCCGCGGCAACTCGAGAAAAACCATGAGACTTTCCCCTCGCCAAGAGATGAGGCCTGATTCCCCTGCACTGCGTGCAGAGCAATTCCGTGTTGCACGTCACACATGAAAGGAGCCTTGATTTCCTTGATGGCACTCCAGAGAAATCCCAAGAACACTGTTTCAAGGCTAGAGGGATCCTGAGGTTACTGTAGCAACACGAAAGAGTTCCGTGGACCAAAAATCACCTCGAGATGAGAGGTTCGTCCCTGGCTTTGACTCCAGAGGAATACCACCTTACCACAAGCACCTCAAGAGGAGGCTTCACTCAGCTCTAGGTATGTGAGAGGGACCCTGAGTTGTGGCCTCAAGTGGAATGGAAACCGTGATGCCCTGACTCGAAACAAGGCCGGATATCCCTGCAGTGACTTGAATGCAGGCTCGTCTTGCATCTCCCAAGACGAAAGGATGTCTGAATCCCCAGTAGAGACCACAGAGAAAAACCTAGTTCCCCACCTCATGGCGACCGGAAGCCTCACATCCTTTGAAAACTCCAGAGGTACGCGGAGATCAGTGCCTCCAAAGGAGACGATGCCTGACTCCTCGT
Source organism: Cervus elaphus (assembly GCF_910594005.1). Lineage (NCBI taxonomy): Eukaryota > Metazoa > Chordata > Mammalia > Artiodactyla > Cervidae > Cervus > Cervus elaphus. The sequence continues at coordinate 8,922,681 of NC_057834.1, read as the reverse complement.
GAAACTTGATAGGAGTCCCAGGATTCCTGTGCACGTGGAAAGGGACCCTTGGTCTCCGCCTCAGATGGAGAGGCGTCCCAATTGCCCTGCCAAGCTACGAGGAGAATCGCGAGTTGTCCCTCGCAACTAGGCAGGAGTCCTGACGTCGCTGAACAAACACGTGGGTGGAAGGGCCATCCCCGTTGTAACTCGAGAATATACCCCAGGTTCCCGCCGCAACTCGAGAAAAACCATGAGACTTCCCCCTCGCTGCGAGATGAGGCCCGATTCCCCTGCACTGCGTGCAGAGCAATTCCGTGTTGCACATCACACATGAAAGGAGCCTTGATTTCCTTGGTGGCACTCCAGAGAAATCCCAAGAACACTGTTTCAAGGCTAGAGGGATCCTGAGGTCACTGTAGCAACACGAAAGAGCTCCGTGGACCAAAAATCAACTTGAGATGAGAGGTTAGTCCCTGGCTTTGACTCCAGAGGAATACAACCTTACCACAAGCACCTCAAGAGGAGGCTTCTCTCAGCTCTAGGTATGTGAGAGGGACCCTGATTTTGCGGCCTCAAGTGGAATGGACACCACGATGCCCTGACTAGAAATAAGGCCGGATATCCCTGCAGTGACTTGAATGCAGGCTCGTCTTGCATCTCCCAAGACGAAAGGATGTCTGAATCCCCTGTGGAGACCACAGAGAAAGACCTAGTTCCCCACCACATCGCAACCGGAGGCCTCACATCCTTTGAAAATTTCAGAGGTACGCGGAGATCAATGCCTCCAAAGGAGACGATGCCTGACTCCTCGTGAAACTTGATAGGAGTCCCAGGATTCCTGTGGCACGTTGAAAGGGACCCGTGGTCGCCCGCCTCAGCTGGAGAGGCGTCCCAAATGCCCTGCCAAGCCTCGAGGAGAATCCCGAGTTGTCCTCGTAACTAGGCAGGAGTCCTGCCGTCGCTGAACAAACACGTGTATGGAAGGGCCATCCCCGTCGTAACTCGAGAATATACCCCAGGTTCCCGCGGCAACTCGAGAAAAACCATGAGACTTTCCCCTCGCCAAGAGATGAGGCCAGATTCCCCTGCACTGCGTGCAGAGCAATTGCGTGTTGCACGTCACACATGAAAGGAGCCTTGATTTCCTTGATGGCACTCCAGTGAAATCCCAAGAACACTGTTATAAGGCTAGAGGGATCCTGAGGTTACTGTAGCAACACGAAAGAGTTCCGTGGACCAAAAATCAACTCGAGATGAGAGGTTCGTCCCTGGCTTTGACTCCAGAGGAATACCACCTTACCACAAGCACCTCAAGAGGAGGCTTCACTCAGCTCTAGGTATGTGAGAGGGACCCTGAGTTTGTGGCCTCAAGTGGAATGGAAACCATGATGCCCTGACTCGAAACAAGGCCGGATATCCCTGCAGTGACTTGAAAGCAGGCTCGTCTTGCATCTCCCAAGACGAAAGGATGTCTGAATTCCCTGTATAGACCACAGAGAAAAACCTAGTTCCCCACCTCATGGCGACCGGAGGCCTCACATCCTTTGAAAACTCCAGAGGTACGCGGAGATCAGTGCCTGCAAAGGAGACGATGCCTGACTCCTCGTGAAACTTGATAGGAGTCCCAGGATTCCTGTGCACGTGGAAAGGGACCCTTGGTCTCCGCCTCAGATGGAGAGGCGTCCCAATTGCCCTGCCAAGCCTCGAGGAGAATCGCGAGTTGTCCCTCGCAACTAGGCAGGAGTCCTGACGTCGCTGAAGAAACACGTGGTTGGAAGGGCCATCCCCGTCGTAACTCGAGAATATTCCCCAGGTTCCCGCCGCAACTCGAGAAAAACCCTGAGACTTCCCCCTCGCCGCGAGATGAGGCCCGATTCCCCTGCACTGCATGCAGAGCAATTCCGTGTTGCACATCACACATGAAAGGAGCCTTGATTTCCGTGGTGGCACTCCATAGAAACCCCAAGAACACTGTTTCAAGGCTAGAGGGATCCTGAGGTCACTGTAACAACACGAAAGAGCTCCGTGGACCAAAAATCAACTCGGGATGAGAGGTTAGTCCCTGGCTTCGACTCCAGAGGAATACCACCTTACCACAAGCACCTCAAGAGGAGGCTTCTCTCAGCTCTAGGTATGTGAGACGGACCCTGATTTTGGGGCCTCAAGTGGAATGGACACTGCGATGTCCTGACGCAAAATAAGGCCGGATATCCCTGCAGTGACTTGAATGCAGGCTGGTCTTGCATCTCCCAAGATGAAAGGATGTCTGAATCCCCTGTGGAGACCACAGAGAGAGACCTCGTTCCCCACCTCATCGCAACCGGAGGCCTCACATCCTTTCAAAACTTCAGAGGTACGCGGAGATCAGTGCCTCCAAAGGAGACGATGCCTGACTCCTCGTGAAACTTGATAGGAGTCCCAGGATTACTGTGCACGTGGAAAGGGAACCTTGGTCTCCGCCTCAGCTGTACAGGCGTCCCTATTGCCCTGCCAAGCTTCGAGGAGAATCCCGAGTTGTCCCTCGCAACTAGCAAGGAGTCCTGCAGTCGCTGAACAAACACGTGTGTGGAAGGGCCATCACCGTCGTAACTCGAGAATATACCCCAGGTTCCCGCCGCAACTCGAGAAAAACCATGAGACTTTCCCCTCGCCAAGAGATGAGGCCTGATTCCCCTGCACTGCGTGCAGAGCAATTCCGTGTTGCACATCACACATGAAAGGAGCCTTGATTTCCTTGATGGCACTCCAGAGAAACCCCGAGAACACTGTTTCAAGGCTAGAGGAAACCTGAGGTCACTGTAGCCACACGAAAGAGCTCCGTGGACCAAAAATCAACTCGAGATGACAGGTTAGTCCCTGGCTTCGACTCCAGAGAAATACCACCTTACCACAAGCACCTCAAGAGGAGGCTTCTCTCAGCTCTACGTCTGTGAGAGGGACCCTGATTTTGCGGCCTCAAGTGGAATGGACCCTGCGATGCCCTGACGCGAAATAAGGCCGGATATCCCTGCAGTGACTTGAATGCAGGCTCGTCTTGCATCTCCCAAGATGAAAGTATGTCTGAATCCCCTGTGGAGACCACAGAGAAAGACCCAGTTCCCCACCTCATCGCGACCAGAGGCCTCACATCCTTTGAAAACTCCATAGGTACGCGGAGATCAGTGCCTCCAAAGGAGACGATGCCTGACTCCTCGTGAAAATTGATAGGAGTCCCAGGATTCCTGTGCACGTGGAAAGGGACCCTTGGTCTCCGCCTTAGCTGGACAGGCGTCCCAATTGCCCTGCGAAGCCTCGAGGAGAATCCCGAGTTGTCCCTCGCAACTAGGCAGGGGTCCTAACGTCGCTGAAGAAACACGTGGGTGGAAGGGCCATCCCCGTCGTAACTTGAGAATATACCCCAGGTTCCCGCCGCAACTTGAGAAAAAGCATGAGACTTCCCACTCGCCGCGTGATGAGGCCCGATTCCCCTGCACTGCGTGCAGAGCAATTCCGTGTTGCACATCACACATGAAAGGAGCCTTGATTTCCTTGATGGCACTCCAAAGAAACCCCAAGAACACTGTTTCAAGGCTAGAGGGATCCTGACGTCACTGTAGCAACACGAAAGAGCTCCGTGGACCAAAAATCAACTCCAGATGAGAGGTTAGTCCCTGGCTTCGACTCCAGAGGAATACCACCTTACCACAAGCACCTCAAGAGGAGGCTTCTCTCAGCTCTAGGTATGTGAGAGGGACCCTGAGTTTGCGGCCTCAAGTGGAATGGACACCGCGATGCCCTGACTCGAAATAAGGCCGGATATCCCTGCAGTGACTTGAATGTATGCTCGTCTTGCATCTCCCAAGACGAAAGGATGTCTGAATCCCCAGTAGAGACCACAGAGAAAGACCTAGTTCCCCACCTCATCGCGACCGGAGGCCTCACATCCTTTGAAAATTTCAGAGGTACGCGGAGATCAATGCCTCCAAAGGAGACGATGCCTGACTCCTCGTGAAACTTGATAGGAGTCCCAGGATTCCTGTGCACGTGGAAAGGGACCCTTGGTCTCCGCCTCAGATGGAGAGGAGTCCCAATTGCCCTGCCAAGCCTGGAGGAGAATGCCGAGTTGTCCCTCGCAACTAGGCAGGAGGCCTGACGTCGCTGAACAAACACGTGGGTGGAAGGGCCATCCCCGTCGTAACTCGAGAATATATCCCAGGTTCCCGCAGCAACTCGAGAAAAACCATGAGACGTCCCCCTCGCCGCGAGATGAGGCCCGATTCCCCTGCACTGCGTGCAGAGCAATTCCGTGTTGCACATCACACATGAAAGGAGCCTTGATTTCCTTGGTGGCACTCCAGAGAAACCCCAAGAACACTGTTTCAAGGCTAGAGGGATCCTGAGGTCACTGTAGCAACACGAAAGAGCTCCGTGGACCAAAAATCAACTCGAGATGAGAGGTTAGTCCCTGGCTTCGACGCCAGAGGAATACCACCTTACCACAAGCACCTCAAGAGGAGGCTTCTCTCAGCTCTAGGTATGTGAGAGGGACCCTGATTTTGCGGCCTCAAGTGGAATGGACACCACGATGCCCTGACTATAAATAAGGCCGGATATCCCTGCAGTGACTTGAATGAAGGCTCGTCTTGCATCTCCCAAGACGAAAGGATGTCTGAATCCCCTGTGGAGACCACAGAGAAATACCTAGTTCCCCACCACATCGCAACCGGAGGCCTCACATCCTTTGAAAATTTCAGAGGTACGCGGAGATCAGTGCCTCCAAAGGAGACGATGCCTGACTCCTCGTGAAACTTGATAGGAGTCCCAGGATTCCTGTGGCACTTGGAAAGGGACCCGTGGTCTCCCGCCTCAGCTGGAGAGGCGTCCCAATTGCCCTGCCAAGCCTCGAGGAGAATCCCGAGTTATCCCTCGCAATTAGGCAGGAGTCCTGACGTCGCTGAACAAACACGTGGGTGGAAGGGCCATCCCCGTCGTAACTCTAGAATATACGCCAGGTTCCCGCCGCAACTCGAGAAAAACCATGAGACTCCCCCCTCGCCGCGATATGAGGCCCGATTCCCCTGCACTGCGTGCAGAGCAATTCCGTGTTACACATCACACATGAAAGGACCCTTGATTTCCTTGGTGGCACTCCAGAGAAACCCCAAGAACACTGTTTCAAGGCTAGAGGGATCCTGAGGTCACTGTAGCAACACAAAAGAGCTCCGTGGACCAAAAATCAACTTGAGATGACAGGTTAGTCCCTGGCTTTGACTCCAGAGGAATACAACCTTACCCAAGCACCTCAAGAGGAGGCTTCTCTCAGCTCTAGGTATGTGAGAGGGACCCTGATTTTGCGGCCTCAAGTGGAATGGACACCACAATGCCCTGACTAGAAATAAGGCCGGATATCCCTGTAGTGACTTGAATGCAGGCTCGTCTTGCATCTCCCAAGACGAAAGGATGTCTGAATCCCCTGTGGAGACCACAGAGAAAGACCTAGTTCCCCACCACACGCAACCGGAGGCCTCACATCCTTTGAAAATTTCAGAGGTACGCGGAGATCAATGCCTCCAAAGGAGACGATGCCTGACTCCTCGTGAAACTTGATAGGAGTCCCAGGATTCCTGTGGCACGTGGAAAGGGACCCGTGGTCTCCCGTCTCAGCTGGAGAGGCGTCACAATTGCCCTGCCAAGCCTCGAGGAGAATCCCGAGTTGTCCCTCACAACTAAGCAGGAGTCCTGCCGTCGCTGAACAAACACGTGTATGGAAGGGCCATCCCCGTCGTAACTCGAGAATATACCCCAGGTTCCCGACGCAACGAGAGAAAAACAATGAGACTTTCCCCTCGCCAAGAGATGAGGCCTGATTCCCCTGCACTGCGTGCAGAGCAATTCCGTGTTGCACGTCACACATGAAAGGAGCCTTGATTTCCTTGATGGCACTCCAGAGAAATCCCAAGAACACTGTTTCAAGGCTAGAGGGATCCTGAGGTTACTGTAGCAACACGAAAGAGTTCCGTGGACCAAAAATCAACTCGAGATGAGAGGTTCGTCCCTGGCTTTTACTCCAGAGGAATACCACCTTACCACAAGCACCTCAAGAGGAGGCTTCACTCAGCTCTAGGTATGTGAGAGGGACCCTGAGTTGTGGCCTCAAGTGGAATGGAAACCGTGATGCCCTGACTCGAAACAAGGCCGGATATCCCTGCAGTGACTTGAATGCAGGCTCGTCTTGCATCTCCCAAGACGAAAGGATGTCTGAATCCCCAGTAGAGACCACAGAGAAAAACCTAGTTCCCCACCTCATGGCGACCGGAAGCCTCACATCCTTTGAAAACTCCAGAGGTACGCGGAGATCAGTGCCTCCAAAGGAGACGATGCCTGACTCCTCGTGAAACTTGATAGGAGTCCCAGGATTCCTGTGCACGTGGAAAGGGACCCTTGGTCTCCGCCTCAGATGGAGAGGCGTCCCAATTGCCCTGCCAAGCTACGAGGAGAATCGCGAGTTGTCCCTCGCAACTAGGCAGGAGTCCTGACGTCGCTGAACAAACACGTGGGTGGAAGGGCCATCCCCGTTGTAACTCGAGAATATACCCCAGGTTCCCGCCGCAACTCGAGAAAAACCATGAGACTTCCCCCTCGCTGCGAGATGAGGCCCGATTCCCCTGCACTGCGTGCAGAGCAATTCCGTGTTGCACATCACACATGAAAGGAGCCTTGATTTCCTTGGTGGCACTCCAGAGAAATCCCAAGAACACTGTTTCAAGGCTAGAGGGATCCTGAGGTCACTGTAGCAACACGAAAGAGCTCCGTGGACCAAAAATCAACTTGAGATGAGAGGTTAGTCCCTGGCTTTGACTCCAGAGGAATACAACCTTACCACAAGCACCTCAAGAGGAGGCTTCTCTCAGCTCTAGGTATGTGAGAGGGACCCTGATTTTGCGGCCTCAAGTGGAATGGACACCACGATGCCCTGACTAGAAATAAGGCCGGATATCCCTGCAGTGACTTGAATGCAGGCTCGTCTTGCATCTCCCAAGACGAAAGGATGTCTGAATCCCCTGTGGAGACCACAGAGAAAGACCTAGTTCCCCACCACATCGCAACCGGAGGCCTCACATCCTTTGAAAATTTCAGAGGTACGCGGAGATCAATGCCTCCAAAGGAGACGATGCCTGACTCCTCGTGAAACTTGATAGGAGTCCCAGGATTCCTGTGGCACGTTGAAAGGGACCCGTGGTCGCCCGCCTCAGCTGGAGAGGCGTCCCAAATGCCCTGCCAAGCCTCGAGGAGAATCCCGAGTTGTCCTCGTAACTAGGCAGGAGTCCTGCCGTCGCTGAACAAACACGTGTATGGAAGGGCCATCCCCGTCGTAACTCGAGAATATACCCCAGGTTCCCGCGGCAACTCGAGAAAAACCATGAGACTTTCCCCTCGCCAAGAGATGAGGCCAGATTCCCCTGCACTGCGTGCAGAGCAATTGCGTGTTGCACGTCACACATGAAAGGAGCCTTGATTTCCGTGGTGGCACTCCATAGAAACCCCAAGAACACTGTTTCAAGGCTAGAGGGATCCTGAGGTCACTGTAACAACACGAAAGAGCTCCGTGGACCAAAAATCAACTCGGGATGAGAGGTTAGTCCCTGGCTTCGACTCCAGAGGAATACCACCTTACCACAAGCACCTCAAGAGGAGGCTTCTCTCAGCTCTAGGTATGTGAGACGGACCCTGATTTTGGGGCCTCAAGTGGAATGGACACTGCGATGTCCTGACGCAAAATAAGGCCGGATATCCCTGCAGTGACTTGAATGCAGGCTGGTCTTGCATCTCCCAAGATGAAAGGATGTCTGAATCCCCTGTGGAGACCACAGAGAGAGACCTCGTTCCCCACCTCATCGCAACCGGAGGCCTCACATCCTTTCAAAACTTCAGAGGTACGCGGAGATCAGTGCCTCCAAAGGAGACGATGCCTGACTCCTCGTGAAACTTGATAGGAGTCCCAGGATTACTGTGCACGTGGAAAGGGAACCTTGGTCTCCGCCTCAGCTGGACAGGCGTCCCAATTGCCCTGCCAAGCTTCGAGGAGAATCCCGAGTTGTCCCTCGCAACTAGCAAGGAGTCCTGCAGTCGCTGAACAAACACGTGTGTGGAAGGGCCATCACCGTCGTAACTCGAGAATATACCCCAGGTTCCCGCCGCAACTCGAGAAAAACCATGACACTTTCCCCTCGCCAAGAGATGAGGCCTGATTCCCCTGCACTGCGTGCAGAGCAATTCCGTGTTGCACATCACACATGAAAGGAGCCTTGATTTCCTTGATGGCACTCCAGAGAAACCCCGAGAACACTGTTTCAAGGCTAGAGGAAACCTGAGGTCACTGTAGCCACACGAAAGAGCTCCGTGGACCAAAAATCAACTCGAGATGACAGGTTAGCCCCTGGCTTCGACTCCAGAGAAATACCACCTTACCACAAGCACCTCAAGAGGAGGCTTCTCTCAGCTCTACGTCTGTGAGAGGGACCCTGATTTTGCGGCCTCAAGTGGAATGGACCCTGCGATGCCCTGACGCGAAATAAGGCCGGATATCCCTGCAGTGACTTGAATGCAGGCTCGTCTTGCATCTCCCAAGATGAAAGTATGTCTGAATCCCCTGTGGAGACCACAGAGTAAGACCCAGTTCCCCACCTCATCGCGACCAGAGGCCTCACATCCTTTGAAAACTCCATAGGTACGCGGAGATCAGTGCCTCCAAAGGAGACGATGCCTGACTCCTCGTGAAAATTGATAGGAGTCCCAGGATTCCTGTGCACGTGGAAAGGGACCCTTGGTCTCCGCCTTAGCTGGACAGGCGTCCCAATTGCCCTGCGAAGCCTCGAGGAGAATCCCGAGTTGTCCCTCGCAACTAGGCAGGGGTCCTGACGTCGCTGAAGAAACACGTGGGTGGAAGGGCCATCCCCGTCGTAACTTGAGAATATACCCCAGGTTCCCGCCGCAACTTGAGAAAAAGCATGAGACTTCCCACTCGCCGCGTGATGAGGCCCGATTCCCCTGCACTGCGTGCAGAGCAATTCCGTGTTGCACATCACACATGAAAGGAGCCTTGATTTCCTTGATGGCACTCCAAAGAAACCCCAAGAACACTGTTTCAAGGCTAGAGGGATCCTGACGTCACTGTAGCAACACGAAAGAGCTCCGTGGACCAAAAATCAACTCCAGATGAGAGGTTAGTCCCTGGCTTCGACTCCAGAGGAATACCACCTTACCACAAGCACCTCAAGAGGAGGCTTCTCTCAGCTCTAGGTATGTGAGAGGGACCCTGATTTTGCGGCCTCAAGTGGAATGGACACCACGATGCCCTGACTATAAATAAGGCCGGATATCCCTGCAGTGACTTGAATGCAGGCTCGTCTTGCATCTCCCAAGACGAAAGGATGTCTGAATCCCCTGTGGAGACCACAGAGAAATACCTAGTTCCCCACCACATCGCAACCGGAGGCCTCACATCCTTTGAAAATTTCAGAGGTACGCGGAGATCAATGCCTCCAAAGGAGACGATGCCTGACTCCTCGTGAAACTTGATAGGAGTCCCAGGATTCCTGTGGCACTTGGAAAGGGACCCGTGGTCTCCCGCCTCAGCTGGAGAGGCGTCCCAATTGCCCTGCCAAGCCTCGAGGAGAATCCCGAGTTATCCCTCGCAATTAGGCAGGAGTCCTGACGTCGCTGAACAAACACGTGGGTGGAAGGGCCATCCCCGTCGTAACTCTAGAATATACGCCAGGTTCCCGCCGCAACTCGAGAAAAACCATGAGACTACCCCCTCGCCGCGATATGAGGCCCGATTCCCCTGCACTGCGTGCAGAGCAATTCCGTGTTACACATCACACATGAAAGGACCCTTGATTTCCTTGGTGGCACTCCAGAGAAACCCCAAGAACACTGTTTCAAGGCTAGAGGGATCCTGAGGTCACTGTAGCAACACAAAAGAGCTCCGTGGACCAAAAATCAACTTGAGATGACAGGTTAGTCCCTGGCTTTGACTCCAGAGGAATACAACCTTACCCAAGCACCTCAAGAGGAGGCTTCTCTCAGCTCTAGGTATGTGAGAGGGACCCTGATTTTGCGGCCTCAAGTGGAATGGACACCACAATGCCCTGACTAGAAATAAGGCCGGATATCCCTGTAGTGACTTGAATGCAGGCTCGTCTTGCATCTCCCAAGACGAAAGGATGTCTGAATCCCCTGTGGAGACAACAGAGAAAGACCTAGTTCCCCACCACACGCAACCGGAGGCCTCACATCCTTTGAAAATTTCAGAGGTACGCGGAGATCAATGCCTCCAAAGGAGACGATGCCTGACTCCTCGTGAAACTTGATAGGAGTCCCAGGATTCCTGTGGCACGTGGAAAGGGACCCGTGGTCTCCCGTCTCAGCTGGAGAGGCGTCACAATTGCCCTGCCAAGCCTCGAGGAGAATCCCGAGTTGTCCCTCACAACTAAGCAGGAGTCCTGCCGTCGCTGAACAAACACGTGTATGGAAGGGCCATCCCCGTCGTAACTCGAGAATATACCCCAGGTTCCCGACGCAACGAGAGAAAAACAATGAGACTTTCCCCTCGCCAAGAGATGAGGCCTGATTCCCCTGCACTGCGTGCAGAGCAATTCCGTGTTGCACATCACACATGAAAGGAGCCTTGATTTCCTTGATGGCACTCCAGAGAAACCCAAAGAACACTGTTTCAAGGCTAGAGGGATCCTGAGGTCACTGTAGCAACACGAAAGAGCTCCGTGGACCAAAAATCACCTCGAGATGAGAGGTTAGTCCCTGGCTTCGACTCCAGAGGAATACAACCTTACCAAAAGCACCTCAAGAGGAGGCTTCTCTCAGCTCTAGGTATGTGAGAGGGACCCTGATTTTGTGGCCTCAAGTGGAATGGACACCGCGATGCCCTGACTCGAAATAAGGCCGGATATCCCTGCAGTGACTTGAATGCAGGCTCGTCTTGCATCTCCCAAGATGAAAGGATGTCTGAATCCCCTGTGGATACCACAGAGAAAGACCTAGTTCCCCACCTCATCGCGACCGGAGGCCTCACATCCTTTGAAAACTCCAGAGGTACGCAGAGATCAGTGCCTCCAAAGGAGACGATGCCTGACTCCTCATGAAACTTGATAGGAGTACCAGGATTATTGTGGCACGTGAAAAGGGACCCTTGGTCTCCCGCCTCAGCTGGAGAGGCGTCCCAATTGCCCTGCCAAGCCTCGAGGAGGATCCCGAGTTTTCCCTCGCAACTAGGCAGGAGTCCTGCCGTCGCTGAACAAACACGAGTGTGGAAGGGCCATCCCCGTCGTAACTCGAGAATATTCCCCAGGTTCCCGCCGCAACTCGAGAAAAACCATGAGACTTCCCCCTCGCCGCGAGATGAGGCCCGATTCCCCTGCACTGCGTGCAGAGCAATTTCGTGTTACACATCACACATGAAAGGACCCTTGATTTCCTTGATGGCACTCCAAAGAAACCCCAAGAACACTGTTTCAAGGCTAGAGGGATCCTGAGGTCACTGTAGCAACAAGAAAGAGCTCCGTGGACCAAAAATCAACTCGAGATGAGAGGTTAGTCCCTGGCTTCGACTCCAGAGGAATACCACCTTACCACAAGCACCTCAAGAGGAGGCTTCTCTCAGCTCTTGGTATGTGAGAGGGACCCTGAGTTTGCGGCCTCAAGTGGAATAGACACCGCGATGCCCTGACTCGAAATAAGGCCCGATATCCCTGCAGTGACTTGAATGTAGGCTCGTCTTGCATCTCCCAAGACGAAAGGATGTCTGAATCCCCAGTAGAGACCACAGAGAAAGACCTAGTTCCCCACTTCATCGCGACCGGAGGCCTCACATCCTTTGAAAACTGCAGAGGTACGTGGAGATCAGTGCCTTCAAAGGAGACGATGCCTGACTCCTCGTGAAACTTGATAGGAGTCCCAGGATTCCTGGGGCACGTGCAAAGGGACCCTTGGTCTCCCGCCTCAGCTGGAGAGGCGTCCCAATTGCCCTGCCAAGCCTCGAGGAGAATCCCGAGTTGTCCCTCGCAACTAGGCAGGAGTCCTGCCGTCGCTGAACAAACACGTGTGTGGAAGGGCCATCCCCGTCGTAACTCGAGAATATACACCAGGTACCCGCCGCAACTCGAGAAAAACCATGAGACTTCCCCCTCGCTGCGAGATGAGGCCCGATTCCCCTGCACTGTGTGCAGAGCAATTCTGTGTTGCACATCACACATGAAAGGAGCCTTGATTTCCTTGGTGGCACTCCATAGAAACCCCAAGAACACTGTTTCAAGGCTAGAGGGATCCTGAGGTCACTGTAGCAACACGAAAGAGCTCCGTGGACCAAAAATCAACTTGAGATGAAAGGTTAGTCCCTGGCTTTGACTCCAGAGGAATACAACCTTACCACAAGCACCTCAAGAGGAGGCTTCTCTCAGCTCTAGGTATGTGAGAGGGACCCTGATTTTGCGGCCTCAAGTGGAATGGACACCGCAATGCCCTGACTCGAAATAAGGCCGGATATCCCTGCAGTGACTTGAATGCAGGCTCGTCTTGCATCTCCCAAGCCGAAAGGATGTCTGAATCCTCTGTGGAGACCACAGAGAGAGACCTCGTTCCCCACCTCATCGCAACCGGAGGCCTCACATCCTTTGAAAACTTCAGAGGTACGCGGAGATCAGTGCCTCCAAAGGAGACGATGCCTGACTCCTCGTGAAACTTGATAGGAGTCCCAGGATTACTGTGCACGTGGAAAGGGAACCTTGGTCTCCGCCTCAGCTGGAGAGGCGTCCCAATTGCCCTGCTAAGCTTCGAGGAGAATCCCGAGTTGTCCCTCGCAACTAGCCAGGAGTCCTGCAGTCGCTGAACAAACACGTGTGTGGAAGGGCCATCACCGTCGTAACTCGAGAATATACCCCAGGTTCCCGCCGCAACTCGAGAAAAACCATGAGACTTTCCCCTCGCCAAGAGATGAGGCCTGATTCCCATGCACTGCGTGCAGAGCAATTCCGTGTTGCACATCACACATGAAAGGAGCCTTGATTTCCTTGATGGCACTCCAGAGAAACCCCGAGAACACTGTTTCAAGGCTAGAGGAAACCTGAGGTCACTGTAGCCACACGAAAGAGCTCCGTGGACCAAAAATCAACTCGAGATGACAGGTTAGTCCCTGGCTTCGACTCCAGAGAAATACCACCTTACCACAAGCACCTCAAGAGGAGGCTTCTCTCAGCTCTACGTCTGGGAGAGGGACCCTGATTTTGCGGCCTCAAGTGGAATGGACCCTGCGATGCCCTGACGCGAAATAAGGCCGGATATCCCTGCAGTGACTTGAATGCAGGCTCGTCTTGCATCTCCCAAGATGAAAGTATGTCTGAATCCCCTGTGGAGACCACAGAGAAAGAACCAGTTCCCCACCTCATCGCGACCAGAGGCCTCACATCCTTTGAAAACTCCATAGGTACGCGGAGATCAGTGCCTCCAAAGGAGACGATGCCTGACTCCTCGTGAACCTTGATAGGAGTCCCAGGATTCCTGTGCACGTGGAAAGGGACCCTTGGTCTCCGCCTTAGCTGGACAGGCGTCCCAATTGCCCTGCGAAGCCTCGAGGAGAATCCCGAGTTGTCCCTCGCAACTAGGCAGGGGTCCTGACGTCGCTGAAGAAACACGTGGGTGGAAGGGTCATCCCCGTCGTAACTTGAGAATATACCCCAGGTTCCCGCCGCAACTCGAGAAAAACCATGAGACTTCCCACTCGCCGCGTGATGAGGCCCGATTCCCCTGCACTGCGTGCAGAGCAATTCCGTGTTGCACATCACACATGAAAGGAGCCTTGATTTCCTTGATGGCACTCCAAAGAAACCCCAAGAACACTGTTTCAAGGCTAGAGGGATCCTGACGTCACTGTAGCAACACGAAAGAGCTCCGTGGACCAAAAATCAACTCCAGATGAGAGGTTAGTCCCTGGCTTCGACTCCAGAGGAATACCACCTTACCACAAGCACCTCAAGAGGAGGCTTCTCTCAGCTCTAGGTATGTGAGAGGGACCCTGAATTTGCGGCCTCAAGTGGAATGGACACCGCGATGCCCTGACTCGAAATAAGGCCGGATATCCCTGCAGTGACTTGAATGTAGGCTCGTCTTGCATCTCCAAAGACGAAAGGATGTCTGAATCCCCTGTGTAGACCACAGAGAAAGACCTAGTTCCCCACCTCATCGCGACCGGAGGCCTCACATCCTTTGAAAATTCCAGCGGTACGCAGAGATCAGTGCCTCCAAAGGAGACGATGCCTGACTCCTCGTGAAACTTGATAGGAGTCCCAGGATTCCTGTGGCACATGGAAAGGGACACTTGGTCTCCCGCCTCAGCTGGAGAGGCGTCCCAATTGCCCTGCCAAGCCTCGAGGAGAATCCCGAGTTTTCCCTCGCAACTAGGCAGGAGACCTGACGTCGCTGAACAAACACGTGGGTGGAAGGGCCATCCCCGTCGTAACTCGAGAATATACCCCAGGTTCATGCCGCAACTCAAGAAAAACCATGAGACTTCCCCCTCGCCACGAGATAAGGCCCGATTCCCCTGCACTGCGTGCAGAGCAATTCCGTGTTGCACATCACACATGAAAGGAGCCTTGATTTCCTTGATGGCACTCCAGAGAAACCCCAAGAACACTGTTTCAAGGCTAGAGGGATCCTGAGGTCACTGTAGCAACAGGAAAGAGCTCCGTGGACCAAAAATCAACTCGAGATGAGAGGTTAGTCCCTGGCTTCGACTCCAGAGGAATACCACCTTACCACAAGCACCTCAAGAGGAGGCTTCTCTCAGCTCTAGGTATGTGAGAGGGACCCTGATTTTGTGGCCTCAAGTGGAATGGACACTGCGATGCCCTGACGCGAAATAAGGCCGGATATCCATGCAGTGACTTGAATGCAAGCTCGTCTTGCATCTCCCAAAATGAAAGGATATCTGAATCCCCTTGGAGACCACAGAGAAAGACATAGTTCCCCACTTCATGGCGACCGGAGGCCTCACATCCTTTGAAAACTCCAGAGGTACGCGGAGATCAGTGCCTCCAAAGGAGACGATGCCTGACTCCTCGTGAAACTTGATAGGAGTCCCAGGATTCCTGTGGCACAAGGAAAGGGACACTTGGTCTCCCGCCTCAGCTGGAGAGGCGTCCCAATTGCCCTGCCAAGCCTCGAGGGGAATCCCGAGTTGTCCCTCGCAACTAGGCAGGAGTCCTGACGTCGCTGAACAAACACGTGTGTGGAAGGGCCATCCCCGTCGTAACTCGAGAAAATACCCCAGGTTCCCGCCGCAACTCGAGAAAAACCATGAGACTTCCCCCTCGCCGCGAGATGAGGCCCGATTCCCCTGCACTGCGTGCAGAGCAATTTCGTGTTGCACATCACACATGAAAGGAGCCTTGATTTCCTTGATGGCACTCCAGAGAAACCCCAAGAACACTGTTTCAAGGCTAGAGGGATCCTGAGGTCACTGTAGCAACACGAAAGAGCTCCGTGGACCAAAAATCAACTCGAGATGAGAGGTTAGTCCCTGGCTTCGACTCCAGAGGAATACCACCTTACCACAAGCACCTCAAGAGGAGGCTTCTCTCAGCTCTAGGTATGTGAGAGGGACCCTGAGTTTGCGGCCTCAAGTGGAATGGACACCGCGATGCCCTGACTCGAAATAAGGCCGGATATCCCTGCAGTGACTTGAATGCAGGCTCGTCTTGCATCTTCCAAGATGAAAGGATGTCTGAATCCCCTGTGGAGACCACAGAGAAAGACCTAGTTCCATACCTCATCGCGACCGGAGGCCTCACATCCTTTGAAAACTCCAGAGGTACGCGGAGATGAGTGCCTCCAAAGGAGACGATGCCTGACTCCTCGTGAAACTTGATAGAAGTCCCAGGATTCCTGTGACCCGTGGAAAGGGACACTTGGTCTACCGCCTCAGCTGGAGAGGCGTCCCAATTGCCCTGCCAAGCCTCGAGGAGAATCCCGAGTTGTCCCTCGCAACTGGGCAGGAGTCCTGACGTCGCTGAACAAACACGTGTGTGGAAGGGCCATCCCCGTCGTAACTCGAGAATATACCCCAGGTTCCCGCCGCAACTCGAGAAAAACCATGAGACTTCCCCCTCGCCGCAAGAATACGCCCGATTCCCCTGCACTGCCTGCAGAGCAATTCCGTGTTGCACATCACACATGAAAGTTGCCTTGATTTCCTTGATGGCACTCCAGAGAAACCCCAAGAACACTGTTTCAAGGCTAGACGGATCCTGAGGTCACTGTAGCAACACGAAAGAGCTCCGTGGACCAAAAATCAACTCGAGATGAGAGGTTAGTCCCTGGCTTCGACTCCAGAGGAATACCACCTTACCACAACACCTCAAGAGGAGGCTTCTCTCAGCTCTAGATATGTGAGAGGGACCCTGACTTTGCGGCCTCAAGTGGAATGGACACTGCGATGTCCTGACTCAAAATAAGGCCGGATATCCCTGCAGTGACTTGAATGCAGGCTCGTCTTGCATCTCCCAAGATGAAAGGATGTCTGAATCCCCTGTGGAGACCACAGAGAAAGAACTAGTTCCCCACCTCATCGCGACCGGAGGCCTCACATCCTTTGAAAACTCCAGAGGTACGCGGAGATCAGTGCCTCCAAAGGAGACGATGCCTGACTCCTCGTGAAACTTGATAGGAGTCCCAGGATTCCTGTGGCACGTGGAAAGCGACCCTTAGTCTACCGCCTCAGCTGGAGAGGCGTCCCAATTGCAATGCCAAGCTTCGAGGAGAATCCCGAGTTGTCCCTCGCAACTAGGCAGGAGTCCTGACGTCGCTGAACAAACACTTCTGTGGAAGGTCCATCCCGGTCGTAACTCGAGAAAATACCCCAGATTCCCGCCGCAACTCGAGAAAAACCATGAGATTTCCCCCTCGCCGCGAGATGAGGCCCGATTCCCCTGCACTGCGTGCAGAGCAATTCCGTGTTGCACATCACACATGAAAGGAGCCTTGATTTCCTTGATGGCACTCCAGAGAAACCCCAAGAACACTGTTTCAAGGCTAGAGGGATCCTGAGGTCACTGAAGCAACACGAAAGAGCTCCGTGGACCAAAAATCAACTCGAGATGAGAGGTTAGTCCCTGGCTTCGACTCCAGAGGAATACCACCTTACCACAAGCACCTCAAGAGGAGGCTTCTCTCAGCTCTAGGTATGTGAGAGGGACCCTGAGTTTGCGGCCTCAAGTGGAATGGACACCGCGATGCCCTGACGCAAAATAAGGCCGGATATCCCTGCAGTGACTTGAATGTTGGCTCGTCTTGCATCTCCCAAGACGAAAGGATGTCTGAATCCCCTGTGGAGACCACAGAGAAAGACCTAGTTCCCCACCTC
Organism: Cervus elaphus; assembly: GCF_910594005.1. Classification (NCBI taxonomy): domain Eukaryota; kingdom Metazoa; phylum Chordata; class Mammalia; order Artiodactyla; family Cervidae; genus Cervus; species Cervus elaphus. Next base: position 8,905,286 of record NC_057834.1, on the reverse strand, counting down.
ATGGCGACCTGAGGCCTCACATCCTTTGAAAACTCCAGAGGTATGCGGAGATCAGTGCCTCCAAAGGAGACGATGCCTGACTCCTCGTGAAACTTGATAGGAGTCCCAGGATTCCTGTGGCACGTGGAAAGGGGCACTTGGTCTCCCGCCTCAGCTGGAGAGGCGTCCCAATTGCCCTGCCAAGCCTCGAGGAGAATCCCGAGTTGTCCCTCGCAACTAGGCAGGAGTCCTGACGTCGCTGAACAAACACGTGGGTGGAAGGGCCATCCCCGTCGTAACTCGAGAATATACCCCAGGTTCCCGCCGCAACTCAAGAAAAACCATGGGACTTCCCCCTCGCCGCGAGATGAGGCCCGATTCCCCTGCACTGCGTGCAGAGCAATTCCGTGTTGCACATCACACATGAAAGGAGCCTTGATTTCCTTGGTGGCTCTCCAGAGAAACCCCAAGAACACTGTTTCAAGGCAAGAGGGATCCTGAGGTCAGTGTAGCAACACGAAAAAGCTCCGTGGACCAATAATCAACTCGAGATGAGAGGTTAGTCCCTGGCTTTGACTCCAGAGGAATACCACCTTACCACAAGCACCTCAAGAGGAGGCTTCTCTCAGCTCTAGGTATGTGAGAGGGACCCTGAGTTTGCGGCCTCAAGTGGAATGGACACCGCGATGCCCTGACTCGAAATAAGGCCGGATATCCCTGCAGTGACTTGAATGCAGGCTCGTCTTGCATCTCCCAAGATGAAAGAATGTCTGAATCCCCTGTGGAGACCACAGAGAAAGACCTAGTTCCCCACCTCATGGCGACCGGAGGCCTCACATCCTTTGAAAACTCCAGAGGTACGCGGAGATCAGTGCCTCCAAAGGAGACGATGCCTGACTTCTCGTGAAACTTGATAGGAGTCCCAGGATTCCTGTGGCACTTGGAAAGGGACCCGTGGTCTCCCGCCTCAGCTGGAGAGGCGTCCCAATTGCCCTGCCAAGCCTCGAGGAGAATCCCGAGTTGTCCCTCGCAACTAGGCAGGAGTCCTGACGTCGCTGAACAAACACGTGTGTGGAAGGGCCATCCCCGTCGTAACTCGAGAAAATACCCCAGGTTCCCGCCGCAAGTCGAGAAAAACCATGAGACTTCCCCCTCGCCGCGAGATGAGGCCCGATTCCCCTGCACTGCGTGCAGAGCAATTCCGTGTTGCACATCACACATGAAAGGAGCCTTGATTTCCTTGATGGCACTCCAGAGAAACCCCAAGAACACTGTTTCAAAGCTAGAGGGATCCTGAGGTAACTGTAGCAACACGAAAGAGTTCCGTGGACCAAAAATCAACTCGAGATGAGAGGTTAGTCCCTGGCTTCGACTCCAGAGGAATACCACCTTACCACAAGCACCTCAAGAGGAGGCTTCTCTCAGCTCTAGGTATGTGAGAGGGACCCTGAGTTTGCGGCCTCAAGTGGAATGGACACCGCGATGCCCTGACTCGAAATAAGGCCGGATATCCCTGCAGTGACTTGAATGCAGGCTCGTCTTGCATCTCCCAAGATGAAAGGATGTCTGAATCCCCTGTGGAGACCACAGAGAAAGACCTAGTTCCCCACCTCATCGCGACCGGAGGCCTCACATCCTTTGAAAATTCCAGAGGTACGCAGAGATCAGTGCCTCCAAAGGAGACGATGCCTGACTCCTCGTGAAACTTGATAGGAGTCCCAGGATTTCTGTGGCACGTGGAAAGGGACACTTGGTCTCCCGCCTCAGCTGGAGAGGCGTCCCAATTGCCCTGCCAAGCCTCGAGGAGAATCCCGAGTTGTCCCTCGCAACAAGGCAGGAGTATTGCCGTCGCTGAACAAACACGTGTGTGGCAGGGCCAATCCCGTCGTAAGTCGAGAATATATCCCAGGTTCCCACCGCAACTCGAGAAAAACCATGAGACTTCCCCCTCGCCGCGAGATGAGGCCCGATTCCCCTGCACTGCGTGTTGAGGAATTCCGTGTTGCACATCACACATGAAAGGAGCCTTGATTTCCTTGATGGCACTCCAGAGAAACCCCAAGAACACTGTTTCAAGGCTAGAGGGATCCTGAGGTCACTGTAGCAACACGAAAGAGCTCCGTGGACCAAAAATCAACTCGAGATGAGAGGTTAGTCCCTGGCTTCGACTCCAGAGGAATACCACCTTACCACAAGCACCTAAAGAGGAGGGTTCTCTCAGCTCTAGGTATGTGAGAGGGACCCTGAGTTTGCGGCCTCAAGTGGAATGGACACCTCGATGCCCTGACTCGAAATAAGGCCGGATATCCCTGCAGTGACTTGAATGCAGGCTCGTCTTGCATCTCCCAAGATGAAAGGATGTCTGAATCCCCTGTGGAGACCACAGAGAAAGACCTAGTTCCCCACCTCATCGCGACCGGAGGCCTCACGTCCTTTGAAAACTCCAGAGGTACGCGGAGATCAGTGCCTCCAAAGGAGACGATGCCTGACTCCTCGTGAAACTTGATAGGAGTTCCAGGATTCCTGTGGCACGTGGAAAGGGACACTTGGTCTCCCGCCTCAGCTGGAGAGGCGTCCCAATTGCCCTGCCAAGCCTCGAGGAGAATCCTGAGTTGTCCCTCGCAACTAGGCAGGAGTCCTGACGACGCTGAACAAACACGTGGGTGGAAGGGCCATCCCCGTCGTAACTTGAGAATATACCCCAGGTTCCCGCCGTAACTCGAGAAAAACCATGAGACTTCCCCCTCGCCGCGAGATGAGGCCTGATTCCCCTGCACTGCGTGCAGAGCAATTCCGTGTTACACATCACACATGAAAGGAGCCTTGATTTTCTTGATGGCACTCCAGAGAAACCCCAAGAACACTGTTTCAAGGCTAGAGGGATCCTGAGGTCACTGTAGCAACACGAAAGAGCTCCGTGGACCAAAAATCAACTCGAGATGAGAGGTTAGTCCCTGTCTTCGACTCCAGAGGAATACCACCTTACCACAAGCACCTCAAGAGGAGGCTTCTCTCAGCTCTAGGTATGTGAGAGGGACCCTGATTTTGCGGCCTCAAGTGGAATGGACACCGCGATTCCCTGACTCGAAATATGGCCGGATATCCCTGCAGTGACTTGAATGCCGTCTCGTCTTGCATCTCCGAAGACGAAACGATGTCTGAATCCCCTGTTGAGACCACAGAGAAATACCTAGTTCCCCACTTCATCGCGACCGGAGGCCTCACATCCTTTGAAAATTCCAGAGTTACCCAGAGATCAGTGCCTAAAAGGAGACGATGCCTGACTCCTCGTGAAACTTGATAGGAGTCCCAGAATTCCTGTGGCACGTGGAAATGGGCACTTGGTCTCCCGCCTCAGCTGGAGAGGTGTCCCAATTGCCATGCCAAGCCTCGAGGAGAATCCCGAGTTGTCCCTCGCAACTAGGCAGGAGTATTGCCGTCGCTGGACAAACACGTGTGTGGAAGGGCCATCCCCGTTGTAACTCGAGAATATACCCCAGGTTCCTGCCGCAACTCGAGAAAAACCATGAGACTTCCCCCTCGCCCCGAGATGAGGCCCGATTCCCCTGCACTGCCTGCAGAGCAATTCCGTGTTGCACATCACACATGAAAGGAGCCTTGATTTCCTTGGTGGCACTCCAGAGAATCCCCAAGAACACTGTTTCAAGGCTAGAGGGATCCTGAGGTCACTGTAGCAACACGAAAGAGCTCCGGGGACCACAAATCAACTCGAGATGAGAGGTTAGTCCCTGGCTTCGACTCCAGAGGAATACCACCTTACCACAAGCACCTCAAGAGGAGGCTTCTCTCAGCTCTAGGTATGTGAGAGGGACCCTGATTTTGCGGCCTCAAGTGGAATGGACACCGTGATGCCCTGACGTGAAGTAAGGCCGGATATCCCTGCAGTGACTTGAATGCAGGCTCGTCTTGCATCTCCCAAAATGAAAGGATGTCTGAATCCCCTGTGTAAACCACAGAGAAAGACCTAGTTCCCCACCTCATCGCGACCGGACGCCTCACATCCTTTGAAAACTCCAGAGGTACGCGGAGATCAGTGCCTCCAAAGGAGACGATGCCTGACTCCTCGTGAAACTTGATAGGAGTCCCAGGATTCCTGTGGCACATGAAAAGGGACCCTTGGTCTCCCGCCTCAGCTGGAGAGGCGTCCCAATTGCCCTGCCAAGCCTCGAGGAGAATCCCGAGTTGTCCCTGGCAACTAGGCAGGAGTCCTGACGTCGCTGACCAAACACGTGGGTGGAAGGGCCATCCCCGTCGTAACTCGAGAATATACCCCAGGTTCCCGCCGCAACTCGAGAAAAACCATGAGACTTCCCCCTCGCCGCGAGATGAGGCCCGATTCCCCTGCACTGCGTGCAGAGCAATTCCGTGTTGCACATCACACATGAAAGGAGCCTTGATTTCCTTGGTGGCACTCCAGAGAAACCCCAAGAACACTGTTTCAAGGCTAGAGGGATCCTGAGGTCACTGTAGCAACACGAAAGATCTCCGTGGACCAAAAATCAACTTGAGATGAGAGGTTAGTCCCTGGCTTTGACTCCAGAGGAATACAACCTTACCACAAGCACCTCAAGAGGAGGCTTCTCTCAGCTCTAGGTATGTGAGAGGGACCCTGATTTTGCGGCCTCAAGTGGAATGAACACCACGATGCCCTGACTAGAAATAAGGCCGGATATCCCTGCAGTGACTTGAATGCAGGCTCGTCTTGCATCTCCCAAGACGAAAGGATGTCTGAATCCCCTGTGGAGACCACAGAGAAATACCTAGTTCCCCACCACATCGCAACCGGAGCCTCACATCCTTTGAAAATTTCAGAGGTACGCGGCGATCAATGCCTCCAAAGGAGACGATGCCTGACTCCTCGTGAAACTTGATAGGAGTCCCAGGATTCCTGTGGCACGTGGAAAGGGACCCGTGGTCTCCCGCCTCAGATGGAGAGGCGTCCCAAATGCCCTGCCAAGCCTCGAGGAGAATCCCGAGTTGTCCCTCGCAACTAGGAAGGAGTCCTGCCGTCGCTGAACAAACACGTGTATGGAAGGGCCATCCCCGTCGTAACTCTAGAATATACCCCAGGTTCCCGCGGCAACTCGAGAAAAACCATGAGACTTTCCCCTCGCCAAGAGATGAGGCCTGATTCCCCTGCACTGCGTGCAGAGCAATTCCGTGTTGCACGTCACACATGAAAGGAGCCTTGATTTCCTTGATGGCACTCCAGAGAAATCCCAAGAACACTGTTTCAAGGCTAGAGGGATCCTGAGGTTACTGTAGCAACACGAAAGAGTTCCGTGGACCAAAAATCACCTCGAGATGAGAGGTTCGTCCCTGGCTTTGACTCCAGAGGAATACCACCTTACCACAAGCACCTCAAGAGGAGGCTTCACTCAGCTCTAGGTATGTGAGAGGGACCCTGAGTTGTGGCCTCAAGTGGAATGGAAACCGTGATGCCCTGACTCGAAACAAGGCCGGATATCCCTGCAGTGACTTGAATGCAGGCTCGTCTTGCATCTCCCAAGACGAAAGGATGTCTGAATCCCCAGTAGAGACCACAGAGAAAAACCTAGTTCCCCACCTCATGGCGACCGGAAGCCTCACATCCTTTGAAAACTCCAGAGGTACGCGGAGATCAGTGCCTCCAAAGGAGACGATGCCTGACTCCTCGTGAAACTTGATAGGAGTCCCAGGATTCCTGTGCACGTGGAAAGGGACCCTTGGTCTCCGCCTCAGATGGAGAGGCGTCCCAATTGCCCTGCCAAGCTACGAGGAGAATCGCGAGTTGTCCCTCGCAACTAGGCAGGAGTCCTGACGTCGCTGAACAAACACGTGGGTGGAAGGGCCATCCCCGTTGTAACTCGAGAATATACCCCAGGTTCCCGCCGCAACTCGAGAAAAACCATGAGACTTCCCCCTCGCTGCGAGATGAGGCCCGATTCCCCTGCACTGCGTGCAGAGCAATTCCGTGTTGCACATCACACATGAAAGGAGCCTTGATTTCCTTGGTGGCACTCCAGAGAAATCCCAAGAACACTGTTTCAAGGCTAGAGGGATCCTGAGGTCACTGTAGCAACACGAAAGAGCTCCGTGGACCAAAAATCAACTTGAGATGAGAGGTTAGTCCCTGGCTTTGACTCCAGAGGAATACAACCTTACCACAAGCACCTCAAGAGGAGGCTTCTCTCAGCTCTAGGTATGTGAGAGGGACCCTGATTTTGCGGCCTCAAGTGGAATGGACACCACGATGCCCTGACTAGAAATAAGGCCGGATATCCCTGCAGTGACTTGAATGCAGGCTCGTCTTGCATCTCCCAAGACGAAAGGATGTCTGAATCCCCTGTGGAGACCACAGAGAAAGACCTAGTTCCCCACCACATCGCAACCGGAGGCCTCACATCCTTTGAAAATTTCAGAGGTACGCGGAGATCAATGCCTCCAAAGGAGACGATGCCTGACTCCTCGTGAAACTTGATAGGAGTCCCAGGATTCCTGTGGCACGTTGAAAGGGACCCGTGGTCGCCCGCCTCAGCTGGAGAGGCGTCCCAAATGCCCTGCCAAGCCTCGAGGAGAATCCCGAGTTGTCCTCGTAACTAGGCAGGAGTCCTGCCGTCGCTGAACAAACACGTGTATGGAAGGGCCATCCCCGTCGTAACTCGAGAATATACCCCAGGTTCCCGCGGCAACTCGAGAAAAACCATGAGACTTTCCCCTCGCCAAGAGATGAGGCCAGATTCCCCTGCACTGCGTGCAGAGCAATTGCGTGTTGCACGTCACACATGAAAGGAGCCTTGATTTCCTTGATGGCACTCCAGTGAAATCCCAAGAACACTGTTATAAGGCTAGAGGGATCCTGAGGTTACTGTAGCAACACGAAAGAGTTCCGTGGACCAAAAATCAACTCGAGATGAGAGGTTCGTCCCTGGCTTTGACTCCAGAGGAATACCACCTTACCACAAGCACCTCAAGAGGAGGCTTCACTCAGCTCTAGGTATGTGAGAGGGACCCTGAGTTTGTGGCCTCAAGTGGAATGGAAACCATGATGCCCTGACTCGAAACAAGGCCGGATATCCCTGCAGTGACTTGAAAGCAGGCTCGTCTTGCATCTCCCAAGACGAAAGGATGTCTGAATTCCCTGTATAGACCACAGAGAAAAACCTAGTTCCCCACCTCATGGCGACCGGAGGCCTCACATCCTTTGAAAACTCCAGAGGTACGCGGAGATCAGTGCCTGCAAAGGAGACGATGCCTGACTCCTCGTGAAACTTGATAGGAGTCCCAGGATTCCTGTGCACGTGGAAAGGGACCCTTGGTCTCCGCCTCAGATGGAGAGGCGTCCCAATTGCCCTGCCAAGCCTCGAGGAGAATCGCGAGTTGTCCCTCGCAACTAGGCAGGAGTCCTGACGTCGCTGAAGAAACACGTGGTTGGAAGGGCCATCCCCGTCGTAACTCGAGAATATTCCCCAGGTTCCCGCCGCAACTCGAGAAAAACCCTGAGACTTCCCCCTCGCCGCGAGATGAGGCCCGATTCCCCTGCACTGCATGCAGAGCAATTCCGTGTTGCACATCACACATGAAAGGAGCCTTGATTTCCGTGGTGGCACTCCATAGAAACCCCAAGAACACTGTTTCAAGGCTAGAGGGATCCTGAGGTCACTGTAACAACACGAAAGAGCTCCGTGGACCAAAAATCAACTCGGGATGAGAGGTTAGTCCCTGGCTTCGACTCCAGAGGAATACCACCTTACCACAAGCACCTCAAGAGGAGGCTTCTCTCAGCTCTAGGTATGTGAGACGGACCCTGATTTTGGGGCCTCAAGTGGAATGGACACTGCGATGTCCTGACGCAAAATAAGGCCGGATATCCCTGCAGTGACTTGAATGCAGGCTGGTCTTGCATCTCCCAAGATGAAAGGATGTCTGAATCCCCTGTGGAGACCACAGAGAGAGACCTCGTTCCCCACCTCATCGCAACCGGAGGCCTCACATCCTTTCAAAACTTCAGAGGTACGCGGAGATCAGTGCCTCCAAAGGAGACGATGCCTGACTCCTCGTGAAACTTGATAGGAGTCCCAGGATTACTGTGCACGTGGAAAGGGAACCTTGGTCTCCGCCTCAGCTGTACAGGCGTCCCTATTGCCCTGCCAAGCTTCGAGGAGAATCCCGAGTTGTCCCTCGCAACTAGCAAGGAGTCCTGCAGTCGCTGAACAAACACGTGTGTGGAAGGGCCATCACCGTCGTAACTCGAGAATATACCCCAGGTTCCCGCCGCAACTCGAGAAAAACCATGAGACTTTCCCCTCGCCAAGAGATGAGGCCTGATTCCCCTGCACTGCGTGCAGAGCAATTCCGTGTTGCACATCACACATGAAAGGAGCCTTGATTTCCTTGATGGCACTCCAGAGAAACCCCGAGAACACTGTTTCAAGGCTAGAGGAAACCTGAGGTCACTGTAGCCACACGAAAGAGCTCCGTGGACCAAAAATCAACTCGAGATGACAGGTTAGTCCCTGGCTTCGACTCCAGAGAAATACCACCTTACCACAAGCACCTCAAGAGGAGGCTTCTCTCAGCTCTACGTCTGTGAGAGGGACCCTGATTTTGCGGCCTCAAGTGGAATGGACCCTGCGATGCCCTGACGCGAAATAAGGCCGGATATCCCTGCAGTGACTTGAATGCAGGCTCGTCTTGCATCTCCCAAGATGAAAGTATGTCTGAATCCCCTGTGGAGACCACAGAGAAAGACCCAGTTCCCCACCTCATCGCGACCAGAGGCCTCACATCCTTTGAAAACTCCATAGGTACGCGGAGATCAGTGCCTCCAAAGGAGACGATGCCTGACTCCTCGTGAAAATTGATAGGAGTCCCAGGATTCCTGTGCACGTGGAAAGGGACCCTTGGTCTCCGCCTTAGCTGGACAGGCGTCCCAATTGCCCTGCGAAGCCTCGAGGAGAATCCCGAGTTGTCCCTCGCAACTAGGCAGGGGTCCTAACGTCGCTGAAGAAACACGTGGGTGGAAGGGCCATCCCCGTCGTAACTTGAGAATATACCCCAGGTTCCCGCCGCAACTTGAGAAAAAGCATGAGACTTCCCACTCGCCGCGTGATGAGGCCCGATTCCCCTGCACTGCGTGCAGAGCAATTCCGTGTTGCACATCACACATGAAAGGAGCCTTGATTTCCTTGATGGCACTCCAAAGAAACCCCAAGAACACTGTTTCAAGGCTAGAGGGATCCTGACGTCACTGTAGCAACACGAAAGAGCTCCGTGGACCAAAAATCAACTCCAGATGAGAGGTTAGTCCCTGGCTTCGACTCCAGAGGAATACCACCTTACCACAAGCACCTCAAGAGGAGGCTTCTCTCAGCTCTAGGTATGTGAGAGGGACCCTGAGTTTGCGGCCTCAAGTGGAATGGACACCGCGATGCCCTGACTCGAAATAAGGCCGGATATCCCTGCAGTGACTTGAATGTATGCTCGTCTTGCATCTCCCAAGACGAAAGGATGTCTGAATCCCCAGTAGAGACCACAGAGAAAGACCTAGTTCCCCACCTCATCGCGACCGGAGGCCTCACATCCTTTGAAAATTTCAGAGGTACGCGGAGATCAATGCCTCCAAAGGAGACGATGCCTGACTCCTCGTGAAACTTGATAGGAGTCCCAGGATTCCTGTGCACGTGGAAAGGGACCCTTGGTCTCCGCCTCAGATGGAGAGGAGTCCCAATTGCCCTGCCAAGCCTGGAGGAGAATGCCGAGTTGTCCCTCGCAACTAGGCAGGAGGCCTGACGTCGCTGAACAAACACGTGGGTGGAAGGGCCATCCCCGTCGTAACTCGAGAATATATCCCAGGTTCCCGCAGCAACTCGAGAAAAACCATGAGACGTCCCCCTCGCCGCGAGATGAGGCCCGATTCCCCTGCACTGCGTGCAGAGCAATTCCGTGTTGCACATCACACATGAAAGGAGCCTTGATTTCCTTGGTGGCACTCCAGAGAAACCCCAAGAACACTGTTTCAAGGCTAGAGGGATCCTGAGGTCACTGTAGCAACACGAAAGAGCTCCGTGGACCAAAAATCAACTCGAGATGAGAGGTTAGTCCCTGGCTTCGACGCCAGAGGAATACCACCTTACCACAAGCACCTCAAGAGGAGGCTTCTCTCAGCTCTAGGTATGTGAGAGGGACCCTGATTTTGCGGCCTCAAGTGGAATGGACACCACGATGCCCTGACTATAAATAAGGCCGGATATCCCTGCAGTGACTTGAATGAAGGCTCGTCTTGCATCTCCCAAGACGAAAGGATGTCTGAATCCCCTGTGGAGACCACAGAGAAATACCTAGTTCCCCACCACATCGCAACCGGAGGCCTCACATCCTTTGAAAATTTCAGAGGTACGCGGAGATCAATGCCTCCAAAGGAGACGATGCCTGACTCCTCGTGAAACTTGATAGGAGTCCCAGGATTCCTGTGGCACTTGGAAAGGGACCCGTGGTCTCCCGCCTCAGCTGGAGAGGCGTCCCAATTGCCCTGCCAAGCCTCGAGGAGAATCCCGAGTTATCCCTCGCAATTAGGCAGGAGTCCTGACGTCGCTGAACAAACACGTGGGTGGAAGGGCCATCCCCGTCGTAACTCTAGAATATACGCCAGGTTCCCGCCGCAACTCGAGAAAAACCATGAGACTACCCCCTCGCCGCGATATGAGGCCCGATTCCCCTGCACTGCGTGCAGAGCAATTCCGTGTTACACATCACACATGAAAGGACCCTTGATTTCCTTGGTGGCACTCCAGAGAAACCCCAAGAACACTGTTTCAAGGCTAGAGGGATCCTGAGGTCACTGTAGCAACACAAAAGAGCTCCGTGGACCAAAAATCAACTTGAGATGACAGGTTAGTCCCTGGCTTTGACTCCAGAGGAATACAACCTTACCCAAGCACCTCAAGAGGAGGCTTCTCTCAGCTCTAGGTATGTGAGAGGGACCCTGATTTTGCGGCCTCAAGTGGAATGGACACCACAATGCCCTGACTAGAAATAAGGCCGGATATCCCTGTAGTGACTTGAATGCAGGCTCGTCTTGCATCTCCCAAGACGAAAGGATGTCTGAATCCCCTGTGGAGACCACAGAGAAAGACCTAGTTCCCCACCACACGCAACCGGAGGCCTCACATCCTTTGAAAATTTCAGAGGTACGCGGAGATCAATGCCTCCAAAGGAGACGATGCCTGACTCCTCGTGAAACTTGATAGGAGTCCCAGGATTCCTGTGGCACGTGGAAAGGGACCCGTGGTCTCCCGTCTCAGCTGGAGAGGCGTCACAATTGCCCTGCCAAGCCTCGAGGAGAATCCCGAGTTGTCCCTCACAACTAAGCAGGAGTCCTGCCGTCGCTGAACAAACACGTGTATGGAAGGGCCATCCCCGTCGTAACTCGAGAATATACCCCAGGTTCCCGACGCAACGAGAGAAAAACAATGAGACTTTCCCCTCGCCAAGAGATGAGGCCTGATTCCCCTGCACTGCGTGCAGAGCAATTCCGTGTTGCACGTCACACATGAAAGGAGCCTTGATTTCCTTGATGGCACTCCAGAGAAATCCCAAGAACACTGTTTCAAGGCTAGAGGGATCCTGAGGTTACTGTAGCAACACGAAAGAGTTCCGTGGACCAAAAATCAACTCGAGATGAGAGGTTCGTCCCTGGCTTTTACTCCAGAGGAATACCACCTTACCACAAGCACCTCAAGAGGAGGCTTCACTCAGCTCTAGGTATGTGAGAGGGACCCTGAGTTGTGGCCTCAAGTGGAATGGAAACCGTGATGCCCTGACTCGAAACAAGGCCGGATATCCCTGCAGTGACTTGAATGCAGGCTCGTCTTGCATCTCCCAAGACGAAAGGATGTCTGAATCCCCAGTAGAGACCACAGAGAAAAACCTAGTTCCCCACCTCATGGCGACCGGAAGCCTCACATCCTTTGAAAACTCCAGAGGTACGCGGAGATCAGTGCCTCCAAAGGAGACGATGCCTGACTCCTCGTGAAACTTGATAGGAGTCCCAGGATTCCTGTGCACGTGGAAAGGGACCCTTGGTCTCCGCCTCAGATGGAGAGGCGTCCCAATTGCCCTGCCAAGCTACGAGGAGAATCGCGAGTTGTCCCTCGCAACTAGGCAGGAGTCCTGACGTCGCTGAACAAACACGTGGGTGGAAGGGCCATCCCCGTTGTAACTCGAGAATATACCCCAGGTTCCCGCCGCAACTCGAGAAAAACCATGAGACTTCCCCCTCGCTGCGAGATGAGGCCCGATTCCCCTGCACTGCGTGCAGAGCAATTCCGTGTTGCACATCACACATGAAAGGAGCCTTGATTTCCTTGGTGGCACTCCAGAGAAATCCCAAGAACACTGTTTCAAGGCTAGAGGGATCCTGAGGTCACTGTAGCAACACGAAAGAGCTCCGTGGACCAAAAATCAACTTGAGATGAGAGGTTAGTCCCTGGCTTTGACTCCAGAGGAATACAACCTTACCACAAGCACCTCAAGAGGAGGCTTCTCTCAGCTCTAGGTATGTGAGAGGGACCCTGATTTTGCGGCCTCAAGTGGAATGGACACCACGATGCCCTGACTAGAAATAAGGCCGGATATCCCTGCAGTGACTTGAATGCAGGCTCGTCTTGCATCTCCCAAGACGAAAGGATGTCTGAATCCCCTGTGGAGACCACAGAGAAAGACCTAGTTCCCCACCACATCGCAACCGGAGGCCTCACATCCTTTGAAAATTTCAGAGGTACGCGGAGATCAATGCCTCCAAAGGAGACGATGCCTGACTCCTCGTGAAACTTGATAGGAGTCCCAGGATTCCTGTGGCACGTTGAAAGGGACCCGTGGTCGCCCGCCTCAGCTGGAGAGGCGTCCCAAATGCCCTGCCAAGCCTCGAGGAGAATCCCGAGTTGTCCTCGTAACTAGGCAGGAGTCCTGCCGTCGCTGAACAAACACGTGTATGGAAGGGCCATCCCCGTCGTAACTCGAGAATATACCCCAGGTTCCCGCGGCAACTCGAGAAAAACCATGAGACTTTCCCCTCGCCAAGAGATGAGGCCAGATTCCCCTGCACTGCGTGCAGAGCAATTGCGTGTTGCACGTCACACATGAAAGGAGCCTTGATTTCCGTGGTGGCACTCCATAGAAACCCCAAGAACACTGTTTCAAGGCTAGAGGGATCCTGAGGTCACTGTAACAACACGAAAGAGCTCCGTGGACCAAAAATCAACTCGGGATGAGAGGTTAGTCCCTGGCTTCGACTCCAGAGGAATACCACCTTACCACAAGCACCTCAAGAGGAGGCTTCTCTCAGCTCTAGGTATGTGAGACGGACCCTGATTTTGGGGCCTCAAGTGGAATGGACACCGCAATGCCCTGACTCGAAATAAGGCCGGATATCCCTGCAGTGACTTGAATGCAGGCTGGTCTTGCATCTCCCAAGATGAAAGGATGTCTGAATCCCCTGTGGAGACCACAGAGAGAGACCTCGTTCCCCACCTCATCGCAACCGGAGGCCTCACATCCTTTCAAAACTTCAGAGGTACGCGGAGATCAGTGCCTCCAAAGGAGACGATGCCTGACTCCTCGTGAAACTTGATAGGAGTCCCAGGATTACTGTGCACGTGGAAAGGGAACCTTGGTCTCCGCCTCAGCTGGACAGGCGTCCCAATTGCCCTGCCAAGCTTCGAGGAGAATCCCGAGTTGTCCCTCGCAACTAGCAAGGAGTCCTGCAGTCGCTGAACAAACACGTGTGTGGAAGGGCCATCACCGTCGTAACTCGAGAATATACCCCAGGTTCCCGCCGCAACTCGAGAAAAACCATGACACTTTCCCCTCGCCAAGAGATGAGGCCTGATTCCCCTGCACTGCGTGCAGAGCAATTCCGTGTTGCACATCACACATGAAAGGAGCCTTGATTTCCTTGATGGCACTCCAGAGAAACCCCGAGAACACTGTTTCAAGGCTAGAGGAAACCTGAGGTCACTGTAGCCACACGAAAGAGCTCCGTGGACCAAAAATCAACTCGAGATGACAGGTTAGTCCCTGGCTTCGACTCCAGAGAAATACCACCTTACCACAAGCACCTCAAGAGGAGGCTTCTCTCAGCTCTACGTCTGTGAGAGGGACCCTGATTTTGCGGCCTCAAGTGGAATGGACCCTGCGATGCCCTGACGCGAAATAAGGCCGGATATCCCTGCAGTGACTTGAATGCAGGCTCGTCTTGCATCTCCCAAGATGAAAGTATGTCTGAATCCCCTGTGGAGACCACAGAGTAAGACCCAGTTCCCCACCTCATCGCGACCAGAGGCCTCACATCCTTTGAAAACTCCATAGGTACGCGGAGATCAGTGCCTCCAAAGGAGACGATGCCTGACTCCTCGTGAAAATTGATAGGAGTCCCAGGATTCCTGTGCACGTGGAAAGGGACCCTTGGTCTCCGCCTTAGCTGGACAGGCGTCCCAATTGCCCTGCGAAGCCTCGAGGAGAATCCCGAGTTGTCCCTCGCAACTAGGCAGGGGTCCTGACGTCGCTGAAGAAACACGTGGGTGGAAGGGCCATCCCCGTCGTAACTTGAGAATATACCCCAGGTTCCCGCCGCAACTTGAGAAAAAGCATGAGACTTCCCACTCGCCGCGTGATGAGGCCCGATTCCCCTGCACTGCGTGCAGAGCAATTCCGTGTTGCACATCACACATGAAAGGAGCCTTGATTTCCTTGATGGCACTCCAAAGAAACCCCAAGAACACTGTTTCAAGGCTAGAGGGATCCTGACGTCACTGTAGCAACACGAAAGAGCTCCGTGGACCAAAAATCAACTCCAGATGAGAGGTTAGTCCCTGGCTTCGACTCCAGAGGAATACCACCTTACCACAAGCACCTCAAGAGGAGGCTTCTCTCAGCTCTAGGTATGTGAGAGGGACCCTGATTTTGCGGCCTCAAGTGGAATGGACACCACGATGCCCTGACTATAAATAAGGCCGGATATCCCTGCAGTGACTTGAATGCAGGCTCGTCTTGCATCTCCCAAGACGAAAGGATGTCTGAATCCCCTGTGGAGACCACAGAGAAATACCTAGTTCCCCACCACATCGCAACCGGAGGCCTCACATCCTTTGAAAATTTCAGAGGTACGCGGAGATCAATGCCTCCAAAGGAGACGATGCCTGACTCCTCGTGAAACTTGATAGGAGTCCCAGGATTCCTGTGGCACTTGGAAAGGGACCCGTGGTCTCCCGCCTCAGCTGGAGAGGCGTCCCAATTGCCCTGCCAAGCCTCGAGGAGAATCCCGAGTTATCCCTCGCAATTAGGCAGGAGTCCTGACGTCGCTGAACAAACACGTGGGTGGAAGGGCCATCCCCGTCGTAACTCTAGAATATACGCCAGGTTCCCGCCGCAACTCGAGAAAAACCATGAGACTACCCCCTCGCCGCGATATGAGGCCCGATTCCCCTGCACTGCGTGCAGAGCAATTCCGTGTTACACATCACACATGAAAGGACCCTTGATTTCCTTGGTGGCACTCCAGAGAAACCCCAAGAACACTGTTTCAAGGCTAGAGGGATCCTGAGGTCACTGTAGCAACACAAAAGAGCTCCGTGGACCAAAAATCAACTTGAGATGACAGGTTAGTCCCTGGCTTTGACTCCAGAGGAATACAACCTTACCCAAGCACCTCAAGAGGAGGCTTCTCTCAGCTCTAGGTATGTGAGAGGGACCCTGATTTTGCGGCCTCAAGTGGAATGGACACCACAATGCCCTGACTAGAAATAAGGCCGGATATCCCTGTAGTGACTTGAATGCAGGCTCGTCTTGCATCTCCCAAGACGAAAGGATGTCTGAATCCCCTGTGGAGACAACAGAGAAAGACCTAGTTCCCCACCACACGCAACCGGAGGCCTCACATCCTTTGAAAATTTCAGAGGTACGCGGAGATCAATGCCTCCAAAGGAGACGATGCCTGACTCCTCGTGAAACTTGATAGGAGTCCCAGGATTCCTGTGGCACGTGGAAAGGGACCCGTGGTCTCCCGTCTCAGCTGGAGAGGCGTCCCAATTGCCCTGCCAAGCCTCGAGGAGAATCCCGAGTTGTCCCTCACAACTAAGCAGGAGTCCTGCCGTCGATGAACAAACACGTGTATGGAAGGGCCATCCCCGTCGTAACTCGAGAATATACCCCAGGTTCCCGACGCAACGAGAGAAAAACAATGAGACTTTCCCCTCGCCAAGAGATGAGGCCTGATTCCCCTGCACTGCGTGCAGAGCAATTCCGTGTTGCACATCACACATGAAAGGAGCCTTGATTTCCTTGATGGCACTCCAGAGAAACCCAAAGAACACTGTTTCAAGGCTAGAGGGATCCTGAGGTCACTGTAGCAACACGAAAGAGCTCCGTGGACCAAAAATCAACTCGAGATGAGAGGTTAGTCCCTGGCTTCGACTCCAGAGGAATACAACCTTACCAAAAGCACCTCAAGAGGAGGCTTCTCTCAGCTCTAGGTATGTGAGAGGGACCCTGATTTTGTGGCCTCAAGTGGAATGGACACCGCGATGCCCTGACTCGAAATAAGGCCGGATATCCCTGCAGTGACTTGAATGCAGGCTCGTCTTGCATCTCCCAAGATGAAAGGATGTCTGAATCCCCTGTGGATACCACAGAGAAAGACCTAGTTCCCCACCTCATCGCGACCGGAGGCCTCACATCCTTTGAAAACTCCAGAGGTACGCAGAGATCAGTGCCTCCAAAGGAGACGATGCCTGACTCCTCATGAAACTTGATAGGAGTACCAGGATTATTGTGGCACGTGAAAAGGGACCCTTGGTCTCCCGCCTCAGCTGGAGAGGCGTCCCAATTGCCCTGCCAAGCCTCGAGGAGGATCCCGAGTTTTCCCTCGCAACTAGGCAGGAGTCCTGCCGTCGCTGAACAAACACGAGTGTGGAAGGGCCATCCCCGTCGTAACTCGAGAATATTCCCCAGGTTCCCGCCGCAACTCGAGAAAAACCATGAGACTTCCCCCTCGCCGCGAGATGAGGCCCGATTCCCCTGCACTGCGTGCAGAGCAATTTCGTGTTACACATCACACATGAAAGGACCCTTGATTTCCTTGATGGCACTCCAAAGAAACCCCAAGAACACTGTTTCAAGGCTAGAGGGATCCTGAGGTCACTGTAGCAACAAGAAAGAGCTCCGTGGACCAAAAATCAACTCGAGATGAGAGGTTAGTCCCTGGCTTCGACTCCAGAGGAATACCACCTTACCACAAGCACCTCAAGAGGAGGCTTCTCTCAGCTCTTGGTATGTGAGAGGGACCCTGAGTTTGCGGCCTCAAGTGGAATAGACACCGCGATGCCCTGACTCGAAATAAGGCCCGATATCCCTGCAGTGACTTGAATGTAGGCTCGTCTTGCATCTCCCAAGACGAAAGGATGTCTGAATCCCCAGTAGAGACCACAGAGAAAGACCTAGTTCCCCACTTCATCGCGACCGGAGGCCTCACATCCTTTGAAAACTGCAGAGGTACGTGGAGATCAGTGCCTTCAAAGGAGACGATGCCTGACTCCTCGTGAAACTTGATAGGAGTCCCAGGATTCCTGGGGCACGTGCAAAGGGACCCTTGGTCTCCCGCCTCAGCTGGAGAGGCGTCCCAATTGCCCTGCCAAGCCTCGAGGAGAATCCCGAGTTGTCCCTCGCAACTAGGCAGGAGTCCTGCCGTCGCTGAACAAACACGTGTGTGGAAGGGCCATCCCCGTCGTAACTCGAGAATATACACCAGGTACCCGCCGCAACTCGAGAAAAACCATGAGACTTCCCCCTCGCTGCGAGATGAGGCCCGATTCCCCTGCACTGTGTGCAGAGCAATTCTGTGTTGCACATCACACATGAAAGGAGCCTTGATTTCCTTGGTGGCACTCCATAGAAACCCCAAGAACACTGTTTCAAGGCTAGAGGGATCCTGAGGTCACTGTAGCAACACGAAAGAGCTCCGTGGACCAAAAATCAACTTGAGATGAAAGGTTAGTCCCTGGCTTTGACTCCAGAGGAATACAACCTTACCACAAGCACCTCAAGAGGAGGCTTCTCTCAGCTCTAGGTATGTGAGAGGGACCCTGATTTTGCGGCCTCAAGTGGAATGGACACCGCAATGCCCTGACTCGAAATAAGGCCGGATATCCCTGCAGTGACTTGAATGCAGGCTCGTCTTGCATCTCCCAAGCCGAAAGGATGTCTGAATCCTCTGTGGAGACCACAGAGAGAGACCTCGTTCCCCACCTCATCGCAACCGGAGGCCTCACATCCTTTGAAAACTTCAGAGGTACGCGGAGATCAGTGCCTCCAAAGGAGACGATGCCTGACTCCTCGTGAAACTTGATAGGAGTCCCAGGATTACTGTGCACGTGGAAAGGGAACCTTGGTCTCCGCCTCAGCTGGAGAGGCGTCCCAATTGCCCTGCTAAGCTTCGAGGAGAATCCCGAGTTGTCCCTCGCAACTAGCCAGGAGTCCTGCAGTCGCTGAACAAACACGTGTGTGGAAGGGCCATCACCGTCGTAACTCGAGAATATACCCCAGGTTCCCGCCGCAACTCGAGAAAAACCATGAGACTTTCCCCTCGCCAAGAGATGAGGCCTGATTCCCATGCACTGCGTGCAGAGCAATTCCGTGTTGCACATCACACATGAAAGGAGCCTTGATTTCCTTGATGGCACTCCAGAGAAACCCCGAGAACACTGTTTCAAGGCTAGAGGAAACCTGAGGTCACTGTAGCCACACGAAAGAGCTCCGTGGACCAAAAATCAACTCGAGATGACAGGTTAGTCCCTGGCTTCGACTCCAGAGAAATACCACCTTACCACAAGCACCTCAAGAGGAGGCTTCTCTCAGCTCTACGTCTGGGAGAGGGACCCTGATTTTGCGGCCTCAAGTGGAATGGACCCTGCGATGCCCTGACGCGAAATAAGGCCGGATATCCCTGCAGTGACTTGAATGCAGGCTCGTCTTGCATCTCCCAAGATGAAAGTATGTCTGAATCCCCTGTGGAGACCACAGAGAAAGAACCAGTTCCCCACCTCATCGCGACCAGAGGCCTCACATCCTTTGAAAACTCCATAGGTACGCGGAGATCAGTGCCTCCAAAGGAGACGATGCCTGACTCCTCGTGAACCTTGATAGGAGTCCCAGGATTCCTGTGCACGTGGAAAGGGACCCTTGGTCTCCGCCTTAGCTGGACAGGCGTCCCAATTGCCCTGCGAAGCCTCGAGGAGAATCCCGAGTTGTCCCTCGCAACTAGGCAGGGGTCCTGACGTCGCTGAAGAAACACGTGGGTGGAAGGGTCATCCCCGTCGTAACTTGAGAATATACCCCAGGTTCCCGCCGCAACTCGAGAAAAACCATGAGACTTCCCACTCGCCGCGTGATGAGGCCCGATTCCCCTGCACTGCGTGCAGAGCAATTCCGTGTTGCACATCACACATGAAAGGAGCCTTGATTTCCTTGATGGCACTCCAAAGAAACCCCAAGAACACTGTTTCAAGGCTAGAGGGATCCTGACGTCACTGTAGCAACACGAAAGAGCTCCGTGGACCAAAAATCAACTCCAGATGAGAGGTTAGTCCCTGGCTTCGACTCCAGAGGAATACCACCTTACCACAAGCACCTCAAGAGGAGGCTTCTCTCAGCTCTAGGTATGTGAGAGGGACCCTGAATTTGCGGCCTCAAGTGGAATGGACACCGCGATGCCCTGACTCGAAATAAGGCCGGATATCCCTGCAGTGACTTGAATGTAGGCTCGTCTTGCATCTCCCAAGACGAAAGGTTGTCTGAATCCCCAGTAGAGACCACAGAGAAAGACCTAGTTCCCCACCTCATCGCGACCGGAGGCCTCACATCCTTTGAAAATTTCAGAGGTACGCGGAGATCAATGCCTCCAAAGGAGACGATGCCTGACTCCTCGTGAAACTTGATAGGAGTCCCAGGATTCCTGTGCACGTGGAAAGGGACCCTTGGTCTCCGCCTCAGATGGAGAGGCGTCCCAATTGCCCTGCCAAGCCTGGAGGAGAATGCCGAGTTGTCCCTCGCAACTAGGCAGGAGTCCTGACGTCGCTGAAC
Source organism: Cervus elaphus (assembly GCF_910594005.1). Classification (NCBI taxonomy): domain Eukaryota; kingdom Metazoa; phylum Chordata; class Mammalia; order Artiodactyla; family Cervidae; genus Cervus; species Cervus elaphus. Next base: position 8,885,174 of record NC_057834.1, on the reverse strand, counting down.
AAACACGTGGGTGGAAGGGCCATCCCCGTCGTAACTCGAGAATATACCCCAGGTTCCCGCCGCAACTCGAGAAAAACCATGAGACTTCCCCCTCGCTGCGAGATGAGGCCCGATTCCCCTGCACTGCGTGCAGAGCAATTCCGTGTTGCACATCACACATGAAAGGAGCCTTGATTTCCTTGGTGGCACTCCAGAGAAACCCCAAGAACACTGTTTCAAGGCTAGAGGGATCCTGAGGTCACTGTAGCAACACAAAAGAGCTCCGTGGACCAAAAATCAACTTGAGATGACAGGTTAGTCCCTGGCTTTGACTCCAGAGGAATACAACCTTACCACAAGCACCTCAAGAGGAGGCTTCTCTCAGCTCTAGGTATGTGAGAGGGACCCTGATTTTGCGGCCTCAAGTGGAATGGACACCACGATGCCCTGACTAGAAATAAGGCCGGATATCCCTGTAGTGACTTGAATGCAGGCTCGTCTTGCATCTCCCAAGACGAAAGGATGTCTGAATCCCCTGTGGAGACCACAGAGAAAGACCTAGTTCCCCACCACACGCAACCGGAGGCCTCACATCCTTTGAAAATTTCAGAGGTACGCGGAGATCAATGCCTCCAAAGGAGACGATGCCTGACTCCTCGTGAAACTTGATAGGAGTCCCAGGATTCCTGTGGCACGTGGAAAGGGACCCGTGGTCTCCCGTCTCAGCTGGAGAGGCGTCCCAATTGCCCTGCCAAGCCTCGAGGAGAATCCCGAGTTGTCCCTCGCAACTAGGCAGGAGTCCTGCCGTCGCTGAACAAACACGTGTATGGAAGGGCCATCCCCGTCGTAACTCGAGAATATACCCCAGGTTCCCGACGCAACGAGAGAAAAACCATGAGACTTTCCCCTCGCCAAGAGATGAGGCCTGATTCCCCTGCACTGCGTGCAGAGCAATTCCGTGTTGCACATCACACATGAAAGGAGCCTTGATTTCCTTGATGGCACTCCAGAGAAACCCAAAAAACACTGTTTCAAGGCTAGAGGGATCCTGAGGTCACTGTAGCAACACGAAAGAGCTCCGTGGACCAAAAATCAACTCGAGATGAGAGGTTAGTCCCTGGCTTCGACTCCAGAGGAATACAACCTTACCAAAAGCACCTCAAGAGGAGGCTTCTCTCAGCTCTAGGTATGTGAGAGGGACCCTGATTTTGTGGCCTCAAGTGGAATGGACACCGCGATGCCCTGACTCGAAATAAGGCCGGATATCCCTGCAGTGACTTGAATGCAGGCTCGTCTTGCATCTCCCAAGATGAAAGGATGTCTGAATCCCCTGTGAATACCACAGAGAAAGACCTAGTTCCCCACCTCATCGCGACCGGAGGCCTCACATCCTTTGAAAACTCCAGAGGTACGCAGAGATCAGTGCCTCCAAAGAGACGATGCCTGACTCCTCATGAAACTTGATAGGAGTACCAGGATTATTGTGGCACGTGAAAAGGGACCCTTGGTCTCCCGCCTCAGCTGGAGAGGCGTCCCAATTGCCCTGCCAAGCCTCGAGGAGAATCCCGAGTTTTCCCTCGCAACTAGGCAGGAGTCCTGCCGTCGCTGAACAAACACGAGTGTGGAAGGGCCATCCCCGTCGTAACTCGAGAATATTCCCCAGGTTCCCGCCGCAACTCGAGAAAAACCATGAGAATTCCCCCTCGCCGCGAGATGAGGCCCGATTCCCCTGCACTGCGTGCAGAGAAATTTCGTGTTACACATCACACATGAAAGGACCCTTGATTTCCTTGATGGCACTCCAAAGAAACCCCAAGAACACTGTTTCAAGGCTAGAGGGATCCTGAGGTCACTGTAGCAACAAGAAAGAGCTCCGTGGACCAAAAATCAACTCGAGATGAGAGGTTAGTCCCTGGCTTCGACTCCAGAGGAATACCACCTTACCACAAGCACCTCAAGAGGAGGCTTCTCTCAGCTCTTGGTATGTGAGAGGGACCCTGAGTTTGCGGCCTCAAGTGGAATAGACACCGCGATGCCCTGACTCGAAATAAGGCCCGATATCCCTGCAGTGACTTCAATGTAGGCTCGTCTTGCATCTCCCAAGACGAAAGGATGTCTGAATCCCCAGTAGAGACCACAGAGATAGACCTAGTTCCCCACCTCATCGCGACCGGAGGCCTCACATCCTTTGAAAACTGCAGAGGTACGTGGAGATCAGTGCCTTCAAAGGAGACGATGCCTGACTCCTCGTGAAACTTGATAGGAGTCCCAGGATTCCTGTGGCACATGAAAAGGGACCCTTGGTCTCCCGCCTCAGCTGGAGAGGCGTCCCAATTGCCCTGCCAAGCCTCGAGGAGAATCCCGAGTTGTCCCTCGCAACTAGGTAGGAGTCCTGCCGTCGCTGAACAAACACGTGTGTGGAAGGGCCATCCCCGTCGTAACTCGAGAATATACACCAGGTACCCGCCGCAACTCGAGAAAAACCATGAGACTTCCCCCTCGCTGCGAGATGAGGCCCGATTCCCCTGCACTGCGTGCAGAGCAATTCTGTGTTGCACATCACACATGAAAGGAGCCTTGATTTCCTTGGTGGCACTCCATAGAAACCCCAAGAACACTGTTTCAAGGCTAGAGGGATCCTGAGGTCACTGTAGCAACACGAAAGAGCTCCGTGGACCAAAAATCAACTTGAGATGAAAGGTTAGTCCCTGGCTTTGACTCCAGAGGAATACAACCTTACCACAAGCACCTCAAGAGGAGGCTTCTCTCAGCTCTAGGTATGTGAGAGGGACCCTGATATTGCGGCCTCAAGTGGAATGGACACCGCAATGCCCTGACTCGAAATAAGGCCGGATATCCCTGCAGTGACTTGAATGCAGGCTCGTCTTGCATCTCCCAAGCCGAAAGGATGTCTGAATCCCCTGTGGAGACCACAGAGAAAGACCTAGTTCCCCACCACATCGCAACAGGAGGCCTCACATCCTTTGAAAATTTCAGAGGTACGCGGACATCAATGCCTCCAAAGGAGACGATGCCTGACTCCTCGTGAAACTTGATAGGAGTCCCAGGATTCCTGTGCACGTGGAAAGGGACCCTTGGTCTCCGCCTCAGATGGAGAGGCGTCCCAATTGCCCTGCCAAGCCTCGAGGAGAATCCCGAGTTGTCCCTCGCAACTAGGCAGGAGTCCTGACGTCGCTGAAGAAACACGTGGTTGGAAGGGCCATCCCCGTCGTAACTCGAGAATATACCCCAGGTTCCCGCCGCAACTCGAGAAAAACCATGAGACTTCCCCCTCGCCGCGAGATGAGGCCCGATTCCCCTGCACTGCGTGCAGTCCAATTCCGTGTTGCACATCACACATGAAAGGAGCCTTGATTTCCTTGGTGGCACTCCAGAGAAACCCCAAGAACACTGTTTCAAGGCTAGAGGGATGCTGAGGTCACTGTAGCAACACGAAAGAACTCCGTGGACCAAAAATCAACTCCAGATGAGAGGTTAGTCCCTGGCTTCGACTCCAGAGGAATACCACCTTACCACAAGCACGTCAAGAGGAGGATTCTCTCAGCTCTAGGTATGTGAGAGGGACCCTGAGTTTGCAGACTCAAGTGGAATGGACACCGCGATGCCCTGACTTGAAATAAGGCCGGATATCCCTGCAGTGACTTGAATGCAGGCTCGTCTTGCATCTCCCAAGACGAAAGGATGTCTGAATCTGTTGTGGAGACCACAGAAAAAGACCTACTTCCCCACCTCATCGCGACCGGAGGCCTCACATCCTTTGAAAACTCCAGAGGTACGCGGAGATCAGTGCCTCCAAAGGAGACGATGCCTGACTCCTCGTGAAACTTGATAGGAGTCCCAGGATTGCTGTAGTACGTGGAACGGGACCCTTGGTCTCCCACCTCAGCTGGAAAGGCATCCCAATTGCCCTGCCAAGCCTCGAGGAGAATCCCGAGTTGTCCCTCGCAACTAGGCAGGAGTCCTGACGTCGCTGAACAAACACGTGTGTGAAGGGCCATCCCCGTCGTAACTGGAGAATATTCCCCAGGTTCCCGCCGCAATTCGAGAAAAACCATGAGACTTCCCCCTCGCCGTGAGATGAGGCCCGATTCCCCTGCACTGCGTGCAGAGCAGTTTCGTTTTGCACATCACACATGAACGGAGCCTTGATTTCCTTGATGGCACTCCAGAGAAACCCAAAGAACACTGTTTCAAGGGTAGAGGGATCCTGAGGTCACTGTAACAACACGAAAGAGCTCCGTGGACCAAAAATCAACCCGAGATGAGAGGTTAGTCCTTGGCTTTGACTCCAGAGAAATACCACCTTACCACAAGTACCTCATGAGGAGGCTTCACTCAGCTCTAGGTCTGTGAGAGGGACCCTGATTTTGCGGCCTCAAGTGGAATGGACACTGCGATGCCCTGACGCGAAATAAGGCCGGATATTACTGCAGTGACTTCAATGCAGGCTCGTCTTGCATCTCCCAAGATGAAAGGATGTCTGAATCCCCTGTGGAGACCACAGAGAAAGACCTATTTCCCCACCTCATCGCGACAAGAGGCCTCACATCCTTTGAAAACTTTAGAGGTACACGGAGATCAGTGCCTCCAAAGGAGACGATGCCTGACTCCTCGGGAACCTTGAGAGGAGTCCCAGGATTCCTGTGCACGTGGAAAGGGACCCTTGGTCTCCGCCTCAGATGGAGAGGCGTCCCAATTGCCCAAGCCTCGAGGAGAATCCCGAGTTGTCCCTCGCAACTAGGCAGGAGTCCTGACGTCGCTGAAGAAACACGTGGTTGGAAGGGCCATCCCCGTCGTAACTCGAGAATATACCCCAGGTTCCTGCAGCAACTCGAGAAAAACCAAGAGACTTCCCCCTCGCCGCGAGATGAGGCCCGATTCCCCTGCACTGCGTGCAGAGCAATTCCGTGTTGCACATCACACATGTAAGGAGCCTTGATTTCCTTGGTGGCACTCCAGAGAAACCCCAAGAACACTGTTTCAAGGCTAGAGGGATCCTGAGGTCACTGTAGCAACACGAAAGAGCTTCGTGGACCAAAAATCAACTCGAGATGAGAGGTTAGTCCCTGGCTTCGACGCCAGAGGAATACCACCTTCCCACAAGCACCTCAAGAGGAGGCTTCTCTCAGCTCTAGGTATGTGAGAGGGACCCTGAGTTTGTGGCCTCAAGTGGAATGGACACCGTGATGCCCTGACGCGAAACAAGGCCGGATATCCCTGCAGTGACTTGAATGCAGGCTCGTCTTGCATCTCGCAAGACGAAAGGATGTCTGAATCCCCTGTGTAGACCACAGAGAAAGACCTAGTTCCCCACCTCATGGCAACCGGAGGCCTCACATCCTTTGAAAACTCCAGAGGTACGCGGAGATCAGTGCCTCCAAAGGAGACGATGCCTGACTCCTCGTGAAACTTGATAGGAGTCCCAGGATTGCTGTAGTACGTGGAACGGGACCCTTGGTCTCCCACCTCAGCTGGAAAGGCATCCCAATTGCCCTGCCAAGCCTCGAGGAGAATCCCGAGTTGTCCCTCGCAACTAGGCAGGAGTCCTGACGTCGCTGAACAAACACGTGTGTGAAGGGCCATCCCCGTCGTAACTGGAGAATATTCCCCAGGTTCCCGCCGCAATTCGAGAAAAACCATGAGACTTCCCCCTCGCCGTGAGATGAGGCCCGATTCCCCTGCACTGCGTGCAGAGCAGTTTCGTTTTGCACATCACACATGAACGGAGCCTTGATTTCCTTGATGGCACTCCAGAGAAACCCAAAGAACACTGTTTCAAGGGTAGAGGGATCCTGAGGTCACTGTAACAACACGAAAGAGCTCCGTGGACCAAAAATCAACTCGAGATGAGAGGTTAGTCCTTGGCTTTGACTCCAGAGAAATACCACCTTACCACAAGTACCTCATGAGGAGGCTTCACTCAGCTCTAGGTCTGTGAGAGGGACCCTGATTTTGCGGCCTCAAGTGGAATGGACACTGCGATGCCCTGACGCGAAATAAGGCCGGATATTACTGCAGTGACTTCAATGCAGGCTCGTCTTGCATCTCCCAAGATGAAAGGATGTCTGAATCCCCTGTGGAGACCACAGAGAAAGACCTATTTCCCCACCTCATCGCGACAAGAGGCCTCACATCCTTTGAAAACTTTAGAGGTACACGGAGATCAGTGCCTCCAAAGGAGACGATGCCTGACTCCTCGGGAACCTTGAGAGGAGTCCCAGGATTCCTGTGCACGTGGAAAGGGACCCTTGGTCTCCGCCTCAGATGGAGAGGCGTCCCAATTGCCCAAGCCTCGAGGAGAATCCCGAGTTGTCCCTCGCAACTAGGCAGGAGTCCTGACGTCGCTGAAGAAACACGTGGTTGGAAGGGCCATCCCCGTCGTAACTCGAGAATATACCCCAGGTTCCTGCAGCAACTCGAGAAAAACCAAGAGACTTCCCCCTCGCCGCGAGATGAGGCCCGATTCCCCTGCACTGCGTGCAGAGCAATTCCGTGTTGCACATCACACATGTAAGGAGCCTTGATTTCCTTGGTGGCACTCCAGAGAAACCCCAAGAACACTGTTTCAAGGCTAGAGGGATCCTGAGGTCACTGTAGCAACACGAAAGAGCTTCGTGGACCAAAAATCAACTCGAGATGAGAGGTTAGTCCCTGGCTTCGACGCCAGAGGAATACCACCTTCCCACAAGCACCTCAAGAGGAGGCTTCTCTCAGCTCTAGGTATGTGAGAGGGACCCTGAGTTTGTGGCCTCAAGTGGAATGGACACCGTGATGCCCTGACGCGAAACAAGGCCGGATATCCCTGCAGTGACTTGAATGCAGGCTCGTCTTGCATCTCGCAAGACGAAAGGATGTCTGAATCCCCTGTGTAGACCACAGAGAAAGACCTAGTTCCCCACCTCATGGCAACCGGAGGCCTCACATCCTTTGAAAACTCCAGAGGTACGCGGAGATCAGTGCCTCCAAAGGAGACGATGCCTGACTCCTCGTGAAACTTGATAGGAGTCCCAGGATTCCTGTACACGTGGAAAGGGACCCTTGGTCTCCGCCTCAGATGGAGAGGCGTCCCAATTGCCCTGCCAAGCCTCGAGGAGAATCGCGAGTTGTCCCTTGCAACTAGGCAGGAGTCCTGACGTCGCTGAAGAAACACGTGGTTGGAAGGGCCATCCCCGTCGTAACTCGAGAATATACCCCAGGTTCCCGCAGCAACTCGAGAAAAACCATGAGACTGTCCACTCACCGCGAGTTGAGGCCTGATTCCCCTTCACTGCGTGCAGAGCAATTCCGTGTTGCACATCACACATGAAAGGAGCCTTGATTTCCTTGATGGCACTCCAGAGAAACCCCAAGAACCCTGTTTCAAGGCTAGCGGGATCCTGAGGTCACTGTAGCAACACGAAAGAGCTCCGTGGACCAAAAATCAACTCCAGATGAGAGGTTAGTCCCTGGCTTCGACTCCAGAGGAATACCACCTTACCACAAGCACCTCAAGAGGAGGATTCTCTCAGCTCTAGGTATGTGAGAGGGACCCTGAGTTTGCAGCCTCAAGTGGAATGGACACCGCGATGCCCTGACTTGAAATAAGGCCGGATATCCCTGCAGTGACTTGAATGCAGGCTCGTCTTGCATCTCCCAAGACGAAAGGATGTCTGAATCTGTTGTGGAGACCACAGAAAAAGACCTACTTCCCCACCTCATCGCGACCGGAGGCCTCACATCCTTTGAAAACTCCAGAGGTACGCGGAGATCAGTGCCTCCAAAGGAGACGATGCCTGACTCCTCGTGAAACTTGATAGGAGTCCCAGGATTCCGGTGGCACGTGGAAAGGGACCCTTGGTCTCCCACCTCAGCTGGAGAGGCATCCCAATTGCCCTGCCAAGCCTCGAGGAGAATGCCGAGTTGTCCCTCGCAAATAGGCAGGAGTCCTGACGTCGCTGAACAAACACGTGGGTGGAAGGGCCATCCCCGTCATAACTCGAGAATATAACCCAGGTTCCCGCCGCAACTCGAGAAAAACCATGAGACTTCCCCCTCGCCACGAGATGAGGCCGGATTCCCCTGCATTGCGAACAGAGCAATTTCGTGTTGCACATCACACATGAAAGGAGCCTTGATTTCCTTGATGGCACTCCAGAGAAACCCCGAGAACACTGTTTCAAGGCTAGAGGAAACCTGAGGTCACTGTAGCCACACGAAAGAGCTCCGTGGACCAAAAATCAACTCGAGATGACAGGTTAGTCCCTGGCTTCGACTCCAGAGGAATACCACCTTACCACAAGCACCTCAAGAGGAGGCTTCTCTCAGCTCTACGTCTGTGAGAGGGACCCTGATTTTGCGGCCTCAAGTGGAATGGACCCTGCGATGCCCTGACGCGAAATAAGGCCGGATATCCCTGCAGTGACTTGAATGCAGGCTCGTCTTGCATCTCCCAAGATGAAAGGATGTCTGAATCCCCTGTGGAGACCACAGAGAAAGACCCAGTTCCCCACCTCATCGCGACCAGAGGCCTCACATCCTTTGAAAACTCCAGAGGTACGCGGAGATCAGTGCCTCCAAAGGAGACGATGCCTGACTCCTCGTGAACCTTGATAGGAGTCCCAGGATTCCTGTGCACGTGGAAAGGGACCCTTGGTCTCCGCCTTAGCTGGACAGGCGTCCCAATTGCCCTGCCAAGCCTCGAGGAGAATCCCGAGTTGTCCCTCGCAACTCGGCTGGAGTCCTGACGTAGCTGAAGAAACACGTGGTTGGAAGGGCCATCCCCGTTGTAACTCGAGAATATACCCCAGGTTCCCGCCGCAACTCGAGAAAAACCATGAGACTTACCCTCGCCGCGATATGAGGCCCGATTCCCCTGCACTGCGTGCAGAGCAATTCCGTGTTGCACATTACACATGAAAGGAGCCTTGATTTCCTTGGTGGCACTCCAGAGAAACCCCAAGAACACTGTTTCAAGGCTAGAGGGATCCTGAGGTCACTCTAGCAACACGAAAGAGCTCCGTGGACCAAAAATCAACTCGAGATGAGAGGGTAGTCCCTGGCTTCGACTCCAAAGGAATACCACCTAACCACAAGCACCTCAAGAGGAGGCTTCTCTCAGCTCTAGTTATGTGAGAGGGACCCTGAGTTTGTGGCCTCAAGTGGAATGGACACCGTGATGCCCTGACTCGAAATAAGGACGGATATCCCTGCAGTGACTTGAATGCAGGCTCGTCTTGCATCTCCGAAGACGAAAGGTTGTCTGAATCCCCTGTGTAGACCACAGAGAAAGACCTAGTTCCCCACCTCATGGCGACCGGAGGCCTCATATCCTTTGAAAACTCCAGAGGTACGCGGAGATCAGTGCCTCCAAAGGAGACGATGCCTGACTCCTCGTGAAAATTGATAGGAGTCCCAGGATTCCTGTGGCACGTGGAAAGGGACCCTTGGTCTCCCGCCTCAGCTGGAGAGGCATCCCAATTGCCCTGCCAAGCCTCGAGGAGAATCCCGAGTTGTCCCTCGCAACTAGGCAGGGGTCCTGACGTCGCTGAAAAACACGTGGGTGGAAGGGCCATCCCCGTCGTAACTTGAGAATATACCCCAGGTTCCCGCCGCAACTTGAGAAAAACCATGAGACTTCCCCCTCGCCGCGTGATGAGGCCCGATTCCCCTGCACTGCGTGCAGAGCAATTCCGTGTTGCACATCACACATGAACGGAGCCTTGATTTCCTTGATGGCACTCCAGAGAAACCCAAAGAACACTGTTTCAAGGGTAGAGGGATCCTGAGGTCACTGTAACAACACGAAAGAGCTCCGTGGACCAAAAATCAACTCGAGATGAGAGGTTAGTCCTTGGCTTTGACTCCAGAGAAATACCACCTTACCACAAGTACCTCATGAGGAGGCTTCACTCAGCTCTAGGTCTGTGAGAGGGACCCTGATTTTGCGGCCTCAAGTGGAATGGACACTGCGATGCCCTGACGCGAAATAAGGCCGGATATTACTGCAGTGACTTCAATGCAGGCTCGTCTTGCATCTCCCAAGATGAAAGGATGTCTGAATCCCCTGTGGAGACCACAGAGAAAGACCTATTTCCCCACCTCATCGCGACAAGAGGCCTCACATCCTTTGAAAACTTTAGAGGTACACGGAGATCAGTGCCTCCAAAGGAGACGATGCCTGACTCCTCGGGAACCTTGAGAGGAGTCCCAGGATTCCTGTGCACGTGGAAAGGGACCCTTGGTCTCCGCCTCAGATGGAGAGGCGTCCCAATTGCCCAATCCTCGAGGAGAATCCCGAGTTGTCCCTCGCAACTAGGCAGGAGTCCTGACGTCGCTGAAGAAACACGTGGTTGGAAGGGCCATCCCCGTCGTAACTCGAGAATATACCCCAGGTTCCTGCAGCAACTCGAGAAAAACCAAGAGACTTCCCCCTCGCCGCGAGATGAGGCCCGATTCCCCTGCACTGCGTGCAGAGCAATTCCGTGTTGCACATCACACATGTAAGGAGCCTTGATTTCCTTGGTGGCACTCCAGAGAAACCCCAAGAACACTGTTTCAAGGCTAGAGGGATCCTGAGGTCACTGTAGCAACACGAAAGAGCTTCGTGGACCAAAAATCAACTCGAGATGAGAGGTTAGTCCCTGGCTTCGACGCCAGAGGAATACCACCTTCCCACAAGCACCTCAAGAGGAGGCTTCTCTCAGCTCTAGGTATGTGAGAGGGACCCTGAGTTTGTGGCCTCAAGTGGAATGGACACCGTGATGCCCTGACGCGAAACAAGGCCGGATATCCCTGCAGTGACTTGAATGCAGGCTCGTCTTGCATCTCGCAAGACGAAAGGATGTCTGAATCCCCTGTGTAGACCACAGAGAAAGACCTAGTTCCCCACCTCATGGCAACCGGAGGCCTCACATCCTTTGAAAACTCCAGAGGTACGCGGAGATCAGTGCCTCCAAAGGAGACGATGCCTGACTCCTCGTGAAACTTGATAGGAGTCCCAGGATTCCTGTACACGTGGAAAGGGACCCTTGGTCTCCGCCTCAGATGGAGAGGCGTCCCAATTGCCCTGCCAAGCCTCGAGGAGAATCGCGAGTTGTCCCTCGCAACTAGGCAGGAGTCCTGACGTCGCTGAAGATACACGTGGTTGGAAGGGCCATCCCCGTCGTAACTCGAGAATATACCCCAGGTTCCCGCAGCAACTCGAGAAAAACCATGAGACTGTCCACTCACCGCGAGTTGAGGCCTGATTCCCCTTCACTGCGTGCAGAGCAATTCCGTGTTGCACATCACACATGAAAGGAGCCTTGATTTCCTTGATGGCACTCCAGAGAAACCCCAAGAACCCTGTTTCAAGGCTAGCGGGATCCTGAGGTCACTGTAGCAACACGAAAGAGCTCCGTGGACCAAAAATCAACTCCAGATGAGAGGTTAGTCCCTGGCTTCGACTCCAGAGGAATACCACCTTACCACAAGCACCTCAAGAGGAGGATTCTCTCAGCTCTAGGTATGTGAGAGGGACCCTGAGTTTGCAGCCTCAAGTGGAATGGACACCGCGATGCCCTGACTTGAAATAAGGCCGGATATCCCTGCAGTGACTTGAATGCAGGCTCGTCTTGCATCTCCCAAGATGAAAGGATGTCTGAATCCCCTGTGGAGGCCACAGAGAAAGACCTATTTCCCCACCTCATCGCGACAAGAGGCCTCACATCCTTTGAAAACTTTAGAGGTACACGGAGATCAGTGCCTCCAAAGGAGACGATGCCTGACTCCTCGGGAACCTTGAGAGGAGTCCCAGGATTCCTGTGCACGTGGAAAGGGACCCTTGGTCTCCGCCTCAGATGGAGAGGCGTCCCAATTGCCCAAGCCTCGAGGAGAATCCCGAGTTGTCCCTCGCAACTAGGCAGGAGTCCTGACGTCGCTGAAGAAACACGTGGTTGGAAGGGCCATCCCCGTCGTAACTCGAGAATATACCCCAGGTTCCTGCAGCAACTCGAGAAAAACCAAGAGACTTCCCCCTCGCCGCGAGATGAGGCCCGATTCCCCTGCACTGCGTGCAGAGCAATTCCGTGTTGCACATCACACATGTAAGGAGCCTTGATTTCCTTGGTGGCACTCCAGAGAAACCCCAAGAACACTGTTTCAAGGCTAGAGGGATCCTGAGGTCACTGTAGCAACACGAAAGAGCTTCGTGGACCAAAAATCAACTCGAGATGAGAGGTTAGTCCCTGGCTTTGACGCCAGAGGAATACCACCTTCCCACAAGCACCTCAAGAGGAGGCTTCTCTCAGCTCTAGGTATGTGAGAGGGACCCTGAGTTTGTGGCCTCAAGTGGAATGGACACCGTGATGCCCTGACGCGAAACAAGGCCGGATATCCCTGCAGTGACTTGAATGCAGGCTCGTCTTGCATCTCGCAAGACGAAAGGATGTCTGAATCCCCTGTGTAGACCACAGAGAAAGACCTAGTTCCCCACCTCATGGCAACCGGAGGCCTCACATCCTTTGAAAACTCCAGAGGTACGCGGAGATCAGTGCCTCCAAAGGAGACGATGCCTGACTCCTCGTGAAACTTGATAGGAGTCCCAGGATTCCTGTACACGTGGAAAGGGACCCTTGGTCTCCGCCTCAGATGGAGAGGCGTCCCAATTGCCCTGCCAAGCCTCGAGGAGAATCGCGAGTTGTCCCTCGCAACTAGGCAGGAGTCCTGACGTCGCTGAAGAAACACGTGGTTGGAAGGGCCATCCCCGTCGTAACTCGAGAATATACCCCAGGTTCCCGCAGCAACTCGAGAAAAACCATGAGACTGTCCACTCACCGCGAGTTGAGGCCTGATTCCCCTTCACTGCGTGCAGAGCAATTCCGTGTTGCACATCACACATGAAAGGAGCCTTGATTTCCTTGATGGCACTCCCGAGAAACCCCAAGAATCCTGTTTCAAGGCTAGCGGGATCCTGAGGTCACTGTAGCAACACGAAAGAGCTCCGTGGACCAAAAATCAACTCCAGATGAGAGGTTAGTCCCTGGCTTCGACTCCAGAGGAATACCACCTTACCACAAGCACCTCAAGAGGAGGATTCTCTCAGCTCTATGTATGTGAGAGGGACCCTGAGTTTGCAGCCTCAAGTGGAATGGACACCGCGATGCCCTGACTTGAAATAAGGCCGGATATCCCTGCAGTGACTTGAATGCAGGCTCGTCTTGCATCTCCCAAGACGAAAGGATGTCTGAATCTGTTGTGGAGACCACAGAAAAAGACCTACTTCCCCACCTCATCGCGACCGGAGGCCTCACATCCTTTGAAAACTCCAGAGGTACGCGGAGATCAGTGCCTCCAAAGGAGACGATGCCTGACTCCTCGTGAAACTTGATAGGAGTCCCAGGATTCCGGTGGCACGTGGAAAGGGACCCTTGGTCTCCCACCTCAGCTGGAGAGGCATCCCAATTGCCCTGCCAAGCCTCGAGGAGAATGCCGAGTTGTCCCTCGCAAATAGGCAGGAGTCCTGACGTCGCTGAACAAACACGTGGGTGGAAGGGCCATCCCCGTCATAACTCGAGAATATAACCCAGGTTCCCGCCGCAACTCGAGAAAAACCATGAGACTTCCCCCTCGCCACGAGATGAGGCCGGATTCCCCTGCATTGCGAGCAGAGCAATTTCGTGTTGCACATCACACATGAAAGGAGCCTTGATTTCCTTGATGGCACTCCAGAGAAACCCCGAGAACACTGTTTCAAGGCTAGAGGAAACCTGAGGTCACTGTAGCCACACGAAAGAGCTCCGTGGACCAAAAATCAACTCGAGATGACAGGTTAGTCCCTGGCTTCGACTCCAGAGGAATACCACCTTACCACAAGCACCTCAAGAGGAGGCTTCTCTCAGCTCTACGTCTGTGAGAGGGACCCTGATTTTGCGGCCTCAAGTGGAATGGACCCTGCGATGCCCTGACGCGAAATAAGGCCGGATATCCCTGCAGTGACTTGAATGCAGGCTCGTCTTGCATCTCCCAAGATGAAAGGATGTCTGAATCCCCTGTGGAGACCACAGAGAAAGACCCAGTTCCCCACCTCATCGCGACCAGAGGCCTCACATCCTTTGAAAACTCCAGAGGTACGCGGAGATCAGTGCCTCCAAAGGAGACGATGCCTGACTCCTCGTGAACCTTGATAGGAGTCCCAGGATTCCTGTGCACGTGGAAAGGGACCCTTGGTCTCCGCCTTAGCTGGACAGGCGTCCCAATTGCCCTGCCAAGCCTCGAGGAGAATCCCGAGTTGTCCCTCGCAACTCGGCTGGAGTCCTGACGTAGCTGAAGAAACACGTGGTTGGAAGGGCCATCCCCGTTGTAACTCGAGAATATACCCCAGGTTCCCGCCGCAACTCGAGAAAAACCATGAGACTTACCCTCGCCGCGATATGAGGCCCGATTCCCCTGCACTGCGTGCAGAGCAATTCCGTGTTGCACATTACACATGAAAGGAGCCTTGATTTCCTTGGTGGCACTCCAGAGAAACCCCAAGAACACTGTTTCAAGGCTAGAGGGATCCTGAGGTCACTCTAGCAACACGAAAGAGCTCCGTGGACCAAAAATCAACTCCAGATGAGAGGTTAGTCCCTGGCTTCGACTCCAGAGGAATACCACCTTACCACAAGCACCTCAAGAGGAGGCTTCTCTCAGCTCTATGTATGTGAGAGGGACCCTGAGTTTGCGGCCTCAAGTGGAATGGACACCGCGATGCCCTGACTCGAAATAAGGCCGGATATCCCTGCAGTGACTTGAATGTAGGCTCGTCTTGCATCTCCCAAGATGAAAGGATGTCTGAATCCCCAGTAGAGACCACAGAGAAAGACCTAGTTCCCCACCTCATCGCGACCGGAGGCCTCACATCCTTTGAAAATTTCAGAGGTACGCGGAGATCAATGCCTCCAAAGGAGACAATGCCTGACTCCTCGTGAAACTTGATAGGAGTCCCAGGATTCCTGTGCACGTGGAAAGGGACCCTTGGTCTCCGCCTCAGATGGAGAGGCGTCCCAATTGCCCTGCCAAGCCTCGAGGGGAATCCCGAGTTGTCCCTCGCAACTAGGCAGGAGTCCTGACGTCGCTGAAGAAACACGTGGTTGGAAGGGCTATCCCCGTCGTAACTCGAGAATATACCCCAGGTTCCTGCAGCAACTCGAGAAAAACCATGAGACTTCCCCCTCGCCGCGAGATGAGGCCCGATTCCCCTGCACTGCGTGCAGAGCAATTCCGTGTTGCACATCACACATGAAAGGAGCCTTGATTTCCTTGGTGGCACTCCAGAGAAACCCCAAGAACACTGTTTCAAGGCTAGAGGGATCCTGAGGTCACTGTAGCAACACGAAAGAGCTCCGTGGACCAAAAATCAACTCGAGATGACAGGTTAGTCCCTGGCTTCGACGCCAGAGGAATACCACCTTACCACAAGCACCTCAAGAGGAGGCTTCTCTCAGCTCTAGGTATGTGAGAGGGACCCTGAGTTTGTGGCCTCAAGTGGAATGGACACCGTGATGCCCTGACGCGAAACAAGGCCGGATATCCCTGCAGTGACTTGAATGCAGGCTCGTCTTGCATCTCCCAAGACGAAAGGATGTCTGAATCCCCTGTGTAGACCACAGAGAAAGACCTAGTTCCCCACCTCATCGCGACCGGAGGCCTCACATCCTTTGAAAACTCCAGAGGTACGCGGAGATCAGTGCCTCCAAAGGAGACGATGCCTGACTCCTCATGAAACTTGATAGGAGTACCAGGATTCCTATGGCACGTGGAAAGGGACCCTTGGTCTCACGCCTCAGCTGGAGAGGCGTCCCAATTGCCCTGCCAAGCCTCGAGGAGAATCCCGAGTTTTCCCTCGCAACTAGGCAGGAGTCCTGCCGTCGCTGAACAAACACGTGTGTAGAAGGGCCATCCCCGTCGTAACTCGAGAATATTCCCCAGGTTCCCGCCGCAACTCGAGAAAAACCATGAGACTTTCCACTCACCGCGAGTTGAGGCCTGATTCCCCTTCACTGCGTGCAGAGCAATTCCGTGTTGCACATCACACATGAAAGGAGCCTTGATTTCCTTGATGGCACTCCAGAGAAACCCCAAGAACCCTGTTTCAAGGCTAGCGGGATCCTGAGGTCACTGTAGCAACACAAAAGAGCTCCGTGGACCAAAAATCAACTCCAGATGAGAGGTTAGTCCCTGGCTTCGACTCCAGAGGAATACCACCTTACCACAAGCACCTCAAGAGGAGGATTCCCTCAGCTCTAGGTATGTGAGAGGGACCCTGAGTTTGCAGCCTCAAGTGGAATGGACACCGCGATGCCCTGACTTGAAATAAGGCCGGATATCCCTGCAGTGACTTGAATGCAGGCTCGTCTTTCATCTCCCAAGACGAAAGGATGTCTGAATCTGTTGTGGAGACCACAGAGAAAGACCTAGTTCCCCACCTCATCGCGACCGGAGGCCTCACATCCTTTGAAAACTCCAGAGGTACGCGGAGATCAGTGCCTCCAAAGGAGACGATGCCTGACTCCTCGTGAAACTTGATAGGAGTCCCAGGATTCCTGTGGCACGTGAAAAGGGACCCTTGGTCTCCCACCTCAGCGGGAGAGGCATCCCAATTGCCCTGCCAAGCCTCGAGGAGAATGCCGAGTTGTCCCTTGCAAATAGGCAGGAGTCCTGACGTCGCTGAACAAACACGTGGGTGGAAGGGCCATCCCCGTCGTAACTCGAGAATATAACCCAGGTTCCCGCCGCAACTCGAGAAAAACCATGAGACTTCCCCCTCGCCACGATATGAGGCCGGATTCCCCTGCATTGCGTGCAGAGCAATTTCGTGTTGCACATCACACATGAAAGGAGCCTTGATTTCCTTGATGGCACTCCAGAGAAACCCCGAGAACACTGTTTCAAGGCTAGAGGAAACCTGAGGTCACTGTAGCCACACGAAAGAGCTCCGTGGACCAAAAATCAACTCGAGATGACAGGTTAGTCCCTGGCTTCGACTCCAGAGGAATACCACCTTACCACAAGCACCTCAACAGGAGGCTTCTCTCAGCTCTACGTCTGTGAGAGGGACCCTGATTTTGCGGCCTCAAGTGGAAAGGACCCTGCGATGCCCTGACGCGAAATAAGGCCGGATATCCCTGCAGTGACTTGAATGCAGGCTCGTCTTGCATCTCCCAAGATGAAAGTATGTCTGAATCCCCTGTGGAGACCACAGAGAAAGACCCAGTTCCCCACCTCATCGCGACCAGAGGCCTCACATCCTTTGAAAACTCCAGAGGTACGCGGAGATCAGTGCCTCCAAAGGAGACGATGCCTGACTCCTCGTGAACCTTGATAGGAGTCCCAGGATTCCTGTGCACGTGGAAAGGGACCCTTGGTCTCCGCCTTAGCTGGACAGGCGTCCCAATTGCCCTGCCAAGCCTCGAGGAGAATCCCGAGTTGTCCCTCGCAACTAGGCAGGGGTCCTGACGTCGCTGAAGAAACACGTGGGTGGAAGGGCCATCCCTGTCGTAACTTGAGAATATACCCCAGGTTCCCGCCGCAACTTGAGAAAAACCATGAGACTTCCCACTTGCCGCGTGATGAGGCCCGATTCCCCTGCACTGCGTGCAGAGCAATTCCGTGTTGCACATCACACATGAAAGGAGCCTTGATTTCCTTGATGGCACTCCAAAGAAACCCCAAGAACACTGTTTCAAGGCTAGAGGGATCCTGAGGTCACTGTAGCAACACGAAAGAGCTCCGTGGACCAAAAATCAACTCCAGATGAGAGGTTAGTCCCTGGCTTCGACTCCAGAGGAATACCACCTTACCACAAGCACCTCAAGAGGAGGCTTCTCTCAGCTCTAGGTATGTGAGAGGGACCCTGAGTTTGCGGCCTCAAGTGGAATGGACACCGCGATGCCCTGACTCGAAATAAGGCCGGATATCCCTGCAGTGACTTGAATGTAGGCTCGTCTTGCATCTCCCAAGACGAAAGGATGTCTGAATCCCCAGTAGAGACCACAGAGAAAGACCTAGTTCCCCACCTCATCGCGACCGGAGGCCTCACATCCTTTGAAAATTTCAGAGGTACGCGGAGATCAATGCCTCCAAAGGAGACGATGCCTGACTCCTCGTGAAACTTGATAGGAGTCCCAGGATTCCTGTGCACGTGGAAAGGGACCCTTGGTCTCCGCCTCAGATGGAGAGGCGTCCCAATTGCCCTGCCAAGCCTCGAGGAGAATCCCGAGTTGTCCCTCGCAACTAGGCAGGAGTCCTGACGTCGCTGAAGAAAAACGTGGTTGAAAGGGCCATCCCCGTCGTAACTCGAGAATATACCCCAGGTTCCCGCCGCAACTTGAGAAAAACCATGAGACTTCCCCCTCGCCGCGATATGAGGCCCGATTCCCCTGCACTGCGTGCAGAGCAATTCCGTGTTGCACATCACACATGAAAGGAGCCTTGATTTCCTTGGTGGCACTCCAGAGAAACCCCAAGAACACTGTTTCAAGGCTAGAGGGATCCTGAGGTCACTGTAGCAACATGAAAGAGCTCCGTGGACCAAAAATCACCTCGAGATGAGAGGTTAGTCCCTGGCTTCGACTCCAGAGGAATACCACCGTACCACAAGCACCTCAAGAGGAGGCTTCTCTCAGCTCTAGGTATGTGAGAGGGACCCTGAGTGTGTGGCCCCAAGTGGAATGGACACCGCGATGCCCTGACTCGAAATAAGGCCGGATATGCCTGCAGTGACTTGAATGCAGGCTCGTCTTGCATCTCCCAAGATGAAAGGATGTCTGAATCCCCTGTGTAGACCACAGAGAAAGACCCAGTTCCCCACCTCATCGCGACCGGAGGCCTCACATCCTTTGAAAACTCCAGAGGTACGCGGAGATCAGTGCCTCCAAAGGAGACGATGCCTGACTCCTCGTGAACCTTGATAGGAGTCCCAGGATTCCTGTGCACGTGGAAAGGGAACCTTGGTCTCCGCCTTAGCTGGACAGGCGTCCCAATTGCCCTGCCAAGGCTCGAGGAGAATCCCGAGTTGTCCCTCGCAACTCGGCTGGAGTCCTGACGTAGCTGAAGAAACACGTGGTTGGAAGGGCCATCCCCGTCGTAACTCGAGAATATACCCCAGGTTCCCGTCGCAACTTGAGAAAAACCATGAGACTTCCCCCTCGCCGCGTGATGAGGCCCGATTCCCCTGCACTGCGTGCAGAGAAATTCCGTGTTGCACATCACACATGAAAGGAGCCTTGATTTCCTTGGTGGCACTCCAAAGAAACCCCAAGAACACTGTTTCAAGGCTAGAGGGATCCTGAGGTCACTGTAGCAACACGAAAGAGCTCCGTGGACCAAAAATCAACTCGAGATGAGAGGTTAGTCCCTGGCTTCGACGCCAGAGGAATACCACCTTACCACAAGCACCTCAAGAGGAGGCTTCTCTCAGCTCTAGGTATGTGAGAGGGACCCTGAGTTTGTGGCCTCAAGTGGAATGGACACCGTGATGCCCTGACTCTAAACAAGGCCGGATATCCCTGCAGTGACTTGAATGCAGGCTCGTCTTGCATCTCCCAAGACGGAAGGATGTCTGAATCCCCTGTGTCGACCACAGAGAAAGAACTAGTTCCCCACCTCATGGCGACCGGAGGCCTCACATCCTTTGAAAACTCCAGAGGTACGCGGAGATCAGTGCCTCCAAAGGAGACGATGCCTGACTCCTCGTGAAACTTGATAGGAGTCCCAGGATTCCTGCGGCACTTGGAAAGGGACCCGTGGTCTCCTGCCTCAGCTGGAGAGGCGTCCCAATTGCCCTGCCAAGCCTCGAGGAGAATCCCGAGTTGTCCCTCGCAACTAGGCAGGAGTCCTGACGTCGCTGAACAAACACGTGGGTGGAAGGGCCATCCCCGTCATAACTCGAGAATATACCCCAGGTTCCCGCCGCAACTCGAGAAAAACCATGAGACTTCCCCCTCGCCGCGATATGAGGCCCGATTCCCCTGCACTGCGTGCAGAGCAATTCCGTGTTACACATCACACATGAAAGGACCCTTGATTTCCTTGGTGGCACTCCAGAGAAACCCAAAGAACACTGTTTCAAGGCTAGAGGGATCCTGAGGTCACTGTAGCAACAGGAAAGAGCTCCGTGGACCAAAAATCAACTCGAGATGAGAGGTTAGTCCCTGGCTTCGACTCCAGAGGAATACCACCTTACCACAAGCACCTCAAGAGGAGGCTTCTCTCAGCTCTAGGTATGTGAGAGGGACCCTGAGTTTGCGGCCTCAAGTGGAATGGACACCGCGATGCCCTGACTCGAAATAAGGCCGGATATCCCTGCAGTGACTTGAATGCAGGCTCGTCTTGCATCTCCCAAGATGAAAGGATGTCTGAATCCCCTGTGGAAACCACAGAGAAAGACCTAGTTCCCCACCTCATCGCGACCGGAGGCCTCACATCCTTTGAAAACTCCAGAGGTACGCGGAGATCAGTGCCTCCAAAGGAGACGATGCCTGACTCCTCATGAAACTTGATAGGAGTCCCAGGATTCCTGTGGCACGTGAAAAGGGACCCTTGGTCTCCCGCCTCAGCTGGAGAGGCATCCCAATTGCCCTGCCAAGCCTCGAGGAGAATTCCGAGTTGTCCCTTGCAACTAGGCAGGAGTCCTGACGTCGCTGAACAAACACGTGAGTGGAAGGGCCATCCCCGTGGTAACTCGAGAATATTCCCCAGGTTCCCGCCGCAACTCGAGAAAAACCATGAGACTTTCCACTCACCACTAGTTGAGGCCTGATTCCCCTGCACTGCGTGCAGAGCAATTCCGTGTTGCACATCACACATGAAAGGAGCCTTGATTTCCTTGATGGCACTCCAGAGAAACCCCAAGAACACTGTTCTAAGGCTAGCGGGATCCTGAGGTCACTGTAGCAACACGAAAGAGCTCCGTGGACCAAAAATCAACTCCAGATGAGAGGTTAGTCCTTGGCTTCGACTCCAGAGGAATACCACCTTACCTCAAGCACCTCAAGAGGAGGCTTCTCTCAGCTCTAGGTATGTGAGAGGGACCCTGAGTTTGCGGCCTCAAGTTGAATGGACACCGCGATGCCCTGACTCGAAATAAGGCCGGATATCCCTGCAGTGACTTGAGTGCAGGCTCGTCTTGCATCTCCCAAGATGAAAGGATGTCTGAATCCCCTGTGGAGACCACAGAGAAAGACCTAGTTCCCCACCTCATCGCGACCGGAGGCCTCACATCCTTTGAAAACTCCAGAGGTACGCGGAGATCAGTGCCTCCAAAGGAGACGATGCCTGACTCCTCATGAAACTTGATACGAGTCCCAGGATTCCTGTGGCACGTGGAAAGGGACCCTTGGTCTCACGCCTCAGCTGGAGAGGCGTCCCAATTGCCCTGCCAAGCCTCGAGGAGAATCCCGAGTTGTCCCTCTCAACTAGGCAGGAGTCCTGACGTCGCTGAACAAACACGTGTGTGGAAGGGCCATCCCCGTCGTAACTCGAGAATATACCCCAGGTTCCCGCCGGAACACGCGAAAAACCATGAGACTTCCCCCTCGCCGCGAGATGAGGCCCGATTCCCCTGCACTGCGTGCAGAGCAATTCCGTGTTGCACATCACACATGAAAGGAGCCTTGATTTCCTTGATGGCACTCCAGAGAAACCCCAAGAACACTGTTTCAAGGCTAGAGGGATCCTGAGGTCACTGTAGCAACACGAAAGAGCTCCGTGGACCAGAAATCAACTCGAGATGAGAGGTTAGTCCCTGGCTTCGACTCCAGAGGAATACCACCTTACCACGAGCACCTCAAGAGGAGGCTTCTCTCAGCTCTAGCTATGTGAGAGGGACCCTGACTATGCGGCCTCAAGTGGAATGGACACTGCGATGCCCTGACGCGACATAAAGCCAGATATCCCTGCAGTGACTTGAATGCAGTCTCGTCTTGCATCTCCCCAGACGAAAGGATGTTTGAATCCCCTGTGGAGACCACAGAGAAAGACCTCGTTCCCCACATCATCGCGACCGGAGGCCTCACATCCTTTGAAAACTCCAGAGGTACGCGGAGATCAGTGCCTCCAAAGGAGACGATGCCTGACTCCTCGTGAACCTTGATAGGAGTCCCAGGATTCCTGTGCACGTGGAAAGGGACCCTTGGTCTCCCGCCTCAGCTGGAGAGGCGTCCCAATTGCCCTGCCAAGCCTCGAGGAGAATCCCGAGTTGTCCCTCGCAACTAGGCAGGAGTCCTGACGTCACTGAACAAACACGTGGGTGGAAGGGGCATCCCCGTCGTAACTCGAGAATATACCCCAGGTTCCCGCCGAAACACGCGAAAAACCATGAGACTTCCCCCTCGCCGCGAGATGAGGCCCGATTCCTCTGCACTGCATGCAGAGCAATTCCGTGTTGCACATCACACATGAAAGGAGCCTTGATTTCCTTGATGGCACTCCAGAGAAACCCCAAGAACACTGTTTCAAGGCTAGAGGGATCCTGAGGTCACTGTAGCAACACGAAAGAACTCCGTGCACCAGAAATCAACTCGAGTTGAGAGGTTAGTCCCTGGCTTCGACTCCAGAGGAATACCACCTTACCACAAGCACCTCAAGAGGAGGCTTCTCTCAGCTCTAGCTATGTGAGAGGGACCCTGATTTTTCGGCCTCAAGTGGAATGGACTCTGCGATGCCCTGACGCGAAATAAAGCCAGATATCCCTGCAGGGACTTGAATGCAGGCTCGTCTTGCATGTCCCAAGACGAAAGGATGTCTGAATCCCCTGTGGAGACCACAGAGAAAGACCTAGTTCCCCACCTCATCGCGACCGGAGGCCTCACATCCTTTGAAAACTCCAGAGGTACGCGGAGATCAGTGCCTCCAAAGGAGACGATGCCTGACTCCTCGTGAAACTTGATAGGAGTCCCAGGATTCCTGTGGCACGTGGAAAGGGACCCTTGGTCTCCCGCCTCAGCTGGAGAGGCGTCCCAATTGCCCTGCCAAGCCTCGAGGAGAATCCCGAGTTGTCCCTCGCAACTAGGCAGGAGTCCTGACGTCGCTGAACAAACACGTGGGTGGAAGGGCCATTCCCGTCGCAACTCGAGAATATACCCCAGGTTCCGCCGCAACTCGAGAAAAACCATGAGAATTCCCCCTCACCGCGAGATGAGGCCCGATTCCCCTGCACTGCGTGCAGAGCAATTCCGTGTTGCACATCACACATGAAAGGAGCCTTGATTTCCTTGATGGCACTCCAGAGAAACCCCAAGAACACTGTTTCAAGGCTAGAGGGATCCTGAGGTCACTGTAGCAACACGAAAGAGCTCCATGGACCAAAAATCAACTCGAGATGAGAGGTTAGTCCCTGGCTTCGACTCCAGAGGAATACCACCTTACCACAAGCACCTCAAGAGGAGGCTTCTCTCAGCTCTAGGTATGTGAGAGGGACCCTGAGTTTGCGGCCTCAAGTGAAATGGACAACGCGATGCCCTGACTCGAAATAAGGCCGGATATCCCTGCAGTGACTTGAATGCAGGCACGTTTTGCATCTCCCAAGATGAAAGGATGTCTGAATCCCCTGTGGAGACCACAGAGAAAGACCTAGTTCCCACCTCATCGCGACCGGAGGCCTCACATCCTTGAAAACTCCAGAGGTACGCGGAGATCAGTGCCTCCAAAGGAGACGATGCCTGACTCCTCGTGAAACTTGATAGGAGTCCCAGGATTCCTGTGGCACGTGGAAAGGGACCCTTGGTCTCCCGCCTCAGCTGGAGAGGCGTCCCAATTGCCCTGCTAAGCCTCGAGGAGAATCCCGAGTTGTCCCTCGCAACTAGGTAGGAGTCCTGACGTCGCTGAACAAACACGTGTGTGGAAGGGCCATCCCCGTCGTAACTCGAGAATATACCCCAGGTTCCATCCGCAACTCGAGAAAAACCATGAGACTTCCCCCTCGCCCCAAGATGAGGCCCGATTCCCCTGCACTGCATCCAAAGCAATTCCGTATTGCACATCAAACATGAAAGGAGCCTTGATTTCCTTGATGGCACTCCAGAGAAAGCCCAAGAACAGTGTTTCAAGGCTAGAGGGATCCTGAGGTCACTGTAGCAACACGAAAGAGCTCCGTGGACCAAAAATCAACTCGAGATGAGAGGTTAGTCCCTGGCTTCGACACCAGAGGAATACCACCATACCACAAGCACCTCAAGAGGAGGCTTCTCTCAGCTCTAGGTATGTGAGAGGGACCCTGAGTTTGCGGCCTCAAGTGGAATGGACACTGCGATGCCCTGACTCGAAATAAGGCCGGATATCCCTGCAGTGCCTTGAATGCAGGCTCGTCTTGCATCTCCCAAGACGAAAGGATGTCTGAATCCCCTGTGGAGACCACAGAGAAAGACCTAGTTCCCCACCTCATCGCGACCGGAGGCCTCACATCCTTTGAAATCTCCAGAGGTACGCGGAGATCAGTGCCTCCAAAGGAGACGATGCCTGAATCCTCGTGAAAGTTGATAGGAGTCCCAGCATTCCTGTGGCACGTGGAAAGGGACCCTTGGTCTCCCGCCTCAGCTGGAGAGGCGTCCCAATTGCCCTCCCAAGCCTCGAGGAGAATCCCGAGTTGTCCCTCTCAACTAGGCAGGAGTCCTGACGTCGCTGAACAAACATGTGTGTGGAAGGGCCATCCCCGTGGTAACTCGAGAATATACCCCAGGTTCCCGCCGCAACTCGAGAAAAACCATGAGACGTCCCCCTCGCCGCGAGATGAGGCCAGATTCCCCTGCACTGCGTGCAGAGCAATTCCGTGCTGCACATCACACATGAAAGGAGCCTTGATTTCCTTGATGGCACTCCAGAGAAACCCCAAGAACACTGTTTCAAGGCTAGAGGGATCCTGAGGTCACTGTAGCAACACGAAAGAGCTCCATGGACCAAAAATCAACTCGAGATGAGAGGCTAGTCCCTGGCTTCGACTCCAGAGGAATACCATCTTACCACAAGCACCTCAAGAGGAGGCTTCTCTCAGCTCTAGCTATGTGAGAGGAACCCTGAGTTTGCAGCCTCAAGTGGAATGGACACCGCGATGCCCTGACTCGAAATAAGGCTGGATATCCCTACAGTGACTTGAGCGCAGGCTCGTCTTGCATCTCCCAAGACGAAAGGATGTCTGAATCCCCTGTGGAGACCACAGAGAAAGACCTAGTTCCCCACCTCATCGCGACCGGAGGCCTCACATCCTTTGAAAACTCCAGAGGTACGCGGAGATCAGTGCCTCCAAAGGAGACGATGCCTGACTCCTCGTGAAACTTCACAGGAGTCCCAGGATTCCTGTGGCACGTGGAAAGGGACCCTTGGTCTCCCGCCTCACCTGGAGAGGCGTCCCAATTGCCCTGCCCAGCCTCGAGGAGAATCCCGAGTTTTCCCTCGCAACTAGACAGGAGTCTTGATGTCACTGAAGAAACACGTGGGTCGAAGTCCATTCCCGTCTTAACTCGAGAATATACCCCAGGTTCCCGCCGCAACTCGAGAAAAACCATGAGACTTCCCCCTCGCGGCGAGATGAGGCCCGATTCCCCTGCACTGCGTGCAGAGCAATTCCGTGTTGAATATCACACATGAAAGGAGCCTTGATTTCCGTGATGGCACTCCAGAGAAACCCCAAGAACACTGTTTCAAGGCTAGAGGGATCCTGAGGTCACTGTAGCAACACAAAAGAGCTCCGAGGACCAAAATCAACTCGAGATGAGAGGTTAGTCCCTGGCTTCGACTCCAGAGGAATACCACCTTCCCACAAGCACCTCAAGAGGAGGCTTCTCTCAGCTCTAGGTATGTGAGAGGGACCCTGAGTTTGTGGCCTCAAGTGGAATGGACACCGCGATGCCCTGACTCGAAATAAGGCCGGATATCCCTGCAGTGACTTGAATGCAGGCTCGTCTTGCATCTCCCAAGACGAAAGGATGTCTGAATCCCCTGTGGAGACCACAGAGAAAGACCTAGTTCCCCACCTCATCGCGACCAGAGGCCTCACATCCTTTGAAAACTCCAGAGGTACGCGGAGATCAGTGCCTCCAAAGGAGACGAAGCCTGACTCCTCGTGAAACTTCATAGGAGTCCCAGGATTCCTGTGGCACGTGGAAATGGACACTTGGTCTCCCGCCTCAGCTGGAGAGGCGTCCCAATTGCCCTGCCAAGCCTCGAGGAGAATCCCGAGTTGTCCCTCGCAACTAGGCAGGATTCCTGACGTCGCTGAAGAAACACGTGGGTGGAAGGGCCATCCCCGTCGTAACTCGAGAATATACCCCAGGTTCACGCCGCAACTCGAGAAAAACCATGAGACTTCCCCCTCGCGGCGAGATGAGGCCCGATTCCCCTGCACTGCATGCAGAGCAATTCCGTGTTGCATATCACACATGAAAGGAGCCTTGATTTCCTTGATGGCACTCCAGAGAAACCCCAAGAACACTCTTTCAAGGCTAGAGGGATCCTGAGGTCACTGTAGCAACACAAAAGAGCTCTGTGGACCAAAAATCAACTCGAGATGAGAGGTTAGTCCCTGGCTTCGACTCCAGAGGAATACCACCTTATCACAAGCACCTCAAGAGGAGGCTTCTCTCTGCTCTAGCTATGTGACAGGGACCCTGAGTTTGCGGCCTCAAGTGGAATGGACACTGCGATGCCCTGACTCGAAATAAGGCCGGATATCCCTGCAGTGACTTGAATGCAGGCTCGTCTTGCATCTCCCAAGATGAAAGGATGTCTGAATCCCCTGTGGAGACCACAGAGAAAGACCTAGTTCCCCACCTCATCGCGACCGGAGGCCTCACATCCTTTGAAAACTCCAGAGGTACGCGGAGATCAGTGCCTCCAAAGGAGACGATGCCTGACTCCTCGTGAAACTTGATAGGAGTCCCAGGATTCCTGTGGCACGTGGAAAGGGACCCTTGGTCTCCCGCCTCAGCTGGAGAGGCGTTCCAATTGCCCTGCCAAGCCTCGAGGAGAATCCCGAATTGTCCGTCGCAACTAGGCAGGAGTCCTGACGTCGCTGAATAAACACGTGGTTGGAAGGGCCATCCCCGTCGTAACTCGAGAATATACCCCATTTTCTCGCCGCAACTCGAGAAAAACCATGAGACTTCCCCCTCACCGCAAGATGAGGCCCGATTCCCCTGCACTGCATGCAGAGCAATTCGGTGTTGCACATCACACATGAAATGAGCCTTGATTTCCTAGATGGCACTCCAGAGAAACCCCAAGAACACTGTTTCAAGGCTAGAGGGATCCTGAGGTCACTGTAGCAACACGAAAGAGCTCCGTGGACCAAAAATCAACTCGAGATGAGAGGTTAGTCCCTGGCTTCGACTCCAGAGGAATACCACCTTACCAAAAGCACCTCAAGAGGAGGCTTCTCTCAGCTCTAGCTATGTGAGAGGGACCCTGAGTTTGCGGCCTCAAGTGGAATGGACACAGCGATGCCCTGACTCGAAATAAGGCCGGATATCCCTGCAGTGACTTGAATGCAGGCTCGTCTTGCATCTCCCAAGACGAAAGGATGTCTGAATCCCCTGTGGAGACCACAGAGAAAGACCTAGTTCCCCACCTCATCGCGACCGGAGGCCTCACATCCTTTGAAAACTCCAGATGTACGCGGAGATCAGTGCCTGCAAAGGAGACGATGCCTGACTCCTCGTGAAACTTTATAGGAGTCCCAGGATTCCTGTGGCACGTGGAAAGGGACCCTTGGTCTCCCGCCTCAGCTGGAGAGGCGTCCCAATTGCCCTGCCAAGCCTCGAGGAGAATCCCGAGTTGTCCCTCGCAACTAGGCAGGAGTCCTGACGTCGCTGAACAAACACGTGTGTGGAAGGGCCATTCCCGTCGTAACTCGAGAATATACCCCAGGTTCCCGCCGCAACTCAAGAAAAACCATGAGACTTCCCCCTCACCGCGAGATGAGGCCCGATTCCCCTGCACTGCGTGCAGAGCAATTCCGTGTTGCATATCACACATGAAAGGAGCCTTGATTTCCTTGATGGCACTCCAGAGAAAACCCAAGAACACGGTTTCAAGGCTAGAGGGATCCTGAGGTCACTGTAGCCACACGAAAGAGCTCCGTGGACCAAGAATCAACGTGAGATGAGAGTTTAGCCCCTGGCCTCTACTCCAGAGAAATACCACCTTACCACAAGCACCTCAAGAGGAGGCTTCTCTCAGCTCTAGGTATGTGAGAGGGACCCTGAGTTTGCGGCCTCAAGTGGAATGGACACCGCGATGCCCTGACTCGAAATAAGGCCGGATATCCCTGCAGTGACATGAATGCAGGCTTGTCTTGCATCTCCCAAGACGAAAGGATGTCTGAATCCCCTGTGGAGACCACAGAGAAAGACCTAGTTCCCCACCTAAACGCGACCGGAGGACTCACATCCTTTGAAAACTCCAGAGGTACGCGGAGATCAGTGCCTCCAAAGGAGACGATGCCTGACTCCTCGTGAAACTTGATAGGAGTCCCAGGATTCCTGTGGCACGTGGAAAGGGACCCTTGGACTCCCGCCTCAGCTGGAGAGGCGTCCCAATTGCCCTGCCAAGCCTCGAGGAGAATCCCGAGTTGTTCCTCACAACTAGTCAGGAGTCCTGACGTTGCTGATCAAACACCTGTGTGGAAGGGCCATCCCCGTCGTAACTCGAAAATATACCCCAGGTTCCCGCCGCAACTCGAGAAAACCCATGAGACTTCCCCCTCGCCGCGAGATGAGGCCCGATTCCCCTGCACTGCGTGCAGAGCAATTCGGTGTTGAACATCACACATGAAAGGAGCCTTGATTTCCTTGATGGCACTCCAGAGAAACCCCAAGAACACTCTTTCAAGGCTAGAGGGATCCTCAGGTCACTGTAGCAACACAAAAGAGCTCCGTGGACCAAAAATCAACTCGAGATGAGAGGTTAGTCCCTGGCTTCGACTCCAGAGGAATACCACCTTACCACATGCACCTCAAGAGGAGGCTTCTCTCAGCTCTAGGTATGTGAGAGGGACCCTGAGTTTGCGGCCTCAAGTGCAATGGACACCGCGATGCACTGACTAAAAATAAGGCTGGATATCCCTGCAGTGACGTGAATGCAGGCTCGTCTTGCATCTCCCAAGACGAAAGGATGTCTGAATCCCCTGTGGAGACCACAGAGAAAGACCTAGTTCCCCACCTCATCGCGACCGGAGGCCTCACATCCTTTGAAAACTCCAGAGGTACGCGGAGATCAGTGCCTCCAAAGGAGACGATGCCTGACTTCTCGTGAAACTTGATAGGAGTCCCAGGATTCCTGTGGCACGTGGAAAGGGACCCTTGGTCTCCCGCCTCAGCTGGAGAGGCGTCCCAATTGCCCTGCCAAGCCTCAAGGAGAATCCCGAGTTGTCCCTCGCAACTAGGCAGGAGTCCTGACGTCGCTGAATAAACACGTGGTTGGAAGGGCCATCCCCGTCGTAACTCGAGAATATACCCCAGGTTCTCGCCGCAACTCGAGAAAAACCATAAGACTTCACCCTCGCCGCAAGATGAGGCCCGATTCCCCTGCACTGCATGCAGAGCAATTCCGTGTTGCACATCACACATGAAATGAGCCTTGATTTCCTTGATGGCACTCCAGAGAAACCCCAAGAACACTGTTTCAAGGCTAGAGGGATCCTGAGGTCACTGTAGCCACACGAAAGAGCTCCGTGGACGAAAAATCAACTCGAGATGAGAGGTTAGTCCCTGGCTTCGACTCCAGAGGAATACCACCTTACCACAAGCACCTCAAGAGGAGGCTTCTTTCAACTCTAGGTATGTTAGAGGGACCCTGAGTTTGCGGCCTCAAGTGGAATGGACACCGCATTGCCCTGACTCGAAATAAGGCTGGATATCCCTGCAGTGACTGGAATGCAGGCTCGTCTTGCATCTCCCAAGACGAAAGGATGTCTGAATCCCCTGTGGAGACCACAGAGAAAGACCTAGTTCCCCACTTCATCGCGACCGGAGGCCTCACATCCTTTGAAAACTCCAGAGGTACGCGGAGATCAGTGCCTCCAAAGGAGACGATGCCTGACTCCTCGTGAAACTTGATAGGAGTCCCAGGATTCCTGTGGCACGTGGAAAGGGACCCTTGGTCTCCCGCCTCAGCTGGAGAGGCGTCCAAATTGCCCTGCCAAGCCTCGAGGAGAATCCCGAGTTGTCCCTCGCAACTAGGCAGGAGTCCTGACGTCGCTGAACAAACACGTGTGTGGAAGGGCCATTCCCGTCGTAACTCGAGAATATACCCCAGGTTCCCGCCGCAACTCGAGAAAAACCATGAGACTTCCCCGTTGCCGCGAGGTGAGGCCCGATTCCCCTGCACTGCGTGCAGAGCAATTCCGTGTTGCACATCACACATGAAAGGAGCCTTGATTTCCTTGATGGCACTCCAGAGAAACCCCAAGAACAAGGTTTCAAGGCTAGAGGGATCCTGAGGTCACTGTAGCAACACAAAAGAGCTCCGTGGACCAAAAATCAACTCGAGATGAGAGGGTAGTCCCCGGCTTCGACTCCAGAGGAATACCACCTTACCACAAGCACCTCAAGAGGAGGCTTCTCTCAGCTCTAGGTATGTGAGAGGGACCCTGAGTTTGCGGCCTCAAGTGGAATGGACACCGCGATGCCCTGACTCGAAATAAGGCCGGATACCCCTGCAGTGACTTGAATGCAGGCTCGTCTTGCATCTCCCCAGACGAAAGGATGTCTGAAGCCCCTGTGGAGACCACAAAGAAAGACCTAGTTCCCCACCTCATCGCGACCGGAGGCCTCACATCTTTGAAAACTCCAGAGGTACGCGGAGATCAGTGCCTCCAAAGGAGACGATGCCTGACTCCTCGTGAAACTTGATAGGAGTCCCAGGATTCCTGTGGCACGTGGAAAGGGACCCTTGGTCTCCCGCCTCAGCTGGAGAGGCGTCCCAATTGCCCTGCCAAGCCTCGAGGAGAATCCCGAGTTGTCCCTCGCAACTAGGCAGGAGTCCTGACGTCGCTGAATAAACACGTGGTTGGAAGGGCCATCCCCGTCGTAACTCGAGAATATACCCCAGGTTCTCGCCGCAACTCGAGAAAAACCATAAGACTTCCCCCTCGCCGCAAGATGAGGCCCGATTCCCCTGCACTGCATGCAGAGCAATTCCGTGTTGCACATCACACATGAAATGAGCCTTGATTTCCTTGATGGCACTCCAGAGAAACCCCAAGAACACTCTTTCAAGGCTAGAGGGATCCTGAGGTCACTGTAGCCACACGAAAGAGCTCCGTGGACGAAAAATCAACTCGAGATGAGAGGTTAGTCCCTGGCTTCGACTCCAGAGGAATACCACCTTACCACAAGCACATCAAGAGGAGGCTTCTTTCAACTCTAGGTATGTTAGAGGGACCCTGAGTTTGCGGCCTCAAGTGGAATGGACACCGCATTGCCCTGACTCGAAATAAGGCTGGATATCCCTGCAGTGACTGGAATGCAGGCTCGTCTTGCATCTCCCAAGACGAAAGGATGTCTGAATCCCCTGTGGAGACCACAGAGAAAGACCTAGTTCCCCACCTCATCGCGACCGGAGGCCTCACATCCTTTGAAAACTCCAGAGGTACGCGGAGATCAGTGCCTCCAAAGGAGACGATGCCTGACTCCTCGTGAAACTTGATAGGAGTCCCAGGATTCCTGTGGAACGTGGAAAGGGACCCTTGGTCTCCCGCCTCAGCTGGAGAGGCGTCCAAATTGCCCTGCCAAGCCTCGAGGAGAATCCCGAGTTGTCCCTCGCAACTAGGCAGGAGTCCTGACGTCGCTGAACAAACACGTGTGTGGAAGGGCCATTCCCGTCGTAACTCGAGAATATACCCCAGGTTCCCGCCGCAACTCGAGAAAAACCATGAGACTTCCCCGTTGCCGCGAGGTGAGGCCCGATTCCCCTGCACTGCGTGCAGAGCAATTCCGTGTTGCACATCACACATGAAAGGAGCCTTGATTTCCTTGATGGCACTCCAGAGAAACCCCAAGAACACTGTTTCAAGGCTAGAGGGATCCTGAGGTCACTGTAGCAACACAAAAGAGCTCCGTGGACCAAAAATCAACTCGAGATGAGAGGGTAGTCCCCGGCTTCGACTCCAGAGGAATACCACCTTACCACAAGCACCTCAAGAGGAGGCTTCTCTCAGCTCTAGCTATGTGAGAGGGACCCTGAGTTTGCGGCCTCAAGTGGAATGGACACCGCGATGCCCTGACTCGAAATAAGGCCGGATATCCCTGCAGTGACTTGAATGCAGGCTCGTCTTGCATCTCCCCAGACGAAAGGATGTCTGAAGCCCCTGTGGAGACCACAAAGAAAGACCTAGTTCCCCACCTCATCGCGACCGGAGGCCTCACATCTTTGAAAACTCCAGAGGTACGCGGAGATCAGTGCCTCCAAAGGAGACGATGCCTGACTCCTCGTGAAACTTGATAGGAGTCCCAGGATTCCTGTGGCACGTGGAAAGGGACCCTTGGTCTCCCGCCTCAGCTGGAGAGGCGTCCAAATTGCCCTGCCAAGCCTCGAGGAGAATCCCGAGTTGTCCCTCGCAACTAGGCAGGAGTCCTGACGTCGCTGAACAAACACGTGTGTGGAAGGGCCATCCCCGTCGTAACTCGAGAATATACCCCAGGTTCCCGCCGCAACTCGCGAAAAACCATGAGACTTCCCCCTCGCCGCGAGATGAGGCCCGATTCCCCTGCACTGCATGCAGAGCAATTCCGTGTTGCACATCACACATGAAAGGAGCCTTGATTTCCTTGATGGCAGTCCAGAGAAACCCCAAGAACACTGTTTCCAGGCTAGAGGGATCCTGAGGTCATTGTAGCAACACGAAAGAGCTCCGTGGACCAAAAATTAACTCGAGATGAGAGGTTAGTCCCTGGCTTCGACTCCAGAGGAATACCACCTTACCACAAGAACCACAAGAGGAGGCTTCTCTCAGCTCTAGGTATGTGAGAGGGACCCTGATTTTGCGGCCTCAAGTGGAAACGAAACCGCGATGCCCTAACTCGAAATAAGGCCGGATATCCCTGCAGTGACTTGAATGCAGGCTCGTCTTGCATCTCCCAAGACGAAAGGATGTCTGAATCCCCTGTGGAGACCACAGAGAAAGACCTAGATCCCCACCTCATCGCAACCGGAGGCCTCACATCCTTTGAAAACTCCAGAGGTACGCGGAGATCAGTGCCTCCAAAGGAGACGATGCCTGACTCCTCGTGAAACTTGATAGGAGTCCCAAGATTCCTGTGGCACGTGGAAAGGGACACTTGGTCTCCCACCTCAGCTGGAGAGGCGTCCCAATTGCCCTGCCAAGCCTCGAGGAGAATCCCGAGTTGTCCCTCGGAACTAGGCAGGAGTCCTGACGTCGCTGAACAAACACGTGTGTGGAAGGGCCATCCCTGTCGTAACTCGAGAATATACCCCAGGTTCCTGCCGGAACACGCGAAAAACCATGAGACTTCCCCCTCGCCGCGAGATGAGGCCCGATTCCCCTGCACTGTGTGCAGAGCAATTCCGTGTTGCACATCACACATGAAAGGAGCCTTGATTTCCTTGATGGAACTCCAGAGAAACCCCAAGAACACTGTTTCAAGGCTAGAGGGATCCTGAGGTCACTGTAGCAACACGAAAGAGCTCCGTGGACCAGAAATCAACTCGAGATGAGAGGTTAGTCCCTGGCTTCGACTCCAGAGGAATACCACCTTACCACAAGCACCTCAAGAGGAGGCTTCTCTCAGCTCTAGCTATGTGAGAGGGACCCTGACTTTGCGGCCTCAAGTGGAATGGACACTGCGATGCCCTGACGCGACAAAAAGCCAGATATCCCTGCAGTGACTTGAATGCAGGCTCGTCTTGCATCTCCCAAGACGAAAGGATGTCTGAATCCCCTTTGGAGACCACAGAGAAAGACCTAGTTCCCCACCTCATCGCGACCGGAGGCCTCACATCCTTTGAAAACTCCAGAGGTACGTGGAAATCAGTGCCTCCAAAGGAGACGATGCCTGACTCCTCGTGAAACTTGATAGGAGTCCCAGGATTCCTGTGCACGTGGAAAGGGACCCTTGGTCTCCCGCCTCAGCTGGAGAGGCGTCCCAATTGCCCTGCCAAGCCTCGAGGAGAATCCCGAGTTGTCCCTCGCAACTAGGCAGGAGTCCTGACGTCGCTGAACAAACACGTGGGTGGAAGGGCCATTCCCGTCGTAACTCGAGAATATACCCCAGGTTCCCGCCGCTACACGAGAAAAACCATGAGACTTCCCCCTCGCCGCGAGATGAGGCCCGATTCCCCTGCACTGCGTGCAGAGCAATTCCGTGTTGCACATCACACATGAAAGGAGCCTTGATTTCCTTGATGGTACTCCAGAGAAACCCCAAGAACACTGTTTCAAGGCTAGAGGGATCCTGAGGTCACTGTAGCCACAAGAAAGAGCTCCGTGGACCAAAAATCAACTCGAGATGAGAGGGTAGTTCCTGGCTTCGACTCCAGAGGAATACCACCTTACCACAAGCACCTCAAGAGGAGGCTTCTCTCAGCTCTATGTATGTGAGAGGGACCCTGAGTTTGCGGCCTCAAGTGGAATGGACACCGCGATGCCCTGATTCGAAATAATGCCGGATATCCCTGCAGTGACTTGAATGCAGGTTCCTCTTGCATCTCCCAAGACGAAAGGATGTCTGAATCCCCAGTGGAGACCACAGAAAAAGACCAAGTTCCCCACCTCATCGCGACCGGAGGCCTTACATTCTTTGAAAACTCTAGAGGTATGCGGAGATCTGTGCCTCCAAAGGAGACGATGCCTGACTCCTCGCGAAACTTGATAGGAGTCCCAGGATTCCTGTGGCACGTGGAAAGGGACCCTTGGTCTCCCGCCTCAGCTGGAGAGGCGTCCCAATTGCCCTGCCAAGCCTCGAGGAGAATCCCGAGTTGTCCCTCGCAACTAGGCAGGAGTCCTGACGTCGCTGAACAAACACGTGTGTGGAAGGGCCATTCCCGTCGTAACTCGAGAATATACCCCAGGTTCCCGCCGGAACACGCGAAAAACCATGAGACTTCCCCCTCGCCGCGAGATGAGGCCCGATTCCTCTGCACTGCATGCAGAGCAATTCCGTGTTGCACATCACACATGAAAGGAGCCTTGATTTCCTTGATGGCACTCCAGAGAAACCCCAAGAACACTGTTTCAAGGCTAGAGGGATCCTGAGGTCACTGTAGCAACACGAAAGAACTCCGTGGACCAGAAATCAACTCGAGTTGAGAGGTTAGTCCCTGGCTTCGACTCCAGAGGAATACCACCTTACCACAAGCACCTCAAGAGGAGGCTTCTCTCAGCTCTAGCTATGTGAGAGGGACCCTGATTTTTCGGCCTCAAGTGGAATGGACACTGCGATGCCCTGACGCGAAATAAAGCCAGATATCCCTGTAGTGACTTGAATGCAGGCTCGTCTTGCATGTCCCAAGACGAAAGGATGTCTGAATCCCCTGTGGAGACCACAGAGAAAGACCTAGTTCCCCACCTCATCGCGAACGGAGGCCTCACATCCTTTGAAAACTCCAGAGGTACGCGGAGATCAGTGCCTCCAAAGGAGACGATGCCTGACTCCTCGTGAAACTTGATAGGAGTCCCAGGATTCCTGTGGCACGTGGAAAGGGACTCTTGGTATCCCGCCTCAGCTGGAGAGGCGTCCTAATTGCCCTCCCAAGCCTCGAGGATAATCCCGAGTTGTCCCTCGCAACTAGGCAGGAGTCCTGACGTCGCTGAACAAACACGTGTGTGGAAGGGCCATCCCCGTCGTAACTCGAGAATATACCCCAGGTTCCTGCCGGAACACGCGAAAAACCATGAGACTTCCCCCTCGCCGCGAGATGAGGCCCGATTCCCCTGCACTGTGTGCAGAGCAATTCCGTGTTGCACATCACACATGAAAGGAGCCTTGATTTCCTTGATGGCACTCCAGAGAAACCCCAAGAACACTGTTTCAAGGCTAGAGGGATCCTGAGGTCACTGTAGCAACACGAAAGAGCTCCGTGGACCAGAAATCAACTCGAGATGAGAGGTTAGTCCCTGGCTTCGACTCCAGAGGAATACCACCTTACCACAAGCACCTCAAGAGGAGGCTTCTCTCAGCTCTAGCTATGTGAGAGGGACCCTGACTTTGCGGCCTCAAGTGGAATGGACACTGCGATGCCCTGACGCGACAAAAAGCCAGATATCCCTGCAGTGACTTGAATGCAGGCTCGTCTTGCATCTCCCAAGACGAAAGGATGTCTGAATCCCCTGTGGAGACCACAGACAAAGACCTAGTTCCCCACCTCATCGCGACCGGAGGCCTCACATCCTTTGAAAACTCCAGAGGTACGCGGAGATCAGTGCCTCTAAAGGAGACGATGCCTGACTCCTCGTGAAACTTGATAGGAGTCCCAGGATTCCTGTGCACGTGGAAAGGGACCCTTGGTCTCCCGCCTCAGCTGGAGAGGCGTCCCAATTGCCCTGCCAAGCCTCGAGGAGAATCCCGAGTTGTCCCTCGCAACTAGGCAGGAGTCCTGACGTCGCTGAACAAACACGTGGGTGGAAGGGCCATCCCCGTCGTAACTCGAGAATATACCCCAGGTTCATGCTGCAACTCGAGAAAAACCATGAGACTTCCCCCTCGCCGCGAGATGAGGCCCGATTCCCCTGCACTGCGTGCAGAGCAATTCCGTGTTGCACATCACACATGAAAGGAGCCTTGATTTCCTTGATGGTACTCCAGAGAAACCCCAAGAACACTGTTTCAAGGCTAGAGGGATCCTGAGGTCACTGTAGCCACAAGAAAGAGCTCCGTGGACCAAAAATCAACTCGAGATGAGAGGTTGTCCCTGGCTTCGACTCCAGAGGAATACCACCTTACCACAAGCACCTCAAGAGGAGGCTTCTCTCAGCTCTATGTATGTGAGAGGGACCCTGAGTTTGCGGCCTCAAGTGGAATGGACACCGCGATGCCCTGATTCGAAATAAGGCCGGATATCCCTGCAGTGACTTGAATGCCGGCTCGTCTTGCATCTCCCAAGACGAAAGGATGTCTGAATCCCCAGTGGAGACCACAGAAAAAGACCAAGTTCCCCACCTCATCGCGACCGGAGGCCTTACATTCTTTGAAAACTCTAGAGGTATGCGGAGATCTGTGCCTCCAAAGGAGACGATGCCTGACTCCTCGCGAAACTTGATAGGAGTCCCAGGATTCCTGTGGCACGTGGAAAGGGACCCTTGGTCTCCCACCTCAGCTGGAGAGGCGTCCCAATTGCCCTGCCAAGCCTCGAGGAGAATCCCGAGTTGCCCCTCACAACTAGGCAGGAGTCCTGACGTCGCTGAACAAACACGTGTGTGGAAGGGCCATCCCCGTCGTAACTCGAGAATATACCCCAGGTTCCCGCCGGAACACGCGAAAAACCATGAGACTTCCCCCTCGCCGCGAGATGAGGCCCGATTCCTCTGCACTGCATGCAGAGCAATTCCGTGTTGCACATCACACATGAAAGGAGCCTTGATTTCCTTGATGGTACTCCAGAGAAACCCCAAGAACACTGTTTCAAGGCTAGAGGGATACTGAGGTCACTGTAGCAACACGAAAGAACTCCGTGGACCAGAAATCAACTCGAGTTGAGAGGTTAGTCCCTGGCTTCGACTCCAGAGGAATACCACCTTACCACAAGCACCTCAAGAGGAGGCTTCTCTCAGCTCTAGCTATGTGAGAGGGACCCTGATTTTTCGGCCTCAAGTGGAATGGACACTGCGATGCCCTGACGCGAAATAAAGCCAGATATCCCTGTAGTGACTTGAATGCAGGCTCGTCTTGCATGTCCCAAGACGAAAGGATGTCTGAATCCCCTGTGGAGACCACAGAGAAAGACCTAGTTCCCCACCTCATCGCGACCGGAGGCCTCACATCCTTTGAAAACTCCAGAGGTACGCGGAGATCAGTGCCTCCAAAGGAGACGATGCCTGACTCCTCGTGAAACTTGATAGGAGTCCCAGGATTCCTGTGGCACGTGGAAAGGGACCCTTGGTCTCCCGCCTCAGCTGGAGAGGCGTCCCAATTGCCCTCCCAAGCCTCGAGGAGAATCCCGAGTTGTCCCTCGCAACTAGGCAGGAGTCCTGACGTCGCTGAACAAACACGTGTGTGGAAGGGCCATTCCCGTCGCAACTCGAGAATATACCCCAGGTTCCGCCGCAACTCGAGAAAAACCATGAGAATTCCCCCTCACCGCGAGATGAGGCCCGATTCCCCTGCACTGCGTGCAGAGCAATTCCGTGTTGCACATCACACATGAAAGGAGCCTTGATTTCCTTGATGGCACTCCAGAGAAACCCCAAGAACACTGTTTCAAGGCTAGAGGGATCCTGAGGTCACTGTAGCAACACGAAAGAGCTCCATGGACCAAAAATCAACTCGAGATGAGAGGTTAGTCCCTGGATTCGACTCCAGAGGAATACCACCTTACCACAAGCACCTCAAGAGGAGGCTTCTCTCAGCTCTAGGTATGTGAGAGGGACCCTGAGTTTGCGGCCTCAAGTGGAATGGACACCGCGAATACCTGACTCGAAATAAGGCCGGATATCCCTGCAGTGACTGGAATGCAGGCTCGTCTTGCATCTCCCAAGATGAAAGGATGTCTGAATTCCCTGTGGAGACCACGGAGAAAGACCTAGTTCCCCACCTCATCGCGACCGGAGACCTTACATCCTTTCAAAACTCCAGAGGTACACGGAGATCAGTGCCTCCAAAGGAGACCATGCCTGACTCCTCATGAAACTTGATAGGAGTCCCAGGATTCCTGTGGCACGTGTAAAGGGACCCTTGGTCTCCTGCTTCAGCTGGAGAGGCGTCCCAATTGCCCTGCCAAGCCTCGAGGAGAATCCCGAGTTGTCCCTCTCAACTAGGCAGGAGTCCTGACGTCGCTGAAGAAACACGTGGTTGGAAGGGCCATCCCCGTCGTAACTCGAGAATATACCCCAGGTTCCCGCCGCAACTCGCGAAAAACCATGAGACTTCCCCCTCGCCGCGAGATGAGGCCCGATTCCCCGGCACTGCATGCAGAGCAATTCCGTGTTGCACATCACACATGAAAGGAGCCTTGATTTCCTTGATGGCAGTCCAGAGAAACCCCAAGAACACTGTTTCAAGGCTAGAGGGATCCTGAGGTCACTGTAGCAACACGAAAGAGCTCCGTGGACCAAAAATTAACTCGAGATGAGAGGTTAGTCCCTGGCTTCAACTCCAGAGGAATACCACCTTACCACAAGAACCACAAGAGGAGGCTTCTCTCAGCTCTAGGTATGTGAGAGGGACCCTGATTTTGCGGCCTCAAGTGGAAACGACACCGCGATGCCCTAATTCGAAATAAGGCCGGTTATCCCTGCAGTGACTTGAATGCAGGCTCGTCTTGCATCTCCCAAGAGGAAAGGATGTCTGAATCCCCTGTGGAGACCACAGAGAAAGACCTAGATCCCCACCTCATCGCAACCGGAGGCCTCACATCCTTTGAAAACTCCAGAGGTACGCGGAGATCAGTGCCTCCAAAGGAGACGATGCCTGACTCCTCGTGAAACTTGATAGGAGTCCCAGGATTCCTGTGGCACGTGGAAAGGGACACTTGGTCTCCCACCTCAGTTGGAGAGGCGTCCCAATTGCCCTGCCAAGCCTCGAGGAGAATCCCGAGTTGTCCCTCGCAACTAGGCAGGAGTCCTGACGTCGCTGAACAAACACGTGTGTGGAAGGGCCATCCCCGTCGTAACTCGAGAATATACCCCAGGTTCCTGCCGGAACACGCGAAAAACCATGAGACTTCCCCCTCGCCGCGAGATGAGGCCCGATTCCCCTGCACTGCGTGCAGAGCAATTCCGTGTTGCACATCACACATGAAAGGAGCCTTGATTTCCTTGATGGCACTCCAGAGAAACCCCAAGAACACTGTTTCAAGGCTAGAGGGATCCTGAGGTCACTGTAGCAACACGAAAGAGCTCCGTGGACCAGAAATCAACTCGAGATGAGAGGTTAGTCCCTGGCTTCGACTCCAGAGGAATACCACCTTACCACAAGCACCTCAAGAGGAGGCTTCTCTCAGCTCTAGCTATGTGAGAGGGACCCTGACTTTGCGGCCTCAAGTGGAATGGACACTGCGATGCCCTGACGCGACAAAAAGCCAGATATCCCTGCAGTGACTTGAATGCAGGCTCGTCTTGCATCTCCCAAGACGAAAGGATGTCTGAATCCCCTGTGGAGACCACAGAGAAAGACCTAGTTCCCCACCTCATCGCGACCGGAGGCCTCACATCCTTTGAAAACTCCAGAGGTACGCGGAGATCAGTGCCTCCAAAGGAGACGATGCCTGACTCCTCGTGAAACTTGATAGGAGTCCCAGGATTCCTGTGCACGTGGAAAGGGACCCTTGGTCTCCCGCGTCAGCTGGAGAGGCGTCCCAATTGCCCTGCCAAGCCTCGAGGAGAATCCCGAGTTGTCCCTCGCAACTAGGCAGGAGTCCTGACGTCGCTGAACAAACATGTGGGTGGAAGGGCCATCCCCGTCGTAACTCGAGAATATACCCCAGGTTCATGCCGCAACTCGAGAAAAACCATGAGACTTCCCCCTCGCCGCGAGATGAGGCCCGATTCCCCTGCACTGCGTGCAGAGCAATTCCGTGTTGCACATCACACATGAAAGGAGCCTTGATTTCCTTGATGGTACTCCAGAGAAACCCCAAGAACACTGTTTCAAGGCTAGAGGGATCCTGAGGTCACTGTAGCCACAAGAAAGAGCTCCGTGGACCAAAAATCAACTCGAGATGAGAGGTTGTCCCTGGCTTCGTCTCCAGAGGAATAGCACCTTACCACAAGCA
Organism: Cervus elaphus; assembly: GCF_910594005.1. Classification (NCBI taxonomy): domain Eukaryota; kingdom Metazoa; phylum Chordata; class Mammalia; order Artiodactyla; family Cervidae; genus Cervus; species Cervus elaphus. Next base: position 8,844,302 of record NC_057834.1, on the reverse strand, counting down.
CCTCAAGAGGAGGCTTCTCTCAGCTCTAGGTATGTGAGAGGGACCCTGAGTTTGCGGCCTCAAGTGGAATGGACAATGCGATGCCCTGACTCGAAATAAGGCCGGATATCCCTGCAGTGCCTTGAATGCAGGCTCGTCTTGCATCTCCCAAGACGAAAGGATGTCTGAATCCCCTGTGGAGACCACAGAGAAAGACCTAGTTCCCCACCTCATCGCGACCGGAGGCCTCACATCCTTTGAAATCTCCAGAGGTACGCGGAGATCAGTGCCTCCAAAGGAGACGATGCCTGAATCCTCATGAAAGTTGATAGGAGTCCCAGCATTCCTGTGGCACGTGGAAAGGGACCCATGGTCTCCCGCCTCAGCTGGAGAGGCGTCCCAATTGCCCTCCCAAGCCTCGAGGAGAATCCCGAGTTGTCCCTCGCAGCTAGGCAGGAGTCCTGACGTCGCTGAACAAACATGTGTGTGGAAGGGCCATCCCCGTGGTAACTCGAGAATATACCCCAGGTTCCCGCCGCAACTCGAGAAAAACCATGAGACGTCCCCCTCGCCGCGAGATGAGGCCAGATTCCCCTGCAGTGCGTGCAGAGCAATTCCGTGCTGCACATCACACATGAAAGGAGCCTTGATTTCCTTGATGGCACTCCAGAGAAACCCCAAGAAAACTGTTTCAAGGCTAGAGGGATCCTGAGGTCACTGTAGCAACACGAAAGAGCTCCGTGGACCAAAAATCAACTCGAGATGAGAGGTTAGTCCCTGGCTTCGACTCCAGAGGAATACCATCTTACCACAAGCACCTCAAGAGGAGGCTTCTCTCAGCTCTAGCTATGTGAGAGGAACCCTGAGTTTGCAGCCTCAAGTGGAATGGACACCGCGATGCCCTGACTCGAAATAAGGCTGGATATCCCTACAGTGACTTGAGCGCAGGCTCGTCTTGCATCTCCCAAGACGTAAGGATGTCTGAATCCCCTGTGGAGACCACAGAGAAAGACCTAGTTCCCCACCTCATCGCGACAGGAGGCCTCACATCCTTTGAAAACTCCAGAGGTACGCGGAGATCAGTGCCTCCAAAGGAGACGATGCCTGACTACTCGTGAAACTTCATAGGAGTCCCAGGATTCCTGTGGCACGTGGAAAGGGAACCTTGGTCTCCCGCCTCAGCTGGAGAGGCGTCCCAATTGCCCTGCCCAGCCTCGAGGAGAATCCCGAGTTGTCCCTCGCAACTAGGCAGGAGTCCTGATGTCACTGAAGAAACACGTGGGTCGAAGTCCATCCCCGTCTTAACTCGAGAATATACCCCAGGTTCCCGCCGCAACTCGAGAAAAACCATGAGACTTCCCCCTCGCGGCGAGATGAGGCCCGATTCCCCTGCACTGCATGCAGAGCAATTCCGTGTTGCATATCACACATGAAAGGAGCCTTGATTTCCTTGATGGCACTCCAGAGAAACCCCAAGAACACTGTTTCAAGGCTAGAGGGTCCTGAGGTCACTGTAGCAACACAAAAGAGCTCCGTGGACCAAAAATCAACTCGAGATGAGAGGTTAGTCCCTGGCTTCGACTCCAGAGGAATACCACCTTATCACAAGCACCTCAAGAGGAGGCTTCTCTCTGCTCTAGCTATGTGAGAGGGACCCTGAGTTTGCGGCCTCAGGTGGAATGGACACAGCGATGCCCTGACTCGAAATAAGGCCGGATATCCCTGCAGTGACTTGAATGCAGGCTCGTCTTGCATCTCCCAAGATGAAAGGATGTCTGAATCCCCTGTGGAGACCACAGAGAAAGACCTAGTTCCCCACCTCATCGCGACCGGAGGCCTCACATCCTTTGAAAATTCCAGATGTACGCGGAGATCAGTGCCTCCAAAGGAGACGATGCCTGACTCCTCGTGAAACTTGATAGGAGTCCCAGGATTCCTGTGGCACGTGGAAAGGGACCCTTGGTCTCCCGCCTCAGCTGGAGAGGCGTCCCAATTGCCCTGCCAAGCCTCGAGGAGAATCCCGAGATGTCCCTCGCAACTAGGCAGGAGTCCTGACGTCGCTGAACAAACACGTGTGTGGAAGGGCCATTCCCGTTGTGACTCGAGAATATACCCCAGGTTCCCGCCGCAACTCGAGAAAAACCATGAAACTTCCCCCTCACTGCGAGATGAGGCCCGATTACCCTGCACTGCGTGCAGAGCAATTCCGTGTTGCATATCACACATGAAAGGAGCCTTGATTTCCTTGATGGCACTCCAGAGAAAACCCAAGAACACGGTTTCAAGGCTAGAGGGATACTGAGGTCACTGTAGCCACACGAAAGAGCTCCGTGGACCAAAAATCAACTCGAGATGAGAGTTTAGCCCCTGGCCTCCACTCCAGAGAAATACCACCTTACCACAAGCACCTCAAGAGGAGGCTTCTCTCAGCTCTATGTATGTGAGAGGGACCCTGAGTTTGCGGCCTCAAGTGGAATGGACACCGCGATGCCCTGACTTGAAATAAGGCCGGATATCCCTGCAGTGACATGAATGCAGGCTTGTCTTGCATCTCCCAAGACGAAAGGATGTCTGAATCCCCTGTGGAGACCACAGAGAAAGACATAGTTCCCCACCTAATCGCGACCGGAGGACTCACATCCTTTGAAAACTCCAGAGGTACGCGGAGATCAGTGGCTCCAAAGGAGACGATGCCTGACTCCTCGTGAAACTTGATAGGAGTCCCAGGATTCCTGTGGCACGTGGAAAGGGACCCTTGGACTCCCGCCTCAGCTGGAGAGGCGTCCCAATTGCCCTGCCAAGCCTCGAGGAGAATCCCGAGTTGTCCCTCGCAAATAGGCAGGAGTCCTGACGTCGCTGAACAAACACTTGTGTGGAAGGGCCATTCCCGTCGCAACTCGAGAATATACCCCAGGTTCCCGCCGCTACTCGAGAAAAACCATGAGACTTCCCCCTCACCGCGAGATGAGGCCCGATTCCCCTGCACTGCGTGCAGAGCAATTCCGTGTTGCACATCACACATGAAAGGAGCCTTGATTTCCTTGATGGCACTCCAGAGAAACCCCAAGAACACTGTTTCAAGGCTAGAGGGATTCTGAGGTCACTGTAGCCACACGAAAGAGCTCCGTGGACCAAAAATCAACTCGAGATGAGAGGGTAGTCCCTGGCTTCGACTCCAGAGGAATACCACCTTACCACAAGCACCTCAAGAGGAGGCTTCTCTCAGCTCTAGGTATGTGAGAGGGACCCTGAGTTTGCGGCCTCAAGTGCAATGGACACCGCGATGCACTGACTAAAAATAAGGCCGGATATCCCTGCAGTGACTTGAATGCAGGTTCCTCTTGCATCTCCCAAGAAGAAAGGATGTCTGAATCCCCTGTGGAGACCACAGAGAAAGACCTAGTTCCCCACCTCATCGTGACCGGAGGCCTCACATCCTTTGAAAACTCCAGAGGTACGCGGAGATCAGTGCCTCCAAAGAAGACGATGCCTGACTCCTCGTGAAACTTGATAGGAGTCCCAGGATTCCTGTGGCATGTGAAAAGGGACCCTTGGTCTCCCGCCTCAGCTGGAGAGGCGTCCCAATTGCCCTGCCAAGCCTCGAGGAGAATCCCGAGTTGTCCCCCGTAACTAGGCAGGAGTCCTGACGTTGCTGAACAAACACCTGTGTGGAAGGGCCATCCCCGTCGTAACTCGAAAATATACCCCAGGTTCCCGCCGCAACTCGAGAAAAACCATGAGACTTCCCCCTCGCCGCAAGATGAGGCCCGATTCCCCTGCACTGCGTGCAGAGCAATTCGGTGTTGCACATCACACATGAAAGGAGCCTTGATTTCTTTGATGGCACTCCAGAGAAACCAAAAGAACACTCTTTCAAGGCTAGAGGGAACCTCAGGTCACTGTAGCAAAACAAAAGAGCTCCGTGGACCAAAAATCAACTCGAGATGAGAGGTTAGTCCCTGGCTTCGACTCCAGAGGAATACCACCTTACCACATGCACCTCAAGAGGAGGCTTCTCTCAGCTCTAGCTATGTGAGAGGGACTCTGAGTTTGCAGCCTCAAGTGGAATGGACACCGCGATGCCCTGACTCGAAATAAGGCCGGATATCCCTGCAGTGACTTGAATGCAGGCTCGTCTTGCATCTCCCAAGACGAAAGGATGTCTGAATCCCCTGTGGAGACCACAGAGAAAGACATAGTTCCCCACCTCATCGCGACCGGAGGCCTCACATCCTTTGAAAACTCCAGAGGTACGCGGAGATCAGTGCCTCCAAAGGAGACGATGCCTGACTCCTCGTGAAACTTGATACGAGTCCCAGGATTCCTGTGGCACGTGGAAAGGGACCCTTGGTCTCCCGCCTCAGCTGGAGAGGCGTGCCAATTGCCCTGCCATGCCTCGAGTAGAATCCCGAATTGTCCCTCGCAACTAGGCAGGAGTCCTAATGTCGCTGAAGAAACACGTGGGTGGAAGGTCCATCCCCGTCGTAACTCGAGAATATACCCCAGGTTCCCGCCGCAACTCGAGAAAAACCATGAGACTTCCCCCTCGCGGCGAGATGACGCCTGATTCCCCTGCACTGCATGCAGAGCAATTCCGTGTTGCATGTCACACATGAAAGGAGCCTTGATTTCCTTGATGGCACTCCAGAGAAACCCCAAGAACACTGTTTCAAGGCTAGAGGGATCCTGAGGTCACTGTAGCCACACAAAAGAGCTCCGTGGACCAAAAATCAACTCGAGATGAGAGGTTAGTCCCTGGCTTCGACTCCAGAGGAATACCACCTTACCACAAGCAACTCAAGAGGAGGCTTCTCTCAGCTCTTGGTATGTGAGAGGGACCTTGAGTTTGCGGCCTCAAGTGGAATGGACACCGCGATGCCCTGACTCGAAATAAGGCCGGATATCCCTGCAGTGACTTGAATGCAGGCTCGTCTTGCATCTCCCAAGATGAAAGGATGTCTGAATCCCCTGTGGAGACCACAGAGAAAGACCTAGTTCCCCACCTCATCGCGACCGGAGGCCTCACATCCTTTGAAAACTCCAGAGGTACGCGGAGATCAGTGCCTCCAAAGGAGACGATGCCTGACTTCTCGTAAAACTTGATAGGAGTCCCAGGATTACTGTGGCACGTGGAAAGGGACCCTTGGTCTCCCGCCTCAGCTGGAGAGGCGTTCCAATTGCCCTGCCAAGCCTCGAGGAGAATCCCGAATTGCCGTCGCAACTAGGCAGGAGTCCTGACGTCGCTGAATAAACACGTGGTTGGAAGGGCCATGTCCGTCGTAACTCGAGAATATACCCCAGGTTCTCGCCGCAACTCGAGAAAAACCATGAGACTTCCCCCTCGCCGCAAGATGAGGCCCGATTCCCCTGCACTGCATGCAGAGCAATTCCGTGTTGCACATCACACATGAAATGAGCCTTGATTTCCTTGATGGCACTCCAGAGAAACCCCAAGAACACTGTTTCAAGGCTAGAGGGATCCTGAGGTCACTGTAGCAACACAAAAGAGCTCCGTGGACCAAAAATCAACTCGAGATGAGAGGTTAGTCCCTGGCTTCGACTCCAGAGGAATACCACCTTACCACAAGCACCTCAAGAGGAGGCTTCTCTCAACTCTAGCTATGTGAGAGGAACCCTGAGTTTGCGGCCTCAAGTGGAATGGATACCGCGATGCCCTGACGCGAAATAAGGCCGGATATCCCTGCAGTGACTTGAATGCAGGCTCGTCTTGCATCTCCCAAGACGAAAGGATGTCTGAATCCCCTGTGGAGACCACAGAGAAAGACCTAGTTCCCCACATCATCGCGACCGGAGGCCTCACATCCTTTGAAAACTCCAGATGTACGCGGAGATCAGTGCCTCCAAAGGAGACGATGCCTGACTCCTCGTGAAACTTGATAGGAGTCCCAGGATTCCTGTGGCACGTGGAAAGGGACCCTTGGTCTCCCGCCTCAGCTGGAGAGGCGTCCCAATTGCCCTGCCAAGCCTCGAGGAGAATCCCGAGTTGTCCCTCGCAACTAGGCAGGAGTCCTGACGTCGCTGAACAAACACGTGTGTGGAAGGGCCATTCCCGTCGTGACTCGAGAATATACCCCAGGTTCCCGCCGCAACTCGAGAAAAACCATGAGACTTCCCCGTTGCCGCGAGGTGAGGCCCGATTCCCCTGTACTGCGTGCAGAGCAATTCCGTGTTGCATATCACACATGAAAGGATCCTTGATTTCCTTGATGGCACTCCAGAGAAACCCCAAGAACACTCTTTCAAGGCTAGAGGGATCCTGAGGTCACTGTAGCCACACGAAAGAGCTCCGTGGACGAAAAATCAACTCGAGATGAGAGGTTAGTCCCTGGCTTCGACTCCAGAGGAATACCACCTTACCACAAGCACCTCAAGAGGAGGCTTCTCTCAGCTCTAGCTATGTGAGAGGAACCCTGAGTTCGCGGCCTCAAGTGGAATGGACACCGCGATGCCCTGACGCGAAATAAGGCCGGATATCCCTGCAGTGACTTGAATGCAGGCTCGTCTTGCATCTCCCAAGACGAAAGGATGTCTGAATCCCCTGTGGAGACCACAGAGAAAGACCTAGTTCCCCACCTCATCGTGACCGGAGGCCTCACATCCTTTGAAAACTCCAGAGGTACGCGGAGATCAGTGCCTCCAAAGGAGACGATGCCTGACTCCTCGTGAAACTTGATAGGAGTCCCAGGATTCCTGTGGCACGTGGAAAGGGACCCTTGGTCTCCCGCCTCAGGTGGAGAGGCGTCCCAATTGCCCTGCCAAGCCTCGAGGAGAATCCCGAGTTGTCCCTTGCAACTAGGCAGGAGTCCTGACGTCGCTGAACAAACACGTGGGTGGAAGGGCCATCCCCGTCGTAACTCGAGAATATACCCCAGGTTCCCGCCGCAACTCGAGAAAAACCATAAGACTTTCCCCTCGCGGCGAGATGAGGCCTGATTCCCCTGCACTGCATGCAGAGCAATTCCGTGTTGCATGTCACACATGAAAGGAGCCTTGATTTCCTTGATGGCACTCCAGAGAAACCCCAAGAACACTCTTTCAAGGCTAGAGGGATCCTGAGGTCACTGTAGCCACACGAAAGAGCTCCGTGGACCAAAAATCAACTCGAGATGAGAGGTTAGTCCCTGGCTTCGACTCCAGAGGAACACCACCTTACCACAAGCAACTCAAGAGGAGGCTTCTCTCAGCTCTAGGTATGTGAGAGGGACCCTGAGTTTGCGGCCTCAAGCGGAATGGACACCGCGATTCCCTGACTCGAAATAAGGCCGGATATCCCTGCAGTGACTTGAATGCAGGCTCGTCTTGCATTTCCCAAGATGAAAGGATGTCTGAATCCCCTGTGGAGACCACAGAGAAAGACCTAGTTCCCCACCTCATCGCGACCGAAGGCCTCACATCCTTTGAAAACTCCAGAGGTATGCGGAGATCAGTGCCTCCAAAGGAGACGATGCCTGACTTCTCGTGAAACTTGATAGGAGTCCCAGGATTCCTGTGGCACGTGGAAAGGGACCCTTGGTCTCCCGCCTCAGCTGGAGAGGCGTTCCAATTGCCCTGCCAAGCCTCGAGGAGAATCCCGAATTGTCCGTCGCAACTAGGCAGGAGTCCTGACGTCGCTGAACAAACACGTGTGTGGAAGGGCCATCCCCGTCGTAACTCGAGAATATACCCCAGGTTCTCGCCGCAACTCGAGAAAAACCATGAGACTTCCCCCTCGCCGCAAGATGAGGCCCGATTCCCCTGCACTGCATGCAGAGCAATTCCGTGTTGCACATCACACATGAAATGAGCCTTGATTTCCTAGATGGCACTCCAGAGAAACCCCAAGAACACTGTTTCAAGGCTAGAGGGATCCTGAGGTCACTGTAGCAACACGAAAGACCTCCGTGGACCAAAAATCAACTCGAGATGAGAGGTTAGTCCCTGGCTTCGACTCCAGAGGAATACCACCTTACCACAAGCACCTCAAGAGGAGGCTTCTCTCAGCTCTAGGTATGTGAGAGGGACCCTGAGTTTACGGCCTCAAGTGGAATGGACACCGCAATGCCCTGACTCGAAATAAGGCCGGATATCCCTGCAGTGACTTGAATGCAGGCTCGTCTTGCATCTCCCAAGACGAAAGGATGTCTGAATCCCCTGTGGAGAACACAGAGAAAGACCTAGTTCCCCACCTCATCGCGACCGGAGGCCTCACATCCTTTGAAAACTCCAGATGTACGCGGAGATCAGTGCCTCCAAAGGAGACGATGCCTGACTCCTCGTGAAACTTGATAGGAGTCCCAGGATTCCTGTGGCACGTGGAAAGGGACCCTTGGTCTCCCGCCTCAGCTGGAGAGGCGTCCCAATTGCCCTCCCAAGCCTCGAGGAGAATCCCGAGTTGTCCCTCGCAACTAGGCAGGAGTCCTGACGTCGCTGAACAAACACGTGTGTGGAAGGGCCATTCCCGTCGTGACTCGAGAATATACCCCAGGTTCCCGCCGCAACTCGAGAAAAACCATGAGACTTCCCCGTTGCCGTGAGGTGAGGCCCGATTCCCCTGTACTGCGTGCAGAGCAATTCCGTGTTGCATATCACACATGAAAGGATCCTTGATTTCCTTGATGGCACTCCAGAGAAACCCCAAGAACACTCTTTCAAGGCTAGAGGGATCCTGAGGTCACTGTAGCCACACGAAAGAGCTCCGTGGACCAAGAATCAACGTGAGATGAGAGTTTAGCCCCTGGCTTCCACTCCAGAGAAATACCACCTTACCACAAGCACTTCAAGAGTAGGCTTCTCTCAGCTCTAGGTATGTGAGAGGGACCCTGAGTTTGCGGCCTCAAGTGGAATGGACACCGCGATGCCCTGACTCGAAGTAAGGCCAGATATCCCTGCAGTGACTTGAATGCAGGCTCGTCTTGCATCTCCCAAGACGAAAGGATGTCTGAATCCCCTGTGGAGACCACAGAGAAAGAACTAGTTCCCCACCTCATTGCGACCGGAGGCCTCACATCCTTTGAAAACTCCAGAGGTACGCGGAGATCAGTGCCTCCAAAGGAGACGATGCCTGACTCCTCGTGAAACTTGATAGGAGTCCCAGGATTCCTGTGGCACGTGGAAAGGGACCCTTGGACTCCCGCCTCAGCTGGAGAGGCGTCCAAATTGCCCTGCCAAGCCTCGAGGAGAATTCCGAGTTGTCCCTCGCAACTAGGCAGGAGTCCTGACGTCGCTGAACAAACACGTGTGTGGAAGGGCCATTCCCGTCGTAACTCGAGAATATACCCCAGGTTCCCGCCGCTACTCGAGAAAAACAATGAGACTTCCCCCTCACCGCGAGATGAGGCCCGATTCCCCTGCACTGCGTGCAGAGCAATGCCGTGTTGCACATCACACAGGAAAGGAGCCTTGATTTCCTTGATGGCACTCCAGAGAAAGCCCAAGAACACTGTTTCAAGCCTAGAGGGATCCTGAGGTCACTGTAGCCACAAGAAAGAGCTCCGTGGACCAAAAATCAACTCGAGATGAGAGGGTAGTCCCTGGCTTCGACTCCAGAGGAATACCACCTTAGCACAAGCACCTCAAGAGGAGGCTTCTCTCAGCTCTAGGTATGTGAGAGGGACCCTGAGTTTTCGGCCTCAAGTGCAATGGACACCGTGATGCACTGACTAAAAATAAGGTCGGATATCCCTGCAGTGATTTGAATGCAGGTTCCTCTTGCATCTCCCAAGAAGAAAGGATGTCTGAATCCCCTGTGGAGACCACAGAGAAAGACCTAGTTCCCCACCTCATCGTGATCGGAGGCCTCACATCCTTTGAAAACTCCAGAGGTACGCGGAGATCAGTGCCTCCAAAGAAGACGATGCCTGACTTCCCGTGAAACTTGATAGGAGTCCCAGGATTCCTGTGGCACGTGGAAAGGGACACTTGGTCTCCCGCCTCAGCTGGAGAGGCGTCCCAATTGCCCTGCCAAGCCTCGAGGAGAATCCCGAGTTGTCCCTCGTAACTAGGCAGGAGTCCTGACGTTGCTGAACAAACACCTGTGTGGAAGGGCCATCCCCGTCGTAACTCGAAAATATACCCCTGGTTCCCGCCGCAACTCGAGAAAAACCATGAGACTTCCCCCTCACCGCGAGATGAGGCCCGATTCCCCTGCACTGCGTGCAGAGCAATTCCGTGTTGCACATCACACATGAAAGGAGCCTTGATTTCCTTGATGGCACTCCAGAGAAACCAAAAGAACACTCTTTCAAGGCTAGAGGGATCCTGAGGTCACTGTAGCAACACAAAAGAGCTCCGTGGACCAAAAATCAACTCGAGATGAGAGGTTAGTCCCTGGCTTCGAATCCAGAGGAATACCACCTTACCACATGCACCTCAAGAGGAGGCTTCTCTCAGCTCTAGCTATGTGAGAGGGACCCTGAGTTTGCAGCCTCAAGTGGAATGGACACCGCGATGCCCTGACTCGAAATAAGGCCGGATATCCCTGCAGTGACTTGAATGCAGGCTCGTCTTGCATCTCCCAAGACGAAAGGATGTCTGAATCCCCTGTGGAGACCACAGAGAAAGACATAGTTCCCCACCTCATCGCGACCGGAAGCCTCACATCCTTTGAAAACTCCAGAGGTACGCGGAGATCAGTGCCTCCAAAGGAGACGATGCCTGACTCCTCGTGAAACTTGATACGAGTCCCAGGATTCCCGTGGCACGTGGAAAGGGACACTTGGTCTCCCGCCTCAGCTGGAGAGGTGTCCCAATTGCCCTGCCATGCCTCGAGTAGAATCCCGAGTTGTCCCTCGCAACTAGGCAGGAGTCCTGATGTCGCTGAAGAAACACGTGGGTGGAAGGTCCATCCCCGTCATAACTCGAGAATATACCCCAGGTTCACGCCGCAACTCGAGAAAAACCATGAGACTTCCCCCTCGCCGCGAGATGAGGCCTGATTCCCCTGCACTGCATGCAGAGCAATTCCGTGTTGCATGTCACACATGAAAGGAGCCTTGATTTCCTTGATGGCACTCCAGAGAAACCCCAAGAACACTGTTTCAAGGCTAGAGGGATCCTGAGGTCACTGTAGCAACACAAAAGAGCTCCGTGGACCAAAAATCAACTCGAGATGAGAGGTTAGTCCCTGGCTTCGACTCCAGAGGAATACCACCTTACCACAAGCAACTCAAGAGGAGGCTTCTCTCAGCTGTAGCTATATGACAGGGACCCTGAGTTTGCGGCCTCAAGTGGAATGGACACCGCGATGCCCTGACTCGAAATAAGGCCGGATATCCCTGCAGTGACTTGAATGCAGGCTCGTCTTGCATCTCCCAAGATGAAAGGATGTCTGAATCCCCTGTGGAGACCACAGAGAAAGACCTAGTTCCCCACCTCATCGCGACCGGAGGCCTCACATCCTTTGAAAACTCCAGAGGTACGCGGAGATCAGTGCCTCCAAAGTAGACGATGCCTGACTTCTCGTGAAACTTGATAGGAGTCCCAGGATTCCTGTGGCACGTGTAAAGGGACCCTTGGTCTCCCGCCTCAGCTGGAGAGGCGTCCCAATTGCCCTGCCAAGCCTCGAGGAGAATCCCGAGTTGTCCCTCGCAACTAGGCAGGAGTCCTGACGTCGCTGAACAAACACGTGTGTGGAAGGGCCATCCCCGTCGTAACTCGAGAATATACCCCAGGTTCCCGCCGCAACTCGAGAAAAACCATGAGACTTCCCCCTCACCGCGAGATGAGGCCCGATTCCCCTGCACTGCGTGCAGAGCAATTCCGTGTTGCACATCACACATGAAAGGAGCCTTGATTTCCTTGATGGCACTCCAGAGAAACCCCAAGAACACTGTTTCAAGGCTAGAGGGATCCTGAGGTCACTGTAGCAACACAAAAGAGCTCCGTGGACCAAAAATCAACTCGAGATGAGAGGGTAGTCCCCGGCTTCGACTCCAGAGGAATACCACCTTACCACAAGCACCTCAAGAGGAGGCTTCTCTCAGCTCTAGGTATGTGAGAGGGACCCTGAGTTTGCGGCCTCAAGTGGAATGGACACCGCGATGCCCTGACTCGAAATAAGGCCGGATATCCCTGCAGTGACTTGAATGCAGGCTCGTCTTTCATCTCCCCAGACGAAAGGATGTCTGAATCCCCTGTGGAGACCACAGAGAAAGACCTAGTTCCCCACCTCATCGCGACCGGAGGCCTCACATCTTTGAAAACTCCAGAGGTAAGCGGAGATCAGTGCCTCCAAAGGAGACGATGCCTGACTCCTCGTGAAACTTGATAGGAGTCCCAGAATTCCTGTGGAACGTGGAAAGGGACCCTTGGTCTCCCGCCTCAGCTGGAGAGGCGTCCCAATTGCCCTGCCAAGCCTCGAGGAGAATCCCGAGTTGTCCCTCGCAACTAGGCAGGAGTTCTGACGTCGCTGAACAAACACGTGGGTGGAAGGGCCATTCCCGTCGTAACTCGAGAATATACCCCAGGTTCCCGCCGCAACTCGAGAAAAACCATGAGACTTCCCCCTCGCCGCGAGATGAGGCCCGATTCCCCTGCACTGCGTGCAGAGCAATTCCGTGTTGCACATCACACATGAAAGGAGCCTTGATTTCCTTGATGGCACTCCAGAGAAACCCCAAGAACACTGTTTCAAGGCTAGAGGGATCCTGAGGTCACTGTAGCAACACGAAAGAGCTCCGTGGACGAAAAATCAACTCGAGATGAGAGCGTAGTCCCTGGCTTCGACTCCAGAGGAATACCACCTTACCACAAGCACCTCAAGAGGAGGCTTCTCTCAGCTCTATGTATGTGAGAGCGACCCTGAGTTTGCGGCCTCAAGTGGAATGGACACCGCGATGCCCTGACTCGAAATAAGGCCGGATATCCCTGCAGTGACTTGAATGCAGGCTCGTCTTGCATCTCCCAAGATGAAAGGATGTCTGAATCCCCTGTGGAGACCACAGAGAAAGACCTAGTTCCCCACCTCATCGCGACCGGAGGCCTCACATCCTTTGAAAACTCCAGAGGTACGCGGAGATCAGTGCCTCCAAAGGAGACGATGCCTGACTCCTCGTGAAACTTGATAGGAGTCCCAGGATTCCTGTGGCACGTGGAAAGGGACCCTTGGTCTCCCGCCTCAGCTGGAGAGGCGTCCAAATTGCCCTGCCAAGCCTTGAGGAGAATCCCGAGTTGTCCCTCGCAACTAGGCAGGAGTCCTGACGTCGCTGAACAAACACATGGGTGGAAGGGCCATTCCCGTCGTAACTCGAGAATATACCCCAGGTTCCCGCCGCAACTCGAGAAAAACCATGAGACTTCCCCCTCGCCGCGAGATGAGGCCCGATTCCCCTGCACTGCGTGCAGAGCAATTCCGTGTTGCACATCACACATGAAAGGAGCCTTGATTTCCTTGATGGCACTCCAGAGAAACCCCAAGAACACTCTTTCAAGGCTAGAGGGATCCTGAGGTCACTGTAGCAACACAAAAGAGCTCCGTGGACCAAAAATCAACTCGAGATGAGAGCGTAGTCCCTGGCTTCGACTCCAGAGGAATACCACCTTACCACAAGCACCTCAAGAGGAGGCTTCTCTCAGCTCTATGTATGTGAGAGCGACCCTGAGTTTGCGGCCTCAAGTGGAATGGACACCGCGATGCCCTGACTCGAAATAAGGCCGCATATCCCTGCAGTGACTTGAATGCAGGCTCATCTTGCATCTCCCAAGACGAAAGGATGTCTGAATCCCCTGTGGAGACCACAGAGAAAGACCTAGTTCCCCACCTCATCGCCACCGGAGGCCTCACATCCTTTGAAAACTCCAGAGGTACGCGGAGATCAGTGCCTGCAAAGGAGACGATGCCTGACTCCTCGTGAAACTTGATAGGAGTCCCAGGATTCCTGTGGCACGTGGAAAGGGACCCTTGGTCTCCCGCCTCAGCTGGAGAGGCGTCCCAATTGCCCTGCCAAGCCTCGAGGAGAATCCCGAGTTGTCCCTCGCAACTAGGCAGGAGTCCTGACGTCGCTGAACAAACACGTGTGTGGAAGGGCCATCCCCGTCGTAACTCGAGAATATACCCCAGGTTCCCGCCGCAACTCGAGAAAAACCATGAGAATTCCCCCTCACCGCGAGATGAGGCCCGATTCCCCTGCACTGCGTGCAGAGCAATTCCGTGTTGCACATCACACATGAAAGGAGCCTTGATTTCCTTGATGGCACTCCAGAGAAACCCCAAGAACACTGTTTCAAGGCTAGAGGGATCCTGAGGTCACTGTAGCAACACAAAAGAGCTCTGTGGACCAAAAATCAACTCGAGATGAGAGGTTAGTCCCTGGCTTCGACTGCAGAGGAATACCACCTTACCACAAGCACCTCAAGAGGAGGCTTCTCTCAGCTCTAGCTATGTGACAGGGACCCTGAGTTTGCGGCCTCAAGTGGAATGGACACCGCGATGCCCTGACTCGAAATAAGGCCGGATATCCCTGCAGTGACTTGAATGCAGGCTCGTCTTGCATCTCCCAAGATGAAAGGACGTCTGAATCCCCTGTGGAGACCACAGAGAAAGACCTAGTTCCACACCTCATCGCGACCGGAGGCCTCACATCCTTTGAAAACTCCATAGGTACGCGGAGATCAGTGCCTCCAAAGGAGACGATGCCTGACTTCTCGTGAAACTTGATAGGAGTCACAGGATTCCTGTGGCACGTGGAAAGGGACCCTTGGTCTCCTGCCTCAGCTGGAGAGGCGTTCCAATTGCCCTGCCAAGCCTCGAGGAAATTCCGGAGTTGTCCGTCGCAACTAGGGAGGAGTCCTGACGTCGCTGAATAAACACGTGGTTGGAAGGGCCATCCCCGTCGTAACTCGAGAATATACCCCAGGTTCTCGCCGCAACTTGAGAAAAACCATGAGACTTCCCTCTCGCCGCAAGATGAGGCCCGATTCCCCTGCACTGCATGCAGAGCAATTCCGTGTTGCACATCACACATGAAATGAGCCTTGATTACCTTGATGGTACTCCAGCGAAACCCCAAGAACACTGTTTCAAGGCTAGAGGGATCCTGAGGTCACTGTAGCAACACGAAAGAGCTCCGTGGACCAAAAATCAACTCGAGATGAGAGGTTAGTCCCTGGCTTCGACTCCAGAGGAATACCACCTTACCACAAGCACCTCAAGAGGAGGCTTCTCTCAGCTCTAGCTATGTGAGAGGGACCCTGAGTTTGCAGCATCAAGTGGAATGGACACCGCGATGCCGTGACTCGAAATAAGGCTGGATATCCCTGCAGTGACTTGAATGCAGGCTCGTCTTGCATCTCCCAAGACGAAAGGATGTCTGAATCCCCTGTGGAGACCACAGAGAAAGACCTAGTTCCCCACCTCATCGCGACCAGAGGCCTCACATCCTTTGAAAACTCCAGATGTACGCAGAGATCAGTGCCTCCAAAGGAGACGATGCCTGACTCCTCGTGAAACTTGATAGGAGTCCCAGGATTCCTGTGGCACGTGGAAAGGGACCCTTGGTCTCCCGCCTCAGCTGGAGAGGCATCCCAATTGCCCTGCCAAGCCTCGAGGAGAATCCCGAGTTGTCCCTCGCAACTAGGGAGGAGTCCTGACGTCGCTGAACAAACACGTGTGTGGAAGGGTCATTCCCGTCGTGACTCGAGAATATACCCCAGGTTCCCCCCGCTACTCGAGAAAAACCATGAGACTTCCCCCTCACCGCGAGATGAGGCCCGATTCCCCTGCACTGCGTGCAGAGCAATTCCGTGTTGCACATCACACATGAAAGGAGCCTTGATTTCCTTGATGGCACTCCAGAGAAACCCCAAGAACACTGTTTCAAGGCTAGAGGGATCCTGAGGTCACTGTAGCCACACAAAAGAGCTCCATGGACGAAAAATCAACTCGAGATGAGAGGTTAGTCCCTGGCTTCGACTCCAGAGGAATACCACCTTACCACAAGCACCTCAAGAGGAGGCTTCTCTCATCTCTAGGTATGTGAGAGGGACCCTGAGTTTGCGGCCTCAAGTGGAATGGACACCGCGATGCCCTGACTCGAAATAAGGCCGGATATCCCTGCAGTGACTTGAATGCAGGCTCGTCTTGCATCTCCCAAGATGAAAGGATGTCTGAATCCCCTGTGGAGACCACAGAGAAAGACCTAGTTCTCCACCTCATCGCGACCGGAGGCCTCACATCCTTTGAAAACTCCAGAGGTACGCGGAGATCAGTGCCTCCAAAGGAGACGATGCCTGACTCCTCGTGAAACTTGATAGGAGTCCCAGGATTCCTGTGGCACGTGGAAAGGGACCCTTGGTCTACCGCCTCAGCTGGAGAGGCGTCCCAATTGCCCTGCCAAGCCACGAGGAGAATCCCGAGTTGTCCCTCGCAACTAGGCAGGAGTCCTGACGTCGCTGAACAAACACGTGTGTGGAAGGGCCATTCCCATCGTAACTCGAGAATATACCCCAGGTTCCCGCCGAAACTCGAGAAAAACCATGAGACTTCCCCCTCGCCGCGAGATGAGGCCCGATTCCCCTGCACTGCGTGCAGAGCAATTCCGTGTTGCACATCACACATGAAAGGAGCCTTGATTTCCTTGATGGCACTCCAGAGAAACCCCAAGAACACTGTTTCAAGGCTAGAGGGATCCTGAGGTCACTGTAGCAACACAAAAGAGCTCCGTGGACCAAAAATCAACTCGAGATGAGAGGTTAGTCCCTGGATTCGACTCCAGAGGAATACCACCTTACCACAAGCACCTCAAGAGGAGGCTTCTCTCAGCTCTAGGTATGTGAGAGGGACCCTGAGTTTGCGGCCTCAAGTGGAATGGACACCGCGATGCCCTGACTCGAAATAAGGCCGGATATCCCTGCAGTGACTTGAATGCAGGCTCGTCTTGCATCTCCCAAGACGAAAGGATGTCTGAATCCCCTGTGGAGACCACAGAGAAAGACCTAGTTCCCCACCTCATCGCGACCGGAGGCCTCACATCCTTTGAAAACTCCAGAGGTACGCGGAGATCAGTGCCTCCAAAGGAGACGATGCCTGACTCCTCGTGAAACTTGATAGGAGTCCCAGGATTCCTGTGGCACGTGGAAAGGAACCCTTGGTCTCCCGTCTCAGCTGGAGAGGCGTCCCAATTGCCCTGCCAAGCCTCGAGGAGAATCCCGAGTTGTCCCTCGCAACTAGGCAGGAGTCCTGACGTCGCTGAACAAACACGTGTGTGGAAGGGCCATCCCGGTCGTAACTCGAGAATATACCCCAGGTTCCCGCCGCAACTCGAGAAAAACCATGAGACTTCCCCCTCACCGCGAGATGAGGCCCGATTCCCCTGCACTGCGTGCAGAGCAATTCCGTGTTGCACATCACACATGAAAGGAGCCTTGATTTCCTTGATGGCACTCCAGAGAAACCCCAAGAACAGTGTTTCAAGGCTAGAGGGATCCTGAGGTCACTGTAGCAACACAAAAGAGCTCCGTGGACCAAAAATCAACTCGAGATGAGAGGGTAGTCCCCGGCTTCGACTCCAGAGGAATACCACCTTACCACAAGCACCTCAAGAGGAGGCTTCTCTCAGCTTTAGGTATGTGAGAGGGACCCTGAGTTCGCGGCCTCAAGTGGAATGGACACCGCGATGCCCTGACTCGAAATAAGGCCGGATATCCCTGCAGTGACTTGAATGCAGGCTCGTCTTGCATCTCCCAAGACGAAAGGATGTCTGAATCCCCTGTGGAGACCACAGAGAAAGACCTAGTTCCCCACCTCATCGCGACCGGAGGCCTCACATCCTTTGAAAACTCCAGAGGTACGCGGAGATCAGTGCCTCCAAAGGAGACGATGCCTGACTCCTCGTGAAACTTGATAGGAGTCCCAGGATTCCTGTGGCACGTGGAAAGGGACCCTTGGTCTCCCGCCTCAG
Organism: Cervus elaphus; assembly: GCF_910594005.1. Classification (NCBI taxonomy): domain Eukaryota; kingdom Metazoa; phylum Chordata; class Mammalia; order Artiodactyla; family Cervidae; genus Cervus; species Cervus elaphus. The sequence goes on along the minus strand of NC_057834.1, from coordinate 8,826,429 downwards.
CTGGAGAGGCGTCCCAATTGCCCTGCCAAGCCTCGAGGAGAATCCCGAGTTGTCCCTCGCAACTAGGCAGGAGTCCTGACGTCGCTGAACAAACACGTGGGTGGAAGGGCCATTCCCGTCGTAACTCGAGAATATACCCCAGGTTCCCGCCGCAACTCGAGAAAAACCATGAGACTTCCCCCTCGCCGCGAGATGAGGCCCGATTCCCCTGCACTGCGTGCAGAGCAATTCCGTGTTGCACTTCACACATGAAAGGAGCCTTGATTTCCTTGATGGCACTCCAGAGAAACCCCAAGAACACTGTTTCAAGGCTAGAGGGATCCTGAGGTCACTGTAGCAACACGAAAGAGCTCCGTGGACCAAAAATCAACTCGAAATGAGAGGGTAGTCCCTGGCTTCGACGCCAGAGGAATAGCACCTTACCACAAGCACCTCAAGAGGAGGCTTCTCTCAGCTCTAGGTATGTGAGAGGGACCCTGAGTTTGCGGCCTCAAGTGAAATGGACACCGCGATGCCCTGACTCGAAATAAGGCCGGATATCCCTGCAGTGACTTGAATGCAGGCTCGTCTTGCATCTCCCAAGACGAAAGGATGTCTGAATCCCCTGTGGAGACCACAGAGAAAGACCTAGTTTCCCACCTCATCGCGACCGGAGGCCTCACATCCTTTGAAAACTCCAGAGGTACGCGGAGATCAGTGCCTCCAAAGGAGACGATGCCTGACTCCTCGTGAAACTTGATAGGAGACCCAGGATTCCTGTGGCACGTGGAAAGGGACCCTTGGTCTCCCGCCTCAGGTGGAGAGGCGTCCCAATTGCCCTGCCAAGCCTCGAGGAGAATCCCGAGTTGTCCCTCGCACCCTCGCAACTAGGCAGGAGTCCTGACGTCGCTGAACAAACACATGGGTGGAAGGGCCATCCCCGTCGTAACTCGAGAATATACCCCAGGTTCCCGCCGCAACTCGAGAAAAACCATGAGATTTCCCCCTCACCGCGAGATGAGGCCCGATTCCCCTGCACTGCGTGCAGAGCAATTCCGTGTTGCACATCAAAAATGAAACGAGCCTTGATTTCCTTGATGGCCCTCCAGAGAAACCCCAAGAATACTCTTTCAAGGCTAGAGGGATCCTGAGGTCACTGTAGCCACACGAAAGAGCTCCGTGGACCAAAAATCAACTCGAGATGAGAGGTTAGTCCCTGGCTTCGACTCCAGAGGAATACCACCTTACCACAAGCACCTCAAGAGGAGGCTTCTCTCAGCTCTAGGTATGTGAGAGGGACCCTGAGTTTGCGGCCTCAAGTGGAATGGACACCGCGATGCCCTGACTCGAAATAAGGCCGGATATCCCTGCAGTGACTTGAATACAGGCTCGTCTTGCATCTCCCAAGACGAAAGGATGTCTGAATCCCCTGTGGAGACCACAGAGAAAGACCTAGTTCCCCACCTCATCGCGACCGGAGGCCTCACATCCTTTGAAAACTCCAGAGGTACGCGGAGATCAGTGCCTCCAAAGGAGACGATGCCTGACTCCTCGTGTAACTTGATAGGAGTCCCAGGATTACTGTGGCACGTGGAAAAGGACTCTTGGTCTCCCGCCTCAGCTGGAGAGGCGTCCCAATTGCCCTGCCAAGCCTCGAGGAGAATCCCGAGTTGTCCCTCGCAACTAGGCAGGAGTCCTGACGTCGCTGAACAAACACGTGTGTGGAAGGGCCATCCCCGACGTAACTCGAGAATATACCCCAGTTTCCCGCCGCAACTCGAGAAAAACCATGAGACTTCCCCCTCGCCGCGAGATGAGGCACGATTCCCCTGCACTGCGTGCAGAGCAATTCCGCGTTGCACATCACACATGAAAGGAGCCTTGATTTCCTTGATGGCACTCCAGAGAAACCCCAAGAACAATGTTTCAAGGCTAGAGGGATCCTGAGGTCACTGTAGCAACACAAAAGAGCTCCGTGGACCAAAAATCAACTCGAGATGAGAGGTTAGTACCTGGCTTCGACTCCAGAGGAATACCACCTTACCACAAGCACCTCAAGAGGAGGCTTCTTTCAGCTCTAGGTATGTGAGAGGGACCCTGAGTTTGCGGCCTCAAGTGGAATGGACACCGCGATGCCCTGACTCGAAATAAGGCCGGTTATCCCTGCAGTGACTTGAATACAGGCTCGTCTTGCATCTCCCAAGATGAAAGGATGTCTGAATCCCATGTGGAGACCACAGAGAAAGACCTAGTTCCCCACCTCATCGCGACCGGAGGCCTCACATCCTTTGAAAACTCCAGAGGTACGCGGAGATCAGTGCCTCTAAAGGAGACGATGCCTGACTCCTCGTGAAACTTGATAGGAGTCCCAGGATTCCTGTGGCACGTGGAAAGGGACCCTTGGTCTCCCGCCTCAGCTGGAGAGGCGTCCCAATTGCCCTGCCAAGCCTCGAGGAGAATCCCGAGTTGTCCCTCGCAACTAGGCAGGAGTCCTGCCGTCGCTGAACAAACACGTGTGTGGAAGGGCCATCCCCGTCGTAACTCGAGAATATACCCCAGGTTCCCGGCGCAACTCGAGAAAAACCATGAAATTTCCCCCTCACCGCGAGATGAGGCCCGATTCCCCTGCACTGCGTGCAGAGCAATTCCGTGTTGCACATCAAAAATGAAACGAGCCTTGATTTCCTTGATTGCCCTCCAGAGAAACCCCAAGAACACTCTTTCAAGGCTAGAGGGATCCTGAGGTCACTGTAGCCACACGAAAGAGCTCCGTGGACCAAAAATCAACTCGAGATGAGAGGTTAGTCCGTGGCTTCGACTCCAGAGGAATACCACCTTACCACAAGCACCTCAAGAGGAGGCTTCTCTCAGCTCTAGGTATGTGAGAGGGACCCTGAGTTTGCGGCCTCAAGTGGAATGGACACCGCGATGCCCTGACTCGAAATAAGGCCGGATATCCCTGCAGTGACTTGAATACAGGCTCGTCTTGCATCTCCCAAGACGAAAGGATGTCTGAATCCCCTGTGGAGACCACAGAGAAAGACCTAGTTCCCCACCTCATCGCGACCGGAGGCCTCACATCCTTTGAAAACTCCAGAGGTACGCGGAGATCAGTGCCTCCAAAGGAGACGATGCCTGACTCCTCGTGAAACTTGATAGGAGTCCCAGGATTCCTGTGGCACGTGGAAAGGGACCCTTGGTCTCCCGCCTCAGCTGGAGAGGCGTCCCAATTGCCCTGCCAAGCCTCGAGGAGAATCCCGAGTTGTCCCTCGCAACTAGGCAGGAGTCCTGACGTCGCTGAACAAACACGTGGGTGGAAGGGCCATCCCCGTCGTAACTCGAGAATATACCCCAGGTTCCCGCCGCAACTCGAGAAAAACCATGAGACTTCCCCCTCGCCGCGAGATGAGGCACAATTCCCCTGAACTGCGTGCAGAGCAATTCCGTGTTGCACATCACACATGAAAGGAGCCTTGATTTCCTTGATGGCACTCCAGAGAAACCCCAAGAACAGTGTTTCAAGGCTAGAGTCATCCTGAGGTTACTGTAGCAACACGAAAGAGCTCCGTGGAAAAAGAATCAACTCGATATGAGAGGTTAGTCCCTGGCTTCGACTCCAGAGGAATACCACCTTACCACAAGCACCTCAAGAGGAGGCATCTTTCAGCTCTAGGTATGTTAGAGGGACCCTGAGTTTGCGGCCTCAAGTGGAATGGACACCGCGATGCCCTGACTCGAAATAAGGCTGGATATCCCTGCAGTGACTGGAATGCAGGCTCGTCTTGCATCTCCCAAGACGAAAGGATGTCTGAATCCCCTGTGGAGACCACAGAGAAAGACCTAGTTCCCCACCTCATCGCGACCGGAGGCCTCACATCCTTTGAAAACTCCAGATGTACGCGGAGATCAGTGCCTCCAAAGGAGACGATGCCTGACTCCTCGTGAAACTTGATAGGAGTCCCAGGATTCCTGTGGCACGTGGAAAGGGACCCTTGGTCTCCCGCCTCAGCTGGAGAGGCGTCCCAATTGCCCTGCCAAGCCTCGAGGAGAATCCCGAGTTGTCCCTCGCAACTAGGCAGGAGTCCTGACTTCGCTGAACAAACACGTGGGTGGAAGGGCCATTCCCGTCGTAACTCGAGAATATACCCCAGGTTCCCGCCGCAACTCGAGAAAAACCATGAGACTTCCCCCTCACCGCGAGATGAGGCCCGATTCCCCTGCACTGCGTGCAGAGCAATTCCGTGTTGCACATCACACATGAAAGGAGCCTTGATTTCCTTGATGGCACTCCAGAGAAACCCCAAGAACACTGTTTCAAGGCTAGAGGGATCCTGAGGTCACTGTAGCAACACGAAAGAGCTCCGTGGACCAGAAATCAACTCGAGATGAGAGGGTAGTCCCTGGCTTCGACTCCAGAGGAATACCACCTTTCCACAAGCACCTCAAGAGGAGGCTTCTCTCAGCTCTAGGTATGTGAGAGGGACCCTGAGTTTGCGGCCTCAAGTGGAATGGACACCGCGATGCCCTGACTCGAAATAAGGCCAGATATCCTTGCAGTGACTTGAATGCAGGCTCGTCTTGCATCTCCCAAGACGAAAGGATGTCTGAATCCCCTGTGGAGACCACAAAAAAGACCTAGTTCCCCACCTCATCGCGACCGGAGGCCTCACATCCTTTGAAAACTCCAGAGGAACGCGGAGGTCAGTGCCTCCAAAGGAGACGATGCCTGACTCCTCGTGAAACTTGATAGGAGTCCCAGGATTCCTGTGGCACGTGGAAAGGGACCCTTGGTCTCCCGCCTCAGCTGGAGAGGCGTCCCAATTGCCCTGCCAAGCCTTGAGGAGAATCCCGAGTTGTCCCTCGCAACTAGGCAGGAGTCCTGACGTCGCTGAACAAACACGTGTGTGGAAGGGCCATCCCTGTCGTAACTCGAGAATATACCCCAGGTTCCCGCCGCAACTCGAGAAAAACCATGAGATTTCCCCCTCACCGCGAGATGAGGCCCGATTCCCCTGCACTGCGTGCAGAGAAATTCCGTGTTGCACATCACACATGAAAAGAGCCTTGATTTCCTTGATGGCACTCCAGAGAAACCCCAAAAACACTCTTTCAAGGCTAGAGGGATCCTGAGGTCACTGTAGCCACACGAAAGAGCTCCGTGGACCAAAAATCAACTCGAGATGAGAGGTTAGTCCCTGGCTTCGACTCCAGAGGAATACCACCTTACCACAAGCACCTCAAGAGGAGGCTTCTCTCAGCTCTAGGTATGTGAGAGGGACCCTGAGTTTGCGGCCTCAAGTGGAATGGACACCGCGATGCCCTGACTCGAAATAAGGCCGGATATCCCTGCAGTGACTTGAATACAGGCTCGTCTTGCATCTCTCAAGACGAAAGGATGTCTGAATCCCATGTGGAGACCACAGAGAAAGACCTAGTTCCCCACCTCATCGCGACCGGAGGCCTCACATCCTTTGAAAACTCCAGATGTACGCGGAGATCAGTGCCTCCAAAGGAGACGATGCCTGACTCCTCGTGAAACTTGATAGGAGTCCCAGGATTCCTGTGGCACGTGGAAAGGGACACTTGGTCTCCCGCCTCAGCTGGAGAGGCGTCCCAATTGCCTGCCAAGCCTCGAGGAGAATCCCGAGTTGTCCCTCGCAACTAGGCAGGAGTCCTGACGTCGCTGAACAAACACGTGTGTGGAAGGGCCATCCCCGTCGTAACTCGAGAATATACCCCAGGTTCCCGCCGCAACTCGAGTAAAACCATGAGATTTCCCCCTCACCTCGAGATGAGGCCCGATTCCCCTGCACTGCGTGCAGAGCAATTCCGTGTTGCACATCAAAAATGAAACGAGCCTTGATTTCCTTGATGGCCCTCCAGAGAAACCCCAAGAACACTTTTTCAAGGCTGGAGGGATCCTGAGGTCACTGTAGCCACACGAAAGAGCTCCGTGGACCAAAAATCAACTCGAGATGAGAGGTTAGTCCCTGGCTTCGACTCCAGAGGAATACCACCTTACCACAAGCACCTCAAGAGGAGGCTTCTCTCAGCTCTAGGTATGTGAGAGGGACCCTGAGTTTGCGGCCTCAAGTGGAATGGACACCGCGATGCCCTGACACGAAATAAGGCCGGATATCCCTGCAGTGACTTGAATACAGGCTCGTCTTGCATCTCCCAAGACGAAAGGATGTCTGAATCCCATGTGGAGACCACAGAGAAAGACCTAGTTCCCCACCTCATCGCGACTGGAGGCATCACATCCGTTGAAAACTCCAGAGGTACGCGGAGATCAGTGCCTCCAAAGGAGACGATGCCTGACTCCTCGTGAAACTTGATAGGAGTCCCAGGATTCCTGTGGCACGTGGAAAGGGACCCTTGGTCTCCCGCCTCAGCTGGAGAGGCGTCCCAATTGCCCTGCCATGCCTCGAGGAGAATCCCAAGTTATCCCTCACAACTAGGCAGGAGTCCTGACGTCGCTGAACAAACACGTGTGTGGAAGGGCCATCCCCGTCGTAACTCGAGAATATACCCCAGGTTCCCGCCGCAACTCGAGAAAAATCATGAGACTTCCCCCTCACCCCGAGATGAGACCCGATTCCCCTGCACTGCGTGCAGAGCTATTCCGTGTTGCACATCACACATGAAAGGAGCCTTGATTTCCTTGATGGCACTCCAGAGAAACCCCAAGAACACTGTTTCAAGGCTAGAGGGATCCTGAGGTCACTGTAGCAACACAAAAGAGCTCCGTGGACCAAAAATCAACTCGAGATGAGAGGTTAGTCCCTGGCTTCGACTCCAGAGGAATACCACCTTACCACAAGCACCTCAAGAAGAGGCTTCTCTCAGCTCTAGGTATGTGAGAGGGACCCTGAGTTTGCGGCCTCAAGTGGAATGGACACCGCGATGCCCTGACTCGAAATAAGGCCGGATATCCCTGCAGTGACTTGAATGCAGGCTCGTCTTGCATCTCCCAAGACGAAAGGATGTCTGAATCCCCTGTGGAGACCACAGAGAAAGACCTAGTTCCCCACCTCATCGCGACCGGAGGCCTCACATCCTTTGAAAACTCCAGAGGTACGCGGAGATCAGTGCCTCCAAAGGAGACGATGCCTGACACCTCGTGAAACTTGATAGGAGTCCCAGGATTACTGTGGCACGTGGAAAGGGACACTTGGTCTCCCGCCTCAGCTGGAGAGGCGTCCCAATTGCCCTGTCAAGCCTCGAGGAGAATCCCGAGTTGTCCCTCGCAACTAGGCAGGAGTCCTGACGTGGCTGAACAAACACGTGTGTGGAAGGGCCATCCCCGTCGTAACTCGAGAATATACCCCAGGTTCCCGCCACAACTCGAGAAAAACCATGAGACTTCCCCCTCACCCCGAGATGAGGCCCGATTCCCCTGCACTGCGTGCAGAGCAATTCCGTGTTGCACATCACACATGAAAGGAGCCTTGATTTCCTTGATGGCACTCCAGAGAAACCCCAAGAACACTGTTTCAAAGCTAGAGTGATCCTGAGGTCACTGTAGCAACACAAAAGAGCTCCGTGGACCAAAAATCAACTCGAGATGAGAGGGTAGTCCCTGGCTTCGACTCCAGAAGAATACCACCTTACCACAAGCACCTCAAGAAGAGGCTTCTCTCAGCTCTAGGTATGTGAGAGGGACCCTGAGTTTGCGGCCTCAAGTGGAATGGACACCGCGATGCCCTGACTCGAAATAAGGCCGGATATCCCAGCAGTGACTTGAATGCAGGCTCGTCTTGCATCTCCCAAGACGAAAGGATGTCTGAATCCCCTGTGGAGACCACAGAGAAAGACCTAGTTCCCCACCTCATCGCGACCGGAGGCCTCACATCCTTTGAAAACTCCAGAGGTACGTGGAGATCAGTGCCTCCAAAGGAGACGATGCCTGACTCCTCGTGAAACTTGATAGGAGTCCCAGGATTCCTGTGGCACGTGGAAAGGGACACTTGGTCTCCCGCCTCAGCTGGAGAGGCGTCCCAATTGCCCTGCCAAGCCTCGAGGAGAATCCCGAGTTGTCCCTCGCAACTAGGCAGGAGTCCTGACGTTGCTGAACAAACACGTGTGTGGAAGGGCCATCCGCGTCGTAATTCGAGAATATACCCCAGGTTCCCGCCGCAACTCGAGAAAAACCATGAGATTTCCCCCTCACCGCGAGATGAGGCCCGATTCCCCTGCACTGCATGCAGAGCAATTCCGTGTTGCACATCAAAAAAGAAACGAGCCTTGATTTCCTTGATGGCCCTCCAGAGAAACCCCAAGAACACTCTTTCAAGGCTAGAGGGATCCTGAGGTCACTGTAGCCACACGAAAGAGCTCCGTGGACCAAAAATCAACTCGAGATGAGAGGTTAGTCCCTGGCTTCGACTCCAGAGGAATACCACCTTACCACAAGCACCTCAAGAGGAGGCTTCTCTCAGCTCTAGGTATGTGAGAGGGACCCTGAGTTTGCGGCCTCAAGTGGAATGGACACCGCGATGCCCTGACGCGAAATAAGGCCGGATATCCCTGCAGTGACTTGAATACAGGCTCGTCTTGCATCTCCCAAGACGAAAGGATGTCTGAATCCCATGTGGAGACCACAGAGAAAGACCTAGTTCCCCACCTCATCGCGACCGGAGGCCTCACATCCTTTGAAAACTCCAGAGGTACGCGGAGATCAGTGCCTCCAAAGGAAACGATGCCTGACTCCTCGTGAAACTTGATAGGAGTCCCAGGATTCCTGTGGCACGTGGAAAGGGACCCTTGGTCTCCCGCCTCAGCTGGAGAGGCGTCCCAATTGCCCTGCCATGCCTCGAGGAGAATCCCAAGTTGTCCCTCACAACTAGGCAGGAGTCCTGACGTCGCTGAACAAACACGTTTGTGGAAGGGCCATCCCCGTCGTAACTCGAGAATATACCCCAGGTTCCCGCCGCAACTCGAGAAAAATCATGAGACTTCCCCCTCACCCTGAGATGAGGCCCGATTCCCCTGCACTGCGTGCAGAGCAATTCCGTGTTGCACATCACACATGAAAGGAGCCTTGATTTCCTTGATGGCACTCCAGAGAAACCCCAAGAACACTGTTTCAAGGCTAGAGGGATCCTGAGGTCACTGTAGCAACACAAAAGAGCTCCGTGGACCAAAAATCAACTCGAGATGAGAGGTTAGTCCCTGGCTTCGACTCCAGAGGAATACCACCTTACCACAAGCACCTCAAGAAGAGGCTTCTCTCAGCTCTAGGTATGTGAGAGCGACCCTGAGTTTGCGGCCTCAAGTGGAATGGACACCGCGATGCCCTGACTCGAAATAAGGCCGGATATCCCTGCAGTGACTTGAATGCAGGCTCGTCTTGCATCTCCCAAGACGAAAGGATGTCTGAATCCCCTGTGGAGACCACAGAGAAAGAACTAGTTCCCCACCTCATCGCGACCGGAGGCCTCACATCCTTTGAAAACTCCAGAGGTACGCGGAGATCAGTGCCTCCAAAGGAGACGATGCCTGACTCCTCCTGAAACTTGATAGGAGTCCCAGGATTCCTGTGGCACGTGGAAAGGGACCCTTGGTCTCCCGACTCAGCTGGAGAGGCGTCCCAATTGCCCTGCCAAGCCTCGAGGAGAATCCCGAGTTGTCCCTCGCAACTAGGCAGGAGTCCTAACGTCGCTGAACAAACACGTGTCTGGAAGGGCCATTCCCGTCGTAACTCGAGAATATACCCCAGGTTCCCGCCGCAACTCGAGAAAAACCATGAGACTTCCCACTCACCCCGAGATGAGGCCCGATTCCCCTGCACTGCGTGCAGAGCAATTCCGTGTTGCACATCACACATGAAAGGAGCCTTGATTTCCTTGATGGCACTCCAGAGAAACACCAAGAACACTGTTTCAAGGCTAGAGGGATCCTGAGGTCACTGTAGCAACGCAAAAGAGCTCCGTGGACCAAAAATCAACTCGAGATGAGAGGGTAGTCCCTGGCTTCGACTCCAGAGGAATACCACCTTACCACAAGCACCTCAAGAAGAGGCTTCTCTCAGCTCTAGGTATGTGAGAGGGACCCTGAGTTTGCGGCCTCAAGTGGAATGGACACCGCGATGCCCTGACTCGAAATAAGGCCGGATATCCCTGCAGTGACTTGAATGCAGGCTCGTCTTGCATCTCCCAAGACGAAAGGATGTCTGAATCCCCTGTGGAGACCACAGAGAAAGACCTAGTTCCCCACCTCATCGAGACCGGAGGCCTCACATCCTTTGAAAACTCCAGAGGGACGCGGAGATCAGTGCCTCCAAAGGAGACGATGCCTGACTCCTCGTGAAACTTGATAGGAGTCCCAGGATTCCTGTGGCACGTGGAAAGGGACACTTGGTCTCCCGCCTCAGCTGGAGAGGCGTCCCAATTGCCCTGCCAAGCCTCGAGGAGAATCCCGAGTTGTCCCTCGCAACTAGGCAGGAGTCCTGACGTCGCTGAACAAACACGTGTGTGGAAGGGCCATCCGCGTCGTAACTCGAGAATATACCCCAGGTTCCCGCCGCAACTCGAGAAAAACCATGAGATTTCCCCCTCACCGCGAGATGAGGCTCGATTCCCCTGCACTGCATGCAGAGCAATTCCGTGTTGCACATCAAAAAAGAAACGAGCCTTGATTTCCTTGATGGCCCTCCAGAGAAACCCCAAGAACACTCTTTCAAGGCTAGAGGGATCCTGAGGTCACTGTAGCCACACGAAAGAGCTCCGTGGACGAAAAATCAACTCGAGATGAGAGGTTAGTCCCTGGCTTCGACTCCAGAGGAATACCACCTTACCACAAGCACCTCAAGAGGAGGCTTCTCTCAGCTCTTGGTATGTGAGAGGGACCCTGAGTTTGCGGCCTCAAGTGGAATGGACACCGCGATGTCCTGACGCGAAATAAGACCGGATATCCCTGCAGTGACTTGAATACAGGCTCGTCTTGCATCTCCCAAGACGAAAGGATGTCTGAATCCCATGTGGAGACCACAGAGAAAGACCTAGTTCCCCACCTCATCGCGACCGGAGGCCTCACATCCTTTGAAAACTCCAGAGGTACGCGGAGACCAGTGCCTCCAAAGGAGACGATGCCTGACTCCTCGTGAAACTTGATAGGAGTCCCAGGATTCCTGTGGCACGTGGAAAGGGACCCTTGGTCTCCCGCCTCAGCTGGAGAGGCGTCCCAATTGCCCTGCCATGCCTCGAGGAGAATCCCAAGTTGTCCCTCACAACTAGGCAGGAGTCCTGACGTCGCTGAACAAACACGTGTGTGGAAGGGCCATCCCCGTCGTAACTCGAGAATATACCCCAGGTTCCCGCCGCAACTCGAGAAAAATCATGAGACTTCCCCCTCACCCCGAGATGAGGACCGATTCCCCTGCACTGCGTGCAGAGCAATTCCGTGTTACACATCACACATGAAAGGAGCCTTGATTTCCTTGATGGCACTCCAGAGAAACCCCAAGAACACTGTTTCAAGGCTAGAGGGATCCTGAGGTCACTGTAGCAACACAAAAGAGCTCCGTGGACCAAAAATCAACTCGAGATGAGAGGTTAGTCCCTGGCTTCGACTCCAGAGGAATACCACCTTACCACAAGCACCTCAAGAAGAGGCTTCTCTCAGCTCTAGGTATGTGAGAGGGACCCTGAGTTTGCGGCCTCAAGTGGAATGGACACCGCGATGCCCTGACTCGAAATAAGGCCGGATATCCCTGCAGTGACTTGAATGCAGGCTCGTCTTGCATCTCCCAAGACGAAAGGATGTCTGAATCCCCTGTGGAGACCACAGAGAAAGACCCAGTTCCCCACCTCATCGCGACCGGAGGCCTCACATCCTTTGAAAACTCCAGAGGTACGCGGAGATCAGTGCCTCCAAAGGAGACGATGCCTGACTCCTCGTGAAACTTGATAGGAGTCCCAGGATTCCTGTGGCACGTGGAAAGGGACCCTTGGTCTCCCGCCTCAGCTGGAGAGGCGTCCCAATTGCCCTGCCAAGCCTCGAGGAGAATCCCGAGTTGTCCCTCGCAACTAGGCAGGAGTCCTGACGTCGCTGAACAAACACGTGTGTGGAAGGGCCATCCCCGTCGTAACTCGAGAATATACCCCAGGTTCCCGCCGCAACTCGAGAAAAACCATGAGACTTCCCCCTCACCCCGAGATGAGGCCCGATTCCCCTGCACTGCGTGCAGAGCAATTCCGTGTTGCACATCACACATGAAAGGAGCCTTGATTTCCTTGATGGCACTCCAGAGAAACCCCAAGAACACTGTTTCAAGGCTAGAGTGATCCTGAGGTCACTGTAGCAACACAAAAGAGCTCCGTGGACCAAAAATCAACTCGAGATGAGAGGGTAGTCCCTGGCTTCGACTCCAGAGGAATACCACCTTACCACAAGCACCTCAACAAGAGGCTTCTCTCAGCTCTAGGTATGTGAGAGGGACCCTGAGTTTGCGGCCTCAAATGGAATGGACACCGCGATGCCCTGACTCGAAATAAGGCCGGATATCCCTGCAGTGACTTGAATGCAGGCTCGTCTTGCATCTCCCAAGACGAAAGGATGTCTGAATCCCCTGTGGAGACCACAGAGAAAGACATAGTTCCCCACCTCATCGCGACCGGAGGCCTCACATCCTTTGAAAACTCCAGAGGGACGCGGAGATCAGTGCCTCCAAAGGAGACGATGCCTGACTCCTCGTGAAACTTGATAGGAGTCCCAGGATTCCTGTGGCACGTGGAAAGGGACCCTTGGTCTCCCGCCTCAGCTGGAGAGGCGTCCCAATTGCCCTGCCAAGCCTCGAGGAGAATCCCGAGTTGTCCCTCGCAACTAGGCAGGAGTCCGGCCGTCGCTGAACAAACACGTGGGTGGACGGGCCATCCCCATTGTAACTTGAGAATATACCCCAGGTTCCCGCCGCAACTCGAGAAAAACCATGAGACTTCCCCCTCACCCCGAGATGAGGCCCGATTCCCCTGCACTGCATGCAGAGCAATTCCGTGTTGCACATCAAAAAAGAAACGAGCCTTGATTTCCTTGATGGCCCTCCAGAGAAACCCCAAGAACACTCTTTCAAGGCTAGAGGGATCCTGAGGTCACTGTAGCCACACGAAAGAGCTCCGTGGACCAAAAATCAACTCGAGATGAGAGGTTAGTCCCTGGCTTCGACTCCAGAGGAATACCACCTTACCACAAGCACCTCAAGAGGAGGCTTCTCTCAGCTCTAGGTATGTGAGAGGGACCCTGAGTTTGCGGCCTCAAGTGGAATGGACACCGCGATGTCCTGACGCGAAATAAGGCCGGATATCCCTGCAGTGACTTGAATACAGGCTCGTCTTGCATCTCCCAAGACGAAAGGATGTCTGAATCCCATGTGGAGACCACAGAGAAAGACCTAGTTCCCCACCTCATCGCGACCGGAGGCCTCACATCCTTTGAAAACTCCAGAGGTACGCGGAGACCAGTGCCTCCAAAGGAGACGATGCCTGACTCCTCGTGAAACTTGATAGGAGTCCCAGGATTCCTGTGGCACGTGGAAAGGGACCCTTGGTCTCCCGCCTCAGCTGGAGAGGCGTCCCAATTGCCCTGCCATGCCTCGAGGAGAATCCCAAGTTGTCCCTCACAACTAGGCAGGAGTCCTGACGTCGCTGAACAAACACGTGTGTGGAAGGGCCATCCCCGTCGTAACTCGAGAATATACCCCAGGTTCCCGCCGCAACTCGAGAAAAATCATGAGACTTCCCCCTCACCCCGAGATGAGGCCCGATTCCCCTGCACTGCGTGCAGAGCAATTCCGTGTTGCACATCACACATGAAAGGAGCCTTGATTTCCTTGATGGCACTCCAGAGAAACCCCAAGAACACTGTTTCAAGGCTAGAGGGATCCTGAGGTCACTGTAGCAACACAAAAGAGCTCCGTGGACCAAAAATCAACTCGAGATGAGAGGTTAGTCCCTGGCTTCGACTCCAGAGGAATACCACCTTACCACAAGCACCTCAAGAAGAGGCTTCTCTCAGCTCTAGGTATGTGAGAGCGACCCTGAGTTTGCGGCCTCAAGTGGAATGGACACCGCGATGCCCTGATGCGAAATAAGGCCGGATATCCCTGCAGTGACTTGAATGCAGGCTCTTCTTGCATCTCCCAAGACGAAAGGATGTCTGAATCCCCTGTGGAGACCACAGAGAAAGACCTAGTTCCCCACCTCATCGCGACCGGAGGCCTCACATCCTTTGAAAACTCCAGAGGTACGCGGAGATCAGTGCCTCCAAAGGAGACGATGCCTGACTCCTCGTGAAACTTGATAGGAGTCCCAGGATTCCTGTGGCACGTGGAAAGGGACCCTTGGTCTCCCGCCTCAGCTGGAGAGGCGTCCCAATTGCCCTGCCAAGCCTCGAGGAGAATCCCGAGTTGTCCCTCGCAACTAGGCAGGAGTCCTAACGTCGCTGAACAAACACGTGTGTGGAAGGGCCATCCCCGTCGTAACTCGAGAATATACCCCAGGTTCCCGCCGCAACTCGAGAAAAACCATGAGACTTCCCCCTCACCCCGAGATGAGGCCCGATTCCCCTGCACTGCGTGCAGAGCAATTCCGTGTTGCACATCACACATCAAAGGAGCCTTGATTTCCTTGATGGCACTCCAGAGAAACCCCAAGAACACTGTTTCAAGGCTAGAGGGATCCTGAGGTCACTGTAGCAACACAAAAGAGCTCCGTGGATCAAAAATCAACTCGAGATGAGAGGGTAGTCCCTGGCTTCGACTCCAGAGGAATACCACCTTACCACAAGCACCTCAAGAAGAGGCTTCTCTCAGCTCTAGGTATGTGAGAGGGACCCTGAGTTTGCGGCCTCAAGTGGAATGGACACCGCGATGCCCTGACTCGAAATAAGGCCGGATATCCCTGCAGTGACTTGAATGCAGGCTCGTCTTGCATCTCCCAAGACGAAAGGATGTCTGAATCCCCTGTGGAGACCACAGAGAAAGACCTAGTTCCCCACCTCATCGAGACCGGAGGCCTCACATCCTTTGAAAACTCCAGAGGTACGCGGAGATCAGTGCCTCCAAAGGAGACGATGCCTGACTCCTCGTGAAACTTGATAGGAGTCCCAGGATTCCTGTGGCACGTGGAAAGGGACACTTGTTCTCCCGCCTCAGCTGGAGAGGCGTCCCAATTGCCCTGCCAAGCCTCGAGGAGAATCCCGAGTTGTCCCTCGCAACTAGGCAGGAGTCCTGACGTCGCTGAACAAACACGTGTGTGGAAGGGCCATCCGCGTCGTAACTCGAGAATATACCACAGGTTCCCGCCGCAACTCGAGAAAAACCATGAGATTTCCCCCTCACCGCGAGATGAGGCCCGATTCCCCTGCACTGCATGCAGAGCAATTCCGTGTTGCACATCAAAAAAGAAACGAGCCTTGATTTCCTTGATGGCCCTCCAGAGAAACCCCAAGAACACTCTTTCAAGGCTAGAGGGATCCTGAGGTCACTGTAGCCACACGAAAGAGCTCCGTGGACCAAAAATCAACTCGAGATGAGAGGTTAGTCCCTGGCTTCGACTCCAGAGGAATACCACCTTACCACAAGCACCTCAAGAGGAGGCTTCTCTCAGCTCTTGGTATGTGAGAGGGACCCTGAGTTTGCGGCCTCAAGTGGAATGGACACCGCGATGTCCTGACGCGAAATAAGGCCGGATATCCCTGCAGTGACTTGAATACAGGCTCGTCTTGCATCTCCCAAGACGAAAGGATGTCTGAATCCCATGTGGAGACCACAGAGAAAGACCTAGTTCCCCACCTCATCGCGACCGGAGGCCTCACATCCTTTGAAAACTCCAGAGGTACGCGGAGACCAGTGCCTCCAAAGGAGACGATGCCTGACTCCTCGTGAAACTTGATAGGAGTCCCAGGATTCCTGTGGCACGTGGAAAGGGACCCTTGGTCTCCCGCCTCAGCTGGAGAGGCGTCCCAATTGCCCTGCCATGCCTCGAGGAGAATCCCAAGTTGTCCCTCACAACTAGGCAGGAGTCCTGACGTCGCTGAACAAACACGTGTGTGGAAGGGCCATCCCCGTCGTAACTCGAGAATATACCCCAGGTTCCCGCCGCAACACGAGAAAAATCATGAGACTTCCCCCTCACCCCGAGATGAGGCCCGATTCCCCTGCACTGCGTGCAGAGCAATTCCGTGTTGCACATCACACATGAAAGGAGCCTTGATTTCCTTGATGGCACTCCAGAGAAACCCCAAGAACACTGTTTCAAGGCTAGAGGGATCCTGAGGTCACTGTAGCAACACAAAAGAGCTCCGTGGACCAAAAATCAACTCGAGATGAGAGGTTAGTCCCTGGCTTCGACTCCAGAGGAATACCACCTTACCACAAGCACCTCAAGAGGAGGCTTCTCTCAGCTCTAGGTATGTGAGAGGGACCCTGAGTTTGCGGCCTCAAGTGGAATGGACACCGCGATGCCCTGACTCGAAATAAGGCCGGATATCCCTGCAGTGACTTGAATGCAGGCTCGTCTTGCATCTCCCAAGACGAAAGGATGTCTGAATCCCCTGTGGAGACCACAGAGAAAGACCTAGTTCCCCACCTCATCGCGACCGGAGGCCTCACATCCTTTGAAAACTCCAGAGGTACGCGGAGATCAGTGCCTCCAAAGGAGATGATGCCTGACTCCTCGTGAAACTTGATAGGAGTCCCAGGATTCCTGTGGCACGTGGAAAGGGACCCTTGGTCTCCCGCCTCAGCTGGAGAGGCGTCCCAATTGCCCTGCCAAGCCTCGAGGAGAATCCCGAGTTGTCCCTCGCAACTAGGCAGGAGTCCTGACGTCGCTGAACAAACACGTGTGTGGAAGGGCCATCCCCGTCGTAACTCGAGAATATACCCCAGGTTCCCGCCGCAACTCGAGAAAAACCATGAGACTTCCCCCTCGCCGCGAGATGAGGCACGATTCCCCTGTACTGCGTGCAGAGCAATTCCGTGTTGCACATCACACATGACAGGAGCCTTGATTTCCTTGATGGCACTCCAGAGAAACCCCAAGAACACTGTTTCAAGGATGGAGTCATCCTGAGGTCACTGTAGCAACACGAAAGAACTCCGTGGACCAAGAATCAACTCGAGATCAGAGGTTAGTCCCTGGCTTCGACTCCAGAGGAATACCAACTTACCACAAGTACCTCAAGAGGAGGCTTCTCTCAGCTCTAGGTATGTGAGAGGGACCCTGAGTTTGCGGCCTCAAGTGGAATGGACACTGCGATGCCCTGACTCGAAATAAGGCTGGATATCCCTGCAGTGACTGGAATGCAGGCTCGTCTTGCATCTCCCAAGACGAAAGGATGTCTGAATCCCCTTTGGAGACCACAGAGAAAGACCTAGTTCCCCACCTCATCGCGACCGGAGGCCTCACATCCTTTGAAAACTCCAGAGGGACGCGGAGATCAGTGCCTCCAAAGGAGACGATGCCTGACTCCTCGTGAAACTTGATAGGAGTCCCAGGATTCCTGTGGCACGTGGAAAGGGACCCTTGGTCTCCCGCCTCAGCTGGAGAGGCGTCCCAATTGCCCTGCCAAGCCTCAAGGAGAATCCCGAGTTGTCCATCGCAACTAGGCAGGAGTCCTGACGTCGCTGAACAAACACGTGGGTGGAAGGGCCATCCCCGTCGGAACTCGAGAATATACCCCAGGTTCCCGCCGCAACTCGAGAAAAACCATGAGACTTTCCCCTTGCCGTGAGATGAGGCCCGATTCCCCTGCACTGCGTGCAGAGCAATTCCGTGTTGCACATCACACATGAAAGGAGCCTTGATTTCCTTGATGGCCCTCCAGAGAAACCCCAAGAACACTCTTTCAAGGCTAGAGGGATCCTGAGGTCACTGTAGCCACATGAAAGAGCTCCGTGGACCAAAAATCAACTCGAGATGAGAGGTTAGTCCCTGGCTTCGACTCCAGAGGAATACCACCTTACCACAAGCACCTCAAGAGGAGGCTTCTCTCAGCTCTAGGTATGTGAGAGGGACCCTGAGTTTGCGGCCTCAAGTGGAATGGACACCGCGATGCCCTGACGCGAAATAAGGCCGGATATCCCTGCAGTGACTTGAATACAGGCTCGTCTTGCATCTCCCAAGACGAAAGGATGTCTGAATCCCACGTGGAGACCACAGAGAAAGACCTAGTTCCCCACCTCATCGCGACCGGAGGCCTCACATCCTTTGAAAACTCCAGAGGTACGCGGAGATCACTGCCTCCAAAGGAGACGATGCCTGACTCCTCGTGAAACTTGATAGGAGTCCCAGGATTCCTGTGGCACGTGGAAAGGGACCCTTGGTCTCCCGCCTCAGCTGGAGAGGCGTCCCAATTGCCCTGCCAAGCCTCGAGGAGAATCCCTAGTTGTCCCTCGCAACTAGGCAGGAGTCCTGACGTCGCTGAACAAACACGTGTGTGGAAGGGCCATCCCCGTCGTAACTCGAGAATATACCCCAGGTTCCCGCCACAACTCGAGAAAAACCATGAGACTTCCCCCTCACCCCGAGATGAGGCCCGATTCCCCTGCACTGCGTGCAGAGCAATTCCGTGTTGCACATCACACATGAAAGGAGCCTTGATTTCCTTGATGGCACTCCAGAGAAACCCCAAGAACACTGTTTCAAGGCTAGAGTGATCCTGAGGTCACTGTAGCAACACAAAAGAGCTCCGTGGACCAAAAATCAACTCGAGATGAGAGGGTAGTCCCTGGCTTCGACTCCAGAGGAATACCACCTTACCACAAGCACCTCAAGAAGAGGCTTCTCTCAGCTCTAGGTATGTGACAGGGACCCTGAGTTTGCGGCCTCAAGTGGAATGGACACCGCGATGCCCTGACGCGAAATAAGGCCGGATATCCCTGCAGTGACTTGAATACAGGCTCGTCTTGCATCTCCCAAGACGAAAGGATGTCTGAATCCCATGTGGAGACCACAGAGAAAGACCTAGTTCCCCACCTCATCGCGACCGGAGGCCTCACATCCTTTGAAAACTCCAGAGGTACGCGGAGATCAGTGCCTCCAAAGGAGACGATGCCTGACTCCTCGTGAAACTTGATAGGAGTCCCAGGATTCCTGTGGCACGTGGAAAGGGACCCTTGGTCTCCCGCCTCAGCTGGAGAGGCGTCCCAATTGCCCTGCCAAGCCTCGAGGAGAATCCCGAGTTGTCCCTCGCAACTAGGCAGGAGTCCTGACGTCGCTGAACAAACACCTGTGTGGAAGGGCCATCCCCGTCGTAACTCGAGAATATACCCCAGGTTCCCGCCGCAACTCGAGAAAAACCATGAGACTTCCCCCTCACCCCGAGATGAGGCCCGATTCCTCTGCACTGCGTGCAGAGCAAATCCGTGTTGCACATCAAAAATGAAACGAGCCTTGATTTCCTTGATGGCCCTCCAGAGAAACCCCAAGAACACTCTTTCAAGGCTAGAGGGATCCTGAGGTCACTGTAGCCACACGAAAGAGCTCCGTGGACGAAAAATCAACTCGAGATGAGAGGTTAGTCCCTGGCTTCGACTCCAGAGGATTACCACCTTACCACAAGCACCTCAAGAGGAGGCTTCTCTCAGCTCTAGGTATGTGAGAGGGACCCTGAGTTTGCGGCCTCAAGTGAAATGGACACCGCGATGCCCTAACGCAAAATAATCCCGGATATCCCTGCAGTGACTTGAATGCAGGCTCGTCTTGCATCTCCCAAGACGAAAGGATGTCTGAATCCCCTGTGGAGACCACAGAGAAAGACCTAGTTCCCCACCTCATCGTGACCGGAGGCCTCACATCCTTTGAAAACTCCAGAGGTACACGGACATCAGTGCCTCCAAAGGAGACGATGCCTGACTCCTCGTGAAACTTGATAGGAGTCCCAGGATTCCTGTGGCACGTGGAAAGGGACCGTTGGTCTCCCGCCTCAGGTGGAGAGGCGTCCCAATTTCCCTGCCAAGCCTCGAGGAGAATCCCGAGTTGTCCCTCGCAACTAGGCAGGAGTCCTGACGTCGCTGAAGAAACACGTGGGTGGAAGGGCCATCCCCGTCGTAACTCGAGAATATACCCCAGGTTCCCGCCGCAACTCGAGAAAAACCATGAGACGTCCCCCTCGCCGCGAGATGAGGCAAGATTCCCCTGTACTGCGTGCAGAGCAATTCCGTGTTGCACATCACACATGAAAGGAGCCTTGATTTCCTTGATGGCACTCCAGAGAAACCCCAAGAACAGTGTTTCAAGGATAGAGTCATCCTGAGGTCACTGTAGCAACACGAAAGAGCTCCGTGGACCAAGAATCAACTCGAGATGAGAGGTTAGTCCCTGGCTTCGACTCCAGAGGAATACCAACTTACCACAAGCACCTCAAGAGGAGGCTTCTCTCAGCTCTAGGTATGTGAGAGGGACCCTGAATTTGCGGCCTCAAGTGGAATGGACACCGCGATGCCCTGACTCGAAATAAGGCCGGTTATCCCTGCAGTGACTTGAATGCAGGCTCGTCTTGCATCTCCCAAGACGAAAGGATGTCTGAATCTCATGTGGAGACCACAGAGAAAGACCTAGTTCCCCACCTCATCGCGACCGGAGGCCTCACATCCTTTGAAAACTCCAGAGGTACGCGGAGATCAGTGCCTCCAAAGGAGACGATGCCTGACTCCTCGTGAAACTTGATAGGAGTCCCAGGATTCCTGTGGCACGTGGAAAGGGACCCTTGGTCTCCCGCCTCAGCTGGAGAGGCGTCCCAATTGCCCTGCCAAGCCTCGAGGAGAATCCCTAGTTGTCCCTCACAACTAGGCAGGAGTCCTGACGTCGCTGAACAAACACGTGTGTGGAAGGGCCATCCCCGTCGTAACTCGAGAATATACCCCAGGTTCCGCCGCAACTCGAGAAAAACCATGAGACTTCCCCCTCACCCCGAGATGAGGCCCGATTCCCCTGCACTGCGTGCAGAGCAATTCCGTGTTGCACATCACACATGAAAGGAGCCTTGATTTCCTTGATGGCACTCCAGAGAAACCCCAAGAACACTGTTTCAAGGCTAGAGTGATCCTGAGGTCACTGTAGCAACACAAAAGAGCTCCGTGGACCAAAAATCAACTCGAGATGAGAGGGTAGTCCCTGGCTTCGACTCCAGAGGAATACCACCTTACCACAAGCACCTCAAGAAGAGGCTTCTCTCAGCTCTAGGTATGTGACAGGGACCCTGAGTTTGCGGCCTCAAGTGGAATGGACACCGCGATGCCCTGACTCGAAATAAGGCCGGATATCCCTGCAGTGACTTGAATGCAGGCTCGTCTTGCATCTCCCAAGACGAAAGGATGTCTGAATCCCCTGTGGAGACCACAGAGAAAGACCTAGTTCCCCACCTCATCGTGACCGGAGGCCTCACATCCTTTGAAAACTCCAGAGGTACACGGACATCAGTGCCTCCAAAGGAGACGATGCCTGACTCCTCGTGAAACTTGATAGGAGTCCCAGGATTCCTGTGGCACGTGGAAAGGGACCGTTGGTCTCCCGCCTCAGGTGGAGAGGCGTCCCAATTTCCCTGCCAAGCCTCGAGGAGAATCCCGAGTTGTCCCTCGCAACTAGGCAGGAGTCCTGACGTCGCTGAAGAAACACGTGGGTGGAAGGGCCATCCCCGTCGTAACTCGAGAATATACCCCAGGTTCCCGCCGCAACTCGAGAAAAACCATGAGACGTCCCCCTCGCCGCGAGATGAGGCAAGATTCCCCTGTACTGCGTGCAGAGCAATTCCGTGTTGCACATCACACATGAAAGGAGCCTTGATTTCCTTGATGGCACTCCAGAGAAACCCCAAGAACAGTGTTTCAAGGATAGAGTCATCCTGAGGTCACTGTAGCAACACGAAAGAGCTCCGTGGACCAAGAATCAACTCGAGATGAGAGGTTAGTCCCTGGCTTCGACTCCAGAGGAATACCAACTTACCACAAGCACCTCAAGAGGAGGCTTCTCTCAGCTCTAGGTATGTGAGAGGGACCCTGAATTTGCGGCCTCAAGTGGAATGGACACCGCGATGCCCTGACTCGAAATAAGGCCGGTTATCCCTGCAGTGACTTGAATACAGGCTCGTCTTGCATCTCCCAAGACGAAAGGATGTCTGAATCTCATGTGTAGACCACAGAGAAAGACCTAGTTCCCCACCTCATCGCGACCGGAGGCCTCACATCCTTTGAAAACTCCAGAGGTACGCGGAGATCAGTGCCTCCAAAGGAGACGATGCCTGACTCCTCGTGAAACTTGATAGGAGTCCCAGGATTCCTGTGGCACGTGGAAAGGGACCCTTGGTCTCCCGCCTCAGCTGGAGAGGCGTCCCATTTGCCCTTCCATGCCTCGAGGAGAATCCCGAGTTGTCCCTCGCAACTAGGCAGGAGACCTGACGTCGCTGAACAAACACGTGGGTGGAAGGGCCATCCCCGTGGGAACTCGAGAATATACCCCAGGTTCCCGCCGCAACTCGAGAAAAACCATTAGAATTCCCCCTCGCCGCAAGCTGAGGTCCGATTCCCCTGCACTGCGTGCAGAGCAATTCCGTGTTGCACATCACACATGAAAGGAGCCTTGATTTCCTTGATGGCACTCCAGAGAAACCCCAAGAACACTGTTTCAAGGCTAGAGGGATCCTGAGGTCACTGTAGCAACACAAAAGAGCTCCGTGGACCAAAAATCAACTCGAGATGAGAGGTTAGTCCCTGGATTCGACTCCAGAGGAATACCACCTTACCACAAACACCTCAAGAGGAGGCTTCTCTCAGCTCTAGCTATGTGACAGGGACCCTGAATTTGCGGCCTCAAGTGGAATGGACACCGCGATGCCCTGACTCGAAATAAGGCCGGATATCCCTGCAGTGACTTGAATGCAGGCTCGTCTTGCATCTCCCAAGACGAAAGGATGTCTGAATCCCCTGTGGAGACCACAGAGAAAAACCTAGTTCCCCACCTCATCGCGACCGGAGGTCTCACATCCTTTGAAAACTCCAGAGGTACGCGGAGATCAGTGCCTCCAAAGGAGACGATGCCTGACTCCTCGTGAAACTTGATAGGAGTCCCAGGATTCCTGTGGCACGTGGAAAGGGGCACTTGGTCTCCCGCCTCAGCTGGAGAGGCGTCCCAATTGCCCTGCCAAGCCTCGAGGAGAATCCCGAGTTGCCCCTCGCAACTAGGCAGGAGTCCTGACGTCGCTGAACAAACACGTGTGTGGAAGGGCCATCCCCGTCGTAACTCGAGAATATACCCCAGGTTCCCGCCGCAACTCAAGAAAAACCATGAGACTTCCCCCTCGCCGCGAGATGAGGCCCGATTCCTCTGCACTGCGTGCAGAGCAAATCCGTGTTGCACATCAAAAATGAAACGAGCCTTGATTTCCTTGATGGCCCTCCAGAGAAACCCCAAGAACACTCTTTCAAGGCTAGAGGGATCCTGAGGTCACTGTAGCCACACGAAAGAGCTCCGTGGACGAAAAATGAACTCGAGATGAGAGGTTATTCCCTGGCTTCGACTCCAGAGGAATACCACCTTACCACAAGCACCTCAAGAGGAGGCTTCTCTCAGCTCTAGCTATGTGAGAGGGACCCTGAGTTTGCAGCCTCAAGTGGAATGAACACCGCGATGCCCTGACTCGAAATAAGGCCGGATATCCCGGCAGTGACTTGAATGCAGGCTCGTCTTGCATCTCCCAAGACGAAACGATGTCTGAATCCCATGTGGAGACCACAGAGAAAGACCTAGTTCCCCACCTCATCGCGACCGGAGGCCTCACATCCTTTGAAAACTCCAGAGGTACGCGGAGATCAGTGCCTCCAAAGGAGACGATGCCTGACTCCTCGTGAAACTTGATAGGAGTCCCAGGATTCCTGTGGCACGTGGAAAGGGACACTTGGTCTCCCGCCTCAGCTGGAGAGGCGTCCCAATTGCCCTGCCAAGCCTCGAGGAGAATCCCGAGTTTTCCCTCGCAGCTAGGCAGGAGTCCTGACGTCGCTGAACAAACACGTGGGTGGAAGGGACATTCCCGTCGTAACTCGAGAATATACCCCAGGTTCCCGCCGCAACTCGAGAAAAACCATGAGACTTCCCCCTCGCCGCGAGATGATGCCCGATTCCCCTGCACTGCGTGCAGAGCAATTCCGTGTTGCACATCACACATTAAAGGAGCCTTGATTTCCTTGATGGCACTCCAGAGAAACCCCAAGAACACTGTTTCAAGGCTAGAGGGATCCTGAGGTCACTGTAGCAACACAAAAGAGCTCCGTGGACCAAAAATCAACTCGAGATGAGAGGGTAGTCCCTGGCTTCGACTCCAGAGGAATACCACCTTACCACAAGCACCTCAAGAGGAGGTTTCTCTCAGCTCTAGGTATGTGAGAGGGACCCTGAGTTTGCGGCCTCAAGTGGAATGGACACCGCGATGCCCTGACTCGAAATAAGGCCGGATATCCCTGCAGTGACTTGAATGCAGGCTCGTCTTGCATCTCCCAAGACGAAAGGATGTCTGAATCCCCTGTGGAGACCACAGAAAAAGACCTAGTTCCCCACCTCATCGCGACCGGAGGCCTCACATCCTTTGAAAACTCCAGAGGTACGCGGAGATCAGTGCCTCCAAAGGAGACGATGCCTGACTCCTCGTGAAACTTGATAGGAGTCCCAGGATTCCTGTGGCACTTGGAAAGGGAAACTTGGTCTCCCGCCTCAGCTGGAGAGGCGTCCCAATTGCCCTGCCAAGCCTCGAGGAGAATCCTGAGTTGTCCCTCACAACTAGGCAGGAGACCTGACGTCGCTGAACAAACACGTGGGTGGAAGGGCCATCCCCGTGGGAACTCGAGAATATACCCCAGGTTCCCGCCGCAACTCGAGAAAAACCATTAGAATTCCCCCTCGCCGCAAGATGAGTTCCGATTCCCCTGCACTGCGTGCAGAGCAATTCCGTGTTGCACATCACACATGAAAGGAGCCTTGATTTCCTTGATGGCACTCCAGAGAAACCCCAAGAACACTGTTTCAAGGCTAGAGGGATCCTGAGGTCACTGTAGCAACACAAAAGAGCTCCGTGGACCAAAAATCAACTCGAGATGAGAGGTTAGTCCCTGGATTCGACTCCAGAGGAATACCACCTTACCACAAACACCTCAAGAGGAGGCTTCTCTCAGCTCTAGCTATGTGACAGGGACCCTGAATTTGCGGCCTCAAGTGGAATGGACACCGCGATGCCCTGACTCGAAATAAGGCCGGATATCCCTGCAGTGACTTGAATGCAGGCTCGTCTTGCATCTCCCAAGACGAAAGGATGTCTGAATCCCCTGTGGAGACCACAGAGAAAAACCTAGTTCCCCACCTCATCGCGACCGGAGGCCTCACATCCTTTGAAAACTCCAGAGGTACGCGGAGATCAGTGCCTCCAAAGGAGACGATGCCTGACTCCTCGTGAAACTTGATAGGAGTCCCAGGATTCCTGTGGCACGTGGAAAGGGGCACTTGGTCTCCCGCCTCAGCTGGAGAGGCGTCCCAATTGCCCTGCCAAGCCTCGAGGAGAATCCCGAGTTGTCCCTCGCAACTAGGCAGGAGTCCTGACGTCGCTGAACAAACACGTGTGTGGAAGGGCCATCCCCGTCGTAACTCGAGAATATACCCCAGGTTCCCGCCGCAACTCAAGAAAAACCATGAGACTTCCCCCTCGCCGCGAGATGAGGCCCGATTCCTCTGCACTGCGTGCAGAGCAAATCCGTGTTGCACATCAAAAATGAAACGAGCCTTGATTTCCTTGATGGCCCTCCAGAGAAACCCCAAGAACACTCTTTCAAGGCTAGAGGGATCCTGAGGTCACTGTAGCCACAAGAAAGAGCTCCGTGGACGAAAAATCAACTCGAGATGAGAGGTTATTCCCTGGCTTCGACTCCAGAGGAATACCACCTTACCACAAGCACCTCAAGAGGAGGCTTCTCTCAGCTCTAGCTATGTGAGAGGGACCCTGAGTTTGCAGCCTCAAGTGGAATGAACACCGCGATGCCCTGACTCGAAATAAGGCCGGATATCCCGGCAGTGACTTGAATGCAGGCTCGTCTTGCATCTCCCAAGATGAAAGGATTTCTGAATCCCCTGTGGAGACCACAGAGAAAGACCTAGTTCCCCACTTCATCGCGACTGGAGGCCTCACATCCTTTGAAAACTCCAGAGGTACGCGGAGATCAGTGCCTCCAAAGGAGACGATGCCTGACTCCTCGTGAAACTTGATAGGAGTCCCAGGATTCCTGTGGCACGTGGAAAGGGACACTTGGTCTCCCGCCTCAGCTGGAGAGGCGTCCCAATTGCCCTGCCAAGCCTCGAGGAGAATCCCGAGTTGTCCCTCGCAGCTAGGCAGGAGTCCTGACGTCGCTGAACAAACACGTGGGTGGAAGGGACATTCCCGTCGTAACTCGAGAATATACCCCAGGTTCCCGCCGCAACTCGAGAAAAACCATGAGACTTCCCCCTCGCCGCGAGATGATGCCCGATTCCCCTGCACTGCGTGCAGAGCAATTCCGTGTTGCACATCACACATGAAAGGAGCCTTGATTTCCTTCATGGCACTCCAGAGAAACCCCAAGAACACTGTTTCAAGGCTAGAGGGATCCTGAGGTCACTGTAGCAACACAAAAGAGCTCCGTGGACCAAAAATCAACTCGAGATGAGAGGGTAGTCCCTGGCTTCGACTCCAGAGGAATACCACCTTACCACAAGCACCTCAAGAGGAGGTTTCTCTCAGATCTAGGTATGTGAGAGGGACCCTGAGTTTGCGGCCTCAATTGGAATGGACACCGCGATGCCCTGACTCGAAATAAGGCCGGATATCCCTGCAGTGACTTGAATGCAGGCTCGTCTTGCATCTCCCAAGACGAAAGGATGTCTGAATCCCCTGTGGAGACCACAGAGAAAGACCTAGTTCCCCACCTCATCGCGACCGGAGGCCTCACATCCTTTGAAAACTCCAGAGGTACGCGGAGATCAGTGCCTCCAAAGGAGACGATGCCTGACTCCTCGTGAAACTTGATAGGAGTCCCAGGATTCCTGTGGCACTTGGAAAGGGAAACTTGGTCTCCCGCCTCAGCTGGAGAGGCGTCCCAATTGCCCTGCCAAGCCTCGAGTAGAATCCCGAGTTGTCCCTCGCAACTAGGCAGGAGTCCTGACGTCGCTGAACAAACACGTGTGTGGAAGGGCCATTCCCTTCGTAACTCGAGAATGTACCCCAGGTTCCCGCCGCAACTCGAGAAAAACCATGAGACTTCCCCCTCACCGCGAGATGAGGCCCGATTCGCCTGCACTGCGTGCAGAGCAATTCCGTGTTGCACATCACACATAAAAGGAGCCTTGATTTCCTTAATGGCACTCCAGAGAAACCCCAAGAACACTCTTTCAAGGCTAGAGGGATCCTGAGGTCACTGTAGCAACACAAAAGAGCTCCGTGGACCAAGAATCAACTCGAGATGAGAGGTTAGTCCCTGGCTTCGACTCCAGAGGAATACCACCTTACCACAAGCACCTCAAGAGGAGGCTTCTCTCAGCTCTAGGTATGTGAGAGGGACCCTGAGTTTGCGGCCTCAAGTGGAATGGACACCGCGATGCCCTGACTCGAAATAAGGCCGGATATTCCTGCAGTGACTTGAATGCAGGCTCGTCTTGCATCTCCCAAGACGAAAGGATGTCTGAATCCCCTGTGGAGACCACAGAGAAAGACCTAGTTCCCCACCTCTTCGAGATCGGAGGCCTCACATCCTTTGAAAACTCCAGAGGTACGCGGAGATCAGTGCCTCCAAAGGAGACGATGCCTGACTCCTCGTGAAACTTGATAGGAGTCCCAGGATTCCTGTGGCACGTGGAAAGGGACCCTTGGTCTCCCGCCTCAGCTGGAGAGGCGTCCCAATTGCCCTGCCAAGCCTTGAGGAGAATCCCGAGTTGTCCCTCGCAATTAGGCAGGAGTCCTGCCGTCGCTGAAGAAACATGTATGTGGAAGGGCCATCCCCGTCGTAACTCGAGAATATACCACAGGTTCCCGCCGCAACTCGAGAAAAACCATGAGACTTCCCCCTCGCCGCGAGATGAGGCCCGATTCCTCTGCACTGCGTGCAGAGCAAATCCGTGTTGCACATCAAAAATGAAACGAACCTTGATTTCCTTGATGGCCCTCCAGAGAAACCCCAAGAACACTCTTTCAAGGCTAGAGGGATCCTGAGGTCACTGTAGCCACACGAAAGAGCTCTGTGGACGAAAAATCAACTCGAGATGAGAGGTTAGTCCCTGGCTTTGACTCCAGAGGAATACCACCTTACCACAAGCACCTCAAGAGGAGGCTTCTCTCAGCTCTAGGTATGTGAGAGGGACCCTGAGTTTGCGGCCTCAAGTGAAATGGACACCGCGATGCCCTGACGCGAAATAATCCCGGATATCCCTGCAGTGACTTGAATGCAGGCTCGTCTTGCATCTCCCAAGACGAAAGGATGTCTGAATCCCCTGTGGAGACCACAGAGAAAGACCTAGTTCCCCACCTCATCGCGACCGGAGGCCTCACATCCTTTGAAAACTCCAGAGGGACGCGGAGATCAGTGCCTCCAAAGGAGACGATGCCTGACTCCTCGTGAAACTTGATAGGAGTCCCAGGATTCCTGTGGCACGTGGAAAGGGAAACTTGGTCTCCCGCCTCAGCTGGAGAGGCGTCCCAATTGCCCTGCCAAGCCTCGAGGAGAATCCTGAGTTGTCCCTCACAACTATGCAGGAGACCTGACGTCACTGAACAAACACGTGGGTGGAAGGGCCATCCCCGTGGGAACTCGAGAATATACCCCAGGTTCCCGCCGCAACTCGAGAAAAACCATGAGACTTCCCCCTCACCGCGAGATGAGGCCCGATTCCCCTGCACTGAGTGCAGAGCAATTCCGTGTTGCACATCACACATGAAAGGAGCCTTGATTTCCTTGATGGCACTCCAGAGAAACCCCAAGAACACTGTATCAAGGCTAGAGGGATCCTGAGGTCACTGTAGCAACACAAAAGAGCTCCGTGGACCAAAAATCAACTCGAGATGAGAGGTTAGTCCCTGGATTCGACTCCAGAGGAATACCACCTTACCACAAGCACCTCAAGAGGAGGCTTCTCTCAGCTCTAGGTATGTGAGAGGGACCCTGAGTTTGCGGCCTCAAGTGGAATGGACACCGCAATGCCCTGACGCGAAATAAGGCCGGATATCCCTGCAGTGACTTGAATACAGGCTCGTCTTGCATCTCCCAAGACGAAAGGATGTCTGAATCCCATGTGGAGACCACAGAGAAAGACCTAGTTCCCCACCTCATCGCGACCGGAGGCCTCACATCCTTTGAAAACTCCAGAGGTACGCGGACATCAGTGCCTCCAAAGGAGACGATGCCTGACTCCTCGTGAAACTTGATAGGAGTCCCAGGATTCCTGTGGCACGTGGAAAGGGACCCTTGGTCTCCCGCCTCAGCTGGAGAGGCGTCCCAATTGCCCTGCCAAGCCTCGAGGAGAATCCCGAGTTGTCCCTCGCAACTAGGCAGGAGTCCTGACGTCGCTGAACAAACACCTGTGTGGAAGGGCCATCCCCGTCGTAACTCGAGAATATACCCCAGGTTCCCGCCGCAACTCGAGAAAAACCATGAGACTTCCCCCTCACCCCGAGATGAGGCCCGATTCCTCTGCACTGCGTGCAGAGCAAATCCGTGTTGCACATCAAAAATGAAACGAGCCTTGATTTCCTTGATGGCCCTCCAGAGAAACCCCAAGAACACTCTTTCAAGGCTAGAGGGATCCTGAGGTCACTGTAGACACACGAAAGAGCTCCGTGGACGAAAAATCAACTCGAGATGAGAGGTTAGTCCCTGGCTTCGACTCCAGAGGATTACCACCTTACCACAAGCACCTCAAGAGGAGGCTTCTCTCAGCTCTAGGTATGTGAGAGGGACCCTGAGTTTGCGGCCTCAAGTGAAATGGACACCGCGATGCCCTGACGCAAAATAATCCCGGATATCCCTGCAGTGACTTGAATGCAGGCTCGTCTTGCATCTCCCAAGACGAAAGGATGTCTGAATCCCCTGTGGAGACCACAGAGAAAGACCTAGTTCCCCACCTCATCGTGACCGGAGGCCTCACATCCTTTGAAAACTCCAGAGGTACACGGACATCAGTGCCTCCAAAGGAGACGATGCCTGACTCCTCGTGAAACTTGATAGGAGTCCCAGGATTCCTGTGGCACGTGGAAAGGGACCGTTGGTCTCCCGCCTCAGGTGGAGAGGCGTCCCAATTTCCCTGCCAAGCCTCGAGGAGAATCCCGAGTTGTCCCTCGCAACTAGGCAGGAGTCCTGACGTCGCTGAAGAAACACGTGGGTGGAAGGGCCATCCCCGTCGTAACTCGAGAATATACCCCAGGTTCCCGCCGCAACTCGAGAAAAACCATGAGACGTCCCCCTCGCCGCGAGATGAGGCAAGATTCCCCTGTACTGCGTGCAGAGCAATTCCGTGTTGCACATCACACATGAAAGGAGCCTTGATTTCCTTGATGGCACTCCAGAGAAACCCCAAGAACACTGTTTCAAGGCTTGAGGGATCCTGAGGTCACTGTAGCAACACAAAAGAGCTCCGTGGACCAAAAATCAACTCGAGATGAGAGGGTAGTCCCTGGCTTCGACTCCAGAGGAATACCACCTTACCACAAGCACCTCAAGAGGAGGCTTCTCTCAGCTCTAAGTATGTGAGAGGGACCCTGAGTTTGCGGCCTCAAGTGGAATGGACACCGCGATGCCCTGACTCGAAATAAGGCCGGATATCCCTGCAGTGACTTGAATGCAGGCTCGTCTTGCATCTCCCAAGACGAAAGGATGTCTGAATCCCCTGTGGAGACCACAGAGAAAGACCTAGTTCCCCACCTCATCGCGACCGGAGGCCTCACATCCTTTGAAAACTCCAGAGGTACGCGGAGATCAGTGCCTCCAAAGGAGACGATGCCAGACTCCTCGTGAAACTTGATAGGAGTCCCAGGATTCCTGTGGCACGTGGAAAGGGACACTTGGTCTCCCGCCTCAGCTGGAGAGGCGTCCCAATTGCCCTGCCAAGCCTCGAGGAGAATCCCGAGTTGTCCCTCGCAACTAGGCAGGAGTCCTGACGTCGCTGAACAAACACGTGTGTGGAAGGGCCTTCCCCGTCGTAACTCGAGAATATACCCCAGGTTCCCGCCGCAACTCGAGAAAAACCATGAGATTTCCCCCTCACCGCGAGATGAGGCCCGATTCCCCTGCACTGCGTGCAGAGCAATTCCGTGTTGCACATCAAAAATGAAACGAGCCTTGATTTCCTTGATGGCCCTCCAGAGAAACCCCAAGAAAACTCTTTCAAGGCTAGAGGGATCCTGAGGTCACTGTAGCCACACGAAAGAGCTCCGTGGACCAAAAATCAACTCGAGATGAGAGGATAGTCCCTGGCTTCGACTCCAGAGGAATACCACCTTACCACAAGCACCTCAAGAGGAGGCTTCTCTCAGCTCTAGCTATGTGAGAGGGACCCTAAATTTGCGGCCTCAAGTGGAATGGACACCGCGATGCCCTGACTCGAAATAAGGCCGGATATCCCTGCAGTGACTTGAATGCAGGCTCGTCTTGCATCTCCCAAGACGAAAGGATGTCTGAATCCCCTGTGGAGACCACAGAGAAAGACCTGGTTCCCCACCTCATCGCGACCGGAGGCCTCACATCCTTTGAAAACTCCAGAGGTACGCGGAGATCAGTGCCTCCAAAGGAGACGATGCCTGACTCCTCGTGAAACTTGATAGGAGTCCCAGGATTCCTGTGGCACGTGGAAAGGGACCCTTGGTCTCCCGCCTCAGCTGGAGAGGCGTCCCAGTTGCCCTGCCAAGCCTCGAGGAGAATCCCGAGTTATCCCTCGCAGCTAGGCAGGAGTCCTGACGTCGCTGAACAAACACGTGGGTGGAAGGGACATTCCCGTCGTAACTCGAGAATATACCCCAGGTTCCCGCCGCAACTCGAGAAAAACCATTAGACTTCCCCCTCGCCGCGAGATGAGGCCCGATTCCCCTGCACTGCGTGCAGAGCAATTCCGTGTTGCACATCACACATGAAAGGAGCCTTGATTTCCTTGATGGCACTCCAGAGAAACCCCAAGAACACTGTTTCAAGGCTGGAGCGATCCTGAGGTCACTGTAGCCACACAAAAGAGCTCCGTGGACCAAAAATCAACTCGAGATGAGAGGTTAGTCCCTGGATTCGACTCCAGAGGAATACCACCTTACCACAAGCACCTCAAGAGGAGGCTTCTCTCAGCTCTAGGTATGTGAGAGGGACCCTGAGTTTGCGGCCTCAAGTGGAATGGACACCGCGATTCCCTGACTCGAAATAAGGCCGGATATCCCTGCAGTGACTTGAATGCAGGCTCGTCTTGCATCTCCCAAGACGAAAGGATGTCTGAATCCCCTGTGGAGACCACAGAGAAAGACCTAGTTCCCCACCTCTTCGAGACCGGAGGCCTCACATCCTTTGAAAACTTCAGAGGTACGCGGAGATCAGTGCCTCCAAAGGAGACGATGCCTGACTCCTCGTGAAACTTGATAGGAGTCCCAGGATTCCTGTGGCACGTGGAAAGGGACACTTGGTCTCCCGCCTCAGCTGGAGAGGCGTCCCAATTGCCCTGCCAAGCCTCGAGGAGAATCCCGAGTTGTCCCTCGCAACTAGGCAGGAGTCCTGACGTCGCTGAACAAACACGTGTGTGGAAGGGACATCCCCGTCGTAACTCGAGAATATACCCCAGGTTCCCGCCGCAACTCGAGAAAAACCATGAGACTTCCCCCTCACCGCGAGATGAGGCCCGATTCCCCTGCACTGCGTGCAGAGCAATTCCGTGTTGCACATCACACATGAAAGGAGCCTTGATTTCCTTGATGGCACTCCAGAGAATCCCCAAGAACACTCTTTCAAGGCTAGAGGGATCCTGAGGTCACTGTAGCAACACAAAAGAGCTCCGTGGACCAAAAATTAACTCGAGATGAGAGGTTAGTCCCTGGCTTCGACTCCAGAGGAATACCACCTTACCACAAGCACCTCAAGAGGAGGCTTCTCTCAGCTCTAGATATGTGAGAGGGACCCTGAGTTTGCGGCCTCAAGTGGAATGGACACCGCTATGCCCTGACGCGAAATAAGGCCGGATATCCCTGCAGTGACTTGAATACAGGCTCGACTTGCATCTCCCAAGACGAAAGGTTGTCTGAATCCCATGTGGAGACCACAGAGAAAGACCTAGTTCCCCACCTCATCGCGACCGGAGGCCTCACATCCTTTGAAAACTCCAGAGGTACGCGGAGATCAGTGCCTCCAAAGGAGACGATGCCTGACTCCTCGTGAAACTTGATAGGAGTGCCAGGATTCCTGTGGCATGTGGAAAGGGACCCTTGGTCTCCCGCCTCAGCTGGAGAGGCGTCCCAATTGCCCTGCCATGCCTCGAGGAGAATCCCAAGTTGTCCCTCACAACTAGGCAGGAGTCTTGACGTCGCTGAACAAACACATGTGTGGAAGGGCCATCCCCGTCGTAACTCGAGAATATACCCCAGGTTCCCGCCGCAACTCGAGAAAAACCATGAGACTTCCCCCTCACCGCGAGATGAGGCCCGATTCCCCTGCACTGCGCGCAGAGCAATTCCGTGTTGCACATCACACATGAAAGGAGCATTGATTTCCTTGATGGCATTCCAGAGAAACCCCAAGAACACTGTTTCAAGGCTAGAGGGATCCTGAGGTCACTGTAGCAACACAAAAGAGCTCCGTGGACCAAAAATCAACTCGAGATGAGAGGGTAGTCCCTGGCTTCGACTCCAGAGGAATACCACCTTACCACAAGCACCTCAAGAAGAGGCTTCTCTCAGCTCTAGGTATGTGAGAGGGACCCTGAGTTTGCGGCCTCAAGTGGAATGGACACCGCGATGCCCTGACTCGAAATAAGGCCGGATATCCCTGCAGTGACTTGAATGCAGGCTCGTCTTGCTTTTCCCAAGAAGAAAGGATGTCTGAATCCCCTGTGGAGACCACAGAGAAAGACCTAGTTCCCCACCTCATCGCGACCGGAGGCCTCACATCCTTTGAAAACTCCAGAGGTACGCGGAGATCAGTGCCTCCAAAGGAGACGATGCCTGACTCCTCGTGAAACTAGATAGGAGTCCCAGGATTCCTGTGGCACGTGGAAAGGGACCCTTGGTCTCCCGCCTCAGCTGGAGAGGCGCCCCAATTGCCCTGCCATGCCTCGAGGAGAATCCCGAGTTGTCCCTCGCAACTAGGCAGGAGACCTGTCGTCGCTGAACAAACACGTGGGTGGAAGGGCCATCCCCGTGGGAACTCGAGAATATACCCCAGGTTCCCGGCGCAACTCGAGAAAAACCAAGAGACTTCCCCCTCGCCGCGAGATGAGGCCCGATTCCCCTGCACTGCGTGCAGAGCAAATCCGTGTTGCACATCAAAAATGAAACGAGCCTTGATTTCCTTAATGGCCCTCCAGAGAAACCCCAAGAAAACTCTTTCAAGGCTAGAGGGATCCTGAGGTCACTGTAGCCACACGAAAGAGCTCTGTGGACGAAAAATCAACTCGAGATGAGAGGTTAGTCCCTGGCTTCGACTCCAGAGGAATACCACCTTACCACAAGCACCTCAAGAGGAGGCTTCTCTCAGCTCTAGGTATGTGAGAGGGACCCTGAGTTTGCGGCCTCAAGTGAAATGGACACCGCGATGCCCTGACGCGAAATAATCCCGGATATCCCTGCAGTGACTTGAATGCAGGCTCGTCTTGCATCTCCCAAGACGAAAGGATGTCTGAATCCCCTGTGGAGACCACAGAGAAAGACCTAGTTCCCCACCTCATCGTGACCGGAGGCCTCACATCCTTTGAAAACTCCAGAGGTACACGGACATCAGTGCCTCCAAAGGAGACGATGCCTGACTCCTCGTGAAACTTGATAGGAGTCCCAGGATTCCTGTGGCACGTGGAAAGGGACCCTTGGTCTCCCGTCTCAGGTGGAGAAGCGTCCCAATTGCCCTGCCAAGCCTCGAGGAGAATCCCGAGTTGTCCCTCGCAACTAGGCAGGAGTCCTGACGTCGCTGAACAAACACGTGGGTGGAAGGGCCATCCCCGTCGTAACTCGAGAATATACCCCAGGTTCCCGCCGCAACTCGAGAAAAACCATTAGACTTCCCCCTCGCCGCGAGATGAGGCCCGATTCCCCTGCACTGCGTGCAGAGCAATTCCGTGTTGCACATCACACATGAAAGGAGCCTTGATTTCCTTGATGGCACTCCAGAGAAACCCCAAGAACACTGTTTCAAGGCTAGAGCGATCCTGAGGTCACTGTAGCAACACAAAAGAGCTGCGTGGACCAAAAATTAACTCGAGATGAGAGGTTAGTCCCTGGATTCGACTCCAGAGGAATACCACCTTACCACAAGCACCTCAAGAGGAGGCTTCTCTCAGCTCTAGGTATGTGAGAGGGACCCTGAGTTTGCGGCCTCAAGTGGAATGGACACCGCTATGCCCTGACGCGAAATAAGGCCGGATATCCCTGCAGTGACTTGAATACAGGCTCGACTTGCATCTCCCAAGACGAAAGGATGTCTGAATCCCATGTGGAGACCACAGAGAAAGACCTAGTTCACCACCTCATCGCGACCGGAGGCCTCACATCCTTTGAAAACTCCAGAGGTACGCGGAGATCAGTGCCTCCAAAGGAGACGATGCCTGACTCCTCGTGAAACTTGATAGGAGTCCCAGGATTCCTGTGGCACGTGGAAAGGGACCCTTGGTCTCCCGCCTCAGCTGGAGAGGCGTCCCAATTGCCCTGCCATGCCTCGAGGAGAATCCCAAGTTGTCCCTCACAACTAGGCAGGAGTCCTGACGTCGCTGAACAAACACATGTGTGGAAGGGCCATCCCCGTCGTAACTCGAGAATATACCCCAGGTTCCCGCCGCAACTCGAGAAAAACCATGAGACTTCCCCCTCACCCCGAGATGAGGCCCGATTCCCCTGCACTGCGTGCAGAGCAATTCCGTGTTGCACATCACACATGAAAGGAGCCTTGATTTCCTTGATGGCACTCCAGAGAAACCCCAAGAACACTGTTTCAAGGCTAGAGGGATCCTGAGGTCACTGTAGCAACACGAAAGAGCTCCGTGGACCAAAAATCAACTCGAAATGAGAGGGTAGTCCCTGGCTTCGACTCCAGAGGAATACCACCTTACCACAAACACCTCAAGAAGAGGCTTCTCTCAGCTCTAGGTATGTGAGAGGGACCCTGAGTTTGCGGCCTCAAGTGGAATGGACACCGCGATGCCCTGACTCGAAATAAGGCCGGATATCCCTGCAGTGACTTGAATGCAGGCTCGTCTTGCTTTTCCCAAGAAGAAAGGATGTCTGAATCCCCTGTGGAGACCACAGAGAAAGACCTAGTTCCCCACCTCATCGCGACCGGAGGCCTCACATCCTTTGAAAACTCCAGATGTATGCGGAGATCAGTGCCTCCAAAGGAGACGATGCCTGACTCCTCGTGAAACTTGATAGGAGTCCCAGGATTCCTGTGGCACGTGGAAAGGGACCCTTGGTCTCCCGCCTCAGCTGGAGAGGCGTCCCAATTGCCCTGCCAAGCCTCGAGGAGTATCCCGAGTTGTCCATCGCAACTAGGCAGGAGTCCTGACGTCACTGAACAAACACGTGGGTGGAAGGGCCATCCCCGTCGGGACTCGAGAATATACCCCAGGTTCCCGCCGCAACTCGAGAAAAACCATGAGACTTTCCCCTCGCCGTGAGATGAGGCCCGATTCCCCTGCACTGCGTGCAGAGCAATGCCGTGTTGCCCATCACACGTGAAATGAGCCTTGATTTCCTTGATGGCACTCCAGAGAAACCCCAAGAACACTGTTTCAAGGCTAGAGGGATCCTGAGGTCACTGTGGCCACACGAAAGAGCTCCATGGACCAAAAATCAACTCGAGATGAGAGGTTAGTCCCTGGCTTCGAATTCAGAGGAATACCACCTTACCACAAGCACCTCAAGAGGAGGCTTCTCTCAGCTCTAGGTATGTGAGAGGGACCCTGAGTTTGCGGCCTCAATTGGAATGGACACCGCGATGCCCTGACTCGAAATAAGGCCGGATATCCCTGCAGTGACTTGAATGCAGGCTCGTCTTGCATCTCCCAAGACGAAAGGATGTCTGAATCCCCTGTGGAGACCACAGAGAAAGACCTAGTTCCCCACCTCATCGCGACCGGAGGCCTCACATCCTTTGAAAACTCCAGAGGTACGCGGAGATCAGTGCCTCCAAAGGAGACGATGCCTGACTCCTCGTGAAACTTGATAGGAGTCCCAGGATTCCTGTGGCACGTGGAAAGGGACCCTTGGTCTCCCGCCTCAGCTGGAGAGGCGTCCCAATTGCCCTGCCAAGCCTCGAGGAGAATCCTGAGTTGTCCCTCACAACTAGGCAGGAGACATGACGTCGCTGAACAAACACGTGGGTGGAAGGGCCATCCCCGTGGGAACTCGAGAATATACCCCAGGTTCCCGCCGCAACTCGAGAAAAATCATTAGACTTCCCCCTCGCTGCGAGATGAGGCCCGATTCCCCTGCACTGCGTGCAGAGCAATTCCGTGTGGCACATCACACATGAAAGGAGCCTTGATTTCCTTGATGGCACTCCAGAGAAACCCCAAGAACACTGTTTCAAGGCTAGAGCGATCCTGAGGTCACTGTAGCAACACAAAAGAGCTCCGTGGACCAAAAATCAACTCGAGATGAGAGGTTAGTCCCTGGATTCGACTCCAAAGGAATACCACCTTACCCCAAGCACCTCAAGAGGAGGCTTCTCTCAGCTCTAGGTATGTGAGAGGGACCCTGAGTTTGCGGCCTCAAGTGGAATGGACACCGCGATGCCCTGACTCGAAATAGGGCCGGATATCAATGCAGTGACTTGAATGCAGGCTCGTCTTGCATCTCCCAAGACGAAAGGATGTCTGAATCCCCTGTGGAGACCACAGAGAAAGACCTAGTTCCCCACCTCTTCGAGACCGGAGGCCTCACATCCTTTGAAAACTCCAGAGGTACGCGGACATCAGTGCCTCCAAAGGAGACGATGCCTGACTCCTCGTGAAACTTGATAGGAGTCCCAGGATTCCTGTGGCACGTGGAAAGGGACACTTGGTCTCCCGCCTCAGCTGGAGAGGCGTCCCAATTGCCCTGCCAAGCCTCGAGGAGAATCCCGAGTTGTCCCTCGCAACTAGGCAGGAGTCCTGACGTCGCTGAACAAACACGTGTGTGGAAGGGACATCCCCGTCGTAACTCGAGAATATACCCCAGGTTCCCGCCGCAACTCGAGAAAAACCATGAGACTTCCCCCTCACCGCGAGATGAGGCCCGATTCCCCTGCACTGCGTGCAGAGCAATTCCGTGTTGCACATCACACATGAAAGGAGCCTTGATTTCCTTGATGGCACTCCAGAGAATCCCCAAGAACACTCTTTCAAGGCTAGAGGGATCCTGAGGTCACTGTAGCAACACAAAAGAGCTCCGTGGACCAAAAATTAACTCGAGATGAGAGGTTAGTCCCTGGCTTCGACTCCAGAGGAATACCACCTTACCACAAGCACCTCAAGAGGAGGCTTCTCTCAGCTCTAGGTATGTGAGAGGGACCCTGAGTTTGCGGCCTCAAGTGGAATGGACACCGCTATGCCCTGACGCGAAATAAGGCCGGATATTCCTGCAGTGACTTGAATACAGGCTTGACTTGCATCTCCCAAGACGAAAGGTTGTCTGAATCCCATGTGGAGACCACAGAGAAAGACCTAGTTCCCCACCTCATCGCGACCGGAGGCCTCACATCCTTTGAAAACTCCAGAGGTACGCGGAGATCAGTGCCTCCAAAGGAGGCGATGCCTGACTCCTCGTGAAACTTGATAGGAGTCCCAGGATTCCTGTGGAACGTGGAAAGGGACCCTTGGTCTCCCGCCTCAGCTGGAGAGGCGTCCCAATTGCCCTGCCAAGCCTCGAGGAGAATCCCGAGTTGTCCCTCGCAACTAGGCAGGAGTCCTGACGTCGCTGAACAAACACGTGTGTGGAAGGGCCATCCCGGTCGTAACTCGAGAATATACCCCAGGTTCCCGCCGCAACTCGAGAAAAACCATGAGACTTCCCCCTCACAGCGAGATGAGGCCCGATTCCCCTGCACTGCGTGCAGAGCAATTCCGTGTTGCACATCAAAAATGAAACGAGCCTTGATTTCCTGGATGGCCCTCCAGAGAAACCCCAAGAACACTCTTTCAAGGCTAGAGGGATCCTGAGGTCACTGTAGCAACACGAAAGAGCTCCGAGGACCAAAAATCAACTCGAGATGAGAGGGTAGTCCCTGGCTTCGACTCCAGAGGAATACCACCTTACCACAAGCACCTCAAGAGGAGGCTTCTCTCAGCTCTAGGTATGTGAGAGGGACCCTGAGTTTGCGGCCTCAAGTGGAATGGACACCGCGATACCCTGACTCGAAATAAGGCCGGATATCCCTGCAGTGACTTGAATGCAGGCTCGTCTTGCATCTCCCAAGACGAAAGGATGTCTGAATCCCCTGTGGAGACCACAGAGAAAGACCTAGTTTCCCACCTCATCGCGACCGGAGGCCTCACATCCTTTGAAAACTCCAGAGGTACGCGGAGATCAGTGCCTCCAAAGGAGACGATGCCTGACTCCTCGTGAAACTTGATAGGAGTCCCAGGATTCCTGTGGCACGTGGAAAGGGACCCTTGGTCTCCCGCCTCAGCTGGAGAGGCGTCCCAATTGCCCTGCCATGCCTCGAGGAGAATCCCAAGTTGTCCCTCACAACTAGGCAGGAGTCCTGACGTCGCTGAACAAACACGTGTGTGGAAGGGCCATCCCGGTCGTAACTCGAGAATATACCCCAGGTTCCCGCCGCAACTCGAGAAAAACCATTAGACTTCCCCCTCGCCGCGAGATGAGGCCCGATTCCCCTGCACTGCGTGCAGAGCAATTCCGTGTTGCACATCACACATGAAAGGAGCCTTGATTTCCTTGATGGCACTCCAGAGAAACCCCAAGAACACTGTTTCAAGGCTAGAGGGATCCTGAGGTCACTGTAGCAACACAAAAGAGCTCCGTGGGCCAAAAATCAACTCGAGATGAGAGGTTAGTCCCGGGATTCGACTCCAGAGGAATACCACCTTACCACAAGCACCTCAAGAGGAGGCTTCTCTCAGCTCTAGGTATGTGAGAGGGACCCTGAGTTTGCGGCCTCAAGTGGAATGGACACCGCGATGCCCTGACTCGAAACACGGCCGGATATCCCTGCAGTGACTTGAATGCAGGCACGTCTTGCATCTCCCAAGACGAAAGGATGTCTGAATCCCCTTTGGAGACCACAGAGAAAGACCTAGTTCCCCACCTCATCGCGACCGGAGGCCTCACATCCTTTGAAAACTCCAGATGTACGCGGAGATCAGTGCCTCCAAAGGAGACGATGCCTGACTCCTCGTGAAACTTGATAGGAGTCCCAGGATTCCTGTGGCACGTGGAAAGGGACCCTTGGTCTCCCGCCTCAGCTGGAGAGGCGTCCCAATTGCCCTGCCAAGCCTCGAGGAGAATCCCGAGTTGTCCCTCTCAACTAGGCAGGAGTCCTGACGTCGCTGAACAAACACGTGTGTGGAAGGGCCATTCCCGTCGTAACTCGAGAATATACCCCAGGTTCCCGCCGCAACTCGAGAAAAACCATGAGACTTCCCCCTCGCCAAGAGATGAGGCCCGATTACCCTGCACTGCGTGCAGAGCAATTCCGTGTTGCACATCACACATGAAAGGAACCTTGATTTCCTTGATGGCACTCCAGAGAAACCCCAAGAACACTCTTTCAAGGCCAGAGGGATCCTGAGGTCACTGTAGCAACACAAAAGAGCTCCGTGGACCAAAAATCAACTCGAGATGAGAGGTTAATCCCTGGATTCGACTCCAGAGGAATACCACCTTACCACAAGCACCTCAAGAGGAGGCTTCTCTCAGCTCTAGGTATGTGAGAGGGACCCTGAGTTTGCGGCCTCAAGTGGAATGGACACCGCGATGCCCTGACTCGAAATAAGGCCGGATATCCCTGCAGTGACTTGAATGCAGGCTCGTCTTGTGTCTCCCAAGACGAAAGGATGTCTGAATCCCCTGTGGAGACCACAGAGAAAGACCTAGTTCCCCACCTCATCGCGACCGGAGGCCTCACATCCTTTGAAAACTCCAGATGTACGCGGAGATCAGTGCCTCTAAAGGAGACGATGCCTGACTCCTCGTGAAACTTGATAGGAGTCCCAGGATTCCTGTGGCACGTGGAAAGGGACCCTTGGTCTCCCGCCTCAGCTGGAGAGGCGTCCCAATTGCCCTGCCAAGCCTCGAGGAGAATCCCGAGTTGTCCCTCGCAACTAGGCAGGAGTCCTGACGTCGCTGAACAAACACGTGTGTGGAAGGGACATCCCCGTCGTAACTCGAGAATATACCCCAGGTTCCCGCCGCAACTCGAGAAAAACCATGAGACTTCCCCCTCACCGCGAGATGAGGCCCGATTCCCCTGCACTGCGTGCAGAGCAATTCCGTGTTGCACATCACACATGAAAGGAGCCTTGATTTCCTTGATGGCACTCCAGAGAAACCCCAAGAACACTGTTTCAAGGCTAGAGGGATCCTGAGGTCACTGTAGCAACACAAAAGAGCTCCGTGGACCAAAAATCAACTCGAGATGAGAGGTTAGTCCCTGGATTCGACTCCAGAGGAATACCACCTTACCACAAGCACCTCAAGAGGAGGCTTCTCTCAGCTCTAGGTATGTGAGAGGGACCCTGAGTTTGCGGCCTCAAGTGGAATGGACACCGCGATGCCCTGACTCGAAATAAGCCCGGTTATCCCTGCAGTGACTTGAATGCAGTCTCGTCTTGCATCTCCCAAGAAGAAAGGATGTCTGAATCCCCTGTGGAGACCACAGAGAAAGACCTAGTTCCCCACCTCATCGTGACCGGAGGCCTCACATCCTTTGAAAACTCCAGAGGTACGCGGAGATCAGTGCCTCCAAAGGAGACGATGCCTGACTCCTCGTGAAACTTGATAGGAGTCCCAGGATTCCTGTGGCACGTGGAAAGGGACCCTTGGTCTCCCGCCTCAGGTGGAGAGGCGTCCCAATTGCCCTGCCAAGCCTCGAGGAGAATCCTGAGTTGTCCCTCGCAACTAGGCAGGAGTCCTGCCGTCGCTGAACAAACACGTGTGTGGAAGGGCCATCCCCGTCGTAACTCGAGAATATACCCCAGGTTCCCGCCGCAACTCGAGAAAAACCATGAGATTTCCCCCTTACCGCGAGATGAGGCCCGATTCCCCTGCACTGCGTGCAGAGCAATTCCGTGTTGCACATCAAAAATGAAACGAGCCTTGATTTCCTTGATGGCCCTCCAGAGAAACCCCAAGAACACTCTTTCAAGGCTAGAGGGATCCTGAGGTCACTGTAGCCACACGAAAGAGCTCCGTGGACCAAAAATCAACTCGAGAAGAGAGGTTAGTCCCTGGCTTCGACTCCAGAGGAATACCACCTTACCACAAGCACCTCAAGAGGAGGCTTCTCTCAGCTCTAGGTATGTGAGAGGGACCCTGAGTTTGCGGCCTCAAGTGGAATGGACACTGCGATGCCCTGACTCGAAATAAGGCCGGATATCCCTGCAGTGACTTGAATGCAGGCTCGTCTTGCATCTCCCAAGACGAAAGGATGTCTGAATCCCCTGTGGAGACCACAGAGAAAGACCTAGTTCCCCACCTCATCGCGACCGGAGGCCTCACATCCTTTGAAAACTCCAGAGGGACGCGGAGATCAGTGCCTCCAAAGGAGACGATGCCTGACTCCTCGTGAACCTTGATAGGAGTCCCAGGATTCCTGTGGCACGTGGAAAGGGACCCTTGGTCTCCCGCCTCAGCTGGAGAGGCGTCCCAATTGCCCTGCCAAGCCTCGAGGAGAATCCCGAGTTGTCCCTCGCAACTAGGCAGGAGTCCTGACGTCGCTGAACAAACACGTGTGTGGAAGGGCCATCCCGGTCGTAACTCGAGAATATACCCCAGGTTCCCGCCGCAACTCGAGAAAAACCATGAGACTTCCCCCTCGCCGCGAGATGAGGCCCGATTCCCCTGCACTGCGTGCAGAGCAATTCCGTGTTGCACATCACACATGAAAGGAGCCTTGATTTCCTTGATGGCACTCCAGAGAAACCCCAAGAACACTCTTTCAAGGCTAGAGGGATCCTGAGGTCACTGTAGCCTCACGAAAGAGCTCCGTGGACCACAAATCAACTCGAAATGAGAGGGTAGTCCCTGGCTTCGACTCCAGAGGAATACCACCTTACCACAAGCGCCTCAAGAGGAGGCTTCTCTCAGCTCTAGGTATGTGAGAGGGACCCTGAGTTTGCGGCCTCAAGTGAAATGGACACCGCGATGCCCTGACTCGAAATAAGGCCGGATATCCCTGCAGTGACTTGAATGCAGGCTCGTCTTGCATCTCCCAAGACGAAAGGATGTCTGAATCCCCTGTGGAGACCACAGAGAAAGACCTAGTTCCCCACCTCATCGCGACCGGAGGCCTCACATCCTTTGAAAACTCCAGAGGTACGCGGAGATCAGTGCCTCCAAAGGAGGCGATGCCTGACTCCTCGTGAAACTTGATAGGAGTCCCAGGATTCCTGTGGCACGTGGAAAGGGACCCTTGGTCTCCCGCCTCAGCTGGAGAGGCGTCCCAATTGCCCTGCCAAGCCTCGAGGAGAATCCCGAGTTGTCCCTCGCAACTAGGCAGGAGTCCTGACGTCGCTGAACAAACACGTGTGTGGAAGGGCCATCCCGGTTGTAACTCGAGAATATACCCCATGTTCCCGCCGCAACTCGAGAAAAACCATGAGACGTCCCCCTCGCCGCGAGATGAGGCACGATTCCCCTGTACTGCGTGCAGAGCAATTCCGTGTTGCACATCACACATGAAAGGAGCCTTGATTTCCTTGATTGCACTCCAGAGAAACCCCAAGAACAGTGTTTCAAGGATAGAGTCATCCTGAGGTCACTGTAGCAACACGAAAGAGCTCCGTGGACCAAGAATCAACTCGAGATGAGAGGTTAGTCCCTGGCTTCGAATTCAGAGGAATACCACCTTACCACAAGCACCTCAAGAGGAGGCTTCTCTCAGCTCTAGCTATGTGAGACTGACCCTGAGTGTGCAGCCTCAAGTGGAATGGACACCGCGATGCCCTGACTCGAAATAAGGCCGGATATCCCTGCAGTGACTTGAATGCAGGCTCGTCTTGCATCTCCCAAGACGAAAGGATGTCTGAATCCCCTGTGGAGACCACAGAGAAAGACCTAGTTCCCCACCTCATCGCGACCGGAGGCCTCAAATCCTTTGAAAACTCCAGAGGTACGCAGAGATCAGTGCCTCCAAAGGAGACGATGCCTGACTCCTCGTGAAACTTGATAGGAGTCCCAGGATTCCTGTGGAACGTGGAAAGGGACCCTTGGTCTCCTGCCTCAGCTGAAGAGGCATCCCAATTGCCCTGC
Source organism: Cervus elaphus (assembly GCF_910594005.1). Taxonomy (NCBI): domain Eukaryota; kingdom Metazoa; phylum Chordata; class Mammalia; order Artiodactyla; family Cervidae; genus Cervus; species Cervus elaphus. Next base: position 8,781,822 of record NC_057834.1, on the reverse strand, counting down.
CAAGCCTCGAGGAGAATCCCGAGTTGTCCCTCGCAACTAGGCAGGAGTCCTGACGTCGCTGAATAAACACGTGGGTGGAAGGTCCATCCCCGTCGTAACTCGAGAATATACCCCAGGTTCCCGCCGCAACTCGGGAAAAACCATGAGATTTCCCCTCGCCGCGAGATGAGGCCCGATTCCCCTGCACTGCGTGCAGAGCAATTCCGTGTTGCACATCACACATGAAAGGAGCCTTGATTTCCTTGATGGCACTCCAGAGAAACCCCAAGAACACTGTTTCAAGGCTAGAGGGATCCTGAGGTCACTGTAGCAACACGAAAGAGCTCCGTGGACCAAAAATCAACTCGAGATGAGAGGTTAGTCCCTGGCTTCGACTCCAGAGGAATACCACCTTACCACAAGCACCTCAAGAGGAGGCTTCTCTCAGCTCTAGCTATGTGAGAGGGACCCTGAGTTTGCGGCCTCAAGTGGAATGGACACCGCGATGCCCTGACTCGAAATAAGGCCGGATATCCCGGCAGTGACTTGAATGCAGGCTCGTCTTGCATCTCCCAAGACGAAAGGATGTCTGAATCCCCTGTGGAGACCACAGAGAAAGACCTAGTTCCCCACCTCATCGCGACCGGAGGCCTCACATCCTTTGAAAACTCCAGAGGGACGCGGAGATCAGTGCCTCCAAAGGAGACGATGCCTGACTCCTCGTGAAACTTGATAGGAGTCCCAGGATTCCTGTGGCACGTGGAAAGGGACCCTTGGTCTCCCGCCTCAGCTGGAGAGGCGTCCCAATTGCCCTGCCAAGCCTCGAGGAGAATCCCGAGTTGTCCCTCGCAGCTAGGCAGGAGTCCTGACGTCGCTGAACAAACACGTGGGTGGAAGGGACATTCCCGTCGCAACTCGAGAAAAACCATGAGACTTCCCCGTTGCCACGAGGTGAGGCCCGATTCCCCTGCACTGCGTGCAGAGCAATTCCGTGTTGCACATCACACATGAAAGGAGCCTTGATTTCCTTGATGGCACTCCAGAGAAACCCCAAGAACACTCTTTCAAGGCTAGAGGGATCCTGAGGTCACTGTAGCAACACGAAAGAGCTCCGTGGACCAAAAATCAACTCGAGATGAGAGGGTAGTCCCTGGCTTCGACTCCAGAGGAATACCACCTTACCACAAGCACCTCAAGAGGAGGCTTCTCTCAGCTCTAGGTATGTGAGAGGGACCCTGAGTTTGCGGCCTCAAGTGGAATGGACACCGCCATGCCCTGACTCGAAATAAGGCCGGATATCCCTGCAGTGACTTGAATGCAGGCTCGTCTTGCATCTCCCAAGACGAAAGGATGTCTGAATCCCCTGTGGAGACCACAGAGAAAGACCTAGTTCCCCACCTCATCGCGACCGGAGGCCTCACATCCTTTGAAAACTCCAGAGGTACGCGGAGATCAGTGCCTCCAAAGGAGACGTTGCCTGACTCCTCGTGAAACTTGATAGGAGTCCCAGGATTCCTGTGGCACGTGGAAAGGGACCCTTGGTCTCCCGCCTCAGCTGGAGAGGCGTCCCAATTGCCGTGCCAAGCCTCGAGGAGAATCCTGAGTTGTCCCTCACAACTAGGCAGGAAACCTGACGTCGCTGAACAAACACGTGGGTGGAAGGGCCATCCCCGTGGGAACACGAGAATATACCCCAGGTTCCCGCCACAACTCGAGAAAAACCATTAGACTTCCCCCTCGCCGCGAGATGAGGCCCGATTCCCCTGCACTGCGTGCAGAGCAATTCCGTGTTGCACATCACACTTGAAAGGAGCCTTGATTTCCTTGATGGCACTCCAGAGAAACCCCAAGAACACTGTTTCAAGGCTAGAGCGATCCTGAGGTCACTGTAGCCACACAAAAGAGCTCCGTGGACCAAAAATCAACTCGAGATGAGAGGTTAGTCCCTGGATTCGACTCCAGAGGAATACCACCTTACCACAAGCACCTCAAGAGGAGGCTTCTCTCAGCTCTAGGTATGTGAGAGGGACCCTGAGTTTGCGGCCTCAAGTGGAATGGACACCGCGATGCCCTGACTCGAAATAAGGCCGGATATCCCTGCAGTGACTTGAATGCAGGCTCGTCTTGCATCTCCCAAGACGAAAGGATGTCTGAATCCCCTGTGGAGACCACAGAGAAAGACCTAGTTCCCCACCTTATCGCGACGGGAGGCCTCACATCCTTTGAAAACTCCAGAGGTACGCGGAGATCAGTGCCTCCAAAGGAGACGATGCCTGACTCCTCGTGAAACTTGATAGGAGTCCCAGGATTCCTGTGGCACGTGGAAAGGGACCCTTGGTCTCCCGCCTCAGCTGGAGAGGCGTCCCAATTGCCCTGCCAAGCCTCGAGGAGAATCCCGAGTTGTCCCTCGCAACTAGGCAGGAGTCCTGACGTCGCTGAACAAACACGTGTGTGGAAGGGCCATTCCCTTCGTAACTCGAGAATATACCCCAGGTTCCCGCCGCAACTCGAGAAAAACCATGAGACTTCCCCCTCGCCGCGAGATGAGGCCCGATTCCCCTGCACTGCGTGCAGAGCAATTCCGTGTTGCACATCACACATGAAAGGAGCCTTGATTTCCTTGATGGCACTCCAGAGAAACCCCAAGAACACTGTTTCAAGGCTAGAGCGATCCTGAGGTCACTGTAGCAACACAAAAGAGCTCCGTGGACCAAAAATCAACTCGAGATGAGAGGTTAGTCCCTGGCTTCGACTGCAGAGGAATACCACCTTACCACAAGCACCTCAAGAGGAGGCTTCTCTCAGCTCTAGGTATGTGAGAGGGACCCTGAGTTTGCGGCCTCAAGTGGAATGGACACCGTGATGCCCTGACTCGAAATAAGGCCGGATATCCCTGCAGTGACTTGAATGCAGGCTCGTCTTGCATCTCCCAAGACGAAAGGATGTCTGAATCCCCTGTGGAGACCACAGAGAAAGACCTAGTTCCCCACCTCTTCGAGACCGGAGGCCTCACATCCTTTGAAAACTCCAGAGGTACGCGGAGATCAGTGCCTCCAAAGGAGACGATGCCTGACTCCTCGTGAAACTTGATAGGAGTCCCAGGATTCCTGTGGCACGTGGAAAGGGACCCTTGGTCTCCCGCCTCAGCTGGAGAGGCGTCCCAATTGCCCTGCCAAGCCTCGAGGAGAATCCCGAGTTGTCCCTCGCAACTAGGCAGGAGTCCTGCCGTCGCTGAACAAACACGTGTGTGGAAGGGCCATCCCCGTCGTAACTCGAGAATATACCCCAGGTTCCCGCCGCAACTCGAGAAAAACCATGAGACTTCCCCCTCACCGCGAGATGAGGCCCGATTCCCCTGCACTGCGTGCAGAGCAATTCCGTGTTGCACATCACACATGAAAGGAGCCTTGATTTCCTTGATGGCACTCCAGAGAAACCCCAAGAACACTGTTTCAAGGCTAGAGGGATCCTGAGGTCACTGTAGCCACACGAAAGAGCTCCGTGGTCGAAAAATCAACTCGAGATGAGAGGTTAGTCCCTGACTTCGACTCCAGAGGAATACCACCTTACCACAAGCACCTCAAGAGGAGGCTTCTCTCAGCTCTAGGTATGTGAGAGGGACCCTGAGTTTGCGGCCTCAAGTGGAATGGACACCGCGATGCCCTGACTCGAAATAAGCCCGGTTATCCCTGCAGTGACTTGAATGCAGGCTCGTCTTGCATCTCTCAAGAAGAAAGGATGTCTGAATCCCCTGTGGAGACCACAGAGAAAGACCTAGTTCCCCACCTCATCGTGACCGGAGGTCTCACATCCTTTGAAAACTCCAGAGGTACGCGGAGATCAGTGCCTCCAAAGGAGACGATGCCTGACTCCTCGTGAAACTTGATTGGAGTCCCAGGATTCCTGTGGCACGTGGAAAGGGACCCTTGGTCTCCCGCCTCAGGTGGAGAGGCGTCCCAATTGCCCTGCCAAGCCTCGAGGAGAATCCTGAGTTGTCCCTCGCAACTAGGCAGGAGTCCTGACGTCGCTGAACAAACACGTGTGTGGAAGGGCCATCCCCGTCGTAACTCGAGAATATACCCCAGGTTCCCGCCGCAACTCGAGAAAAACCATGAGATTTCCCCCTCACCGCGAGATGAGGCCCGATTCCCCTGCACTGCGTGCAGAGCAATTCCGTGTTGCACATCAAAAATGAAACGAGCCTTGATTTCCTTGATGGCCCTCCAGAGAAACCCCAAGAACACTCTTTCAAGGCTAGAGGGATCCTGAGGTCACTGTAGCCACACGAAAGAGCTCCGTGGACCAAAAATCAACTCGAGAAGAGAGGTTAGTCCCTGGCTTCGACTCCAGAGGAATACCACCTTACCACAAGCACCTCAAGAGGAGGCTTCTCTCAGCTCTAGGTATGTGAGAGGGACCCTGAGTTTGCGGCCTCAAGTGGAATGGACACTGCGATGCCCTGACTCGAAATAAGGCCGGATATCCCTGCAGTGACTTGAATGCAGGCTCGTCTTGCATCTCCAAAGGCGAAAGGATGTCTGAATCCCCTGTGGAGACCACAGGGAAAGACCTAGTTCCCCACCTCATCGCGACCGGAGGCCTCACATCCTTTGAAAACTCCAGAGGTACGCGGAGATCAGTGCCTCCAAAGGAGACGATGCCTGACTCCTCGTGAAACTTGATAGGAGTCCCAGGATTCCTGTGGCACGTGGAAAGGGACCCTTGGTCTCCCGCCTCAGCTGGAGAGGCATCCCAATTGCCCTGCCAAGCCTCGAGGAGAATCCCGAGTTGTCCCTCGCAACTAGGCAGGAGTCCTGACGTCGCTGAACAAAGACGTGTGTGGAAGGGCCATTTCCGTCCTAACTCGAGAATATACCCCAGATTCCCGCCGCAACTCGAGAAAAACCATGAGATTTCCCCCTCACAGCGAGATGAGGCCCGATTCCCCTGCACTGCGTGCAGAGCAATTCCGTGTTGCACATCAAAAATGAAACGAGCCTTGATTTCCTTGTTGGCCCTCCAAAGAAACCCCAAGAACACTCTTTCAAGGCTAGAGGGATCCTGAGGTCACTGTAGCAACACGAAAGAGCTCCGTGGACCAAAAATCAACTCGAGATGAGAGGTTAGTCCCTGGCTTCGACTCCAGAGGAATACCACCTTACCACAAGCACCTCAAGAGGAGGCTTCTCTCAGCTCTAGCTATGTGAGAGGGACCCTGAGTTTGCGGCCTCAAGTGGAATGGACACCGCGATGCCCTGACTCGAAATAAGGCCGGATATCCCTGCAGTGACTTGAATGCAGGCTCGTCTTGCATCTCCCAAGACGAAAGGATGTCTGAATCCCCTGTGGAGACCACAGAGAAAGACCTAGTTCCCCACCTCTTCGAGATCGGAGGCCTCACATCCTTTGAAAACTCCAGAGGTACGCGGAGATCAGTGCCTCCAAAGGAGACGATGCCTGACTCCTCGTGAAACTTGATAGGAGTCCCAGGATTCCTGTGGCACGTGGAAAGGGACCCTTGGTCTCCCGCCTCAGCTGGAGAGGCGTCCCAATTGCCCTGCCAAGCCTCGAGGAGAATCCCGAGTTGTCCCTCGCAACTAGGCAGGAGTCCTGACGTCGCTGAACAAAGACGTGTGTGGAAGGGCCATTCCCGTCGTAACTCGAGAATATACCCCAGGTTGCCGCCGCAACTCGAGAAAAACCATGAGACTTCCCCCTCACCGCGAGATGAGGCCCGATTCCCCTGCACTGCGTGCAGAGCAATTCCGTGTTGCACATCACACATGAAAGGAGCCTTGATTTCCTTGATGGCACTCCAGAGAAACCCCAAGAACACTGTTTCAAGGCTAGAGGGATCCTGAGGTCACTGTAGCAACACAAAAGAGCTCCGTGGACCAAAAATCAACTCGAGATGAGAGGTTAGTCCCTGGATTCGACTCCAGAGGAATACCACCTTACCACAAGCACCTCAAGAGGAGGCTTCTCTCATCTCTAGGTATGTGAGAGGGACCCTGAGTTTGCGACCTCAAGTGGAATGGACACTGCGATGCCCTGACTCGAAATAAGGCCGGATATCCCTGCAGTGACTTGAATGCAGGCTCGTCTTGCATCTCCCAAGACGAAAGGATGTCTGAATCCCCTGTGGAGACCACAGAGAAAGACCTAGTTCCCCACCTCATCGCGACCGGAGGCCTCACATCCTTTGAAAACTCCAGAGGTACGCGGAGATCAGTGCCTCCAAAGGAGGCGATGCCTGACTCCTCGTGAAACTTGATAGGAGTCCCAGGATTCCTGTGGCACGTGGAAAGGGACCCTTGGTCTCCCGCCTCAGCTGGAGAGGCGTCCCAATTGCCCTGCCAAGCCTCGAGGAGAATCCCGAGTTGTCCCTCGCAACTAGGCAGGAGTCCTGACGTCGCTGAACAAACACGTGTGTGGAAGGGCCATTTCCGTCCTAACTCGAGAATATACCCCAGATTCCCGCCGCAACTCGAGAAAAACCATGAGATTTCCCCCTCACAGCGAGATGAGGCCCGATTCCCCTGCACTGCGTGCAGAGCAATTCCGTGTTGCACATCAAAAATGAAACGAGCCTTGATTTCCTTGTTGGCCCTCCAAAGAAACCCCAAGAACACTCTTTCAAGGCTAGAGGGATCCTGAGGTCACTGTAGCAACACGAAAGAGCTCCGTGGACCAAAAATCAACTCGAGATGAGAGGTTAGTCCCTGGCTTCGACTCCAGAGGAATACCACCTTACCACAAGCACCTCAAGAGGAGGCTTCTCTCAGCTCTAGCTATGTGAGAGGGACCCTGAGTTTGCGGCCTCAAGTGGAATGGACACCGCGATGCCCTGACTCGAAATAAGGCCGGATATCCCTGCAGTGACTTGAATGCAGGCTCGTCTTGCATCTCCCAAGACGAAAGGATGTCTGAATCCCCTGTGGAGACCACAGAGAAAGACCTAGTTCCCCACCTCTTCGAGATCGGAGGCCTCACATCCTTTGAAAACTCCAGAGGTACGCGGAGATCAGTGCCTCCAAAGGAGACGATGCCTGACTCCTCGTGAAACTTGATAGGAGTCCCAGGATTCCTGTGGCACGTGGAAAGGGACCCTTGGTCTCCCGCCTCAGCTGGAGAGGCGTCCCAATTGCCCTGCCAAGCCTCGAGGAGAATCCCGAGTTGTCCCTCGCAACTAGGCAGGAGTCCTGACGTCGCTGAACAAAGACGTGTGTGGAAGGGCCATTCCCGTCGTAACTCGAGAATATACCCCAGGTTGCCGCCGCAACTCGAGAAAAACCATGAGACTTCCCCCTCACCGCGAGATGAGGCCCGATTCCCCTGCACTGCGTGCAGAGCAATTCCGTGTTGCACATCACACATGAAAGGAGCCTTGATTTCCTTGATGGCACTCCAGAGAAACCCCAAGAACACTGTTTCAAGGCTAGAGGGATCCTGAGGTCACTGTAGCAACAGGAAAGAGCTCCGTGGACCAAAAATCAACTCGAAATGACAGGGTAGTCCCTGGCTTCGACTCCAGAGGAATACCACCTTACCACAAGCACCTCAAGAGGAGGCTTCTCTCAGCTCTAGGTATGTGAGAGGGACCCTGAGTTTGCGGCCTCAAGTGAAATGGACACCGCGATGCCCTGACTCGAAATAAGGCCGGATATCCCTGCAGTGACTTGAATGCAGGCTCGTCTTGCATCTCCCAAGACGAAAGTATGTCTGAATCCCCTGTGGAGACCACAGTGAAAGACCTAGTTCCCCACCACATCGCGACCGGAGGCCTCACATCCTTTGAAAACTCCAGAGGTACGCGGAGATCAGTGCCTCCAAAGGAGACGATGCCTGACTCCTCGTGAAACTTGATAGGAGTCCCAGGATTCCTGTGGCACGTGGAAAGGGACCCTTGGTCTCCCGCCTCAGGTGGACAGGCGACCCAATTTCCCTGCCAAGCCTCGAGGAGAATCCCGAGTTGTCCCTCGCAACTAGGCAGGAGTCCTGACGTCGCTGAACAAACACGTGTGTGGAAGGGCCATCCCCGTCGTAACTCGAGAATATACCCCAGGTTCCCGCCGCAAATCGAGAAAAACCATGAGATTTCCCCCTCACCGCGAGATGAGGCCCGATTCCCCTGCACTGCGTGCAGAGCAATTCCGTGTTGCACATCAAAAATGAAACGAGCCTTGATTTCCTGGATGGCCCTCCAGAGAAACCCCAAGAACACTCTTTCAAGGCTAGAGGGATCCTGAGGTCACTGTAGCAACACGAAAGAGCTCCGAGGACCAAAAATCAACTCGAGATGAGAGGTTAGTCCCTGGCTTCGACTCCAGAGGAATACCACCTTACCACAAGCACCTCAAGAGGAGGCTTCTCTCAGCTCTAGGTATGTGAGAGGGACCCTGAGTTTGCGGCCTCAAGTGGAATGGACACCGCGATACCCTGACTCGAAATAAGGCCGGATATCCCTGCAGTGACTTGAATACAGGCTCGTCTTGCATCTCCCAAGACGAAAGGATGTCTGAATCCCCTGTGGAGACCACAGAGAAAGACCTAGTTTCCCACCTCATCACGACCGGAGGCCTCACATCCTTTGAAAACTCCAGAGGTACGCGGAGATCAGTGCCTCCAAAGGAGACGATGCCTGACTCCTCGTGAAACTTGATAGGAGTCCCAGGATTCCTGTGGCACGTGGAAAGGGACCCTTGGTCTCCCGCCTCAGCTGGAGAGGCATCCCAATTGCCCTGCCAAGCCTCGAGGAGAATCCCGAGTTGTCCCTCGCAACTAGGCAGGAGTCCTGACGTCGCTGAACAAAGACGTGTGTGGAAGGGCCATTTCCGTCCTAACTCGAGAATATACCCCAGATTCCCGCCGCAACTCGAGAAAAACCATGAGATTTCCCCCTCACAGCGAGATGAGGCCCGATTCCCCTGCACTGCGTGCAGAGCAATTCCGTGTTGCACATCAAAAATGAAACGAGCCTTGATTTCCTTGATGGCCCTCCAGAGAAACCCCAAGAACACTCTTTCAAGACTAGAGGGATCCTGAGGTCACTGTAGCAACACGAAAGAGCTCCGTGGACCAAAAATCAACTCGAGATGAGAGGTTAGTCCCTGGCTTCGACTCCAGAGGAATACCACCTTACCACAAGCACCTCAAGAAGAGGCTTCTCTCAGCTCTAGGTATGTGAGAGCGACCCTGAGTTTGCGGCCTCAAGTGGAATGGACACCGCGATGCCCTGACTCGAAATAAGGCCGGATATCCCTGCAGTGACTTGAATGCAGGCTCGTCTTGCATCTCCCAAGACGAAAGGATGTCTGAATCCCCTGTGGAGACCACAGAGAAAGACCTAGTTCCCCACCTCTTCGAGATCGGAGGCCTCACATCCTTTGAAAACTCCAGAGGTACGCGGAGATCAGTGCCTCCAAAGGAGACGATGCCTGACTCCTCGTGAAACTTGATAGGAGTCCCAGGATTCCTGTGGCACGTGGAAAGGGACCCTTGGTCTCCCGCCTCAGCTGGAGAGGCGTCCCAATTGCCCTGCCAAGCCTCGAGGAGAATCCCGAGTTGTCCCTCGCAACTAGGCAGGAGTCCTGACGTCGCTGAACAAAGACGTGTGTGGAAGGGCCATTCCCGTCGTAACTCGAGAATATACCCCAGGTTCCCGCCGCAACTCGAGAAAAACCATGAGACTTCCCCCTCACCGCGAGATGAGGCCCGATTCCCCTGCACTGCGTGCAGAGCAATTCCGTGTTGCACATCACACATGAAAGGAGCCTTGATTTCCTTGATGGCACTCCAGAGAAACCCCAAGAACACTGTTTCAAGGCTAGAGGGATCCTGAGGTCACTGTAGCAACACAAAAGAGCTCCGTGGACCAAAAATCAACTCGAGATGAGAGGTTAGTCTCTGGATTCGACTCCAGAGGAATACCACCTTACCACAAGCACCTCAAGAGGAGGCTTCTCTCATCTCTAGGTATGTGAGAGGGACCCTGAGTTTGCGACCTCAAGTGGAATGGACACTGCGATGCCCTGACTCGAAATAAGGCCGGATATCCCTGCAGTGACTTGAATGCAGGCTCGTCTTGCATCTCCCAAGACGAAAGGATGTCTGAATCCCCTGTGGAGACCACAGAGAAAGACCTAGTTTCCCACCTCATCGCGACCGGAGGCCTCACATCCTTTGAAAACTCCAGAGGTACGCGGAGATCAGTGCCTCCAAAGGAGGCGATGCCTGACTCCTCGTGAAACTTGATAGGAGTCCCAGGATTCCTGTGGCACGTGGAAAGGGACCCTTGGTCTCCCGCCTCAGCTGGAGAGGCGTCCCAATTGCCCTGCCAAGCCTCGAGGAGAATCCCGAGTTGTCCCTCGCAACTAGGCAGGAGTCCTGACGTCGCTGAACAAACACGTGTGTGGAAGGGCCATCCCGGTCGTAACTCGAGAATATACCCCAGGTTCCCGCCGCAACTCGAGAAAAACCATGAGACTTCCCCCTCACAGCGAGATGAGGCCCGATTCACCTGCACTGCGTGCAGAGCAATTCCGTGTTGCACATCACACATGAAAGGAGCCTTGATTTCCTTGATGGCACTCCAGAGAAACCCCAAGAACACTGTTTCAAGGCTAGAGGGATCCTGAGGTCACTGTAGCAACACAAAAGAGCTCCGTGGACCAAAAATCAACTCGAGATGAGAGGATAGTCCCGGGATTCGACTCCAGAGGAATACCACCTTACCACAAGCACCTCAAGAGGAGGCTTCTCTCAGCTCTAGGTATGTGAGAGGGACCCTGAGTTTGCGGCCTCAAGTGGAATGGACACCGCGATGCCCTGACTCGAAACACGGCCGGATATCCCTACAGTGACTTGAATGCAGGCACGTCTTGCATCTCCCAAGACGAAAGGATGTCTGAATCCCCTGTGGAGACCACAGAGAAAGACCTAGTTCCCCACCTCATCGCGACCGGAGGCCTCACATCCTTTGAAAACTCCAGATGTACGCGGAGATCAGTGCCTCCAAAGGAGACGATGCCTGACTCCTCGTGAAACTTGATAGGAGTCCCAGGATTCCTGTGGCATGTGGAAAGGGACCCTTGGTCTCCCGCCTCAGCTGGAGAGGCGTCCCAATTGCCCTGCCAAGCCTCGAGGAGAATCCCGAGTTGTCCCTCGCAACTAGGCAGGAGTCCTGACGTCGCTGAACAAACACGTGTGTGGAAGGGCCATTCCCGTCGTAACTCGAGAATATACCCCAGGTTCCCGCCGCAACTCGAGAAAAACCATGAGACTTCCCCCTCACCGCGAGATGAGGCCCGATTCCCCTGCACTGCGTGCAGAGCAATTCCGTGTTGCACATCACACATGAAAGGAACCTTGATTTCGTTGATGGCACTTCAGAGAAACCCCAAGAACACTCTTTCAAGGCCAGAGGGATCCTGAGGTCACTGTAGCAACACGAAAGAGCTCCGTGGACCAAAAATCAACTCGAGATGAGAGGTTAATCCCTGGATTCGACTCCAGAGGAATACCACCTTACCACAAGCACCTCAAGAGGAGGCTTCTCTCAGCTCTAGGTATGTGAGAGGGACCCTGAGTTTGCGGCCTCAAGTGGAATGGCCACCGCGATGCCCTGACTCGAAATAAGGCCGGATATCCCTGCAGTGACTTGAATGCAGGCTCGTCTTGTGTCTCCCAAGACGAAAGGATGTCTGAATCCCCTGTGGAGACCACAGAGAAAGACCTAGTTCCCCACCTCATCGCGACCGGAGGCCTCACATCCTTTGAAAACTCCAGATGTACGCGGAGATCAGTGCCTCTAAAGGAGACGATGCCTGACTCCTCGTGAAACTTGATAGGAGTCCCAGGATTCCTGTGGCACGTGGAAAGGGACCCTTGGTCTCCCGCCTCAGCTGGAGAGGCGTCCCAATTGCCCTGCCAAGCCTCGAGGAGAATCCCGAGTTGTCCCTCGCAACTAGGCAGGAGTCCTGACGTCGCTGAACAAACACGTGTGTGGAAGGGCCATCCCCGTCGTAACTCGAGAATATACCCCAGGTTCCCGCCGCAACTCGAGAAAAACCAAGAGACTTCCCCCTCACCGCGAGATGAGGCCCGATTCCCCTGCACTGCGTGCAGAGCAATTCCGTGTTGCACATCACACATGAAAGGAGCCTTGATTTCCTTGATGGCACTCCAGAGAAACCCCAAGAACACTGTTTCAAGGCTAGAGGGATCCTGAGGTCACTGTAGCAAAACAAAAGAGCTCCGTGGACCAAAAATCAACTCGAGATGAGAGGTTAGTCCCTGGCTTCGACTCCAGAGGAATACCACCTTACCACAAGCACCTCAAGAGGAGGCTTCTCTCAGCTCTAGGTATGTGAGAGGGACCCTGAGTTTCCGGCCTCAAGTGGAATGGACACCGCAATGCCCTGACTCGAAATAAGGCCGGATATCCCTGCAGTGACTAGAATGCAGGCTCGTCTTGCATCTCCCAAGACGAAAGGATGTCTGAATCCCCTGTGGAGACCACAGAGAAAGACCTAGTTCCCCACCTCATCGCGACCGGAGGCCTCACATCCTTTGAAAACTCCAGAGGTACGCGGAGATCAGTGCCTCCAAAGGAGACGATGCCTGACTCCTCGTGAAACTTGATAGGAGTCCCAGGATTCCTGTGGCACGTGGAAAGGGACCCTTGGTCTCCCGCCTCAGCTGGAGAGGCGTCCCAGTTGCCCTGCCAAGCCTCGAGGAGAATCCCGAGTTGTCCCTCGCAACTAGGCAGGAGTCCTGACGTCGCTGAACAAACACGTGTGTGGAAGGGCCATCCCCGTCGTAACTCGAGAATATACCCCAGGTTCCCGCCGCAACTCGAGAAAAACCATGAGATTTCCCCCTCACCGCGAGATGAGGCCCGATTCCCCTGCACTGCGTGCAGAGCAATTCCGTGTTGCACATCAAAAATGAAACGAGCCTTGATTTCCTTGATGGCCCTCCAGAGAAACCCCAAGAACACTGTTTCAAGGCAAGAGGGATCCTAATGTCACTGTAGCAACACGAAAGAGCTCCGTGGACCAAAAATCAACTCGAGATGAGAGGTTAGTCCCTGGATTCGACTCCAGAGGAATACCACCTTACCACAAGCACCTCAAGAGGAGGCTTCTCTCAGCTCTAGCTATGTGAGAAGGACCCTGAGTTTGCGCCTCAAGTGGAATGGACACCGCGATGCCCTGACTCGAAATAAGGCCGGATATCCCGGCAGTGACTTGAATGCAGGCTCGTCTTGCATCTCCCAAGACGAAAGGATGTCTGAATCCCCTGTGGAGACCACAGAGAAAGACCTAGTTCCCCACCTCATCGCGACCGGAGGCCTCACATCCTTTGAAAACTCCAGAGGTACGCGGAGATCAGTGCCTCCAAAGGAGACGATGCCTGACTCCTCGTGAAACTTGATAGGAGTCCCAGGATTCCTGTGGCACGTGGAAAGGGACCCTTGGTCTCCCGCCTCAGCTGGAGAGGCGTCCCAATTGCCCTGCCAAGCCTCGAGGAGAATCCCGAGTTGTCCCTCGCAGCTAGGAATGAGTCCTGACGTCGCTGAACAAAGACGTGTGTGGAAGTGCCATTCCCGTCGTAACTCGAGAATATACCCCAGGTTCCCGCCGCAACTCGAGAAAAACCATGAGACTTCCCCCTCGCCGCGAGATGAGGCCCGATTCCCCTGCACTGCGTGCAGAGAAATTCCGGGTTGCACATCACACATGAAAGGAGCCTTGATTTCCTTGATGGCACTCCAGAGAAACCCCAAGAACACTGTTTCAAGGCTAGAGGGATCCTGAGGTCACTGTAGCAACACGAAAGAGCTCCGTGGACCAAAAATCAACTCGAAATGAGAGGGTAGTCCCTGGCTTCGACTCCAGAGGAATACCACCTTACCACAAGCACCTCAAGAGGAGGCTTCTCTCAGCTCTAGGTATGTGAGAGGGACCCTGAGTTTGCGGCCTCAAGTGGAATGGACACCGCGATGCCCTGACTCGAAATAAGGCCGGATATCCATGGAGTGACTTGAATGCAGGCTCGTCTTGCATCTCCCAAGACGAAAGGTTATCTGAATCCCCTGTGGAGACCACAGAGAAAGACCTAGTTCCCCACCTCATCGCGACCGGAGGCCTCACATCCTTTGAAAACTCCAGAGGTACGCCGAGATCAGTGCCTCCAAAGGAGACGATGCCTGACTCCTCGTGAAACTTGATAGGAGTCCCAGGATTCCTGTGGCACGTGGAAAGGGACCCTTGGTCTCCCGCCTCAGCTGGAGAGGCGTCCCAATTGCCCTGCCAAGCCTCGAGGAGAATCCCGAGTTGTCCCTCGCAACTAGGCAGGAGTCCTGACGTCGCTGAACAAACACGTGTGTGGAAGGGCCATTCCCTTCGTAACTCGAGAATATACCCCAGGTTCCCGCCGCAACTCGAGAAAAACCATGAGACTTCCCCCTCACCGCGAGATGAGGCCCGATTCCCCTGCACTGCGTGCAGAGCAATTCCGTGTTGCACATCACACATAAAAGGAGCCTTGATTTCCTTGATGGCACTCCAGAGAAACCCCAAGAACACTGTTTCAAGGCTAGAGGGATCCTGAGGTCACTGTAGCAACACAAAAGAGCTCCGTGGACCAAAAATCAACTCGAGATGAGAGGTTAGTCCCTGGATTCGACTCCAGAGGAATACCACCTTACGACAAGCACCTCAAGAGGAGGCTTCTCTCAGCTCTAGGTATGTGAGAGGGACCCTGAGTTTGCGGCCTCAAGTGGAATGGACACCGCGATGCCCTGACTCGAAATAAGGCCGGATATTCCTGCAGTGACTTGAATGCAGGCTCGTCTTGCATCTCCCAAGACGAAAGGATGTCTGAATCCCCTGTGGAGACCACAGAGAAAGACCTAGTTCCCCACCTCTTCGAGATCGGAGGCCTCACATCCTTTGAAAACTCCAGAGGTACGCGGAGATCAGTGCCTCCAAAGGAGACGATGCCTGACTCCTCTTGAAACTTGATAGGAGTCCCAGGATTCCTGTGGCACGTGCAAAGGGACCCTTGGTCTCCCGCCTCAGCTGGAGAGGCGTCCCAATTGCCCTGCCATGCCTCGAGGAGAATCCCGAGTTGTCCCTCGCAACTAGGCAGGAGTCCTGACGTCGCTGAACAAACACGTGGGTGGAAGGGCCATCCCTGTCGTAACTCGAGAATATACCCCAGGTTCCCGCCGCAACTCGAGAAAAACCATGAGATTTCCCCCTCACCGCGAGATGAGGCCCGATTCCCCTGCACTGCATGCAGAGCAATTCCGTGTTGCACATCAAAAATGAAACGAGCCTTGATTTCCTTGATGGCCCTCCAGAGAAACCCCAAGAACACTGTTTCAAGGCTAGAGGGATCCTAATGTCACTGTAGCAACACGAAAGAGCTCCGTGGACCAAAAATCAACTCGAGATGAGAGGATAGTCCCTGGCTTCGACTCCAGAGGAATACCACCTTACCACAAGCACCTCAAGAGGAGGCTTCTCTCAGCTCTAGCTATGTGAGAGGGACCCTGAGTTTGCAGCCTCAAGTGGAATGGACACCGCGATGCCCTGACTCGAAATAAGGCCGGGTATCCCGGCAGTGACTTGAATGCAGGCTCGTCTTGCATCTCCCAAGACGAAAGGATGTCTGATTCCCCTGTGGAGACCACAGAGAAAGACCTAGATCCCCACCTCATCGCGACCGGAGGCCTCACATCCTTTGAAAACTCCAGAGGTACGCGGAGATCAGTGCCTCCAAAGGAGACGATGCCTGACTCCTCGTGAAACTTGATAGGAGTCCCAGGATTCCTGTGCCACGTGGAAAGGGACCCTTGGTCTCCCGCCTCAGCTGGAGAGGCGTCCCAATTGCCCTGCCAAGCCTCGAGGAGAATCCCGAGTTGTCCCTCGCAGCTAGGAAGGAGTCCTGACGTCGCTGAACAAACACGTGTGTGGAAGGGCCATTCCCGTCGTAACTCGAGAATATACCCCAGGTTCCCGCCGCAACTCGAGAAAAACCATTAGACTTCCCCCTCGCAGCGAGATGAGGCCCGATTCCCCTGCACTGCGTGCAGAGCAATTCCGGGTTGCACATCACACATGAAAGGAGCCTTGATTTCCTTGGTGGCACTCCAGAGAAACCCCAAGAACACTGTTTCAAGGCTAGAGGGATCCTGAGGTCACTGTAGCAACACGAAAGAGCTCCGTGGACCAAAAATCAACTCGAGATGAGAGGGTAGTCCCTGGCTTCGACTCCAGAGGAATACCACCTTACCACAAGCACCTCAAGAGGAGGCTTCTCTCAGCTCTAGGTATGTGAGAGGGACCCTGAGTTTGCGGCCTCAAGTGGAATGGACACCGCGATGCCCTGACTCGAAATAAGGCCGGATATCCCTGCAGTGACTTGAATGCAGGCTCGTCTTGCATCTCCCAAGACGAAAGGATGTCTGAATCCCCTGTGGAGACCACAGAGAAAGACCTAGCTCCCCACCTCATCGCGACCGGAGGCCTCACATCCTTGGAAAACTGCAGAGCGACGCGGAGATCAGTGCCTCCAAAGGAGACGATGCCTGACTCCTCGTGAAACTTGATAGGAGTCCCAGGATTCCTGTGGCACGTGGAAAGGGAAACTTGGTCTCCCGCCTCAGCTGGAGAGGCGTCCCAATTGCCCTGCCAAGCCTCGAAGAGAATCCTGAGTTGTCCCTCACAACTAGGCAGGAGACCTGACGTCGCTGAACAAACACGTGGGTGAAAGGGCCATCCCCGTGGGAACTCGAGAATATACCCCAGGTTCCCGCTGCAACTCGAGAAAAACCATTAGACTTCCCCCTCGCAGCGAGATGAGGCCCGATTCCCCTGCACTGCGTGCAGAGCAATTCCGTGTTGCACATCACACATGAAAGGAGCCTTGATTTCCTTGATGGCACTCCAGAGAAACCCCAAGAACACTGTTTCAAGGCTAGAGCGATCCTGAGGTCACTGTAGCAACACAAAATAGCTCCGTGGACCAAAAATCAACTCGAGATGAGAGGTTAGTCCCTGGATTCGATTCCAGAGGAATACCACCTTACCACAAGCACCTCAAGAGGAGGCTTCTCTCAGCTCTAGGTATGTGAGAGGGACCCTGAGTTTGCGGCCTCAAGTGGAATGGACACCGTGATGCCCTGACTCGAAATAAGGCCGGATATCCCAGCACTGACTTGAATGCAGGCTCGTCTTGCATCTCCCAAGACTAAAGGATGTCTGAATCCCCTGTGGAGACCATAGAGAAAGACCTAGTTCCCCACCTCATCGCGACCGGAGGCCTCACATCCTTTGAAAACTCCAGAGGTACGCGGAGATCAGTGCCTCCAAAGGAGACGATGCCTGACTCCTCGTGAAACTTGATAGGAGTCCCAGGATTCCTGTGGCACGTGGAAAGGGACCCTTGGTCTCCCGCCTCAGCTGGAGAGGCGTCCCAATTGCCCTGCCAAGCCTCGAGGAGAATCCCGAGTTGTCCCTCGCAACTAGGCAGGAGTCCTGACGTCGCTGAACAAACACGTGTGTGGAAGGGCCATCCCCGTCGTAACTCGAGAATATACCCCAGGTTCCCGCCGCAACTCGAGAAAAACCATGAGATTTCCCCCTCACCGCGAGATGAGGCCCGATTCCCCTGCACTGCGTGCAGAGCAATTCCGTGTTGCACATCAAAAATGAAACGAGCCTTGATTTCCTTGATGGCCCTCCAGAGAAACCCCAAGAACACTGTTTCAAGGCAAGAGGGATCCTAATGTCACTGTAGCAACACGAAAGAGCTCCGTGGACCAAAAATCAACTCGAGATGAGAGGTTAGTCCCTGGATTCGACTCCAGAGGAATACCACCTTACCACAAGCACCTCAAGAGGAGGCTTCTCTCAGCTCTAGCTATGTGAGAAGGACCCTGAGTTTGCAGCCTCAAGTGGAATGGACACCGCGATGCCCTGACTCGAAATAAGGCCGGATATCCCGGCAGTGACTTGAATGCAGGCTCGTCTTGCATCTCCCAAGACGAAAGGATGTCTGAATCCCCTGTGGAGACCACAGAGAAAGACCTAGTTCCCCACCTCATCGCGACCGGAGGCCTCACATCCTTTGAAAACTCCAGAGGTACGCGGAGATCAGTGCCTCCAAAGGAGACGATGCCTGACTCCTCGTGAAACTTGATAGGAGTCCCAGGATTCCTGTGGCACGTGGAAAGGGACCCTTGGTCTCCCGCCTCAGCTGGAGAGGCGTCCCAATTGCCCTGCCAAGCCTCGAGGAGAATCCCGAGTTGTCCCTCGCAGCTAGGAATGAGTCCTGACGTCGCTGAACAAAGACGTGTGTGGAAGTGCCATTCCCGTCGTAACTCGAGAATATACCCCAGGTTCCCGCCGCAACTCGAGAAAAACCATGAGACTTCCCCCTCGCCGCGAGATGAGGCCCGATTCCCCTGCACTGCGTGCAGAGAAATTCCGGGTTGCACATCACACATGAAAGGAGCCTTGATTTCCTTGATGGCACTCCAGAGAAACCCCAAGAACACTGTTTCAAGGCTAGAGGGATCCTGAGGTCACTGTAGCAACACGAAAGAGCTCCGTGGACCAAAAATCAACTCGAAATGAGAGGGTAGTCCCTGGCTTCGACTCCAGAGGAATACCACCTTACCACAAGCACCTCAAGAGGAGGCTTCTCTCAGCTCTAGGTATGTGAGAGGGACCCTGAGTTTGCGGCCTCAAGTGGAATGGACACCGCGATGCCCTGACTCGAAATAAGGCCGGATATCCATGGAGTGACTTGAATGCAGGCTCGTCTTGCATCTCCCAAGACGAAAGGTTATCTGAATCCCCTGTGGAGACCACAGAGAAAGACCTAGTTCCCCACCTCATCGCGACCGGAGGCCTCACATCCTTTGAAAACTCCAGAGGTACGCCGAGATCAGTGCCTCCAAAGGAGACGATGCCTGACTCCTCGTGAAACTTGATAGGAGTCCCAGGATTCCTGTGGCACGTGGAAAGGGACCCTTGGTCTCCCGCCTCAGCTGGAGAGGCGTCCCAATTGCCCTGCCAAGCCTCGAGGAGAATCCCGAGTTGTCCCTCGCAACTAGGCAGGAGTCCTGACGTCGCTGAACAAACACGTGTGTGGAAGGGCCATTCCCTTCGTAACTCGAGAATATACCCCAGGTTCCCGCCGCAACTCGAGAAAAACCATGAGACTTCCCCCTCACCGCGAGATGAGGCCCGATTCCCCTGCACTGCGTGCAGAGCAATTCCGTGTTGCACATCACACATAAAAGGAGCCTTGATTTCCTTGATGGCACTCCAGAGAAACCCCAAGAACACTGTTTCAAGGCTAGAGGGATCCTGAGGTCACTGTAGCAACACAAAAGAGCTCCGTGGACCAAAAATCAACTCGAGATGAGAGGTTAGTCCCTGGATTCGACTCCAGAGGAATACCACCTTACGACAAGCACCTCAAGAGGAGGCTTCTCTCAGCTCTAGGTATGTGAGAGGGACCCTGAGTTTGCGGCCTCAAGTGGAATGGACACCGCGATGCCCTGACTCGAAATAAGGCCGGATATTCCTGCAGTGACTTGAATGCAGGCTCGTCTTGCATCTCCCAAGACGAAAGGATGTCTGAATCCCCTGTGGAGACCACAGAGAAAGACCTAGTTCCCCACCTCTTCGAGATCGGAGGCCTCACATCCTTTGAAAACTCCAGAGGTACGCGGAGATCAGTGCCTCCAAAGGAGACGATGCCTGACTCCTCTTGAAACTTGATAGGAGTCCCAGGATTCCTGTGGCACGTGGAAAGGGACCCTTGGTCTCCCGCCTCAGCTGGAGAGGCGTCCCAATTGCCCTGCCATGCCTCGAGGAGAATCCCGAGTTGTCCCTCGCAACTAGGCAGGAGTCCTGACGTCGCTGAACAAACACGTGGGTGGAAGGGCCATCCCTGTCGTAACTCGAGAATATACCCCAGGTTCCCGCCGCAACTCGAGAAAAACCATGAGATTTCCCCCTCACCGCGAGATGAGGCCCGATTCCCCTGCACTGCATGCAGAGCAATTCCGTGTTGCACATCAAAAATGAAACGAGCCTTGATTTCCTTGATGGCCCTCCAGAGAAACCCCAAGAACACTGTTTCAAGGCTAGAGGGATCCTAATGTCACTGTAGCAACACGAAAGAGCTCCGTGGACCAAAAATCAACTCGAGATGAGAGGATAGTCCCTGGCTTCGACTCCAGAGGAATACCACCTTACCACAAGCACCTCAAGAGGAGGCTTCTCTCAGCTCTAGCTATGTGAGAGGGACCCTGAGTTTGCAGCCTCAAGTGGAATGGACACCGCGATGCCCTGACTCGAAATAAGGCCGGGTATCCCGGCAGTGACTTGAATGCAGGCTCGTCTTGCATCTCCCAAGACGAAAGGATGTCTGAATCCCCTGTGGAGACCACAGAGAAAGACCTAGTTCCCCACCTCATCGCGACCGGAGGCCTCACATCCTTTGAAAACTCCAGAGGTACGCGGAGATCAGTGCCTCCAAAGGAGACGATGCCTGACTCCTCGTGAAACTTGATAGGAGTCCCAGGATTCCTGTGCCACGTGGAAAGGGACCCTTGGTCTCCCGCCTCAGCTGGAGAGGCGTCCCAATTGCCCTGCCAAGCCTCGAGGAGAATCCCGAGTTGTCCCTCGCAGCTAGGAAGGAGTCCTGACGTCGCTGAACAAACACGTGTGTGGAAGGGCCATTCCCGTCGTAACTCGAGAATATACCCCAGGTTCCCGCCGCAACTCGAGAAAAACCATTAGACTTCCCCCTCGCAGCGAGATGAGGCCCGATTCCCGTGCACTGCGTGCAGAGCAATTCCGGGTTGCACATCACACATGAAAGGAGCCTTGATTTCCTTGGTGGCACTCCAGAGAAACCCCAAGAACACTGTTTCAAGGCTAGAGGGATCCTGAGGTCACTGTAGCAACACGAAAGAGCTCCGTGGACCAAAAATCAACTCGAGATGAGAGGGTAGTCCCTGGCTTCGACTCCAGAGGAATACCACCTTACCACAAGCACCTCAAGAGGAGGCTTCTCTCAGCTCTAGGTATGTGAGAGGGACCCTGAGTTTGCGGCCTCAAGTGGAATGGACACCGCGATGCCCTGACTCGAAATAAGGCCGGATATCCCTGCAGTGACTTGAATGCAGGCTCGTCTTGCATCTCCCAAGACGAAAGGATGTCTGAATCCCCTGTGGAGACCACAGAGAAAGACCTAGCTCCCCACCTCATCGCGACCGGAGGCCTCACATCCTTGGAAAACTGCAGAGCGACGCGGAGATCAGTGCCTCCAAAGGAGACGATGCCTGACTCCTCGTGAAACTTGATAGGAGTCCCAGGATTCCTGTGGCACGTGGAAAGGGAAACTTGGTCTCCCGCCTCAGCTGGAGAGGCGTCCCAATTGCCCTGCCAAGCCTCGAAGAGAATCCTGAGTTGTCCCTCACAACTAGGCAGGAGACCTGACGTCGCTGAACAAACACGTGGGTGAAAGGGCCATCCCCGTGGGAACTCGAGAATATACCCCAGGTTCCCGCTGCAACTCGAGAAAAACCATTAGACTTCCCCCTCGCAGCGAAATGAGGCCCGATTCCCCTGCACTGCGTGCAGAGCAATTCCGTGTTGCACATCACACATGAAAGGAGCCTTGATTTCCTTGATGGCACTCCAGAGAAACCCCAAGAACACTGTTTCAAGGCTAGAGCGATCCTGAGGTCACTGTAGCAACACAAAATAGCTCCGTGGACCAAAAATCAACTCGAGATGAGAGGTTAGTCCCTGGATTCGATTCCAGAGGAATACCACCTTACCACAAGCACCTCACGAGGAGGCTTCTCTCAGCTCTAGGTATGTGAGAGGGACCCTGAGTTTGCGGCCTCAAGTGGAATGGACACCGTGATGCCCTGACTCGAAATAAGGCCGGATATCCCTGCAGTGACTTGAATGCAGGCTCGTCTTGCATCTCCCAAGACTAAAGGATGTCTGAATCCCCTGTGGAGACCATAGAGAAAGACCTAGTTCCCCACCTCATCGCGACCGGAGGCCTCACATCCTTTGAAAACTCCAGAGGTACGCGGAGATCAGTGCCTCCAAAGGAGACGATGCCTGACTCCTCGTGAAACTTGATAGGAGTCCCAGGATTCCTGTGGCACGTGGAAAGGGACCCTTGGTCTCCCGCCTCAGCTGGAGAGGCGTCCCAATTGCCCTGCCAAGCCTCGAGGAGAATCCCGAGTTGTCCCTCGCAACTAGGCAGGAGTCCTGACGTCGCTGAACAAACACGTGTGTGGAAGGGCCATTCCCTTCGTAACTCGAGAATATACCCCAGGTTCCCGCCGCAACTCGAGAAAAACCATGAGACTTCCCCCTCACCGCGAGATGAGGCCCGATTCCCCTGCACTGCGTGCAGAGCAATTCCGTGTTGCACATCACACATGAAAGGAGCCTTGATTTCCTTGATGGCACTCTAGAGAAACCCCAAGAACACTGTTTCAAGGCTAGAGGGATCCTGAGGTCACTGTAGCAACACAAAAGAGCTCCGTGGACCAAAAATCAACTCGAGATGAGAGGTTAGTCCCTGGATTCGACTCCAGAGGAATACCACCTTACGACAAGCACCTCAAGAGGAGGCTTCTCTCAGCTCTAGGTATGTGAGAGGGACCCTGAGTTTGCGGCCTCAAGTGGAATGGACACCGCGATGCCCTGACTCGAAATAAGGCCGGATATTCCTGCAGTGACTTGAATGCAGGCTCGTCTTGCATCTCCCAAGACGAAAGGATGTCTGAATCCCCTGTGGAGACCACAGAGAAAGACCTAGTTCCCCACCTCTTCGAGATCGGAGGCCTCACATCCTTTGAAAACTCCAGAGGTACGCGGAGATCAGTGCCTCCAAAGGAGACGATGCCTGACTCCTCGTGAAACTTGATAGGAGTCCCAGGATTCCTGTGGCACGTGGAAAGGGACCCTTGGTCTCCCGCCTCAGCTGGAGAGGCGTCCCAATTGCCCTGCCATGCCTCGAGGAGAATCCCGAGTTGTCCCTCGCAACTAGGCAGGAGTCCTGACGTCGCTGAACAAACACGTGTGTGGAAGGGCCATCCCAGTCGTAACTCGAGAATATACCCCAGGTTCCCGCCGCAACTCGAGAAAAACCATGAGATTTCCCCCTCACCGCGAGATGAGGCCCGATTCCCCTGCACTGCATGCAGAGCAATTCCGTGTTGCACATCAAAAATGAAACGAGCCTTGATTTCCTTGATGGCCCTCCAGAGAAACCCCAAGAACACTGTTTCAAGGCTAGAGGGATCCTAATGTCACTGTAGCAACACGAAAGAGCTCCGTGGACCAAAAATCAACTCGAGATGAGAGGATAGTCCCTGGCTTCGACTCCAGAGGAATACCACCTTACCACAAGCACCTCAAGAGGAGGCTTCTCTCAGCTCTAGGTATGTGAGAGGGACCCTGAGTTTGCAGCCTCAAGTGGAATGGACACCGCGATGCCCTGACTCGAAATAAGGCCGGATATCCCGGCAGTGACTTGAATGCAGGCTCGTCTTGCATCTCCCAAGACGAAAGGATGTCTGAATCCCCTGTGGAGACCACAGAGAAAGACCTAGTTCCCCACCTCATCGCGACCGGAGGCCTCACATCCTTTGAAAACTCCAGAGGTACGCGGAGATCAGTGCCTCCAAAGGAGACGATGCCTGACTCCTCGTGAAACTTGATAGGAGTCCCAGGATTCCTGTGGCACGTGGAAAGGGAAACTTGGTCTCCCGCCTCAGCTGGAGAGGCGTCCCAATTGCCCTGCCAAGCCTCGAGGAGAATCCCGAGTTGTCCCTCGCAACTAGGCAGGAGTCCTGACGTCGCTGAACAAACACGTGTGTGGAAGGGCCATTCCCTTCGTAACTCGAGAATATACCCCAGGTTCCCGCCGCAACTCGAGAAAAACCATGAGACTTCCCCCTCACCGCGAGATGAGGCCCGATTCCCCTGCACTGCGTGCAGAGCAATTCCGTGTTGCACATCACACATAAAAGGAGCCTTGATTTCCTTGATGGCACTCCAGAGAAACCCCAAGAACACTCTTTCAAGGCTAGAGGGATCCTGAGGTCACTGTAGCAACACAAAAGAGCTCTGTGGACCAAAAATCAACTCGAGATGAGAGGGTAGTCCCTGGATTCGACTCCAGAGGAATACCACCTTACCACAAGCACCTCAAGAGGAGGCTTCTCTCAGCTCTAGGTATGTGAGAGGGACCCTGAGTTTGCGGCCTCAAGTGGAATGGACACCGCGATGCCCTGACTCGAAATAAGGCCGGATATTCCTGCAGTGACTTGAATGCAGGCTCGTCTTGCATCTCCCAAGACGAAAGGATGTCTGAATCCCCTGTGGAGACCACAGAGAAAGACCTAGTTCCCCACCTCTTCGAGATCGGAGGCCTCACATCCTTTGAAAACTCCAGAGGTACGCGGAGATCAGTGCCTCCAAAGGAGACGATGCCTGACTCCTCGTGAAACTTGATAGGAGTCCCAGGATTCCTGTGGCACGTGGAAAGGGACCCTTGGTCTCCCGCCTCAGCTGGAGAGGCGTCCCAATTGCCCTGTCAAGCCTCGAGGAGAATCCCGAGTTGTCCCTCGCAACTAGGCAGGAGTCCTGACGTCGCTGAACAAACACGTGTGTGGAAGGGCCATTCCCTTCGTAACTCGAGAATATACCCCAGATTCCCGCCGCAACTCGAGAAAAACCATGAGACTTCCCCCTCACCGCGAGATGAGGCCCGATTCCCCTGCACTGCGTGCAGAGCAATTCCGTGTTGCACATCACACATAAAAGGAGCCTTGATTTCCTTGATGGCACTCCAGAGAAACCCCAAGAACACTGTTTCAAGGCTAGAGGGATCCTGAGGTCACTGTAGCAACACAAAAGAGCTCCGTGGACCAAAAATCAACTCGAGATGAGAGGTTAGTCCCTGGATTCGACTCCAGAGGAATACCACCTTACGACAAGCACCTCAAGAGGAGGCTTCTCTCAGCTCTAGGTATGTGAGAGGGACCCTGAGTTTGCGGCCTCAAGTGGAATGGACACCGCGATGCCCTGACTCGAAATAAGGCCGGATATTCCTGCAGTGACTTGAATGCAGGCTCGTCTTGCATCTCCCAAGACGAAAGGATGTCTGAATCCCCTGTGGAGACCACAGAGAAAGACCTAGTTCCCCACCTCTTCGAGATCGGAGGCCTCACATCCTTTGAAAACTCCAGAGGTACGCGGAGATCAGTGCCTCCAAAGGAGACGATGCCTGACTCCTCGTGAAACTTGATAGGAGTCCCAGGATTCCTGTGGCACGTGGAAAGGGACCCTTGGTCTCCCGCCTCAGCTGGAGAGGCGTCCCAATTGCCCTGCCATGCCTCGAGGAGAATCCCGAGTTGTCCCTCGCAACTAGGCAGGAGTCCTGACGTCGCTGAACAAACACGTGTGTGGAAGGGCCATCCCCGTCGTAACTCGAGAATATACCCCAGGTTCCCGCCGCAACTCGAGAAAAACCATGAGATTTCCCCCTCACCGCGAGATGAGGCCCGATTCCCCTGCACTGCATGCAGAGCAATTCCGTGTTGCACATCAAAAATGAAACGAGCCTTGATTTCCTTGATGGCCCTCCAGAGAAACCCCAAGAATACTGTTTCAAGGCTAGAGGGATCCTAATGTCACTGTAGCAACACGAAAGAGCTCCGTGGACCAAAAATCAACTCGAGATGAGAGGATAGTCCCTGGCTTCGACTCCAGAGGAATACCACCTTACCACAAGCACCTCAAGAGGAGGCTTCTCTCAGCTCTAGCTATGTGAGAGGGACCCTGAGTTTGCAGCCTCAAGTGGAATGCACACCGCGATGCCCTGACTCGAAATAAGGCCGGATATCCCTGCAGTGACTTGAATGCAGGCTCGTCTTGCATCTCCCAAGACGAAACGATGTCCGAATCCCCTGTGGAGACCACAGAGAAAGACCTAGTTCCCCACCTCATCGCGACCGGAGGCCTCACATCCTTTGAAAACTCCAGAGGTACGCGGAGATCAGTGCCTCCAAAGGAGACGATGCCTGACTCCTCGTGAAACTTGATAGGAGTCCCAGGATTCCTGTGGCACGTGGAAAGGGACCCTTGGTCTCCCGCCTCAGCTGGAGAGGCGTCCCAATTGCCCTGCCAAGCCTCGAGGAGAATCCCGAGTTGTCCCTCGCAGCTAGGAAGGAGTCCTGACGTCGCTGAACAAACACGTGTGTGGAAGGGCCATTCCCGTCGTAACTCGAGAATATACCCCAGGTTCCCGCCGCAACTCGAGAAAAACCATGAGACTTCCCCCTCGCCGCGAGATGATGCCCGATTCCCCTGCACTGCGTGCAGAGCAATTCCGGGTTGCACATCACACATGAAAGGAGCCTTGATTTCCTTGATGGCACTCCAGAGAAACCCCAAGAACACTGTTTCAAGGCTAGAGGGATCCTGAGGTCACTGTAGCAACACGAAAGAGCTCCGTGGACCAAAAATCAACTCGAGATGAGAGGGTAGTCCCTGGCTTCGACTCCAGAGGAATACCACCTTACCACAAGCACCTCAAGAGGAGGCTTCTCTCAGCTCTAGGTATGTGAGAGGGACCCTGAGTTTGCGGCCTCAAGTGGAATGGACACCGCGATGCCCTGACTCGAAATAAGGCCGGATATCCCTGCAGTGACTTGAATGCAGGCTCGTCTTGCATCTCCCAAGACGAAAGGATGTCTGAATCCCCTGTGGAGACCACAGAGAAAGACCTAGTTCCCCACCTCTTCGAGATCGGAGGCCTCACATCCTTTGAAAACTCCAGAGGTACGCGGAGATCAGTGCCTCCAAAGGAGACGATGCCTGACTCCTCGTGAAACTTGATAGGAGTCCCAGGATTCCTGTGGCACGTGGAAAGGGAAACTTGGTCTCCCGCCTCAGCTGGAGAGGCGTCCCAATTGCCCTGCCAAGCCTCGAGGAGAATCCCGAGTTGTCCCTCGCAACTAGGCAGGAGTCCTGACGTCGCTGAACAAACACGTGTGTGGAAGGGCCATCCCCGTCGTAACTCGAGAATATACCCCAGGTTCCCACCGGAACTCGAGAAAAACCATGAGACTTCCCCCTCACCGCGAGATGAGGCCCGATTCCCCTGCACTGCGTGCAGAGCAATTCCGTGTTGCACATCACACATAAAAGGAGCCTTGATTTCCTTGATGGCACTCCAGAGAAACCCCAAGAACACTGTTTCAAGGCTAGAGGGATCCTGAGGTCACTGTAGCAACACAAAAGAGCTCCGTGGACCAAAAATCAACTCGAGATGAGAGGTTAGTCCCTGGATTCGACTCCAGAGGAATACCACCTTACCACAAGCACCTCAAGAGGAGGCTTCTCTCAGCTCTAGGTATGTGAGAGGGACCCTGAGTTTGCGGCCTCAAGTGGAATGGACACCGCGATGCCCTGACTCGAAATAAGGCCGGATATTCCTGCAGTGACTTGAATGCAGGCTCGTCTTGCATCTCCCAAGACGAAAGGATGTCTGAATCCCCTGTGGAGACCACAGAGAAAGACCTAGTTCCCCACCTCTTCGAGATCGGAGGCCTCACATCCTTTGAAAACTCCAGAGGTACGCGGAGATCAGTGCCTCCAAAGGAGACGATGCCTGACTCCTCGTGAAACTTGATAGGAGTCCCAGGATTCCTGTGGCACGTGGAAAGGGACCCTTGGTCTCCCGCCTCAGGTGGAGAGGCGTCCCAATTGCCCTGCCAAGCCTCGAGGAGAATCCCGAGTTGTCCCTCGCAACTAGGCAGGAGTCCTGACGTCGCTGAACAAACACGTGTGTGGAAGGGCCATTCCCTTCGTAACTCGAGAATATACCCCAGGTTCCCGCCGCAACTCGAGAAAAACCATGAGACTTCCCCCTCGCCGCGAGATGAGGCCCTATTCTTCTGCACTGCGTGCAGAGCAAATCCGTGTTGCACATCAAAAATGAAACGAGCCTTGATTTCTTTGATGGCCCTCCAGAGAAACCCCAAGAACACTCTTTCAAGGCTAGAGGGATCCTGAGGTCACTGTAGCCACACGAAAGAGCTCCGTGGACCAAAAATCAACTCGAGATGAGAGGTTAGTCCCTGGATTCGACTCCAGAGGAATCCCACCTTACCACAAGCACCTCAAGAGGAGGCTTCTCTCAGCTCTAGGTATGTGAGAGGGACCCTGAGTTTGCGGCCTCAAGTGAAATGGACACTGCGATGCCCAAACGCGAAATAATCCCGAATATCCCTGCAGTGACTTGAATGCAGGCTCGTCTTGCATCTCCCAAGACGAAAGGATGTCTGAATCCCCTGTGGAGACCAAAGAGAAAGACCTAGTTCCCCACCTCATCGCGACCGGAGGCCTCACATCCTTTGAAAACTCCAGAGGTACGCGGAGATCAGTGCCTCCAAAGGAGACGATGCCTGACTCCTCGTGAAACTTGATAGGAGTCCCAGAATTCCTGTGGCACGTGGAAAGGGACCCTTGGTCTCCCGCCTCAGCTGGAGAGGCGTCCCAATTGCCCTGCCAAGCCTCGAGGAGAATCCCGAGTTGTCCCTCGCAACTAGGCAGGAGTCCTGACGTCGCTGAACAAACACGTGTGTGGAAGGGCCATCCCCGTCGTAACTCGAGAATATACCCCAGGTTCCCGCCGCAACTCGAGAAAAACCATGAGACTTCCCCCTCACCGCGAGATGAGGCCCGATTCCCCTGCACTGCGTGCAGAGCAATTCCGTGTTGCACATCACACATGAAAGGAGCCTTGATTTCCTTGATGGCACTCTAGAGAAACCCCAAGAACACTGTTTCAAGGCTAGAGGGATCCTGAGGTCACTGTAGCAACACAAAAGAGCTCCGTGGACGAAAAATCAACTCGAGATGAGAGGGTAGTCCCTGGCTTCGACTCCAGAGGAATACCACCTTACCACAAGCACCTCAAGAAGAGGCTTCTCTCAACTCTAGGTATGTGAGAGGGACCCTGAGTTTGCAGCCTCAAGTGGAATGGACACCGCGATGCCCTGACTCGAAATAAGGCCGGATATCCCTGCAGTGACTTGAATGCAGGCTCGTCTTGCATCTCCCAAGACGAAAGGATGTCTGAATCCCCTGTGGAGAACACAGAGAAAGACCTAGTTCCCCACCTCATCGCGACCGGAGGCCTCACATCCTTTGAAAACTCCAGAGGTACGCGGAGATCAGTTCCTCCAAAGGAGACGATGCCTGACTCCTCGTGAAACTTGATAGGAGTCCCAGGATTCCTGTGGCACGTGGAAAGGGACCCTTGGTGTCCCGCCTCAGCTGGAGAGGCGTCCCAATTGCCCTGCCAAGCCTCGAGGAGAATCCCGAGATGTCCCTCGCAACTAGGCAGGAGTCCTGACGTCGCTGAACAAACACGTGTGTGGAAGGGCCATCCCCGTCGTAACTTGAAAATATACCCCAGGTTCCCGCCGCAACTCGAGAAAAACCATGAGATTTCCCCCTCACCGCGAGATGAGGCGCGATTCCCCTGCACTGCATGCAGAGCAATTCCGTGTTGCACATCAAAAATGAAACGAGCCTTGATTTCCTTGATGGCCCTCCAGAGAAACCCCAAGAACACTGTTTCAAGGCTAGAGGGATCCTGAGGTCACTGTAGCAACACAAAAGAGCTCCGTGGACCAAAAATCAACTCGAGATGAGAGGTTAGTTCCTGGATTCGACTCCAGAGGAATACCACCTTACCACAAGCACCTCAAGAGGAGGCTTCTCTCAGCTCTAGGTATGTGAGAGGGACCCTGAGTTTGCGGCCTCAAGTGGAATGGACACCGCGATGCCCTGACTCGAAATAAGGCCGGATATTCCTGCAGTGACTTGAATGCAGGCTCGTCTTGCATCTCCCAAGACGAAAGGATGTCTGAATCCCATGTGGAGACCACAGAGAAAGACCTAGTTTCCCACCTCTTCGAGATCGGAGGCCTCACATCCTTTGAAAACTCCAGAGGTACGCGGAGATCAGAGCCTCCAAAGGAGACGATGCCTGACTCCTCGTGAAACTTGATAGGAGTCCCAGGATTCCTGTGGCACGTGGAAAGGGACCCTTGGTCTCCCGCCTCAGGTGGAGAGGCGTCCCAATTGCCCTGCCAAGCCTCGAGGAAAATCCCGAGTTGTCCCTCGCAACTAGGCAGGAGTCCTGACGTCGCTGAACAAACACGTGTGTGGAAGGGCCATCCCCGTCGTAACTCGAGAATATACCCCAGGTTCCCGCCGCAACTCGAGAAAAACCATGAGACTTCCCCCTCGCCGCGAGATGAGGCCCGATTCTTCTGCACTGCGTGCAGAGCAAATCCGTGTTGCACATCAAAAATGAAACGAGCCTTGATTTCTTTGATGGCCCTCCAGAGAAACCCCAAGAACACTCTTTCAAGGCTAGAGGGATCCTGAGGTCACTGTAGCCACACGAAAGAGCTCCGTGGACCAAAAATCAACTCGAGATGAGAGGTTAGTCCCTGGATTCGACTCCAGAGGAATCCCACCTTACCACAAGCACCTCAAGAGGAGGCTTCTCTCAGCTCTAGGTATGTGAGAGGGACCCTGAGTTTGCGGCCTCAAGTGAAATGGACACCGCGATGCCCTGACGCGAAATAATCCCGAATATCCCTGCAGTGACTTGAATGAAGGCTCGTCTTGCATCTCCCAAGACGAAAGGATGTCTGAATCCCCTGTGGAGACCACAGAGAAAGACCTAGTTCCCCACCTCATCGCGACCGGAGGCCTCACATCCTTTGAAAACTCCAGAGGTACGCGGAGATCAGTGCCTCCAAAGGAGACGATGCCTGACTCCTCGTGAATCTTGATAGGAGTCCCAGGATTCCTGTGGCACGTGGAAAGGGACCCTTGGTCTCCCGCCTCAGCTGGAGAGGCGTCCCAATTGCCCTGCCAAGCCTCGAGGAGAATCCCGAGTTGTCCCTCGCAACTAGGCAGGAGTCCTGACGTCGCTGAACAAACACGTGTGTGGAAGGGCCATCCCCGTCGTAACTCGAGAATATACCCCAGGTTCCCGCCGCAACTCGAGAAAAACCATGAGACTTCCCCCTCACCGCGAGATGAGGCCCGATTCCCCTGCACTGCGTGCAGAGCAATTCCGTGTTGCACATCACACATGAAAGGAGCCTTGATTTCCTTGATGGCACTCTAGAGAAACCCCAAGAACACTGTTTCAAGGCTAGAGGGATCCTGAGGTCACTGTAGCAACACAAAAGAGCTCCGTGGACCAAAAATCAACTCGAGATGAGAGGGTAGTCCCTGGCTTCGACTCCAGAGGAATACCACCTTACCACAAGCACCTCAAGAGGAGGCTTCTCTCAGCTCTAGGTATGTGAGAGGGACCCTGAGTTTGCGGCCTCAAGTGGAATGGACACCGCGATGCCCTGACTCGAAATAAGGCCGGATATCCCGGCAGTGACTTGAATGCAGGCTCGTCTTGCATCTGCCAAGACGAAAGGATGTCTGAATCCCCTGTGGAGACCACAGAGAAAGACCTAGTTCCCCACCTCATCGCGACCGGAGGCCTCACATCCTTTGAAATCTCCAGAGGTACGCGGAGATCAGTGCCTCCAAAGGTGACGATGCCTGACTCCTCGTGAAACTTGATAGGAGTCCCAGGATTCCTGTGGCACGTGGAAAGGGACCCTTGGTCTCCCGCCTCAGCTGGAGAGGCGTCCCAATTGCCCTGCAAAGCCTCGAGGAGAATCCCGAGTTGTCCCTCGCAACTAGGCAGGAGTCCTGACGTCGCTGAACAAACACGTGAGTGGAAGGGCCATCCCCGTCGTAACTCGAGAATATACCCCAGGTTCCCGCCGCAACTCGAGAAAAACCAGGAGACTTCCCCCTCACCGCGAGATGAGGCCCGATTCCCCTGCACTGCGTGCAGAGCAATTCCGTGTTGCACATCACACATGAAAGGAGCCTTGATTTCCTTGATGGCACTCCAGAGAAACCCCAAGAACACTGTTTCAAGGCTAGAGGGATCCTGAGGTCACTGTAGCAACACGAAAGAGCTCTGTGGACCAAAAATCAACTCGAGATGAGAGGGTAGTCCCTGGCTTCGACTCCAGAGGAATACCACCTTACCACAAGCACCTCAAGAGGAGGCTTCTCTCAGCTCTAGGTATGTGAGAGGGACCCTGAGTTTGCGGCCTCAAGTGGAATGGACACCGCGATGCCCTGACTCGAAATAAGGCCGGATATCCCTGCAGTGACTTGAATGCAGGCTCGTCTTGCATCTCCCAAGACGAAAGGATGTCTGAATCCCATGTGGAGACCACAGAGAAAGACCTAGTTCCCCACCTCATCGTGACCGGAGGCCTCACATCCTTTGAAAACTCCAGAGGTACGCGGAGATCAGTGCCTCCAAAGGAGACGATGCCTGACTCCTCGTGAAACTTGATAGGAGTCCCAGGATTCCTGTGGCACGGGGAAAGGGACCCTTGGTCTCCCGCCTCAGCTGGAGAGGCGTCCCAATTACCCTGCAAAGCCTCGAGGAGAATCCCGAGTTGTCCCTCGCAACTAGGCAGGAGTCCTGACGTCGCTGAACAAACACGTGGGTGGAAGGGCCATTCCCGTCGTAACTCGAGAATATACCACAGATTCCCGCCGCAACTCGAGAAAAACCATGAGACTTCCCCCTCGCCGCGAGATGAGGCCCGATTCCACTGCACTGCGTGCAGAGCAATTCCGTGTTGCACATCACACATGAAAGGAGCCTTGATTTCCTTGTTGGCACTCCAGAGAAACCCCAAGAACACTCTTTCAAGGCTAGAGTCATCCTGAGGTCACTGTAGCAACACGAAAGAGCTCCGTGGACCAAGAATCAACTCGAGATGAGAGGTTAGTCCCTGGCTTCGACTCCAGAGGAATACCACCTTACCACAAGCACCTCAAGAGGAGGCTTCTCTCAGCTCTATGTATGTGAGAGGGACCCTGATTTTGCGGCCTCTAGTGGAGTGGACACTGCGATGCCCTGATGTGAAATAAGGCCGGATATCCCTGCAGTGACTTGAATGCAGGCTCGTCTTGCATCTCCCAAGATGAAAGGATGTCTGAATCCCCTGTGGAGACCACAGAGAAAGACCTAGTTCCCCACCTCATCGCGACCGGAGGCCTCACATCCTTTGAAAACTCCAGAGGTACGCGGAGATCAGTGCCTCCAAAGGAGACGATGCCTGACTCCTCGTGAAACTTGATAGGAGTCCCAGGATTCCTGTGGCACGTGGAAAGGGACCCTTGGTCTCCCGCCTCAGCTGGAGAGGCGTCCCAATTGCCCTGCCAAGCCTCGAGGAGAATCCCGAGTTGTCCCTCGCAACTAGGCAGGAGTCCTGACGTCGCTGAACAAACACGTGGGTGGAAGGGCCATCCCTGTCGTAACTCGAGAATATACCCCAGGTTCCCGCCGCAACTCGAGAAAAACCATGAGACTTCCCCCTCGCCACAAGATGAGGCCCGATTCCCCTGCACTGCGTGCAGAGCAATTCCGTGTTGCACATCACACATGAAAGGAGCCTTGATTTCCTTGATGGCACTCCAGAGAAACCCCAGGAACACTGTTTCAAGGCTAGAGGGATCCTGACGTCACTGTAGCAACACGAAAGAGATCCGTGGACCAAAAATCAACTCGAGATGAGAGGTTAGTCCCTGGCTTCGACTCTAGACGAATACCACCTTACCACACGCACCTCCAGAGGAGGCTTCTCTCAGCTCTAGGTATGTGAGAGGGACCCTGAGTTTGCGGCCTCAAGTGGAATGGACACCGCGATGCCCTGACTCGAAATAAGGCCGGATATCCCTGCAGTGACTTGAATGCAGGCTCGTCTTGCATCTCCCAAGACGAAAGGATATCTGAATCCCCCGTGGAGATCACAGAGAAAGACCTAGTTCACCACCTCATCGCGACCGGAGGACTCACATCCTTTGAAAACTCCAGAGGTACGCGGAGATCAGTGCCTCCAAAGGAGACGATGCCTGACTCCTCGTGAAACTTGATAGGAGTCTCAGGATTCCTGTGGCACGTAGAAAGGGACCCTTGGTCTCCCGCCTCAGCTGGAGAGGCGTCCCAAATGCCCTGCCAAGCCTCGAGGAGAATCCCGAGTTGTCCCTCGCAACTAGGCAAGAGTCCTGACGTCGCTGAACAAACACGTGTGTGGAAGGGCCATTCCCGTCGTAACTCGAGAATATACCCCAGGTTCCCACCGCAACTCGAGAAAAACCATGAGACTTCCCCCTCGCCGCGAGATGAGGCCCGATTCCCCTGCACTGCGTGCAGAGCAATTCCGTGTTGCACATCACACATGAAAGGAGCCTTGATTTCCTTGATGGCACTCCACAGAAACCCCAAGAACACTGTTTCAAGGCTAGAGTGATCCTGAGGTCACTGTAGCAACAGGAAAGAGCTCCGTGGACCAAAAGTCAACTCGAGATGAGAGGTTAGTCGTTGGCTTCGACTCCAGAGGAATACCACCTTACCACAAGCACCTCAAGAGGAGGGTTCTCTCAGCTCTAGGTATGTGAGAGGGACCCTGAGTTTGCGGCCTCAAGTGGAATGGACACGGGGATGCCCTGATTAGAAACAAGGCCGGATATACCTGCAGTGACTTGAATGCAAGCACTTATTTCATCTCCCAGGACGTAAGGATGTCTGAATCCCCTGTGGAGACCACAGAGAAAGACCTAGTTCCCCACCTCATCGCGACCAGAAGTCTCACCTTTGAAAACTCCAGAGGGACACGGAGATCAGTGCCTCCAAAGGAGACGATGCCTGACTCCTCGTGAAACTTGATAGGAGACACAGGATTCCTGTGGCACGTGGAAAGGGACCCTTGGTCTCCCGCCTCAGCTGGAGAGGCGTCCCAATTGCCCTGCCAAGCCTCGAGGAGAATCCCGAGTTGTCCCTCGCAACTAGGCAGGAGTCCTGACGTCGCTGAACAAACACGTGTGTGGAAGGGCCATCCCCGTCGTAACTCGAGAATATACCCCAGGTTCCCGCCGCAACTCGAGAAAAACCATGAGATTTCCCCCTCACCGCGAGATGAGGCCCGATTCCCCTGCACTGCGTGCAGAGCAATTCCGTGTTGCACATCAAAAATGAAACGAGCCTTGATTTCCTTGACGACCCTCCAGAGAAACCCCAAGAACACTCTTTCAAGGCTAGAGGGATCCTGAGGTCACTGTAGCCACACGAAATAGCTCCGTGGACCAAAAATCAACTCGAGATGAGAGGTTAGTCCCTGGCTTCAACTTCAGAGGAATACCACCTTACCACAAACACCTCAAGAGGAGGCTTCTCTCAGCTCTAGGTATGTGAGAGGGACCCTGAGTTTGCGGCCTCAAGTGGAGTGGACACCGCGATGCCCTGGCTCGTAATAAGGCCGGATATCCCTGCAGTGACTTGAATGCAGGCTCGTCTTGCATCTCCCAAGACGAAAGGATGTCTGAATCCCATGTGGAGACCACAGAGAAAGACCTAGTTCCCCACCTCATCGCGACCGGAGGCCTCACATCCTTTGAAAACTCCAGAGGTACGCGGAGATCAGTGCCTCCAAAGGAGACGATGCCTGACTCCTCGTGAAACTTGATAGGAGTCCCAGGATTCCTGTGGCACGTGGAAAGGGACCCTTGGTCTCCCGCCTCAGGTGGAGAGGCGTCCCAATTGCCCTGCCAAGCCTCGAGGAGAATCCCGAGTTGTCCCTCGCAACTAGGCAGGAGTCCTGACGTCGCTGAACAAACACGTGTGTGGAAGGGCCATCCCCGTCGTAACTCGAGAATATACCCCAGGTTCCCGCCGCAACTCGAGAAAAACCATGAGATTTCCCCCTCACCGCGAGATGAGTCCCGATTCCCCTGCACTGCGTGCAGAGCAATTCCGTGTTGCACATCAAAAATGAAACGAGCCTTGATTTCTTTGATGGCCCTCCAGAGAAACCCCAAGAACACTCTTTCAAGGCTAGAGGGATCCTGAGGTCACTGTAGCCACACGAAAGAGCTCCGTGGACCAAAAATCAACTCGAGATGAGAGGTTAGTCCCTGGATTCGACTCCAGAGGAATCCCACCTTACCACAAGCACCTCAAGAGGAGGCTTCTCTCAGCTCTAGGTATGTGAGAGGGACCCTGAGTTTGCGGCCTCAAGTGAAATGGACACCGCGATGCCCTGACGCGAAATAATCCCGAATATCCCTGCAGTGACTTGAATGCAGGCTCGTCTTGCATCTCCCAAGACGAAAGGATGTCTGAATCCCCTGTGGAGACCAAAGAGAAAGACCTAGTTCCCCACCTCATCACGACCGGAGGCCTCACATCCTTTGAAAACTCCAGAGGGACGCGGAGATCAGTGCCTCCAAAGGAGACGATGCCTGACTCCTCGTGAAACTTGATAGGAGTCCCAGAATTCCTGTGGCACGTGGAAAGGGACCCTTGGTCTCCCGCCTCAGCTGGAGAGGCGTCCCAATTGCCCTGCCAAGCCTCGAGGAGAATCCCGAGTTGTCCCTCGCAACTAGGCAGGAGTCCTGACGTCGCTGAACAAACACGTGTGTGGAAGGGCCATCCCCGTCGTAACTCGAGAATATACCCCAGGTTCCCGCCGCAACTCGAGAAAAACCATGAGACTTCCCCCTCACCGCGAGATGAGGCCCGATTCCCCTGCACTGCGTGCAGAGCAATTCCGTGTTGCACATCACACATGAAAGGAGCCTTGATTTCCTTGATGGCACTCTAGAGAAACCCCAAGAACACTGTTTCAAGGCTAGAGGGATCCTGAGGTCACTGTAGCAACACAAAAGAGCTCCGTGGACCAAAAATCAACTCGAGATGAGAGGGTAGTCCCTGGCTTCGACTCCAGAGGAATACCACCTTACCACAAGCACCTCAAGAAGAGGCTTCTCTCAACTCTAGGTATGTGAGAGGGACCCTGAGTTTGCAGCCTCAAGTGGAATGGACACCGCGATGCCCTGACTCGAAATAAGGCCGGATATCCCTGCAGTGACTTGAATGCAGGCTCGTCTTGCATCTCCCAAGACGAAAGGATGTCTGAATCCCCTGTGGAGAACACAGAGAAAGACCTAGTTCCCCACCTCATCGCGACCGGAGGCCTCACATCCTTTGAAAACTCCAGAGGTACGCGGAGATCAGTTCCTCCAAAGGAGACGATGCCTGACTCCTCGTGAAACTTGATAGGAGTCCCAGGATTCCTGTGGCACGTGGAAAGGGACCCTTGGTGTCCCGCCTCAGCTGGAGAGGCGTCCCAATTGCCCTGCCAAGCCTCGAGGAGAATCCCGAGATGTCCCTCGCAACTAGGCAGGAGTCCTGACGTCGCTGAACAAACACGTGTGTGGAAGGGCCATCCCCGTCGTAACTTGAAAATATACCCCAGGTTCCCGCCGCAACTCGAGAAAAACCATGAGATTTCCCCCTCACCGCGAGATGAGGCGCGATTCCCCTGCACTGCATGCAGAGCAATTCCGTGTTGCACATCAAAAATGAAACGAGCCTTGATTTCCTTGATGGCCCTCCAGAGAAACCCCAAGAACACTGTTTCAAGGCTAGAGGGATCCTGAGGTCACTGTAGCAACACAAAAGAGCTCCGTGGACCAAAAATCAACTCGAGATGAGAGGTTAGTTCCTGGATTCGACTCCAGAGGAATACCACCTTACCACAAGCACCTCAAGAGGAGGCTTCTCTCAGCTCTAGGTATGTGAGAGGGACCCTGAGTTTGCGGCCTCAAGTGGAATGGACACCGCGATGCCCTGACTCGAAATAAGGCCGGATATTCCTGCAGTGACTTGAATGCAGGCTCGTCTTGCATCTCCCAAGACGAAAGGATGTCTGAATCCCATGTGGAGACCACAGAGAAAGACCTAGTTTCCCACCTCTTCGAGATCGGAGGCCTCACATCCTTTGAAAACTCCAGAGGTACGCGGAGATCAGTGCCTCCAAAGGAGACGATGCCTGACTCCTCGTGAAACTTGATAGGAGTCCCAGGATTCCTGTGGCACGTGGAAAGGGACCCTTGGTCTCCCGCCTCAGGTGGAGAGGCGTCCCAATTGCCCTGCCAAGCCTCGAGGAAAATCCCGAGTTGTCCCTCGCAACTAGGCAGGAGTCCTGACGTCGCTGAACAAACACGTGTGTGGAAGGGCCATCCCCGTCGTAACTCGAGAATATACCCCAGGTTCCCGCCGCAACTCGAGAAAAACCATGAGACTTCCCCCTCGCCGCGAGATGAGGCCCGATTCTTCTGCACTGCGTGCAGAGCAAATCCGTGTTGCACATCAAAAATGAAACGAGCCTTGATTTCTTTGATGGCCCTCCAGAGAAACCCCAAGAACACTCTTTCAAGGCTAGAGGGATCCTGAGGTCACTGTAGCCACACGAAAGAGCTCCGTGGACCAAAAATCAACTCGAGATGAGAGGTTAGTCCCTGGATTCGACTCCAGAGGAATCCCACCTTACCACAAGCACCTCAAGAGGAGGCTTCTCTCAGCTCTAGGTATGTGAGAGGGACCCTGAGTTTGCGGCCTCAAGTGGAATGGACACCGCGATGCCCTGACTCGAAATAAGGCCGGATATCCCGGCAGTGACTTGAATGCAGGCTCGTCTTGCATCTGCCAAGACGAAAGGATGTCTGAATCCCCTGTGGAGACCACAGAGAAAGACCTAGTTCCCCACCTCATCGCGACCGGAGGCCTCACATCCTTTGAAATCTCCAGAGGTACGCGGAGATCAGTGCCTCCAAAGGTGACGATGCCTGACTCCTCGTGAAACTTGATAGGAGTCCCAGGATTCCTGTGGCACGTGGAAAGGGACCCTTGGTCTCCCGCCTCAGCTGGAGAGGCGTCCCAATTGCCCTGCCAAGCCTCGAGGAGAATCCCGAGTTGTCCCTCGCAACTAGGCAGGAGTCCTGACGTCGCTGAACAAACACGTGAGTGGAAGGGCCATCCCCGTCGTAACTCGAGAATATACCCCAGGTTCCCGCCGCAACTCGAGAAAAACCAGGAGACTTCCCCCTCACCGCGAGATGAGGCCCGATTCCCCTGCACTGCGTGCAGAGCAATTCCGTGTTGCACATCACACATGAAAGGAGCCTTTATTTCCTTGATGGCACTCCAGAGAAACCCCAAGAACACTGTTTCAAGGCTAGAGGGATCCTGAGGTCACTGTAGCAACACGAAAGAGCTCTGTGGACCAAAAATCAACTCGAGATGAGAGGGTAGTCCCTGGCTTCGACTCCAGAGGAATACCACCTTACCACAAGCACCTCAAGAGGAGGCTTCTCTCAGCTCTAGGTATGTGAGAGGGACCCTGAGTTTGCGGCCTCAAGTGGAATGGACACCGCGATGCCCTGACTCGAAATAAGGCCGGATATCCCTGCAGTGACTTGAATGCAGGCTCGTCTTGCATCTCCCAAGACGAAAGGATGTCTGAATCCCCTGTGGAGACCACAGAGAAAGACCTAGTTCCCCACCTCATCGTGACCGGAGGCCTCACATCCTTTGAAAACTCCAGAGGTACGCGGAGATCAGTGCCTCCAAAGGAGACGATGCCTGACTCCTCGTGAAACTTGATAGGAGTCCCAGGATTCCTGTGGCACGGGGAAAGGGACCCTTGGTCTCCCGCCTCAGCTGGAGAGGCGTCCCAATTGCCCTGCAAAGCCTCGAGGAGAATCCCGAGTTGTCCCTCGCAACTAGGCAGGAGTCCTGACGTCGCTGAACAAACACGTGGGTGGAAGGGCCATTCCCGTCGTAACTCGAGAATATACCACAGATTCCCGCCGCAACTCGAGAAAAACCATGAGACTTCCCCCTCGCCGCGAGATGAGGCCCGATTCCACTGCACTGCGTGCAGAGCAATTCCGTGTTGCACATCACACATGAAAGGAGCCTTGATTTCCTTGTTGGCACTCCAGAGAAACCCCAAGAACACTCTTTCAAGGCTAGAGTCATCCTGAGGTCACTGTAGCAACACGAAAGAGCTCCGTGGACCAAGAATCAACTCGAGATGAGAGGTTAGTCCCTGGCTTCGACTCCAGAGGAATACCACCTTACCACAAGCACCTCAAGAGGAGGCTTCTCTCAGCTCTATGTATGTGAGAGGGACCCTGATTTTGCGGCCTCTAGTGGAATGGACACTGCGATGCCCTGATGTGAAATAAGGCCGGATATCCCTGCAGTGACTTGAATGCAGGCTCGTCTTGCATCTCCCAAGACGAAAGGATGTCTGAATCCCCTGTGGAGACCACAGAGAAAGACCTAGTTCCCCACCTCATCGCGACCGGAGGCCTCACATCCTTTGAAAACTCCAGAGGTACGCGGAGATCAGTGCCTCCAAAGGAGACGATGCCTGACTCCTCGTGAAACTTGATAGGAGTCCCAGGATTCCTGTGGCACGTGGAAAGGGACCCTTGGTCTCCCGCCTCAGCTGGAGAGGCGTCCCAATTGCCCTGCCAAGCCTCGAGGAGAATCCCGAGTTGTCCCTCGCAACTAGGCAGGAGTCCTGACGTCGCTGAACAAACACGTGGGTGGAAGGGCCATCCCTGTCGTAACTCGAGAATATACCCCAGGTTCCCGCCGCAACTCGAGAAAAACCATGAGACTTCCCCCTCGCCACAAGATGAGGCCCGATTCCCCTGCACTGCGTGCAGAGCAATTCCGTGTTGCACATCACACATGAAAGGAGCCTTGATTTCCTTGATGGCACTCCAGAGAAACCCCAGGAACACTGTTTCAAGGCTAGAGGGATCCTGACGTCACTGTAGCAACACGAAAGAGATCCGTGGACCAAAAATCAACTCGAGATGAGAGGTTAGTCCCTGGCTTCGACTCTAGACGAATACCACCTTACCACACGCACCTCCAGAGGAGGCTTCTCTCAGCTCTAGGTATGTGAGAGGGACCCTGAGTTTGCGGCCTCAAGTGGAATGGACACCGCGATGCCCTGATTCGAAATAAGGCCGGATATCCCTGCAGTGACTTGAATGCAGGCTCGTCTTGCATCTCCCAAGACGAAAGGATATCTGAATCCCCCGTGGAGATCACAGAGAAAGACCTAGTTCACCACCTCATCGCGACCGGAGGACTCACATCCTTTGAAAACTCCAGAGGTACGCGGAGATCAGTGCCTCCAAAGGAGACGATGCCTGACTCCTCGTGAAACTTGATAGGAGTCTCAGGATTCCTGTGGCACGTAGAAAGGGACCCTTGGTCTCCCGCCTCAGCTGGAGAGGCGTCCCAAATGCCCTGCCAAGCCTCGAGGAGAATCCCGAGTTGTCCCTCGCAACTAGGCAAGAGTCCTGACGTCGCTGAACAAACACGTGTGTGGAAGGGCCATTCCCGTCGTAACTCGAGAATATACCCCAGGTTCCCACCGCAACTCGAGAAAAACCATGAGACTTCCCCCTCGCCGCGAGATGAGGCCCGATTCCCCTGCACTGCGTGCAGAGCAATTCCGTGTTGCACATCACACATGAAAGGAGCCTTGATTTCCTTGATGGCACTCCACAGAAACCCCAAGAACACTGTTTCAAGGCTAGAGTGATCCTGAGGTCACTGTAGCAACAGGAAAGAGCTCCGTGGACCAAAAGTCAACTCGAGATGAGAGGTTAGTCCCTGGCTTCGACTCCAGAGGAATACCACCTTACCACAAGCACCTCAAGAGGAGGGTTCTCTCAGCTCTAGGTATGTGAGAGGGACCCTGAGTTTGCGGCCTCAAGTGGAATGGACACGGGGATGCCCTGATTAGAAACAAGGCCGGATATACCTGCAGTGACTTGAATGCAAGCACTTATTTCATCTCCCAGGACGTAAGGAAGTCTGAATCCCCTGTGGAGACCACAGAGAAAGACCTAGTTCCCCACCTCATCGCGACCAGAAGTCTCACCTTTGAAAACTCCAGAGGGACACGGAGATCAGTGCCTCCAAAGGAGACGATGCCTGACTCCTCGTGAAACTTGATAGGAGACACAGGATTCCTGTGGCACGTGGAAAGGGACCCTTGGTCTCCCGCCTCAGCTGGAGAGGCGTCCCAATTGCCCTGACAAGCCTCGAGGAGAATCCCGAGTTGTCCCTCGCAACTAGGCAAGAGTCCTGACGTCGCTGAACAAACACGTGTGTGGAAGGGCCATTCCCGTCGTAACTCGAGAATATACCCCAGGTTCCCACCGCAACTCGAGAAAAACCATGAGACTTCCCCCTCGCCGCGAGATGAGGCCCGATTCCCCTGCACTGCGTGCAGAGCAATTCCGTGTTGCACATCACACATGAAAGGAGCCTTGATTTCCTTGATGGCACTCCACAGAAACCCCAAGAACACTGTTTCAAGGCTAGAGTGATCCTGAGGTCACTGTAGCAACAGGAAAGAGCTCCGTGGACCAAAAGTCAACTCGAGATGAGAGGTTAGTCCCTGGCTTCGACTCCAGAGGAATACCACCTTACCACAAGCACCTCAAGAGGAGGGTTCTCTCAGCTCTAGGTATGTGAGAGGGACCCTGAGTTTGCGGCCTCAAGTGGAATGGACACGGGGATGCCCTGATTAGAAACAAGGCCGGATATACCTGCAGTGACTTGAATGCAAGCACTTATTTCATCTCCCAGGACGTAAGGATGTCTGAATCCCCTGTGGAGACCACAGAGAAAGACCTAGTTCCCCACCTCATTGCGACCAGAAGTCTCACCTTTGAAAACTCCAGAGGGACACGGAGATCAGTGCCTCCAAAGGAGACGATGCCTGACTCCTCGTGAAACTTGATAGGAGACACAGG
Source organism: Cervus elaphus (assembly GCF_910594005.1). Taxonomy (NCBI): domain Eukaryota; kingdom Metazoa; phylum Chordata; class Mammalia; order Artiodactyla; family Cervidae; genus Cervus; species Cervus elaphus. Next base: position 8,738,950 of record NC_057834.1, on the reverse strand, counting down.
ATTCCTGTGGCACGTGGAAAGGGACCCTTGGTCTCCCGCCTCAGCTGGAGAGGCGTCCCAATTGCCCTGACAAGCCTCGAGGAGAATCCCGAGTTGTCCCTCGCAACTAGGCAGGAGTCCTGACGTCGCTGAACAAACACGTGTGTGGAAGGGCAATCCCCGTCGTAACTCGAGAATATACCCCAGGTTCCCGCCGCAACTCGAGAAAAACCATGAGATTTCCCCCTCACCGCGAGATGAGTCCCGATTCCCCTGCACTGCGTGCAGAGCAATTCCGTGTTGCACATCACACATGAAAGGAGCCTTGATTTCCTTGACGACCCTCCAGAGAAACCCCAAGAACACTCTTTCAAGGCTAGAGGGATCCTGAGGTCACTGTAGCCACACGAAATAGCTCCGTGGACCAAAAATCAACTCGAGATGAGAGGTTAGTCCCTGGCTTCAACTTCAGAGGAATACCACCTTACCACAAACACCTCAAGAGGAGGCTTCTCTCAGCTCTAGGTATGTGAGAGGGACCCTGAGTTTGCGGCCTCAAGTGGAGTGGACACCGCGATGCCCTGGCTCGTAATAAGGCCGGATATCCCTGCAGTGACTTGAATGCAGGCTCGTCTTGCATCTCCCAAGACGAAAGGATGTCTGAATCCCCTGTGGAGACCACAGAGAAAGACCTAGTTCCCCACCTCATCGCGACCGGAGGCCTCACATCCTTTGAAAACTCCAGAGGTACGCGGAGATCAGTGCCTCCAAAGGAGACGATGGCTGACTCCTCGTGAAACTTGATAGGAGTCCCAGGATTCCTGTGGCACGTGGAAAGGGACCCTTGGTCTCCCGCCTCAGGTGGAGAGGCGTCCCAATTGCCCTGCCATGCCTCGAGGAGAATCCCGAGTTGTCCCTCGCAACTAGGCAGGAGTCCTGACGTCGCTGAACAAACACGTGGGTGGAAGGGCCATTCCCGTCTTGACTCGAGAATAAACCCCAGGTTCCCGCCGCAACTCTAGAAAAACCATGAGACTTTCCCCTCGCCGCGACATGAGGCCCGATTCCCCTGCACTGCGTGCAGAGCAATACCGTGTTGCACATCACACATGAAAGGAGCCTTGATTTCCTTGATGGCACTCCAGAGAAACCCCAAGAACACTGTTTCAAGGCTAGAGGGATCCTGTGGTCACTGTAGCCACACGAAAGAGCTCCGTGCACGAAAAATCAACTCAAGATGAGAGGTTAGTCCCTGGCTTCGACTCCAGAGGAATACCACCTTACCACAAGCACCTCAAGAGGAGGCTTCTCTCAGCTCTAGGTATGTGAGAGGGACCCTGAGTTTGCAGCCTCAAGTGAAATTTACACCGCGATGCCCTGACGCGAAATAATCCCGGATATCCCTGCAGTGACTTGAATGCAGGCTCGTCTTGCATCTCCCAAGACGAAAGGATGTCTGAATCCCCTGTGGAGACCACAGAGAAAGACCTAGTTCCCCACCTCATCGTGACCGGAGGCCTCACATCCTTTGAAAACTCCAGAGGTACGCGGAGATCAGTGCCTCCAAAGGAGACGATGCCTGACTCCTCGTGAAACTTGATAGGAGTCCCAGGATTCCTGTGGCACGTGGAAAGGGACCCTTGGTCTCCCGCCTCAGGGAGAGAGGCGTCCGAATTGCCCTGTCAAGCCTCGAGGAGAATCCCGAGTTGTCCCTCGCAACTAGGCAGGAGTCCTGACGTCGCTGAACAAACACGTGGGTGGAAGGGCCATCCCCGTCGTAACTCGAGAATATACCCCACGTTCCCGCCGCAACTCGAGAAAAACCATGAGACTTCCCCCTCGCCGCGAGATGAGGCACAATTCCCCTGCACTGCGTGCAGAGCAATTCCGTGTTGCACATCACACATGAAAGGAGCCTTGATTTCCTTGATGGCACTCCAGAGAAACCCCAAGAACAGTGTTTCAAGGCTAGAGTCATCCTGAGGTCACTGTAGCAACACGAAAGAGCTCCGTGGACCAAAAATCAACTCAAGATGAGAGGTTAGTCCCTGGCTTCGACTCCAGAGGAATACCACCTTACCACAAGCACCTCAAGAGGAGGCTTCTCTCAGCTCTAGGTATGTGAGAGGGACCCTGAATTTGCGGCCTCAAGTGGAATGGACACCGCGATGCCCTGACTCGAAATAAGGCTGGATATCCCTGCAGTGACTGGAATGCAGGCTCTTCTTGCATCTCCCAAGACGAAAGGATGTCTGAATCCCCTGTGGAGACCACAGAGAAAGACCTAGTTCCCCACCTCATCGCGACCGGAGGCCTCACATCCTTTGAAAACTCCAGAGGTACGCAGAGATCAGTGCCTCCAAAGGAGACGATGCCTGACTCCTCATGAAACTTGATAGGAGTCCCAGGATTCCTGTGGCACGTGGAAAGGGACCCTTGTTCTCCCGCCTCAGCTGGAGAGGCGTCCCAATTGCCCTGCCAAGCCTCGAGGAGAATCCCGAGTTGTCCCTCGCAACTAGGCAGGAGTCCTGACGTCGCTGAACAAACACGTGGGTGGAAGGGCCATTCCCGTCGTAACTCGAAAATATACCCCAGGTTCCCGCCGCAACTCGAGAAAAACCATGAGACTTCCCCCTCGCCGCGAGATGAGGCCCGATTCCCCTGCACTGCATGCAGAGCAATTCCGTGTTGCACATCACACATGAAAGGAGCCTTCATTTCCTTGATGGCACTCCAGAGAAACCCCAGGAACACTGTTTCAAGGCTAGAGGGATCCTGAGGTCACTGTAGCAACAGGAAAGAGCTCCGTGGACCAAAAATCAACTCGAGATGAGAGGGCAGTCCCTGGCTTCGACTCCAGAGGAATACCACCTTACCACAAGCACCTCAAGAGGAGGCTTCTCTCAGCTCTAGGTATGTGAGAGGGACCCTGAGTTTGCGGCCTCAAGTGGAATGGACACCGCGATGCCCTGACTCGAAATAAGGCCGGATATCCCTGCAGTGACTTGAATGCAGGCTCGTCTTGCATCTCCCAAGACGAAAGGATGTCTGAATCCCCTGTGGAGACCACAGAGAAAGACCTAGTTCCCCACCTCATCGCGACCGGAGGCCTCACATCCTTTGAAAACTCCAGAGGTACGCGGAGATCAGTGCCTCCAAAGGAGACGATGCCTGACTCCTCGTGAAACTTGATAGGAGTCCCAGGATTCCTGTGGCACGAGGAAAGGGACACTTGGTCTCCCGCCTCAGCTGGAGAGGCGTCCCAATTGCCCTGCCAAGCCTCGAGGAGAATCCCGAGTTGTCCCTCGCAACTAGGCAGGAGTCCTGACGTCGCTGAACAAACACGTGTGTGGAAGGGCCATGCCCGTCATAACTCGAGAATATACCCCAGGTTCCCGCCGCAACTCGAGAAAAACCATGAGACTTCCCCCTCACCGCGAGATGAGGCCCGATTCCCCTGCACTGCGTGCAGAGCAATTCCGTGTTGCACATCACACATGAAAGGAGCCTTGATTTCCTTGATGGCACTCCAGAGAAACCCCAAGAACACTGTTTCAAGGCTAGAGGGATCCTGAGGTCACTGTAGCAACACAAAAGAGCTCCGTGGACCAAAAATCAACTCGAGATGAAAGGTTCGTCCCTGGATTAAACTCCAGAGGAATACCACCTTACCACAAGCACCTCAAGAGGAGGCTTCTCTCAGCTCTAGGTATGTGAGAGGGACCCTGAGTTTGCGGCCTCAAGTGGAATGGACACCGCGATGCCCTGACTCGAAATAAGGCCGGATATCCCTGCAGTGACTTGAATGCAGGCTCGTCTTGCATCTCCCAAGACGAAAGGATGTCTGAATCCCCTGTGGAGACCACAGAGAAAGACCTAGTTCCCCACCTCATCGCGACCGGAGGCCTCACATCCTTTGAAAACTCCAGAGGTACGCGGAGATCAGTGCCTCCAAAGGAGACGATGCCTGACTCCTCGTCAAACTTGATAGGAGTCCCAGGATTCCTGTGGCACGTGGAAAGGGACCCTTGGTCTCCCGCCTCAGCTGGAGAGGCGTCCCAATTGCCTTGCCAAGCCTCGAGGAGAATCCCGAGTTGTCCCTCGCAACTAGGCAGGAGTCCTGACGTCGCTGAACAAACACGTGTGTGGAAGGGCCATCCCCGTCGTAACTCGAGAATATACCCCAGGTTCCCGCCGCAACTCGAGAAAAACCATGAGACTTCCCCCTCACCGCGAGATGAGGCCCAATTCCCCTGCACTGCGTGCAGAGCAATTCCGTGTTGCACATCACAGATGAAAGGAGCCTTGATTTCCTTGATGGCACTCCAGAGAAACCCCAAGAACACTGTTTCAAGGCTAGAGGGATCCTGAGGTCACTGTAGCAACACAAAAGAGCTCCGTGGACCAAAAATCAACTCGAGATGAGAGGTTAGTCCCTGGCTTCGAATCCAGAGGAATACCACCTTACCACAAGCACCTCAAGAGGAGGCTTCTCTCAGCTCTAGGTATGTGAGAGGGACCCTGAGTTTGCGGCCTCAAGTGGAATGGACACCGCGATGCCCTGACTCGAAATAAGGCCGGTTATCCCTGCAGTGACTTGAATACATGCTCGTCTTGCATCTCCCAAGACGAAAGGATGTCTGAATCCCCTGTGGAGACCACAGAGAAAGACCTAGTTCCCCACCTCATCGCGACAGGAGGCCTCACATCCTTTGAAAACTCCAGAGGTACGCGGAGATCAGTGCCTCCAAAGGAGACGATGCCTGACTCCTCGTGAAACTTGATAGGAGTCCCAGGATTCCTGTGGCACGTGGAAAGGGACCCTTGGTCTCCCGCCTCAGCTGGAGAGGCGTCCGAATTGCCCTGCCAAGCCTCGAGGAGAATCCCGAGTTGTCCCTCGCAACTAGGCAGGAGTCCTGACGTCGCTGAACAAACACGTGTGTGGAAGGGCCATCCCCGTCGTAACTCGAGAATATACCCCAGGTTCCCGGCGCAACTCGAGAAAAACCATGAGACTTCCCCCTCGCCGCGAGATGAGGCCCGATTCCTCTGCACTGCGTGCAGAGCAAATCCGTGTTGCACATCAAAAATGAAACGAGCCTTGATTTCCTTGATGGCCCTCCAGAGAAACCCCAAGAACACTCTTTCAAGGCTAGAGGGATCCTGAGGTCACTGTAGCCACACGAAAGAGCTCCGTGGACGAAAAATCAACTCGAGATGAGAGGTTAGTCCCTGGCTTCGACTCCAGAGGAATACCACGTTACCACAAGCACCTCAAGAGGATGCTTCTCTCAGCTCTAGGTATGTGAGAGGGACTCTGAGTTTGCGGCCTCAAGTAAAATGGACACCGCGATGCCCTGACTCGAAATAAGGCCGGATATCCCTGCAGTGACTTGAATGCAGGCTCGTCTTGCATCTCCCAAGACGAAAGGATGTCTGAATCCCCTGTGGAGACCACAGAGAAAGACCTAGTTCCCCACCTCATCGCGACAGGAGGCCTCACATTCTTTGAAAACTCCAGAGGTACGCGGAGATCAGTGCCTCCAAAGGAAACGATGCCTGATTCCTCGTGAAACTTGATAGGAGTCCCAGGATTCCTGTGGCACGTGGAAAGGGACCCTTGGTCTCCCGCCTCAGCTGGAGAGGCGTCCCAATTGCCCTGCCAAGCCTCGAGGAGAATCCCGAGTTGTCCCTCGCAACTAGGCAGGAGTCCTGCCGTCGCTGAAAAAACACGTGTGTGGAAGGTCCATCCACGTCGTAACTCGAGAATATACCCCAGGTTCCCGGCACAACTCGAGAAGAACCATGAGACTTCCCCCTCGCCGCGAGATGAGGCCCGATTCCCCTGCACTGCGTGCAGAGCAATTCCGTGTTGCACATCACACATGAAAAGAGCCTTGATTTCCTTGATGGCACTCCAGAGAAACCCCAAGAACACTGTTTCAAGGCTAGAGGAAACCTGAGGTCACTGTAGCCACACGAAAGAGCTCCGTGGACCAAAAATCAACTCGAGATGACAGGTTAGTCCCTGGCTTCGACTCCAGAGGAATACCACCTTACCACAAGCACCTCAAGAGGAGGCTTCTCTCAGCTCTAGGTATGTGAGAGGGACCCTGAGTTTGCAGCCTCAAGTGGAATGGACACCGCGATGCCCTGACTCGAAATAAGGCCGGATATCCCGGCAGTGACTTGAATGCAGGCTCGTCTTGCATCTCCCAAGACGAAAGGATGTCTGAATCCCATGTGGAGACCACAGAGAAAGACCTAGTTCCCCACATCATCGCGACCGGAGGCCTCACATCCTTTGAAATCTCCAGAGGTACGCGGAGATCAGTGCCTCCAAAGGAGACGATGCGTGACTCCTCGTGAAACTTGATAGGAGTCCCAGGATTCCTGTGGCACGTGGAAAGGGACCCTTGGTCTCCCGCCTCAGCTGGAGAGGCGTCCCAATTGCCCTGCCAAGCCTCGAGGAGAATCCCGAGTTGTCCCTCGCAACTAGGCAGGAGTCCTGACGTCGCTGAACAAACACGTGTGTGGAAGGGTCATGCCCGTCGTAACTCGAGAATATACCCCAGGTTCCCGCCGCAACTCGAGAAAAACCATGAGACTTCCCCCTCGCCAAGAGATGAGGCCCGATTCCCCTGCACTGCGTGCAGAGCAATTCCTTGTTGCACATCACACATGAAAGGAGCCTTGATTTCCTTGATGGCACTCCAGAGAAACCCCAAGAACACTGTTTCAAGGCTAGAGGGATCCTGAGGTCACTGTAGCAACACGAAAGAGCTCCGTGGACGAAAAATCAACTCGAGATGAGAGGGTAGTCCCTGGCTTCGACTCCAGAGGAATACCACCTTACCACAAGCACCTCAAGAGGAGGCTTCTCTCAGCTCTAGGTATGTTAGAGGGACCCTGAGTTTGCGGCCTCAAGTGGAATGGAAACCGCGATGCCCTGACTCGAAATAAGGCTGGATATCCCTGCAGTGACTTAAATGCAGGCTCGTCTTGCATCTCCCAAGACGAAAGGATGTCTGAATCCCCTGTGGAGACCCCAGAGAAAGACCTAGTTCCCCACCTCATTGCGACCAGAAGTCTCACCTTTGAAAACTCCAGAGGGACACGGAGATCAGTGCCTCCAAAGGAGACGATGCCTGACTCCTCGTGAAACTTGATAGGAGACACAGGATTCCTGTGGCACGTGGAAAGGGACCCTTGGTCTCCCGCCTCAGCTGGAGAGGCGTCCCAATTGCCCTGACAAGCCTCGAGGAGAATCCCGAGTTGTCCCTCGCAACTAGGCAGGAGTCCTGACGTCGCTGAACAAACACGTGTGTGGAAGGGCAATCCCCGTCGTAACTCGAGAATATACCCCAGGTTCCCGCCGCAACTCGAGAAAAACCATGAGATTTCCCCCTCACCGCGAGATGAGTCCCGATTCCCCTGCACTGCGTGCAGAGCAATTCCGTGTTGCACATCACACATGAAAGGAGCCTTGATTTCCTTGACGACCCTCCAGAGAAACCCCAAGAACACTCTTTCAAGGCTAGAGGGATCCTGAGGTCACTGTAGCCACACGAAATAGCTCCGTGGACCAAAAATCAACTCGAGATGAGAGGTTAGTCCCTGGCTTTGACTCCAGAGGAATACCACCTTACCACAAACACCTCAAGAGGAGGCTTCTCTCAGCTCTAGGTATGTGAGAGGGACCCTGAGTTTGCGGCCTCAAGTGGAGTGGACACCGCGATGCCCTGGCTCGTAATAAGGCCGGATATCCCTGCAGTGACTTGAATGCAGGCTCGTCTTGCATCTCCCAAGACGAAAGGATGTCTGAATCCCCTGTGGAGACCACAGAGAAAGACCTAGTTCCCCACCTCATCGCGACCGGAGGCCTCACATCCTTTGAAAACTCCAGAGGTACGCGGAGATCAGTGCCTCCAAAGGAGACGATGGCTGACTCCTCGTGAAACTTGATAGGAGTCCCAGGATTCCTGTGGCACGTGGAAAGGGACCCTTGGTCTCCCGCCTCAGGTGGAGAGGCGTCCCAATTGCCCTGCCATGCCTCGAGGAGAATCCCGAGTTGTCCCTCGCAACTAGGCAGGAGTCCTGACGTCGCTGAACAAACACGTGGGTGGAAGGGCCATTCCCGTCTTGACTCGAGAATAAACCCCAGGTTCCCGCCGCAACTCTAGAAAAACCATGAGACTTTCCCCTCGCCGCGACATGAGGCCCGATTCCCCTGCACTGCGTGCAGAGCAATACCGTGTTGCACATCACACATGAAAGGAGCCTTGATTTCCTTGATGGCACTCCAGAGAAACCCCAAGAACACTGTTTCAAGGCTAGAGGGATCCTGTGGTCACTGTAGCCACACGAAAGAGCTCCGTGCACGAAAAATCAACTCAAGATGAGAGGTTAGTCCCTGGCTTCGACTCCAGAGGAATACCACCTTACCACAAGCACCTCAAGAGGAGGCTTCTCTCAGCTCTAGGTATGTGAGAGGGACCCTGAGATTGCAGCCTCAAGTGAAATTTACACCGCGATGCCCTGACGCGAAATAATCCCGGATATCCCTGCAGTGACTTGAATGCAGGCTCGTCTTGCATCTCCCAAGACGAAAGGATGTCTGAATCCCCTGTGGAGACCACAGAGAAAGACCTAGTTCCCCACCTCATCGTGACCGGAGGCCTCACATCCTTTGAAAACTCCAGAGGTACGCGGAGATCAGTGCCTCCAAAGGAGACGATGCCTGACTCCTCGTGAAACTTGATAGGAGTCCCAGGATTCCTGTGGCACGTGGAAAGGGACCCTTGGTCTCCCGCCTCAGGGAGAGAGGCGTCCGAATTGCCCTGTCAAGCCTCGAGGAGAATCCCGAGTTGTCCCTCGCAACTAGGCAGGAGTCCTGACGTCGCTGAACAAACACGTGGGTGGAAGGGCCATCCCCGTCGTAACTCGAGAATATACCCCACGTTCCCGCCGCAACTCGAGAAAAACCATGAGACTTCCCCCTCGCCGCGAGATGAGGCACAATTCCCCTGCACTGCGTGCAGAGCAATTCCGTGTTGCACATCACACATGAAAGGAGCCTTGATTTCCTTGATGGCACTCCAGAGAAACCCCAAGAACAGTGTTTCAAGGCTAGAGTCATCCTGAGGTCACTGTAGCAACACGAAAGAGCTCCGTGGACCAAAAATCAACTCAAGATGAGAGGTTAGTCCCTGGCTTCGACTCCAGAGGAATACCACCTTACCACAAGCACCTCAAGAGGAGGCTTCTCTCAGCTCTAGGTATGTGAGAGGGACCCTGAATTTGCGGCCTCAAGTGGAATGGACACCGCGATGCCCTGACTCGAAATAAGGCTGGATATCCCTGCAGTGACTGGAATGCAGGCTCTTCTTGCATCTCCCAAGACGAAAGGATGTCTGAATCCCCTGTGGAGACCACAGAGAAAGACCTAGTTCCCCACCTCATCGCGACCGGAGGCCTCACATCCTTTGAAAACTCCAGAGGTACGCAGAGATCAGTGCCTCCAAAGGAGACGATGCCTGACTCCTCATGAAACTTGATAGGAGTCCCAGGATTCCTGTGGCACGTGGAAAGGGACCCTTGTTCTCCCGCCTCAGCTGGAGAGGCGTCCCAATTGCCCTGCCAAGCCTCGAGGAGAATCCCGAGTTGTCCCTCGCAACTAGGCAGGAGTCCTGACGTCGCTGAACAAACACGTGGGTGGAAGGGCCATTCCCGTCGTAACTCGAAAATATACCCCAGGTTCCCGCCGCAACTCGAGAAAAACCATGAGACTTCCCCCTCGCCGCGAGATGAGGCCCGATTCCCCTGCACTGCATGCAGAGCAATTCCGTGTTGCACATCACACATGAAAGGAGCCTTCATTTCCTTGATGGCACTCCAGAGAAACCCCAGGAACACTGTTTCAAGGCTAGAGGGATCCTGAGGTCACTGTAGCAACACGAAAGAGCTCCGTGGACCAAAAATCAACTCGAGATGAGAGGTTAGTCTCTGGCTTCGACTCCAGAGGAATACCACCTTACCACAAGCACCTCAAGAGGAGGCTTCTCTCAGCTCTAGGTATGTGAGAGGGACCCTGAGTTTGCGGCCTCTAGTGGAATGGACACCGCGATGCCCTGACTCGAAATAAGGCCGGATATCCCTGCAGTGACTTGAATGCAGGCTCGTCTTGCATCTCCCAAGCCGAAAGGATGTCTGAATCCCCTGTGAAGACCACAGAGAAAGACCAAGTTCTCCACCTCATGGCGACCGGAAGCCTCACATCCTTTGAAAACTCCAGAGGGACATGGAGATCAGTGCCTCCAAAGGAGACGATGACTGACTCCTCGTGAAACTTGATAGGAGTCCCAGGATTCCTGGGGCACGTGCAAAGGGACCCTTGGTCTCCCGCCTCAGCTGGAGAGGTGTCCCAATTCCCCTGCCAAGCCTCGAGGAGAATCCCGAGTTGTCCCTCGCAACTAGGCAGGAGTCCTGACGTCGCTGAACAAACACGTGTGTGGAAGGGCCATCCCCGTCGTAACTCGAGAATATACCCCAGGTTCCCGCCGCAACTCGAGAAAAACCATGAGACTTCCCCCTCGCCGGGAGATGAGGCCTGATTCCCCTGTACTGCGTGCAGAGCAATGCCGTGTTGCACATCACACAGGAAAGGAGCCTTGGTTTCCATGATGATACTCCAGAGAAACCCCAAGAACACTGTTTCAAGGCTAGAGGGATCCTGAGGTCACGGTAGCAACACGAAAGAGCTCCGTGGACCAAAATTCAACTAGAGATCAGAGGTTAGTCCCTGGCTTTGACTCCAGAGGAATACCACCTTACCACAAGCACCTCAAGAAGAGTCTTCTCTCAGCTCTAGGTATGTGAGAGGGACCCTGAGTTTGCGGTCTCTAGTGGATTGGACACCGCGATGCCCTGAGTCGATATAAGGCCGGATATGCCTGCAGTGACTTGAATGCAGGCTCGTCTTGCATCTTCCAAGACAAAAGGATGTCTGAATCCCATGTGGAGACCACAGAGAAATACCTAGTTCCCCACCTCATTGCGACCGGAGGCCTCACATCCTTTGAAAACTCCAGAGGGACGCGGAGATCAGTGCCTCCAAAGGAGACGATGCCTGACTCCTTGTGAAACTTGATAGGAGTCCCAGGATTCCTGTGGCACGTGGAAAGGGACCCTTGGTCTTCCGCCTCAGCTAGAGAGGCGTCCCAATTGCCCTGCCAAGCCTCGAGGAGCATCCCGAGTTGTCCCTCGCAACTAGGCAGGAGTCCTGACGTCGCTGAACAAACATGTGTGTGGAAGGGCCATCCCCGTCGTAACTCGAGAATATCCCCCAGGTTCCAGCCGCAAGTCGAGAATAACCATGAGACTTCCCCCTCGCTGCGAGATGAGGCCCGATTCATCTGCACTGCGTGCAGAACAATGCCGTGTTGCACATCACACAGGAAAGGAGCCTTGATTTCCTTGATGGCACTCCAGAGAAACCCCAAGAACACTGTTTCAAGGCTAGAGGGATCCTGAGGTCACTGTAGCAACACGAAAGAGCTCCGTGGACCACCAATCACCTTGAGATGAGAGGATAGTCCTTGGCTTCGACTCCAGAGGAATACCACCTTACCACAAGCACCTCAAGTGGAGGCTTCTCTCAGCTCTAGGTATGTGAGAGGGACCCTTAGTTTGTAGCCTCAAGTGGAGTGGACACCGCGATGCCCTGACTCGAAATAAGGCCGGATATGCCTGCAGTGACTTGAATGCAGACTCGTCTTGCATCTCCCAAGACGAAAGGTTGTCTGTATCCCCTGTGGAGACGACAGAGAAAGACCTAGTTCTCCACCTCATCGCGACCGGAGGCCTCAGATCCTTTGAAAACTCCAGAGGTACGCGGAGATCAGTGCCTCTAAAAGAGACGATGCCTGAATCCTCGTGAAACTTGATAGGATTCCCAGGATTCCTGTGGCACATGGAAAGGGACACTTGGTCTCCCGCCTCAGGTGGAGAGGCGTCCCAATTGCCCTGCCAAGCCTCGAGGAGAATCCCGAGTTGTCCCTCGCAACGAGGCAGGAGTCCTGTCGTCGCTGAACAAACACGTGGGTGGAAGGTCCATCCCCGTCGTAAATCGAGAATATACCCCAGGTTCCCGCCGCAACTCGAGAAAAACCATGAGACTTCCCCCTCGCCGCGAGATGAGGCCCGATTCCCCTGCACTGCGTGCAGAGCAATGCCGTGTTGTACATCACACAGGAAAGGAGCCTTGATTTCCTTGATGGCACTCCAGAGAAAGCCCAAGAACACTGTTTCAAGGCTAGAGGGATCCTGAGGTCACGGTAGCAACACGAAAGGGCTCCGTGGACCAAAAATCAACTCGAGATGAGAGGTTAGTCCCTGGCTTCGACTCCAGAGGAATACCACCTTACCACGAGCACCTCAAGAGCAGGCTTCTCTCAGCTCTAGGTATGTGAGAGGGACCCTGAGTTTGCGGCCTCAATGGAATGGACACCACGATGCCCTGACTCGAAATAAGGCCGGATATGCCTGCAGTGACCTGAATGTAGGCTCGTCTTGCATCTCCCAAGACGAAAGGATGTCTGAATCCCCTGTGGAGACCACAGAGAAAGACCTATTTCCCCACCTCATCACGACCGGAGGCCTCACATCCTTTGAAAACTCCAGAGGGACGCGGAGATCAGTGCCTCCAAAGGAGCCGATCCGTGACTTCTCGTGAAACTTGATAGGAGACCCAGGATTCCTGTGGCACGTGGAAAGGGACCCTTGGTCTCCCGCCTCAGCTGGAGAGGCGTCCCAATTGCCCTGCCAAGCCTCGAGGAGAATCCCGAGTTGTCCCTCGCAACTAGGCAGGAGTCCTGACGTCGCTGAACAAACACGTGGGTGGAAGGGCCATCCCCGTCGCAACTCGAGAATATACCCCAGGTTCCCGCCGCAAGTCGAGAAATACCATGAGACTTCCCCCTCGCCGCAAGATGAGGCCCGATTCCCCTGCAATGCGTGCAGACTAATGCCGTGTTGCACATCACACAGGAAAGGAGCCTTGATTTCCTTGATGGCACTCCAGAGAAACGCCAAGAACACTGTTTCAAGGCTAGAGGGATCCTGAGGTCACTGTAGCAACAGGAAAGAGCTCCGTGGACCAAAAATCAACTCGAGATGAGAGGTTAGTCCCTGGCTTCGACTCCAGAGGAAAACCACCTTACCACAAGCACCTCAAGAGGAGGCTTCTCTCAGCTCTAGGTATGTGAGAGGGACCCTGAGTTTGCGGCCTCAAGTGGAATGGACACCGCGATGCCCTGACTCGAAATAAGGCCGGATATGCCTGCAGTGACTTGAATGCTGGCTCGTCTTGCATCTCCCAAGACGAAAGGATGTCTGATTCCCCTGTGGAGACCACAGAGAAAGACCTAGTTCCCCACCTCATCGCGACCGGAGGCCTCACATCCTTGGAAAACTCCAGAGGGACGCGGAGATCAGTGCCTCCAAAGGAGACGATGCCTGACTCCTCGTGAAACTTGATAGGAGTCCCAGGATTCCTGTGGCACGTGGAAAGGGACCCTTGGTCTCCCGCCTCAGCTGGAGAGGCGTCCCAATTGCCCTGCCAAGCCTCGAGGAGAATCCCGAGTTGTCCCTGGCAACTAGGCAGGAGTCCTGACGTCGCTGAACAAACACGTGTGTGGAAGGGCCATCCCCTTGGCAACTCGAGAATATACCCCAGGTTCCCGCCGCAACTCGAGAAAAACCATGAGACTTCCCCCTCGCCGCGAGATGAGGCCCGAATCCCCTGCACTGCGTCAGAGCAATGCCGTGTTGCACATCACACAGGAAAGGAGCCTTGATTTCTTTGATGGCACTCCAGAGAAACACCAAGAACACTGTTTCAAGGCTAGAGGGATCCTGAGATCACTGTAGCAACACGAAAGAGCTCCGGGGACCACAAATCAACTCGAGATGAGAGGTTAGTCCCTGGCTTCGACTCCAGAGGAATACCACATTACCACAAGCACCTCAAGAGGAAGCTTCTCTCAGCTGTAGGTATGTGAGACGGACCCTGAGTTTGCGGCCTCAAGTGGAATGGCACCGTGATGCCCTGACTCGAAATAAGGCCGGATATCCCTGCAGTTACTTGAATGCAGGCTCGTCTTGCATCTCCCAAGACGAAAGAATGTCAGAATCCCCTGTGGAGACCACAGAGAAAGACCTAGTTCCCCACCTCATCGCGACCGGAGGCCTCACATCCTTTGAAAACTCCAGAGGCACGCGAAGATCAGTGACTCCAAAGGAGACGATGCCTGACACCTCGTGAAACTTGATAGGAGTCCCAGGATTCCTGTGGCACGTGGAAAGGGACCCTTGGTCTCCCGCCTCAGCTGGAGAGGCGTCCCAATTGTCCTGCCAAGCCTCGAGGAGAATCCCGAGTTGTCCCTCGCAACTAGGCAGGAGTCCTGACGTCGCTGAACAAACACGTGTGTGGAAGGGCCATCCCCGTCGTAACTCGAGAATATACCCCAGGTTCCCGCCGCAACTCGAGAAAAACCATGAGACTTCCCCCTCGCCGGGAGATGAGGCCTGATTCCCCTGTACTGCGTGCAGAGCAATGCCGTGTTGCACATCACACAGGAAAGGAGCCTTGATTTCCATGATGATACTCCAGAGAAACCCCAAGAACACTGTTTCAAGGCTAGAGGGATCCTGTGGTCACGGTAGCAACACGAAAGAGCTCCGTGGACCAAAATTCAACTAGAGATCAGAGGTTAGTCCCTGGCTTTGACTCCAGAGGAATACCACCTTACCACAAGCACCTCAAGAAGAGGCTTCTCTCAGCTCTAGGTATGTGAGAGGGACCCTGAGTTTGCGGTCTCTAGTGGATTGGACACCGCGATGCCCTGAGTCGATATAAGGCCGGATATGCCTGCAGTGACTTGAATGCAGGCTCGTCTTGCATCTTCCAAGACGAAAGGATGTCTGAATCCCATGTGGAGACCACAGAGAAATACCTAGTTCCCCACCTCATTGCGACCGGAGGCCTCACATCCTCTGAAAACTCCAGAGGGACGCGGAGATCAGTGCCTCCAAAGGAGACGATGCCTGACTCCTTGTGAAACTTGATAGGAGTCCCAGGATTCCTGTGGCACGTGGAAAGGGACCCTTGGTCTTCCGCCTCAGCTAGAGAGGCGTCCCAATTGCCCTGCCAAGCCTCGAGGAGAATCCCGAGTTGTCCCTCGCAACTAGGCAGGAGTCCTGACGTCGCTGAACAAACATGTATGTGGAAGGGCCATCCCCGTCGTAACTCGAGAATATCCCCCAGGTTCCAGCCGCAAGTCGAGAATAACCATGAGACTTCCCCCTCGCTGCGAGATGAGGCCCGATTCATCTGCACTGCGTGCAGAACAATGCCGTGTTGCACATCACACAGGAAAGGAGCCTTGATTTCCTTGATGATACTCCAGAGAAACCCCAAGAACACTGTTTCAAGGCTAGAGGGATCCTGAGGTGGCGGTAGCAACACGAAAGAGCTCCGTGGACCAAAAATCAACTCGAGATGAGATGTTAGTCCCTGGCTTCGACTCCAGAGGAATACCACCTTACCACAAGCACCTCAAGAGGAGGCTTCTCTCAGCTCTAGGTATGTGAGAGGGACCCTGAGTTTGCGGTCTCTAGTGGATTGGACACCGCGAAGCCCTGAGTCGAAATAAGGCCGGATATCCCTGCAGTGTCTTGAATGCAGCCTCGTCTTACATCTCCCAAGACGAACGGATGTCTGAATCCCCTGTGGAGACCACAGAGAAAGACTTAGCTCTCCACCTCATCGCGACCGGAGGCCTCACATCCTTTGAAAACTCCAGAGGGACGCGGAGATCAGTTCCTCTAAAGGAGACGATGCCTGACTCCTCGTGAAACTTGATAGGAGTCCCAGGCTTCCTGTGGCACGTGGAAACGGACACTTGGTCTCCCGGATCAGCTGGAGAGGTGTCCGAATTGCCCTGCCAAGCCTCGAGGAGCATCCCGAGTTGTCCCTCGCAACTAGGCAGGAGTCCTGACGTCGCTGAACAAACACGTGTGTGGAAGGGCCATCCCCGTCGTAACTTGAGAATATACCCCAGGTTCCCGCCGCAACACTAGAAATACCATGAGACTTCCCCCTCGCCGCGAGATGAGGCCCGATTCTCGTGCACTGCGTGCAGAGCAATGCCGTGTTGCACATCACACAGGAAAGGAGCCTTGATGTCCTTGATGGCACTCCAGAGAAAGCCCAAGAACACTGTTTTAAGGCTAGAGGGATCCTGAGGTCACTGTAGCAACACGAAAGAGCTCCGTGGACCACAAATCAACTCGAGATGAGAGGTTAGTCCCTGGCTTCGACTCCAGAGGAATACCACCTTACCACAAGCACCTCAAGAGGAGGCTTCTCTCAGCTCTAGGTATGTGAGAGGGACCCTGAGTTTGCGGCCTCAAGTGGAATGGACACCGCGATGCCCTGACTCGAAATAAGGCCGGATATCCCTGCAGTGATTTGAATGCTGGCTCGTCTTGCATCTCCCAAGACGAAAGGATGTCTGAATCCCCTGTGGAGACCACAGAGAAAGACCTAGTGCCCCACCTCATCGCGACCGGAGGCCTCACATCATTTGAAAACTCCAGAGCGACGCGGAGATCAGTGCCTCCAAAGGAGACGATGCCTGACTCCTCGTGAGACTTGATAGGAGACCCAGGATTCCTGTGGCACGTGTAAAGGGACCCTTGGTCTCCCGCCTCAGCTGGAGAGGCGTCCCAATTGCCCTGCCAAGCCTCGAGGAGAATCCCGAGTTGTCCCTCGCAACTAGGCAGGAGTCCTGACGTCGCTGAACAAACACGTGTGTGGAAGGGCCATCCCCTTCGCAACTCGAGACTATACCCCAGGTTCCCGCTGAAAGTCGAGAAAAACCATGAGACTTCCCCCTCGCCGCGAGATGAGGCCCGATTCCCCTGCACTGCGTGCAGAGCAATGCCGTGTTGCACATCACACAGGAAAGGAGCCTTGATTTCCTTGATGGCACTCCAGAGAAACCCCAAGAACACTGTTTCAAGGCTAGAGGGATCCTGAGGTCACTGTAGCAACACGAAAGAGCTCCGTGGACCAAAAATCAACTCGAGATGAGAGGTTAGTCCGTGGCTTCCACTCCAGAGGAATACCACCTTACCACAAGCACCTCAAGAGGAGGCTTCTCTCAGCTTTAGGTATGTGAGAGGGACCCTGAGTTTTTGGCCTGAAGCGAAATGGACACCTCGATGCCCCGACTCAAAATAAGGCCGGATATCCCTGCAGTGACTTGAATGCAGCCTCGTCTTGCATCTCCCAAGACGAAAGGATGTCTGAATCCCCTGTGGAGACCACAGAGAAATACCTAGTTTCCCACCATATCGCGACCGGAGGCCTCACATCCTTTGAAAACTCCAGAGGGACGCGGAGATCAGTGCCTCCAAAGGAGACGATGCCTGACTCCTCGTGAAACTTGATAGGAGTCCCAGGATTCCTGTGGCACGTGGAAAGGGACCCTTGGTCTCCCGCCTCAGCTGGAGAGGAGTCCCAATTGCCCTGCCAAGCCTCGAGGAGAATCCCGAGTTGTCCCTCGCAACTAGGCAGGAGTCCTGACGTCGCTGAACAAACACGTGTGTGGAAGGGCCATCCCCGTCGTAACTCGAGAATATACCCCAGGTTCCCGCCGCAAGTCCAGAAATACCATGAGACTTTCCCCTCGCCGCGAGATGAGGCCCGATTCCCCTGCACTGTGTGCAGAGCAATGCCGTGTTGCACATCACACAGGAAAGGAGCCTTGATTTCCTTGATGGCACTCCAGAGAAACGCCAAGAACACTGTTTCAAGGCTAGAGGGATCCTGAGGTCACTGTAGCAAAACGAAAGAGCTCCGTGGACCAAAAATCAACTCGAGATGAGAGGTTAGTCCCTGGCTTCGACTCCAGAGGAATACCACCTTACCACAAGCACCTCAAGAGGAGGCTTCTCTCAGCTCTAGGTATGTGAGAGGGACCCTGAGTTTGCGGCCTCTAGTGAAATGGACACCGCGATGCCCTGACTCGAAATAAGGCCGGATATCCGTGCAGTGACTTGAATGCAGGCTCGTCTTGCATCTCCCAAGACGAAAGGATGTCTGAATCCCCTGTGGAGAACACAGAGAAAGACCAAGTTCTCCACCTCATGGCGACCGGAAGCCTCACATCCTTTGAAAACTCCAGAGGGACGTGGAGATCAGTGCCTCCAAAGGAGACGATGCCTGACTCCTCGTGAAACTTGATAGGAGTCCCAGGATTCCTGTGGCACGTGCAAAGGGACCCTTGGTTTCCCGCCTCAGCTGGAGAGGCGTCCCAATTGCCCTGCCAAGCCTCGAGGAGAATCCCGAGTTGTCCCTCGCAACTAGGCAGGAGTCCTGACGTCGCTGAACAAACACGTGTGTGGAAGGGCCATCCCCGTCGTAACTCGAGAATATACCCCAGGTTCCCACCGCAACTCGAGAAAAACCATGAGACTTCCCCCTCGCCGCGAGATGAGGCCCGATTCCCCAGCACTGCGTGCAGAGCAATGCCGTGTTGCACATCACACAGGAAAGGAGCCTTGATTTCTTTGATGGCACTCCAGAGAATGCCCAAGAACACTGTTTCAAGGCTAGAGGGATCCTGAGGTCACGGTAGCAACAGGAAAGAGCTGCGTGGACCAAAAATCAACTCGAGATGAAAGGTTAGTCCCTGGCTTCGACTCCAGAGGAATACCACCTTACCACAAGCACCTCAAGAGGAGGCTTCTCTCAGCTCTAGGTATGTGAGAGGGACCCTGAGTTTGCCGCCTCATGTGGAATGGACACCGCGATGCCCTGACTCGAAATAAGGCCGGATATGCCTGCAGTGACTTGAATGCAGGCTCGTCTTGCATCTCCCAAGACGAAAGGATGTCTGATTCCCCTGTGGAGACCACAGAGAAAGACCTAGTTCCCCACCTCATCGCGACCGGAGGCCTCACATCCTTGAAAACTCCAGAGGGAAGCGGAGATCAGTGCCTCCAAAGGAGACGATGCCTGACTCCTTGTGAAACTTGATAGGAGTCCCAGGATTCCTGTGGCACGTGCAAAGGGACCCTTGGTCTTCCGCCTCAGCTAGAGAGGCGTCCCAATTGCCCTGCCAAGCCTCGAGGAGAATCCCGAGTTGTCCCTCGCAACTAGGCAGGAGTCCTGACGTCGCTGAACAAACATGTGTGTGGAAGGGCCATCCCCGTCGTAACTCGAGAATATCCCCCACTTTCCAGCCGCAAGTCGAGAATAACCATGAGACTTCCCCCTCGCCGCGAGATGAGGCCCGATTCATCTGCACTGCGTACAGAGCAATGCCGTGTTGCACATCACACAGGAAAGGAGCCTTGATTTCCTTGATGATACTCCAGAGAAACCCCAAGAACACTGTTTCAAGGCTAGAGGGATCCTGAGGTGGCGGTAGCAACACAAAAGAGCTCCGTGGACAAAAAATCAACTCGAGATGAGAGGTTAGTCCCTGGCTTCGACTCCAGAGGAATACCACCTTACCACAAGCACCTCAAGAGGAGGCTTCTCTCAGCTCTAGGTATGTGAGAGGGACCCTGAGTTTGCGGTCTCTAGTGGATTGGACACCGCGAAGCCCTGAGTCGAAATAAGGCCGGATATCCCTGCAGTGTCTTGAATGCAGCCTCGTCTTACATCTCCCAAGACGAACGGATGTCTGAATCCCCTGTGGAGACCACAGAGAAAGACTTAGCTCTCCACCTCATCGCGACCGGAGGCCTCACATCCTTTGAAAACTCCAGAGGGACGCGGAGATCAGTTCCTCTAAAGGAGACGATGCCTGACTCCTCGTGAAACTTGATAGGAGTCCCAGGCCTCCTGTGGCACGTGGAAACGGACACTTGGTCTCCCGGATCAGCTGGAGAGGTGTCCGAATTGCCCTGCCAAGCCTCGAGGAGCATCCCGAGTTGTCCCTCGCAACTAGGCAGGAGTCCTGACGTCGCTGAACAAACACGTGTGTGGAAGGGCCATCCCCGTCGTAACTCGAGAATATACCCCAGGTTCCCGCCGCAACACTAGAAATACCATGAGACTTCCCCCTCGCCGCGAGATGAGGCCCGATTCTCGTGCACTGCGTGCAGAGCAATGCCGTGTTGCACATCACACAGGAAAGGAGCCTTGATTTCCTTGATGGCACTCCAGAGAAAGCCCAAGAACACTGTTTTAAGGCTAGAGGGATCCTGAGGTCACTGTAGCAACACGAAAGAGCTCCGTGGACCACAAATCAACTCGAGATGAGAGGTTAGTCCCTGGCTTCGACTCCAGAGGAATACCACCTTACCACAAGCACCTCAAGAGGAGGCTTCTCTCAGCTCTAGGTATGTGAGAGGGACCCTGAGTTTGCGGCCTCAAGTGGAATGGACACCGCGATGCCCTGACGCGAAATAAGGCCGGATATCCCTGCAGTGATTTGAATGCTGGCTCGTCTTGCATCTCCCAAGACGAAAGGATGTCTGAATCCCCTGTGGAGACCACAGAGAAAGACCTAGTGCCCCACCTCATCGCGACCGGAGGCCTCACATCATTTGAAAACTCCAGAGCGACGCGGAGATCAGTGCCTCCAAAGGAGACGATGCCTGACTCCTCGTGAGACTTGATAGGAGACCCAGGATTCCTGTGGCACGTGTAAAGGGACCCTTGGTCTCCCGCCTCAGCTGGAGAGGCGTCCCAATTGCCCTGCCAAGCCTCGAGGAGAATCCCGAGTTGTCCCTCGCAACTAGGCAGGAGTCCTGACGTCGCTGAACAAACACGTGTGTGGAAGGGCCATCCCCTTCGCAACTCGAGACTATACCCCAGGTTCCCGCTGAAAGTCGAGAAAAACCATGAGACTTCCCCCTCGCCGCGAGATGAGGCCCGATTCCCCTGCACTGCGTGCAGAGCAATGCCGTGTTGCACATCACACAGGAAAGGAGCCTTGATTTCCTTGATGGCACTCCAGAGAAACCCCAAGAACACTGTTTCAAGGCTAGAGGGATCCTGAG
The DNA here is from genome assembly GCF_910594005.1 of Cervus elaphus. Classification (NCBI taxonomy): domain Eukaryota; kingdom Metazoa; phylum Chordata; class Mammalia; order Artiodactyla; family Cervidae; genus Cervus; species Cervus elaphus. The sequence goes on along the minus strand of NC_057834.1, from coordinate 8,717,890 downwards.
GTCACTGTAGCAACACGAAAGAGCTCCGTGGACCAAAAATCAACTCGAGATGAGAGGTTAGTCCGTGGCTTCCACTCCAGAGGAATACCACCTTACCACAAGCACCTCAAGAGGAGGCTTCTCTCAGCTCTAGGTATGTGAGAGGGACCCTGAGTTTTTGGCCTGAAGCGAAATGGACACCTCGATGCCCCGACTCAAAATAAGGCCGGATATCCCTGCAGTGACTTGAATGCAGCCTCGTCTTGCATCTCCCAAGACGAAAGGATGTCTGAATCCCCTGTGGAGACCACAGAGAAATACCTAGTTTCCCACCATATCGCGACCGGAGGCCTCACATCCTTTGAAAACTCCAGAGGGACGCGGAGATCAGTGCCTCCAAAGGAGACGATGCCTGACTCCTCGTGAAACTTGATAGGAGTCCCAGGATTCCTGTGGCACGTGGAAAGGGACCCTTGGTCTCCCGCCTCAGCTGGAGAGGAGTCCCAATTGCCCTGCCAAGCCTCGAGGAGAATCCCGAGTTGTCCCTCGCAACTAGGCAGGAGTCCTGACGTCGCTGAACAAACACGTGTGTGGAAGGGCCATCCCCGTCGTAACTCGAGAATATACCCCAGGTTCCCGCCGCAAGTCCAGAAATACCATGAGACTTTCCCCTCGCCGCGAGATGAGGCCCGATTCCCCTGCACTGTGTGCAGAGCAATGCCGTGTTGCACATCACACAGGAAAGGAGCCTTGATTTCCTTGATGGCACTCCAGAGAAACGCCAAGAACACTGTTTCAAGGCTAGAGGGATCCTGAGGTCACTGTAGCAAAACGAAAGAGCTCCGTGGACCAAAAATCAACTCGAGATGAGAGGTTAGTCCCTGGCTTCGACTCCAGAGGAATACCACCTTACCACAAGCACCTCAAGAGGAGGCTTCTCTCAGCTCTAGGTATGTGAGAGGGACCCTGAGTTTGCGGCCTCTAGTGAAATGGACACCGCGATGCCCTGACTCGAAATAAGGCCGGATATCCGTGCAGTGACTTGAATGCAGGCTCGTCTTGCATCTCCCAAGACGAAAGGATGTCTGAATCCCCTGTGGAGAACACAGAGAAAGACCAAGTTCTCCACCTCATGGCGACCGGAAGCCTCACATCCTTTGAAAACTCCAGAGGGACGTGGAGATCAGTGCCTCCAAAGGAGACGATGCCTGACTCCTCGTGAAACTTGATAGGAGTCCCAGGATTCCTGTGGCACGTGCAAAGGGACCCTTGGTTTCCCGCCTCAGCTGGAGAGGCGTCCCAATTGCCCTGCCAAGCCTCGAGGAGAATCCCGAGTTGTCCCTCGCAACTAGGCAGGAGTCCTGACGTCGCTGAACAAACACGTGTGTGGAAGGGCCATCCCCGTCGTAACTCGAGAATATACCCCAGGTTCCCACCGCAACTCGAGAAAAACCATGAGACTTCCCCCTCGCCGCGAGATGAGGCCCGATTCCCCAGCACTGCGTGCAGAGCAATGCCGTGTTGCACATCACACAGGAAAGGAGCCTTGATTTCTTTGATGGCACTCCAGAGAATGCCCAAGAACACTGTTTCAAGGCTAGAGGGATCCTGAGGTCACGGTAGCAACAGGAAAGAGCTGCGTGGACCAAAAATCAACTCGAGATGAAAGGTTAGTCCCTGGCTTCGACTCCAGAGGAATACCACCTTACCACAAGCACCTCAAGAGGAGGCTTCTCTCAGCTCTAGGTATGTGAGAGGGACCCTGAGTTTGCCGCCTCATGTGGAATGGACACCGCGATGCCCTGACTCGAAATAAGGCCGGATATGCCTGCAGTGACTTGAATGCAGGCTCGTCTTGCATCTCCCAAGACGAAAGGATGTCTGATTCCCCTGTGGAGACCACAGAGAAAGACCTAGTTCCCCACCTCATCGCGACCGGAGGCCTCACATCCTTGAAAACTCCAGAGGGAAGCGGAGATCAGTGCCTCCAAAGGAGACGATGCCTGACTCCTTGTGAAACTTGATAGGAGTCCCAGGATTCCTGTGGCACGTGCAAAGGGACCCTTGGTCTTCCGCCTCAGCTAGAGAGGCGTCCCAATTGCCCTGCCAAGCCTCGAGGAGAATCCCGAGTTGTCCCTCGCAACTAGGCAGGAGTCCTGACGTCGCTGAACAAACATGTGTGTGGAAGGGCCATCCCCGTCGTAACTCGAGAATATCCCCCACTTTCCAGCCGCAAGTCGAGAATAACCATGAGACTTCCCCCTCGCCGCGAGATGAGGCCCGATTCATCTGCACTGCGTACAGAGCAATGCCGTGTTGCACATCACACAGGAAAGGAGCCTTGATTTCCTTGATGATACTCCAGAGAAACCCCAAGAACACTGTTTCAAGGCTAGAGGGATCCTGAGGTGGCGGTAGCAACACAAAAGAGCTCCGTGGACCAAAAATCAACTCGAGATGAGAGGTTAGTCCCTGGCTTCGACTCCAGAGGAATACCACCTTACCACAAGCACCTCAAGAGGAGGCTTCTCTCAGCTCTAGGTATGTGAGAGGGACCCTGAGTTTGCGGTCTCTAGTGGATTGGACACCGCGATGCCCTGACTCGAAATAAGGCCGGATATCCCTGCAGTGTCTTGAATGCAGCCTCGTCTTGCATCTCCCAAGACGAACGGATGTCTGAATCCCCTGTGGAGACCACAGAGAAAGACCACGTTCTCCACCTCATGGCGACTGGAAGCCTCACATCCTTTGAAAACTCCAGAGGGACGTGGAGATCAGTGCCTCCAAAGGAGACGATGCCTGACTCCTCGTGAGACTTGATAGGAGACCCAGGATTCCTGTGGCACGTGGAAAGGGACACTTGGTCTCCCGCCTCAGCTGGAGAGGCGTCCCAATTGCCCTGCCAAGCCTCGAGGAGAATCCCGAGTTGTCCCTCGCAACTAGGCAGGAGTCCTGACGTCGCTGAACAAACACGTGTGTGGAAGGGCCATCCCCTTCGCAACTCGAGACTATACCCCAGGTTCCCGCTGAAAGTCGAGAAAAACCATGAGACTTCCCCCTCGCCGCGAGATGAGGCCCGATTCCCCTGCACTGCGTGCAGAGCAATGCCGTGTTGCACATCACACAGGAAAGGAGCCTTGATTTCCTTGATGGCACTCCAGAGAAACCCCAAGAACACTGTTTCAAGGCTAGAGGGATCCTGAGGTCACTGTAGCAACACGAAAGAGCTCCGTGGACCAAAACTCAACTCGAGATGAGAGGTTAGTCCGTGGCTTCCACTCCAGAGGAATACCACCTTACCACAAGCACATCAAGAGGAGGCTTCTCTCAGCTCTAGGTATGTGAGAGGGACCCTGAGTTTTTGGCCTGAAGCGAAATGGACACCACGATGCCCTGACTCAAAATAAGGCTGGATATTCCTGCAGTGACTTGAATGCAGGCTCGTCTTGCATCTCCCAAGACGAAAGGATGTCTGAATCCCCTGTGGAGACCACAGAGAAAGACCTAGTTCCCCACCTCATCGCGACCGGAGGCCTCACATCCTTTGAAAACTCCAGAGGGACGCGGAGATCAGTGCCTCCAAAGGAGACGATGCCTGACTCCTCGTGAAACTTGATAGGAGTCCCAGGATTCCTGTGGCACGTGGAAAGGGACCCTTGGTCTCCCGCCTCACCTGGAGAGGAGTCCCAATTGCCCTGCCAAGCCTCGAGGAGAATCCCGAGTTGTCCCTCGCAACTAGGCAGGAGTCCTGACGTCGCTGAACAAACACGTGTGTGGAAGGGCCATCCCCGTCGTAACTCGAGAATATACCCCAGGTTCCCGCCGCAACTCGAGAAATACCATGAGACTTTCCCCTCGCCGCGAGATGAGGCCCGATTCCCCTGCACTGTGTGCAGAGCAATGCCGTGTTGCACATCACACAGGAAAGGAGCCTTGATTTCCTTGATGGCACTCCAGAGAAACCCCAAGAACACTGTTTCAAGGCTAGAGGGATCCTGAGGTCACTGTAGCAAAACGAAAGAGCTCCGTGGACCAAAAATCAACTCGAGATGAGAGGTTAGTCCCTGGCTTCGACTCCAGAGGAATACCACCTTACCACAAGCACCTCAAGAGGAGGCTTCTCTCAGCTCTAGGTATGTGAGAGGGACCCTGAGTTTGCGGCCTCTAGTGGAATGGACACCGCGATGCCCTGACTCGAAATAAGGCCGGATATCCCTGCAGTGACTTGAATGCAGGCTCGTCTTGCATCTCCCAAGACGAAAGGATGTCTGAATCCCCTGTGGAGACCACAGAGAAAGACCAAGTTCTCCACCTCATGGCGACCGGAAGCCTCACATCCTTTGAAAACTCCAGAGGGACGTGGAGATCAGTGCCTCCAAAGGAGACGATGCCTGACTCCTCGTGAAACTTGATAGGAGTCCCAGGATTCCTGTGGCACGTGGAAAGGGACCCTTGGTCTCCCGCCTCAGCTGGAGAGGAGTCCCAATTGCCCTGCCAAGCCTCGAGGAGAATCCCGAGTTGTCCCTCGCAACTAGGCAGGAGTCCTGACGTCGCTGAACAAACACGTGTGTGGAAGGGCCATCCCCATCGTAACTCGAGAATATACCCCAGGTACCCGCCACAACTCGAGAAATACCATGAGACTTTCCCCTCGCCGCGAGATGAGGCCCGATTACCCTGCACTGTGTGCAGAGCAATGCCGTGTTGCACATCACACAGTAAAGGAGCCTTGATTTCCTTGATGGCACTCCAGAGAAACGCCAAGAACACTGTTTCAAGGCTAGAGGGATCCTGAGGTCACTGTAGCAAAACGAAAGAGCTCCGTGGACCAAAAATCAACTCGAGATGAGAGGTAAGTCCCTGGCTTCGACTCCAGAGAAATACCACCTTACCACAAGCACCTCAAGAGGAGGCTTCTCTCAGCTCTAGGTATGTGAGAGGGACCCTGAGTTTGCGGCCTCTAGTGAAATGGACACCGCGATGCCCTGACTCGAAATAAGGCCGGATATCCGTGCAGTGACTTGAATGCAGGCTCGTCTTGCATCTCCCAAGACGAAAGGATGTCTGAATCCCCTGTGGAGAACACAGAGAAAGACCAAGTTCTCCACCTCATGGCGACCGGAAGCCTCACATCCTTTGAAAACTCCAGAGGGACGTGGAGATCAGTGCCTCCAAAGGAGACGATGCCTGACTCCTCGTGAAACTTGATAGGAGTCCCAGGATTCCTGTGGCACGTGCAAAGGGACCCTTGATTTCCCGCCTCAGCTGGAGAGGCGTCCCAATTGCCCTGCCAAGCCTCGAGGAGAATCCCGAGTTGTCCCTCGCAACTAGGCAGGAGTCCTGACGTCGCTGAACAAACACGTGTGTGGAAGGGCCATCCCCGTCGTAACTCGAGAATATACCCCAGGTTCCCACCGCAACTCGAGAAAAACCATGAGACTTCCCCCTCGCCGCGAGATGAGGCCCGATTCCCCAGCACTGCGTGCAGAGCAATGCCGTGTTGCACATCACACTGGAAAGGAGCCTTGATTTCTTTGATGGCACTCCAGAGAATGCCCAAGAACACTGTTTCAAGGCTAGAGGGATCCTGAGGTCACGGTAGCAACAGGAAAGAGCTGCGTGGACCAAAAATCAACTCGAGATGAAAGGTTAGTCCCTGGCTTCGACTCCAGAGGAATACCACCTTACCACAAGCACCTCAAGAGGAGGCTTCTCTCAGCTCTAGGTATGTGAGAGGGACCCTGAGTTTGCCGCCTCATGTGGAATGGACACCGCGATGCCCTGACTCGAAATAAGGCCGGATATGCCTGCAGTGACTTGAATGCAGGCTCGTCTTGCATCTCCCAAGACGAAAGGATGTCTGATTCCCCTGTGGAGACCACAGAGAAAGACCTAGTTCCCCACCTCATCGCGACCGGAGGCCTCACATCCTTGAAAACTCCAGAGGGAAGCGGAGATCAGTGCCTCCAAAGGAGACGATGCCTGACTCCTTGTGAAACTTGATAGGAGTCCCAGGATTCCTGTGGCACGTGCAAAGGGACCCTTGGTCTTCCGCCTCAGCTAGAGAGGCGTCCCAATTGCCCTGCCAAGCCTCGAGGAGAATCCCGAGTTGTCCCTCGCAACTAGGCAGGAGTCCTGACGTCGCTGAACAAACATGTGTGTGGAAGGGCCATCCCCGTCGTAACTCGAGAATATCCCCCACTTTCCAGCCGCAAGTCGAGAATAACCATGAGACTTCCCCCTCGCCGCGAGATGAGGCCCGATTCATCTGCACTGCGTACAGAGCAATGCCGTGTTGCACATCACACAGGAAAGGAGCCTTGATTTCCTTGATGATACTCCAGAGAAACCCCAAGAACACTGTTTCAAGGCTAGAGGGATCCTGAGGTGGCGGTAGCAACACAAAAGAGCTCCGTGGACCAAAAATCAACTCGAGATGAGAGGTTAGTCCCTGGCTTCGACTCCAGAGGAATACCACCTTACCACAAGCACCTCAAGAGGAGGCTTCTCTCAGCTCTAGGTATGTGAGAGGGACCCTGAGTTTGCGGTCTCTAGTGGATTGGACACCGCGATGCCCTGACTCGAAATAAGGCCGGATATCCCTGCAGTGTCTTGAATGCAGCCTCGTCTTGCATCTCCCAAGACGAACGGATGTCTGAATCCCCTGTGGAGACCACAGAGAAAGACCACGTTCTCCACCTCATGGCGACTGGAAGCCTCACATCCTTTGAAAACTCCAGAGGGACGTGGAGATCAGTGCCTCCAAAGGAGACGATGCCTGACTCCTCGTGAGACTTGATAGGAGACCCAGGATTCCTGTGGCACGTGGAAAGGGACACTTGGTCTCCCGCCTCAGCTGGAGAGGCGTCCCAATTGCCCTGCCAAGCCTCGAGGAGAATCCCGAGTTGTCCCTCGCAACTAGGCAGGAGTCCTGACGTCGCTGAACAAACACGTGTGTGGAAGGGCCATCCCCTTCGCAACTCGAGACTATACCCCAGGTTCCCGCTGAAAGTCGAGAAAAACCATGAGACTTCCCCCTCGCCGCGAGATGAGGCCCGATTCCCCTGCACTGCGTGCAGAGCAATGCCGTGTTGCACATCACACAGGAAAGGAGCCTTGATTTCCTTGATGGCACTCCAGAGAAACCCCAAGAACACTGTTTCAAGGCTAGAGGGATCCTGAGGTCACTGTAGCAACACGAAAGAGCTCCGTGGACCAAAACTCAACTCGAGATGAGAGGTTAGTCCGTGGCTTCCACTCCAGAGGAATACCACCTTACCACAAGCACATCAAGAGGAGGCTTCTCTCAGCTCTAGGTATGTGAGAGGGACCCTGAGTTTTTGGCCTGAAGCGAAATGGACACCACGATGCCCTGACTCAAAATAAGGCTGGATATTCCTGCAGTGACTTGAATGCAGGCTCGTCTTGCATCTCCCAAGACGAAAGGATGTCTGAATCCCCTGTGGAGACCACAGAGAAAGACCTAGTTCCCCACCTCATCGCGACCGGAGGCCTCACATCCTTTGAAAACTCCAGAGGGACGCGGAGATCAGTGCCTCCAAAGGAGACGATGCCTGACTCCTCGTGAAACTTGATAGGAGTCCCAGGATTCCTGTGGCACGTGGAAAGGGACCCTTGGTCTCCCGCCTCACCTGGAGAGGAGTCCCAATTGCCCTGCCAAGCCTCGAGGAGAATCCCGAGTTGTCCCTCGCAACTAGGCAGGAGTCCTGACGTCGCTGAACAAACACGTGTGTGGAAGGGCCATCCCCGTCGTAACTCGAGAATATACCCCAGGTTCCCGCCGCAACTCGAGAAATACCATGAGACTTTCCCCTCGCCGCGAGATGAGGCCCGATTCCCCTGAACTGTGTGCAGAGCAATGCCGTGTTGCACATCACACAGGAAAGGAGCCTTGATTTCCTTGATGGCACTCCAGAGAAACGCTAAGAACACTGTTTCAAGGCTAGAGGGATCCTGAGGTCACTGTAGCAAAACGAAAGAGCTCCGTGGACCAAAAATCAACTCGAGATGAGAGGTTAGTCCCTGGCTTCGACTCCAGAGGAATACCACCTTACCACAAGCACCTCAAGAGGAGGCTTCTCTCAGCTCTAGGTATGTGAGAGGGACCCTGAGTTTGCGGCCTCTAGTGGAATGGACACCGCGATGCCCTGACTCGAAATAAGGCCGGATATCCCTGCAGTGACTTGAATGCAGGCTCGTCTTGCATCTCCCAAGACGAAAGGATGTCTGAATCCCCTGTGGAGACCACAGAGAAAGACCAAGTTCTCCACCTCATGGCGACCGGAAGCCTCACATCCTTTGAAAACTCCAGAGGGACGTGGAGATCAGTGCCTCCAAAGGAGACGATGCCTGACTCCTCGTGAAACTTGATAGGAGTCCCAGGATTCCTGTGGCACGTGGAAAGGGACCCTTGGTCTCCCGCCTCAGCTGGAGAGGAGTCCCAATTGCCCTGCCAAGCCTCGAGGAGAATCCCGAGTTGTCCCTCGCAACTAGGCAGGAGTCCTGACGTAGCTGAACAAACACGTGTGTGGAAGGGCCATCCCCATCGTAACTCGAGAATATACCCCAGGTACCCGCCACAACTCGAGAAATACCATGAGACTTTCCCCTCGCCGCGAGATGAGGCCCGATTACCCTGCACTGTGTGCAGAGCAATGCCGTGTTGCACATCACACAGTAAAGGAGCCTTGATTTCCTTGATGGCACTCCAGAGAAACGCCAAGAACACTGTTTCAAGGCTAGAGGGATCCTGAGGTCACTGTAGCAAAACGAAAGAGCTCCGTGGACCAAAAATCAACTCGAGATGAGAGGTAAGTCCCTGGCTTCGACTCCAGAGAAATACCACCTTACCACAAGCACCTCAAGAGGAGGCTTCTCTCAGCTCTAGGTATGTGAGAGGGACCATGAGTTTGCGGCCTCTAGTGGAATGGACACCGCGATGCCCTGACTCGAAATAAGGCCGGATATCCCTGCAGTGACTTGAATGCAGGCTCGTCTTGCATCTCCCAAGACGAAAGGATGCCTGAATCCCCTGTGGAGACCACAGAGAAAGACCACGTTCTCCACCTCATGGCGACCGGAAGCCTCACATCCTTTGAAAACTCCAGAGGGACGTGGAGATCAGTGCCTCCAAAGGAGACGATGCCTGACTCTTCGTGAAACTTGATAGGAGTCCCAGGATTCCTGTGGCACGTGCAAAGGGACCCTTGGTTTCCCGGCTCAGCTGGAGAGGCGTCCCAATTGCCCTGCCAAGCCTCGAGGAGAATCCCGAGTTGTCCCTCGCAACTAGGCAGGAGTCCTGACGTCGCTGAACAAACACGTGTGTGAAAGGGCCATCCCCTTGGCAACTCGAGAATATACCCCAGGTTGCCACCGCAACTCGAGAAAAACCATGAGACTTCCCCCTCGCCGCGAGATGAGGCCCGATTCCCCAGTACTGCGTGCAGAGCAATGCCGTGTTGCACATCACACAGGAAAGGAGCCTTGATTTCCTTGATGGCACTCCAGAGAATGCCCAAGAACACTTTTTCAAGGCTAGAGGGATCCTAAGGTCACGGTAGCAACAGGAAAGAGCTGCGTGGACCAAAAATCAACTCGAGATGAAAGGTTAGTCCCTGGCTTCGACTCCAGAGGAATACCACCTTACCACAAGCACCGCAAGAGGAGGCTTCTCTCAGCTCTAGGTATGTGAGAGGGACCCTGAGTTTGCGGCCTCATGTGGAATGGACACCGCGTTGCCCTGACTCGAAATAAGGCCGGATATGCCTGCAGTGACTTGAATGCAGGCTCGTCTTGCATCTCCCAAGACGAAAGGATGTCTGATTCCCCTGTGGAGACCACAGAGAAAGACCTAGATCCCCACCTCATCGCGACCGGAGGCCTCACATCCTTTGAAAACTCCAGAGGGACGCGTAGATCAGTGCCTCCAAGGAGACAATGCCTGACTCCTCGTGAAACTTGATAGGAGTCCCAGGATTCCTGTGGCACGTGGAAAGGGACCCTTGGTCTCCCGCCTCAGCTGGAGAGGCGTCCCAATTGCCCTGCCAAGCCTCGAGGAGAATCCCGAGTTGTCCCTCGCAACTAGGCAGGAGTCCTGACGTCGCTGAACAAACACGTGTGTGGAAGGGCCATCCCCTTGGCAACTCGAGAATATACCCCAGGTTCCCGCCGCAACTCGAGAAAAACCATGAGACTTCCCCCTCGCCGCGAGATGAGGCCCGATTCCCCTGCACTGCGTCAGAGCAATGCCGTGTTGCACATCACACAGGAAAGGAGCCTTGATTTCATTGATGGCACTCCAGAGAAACCCCAAGAACACTGTTTCAAGGCTAGAGGGATCCTGAGATCACTGTAGCAACACGAAAGAGCTCCGGGGACCACAAATCAACTCGAGATGAGAGGTTAGTCCCTGGCTTCGACTCCAGAGGAATACCACCTTACCACAAGCACCTCAAGAGGAGCCTTCTCTCAGCTCTAGGTATGTGAGAGGGACCCTGAGTTTGCGGCCTCAAGTGGAATGGACACCGAGATGCCCTGACTCGAAATAAGGCCGGACATCCCTGCAGTGACTTGAATGCAGGCTCGTCTTGCATCTCCCAAGACGAAAGAATGTCTGAATCCCCTGTGGAGACCACAGAGAAAGACCTAGTTCCCCACCTCATCGCGACCGGAGGCCTCACATCCTTGGAAAACTGCAGAGCGACGCGGAGATCAGTGCCTCCAAAGGAGACGATGCCTGACTCCTCGTGAGACTTGATAGGAGACCCAGGATTCCTGTGGCACGTGGAAAGGGACCCTTGGTCTCCCGCCTCAGCTGGAGAGGCGTCCCAATTGCCCTGCCAAGCCTCGAGGAGAATCCCGAGTTGTCCCTCGCAACTAGGCAGGAGTCCTGACGTCGCTGAACAAACATGTATGTGGAAGGGCCATCCCCTTCGCAACTCGAGACTATACCCCAGATTCCCGCTGAAAGTCGAGAAAAACCATGAGACTTCCCCCTCGCCGCGAGATGAGGCCCGATTCCCCTGCACTGCGTGCAGAGCAATGCCGTGTTGCACATCACACAGGAAAGGAGCCTTGATTTCCTTGATGGCACTCCAGAGAATCCCCAAGAACACTGTTTCAAGGCTAGAGGGATCCTGAGGTCACTGTAGCAACACGAAAGAGCTCCGTGGACCAAAAGTCAACTCGAGATGAGAGGTTAGTCCGTGGCTTCCACTCCAGAGGAATACCACCTTACCACAAGCACATCAAGAGGAGGCTTCTCTCAGCTCTAGGTATGTGAGAGGGACCCTGAGTTTTTGGCCTGAAGCGAAATGGACACCACGATGCCCTGACTCAAAATAAGGCCGGATATCCCTGCAGTGACTTGAATGCAGCCTCGTCTTGCATCTCCCAAGACGAAAGGTTGTCTGAATCCCCTGTGGAGACCACAGAGAAAGACCTAGTTTCCCACCACATCGCGACCGGAGGCCTCACATCCTTTGAAAAATCCAGAGGGACGCGGAGATCAGTGCCTCCAAAGGAGACGATGCCTGACTCCTCGTGAAACTTGATAGGAGTCCCAGGATTCCTGTGGCACGTGGAAAGGGACCCTTGGTCTCCCGCCTCAGCTGGAGAGGCGTCCCAATTGCCCTGCAAAGCCTCGAGGAGAATCCCGAGTTGTCCCTTGCAACTAGGCAGGAGTCCTGACGTCGCTGAACAAACACGTGTGTGGAAGGGCCATCCCCGTCATAACTCGAGAATATACCCCAGGTTCCCGCCGCAACTCGAGAAATACCATGAGACTTTCCCCTCGCCGCGAGATGAGGCCCGATTCTCGTGCACTGCGTGCAGAGCAATGCCGTGTTGCACATCAGACAGGAAAGGAGCCTTGATTTCCTTGATGGCACTCCAGAGAAACGCCAAGAACACTGTTTCAAGTCTAGAGGGATCCTGAGGTCACTGTAGCAACACAAAAGAGCTCCGTGCACCAAAAATCAACTCGAGATGAGAGGTTAGTCCCTGGCTTCGACTCCAGAGGAATACCACCTTACCACAAGCACCTCAAGAGGAGGCTTCTCTCAGCTCTAGGTATGTGAGAGGGACCCTGAGTTTGCGGCCTCAAGTGGAATGTACACCGCGATGACCTGACTCGAAATAAGGCTGGATATCCCTGCAGTGACTTGAATGCAGGCTCGTCTTGCATCTCCCAAGACGAAAGGATGTCTGAATCCCCTGTGGAGACCACAGAGAAAGACCTAGTGCCCCACCTCATCGCGACCAGAGGCCTCACATCCTTGTAAAACTCCAGAGGGACGCGGAGATCAGTGCCTCCAAAGGAGACGATGCCTGACTCCTCGTGAGACTTGATAGGAGACCCAGGATTCCCATGGCACGTGGAAAGGGACACTTGGTCTCCCGCCTCAGCTGGAGAGGCGTCCCAATTGCCCTGCCAAGCCTCGAGGAGAATCCCGAGTTGTCCCTCGCAACTAGGCAGGAGTCCTGACGTCGCTGAACAAACACGTGTGTGGAAGGGCCATCCCCTTCGCAACTCGAGACTATACCCCAGGTTCCCGCTGAAAGTCGAGAAAAACCATGAGACTTCCCCCTCGCCGCGAGATGAGGCCCGATTCCCCTGCACTGCGTGCAGAGCAATGCCGTGTTGCACATCACACAGGAAAGGAGCCTTGATTTCCTTGATGGCACTCCAGAGAAACCCCAAGAACACTGTTTCAAGGCTAGAGGGATCCTGAGGTCACTGTAGCAACACGAAAGAGCTCCATGGACCAAAAGTCAACTCGAGATGAGAGGTTAGTCCGTGGCTTCCACTCCAGAGGAATACCACCTTACCACAAGCACATCAAGAGGAGGCTTCTCTCAGCTCTAGGTATGTGAGAGGGACCCTGAGTTTTTGGCCTGAAGCGAAATAGACACCACGATGCCCTGACTCAAAATAAGGCCGGATATCCCTGCAGTGACTTGAATGCAGCCTCGTCTTGCATCTCCCAAGACGAAAGGATGTCTGAATCCCCTGTGGAGACCACAGAGAAAGACCTAGTTCCCCACCTCATCGCGACCGGAGGCCTCACATCCTTTGAAAACTTCAGAGGGACGCGGAGATCAGTGCCTCCAAAGGAGACGATGCCTGACTCCTCGTGAAACTTGATAGGAGTCCCAGGATTCCTGTGGCACGTGGAAAGGGACACTTGGTCTCCCGCCTCAGCTGGAGAGGCGTCCCAATTGCCCTGCCAAGCCTCGAGGAGAATCCCGAGTTGTCCCTCGCAACTAGGCAGGAGTCCTGACGTCGCTGAACAAACACGTGTGTGGAAGGGCCATCCCCGTCGTAACTCGAGAATATACCCCAGGTTCCCGCCGCAACTCGAGAAAAACCATGAGACTTCCCCCTCGCCGCGAGATGAGGCCCGATTCCCCTGCCCTGCGTGCAGAGCAATGTCGTGTTGCACATCACACAGGAAAGGAGCCTTGATTTCCTTGATGGCACTCCAGAGAAAGCCCAAGAACACTTTTTCAAGGCTAGAGGGATCCTGAGATCACTGTAGCAACACGAAAGAGCTCCGTGGACCACAAATCAACTCGAGATGTGAGGTTAGTGCCTGGCTTCGACTCCAGAGGAATACCACCTTACCACAAGCACATCAAGAGGAGGCTTCTCTCAGCTCTAGGTATGTGAGAGGGACCCTGAGTTTGCGGCCTCAAGTGGAATGGACACCGCGATGCCCTGACTCGAAATAAGGCCGGATATGCCTGCAGTGACTTGAATGCAGGCTCGTCTTGCATCTCCCAAGACGAAAGGATGTCTGAATCCCCTGTGGAGACCACAGCGAAAGACCTAGTTCGCCACCTCATCGCGACCGGAGGCCTCACATCCTTTGAAAACTCCAGAGGGACGCGGAGATCAGTGCCTCCAAAGGAGACGATGCCTGACTCCTCGTGAAACTTGATAGGAGTCCCAGGATTCCTGTGGCACGTGGAAAGGGACCCTTGGTCTCCCGCCTCAGCTGGAGAGGCTTCCCAATTGCCCTGCCAAGCCTCGAGGAGAATCCCGAGTTGTCCCTCGCAACTAGGCAGGAGTCCTGACGTCGCTGAACAAACAGGTGTGTGGAAGGGCCATCCCCGTCGTAACTCGAGAATATACCCCAGGTTCCCGCCGCAACTCGAGAAAAACCATGAGACTTCCCCCTCGCCGCGAGATGAGGCCCGATTTCCTTGCACTGCGTGCAGAGCAATGCCGTGTTGCACATCACACAGGAAAGGATCCTTGATTTCCTTGATGGCAATCCAGAGAAACCCCAAGAACACTGTTTCAAGGATAGAGGGATCCTGAGGTCCCTGTAGCAACACGAAAGAGCTCCGTGGACCACAAATCAACTCGAGATGAGAGGTTAGTGCCTGGCTTTGACTCCAGAGGAATACCACCTTACCACAAGCACCTCAAGAGGAGGCTTCTCTCAGCTCTAGGTGTGTGAGAGGGACCCTGAGTTTGCGGCCTCAAGTGGAATGGGCACCGCGATGCCCTGACTCGATATAAGGCCGGATATGCCTGCAGTGACTTGAATGCAGTCTCTTCTTGCATCTCGCAAGACGAAAGGATGTCTGAATCCCCTGTGGAGACCACAGAGAAAGACCTATTTCCCCACCTCATCGCGACCGGAGGCCTCACATCATTTGAAAACTCCAGAGGGACGCGGAGATCAGTGCCTCCAAAGGAGACGATGCCTGACTCCTCGTGAAACTTGATAGGAGTCCCAGGATTCCTGTGGAACGTGGAAAGGGACCCTTGGTCTCCCGCCTCAGCTGGAGAGGCGTCCCAATTGCCCTGCCAAGCCTCGAGGAGAATCCCGAGTTGTCCCTCGCAACTAGGCAGGAGTCCTGACGTCGCTGAACAAACCGGTGTGTGGAAAGGCCATCCCCGTCGTATCTCGAGAATATACCCCAGGTTCCCGCCGCAACTCGAGAAAAACCATGAGACTTCCCCCTCGCCGTGAGATGAGGCCCGATTCCCCTGCACTGCGTGCAGAGCAATGTCGTGTTGCACATCACACAGGAAAGGAGCCTTGATTTCCTTGATGGCACTCCAGAGAAACCCCAAGAACACTGTTTCAAGGCTAGAGGGATCCTGAGGTAACTGTAGCAACATGAAAGAGCTCGTTGGACCACAAATCAACTCGACATGAGAAGTTAGTCCCTGGCTTCGACTCCAGAGGAATACGACCTTACCACAATCACCTCAACAGGAGGCTTCTCTCAGCGCTAGGTATGTGAGAGGGACCCTGAGTTTGCTGCCTCAAGTGGAATGGACACCGGGATGCCCTGACTCGAAATAAGGCCGGATATGCCTGAAGTGACTTGAATTCAGGCATGTCTTGCATCTCCCAAGACGAAAGGATGTCTGAATCTCCTGTGGAGACCACAGAGAAAGACCTAGTTCCCCACCTCATCGCGATCGGAGACCTCACATCCTTTGAAAACTCCAGAGGGACGCGGAGATCAGTGCCTCCAAAGGAGACGATGCCTGACTCCTCGTGAGACTTGATAGGAGACCCAGGATTCCTGTGGCATGTGGAAAGGGACCCTTGGTCTCCCGCCTCAGCTGGAGAGGCGTCCCAATTGCCCTGCCAAGCCTCGAGGAGAATCCCGAGTTGTCCCTCGCAACTAGGCAGGAGTCCTGACGTCGCTGAACAAACACGTGTGTGGAAGGGCCATTCCCGTCGTAACTCGAGAATATACCCCAGTTTCCCGCCGCAACTCGAGAAAAACCATGAGACTTCCCCCTCACCGCGAAATAAGGAACGATTCCCCTGCACTGCATGCAGAGCAATGCCGTGTTGCACATCACACAGGAAAGGAGCATTGATTTCCTTGATGGCACTCCAGAGAAAGCCCAAGAACACTGTTTCAAGGCTAGAGGGATCCTGAGGTCACTGTAGCAAAACGAAAGAGCTCCGTGGACACCAAATCAACTCGATATGAGAGGTTAGTCCCTGGCTTAGACTCCAGAGGAATACCACCTTACCACAAGCACCTCAAGAGGAGGCTTCTCTCAGCTCTAGGTATGTGAGAGGGACCCTGAGTTTGCGGCCTCAAGTGGAATGGACACCGCGATGCCCTGACTCGAAATAAGGCCAGATTTCCCTGCAGTGAATTGAATGCAGGCTCGTCTTGCATCTCCAAGATGAAAGGATGTCTGAATCCCCTGTGGAGACCACAGAGAAAGACCTACTTCCCCACCTCATCGCGACCGGAGGCCTCACATCCTTTGAAAACTCCAGAGGGATGCGGAGATCAGTGCCTCCAAAGGAGACGATGCCTGACTCCTCGTGAAACTTGATAGGAGTCCCAGGATTACTGTGGCACGTGGAAAGGGACCCTTGGTCTCCCGCCTCAGCTGGAGAGGCGTCCCAATTGCCCTGCCAAGCCTCGAGGAGAATCCCGAATTGTCCCTAGCAACTAGGCAGGAGTCCTGACGTCGCTGAACAAACACGTGTGTGGAAGGGCCATCCCCGTCGTAACTCGAGAATATACCCCAGGTTCCCGCCGCAACTCGAGAAAAACCATGAGACTTCCCCCTCGCCGCGAGATGAGGCCCGATTCCCCTGCACTGCATGCAGAGCAATGCCGTGTTGCACATCACACAGGAAAGGAGCCTTGATTTCCTTGATGGCACTCCAGAGAAACCCCAAGAACACTGTTTCAAGTCTACAGGGATCCTGAAGTCACTGTAGCAAGAGGAAAAACCTCCGTGGGCCAAAAATCAACTCGACATGAGAGGTTAGTCCCTGGCTTCGACTCCAGAGGAATACCACCTTACCACAAGAACCTCAAGGGGAGGCTTCTCTCAGCTCTAGGTATGTGAGAGGGACTCTGAGTTTGCGGCCTCAAGTGGAATGGACAGCGCGATGCCCTGACTCGAAATAAGGCCGGATATGCCTGCAGTGACTTGAATGCAGGCTCGTCTTGCATCTCTCAAGATGAAAGCATGTCTGAATCTCCTGTGGAGACCACAGAGAAAAACCTAGTTCCCCACCTCATCGCGACCGGAGGCCTCACATCCTTTGAAAACTCCAGAGGGACGCGGAGATCATTGCCTCCAAAGGAGACGATGCCCGACTCCTCGTGAAACTTGACAGGAGTCCCAGGATTCCTGTGGCACGTGGAAAGAGACCCTTGGTCTCCCGCCTCATCTGGAGAGGTGTCCCAATTGCCCTGCCAAGCCTCGAGGAAAATCCCGAGTTGTCCCTCGCAATTAGGCAGGAGTCCTGACTTCGCTGAACAAACACGTGTGTGGAAGGGCAATCCCCGTCGGAACTCGAGAATATACCCCAGTTTCCCGCCGCAACTCGAGAAAAACTATGAGACTTCCCCCTCGCTGGGAGATGAGGCCCGATTCCCGTGCACTGCGTGCAGAGCAATGCCGTGTTGCACATCACACAGGAAAGGAGCCTTGATTTCCTTGATGGCACCCCAGTGAAAGCCCAAGAACACTGTTTCAAGGCTAGAGGGATCCTGAGGTCACTGTAGCAACACGAAAGAGCTCCGTGGACCACAAATCAACTCAACATGAGAGGTTAGTGCCTGGCTTCGACTCCAGAGGAATACCACCTTACCACAATCACCTCAAGAGGAGGCTTCTCTCAGCTCTAGGTATGTGAGAGGGACCCTGAGTGTGCGGCCTCAAGTGGAATGGACACCACCATGCCCTGATTCGAAATAAGGCCTGATATGCCTGCAGTGACTTGAATGCAGGCTCGTCTTGCATCTCCCAAGAAGAAAGGTTGTCTGAATCCCCTGTGGAGACCACAGAGAAAGACCTATTTCCCCACCTCATCACGACCGGAGGCCTCACATCCTTTGAAAACTCCAGAGGGACGCGGATATCAGTGCCTCCAAAGGAGACGATGCCTGACTCCTAGTGAAACTTGATAGGAGTCCCAGGATTCCTGTGGCACGTGGAAAGGGACCCTTGGTCTCCCGCCTCAACTGGAGAGGCGTCCCAATTGCCCTGCCAAGCCTCGAGGAGAATCCCGAGTTGTCCATCGCAACTAGGCAGGAGTCCTGACGTCACTGAACAAACACGTGTGTGGAAGGGCCATCCCCGTCGTAACTCGAGAATATAGCCCAGGTTCCCGCCGCAAATCGAGAAAAACCATGAGAATTCCCCCCGCCGCGAGATGAGGCCCGATTCCCCTGCACTGCGTGCAGAGCAATGCCGTGTTGCACATCACACAGGAAAGGAGCCTTGATTTACTTGATGGCACTCCAGAGAAACCCCAAGAACACTGTTTCAAGGCTAGAGGGATCCTGAGGTCACTGTAGCAAGACGAAAAAGCTCCGTGGACCAAATATCAACTCGAGATGAGAGGTTAGTCCCTGGCTTCGACTCCAGAGGAATACCACCTTACCACAAGCACCGCAAGAGGAGGCTTCTCTCAGCTCTAGGTATGTGAGAGGGACCCTGAGTTTGCGGCCTAAAGTGGAATGGACACCGCGATGCCCTGACTCGAAATAAGGCCGGATATGCCTGCAGTGACTTGAATGCAGGCTCGTCTTGCATCTCCCAAGACGAAAGGATGTCTGAATCCCCTGTGGAGACCACAGAGAAAGACCTAGTTCCCCACCTCATCGCGACCGGAGGCGTCACATCCTTTGAAAACTCCAGAGGGACGCGGAGATCAGTGCCTCCAAAGGAGATGATGCCTGACTCCTCGTGAAATTTGATAGGAGTCCCAGGATTCCTGTGGCACGTGGAAAGGGACACTTGGTCTCCCGCCTCAGCTGGAGAGGCGTCCCAATTGCCCTGCCAAGCCTCGAGGAGAATCCCGAGTTGTCCCTCGCAACTAGGCAGGAGTCCTGACGTCACTGAAGAAACACGTGTGTGGAAGGGCCATCCCCGTTGTAACTCGAGAATATACCCCAGGTGCCCGCCGCAAATCGAGAAAAACCATGAGAATTCCCCCAACCGCGAGATGAGGCCCGATTCCCCTGCCCTGCGTGCAGAGCAATGCCGTGTTGCACATCACACAGGAAAGGAGCCTTGATTTCCTTGATGGCACTCCAGAGAAACACCAAGAACACTGTTTCAAGGCTAGAGGGATCCTGAGGTCACTGTAGCAAAACGAAAAAGCTCCGTGGACCAAGAATCAACTCGAGATGAGAGGTTAGTCCCTGGCTTCGACTCCAGAGGAATACCACCTTACCACAAGCACATCAAGAGGAGGCTTCTCTCAGCTCTAGGTATGTGAGAGGGACCCTGAGTTTGCGGCCTCAAGTGGAAAGGACACCGCGATGCCCTGACTCGAAATAAGGCCGGATATGCCTGCAGTGACTTGAATGCAGGCTCGTCTTGCATCTCCCAATAAGAAAGGATGTCTGAATCCCCTGTGGAGACCACAGAGAAAGACCTAGTTCCCCTACTCATTGCGACCGGAGGCCTCACATCATTTGAAAACTCCAGAGGGACCCGGAGATCAGTGCCTCCAAAGGAGACGATGCCTGACTCCTCGTGAAACTTGATAGGAGTCCCAGGATTCCTGTGGCACGTGGAAAGGGACTCTTGGTTTCCCACCTCAGCTGGAGAGGCGTCCCAATTGCCCTGCCAAGCCTCGAGGAGAATCGCGAGTTGTCCCTCGCAACTAGGCAGGAGTCCTGACGTCGCTGAACAAACACGTGTGTGGAAGGGCCATCCCCGTCGTAACTCGAGAATATAACCCAGGTTCCCGCTGCAACTCGAGAAAAACCATGAGACTTCCCCCTCGCTGCGAGATGAGGCCCGATTCCCCTGCACTGCGTGCAGAGCAATGCCGTGTTGCACATCACACAGGAAAGGAGCCTTGATTTTCTTCATGGCACTTCAGAGAAACCCCAAGAACACTGTTTCAAGGCTAGAGGGATCCTGAGGTCACTGTAGCAAGACAAAAAATCTACGTGGACTAAAAATCAACTCGAGATGAGAGGTTAGTCCCTGGCTTCGACTCCAGAGGAATACCACCTTACCACAAGCACCTCAAGAGGAGGCTTCTCTCAGCTCTAGGTATGTGAGGAGAACTCTGAGTTTGCGGCCTCATGTGGAATGAACAACGCGATGCCCTGACTCGAAATAAGGCCGGATTTCCCTGCAGTGACTTGAATGCAGGCTCGTCTTTCATCTCCCAAGACGAAAGGATGTCTGAATCCCCTGTGGAGACCACAGAGAAAGACCTTGTTCCCCACCTCATCGCGAACGGAGGCCTCACATCCTTTGAAAACTCCAGAGGGACGCGGAGATCAGTGCCTCCAAAGGAGAGGATGCCTGACTCCTCGTGAAACTTGATAGGAGTCCCAGGATTCCTGTGGCACGTGGAAAGGGACCCTTGGTCTCCCGCCTCAGCTGGAGAGGCGTCCCAATTGCCCTGCCAAGCCTCGAGGAGAATCCCGAGTTGTCCCTCGCAACTAGGCAGGAGTCTTGACGTCACTGAACAAACACGTGTGTGGGAGGGCCATCCCGTCGTAACTCGAGAATATACCCCAGGTTCCCGCCGCAACTCGAGAAAAACCATGAGACTTCCCCCTCGCAGCGAGATGAGGCCCGATTCCCCTGCACTGCGTGCAGAGCAATGCCGTGTTGCACATCACACAGGAAAGGAGCCTTGATTTCCTTGATGGCACTCCAGAGAAACCCCAAGAACACTGTTTTAAGGCTAGAGGGATCCTGAGGTCACTGTAGCAACACGAAAGAGCTCCGTGGACCACAAATCAACTCGAGATGAGAGGTTAGTCCCTTGCTTCGACTCCAGAGGAATACCACCTTACCACAAGCACCTCAAGAGGAGGCTTCTCTCAGCTCTAGGTATGTGAGAGGGACCCTGAGTTTGCGGCCTCAAGTGGAATGGACACCGCGATGCCCTGACTCGAAATAAGGCCGGATATGCCTGCAGTGACTTGAATGCAGGCTCGTCTTGCATCTCCCAAGACGAAAGGATGTCTGAATCCCCTGTGGAGACCACAGAGAAAGACCTAGTTCGCCACCTCATCGCGATCGGAGGCCTCACATCCTTGTAAAACTCCAGAGGGACGCGGAGATCAGTGCCTCCAAAGGAGACGATGGCTGACTCCTCGTGAAACTTGATAGGAGTCCCAGGATTCCTGTGGCACGTGGAAAGGGACCCTTGGTCTCCCGCCTCAGCTGGAGAGGCATCCCAATTGGCCTGCCAAGTCTCGAGGAGAATCCCGAGTTGTCCCTTGCAACTAGGCAGGAGTCCTGACGTCGCTGAACAAAAAGGTGTGTGGAAGGGCCATCCCCGTCGTAACTCGAGAATATACCCCAGGTTCCCGCCGCAACTCGAGAAAAACCATCAGACTTCCCCCTCGCTGCGAGATGAGGCCCGATTCCCCTGCACTGCGTGCAGAGCAATGCCGTGTTGCACATCACACAGGATAGGAGCCTTGATTTCCTTGATGGCACCCAGAGAAACCCCAAGAACACTGTTTCAAGGCTAGAGGGATCCTGAGGTCACTTTAGCAAGACGAAAAAGCTCCGTGGACCAAATATCAACTCGAGATGAGAGGTTAGTCCCTGGCTTCGACTCCAGAGGAATACCACCTTACCACAAAAACCTCAAGAGGAGGCTTCTCTCAGCTCTAGGTAAGTGAGAGGGACCCTGAGATTGCGGCCTCAAGTGGAATGGACACCGCGATGCCCTGACTCGAAATAAGGCCGGATATGCCTGCAGTGACTTGAATGCAGGCTCGTCTTGCATCTCCCAAGACGAAAGGATGTCTGAATCCCCCGTGGAGACCACCGGGAAAGACCTAATTCTTCACCTCATCGCGACCGGAGGCCTCACATCCTTTGAAAACTCCAGAGGGACGCGGAGATCAGTGCCTCCAAAGGATACGATGCCTGACTCCTCGTGAAACATGATAGGAGCCCCAGGATTCCTGTGGCACTTGGAAAGGGACCCTTGGTCTCCCGCCTCAGCTGGAGAGGCGTCCCAATTGCCCTGCCAAGCCTCGAGGAGAATCCCGAGTTGTCCCTCGCAACTAGGCACGAGTCCTGACGTCGCTGAACAAACACGTGTGTGGAAGGGCCATCCCGTCGTAACTCGAGAATATACCCCAGGTTCCCGCCGCAACTCGAGAAAAACCATGAGACTTCCCCCTCGCTGCGAGATGAGGCCCGATTCCCCTGCACTGCGTGCAGAGCAATGCCGTGTTGCACATCACACAGGAAAGGAGCCTTGATTTCCTTGATGGCACTCCAGAGAAACCCCAAGAACACTGTTTCAAGGATAGAGGGATCCTGGGTCACTGTAGCAACAGGAAAGAGCTCCGTGGACCACGAATCAACTCGAGATGAGAGGTTAGTCCCTGGCTTCGACTCCAGAGGAATACCACCTTACCACAAGCACCTCAAGAGGAGGCTTCTCTCAGCTCTAGGTATGTGAGAGGGACCCTGAGTTTGCGGCCTTAGGTGGAATGTACACCGCGATGCCCTGACTCGAAATAAGGCCGGATATCCCTGCAGTGACTTGAATGCAGGCTCGTCTTGCATCTCCCAAGATGAAAGGATGTCTGAATCCCCAGTGGAGACCACAGAGAAGGACCTAGTTACCCACCTCATCGCGACCGGAGGCTTCACATCCTTTGAAAACTCCAGATGTACGGGGAGATCAGTGCCTCCAAAGGAGACTATTCCTGACTCCTCGTGAAACTTGATACGAGTCCCAGGATTCCTGTGGCACATGGAAAGGGACCCTTAGTCTCCCGCCTTAGCTGGAGAGGCGTCCCAATTGCCCTGCCAAGCCTCGAGGAGAATCCCGAGTTGTCCCTCGCAACTAGGCAGGAGTCCTGACGTCGCTGAAGAAACACGTGTGTGGAAGTGCCATCCCCGTCGTAACTCGAGAATATACCCCAGGTTCCAGCCGCAACTCGAGAAAAACCATGAGACTTCCACCTCGCCGCGAGATGAGGCCCGATTCCCCTGCACTGCGTGCAGAGCAATTCCGTGTTGCACATCACACATGAAAGGAGGCTTGATTTCCTAGATGGCACTCCAGAGAAACCCCAAGAACACTGTTTCAAGGCTAGAGGGATCCTGAGGTCACTGTAGCAACACGAAAAAGCTCCGTAGACCAAGAATCAACTCGAGATGAGAGGTTAGTCTCTGGCTTCGACTCCAGAGGAATACCACCTTACCACAAGCACCTCAAGAGGAGGCTTCTCTCAGGTCTAGGTATGTGAGAGGGACCCTGAGTTTGCGGCCTCAAGTGGAATGGACACCGCGATGCCCTGGCTCGAAATAAGGCCAGATATCCCTGCAGTGACTTGAATGCAGGCTCGTCTTGCATCTCCCAAGACGAAAGGATGTCTGAATCCCCTGTGGAGACCACAGAGAAAGACCTAGTTCCCCACCTCATCGCGACCGGAGGCCTCACATCCTTTGAAAACTCCAGAGGTACGCGGAGATCTGTGCCTCCAAAGGAGACGATGCCTGACTCCTCGTGAAACTTGATAGGAGTCCCAGGATTCCTGTGGCACGTGGAAAGGGACCCTTGGTCTCCCGCCTCAGCTGGAGAGGCGTCCCAAATGCCCTGTCAAGCCTCGAGGAGAATCCCGAGTTGTCCCTCGCAACTAGGCACGAGTCCTGACGACGCTGAACAAACACATGGGTGGAAGGGCCATTCCCGTCGTAACTCGAGAATATACCCCAGGTTCCCGCCACAACTCGAGAAAAACCATGAGACTTCCCCCTCGCTGCGAGATGAGGCCCGATTCCCCTGCACTGCGTGCATAGCAATTCCGTCTTGCACATCACACATGAAAGGAGCCTTGATTTCCTTGGTGGCACTCCAGAGAAACCCCAAGAACACTGTTTCAAGGCTAGAGGGATCCTGACGTCACTGTAGCAACACGAAAGAGCTCCGTGGACCAAAAATCAACTCGAGATTAGAGGTTAGTCCCTGGCTTCAACTCCAGAGGAATACCACCTTACCACAAGCACCTCAAGAGGAGGCTTCTCTCAGCTCTAGGTATGTGAGAGAGACCCTGATTTTGCGGCCGCAAGTGGAATGGACACTGCGATGACCTGACTCGAAATAAGGCCGGATATCCCTGCAGTGACTTGAATGCAGGCTCGTCTTGCATCTCCCAAGATGAAAGGATGTCTGAATCCCCTGTGGAGACCACAGAAAAAGACCTAGTTCCCCACCTCATCGCGACCGGAGACCTCACATCCTTTGAAAACTCCACAGGTACGCGGAGATCAGTGCCTCCATAGAAGACGATGCCTGACTCCTAGTGAAACTTGATAGAAGTCCCAGGATTCCTGTGGCACGTGGAAAGGGACCCTTGGTCTCCCGCCTCAGCTGGAGAGGTGTCCCAATTGCCCTGCCAAGCCTCAAGGAGAATCCCGAGTTGTCCATCGCAACTAGGCAGGAGTCCTGCCGTCGCTGAACAAACACGTGTGTGGAAGGGCCATCCCCGTCGTAACTCGAGAATATACCCCAGGTTCCCGCCGCAACTCGAGAAAAACCATGAGACTTCCCCATCGCCACGAGATGAGGCCCGATCCCCATGCACTGCGTGCAGAGCAATTCCGTGTTGCACATCACACATGAAAGGAGCCTTGATTTCCTTGATGGCACTCCAGAGAAACCCCAAGAACACTGTTTCAAGGCTAGAGGGATCCTGAGGTCACTGTAGCAACAAGAAAGAGCTCCGTGGACCACAAATCAACTGGAGATTAGAGGTTAGTCCCTGGTTTCGACTCCAGAGGAATACCACCTTACCACAAGCACCTCAAGAGGAGGCTTCTCTCAGCTCTAGGTATGTGAGAGGGACCCTGAGTTTGCGGCCTCAAGTGGAATGGACACTGCGATGCCCTGACTCGAAATAATGCTGGATATCCAGCAGTGACTTGAATGCAGGCTGTATTGCATCTCCGAAGACGAAAGGATGTCTGAATCCCCTGTGGAGACCACAGAGAAAGACCTAGTCCCCACCTCATCACGACCGGAGGCCTCAGATCCTTTGAAAATTCCAGAGGTACGCGGAGATCAGTGCCTCCAAAGGAGACGATGCCTGACTCCTCATGAAACTTGATAGGAGTCCCAGGATTCCTGTGGCACGTGGAAAGGGACCCTTGGTCTCCCGCCTCAGCTGGAGAGGCGTCCAATTGCCCTGCCAAGCCTCGAGGAGAATCCCGAGTTGTCCCTCGCAACTAGGCAGGAGTCCTGCCGTCACTGGACAAACACGTGTGTGGAAGGGCCATCCCCGTCGTAACTCGAGAATATACCCCAGGTTCCCGCCGCAACTCGAGAAAAACCATGAGACTTCCCCCTAGCCTCGAGATGAGGCCCGATTCCCCTGCACTGCATGCAGAGCAATTCCGTGTTGCACATCAAACATGAAAGGAGCCTTGATTTCCTTGATGGCACTCCAGAGAAACCCCAAGAACACTGTTTCAAGGCTAGAGGGATCCTGAGGTCACTGTAGCAACACGAAAGAGCTCCGTGGACCAAAAATCAACTCGAGATGAGAGGTTAGTCCCTGGCTTCGACTCCAGAGGAATACCACCTTAACACAAGCACCTCAAGAGGAGGCTTCTCTCAGCTCTAGCTATGTGAGAGGGACCCTGAGTTTGCGGCCTCAAGTGGAATGGACACCGCGATGCCCTGGCTCGAAATAAGGCCGGATATCCCTGCAGTGACTTGAATGCAGGCTCGTCTTGCATCTCCCAAGATGAAAGGAGGTCTGAATCCCCTGTGTAGACCACAGAGAAAGACCTAGTTCCCGACCTCATCGCGACCAGAGGCCTCACATCCTTTGAAAACTCCAGAGGTACGCGGAGATCAGTGCCTCCAAAGGAGACGATGCCTGACTCCTCCTGAAACTTCATAGGAGTCCCAGGATTCCTGTGCACGTGGATAGGGACAGTTGGTCTCCCGCCTCAGCTGGAGAGGCGTCCCAATTGCCCTGCCAAGCCTCGAGGAGAATCCCGAGTTGTCCCTCGCAACTAGGCAGGAGTCCTGACGTCGCTGAACAAACACGTGGTTGAAAGAGCCATCCACGTCGTAACTCGAGAATATACCCCAGGTTCCCGCCGCAACTCGAGAAAAACCATGAGACTTTCCCCTCGCCGCGATATGAGGCCCGATTCCCCTGCACTGCGTGCAGAGCAATTCCGTGCTGCACATCACACATGAAAGGATCATTGATTTCCTTGGTGGCACTCCAGAGAAACCCCAAGAACACTGTTTCAAGGCTAGAGGGATCCTGAGGTCACTGTAGTAACAAGAAAGTGCTCCGTGGACCAAAAATCAACTCGAGATGAGAGGTTAGTCCCTGGCTTTGACTCCAGAGGAATACCACCTTACCACAAGCACCTCAAGAGGAGGCTTCTCTCAGCTCTAGGTATGTGAGAGGGACCCTGAGTTTGCGGCCTCAAGTGGAATGGACACCGTGATGCCCTGACTCGAAATAAGGCCGGATATCCCTGCAGTGACTTGAATGTAGGCTCGTCTTGCATCTCACAAGACGAAAGGATGTCGGAATCCCCTGTGTAGATCACAGAGAAAGACATAGTTCCCCACCTCATCGCGACCGGAAGCCTCACATCCTTTGAAAACTCCAGAGGTACGCGGAGATCAGTGCCTCCAAAGGAGACGATGCCTGACATCTCGTGAATCTTGATAGGAGTCCCAGGATTCCTGTGGCACGTGGAAAGGGACCCTTGGTCTCCCGCCTCAGCTGGAGAGGCGTCCAATTGCCCTGCCAAGCCTCGAGGAGAATTCCGAGTTGTCCCTCGCAACTAGGCAGGAGTCCTGCAGTCGCTGAACAAACACGTGTGTGGAAGGGCCATCCCCGTCGTAACTCGAGAATATACCCCAGGTTGCCGCCGCAACTCGAGAAAAACCATGAGACTTCCCCCTCGCCAAGAGATGAGGCCCGATTCCCATGCAAGGCACGCAGAGCAATTCCGTGTTGCACATCACACATGAAAGGAGCCTTGATTTCCTTGATGGCACTCCAGAGAAACCCCAAGAACACTGTTTCAAGGCTGGAGGGATCCTGAGGTCACTGTAGCAACACGAAAGAGCTCCGTGGACCAAGAATCAACTCGAGATGAGAGGTTAGTCCCTGGCTTCGACTCCAGAGGAATACCAACTTACCACAAGCACCTCAAGAGGAGGCTTCTCTCAGCTCTAGCTATGTGAGAGGGACCCTGAGTTTGCGGCCTCAAGTGGAATGGACACCGCGATGCCCTGGCTCGAAATAAGGCCGGATATCCCTGCAGTGACTTGAATGCAGGCTCGTCTTGCATCTCCCAAGATGAAAGGATGTCTGAATCCCCTGTGGAGACCACAGAGAAAGACCTAGTTCCCCACCTCATCGCGACCAGAGGCCTCACATCCTTTGAAAACTCCAGAGGTACGCGGAGATCAGTGCCTCCAAAGGAGACGATGCCTGACTTCTCGTGAAACTTGATAGGAGTCCCAGGATTCCTGTGGCACGTGGAAAGGGACCCTTGGTCTCCCGCCTCAGCTGGAGAGGAGTCCCAATTGCCCTGCCAAGCCTCGAGGAGAATCCCGAGTTGTCCCTCGCAACTAGGCAGGAGTCCTGACGTCGCTGAAGAAACACGTGGGTGGAAGGGCCATCCCCGTCGTAACTCGAGAATATACCCCAGGTTCCCGCCGCAACTCGAGAAATACCATGAGACTTCCCCCTCGCCGTGAGATGAGGTCCGATTCCCCTGCACTGCATGCAGAGCAATACCGTGCTGCACATCACACATGAAAGGAGCCTTGATTTCCTTGATGGCACTCCAGAGAAACCCCAAGAACACTGTTTCAAGGCTAGAGGGATCCTGAGGTCACTGTAGCAACACGAAAGAGCTCCGTGGACCAAAAATCAACTCGAGATGAGAGGTTAGTCCCTGGCTTCGACTCCAGAGGAATACCCCCTTACCACAAGCACCTCAAGAGGAGGCTTCTCTCAGCTCTAGGTATGTGAGAGGGACCCTGAGTTTGCGGCCTCAAGTGGAATGGACACCGCGATGCCCTGGCTCGAATTAAGGCCGGATATCCCTGTAGTGACTTGAATGCAGGCTCGTCTTGCATCTCCCAAGACGAAAGGATGTCTGAATCCCCTGTGGAGACCACAGAGAAAGACCTAGTTCCCCACCTCATCGCGACCGGAGGCCTCACATCCTTTGAAAACTCCAGAGGTACACGGAGATCAGTGCCTCCAAAGGAGACGATGCCTGACTCCTCGTGAAACTTGATAGGAGTCCCAGGATTCCTGTGCACGTGGATAGGGACAGTTGGTCTCCAGCCTCAGCTGGAGAGGCGTCCCAATTGCCCTGCCAAGCCTCGAGGAGAATCCAGAGTTGTCCGTCGCAACTAGGCAGGAGTCCTGACGTCGCTGAACAAACACTTGGTTGAAAGAGTCATCCCCGTCGTAACTCGAAAATATACCCCAGGTTCCCGCCGCAACTCGAGAAAAACCATGAGACTTTCCCTTCACCGTGATATGAGGCCCGATTCCCCTGCACTGCGTGCAGAGCAATTCCGTGTTGCACATCACACATGAAAGGAGCCTTGATTTCCTTGATGGCACTCCAGAGAAACCCCAAGAACACTGTTTCAAGGCTAGAGGGATCCTGAGGTCACTGTAGCCACTCGAAAGAGTTCCGTGGACCATAAATCAACTCGAGATGAGAAGTTAGTCCCTGGCTTCGACTCGAGAGGAAACCACCTTACCACAAGCACCTCAAGAGGAGGCTTCTCTCAGCTCTAGCTATGTGAGAGGGACCCTGAGTTTGCGGCCTCAAGTGGAATGGACACCGAGATGCCCTGGCTCGAAATAAGGCAGGATATCCCTGCAGTGACTTGAATGCAGGCTCGTCTTGCATCTCCCAAGACGAAAGGATGTCTGAATCCCCTGTGGAGACCACAGAGAAAGACCTAGTTCCCAACCTCATCGCCACCGGAGGCTCACATACTTTGAAAACTCCAGAGGTACGCGGAGATCAGTGCCTCCAAAGGAGACGATGCCTGACTCCTCGTGAAACTTGATAGGAGTCCCAGGATTCCTGTGGCACGTGGAAAGGGACACTTGGTCTCCCGCGTCAGATGGAGAGGCATCCCTATTACCTTGCCAAGCCTCGAGGAGAATCCCGAGTTTTCCCTCGCAACTATACATGAATCCTGACGTCGCTGAACAAACACGTGGGTGGAAGGGCCATCCCCCTCGGAACTCGAGAATATACCCCAGGTTGCCGCCGCAAATCGAGAAATACCATGAGACTTCCCCCTCGCCGTGAGATGAGGTCCGATTCCCCTGCACTGCGTGCAGAGCAATTCCGTGTTGCACATCACACATGAAAGGAGCCTTGATTTCCTTGATGGCACTCCAGAGAAACCCCAAGAACACTGTTTCAAGGCTAGAGGGATCCTGAGGTCACTGTAGCAACACGAAAGAGCTCCGTGGACCAAAAATCAACTCGAAATGAGAGGTTAGTCCCTGGCTTCGACTCCAGAGGAATACCACCTTACCACAAGCACCTCAAGAGGAGGCTTCTCTCAGCTCTAGGTATGTGAGAGGGACCCTGAGTTTGCGGCCTCAAGTGGAATGGACACCGCGATGCCCTGGCTCGAATTAAGGCCGGATATCCCTGCAGTGACTTGAATGCAGGCTCGTCTTGCATCTCCCAAGACGGAAGGATGTCTGAATCCCCTGTGGAGACCACAGAGAAAGACCTAGTTCCCCACCTCATCGCGACCGGAGGCCTCACATCCTTTGAAAACTCCAGAGGTACACGGAGAACAGTGCCTCCAAAGGAGACGATGCCTGACTCCTCGTGAAACTTGATAGGAGTCCCAGGATTCCTGTGCACGTGGATAGGGACAGTTGGTCTCCCGCCTCAGCTGGAGAGGCGTCCCAATTGCCCTGCCAAGCCTCGAGGAGAATCCCGAATTGTCCCTCGCAACTAGCCAGGAGTCCTGACGTCACTGAACAAACACGTGGTTGAAAGAGCCATCCCCGTCATAACTCGAGAATATACCCCAGGTTCCCGTCGCAACTCGAGAAAAACCATGAGACTTTCCCCTCGCCGCGATATGAGGCCCGATTCCCCTGCACTGCGTGCAGAGCAATTCCGTGTTGCACATCACACATGAAAGGAGCCTTGATTTCCTTGGTGGCACTCCAGAGAAACCCCAAGAACACTGTTTCAAGGCTAGAGGGATCCTGAGGTCACTGTAGCAACACGAAAAAGCTCCGTGGAACAAGAATCAACTCGAGATGAGAGGTTAGTCCCTGGCTTCGACTCCAGAGGAATACCACCTTACCACAAGCACCTCAAGAGGAGGCTTCTCTCAGCTCTAGCTATGTGAGAGGGACCCTGAGTTTGCGGCCTCAAGTGGAATGGACACCGCGATGCCGTGGCTCGAAATAAGGCCGGATATCCCTGCAGTGACTTGAATGCAGGCTCGTCTTGCATCCCCCAAGATGAAAGGATGTCTGAATCCCCTGTGGAGACCACAGAGAAAGACCTAGTTCCCGACCTCATGGCGACCAGAGGCCTCACATCCTTTGAAAACTCCAGAGGTACGCGGAGATCAGTGCCTCCAAAGGAGACGATGCCTGACTCCTCATGAAACTTGATAGCAGTCCCAGGATTCCTGTGGCACGTGGAAAGGGACCCTTGGTCTCCCGCCTCAGCTGGAGAGGAGTCCCAATTGCCCTGCCAAGCCTCGAGGAGAATCCCGAGTTGTCCCTCGCAACTAGGCAGGAGTCCTGACGTCGCTGAAGAAACACGTGGGTGGAAGGGCCATCCCCGTCCTAACTCGAGAATAAACCCCAGGTTCCCGCCGCAACTCGAGAAATACCATGAGACTTCCCCCTCGCCGTGAGATGAGGTCCGATTCCCCTGCACTGCATGCAGAGCAATACCGTGTTGCACATCACACATGAAAGGAGCCTTGTTTTCCTTGATGGCACTCCAGAGAAACCCCAAGAACACTGTTTCAAGGCTAGAGGGATCCTGAGGTCACTGTAGCAACACGAAAGAGCTCCGTGGACCAAAAATCAACTCGAGATGAGAGGTTAGTCCCTGGCTTCGACTCCAGAGGAATACCACCTTACCACAAGCACCTCAAGAGGAGGCTTCTCTCAGCTCTAGGTATGTGAGAGGGACCCTGAGTTTGCGGCCTTAGGTGGAATGTACACCGCGATGCCCTGGCTCGAAATAAGGCCGGATATCCCTGCAGTGACTTGAATGCAGGCTCGTCTTGCATCTCCCAAGATGAAAGGATGTCTGAATCCCCAGTGGAGACCACAGAGAAGGACCTAGTTACCCACCTCATCGCGACCGGAGGCTTCACATCCTTTGAAAACTCCAGATGTACGGGGAGATCAGTGCCTCCAAAGGAGACGATGCCTGACTCCTCGTAAAACTTGATACGAGTCCCAGGATTCCTGTGGCACATGGAAAGGGACCCTTAGTCTCCCGCCTTAGCTGGAGAGGCGTCCCAATTGCCCTGCCAAGCCTCGAGGAGAATCCCGAGTTGTCCCTCGCAACTAGGCAGGAGTCCTGACGTCGCTGAAGAAACACGTGGGTGGAAGTGCCATCCCCGTCGTAACTCGAGAATATACCCCAGGTTCCAGCCGCAACTCGAGAAAAACCATGAGACTTCCACCTCGCCGCGAGATGAGGCCCGATTCCCCTGCACTGCGTGCAGAGCAATTCCGTGTTGCACATCACACATGAAAGGAGGCTTGATTTCCTAGATGGCACTCCAGAGAAACCCCAAGAACACTGTTTCAAGGCTAGAGGGATCCTGAGGTCACTGTAGCAACACGAAAAAGCTCCGTAGACCAAGAATCAACTCGAGATGAGAGGTTAGTCTCTGGCTTCGACTCCAGAGGAATACCACCTTACCACAAGCACCTCAAGAGGAGGCTTCTCTCAGGTCTAGGTATGTGAGAGGGACCCTGAGTTTGCGGCCTCAAGTGGAATGGACACCGCGATGCCCTGGCTCGAAATAAGGCCAGATATCCCTGCAGTGACTTGAATGCAGGCTCGTCTTGCATCTCCCAAGACGAAAGGATGTCTGAATCCCCTGTGGAGACCACAGAGAAAGACCTAGTTCGCCACCTCATCGCGACCGGAGGCCTCACATCCTTTGAAAACTCCAGAGGTACGCGGAGATCAGTGCCTCCAAAGGAGACGATGCCTGACTCCTCGTGAAACTTGATAGGAGTCCCAGGATTCCTGTGCACGTGGATAGGGACACTTGGTCTCCCGCCTCAGCTGGAGAGGCGTCCCAATTGCCCTGCCAAGCCTCGAGGAGAATCCCGAGTTGTCCCTCGCAACTAGGCAGGAGTCCTGACGTCGCTGAACAAACACGTGGTTGAAAGAACCATCCCCGTCGTAACTCGAGAATATACCCCAGGTTCCCGCCGCAACTCGACAAAAACCATGAGACTTTCCCTTCGCCGCGATATGAGGCCCGATTCCCCTGCACTGCATGCAGAGCAATTCCATGTTGCACATCACACATGAAAGGAGCCTTGATTTCCTTGGTGGCACTCCAGAGAAACCCCAAGAACACTGTTTCAAGGATAGAGGGATCCTGAGGTCACTGTAGCAACACGAAAGAGCTCCGTGGACCAAAAATCAACTCGAGATGAGAGGTTAGTCCCTGGCTTCGACTCCAGAGGAATACCACCTTACCACAAGCACCTCAAGAGGAGGCTTCTCTCAGCTCTAGGTATGTGAGAGGGACCCTGAGTTTGCGGCCTCAAGTGGAATGGACACCGCGATGCCCTGGCTCGAAATAAGGCCGGATATCCCTGCAGTGACTTGAATGCAGGCTCGTCTTGCATCTCCCAAGATGAAAGGATGTCTGAATCCCCTGTGGAGACCACAGAGAAAGACCTAGTTCCCGACCTCATCGCGACCAGAGGCCTCACATCCTTTGAAAACTCCAGAGGTACGCGGAGATCAGTGCCTCCAAAGGAGACGATGCCTGACTCCTCGTGAAACTTGATAGGAGTCCCAGGATTCCTGTGGCACGTGGAAAGGGACCCTTGGTCTCCCGCCTCAGCTGGAGAGGCGTCCAAATTGCCCTGCCAAGCCTCGAGGAGAATCCCGAGTTGTCCCGCGCAACTAGGCAGGAGTCCTGACGTCGCTGAAGAAACACGTGGGTGGAAGGGCCATCCCCGTCGTAACTCGAGAATATACCCCAGGTTCCCGCCGCAACTCGAGAAATACCATGAGACTTCCCCCTCGCCGCGAGATGAGGCCCGATTCCCCTGCACTGCATGCAGAGCAATTCCGTGTTGCACATCAAACATGAAAGGAGCCTTGATTTCCTTGATGGCACTCCAGAGAAACCCCAAGAACACTGTTTCAAGGCTAGAAGGATCCTGAGGTCACTGTAGCGACAGGAAAGAGCTCCGTGGACCAAAAATCAACTCGAGATGAGAGGTTAGTCCCTGGCTTCGACTCCAGAGGAATACCACCTTACCACAAGCACCTCAAGAGGAGGCTTCTCTCAGCTCTAACTATGTGAGAGGGACCCTGAGTTTGCGGCCTCAAGTGGAATGGACACCGCGATGCCCTGACTCGAAATAAGGCCGGATATCCCTGCAGTGACTTGAATGTAGGCTCGTCTTGCATCTCCCAAGACGAAAGGATGTCTGAATCCCCTGTGGAGATCACAGAGAATGACATAGTTCCCCACCTCATCGCGACCGGAGGCCTCACATCCTTGAAAACTCCAGAGGTACGCGGAGATCAGTGCCTCCAAAGGAGACGATGCCTGACATCTCGTGAAACTTCATAGGACTCCCAGGATTCCTGTGGCACGTGGAAAGGGACCCTTGGTCTCCCGCCTCAGCTGGAGAGGCGTCCAATTGCCCTGCCAAGCCTCGAGGAGAATCCCGAGTTGTCCCTCGCAACTAGGCAGGAGTCCTGACGTCACTGAACAAACACGTGTGTGGAAAGGCCATCCCCGTCGTAACTCGAGAATATACCCCAGGTTCCCGCCGCAACTCGAGAAAAACCATGAGACTTCCCCCTCGCCAAGAGATGAGGCCCGATTCCCATGCACTGCACACAGAGCAATTCCGTGTTGCACATCACACATGAAAGGAGCCTTGATTTCCTTGATGGCACTCCAGAGAAACCCCAAGAACACTGTTTCAAGGCTGAAGGGATCCTGAGGTCACTGTAGCAACACGAAAAAGCTCCGTGGACCAAGAATCAACTCGAGATGAGAGGTTAGTCCCTGGCTTCGACTCCAGAGGAATACCACCTTACCACAAGCACCTCAAGAGGAGGCTTCTCTCAGCTCTAGCTATGTGAGAGGGACCCTGAGTTTGCGGCCTCAAGTGGAATGGACACCGCGATGCCCTGACTCGAAATAAGGCCGGATATCCCTGCAGTGACTTGAATGCAGGCTCGTCTTGCATCTCCCAGATGAAAGGATGTCTGAATCCCCTGTGGAGACCACAGAGAAAGACCTAGTTCCCGACCTCATCGCGACCAGAGGCCTCACATCCTTTGAAAACTCCAGAGGTACGCGGAGATCAGTGCCTCCAAAGGAGACGATGCCTGACTCCTCGTGAAACTTGATAGGAGTCCCAGGATTCCTGTGGCACGTGGAAAGGGACCCTTGGTCTCCCGCCTCAGCTGGAGAGGAGTCCCAATTGCCCTGCCAAGCCTCGAGGAAAATCCTGAGTTGTCCCGCGCAACTAGGCAGGAGTCCTGACGTCGCTGAACAAACACGTGGGTGGAAGGGCCATCCCCGTCGTAACTCGAGAATATACCCCAGGTTCCTGCCGCAACTCGAGAAATACCATGAGACTTCCCCCTCGCCGTGAGATGAGGTCCGATTCCCCTGCACTGCATGCAGAGCAATACCGTGTTGCACATCACACATGAAAGGAGCCTTGATTTCCTTGATGGCACTCCAGAGAAACCCCAAGAACACTGTTTCAAGGCTAGAGGGATCCTGAGGTCACTGTAGCAACACGAAAGAGCTCCGTGGACCAAAAATCAACTCGAGATGAGAGGTTAGTCCCTGGCTTCGACTCCAGAGGAATACCACCTTACCACAAGCACCTCAAGAGGAGGCTTCTCTCAGCTCTAGGTATGTGAGAGGGACCCTGAGTTTGCGGCCTCAAGTGGAATGGACACCGCGATGCCCTGGCTCGAATTAAGGCCGGATATCCCTGCAGTGACTTGAATGCAGGCTCGTCTTGCATCTCCCAAGACGAAAGGATGTCTGAATCCCCTGTGGAGACCACAGAGAAAGACCTAGTTCCCCACCTCATCGCGACCGGAGGCCTCACATCCTTTGAAAACTCCAGAGGTACACGGAGAACAGTGCCTCCAAAGGAGACGATGCCTGACTCCTCGTGAAACATGATAGGAGTCCCAGGATTCCTGTGCACGTGGATAGGGACAGTTGGTCTCCCGCCTCAGCTGGAGAGGCGTCCCAATTGCCCTGCCAAGCCTCGAGGAGAATCCCGAGTTGTCCCTCGCAACTAGGCAGGAGTCCTGACGTCGCTGAACAAACACGTGGTTGAAAGAGCCATCCCCGTCGTACTTCGAGAATATACCCCAGGTTCCCACCGCAACTCGAGAAAAACCATGATACTTTCCGCTCGCCGCGGTATGAGGCCCGATTCCCTTGCACTGCGTGCAGAGCAATTCCGTGTTGCACATCACACATGAAAGGAGCCTTGATTTCCTTGATGGCACTCCAGAGAAACCCCAAGAACACTGTTTCAAGGCTAGAGGGATCCTGAGGTCACTGTAGCAACACGAAAAAGCTCCGTGGACCAAGAATCAACTCGAGATGAGAGGTTAGTCCCTGGCTTCGACTACAGAGGAATACCACCTTACCACAAGCACCTCAAGAGGAGGCTTCTCTCAGCTCTAGGTATGTGAGAGGGACCCTGAGTTTGCGGCCTCAAGTGGAATGGACACCGCGATGCCCTGGCTCGAAATAAGGCCGGATATCCCTGCAGTGACTTGAATGCAGGCTCGTCTTGCATCTCCCAAGATGAAAGGATATCTGAATCCCCTGTGGAGACCACAGAGAAAGACCTAATTCCCGACCTCATCGCGACCAGAGGCCTCACATCCTTTGAAAACTCCAGAGGTACGCGGAGATCAGTGCCTCTAAAGGAGACGATGCCTGACTCCTCGTGAAACTTGATAGGAGTCCCAGGATTCCTGTGGCACGTGGAAAGGGACCCTTGGTCTCCCGCCTCAGCTGGAAAGGAGTCCCAATTGCCCTGCCAAGCCTCGAGGAGAATCCCGAGTTGTC
The DNA here is from genome assembly GCF_910594005.1 of Cervus elaphus. Classification (NCBI taxonomy): domain Eukaryota; kingdom Metazoa; phylum Chordata; class Mammalia; order Artiodactyla; family Cervidae; genus Cervus; species Cervus elaphus. Next base: position 8,681,573 of record NC_057834.1, on the reverse strand, counting down.
CCGCGCAACTAGGCAGGAGTCCTGACGTCGCTGAAGAAACACGTGGGTGGAAGGGCCATCCCCGTCGTAACTCGAGAATATACCCCAGGTTCCCGCCACAACTCGAGAAATACCATGAGACTTCCCCCTCGCCGTGAGATGAGGTCCGATTCCCCTGCACTGCGTGCAGAGCAATACCGTGTTGCACATCACATATGAAAGGAGCCTTGATTTCCTTGATGGCACTCCAGAGAAACCCCAAGAACACTGTTTCAAGGCTAGAGGGATCCTGAGGTCACTGTAGCAACACGAAAGAGCTCCGTGGACCAAAAATCAACTCGAGATGAGAGGTTAGTCCCTGGCTTCGACTCCAGAGGAATACCACCTTACCACAAGCACCTCAAGAGGAGGCTTCTCTCAGCTCTAGGTATGTGAGAGGGACCCTGAGTTTGCGGCCTCAAGTGGAATGGACACCGCGATGCCCTGGCTCGAATTAAGGCCGGATATCCCTGCAGTGACTTGAATGCAGGCTCGTCTTGCATCTCCCAAGACGAAAGGATGTCTGAATCCCCTGTGGAGACCACAGAGAAAGACCTAGTTCCCCACCTCATCGCGACCGGAGGCCTCACATCCTTTGAAAACTCCAGAGGTACGCGGAGATCAGTGCCTCCAAAGGAGACGATGCCTGACTCCTCGTGAATCATGATAGGAGTCCCAGGATTCCTGTGCACGTGGATAGGGACAGTTGGTCTCTCGCCTCAGCTGGAGAGGCGTCCCAATTGCCCTGCCAAGCCTCGTCGAGAATCCCGAGTTGTCCCTCGCAACTAGGCAGGAGTCCTGACGTCGCTGAAGAAACACGTGGGTGGAAGGGCCATCCCCGTCGTAACTCGAGAATATACCCCAGGTTCCCGCCGCAACTCGAGAAATACCATGAGACTTCCCCCTCGCCGTGAGATGAGGTCCGATTCCCCTGCACTGCATGCAGAGCAATACCGTGCTGCACATCACACATGAAAGGAGCCTTGATTTCCTTGATGGCACTCCAGAGAAACCCCAAGAACACTGTTTCAAGGCTAGAGGGATCCTGAGGTCACTGTAGCAACACGAAAGAGCTCCGTGGACCAAAAATCAACTCGAGATGAGAGTTTAGTCCCTAGCTTCGACTCCAGAGGAATACCACCTTACCACAAGCACCTCAAGAGGAGGCTTCTCTCAGCTCTAGCTATGTGAGAGGGACCCTGAGTTTGCGGCCTCAAGTGGAATGGACACCGCGATGCCCTGGCTCGAATTAAGACCGGATATCCCTGCAGTGACTTGAATGCAAGCTCGTCTTGCATCTCCCAAGACGAAAGGATGTCTGAATCCCCTGTGGAGACCACAGAGAAAGACCTAGTTCCCCACCTCATCGCGACCGGAGGCCTCACATCCTTTGAAAACTCCAGAGGTACGCGGAGATCAGTGCCTCCAAAGGAGACGATGCCTGACTCCTCGTGAAACTTGATAGGAGTCTCAGGATTCCTGTGGCACGTGGAAAGGGACCCTTGGTCTCCCGCCTCAGCTGGAGAGGAGTCCCAATTGCCCTGCCAAGCCTCGAGGAGAATCCCGAGTTGTCCCTCGCAACTAGGCATGAGTCCTGACGTCGCTGAACAAACACGTGGTTGAAAGAGCCATCCCCGTCGTAACTCGAGAATATACCCCAGGTTCCCGCCGCAACTCGAGAAAAACCATGAGACTTTCCCCTCACCGCGATATGAGGCCCGATTCCCCTGCACTGCATGCAGAGCAATTCCGTGTTGCACATCACACATGAAAGGAGCCTTGATTTCCTTGATGGCACTCCAGAGAAACCCCAAGAACACTGTTTCAAGGCTAGAGGGATCCTGAGGTCACTGTAGCCACAGGTAAGAGCTCCGTGGACCAAAAGTCAACTCGAGATGAGAAGTTAGTCCCTGGCTTCGACTCGAGAGGAAACCACCTTACCACAAGCACCTCAAGAGGAGGCTTCTCTCAGCTCTAGGTATGTGAGAGGGACCCTGAGTTTGCGGCCTCAAGTGGAATGGACACCGAGATGCCCTGGTTCGAAATAAGGCAGGATACCCCTGCAGTGACTTGAATGCAGGCTCGTCTTGCATCTCCCAAGACGAAAGGATGTCTGAATCCCCTGTGGAGACCACAGAGAAAGACCTAGTTCCCCACCTCATCGCGACCGGAGGCTCACATACTTTGAAAACTCCAGAGGTACGCGGAGATCAGTGCCTCCAAAGGAGACGATGCCTGACTCCTCGTGAAACTTGATAGGAGTCCCAGGATTCCTGTGGCACGTGGAAAGGGACCCTTGGTCTCCCGCCTCAGCTGGAGAGGCATCCCTATTGCCTTGCCAAGCCTCGAGGAGAATCCCGAGTTGTCCCTCGCAACTAGGCAGGAGTCCTGACGTCGCTGAACAAACACGTGTGTGGAAGGGCCATCCCTGTCGTAACTCGAGAATATACCCCAGGTTCGCGCCGCAACTCGAGAAAAACCATGAGACTTCCCCCTCGCCGCGAGATGAGGCCCGATTCCCCTGCACTGCATGCAGAGCAATTCCGTGTTGCACATCAAACATGAAAGGAGCCTTGATTTCCTTGATGGCACTCCAGAGAAACCCCAAGAACACTGTTTCAAGGCTAGAGGGATCCTGAGGTCACTGTAGCGAAAGGAAAGAGCTCCGTGGACCAAAAATCAACTCGAGATGAGAGGTTAGTCCCTGGCTTCGACTCCAGAGGAATACCACCTTACCACAAGCACCTCAAGAGGAGGCTTCTCTCAGCTCTAGGTATGTGAGAGGGACCCTGAGTTTGCGGCCTCAAGTGGAATGGACACCGCGATGCCCTGGCTCGAATTAAGGCCGGATATCCCTGCAGTGACTTGAATGCAGGCTCGTCTTGCATCTCCCAAGACGAAAGGATGTCTGAATCCCCTGTGGAGACCACAGAGAAAGACCTAGTTCCCCACCTCATCGCGACCGGAGGCCTCACATCCTTTGAAAACTCCAGAGGTACACGGAGATCAGTGCCTCCAAAGGAGACGATGCCTGACTCCTCGTGAAACTTGATAGGAGTCGCAGGATTCCTGTGCACGTGGATAGGGACAGTTGGTCTCCCGCCTCAGCTGGAGAGGCGTCCCAATTGCCCTGCCAAGCCTCGAGGAGAATCCCGAGTTGTCCCTCGCAACTAGGCAGGAGTCCTGACGTCGCTGAACAAACACGTGGTTGAAAGAGCCATCCCCGTCGTAATTCGAGAATATACCCCAGGTTCCCGCAGCAACTCGAGAAAAACCATGAGACTTTCCCCTCGCCGCGATATGTGGCCCGATTCCCCTGCACTGCGTGCAGAGCAATTCCGTGTTGCACATCACACATGAAAGGAGCCTTGATTTCCTTGGTGGCACTCCAGAGAAACCCCATGAACACTGTTTCAAGGCTAGAGGGATCCTGAGGTCACTGTAGCAACACGAAAGAGCTCCGTGGACCAAAAATCAACTCGAGATGAGAGGTTAGTCCCTGGCTTCGACTCCAGAGGAATACCAACTTACCACAAGCACCTCAAGAGGAGGCTTCTCTCAGCTCTAGGTATGTGAGAGGGACCCTGAGTTTGCGGCCTCAAGTGGAATGGACACCGTGATGCCCTGACTCGAAATAAGGCCGGATATCCCTGCAGTGACTTGAATGTAGGCTCGTCTTGCATCTCACAAGACGAAAGGATGTCGGAATCCCCTGTGTAGATCACAGAGAAAGACATAGTTCCCCACCTCATCGCGACCGGAAGCCTCACATCCTTTGAAAACTCCAGAGGTATGCGGAGATCAGTGCCTCCAAAGGAGACGATGCCTGACATCTCGTGAATCTTGATAGGACTCCCAGGATTCCTGTGGCACGTGGAAAGGGACCCTTGGTCTCCCGCCTCAGGTGGAGAGGCGTCCAATTGCCCTGCCAAGCCTCGAGGAGAATCCCGAGTTGTCCCTCGCAACTAGGCAGGAGTCATGCAGTCGCTGAACAAACACGTGTGCGGAAGGGCCATCCCCGTCGTAACTCGAGAATATACCCCAGGTGCCCACCGCAACTTGAGAAAAACCATGAGACTTCCCCCTCGCCGCGAGATGAGGCCCGATTCCCCTGCACTGCATGCAGAGCAATTCCGTGTTGCACATCAAACATGAAAGGAGCCTTGATTTCCTTGATGGCACTCCAGAGAAACCCCAAGAACACTGTTTCAAGGCTAGAGGGATCCTGAGGTCACTGTAGCCACAGGTAAGAGCTCCGTGGACCAAAAGTCAACTCGAGATGAGAAGTTAGTCCCTGGCTTCGACTCGAGAGGAAACCACCTTACCACAAGCACCTCAAGAGGAGGCTTCTCTCAGCTCTAGGTATGTGAGAGGGACCCTGAGTTTGCGGCCTCAAGTGGAATGGACACCGAGATGCCCTGGTTCGAAATAAGGCAGGATATCCCTGCAGTGACTTGAATGCAGGCTCGTCTTGCATCTCCCAAGACGAAAGGATGTCTGAATCCCCTGTGGAGACCACAGAGAAAGACCTAGTTCCCCACCTCATCGCGACCGGAGGCTCACATACTTTGAAAACTCCAGAGGTACGCGGAGATCAGTGCCTCCAAAGGAGACGATGCCTGACTCCTCGTGAAACTTGATAGGAGTCCCAGGATTCCTGTGGCACGTGGAAAGGGACCCTTGGTCTCCCGCCTCAGCTGGAGAGGCATCCCTATTGCCTTGCCAAGCCTCGAGGAGAATCCCGAGTTGTCCCTCGCAACTAGGCAGGAGTCCTGACGTCGCTGAACAAACACGTGTGTGGAAGGGCCATCCCTGTCGTAACTCGAGAATATACCCCAGGTTCGCGCCGCAACTCGAGAAAAACCATGAGACTTCCCCCTCGCCTTGAGATGAGGCCCGATTCCCCTGCACTGCATGCAGAGCAATTCCGTGTTGCACATCAAACATGAAAGGAGCCTTGATTTCCTTGATGGCACTCCAGAGAAACCCCAAGAACTCTGTTTCAAGGCTAGAGGGATCCTGAGGTCACTGTAGCGAAAGGAAAGAGCTCCGTGGACCAAAAATCAACTCGAGATGAGAGGTTAGTCCCTGGCTTCGACTCCAGAGGAATACCACCTTACCACAAGCACCTCAAGAGGAGGCTTCTCTCAGCTCTAGGTATGTGAGAGGGACCCTGAGTTTGCGGCCTCAAGTGGAATGGACACCGCGATGCCCTGGCTCGAATTAAGGCCGGATATCCCTGCAGTGACTTGAATGCAGGCTCGTCTTGCATCTCCCAAGACGAAAGGATGTCTGAATCCCCTGTGGAGACCACAGAGAAAGACCTAGTTCCCCACCTCATCGCGACCGGAGGCCTCACATCCTTTGAAAACTCCAGAGGTACACGGAGATCAGTGCCTCCAAAGGAGACGATGCCTGACTCCTCGTGAAACTTGATAGGAGTCGCAGGATTCCTGTGCACGTGGATAGGGACAGTTGGTCTCCCGCCTCAGCTGGAGAGGCGTCCCAATTGCCCTGCCAAGCCTCGAGGAGAATCCCGAGTTGTCCCTCGCAACTAGGCAGGAGTCCTGACGTCGCTGAACAAACACGTGGTTGAAAGAGCCATCCCCGTCGTAATTCGAGAATATACCCCAGGTTCCCGCAGCAACTCGAGAAAAACCATGAGACTTTCCCCTCGCCGCGATATGTGGCCCGATTCCCCTGCACTGCGTGCAGAGCAATTCCGTGTTGCACATCACACATGAAAGGAGCCTTGATTTCCTTGGTGGCACTCCAGAGAAACCCCATGAACACTGTTTCAAGGCTAGAGGGATCCTGAGGTCACTGTAGCAACACGAAAGAGCTCCGTGGACCAAAAATCAACTCGAGATGAGAGGTTAGTCCCTGGCTTCGACTCCAGAGGAATACCAACTTACCACAAGCACCTCAAGAGGAGGCTTCTCTCAGCTCTAGGTATGTGAGAGGGACCCTGAGTTTGCGGCCTCAAGTGGAATGGACACCGTGATGCCCTGACTCGAAATAAGGCCGGATATCCCTGCAGTGACTTGAATGTAGGCTCGTCTTGCATCTCACAAGACGAAAGGATGTCGGAATCCCCTGTGTAGATCACAGAGAAAGACATAGTTCCCCACCTCATCGCGACCGGAAGCCTCACATCCTTTGAAAACTCCAGAGGTATGCGGAGATCAGTGCCTCCAAAGGAGACGATGCCTGACATCTCGTGAATCTTGATAGGACTCCCAGGATTCCTGTGGCACGTGGAAAGGGACCCTTGGTCTCCCGCCTCAGGTGGAGAGGCGTCCAATTGCCCTGCCAAGCCTCGAGGAGAATCCCGAGTTGTCCCTCGCAACTAGGCAGGAGTCATGCAGTCGCTGAACAAACACGTGTGCGGAAGGGCCATCCCCGTCGTAACTCGAGAATATACCCCAGGTTCCCACCGCAACTCGAGAAAAACCATGAGACTTCCCCCTCGCCGCGAGATGAGGCCCGATTCCCCTGCACTGCATGCAGAGCAATTCCGTGTTGCACATCAAACATGAAAGGAGCCTTGATTTCCTTGATGGCACTCCAGAGAAACCCCAAGAACACTGTTTCAAGGCTAGAGGGATCCTGAGGTCACTGTAGCGACAGGAAAGAGCTCCGTGGACCAAAAATCAACTCGAGATGAGAGGTTAGTCCCTGGCTTCGACTCCAGAGGAATACCACCTTACCACAAGCACCTCAAGAGGAGGCTTCTCTCAGCTCTAGCTATGTGAGAGGGACCCTGAGTTTGCGGCCTCAAGTGGAATGGACACCGCGATGCCCTGACTCGAAATAAGCCCGGATATCCCTGCAGTGACTTGAATGCAGGCTCGTCTTGCATCTCCCAAGACGAAAGGATGTCTGAATCCCCTGTGGAGACAACAGAGAAAGACCTAGTTCCAGACCTCATCGCGAACGGAGGCCTCACATCCTTTGAAAACTCCAGAGCTACGCGGAGATCAGTGCCTCCAAAGGAGACGATGCCTGACTCCTCGTGAAACTTCATAGGAGTCCCAGGATTCCTGTGGCACGTGGAAAGGGACCCTTGGTCTCCCGCCTCAGCTGGAGAGGCGTCCCAATTGCCCTGCCAAGCCTCGAGGAGAATCCCGAGTTGTCCCTCGCAACTAGGCAGGAGTCCTGACGTCGCTGAAGAAACACGTGGGTGGAAGGGCCATTCCCGTCGTAACTCGAGAATATACCCCAGGTTCCCGCCGCAACTCGAGAAATACCATGAGACTTTCCGCTCGCCGTGAGATGAGGTCCGATTCCCCTGCACTGCATGCAGAGCAATACCGTGTTGCACATCACACATGAAAGGAGCCTTGATTTCCTTGATGGCACTCCAGAGAAACCCCAAGAACACTGTTTCAAGGCTAGAGGGATCCTGAGGTCACTGTAGCAACACGAAAGAGCTCCGTGGACCAAAAATCAACTCGAGATGAGAGGTTAGTCCCTGGCTTCGACTCCAGAGGAATACCACCTTACCACAAGCACCTCAAGAGGAGGCTTCTCTCAGCTCTAGGTATGTGAGAAGGACCCTGAGTTTGTGGCCTTAGGTGGAATGGACACCGCGATGCCCTGGCTCGAAATAAGGCCGGATATCCCTGCAGTGACTTGAATGCAGGCTCGTCTTGCATCTCCCAAGACGAAAGAATGTCTGAATCCCCTGTGGAAACCACAGAGAAAGACCTAGTTCCCCACCTCATCGCGACCGGAGGCCTCACATCCTTTGAAAACTCCAGAGGTACGCGGAGATCAGTGCCTCCAAAGGAGACGATGCCTGACTCCTCGTGAAACTTCATAGGAGTCCCAGGATTCCTGTGGCACGTGGAAAGGGACCCTTGGTCTCCCGCCTCAGCTGGAGAGGCGTCCCAATTGCCCTGCCAAGCCTCGAGGAGAATCCCGAGTTGTCCCTCGCAACTAGGCAGGAGTCCTGACGTCGCTGAAGAAACACGTGGGTGGAAGGGCCATCCCCGTCGTAACTCGAGAATATACCCCAGGTTCCCGCCGCAACTCGAGAAATACCATGAGACTTTCCGCTCGCCGTGAGATGAGGTCCGATTCCCCTGCACTGCATGCAGAGCAATACCGTGTTGCACATCACACATGAAAGGAGCCTTGATTTCCTTGATGGCACTCCAGAGAAACCCCAAGAACACTGTTTCAAGGCTAGAGGGATCCTGAGGTCACTGTAGCAACACGAAAGAGCTCCGTGGACCAAAAATCAACTCGAGATGAGAGGTTAGTCCCTGGCTTCGACTCCAGAGGAATACCACCTTACCACAAGCACCTCAAGAGGAGGCTTCTCTCAGCTCTAGGTATGTGAGAAGGACCCTGAGTTTGTGGCCTTAGGTGGAATGGACACCGCGATGCCCTGGCTCGAAATAAGGCCGGATATCCCTGCAGTGACTTGAATGCAGGCTCGTCTTGCATCTCCCAAGACGAAAGGATGTCTGAATCCCCTGTGGAAACCACAGAGAAAGACCTAGTTTCCCACCTCATCGCGACCGGAGGCCTCACATCCTTTGAAAACTCCAGAGGTACGCGGAGATCAGTGCCTTCAAAGGAGACGATGCCTGACTCCTCGTGAAACTTGATAGGAGTCCCAGGATTCCTGTGGCACATGGAAAGGGACCCTTGGTCTCCCGCCTCAGCTGGAGAGGCGTCCCAATTGCCCTGCCAAGCCTCGAGGAGAATCCCGAGTTGTCCCTCGCAACTAGGCAGAAGTCCTGACGTCGCTGAAGAAACACGTGTGTGGAAGTGCCATCCCCGTCGTAACTCGAGAATATACCCCAGGTTCCCGACGCAACAAGAGAAAAACCATGAGACTTCCCCCTCGCCGCGAGATGAGGCCCGATTCCCCTGCACTGCGTGCAGAGCAAATCCGTGTTGCACATCACACATGAAAGGAGCCTTGATTTCCTTGGTGGCACTCCAGAGAAACCCCAAGAACACTGTTTCAAGGCTAGAGGGATCCTGAGGTCACTGTAGCAACACGAAAGAGCTCCGTTGACCAAAAATCAACTCGAGATGAGAGGTTAGTCCCTGGCTTCGACTCCAGAGGAATACCACCTTACCACAAGCATCTCAAGAGGAGGCTTCTCTCAGCTCTAGGTATGTGAGAGGGACCCTGAGTTTGTGGCCTCAAGTGGAATGGACACCGCGATGCCCTGACTCGAAATAAGCCCGGATATCCCTGCAGTGACTTGAATGCAGGCTCGTCTTGCATCTCCCAAGATGAAAGGATGTCTGAATCCTCTGTGTAGACCACAGAGAAAGACCTAGTTCACCACCTCATCGCGACCGGAGGCCTCACATCCTTTGAAAATTCCAGAGGTACACGGAGATCAGTGCCTCCAAAGGAGAGGATGCCTGACTCCTCGTGAAACTTGATAGGAGTCCCAGGATTCCTGTGGCACGTGGAAAGGGACCCTTGGTCTCCCGCCTCAGCTGAAGAGGCGTTCCAAGTGCCCTGCCAAGCCTCGAGGAGAATCCCGAGTTGTCACTGGCAACTAGGCAGGTGTCCTGACGTCGCTGAACAAACACGTGGGTGGAAGGGCCATCCCCATCGTAACTAGAGAATATACCGCAGGTTCCCGCCGTAACTCGAGAAAAACCATGAGACTTCCTCCTCGCCGCGAGATGAGGCCCGATTCCCCTGCACTGCGTGCAGAGCAAATCCGTGTTGCACATCACACATGAAAGGAGCCTTGATTTCCTTGATGGCACTCCAGAGAAACCCCAAGAACACTGTTTCAAGGCTAGAGGGATCCTGAGGTCACTGTAGCAACACGAAAGAGCTCCGTGGACCAAAAATCAACTCGAGATGAGAGGTTAGTCCCTGGCTTCGACTCCAGAGGAATACCACCTTACCACAAGCACCTCAAGAGGAGGCTTCTCTCAGCTCTAGGTATGTGAGAGGGACCCTGAGTTTGCGGCCTCAAGTGGAATGGACACCGCGATGCCCTGACTGGAAATAAGGCCGGATATCCCTGCAGTGACTTGAATGCGGGCTCGTCTTGCATCCCCAAAGACGAAAGGATGTCTGAATCCCCAGTGGAGACCACAGAGAAGGACCTAGTTACCCACCTCATCGCGACCGGAGGCCTCACATCCTTTGAAAACTCCAGATGTACGGGGAGATCAGTGCCTCCAAAGGAGACGATGCCTGACTCCTCGTGAAACTTGATACGAGTCCCAGGATTACTGTGGCACATGGAAAGGGACCCTTGGTCTCCCACGTCAGCTGGAGAGGCGTCCCAATTGCCCTGCCAAGCCTCGAGGAGAATCCCGAGTTGTCCCTCGCAACTAGGCAGGAGTCCTGACGTCGCTGAAGAAACACGTGTGTGGAAGTGCCATCCCCGTCGTAACTCGAGAATATACCCGAGGTTCCCGCCGCAACTCTAGAAAAACCATGAGACTTCCACCTCGCCGCGAGATGAGGCCCGATTCCCCTGCACTGCGTGCAGAGCAATTCCGTGTTGCACATCACACATGAAAGGAGGCTTGATTTCCTTGATGGCACTCCAGAGAAACCCCAAGAACACTGTTTCAAGGCTAGAGGGATCCTGAGGTCACTGTAGCAACACGAAAGAGCTCCGTGGACCAAAAATCAACTCGAGATGAAAGGTTAGTCTCTGGCTTCGACTCCAGAGGAATACCACCTTACCACAAGCACCTCAAGAGGAGGCTTCTCTCAGCTCTAGGTATGTGTGAAGGACCCTGAGTTTGCGGCCTCAAGTGGAATGGACACCGCGATGCCCTGGCTCGAAATAAGGCCGGATATCCCTGCAGTGACTTGAATGCAGGCTCGTCTTGCATCTCCCAAGACGAAAGGATGCCTGAATCCCCTGTGGAGACCAGAGAGAAAGACCTAGTTCCCCACCTCATCGCGACCGGAGGCCTCACATCCTTTGAAAACTCCAGAGGTACGCGGAGATCAGTGCCTCCAAAGGAGACGATGCCTGACTCCTCGTGAAACTTGATAGGAGTCCCAGGATTCCTGTGCACGTGGATAGGGACCCTTGGTCTTCCGCCTCAGCTGGAGAGGCGTCCCAATTGCCCTGCCAAGCCTCGAGGAGAATCCCGAGTTGTCCCTCGCAACTAGGCAGGAGTCCTGACGTCGCTGAAGAAACATGTGTGTGGAAAGGCCATCCCCGTCGTAACTCGAGAATATACCCCAGGTTCCCGCCGCACCTCGAGAAAAACCATGAGACTTCCCCCTCGCCGCGAGATGAGGCCCGATTCCCCTGCACTGCGTGCAGAGCAATTCCGTGTTGCACATCACACATGAAAGGAGCCTTGATTTCCTTGATGGCACTCCAGAGAAACCCCAAGACACTGTTTCAAGGCTAGAGGGATCCTGAGGTCACTGTAGCAACACGAAAGAGCTCCATGGACCAAAAATCAACTCGAGATGAGAGGTTAGTCCCTGGCTTCGACTCCAGAGGAATACCACCATACCACAAGCACCTCAAGAGGAGGCTGCTCTCAGCTCTAGGTATGTTGGAGGGACCCTGAGTTTGGGGCCTCAAGTGGAATGGACACCGCGATGCCCTGACTCGAAATAAGGCCGGATATCAATGCAGTGACTTGAATGCAGGCTCGTCTTGCATCTCCCAAGACGAAAGGATGTCTGAATCCCCTGTGGAGACCACAGAGAAAGACCTAGTTCCCCACCTCATCGCGACCGGGGGCCTCATATTCTTTGAAAATTCCAGAGGTACTCGGAAATCAGTGCCTCCAAAGGAGACGATGCCTGACTCCTCGTGAAACTTGATAGGAGTCCCAGGATTCCTGTGGCACGTGGAAAGGGACGCTTGGTCTCCCGCCTCATCTGGAGAGGCGTCCCAATTGCCCTGCCAAGCCTCGAGGAGAATCCCGAGTTGTCCCTCGCAACTAGGCAGGAGTCCTGACGTCGCTGAAAAAACACGTGGGTGGAAGGGCCATCCCCGTCGTAACTCGAGAATATACCCAAGGTTCCAGCCGCAACTCGAGAAAACCCATGAGACTTCCCCCTTGCCGCGAGATGAGGCCCGATTCCCCTGCACTGCGTGCAGAGCAATTCCGTGTGGCACATCACACATGAAAGGAGCCTTGATTTCCTTGATGGCACTCCAGAGAAACCCCAAGAACACTGTTTCAAGGCTAGCGGGATACTGAGCTCACTGTAGCAACTCGAAAGAGCTCTGTGGACCAAAAATCAACTCGAGATGAGAGGTTAGTCCCTGGCTTCGACTCCAGAGGAATACCACCTTACCAGAAGCACCTCAAGAGGAGGCTTCTCTCAGCTCTAGGTATCTGAGAGGGACCCTGATTTTGCGGCCTCAAGTGGAATGGACACCGCGATGCCCTGACTCGAAATAAGGCCGGATATCCCTGCAGTGACTTGAATGCAGGCTCGTCTTGCATCTCCCAAGACGAAATGATGTCTGAATCCCCTGTGGAGACCATAGAGAAACACCTAGTTCCCCACCTCATCGCGACCGGAGGCCTCACATCCTTTGAAAACTCCAGAGGTACGCGGAGATCAGTGCCTCCAAAGGAGACGATGCCTGACTCCTCGTGAAACTTGATAGGAGTCCCAGGATTCCTGTGGCACGTGGAAAGGGACCCTTGGTCTCCCGCCTCAGCTGGAGAGGCGTCCCAATTGCCCTGCCAAGCCTCGAGGAGAATCCCGAGTTGTCCCTCGCAACTAGGCAGGAGTCCTGACGTCGCTGAAGAAACACGTGGGTGGAAGGGCCATTCCCGTCGTAACTCGAGAATATACCCCAGGTTCCCGCCGCAACTCGAGAAATACCATGAGACTTTCCGCTCGCCGTGAGATGAGGTCCGATTCCCCTGCACTGCATGCAGAGCAATACCGTGTTGCACATCACACATGAAAGGAGCCTTGATTTCCTTGATGGCACTCCAGAGAAACCCCAAGAACACTGTTTCAAGGCTAGAGGGATCCTGAGGTCACTGTAGCAACACGAAAGAGCTCCGTGGACCAAAAATCAACTCGAGATGAGAGGTTAGTCCCTGGCTTCGACTCCAGAGGAATACCACCTTACCACAAGCACCTCAAGAGGAGGCTTCTCTCAGCTCTAGGTATGTGAGAAGGACCCTGAGTTTGTGGCCTTAGGTGGAATGGACACCGCGATGCCCTGGCTCGAAATAAGGCCGGATATCCCTGCAGTGACTTGAATGCAGGCTCGTCTTGCATCTCCCAAGACGAAAGAATGTCTGAATCCCCTGTGCAAACCACAGAGAAAGACCTAGTTCCCCACCTCATCGCGACCGGAGGCCTCACATCCTTTGAAAACTCCAGAGGTACGCGGAGATCAGTGCCTCCAAAGGAGACGATGCCTGACTCCTCGTGAAACTTCATAGGAGTCCCAGGATTCCTGTGGCACGTGGAAAGGGACCCTTGGTCTCCCGCCTCAGCTGGAGAGGCGTCCCAATTGCCCTGCCAAGCCTCGAGGAGAATCCCGAGTTGTCCCTCGCAACTAGGCAGGAGTCCTGACGTCGCTGAAGAAACACGTGGGTGGAAGGGCCATCCCCGTCGTAACTCGAGAATATACCCCAGGTTCCCGCCGCAACTCGAGAAATACCATGAGACTTTCCGCTCGCCGTGAGATGAGGTCCGATTCCCCTGCACTGCATGCAGAGCAATACCGTGTTGCACATCACACATGAAAGGAGCCTTGATTTCCTTGATGGCACTCCAGAGAAACCCCAAGAACACTGTTTCAAGGCTAGAGGGATCCTGAGGTCACTGTAGCAACACGAAAGAGCTCCGTGGACCAAAAATCAACTCGAGATGAGAGGTTAGTCCCTGGCTTCGACTCCAGAGGAATACCACCTTACCACAAGCACCTCAAGAGGAGGCTTCTCTCAGCTCTAGGTATGTGAGAAGGACCCTGAGTTTGTGGCCTTAGGTGGAATGGACACCGCGATGCCCTGGCTCGAAATAAGGCCGGATATCCCTGCAGTGACTTGAATGCAGGCTCGTCTTGCATCTCCCAAGACGAAAGGATGTCTGAATCCCCTGTGGAAACCACAGAGAAAGACCTAGTTTCCCACCTCATCGCGACCGGAGGCCTCACATCCTTTGAAAACTCCAGAGGTACGCGGAGATCAGTGCCTTCAAAGGAGACGATGCCTGACTCCTCGTGAAACTTGATAGGAGTCCCAGGATTCCTGTGGCACATGGAAAGGGACCCTTGGTCTCCCGCCTCAGCTGGAGAGGCGTCCCAATTGCCCTGCCAAGCCTCGAGGAGAATCCCGAGTTGTCCCTCGCAACTAGGCAGAAGTCCTGACGTCGCTGAAGAAACACGTGTGTGGAAGTGCCATCCCCGTCGTAACTCGAGAATATACCCCAGGTTCCCGACGCAACAAGAGAAAAACCATGAGACTTCCCCCTCGCCGCGAGATGAGGCCCGATTCCCCTGCACTGCGTGCAGAGCAAATCCGTGTTGCACATCACACATGAAAGGAGCCTTGATTTCCTTGGTGGCACTCCAGAGAAACCCCAAGAACACTGTTTCAAGGCTAGAGGGATCCTGAGGTCACTGTAGCAACACGAAAGAGCTCCGTTGACCAAAAATCAACTCGAGATGAGAGGTTAGTCCCTGGCTTCGACTCCAGAGGATTACCACCTTACCACAAGCATCTCAAGAGGAGGCTTCTCTCAGCTCTAGGTATGTGAGAGGGACCCTGAGTTTGTGGCCTCAAGTGGAATGGACACCGCGATGCCCTGACTCGAAATAAGCCCGGATATCCCTGCAGTGACTTGAATGCAGGCTCGTCTTGCATCTCCCAAGATGAAAGGATGTCTGAATCCTCTGTGTAGACCACAGAGAAAGACCTAGTTCACCACCTCATCGCGACCGGAGGCCTCACATCCTTTGAAAATTCCAGAGGTACACGGAGATCAGTGCCTCCAAAGGAGAGGATGCCTGACTCCTCGTGAAACTTGATAGGAGTCCCAGGATTCCTGTGGCACGTGGAAAGGGACCCTTGGTCTCCCGCCTCAGCTGAAGAGGCGTTCCAAGTGCCCTGCCAAGCCTCGAGGAGAATCCCGAGTTGTCACTGGCAACTAGGCAGGTGTCCTGACGTCGCTGAACAAACACGTGGGTGGAAGGGCCATCCCCATCGTAACTAGAGAATATACCGCAGGTTCCCGCCGTAACTCGAGAAAAACCATGAGACTTCCTCCTCGCCGCGAGATGAGGCCCGATTCCCCTGCACTGCGTGCAGAGCAAATCCGTGTTGCACATCACACATGAAAGGAGCCTTGATTTCCTTGATGGCACTCCAGAGAAACCCCAAGAACACTGTTTCAAGGCTAGAGGGATCCTGAGGTCACTGTAGCAACACGAAAGAGCTCCGTGGACCAAAAATCAACTCGAGATGAGAGGTTAGTCCCTGGCTTCGACTCCAGAGGAATACCACCTTACCACAAGCACCTCAAGAGGAGGCTTCTCTCAGCTCTAGGTATGTGAGAGGGACCCTGAGTTTGCGGCCTCAAGTGGAATGGACACCGCGATGCCCTGACTGGAAATAAGGCCGGATATCCCTGCAGTGACTTGAATGCGGGCTCGTCTTGCATCCCCAAAGACGAAAGGATGTCTGAATCCCCAGTGGAGACCACAGAGAAGGACCTAGTTACCCACCTCATCGCGACCGGAGGCCTCACATCCTTTGAAAACTCCAGATGTACGGGGAGATCAGTGCCTCCAAAGGAGACGATGCCTGACTCCTCGTGAAACTTGATACGAGTCCCAGGATTACTGTGGCACATGGAAAGGGACACTTGGTCTCCCACGTCAGCTGGAGAGGCGTCCCAATTGCCCTGCCAAGCCTCGAGGAGAATCCCGAGTTGTCCCTCGCAACTAGGCAGGAGTCCTGACGTCGCTGAAGAAACACGTGTGTGGAAGTGCCATCCCCGTCGTAACTCGAGAATATACCCGAGGTTCCCGCCGCAACTCTAGAAAAACCATGAGACTTCCACCTCGCCGCGAGATGAGGCCCGATTCCCCTGCACTGCGTGCAGAGCAATACCGTGTTGCACATCACACATGAAAGGAGGCTTGATTTCCTTGATGGCACTCCAGAGAAACCCCAAGAACACTGTTTCAAGGCTAGAGGGATCCTGAGGTCACTGTAGCAACACGAAAGAGCTCCGTGGACCAAAAATCAACTCGAGATGAAAGGTTAGTCTCTGGCTTCGACTCCAGAGGAATACCACCTTACCACAAGCACCTCAAGAGGAGGCTTCTCTCAGCTCTAGGTATGTGTGAAGGACCCTGAGTTTGCGGCCTCAAGTGGAATGGACACCGCGATGCCCTGGCTCGAAATAAGGCCGGATATCCCTGCAGTGACTTGAATGCAGGCTCGTCTTGCATCTCCCAAGACGAAAGGATGCCTGAATCCCCTGTGGAGACCAGAGAGAAAGACCTAGTTCCCCACCTCATCGCGACCGGAGGCCTCACATCCTTTGAAAACTCCAGAGGTACGCGGAGATCAGTGCCTCCAAAGGAGACGATGCCTGACTCCTCGTGAAACTTGATAGGAGTCCCAGGATTCCTGTGCACGTGGATAGGGACCCTTGGTCTTCCGCCTCAGCTGGAGAGGCGTCCCAATTGCCCTGCCAAGCCTCGAGGAGAATCCCGAGTTGTCCCTCGCAACTAGGCAGGAGTCCTGACGTCGCTGAAGAAACATGTGTGTGGAAAGGCCATCCCCGTCGTAACTCGAGAATATACCCCAGGTTCCCGCCGCACCTCGAGAAAAACCATGAGACTTCCCCCTCGCCGCGAGATGAGGCCCGATTCCCCTGCACTGCGTGCAGAGCAATTCCGTGTTGCACATCACACATGAAAGGAGCCTTGATTTCCTTGATGGCACTCCAGAGAAACCCCAAGACACTGTTTCAAGGCTAGAGGGATCCTGAGGTCACTGTAGCAACACGAAAGAGCTCCATGGACCAAAAATCAACTCGAGATGAGAGGTTAGTCCCTGGCTTCGACTCCAGAGGAATACCACCATACCACAAGCACCTCAAGAGGAGGCTGCTCTCAGCTCTAGGTATGTTGGAGGGACCCTGAGTTTGGGGCCTCAAGTGGAATGGACACCGCGATGCCCTGACTCGAAATAAGGCCGGATATCAATGCAGTGACTTGAATGCAGGCTCGTCTTGCATCTCCCAAGACGAAAGGATGTCTGAATCCCCTGTGGAGACCACAGAGAAAGACCTAGTTCCCCACCTCATCGCGACCGGGGGCCTCATATTCTTTGAAAATTCCAGAGGTACTCGGAAATCAGTGCCTCCAAAGGAGACGATGCCTGACTCCTCGTGAAACTTGATAGGAGTCCCAGGATTCCTGTGGCACGTGGAAAGGGACGCTTGGTCTCCCGCCTCATCTGGAGAGGCGTCCCAATTGCCCTGCCAAGCCTCGAGGAGAATCCCGAGTTGTCCCTCGCAACTAGGCAGGAGTCCTGACGTCGCTGAAAAAACACGTGGGTGGAAGGGCCATCCCCGTCGTAACTCGAGAATATACCCAAGGTTCCAGCCGCAACTCGAGAAAACCCATGAGACTTCCCCCTTGCCGCGAGATGAGGCCCGATTCCCCTGCACTGCGTGCAGAGCAATTCCGTGTTGCACATCACACATGAAAGGAGCCTTGATTTCCTTGATGGCACTCCAGAGAAACCCCAAGAACACTGTTTCAAGGCTAGCGGGATACTGAGCTCACTGTAGCAACTCGAAAGAGCTCTGTGGACCAAAAATCAACTCGAGATGAGAGGTTAGTCCCTGGCTTCGACTCCAGAGGAATACCACCTTACCAGAAGCACCTCAAGAGGAGGCTTCTCTCAGCTCTAGGTATCTGAGAGGGACCCTGATTTTGCGGCCTCAAGTGGAATGGACACCGCGATGCCCTGACTCGAAATAAGGCCGGATATCCCTGCAGTGACTTGAATGCAGGCTCGTCTTGCATCTCCCAAGACGAAATGATGTCTGAATCCCCTGTGGAGACCATAGAGAAACACCTAGTTCCCCACCTCATCGCGACCGGAGGCCTCACATCCTTTGAAAACTCCAGAGGTACGCGGAGATCAGTGCCTCCAAAGGAGACGATGCCTGACTCCTCGTGAAACTTGATAGGAGTCCCAGGATTCCTGTGGCACGTGGAAAGGGACCCTTGGTCTCCCGCCTCAGCTGGAGAGGCGTCCCAATTGCCCTGCCAAGCCTCGAGGAGAATCCCGAGTTCTCCCTCGCAACTAGGCAAGAGTCCTGACGTCGCTGAACAATCACGTGGGTGGAAGGGCCATCCCCGTCGCAACTGGAGAATATACTCCAGGTTCCAGCCGAACTCGAGAAAAACCATGAGACTTCCCCCTCGCCGCGAGATGAGGCCCGATTCCCCTGCCCTGCGTGCAGAGCAAATCCGTGTTGCACATCACACATGAAAGGAGCCTTGATTTCCTTGATGGCACTCCTTAGAAACCCCAAGAACACTGTTTCAAGGCTAGAGGGATCCTGAGGTCACTGTATCAACACGAAAGAGCTCCGTGGACCAAAAATCAACTCGAGATGAGAGGTTAGTCCCTGGCTTCGACTCCAGACGAATACCACATTACCACAAGCACCTCAAGAGGAGGCTTCACTCAGCTCTAGGTATGTGAGAGGGACCCTGAGTTTGCGGCCTCAAGTGGAATGGACACTGCGATGTCCTGACGCGAAATAAGGCCGGATATCCCTGCAGTGACTTGAATGCAGGCTCGTCTTGCATCTCCCAATATGAAAGGATGTCTGAATCCCCTGTGGAGACCACAGAGAAAGACCTAGTTCCCCACCTCATGGCGATCGGAGGCCTCACATCCTTTGAAAACTCCAGAGGTACGCGGAGATCAGTGCCTCCAAAGGAGACGATGCCTGACTCCTCGTGAAACTTGATAGGAGTCCCAGTATTCCTGTGGCACGTGGAAAGGGACACTTGGTCTCCCGCCTCAGCTGGAGAGGCGTCCCAATTGCCCTGCCAAGCCTCGAGGAGAATCCCGAGTTCTCCCTCACAACTAGGCAAGAGTCCTGATGTCGCTGAACAAACAAGTGGGTGGAAGGGCCATCCCCGTCGTAACTGGAGAATATACTCCAGGTTCCCGCCGCAACTCGAGAAAAACCATGAGACTTCCCCCTCGCCGCGAGATGAGGCCCGATTCCCCTGCACTGCGTGCAGAGCAAATCCGTGTTGCACATCACACATGAAAGGAGCCTTGATTTCCTTGATGGCACTCCTTAGAAACACCAAGAACACTGTTTCAAGGCTAGAGGGATCCTGAGGTCACTGTAGCAACACGAAAGAGCTCCGTGGACCAAAAATCAACTCGAGATGAGAGGTTAGTTCCTGGCTTCGACTCCAGAGGAATACCACCTTACCACAAGCACCTCAAGAGGAGGCTTCTCTCAGCTCTAGGTATGTGAGAGGGACCCTGAGTTTGCGGCCTCAAGTGGAATGGACACCGCGATGCCCTGACTCGAAATAAGGCCGGATATCCCTGCAGTGACTTGAATGCAGGCTCGTCTTGCATCTCCCAAGACGAAAGGATATCTGAATCCCCTGTGGAGACAACAGAGAAAGACCTAGTTCCCCACCTCATGGCGACCGGAGGCCTCACATCCTTTGAAAACTCCAGAGGTATGCGGAGATCAGTGCCTCCAAAGGAGACGATGCCTGACTCCTCGTGAAACTTGATAGGAGTCCGAGGATTCCTGTGGCACGTGGAAAGGGACCCTTGGTTTCCCGCCTCAGCTGGAGAGGCGTCCCAAATGCCCTGCAATCCTCGAGGAGAATCCCGAGTTGTCCCTCGCAACTAGGCAGGAGTCCTGACGTCGATGAACAAACACGTGTGTGGAAGGACCATCCCCGTCTTAACTCGAGAATATACCCCAGGTTCCCGCCGCACCTCGAGAAAAACCATGAGACTTCCCCCTCGCCACGAGATGAGGCCCGATTACCCTGCACTGTGTGCAGAGCAATTCCGTGTTGCACATCACACATGAAAGGAGCCTTGATTTCCTTGATGGCACTCCAGAGAACCCCCAAGAACACTGTTTCAAGGCTAGAGGGATCCTGAGGTCACTGTAGCAACCCGAAAGAGCTCTGTGGACCAAAAATCAACTCGAGATGAGAGGTTAGTCCCTGGCTTCGACTCCAGACGAATACCACCTTAACACACGCACCTCAAGAGGAGGCTTCTCTCAGCTCTAGGTATGTGAGAGGGACCCTGAGTTTGCGGCCTCAAGTGGAATGGACACCGCGATGCCCTGACTCGAAATAAGGCCGGATATCACTGCAGTGACTTGAATGCAGGCTAGTCTTGCATCTCCCAAGACGAAAGGATGTCTGAATCCCCTGTGGAGACCACAGAGAAAGACCTAGTTCGCCACCTCATCGCGACCGGAGGCCTCACATCCTTTGAAAACTCCAGAGGTACGCGGAGATCAGTGCCTCCAAAGGAGACGATGCCTGACTCCTCGTGAAACTTGATAGGAGTCCCAGGATTCCTGTGGCACATGAAAAGGGACCCTTGGTCTCCCGCCTCAGCTGGAGAGGCGTCCCAATTGCCCTGCCAAGCCTCGAGGAGAATCCCGAGTTGTCCCTCGCAACTAGGCAGGAGTCCTGCCGTCGCTGAACAAACACGTGGGTGGAAGGGCCATCCCCGTCGTAATCGAGAATATACCCCAGTTTCCCGCCACAACTTGAGAAAAACCATGAGACTTCCCCCTCGCCGTGAGATGAGGCCCGATTCCCCTGCACTGTGTGCAGAGCAATTCCGTGTTGCACATCAAACAGGAAAGGAGCCTTGATTTCCTTGATGACACTCCTGAGAAACCCCAAGAACACTATTTCAAGGCTAGAGGGATCCTGAGGTCACTGTAGTAACACGAAACAGCTCTGTGGACCAAAAATCAACTCGAGATGAGAGGTTAGTCCCTGGCTTCGACTCCAGACGAATACCACCTTACCACAAGCACCTCAAGAGGAGGCTTCTCTCAGCTCTAGGTATGTGAGAGGGACCCTGATTTTGCGGCCTCAAGTGGAATGGACACTGCGATGCCCTGACGCGAAATAAGGCCGGATACCACTGCAGTGACTTGAATGCAGGCTCGTCTTGCATCTCCCAAGCCGAAAGGATGTCTGAATCCCCTGTGGAGACCACAGAGAAAGACCTAGTTCCCCACCTCATGGCGACCGGAGGCCTCACATCCTTTGAAAACTCCAGAGGTACGCGGAGATCAGTGCCTCCAAAGGAGACGATGCCTGACTCCTCGTGAAACTTGATAGGAGTCCCAGGATTCCTGTGGCACGTGGAAAGGGACACTTGGTCTCCCGCCTCAGCTGGAGAGGCGTCCCAATTGCCCTGCCAAGCCTCGAGGAGAATCCCGAGTTGTCCCTCGCAACTAGGCAGGAGTCCTGACGTCGCTGAACAAACACGTGGGTGGAAGGGCCATCCCCGTCGTAACTGGAGAATATACTCCAAGTTCCCGCCGCAACTCGAGAAAAACCATGAGACTTCCCCCTCGCCGCGAGATGAGGCCCGATTCCCCTGCACTGCGTGCAGAGCAATTCCGTGTTGCACATCACACATGAAAGGAGCCTTGATTTCCTTGATGGCACTCCAGAGAAACCCCAAGAACACTGTTTTAAGGCTAGAGGGATCCTGAGGTCACTGTAGCAACACGAAAGAGCTCTGTGGACCAAAAATCAACTCGAGATGAGAGGTTAGTCCCTGGCTTCGACTCCAGAGGAATACCACCTTACCACAAGCACCTCAAGAGGAGGCTTCTCTCAGCTCTAGGTATGTGAGAGGGACCCTGAGTTTGCGGCCTCAAGTGGAATGGACACCGCGATGCCCTGACTCGAAATAAGGCCGGATATCCCTGCAGTGACTTGAATGCAGGCTCGTCTTGCATCTCCCAAGACGAAAGGATGTCTGAATCCCCTGTGGAGACCACAGAGAAAGACTTAGTTCCCCACCTCATCGCGACCGGAGGCCTCACATCCTTTGAAAACTCCAGAGGTACGCGGAGATCAGTGCCTCCAAAGGAGACGATGCCTGACTCCTCGTGAAACTTGATAGGAGTCCCAGGATTCCTGTGGCACGTGGAAAGGGACACTTGGTCTCCCGCCTCAGCTGGAGAGGCGTCCCAATTGCCCTGCCAAGCCTCGAGGAGAATCCCGAGTTGTCTCTCGCAACTAGGCAGGAGTCCTGACGTGGCTGAACAAACACGTGGGTGGAAGGGCCATCCCTGTCATAACTCGAGAATATACCCCAGGTTCCCGCCGCAACTCGAGAAAAACCATGAGACTTCCCCCTCGCCGCGAGATGAGGCCCGATATCCTGCACTGGGTGCAGAGCAATTCCGTGTTGCACATCACACATGAAAGGAGCCTTGATTTCCTTAATGGCACTCCAGAGAATCCCCAAGAACACTGTTTCAAAGCTCGAGGGATCCTGAGGTCACTGTAGCAACACGAAAGAGCTCCCTGGACCAAAAATCAACTCGAGATGAGAGGTTAGTCCCTGGCTTCGACTCCAGAGGAATACCACCTTACCACAAGCACCTCAAGAGGAGGCTTCTCTCAGCTCTAGGTATGTGAGAGGGACCCTGAGTTTGCGGCCTCAAGTGGAATGGACACTGCGATGCTCTGACGCGAAATAAGGCTGGATATCCCTGCAGTGACTTGAATGCAGGCTCGTCTTGCATCTCCCAAGACGAAAGGATGTCTGAATCCCCTGTGGAGACCACAGAGAAAGACCTAGTTCCCCACCTCATTGCGACCGAAGGCCTCACATCCTTTGAAAACTCCAGAGGTACACTGAGATCAGTTTCTCCAGAGGAGACGATGCCTGACTCCTCGTGAAACTTCTTAGGAGTCCCAGGATTCCTGTGGCACGTGGAAAGGGACCCTTGGTCTCCTGCCTCAGCTGGAGAGGCGTCCCAATTGCCCTGCCAAGCCTCGAGGAGAATCCCGAGTTGTTCCTCGCAACTAGGCAGGAGTCCTGTCGTCGCTGAACAAACACGTGGGTGGAAGGGCCATCCCCGTCGTAACTCGAGAATATACCCCAGGTTCCCGCCGCAACTCGAGAAAAACCATGAGACTTTTCCCTCGCCGCGAGATGAGGCCCGATTTCCCTGCACTGCGTCCAGAGCAATTCCGTGTTGCACATCACACATGAAAGGAGCCTTGATTTCCTTGATGGCACTCCAGAGAAACCCCAAGAACACTGTTTCAAGGCTAGAGGGATCCTGAGGTCACTGTAGCAACACGAAAGAGCTCCGTGGACCAAAAGTCAACTCGAGATGAGAGGTTAGTCCCTGGCTTCGACTCCAGAGGACTACCACCTTACCACAAGCACCTCAACCGGAGGCTTCTCTCAGCTCTAAGCATGTGAGAGGGACCCTGAGTTTGCGGCCTCAAGTGGAAAGGACACCGCGATGCCCTTGAAAGGTTGTTGCTGAACGATAAGACGCGGGATTCTTGGCCTCCGGAGGAGACGAATTCAATCCGGGGCCAGAGACGAGGCTGGATCGCTCAGAGCTTTTGTGTAATAAAGTTTTATTAAAGTATAAAGGAGATAGGGAAAGCTTCTGACATAGGCATCAGAAGGGGGCAAAAGTGTACCCCCCTCCTAGTCTTTAGCTGTATGTTATATAGTCACTCACAGTCTGTTAATGAAATGAAAGGAATGTCATAAAATTTAGAATGGCATCAGATAATTCATTCCAGGCCATAAAACGATTGACTTGAATCTTGTAGAAGGGCAGAATACCAACAAATAGTTCCGTTTACATAGATTAGGGGAACAATACCTGAGTAAGTAAGTTAGGCCGTTTGGCAGAACCAACTTGAAGATAGAGTCTGGGGTTCATTAACATAGCTTAAGACAACATTTCCATACGAAAAAGGCATGTATTGGTTAACTCAAAGTTTGAGAGTAGTTAGCTTTAGGTGAGACCAGGTGTCATGGCAACACAGAATGTTAAGAGAAACCTCCTTTTAAATTTGTATAGAGAAGGAAAAACAGATCGCTGGTTTGTTTCTTCCTGCCGCTTAAGAGAGAGAAAAATGTCTGGCACTTACAGCCTCTTTCCTCCATTTGGAGACCCCTGGCCTTCTTGCCTGTTACCCTCTCATTCCCCCCTTTTCTTTTGGGAGAATTATGTTGCCTAGGGAAACGGGGCGTCGTTTTCATTCCATAACTGCTTCCGAGCTGACAAGGGGCGTTGTCCCTAAATTGGTGAGGCAACATATTCTCCTAATCCTCATAGTGAGAATGTCTGATCCAGGGGCCCCAAATAGTAGTCGGAAGAAGCTGCAGTGATAGCAGGAGTTTGAGCAACCATTTGTAACTTAAAAGCTTTCATGCGACTAGAAACAAATCCAGTTACACAGTTACAGATGCAGGGAGCAAACAGCAAAAACAAAACAATCAGTATTAAAAGTCACGTTATGTCCATAGTTAAGGTACAAAGTATTGCACCAGTCCATTCTAGGGTTGTTAGATGTCATCAGACGAAGAAGAGGCATCACCTGTGATTGTTGTCGAAGGTATTCGCAGACTTGGAGAAAGTCTTTTCTTTGAAGTGGAGATGTCCACCACGGGAAGCCTTTCACTGATGAGGAGGGGAGTGCTCCGCAGACCCAGCAGTTAGACCGATTGTGGAATGCAGCATAGGAGTGAGCCCAGGACAGGAAGGCATTGTTTTGAGGATCAAAGGGCAGACTCAGGATTTTTGGAGTCAGAAGTAGGCTCACATAGATTATCAGGCCCATCTGAATCATACAAAGTCAGAGCATAGAAAGTAAAACATAAAATGACATCACTTAGTTCTGGTCAGGGTGCCACCTCTTGACTTGAGTGTGATGTACCCACGAATCAATTCCTGGGACTTTGACAGCTGTGGGAGAAGAAAGAATAACCTGGTAAGGGCCTTCCCAGAGGGGCTCGAGGGATGGGCCCCCAGATCCCAATGTTTTTATGAGGACCTCGGTTCCTGGCTCAAATAGAGGCTTGCTGGATTCAGAGGCTGGGTCAGGAGTCGTCTCCCGGAGTTCTGTTAATGCCTGTTGAAAAGCTGAGAGCTGAGTTACATAATTAGTTAACTCTAAGGCCTCAGGATCTATAACAATGTCTGTGCGTAAGAAAGGCCTTCCATAAATACATTCAAAGGGGGACAGTCCCTCCTTTTTTGGGGCAGTTCGAGCCCTCATTAAAGCTATGGGTAGGACTTTAATCCAGTTGTCCTGCGTTTCTTGAGTTAATTTGCGCAGATGTCTTTTGATAATGTCATTAGCTTTTTCAACCTTTCTTGAGGACTGGGGTCTCCAGGAACAGTGTAAGTGATATTCTATTCCTAGAGCTTTAGACACCCCCTGAGTTACAGCAGCTTTAAAGGCAGAACCATTGTCACTCTGAAGGCTCCGTGGCAGCCCAAACCTGGGGATAATTTCATGGATTAAAATCTTTATAACCTCTTTAGCTTGTTCACTACGACAGGGGAACGCCTCAATCCATCCAGTAAAAGTATCCACCCAAACTTGTAAGCAAGAATATCCATTAGCTTTTGGCATATGAGTAAAATCAATTTCCCAGTCTTCTCCAGGATACTTTCCCTTTCGTTGTAATCTAGATTTTGCTAGCTTTTCAGTCTTTGGGTTATTTTTCTGACATACCTCACACCGTTTGATAATGTTCTTTAAAGTTTTTATTATATTTTTACCTTCAAACAAACGAGAAGCCATCTGGTAAGTACTTTCTACACCCAAATGAAAACTCTGGTGTAAACCCTTAAGAATTTTCCACTGAGCATTTTCAGGAATTATTAATCGTCCATCCTCGGACTGTAACCATCCTTTATCAGTAATCTTTGCTCCTCTTTTCTCATATCTTTCTAATTCTTCCTCAGTATATTGTGGTTTTTCCTGTTCCACAGGACCTGTCCAGATCAAAGGCGTCTGTAGGGAGGGGGTTTCATAAAGTGCCGCTTTTTTGGCTTGAGAATCAGCCAGCAGGTTACCGGCAGCTACTTTACTCCCATCCCTGTTGTGCCCTTTGCAATGCATAACCGCTACTTCTTTAGGACAATAGATAGCAGTTAAAAGTCTCTCAATCTCTCTGAAATGCTTAATAGGTTCTCCTGTTGCTGTTTTAAACTGTCTTTCTTTCCATATTGCAGCATGAGCATGTAAAGTCAAATAAGCGTACTTAGAATCAGTGTAGATATTCACTCGCTGCCCTTTGCCTAACTCTAGAGCTCGGGTCAGAGCCACAAGCTCCGCTAACTGGGCACTGGTTCCCTGGGGGAGAGATTTTGCTTCTAAAACCCGTTCAGCAGTCACCACAGCATAACCTGCTTTGCGCTTTCTATCCCGAACAAAAGAACTGCCGTCTGTAAATATTTCCATGTCAGGATTGTCTAATGGGGTATCCATTAGATCCTCCCGAGCTGCATAGTTTAAGGTTAGGAATTGGGAACAATCGTGATCAGGTGTTTCATCTTCCTTCTCAGGAAGGAAAGTGGCAGGATTTAAATTTCCACAAACTTTAAGCTTAGTTACTGGTCCTTCTAACAACAGTGACTGATATTTAAGAAGTCTACTGTCTGTCATCCAAATATTAACCTTAGAATTTAAGATTCCACTCACATCATGAGAAGTCAGTACGGTAAGGTTTCGCCCATTAATTATTTTTAAAGCTTCAGGTGCTAATAAAGCCGTTGCCCCAATTACTCTTAGGCAGTGGGGCCACCCACGTGCAATTACATCTAATTCTTTGCTTAGATAAGCAATAGGTTGCTGGTGAGGCCCCCGGGGTTGTGTCAAAACTCCCAAGGCCATACCTTTTCTTTCAGTGACAAACAGGTTAAATTCTGACCCTGTGGGCAAACTCAAAGCCGGAGCTTGCAGGAGAGCAGTCTGAAGAACCTTAAAAGCCTTTTGAGTATCTGGAGACCAAACCAGTTTGTCGATTTGGGCCTGCTGAGTTTCAGCTATAAGTTTATATAAAGGCCGGGCAAGTTCCCCATAGCTCGGAATCCAAATACCACAGTAGCCTGTGATTCCCAAAAATCCTCTCAATTGTCTTAAAGTCATAGGTAGGGGATGGTTTAGTATAGGTTTAATTCTCTCAGGGCCTATGGCCCTAGTCCCTTCTGAGATGATTAGGCCCAGATATCTAACAGATTGTTGACAAAGCTGAGCCTTTTCTCTTGATGCCTTGTAACCGCAGCCTGCCAGAAAGTTTAAGAAATCTTCTGAGGCTCGTGAACAAGCTTCCTCTGTCTCAGCACAGAGCAAAATATCATCTACATATTGTAACACTACCGCTTCAGAGCTATTAAAGTTTTGTAGATCTCGTGACAAACTCTGTCCAAATAAGTGAGGACTGTCACGAAATCCCTGCGGCAAAACTGTCCAGGTTAACTGGGAAGCTGGCTGTGTAGGGTCTTCAAAGGCAAATAGAAATTGACTTTCCTCTGCCAAAGGCACTGAATAGAAGGCATCTTTCAAATCAATTACTGAAAAATATTTGGCTCGTTCAGGAATTTCGGACAATAGAGTATAAGGATTAGGCACCACAGGGTGTAAAGGAACCACAGCCTCATTTATTATTCGTAAATCTTGAACTAATCTCCATTTATCATTTGATTTTTTTACACCCAAAATAGGAGTGTTGCATGGACTGTTACAGGGAACTAATAGTCCCTGTTCCTTTAAATTTTCAATGATGGGTTTTAACCCTTCTTTAACCTCAGGTTTCAGTGGATATTGCTTCTTATGTGGGAATAAGTGTGGGTCTTTGAGCTTGACAACCACAGGAATAGCATTTTGTGCTCGACCCACAGATTTTCCATCAGCCCATACTCTAGGATTCACATTTTGTTCAACTAAAGGGAGAGAAAGGGAAGGCTCCATATTCATGAAAACAGAGGCATGGACTTTGCTCAGTATATCCCTCCCCAAAAGGGGTGAGGGTGATTCTGGCACGATAAGAAACTCGTGTGAAAATAGCACAGAATCCCAGTTGCATGATAGAGAATAACTGAAATAATACCTTTTGGCTCGTCCAGACAGTCCCATTACGGAAGCGGATCGGGAAGAAAGTGGGCCAGGGGCTTCAGTAAGCACGGAGTAAGTTGCCCCAGTATTTAAAAGGAAATTGACGGATTGGCCTCCCACTGTTATCAATACCCGGGGTTCCTCAGGTGTAATTAGGACAGGAGCTTGTGTGGGGACCCCCGGGCACCTTCAGTCCTGATTGTCTTGAGAGTCAGACCCCTGAGACCTACGCCTCTGGGGGCAGTCTCTCCTCCAGTGTGGTCCCTTGCAGACCGGACATGGAGCCGGGGGCGGCTTAGATGCTTGAGGGCAATCCCGCTTGAGATGCCCCTCCTTTCCACAGCAATAGCAAGCCCATCCCTTTTCACCTGGGTCCCTCTGGGCATTTTTCTCAGGCTGCTTAAGAACGGTTTTCATAGCCATTGCGAGGGCTTCCGCCTTTTCCTTCGTCTTTCTCTGCCTTTCTTTCTTTTCCTCATATTCCCTACCATAATAGACTGTCTGAGCCAGTTGTAACAGATTATCTAAAGACTGATTTGGTCCATACGCCCGTTTTGATAACTTACGGCGAATATCTGGAGCCGACTGAGTGAGAAATTTATCTTTTAAGATCACTTTCCCTTTTTCACTTTCGGGATCAATCTCAGTGAATCTGCGAAGGGCTTCTCTCAGTCTATCTAGGAATTTACCAGGAGCTTCCTTCTCCTCCTGTTCTATGTCTGCCAGTTTGCCATAGTTTAAAGGCTTAGAACGCGCCTGTCTGAGTCCTTCAAGAATACATCTGACAAAATGACTCTGATCCCATCTTCCTTTAGCAGTGTTATAGTCCCAGTCTGGTTCTGTAGCTGGGACCGCCTGACTCCCAGTGGAGACCGTGGCCATGCAGTATCACATAGGAAGACCAGGTGTGTCTTCTTTAAGCCCTGGGGATCAAATCTATCCCAGTTTTTCAGGATACAGTTCAAAGGAGTGAGGCTGGAATTGTTAGCTCCCATCTGTAAGAGAGAAAAAAAGCGACCAGCGCCATTTTTTCTACCGGAGGCGTCCCTCCCTGCTCTAGATGGGGGTGTAGACAGACGTTACACCAAAAGCTTTTCCTTCCTGGTCGGACTTAGTCTGTCTCTTACCGACGCAGGCGTCACACTCGTCCCTCCCGGTTCTACCACCGAGACGGGGTGGGGATGCACCAGGGGTAGACCTGATGGCATCCCTACCTGACGTCCAGCCCTTCACCTCGCTTGCCTCTGATGCCACCCGGGGCGCAATCAGAGTAACCTTCCGGAATGCTTCCCAAGCTAAGACCTCTGGGGGACACATTCATCACCTGAGTGCCTGTGCACGACCCTGAGTACATTTCTGACCGCAATAAGACCGATACAACATGAAACTGAGATGTTCCTTCCAAGCGTCACCACACCGGTATAAGAGCCTCCTCTGGTCCACTAAGAGCCAGTGTTACCAAAGGAAAAAACCATTGCAGTTCCAATCCGAGTAACCTTTAACCTCAGAGATGCTCTGGGAGTTAGAGCTCCATCTAGCTTCCGAACTTTCCATGCCTAGCGAGGCTAGGCGCTTCCTGACTACCAATCCAAGTTTGAGACCTAGACCACAGTATAGCAGCAACATAGGTCACAAGTCCCTTGAAAGTCTATGATCCGATAGATAAGGTTAGTACTTCTAATTCCCAAGGAGTTATGAAACTGTCAAAGAGACCGAAAAGTTTGACCGAGAAAGGAGAGTTCGGTCCACACGCTTTGCCCGTTTCTGGTCAGTTCCCGAAGGAGACATTGGTTGCCTCTTGGCATTGGCAGGTCGGTATAAACGCCCGACAGGTTTTTGCCATAGCCTTATGAGGTCACCGCGGGACCGCAGAGCAGGGCTCCTCACTTGCTTCGTGCAGGGCGTTTCATTCATTCACACAAGCACACCATAGAGTTAGTAAAGTACAGCGGAAAACGTGTTCGCTAGGAGAACAAAGAACTAGAGCTCCAAGCATCCTTACCTTGTCCTGAAGGATCCCGGACGAGCCCCCAAGATGAAAGGTTGTTGCTGAACGATAAGACGCGGGATTCTTGGCCTCCGGAGGAGACGAATTCAATCCGGGGCCAGAGACGAGGCTGGATCGCTCAGAGCTTTTGTGTAATAAAGTTTTATTAAAGTATAAAGGAGATAGGGAAAGCTTCTGACATAGGCATCAGAAGGGGGCAAAAGAGTACCCCCCTCCTAGTCTTTAGCTGTATGTTATATAGTCACTCACAGTCTGTTAATGAAATGAAAGGAATGTCATAAAATTTATAATGGCATCAGATAATTCATTCCAGGCCATAAAACGATTGACTTGAATCTTGTAGAAGGGCAGAATACCAACAAATAGTTCCGTTTACATAGATTAGGGGAACAATACCTGAGTAAGTAAGTTAGGCCGTTTGGCAGAACCAACTTGAAGATAGAGTCTGGGGTTCATTAACATAGCTTAAGACAACATTTCCATACGAAAAAGGCATGTATTGGTTAACTCAAAGTTTGAGAGTAGTTAGCTTTAGGTGAGAACAGGTGTCATGGCAACACAGAATGTTAAGAGAAACCTCCTTTTAAATTTGTATAGAGAAGG
The DNA here is from genome assembly GCF_910594005.1 of Cervus elaphus. NCBI lineage: Eukaryota > Metazoa > Chordata > Mammalia > Artiodactyla > Cervidae > Cervus > Cervus elaphus. The sequence continues at coordinate 8,650,814 of NC_057834.1, read as the reverse complement.
AAAAACAGATCGCTGGTTTGTTTCTTCCTGCCGCTTAAGAGAGAGAAAAATGTATGGCACTTACAGCCTCTTTCCTCCATTTGGAGACCCCTGGCCTTCTTGCCTGTTACCCTCTCACCCTGACTCGAAATAAGGCCGGATATCCCTGCAGTGACTTGAATGCAGGCTCGTCTTGCATCTCCCAAGACGAAAGAATGTCTGAATCCCCTGTGGAGACCACAGAGAAAGACCTAGTTCCCCACCTCATCGCGACCGGAGGCCTCACATCTTTTGAAAACTCCAGAGGGACGCGGAGATCAGTGCCTCCAAAGGAGACGATGCCTGACTCCTCGTGAAACTTGATAGGAGTCCCAGGATTCCTGTGGCACGTGGAAAGGGACCCTTGGTCTCCCGCCTCAGCTGGAGAGGCGTCCCAGTTGCCCTGCCAAGCCTCGAGGAGAATCCCGAGTTGTCCCTCGCAACTAGGCAGGAGTCCTGACGTCGCTGAACAAACACGTGTGTGGAAGGGCCATCCCCGTCGTAACTCGAGAATATACCCCACGTTCCCGCCGCAACTCGAGAAAAACCATGAGACTTCCCCCTCGCCGCGAGATGAGGCCCAATCCCCTACACTGCGTGCAGAGTAATTCCGTGTGGCACATCACACATGAAAGGAGCCTTGATTTCCTTGATGGCACTCCAGAGAAACCCCAAAAACACTGTTTCAAGGCTAGAGGGATCCTGAGGTCCCTGGAGCAACACGAAAGAGCTCCGTTGAACAAAAATCAACTCGAGATGAGGGGTTAGTCCCTGGCGTCGACTCCAGAGGAATGCCACCTTACCACAAGCACCTCAAGAGGACGCTTCTCTCAGCTCTAGGTATGTGAGAGGGACCCTGAGTTAGCGGCCTCAAGTGGAATGGATAACGCTATGCCCTGACTCGAAATAAGGCCGAATATCCCTGCAGTGACTAGAATGCAGGCTCGTCTTGCATCTCCCAAGACGAAAGGATGTCTGAATCCCCTGTGGAGACCACAGAGAAAGACCTAGTTCCCCACCTCATGGCGACCGGGGGCCTCACATCCTTTGAAAACTCCAGAGGTACGCGGAGATCAGTGCCTCCAAAGGAGACGATGCCTGACTCCTCGTGAAACTTGATAGGAGTCCCAGGATTCCTGTGGCACGTGGAAAGGGACACTTGGTCTCCCGCCTCAGCTGGAGAGGCGTCCCAATTGCCCTGCCAAGCCTCGAGGAGAATCGCGAGTAGTCCCTCGCAACTAGCCAGGAGTCCTAAAGTCGCTGAACAAACACGTGGGTGGAAGGGCCATCGCCGTCGTAACTCGAGAATATACCCCATGTTCCCGCCGCAACTCGAGAGAAACTATGAGACTTCCCCCTCGCCGTGAGATGAGGCCCGATTCCCCTGCACTGCATGCAGAGGAATTCCGTGTTGCACATCACACATGAAAGGGGCCTTGATTTCCTTGATGGCACTCCAGAGAAACCCCAAGAACACTGTTTCAAGGCTAGAGGGAACCTGAGGTCACTGTAGCAACACGAAAGAGCTCCGTGGACCAAAAATCAACTCGAGATGAGAGGTTAGTCCCTGGCTTCGACTCCAGAGGAATACCACCTTACCACAAGCACCTCAAGAGGAGGCTTCTCTCAGCTCTAGCTATGTGAGAGGGACCCTGAGTTTGCGGCCTCAAGTGGAATGGACACTGTGATGCCCTGACTCGAAATAAGGCCGGATATCCCTGCAGTGACTTGAATGCAGGCTCGACTTGCATCTCCCAAGACGAAAGGATGTCTGAATCCCCTGTGGAGACCACAGAGAAAGACCTAGTTCCCCACCTCATCGCGACCGGAGGCCTCACATCCTTTGAAAACTCCAGAGGTACGCTGAGATCAGTGCCTCCAAATGAGAGGATGCCTGACTCCTCGGGAAACTTGATAGGAGTCCCAGGATTCCTGTGGCACGTGAAAAGGGACCCTTGGTCTCCCGCCTCAGCTGGAGAGGCGTCCTAATGGCCCTGCCAAGCCTCGAGGAGAATCCCGAGTTGTCCCTCGCAACTAGGCAGGAGTCCTGACATCGCTGAACAAACACGTGGGTGGAAGAGCCATCCCCGTCGTAACTCGAGAATATACCCCAGGTTCCCGCCGCAACTCGAGAAAAACCATGAGACTTCCCCCTCGCCGCGAGATGAGGCACGATCCCCTACACTGCGTGTACAGCAATTCCATGTGGCACATCACACATGAAAGGAGCCTTGATTTCCTTGATGGCACTCCAGAGAAACCCCAAGAACACTGTTTCAAGGCTAGAGGGATCCTGAGGTCACTGTAGTAACACGAAAGAGCTCCGTGGACCAAAAATCAACTCGAGATGAGGGGTTAGTCCCTGGCTTCGACTCCAAAGGAATACCACCTTACCACAAGCACCTCAAGAGGAGGCTTCTCTCAGCTCTAGGTATGTGAGAGGGACCCTGAGTTAGCGGCCCAAGTGGAATGGACACCGCTATGCCCTGACTCGAAATAAACCGGATATCCCTGCAGTGACTAGAATGCAGGCTCGTCTTGCATCTCCCAAGACGAAAGGATGTCTGAATCCCCTGTGGAGACCACAGAGAAAGACCTAGTTCCCCACCTCATCGCGACCGGAGGCCTCACATCCTTTGAAAACTCCAGAGTTACGCGGAGATCAGTGCCTCCAAAGGAGACGACGCCTGACTCCTCGTGAAACTTGATAGGAGTCCCAGGATTCCTGTGGCACTTGGAAAGGGAGCCTTGGTCTCCTGCCTCAGCTGGATAGGCGTCCTAATTGCCCTGCCAAGCCTCGAGGAGAATTCCGAGTTGTCCCTCGCAACTAGGCAGGAGTTCTGACGTCGCTGAACAAACACGTGTGTGGAATGGCCATCCCTGTCGTAACTCGATAATATAGCCCAGGTTCCCGCCGCAACTCGAGAAAAACCATGAGACTTCCACCTCGCCGAGAGATGAGGCCCGATTCCCCTGCACTGCATTCAAAGCAATTCCGTATTCCACATCAAACATGAAAGGAGCCTTGATTTCCTTGATGGCACTCCAGAGAAACCCCAAGAACACTGTTTCAAGGCTAGAGGGATCCTGAGGTCACTGTAGCAACACGAAAGAGCTCCGTGGACCAAAAAGCAACTCGAGATGAGAGGTTAGTCCCTGGCTTCGACTCCAGAGGAATACCACCTTACCACAAGCACCTCAAGAGGAGGCTTCTCTCAGCTCTAAGTATGTGAGAGGGACCCTGATTTTGCGGCCTCAAGTGTAATGGACACTGCGATGCCCTGACTCGAAATAAGGCCGGATATCCCTGCAGTGAATTGAATGCAGGCTCGTCTTGCATCTCCCAAGACGAAAGGATGTCTGAACCCCTCTTGAGACCACAGAGAAAGACCTAGTTCCCCACCTCATCGCGACCGGAGGCCTTACATCCTTTGAAAACTCCAGAGGTACGCGGAGATCAGTGCCTCCAAAGGAGACGATGCCTGACTCCTCGTGAAACTTGATAGGAGTCCCAGGATTTCTGTGGCACGAGGAAAGTGACACTTCGTCTCCCACCTCAGCTGGAGAGGCGTCCCAATTGCCCTACCAAGCCTCGAGGAGAATCCCGAGTTGTCCCTCGCAACTAGGCAGGAGTCCTGACGTGGCTGAACAAACACGTGTGTGGAAGGGCCAACCCCGTCATTACTCGAGAATATACCCCGGGTTCCCACCGCAACTCGAGAAAAACCATGAGACTTCCCCCTCGCCGCAAAATGAGGCCCGATATCCTTCACTGCATGCAGAGCAATTCCGTGCTGCACATCACACATGAAAGGAGCCTTGATTTCCTTGATGGCACTCCAGAGAAACTCCAAGAACACTGTTTCAAGTCTAGAGGAATCCTGAGGTCACTGTAGCAACACGAAAGAGCTCCGTGGACCAAAAATCAACTCGAGATGAGAGGTTAGTCCCTGGCTTCGACTCCAGGGGACTACCACCTTACCACAAGCACCTCAAGAGGAGGCTTCTCTCAGCTCTAGGTATGTCAGAGGTACCCTGAGTTTGCGGCCTCAATTGGAATGGACACCGCGATGCCCTGAATCGAAATACGGCCGGATATCCCTGCAGTGACTTGAATGCAGGCTCGTCTTGCATCTCCCAAGATGAAAGGATGTGTGAATCCCCTGTGGAGACCACAGAGAAAGACCTAGTTCCCCACCTCATCGCGACCGGAGGCCTCACATCCTGTGATAACTCCAGAGGTACGCAGAGATCCGTGCCTCCAAACGAGACGATCCCTGACTCCTCATGAAACTAGATAGGAGTCCCAGGACTCCTGTGGCACGTGGAAAGGGACCCTTGGTCTCCCGCCTCAGCTGGAGAGGCGTCCCAATTGCCCTGCCAAGCCTCGAGGAGAATCCCGAGTTGTCCCTCGCAACTAGGCAGGAGTCCTGACGTCGCTGAACAAACACGTGGGTGGAAGGGCCATCCCCGTCGTAACTCGAGAATATACCCCAGGTTCCCGCCGCAACTCGAGAAAAACCATGAGACTTCCCCCTCGCCGCGAGATGAGGCCCGATTCCCTTGCACTGAGTGCAGAGCAATTCCGTGTTGCACATCACACATGAAAGGAGCCTTGATTTCCTTGATGGCACTCCAGAGAAACCCCAAGATCACTGTTTCCAGGCTAGAGGGATACTGAAGTCAATGTAGCAACACGAAAGAACTCCGTGGACCAAAAATCAACTCGAGATGAGGGGTTAGTCCCTGGCTTCGACTCCAGAGGAATACCACCTTACCACAAGCACCTCAAGTGGAGGCTTCTCTCAGCTCTAGGTATGTGAGAGCGACCCTGAGTTTGCTGCCTCAGGTAGAATGGACACCGCGATGCCCTGACTCGAAATAACGCCAGATGTCCCTGCAGTGACTTGAATGCAGGCTCGTCTTACATCTCCCAAGAGGAAAGGATGTCTGAATCCCCTGTGGAGACCACAGAGAAAGACCTAGTTCCCCACCTCATGGCGACCGGAGGCCTCACATCCTTTGAAAACTCCAGAGGGACGGAGAGACCAGTGCCTCCAAAGGAGACGATGCCTGACTCCTCGTGAAACTTGATAGGAGTCCCAGGATTCCTGTGGCACGTGGAAAGGGACCCTTGGTCTCCCGCCTCAGCTGGAGAAGCGTCCCAATTGCCCTGCCAAGCCTCGAGGTGAATCCCGAGTTGTCCCTCTCAAATAGGCAGGAGTCCTGACGTCGCTGAACAAACACATGGGTGGAAGGGCCATCCCCGTCGTAACTCGAGAATATACCCCAGGTTCCCGCCGCAACTCGAGAAAAACCATGAGACTACCCCCTCGCCGGGAGATGAGGCCAGATTCCCCTGCACTGCGTGCAGAGCAATTCCGTGTTGCACATCAAACATGAAAGGAGCCTTTATTTCCTTGATGACACTCCAGAGAAAACCCAAGAACACTGTTTCAAGGATAGATGGATCCTGAGGTCACTGTCGCCACACGAAAGAGCTCCGTGGACCAAAAATCAACTCGAGATGAGAGGTTAGTCCCTGGCTTCGACTCCAGAGGAATACCACCTTACCACAAGCACCTCAAGAGGAGGATTCTCTCAGCTCTAGCTATGTGAAAGGGACCCTGATTTTGTGGCCTCAAGTGGAATGGACCCTGCGATGCTCTGACGCGAAATAAGGCCTGATATCCCTGCAGTGACTTGAATGCAGGCTTGTCTTGCATCTCCCAAGACGAAAGGATGTCTGAATCCCCTGTGGAGACCACAGAGAAAGACCTAGTTCCCCACCTCATCGCGACTGGAGGCCTCACATCCTTTGAAAACTCCAGAGGGACGCGGAGATCAGTGCCTCCAAAGGAGACGATGCCTGACTCCTCGTGAAACTTGATAGGAGTCCCAGGATTCCTGTGGCACGTGGAAAGGGACCCTTGGTCTCCCGCCTCAGCTGGAGAGGCGTCCCAATTGCCCTGCCAAGCCTCGAGGAGAATCCCGAGTTGTCCCTCTCAAATAGGCAGGAGTCCTGACGTCGCTAAACAAACACGTGGGTGGAAGGGCCTTCCCCGTCGTAACTCGAGAATATACCCCAGGTTCCCGCCACAACTCGAGAAAAACCATGAGACTTCCCCCTCGCAGCGAGATGAGGCCCAATTCCCCTGCCCTGCGTGCAGAGCAATTCCGTCTTGCACATCACACATGAAAGGAACCTTGATTTCCTTGATGGCCTCCAGAGAAACCCCAAGAACACTGTTTCAAAGCTAGAGGGATCCTGAGGTCACTGTAGCCACAGGTAAGAGCTCCGTGGACCAAGAATCAACTCGAGATGAGAGGTTAGTCCCTGGCTTCGACTCCAGAGGAATACCACCTTACCACAAGCACCTCAAGAGGAGGCTTCTCTCAGTTCTAGGTATGTGAGAGGGACCCTGAGTTTGCAGCCTCAAGTGGAATGGACACCGCGATGCCCTGACTCGAAATAAGGCCGGATATCCCTGCAGTGACTTGAATGCAGGCTCGTCTTGCATCTCCCAAGACGAAAGGATGTCTGAATCCCCTGTGGAGACCACAGAGAAAGACCTAGTTCCCCACCTCATCGCGACCGGAGGCCTCACATCCTTTGAAAACTCCAGAGGTACGCGGAGATCAGTGCCTCCAAAGGAGACGATGCCTGACTCCTCGTGAAACTTGATAGGAGTCCCAGGATTCCTGTGGCACGTGGAAAGGGACCCTTGGTCTCCCGCCTCAGCTGGAGAGGCGTCCCAATTGCCCTGCCAAGCCTCGAGGAGAATCCCGAGTTGTCCCTCGCAACTAGGCAGGAGTCCTGCCGTCGCTGAACAAACACGTGGGTGGAAGGGCCATCCCCGTCGTAACTCGAGAATATACCCCAGGTTCCCGCCGCAACTCGAGAAAAACCATGAGACTTCCCCCTCGCTGCGAGATGAGGCCCGATTCCCCTGCACTGCGTGCAGAGCAATTCCGTGTTGCACATCACACATGAAAGGAGCCTTGATTTCCTTGATGGCACTCCAGAGAAACCCCAAGAACACTGTTTCAAGGCTAGAGGGATCCTGAGGTCACTGTAGCAACACGAAAGAGCTCCGTGGACCACAAATCAACTCGAGATGAGAGGTTAGTCCCTGGCTTCGACTCCATAAGAATACCACCTTACCACAAGCACCTCAAGAGGAGGCTTCTCTCAGCTCTAGTTATGTGAGAAGGACCCTGAGTTTGCGACCTCAAGTGGAATGAACACCGCGATGCCCTGACTCGAAATAAGGCCGGATATCCCTGCAGTGACTTGAATGCAGGCTCGTCTTGCATCTCCCAAGACGAAAGGATGTCTGAATCCTCTGTGGAGACCACAGAAAAAGACCTAGTTCCCCACCTCATGGCGACCGGAGGCCTCACATCCTTTGAAAACTCCAGAGGTACGCGGAGATCAGTGCCTCCAAAGGAGAAGATGCCTGCCTCCTCGTGGAACTTGATAGGAGTCCCAGGATTCCTGTGGCACGTGGAAAGGGACCCTTGGTCTCCCGCCTCAGCAGGAGAGGCGTCCCAATTGCCCTGCCAAGCCTCGAGGAGAATCCCGAATTGTCCCTCGCAACTAGGCAGGAGTCCTGACGTCACTGAACAAACACGTGGGTGGAAGGGCCATCCCCGTCGTAACTCGAGATTATACCCCAGGTTCCCGCCGCAACTCGAGAAAAACCATGAGACTTCCCCCTCGCCGCGAGATGAGGCCCGATTCCCCTGCACTGCGTGCAGCGCAATTCCGTGTTGCACATCACATATGAAAGGAGCCTTGATTTCCTTGATGGCACTCCAGAGAAACCCCAAGAACACTGTTTCAAGGCTAGAGGGATCCTGAGGTCACTGTAGCAACACGAAAGAGCTCCGAGGACCAGAAATCAACTCGAGATGAGAGGTTAGTCCCTGGCTTCGACTCCAGAGGAATACCACCTTACCACAAGCACCTCAAGAGGAGGCTTCTCTCAGCTCTAGGTATGTGAGAGGGACCCTGAGTTTGCGGCCTCAAGTGGAATGGACACTGCGATGCCCTGACGCGAAATAAGGCAGGATATCCCTGCAGTGACTTGAATGCAGGCTCGTCTTGCATCCCCCAAGACGAAAGGATGTCTGAATCCCCTGTGGAGACCACAGAGAAAGACCTAGTTCCCCACCTCATCGCGACCGGAGGCCTCACATCCTTTGAAAACTCCAGAGGTACGCGGAGATCAGTGCCTCCAAAGGAGACGATGCCTGACTCCTCGGGAAACTTGATAGGAGTCCCAGGATTCCTGTGGCACGTGGAAAGGGACCCTTGGTCTCCCGCCTCAGCTGAAGAGGCGTCCCAATTGCCCTGCCAAGCCTTGAGGAGAATCCCGAGTTGTCCCTCGCAACTAGGCAGGAGTCCTGCCGTCGCTGAACAAACACGTGGGTGGAAAGGCCCTCCCCGTCGTAACTGGAGAATATACACCAGGTTCCCGCCGCAACTCGAGAAAAACCATGAGACTTCCCCCTCGCTGCGAGATGAGGCCAGATTCCCCTGCACTGCGTGCAGAGCAATACCGTTTTGCACTTCACACATGAAAGGAGCCTTGATTTCCTTGATGGCACTCCAGAGAAACCCCAAGAACACTGTTTCAAGGCTAGAGGGATCCTGAGGTCACTGTAGCAACACGAAAGAGCTCCGTGGACCAAGAATCAACTCGAGATGAGAGGTTAGTCCCTGGCTTCGACTCCAGAGGACCACCACCTTACCACAAGCACCTGAAGAGGAGGCTTCTCTCAGCTCTAGGTATGTGAGAGGGACCCTGAGTTTGCGCCCTCAAGTGGAATGAACACCGCGATGCCCTGACTCGCGTGAAGGCCAGATATCCCTGCAGTGACTTGAATGCAGGCTCGTCTTGCATCTCCGAAGACGAAAGGATTTCTGAATCCTCTGTGGAGACCACAGAGAAAGACCTAGTTCCCCACCTCATCGCGACCGGAGGCCTCACATCCTTTGAAATCTCCAGAGGTACGCGGAGATCAGTGCCTCCAAAGGAGACGATGCCTGACTCCTCGTGAAACTTCTTAGGAGTACCAGGATTCCTGTGGCACGTGGAAAGGGACCCTTGGTCTCCCGCCTCAGCTGGAGAGGCGTCCCAATTGCCCTGCCAAGCCTCGAGGAGAATCCGCAGTTGTCCCTCGCAACTAGGCAGGAATCCTGATGTCGCTGAACAAACACGTGTGTGTAAGGTCCATCCCCATCGTAACTCGATAATATAGCCCAGGTTCCCGCCGCCACCGAGAAAAACCATGAGACTTCCCCCTCGCCGCGAGATGAGGCCCGATTCTCCTACACTGCATGCAGAGCAATTCCGTGATGCACATCACACATGAAAGGAGCCCTGATTTCCTTGATCACACTCCAGGGAAACCCCGAGAACACTGTATCAAGGCTAGAGGGATCCTGAGGTCACTGTAGCAACAAGAAAGAGCTCCATGGACCAAAAATCAACTCGAGATGAGAGGTTAGTCCCTGGCTTCGACTCCAGACGAATACCACCTTACCACAAGCACCTCAAGAGGAGGCTTCTCTCAGCTCTAGCTATGTGAGAGGGACCCTGAGTTTGCGGCCTCAAGTGGAATGGACACCGCGATGCCCTGGCTCGAAATAAGGCCGGATATCCCTGCAGTGACTTGAATGCAGGCTCGTCTTGCATCTCCCAAGACGAAATCCTGTCTGAATCCCCTGTGGAGACCACAGAGAAAGACGTAGTTCCCCACCTCATGGCGACCGGAGGCCTCACATCCTTTGAAAACTCCAGAGGTACGCGGAGATCAGTGCCTCCAAAGGAGACGATGCCTGACTCCTCGTGAAACTTGATAGGAGTCCCAGGATTCCTGTGGCACGTGGAAAGGGACCCTTGGTCTCCCGCCTCAGCTGGAGAGGCGTCCCAATTGCCCTCCCAAGCCTCGAGGAGAATCCCGAGTTGTCCCTCGCAGCTAGGCAGGAGTCCTGCCGTCGCTGAACAAACACGTGGGTTGAAGGGCCATCCCCGTCGTAACTCGAGATTATACCCCAGGTTCCCGCCGCAACTCGAGAAAAACCATGAGACTTCCCCCTCGCCATGAGATGAGGCCCAATTCCCCTGCACTGCGTGCAGAGCAATTTCGTGTTGCACATCACACATGAAAGGAGCCTTGATTTCCTTGATGGCACTCCAGAGAAACCCCAAGAACACTGTTTCAAGGCTAGAGGGATCCTGAGGTCACTGTAGCAACACGAAAGAGCTCCGTGGACCAACAATCAACTCGAGATGAGAGGTTAGTCCCTGGCTTCGACTCCAGAGGAATACCACCTTACCACAAGCACCTCAAGAGGAGGCTTTTCTCAGCTCTAGGTATGTGAGAGGGACCCTGAGTTTGCGGCCTCAAGTGGAATGGAGACCGCGATGCCCTGACTCAAAATAAGACCGGATATACCTGCAGTGTCTTGAATGCAGGCTCCTCTTGCATCTCCCAAGACGAAAGGATGTCTGAATCCCCTGTGGAGACCACAGAGAAAGACCTAGTTCCCCACCTAATCGCGACCGGAGGCCTCACATCCTTTGAAAACTCCAGAGGTACGCGGAGATCAGTGCCTCCAAAGGAGACGATGCCTGACTCCTCGTGAAACTTGATAGGAGTCCCAGGATTCCTGTGGCACGTGGAAAGGGACCCTTGGTCTCCCGCTTCAGCTGGAGAGGCGTCCCAATTGTCCTGCCAAGCCTCGAGGAGAATCCCGAGTTGTCCCTCGCAACTAGGCAGGAGTCCTGCCATCGCTGAACAAACACGTGTGTAGAAGGGCCATCCCCGTTGTAACTCGAGAATATAACCCTGGTTCCCGCCACAACTCGAGATAAACCATGAGACTTCCCCCTCGCCGCGAGATGAGGCCCGATTCCCCTGCACTGCGTGCAGAGCAATTCCGTGTTGCACATCACACATGAAAGGAGCCTTGATTTCCTTGATGGCACTCCAGAGAAACCCCAAGAACACTGTTTCAAGGCAAGAGGGATCCTGAGGTCACTGTAGCAACACGAAAGAGCTCCGTGGACCAAAAATCAACTCGAGATGAGAGGTTAGTCCCTGGCTTCGACTCCAGGGGAATACCACTTTACCACAAGCACCTCAAGAGGAGGCTTCTCTCAGCTCTAGGTATGTGAGAGGGACCCTGAGTTTGCGGCCTCAAGTGGAATGGACACCGCGATGCCCTGACTCGTAATAAGGCCGGATATCCCTGCAGTGACTTGAATGCAGGCTCGTCTTGCATCTCTCAAGACGAAAGGATGTCTGAATCCCCTGTGGAGACTACAGAGAAAGACCTAGTTCCCCACCTCATCGCGATCGGAGGCCTCACATCCTTTGAAAACTCCAGAGGTACGCGGAGTTCAGTGCCTCCAAAGGAGACGATTCCTGACTCCTCGTGAAACTTGATAGGAGTCCCAGGATTCCTGTGGCACGTGGAAAGGGACCCTTGGTCTCCCGCCTCAGCTGGAGAGGCATCCCAATTGCCCTGCCAAGCCTCGAGGAGAATCCCGAGTTGTCCCTCACAACTAGGCAGGAGTCCTGACGTCGCTGAACAAACACGTGGGTGGAAGGGCCATCCCCGTTGTAACTCGAGAATATACCCCAGGTTCTCGCCGCAACTCGAGAAAAACCATGAGACTTCCCCCTCGCCGCGAGATGAGGCCCGATTCCCCTGCACTGCGTGCAGAGCAATTCCGTGTTGCACATCACACATGAAAGGAGCCTTGATTTCCTTGATGGCACTCCAGAGAAACCCCAAGAACACTGTTTCAAGGCTAGAGGGTTCCTGAGGTCACTGTAGCAACACGAAAGAGCTCCGTGGACCAACAATCAACTCGAGATGAGAGGTTAGTCCCTGGCTTCGACTCCAGAGGAATACCACCTTACCACAAGCACCTCAAGAGGTGGCTTCTCTCAGCTCTAGCTATGTGCTGAGTTTGCGGCCTCAAGGGGAATGGACACCGCGATGCCCTGACTCGAAATAAGGCCGGATATCCCTGCAGTGACTTGAATGCAGGCTCGTCTTGCATCTCCCAAGACGAAAGGATGTCTGAATTCTCTGTGGAGACCACAGAGAAAGACCTAGTTCCCCACCTCATCGCGAGCGGTTGCCTCACATCCTTTGAAAACTCCAGAGGTACGCGGAGATCAGTGCCTCCAAAGGAGACGATGCCTGACTCCTCGTGAAACTTGATAGGAGTCCCAGGATTCCTGTGGCACGTGGAAAGGGACCCTTGGTCTCCCGCCTCAGCTGGAGAGGCGTCCAAATTGCCCTGCCAAGCCTCGAGGAGAATCCCGAGTTGTCCCTCGCAACTAGGCAGGAGTCCTGAGGTCGCTGAACAAACACGTGGGTGTAAGGGCCATCCCCGTCGTAACTCGAGAATATACCCCAGGTTCCCGCCGCAACTCGAGAAAACCCATGAGACTTCCCCCTCGAAGCAAAATGAGGCCCTATTCCCCTGCACTGCGTGCAGAGCATTTCCGTGTTGCACATCACACATGAAAGGAGCCTTGATTTCCTTGATGGCACTCCAGAGAAACCCCAAGAACACTGTTTCAAGGCTAGCGGGATCCTGAGGTCACTGTAGCAACACGAAAGAGCACCGTGGACCAAGAATCAACTCGAGATGAGAGGTTAGTACCTGGCTTCGACTCCAGAGGAATACCACCTTACCACAAGCACATCAAGAGGAGGCTTCTCTCAGCTCTAGGTATGTGAGAGGGACCCTGAGTTTGCGGCCTCAAGTGGAATGGACACTGCGATGCCCTGGCTCGAAATAAGGCCGGATATCCCTGCAGTGACTTGAATGCAGGCTCGTCTTGCATCTCCCAAGACGAAAGCCTGTCTGAATCCCCTGTGGAGACCGCAGAGAAAGACCTAGTTCCCCATCTCATGGCGACCGGAGGCCTCACATCCTTTGAAAACTCCAGAGGTATGCGGAGATCAGTGCCTCCAAAGGAGACGATGCCTGACTCCTCGTGAAACTTGATAGGAGTCCCAGGATTCCTGTGGCACGTGGAAAGGGACACTTGGTCTCCCGCCTCAGCTGGAGAGGCGTCCCAATTGCCCTGTCAAGCCTCGAGGAGAATCCCGAGTTGTCCCTCGCAACTAGGCAGGAGTCCTGACGTCGCTGAACAAACACGTGGGTGGAAGGGCCATCCCCGTCGTAACTCGAGAATATACCCCAGGTTCCCGCCGCAACTCGAGAATAACCATGAGACTTCACCCTCGCCGTGAGATGAGGCCCGATTCCCCTGCACTGCATGCAGAGCAATTCCGTGTTGCAGATCACACATGAAAGGAGCCTTGATTTCCTTGGTGGCACTCCAGAGAAACCCCAAGAACACTGTTTCAAGGCAAGAGGGATCCTGAGGTCACTGTAGCAACACGAAAGAGCTCCGTGGACCAAAAATCAACTCGAGATGAGAGGTTAGTCCCTGGCTTCGACTCCAGAGGAATACCACCTTACCAGAAGCACCTCAAGAGGAGGCTTCTCTCAGCTCTAGCTATGTGCTGAGTTTGCGGCCTCAAGGGGAATGGACACCGCGATGCCCTGACTCGAAATAAGGCCTGAATCCCTTCAGTGACTTGAATGCAGGCTCGTCTTGCATCTCCCAAGACGAAAGGATGTCTGAATCCCCTGTGGAGACCACAGAAAAAGACGTAGTTCCCCACCTCATTGCGAGCGGGGGCCTCACATCCTTTGAAAACTCCAGAGGTACGCGGAGATCAGTGCCTCCAAAGGAGACGATGCCTGACTCCTCGTGAAACTTGATAGGAGTCCCAGGATTCCTGTGGCACGTGGAAAGGGACCCTTGGTCTCCCGCCTCAGCTGGAGAGGCGTCCCAATTGCCCTGCCAAGCCTCGAGGAAAATCCCGAGTTGTCCCTCGCAACTAGGCAGGAGTCCTGACGTCGCTCAACAAACACGTGGGTGTAAGGGCCATCCCCGTCGTAACTCGAGAATATACCCCAGGTTCCCGCCGCAACTCGAGAAAACCCATGAGACTTTCCCCTCGAAGCAAAATGAGGCCCTATTCCCCTGCAATGCGTGCACAGCATTTCCGTGTTGCACATCACACATGAAAGGAGCCTTGATTTCCTTGATGGCACTCCAGAGAAACCCCAAGAACACTGTTTCAAGGCTAGAGGGATCCTGAGGTCACTGTAGCAACACGAAAGAGCACCGTGGACCAAGAATCAACTCGAGATGAGAGGTTAGTCCCTGGCTTCGAATCCAGAGGAATACCACCTTACCACAAGCACCTCAAGAGGAGGCTTCTCTCAGCTCTAGGTATGTGAGAGGGACCCTGAGTTTGCGGCCTCAAGTGGAATGGACACTGCGTTGCCCTGACTCGAAATAAGGCCGGATATCCCTGCAGTGACTTGAATGCAGGCTCGTCTTGAATCGCCCAAGGTGAAAGGATGTCTGAATCCCTGTGGAGACTACAGAGAAAGACCTAGTTCCCCATCTCATGGCGAGCGGAGGCCTCACATCCTTTGAAAACTCCAGAGGTACGCGGAGATCAGTGCCTCCAAAGGAGACAATGCCTGACTCCTCGTGAAACTTGATAGGAGTCCCAGGATTCCTGTGGCACGTGGAAAGGGACACTTGGTCTCCCGCCTCAGCTGGAGAGGCGTCCCAATTGCCCTGCCAAGCCTCGAGGAGAATCCCGAGTTGTCCCTCGTAACTAGGCAGGAGTCCTGACGTCGCTGAACAAACACGTGTGTGGAAGGGCCATCCCCGTCTTAACTCGAGAATATACCCCAGGTTCCCGCCGCAACTCGAGATAAACCATGAGACTTCCCCCTCGCCGCGAGATGAGGTTCGATTCCCCTGTACTGCGTGCAGAGCAATTCCGTGTTGCACATCACACATGAACGGAGCCTTGATTTCCTTGATGGCACTCCAGAGAAACCCCAAGAACACTGTTTCAAGGCTAGAGGGATCCTGAGGTCATTGTAGCAACACAAAAGAGCTCCGAGGACCAAAAATCAACTCTAGATGAGAGGTTAGTTCCTGTCTTCGACTCCAGAGGAATACCACCTTACCACAAGCACCTCAAGAGGAGGCTTCTCTCAGCTCTAGGTATGTGAGAGGGACCCTGATTTTGCGGCCTCAAGTGGAATGGACACCGCGATGCACTGACGTGAAATAAGGCCGGATAAACCTGCAGTGACTTGAATGCAGGCTCGTCAGGCATCTCCCAAGATGAAAGAATGTCTGAATCCCATGTGGAGACCACAGAGAAAGACCTAGTTCCCAACATCATGGCGACCGGAGGCCTCACATCCTTTGAAAACTCCAGAGGTACGCGGAGATCAGTGCCTCCAAAGGAGACGACGCCTGACTCCTCCTGAAACTTTATAGAAGGCCCAGGATTTCGGTGGCACGTGGAAAGGGACCCTTGGTCTCCCGCCTCAGCTGGAGAGGCGTCCCAATTGCCCTGCAAAGCCTCGAGGAGAATCCCGAGGTGTCCCTCGAAACTAGGCAGGAGTCCTGCCGTCGCTGAAGAAACACGTGTGTGGAAGGGCCATCCCCGTCGTAACTCGAGAATATACCACAGGTTCCCACCGCAACTCGAGAAAAACCATGAGACTTCCCCCTCGCCGCGAGATGAGGCCCGATTCCCCTGCACTCCGTGCAGAGCAATTCCGTCTTGCACATCACACATGAAAGGAGCCTTGATTTCCTTAATGGCACTCCAGAGAAACCCCAAGAACACTGTTTCAAGGCTAGAGGGATCCTGAGGTCAATGTAGCTACACGAAAGAGGTCCGTGGACCAAGAATCAACTCGAGATGAGAGGTTAGTCCCTGGCTTCGACACCAGAGGAATACCACCTTACCACAAGCACTTCAAGAGGAAGCTTCTCTCAGCTCTAGGTATGTGAGAGGGACCCTGATTTTGCGGCCTCAAGTGGAATGGACACTGTGATGCCCTGACGCGAAATAAGGCCGGATATCCCTGCAGTGACTTGAATGCAGGCTCGTCTTGCATCTCCCAAGACGAGAGGATGTCTTAATCCCCTGTGCAGACCACAGAGAAAGACCTAGTTTCTCACCTCATCGCGACCGGAGGCCTCACATCCTTTGAAAACTCCAGAGGTATGCGGAGATCAGTGCCTCCAAAGGAGACGATGCCTGACTCCTCGTGAAACTTGATAGGAGTCCCAGGATTCCTGTGGCACGTGGAAAGGGACACTTGGTCTCCCGCCTCAGCTGGAGAGGCGTCCCAATTGCCCTGCCAAGCCTCGAGGAGAATCCCGAGTTGTCCCTCGCAACTAGGCAGGAGTCCTGCCGTCGCTCAACAAACACGTGGGTGGAAGGGCCATCCCCGTCGTAACTCAAGAATATACCCCAGGTTCCCGCCGCAACTCGAGAAAAACCATGAGACTACCCCCTCGCCGCGAGATGAGGCCCGATTCCCCTACACTGCGTGCAGAGCAATTCCGTGTTGCACATCACACATGAAAAAAACCTTGATTTCCTTGATGGCACTCCAGAGAAACCCCAAGAACACTGTTTCAAGGCTAGAGGGATCCTGAGGTCAGTGTAGCTACACGAAAGTGCTCCGTGGACCAAGAATCAACTCGAGATGAGAGGTTAGTCCCTGGCTTCGACTCCAGAGGACTACCACCTTACCACAAGCACCTCAAGAGGAGGCTTCTCTCAGCTCTAGGTATGTGAGAGGGACCCTGAGTTTGCGGCCTCAAGTGGAATAAACACCTCGATGCCCTGACTCGAAATAAGGCCGGATATCCCTGCAGTGACTTGAATGCAGGCTCGTCTTGCATCGCCCAAGACGAAAGGATGTCTGAATCCCCTGTGTAGACCATAGAGAAAGACCTAGTTCCCCACCTCATCGCGACCGGAGGCCTCACATCCTTTGAAAACTCCAGAGGTACGCGGAGATCAGTGCCTCCAAAGGAGACGATGCCTGACTCCTCGTGAAACTTGATAGGAGTCCCAGGATTCCTGTGGCACGTGGAAAGGGACCCTTGGTCTCCCGCCTCAGCTGGAGAGGCGTCCCAATTGCCCTGCCAAGCCTCGAGGAGAATCCCGAGTTGTCCCTCGCAACTAGGCAGGAGTCCTGACGTCGGTGAACAAACACGTGTGTGGAAGGGCCATCCCCGTCGTAACTCGAGAATATACCCCAAGTTCCCGCCGCACCTCGAGAGAAACCATGAGACTTCACCCTCGCCGCAAAATGAGGCCCGATTCCCCTGCACTGCGTGCAGAGCAATTCTGTGTTGCACATCACACATGAAAAGAGCCTTGATTTCCTTGGTGGCACTCCAGAGAAACCCCAAGAACACTGCTTCAAGGCTAGAGGGATCCTGAGGTCACTGGAGCAACACGAAAGAGCTCCGTGGACCACAAATCAACTCGAGATGAGAGGTTAGTCCCTGGCTTCGACTCCAGAGGCATACCACCTTACCACAAGCACCTCAAGAGGAGGCTTCTCTCAGCTCTAGGTATGTGAGAGGGACCCTGATATTGCGGCCTCAACTGGAATGGACACCGCGATGCCCTGGCTCGAAATAAGGCCGGATATCCCTGCAGTGACTTGAATGCAGGCTCGTCTTGCATCTCCCAAGACGAAAGGATGTCTGAATCACCTGTGTAGACCACAGAGAAAGACCTAGTTCCCCACCTCATCGCGCCCGGAGGCCTCACATCCTTTGAAAACTCCAGAGGTACGCGGAGATCAGTGCCTCCAAAGGAGACGATGCCTGACTCCTCGTGAAACTTGATAGGAGTCCCAGGATTCCTGTGGAACGTGGAAAGGGACACTTGGTCTCCCGCCTCAGCTGGAGAGGCGTCCCAATTGCCCTGCCAAGCCTCGAGGAGAATCCCGAGTTGTCCCTCGCAACTAGGCAGCAGTCCTGACGTCGCTGAACAAACACGTGGGTGGAAGGCCATCCCCGTCGTAACTCGAGAATATACCCCAGGATCCCGCCGCAACTCGAGAAAAACCATGAGACTTCCCCCTCGCCGCGAGATGAGGCCCGATTCCCCTGCACTGCATGCAGAGCAATTCCGTGTTGCACATCACACATGAAAGGAGCCTTGATTTCCTTGATGGCACTCCAGAGAAACCCCAAGAACACTGTTTCAAGGCTAGCGGGATCCTGAGGTCACTGTAGCAACACGAAAGAGCTCCGTGGACCAAAAATCAACTCGAGATGAGAGGTTAGTCCCTAACTTCGACTCCAGAGGAATATCACCTTACCACAAGCACCTCAAGAGGAGGCTTCTCTCAGCTCTAGGTATGTGAGAGGGACCCTGAGTTTGCGGCCTCAAGTGGAATGGACACTGCGATGACCTGACGCGAAATAAGGCCGGATATCCCTGCAGTGACTTGAACGCAGGCTCGTCTTGCATCTCCCAAGATGAAAGGATGTCTGAATCCCCTGTGGAGACCACAGAGAAAGACCTAGTTCCCCACCTCATCGCGACCGGAGGCCTCACATCATATGAAAACTCCAGAGGTACACGGAGATCAGTGCCTCCGAAGGAGACGATGCCTGACTCCTCGTGAAACTTGATAGGAGTCCCCGGATTCCTGTGGCACGTGGACAGGGACCCTTGCTCTCCCGCCTCAGCTGGAGAGGCGTCCCAATTGCCCTGCCAAGCCTCGAGGAGAATCCCGAGTTGTCCCTCGCAACTAGGCAGGAGTCCTGACGTCGCTGAAGAAACACGTGGGTGGAAGGTCCATCCCCTCGTAACTCAAGAATATACCCCAGGTTCCCGCCGCAACTCGAGAAAAACCATGAGACTTCCCCCTCGCCGCGAGATGAGGCCCGATTCCCCTGCACTGCGGGCAGAACAATTCCGTGTTGCACATCACACATGAAAGGAGCCTTGATTTCCTTGGTGGCACTCCAGAGAAACCCCAAGAACACTGTTTCAAGGCTAGAGGGATCCTGAGGTCATTGTAGCAACACGAAAGAGCTCCGTGGACCAAAAATCAACTCGAGATGAGAGGTTAGTCCCTGGCTTCGACTCCAGAGGAATACCACCTTACCACAAGCACCTCAAGAGGAGGCTTCTCTCAGCTCCAGTTATGTGAGCGGGACCCTGATTTTGCGGCTTCAAGTGGAATGGACACTGCGATGCCCTGACGCGAAATAAGGCCGGATATCCCTGCAGTGACTTGAATGCAGGCTCGTCTTGCATTTCCCAAGATGAAAGAATGTCTGAATCCCCAGTGGAGACCACAGAGACAGACCTAGTTTCCTACCTCATGGCGACCGGAGGCCTCACATCCTTTGAAAACTCCAGAGGTACGCGGAGATCAGTGCCTCCAAAGGAGACGATGCCTGACTCCTCGTGAAACTTGATAGGAGTCCCAGGATTCCTGTGGCACGTGGAAAGGGACCCTTGGTCTCCCGCCTCAGCTGGAGAGGCGTCCCAATTGCCCTGTCAAGCCTCGAAGAGAATCCCGTGTTGACCCTCGCAACTAGGCAGGAGTCCTGACGTCGCTGAACAAACACGTGGGTGGAAGGGCCATCCCCGTTGTAACTCGAGAATATACCCCAGGTTCCCGCCGCAACTCGAGAAAAACCATGAGACTTCCCATTCGCCGCGAGATGAGGCCCGATTCCCCTGCACTGCGTGCAGAGCAATTACGTGTTGCACATCACACATGAAAGGAGCCTTGATTTCCTTGATGGCATTCCAGAGAAACCCCAAGAACACTGTTTCAAGGCTAGAGGGATACTGAGGTCACTGTAGCAACACGAAAGAGCTCCGTGGACCAGAAATCAACTCGAGATGAGAGGTTAGTCCCTGGCTTCGACTCCAGAGGAATACCACCTTACCACAAGCACCTCAAGAGGAGGCTTCTCTCAGCTCTAGGTATGTGAGAGGGACCCTGAGTTTGCGGCCTCAAGTGGAATGGACACTGCGATGCCCAAACGCGAAATAAGGCCGGATATCCCTGCAGTGACTTGAATACAGGCTCGTCTTGCATTTCCCAAGATGAAAGAATGTCTGCATCCCCTGTGGAGACCACAGAGAAAGACCTAGTTTCCTACCTCATGGTGACCGGAGGCCTCACAACCTTTGAAAACTCCAAAGGTACGGGGAGATCAGTGCCTCCAAAGGAGACGATGCCTGACTCCTCGTGAAACTTGATAGGAGTCCCAGGATTCCTGTGGCACGTGGATAGGGACCCTTGGTCTCCCGCCTCAGCTGGAGAGGCGTCCCAATTGCCCTGCCAAGCCTCGAGGAGAATCCCGAGTTGTCCCTCGCAACTAGGCAGGAGTCCTGCCGTCGCTGATCAAACACGTGGGTGTAAGGGCCATCCCCGTCGTAACTCGAGAATATACCCCAGGTTCCCGCCGCAACTTGAGAAAAACCATGAGACTTCCCCCTCGCCGCGAGATGAGGCCCGATTCCCCTGCACTGCGTGCAGAGCAATTCCGTGTTGCACATCAGACATGAAAGGAGCCTTGATTTCCTTGGTGGCACTCCAGAGAAACCCCAAGAACACTGTTTCAAGGCTAGAGGGATCCTGAGGTCACTGTAGCAACACGAAAGAGCTCCGTGGACCAAAAATCAACTCGAGATGAGAGGTTAGTCCCTGGCTTCGAATCCAGAGGAATACCACCTTACCACAAGCACCTCAAGAGGAGGCTTCTCTCAGCTCTAGGTATGTGAGAGGGACCCTGAGTTTGCGGCCTCAAGTGGAATGGAAACTGCGATGCCCTGACTCGAAATAAGGCCGGATATCCCTGCAGTTACTTGAATGCAGGCTCGTCTTGCATCGCCCAAGGTGAAATGATGTCTGAATCCCCTGTGGAGACCACAGAGAAAGACCTAGTTTCCCACCTCATGCCGACCGGAAGCCTCACATCCTTTGAAAACTCCAGAGGTACGCGGAGATCAGTGCCTCCAAAGGAGACGATGCCTGACTCCTCGTGAAACTTGATAGGAGTCCCAGGATTCCTGTGGCACGTGGAAAGGGACCCTTGGTCTCCCGCTTCAGCTGGAGAGGCATCCCAATTGTCCTGCCAAGCCTCGAGGAGAATCCCGAGTTGTCCCTCGCAACTAGGCAGGAGTCCTGCCATCGCTGAACAAACACGTGTGTAGAAGGGCCATCCCCGTTGTAACTCGAGAATATAACCCTGGTTCCCGCCACAACTCGAGATAAACCATGAGACTTCCCCCTCGCCGCGAGATGAGGCCCGATTCCCCTGCACTGCGTGCAGAGCAATTCCGTGTTGCACATCACACATGAAAGGAGCCTTGATTTCCTTGATGGCACTCCAGAGAAACCCCAAGAACACTGTTTCAAGGCAAGAGGGATCCTGAGGTCACTGTAGCAACACGAAAGAGCTCCGTGGACCAAAAATCAACTCGAGATGAGAGGTTAGTCCCTGGCTTCGACTCCAGAGGAATACCACCTTACCACAAGCACCTCAAGAGGAGGCTTCTCTCAGCTCTAGGTATGTGAGAGGGACCCTGAGTTTGCGGCCTCAAGTGGAATGGACACCGCGATGCCCTGACTCGAAATAAGCCCGGATATCCCTGCAGTGACTTGAATGCAGGCTAGTCTTGCATTTCCCAAGATGAAAGAATGTCTGCATCCCCTGTGGAGACCACAGAGAAAGACCTAGTTTTCTACCTCATGGTGACCGGAGGCCTCACATCCTTTGAAAACTCTAAAGGTACGGGGAGATCAGTGCCTCCAAAGGAGACGATGCCTGACTCCTCGTGAAACTTGATAGGAGTCCCAGGATTCCTGTGGCACGTGGAAAGGGACCCTTGGTCTCCCGCCTCAGCTGGAGAGGCGTCCCAATTGCCCTGCCAAGCCTCCAGGAGAATCCCGAGTTGTCCCTCGCAACTAGGCAGGAGTCCTGACGTCGCTGAACAAACACGTGTGTGGAAGGGCCATCCCCGTCGTAACTCGAGAATATACCCCAGGTTCCCGCCGCAACTCGAGAAAAACATTGAGATTTCCCCCTCGCCGCGAGATGAGGCCCGATTCCCCTGCAATGCGTGCAGAGCAATACCGTGTTGCACATCAAACTTGAAAGGAGCCTTGATTTCCTTGATGGCACTCCAGAGAAACCCCAAGAACACTGTTTCAAGGCTAGAGGGATCCTGAGGTCACTGTAGCAACACGAAAGAGCTCCGTGGACCAAAAATCAACTCGAGATGAGAGGTTAGTCCCTGGCTTTGACTTCAGAGGACTACCACCTTACCACAATCACCTCAAGAGGAGGCTTCTCTCAGCTCTAAGTATGTGAGAGGGACCCAGAGTTCGCGGCCTCAAGTGGAATGGACACCGCGATGCCCTGACTCGAAATAAGGCCGGATATCCCTGCAGTGACTTGAATGCAGGCTCGTCTTGCATCTTCCAAGACGAAAGGATGTCTGAATCCCCTGTGGTGACCACAGAGAAAGACCTAGTTCCCCACCTCTTCGCGACCGGAGGCCTCACATCCTTTGAAAACGCCAGAGGTTCGCGGAGATCAGTGCCTCCAAAGGAGACGATGCCTGACTCCTCGTGAAACTTGATAGGAGTCCCAGGATTCCTGTGGCACGTGGAAAGGGACCCTTGGTCTCCCACATCAGCTGGACAGGCGTCTCAATTGCCCTGCCAAGCCTCGAGGAGAATCCCTAGTTGTCCCTCGCAACTAGGCAGGAGTCCTGCCGTCGCTGATCAAACACTTGGATGGAAGGGCCATCCCCGTTGTAACTCGAGAATATACCCCAGGTTCCCGCCGCAACTCGAGAAAAACCATGAGACTTCCCCCTCGCCGCGAGATGAGGCCCGATTCCCCTGCACTGCGTGCAGAGCAATTCCGTGTTGCACATCACAAATGAAAGGAGCCTTGATTTCCTTGATGGCACTCCAGAGAAACCCCAAGAACACTGTTTCAAGGCTAGAGGGATCCTGAGGTCACTGTAGCAACACGAAAGAGCTCCGTGGACCAAAAAGCAACTCGAGATGAGAGGTTAGTCCCTGGCTTCGACTCCAGAGGAATACCACCTTACCACAAGCACCTCAAGAGGAGGCTTCTCTCAGCTCTAGCTATGTGAGAGGGACCCTGAGTTTCCGGCCTCAAGTGGAATGGACACCGCGATGCCCTGACTCGAAATAAGGCTGGATATCCCTGCAGTGACTTGAATGCAGGCTCGTCTTGCATCTCCCAAGATGAAAGGATGTCTGAATCGCCTGTGGAGACCACAGAGAAAGACCTAGTTCCCCACCTCATCCCGACCGGAGGCCTCACATTCTTTGATAAATCCAGAGGTATGCAGAGATTAGTGCTTCCAAATGAGAAGATGCCTGACTCCTCGTGAAACTTGATAGGAGTCCCAGGATTCCTGTGGCACGTGGAAAGGGAAACTTGGCCTCCCGCCTCAGCTGGAGAGGCATCCCAATTGCCCTGCCAAGCCTCGAGGAGAATCCCGAGTTGTCCCTCGCAACTAGGCAGAAGTCCTGACGTCGCGGAACAAACACGTGTGTGGAAGGGCCATCCCCGTCGTAACTCGAGAATATACCCCAGGTTCCCGCCGCAACTCGAGAAAAACCATGAGACTTCCCCCTCCCCGCAAAATGAGGCCCGATTCCCCTGCACTGCGTGCAGAGCAATTCCGTGTTGCACATCACACACGAAAGGAGCCTTGATTTCCTTGATGGCACTCCAGAGAAACCCCAAGAACACTGTTTCAAGGCTAGAGGGATCCTGAGGTCACTGTAGCAACACGAAAGAGCTTCGTGGACCAAAAAGCAACTCGAGATGAGGGGTTAGTCTCTAACTTCGACACCAGAGGAATACCACCTTACCACAAGCACCTCAAGAGGAGGCTTCTCTCAGCTCTAGGTATGTGAGAGGGACCCTGAGTTTGCGGCCTCAAGTGGAATGGACACCGCGATGCCCTGACTCAAAATAAGGCCGGATATCCCTGCAGTGACTTGAATGCAGGCTCGTCTTGCATCTCCCAAGACGAAAGGATGTCTGAATCCCCTGTGGAGACCACAGAGAAAGACCTAGTTCCCCACCTCATCGCGACCGGAGGCCTCACATCCTTTGAAAACTCCAGAGGTACGCGGAGATCAGTGCCTCCAAAGGAGACGATGCCTGACTCCTCGTGAAACTTGATAGGAGTCCCAGGATTCCTGTGGCACGTGGAAAGGGACCCTTGGTCTCCCACCTCAGCTGGAGAGGCGTCCCAATTGCCCTGCCAAGCCTCGAGGAGAATCCCGAGTTGTCCCTCGCAACTAGGCAGGACTCCTGCCGTCGCTGAACAAACACTTGGGTGGAAGGGCCATCCCCGTTGTAACTCGAGAATATACCCCAGGTTCCCGCCACAACTCGAGAAAAACCATGAGACTTCCACCTCACCGCGAGATGAGGCCCGATTCCCCTGCACTGCGTGCAGAGCAATTCCGTGTTGCACATCACAAATGAAAGGAGCCTTGATTTCCTTGATGGCACTCCAGAGAAACCCCAAGAACACTGTTTCAAGGCTAGAGGGATCCTGAGGTCACTGTAGCAACACGAAAGAGCTCCGTGGACCAAAAAGCAACTCGAGATGAGAGGTTAGTCCCTGGCTTCGACTCCAGAGGAATACCACCTTACCACAAGCACCTCAAGAGAAGGCTTCACTCAGCTCTAGGTATGTGAGAGGGACCCTGAGTTTCCGGCCTCAAGTGGAATGGACACCGCGATGCCCTGACTCGAAATAAGGCTGGATATCTCTGCAGTGACTTGAATGCAGGCTCGTCTTGCATCTCCAAAGACGAAAGGATGTCTGAATCCCCTGTGGAGGCCACAGAGAAAGACCTAGTTCCCCACCTCATCGCGACTGGACGCCTCACATCCTTTGACAACTCCAGAGGTACGCGGAGATCAGTGCCTCCAAAGGAGACGATGCCTGACTCCTCGTGAAACTTAATAGGAGTCCCAGGATTCCTGTACCACGTGGAAAGGTACCCTTGGTCTCCCGCCTCAGCTGGAGAAGCGTCCTAATTGCCCTGCCAAGCCTCGAGGAGAATCCCGAATTGTCCCTCTCAACTAGGCAGGAGTCCTGACGTCGCTAAACAAACACGTGGGTGGAAGGGCCATCCCCGTTGTAACTCGAGAATACACCCAAGGTTCCCGACGCAACTCAAGAAAAACCATGAGACTTCCCCCTTGCCGCGAGATGAGGCCCGAATCCCCTGCACTGCGTGCAGAGCAATTCCGTCTTGCACATCACACATGAAAGGAGCCTTGATTTCCTTGATGGCACTGCAGAGAAACTCCAAGAACACTGTTTCAAGGCTAGAGGGATCCTGAGGTCACTGTAGCAACACGAAAGAGCTCCGTGGCCCAAAAATCAACTCGAGATGAGAGGTTAGTCCCTGGCTTCGAATCCAGAGGAATACCACCTTACCACAAGCACCTCAAGAGGAGGCTTCTCTCAGCTCTAGCTATGTGAGAGGGACCCTGATTTTGCGGCCTCAAGTGGAATGGACACTGCGATGCCCTGACGCGAAATAAGGCCGGATATCCCTGCAGTGACTTGAATGCAGGCTCGTCTTGCATCTCCGAAGACGAAAGGATGTCTGAATCTCCTATGGAGACCACAGAGAAAGACCTAGTTCCCCACCTCATTGCGACCGGAGGCCTCACATCCTTTGAAAAGTTCAGAGGTATGCGGAGATCAGTGCCTCCAAAGGAGACGATGCCTGACTCCTCGTGAAACTTGATAGGAGTCCCAGGATTCCTGTGGCACGTGGAAAGGAACCCTTGGTCTCCCGCCTCAGCTGGAGAGGCGTCCCAATTGCCCTGCCAAGCCTCAAGGAGAATCTCGAGCTGTCCCTCGCAACTAGGCAGGAGTCCTGACGTCGCTGAACAAACACGTGGGTGGAAGGGCCATCCCCGTCGTAATTCGAGAATATACCTCAGGTTCCGCCACATCTCGAGAAAAACCATGAGACTTCCCCCTCGCCGCGAGATGAGGCCCGATTCCCCTGCACTGCGTGCAGAGCAATCCCGTGTTGCACATCACACATGAAAGGAGCCTTGATTTCCTTGATGGCACTCCAGAGAAACCCCAAGAACACTGTTTCAAGGCTAGAGGGATCCTGAGGTCACTGTAGCAACACGAAAGAGCTCCGTGGACCAAAAATCAACTCGAGATGAGAGGTTAGTCCCTGGCTTCGACTCCAGAGGAATACCACCTTACCACAAGCACCTCAAGAGGAGGCTTCTCTCAGCTCTAGGTATGTGAGAGGGACCCTGAATTTGCGGCCTCAAGTGGAATGGACACCGCGATGCCCTGACTTGAAATGAGGCCGGATATCCTTGCAGTGACTTGAATGCAGGCTCGTCTTGCATCTCCCAAGACAAAAGGTTGTCTGAATTCCCTGTGGAGAACACAGGAAAGACCTAGTTCCCCACCTCATTGCGACCGGAGGCCTCACATCCTTTGAAAACTCCAGAGGTACGCGGAGATCAGTGCCTCCAAAGGAGACGATGCCTGACTCCTCGTGAAACTTGATAGGAGTCCCAGGATTCCTGTGGCACGTGGAATGGGACCCTTGGTCTCCCGCCTTAGCTGGAGAGGCATCCCAATTGCCCTGCCAAGCCTCGAGGAGAATCCCGAGTTGTCCCTCGCAACTAGGCAGGAGTCCTGACGTCGCCGAACAAACACCTGGGTGGAAGGGCCATCCCCGTCGTAACTCGAGAATATTCCCCAGGTTCCCGCCGCAACTCGAGAAAAACCATGAGACTTCCCCCTCGCCGCGATATGAGGCCCGATTCCCCTGCACTGCGTGCAGAGCAATTCCGTGTTGCACATCACACATGAAAGGAGCCTGGATTTCCTTGATGGCACTGCAGAGAAACCCCAAGAACACTGTTTCAAGGCTAGAGGGATCCTGAGGTCACTGTAGCAACACGAAAGAGCTCCGTGGACCAAAAATCAACTCGAGATGAGAGGTTAGTCCCTGGCTTCGACTCCAGAGGAATACCACCTTACCACAAGCACCTCAAGAGGAGGCTTCTCTCAGCTCTAGGTATGTGAGAGGGACCCTGAGTTTGCGGCCTCAAGTGGAATGGACACCATGATGCCCTGACGCGAAATAAGGCCGGATATCCCTGCAGTGACTTGAATGCAGGCTCGTCTTGCATCTCCCAAGATGAAAGGATGTCTGAATCCCCTGTGGAGACCACAGAGAAAGACCTAGTTCCCCACCTCATCGCAACCGGAGGCCTCACAACCTTTGAAAACTCCAGAGGTACACGGAGATCAGTGCCTCCAAAGGAGACAATGCCTGACTCTTCGTGAAACTTGATAGGAGTCCCAGGATTCCTGTGGCACGTGGAAAGGGACACTTGGTCTACCGCCACACATGGAGAGGCGTCCCAATTGCCCTGCCCAGCCTCGAGGAGAATCCCGTGTTGTCCCTCGCAACTAGGCAGGAGTCCTGACGTCGCTGAACAAACACGTGTGTGGAAGGGCCATCCCCGTCGTAACTCGAGAATATACCCAAGATTCCCGACGCAACTCGAGAAAATCCATGAGACTTCCCCCTTGCCGCGAGATGAGGCCCGAATCCCCTGCACTGCGTGCAGAGCAATTCCGTCTTGCACATCACACATGAAAGGAGCCTGGATTTCCTTGATGGCACTCCAGAGAAACCCCAAGAACACTGTTTCAAGGCTAGAGGGATCCTGAGGTCACTGTAGCAACATGAAAGAGCTCCGTGGACCAAAAATCAACTCGAGATGAGAGGTTAGTCCCTGGCTTCGACTCCAGAGGAATACCACCTTACCACAAGCACCTCAAGAGGAGGCTTCTCTCAGCTCTAGGTATGTGAGAGGGACCCTGAGTTTGCGGCCTCAAGTGGAATGGATACCGCGATTCCCTGACTTGAAATAAGGACGGATATCCCTTCAGTGAATTGAATGCAGGCTCGTCTTGCATCCTCCAAGACGAAAGGTTGTCTGAATTCCCTGTGGAGACCACAGGAAAGACCTAGTTCCCCACCTCATCGCGACCGGAGTCCTCACATCCTTTGAAAACTCCAGAGGTACGCGGAGATCAGTGCCTCCAAAGGAGACGATGCCTGACTCCTCGTGAAACTTGATAGGAGTCCCAGGATTCCTGTGGCACGTGGAAAGGGACCCTTGGTCTCCCGCCTCAGCTGGAGAGGCGTCCCAATTGCCTTGCCAAGCCTCGAGGAGAATTTCGAGTTGTCCCTCGCAACTAGGCAGGAGTCCTGAAGTCGCTGAAGAAACACGTGGCTGGAAGGCCCATCCCCGTCATAACTCGAGAATATACCCCAGGGCCCCGCCGCAACTCGAGAAAAACCATGAGACTTCCCCCTCGCCGAGAGATGAGGCCCGATTCTCCTGCACTGTGTGCAGAGCAATTCCGTGTTGCACATCAAACATGAAAGGAGCCTTGATTTCCTTGATGGCACTCCAGAGAAAACCCAAGAACACTGTTTCAAGGCTAGAGGGATCCTGAGGTTACTGTAGCAATACGAAAGAGCTCCGTGGAGCAAAAATCAACTCGACATGAGAGGTTAGTCCCTGGCTTCGACTCCAGAGGAATACCACCTTACCACAAGCACCTCAAGAGGAGGCTTCTCTCAGCTCTAGGTATGTGAGAGGGACCCTGAGTTTGCGGCCTCAAGTGGAATGGACACCGCGATGCCCTGACTCGAAATAAGGCCGGATATCCCTGCAGTGACTTGAATGCAGGCTCGTCTTGCATCTCCCAAGTCGAAAGGATGTCTGAATCCCCTGTGGAGACCACAGAGAAAGACCTAGTTCCCCACCTCATCGCGACCGGAGGCCTCGCATCCTTTGAAAACTCCAGAGGTACGCGGAGATCAGTGCCTCCCAAGGAGATGATGCCTGACTCCTCGTGAAACTTGATAGGAGTCCCAGGATTCCTGTGGCACGTGGAAAGGGAAACTTGGTCTCCCACCTCAGCTGGAGAGGCGTCCCAATTGCCCTGACAAGCCTCGAGGAGAATCTCGAGTTGTCCCTCGCAACTAAGCAGGAGTCCTGACGTCGCTGAACAAACTCGTGGGTGGAAGGGCCATCCCCGTCGTGACTTGAGAATATACCCCAGGTTCCGGCCGCAACTTGAGAAAACCACGAGACTTCCCCTTCGCCGCGAGATGAGGCCCGATTCCCCTGCACTGCGTGCAGAGCAATTGTGTGTTGCACATCACACATGAAAGGAGCCTTGATTTCCTTGATGGCACTCCAGAGAAACCCCAAGAACACTGTTTCAAGGCTAGAGGGATCCTGAGGTCACTGTAGCAACACGAAAGAGCTCTGTGGACCAAAAATCAACTCGAGATGAGGGGTTAGTCCCTGGCTTCGACTCCAGAGGAATACCACCTTACCAGAAGCACCTCAAGAGGAGGCTTCTCTCAGCTCTAGGTATGTGAGAGGGACCCTGAGTTTGCGGCCTCAAGTGGAATGGACACTGCGATGCCCTGACTCGAAAAAAGGCCGGATATCCCTGCAGTGACTTGAATGCAGGCTCGTCTTGCATCTCCAAAGACGAAAGGATGACTGAATCCCCTGTGGAGACCACAGAGAAAAACCTAGTTCCCCACCTCATCGCGACCGGAGGCCTCACATCCTTTGAAAACTTCAGAGGTACACGGAGATCAGTGCCTCCAAAGGAGACGATGCCTGACTCCTCATGAATCTTGATAGGAGACCCAGGATTCCTGTGGCACGTGGAAAGGGACCCTTGGTCTCCCGCCTCAGCTGGAGAGGCGTCCCAATTGCCCTGCCAAGCCTCCAGGAGAATCCCGAGTTGTCCCTCGCAACTAGGCAGGAGTCCTGACGTCGCTGAACAAACACGTGTGTGGAAGGGCCATCCCCGTCGTAACTCGAGAATATACCCCAGGTTCCCGCCGCAACTCGAGAAAAACATTGAGATTTCCCCCTCGCCGCGAGATGTGGCCCGATTCCCCTGCAATGCGTGCAGAGCAATACCGTGTTGCACATCAAACTTGAAAGGAGCCTTGATTTCCTTGATGGCACTCCAGAGAAACCCCAAGAACACTGTTTCAAGGCTAGAGGGATCCTGAGGTCACTGTAGCAACACGAAAGAGCTCCGTGGACCACAAATCAACTCGAGATGCGAGGTTAGTCCCTGGCTTTGACTTCAGAGGACTACCACCTTACCACAATCACATCAAGAGGAGGCTTCTCTCAGCTCTAAGTATGTGAGAGGGACCCAGAGTTTGCGGCCTCAAGTGGAATGGACACCGCGATGCCCTGACTCGAAATAAGGCCGGATATCCCTGCAGTGACTTGAATGCAGGCTCGTCTTGCATCTTCCAAGACGAAAGGATGTCTGAATCCCCTGTGGAGACCACAGAGAAAGACCTAGTTCCCCACCTCTTCGCGACCGGAGGCCTCACATCCTTTGAAAACGCCAGAGGTTCGCGGAGATCAGTGCCTCCAAAGGAGACGATGCCTGACTCCTCGTGAAACTTGATAGGAGTCCCAGGATTCCTGTGGCACGTGGAAAGGGACCCTTGGTCTCCCACATCAGCTGGACAGGCGTCTCAATTGCCCTGCCAAGCCTCGAGGAGAATCCCTAGTTGTCCCTCGCAACTAGGCAGGAGTCCTGCCGTCGCTGAACAAACACTTGGGTGGAAGGGCCATCCCCGTTGTAACTCGAGAATATACCCCAGGTTCCCGCCGCAACTCGAGAAAAACCATGAGACTTCCCCCTCGCCGCGAGATGAGGCCCGATTCCCCTGCACTGCGTGCAGAGCAATTCCGTGTTGCACATCACACATGAAAGGAGCCTTGATTTCCTTGATGGCACTCCAGAGAAACCCCAAGAACACTGTTTCAAGGCTAGAGGGATCCTGAGGTCACTGTAGCAACAGGAAAGAGCTCCGTGGACCAAAAAGCAACTCGAGATGAGAGGTTAGTCCCTGGCTTCGACTCCAGAGGAATACCACCTTACCACAAGCACCTCAAGAGGAGGCTTCTCTCAGCTCTAGGTATGTGAGAGGGACCCTGAGTTTCCGGCCTCAAGTGGAATGGACACCGCGATGCCCTGACTCGAAATAAGGCTGGATATCCCTGCAGTGACTTGAATGCAGGCTCGTCTTGCATCTCCCAAGATGAAAGGATGTCTGAATCGCCTGTGGAGACCACAGAGAAAGACCTAGTTCCCCACCTCATCCCGACCGGAGGCCTCACATTCTTTGATAAATCCAGAGGTATGCAGAGATTAGTGCTTCCAAATGAGACGATGCCTGACTCCTCGTGAAACTTGATAGGAGTCCCAGGATTCCTGTGGCACGTGGAAAGGGAAACTTGGCCTCCCGCCTCAGCTGGAGAGGCATCCCAATTGCCCTGCCAAGCCTCGAGGAGAATCCCGAGTTGTCCCTCGCAACTAGGCAGAAGTCCTGACGTCGCGGAACAAACACGTGTGTGGAAGGGCCATCCCCGTCGTAACTCGAGAATATACCCCAGGTTCCCGCCGCAACTCGAGAAAAACCATGAGACTTCCCCCTCCCCGAAAAATGAGGCCCGATTCCCCTGCACTGCGTGCAGAGCAATTCCGTGTTGCACATCACACATGAAAGGAGCCTTGATTTCCTTGATGGCACTCCAGAGAAACCCCAAGAACACTGTTTCAAGGCTAGAGGGATCCTGAGGTCACTGTAGCAACACGAAAGAGCTTCGTGGACCAAAAAGCAACTCGAGATGAGGGGTTAGTCTCTAACTTCGACACCAGAGGAATACCACCTTACCACAAGCACCTCAAGAGGAGGCTTCTCGCAGCTCTAGGTATGTGAGAGGGACCCTGAGTTTGCGGCCTCAAGTGGAATGGACACCGCGATGCCCTGACTCGAAATAAGGCCGGATATCCCTGCAGTGACTTGAATGCAGGCTCGTCTTGCATCTCCCAAGACGAAAGGTTATCTGAATCCCCTGTGGAGACCACAGAGAAAGACCTAGTTCCCCACCTCATCGCGACCGGAGTCCTCACATCCTTTGAAAACGCCAGAGGTACGCGGAGATCAGTGCCTCCAAAGGAGACGATGCCTGACTCCTCGTGAAACTTGATAGGAGTCCCAGGATTCCTGTGGCACGTGGAAAGGGACCCTTGGTCTCCCACCTCAGGTGGAGAGGCGTCCCAATTGCCCTGCCAAGCCTCGAGGAGAATCCCGAGTTGTCCCTCGCAACTAGGCAGGAGTCCTGCCGTCGCTGAACAAACACTTGGGTGGAAGGGCCATCCCCGTTGTAACTCGAGAATATACCCCAGGTTCCCGCCACAACTCGAGAAAAACCATGAGACTTCCACCTCACCGCGAGATGAGGCCCGATTCCCCTGCAGTGCGTGCAGAGCAATTCCGTGTTGCACATCACACATGAAAGGAGCCTTGATTTCCTTGATGGCACTCCAGAGAAACCCCAAGAACACTGTTTCAAGGCTAGAGGGATCCTGAGGTCACTGTAGCAACACGAAAGAGCTCCGTGGACCAAAAAGCAACTCGAGATGAGAGGTTAGTCCCTGGCTTCGACTCCAGAGGAATACCACCTTACCACAAGCACCTCAAGAGGAGGCTTCTCTTAGCTCTAGGTATGTGAGAGGGACCCTGAGTTTCCGGCCTCAAGTGGAATGGACACCGCGATGCCCTGAGTCGAAATAAGGCTGGATATCCCTGCAGTGACTTGAATGCAGGCTCGTCTTGCATCTCCCAAGATGAAAGGATGTCTGAATCGCCTGTGGAGACCACAGAGAAAGACCTAGTTCCCCACCTCATCCCGACCGGAGGCCTCACATTCTTTGATAAATCCAGAGGTATGCAGAGATTAGTGCCTTCAAATGAGACGATTCCTGACTCCTCGTGAAACTTGATAGGAGTCCCAGGATTCCTGTGGCACGTGGAAAGGGAAACTTGGTCTCCCGCCTCAGCTGGAGAGGCATCCCAATTGCCCTGCCAAGCCTCGAGGAGAATCCCGAGTTGTCCCTCGCAACTAGGCAGAAGTCCTGACGTCGCGGAACAAACACGTGTGTGGAAGGGCCATCCCTGTCGTAACTCGAGAATATACCCCAGGTTCCCGCCGCAACTCGAGAAAAACCATGAGACTTCCCCCTCCCCGAAAAATGAGGCCCGATATCCTGCACTGCGTGCAGAGCAATTCCGTGTTGCACATCACACATGAAAGGAGCCTTGATTTCCTTGATGGCACTCCAGAGAAACCCCAAGAACACTGTTTCAAGGCTAGAGGGAACCTGAGGTCACTGTAGCAACACGAAACAGCTCCGTGGACCAAAAATCAACTCGAGATGAGAGGTTAGTCCCTGGCTTCGAATCCAGAGGAATACCACCTTACGACAAGCACCTCAAGAGGAGGATTTCTCTCAGCTCTAGGTATGTGAGAGGGACCCTGATTTTGCGGCCTCAAGTGGAAAGGACACCGCAATGCCCTGACTCGAATTAAGGCTGGATATCCCTGCATTGACATAAATGCAGGCTCGTTTTGCATCTCCCAAGACGAAAGGATGTCTGAATCCTCTGTGGAGACCACAGAGAAAGACCTAGTTCCCCACCACATCGCGACCGGAGGCCTCACATCCTTTGAAAATTCCAGAGGTACGCGGAGACCAGTGCCTCCAAAGGAGACGATGCCTGACTCCTCCTGAAACTTGATAGGAGTCCCAGGATTCCTGTGGCACGTGGAAAGGGACTCTTGGTCTCCCGCCTCAGCTGGAGAGGCGTCCCAATTGCCCTGCCAAGCCTCGAGGAGAATTCCGAGTTGTCCCTGGCAACTAGGCAGGAGTCCTGACGTTGCTGAACAAACACGTGGGTGGAAGGGCCATCCCCGTCGTAACTCGAGAATATAACCCAAGTTCCCGCCGCAACTCGAGAAAAACCATGAGACTTCCCCCTCGTCGCGAGATGAGGCCCGATTCCCCTGCACTGCGTGCAGAGCAATTCCGTGTTGCACATCACACATGAAAGGAGCCTTGATTTCCTTGATGGCACTCCAGAGAAACCCCAAGAACACTGTTTCAAGGCTAGAGGGATCCTGAGGTCACTGTAGCAACACAAAAGAGCTCCGTGGACCAAAATTCAACACGAGATGAGAGGTTAGTCCCCGGCTTCGACTCCAGAGGTATACCACCTTACCACAAGCACCTCAAGAGGAGGCTTCTCTCAGCTCTAGGTATGTTAGAGGGACCCTGAGTTTGCGGCCTCAAGTGGAATGGACACTGCGATGCCCTGACTCGAAATAAGGCCGGATATCCCTGCAGTGACTAGAATGCAGGCTCGTCTTGCATCTCCCAAGACGAAAGGATGTCTGAATCCCCTGTGGAGACCACAGAGAAAGACCTAGTTCCCCACCTCATCGCGAACGGAGGCCTCACATCCTTTGAAAACTCCAGAGGTACGCGGAGATCAGTGCCTCCAAAGGAGACAATGCCTGACTCCTTGTGAAACTTGATAGGAGTCCCAGGATTCCTGTGGCACGTGGAAAGGGACACTTGGTCTCCCGCCTCAGCTGGAGAGGCGTCCCATTTGTCCTGCCAAGCCTCGAGGAAAATCCCGAGTTGTCCCTCGCAACTAGGCAGGAGTCCTGACGTCGCTGAACAAACACGTGGGTGGAAGGGCCATCCCCGTCATAACTCGAGAATATACCCGAGGTTCCCACCGCAACTCGAGAAAAACCATGAGACTTCCCCCTCGCCGCAAAATGAGGCCCGATATCCTGCACTGCGTGCAGAGCAATTCCGTGTTGCACATCACACATGAAAGGAGCCTTGATTTCCTTGATGGCACTCCAGAGAAACCCCAAGAACACTGTTTCAAGGCTAGAGGAAACCTGAGGTCACGGTAGCAACACGAAAGAGCTCCGTGCACCAAAAATCAACTCGAGATGAGAGGTTAGTTCCTGGCTTCGAATCCAGAGGAATACCACCTTACCACAAGCACCTCAAGAGGAGGCTTCTCTCAGCTCTAGGTATGTTAGAGGGACACTGAGTTTGCGGCCTAAAGTGGAATGGACACCGCGATGCCCTGACTCGAAATAAGGCCGGATATCCCTGCAGAGACTTGAATGCAGGCTCGTCTTGCATCTCCAAAGACGAAAGGATGTCTGAATCCCCTGTGGAGACCACAGAGAAAGACCTAGTTCCCCACCTCATCGCGACCGGAGGCCTCACATCCTTTGAAAACTCCAGAGGTACCCGGAGATCAGTGCCTCCAAAGGAGACGATGCCTGACTCCTCATGAAACTTGATAGGAGTCCCAGGATTCCTGTGGCACGTGGAAAGGGACCTTGGTCTCCCGCCTCAGCTGGAGAGGTGTCCCAATTGCCCTGCCAAGCCTCGAGGACAATCCCGAGTTGTCCCTCTCAACTAGGCAGGAGTCCTGCCGTCGCTGAACAAACACTTGGGTGGAAGGGCCATCCCCGTCGTAACTCGAGAATATACCCCAGGTTCCGCCGCAAATCGAGAAAAACCATGAGACTTCCCCCTCGCCGCGAGATGAGGCACAATTCCCCTGCACTGCGTGCAGAGCAATTCCGTGTTGCACATCACACATGAAAGGAGCCTTGATTTCCTTGATGGCACTCCAGAGAAACCCCAAGAACACTGTTCCAAGGCTAGAGGGATCCTGAGGTCACTGTGGCAACACGAAAGAGCTCCGTCGACCAAGAATCAACTAGAGATGAGAGGTTAGTCCCTGGCTTCGACTCCAGAGGAATACCACCTTACCACAAGCACCTCAAGAGGAGGCTTCTCTCAGCTCTAGGTATGTGAGAGGGACCCTGATTTTGCGGCCTCAAGTGGAATGGACACTACGATGCCCTGACTCGAAATAAGGCCGGATATCCCTGCAGTGACTTGAATGCAGGCTCGTCTTGCATCTCCCAAGACGAAAGGATGTCTGAATCCCCTGTGGAGACCACAGAGAAAGACCTAGTTCCTCACCTCATCACGTCCGGAGGCCTCACATCCTTTGAAAACTCCAGAGGTACGCGGAGATCAGTGCCTCCAAAGGAGACGATGCCTGACTCCTCGTGAATCTTGATAGGAGTCCCAGGATTCCTGTGGCACGTGGAAAGGGACCCTTGGTGTCCCGCCTCAGCTGGAGAGGCGTCCCATTTGCCCTGCCAAGCCTCGAGGAAAATCCCGAGTTGTCCTTTCCAACTAGGCAGGAGTCCTGACGTCGCTGAACAAACACGTCGGTGGAAGGGCCATCCCCGTCATAACTCGAGAATATACCCGAGATTCCCACAGCAACTCGAGAAAAACCATGAGAATTCCCCCTCGCCGCAAAATGAGGCCCGATATCCTGCACTGCGTGCAGAGCAATTCTGTGTTGCACATCACACTAGAAAGGAGCCTTGATTTACTTGATGGCACTCCAGAGAAACCCCAAAAACACTATTTCAAAGCTAGAGGGAACCTGAGGTCACAGTAGCAACACGAAAGAGCTCCGTGGACCAAAAATCAACTCGAGATGAGAGGTTAGTCCCTGTCTTCGACTCCAGAGGAATACCACCTTACCACAAGCACCTCAAGAGGAGGCTTCTCTCAGCTCTAGCTATGTGAGAGGGACCCTGAGATTGCGGCCTCAAGTGGAATGGACACCGCGATGCCCTGACTCAAAATAAGGCCGGATATCCCTGCAGTGACTTGAATGCAGGCTCGTCTTGCATCTCCCAAGACGAAAGGATGTCTGAATCCCCTGTGGAGACCACAGAGAAAGACCTAGTTCCCCACCTCATCGCGACCGGAGGCCTCACATCCTTTGAAAACTCCAGAGGTACGCGGAGATCAGTGCCTCCAAAGGAGACGATGCCTGACTCCTCATGAATCTTGATAGGAGTCCCAGGATTCCTGTGGCACGTGGAAAGGGACCCTTGGTCTCCCGCCTCAGCTGGAGAGGCGTCCCAATTGCCCTGCCAAGCCTCGAGGAGAATTCCGAGTTTTCCCTGGCAACTAGGCAGGAGTCCTGACGTCGCTGAACAAACACGTGGGTGGAAGGGCCATCCCCGTTGTAACTCGAGAATATACACCAGGTTACCGCCGCAACTCGAGAAAAACCATGAGACTTCCCCCTCGCCGCGAGATGAGGCCCGATTCCCCTGCACTGCCGTCAGAGAAATTTCGTGTTGCACATCACACATGAAAGGAGCCTTGATTTCCTTGATGGCACTCCAGAGAAACCCAAGAACACTGTTTCAAGGCTAAAGGGATCCAGAGGTCACTGTAGCAACACGAAAGAGCTCCGTGGACCAAGAATCAACTCGAGATGAGAGGTTAGTCCCTGGCTTCGACTCCAGAGGACTACCACCTTACCACAAGCACCTCAAGAGGAGGCTTCTCTCAGCTCTAGGTATGTTAGAGGGACCCTTAGTTTGCGGCCTCAAGTGGAATGGACACCGCGATGCCCTGACTCGAAATAAGGGCGGATATCCCTGCAGTGACTTGAATGCAGCCTCGCCTTGCATCTCCCAAGATGAAAGGATGTCTGAATCCCCTGTGGAGACCACAGAGAAAGACCTAGTTCCCCACCTCATCGCGACCGGAGGCCTAACATCCTTTGAAAACTCCAGAGGTACGCGGAGATCAGTGCCTCCAAAGAAGAGGTTGCCTGACTACTCGAGAAACTTGATAGGAGTCCCAGGACTCCTGTGGCAGGTGGAAAGGGACCCTTGGTCTTCCGCCTCAGCTGGAGAGGCGTCCCAATTGCCCTGCCATGCCTCGAGGAGAATCCCGAGTTGTCCCTCGCAACTAGGCAGGAGTCCTGACGTCGCTGAACAAACACGTGGGTGGAAGGGCCATCCCCGTTGTAACTCGAGAATATACCCCAGGTTCCCGCCGCAACTCGAGAAAAACCATGAGACTTCCCCCTCGCCGCGAGATGAGGCCCGATTCCCCTGCACTGCGTGCAGAGCAATTCCGTGTTGCACATCACAAATGAAAGGAGCCTTGATTTCCTTGATGGCACTCCAGAGAAACCCCAAGAACACTGTTTCAAGGCTAGAGGGATCCTGAGGTCACTGTAGCAACACGAAAGAGCTCCGGGGGCCAAAAAGCAACTCGAGATGAGAGGTTAGTCCCTGGCTTCGACTCCAGAGGAATACCACCTTACCACAAGCACCTCAAGAGGAGGCTTCTCTCAGCTCTAGGTATGTGAGAGGGACCCTGAGTTTCCGGCCTCAAGTGGAATGGACACCGCGATGCCCTGACTCGAAATAAGGCTGGATATCCCTGCAGTGACTTGAATGCAGGCTCGTCTTGCATCTCCCAAGATGAAAGGATGTCTGAATCGCCTGTGGAGACCACAGAGAAAGACCTAGTTCCCCACCTCATCCCGACCGGAGGCCTCACATTCTTTGATAAATCCAGAGGTATGCAGAGATTAGTGCCTCCAAATGAGACTATGCCTGACTCCTCGTGAAACTTGATAGGAGTCCCAGGATTCCTGTGGCACGTGGAAAGGGAAACTTGGTCTCCCGCCTCAGCTGGAGAGGCATCCCAATTGCCCTGCCAAGCCTCGAGGAGAATCCCGAGTTGTCCCTCGCAACTAGGCAGAAGTCCTGACGTCGCGGAACAAACACGTGTGTGGAAGGGCCATCCCCGTCGTAACTGGAGAATATACATCAGGTTCCCTCCGCAACTCGAGAAAAACCATGAGACTTCCCCCTCCCCGCAAAATGAGGCCCGATTCCCCTACACTGCGTGCAGAGCAATTCCGTGTTGCACATCACACATGAAAGGAGCCTTGATTTCCTTGATGGCACTCCAGAGAAACCCCAAGAACACTGTTTCAAGGCTAGAGGGATCCTGAGGTCACTGTAGCAACACGAAATAGCTTCGTGGACCAAAAAGCAACTCGAGATGAGGGGTTAGTCTCTAACTTCGACACCAGAGGAATACCACCTTACCACAAGCACCTCAAGAGGAGGCTTCTCGCAGCTCTAGGTATGTGAGAGGGACCCTGAGTTTGCGGCCTCAAGTGGAATGGACACCGCGATGCCCTGACGCGAAATAAGGCCGGATATCCCTGCAGTGACTTGAATGCAGGCTCGTCTTGCATCTCCCAAGACGAAAGGATGTCTGAATCCCCTGTGGAGACCACAGAGAAAGACCTAGTTCCCCACCTCATCGCGACCGGAGGCCTTACATCCTTTGAAAACGCCAGAGGTACGCGGAGATCAGTGCCTCCAAAGGAGACGATGCCTGACTCCTCGTGAAACTTGATAGGAGTCCCAGGATTCCTGTGGCACGTGGAAAGGGACACTTGGTCTCCCACCTCAGCTGGAGAGGCGTCCCAATTGCCCTGCAAAGCCTCCAGGAGAATCCCGAGTTGTCCCTCGCAACTAGGCAGGAGTCCTAACGTCGCTGAACAAACACTTGGGTGGAAGGTCCATCCCCGTTGTAACTCGAGAATATACCCCAGGTTCCCGCCGAAACTCGAGAAAAACCATGAGACTTCCCCCTCGCCGCGAGATGAGGCCCGATTCCCCTGCACTGCGTGCAGAGCAATTCCGTGTTGCACATCACACATGAAAGGAGCCTTGATTTCCTTGATGGCACTCCAGAGAAACCCCAAGAACACTGTTTCAAGGCTAGAGGGATCCTGAGGTCACTGTAGCAACACGAAAGAGCTCCGTGGACCAAAAAGCAACTCGAGATGAGGGGTTAGTCCCTGGCTTCGACACCAGAGGAATACCACCTTACCACAAGCACCTCAAGAGGAGGCTTCTCGCAGCTCTAGGTATGTGAGAGGGACCCTGAGTTTGCGGCCTCAAGTGGAATGGACACCGCGATGCCCTGACTCGAAATAAGGCCGGATATCCCTGCAGTGACTAGAATGCAGGCTCGTCTTGCATCTCCCAAGATGAAAGGATGTCTGAATCCCCTGTGGAGACCACAGAGAAAGACCTAGCTCCCCACCTCATCGCGACCGGAGGCCTCACATCCTTTGAAAACTCCAGAGGTACGCGGAGATCAGTGCCTCCAAAGGAGACGATGCCTGACTCCTCGTGAAACTTGATAGGAGTCCCAGGATTCCTGTGGCACGTGGAAAGGGACCCTTGGTCTCCCGCCTCATCTGGAGAGGCGTCCCAATTGCCCTGCCAAGCCTTGAGGAGAATCCCGAGTTGTCCCTCGCAACTAGGCAGGAGTCCTGCCGTCGCTGAACAAACACGTGGGTGGAAGGGCCATCCCCGTCGTAACTCGAGAATATACCCCATGTTACCGCCGCAACTCGAGAAAAACCATGAGACTTCCCACTCGCCGAGAGATGAGGCCCGATTCCCCTACACTGCGGGCAGAGAAATTCCGTGTTGCACATCACACATGAAAGGAGACTTGATTTCCTTCATGGCACTCCAGAGAAACCCCAAGAACAC
Organism: Cervus elaphus; assembly: GCF_910594005.1. Lineage (NCBI taxonomy): Eukaryota > Metazoa > Chordata > Mammalia > Artiodactyla > Cervidae > Cervus > Cervus elaphus. The sequence goes on along the minus strand of NC_057834.1, from coordinate 8,610,353 downwards.
TGTTTCAAGGCTAGAGAGATCCTGAGGTCACTGTAGCAACACGAAAGAACTCCGTGGACCAAAAATCAACTCGAGATGAGAGGTTAGTCCCTAACTTCGACTCCAGAGGAAAAACACCTAACCACAAGCACCTCAAGAGGAGGCTTCTCTCAGCTCTAGGTATGTGAGAGGGACCCTGATTTTGCGGCCTCAAGTGGAAAGGACACCGCAATGCCCTGACTCGAATTAAGGCTGGATATCCCAGCATTGACATAAATGCAGGCTCGTTTTGTATCTCCCAAGACGAAAGGATGTCTGAATCCTCTGTGGAGACCACAGAGAAAGACCTAGTTCCCCACCTCATCGCGACCGGAGGCCTCACATCCTTTGAAAACTCCAGAGGTACGCGGAGATCAGTGCCTCCAAAGGAGACGATGCCTGACTCCTCGTGAGACTTGATAGGAATCCCAGGATTCCTGTGACACGTGGAAAGGGACTCTTGGTCTCCCGCCTCAGCTGGAGAGGCGTCCCAATTGCCCTGCCAAGCCTCGAGGAGAATTCCGAGTTGTCCCTGGCAACTAGGCAGGAGTCCTGACGTTGCTGAACAAACACGTGGGTGGAAGGGCCATCCCCGTCGTAACTCGAGAATATACCCCAGGTTCCCGCCGCAACTCGAGAAAAACCATGAGACTTCCCCCTCGTCGCGAGATGAGGCCCGATTCCCCTGCACTGCGTGCAGAGCAATTCCGTGTTGCACATCACAAATGAAAGGAGCCTTGATTTCCTTGATGGCACTCCAGAGAAACCCCAAGAACACTGTTTCAAGGCTAGAGGGATCCTGAGGTCACTGTAGCAACACAAAAGAGCTCCGTGGACCAAAATTCTATTCGAGATGAGAGGTTAGTCCCTGGCTTCGACTCCAGAGGTATACCACCTTACCACAAGCACCTCAAGAGGAGGCTTCTCTCAGCTCTAGGTATGTTAGAGGGACCCTGAGTTTGCGGCCTCAAGTGGAATGGACACTGCGATGCCCTGACTCGAAATAAGGCCGGATATCCCTGCAGTGACTAGAATGCAGGCTCGTCTTGCATCTCCCAAGACGAAAGGATGTCTGAATCCCCTGTGGAGACCACAGAGAAAGACCTAGTTCCCCACCTCATCGCGACCGGAGGCCTCACATCCTCTGAAAACTCCAGAGGTACGCGGAGATCAGTGCCTCCAAAGGAGACGATGCCTGACTCCTCGTGAAACTTGATAGGAGTCCCAGGATTCTTGTGGCACGTGGAAAGGGACCCTTGGTCTCCCGCCTCAGCTGGAGAGGTGTCCCATTTGCCCTGCCAAGCCTCGAGGAAAATCCCGAGTTTTCCCTCCCAACTAGGCAGGAGTCCTGACGTCGCTGAACAAACACGTGGGTGGAAGGGCCATCCCCGTCATAACTCGAGAATATACCCCAGGTTCCCACCGCAACTCGAGAAAAACCATGAGACTTCCCCCTCGCCGCAAAATCAGGCCCGATATCCTGCACTGCGTGCAGAGCAATTCCGTGTTGCACATCACACATGAAAGGAGCCTTGATTTCCTTGATGGCACTCCAGAGAAACCCCAAGAACAGTGTTTCAAGGCTAGAGGGAACCTGAGGTCACTGTAGCAACACGAAAGAGCTCCGTGGACCAAAAATCAACTCGAGATGAGAGGTTAGTCCCTAACTTCGACACCAGAGGAACACCCCCTTACCACAAGCACCTCAAGAGGAGGCTTCTCGCAGGTCTAGGTATGTGAGAGGGACCCTGAGTTTGCGGCCTCAAGTGGAATGGACACCGCGATGCCGTGACGCGAAATAAGGCCGGATATCCCTGCAGTGACTTGAATGCAGGCTCGTCTTGCATCTCCCAAGACGAAAGGATGTCTGAATCCCCTGTGGAGACCAGAGAGAAAGGCCTAGTTCCCCACCTCATCGCGACCGGAGGCCTCACATCCTTTGAAAACTCCAGAGGTACGCGGAGATCAGTGCCTCCAAAGGAGACGATGCGTGACTACTCGAGAAACTTGATAGGAGTCCCAGGATTCCTGTGGTACGTGGAAAGGGTCCCTTGGTCTCCCGCCTCAGCTGGAGAGGCGTCCCAATTGCCCTCCCAAGCCTCGAGGAGAATCCCGAGTTGTCCCTCGCAACTAGGTAGGAGTCCTGCCGTCGCTGAACAAACACGTGGGTGGAAGGGCCTTCCCCGCGTAACTCGAGAATATACCCCAGGTTCCCGCCGCAACTCGAGAAAAACCATGAGACTTCCCCCTCGCCGAGAGATGAGGCCCGATTCCCCTACACTGCGGGCAGAGAAATTCCGTGTTGCACATCACACATGAAAGGAGCCTTGATTTCCTTCATGGCACTCCAGAGAAACCCCAAGAACACTGTTTCAAGGCTAGAGGGATCCTGAGGTCACTGTATCAACACGAAAGAACTACGTGGACCAAAAATCAACTCGAGATGAGAGGTTAGTCCCTGGCTTCGACTCCAGGGGAATACCACCTTTCCACAAGCACCTCAAGAGGAGGCTTCTCTCAGCTCTAGCTATGTTCTGAGTTTGCGGCCTCAAGTGGAATGGACACCGCGATGACCTGACTCGAAATAAGGCCGGATATCCCTGCAGTGACTTGAATGCAGGCTCGTCTTGCATCTCCCAAGATGAAAGAATGTCTGAATCCCCTGTGGAGACCAGAGAGAAAGACATAGTTTCTCACCTCATGGCGACCGGAGGCCTCACATCCCTTGAAAACTCCAGAGGTACGCGGAGATCAGTGCCTCCAAAGGAGAAGATGACTGACTCCTCGTGAAACTTGATAGAAGTCCCAGGTTTCCTGTGGCACGTGGATAGGGACACTTGGTCTCCCGCCTCAGCTGGAGAGGCGTCTCAATTGCCCTGCCAAGCCTCGAGGTGAATCCCGAGTTGTCCCTCGCAACTAGGCAGGAGTCCTGACGTCGCTGAACAAACACGTGGGTGGAAGGGCCATCCCCGTCGTAACTCGAGAATATACCCCAGGTTCCCGCCGCAACTCGAGAAAAACCATGAGACTTCCCCCTCGCCGCGAGATGAGGCCTGATTCCCCTGCACAGCGTGCAGAGCAATTCCGTGTTGCACATCACACGTGAAAGGAGCCTTGACTTCCTTGATGGCACTCCAGAGAAACCCCAAGAACACTGTTTCAAGGCTAGAGGGATCCTGAGGTCACTGTAGCAACACAAAAGAGCTCCGTGGACCAAAAATCAACTCGATTTGAGAGGTTAGTCCCTGGCTTCGACTCCAGAGGACTACCACCTTACCACAAGCACCTCAAGAGGAGGCTTCACTCAGCTCTAGGTATGTTAGAGGGACCCTGAGTTTGCGGCCTCAAGTGGAATGGACACCGCGATGCCCTGGCTCGAAATAAGGCCGGATATCCCTCCAGTGACTTGAATGCAGGCTCGTCTTGCATCTCCCAAGACGAAAGGATGTCTGAATCCCCTGTGGAGACCACAGAGAAAGACCTAGTTCCCCACCTCATCGCGACCGGAGGCCTCACATCCTTTGAAAACTCCAGAGGTACGCGGAGATCAGTGCCTCCAAAGGAGACGATGCCTGACTCCTCGTGAAACTTGATAGGAGTCCCAGGATTCCTGTGGCACGTGGAAAGGGACCCTTGGTCTCCCGCCTCAGCTGGAGAGGCATCCCAATTGCCCTGCCAAGCCTCGAGGAAAATCCTGTGTTGTCCCTCGCAACTAGGCAGGAGTCCTGACGTCGCTGAAGAGACACGTGTGTGGAAGGGCAATCCCATTCGTAACTCGAGAATATACCCCAGGTTCCTGCCGCACCTCGAGAAACACCATGAGACTTCCCCCTCGCCGCGAGATGACGCCCGATTCCCCTGCACTGCGGGCAGAGAAATTCCGTGTTGCACATCACTCATGAAAGGAGCCTTGATTTCCTTCATGGCACTCCAGAGAAACCCCAAGAACACTGTTTCAAGGCTAGAGGGATCCTGAGGTCACTGTAGCAACACAAAAGAGCTCCGTGGACCAAAAATCAACTCGAGATGAGAGGTTAGTCCCTGGCTTCGACTCCAGAGGAATACCACCTAACCACAAGCACGTCAAGAGGAGGCTTCTCTCAGCTCTAGGTATGTGAGAGGAACCCTGAGTTTGCGGCCTCAAGTGGAATGGACACCGGGATGCCCTGACTCGAAATAAGGCCGGATATCCCTGCAGTGACTTGAATGCAGGCTCGTCTTGCATCTCCCAAGATGAAAGAATGTCTGAATCCCCTGTGGAGACCAGAGAGAAAGACCTATTTTCTCACCTCATGGCGACCGGAGGCCTCACATCCTTTGAAAACTCCAGAGGTACGTGGAGATCAGTGCCTCCAAAGGAGACGATGCCTGACTCCTCGTGAAACTTGATAGAAGTCCCAGGTTTCCTGTGGCACGTGGATAGGGACACTTGGTCTCCCGCCTCAGCTGGAGAGGCGTCTCAATTGCCCTGCCAAGCCTCGAGGTGAATCCCGAGTTGTCCCTCGCAACTAGGCAGGAGTCCTGCCGTCGCTGAACAAACACGTGGGTGGAAGGGCCTTCCCCGCGTAACTCGAGAATATACCCCAGGTTCCCGCCGCAACTCGAGAAAAACCATGAGACTTCCCCCTCGCCGCGAGATGAGGCCTGATTCCCCTGCACAGCGTGCAGAGCAATTCCGTGTTGCACATCACACGTGAAAGGAGCCTTGACTTCCTTGATGGCACTCCAGAGAAACCCCAAGAACACTGTTTCAAGGCTAGAGGGATCCTGAGGTCACTGTAGCAACACGAAAGAGCTCCGTGGACCAAAAATCAACTCGATTTGAGAGGTTAGTCCCTGGCTTCGACTCCAGAGGACTACCACCTTACCACAAGCACCTCAAGAGGAGGCTTCACTCAGCTCTAGGTATGTTAGAGGGACCCTGAGTTTGCAGCCTCAAATGGAATGGACACCGCGATGCCCTGGCTCGAAATAAGGCCGGATATCCCTGCAGTGACTTGAATGCAGGCTCGTCTTGCATCTCCCAAGACGAAAGGATGTCTGAATCCCCTGTGGAGACCACAGAGAAAGACCTAGTTCCCCACCTCATCGCGACCGGAGGCCTCACATCCTTTGAAAACTCCAGAGGTACGCGGAGATCAGTGCCTCCAAAGGAGACGATGCCTGACTCCTCGTCAAACTTGATAGGAGTCCCAGGATTCCTGTGGCACGTGGAAAGGGACCCTTGGTCTCCCGCCTCAGCTGGAGAGGCGTCCCAATTGCCCTGCCAAGCCTCGAGGAGAATCCCGAGTTGTCCCTCGCAACTAGGCAGGAGTCCTGACGTCGCTGAACAAACACGTGGGTGGAAGGGCCATCCCCGTCGTAACTCGAGAATATACCCCAGGTTCCCGCCGCAACTCGAGAAAAACTATGAGACTTCCCCCTCGCCGCGAGATGAGGCCCGATTCCCCTGCAGTGCGTGCAGAGCAATTCCGTGTTGCACATCACACATGAAAGGAGCCTTGATTTCCTTGATGGCACTCCAGAGAAACGCCAAGAACACTGTTTCAAGCCTAGAGGGATCCTGAGGTCACTGTAGCAACACGAAAGAGCTCCGTGGACCAAAAATCAACTCGAGATGAGAGGTTAGTCCCTAACTTCGACTCCAGAGGAATACCACCTAACCACAAGCACCTCAAGAGGAGGCTTCTCTCAGCTCTAGGTATGTGAGAGGGACCCTGAGTTTGCGGCCTCAAGTGGAATGGACACCGCGATGCCCTGACTCGAAATAAGGCCGGATATCCCTGCAGTGACTTGAATGCAGGCTCGTCTTGCATCTCCCAAGATGAAAGGATGTCTGAATCCCCTGTGGAGACCACAGAGAAAGACCTAGTTCCTCACTTCATGGCGACCGGAGGCCTCACATCCTTTGAAAATTCCAGAGGTACGCGGAGATCAGTGCCTCCAAAGGAGACGATGCCTGACTCCTCGTGAAACTTGATAGGAGTCCCAGGATTCCTGTGGCACGTGGAAAGGGACCCTTGGTCTCCCGCCTCAGCTGGAGAGGCGTCCCAATTGCCCTGCCAAGCCTCGAGGAGAATCCCGAGTTGTCCCTCGCAACTAGGCAGGAGTCCTGACGTCGCTGAACAAACACGTGGGTGGAAGGGCCATCCCCGTCGTAACTCGAGAATATACCCCAGGTTACCGCCGCAACTCGAGAAAAACCATGAGACTTCCCCCTCGCCGAGAGATGAGGCCCGATTCCCCTACACTGCGGGCAGAGAAATTCCGTGTTGCACATCACACATGAAAGGAGCCTTGATTTCCTTCATGGCACTCCAGAGAAACCCCAAGAACACTGTTTCAAGGCTAGAGGGATCCTGAGGTCACTGTAGCAACACGAAAGAACTTCGTGGACCAAAAATCAACTCGAGATGAGAGGTTAGTCCCTAACTTCGACTCCAGAGGAAAAACACCTAACCACAAGCACCTCAAGAGGAGGCTTCTCGCAGCTTTATGTATGTGAGAGGGACCCTGAGTTTGCAGCCTCAAGTGGAAAGGACACCGCAATTCCCTGACTCGAAATAAGGCTGGATATCCCTGCATTGATATAAATGCAGGCTCGTCTTGCATCTCCCAAGACGAAAGGATGTCTGAATCCTCTGTGGAGACCACAGAGAGAAACCTAGTTCCCCACCTCATCGCGACCGGAGGCCTCACATCCTTTGAAAACTCCAGAGGTACGCGGAGATCAGTGCCTCCAAAGGAAACGATGCCTGACTCCTCATGAAACTTGATAGGAGTCCCACGATTCCTGTGGCACGTTGAAAGGGACCCTTGGTCTCCCGCCTCAGCTGAAGAGGCGTCCCAATTGCCCTGCCAAGCCTCGAGGAGAATCCCGAGTTGTCCCTCGCAACTAGCAGGAGTCCTGACGTTGCTGAACAAACACGTTTGTGGAAGGGCCATCCTCGTCGTAACTCGAGAATATACCCGAGGTTCCCACCGCAACTCGAGAAAAACCATGAGACTTCCCCCTCGTCGCGAGATGAGGCCCGATTCCCCTGCACTGCGTGCAGAGCAATTCCGTGTTGCACATCACACATGAAAAGAGCCTTGATTTCCTTGATGGCACTCCAGAGAAACCCCAAGAACACTGTTTCAAGGCTAGAGGGATCCTGAGGTCACTGTAGCAACACAAAAGAGCTCCGTGGACCAAAACTCAACTCAAGATGAGAGGTTAGTCCCTGGCTTCGACTCCAGAGGTATACCACCTTACCACAAGCACCTCAAGAGGAGGCTTCTCTCAGCTCTAGGTATGTTAGAGGGACCCTGAGTTTGCGGCCTCAAGTGGAGTGGACACTGCGATGCCCTGACTCGAAATAAGGCCGGATATCCCTGCAGTGACTTGAATGCAGGCTCGTCTTGCATCTCCCAAGACGAGAGGATGTCTGAATCCCCTGTGGAGACCACAGAGAAAGACCTAGTTCCCCACCTCATCGCGACCGGAGGCCTCACATCCTTTGAAAACTCCAGAGGTACGCGGAGATCAGTGCCTCCAAAGGAGACGATGCCTGACTCCTCGTGAAACTTGATAGGAGTCCCAGGATTCCTGTGGCACGTGGAAAGGGACCCTTTGTCTCCCCCCTCAGCTGGAGAGGCGTCCCATTTGCCCTGCCAAGCCTCGAGGAAAATCCCGAGTTTTCCCTCGCAACTAGGCAGGAGTCCTGACGTCGCTGAACAAACACGTGGGTGGAAGGGCCATCCCCGTCGTAACTCGAGAATATACCCCAGGTTCCCACCGCAACTCGAGAAAAACCATGAGACTTCCCCCTCGCCGCAAAATCAGGCCCGATATCCTGCACTGCGTGCAGAGCAATTCCGTGTTGCACATCACACATGAAAGGAGCCTTGATTTCCTTGATGGCACTCCAGAGAAATCCCAAGAACACTGTTTCAAGGCTAGAGGGAACCTGAGGTCACTGTAGCAACACGAAAGAGCTCCGTGGACCAAAAATCAACTCGAGATGAGAGGTTAGTCCCTGTCTTCGGCTCCAGAGGAATACCACCTTACGACAAGCACCTCAAGAGGAGGCTTCTCTCAGCTCTAGGTATGTGAGAGGGACCCTGATTTTGCGGCCTCAAGTGGAATGGACAGTACGATGCCCTGACTCGAAATAAGGCCGGATATCCCTGCAGTGACTTGAATGCAGGCTCGTCTTGCATCTCCCAAGACGAAAGGATGTCTGAATCCCCTGTGGAGACCACAGAGAAAGACCTAGTTCCCCACCTCATCGCGACCGGAGGCCTCACATCCTTTGAAAACTCCAGAGGTACGCGGAGATCAGTCCCTCCAAACGAGACGATGCCTGACTCCTCGTGAAACTTGATAGAAGTCCCAGGATTCCTGTGGCACGTGGAAAGGGACACTTGGTCTCCCGCCTCAGCTGGAGAGGCGTCCCATTTGCCCTGCCAAGCCTCGAGGAAAATCGCGAGTTGTCCTTCCCAACTAGGCAGGAGTCCTGACGTCGCTGAACAAACACGGCGGTGGAAGGGCCATCCCCGTCATACCTCGAGAATATACCCGAGATTCCCACCGCAACTCGAGAAAAACCATGAGACTTCCCCCTCGCCGCAAAATGAGGCCCGATATCCTGCACTGCGTGCAGAGCAATTCCGTGTTGCACATCACACATGAAAGGAGCCTTGATTTCCTTGATGGCACTCCAGAGAAACCCCAAGAACACAGTTTCAAGGCTAGAGGGATCCTGAGGTCACTGTAGCAACACGAAAGAGCTCCGTGGACCAAAAATCAACTCGAGATGAGAGGTTAGTCCCTGGCTTCGACTCCAGAGGACTACCACCTTACCACAAGCACCTCAAGAGGAGGCTTCTCTCAGCTCTAGGTATGTTAGAGGGACCCTGAGTTTGCGGCCTCAAGTGGAATGGACACCGCGATGCCCTGGCTCGAAATAAGGCCGGATATCCCTGCAGTGACTTGAATGCAGGCTCGTCTTGCATCTCCCAAGACGAAAGGATGTCTGAATCCCCTGTGGAGACCACAGAGAAAGACCTAGTTCCCCACCTCATCGCGACCGGAGGCCTCACATCCTTTGAAAACTCCAGAGGTACGCGGAGATCAGTGCCTCCAAAGGAGACGATGCCTGACTCCTCGTGAAACTTGATAGGAGTCCCAGGATTCCTGTGGCACGTGGAAAGGGACCCTTGGTCTCCCGCCTCAGCTGGAGAGGCGTCCCAATTGCCCTGCCAAGCCTCGAGGAGAATCCCGAGTTGTCCCTCGCAACTAGGCAGGAGTCCTGACGTCGCTGAACAAACACGTGGGTGGAAGGGCCATCCCCGTCGTAACTCGAGAATATACCCCAGGTTCCCGCCGCAACTCGAGAAAAACCATGAGACTTTCCCCTCGCCGCGAGATGAGGCCCGATTCCCCTGCAGTGCGTGCAGAGCAATTTCGTGTTGCACATCACACATGAAAGGAGCCTTGATTTCCTTGATGGCACTCCAGAGAAACCCCAAGAACACTGTTTCAAGGCTAGCGGGATCCTGAGGTCAGAGTAGCAACACGAACGAACTCCGTGGACCAAAAATCAACTCGAGATGAGAGGTTAGTCCCTGGCTTCGACTCCAGGGGAATACCACCTTTCCACAAGCACCTCAAGAGGAGGCTTCTCTCAGCTCTAGCTATGTTCTGAGTTTGCGGCCTCAAGTGGAATGGACACCGCGATGACCTGACTCGAAATAAGGCCGGATATGCCTGCAGTGACTTGAATGCAGGCTCGTCTTGCATCTCCCAAGATGAAAGAATGTCTGAATCCCCTGTGGAGACCAGAGAGAAAGACATACTTTCTCACCTCATGGCGACCGGAGGCCTCACATCCCTTTGAAAACTCCAGAGGTACGCGGAGATCAGTGCCTCCAAAGGAGAAGATGACTGACTCCTCGTGAAACTTGATAGAAGTCCCAGGTTTCCTGTGGCACGTGGATAGGGACACTTGGTCTCCCGCCTCAGCTGGAGAGGCGTCTCAATTGCCCTGCCAAGCCTCGAGGTGAATCCCGAGTTGTCCCTCGCAACTAGGCAGGAGTCCTGACGTCGCTGAACAAACACGTGGGTGTAAGGGCCATCCCCGTCGTAACTCGAGAATATACCCCAGGTTCCCGCCGCAACTCGAGAAAAACCATGAGACTTCCCCCTCGCCGCGAGATGAGGCCTGATTCCCCTGCACAGCGTGCAGAGCAATTCCGTGTTGCACATCACACGTGAAAGGAGCCTTGACTTCCTTGATGGCACTCCAGAGAAACCCCAAGAACACTGTTTCAAGGCTAGAGGGATCCTGAGGTCACTGTAGCAACACAAAAGAGCTCCGTGGACCAAAAATCAACTCGATTTGAGAGGTTAGTCCCTGGCTTCGACTCCAGAGGACTACCACCTTACCACAAGCACCTCAAGAGGAGGCTTCTCGCAGCTCTAGGTATGTTAGAGGGACCCTGAGTTTGCGGCCTCAAGTGGAATGGACACCGCGATGCCCTGGCTCGAAATAAGGCCGGATATCCCTGCAGTGACTTGAATGCAGGCTCGTCTTGCATCTCCCAAGACGAAAGGATGTCTGAATCCCCTGTGGAGACCACAGAGAAAGACCTAGTTCCCCACCTCATCGCGACCGGAGGCCTCACATCCTTTGAAAACTCCAGAGGTACGCGGAGATCAGTCCCTCCAAACGAGACGATGCCTGACTCCTCGTGAAACTTGATAGAAGTCCCAGGATTCCTGTGGCACGTGGAAAGGGACACTTGGTCTCCCGCCTCAGCTGGAGAGGCGTCCCATTTGCCCTGCCAAGCCTCGAGGAAAATCGCGAGTTGTCCTTCCCAACTAGGCAGGAGTCCTGACGTCGCTGAACAAACACGGCGGTGGAAGGGCCATCCCCGTCATACCTCGAGAATATACCCGAGATTCCCACCGCAACTCGAGAAAAACCATGAGACTTCCCCCTCGCCGCAAAATGAGGCCCGATATCCTGCACTGCGTGCAGAGCAATTCCGTGTTGCACATCACACATGAAAGGAGCCTTGATTTCCTTGATGGCACTCCAGAGAAACCCCAAGAACACAGTTTCAAGGCTAGAGGGATCCTGAGGTCACTGTAGCAACACGAAAGAGCTCCGTGGACCAAAAATCAACTCGAGATGAGAGGTTAGTCCCTGGCTTCGACTCCAGAGGACTACCACCTTACCACAAGCACCTCAAGAGGAGGCTTCTCTCAGCTCTAGGTATGTTAGAGGGACCCTGAGTTTGCGGCCTCAAGTGGAATGGACACCGCGATGCCCTGGCTCGAAATAAGGCCGGATATCCCTGCAGTGACTTGAATGCAGGCTCGTCTTGCATCTCCCAAGACGAAAGGATGTCTGAATCCCCTGTGGAGACCACAGAGAAAGACCTAGTTCCCCACCTCATCGCGACCGGAGGCCTCACATCCTTTGAAAACTCCAGAGGTACGCGGAGATCAGTGCCTCCAAAGGAGACGATGCCTGACTCCTCGTGAAACTTGATAGGAGTCCCAGGATTCCTGTGGCACGTGGAAAGGGACCCTTGGTCTCCCGCCTCAGCTGGAGAGGCGTCCCAATTGCCCTGCCAAGCCTCGAGGAGAATCCCGAGTTGTCCCTCGCAACTAGGCAGGAGTCCTGACGTCGCTGAACAAACACGTGGGTGGAAGGGCCATCCCCGTCGTAACTCGAGAATATACCCCAGGTTCCCGCCGCAACTCGAGAAAAACCATGAGACTTTCCCCTCGCCGCGAGATGAGGCCCGATTCCCCTGCAGTGCGTGCAGAGCAATTTCGTGTTGCACATCACACATGAAAGGAGCCTTGATTTCCTTGATGGCACTCCAGAGAAACCCCAAGAACACTGTTTCAAGGCTAGCGGGATCCTGAGGTCAGAGTAGCAACACGAACGAACTCCGTGGACCAAAAATCAACTCGAGATGAGAGGTTAGTCCCTGGCTTCGACTCCAGGGGAATACCACCTTTCCACAAGCACCTCAAGAGGAGGCTTCTCTCAGCTCTAGCTATGTTCTGAGTTTGCGGCCTCAAGTGGAATGGACACCGCGATGACCTGACTCGAAATAAGGCCGGATATGCCTGCAGTGACTTGAATGCAGGCTCGTCTTGCATCTCCCAAGATGAAAGAATGTCTGAATCCCCTGTGGAGACCAGAGAGAAAGACATACTTTCTCACCTCATGGCGACCGGAGGCCTCACATCCCTTTGAAAACTCCAGAGGTACGCGGAGATCAGTGCCTCCAAAGGAGAAGATGACTGACTCCTCGTGAAACTTGATAGAAGTCCCAGGTTTCCTGTGGCACGTGGATAGGGACACTTGGTCTCCCGCCTCAGCTGGAGAGGCGTCTCAATTGCCCTGCCAAGCCTCGAGGTGAATCCCGAGTTGTCCCTCGCAACTAGGCAGGAGTCCTGACGTCGCTGAACAAACACGTGGGTGTAAGGGCCATCCCCGTCGTAACTCGAGAATATACCCCAGGTTCCCGCCGCAACTCGAGAAAAACCATGAGACTTCCCCCTCGCCGCGAGATGAGGCCTGATTCCCCTGCACAGCGTGCAGAGCAATTCCGTGTTGCACATCACACGTGAAAGGAGCCTTGACTTCCTTGATGGCACTCCAGAGAAACCCCAAGAACACTGTTTCAAGGCTAGAGGGATCCTGAGGTCACTGTAGCAACACAAAAGAGCTCCGTGGACCAAAAATCAACTCGATTTGAGAGGTTAGTCCCTGGCTTCGACTCCAGAGGACTACCACCTTACCACAAGCACCTCAAGAGGAGGCTTCTCGCAGCTCTAGGTATGTTAGAGGGACCCTGAGTTTGCGGCCTCAAGTGGAATGGACACCGCGATGCCCTGGCTCGAAATAAGGCCGGATATCCCTGCAGTGACTTGAATGCAGGCTCGTCTTGCATCTCCCAAGACGAAAGGATGTCTGAATCCCCTGTGGAGACCACAGAGAAAGACCTAGTTCCCCACCTCATCGCGACCAGAGGCCTCACATCCTTTGAAAACTCCAGAGGTACGCGGAGATCAGTGCCTCCAAAGGAGACGATGCCTGACTCCTCGTGAAACTTGATAGGAGTCCCAGGATTCCTGTGGCACGTGGAAAGGGACCCTTGGTCTCCCGCCTCAGCTGGAGAGGCGTCCCAATTGCCCTGCCAAGCCTCGAGGAGAATCCCGAGTTGTCCCTCGCAACTAGGCAGGAGTCCTGACGTCGCTGAACAAACACGTGGGTGGAAGGGCCATCCCCGTCGTAACTCGAGAATATACCCCAGGTTCCCGCCGCAACTCGAGAAAAACCATGAGACTTTCCCCTCGCCGCGAGATGAGGCCCGATTCCCCTGCAGTGCGTGCAGAGCAATTTCGTGTTGCACATCACACATGAAAGGAGCCTTGATTTCCTTGATGGCACTCCAGAGAAACCCCAAGAACACTGTTTCAAGGCTAGCGGGATCCTGAGGTCAGAGTAGCAACACGAACGAACTCCGTGGACCAAAAATCAACTCGAGATGAGAGGTTAGTCCCTGGCTTCGACTCCAGGGGAATACCACCTTTCCACAAGCACCTCAAGAGGAGGCTTCTCTCAGCTCTAGGTATGTGAGAGCGACCCTGAGTTTGCGGCCTCAAGTGGAATGAACACCGCGATGCCCTGACTCGAAATAAGGCCGGATATGCCTGCAGTGACTTGAATGCAGGCTCGTCTTGATCTCCCAAGATGAAAGAATGTCTGAATCCCCTGTGGAGACCAGAGAGAAAGACATAGTTTCTCACCTCATGGCGACCGGAGGCCTCACATCCCTTGAAAACTCCAGAGGTACGCGGAGATCAGTGCCTCCAAAGGAGAAGATGACTGACTCCTCGTGAAACTTGATAGAAGTCCCAGGTTTCCTGTGGCACGTGGATAGGGACACTTGGTCTCCCGCCTCAGCTGGAGAGGCGTCTCAATTGCCCTGCCAAGCCTCGAGGTGAATCCCGAGTTGTCCCTCGCAACTAGGCAGGAGTCCTGACGTCGCTGAACAAACACGTGGGTGTAAGGGCCATCCCCGTCGTAACTCGAGAATATACCCCAGGTTCCCGCCGCAACTCGAGAAAAACCATGAGACTTCCCCCTCGCCGCGAGATGAGGCCTGATTCCCCTGCACAGCGTGCAGAGCAATTCCGTGTTGCACATCACACGTGAAAGGAGCCTTGACTTCCTTGATGGCACTCCAGAGAAACCCCAAGAACACTGTTTCAAGGCTAGAGGGATCCTGAGGTCACTGTAGCAACACAAAAGAGCTCCGTGGACCAAAAATCAACTCGATTTGAGAGGTTAGTCCCTGGCTTCGACTCCAGAGGACTACCACCTTACCACAAGCACCTCAAGAGGAGGCTTCTCGCAGCTCTAGGTATGTTAGAGGGACCCTGAGTTTGCGGCCTCAAGTGGAATGGACACCGCGATGCCCTGGCTCGAAATAAGGCCGGATATCCCTGCAGTGACTTGAATGCAGGCTCGTCTTGCATCTCCCAAGACGAAAGGATGTCTGAATCCGCTGTGGAGACCACAGAGAAAGACCTAGTTCCCCACCTCATCGCGACCGGAGGCCTCACATCCTTTGAAAACTCCAGAGGTACGCGGAGATCAGTGCCTCCAAAGGAGACGATGCCTGACTCCTCGTGAAACTTGATAGGAGTCCCAGGATTCCTGTGGCACGTGGAAAGGGACCCTTGGTCTCCCGCCTCAGCTGGAGAGGCGTCCCAATTGCCCTGCCAAGCCTCGAGGAGAATCCCGAGTTGTCCCTCGCAACTAGGCAGGAGTCCTGACGTCGCTGAACAAACACGTGGGTGGAAGGGCCATCCCCGTCGTAACTCGAGAATATACCCCAGGTTCCCGCCGCAACTCGAGAAAAACTATGAGACTTCCCCCTCGCCGCGAGATGAGGCCCGATTCCCCTGCAGTGCGTGCAGAGCAATTCCGTGTTGCACATCACACATGAAAGGAGCCTTGATTTCCTTGATGGCACTCCAGAGAAACCCCAAGAACACTGTTTCAAGCCTAGAGGGATCCTGAGGTCACTGTAGCAACACGAAAGAGCTCCGTGGACCAAAAATCAACTCGAGATGAGAGGTTAGTCCCTAACTTCGACTCCAGAGGACTACCACCTTACCACAAAGAGCTCAAGAGGAGGCTTCTCTCAGCTCTAGGTATCTGAGAGGGACCCTGAGTTTGCGGCCTCAAGTGGAATGGACACCGCGATGTCCTGGATCGAAATAAGGCCGGATATCCCTGCAGTGACTTGAATGGAGGCTCGTCTTGCATCTCCCAAGACGAAAGGATGTCTGAATCCCCTGTGGAGACCACAGAGAAAGACCTAGTTCCCCACCTCATCGCGACCGGAGGCCTCACATCCTTTGAAAACTCCAGAGGTACGCGGAGATCAGTGCCTCCAAAGGAGAGGATGCCTTATTCCTCGTGAAATTTTATAGGAGTCCCAGGATTCCTGTGGCACGTGGAAAGGGACCCTTGGTCTCCCGCCTCGCTGGAGAGGCATCCCAATTGCCCTGCCAAGCCTCGAGGAAAATCCTGTGTTGTCCCTCGCAACTAGGCAGGAGTCCTGACGTCACTGAAGAGACACGTGTGTGGAAGGGCAATCCCATTCGTAACTCGAGAATATACCCCAGGTTCCTGCCGCACCTCGAGAAACACCATGAGACTTCCCCCTCGCCGCGAGATGAGGCCCGATTCCCCTGCACTGCGGGCAGAGAAATTCCGTGTTGCACATCACTCATGAAAGGAGCCTTGATTTCCTTCATGGCACTCCAGAGAAACCCCAAGAACACTGTTTCAAGGCTAGAGGGATCCTGAGGTCACTGTAGCAACACAAAAGAGCTCCGTGGACCAAAAATCAACTCGAGATGAGAGGTTAGTCCCTGGCTTCGACTCCAGAGGAATACCACCTAACCACAAGCACCTCAAGAGGAGGCTTCTCTCAGCTCTAGGTATGTGAGAGGGAACCTGAGTTTGCGGCCTCAAGTGGAATGGACACCGCGATGCCCTGACTCGAAATAAGGCCGGATATCCCTGCAGTGACTTGAATGCAGGCTCGTCTTGCATCTCCCAAGATGAAAGAATGTCTGAATCCCCTGTGGAGACCAGAGAGAAAGACCTAGTTTCTCACCTCATGGCGACCGGAGGCCTCACATCCTTTGAAAACTCCAGAGGTACGCGGAGATCAGTTCCTCCAAAGGAGACGATGCCTGACTCCTCGTGAAACTTGATAGAAGTCCCAGGTTTCCTGTGGCACGTGGATAGGGACACTTGGTCTCCCGCCTCAGCTGGAGAGGCGTCTCAATTGCCCTGCCAAGCCTCGAGGTGAATCCCGAGTTGTCCCTCGCAACTAGGCAGGAGTCCTGCCGTCGCTGAACAAACACGTGGGTGGAAGGGCCTTCCCCGCGTAACTCGAGAATATACCCCAGGTTCCCGCCGCAACTCGAGAAAAACCATGAGACTTCCCCCTCGCCGCGAGATGAGGCCTGATTCCCCTGCACAGCGTGCAGAGCAATTCCGTGTTGCACATCACACGTGAAAGGAGCCTTGACTTCCTTGATGGCACTGCAGAGAAACCCCACGAACACTGTTTCAAGGCTAGAGGGATCCTGAGGTCACTGTAGCAACATGAAAGAGCTCCGTGGACCAAAAATCAACTCGATTTGAGAGGTTAGTCCCTGGCTTCGACTCCAGAGGACTACCACCTTACCACAAGCACCTCAAGAGGAGGCTTCACTCAGCTCTAGGTATGTTAGAGGGACCCTGAGTTTGCGGCCTCAAGTGGAATGGACACCGCGATGCCCTGGCTCGAAATAAGGCCGGATATCCCTGCAGTGACTTGAATGCAGGCTCGTCTTGCATCTCCCAAGACGAAAGGATGTCTGAATCCCCTGTGGAGACCACAGAGAAAGACCTAGTTCCCCACCTCATCGCGACCGGAGGCCTCACATCCTTTGAAAACTCCAGAGGTACGCGGAGATCAGTGCCTCCAAAGGAGACGATGCCTGACTCCTCGTGAAACTTGATAGGAGTCCCAGGATTCCTGTGGCACGTGGAAAGGGACCCTTGGTCTCCCGCCTCAGCTGGAGAGGCGTCCCAATTGCCCTGCCAAGCCTCGAGGAGAATCCCGAGTTGTCCCTCGCAACTAGGCAGGAGTCCTGACGTCGCTGAACAAACACGTGGGTGGAAGGGCCATCCCCGTCGTAACTCGAGAATATACCCCAGGTTCCCGCCGCAACTCGAGAAAAACTATGAGACTTCCCCCTCGCCGCGAGATGAGGCCCGATTCCCCTGCAGTGCGTGCAGAGCAATTCCGTGTTGCACATCACACATGAAAGGAGCCTTGATTTCCTTGATGGCACTCCAGAGAAACGCCAAGAACACTGTTTCAAGCCTAGAGGGATCCTGAGGTCACTGTAGCAACACGAAAGAGCTCCGTGGACCAAAAATCAACTCGAGATGAGAGGTTAGTCCCTAACTTCGACTCCAGAGGAATACCACCTAACCACAAGCACCTCAAGAGGAGGCTTCTCTCAGCTCTAGGTATGTGAGAGGGACCCTGAGTTTGCGGCCTCAAGTGGAATGGACACCGCGATGCCCTGACTTGAAATAAGGTCGGATATCCCTGCAGTGACTTGAATGCAGGCTCGTCTTGCATCTCCCAAGATGAAAGGATGTCTGAATCCCCTGTGGAGACCACAGAGAAAGACCTAGTTCCTCACTTCATGGCGACCGGAGGCCTCACATCCTTTGAAAACTCCAGAGGTACGCGGAGATCAGTGCCTCCAAAGGAGACGATGCCTGACTCCTCGTGAAACTTGATAGGAGTCCCAGGATTCCTGTGGCACGTGAAAAGGGACCCTTGGTCTCCCGCCTCAGCTGGAGAGGCGTCCCAATTGCCCTGCCAAGCCTCGAGGAGAATCCCGAGTTGTCCCTCGCAACTAGGCAGGAGTCCTGACGTCGCTGAACAAACACGTGGGTGGAAGGGCCATCCCAGTCGTAACTCGAGAATATACCCCAGGTTACCGCCGCAACTCGAGAAAAACCATGAGACTTCCCCCTCGCCGAGAGATGAGGCCCGATTCCCCTACACTGCGTGCAGAGCAATTCCGTGTTGCACATCACACATGAAAGGAGCCTTGATTTCCTTGATGGCACTCCAGAGAAACCCCAAGAACACTGTTTCAAGGCTAGAGGGATCCTGAGGTCACTGTAGCAACACGAAAGAACTCCGTGGACCAAAAATCAACTCGAGATGAGAGGTTAGTCCCTAACTTCGACTCCAGAGGAAAAACACCTAACCACAAGCACCTCAAGAGGAGGCTTCTCGCAGCTTTATGTATGTGAGAGGGACCCTGAGTTTGCAGCCTCAAGTGGAAAGGACACCGCAATGCCCTGACTCGAAATAAGGCTGGATATCCCTGCATTGATATAAATGCAGGCTCGTCTTGCATCTCCCAAGACGAAAGGATGTCTGAATCCTCTGTGGAGACCACAGAGAGAGACCTAGTTCCCCACCTCATCGCGACCGGAGGCCTCACATCCTTTGAAAACTCCAGAGGTACGCGGAGATCAGTGCCTCCAAAGGAAACGATGCCTGACTCCTCATGAAACTTGATAGGAGTCCCACGATTCCTGTGGCACGTTGAAAGGGACCCTTGGTCTCCCGCCTCAGCTGAAGAGGCGTCCCAATTGCCCTGCCAAGCCTCGAGGAGAATCCCGAGTTGTCCCTCGCAACTAAGCAGGAGTCCTGACGTTGCTGAACAAACACGTTTGTGGAAGGGCCATCCCCGTCGTAACTCGAGAATATACCCCAGGTTCCTGCCGCACCTCGAGAAACACCATGAGACTTCCCCCTCGCCGCGAGATGAGGCCCGATTCCCCTGCACTGCGGGCAGAGAAATTCCGTGTTGCACATCACTCATGAAAGGAGCCTTGATTTCCTTCATGGCACTCCAGAGAAACCCCAAGAACACTGTTTCAAGGCTAGAGGTATCCTGAGGTCACTGTAGCAACACGAAAGAGCTCCGTGGACCACAAATCAACTCGAGATGCGAGGTTAGTCCCTGGCTTCGACTCCAGAGGAATACCACCTTACCACAAGCACCTCAAGAGGAGGCTTCTCTCAGCTCTAGGTATGTGAGAGGGACCCTGAGTTTGCGGCCTCAAGTGGAATGGACATCGCGATGCCCTGACGCGAAATAAGGCCGGATATCCCTGCAGTGACTTGAATGCAGGCTCGTCTGGCATCTCCCAAGATGAAAGGGTGTCTGAATCCCCTGTGGAGACAACAGAGAAAGACCTAGTTCCCCACCTCATCGCGACCGGAGGCCTCACATCCTTTGAAAACTCCAGAGGTACGCGGAGATCAGTGCCTCCAAAGGAGACGATGCCTGACTCCTCCTGAAACTTGAGAGGTGTCCCAGGATTCCTGTAGCACGTGGAAAGGGACCCTTGGTCTCCCGCCTCAGCTGGAGAGGCGTCCCAATTGCCCTGCCAAGCCTCGAGGAGAATCCCGAGTTGTCCCTCGCAACTAGGCAGGAGTCCTGACGTGGCTGAACAAACACGTGTGTGGAAGGGCCATCCCCGTCGTAACTCGAGAATATACCCCAGGTTCCCGCCCCAACTCAAGAAAAACCATGAGACTTCCCCGTCGCCGCGAGATGAGGCCCGATTCCCCTGCACTGCGTGCAGAGCAATTCCGTGTTGCACATCACACATGAAAGGAGCCTTGATTTCCTTGGTGGCACTCCAGAGAAATCCCAAGAACACTCTTTCAAGGCTAGAGGGATCCTGAGGTCACTGTAGCAACACGAAAGTGCTCCGGGGACCAAAAATCAACTCGAGATGAGAGGGTAGTCCCTGGCTTCAACTCCAGAGGAATACCACCTTACCACAAGCACCTCAAGAGGAGGCTTCTCTCAGCTCTAGGTATGTGAGAGGGACCCTGAATTTGCGGCCTCAAGTGGAATGGACATCGCGGTGCCCTGGCTCGAAATAAGGCCGGATATCCCTGCAGTGACTTGAATGCAGGCTCGTCTTGCATCTCCCAAGACGAAAGGATGTCTGAATCACCTGTGGAGAACACAGAGAAAGACCTAGTTCCCCACCTCATCGCGACCGGAGGCCTCACCTCCTTTGAAAACTCCAGAGGTACGCGGCGATCAGTTCCTCAAAAGGAGACGATGCCTGACTCCTCGTGAAACTTGATAGGAGTCCCAGGATTCCTGTGGCACGTGGAAAGGGACCCTTGGTCTTCCGCCACAGCTGGAGAGGCGTCCCAATTGCCCTGCCAAGCCTCGAGGAGAATCCCGAGATGTCCCTCGCAACTAGGCAGGAGTCCTGACGTCGCTGAACAAACACGTGTGTGGAAGGGCCATCCCCGTCGTAACTCGAGAATATACCCCAGGTTCCCGCCGCAACTCGAGAAAAACCATGAGACTTCCCCCTCGCCGCGAGATGAGGCCCGATTCCCCTGCACTGCGTGCAGAGCAATTCCGTGTTGCACATCACACATGAAAGGAGCCTTGATTTCCTTCATGGCACTCCAGAGAAACCCCAAGAACACTGTTTCAAGGCTAGAGGGATCCTGAGGACACTGTAGTAACACGAAAGAGCTCCATGGACCACAAATCAACTCGAGAAGCGAGGTTCGTCCCTGGCTTCGACTCCAGAGGAATACCACCTTACCACAAGCACCTCAAGAGGAGGCTTCTCTCAGCTCCAAGTATGTGAGAGGGACCCTGAGTTTGCGGCCTCAAGTGGAATGGACACCGCGATGCCCTGCCTCGAAATAAGGCCGGATATCCCTGCAGTGACTTGAATGCAGGCTCGTCTTGCATTTTCGAAGACGAAAGGATGTCTGAATCCCCTGTGGAGACCACAGAGAAAGACCTAGTTCCCCACCTCATCGTGACCAGAGGCCTCACATCCTTTGAAAACTCCAGAGGTACGCGGAGATCAGTGCCTCCAAAGGAGACGATGCCTGACTCCTCGTGAAACTTGATAGGAGTCCCAGGATTCCTGTGGCACGTGGAAAGGGACCCTTGGTCTCCCGCCTCAGCTGGAGAGGCGTCCCAATTGCCCTGCCAAGCCTCAAGGAGAATCCCGAGTTGTCCTTCACAACTAGGCAGGAGTCCTGACGTGACTGAACAAACACGCGTGTGGAAGGGCCATTCCCGTCGTAACTCGAGAATATACCCCAGGTTCCCGCCGCAACTCGAGAAAAACCATGAGACTTCCCCCTCGCCGCGAGATGAGGCCCGATTCCCCTGCACTGCTTGCAGAGCAATTCCGTGTTGCACATCACACATGAAAGGAGCCTTGATTTCCTTGATGGCACTCCAGAGAAACCCCAAGAACACAGTTTCAAGGCTAGAGGGATCCTGAGGTCACTGTAACAACACGAAAGAGATCTGTGGACCAAGAATCAACTCGAGATGAGAGGTTAGTCCCTGGCTTCGACTCCAGAGGAATACCACCTTACCACAAGCACCTCAAGAGGAGGCTTCTCTCATCTCTAGGTATGTGAGAGGGACCCTGAGTTTGCGGCCTCAAGTGGAATGGACACCGCGATGCCCTGACTCGAAATAAGGCCGGTTATCCCTGCAGTGACTTGAATGCAGGCTCGTCTTGCATCTCCCAAGACGAAAGGATGTCTGAATCCCCTGTGCAGACAACAGAGAAAGACGTAGTTCCCCACCTCATCACGACCGGAGGCGTCACATCTTTTGAAAACTCCAGAGGCACGCGGAGATCAGTGCCTTCAAAGGAGACGATGCCTGACTCCTCGTGAAACTTGATAGGAGTCCCAGGATTCCTGTGGCACCTGAAAAGGGACCCTTGGTCTCCCGCCTCAGCTGGAGAGGCTTCCCAATTGCCCTGCCAAGCCTCAAGGAGAATCCCGAGTTGTCCCTCGCAACTAGGCAGGAGTCCTGACGTCGCTGAACAAACACGTGTGTGGAAGGGCCATCCCCGTCGTAACTCGAGAATATACCCCAGGTTCCCGCCGCAACTCGAGAAAAACCATGAGACGTCCCCCTGGGCGCGAGATGAGGCCAGATTCCCCTGCAGTGCGTGCAGAGCAATTCCGTGTTGCACATCACACATGAAAGGAGCCTTGATTTCCTTGATGGCACTCCAGAGAAACCCCAAGAACACTGTTTCAAGGCTAGAGGAATCCTGAGGTCAGTGTAGCTACATGAAAGACCTCCGTGGACCAAAAATCAACTCGAGATGAGAGGTTAGTCCCCGTCTTCGACTCCAGAGGAAACCACCTTACCAGAAGCACCTCAAGAGGAGGCTTCTCTCAGCTCTAGGTATGTGAGAGGGACCCTGAGTTTGCGGCCTCAAGTGGAATGGACACCGCGATGCCCTGACTCGAAATAAGGCCAGATATCCCTGCAGTGACTTGAATGCACGCTCGTCTTGCATCTCCCAAGACGAAAGGATGTCTGAATCCCATGTGGAGACCACAGAGAAAGACCTAGTTCCCCACTTCATTGCGACCGGAGGCCTCACATACTTTGAAAATTCCAGAGGTACACTGAGATCAGTGCCTCCAAAGGAGAGGATGCCTGACTCCTCGTGAAACTTGATAGAAGTCCCAGGATTCCTGTGGCACGTGGAAAGGGACCCTTGGTCTCCCGCCTCAGATGGAGAGGCGTCCCAATTGCCCTGCCAAGCCTCGAGGAGAATCCCGTGTTGTCCCTCGCAACTAGGCAGCAGTCCTGACGTCGCTGAACAAACAGGTGGGTGGAAGGGCCATCCCCGTCGTAACTCGAGAATATACCCCAGGTTCCCGCCGCAACTCGAGAAAAACCATGAGACTTCCCCCTCGCCGCAAGATGAGGCCCGATTCCCCTGCACTGCATTCAAAGCATTTCCGTACTGCACATCAAACATGAAAGGAGCCTTGATTTCCTTGATGGCACTCCAGAGAAACACCAAGAACACTGTTTCAAGGCTAGTGGGATCCTGAGGTCACTGTAGCAACACGAAAGAGCTCCGTGGACCAAAAATCAACTCGAGATGAGAGGTTAGTCCCTGGCTTCGACTCCAGAGGAATACCACCTTACCACAAGCACCTCAAGAGGAGGCTTCTCTCAGCTCTAGGTATGTGAGAGGGACCCTGAGATTGCGGCCTCAAGTGGAATGGACACTGCGATGCCATGACGCGAAATAAGGACGGATATCCCTGCAGTGACTTGAATGCAGGCTCGTCTTGCATCTCCCAAGACGAAAGGATGTCTGAATCCCCTGTGGAGACCACAGAGAAAGATCTAGTTCCCCACCTCATCGCGACCGGAGGCCTCACATCCTTAGAAAACTCCAGAGGTACGCGGAGATCAGTGCCTCCAAAGGAGACGATGCCTGACTCCTCGTGAGACTTGAAAGGAATCCCAGGATTCCTGTGGCACGTGGAAAGGGACCCTTGGTCTCCCGCCTCAGCTGGAGAGGCGTCCCAATTGCCCTGCCAAGCCTCGAGGAGAATCGCGAGTTGTCCCTCGCAACTAGGCAGGAGTCCTGACGTTGCTGAACAAACACGTGGGTGGAAGGGCCATCCCCGTCGTAACTCGAGAATATACCCCAGGTTTCCGCCGCAACTCGAGAAAAACCATGAGACTTCCCCCTCGCCACGAGGTGAGGCCCGATTCCCCTGCACTGCGTGCAGAGCAATTCCGTGTTGCACATCACACATGAAAGGAGCCTTGATTTCCTTCATGGCACTCCAGAGAAATCCCAAGAACTCTGTTTCAAGGCTAGCGGGATCCTGAGGTCAGAGTAGCAACACGAACGAACTCCGTGGACCAAAAATCAACTCGAGATGAGAGGTTAGTCCCTGGCTTCGACTCCAGGGGAATACCACCTTACCACAAGCACCTCAAGAGGAGGCTTCTCTCAGCTCTAGCTATGTTCTGAGTTTGCGGCCTCAAGTGGAATGGACACCGCGATGACCTGACTCGAAATAAGGCCGGATATCCCTGCAGTGACTTGAATGCAGGCTCGTCTTGCATCTCCCAAGATGAAAGAATGTCTGAATCCCCTGTGGAGACCAGAGAGAAAGACCTAGTTTCTCACCTCATGGCGACCGGAGGCCTCACATCCTTTGAAAACTCCAGAGGTACGCGGAGATCAGTGCCTCCAAAGGAGACGATGCCTTATTCCTCGTGAAATTTTATAGGAGTCCCAGGATTCCTGTGGCACGTGGAAAGGGACCCTTGGTCTCCCTCCTCAGCTGGAGAGGCATCCCAATTGCCCTGCCAAGCCTCGAGGAAAATCCTGTGTTGTCCCTCGCAACTAGGCAGGAGTCCTGACGTCGCTGAAGAGACACGTGTGTGGAAGGGCAATCCCATTCGTAACTCGAGAATATACCCCAGGTTCCTGCCGCACCTCGAGAAACACCATGAGACTTCCCCCTCGCCGCGAGATGAGGCCCGATTCCCCTGCACTGCGGGCAGAGAAATTCCGTGTTGCACATCACTCATGAAAGGAGCCTTGATTTCCTTCATGGCACTCCAGAGAAACCCCAAGAACACTGTTTCAAGGCTAGAGGGATCCTGAGGTCACTGTAGCAACACGAAAGAGCTCCGTGGACCACAAATCAACTCGAGATGCGAGGTTAGTCCCTGGCTTCGACTCCAGAGGAATACCACCTTACCACAAGCACCTCAAGAGGAGGCTTCTCTCAGCTCTAGGTATGTGAGAGGGACCCTGAGTTTGCGGCCTCAAGTGGAATGGACATCGCGATGCCCTGACGCGAAATAACGCCGGATATCCCTGCAGTGACTTGAATGCAGGCTCGTCTGGCATCTCCCAAGATGAAAGGGTGTCTGAATCCCCTGTGGAGACAACAGAGAAAGACCTAGTTCCCCACCTCATCGCGACCGGAGGCCTCACATCCTTTGAAAACTCCAGAGGTACGCGGAGATCAGTGCCTCCAAAGGAGACGATGCCTGACTCCTCCTGAAACTTGATAGGTGTCCCAGGATTCCTGTGGCACGTGGAAAGGGACCCTTGGTCTCCCGCCTCAGCTGGAGAGGCGTCCCAATTGCCCTGCCAAGCCTCGAGGAGAATCCCGAGTTGTCCCTCGCAACTAGGCAGGAGTCCTGACGTCGCTGAACAAACACGTGTGTGGAAGGGCCATCCCCGTCGTAACTCGGGAATATACCCCAGGTTCCCGCCCCAACTCGAGAAAAACCATGAGACTTCCCCCTCGCCGCGAGATGAGGCCCGATTCCCCTGCACTGCGTCCAGAGCAATTCCGTGTTGCACATCACACATGAAAGGAGCCTTGATTTCCTTGATGGCACTCCAGAGAAACCCCAAGAACACTCTTTCAAGGCTAGAGGGATCCTGAGGTCACTGTAGCAACACGAAAGTGCTCCGGGGACCAAAAATCAACTCGAGATGAGAGGTTAGTCCCTGGCTTCGACTCCAGAGGAATACCACCTTACCACAAGCACCTCAAGAGGAGGCTTCTCTCAGCTCTAGGTATGTGAGAGGGAGCCTGAATTTGCGGCCTCAAGTGGAATGGACACCGCGATGCCCTGCCTCGAAATAAGGCCGGATATCCCTGCAGTGACTTGAATGCAGGCTCGTCTTGCATCTCCCAAGACGAAAGGATGTCTGAATCACCTGTGGAGACCACAGAGAAAGACCTAGTTCCCCACCTCATCGCGACCGGAGGCCTCACATCCTTTGAAAACTCCAGAGGTACGCGGAGATCAGTGCCTCAAAAGGAGACGATGCCTGACTCCTCGTGAAACTTGATAGGAGTCCCAGGATTCCTGTGGCACGTGGAAAGGGACCCTTGGTCTTCCGCCACAGCTGGAGAGGCGTCCCAATTGCCCTGCCAAGCCTCGAGGAGAATCCCGAGTTGTCCCTCGCAACTAGGCAGGAGTCCTGACGTCGCTGAACAAACACGTGTGTGGAAGGGCCATCCCCGTCGTAACTCGAGAATATACCCCAGGTTCCCGCCGCAACTCGAGAAAAACCATGAGACTTCCCCCTCGCCGCGAGATGAGGCCCGATTCCCCTGCACTGCGTGCAGAGCAATTCCGTGTTGCACATTACACATGAAAGGAGCCTTGATTTCCTTCATGGCACTCCAGAGAATCCCCAAGAACACTGTTTCAAGGCTAGAGGGATCCTGAGGACACTGTAGTAACACGAAAGAGCTCCATGGACCACAAATCAACTCGAGAAGCGAGGTTCGTCCCTGGCTTCGACTCCAGAGGAATACCACCTTACCACAAGCACCTCAAGAGGAGGCTTCTCTCAGCTCCAAGTATGTGAGAGGGACCCTGAGTTTGCGGCCTCAAGTGGAATGGACACCGCGATGCCCTGCCTCGAAATAAGGCCGGATATCCCTGCAGTGACTTGAATGCAGGCTCGTCTTGCATTTTCGAAGACGAAAGGATGTCTGAATCCCCTGTGGAGACCACAGAGAAAGACCTAGTTCCCCACCTCATCGTGACCGGAGGCCTCACATCCTTTGAAAACTCCAGAGGTACGCGGAGATCAGTGCCTCCAAAGGAGACGATGCCTGACTCCTCGTGAAACTTGATAGGAGTCCCAGGATTCCTGTGGCACGTGGAAAGGGACCCTTGGTCTCCCGCCTCAGCTGGAGAGCTGTCCCAATTGCCCTGCCAGCCTCGAGGAGAATCCCGAGTTGTCCTTCACAACTAGGCAGGAGTCCTGACGTCACTGAACAAACACGTGGGTGGAAGGGCCATTCCCGTCGTAACTCGAGAATATACCCCAGGTTCCCGCCGCAACTCGAGAAAAACCATGAGACTTCCCCCTCGCCGCGAGATGAGGCCCGATTCCCCTGCACTGCTTGCAGAGCAATTCCGTGTTGCACATCACACATGAAAGGAGCCTTAATTTCCTTGATGGCACTCCAGAGAAACCCCAAGAACACTGTTTCAAGGCTAGAGGGATCCTGAGGTCACTGTAACAACACGAAAGAGCTCTGTGGACCAAGAATCAACTCGAGATGAGAGGTTAGTCCCTGGCTTCGACTCCAGAGGAATACCACCTTACCACAAGCACCTCAAGAGGAGGCTTCTCTCATCTCTAAGTATGTGAGAGGGACCCTGAGTTTGCGGCCTCAAGTGGAATGGACACCGCGATGCCCTGACTCGAAATAAGGCCGGTTATCCCTGCAGTGACTTGAATGCAGGCTCGTCTTGCATCTCCCAAAACGAAAGGATGTCTGAATCCCCTGTGCAGACAACAGAGAAAGACGTAGTTCCCCACCTCATCACGACCGGAGGCCTCACATCTTTTGAAAACTCCAGAGGCACGCGGAGATTAGTGCCTTCAAAGGAGACGATGCCTGACTCCTCGTGAAACTTGATAGGAGTCCCAGGATTCCTGTGGCACCTGAAAAGGGACCCTTGGTCTCCCGCCTCAGCTGGAGAGGCTTCCCAATTGCCCTGCCAAGCCTCAAGGAGAATCCCGAGTTGTCCCTCGCAACTAGGCAGGAGTCCTGACGTCGCTGAACAAACACGTGTGTGGAAGGGCCATCCCCGTCGTAACTCGAGAATATACCCCAGGTTCCCGCCGCAACTCGAGAAAAACCATGAGACGTGCCCCTCGCCGCGAGATGAGGCCAGATTCCCCTGCAGTGCGTGCAGAGCAATTCCGTGTTGCACATCACACATGAAAGGAGCCTTGATTTCCTTGATGGCACTCCAGAGAAACCCCAAGAACACTGTTTCAAGGCTAGAGGAATCCTGAGGTCAGTGTAGCTACATGAAAGACCTCCGTGGACCAAAAATCAACTCGAGATGAGAGGTTAGTTCCCGTCTTCGACTCCAGAGGAAACCACCTTACCAGAAGCACCTCAAGAGGAGGCTTCTCTCAGCTCTAGGTATGTGAGAGGGACCCTGAGTTTGCGGCCTCAAGTGGAATGGACACCGCGATGCCCTGACTCGAAATAAGGCCAGATATCCCTGCAGTGACTTGAATGCACGCTCGTCTTGCATCTCCCAAGACGAAAGGATGTCTGAATCCCATGTGGAGACCACAGAGAAAGACCTAGTTCCCCACTTCATTGCGACCGGAGGCCTCACATCCTTTGAAAATTCCAGAGGTACACTGAGATCAGTGCCTCCAAAGGAGAGGATGCCTGACTCCTCCTGAAACTTGATAGAAGTCCCAGGATTCCTGTGGCACGTGGAAAGGGACCCTTGGTCTCCCGCCTCAGATGGAGAGGCGTCCCAATTGCCCTGCCAAGCCTCGAGGAGAATCCCGTGTTGTCCCTCGCAACTAGGCAGCAGTCCTGACGTCGCTGAACAAACAGGTGGGTGGAAGGGCCATCCCCGTCGTAACTCGAGAATATACCCCAGGTTCCCGCCGCAACTCGAGAAAAACCATGAGACTTCCCCCTCGCCGCAAGATGAGGCCCGATTCCCCTGCACTGCATTCAAAGCATTTCCGTACTGCATATCAAACATGAAAGGAGCCTTGATTTCCTTGATGGCACTCCAGAGAAACACCAAGAACACTGTTTCAAGGCTAGTGGGATCCTGAGGTCACTGTAGCAACACGAAAGAGCTCCGTGGACCAAAAATCAACTCGACATGAGAGGTTAGTCCCTGGCTTCGACTCCAGAGGAATACCACCTTACCACAAGGACCTCAAGAGGAGGCTTCTCTCAGCTCTAGGTATGTGAGAGGGACCCTGAGTTTGCGGCCTCAAGTGGAATGGACACTGCGATGCCTTGACGCGAAATAAGGCCGGATATCCATGCAGTGACTTGAATGCAGGCTTGTCTTGCATCTTCCAAGATGAAAGGATGTCTGAATCCCCTGTGGAGACCACAGAGAAAGGCCTAGTTCCCCACCTCATGGCGACCGGAGGCCTCACATCATTTGAAAACTCCAGAGGTACGCAGAGATCAGTGCCTCCAAAGGAGACGATGACTGACTCCTCGTGAAACTTGATAGGAGTCCCCGGATTACTGTCGCACGTGGAAAGGGACCCTTGGTCTCCCGCCTCAGCTGGAGAGGCGTCCCAATTGCCCTGCCAAGCCTCGAGGAGAATCCCGAGTTGTCCTCGCAACTAGGCAGGAGTCCTGACGTCGCTGAACAAACACGTGGGTGGAAGGGCCATCCCCGTCGTAACTCGAGAATATACCCCAGGTTCCCACCGCAACTCGAGAAAAACCATGAGACTTCCCCCTCGCCGCGAGATGAGGCCCGATTCCCCTCCACTGCGTGCAGAGCAATTCCATGTTGCACATCACACATGAAAGGAGCCTTGATTTCCTTGATGGCACTCCAGAGAAACCCCAAGAACACTGTTTCAAGGCTAGAGGGATCCTGAGGTCACTGTAGCAACAAGAAAGAGCTCCGAGGACCAAAAATCAACTCGAGATGAGAGGTTAGTCCCTGGCTTCGACTCCAGAGGAATACCACCTTACCACAAGCACCTCAAGAGGAGGCTTCTCTCAGCTCTAGGTATGTGAGAGGGACCCTGAGTTTGCGGCCTCAAGTGGAATGGACACCGCAATACCCTGGCTCGAAATAAGGCCGGATATCCCTGCAGTGACTTGAATGCAGGCTCGTCTTGCATCTCCCAAGATGAAAGGATGTCTGAATCCCCTGTGCAGACCACAGAGAAAGACCTAGTTCCCCACCTCATGGCGACCGGAGGCCTCGCATCCTTTGAAAACTCCAGAGGTACGCGGAGATCAGTGCCTCCAAAGGAGACCATGCCTGACTCCTCGTGAAACTTGATAGGAGTCCCAGGATTACTGTCGCACGTGGAAAGGGACCCTTGGTCTCCCGCCTCAGCTGGAGAGGCGTCCCAATTGCCCTGCCAAGCCTCGAGGAGAATCCCGAGTTGTCCCTCGCAACTAGGCAGGAGTCCTGACGTCGCTGAACAAACACGTGGGTGGAAGGGCCATCCCCGTCATAACTCGAGAATATACCCCAGGTTCCCACCGCAACTCGAGAAAAACCATGAGACTTCCCCCTCGCCGCGAGATGAGGCCCGATTCCCCTGCACTGCGTGCAGAGCAATTCCGTGTTGCACATCACACATGAAAGGAGCCTTGATTTCCTTGATGGCACTCCAGAGAAACCCCAAGAACACTGTTTCAAGACTAGAGGGATCCTGAGGTCACTGTAGCAACAAGAAAGAGCTCCGTGGACCAAAAGTCAACTCGAGATGAGAGGTTAGTCCCTGGCTTCGACTCCAGAGGAATACCACCTTACCACAAGCACCTCAAGAGGAGGCTTCTCTCATCTCTAGGTATGTGAGAGGGACCCTGAGTTAGCGGCCTCAAGTGGAATGGACACCGCGATGCCCTGGCTCGAAATAAGCCCGGATATCCCTGCAGTGACTTGAATGCAGGCTCGTCTTGCATCTCCCAAGACAAAAGGATGCCTGAATCCCCTGTGGAGACCACAGAGAAAGACCTAGTTCCCCACCTCATCGCGACCGGAGGCCTCACATCCTTTGAAAACTCCCGACGTATGCGGAGATCAGTGCCTCCAAGGGAGACGATGCCTGACTCCTCGTGAAATTTCTTAGGAGTACCAGGATTCCTGTGGCACGTGGAAAGGGATGCTTGGTCTCCCGCGGCAGCTGGAGAGGCGTCCCAATTGCCCTGCCAAGCCTCGAGGAGAATCCCGAGTTCTCCCTCGCAACTAGGCAGGAGTCCTGCCGTCGCTGAACAAACACGTGGGTGGAAGGGCCATCCCCGTCGTAACTCGAGAATATACCCCAGGTTCCCGCCGCAACTCGAGAAAAACCATGAGACTTCCCCCTCGCCGCGAGATGAGGCCCGATTCCCCTGCACTGCGTGCAGAGCAATTCCGTGTTGCACATCAAACATGAAAGGAGCCTTGATTTCCTTGATGGCACTCCAGAGAAACCACAAAAACACTGTTTCAAGGCTAGAGGGATCCTGAGGTCACTGTAGCAACACGAAAGAGCTCCGTGGACCAAATATCAACTCGAGATGAGAGGTTAGTCCCTGGCTTCGACTCCAGAGGAATACCACCTTACCACAGGCACCTCAAGAGGAGGCTTCTCTCAGCTCTAGGTATGTGAGAGGGACGCTGAGTTTGCGGCCTCAAGTGGAATGGACACCGCGATGCCCTGACGCGAAATAAGGCCGGATATCCCTGCAGTGACTTGAATGCAGGCTTGTCTTCCATCTCCCAAGATGAAAGGATGTCTGAATCCCCTGTGGAGACCACAGAGAAAGACCTAGTTCCCCACCTCATGGCGACCGGAGGCCTCACATCATTTGAAAACTCCAGAGGTACGCAGAGATCAGTGCCTCCAAAGGAGACCATGCCTGACTCCTCGTGAAACTTGATAGGAGTCCCAGGATTACTGTCGCACGTGGAAAGGGACCCTTGGTCTCCCGCCTCAGCTGGAGAGGCGTCCCAATTGCCCTGCCAAGCCTCGAGGAGAATCCCGAGTTGTCCCTCGCAACTAGGCAGGAGTCCTGACGTCGCTGAACAAACACGTGGGTGGAAGGGCCATCCCCGTCATAACTCGAGAATATACCCCAGGTTCCCACCGCAACTCGAGAAAAACCATGAGACTTCCCCCTCGCCGCGAGATGAGGCCCGATTCCCCTGCACTGCGTGCAGAGCAATTCCGTGTTGCACATCACACATGAAAGGAGCCTTGATTTCCTTGATGGCACTCCAGAGAAACCCCAAGAACACTGTTTCAAGACTAGAGGGATCCTGAGGTCACTGTAGCAACAAGAAAGAGCTCCGTGGACCAATAGTCAACTCGAGATGAGAGGTTAGTCCCTGGCTTCGACTCCAGAGGAATACCACCTTACCACAAGCACCTCAAGAGAAGGCTTCTCTCATCTCTAGGTATGTGAGAGGGACCCTGAGTTTGCGGCCTCAAGTGGAATGGACACCGCGATGCCCTGGCTCGAAATAAGGCCGGATATCCCTGCAGTGACTTGAATGCAGGCTCGTCTTGCATCTCCCAAGACAAAAGGATGCCTGAATCCCCTGTGGAGACCACAGAGAAAGACCTAGTTCCCCACATCATCGCGACCGGAGGCCTCACATCCTTTGAAAACTCCCGACGTATGCGGAGATCAGTGCCTCCAAGGGAGACGATGCCTGACTCCTCGTGACACTTCTTAGGAGTACCAGGATTCCTGTGGCACGTGGAAAGGGATGCTTGGTCTCCCGCGGCAGCTGGAGAGGCGTCCCAATTGCCCTGCCAAGCCTCGAGGAGAATCCCGAGTTCTCCCTCGCAACTAGGCAGGAGTCCTGCCGTCGCTGAACAAACACGTGTGTGGAAGGGACATCCCCGTCGTAACTCGAGAATACACCCCAGGTTCCCGCCGCAACTCGAGAAAAACAATGAGACTTCCCCCTCGCCGCGAGATGAGGCCCGATTCCCCTGCACTGCGTGCAGAGCAATTCCGTGTTGCACATCAAACATGAAAGGAGCCTTGATTTCCTTGATGGCACTCCAGATAAACCACAAAAACACTGTTTCAAGGCTAGAGGGATCCTGAGGTCACTGTAGCAACACGAAAGAGCTCCGTGGACCAAATATCAACTCGAGATGAGAGGTTAGTCCCTGGCTTCGACTCCAGAGGAATACCACCTTACCACAGGCACCTCAAGAGGAGGCTTCTCTCAGCTCTAGGTATGTGAGAGGGACGCTGAGTTTGCGGCCTCAAGTGGAATGGACACCGCGATGCCCTGACGCGAAATAAGGCCGGATATCCCTGCAGTGACTTGAATGCAGGCTCGTCTTGCATCTCCCAAGACGAAAGGATGTCTGAATCCCTTGTGAAGACCACAGAGAAAGAGCTAGTTCCCCACCTCATGCCGACCGGAGGCCTCACATCCTTTGAAAACTCCAGAGGTGTGCGGAGATCAGTGCCTCCAAAGGAGACGATGCCTGACTCCTCGTGAAACTTGATAGGAGTCCCAGGATTCCTGTGGCACGTGGAAAGGGACCCTTGGTCTCCCGCCTCAGCTGGATAGACATCCCAATTGCCCTGCCAAGCCTCGAGGAGAATCCCGAGTTGTCCTTCGCAACTAGGCAGGAGTCCTGACGTCGCTGAACAAACACGTGGGTGGAAGGGCCATCCCCGTCATAACTCGAGAATATACCCCAGGTTCCCGCCGCAACTCAAGAAAAACCATGAGACTTCCCCCTCGCTGCGAGATGAGGCCAGATTCCCCTGCACTGTTTGCAGAGCAATTCCGTGTTGCACATCACACATGAAAGGAGCCTTGATTTCCTTGATGGCACTCCAGAGAAACCCCAAGAACACAGTTTCAAGGCTAGAGGGATCCTGAGGTCACTGTAGCAACACGAAAGAGCTCCGTGGACGAAAAATCAACTCGAGAGGAGAGGTTAGTCCCAGGCTTCGATTCCAGAGGAATACCACCTTACCACAAGCACCTCAAGAGGAGGCTTCTCTCAGCTCTAGGTATGTGAGAGGGACCCTGAGTTTGCGGCCTCAAGTGGAATGGACACCGCGATGCCCTGCCTCGAAATAAGGCCGGATATCCCTGCAGTGACTTGAATGCAGGCTCGTCTGGCATCTCCCAAGATGAAAGGGTGTCTGAACCCCTGTGGAGACAACACGGAAAGACCTAGTTCCCCACTTCATGGCGACCGGAGGCCTCACATCCTTTGAAAACTCCAGAGGTACGCGGAGATCAGTGCCTCCAAAGGAGACGATGCCTGACTCCTCGTGAAACTTGATAGGTGTCCCAGGATTCCTGTGGCACGTGGAAAGGGACCCTTGGTCTCCCGCCTCAGCTGGAGAGGCGTCACAATTGCCCTGCCAAGCCTCGAGTAGAATCCCGAGTTGTCCCTCGCAACTAGGCAGGAGTCCTGACGTCGCTGAACAAACACGTGGGTGGAAGGCCCATCCCCGTCATAACTCGAGAATATACCCCAGGTTCCCGCCGCAACTCGAGAAAAACCATGAGACTTCCCCCTCGCCGCGAAATGAGGCCCGATTCCCCTGCAGTGCGTGCAGAGCAATTCCGTGTTGCACATCACACATGAAAGGAGCCTTGATTTCCTTGATGGCACTCCAGAGAAACCCCAAGAGCAGTCTTTCAAGGCTAGAGGGATCCTGAGGTCACTGTAGCAACATGAAAGAGCTCCGTGGACCACAAAACAACTCGAGATGAGAGGTTAGTCCCGGGCTTCGACTCCAGAGGAATACCACCTTACCACAAGCACCTCAAGAGGAGGCTTCTCTCAGCTCTAGGTATGTGAGAGGGACCCTGAGTTTGCGGCCACAGGTGGAATGGACACCACGATGCCCTGACTCGAAATAAGGCCGGATATCCCTGCAGTGACTTGAATGCAGGCTCGTCTTGCATCTCCCAAGACGAAAGGATGTCTGAATCCCCTGTGGAGACCACAGAGAAAGACCTAGTTCCCCACCTCATCGCGACCGGAGGCCTCACATTCTTTGAAAACTCCAGAGGTATGCGGAGATCAGTGCCTCCAAACGAGACGATGCATAACTCCTCGTGAAACTTGATAGGAGTCCCAGGATTCCTGTGGCACGTGAAAAGGGACACTTGGTCTCCCGCCTCAGCTGGAGAGGCGTTCCAATTGCCCTGCCAAGCCTCGAGGAGAATCCCGACTTGTCCCTCGCAACTAGGAAGGAGTCCTGACGTCTCTGAATAAACACAAGGGTGGAGCGGCCATCCCCGTCGTAACTCGAGAATATACCCCAGGTTCTTGCCGCAACTCGAGAAAAACCATGAGACTTCCCCCTCGCCTTGAGATGAGGCCAGATTCCCCTGCACTGCATACAGAGCAATTCCGTGTTGCACATCAAACATGAAAGAAGCCTTGATTTCCTTGATGGCACTCCAGAGAAACCCCAAGAACACTGTTTCAAGGCTAGAGGGATCCTGAGGTCACTGTAGCAACACGAAAGAGCTCCGTGTACCAAAAATCAACTCGAGATGAGAGGTTAGTTCCTGGCTTCGACTCCAGAGGAATACCACCTTACCACAAGCACCTCAAGAGGAGGCTTCTCTCAGCTCTAGGTATGTGAGAGGGACCCTGAGTTTGCGGCCTCAAGTGGAATGGACACTGCGATGCCCTGACGCGAAATAAGGCCGGATATCCATGCAGTGACTTGAATGCAGGCTCGTCTTGCATCTCACAAGAAGAAAGGATGTCTGAATCCCCTGTGGAGACCACAGAGAAAGACCTAGTTCCCCACTTCATGGCGACCGGAGGCCTCACATCCTTTGAAAACTCCAGAGGTACGCGGAGATCAGTGCCTCCAAAGGAGACGATGCCTGACTCCTCGTGAAATTTGATAGGAGTCCCAGGATTCCTGTGGCACGTGGAAAGGGACCCTTGGTCTCCCGCCTCAGCTGGAGAGGCGTCCCAATTGCCCTGCCAAGCCTCGAGGAGAATCCCGAGTTGTCCCTCGCAACTAGGCAGGAGTCCTGACGTCGGTGAACAAACACGTGGGTGGAAGGACCATCCCCGTCGTAACTCGAGAATATACCCCAGGTTCCCGCCGCAACTCGAGAAAAACCATGAGACTTCCCCCTCGCCGCGAGATGAGGCCCGATTCCCCTGCAGTGCGTGCAGAGCAATTCCGTGTTGCACATCACACATGAAAGGAGCCTTGATTTCCTTGATGGCACTCCAGAGAAACCTCAAGAACACTGTTTCAAAGCTAGAGGGATCCTGAGGTCACTGTAGCAACACGAAAGAGCTCCGTGGACCAAAAATCAACTCGGGATGAGAGGGTAGTCCCTGGCTTGGACTCCAGAGGAATACAACCTTACCACAAGCACCTCAAGAGGAGGCTTCTCTCAGCTCTAGCTCTGTGAGAGGGACCCTGAGTTTGTGGCCTCAAGTGAAATGGACACCGCGACGCCCTGACTCGAAATAAGGCCGGATATCCCTGCAGTGACTTGAATGCAGGCTCGTCTTGCATCTCCCAAGACGAAAGGATGTCTGAATCCCCTGTGGAGACCACAGAGAAAGACCTAGTTCCCCACCTCATCGCGACCGGAGGCCTCACATCCTTTGAAAACTCCAGAGGTATGCGGAGATCAGTGCCTCCAAAGGAGACCATGCCTGACTCCTCGTGAAACTTGATAGGAGTACCAGGATTCCTGTGGCACGTGGAAAGGGACCCTTGGTCTCCCGCCTCAGCTGGAGAGGCGTCCCAATTGCCCTGCCAAGCCTAGAGGAGAATCCCGAGTTGTCCTTCGTAACTAGGCAGGAGTCCTGACGTCACGGAACAATCACGTGGGTGGAAGGGCCATTCCCGTCGTAACTCGAGAATATACCCCAGGTTCCCGCCACAACTCGAGAAAAACCATGAGAATTCCCCCTCACCGCGAGATGAGGCCCGATTCCCCTGCACTGCATTCAAAGCAATTCCGTATTGCACATCAAACATGAAAGGAGCCTTGATTTCCTTGATGGCACTCCAGAGAAACCCCAAGAACACTGTTTCAAGGCTAGAGGGATCCTGAGGTCACTGTAGCAACACGAAAGAGCTCCGTGGACCAAAAGTCAACTCGAGATGAGAGGTTAGTCCCTGGCTTCGACTCCAGAGGAATACCACCTTACCACAAGCACCTCAAGAGGAGGCTTCTCTCAGCTCTAGGTATGTGAGAGGGACCCTGAGATTGCGGCCTCAAGTGGAATGGACACTGCGATGCTCTGACGCGAAATAAGGCCGGATATCCCTGCAGTGACTTGAATGCAGGCGCGTCTTGCATCTCCCAAGACAAAAGGATGTCTGAATCCCCTGAGGAGACCACAGAGAAAGACCTAGTTCCCCACCTCATCGCGACCGGAGGCCTCACATCCTTTGAAAACTCCAGACGTATGCGGAGATCAGTGCCTCCAAGGGAGACGATGCCTGACTCTTCGTGAAACTTCTTAGGAGTACCAGGATTCCTGTGGCACGTGGAAAGGGACCCTTGGTCTCCCGCGGCAGCTGGAGAGGCGTCCCAATTGCCCTGCCAAGCCTCGAGGAGAATCCCGAGTTGTCCCTCGCAACTAGGCAGGAGTCCTGCCGTCGCTGAACAAACACGTGTGTGGAAGGGACATCCCCGTCGTAACTCGAGAATATACCCTAGGTTCCCGCCGCAACTCGAGAAAAACAATGAGACTTCCCCCTCGCCGCGAGATGAGGCCCGATTCCCCTGCACTGCGTGCAGAGCAATTCCGTGTTGCACATCACACATGAAAGGAGCCTTGATTTTCTTGATGGCACTCCAGATAAACCACAAGAACACTGTTTCAAGGCTAGAGGGATCCTGAGGTCACTGTAGCCACACGAAAGTGCTCCGTGGACCAAAAATCAACTCGAGATGAGAGGTTAGTCCCTGGCTTCGACTCCAGAGGAATACCACCTTACCACAGGAACCTCAAGATGAGGCTTCTCTCAGCTCTTGGTATGTGAGAGGGACGCTGAGTTTGCGGCCTCAAGTGGAATGGACACCGCGATGCCCTGACGCGAAATAAGGCCGGATATCCCTGCAGTGATTTGAATGCAGGCTCGTCTTGCATCTCCCAAGACGAAAGGATGTCTGAATCCCCTGTGAAGACCACTGAGAAAGAGCTAGTTCCCCACCTCATCGCGACCGGAGGCCTCACATCCTTTGAAAACTCCAGAGGTACGCGGAGATCAGTGCCTCCAAAGGAGACGATGCCTGACTCCTCGTGAAACTTGGTAGGAGTCCCAGGATTTCTGTGGCACGTGGAAAGGGACCCTTGGTCTCCCGCCTCAGCTGGATAGGCATCCCAATTGCCCTGCCAAGCCTCGAGGAGAATCCCGAGTTGTCCCTCGCAACTAGGCAGGAGTCCTGACGTCGCTGAACAAACACGTGGGTGGAAGGGCCATCCCCGTCATAATTCGAGAATATACCCCAGGTTCCCGCCGCAACTCGAGAAAAACCATGAGACGTCCCCCTCGCCGCGAGATGAGGCCAGATTCCCCTGCAGTGTGTGCAGAGCAATTTCGTGCTGCACATCACACATGAAAGGAGCCTTGATTTGCTTGATGGCACTCCAGAGAAACCCCAAGAACACTGTTTCAAGGCTAGAGGGATTCTGAGGTCACGGCAGCTACACGAAAGAGCTCCGTGGACCAAAAATCAACTCGAGATGAGAGGGTAGTCCCTGGCTTCGACTCCAGAGAAAACCACCTTACCACAAGCACCTCAAGAGGAGGCTTCTCTCAGCTCTAGGTATGTGAGAGGGACCCTGAGTTTGCGGCTTCAAGTGGAATGGACACCGCAATGCACTTACTCGAAATAAGGCCGGATATCCCTGCAGTGACTTGAATGCAGGCTCGTCTTGCATCTCTCAAGATGAAAGGATGTCTGAATCCCCTGTGGAGACCACAGAGAAAGAGCTAGTTCCCCACTTCATGGCGACCGGAGGCCTCACATCCTTTGAAAATTCCAGAGGTACGCGGAGATCAGTGCCTCCAAAGGAGACGATGCCTGACTCCTCGTGAAACTTGATAGGAGTCCCAGGATTCCTGTGGCACGTGGAAAGGGACCCTTGGTCTCCCGCCTCAGCTGGAGAGGCGTCCCAATTGCCCTGCCAAGCCTCGAGGAGAATCCCGAGTTGTCCCTCGCAACTAGGCAGGAGTCCTGACGTCGCTGAACAAACACGTGGGTGGTAAGACCATCCCCGTCGTAACTCGAGAATATACCCCAGGTTCCCGCCGCAACTCGAGAAAAACCATGAGACTTCCCCCTCGCCGCGAGATGAGGCCCGATTCCCCTGCACTGCGTGCAGAGCAATTCCGTGTTGCACATCACACATGAAAGGAGCCTTGATTTCCTTGATGGCACTCCAGAGAAACCCCAAGAACACAGTTTCAAAGCAAGAGGGATCCTGAGGTCACTGTAGCCACACGAAAGAGCTCCGTGGACCAAAAATCAACTCGAGATGAGAGGTTAGTCCCTGGCTTCGACTCCAGAGGAATACCACCTTACCACAAGCACCTCAAGAGGAGGCTTCTCTCAGCTCTAGGTATGTGAGAGGGACGCTGAGTTTGCGGCCTCAAGTGGAATGGACACCGCGATGCCCTGACGCGAAATAAGGCCGGATATCCCTGCAGTGACTTGAATGTAGGCTCGTCTTGCATCTCCCAAGACGAAAGGATGTCTGAATCCCCTGTGGAGACCACAGAGAAAGACCTAGTCCCCACCTCATCGTGACCGGAGGCCTCACATCCTTTGAAAACTACAGAGGCACGCGGAGATCAGTGCCTTCAAAGGAGACGATGCCTGACTCCTCGTGAAACTTGATGGGAGTCCCAGGATTCCTGTGGCACGTGGAAAGGGACACTTGGTCTTCCGCCTCAGCTGGAGAGGCGTCCCAATTGCCCTGCCAAGCCTCGAGGAGAATCCCGAGTTGTCCCTCGCAACTAGGCAGGAGTCCTGACGTCGCTGAACAAACACGTGTGTGGAAGGGCCATCCCCGTCGTAACTCGAGAATAAACCCCAGGTTCCCGCCTCAACTCGAGAAAAATCATGAGACGTTCCCCTCGCCGCGAGATGAGGCCCGATTCCCCTGCAGTGCGTGCAGAGCAATTCCGTGTTGCACATCACACATGAAAGGAGCCTTGATTTCCTTGATGGCACTCCAGAGAAACCCCAAGAACACTGTTTCAAGGCTAGAGGGATCCTGAGGTCAGTGTAGCTACATGAAAGACCTCCGTGGACCAAAAATCAACTCGAGATGAGAGGTTAGTCCCTGGCTTCGACTCCAGAGGAATACCACCTTACCACAAGCACCTCAAGAGGAGGCTTCTCTCAGCTCTAGGTATGTGAGAGGGACCCTGAGTTTGCGGCCTCAAGTGGAATGGACACCGCGATGCCCTGACTCGAAATAAGGCCGGATATCCCTGCAGTGACTTGAATGCAGGCTCGTCTTGCATCTCCCAAGATGAAAGGATGTTTGAATCCCCTGTGGAGACCACAGAGAAAGACCTAGTTCCCCACTTCATTGAGACCGGAGGCCTCACATACTTTGAAAATTCCAGGGGTAGACTGAGATCAGTGCCTCCAAAGGAGACGATGCCTGACTCCTCATGAAACTTGATAGGAGTCCCAGGATTCCTGTGGCACGTGGAAAGGGACCCTTGGTCTCCCGCCTCAGCTGGATAGGCATCCCAATTGCCCTGCCAAGCCTCGAGGAGAATCCCGAGTTGTCCCTCGCAACTAGGCAGGAGTCCTGACGTCGCTGAACAAACACGTGTGTGGAAGGGCCATCCCCGTCATAACTCGAGAATATACCCCAGGTTCACGCCGCAACTCGAGAAAAACCATGAGACGTCCCCCTCGCCGCGAGATTAGGCCAGATTCCCCTGCAGTGCGTGCAGAGCAATTCCGTGTTGCACATCACACATGAAAGGAGCCTTGATTTGCTTGATGGCACTCCAGAGAAAACCCAAGAACACTGTTTCAAGGCTAGAGGGATTCTGAGGTCACGGCAGCTACACGAAAGAGCTCCGTGGACCAAAAATCAACTCGAGATGAGAGGTTAGTCCCTGGCTTCGACTCCAGAGGAAACCACCTTACCACAAGCACCTCAAGAGGAGGTTTCTCTCAGCTCTAGGTATGTGAGAGGGACCCTGAGTTTGCGGCCTCAAGTGGAATGGACACCGCGATGCCCTGACTCGAAATAAGGCCGGATATCCCTGCAGTGACTTGAATGCAGGCTCGTCTTGCATCTCCCAAGATAAAAGGATGTCGGAATCCCCTGTGAAGACCACAGAGAAAGACCTAGTTCCCCACTTCATGGCGACCGGAGGCCTCACATCCTTTGAAAACTCCAGAGGTACGCGGAGATCAGTGCCTCCAAAGGAGACGATGCCTGACTCCTCGTGAAACTTGATAGGAGTCCCAGGATTCTTGTGGCACGTGGAAAGGCACCCTTGGTCTCCCGCCTCAGCTGGAGAGGCGTCCCAATTGCCCTGCCAAGCCTCGAGGAGAATCCCGAGTTGTTCCTCGCAACTAGGCAGGAGTCCTGACGTCGCTGAACAAACACGTGTGTGGAAGGGCCATCCCCGTCGTAACTCGAGAATATACCCCAGGTTCCCGCCGCAACTCGCAAAAATCATGAGACGTCCCCCTCGCCGCGAGATGAGGCCCGATTCCCCTGCAGTGCGTGCAGAGCAATTCCGTGTTGCACATCACACATGAAAGGAGCCTTGATTTCCTTGATGGCACTCCAGAGAAACCCCAAGAACACTGTTTCAAGGCTAGAGGGATCCTGAGGTCAGTGTAGCTACACGAAAGACCTCCGTGGACCAAAAATCAACTCGAGATGAGAGGTTAGTCCCTGGCTTCGACTCCAGAGGAAATCACCTTACCACAAGCACCTCAAGAGGAGGCTTCTCTCAGCTCTAGGTATGTGAGAGGGACCCTGAGTTTGCGGCCTCAAGTGGAATGGACACCGCGATGCCCTGACTCGAAATAAGGCCGGATATCCCTGCAGTGACTTGAATGCAGGCTCGTCTTGCATCTCCCAAGACGAAAGGATGTCTGAATCCCCTGTGGAGACCACAGAGAAAGACCTAGTTCCCCACTTCATTGAGACCGGTGGCCTCACATACTTTGAAAAATCCAGGGGTAGACTGAGAACAGTGCCTCCAAAGGAGACGATGCCTGACTCCTCGTGAAACTTGATAGGAGTCCCAGGATTCCTGTGGCACGTGGAAAGGGACCCTTGGTCTCCCGCCTCAGCTGGAGAGGCGTCCCAATTGCCCTGCCAAGCCTCGAGGAGAATCCCGAGTTGTTCCTCGCAACTAGGCAGGAGTCCAGACGTCGCTGAACAAACACGAGGGTGGAAGGGCCATCCCCGTCGTAACTCGAGAATATACCCCAGGTTCCCGCCGCAACTCGAGAAAAACCATGAGCCTTCCCCCTCGCCGCAAGATGAGGCCCGATTCCCCTGTACTGCTTTCAAAGCAATTCCGTATTGCACATCACACATGAAAGGAGCCTTGATTTCCTTGATGGCACTCCAGATAAACCACAAGAACACTGTTTCAAGGCTAGAGGGATCCTGAGGTCACTGTAGCCACACGAAAGAGCTCCGTGGACCAAAAATCAACTCGAGATGAGAGGTTAGTCCCTGGCTTCGACTCCAGAGGAATACCACCTTACCACAAGCACCTCAAGAGGAGGCTTCTCTCATCTCTAGGTATGTGAGAGGGACGCTGAGTTTGCGGCCTCAAGTGGAATGGATACCGCGATGCCCTGACTCGAAATAAAGCCGGATATCCCTGCAGTGACTTGAATGCAGGCTCGTCTTGCATCTCCCAAGACGAAAGGATGTCTGAATCCCCTGTGGAGACCACAGAGAAAGACCTAGTTCCCCACTTCATTGAGACCGGAGGCCTCACATACTTTGAAAAATCCAGGGGTAGACTGAGATCAGTGCCTCCAAAGGAGACGATGCCTGACTCCTCGTGAAACTTGATAGGAGTCCCAGGATTCCTGTGGCACGTGGAAAGGGACCCTTGGTCTCCCGCCTCAGCTGGATAGGCATCCCAATTGCCCTGCCAAGCCTCGAGGAGAATCCCGAGTTGTCCCTCGCAACTAGGCAGGAGTCCTGACGTCGCTGAACAAACACGTGGGTGGAAGGGCCATCCCCGTCATAACTCGAGAATATACCCCAGGTTCACGCCGCAACTCGAGAAAAACCATGAGACGTCCCCCTCGCCGCGAGATGAGGCCAGATTCCCCTGCAGTGCGTGCAGAGCAATTCCGTGTTGCACATCACACATGAAAGGAGCCTTGATTTCCTTGATGGCACTCCAGAGAAACCCCAAGAACACTGTTTCAAGGCTAGAGGGATCCTGAGGTCACTGTAGCAACACGAAAGAGCTCCGTGGACCAAAAGTCAACTCGAGATGAGAGGTCAGTCCCTGGCTTCGACTCCAGAGGAATACCACCTTACCACAAGGACCTCAAGAGGAGGCTTCTCTCAGCTCTAGGTATGTTAGAGGGACCCTGAGATTGCGGCCTCAAGTGGAATGGACACTGCGATGCCCTGACTCGAAATAAGGCCGGATATCCCTGCAGTGACTTGAATGCAGGCTCGTCTTGCATCTCCCAAGACAAAAGGATGTCTGAATCCCCTGTGGAGACCACAGAGAAAGACCTAGTTCCCCACCTCATCGCGACCGGAGGCCTCACAACCTTTGAAAACTCCCGACGTATGCGGAAATCAGTGCCTCCAAGGGAGACGATGCCAGACTCCTCGTGAAACTTCTTAGGAGTCCCAGGATTCCTGTGGCACGCGGAAAGGGACCCTTGGTCTCCCGCGGCAGCTGGAGAGGCGTCCCAATTGCCCTGCCAAGCCTCGAGGAGAATCCCGAGTTTTCCCTCGCAACTAGGCAGGAGTCCTGACGTCGCTGAACAAACAGGTGTGTGAAAGGGACATCCCCGTCGTAACTCGAGAATATACCCCAGGTTCCCGCCGCAACTCGAGAAAAACAATGAGACTTCCCCCTCGCCGCGAGATGAGGCCCGATTCCCCTGCACTGCATTCAAAGCAATTCCGTGTTGCACATCACACATGAAAGGAGCCTTGATTTCCTTGATGGCACTCCAGAGAAACCACAAGAACACTGTTTCAAGGCTAGAGGGATCCTGAGGTCACTGTAGCCATACGAAAGAGCTCCGTGGACCAAAAATCAACTCGAGATGAGAGGTTAGTCCCTGGCTTCGACTCCAGAGGAATACCACCTTACCACAAGCACCTCAAGAGGAGGCTTCTCTCAGCTCTAGGTATGTGAGAGGGACCCTGAGTTTGCGGCCTCAAGTGGAATGGACACCGCGATGCCCTGACTCGAAATAAGGCCGGATATCCCTGCAGTGACTTGAATGCAGGCTCGTCTTGCATCTCCCAAGACGAAAGGATGTCTGAATCCCCTGTGAAGACCACAGAGAAAGAGCTAGTTCCCCACCTCATGGCGACCGGAGGCCTCACATCCTTTGAAAACTCCAGAGGTACGCGGAGATCAGTGCCTCCAAAGGAGACGATGCCTAACTCCTCGTGAAACTTGATAGGAGTCCCAGGATTTCTGTGGCACGTGGAAAGGGACACTTGGTCTCCCGCCTCAGCTGGAGAGGCATCCCAATTGCCCTGCCAAGCCTCGAGGAGAATCCCGAGTTTTCCCTCGCAACTAGGCAGGAGTCCTGACGTCGCTGAACAAACACGAGGGTGGAAGGGCCATCCCTGTCGTAACTCGAGAATATACCCCAGGTTCCTGCCGCAACTCGAGAAAAACCATGAGACTTCCCCCTCGCGGCGAGATGAGGCCCGATTCCCCTGCACTGCGTGCAGAGCAATTCCGTGTTGCACATCAAACATGAAAGGAGCCTTGATTTCCTTGGTGGCACTCCAGAGAAACCCCAAGAACACTGTTTCAAGGCTAGAGGGATCCTGAGGTCACTGTAGCAACACGAAAGAGCTCCGTGGACGAAAAATCAACTCGAGAGGAGAGGTTAGTCCCAGGCTTCGACTCCAGAGGAATACCACCTTACCACAAGCACCTCAAGAGGAGGCTTCCCTCAGCTCTAGGTATGTGAGAGGGACCCTGAGTTTGCGGCCTCAAGTGGAATGGACACCGCGATGCCCTGACTCGAAATAAGGCCGGTTATCCCTGCAGTGACTTGAATGCAGGCTCGTCTTGCATCTCCCAAGACGAAAGGATGTCTGAATCCCCTGTGGAGACCACAGAGAAAGACCTAGTCCCCACCTCATCGTGACCGGAGGCCTCACATCCTTTGAAAACTACAGAGGCACGCGGAGATCAGTGCCTCCAAAGGAGACGATGCCTGACTCCTCGTGAAACTTGATAGGA
The DNA here is from genome assembly GCF_910594005.1 of Cervus elaphus. Lineage (NCBI taxonomy): Eukaryota > Metazoa > Chordata > Mammalia > Artiodactyla > Cervidae > Cervus > Cervus elaphus. The sequence continues at coordinate 8,565,389 of NC_057834.1, read as the reverse complement.
GTCCCAGGATTCCTGTGGCACGTGGAAAGGGACCCTTGGTCTCCCGCCTCATCTGGATAGGCATCCCAATTGCCCTGCCAAGCCTCGAGGAGAATCCCGAGTTGTCCCTCGCAACTAGGCAGGAGTCCTGACGTCGCTGAACAAACACGTGTGTGGAAGGGCCATCCCCGTCGTATCTCGAGAATATACCCCAGGTTCCCGCCGCAACTCGAGAAAAATCATGAGACGTCCCCCTCGCCGCGACATGAGGCCCGATTCCCCTGCAGTGCGTGCAGAGCAATTCCGTGTTGCACATCACACATGAAAGGAGCTTTGATTTCCTTGATGGCACTCCAGAGAAACCCCAAGAACACTGTTTCAAGGCTAGAGGGATCCTGAGGTCAGTGTAGCTACACGAAAGACCTCCGTGGACCAAAAATCAACTCGAGATGAGAGGTTAGTCCCTGGCTTCCACTCCAGAGGAAATCACCTTACCACAAGCACCTCAAGAGGAGGCTTCTCTCAGCTCTATGTATGTGAGAGGGACCCTGAGTTTGCGGCCTCAAGTGGAATGGACACCGCGATGCCCTGACTCGAAATAAGGCCGGATATCCCTGCAGTGACTTGAATGCAGGCTCGTCTTGCATCTCCCAAGATGAAAGGATGTTTGAATCCCCTGTGGAGACCACAGAGAAAGACCTAGTTCCCCACTTCATTGAGACCGGAGGCCTCACATACTTTGAAAATTCCAGGGGTAGACTGAGATCAGTGCCTCCAAAGGAGACGATGCCTGACTCCTCGTGAAACTTGATAGGAGTCCCAGGATTCCTGTGGCACGTGGAAAGGGACCCTTGGTCACCCGCCTCAGCTGGAGAGGCGTCCCGATTGCCCTGCCAAGCCTCGAGGAGAATCCCGAGTTGTTCCTCGCAACTAGGCAGGAGTCCAGACGTCGCTGAACAAACACGTGGGTGGAAGGGCCATCCCCGTCGTAACTCGAGAATATACCCCAGGTTCCCGCCGCAACTCGAGAAAAACCATGAGCCTTCCCCCTCGCCTCAAGATGAGGCCCGATTCCCCTGCACTGCATTCAAAGCAATTCCGTATTGCACATCACACATGAAAGGAGCCTTGATTTCCTTGATGGCACTCCAGAGAAACCCCAAGAACACTGTTTCAAGGCTAGAGGGATCCTGAGGTCACTGTAGTAACACGAAAGAGCTCCGTGGACCAAAAATCAACTCGAGATGAGAGGTTAGTCCCTGGCTTAGACTCCAGAGGAATACCACCTTACCACAAGCACCTCAAGAGGAGGCTTCTCTCATCTCTAGGTATGTGAGAGGGACCCTGAGTTTGCGGCCTCAAGTGGAATGGACACCGCGATGCCCTGACGCGAAATAACGCCGGATATCCCTGCAGTGACTTGAATGCAGGCTCGTCTTGCATTTCCGAAGATGAAAGGATGTCTGAATCCCCTGTGGAGACCACAGAGAAAGACCTAGTTCCCCACCTCATCGTAACCGGACGCCTCACATCCTTTGAAAACTCCAGAGGTACGTGGAGATCAGTGCCTCCAAAGGAGACGATACCTGACTCCTCGTGAGACTTGATAGGAGTCCCAGGATTCCTGTGGCACGTGGAAAGGGACCCTTGGTTTCCCGCCTCAGCTGGAGAGGCGTCCCAATTGTCCTCCCAAGCCTCGAGGAAAATCCCGAGTTGTCCCTCGCAACTAGGCAGGAGTCCTGACGTCGTTGAACAAACACGTGTGTGGAAGGGCCATCCCCGTCGTAACTCGAGAATATACCCCAGGTTACCGCCGCAACTCGAGAAAAACCATGAGACTTACCCCTCGCCGCGAGATGAGGCCCGATTCCCCTGCACTGTGTGCAGAGCAATTCCATGTTGCACATCACACATGAAAGGAGCCTTGATTTCCTTGATGGCACTCCAGAGAAACCCCAAGAACAGTGTTTCAAGGCTAGAGGGATCCTGAGGTCACTGTAGCAACACGAAAGAGCTCCGTGGACCAAAAATCAACTCGAGATGAGAGGTTAGTCCCTAGCTTCGACTCCAGAGGAATACCACCTTACCACAAGCACCTCAAGAGGAGGCTTCTCTCAGCTCTAGGTATGTGAGAGGGACCCTGAGTTTGCGGCCTCAAGTGGAATGGACACCACGATGCCCTGACTCGAAATAAGGCCGGATATCCCTGCAGTGACTTGAATGCAGGCTCGTCTTGCATCTCCCAAGACGAAAGGATGTCTGAATCCCCTGTGGAGACCACAGAGAAAGACCTAGTTCCCCACCTCATCGCAACCGGAGGCCTCACATCCTTTGAGAACTCCAGAGGTATGAGGAGATCAGTGCCTCCAAAAGAGACGATGCCTGATTCCTCGTGAAACTTCTTAGGAGTCCCAGGATTCCTGTGGCACGTGGAAAGGGACCCTTGGTCTCCCGCCTCAGCTGGAGAGGCGTCCCAATTGCCCTGCCAAGCCTCGAGGAGAATCCGGAGTTATCCCTCGCAACTAGGCAGGAGTCCTGACGTCGCTGAACAAACACGTGGGTGGAAGGGCCATCCCCGTCGTAACTCGAGAATATACCCCAGGTTCCCGCCGCAACTCGAGAAAAACCATGAGACTTCCCCCTCTCCGCGAGATGAGGCCCGATTCCCCTGCACTGCGTGCAGAGCAATTCCGTGTTGCACATCACACATGAAAGGAGCCTTGATTTCCTTGATGGCACTCCAGAGAAACCCCAAGAACACTGTTTCAAGGCTAGAGGGATTCTGAGGTCACTGTAGCAACACGAAAGAGCTCCGTGGACCAAAAAACAACTCGAGATGAGAGGTTAGTCCCTGGCTTCGACTCCAGAGGAATACCACCTTACCACAAGCACCTCAGGAGGAGGCTTCTCTCAGCTCTAGGTATGTGAGAGGTACCCTGATTTTGCGGCCTCAAGTGAAATGGACACCGCGATGCCCTGACTCGAAATAAGGCCGGATATCCCTGCAGTGACTTGAATGCAGGCTCGTCTTGCATCTCCCAAAACGAAAGGATGTCTGAATCCCCTGTGGAGACCACAGAGAAAGACCTAGTTCCCCACCTCATCGTGACCGGAGGCCTCACATCCTTTGAAAACTCCAGAGGTACGCGGAGATCAGTGCCTCCACAGGAGACGATACCTGACTCCTCGTGAAACTTGATAGAAGTCCCAGGATTCCTGTGGCACCTGGACAGGGACCCTTGGTCTCCCGCCTCAGCTGGAGAGGCGTCCCAATTGCCCTCCCAAGCCTCGAGGAAAATCCCGAGTTGTCCCTCGCAACTAGGCAGGAGTCCTGACGCCGTTGAACAAACACGTGTGAGGAAGGGACATTCCCGTCGTAACTCGAGAATATACCCCAGGTTCCCGCCGCAACTCGAGAAAAACCATGAGACTTCCCCCTCGCCGCGAGATGAGGCCCGATTCACCTGCATTGGGTGCAGAGCAATTCCGTGTTGCACATCACACATGAAAGGAGCCTTGATTTCCTTGATGGCACTCCAGAGAAACCCCAAGAACACTGTTTCAAGGCTAGAGGAATCCTGAGGTCACTGTAGCAACACGAAAGTGCTCCGTGGACCACAAATCAACTCGAGATGAGAGGTTAGTCCCGGGCTTCGACTCCAGAGGAATACCACCTTACCACAAGCACCTCAAGAGGAGGCTTCTCTCAGCTCTAGGTATATGAGAGGGACCCTGAGTTTGCGGCCTCAAGTGGAATGGACACCGCGATGCCCTGACTCGAAATAAGGACAGATATCCCTGCGGTGACTTGAATGCAGGCTCGTCTTGCATCTCCCAAGAAGAAAGGATGTCTGAATCCCCTGTGGAGACCACAGAGTAAGACCTATTTCCCCACCTCAACGCGACCGGAGGCCTCACATCCTTTGAAAACTCCAGAGGTACGCGGAGATCAGTGCCTCCAAAGGAGACGATGCCTGACTCCTCGTGAAACTTGATAGGAGTCCCAGGATTCCTGTGGCACGTGGAAAGGGACCCTTGGTCTCCCGCCTCAGCTGGAGAGGCGTCCCAATTGCCCTGCCAAGCCTCGAGGAGAATCCCGAGTTGTCCTTCGCAACTAGGCAGGAGTCCTGACGTCACGGAACAAACACGTGTGTGGAAGGGCCATTCCCGTCGTAACTCGAGAATATACCCCAGGTTCCCGCCACAACTCGAGAAAAACCATGAGACTTCCCCCTCACCGCGAGATGAGGCCCGATTCCCCTGCACTGCATTCAAAGCAATTCCGTATTGCACATCAAACATGAAAGGAGCCTTGATTTCCTTGATGGCACTCCAGAGAAACCCCAAGAACACTGTTTCAAGGCTAGAGGGATCCTGAGGTCACTGTAGCAACACGAAAGAGCTCCGTGGACCAAAAGTCAACTCGAGATGAGAGGTTAGTCCCTGGCTTCGACTCCAGAGGAATACCACCTTACCACAAGCACCTCAAGAGGAGGCTTCTCTCAGCTCTAGGTATGTGAGAGGGACCCTGATATTGCGGCCTCAAGTGGAATGGACACTGCGATGCCCTGAATCGAAATAAGGCCGGATATCCCTGTAGTGACTTGAATGCAGGCTCGTCTTGCATCTCCCAAGACAAAAGGATGTCTGAATCCCCTGTGGAGACCACAGAGAAAGACCTAGTTCCCCACCTCATCGCGACCGGAGGCCTCACATCCTTTGAAAACTCCCGACGTATGCGGAGATCAGTGCCTCCAAGGGAGACGATGCCAGACTCCTCGTGAAACTTGATAGGAGTCCCAGGATTCCTGTGGCACGTGGAAAGGGACCCTTGGTCTCCCGCGGCAGCTGGAGAGGCGTCCCAATTGCCCTGCCAAGCCTCGAGGAGAATCCCGAGTTGTTCCTCGCAACTAGGCAGGAGTCCTGACGTCGCTGAACAAACACGGGTGTGGAAGGGACATCCCCGTCGTAACTCGAGAATATACCCCAGGTTCCCGCCGCAACTCGAGAAAAACCATGAGACGTCCCCCTCGCCGCGAGATGAGGCCAGATTCCCCTGCAGTGCGTGCAGAGCAATTCCGTGTTGCACATCACACATGAAAGGAGCCTTGATTTCCTTGATGGCAGTCCAGAAAAACCCCAAGAACACAGTTTCAAGGCTAGAGGGATCCTGAGGTCACTGTAGCAACACAAAAGAGCTCCGTGGACCAAAAATCAACTCGAGAGGAGAGGTTAGTCCCAGGCTTCGACTCCAGAGGAATACCACCTTACCACAAGCACCTCAAGAGGAGGCTTCTCTCAGCTCTAGGTATGTGAGAGGGACCCTGAGTTTGCGGCCTCAAGTGGAATGGACACCGCGATGCCCTGACTCGAAATAAGGCCGGTTATCCCTGCAGTGACTTGAATGCAGTCTCGTCTTGCATCTCCCAAGACGAAAGGATGTCTGAATCCCCTGTGGTTACCACAGAGAAAGACCTAGTCCCCACCTCATCGTGACCGGAGGCCTCACATCCTTTGAAAACTACAGAGGCACGCGGAGATCAGTGCCTTCAAAGGAAACGATGCCTGACTCCTCGTGAAACTTGATAGGAGTCCCAGGATTCCTGTGGCACGTGGAAAGGGACACTTGGTCTCCCACCTCAGCTGGATAGGCATCACAATTGCCCTGCCAAGCCTCGAGGAGAATCCCGAGTTGTCCCTCGCAACTAGGCAGGAGTCCTGACGTCGCTGAACAAACACGTGTGTGGAAGGGCCATCCCCGTCGTAACTCGAGAATATACCCCAGATTCCCGCCGCAACTCGAGAAAAATCATGAGACGTCCCCCTCGCCGCGAGATGAGGCCCGATTCCCCTGCAGTGCGTGCAGAGCAATTCCGTGTTGCACATCACACATGAAAGGAGCCTTGATTTCCTTGATGGCACTCCAGAGAAACCCCAAGAACACTGTTTCAAGGCTAGAGGGATCCTGAGGTCAGTGTAGCTACACGAAAGACCTCCGTGGACCAAAAATCAACTCGAGATGAGAGGTTAGTCCCTGGCTTCGACGACAGACGAAATCACCTTACCACAAGTACCTCAAGAGGAGTCTTCTCTCAGCTCTAGCTATGTGAGAGGGACCCTGAGTTTGCGGCCTCACGTGGAATAAACACCGCGATGCTCTGACTCGAAATAAGGCCGGATATCCCTGCAGTGACTTGAATGCAGGCTCGTCTTGCATCTCCCAAGACGAAAGGATGTCTGAATCCCCTGTGGAGACCACAGAGAAAAACCTAGTTCCCCACCTCATCGCAACCGGAGGCCTCACATCCTTTGAAAACTCCAGAGGTACGCGGAGATCAGTGCCTCCAAAGGAGACGATGCCTGACTCCTCGTGAAACTTGATAGGAGTCCCAGGATTCCTGTGGCACGTGGAAAGGGACCCTTGGTCTCCCGCCTCAGCTGGAGAGGCGTCCCAATTGCCCTGCCAAGCCTCGAGGAGAATCCCGAGTTGTCCCTCGCAACTAGGCAGGAGTCCTGACTTCGCTGAGCAAACACGTGTGTGGAAGGGCCATCCCCGTCGTAACTCGAGAATATACCCCAGGTTCCCGCCGCAACTCGAGAAAAACCATGAGACTTCCCCCTCGCCGCGAGATGAGGCCCGATTTCCCTGCACTGCGTGCAGAGCAATTCCGTGTTGCACATCAAACATGAAAGGAGCCTTGATTTCCTTGATGGCACTCCAGAGAAACCCCAAGAACACTGTTTCAAGGCTAGAGGGATTCTGAGGTCACTGTAGCAACAGGAAAGAGCTCCGTGGACCAAAAAACAACTCGAGATGAGAGGTTAGTCCCTGGCTTCGACTCCAGAGGAATACCACCTTACCACAAGCACCTCAGGAGGAGGCTTCTCTCAGCTCTAGGTATGTGAGAGGTACCCTGATTTTGCGGCCTCAAGTGGAATGGACACTGCGATGCCCTGACTCGAAATAAGGCCGGATATCCCTGCAGTGACTTGAATGCAGGCTCGTCTTGCATCTCCCAAGACGAAAGGATGTCTGAATCCCCTGTGGAGACCACAGAGAAAGACCTAGTTCCCCACCTCATCGTGACCGGAGGCCACACATCCTTTGAAAACTCCAGAGGTACGCGGAGATCAGTGCCTCCACAGGAGACGATACCTGACTCCTCGTGAAACTTGATAGGAGTCCCAGGATTCCTGTGGCACGTGGAAAGGGACCCTTGGTCTCCCGCCTCAGCTGGAGAGGCGTCCCAATTGCCCTCCCAAGCCTCGAGGAGAATCCCGAGTTGTCCCTCGCAATTAGGCAGGAGTCCTGACGACGTTGAACTAACACGTGTGAGGAAGGGACATCCCCGTCGTAACTCGAGAATATACCCCAGGTTCCCGCCGCAACTCGAGAAAAACCATGAGACTTCCCCCTCGCCGCGAGATGAGGCCCGATTCACCTGCATTGCGTGCAGAGTAATTCCGTATTGCACATCACACATGAAAGGAGCCTTGATTTCCTTGATGGCACTCCAGAGAAACCCCAAGAGCAGTGTTTCAAGGCTAGAGGAATCCTGAGGTCACTGTAGCAACACGAAAGTGCTCCGTGGACCACAAATCAACTCGAGATAAGAGGTTAGTCCCGGGCTTCGACTCCAGAGGAATACAGCCTTACCACAAGCACCTCAAGAGGAGGCTTCTCTCAGCTCTAGGTATGTGAGAGGGACCCTGAGTTTGCGGCCTCAAGTGGAATGGACACCGCGATGCCCTGACTCGAAATAAGGCCGGATCTCCCTGCGGTGACTTGAATGCAGGCTCGTCTTGCATCTCCCAAGACGAAAGGATGTCTGAATCCCCTGTGGAGACCACAGAGAAAGACCTAGTTCCCCACCTCATCGCGACCGGAGGCCTCACATCCTTTGAAAACTCCAGAGGTACGCGGAGATCAGTGCCTCCAAAGGAGACGATGCCTGACTCCTCGTGAAACTTGATAGGAGTCCCAGGATTCCTGTGGCACGTGGAAAGGGACCCTTGGTCTCCCGCCTCAGCTGGAGAGGCATCCCAATTGCCCTGCCAAGCCTCGAGGAGAAACCCGAGTTGTCCCTCGCAACTAGGCAGGAGTCCTGACGTCGCTGAACAAACACGTGGGTGGAAGGGCCATCCCCGTCATAACTCGAGAATATACCCCAGGTTCCCGCCGCAACTCGAGAAAAACCATGAGACGTTCCCCTCGCCGCGAGATGAGGCCAGATTCCCCTGCACTGCGTGCAGAGCAATTCCGTGTTGCACATCACACATGAAAGGAGCCTTGATTTGCTTGATGGCACTCCAGAGAAACCCCAAGAACACTGTTTCCAGGCTAGAGGGATTCTGAGGTCACGGCAGCTACACGAAAGAGCTCGGTGGACCAAAAATCAACTCGAGATGAGAGGTTAGTCCCTGGCTTCGACTCCAGAGGAAACCACCTTACCACAAGCACCTCAAGAGGAGGCTTCTCTCAGCTCTAGCTATGTGAGAGGGACCCTGAGTTTGCGGCCTCAAGTGGAATGGACACCGCGATGCCCTGACTCGAAATAAGGCCGGATATCCCTGCAGTGACTTGAATGCAGGCTCGTCTTGCATCTCCCAAGATGAAAGGATGTCTGAATCCCCTGTGGAGACCACAGAGAAAGACCGAGTTCCCCACTTCATGGCGACCGGAGGCCTCACATCCTTTGAAAACTCCAGAGGTACGCGGAGATCAGTGCCTCCAAAGGAGACGATGCCTGACTCCTTGTGAAACTTGATAGGAGTCCCAGGATTCTTGTGGCACGTGGAAAGGGACCCTTGGTCTCCATCCTCAGCTGGAGAGGCGTCCCAATTGCCCTGCCAAGCCACGAGGAGAATCCCGAGTTGTCCCTCGCAACTAGGCAGGAGTCCTGACGTCGCTACACAAACACGTGGGTGGTAGGACCATCCCCGTCGTAACTCGAGAATATACCCCAGGTTCCCTCCGCAACTCGAGAAAAACCATGAGACTTCCCCCTCGCCGCGAGATGAGGCCCGATTCCCCTGCACTGCATGCAGAGCAATTCCGTGTTGCACATCACACATGAAAGGAGCCTTGATTTCCTTGATGGCACTCCAGAGAAACCCCAAGAGCACAGTTTCAAGGCTAGAGGGATCCTGAGGTCACTGTAGCAACACGAAAGAGCTCCGTGGACGAAAAATCAACTCAAGATGAGAGGTTAGTCCCAGGCTTCGACTCCAGAGGAATACCACCTTACCACAAGCACCTCAAGAGGAGGCTTCTCTCAGCTCTAGGTATGTGAGAGGGACCCTGAGTTTGCGGCCTCAAGTGGAATGGACACCGCGATGCCCTGACTCGAAATAAGGCTGGTTATCCCTCCAGTGACTTGAATGCAGGCTCGTCTTGCATCTCCCAAGACGACAGGATGTCTGAATCCCCTGTGAAGACCACAGAGAAAGACCTAGTTCCCCACCTCATCGTGACCGGAGGCCTCACATCCTTTGAAAACTCCAGAGGTACGCGGAGATCAGTGCCTTCAAAGGAGACGATGCCTGATTCCTCGTGAAACTTGATAGGAGTCCCAGGATTCCTGTGGCACGTGGAAAGGGACCCTTGGTCTCCTGCCTCAGCTGGAGAGGCGTCCCAATTGCCCTGCCAAGCCTCGAGGAGAATCCCGAGTTGTCCCTCGCAACTAGGAAGGAGTCCTGACGTCGCTGAACAAACACGTGGGTGGAAGGGCCATCCCCGTCGTAACTAGAGAATATACCCCAGGTTCCCGCCGCAACTTGAGAAAAACCATGAGACTTCCCCCTCGCCGCAAGATGAGGCCCGATTCCCCGGCACTGCATTCAAAGCAATTCCGTATTGCACATCAAACATGAAAGGAGCCTTGATTTCCTTGATGGCACTCCAGAGAAACCCCAGGAACACTGTTTCAAGGCTATAGGGATCCTGAGGTCACTGTAGCAACACGAAAGAGCTCCGTGGACCAAAAATCAACTCGAGATGAGAGGTTAGTCCCTGGCTTCGACTCCAGAGGAATACCACCTTACCACAAGCACCTCAAGAGGAGGCTTCTCTCAGCTCTAGGTATGTGAGAGGGACCCTGAGTTTGCGGCGTCAAGTGGAACGGACACTGCGATGACCTGACGGGAAATAACGCCGGATAATCCTGCAGTGACTTGAATGCATGCTCGTCTTGCATCTCCCAAGATGAAAGGATGTCTGAATCCCCTGTGGAGACCACAGAGAAAGACCTAGTTCCCCACCTCATCACGACCGGAGGCCTCACATCCTTTGAAAACTCCAGAGGTACGCGGAGATCAGTGCCTCCAAAGGAGACGATGCCTGACTCCTCGTGAAATTTGATAGGAGTCCCAGGATTCCTGTGGCACGTGGAAAGGGACCATTCGTCTCCCGCCTCAGCTGGAGAGGCATCCCAATTGCCCTGCCAACCCTCGAGGAGAATCCCGAGTTGTCCCTCGCAAGTAGGTAGGAGTCCTGACGTCGCTGAACAAACAGGTGGGTGGAAGGGCCATCCCCGTCGTAACTCGAGAGTATACCCCAGGTTCCCGCCGCAACTCGAGAAAAACCATGAGACGTCCCCCTCGCCGCGAGATGAGGCCAGATTCCCCTGCAGTGCGTGCAGAGCAATTCCGTGCTGCACATCACACATGAAAGGAGCCTAGATTTCCTTGATGGTACTCCAGAGAAATCCCAAGAACACTGTTTCAAGGCTAGAGGGATTATGAGGTCACTGCAGCTACACGAAAGAGCTCCGTGGCCCAAAAATCAACTCGAGATGAGAGGTTAGTCCCTGGCTTTGACTCCAGAGGAGACCACCTTACCAAAAGCACCTCAAGAGGAGGCTTCTCTCAGCTCTAGGTATGTGAGAGGGACCCTGAGTTTGCGTCCTCAAGTGGAATGGACACCGCGATGCCCTGACTCGAAATAAGGCCTGATATCCCTGCAGTGACTTGAATGCAGGCTCGTCTTGCATCTCCCAAGATGAAAGGATGTCTGAATCCCCTGTGGAGACCACAGAGAAAGACCTAGTTCCCCACCTCATGGCGACCGGAGGCCTCACATCCTTTGAAAACTCCAGAGGTACGCGGAGATCAGTGCCTCCAAAGGAGACGATGCCTGACTCCTCGTGAAATTTGATAGGAGTCCCAGGATTCCTGTGGCACGTGGAAAGGGAGCCTTGGTCTCCCGCCTCAGCTGGAGAGGCGTCCCAATTGCCGTGCCAAGCCACGAGGAGAATCCCGAGTTGTCCCTCGCAACTAGGCAGGAGTCCTGACGTCGCTGAACAAACACGTGGGTGGAAGGACCATCCCCGTCGTAACTCGAGAATATACCCCTGGTTCCCGCCGCAACTCGAGAAAAACCATGAGACTTCCACCTCACCGCGAGATGAGGCCCGATTCCCCTGCACTGCGTGCAGAGCAATTCCGTGTTGCACATCACACATGAAAGGAGCCTTGATTTCCTTGATGGCACTCCAGAGAAAACCCAGGAACACTGTTTCAAGGCTAGAGGGATCCTGAGGTCACTGTAGCAACACAAAAGAGCTCCGTGGACCAAAAATCAACTCGAGATGAGAGGGTAGTCCCTGGCTTCGACTCCAGAGGAATACCACCTTACCACAAGCACCTCAAGAGGAGGCTTCTCTCAGCTCTAGGTATGTGAGAGGGACCCTGAGTTTGCGGCGTCAAGTGGAACGGACACTGCGATGACCTGACGGGAAATAACGCCGGATAATCCTGCAGTGACTTGAATGCAGGCTCGTCTTGCATCTCCCAAGATGAAAGGATGTCTGAATCCCCTGTGGAGACCACAGAGAAAGACCTAGTTCCCCACCTCATCACGACCGGAGGCCTCACATCCTTTGAAAACTCCAGAGGTACGCGGAGATCAGTGCCTCCAAAGGAGACGATGCCTGACTCCTCGTGAAACTTGATAGGAATCCCAGGATTCCTGTGGCACGTGGAAAGGGACCATTCGTCTCCCGCCTCAGCTGGAGAGGCATCCCAATTGCCCTGCCAACCCTCGAGGAGAATCCCGAGTTGTCCCTCGCAAGTAGGTAGGAGTACTGACGTCGCTGAACAAACACGTGGGTGGAAGGACCATCCCCGTCGTAACTCGAGAATATACCCCTGGTTCCCGCCGCAACTCGAGAAAAACCATGAGACTTCCACCTCACCGCGAGATGAGGCCCGATTGCCCTGCACTGCGTGCAGAGCAATTCCGTGTTGCACATCACACATGAAAGGAGCCTTGATTTCCTTGATGGCACTCCAGAGAAACCCCAAGAACACTGTTTCAAGGCTAGAGGGATCCTGAGGTCACTGTAGCAACACGAAAGAGCTCCGTGGACCAAAAATCAACTCGAGATGTGAGGGTTGTCCCTGGCTTGGACTCCAGAGGAATACCACCTTACCACAAGCACCTCAAGAGGAGGCTGCTCTCAGCTCTAGGTATGTGAGAGGAACCCTGAATTTGTGGTCTCAAGTGAAATGGACACCGCGACGCCTTGACTCGAAGTAAGGCCGGATATCCCTGCAGTGACTTGAATGCAGGCTCGTCTTGCATCTCCCAAGACGAAAGGATGTCTGAATCCCCTGTGGAGAACACAGAGAAAGACCTAGTTCCCCACGTCATCGTGACCGGAGGCCTCACATCCTTTGAAAACTCCAGAGGTACGCGGAGATCAGTGCCTCCAAAGGAGACGATGCCTGACTCCTTGTGAAACTTGATAGGAGTCCCAGGATTCCTGTGGCACGTGGAAAGGGACCCTCGGTCTCCCGCCTCAGCTGGAGAGGCGGCCCAATTGCCCTGCCAAGCCTCGAGGAGAATCCCGAATTGTCCTTCGCAACTAGGCAGGAGTCCTGACGTCACTGAACAAACACGTGTGTGGAAGGGCCATTCCCATCGTAACTCGAGAATATACCCCAGGTTCCTGCCGCAACTCGAGAAAAACCATCAGACTTCCCCCTCAACGCGAGATGAGGCCCGATTCCCCAGCACTGCGTGCAGAGCAATTCCGTGTTGCACATCACACATGAAAGGAGCCTTGATTTCCTTGATGGCACTCCAGAGAAACCCCAAGAACACTGTTTCAAGGCTAGAGGGATCCTGAGGTCACTGTAGCAACACGAAAGAGCTCCGTGGACCAAAAATCAACTGAAGATGAGAGGTTAGTCCCTGGCTTCGACTCCAGAAGAATACCACCTTACCACAAGCACCTCAAGAGGAGGCTTCTCTCAACTCTAAGTATGTGAGAGGGACGCTGAGTTTGCGGCCTCAAGTGGAATGGACACCGCGATGCCCTGACTCGAAATAAGGCCAGATATCCCTGCAGTGACTTGAATGCAGGCTCGTCTTGCATCTCCCAAGAAGAAAGGATGTCTGAATCCCCTCTGGAGACCACAGAGAAAGACCTAGTTCCCAACCTCATCGCGACCGGAGGCCTCACATCCTTTGAAACCTCCAGAGGTACGCGGAGATCAGTGCCTCCAAAGGAGACGATGCCTGACTCCTCGTGAAACTTGATAGGAGTCCCAGGATTCCTGTGGCATGTGGAAAGGGACCCTTGGTCTCCCGCCTCAGCTGGAGAGGCGTCCCAATTGCCCTTCCAAGCCTCGAGGAGAATCCCGAGTTGTCCCTCGCAACTATGCAGGAGTCCTGCGTCGCTGAACAAACACGTGTGTGGAAGGGCCATTCCCGTCGTAACTCGAGAATATACTCCAGGTTCCCGCCACAACTCGAGAAAAACCATGAGACTTCCCCCTCGCCGCGAGATGAGCCCAGATTCCCCTGCACTGCGTGAAGAGCAATTCCGTGCTGCACATCACACATGAAAGGAGCCTTGATTTCCTTGATGGCACTCCAGAGAAACCCCAAGAACATTCTTTCAAGGCTAGAGGGATCCTGAGGTCACTGTAGCCACACGAAAGAGATCCGTGGACCAAAAATCAACTCGAGATGAGAGGTTAGTCCCTGGCTTCGACTCCAGAGGAAACCACCTTACCACAAGCACCTCAAGAGGAGGCTTCTCTCAGCTCTAGTTATGTGATAGGGACCCTGAGTTTGCGGCCTCAAGTGGAATGGACACCGCGATGCCCTGGCTCGAAATAAGACCGGATAACCCTGCAGTGACTTGAATGCAGGCTCATCTTGCATCCCCCAAAGGCGAAAGGATGTCTGAATCCCCTGTGGAGACGACAGAGAAAGACCTAGTTCCCCACCTCATCGCGACCGGAGGCCTCACATACTTTGAAAATTCCAGAGGTACGCTGAGATGAGTGCCTCTAACGGAGACGATGCCTGACTCCTCATGAAACTTGATAGGAGTCCCAGGATTCCTGTGGCACGTGGAAAGGGACCCTTGGTCTCCCGCCTCAAATGGAGAGGCGTCCCAATTGCCCCGCCAAGCCTCGAGGAGAATCCCGAGTTTTCCCTCGCAACTAGGCAGGAGTCCTGCCGTCGCTGAACAAACACGTGGGTGGAAGGGCCATCCCCGTCGGAACTCGAGAATATACCCCAGTTTGTCCCCGCAACTCGAGAAAAACCATGAGACTTACCCCTCGCCGCGAGATGAGGCCCGATTCCCTTGCACTGCGTGCAGAGCAATTCCGTGTTGCACATCACACATGAAAGGAGCCTGGATTTCCGTGATGGCAATCCAGAGAAACCCCAAGAACACTGTTTCAAGGCTAGAGGGATCCTGAGGTCACTGTAGCAACACGAAAGAGCTCCGTGGACCAAAAATCAACTCTAGATGAGAGGTTAGTCCCTGTGTTCGATTCCAGAGGAATACCACCTTACCACAAGCACCTCAACAGGAGGCTTCTCTCAGCTCTAGCTATGTGAGAGGGACCTTGAGTTTGCAGCCTCAAGTGGAATGGAAACCGCGATGCCCTGATTCGAAATAAGGCCGGGTATCCCTGCAGTGACTTGAATGCAGGCTCGTCTTTCATCTCCCAAGACGAAAGGATGTCTGAATCCCCTGTGGAGACCACAGAGAAAGACCTAGTTCCCCACCTCATCGAGACCGGAGGCCTCACATCCTTTGAAAACTCCAGAGGTGCGCGGAGATCAGTGCCTCCAAAGGAGACGATGCCTGACTCCTCGTGAAACTTCTTAGGAGTCCCAGGATTCCTGTGGCACGTGGAAAGGGACCCTTGGTCTCCCGCCTCAGCTGGAGAGGCGTCCCAATTGCCCTGCCAAGCCTCGAGGAGAATCCCGAGATTTCCCTCGCAACTAGGCAGGAGTCCTGACTTCGCTGAAGAAACACGTGTGTGGAAGGGCCATCCCCGTCGTAACTCGAGAATATACCCCAGGTTCCCGCCGCAAATCGAGAAAAACCATGAGACTTACCCCTCGCCGCGAGATGAGGCCTGATTCACCTGCACTGCGTGCAGAGCAATTCCGTGTTGCACATCACACATGGAAGGAGCCTTGATTTCTTTCATGGCACTCCAGAGAAACCCCAAGAACACTGTTTCAAGGCTAGAGGGATCCTGAGGTCACTGTAGCAACACGAAAGAGCTCCGTGGACGAAAAATCAACTTGAGATGAGAGGTTAGTCCCTGGCTTAGACTCCAGAGGAATACCACCTTACCACAAGCACCTCAAGAGGAGGCTTCTCTCAGCTCTAGGTAAGTGAGAGGGACCCTGAGATTGCGGCCTCAAGTGGAATGGACACTGCGATGCCCTGGCTCGAAATAAGGCCGGATATCCCTGCAGTGACTTGAATGCAGACTCGTCTTGCCTCTCCCAAGACGAAAGAATGTCTGAATTCTCTGTGGAAACCACAGAGAAAGACGTAGTTACCCACCTCATCGCGACCGGAGGCCTCACATCCTTTGAAAATTCCAGAGGTACGCGGAGATCAGTGCTTCCAAAGGAGACGATGCCTGACTCCTCGTGAAACTTGATAGGAGTCCCAGGATTCCTGGGGCACGTGGAAAGGGACCCTTGGTCTCCCCCCTCAGCTGGAGAGGCGTCCCAATTGCCCTGCCAAACCTCGAGGAGAATCCCGAGTTGTCTCTCGCAACTAGGCAGGAGTCCTGACGTCACTGAACAAACACGTGGGTGGAAGGGCCATCCCCCTCGTAACTCGAGAATATACCCCAGGTTCCCGCCGCAACTCGAGAAAAACCATGAGACTTCCCCCTCGCCGCGAGATGAAGCCCGATTCCACTGCACTGCGTGCAGAGCAATTCCGTGTTGCACATCATACATGAAAGGAGCCTTGATTTCCTTGGTGGCACTCCAGAGAAACCCCAAGAACACTGTTTCAAGGCTAGAGGGATCCTGAGGTCACTGTAGCAACACGAAAGAGCTCCGTGGACCAAAAATCAACTCGAGATGAGAGGTTAGTCCCTGGCTTCGACTCCAGAGGAATACCACCTTACCACAAGCACCTCAAGAGGAGGCTTCTCTCAGCTCTAGGTATGTGAGAGGGACCCTGAGTTTGCGGCCTCAAGTGGATAGGACACCGCGATGCCCTGACTCGAAATAAGGCCGGATATCCCTGCAGTGACTTGAATGCAGGCTCGTCTTGCATCTCCCAAGACGAAAGGATGTCTGAATCCCCTGTGGAGACCACAGAGAAAGACCTAGTTCCCCACCTCATCGCGACCGGATTCCTTATATCCTTTGAAAACTCCAGAGGTACGCGGAGATCAGTGCCTCCAAAGGAGACGATGCCTGACTCCTCGTGAAACTTGATAGGAGTCCCAGGATTTCTGTGGCACGTGGAAAGGGACCCTTGGTCTCCCGCCTCAGCTGGAGAGGCGTCCCAATTGCCCTGCCAAGCCTCGAGGAGAATCCCGAGTTGTCTCTCGCAACTAGGCAGGAGTCCTGACGTCGCTGAACAATCACGTGGGTGGAAGGGTCATCCCCGTCGTAACTCGAGAATATACCCCAGGTTCCCGCCGCAACTCGAGAAAAACCATGAGACGTCCCCCTCGCCGCGAGATGAGGCCCGATTCCCCTGCACTGCGTGCAGACCAATTCCGTGTTGCACATCACACATGAAAGGAGCCTTGATTTCCTTGGTGGCACTCCAGAGAAAACCCAAGAACACTGTTTCAAGGCTAGAGGGATCCTGAGGTCACTGTAGCAACACGAAAGAGCTCCGTGGACCAAAAATCAACTCGAGATGAGAGGTTAGTCCCTGGCTTCAACTCCACAGGAACACCACCTTACCACAAGCACCTCAAGAGGAGGCTTCTCTCAGCTCTAGGTATGTGAGAGGGACCCTGAGTTTGCGGCCTCAAGTGGAATGGACACCGCGATGCCCTGACTCGAAATAAGGCTGGATTTCCCTGCAGTGACTTGAATGCAGGCTCGTCTTGCATCTCCCAAGACGAAAGGTTGTCTGAATTCCCTGTGGAGACCACAGAGAAAGACCTAGTTCCCCACCTCTTCGAGACCGGAGGCCTCACATCCTTTGAAAATTCCAGAGATACGCGGAGACCAGTGCCTCCAAAGGAGACGATGCCTGACTCCTCGTGAAACTTCATAGGAGTCCCAGGATTCCTGTGGCACATGGAAAGGGACCCTTGGTCTCCCACCTCAGGTGGAGAGGCGTCCCAATTGCCCTGCCAAGCCTCGAGGAGAATTCCGAGTTCTCCCTCGCAACTAGGCAGGAGTCCTGACGTCGCTGAACAAACACGTGGGTGGAAGGGCCATCCCCGTCGTAACTCGAGAATATACCCCAGGATCCCGCAGCAACTCGAGAAAAACCATGAGACTTCCCCCTCGCCGCGAGATGAGGCCCGATTCCCCTGCACTGCCTGCAGAGCAATTCCGTGTTGCACATCACACATGAAAGGAGCCTTGATTTCCTTGATGGCACTGCAGAGAAACCGAAGAACACTGTTTCAAGGCTAGAGGGATCCTGAGGTCACTGTAGTAACATGAAAGAGCTCCGTGGACCAAAAATCAACTCGAGATGAGAGGTTAGTCCCTGGCTTCGACTCCAGAGGAATACCACCTTACCACAAGCACCTCAAGAGGAGGCTTCTCTCAGCTCTAGGTATGTGAGAGGGACCCTGAGTTTCCGGCCTCAAGTTTAATGGAAACTGCGATGCCCTGTCGCGAAATAAGGCCAGATATCCCTGCAGTGACTTGAATGCAGGCTCGTCTTGCATCTCCCAAGATGAAAGGATGTCTGAATCCCCTGTGGAGACCACAGAGAAAGACCTAGTTCCCCACCTCATCACGACCGGAGGCCTCACATCCTTTGAAAACTCCAGAGGTACGCGGAGATCAGTGCCTCCAAAGGAGACGATGCCTGACTCCTCGTGAAACTTGATAGGAGTCCCAGGATTCCTGTGGCACGTGGAAAGGGACCCTTGGTCTCCCGCCTCAGCTGGAGAGGCGTCCCAATTGCCCTGCCAAGCCTCGAGGAGAATCCCGAGTTGTCCCTCACAACTAGGCAGGAATCCTGACGTGGCTGAACAAACACGTGGGTGGAAGGGCCATCCCTGTCGTAATTCGAGAATATACCCCAGGTTCCCGCCGCAACTCGAGAAAAACCATGAGACTTCCCCCTCGCTGCGAGATGAGGCCCGATTCCCCTACACTGCGGGCAGAGAAATTCCATGTTGCACATCACACATGAAAGGAGCCTTGATTTCCTTCATGGCACTCCAGAGAAACCCCAAGAACACTGTTTCCAGGCTAGAGTATCCTGAGGTCAGTGTAGCAACACTAAAGAGCTCCGTGAACCAAAAATCAACTCGAGATGAGAGGTTAATCCCTGGCTTTGACTCCAGAGGAATACCACCTTACCACAAGCACCTCAAGAGGAGGCTTCTCTCAGCTCTATGTATCTGAGAGGGACCCTGAGTTTGCAGCCTCCAGTCGAATGAACACTACGATGCCCTGACTCGAAATAAGGCCGGATATCCCTGCAGTGACTTGAATGCAGGCTTGTCTTGCATCTCCCAAGGCGAAAGGATGTCTGAATCCCCTGTGGAGACCACAGAGAAAGACCTAGTTCCCCACCTCATCACGACCGGAGGCCTCACATCCTTTGAAAACTCCAGAGGTACGCGGAGATCAGTGCCTCCAAAGGAGACGATGCCTGACTCCTCGTGAAACTTGATAGGAGTCCCAGGATTCCTGTGGCACGTGGAAAGGGACCCTTGGTCTCCCGCCTCAGCTGGAGAGGCGTCCCAATTGCCCTGCCAAGCCTCGAGGAGAATCCCGAGTTGTCCCTCGCAACTAGGCAGGAGTCCTGACGTCGCTGAACAATCACGTGGGTGGAAGGGCCATCCCCATCGTAACTCTATAATATCGCCCAGGTTCCCGCCGCAACTCGAGAAAAACCTTGAGACTTCCCCCTCGCCGCGAGATGAGGCCCGATTCCCCTGCACTGCGTGCAGAGCAATTCCGTGTTGCACATCACACATGAAAGGAGCCTTGATTTCCTTGATGGCACTCCAGAGAAACCCCAAGAACACTGTTTCAAGGCTAGAGGGATCCTGAGGTCACTGAAGCAACACGAAAGAGCTCCATGGACCAAGAATCAACTCGAGATGAGAGGTTAGTCACTGGCTTCGACTCCAGAGGAATACCACCTTACCACAAGCACCTCAAGAGGAGGCTTCTCTCAGCTCTAGGTATGTGAGAGGGACCCTGAGTTAGCGGCCTCAAGTGGAATGGACACCGCTATGCCCTGACTCGATATAAGGCCGGATATCCCTGCAGTGACTTGAATGCAGGCTCGTCTTGCATCTCCCAAGACGAAAGAATGTCTGAATCCCACGTGGAGACCACAGAGAAAGACCTAGTTCCCCACCTCATCGTGACCGGAGGCCTCACATCCTTTGAAAACTCCAGAGGTACGAGGAGATCAGTGCCTCCAAAGGAGACGATGCTTGACTCCTCGTGAAACTTGATAGGAGTCCCAGGATTCCTGTGGCACGTGGAAAGGGACACTTGGTCTCCCACCTCAGCTGGATAGGCATCACAATTGCCCTGCCAAGCCTCGAGGAGAATCCCGAGTTGTCCCTCGCAACTAGGCAGGAGTCCTGACGTCGCTGAACAAACACGTGTGTGGAAGGGCCATCCCCGTCGTAACTCGAGAATATACCCCAGATTCCCGCCGCAACTCGAGAAAAATCATGAGACGTCCCCCTCGCCGCGAGATGAGGCCCGATTCCCCTGCAGTGCGTGCAGAGCAATTCCGTGTTGCACATCACACATGAAAGGAGCCTTGATTTCCTTGATGGCACTCCAGAGAAACCCCAAGAACACTGTTTCAAGGCTAGAGGGATCCTGAGGTCAGTGTAGCTACACGAAAGACCTCCGTGGACCAAAAATCAACTCGAGATGAGAGGTTAGTCCCTGGCTTCGACGACAGACGAAATCACCTTACCACAAGTACCTCAAGAGGAGTCTTCTCTCAGCTCTAGCTATGTGAGAGGGACCCTGAGTTTGCGGCCTCACGTGGAATAAACACCGCGATGCTCTGACTCGAAATAAGGCCGGATATCCCTGCAGTGACTTGAATGCAGGCTCGTCTTGCATCTCCCAAGACGAAAGGATGTCTGAATCCCCTGTGGAGACCACAGAGAAAGACCTAGTTCCCCACCTCATCGCAACCGGAGGCCTCACATCCTTTGAAAACTCCAGAGGTACGCGGAGATCAGTGCCTCCAAAGGAGACGATGCCTGACTCCTCGTGAAACTTGATAGGAGTCCCAGGATTCCTGTGGCACGTGGAAAGGGACCCTTGGTCTCCCGCCTCAGCTGGAGAGGCGTCCCAATTGCCCTGCCAAGCCTCGAGGAGAATCCCGAGTTGTCCCTCGCAACTAGGCAGGAGTCCTGACTTCGCTGAGCAAACACGTGTGTGGAAGGGCCATCCCCGTCGTAACTCGAGAATATACCCCAGGTTCCCGCCGCAACTCGAGAAAAACCATGAGACTTCCCCCTCGCCGCGAGATGAGGCCCGATTTCCCTGCACTGCGTGCAGAGCAATTCCGTGTTGCACATCAAACATGAAAGGAGCCTTGATTTCCTTGATGGCACTCCAGAGAAACCCCAAGAACACTGTTTCAAGGCTAGAGGGATTCTGAGGTCACTGTAGCAACACGAAAGAGCTCCGTGGACCAAAAAACAACTCGAGATGAGAGGTTAGTCCCTGGCTTCGACTCCAGAGGAATACCACCTTACCACAAGCACCTCAGGAGGAGGCTTCTCTCAGCTCTAGGTATGTGAGAGGTACCCTGATTTTGCGGCCTCAAGTGGAATGGACACTGCGATGCCCTGACTCGAAATAAGGCCGGATATCCCTGCAGTGACTTGAATGCAGGCTCGTCTTGCATCTCCCAAGACGAAAGGATGTCTGAATCCCCTGTGGAGACCACAGAGAAAGACCTAGTTCCCCACCTCATCGTGACCGGAGGCCACACATCCTTTGAAAACTCCAGAGGTACGCGGAGATCAGTGCCTCCACAGGAGACGATACCTGACTCCTCGTGAAACTTGATAGGAGTCCCAGGATTCCTGTGGCACGTGGAAAGGGACCCTTGGTCTCCCGCCTCAGCTGGAGAGGCGTCCCAATTGCCCTCCCAAGCCTCGAGGAGAATCCCGAGTTGTCCCTCGCAATTAGGCAGGAGTCCTGACGACGTTGAACTAACACGTGTGAGGAAGGGACATCCCCGTCGTAACTCGAGAATATACCCCAGGTTCCCGCCGCAACTCGAGAAAAACCATGAGACTTCCCCCTCGCCGCGAGATGAGGCCCGATTCACCTGCATTGCGTGCAGAGTAATTCCGTATTGCACATCACACATGAAAGGAGCCTTGATTTCCTTGATGGCACTCCAGAGAAACCCCAAGAGCAGTGTTTCAAGGCTAGAGGAATCCTGAGGTCACTGTAGCAACACGAAAGTGCTCCGTGGACCACAAATCAACTCGAGATAAGAGGTTAGTCCCGGGCTTCGACTCCAGAGGAATACAGCCTTACCACAAGCACCTCAAGAGGAGGCTTCTCTCAGCTCTAGGTATGTGAGAGGGACCCTGAGTTTGCGGCCTCAAGTGGAATGGACACCGCGATGCCCTGACTCGAAATAAGGCCGGATCTCCCTGCGGTGACTTGAATGCAGGCTCGTCTTGCATCTCCCAAGACGAAAGGATGTCTGAATCCCCTGTGGAGACCACAGAGAAAGACCTAGTTCCCCACCTCATCGCGACCGGAGGCCTCACATCCTTTGAAAACTCCAGAGGTACGCGGAGATCAGTGCCTCCAAAGGAGACGATGCCTGACTCCTCGTGAAACTTGATAGGAGTCCCAGGATTCCTGTGGCACGTGGAAAGGGACCCTTGGTCTCCCGCCTCAGCTGGAGAGGCATCCCAATTGCCCTGCCAAGCCTCGAGGAGAAACCCGAGTTGTCCCTCGCAACTAGGCAGGAGTCCTGACGTCGCTGAACAAACACGTGGGTGGAAGGGCCATCCCCGTCATAACTCGAGAATATACCCCAGGTTCCCGCCGCAACTCGAGAAAAACCATGAGACGTTCCCCTCGCCGCGAGATGAGGCCAGATTCCCCTGCACTGCGTGCAGAGCAATTCCGTGTTGCACATCACACATGAAAGGAGCCTTGATTTGCTTGATGGCACTCCAGAGAAACCCCAAGAACACTGTTTCCAGGCTAGAGGGATTCTGAGGTCACGGCAGCTACACGAAAGAGCTCGGTGGACCAAAAATCAACTCGAGATGAGAGGTTAGTCCCTGGCTTCGACTCCAGAGGAAACCACCTTACCACAAGCACCTCAAGAGGAGGCTTCTCTCAGCTCTAGCTATGTGAGAGGGACCCTGAGTTTGCGGCCTCAAGTGGAATGGACACCGCGATGCCCTGACTCGAAATAAGGCCGGATATCCCTGCAGTGACTTGAATGCAGGCTCGTCTTGCATCTCCCAAGATGAAAGGATGTCTGAATCCCCTGTGGAGACCACAGAGAAAGACCGAGTTCCCCACTTCATGGCGACCGGAGGCCTCACATCCTTTGAAAACTCCAGAGGTACGCGGAGATCAGTGCCTCCAAAGGAGACGATGCCTGACTCCTTGTGAAACTTGATAGGAGTCCCAGGATTCTTGTGGCACGTGGAAAGGGACCCTTGGTCTCCATCCTCAGCTGGAGAGGCGTCCCAATTGCCCTGCCAAGCCACGAGGAGAATCCCGAGTTGTCCCTCGCAACTAGGCAGGAGTCCTGACGTCGCTACACAAACACGTGGGTGGTAGGACCATCCCCGTCGTAACTCGAGAATATACCCCAGGTTCCCTCCGCAACTCGAGAAAAACCATGAGACTTCCCCCTCGCCGCGAGATGAGGCCCGATTCCCCTGCACTGCATGCAGAGCAATTCCGTGTTGCACATCACACATGAAAGGAGCCTTGATTTCCTTGATGGCACTCCAGAGAAACCCCAAGAGCACAGTTTCAAGGCTAGAGGGATCCTGAGGTCACTGTAGCAACACGAAAGAGCTCCGTGGACGAAAAATCAACTCAAGATGAGAGGTTAGTCCCAGGCTTCGACTCCAGAGGAATACCACCTTACCACAAGCACCTCAAGAGGAGGCTTCTCTCAGCTCTAGGTATGTGAGAGGGACCCTGAGTTTGCGGCCTCAAGTGGAATGGACACCGCGATGCCCTGACTCGAAATAAGGCTGGTTATCCCTCCAGTGACTTGAATGCAGGCTCGTCTTGCATCTCCCAAGACGACAGGATGTCTGAATCCCCTGTGAAGACCACAGAGAAAGACCTAGTTCCCCACCTCATCGTGACCGGAGGCCTCACATCCTTTGAAAACTCCAGAGGTACGCGGAGATCAGTGCCTTCAAAGGAGACGATGCCTGATTCCTCGTGAAACTTGATAGGAGTCCCAGGATTCCTGTGGCACGTGGAAAGGGACCCTTGGTCTCCTGCCTCAGCTGGAGAGGCGTCCCAATTGCCCTGCCAAGCCTCGAGGAGAATCCCGAGTTGTCCCTCGCAACTAGGAAGGAGTCCTGACGTCGCTGAACAAACACGTGGGTGGAAGGGCCATCCCCGTCGTAACTAGAGAATATACCCCAGGTTCCCGCCGCAACTTGAGAAAAACCATGAGACTTCCCCCTCGCCGCAAGATGAGGCCCGATTCCCCGGCACTGCATTCAAAGCAATTCCGTATTGCACATCAAACATGAAAGGAGCCTTGATTTCCTTGATGGCACTCCAGAGAAACCCCAGGAACACTGTTTCAAGGCTATAGGGATCCTGAGGTCACTGTAGCAACACGAAAGAGCTCCGTGGACCAAAAATCAACTCGAGATGAGAGGTTAGTCCCTGGCTTCGACTCCAGAGGAATACCACCTTACCACAAGCACCTCAAGAGGAGGCTTCTCTCAGCTCTAGGTATGTGAGAGGGACCCTGAGTTTGCGGCGTCAAGTGGAACGGACACTGCGATGACCTGACGGGAAATAACGCCGGATAATCCTGCAGTGACTTGAATGCAGGCTCGTCTTGCATCTCCCAAGATGAAAGGATGTCTGAATCCCCTGTGGAGACCACAGAGAAAGACCTAGTTCCCCACCTCATCACGACCGGAGGCCTCACATCCTTTGAAAACTCCAGAGGTACGCGGAGATCAGTGCCTCCAAAGGAGACGATGCCTGACTCCTCGTGAAATTTGATAGGAGTCCCAGGATTCCTGTGGCACGTGGAAAGGGACCATTCGTCTCCCGCCTCAGCTGGAGAGGCATCCCAATTGCCCTGCCAACCCTCGAGGAGAATCCCGAGTTGTCCCCCGCAAGTAGGTAGGAGTCCTGACGTCGCTGAACAAACAGGTGGGTGGAAGGGCCATCCCCGTCGTAACTCGAGAGTATACCCCAGGTTCCCGCCGCAACTCGAGAAAAACCATGAGACGTCCCCCTCGCCGCGAGATGAGGCCAGATTCCCCTGCAGTGCGTGCAGAGCAATTCCGTGCTGCACATCACACATGAAAGGAGCCTAGATTTCCTTGATGGTACTCCAGAGAAATCCCAAGAACACTGTTTCAAGGCTAGAGGGATTATGAGGTCACTGCAGCTACACGAAAGAGCTCCGTGGCCCAAAAATCAACTCGAGATGAGAGGTTAGTCCCTGGCTTTGACTCCAGAGGAGACCACCTTACCAAAAGCACCTCAAGAGGAGGCTTCTCTCAGCTCTAGGTATGTGAGAGGGACCCTGAGTTTGCGTCCTCAAGTGGAATGGACACCGCGATGCCCTGACTCGAAATAAGGCCGGATATCCCTGCAGTGACTTGAATGCAGGCTCGTCTTGCATCTCCCAAGATGAAAGGATGTCTGAATCCCCTGTGGAGACCACAGAGAAAGACCTAGTTCCCCACCTCATGGCGACCGGAGGCCTCACATCCTTTGAAAACTCCAGAGGTACGCGGAGATCAGTGCCTCCAAAGGAGACGATGCCTGACTCCTCGTGAAATTTGATAGGAGTCCCAGGATTCCTGTGGCACGTGGAAAGGGAGCCTTGGTCTCCCGCCTCAGCTGGAGAGGCGTCCCAATTGCCGTGCCAAGCCACGAGGAGAATCCCGAGTTGTCCCTCGCAACTAGGCAGGAGTCCTGACGTCGCTGAACAAACACGTGGGTGGAAGGACCATCCCCGTCGTAACTCGAGAATATACCCCTGGTTCCCGCCGCAACTCGAGAAAAACCATGAGACTTCCACCTCACCGCGAGATGAGGCCCGATTCCCCTGCACTGCGTGCAGAGCAATTCCGTGTTGCACATCACACATGAAAGGAGCCTTGATTTCCTTGATGGCACTCCAGAGAAAACCCAGGAACACTGTTTCAAGGCTAGAGGGATCCTGAGGTCACTGTAGCAACACAAAAGAGCTCCGTGGACCAAAAATCAACTCGAGATGAGAGGGTAGTCCCTGGCTTCGACTCCAGAGGAATACCACCTTACCACAAGCACCTCAAGAGGAGGCTTCTCTCAGCTCTAGGTATGTGAGAGGGACCCTGAGTTTGCGGCGTCAAGTGGAACGGACACTGCGATGACCTGACGGGAAATAACGCCGGATAATCCTGCAGTGACTTGAATGCAGGCTCGGCTTGCATCTCCCAAGATGAAAGGATGTCTGAATCCCCTGTGGAGACCACAGAGAAAGACCTAGTTCCCCACCTCATCACGACCGGAGGCCTCACATCCTTTGAAAACTCCAGAGGTACGCGGAGATCAGTGCCTCCAAAGGAGACGATGCCTGACTCCTCGTCAAACTTGATAGGAATCCCAGGATTCCTGTGGCACGTGGAAAGGGACCATTCGTCTCCCGCCTCAGCTGGAGAGGCATCCCAATTGCCCTGCCAACCCTCGAGGAGAATCCCGAGTTGTCCCTCGCAAGTAGGTAGGAGTACTGACGTCGCTGAACAAACACGTGGGTGGAAGGACCATCCCCGTCGTAACTCGAGAATATACCCCTGGTTCCCGCCGCAACTCGAGAAAAACCATGAGACTTCCACCTCACCGCGAGATGAGGCCCGATTGCCCTGCACTGCGTGCAGAGCAATTCCGTGTTGCACATCACACATGAAAGGAGCCTTGATTTCCTTGATGGCACTCCAGAGAAACCCCAAGAACACTGTTTCAAGGCTAGAGGGATCCTGAGGTCACTGTAGCAACACGAAAGAGCTCCGAGGACCAAAAATCAACTCGAGATGTGAGGGTTGTCCCTGGCTTGGACTCCAGAGGAATACCACCTTACCACAAGCACCTCAAGAGGAGGCTGCTCTCAGCTCTAGGTATGTGAGAGGAACCCTGAATTTGTGGTCTCAAGTGAAATGGACACCGCGACGCCTTGACTCGAAGTAAGGCCGGATATCCCTGCAGTGACTTGAATGCAGGCTCGTCTTGCATCTCCCAAGACGAAAGGATGTCTGAATCCCCTGTGGAGACCACAGAGAAAGACCTAGTTCCCCACCTCATCGCGACCGGATTCCTTATATCCTTTGAAAACTCCAGAGGTACGCGGAGATCAGTGCCTCCAAAGGAGACGATGCCTGACTCCTCGTGAAACTTGATAGGAGTCCCAGGATTCCTGTGGCACGTGGAAAGGGACCCTTGGTCTCCCGCCTCAGCTGGAGAGGCGTCCCAATTGCCCTGCCAAGCCTCGAGGAGAATCCCGAGTTGTCTCTCGCAACTAGGCAGGAGTCCTGACGTCGCTGAACAATCACGTGGGTGGAAGGGTCATCCCCGTCGTAACTCGAGAATATACCCCAGGTTCCCGCCGCAACTCGAGAAAAACCATGAGACGTCCCCCTCGCCGCGAGATGAGGCCCGATTCCCCTGCACTGCGTGCAGAGCAATTCCGTGTTGCACATCACACATGAAAGGAGCCTTGATTTCCTTGGTGGCACTCCAGAGAAAACCCAAGAACACTGTTTCAAGGCTAGAGGGATCCTGAGGTCACTGTAGCAACACGAAAGAGCTCCGTGGACCAAAAATCAACTCGAGATGAGAGGTTAGTCCCTGGCTTCAACTCCACAGGAACACCACCTTACCACAAGCACCTCAAGAGGAGGCTTCTCTCAGCTCTAGGTATGTGAGAGGGACCCTGAGTTTGCGGCCTCAAGTGGAATGGACACCGCGATGCCCTGACTCGAAATAAGGCTGGATTTCCCTGCAGTGACTTGAATGCAGGCTCGTCTTGCATCTCCCAAGACGAAAGGTTGTCTGAATTCCCTGTGGAGACCACAGAGAAAGACCTAGTTCCCCACCTCTTCGAGACCGGAGGCCTCACATCCTTTGAAAATTCCAGAGATACGCGGAGACCAGTGCCTCCAAAGGAGACGATGCCTGACTCCTCGTGAAACTTCATAGGAGTCCCAGGATTCCTGTGGCACATGGAAAGGGACCCTTGGTCTCCCACCTCAGGTGGAGAGGCGTCCCAATTGCCCTGCCAAGCCTCGAGGAGAATTCCGAGTTCTCCCTCGCAACTAGGCAGGAGTCCTGACGTCGCTGAACAAACACGTGTGTGGAAGGACCATCCCCGTCGTAACTCGAGAATATACCCCAGGATCCCGCAGCAACTCGAGAAAAACCATGAGACTTCCCCCTCGCCGCGAGATGAGGCCCGATTCCCCTGCACTGCCTGCAGAGCAATTCCGTGTTGCACATCACACATGAAAGGAGCCTTGATTTCCTTGATGGCACTGCAGAGAAACCCAAGAACACTGTTTCAAGGCTAGAGGGATCCTGAGGTCACTGTAGTAACATGAAAGAGCTCCGTGGACCAAAAATCAACTCGAGATGAGAGGTTAGTCCCTGGCTTCGACTCCAGAGGAATACCACCTTACCACAAGCACCTCAAGAGGAGGCTTCTCTCAGCTCTAGGTATGTGAGAGGGACCCTGAGTTTCCGGCCTCAAGTTTAATGGAAACTGCGATGCCCTGTCGCGAAATAAGGCCAGATATCCCTGCAGTGACTTGAATGCAGGCTCGTCTTGCATCTCCCAAGATGAAAGGATGTCTGAATCCCCTGTGGAGACCACAGAGAAAGACCTAGTTCCCCACCTCATCACGACCGGAGGCCTCACATCCTTTGAAAACTCCAGAGGTACGCGGAGATCAGTGCCTCCAAAGGAGACGATGCCTGACTCCTCGTGAAACTTGATAGGAGTCCCAGGATTCCTGTGGCACGTGGAAAGGGACCCTTGGTCTCCCGCCTCAGCTGGAGAGGCGTCCCAATTGCCCTGCCAAGCCTCGAGGAGAATCCCGAGTTGTCCCTCACAACTAGGCAGGAGTCCTGACGTGGCTGAACAAACACGTGGGTGGAAGGGCCATCCCTGTCGTAATTCGAGAATATACCCCAGGTTCCCGCCGCAACTCGAGAAAAACCATGAGACTTCCCGCTCGCTGCGAGATGAGGCCCGATTCCCCTACACTGCGGGCAGAGAAATTCCATGTTGCACATCACACATGAAAGGAGCCTTGATTTCCTTCATGGCACTCCAGAGAAACCCCAAGAACACTGTTTCCAGGCTAGAGTATCCTGAGGTCAGTGTAGCAACACTAAAGAGCTCCGTGAACCAAAAATCAACTCGAGATGAGAGGTTAATCCCTGGCTTTGACTCCAGAGGAATACCACCTTACCACAAGCACCTCAAGAGGAGGCTTCTCTCAGCTCTATGTATCTGAGAGGGACCCTGAGTTTGCAGCCTCCAGTCGAAAGAACACTACGATGCCCTGACTCGAAATAAGGCCGGATATCCCTGCAGTGACTTGAATGCAGGCTTGTCTTGCATCTCCCAAGGCGAAAGGATGTCTGAATCCCCTGTGGAGACCACAGAGAAAGACCTAGTTCCCCACCTCATCACGACCGGAGGCCTCACATCCTTTGAAAACTCCAGAGGTACGCGGAGATCAGTGCCTCCAAAGGAGACGATGCCTGACTCCTCGTGAAACTTGATAGGAGTCCCAGGATTCCTGTGGCACGTGGAAAGGGACCCTTGGTCTCCCGCCTCAGCTGGAGAGGCGTCCCAATTGCCCTCCCAAGCCTCGAGGAGAATCCCGAGTTGTCCCTCGCAACTAGGCAGGAGTCCTGACGTCGCTGAACAATCACGTGGGTGGAAGGGCCATCCCCATCGTAACTCTATAATATCGCCCAGGTTCCCGCCGCAACTCGAGAAAAACCTTGAGACTTCCCCCTCGCCGCGAGATGAGGCCCGATTCCCCTGCACTGCGTGCAGAGCAATTCCGTGTTGCACATCACACATGAAAGGAGCCTTGATTTCCTTGATGGCACTCCAGAGAAACTCCAAGAACACTGTTTCAAGGCTAGAGGGATCCTGAGGTCACTGAAGCAACACGAAAGAGCTCCATGGACCAAGAATCAACTCGAGATGAGAGGTTAGTCACTGGCTTCGACTCCAGAGGAATACCACCTTACCACAAGCACCTCAAGAGGAGGCTTCTCTCAGCTCTAGGTATGTGAGAGGGACCCTGAGTTAGCGGCCTCAAGTGGAATGGACACCGCTATGCCCTGACTCGATATAAGGCCGGATATCCCTGCAGTGACTTGAATGCAGGCTCGTCTTGCATCTCCCAAGACGAAAGAATGTCTGAATCCCACGTGGAGACCACAGAGAAAGACCTAGTTCCCCACCTCATCGCGACCGGAGGCCTCACATCCTTTGAAAACTCCAGAGGTACGAGGAGATCAGTGCCTCCAAAGGAGACGATGCTTGACTCCTCGTGAAACTTGATAGGAGTCCCAGGATTCCTGTGGCACGTGGAAAGGGACACTTGGTCTCCCGCCTCAGCTGGAGAGGCGTCCCAATTTCCCTGCCAAGCCTCGAGGAGAATCCCGATTTGTCCCTCGCAGCTAGGCAGGAGTCCTGACGTGGCTGAACAAACACGTGGGTGGAAGGGCCATCCCTGTCGTAATTCGAGAATATACCCCAGGTTCCCGCCGCAACTCGAGAAAAACCATGAGACTTCCCCCTCGCCGCGAGATGAGGCCCGATTCCCCTGCACTGCGTGCAGAGCAATTCCGTGTTGCACATCACACATGAAAGGAGCCTTGATTTCCTTGATGGCACTCCAGAGAAACCGCAAGAACACTGTTTCAAGGCTAGAGAGATCCTGAGGTCACTGTAGCAACACGAAAGAGCTCCGTGGACCACAAATCAACTCGAGATGAGAGGTTAGTCCCTGGCTTCGACTCCAGAGGAATACCACCTTACCACAAGCACCTCAAGAGGAGGCTTCTCTCAGCTCTAGGTATGTGAGAGGGACCTTGAGTTTGCGGCCACAAGTGGAATGGACACCGCGATGCCCTGACTCAAAATAAGGCCGGATATCCCTGCAGTGACTTGAATGCAGGCTCGTCTTGCATCTCCGAAGACGAAAGGATGTCTGAATCCCCTGTGGAGACCACAGAGAAAGACCTAGTTCCCCACCTCATCGCGACCGGAGGCCTCACATCCTTTGAAAACTCCAGACGTATGCGGAGATCAGTGCCTCCAAAGGAGACGATGCCTGACTCCTCGTGAAACTTGATAGGAGTCCCAGGATTCCTTGGCACGTGGAAAGGGACCCTTGGTCTCCCGCCTCAGCTGGAGAGGCGTCCCAATTGCCCTGCCAAGCCTCGAGGAGAATCCCGAGTTGTCCCTCGCAAGTAGGCAGGAGTCCTGACGTCACTGAACAAACACGTGTGAGGAAGGGCCATTCCCGTCGTAACTCGAGAATATACCCCAGGTTCCCGCCGCAACTCGAGAAAAACCATGAGACTTCCCCCTCGCCGCGAGATGAGGCCCGATTCCCCTGCACTGCCTGCAGAGCAATTCCGTGTTGCACATCACACATGAAAGGAGCCTTGATTTCCTTGATGGCACTCCAGAGAAACCCCAAGAACACTGTTTCAAGGCCAAAGGGATCCTGAGGTCACTGTAGCAACACGAAAGAGCTCCGTGGACCAAAAATCAACTCGAGATGAGAGGTTAGTCCCTGGCTTCGACTCCAGAGGAATACCACCTTACCACAAGCACCTCAAGAGGAGGCTTCTCTCAACTCTAGGTATGTGAGAGGGACCCTGAGTTTGCGGCCTCAAGTGGAATGGAGACCGCGATGCCCTGACTCGAAATAAGGCCGGTTATACCTGCAGTGACTTGAATGCAGGCTCGTCTTGCATCTCCCAAGACGAAAGGATGTCTGAATCCCACGTGGAGACCACAGAGAAAGACCTAGTTCCCCACCTCATCGCGACCGGAGGCCTCACATCCTTTGAAAACTCCAGAGGTACGCGGAGATCAGTGCCTCCACAGGAGACGATGCCTGACTCCTTTGAAACTTGATAGGAGTCCCAGGATTCCTGTGGCACGTGGAAATGGACCCTTGGTCTCCTGCCTCAGCTAGAGAGGCGTCCCAATTGCCCTGCCAAGCCTCGAGGAGAATCCCGAGTTGTCCCTCGCAACTAGGCAGGAGTCCTGACGTCGCTGAACATACAAGTGGGTGGAAGGGCCATCCCCGTCAAAACTCGAGAATATACCCCAGGTTCCCGCCGCAACTCGAGAAAAACCATGAGACTTCCCCCTCGCCGTGAGATGAGGCCCGATTCCCCTGCACTGCGTGCAGAGCAATTCCGTGTTGCACATCACACATGAAAGGAGCCTTGATTTCCTTGATGGCACTCCAGAGAAACCCCAAGAACACTGTTTAAAGGCTAGAGGGATCCTGAGGTCACTGTAGCAACACGAAAGAGCTCCGTGGACCAAAAATCAACTTGAGATGAGAGGTTAGTCTCTGGCTTCGACTC
Source organism: Cervus elaphus (assembly GCF_910594005.1). NCBI lineage: Eukaryota > Metazoa > Chordata > Mammalia > Artiodactyla > Cervidae > Cervus > Cervus elaphus. The sequence continues at coordinate 8,533,108 of NC_057834.1, read as the reverse complement.
CAGAGGAATACCACCTTACCACAAGCACCACAAGAGGAGGCTTCTCTCAGCTCTAGCTATGTGAGAGGGACCCTGAGTTTGCGGCCTCAAGTGGAATGGACACTGCGATGCCCTGACGCGAAATAAGGCCGGATATCCCTGCAGTGACTTGAATGCAGGCTCGTCTTGCATCTCCCAAGACGAAAGGATGTCTGAATCCCCTGTGGAGACCACAGAGAAAGACCTAGTTCCCCACCTCATCGCGACCGGAGGCCTCACATCCTTTGAAAACTCCAGAGGTACGCGGAGATCAGTGCCTCCAAAGGAGACGATGCCTGACTCCTCGTGAAACATGATAGGAGTCCCAGGATTCCTGTGGCACGTGGAAAGGGACCCTTGGTCTCCCGCCTCAGCTGGAGAGGCGTCCCAATTGCACTGCCAAGCCTCGAGGAGAATCCCGAGTTGTCCCTCGCAACTAGGCAGGAGTCCTGACGTCGCTGAACAAACACGTGGGTGGAAGGGCCATCCCCGTCGTAACTCGAGAATATACCCCAGGTTCCCGCCGCAACTCGAGAAAAACCATGAGACTTCCCCCTCGCCGCGAGATGAGGCCCGATTCCCCTGCACTGCGTGCAGAGCAATTCCGTGTTGCACATCACACATGAAAGGAGCTTTGAATCCCTTGATGGCACTCCAGAGAAACCCCAAGAACACTCTTTCAAGGCTAGAGGGATCCTGAGGTCACTGTAGCAACACGAAAGAGCTCCGTGGACCAAAAATCAACTCGAGATGAGTGGGTAGTCCCTGGCTTCGACTCCAGAGGAATACCACCTTACGACAAGCACCTCAAGAGGAGGCTTCTCTCACCTCTAGCTATGTAAGAGGGACCCTGAGTTTGCGGCCTCAAGTGGAATGGACACCGCGATGCCCTGACTCGAAATAAGGCCGGATATCCCTGCAGTGACTTGAATGCAGGCTCGTCTTGCATCTCCCAAGACGAAAGGATGTCTGAATCCCCTGTGGAGACCACAGAGAAAGCCTAGTTCCCCACCTCATCGCGACCGGAGGCCTCACATCCTTTGAAAACTCCAGAGGTATGTGGAGATCAGTGCCTCCAAAGGAGACGATGCCTGACTCCTCGTGAAACTTCTTAGGAGACCCAGGATTCCTGTGGCACGTGGAAAGGGACACTTGGTCTCCCGCCTCAGCTGGAGAGGCGTCCCAAGTGCCCTGCCAAGCCTCGAGGAGAATCCCGAGTTGTCCCTCGCAACTAGGCAGGAGTCCTGCCGTCGCTGAACAAACACGTGGGTAGAAGGGCCACCCCCGTCGTAACTCGAGAATATACCCCAGGTTCCCGCCGCAACTCGAGAAAAACCATGAGACTTCCCCCTCGCCGCGAGCTGAGGCCCGATTCCCCTGCACTGCGTGCAGAGCAATTCCGTGTTGCACATCACACATGAAAGGAGCCTTGACTTCCTTGATGGCACTCCAGAGAAACCCCAAGAACACTGTTTCAAGGCTAGCGGGATCCTGAGGTCACTGTAGCAACACAAAAGAGCTCCGTGGACCAAAAATCAACTCGAGATTAGAGGTTAGTCCCTGGCTTCGACTCCAGAGGACTACCACCTTACCACAAGCACCTCAAGAGGAGGCTTCTCTCAGCTCTAGGTATGTGAGAGGGACCCTGAGTTTGCGGCCTCAAGTGGAATGGACACCGCGATGCCCTGACTCGAAATAAGGCCGGATATCCCTGCAGTGACTTGAATGCAGGCTCGTCTTGCATCTCCCAAGACGAAAGGATGTCTGAATCCCCTGTGGAGACCACAGAGAAAGACCTAGTTACCCATCTCATCGGGCCTGAGGCCTCACATCCTTTGAAAACTCCCGAGGTATGCGGAGATCAGTGCCTCCAAAGAGGACGATGCCTGACTCCTCGTGAAACTTGATAGGAGTCCCAGGATTCCTGTGGCACGTGGAAAGGGACCCTTGGTCTCCCGCCTCAGCGGGAGAGGCGTCCCAATTGCCCTGCCAAGCCTCGAGGAGAATCCCGAGTTGTCCCTCGCAACTAGGCAGGAGTCCTGACGTCACTGAACAAACTCGTGGGTGGAAGGGCCATCCCCGTCGTAACTCGAGAATATACTCCAGGTTCCCACCGCAACTCGAGAAAAACCATGAGACTTCCCCCTCGCCGCGAGATGAGGCCCGATTCCCCTGCACTGCGTGCAGAGCAATTCTGTGTTGCACATCACACATGAAAGGAGCCTTGATTTCCTTGATGGCACTCCAGAGAAACCCCAAGAACACTGTTTCAAGGCTAGAGATATCCTGAGGTCCCTGTAGCAACACAAAAGAACTCCGTGGACCAAAAATCAACTCGAGATGAGAGATTAGTCCCTGGCTTTGACTCCAGAGGAATACCACCTTACCACAAGCACCTCAAGAGGAGGCTTCTCTCAGCTCTAGCTATGTGAGAGGGACCCAGAGTTTGCTGCCTCAAGTGGAATGGACACCGCGATGCCCTGACTCGAAATAAGGCCGGATATTCCTGCAGTGACTTGAATGCAGGCTCGTCTTGCATCTCCCAAGACGAAAGGATGTCTGAATCCCCTGTGGAGACCACAGAGAAAGTCTAGTTCCCCACCTCATCGCGACCGGAGGCCTCACATCCTTTGAAAACTCCAGAGGTATGCGGAGATCAGTGCCTCCAAAGGAGACGATGCCTGACTCCTCGTGAAACTTGATAGGAGTCCCAGGATTCCTGTGGCACGTGGAAAGGGACCCTTGGTCTCCCGCCTCAGCTGAAGAGGCGTCCCAATTGCCCTGCCAAGCCTCGAGGAGAATCCCGAGTTGTCCCTCGCAACTAGGCAGGAGTCCTGACGTCACTGAACAAACACGTGTGAGGAAGGGCCATTCCCCTCGTAACTCGAGAATATACCCCAGGTTCCCGCCGCAACTCGAGAAAAACCATGAGACTTCCTCCTCGTCGCGAGATGAGGCCCGATTCCCCTGCACTGCCTGCAGAGCAATTCGGTGTTGCACATCACACATGAAAGGAGCCTTGATTTCCTTGATGGCACTCCAGAGAAACCCCAAGAACACTGTTTCAAGGCTAGAGGGATCCTGAGGTCACTCTAGCAACACGAAAGAGGTCCGTGGACCAAAAATCAACTCGAGATGAGAGGTTAGTCCCTGGCTTCGACTCCAGAGGAATACCACCTTACCACAAGCACCTCAAGAGGAGGCTTCTCTCAGCTCTAGGTATGTGAGAGGGACCCTGAGTTTGCGGCCTCAAGTGCAATGGACACCGCGATGCCCTGACTCGAAATAAGGCCGGTTATCTCTGCAGTGACTTGAATGCAGGCTCGTCTTGCATCTCCCAAGACGAAAGGATGTCTGAATCCCCTGTGGAGACCACAGAGAAAGACCTAGTTGCCCACCTCTTCGGGCCTGAGGCCTCACATCCTTTGAAAACTCCAGAGGTACGCGGAAATCAGTGCCTCCAAAGGAGACGATGCCTGACTCCTCGTGAAACTTGATAGGAGTCCCAGGACTCCTGTGGCACGTGGAAAGGGACCCTTGGTCTCCCGCCTCAGCTGGAGAAGCGTCCCAATTGCCCTGCCAAGCCTCGAGGAGAATCCCGAGTTTTCCCTCGCAACTAGGCAGGAGTCCTGCCGTCGCTGAACAAACACTTGTGTGGAAGGGCCATCCCCGTCGTAACTGGAGAATATACCCCAGGTTCCCGCCGCAACTCGAGAAAAACCATGAGACTTCCCCCTCGCCGCGAGATGAGGCCCGATTCCCCTGCACTGCGTGCAGAGCAATTCCGTGTTGCACATCACACATGAAAGGAGCCTTGATTTCCTTGATGGCACTCCAGAGAAACCCCAAGAACACTGTTTCAAGGCTAGAGGCATCCTGTTGTCACTGTAGCAACACGAAAGAGCTCCGTGGACCAAAAACCAACTCGAGATGAGAGGTTAGTCCCTGGCTTCGACTCCAGAGGAATACCACCTTACCACAAGCACCTCAAGAGGAGGCTTCTCTCAGCTCTAGCTATGTGAGAGGGACCCTGACATTGTGGCCTCAAGTGGAATGGACACGTCGATGCCCTGACTCGAAATAAGGCCGGATATCCCTGCAGTGACTTGAATGCAGGCTCGTCTTGCATCTCCCAAGACGAAAGGATGTCTGAATCCCCTGTGGAGACCACAGAGAAAGACCTAGTTCCCCACCTCATCGCGACCGGAGGCCTCACATCCTTTGAAAACTCCAGAGGTACGCGGAGATCAGTGCCTCCAAAGGAGACGATGCCTGACTCCTCGTGAAACATGATAGGAGTCCCAGGATTCCTGTGGCACGTGGAAAGGGACCCTTGGTCTCCCGCCTCAGCTGGAGAGGCGTCCCAATTGCACTGCCAAGCCTCGAGGAGAATCCCGAGTTGTCCCTCGCAACTAGGCAGGAGTCCTGACGTCGCTGAACAAACACGTGGGTGGAAGGGCCATCCCCGTCGTAACTCGAGAATATACCCCAGGTTCCCGCCGCAACTTGAGAAAAACCATGAGACTTCCCCCTCGCCTCGAGATGAGGCCCGATTCCCCTGCACTGCGTGCAGAGCAATTCCGTGTTGCACATCACACATGAAATGAGCCTTGATTTCCTTGATGGCACTCCAGAGAAACCCCAAGAACACTCTTTCAAGGCTAGAGGGATCCTGAGGTCACTGTAGCAACACGAAAGAGCTCCGTGGACCAAAAATCAACTCGAGATGAGAGGGTAGTCCCTGGCTTCGACTCCAGAGGAATACCACCTTACCACAAGCACCTCAAGAGGAGGCTTCTCTCATCTCTAGCTATGTGAGAGGGACCCTGAGTTTGCGGCCACAAGTGGAATGGACATCGCGATGCCCTGACTCGAAATAAGGCCGGATATCCCTGCAGTGACTTGAATGCAGGCTCGTCTTGCATCTCCCAAGACGAAAGGATGTCTGAATCCCCTGTGGAGACCACAGAGAAAGCCTAGTTCCCCACCTCATCGCGACCGGAGGCCTCACATCCTTTGAAAACTCCAGAGGTATGTGGAGATCAGTGCCTCCAAAGGAGACGATGCCTGACTCCTCGTGAAACTTCTTAGGAGTCCCAGGATTCCTGTGGCACGTGGAAAGGGACACTTGGTCTCCCGCCTCAGCTGGAGAGGCGTCCCAATTGCACTGCCAAGCCTCGAGGAGAATCCCGAGTTGTCCCTCGCAACTAGGCAGGAGTCATGACGTCGCTGAACACACACGTGGGTGGAAGGGCCATCCCCGTCGTAACTCGAGAATATACCCCAGGTTCCCGCCGCAACTCGAGAAAAACCATGAGACTTCCCCCTCGCCGCGAGATGAGGCCCGATTCCCCTGCACTGCGTGCAGAGCAATTCCGTGTTGCACATCACACATGAAAGGAGCCTTGATTTCCTTGATGGCACTCCAGAGAAACCCCAAGAACACTGTTTCAAGGCTAGAGGGATCCTGAGGTCACTGTAGCAACATAAAAGAGCTCCGTGGACCAAAAATCAACTCGAGATGAGAGGTTAGTCCCTGGCTTCGATTCCAGAAGAAACCACATTACGACAAGCACCTCAAGAGGAGGCTTCTCTCAGCTCTAGGTATGTGAGAGGGACCCTGAGTTTGCGGCCTCAAGTGGAATGGACACCGCGATGCCCTGACTCGAAATAAGGCCGGATATCCCTGCAGTGCCTTGAATGCAGGCTCGTCTTCAATCTCCCAAGACGAAAGGATGTCTGAATCCCCTGTGGAGACCACAGAGAAAGACCTAGTTCCCCACCTCATCGCGACCGCAGGCCTCACATCCTTTGAAAACTCCAGAGGTATGTGGAGATCAGTGCCTCCAAAGGAGACGATGCCTGACTCCTCGTGAAACTTCTTAGGAGTCCCAGGATTCCTGTGGCACGTGGAAAGGGACCCTTGGTCTCCCGCCTCAGCTGGAGAGGCGTCCCAATTGCCCTGCCAAGCCTCGAGGAGAATCCCGAGTTGTCCCTCGCAACTAGGCAGGAGTCCTGACTTCGCTGAACAAACACGTGGGTGGAAGGGCCATCCCCGTCGTAACTCGAGAATATACCCCAGGTTCCCGCCGCAACTCGAGAAAAACCATGAGACTTCCACCTCGCCGCGAGATGAGGCCCGATTTCCCTTCACTGCATTCAAAGCAATTCGGTGTTGCACATCACACATGAAAGGAGCCTTGATTTCCTTGATGGCACTCCAGAGAAACCCCAAGAACACTGTTTCAAGGCTAGAGGGATCCTGAGGTCACTGTAGCAACATAAAAGAGCTCCGTGGACCAAAAATCAACTCGAGATGAGAGGTTAGTCCCTGGCTTCGATTCCAGAAGAAACCACATTACGACAAGCACCTCAAGAGGAGGCTTCTCTCAGCTCTAGGTATGTGAGAGGGACCCTGAGTTTGCGGCCTCAAGTGGAATGGACACCGCGATGCCCTGACTCGAAATAAGGCCGGATATCCCTGCAGTGCCTTGAATGCAGGCTCGTCTTCAATCTCCCAAGACGAAAGGATGTCTGAATCCCCTGTGGAGACCACAGAGAAAGACCTAGTTCCCCACCTCATCGCGACCGCAGGCCTCACATCCTTTGAAAACTCCAGAGGTATGTGGAGATCAGTGCCTCCAAAGGAGACGATGCCTGACTCCTCGTGAAACTTCTTAGGAGTCCCAGGATTCCTGTGGCACGTGGAAAGGGACCCTTGGTCTCCCGCCTCAGCTGGAGAGGCGTCCCAATTGCCCTGCCAAGCCTCGAGGAGAATCCCGAGTTGTCCCTCGCAACTAGGCAGGAGTCCTGACTTCGCTGAACAAACACGTGGGTGGAAGGGCCATCCCCGTCGTAACTCGAGAATATACCCCAGGTTCCCGCCGCAACTCGAGAAAAACCATGAGACTTCCACCTCGCCGCGAGATGAGGCCCGATTTCCCTTCACTGCATTCAAAGCAATTCGGTGTTGCACATCACACATGAAAGGAGCCTTGATTTCCTTGATGGCACTCCAGAGAAACCCCAAGAACACTGTTTCAAGGCTAGAGATATCCTGAGGTTCCTGTAGCAACACAAAAGAGCTCCGTGGACCAAAAATCAACTCGAGATGAGAGATTAGTCCCTGGCTTCGACTCCAGAGGAATACCACCTTACCACAAGCACCTCAAGAGGAGGCTTCTCTCAGCTCTAGCTATGTGAGAGGGACCCAGAGTTTGCGGCCTCAAGTGGAATGGACACCGCGATGCCCTGACTCGAAATACGGCCGGATATTCCTGCAGTGACTTGAATGCAGGCTCGTCTTGCATCTCCCAAGATGAAAGGATGTCTGAATCCCCTGTGGAGACCACAGAGAAAGTCTAGTTCCCCACCTCATCGCGACCGGAGGCCTCACATCCTTTGAAAACTCCAGAGGTATGCGGAGATCAGTGCCTCCAAAGGAGACGATGCCTGACTCCTCGTGAAACTTGATAGGAGTCCCAGGATTCCTGTGGCACGTGGAAAGGGACCCTTGGTCTCCCGCCTCAGCTGGAGAGGCGTCCCAATTGCCCTGCCAAACCTCGAGGAGAATCCCGAGTTGTCCCTCGCAAGTAGGCAGGAGTCCTGACGTCCCTGAACAAACACGTGTGAGGAAGGGCCATTCCCCTCGTAACTCGAGAATATACCCCAGGTTCCCGCCGCAACTCGAGAAAAACCATGAGACTTCCTCCTCGTCGCGAGATGAGGCCCGATTCCCCTGCACTGCCTGCAGAGCAATTCGGTGTTGCACATCACACATGAAAGGAGCCTTGATTTCCTTGATGGCACTCCAGAGAAACCCCAAGAACACTGTTTCAAGGCTAGAGGGATCCTGAGGTCACACTAGCAACACGAAAGAGCTCCGTGGACCAAAAATCAACTCGAGATGAGAGGTTAGTCCCTGGCTTCGACTCCAGAGGAATACCACCTTACCACAAGCACCTCAAGAGGAGGCTTCTCTCAGCTCTAGGTATGTGAGAGGGACCCTGAGTTTGCGGCCTCAAGTGCAATGGACACCGCGATGACCTGACTCGAAATAAGGCCGGTTATCCCTGCAGTGACTTGAATGCAGGCCCGTCTTGCATCTCCCAAGACGAAAGGATGTCTGAATCCCCTTTGGAGACCACAGAGAAAGACCTAGTTGCCCACCTCTTCGGGCCTGAGGCCTCACATCCTTTGAAAACTCCAGAGGTACGCGGAAATCAGTGCCTCCAAAGGAGACGATGCCTGACTCCTCGTGAAACTTGATAGGAGTCCCAGGACTCCTGTGGCACGTGGAAAGGGACCCTTGGTCTCCCGCCTCAGCTGGAGAGGCGTCCCAATTGCCCTGCCAAGCCTCGAGGAGAATCCCGAGTTTTCCCTCGCAACTAGGCAGGAGTCCTGCCGTCGCTGAACAAACACTTGTGTGGAAGGGCCAACCCCGTCGTAACTGGAGAATATACCCCAGGTTCCCGCCGCAACTCGAGAAAAACCATGAGACTTCCCCCTCGCCGCGAATGAGGCCCGATTCCCCTGCACTGCGTGCAGAGCAATTCCGTGTTGCACATCACACATGAAAGGAGCCTTGATTTCCTTGATGGCACTCCAGAGAAACCCCAAGAACACTGTTTCAAGGCTAGAGGCATCCTGAGGTCACTGTAGCAACACGAAAGAGCTCCGTGGACCAAAAACCAACTCGAGATGAGAGGTTAGTCCCTGGCTTCGACTCCAGAGGAATACCACCTTACCACAAGCACCTCAAGAGGAGGCTTCTCTCAGCTCTAGCTATGTGAGAGGGACCCTGACATTGTGGCCTCAAGTGGAATGGACACGTCGATGCCCTGACTCGAAATAAGGCCGGATATCCCTGCAGTGACTTGAATGCAGGCTCGTCTTGCATCTCCCAAGACGAAAGGATGTCTGAATCCCCTGTGGAGACCACAGAGAAAGACCTAGTTCCCCACCTCATCGCGACCGGAGGCCTCACATTCTTTGAAAACTCCAGAGGTACGCGGAGATCAGTGCCTCCAAAGGAGACGATGCCTGACTCCTCGTGAAACATGATAGGAGTCCCAGGATTCCTGTGGCACGTGGAAAGGGACCCTTGGTCTCCCGCCTCAGCTGGAGAGGCGTCCCAATTGCCCTGCCAAGCCTCGAGGGGAATCCCGAGTTGTCCCTCGCAACTAGGCAGGAGTCCTGACGTCGCTGAACAAACACGTGGGTGGAAGGGCCATCCCCGTCGTAACTCGAGAATATACCCCAGGTTCCCGCCGCAACTCGAGAAAAACCATGAGACTTCCCCCTCGCCGCGAGATGAGGCCCGATTCCCCTGCACTGCGTGCAGAGCAATTCCGTGTTGCACATCACACATGAAAGGAGCCTTGAATCCCTTGATGGCACTCCAGAGAAACCCCAAGAACACTGTTTCAAGGCTAGAGGGATCCTGAGGTCACTGTAGCAACACGAAAGAGCTCCGTGGACCAAAAATCAACTCGAGATGAGAGGGTAGTCCCTGGCTTCGACTCCAGAGGAATACCACCTTACCACAAGCACCTCAAGAGGAGGCTTCTCTCATCTCTAGCTATGTGAGAGGGACCCTGAGTTTGCGGCCTCAAGTGGAATGGACACCGCGATGCCCTGACTCGAAATAAGGCCGGATATCCCTGCAGTGACTTGAATGCAGGCTCGTCTTGCATCTCCCAAGACGAAAGGATGTCTGAATCCCCTGTGGAGACGACAGAGAAAGCCTAGTTCACCACCTCATCGCGACCGGAGGCCTCACATCCTTTGAAAACTCCAGAGGTATGTGGAGATCAGTGCCTCCAAAGGAGACGATGCCTGACTCCTCGTGAAACTTCTTAGGAGTCCCAGGATTCCTGTGGCACGTGGAAAGGGACACTTGGTCTCCCGCCTCAGCTGGAGAGGCGTCCCAATTGCACTGCCAAGCCTCGAGGAGAATCCCGAGTTGTCCCTCGCAACTAGGCAGGAGTCATGACATCGCTGAACACACACGTGGGTGGAAGGGCCATCCCCGTCGTAACTCGAGAATATACCCCAGGTTCCCGCCGCAACTCGAGAAAAACCATGAGACTTCCCCCTTGCCGCGAGATGAGGCCCGATTCCCCTGCACTGCGTGCAGAGCAATTCCGTGTTGCACATCACACATGAAAGGAGCCTTGATTTCCTTGATGGCACTCCAGAGAAACCCCAAGAACACTGTTTCAAGGCAAGAGAGATCCTGAGGTCACTGTAGCAACATAAAAGAGCTCCGTGGACCAAAAATCAACTCGAGATGAGAGGTTAGTCCCTGGCTTCGATTCCAGAAGAAACCACATTACGACAAGCACCTCAAGAGGAGGCTTCTCTCAGCTCTAGGTATGTGAGAGGGACCCTGAGTTTGCGGCCTCAAGTGGAATGGACACCGCGATGCCCTGACTCGAAATAAGGCCGGATATCCCTGCAGTGCCTTGAATGCAGGCTCGTCTTCAATCTCCCAAGACGAAAGGATGTCTGAATCCCCTGTGGAGACCACAGAGAAAGACCTAGTTCCCCACCTCATCGCGACCGGAGGCCTCACATCCTTTGAAAACTCCAGAGGTACACTGAGATCTGTGCCTCCAAAGGAGACGATGCCTGACTCCTCGTGAAACTTCTTAGGAGTCCCAGGATTCCTGTGGCACGTGGAAAGGGACCCTTGGTCTCCCGCCTCAGCTGGAGAGGCGTCCCAATTGCCCTGCCAAGCCTCGAGGAGAATCCCGAGTTGTCCCTCGCAACTAGGCAGGAGTCCTGACTTCGCTGAACAAACACGTGGGTGGAAGGGCCATCCCCGTCGTAACTCGAGAATATACCCCAGGTTCCCGCCGCAACTCGAGAAAAACCATGAGACTTCCCCCTCGCCGCAAGATGAGGCCCGATTCCCCTGCACTGCATTCAAAGCAATTCCGTGTTGCACATCAAACATGAAAGGAGCTTTGATTTCCTTGATGGCACTCCAGAGAAACCCCAAGAACACTGTTTCAAGGCCAAAGGGATCCTGAGGTCACTGTAGCAACACGAAAGAGCTCCGTGGACCAAAAATCAACTCGAGATGAGAGGTTAGTCCCTGGCTTCGACTCCAGAGGAATACCACCTTACCACAAGCACCTCAAGAGGAGGCTTCTCTCAGCTCTAGGTATGTGAGAGGGACCCTGAGTTTGCGGCCTCAAGTGGAATGGAGACCGCGATGCCCTGACTCGAAATAAGGCCGGTTATACCTGCAGTGACTTGAATGCAGGCTCGTCTTGCATCTCCCAAGACGAAAGGATGTCTGAATCCCACGTGGAGACCACAGAGAAAGACCTAGTTCCCACCTCATCGCGACCAGAGGCCTCACATCCTTTGAAAACTCCAGAGGTACGCGGAGATCAGTGCCTCCACAGGAGACGATGCCTGACTCCTTTGAAACTTGATAGGAGTCCCAGGATTCCTGTGGCACGTGGAAATGGACCCTTGGTCTCCTGCCTCAGCTAGAGAGGCGTCCCAATTGCCCTGCCAAGCCTCGAGGAGAATCCCGAGTTGTCCCTCGCAACTAGGCAGGAGTCCTGACGTCGCTGAACAAACAAGTGGGTGGAAGGGCCATCCCCGTCAAAACTCGAGAATATACCCCAGGTTCCCGCCGCAACTCGAGAAAAACCATGAGACTTCCCCCTCGCCGCGAGATGAGGCCCGATTCCCCTGCACTGCGTGCAGAGCAATTCCGTGTTGCACATCACACATGAAAGGAGCCTTGATTTCCTTGATGGCACTCCAGAGAAACCCCAAGAACACTGTTTCAAGGCTAGAGGCATCCTGAGGTCACTGTAGCAACACGAAAGAGCTCCGTGGACCAAAAACCAACTCGAGATGAGAGGTTAGTCCCTGGCTTCGACTCCAGAGGAATACCACCTTACCACAAGCACCTCAAGAGGAGGCTTCTCTCAGCTCTAGCTATGTGAGAGGGACCCTGACATTGTGGCCTCAAGTGGAATGGACACGTCGATGCCCTGACTCGAAATAAGGCCGGATATCCCTGCAGTGACTTGAATGCAGGCTCGTCTTGCATCTCCCAAGACGAAAGGATGTCTGAATCCCCTGTGGAGACCACAGAGAAAGACCTAGTTCCCCACCTCATCGCGACCGGAGGCCTCACATCCTTTGAAAACTCCAGAGGTACGCGGAGATCAGTGCCTCCAAAGGAGACGATGCCTGACTCCTCGTGAAACATGATAGGAGTCCCAGGATTCCTGTGGCACGTGGAAAGGGACCCTTGGTCTCCCGCCTCAGCTGGAGAGGCGTCCCAATTGCACTGCCAAGCCTCGAGGAGAATCCCGAGTTGTCCCTCGCAACTAGGCAGGAGTCCTGACGTCGCTGAACAAACACGTGGGTGGAAGGGCCATCCCCGTCGTAACTCGAGAATATACCCCAGGTTCCCGCCGCAACTCGAGAAAAACCATGAGACTTCCCCCTCGCCGCGAGATGAGGCCCGATTCCCCTGCACTGCGTGCAGAGCAATTCCGTGTTGCACATCACACATGAAAGGAGCCTTGATTTCCTTGATGGCACTCCAGAGAAACCCCAAGAACACTGTTTCAAGGCTAGAGGGATCCTGAGGTCACTGTAGCAACACGAAAGAGCTCCGTGGACCAAAAATCAACTCGAGATGAGAGGGTAGTCCCTGGCTTCGACTCCAGAGGAATACCACCTTACCACAAGCACCTCAAGAGGAGGCTTCTCTCATCTCTAGCTATGTGAGAGGGACCCTGAGTTTGCGGCCTCAAGTGGAATGGACATCGCGATGCCCTGACTCGAAATAAGGCCGGATATCCCTGCAGTGACTTGAATGCAGGCTCGTCTTGCATCTCCCAAGACGAAAGGATGTCTGAATCCCTTGTGGAGACCACAGAGAAAGCCTAGTTCCCCACCTCATCGCGACCGGAGGCCTCACATCCTTTGAAAACTCCAGAGGTATGTGGAGATCAGTGCCTCCAAAGGAGACGATGCCTGACTCCTCGTGAAACTTCTTAGGAGTCCCAGGATTCCTGTGGCACGTGGAAAGGGACACTTGGTCTCCCGCCTCAGCTGGAGAGGCGTCCCAATTGCACTGCCAAGCCTCGAGGAGAATCCCGAGTTGTCCCTCGCAACTAGGCAGGAGTCATGACGTCGCTGAACACACACGTGGGTGGAAGGGCCATCCCCGTCGTAACTCGAGAATATACCCCAGGTTCCCGCCGCAACTCGAGAAAAACCATGAGACTTCCCCCTCGCCGCGAGATGAGGCCCGATTCCCCTGCACTGCGTGCAGAGCAATTCCGTGTTGCACATCACACATGAAAGGAGCCTTGATTTCCTTGATGGCACTCCAGAGAAACCCCAAGAACACTGTTTCAAGGCAAGAGAGATCCTGAGGTCACTGTAGCAACATAAAAGAGCTCCGTGGACCAAAAATCAACTCGAGATGAGAGGTTAGTCCCTGGCTTCGATTCCAGAAGAAACCACATTACGACAAGCACCTCAAGAGGAGGCTTCTCTCAGCTCTAGGTATGTGAGAGGGACCCTGAGTTTGCGGCCTCAAGTGGAATGGACACCGCGATGCCCTGACTCGAAATAAGGCCGGATATCCCTGCAGTGCCTTGAATGCAGGCTCGTCTTCAATCTCCCAAGACGAAAGGATGTCTGAATCCCCTGTGGAGACCACAGAGAAAGACCTAGTTCCCCACCTCATCGCGACCGGAGGCCTCACATCCTTTGAAAACTCCAGAGGTACACTGAGATCTGTGCCTCCAAAGGAGACGATGCCTGACTCCTCGTGAAACTTCTTAGGAGTCCCAGGATTCCTGTGGCACGTGGAAAGGGACCCTTGGTCTCCCGCCTCAGCTGGAGAGGCGTCCCAATTGCCCTGCCAAGCCTCGAGGAGAATCCCGAGTTGTCCCTCGCAACTAGGCAGGAGTCCTGACTTCGCTGAACAAACACGTGGGTGGAAGGGCCATCCCCGTCGTAACTCGAGAATATACCCCAGGTTCCCGCCGCAACTCGAGAAAAACCATGAGACTTCCCCCTCGCCGCAAGATGAGGCCCGATTCCCCTGCACTGCATTCAAAGCAATTCCGTGTTGCACATCAAACATGAAAGGAGCCTTGATTTCCTTGATGGCACTCCAGAGAAACCCCAAGAACACTGTTTCAAGGCCAAAGGGATCCTGAGGTCACTGTAGCAACACGAAAGAGCTCCGTGGACCAAAAATCAACTCGAGATGAGAGGTTAGTCCCTGGCTTCGACTCCAGAGGAATACCACCTTACCACAAGCACCTCAAGAGGAGGCTTCTCTCAGCTCTAGGTATGTGAGAGGGACCCTGAGTTTGCGGCCTCAAGTGGAATGGAGACCGCGATGCCCTGACTCGAAATAAGGCCGGTTATACCTGCAGTGACTTGAATGCAGGCTCGTCTTGCATCTCCCAAGACGAAAGGATGTCTGAATCCCACGTGGAGACCACAGAGAAAGACCTAGTTCCCACCTCATCGCGACCAGAGGCCTCACATCCTTTGAAAACTCCAGAGGTACGCGGAGATCAGTGCCTCCACAGGAGACGATGCCTGACTCCTTTGAAACTTGATAGGAGTCCCAGGATTCCTGTGGCACGTGGAAATGGACCCTTGGTCTCCTGCCTCAGCTAGAGAGGCGTCCCAATTGCCCTGCCAAGCCTCGAGGAGAATCCCGAGTTGTCCCTCGCAACTAGGCAGGAGTCCTGACGTCGCTGAACAAACAAGTGGGTGGAAGGGCCATCCCCGTCAAAACTCGAGAATATACCCCAGGTTCCCGCCGCAACTCGAGAAAAACCATGAGACTTCCCCCTCGCCGCGAGATGAGGCCCGATTCCCCTGCACTGCGTGCAGAGCAATTCCGTGTTGCACATCACACATGAAAGGAGCCTTGATTTCCTTGATGGCACTCCAGAGAAACCCCAAGAACACTGTTTCAAGGCTAGAGGCATCCTGAGGTCACTGTAGCAACACGAAAGAGCTCCGTGGACCAAAAACCAACTCGAGATGAGAGGTTAGTCCCTGGCTTCGACTCCAGAGGAATACCACCTTACCACAAGCACCTCAAGAGGAGGCTTCTCTCAGCTCTAGCTATGTGAGAGGGACCCTGACATTGTGGCCTCAAGTGGAATGGACACGTCGATGCCCTGACTCGAAATAAGGCCGGATATCCCTGCAGTGACTTGAATGCAGGCTCGTCTTGCATCTCCCAAGACGAAAGGATGTCTGAATCCCCTGTGGAGACCACAGAGAAAGACCTAGTTCCCCACCTCATGGCGACCGGAGGCCTCACATCCTTTGAAAACTCCAGAGGTACGCGGAGATCAGTGCCTCCAAAGGAGACGATGCCTGACTCCTCGTGAAACATGATAGGAGTCCCAGGATTCCTGTGGCACGTGGAAAGGGACCCTTGGTCTCCCGCCTCAGCTGGAGAGGCGTCCCAATTGCACTGCCAAGCCTCGAGGAGAATCCCGAGTTGTCCCTCGCAACTAGGCAGGAGTCCTGACGTCGCTGAACAAACACGTGGGTGGAAGGGCCATCCCCGTCGTAACTCGAGAATATACCCCAGGTTCCCGCCGCAACTCGAGAAAAACCATGAGACTTCCCCCTCGCCGCGAGATGAGGCCCGATTCCCCTGCACTGCGTGCAGAGCAATTCCGTGTTGCACATCACACATGAAAGGAGCCTTGAATCCCTTGATGGCACTCCAGAGAAACCCCAAGAACACTGTTTCAAGGCTAGAGGGATCCTGAGGTCACTGTAGCAACACGAAAGAGCTCCGTGGACCAAAAATCAACTCGAGATGAGAGGGTAGTCCCTGGCTTCGACTCCAGAGGAATACCACCTTACCACAAGCACCTCAAGAGGAGGCTTCTCTCATCTCTAGCTATGTGAGAGGGACCCTGAGTTTGCGGCCTCAAGTGGAATGGACATCGCGATGCCCTGACTCGAAATAAGGCCGGATATCCCTGCAGTGACTTGAATGCAGGCTCGTCTTGCATCTCCCAAGACGAAAGGATGTCTGAATCCCTTGTGGAGACCACAGAGAAAGCCTAGTTCCCCACCTCATCGCGACCGGAGGCCTCACATCCTTTGAAAACTCCAGAGGTATGTGGAGATCAGTGCCTCCAAAGGAGACGATGCCTGACTCCTCGTGAAACTTCTTAGGAGTCCCAGGATTCCTGTGGCACGTGGAAAGGGACACTTGGTCTCCCGCCTCAGCTGGAGAGGCGTCCCAATTGCACTGCCAAGCCTCGAGGAGAATCCCGAGTTGTCCCTCGCAACTAGGCAGGAGTCATGACGTCGCTGAACACACACGTGGGTGGAAGGGCCATCCCCGTCGTAACTCGAGAATATACCCCAGGTTCCCGCCGCAACTCGAGAAAAACCATGAGACTTCCCCCTCGCCGCGAGATGAGGCCCGATTCCCCTGCACTGCGTGCAGAGCAATTCCGTGTTGCACATCACACATGAAAGGAGCCTTGATTTCCTTGATGGCACTCCAGAGAAACCCCAAGAACACTGTTTCAAGGCTAGAGGGATCCTGAGGTCACTGTAGCAACACGAAAGAGCTCCGTGGACCAAAAATCAACTCGAGATTAGAGGTTAGTCCCTGGCTTCGACTCCAGAGGACTACCACCTTACCACAAGCACCTCAAGAGGAGGCTTCTCTCAGCTCTAGGTATGTGAGAGGGACCCTGAGTTTGCGGCCACAAGTGGAATGGACACCGCGATGCCCTGACTCGAAATAAGGCCGGATATCCCTGCAGTGACTTGAATGCAGGCTCGTCTTGCATCTCCCAAGACGAAAGGATGTCTGAATCCCCTGTGGAGACCACAGAGAAAGACCTAGTTCCCCACCTCATCGCGACCGGAGGCCTCACATCCTTTGAAAACTTCAGAGGTACGCGGAGATCAGTGCCTCCAAAGGAGACGATGCCTGACTCCTCGTGAAACATGATAGGAGTCCCAGGATTCCTGTGGCACGTGGAAAGGGACCCTTGGTCTCCCGCCTCAGCTGGAGAGGCGTCCCAATTGCCCTGCCAAGCCTCGAGGAGAATCCCGAGTTGTCCCTCGCAACTAGGCAGGAGTCCTGACTTCGCTGAACAAACACGTGGGTGGAAGGGCCATCCCCGTCGTAACTCGAGAATATACCCCAGGTTCCCGCCGCAACTCGAGAAAAACCATGAGACTGCCCCCTCGCCGCGAGATGAGGCCCGATTCCCCTGCACTGCGTGCAGAGCAATTCCGTGTTGCACATCACACATGAAAGGAGCCTTGATTTCCTTGATGGCACTCCAGAGAAACCCCAAGAACACTGTTTTAAGGCTAGAGGCATCCTGAGGTCACTGTAGCAACACGAAAGAGCTCCGTGGACCAAAAACCAACTCGAGATGAGAGGTTAGTCCCTGGCTTCGACTCCAGAGGAATACCACCTTACCACAAGCACCTCAAGAGGAGGCTTCTCTCAGCTCTAGCTATGTGAGAGGGACCCTGACATTGTGGCCTCAAGTGGAATGGACACGTCGATGCCCTGACTCGAAATAAGGCCGGATATCCCTGCAGTGACTTGAATGCAGGCTCGTCTTGCATCTCCCAAGACGAAAGGATGTCTGAATCCCCTGTGGAGACCACAGAGAAAGACCTAGTTCCCCACCTCATCGCGACCGGAGGCCTCACATCCTTTGAAAACTCCAGAGGTACACTGAGATCAGTGCCTCCAAAGGAGACGATGCCTGACTCCTCGTGAAACATGATAGGAGTCCCAGGATTCCTGTGGCACGTGGAAAGGGACCCTTGGTCTCCCGCCTCAGCTGGAGAGGCGTCCCAATTGCACTGCCAAGCCTCGAGGAGAATCCCGAGTTGTCCCTCGCAACTAGGCAGGAGTCCTGACGTCGCTGAACAAACACGTGGGTGGAAGGGCCATCCCCGTCGTAACTCGAGAATATACCCCAGGTTCCCGCCGCAACTCGAGAAAAACCATGAGACTTCCCCCTCGCCGCGAGATGAGGCCCGATTCCCCTGCACTGCGTGCAGAGCAATTCCGTGTTGCACATCACACATGAAAGGAGCCTTGAATCCCTTGATGGCACTCCAGAGAAACCCCAAGAACACTCTTTCAAGGCTAGAGGGATCCTGAGGTCACTGTAGCAACACGAAAGAGCTCCGTGGACCAAAAATCAACTCGAGATGAGAGGGTAGTCCCTGGCTTCGACTCCAGAGGAATACCACCTTACCACAAGCACCTCAAGAGGAGGCTTCTCTCAGCTCTAGCTATGTGAGAGGGACCCTGAGTTTGCGGCCTCAAGTGGAATGGACACCGCGATGCCCTGACTCGAAATACGGCCGGATATCCCTGCAGTGACTTGAATGCAGGCTCGTCTTGCATCTCCCAAGACGAAAGGATGTCTGAATCCCCTGTGGAGACCACAGAGAAAGACCTAGTTCCCCACCTCATCGCGACCGGAGGCCTCACATCCTTTGAAAACTCCAGAGGTACGCGGAGATCAGTGCCTCCAAAGGAGATGATGCCTGACTCCTTCTGAAACTTGATAGGAGTCCCAGGATTCCTGTGGCACGTGGAAAGGGACCCTTGGTCTCCGCCTCAGCTGGAGAGGCGTCCCAATTGCCCTGCCAAGCCTCGAGGAGAATCCCGAGTTTTCCCTCGCAACTAGGCAGGAGTCCTGCCGTCGCTGAACAAACACGTGTGTGGAAGGGCCATCCCCGTCGTAACTCGAGAATATGCCCCAGGTTCCCGCTGCAACTCGAGAAAAACCATGAAACTTCCCCCTCACCGCGAGATGAGGCCCGATTCCCCTGCACTGCGTGCAGAGCAATTCCGTGTTGCACATCACACTTGAAAGGAGCCTTGATTTCCTTGATGGCACTCCAGAGAAACCCCAAGAACACTGTTTCAAGGCTAGAGGCATCCTGATGTCATTGTAGCAACACGAAAGAGCTCCGTGGACCAAAAATCAACTCGAGATGAGAGGTTAGTCCCTGGCTTCGATTCCAGAGGAATACCACCTTACCACGAGCACCTCAAGAGGAGGCTTCTCTCAGCTCTAGGTATGTGAGAGGGACCCTGAGTTTGCGGCCTCAAGTGGAATGGACACCGCGATGCCCTGACTCGAAATAAGGCCGGATATCCCTGCAGTGACTTGAATGCAGGCTCGTCTTGCATCTCTCAAGACGAAAGGATGTCTGAATCCCCTGTGGAGACCACAGAGAAAGACCTAGTTCCCCACCTCATCGCGACCAGAGGCCTCACATCCTTTGAAAACTCAAGAGGTATGCGGAGATCAGTGCCTCCAAAGGAGACGATGCCTGACTCCTCGTCAAACTTGATAGGAGTCCCAGGATTCCTGTGGCACGTGGAAAGGGACCCTTGGTCTCCCGCCTCAGCTGGAGAGGCGTCCCAATTGCCCTGCCAAGCCTCGAGGAGAATCCCGAGTTGTCCCTCGCAACTAGGCATGAGTCCTGACGTCGCTGAACAAACACGTGGGTGGAAGGGCCATCCCCGTCGTAACTCGAGAATATACCCCAGGTTCCCGCCGCAACTCGAGAAAAACCATGAGACTTCCACCTCGCCGCGAGATGAGGCCCGATTCCCCTTCACTGCATTCAAAGCAATTCGGTGTTGCACATCACACATGAAAGGAGCCTTGATTTCCTTGATGGCACTCCAGAGAAACCCCAAGAACACTGTTTCAAGGCTAGAGATATCCTGAGGTCCCTGTAGCAACACAAAAGAGCTCCGTGGACCAAAAATCAACTCGAGATGAGAGATTAGTTCCTGGCTTCGACTCCAGAGGAATACCACCTTACCACAAGCACCTCAAGAGGAGGCTTCTCTCAGCTCTAGCTATGTGAGAGGGACCCAGAGTTTGCGGCCTCAAGTGGAATGGACACCGCGATGCCCTGACTCGAAATACGGCCGGATATTCCTGCAGTGACTTGAATGCAGGCCCGTCTTGCATCTCCCAAGACGAAAGGATGTCTGAATCCCCTGTGGAGACCACAGAGAAAGTCTAGTTCCCCACCTCATCGCGACCGGAGGCCTCACATCCTTTGAAAACTCCAGAGGTATGCGGAGATCAGTGCCTCCAAAGGAGACGATGCCTGACTCCTCGTGAAACTTGATAGGAGTCCCAGGATTCCTGTGGCACGTGGAAAGGGACCCTTGGTCTCCCGCCTCAGCTGGAGAGGCGTCCCAATTGCCCTGCCAAGCCTCGAGGAGAATCCCGAGTTGTCCCTCGCAACTAGGCAGGAGTCCTGCCGTCGCTGAACAAACACTTGTGTGGAAGGGCCATCCCCGTCGTAACTGGAGAATATACCCCAGGTTCCCGCCGCAACTCGAGAAAAACCATGAGACTTCCCCCTCGCCGCGAGATGAGGCCCGATTCCCCTGCACTGCGTGCAGAGCAATTCCGTGTTGCACATCACACATGAAAGGAGCCTTGATTTCCTTGATGGCACTCCAGAGAAACCCCAAGAACACTGTTTCAAGGCTAGAGGCATCCTGAGGTCACTGTAGCAACACGAAAGAGCTCCGTGGACCAAAAACCAACTCGAGATGAGAGGTTAGTCCCTGGCTTCGACTCCAGAGGAATACCACCTTACCACAAGCACCTCAAGAGGAGGCTTCTCCCAGCTCTAGCTATGTGAGAGGGACCCTGACATTGTGGCCTCAAGTGGAATGGACACGTCGATGCCCAGACTCGAAATAAGGCCGGATATCCCTGCAGTGACTTGAATGCAGGCTCGTCTTGCATCTCCCAAGACGAAAGGATGTCTGAATCCCCTGTGGAGACCACAGAGAAAGACCTAGTTCCCCACCTCATCGCGACCGGAGGCCTCACATCCTTTGAAAACTCCAGAGGTACGCGGAGATCAGTGCCTCCAAAGGAGACGATGCCTGACTCCTCTTGAAACATGATAGGAGTCCCAGGATTCCTGTGGCACGTGGAAAGGGACCCTTGGTCTCCCGCCTCAGCTGGAGAGGCGTCCCAATTGCACTGCCAAGCCTCGAGGAGAATCCCGAGTTGTCCCTCGCAACTAGGCAGGAGTCCTGACGTCGCTGAACAAACACGTGTGTGGAAGGGCCATCCCCGTCGTAACTCGAGAATATACCCCAGGTTCCCGCCGCAACTCGAGAAAAACCATGAGACTTCCCCCTCGCCGCGAGATGAGGCCCGATTCCCCTGCACTGCGTGCAGAGCAATTCCGTGTTGCACATCACACATGAAAGGAGCCTTGAATCCCTTGATGGCACTCCAGAGAAACCCCAAGAACACTCTTTCAAGGCTAGAGGGATCCTGAGGTCACTGTAGCAACACGAAAGAGCTCCGTGGACCAAAAATCAACTCGAGATGAGAGGGTAGTCCCTGGCTTCGACTCCAGAGGAATACCACCTTACCACAAGCACCTCAAGAGGAGGCTTCTCTCATCTCTAGCTATGTGAGAGGGACCCTGAGTTTGCGGCCTCAAGTGGAATGGACACCGCGATGCCCTGACTCGAAATAAGGCCGGATATCCCTGCAGTGACTTGAATGCAGGCTCGTCTTGCATCTCCCAAGACGAAAGGATGTCTGAATCCCCTGTGCAGACCACAGAGAAAGCCTAGTTCCCCACCTCATCGCGACCGGAGGCCTCACATCCTTTGAAAACTCCAGAGGTACGCGGAGATCAGTGCCTCCAAAGGAGACGATGCCTGACTCCTCGTGAAATTTGATCGGAGTCCCAGGATTCCTGTGGCACGTGGAAAGGGACCGTTGGTCTCCCGCCTCAGCTGGAGAGGCGTCCCAATTGCACTGCCAAGCCTCGAGGAGAATCCCGAGTTGTCCCTCGCAACTAGGCAGGAGTCATGACGTCGCTGAACACACACGTGGGTGGAAGGGCCATCCCCGTCGTAACTCGAGAATATACCCCAGGTTCCCGCCGCAACTCGAGAAAAACCATGAGACTTCCCCCTCGCCGCGAGATGAGGCCCGATTCCCCTGCACTGCGTGCAGAGCAATTCCGTGTTGCACATCACACATGAAACGAGCCTTGATTTCCTTGATGGCACTCCAGAGAAACCCCAAGAACACTGTTTCAAGGCTAGAGGGATCCTGAGGTCACTGTAGCAACACGAAAGAGCTCCGTGGACCAAAAATCAACTCGAGATTAGAGGTTAGTCCCTGGCTTCGACTCCAGAGGACTACCACCTTACCACAAGCACCTCAAAAGGAGGCTTCTCTCAGCTCTAGGTATGTGAGAGGGACCCTGAGTTTGCGGCCACAAGTGGAATGGACACCGCGATGCCCTGACTCGAAATAAGGCCGGATATCCCTGCAGTGACTTGAATGCAGGCTCGTCTTGCATCTCCCAAGACGAAAGGATGTCTGAATCCCCTGTGGAGACCACAGAGAAAGACCTAGTTCCCCACCTCATTGCGACCGGAGGCCTCACATCCTTTGAAAACTTCAGAGGTACGCGGAGATCAGTGCCTCCAAAGGAGACGATGCCTGACTCCTCGTGAAACATGATAGGAGTCCCAGGATTCCTGTGGCACGTGGAAAGGGACCCTTGGTCTCCCGCCTCAGCTGGAGAGGCGTCCCAATTGCCCTGCCAAGCCTCGAGGAGAATCCCGAGTTGTCCCTCGCAACTAGGCAGGAGTCCTGACGTCGCTGAACAAACACGTGGGTGGAAGGGCCATCCCCGTCGTAACTCGAGAATATACCCCAGGTTCCCGCCGCAACTCGAGAAAAACCATGAGACTTCCCCCTCGCCGCGAGATGAGGCCCGATTCCCCTGCACTGCGTGCAGAGCAATTCCGTGTTGCACATCACACATGAAAGGAGCCTTGATTTCCTTGATGGCACTCCAGAGAAACCCCAAGAACACTGTTTCAAGGCTAGAGGCATCCTGAGGTCACTGTAGCAACACGAAAGAGCTCCGTGGACCAAAAACCAACTCGAGATGAGAGGTTAGTCCCTGGCTTCGACTCCAGAGGAATACCACCTTACCACAAGCACCTCAAGAGGAGGCTTCTCTCAGCTCTAGCTATGTGAGAGGGACCCTGACATTGTGGCCTCAAGTGGAATGGACACGTCGATGCCCTGACTCGAAATAAGGCGGGATATCCCTGCAGTGACTTGAATGCAGGCTCGTCTTGCATCTCCCAAGACGAAAGGATGTCTGAATCCCCTGTGGAGACCACAGAGAAAGACCTAGTTCCCCACCTCATCGCGACCGGAGGCCTCACATCCTTTGAAAACTCCAGAGGTACGCGGAGATCAGTGCCTCCAAAGGAGACGATGCCTGACTCCTCGTGAAACATGATAGGAGTCCCAGGATTCCTGTGGCACGTGGAAAGGGACCGTTGGTCTCCCGCCTCAGCTGGAGAGGCGTCCCAATTGCACTGCCAAGCCTCGAGGAGAATCCCGAGTTGTCCCTCGCAACTAGGCAGGAGTCCTGACGTCGCTGAACAAACACGTGGGTGGAAGGGCCATCCCCGTCGTAACTCGAGAATATACCCCAGGTTCCCGCCGCAACTCGAGAAAAACCATGAGACTTCCCCCTCGCCGCGAGATGAGGCCCGATTCCCCTGCACTGCGTGCAGAGCAATTCCGTGTTGCACATCACACATGAAAGGAGCCTTGAATCCCTTGATGGCACTCCAGAGAAACCCCAAGAACACTCTTTCAAGGCTAGAGGGATCCTGAGGTCACTGTAGCAACACGAAAGAGCTCCGTGGACCAAAAATCAACTCGAGATGAGAGGGTAGTCCCTGGCTTCGACTCCAGAGGAATACCACCTTACCACAAGCACCTCAAGAGGAGGCTTCTCTCATCTCTAGCTATGTGAGAGGGACCCTGAGTTTGCGGCCTCAAGTGGAATGGACACCGCGATGCCCTGACTCGAAATAAGGCCGGATATCCCTGCAGTGACTTGAATGCAGGCTCGTCTTGCATCTCCCAAGACGAAAGGATGTCTGAATCCCCTGTGGAGACCACAGAGAAAGCCTAGTTCCCCACCTCATCGCGACCGGAGGCCTCACATCCTTTGAAAACTCCAGAGGTATGTGGAGATCAGTGCCTCCAAAGGAGACGATGCCTGACTCCTCGTGAAACTTCTTAGGAGTCCCAGGATTCCTGTGGCACGTGGAAAGGGACCCTTGGTCTCCCGCCTCAGCTGGAGAGGCGTCCCAATTGCCCTGCCAAGCCTCGAGGAGAATCCCGAGTTGTCCCTCGCAACTAGGCAGGAGTCCTGACGTCGCTGAACAAACACGTGGGTGGAAGGGCCATCCCCGTCGTAACTCGAGAATATACCCCAGGTTCCCGCCGCAACTCGAGAAAAACCATGAGACTTCCCCCTCGCCGCGAGATGAGGCCCGATTCCCCTGCACTGCGTGCAGAGCAATTCCGTGTTGCACATCACACATGAAAGGAGCCTTGATTTCCTTGATGGCACTCCAGAGAAACCCCAAGAACACTGTTTCAAGGCTAGAGGCATCCTGAGGTCACTGTAGCAACACGAAAGAGCTCCGTGGACCAAAAACCAACTCGAGATGAGAGGTTAGTCCCTGGCTTCGACTCCAGAGGAATACCACCTTACCACAAGCACCTCAAGAGGAGGCTTCTCTCAGCTCTAGCTATGTGAGAGGGACCCTGACATTGTGGCCTCAAGTGGAATGGACACGTCGATGCCCTGACTCGAAATAAGGCCGGATATCCCTGCAGTGACTTGAATGCAGGCTCGTCTTGCATCTCCCAAGACGAAAGGATGTCTGAATCCCCTGTGGAGACCACAGAGAAAGACCTAGTTCCCCACCTCATCGCGACCGGAGGCCTCACATCCTTTGAAAACTCCAGAGGTACGCGGAGATCAGTGCCTCCAAAGGAGACGATGCCTGACTCCTCGTGAAACATGATAGGAGTCCCAGGATTCCTGTGGCACGTGGAAAGGGACCCTTGGTCTCCCGCCTCAGCTGGAGAGGCGTCCCAATTGCACTGCCAAGCCTCGAGGAGAATCCCGAGTTGTCCCTCGCAACTAGGCAGGAGTCCTGACGTCGCTGAACAAACACGTGGGTGGAAGGGCCATCCCCGTCGTAACTCGAGAATATACCCCAGGTTCCCGCCGCAACTCGAGAAAAACCATGAGACTTCCCCCTCGCCGCGAGATGAGGCCCGATTCCCCTGCACTGCGTGCAGAGCAATTCCGTGTTGCACATCACACATGAAAGGAGCCTTGAATCCCTTGATGGCACTCCAGAGAAACCCCAAGAACACTCTTTCAAGGCTAGAGGGATCCTGAGGTCACTGTAGCAACACGAAAGAGCTCCGTGGACCAAAAATCAACTCGAGATGAGAGGGTAGTCCCTGGCTTCGACTCCAGAGGAATACCACCTTACCACAAGCACCTCAAGAGGAGGCTTCTCTCAGCTCTAGCTATGTGAGAGGGACCCTGAGTTTGCGGCCTCAAGTGGAATGGACACCGCGATGCCCTGACTCGAAATACGGCCGGATATCCCTGCAGTGACTTGAATGCAGGCTCGTCTTGCATCTCCCAAGACGAAAGGATGTCTGAATCCCCTGTGGAGACCACAGAGAAAGACCTAGTTCCCCACCTCATCGCGACCGGAGGCCTCACATCCTTTGAAAACTCCAGAGGTACGCGGAGATCAGTGCCTCCAAAGGAGATGATGCCTGACTCCTTCTGAAACTTGATAGGAGTCCCAGGATTCCTGTGGCACGTGGAAAGGGACCCTTGGTCTCCGCCTCAGCTGGAGAGGCGTCCCAATTGCCCTGCCAAGCCTCGAGGAGAATCCCGAGTTTTCCCTCGCAACTAGGCAGGAGTCCTGCCGTCGCTGAACAAACACGTGTGTGGAAGGGCCATCCCCGTCGTAACTCGAGAATATGCCCCAGGTTCCCGCTGCAACTCGAGAAAAACCATGAGACTTCCCCCTCACCGCGAGATGAGGCCCGATTCCCCTGCACTGCGTGCAGAGCAATTCCGTGTTGCACATCACACTTGAAAGGAGCCTTGATTTCCTTGATGGCACTCCAGAGAAACCCCAAGAACACTGTTTCAAGGCTAGAGGCATCCTGAGGTCATTGTAGCAACACGAAAGAGCTCCGTGGACCAAAAATCAACTCGAGATGAAAGGTTAGTCCCTGGCTTCGATTCCAGAGGAATACCACCTTACCACAAGCACCTCAAGAGGAGGCTTCTCTCAGCTCTAGGTATGTGAGAGGGACCCTGAGTTTGCGGCCTCAAGTGGAATGGACACCGCGATGCCCTGACTCGAAATAAGGCCGGATATCCCTGCAGTGACTTGAATGCAGGCTCGTCTTGCATCTCTCAAGAGGAAAGGATGTCTGAATCCCCTGTGGAGACCACAGAGAAAGACCTAGTTCCCCACCTCATCGCGACCAGAGGCCTCACATCCTTTGAAAACTCCAGAGGTATGCGGAGATCAGTGCCTCCAAAGGAGACGATGCCTGACTCCTCGTCAAACTTGATAGGAGTCCCAGGATTCCTGTGGCACGTGGAAAGGGACCCTTGGTCTCCCGCCTCAGCTGGAGAGGCGTCCCAATTGCCCTGCCAAGCCTCGAGGAGAATCCCGAGTTGTCCCTCGCAACTAGGCAGGAGTCCTGACGTCGCTGAACAAACACGTGGGTGGAAGGGCCATCCCCGTCGTAACTCGAGAATATACCCCAGGTTCCCGCCGCAACTCGAGAAAAACCATGAGACTTCCACTTCGCCGCGAGATGAGGCCCGATTCCCCTTCACTGCATTCAAAGCAATTCGGTGTTGCACATCACACATGAAAGGAGCCTTGATTTCCTTGATGGCACTCCAGAGAAACCCCAAGAACACTGTTTCAAGGCTAGAGATATCTTGAGGTCCCTGTAGCAACACAAAAGAGCTCCGTGGACCAAAAATCAACTCGAGATGAGAGATTAGTCCCTGGCTTCGACTCCAGAGAAATACCACCTTACCACAAGCACCTCAAGAGGAGGCTTCTCTCAGCTCTAGCTATGTGAGAGGGACCCAGAGTTTGCGGCCTCAAGTGGAATGGACACCGCGATGCCCTGACTCGAAATACGGCCGGATATTCCTGCAGTGACTTGAATGCAGGCCCGTCTTGCATCTCCCAAGACGAAAGGATGTCTGAATCCCCTGTGGAGACCACAGAGAAAGACCTAGTTCCCCACCTCATCGCGACCGGAGGCCTCACATCCTTTGAAAACTCCAGAGGTATGTGGAGATCAGTGCCTCCAAAGGAGACGATGCCTGACTCCTCGTGAAACTTCTTAGGAGTCCCAGGATTCCTGTGGCACGTGAAAAGGGACACTTGGTCTCCCGCCTCAACTGGAGAGGCGTCCCAATTGCACTGCCAAGCCTCGAGGAGAATCCCGAGTTGTCCCTCGCAACTAGGCAGGAGTCATGACGTCGCTGAACACACACGTGGGTGGAAGGGCCATCCCCGTCGTAACTCGAGAATATACCCCAGGTTCCCGCCGCAACTCGAGAAAAACCATGAGAATTCCCCCTCGCCGCGAGATGAGGCCCGATTCCCCTGCACTGCGTGCAGAGCAATTCCGTGTTGCACATCACACATGAAAGGAGCCTTGATTTCCTTGATGGCACTCCAGAGAAACCCCAAGAACACTGTTTCAAGGCTAGAGGGATCCTGAGGTCACTGTAGCAACACGAAAGAGCTCCGTGGACCAAAAATCAACTCGAGATTAGAGGTTAGTCCCTGGCTTCGACTCCAGAGGACTACCACCTTACCACAAGCACCTCAAGAGGAGGCTTCTCTCAGCTCTAGGTATGTGAGAGGGACCCTGAGTTTGCGGCCACAAGTGGAATGGACACCACGATGCCCTGACTCGAAATAAGGCCGGATATCCCTGCAGTGACTTGAATGCAGGCTCGTCTTGCATCTCCCAAGACGAAAGGATGTCTGAATCCCCTGTGGAGACCACAGAGAAAGACCTAGTTCCCCACCTCATCGCGACCGGAGGCCTCACATCCTTTGAAAACTTCAGAGGTACGCGGAGATCAGTGCCTCCAAAGGAGACGATGCCTGACTCCTCATGAAACATGATAGGAGTTCCAGGATTCCTGTGGCACGTGGAAAGGGACCCTTGGTCTCCCGCCTCAGCTGGAGAGGCGTCCCAATTGCCCTGCCAAGCCTCGAGGAGAATCCCGAGTTGTCCCTCGCAACTAGGCAGGAGTCCTGACGTCGCTGAACAAACACGTGGGTGGAAGGGCCATCCCCGTCGTAACTCGAGAATATACCCCAGGTTCCCGCCGCAACTCGAGAAAAACCATGAGACTTCCCCCTCGCCGCGAGATGAGGCCCGATTCCCCTGCACTGCGTGCAGAGCAATTCCGTGTTGCACATCACACATGAAAGGAGCCTTGATTTCCTTGATGGCACTCCAGAGAAACCCCAAGAACACTGTTTCAAGGCTAGAGGCATCCTGAGGTCACTGTAGCAACACGAAAGAGCTCCGTGGACCAAAAACCAACTCGAGATGAGAGGTTAGTCCCTGGCTTCGACTCCAGAGGAATACCACCTTACCACAAGCACCTCAAGAGGAGGCTTCTCTCAGCTGTAGCTATGTGAGAGGGACCCCGAGTTTGCGGCCTCAAGTGGAATGGACACCGCGATGCCCTGACTCGAAATACGGCCGGATATCCCTGCAGTGACTTGAATGCAGGCTCGTCTTGCATCTCCCAAGACGAAAGGATGTCTGAATCCCCTGTGGAGACCACAGAGAAAGACCTAGTTCCCCACCTCATCGCGACCGGAGGCCTCACATCCTTTGAAAACTCCAGAGGTACGCGGAGATCAGTGCCTCCAAAGGAGATGATGCCTGACTCCTTCTGAAACTTGATAGGAGTCCCAGGATTCCTGTGGCACGTGGAAAGGGACCCTTGGTCTCCGCCTCAGCTGGAGAGGCGTCCCAATTGCCCTGCCAAGCCTCGAGGAGAATCCCGAGTTTTCCCTCGCAACTAGGCAGGAGTCCTGCCGTCGCTGAACAAACACGTGTGTGGAAGGGCCATCCCCGTCGTAACTCGAGAATATGCCCCAGGTTCCCGCTGCAACTCGAGAAAAACCATGAGACTTCCCCCTCACCGCGAGATGAGGCCCGATTCCCCTGCACTGCGTGCAGAGCAATTCCGTGTTGCACATCACACTTGAAAGGAGCCTTGATTTCCTTGATGGCACTCCAGAGAAACCCCAAGAACACTGTTTCAAGGCTAGAGGCATCCTGAGGTCATTGTAGCAACACGAAAGAGCTCCGTGGACCAAAAATCAACTCGAGATGAGAGGTTAGTCCCTGGCTTCGATTCCAGAGGAATACCACCTTACCACAAGCACCTCAAGAGGAGGCTTCTCTCAGCTCTAGGTATGTGAGAGGGACCCTGAGTTTGCGGCCTCAAGTGGAATGGACACCGCGATGCCCTGACTCGAAATAAGGCCGGATATCCCTGCAGTGACTTGAATGCAGGCTCGTCTTGCATCTCTCAAGACGAAAGGATGTCTGAATCCCCTGTGGAGACCACAGAGAAAGACCTAGTTCCCCACCTCATCGCGACCAGAGGCCTCACATCCTTTGAAAACTCCAGAGGTATGCGGAGATCAGTGCCTCCAAAGGAGACGATGCCTGACTCCTCGTCAAACTTGATAGGAGTCCCAGGATTCCTGTGGCACGTGGAAAGGGACCCTTGGTCTCCCGCCTCAGCTGGAGAGGCGTCCCAATTGCCCTGCCAAGCCTCGAGGAGAATCCCGAGTTGTCCCTCGCAACTAGGCAGGAGTCCTGACGTCGCTGAACAAACACGTGGGTGGAAGGGCCATCCCCGTCGTAACTCGAGACTATACCCCAGGTTCCCGCCGCAACTCGAGAAAAACCATGAGACTTCCACCTCGCCGCGAGATGAGGCCCGATTCCCCTTCACTGCATTCAAAGCAATTCGGTGTGGCACATCACACATGAAAGGAGCCTTGATTTCCTTGATGGCACTCCAGAGAAACCCCAAGAACACTGTTTCAAGGCTAGAGATATCCTGAGGTCCCTGTAGCAACACAAAAGAGCTCCGTGGACCAAAAATCAACTCGAGATGAGAGATTAGTCCCTGGCTTCGACTCCAGAGGAATACCACCTTACCACAAGCACCTCAAGAGGAGGCTTCTCTCAGCTCTAGCTATGTGAGAGGGACCCAGAGTTTGCGGCCTCAAGTGGAATGGACACCGCGATGCCCTGACTCGAAATACGGCCGGATATTCCTGCAGTGACTTGAATGCAGGCCCGTCTTGCATCTCCCAAGACGAAAGGATGTCTGAATCCCCTGTGGAGACCACAGAGAAAGACCTAGTTCCCCACCTCATCGCGACCGGAGGCCTCACATCCTTTGAAAACTCCAGAGGTATGTGGAGATCAGTGCCTCCAAAGGAGACGATGCCTGACTCCTCGTGAAACTTCTTAAGAGTCCCAGGATTCCTGTGGCACGTGGAAAGGGACACTTGGTCTCCCGCCTCAGCTGGAGAGGCGTCCCAATTGCACTGCCAAGCCTCGAGGAGAATCCCGAGTTGTCCCTCGCAACTAGGCAGGAGTCATGACGTCGCTGAACACACACGTGGGTGGAAGGGCCATCCCCGTCGTAACTCGAGAATATACCCCAGGTTCCCGCCGAAACTCGAGAAAAACCATGAGACTTCCCCCTCGCCGCGAGATGAGGCCCGATTCCCCTGCACTGCGTGCAGAGCAATTCCGTGTTGCACATCACACATGAAAGGAGCCTTGATTTCCTTGATGGCACTCCAGAGAAACCCCAAGAACACTGTTTCAAGGCTAGAGGGATCCTGAGGTCACTGTAGCAACACGAAAGAGCTCCGTGGACCAAAAATCAACTCGAGATTAGAGGTTAGTCCCTGGCTTCGACTCCAGAGGACTACCACCTTACCACAAGCACCTCAAGAGGAGGCTTCTCTCAGCTCTAGGTATGTGAGAGGGACCCTGAGTTTGCGGCCACAAGTGGAATGGACACCGCGATGCCCTGACTCGAAATAAGGCCGGATATCCCTGCAGTGACTTGAATGCAGGCTCGTCTTGCATCTCCCAAGACGAAAGGATGTCTGAATCCCCTGTGGAGACCACAGAGAAAGACCTAGTTCCCCACCTCATCGCGACCGGAGGCCTCACATCCTTTGAAAACTTCAGAGGTACGCGGAGATCAGTGCCTCCAAAGGAGACGATGCCTGACTCCTCGTGAAACATGATAGGAGTCCCAGGATTCCTGTGGCACGTGGAAAGGGACCCTTGGTCTCCCGCCTCAGCTGGAGAGGCGTCCCAATTGCCCTGCCAAGCCTCGAGGAGAATCCCGAGTTGTCCCTCGCAACTAGGCAGGAGTCCTGACGTCGCTGAACAAACACGTGGGTGGAAGGGCCATCCCCGTCGTAACTCGAGAATATACCCCAGGTTCCCGCCGCAACTCGAGAAAAACCATGAGACTTCCCCCTCGCCGCGAGATGAGGCCCGATTCCCCTGCACTGCGTGCAGAGCAATTCCGTGTTGCACATCACACATGAAAGGAGCCTTGATTTCCTTGATGGCACTCCAGAGAAACCCCAAGAACACTGTTTCAAGGCTAGAGGCATCCTGAGGTCACTGTAGCAACACGAAAGAGCTCCGTGGACCAAAAACCAACTCGAGATGAGAGGTTAGTCCCTGGCTTCGACTCCAGAGGAATACCACCTTACCACAAGCACCTCAAGAGGAGGCTTCTCTCAGCTCTAGCTATGTGAGAGGGACCCTGACATTGTGGCCTCAAGTGGAATGGACACGTCGATGCCCTGACTCGAAATAAGGCCGGATATCCCTGCAGTGACTTGAATGCAGGCTCGTCTTGCATCTCCCAAGACGAAAGGATGTCTGAATCCCCTGTGGAGACCACAGAGAAAGACCTAGTTCCCCACCTCATCGCGACCGGAGGCCTCACATCCTTTGAAAACTCCAGAGGTACGCGGAGATCAGTGCCTCCAAAGGAGACGATGCCTGACTCCTCGTGAAACTTGATAGGAGTCCCAGGATTCCTGTGGCACGTGGAAAGGGACCCTTGGTCTCCCGCCTCAGCTGGAGAGGCGTCCCAATTGCACTGCCAAGCCTCGAGGAGAATCCCGAGTTGTCCCTCGCAACTAGGCAGGAGTCCTGACGTCGCTGAACAAACACGTGGGTGGAAGGGATATCCCCGTCGTAACTCGAGAATATACCCCAGGTTCCCGCCGCAACTCGAGAAAAACCATGAGACTTCCCCCTCGCCGCGAGATGAGGCCCGATTCCCCTGCACTGCGTGCAGAGCAATTCCGTGTTGCACATCACACATGAAAGGAGCCTTGAATCCCTTGATGGCACTCCAGAGAAACCCCAAGAACACTCTTTCAAGGCTAGAGGGATCCTGAGGTCACTGTAGCAACACGAAAGAGCTCCGTGGACCAAAAATCAACTCGAGATGAGAGGGTAGTCCCTGGCTTCGACTCCAGAGGAATACCACCTTACCACAAGCACCTCAAGAGGAGGCTTCTCTCAGCTCTAGCTATGTGAGAGGGACCCTGAGTTTGCGGCCTCAAGTGGAATGGACACCGCGATGCCCTGACTCGAAATACGGCCGGATATCCCTGCAGTGACTTGAATGCAGGCTCGTCTTGCATCTCCCAAGACGAAAGGATGTCTGAATCCCCTGTGGAGACCACAGAGAAAGACCTAGTTCCCCACCTCATCGCGACCGGAGGCCTCACATCCTTTGAAAACTCCAGAGGTACGCGGAGATCAGTGCCTCCAAAGGAGATGATGCCTGACTCCTTCTGAAACTTGATAGGAGTCCCAGGATTCCTGTGGCACGTGGAAAGGGACCCTTGGTCTCCGCCTCAGCTGGAGAGGCGTCCCAATTGCCCTGCCAAGCCTCGAGGAGAATCCCGAGGTTTCCCTCGCAACTAGGCAGGAGTCCTGCCGTCGCTGAACAAACACGTGTGTGGAAGGGCCATCCCCGTCGTAACTCGAGAATATGCCCCAGGTTCCCGCTGCAACTCGAGAAAAACCATGAGACTTCCCCCTCACCGCGAGATGAGGCCCGATTCCCCTGCACTGCGTGCAGAGCAATTCCGTGTTGCACATCACACTTGAAAGGAGCCTTGATTTCCTTGATGGCACTGCAGAGAAACCCCAAGAACACTGTTTCAAGGCTAGAGGCATCCTGAGGTCATTGTAGCAACACGAAAGAGCTCCGTGGACCAAAAATCAACTCGAGATGAAAGGTTAGTCCCTGGCTTCGATTCCAGAGGAATACCACCTTACCACAAGCACCTCAAGAGGAGGCTTCTCTCAGCTCTAGGTATGTGAGAGGGACCCTGAGTTTGCGGCCTCAAGTGGAATGGACACCGCGATGCCCTGACTCGAAATAAGGCCGGATATCCCTGCAGTGACTTGAATGCAGGCTCGTCTTGCATCTCTCAAGACGAAAGGATGTCTGAATCCCCTGTGGAGACCACAGAGAAAGACCTAGTTCCCCACCTCATCGCGACCAGAGGCCTCACATCCTTTGAAAACTCCAGAGCTATGCGGAGATCAGTGCCTCCAAAGGAGACGATGCCTGACTCCTCGTCAAACTTGATAGGAGTCCCAGGATTCCTGTGGCACGTGGAAAGGGACCCTTGGTCTCCCGCCTCAGCTGGAGAGGCGTCCCAATTGCCCTGCCAAGCCTCGAGGAGAATCCCGAGTTGTCCCTCGCAACTAGGCATGAGTCCTGACGTCGCTGAACAAACACGTGGGTGGAAGGGCCATCCCCGTCGTAACTCGAGAATATACCCCAGGTTCCCGCCGCAACTCGAGAAAAACCATGAGACTTCCACCTCGCCGCGAGATGAGGCCCGATTCCCCTTCACTGCATTCAAAGCAATTCGGTGTTGCACATCACACATGAAAGGAGCCTTGATTTCCTTGATGGCACTCCAGAGAAACCCCAAGAACACTGTTTCAAGGCTAGAGATATCCTGAGGTCCCTGTAGCAACACAAAAGAGCTCCGTGGACCAAAAATCAACTCGAGATGAGAGATTAGTCCCTGGCTTCGACTCCAGAGGAATACCACCTTACCACAAGCACCTCAAGAGGAGGCTTCTCTCAGCTCTAGCTATGTGAGAGGGACCCAGAGTTTGCGGCCTCAAGTGGAATGGACACCGCGATGCCCTGACTCGAAATACGGCCGGATATTCCTGCAGTGACTTGAATGCAGGCCCGTCTTGCATCTCCCAAGACGAAAGGATGTCTGAATCCCCTGTGGAGACCACAGAGAAAGTCTAGTTCCCCACCTCATCGCGACCGGAGGCCTCACATCCTTTGAAAACTCCAGAGGTATGCGGAGATCAGTGCCTCCAAAGGAGACGATGCCTGACTCCTCGTGAAACTTGATAGGAGTCTCAGGATTCCTGTGGCACGTGGAAAGGGACCCTTGGTCTCCCGCCTCAGCTGGAGAGGCGTCCCAATTGCCCTGCCAAGCCTCGAGGAGAATCCCGAGTTGTCCCTCGCAAGTAGGCAGGAGTCCTGCCGTCGCTGAACAAACACTTGTGTGGAAGGGCCATCCCCGTCGTAACTGGAGAATATACCCCAGGTTCCCGCTGCAACTCGAGAAAAACCATGAGACTTCCCCCTCGCCGCGAGATGAGGCCCGATTCCCCTGCACTGCGTGCAGAGCAATTCCGTGTTGCACATCACACTTGAAAGGAGCCTTGATTTCCTTGATGGCACTCCAGAGAAACCCCAAGAACACTGTTTCAAGGCTAGAGGCATCCTGAGGTCACTGTAGCAACACGAAAGAGCTCCGTGGACCAAAAACCAACTCGAGATGAGAGGTTAGTCCCTGGCTTCGACTCCAGAGGAATACCACCTTACCACAAGCACCTCAAGAGGAGGCTTCTCTCAGCTCTAGCTATGTGAGAGGGACCCTGACATTGTGGCCTCAAGTGGAATGGACACCGCGATGCCCTGACTCGAAATAAGGCCGGATATCCCTGCAGTGACTTGAATGCAGGCTCGTCTTGCATCTCCCAAGACGAAAGGATGTCTGAATCCCCTGTGGAGACCACAGAGAAAGACCTAGTTCCCCACCTCATCGCGACCGGAGGCCTCACATCCTTTGAAAACTCCAGAGGTACGCGGAGATCAGTGCCTCCAAAGGAGACGATGCCTGACTCCTCGTGAAACATGATAGGAGTCCCAGGATTCCTGTGGCACGTGGAAAGGGACCCTTGGTCTCCCGCCTCAGCTGGAGAGGCGTCCCAATTGCACTGCCAAGCCTCGAGGAGAATCCCGAGTTGTCCCTCGCAACTAGGCAGGAGTCCTGACGTCGCTGAACAAACACGTGGGTGGAAGGGCCATCCCCGTCGTAACTCGAGAATATACCCCAGGTTCCCGCCGCAACTCGAGAAAAACCATGAGACTTCCCCCTCGCCGCGAGATGAGGCCCGATTCCCCTGCACTGCGTGCAGAGCAATTCCGTGTTGCACATCACACATGAAAGGAGCCTTGAATCCCTTGATGGCACTCCAGAGAAACCCCAAGAACACTCTTTCAAGGCTAGAGGGATCCTGAGGTCACTGTAGCAACACGAAAGAGCTCCGAGGACCAAAAATCAACTCGAGATGAGAGGGTAGTCCCTGGCTTCGACTCCAGAGGAATACCACCTTACCACAAGCACCTCAAGAGGAGGCTTCTCTCAGCTCTAGCTATGTGAGAGGGACCCTGAGTTTGCGGCCTCAAGTGGAATGGACACCGCGATGCCCTGACTCGAAATACGGCCGGATATCCCTGCAGTGACTTGAATGCAGGCTCTTTTGCATCTCCCAAGACGAAAGGATGTCTGAATCCCCTGTGGAGACCACAGAGAAAGACCTAGTTCCCCACCTCATCGCGACCAGAGGCCTCACATCCTTTGAAAACTCCAGAGGTACGCGGAGATCAGTGCCTCCAAAGGAGATGATGCCTGACTCCTTCTGAAACTTGATAGGAGTCCCAGGATTCCTGTGGCACGTGGAAAGGGACCCTTGGTCTCCCGTCTCAGCTGGAGAGGCGTCCCAATTGCCCTGCCAAGCCTCGAGGAGAATCCCGAGTTGTCCCTCGCAACTAGGCAGGAGTCCTGCCGTCGCTGAACAAACACGTGTGTGGAAGGGCCATCCCCGTCGTAACTCGAGAATATGCCCCAGGTTCCCGCTGCAACTCGAGAAAAACCATGAGACTTCCCCCTCACCGCGAGATGAGGCCCGATTCCCCTGCACTGCGTGCAGAGCAATTCCGTGTTGCACATCACACTTGAAAGGAGCCTTGATTTCCTTGATGGCACTCCAGAGAAACCCCAAGAACACTGTTTCAAGGCTAGAGGCATCCTGAGGTCATTGTAGCAACACGAAAGAGCTCCGTGGACCAAAAATCAACTCGAGATGAGAGGTTAGTCCCTGGCTTCGATTCCAGAGGAATACCACCTTACCACAAGCACCTCAAGAGGAGGCTTCTCTCAGCTCTAGCTATGTGAGAGGGACCCTGAGTTTGCGGCCTCAAGTGGAATGGACACCGCGATGCCCTGACTCGAAATAAGGCCGGATATCCCTGCAGTGACTTGAATGCAGGCTCGTCTTGCATCTCTCAAGACGAAAGGATGTCTGAATCCCCTGTGGAGACCACAGAGAAAGACCTAGTTCCCCACCTCATCGCGACCAGAGGCCTCACATCCTTTGAAAACTCCAGAGGTATGCGGAGATCAGTGCCTCCAAAGGAGACGATGCCTGACTCCTCGTCAAACTTGATAGGAGTCCCAGGATTCCTGTGGCACGTGGAAAGGGACCCTTGGTCTCCCGCCTCAGCTGGAGAGGCGTCCCAATTGCCCTGCCAAGCCTCGAGGAGAATCCCGAGTTGTCCCTCGCAACTAGGCATGAGTCCTGACGTCGCTGAACAAACACGTGGGTGGAAGGGCCATCCCCGTCGTAACTCGAGAATATACCCC
This sequence comes from Cervus elaphus, assembly GCF_910594005.1. NCBI lineage: Eukaryota > Metazoa > Chordata > Mammalia > Artiodactyla > Cervidae > Cervus > Cervus elaphus. Next base: position 8,495,988 of record NC_057834.1, on the reverse strand, counting down.
AGGTTCCCGCCGCAACTCGAGAAAAACCATGAGACTTCCACCTCGCCGCGAGATGAGGCCCGATTCCCCTTCACTGCATTCAAAGCAATTCGGTGTTGCACATCACACATGAAAGGAGCCTTGATTTCCTTGATGGCACTCCAGAGAAACCCCAAGAACACTGTTTCAAGGCTAGAGATATCCTGAGGTCCCTGTAGCAACACAAAAGAGCTCCGTGGACCAAAAATCAACTCGAGATGAGAGATTAGTCCCTGGCTTCGACTCCAGAGGAATACCACCTTACCACAAGCACCTCAAGAGGAGGCTTCTCTCAGCTCTAGCTATGTGAGAGGGACCCAGAGTTTGCGGCCTCAAGTGGAATGGACACCGCGATGCCCTGACTCGAAATACGGCCGGATATTCCTGCAGTGACTTGAATGCAGGCCCGTCTTGCATCTCCCAAGACGAAAGGATGTCTGAATCCCCTGTGGAGACCACAGAGAAAGTCTAGTTCCCCACCTCATCGCGACCGGAGGCCTCACATCCTTTGAAAACTCCAGAGGTATGCGGAGATCAGTGCCTCCAAAGGAGACGATGCCTGACTCCTCGTGAAACTTGATAGGAGTCCCAGGATTCCTGTGGCACGTGGAAAGGGACCCTTGGTCTCCCGCCTCAGCTGGAGAGGCGTCCCAATTGCCCTGCCAAGCCTCGAGGAGAATCCCGAGTTGTCCCTCGCAAGTAGGCAGGAGTCCTGCCGTCGCTGAACAAACACTTGTGTGGAAGGGCCATCCCCGTCGTAACTGGAGAATATACCCCAGGTTCCCGCCGCAACTCGAAAAAAACCATGAGACTTCCCCCTCGCCGCGAGATGAGGCCCGATTCCCCTGCACTGCGTGCAGAGCAATTCCGTGTTGCACATCACACATGAAAGGAGCCTTGATTTCCTTGATGGCACTCCAGAGAAACCCCAAGAACACTGTTTCAAGGCTAGAGGCATCCTGAGGTCACTGTAGCAACACGAAAGAGCTCCGTGGACCAAAAACCAACTCGAGATGAGAGGTTAGTCCCTGGCTTCGACTCCAGAGGAATACCACCTTACCACAAGCACCTCAAGAGGAGGCTTCTCTCAGCTCTAGCTATGTGAGAGGGACCCTGACATTGCGGCCTCAAGTGGAATGGACACGTCGATGCCCTGACTCGAAATAAGGCCGGATATCCCTGCAGTGACTTGAATGCAGGCTCGTCTTGCATCTCCCAAGACGAAAGGATGTCTGAATCCCCTGTGGAGACCACAGAGAAAGACCTAGTTCCCCACCTCATCGCGACCGGAGGCCTCACATCCTTTGAAAACTCCAGAGGTACGCGGAGATCAGTGCCTCCAAAGGAGACGATGCCTGACTCCTCGTGAAACATGATAGGAGTCCCAGGATTCCTGTGGCACGTGGAAAGGGACCCTTGGTCTCCCGCCTCAGCTGGAGAGGCGTCCCAATTGCACTGCCAAGCCTCGAGGAGAATCCCGAGTTGTCCCTCGCAACTAGGCAGGAGTCCTGACGTCGCTGAACAAACACGTGGGTGGAAGGGCCATCCCCGTCGTAACTCGAGAATATACCCCAGGTTCCCGCCGCAACTCGAGAAAAACCATGAGACTTCCCCCTCGCCGCGAGATGAGGCCCGATTCCCCTGCACTGCGTGCAGAGCAATTCCGTGTTGCACATCACACATGAAAGGAGCCTTGAATCCCTTGATGGCACTCCAGAGAAACCCCAAGAACACTCTTTCAAGGCTAGAGGGATCCTGAGGTCACTGTAGCAACACGAAAGAGCTCCGTGGACCAAAAATCAACTCGAGATGAGAGGGTAGTCCCTGGCTTCGACTCCAGAGGAATACCACCTTACCACAAGCACCTCAAGAGGAGGCTTCTCTCATCTCTAGCTATGTGAGAGGGACCCTGAGTTTGCGGCCTCAAGTGGAATGGACACCGCGATGCCCTGACTCGAAATAAGGCCGGATATCCCTGCAGTGACTTGAATGCAGGCTCGTCTTGCATCTCCCAAGACGAAAGGATGTCTGAATCCCCTGTGGAGACCACAGAGAAAGCCTAGTTCCCCACCTCATCGCGACCGGAGGCCTCACATCCTTTGAAAACTCCAGAGGTATGTGGAGATCAGTGCCTCCAAAGGAGACGATGCCTGACTCCTCGTGAAACTTCTTAGGAGTCCCAGGATTCCTGTGGCACGTGGAAAGGGACACTTGGTCACCCGCCTCAGCTGGAGAGGCGTCCCAATTGCACTGCCAAGCCTCGAGGAGAATCCCGAGTTGTCCCTCGCAACTAGGCAGGAGTCCTGACGTCGCTGAACAAACACGTGGGTGGAAGGGCCATCCCCGTCGTAACTCGAGAATATACCCCAGGTTCCCGCCGCAACTCGAGAAAAACCATGAGACTTCCCCCTCGCCGCGAGATGAGGCCCGATTCCCCTGCACTGCGTGCAGAGCAATTCCGTGTTGCACATCACACATGAAAGGAGCCTTGATTTCCTTGATGGCACTCCAGAGAAACCCCAAGAACACTGTTTCAAGGCTAGAGGGATCCTGAGGTCACTGTAGCAACATAAAAGAGCTCCGTGGACCAAAAATCAACTCGAGATGAGAGGTTAGTCCCTGGCTTCGATTCCAGAAGAAACCACATTACGACAAGCACCTCAAGAGGAGGCTTCTCTCAGCTCTAGGTATGTGAGAGGGACCCTGAGTTTGCGGACTCAAGTGGAATGGACACCGCGATGCCCTGACTCGAAATAAGGCCGGATATCCCTGCAGTGCCTTGAATGCAGGCTCGTCTTGCATCTCCCAAGACGAAAGGATGTCTGAATCCCCTGTGGAGACCACAGAGAAAGACCTAGTTCCCCACCTCATCGCGACCGGAGGCCTCACATCCTTTGAAAACTCCAGAGGTACACTGAGATCTGTGCCTCCAAAGGAGACGATGCCTGACTCCTCGTGAAACTTCTTAGGAGTCCCAGGATTCCTGTGGCACGTGGAAAGGGACCCTTGGTCTCCCGCCTCAGCTGGAGAGGCGTCCCAATTGCCCTGCCAAGCCTCGAGGAGAATCCCGAGTTGTCCCTCGCAACTAGGCAGGAGTCCTGCCGTCGCTGAACAAACACGTGTGTGGAAGGGCCATCCCCGTCGTAACTCGAGAATATGCCCCAGGTTCCCGCTGCAACTCGAGAAAAACCATGAGACTTCCCCCTCACCGCGAGATGAGGCCCGATTCCCCTGCACTGCGTGCAGAGCAATTCCGTGTTGCACATCACACTTGAAAGGAGCCTTGATTTCCTTGATGGCACTCCAGAGAAACCCCAAGAACACTGTTTCAAGGCTAGAGGCATCCTGAGGTCATTGTAGCAACACGAAAGAGCTCCGTGGACCAAAAATCAACTCGAGATGAGAGGTTAGTCCCTGGCTTCGATTCCAGAGGAATACCACCTTACCACAAGCACCTCAAGAGGAGGCTTCTCTCAGCTCTAGCTATGTGAGAGGGACCCTGAGTTTGCGGCCTCAAGTGGAATGGACACCGCGATGCCCTGACTCGAAATAAGGCCGGATATCCCTGCAGTGACTTGAATGCAGGCTCGTCTTGCATCTCTCAAGACGAAAGGATGTCTGAATCCCCTGTGGAGACCACAGAGAAAGACCTAGTTCCCCACCTCATCGCGACCAGAGGCCTCACATCCTTTGAAAACTCCAGAGGTATGCGGAGATCAGTGCCTCCAAAGGAGACGATGCCTGACTCCTCGTCAAACTTGATAGGAGTCCCAGGATTCCTGTGGCACGTGGAAAGGGACCCTTGGTCTCCCGCCTCAGCTGGAGAGGCGTCCCAATTGCCCTGCCAAGCCTCGAGGAGAATCACGAGTTGTCCCTCGCAACTAGGCATGAGTCCTGACGTCGCTGAACAAACACGTGGGTGGAAGGGCCATCCCCGTCGTAACTCGAGAATATACCCCAGGTTCCCGCCGCAACTCGAGAAAAACCATGAGACTTCCACCTCGCCGCGAGATGAGGCCCGATTCCCCTTCACTGCATTCAAAGCAATTCGGTGTTGCACATCACACATGAAAGGAGCCTTGATTTCCTTGATGGCACTCCAGAGAAACCCCAAGAACACTGTTTCAAGGCTAGAGATATCCTGAGGTCCCTGTAGCAACACAAAAGAGCTCCGTGGACCAAAAATCAACTCGAGATGAGAGATTAGTCCCTGGCTTCGAATCCAGAGGAATACCACCTTACCACAAGCACCTCAAGAGGAGGCTTCTCTCAGCTCTAGCTATGTGAGAGGGACCCAGAGTTTGCGGCCTCAAGTGGAATGGACACCGCGATGCCCTGACTCGAAATACGGCCGGATATTCCTGCAGTGACTTGAATGCAGGCCCGTCTTGCATCTCCCAAGACGAAAGGATGTCTGAATCCCCTGTGGAGACCACAGAGAAAGTCTAGTTCCCCACCTCATCGCGACCGGAGGCCTCACATCCTTTGAAAACTCCAGAGGTATGCGGAGATCAGTGCCTCCAAAGGAGACGATGCCTGACTCCTCGTGAAACTTGATAGGAGTCCCAGGATTCCTGTGGCACGTGGAAAGGGACCCTTGGTCTCCCGCCTCAGCTGGAGAGGCGTCCCAATTGCCCTGCCAAGCCTCGAGGAGAATCCCGAGTTGTCCCTCGCAAGTAGGCAGGAGTCCTGCCGTCGCTGAACAAACACTTGTGTGGAAGGGCCATCCCCGTCGTAACTGGAGAATATACCCCAGGTTCCCGCCGCAACTCGAAAAAAACCATGAGACTTCCCCCTCGCCGCGAGATGAGGCCCGATTCCCCTGCACTGCGTGCAGAGCAATTCCGTGTTGCACATCACACATGAAAGGAGCCTTGATTTCCTTGATGGCACTCCAGAGAAACCCCAAGAACACTGTTTCAAGGCTAGAGGCATCCTGAGGTCACTGTAGCAACACGAAAGAGCTCCGTGGACCAAAAACCAACTCGAGATGAGAGGTTAGTCCCTGGCTTCGACTCCAGAGGAATACCACCTTACCACAAGCACCTCAAGAGGAGGCTTCTCTCAGCTCTAGCTATGTGAGAGGGACCCTGACATTGCGGCCTCAAGTGGAATGGACACGTCGATGCCCTGACTCGAAATAAGGCCGGATATCCCTGCAGTGACTTGAATGCAGGCTCGTCTTGCATCTCCCAAGACGAAAGGATGTCTGAATCCCCTGTGGAGACCACAGAGAAAGACCTAGTTCCCCACCTCATCGCGACCGGAGGCCTCACATCCTTTGAAAACTCCAGAGGTACGCGGAGATCAGTGCCTCCAAAGGAGACGATGCCTGACTCCTCGTGAAACATGATAGGAGTCCCAGGATTCCTGTGGCACGTGGAAAGGGACCCTTGGTCTCCCGCCTCAGCTGGAGAGGCGTCCCAATTGCACTGCCAAGCCTCGAGGAGAATCCCGAGTTGTCCCTCGCAACTAGGCAGGAGTCCTGACGTCGCTGAACAAACACGTGGGTGGAAGGGCCATCCCCGTCGTAACTCGAGAATATACCCCAGGTTCCCGCCGCAACTCGAGAAAAACCATGAGACTTCCCCCTCGCCGCGAGATGAGGCCCGATTCCCCTGCACTGCGTGCAGAGCAATTCCGTGTTGCACATCACACATGAAAGGAGCCTTGAATCCCTTGATGGCACTCCAGAGAAACCCCAAGAACACTCTTTCAAGGCTAGAGGGATCCTGAGGTCACTGTAGCAACACGAAAGAGCTCCGTGGACCAAAAATCAACTCGAGATGAGAGGGTAGTCCCTGGCTTCGACTCCAGAGGAATACCACCTTACCACAAGCACCTCAAGAGGAGGCTTCTCTCATCTCTAGCTATGTGAGAGGGACCCTGAGTTTGCGGCCTCAAGTGGAATGGACACCGCGATGCCCTGACTCGAAATAAGGCCGGATATCCCTGCAGTGACTTGAATGCAGGCTCGTCTTGCATCTCCCAAGACGAAAGGATGTCTGAATCCCCTGTGGAGACCACAGAGAAAGCCTAGTTCCCCACCTCATCGCGACCGGAGGCCTCACATCCTTTGAAAACTCCAGAGGTACGCGGAGATCAGTGCCTCCAAAGGAGATGATGCCTGACTCCTTCTGAAACTTGATAGGAGTCCCAGGATTCCTGTGGCACGTGGAAAGGGACCCTTGGTCTCCGCCTCAGCTGGAGAGGCGTCCCAATTGCCCTGCCAAGCCTCGAGGAGAATCCCGAGGTTTCCCTCGCAACTAGGCAGGAGTCCTGCCGTCGCTGAACAAACACGTGTGTGGAAGGGCCATCCCCGTCGTAACTCGAGAATATGCCCCAGGTTCCCGCTGCAACTCGAGAAAAACCATGAGACTTCCCCCTCACCGCGAGATGAGGCCCGATTCCCCTGCACTGCGTGCAGAGCAATTCCGTGTTGCATATCACACTTGAAAGGAGCCTTGATTTCCTTGATGGCACTCCAGAGAAACCCCAAGAACACTGTTTCAAGGCTAGAGGCATCCTGAGGTCATTGTAGCAACACGAAAGAGCTCCGTGGACCAAAAATCAACTCGAGATGAGAGGTTAGTCCCTGGCTTCGATTCCAGAGGAATACCACCTTACCACAAGCACCTCAAGAGGAGGCTTCTCTCAGCTCTAGGTATGTGAGAGGGACCCTGAGTTTGCGGCCTCAAGTGGAATGGACACCGCGATGCCCTGACTCGAAATAAGGCCGGATATCCCTGCAGTGACTTGAATGCAGGCTCGTCTTGCATCTCTCAAGACGAAAGGATGTCTGAATCCCCTGTGGAGACCACAGAGAAAGACCTAGTTCCCCACCTCATCGCGACCAGAGGCCTCACATCCTTTGAAAACTCCAGAGCTATGCGGAGATCAGTGCCTCCAAAGGAGACGATGCCTGACTCCTCGTCAAACTTGATAGGAGTCCCAGGATTCCTGTGGCACGTGGAAAGGGACCCTTGGTCTCCCGCCTCAGCTGGAGAGGCGTCCCAATTGCCCTGCCAAGCCTCGAGGAGAATCCCGAGTTGTCCCTCGCAACTAGGCATGAGTCCTGACGTCGCTGAACAAACACGTGGGTGGAAGGGCCATCCCCGTCGTAACTCGAGAATATACCCCAGGTTCCCGCCGCAACTCGAGAAAAACCATGAGACTTCCACCTCGCCGCGAGATGAGGCCCGATTCCCCTTCACTGCATTCAAAGCAATTCGGTGTTGCACATCACACATGAAAGGAGCCTTGATTTCCTTGATGGCACTCCAGAGAAACCCCAAGAACACTGTTTCAAGGCTAGAGATATCCTGAGGTCCCTGTAGCAACACAAAAGAGCTCCGTGGACCAAAAATCAACTCGAGATGAGAGATTAGTCCCTGGCTTCGACTCCAGAGGAATACCACCTTACCACAAGCACCTCAAGAGGAGGCTTCTCTCAGCTCTAGCTATGTGAGAGGGACCCAGAGTTTGCGGCCTCAAGTGGAATGGACACCGCGATGCCCTGACTCGAAATACGGCCGGATATTCCTGCAGTGACTTGAATGCAGGCCCGTCTTGCATCTCCCAAGACGAAAGGATGTCTGAATCCCCTGTGGAGACCACAGAGAAAGTCTAGTTCCCCACCTCATCGCGACCGGAGGCCTCACATCCTTTGAAAACTCCAGAGGTATGCGGAGATCAGTGCCTCCAAAGGAGACGATGCCTGACTCCTCGTGAAACTTGATAGGAGTCTCAGGATTCCTGTGGCACGTGGAAAGGGACCCTTGGTCTCCCGCCTCAGCTGGAGAGGCGTCCCAATTGCCCTGCCAAGCCTCGAGGAGAATCCCGAGTTGTCCCTCGCAAGTAGGCAGGAGTCCTGCCGTCGCTGAACAAACACTTGTGTGGAAGGGCCATCCCCGTCGTAACTGGAGAATATACCCCAGGTTCCCGCTGCAACTCGAGAAAAACCATGAGACTTCCCCCTCGCCGCGAGATGAGGCCCGATTCCCCTGCACTGCGTGCAGAGCAATTCCGTGTTGCACATCACACTTGAAAGGAGCCTTGATTTCCTTGATGGCACTCCAGAGAAACCCCAAGAACACTGTTTCAAGGCTAGAGGCATCCTGAGGTCACTGTAGCAACACGAAAGAGCTCCGTGGACCAAAAACCAACTCGAGATGAGAGGTTAGTCCCTGGCTTCGACTCCAGAGGAATACCACCTTACCACAAGCACCTCAAGAGGAGGCTTCTCTCAGCTCTAGCTATGTGAGAGGGACCCTGACATTGTGGCCTCAAGTGGAATGGACACCGCGATGCCCTGACTCGAAATAAGGCCGGATATCCCTGCAGTGACTTGAATGCAGGCTCGTCTTGCATCTCCCAAGACGAAAGGATGTCTGAATCCCCTGTGGAGACCACAGAGAAAGACCTAGTTCCCCACCTCATCGCGACCGGAGGCCTCACATCCTTTGAAAACTCCAGAGGTACGCGGAGATCAGTGCCTCCAAAGGAGACGATGCCTGACTCCTCGTGAAACATGATAGGAGTCCCAGGATTCCTGTGGCACGTGGAAAGGGACCCTTGGTCTCCCGCCTCAGCTGGAGAGGCGTCCCAATTGCACTGCCAAGCCTCGAGGAGAATCCCGAGTTGTCCCTCGCAACTAGGCAGGAGTCCTGACGTCGCTGAACAAACACGTGGGTGGAAGGGCCATCCCCGTCGTAACTCGAGAATATACCCCAGGTTCCCGCCGCAACTCGAGAAAAACCATGAGACTTCCCCCTCGCCGCGAGATGAGGCCCGATTCCCCTGCACTGCGTGCAGAGCAATTCCGTGTTGCACATCACACATGAAAGGAGCCTTGAATCCCTTGATGGCACTCCAGAGAAACCCCAAGAACACTCTTTCAAGGCTAGAGGGATCCTGAGGTCACTGTAGCAACACGAAAGAGCTCCGTGGGCCAAAAATCAACTCGAGATGAGAGGTTAGTCCCTGGCTTCGACTCCAGAGGAATACCACCTTACCACAAGCACCTCAAGAGGAGGCTTCTCTCAGCTCTAGGTATGTGAGAGCGACCCTGAGTTTGCGGCCTCAAGTGGAATGGACACCGCGATGCCCTGACTCGAAATAAGGCCGGATATCCCTGCAGTGACTGGAATGCAGGCTCGTCTTGCATCTCCCAAGACGAAAGGGTGTCTGAATCCCATGTGGAGACCACAGAGAAAGACCTAGTTCCCCACCTCATCGCAACAGGAGGCCTCAAATCCTTTGAAAATTCCAGAGGTATGCGGAGATCAGTGCCTCCAAAGGAGACGATGCCTGACTCCTCGTGAAACTTGATAGGAGACCCAGGATTCCTGTGGCACTTGGAAAGGGACACTTGGTCTCCCGTCTCAGCTGGAGGGGCGTCCCAATTGCCCTGCAAAGCCTCGAGGAGAATCCAGAGTTATCTCTCGCAACTAGGCAGGAGTCCTGACATGGCTGAACACACACGTGTGTGGAAGGGCCATCCCCGTCGTAACTCGAGAATATACCCCAGGTTCCCGCCGCAACTCGAGAAAAACCATGAGACTTCCCCCTCGCCGCGAGATGAGGCCCGATTCCCCAGCACTGCGTGTAGAGCAATTCCGTGTTGCACATCACACATGAAAGGAGCCTTGATTTGCTTCATGGCACTCCAGAGAAACCCCAAGAACACTGTTTCAAGGCTAGAGGGATCCTGAGGTCACTGTAGCAACACGAAAGAGCTCCGTGGACCAAGAATCAACACGAGATGAGAGGTTAGTCCCTGGCTTCGACTCCTGAGGAATACCACCTTACCACAAGCACCTCAAGAGGAGGCTTCTCTCAGCTCTAGGTATGTGAGAGGGATCCTGAGTTTGCGGCCTCAAGTGGAATGGACACCGCGATGCCCTGACTCGAAATAAGGCTGGATATCCCTGCAGTGACTTGAATGCAGGCTCGTCTTGCATCTCCCAAGAAGAAAGGATGTCTGAATCCCCTGTGGAGACCACAGAGAAACACCTAGTTCCCCACCTCATCGCGACCGGAGGCCTCACATCCTTTGAAAACTCCAGAGGTACGCGGAGATCAGTGCCTCCAAAGGAGACGATGCCTGACTCCTCGTGAAACTTGATAGGAGTCCCAGGATTCTTGTGGCACGTGGAAAGGGGGACCCTTGGTCTCCCGCCTCAGCTGGAGAGGCGTTCCAATTGCCCTGCCAAGCCTCGAGGAGAATCCCGAGTTGTCCCTCGCAACTAGGCAGGAGTCCTGACGTGGCTGAACAAACACGTGGGTGGAAGGGCCATCCCCGTCGTAACTCGAGAATATACCCCAGGTTCCCGCCGCAACTCGAGAAAAACCATGAGAATTCCCCCTCGATGCGAGATGAGGCCCGATTCCCCTGTACTGCGTGCAGAGCAATTCCGTCTTGCACATCACACATGAAAGGAGCCTTGATTTCCTTGATGGCACTCCAGAGAAACCCCAAGAACACTGTTTCAAGGATAGAGGGATCCTGAGGTCACTGTAGCAACACGAAAGAACTCTGTGGACCAAAAATCAACTCGAAAAGAGAGGTTAGTCCCTGGATTCGTCTCCAGAGGAATACCACCTTACCACAAGCACCTCAAGAGGAGGCTTCTCTCAGCTCTAGGTATGTGAGAGGGACCCTGAGTTTGCGGCCTCAAGTGGAATGGACACCGCGATGCCCTGACTCGAAATAAGGCCGGATATCCCTGCAGTGACTTCAATGCAGGCTCGTCTTGAATCTCCCAGGACGAAAGGATGTCTGAATCCCCTGTGGAAAGCACAGAGAAAGACTTAGTTCCCCACCTCATCGCGACCGATAGCCTCACATCCTTTGAAAACTCCAGAGGTACGCGGAGATCAGTGCCTCCAAAGGAGACGATGCCTGACTCCTCGTGAAACTTGATAGGAGTCCCAGGATTCCTGTGGCACTTGGAAAGGGACACTTGGTCTCCCGCCTCAGCTGGAGAGGCTTCCCAATTGCCCTGCCAAGCCTCGAGGAGAATCCAGAGTTGTCCCTCGCAACTAGGCAGGAGTCCTGACGTGGCTGAAGAAACACGTGGGTGGAAGGGCCATCCCCGTCGTAACTCGAGAATATACCCCAGGTTCTCGCCGCAACTCGAGAAAAACCATGAGACTTCCCCCTCGCCGCGAGATGAGGCCCGATTCCCCTGCACTGCATGCAGAGCAATTCCGTGTTGCACATCACACATGAAAGGAGCCTTGATTTCCTTCATGGCACTCCAGAGAAACCCCAAGAACACTGTTTCAAGGCTAGAGGGATCCTGAGGTCACTGTAGCAACACGAAAGAGCTCCGTGGGCCAAAAATCAACTCGAGATGAGAGGTTAGTCCCTGGCTTCGACTCCAGAGGAATACCACCTTACCACAAGCACCTCAAGAGGAGGCTTCTCTCAGCTCTAGGTATGTGAGAGGGACCCTGATTTTGCGGCCTCAAGTGGAATGGACACCGCGATGCCCTGACTCGAAATAAGGCTGGATATCCCTGCAGTGACTGGAATGCAGGCTCGTCTTGCATCTCCCAAGACGAAAGGGTGTCTGAATCCCCTGTGGAGACCACAGAGAAAGACCTAGTTCCCCACCTCATCGCGACCGGAGGCCTCACATCCTTTGAAAACTCCAGAGGAACGCGGAGATCAGTGCCTCCAAAGGAGACGATGCCTGACTCCTCGTGAAACTTGATAGGAGTCCCAGGATTCTTGTGGCACGTGGAAAGGGACCCTTGGTCTCCCGCCTCAGCTGGAGAGGCGTCCCAATTGCCCTGCCAAGCCTCGAGGAGAATCCCGAGTTGTCCCTCGCAACTAGGCAGGAGTCCTGACGAGGCTGAACAAACACGTGGGTGGAAGGGCCATCCCCGTCGTAACTCGAGAATATACCCCAGGTTCCGCCGCAACTCGAGAAAAACCATGAGACTTCCCCCTCGATGCGAGATGAGGCCCGATTCCCCTGTACTGCGTGCAGAGCAATTCCGTCTTGCACATCACACATGAAAGGAGCCTTGATTTCCTTGATGGCACTCCAGAGAAACCCCAAGAACTCTGTTTCAAGGCTAGAGGGATCCTGAGGTCACTGTAGCAACACAAAAGAGCTCCGTGCACCAAAAATCAACTCGAAAAGAGAGGTTAGTCCCTGGATTCGTCTCCAGAGGAATACCACCTTACCACAAGCACCTCAAGAGGAGGCTTCTCTCAGCTCTAGGTATGTGAGAGGGACCCTGAGTTTGCGGCCTCAAGTGGAATGGACACCGCGATGCCCTGACTCGAAATAAGGCCGGATATCCCTGCAGTGACTTCAATGCAGGCTCGTCTTGCATCTCCCAGGACGAAAGGATGTCTGAATCCCCTGTGGAAAGCACAGAGAAAGACTTAGTTCCCCACCTCATCGCGACCGATAGCCTCACATCCTTTGAAAACTCCGGAGGTACGCGGAGATCAGTGCCTCCAAAGGAGACGATGCCTGACTCCTCGTGAAACTTGATAGGAGTCCCAGGATTCCTGTGGCACTTGGAAAGGGACACTTGGTCTCCCGCCTCAGCTGGAGAGGCGTCCCAATTGCCCTGCCAAGCCTCGAGGAGAATCCAGAGTTGTCCCTCGCAACTAGGCAGGAGCCCTGACGTCGCTGAAGAGACACGTGGGTGGAAGGGCCATCCCCGTCGTAACTCGAGAATATACCCCAGGTTCCCGCCGCAACTCGAGAAAAACCATGAGACTTCCCACTCGCCGCGAGATGAGGCCCGATTCCCCTGCACTGCGTGCAGAGCAATTCCGTGTTGCACATCACACATGAAAGGAGCCTAGATTTCCTTGATGGCACTCCAGAGAAACCCCAAGAACACTGTTTCAAGGCTAGAGGGATCCTGAGGTCACTGTAGCAACACGAAAGAGCTCCGTGGGCCAAAAATCAACTCGAGATGAGAGGTTAGTCCCTGGCTTCGACTCCAGAGGAATACCACCTTACCACAAGCACCTCAAGAGGAGGCTTCTCTCAGCTCTAGGTATGTGAGAGGGACCCTGAGTTTGCGGCGTCAAGTGGAATGGACACCGCGATGCCCTGACGCGAAATAAGGCCGGATATCCCTGCAGTGACTTGAATGCAGGCTCGTCTTGCATCTCCCAAGATGAAAGGATGTCTGAATCCCCTGTGGAGACCACAGAGAAACACCTAGTTCCCCACCTCATCGCGACCGGAGGCCTCACATCCTTTGAAAACTCCAGAGGTACGCGGAGATTAGTGCCTCCAAAGGAGACGATGCCTGACTCCTCGTGAAACTTGATAGGAGTCCCAGGATTCTTGTGGCACGTGGAAAGGGACCCTTGTTCTCCCGCCTCAGCTGGAGAGGCGTCCCAATTGCCTTGCCAAGCCTCGAGGAGAATCCCGAGTTGTGTCTCGCAACTAGGCAAGAGTCCTGACGGGGCTGAACACACACGTGTGTGGAAGGGCCATCCCCGCCGTAACTGGAGAATATACCCCAGGTTCCCGCTGCAACTCGAGAAAAACCATGAGACTTTCCCCTCGCCGCGAGATGAGGCCCGATTCCCCTGCACTGCGTGCAGAGCAATTCTGTGTTGCACATCACACATGAAAGGAGCCTTGATTTCCTTCATGGCACTCCAGAGAAACCCCAAGAACACTGTTTCAAGGCTAGAGGGATCCTGAGGTCACTGTAGCAACACGAAAGAGCTCCGTGGACCAAAAATCAACTCGAGATGAGAGGTTAGTCCCTGGCTTCGACTCCAGAGGAATACCACCTTACCACAAGCACCTCAAGAGGAGGCTTCTCTCAGCTCTAGGTATGTGAGAGGGACCCTGAGTTTGCGGCCTCAAGTGGAATGGACACCGCGATGCCCTGACTCGAAATAAGGCCGGATATCCCTGCAGTGACTGGAATGCAGGCTCATCTTGCATCTCCCAAGACGAAAGGGTGTCTGAATCCCCTGTGGAGACCACAGCGAAAGACCTAGTTCCCCACCTCATCACGACAGGAGGCCTCAAATCCTTTGAAAACTCCAGAGGTATGCGGAGATCAGTGTCTCCAAAGGAGACGATGCCTGACTCCTCGTGAAACTTGATAGGAGACCCAGGATTCCTGTGGCACGTGGAAAGGGACCCTTGGTCTCCCGTCTCAGCTAGAGAGGCGTCCCAATTGCCCTGCAAAGCCTTGAGGAGAATCCCGAGTTGTCCCTCGCAACTAGGCAGGAGTCCTGACATGGCTGAACACACACGTGTGTGGAAGGGCCATCCCCGTCGTAACTCGAGAATATACCCCAGGTTCCCGCCGCAACTCGAGAAAAACCATGAGACTTCCCACTCGCCGCGAGATGAGGGCCGATTCCCCTGCACTGCGTGCAGAGCAATTCCGTGTTGCACATCACACATGAAAGGAGCCTTGATTTCCTTCATGGCACTCCAGAGAAACCCCAAGAACACTGTTTCAAGGCTAGAGGGATCAAGAGGTCACTGTAGCAACACGAAAGAGCTCCGTGGGCCAACAATCAACTCGAGATGAGAGGTTAGTCCCTGGCTTCAACTCCAGAGGAATACCACCTTACCACAAGCACCTCAAGAGGAGGCTTCTCTCAGCTCTAGGTATGTGAGAGGGACCCTGAGTTTGCGGCCTCAAGTGGAATGGACACCGCGATGCCCTGATTCGAAATAAGGCCGGATATCCCTACAGTGACTTGAATGCAGGCTCGTCTTGCATCTCCCAAGAAGAAAGGATGTCTGAATCCCCTGTGGAGACCACAGAGAAACACCTAGTTCCCCACCTCATCGCGACCGGAGGCCTCACATCCTTTGAAAACTCCAGAGGTACGCGGAGATCAGTGCCTCCAAAGGAGACGATGCCTGACTCCTCGTGAAACTTGATAGGAGTCCCAGGATTCTTGTGGCTCGTGGAAAGGGGGACCCTTGGTCTCCCGCCTCAGCTGGAGAGGCGTTCCAATTGCCCTGCCAAGCCTCGAGGAGAATCCCGAGTTGTCCCTCGCAACTAGGCAGGAGTCCTGACGTGGCTGAACAAACACGTGGGTGGAAGGGCCATCCCCGTCGTAACTCGAGAATATACCCCAGGTTCCCGCCGCAACTCGAGAAAAACCATGAGACTTCCCCCTCGATGCGAGATGAGGCCCGATTCCCCTGTACTGCGTGCAGAGCAATTCAGTCTTGCACATCACACATGAAAGGAGCCTTGATTTCCTTGATGGCACTCCAGAGAAACCCCAAGAACACTGTTTCAAGGCTAGAGGGATCCTGAGGTCACTGTAGCAACACGAAAGAACTCTGTGGACCAAAAATCAACTCGAAAAGAGAGGTTAGTCCCTGGATTCGTCTCCAGAGGAATACCACCTTACCACAAGCACCTCAAGAGGAGGCTTCTCTCAGCTCTAGGTATGTGAGAGGGACCCTGAGTTTGCGGCCTCAAGTGGAATGGACACCGCGATGCCCTGACTCGAAATAAGGCCGGATATCCCTGCAGTGACTTCAATGCAGGCTCGTCTTGCATCTCCCAGGACGAAAGGATGTCTGAATCCCCTGTGGAAAGCACAGAGAAAGACTTAGTTCCCCACCTCATCGCGACCGATAGCCTCACATCCTTTGAAATCTCCAGAGGTACGCGGAGATCAGTGCCTCCAAAGGAGACGATGCCTGACTCCTCGTGAAACTTGATAGGAGTCCCAGGATTCCTGTGGCACTTGGAAAGGGACACTTGGTCTCCCGCCTCAGCTGGAGAGGCGTCCCAATTGCCCTGCCAAGCCTCGAGGAGAATCCAGAGTTGTCCCTCGCAACTAGGCAGGAGTCCTGACGTGGCTGAAGAAACACGTGGGTGGAAGGGCCATCCCCGTCGTAACTCGAGAATATACCCCAGGTTCTCGCCGCAACTCGAGAAAAACCATGAGACTTCCCCCTCGCCGCGAGATGAGGCCCGATTCCCCTGCACTGCATGCAGAGCAATTCCGTCTTGCACATCACACATGAAAGGAGCCTTGATTTCCTTGATGGCACTCCAGAGAAACCCCAAGAACACTGTTTCAAGGCTAGAGGGATCCTGAGGTCACTGTAGCAACACGAAAGAGCTCCGTGGGCCAAAAATCAACTCGAGATGAGAGGTTAGTCCCTGGCTTCGACTCCAGAGGAATACCACCTTACCACAAGCACCTCAAGAGGAGGCTTCTCTCAGCTCTTGGTATGTGAGAGGGACCCTGAGTTTGCGGCCTCAAGTGGAATGGACACCGCGATGCCCTGACTCGAAATAAGGCCGGATATCCCTGCAGTGACTGGAATGCAGGCTCGTCTTGCATCTCCCAAGACGAAAGGGTGTCTGAATCCCCTGTGGAGACCACAGCGAAAGACCTAGTTCCCCACCTCATCACGACAGGAGGCCTCAAATCCTTTGAAAACTCCAGAGGTATGCGGAGATCAGTGTCTCCAAAGGAGACGATGCCTGACTCCTCGTGAAACTTGATAGGAGACCCAGGATTCCTGTGGCACGTGGAAAGGGACCCTTGGTCTCCCGTCTCAGCTGGAGAGGCGTCCCAATTGCCCTGCAAAGCCTCGAGGAGAATCCCGAGTTGTCCCTCGCAACTAGGCAGGAGTCCTGACATGGCTGAACACACACGTGTGTGGAAGGGCCATCCCCGTAGTAACTCGAGAATATACCCCAGGTTCCCGCCGCAACTCGAGAAAAACCATGAGACTTCCCCCTCGCCGCGAGATGAGGGCCGATTCCCCTGCACTGCGTGCAGAGCAATTCCGTGTTGCACATCACACATGAAAGGAGCCTTGATTTCCTTGATGGCACTCCAGAGAAACCCCAAGAACACTGTTTCAAGGCTAGAGGGATCCTGAGGTCACTGTAGCAACACGAAAGAGCTCCGTGGGCCAAAAATCAACTCGAGATGTGAGGTTACTCCCTGGCTTCGACTCCAGAGGAATACCACCTTACCACAAGCACCTCAAGAGGAGGCTTCTCTCAGCTCTAGGTATGTGAGAGGGCCCCTGAGTTTGCGGCCTCAGGTGGAATGGACACCGCGATGCCCTGACTCGAAATAAGGCCGGATATCCCTGCAGTGACTTGAATGCAGGCTCGTCTTGCATCTCCCAAGAAGAAAGGATGTCTGAATCCCCTGTGGAGACCACAGAGAAACACCTAGTTCCCCACCTCATCGCGACAGGAGGCCTCAAATCCTTTAAAAATTCCAGAGGTATGCGGAGATCAGTGCCTCCAAAGGAGACGATGCCTGACTCCTCGTGAAACTTGATAGGAGACCCAGGATTCCTGTGGCACTTGGAAAGGGACACTTGGTCTCCCGTCTCAGCTGGAGGGGCGTCCCAATTGCCTTGCAAAGCCTCGAGGAGAATCCAGAGTTATCCCTCGCAACTAGGCAGGAGTCCTGACGTCGCTGAAGAAACACGTGGGTGGAAGGGCCATCCCCGTCGTAACTCGAGAATATACCCCATGTTCCCGCCGCAACTCGAGAAAAACCATGAGACTTCCCCCTCGCCGCGAGATGAGGACCGATTCCCCTGCACTGCGTGCAGAGCAATTCCGTGTTGCACATCACACATGAAAGGAGCCTTGATTTCCTTGATGGCACTCCAGAGAAACCCCAAGAACACTGTTTCAAGGCTAGAGGGATCCTGAGGTCACTGTATCAACACGAAAGAGCTCCGTGGGCCAAAAATCAACTCGAGATGAGAGGTTAGTCCCTGGCTTCGACTCCAGAGGAATACCACCTTACCACAAGCACCTCAAGAGGAGGCTTCTCTCAGCTCTAGGTATGTGAGAGGGACCCTGAGTTTGCGGCCTCAAGTGGAATGGACACCGCGATGCCCTGACGCGAAATAAGGCTGGATATCCCTGCAGTGACTTGAATGCAGGCTCGTCTTGCATCTCCCAAGATGAAAGGATGTCTGAATCCCCTGTGGAGACCACAGAGAAAGACCTAGTTCCCCACCTCATCGCGACCAGAGGCCTCACATCCTTTGAAAACTCCAGAGGTACGCGGAGATCAGTGCCTCCAAAGGAGACGATGCCTGACTCCTCGTGAAACTTGATAGGAGTCCCAGGATTCCTGTGGCACGTGGAAAGGGACCCTTGGTCTCCCGCCTCAGCTGGAGAGGCGTCCCAATTGCCTTGCTAAGCCTCGAGGAGAATCCCGAGTTGTGTTTCGCAACTAGGCAAGAGTCCTGACGTGGCTGAACAAACACGTGTGTGGAAGGGCCATCCCCGTCGTAACTCGAGAATATACCCCAGGTTCCCGCCGCAACTAGAGAAAAACCATGAGACTTCCCCCTCGCCGCGAGATGAGGCCCGATTCCCCTGCACTGCATGCAGAGCAATTCTGTGTTGCACATCACACATGAAAGGAGCCTTGATTTCCTTCATGGCACTCCAGAGAAACCCCAAGAACACTGTTTCAAGGCTAGAGGGATCCTGAGGTCACTGTAGCAACACGAAAGAGCTCCGTGGACCAAAAATCAACTCGAGATGAGAGGTTAGTCCCTGGCTTCGACTCCAGAGGAATACCACCTTACCACAAGCACCTCAAGAGGAGGCTTCTCTCAGCTCTAGGTATGTGAGAGGGACCCTGAGTTTGCGGCCTCAAGTGGAATGGACACCGCGATGCCCTGACTCGAAATAAGGCTGGATATCCCTGCAGTGACTGGAATGCAGGCTCGTCTTGCATCTCCCAAGACGACAGGGTGTCTGAATCCCCTGTGGAGACCACAGAGAAAGACCTAGTTCCCCACCTCATCGCGACAGGAGGCCTCAAATCCTTTGAAAACTCCAGAGGTATGCGGAGATCAGTGCCTCCAAAGGAGACGATGCCTGACACCTCGTGAAACTTGATAGGAGACCCAGGATTCCTGTGGCACGTGGAAAGGGACCCTTGGTCTCCCGTCTCAGCTGGAGAGGCGTCCCAATTGCCCTGCAAAGCCTCGAGGAGAATCCCGAGTTGTCCCTCACAACTAGGCAGGAGTCCTGACATGGCTGAACACACACGTGTGTGGAAAGGCCATCCCCGTCGTAACTCGAGAATATACCCCAGGTTCCCGCCGCAACTCGAGAAAAACCATGAGACTTCCCCCTCTCTGCGAGATGAGGCCCGATTCCCCAGCACTGCGTGTAGAGCA
Organism: Cervus elaphus; assembly: GCF_910594005.1. Classification (NCBI taxonomy): domain Eukaryota; kingdom Metazoa; phylum Chordata; class Mammalia; order Artiodactyla; family Cervidae; genus Cervus; species Cervus elaphus. The sequence goes on along the minus strand of NC_057834.1, from coordinate 8,476,801 downwards.
ATTTCGTCTTGCACATCACACATGAAAGGAGCCTTGATTTCCTTGATGGCACTCCAGAGAAACCCCAAGAACACTGTTTCAAGGCTAGAGGGATCCTGAGGTCACTGTAGTAACACGAAAGAGCTCCGTGGACCAAGAATCAACACGAGATGAGAGGTTAGTCCCTGGCTTCGACTCCTGAGGAATACCACCTTACCACAAGCACCTCAAGAGGAGGCTTCTCTCAGCTCTAGGTATGTGAGAGGGATCCTGAGTTTGTGGCCTCAAGTGGAATGGACTCCGCGATGCCCTGACTCGAAATAAGGCTGGATATCCCTGCAGTGACTTGAATGCAGGCTCGTCTTGCATCTCCCAAGAAGAAAGGATGTCTGAATCCCCTGTGGAGACCACAGAGAAACACCTAGTTCCCCACCTCATCGCGACCGCAGGCCTCACATCCTTTGAAAACTCCAGAGGTACGCGGAGATCAGTGCCTCCAAAGGAGACGATGCCTGACTCCTCGTGAAACTTGATAGGAGTCCCAGGATTCTTGTGGCACGTGGAAAGGGACCCTTGGTCTCCCGCCTCAGCTGGAGAGGCGTTCCAATTGCCCTGCCAAGCCTCGAGGAGAATCCCGAGTTGTCCCTCGCAACTAGGCAGGAGTCCTGACGTGGCTGAACAAACACGTGGGTGGAAGGGCCATCCCCGTCGTAACTCGAGAATATACCCCAGGTTCCCGCCGCAACTCGAGAAAAACCATGAGACTTCCCCCTCGATGCGAGATGAGGCCCGATTCCCCTGTACTGCGTGCAGAGCAATTCCGTCTTGCACATCACACATGAAAGGAGCCTTGATTTCCTTGATGGCACTCCAGAGAAACCCCAAGAACACTGTTTCAAGGATAGAGGGATCCTGAGGTCACTGTAGCAACACGAAAGAACTCTGTGGACCAAAAATCAACTCGAAAAGAGAGGTTAGTCCCTGGATTCGTCTCCAGAGGAATACCACCTTACCACAAGCACCTCAAGAGGAGGCTTCTCTCAGCTCTAGGTATGTGAGAGGGACCCTGAGTTTGCGGCCTCAAGTGGAATGGACACCGCGATGCCCTGACTCGAAATAAGGCCGGATATCCCTGCAGTGACTTCAATGCAGGCTCGTCTTGCATCTCCCAGGACGAAAGGATGTCTGAATCCCCTGTGGAAAGCACAGAGAAAGACTTAGTTCCCCACCTCATCGCGACCGATAGCCTCACATCCTTTGAAAACTCCAGAGGTACGCGGAGATCAGTGCCTCCAAAGGAGACGATGCCTGACTCCTCGTGAAACTTGATAGGAGTCCCAGGATTCCTGTGGCACTTGGAAAGGGACACTTGGTCTCCCGCCTCAGCTGGAGAGGCGTCCCAATTGCCCTGCCAAGCCTCGAGGAGAATCCAGAGTTGTCCCTCGCAACTAGGCAGGAGTCCTGACGTGGCTGAAGAAACACGTGGGTGGAAGGGCCATCCCCGTCGTAACTCGAGAATATACCCCAGGTTCTCGCCGCAACTCGAGAAAAACCATGAGACTTCCCCCTCGCCGCGAGATGAGGCCCGATTCCCCTGCACTGCATGCAGAGCAATTCCGTGTTGCACATCACACATGAAAGGAGCCTTGATTTCCTTGATGGCACTCCAGAGAAACCCCAAGAACACTGTTTCAAGGCTAGAGGGATCCTGAGGTCACTGTAGCAACACGAAAGAGCTCCGTGGGCCAAAAATCAACTCGAGATGAGAGGTTAGTCCCTGGCTTCGACTCCAGAGGAATACCACCTTACCACAAGCACCTCAAGAGGAGGCTTCTCTCAGCTCTAGGTATGTGAGAGGGACCCTGAGTTTGCGGCCTCAAGTGGAATGGACACCACGATGCCCTGACTCGAAATAAGGCCGGATATCGCTGCAGTGACTGGAATGCAGGCTCGTCTTGCATCTCCCAAGACGACAGGGTGTCTGAATCCCCTGTGGAGACCACAGAGAAAGACCTAGTTCCCCACCTCATCGCGACAGGAGGCCTCAAATCCTTTGAAAATTCCAAAGGTATGCGGAGATCAGTGCCTCCAAAGGAGACGATGCCTGACTCCTCGTGAAACTTGATAGGAGACCCAGGATTCCTGTGGCACTTGGAAAGGGACACTTGGTCTCCCGTCTCAGCTGGAGGGGCGTCCCAATTGCCCTGCAAAGCCTCGAGGAGAATCCAGAGTTATCCCTTGCATCTAGGCAGGAGTCCTGACATGGCTGAACACACACGTGTGTGGAAGGGCCATCCCCGTCGTAACTCGAGAATATACCCCAGGTTCCCGCCGCAACTCGAGAAAAACCATGAGACTTCCCCCTCGCCGCGAGATGAAGCCCGATTCCCCTGCACTGCGTGCAGAGCAATTCCGTCTTGCACATCACACATGAAAGGAGCCTTGATTTCCTTGATGGCACTCCAGAGAAACCCCAAGAACACTGTTTCAAGGATAGAGGGATCCTGAGGTCACTGTAGCAACACGAAAGAACTCTGTGGACCAAAAATCAACTCGAAAAGAGAGGTTAGTCCCTGGATTCGTCTCCAGAGGAATACCACCTTACCACAAGCACCTCAAGAGGAGGCTTCTCTCAGCTCTAGGTATGTGAGAGGGACCCTGAGTTTGCGGCCTCAAGTGGAATGGACACCGCGATGCCCTGACTCGAAATAAGGCCGGATATCCCTGCAGTGACTTCAATGCAGGCTCGTCTTGCATCTCCCAGGACGAAAGGATGTCTGAATCCCCTGTGGAAAGCACAGAGAAAGACTTAGTTCCCCACCTCATCGCGACCGATAGCCTCACATCCTTTGAAAACTCCAGAGGTACGCGGAGATCAGTGCCTCCAAAGGAGACGATGCCTGACTCCTCGTGAAACTTGATAGGAGTCCCAGGATTCCTGTGGCACTTGGAAAGGGACACTTGGTCTCCCGCCTCAGCTGGAGAGGCGTCCCAATTGCCCTGCCAAGCCTCGAGGAGAATCCAGAGTTGTCCCTCGCAACTAGGCAGGAGTCCTGACGTGGCTGAAGAAACACGTGGGTGGAAGGGCCATCCCCGTCGTAACTCGAGAATATACCCCAGGTTCTCGCCGCAACTCGAGAAAAACCATGAGACTTCCCCCTCGCCGCGAGATGAGGCCCGATTCCCCTGCACTGCATGCAGAGCAATTCCGTCTTGCACATCACACATGAAAGGAGCCTTGATTTCCTTGATGGCACTCCAGAGAAACCCCAAGAACACTGTTTCAAGGCTAGAGGGATCCTGAGGTCACTGTAGCAACACGAAAGAGCTCCGTGGGCCAAAAATCAACTCGAGATGAGAGGTTAGTCCCTGGCTTCGACTCCAGAGGAATACCACCTTACCACAAGCACCTCAAGAGGAGGCTTCTCTCAGCTCTAGGTATGTGAGAGGGACCCTGAGTTTGCGGCCTCAAGTGGAATGGACACCACGATGCCCTGACTCGAAATAAGGCCGGATATCCCTGCAGTGACTGGAATGCAGGCTCGTCTTGCATCTCCCAAGACGACAGGGTGTCTGAATCCCCTGTGGAGACCACAGAGAAAGACCTAGTTCCCCACCTCATCGCGACAGGAGGCCTCAAATCCTTTGAAAATTCCAGAGGTATGCGGAGATCAGTGCCTCCAAAGGAGACGATGCCTGACTCCTCGTGAAACTTGATAGGAGACCCAGGATTCCTGTGGCACTTGGAAAGGGACACTTGGTCTCCCGTCTCAGCTGGAGGGGCGTCCCAATTGCCCTGCAAAGCCTCGAGGAGAATCCAGAGTTATCCCTTGCATCTAGGCAGGAGTCCTGACATGGCTGAACACACACGTGTGTGGAAGGGCCATCCCCGTCGTAACTCGAGAATATACCCCAGGTTCCCGCCGCAACTCGAGAAAAACCATGAGACTTCCCCCTCGCCGCGAGATGAGGACCGATTCCCCTGCACTGCGTGCAGAGCAATTCCGTGTTGCACATCACACATGAAAGGAGCCTTGATTTCCTTGATGGCACTCCAGAGAAACCCCAAGAACACTGTTTCAAGGCTAGAGGGATCCTGAGGTCACTGTATCAATACGAAAGAGCTCCGTGGGCCAAAAATCAACTCGAGATGAGAGGTTAGTCCCTGGCTTCGACTCCAGAGGAATACCACCTTACCGCAAGCACCTCAAGAGGAGGCTTCTCTCAGCTCTAGGTATGTGAGAGGGACCCTGAGTTTGCGGCCTCAAGTGGAATGGACACCGCGATGCCCTGACGCGAAATAAGGCTGGATATCCCTGCAGTGACTTGAATGCAGGCTCATCTTGCATCTCCCAAGATGAAAGGATGTCTGAATCCCCTGTGGAGACCACAGAGAAAGACCTAGTTCCCCACCTCATCGCGATCGGAGGCCTCACATCCTTTGAAAACTCCAGAGGTATGCGGAGATCAGTGCCTCCAAAGGAGACGATGCCTGACTCCTCGTGAAACTTCATAGGACACCCAGGATTCCTGTGGCACGTGGAAAGGGACCCTTGGTCTCCCGTCTCAGCTGGAGAGGCGTCCCAATTGCCCTGCAAAGCCTCGAGGAGAATCCCGAGTTGTCCCTCGCAACTAGGCAGGAGTCCTGACGTCGCTGAAGAAACACGTGGGTGGAAGGGCCATCCCCACCGTAACTCGAGAATATACCCCAGGTTCCCGCCGCAACTCGAGAAAAACCATGAGACTTCCCCCTCACCGCGAGATGAGGCCCAATTCCCCTGCACTGCGCGCAGAGCAATTCCGTGTTGCACATCACACATGAAAGGAGCCTTGATTTCCTTCATGGCACTCCAGAGAAACCCCAAGAACACTGTTTCAAGGCTAGAGGGATCCTGAGGTCACTGTAGCAACACGAAAGAGCTCCGTGCACCAAGAATCAACACGAGATGAGAGGTTAGTCCCTGGCTTCGACTCCAGAGGAATACCACCTTACCACAAGCACCTCAAGAGGAGGCTTCTCTCAGCTCTAGGTATGTGAGAGGGATCCTGAGTTTGCGGCCTCAAGTGGAATGGACACCGCGATGCCCTGACTCAAAATAAGGCCGGATATCCCTGCAGTGACTTGAATGCAGGCTCGTCTTGCATCTCCCAAGACGAAAGGATGTCTGAATCCCCTGTGGAGACCACAGAGAAAGACCTAGTTCGCCACCTCATCGCGACCGGAGGCCTCACATCCTTTGAAAACTCCAGAGGAACGCGGAGATCAGTGCCTCCAAAGGAGACGATGCCTGACTCCTCGTGAAACTTGATAGGAGTCCCAGGATTCTTGTGGCACGTGGAAAGGGACCCTTGGTCTCCCGCCTCAGCTGGAGAGGTGTTCCAATTGCCCTACCAAGCCTCGAGGAGAATCCCGAGTTGTCCCTCGCAACTAGGCAGGAGTCCTGACGTGGCTGAACAAACACGTGGGTGGAAGGGCCATCCCCGTCGTAACTCGAGAATATACCCCAGGTTCCCGCCGCAACTCGAGAAAAACCATGAGACTTCCCCCTCGATGCGAGATGAGGCCCGATTCCCCTGTCCTACGTGCAGAGCAATTCCGTCTTGCACATCACACATGAAAGGAGCCTTGATTTCCTTGATGGCACTCCAGAGAAACCCCAAGAACACTGTTTCAAGGCTAGAGGGATCCTGAGGTCACTGTAGCAACACGAAAGAGCTCCGTGGGCCAAAAATCAACTCGAGATGAGAGGTTAGTCCCTGGCTTCGACTCCAGAGGAATACCACCTTACCACAAGCACCTCAAGAGGAGGCTTCTCTCAGCTCTAGGTATGTGAGAGGGACCCTGAGTTTGCGGCCTCAAGTGGAATGGACACCGCGATGCCCTGACTCGAAATAAGGCCGGATATCCCTGCAGTGACTTGAATGCAGGCTCGTCTTGCATCTCCCAAGATGAAAGGATGTCTGAATCCCCTGTGGAGACCACAGAGAAACACCTAGTTCCCCACCTCATCGCGACCGGAGGCCTCACATCCTTTGAAAACTCCAGAGGTACGCGGAGATCAGTGCCTCCAAAGGAGACGATGCCTGACTCCTCGTGAAACTTGATAGGAGTCCCAGGATTCCTGTGGCACGTGGAAAGGGACCCTTGGTCTCCCGCCTCAGCTGGAGAGGCGTTCCAATTGCCGTGCCAAGCCTCGAGGAGAATCCCGAGTTGTCCCTCGCAACTAGGCAGGAGTCCTGACGTGGCTGAACAAACACGTGGGTGGAAGGGCCATCCCCGTCGTAACTCGAGAATATACCCCAGGTTCCCGCCGCAACTCGAGAAAAACCATGAGACTTCCCCCTCGATGCGAGATGAGGCCCGATTCCCCTGTACTGCGTGCAGAGCAATTCCGTCTTGCACATCACACATGAAAGGAGCCTTGATTTCCTTGATGGCACTCCAGAGAAACCCCAGAACACTGTTTCAAGGATAGAGTGATCCTGAGGTCACTGTAGCAACACGAAAGAACTCTGTGGACCAGAAATCAACTCGAAAAGAGAGGTTAGTCCCTGGATTCGTCTCCAGAGGAATACCACCTTACCACAAGCACCTCAAGAGGAGGCTTCTCTCAGCTCTAGGTATGTGAGAGGGACCCTGAGTTTGCGGCCTCAAGTGGAATGGACACCGCGATTCCCTGACTCGAAATAAGGCCGGATATCCCTGCAGTGACTTCAATGCAGGCTCGTCTTGCATCTCCCAGGACGAAAGGATGTCTGAATCCCCTGTGGAAAGCACAGAGAAAGACTTAGTTCCCCACCTCATCGCGACCGATAGCCTCACATCCTTTGAAAACTCCAGAGGTAAGCGGAGATCAGTGCCTCCAAAGGAGACGATGCCTGACTCCTCGTGAAACTTGATAGGAGTCCCAGGATTCCTGTGGCACTTGGAAAGGGACACTTGGTCTCCCGCCTCAGCTGGAGAGGCGTCCCAATTGCCCTGCCAAGCCTCGAGGAGAATCCAGAGTTGTCCCTCGCAACTAGGCAGGAGTCCTGACGTCGCTGAACAAACACGTGTGTGGAAGGGCCATCCCCCTCGTAACTCGAGAATATACCCCAGGTTCACACCGCAACTCGAGAAAAACCATGAGACTTCCCCCTCGCCGCGAGATGAGGCCCGATTCCCCTGCACTGCGTGCAGAGCAATTCCGTGTTGCACATCACACATGAAAGGAGCCTTGATTTCCTTCATGGCACTCCAGAGAAACCCCAAGAACACTGTTTCAAGGCTAGAGGGATCCTGAGGTCACTGTAGCAACACGAAAGAGCTCCGTGGGCCAAAAATCAACTCGAAAAGAGAGGTTAGTCCCTGGATTCGACTCCAGAGGAATACCACCTTACCACAAGCACCTCAAGAGGAGGCTTCTCTCAGCTCTAGGTATGTGAGAGGGACCCTGAGTTTGCGGCCTCAAGTGGAATGGACACCGCGATGCCCTGACGCGAAATAAGGCTGGATATCCCTGCAGTGACTTGAATGCAGGCTCGTCTTGCATCTCCCAAGATGAAAGGATGTCTGAATCCACTGTGGAGACCACAGAGAAAGACCTAGTTCCCCACCTCATCGCGACCAGAGGCCTCACATCCTTTGAAAACTCCAGAGGTACGCGGAGATCAGTGCCTCCAAAGGAGACGATGCCTGACTCCTCGTGAAACTTGATAGGAGTCCCAGGATTCCTGTGGCACGTGGAAAGGACCCTTGGTCTCCCGCCTCAGCTGGAGAGGTGTCCCAATTGCCTTGCCAAGCCTCGAGGAGAATCCCGAGTTGTGTCTCACAACTAGGCAAGAGTCCTGACGTGGCTGAACAAACACGTGTGTGGAAGGGCCATCCCCGTCGTAACTCGAGAATATACCCCAGGTTCCCGCCGCAACTCGAGAAAAACCATGAGACTTCCCCCTCGCCGCGAGATGAGGCCCGATTCCCCTTCACTGCATGCAGAGCAATTCTGTGTTGCACATCACACATGAAAGGAGCCTTGATTTCCTTCATGGCACTCCAGAGAAACCCGAAGAACACTGTTTCAAGGCTAGAGTGATCCTGAGGTCACTGTAGCAACACGAAAGAGCTCCGTGGACCAAAAATCAACTCGAGATGAGAGGTTAGTCCCTGGCTTCGACTCCAGAGGAATACCACCTTACCACAAGCACCTCAAGAGGAGGCTTCTCTCAGCTCTAGGTATGTGAGAGGGACCCTGAGTTTGCGGCCTCAAGTGGAATGGACACCGCGATGCCCTGACTCGAAATAAGGCCGGATATCCCTGCAGTGACTGGAATGCAGGCTCGTCTTGCATCTCCCAAGACGACAGGGTGTCTGAATCCCCTGTGGAGACCGCAGAGAAAGACCTAGTTCCCCACCTCATCGCGACAGGAGGCCTCAAATCCTTTGAAAACTCCAGAGGTATGCGGAGATCAGTGCCTCCAAAGGAGACGATGCCTGACTCCTCGTGAAACTTGATAGGAGACCCAGGATTCCTGTGGCACGTGGAAAGGGACCCTTGGTCTCCCGTCTCAGCTGGAGAGGCGTCCCAATTGCCCTGCAAAGCCTCGAGGAGAATCCAGAGTTGTCCCTCGTAACTAGGCAGGAGTCCTGACATGGCTGAACACACACGTGTGTGGAAAGGCCATCCCCGTCGTAACTCGAGAATATACCCCAGGTTCCCGCCGCAACTCGAGAAAAACCATGAGACTTCCCCCTCGCCGCGAGATGAGGACCGATTCCCCTGCACTGCGTGCAGAGCAATTCCGTGTTGCACATCACACATGAAAGGAGCCTTGATTTCCTTGATGGCACTCCAGAGAAACCCCAAGAACACTGTTTCAAGGCTAGAGGGATCCTGAGGTCACTGTAGCAACACGAAAGAGCTCCGTGGGCCAAAAATCAACTCGACATGAGAGGTTAGTCCCTGGCTTCGACTCCAGAGGAATACCACCTTACCACAAGCACCTCAAGAGGAGGCTTCTCTCAGCTCTAGGTATGTGAGAGGGACCCTGAGTTTGCGGCCTCAAGTGGAATGGACACCGCGATGCCCTGACTCGAAATAAGGCCGGATATCCCTGCAGTGACTGGAATGCAGGCTCGTCTTGCATCTCCCAAGACGAAAGGGTGTCTGAATCCCCTGTGGAGACCACAGAGAAAGACCTAGTTCCCCACCTCATCGCGACAGGAGGCCTCAAATCCTTTGAAAACTCCAGAGGTATGCGGAGATCACTGCCTCCAAAGGAGACGATGCCTGACTCCTCGTGAAACTTGATAGGAGTCCCAGGATTCCTGTGGCACGTGGAAAGGGACCCTTGGTCTCCCGTCTCAGCTGTAGAGGCGTCCCAATTGCCCTGCAAAGCCTCGAGGAGAATCCCGAGTTGTCCCTCGCAACTAGGCAGGAGTCCTGACGTCGCTGAAGAAACACGTGGGTGGAAGGGCCATCCCCACCGTAACTCGAGAATATACCCCAGGTTCCCGCCGCAACTCGAGAAAAACCATGAGACTTCCCCCTCACGGCGAGATGAGGCCCAATTCCCCTGCACTGCGCGCAGAGCAATTCCGTGTTGCACATCACACATGAAAGGAGCCTTGATTTCCTTGATGGCACTCCAGAGAAACCCCAAGAACACTGTTTCAAGGCTAGAGGGATCCTGAGGTCACTGTAGCAACACGAAAGAGCTCCGTGCACCAAGAATCAACACGAGATGAGAGGTTAGTCCCTGGCTTCGACTCCTGAGGAATACCACCTTACCACAAGCACCTCAAGAGGAGGCTTCTCTCAGCTCTAGGTATGTGAGAGGGATCCTGAGTTTGCGGCCTCAAGTGGAATGGACACCGCGATGCCCTGACTCAAAATAAGGCCGGATATCCCTGCAGTGACTTGAATGCAGGCTCGTCTTGCATCTCCCAAGACGAAAGGATGTCTGAATCCCCTGTGGAGACCACAGAGAAAGACCTAGTTCCCCACCTCATCGCGACCGGAGGCCTCACATCCTTTGAAAACTCCAGAGGAACGCGGAGATCAGTGCCTCCAAAGGAGACGATGCCTGACTCCTCGTGAAACTTGATAGAAGTCCCAGGATTCTTGTGGCACGTGGAAAGGGACCCTTGGTCTCCCGCCTCAGCTGGAGAGGCGTTCCAATTGCCCTACCAAGCCTCGAGGAGAATCCCGAGTTGTCCCTCGCAACTAGGCAGGAGTCCTGACGTGGCTGAACAAACACGTGGGTGGAAGGGCCATCCCCGTCGTAACTCGAGAATATACCCCAGGTTCCCGCCGCAACTCGAGAAAAACCATGAGACTTCCCCCTCGATGCGAGATGAGGCCCGATTCCCCTGTCCTGCGTGCAGAGCAATTCCGTCTTGCACATCACACATGAAAGGAGCCTTGATTTCCTTGATGGCACTCCAGAGAAACCCCAAGAACTCTGTTTCAAGGCTAGAGGGATCCTGAGGTCACTGTAGCAACACGAAAGAACTCTGTGGACCAAAAATCAACTCGAAAAGAGAGGTTAGTCCCTGGATTCGTCTCCAGAGGAATACCACCTTACCACAAGCACCTCAAGAGGAGGCTTCTCTCAGCTCTAGGTATGTGAGAGGGACCCTGAGTTTGCGGCCTCAAGTGGAATGGACACCGCGATGCCCTGACTCGAAATAAGGCCGGATATCCCTGCAGTGACTTCAATGCAGGCTCGTCTTGCATCTCCCAGGACGAAAGGATGTCTGAATCCCCTGTGGAAAGCACAGAGAAAGACTTAGTTTCCCACCTCATCGCGACCGATAGCCTCACATCCTTTGAAAACTCCAGAGGTACGCGGAGATCAGTGCCTCCAAAGGAGACGATGCCTGACTCCTCGGGAAACTTGATAGGAGTCCCAGGATTCCTGTGGCACTTGGAAAGGGACACTTGGTCTCCCGCCTCAGCTGGAGAGGCGTCCCAATTGCCCTGCCAAGCCTCGAGGAGAATCCAGAGTTTTCCCTCGCAACTAGGCAGGAGCCCTGACGTCGCTGAAGAGACACGTGGGTGGAAGGGCCATCCCCGTCGTAACTCGAGAATATACCCCAGGTTCCCGCCGCAACTCGAGAAAAACCATGAGACTTCCCCCTCGCCGCGAGATGAGGCCCGATTCCCCTGCACTGCGTGCAGAGCAATTCCGTGTTGCACATCACACATGAAAGGAGCCTTGATTTCCTTGATGGCACTCCAGAGAAACCCCAAGAACACTGTTTCAAGGCTAGAGGGATCCTGAGGTCACTGTAGCAACACGAAAGAGCTCCGTGGGCCAAAAATCAACTCGAGATGAGAGGTTAGTCCCTGGCTTCGACTCCAGAGGAATACCACCTTACCACAAGCACCTCAAGAGGAGGCTTCTCTCAGCTCTAGGTATGTGAGAGGGACCCTGAGTTTGCGGCCTCAAGTGGAATGGACACCGCGATGCCCTGACGCGAAATAAGGCCGGATATCCCTGCAGTGACTTGAATGCAGGCTCGTCTTGCATCTCCCAAGATGAAAGGATGTCTGAATCCCCTGTGGAGACCACAGAGAAACACCTAGTTCCCCACCTCATCGCGACCGGAGGCCTCACATCCTTTGAAAACTCCAGAGGTACGCGGAGATCAGTGCCTCCAAAGGAGACGATGCCTGACTCCTCGTGAAACTTGATAGGAGTCCCAGGATTCCTGTGGCACGTGGAAAGGGACCCTTGGTCTCCCGCCTCAGCTGGAGAGGCGTTCCAATTGCCGTGCCAAGCCTCGAGGAGAATCCCGAGTTGTCCCTCGCAACTAGGCAGGAGTCCTGACGTGGCTGAACAAACACGTGGGTGGAAGGGCCATCCCCGTCGTAACTCGAGAATATACCCCAGGTTCCCGCCGCAACTCGAGAAAAACCATGAGACTTCCCCCTCGATGCGAGATGAGGCCCGATTCCCCTGTACTGCGTGCAGAGCAATTCCGTCTTGCACATCACACATGAAAGGAGCCTTGATTTTCTTGATGGCACTCCAGAGAAACCCCAGAACACTGATTCAAGGATAGAGTGATCCTGAGGTCACTGTAGCAACACGAAAGAACTCTGTGGACCAGAAATCAACTCGAAAAGAGAGGTTAGTCCCTGGATTCGTCTCCAGAGGAATACCACCTTACCACAAGCACCTCAAGAGGAGGCTTCTCTCAGCTCTAGGTATGTGAGAGGGACCCTGAGTTTGCGGCCTCAAGTGGAATGGACACCGCGATTCCCTGACTCGAAATAAGGCCGGATAACCCTGCAGTGACTTCAATGCAGGCTCGTCTTGCATCTCCCAGGACGAAAGGATGTCTGAATCCCCTGTGGAAAGCACAGAGAAAGACTTAGTTCCCCACCTCATCGCGACCGATAGCCTCACATCCTTTGAAAACTCCAGAGGTAAGCGGAGATCAGTGCCTCCAAAGGAGACGATGCCTGACTCCTCGTGAAACTTGATAGGAGTCCCAGGATTCCTGTGGCACTTGGAAAGGGACACTTGGTCTCCCACCTCAGCTGGAGAGGCGTCCCAATTGCCCTGCCAAGCCTCGAGGAGAATCCAGAGTTGTCCCTCGCAACTAGGCAGGAGTCCTGACGTCGCTGAACAAACACGTGTGTGGAAGGGCCATCCCCCTCGTAACTCGAGAATATACCCCAGGTTCACGCCGCAACTCGAGAAAAACCATGAGACTTCCCCCTCGCCGCGAGATGAGGCCCGATTCCCCTGCACTGCGTGCAGAGCAATTCCGTGTTGCACATCACACATGAAAGGAGCCTTGATTTCCTTCATGGCACTCCAGAGAAACCCCAAGAACACTGTTTCAAGGCTAGAGGGATCCTGAGGTCACTGTAGCAACACGAAAGAGCTCCGTGGGCCAAAAATCAACTCGAGATGAGAGGTTAGTCCCTGGCTTCGACTCCAGAGGAATACCACCTTACCACAAGCACCTCAAGAGGAGGCTTCTCTCAGCTCTAGGTATGTGAGAGGGACCCTGAGTTTGCGGCCTCAAGTGGAATGGACACCGCGATGCCCTGACGCGAAATAAGGCTGGATATCCCTGCAGTGACTTGAATGCAGGCTCGTCTTGCATCTCCCAAGATGAAAGGATGTCTGAATCCACTGTGGAGACCACAGAGAAAGACCTAGTTCCCCACCTCATCGCGACCAGAGGCCTCACATCCTTTGAAAACTCCAGAGGTACGCGGAGATCAGTGCCTCCAAAGGAGACGATGCCTGACTCCTCGTGAAACTTGATAGGAGTCCCAGGATTCCTGTGGCACGTGGAAAGGACCCTTGGTCTCCCGCCTCAGCTGGAGAGGTGTCCCAATTGCCTTGCCAAGCCTCGAGGAGAATCCCGAGTTGTGTCTCACATCTAGGCAAGAGTCCTGACGTGGCTGAACAAACACGTGTGTGGAAGGGCCATCCCCGTCGTAACTCGAGAATATACCCCAGGTTCCCGCCGCAACTCGAGAAAAAGCATGAGACTTCCCCCTCGCCGCGAGATGAGGCCCGATTCCCCTTCACTGCATGCAGAGCAATTCTGTGTTGCACATCACACATGAAAGGAGCCTTGATTTCCTTCATGGCACTCCAGAGAAACCCGAAGAACACTGTTTCAAGGCTAGAGTGATCCTGAGGTCACTGTAGCAACACGAAAGAGCTCCGTGGACCAAAAATCAACTCGAGATGAGAGGTTAGTCCCTGGCTTCGACTCCAGAGGAATACCACCTTACCACAAGCACCTCAAGAGGAGGCTTCTCTCAGCTCTAGGTATGTGAGAGGGACCCTGAGTTTGCGGCCTCAAGTGGAATGGACACCGCGATGCCCTGATTCGAAATAAGCCGGATATGCCTGCAGTGTCTTGAATGCAGGCTTGTCTTGCATCTCCCAAGACGAAAGGATGTCTGAATCCCCTGTGGAGACCACAGAGAAAGACCTAGTCCCCCACCTCATCGCGACCGGAGGCCTCACACTCATTGAAAACTCCAGAGGAACGCGGAGATCAGTGCCTCCAAAGGAGACGATGCCTGACTCCTCGTGAAACTTGATAGGAGTCCCAGGATTCCTGTGGCACTTGGAAAGGGACACTTTGTCTCCCGCCTCAGCTGGAGAGGCGTCCCAATTGCCCTGCCAAGCCTCGAGGAGAATCCCGAGTTGTCCCTCGCAACTAGGCAGGAGTCCTGACGTGGCTGAACAAACACGTGGGTGGAAGGGCCATCCCCGTTGTAACTCGAGAATATACCCCAGGTTCCCGCCGCAGCTCGAGAAAAACCATGAGACTTCCCCCTCGATGCGAGATGAGGCCCGATTCCCCTGTACTGCGTGCAGAGCAATTTCGTGTTGCACATCACACATGAAAGGATCCTTGATTTCCTTGATGGCACTCCAGAGAAACCCCAAGAACACTGTTTCAAGGCTAGAGGGATCCTGAGGTCACTGTAGCAACACGAAAGAACTCTGTGGACCAAAAATCAACTCGAAAAGTGAGGTTAGTCCCTGGATTCATCTCCAGAGGAATACCACCTTACCACAAGCACCTCAAGAGGAGGCTTCTCTCAGCTCTAGGTATGTGAGAGGGACCCTGAGTTTGCGGCCTCAAGTGGAATGGACACCGCGATGCCCTGACTCGAAATAAGGCCGGATATCCCTGCAGTGACTTCAATGCAGGCTCGTCTTGCATCTCCCAGGACGAAAGAATGTCTGAATCCCCTGTGGAAAGCACAGAGAAAGACTTATTTCCCCACCTCATCGCGACCGATAGCCTCACATCCTTTGAAAACCCCAGAGGTACGCGGAGATCAGTGCCTCCAAAGGAGACGATGCCTGACTCCTCGTGAAACTTGATAGGAGTCCCAGGATTCCTGTGGCACTTGGAAAGGGACACTTTGTCTCCCGCCTCAGCTGGAGAGGCGTCCCAATTGCCCTGCCAAGCCTCGAGGAGAATCCAGAGTTGTCCCTCGCAACTAGGCAGGAGTCCTGACGTCGCTGAAGAAACACGTGTGTGGAAGGGCCATCCCCGTCGTAACTGGAGAATATACCCCAGGTTCCCGCCGCAACTCGAGAAAAACCATGAGACTTCCCCCTCGCCGCGAGATGAGGCCCGATTCCCCTGCACTTCGTGCAGAGCAATTCCGTGTTGCACATCACACATGAAAGGAGCCTTGATTTCCTTGATGGCACTCCAGAGAAACCCCAAGAACACTGTTTCAAGGCTAGAGGGATCCTGAGGTCACTGTAGCAACACGAAAGAACTCCGTGGGCGAAAAATCAACTCGAGATGAGAGGTTAGTCCCTGGCTTCGACTCCAGAGGAATACCACCTTACCACAAGCACCTCAAGAGGAGGCTTCTCTCAGCTCTAGGTATGTGAGAGGGACCCTGAGTTTGCGGCCTCAAGTGGAATGGACACCGCGATGCCCTGACTCGAAATAAGGCCGGATATCCCTGCAGTGACTGGAATGCAGGCTCGTCTTGCATCTCCCAAGACGACAGGGTGTCTGAATCCCCTGTGGAAAGCACAGAGAAAGACTTAGTTCCCCACCTCATCGCGACCGATAGCCTCACATCCTTTGAAAACTCCAGAGGTACGCGAAGATCAGTGCCTCCAAAGGAGACGATGCCTGACTCCTCGTGAAACATGATAGGAGTCCCAGGATTCCTGTGGCACGTGGAAAGGGACCCTTAGTCTCACGCCTCAGCTGGAGAGGCGTTCCAATTGCCCTGCCAAGCCTCGAGGAGAATCCCGAGTTGTCCCTCGCAACTAGGCAGGAGTCCTGACGTGGCTGAACAAACACGTGGGTGGAAGGGCCATCCCCGTCGTAACTCGAGAATATACCCCAGGTTCCCGCCGCAACTCGAGAAAAACCATGAGACTTCCCCCTCGATGCGAGATGAGGCCCGATTCCCCTGTACTGCGTGCAGAGCAATTCCGTCTTGCACATCACACATGAAAGGAGCCTTGATTTCCTTCATGGCACTCCAGAGAAACCCCAAGAACACTGTTTCAAGGCTAGAGGGATCCTGAGGTCACTGTAGCAACACGAAAGAGCTCCGTGGACCAAAAATCAACTCGAGATGAGAGGTTAGTCCCTGGCTTGGACTCCAGAGAAATACCACCTTACCACAAGCACCTCAAGAGGAGGCTTCTCTCAGCTCTAGGTATGTGAGAGGGACCCTGAGTTTGCGGCCTCAAGTGGAATGGACACCGCGATGCCCTGACTCGAAATAAGGCCGGATAGTCCTGCAGTGACTGGAATGCAGGCTCGTCTTGCATCTCCCAAGACGAAAGGGTGTCTGAATCCCCTGTGGAGACCACAGAGAAAGACCTAGTTCCCCACCTCATCGCGACAGGAGGCCTCAAATCCTTTGAAAACTCCAGAGGTATGCGGAGATCAGTGCCTCCAAAGGAGACGATGCCTGACTCCTCGTGAAACTTGATAGGAGACACAGGATTCCTGTGGCACGTGGAAAGGGACCCTTGGTCTCCCGTCTCAGCTGGAGATGCGTCCCAATTGCCCTGCAAAGCCTCGAGGAGAATCCCGAGTTGTCCCTCGCAACTAGGCAGGAGTCCTGACGTCGCTGAAGGAACACGTGGGTGGAAGGGCCATCCCCGTCGTAACTCGAGAATATACCCCAGGTTCCCGCCGCAACTCGAGAAAAACCATGAGACTTCCCCCTCGCCGTGAGATGCGGCCCGATTCCCCTGCACTGCGTGCAGAGCAATTCCGTGTTGCACATCACACATGAAAGGAGCCTTGATTTCCTTGATGGCACTCCAGTGAAACCCCAAGAACACTGTTTCAAGGATAGAGGGATACTGAGGTCACTGTAGCAACACGAAAGAGCTCCGTGGACCAAGAATCAACACGAGATGAAAGGTTAGTCCCTGGCTGCGACTCCTGAGGAATACCACCTTACCACAAGCACCTCAAGAGGAGGCTTCTCTCAGCTCTAGGTATGTGAGAGGGATCCTGAGTTTGCGGCCTCAAGTGGAATGGACACCGCGATGCCCTGACTCGAAATAAGGCCGGATAACCCTGCAGTGACTTGAATGCAGGCTCGTCTTGCATCTCCCAAGAAGAAAGGATGTCTGAATCCCCTGTGGAGACCACAGAGAAACACCTAATTCCCCACCTCATCGCGACCGCAGGCCTCACATCCTTTGAAAACTCCAGAGGAAGGCGAAGATCAGTGCCTCCAAAGGAGACGATGCCTGACTCCTCGTGAAACTTGATAGCAGTCCCAGGATTCTTCTGGCACGTGGAAAGGGACCCTTGGTCTCCCGCCTCAGCTGGAGAGGCTTTCCAATTGCCCTGCCAAGCCTCGAGGAGAATCCCGAGTTGTCCTTCGCAACTAGGCAGGAGTCCTGATGTGGCTGAACAAATACGTGGGTGGAAGGGCCATCCCCGTCGTAACTCGGGAATATACCCCAGGTTCCCGCGGCAACTCGAGAAAAACCATGAGACTTCCCCCTCGATGCGAGATGAGGCCCGATTCCCCTGTACTGCGTGCAGAGCAATTCCGTCTTGCACATCACACATGAAAGGAGCCTTGATTTCCTTGATGGCACTCCAGAGAAACCCCAAGAACACTGTTTCAAGGATAGAGGGATCCTGAGGTCACTGTAGCAACACGAAAGAACTCTGTGGACCAAAAATCAACTCGAAAAGAGAGGTTAGTCCCTGGCTTCGACTCCAGAGGAATACCACCTTACCACAAGCACCTCAAGAGGAGGCTTCTCTCAGCTCTAGGTATGTGAGAGGGACCCTGAGTTTGCGGCCTCAAGTGGAATGGACACCGCGATGCCCTGACTCGAAATAAGGCCGGATATCCCTGCAGTGACTGGAATGCAGGCTCGTCTTGCATCTCCCAAGACGAAAGGGTGTCTGAATCCCCTGTGGAGACCACAGAGAAAGACCTAGTTCCCCACCTCATCGCGACAGGAGGCCTCAAATCCTTTGAAAACTCCAGAGGTATGCGGAGATCAGTGCCTCCAAAGGAGACGATGCCTGACTCCTCGTGAAACTTGATAGGAGACCCACGATTCCTGTGGCACGTGGAAAGGGACCCTTGGTCTCCCGTCTCAGCTGGAGAGGCGTCCCAATTGCCCTGCAAAGCCTCGAGGAGAATCCCGAGTTGTCCCTCGCAACTAGCCAGGAGTCCTGACATGGCTGAACACACACGTGTGTGGAAGGGCCATCCCCGTCGTAACTCGAGAATATACCCCAGGTTCCCGCCGCAACTCGAGAAAAACCATGAGACTTCCCCCTCGCCGCGAGATGAGGGCCGATTCCCCTGCACTGCGTGCAGAGCAATTCCGTGTTGCACATCACACATGAAAGGAGCCTTGATTTCCTTCATGGCACTCCAGAGAAACCCCAAGAACACTGTTTCAAGGCTAGAGGGATCCTGAGGTCACTGTAGCAACACGAAAGAGCTCCGTGGACCAAGAATCAACACGAGATGAGAGGTTAGTCCCTGGCTTCGACTCCTGAGGAATACCACCTTACCACAAGCACCTCAAGAGGAGGCTTCTCTCAGCTCTAGGTATGTGAGAGGGATCCTGAGTTTGCGGCCTCAAGTGGAATGGACACCGCGATGCCCTGACTCGAAATAAGGCCGGATATCCCTGCAGTGACTGGAATGCAGGCTCGTCTTGCATCTCCCAAGAAGAAAGGATGTCTGAATCCCCTGTGGAGACCACAGAGAAACACCTAGTTCCCCACCTCATCGCGACCGGAGGCCTCACATCCTTTGAAAACTCCAGAGGTACGCGGAGATCAGTGCCTCCAAAGGAGACGATGCCTGACTCCTTGTGAAACTTGATAGGAGTCCCAGGATTCTTGTGGCACGTGGAAAGGGACCCTTGGTCTCCCGCCTCAGCTGGAGAGGCGTTCCAATTGCCCTGCCAAGCCTCGAGGAGAATCCCGAGTTGTCCCTCGCAACTAGGCAGGAGTCCTGACGTGGCTGAACAAACACGTGGGTGGAAGGGCCATCCCCGTTGTAACTCGAGAATATACCCCAGGTTCCCGCCGCAGCTCGAGAAAAACCATGAGACTTCCCCCTCGATGCGAGATGAGGCCCGATTCCCCTGTACTGCGTGCAGAGCAATTTCGTGTTGCACATCACACATGAAAGGATCCTTGATTTCCTTGATGGCACTCCAGAGAAACCCCAAGAACACTGTTTCAAGGCTAGAGGGATCCTGAGGTCACTGTAGCAACACGAAAGAACTCTGTGGACCAAAAATCAACTCGAAAAGTGAGGTTAGTCCCTGGATTCATCTCCAGAGGAATACCACCTTACCACAAGCACCTCAAGAGGAGGCTTCTCTCAGCTCTAGGTATGTGAGAGGGACCCTGAGTTTGCGGCCTCAAGTGGAATGGACACCGCGATGCCCTGACTCGAAATAAGGCCGGATATCCCTGCAGTGACTTCAATGCAGGCTCGTCTTGCATCTCCCAGGACGAAAGAATGTCTGAATCCCCTGTGGAAAGCACAGAGAAAGACTTATTTTCCCACCTCATCGCGACCGATAGCCTCACATCCTTTGAAAACCCCAGAGGTACGCGGAGATCAGTGCCTCCAAAGGAGACGATGCCTGACTCCTCGTGAAACTTGATAGGAGTCCCAGGATTCCTGTGGCACTTGGAAAGGGACACTTTGTCTCCCGCCTCAGCTGGAGAGGCGTCCCAATTGCCCTGCCAAGCCTCGAGGAGAATCCAGAGTTGTCCCTCGCAACTAGGCAGGAGTCCTGACGTCGCTGAAGAAACACGTGTGTGGAAGGGCCATCCCCGTCGTAACTGGAGAATATACCCCAGGTTCCCGCCGCAACTCGAGAAAAACCATGAGACTTCCCCCTCGCCGCGAGATGAGGCCCGATTCCCCTGCACTTCGTGCAGAGCAATTCCGTGTTGCACATCACACATGAAAGGAGCCTTGATTTCCTTGATGGCACTCCAGAGAAACCCCAAGAACACTGTTTCAAGGCTAGAGGGATCCTGAGGTCACTGTAGCAACACGAAAGAACTCCGTGGGCGAAAAATCAACTCGAGATGAGAGGTTAGTCCCTGGCTTCGACTCCAGAGGAATACCACCTTACCACAAGCACCTCAAGAGGAGGCTTCTCTCAGCTCTAGGTATGTGAGAGGGACCCTGAGTTTGCGGACTCAAGTGGAATGGACACCGCGATGCCCTGACGCGAAATAAGGCTGGATATCCCTGCAGTGACTTGAATGCAGGCTCGTCTTGCATCTCCCAAGATGAAAGGATGTCTGAATCCCCTGTGGAGACCACAGAGAAAGACCTAGTTCCCCACCTCATCGCGACCCGAGGCCTCACATCCTTTGAAAACTCCAGAGGTACGCGGAGATCAGTGCCTCCAAAGGAGACGATGCCTGACTCCTCGTGAAACTTGATAGGAGTCCCAGGATTCCTGTGGCACGTGGAAAGGGACCCTTGGTCTCCCGCCTCAGCTGGAGAGGCGTCCCAATTGCCTTGCCAAGCCTCGATGAGAATCCCGAGTTGTGTCTCGCAACTAGGCAAGAGTCCTGACGTGGCTGAAGAAACACGTGTGTGGAAGGTCCATCCCCGTCGTAACTCGAGAATATACCCCAGGTTCCCGCCGCAACTCGAGAAAAACAAGGAGACTTCCCCCTCGCCGTGAGATGAGGCCCGATTCCCCTGCACTGCGTGCAGAGCAATTCTGTGTTGCACATCACACATGAAAGGAGCCTTGATTTCCTTCATGGCACTCCAGAGAAACCCCAAGAACACTGTTTCAAGGCTAGAGGGATCCTGAGGTCACTGTAGCAACAAGAAAGAGCTCCGTGGACCAAAAATCAACTCGAGATGAGAGGTTAGTCCCTGGCTTCGACTCCAGAGGAATACCACCTTACCACAAGCACCACAAGAGGAGGCTTCTCTCAGCTCTAGGTGTGTGAGAGGGACCCTGAGTTTGCGGCCTCTAGTGGAATGGACACCGCGATGCCCTGACTCGAAATAAGGCCGGATATCCCTGCAGTGACTGGAATGCAGGCTCGTCTTCCATCTCCCAATACGAAAGGGTGTCTAAATCCGCTGTGGAGACCACAGAGAAAGACCTAGTTCCCCACCTCATCGCGACAGGAGGCCTCAAATCCTTTGAAAACTCCAGAGGTTTGCGGAGATCAGTGCCTCCAAAGGAGACGATGCCTGACTCCTCGTGAAACTTGATAGGAGTCCCAGGATTCTTGTGGCACGTGGAAAGGGACCCTTGGTCTCCCGCCTCAGCTGGAGAGGCGTTCCAATTGCCGTGCCAAGCCTCGAGGAGAATCCCGAGTTGTCCCTCGCAACTAGGCAGGAGTCCTGACGTGGCTGAACAAACACGTGGGTGGAAGGGCCATCCCCGTCGTAACTCGAGAATATACCCCAGGTTCCCGCCGCACCTCGAGAAAAACCATGAGACTTCCCCCTCGATGCGAGATGAGGCCCGATTCCCCTGTACTGCGTGCAGAGCAATTTCGTGTTGCACATCACACATGAAAGGATCCTTGATTTCCTTGATGGCACTCCAGAGAAACCCCAAGAACACTGTTTCAAGGCTAGAGGGATCCTGAGGTCACTGTAGCAACACGAAAGAACTCTGTGGACCAAAAATCAACTCGAAAAGAGAGGTTAGTCCCTGGATTCATCTCCAGAGGAATACCACCTTACCACAAGCACCTCAAGAGGAGGCTTCTCTCAGCTCTAGGTATGTGAGAGGGACCCTGAGTTTGCGGCCTCAAGTGGAATGGACACCGCGATGCCCTGACTCGAAATAAGGCCGGATATCCCTGCAGTGACTACAATGCAGGCTCGTCTTGCATCTCCCAGGACGAAAGAATGTCTGAATCCCCTGTGGAAAGCACAGAGAAAGACTTATTTCCCCACCTCATCGCGACCGATAGCCTCACATCCTTTGAAAACTCCAGAGGTACGCGGAGATCAGTGCCTCCAAAGGAGACGATGCCTGACTCCTCGTGAAACTTGATAGGAGTCCCAGGATTCCTGTGGCACTTGGAAAGGGACACTTTGTCTCCCGCCTCAGCTGGAGAGGCGTCCCAATTGCCCTGCCAAGCCTCGAGGAGAATCCAGAGTTGTCCCTCGCAACTAGGCAGGAGTCCTGACGTCGCTGAAGAAACACGTGGGTGGAAGGGCCATCCCCGTCGTAACTCGAGAATATACCCCAGGTTCCCGCCGCAACTCGAGAAAAACCATGAGACTTCCCCCTCGCCGCGAGATGAGGCCCGATTCCCCTGCACTGCGTGCAGAGCAATTCCGTGTTGCACATCACACATGAAAGGAGCCTTGATTTCCTTGATGGCACTCCAGAGAAACCCCAAGAACACTGTTTCAAGGCTAGAGGGATCCTGAGGTCACTGTAGCAACACGAAACAGCTCCGTGGGCGAAAAATCAACTCGACATGAGAGGTTAGTCCCTGGCTTCGACTCCAGAGGAATACCACCTTACCACAAGCACCTCAAGAGGAGGCTTCTCTCAGCTCTAGGTATGTGAGAGGGACCCTGAGTTTGCGGCCTCAAGTGGAATGGACACCGCGATGCCCTGACTCGAAATAAGGCCGGATATCCCTGCAGTGACTGGAATGCAGGCTCGTCTTGCATCTCCCAAGAAGAAAGGATGTCTGAATCCCCTGTGGAGACCACAGAGAAACACCTAGTTCCCGACCTCATCGCGACCGGAGGCCTCACATCCTTTGAAAACTCCAGAGGTACGCGGAGATCAGTGCCTCCAAAGGAGACGATGCCTGACTCCTCGTGAAACTTGATAGGAGTCCCAGGATTCTTGTGGCACGTGGAAAGAGACCCTTGGTCTCCCGCCTCAGCTGGAGAGGCGTTCCAATTGCCCTGCCAAGCCTCGAGGAGAATCCCGAGTTGTCCCTCGCAACTAGGCAGGAGTCCTGACGTGGCTGAACAAACACGTGGGTGGAAGGGCCATCCCCGTCGTAACTCGAGAATATACCCCAGGTTCCCGCCGCAACTCGAGAAAAACCATGAGACTTCCCCCTCGATGTGAGATGAGGCCCGATTCCCCTGTACTGCGTGCAGAGCAATTCCGTCTTGCACATCACACATGAAAGGAGCCTTGATTTCCTTGATGGCACTCCAGAGAAACCCCAAGAACACTGTTTCAAGGATAGAGGGATCCTGAGGTCACTGTAGCAACACGAAAGAACTCTGTGGACCAAAAATCAACTCGAAAAGAGAGGTTAGTCCCTGGATTCGTCTCCAGAGGATTACCACCTTACCACAAGCACCTCAAGAGGAGGCTTCTCTCAGCTCTAGGTATGTGAGAGGGACCCTGAGTTTGCGGCATCAAGTGGAATGGACACCGCGATGCCCTGACTCGAAATAAGGCCGGATATCCCTGCAGTGACTTCAATGCAGGCTCGTCTTGCATCTCCCAGGACGAAAGGATGTCTGAATCCCCTGTGGAAAGCACAGAGAAAGACTTAGTTCCCCACCTCATCGCGACCGATAGCCTCACATCCTTTGAAAACTCCAGAGGTACGCGGAGATCAGTGCCTCCAAAGGAGACGATGCCTGACTCCTCGTGAAACTTGATAGGAGTCCCAGGATTCCTGTGGCACTTGGAAAGGGACACTTGGTCTCCCGCCTCAGCTGGAGAGGCGTCCCAATTGCCCTGCCAAGCCTCGAGGAGAATCCAGAGTTGTCCCTCGCAACTAGGCAGGACTCCTGACGTCGCTGAAGAAACACGTGGGTGGAAGGGCCATCCCCCTCGTAACTCGAGAATATACCCCAGGTTCCCGCCGCAACTCGAGAAAAATCATGAGACTTCCCCCTCGCCGCGAGATGAGGCCCGATTCCCCTGCACTGCGTGCAGAGCAATTCTGTGTTGCACATCACACATGAAAGGAGCCTTGATTTCCTTGATGGCACTCCAGAGAAACCCCAAGAACACTGTTTCAAGGCTAGAGGGATCCTGAGGTCACTGTAGCAACACGAAAGAGCTCCGTGGACCAAAAATCAACTCGAGATGAGAGGTTAGTCCCTGGCTTCGACTCCAGAGGAATACCACCTTACCACAAGCACCTCAAGAGGAGGCTTCTCTCAGCTCTATGTATGTGAGAGGGACCCTGAGTTTGCGGCCTCTAGTGGAATGGACACCGCGATGCCCTGACTCGAAATAAGGCCGGATATCCCTGCAGTGACTGGAATGCAGGCTCGTCTTGCATCTCCCAAGACGAAAGGGTGTCTGAATCCCCTGTGGAGACCACAGAGAAAGACCTAGTTCCCCACCTCATCGCGACAGGAGGCCTCAAATCCTTTGAAAACTCCAGAGGTATGCGGAGATCAGTGCCTCCAAAGGAGACGATGCCTGACTCCTCGTGAAACTTGATAGGAGACCCAGGATTCCTGTGGCACGTGGAAAGGGACCCTTGGTCTCCCGTCTCAGCTGGAGAGGCGTCCCAATTGCCCTGCAAATCCTCGAGGAGAATCCCGAGTTGTCCCTCGCAACTAGGCAGGAGTCCTGACATGGCTGAACACACACGTGTGTGGAAGGGCCATCCCCGTCGTAACTCGAGAATATACCCCAGGTTCCCGCCGCAACTCGAGAAAAACCATGAGACTTCCCCCTCGCCGCGAGATGAGGGCCGATTCCCCTGCACTGCGTGCAGAGCAATTCCGTGTTGCACATCACACATGAAAGGAGCCTTGATTTCCTTCATGGCACTCCAGAGAAACCCCAAGAACACTGTTTCAAGGCTAGAGGGATCCTGAGGTCACTGTAGCAACACGAAAGAGCTCCGTGGACCAAGAATCAACACGAGATGAGAGGTTAGTCCCTGGCTTCGACTCCTGAGGAATACCACCTTACCACAAGCACCTCAAGAGGAGGCTTCTCTCAGCTCTAGGTATGTGAGAGGGATCCTGAGTTTGCGGCCTCAAGTGGAATGGACACCGCGATGCCCTGACTCGAAATAAGGCCGGATATCCCTGCAGTGACTGGAATGCAGGCTCGTCTTGCATCTCCCAAGAAGAAAGGATGTCTGAATCCCCTGTGGAGACCACAGAGAAACACCTAGTTCCCCACCTCATCGCGACCGGAGGCCTCACATCCTTTGAAAACTCCAGAGGTACGCGGAGATCAGTGCCTCCAAAGGAGACGATGCCTGACTCCTTGTGAAACTTGATAGGAGTCCCAGGATTCTTGTGGCACGTGGAAAGGGACCCTTGGTCTCCCGCCTCAGCTGGAGAGGCGTTCCAATTGCCCTGCCAAGCCTCGAGGAGAATCCCGAGTTGTCCCTCGCAACTAGGCAGGAGTCCTGACGTGGCTGAACAAACACGTGGGTGGAAGGGCCATCCCCGTTGTAACTCGAGAATATCCCCCAGGTTCCCGCCGCAGCTCGAGAAAAACCATGAGACTTCCCCCTCGATGCGAGATGAGGCCCGATTCCCCTGTACTGCGTGCAGAGCAATTTCGTGTTGCACATCACACATGAAAGGATCCTTGATTTCCTTGATGGCACTCCAGAGAAACCCCAAGAACACTGTTTCAAGGCTAGAGGGATCCTGAGGTCACTGTAGCAACACGAAAGAACTCTGTGGACCAAAAATCAACTCGAAAAGTGAGGTTAGTCCCTGGATTCATCTCCAGAGGAATACCACCTTACCACAAGCACCTCAAGAGGAGGCTTCTCTCAGCTCTAGGTATGTGAGAGGGACCCTGAGTTTGCGGCCTCAAGTGGAATGGACACCGCGATGCCCTGACTCGAAATAAGGCCGGATATCCCTGCAGTGACTTCAATGCAGGCTCGTCTTGCATCTCCCAGGACGAAAGAATGTCTGAATCCCCTGTGGAAAGCACAGAGAAAGACTTATTTCCCCACCTCATCGCGACCGATAGCCTCACATCCTTTGAAAACCCCAGAGGTACGCGGAGATCAGTGCCTCCAAAGGAGACGATGCCTGACTCCTCGTGAAACTTGATAGGAGTCCCAGGATTCCTGTGGCACTTGGAAAGGGACACTTTGTCTCCCGCCTCAGCTGGAGAGGCGTCCCAATTGCCCTGCCAAGCCTCGAGGAGAATCCAGAGTTGTCCCTCGCAACTAGGCAGGAGTCCTGACGTCGCTGAAGAAACACGTGTGTGGAAGGGCCATCCCCGTCGTAACTGGAGAATATACCCCAGGTTCCCGCCGCAACTCGAGAAAAACCATGAGACTTCCCCCTCGCCGCGAGATGAGGCCCGATTCCCCTGCACTTCGTGCAGAGCAATTCCGTGTTGCACATCACACATGAAAGGAGCCTTGATTTCCTTGATGGCACTCCAGAGAAACCCCAAGAACACTGTTTCAAGGCTAGAGGGATCCTGAGGTCACTGTAGCAACACGAAAGAACTCCGTGGGCGAAAAATCAACTCGAGATGAGAGGTTAGTCCCTGGCTTCGACTCCAGAGGAATACCACCTTACCACAAGCACCTCAAGAGGAGGCTTCTCTCAGCTCTAGGTATGTGAGAGGGACCCTGAGTTTGCGGACTCAAGTGGAATGGACACCGCGATGCCCTGACGCGAAATAAGGCTGGATATCCCTGCAGTGACTTGAATGCAGGCTCGTCTTGCATCTCCCAAGATGAAAGGATGTCTGAATCCCCTGTGGAGACCACAGAGAAAGACCTAGTTCCCCACCTCATCGCGACCCGAGGCCTCACATCCTTTGAAAACTCCAGAGGTACGCGGAGATCAGTGCCTCCAAAGGAGACGATGCCTGACTCCTCGTGAAACTTGATAGGAGTCCCAGGATTCCTGTGGCACGTGGAAAGGGACCCTTGGTCTCCCGCCTCAGCTGGAGAGGCGTCCCAATTGCCTTGCCAAGCCTCGATGAGAATCCCGAGTTGTGTCTCGCAACTAGGCAAGAGTCCTGACGTGGCTGAAGAAACACGTGTGTGGAAGGTCCATCCCCGTCGTAACTCGAGAATATACCCCAGGTTCCCGCCGCAACTCGAGAAAAACAATGAGACTTCCCCCTCGCCGTGAGATGAGGCCCGATTCCCCTGCACTGCGTGCAGAGCAATTCTGTGTTGCACATCACACATGAAAGGAGCCTTGATTTCCTTCATGGCACTCCAGAGAAACCCCAAGAACACTGTTTCAAGGCTAGAGGGATCCTGAGGTCACTGTAGCAACAAGAAAGAGCTCCGTGGACCAAAAATCAACTCGAGATGAGAGGTTAGTCCCTGGCTTCGACTCCAGAGGAATACCACCTTACCACAAGCACCACAAGAGGAGGCTTCTCTCAGCTCTAGGTGTGTGAGAGGGACCCTGAGTTTGCGGCCTCAAGTGGAATGGACACCGCGATGCCCTGACTCGAAATAAGGCCGGATATCCCTGCAGTGACTGGAATGCAGGCTCGTCTTCCATCTCCCAATACGAAAGGGTGTCTAAATCCGCTGTGGAGACCACAGAGAAAGACCTAGTTCCCCACCTCATCGCGACAGGAGGCCTCAAATCCTTTGAAAACTCCAGAGGTTTGCGGAGATCAGTGCCTCCAAAGGAGACGATGCCTGACTCCTCGTGAAACTTGATAGGAGTCCCAGGATTCTTGTGGCACGTGGAAAGGGACCCTTGGTCTCCCGCCTCAGCTGGAGAGGCGTTCCAATTGCCGTGCCAAGCCTCGAGGAGAATCCCGAGTTGTCCCTCGCAACTAGGCAGGAGTCCTGACGTGGCTGAACAAACACGTGGGTGGAAGGGCCATCCCCGTCGTAACTCGAGAATATACCCCAGGTTCCCGCCGCACCTCGAGAAAAACCATGAGACTTCCCCCTCGATGCGAGATGAGGCCCGATTCCCCTGTACTGCGTGCAGAGCAATTTCGTGTTGCACATCACACATGAAAGGATCCTTGATTTCCTTGATGGCACTCCAGAGAAACCCCAAGAACACTGTTTCAAGGCTAGAGGGATCCTGAGGTCACTGTAGCAACACGAAAGACCTCTGTGGACCAAAAATCAACTCGAAAAGAGAGGTTAGTCCCTGGATTCATCTCCAGAGGAATACCACCTTACCACAAGCACCTCAAGAGGAGGCTTCTCTCAGCTCTAGGTATGTGAGAGGGACCCTGAGTTTGCGGCCTCAAGTGGAATGGACACCGCGATGCCCTGACTCGAAATAAGGCCGGATATCCCTGCAGTGACTACAATGCAGGCTCGTCTTGCATCTCCCAGGACGAAAGAATGTCTGAATCCCCTGTGGAAAGCACAGAGAAAGACTTATTTCCCCACCTCATCGCGACCGATAGCCTCACATCCTTTGAAAACTCCAGAGGTACGCGGAGATCAGTGCCTCCAAAGGAGACGATGCCTGACTCCTCGTGAAACTTGATAGGAGTCCCAGGATTCCTGTGGCACTTGGAAAGGGACACTTTGTCTCCCGCCTCAGCTGGAGAGGCGTCCCAATTGCCCTGCCAAGCCTCGAGGAGAATCCAGAGTTGTCCCTCGCAACTAGGCAGGAGTCCTGACGTCGCTGAAGAAACACGTGGGTGGAAGGGCCATCCCCGTCGTAACTCGAGAATATACCCCAGGTTCCCGCCGCAACTCGAGAAAAACCATGAGACTTCCCCCTCGCCGCGAGATGAGGCCCGATTCCCCTGCACTGCGTGCAGAGCAATTCCGTGTTGCACATCACACATGAAAGGAGCCTTGATTTCCTTGATGGCACTCCAGAGAAACCCCAAGAACACTGTTTCAAGGCTAGAGGGATCCTGAGGTCACTGTAGCAACACGAAAGAGCTCCGTGGGCGAAAAATCAACTCGACATGAGAGGTTAGTCCCTGGCTTCGACTCCAGAGGAATACCACCTTACCACAAGCACCTCAAGAGGAGGCTTCTCTCAGCTCTAGGTATGTGAGAGGGACCCTGAGTTTGCGGCCTCAAGTGGAATGGACACCGCGATGCCCTGACTCGAAATAAGGCCGGATATCCCTGCAGTGACTGGAATGCAGGCTCGTCTTGCATCTCCCAAGAAGAAAGGATGTCTGAATCCCCTGTGGAGACCACAGAGAAACACCTAGTTCCCCACCTCATCGCGACCGGAGGCCTCACATCCTTTGAAAACTCCAGAGGTACGCGGAGATCAGTGCCTCCAAAGGAGACGATGCCTGACTCCTCGTGAAACTTGATAGGAGTCCCAGGATTCTTGTGGCACGTGGAAAGAGACCCTTGGTCTCCCGCCTCAGCTGGAGAGGCGTTCCAATTGCCCTGCCAAGCCTCGAGGAGAATCCCGAGTTGTCCCTCGCAACTAGGCAGGAGTCCTGACGTGGCTGAACAAACACGTGGGTGGAAGGGCCATCCCCGTCGTAACTCGAGAATATACCCCAGGTTCCCGCCGCAACTCGAGAAAAACCATGAGACTTCCCCCTCGATGTGAGATGAGGCCCGATTCCCCTGTACTGCGTGCAGAGCAATTCCGTCTTGCACATCACACATGAAAGGAGCCTTGATTTCCTTGATGGCACTCCAGAGAAACCCCAAGAACACTGTTTCAAGGATAGAGGGATCCTGAGGTCACTGTAGCAACACGAAAGAACTCTGTGGACCAAAAATCAACTCGAAAAGAGAGGTTAGTCCCTGGATTCGTCTCCAGAGGATTACCACCTTACCACAAGCACCTCAAGAGGAGGCTTCTCTCAGCTCTAGGTATGTGAGAGGGACCCTGAGTTTGCGGCATCAAGTGGAATGGACACCGCGATGCCCTGACTCGAAATAAGGCCGGATATCCCTGCAGTGACTTCAATGCAGGCTCGTCTTGCATCTCCCAGGACGAAAGGATGTCTGAATCCCCTGTGGAAAGCACAGAGAAAGACTTAGTTCCCCACCTCATCGCGACCGATAGCCTCACATCCTTTGAAAACTCCAGAGGTACGCGGAGATCAGTGCCTCCAAAGGAGACGATGCCTGACTCCTCGTGAAACTTGATAGGAGTCCCAGGATTCCTGTGGCACTTGGAAAGGGACACTTGGTCTCCCGCCTCAGCTGGAGAGGCGTCCCAATTGCCCTGCCAAGCCTCGAGGAGAATCCAGAGTTGTCCCTCGCAACTAGGCAGGACTCCTGACGTCGCTGAAGAAACACGTGGGTGGAAGGGCCATCCCCCTCGTAACTCGAGAATATACCCCAGGTTCCCGCCGCAACTCGAGAAAAATCATGAGACTTCCCCCTCGCCGCGAGATGAGGCCCGATTCCCCTGCACTGCGTGCAGAGCAATTCTGTGTTGCACATCACACATGAAAGGAGCCTTGATTTCCTTGATGGCACTCCAGAGAAACCCCAAGAACACTGTTTCAAGGCTAGAGGGATCCTGAGGTCACTGTAGCAACACGAAAGAGCTCCGTGGACCAAAAATCAACTCGAGATGAGAGGTTAGTCCCTGGCTTCGACTCCAGAGGAATACCACCTTACCACAAGCACCTCAAGAGGAGGCTTCTCTCAGCTCTATGTATGTGAGAGGGACCCTGAGTTTGCGGCCTCTAGTGGAATGGACACCGCGATGCCCTGACTCGAAATAAGGCCGGATATCCCTGCAGTGACTGGAATGCAGGCTCGTCTTGCATCTCCCAAGACGAAAGGGTGTCTGAATCCCCTGTGGAGACCACAGAGAAAGACCTAGTTCCCCACCTCATCGCGACAGGATGCCTCAAATCCTTTGAAAACTCCAGAGGTATGCGGAGATCAGTGCCTCCAAAGGAGACGATGCCTGACTCCTCGTGAAACTTGATAGGAGACCCAGGATTCCTGTGGCACGTGGAAAGGGACCCTTGGTCTCCCGTCTCAGCTGGAGAGGCATCCCAATTGCCCTGCAAATCCTCGAGGAGAATCCCGAGTTGTCCCTCGCAACTAGGCAGGAGTCCTGACATGGCTGAACACACACGTGTGTGGAAGGGCCATCCCCGTCGTAACTCGAGAATATACCCCAGGTTCCCGCCGCAACTCGAGAAAAACCATGAGACTTCCCCCTCGCCGCGAGATGAGGGCCGATTCCCCTGCACTGCGTGCAGAGCAATTCCGTGTTGCACATCACACATGAAAGGAGCCTTGATTTCCTTCATGGCACTCCAGAGAAACCCCAAGAACACTGTTTCAAGGCTAGAGGGATCCTGAGGTCACTGTAGCAACACGAAAGAGCTCCGTGGACCAAGAATCAACACGAGATGAGAGGTTAGTCCCTGGCTTCGACTCCTGAGGAATACCACCTTACCACAAGCACCTCAAGAGGAGGCTTCTCTCAGCTCTAGGTATGTGAGAGGGATCCTGAGTTTGCGGCCTCAAGTGGAATGGACACCGCGATGCCCTGACTCGAAATAAGGCCGGATATCCCTGCAGTGACTGGAATGCAGGCTCGTCTTGCATCTCCCAAGAAGAAAGGATGTCTGAATCCCCTGTGGAGACCACAGAGAAACACCTAGTTCCCCACCTCATCGCGACCGGAGGCCTCACATCCTTTGAAAACTCCAGAGGTACGCGGAGATCAGTGCCTCCAAAGGAGACGATGCCTGACTCCTTGTGAAACTTGATAGGAGTCCCAGGATTCTTGTGGCACGTGGAAAGGGACCCTTGGTCTCCCGCCTCAGCTGGAGAGGCGTTCCAATTGCCCTGCCAAGCCTCGAGGAGAATCCCGAGTTGTCCCTCGCAACTAGGCAGGAGTCCTGACGTGGCTGAACAAACACGTGGGTGGAAGGGCCATCCCCGTTGTAACTCGAGAATATACCCCAGGTTCCCGCCGCAGCTCGAGAAAAACCATGAGACTTCCCCCTCGATGCGAGATGAGGCCCGATTCCCCTGTACTGCGTGCAGAGCAATTTCGTGTTGCACATCACACATGAAAGGATCCTTGATTTCCTTGATGGCACTCCAGAGAAACCCCAAGAACACTGTTTCAAGGCTAGAGGGATCCTGAGGTCACTGTAGCAACACGAAAGAACTCTGTGGACCAAAAATCAACTCGAAAAGTGAGGTTAGTCCCTGGATTCATCTCCAGAGGAATACCACCTTACCACAAGCACCTCAAGAGGAGGCTTCTCTCAGCTCTAGGTATGTGAGAGGGACCCTGAGTTTGCGGCCTCAAGTGGAATGGACACCGCGATGCCCTGACTCGAAATAAGGCCGGATATCCCTGCAGTGACTTCAATGCAGGCTCGTCTTGCATCTCCCAGGACGAAAGAATGTCTGAATCCCCTGTGGAAAGCACAGAGAAAGACTTATTTCCCCACCTCATCGCGACCGATAGCCTCACATCCTTTGAAAACCCCAGAGGTACGCGGAGATCAGTGCCTCCAAAGGAGACGATGCCTGACTCCTCGTGAAACTTGATAGGAGTCCCAGGATTCCTGTGGCACTTGGAAAGGGACACTTTGTCTCCCGCCTCAGCTGGAGAGGCGTCCCAATTGCCCTGCCAAGCCTCGAGGAGAATCCAGAGTTGTCCCTCGCAACTAGGCAGGAGTCCTGACGTCGCTGAAGAAACACGTGTGTGGAAGGGCCATCCCCGTCGTAACTGGAGAATATACCCCAGGTTCCCGCCGCAACTCGAGAAAAACCATGAGACTTCCCCCTCGCCGCGAGATGAGGCCCGATTCCCCTGCACTTCGTGCAGAGCAATTCCGTGTTGCACATCACACATGAAAGGAGCCTTGATTTCCTTGATGGCACTCCAGAGAAACCCCAAGAACACTGTTTCAAGGCTAGAGGGATCCTGAGGTCACTGTAGCAACACGAAAGAACTCCGTGGGCGAAAAATCAACTCGAGATGAGAGGTTAGTCCCTGGCTTCGACTCCAGAGGAATACCACCTTACCACAAGCACCTCAAGAGGAGGCTTCTCTCAGCTCTAGGTATGTGAGAGGGACCCTGAGTTTGCGGACTCAAGTGGAATGGACACCGCGATGCCCTGACGCGAAATAAGGCTGGATATCCCTGCAGTGACTTGAATGCAGGCTCGTCTTGCATCTCCCAAGATGAAAGGATGTCTGAATCCCCTGTGGAGACCACAGAGAAAGACCTAGTTCCCCACCTCATCGCGACCCGAGGCCTCACATCCTTTGAAAACTCCAGAGGTACGCGGAGATCAGTGCCTCCAAAGGAGACGATGCCTGACTCCTCGTGAAACTTGATAGGAGTCCCAGGATTCCTGTGGCACGTGGAAAGGGACCCTTGGTCTCCCGCCTCAGCTGGAGAGGCGTCCCAATTGCCTTGCCAAGCCTCGATGAGAATCCCGAGTTGTGTCTCGCAACTAGGCAAGAGTCCTGACGTGGCTGAAGAAACACGTGTGTGGAAGGTCCATCCCCGTCGTAACTCGAGAATATACCCCAGGTTCCCGCCGCAACTCGAGAAAAACAATGAGACTTCCCCCTCGCCGTGAGATGAGGCCCGATTCCCCTGCACTGCGTGCAGAGCAATTCTGTGTTGCACATCACACATGAAAGGAGCCTTGATTTCCTTCATGGCACTCCAGAGAAACCCCAAGAACACTGTTTCAAGGCTAGAGGGATCCTGAGGTCACTGTAGCAACAAGAAAGAGCTCCGTGGACCAAAAATCAACTCGAGATGAGAGGTTAGTCCCTGGCTTCGACTCCAGAGGAATACCACCTTACCACAAGCACCACAAGAGGAGGCTTCTCTCAGCTCTAGGTGTGTGAGAGGGACCCTGAGTTTGCGGCCTCAAGTGGAATGGACACCGCGATGCCCTGACTCGAAATAAGGCCGGATATCCCTGCAGTGACTGGAATGCAGGCTCGTCTTCCATCTCCCAATACGAAAGGGTGTCTGAATCCGCTGTGGAGACCACAGAGAAAGACCTAGTTCCCCACCTCATCGCGACAGGAGGCCTCAAATCCTTTGAAAACTCCAGAGGTTTGCGGAGATCAGTGCCTCCAAAGGAGACGATGCCTGACTCCTCGTGAAACTTGATAGGAGTCCCAGGATTCTTGTGGCACGTGGAAAGGGACCCTTGGTCTCCCGCCTCAGCTGGAGAGGCGTTCCAATTGCCGTGCCAAGCCTCGAGGAGAATCCCGAGTTGTCCCTCGCAACTAGGCAGGAGTCCTGACGTGGCTGAACAAACACGTGGGTGGAAGGGCCATCCCCGTCGTAACTCGAGAATATACCCCAGGTTCCCGCCGCACCTCGAGAAAAACCATGAGACTTCCCCCTCGATGCGAGATGAGGCCCGATTCCCCTGTACTGCGTGCAGAGCAATTTCGTGTTGCACATCACACATGAAAGGATCCTTGATTTCCTTGATGGCACTCCAGAGAAACCCCAAGAACACTGTTTCAAGGCTAGAGAGATCCTGAGGTCACTGTAGCAACACGAAAGAACTCTGTGGACCAAAAATCAACTCGAAAAGAGAGGTTAGTCCCTGGATTCATCTCCAGAGGAATACCACCTTACCACAAGCACCTCAAGAGGAGGCTTCTCTCAGCTCTAGGTATGTGAGAGGGACCCTGAGTTTGCGGCCTCAAGTGGAATGGACACCGCGATGCCCTGACTCGAAATAAGGCCGGATATCCCTGCAGTGACTTCAATGCAGGCTCGTCTTGCATCTCCCAGGACGAAAGAATGTCTGAATCCCCTGTGGAAAGCACAGAGAAAGACTTATTTCCCCACCTCATCGCGACCGATAGCCTCACATCCTTTGAAAACTCCAGAGGTACGCGGAGATCAGTGCCTCCAAAGGAGACGATGCCTGACTCCTCGTGAAACTTGATAGGAGTCCCAGGATTCCTGTGGCACTTGGAAAGGGACACTTTGTCTCCCGCCTCAGCTGGAGAGGCGTCCCAATTGCCCTGCCAAGCCTCGAGGAGAATCCAGAGTTGTCCCTCGCAACTAGGCAGGAGTCCTGACGTCGCTGAAGAAACACGTGGGTGGAAGGGCCATCCCCGTCGTAACTCGAGAATATACCCCAGGTTCCCGCCGCAACTCGAGAAAAACCATGAGACTTCCCCCTCGCCGCGAGATGAGGCCCGATTCCCCTGCACTGCGTGCAGAGCAATTCCGTGTTGCACATCACACATGAAAGGAGCCTTGATTTCCTTGATGGCACTCCAGAGAAACCCCAAGAACACTGTTTCAAGGCTAGAGGGATCCTGAGGTCACTGTAGCAACACGAAAGAGCTCCGTGGGCCAAAAATCAACTCGACATGAGAGGTTAGTCCCTGGCTTCGACTCCAGAGGAATACCACCTTACCACAAGCACCTCAAGAGGAGGCTTCTCTCAGCTCTAGGTATGTGAGAGGGACCCTGAGTTTGCGGCCTCAAGTGGAATGGACACCGCGATGCCCTGACTCGAAATAAGGCCGGATATCCCTGCAGTGACTGGAATGCAGGCTCGTCTTGCATCTCCCAAGAAGAAAGGATGTCTGAATCCCCTGTGGAGACCACAGAGAAAGACCTAGTTTCCCACCTCATCGCGACCGGAGGCCTCACATCCTTTGAAAACTCCAGAGGTACGCGGAGATCAGTGCCTCCAAAGGAGACGATGCCTGACTCCTCGTGAAACTTGATAGGAGTCCCAGGATTCTTGTGGCACGTGGAAAGAGACCCTTGGTCTCCCGCCTCAGCTGGAGAGGCGTTCCAATTGCCCTGCCAAGCCTCGAGGAGAATCCCGAGTTGTCCCTCGCAACTAGGCAGGAGTCCTGACGTGGCTGAACAAACACGTGGGTGGAAGGGCCATCCCCGTCGTAACTCGAGAATATACCCCAGGTTCCCGCCGCAACTCGAGAAAAACCATGAGACTTCCCCCTCGATGTGAGATGAGGCCCGATTCCCCTGTACTGCGTGCAGAGCAATTCCGTCTTGCACATCACACATGAAAGGAGCCTTGATTTCCTTGATGGCACTCCAGAGAAACCCCAAGAACACTGTTTCAAGGATAGAGGGATCCTGAGGTCACTGTAGCAACACGAAAGAACTCTGTGGACCAAAAATCAACTCGAAAAGAGAGGTTAGTCCCTGGATTCGTCTCCAGAGGATTACCACCTTACCACAAGCACCTCAAGAGGAGGCTTCTCTCAGCTCTAGGTATGTGAGAGGGACCCTGAGTTTGCGGCATCAAGTGGAATGGACACCGCGATGCCCTGACTCGAAATAAGGCCGGATATCCCTGCAGTGACTTCAATGCAGGCTCGTCTTGCATCTCCCAGGACGAAAGGATGTCGGAATCCCCTGTGGAAAGCACAGAGAAAGACTTAGTTCCCCACCTCATCGCGACCGATACCCTCACATCCTTTGAAAACTCCAGAGGTACGCGGAGATCAGTGCCTCCAAAGGAGACGATGCCTGACTCCTCGTGAAACTTGATAGGAGTCCCAGGATTCCTGTGGCACTTGGAAAGGGACACTTGGTCTCCCGCCTCAGCTGGAGAGGCGTCCCAATTGCCCTGCCAAGCCTCGAGGAGAATCCAGAGTTGTCCCTCGCAACTAGGCAGGACTCCTGACGTCGCTGAAGAAACACGTGGGTGGAAGGGCCATCCCCCTCGTAACTCGAGAATATACCCCAGGTTCCCGCCGCAACTCGAGAAAAACCATGAGACTTCCCCCTCGCCGCGAGATGAGGCCGGATTCCCCTGCACTTCGTGCAGAGCAATTCCGTGTTGCACATCACACATGAAAGGAGCCTTGATTTCCTTGATGGCACTCCAGAGAAACCCCAAGAACACTGTTTCAAGGCTAGAGGGATCCTGAGGTCACTGTAGCAACACGAAAGAGCTCCGTGGGCCAAAAATCAACTCGAGATGAGATGTTAGTCCCTGGCTTCGACTCCAGAGGAATACCACCTTACCACAAGCACCTCAAGAGGAGGCTTCTCTCAGCTCTAGGTATGTGAGAGGGACCCTGAGTTTGCGGCCTCAAGTGGAATGGACACCGCGATGCCCTGATGCGAAATAAGGCTGGATATCCCTGCAGTGACTTGAATGCAGGCTCGTCTTGCATCTCCCAAGATGAAAGGATGTCTGAATCCCCTGTGGAGACCACAGAGAAAGACCTAGTTCCCCACCTCATCGCGACCGGAGGCCTCACATCCTTTGAAAACTCCAGAGGTACGCGGAGATCAGTGCCTCCAAAGGAGACGATGCCTCACTCCTCGTGAAACTTGATAGGAGTCCCAGGATTCTTGTGGCACGTGGAAAGGGACCCTTGGTCTCCCGCCTCAGCTGGAGAGGCGTTCCAATTGCCCTGCCAAGCCTCGAGGAGAATCCCGAGTTGTCCCTCGCAACTAGGCAGGACTCCTGACGTCGCTGAAGAAACACGTGGGTGGAAGGGCCATCCCCGTCGTAACTGGAGAATATACCCCAGGTTCCCGCCGCAACTCGAGAAAAACCATGAGACTTCCCCCTCGATGCGAGATGAGGCCCGATTCCCCTGTACTGCATGCAGAGCAATTCCGTCTTGCACATCACACATGAAAGGAGCCTTGATTTCCTTGATGGCACTCCAGAGAAACCCCAAGAACACTGTTTCAAGGATAGAGGGATCCTGAGGTCACTGTAGCAACACGAAAGAACCCTGTGGACCACAAATCAACTCGAATAGAGAGGTTAGTCCCTGGATTCGTCTCCAGAGGAATACCACCTTACCACAAGCACCTCAAGAGGAGGCTTCTCTCAGCTCTAGGTATGTGAGAGGGACCCTGAGTTTGCTGCCTCAAGTGGAATGGACACCGCGATGCCCTGACTCGAAATAAGGCCGGATATCCCTGCAGTGACTGGAATGCAGCCTCGTCTTGCATCTCCCAAGACGAAAGGGTGTCTGAATCCCCAGTGGAGACCACAGAGAAAGACCTAGTTCCCCACCTCATCGCGACAGGAGGCCTCAAATCTTTTGAAAACTCCACAGATATGCGGAGATCAGCGCCTCCAAAGGAGACGATGCCTGACTCCTCGTGAAACTTGATAGGAGACCCAGGATTCCTGTGGCACGTGGAAAGGGACCCTTGGTCTCCCGTCTCAGCTGGAGAGGCGTCCCAATTGCCCTGCAAAGCCTCGAGGAGAATCCCGAGTTGTCCCTCGCAACTAGGCAGGAGTCCTGACGTCGCTGAACACACACGTGTGTGGAAGTGCCATCCCCGTCGTAACTCGAGAATATACCCCAGGTTCCCGCCGCAACTCGAGAAAAACCATGAGACTTCCCAATCGCCGCGAGATGAGGCCCGATTCCCCTGCACTGCATGCAGAGCAATTCCGTGTTGCACATCACACATGAAAGGAGCCTTGATTTCCTTGATGGCACTCCAGAGAAACCCCAAGAACACTGTTTCAAGGCTAGAGGGATCCTGAGGTCACTGTAGCAACACGAAAGAGCTCCGTGGACCAAGAATCAACACTAGATGAGAGGTTAGTCCCTGGCTTCGACTCCTGAGGAATACCACCTTACCACACACACCTCAAGAGGAGGCTTCTTTCAGCTCTAGGTATGTGAGAGGGACCCTGAGTTTGCGGCCTCAAGTGGAATGGACACCGCGATGCCCTGACGCGAAATAAGGCTGGATATCCCTGCAGTGACTTGAATGCAGGCTCGTCTTGCATCTCCCAAGATGAAAGGATGTCTGAATCCCCTGTGGAGACCACAGAGAAAGACCTAGTTCCCCACCTCATCGCGACCGGAGGCCTCACATCCTTTGAAAACTCCAGAGGTACGCGGAGATCAGTGCCTCCAAAGGAGACGATGCCTGACTCCTCGTGAAACTTGATAGGAGTCCCAGGATTCCTGTG
This sequence comes from Cervus elaphus, assembly GCF_910594005.1. NCBI lineage: Eukaryota > Metazoa > Chordata > Mammalia > Artiodactyla > Cervidae > Cervus > Cervus elaphus. The sequence continues at coordinate 8,438,064 of NC_057834.1, read as the reverse complement.
GCACGTGGAAAGGGACCCTTAGTCTCCCGCCTCAGCGGGAGAGGCGTCCCAATTGCCTTGCCAAGCCTCGAGGAGAATCCCGAGTTGTGTCTCGCAACTAGGCAAGAGTCCTGTCGTGGCTGAAGAAACACGTGTGTGGAAGGGCCATCCCCGTCGTAACTCGAGAATATACCCCAGGTTCCCGCCGCAACTCGAGAAAAACCATGAGACTTCCCCCTCGCCGCGAGATGAGGCCCGATTCCCCTGAACTGCATGCAGAGCAATTCTGTGTTGCACATCACACATGAAAGGAGCCTTGATTTCCTTCATGGCACTCCAGAGAAACCCCAAGAACACTGTTTCAAGGATAGAGGGATCCTGAGGTCACTGTAGCAACACGAAAGAGCTCCGTGGACCAAAAATCAACTCGAGATGAGAGGTTAGTCCCTGGCTTCGACTCCAGAGGAAAACCAGCTTACCACAAGCACCTCCAGAGGAGGTTTCTCTCAGCTCTAGGTATGTGAGAGGGACCCTGAGTTTGCGGCCTCAAGTGGAATGGACACCGCGATGCCCTGACTCGAAATAAGGCCGGATATCCCTGCAGTGACTGGAATGCAGGTTCGTCTTGCATCTCCCTAGACGAAAGGGTGTCTGAATCTCCTGTGGAGACCACAGAGAAAGACCTAGTTCCCCACCTCATCGCGACAGGAGGCCTCAAATCCTTTGAAAACTCCAGAGGTATGCGGAGATCAGTGCCTCCAAAGGAGACGATGCCTGACTCCTCGTGAAACTTGATAGGAGACCCAGGATTCCTGTGGCACTTGGAAAGGGACACTTGGTCTCCCGCCTCAGCTGGAGAGGCGTCCCAATTGCCCTGCAAATCCTCGAGGAGAATCCAGAGTTGTCCCTCGCAACTAGGCAGGAGTCCTGACGTCGCTGAAGAAACACGTGGGTGGAAGGGCCATCCCCGTCGTAACTCGAGAATATACCCCAGGTTCCCGCCGCAACTCGAGAAAAACCATGAGACTTCCCCCTCGCCGCGAGATGAGGCCCGATTTCCCTGCACTGCGTGCAGAGCAATTCCGTGTTGCACATCACACATGAAAGGAGTCTTGATTTCCTTGATGGCACTCCAGAGAAACCCCAAGAACACTGTTTCAAGGCTAGAGGGATCCTGAGGTCACTGTAGCAACACGAAAGAGCTCCGTGGACGAAAAAATCAACTCGAGATGAGAGGTTAGTCCCTGGCTTCGACTCCAGAGGAATACCACCTTACCACAAGCACCTCAAGAGGAGGCTTCTCTCAGCTCTAGGTATGTGAGAGGGACCCTGAGTTTGCGGCCTCAAGTGGAATGGACACCGCGATGCCCTGACTCGAAATAAGGCCGGATATCCCTGCAGTGACTGGAATGCAGCCTCGTCTTGCATCTCCCAAGACGAAAGGGTGTCTGAATCCCCAGTGGAGACCACAGAGAAAGACCTAGTTCCCCACCTCATCGCGACAGGAGGCCTCAAATCCTTTGAAAACTCCACAGGTATGCGGAGATCAGTGCCTCCAAAGGAGACGATGCCTGACTCCTCGTGAAACTTGATAGGAGACCCAGGATTCCTGTGGCACGTGGAAAGGGAACCTTGGTCTCCCGTCTCAGCTGGAGAGGCGTCCCAATTGCCCTGCAAAGCCTCGAGGAGAATCCCGAGTTGTCCCTCGCAACTAGGCAGGAGTCCTGACGTCGCTGAACACACACGTGTGTGGAAGTGCCATCCCCGTCGTAACTCGAGAATATACCCCAGGTTCCCGCCGCAACTCGAGAAAAACCATGAGACTTCCCCCTCGCTGGGAGATGAGGCCCGATTCCCCTGAACTGCATGCAGAGCAATTCCGTGTTGCACATCACACATGAAAGGAGCCTTGATTTCCTTGATGGCACTCCAGAGAATCCCCAAGAACACTGTTTCAAGGCTAGAGGGATCCTGAGGTCACTGTAGCAACACGAAAGAGCTCCGTGGACCAAGAATCAACACGAGATGAGAGGTTAGTCCCTGGCTTCGACTCCTGAGGAATACCACCTTACCACAAGCACCACAAGAGGAGGCTTCTCTCAGCTCTAGGTGTGTGAGAGGGACCCTGAGTTTGCGGCCTCAAGTGGAATGGACACCGCGATGCCCTGACTCGAAATAAGGCCGGATATCCCTGCAGTGACTGGAATGCAGGCTCGTCTTCCATCTCCCAATACGAAAGGGTGTCTGAATCCGCTGTGGAGACCACAGAGAAAGACCTAGTTCCCCACCTCATAGCGACAGGAGGCCTCAAATCCTTTGAAAACTCCAGAGGTTTGCGGAGATCAGTGCCTCCAAAGGAGACGATGCCTGACTCCTCGTGAAACTTGATAGGAGTCCCAGGATTCTTGTGGCACGTGGAAAGGGACCCTTGGTCTCCCGCCTCAGCTGGAGAGGCGTTCCAATTGCCGTGCCAAGCCTCGAGGAGAATCCCGAGTTGTCCCTCGCAACTAGGCAGGAGTCCTGACGTGGCTGAACAAACACGTGGGTGGAAGGGCCATCCCCGTCGTAACTCGAGAATATACCCCAGGTTCCCGCCGCACCTCGAGAAAAACCATGAGACTTCCCCCTCGATGCGAGATGAGGCCCGATTCCCCTGTACTGCGTGCAGAGCAATTTCGTGTTGCACATCACACATGAAAGGATCCTTGATTTCCTTGATGGCACTCCAGAGAAACCCCAAGAACACTGTTTCAAGGCTAGAGGGATCCTGAGGTCACTGTAGCAACACGAAAGAACTCTGTGGACCAAAAATCAACTCGAAAAGAGAGGTTAGTCCCTGGATTCATCTCCAGAGGAATACCACCTTACCACAAGCACCTCAAGAGGAGGCTTCTCTCAGCTCTAGGTATGTGAGAGGGACCCTGAGTTTGCGGCCTCAAGTGGAATGGACACCGCGATGCCCTGACTCGAAATAAGGCCGGATATCCCTGCAGTGACTTCAATGCAGGCTCGTCTTGCATCTCCCAGGACGAAAGAATGTCTGAATCCCCTGTGGAAAGCACAGAGAAAGACTTATTTCCCCACCTCATCGCGACCGATAGCCTCACATCCTTTGAAAACTCCAGAGGTACGCGGAGATCAGTGCCTCCAAAGGAGACGATGCCTGACTCCTCGTGAAACTTGATAGGAGTCCCAGGATTCCTGTGGCACTTGGAAAGGGACACTTTATCTCCCGCCTCAGCTGGAGAGGCGTCCCAATTGCCCTGCCAAGCCTCGAGGAGAATCCAGAGTTGTCCCTCGCAACTAGGCAGGAGTCCTGACGTCGCTGAAGAAACACGTGGGTGGAAGGGCCATCCCCGTCGTAACTCGAGAATATACCCCAGGTTCCCGCCGCAACTCGAGAAAAACCATGAGACTTCCCCCTCGCCGCGAGATGAGGCCCGATTCCCCTGCACTGCGTGCAGAGCAATTCCGTGTTGCACATCACACATGAAAGGAGCCTTGATTTCCTTGATGGCACTCCAGAGAAACCCCAAGAACACTGTTTCAAGGCTAGAGGGATCCTGAGGTCACTGTAGCAACACGAAAGAGCTCCGTGGGCGAAAAATCAACTCGACATGAGAGGTTAGTCCCTGGCTTCGACTCCAGAGGAATACCACCTTACCACAAGCACCTCAAGAGGAGGCTTCTCTCAGCTCTAGGTATGTGAGAGGGACCCTGAGTTTGCGGCCTCAAGTGGAATGGACACCGCGATGCCCTGACTCGAAATAAGGCCGGATATCCCTGCAGTGACTGGAATGCAGGCTCGTCTTGCATCTCCCAAGAAGAAAGGATGTCTGAATCCCCTGTGGAGACCACAGAGAAAGACCTAGTTTCCCACCTCATCGCGACCGGAGGCCTCACATCCTTTGAAAACTCCAGAGGTACGCGGAGATCAGTGCCTCCAAAGGAGACGATGCCTGACTCCTCGTGAAACTTGATAGGAGTCCCAGGATTCTTGTGGCACGTGGAAAGAGACCCTTGGTCTCCCGCCTCAGCTGGAGAGGCGTTCCAATTGCCCTGCCAAGCCTCGAGGAGAATCCCGAGTTGTCCCTCGCAACTAGGCAGGAGTCCTGACGTGGCTGAACAAACACGTGGGTGGAAGGGCCATCCCCGTCGTAACTCGAGAATATACCCCAGGTTCCCGCCGCAGCTCGAGAAAAACCATGAGACTTCCCCCTCGATGCGAGATGAGGCCCGATTCCCCTGTACTGCGTGCAGAGCAATTTCGTGTTGCACATCACACATGAAAGGATCCTTGATTTCCTTGATGGCACTCCAGAGAAACCCCAAGAACACTGTTTCAAGGCTAGAGGGATCCTGAGGTCACTGTAGCAACACGAAAGAACTCTGTGGACCAAAAATCAACTCGAAAAGTGAGGTTAGTCCCTGGATTCATCTCCAGAGGAATACCACCTTACCACAAGCACCTCAAGAGGAGGCTTCTCTCAGCTCTAGGTATGTGAGAGGGACCCTGAGTTTGCGGCCTCAAGTGGAATGGACACCGCGATGCCCTGACTCGAAATAAGGCCGGATATCCCTGCAGTGACTTCAATGCAGGCTCGTCTTGCATCTCCCAGGACGAAAGAATGTCTGAATCCCCTGTGGAAAGCACAGAGAAAGACTTATTTCCCCACCTCATCGCGACCGATAGCCTCACATCCTTTGAAAACCCCAGAGGTACGCGGAGATCAGTGCCTCCAAAGGAGACGATGCCTCACTCCTCGTGAAACTTGATAGGAGTCCCAGGATTCCTGTGGCACTTGGAAAGGGACACTTTGTCTCCCGCCTCAGCTGGAGAGGCGTCCCAATTGCCCTGCCAAGCCTCGAGGAGAATCCAGAGTTGTCCCTCGCAACTAGGCAGGAGTCCTGACGTCGCTGAAGAAACACGTGTGTGGAAGGGCCATCCCCGTCGTAACTGGAGAATATACCCCAGGTTCCCGCCGCAACTCGAGAAAAACCATGAGACTTCCCCCTCGCCGCGAGATGAGGCCCGATTCCCCTGCACTTCGTGCAGAGCAATTCCGTGTTGCACATCACACATGAAAGGAGCCTTGATTTCCTTGATGGCACTCCAGAGAAACCCCAAGAACACTGTTTCAAGGCTAGAGGGATCCTGAGGTCACTGTAGCAACACGAAAGAACTCCGTGGGCGAAAAATCAACTCGAGATGAGAGGTTAGTCCCTGGCTTCGACTCCAGAGGAATACCACCTTACCACAAGCACCTCAAGAGGAGGCTTCTCTCAGCTCTAGGTATGTGAGAGGGACCCTGAGTTTGCGGACTCAAGTGGAATGGACACCGCGATGCCCTGACGCGAAATAAGGCTGGATATCCCTGCAGTGACTTGAATGCAGGCTCGTCTTGCATCTCCCAAGATGAAAGGATGTCTGAATCCCCTGTGGAGACCACAGAGAAAGACCTAGTTCCCCACCTCATCGCGACCCGAGGCCTCACATCCTTTGAAAACTCCAGAGGTACGCGGAGATCAGTGCCTCCAAAGGAGACGATGCCTGACTCCTCGTGAAACTTGATAGGAGTCCCAGGATTCCTGTGGCACGTGGAAAGGGACCCTTGGTCTCCCGCCTCAGCTGGAGAGGCGTCCCAATTGCCTTGCCAAGCCTCGATGAGAATCCCGAGTTGTGTCTCGCAACTAGGCAAGAGTCCTGACGTGGCTGAAGAAACACGTGTGTGGAAGGTCCATCCCCGTCGTAACTCGAGAATATACCCCAGGTTCCCGCCGCAACTCGAGAAAAACAATGAGACTTCCCCCTCGCCGTGATATGAGGCCCGATTCCCCTGCACTGCGTGCAGAGCAATTCTGTGTTGCACATCACACATGAAAGGAGCCTTGATTTCCTTCATGGCACTCCAGAGAAACCCCAAGAACACTGTTTCAAGGCTAGAGGGATCCCGAGGTCACTGTAGCAACAAGAAAGAGCTCCGTGGACCAAAAATCAACTCGAGATGAGAGGTTAGTCCCTGGCTTCGACTCCAGAGGAATACCACCTTACCACAAGCACCACAAGAGGAGGCTTCTCTCAGCTCTAGGTGTGTGAGAGGGACCCTGAGTTTGCGGCCTCAAGTGGAATGGACACCGCGATGCCCTGACTCGAAATAAGGCCGGATATCCCTGCAGTGACTGGAATGCAGGCTCGTCTTCCATCTCCCAATACGAAAGGGTGTCTGAATCCGCTGTGGAGACCACAGAGAAAGACCTAGTTCCCCACCTCATCGCGACAGGAGGCCTCAAATCCTTTGAAAACTCCAGAGGTTTGCGGAGATCAGTGCCTCCAAAGGAGACGATGCCTGACTCCTCGTGAAACTTGATAGGAGTCCCAGGATTCTTGTGGCACGTGGAAAGGGACCCTTGGTCTCCCGCCTCAGCTGGAGAGGCGTTCCAATTGCCGTGCCAAGCCTCGAGGAGAATCCCGAGTTGTCCCTCGCAACTAGGCAGGAGTCCTGACGTGGCTGAACAAACACGTGGGTGGAAGGGCCATCCCCGTCGTAACTCGAGAATATACCCCAGGTTCCCGCCGCACCTCGAGAAAAACCATGAGACTTCCCCCTCGATGCGAGATGAGGCCCGATTCCCCTGTACTGCGTGCAGAGCAATTTCGTGTTGCACATCACACATGAAAGGATCCTTGATTTCCTTGATGGCACTCCAGAGAAACCCCAAGAACACTGTTTCAAGGCTAGAGGGATCCTGAGGTCACTGTAGCAACACGAAAGAGCTCCGTGGGCGAAAAATCAACTCGACATGAGAGGTTAGTCCCTGGCTTCGACTCCAGAGGAATACCACCTTACCACAAGCACCTCAAGAGGAGGCTTCTCTCAGCTCTAGGTATGTGAGAGGGACCCTGAGTTTGCGGCCTCAAGTGGAATGGACACCGCGATGCCCTGACTCGAAATAAGGCCGGATATCCCTGCAGTGACTGGAATGCAGGCTCGTCTTGCATCTCCCAAGAAGAAAGGATGTCTGAATCCCCTGTGGAGACCACAGAGAAAGACCTAGTTTCCCACCTCATCGCGACCGGAGGCCTCACATCCTTTGAAAACTCCAGAGGTACGCGGAGATCAGTGCCTCCAAAGGAGACGATGCCTGACTCCTCGTGAAACTTGATAGGAGTCCCAGGATTCTTGTGGCACGTGGAAAGAGACCCTTGGTCTCCCGCCTCAGCTGGAGAGGCGTTCCAATTGCCCTGCCAAGCCTCGAGGAGAATCCCGAGTTGTCCCTCGCAACTAGGCAGGAGTCCTGACGTGGCTGAACAAACACGTGGGTGGAAGGGCCATCCCCGTCGTAACTCGAGAATATACCCCAGGTTCCCGCCGCAACTCGAGAAAAACCATGAGACTTCCCCCTCGATGTGAGATGAGGCCCGATTCCCCTGTACTGCGTGCAGAGCAATTCCGTCTTGCACATCACACATGAAAGGAGCCTTGATTTCCTTGATGGCACTCCAGAGAAACCCCAAGAACACTGTTTCAAGGATAGAGGGATCCTGAGGTCACTGTAGCAACACGAAAGAACTCTGTGGACCAAAAATCAACTCGAAAAGAGAGGTTAGTCCCTGGATTCGTCTCCAGAGGATTACCACCTTACCACAAGCACCTCAAGAGGAGGCTTCTCTCAGCTCTAGGTATGTGAGAGGGACCCTGAGTTTGCGGCATCAAGTGGAATGGACACCGCGATGCCCTGACTCGAAATAAGGCCGGATATCCCTGCAGTGACTTCAATGCAGGCTCGTCTTGCATCTCCCAGGACGAAAGGATGTCTGAATCCCCTGTGGAAAGCACAGAGAAAGACTTAGTTCCCCACCTCATCGCGACCGATAGCCTCACATCCTTTGAAAACTCCAGAGGTACGCGGAGATCAGTGCCTCCAAAGGAGACGATGCCTGACTCCTCGTGAAACTTGATAGGAGTCCCAGGATTCCTGTGGCACTTGGAAAGGGACACTTGGTCTCCCGCCTCAGCTGGAGAGGCGTCCCAATTGCCCTGCCAAGCCTCGAGGAGAATCCAGAGTTGTCCCTCGCAACTAGGCAGGACTCCTGACGTCGCTGAAGAAACACGTGGGTGGAAGGGCCATCCCCCTCGTAACTCGAGAATATACCCCAGGTTCCCGCCGCAACTCGAGAAAAACCATGAGACTTCCCCCTCGCCGCGAGATGAGGCCGGATTCCCCTGCACTTCGTGCAGAGCAATTCCGTGTTGCACATCACACATGAAAGGAGCCTTGATTTCCTTGATGGCACTCCAGAGAAACCCCAAGAACACTGTTTCAAGGCTAGAGGGATCCTGAGGTCACTGTAGCAACACGAAAGAGCTCCGTGGGCCAAAAATCAACTCGAGATGAGAGGTTAGTCCCTGGCTTCGACTCCAGAGGAATACCACCTTACCACAAGCACCTCAAGAGGAGGCTTCTCTCAGCTCTAGGTATGTGAGAGGGACCCTGAGTTTGCGGCCTCAAGTGGAATGGACACCGCGATGCCCTGACGCGAAATAAGGCTGGATATCCCTGCAGTGACTTGAATGCAGGCTCGTCTTGCATCTCCCAAGATGAAAGGATGTCTGAATCCCCTGTGGAGACCACAGAGAAAGACCTAGTTCCCCACCTCATCGCGACCGGAGGCCTCACATCCTTTGAAAACTCCAGAGGTACGCGGAGATCAGTGCCTCCAAAGGAGACGATGCCTCACTCCTCGTGAAACTTGATAGGAGTCCCAGGATTCTTGTGGCACGTGGAAAGGGACCCTTGGTCTCCCGCCTCAGCTGGAGAGGCGTTCCAATTGCCCTGCCAAGCCTCGAGGAGAATCCCGAGTTGTCCCTCGCAACTAGGCAGGACTCCTGACGTCGCTGAAGAAACACGTGGGTGGAAGGGCCATCCCCGTCGTAACTGGAGAATATACCCCAGGTTCCCGCCGCAACTCGAGAAAAACCATGAGACTTCCCCCTCGATGCGAGATGAGGCCCGATTCCCCTGTACTGCATGCAGAGCAATTCCGTGTTGCACATCACACATGAAAGGAGCCTTGATTTCCTTGATGGCACTCCAGAGAAACCCCAAGAACACTGTTTCAAGGATAGAGGGATCCTGAGGTCACTGTAGCAACACGAAAGAACCCTGTGGACCACAAATCAACTCGAATAGAGAGGTTAGTCCCTGGATTCGTCTCCAGAGGAATACCACCTTACCACAAGCACCTCAAGAGGAGGCTTCTCTCAGCTCTAGGTATGTGAGAGGGACCCTGAGTTTGCTGCCTCAAGTGGAATGGACACCGCGATGCCCTGACTCGAAATAAGGCCGGATATCCCTGCAGTGACTGGAATGCAGCCTCGTCTTGCATCTCCCAAGACGAAAGGGTGTCTGAATCCCCAGTGGAGACCACAGAGAAAGACCTAGTTCCCCACCTCATCGCGACAGGAGGCCTCAAATCTTTTGAAAACTCCACAGGTATGCGGAGATCAGCGCCTCCAAAGGAGACGATGCCTGACTCCTCGTGAAACTTGATAGGAGACCCAGGATTCCTGTGGCACGTGGAAAGGGAACCTTGGTCTCCCGTCTCAGCTGGAGAGGCGTCCCAATTGCCCTGCAAGCCTCGAGGAGAATCCCGAGTTGTCCCTCGCAACTAGGCAGGAGTCCTGACGTCGCTGAACACACACGTGTGTGGAAGTGCCATCCCCGTCGTAACTCGAGAATATACCCCAGGTTCCCGCCGCAACTCGAGAAAAACCATGAGACTTCCCAATCGCCGCGAGATGAGGCCCGATTCCCCTGCACTGCATGCAGAGCAATTCCGTGTTGCACATCACACATGAAAGGATCCTTGATTTCCTTGATGGCACTCCAGAGAAACCCCAAGAACACTGTTTCAAGGCTAGAGGGATCCTGAGGTCACTGTAGCAACACGAAAGAGCTCCGTGGACCAAGAATCAACACTAGATGAGAGGTTAGTCCCTGGCTTCGACTCCTGAGGAATACCACCTTACCACACACACCTCAAGAGGAGGCTTCTTTCAGCTCTAGGTATGTGAGAGGGACCCTGAGTTTGCGGCCTCAAGTGGAATGGACACCGCGATGCCCTGACGCAAAATAAGGCTGGATATCCCTGCAGTGACTTGAATGCAGGCTCGTCTTGCATCTCCCAAGATGAAAGGATGTCTGAATCCCCTGTGGAGACCACAGAGAAAGACCTAGTTCCCCACCTCATCGCGACCGGAGGCCTCACATCCTTTGAAAACTCCAGAGGTACGCGGAGATCAGTGCCTCCAAAGGAGACGATGCCTGACTCCTCGTGAAACTTGATAGGAGTCCCAGGATTCCTGTGGCACGTGGAAAGGGACCCTTAGTCTCCCGCCTCAGCGGGAGAGGCGTCCCAATTGCCTTGCCAAGCCTCGAGGAGAATCCCGAGTTGTGTCTCGCAACTAGGCAAGAGTCCTGTCGTGGCTGAAGAAACACGTGTGTGGAAGGGCCATCCCCGTCGTAACTCGAGAATATACCCCAGGTTCCCGCCGCAACTCGAGAAAAACCATGAGACTTCCCCCTCGCCGCGAGATGAGGCCCGATTCCCCTGAACTGCGTGCAGAGCAATTCTGTGTTGCACATCACACATGAAAGGAGCCTTGATTTCCTTCATGGCACTCCAGAGAAACCCCAAGAACACTGTTTCAAGGCTAGAGGGATCCTGAGGTCACTGTAGCAACACGAAAGAGCTCCGTGGGCCAAAAATCAACTCGAGATGAGAGGTTAGTCCCTGGCTTCGACTCCAGAGGAAAACCAGCTTACCACAAGCACCTCAAGAGGAGGTTTCTCTCAGCTCTAGGTATGTGAGAGGGACCCTGAGTTTGCGGCCTCAAGTGGAATGGACACCGCGATGCCCTGACTCGAAATAAGGCCGGATATCCCTGCAGTGACTGGAATGCAGCCTCGTCTTGCATCTCCCTAGACGAAAGGGTGTCTGAATCCCCAGTGGAGACCACAGAGAAAGACCTAGTTCCCCACCTCATCGCGACAGGAGGCCTCAAATCCTTTGAAAACTCCACAGGTATGCGGAGATCAGTGCCTCCAAAGGAGACGATGCCTGACTCCTCGTGAAACTTGATAGGAGACCCAGGATTCCTGTGGCACGTGGAAAGGGAACCTTGGTCTCCCGTCTCAGCTGGAGAGGCGTCCCAATTGCCCTGCAAAGCCTCGAGGAGAATCCCGAGTTGTCCCTCGCAACTAGGCAGGAGTCCTGACGTCGCTGAACACACACGTGTGTGGAAGTGCCATCCCCGTCGTAACTCGAGAATATACCCCAGGTTCCCGCCGCAACTCGAGAAAAACCATGAGACTTCCCCCTCGCTGGGAGATGAGGCCCGATTCCCCTGAACTGCATGCAGAGCAATTCCGTGTTGCACATCACACATGAAAGGAGCCTTGATTTCCTTGATGGCACTCCAGAGAATCCCCAAGAACACTGTTTCAAGGCTAGAGGGATCCTGAGGTCACTGTAGCAACACGAAAGAGCTCCGTGGACCAAGAATCAACACGAGATGAGAGGTTAGTCCCTGTCTTCGACTCCTGAGGAATACCACCTTACCACAAGCACCACAAGAGGAGGCTTCTCTCAGCTCTAGGTGTGTGAGAGGGACCCTGAGTTTGCGGCCTCAAGTGGAATGGACACCGCGATGCCCTGACTCGAAATAAGGCCGGATATCCCTGCAGTGACTGGAATGCAGGCTCGTCTTCCATCTCCCAATACGAAAGGGTGTCTGAATCCGCTGTGGAGACCACAGAGAAAGACCTAGTTCCCCACCTCATCGCGACAGGAGGCCTCAAATCCTTTGAAAACTCCAGAGGTTTGCGGAGATCAGTGCCTCCAAAGGAGACGATGCCTGACTCCTCGTGAAACTTGATAGGAGTCCCAGGATTCTTGTGGCACGTGGAAAGGGACACTTGGTCTCCCGCCTCAGCTGGAGAGGCGTTCCAATTGCCGTGCCAAGCCTCGAGGAGAATCCCGAGTTGTCCCTCGCAACTAGGCAGGAGTCCTGACGTGGCTGAACAAACACGTGGGTGGAAGGGCCATCCCCGTCGTAACTCGAGAATATACCCCAGGTTCCCGCCGCACCTCGAGAAAAACCATGAGACTTCCCCCTCGATGCGAGATGAGGCCCGATTCCCCTGTACTGCGTGCAGAGCAATTTCGTGTTGCACATCACACATGAAAGGATCCTTGATTTCCTTGATGGCACTCCAGAGAAACCCCAAGAACACTGTTTCAAGGCTAGAGGGATCCTGAGGTCACTGTAGCAACACGAAAGAACTCTGTGGACCAAAAATCAACTCGAAAAGAGAGGTTAGTCCCTGGATTCATCTCCAGAGGAATACCACCTTACCACAAGCACCTCAAGAGGAGGCTTCTCTCAGCTCTAGGTATGTGAGAGGGACCCTGAGTTTGCGGCCTCAAGTGGAATGGACACCGCGATGCCCTGACTCGAAATAAGGCCGGATATCCCTGCAGTGACTTCAATGCAGGCTCGTCTTGCATCTCCCAGGACGAAAGAATGTCTGAATCCCCTGTGGAAAGCACAGAGAAAGACTTATTTCCCCACCTCATCGCGACCGATAGCCTCACATCCTTTGAAAACTCCAGAGGTACGCGGAGATCAGTGCCTCCAAAGGAGACGATGCCTGACTCCTCGTGAAACTTGATAGGAGTCCCAGGATTCCTGTGGCACTTGGAAAGGGACACTTTGTCTCCCGCCTCAGCTGGAGAGGCGTCCCAATTGCCCTGCCAAGCCTCGAGGAGAATCCAGAGTTGTCCCTCGCAACTAGGCAGGAGTCCTGACGTCGCTGAAGAAACACGTGGGTGGAAGGGCCATCCCCGTCGTAACTCGAGAATATACCCCAGGTTCCCGCCGCAACTCGAGAAAAACCATGAGACTTCCCCCTCGCCGCGAGATGAGGCCCGATTCCCCTGCACTGCGTGCAGAGCAATTCCGTGTTGCACATCACACATGAAAGGAGCCTTGATTTCCTTGATGGCACTCCAGAGAAACCCCAAGAACACTGTTTCAAGGCTAGAGGGATCCTGAGGTCACTGTAGCAACACGAAAGAGCTCCGTGGGCGAAAAATCAACTCGACATGAGAGGTTAGTCCCTGGCTTCGACTCCAGAGGAATACCACCTTACCACAAGCACCTCAAGAGGAGGCTTCTCTCAGCTCTAGGTATGTGAGAGGGACCCTGAGTTTGCGGCCTCAAGTGGAATGGACACCGCGATGCCCTGACTCGAAATAAGGCCGGATATCCCTGCAGTGACTGGAATGCAGGCTCGTCTTGCATCTCCCAAGAAGAAAGGATGTCTGAATCCCCTGTGGAGACCACAGAGAAACACCTAGTTTCCCACCTCATCGCGACCGGAGGCCTCACATCCTTTGAAAACTCCAGAGGTACGCGGAGATCAGTGCCTCCAAAGGAGACGATGCCTGACTCCTCGTGAAACTTGATAGGAGTCCCAGGATTCTTGTGGCACGTGGAAAGAGACCCTTGGTCTCCCGCCTCAGCTGGAGAGGCGTTCCAATTGCCCTGCCAAGCCTCGAGGAGAATCCCGAGTTGTCCCTCGCAACTAGGCAGGAGTCCTGACGTCGCTGAACAAACACGTGGGTGGAAGGGCCATCCCCGTCGTAACTCGAGAATATACCCCAGGTTCCCGCCGCAACTCGAGAAAAACCATGAGACTTCCCCCTCGATGTGAGATGAGGCCCGATTCCCCTGTACTGCGTGCAGAGCAATTCCGTCTTGCACATCACACATGAAAGGAGCCTTGATTTCCTTGATGGCACTCCAGAGAAACCCCAAGAACACTGTTTCAAGGATAGAGGGATCCTGAGGTCACTGTAGCAACACGAAAGAACTCTGTGGACCAAAAATCAACTCGAAAAGAGAGGTTAGTCCCTGGATTCGTCTCCAGAGGATTACCACCTTACCACAAGCACCTCAAGAGGAGGCTTCTCTCAGCTCTAGGTATGTGAGAGGGACCCTGAGTTTGCGGCATCAAGTGGAATGGACACCGCGATGCCCTGACTCGAAATAAGGCCGGATATCCCTGCAGTGACTTCAATGCAGGCTCGTCTTGCATCTCCCAGGACGAAAGGATGTCTGAATCCCCTGTGGAAAGCACAGAGAAAGACTTAGTTCCCCACCTCATCGCGACCGATAGCCTCACATCCTTTGAAAACTCCAGAGGTACGCGGAGATCAGTGCCTCCAAAGGAGACGATGCCTGACTCCTCGTGAAACTTGATAGGAGTCCCAGGATTCCTGTGGCACTTGGAAAGGGACACTTGGTCTCCCGCCTCAGCTGGAGAGGCGTCCCAATTGCCCTGCCAAGCCTCGAGGAGAATCCAGAGTTGTCCCTCGCAACTAGGCAGGACTCCTGACGTCGCTGAAGAAACACGTGGGTGGAAGGGCCATCCCCCTCGTAACTCGAGAATATACCCCAGGTTCCCGCCGCAACTCGAGAAAAACCATGAGACTTCCCCCTCGCCGCGAGATGAGGCCGGATTCCCCTGCACTTCGTGCAGAGCAATTCCGTGTTGCACATCACACATGAAAGGAGCCTTGATTTCCTTGATGGCACTCCAGAGAAACCCCAAGAACACTGTTTCAAGGCTAGAGGGATCCTGAGGTCACTGTAGCAACACGAAAGAGCTCCGTGGGCCAAAAATCAACTCGAGATGAGAGGTTAGTCCCTGGCTTCGACTCCAGAGGAATACCACCTTACCACAAGCACCTCAAGAGGAGGCTTCTCTCAGCTCTAGGTATGTGAGAGGGACCCTGAGTTTGCGGCCTCAAGTGGAATGGACACCGCGATGCCCTGACGCGAAATAAGGCTGGATATCCCTGCAGTGACTTGAATGCAGGCTCGTCTTGCATCTCCCAAGATGAAAGGATGTCTGAATCCCCTGTGGAGACCACAGAGAAAGACCTAGTTCCCCACCTCATCGCGACCGGAGGCCTCACATCCTTTGAAAACTCCAGAGGTACGCGGAGATCAGTGCCTCCAAAGGAGACGATGCCTCACTCCTCGTGAAACTTGATAGGAGTCCCAGGATTCTTGTGGCACGTGGAAAGGGACCCTTGGTCTCCCGCCTCAGCTGGAGAGGCGTTCCAATTGCCCTGCCAAGCCTCGAGGAGAATCCCGAGTTGTCCCTCGCAACTAGGCAGGACTCCTGACGTCGCTGAAGAAACACGTGGGTGGAAGGGCCATCCCCGTCGTAACTGGAGAATATACCCCAGGTTCCCGCCGCAACTCGAGAAAAACCATGAGACTTCCCCCTCGATGCGAGATGAGGCCCGATTCCCCTGTACTGCATGCAGAGCAATTCCGTGTTGCACATCACACATGAAAGGAGCCTTGATTTCCTTGATGGCACTCCAGAGAAACCCCAAGAACACTGTTTCAAGGATAGAGGGATCCTGAGGTCACTGTAGCAACACGAAAGAACCCTGTGGACCACAAATCAACTCGAATAGAGAGGTTAGTCCCTGGATTCGTCTCCAGAGGAATACCACCTTACCACAAGCACCTCAAGAGGAGGCTTCTCTCAGCTCTAGGTATGTGAGAGGGACCCTGAGTTTGCTGCCTCAAGTGGAATGGACACCGCGATGCCCTGACTCGAAATAAGGCCGGATATCCCTGCAGTGACTGGAATGCAGCCTCGTCTTGCATCTCCCAAGACGAAAGGGTGTCTGAATCCCCAGTGGAGACCACAGAGAAAGACCTAGTTCCCCACCTCATCGCGACAGGAGGCCTCAAATCTTTTGAAAACTCCACAGGTATGCGGAGATCAGCGCCTCCAAAGGAGACGATGCCTGACTCCTCGTGAAACTTGATAGGAGACCCAGGATTCCTGTGGCACGTGGAAAGGGAACCTTGGTCTCCCGTCTCAGCTGGAGAGGCGTCCCAATTGCCCTGCAAAGCCTCGAGGAGAATCCCGAGTTGTCCCTCGCAACTAGGCAGGAGTCCTGACGTCGCTGAACACACACGTGTGTGGAAGTGCCATCCCCGTCGTAACTCGAGAATATACCCCAGGTTCCCGCCGCAACTCGAGAAAAACCATGAGACTTCCCAATCGCCGCGAGATGAGGCCCGATTCCCCTGCACTGCATGCAGAGCAATTCCGTGTTGCACATCACACATGAAAGGAGCCTTGATTTCCTTGATGGCACTCCAGAGAAACCCCAAGAACACTGTTTCAAGGCTAGAGGGATCCTGAGGTCACTGTAGCAACACGAAAGAGCTCCGTGGACCAAGAATCAACACTAGATGAGAGGTTAGTCCCTGGCTTCGACTCCTGAGGAATACCACCTTACCACACACACCTCAAGAGGAGGCTTCTTTCAGCTCTAGGTATGTGAGAGGGACCCTGAGTTTGCGGCCTCAAGTGGAATGGACACCGCGATGCCCTGACGCAAAATAAGGCTGGATATCCCTGCAGTGACTTGAATGCAGGCTCGTCTTGCATCTCCCAAGATGAAAGGATGTCTGAATCCCCTGTGGAGACCACAGAGAAAGACCTAGTTCCCCACCTCATCGCGACCGGAGGCCTCACATCCTTTGAAAACTCCAGAGGTACGCGGAGATCAGTGCCTCCAAAGGAGACGATGCCTGACTCCTCGTGAAACTTGATAGGAGTCCCAGGATTCCTGTGGCACGTGGAAAGGGACCCTTAGTCTCCCGCCTCAGCGGGAGAGGCGTCCCAATTGCCTTGCCAAGCCTCGAGGAGAATCCCGAGTTGTGTCTCGCAACTAGGCAAGAGTCCTGTCGTGGCTGAAGAAACACGTGTGTGGAAGGGCCATCCCCGTCGTAACTCGAGAATATACCCCAGGTTCCCGCCGCAACTCGAGAAAAACCATGAGACTTCCCCCTCGCCGCGAGATGAGGCCCGATTCCCCTGAACTGCGTGCAGAGCAATTCTGTGTTGCACATCACACATGAAAGGAGCCTTGATTTCCTTCATGGCACTCCAGAGAAACCCCAAGAACACTGTTTCAAGGCTAGAGGGATCCTGAGGTCACTGTAGCAACACGAAAGAGCTCCGTGGAGCAAAAATCAACTCGAGATGAGAGGTTAGTCCCTGGCTTCGACTCCAGAGGAAAACCAGCTTACCACAAGCACCTCAAGAGGAGGTTTCTCTCAGCTCTAGGTATGTGAGAGGGACCCTGAGTTTGCGGCCTCAAGTGGAATGGACACCGCGATGCCCTGACTCGAAATAAGGCCGGATATCCCTGCAGTGACTGGAATGCAGCCTCGTCTTGCATCTCCCTAGACGAAAGGGTGTCTGAATCCCCAGTGGAGACCACAGAGAAAGACCTAGTTCCCCACCTCATCGCGACAGGAGGCCTCAAATCCTTTGAAAACTCCACAGGTATGCGGAGATCAGTGCCTCCAAAGGAGACGATGCCTGACTCCTCGTGAAACTTGATAGGAGACCCAGGATTCCTGTGGCACGTGGAAAGGGAACCTTGGTCTCCCGTCTCAGCTGGAGAGGCGTCCCAATTGCCCTGCAAAGCCTCGAGGAGAATCCCGAGTTGTCCCTCGCAACTAGGCAGGAGTCCTGACGTCGCTGAACACACACGTGTGTGGAAGTGCCATCCCCGTCGTAACTCGAGAATATACCCCAGGTTCCCGCCGCAACTCGAGAAAAACCATGAGACTTCCCCCTCGCTGGGAGATGAGGCCCGATTCCCCTGAACTGCATGCAGAGCAATTCCGTGTTGCACATCACACATGAAAGGAGCCTTGATTTCCTTGATGGCACTCCAGAGAATCCCCAAGAACACTGTTTCAAGGCTAGAGGGATCCTGAGGTCACTGTAGCAACACGAAAGAGCTCCGTGGACCAAGAATCAACACGAGATGAGAGGTTAGTCCCTGGCTTCGACTCCTGAGGAATACCACCTTACCACAAGCACCACAAGAGGAGGCTTCTCTCAGCTCTAGGTGTGTGAGAGGGACCCTGAGTTTGCGGCCTCAAGTGGAATGGACACCGCGATGCCCTGACTCGAAATAAGGCCGGATATCCCTGCAGTGACTGGAATGCAGGCTCGTCTTCCATTTCCCAATACGAAAGGGTGTCTGAATCCGCTGTGGAGACCACAGAGAAAGACCTAGTTCCCCACCTCATCGCGACAGGAGGCCTCAAATCCTTTGAAAACTCCAGAGGTTTGCGGAGATCAGTGCCTCCAAAGGAGACGATGCCTGACTCCTCGTGAAACTTGATAGGAGTCCCAGGATTCTTGTGGCACGTGGAAAGGGACACTTGGTCTCCCGCCTCAGCTGGAGAGGCGTTCCAATTGCCGTGCCAAGCCTCGAGGAGAATCCCGAGTTGTCCCTCGCAACTAGGCAGGAGTCCTGACGTGGCTGAACAAACACGTGGGTGGAAGGGCCATCCCCGTCGTAACTCGAGAATATACCCCAGGTTCCCGCCGCACCTCGAGAAAAACCATGAGACTTCCCCCTCGATGCGAGATGAGGCCCGATTCCCCTGTACTGCGTGCAGAGCAATTTCGTGTTGCACATCACACATGAAAGGATCCTTGATTTCCTTGATGGCACTCCAGAGAAACCCCAAGAACACTGTTTCAAGGCTAGAGGGATCCTGAGGTCACTGTAGCAACACGAAAGAACTCTGTGGACCAAAAATCAACTCGAAAAGAGAGGTTAGTCCCTGGATTCATCTCCAGAGGAATACCACCTTACCACAAGCACCTCAAGAGGAGGCTTCTCTCAGCTCTAGGTATGTGAGAGGGACCCTGAGTTTGCGGCCTCAAGTGGAATGGACACCGCGATGCCCTGACTCGAAATAAGGCCGGATATCCCTGCAGTGACTTCAATGCAGGCTCGTCTTGCATCTCCCAGGACGAAAGAATGTCTGAATCCCCTGTGGAAAGCACAGAGAAAGACTTATTTCCCCACCTCATCGCGACCGATAGCCTCACATCCTTTGAAAACTCCAGAGGTACGCGGAGATCAGTGCCTCCAAAGGAGACGATGCCTGACTCCTCGTGAAACTTGATAGGAGTCCCAGGATTCCTGTGGCACTTGGAAAGGGACACTTTGTCTCCCGCCTCAGCTGGAGAGGCGTCCCAATTGCCCTGCCAAGCCTCGAGGAGAATCCAGAGTTGTCCCTCGCAACTAGGCAGGAGTCCTGACGTCGCTGAAGAAACACGTGGGTGGAAGGGCCATCCCCGTCGTAACTCGAGAATATACCCCAGGTTCCCGCCGCAACTCGAGAAAAACCATGAGACTTCCCCCTCGCCGCGAGATGAGGCCCGATTCCCCTGCACTGCGTGCAGAGCAATTCCGTGTTGCACATCACACATGAAAGGAGCCTTGATTTCCTTGATGGCACTCCAGAGAAACCCCAAGAACACTGTTTCAAGGCTAGAGGGATCCTGAGGTCACTGTAGCAACACGAAAGAGCTCCGTGGGCGAAAAATCAACTCGACATGAGAGGTTAGTCCCTGGCTTCGACTCCAGAGGAATACCACCTTACCACAAGCACCTCAAGAGGAGGCTTCTCTCAGCTCTAGGTATGTGAGAGGGACCCTGAGTTTGCGGCCTCAAGTGGAATGGACACCGCGATGCCCTGACTCGAAATAAGGCCGGATATCCCTGCAGTGACTGGAATGCAGGCTCGTCTTGCATCTCCCAAGAAGAAAGGATGTCTGAATCCCCTGTGGAGACCACAGAGAAAGACCTAGTTTCCCACCTCATCGCGACCGGAGGCCTCACATCCTTTGAAAACTCCAGAGGTACGCGGAGATCAGTGCCTCCAAAGGAGACGATGCCTGACTCCTCGTGAAACTTGATAGGAGTCCCAGGATTCTTGTGGCACGTGGAAAGAGACCCTTGGTCTCCCGCCTCAGCTGGAGAGGCGTTCCAATTGCCCTGCCAAGCCTCGAGGAGAATCCCGAGTTGTCCCTCGCAACTAGGCAGGAGTCCTGACGTGGCTGAACAAACACGTGGGTGGAAGGGCCATCCCCGTCGTAACTCGAGAATATACCCCAGGTTCCCGCCGCAACTCGAGAAAAACCATGAGACTTCCCCCTCGATGTGAGATGAGGCCCGATTCCCCTGTACTGCGTGCAGAGCAATTCCGTCTTGCACATCACACATGAAAGGAGCCTTGATTTCCTTGATGGCACTCCAGAGAAACCCCAAGAACACTGTTTCAAGGATAGAGGGATCCTGAGGTCACTGTAGCAACACGAAAGAACTCTGTGGACCAAAAATCAACTCGAAAAGAGAGGTTAGTCCCTGGATTCGTCTCCAGAGGATTACCACCTTACCACAAGCACCTCAAGAGGAGGCTTCTCTCAGCTCTAGGTATGTGAGAGGGACCCTGAGTTTGCGGCATCAAGTGGAATGGACACCGCGATGCCCTGACTCGAAATAAGGCCGGATATCCCTGCAGTGACTTCAATGCAGGCTCGTCTTGCATCTCCCAGGACGAAAGGATGTCTGAATCCCCTGTGGAAAGCACAGAGAAAGACTTAGTTCCCCACCTCATCGCGACCGATAGCCTCACATCCTTTGAAAACTCCAGAGGTACGCGGAGATCAGTGCCTCCAAAGGAGACGATGCCTGACTCCTCGTGAAACTTGATAGGAGTCCCAGGATTCCTGTGGCACTTGGAAAGGGACACTTGGTCTCCCGCCTCAGCTGGAGAGGCGTCCCAATTGCCCTGCCAAGCCTCGAGGAGAATCCAGAGTTGTCCCTCGCAACTAGGCAGGACTCCTGACGTCGCTGAAGAAACACGTGGGTGGAAGGGCCATCCCCCTCGTAACTCGAGAATATACCCCAGGTTCCCGCCGCAACTCGAGAAAAACCATGAGACTTCCCCCTCGCCGCGAGATGAGGCCGGATTCCCCTGCACTTCGTGCAGAGCAATTCCGTGTTGCACATCACACATGAAAGGAGCCTTGATTTCCTTGATGGCACTCCAGAGAAACCCCAAGAACACTGTTTCAAGGCTAGAGGGATCCTGAGGTCACTGTAGCAACACGAAAGAGCTCCGTGGGCCAAAAATCAACTCGAGATGAGAGGTTAGTCCCTGGCTTCGACTCCAGAGGAATACCACCTTACCACAAGCACCTCAAGAGGAGGCTTCTCTCAGCTCTAGGTATGTGAGAGGGACCCTGAGTTTGCGGCCTCAAGTGGAATGGACACCGCGATGCCCTGATGCGAAATAAGGCTGGATATCCCTGCAGTGACTTGAATGCAGGCTCGTCTTGCATCTCCCAAGATGAAAGGATGTCTGAATCCCCTGTGGAGACCACAGAGAAAGACCTAGTTCCCCACCTCATCGCGACCGGAGGCCTCACATCCTTTGAAAACTCCAGAGGTACGCGGAGATCAGTGCCTCCAAAGGAGACGATGCCTCACTCCTCGTGAAACTTGATAGGAGACCCAGGATTCCTGTGGCACGTGGAAAGGGACCCTTGGTCTCCCGCCTCAGCTGGAGAGGCGTTCCAATTGCCCTGCCAAGCCTCGAGGAGAATCCCGAGTTGTCCCTCGCAACTAGGCAGGACTCCTGACGTCGCTGAAGAAACACGTGGGTGGAAGGGCCATCCCCGTCGTAACTGGAGAATATACCCCAGGTTCCCGCCGCAACTCGAGAAAAACCATGAGACTTCCCCCTCGATGCGAGATGAGGCCCGATTCCCCTGTACTGCATGCAGAGCAATTCCGTCTTGCACATCACACATGAAAGGAGCCTTGATTTCCTTGATGGCACTCCAGAGAAACCCCAAGAACACTGTTTCAAGGATAGAGGGATCCTGAGGTCACTGTAGCAACACGAAAGAACCCTGTGGACCACAAATCAACTCGAATAGAGAGGTTAGTCCCTGGATTCGTCTCCAGAGGAATACCACCTTACCACAAGCACCTCAAGAGGAGGCTTCTCTCAGCTCTAGGTATGTGAGAGGGACCCTGAGTTTGCTGCCTCAAGTGGAATGGACACCGCGATGCCCTGACTCGAAATAAGGCCGGATATCCCTGCAGTGACTGGAATGCAGCCTCGTCTTGCATCTCCCAAGACGAAAGGGTGTCTGAATCCCCAGTGGAGACCACAGAGAAAGACCTAGTTCCCCACCTCATCGCGACAGGAGGCCTCAAATCTTTTGAAAACTCCACAGGTATGCGGAGATCAGCGCCTCCAAAGGAGACGATGCCTGACTCCTCGTGAAACTTGATAGGAGACCCAGGATTCCTGTGGCACGTGGAAAGGGAACCTTGGTCTCCCGTCTCAGCTGGAGAGGCGTCCCAATTGCCCTGCAAAGCCTCGAGGAGAATCCCGAGTTGTCCCTCGCAACTAGGCAGGAGTCCTGACGTCGCTGAACACACACGTGTGTGGAAGTGCCATCCCCGTCGTAACTCGAGAATATACCCCAGGTTCCCGCCGCAACTCGAGAAAAACCATGAGACTTCCCAATCGCCGCGAGATGAGGCCCGATTCCCCTGCACTGCATGCAGAGCAATTCCGTGTTGCACATCACACATGAAAGGAGCCTTGATTTCCTTGATGGCACTCCAGAGAAACCCCAAGAACACTGTTTCAAGGCTAGAGGGATCCTGAGGTCACTGTAGCAACACGAAAGAGCTCCGTGGACCAAGAATCAACACTAGATGAGAGGTTAGTCCCTGGCTTCGACTCCTGAGGAATACCACCTTACCACACACACCTCAAGAGGAGGCTTCTTTCAGCTCTAGGTATGTGAGAGGGACCCTGAGTTTGCGGCCTCAAGTGGAATGGACACCGCGATGCCCTGACGCAAAATAAGGCTGGATATCCCTGCAGTGACTTGAATGCAGGCTCGTCTTGCATCTCCCAAGATGAAAGGATGTCTGAATCCCCTGTGGAGACCACAGAGAAAGACCTAGTTCCCCACCTCATCGCGACCGGAGGCCTCACATCCTTTGAAAACTCCAGAGGTACGCGGAGATCAGTGCCTCCAAAGGAGACGATGCCTGACTCCTCGTGAAACTTGATAGGAGTCCCAGGATTCCTGTGGCACGTGGAAAGGGACCCTTAGTCTCCCGCCTCAGCGGGAGAGGCGTCCCAATTGCCTTGCCAAGCCTCGAGGAGAATCCCGAGTTGTGTCTCGCAACTAGGCAAGAGTCCTGTCGTGGCTGAAGAAACACGTGTGTGGAAGGGCCATCCCCGTCGTAACTCGAGAATATACCCCAGGTTCCCGCCGCAACTCGAGAAAAACCATGAGACTTCCCCCTCGCCGCGAGATGAGGCCCGATTCCCCTGAACTGCGTGCAGAGCAATTCTGTGTTGCACATCACACATGAAAGGAGCCTTGATTTCCTTCATGGCACTCCAGAGAAACCCCAAGAACACTGTTTCAAGGCTAGAGGGATCCTGAGGTCACTGTAGCAACACGAAAGAGCTCCGTGGAGCAAAAATCAACTCGAGATGAGAGGTTAGTCCCTGGCTTCGACTCCAGAGGAAAACCAGCTTACCACAAGCACCTCAAGAGGAGGTTTCTCTCAGCTCTAGGTATGTGAGAGGGACCCTGAGTTTGCGGCCTCAAGTGGAATGGACACCGCGATGCCCTGACTCGAAATAAGGCCGGATATCCCTGCAGTGACTGGAATGCAGCCTCGTCTTGCATCTCCCTAGACGAAAGGGTGTCTGAATCCCCAGTGGAGACCACAGAGAAAGACCTAGTTCCCCACCTCATCGCGACAGGAGGCCTCAAATCCTTTGAAAACTCCACAGGTATGCGGAGATCAGTGCCTCCAAAGGAGACGATGCCTGACTCCTCGTGAAACTTGATAGGAGACCCAGGATTCCTGTGGCACGTGGAAAGGGAACCTTGGTCTCCCGTCTCAGCTGGAGAGGCGTCCCAATTGCCCTGCAAAGCCTCGAGGAGAATCCCGAGTTGTCCCTCGCAACTAGGCAGGAGTCCTGACGTCGCTGAACACACACGTGTGTGGAAGTGCCATCCCCGTCGTAACTCGAGAATATACCCCAGGTTCCCGCCGCAACTCGAGAAAAACCATGAGACTTCCCCCTCGCTGGGAGATGAGGCCCGATTCCCCTGAACTGCATGCAGAGCAATTCCGTGTTGCACATCACACATGAAAGGAGCCTTGATTTCCTTGATGGCACTCCAGAGAATCCCCAAGAACACTGTTTCAAGGCTAGAGGGATCCTGAGGTCACTGTAGCAACACGAAAGAGCTCCGTGGACCAAGAATCAACACGAGATGAGAGGTTAGTCCCTGGCTTCGACTCCTGAGGAATACCACCTTACCACAAGCACCACAAGAGGAGGCTTCTCTCAGCTCTAGGTGTGTGAGAGGGACCCTGAGTTTGCGGCCTCAAGTGGAATGGACACCGCGATGCCCTGACTCGAAATAAGGCCGGATATCCCTGCAGTGACTGGAATGCAGGCTCGTCTTCCATCTCCCAATACGAAAGGGTGTCTGAATCCGCTGTGGAGACCACAGAGAAAGACCTAGTTCCCCACCTCATCGCGACAGGAGGCCTCAAATCCTTTGAAAACTCCAGAGGTTTGCGGAGATCAGTGCCTCCAAAGGAGACGATGCCTGACTCCTCGTGAAACTTGATAGGAGTCCCAGGATTCTTGTGGCACGTGGAAAGGGACCCTTGGTCTCCCGCCTCAGCTGGAGAGGCGTTCCAATTGCCGTGCCAAGCCTCGAGGAGAATCCCGAGTTGTCCCTCGCAACTAGGCAGGAGTCCTGACGTGGCTGAACAAACACGTGGGTGGAAGGGCCATCCCCGTCGTAACTCGAGAATATACCCCAGGTTCCCGCCGCACCTCGAGAAAAACCATGAGACTTCCCCCTCGATGCGAGATGAGGCCCGATTCCCCTGTACTGCGTGCAGAGCAATTTCGTGTTGCACATCACACATGAAAGGATCCTTGATTTCCTTGATGGCACTCCAGAGAAACCCCAAGAACACTGTTTCAAGGCTAGAGGGATCCTGAGGTCACTGTAGCAACACGAAAGAACTCTGTGGACCAAAAATCAACTTGAAAAGAGAGGTTAGTCCCTGGATTCATCTCCAGAGGAATACCACCTTACCACAAGCACCTCAAGAGGAGGCTTCTCTCAGCTCTAGGTATGTGAGAGGGACCCTGAGTTTGCGGCCTCAAGTGGAATGGACACCGCGATGCCCTGACTCGAAATAAGGCCGGATATCCCTGCAGTGACTTCAATGCAGGCTCGTCTTGCATCTCCCAGGACGAAAGAATGTCTGAATCCCCTGTGGAAAGCACAGAGAAAGACTTATTTCCCCACCTCATCGCGACCGATAGCCTCACATCCTTTGAAAACTCCAGAGGTACGCGGAGATCAGTGCCTCCAAAGGAGACGATGCCTGACTCCTCGTGAAACTTGATAGGAGTCCCAGGATTCCTGTGGCACTTGGAAAGGGACACTTTGTCTCCCGCCTCAGCTGGAGAGGCGTCCCAATTGCCCTGCCAAGCCTCGAGGAGAATCCAGAGTTGTCCCTCGCAACTAGGCAGGAGTCCTGACGTCGCTGAAGAAACACGTGGGTGGAAGGGCCATCCCCGTCGTAACTCGAGAATATACCCCAGGTTCCCGCCGCAACTCGAGAAAAACCATGAGACTTCCCCCTCGCCGCGAGATGAGGCCCGATTCCCCTGCACTGCGTGCAGAGCAATTCCGTGTTGCACATCACACATGAAAGGAGCCTTGATTTCCTTGATGGCACTCCAGAGAAACCCCAAGAACACTGTTTCAAGGCTAGAGGGATCCTGAGGTCACTGTAGCAACACGAAAGAGCTCCGTGGGCGAAAAATCAACTCGACATGAGAGGTTAGTCCCTGGCTTCGACTCCAGAGGAATACCACCTTACCACAAGCACCTCAAGAGGAGGCTTCTCTCAGCTCTAGGTATGTGAGAGGGACCCTGAGTTTGCGGCCTCAAGTGGAATGGACACCGCGATGCCCTGACTCGAAATAAGGCCGGATATCCCTGCAGTGACTGGAATGCAGGCTCGTCTTGCATCTCCCAAGAAGAAAGGATGTCTGAATCCCCTGTGGAGACCACAGAGAAAGACCTAGCTTCCCACCTCATCGCGACCGGAGGCCTCACATCCTTTGAAAACTCCAGAGGTACGCGGAGATCAGTGCCTCCAAAGGAGACGATGCCTGACTCCTCGTGAAACTTGATAGGAGTCCCAGGATTCTTGTGGCACGTGGAAAGAGACCCTTGGTCTCCCGCCTCAGCTGGAGAGGCGTTCCAATTGCCCTGCCAAGCCTCGAGGAGAATCCCGAGTTGTCCCTCGCAACTAGGCAGGAGTCCTGACGTGGCTGAACAAACACGTGGGTGGAAGGGCCATCCCCGTCGTAACTCGAGAATATACCCCAGGTTCCCGCCGCAACTCGAGAAAAACCATGAGACTTCCCCCTCGATGTGAGATGAGGCCCGATTCCCCTGTACTGCGTGCAGAGCAATTCCGTCTTGCACATCACACATGAAAGGAGCCTTGATTTCCTTGATGGCACTCCAGAGAAACCCCAAGAACACTGTTTCAAGGATAGAGGGATCCTGAGGTCACTGTAGCAACACGAAAGAACTCTGTGGACCAAAAATCAACTCGAAAAGAGAGGTTAGTCCCTGGATTCGTCTCCAGAGGATTACCACCTTACCACAAGCACCTCAAGAGGAGGCTTCTCTCAGCTCTAGGTATGTGAGAGGGACCCTGAGTTTGCGGCATCAAGTGGAATGGACACCGCGATGCCCTGACTCGAAATAAGGCCGGATATCCCTGCAGTGACTTCAATGCAGGCTCGTCTTGCATCTCCCAGGACGAAAGGATGTCTGAATCCCCTGTGGAAAGCACAGAGAAAGACTTAGTTCCCCACCTCATCGCGACCGATAGCCTCACATCCTTTGAAAACTCCAGAGGTACGCGGAGATCAGTGCCTCCAAAGGAGACGATGCCTGACTCCTCGTGAAACTTGATAGGAGTCCCAGGATTCCTGTGGCACTTGGAAAGGGACACTTGGTCTCCCGCCTCAGCTGGAGAGGCGTCCCAATTGCCCTGCCAAGCCTCGAGGAGAATCCAGAGTTGTCCCTCGCAACTACGCAGGACTCCTGACGTCGCTGAAGAAACACGTGGGTGGAAGGGCCATCCCCCTCGTAACTCGAGAATATACCCCAGGTTCCCGCCGCAACTCGAGAAAAACCATGAGACTTCCCCCTCGCCGCGAGATGAGGCCGGATTCCCCTGCACTTCGTGCAGAGCAATTCCGTGTTGCACATCACACATGAAAGGAGCCTTGATTTCCTTGATGGCACTCCAGAGAAACCCCAAGAACACTGTTTCAAGGCTAGAGGGATCCTGAGGTCACTGTAGCAACACGAAAGAGCTCCGTGGGCCAAAAATCAACTCGAGATGAGAGGTTAGTCCCTGGCTTCGACTCCAGAGGAATACCACCTTACCACAAGCACCTCAAGAGGAGGCTTCTCTCAGCTCTAGGTATGTGAGAGGGACCCTGAGTTTGCGGCCTCAAGTGGAATGGACACCGCGATGCCCTGATGCGAAATAAGGCTGGATATCCCTGCAGTGACTTGAATGCAGGCTCGTCTTGCATCTCCCAAGATGAAAGGATGTCTGAATCCCCTGTGGAGACCACAGAGAAAGACCTAGTTCCCCACCTCATCGCGACCGGAGGCCTCACATCCTTTGAAAACTCCAGAGGTACGCGGAGATCAGTGCCTCCAAAGGAGACGATGCCTGACTCCTCGTGAAACTTGATAGGAGTCCCAGGATTCTTGTGGCACGTGGAAAGGGACCCTTGGTCTCCCGCCTCAGCTGGAGAGGCGTTCCAATTGCCCTGCCAAGCCTCGAGGAGAATCCCGAGTTGTCCCTCGCAACTAGGCAGGACTCCTGACGTCGCTGAAGAAACACGTGGGTGGAAGGGCCATCCCCGTCGTAACTGGAGAATATACCCCAGGTTCCCGCCGCAACTCGAGAAAAACCATGAGACTTCCCCCTCGATGCGAGATGAGGCCCGATTCCCCTGTACTGCATGCAGAGCAATTCCGTCTTGCACATCACACATGAAAGGAGCCTTGATTTCCTTGATGGCACTCCAGAGAAACCCCAAGAACACTGTTTCAAGGATAGAGGGATCCTGAGGTCACTGTAGCAACACGAAAGAACCCTGTAGACCACAAATCAACTCGAATAGAGAGGTTAGTCCCTGGATTCGTCTCCAGAGGAATACCACCTTACCACAAGCACCTCAAGAGGAGGCTTCTCTCAGCTCTAGGTATGTGAGAGGGACCCTGAGTTTGCTGCCTCAAGTGGAATGGACACCGCGATGCCCTGACTCGAAATAAGGCCGGATATCCCTGCAGTGACTGGAATGCAGCCTCGTCTTGCATCTCCCAAGACGAAAGGGTGTCTGAATCCCCAGTGGAGACCACAGAGAAAGACCTAGTTCCCCACCTCATCGCGACAGGAGGCCTCAAATCTTTTGAAAACTCCACAGGTATGCGGAGATCAGCGCCTCCAAAGGAGACGATGCCTGACTCCTCGTGAAACTTGATAGGAGACCCAGGATTCCTGTGGCACGTGGAAAGGGAACCTTGGTCTCCCGTCTCAGCTGGAGAGGCGTCCCAATTGCCCTGCAAAGCCTCGAGGAGAATCCCGAGTTGTCCCTCGCAACTAGGCAGGAGTCCTGACGTCGCTGAACACACACGTGTGTGGAAGTGCCATCCCCGTCGTAACTCGAGAATATACCCCAGGTTCCCGCCGCAACTCGAGAAAAACCATGAGACTTCCCAATCGCCGCGAGATGAGGCCCGATTCCCCTGCACTGCATGCAGAGCAATTCCGTGTTGCACATCACACATGAAAGGAGCCTTGATTTCCTTGATGGCACTCCAGAGAAACCCCAAGAACACTGTTTCAAGGCTAGAGGGATCCTGAGGTCACTGTAGCAACACGAAAGAGCTCCGTGGACCAAGAATCAACACTAGATGAGAGGTTAGTCCCTGGCTTCGACTCCTGAGGAATACCACCTTACCACACACACCTCAAGAGGAGGCTTCTTTCAGCTCTAGGTATGTGAGAGGGACCCTGAGTTTGCGGCCTCAAGTGGAATGGACACCGCGATGCCCTGACGCAAAATAAGGCTGGATATCCCTGCAGTGACTTGAATGCAGGCTCGTCTTGCATCTCCCAAGATGAAAGGATGTCTGAATCCCCTGTGGAGACCACAGAGAAAGACCTAGTTCCCCACCTCATCGCGACCGGAGGCCTCACATCCTTTGAAAACTCCAGAGGTACGCGGAGATCAGTGCCTCCAAAGGAGACGATGCCTGACTCCTCGTGAAACTTGATAGGAGTCCCAGGATTCCTGTGGCACGTGGAAAGGGACCCTTAGTCTCCCGCCTCAGCGGGAGAGGCGTCCCAATTGCCTTGCCAAGCCTCGAGGAGAATCCCGAGTTGTGTCTCGCAACTAGGCAAGAGTCCTGTCGTGGCTGAAGAAACACGTGTGTGGAAGGGCCATCCCCGTCGTAACTCGAGAATATACCCCAGGTTCCCGCCGCAACTCGAGAAAAACCATGAGACTTCCCCCTCGCCGCGAGATGAGGCCCGATTCCCCTGAACTGCGTGCAGAGCAATTCTGTGTTGCACATCACACATGAAAGGAGCCTTGATTTCCTTCATGGCACTCCAGAGAAACCCCAAGAACACTGTTTCAAGGCTAGAGGGATCCTGAGGTCACTGTAGCAACACGAAAGAGCTCCGTGGACCAAAAATCAACTCGAGATGAGAGGTTAGTCCCTGGCTTCGACTCCAGAGGAAAACCAGCTTACCACAAGCACCTCAAGAGGAGGTTTCTCTCAGCTCTAGGTATGTGAGAGGGACCCTGAGTTTGCGGCCTCAAGTGGAATGGACACCGCGATGCCCTGACTCGAAATAAGGCCGGATATCCCTGCAGTGACTGGAATGCAGGTTCGTCTTGCATCTCCCTAGACGAAAGGGTGTCTGAATCCCCTGTGGAGACCACAGAGAAAGACCTAGTTCCCCACCTCATCGCGACAGGAGGCCTCAAATCCTTTGAAAACTCCAGAGGTATGCGGAGATCAGTGCCTCCAAAGGAGACGATGCCTGACTCCTCGTGAAACTTGATAGGAGACCCAGGATTCCTGTGGCACTTGGAAAGGGACACTTGGTCTCCCGCCTCAGCTGGAGAGGCGTCCCAATTGCCCTGCAAATCCTCGAGGAGAATCCAGAGTTGTCCCTCGCAACTAGGCAGGAGTCCTGACGTCGCTGAAGAAACACGTGGGTGGAAGGGCCATCCCCGTCGTAACTCGAGAATATACCCCAGGTTCCCGCCGCAACTCGAGAAAAACCATGAGACTTCCCCCTCGCCGCGAGATGAGGCCCGATTTCCCTGCACTGTGTGCAGAGCAATTCCGTGTTGCACATCACACATGAAAGGAGTCTTGATTTCCTTGATGGCACTCCAGAGAAACCCCAAGAACACTGTTTCAAGGCTAGAGGGATCCTGAGGTCACTGTAGCAACACGAAAGAGCTCCGTGGACGAAAAAATCAACTCGAGATGAGAGGTTAGTCCCTGGCTTCGACTCCAGAGGAATACCACCTTACCACAAGCACCTCAAGAGGAGGCTTCTCTCAGCTCTAGGTATGTGAGAGGGACCCTGAGTTTGCGGCCTCAAGTGGAATGGACACCGCGATGCCCTGACTCGAAATAAGGCCGGATATCCCTGCAGTGACTGGAATGCAGCCTCGTCTTGCATCTCCCAAGACGAAAGGGTGTCTGAATCCCCAGTGGAGACCACAGAGAAAGACCTAGTTCCCCACCTCATCGCGACAGGAGGCCTCAAATCCTTTGAAAACTCCACAGGTATGCGGAGATCAGTGCCTCCAAAGGAGACGATGCCTGACTCCTCGTGAAACTTGATAGGAGACCCAGGATTCCTGTGGCACGTGGAAAGGGAACCTTGGTCTCCCGTCTCAGCTGGAGAGGCGTCCCAATTGCCCTGCAAAGCCTCGAGGAGAATCCCGAGTTGTCCCTCGCAACTAGGCAGGAGTCCTGACGTCGCTGAACACACACGTGTGTGGAAGTGCCATCCCCGTCGTAACTCGAGAATATACCCCAGGTTCCCGCCGCAACTCGAGAAAAACCATGAGACTTCCCCCTCGCTGGGAGATGAGGCCCGATTCCCCTGAACTGCATGCAGAGCAATTCCGTGTTGCACATCACACATGAAAGGAGCCTTGATTTCCTTGATGGCACTCCAGAGAATCCCCAAGAACACTGTTTCAAGGCTAGAGGGATCCTGAGGTCACTGTAGCAACATGAAAGAGCTCCGTGGACCAAGAATCAACACGAGATGAGAGGTTAGTCCCTGGCTTCGACTCCTGAGGAATACCACCTTACCACACGCACCTCAAGAGGAGGCTTCTCTCAGCTCTAGGTATGTGAGAGGGATCCTGAGTTTGCGGCCTCAAGTGGAATGGACGCCGCGATGCCCTGACTCGAAATAAGGCCGGATATCCCTGCAGTGACTTGAATGCAGGCTCGTCTTGCATCTCCCAAGAAGAAAGGATGTCTGAATCCCCTGTGGAGACCACAGAGAAAGACCTAGTTCCCCACCTCATCGCGACCGGAGGCCTCATATCCTTTGAAAACTCCAGAGGTATGCGGAGATCAGTGCCTCCAAAGGAGACGATGCCTGACTCCTCGTGAAACTTGATAGGACTCCCAGGATTCTTGTGGCACGTGGAAAGGGACCCTTGGTCTCCCGCCTCAGCTGGAGAGGCGTTCCAATTGCCCTGCCAAGCCTCGAGGAGAATCCCGAGTTGTCCCTCGCAACTAGGCAGGAGTCCTGACGTGGCTGAACAAACACGTGGGTGGAAGGGCCATCCCCGTCGTAACTCGAGAATATACCCCAGGTTCCCGCCGCAACTCGAGAAAAACCATGAGACTTCCCCCTCGATGCGAGATGAGGCCCGATTCCCCTGTACTGCGTGCAGAGCAATTCCGTCTTGCACATCACACATGAAAGGAGCCTTGATTTCCTTGATGGCACTCCAGAGAAACCCCAAGAACACTGTTTCAAGGATAGAGGGATCCTGAGGTCACTGTAGCAACACGAAAGAACTCTGTGGACCAAAAATCAACTCGAAAAGAATGGTTAGTCCCTGGATTCGTCTCCAGAGGAATACCACCTTACCACAAGCACCTCAAGAGGAGGCTTCTCTCAACTCTAGGTATGTGAGAGGGACCCTGAGTTTGCGGCCTCAAGTGGAATGGACACCGCGATGCCCTGACTCGAAATAAGGCCGGATATCCCTGCAGTGACTTCAATGCAGGCTCGTCTTGCATCTCCCAGGACGAAAGGATGTCTGAATCCCCTGTGGAAAGCACAGAGAAAGACTTATTTCCCCACCTCATCGCGACCGGAGTCCTCACATCCTTTGAAAACTCCAGAGGTACGCGGAGATCAGTGCCTCCAAAGGAGACGATGCCTGACTCCTCGTGAAACTTGATAGGAGTCCCAGGATTCCTGTGGCACTTGGAAAGGGACACTTGGTCTCCCGCCTCAGCTGGAGTGGCGTCCCAATTGCCCTGCCAAGCCTCGAGGAGAATCCAGAGTTGTCCCTCGCAACTAGGCAGGAGTCCTGACGTCGCTGAAGAAACACGTGGGTGGAAGGGCCATCCCCGTCGTAACTCGAGAATATACCGCAGGTTCCCGCCGCAACTCGAGAAAACCCATGAGACTTCCCCCTTGCCGCGAGATGAGGCCGGATTCCCATGCACTGCGTGCAGAGCAATTCCGTGTTGCACATCACACATGAAAGGAGCCTTGATTTCCTTGATGGCACTCCAGAGAAACCCCAAGAACACTGTTTCAAGGCTAGAGGGATCCTGAGGTCACTGTAGCAACACGAAAGAGCTCCGTGGGCCAAAAATCAACTCGAGATGAGAGGTTAGTCCCTGGCTTCGACTCCAGAGGAATACCACCTTACCACAAGCACCTCAAGAGGAGGCTTCTCTCAGCTCTATGTATGTGAGAGGGACCCTGAGTTTGCGGCCTCAAGTGTAATGGACACCGCGATGCCCTGACTCGAAATAAGGCCGATTATCCCTGCAGTGACTGGAATGCAGGCTCGTCTTGCATCTCCCAAGACGAAAGGGTGTCTGAATCCCCTGTGGAGACCACAGAGAAAGACCTAGTTCCCCACCTCATCGCGACCCGAGGCCTCACATCCTTTGAAAACTCCAGAGGTACGCCGAGATCAGTGCCTCCAAAGGAGACGATGCCTGACTCCTCGTGAAACTTGATAGGAGTCCCAGGATTCCTGTGGCACGTGGAAAGGGACCCTTGGTCTCCCGCCTCAGCTGGAGAGTCGTCCCAATTGCCTTGCCAAGCCTCGAGGAGAATCCCGAGTTGTGTCTCGCAACTAGGCAAGAGTCCTGACGTGGCTGAACAAACACGTGTGTGTAAGGGCCATCCCCGTCGTAACTCGAGAATATACCCCAGGTTCCCGCCGCAACTCGAGAAAAACCATGAGACTTCCCCCTCGCCGTGAGATGAGGCCCGATTCCCCTGCACTGCGTGCAGAGCAATTCTGTGTTGCACATCACACATGAAAGGAGCCTTGATTTCCTTCATGGCACTCCAGAGAAACCCCAAGAACACTGTTTCAAGGCTAGAGGGATCCTGAGGTCACTGTAGCAACACGAAAGAGCTCCGTGGACCAAAAATCAACTCGAGATGAGAGGTTAGTCCCTGGCTTCGACTCCAGAGGAATACCACCTTACCACAAGCACCACAAGAGGAGGCTTCTCTCAGCTCTAGGTGTGTGAGAGGGACCCTGAGTTTGCGGCCTCAAGTGGAATGGACACCGCGATGCCCTGACTCGAAATAAGGCCGGATATCCCTGCAGTGACTGGAATGCAGGCTCGTCTTCCATCTCCCAAGACGAAAGGGTGTCTGAATCTGCTGTGGAGACCACAGAGAAAGACCTAGTTCCCCACCTCATCGCGACAGGAGGCCTCAAATCCTTTGAAAACTCCAGAGGTATGCGGAGATCAGTGCCTCCAAAGGAGACGATGCCTGACTCCTCGTGAAACTTGATAGGAGACCCAGGATTCCTGTGGCACGTGGAAAGGGACCCTTGGTCTCCCGTCTCAGCTGGAGAGGCGTCCCAATTGCCCTGCAAAGCCTCGAGGAGAATCCCGAGTTGTCACTCGCAACTAGGCAGGAGTCCTGACGTCGCGGAACACACACGTGTGTGGAAGGGCCATCCCCGTCGTAACTCGAGAATATACCCCAGGTTCCCGCCGCAACTCGAGAAAAACCATGAGACTTCCCCCTCGCCGCGAGATGAGGACCGATTCCCCTGCACTGCGTGCAGAGCAATTCCGTGTTGCACATCACACATGAAAGGAGCCTTGATTTCCTTGATGGCACTCCAGAGAAACCCCAAGAACACTGTTTCAAGGCTAGAGGGATCCTGAGGTCACTGTATCAATACGAAAGAGCTCCGTGGGCCAAAAATCAACTCGAGATGAGAGGTTAGTCCCTGGCTTCGACTCCAGAGGAATACCACCTTACCACAAGCACCTCAAGAGGAGGCTTCTCTCAGCTCTAGGTATGTGAGAGGGACCCTGAGTTTGCGGCCTCAAGTGGAATGGACACCGCGATGCCCTGACGCGAAATAAGGCTGGATATCCCTGCAGTGACTTGAATGCAGGCTCATCTTGCATCTCCCAAGATGAAAGGATGTCTGAATCCCCTGTGGAGACCACAGAGAAAGACCTAGTTCCCCACCTCATCGCGATCGGAGGCCTCACATCCTTTGAAAACTCCAGAGGTACGCGGAGATCAGTGCCTCCAAAGGAGACGATGCCTGACTCCTCGGGAAACTTGATAGGAGTACCAGGATTCCTGTGGCACGTGGAAAGGGACCCTTGGTCTCCCGCCTCAGCTGGAGAGGTGTCCCAATTGCCTTGCCAAGCCTCGAGGAGAATCCCGAGTTGTGTCTCGCAACTAGGCAAGAGTCCTGACGTGGCTGAACAAACACGTGTGTGGAAGGGCCATATCCGTCGTAACTCGAGAATATACCCCAGGTTCCCGCCGCAACTCGAGAAAAACCATGAGACTTCCCCCTCGCCGCGAGATGAGGCCCGATTCCCCTGCATTGCGTGCAGAGCAATTCTGTGTTGCACATCACACATGAAAGGAGACTTGATTTCCTTCATGGCACTCCTGAAAAACCCCAAGAACACTGTTTCAAGGATAGAGGGATCCTGAGGTCACTGTAGCAACACGAAAGAGCTCCGTGGACCAAAAATCAACTCGAGATGAGAGGTTAGTCCCTGGCTTCGACTCCAGAGGAATACCACCTTACCACAAGCACCTCAAGAGGAGGCTTCTCTCAGCTCTAGGTATGTGAGAGGGACCCTGAGTTTGCGGCATCAAGTGGAATGGACACCGCGATGCCCTGACTCGAAATAAGGCCGGATATCCCTGCAGTGACTTGAATGCAGGATCGTCTTGCATCTCCCAAGACGAAAGGATGTCTGAATCCCCTGTGGAGACCACAGAGAAAGACCTAGTTCCCCACCTCATCGCGACAGGAGGCCTCAAATCCTTTGAAAACTCCAGAGGTATGCGGAGATCAGTGCCTCCAAAGGAGACGATGCCTGACTCCTCGTGAAACTTGATAGGACACCCAGGATTCCTGTGGCACGTGGAAAGGGACACTTGGTCTCCCGTCTCAGCTGGAGAGGCGTCCCAATTGCCCTGCAAAGCCTCGAGGAGAATCCCGAGTTGTCCCTCGCAACTAGGCAGGAGTCCTGACGTCGCTGAAGAAACACGTGGGTGGAAGGGCCATCCCCACCGTAACTCGAGAATATACCCCAGGTTCCCGCCGCAACTCGAGAAAAACCATGAGACTTCCCCCTCACCGCGAGATGAGGCCCAATTCCCCTGCACTGCGTGCAGAGCAATTCCGTGTTGCACATCACACATGAAAGGAGCCTTGATTTCCTTGATGGCACTCCAGAGAAACCCCAAGAACACTGTTTCAAGGCTAGAGGGATCCTGAGGTCACTGTAGCAACACGAAAGAGCTCCGTTCACCAAGAATCAACACGAGATGAGAGGTTAGTCCCTGGCTTCGACTCCTGAGGAATACCACCTTACCACAAGCACCTCAAGAGGAGGCTTCTCTCAGCTCTAGGTATGTGAGAGGGATCCTGAGTTTGCGGCCTCAAGTGGAATGGACACCGCGATGCCCTGACTCAAAATAAGGCCGGATATCCCTGCAGTGACTTGAATGCAGGCTCGTCTTGCATCTCCCAAGACGAAAGGATGTCTGAATCCCCTGTGGAGACCACAGAGAAAGACCTAGTTCCCCACCTCATCGCGACCGGAGGCCTCACATCCTTTGAAAACTCCAGAGGAACGCGGAGATCAGTGCCTCCAAAGGAGACGATGCCTGACTCCTCGTGAAACTTGATAGGAGTCCCAGGATTCTTGTGGCACGTGGAAAGGGACCCTTGGTCTCCCGCCTCAGCTGGAGAGGTGTTCCAATTGCCCTACCAAGCCTCGAGGAGAATCCCGAGTTGTCCCTCGCAACTAGGCAGGAGTCCTGACGTGGCTGAACAAACACGTGGGTGGAAGGGCCATCCCCGTCGTAACTCGAGAATATACCCCAGGTTCCCGCCGCAACTCGAGAAAAACCATGAGACTTCCCCCTCGATGCGAGATGAGGCCCGATTCCCCTGTCCTGCGTGCAGAGCAATTCCGTCTTGCACATCACACATGAAAGGAGCCTTGATTTCCTTGATGGCACTCCAGAGAAACCCCAAGAACTCTGTTTCAAGGCTAGAGGGATCCTGAGGTCACTGTAGCAACACGAAAGAACTCTGTGGACCAAAAATCAACTCGAAAAGAGAGGTTAGTCCCTGGATTCGTCTCCAGAGGAATACCACCTTACCACAAGCACCTTAAGAGGAGGCTTCTCTCAGCTCTAGGTATGTGAGAGGGACCCTGAGTTTGCGGCCTCAAGTGGAATGGACACCGCGATGCCCTGACTCGAAATAAGGCCGGATATCCCTGCAGTGACTTCAATGCAGGCTCGTCTTGCATCTCCCAGGACGAAAGGATGTCTGAATCCCCTGTGGAAAGCACAGAGAAAGACTTAGTTTCCCACCTCATCGCGACCGATAGCCTCACATCCTTTGAAAACTCCAGAGGTACGCGGAGATCAGTGCCTCCAAAGGAGACGATGCCTGACTCCTCGGGAAACTTGATAGGAGTCCCAGGATTCCTGTGGCACTTGGAAAGGGACACTTGGTCTCCCGCCTCAGCTGGAGAGGCGTCCCAATTGCCCTGCCAAGCCTCGAGGAGAATCCAGAATTTTCCCTCGCAACTAGGCAGGAGCCCTGACGTCGCTGAAGAGACACGTGGGTGGAAGGGCCATCCCCGTCGTAACTCGAGAATATACCCCAGGTTCCCGCCGCAACTCGAGAAAAACCATGAGACTTCCCCCTCGCCGCGAGATGAGGCCCGATTCCCCTGCACTGCGTGCAGAGCAATTCCGTGTTGCACATCACACATGAAAGGAGCCTTGATTTCCTTCATGGCACTCCAGAGAAACCCCAAGAACACTGTTTCAAGGCTAGAGGGATCCTGAGGTCACTGTAGCAACACGAAAGAGCTCCGTGGGCCAAAAATCAACTCGAGATGAGAGGTTAGTCCCTGGCTTCGACTCCAGAGGAATACCACCTTACCACAAGCACCTCAAGAGGAGGCTTCTCTCAGCTCTAGGTATGTGAGAGGGACCCTGAGTTTGCGGCCTCAAGTGGAATGGACACCGCGATGCCCTGACGCGAAATAAGGCCGGATATCCCTGCAGTGACTTGAATGCATGCTCGTCTTGCATCTCCCAAGATGAAAGGATGTCTGAATCCCCTGTGGAGACCACAGAGAAACACCTAGTTCCCCACCTCATCGCGACCGGAGGCCTCACATCCTTTGAAAACTCCAGAGGTACGCGGAGATCAGTGCCTCCAAAGGAGACGATGCCTGACTCCTCGTGAAACTTGATAGGAGTCCCAGGATTCCTGTGGCACGTGGTAAGGGACCCTTGGTCTCCCGCCTCAGCTGGAGAGGCGTTCCAATTGCCGTGCCAAGCCTCGAGGAGAATCCCGAGTTGTCCCTCGCAACTAGGCAGGAGTCCTGACGTGGCTGAACAAACACGTGGGTGGAAGGGCCATCCCCGTCGTAACTCGAGAATATACCCCAGGTTCCCGCCGCAACTCGAGAAAAACCATGAGACTTCCCCCTCGATGCGAGATGAGGCCCGATTCCCCTGTACTGCGTGCAGAGCAATTCCGTCTTGCACATCACACATGAAAGGAGCCTTGATTTCCTTGATGGCACTCCAGAGAAACCCCAGAACACTGTTTCAAGGATAGAGTGATCCTGAGGTCACTGTAGCAACACGAAAGAACTCTGTGGACCAGAAATCAACTCGAAAAGAGAGGTTAGTCCCTGGATTCGTCTCCAGAGGAATACCACCTTACCACAAGCACCTCAAGAGGAGGCTTCTCTCAGCTCTAGGTATGTGAGAGGGACCCTGAGTTTGCGGCCTCAAGTGGAATGGACACCGCGATTCCCTGACTCGAAGTAAGGCCGGATATCCCTGCAGTGACTTCAATGCAGGCTCGTCTTGCATCTCCCAGGACGAAAGGATGTCTGAATCCCCTGTGGAAAGCACAGAGAAAGACTTAGTTCCCCACCTCATCGCGACAGATAGCCTCACATCCTTTGAAAACTCCAGAGGTAAGCGGAGATCAGTGCCTACAAAGGAGACGATGCCTGACTCCTCGTGAAACTTGATAGGAGTCCCAGGATTCCTGTGGCACTTGGAAAGGGACACTTGGTCTCCCGCCTCAGCTGGAGAGGCGTCCCAATTGCCCTGCCAAGCCTCGAGGAGAATCCAGAGTTGTCCCTCGCAACTAGGCAGGAGTCCTGACGTCGCTGAACAAACACGTGTGTGGAAGGGCCATCCCCCTCGTAACTCGAGAATATACCCCAGGTTCACGCCGCAACTCGAGAAAAACCATGAGACTTCCCCCTCGCCGCGAGATGAGGCCCGATTCCCCTGCACTGCGTGCAGAGCAATTCCGTGTTGCACATCACACATGAAAGGAGCCTTGATTTCCTTCATGGCACTCCAGAGAAACCCCAAGAACACTGTTTCAAGGCTAGAGGGATCCTGAGGTAACTGTAGCAACACGAAAGAGCTCCGTGGGCCAAAAATCAACTCGAGATGAGAGGTTAGTCCCTGGCTTCGACTCCAGAGGAATACCACCTTACCACAAGCACCTCAAGAGGAGGCTTCTCTCAGCTCTAGGTATGTGAGAGGGACCCTGAGTTTGCGGCCTCAAGTGGAATGGACACCGCGATGCCCTGACGCGAAATAAGGCTGGATATCCCTGCAGTGACTTGAATGCAGGCTCGTCTTGCATCTCCCAAGATGAAAGGATGTCTGAATCCCCTGTGGAGACCACAGAGAAAGACCTAGTTCCCCACCTCATCGCGACCAGAGGCCTCACATCCTTTGAAAACTCCAGAGGTACGCGGAGATCAGTGCCTCCAAAGGAGACGATGCCTGACTCCTCGTGAAACTTGATAGGAGTCCCAGGATTCCTGTGGCACGTGGAAAGGACCCTTGGTCTCCCGCCTCAGCTGGAGAGGTGTCCCAATTGCCTTGCCAAGCCTCGAGGAGAATCCCGAGTTGTGTCTCACAACTAGGCAAGAGTCCTGACGTGGCTGAACAAACACGTGTGTGGAAGGGCCATCCCCGTCGTAACTCGAGAATATACCCCAGGTTCCCGCCGCAACTCGAGAAAAACCATGAGACTTCCCCCTCGCCGCGAGATGAGGCCCGATTCCCCTTCACTGCGTGCAGAGCAATTCTGTGTTGCACATCACACATGAAAGTAGCCTTGATTTCCTTCATGGCACTCCAGAGAAACCCGAAGAACACTGTTTCAAGGCTAGAGTGATCCTGAGGTCACTGTAGCAACACGAAAGAGCTCCGTGGACCAAAAATCAACTCGAGATGAGAGGTTAGTCCCTGGCTTCGACTCCAGAGGAATACCACCTTACCACAAGCACCTCAAGAGGAGGCTTCTCTCAGCTCTAGGTATGTGAGAGGGACCCTGAGTTTGCGGCCTCAAGTGGAATGGACACCGCGATGCCCTGACTCGAAATAAGGCCGGATATCCCTGCAGTGACTGGAATGCAGGCTCGTCTTGCATCTCCCAAGACGACAGGGTGTCTGAATCCCCTGTGGAGACCACAGAGAAAGACCTAGTTCCCCACCTCATCGCGACAGGAGGCCTCAAATCCTTTGAAAACTCCAGAGGTATGCGGAGATCAGTGCCTCCAAAGGAGACGATGCCTGACTCCTCGTGAAACTTGATAGGAGACCCAGGATTCCTGTGGCACGTGGAAAGGGACCCTTGGTCTCCCGTCTCAGCTGGAGAGGCGTCCCAATTGCCTGCAAAGCCTCGAGGAGAATCCAGAGTTGTCCCTCGCAACTAGGCAGGAGTCCTGACATGGCTGAACACACACGTGTGTGGAAAGGCCATCCCCGTCGTAACTCGAGAATATACCCCAGGTTCCCGCCGCAACTCGAGAAAAACCATGAGACTTCCCCCTCGCCGCGAGATGAGGCCCGATTCCCCTGCACTGCGTGCAGAGCAATTCCGTGTTGCACATCACACATGAAAGGAGCCTTGATTTCCTTGATGGCACTCCAGAGAAACCCCAAGAACACTGTTTCAAGGCTAGAGGGATCCTGAGGTCACTGTAGCAACACGAAAGAGCTCCGTGGGCCAAAAATCAACAGGAGATGAGAGGTTAGTCCCTGGCTTCGACTCCAGAGGAATACCACCTTACCACAAGCACCTCAAGAGGAGGCTTCTCTCAGCTCTAGGTATGTGAGAGGGACCCTGAGTTTGCGGCCTCAAGTGGAATGGACACCGCGATGCCCTGACTCGAAATAAGGCCGGATATCCCTGCAGTGACTGGAATGCAGGCTCGTCTTGCATCTCCCAAGACGAAAGGGTGTCTGAATCCCCTGTGGAGACCACAGAGAAAGACCTAGTTCCCCACCTCATCGCGACAGGAGGCCTCAAATCCTTTGAAAACTCCAGAGGTATGCGGAGATCACTGCCTCCAAAGGAGACGATGCCTGACTCCTCGTGAAACTTGATAGGAGTCCCAGGATTCCTGTGGCACGTGGAAAGGGACCCTTGGTCTCCCGCCTCAGCTGGAGAGGCGTCCCAATTGCCTTGCCAAGCCTCGAGGAGAATCCCGAGTTGTGTCTCGCAACTAGGCAAGAGTCCTGACGTGGCTGAACAAACACGTGTGTGGAAGGGCCATCCCCGTGGTAACTCGAGAATATACCCCAGGTTCCCACTGCAACTCGAGAAAAACCATGAGACTTCCCCCTCACCGCGAGATGAGGCCCGATTCCCCTGCACTGCGTGCAGAGCAATTCTGTGTTGCACATCACACATGAAAGGAGCCTTGATTTCCTTCATGGCACTCCAGAGAAACCCCAAGAACACTGTTTCAAGTCTAGAGGGATCCTGAGGTCACTGTAGCAACACGAAAGAGCTCCGTGGACCAAAAATCAACTAGAGATGAGAGGTTACTCCCTGGCTTCGACTCCAGAGGAATACCACCTTACCACAAGCACCTCAAGAGGAGGCTTCTCTCAGCTCTAGGTATGTGAGAGGGACCCTGAGTTGGCGGCCTCAAGTGGAATGGACACCGCGATGCCCTGACTCGAAATAAGGCCGGATATCCCTGCAGTGACTTCAATGCAAGCTCGTCTTGCATCTCCCAGGACGAAAGGATGTCTGAATCCCCTGTGGAAAGCACAGAGAAAGACTTAGTTCCCCACCTCATCGCGACCGATACCCTCACATCCTTTGAAAACTCCAGAGGTACGCGGAGATCAGTGCCTCCAAAGGAGACGATGCCTGACTCCTCGTGAAACTTGATAGGAGTCCCAGGATTCCTGTGGCACTTGGAAAGGGACACTTGGTCTCCCGCCTCAGCTGGAGAGGCGTCCCAATTGCCCTGCCAAGCCTCGAGGAGAATCCAGAGTTGTCCCTCGCAACTAGGCAGGAGTCCTGACGTCGCTGAAGAAACACGTGGGTGGAAGGGCCATCCCCGTCGTAACTGGAGAATATACCCCAGGTTCCCGCCGCAACTCGAGAAAAACCATGAGACTTCCCCCTCGCCGCGAGATGAGGCCCGATTCCCCTGCACTGCGTGCAGAGCAATTCTGTGTTGCACATCACACATGAAAGGAGCCTTGATTTCCTTGATGGCACTCCAGAGAAACCCCAAGAACACTGTTTCAAGGCTAGAGGGATCCTGAGGTCACTGTAGCAACACGAAAGAGCTCCGTGGGCCAAAAATCAACTCGAGATGAGAGGTTAGTCCCTGGCTTCGACTCCAGAGGAATACCACCTTACCACAAGCACCTCAAGAGGAGGCTTCTCTCAGCTCTAGGTATGTGAGAGGGACCCTGAGTTTGCGGCCTCAAGTGGAATGGACACCGCGATGCCCTGACTCGAAATAAGGCCGGATATCCCTGCAGTGACTGGAATGCAGGCTCGTCTTGCATCTCCCAAGACGAAAGGGTGTCTGAATCCCCTGTGGAGACCACAGAGAAAGACCTAGCTCCCCACCTCATCGCGACAGGAGGCCTCAAATCCTTTGAAAACTCCAGAGGTATGCGGAGATCAGTGCCTCCAAAGGAGACGATGCCTGACTCCTCGTGAAACTTGATAGGAGACCCAGGATTCCTGTGGCACGTGGAAAGGGACCCTTGGTCTCCCGTCTCAGCTGGAGAGGCGTCCCAATTGCCCTGCAAAGCCTCGAGGAGAATCCCGAGTTGTCCCTCGCAACTAGGCAGGAGTCCTGACATGGCTGAACACACACGTGTGTGGAAGGGCCATCCCCGTCGTAACTCGAGAATATACCCCAGGTTCCCGCCACAACTCGAGAAAAACCATGAGACTTCCCCCTCGCCGCGAGATGAGGGCCGATTCCCCTGCACTGCGTGCAGAGCAATTCCGTGTTGCACATCACACATGAAAGGAGCCTTGATTTCCTTCATGGCACTCCAGAGAAACACCAAGAACACTGTTTCAAGGCTAGAGGGATCCTGAGGTCACTGTAGCAACACGAAAGAGCTCCGTGGACCAAGAATCAACACGAGATGAGAGGTTAGTCCCTGGCTTCGACTCCTGAGGAATACCACCTTACCACAAGCACCTCAAGAGGAGGCTTCTCTCAGCTCTAGGTATGTGAGAGGGATCCTGAGTTTGCGGCCTCAAGTGGAATGGACACCGCGATGCCCTGACTCGAAATAAGGCCGGATATCCCTGCAGTGACTGGAATGCAGGCTCGTCTTGCATCTCCCAAGAAGAAAGGATGTCTGAATCCCCTGTGGAGACCACAGAGAAACACCTAGTTCCCCACCTCATCGCGACCGGAGGCCTCACATCCTTTGAAAACTCCAGAGGTACGCGGAGATCAGTGCCTCCAAAGGAGACGATGCCTGACTCCTCGTGAAACTTGATAGGAGTCCCAGGATTCTTGTGGCACGTGGAAAGGGACCCTTGGTCTCCCGCCTCAGCTGGAGAGGCGTTCCAATTGCCCTGCCAAGCCTCGAGGAGAATCCCGAGTTGTCCCTCGCAACTAGGCAGGAGTCCTGACGTGGCTGAACAAACACGTGGGTGGAAGGGCCATCCCCGTTGTAACTCGAGAATATACCCCAGGTTCCCGCCGCAGCTCGAGAAAAACCATGAGACTTCCCCCTCGATGCGAGATGAGGCCCGATTCCCCTGTACTGCGTGCAGAGCAATTTCGTGTTGCACATCACACATGAAAGGATCCTTGATTTCCTTGATGGCACTCCAGAGAAACCCCAAGAACACTGTTTCAAGGCTAGAGGGATCCTGAGGTCACTGTAGCAACACGAAAGAACTCTGTGGACCAAAAATCAACTCGAAAAGTGAGGTTAGTCCCTGGATTCATCTCCAGAGGAATACCACCTTACCACAAGCACCTCAAGAGGAGGCTTCTCTCAGCTCTAGGTATGTGAGAGGGACCCTGAGTTTGCGGCCTCAAGTGGAATGGACACCGCGATGCCCTGACTCGAAATAAGGCCGGATATCCCTGCAGTGACTTCAATGCAGGCTCGTCTTGCATCTCCCAGGACGAAAGGATGTCTGAATCCCCTGTGGAAAGCACAGAGAAAGACTTAGTTCCCCACCTCATCGCGACCGATAGCCTCACATCCTTTGAAAACTCCAGAGGTACGCGGAGATCAGTGCCTCCAAAGGAGACGATGCCTGACTCCTCGTGAAACTTGATAGGAGTCCCAGGATTCCTGTGGCACTTGGAAAGGGACACTTGGTCTCCCGCCTCAGCTGGAGAGGCGTCCCAATTGCCCTGCCAAGCCTCGAGGAGAATCCCGAGTTGTCCCTCGCAACTAGGCAGGAGTCCTGACGTCGCTGAACAAACACGTGGGTGGAAGGGCCATCCCCGTCGTAACTGGAGAATATAC
Source organism: Cervus elaphus (assembly GCF_910594005.1). Classification (NCBI taxonomy): domain Eukaryota; kingdom Metazoa; phylum Chordata; class Mammalia; order Artiodactyla; family Cervidae; genus Cervus; species Cervus elaphus. The sequence goes on along the minus strand of NC_057834.1, from coordinate 8,393,318 downwards.
CCCAGGTTCCCGCCGCAACTCGAGAAAAACCATGAGACTTCCCCCTCGCCGCGAGATGAGGCCCGATTCCCCTGCACTGCGTGCAGAGCAATTCTGTGTTGCACATCACACATGAAAGGAGCCTTGATTTCCTTGATGGCACTCCAGAGAAACCCCAAGAACACTGTTTCAAGGCTAGAGGGATCCTGAGGTCACTGTAGCAACACGAAAGAGCTCCGTGGACCCAAAATCAACTCGAGATGAGAGGTTAGTCCCTGGCTTCGACTCCAGAGGAATACCACCTTACCACAAGCACCTCAAGAGGAGGCTTCTCTCAGCTCTAGGTATGTGAGAGGGACCCTGAGTTTGCGGCCTCAAGTGGAATGGACACCGCGATGCCCTGACTCGAAATAAGGCCGGATATCCCTGCAGTGACTGGAATGCAGGCTCGTCTTGCATCTCCCAAGACGACAGGGTGTCTGAATCCCCTGTGGAGACCACAGAGAAAGACCTAGTTCCCCACCTCATCGCGACAGGAGGCCTCAAATCCTTTGAAAACTCCAGAGGTATGCGGAGATCAGTGCCTCCAAAGGAGACGATGTCTGACTCCTCGTGAAACTTGATAGGAGACCCAGGATTCCTGTGGCACGTGGAAAGGGACCCTTGGTCTCCCGTCTCAGCTGGAGAGGCGTCCCAATTGCCCTGCCAAGCCTCGAGGAGAATCCCGAGTTGTCCCTCGCAACTAGGCAGGAGTCCTGACATGGCTGAACACACACGTGTGTGGAAGGGCCATCCCCGTCGTAACTCGAGAATATACCCCAGGTTCCCGCCGCAACTCGAGAAAAACCATGAGACTTCCCCCTCGCCGCGAGATGAGGGCCGATTCCCCTGCACAGCGTGCAGAGCAATTCCGTGTTGCACATCACACATGAAAGGAGCCTTGATTTCCTTCATGGCACTCCAGAGAAACCCCAAGAACACTGTTTCAAGGCTAGAGGGATCCTGAGGTCACTGTAGCAACACGAAAGAGCTCCGTGGACCAAGAATCAACACGAGATGAGAGGTTAGTCCCTGGCTTCGACTCCTGAGGAATACCACCTTACCACAAGCACCTCAAGAGGAGGCTTCTCTCAGCTCTAGGTATGTGAGAGGGATCCTGAGTTTGCGGCCTCAAGTGAAATGGACACCGCGATGCCCTGACTCGAAATAAGGCCGGATATCCCTGCAGTGACTGGAATGCAGGCTCGTCTTGCATCTCCCAAGAAGAAAGGATGTCTGAATCCCCTGTGGAGACCACAGAGAAACACCTAGTTCCCCACCTCATCGCGACCGGAGGCCTCACATCCTTTGAAAACTCCAGAGGTACGCGGAGATCAGTGCCTCCAAAGGAGACGATGCCTGACTCCTCGTGAAACTTGATAGGAGTCCCAGGATTCTTGTGGCACCTGGAAAGGGACCCTTGGTCTCCCGCCTCAGCTGGAGAGGCGTTCCAATTGCCCTGCCAAGCCTCGAGGAGAATCCCGAGTTGTCCCTCGCAACTAGGCAGGAGTCCTGACGTGGCTGAACAAACACGTGTGTGGAAGGGCCATCCCCGTTGTAACTCGAGAATATACCCCAGGTTCCCGCCGCAGCTCGAGAAAAACCATGAGACTTCCCCCTCGATGCGAGATGAGGCCCGATTCCCCTGTACTGCGTGCAGAGCAATTTCGTGTTGCACATCACACATGAAAGGATCCTTGATTTCCTTGATGGCACTCCAGAGAAACCCCAAGAACACTGTTTCAAGGCTAGAGGGATCCTGAGGTCACTGTAGCAACACGAAAGAACTCTGTGGACCAAAAATCAACTCGAAAAGTGAGGTTAGTCCCTGGATTCATCTCCAGAGGAATACCACCTTACCACAAGCACCTCAAGAGGAGGCTTCTCTCAGCTCTAGGTATGTGAGAGGGACCCTGAGTTTGCGGCCTCAAGTGGAATGGACACCGCGATGCCCTGACTCGAAATAAGGCCGGATATCCCTGCAGTGACTTCAATGCAGGCTCGTCTTGCATCTCCCAGGACGAAAGAATGTCTGAATCCCCTGTGGAAAGCACAGAGAAAGACTTATTTCCCCACCTCATCGCGACCGATAGCCTCACATCCTTTGAAAACCCCAGAGGTACGCGGAGATCAGTGCCTCCAAAGGAGACGATGCCTGACTCCTCGTGAAACTTGATAGGAGTCCCAGGATTCCTGTGGCACTTGGAAAGGGACACTTTGTCTCCCGCCTCAGCTGGAGAGGCGTCCCAATTGCCCTGCCAAGCCTCGAGGAGAATCCAGAGTTGTCCCTCGCAACTAGGCAGGAGTCCTGACGTCGCTGAAGAAACACGTGGGTGGAAGGGCCATCCCCGTCGTAACTCGAGAATATACCCCAGGTTCCCGCCGCAACTTGAGAAAAACCATGAGACTTCCCCCTCGCCGCGAGATGAGGCCCGATTCCCCTGCACTGCGTGCAGAGCAATTCCGTGTTGCACATCACACATGAAAGGAGCCTTGATTTCCTTGATGGCACTCCAGAGAAACCCCAAGAACACTGTTTCAAGGCTAGAGGGATCCTGAGGTCACTGTAGCAACACGAAAGAGCTCCGTGGGCGAAAAATCAACTCGAGATGAGAGGTTAGTCCCTGGCTTCGACTCCAGAGGAATACCACCTTACCACAAGCACCTCAAGAGGAGGCTTCTCTCAGCTCTAGGTATGTGAGAGGGACCCTGAGTTTGCGGCCTCAAGTGGAATGGACACCGCGATGCCCTGATGCGAAATAAGGCTGGATATCCCTGCAGTGACTTGAATGCAGGCTCGTCTTGCATCTCCCAAGATGAAAGGATGTCTGAATCCCCTGTGGAGACCACAGAGAAAGACCTAGTTCCCCACCTCATCGCGACCCGAGGCCTCACATCCTTTGAAAACTCCAGAGGTACGCGGAGATCAGTGCCTCCAAAGGAGACGATGCCTGACTCCTCGTGAAACTTGATAGGAGTCCCAGGATTCCTGTGGCACGTGGAAAGGGACCCTTGGTCTCCCGCCTCAGCTGGAGAGGCGTCCCAATTGCCTTGCCAAGCCTCGAGGAGAATCCCGAGTTGTGTCTCGCAACTAGGCAAGAGTCCTGACGTGGCTGAAGAAACACGTGTGTGGAAGGTCCATCCCCGTCGTAACTCGAGAATATACCCCAGGTTCCCGCCGCAACTCGAGAAAAACCATGAGACTTCCCCCTCGCCGTGAGATGAGGCCCGATTCCCCTGCACTGCGTGCAGAGCAATTCTGTGTTGCACATCACACATGAAAGGAGCCTTGATTTCCTTCATGGCACTCCAGAGAAACCCCAAGAACACTGTTTCAAGGCTAGAGGGATCCTGAGGTCACTGTAGCAACAAGAAAGAGCTCCGTGGACCAAAAATCAACTCGAGATGAGAGGTTAGTCCCTGGCTTCGACTCCAGAGGAATACCACCTTACCACAAGCACCACAAGAGGAGGCTTCTCTCAGCTCTAGGTGTGTGAGAGGGACCCTGAGTTTGCGGCCTCAAGTGGAATGGACACCGCGATGCCCTGACTCGAAATAAGGCCGGATATCCCTGCAGTGACTGGAATGCAGGCTCGTCTTCCATCTCCCAATACGAAAGGGTGTCTGAATCCGCTGTGGAGACCACAGAGAAAGACCTAGTTCCCCACCTCATCGCGACAGGAGGCCTCAAATCCTTTGAAAACTCCAGAGGTATGCGGAGATCAGTGCCTCCAAAGGAGACGATGCCTGACTCCTCGTGAAACTTGATAGGAGACCCAGGATTCCTGTGGCACGTGGAAAGGGACCCTTGGTCTCCCGTCTCAGCTGGAGAGGCGTCCCAATTGCCCTGCAAAGCCTCGAGGAGAATCCCGAGTTGCCCCTCGCAACTAGGCAGGAGTCCTGACGTCGCGGAACACACACGTGTGTGGAAGGGCCATCCCCGTCGTAACTCGAGAATATACCCCAGGTTCCCGCCGCAACTCAAGAAAAACCATGAGACTTCCCCCTCACCGCGAGATGAGGCCCGATTCCCCTGCACTGCGTGCAGAGCAATTCCGTGTTGCACATCACACATGAAAGGAGCCTTGATTTCCTTGATGGCACTCCAGAGAAACCCCAAGAACACTGTTTCAAGGCTAGAGGGATCCTGAGGTCACTGTAGCAACATGAAAGAGCTCCGTGGATACAGAATCAACACGAGATGAGAGGTTAGTCCCTGGCTTCGACTCCTGAGGAATGCCACCTTACCACAAGCACCTCAAGAGGAGGCTTCTCTCAGCTCTATGTATGTGAGAGGGATGCTGAGTTTGCGGCCTCAAGTGGAATGGACACCGCGATGCCCTGACTCGAAATAAGGCCGGATATCCCTGCAGTGACTGGAATGCAGGCTCGTCTTGCATCTCCCAAGAAGAAAGGATGTCTGAATCCCCTGTGGAGACCACAGAGAAAGACCTAGTTTCCCACCTCATCGCGATCGGAGGCCTCACATCCTTTGAAAACTCCAGAGGTACGCGGAGATCAGTGCCTCCAAAGGAGACGATGCCTGACTCCTCGTGAAACTTGATAGGAGTCCCAGGATTCTTGTGGCACGTGGAAAGGGACCCTTGGTCTCCCGCCTCAGCTGGAGAGGCGTTCCAATTGCCCTGCCAAGCCTCGAGGAGAATCCCGAGTTGTCCCTCGCAACTAGGCAGGAGTCCTGACGTGGCTGAACAAACACGAGGGTGGAAGGGCCATCCCCGTCGTAACTCGAGAATATACCCCAGGTTCCCGCCGCAACTCGAGAAAAACCATGAGACTTCCCCCTCGATGTGAGATGAGGCCCGATTCCCCTGTACTGCGTGCAGAGCAATTCCGTCTTGCACATCACACATGAAAGGAGCCTTGGTTTCCTTGATGGCACTCCAGAGAAACCCCAACAACACTGTTTCAAGGATAGAGGGATCCTGAGGTCACTGTAGCAACACGAAAGAACTCTGTGGACCAAAAATCAACTCGAAAAGAGAGGTTAGTCCCTGGATTCGTCTCCAGAGGATTGCCACCTTACCACAAGCACCTCAAGAGGAGGCTTCTCTCAGCTCTAGGTATGTGAGAGGGACCCTGAGTTTGAGGCATCAAGTGGAATGGACACCGCGATGCCCTGACTCGAAATAAGGCCGGATATCCCTGCAGTGACTTCAATGCAGGCTCGTCTTGCATCTCCCAGGACGAAAGGATGTCTGAATCCCCTGTGGAAAGCACAGAGAAAGACTTAGTTCCCCACCTCATCGCGACCGATAGCCTCACATCCTTTGAAAACTCCAGAGGTACGCGGAGATCAGTGCCTCCAAAGGAGACGATGCCTGACTCCTCGTGAAACTTGATAGGAGTCCCAGGATTCCTGTGGCACTTGGAAAGGGACACTTGGTCTCCCGCCTCAGCTGGAGAGGCGTCCCAATTGCCCTGCCAAGCCTCGAGGAGAATCCAGAGTTGTCCCTCGCAACTAGGCAGGACTCCTGACGTCGCTGAAGAAACACGTGGGTGGAAGGGCCATCCCCGTCGTAACTCGAGAATATACCCCAGGTTCCCGCCGCAACTCGAGAAAAACCATGAGACTTCCCCCTCGCCGCGAGATGAGGCCGGATTCCCCTGCACTTCGTGCAGAGCAATTCCGTGTTGCACATCACACATGAAAGGAGCCTTGATTTCCTTGATGGCACTCCAGAGAAACCCCAAGAACACTGTTTCAAGGCTAGAGGGATCCTGAGGTCACTGTAGCAACACGAAAGAGCTCCGTGGGCCAAAAATCAACTCGAGATGAGAGGTTAGTCCCTGGCTTCGACTCCAGAGGAATACCACCTTACCACAAGCACCTCAAGAGGAGGCTTCTCTCAGCTCTAGGTATGTGAGAGGGACCCTGAGTTTGCGGCCTCAAGTGGAATGGACACCGCGATGCCCTGATGCGAAATAAGGCTGGATATCCCTGCAGTGACTTGAATGCAGGCTCGTCTTGCATCTCCCAAGATGAAAGGATGTCTGAATCCCCTGTGGAGACCACAGAGAAAGACCTAGTTCCCCACCTCATCGCGACCGGAGGCCTCACATCCTTTGAAAACTCCAGAGGTACGCGGAGATCAGTGCCTCCAAAGGAGACGATGCCTCACTCCTCGTGAAACTTGATAGGAGTCCCAGGATTCTTGTGGCACGTGGAAAGGGACCCTTGGTCTCCCGCCTCAGCTGGAGAGGCGTTCCAATTGCCCTGCCAAGCCTCGAGGAGAATCCCGAGTTGTCCCTCGCAACTAGGCAGGAGTCCTGACGTGGCTGAAGAAACACGTGGGTGGAAGGGCCATCCCCGTCGTAACTGGAGAATATACCCCAGGTTCCCGCCGCAACTCGAGAAAAACCATGAGACTTCCCCCTCGATGCGAGATGAGGCCCGATTCCCCTGTACTGCATGCAGAGCAATTCCGTCTTGCACATCACACATGAAAGGAGCCTTGATTTCCTTCATGGCACTCCAGAGAAACCCCAAGAACACTGTTTCAAGGATAGAGGGATCCTGAGGTCACTGTAGCAACACGAAAGAACTCTGTGGACCAAAAATCAACTCGAAAAGAGAGGTTAGTCCCTGGATTCGGCTCCAGAGGAATACCACCTTACCACAAGCACCTCAAGAGGAGGCTTCTCTCAGCTCTAGGTATGTGAGAGGGACCCTGAGTTTGCGGCCTCAAGTGGAATGGACACCGCGATGCCCTGACTCGAAATAAGGCCGGATATCCCTGCAGTGACTTCAATGCAGGCTCGTCTTGCATCTCCCAGGACGAAAGAATGTCTGAATCCCCTGTGGAAAGCACAGAGAAAGACTTATTTCCCCACCTCATCGCGACCGATAGCCTCACATCCTTTGAAAACCCCAGAGGTACGCGGAGATCAGTGCCTCCAAAGGAGACGATGCCTGACTCCTCGTGAAACTTGATAGGAGTCCCAGGATTCCTGTGGCACTTGGAAAGGGACACTTTGTCTCCCGCCTCAGCTGGAGAGGCGTCCCAATTGCCCTGCCAAGCCTCGAGGAGAATCCAGAGTTGTCCCTCGCAACTAGGCAGGAGTCCTGACGTCGCTGAAGAAACACGTGGGTGGAAGGGCCATCCCCGTCGTAACTCGAGAATATACCCCAGGTTCCCGCCGCAACTCGAGAAAAACCATGAGACTTCCCCCTCGCCGCGAGATGAGGCCCGATTCCCCTGCACTGCGTGCAGAGCAATTCCGTGTTGCACATCACACATGAAAGGAGCCTTGATTTCCTTGATGGCACTCCAGAGAAACCCCAAGAACACTGTTTCAAGGCTAGAGGGATCCTGAGGTCACTGTAGCAACACGAAAGAGCTCCGTGGGCGAAAAATCAACTCGAGATGAGAGGTTAGTCCCTGGCTTCGACTCCAGAGGAATACCACCTTACCACAAGCACCTCAAGAGGAGGCTTCTCTCAGCTCTAGGTATGTGAGAGGGACCCTGAGTTTGCGGCCTCAAGTGGAATGGACACCGCGATGCCCTGACGCGAAATAAGGCTGGATATCCCTGCAGTGACTTGAATGCAGGCTCGTCTTGCATCTCCCAAGATGAAAGGATGTCTGAATCCCCTGTGGAGACCACAGAGAAAGACCTAGTTCCCCACCTCATCGCGACCCGAGGCCTCACATCCTTTGAAAACTCCAGAGGTACGCGGAGATCAGTGCCTCCAAAGGAGACGATGCCTGACTCCTCGTGAAACTTGATAGGAGTCCCAGGATTCCTGTGGCACGTGGAAAGGGACCCTTGGTCTCCCGCCTCAGCTGGAGAGGCGTCCCAATTGCCTTGCCAAGCCTCGAGGAGAATCCCGAGTTGTGTCTCGCAACTAGGCAAGAGTCCTGACGTGGCTGAAGAAACACGTGTGTGGAAGGTCCATCCCCGTCGTAACTCGAGAATATACCCCAGGTTCCCGCCGCAACTCGAGAAAAACCATGAGACTTCCCCCTCGCCGTGAGATGAGGCCCGATTCCCCTGCACTGCGTGCAGAGCAATTCTGTGTTGCACATCACACATGAAAGGAGCCTTGATTTCCTTCATGGCACTCCAGAGAAACCCCAAGAACACTGTTTCAAGGCTAGAGGGATCCTGAGGTCACTGTAGCAACAAGAAAGAGCTCCGTGGACCAAAAATCAACTCGAGATGAGAGGTTAGTCCCTGGCTTCGACTCCAGAGGAATACCACCTTACCACAAGCACCACAAGAGGAGGCTTCTCTCAGCTCTAGGTGTGTGAGAGGGACCCTGAGTTTGCGGCCTCAAGTGGAATGGACACCGCGATGCCCTGACTCGAAATAAGGCCGGATATCCCTGCAGTGACTGGAATGCAGGCTCGTCTTCCATCTCCCAATACGAAAGGGTGTCTGAATCCGCTGTGGAGACCACAGAGAAAGACCTAGTTCCCCACCTCATCGCGACAGGAGGCCTCAAATCCTTTGAAAACTCCAGAGGTATGCGGAGATCAGTGCCTCCAAAGGAGACGATGCCTGACTCCTCGTGAAACTTGATAGGAGACCCAGGATTCCTGTGGCACGTGGAAAGGGACCCTTGGTCTCCCGTCTCAGCTGGAGAGGCGTCCCAATTGCCCTGCAAAGCCTCGAGGAGAATCCCGAGTTGCCCCTCGCAACTAGGCAGGAGTCCTGACGTCGCGGAACACACACGTGTGTGGAAGGGCCATCCCCGTCGTAACTCGAGAATATACCCCAGGTTCCCGCCGCAACTCAAGAAAAACCATGAGACTTCCCCCTCACCGCGAGATGAGGCCCGATTCCCCTGCACTGCGTGCAGAGCAATTCCGTGTTGCACATCACACATGAAAGGAGCCTTGATTTCCTTGATGGCACTCCAGAGAAACCCCAAGAACACTGTTTCAAGGCTAGAGGGATCCTGAGGTCACTGTAGCAACATGAAAGAGCTCCGTGGATACAGAATCAACACGAGATGAGAGGTTAGTCCCTGGCTTCGACTCCTGAGGAATGCCACCTTACCACAAGCACCTCAAGAGGAGGCTTCTCTCAGCTCTATGTATGTGAGAGGGATGCTGAGTTTGCGGCCTCAAGTGGAATGGACACCGCGATGCCCTGACTCGAAATAAGGCCGGATATCCCTGCAGTGACTGGAATGCAGGCTCGTCTTGCATCTCCCAAGAAGAAAGGATGTCTGAATCCCCTGTGGAGACCACAGAGAAAGACCTAGTTTCCCACCTCATCGCGATCGGAGGCCTCACATCCTTTGAAAACTCCAGAGGTACGCGGAGATCAGTGCCTCCAAAGGAGACGATGCCTGACTCCTCGTGAAACTTGATAGGAGTCCCAGGATTCTTGTGGCACGTGGAAAGGGACCCTTGGTCTCCCGCCTCAGCTGGAGAGGCGTTCCAATTGCCCTGCCAAGCCTCGAGGAGAATCCCGAGTTGTCCCTCGCAACTAGGCAGGAGTCCTGACGTGGCTGAACAAACACGAGGGTGGAAGGGCCATCCCCGTCGTAACTCGAGAATATACCCCAGGTTCCCGCCGCAACTCGAGAAAAACCATGAGACTTCCCCCTCGATGTGAGATGAGGCCCGATTCCCCTGTACTGCGTGCAGAGCAATTCCGTCTTGCACATCACACATGAAAGGAGCCTTGATTTCCTTGATGGCACTCCAGAGAAACCCCAAGAACACTGTTTCAAGGATAGAGGGATCCTGAGGTCACTGTAGCAACACGAAAGAACTCTGTGGACCAAAAATCAACTCGAAAAGAGAGGTTAGTCCCTGGATTCGTCTCCAGAGGATTACCACCTTACCACAAGCACCTCAAGAGGAGGCTTCTCTCAGCTCTAGGTATGTGAGAGGGACCCTGAGTTTGCGGCATCAAGTGGAATGGACACCGCGATGCCCTGACTCGAAATAAGGCCGGATATCCCTGCAGTGACTTCAATGCAGGCTCGTCTTGCATCTCCCAGGACGAAAGGATGTCTGAATCCCCTGTGGAAAGCACAGAGAAAGACTTAGTTCCCCACCTCATCGCGACCGATAGCCTCACATCCTTTGAAAACTCCAGAGGTACGCGGAGATCAGTGCCTCCAAAGGAGACGATGCCTGACTCCTCGTGAAACTTGATAGGAGACCCAGGATTCCTGTGGCACGTGGAAAGGGACCCTTGGTCTCCCGTCTCAGCTGGAGAGGCGTCCCAATTGCCCTGCAAAGCCTCGAGGAGAATCCCGAGTTGCCCCTCGCAACTAGGCAGGAGTCCTGACGTCGCGGAACACACACGTGTGTGGAAGGGCCATCCCCGTCGTAACTCGAGAATATACCCCAGGTTCCCGCCGCAACTCAAGAAAAACCATGAGACTTCCCCCTCACCGCGAGATGAGGCCCGATTCCCCTGCACTGCGTGCAGAGCAATTCCGTGTTGCACATCACACATGAAAGGAGCCTTGATTTCCTTGATGGCACTCCAGAGAAACCCCAAGAACACTGTTTCAAGGCTAGAGGGATCCTGAGGTCACTGTAGCAACATGAAAGAGCTCCGTGGATACAGAATCAACACGAGATGAGAGGTTAGTCCCTGGCTTCGACTCCTGAGGAATGCCACCTTACCACAAGCACCTCAAGAGGAGGCTTCTCTCAGCTCTATGTATGTGAGAGGGATGCTGAGTTTGCGGCCTCAAGTGGAATGGACACCGCGATGCCCTGACTCGAAATAAGGCCGGATATCCCTGCAGTGACTGGAATGCAGGCTCGTCTTGCATCTCCCAAGAAGAAAGGATGTCTGAATCCCCTGTGGAGACCACAGAGAAAGACCTAGTTTCCCACCTCATCGCGATCGGAGGCCTCACATCCTTTGAAAACTCCAGAGGTACGCGGAGATCAGTGCCTCCAAAGGAGACGATGCCTGACTCCTCGTGAAACTTGATAGGAGTCCCAGGATTCTTGTGGCACGTGGAAAGGGACCCTTGGTCTCCCGCCTCAGCTGGAGAGGCGTTCCAATTGCCCTGCCAAGCCTCGAGGAGAATCCCGAGTTGTCCCTCGCAACTAGGCAGGAGTCCTGACGTGGCTGAACAAACACGAGGGTGGAAGGGCCATCCCCGTCGTAACTCGAGAATATACCCCAGGTTCCCGCCGCAACTCGAGAAAAACCATGAGACTTCCCCCTCGATGTGAGATGAGGCCCGATTCCCCTGTACTGCGTGCAGAGCAATTCCGTCTTGCACATCACACATGAAAGGAGCCTTGATTTCCTTGATGGCACTCCAGAGAAACCCCAACAACACTGTTTCAAGGATAGAGGGATCCTGAGGTCACTGTAGCAACACGAAAGAACTCTGTGGACCAAAAATCAACTCGAAAAGAGAGGTTAGTCCCTGGATTCGTCTCCAGAGGATTACCACCTTACCACAAGCACCTCAAGAGGAGGCTTCTCTCAGCTCTAGGTATGTGAGAGGGACCCTGAGTTTGCGGCATCAAGTGGAATGGACACCGCGATGCCCTGACTCGAAATAAGGCCGGATATCCCTGCAGTGACTTCAATGCAGGCTCGTCTTGCATCTCCCAGGACGAAAGGATGTCTGAATCCCCTGTGGAAAGCACAGAGAAAGACTTAGTTCCCCACCTCATCGCGACCGATAGCCTCACATCCTTTGAAAACTCCAGAGGTACGCGGAGATCAGTGCCTCCAAAGGAGACGATGCCTGACTCCTCGTGAAACTTGATAGGAGTCCCAGGATTCCTGTGGCACTTGGAAAGGGACACTTGGTCTCCCGCCTCAGCTGGAGAGGCGTCCCAATTGCCCTGCCAAGCCTCGAGGAGAATCCAGAGTTGTCCCTCGCAACTAGGCAGGACTCCTGACGTCGCTGAAGAAACACGTGGGTGGAAGGGCCATCCCCGTCGTAACTCGAGAATATACCCCAGGTTCCCGCCGCAACTCGAGAAAAACCATGAGACTTCCCCCTCGCCGCGAGATGAGGCCGGATTCCCCTGCACTTCGTGCAGAGCAATTCCGTGTTGCACATCACACATGAAAGGAGCCTTGATTTCCTTGATGGCACTCCAGAGAAACCCCAAGAACACTGTTTCAAGGCTAGAGGGATCCTGAGGTCACTGTAGCAACACGAAAGAGCTCCGAGGGCCAAAAATCAACTCGAGATGAGAGGTTAGTCCCTGGCTTCGACTCCAGAGGAATACCACCTTACCACAAGCACCTCAAGAGGAGGCTTCTCTCAGCTCTAGGTATGTGAGAGGGACCCTGAGTTTGCGGCCTCAAGTGGAATGGACACCGCGATGCCCTGATGCGAAATAAGGCTGGATATCCCTGCAGTGACTTGAATGCAGGCTCGTCTTGCATCTCCCAAGATGAAAGGATGTCTGAATCCCCTGTGGAGACCACAGAGAAAGACCTAGTTCCCCACCTCATCGCGACCGGAGGCCTCACATCCTTTGAAAACTCCAGAGGTACGCGGAGATCAGTGCCTCCAAAGGAGACGATGCCTGACTCCTCGTGAAACTTGATAGGAGTCCCAGGATTCTTGTGGCACGTGGAAAGGGACCCTTGGTCTCCCGCCTCAGCTGGAGAGGCGTTCCAATTGCCCTGCCAAGCCTCGAGGAGAATCCCGAGTTGTCCCTCGCAACTAGGCAGGAGTCCTGACGTGGCTGAAGAAACACGTGGGTGGAAGGGCCATCCCCGTCGTAACTGGAGAATATACCCCAGGTTCCCGCCGCAACTCGAGAAAAACCATGAGACTTCCCCCTCGATGCGAGATGAGGCCCGATTCCCCTGTACTGCATGCAGAGCAATTCCGTCTTGCACATCACACATGAAAGGAGCCTTGATTTCCTTCATGGCACTCCAGAGAAACCCCAAGAACACTGTTTCAAGGATAGAGGGATCCTGAGGTCACTGTAGCAACACGAAAGAACTCTGTGGACCAAAAATCAACTCGAAAAGAGAGGTTAGTCCCTGGATTCGGCTCCAGAGGAATACCACCTTACCACAAGCACCTCAAGAGGAGGCTTCTCTCAGCTCTAGGTATGTGAGAGGGACCCTGAGTTTGCTGCCTCAAGTGGAATGGACACCGCGATGCCCTGACTCGAAATAAGGCCGGATATCCCTGCAGTGACTGGAATGCAGCCTCGTCTTGCATCTCCCAAGACGAAAGGGTGTCTGAATCCCCAGTGGAGACCACAGAGAAAGACCTAGTTCCCCACCTCATCGCGACAGGAGGCCTCAAATCTTTTGAAAACTCCACAGGTATGCGGAGATCAGTGCCTCCAAAGGAGACGATGCCTGACTCCTCGTGAAACTTGATAGGAGACCCAGGATTCCTGTGGCACGTGGAAAGGGAACCTTGGTCTCCCGTCTCAGCTGGAGAGGCGTCCCAATTGCCCTGCCAAGCCTCGAGGAGAATCCCGAGTTGTCCCTCGCAACTAGGCAGGAGTCCTGACGTCGCTGAACACACACGTGTGTGGAAGTGCCATCCCCGTCGTAACTCGAGAATATACCCCAGGTTCCCGCCGCAACTCGAGAAAAACCATGAGACTTCCCACTCGCCGCGAGATGAGGCCCGATTCCCCTGCACTGCATGCAGAGCAATTCCGTGTTGCACATCACACATGAAAGGAGCCTTGATTTCCTTGATGGCACTCCAGAGAAACCCCAAGAACACTGTTTCAAGGATAGAGGGATCCTGAGGTCACTGTAGCAACACGAAAGAGCTCCGTGGACCAAGAATCAACACTAGATGAGAGGTTAGTCCCTGGCTTCGACTCCTGAGGAATACCACCTTACCACACACACCTCAAGAGGAGGCTTCTTTCAGCTCTAGGTATGTGAGAGGGACCCTGAGTTTGCGGCCTCAAGTGGAATGGACACTGCGATGCCCTGACGCGAAATAAGGCTGGATATCCCTGCAGTGACTTGAATGCAGGCTCGTCTTGCATCTCCCAAGATGAAAGGATGTCTGAATCCCCTGTGGAGACCACAGAGAAAGACCTAGTTCCCCACCTCATCGCGACCGGAGGCCTCACATCCTTTGAAAACTCCAGAGGTACGCGGAGATCAGTGCCTCCAAAGGAGACGATGCCTGACTCCTCGTGAAACTTGATAGGAGTCCCAGGATTCCTGTGGCACGTGGAAAGGGACCCTTAGTCTCCCGCCTCAGCGGGAGAGGCGTCCCAATTGCCTTGCCAAGCCTCGAGGAGAATCCCGAGTTGTGTCTCGCAACTAGGCAAGAGTCCTGTCGTGGCTGAAGAAACACGTGTGTGGAAGGGCCATCCCCGTCGTAACTCGAGAATATACCCCAGGTTCCCGCCGCAACTCGAGAAAAACCATGAGACTTCCCCCTCGCCGCGAGATGAGGCCCGATTCCCCTGAACTGCGTGCAGAGCAATTCTGTGTTGCACATCACACATGAAAGGAGCCTTGATTTCCTTCATGGCACTCCAGAGAAACCCCAAGAACACTGTTTCAAGGCTAGAGGGATCCTGAGGTCACTGTAGCAACACGAAAGAGCTCCGTGGACCAAAAATCAACTCGAGATGAGAGGTTAGTCCCTGGCTTCGACTCCAGAGGAAAACCAGCTTACCACAAGCACCTCAAGAGGAGGTTTCTCTCAGCTCTAGGTATGTGAGAGGGACCCTGAGTTTGCGGCCTCAAGTGGAATGGACACCGCGATGCCCTGACTCGAAATAATCCCGGATATCCCTGCAGTGACTTCAATGCAGGCTCGTCTTGCATCTCCCTAGACGAAAGGGTGTCTGAATCCCCTGTGGAGACCACAGAGAAAGACCTAGTTACCCAACTCATCGCGACAGGAGGCCTCAAATCCTTTGAAAACTCCAGAGGTATGCGGAGATCAGTGCCTCCAAAGGAGACGATGCCTGACTCCTCGTGAAACTTGATAGGAGACCCAGGATTCCTGTGGCACTTGGAAAGGGACACTTGGTCTCCCGCCTCAGCTGGAGAGGCGTCCCAATTGCCCTGCAAATCCTCGAGGAGAATCCAGAGTTGTCCCTCGCAACTAGGCAGGAGTCCTGACGTCGCTGAAGAAACACGTGGGTGGAAGGGCCATCCCCGTCGTAACTCGAGAATATACCCCAGGTTCCCGCCGCAACTCGAGAAAAACCATGAGACTTCCCCCTCGCCGCGAGATGAGGCCCGATTTCCCTGCACTGCGTGCAGAGCAATTCCGTGTTGCACATCACACATGAAAGGAGTCTTGATTTCCTTGATGGCACTCCAGAGAAACCCCAAGAACACTGTTTCAAGGCTAGAGGGATCCTGAGGTCACTGTAGCAACACGAAAGAGCTCCGTGGACGAAAAAATCAACTCGAGATGAGAGGTTAGTCCCTGGCTTCGACTCCAGAGGAATACCACCTTACCACAAGCACCTCAAGAGGAGGCTTCTCTCAGCTCTAGGTATGTGAGAGGGACCCTGAGTTTGCGGCCTCAAGTGGAATGGACACCGCGATGCCCTGACTCGAAATAAGGCCGGATATCCCTGCAGTGACTGGAATGCAGCCTCGTCTTGCATCTCCCAAGACGAAAGGGTGTCTGAATCCCCAGTGGAGACCACAGAGAAAGACCTAGTTCCCCACCTCATCGCGACAGGAGGCCTCAAATCCTTTGAAAACTCCACAGGTATGCGGAGATCAGTGCCTCCAAAGGAGACGATGCCTGACTCCTCGTGAAACTTGATAGGAGACCCAGGATTCCTGTGGCACGTGGAAAGGGAACCTTGGTCTCCCGTCTCAGCTGGAGAGGCGTCCCAATTGCCCTGCAAAGCCTCGAGGAGAATCCCGAGTTGTCCCTCGCAACTAGGCAGGAGTCCTGACGTCGCTGAACACACACGTGTGTGGAAGTGCCATCCCCGTCGTAACTCGAGAATATACCCCAGGTTCCCGCCGCAACTCGAGAAAAACCATGAGACTTCCCCCTCGCTGGGAGATGAGGCCCGATTCCCCTGAACTGCATGCAGAGCAATTCCGTGTTGCACATCACACATGAAAGGAGCCTTGATTTCCTTGATGGCACTCCAGAGAAACCCCAAGAACACTGTTTCAAGGCTAGAGGGATCCTGAGGTCACTGTAGCAACACGAAAGAGCTCCGTGGACCAAGAATCAACACGAGATGAGAGGTTAGTCCCTGGCTTCGACTCCTGAGGAATACCACCTTACCACACGCACCTCAAGAGGAGGCTTCTCTCAGCTCTAGGTATGTGAGAGGGATCCTGAGTTTGCGGCCTCAAGTGGAATGGACGCCGCGATGCCCTGACTCGAAATAAGGCCGGATATCCCTGCAGTGACTTGAATGCAGGCTCGTCTTGCATCTCCCAAGAAGAAAGGATGTCTGAATCCCCTGTGGAGACCACAGAGAAAGACCTAGTTCCCCACCTCATCGCGACCGGAGGCCTCATATCCTTTGAAAACTCCAGAGGTATGCGGAGATCAGTGCCTCCAAAGGAGACGATGCCTGACTCCTCGTGAAACTTGATAGGAGTCCCAGGATTCTTGTGGCACGTGGAAAGGGACCCTTGGTCTCCCGCCTCAGCTGGAGAGGCGTTCCAACTGCCCTGCCAAGCCTCGAGGAGAATCCCGAGTTGTCCCTCGCAACTAGGCAGGAGTCCTGACGTGGCTGAACAAACACGTGGGTGGAAGGGCCATCCCCGTCGTAACTGGAGAATATACCCCAGGTTCCCGCCGCAACTCGAGAAAAACCATGAGACTTCCCCCTCGATGCGAGATGAGGCCCGATTCCCCTGTACTGCGTGCAGAGCAATTCCGTCTTGCACATCACACATGAAAGGAGCCTTGATTTCCTTGATGGCACTCCAGAGAAACCCCAAGAACACTGTTTCAAGGCTAGAGGGATCCTGAGGTCACTGTAGCAACACGAAAGAACTCTGTGGACCAAAAATCAACTCGAAAAGAATGGTTAGTCCCTGGATTCGTCTCCAGAGGAATACCACCTTACCACAAGCACCTCAAGAGGAGGCTTCTCTCAACTCTAGGTATGTGAGAGGGACCCTGAGTTTGCGGCCTCAAGTGGAATGGACACCGCGATGCCCTGACTCGAAATAAGGCCGGATATCCCTGCAGTGACTTCAATGCAGGCTCGTCTTGCATCTCCCAGGACGAAAGGATGTCTGAATCCCCTGTGGAAAGCACAGAGAAAGACTTAGTTCCCCACCTCATCGAGACCGGAGTCCTCACATCCTTTGAAAACTCCAGAGGTACGCGGAGATCAGTGCCTCCAAAGGAGACGATGCCTGACTCCTCGAGAAACTTGATAGGAGTCCCAGGATTCCTGTGGCACTTGGAAAGGGACACTTGGTCTCCCGCCTCAGCTGGAGTGGCGTCCCAATTGCCCTGCCAAGCCTCGAGGAGAATCCAGAGTTGTCCCTCGCAACTAGGCAGGAGTCCTGACGTCGCTGAAGAAACAAGTGGGTGGAAGGGCCATCCCCGTCGTAACTCGAGAATATACCGCAGGTTCCCGCCGCAACTCGAGAAAACCCATGACACTTCCCCCTTGCCGCGAGATGAGGCCGGATTCCCATGCACTGCGTGCAGAGCAATTCCGTGTTGCACATCACACATGAAAGGAGCCTTGATTTCCTTGATGGCACTCCAGAGAAACCCCAAGAACACTGTTTCAAGGCTAGAGGGATCCTGAGGTCACTGTAGCAACACGAAAGAGCTCCGTGGGCCAAAAATCAACTCGAGATGAGAGGTTAGTCCCTGGCTTCGACTTCAGAGGAATACCACCTTTCCACAAGCACCTCAAGAGGAGGCTTCTCTCAGCTCTATGTATGTGAGAGGGACCCTGAGTTTGCGGCCTCAAGTGTAATGGACACCGCGATGCCCTGACTCGAAATAAGGCCGATTATCCCTGCAGTGACTGGAATGCAGGCTCGTCTTGCATCTCCCAAGACGAAAGGGTGTCTGAATCCCCTGTGGAGACCACAGAGAAAGACCTAGTTCCCCACCTCATCGCGACCCAAGGCCTCACATCCTTTGAAAACTCCAGAGGTACGCGGAGATCAGTGCCTCCAAAGGAGACGATGCCTGACTCCTCGTGAAACTTGATAGGAGTCCCAGGATTCCTGTGGCACGTGGAAAGGGACCCTTGGTCTCCCGCCTCAGCTGGAGAGGCGTCCCAATTGCCTTGCCAAGCCTCGAGGAGAATCCCGAGTTGTGTCTCGCAACTAGGCAAGAGTCCTGACGTGGCTGAACAAACACGTGTGTGTAAGGGCCATCCCCGTCGTAACTCGAGAATATACCCCAGGTTCCCGCCGCAACTCGAGAAAAACCATGAGACTTCCCCCTCGCCGTGAGATGAGGCCCGATTCCCCTGCACTGCGTGCAGAGCAATTCTGTGTTGCACATCACACATGAAAGGAGCCTTGATTTCCTTCATGGCACTCCAGAGAAACCCCAAGAACACTGTTTCAAGGCTAGAGGGATCCTGAGGTCACTGTAGCAACACGAAAGAGCTCCGTGGACCAAAAATCAACTCGAGATGAGAGGTTAGTCCCTGGCTTCGACTCCAGAGGAATACCGCCTTACCACAAGCACCACAAGAGGAGGCTTCTCTCAGCTCTAGGTATGTGAGAGGGATCCTGAGTTTGCGGCCTCAAGTGGAATGGACACCGCGATGCCCTGACTCGAAATAAGGCCGGATATCCCTGCAGTGACTGGAATGCAGGCTCGTCTTCCATCTCCCAAGACGAAAGGGTGTCTGAATCCGCTGTGGAGACCACAGAGAAAGACCTAGCTCCCCACCTCATCGCGACAGGAGGCCTCAAATCCTTTGAAAACTCCAGAGGTATGCGGAGATCAGTGCCTCCAAAGGAGACGATGCCTGACTCCTCGTGAAACTTGATAGGAGACCCAGGATTCCTGTGGCACGTGGAAAGGGACCCTTGGTCTCCCGTCTCAGCTGGAGAGGCGTCCCAATTGCCCTGCCAAGCCTCGAGGAGAATCCCGAGTTGTCACTCGCAACTAGGCAGGAGTCCTGACGTCGCGGAACACACACGTGTGTGGAAGGGCCATCCCCGTCGTAACTCGAGAATATACCCCAGGTTCCCGCCGCAACTCGAGAAAAACCATGAGACTTCCCCCTCGCCGCGAGATGAGGCCCGATTCCCCTGCACTGCGTGCAGAGCAATTCCGTGTTGCACATCACACATGAAAGGAGCCTTGATTTTCTTGATGGCACTCCAGAGAAACCTCAAGAACACTGTTTCAAGGCTAGAGGGATCCTGAGGTCACTGTAGCAACATGAAAGAGCTCCGTGGACACAGAATCAACACGAGATGAGAGGTTAGTCCCTGGCTTCGACTCCTGAGGAATGCCACCTTACCACAAGCACCTCAAGAGGAGGCTTCTCTCAGCTATAGGTATGTGAGAGGGATCCTGAGTTTGCGGCCTCAAGTGGAATGGACACCGCGATGCCCTGACTCGAAATAAGGCCGGATATCCCTGCAGTGACTGGAATGCAGGCTCGTCTTGCATCTCCCAAGAAGAAAGGATGTCTGAATCCCCTGTGGAGACCACAGAGAAAGACCTAGTTTCCCACCTCATCGCGACCGGAGGCCTCACATCCTTTGAAAACTCCAGAGGTACGCCGAGATCAGTGCCTCCAAAGGACACGATGCCTGACTCCTCGTGAAACTTGATAGGAGTCCCAGGATTCTTGTGGCACGTGGAAAGGGACCCTTGGTCTCCCGCCTCAGCTGGAGAGGCGTTCCAATTGCCCTGCCAAGCCTCGAGGAGAATCCCGAGTTGTCCCTCGCAACTAGGCAGGAGTCCTGACGTGGCTGAACAAACACGTGGGTGGAAGGGCCATCCCCGTCGTAACTGGAGAATATACCCCAGGTTCCCGCCGCAACTCGAGAAAAACCATGAGACTTCCCCCTCGATGCGAGATGAGGCCCGATTCCCCTGTACTGCGTGCAGAGCAATTCCGTCTTGCACATCACACATGAAAGGAGCCTTGATTTCCTTGATGGCACTCCAGAGAAACCCCAAGAACACTGTTTCAAGGATAGAGGGATCCTGAGGTCACTGTAGCAACACGAAAGAACTCTGTGGACCAAAAATCAACTCGAAAAGAGAGGTTAGTCCCTGGATTCGTCTCCAGAGGAATACCACCTTACCACAAGCACCTCAAGAGGAGGCTTCTCTCAGCTCTAGGTATGTGAGAGGGACCCTGAGTTTGCGGCCTCAAGTGGAATGGACACCGCGATGCCCTGACTCGAAATAAGGCTGGATATCCCTGCAGTGACTTGAATGCAGGCTCGTCTTGCATCTCCCAGGACGAAAGAATGTCTGAATCCCCTGTGGAAAGCACAGAGAAAGACTTACTTCCCCACCTCATCGCGACCGGAGGCCTCACATCCTTTGAAAACTCCAGAGGTACGCGGAGATCAGTGACTCCAAAGGAGACGATGCCTGACTCCTCGTGAAACTTGATAGGAGTCCCAGGATTCCTGTGGCACTTGGAAAGGGACACTTGGTCTCCCGCCTCAGCTGGAGAGGCGTCCCAATTGCCCTGCCAAGCCTCGAGGAGAATCCAGAGTTGTCCCTCGCAACTAGGCAGGACTCCTGACGTCGCTGAAGAAACACGTGGGTGGAAGGGCCATCCCCCTCGTAACTCGAGAATATACCCCAGGTTCCCGCCGCAACTCGAGAAAAACCATGAGACTTCCCACTCGCCGCGAGATGAGGCCGGATTCCCCTGCACTTCGTGCAGAGCAATTCCGTGTTGCACATCACACATGAAAGGAGCCTTGATTTCCTTGATGGCACTCCAGAGAAACCCCAAGAACACTGTTTCAAGGCTAGAGGGATCCTGAGGTCACTGTAGCAACATGAAAGAGCTCCGTGGACACAGAATCAACACGAGATGAGAGGTTAGTCCCTGGCTTCGACTCCTGAGGAATGCCCCCTTACCACAAGCACCTCAAGAGGAGGCTTCTCTCAGCTCTAGGTATGTGAGAGGGACCCTGAGTTTGCGGCCTCAAGTGGAATGGACACCGCGATGCCCTGACTCGAAATAAGGCCGGATATCCCTGCAGTGACTTCAATGCAGGCTCGTCTTGCATCTCCCAAGAAGAAAGGATGTCTGAATCCCCTGTGGAGACCACAGAGAAAGACCTAGTTTCCCACCTCATCGCGACCGGAGGCCTCACATCCTTTGAAAACTTCAGAGGTACGCGGAGATCAGTGCCTCCAAAGGAGACGATGCCTGACTCCTCGTGAAACTTGATAGGAGTCCCAGGATTCTTGTGGCACGTGGAAAGGGACCCTTGGTCTCCCGCCTCAGCTGGAGAGGCGTTCCAATTGCCGTGCCAAGCCTCGAGGAGAATCCCGAGTTGTGTCTCGCAACTAGGCAGGCGTCCTGACGTGGCTGAACAAACACGTGGGTGGAAGGGCCATCCCCGTCGTAACTGGAGAATATACCCCAGGTTCCCGCCGCAACTCGAGAAAAACCATGAGACTTCCCCCTCGATGCGAGATGAGGCCCGATTCCCCTGTACTGCGTGCAGAGCAATTCCGTCTTGCACATCACACATGAAAGGAGCCTTGATTTCCTTGATGGCACTCCAGAGAAACCCCAAGAACACTGTTTCAAGGATAGAGGGATCCTGAGGTCACTGTAGCAACACGAAAGAACTCTGTGGACCAAAAATCAACTCGAAAAGAGAGGTTAGTCCCTGGATTCGTCTCCAGAGGAATACCACCTTACCACAAGCACCTCAAGAGGAGGCTTCTCTCAGCTCTGGGTATGTGAGAGGGACCCTGAGTTTGCGGCCTCAAGTGGAATGGACACCGCGATGCCCTGACTCGAAATAAGGCCGGATATCCCTGCAGTGACTTCAATGCAGGCTCGTCTTGCATCTCCCAGGACGAAAGGATGTCTGAATCCCCTGTGGAAAGCACAGAGAAAGACTTAGTTCCCCACCTCATCGCGACCGATAGCCTCACATCCTTTGAAAACTCCAGAGGTACGCGGAGATCAGTGCCTCCAAAGGAGACGATGCCTGACTCCTCGTGAAACTTGATAGGAGTCCCAGGATTCCTGTGGCACTTGGAAAGGGACACTTGGTCTCCCGCCTCAGCTGGAGAGGCGTCCCAATTGCCCTGCCAAGCCTCGAGGAGAATCCAGAGTTGTCCCTCGCAACTAGGCAGGAGTCCTAACGTCGCTGAAGAAACACGTGGGTGGAAGGGCCATCCCCGTCGTAACTGGAGAATATACCCCAGGTTCCCGCCGCAACTCGAGAAAAACCATGAGACTTCCCCCTCGCCGCGAGATGAGGCCCGATTCCCCTGTACTGCGTGCAGAGCAATTCCGTGTTGCACATCACACATGAAAGGAGCCTTGATTTCCTTGATGGCACTCCAGAGAAACCCCAAGAACACTGTTTCAAGGCTAGAGGGATCCTGAGGTCACTGTAGCAACACGAAAGAGCTCCGTGGACCAAAAATCAACTCGAGATGAGAGGTTAGTCCCTGGCTTCGACTCCAGAGGAATACCACCTTACCACAAGCACCTCAAGAGGAGGCTTCTCTCAGCTCTAGGTATGTGAGAGGGACCCTGAGTTTGCGGCCTCAAGTGGAATGGACACCGCGATGCCCTGACTCGAAATAAGGCCGGATATCCCTGCAGTGACTGGAATGCAGCCTCGTCTTGCATCTCCCAAGACGAAAGGGTGTCTGAATCCCCAGTGGAGACCACAGAGAAAGAACTAGTTCCCCACCTCATCGCGACAGGAGGCCTCAAATCCTTTGAAAACTCCACAGGTATGCGGAGATCAGTGCCTCCAAAGGAGACGATGCCTGACTCCTCGTGAAACTTGATAGGAGACCCAGGATTTCAGTGGCACGTGGAAACGGAACCTTGGTCTCCCGTCTCAGCTGGAGAGGCGTCCCAATTGCCTTGCCAAGCCTCGAGGAGAATCCCGAGTTGTCCCTCGCAACTAGGCAGGAGTCCTGACGTCGCTGAACACACACGTGTGTGGAAGTGCCATCCCCGTCGTAACTCGAGAATATACCCCAGGTTCCCGCCGCAACTCGAGAAAAACCATGAGACTTCCCACTCGCCGCGAGATGAGGCCCGATTCCCCTGCACTGCATGCAGAGCAATTCCGTGTTGCACATCACACATGAAAGGAGCCTTGATTTCCTTGATGGCACTCCAGAGAAACCCCAAGAACACTGTTTCAAGGCTAGAGGGATCCTGAGGTCACTGTAGCAACACGAAAGAGCTCCGTGGACCAAGAATCAACACTAGATGAGAGGTTAGTCCCTGGCTTCGACTCCTGAGGAATACCACCTTACCACACGCACCTCAAGAGGAGGCTTCTCTCAGCTCTAGGTATGTGAGAGGGACCCTGAGTTTGCGGCCTCAAGTGGAATGGACACCGCGATGCCCTGACGCGAAATAAGGCTGGATATCCCTGCAGTGACTTGAATGCAGGCTCGTCTTGCATCTCCCAAGATGAAAGGATGTCTGAATCCCCTGTGGAGACCACAGAGAAAGACCTAGTTCCCCACCTCATCGCGACCGGAGGCCTCACATCCTTTGAAAACTCCAGAGGTACGCGGAGATCAGTGCCTCCAAAGGAGACGATGCCTGACTCCTCGTGAAACTTGATAGGAGTCCCAGGATTCCTGTGGCACGTGGAAAGGGACCCTTAGTCTCCCGCCTCAGCGGGAGAGGCGTCCCAATTGCCTTGCCAAGCCTCGAGGAGAATCCCGAGTTGTGTCTCGCAACTAGGCAAGAGTCCTGACGTGGCTGAACAAACACGTGTGTGGAAGGGCCATCCCCGTCGTAACTCGAGAATATACCCCAGGTTCCCGCCGCAACTCGAGAAAAACCATGAGACTTCCCCCTCGCCGCGAGATGAGGCCCGATTCCCCTGAACTGCGTGCAGAGCAATTCTGTGTTGCACATCACACATGAAAGGAGCCTTGATTTCCTTCATGGCACTCCAGAGAAACCCCAAGAACACTGTTTCAAGGCTAGAGGGATCCTGAGGTCACTGTAGCAACACGAAAGAGCTCCGTGGACCAAAAATCAACTCGAGATGAGAGGTTAGTCCCTGGCTTCGACTCCAGAGGAATACCACCTTACCACAAGCACGTCAAGAGGAGGTTTCTCTCAGCTCTAGGTATGTGAGAGGGACCCTGAGTTTGCGGCCTTAAGTGGAATGGACATCGCGATGCCCTGACTCAAAATAAGGCCGGATATCCCTGCAGTGACTGGAATGCAGGCTCGTCTTGCATCTCCCAAGACGAAAGGGTGTCTGAATCCCCTGTGGAGACCACAGAGAAAGACCTAGTTCCCCACCTCATCGCGACAGGAGGCCTCAAATCCTTTGAAAACTCCAGAGGTATGCGGAGATCAGTGCCTCCAAAGGAGACGATGCCTGACTCCTCGTGAAACTTGATAGGAGACCCAGGATTCCTGTGGCACTTGGAAAGGGACACTTGGTCTCCCGCCTCAGCTGGAGAGGCGTCCCAATTGCCCTGCCAATCCTCGAGGAGAATCCAGAGTTGTCCCTCGCAACTAGGCAGGAGTCCTGACGTCGCTGAAGAAACACGTGGGTGGAAGGGCCATCCCCGTCGTAACTCGAGAATATACCCCAGGTTCCCGCCGCAACTCGAGAAAAACCATGAGACTTCCCCCTCGCCGCGAGATGAGGCCCGATTCCCCTGCACTGCGTGCAGAGCAATTCCGTGTTGCACATCACACATGAAAGGAGTCTTGATTTCCTTGATGGCACTCCAGAGAAACCCCAAGAACACTGTTTCAAGGCTAGAGGGATCCTGAGGTCACTGTAGCAACACGAAAGAGCTCCGTGGACCAAAAATCAACTCGAGATGAGAGGTTAGTCCCTGGCTTCGACTCCAGAGGAATACCACCTTACCACAAGCACCTCAAGAGGAGGCTTCTCTCAGCTCTAGGTATGTGAGAGGGACCCTGAGTTTGCGGCCTCAAGTGGAATGGACACCGCAATGCCCTGACTCGAAATAAGGCCGGATGTCCCTGCAGTGACAGGAATGCAGGCTCGTCTTGCATCTCCCAAGACGAAAGGGTGTCTGAATCCCCAGTGGAGACCACAGAGAAATACCTAGTTCCCCACCTCATCGCGACAGGAGGCCTCAAATCCTTTGAAAACTCCACAGGTATGCGGAGATCAGTGCCTCCAAAGGAGACGATGCCTGACTCCTCGTGAAACTTGATAGGAGACCCAGGATTCCTGTGGCACGTGGAAAGGGAACCTTGGTCTCCCGTCTCAGCTGGAGAGGCGTCCCAATTGCCCTGCAAAGCCTCGAGGAGAATCCAGACTTGTCCCTCGCAACTAGGCAGGAGTCCTGACGTCGCTGAACACACACGTGTGTGGAAGTGCCATCCCCGTCGTAACTCGAGAATATACCCCAGGTTCCCGCCGCAACTCGAGAAAAACCATGAGACTTCCCCCTCGCCGCGAGATGAGGCCCGATTCCCCTGAACTGCATGCAGAGCAATTCCGTGTTGCACATCACACATGAAAGGAGCCTTGATTTCCTTGATGGCACTCCAGAGAAACCCCAAGAACACTGTTTCAAGGCTAGAGGGATCCTGAGGTCACTGTAGCAACACGAAAGAGCTCCGTGGACCAAGAATCAACACGAGATGAGAGGTTAGTCCCTGGCTTCGACTCCAGAGGAATACCACTTTACCACACGCACCTCAAGAGGAGGCTTCTCTCAGCTCTAGGTATGTGAGAGGGACCCTGAGTTTGCGGCCTCAAGTGGAATGGACACCGCGATGCCCTGACGCGAAATAAGGCTGGATATCCCTGCAGTGACTTGAATGCAGGCTCGTCTTGCATCTCCCAAGATGAAAGGATGTCTGAATCCCCTGTCGTGACCACAGAGAAAGACCTAGTTACCCACCTCATCGCGACCGGAGGCCTCACATCCTTTGAAAACTCCAGAGGTACGCGGAGATCAGTGCCTCCAAAGGAGACGATGCCTGACTCCTCGTGAAACTTGATAGGAGTCCCAGGATTCCTGTGGCACGTGGAAAGGGACCCTTGGTCTCCCGCCTCAGCGGGAGAGGCCTCCCAATTGCCTTGCCAAGCCTCGAGGAGAATCCCGAGTTGTGTCTCGCAACTAGGCAAGAGTCCTGACGTGGCTGAACAAACACGTGTGTGGAAGGGCCATCCCCGTCGTAACTCGAGAATATACCCCAGGTTCCCGCCGCAACTCAAGAAAAACCATGAGACTTCCCCCTCGCCGCGAGATGAGGCCCGATTCCCCTGCACTGCGTGCAGAGCAATTCTGTGTTGCACATCACACATGAAAGGAGCCTTGATTTCCTTCATGGCACTCCAGAGAAACCCCAAGAACACTGTTTCAAGGCTAGAGGGATCCTGAGGTCACTGTAGCATCACGAAAGAGCTCCGTGGACCAAAAATCAACTCGAGATGAGAGGTTAGTCCCTGGCTTCGACTCCAGAGGAATACCCCCTTACCACAAGCACCTCAAGAGGAGGCTTCTCTCAGCTCTAGGTATGTGAGAGGGACCCTGAGTTTGCGGCCTCAAGTGGAATGGACACCGCGATGCCCTGACTCGAAATAAGGCCGGATATCCCTGCAGTGACTGGAATGCAGGCTCGTCTTGCATCTCCCAAGACGAAAGGGTGTCTGAATCCCCTGTGGAGACCACAGAGAAAGACCTAGTTCCCCACCTCATCGCGACAGGAGGCCTCAAATCCTTTGAAAACTCCAGAGGTATGCGGAGATCAGTGCCTCCAAAGGAGACGATGCCTGACTCCTCGTGAAACTTGATAGGAGACCCAGGATTCCTGTGGCACTTGGAAAGGGACACTTGGTCTCCCGCCTCAGCTGGAGAGGCGTCCCAATTGCCCTGCCAATCCTCGAGGAGAATCCAGAGTTGTCCCTCGCAACTAGGCAGGAGTCCTGACGTCGCTGAAGAAACACGTGGGTGGAAGGGCCATTCCCGTCGTAACTCGAGAATATACCCCAGGTTCCCGCCGCAACTCGAGAAAAACCATGAGACTTTCCCCTCGCCGCGAGATGAGGCCCGATTCCCCTGCACTGCGTGCAGAGCAATTCCGTGTTGCACATCACACATGAAAGGAGCCTTGATTTCCTTGATGGCACTCCAGAGAAACCCCAAGAACACTGTTTCAAGGCTAGAGGGATCCTGAGGTCACTGTAGCAACACGAAAGAACTCTGTGGACCAAAAATCAACTCGAAAAGAGAGGTTAGTCCCTGGCTTCGACTCCAGAGGAATACCACCTTACTACAAGCACCTCAAGAGGAGGCTTCTCTCAGCTCTAGGTATGTGAGAGGGATCCTGAGTTTGCGGCCTCAAGTGGAATGGACACCGCGATGCCCTGACGCGAAATAAGGCTGGATATCCCTGCAGTGACTTGAATGCAGGCTCGTCTTGCATCTCCCAAGATGAAAGGATGTCTGAATCCCCTGTGGAGACCACAGAGAAAGACTTAGTTCCCCACCTCATCGCGACCGGAGGCCTCACATCCTTTGAAAACTCCAGAGGTACGCGGAGATCAGTGCCTCCAAAGGAGACGATGCCTGACTCCTCGTGAAACTTGATAGGAGTCCCAGGATTCCTGTGGCACGTGGAAAGGGACCCTTGGTCTCCCGCCTCAGCTGGAGAGGCGTCCCAATTGCCTTGCCAAGCCTCGAGGAGAATTCCGAGCTGTGTCTCGCAACTAGGCAAGAGTCCTGACGTGGCTGAACAAACACGTGGGTGGAAGGGCCATCCCCGTCGTAACTCGAGAATATACCCCAGGTTCCCGCCGCAACTCGAGAAAAACCATGAGACTTCCCCCTCGCCGCGAGATGAGGCCCGATTCCCCTGCACTGCGTGCAGAGCAATTCTGTGTTGCACATCACACATGAAAGGAGCCTTGATTTCCTTGATGGCACTCCAGAGAAACCCCAAGAACACTGTTTCAAGGCTAGAGGGATCCTGAGGTCACTGTAGCAACACGAAAGAGCTCCGTGGACCAAAAATCAACTCGAGATGAGAGGTTAGTCCCTGGCTTCGACTCCAGAGGAATACCACCTTACCACAAGCACCTCAAGAGGAGGCTTCTCTCAGCTCTAGGTATGTGAGAGGGACCCTGAGTTTGCGGCCTCAAGTGGAATGGACACCGCGATGCCCTGACTCGAAATAAGGCCGGATATCCCTGCAGTGACTGGAATGCAGGCTCGTCTTGCATCTCCCAAGACGAAAGGGTGTCTGAATCCCCTGTGGAGACCACAGAGAAAGACCTAGTTCCCCACCTCATCGCGACAGGAGGCCTCAAATCCTTTGAAAACTCCACAGGTATGCGGAGATCAGTGCCTCCAAAGGAGACGATGCCTGACTCCTCGTGAAACTTGATAGGAGACCCAGGATTTCTGTGGCACGTGGAAAGGGACCCTTGGTCTCCCGTCTCAGGTGGAGAGGCGTCCCAATTGCCCTGCAAAGCCTCGAGGAGAATCCCGAGTTGTCCCTCGCAACTAGGCAGGGGTCCTGACATGGCTGAACACACACGTGTGTGGAAGGGCCATCCCCGTCGTAACTCGAGAATATACCCCAGGTTCCCGCCGCAACTCGAGAAAAACCATGAGACTTCCCCCTCGCCGCGAGATGAGGCCCGATTCCCCTGCACTGCGTGCAGAGCAATTCCGTGTTGCACATCACACATGAAAGGAGCCTTGATTTCCTTGATGGCACTCCAGAGAAACCCCAAGAACACTGTTTCAAGGCTAGAGGGATCCTGAGGTCACTGTAGCAACACGAAAGAGCTCCGTGGACCAAGAATCAACACGAGATGAGAGGTTAGTCCCTGGCTTCGTCTCCTGAGGAATACCACCTTACCACAAGCACCTCAAGAGGAGGCTTCTCTCAGCTCTAGGTATGTGAGAGGGATCCTGAGTTTGCGGCCTCAAGTGGAATGGACACCGCGATGCCCTGACTCGAAATAAGGCCGGATATCCCTGCAGTGACTTGAATGCAGGCTCGTCTTGCATCTCCCAAGAAGAAAGGATGTCTGAATCCCCTGTGGAGACCACAGAGAAACACCTAGTTCCCCACCTCATCGCGACCGGAGGCCTCACATCCTTTGAAAACTCCAGAGGTACGCGGAGATCAGTGCCTCCAAAGGAGACGATGCCTGACTCCTCGTGAAATTTGATAGGAGTCCCAGGATTCTTGTGGCACGTGGAAAGGGACCCTTTGTCTCCCGCCTCAGCTGGAGAGGCGTCCCAATTGCCCTGCCAAGCCTCGAGGAGAATCCCGAGTTGTCCCTCGCAACTAGGCAGGAGTCCTGACGTGGCTGAACAAACACGTGGGTGGAAGGGCCATCCCCGTCGTAACTCGAGAATATACCCCAGGTTCCCGCCGCAACTCGACAAAAACCATGAGACTTCCCCCTCGATGCGAGATGAGGCCCGATTCCCCTGTACTGCGTGCAGAGCAATTCCGTCTTGCACATCACACATGAAAGGAGCCTTGATTTCCTTGATGGCACTCCAGAGAAACCCCAAGAACACTGTTTCAAGGATAGAGGGATCCTGAAGTCACTGTAGCAACACGAAAGAACTCTGTGGACCAAAAATCAACTCGAAAAGAGAGGTTAGTCCCTGGATTCGTCTCCAGAGGAATACCACCTTACCACAAGCACCTCAAGAG
Organism: Cervus elaphus; assembly: GCF_910594005.1. Classification (NCBI taxonomy): domain Eukaryota; kingdom Metazoa; phylum Chordata; class Mammalia; order Artiodactyla; family Cervidae; genus Cervus; species Cervus elaphus. The sequence continues at coordinate 8,363,562 of NC_057834.1, read as the reverse complement.
GAGGCTTCTCTCAGCTCTAGGTATGTGAGAGGGACCCTGAGTTTGCGGCCTCAATTGGAATGGACACCGCGATGCCCTGACTCGATATAAGGCCGGATATCCCTGCAGTGACTTCAATGCATGCTCGTCTTGCATCTCCCAGGACGAAAGGATGTCTGAATCCCCTGTGGAAAGCACAGAGAAAGACTTAGTTCCCCACCTCATCGCGACCGATAGCCTCACATCCTTTGAAAACTCCAGAGGTACGCGGAGATCAGTGCCTCCAAAGGAGACGATGCCTGACTCCTCGTGAAACTTGATAGGAGTCCCAGGATTCCTGTGGCACTTGGAAAGGGACACTTGGTCTCCCGCCTCAGCTGGAGAGGCATCCCAATTGCCCTGCAAAGCCTCGAGGAGAATCCAGAGTTGTCCCTCGCAACTAGGCAGGAGTCCTGACGTCGCTGAAGAAACACGTGGGTGGAAGGGCCATCCCCGTCGTAACTCGAGAATATACCCCAGGTTCCCGCCGCAACTCGAGAAAAATCATGAGACTTCCCCTCGCCGCGAGATGAGGCCCGATTCCCCTGCACTGCGTGCAGAGAAATTCCGTGTTGCACATCACACATGAAAGGAGCCTTGATTTCCTTGATGGCACTCCAGAGAAAACCCAAGAAAACTGTTTCAAGGCTAGAGGGATCCTGAGGTCACTGTAGCAACATGAAAGAGCTCCGTGGACCAAGAATCAACACGAGATGAGAGGTTAGTCCCTGGCTTCGACTCCTGAGGAATACCACCTTACCACAAGCACCTCAAGAGGAGGCTCTCTCAGCTCTAGGTGTGTGAGAGGAACCCTGAGTTTGCGGCCTCAAGTGGAATGGACACCGCGATGCCCTGACTCGAAATAAGGCCGGATATCCCTGCAGTGACTTGAATGCAGGCTCGTCTTGCATCTCCCAAGAAGAAAGGATGTCTGAATCCCCTGTGGAGACCACAGAGAAAGACCTAGTTCCCCACCTCATCGCGACCGGAGGCCTCACATCTTTTGAAAACTCCAGAGGTACGCGGAGATCAGTGCCTCCAAAGGAGACGATGCCTGACTCCTCCTGAAACTTGATAGGAGTCCCAGGTTTCCTGTGGCACGTGGAAAGGGACCCTTGGTCTCCCGCCTCAGCTGGACAGGCGTCCCAATTGCTTTGCCAAGCCTCGAGGAGAATCCCGAGTTGTGTCTCGCAACAAGGCAAGAGTCCTGACGTGGCTGAACAAACACGTGTGTGGAAGGGCCATCCCCGTCGTAACTCGAGAATATACCCCAGGTTCCCGCCGAAACTCGAGAAAAACCATGAGACTTCCCCCTCGATGCGAGATGAGGCCCGCTTCCCCTGCACTGCGTGCAGAGCAATTCTGTGCTGCACATCACACATGAAAGGAGCCATGATTTCCTTCATGGCACTCCAGAGAAACCCCAAGAACACTGTTTCAAGGCTAGAGGGATCCTGAGGTCACTGTAGCAACACGAAAGAGCTCCGTGGACCAAAAATAAACTCGAGATGAGACGTTAGTCCCTGGCTTCGACTCCAGAGGAATACCACCTTACCACAAGCACCTCAAGAGGAGGCTTCTCTGAGCTGTAGGTATGTGAGAGGGACCCTGAGTTTGCGGCCTCAAGTGGAATGGACACCGCGATGCCCTGACTCGAAATAAGGCCGGATATCCCTGCAGTGACTGGAATGCAGGCTCGTCTTGCATCTCCCAAGACGAAAGGGTGTCTGAATCCCCTGTGGAGACCACAGAGAAAGACCTAGTTCCCCACCTCATCGCGACAGGAGGCCTCAAATCCTTTGAAAACTCCAGAGGTATGCGGAGATCAGTGCCTCCAAAGGAGACGATGCCTGACTCCTCGTGAAACTTGATAGGAGACCCAGGATTCCTGTGGCACGTGGAAAGGGACCCTTGGTCTCCCGTCTCAGCTGGAGAGGCGTCCCAATTGCCCTGCCAAGCCTCGAGGAGAATCCCGAGTTGTCCCTCACAACTAGGCAGGAGTCCTGACGTCGCTGAAGAAACACGTGGGTGGAAGGGCCATCCCCGTCGTAACTCGAGAATATACCCCAGGTTCCCGCCGCAACTCGAGAAAAACCATGAGACTTACCCCTCGCCGCGAGATGAGGCCCGATTCCCCTGCACTGCGTGCAGAGCAATTCCGTGTTGCACATCACACATGAAAGGAGCCTTGATTTCCTTGATGGCACTCCAGAGAAACCCCAAGAACACTGTTTCAAGGCTAGAGGGATCCTGAGGTCACTGTAGCAACACAAAAGAGCTCCGTGGACCAAGAATCAACAGGAGATGAGAGGTTAGTCCCTGGCTTCGACTCCTGAGGAATACCACCTTACCACAAGCACCTCAAGAGGAGGCTTCTCTCAGCTCTAGGTATGTGAGAGGGATCCTGAGTTTGCGGCCTCAAGAGGAATGGACACCGCGATGCCCTGACTCGAAATAAGGCCGGATATCCCTGCAGTGACTTGAATGCAGGCTCGTCTTGCATCTCCCAAGAAGAAAGGATGTCTGAATCCCCTGTGGAGACCACAGAGAAAGACCTAGTTCCCCAACTCATCGCGACCGGATTCCTCACATCCTTTGTAAACTCCAGAGGTATGCGGAGATCAGTGCCTCAAAAGGAGGCGATACCTGACTCCTCGTGAAACTTGATAGGAGTCCCAGGATTCTTGTGGCACGTGGAAAGGGACCCTTGGTCTCCCGCCTCAGCTGGAGAGGCGTTCCAATTGCCCTGCCAAGCCTCGAGGAGAATCCAGAGTTGTCCCTCGCAACTAGGCAGGAGTCCTGACGTGGCTGAACAAACACGTGGGTGGAAGGGCCATCCCCGTCGTAACTCGAGAATATACCCCAGGTTCCCGCCGCAACTCAAGAAAAACCATGAGACTTCCCCCTCGATGCGAGATGAGGCCCGATTCCCCTGTACTGCGTGCAGAGCAATTCCGTCTTGCACATCACACATGAAAGGAGCCTTGATTTCCTGATGGCACTCTTGAGAAACCCCAAGAACACTGTTTCAAGGATAGAGGGATCCTGAGGTCACTGTAGGAACATGAAAGAACTCTGTGGACCCAAAATCAATTCGAAAAGAGAGGTTAGTCCCTGGATTCGTCTCCAGAGGAATACCACCTTACCACAAGCACCTCAAGAGGAAGCTTCTCTCAGCTCTAGGTATGTGAGAGGGACCCTGAGTTTGCGGCCTCAAGTGGAATGGACACCGCGATGCCCTGACTCGAAATAAGGCCGGATATCCCTGCAGTGACTTCAATGCAGGCTCGTCTTGCATCTCCCAGGACGAAAGGATGTCTGAATCCCCTGTGGAAAGCACAGAGAAAGACTTAGTTCCCCACCTCATCGCGACCGATAGCCTCACATCCTTTGAAAACTCCAGAGGTACGCGGAGATCAGTGCCTCCAAAGGAGAGGATGCCTGACTCCTCCTGAAACTTGATAGGAGTCCCAGGATTCCTGTGGCACTTGGAAAGGGACACTTGGTCTCCCGCCTCAGCTGGAGAGGCGTCCCAATTGCCCTGCCAAGCCTCGAGGAGAATCCAGAGTTGTCCTTCGCAACTAGGCAGGAGTCCTGACGTCGCTGAAGAAACACGTGGGTGGAAGGGCCATCCCCGTCGTAACTCGAGAATATACCCCAGGTTCCCGCCGCAACTCGAGAAAAACCATGAGACTTCCCCCTCGCCGCGAGATGAGGCCCGATTCCCCTGAACTGCGTGCAGAGCAATTCCGTGTTGCACATCACACATGAAAGGAGCCTTGATTTCCTTGATGGCACTCCAGAGAAACCCCAAGAACACTGTTTAAAGGCTAGAGGGATCCTGAGGTCACTGTAGCAACACGAAAGAGCTCCGTGGGCCAAAAATCAACTCGAGATGAGAGGTTAGTCCCTGGCTTCGACTCCAGAGGAATACCACCTTACCACAAGCACCTCAAGAGGAGGCTTCTCTCAGCTCTAGGTATGTGAGAGGGACCCTGAGTTGCGGCCTCAAGTGGAATGGACACTGCGATGCCCTGACGCGAAATAAGGCTGGATATCCCTGCAGTGACTGGAATGCAGGCTCGTCTTGCATCTCCCAAGACGAAAGGGTGTCTGAATCCCCTGTGGAGACCACAGAGAAAGACCTAGTTCCCCACCTCATCGCGACAGGAGGCCTCAAATCCTTTGAAAACTCCAGAGGTATGCGGAGATCAGTGCCTCCAAAGGAGACGATGCCTGACTCCTCGTGAAACTTGATAGGAGACCCAGGATTCCTGTGGCACGTGGAAAGGGACCCTTGGTCTCCCGTCTCAGCTGGAGAGGCGTCCCAATTGCCCTGCAAAGCCTCGAGGAGAATCCCGAGTTGTCCCTCGCAACTAGGCAGGAGTCCTGACATGGCTGAACACACACGTGTGTGGAAGGGCCATCCCCGTCGTAACTCGAGAATATACCCCAGGTTCCCGCCGCAACTCGAGAAAAACCATGAGACGTCCCCATCGCCGCAAAATGAGGCCCGATTCCCCTGCACTGCGTGCAGAGCAATTCCGTCTTGCACATCACACATGAAAGGAGCCTTGATTTCCTTGATGGCACTCCAGAGAAACCCCAAGAACACTGTTTCAAGGCTAGAGGGATCCTGAGGTCACTGTAGCAACACGAAAGAGCTCCGTGGACCAAGAATCAACACGAGATGAGAGGTTAGTCCCTGGCTTCGACTCCTGAGGAATACCACCTTACCACAAGCACCTCAAGAGGAGGCTTCTCTAAGCTCCAGGTATGTGAGAGTGACCCTGAGTTTGCGGCCTCAAGTGGAATGGACACCGCGATGCCCTGACTCGAAATAAGGCCGGATATCCCTGCAGTGACTGGAATGCAGGCTCATCTTGCATCTCCCAAGAAGAAAGGATGTCTGAATCCCCTGTGGAGACCACAGAGAAAGACCTAGTTCCCCACCTCATCGCGACCGATAGCCTCACATCCTTTGAAAACTCCAGAGGTACGCGGAGATCAGTGCCTCCAAAGGAGACGATGCCTGACTCCTCGTGAAACTTGATAGGAGTCCCAGGATTCCTGTGGCACTTGGAAAGGGACACTTGGTCTCCCGCCTCAGCTGGAGAGGCGTCCCAATTGCCCTGCCAAGCCTCGAGGAGAATCCAGAGTTTTCCCTCGCAACTAGGCAGGAGTCCTGACGTCGCTGAAGAAACACGTGGGTGGAAGGGCCATCCCCGTCGTAACTCGAGAATATACCCCAGGTTCCCGCCGCAACTCGAGAAAAACCATGAGACTTTCCCCTCGCCGCGAGATGAGGCCCGATTCCCCTGCACTGCGTGCAGAGCAATTCCGTGTTGCACATCACACATGAAAGGAGCCTTGATTTCCTTGATGGCACTCCAGAGAAACCCCAAGAACACTGTTTCAAGGCTAGAGGGATCCTGAGGTCACTGTAGCAACACGAAAGAACTCTGTGGACCAAAAATCAACTCGAAAAGAGAGGTTAGTCCCTGGCTTCGACTCCAGAGGAATACCACCTTACTACAAGCACCTCAAGAGGAGGCTTCTCTCAGCTCTAGGTATGTGAGAGGGATCCTGAGTTTGCGGCCTCAAGTGGAATGGACACCGCGATGCCCTGACGCGAAATAAGGCTGGATATCCCTGCAGTGACTTGAATGCAGGCTCGTCTTGCATCTCCCAAGATGAAAGGATGTCTGAATCCCCTGTGGAGACCACAGAGAAAGACTTAGTTCCCCACCTCATCGCGACCGGAGGCCTCACATCCTTTGAAAACTCCAGAGGTACGCGGAGATCAGTGCCTCCAAAGGAGACGATGCCTGACTCCTCGTGAAACTTGATAGGAGTCCCAGGATTCCTGTGGCACCTGGAAAGGGACCCTTGGTCTCCCGCCTCAGCTGGAGAGGCGTCCCAATTGCCTTGCCAAGCCTCGAGGAGAATTCCGAGCTGTGTCTCGCAACTAGGCAAGAGTCCTGACGTGGCTGAACAAACACGTGGGTGGAAGGGCCATCCCCGTCGTAACTCGAGAATATACCCCAGGTTCCCGCCGCAACTCGAGAAAAACCATGAGACTTCCCCCTCGCCGCGAGATGAGGCCCGATTCCCCTGCACTGCGTGCAGAGCAATTCAGTGTTGCACATCACACATGAAAGGAGCCTTGATTTCCTTGATGGCACTCCAGAGAAACCCCAAGAACACTGTTTCAAGGCTAGAGGGATCCTGAGGTCACTGTAGCAACACGAAAGAGCTCCGTGGGCCAAAAATCAACTCGAGATGAGAGGTTAGTCCCTGGCTTCGACTCCAGAGGAATACCACCTTACCACAAGCACCTCAAGAGGAGGCTTCTCTCAGCTCTAGGTATGTGAGAGGGACCCTGAGTTTGCGGCCTCAAGTGTAATGGACACCGCGATGCCCTGACTCGAAATAAGGCCGGATATCCCTGCAGTGACTGGAATGCAGGCTCGTCTTGCATCTCCCAAGACGAAAGGGTGTCTGAATCCCCTGTGGAGACCACAGAGAAAGACCTAGTTCCCCATCTCATCGCGACAGGAGGCCTCAAATCCTTTGAAAACTCCACAGGTATGCGGAGATCAGTGCCTCCAAAGGAGACGATGCCTGACTCCTCGTGAAACTTGATAGGAGACCCAGGATTTCTGTGGCACGTGGAAAGGGACCCTTGGTCTCCCGTCTCAGCTGGAGAGGCGTCCCAATTGCCCTGCAAAGCCTCGAGGAGAATCCCGAGTTGTCCCTCGCAACTAGGCAGGGGTCCTGACATGGCTGAACACACACGTGTGTGGAAGGGCCATCCCCGTCGTAACTCGAGAATATACCCCAGGTTCCCGCCGCAACTCGAGAAAAACCATGAGACTTCCCCCTCGCCGCGAGATGAGGCCCGATTCCCCTGCACTGCGTGCAGAGCAATTCCGTCTTGCACATCACACATGAAAGGAGCCTTGATTTCCTTGATGGCACTCCAGAGAAACCCCAAGAACACTGTTTCAAGGCTAGAGGGATCCTGAGGTCACTGTAGCAACACGAAAGAGCTCCGTGGACCAAGAATCAACACGAGATGAGAGGTTAGTCCCTGGCTTCGACTCCTGAGGAATACCACCTTACCACAAGCACCTCAAGAGGAGGCTTCTCTAAGCTCCAGGTATGTGAGAGTGACCCTGAGTTTGCGGCCTCAAGTGGAATGGACACCGCGATGCCCTGACTCGAAATAAGGCCGGATATCCCTGCAGTGACTTCAATGCAGGCTCGTCTTGCATCTCCCAAGAAGAAAATATGTCTGAATCCCCTGTGGAGACCACAGAGAAAGACCTAGTTCCCCACCTCATCGCGACCGATAGCCTCACATCCTTTGAAAACTCCAGAGGTACGCGGAGATCAGTGCCTCCAAAGGAGACGATGCCTGACTCCTCGTGAAACTTGATAGGAGTCCCAGGATTCCTGTGGCACTTGGAAAGGGACCCTTGGTCTCCCGCCTCAGCTGGAGAGGCGTCCCAATTGCCCTGCCAAGCCTCGAGGAGAATCCAGAGTTGTCCCTCGCAACTAGGCAGGAGTCCTGACTTCGCTGAAGAAACACGTGGGTGGAAGGGCCATCCCCGTCGTAACTCGAGAATATACCCCAGGTTCCCGCCGCAACTCGAGAAAAACCATGAGACTTCCCCCTCGCCGCGAGATGAGGCCTGATTCCCCTGCACTGCGTGCAGAGCAATTCCGTGTTGCACATCACACATGAAAGGAGCCTTGATTTCCTTGATGGCACTCCAGAGAAACCCCAAGAACACTGTTTCAAGGCTAGAGGGATCCTGAGGTCACTGTAGCAACACGAAAGAACTCTGTGGACCAAAAATCAACTCGAAAAGGGAGGTTAGTCCCTGGCTTCGACTCCAGAGGAATACCACCTTACTACAAGCACCTCAAGAGGAGGCTTCTCTCAGCTCTAGGTATGTGAGAGGGACCCTGAATTTGCGGCCTCAAGTGGAATGGACACCGCGATGCCCTGACGCGAAATAAGGCTGGATATCCCTGCAGTGACTTGAATGCAGGCTCGTCTTGCATCTCCCAAGATGAAAGGATGTCTGAATCCCCTGTGGAGACCACAGAGAAAGACTTAGTTCCCCACCTCATCGCGACCGGAGGCCTCACATCCTTTGAAAACTCCAGAGGTACGTGGAGATCAGTGCCTCCAAAGGAGACGATGCCTGACTCCTCGTGAAACTTGATAGGAGTCCCAGGATTCCTGTGGCACGTGGAAAGGGACCCTTGGTCTCCCGCCTCAGCTGGAGAGGCGTCCCAATTGCCTTGCCAAGCCTCGAGGAGAATCCCGAGTTGTCCCTCGCAACTAGGCAAGAGTCCTGACATGGCTGAACACACACGTGGGTGGAAGGGCCATCCCCGTCGTAACTCGAGAATATACCCCAGGTTCCCGCCGCAACTCGAGAAAAACCATGAGACTTCCCCCTCGCCGCGAGATGAGGCCCGATTCCCCTGCACTGCGTGCAGAGCAATTCCGTCTTGCACATCACACATGAAAGGAGCCTTGATTTCCTTGATGGCACTCCAGAGAATCCCCAAAAACACTGTTTCAAGGCTAGAGGGATCCTGAGGTCACTGTAGCAACACGAAAGAGCTCCGTGGACCAAGAATCAACACGAGATGAGAGGTTAGTCCCTGGCTTCGACTCCTGAGGAATACCACCTTACCACAAGCACCTCAAGAGGAGGCTTCTCTCAGCTCTAGGTATGTGAGAGGGATCCTGAGTTTGCGGCCTCAAGTGGAATGGACACCGCGATGCCCTGACTCGAAATAAGGCCGGATATCCCTGCAGTGACTTGAATGCAGGCTCGTCTTGCATCTCCCAAGAAGAAAGGATGTCTGAATCCCCTGTGGAGACCACAGAGAAACACCTAGTTCCCCACCTCATCGCGACCGGAGGCCTCACATCCTTTGAAAACTCCAGAGGTACGCGGAGATCAGTGCCTCCAAAGGAGACGATGCCTGACTCCTCGTGAAATTTGATAGGAGTCCCAGGATTCTTGTGGCACGTGGAAAGGGACCCTTTGTCTCCCGCCTCAGCTGGAGAGGCGTCCCAATTGCCCTGCCAAGCCTCGAGGAGAATCCCGAGTTGTCCCTCGCAACTAGGCAGGAGTCCTGACGTGGCTGAACAAACACGTGGGTGGAAGGGCCATCCCCGTCGTAACTCGAGAATATACCCCAGGTTCCCGCCGCAACTCGACAAAAACCATGAGACTTCCCCCTCGATGCGAGATGAGGCCCGATTCCCCTGTACTGCGTGCAGAGCAATTCCGTCTTGCACATCACACATGAAAGGAGCCTTGATTTCCTTGATGGCACTCCAGAGAAACCCCAAGAACACTGTTTCAAGGATAGAGGGATCCTGAAGTCACTGTAGCAACACGAAAGAACTCTGTGGACCAAAAATCAACTCGAAAAGAGAGGTTAGTCCCTGGATTCGTCTCCAGAGGAATACCACCTTACCACAAGCACCTCAAGAGGAGGCTTCTCTCAGCTCTAGGTATGTGAGAGGGACCCTGAGTTTGCGGCCTCAATTGGAATGGACACCGCGATGCCCTGACTCGATATAAGGCCGGATATCCCTGCAGTGACTTCAATGCATGCTCGTCTTGCATCTCCCAGGACGAAAGGATGTCTGAATCCCCTGTGGAAAGCACAGAGAAAGACTTAGTTCCCCACCTCATCGCGACCGATAGCCTCACATCCTTTGAAAACTCCAGAGGTACGCGGAGATCAGTGCCTCCAAAGGAGACGATGCCTGACTCCTCGTGAAACTTGATAGGAGTCCCAGGATTCCTGTGGCACTTGGAAAGGGACACTTGGTCTCCCGCCTCAGCTGGAGAGGCATCCCAATTGCCCTGCCAAGCCTCGAGGAGAATCCAGAGTTGTCCCTCGCAACTAGGCAGGAGTCCTGACGTCGCTGAAGAAACACGTGGGTGGAAGGGCCATCCCCGTCGTAACTCGAGAATATACCCCAGGTTCCCGCCGCAACTCGAGAAAAATCATGAGACTTCCCCTCGCCGCGAGATGAGGCCCGATTCCCCTGCACTGCGTGCAGAGAAATTCCGTGTTGCACATCACACATGAAAGGAGCCTTGATTTCCTTGATGGCACTCCAGAGAAACCCCAAGAACACTGTTTCAAGGCTAGAGGGATCCTGAGGTCACTGTAGCAACATGAAAGAGCTCCGTGGACCAAGAATCAACACGAGATGAGAGGTTAGTCCCTGGCTTCGACTCCTGAGGAATACCACCTTACCACAAGCACCTCAAGAGGAGGCTCTCTCAGCTCTAGGTGTGTGAGAGGAACCCTGAGTTTGCGGCCTCAAGTGGAATGGACACCGCGATGCCCTGACTCGAAATAAGGCCGGATATCCCTGCAGTGACTTGAATGCAGGCTCGTCTTGCATCTCCCAAGAAGAAAGGATGTCTGAATCCCCTGTGGAGACCACAGAGAAAGACCTAGTTCCCCACCTCATCGTGACCGGAGGCCTCACATCCTTTTAAAACTCCAGAGGTACGCGGAGATCAGTGCCTCCAAAGGAGACGATGCCTGACTCCTCGTGAAACTTGATAGGAGTCCCAGGATTCCTGTGGCACTTGGAAAGGGACACTTGGTCTCCCGCCTCAGCTGAAGAGGCGTCCCAATTGCCCTGCCAAGCCTCGAGGAGAATCCAGAGTTGTCCCTCGCAACTAGGCAGGAGTCCTGACGTCGCTGAAGAAACACGTGGGTGGAAGGGCCATCCCCGTCGTAACTCGAGAATATACCCCAGGTTCCCGCCGCAACTCGAGAAAAACCATGAGACTCCCCCTCGCCGCGAGATGAGGCCCGATTCCCCTGCACTGCGTGCAGAGCAATTCCGTGTTGCACATCACACATGAAAGGAGCCTTGATTTCCTTGATGGCACTCCAGAGAAACCCCAAGAACACTGTTTCAAGGCTAGAGGGATCCTGAGGTCACTGTAGCAACACTAAAGAGCTCCGTGGGCCAAAAATCAACTCGAGATGAGAGGTTAGTCCCTGGCTTCGACTCCAGAGGAATACCACCTTACCACAAGCACCTCAAGAGGAGGCTTCTCTCAGCTCTAGGTATGTGAGAGGGACCCTGAGTTTGCGGCCTTAAGTGGAATGGACACCGCGATGCCCTGACGCGAAATAAGGCTGGATATCCCTGCAGTGACTGGAATGCAGGCTCGTCTTGCATCTCCCAAGATGAAAGGATGTCTGAATCCCCTGTGGAGACCACAGAGAAAGACCTAGTTCCCCACCTCATCGCGACCGGAGGCCTCACATCTTTTGAAAACTCCAGAGGTACGCGGAGATCAGTGCCTCCAAAGGAGACGATGCCTGACTCCTCCTGAAACTTGATAGGAGTCCCAGGTTTCCTGTGGCACGTGGAAAGGGACCCTTGGTCTCCCGCCTCAGCTGGACAGGCGTCCCAATTGCTTTGCCAAGCCTCGAGGAGAATCCCGAGTTGTGTCTCGCAACAAGGCAAGAGTCCTGACGTGGCTGAACAAACACGTGTGTGGAAGGGCCATCCCCGTCGTAACTCGAGAATATACCCCAGGTTCCCGCCGAAACTCGAGAAAAACCATGAGACTTCCCCCTCGATGCGAGATGAGGCCCGCTTCCCCTGCACTGCGTGCAGAGCAATTCTGTGCTGCACATCACACATGAAAGGAGCCATGATTTCCTTCATGGCACTCCAGAGAAACCCCAAGAACACTGTTTCAAGGCTAGAGGGATCCTGAGGTCACTGTAGCAACACGAAAGAGCTCCGTGGACCAAAAATAAACTCGAGATGAGACGTTAGTCCCTGGCTTCGACTCCAGAGGAATACCACCTTACCACAAGCACCTCAAGAGGAGGCTTCTCTGAGCTGTAGGTATGTGAGAGGGACCCTGAGTTTGCGGCCTCAAGTGGAATGGACACCGCGATGCCCTGACTCGAAATAAGGCCGGATATCCCTGCAGTGACTGGAATGCAGGCTCGTCTTGCATCTCCCAAGACGAAAGGGTGTCTGAATCCCCTGTGGAGACCACAGAGAAAGACCTAGTTCCCCACCTCATCGCGACAGGAGGCCTCAAATCCTTTGAAAACTCCAGAGGTATGCGGAGATCAGTGCCTCCAAAGGAGACGATGCCTGACTCCTCGTGAAACTTGATAGGAGACCCAGGATTCCTGTGGCACGTGGAAAGGGACCCTTGGTCTCCCGTCTCAGCTGGAGAGGCGTCCCAATTGCCCTGCCAAGCCTCGAGGAGAATCCCGAGTTGTCCCTCACAACTAGGCAGGAGTCCTGACGTCGCTGAAGAAACACGTGGGTGGAAGGGCCATCCCCGTCGTAACTCGAGAATATACCCCAGGTTCCCGCCGCAACTCGAGAAAAACCATGAGACTTACCCCTCGCCGCGAGATGAGGCCCGATTCCCCTGGACTGCGTGCAGAGCAATTCCGTGTTGCACATCACACATGAAAGGAGCCTTGATTTCCTTGATGGCACTCCAGAGAAACCCCAAGAACACTGTTTCAAGGCTAGAGGGATCCTGAGGTCACTGTAGCAACACAAAAGAGCTCCGTGGACCAAGAATCAACAGGAGATGAGAGGTTAGTCCCTGGCTTCGACTCCTGAGGAATACCACCTTACCACAAGCACCTCAAGAGGAGGCTTCTCTCAGCTCTAGGTATGTGAGAGGGACCCTGAGTTTGCGGCCTCAAGAGGAATGGACACCGCGATGCCCTGACTCGAAATAAGGCCGGATATCCCTGCAGTGACTTGAATGCAGGCTCGTCTTGCATCTCCCAAGAAGAAAGGATGTCTGAATCCCCTGTGGAGACCACAGAGAAAGACCTAGTTCCCCAACTCATCGCGACCGGATTCCTCACATCCTTTGTAAACTCCAGAGGTATGCGGAGATCAGTGCCTCAAAAGGAGACGATACCTGACTCCTCGTGAAACTTGATAGGAGTCCCAGGATTCTTGTGGCACGTGGAAAGGGACCCTTGGTCTCCCGCCTCAGCTGGAGAGGCGTTCCAATTGCCCTGCCAAGCCTCGAGGAGAATCCAGAGTTGTCCCTCGCAACTAGGCAGGAGTCCTGACGTGGCTGAACAAACACGTGGGTGGAAGGGCCATCCCCGTCGTAACTCGAGAATATACCCCAGGTTCCCGCCGCAACTCAAGAAAAACCATGAGACTTCCCCCTCGATGCGAGATGAGGCCCGATTCCCCTGTACTGCGTGCAGAGCAATTCCCTCTTGCACATCACACATGAAAGGAGCCTTGATTTCCTGATGGCACTCTTGAGAAACCCCAAGAACACTGTTTCAAGGATAGAGGGATCCTGAGGTCACTGTAGGAACATGAAAGAACTCTGTGGACCCAAAATCAATTCGAAAAGAGAGGTTAGTCCCTGGATTCGTCTCCAGAGGAATACCACCTTACCACAAGCACCTCAAGAGGAAGCTTCTCTCAGCTCTAGGTATGTGAGAGGGACCCTGAGTTTGCGGCCTCAAGTGGAATGGACACCGCGATGCCCTGACTCGAAATAAGGCCGGATATCCCTGCAGTGACTTCAATGCAGGCTCGTCTTGCATCTCCCAGGACGAAAGGATGTCTGAATCCCCTGTGGAAAGCACAGAGAAAGACTTAGTTCCCCACCTCATCGCGACCGATAGCCTCACATCCTTTGAAAACTCCAGAGGTACGCGGAGATCAGTGCCTCCAAAGGAGACGATGCCTGACTCCTCGTGAAACTTGATAGGAGTCCCAGGATTCCTGTGGCACTTGGAAAGGGACACTTGGTCTCCCGCCTCAGCTGGAGAGGCGTCCCAATTGCCCTGCCAAGCCTCGAGGAGAATCCAGAGTTGTCCTTCGCAACTAGGCAGGAGTCCTGACGTCGCTGAAGAAACACGTGGGTGGAAGGGCCATCCCCGTCGTAACTCGAGAATATACCCCAGGTTCCCGCCGCAACTCGAGAAAAACCATGAGACTTCCCCCTCGCCGCGAGATGAGGCCCGATTCCCCTGAACTGCGTGCAGAGCAATTCCGTGTTGCACATCACACATGAAAGGAGCCTTGATTTCCTTGATGGCACTCCAGAGAAACCCCAAGAACACTGTTTAAAGGCTAGAGGGATCCTGAGGTCACTGTAGCAACATGAAAGAGCTCCGTGGGCCAAAAATCAACTCGAGATGAGAGGTTAGTCCCTGGCTTCGACTCCAGAGGAATACCACCTTACCACAAGCACCTCAAGAGGAGGCTTCTCTCAGCTCTAGGTATGTGAGAGGGACCCTGAGTTGCGGCCTCAAGTGGAATGGACACTGCGATGCCCTGACGCGAAATAAGGCTGGATATCCCTGCAGTGACTGGAATGCAGGCTCGTCTTGCATCTCCCAAGACGAAAGGGTGTCTGAATCCCCTGTGGAGACCACAGAGAAAAACCTAGTTCCCCACCTCATCGCGACCGGAGGCCTCACATCCTTTGAAAACTCCAGAGGTACGCGGAGATCAGTGCCTCCAAAGGAGACGATGCCTGACTCCTCGTGAAACTTGATAGGAGTCCCAGGATTCCTGTGGCACTTGGAAAGGGACACTTGGTCTCCCGCCTCAGCTGGAGAGGCGTCCCAATTGCCCTGCCAAGCCTCGAGGAGAATCCAGAGTTGTCCTTCGCAACTAGGCAGGAGTCCTGACGTCGCTGAAGAAACACGTGGGTGGAAGGGCCATCCCCGTCGTAACTCGAGAATATACCCCAGGTTCCCGCCGCAACTCGAGAAAAACCATGAGACTTCCCCCTCGCCGCGAGATGAGGCCCGATTCCCCTGAACTGCGTGCAGAGCAATTCCGTGTTGCACATCACACATGAAAGGAGCCTTGATTTCCTTGATGGCACTCCAGAGAAACCCCAAGAACACTGTTTAAAGGCTAGAGGGATCCTGAGGTCACTGTAGCAACACGAAAGAGCTCCGTGGGCCAAAAATCAACTCGAGATGAGAGGTTAGTCCCTGGCTTCGACTCCAGAGGAATACCACCTTACCACAAGCACCTCAAGAGGAGGCTTCTCTCAGCTCTAGGTATGTGAGAGGGACCCTGAGTTGCGGCCTCAAGTGGAATGGACACTGCGATGCCCTGACGCGAAATAAGGCTGGATATCCCTGCAGTGACTGGAATGCAGGCTCGTCTTGCATCTCCCAAGACGAAAGGGTGTCTGAATCCCCTGTGGAGACCACAGAGAAAAACCTAGTTCCCCACCTCATCGCGACCGGAGGCCTCACATCCTTTGAAAACTCCAGAGGTACGCGGAGATCAGTGCCTCCAAAGGAGACGATGCCTGACTCCTCGTGAAACTTGATAGGAGTCCCAGGATTCCTGTGGCACGTGTAAAGGGACCCTTGGTCTCCCGCCTCAGCTGGAGAGGCGTTCCAATTGTCCTGCCAAGCCTCGAGGAGAATCCCGAGTTGTCCCTCGCAACTAGGCAGGAGTCCTGAGGTGGCTGAACAAACACGTGGGTGGAAGGGCCATCCCCGTCGTAACTCGAGAATATACCCCAGGTTCCCGCCGCAACTCGAGAAAAACCATGAGACTTCCCCCTCGCCGCGAGATGAGGCCCGATTCCCCTTCACTGCGTGCAGAGCAATTCCGTCTTGCACATCACACATGAAAGGAGCCTTGATTTCCTTGATGGCACTCCAGAGAAACCCCAAGAACACTGTTTCAAGGCTAGAGGGATCCTGAGGTCACTGTAGCAACACGAAAGAGCTCCGTGGGCCAAAAATCAACTCGAGATGAGAGGTTAGTCCCTGGCTTCGACTCCAGAGGAATACCACCTTACCACAAGCACCTCAAGAGGAGGCTTCTCTCAGCTCTAGGTATGTGAGAGGGACCCTGAGTTTGCGGCCTCAAGTGGAATGGACACCGCGATGCCCTGACGCGTAATAAGGCTGGATATCCCTGCAGTGACTTGAATGCAGGCTCGTCTTGCATCTCCCAAGACGAAAGGGTGTCTGAATCCCCTGTGGAGAAAACAAAGAAAGACCTAGTTCCCCACCTCATCGCGACAGGAGGCCTCAAATCCTTTGAAAACTCCAGAGGTATGCGGAGATCAGTGCCTCCAAAGGAGACGATGCCTGACTCCTCGTGAAACTTGATAGGAGTCCCAGGATTCCTGTGGCACGTGGAAAGGGACCCTTGGTCTCCCGTCTCAGCTGGAGAGGCGTCCCAATTGCCCTCCAAAGCCTCGAGGAGAATCCCGAGTTGTCCCTCGCAACTAGGCAGGAGTCCTGACGTCGCTGAAGAAACACGTGTGTGGAAGGGCCATCCCCGTCGTAACTCGAGAATATACCCCAGGTTCCCGCCGCAACTCGAGAAAAACCATGAGACTTCCCCCTCGCCACGAGATGAGGCCCGATTCCCCTTCACTGCGTGCAGAGCAATTCCGTGTTGCACATCACACATGAAAGGAGCCTTGATTTCCTTGATGGCACTCCAGAGAAACCCCAAGAACACTGTTTCAAGGCTAGAGGGAACCTGAGGTCACTGTAGTAACACGAAAGAGCTCCGTGGACCAAAAATCAACTCGAGATGAGAGGTTAGTCCCTGGCTTCGACTCCAGAGGAATACCACCTTACCACAAGCACCTCAAGAGGAGGCTTCTCTCAGCTCTAGGTATGTGAGAGGGACCCTGAGTTTGCGGCCTCAAGTGGAATGGACACCGCGATGCCCTGACTCGAAATAAGGCTGGATATCCCTGCAGTGACTTGAAGGCAGGCTCGTCTTGCATCTCCCAAGATGAAAGGATGTCTGAATCCCCTGTGGAGACCACAGAGAAAGACCTAGTTCCCCACCTCATCGCGACTGGAGGCCTCACATCCTTTGAAAACTCCAGAGGTACGCGGAGATCAGTGCCTCCAAAGGAGACGATGCCTGACTCCTCGTGAAACTTGATAGGAGTCCCAGGATTCCTGTGGCACGTGGAAAGGGACCCTTGGTCTCCCGCCTCAGCTGGAGAGGCGTCCCAATTGCCTTGCCAAGCCTCGAGGAGAATCCCGAGTTGTGTCTCGCAACTAGGCAAGAGTCCTGACGTGGCTGAACAAACACGTGTGTGGAAGGGCCATCCCCGTCGTAACTCGAGAATATACCCCAGGTTCCCGCCGCAACTCGAGAAAAACCATGAGACTTCCCCCTCGCCGCGAGATGAGGCCCGATTTCCCTGCACTGCGTGCAGAGCAATTCTGTGTTGCACATCACACATGAAAGGAACCCTGATTTCCTTCATGGCACTCCAGAGAAACCCCAAGAACACTGTTTCAAGGCTAGAGGGATCCTGAGGTCACTGTAGCAACACGAAAGAGCTCCGTGGACCAAGAATCAACACGAGATGAGAGGTTAGTTCCTGGCTTCGACTCCTGAGGAATACCACCTTACCACAAGCACCTCAAGAGGAGGCTTCTCTCAGCTCTAGGTATGTGAGAGGGATCCTGAGTTTGCGGCCTCAAGTGGAATGGACACCGCGATGCCCTGACTCGAAATAAGGCCGGATATCCCTGCAGTGACTTGAATGCAGGCTCGTCTTGCATCTCCCAAGAAGAAAGGATGTCTGAATCCCCTGTGGAGACCACAGAGAAAGACCTAGTTCCCCACCTCATCGCGACAGCAGGCCTCACATCCTTTGAAAACTACAGAGGTACGCGGAAATCAGTGCCTCCAAAGGAGACGATGCCTGACTCCTCGTGAAACTTGATAGGAGTCCCAGGATTCTTGTGGCACGTGGAAAGGGTCCCTTGGTCTCCCGCCTCACCTGGAGAGGCGTTCCAATTGCCCTGCCAAGCCTCGAGGAGAATCCCGAGTTGTCCCTCGCAACTAGGCAGGAGTCCTGACGTCGCTGAAGAAACACGAGGGTGGAAGGGCCATCCCCGTCGTAACTCGAGAATATACCCCAGGTTCCCGCCGCAACTCGAGAAAAGCCATGAGACTTCCCCCTCGCCACGAGATGAGGCCCGATTCCCCTGCACTGCGTGCAGAGCAATTCCGTGTTGCACATCACACATGAAAGGAGCCTTGATTTCCTTCATGGCACTCCAGAGAAACCCCAAGAACACTGTTTCAAGGCTAGAGGGATCCTGAGGTCACTGTAGCAACACGAAAGAGCTCCGTGGGCCAAAAATCAACTCGAGATGAGAGGTTAGTCCCTGGCTTCGACTCCAGAGGAATACCACCTTACCACAAGCACCTCAAGAGGAGGCTTCTCTCAGCTCTAGGTACGTGAGAGGGACCCTGAGTTTGCGGCCTCCAGTGGAATGGACACCGCGATGCCCTGACGCGAAATAAGGCTGGATATCCCTGCAGTGACTGGAATGCAGGTTCGTCTTGCATCTCCCAAGACGAAAGGGTGTCTGAATCCCCTGTGGAGACCACAGAGAAAGACCTAGTTCCCCACCTCATCACGACCGGAGGCCTCACATCCTTTGAAAACTCCAGAGGTACGCGGATATCAGTGCCTCCAAAGGAGACGATACCTGACTCCTCGTGAAACTTGATAGGAGTCCCAGGATTCTTGTGGCACGTGGAAAGGGACCCTTGGTCTCCCGCCTCAGCTGGAGAGGCGTTCCAATTGCCCTGCCAAGCCTCGAGGAGAATCCCGGGTTGTCCCTCGCAACTAGGCAGGAGTCCTGACGTGGCTGAACAAACACGTGGGTGGTAGGGCCATCCCCGTCGTAACTCGAGAATATACCCCAGGTTCCCGCCGCAACTCGAGAAAAACCATGAGACTTCCCCCTCGATGCGAGATGAGGCCCGATTCCCCTGTACTGCGTGCAGAGCAATTCCGTCTTGCACATCACACATGAAAGGAGCCTTGATTTCCTTGATGGCACTCCAGAGAAACCCCAAGAACACTGTTTCAAGGATAGAGGGATCCTGAGGTCACTGTAGCAACACGAAAGAACTCTGTGGACCAAAAATCAACTCGAAAAGAGAGGTTAGTCCCTGGATTCGTCTCCAGAGGAATACCACCTTACCACAAGAACCTCAAGAGGAGGCTTCTCTCAGCTCTAGGTATGTGAGAGGGACCCTGAGTTTGCGGCCTCAAGTGGAATGGACACCGCGATGCCCTGACTCGAAATAAGGCCGGATATCCCTGCAGTGACTTCAATGCAGGCTCGTCTTGCATCTCCCAGGACGAAAGGATGTCTGAATCCCCTGTGGAAAGCACAGAGAAAGACTTAGTTCCCCACCTCATCGCGACCGATAGCCTCACATCCTTTGAAAACTCCAGAGGTACGCGGAGATCAGTGCCTCCAAAGGAGACGATGCCTGACTTCTCGTGAAACTTGATAGGAGTCCCAGGATTCCTGTGGCACTTGGAAAGGGACACTTGGTTTCCCGCCTCACCTGGAGAGGCGTCCCAATTGCCCTGCCAAGCCTCGAGGAGAATCCAGAGTTGTCCCCCGCAACTAGGCAGGAGTCCTGACGTGGCTGAACAAACACGTGGGTGGAAGGGCCATCCCCGTCATAACTCGAGAATATACACCTGGTTCCCGCCGCAACTCGAGAAAAACCATGAGACTTCCCCTCGCCGCGAGATGAGGCCCGATTCCCCTGCACTGCGTGCAGAGCAATTCCGTGTTGCACATCACACATGAAAGGAGCCTTGATTTCCTTGATGGCACTCCAGAGAAACCCCAAGAACACTGTTTCAAGGCTAGAGGGATCCTGAGGTCACTGTAGCAACACGAAAGAGCTCCGTGGACCAAAAATCAACTCGAGATGAGAGGTTAGTCCCTGGCTTCGACTCCAGAGGAATACCACCTTACCACAAGCACCTCAAGAGGAGGCTTCTCTCAGCTCTAGGTATGTGAGAGGGCCCCTGAGTTTGCGGCCTCAAGTGGAATGGACACCGCGATGCCCTGACTCGAAATAAGGCCGGATATCCCTGCAGTGACTGGAATGCAGGCTCGTCTTGCATCTCCCAAGACGAAAGGGTGTCTGAATCCCCTGTGGAGACCACAGAGAAAGACCTAGTTCCCCACCTCATCGCGACAGGAGGCCTCAAATCTTTTGAAAACTCCAGAGGTATGCGGAGATCAGTGCCTCCAAAGGAGACGATGCCTGACTCCTCGTGAAACTTGATAGGAGACCCAGGATTCCTGTGGCACGTGGAAAGGGACCCTTGGTCTCCCGTTTCAGCTGGAGAGGCGTCCCAATTGCCCTGCAAAGCCTCGAGGAGAATCCCGAGTTGTCCCTCGCAACTAGGCAGGAGTCCTGACGTCGCTGAAGAAACACGTGTGTGGAAGGGCCATCCCCGTCGTAACTCGAGAATATATCCCAGGTTCCCGCCGCAACTCGAGAAAAACCATGAGACTTCCCCCTCGCCGCGAGATGAGGCCCGATTCCCCTGCACTGCGTGCAGAGCAATTCCGTGTTGCACATCACACATGAAAGGAGCCTTGATTTCCTTGATGGCACTCCAGAGAAACCCCAAGAACACTGTTTCAAGGCTAGAGGGATCCTGAGGTCACTGTAGCAACACGAAAGAGCTCCGTGGGCCAAAAATCAACTCGAGATGAGAGGTTAGTCCCTGGCTTCGACTCCAGAGGAATACCACCTTACCACAAGCACCTCAAGAGGAGGCTTCTCTCAGCTCTAGGTATGTGAGAGGGACCCTGAGTTTGCGGCCTCAAGTGGAATGGACACCGCGATGCCCTGACGCGAAATAAGGCTGGATATCCCTGCAGTGACTGGAATGCAGGCTCGTCTTGCATCTCCCAAGACGAAAGGGTGTCTGAATCCCCTGTGGAGACCACAGAGAAAGACCTAGTTCCCCACCTCATCACGACCGGAGGCCTCACATCCTTTGAAAACTCCAGATGTACGCGGAGATCAGTGCCTCCAAAGGAGACGATGCCTGACTCCTCGTGAAACTTGATAGGAGTCCCAGGATTCCTGTGGCACGTGGAAAGGGACTCTTGGTCTCCCGCCTCAGCTGGAGAGGCGTTCCAATTGCCCTGCCAAGCCTCAAGGAGAATCCCGAGTTGTCCCTCGCAACTAGGCAGGAGTCCTGACGTCGCTGAAGAAACACGTGGGTGGAAGGGCCATCCCCGTCGTAACTCGAGAATATACCCCAGGTTCCCGCCGCAACTCGAGAAAAACCATGAGACTTCCCCCTCGATGCGAGATGAGGCCCGATTCCCCTGTACTGCGTGCAGAGCAATTCCGTCTTGCACATCACACATGAAAGAAGCCTTGATTTCCTTGATGGCACTCCAGAGAAACCCCAAGAACACTGTTTCAAGGATAGAGGGATCCTGAGGTCACTGTAGCAACACGAAAGAACTCTGTGGACCAAAAATCAACTCGAAAAGAGAGGTTAGTCCCTGGATTCGTCTCCAGAGGAATACCACCTTACCACAAGCACCTCAAGAGGAGGCTTCTCTCAGCTCTAGGTATGTGAGAGGGACCCTGAGTTTGCGGCCTCAAGTGGAATGGACACCGCGATGCCCTTACTCGAAATAAGGCCAGATATCCCTGCAGTGACTTCAATGCAGGCTCGTCTTGCATCTCCCAAGACGAAAGGATGTCTGAATCCCCTGTGGAAAGCACAGAGAAAGACTTAGTTCCCCACCTCATCGCGACCGGAGGCCTCACATCCCTTGAAAACTCCAGAGGTACGCGGAGATCAGTGCATCCAAAGGAGACGATGCCTGACTTCTCGTGAATCTTGATAGGAGTCCCAGGATTCCTGTGGCACTTGGAAAGGGACACTTGGTCTCCCACCTCAGCTGGAGAGGCGTCCCAATTGCCCTGCCAAGCCTCGAGGAGAATCCAGAGTTGTCCCTCGCAACCTGGCAGGAGTCCTGACGTCGCTGAAGAAACACGTGTGTGGAAGGGCCATCCCCGTCGTAACTCGAGAATATACCCCAGGTTCCCGCCGCAACTCGAGAAAAACCATGAGACTTCCCCCTCGCCGCGAGATGAGGCCCGATTCCCCTGCACTGCGTGCAGAGCAATTCCGTGTTGCACATCACACATGAAAGGAGCCTTGATTTCCTTGATGGCACTCCAGAGAAACCCCAAGAACACTGTTTCAAGGCTAGAGGGATCCTGAGGTCACTGTAGCAACACGAAAGAGCCCCGTGGACCAAGAATCCACACGAGATGAGAGGTTAGTCCCTGGCTTCGACTCCTGAGGAATACCACTTTACCACAAGCACCTCAAGAGGAGGCTTCTCTCAGCTCTAGGTATGTGAGAGGGACCCTGAGTTTGCGGCCTCAAGTGGAATGGACACCGCGATGCCCTGACTCGAAATAAGGCCGGATATCCCTACAGTGACTTCAATGCAGGCTCGTCTTGTATCTCCCAAGACGAAAGGATGTCTGAATCCCCTGTGGAGACCACAGAGAAAGACCTAGTTCCCCACCTCATCGCGACCGGAGGCCTCACATCCTTTGAAAACTCCAGAGGTACGCGGAGATCAGTGCCTCCAAAGGAGACGATGCCTGACTCCTCGTGAAACTTGATAGGAGTCCCAGGATTCCTGTGGCACGTGGAAAGGGACCCTTGGTCTCCCGCCTCAGCTGGAGCGGCGTCCCAATTGCCTTGCCAAGCCTCGAGGAGAATCCCGAGTTGTGTCTCGCAACTAGGCAAGAGTCCTGACGTGGCTGAACACACACGTGTGTGGAAGGGCCATCCCCGTCGTAACTCGAGAATATACCCCAGGTTCCCGCCGCAACTCGAGAAAAACCATGAGACTTCCCCCTCGCCGCGAGATGAGGCCCGATTCCCCTGCCCTGCGTGCAGAGCAATTCTGTGTTGCACATCACACATGAAAGGAGCCTTGATTTCCTTCATGGCACTCCAGAGAAACCCCAAGAACACTGTTTCAAGGCTAGAGGGATCCTGAGGTCACTGTAGCAACACGAAAGAGCTCCGTGGACCAAAAATCAACTCGAGATGAGAGGTTAGTCCCTGGCTTCGACTCCAGAGGAATACCACCTTACCACAAGCACCTCAAGAGGAGGCTTCTCTCAGCTCTAGGTATGTGAGAGGGACCCTGAGTTTGCGGCCTCAAGTGGAATGGACACCGCGATGCCCTGACTCGAAATAAGGCCGGATATCCCTGCAGTGACTGGAATGCAGGCTCGTCTTGCATCTCCCAAGACGAAAGGGTGTCTGAATCCCCTGTGGAGACCACAGAGAAAGACCTAGTTCCCGACCTCATCGCGACAGGAGGCCTCAAATCCTTTGAAAACTCCAGAGGTATGCGGAGATCAGTGCCTCCAAAGGAGACGATGCCTGACTCCTCGTGAAACTTGATAGGAGTCCAAGGATTCCTGTGGCACGTAGAAAGGGACACTTGGTCTCCCGCCTCAGCTGGAGAGGCGTTCCAATTGCCCTGCCAAGCCTCGAGGAGAATCCCGAGTTGTCCCTCGCAACTAGGCAGGAGTCCTGACGTGGCTGAACAAACACGTGGGTGGAAGGGCCATCCCCGTCGTAACTCGAGAATATACCCCAGGTTCCCGCCGCAACTCGAGAAAAACCATGAGACTTCCCCCTCGATGCGAGATGAGGCCCGATTCCCCTGTACTGCGTGCAGAGCAATTCCGTCTTGCACATCACACATGAAAGGAGCCTTGATTTCCTTGATGGCACTCCAGAGAAACCCCAAGAACACTGTTTCAAGGCTAGAGGGATCCTGAGGTCACTGTAGCAACAGGAAATAACTCTGTGGACCAAAAATCAACTCGAAAAGAGAGGTTAGTCCCTGGATTCGTCTCCAGAGGAATACCACCTTACCACAAGCACCTCAAGAGGAGGCTTCTCTCAGCTCTAGGTATGTGAGAGGGACCCTGAGTTTGCGGCCTCAAGTGGAATGGACACCGCGATGCCCTGACGCGAAATAAGGCCGGATATCCCTGCAGTGACTTCAATGCAGGCTCGTCTTGCATCTCCCAGGACGAAAGGATGTCTGAATCCCCTGTGGAAAGCACAGAGAAAGACTTAGTTCCCCACCTCATCGCGACCGATAGCCTCACATCCTTTGAAAACTCCAGAGGTATGCGGAGATCAGTGCCTCCAAAGGAGACGATGCCTGACTCCTCGTGAAACTTGATAGGAGACCCAGGATTCCTGTGGCACGTGGAAAGGAACCCTTGGTCTCCCGTTTCAGCTGAAGAGGCGTCCCAATTGCCCTGCCAAGCCTCGAGGAGAATCCTGAGTTGTCCCTCGCAACTAGGCAGGAGTCCTGACATGGCTGAACACACACGTGTGTGGAAGGGCCATCCCCGTCGTAACTCGAGAATATACCCCAGGTTCCCGTCGCAACTCGAGAAAAACCATTAGACTTCCCCCTCGCCGCGAGATGAGGCCCGATTCCCCTGCACTGCGTGCAGAGCAATTCCGTGTTGCACATCACACATGAAAGGAGCCTTGATTTCCTTGATGGCACTCAAGAGAAACCCCAAGAACACTGTTTCAAGGCTAGAGGGATCCTGAGGTCACTGTAGCAACACGAAAGAGCTCCGTGGACCAAGAATCAACACGAGATGAGAGGTTAGTCCCTGGCTTCGACTCCAGAGGAATACCACCTTACCACAAGCACCTCAAGAGGAGGCTTCTCTCAGCTCTAGGTATGTGAGAGGGATCCTGAGTTTGAGGCCTCAAGTGGAATGGACACCGCGATGCCCTGACTCGAAATAAGGCCGGATATCCCTGCAGTGACTTGAATGCAGGCTCGTCTTGCATCTCCCAAGAAGAAAGGATGTCTGAATCCCCTGTGGAGACCACAGAGAAACACCTAGTTCCACACCTCATCGCGACCGGAGGCCTCACATCCTTTGAAAACTCCAGAGGTACGCGGAGATCAGTGCCTCCAAAGGAGACAATGCCTGACTCCTCGTGAAACTTGATAGGAGTCCCAGGATTCTTGTGGCACGTGGAAAGGGACCCTTGGTCTCCCACCTCAGCTGGAGAGGCGTTTAAATTGCCCTGCCAAGCCTCGAGGAGAATCCCGAGTTGTCCCTCGCAACTAGGCAGGAGTCCTGACGTGGCTGAACAAACACGTGGGTGGAAGGGCCATCCCCGTCGTAACTCGAGAATATACCCCAGGTTCCCACCGCAACTCGAGAAAAACCATGAGACTTCCCCCTCGATGCGAGATGAGGCCCGATTCCCCTGTACTGTGTGCAGAGCAATTCCGTCTCGCACATCACACATGAAAGGAGCCTTGATTTCCTTGATGGCACTCCAGAGAAACCCCAAGAACACTGTTTCAAGGCTAGAGGGATCCTGAGGTCACTGTAGCAACACGAAAGAGCTCCGTGGACCAAGAATCAACACGAGATGATAGGTTAGTCCCTGGCTTCGACTCCTGAGGAATACCACCTTACCACAAGCACCTCAAGAGGAGGCTTCTCTCAGCTCTAGGTATGTGAGAGGGATCCTGAGTTTGCGGCCTCAAGTGGAATGGACACCGCGATGCCCTGACGCGAAATAAGGCTGGATAACCCTGCAGTGACTTGAATGCAGGCTCGTCTTGCATCTCCCAAGATGAAAGGATGTCTGAATCCCCTGTGGAGACCACAGAGAAAGACCTAGTTCCCCACCTCATCGCGACCGGAGGCCTCACATCCTTTGAAAACTTAAGGGGTACGCGGAGATCAGTGCCTCCAAAGGAGACGATGCCTGACTCCTCGTGAAACTTGATAGGAGTCCCAGGATTCCTGTGGCACGTGGAAAGGGACCCTTGGTCTCCCGCCTCAGCTGGAGAGGCGTCCCAATTGCCTTGCCAAGCCTCGAGGAGAATCCCGAGTTGTGTCTCGCAACTAGGCAAGAGTCTTGACGAGGCTGAACAAACACGTGGGTGGAAGGGCCATCCCCGTCGTAACTCGAGAATATACCCCAGGTTCCCGCCGCAACTCGAGAAAAACCATGAGACTTCCCCCTCGCCGTGAGATAACGCCCGATTCCCCTGCACTGCGTGCAGAGCAATTCTGTGTTGCACATCACACATGAAAGGAGCCTTGATTTCCTTGATGGCACTCCAGAGAAACCCCAAGAACACTGTTTCAAGGCTAGAGGGATCCTGAGGTCACTGTAGCAACACGAAAGAGCTCCGTGGGCCAAAAATCAACTCGAGATGAGAGGTTAGTCCCTGGCTTCGACTCCAGAGGAATACCACCTTACCACAAGCACCTCAAGAGGAGGCTTCTCTCAGCTCTAGGTATGTGAGAGGGACCCTGAGTTTGTGGCCTCAAGTGGAATGGACACCGCGATGCCCTGACTCGAAATAAGGCCGGATATCCCTGCAGTGACTGGAATGCAGGCTCGTCATGCATCTCCCAAGATGAAAGGATGTCTGAATCCCCTGTGGAGACCACAGAGAAAGACCTAGTTCCCCACCTCATCGCGACAGGAGGCCTCAAATCCTTTGAAGACTCCAGAGGTATGCAGAGATCAGTGCCTCCAAAGGAGACGATGCCTGACTCCTCGTGAAACTTGATAGGAGACCCAGAATTCCTTTGGCACGTGAAAAGGGACCCTTGGTCTCCCGTCTCAGCTGGAGAGGCGTCCCAATTGCCCTGCAAAGCCTCGAGGAGAATCCCGAGTTGTCCCTCGCAACTAGGCAGGAGTCCTGACATGGCTGAACACACACGTGTGTGGAAGGGCTATCCCCGTCGTAACTCGAGAATATACCCCAGGTTCCCGCCGCAACTCGAGAAAAACCATGAGACTTCCCCCTGGCCGCGAGATGAGGCCCGATTCCCCTGCACTGCGTGCAGAGCAATTCCGTGTTGCACATCACACATGAAAGGAGACTTGATTTCCTTGATGGCACTCCAGAGAAACCCCAAGAACACTGTTTCAAGGCTAGAGGGATCCTGAGGTCACTGTAGCAACACGAAAGAGCTCCTTGGACCAAGAATCAACACGACATGAGAGGTTAGTCCCTGGCTTCGACTCCTGAGTAATACCACCTTACCACAAGCACCTCAAGAGGAGGCTTCTCTCAGCTCTAGGTATGTGAGAGGGACCCTGAGTTTGCGGCCTCAAGTGGAATGGACACCGCGATGCCCTGACGCGAAATAAGGCCGGATATCCCTGCAGTGACTGGAATGCAGGCTCGTCTTGCATCTCCCAAGACGAAAGGGTGTCTGAATCCCCTGTGGGGACCACAGAGAAAGACCTAGTTCCCCACCTCATCGCGACAGGAGGCCTCACATCATTTGAAAACTCCAGAGGTATGCGGAGATCAGTGCCTCCAAAGGAGACGATGCCTGACTCCTCGTGAAACTTGATAGGACTCCCAGGATTCTTGTGGCACGTGGAAAGGGACCCTTGGTCTCCCGCCTCAGCTGGAGAGGCGTCCCAATTGCCCTGCCAAGCCTCGAGGAGAATCCCGAGTTGTCCCTCGCAACTAGGCAGGAGTCCTGACGTGGCTGAACAAACACATGGGTGGAAGGGCCATCCCCATCGTAACTCGAGAATATACCCCAAGTTCCCGCCGCAACTCGAGAAAAACCATGAGACTTCCCCCTCGATGCGAGATGAGGCCCGATTCCCCTGTACTGCGTGCAGAGCAATTCCGTCTTGGACATCACACATGAAAGGAGCCTTGATTTCCTTGATGGCACTCCAGAGAAACCCCAAGAACACTGTTTCAAGGCTAGAGGGATCCTGAGGTCACTGTAGCAACAGGAAATAACGCTGTGGACCAAAAATCAACTCGAAAAGAGAGGTTAGTCCCTGGATTCGTCTCCAGAGGAATACCACCTTACCACAAGCACCTCAAGAGGAGGCTTCTCTCAGCTCTAGGTATGTGAGAGGGACCCTGAGTTTGCGGCCTCAAGTGGAATGGACACCGCGATGCCCTGACTCGAAATAAGGCCGGATATCCCTGCAGTGACTTCAATGCAGGCTCGTCTTGCATCTCCCAGGACGAAAGGATGTCTGAATCCCATGTGGAAAGCACAGAGAAAGACTTAGTTCCCCACCTCATCGCGACCTATAGCCTCATATCCTTTGAAAACTCCAGAGGTACGCGGAGATCAGTGCCTCCAAAGGAGACGATGCCTGACTCCTCGTGAAACTTCATAGGAGTCCCAGGATTCCTGTGGCACTTGGAAAGGGACACTTGGTCTCCCGCCTCAGCTGGAGAGGCGTCCCAATTGCCCTGCAAAGCCTCTAGGAGAATCCCGAGTTGTCCCTCGCAACTAGGCAGGAGTCCTGACGTCGCTGAAGAAACACGTGGGTGGAAGGGCCATCCCCGTCATAACTCGAGAATATACCCCAGGTTCCCGCCGCAACTCGAGAAAAACCATGAGACTTCCCCCTCGCCGCGAGATGAGGCCCGATTCCCCTGCACTGCGTGCAGAGCAATTCCGTGTTGCACATCACAAATGAAAGCAGCCTTGATTTCCTTCATGGCACTCCAGAGAAACCCCAAGAACACTGTTTCAAGGCTAGAGGGATCCTGAGGTCACTGTAGCAACACGAAAGAGCTCCGTGGACCAAAAATCAACTCGAGATGAGAGGTTAGTCCCTGGCTTCGACTCCAGAGGAATACCACCTTACCACAAGCACCTCAAGAGGAGGCTTCTCTCAGCTCTAGGTATGTGAGAGGGACCCTGAGTTTGTGGCCTCAAGTGGAATGGACACCGCGATGCCCTGACTCGAAATGAGGCCGGATATCCCTGCAGTGACTGGAATGCAGGCTCGTCTTGCATCTCCCAAGACGAAAGGGTGTCTGAATCCCCTGTGGAGACCACAGAGAAAGACCTAGTTCCCCACCTCATCGCGACAGGAGGCCTCAAATCCTTTGAAAACTCCAGAGGTATGCGGAGATCAGTGCCTCCAAAGGAGACGATGCCTGACTCCTCGTGAAACTTGATAGGAGACCCAGGATTCCTGTGGCACGTGGAAAGGGACCCTTGGTCTCCCGTCTCAGCTGGAGAGGCGTCCCAATTGCCCTGCAAAGCCTCGAGGAGAATCCCGAGTTGTCCCTCGCAACTAGGCAGGAGTCCTGACATGGCTGAACACACACGTGTGTGGAAGGGCCATCCCCGTCGTAACTCGAGAATATACCCCAGGTTCCCGCCGCAACTCGAGAAAAACCATGAGACTTCCCCCTCGCCACGAGATGAGGCCCGATTCCCCTGCACTGCGTGCAGAGCAATTCTGTGTTGCACACCACACATGAAAGGAGCCTTGATTTCCTTCATGGCACTCCAGAGAAACCCCAAGAACACTGTTTCAAGGCTAGAGGGATCCTGAGGTCACTGTAGCAACACGAAAGAGCTCCGTGGACCAAAAATCAACTCGAGATGAGAGGTTAGTCCCTGGCTTCGACTCCAGAGGAATACCACCTTACCACAAGCACCTCAAGAGGAGGCTTCTCTCAGCTCTAGGTATGTGAGAGGGACCCTGAGTTTGCGGCCTCAAGTGGAATGGACACCGCGATGCCCTGACTCGAAATAAGGCCGATATCCCTGCAGTGACTGGAATGCAGGCTCGTCTTGCATCTCCCAAGACGAAAGGGTGTCTGAATCCCCTGTGGAGACCACAGAGAAAGACCTAGTTCCCCACCTCATCGCGACAGGAGGCCTCAAATCCTTTGAAAACTCCAGAGGTATGCGGAGATCAGTGCCTGCAAAGGAGACGATGCCTGACTCCTCGTGAAACTTGATAGGAGACCCAGGATTCCTGTGGCACGTGGAAAGGGACCCTTGGTCTCCCGCCTCAGCTGGAGAGGCGTCCCAATTGCCTTGCCAAGCCTCGAGGAGAATCCCGAGTTTTGTCTCGCAACTAGGCAAGAGTCCTGACGTGGCTGAACAAACACGTGTGTGGAAGGGCCATCCCCGTCGTAACTCGAGAATATACCCCAGGTTCCCGCCGCAACTCGAGAAAAACCATGAGACTTCCCCCTCGCCGCGAGATGAGGCCCGATTCCCCTGCACTGCGTGCAGAGCAATTCTGTGTTGCACATCACACACGAAAGGAGCCTTGATTTCCTTCATGGCACTCCAGAGAAACCCCAAGAACACTGTTTCAAGGCTAGAGGGATCCTGAGGTCACTGTAGCAACACGAAAGAGCTCCGTGGACCAAAAATCAACTCGAGATGAGAGGTTAGTCCCTGGCTTCGACTCCAGAGGAATACCACCTTACCATGAGCACCTCAAGAGGAGGCTTCTCTCAGCTCTAGGTATGTGAGAGGGACCCTGAGTTTGTGGCCTCAAGTGGAATGGACACCGCGATGCCCTGACTCGAAATGAGGCCGGATATCCCTGCAGTGACTGGAATGCAGGCTCGTCTTGCATCTCCCAAGACGAAAGGGTGTCTGAATCCCCTGTGGAGACGACAGAGAAAGACCTAGTTCCCCACCTCATCGCGACAGGAGGCCTCAAATCCTTTGAAAACTCCAGAGGAATGCGGAGATCAGTGCCTCCAAAGGAGACGATGCCTGACTCCTCGTGAAACTTGATAGGAGACCCAGGATTCCTGTGGCACGTGGAAAGGGACCCTTGGTCTCCCGTCTCAGCTGGAGAGGCGTCCCAATTGCCCTGCAAAGCCTCGAGGAGAATCCCGAGTTGTCCCTCGCAACTAGGCAGGAGTCCTGACATGGCTGAACACACACGTGTGTGGAAGGGCCATCCCCGTCGTAACTCGAGAATATACCCCAGGTTCCCGCCGCAACTCGAGAAAAACCATGAGACTTCCCCCTCGCCACGAGATGAGGCCCGATTCCCCTGCACTGCGTGCAGAGCAATTCTGTGTTGCACATCACACATGAAAGGAGCCTTGATTTCCTTCATGGCACTCCAGAGAAACCCCAAGAACACTGTTTCAAGGCTAGAGGGATCCTGAGGTCACTGTAGCAACACGAAAGAGCTCCGTGGACCAAAAATCAACTCGAGATGAGAGGTTAGTCCCTGGCTTCGACTCCAGAGGAATACCACCTTACCACAAGCACCTCAAGAGGAGGCTTCTCTCAGCTCTAGGTATGTGAGAGGGACCCTGAGTTTGCGGCCTCAAGTGGAATGGACACCGCGATGCCCTGACTCGAAATAAGGCCGATATCCCTGCAGTGACTGGAATGCAGTCTCGTCTTGCATCTCCCAAGACGAAAGGGTGTCTGAATCCCCTGTGGAGACCACAGAGAAAGACCTAGTTCCCCACCTCATCGCGACAGGAGGCCTCAAATCCTTTGAAAACTCCAGAGGTATGCGGAGATCAGTGCCTGCAAAGGAGACGATGCCTGACTCCTCGTGAAACTTTATAGGAGACCCAGGATTCCTGTGGCACGTGAAAAGGGACACTTGGTCTCCCGTCTCAGCTGGAGAGGCGTCCCAATTGCCCTGCAAAGCCTCGAGGAGAATCCCGAGTTGTCCCTCGCAACTAGGCAGGAGTCCTGACATGGCTGAACACACACGTGTGTGGAAGGGCCATCCCCGTCGTAACTCGAGAATATACCCCAGGTTCCCGCCGCAACTCGAGAAAAACCATGAGACTTCCCCCTCGCCGCGAGATGAGGCCCGATTCCCCTGGACTGCGTGCAGAGCAATTCCGTGTTGCACATCACACATGAAAGGAGCCTTGATTTCCTTCATGGCACTCCAGAGAAACCCCAAGAACACTGTTTCAAGGATAGAGGGATCCTGAGGTCACTGTAGCAACACGAAAGAGCTCCGTGGACCAAGAATCAACACGACATGAGAGGTTAGTCCCTGGCTTCGACTCCTGAGGGATACCACCTTACCACAAGCACCTCAAGAGGAGGCTTCTCTCAGCTCTAGACATGTGAGAGGGATCCTGAGTTTGCGGCCTCAAGTGGAATGGACACCGCGATGCCCTGACTCGAAATAAGGCCGGATATCCCTGCAGTGACTTGAATGCAGGCTCGTCTTGCATCTCCCAAGAAGAAAGGATGTCTGAATCCCCTGTGGAGACCACAGAGAAACACCTAGTTCCACACCTCATCGCGACCGGAGGCCTCACATCCTTTGAAAACTCCAGAGGTACGCGGAGATCAGTGCCTCCAAAGGAGACAATGCCTGACTCCTCGTGAAACTTGATAGGAGTCCCAGGATTCTTGTGGCATGTGGAAAGGGACCCTTGGTCTCCCGCCTCAGCTGGAGAGGCGTTCCAATTGCCCTGCCAAGCCTCGAGGAGAATCCCGAGTTGTCCCTCGCAACTAGGCAGGAGTCATGACGTGGCTGAACAAACACATGGGTGGAAGGGCCATCCCCATCGTAACTCGAGAATATACCCCAGGTTTCCGCCGCAACTCGAGAAAAACCATGAGACTTCCCCCTCGATGCGAGATGAGGCCCGATTCCCCTGCACTTCGTGCAGAGCAATTCCGTGTTGCACATCACACATGAAAGGAGCCTTGATTTCCTTGATGGCACTCCAGAGAAACCCCAAGAACTCTGTTTCAAGGCTAGAGGGATCCTGAGGTCACTGTAGCAACACGAAAGAGCTCTGTGGACCAAGAATCAACACGAGATGAGAGGTTAGTCCCTGGCTTCGACTCCTGAGGAATACCACCTTACCACAAGCACCTCAAGAGGAGGCTTCTCTCAGCTCTAGGTATGTGAGAGGGACCCTGAGTTTGCGGCCTCAAGTGGAATGGACACCGCGATGCCCTGACTCGAAATAAGGCTGGATATCCCTGCAGTGACTTGAATGCAGGCTCGTCTTGCATCTCCCAAGAAGAAAGGATGTCTGAATCCCCTGTGGAGACCACAGAGAAAGACCTAGTTCCCTACCTCATCGCGACCGGAGGCCTCAAATCCTTTGAAAACTCCAGAGGTATGCGGAGATCAGTGCCTCCAAAGGAGACGATGCCTGACTCCTCGTGAAACTTGATAGGAGATCCAGGATTCCTGTGGCACGTGGAAAGGGACACTTGGTCTCCCGTCTCAGCTGGAGAGGCGTCCCAATTGCCCTGCAAAGCCTCGAGGAGAATCCCGAGTTGTCCCTCGCAACTAGGCAGGAGTCCTGACGTCGCTGAACACACACGTGTGAGGAAGGGCCATCCCAGTCGTAACTCGAGAATATACCCCAGGTTCCCGCCGCAACTCGAGAAAAACCATGAGACTTCCCCCTCGCCGCGAGATGAGGCCCGATTCCCCTGCACTGCGTGCAGAGCAATTCCGTGTTGCACATCACACATGAAAGGAGCCTTGATTTCCTTGATGGCACTCCAGAGAAACCCCAAGAACACTGTTTCAAGGCTAGAGGGATCCTGAGGTCACTGTAGCAACACGAAAGAGTTCCGTGGACCAAGAATCAGCACGACATGAGAGGTTAGTCCCTGGCTTCGATTCCTGAGGAATACCACCTTACCACAAGCACTTCAAGAGGAGGCTTCTCTCAGCTCTAGGTATGTGAGAGGGACCCTGAGTTTGCGGCCTCAAGTGGAATGGACACCGCGATGCCCTGACTCGAAATAAGGCCGGATATCCCTGCAGTGACTTGAATGCAGGCTCGTCTTGCTTCTCCCAAGAAGAAAGCATGTCTGAATCCCTTCTGGAGACCACAGAGAAACACCTAGTTCCCCACCTCATCGCGACCGGAGGCCTCACATCCTTTGAAAACTCCAGAGGTACGCGGAGATCAGTGCCTCCAAAGGAGACGATGCCTGACTCCTCGTGAAATTTGATAGGAGTCCCAGGATTCCTGTGGCACTTGGAAAGGGACACTTGGTCTCCCGCCTCAGCTGGAGAGGCGTCCCAATTGCCCTGCCAAGCCTCGAGGAGAATCCAGAGTTTTCCCTCGCAACTAGGCAGGAGTCCTGACGTCGCTGAAGAAACACGTGGGTGGAAGGGCCATCCCCGTCGTAACTCGAGAATATACCCCAGGTTCCCGCCGCAACTCGAGAAAAACCATGAGACTTCCCCCTCGCCGCGAGATGAGGCCCGATTCCCCTGCACTGCGTGCAGAGCAATTCTGTGTTGCACATCACACATGAAAGGAGCCTTGATTTCCTTGATGGCACTCCAGAGAAACCCCAAGAACACTGTTTCAAGGCTAGAGGGATTCTGAGGTCACTGTAGCAACAGGAAAGAGCTCCGTGGACCAAAAATTAACTCGAGATGAGAGGTTAGTCCCTGGCTTCGACTCCAGAGGAATACCACCTTACCACAAGCACCTCAAGCGGAGGCTTCTCTCAGCTCTAGGTATGTGAGAGGGACCCTGAGTTTGCGGCCTCAAGTGGAATGGACACCGCGATGCCCTGACTCGAAATAAGGCCGGATATCCCTGCAGTGACTGGAATGCAGGCTCGTCTTGCATCTCCCAAGACGAAAGGGTGTCTGAATCCCCTGTGGAGACCACAGAGAAAGACCTAGTTCCCCACCTCATCGCGACAGGAGGCCTCAAATCCTTTGAAAACCTCAGAGGTATGCGGAGATCAGTGCCTCCAAAGGAGACGATGCCTGACTCCTCGTGAAACTTGATAGGAGACCCAGGATTCCTGTGGCACGTGGAAAGGGACACTTGGTCTCCCGTCTCAGCTGGAGAGGCGTCCCAATTGCCCTGCCAAGCCTCGAGGAGAATCCCGAGTTGTCCCTCGCAACTAGGCAGGAGTCCTGACATGGCTGAACACACACGTGTGTGGAAGGGCCATCCCCATTGTAACTCGAGAATATACCC
This sequence comes from Cervus elaphus, assembly GCF_910594005.1. Taxonomy (NCBI): domain Eukaryota; kingdom Metazoa; phylum Chordata; class Mammalia; order Artiodactyla; family Cervidae; genus Cervus; species Cervus elaphus. The sequence goes on along the minus strand of NC_057834.1, from coordinate 8,328,852 downwards.
CAAGTTCCCGCCGCAACTCGAGAAAAACCATGAGACTTCCCCTTCGCCGCAAAATGAGGCCCGATTCCCCTGCACTGCGTGCAGAGCAATTCCGTCTTGCACATCACACATGAAAGGAGCCTTGATTTCCTTGATGGCACTCCAGAGAAACCCCAAGAACACTGTTTCAAGGCTAGAGGGATCCTGAGGTCACTGTAGCAACACGAAAGAGCTCCGTGGACCAAGAATCAACACGAGATAAGAGGTTAGTCCCTGGCTTCGACTCCTGAGGAATACCACCTTACCACAAGCACCTCAAGAGGAGGCTTCTCTCAGCTCTAGGTATGTGAGAGGGATCCTGAGTTTGCGGCCTCAAGTGGAATGGACACCGCGATGCCCTGACTCGAAATAAGGCCGGATATCCCTGCAGTGACTTGAATGCAGGTTCGTCTTGCATCTCCCAAGAAGAAAGGATGTCTGAATCCCCTGTGGAGACCACAGAGAAACACCTAGTTCCCCCCCTCATCGCGACCGGAGGCCTCACATCCTTTGAAAACTCCAGAGGTACGCGGAGATCCGTGCCTTCAAAGGAGACAATGCCTGACTCCTCGTGAAACTTGATAGGAGTCCCAGGATTCTTGTGGCACGAGGAAACGGACCCTTGGTCTCCCGCCTCAGCTGGAGAGGCGTTCCAATTGCCCTGCCAAGCCTCGAGGAGAATCCCGAGTTGTCCCTCGCAACTAGGCAGGAGTCCTGACGTGGCTGAACGAACACGTGGGTGGAAGGGCCATCCCCGTCGTAACTCGAGAATATACCCCAGGTTCCCGCCGCAACTCGAGAAAAACCATGAGACTTCCCCCTCGATGCGAGATGAGGCCCGATTCCCCTGTACTGCGTGCAGAGCAATTCCGTCTTGCACATCACACATGAAAGGAGCCTTGATTTCCTTGATGGCACTCCAGAGAAACCCCAAGAACACTGTTTCAAGGATAGAGGGATCCTGAGGTCACTGTAGCAACACGAAAGAACTCTGTGGACCAAAAATCAACTCGAAAAGAGAGGTTAGTCCCTGGATTCGTCTCCAGAGGAATACCACCTTACCACAAGCACCTCAAGAGGAGGCTTCTCTCAGCTCTAGGTATGTGAGAGGGACCCTGAGTTTGCGGCCTCAAGTGGAATGGACACCGCGATGCCCTGACTCGAAATAAGGCCGGATATCCTTGCAGTGACTTCAATGCAGTCTCGTCTTGCATCTCCCAAGACGAAAGGATGTCTGAATCCCCTGTGGAAAGCACAGAGAAAGACTTAGTTTCCCACCTCATCGCGACCGATAGCCTCACATCCTTTGAAAACTCCAGAGGTACGCGGAGATCAGTGCCTCCAAAGGAGCCGATGCCTGACTTCTCGTGAAACTTGATAGGAGTCCCAGGATTCCTGTGGCACTTGGAAACGGACACTTGGTCTCCCGCCTCAGCTGGAGAGGCGTCCCAATTGCCCTGCCAAGCCTCGAGGAGAATCCCGAGTTGTCCCTCGCAACTAGGCAGGAGTCCTGACGTCGCTGAAGAAACACGTGGGTGGAAGGGCCATCCCCGTCGTAACTCGAGAATATACCCCAGGTTCCCGCCGCAACTCGAGAAAAACCATGAGACTTCCCCCTCGCCGCGAGATGAGGCCCGATTCCCCTGCACTGCGTGCAGAGCAATTCCGTGTTGCACATCACACATGAAAGGAGCCTTGATTTCCTTGATGGCACTCCAGAGAAACCCCAAGAACACTGTTTCAAGGCTAGAGGGATCCTGAGGTCACTGTAGCAACACGAAAGAGCTCCGTGGGCCAAAAATCAACTCGAGATGAGAGGTTAGTCCCTGGCTTCGACTCCAGAGGAATACCACCTTACCACAAGCACCTCAAGAGGAGGCTTCTCTCAGCTCTAGGTATGTGAGAGGGACCCTGAGTTTGCGGCCTCAAGTGGAATGGACACCGCGATGCCCTGACGCGAAATAAGGCTGGATATCCCTGCAGTGACTTGAATGCAGGCTCATCTTGCATCTCTCAAGATGAAAGGATGTCTGAATCCCCTCTGGAGACCACAGAGAAAGACCTAGTTCCCCACCTCATCGCGACCGGAGGCCTCACATCCTTTGAAAACTCCAGAGGTATGCGGAGATCAGTGCCTCCAAAGGAGACGATGCCTGACTCCTCGTGAAACTTGATAGGAGTCCCAGGATTCCTGTGGCACGTGGAAAGGGACCCTTGGTCTCCCGACTCAGCTGGAGAGGCGTCCCAATTGCCTTGCCAAGCCTCGAGGAGAATTCCGAGTTGTGTCTCACAACTAGGCAAGAGTCCTGACATGGCTGAACAAACACGTGTGTGGAAGGGCCATCCCCGTCGTAACTCGAGAATATACCCCAGGTTCCCGCCGCAACTCGAGAAAAACCATGAGACTTCCCCCTCGCCGCGAGATGAGGCCCGATTCCCCTGCACTGCGTGCAGAGCAATTCCGTGTTGCACATCACACATGAAAGGAGCCTTGATTTCCTTGATGGCACTCCAGAGAAACCCCAAGAACACTGTTTCAAGGCTAGAGGGATCCTGAGGTCACTGTAGCAACACGAAAGTGCTCCGTGGACCAAAAATCAACTCGAGATGAGAGGTTAGTCCCTGGCTTCGACTCCAGAGGAATACCACCTTACCACAAGCACCTCAAGAGGAGGCTTCTCTCAGCTCTAGGTATGTGAGAGGGACCCTGAGTTTGCGGCCTCAAGTGGAATGGACACGGCGATGCCCTGACTCGAAATAAGGCCGGATATCCCTGCAGTGACTGGAATGCAGGCTCGTCTTGCTTCTCCCAAGACGAAAGGGTGTCTGAATCCCCTGTGGAGACCACAGAGAAAGACCTAGTTCCCCACCTCATCGCGACAGGAGGCCTCATATCCTTTGAAAACTCCAGAGGTACGCGGAGATCAGTGCCTCCAAAGGAGACGATGCCTGACTCCTCGTGAAACTTGATAGGAGTCCCATGATTCTTGTGGCACGTGGAAAGGGACCCTTGGTCTCCCGCCTCAGCTGGAGAGGCGTTCCAATTGCCCTGCCAAGCCTCGAGGAGAATCCCGAGTTGTCCCTCGCAACTAGGCAGGAGTCCTGACGTGGCTGAACAAACACGTGGTTGGAAGGGCCATCCCCATCGAAACTCGAGCATATACCCCAGGTTCCCACCGCAACTCGAGAAAAACCATGAGACTTCCCCCTCGCCACGAGATGAGGCCCGATTCCCCTGCACTGCGTGCAGAGCAATTCCGTGTTGCACATCACACATGAAAGGAGCCTTGATTTCCTTGATTGCACTCCAGAGAAACCCCAAGAACACTGTTTCAAGGATAGAGGGATCCTGAGGTCACTGTAGCAACACGACAAAGCTCCGTGGGCCAAAAATCAACTCGAGATGAGAGGTTAGTCCCTGGCTTCGACTCCAGAGGAATACCACCTTACCACAAGCACCTCAAGAGGAGGCTTCTCTCAGCTCTAGGTATGTGAGAGGGATCCTGAGTTTGCGGCCTCAAGTGGAATGGACACCGCGATGCCCTGACTCGAAATAAGGCCGGATATCCCTGCAGTGACTTGAATGCAGGCTCGTCTTGCTTCTCCCAAGAAGAAAGCATGTCTGAATCCCTTCTGGAGACCACAGAGAAACACCTAGTTCCCCACCTCATCGCGACCGGAGGCCTCACATCCTTTGAAAACTCCAGAGGTACGCCGAGATCAGTGCCTCCAAAGGAGACGATGCCTGACTCCTCGTGAAACTTGATAGGAGTCCCAGGATTCTTGTGGCACGTGGAAAGGGACCCTTGGTCTCCCGCCTCAGCTGGAGAGGCGTTCCAATTGCCCTGCCAAGCCTCGAGGAGAATCCCGAGTTGTCCCTCGCAACTAGGCAGGAGTCCTGACGTGGCTGAACAAACACGTGGGTGGAAGGGCCATCCCCGTCGTAACTCGAGAATATACCCCAGGTTCCCGCCGCAACTCGAGAAAAACCATGAGACTTCCCCCTCGATGCGAGATGAGGCCCGATTCCCCTGTACTGCGTGCAGAGCAATTCCGTCTTGCACATCACACATGAAAGGAGCCTTGATTTCCTTGATGGCACTCCAGAGAAACCCCAAGAACACTGTTTCAAGGATAGAGGGATCCTGAGGTCACTGTAGCAACACGAAAGAACTCTGTGGACCAAAAATCAACTCGAAAAGAGAGGTTAGTCCCTGGATTCGTCTCCAGAGGAATACCACCTTACCACAAGCACCTCAAGAGGAGGCTTCTCTCAGCTCTAGGTATGTGAGAGGGACCCTGAGTTTGCGGCCTCAAGTGGAATGGACACCGCGATGCCCTGACTCGAAATAAGGCCGGATATCCCTGCAGTGACTTCAATGCAGGCTCGTCTTGCTTCTCCCAGGACGAAAGGATGTCTGAATCCCCTGTGGAAAGCACAGAGAAAGACTCAGTTCCCCACCTCATCACGACCGATAGCCTCACATCCTTTGAAAACTCCAGAGGTACGCGGAGATCAGTGCCTCCAAAGGAGACGATGCCTGACTCCTCGTGAAATTTGATAGGAGTCCCAGGATTCCTGTGGCACGTGGAAAGGGACCCTTGGTCTCCCGCCTCAGCTGGAGAGGCGTCCCAATTGCCCTGCCAAGCCTCGAGGAGAATCCAGAGTTGTCCCTCGCAACTAGGCAGGAGTCCTGACGTCGCTGAAGAAACACGTGGGTGGAAGGGCCATCCCCGTCGTAACTCGAGAATATACCCCAGGTTCCCGCCGCAACTCGAGAAAAACCATGAGACTTCCCCCTCGCCGCGAGATGAGGCCCGATTCCCCTGCACTGCGTGCAGAGCAATTCTGTGTTGCACATCACACATGAAAGGAGCCTTGATTTCCTTCATGGCACTCCAGAGAAACCCCAAGAACACTGTTTCAAGGCTAGAGGGATCCTGAGGTCACTGTAGCAACAGGAAAGAGCTCCGTGGACCAAAAATCAACTCGAGATGAGAGGTTAGTCCCTGGCTTCGACTCCAGAGGAATACCACCTTACCACAAGCACCTCAAGCGGAGGCTTCTCTCAGCTCTAGGTATGTGAGAGGGACCCTGAGTTTGCGGCCTCAAGTGGAATGGACACCGCGATGCCCTGACTCGAAATAAGGCCGGATATCCCTGCAGTGACTGGAATGCAGGCTCGTCTTGCATCTCCCAAGACGAAAGGGTGTCTGAATCCCCTGTGGAGACCAAAGAGAAAGACCTAGTTCCCCACCTCATCGCGACAGGAGGCCTCAAATTCTTTGAAAACCTCAGAGGTATGCGGAGATCAGTGCCTCCAAAGGAGACGATGCCTGACTCCTCGTGAAACTTGATAGGAGACCCAGGATTCCTGTGGCACGTGGAAAGGGACCCTTGGTCTCCCGTCTCAGCTGGAGAGGCGTCCCAATTGCCCTGCAAAGCCTCGAGGAGAATCCCGAGTTGTCCCTCGCAACTAGGCAGGAGTCCTGACATGGCTGAACACACACGTGTGTGGAAGGGCCATCCCCATTGTAACTCGAGAATATACCCCAAGTTCCCGCCGCAACTCGAGAAAAACCATGAGACTTCCCCTTCGCCGCAAAATGAGGCCCGATTCCCTGCACTGCGTGCAGAGCAATTCCGTCTTGCACATCAGACATGAAAGGAGCCTTGATTTCCTTGATGGCACTCCAGAGAAACCCCAAGAACACTGTTTCAAGGCTAGAGGGATCCTGAGGTCACTGTAGCAACACGAAAGAGCTCCGTGGACCAAGAATCAACACGAGATGAGAGGTTAGTCCCTGGCTTCGACTCCTGAGGAATACCACCTTACCACAAGCACCTCAAGAGGAGGCTTCTCTCAGCTCTAGGTATGTGAGAGGGACCCTGAGTTTGCGGCATCACGTGGAATGGACACCGCGATGCCCTGACTCGAAATAAGGCCGGATATCCCTGCAGTGACTTGAATGCAGGTTCGTCTTGCATCTCCCAAGAAGAAAGGATGTCTGAATCCCCTGTGGAGACCACAGAGAAACACCTAGTTCCCCACCTCATCGCGACCGGAGGCCTCACATCCTTTGAAAACTCCAGAGGTACGCGGAGATCATTGCCTCCAAAGGAGAAGATGCCTGACTCCTCGTGAAACTTGATAGGAGTCCCAGGATTCCTGTGGCACGTGGAAAGGGACCCTTGGTCTCCCGCCTCAGCTGGAGAGCCGTCCCAATTGCCTTGCCAAGCCTCGAGGAGAATCCCGAGTTGTGTCTCGCAACTAGGCAAGAGTCCTGACGTGGCTGAACAAACACGTGTGTGGAAGGGCCATCCCCGTCGTAACTCGAGAATATACCCCAGGTTCCCGCCGCAACTCGAGAAAAACCATGAGACTTCCCCCTCGCCGCGAGATGAGGCCCGATTCCCCTGCACTGCGTGCAGAGCAATTCTGTGTTGCACATCACACACGAAAGGAGCCTTGATTTCCTTCATGGCACTCCAGAGAAACCCCAAGAACACTGTTTCAAGGCTAGAGGGATCCTGAGGTCACTGTAGCAACACAAAAGAGCTCCGTGGGCCAAAAATCAACTCGACATGAGAGGTTAGTCCCTGGCTTCGACTCCAGAGGAATACCACCTTACCACAAGCACCTCAAGAGGAGGCTTCTCTCAGCTCTAGGTATGTGAGAGGGACCCTGAGTTTGTGGCCTCAAGTGGAATGGACACCGCGATGCCCTGACTCGAAATGAGGCCGGATATCCCTGCAGTGACTGGAATGCAGGCTCGTCTTGCATCTCCCAAGACGAAAGGGTGTCTGAATCCCCTGTGGAGACCACAGAGAAAGACCTAGTTCCCCACCTCATCGCGACAGGAGGCCTCAAATCCTTTGAAAACTCCAGAGGTATGCGGAGATCAGTGCCTCCAAAGGAGACGATGCCTGACTCCTCGTGAAACTTGATAGGAGACCCAGGATTCCTGTGGCACGTGGAAAGGGACCCTTGGTCTCCCGTCTCAGCTGGAGAGGCGTCCCAATTGCCCTGCCAAGCCTCGAGGAGAATCCCGAGTTGTTCCTCGCAACTAGGCAGGAGTCCTGACATGGCTGAACACACACGTGTGTGGAAGGGCCATCCCCGTCGTAACTCGAGAATATACCCCAGGTTCCCGCCGCAACTCGAGAAAAACCATGAGACTTCCCCCTCGCCACGAGATGAGGCCCGATTCCCCTGCACTGCGTGCAGAGCAATTCTGTGTTGCACACCACACTTGAAAGGAGCCTTGATTTCCTTCATGGCACTCCAGAGAAACCCCAAGAACACTGTTTCAAGGCTAGAGGGATCCTGAGGTCACTGTAGCAACACGAAAGAGCTCCGTGGACCAAAAATCAACTCGAGATGAGAGGTTAGTCCCTGGCTTCGACTCCAGAGGAATACCACCTTACCACAAGCACCTCAAGAGGAGGCTTCTCTCAGCTCTAGGTATGTGAGAGGGACCCTGAGTTTGCGGCCTCAAGTGGAATGGACACCGCGATGCCCTGACTCGAAATAAGGCCGATATCCCTGCAGTGACTGGAATGCACGCTCGTCTTGCATCTCCCAAGACGAAAGGGTGTCTGAATCCCCTGTGGAGACCACAGAGAAAGACCTAGTTCCCCACCTCATCGCGACAGGAGGCCTCAAATCCTTTGAAAACTCCAGAGGTATGCGGAGATCAGTGCCTGCAAAGGAGACGATGCCTGACTCCTCGTGAAACTTGATAGGAGACCCAGGATTCCTGTGGCACGTGGAAAGGGACCCTTGGTCTCCCGACTCAGCTGGAGAGGCGTCCCAATTGCCCTGCAAAACCTCGAGGAGAATCCCGAGTTGTCCCTCGCAACTAGGCAGGAGTCCTGATATGGCTGAACACACACGTGTGTCGAAGGGCCATCCCCGTCATAACTCGAGAATATACCCCAGGTTCCCGCCGCAACTCGAGGAAAACCATGAGACTTCCCCCTCGATGCGAGATGAGGCCCGATTCCCCTGTACTGCGTGCAGAGCAATTCCGTCTTGCACATCACACATGAAAGGAGCCTTGATTTCCTTGATGGCACTCCAGAGAAACCCCAAGAACACTGTTTCAAGGATAGAGGGATCCTGAGGTCACTGTAGCAACGCGAAAGAACTCTGTGGACCAAAAATCAACTCGAAAAGAGACGTTAGTCCCTGGATTCGTCTCCAGAGGAATACCACCTTACCACAAGCACCTCAAGAGGAGGCTTCTCTCAGCTATAGGTATGTGAGAGGGACCCTGAGTTTGCGGCCTCAAGTGGAATGGACACCGCGATGCCCTGACTCGAAATAAGGCCGGATATCCCTGCAGTGACTTCAATGCAGGCTCGTCTTGCATCTCCCAGGACGAAAGGATGTCTGAATCCCCTGTGGAGACCAGAGAGAAAGACTTAGTTCCCCACTTCATCGCGACCTATAGCCTCATATTCTTTGAAAACTCCAGAGGTACGCGGAGATCAGAGCCTCCAAAGGAGACGATGCCTGACTCCTCGTGAAACTTGATAGGAGTCCCAGGATTCCTGTGGCACTTGGAAAGGGACACTTGGTCTCCCGCCTCAGCTGGAGAGGCGTCCCAATTGCCCTGCCAAGCCTCGAGGAGAATCCCGAGTTGTCCCTCGCAACTAGGCAGGAGTCCTGACGTCGCTGAAGAAACACGTGGGTGGAAGGGCCATCCCCGTCGTAACTCGAGAATATACCCCAGGTTCCCGCCGCAACTCGAGAAAAACCATGAGACTTCCCCCTCGCCGCGAGATGAGGCCCGATTCCCCTGCACTGCGTGCAGAGCAATTCCGTGTTGCACATCACACATGAAAGCAGCCTTGATTTCCTTCATGGCACTCCAGGGAAACCCCAAGAACACTGTTTCAAGGCTAGAGGGATCCTGAGGTCACTGGAGCAACACGAAAGAGCTCCGTGGACCAAAAATCAACTCGAGATGAGAGGTTAGTCCCTGGCTTCGACTCCAGAGGAATACCACCTTACCACAAGCACCTCAAGAGGAGGCTTCTCTCAGCTCTAGGTATGTGAGAGGGACCCTGAGTTTGCGGCCTCAAGTGGAATGGACACCGCGATGCCCTGACGCGAAATAAGGCTGGATATCCCTGCAGTGACTTGAATGCAGGCTCGTCTTGCATCTCCCAAGATGAAAGGATGTCTGAATCCCCTGTGGAGACCACAGAGAAAGACCTAGTTCCCCACCTCATCGCGACCGGAGGCCTCACATCCTTTGAAAATTCCAGAGGTACGCGGAGATCATTGCCTCCAAAGGAGAAGATGCCTGACTCCTCGTGAAACTTGATAGGAGTCCCAGGATTCCTGTGGCACGTGGAAAGGGACCCTTGGTCTCCCGCCTCAGCTGGAGAGGCGTCCCAATTGCCTTGCCAAGCCTCGAGGAGAATCCCGAGTTGTGTCTCGCAACTAGGCAAGAGTCCTGACGTGGCTGAACAAACACGTGTGTGGAAGGGCCATCCCCGTCGTAACTCGAGAATATACCCCAGGTTCCCGCCGCAACTCGAGAAAAACCATGAGACTTCCCCCTCGCCGCGAGATGAGGCCCGATTCCCCTGCACTGCGTGCAGAGCAATTCTGTGTTGCACATCACACACGAAAGGAGCCTTGATTTGCTTCATGGCACTCCAGAGAAACCCCAAGAACACTGTTTCAAGGCTAGAGGGATCCTGAGGTCACTGTAGCAACAGGAAAGAGCTCCGTGGACCAAAAATCAACTCGAGATGAGAGGTTAGTCCCTGGCTTCGACTCCAGAGGAATACCACCTTACCATGAGCACCTCAAGAGGAGGCTTCTCTCAGCTCTAGGTATGTGAGAGGGACCCTGAGTTTGTGGCCTCAAGTGGAATGGACACCGCGATGCCCTGACTCGAAATGAGGCCGGATATCCCTGCAGTGACTTCAATGCAGGCTCGTCTTGCATCTCCCAAGACGAAAGGGTGTCTGAATCCCCTGTGGAGACGACAGAGAAAGACCTAGTTCCCCACCTCATCGCGACAGGAGGCCTCAAAACCTTTGAAAACTCCAGAGGAATGCGGAGATCAGTGCCTCCAAAGGAGACGATGCCTGACTCCTCGTGAAACTTGATAGGAGACCCAGGATTCCTGTGGCACGTGGAAAGGGACCCTTGGTCTCCCGTCTCAGCTGGAGAGGCATCCCAATTGCCCTGCAAAGCCTCGAGGAGAATCCCGAGTTGTCCCTCGCAACTAGGCAGGAGTCCTGACATGGCTGAACACACACGTGTGTGGAAGGGCCATCCCCGTCGTAACTCGAGAATATACCCCAGGTTCCCGCCGCAACTCGAGAAAAACCATGAGACTTCCCCCTCGCCACGAGATGAGGCCCGATTCCCCTGCACTGCGTGCAGAGCAATTCTGTGTTGCACATCACACATGAAAGGAGCCTTGATTTCCTTCATGGCACTCCAGAGAAACCCCAAGAACACTGTTTCAACGCTAGAGGGATCCTGAGGTCACTGTAGCAACTCGAAAGAGCTCCGTGGACCAAAAATCAACTCGAGATGAGAGGTTAGTCCCTGGCTTCGACTCCAGAGGAATACCACCTTACCACAAGCACCTCAAGAGGAGGCTTCTCTCAGCTCTAGGTAAGTGAGAGGGACCCTGAGTTTGCGGCCTCAAGTGGAATGGACACCGCGATGCCCTGACTCGAAATAAGGCCGATATCGCTGCAGTGACTGGAATGCAGTCTCGTCTTGCATCTCCCAAGACGAAAGGGTGTCTGAATCCCCTGTGGAGACCACAGAGAAAGACCTAGTTCCCCACCTCATCGGGACAGGAGGCCTCAAATCCTTTGAAAACTCCAGAGGTATGCGGAGATCAGTGCCTGCAAAGGAGACGATGCCTGACTCCTCGTGAAACTTGATAGGAGACCCAGGATTCCTGTGGCACGTGAAAAGGGACCCTTGGTCTCCCGTCTTAGCTGGAGAGGCGTCCCAATTGCCCTGCAAAGCCTCGAGGAGAATCCCTAGTTGTCCCTCGCAACTAGGCAGGAGTCCTGACATGGCTGAACACACACGTGTGTGGAAGGGCCATCCCCGTCGTAACTCGAGAATATACCCCAGGTTCCCGCCGCAACTCCAGAAAAACCATGAGACTTCCCCCTCGCCGCGAGATGAGGCCCGATTCCCCTGGACTGCGTGCAGAGCAATTCCGTGTTGCACATCACACATGAAAGGAGCCTTGATTTCCTTCATGGCACTCCAGAGAAACCCCAAGAACTCTGTTTCAAGGCTAGAGGGATCCTGAGGTCACTGTAGCAACACGAAAGAGCTCTGTGGACCAAGAATCAACACGACATGAGAGGTTAGTCCCTGGCTTCGACTCCTGAGGGATACCACCTTACCACAAGCACCTCAAGAGGAGGCTTCTCTCAGCTCTAGGTATGTGAGAGGGACCCTGAGTTTGCGGCCTCAAGTGGAATGGACACCGCGATGCCCTGACTCGAAATAAGGCCGGATATCCCTGCAGTGACTTGAATGCAGGCTCGTCTTGCATCTCCCAAGAAGAAAGGATGTCTGAATCCCCTGTGGAGACCACAGAGAAAGACCTAGTTCCCTACCTCATCGCGACCGGAGGCCTCAAATCCTTTGAAAACTCCAGAGGTATGCGGAGATCAGTGCCTCCAAAGGAGACGATGCCTGACTCCTCGTGAAACTTGATAGGAGACCCAGGATTCCTGTGGCACGTGGAAAGGGACACTTGGTCTCCCGTCTCAGCTGGTGAGGCGTCCCAATTGCCCTGCAAAACCTCGAGGAGAATCCCGAGTTGTCCCTCGCAACTAGGCAGGAGTCCTGACGTCGCTGAACACACACGTGTGTGGAAGGGCCATCCCCGTCGTAACTCGAGAATATACCCCAGGTTCCCGCCGCAACTCGAGAAAAACCATGAGACTTCCCCCTCGCCGCGAGATGAGTCCCGATTCCGCTGCACTGCGTGCAGAGCAATTCCGTGTTGCACATCATACATGAAAGGAGCCTTGATTTCCTTGATGGCACTCCAGAGAAACCCCAAGAACACTGTTTCAAGGCTAGAGGGAACCTGAGGTCACTGTAGCAACACGAAAGAGTTCCGTGGACCAAGAATCAGCACGACATGAGAGGTTAGTCCCTGGCTTCGACTCCTGAGGAATACCACCTTACCACAAGCACTTCAAGAGGAGGCTTCTCTCAGCTCTAGGTATGTGAGAGGGACCCTGAGTTTGCGGCCTCAAGTGGAATGGACACCGCGATGCCCTGACTCGAAATAAGGCCGGATATCCCTGCAGTGACTTGAATGCAGGCTCGTCTTGCTTCTCCCAAGAAGAAAGCATGTCTGAATCCCTTCTGGAGACCACAGAGAAACACCTAGTTCCCCACCTCATCGCGACCGGAGGCCTCACATCCTTTGAAAACTCCAGAGGTACGCGGAGATCAGTGCCTCCAAAGGAGACGATGCCTGACTCCTCGTGAAATTTGATAGGAGTCCCAGGATTCCTGTGGCACTTGGAAAGGGACACTTGGTCTCCCGCCTCAGCTGGAGAGGCGTCCCAATTGCCCTGCCAAGCCTCGAGGAGAATCCAGAGTTGTCCCTCGCAACTAGGCAGGAGTCCTGACGTCGCTGAAGAAACACGTGGGTGGAAGGGCCATCCCCGTCGTAACTCGAGAATATACCCCAGGTTCCCGCCGCAACTCGAGAAAAACCATGAGACTTTCCCCTCGCCGCGAGATGAGGCCCGATTCCCGTGCACTGCGTGCAGAGCAATTCTGTGTTGCACATCACACATGAAAGGAACCTTGATTTCCTTGATGGCACTCCAGAGAAACCCCAAGAACACTGTTTCAAGGCTAGAGGGATCCTGAGGTCACTGTAGCAACAGGAAAGAGCTCCGTGGACCAAAAATCAACTCAAGATGAGAGGTTAGTCCCTGGCTTCGAATCCAGAGGAATACCACCTTACCACAAGCACCTCAAGCGGAGGCTTCTCTTAGCTCTAGGTATGTGAGAGGGACCCTGAGTTTGCGGCCTCAAGTGGAATGGACACCGCGATGCCCTGAATCGAAATAAGGCTGGATATCCCTGCAGTGACTGGAATGCAGGCTCGTCTTCCATCTCCCAAGACGAAAGGGTGTCTGAATCCCCTGTGGAGACCACAGAGAAAGACCTAGTTCCCCACCTCATCGCGACAGGAGGCCTCAAATCCTTTGAAAACCTCAGAGGTAAGCGGAGATCAGTGCCTCCAAAGGAGACGATGCCTGACTCCTCGTGAAACTTGATAGGAGACCCAGGATTCCTGTGGCACGTGGAAAGGGACACTTGGTCTCCCGTCTCAGCTGGAGAGGCGTCCCAATTGCCCTGCCAAGCCTCGAGGAGAATCCCGAGTTGTCCCTCGCAACTAGGCAGGAGTCCTGACATGGCTGAATACACAGGAGTGTGGAAGGGCCATCCCCATTGTAACTCGAGAATATACCCCAAGTTCCCGCCGCAACTCGAGAAAAACCATGAGACTTCCCCTTCGCCGCAAAATGAGGCCCGATTCCCCTGCACTGCGTGCAGAGCAATTCCGTCTTGCACATCAGACATGAAAGGAGCCTTGATTTCCTTGATGGCACTCCAGAGAAACCCCAAGAACACTGTTTCAAGGCTAGAGGGATCCTGAGGTCACTGTAGCAACACGAAAGAGCTCCGTGGACCAAGAATCAACACGAGATGAGAGGTTAGTCCCTGGCTTCGACTCCTGAGGAATACCACCTTACCACAAGCACCTCAAGAGGAGGCTTCTCTCAGCTCTAGGTATGTGAGAGGGACCCTGAGTTTGCGGCCTCAAGTGGAATGGACACCGCGATGCCCTGACTCGAAATAAGGCCGGATATCCCTGCAGTGACTTGAATGCAGGTTCGTCTTGCATCTCCCAAGAAGAAAGGATGTCTGAATCCCCTGTGGAGACCACAGAGAAACACCTAGTTCCCCACCTCATCGCGACCGGAGGCCTCACATCCTTTGAAAACTCCAGAGGTACGCGGAGATCAGTGCCTCCAAAGGAGACGACGCCTGACTCCTCGTGAAACTTGATAGGAGTCCCAGGATTCTTGTGGCACGTGGAAAGGGACCCTTGGTCTCCCGCCTCAGCTGGAGAGGCGTTCCAATTGCCCTGCCAAGCCTCGAGGAGAATCCCGAGTTGTCCCTCGCAACTAGGCAGGAGTCCTGACGTGGCTGAACGAACACGTGGGTGGAAGGGCCATACCCGTCGTAACTCGAGAATATACCCCAGGTTCCCGCCGCAACTCGAGAAAAACCATGAGACTTCCCCCTCGCCGCGAGATGAGGCCCGATTCCCCTGCACTGCGTGCAGAGCAATTCCGTGTTGCACATCACACATGAAAGGAGCCTTGATTTCCTTGATGGCACTCCAGAGAAACCCCAAGAACACTGTTTCAAGGATAGAGGGATCCTGAGGTCACTGTAGCAACACGAAAGAACTCTGTGGACCAAAAATCAACTCGAAAAGAGAGGTTAGTCCCTGGATTCGTCTCCAGAGGAATACCACCTTACCACAAGCACCTCAAGAGGAGGCTTCTCTCAGCTCTAGGTATGTGAGAGGGACCCTGAGTTTGCGGCCTCAAGTGGAATGGACACCGCGATGCCCTGACTCGAAATAAGGCCGGATATCCCTGCAGTGACTTCAATGCAGGCTCGTCTTGCATCTGCCAGGACGAAAGGATGTCTGAATCCCCTGTGGAAAGCACAGAGAAAGACTCCGTTCCCCACCTCATCACGACCGATAGCCTCACATCCTTTGAAAACTCCAGAGGTACGCGGAGATCAGTGCCTCCAAAGGAGCCGATGCCTGACTTCTCGTGAAACTTGATAGGAGTCCCAGGATTCCTGTGGCACTTGGAAAGGGACACTTGGTCTCCCGTCTCAGCTGGAGAGGCGTCCCAATTGCCCTGCCAAGCCTCGAGGAGAATCCAGAGTTGTCCCTCGCAACTAGGCAGGAGTCCTGACGTCGCTGAAGAAACACGTGGGTGGAAGGGCCATCCCCGTCGTAACTCGAGAATATACCCCAGGTTCCCGCCGCAACTCGAGAAAAACCATGAGACTTCCCCCTCGCCGCGAGATGAGGCCCGATTCCCCTGCACTGCGTGCAGAGCAATTCCGTGTTGCACATCACACATGAAAGGAGCCTTGATTTCCTTGATGGCACTCCAGAGAAACCCCAAGAACACTGTTTCAAGGATAGAGGGATCCTGAGGTCACTGTAGCAACACGAAAGAACTCTGTGGACCAAAAATCAACTCGAAAAGAGAGGTTAGTCCCTGGATTCGTCTCCAGAGGAATGCCACCTTACCACAAGCACCTCAAGAGGAGGCTTCTCTCAGCTCTAGGTATGTGAGAGGGACCCTGAGTTTGCGGCCTCAAGTGGAATGGACACCGCGATGCCCTGACTCGAAATAAGGCCGGATATCCCTGCAGTGACTTCAATGCAGGCTCGTCTTGCATCTCCCAGGACGAAAGGATGTCTGAATCCCCTGTGGAAAGCACAGAGAAAGACTCAGTTCCCCACCTCATCACGACCGATAGCCTCACATCCTTTGAAAACTCCAGAGGTACGCGGAGATCAGTGCCTCCAAAGGAGACGATGCCTGACTCCTCGTGAAATTTGATAGGAGTCCCAGGATTCCTGTGGCACTTGGAAAGGGACACTTTGTCTCCCGCCTCAGCTGGAGAGGCGTCCCAATTGCCCTGCGAAGCCTCGAGGAGAATCCAGAGTTGTCCCTCGCAACTAGGCAGGAGTCCTGACGTCGCTGAAGAAACACGTGGGTGGAAGGGCCATCCCCGTCGTAACTCGAGAATATACCCCAGGTTCCCGCCGCAACTCGAGAAAAACCATGAGACTTCCCCCTCGCCGCGAGATGAGGCCCGATTCCCCTGCACTGCGTGCAGAGCAATTCTATGTTGCACATCACACATGAAAGGAGCCTTTATTTCCTTGATGGCACTCCAGAGAAACCCCAAGAACACTGTTTCAAGGCTAGAGGGATCCTGAGGTCACTGTAGCAACAGGAAAGAGCTCCGTGGACCAAAAATCAACTCGAGATGAGAGGTTAGTCCCTGGCTTCGACTCCAGAGGAATACCACCTTACCACAAGCACCTCAAGCGGAGGCTTCTCTCAGCTCTAGGTATGTGAGAGGGACCCTGAGTTTGCGGCCTCAAGTGGAATGGACACCGCGATGCCCTGACTCGAAATAAGGCCGGATATCCCTGCAGTGACTGGAATGCAGGCTCGTCTTGCATCTCCCAAGACGAAAGGGTGTCTGAATCCCCTGTGGAGACCACAGAGAAAGACCTAGTTCCCCACCTCATCGCGACAGGAGGCCTCAAATTCTTTGAAAACCTCAGAGGTATGCGGAGATCAGTGCCTCCAAAGGAGACGATGCCTGACTCCTCGTGAAACTTGATAGGAGACCCAAGATTCCTGTGGCACGTGGAAAGGGACCCTTGGTCTCCCGTCTCAGCTGTAGAGGCGTCCCAATTGCCCTGCAAAGCCTCGAGGAGAATCCCGAGTTGTCCCTCGCAACTAGGCAGGAGTCCTGACATGGCTGAACACACACGTGTGTGGAAGGGCCATCCCCATTGTAACTCGAGAATATACCCCAAGTTCCCGCCGCAACTCGAGAAAAACCATGAGACTTCCCCTTCGCCGCAAAATGAGGCCCGATTCCCCTGCACTGCGTGCAGAGCAATTCCGTCTTGCACATCAGACATGAAAGGAGCCTTGATTTCCTTGATGGCACTCCAGAGAAACCCCAAGAACACTGTTTCAAGGCTAGAGGGATCCTGAGGTCACTGTAGCAACACGAAAGAGCTCCGTGGACCAAGAATCAACACGAGATGAGAGGTTAGTCCCTGGCTTCGACTCCTGAGGAATACCACCTTACCACAAGCACCTCAAGAGGAGGCTTCTCTCAGCTCTAGGTATGTGAGAGGGACCCTGAGTTTGCGGCCTCAAGTGGAATGGACACCGCGATGCCCTGACTCGAAATAAGGCCGGATATCCCTGCAGTGACTTGAATGCAGGTTCGTCTTGCATCTCCCAAGAAGAAAGGATGTCTGAATCCCCTGTGGAGACCACAGAGAAACACCTAGTTCCCCACCTCATCGCGACCGGAGGCCTCACATCCTTTGAAAACTCCAGAGGTACGCGGAGATCAGTGCCTCCAAAGGAGACGATGCCTGACTCCTCGTGAAACTTGATAGGAGTCCCAGGATTCTTGTGGCACGTGGAAAGGGACCCTTGGTCTCCCGCCTCAGCTGGAGAGGCGTTCCAATTGCCCTGCCAAGCCTCGAGGAGAATCCCGAGTTGTCCCTCGCAACTAGGCAGGAGTCCTGACGTGGCTGAACGAACACGTGGGTGGAAGGGCCATCCCCGTCGTAACTCGAGAATATACCCCAGGTTCCCGCCGCAACTCGAGAAAAACCATGAGACTTCCCCCTCGCCGCGAGATGAGGCCCGATTCCCCTGCACTGCGTGCAGAGCAATTCCGTCTTGCACATCACACATGAAAGGAGCCTTGATTTCCTTGATGGCACTCCAGAGAAACCCCAAGAACACTGTTTCAAGGATAGAGGGATCCTGAGGTCACTGTAGCAACACGAAAGAACTCTGTGGACCAAAAATCAACTCGAAAAGAGAGGTTAGTCCCTGGATTCGTCTCCAGAGGAATACCACCTTACCACAAGCACCTCAAGAGGAGGCTTCTCTCAGCTCTAGGTATGTGAGAGGGACCCTGAGTTTGCGGCCTCAAGTGGAATGGACACCGCGATGCCCTGACTCGAAATAAGGCCGGATATCCCTGCAGTGACTTCAATGCAGTCTCGTCTTGCATCTCCCAAGACGAAAGGATGTCTGAATCCCCTGTGGAAAGCACAGAGAAAGACTTAGTTTCCCACCTCATCGCGACCGATAGCCTCACATCCTTTGAAAACTCCAGAGGTACGCAGAGATCAGTGCCTCCAAAGGAGCCGATGCCTGACTTCTCGTGAAACTTGATAGGAGTCCCAGGATTCCTGTGGCACTTGGAAAGGGACACTTGGTCTCCCGCCTCAGCTGGAGAGGCGTCCCAATTGCCCTGCCAAGCCTCGAGGAGAATCCAGAGTTGTCCCTCGCAACTAGGCAGGAGTCCTGACGTCGCTGAAGAAACACGTGGGTGGAAGGGCCATCCCCGTCGTAACTCGAGAATATACCCCAGGTTCCCGCCGCAACTCGAGAAAAACCATGAGACTTCCCCCTCACCGCGAGATGAGGCCCGATTCCCCTGCACTGCGTGCAGAGCAATTCCGTGTTGCACATCACACATGAAAGGAGCCTTGATTTCCTTGATGGCACTCCAGAGAAACCCCAAGAACACTGTTTCAAGGCTAGAGGGATCCTGAGGTCACTGTAGCAACACGAAAGAGCTCCGTGGGCCAAAAATCAACTCGAGATGAGAGGTTAGTCCCTGGCTTCGACTCCAGAGGAATACCACCTTACCACAAGCACCTCAAGAGGAGGCTTCTCTCAGCTCTAGGTATGTGAGAGGGACCCTGAGTTTGCGGCCTCAAGTGGAATGGACACCGCGATGCCCTGACGCGAAATAAGGCTGGATATCCCTGCAGTGACTTGAATGCAGGCTCATCTTGCATCTCTCAAGATGAAAGGATGTCTGAATCCCCTGTGGAGACCACAGAGAAAGACCTAGTTCCCCACCTCATCGCGACCGGAGGCCTCACATCCTTTGAAAACTCCAGAGGTATGCGGAGATCAGTGCCTCCAAAGGAGACGATGCCTGACTCCTCGTGAAACTTGATAGGAGTCCCAGGATTCCTGTGGCACGTGGAAAGGGACCCTTGGTCTCCCGCCTCACCTGGAGAGGCGTCCCAATTGCCTTGCCAAGCCTCGAGGAGAATCCCGAGTTGTGTCTCACAACTAGGCAAGAGTCCTGACGTGGCTGAACAAACACGTGTGTGGAAGGGCCATCCCCGTCGTAACTCGAGAATATACCCCAGGTTCCCGCCGCAACTCGAGAAAAACCATGAGACTTCCCCCTCGCCGCGAGATGAGGCCCGATTCCCCTGCACTGCGTGCAGAGCAATTCCGTGTTGCACATCACACATGAAAGGAGCCTTGATTTCCTTGATGGCACTCCAGAGAAACCCCAAGAACACTGTTTCAAGGCTAGAGGGATCCTGAGGTCACTGTAGCAACACGAAAGTGCTCCGTGGACCAAAAATCAACTCGAGATGAGAGGTTAGTCCCTGGCTTCGACTCCAGAGGAATACCACCTTACCACAAGCACCTCAAGAGGAGGCTTCTCTCAGCTCTAGGTATGTGAGAGGGACCCTGAGTTTGCGGCCTCAAGTGGAATGGACACGGCGATGCCCTGACTCGAAATAAGGCCGGATATCCCTGCAGTGACTGGAATGCAGGCTCGTCTTGCATCTCCCAAGACGAAAGGGTGTCTGAATCCCCTGTGGAGACCACAGAGAAAGACCTAGTTCCCCACCTAATCGCGACAGGAGGCCTCATATCCTTTGAAAACTCCAGAGGTACGCGGAGATCAGTGCCTCCAAAGGAGACGATGCCTGACTCCTCGTGAAACTTGATAGGAGTCCCAGGATTCTTGTGGCACGTGGAAAGGGACCCTTGGTCTCCCGCCTCAGCTGGAGAGGCGTTCCAATTGCCCTGCCAAGCCTCGAGGAGAATCCCGAGTTGTCCCTCGCAACTAGGCAGGAGTCCTGACGTGGCTGAACAAACACGTGGGTGGAAGGGCCATCCCCATCGAAACTCGAGAATATACCCCAGGTTCCCACCGCAACTCGAGAAAAACCATGAGACTTCCCCCTCGCCGCGAGATGAGGCCCGATTCCCCTGCACTGCGTGCAGAGCAATTCCGTGTTGCACATCACACATGAAAGGAGCCTTGATTTCCTTGATTGCACTCCAGAGAAACCCCAAGAACACTGTTTCAAGGATAGAGGGATCCTGAGGTCACTGTAGCAACACGACAAAGCTCCGTGGGCCAAAAATCAACTCGAGATGAGAGGTTAGTCCCTGGCTTCGACTCCAGAGGAATACCACCTTACCACAAGCACCTCAAGAGGAGGCTTCTCTCAGCTCTAGGTATGTGAGAGGGATCCTGAGTTTGCGGCCTCAAGTGGAATGGACACCGCGATGCCCTGACTCGAAATAAGGCCGGATATCCCTGCAGTGACTTGAATGCAGGCTCGTCTTGCTTCTCCCAAGAAGAAAGCATGTCTGAATCCCTTCTGGAGACCACAGAGAAACACCTAGTTCCCCACCTCATCGCGACCGGAGGCCTCACATCCTTTGAAAACTCCAGAGGTACGCGGAGATCAGTGCCTCCAAAGGAGACGATGCCTGACTCCTCGTGAAACTTGATAGGAGTCCCAGGATTCTTGTGGCACGTGGAAAGGGACCCTTGGTCTCCCGCCTCAGCTGGAGAGGCGTTCCAATTGCCCTGCCAAGCCTCGAGGAGAATCCCGAGTTGTCCCTCGCAACTAGGCAGGAGTCCTGACGTGGCTGAACAAACACGTGGGTGGAAGGGCCATCCCCGTCGTAACTCGAGAATATACCCCAGGTTCCCGCCACAACTCGAGAAAAACCATGAGACTTCCCCCTCGATGCGAGATGAGGCCCGATTCCCCTGTACTGCGTGCAGAGCAATTCCGTCTTGCACATCACACATGAAAGGAGCCTTGATTTCCTTGATGGCACTCCAGAGAAACCCCAAGAACACTGTTTCAAGGATAGAGGGATCCTGAGGTCACTGTAGCAACACGAAAGAACTGTGTGGACCAAAAATCAACTCGAAAAGAGAGGTTAGTCCCTGGATTCGTCTCCAGAGGAATACCACCTTACCACAAGCACCTCAAGAGGAGGCTTCTCTCAGCTCTAGGTATGTGAGAGGGACCCTGAGTTTGCGGCCTCAAGTGGAATGGACACCGCGATGCCCTGACTCGAAATAAGGCCGGATATCCCTGCAGTGACTTCAATGCAGGCTCGTCTTGCATCTCCCAGGACGAAAGGATGTCTGAATCCCCTGTGGAAAGCACAGAGAAAGACTCAGTTCCCCACCTCATCACGACCGATAGCCTCACATCCTTTGAAAACTCCAGAGGTACGCGGAGATCAGTGCCTCCAAAGGAGACGATGCCTGACTCCTCGTGAAACTTGATAGGAGTCCCAGGATTCCTGTGGCACTTGGAAAGGGACACTTGGTCTCCCGCCTCAGCTGGAGAGGCGTCCCAATTGCCCTGCCAAGCCTCGAGGAGAATCCAGAGTTGTCCCTCGCAACTAGGCAGGAGTCCTGACGTCGCTGAAGAAACACGTGGGTGGAAGGGCCATCCCCGTCGTAACTCGAGAATATACCCCAGGTTCCCGCCGCAACTCGAGAAAAACCATGAGACTTCCCCCTCGCCGCGAGATGAGGCCCGATTCCCCTGCACTGCGTGCAGAGGAATTCTGTGTTGCACATCACACATGAAAGGAGCCTTGATTTCCTTGATGGCACTCCAGAGAAACCCCAAGAACACTGTTTCAAGGCTAGAGGGATCCTGAGGTCACTGTAGCAACAGGAAAGAGCTCCGTGGACCAAAAATCAACTCGAGATGAGAGGTTAGTCCCTGGCTTCGACTCCAGAGGAATACCACCTTACCACAAGCACCTCAAGCGGAGGCTTCTCTCAGCTCTAGGTATGTGAGAGGGACCCTGAGTTTGCGGCCTCAAGTGGAATGGACACCGCGATGCCCTGACTCGAAATAAGGCCGGATATCCCTGCAGTGACTGGAATGCAGGCTCGTCTTGCATCTCCCAAGACGAAAGGGTGTCTGAATCCCCTGTGGAGACCACAGAGAAAGACCTAGTTCCCCACCTCATCGCGACAGGAGGCCTCAAATTCTTTGAAAACCTCAGAGGTATGCGGAGATCAGTGCCTCCAAAGGAGACGATGCCTGACTCCTCGTGAAACTTGATAGGAGACCCAGGATTCCTGTGGCACGTGGAAAGGGACCCTTGGTCTCCCGTCTCAGCTGGAGAGGCGTCCCAATTGCCCTGCAAAGCCTCGAGGAGAATCCCGAGTTGTCCCTCGCAACTAGGCAGGAGTCCTGACATGGCTGAACACACACGTGTGTGGAAGGGCCATCCCCATTGTAACTCGAGAATATACCCCAAGTTCCCGCCGCAACTCGAGAAAAACCATGAGACTTCCCCTTCGCCGCAAAATGAGGCCCGATTCCCCTGCACTGCGTGCAGAGCAATTCCGTCTTGCACATCAGACATGAAAGGAGCCTTGATTTCCTTGATGGCACTCCAGAGAAACCCCAAGAACACTGTTTCAAGGCTAGAGGGATCCTGAGGTCACTGTAGCAACACGAAAGAGCTCCGTGGACCAAGAATCAACACGAGATGAGAGGTTAGTCCCTGGCTTCGACTCCTGAGGAATACCACCTTACCACAAGCACCTCAAGAGGAGGCTTCTCTCAGCTCTAGGTATGTGAGAGGGACCCTGAGTTTGCGGCCTCAAGTGGAATGGACACCGCGATGCCCTGACTCGAAATAAGGCCGGATATCCCTGCAGTGACTTGAATGCAGGTTCGTCTTGCATCTCCCAAGAAGAAAGGATGTCTGAATCCCCTGTGGAGACCACAGAGAAACACCTAGTTCCCCACCTCATCGCGACCGGAGGCCTCACATCCTTTGAAAACTCCAGAGGTACGCGGAGATCAGTGCCTCCAAAGGAGACGATGCCTGACTCCTCGTGAAACTTGATAGGAGTCCCAGGATTCTTGTGGCACGTGGAAAGGGACCCTTGGTCTCCCGCCTCAGCTGGAGAGGCG
Source organism: Cervus elaphus (assembly GCF_910594005.1). Lineage (NCBI taxonomy): Eukaryota > Metazoa > Chordata > Mammalia > Artiodactyla > Cervidae > Cervus > Cervus elaphus. Next base: position 8,305,899 of record NC_057834.1, on the reverse strand, counting down.
TTCCAATTGCCCTGCCAAGCCTCGAGGAGAATCCCGAGTTGTCCCTCGCAACTAGGCAGGAGTCCTGACGTGGCTGAACGAACACGTGGGTGGAAGGGCCATCCCCGTCGTAACTCGAGAATATACCCCAGGTTCCCGCCGCAACTCGAGAAAAACCATGAGACTTCCCCCTCGATGCGAGATGAGGCCCGATTCCCCTGTACTGCGTGCAGAGCAATTCCGTCTTGCACATCACACATGAAAGGAGCCTTGATTTCCTTGATGGCACTCCAGAGAAACCCCAAGAACACTGTTTCAAGGATAGAGGGATCCTGAGGTCACTGTAGCAACACGAAAGAACTCTGTGGACCAAAAATCAACTCGAAAAGAGAGGTTAGTCCCTGGATTCGTCTCCAGAGGAATACCACCTTACCACAAGCACCTCAAGAGGAGGCTTCTCTCAGCTCTAGGTATGTGAGAGGGACCCTGAGTTTGCGGCCTCAAGTGGAATGGACACCGCGATGCCCTGACTCGAAATAAGGCCGGATATCCCTGCAGTGACTTCAATGCAGTCTCGTCTTGCATCTCCCAAGACGAAAGGATGTCTGAATCCCCTGTGGAAAGCACAGAGAAAGACTTAGTTTCCCACCTCATCGCGACCGATAGCCTCACATCCTTTGAAAACTCCAGAGGTACGCGGAGATCAGTGCCTCCAAAGGAGCCGATGCCTGACTTCTCGTGAAACTTGATAGGAGTCCCAGGATTCCTGTGGCACTTGGAAAGGGACACTTGGTCTCCCGCCTCAGCTGGAGAGGCGTCCCAATTGCCCTGCCAAGCCTCGAGGAGAATCCAGAGTTGTCCCTCGCAACTAGGCAGGAGTCCTGACGTCGCTGAAGAAACACGTGTGTGGAAGGGCCATCCCCGTCGTAACTCGAGAATATACCCCAGGTTCCCGCCGCAACTCGAGAAAAACCATGAGACTTCCGCCTCGCCGCGAGATGTGGCCCGTTTCCCCTGCACTGCGTGCAGAGCAATTCCGTGTTGCACATCACACATGAAAGGAGCCTTGATTTCCTTGATGGCACTCCAGAGAAACCCCAAGAACACTGTTTCAAGGCTAGAGGGATCCTGAGGTCACTGTAGCAACACGAAAGAGCTCCGTGGCCAACAATCAACTCGACATGAGAGGTTAGTCCCTGGCTTCGACTCCAGAGGAATACCACCTTACCACAAGCACCTCAAGAGGAGGCTTCTCTCAGCTCTAGGTATGTGAGAGGGACCCTGAGTTTGCGGCCTCAAGTGGAATGGACACCGCGATGCCCTGACTCGAAATAAGGCCGGATATCCCTGCAGTGACTGGAATGCAGGCTCGTCTTGCATCTCCCAAGACGAAAGGGTGTCTGAATCCCCTGTGGAGACCACAGAGAAAGACCTAGTTCCCCACCTCATCGCGACAGGAGGCCTCACATCCTTTGAAAACTCCAGAGGTATGCGGAGATCAGTGCCTCCAAAGGAGACGATGCCTGACTCCTCGTGAAACTTGATAGGAGTCCGAGGATTCCTGTGGCACGTGGAAAGGGACCCTTGGTCTCCCGTCTCAGCTGGAGAGGCGTCCCAATTGCCGTGCAAAGCTTCGAGGAGAATCCCGAGTTGTCCCTCGCAACTAGGCAGGAGTCCTGACATGGCTGAACACACACGTGTGTGGAGGGGCCATCCCCGTCGTAACTCGAGAATATACCCCAGGTTCCCGCCGCAACTCGAGAAAAACCATGAGACTTCCCCCTCGCCGCGAGATGAGGCCCGATTCCCCTGCACTGCGTGCAGAGCAATTCCGTGTTGCACATCACACATGAAAGGAGCCTTGATTTCCTTCATGGCACTCCAGAGAAACCCCAAGAACACTGTTTCAAGGCTAGAGGGATCCTGAGGTCACTGTAGCAACACGAAAGAGCTCCGTGGACCAAGAATCAACACGAGATGAGAGGTTAGTCCCTGGCTTCGACTCCTGAGGAATACCACTTTACCACAAGCACCTCAAGAGGAGGCTTCTCTCAGCTCTAGGTATGTGAGAGGGATCCTGAGTTTGCGGCCTCAAGTGGAATGGACACCACGATGCCCTGACTCGAAATAAGGCCGGATATCCCTGCAGTGACTTGAATGCAGGCTCGTCTTGCATCTCCCAAGAAGAAAGGATGTCTGAATCCCCTGTGGAGACCACAGAGAAACACCTAGTTCCCCACCTCATCGCGACCGCAGGCCTCACATCCTTTGAAAACTCCAGAGGTACGCGGAGATCAGTGCCTCCAAAGGAGACGATGCCTGACTCCTCGTGAAACTTGATAGGAGTCCCAGGATTCCTGTGGCACGTGGAAAGGGACACTTGGTCCCCCGCCTCAGCTGGAGAGGCGTTCCAATTGCCCTGCCAAGCCTCGAGGAGATTCCCGAGTTGTCCCTCGCAACTAGGCAGGAGTCCTGACGTGGCTGAACAAACACGTGGGTGGAAGGGCCATCCCCGTCGTAACTCGAGAATATACCCCAGGTTCCCGCCGCAACTCGAGAAAAACCATGAGACTTCCCCCTCGCCGCGAGATGAGGCCCGATTCCCCTACACTGCGTGCAGAGCAATTCCGTGTTGCACATCACACATGAAAGGAGCCTTGATTTCCTTGATGGCACTCCAGAGAAACCCCAAGAACACTGTTTCAAGGATAGAGGGATCCTGAGGTCACTGTAGCAACACGAAAGAGCTCCGTGGGCCAAAAATCAACTCGAGATGAGATGTTAGTCCCTGGCTTCGACTCCAGCGGAATACCACCTTACCACAAGCACCTCAAGAGGAGGCTTCTCTCAGCTCTAGGTATGTGAGAGGGACCCTGAGTTTGCGGCCTCAAGTGGAATGGACACCGCGATGCCCTGACGCGAAATAAGGCTGGATATCCCTGCAGTGACTTGAATGCAGGCTCGTCTTGCATCTCCCAAGATGAAAGGATGTCTGAATCCCCTGTGGAGACCACAGAGAAAGACCTAGTTCCCCACCTCATCGCGACCGGAGGCCTCACATCCTTTGAAAACTCCAGAGGTACGCGGAGATCAGTGCCTCCAAAGGAGACGATGCCTGACTCCTCGTGAAACTTGATAGGAGTCCCAGGATTCCTGTGGCACGTGGAAAGGGACCCTTGGTCTCCCGCCTCAGCTGGAGAGGCGTCCCAATTGCCTTGCCAAGCCTCGAGGAGAATCCCGAGTTGTGTCTCGCAACTAGGCAAGAGTCCTGACGTGGCTGAACAAACACGTGTGTGGAAGGGCCATCCCCGTCGTAACTCGAGAATATACCCCAGGTTCCCGCCGCAACTCGAGAAAAAACATGAGACTTCCCCCTCGCCGCGAGATGAGGCCCGATTCCCCTGCACTGCGTGCAGAGCAATTCTGTGTTGCACATCACACATGACAGGAGCCTTGATTTCCTTCATGGCACTCCAGAGAAACCCCAAGAACACTGTTTCAAGGCTAGAGGGATCCTGAGGTCACTGTAGCAACACGAAAGAGCTCCGTGGACCAAAAATCAACTCGAGATGAGAGGTTAGTCCCTGGCTTCGACTCCAGAGGAATACCACCTTACCACAAGCACCTCAAGAGGAGGCTTCTCTCAGCTCTAGGTATGTGAGAGGGACCCTGAGTTTGCGGCCTCAAGTGGAATGGACACCGCGATGCCCTGACTCGAAATAAGGCCGGATATCCCTGCAGTGACTGGAATGCAGGCTCGTCTTGCATCTCCCAAGACGAAAGGGTGTCTGAATCCCCTGTGGAGACCACAGAGAAAGACATAGTTCCCCACCTCATCGCGACAGGAGGCCTCACATCCTTTGAAAACTCCAGAGTTATGCGGAGATCAGTGCCTCGAAAGGAGACGATGCCTGACTCCTCGTGAAACTTGATAGGAGTCCGAGGATTACTGTGGCACGTGGAAAGGGACCCTTGGTCTCCCGTCTCAGCTGGAGAGGCGTCCCAATTGCCCTGCAAAGCTTCGAGGAGAATCCCGAGTTGTCCCTTGCAACTAGGCAGGAGTCCTGAAATGGCTGAACACACACGTGTGTGGAAGGGCCATCCCCGTCGTAACTCGAGAATATACCCCAGGTTCCCGCCGCAACTCGAGAAAAACCATGAGACTTCCCCCTCGCCGCGAGATGAGGCCCGATTCCCCTGCACTGCGTGCAGAGCAATTCCGTGTTGCACATCACACATGAAAGGAGCCTTGATTTCCTTGATGGCACTCCAGAGAAACCCCAAGAACACTGTTTCAAGGCTAGAGGGATCCTGAGGTCACTGTAGCAACACGAAAGAGCTCCGTGGACCAAGAATCAACACGAGATGAGAGGTTAGTCCCTGGCTTCGACTCCTGAGGAATACCACCTTACCACAAGCACCTCAAGAGGAGGCTTCTCTCAGCTCTAGGTATGTGAGAGGGATCCTGAGTTTGCGGCCTCAAGTGGAATGGACACCGCGATGCCCTGACTCGAAATAAGGCCGGATATCCCTGCAGTGACTTGAATGCAGGCTCGTCTTGCATCTCCCAAGAAGAAAGGATGTCTGAATCCCCTGTGGAGACCACAGAGAAACACCTAGTTCCCCACCTCATCGCGACCGCAGGCCTCACATCCTTTGAAAACTCCAGAGGTACGCGGAGATCAGTGCCTCCAAAGGAGACGATGCCTGACTCCTCGTGAAACTTGATAGGAGTCCCAGGATTCCTGTGGCACGTGGAAAGGGACACTTGGTCTCCCGCCTCAGCTGGAGAGGCGTTCCAATTGCCCTGTCAAGCCTGGAGGAGAATCCCGAGTTGTCCCTCGCAACTAGGCAGGAGTCCTGACGTGGCTGAACAAACACGTGTGTGGAAGGGCCATCCCCGTCGTAACTCGAGAATATACCCCAGGTTCCCGCCGCAACTCGAGAAAAACCATGAGACTTCCCCCTCGCCGCGAGATGAGGCCCGATTCCCCTGCACTGCGTGCAGAGCAATTCCGTGTTGCACATCACACATGAAAGGAGCCTTGATTTCCTTGATGGCACTCCAGAGAAACCCCAAGAACACTGTTTCAAGGCTAGAGGGATCCTGAGGTCACTGTAGCAACACGAAAGAGCTCCGTGGGCCAAAAATCAACTCGAGATGAGATGTTAGTCCCTGGCTTCGACTCCAGAGGAATACCACCTTACCACAAGCACCTCAAGAGGAGGCTTCTCTCAGCTCTAGGTATGTGAGAGGGACCCTGAGTTTGCGGCCTCAAGTGGAATGGACACCGCGATGCCCTGACGCGAAATAAGGCTGGATATCCCTGCAGTGACTTGAATGCAGGCTCGTCTTGCATCTCCCAAGATGAAAGGATGTCTGAATCCCCTGTGGAGACCACAGAGAAAGACCTAGTTCCCCACCTCATCGCGACCGGAGGCCTCACATCCTTTGAAAACTCCAGAGGTACGCGGAGATCAGTGCCTCCAAAGGAGACGATGCCTGACTCCTCGTGAAACTTGATAGGAGTCCCAGGATTCCTGTGGCACGTGGAAAGGGACCCTTGGTCTCCCGCCTCAGCTGGAGAGGCATCCCAATTGCCCTGCAAAGCCTCGAGGAGAATCCCGAGTTGTCCCTCGCAACTAGGCAGGAGTCCTGACGTCGCTGAAGAAACACGTGGGTGGAAGGGCCATCCCCGTCGTAACTCGAGAATATACCCCAGGTTCCCGCCGCAACTCGAGAAAAACCATGAGACTTCCCCCTCGCCGCGAGATGAGGCCCGATTCCCCTGCACTGCGAGCAGAGCAATTCCGTGTTGCACATCACACATGAAAGGAGCCTTGATTTCCTTCATGGCACTCCAGAGAAACCCCAAGAACACTGTTTCAAGGCTAGAGGGATCCTGAGGTCACTGTAGCAACACGAAAGAGCTCCGTGGACCAAGAATCAACACGAGATGAGAGGTTAGTCCCTGGCTTCGACTCCTGAGGAATACCACCTTACCACAAGCACCTCAAGAGGAGGCTTCTCTCAGCTCTAGGTATGTGAGAGGGATCCTGAGTATGCGGCCTCAAGTGGAATGGACAGCGCGATGCCCTGACTCGAAATAAGGCCGGATATCCCTGCAGTGACTTGAATGCAGGCTCGTCTTGCATCTCCCAAGAAGAAAGGATGTCTGAATCCCCTGTGGAGACCACAGAGTAACACCTAGTTCCCCACGTCATCGCGACCGGCGGCCTCACATCCTTTGAAAACTCCAGAGGTACGCGGAGATCAGTGCCTCCAAAGAGACGATGCCTGACTCCTCGTGAAAATTGATAGGAGTCCCAGGATTCCTGTGGCACGTGGAAAGGGACCCTTGGTCTCCCGCCTCAGCTGGAGAGGCGTCCCAATTGCCTTGCCAAGCCTTGAGGAGAATACCGAGTTGTGTCTCGCAACTAGGCAGGAGTCCTGACGTGGCTGAACAAACACTTGGGTGGAAGGGCCATCCCCGTCGTAACTCGAGAACATACCCCAGGTTCCCGCCGCAACTCGAGAAAAACCATGAGACTTCCCACTCGACGCGAGATGAGGCCCGATTCCCCTGTACTGCGTGCAGAGCAATTCCGTCTTGCACATCACACATGAAAGGAGCCTTGATTTCCTTGATGGCACTCCAGAGAAACCCCAAGAACACTGTTTCAAGGATAGAGGGATCCTGAGGTCACTGTAGCAACACGAAAGAACTCTGTGGACCAAAAATCAACTCGAAAAGAGAGGTTAGTCCCTGGATTCGTCTCCAGAGGAATACCACCTTACCACAAGCACCTCAAGAGGAGGCTTCTCTCAGCTCTAGGTATGTGAGAGGGACCCTGAGTTTGCGGCCTCAAGTGGAATGGACACCGCGATGCCCTGACTCGAAATAAGGCCGGATATCCCTGCAGTGACTTCAATGCAGGCTCGTCTTGCATCTCCCAGGACGAAAGGATGTCTGAGTCCCCTGTGGAAAGCACAGAGAAAGACTTTGTTCCCCTCCTCATCGCGACCGATAGCCTCACATCCTTTGAAAACTCCAGAGGTACGCGGAGATCAGTGCCTCCAAAGGAGACGATGCCTGCCTCCTCGTGCAACTTGATAGGAGTCCCAGGATTCCTGTGGCACGTGGAAAGGGACACTTGCTCTCAAGCCTCAGCTGGAGAGGCGTCCCAATTGCCCTGCCAAGCCTCGAGGAGAATCCAGAGTTGTCCCTCGCAACTAGGCAGGAGTCCTGACGTCGCTGAAGAAACACGTGGGTGGAAGGGCCATCCCCGTCGTAACTCGAGAATATACCCCAGGTTCCTGCCGCAACTCGAGAAAAACCATGAGACTTCCCCCTCGCCGCGAGATGAGGCCCGATTTCCCTGCACTGCATGCAGAGCAATTCCGTGTTGCACATCACACATGAAAGGAGCCTTGATTTCCTTGATGGCACTCCAGAGAAACCCCAAGAACACTGTTTCAAGGCCAGAGGGATCCTGAGGTCACTGTAGCAACACGAAAGAGCTCCGTGGGCCAAAAATCAACTCGAGATGAGAGGTTAGTCCCTGGCTTCGACTCCAGAGGAATACCACCTTACCACAAGCACCTCAAGAGGAGGCTTCTCTCAGCTCTAGGTATGTGAGAGGGACCCTGAGTTTGCGGCCTCAAGTGGAATGGACACCGTGATGCCCTGACGCGAAATAAGGCTGGATATCCCTGCAGTGACTTGAATGCAGGCTCGTCTTGCATCTCCGAAGATGAAAGAATGTCTGAATCCCCTGTGGAGACCACAGAGAAAGACCTAGTTCCCCACCTCATCGCGACCGATAGCCTCACATCCTTTGAAAACTTCAGAGGTACGCGGAGATCAGTGCCTCCAAAGGTTACGATGCCTGACTCCTCGTGAAACTTGATAGGAGTCCCAGGATTCCTGTGGCACGTGGAAAGGGACACTTGCTCTCCCGCCTCAGCTGGAGAGGCGTCCCAATTGCCTTGCCAAGCCTCGAGGAGAATCCCGAGTTGTGTCTCGCAACTAGGCAAGAGTCCTGACGTGGCTGAACAAACACGTGTGTGGAAGGGCCATCCCCGTCGTAACTCGAGAATATACCCCAGGTTCCCGCCGCAACTCGAGAAAAACCATGAGACTTCACCCTCGCCGCGAGATGAGGCCCGATTTCCCTGCACTGCGTGCAGAGCAATTCTGTGTTGCACATCACACATGAAAGGAGCCTTGATTTCCTTCATGGCACTCCAGAGAACCCCCCAGAACACTGTTTCAAGGCTAGAGGGATCCTGAGGTCACTGTAGCAACACGAAAGAGCTCCGTGGACCAAAAATCAACTCGAGATGAGAGGTTAGTCCCTGGCTTCGACTCCAGAGGAATACCACCTTACCACAAGCACCTCAAGAGGAGGCTTCTCTTAGCTCTAGGTATGTGAGAGGGACCCTGAGTTTGTGGCCTCAAGTGGAATGGACACCGCGATGCCCTGACTCGAAATAAGGCCGGATATCCCTGCAGTGACTGGAATGCAGGCTCGTCTTGCATCTCCCAAGACGAAAGGGTGTCTGAATCCCCTGTGGAGACCACAGAGAAAGACCTAGTTCCCCACCTCATCGCGACAGGAGGCCTCACATCCTTTGAAAACTCCAGAGGTATGCGGAGATCAGTGCCTCCAAAGGAGACGATGCCTGACTCCTCGTGAAAATTGATAGGAGACCCAGGATTCCTGTGGCACGTGGAAAGGGACACTTGGTCTCCCGTCTCAGCTGGAGAGGCGTCCCAATTGCCCTGCAAAGCCTCGAGGAGAATCCCGAGTTGTCCCTCGCAACTAGGCAGGAGTCCTGACGTCGCTGAAGAAACACGTGGGTGGAAGGGCCATCCCCGTCGTAACTCGAGAATATACCCCAGGTTCCCGCCGCAACTCGAGAAAAACCATGAGACTTCCCCCTCGATGCGAGATGAGGCCCGATTCCCCTGTACTGCGTGCAGAGCAATTCCGTCTTGCACATCACACATGAAAGGAGCCTTGATTTCCTTGATGGCACTCCAGAGAAACCCCAAGAACACTGTTTCAAGGATAGAGGGATCCTCAGGTCACTGTAGCAACACAAAAGAACTCTGTGGACCAAAAATCAACTCGAAAAGATAGGTTAGTCCCTGGATTCGTCTCGAGAGGAATACCACCTTACCACAAGCACCTCAAGAGGAGGCTTCTCTCAGCTCTAGGTATGTGAGAGGGACCCTGAGTTTGCGGCCTCAAGTGGAATGGACACCGTGATGCCCTGACTCGAAATAAGGCCGGATATCCCTGCAGTGACTTCAATGCAGGCTCGTCTTGCATCTCCCAAGACGAAAGGATGTCAGAATCCCCTGTGGAAAGCACAGAGAAAGACTTAGTTCCCCACCTCATCGCGACCGGAGGCCTCACATCCTTTGAAAACTCCAGAGGTACGCGGAGATCAGTGCCTCCAAAGGAGACGATGCCTGACTTCTCGTGAAACTTGATAGGAGTCCCACGTTTCCTGTGGCACTTGGAAAGGGACACTTGGTCTCCCGCCTCAGCTGGAGAGGCGTCCCAATTGCCCTGCCAAGCCTCGAGGAGAATCCCGAGTTGTCCCTCGCAACTAGGCAGGAGTCCTGACGTCGCTGAAGAAACACGTGGGTGGAAAGGCCATCCCCGTCGTAACTCGAGCATATACACCAGGTTCCCGCCGCAACTCGAGAAAAACCATGAGACTTCCCCCTCGCTGCGAGATGAGGCCCGATTCCCCTGCACTGCGTGCAGAGCAATTCCGTGTTGCACATCACACATGAAAGGAGCCTTGATTTCCTTCATGGCACTCCAGAGAAACCCCAAGAACACTGTTTCAAGGCTAGAGGGATCCTGAGGTCACTGTAGCAACACGAAAGAGCTCCATGGGCCAAAAATCAACTCGAGATGAGAGGTTAGTCCCTGGCTTCGACTCCCGAGGAATACCACCTTACCACAAGCACCTCAAGAGGAGGCTTCTCTCAGCTCTAGGTATGTGAGAGGGACCCTGAGTTTGCGGCCTCAAGTGGAATGGACACCGCGATGCCCTGACTCGAAATAAGGCCGGATATCCCTGCAGTGACTGGAATGCAGGCTCGTCTTGCATCTCCCAAGATGAAAGGATGTCTGAATCACCTGTGGAGACCACAGAGAAAGACCTAGTTCCCCACCTCATCGTGACCGGAGGCCTCACATTCTTTGAAAACTCCAGAGGTACGCGGAGATCAGTGCCTCCAAAGGAGACGATGCCTGACTCCTCGTGAAACTTGATAGGAGTCCCAGGATTCCTGTGGCACGTGGAAAGGGACCCTTCGTCTCCCGCCTCAGCTGGAGAGGCGTCCCAATTGCCTTGCCAAGCCTCGAGGAGAATCCCGAGTTGTGTCTCGCAACTAGGCAAGAGTCCTGACGTGGCTGAACAAACACGTGTGTGGAAGGGCCATCCCCGTCGTAACTCGAGAATATACCCCAGGTTCCCGCCGCAACTCGAGAAAAACCATGAGACTTCCCCCTCGCCGCGAGATGAGGCCCGATTCCCCTGCACTGCATGCAGAGCAATTCTGTGTTGCACATCACACAAGAAAGGAGCCTTGATTTCCTTCATGGCACTCCAGAGAAACCCCAAGAACACTGTTTCAAGGCTAGAGGGATCCTGAGGTCACTGTAGCAACACGAAAGAGCTCCGTGGACCAAAAATCAACTCGAGATGAGAGGTTAGTCCCTGGCTTCGACTCCAGAGGAATACCACCTTACCACAAGCACCTCAAGAGGAGGCTTCTCTCAGCTCTAGGTATGTGAGAGGGACCCTGAGTTTGGGGCCTCAAGTGGAATGGACACCGCGATGCCCTGACTCGAAATAAGGCCGGATATCCCTGCAGTGACTGGAATGCAGGCTCGTCTTGCATCTCCCAAGAGGAAAGGGTGTCTGAATCCCCTGTGGAGACCACAGAGAAAGACCTAGTTCCCCACCTCATCGCGACAGGAGGCCTCACATCCTTTGAAAACTCCAGAGGTATGCGGAGATCAGTGCCTCCAAAGGAGACGATGCCTGACTCCTCGTGAAACTTGATAGGAGTCCCAGGATTCCTGTGGCACGTGGAAAGGGACCCTTGGTCTCCCGTCTCAGCTGGAGAGGCGTCCCAATTGCCCTGCAAAGCTTCGAGGAGAATCCCGAGTTGTCCCTCGCAACTAGGCAGGAGTCCTGACATGGCTGAACACACACGTGTGTGGAAGGGCCATCCCCGTCGTAACTCGAGAATATACCCCAGGTTCCCGCCGCAACTCGAGAAAAACCATGAGACTTCCCCCTCGCCGCGAGATGAGGCCCGATTCCCCTGCACTGCGTGCAGAGCAATTCCGTGTTGCACATCACACATGAAAGGAGCCTTGATTTCCTTGATGGCACTCCAGAGAAACCCCAAGAACACTGTTTCAAGGCTAGAGGGATCCTGAGGTCACTGTAGCAACACGAAAGAGCTCCGTGGACCAAGAATCAACACGAGATGAGAGGTTAGTCCCTGGCTTCGACTCCTGAGGAATACCACTTTACCACAAGCACCTCAAGAGGAGGCTTCTCTCAGCTCTAGGTATGTGAGAGGGATCCTGAGTTTGCGGCCTCAAGTGGAATGGACACCGCGATGCCCTGACGCGAAATAAGGCTGGATATCCCTACAGTGACTTGAATGCAGGCTCGTCTTGCATCTCCCAAGATGAAAGGATGTCTGAATCCCCTGTGGAGACCACAGAGAAAGACCTAGTTCCACACCTCATCGCGACCGGAGGCCTCACATCCTTTGAAAACTCCAGAGGTATGCGGAGATCAGTGCCTCCAAAGGAGACGATGCCTGAGTCCTCGTGAAACTTGATAGGAGTCCCAGGATTCCTGTGGCACGTGGAAAGGGACCCTTGGTCTCCCGCCTCAGCTGGAGAGGCGTCCCAATTGCCTTGCCAAGCCTCGAGGAGAATCCCGAGTTGTGTCTCGCAACTAGGCAAGAGTCCTGACGTGGCTGAACAAACACGTGTGTGGAAGGGCCATCCCCGTCGTAACTCGAGAATATACCCCAGGTTCCCGCCGCAACTCGAGAAAAACCATGAGACTTCCCCCTCGCCGAGAGATGAGGCCCGATTCCCGTGCACTGCGTGCAGAGCAATTCTGTGTTGCACATCACACATGAAAGGAGCCTTGATTTCCTTCATGGCACTCCAGAGAATCCCCAAGAACACTGTTTCAAGGCTAGAGGGATCCTGAGGTCACTGTAGCAACACGAAAGAGCTCCGTGGACCAAAAATCAACTCGAGATGAGAGGTTAGTCCCTGGCTTCGACTCCAGAGGAATACCACCTTACCACAAGCACCTCAAGAGGAGGCTTCTCTCAGCTCTAGGTATGTGAGAGGGACCCTGAGTTTGTGGCCTCAAGTGGAATGGACACCGCGATGCCCTGACTCGAAATAAGGCCGGATATCCCTGCAGTGACTGGAATGCAGGCTCGTCTTGCATCTCCCAAGACGAAAGGGTGTCTGAATCCCCTGTGGAGACCACAAAGAAAGACCTAGTTCCCCACCTCATCGCGACAGGAGGCCTCACATCCTTTGAAAACTCCAGAGGTATGCGGAGATCAGTGCCTCCAAAGGAGACGATGCCTGACTCCTCGTGAAACTTACTACGAGTCCCAGGATTCTTGTGGCACGTGGAAAGGGACCCTTGGTCTCCCGCCTCAGCTGGAGAGGCGTTCCAATTGCCCTGCCAAGCCTCGAGTAGAATCCCGAGTTGTCCCTCGCAACTAGGCAGGAGTCCTGATGTGGCTGAACAAACACGTGGATGGAAGGGCCATCCCCGTCGTAACTCGAGAATATACCCCAGGTTCCCGCCGCAACTCGAGAAAAACCATGAGACTTCCCCCTCGATGCGTGATGAGGCCCGATTCCCCTGTACTGCGTGCAGAGCAATTCCGTCTTGCACATCACACATGAAAGGAGCCTTGATTTCCTTGATGGCACTCCAGAGAAACCCCAAGAACACTGTTTCAAGGCTAGAGGGATCCTGAGGTCACTGTAGCAACACGAAAGAACTCTGTGGACCAAAAATCAACTCGAAAAAAGAGGTTAGTCCCTGGATTCGTCTCCAGAGGAATACCACCTTACCACAAGCACCTCAAGAGGAGGCTTCTCTCAGCTCTAGGTATGTGAGAGGGACCCTGACTTTGCGGCCTCAAGTGGAATGGACACCGCGATGCCCTGACTCGAAATAAGGCCGGATATCCCTGCAGTGACTTCAATGCAGGCTCGTCTTGCATCTCCCAGGACGAAAGGATGTCTGAATCCCCTGTGGAAAGCACAGAGAAAGACTTAGTTCCCCACCTCATCGCGACCAATAGCCTCACATCCTTTGAAAACTCCAGAGGTATGCGGAGATCAGTGCCTCCAAAGGAGACGATGCCTGACTCCTCGTGAAACTTGATAGGAGTCCCAGGATTCCTGTGGCAAGTGGAAAGGGACCCTTGGTCTCCCGCCTCAGCTGGAGAGGCGTCCCAATTGCCCTGCCAAGCCTCGAGGAGAATCCAGAGTTGTCCCTCGCAACTAGGCAGGAGTCCTGACGTCGCTGAAGAAACACGTGGGTGGAAGTGCCATCCCCGTCGTAACTCGAGAATATACCCCAGGTTCCCGCCGCAACTCGAGAAAAACAATGAGACTTCCCCCTCGCCGCGAGATGAGGCCCGATTCCCCTGCACTGCGTGCAGAGCAATTCCGTGTTGCACATCACACATGAAAGGAGCCTTGATTTCCTTGATGTCACTCCAGAGAAACCCCAAGAACACTGTTTCAAGGCTAGAGGGATCCTGAGGTCACCGTAGCAACACGAAAGAGCTCCGTGGGCCAAAAATCAACTCGAGATGAGAGGTTAGTCCCTGGCTTCGACTCCAGAGGAATACCACCTTACCACAAGCACCTCAAGAGGAGGCTTCTCTCAGCTCTAGGTATGTGAGAGGGACCCTGAGTTTGCGGCCTCAAGTGGAATGGACACCGCGATGCCCTGACGCGAAATAAGGCTGGATATCCCTGCAGTGACTTGAATGCAGGCTCGTCTTGCATCTCCCAAGATGAAAGGATGTCTGAATCCCCTGTGGAGACCACAGAGAAAGACCTAGTTCCCCACCTCATCGGGACCGGAGGCCTCACATCCTTTGAAAACTCCAGAGGTATGCGGAGATCAGTGCCTCCAAAGGAGACGATGCCTGACTCCTCGTGAAACTTGATAGGAGTCCCAGGATTACTGTGGCACGTGGAAAGGGACCCTTGGTCTCCCGCCTCAGCTGGAGAGGCGTCCCAATTGCCTTGCCAAACCTCGAGGAGAATCCCGAGTTTTCCCTCGCAACTAGGCAAGAGTCCTGACGTGGCTGAACAAACACGTGTGTGGAAGGGCCATCCCCGTCGTAACTCGAGAATATACCCCAGGTTCCCGCCGCAACTCGAGAAAAACCATGAGACTTCCCCCTCGCCGCGAGATGAGGCCCGATTCCCCTGCACTGCGTGCAGAGCAATTCTGTGTTGCACATCACACATGAAAGGAGCCTTGACTTCCTTCATGGCACTCCAGAGAAACCCCAAGAACACTGTTTCAAGGCTAGAGGGATCCTGAGGTTACTGTATCAACACGAAAGAGCTCCGTGGACCAAAAATCAACTCGAGATGAGAGGTTAGTCCCTAGCTTCGACTCCAGAGGAATACCACCTTACCACAAGCACCTCAAGAGGAGGCTTCTCTCAGCTCTAGGTATGTGAGAGGGACCCTGAGTTTGCGGCCTCAAGTGGAATGGACACCGCGATGCCCTGACTCGAAATAAGGCCGGATATACCTGCAGTGACTTGAATGCAGGCTCGTCTTGCATCTCCCAAGAGGAAAGGATGTCTGAATCCCCTGTGGAGACCACAGAGAAACACCTAGTTCCCCACCTCATCGCGACCGCAGGCCTCACATCCTTTGAAAACTCCAGAGGTACGCGGAGATCAGTGCCTCCAAAGGAGACGATGCCTGACTCCTCGTGAAACTTGATAGGAGTCCCAGGATTCTTGTGGCACGTGGAAAGGGACACTTGGTCTCCTGCCTCAGCTGGAGAGGCGTTCCAATTGCCCTGCAAAGCCTCGAGGAGAATCCCGAGTTGTCCCTCGCAACTAGGCAGGAGTCCTGACGTGGCTGAACAAACACGTGGGTGGAAGGGCCATCCCCGTCGTAACTCGAGAATATACCCCAGGTTCCCGCCGCAACTCGAGAAAAACCATGAGACTTCTCCCTCGATGCGAGATGAGGCCCGATTCCCCTGTACTGCGTGCAGAGCAATTCCGTCTTGCACATCACACATGAAAGGAGCCTTGATTTCCTTGATGGCACTCCAGAGAAACCCCAAGAACACTGTTTCAAGGCTAGAGGGATCCTGAAGTCACTGTAGCAACACGAAAGAGCTCCGTGGGCCAAAAATCAACTCGAGATGAGAGGTTAGTCCCTGGCTTCGACTCCAGAGGAATACCACCTTACCACAAGCACCTCAAGAGGAGGCTTCTCTCAGCTCTAGGTATGTGAGAGGGACCCTGATTTTGCGGCCTCAAGTGGAATGGACACCGCGATGCCCTGACGCGAAATAAGCCTGGATATCCCTGCAGTGACTTAAATGCAGGCTCGTCTTGCATCTCCCAAGATGAAAGGATGTCTGAATCCCCTGTGGAGACCACAGAGAAAGACCTAGTTCCCCACCTCATCGCGACAGGAGGCCTCACATCCTTTGAAAACTCCAGAGGTATGCGGAGATCAGTGCCTCCAAAGGAGACGATGCCTGACTCCTCGTAAAACTTGATAGGAGTCCGAGGATTCCTGTGGCACGTGGAAAGGGACCCTTGGTCTCCCGTCTCAGCTGGAGAGGCGTCCCAATTGCCCTGCAAAGCTTCGAGGAGAATCCCGAGTTGTCCCTCGCAACTAGGCAGGAGTCCTGACATGGCTGAACACACACGTGTGTGGAAGGGCCATCCCCGTCGTAACTCGAGAATATACCCCCGGTTCCCGCCGCAACTCGAGAAAAACCATGAGACTTCCCCCTCGCCGCGAGATGAGGCCCGATTCCCCTGCACTGCGTGCAGAGCAATTCCGTGTTGCACATCACACATGAAAGGAGCCTTGATTTCCTTGATGGCACTCCAGAGAAACCCCAAGAACACTGTTTCAAGGCTAGAGGGATCCTGAAGTCACTGTAGCAACACGAAAGAGCTCCGTGGACCAAGAATCAACACGAGATGAGAGGTTAGTCCCTGGCTTCGACTCCTGAGGAATACCACTTTACCACAAGCACCTCAAGAGGAGGCTTCTCTCAGCTCTAGGTATGTGAGAGGGATCCTGAGTTTGCGGCCTCAAGTGGAATGGACACCGCGATGCCCTGACTCGAAATAAGGCCGGATATCCCTGCAGTGACTTGAATGCAGGCTCGTCTTGCATCTCCCAAGAAGAAAGGATGTCTGAATCCCCTGTGGAGACCACAGAGAAACACCTAGTTCCCCACCTCATCGCGACCGGAGGCCTCACATCCTTTGAAAACTCCAGAGGTACGCGGAGATCAGTGCCTCCAAAGGAGACGATGCCTGACTCCTCGTGAAACTTACTACGAGTCCCAGGATTCTTGTGGCACGTGGAAAGGGACCCTTGGTCTCCCGCCTCAGCTGGAGGGGCGTTCCAATTGCCCTGCCAAGCCTCGAGTAGAATCCCGAGTTGTCCCTCGCAACTAGGCAGGAGTCCTGATGTGGCTGAACAAACACGTGGATGGAAGGGCCATCCCCGTCGTAACTCGAGAATATACCCCAGGTTCCCGCCGCAACTCGAGAAAAACCATGAGACTTCCCCCTCGATGCGTGATGAGGCCCGATTCCCCTGTACTGCGTGCAGAGCAATTCCGTCTTGCACATCACACATGAAAGGAGCCTTGATTTCCTTGATGGCACTCCAGAGAAACCCCAAGAACACTGTTTCAAGGCTAGAGGGATCCTGAGGTCACTGTAGCAACACGAAAGAACTCTGTGGACCAAAAATCAACTCGAAAAAAGAGGTTAGTCCCTGGATTCGTCTCCAGAGGAATACCACCTTACCACAAGCACCTCAAGAGGAGGCTTCTCTCAGCTCTAGGTATGTGAGAGGGACCCTGAGTTTGCGGCCTCAAGTGGAATGGACACCGCGATGCCCTGACTCGAAATAAGGCCGGATATCCCTGCAGTGACTTGAATGCAGGCTCGTCTTGCATCTCCCAAGATGAAAGGATGTCTGAGTCCCCTGTGGAGACCACAGAGAAAGACCTAGTTCCCCACCTCATCGGGACCGGAGGCCTCACATCCTTTGAAAACTCCAGAGGTATGCGGAGATCAGTGCCTCCAAAGGGGACGATGCCTGACTCCTCGTGAAACTTGATAGGAGTCCCAGGATTACTGTGGCACGTGGAAAGGGACCCTTGGTCTCCCGCCTCAGCTGGAGAGGCGTCCCAATTGCCTTGCCAAACCTCGAGGAGAATCCCGAGTTGTCCCTCGCAACTAGGCAAGAGTCCTGACGTGGCTGAACAAACACGTGTGTGGAAGGGCCATCCCCGTCGTAACTCGAGAATATACCCCAGGTTCCCGCCGCAACTCGAGAAAAACCATGAGACTTCCCCTCGCCGCGAGATGAGGCCCGATTCCCCTGCACTGCGTGCAGAGCAATTCTGTGTTGCACATCACACATGAAAGGAGCCTTGACTTCCTTCATGGCACTCCAGAGAAACCCCAAGAACACTGTTTCAAGGCTAGAGGGATCCTGAGGTCACTGTATCAACACGAAAGAGCTCCGTGGACCAAAAATCAACTCGAGATGAGAGGTTAGTCCCTAGCTTCGACTCCAGAGGAATACCACCTTACCACAAGCACCTCAAGAGGAGGCTTCTCTCAGCTCTAGGTATGTGAGAGGGACCCTGAGTTTGCGGCCTCAAGTGGAATGGACACCGCGATGCCCTGACTCGAAATAAGGCCGGATATCCCTGCAGTGACTTGAATGCAGGCTCGTCTTGCATCTCCCAAGAAGAAAGGATGTCTGAATCCCCTGTGGAGACCACAGAGAAACACCTAGTTCCCCACCTCATCGCGACCGCAGGCCTCACATCCTTTGAAAACTCCAGAGGTACGCGGAGATCAGTGCCTCCAAAGGAGACGATGCCTGACTCCTCGTGAAACTTGATAGGAGTCCCAGGATTCTTGTGGCACGTGGAAAGGGACACTTGGTCTCCTGCCTCAGCTGGAGAGGCGTTCCAATTGCCCTGCAAAGCCTCGAGGAGAATCCCGAGTTGTCCCTCGCAACTAGGCAGGAGTCCTGACGTGGCTGAACAAACACGTGGGTGGAAGGGCCATCCCCGTCGTAACTCGAGAATATACCCCAGGTTCCCGCCGCAACTCGAGAAAAACCATGAGACTTCTCCCTCGATGCGAGATGAGGCCCGATTCCCCTGTACTGCGTGCAGAGCAATTCCGTCTTGCACATCACACATGAAAGGAGCCTTGATTTCCTTGATGGCACTCCAGAGAAACCCCAAGAACACTGTTTCAAGGCTAGAGGGATCCTGAAGTCACTGTAGCAACACGAAAGAGCTCCGTGGGCCAAAAATCAACTCGAGATGAGAGGTTAGTCCCTGGCTTCGACTCCAGAGGAATACCACCTTACCACAAGCACCTCAAGAGGAGGCTTCTCTCAGCTCTAGGTATGTGAGAGGGACCCTGATTTTGCGGCCTCAAGTGGAATGGACACCGCGATGCCCTGACGCGAAATAAGCCTGGATATCCCTGCAGTGACTTAAATGCAGGCTCGTCTTGCATCTCCCAAGATGAAAGGATGTCTGAATCCCCTGTGGAGACCACAGAGAAAGACCTAGTTCCCCACCTCATCGCGACAGGAGGCTTCACATCCTTTGAAAACTCCAGAGGTATGCGGAGATCAGTGCCTCCAAAGGAGACGATGCCTGACTCCTCGAAAAACTTGATAGGAGTCCGAGGATTCCTGTGGCACGTGGAAAGGGACCCTTGGTCTCCCGTCTCAGCTGGAGAGGCGTCCCAATTGCCCTGCAAAGCTTCGAGGAGAATCCCGAGTTGTCCCGCGAACTAGGCAGGAGTCCTGACATGGCTGAACACACACGTGTGTGGAAGGGCCATCCCCGTCGTAACTCGAGAATATACCCCAGGTTCCCGCCGCAACTCGAGAAAAACCATGAGACTTCCCCCTCGCCGCGAGATGAGGCCCGATTCCCCTGCACTGCGTGCAGAGCAATTCCGTGTTGCACATCACACATGAAAGGAGCCTTGATTTCCTTGAAGGCACTCCAGAGAAACCCCAAGAACACTGTTTCAAGGCTAGAGGGATCCTGAAGTCACTGTAGCAACACGAAAGAGCTCCGTGGACCAAGAATCAACACGAGATGAGAGGTTAGTCCCTGGCTTCGACTCCTGAGGAATACCACTTTACCACAAGCACCTCAAGAGGAGGCTTCTCTCAGCTCTAGGTATGTGAGAGGGATCCTGAGTTTGCGGCCTCAAGTGGAATGGACACCGCGATGCCCTGACTCGAAATAAGGCCGGATATCCCTGCAGTGACTTGAATGCAGGCTCGTCTTGCATCTCCCAAGAAGAAAGGATGTCTGAATCCCCTGTGGAGACCACAGAGAAACACCTAGTTCCCCACCTCATCGCGACCGGAGGCCTCACATCCTTTGAAAACTCCAGAGGTACGCGGAGATCAGTGCCTCCAAAGGAGACGATGCCTGACTCCTCGTGAAACTTACTACGAGTCCCAGGATTCTTGTGGCACGTGGAAAGGGACCCTTGGTCTCCCGCCTCAGCTGGAGAGGCGTTCCAATTGCCCTGCCAAGCCTCGAGTAGAATCCCGAGTTGTCCCTCGCAACTAGGCAGGAGTCCTGATGTGGCTGAACAAACACGTGGATGGAAGGGCCATCCCCGTCGTAACTCGAGAATATACCCCAGGTTCCCGCCGCAACTCGAGAAAAACCATGAGACTTCCCCCTCGATGCGTGATGAGGCCCGATTCCCCTGTACTGCGTGCAGAGCAATTCCGTCTTGCACATCACACATGAAAGGAGCCTTGATTTCCTTGATGGCACTCCAGAGAAACCACAAGAACACTGTTTCAAGGCTAGAGGGATCCTGAGGTCACTGTAGCAACACGAAAGAACTCTGTGGACCAAAAATCAACTCGAAAAAAGAGGTTAGTCCCTGGATTCGTCTCCAGAGGAATACCACCTTACCACAAGCACCTCAAGAGGAGGCTTCTCTCAGCTCGAGGTATGTGAGAGGGACCCTGAGTTTGCGGCCTCAAGTGGAATGGACACCGCGATGCCCTGACTCGAAATAAGGCCGGATATCCCTGCAGTGACTTCAATGCAGGCTCGTCTTGCATCTCCCAGGACGAAAGGATGTCTGAATCCCCTGTGGAAAGCACAGAGAAAGACTTAGTTCCCCACCTCATCGCGACCAATAGCCTCACATCCTTTGAAAAATCCAGAGGTATGCGGAGATCAGTGCCTCCAAAGGAGACGATGCCTGACTCCTCGTGAAACTTGATAGGAGTCCCAGGATTCCTGTGGCACGTGGAAAGGGACCCTTGGTCTCCCGCCTCAGCTGGAGAGGCGTCCCAATTGCCCTGCCAAGCCTCGAGGAGAATCCAGAGTTGTCCCTCGCAACTAGGCAGGAGTCCTGACGTCGCTGAAGAAACACGTGGGTGGAAGGGCCATCCCCGTCGTAACTCGAGAATATACCCCAGGTTCCCGCCGCAACTCGAGAAAAACAATGAGACTTCCCCCTCGCCGCGAGATGAGGCCCGATTCCCCTGCACTGCGTGCAGAGCAATTCCGTGTTGCACATCACACATGAAAGGAGCCTTGATTTCCTTGATGGCACTCCAGAGAAACCCCAAGAACACTGTTTCAAGGCTAGAGGGATCCTGAGGTCACCGTAGCAACACGAAAGAGCTCCGTGGGCCAAAAATCAACTCGAGATGAGAGGTTAGTCCCTGGCTTCGACTCCAGAGGAATACCACCTTACCACAAGCACCTCAAGAGGAGGCTTCTCTCAGCTCTAGGTATGTGAGAGGGACCCTGAGTTTGCGGCCTCAAGTGGAATGGACACCGCGATGCCCTGACGCGAAATAAGGCTGGATATCCCTGCAGTGACTTGAATGCAGGCTCGTCTTGCATCTCCCAAGATGAAAGGATGTCTGAATCCCCTGTGGAGACCACAGAGAAAGACCTAGTTCCCCACCTCATCGGGACCGGAGGCCTCACATCCTTTGAAAACTCCAGAGGTATGCGGAGATCAGTGCCTCCAAAGGAGACGATGCCTGACTCCTCGTGAAACTTGATAGGAGTCCCAGGATTACTGTGGCACGTGGAAAGGGACCCTTGGTCTCCCGCCTCAGCTGGAGAGGCGTCCCAATTGCCTTGCCAAACCTCGAGGAGAATCCCGAGTTGTGTCTCGCAACTAGGCAAGAGTCCTGACGTGGCTGAACAAACACGTGTGTGGAAGGGCCATCCCCGTCGTAACTCGAGAATATACCCCAGGTTCCCGCCGCAACTCGAGAAAAACCATGAGACTTCCCACTCGACGCGAGATGAGGCCCGATTCCCCTGCACTGCGTGCACAGCAATTCTGTGTTGCACATCACACATGAAAGGAGACTTGATTTCCTTCATGGCACTCCAGAGAAACCCCAAGAACACTGTTTCAAGGATAGAGGGATCCTGAGGTCACTGTAGCAACACGAAAGAGCTCCGTGGACCAAAAATCAACTCGAGATGAGAGGTTCGTCCCTGGCTTCGACTCCAGAGGAATACCACCTTACCACAAGCACCTCAAGAGGAGGCTTCTCTCAGCTCTAGGTATGTGAGAGGGACCCTGAGTTTGCGGCCTCAAGTGGAATGGACACCACGATGCCCTGACTCGAAATAAAGCCGGATATCCCTGCAGTGACTGGAATGCAGGCTCGTCTTGCATCTCCCAAGACGAAAGGGTGTCTGAATCCCCTGTGGAGACCACAGAGAAAGACCTAGTTCCCCACCTCATCGCGACAGGAGGCCTCAAACCTTTGAAAACTCCAGAGGTATGCGGAGATCAGTGCCTCCAAAGGAGACGATGCCTGACTCCTCGTGAAACTTGATAGGAGTCCCAGGATTCCTGTAGCACGTGGAAAGGGACCCTTGGTCTCCCGCCTCAGCTGGAGAGGCGTCCCAATTGCCTTGCCAAGCCTCGAGGAGAATCCCGAGTTGTCTCTCGCAACTAGGCAAGAGTCCTGACGTGGCTGAACAAACACGTGTGTGGATGGGCCATCCCCGTCGTAACTCGAGAATATACCCCAGGTTCGCGCCGCAACTCGAGAAAAACCATGAGACTTCCCCCTCGCCGCGAGATGAGGCCCGATTCCCCTGCACTGCGTGCAGAGCAATTCCGTCTTGCACATCACACATGAAAGGAGCCTTGATTTCCTTGATGGCACTCCAGAGAAACCCCAAGAACACTGTTTCAAGGCTAGAGGGATCCTGAGGTCACCGTAGCAACACGAAAGAGCTCCGTGGGCCAAAAATCAACTCGAGATGAGAGGTTAGTCCCTGGCTTCGACTCCAGAGGAATACCACCTTACCACAAGCACCTCAAGAGGAGGCTTCTCTCAGCTCTAGGTATGTGAGAGGGACCCTGAGTTTGCGGCCTCAAGTGGAATGGACACCGCGATGCCCTGACGCGAAATAAGGCTGGATATCCCTGCAGTGACTTGAATGCAGGCTCGTCTTGCATCTCCCAAGATGAAAGGGTGTCTGAATCCCCTGTGGAGACCACAGAGAAAGACCTAGTTCCCCACCTCATCGGGACCGGAGGCCTCACATCCTTTGAAAACTCCAGAGGTATGCGGAGATCAGTGCCTCCAAAGGAGACGATGCCTGACTCCTCGTGAAACTTGATAGGAGTCCCATGATTACTGTGGCACGTGGAAAGGGACCCTTGGTCTCCCGCCTCAGCTGGAGAGGCGTCCCAATTGCCTTGCCAAACCTCGAGGAGAATCCCGAGTTGTGTCTCGCAACTAGGCAAGAGTCCTGACGTGGCTGAACAAACACGTGTGTGGAAGGGCCATCCCCGTCGTAACTCGAGAATATACCCCAGGTTCCCGCCGCAACTCGAGAAAAACCATGAGACTTCCCCCTCGCCGCGAGATGAGGCCCGATTCCCCTGCACTGCGTGCAGAGCAATTCTGTGTTGCACATCACACATGAAAGGAGCCTTGACTTCCTTCATGGCACTCCAGAGAAACCCCAAGAACACTGTTTCAAGGCTAGAGGGATCCTGAGGTCACTGTATCAACACGAAAGAGCTCCGTGGACCAAAAATCAACTCGAGATGAGAGGTTAGTCCCTAGCTTCGACTCCAGAGGAATACCACCTTACCACAAGCACCTCAAGAGGAGGCTTCTCTCAGCTCTAGGTATGTGAGAGGGACCCTGAGTTTGCGGCCTCAAGTGGAATGGACACCGCGATGCCCTGACGCGAAATAAGGCTGGATATCCCTGCAGTGACTTGAATGCAGGCTCGTCTTGCATCTCCCAAGATGAAAGGATGTCTGAATCCCCTGTGGAGACCACAGAGAAAGACCTAGTTCCCCACCTCATCGGGACCGGAGGCCTCACATCCTTTGAAAACTCCAGAGGTATGCGGAGATCAGTGCCTCCAAAGGAGACGATGCCTGACTCCTCGTGAAACTTGATAGGAGTCCCAGGATTACTGTGGCACGTGGAAAGGGACCCTTGGTCTCCCGCCTCAGCTGGAGAGGCGTCCCAATTGCCTTGCCAAACCTCGAGGAGAATCCCGAGTTGTCCCTCGCAACTAGGCAAGAGTCCTGACGTGGCTGAACAAACACGTGTGTGGAAGGGCCATCCCCGTCGTAACTCGAGAATATACCCCAGGTTCCCGCCGCAACTCGAGAAAAACCATGAGACTTCCCCCTCGCCGCGAGATGAGGCCCGATTCCCCTGCACTGCGTGCAGAGCAATTCTGTGTTGCACATCACACATGAAAGGAGCCTTGACTTCCTTCATGGCACTCCAGAGAAACCCCAAGAACACTGTTTCAAGGCTAGAGGGATCCTGAGGTCACTGTATCAACACGAAAGAGCTCCGTGGACCAAAAATCAACTCGAGATGAGAGGTTAGTCCCTAGCTTCGACTCCAGAGGAATACCACCTTACCACAAGCACCTCAAGAGGAGGCTTCTCTCAGCTTTAGGTATGTGAGAGGGACCCTGAGTTTGCGGCCTCAAGTGGAATGGACACCGCGATGCCCTGACTCGAAATAAGGCCGGATATCCCTGCAGTGACTTAAATGCAGGCTCGTCTTGCATCTCCCAAGATGAAAGGATGTCTGAATCCCCTGTGGAGACCACAGAGAAAGACCTAGTTCCCCACCTCATCGCGACCGGAGGCCTCACATCCTTTGAAAACTCCAGAGGTACGCGGAGATCAGTGCCTCCAAAGGAGACGATGCCTGACTCCTCGTGAAACTTGATAGGAGACCCAGGATTCCTGTGGCACGTGGAAAGGGACCCTTGGTCTCCCGCCTCAGCTGGAGAGGCGTCCCAATTGCCTTGAAAAGCCTCGAGGAGAATCCCGAGTTGTGTCTCGCAACTAGGCAAGAGTCCTGACGTGGCTGAACAAACACGTGTGTGGAAGGGCCATCCCCGTCGTAACTCGAGAATATACCCCAGGTTCCCGCCGCAACTCGAGAAAAACCATGAGACTTCCCCTTCGCCGCGAGATGAGGCCCGATTCCCCTGCACTGCGTGCACAGCAATTCTGTGTTGCACATCACACATGAAAGGAGCCTTGATTTCCTTGATGGCACTCCAGAGAAACCCCAAGAACACTGTTTCAAGGATAGAGGGATCCTGAGGTCACTGTAGCAACACGAAAGAGCTCCGTGGACCAAAAATCAACTCGAGATGAGAGGTTAGTCCCTGGCTTCGACTCCAGAGGAATACCACCTTACCACAAGCACCTCAAGAGGAGGCTTCTCTCAGCTCTAGGTATGTGAGAGGGACCCTGAGTTTGCGGCCTCAAGTGGAATGGACACCACGATGCCCTGACTCGAAATAAAGCCGGATATCCCTGCAGTGACTGGAATGCAGGCTCGTCTTGCATCTCCCAAGACGAAAGGGTGTCTGAATCCCCTGTGGAGACCACAGAGAAAGACCTAGTTCCCCACCTCATCGCGACAGGAGGCCTCAAACCTTTGAAAACTCCAGAGGTATGCGGAGATCAGTGCCTCCAAAGGAGACGATGCCTGACTCCTCGTGAAACTTGATAGGAGACCCAGGATTCCTGTAGCACGTGGAAAGGGACCCTTGGTCTCCCGTCTCAGCTGGAGAGGCGTCCCAATTGCCCTGCAAAGCCTCGAGGAGAATCCCGAGTTGTCCCTCGCAACTAGGCAGGAGTCCTGACGTCGCTGAAGAAACACGTGGGTGGAAGGGCCATCCCCGTCGTAACTCGAGAATATACCCCAGGTTCCCGCTGCAACTCGAGAAAAACCATGAGACTTCCCCCTCGCCGCGAGATGAGGCCCGATTCCCCTGCACTGCGTGCAGAGCAATTCCGTCTTGCACATCACACATGAAAGGAGCCTTGATTTCCTTAATGGAACTCCAGAGAAACCCCAAGAACACTGTTTCAAGGCTAGAGGGATCCTGAGGTCACTGTAGCAACACGAAAGAGCTCCGTGGACCAAGATTCAACAAGAGATGAGAGATTAGTCCCTGGCTTCGACTCCTGAGGAATACCACCTTACCACAAGCACCTCAAGAGGAGGCTTCTCTCAGCTCTAGGTATGTGAGAGGGACCCTGAGTTTGTGGCCTCAAGTGGAATGGACACCGCGATGCCCTGACTCGAAATAAGGCCGGATATCCCTGCAGTGACTTCAATGCAGGCTCGTCTTGCATCTCCCAGGACGAAAGGATGTCTGAATCCCCTGTGGAAAGCACAGAGAAAGACTTAGTTGCCCACCTCATCGTGACCGATACCGTCACATCCTTTGAAAACTCCAGAGGTACGCGGAGATCAGTGCCTCCAAAGGAGACGATGCCTGACTCCTCGTGAAACTTGATAGGAGTCCCAGGATTCCTGTGGCACGTGGAAAGGGACCCTTGGTCTCCCGCCTCAGCTGGAGAGGCGTCCCAATTGCCTTGCCAAGCCTCGAGGAGAATCCCGAGTTGTCTCTCGCAACTAGGCAAGAGTCCTGACGTGGCTGAACAAACACGTGTGTGGATGGGCCATCCCCGTCGTAACTCGAGAATATACCCCAGGTTCGTGCCGCAACTCGAGAAAAACCATGAGACTTCCCCCTCGCCGCGAGATGAGGCCCGATTCCCCTGTACTGCGTGCAGAGCAATTCCGTCTTGCACATCACACATGAAAGGAGCCTTGATTTCCTTGATGGCACTCCAGAGAAACCCCAAGAACACTGTTTCAAGGCTAGAGGGATCCTGAGGTCACTGTAGCAACACGAAAGAGCTCCGTGGACCAAGAATCAACACGAGATGAGAGGTTAGTCCCTGGATTCGTCTCCAGAGGAATACCACCTTACCACAAGCACCTCAAGAGGAGGCTTCTCTCAGCTCTAGGTATGTGAGAGGGACCCTGAGTTTGCGGCCTCAAGTGGAATGGACACCGCGATGCCCTGACTCGAAATAAGGCCGGATATCCCTGCAGTGACTTGAATGCAGGCTCGTCTTGCATCTCCCAGGACGAAAGGATGTCTGAATCCCCTGTGGAAAGCACAGAGAAAGACTTTGTTCCCCACCTCATCGCGACCGCAGGCCTCACATCCTTTGAAAGCTCCAGAGGTACGCGGAGATCAGGGCCTCCAAAGGAGACGATGCCTGACTCCTCGTGAAACTTGATAGGAGTCCCAGGATTTCTGTGGCACTTGGAAAGGGACACTTGGTCTCCCGCCTCAGCTGGAGAGGCGTCCCAATTGCCCTGCCAAGCCTCGAGGAGAATCCAGAGTTGTCCCTCGCAACTAGGCAGGAGTCCTGACGTCGCTGAAGAAACACGTGGGTGGAAGGGCCATCCCCGTCGTAACTCGAGAATATACCCCAGGTTCCCGCCGCAACTCGAGAAAAACAATGAGACTTCCCCCTCGCCGCGAGATGAGGCCCGATTCCCCTGCACTGCGTGCAGAGCAATTCCGTGTTGCACATCACACATGAAAGGAGCCTTGATTTCCTTGATGGCACTCCAGAGAAACCCCAAGAACACTGTTTCAAGGCTAGAGGGATCCTGAGGTCACCGTAGCAACACGAAAGAGCTCCGTGGGCCAAAAATCAACTCGAGATGAGAGTTTAGTCCCAGGCTTCGACTCCAGAGGAATACCACCTTACCACAAGCACCTCAAGAGGAGGTTTCTCTCAGCTCTAGGTATGTGAGAGGGACCCTGAGTTTGCGGCCTCAAGTGGAATGGACACCGCGATGCCCTGACGCGAAATAAGGCTGGATATCCCTGCAGTGACTTGAATGCAGGCTCGTCTTGCATCTCCCAAGATGAAAGGATGTCTGAATCCCCTGTGGAGACCACAGAGAAAGACCTAGTTCCCCACCTCATCGGGACCGGAGGCCTCACATCCTTTGAAAACTCCAGAGGTATGCGGAGATCAGTGCCTCCAAAGGAGACGATGCCTGACTCCTCGTGAAACTTGATAGGAGTCCCAGGATTCCTGTGGCACGTGGAAAGGGACCCTTGGTCTCCCGCCTCAGCTGGAGAGGCGTCCCAATTGCCCTGCCAAGCCTCGAGGAGAATCCAGAGTTGTCCCTCGCAACTAGGCAGGAGTCCTGACGTCGCTGAAGAAACACGTGGGTGGAAGTGCCATCCCCGTCGTAACTCGAGAATATACCCCAGGTTCCCGCCGCAACTCGAGAAAAACAATGAGACTTCCCCCTCGCCGCGAGATGAGGCCCGATTCCCCTGCACTGCGTGCAGAGCAATTCCGTGTTGCACATCACACATGAAAGGAGCCTTGATTTCCTTGATGTCACTCCAGAGAAACCCCAAGAACACTGTTTCAAGGCTAGAGGGATCCTGAGGTCACCGTAGCAACACGAAAGAGCTCCGTGGGCCAAAAATCAACTCGAGATGAGAGGTTAGTCCCTGGCTTCGACTCCAGAGGAATACCACCTTACCACAAGCACCTCAAGAGGAGGCTTCTCTCAGCTCTAGGTATGTGAGAGGGACCCTGAGTTTGCGGCCTCAAGTGGAATGGACACCGCGATGCCCTGACGCGAAATAAGGCTGGATATCCCTGCAGTGACTTGAATGCAGGCTCGTCTTGCATCTCCCAAGATGAAAGGATGTCTGAATCCCCTGTGGAGACCACAGAGAAAGACCTAGTTCCCCACCTCATCGGGACCGGAGGCCTCACATCCTTTGAAAACTCCAGAGGTATGCGGAGATCAGTGCCTCCAAAGGAGACGATGCCTGACTCCTCGTGAAACTTGATAGGAGTCCCAGGATTACTGTGGCACGTGGAAAGGGACCCTTGGTCTCCCGCCTCAGCTGGAGAGGCGTCCCAATTGCCTTGCCAAACCTCGAGGAGAATCCCGAGTTGTCCCTCGCAACTAGGCAGGAGTCCTGACGTGGCTGAACAAACACGTGGGTGGAAGGGCCATCCCCGTCGTAACTCGAGAATATACCCCAGGTTCCCGCCGCAACTCGAGAAAAACCATGAGACTTCTCCCTCGATGCGAGATGAGGCCCTATTCCCCTGTACTGCGTGCAGAGCAATTCCGTCTTGCACATCACACATGAAAGGAGCCTTGATTTCCTTGATGGCACTCCAGAGAAACCCCAAGAACACTGTTTCAAGGCTAGAGGGATCCTGAAGTCACTGTAGCAACACGAAAGAGCTCCGTGGGCCAAAAATCAACTCGAGATGAGAGGTTAGTCCCTGGCTTCGACTCCAGAGGAATACCACCTTACCACAAGCACCTCAAGAGGAGGCTTCTCTCAGCTCTAGGTATGTGAGAGGGACCCTGATTTTGCGGCCTCAAGTGGAATGGACACCGCGATGCCCTGACGCGAAATAAGCCTGGATATCCCTGCAGTGACTTAAATGCAGGCTCGTCTTGCATCTCCCAAGATGAAAGGATGTCTGAATCCCCTGTGGAGACCACAGAGAAAGACCTAGTTCCCCACCTCATCGCGACAGGAGGCCTCACATCCTTTGAAAACTCCAGAGGTATGCGGAGATCAGTGCCTCCAAAGGAGACGATGCCTGACTCCTCGTAAAACTTGATAGGAGTCCGAGGATTCCTGTGGCACGTGGAAAGGGACCCTTGGTCTCCCGTCTCAGCTGGAGAGGCGTCCCAATTGCCCTGCAAAGCTTCGAGGAGAATCCCGAGTTGTCCCTCGCAACTAGGCAGGAGTCCTGACATGGCTGAACACACACGTGTGTGGAAGGGCCATCCCCGTCGTAACTCGAGAATATACCCCAGGTTCCCGCCGCAACTCGAGAAAAACCATGAGACTTCCCCCTCGCCGCGAGATGAGGCCCGATTCCCCTGCACTGCGTGCAGAGCAATTCCGTGTTGCACATCACACATGAAAGGAGCCTTGATTTCCTTGATGGCACTCCAGAGAAACCCCAAGAACACTGTTTCAAGGCTAGAGGGATCCTGAAGTCACTGTAGCAACACGAAAGAGCTCCGTGGACCAAGAATCAACACGAGATGAGAGGTTAGTCCCTGGCTTCGACTCCTGAGGAATACCACTTTACCACAAGCACCTCAAGAGGAGGCTTCTCTCAGCTCTAGGTATGTGAGAGGGATCCTGAGTTTGCGGCCTCAAGTGGAATGGACACCGCGATGCCCTGACTCGAAATAAGGCCGGATATCCCTGCAGTGACTTGAATGCAGGCTCGTCTTGCATCTCCCAAGAAGAAAGGATGTCTGAATCCCCTGTGGAGACCACAGAGAAACACCTAGTTCCCCACCTCATCGCGACCGGAGGCCTCACATCCTTTGAAAACTCCAGAGGTACGCGGAGATCAGTGCCTCCAAAGGAGACGATGCCTGACTCCTTGTGAAACTTACTACGAGTCCCAGGATTCTTGTGGCACGTGGAAAGGGACCCTTGGTCTCCCGCCTCAGCTGGAGGGGCGTTCCAATTGCCCTGCCAAGCCTCGAGTAGAATCCCGAGTTGTCCCTCGCAACTAGGCAGGAGTCCTGATGTGGCTGAACAAACACGTGGATGGAAGGGCCATCCCCGTCGTAACTCGAGAATATACCCCAGGTTCCCGCCGCAACTCGAGAAAAACCATGAGACTTCCCCCTCGATGCGTGATGAGGCCCGATTCCCCTGTACTGCGTGCAGAGCAATTCCGTCTTGCACATCACACATGAAAGGAGCCTTGATTTCCTTGATGGCACTCCAGAGAAACCCCAAGAACACTGTTTCAAGGCTAGAGGGATCCTGAGGTCACTGTAGCAACACGAAAGAACTCTGTGGACCAAAAATCAACTCGAAAAAAGAGGTTAGTCCCTGGATTCGTCTCCAGAGGAATACCACCTTACCACAAGCACCTCAAGAGGAGGCTTCTCTCAGCTCTAGGTATGTGAGAGGGACCCTGAGTTTGCGGCCTCAAGTGGAATGGACACCGCGATGCCCTGACTCGAAATAAGGCCGGATATCCCTGCAGTGACTTGAATGCAGGCTCGTCTTGCATCTCCCAAGATGAAAGGATGTCTGAATCCCCTGTGGAGACCACAGAGAAAGACCTAGTTCCCCACCTCATCGGGACCGGAGGCCTCACATCCTTTGAAAACTCCAGAGGTATGCGGAGATCAGTGCCTCCAAAGGGGACGATGCCTGACTCCTCGTGAAACTTGATAGGAGTCCCAGGATTACTGTGGCACGTGGAAAGGGACCCTTGGTCTCCCGCCTCAGCTGGAGAGGCGTCCCAATTGCCTTGCCAAACCTCGAGGAGAATCCCGAGTTGTCCCTCGCAACTAGGCAAGAGTCCTGACGTGGCTGAACAAACACGTGTGTGGAAGGGCCATCCCCGTCGTAACTCGAGAATATACCCCAGGTTCCCGCCGCAACTCGAGAAAAACCATGAGACTTCCCCCTCGCCGCGAGATGAGGCCCGATTCCCCTGCACTGCGTGCAGAGCAATTCTGTGTTGCACATCACACATGAAAGGAGCCTTGACTTCCTTCATGGCACTCCAGAGAAACCCCAAGAACACTGTTTCAAGGCTAGAGGGATCCTGAGGTCACTGTATCAACACGAAAGAGCTCCGTGGACCAAAAATCAACTCGAGATGAGAGGTTAGTCCCTAGCTTCGACTCCAGAGGAATACCACCTTACCACAAGCACCTCAAGAGGAGGCTTCTCTCAGCTCTAGGTATGTGAGAGGGACCCTGAGTTTGCGGCCTCAAGTGGAATGGACACCGCGATGCCCTGACTCGAAATAAGGCCGGATATCCCTGCAGTGACTTGAATGCAGGCTCGTCTTGCATCTCCCAAGAAGAAAGGATGTCTGAATCCCCTGTGGAGACCACAGAGAAACACCTAGTTCCCCACCTCATCGCGACCGCAGGCCTCACATCCTTTGAAAACTCCAGAGGTACGCGGAGATCAGTGCCTCCAAAGGAGACGAGGCCTGACTCCTCGTGAAACTTGATAGGAGTCCCAGGATTCTTGTGGCACGTGGAAAGGGACACTTGGTCTCCTGCCTCAGCTGGAGAGGCGTTCCAATTGCCCTGCAAAGCCTCGAGGAGAATCCCGAGTTGTCCCTCGCAACTAGGCAGGAGTCCTGACGTGGCTGAACAAACACGTGGGTGGAAGGGCCATCCCCGTCGTAACTCGAGAATATACCCCAGGTTCCCGCCGCAACTCGAGAAAAACCATGAGACTTCTCCCTCGATGCGAGATGAGGCCCGATTCCCCTGTACTGCGTGCAGAGCAATTCCGTCTTGCACATCACACATGAAAGGAGCCTTGATTTCCTTGATGGCACTCCAGAGAAACCCCAAGAACACTGTTTCAAGGCTAGAGGGATCCTGAAGTCACTGTAGCAACACGAAAGAGCTCCGTGGGCCAAAAATCAACTCGAGATGAGAGGTTAGTCCCTGGCTTCGACTCCAGAGGAATACCACCTTACCACAAGCACCTCAAGAGGAGGCTTCTCTCAGCTCTAGGTATGTGAGAGGGACCCTGATTTGGCGGCCTCAAGTGGAATGGACACCGCGATGCCCTGACGCGAAATAAGCCTGGATATCCCTGCAGTGACTTAAATGCAGGCTCGTCTTGCATCTCCCAAGATGAAAGGATGTCTGAATCCCCTGTGGAGACCACAGAGAAAGACCTAGTTCCCCACCTCATCGCGACAGGAGGCTTCACATCCTTTGAAAACTCCAGAGGTATGCGGAGATCAGTGCCTCCAAAGGAGACGATGCCTGACTCCTCGAAAAACTTGATAGGAGTCCGAGGATTCCTGTGGCACGTGGAAAGGGACCCTTGGTCTCCCGTCTCAGCTGGAGAGGCGTCCCAATTGCCCTGCAAAGCTTCGAGGAGAATCCCGAGTTGTCCCGCGAACTAGGCAGGAGTCCTGACATGGCTGAACACACACGTGTGTGGAAGGGCCATCCCCGTCGTAACTCGAGAATATACCCCAGGTTCCCGCCGCAACTCGAGAAAAACCATGAGACTTCCCCCTCGCCGCGAGATGAGGCCCGATTCCCCTGCACTGCGTGCAGAGCAATTCCGTGTTGCACATCACACATGAAAGGAGCCTTGATTTCCTTGAAGGCACTCCAGAGAAACCCCAAGAACACTGTTTCAAGGCTAGAGGGATCCTGAAGTCACTGTAGCAACACGAAAGAGCTCCGTGGACCAAGAATCCACACGAGATGAGAGGTTAGTCCCTGGCTTCGACTCCTGAGGAATACCACTTTACCACAAGCACCTCAAGAGGAGGCTTCTCTCAGCTCTAGGTATGTGAGAGGGATCCTGAGTTTGCGGCCTCAAGTGGAATGGACACCGCGATGCCCTGACTCGAAATAAGGCCGGATATCCCTGCAGTGACTTGAATGCAGGCTCGTCTTGCATCTCCCAAGAAGAAAGGATGTCTGAATCCCCTGTGGAGACCACAGAGAAACACCTAGTTCCCCACCTCATCGCGACCGGAGGCCTCACATCCTTTGAAAACTCCAGAGGTACGCGGAGATCAGTGCCTCCAAAGGAGACGATGCCTGACTCCTCGTGAAACTTACTACGAGTCCCAGGATTCTTGTGGCACGTGGAAAGGGACCCTTGGTCTCCCGCCTCAGCTGGAGAGGCGTTCCAATTGCCCTGCCAAGCCTCGAGTAGAATCCCGAGTTGTCCCTCGCAACTAGGCAGGAGTCCTGATGTGGCTGAACAAACACGTGGATGGAAGGGCCATCCCCGTCGTAACTCGAGAATATACCCCAGGTTCCCGCCGCAACTCGAGAAAAACCATGAGACTTCCCCCTCGATGCGTGATGAGGCCCGATTCCCCTGTACTGCGTGCAGAGCAATTCCGTCTTGCACATCACACATGAAAGGAGCCTTGATTTCCTTGATGGCACTCCAGAGAAACCACAAGAACACTGTTTCAAGGCTAGAGGGATCCTGAGGTCACTGTAGCAACACGAAAGAACTCTGTGGACCAAAAATCAACTCGAAAAAAGAGGTTAGTCCCTGGATTCGTCTCCAGAGGAATACCACCTTACCACAAGCACCTCAAGAGGAGGCTTCTCTCAGCTCTAGGTATGTGAGAGGGACCCTGAGTTTGCGGCCTCAAGTGGAATGGACACCGCGATGCCCTGACTCGAAATAAGGCCGGATATCCCTGCAGTGACTTGAATGCAGGCTCGTCTTGCATCTCCCAGGACGAAAGGATGTCTGAATCCCCTGTGGAAAGCACAGAGAAAGACTTAGTTCCCCACCTCATCGCGACCAATAGCCTCACATCCTTTGAAAAATCCAGAGGTATGCGGAGATCAGTGCCTCCAAAGGAGACGATGCCTGACTCCTCGTGAAACTTGATAGGAGTCCCAGGATTCCTGTGGCACGTGGAAAGGGACCCTTGGTCTCCCGCCTCAGCTGGAGAGGCGTCCCAATTGCCCTGCCAAGCCTCGAGGAGAATCCAGAGTTGTCCCTCGCAACTAGGCAGGAGTCCTGACGTCGCTGAAGAAACACGTGGGTGGAAGGGCCATCCCCGTCGTAACTCGAGAATATACCCCAGGTTCCCGCCGCAACTCGAGAAAAACAATGAGACTTCCCCCTCGCCGCGAGATGAGGCCCGATTCCCCTGCACTGCGTGCAGAGCAATTCCGTGTTGCACATCACACATGAAAGGAGCCTTGATTTCCTTGATGGCACTCCAGAGAAACCCCAAGAACACTGTTTCAAGGCTAGAGGGATCCTGAGGTCACCGTAGCAACACGAAAGAGCTCCGTGGGCCAAAAATCAACTCGAGATGAGAGGTTAGTCCCTGGCTTCGACTCCAGAGGAATACCACCTTACCACAAGCACCTCAAGAGGAGGCTTCTCTCAGCTCTAGGTATGTGAGAGGGACCCTGAGTTTGCGGCCTCAAGTGGAATGGACACCGCGATGCCCTGACGCGAAATAAGGCTGGATATCCCTGCAGTGACTTGAATGCAGGCTCGTCTTGCATCTCCCAAGATGAAAGGATGTCTGAATCCCCTGTGGAGACCACAGAGAAAGACCTAGTTCCCCACCTCATCGGGACCGGAGGCCTCACATCCTTTGAAAACTCCAGAGGTATGCGGAGATCAGTGCCTCCAAAGGAGACGATGCCTGACTCCTCGTGAAACTTGATAGGAGTCCCAGGATTACTGTGGCACGTGGAAAGGGACCCTTGGTCTCCCGCCTCAGCTGGAGAGGCGTCCCAATTGCCTTGCCAAACCTCGAGGAGAATCCCGAGTTGTGTCTCGCAACTAGGCAAGAGTCCTGACGTGGCTGAACAAACACGTGTGTGGAAGGGCCATCCCCGTCGTAACTCGAGAATATACCCCAGGTTCCCGCCCCAACTCGAGAAAAACCATGAGACTTCCCCCTCGCCGCGAGATGAGGCCCGATTCCCCTGCACTGCGTGCAGAGCAATTCTGTGTTGCACATCACACATGAAAGGAGCCTTGACTTCCTTCATGGCACTCCAGAGAAACCCCAAGAACACTGTTTCAAGGCTAGAGGGATCCTGAGGTCACTGTATCAACACGAAAGAGCTCCGTGGACCAAAAATCAACTCGAGATGAGAGGTTAGTCCCTAGCTTCGACTCCAGAGGAATACCACCTTACCACAAGCACCTCAAGAGGAGGCTTCTCTCAGCTCTAGGTATGTGAGAGGGACCCTGAGTTTGCGGCCTCAAGTGGAATGGACACCGCGATGCCCTGACGCGAAATAAGGCTGGATATCCCTGCAGTGACTTGAATGCAGGCTCGTCTTGCATCTCCCAAGATGAAAGGATGTCTGAATCCCCTGTGGAGACCACAGAGAAAGACCTAGTTCCCCACCTCATCGGGACCGGAGGCCTCACATCCTTTGAAAACTCCAGAGGTATGCGGAGATCAGTGCCTCCAAAGGAGACGATGCCTGACTCCTCGTGAAACTTGATAGGAGTCCCAGGATTACTGTGGCACGTGGAAAGGGACCCTTGGTCTCCCGCCTCAGCTGGAGAGGCGTCCCAATTGCCTTGCCAAACCTCGAGGAGAATCCCGAGTTGTCCCTCGCAACTAGGCAAGAGTCCTGACGTGGCTGAACAAACACGTGTGTGGAAGGGCCATCCCCGTCGTAACTCGAGAATATACCCCAGGTTCCCGCCGCAACTCGAGAAAAACCATGAGACTTCCCCCTCGCCGCGAGATGAGGCCCGATTCCCCTGCACTGCGTGCAGAGCAATTCTGTGTTGCACATCACACATGAAAGGAGCCTTGACTTCCTTCATGGCACTCCAGAGAAACCCCAAGAACACTGTTTCAAGGCTAGAGGGATCCTGAGGTCACTGTATCAACACGAAAGAGCTCCGTGGACCAAAAATCAACTCGAGATGAGAGGTTAGTCCCTAGCTTCGACTCCAGAGGAATACCACCTTACCACAAGCACCTCAAGAGGAGGCTTCTCTCAGCTCTAGGTATGTGAGAGGGACCCTGAGTTTGCGGCCTCAAGTGGAATGGACACCGCGATGCCCTGACTCGAAATAAGGCCGGATATCCCTGCAGTGACTTGAATGCAGGCTCGTCTTGCATCTCCCAAGAAGAAAGGATGTCTGAATCCCCTGTGGAGACCACAGAGAAACACCTAGTTCCCCACCTCATCGCGACCGCAGGCCTCACATCCTTTGAAAACTCCAGAGGTACGCGGAGATCAGTGCCTCCAAAGGAGACGATGCCTGACTCCTCGTGAAACTTGATAGGTGTCCCAGGATTCTTGTGGCACGTGGAAAGGGACACTTGGTCTCCTGCCTCAGCTGGAGAGGCGTTCCAATTGCCCTGCAAAGCCTCGAGGAGAATCCCGAGTTGTCCCTCGCAACTAGGCAGGAGTCCTGACGTGGCTGAACAAACACGTGGGTGGAAGGGCCATCCCCGTCGTAACTCGAGAATATACCCCAGGTTCCCGCCGCAACTCGAGAAAAACCATGAGACTTCTCCCTCGATGCGAGATGAGGCCCGATTCCCCTGTACTGCGTGCAGAGCAATTCCGTCTTGCACATCACACATGAAAGGAGCCTTGATTTCCTTGATGGCACTCCAGAGAAACCCCAAGAACACTGTTTCAAGGCTAGAGGGATCCTGAAGTCACTGTAGCAACACGAAAGAGCTCCGTGGGCCAAAAATCAACTCGAGATGAGAGGTTAGTCCCTGGCTTCGACTCCAGAGGAATACCACCTTACCACAAGCACCTCAAGAGGAGGCTTCTCTCAGCTCTAGGTATGTGAGAGGGACCCTGATTTTGCGGCCTCAAGTGGAATGGACACCGCGATGCCCTGACGCGAAATAAGCCTGGATATCCCTGCAGTGACTTAAATGCAGGCTCGTCTTGCATCTCCCAAGATGAAAGGATGTCTGAATCCCCTGTGGAGACCACAGAGAAAGACCTAGTTCCCCACCTCATCGCGACCGGAGGCCTCACATCCTTTGAAAACTCCAGAGGTACGCGGAGATCAGTGCCTCCAAAGGAGACGATGCCTGACTCCTCGTGAAACTTGATAGGAGACCCAGGATTCCTGTGGCACGTGGAAAGGGACCCTTGGTCTCCCGCCTCAGCTGGAGAGGCGTCCCAATTGCCTTGAAAAGCCTCGAGGAGAATCCCGAGTTGTGTCTCGCAACTAGGCAAGAGTCCTGACGTGGCTGAACAAACACGTGTGTGGAAGGGCCATCCCCGTCGTAACTCGAGAATATACCCCAGGTTCCCGCCGCAACTCGAGAAAAACCATGAGACTTCCCCTTCGCCGCGAGATGAGGCCCGATTCCCCTGCACTGCGTGCACAGCAATTCTGTGTTGCACATCACACATGAAAGGAGCCTTGATTTCCTTGATGGCACTCCAGAGAAACCCCAAGAACACTGTTTCAAGGATAGAGGGATCCTGAGGTCACTGTAGCAACACGAAAGAGCTCCGTGGACCAAAAATCAACTCGAGATGAGAGGTTAGTCCCTGGCTTCGACTCCAGAGGAATACCACCTTACCACAAGCACCTCAAGAGGAGGCTTCTCTCAGCTCTAGGTATGTGAGAGGGACCCTGAGTTTGCGGCCTCAAGTGGAATGGACACCACGATGCCCTGACTCGAAATAAAGCCGGATATCCCTGCAGTGACTGGAATGCAGGCTCGTCTTGCATCTCCCAAGACGAAAGGGTGTCTGAATCCCCTGTGGAGACCACAGAGAAAGACCTAGTTCCCCACCTCATCGCGACAGGAGGCCTCAAACCTTTGAAAACTCCAGAGGTATGCGGAGATCAGTGCCTCCAAAGGAGACGATGCCTGACTCCTCGTGAAACTTGATAGGAGACCCAGGATTCCTGTAGCACGTGGAAAGGGACCCTTGGTCTCCCGTCTCAGCTGGAGAGGCGTCCCAATTGCCCTGCAAAGCCTCGAGGAGAATCCCGAGTTGTCCCTCGCAACTAGGCAGGAGTCCTGACGTCGCTGAAGAAACACGTGGGTGGAAGGGCCATCCCCGTCGTAACTCGAGAATATACCCCAGGTTCCCGCTGCAACTCGAGAAAAACCATGAGACTTCCCCCTCGCCGCGAGATGAGGCCCGATTCCCCTGCACTGCGTGCAGAGCAATTCCGTCTTGCACATCACACATGAAAGGAGCCTTGATTTCCTTAATGGAACTCCAGAGAAACCCCAAGAACACTGTTTCAAGGCTAGAGGGATCCTGAGGTCACTGTAGCAACACGAAAGAGCTCCGTGGACCAAGATTCAACAAGAGATGAGAGATTAGTCCCTGGCTTCGACTCCTGAGGAATACCACCTTACCACAAGCACCTCAAGAGGAGGCTTCTCTCAGCTCTAGGTATGTGAGAGGGACCCTGAGTTTGTGGCCTCAAGTGGAATGGACACCGCGATGCCCTGACTCGAAATAAGGCCGGATATCCCTGCAGTGACTTCAATGCAGGCTCGTCTTGCATCTCCCAGGACGAAAGGATGTCTGAATCCCCTGTGCAAAGCACAGAGAAAGACTTAGTTGCCCACCTCATCGTGACCGATACCGTCACATCCTTTGAAAACTCCAGAGGTACGCGGAGATCAGTGCCTCCAAAGGAGACGATGCCTGACTCCTCGTGAAACTTGATAGGAGTCCCAGGATTCCTGTGGCACGTGGAAAGGGACCCTTGGTCTCCCGCCTCAGCTGGAGAGGCGTCCCAATTGCCTTGCCAAGCCTCGAGGAGAATCCCGAGTTGTCTCTCGCAACTAGGCAAGAGTCCTGACGTGGCTGAACAAACACGTGTGTGGATGGGCCATCCCCGTCGTAACTCGAGAATATACCCCAGGTTCGTGCCGCAACTCGAGAAAAACCATGAGACTTCCCCCTCGCCGCGAGATGAGGCCCGATTCCCCCGCACTGCGTGCAGAGCAATTCCGTCTTGCACATCACACATGAAAGGAGCCTTGATTTCCTTGATGGCACTCCAGAGAAACCCCAAGAACACTGTTTCAAGGCTAGAGGGATCCTGAGGTCACTGTAGCAACACGAAAGAGCTCCGTGGACCAAGAATCAACACGAGATGAGAGGTTAGTCCCTGGATTCGTCTCCAGAGGAATACCACCTTACCACAAGCACCTCAAGAGGAGGCTTCTCTCAGCTCTAGGTATGTGAGAGGGACCCTGAGTTTGCGGCCTCAAGTGGAATGGACACCGCGATGCCCTGACTCGAAATAAGGCCGGATATCCCTGCAGTGACTTGAATGCAGGCTCGTCTTGCATCTCCCAGGACGAAAGGATGTCTGAATCCCCTGTGGAAAGCACAGAGAAAGACTTTGTTCCCCACCTCATCGCGACCGCAGGCCTCACATCCTTTGAAAGCTCCAGAGGTACGCGGAGATCAGGGCCTCCAAAGGAGACGATGCCTGACTCCTCGTGAAACTTGATAGGAGTCCCAGGATTTCTGTGGCACTTGGAAAGGGACACTTGGTCTCCCGCCTCAGCTGGAGAGGCGTCCCAATTGCCCTGCCAAGCCTCGAGGAGAATCCAGAGTTGTCCCTCGCAACTAGGCAGGAGTCCTGACGTCGCTGAAGAAACACGTGGGTGGAAGGGCCATCCCCGTCGTAACTCGAGAATATACCCCAGGTTCCCGCCGCAACTCGAGAAAAACAATGAGACTTCCCCCTCGCCGCGAGATGAGGCCCGATTCCCCTGCACTGCGTGCAGAGCAATTCCGTGTTGCACATCACACATGAAAGGAGCCTTGATTTCCTTGATGGCACTCCAGAGAAACCCCAAGAACACTGTTTCAAGGCTAGAGGGATCCTGAGGTCACCGTAGCAACACGAAAGAGCTCCGTGGGCCAAAAATCAACTCGAGATGAGAGTTTAGTCCCAGGCTTCGACTCCAGAGGAATACCACCTTACCACAAGCACCTCAAGAGGAGGTTTCTCTCAGCTCTAGGTATGTGAGAGGGACCCTGAGTTTGCGGCCTCAAGTGGAATGGACACCGCGATGCCCTGACGCGAAATAAGGCTGGATATCCCTGCAGTGACTTGAATGCAGGCTCGTCTTGCATCTCCCAAGATGAAAGGATGTCTGAATCCCCTGTGGAGACCACAGAGAAAGACCTAGTTCCCCACCTCATCGGGACCGGAGGCCTCACATCCTTTGAAAACTCCAGAGGTACGCGGAGATCAGTGCCTCCAAAGGAGACGATGCCTGACTCCTCGTGAAACTTGATAGGAGTCCCAGGATTCCTGTGGCACGTGGAAAGGGACCCTTTGTCTCCCGCCTCAGCTGGAGAGGCCTCCCAATTGCCTTGCCAAGCCTCGAGGAGAATCCCGAGTTGTGTCTCGCAACTAGGCAAGAGTCCTGACGTGGCTGAACAAACACGTGTGTGGAAGGGCCATCCCC
The DNA here is from genome assembly GCF_910594005.1 of Cervus elaphus. Lineage (NCBI taxonomy): Eukaryota > Metazoa > Chordata > Mammalia > Artiodactyla > Cervidae > Cervus > Cervus elaphus. The sequence goes on along the minus strand of NC_057834.1, from coordinate 8,265,205 downwards.
GTCGTAACTCGAGAATATACCCCAGGTTCCCGCCGCAACTCGAGAAAAACCATGAGACTTCCCCCTCGCCGCGAGATGAGGCCCGATTCCCCTGCACTGCGTGCAGAGCAATTCTGTGTTGCACATCACACATGAAAGGAGCCTTGATTTCCTTGATGGCACTCCAGAGAAACCCCAAGAACACTGTTTCAAGGCTAGAGGGATCCTGAGGTCATTGTAGCAACACGAAAGAGCTCCGTGGACCAAAAATCAACTCGAGATGAGAGGTTAGTCCCTAGCTTCGACTCCAGAGGAATACCACCTTACCACAAGCACCTCAAGAGGAGGCTTCTCTCAGCTCTAGGTATGTGAGAGGGACCCTGAGTTTGCGGCCTCAAGTGGAATGGACACCACGATGACCTGACTCGAAATAAGGCCGGATATCCCTGCAGTGACTGGAATGCAGGCTCGTCTTGCATCTCCCAAGACGAAAGGGTGTCTGAATCCCCTGTGGAGACCACAGAGAAAGACCTAGTTCCCCACCTCATCGCGACCGGAGGCCTCACATCCTTTGAAAACTCCAGAGGTACGCAGAGATCAGTGCCTCCAAAGGAGACGATGCCTGAGTCATCGTGAAACTTGATAGGAGACCCAGGATTCCTGTGGCACGTGGAAAGGGACCCTTGGTCTCCCGTCTCAGCTGGAGAGGCGTCCCAATTGCCCTGCAAAACCTCGAGGAGAATCCCGAGTTGTCCCTCGCAACTAGGCAGGAGTCCTGACGTGGCTGAACAAACACGTGGGTGGAAGGGCCATCCACGTCGTAACTCGAGAATATACCCCAGGTTCCCGCCGCAACTCGAGAAAAGCCATGAGACTTCCCCCTCGCCGCGAGATGAGGCCCGATTCCCCTGCACTGCGTGCAGAGCAATTCTGTGTTGCACATCACACATGAAAGGAGCCTTGATTTCCTTCATGGCACTCCAGAGAAACCCCAAGAACACTGTTTCAAGGCTAGAGGGATCCTGAGGTCACTGTAGCAAAACGAAAGAGCTCCGTGGACCCAAAATCAACACGAGATGAGAGGTTAGTCCATGGCTTCGACTCCTGAGGAATACCACCTTACCACAAGCACCTCAAGAGGAGGCTTCTCTCAGCTCTAGGTATGTGAGAGGGATCCTGAGTTTGAGGCCTCAAGTGGAATGGAAACCGCGATGCCCTGACTCGAAATAAGGCCGGATATCCCTGCAGTGACTTGAATGCAGGCTCGTCTTGCATCTCCCAAGAAGAAAGGATGTCTGAATTCCCTGTGGAGACCACAGAGAAACACCTAGTTTCCCACCTCATCGCGACCGGAGCCCTCACATCCTTTGAAAACTCCAGAGGTACGCGGAGATCAGTGCCTCCAAAGGAGACGATGCCTGACTCCTCGTGAAACTTGATAGGAGTCCTAGGATTCTTGTGGCACGTGGAAAGGGACCCTTGGTCTCCCGCCTCAGCTGGAGAGGCCTTCCAATTGCCCTGCCAAACCTCGAGGAGAATCCCGAGTTGTCCCTCGCAACTAGGCAGGAGTCCTGACGTGGCTGAACAAACACGTGGGTGGAAGGGCCATCCCCGTCGTAACTCGAGAATATACCCCAGGTTCCCGCCGCAACTCGAGAAAAACCATGAGACTTCCCCCTCGATGCGAGATGAGGCCCGATTCCCCTGTACTGCGTGCAGAGCAATTCCGTCTTGCACATCACACATGAAAGGAGCCTTGATTTCCTTGATGGCACTCCAGAGAAACCCCAAGAACACTGTTTCAAGGATAGAGGGATCCTGAGGTCACTGTAGCAACACGAAAGAACTCTGTGGACCAAAAATCAACTCGAAAAGAGAGGTTAGTCCCTGGATTCGTCTCCAGAGGAATACCACCTTACCACAAGCACCTCAAGAGGAGGCTTCTCTCAGCTCTAGGTATGTGAGAGGGACCCTGAGTTTGCGGCCTCAAGTGGAATGGACACCGCGATGCCCTGACTCGAAATAAGGCCGGATATCCCTGCAGTGACTTCAATGCAGTCTCGTCTTGCATCTCCCAGGACGAAAGGATGTCTGAATCCCCTGTGGAAAGCACAGAGAAAGACTTAGTTCCCCACCTCATCGCGACCGATAGCCTCACATCCTTTGAAAACTCCAGAGGCACGCGGAGATCAGTGCCTCCAAAGGAGACGATGCCTGACTCCTCGTGAAACTTGATAGGAGTCCCAGGATTCCTGTGGCACGTGGAAAGGGACCCTTGGTCTCCCGCCTCAGCTGGAGAGGCTTCCCAATTGCCTTGCCAAGCCTCGAGGAGAATCCCGAGTTGTGTCTCGCAACTAGGCAAGAGTCCTGACATGGCGGAACAAACACGTGTGTGGAAGGGCCATCCCCGTCGTAACTCGAGAATATACCCCAGGTTCCCGCCGCAACTCGAGAAAAACCATGAGACTTCCCCCTCGCCACGAGATGAGGCCCGATTCCCGTGCACTGCGTGCAGAGCAATTCTGTGTTGCACATCACACATGAAAGGAGCCTTGATTTCCTTGATGGCACTCCAGAGAAACCCCAAGAACACTGTTTCAAGGCTAGAGGGATCCTGAGGTCACTGTAGCAACACAAAAGAGCTCCGTGGACCCAAAATCAACTCGAGATGAGAGGTTAGTCCCTGGCTTCGACTCCAGAGGAATACCACCTTACCACAAGCACCTCAAGAGGAGGCTTCTCTCAGCTCTAGGTATGTGAGAGGGACCCTGAGTTTGCGGCCTCAAGTGGAATGGACACCGCGATGCCCTGACTCGAAATAAGGCCGGATATCCCTGCAGTGACTGGAATGCAGGCTCGTCTTGCATCTCCCAAGACAAAAGGGTGTCTGAATCCCCTGTGGAGACCACAGAGAAAGACCTAGTTCCCCACCTCATCGCGACAGGAGGCCTCAAATCCTTTGAAAACTCCAGAGGTATGCGGAGATCAGTGCCTCCAAAGGAGACGATGCCTGACTCCTCGTGAAACTTGATAGGAGACCCAGGATTCCTGTGGCACGTTGAAAGGGACCCTTGGTCTCCCGCCTCAGCTGGAGAGGCGTCCCAATTGCCCTGCAAAGCCTCGAGGAGAATCCAGAGTTGTCCCTCGCAACTAGGCAGGAGTCCTGACATGGCTGAACAAACACGTGTGTGGAAGGGCCATCCCCGTCGTAACTCGAGAATATATCCCAGGTTCCCGCCGCAACACGAGAAAAACCATGAGACTTCCCCCTCGCCGCGAGATGTGGCCCGTTTCCCCTGCACTGCGTGCAGAGCAATTCCGTGTTGCACATCACACATGAAAGGAGCCTTGATTTCCTTCATGGCACTCCAGAGAAACCCCAAGAACACTGTTTCAAGGCTAGAGGGATCCTGAGGTCACTGTAGAAACACGAAAGAGCTCCGTGGACCAAGAATCAACACGAGATGAGAGGTTAGTCCCTGGCTTCGACTCCTGAGGAATACCACTTTATCACAAGCACCTCAAGAGGAGGCTTCTCTCAGCTCTAGGTATGTGAGAGGGATCCTGAGTTTGCGGCCTCAAGTGGAATGGACACCGCGATGCCCTGACTCGAAATAAGGCCGGATATCCCTGCAGTGACTTCAATGCATGCTCGTCTTGCATCTCCCAAGAAGAAAGGATGTCTGAATCCCCTGTGGAGACCACAGAGAAACACCTAGTTCCCCACCTCATCGCGACCGGAGGCCTCACATCCTTTGAAAACTCCAGAGGTACGCGGAGATCAGTGCCTCCAAAGGATAGGATGCCTGACTCCTCGTGAAACTTGATAGGAGTCCCAGGATTCTTGTGGCACGTGGAAAGGGACCCTTGGTCTCCCGCCTCAGCTGGAGAGGCGTTCCAATTGCCCTGCCAAGCCTCGAGGAGAATCCCGAGTTGTCCCTCGCAACTAGGCAGGAGTCCTGACGTGGCTGAACAAACACGTGGGTGGAAGGGCCATCCCCGTCGTAACTCAAGAATATACCCCAGGTTCCCGCCGCAACTCGAGAAAAACCGTGAGACTTCCCCCTCGCCGCGAGATGAGGCCCGATTCCCCTGCACTGCGTGCAGAGCAATTCCGTGTTGCACATCACACATGAAAGGAGCCTTGATTTCCTTGATGGCACTCCAGAGAAACCCCAAGAACACTGTTTCAAGGCTAGAGGGATCCTGAGGTCACTGTAGCAACACGAAAGAGCTCCGTGGGCCAAAAATCAACTCGAGATGAGAGGTTAGTCCCTGGCTTCGCCTCCAGAGGAATACCACCTTACCACAAGCACCTCAAGAGGAGGCTTCTCTCAGCTCTAGGTATGTGAGAGGGACCCTGAGTTTGCGGCCTCAAGTGGAATGGACACCGCGATGCCCTGACGCGAAATAAGGCTGCATATCGCTGCAGTGACTTGAATGCAAGCTCGTCTTGCATCTCCCAAGATGAAAGGATGTCTGAATCCCCTGTGGAGACCACAGAGAAAGACCTAGTTCCCCACCTCATCGCGACCGGAGGCCTCACATCCTTTGAAAACTCCAGAGGCACGCGGAGATCTGTGCCTCCAAAGGAGACGATGCCTGACTCCTCCTGAAACTTGATAGGAGTCCCAGGATTCCTGTGGCACTTGGAAAGGGACCCTTGGTCTCCCGCCTCAGCTGGAGAGGCGTCCCAATTGCCTTGCCAAGCCTCGAGGAGAATCCCGAGTTGTGTCTCGCAACTTTGCAGGAGTCCTGACGTGGCTGAACAAACACGTGTGTGGAAGGGCCATCCCCGTCGTAACTCGAGAATATACCCGAGGTTCCCGCCGCAACTCGAAAAAAACCATGAGACTTGCCCCTCGCCGCGAGATGAGGCCCGATTCCCCTGCACTGCGTGCAGAGCAATTCTGTGTTGCACATCACACGTGAAAGGAGCCTTGATTTCCTTGATGGCACTCCAGAGAAACCCCAAGAACACTGTTTCAAGGCTAGAGGGATCCTGAGGTCACTGTAGCAACACGAAAGAGCTCCGTGGACCCAAAATCAACTCGAGATGAGAGGTTAGTCCCTGGCTTCGACTCCAGAGGAATACCACCTTACCACAAGCACCTCAAGAGGAGGCTTCTCTCAGCTCTAGGTATGTGAGAGGGACCCTGAGTTTGCGGCCTCAAGTGGAATGGACACCGCGATGCCCTGACGCGAAATAAGGCTGGATATCCCTGCAGTGACTTGAATGCAGGCTCGTCTTGCATCTCCCAAGATGAAAGGATGTCTGAATCCCCTGTGGAGACCACAGAGAAAGACCTAGTTCCCCACCTCATCGCGACCGGAGGCCTCACATCCTTTGAAAACTCCAGAGGTACGCGGAGATCAGTGCCTCCAAAGGAGACGATGCCTGACTCCTCGTGAAACTTGATAGGAGTCCCAGGATTCCTGTGGCACGTGGAAAGGGACCCTTGGTCTCCCGCCTCAGCTGGAGAGGCGTCCCAATTGCCCTGCCAAGCCTCGAGGAGAATCCCGAGTTGTGTCTCGCAACTAGGCAAGATTCCTGACGTGGCTGAACAAACACGTGTGTGGAAGGGCCATCCCCGTCGTAACTCGAGAATATACCCCAGGTTCCCGCCGCAACTCGAGAAAAACCATGAGACTTCCCCTTCGCCGCCAGATGAGGCCCGATTCCCCTGCACTGCGTGCACAGCAATTCTGTGTTGCACATCACACATGAAAGGAGCCTTGATTTCCTTCATGGCACTCCAGAGAAACCCCAAGAACACTGTTTCAAGGCTAGAGGGATCCTGAGGTCACTGTAGCAACACGAAAGAGCTCCGTGGACCAAAAATCAACTCGAGATGAGAGGTTAGTCCCTGGCTTCGACTCCAGAGGAATACCACCTTACCACAAGCACCTCAAGAGGAGGCTTCTCTCAGCTCTAGGTATGTGAGAGGGACCCTGAGCTTGCGGCCTCAAGTGGAATGGACACCACGATGCCCTGACTCGAAATAAGGCCGGATATCCCTACAGTGACTTGAATGCAGGCTCGTCTTGCATCTCCCAAGACGAAAGGGTGTCTGAATCCCCTGTGGAGACCACAGAGAAAGACCTAGTTCCCCACCTCATCGCGACAGGAGGCCTCAAACCTTTGAAAACTCCAGAGGTATGCGGAGATCAGTGCCTCCAAAGGAGACGATGCCTGACTCCTGGTGAACCTTGATAGGAGACCCAGGATTCCTGTGGCACGTGGAAAGGGACCCTTGGTCTCCCGCCTCAGCTGGAGAGGCGTCCCAATTGCCCTGCAAAGCCTCGAGGAGAATCCCGAGTTGTCCCTCGCAACTAGGCAGGAGTCCTGACGTCGCTGAAGAAACACGTGGGTGGAAGGGCCATCCCCGTCGTAACTCGAGAATATACCCCAGGTTCCCGCTGCAACTCGAGAAAAACCATGAGACTTCCCCCTCGCCGCGAGATGAGGCCCGATTCCCCTGCACTGCGTGCAGAGCAATTCCGTCTTGCACATCACACATGAAAGGAGCCTTGATTTCCTTAATGGAACTCCAGAGAAACCCCAAGAACACTGTTTCAAGGCTAGAGGGATCCTGAGGTCACTGTAGCAACACGAAAGAGCTCCGTGGACCAAGATTCAACAAGAGATGAGAGATTAGTCCCTGGCTTCGACTCCTGAGGAATACCACCTTACCACAAGCACCTCAAGAGGAGGCTTCTCTCAGCTCTAGGTATGTGAGAGGGACCCTGAGTTTGTGGCCTCAAGTGGAATGGACACCGCGATGCCCTGACTCGAAATAAGGCCGGATATCCCTGCAGTGACTTCAATGCAGGCTCGTCTTGCATCTCCCAGGACGAAAGGATGTCTGAATCCCCTGTGCAAAGCACAGAGAAAGACTTAGTTGCCCACCTCATCGTGACCGATACCGTCACATCCTTTGAAAACTCCAGAGGTACGCGGAGATCAGTGCCTCCAAAGGAGACGATGCCTGACTCCTCGTGAAACTTGATAGGAGTCCCAGGATTCCTGTGGCACGTGGAAAGGGACCCTTGGTCTCCCGCCTCAGCTGGAGAGGCGTCCCAATTGCCTTGCCAAGCCTCGAGGAGAATCCCGAGTTGTCTCTCGCAACTAGGCAAGAGTCCTGACGTGGCTGAACAAACACGTGTGTGGATGGGCCATCCCCGTCGTAACTCGAGAATATACCCCAGGTTCGTGCCGCAACTCGAGAAAAACCATGAGACTTCCCCCTCGCCGCGAGATGAGGCCCGATTCCCCCGCACTGCGTGCAGAGCAATTCCGTCTTGCACATCACACATGAAAGGAGCCTTGATTTCCTTGATGGCACTCCAGAGAAACCCCAAGAACACTGTTTCAAGGCTAGAGGGATCCTGAGGTCACTGTAGCAACACGAAAGAGCTCCGTGGACCAAGAATCAACACGAGATGAGAGGTTAGTCCCTGGATTCGTCTCCAGAGGAATACCACCTTACCACAAGCACCTCAAGAGGAGGCTTCTCTCAGCTCTAGGTATGTGAGAGGGACCCTGAGTTTGCGGCCTCAAGTGGAATGGACACCGCGATGCCCTGACTCGAAATAAGGCCGGATATCCCTGCAGTGACTTGAATGCAGGCTCGTCTTGCATCTCCCAGGACGAAAGGATGTCTGAATCCCCTGTGGAAAGCACAGAGAAAGACTTTGTTCCCCACCTCATCGCGACCGCAGGCCTCACATCCTTTGAAAGCTCCAGAGGTACGCGGAGATCAGGGCCTCCAAAGGAGACGATGCCTGACTCCTCGTGAAACTTGATAGGAGTCCCAGGATTTCTGTGGCACTTGGAAAGGGACACTTGGTCTCCCGCCTCAGCTGGAGAGGCGTCCCAATTGCCCTGCCAAGCCTCGAGGAGAATCCAGAGTTGTCCCTCGCAACTAGGCAGGAGTCCTGACGTCGCTGAAGAAACACGTGGGTGGAAGGGCCATCCCCGTCGTAACTCGAGAATATACCCCAGGTTCCCGCCGCAACTCGAGAAAAACAATGAGACTTCCCCCTCGCCGCGAGATGAGGCCCGATTCCCCTGCACTGCGTGCAGAGCAATTCCGTGTTGCACATCACACATGAAAGGAGCCTTGATTTCCTTGATGGCACTCCAGAGAAACCCCAAGAACACTGTTTCAAGGCTAGAGGGATCCTGAGGTCACCGTAGCAACACGAAAGAGCTCCGTGGGCCAAAAATCAACTCGAGATGAGAGTTTAGTCCCAGGCTTCGACTCCAGAGGAATACCACCTTACCACAAGCACCTCAAGAGGAGGTTTCTCTCAGCTCTAGGTATGTGAGAGGGACCCTGAGTTTGCGGCCTCAAGTGGAATGGACACCGCGATGCCCTGACGCGAAATAAGGCTGGATATCCCTGCAGTGACTTGAATGCAGGCTCGTCTTGCATCTCCCAAGATGAAAGGATGTCTGAATCCCCTGTGGAGACCACAGAGAAAGACCTAGTTCCCCACCTCATCGGGACCGGAGGCCTCACATCCTTTGAAAACTCCAGAGGTACGCGGAGATCAGTGCCTCCAAAGGAGACGATGCCTGACTCCTCGTGAAACTTGATAGGAGTCCCAGGATTCCTGTGGCACGTGGAAAGGGACCCTTTGTCTCCCGCCTCAGCTGGAGAGGCCTCCCAATTGCCTTGCCAAGCCTCGAGGAGAATCCCGAGTTGTGTCTCGCAACTAGGCAAGAGTCCTGACGTGGCTGAACAAACACGTGTGTGGAAGGGCCATCCCCGTCGTAACTCGAGAATATACCCCAGGTTCCCGCCGCAACTCGAGAAAAACCATGAGACTTCCCCCTCGCCGCGAGATGAGGCCCGATTCCCCTGCACTGCGTGCAGAGCAATTCTGTGTTGCACATCACACATGAAAGGAGCCTTGATTTCCTTGATGGCACTCCAGAGAAACCCCAAGAACACTGTTTCAAGGCTAGAGGGATCCTGAGGTCATTGTAGCAACACGAAAGAGCTCCGTGGACCAAAAATCAACTCGAGATGAGAGGTTAGTCCCTAGCTTCGACTCCAGAGGAATACCACCTTACCACAAGCACCTCAAGAGGAGGCTTCTCTCAGCTCTAGGTATGTGAGAGGGACCCTGAGTTTGCGGCCTCAAGTGGAATGGACACCACGATGACCTGACTCGAAATAAGGCCGGATATCCCTGCAGTGACTGGAATGCAGGCTCGTCTTGCATCTCCCAAGACGAAAGGGTGTCTGAATCCCCTGTGGAGACCACAGAGAAAGACCTAGTTCCCCACCTCATCGCGACCGGAGGCCTCACATCCTTTGAAAACTCCAGAGGTACGCAGAGATCAGTGCCTCCAAAGGAGACGATGCCTGAGTCATCGTGAAACTTGATAGGAGACCCAGGATTCCTGTGGCACGTGGAAAGGGACCCTTGGTCTCCCGTCTCAGCTGGAGAGGCGTCCCAATTGCCCTGCAAAACCTCGAGGAGAATCCCGAGTTGTCCCTCGCAACTAGGCAGGAGTCCTGACGTGGCTGAACAAACACGTGGGTGGAAGGGCCATCCACGTCGTAACTCGAGAATATACCCCAGGTTCCCGCCGCAACTCGAGAAAAGCCATGAGACTTCCCCCTCGCCGCGAGATGAGGCCCGATTCCCCTGCACTGCGTGCAGAGCAATTCTGTGTTGCACATCACACATGAAAGGAGCCTTGATTTCCTTCATGGCACTCCAGAGAAACCCCAAGAACACTGTTTCAAGGCTAGAGGGATCCTGAGGTCACTGTAGCAAAACGAAAGAGCTCCGTGGACCCAAAATCAACACGAGATGAGAGGTTAGTCCATGGCTTCGACTCCTGAGGAATACCACCTTACCACAAGCACCTCAAGAGGAGGCTTCTCTCAGCTCTAGGTATGTGAGAGGGATCCTGAGTTTGAGGCCTCAAGTGGAATGGAAACCGCGATGCCCTGACTCGAAATAAGGCCGGATATCCCTGCAGTGACTTGAATGCAGGCTCGTCTTGCATCTCCCAAGAAGAAAGGATGTCTGAATTCCCTGTGGAGACCACAGAGAAACACCTAGTTTCCCACCTCATCGCGACCGGAGCCCTCACATCCTTTGAAAACTCCAGAGGTACGCGGAGATCAGTGCCTCCAAAGGAGACGATGCCTGACTCCTCGTGAAACTTGATAGGAGTCCTAGGATTCTTGTGGCACGTGGAAAGGGACCCTTGGTCTCCCGCCTCAGCTGGAGAGGCCTTCCAATTGCCCTGCCAAACCTCGAGGAGAATCCCGAGTTGTCCCTCGCAACTAGGCAGGAGTCCTGACGTGGCTGAACAAACACGTGGGTGGAAGGGCCATCCCCGTCGTAACTCGAGAATATACCCCAGGTTCCCGCCGCAACTCGAGAAAAACCATGAGACTTCCCCCTCGATGCGAGATGAGGCCCGATTCCCCTGTACTGCGTGCAGAGCAATTCCGTCTTGCACATCACACATGAAAGGAGCCTTGATTTCCTTGATGGCACTCCAGAGAAACCCCAAGAACACTGTTTCAAGGATAGAGGGATCCTGAGGTCACTGTAGCAACACGAAAGAACTCTGTGGACCAAAAATCAACTCGAAAAGAGAGGTTAGTCCCTGGATTCGTCTCCAGAGGAATACCACCTTACCACAAGCACCTCAAGAGGAGGCTTCTCTCAGCTCTAGGTATGTGAGAGGGACCCTGAGTTTGCGGCCTCAAGTGGAATGGACACCGCGATGCCCTGACTCGAAATAAGGCCGGATATCCCTGCAGTGACTTCAATGCAGTCTCGTCTTGCATCTCCCAGGACGAAAGGATGTCTGAATCCCCTGTGGAAAGCACAGAGAAAGACTTAGTTCCCCACCTCATCGCGACCGATAGCCTCACATCCTTTGAAAACTCCAGAGGCACGCGGAGATCAGTGCCTCCAAAGGAGACGATGCCTGACTCCTCGTGAAACTTGATAGGAGTCCCAGGATTCCTGTGGCACGTGGAAAGGGACCCTTGGTCTCCCGCCTCAGCTGGAGAGGCTTCCCAATTGCCTTGCCAAGCCTCGAGGAGAATCCCGAGTTGTGTCTCGCAACTAGGCAAGAGTCCTGACATGGCGGAACAAACACGTGTGTGGAAGGGCCATCCCCGTCGTAACTCGAGAATATACCCCAGGTTCCCGCCGCAACTCGAGAAAAACCATGAGACTTCCCCCTCGCCACGAGATGAGGCCCGATTCCCGTGCACTGCGTGCAGAGCAATTCTGTGTTGCACATCACACATGAAAGGAGCCTTGATTTCCTTGATGGCACTCCAGAGAAACCCCAAGAACACTGTTTCAAGGCTAGAGGGATCCTGAGGTCACTGTAGCAACACAAAAGAGCTCCGTGGACCCAAAATCAACTCGAGATGAGAGGTTAGTCCCTGGCTTCGACTCCAGAGGAATACCACCTTACCACAAGCACCTCAAGAGGAGGCTTCTCTCAGCTCTAGGTATGTGAGAGGGACCCTGAGTTTGCGGCCTCAAGTGGAATGGACACCGCGATGCCCTGACTCGAAATAAGGCCGGATATCCCTGCAGTGACTGGAATGCAGGCTCGTCTTGCATCTCCCAAGACAAAAGGGTGTCTGAATCCCCTGTGGAGACCACAGAGAAAGACCTAGTTCCCCACCTCATCGCGACAGGAGGCCTCAAATCCTTTGAAAACTCCAGAGGTATGCGGAGATCAGTGCCTCCAAAGGAGACGATGCCTGACTCCTCGTGAAACTTGATAGGAGACCCAGGATTCCTGTGGCACGTTGAAAGGGACCCTTGGTCTCCCGCCTCAGCTGGAGAGGCGTCCCAATTGCCCTGCAAAGCCTCGAGGAGAATCCAGAGTTGTCCCTCGCAACTAGGCAGGAGTCCTGACATGGCTGAACAAACACGTGTGTGGAAGGGCCATCCCCGTCGTAACTCGAGAATATATCCCAGGTTCCCGCCGCAACACGAGAAAAACCATGAGACTTCCCCCTCGCCGCGAGATGTGGCCCGTTTCCCCTGCACTGCGTGCAGAGCAATTCCGTGTTGCACATCACACATGAAAGGAGCCTTGATTTCCTTCATGGCACTCCAGAGAAACCCCAAGAACACTGTTTCAAGGCTAGAGGGATCCTGAGGTCACTGTAGAAACACGAAAGAGCTCCGTGGACCAAGAATCAACACGAGATGAGAGGTTAGTCCCTGGCTTCGACTCCTGAGGAATACCACTTTATCACAAGCACCTCAAGAGGAGGCTTCTCTCAGCTCTAGGTATGTGAGAGGGATCCTGAGTTTGCGGCCTCAAGTGGAATGGACACCGCGATGCCCTGACTCGAAATAAGGCCGGATATCCCTGCAGTGACTTCAATGCATGCTCGTCTTGCATCTCCCAAGAAGAAAGGATGTCTGAATCCCCTGTGGAGACCACAGAGAAACACCTAGTTCCCCACCTCATCGCGACCGGAGGCCTCACATCCTTTGAAAACTCCAGAGGTACGCGGAGATCAGTGCCTCCAAAGGATAGGATGCCTGACTCCTCGTGAAACTTGATAGGAGTCCCAGGATTCTTGTGGCACGTGGAAAGGGACCCTTGGTCTCCCGCCTCAGCTGGAGAGGCGTTCCAATTGCCCTGCCAAGCCTCGAGGAGAATCCCGAGTTGTCCCTCGCAACTAGGCAGGAGTCCTGACGTGGCTGAACAAACACGTGGGTGGAAGGGCCATCCCCGTCGTAACTCAAGAATATACCCCAGGTTCCCGCCGCAACTCGAGAAAAACCGTGAGACTTCCCCCTCGCCGCGAGATGAGGCCCGATTCCCCTGCACTGCGTGCAGAGCAATTCCGTGTTGCACATCACACATGAAAGGAGCCTTGATTTCCTTGATGGCACTCCAGAGAAACCCCAAGAACACTGTTTCAAGGCTAGAGGGATCCTGAGGTCACTGTAGCAACACGAAAGAGCTCCGTGGGCCAAAAATCAACTCGAGATGAGAGGTTAGTCCCTGGCTTCGCCTCCAGAGGAATACCACCTTACCACAAGCACCTCAAGAGGAGGCTTCTCTCAGCTCTAGGTATGTGAGAGGGACCCTGAGTTTGCGGCCTCAAGTGGAATGGACACCGCGATGCCCTGACGCGAAATAAGGCTGCATATCGCTGCAGTGACTTGAATGCAGGCTCGTCTTGCATCTCCCAAGATGAAAGGATGTCTGAATCCCCTGTGGAGACCACAGAGAAAGACCTAGTTCCCCACCTCATCGCGACCGGAGGCCTCACATCCTTTGAAAACTCCAGAGGCACGCGGAGATCTGTGCCTCCAAAGGAGACGATGCCTGACTCCTCCTGAAACTTGATAGGAGTCCCAGGATTCCTGTGGCACTTGGAAAGGGACCCTTGGTCTCCCGCCTCAGCTGGAGAGGCGTCCCAATTGCCTTGCCAAGCCTCGAGGAGAATCCCGAGTTGTGTCTCGCAACTTTGCAGGAGTCCTGACGTGGCTGAACAAACACGTGTGTGGAAGGGCCATCCCCGTCGTAACTCGAGAATATACCCGAGGTTCCCGCCGCAACTCGAAAAAAACCATGAGACTTGCCCCTCGCCGCGAGATGAGGCCCGATTCCCCTGCACTGCGTGCAGAGCAATTCTGTGTTGCACATCACACGTGAAAGGAGCCTTGATTTCCTTGATGGCACTCCAGAGAAACCCCAAGAACACTGTTTCAAGGCTAGAGGGATCCTGAGGTCACTGTAGCAACACGAAAGAGCTCCGTGGACCCAAAATCAACTCGAGATGAGAGGTTAGTCCCTGGCTTCGACTCCAGAGGAATACCACCTTACCACAAGCACCTCAAGAGGAGGCTTCTCTCAGCTCTAGGTATGTGAGAGGGACCCTGAGTTTGCGGCCTCAAGTGGAATGGACACCGCGATGCCCTGACGCGAAATAAGGCTGGATATCCCTGCAGTGACTTGAATGCAGGCTCGTCTTGCATCTCCCAAGATGAAAGGATGTCTGAATCCCCTGTGGAGACCACAGAGAAAGACCTAGTTCCCCACCTCATCGCGACCGGAGGCCTCACATCCTTTGAAAACTCCAGAGGTACGCGGAGATCAGTGCCTCCAAAGGAGACGATGCCTGACTCCTCGTGAAACTTGATAGGAGTCCCAGGATTCCTGTGGCACGTGGAAAGGGACCCTTGGTCTCCCGCCTCAGCTGGAGAGGCGTCCCAATTGCCCTGCCAAGCCTCGAGGAGAATCCCGAGTTGTGTCTCGCAACTAGGCAAGATTCCTGACGTGGCTGAACAAACACGTGTGTGGAAGGGCCATCCCCGTCGTAACTCGAGAATATACCCCAGGTTCCCGCCGCAACTCGAGAAAAACCATGAGACTTCCCCTTCGCCGCCAGATGAGGCCCGATTCCCCTGCACTGCGTGCACAGCAATTCTGTGTTGCACATCACACATGAAAGGAGCCTTGATTTCCTTCATGGCACTCCAGAGAAACCCCAAGAACACTGTTTCAAGGCTAGAGGGATCCTGAGGTCACTGTAGCAACACGAAAGAGCTCCGTGGACCAAAAATCAACTCGAGATGAGAGGTTAGTCCCTGGCTTCGACTCCAGAGGAATACCACCTTACCACAAGCACCTCAAGAGGAGGCTTCTCTCAGCTCTAGGTATGTGAGAGGGACCCTGAGCTTGCGGCCTCAAGTGGAATGGACACCACGATGCCCTGACTCGAAATAAGGCCGGATATCCCTACAGTGACTTGAATGCAGGCTCGTCTTGCATCTCCCAAGACGAAAGGGTGTCTGAATCCCCTGTGGAGACCACAGAGAAAGACCTAGTTCCCCACCTCATCGCGACAGGAGGCCTCAAACCTTTGAAAACTCCAGAGGTATGCGGAGATCAGTGCCTCCAAAGGAGACGATGCCTGACTCCTGGTGAACCTTGATAGGAGACCCAGGATTCCTGTGGCACGTGGAAAGGGACCCTTGGTCTCCCGCCTCAGCTGGAGAGGCGTCCCAATTGCCCTGCAAAGCCTCGAGGAGAATCCCGAGTTGTCCCTCGCAACTAGGCAGGAGTCCTGACGTCGCTGAAGAAACACGTGGGTGGAAGGGCCATCCCCGTCGTAACTCGAGAATATACCCCAGGTTCCCGCTGCAACTCGAGAAAAACCATGAGACTTCCCCCTCGCCGCGAGATGAGGCCCGATTCCCCTGCACTGCGTGCAGAGCAATTCCATGTTGCACATCACACATGAAAGGAGCCTTGATTTCCTTGATGGAACTCCAGAGAAACACCAAGAACACTGTTTCTAGGCTAGAGGGATCCTGAGGTCACTGGGGCAACACGAAAGAGCTCCGTGGACCAAGATTCAACAAGAGATGAGAGATTAGTCCCTGGCTTCGACTCCTGAGGAATACCACCTTACCACAAGCACCTCAAGAGGAGGCTTCTCTCAGCTCTAGGTATGTGAGAGGGACCCTGAGTTTGTGGCCTCAAGTGGAATGGACACCGCGATGCCCTGACTCGAAATAAGGCCGGATATCCCTGCAGTGACTTCAATGCAGGCTCGTCTTGCATCTCCCAGGACGAAAGGATGTCTGAATCCCCTGTGGAAAGCACAGAGAAAGACTTAGTTCCCCACCTCATCGCGACCGATAGCCTCACATCCTTTGAAAGCTCCAGAGGTACGCGGAGATCAGTGCCTCCAAAGGAGACGATGCCTGACTCCTCGTGAAACTTGATAGGAGTCCCAGGATTCCTGTGGCACTTGGAAAGGGACACTTGGTCTCCCGCCTCAGCTGGAGAGGCGTCCCAATTGCCCTGCCAAGCCTCGAGGAGAATCCAGAGTTGTCCCTCACAACTAGGCAGGAGTCCTGACGTCACTGAAGAAACACGTGGGTGGAAGGGCCATCCCCGTCGTAACTTGAGAATATACCCCAGGTTCCCGCCGCAACTCGAGAAAAACCATGAGACTTCCCCCTCGCCGCGAGATGAGGCCCGATTCCCCTGCACTGCGTGCAGAGCAATTCTGTGTTGCACATCACACATGAAAGGAGCCTTGACTTCCTTCATGGCACTCCAGAGAAACCCCAAGAACACTGTTTCAAGGCTAGAGGGATCCTGAGGTCACTGTATCAACACGAAAGAGCTCCGTGGACCAAAAATCAACTCGAGATGAGAGGTTAGTCCCTAGCTTCGACTCCAGAGGAATACCACCTTACCACAAGCACCTCAAGAGGAGGCTTCTCTCAGCTCTAGGTATGTGAGAGGGACACTGAGTTTGCGGCCTCAAGTGGAATGGACATCGCGATGCCCTGACTCGAAATAAGGCCGGATATCCCTGCAGTGACTTGAATGCACCTCGTCTTGCATCTCCCAAGAAGAAAGGATGTCTGAATCCCCTGTGGAGACCACAGAGAAACACCTAGTTCCCCACCTCATCGCGACCGCAGGCCTCACATCCTTTGAAAACTCCAGAGGTACGCGGAGATCAGTGCCTCCAAAGGAGACGATGCCTGACTCCTCGTGAAACTTGATAGGAGTCCCAGGATTCTTGTGGCACGTGGAAAGGGACACTTGGTCTCCTGCCTCAGCTGGAGAGGCGTTCCAATTGCCCTGCCAAGCCTCGAGGAGAATCCCGAGTTGTCCCTCGCAACTAGGCAGGAGTCCTGACGTGGCTGAACAAACACGTGGGTGGAAGGGCCATCCCCGTCGTAACTCGAGAATATACCCCAGGTTCCCGCCGCAACTCGAGAAAAACCATGAGACTTCTCCCTCGATGCGAGATGAGGCCCGATTCCCCTGTACTGCGTGCAGAGCAATTCCGTCTTGCACATCACACATGAAAGGAGCCTTGATTTCCTTGATGGCACTCCAGAGAAACCCCAAGAACACTGTTTCAAGGCTAGAGGGATCCTGAAGTCACTGTAGCAACACGAAAGAGCTCCGTGGGCCAAAAATCAACTCGAGATGAGAGGTTAGTCCCTGGCTTCGACTCCAGAGGAATACCACCTTACCACAAGCACCTAAAGAGGAGGCTTCTCTCAGCTCTAGGTATGTGAGAGGGACCCTGAGTTTGCGGCCTCAAGTGGAATGGACACCGCGATGCCCTGACGCGAAATAAGGCTGGATATCCCTGCAGTGACTTAAATGCAGGCTCGTCTTGCATCTCCCAAGATGAAAGGATGTCTGAATCCCCTGTGGAGACCACAGAGAAACACCTAGTTCCCCACCTCATCGCGACCGGAGGCCTCACATCCTTTGAAAACTCCAGAGGTACGCGGAGATCAGTGCCTCCAAAGGAGACGATGCCTGACTCCTCGTGAAACTTGATAGGAGACCCAGGATTCCTGTGGCACGTGGAAAGGGACCCTTGGTCTCCCGCCTCAGCTGGAGAGGCGTCCCAATTGCCTTGAAAAGCCTCGAGGAGAATCCCGAGTTGTGTCTCGCAACTAGGCAAGAGTCCTGACGTGGCTGAACAAACACGTGTGTGGAAGGGCCATCCCCGTCGTAACTCGAGAATATACCCCAGGTTCCCGCCGCAACTCGAGAAAAACCATGAGACTTCCCCTTCGCCGCCAGATGAGGCCCGATTCCCCTGCACTGCGTGCAGAGCAATTCTGTGTTGCACATCACACATGAAAGGAGCCTTGATTTCCTTCATGGCACTCCAGAGAAACACCAAGAACACTGTTTCAAGGATAGAGGGATCCTGAGGTCACTGTAGCAACACGAAAGAGCTCCGTGGACCAAAAATCAACTCGAGATGAGAGGTTAGTCCCTGGCTTCGACTCCAGAGGAATACCACCTTACCACAAGCACCTCAAGAGGAGGCTTCTCTCAGCTCTAGGTATGTGAGAGGGACCCTGAGTTTGCGGCCTCAAGTGGAATGGACACCACGATGCCCTGACTCGAAATAAAGCCGGATATCAATGCAGTGACTGGAATGCAGGCTCGTCTTGCATCTCCCAAGACGAAAGGGTGTCTGAATCCCCTGTGGAGACCACAGAGAAAGACCTAGTTCCCCACCTCATCGCGACAGGAGTCCTCAAACCTTTGAAAACTCCAGAGGTATGCGGAGATCAGTGCCTCCAAAGCAGACGATGCCTGACTCCTGGTGAAACTTGATAGGAGACCCAGGATTCCTGTGGCACGTGGAAAGGGACCCTTGGTCTCCCGTCTCAGCTGGAGAGGCGTCCCAATTGCCCTGCAAAGCCTCGAGGAGAATCCCGAGTTGTCCCTCGCAACTAGGCAGGAGTCCTGACGTCACTGAAGAAACACGTGGGTGGAAGGGCCATCCCCGTCGTAACTCGAGAATATACCCCAGGTTCCCGCTGCAACTCGAGAAAAACCATGAGACTTCCCCCTCGCCGCGAGATGAGGCCCGATTCCACTGCACTGCGTGCAGAGCAATTCCGTCTTGCACATCACACATGAAAGGAGCCTTGATTTCCTTAATGGAACTCCAGAGAAACCCCAAGAACACTGTTTCAAGGCTAGAGGGATCCTGAGGTCACTGTAGCAACACGAAAGATCTCCGTGGACCAAGATTCAACACGAGATGAGAGGTTAGTCCCTGGCTTCGACTCCTGAGGAATACCACCTTACCACAAGCACCTCAAGAGGAGGCTTCTCTCAGCTCTAGGTATGTGAGAGGGACCCTGAGTTTGTGGCCTCAAGTGGAATGGACACCGCGATGCCCTGACTCGAAATAAGGCCAGATATCCCTGCAGTGACTTCAATGCAGGCTCGTCTTGCATCTCCCAGGACGAAAGGATGTCTGAATCCCCTGTGGAAAGCACAGAGAAAGACTTTGTTCCCCACCTCATCGCGACCGATACCGTCACATCCTTTGAAAACTCCAGAGGTACGCGGAGATCAGTGCCTCCAAAGGAGACGATGCCTGACTCCTCGTGAAACTTGATAGGAGTCCCAGGATTCCTGTGGCACGTGGAAAGGGACCCTTGGTCTCCCGCCTCAGCTGGAGAGGCGTCCCAATTGCCTTGCCAAGCCTCGAGGAGAATCCAGAGTTGTCCCTCGCAACTAGGCAGGAGTCCTGACGTTGCTGAAGAAACACGTGGGTGGAAGGGCCATCCCCGTCGTAACTCGAGAATATACCCCAGGTTTCCGCCGCAACTCGAGAAAAACCATGAGACTTCCCCCTCGCCGCGAGATGAGGCCCGATTCCCCTGCACTGCGTGCAGAGCAATTCTGTGTTGCACATCACACATGAAAGGAGCTTTGATTTCCTTCATGGCACTCCAGAGAAACCCCAAGAACACTGTTTCAAGGCTAGAGGGATCCTGAGGTCACTGTAGCAACACGAAAGAACTCTGTGAACCAAAAATCAACTCGAGATGAGAGGTAAGTCCCTGGCTTCGACTCCAGAGGAATACCACCTTACCAGAAGCACCTCAAGAGGAGGCTTCTCTCAGCTCTAGGTATGTGAGAGGGACCCTGAGTTTGCGGCCTCAAGTGGAATGGACACCGCGATGCCCTGACTCGAAATAAGGCCGGATATCCCTGCAGTGACTTGAATGCAGCCTCGTCTTGCATCTCCCAAGACGAAAGGGTGTCTGAATCCCCTGTGGAGACCACAGAGAAAGACCTAGTTCCCCACCTCATCGCGACAGGAAGCCTCAAATCCTTTGAAAACTCCAGAGGTATGCGGAGATCAGTGCCTCCAAAGGAGACGATGCCTGACTCCTCGTGAAACTTGATAGGAGACCCAGGATTCCTGTGGCACGTTGAAAGGGACCCTTGGTCTCCCGCCTCAGCTGGAGAGGCGTCCCAATTGCCCTGCAAAGCCTCGAGGAGAATCCCAAGTTGTCCCTCGCAACTAGGCAGGAGTCCTGACATGGCTGAACAAACACGTGTGTGGAAGGGCCATCCCCGTCGTAACTCGAGAATATACCCCAGGTTCCCGCCGCAACACGAGAAAAACCATGAGACTTCCCCCTCGCAGCGAGATGTGGCCCGTTTCCCCTGCACTGCGTGCAGAGCAATTCCGTGTTGCACATCACACATGAAAGGAGCCTTGATTTCCTTGATGGCACTCCAGAGAAACCCCAAGAACACTGTTTCAAGGCTAGAGGGATCCTGAGGTCACTGTAGAAACACGAAAGAGCTCCGTGGACCAAGAATCAACACGAGATGAGAGGTTAGTCCCTGGCTTCGACTCCTGAGGAATACCACTTTATCACAAGCACCTCAAGAGGAGGCTTCTCTCAGCTCTAGGTATGTGAGAGGGACCCTGAGTTTGCGGCCTCAAGTGGAATGGACACCACGATGACCTGACTCGAAATAAGGCCGGATATCCCTGCAGTGACTGGAATGCAGGCTCGTCTTGCATCTCCCAAGACGAAAGGGTGTCTGAATCCCCTGTGGAGACCACAGAGAAAGACCTAGTTCCCCACCTCATCGCGACCGGAGGCCTCACATCCTTTGAAAACTCCAGAGGTACGCGGAGATCAGTGCCTCCAAAGGAGACGATGCCTGAGTCATCGTGAAACTTGATAGGAGACCCAGGATTCCTGTGGCACGTGGAAAGGGACCCTTGGTCTCCCGTCTCAGCTGGAGAGGCGTCCCAATTGCCCTGCAAAACCTCGAGGAGAATCCCGAGTTGTCCCTCGCAACTAGGCAGGAGTCCTGACATCGCTGAACAAACACGTGGGTGGAAGGGCCATCCCCGTCGTAACTCGAGAATATACCCCAGGTTCCCGCCGCAACTCGAGAAAAGCCATGAGACTTCCCCCTCGCCGCGAGATGAGGCCCGATTCCCCTGCACTGCGTGCAGAGCAATTCCGTGTTGCACATCACACATGAAAGGAGCCTTGATTTCCTTCATGGCACTCCAGAGAAACCCCAAGAACACTGTTTCAAGGCTAGAGGGATCCTGAGGTCACTGGAGCAACACGAAAGAGCTCCGTGGACCCAAAATCAACACGAGATGAGAGGTTAGTCCATGGCTTCGACTCCTGAGAAATACCACCTTACCACAAGCATCTCAAGAGGAGGCTTCTCTCAGCTCTAGGTATGTGAGAGGGATCCTGAGTTTGAGGCCTCAAGTGGAATGAAAACCGCGATGCCCTGACTCGAAATAAGGCCGGATATCCCTGCAGTGACTTGAATGCAGGCTCGTCTTGCATCTCCCAAGAAGAAAGGATGTCTGAATCCCCTGTGGAGACCACAGAGAAACACCTAGTTCCCCACCTCATCGCGACCGGAGGCCTCACATCCTTTGAAAACTCCAGAGGTACGCGGAGATCAGTGCCTCCAAAGGAGACGATGCCTGACTCCTCGTGAAACTTGATAGGAGACCCAGGATTCCTGTGGCACGTGGAAAGGGACCCTTGGTCTCCCGCCTCAGCTGGAGAGGCGTCCCAATTGCCTTGAAAAGCCTCGAGGAGAATCCCGAGTTGTGTCTCGCAACTAGGCAAGAGTCCTGACGTGGCTGAACAAACACGTGTGTGGAAGGGCCATCCCCGTCGTAACTCGAGAATATACCCCAGGTTCCCGCCGCAACTCGAGAAAAACCATGAGACTTCCCCTTCGCCGCCAGATGAGGCCCGATTCCCCTGCACTGCGTGCAGAGCAATTCTGTGTTGCACATCACACATGAAAGGAGCCTTGATTTCCTTCATGGCACTCCAGAGAAACACCAAGAACACTGTTTCAAGGATAGAGGGATCCTGAGGTCACTGTAGCAACACGAAAGAGCTCCGTGGACCAAAAATCAACTCGAGATGAGAGGTTAGTCCCTGGCTTCGACTCCAGAGGAATACCACCTTACCACAAGCACCTCAAGAGGAGGCTTCTCTCAGCTCTAGGTATGTGAGAGGGACCCTGAGTTTGCGGCCTCAAGTGGAATGGACACCACGATGCCCTGACTCGAAATAAAGCCGGATATCAATGCAGTGACTGGAATGCAGGCTCGTCTTGCATCTCCCAAGACGAAAGGGTGTCTGAATCCCCTGTGGAGACCACAGAGAAAGACCTAGTTCCCCACCTCATCGCGACAGGAGTCCTCAAACCTTTGAAAACTCCAGAGGTATGCGGAGATCAGTGCCTCCAAAGCAGACGATGCCTGACTCCTGGTGAAACTTGATAGGAGACCCAGGATTCCTGTGGCACGTGGAAAGGGACCCTTGGTCTCCCGTCTCAGCTGGAGAGGCGTCCCAATTGCCCTGCAAAGCCTCGAGGAGAATCCCGAGTTGTCCCTCGCAACTAGGCAGGAGTCCTGACGTCGCTGAAGAAACACGTGGGTGGAAGGGCCATCCCCGTCGTAACTCGAGAATATACCCCAGGTTCCCGCTGCAACTCGAGAAAAACCATGAGACTTCCCCCTCGCCGCGAGATGAGGCCCGATTCCACTGCACTGCGTGCAGAGCAATTCCGTCTTGCACATCACACATGAAAGGAGCCTTGATTTCCTTAATGGAACTCCAGAGAAACCCCAAGAACACTGTTTCAAGGCTAGAGGGATCCTGAGGTCACTGTAGCAACACGAAAGAGCTCCGTGGACCAAGATTCAACACGAGATGAGAGGTTAGTCCCTGGCTTCGACTCCTGAGGAATACCACCTTACCACAAGCACCTCAAGAGGAGGCTTCTCTCAGCTCTAGGTATGTGAGAGGGACCCTGAGTTTGTGGCCTCAAGTGGAATGGACACCGCGATGCCCTGACTCGAAATAAGGCCGGATATCCCTGCAGTGACTTCAATGCAGGCTCGTCTTGCATCTCCCAGGACGAAAGGATGTCTGAATCCCCTGTGGAAAGCACAGAGAAAGACTTAGTTGCCCACCTCATCGCGACCGATACCGTCACATCCTTTGAAAACTCCAGAGGTACGCGGAGATCAGTGCCTCCAAAGGAGACGATGCCTGACTCCTCGTGAAACTTGATAGGAGTCCCAGGATTCCTGTGGCTCGTGGAAAGGGACACTTGGTCTCCCGCCTCAGCTGGAGAGGCGTCCCAATTGCCTTGCCAAGCCTCGAGGAGAATCCAGAGTTGTCCCTCGCAACTAGGCAGGAGTCCTGACGTTGCTGAAGAAACACGTGGGTGGAAGGGCCATCCCCGTCGTAACTCGAGAATATACCCCAGGTTTCCGCCGCAACTCGAGAAAAACCATGAGACTTCCCCCTCGCCGCGAGATGAGGCCCGATTCCCCTGCACTGCGTGCAGAGCAATTCTGTGTTGCACATCACACATGAAAGGAGCTTTGATTTCCTTCATGGCACTCCAGAGAAACCCCAAGAACACTGTTTCAAGGCTAGAGGGATCCTGAGGTCACTGTAGCAACACGAAAGAACTCTGTGAACCAAAAATCAACTCGAGATGAGAGGTAAGTCCCTGGCTTCGACTCCAGAGGAATACCACCTTACCAGAAGCACCTCAAGAGGAGGCTTCTCTCAGCTCTAGGTATGTGAGAGGGACCCTGAGTTTGCGGCCTCAAGTGGAATGGACACCGCGATGCCCTGACTCGAAATAAGGCCGGATATCCCTGCAGTGACTTGAATGCAGCCTCGTCTTGCATCTCCCAAGACGAAAGGGTGTCTGAATCCCCTGTGGAGACCACAGAGAAAGACCTAGTTCCCCACCTCATTGCGACCGGAGGCCTCAAATCCTTTGAAAACTCCAGAGGTATGCGGAGATCAGTGCCTCCAAAGGAGACGATGCCTGACTCCTCGTGAAACTTGATAGGAGACCCAGGATTCCTGTGGCACGTTGAAAGGGACCCTTGGTCTCCCGCCTCAGCTGGAGAGGCGTCCCAATTGCCCTGCAAAGCCTCGAGGAGAATCCCAAGTTGTCCCTCGCAACTAGGCAGGAGTCCTGACATGGCTGAACAAACACGTGTGTGGAAGGGCCATCCCCGTCGTAACTCGAGAATATACCCCATGTTCCCGCCGCAACACGAGAAAAACCATGAGACTTCCCCCTCGCAGCGAGATGTGGCCCGTTTCCCCTGCACTGCGTGCAGAGCAATTCCGTGTTGCACATCACACATGAAAGGAGCCTTGATTTCCTTGATGGCACTCCAGAGAAACCCCAAGAACACTGTTTCAAGGCTAGAGGGATCCTGAGGTCACTGTAGAAACACGAAAGAGCTCCGTGGACCAAGAATCAACACGAGATGAGAGGTTAGTCCCTGGCTTCGACTCCTGAGGAATACCACTTTATCACAAGCACCTCAAGAGGAGGCTTCTCTCAGCTCTAGGTATGTGAGAGGGACCCTGAGTTTGCGGCCTCAAGTGGAATGGACACCACGATGACCTGACTCGAAATAAGGCCGGATATCCCTGCAGTGACTGGAATGCAGGCTCGTCTTGCATCTCCCAAGACGAAAGGGTGTCTGAATCCCCTGTGGAGACCACAGAGAAAGACCTAGTTCCCCACCTCATCGCGACCGGAGGCCTCACATCCTTTGAAAACTCCAGAGGTACGCGGAGATCAGTGCCTCCAAAGGAGACGATGCCTGAGTCATCGTGAAACTTGATAGGAGACCCAGGATTCCTGTGGCACGTGGAAAGGGACCCTTGGTCTCCCGTCTCAGCTGGAGAGGCGTCCCAATTGCCCTGCAAAACCTCGAGGAGAATCCCGAGTTGTCCCTCGCAACTAGGCAGGAGTCCTGACATCGCTGAACAAACACGTGGGTGGAAGGGCCATCCCCGTCGTAACTCGAGAATATACCCCAGGTTCCCGCCGCAACTCGAGAAAAGCCATGAGACTTCCCCCTCGCCGCGAGATGAGGCCCGATTCCCCTGCACTGCGTGCAGAGCAATTCTGTGTTGCACATCACACATGAAAGGAGCCTTGATTTCCTTCATGGCACTCCAGAGAAACCCCAAGAACACTGTTTCAAGGCTAGAGGGATCCTGAGGTCACTGGAGCAACACGAAAGAGCTCCGTGGACCCAAAATCAACACGAGATGAGAGGTTAGTCCATGGCTTCGACTCCTGAGAAATACCACCTTACCACAAGCATCTCAAGAGGAGGCTTCTCTCAGCTCTAGGTATGTGAGAGGGATCCTGAGTTTGAGGCCTCAAGTGGAATGAAAACCGCGATGCCCTGACTCGAAATAAGGCCGGATATCCCTGCAGTGACTTGAATGCAGGCTCGTCTTGCATCTCCCAAGAAGAAAGGATGTCTGAATTCCCTGTGGAGACCACAGAGAAACACCTAGTTCCACACATCATTGCGACCGGAGCCCTCACATCCTTTGAAAACTCCAGAGGTACGCGGAGATCAGTGCCTCCAAAGGAGACGATGCCTGACTCCTCGTGAAACTTGATAGGAGTCCTAGGATTCTTGTGGCACGTGGAAAGGGACCCTTGGTCTCCCGCCTCAGCTGGAGAGGCGTTCCAATTGCCCTGCCAAGCCTCGAGGAGAATCCCGAGTTGTCCCTCGCAACTAGGCAGGAGTCCTGACGTGGCTGAACAAACACGTGGGTGGAAGGGCCATCCCCGTCGTAACTCGAGAATATACCCCAGGTGCCCGCCGCAACTCGAGAAAAACCATGAGACTTCCCACTCGATGCGAGATGAGGCCCGATTCCCCTGTACTGCGTGCAGAGCAATTCCGTCTTGCACATCACACATGAAAGGAGCCTTGATTTCCTTGATGGCACTCCAGAGAAACCCCAAGAACACTGTTTAAAGGATAGAGGGATCCTGAGGTCACTGTAGCAACACGAAAGAACTCTGTGGACCAAAAATCAACTCGAAAAGAGAGGTTAGTCCCTGGATTCGTCTCCAGAGGAATACCACCTTACCACAAGCACCTCAAGAGGAGGCTTCTCTCAGCTCTAGGTATGTGAGAGGGACCCTGAGTTTGCGGCCTCAAGTGGAATGGACACCGCGATGCCCTGACTCGAAATAAGGCCGGATATCCCTGCAGTGACTTCAATGCAGTCTCGTCTTGCATCTCCCAGGACGAAAGGATGTCTGAATCCCCTGTGGAAAGCACAGAGAAAGACTTAGTTCCCCACCTCATCGCGACCGATAGCCTCACATCCTTTGAAAACTCCAGAGGCACGCGGAGATCAGTGCCTCCAAAGGAGACGATGCCTGACTCCTCGTGAAACTTGATAGGAGTCCCAGGATTCCTGTGGCACTTATAAAGGGACACTTGGTCTCCCGCCTCAGCTGGAGAGGCGTCCCAATTGCCCTGCCAAGCCTCGAGGAGAATCCAGAGTTGTCCCTCGCAACTAGGCAGGAGTCCTGACGTTGCTGAAGAAACACGTGGGTGGAAGGGCCATCCCCGTCGTAACTCGAGAATATACCCCAGGTTTCCGCCGCAACTCGAGAAAAACCATGAGACTTCCCCCTCGCCGCGAGATGAGGCCCGATTCCCCTGCACTGCGTGCAGAGCAATTCTGTGTTGCACATCACACATGAAAGGAGCTTTGATTTCCTTCATGGCACTCCAGAGAAACCACAAGAACAATGTTTCAAGGCTAGAGGGATCCTGAGGTCACTGTAGCAACACGAAAGAACTCTGTGGACCAAAAATCAACTCGAGATGAGAGGTAAGTCCCTGGCTTCGACTCCAGAGGAATACCACCTTACCAGAAGCACCTCAAGAGGAGGCTTCTCTCAGCTCTAGGTATGTGAGAGGGACCCTGAGTTTGCGGCCTCAAGTGGAATGGACACCGCGATGCCCTGACTTGAAATAAGGCCGGATATCCCTGCAGTGACTTGAATGCAGCCTCGTCTTGCATCTCCCAAGACGAAAGGGTGTCTGAATCCCCTGTGGAGACCACAGAGAAAGACCTAGTTCCCCACCTCAACGCGACAGGAAGCCTCAAATCCTTTGAAAACTCCAGAGGTATGCGGAGATCAGTGCCTCCAAAGGAGACGATGCCTGACTCCTCGTGAAACTTGATAGGAGACCCAGGATTCCTGTGGCACGTTGAAAGGGACCCTTGGTCTCCCGCCTCAGCTGGAGAGGCGTCCCAATTGCCCTGCAAAGCCTCGAGGAGAATCCCGAGTTGTCCCTCTCAACTAGGCAGGAGTCCTGACATGGCTGAACAAACACGTGTGTGGAAGGGCCATCCCCGTCGTAACTCGAGAATATACCCCAGGTTCCCGCCGCAACACGAGAAAAACAATGAGACTTCCCCCTCGCCGCGAGATGTGGCCCGTTTCCCCTGCACTGCGTGCAGAGCAATTCCGTGTTGCACATCACACATGAAAGGAGCCTTGATTTCCTTGATGGCACTCCAGAGAAACCCCAAGAACACTGTTTCAAGGCTAGAGGGATCCTGAGGTCACTGTAGAAACACGAAAGAGCTCCGTGGACCAAGAATCAACACGAGATGAGAGGTTAGTCCCTGGCTTCGACTCCTGAGGAATACCACTTTATCACAAGCACCTCAAGAGGAGGCTTCTCTCAGCTCTAGGTATGTGAGAGGGATCCTGAGTTTGCGGCCTCAAGTGGAATGGACACCGCGATGCCCTGACTCGAAATAAGGCAGGATATCCCTGCAGTGACTTCAATGCAGGCTCGTCTTGCATCTCCCAAGAAGAAAGGATGTCTGAATCCCCTGTGGAGACCACAGAGAAACACCTAGTTCCCCACCTCATCGCGACCGGAGGCCTCACATCCTTTGAAAACTCCAGAGGTACGCGGAGATCAGTGCCTCCAAAGGATAGGATGCCTGACTCCTCGTGAAACTTGATAGGAGTCCCAGGATTCTTGTGGCACGTGGAAAGGGACCCTTGGTCTCCCGCCTCAGCTGGAGAGGCGTTCCAATTGCCCTGCCAAGCCTCGAGGAGAATCCCGAGTTGTCCCTCGCAACTAGGCAGGAGTCCTGACGTGGCTGAACAAACACGTGGGTGGAAGGGCCATCCCCGTCGTAACTCGAGAATATACCCCAGGTTCCCGCCGCAACTCGAGAAAAACCATGAGACTTCCCCCTCGCCGCGAGATGAGGCCCGATTCCCCTGCACTGCGTGCAGAGCAATTCCGTCTTGCACATCACACATGAAAGGAGCCTTGATTTCCTTGATGGCACTCCAGAGAAACCCCAAGAACACTGTTTCAAGGCTAGAGGGATCCTGAGGTCACTGTAGCAACACGAAAGAGCTCCGTGGGCCAAAAATCAACTCGAGATGAGAGGTTAATCCCTGGCTTCGACTCCAGAGGAATACCACCTTACCACAAGCACCTCAAGAGGAGGCTTCTCTCAGCTCTAGGTATGTGAGAGGGACCCTGAGTTTGCGGCCTCAAGTGGAATGGACACCGCGATGCCCTGACGCGAAATAAGGCTGCATATCGCTGCAGTGACTTGAATGCAGGCTCGTCTTGCATCTCCCAAGAAGAAAGGATGTCTGAATCCCCTGTGGAGACCACAGAGAAAGACCTAGTTCCCCACCTCATCGCGACCGGAGGCCTCACATCCTTTGAAAACTACAGAGGTACGCGGAGATCAGTGCCTCCAAAGGAGACGATGCCTGACTCCTCGTGAAACTTGATAGGAGTCCCAGGATTCCTGTGGCACTTGGAAAGGGACCCTTGGTCTCCCGCCTCAGCTGGAGAGGCGTCCCAATTGCCTTGCCAAGCCTCGAGGAGAATCCCGAGTTGTGTCTCGCAACTTTGCAGGAGTCCTGACGTGGCTGAACAAACACGTGTGTGGAAGGGCCATCCCCGTCGTAACTCGAGAATATACCCGAGGTTCCCGCCGCAACTCGAAAAAAACCATGAGACTTGCCCCTCGCCGCGAGATGAGGCCCGATTCCCCTGCACTGCGTGCAGAGCAATTCTGTGTTGCACATCACACGTGAAAGGAGCCTTGATTTCCTTGATGGCACTCCAGAGAAACCCCAAGAACACTGTTTCAAGGCTAGAGGGATCCTGAGGTCACTGTAGCAACACGAAAGAGCTCCGTGGACCCAAAATCAACTCGAGATGAGAGGTTAGTCCCTGGCTTCGACTCCAGAGGAATACCACCTTACCACAAGCACCTCAAGAGGAGGCTTCTCTCAGCTCTAGGTATGTGAGAGGGACCCTGAGTTTGCGGCCTCAAGTGGAATGGACACCGCGATGCCCTGACTCGAAATAAGGCCGGATATCCCTGCAGTGACTGGAATGCAGGCTCGTCTTGCATCTCCCAAGACAAAAGGGTGTCTGAATCCCCTGTGGAGACCACAGAGAAAGACCTAGTTCCCCACCTCATCGCGACAGGAGGCCTCAAATCCTTTGAAAACTCCAGAGGTATGCGGAGATCAGGGCCTCCAAAGGAGACGATGCCTGACTCCTCGTGAAACTTGATAGGAGTACCAGGATTCCTGTGGCACTTGGAAAGGGATCCTTGGTCTCCCGCCTCAGTTGGAGAGGCGTTCCAATTGCCCTGCCAAGCCTCGAGGAGAATCCCGAGTTGTCCCTCGCAACTAGGCAGAGGTCCTGACGTGGCTGAACAAACACGTGGGTTGAAGGGCCATCCCCGTCGTAACTCGAGAATATACCCCAGGTTCCCGCCGCAACTCGAGAAAAACCATGAGACTTCCCCCTCGATGCGAGATGAGGCCCGATTCCCCTGTACTGCGTGCAGAGCAATTTCGTCTTGCACATCACACATGAAAGGAGCCTTGATTTCCTTGATGGCACTCCAGAGAAACCCCAAGAACACTGTTTCAAGGATAGAGGGATCCTGAGGTCACTGTAGCAACACGAAAGAACTCTGTGGACCAAAAATCAACTCGAAAAGAGAGGTTAGTCCCTGGATTCGTCTCCAGAGGAATACCACCTTACAACAAGCTCCTCAAGAGGAGGCTTCTCTCAGCTCTAGGTATGTGAGAGGGACCCTGAGTTTGCGGCCTCAAGTGGAATGGACACCGCGATGCCCTGACTCGAAATAAGGCCGGATATCCCTGCAGTAACTTCAATGCAGGCTCGTCTTGCATCTCCCAGGACGAAAGGATGTCTGAATCCCCTGTGGAAAGCACAGAGAAAGACTTAGTTCCCCACCTCATCGCGACCGATAGCCTCACATCCTTTGAAAACTCCAGAGGTACGCGGAGATCAGTGCCTCCAAAGGAGACGATGCCTGACTCCTCGTGAAAATTGATAGGAGTCCCAGGATTCCTGTGGCACTTGGAAAGGGACACTTGGTCTCCCGCCTCAGCTGGAGAGGCGTCCCAATTGCCCTGCCAAGCCTCGAGGAGAATCCAGAGTTGTCCCTCGCAACTAGGCAGGAGTCCTGACATGGCTGAACACACACGTGGGTGGAAGGGCCATCCCCGTCGTAACTCGAGAATATACCCCAGGTTCCCGCCGCAACTCGAGAAAAACCATGAGTCTTCCCCCTCGCCGCGAGATGAGGCCCGATTCCCCTGCACTGCGTGCAGAGCAATTCCGTGTTGCACATCACACATGAAAGGAGCCTTGATTTCCTTGATGGCACTCCAGAGAAACCCCAAGAACACTGTTTCAAGGCTAGAGGGATCCTGAGGTCATTGTAGCAACACGAAAGAGCTCCGTGGGCCAAAAATCAACTCGAGATGAGAGGTTAGTCCCTGGCTTCGACTCCAGAGGAATACCACCTTACCACAAGCACCTCAAGAGGAGGCTTCTCTCAGCTCTAGGTATGTGAGAGGGACCCTGAGTTTGCGGCCTCAAGTGGAATGGACACCGCGATGCCCTGACGCGAAATAAGGCTGGATATCCCTGCAGTGACTTGAATGCAGGCTCGTCTTGCATCTCCCAAGATGAAAGGATGTCTGAATCCCCTGTGGAGACCACAGAGAAAGACCTAGTTCCCCACCTCATTGCGACCGGAGGCCTCACATCCTTTGAAAACTCCAGAGGTACGCGGAGATCAGTGCCTCCAAAGGAGACGATGCCTGACTCCTCGTGAAACTTGATAGGAGTCCCAGGATTCCTGTGGCACGTGGAAAGGGACCCTTGGTCTCCCGCCTCAGCTGGAGAGGCGTCCCAATTGCCTTGCCAAGCCTCGAGGAGAATCCCGAGTTGTGTCTCGCAACTAGGCAAGAGTCCTGACGTGGCTGAACAAACACGTGTGTGGAAGGGCCATCCCCGTCGTAACTCGAGAATATACCCCAGGTTCCCGCCGCAACTCGAGAAAAACCATGAGACTTCCCCCTCGCCGCGAGATGAGGCCCGATTCCCCTGCACTGCGTGCAGAGCAATTCTGTGTTGAACATCACACATG
The DNA here is from genome assembly GCF_910594005.1 of Cervus elaphus. Lineage (NCBI taxonomy): Eukaryota > Metazoa > Chordata > Mammalia > Artiodactyla > Cervidae > Cervus > Cervus elaphus. The sequence continues at coordinate 8,234,032 of NC_057834.1, read as the reverse complement.
AAAGGAGCCTTGATTTCCTTCATGGCACTCCAGAGAAACCCCAAGAACAATGTTTCAAGGCTAGAGGGATCCTGAGGTCACTGTAGCAACACGAAAGAGCTCCGTGGACCCAAAATCAACTCGAGATGAGAGGTTAGTTCCTGGCTTCGACTCCAGAGGAATACCACCTTACCACAAGCACCACAAGAGGAGGCTTCTCTCAGCTCTAGGTATGTGAGAGGGACCCTGAGTTTGGGGCCTCAAGTGGAATGGACACCGCGATGCCCTGACTCGAAATAAGGCCGGATATCCCTGCAGTGACTGGAATGCAGGCTCGTCTTGCATCTCCCAAGACGAAAGGGTGTCTTAATCCCCTGTGGAGACCACAGAGAAAGACCTAGTTCCCCACCTCATCAGGACCGGGGGCCTCAAATCCTTTGAAAACTCCAGAGGTATGCGGAGATCAGTGCCTCCAAAGGAGACGATGCCTGACTCCTCGTGAAACTTGATAGGAGACCCAGGATTCCTGTGGCACGTGGAAAGGGACCCTTGGTCTCCCGTCTCAGCTGGAGAGGCGTCCCAATTGCCCTGCAAAGCCTCGAGGAGAATCCCGAGTTGTCCCTCGCAACTAGGCAGGAGTCCTGACATGACTGAACACACACGTGGGTGGAAGGGCCATCCCCGTCGTAACTCAAGAATATACCCCAGGTTCCCGCCGCAACTCGAGAAAAACCATGAGACTTCCCCCTCGCCGCGAGATGAGGCCCGATTACCCTGTATTGCGTGCAGAGCAATTCCGTCTTGCACATCACACATGAAAGGAGCCTTGATTTCCTTGATGGCACTCCAGAGAAACCCCAAGAACACTGTTTCAAGGCTAGAGGGATCCTGAGGTCACTGTAGCAACACGAAAGAACTCTGTGGACCAAAAATCAACTCGAAAAGAGAGGTTAGTCCCTGGATTCGTCTCCAGAGGAATACCATCTTACCACAAGCACCTCAAGAGGAGGCTTCTCTCAGCTCTAGGTATGTGAGAGGGACCCTGAGTTTGCGGCCTCAAGTGGAATGGACACCGCGATGCCCTGACTCGAAATAAGGCCGGATATCCCTGCAGTGACTTCAATGCAGGCTCGTCTTGCATCTCAAAGGACGAAAGGATGTCTGAATCCCCTGTGGAAAGCACAGAGAAAGACTTAGTTCCCCACCTCATCGCGACCGATAGCCTCACATCCTTTGAAAATTCCAGAGGTACGCGGAGATCAGTGCCTCCAAAGGAGACGATGCCTGACTCCTCGTGAAAGTTGATAGGAGTCCCAGGATTCCTGTGGCACTTGGAAAGGGACCCTTGGTCTCCCGCCTCAGCTGGAGAGGCGTCCCAATTGCCCTGCCAAGCCTCGATTAGAATCCCGAGTTGTCCCTCGCAACTAGGCAGGAGTCCTGACGTGGCTGAACACACACGTGTGTGGAAGGGCCATCCCCGTCGTAACTCGAGAATATACCCCAGGTTCCCGCCGCAACTCGAGAAAAACCATGAGACTTCCCCCTCGCCGCGAGATGAGGCCCGATTCCCCTGCACTGCGTGCAGAGCAATTCCGTGTTGCACATCACACATTAAAGGAGCCTTGATTTCCTTGATGGCACTCCAGAGAAACCCCAAGAACACTGTTTCAAGGCTAGAGGGATCCTGAGGTCACTGTAGCAACACGAAAGAGCTCCGTGGACCAAAAATCAACTCGAGATGAGAGGTTAGTCCCTGGCTTCGACTCCAGAGGAATACCACCTTACCACAAGCACCTCAAGAGGAGGCTTCTCTCAGCTCTAGGTATGTGAGAGGGACCCTGAGTTTGCGGCCTCAAGTGGAATGGACACCGCAATGCCCTGACGCGAAATAAGGCCGGATATCCCTGCAGTGACTTGAATGCAGGCTCGTCTTGCTTCTCCCAAGATGAAAGGATGTCTGAATCCCCTGTGGAGACCACAGAGAAAGACCTAGTTCCCCACCTCATCGCGACCGGAGGCCTCACATCCTTTGAAAACTCCAGAGGTACGCGGAGATCAGTGCCTCCAAAGGAGACGATGCCTGACTCCTCGTGAAACTTGATAGGAGACCCAGGATTACTGTGGCACGTGGAAAGGGACCCTTGGTCTCCCGTCTCAGCTGGAGAGGCGTCCCAATTGCCCTGCAAAGCCTCGAGGAGAATCCCGAGTTGTCCCTCGCAACTAGGCAGGAGTCCTGACATGGCTGAACACACACGTGTGTGGAAGGGCCATCCCCGTCGTAACTCGAGAATATACCCCAGGTTCCCGCCACAACTCGAGAAAAACCATGAGACTTCCCCCTCGCCGCGAGATGAGGCCCGATTCCCCTGCACTGCGTGCAGAGCAATTCCGTGTTGCACATCACACATGAAAGGAGCCTTGATTTCCTTGATGGCACTCCAGAGAAACCCCAAGAACACTGTTTCAAGGCTAGAGGGAACCTGAGGTCACTGTAGCAACACGAAAGAGCTCCGTGGACCAAGAATCAACACGAGATGAGAGGTTAGTCCCTGGCTTCGACTCCTGAGGAATACCACCTTACCACAAGCACCTCAAGAGGAGGCTTCTCTCAGCTCTAGGTATGTGAGAGGGATCCTGAGTTTGCTGCCTCAAGTGGAATGGACACCGCGATGCCCTGACTCGAAATAAGGCCGGATATCCCTGCAGTGACTTGAATGCAGGCTCGTCTTGCATCTCCCAAGAAGAAAGGATGTCTGAATCCCCTGTGGAGACCACAGAGAAACACCTAGTTCCCCACCTCATCGCGACCGGAGGCCTCACATCCTTTGAAAACTCCAGAGGTACGCGGAGATCAGTGCCTCCAAAGGAGACGATGCCTGACTCCTCGTGAAACTTGATAGGAGTCCCAGGATTCTTGTGGCACGTGGAAAGGGACACTTGGTCTCCCGCCTCAGCTGGAGAGGCGTTCCAATTGCCCTGCCAAGCCTCGAGGAGAATCCCGAGTTGTCCCTCGCAACTAGGCAGGAGTCCTGACGTGGCTGAACAAACACGTGGGTGGAAGGGCCATCCCCGTCGTAACTCGAGAATATACCCCAGGTTCCCGCCGCAACTCGAGAAAAACCATGAGACTTCCCCCTCGATGCGAGATGAGGCCCGATTCCCCTGTACTGCGTGCAGAGCAATTCTGTGTTGCACATCACACATGAAAGGAGCCTTGATTTCCTTGATGGCACTCCAGAGAAACCCCAAGAACACTGTTTCAAGGATAGAGGGATCCTGAGGTCACTGTAGCAACACGAAAGAACTCTGTGGACCAAAAATCAACTCGAAAAGAGAGGTTAGTCCCTGGATTCGTCTCCAGAGGAATACCACCTTACCACAAGCTCCTCAAGAGGAGGCTTCTCTCAGCTCTAGGTATGTGAGAGGGACCCTGAGTTTGCGGCCTCAAGTGGAATGGACACTGCGATGCCCTGACTCGAAATAAGGCCTGATATCCCTGCAGTAACTTCAATGCCGGCTCGTCTTGCATCTCCCAGGACGAAAGGATGTCTGAATCCCCTGTGGAAAGCACAGAGAAAGACTTAGTTCCACACCTCATCGCGACCGATAGCCTCACATCCTTTGAAAACTCCAGAGGTACGCGGAGATCAGTGCCTCCAAAGGAGACGATGCCTGACTCCTCGTGAAAATTGATAGGAGTCCCAGGATTCCTGTGGCACTTGGAAAGGGACACTTGGTCTCCCGCCTCAGCTGGAGAGGCGTCCCAATTGCCCTGCCAAGCCTCGAGGAGAATCCAGAGTTGTCCCTCGCAACTAGGCAGGAGTCCTGACGTCGCTGAAGAAACACGTGGGTGGAAGGGCCATCCCCGTCGTAACTCGAGAATATACCCCCGGTTCCTGCCGCAACTCGGGAAAAACCATGAGACTTCCCCCTCGCCGCGAGATGAGGCCCGATTCCCCTGCACTGCGTGCAGAGCAATTCCGTGTTGCACATCACACATGAAAGGAGCCTTGATTTCCTTGATGGCACTCCAGAGAAACCCCAAGAACACTGTTTCAAGGCTAGAGGGATCCTGAGGTCACTGTAGCAACACGAAAGAGCTCCGTGGGCCAAAAATCAACTCGAGATGAGAGGTTAGTCCCTGGCTTCGACTCCAGAGGAATACCACCTTACCACAAGCACCTCAAGAGGAGGCTTCTCTCAGCTCTAGGTATGTGAGAGGGACCCTGAGTTTGCGGCCTCAAGTGGAATGGACACCGCGATGTCCTGACGCGAAATAAGGCTGGATATCCCTGCAGTGACTTGAATGCAGGCTCGTCTTGCATCTCCCAAGATGAAAGGATGTCTGAATCCCCTGTGGAGACCACAGAGAAAGACCTAGTTCCCCACCTCATTGCGACCGGAGGCCTCACATCCTTTGAAAACTCCAGAGGTACGCGGAGATCAGTGCCTCCAAAGGAGACGATGCCTGACTCCTCGTGAAACTTGATAGGAGTCCCAGGATTCCTGTGGCACGTGGAAAGGGACCCTTGGTCTCCCGCCTCAGCTGGAGAGGCGTCCCAATTGCCTTGGCAAGCCTCGAGGAGAATCCCGAGTTGTGTCTCGCAACTAGGCAAGAGTCCTGACGTGGCTGAACAAACACGTGTGTGGAAGGGCCATCCCCGTCGTAACTCGAGAATATACCCCAGGTTCCCGCCGCAACTCGAGAAAAACCATGAGACTTCCCCCTCGCCGCGAGATGAGGCCCGATTCCCCTGCACTGCGTGCAGAGCAATTCCGTGTTGCACATCACACATGAAAGGAGCCTTGATTTCCTTGATGGCACTCCAGAGAAACCCCAAGAACACTGTTTCAAGGCTAGAGGGATCCTGAGGTCACTGTAGCAACACGAAAGAGCTCCGTGGGCCAAAAATCAACTCGAGATGAGAGGTTAGTCCCTGGCTTCGACTCCAGAGGAATACCACCTTACCACAAGCACCTCAAGAGGAGGCTTCTCTCAGCTCTAGGTATGTGAGAGGGACCCTGAGTTTGCGGCCTCAAGTGGAATGGACACCGCGATGCCCTTACGCGAAATAAGGCTGGATATCCCTGCAGTGACTTGAATGCAGGCTCGTCTTGCATCTCCCAAGATGAAAGGATGTCTGAATCCCCTGTGGAGACCACAGAGAAAGACCTAGTTCCCCACCTCATCGAGACCGGAGGCCTCACATCCTTTGAAAACTCCAGAGGTACGCGGAGATCAGTGCCTCCAAAGGAGACGATGCCTGACTCCTCGTGAAACTTGATAGGAGTCCCACGATTCCTGTGGCTCGTGGAAAGGGACCCTTGGTCTCCCGCCTCAGCTGGAGAGGCGTCCCAATTGCCTTGCCAAGCCTCGAGGAGAATCCCGAGTTGTGTCTCGCAACTAGGCAAGAGTCCTGACATGGCTGAACAAACACGTGTGTGGAAGGGCCATCCCCGTCGTAACTCGAGAATATACCCCAGGTTCCCGCCGCAACTCGAGAAAAACCATGAGACTTCCCCCTCGCCGCGAGATGAGGCCCGATTCCCCTGCACTGCGTGCAGAGCAATTCTGTGTTGCACATCACACATGAAAGGAGCCTTGATTTCCTTCATGGCACTCCAGAGAAACCCCAAGAACACTGTTTCAAGGCTAGAGGGATCCTGAGGTCACTGTAGCAACACGAAAGAGCTCCGTGGACCCAAAATCAACTCGAGATGAGAGGTTAGTCCCTGGCTTCGACTCCAGAGGAATACCACCTTACCACAAGCACCTCAAGAGGAGGCTTCTCTCAGCTCTAGGTATGTGAGAGGGACCCTGAGTTTGCGGCCTCAAGTGGAATGGACACCGCGATGCCCTGACTCGAAATAAGGCCGGATATCCCTGCAGTGACTGGAATGCAGCCTCGTCTTGCATCTCCCAAGACGAAATGGTGTCTGAATCCCCTGTGGAGACCACAGAGAAAGACCTAGTTCCCCACCTCATCGCGACAGGAGGCCTCAAATCCTTTGAAAACTCCAGAGGTATGCGGAGATCAGTGCCTCCAAAGGAGACGATGCCTGACTCCTCGTGAAACTTGATAGGAGACCCAGGTTTCCTGTGGCACGTGGAAAGGGACCCTTGGTCTCCCGTCTCAGCTGGAGAGGCGTCCCAATTGCCCTGCAAAGCCTCGAGGAGAAACCCGAGTTGTCCCTCGCAACTAGGCAGGAGTCCTGATGTGGCTGAACAAACACGTGGGTGGAAGGGCCATCCCCGTCGTAACTCGAGAATATACCCCAGGTTCCCGCCGCAACTCGAGAAAAACTATGAGACTTCCCCCTCGATGCGAGATGAGGCCCGATTCCCCTGTATTGCGTGCAGAGCAATTCCGTCTTGCACATCACACATGAAAGGAGCCTTGATTTCCTTGATGGCACTCCAGAGAAACCCCAAGAACACTGTTTCAAGGATAGAGGGATCCTGAGGTCACTGTAGCAACACGAAAGAGCTCCGTGGGCCAAAAATCAACTCGAGATGAGAGGTTAGTCCCTGGCTTCGACTCCAGAGGAATACCACCTTACCACAAGCACCTCAAGAGGAGGCTTCTCTCAGCTCTAGGTATGTGAGAGGGACCCTGACTTTGCGGCCTCAAGTGGAATGGACACCGTGATGCCCTGATGTGAAATAAGGCTGGATATCCCTGCAGTGACTTGAATGCAGGCTCGTCTTGCATCTCCCAAGATGAAACGATGTCTGAATCCCCTGTGGAGACCACAGAGAAAGACCTAGTTCCCCACCTCATCGCGACAGGAGGCCTCAAATCCTTTGAAAACTCCAGAGGTATGCGGAGATCTGTGCCTCCAAAGGAGACGATGCCTGACTCCTCGTGAAACTTGATAGGAGACCCAGGTTTCCTGTGGCACCTGGAAAGGGACCCTTGGTCTCCCGTCTCAGCTGGAGAGGCGTCCCAATTGCCCTGCAAAGCCTCGAGGAGAATCCCGAGTTGTCCCTCGCAACTAGGCAGGAGTCCTGACATGGCTGAACACACACGTGTGTGGAAGGGCCATCCCCGTCGTAACTCGAGAATACACCCCAGGTTCCCGCCGCAACTCGAGAAAAACCATGAGACTTCCCCCTCGCCGCGAGATGAGGCCCGATTCCCCTGCACTGCGTGCAGAGCAATTCCGTGTTGCACATCACACATGAAAGGAGCCTTGATTTCCTTGATGGCACTCCAGAGAAACCCCAAGAACACTGTTTCAAGGCTAGAGGGATCCTGAGGTCACTGTAGCAACACGAAAGAGCTCCGTGGACCAAAAATCAACACGAGATGAGAGGTTAGTCCCTGGCTTCGACTCCTGAGGAATACCACCTTACCACAAGCACCTCAAGTGGAGGCTTCTCTCAGCTCTAGGTATGTGAGAGGGATCCTGAGTTTGCGGCCTCAAGTGGAATGGACACCGCGATGCCCTGACTCGAAATAAGGCCGAATATCCCTGCAGTGACTTGAATGCAGGCTCGTCTTGCATCTCCCAAGAAGAAAGGATGTCTGAATCCCCTGTGGAGACCACAGAGAAACACCTAGTTCCACACCTCATCACGACCGGAGGCCTCACATCCTTTGAAAATTCCAGAGGTACGCGGAGATCAGTGCCTCCAAAGGAGACGATGCCTGACTCCTCGTGAAACTTGATAGGAGTCCCAGGATTCTTGTGACACGTGGAAAGGGACCCTTGGTCTCCCGCCTCAGCTGGAGAGGCGTCCCAATTGCCCTGCCAAGCCTCGAGGAGAATCCCGAGTTGTCCCTCGAAACTAGGCAGGAGTCCTGACGTGGCTGAACAAACACGTGGGTGGAAGGGCCATCCCCGTCGTAACTCGAGAATATACCCCAGGTTCCTGCCGCAACTCGAGAAAAACCATGAGACTTCCCCCTCGATGCGAGATGAGGCCCGATTCCCCTGTACTGCGTGCAGACCAATTCCGTCTTGCACATCACACATGAAAGGAGCCTTGATTTCCTTGATGGCACTCCAGAGAAACCCCAAGAACACTGTTTCAAGGATAGAGGGATCCTGAGGTCACTGTAGCAACACGAAAGAACTCTGTGGACCAAAAATCAACTCGAAAAGAGAGGTTAGTCCCTGGAATCGTCTCCAGAGGAATACCACCTTACCACAAGCACCTCAAGAGGAGGCTTCTCTCAGCTCTAGGTATGTGAGAGGGACCCTGAGTTTGCGGCCTCAAGTGGAATGGACACCGCGATGCCCTGACTCGAAATAAGGCCGGATATCCCTGCAGTGACTTCAATGCAGGCTCGTCTTGCATCTCCCAGGACGAAAGGATGTCTGAATCCCCTGTGGAAAGCACAGAGAAAGACTTAGTTCCCCACCTCATCGCGACCGACAGCCTCACATCCTTTGAAAACTCCAGAGGTACGCGGAGATCAGTGCCTCCAAAGGAGACGATGCCTGACTCCTCGTGAAACTTGATAGGAGACCCAGGTTTCCTGTGGCACGTGGAAAGGGACCCTTGGTCTCCCGTCTCAGCTGGAGAGGCGTCCCAATTGCCCTGCCAAGCCTCGAGGAGAATCCCGAGTTGTCCCTCGCAACTAGGCAGGAGTCCTGATGTGGCTGAACAAACACGTGGGTGGAAGGGCCATCCCCGTCGTAACTCGAGAATATACCCCAGGTTCCCGCCGCAACTCGAGAAAAACTATGAGACTTCCCCCTCGATGCGAGATGAGGCCCGATTCCCCTGTATTGCGTGCAGAGCAATTCCGTCTTGCACATCACACATGAAAGGAGCCTTGATTACCTTGATGGCACTCCAGAGAAACCCCAAGAACACTGTTTCAAGGCTAGAGGGATCCTGAGGTCACTGTAGCAACACGAAAGAGCTCCGTGGGCCAAAAATCAACTCGAGATGAGAGGTTAGTCCCTGGCTTCGACTCCAGAGGAATACCACCTTACCACAAGCACCTCAAGAGGAGACTTCTCTCAGCTCTAGGTATGTGAGAGGGACCCTGAGTTTGTGGCCTCAAGTGGAATGGACACCGTGATGCCCTGATGTGAAATAAGGCCGGATATCCCTGCAGTGACTTGAATGCAGGCTCGTCTTGCATCTCCCAAGATGAAAGGATGTCTGAATCCCCTGTGGAGACCACAGAGAAAGACCTAGTTCCCCACCTCATCGAGACCGGAGGCCTCACATCCTTTGAAAACTCCAGAGGTACGCGGAGATCAGTGCCTCCAAAGGAGACGATGCCTGACTCCTCGTGAAACTTGATAGGAGTCCCAGGATTCCTGTGGCACGTGGAAAGGGAACCTTGGTCTCCCGCCTCAGCTGGAGAGGCGTCCCAATTGCCTTGCCAAGCCTCGAGGAGAATCCCGAGTTGTGTCTCGCAACTAGGCAAGAGTCCTGACATGGCTGAACAAACACGTGTGTGGAAGGGCCATCCCCGTCGTAACTCGAGAATATACCCCAGGTTCCCGCCGCAACTCGAGAAAAACCATGAGACTTCCCCCTCGCCGCGAGATGAGGCCCGATTCCCCGGCACTGCGTGCAGAGCAATTCCGTGTTGCACATCACACATGAAAGGAGCCTTGATTTCCTTGATGGCACTCCAGAGAAACCCCAAGAACACTGTTTCAAGGCTAGAGGGATCCTGAGGTCACTGTAGCAACACGAAAGAGCTCCGTGGGCCAAAAATCAACTCGAGATGAGAGGTTAGTCCCTGGCTTCGACTCCAGAGGAATACCACCTTACCACAAGCACCTCAAGAGGAGGCTTCTCTCAGCTCTAGGTATGGAGAGGGACCCTGAGTTTGCGGCCTCAAGTGGAATGGACACCGCAATGCCCTGACGCGAAATAAGGCTGGATATCCCTGCAGTGACTTGAATGCAGGCTCGTCTTGCATCTCCCAAGATGAAAGGATGTCTGAATCCCCTGTGGAGACCACAGAGAAAGACCTAGTTCCCCACCTCATCGAGACCGGAGGCCTCACATCCTTTGAAAACTCCAGAGGTACGCGGAGATCAGTGCCTCCAAAGGAGACGATCCCTGACTCCTCGTGAAACTTGATAGGAGTCCCAGGATTCCTGTGGCACGGGGAAAGGGACCCTTGGTCTCCCGCCTCAGCTGGAGAGGCGTCCCAATTGCCTTGCCAAGCCTCGAGGAGAATCCCGAGTTGTGTCTCGCAACTAGGCAAGAGTCCTGACATGGCTGAACAAACACGTGTGTGGAAGGGCCATCCCCGTCATAACTCGAGAATATACCCCAGGTTCCCGCCGCAACTCGAGAAAACCATGAGACTTCCCCCTCGCCGCGAGATGAGGCCCGATTCCCCTGCACTGCGTGCACAGAAATTCTGTGTTGCACATCACACATGAAAGGAGCCTTGATTTCCTTCATGGCACTGCAGAGAAACCCCAAGAACACTGTTTCAAGAATAGCGGGATCCTGAGGTCACTGTAGCAACACGAAAGAGCTCCGTGGACCAAAAATCAACTCGAGATGAGAGGTTAGTCCCTGGCTTCGACTCCAGAGGAATACCACCTTACCACAAGCACCTCCAGAGGAGGCTTCTCTCAGCTCTAGGTATGTGAGAGGGACCCTGAGTTTGCGGCCTCAAGTGGAATGGACACCGCGATGCCCTGACTCGAAATAAGGCCGGATATCCCTGCAGTGACTGGAATGCAGCCTCGTCTTGCATCTCCCAAGACGAAATGGTGTCTGAATCCCCTGTGGAGACCACAGAGAAAGACCTAGTTCCCCACCTCATCGCGACAGGAGGCCTCAAATCCTTTGAAAACTCCAGAGGTACGCGGAGATCAGTGCCTCCAAAGGAGACGATGCCTGACTCCTCGTGAAACTTGATAGGAGACCCAGGTTTCCTGTGGCACGTGGAAAGGGACCTTGGTCTCCCGTCTCAGCTGGAGAGGCGTCCCAATTGCCCTGCCAAGCCTCGAGGAGAATCCCGAGTTGTCCCTCGCAACTAGGCAGGTGTCCTGATGTGGCTGAACAAACACGTGGGTGGAAGGGCCATCCCCGTCGTAACTCGAGAATATACCCCAGGTTCCCGCCGCAACTCGAGAAAAACTATGAGACTTTCCCCTCGATGCGAGATGAGGCCCGATTCCCCTGTATTGCGTGCAGAGCAATTCCGTCTTGCACATCACACATGAAAGGAGCCTTGATTTCCTTGATGGCACTCCAGAGAAACCCCAAGAACACTGTTTCAAGGCTAGAGGGATCCTGAGGTCACTGTAGCAACACGAAAGAGCTCCGTGGGCCAAAAATCAACTCGAGATGAGAGGTTAGTCCCTGGCTTCGACTCCAGAGGAATACCACCTTACCACAAGCACCTCAAGAGGAGGCTTCTCTCAGCTCTAGGTATGTGAGAGGGACCCTGAGTTTGTGGCCTCAAGTGGAATGGACACCGTGATGCCCTGATGTGAAATAAGGCTGGATATCCCTGCAGTGACTTGAATGCAGGCTCGTTTTGCATCTCCCAAGATGAAAGGATGTCTGAATCCCCTGTGGAGACCACAGAGAAAGACCTAGTTCCCCACCTCATCGAGACCGGAGGCCTCACATCCTTTGAAAACTCCAGAGGTACGCGGAGATCAGTGCCTCCAAAGGAGACGATGCCTGACTCCTCGTGAAACTTGATAGGAGTCCCCGGATTCCTGTGGCACGTGGAAAGGGAACCTTGGTCTCCCGCCTCAGCTGGAGAGGCGTCCCAATTGCCTTGCCAAGCCTCGAGGAGAATCCCGAGTTTTGTCTCGCAACTAGGCAAGAGTCCTGACATGGCTGAACAAACACGTGTGTGGAAGGGCCATCCCCGTCATAACTCGAGAATATACCCCAGATTCCCGCCGCAACTCGAGAAAACCATGACACTTCCCCCTCGCCGCGAGATGAGGCCCGATTCCCCTGCACTGCGTGCACAGCAATTCTGTGTTGCACATCACACATGAAAGGAGCCTTGATTTCCTTCATGGCACTGCAGAGAAACCCCAAGAACACTGTTTCAAGAATAGAGGGATCCTGAGGTCACTGTAGCAACACGAAAGAGCTCCGTGGACCAAAAATCAACTCGAGATGAGAGGTTAGTCCCTGGCTTCGACTCCAGAGGAATACCACCTTACCACAAGCACCTCAAGAGGAGGCTTCTCTCAGCTCTAGGTATGTGAGAGGGACCCTGAGTTTGCGGCCTCAAGTGGAATGGACACCGCGATGCCCTGACGTGAAATAAGGCTGGATATCCCTGCAGTGACTGGAATACATGCTCGTCTTGCACCTCCCAAGACGAAAGGGTGTCTGAATCCCCTGTGGAGACCACAGAGAAAGACCTAGTTCCCCACCTCATCGCGACAGGAGGCCTCAAATCCTTTGAAAACTCCAGAGGTATGCGGAGATCAGTGCCTCCAAAGGAGACGATGCCTGACTCCTCGTGAAACTTGATAGGAGACCCAGGATTCCTGTGGCACGTGGAAAGGGACCCTTGGTCTCCCGTCTCAGCTGGAGAGGCGTCCCAATTGCCCTGCAAAGCCTCGAGGAGAATCCCGAGTTGTCCCTCGCAACTAGGCAGGAGTCCTGACATGGCTGAACACACACGTGTGTGGAAGGGCCATCCCCATCGTAACTCGAGAATATACCCCAGGTTCCCGCCGCAACTCGAGAAAAACCATGAGACTTCCCCCTCGCCGCGAGATGAGGCCCGATTCCCCTGCACTGCGTGCAGAGCAATTCCGTGTTGCACATCACACATGAAAGGAGCCTTGATTTCCTTGATGGCACTCCAGAGAAACCCCAAGAACACTGTTTCAAGGCTAGAGGGATCCTGAGGTCACTGTAGCAACACGAAAGAGCTCCGTGCACCAAGAATCAACACGAGATGAGAGGTTAGTCCCTGGCTTCGACTCCTGAGGAATATCACCTTACCACAAGCTCCTCAAGAGGAGGCTTCTCTCAGCTCTAGGTATGTGAGAGGGATCCTGAGTTTGCGGCCTCAAGTGGAATGGACACCGCGATGCCCTGACTCGAAATAAGGTCGGATATCCCTGCAGTGACTTCAATGCAGGCTCGTCTTGCATCTCCCAAGAAGAAAGGATGTCTGAATCCCCTGTGGAGACCACAGAGAAACACCAAGTTCCCCACCTCATCGCGACCGGAGGCCTCACATCCTTTGAAAACTCCAGAGGTACGCGGAGATCAGTGCCTCCAAAGGAGACGATGCCTGACTCCTCGTGAAACTTGATAGGAGTCCCAGGATTCCTGTGGCACGTGGAAAGGGACCCTTGGTCTCCCGCCTCAGCTGGAGAGGCGTCCCAATTGCCCTGCCAAGCCTCGAGGAGAATCCAGAGTTGTCCCTCGCAACTAGGCAGGAGTCCTGACGTGGCTGAACAAACACGTGGGTGGAAGGGCCATCCCCGTCGTAACTCGAGAATATACCCCAGGTTCCCGCTGCAACTCGAGAAAAACCATGAGACTTCCCCCTGGATGCGAAATGAGGCCCGATTCCCCTGTACTGCGTGCAGAGCAATTCCGTCTTGCACATCACACATGAAAGGAGCCTTGATTTCCTTGATGGCACTCCAGAGAAACCCCAAGAACACTGTTTCAAGGATAGAGGGATCCTGAGGTCACTGTAGCAACACGAAAGAACTCTGTGGACCAAAAATCAACTCGAAAAGAGAGGTTAGTCCCTGGATTCATCTCCAGAGGAATACCACCTTACCACAAGCACCTCAAGAGGAGGCTTCTCTCAGCTCTAGGTATGTGAGAGGGACCCTGAGTTTGCGGCCTCAAGTGGAATGGACACCGCGATGCCCTGACTCGAAATAAGGCCGGATATCCCTGCAGTGACTTCAATGCAGGCTCGTCTTGCATCTCACAGGACGAAAGGATGTCTGAATCCCCTGTGGAAAGCACAGAGAAAGACTTAGTTCCCCACCTCATTGCGACCGATAGCCTCACATCCTTTGAAAACTCCAGAGGTACGCGGAGATCAGTGCCTCCAAAGGAGACGATGCCTGACTCCTCGTGAAACTTGATAGGAGTCCCAGGATTCCTGTGGCACTTGGAAAGGGACCCTTGGTCTCCCGCCTCAGCTGGAGAGGCGTCCCAATTGCCCTGCCAAGCCTCGAGGAGAATCCAGAGTTGTCCCTCGCAACTAGGCAGGAGTCCTGACGTGGCTGAACAAACACGTGGGTGGAAGGGCCATCCCCGTCGTAACTCGAGAATATACCCCAGGTTCCCGCCGCAACTCGAGAAAAACCATGAGACTTCCCCCTCGCCGCGAGATGAGGCCCGATTCCCCTGCACTGCGTGCAGAGCAATTCGGTGTTGCACATCACACATGAAAGGAGCCTTGATTTCCTTGATGGCACTCCAGAGAAACCCCAAGAACACTGTTTCAAGGCTAGAGGGATCCTGAGGTCACTGTAGCAACACGAAAGAGCTCCGTGGGCCAAAAATCAACTCGAGATGAGAGGTTAGTCCCTGGCTTCGACTCCAGAGGAATACCACCTTACCACAAGCACCTCAAGAGGAGGCTTCTCTCTGCTCTAGGTATGTGAGAGGGACCCTGAGTTTGCGGCCTCAAGTGGAATGGACACCGCAATGCCCTGACGCGAAATAAGGCTGGATATCCCTGCAGTGACTTGAACGCAGGCTCGTCTTGCATCTCCCAAGATGAAAGTATGTCTGAATCCCCTGTGGAGACCACAGAGAAACACCTAGTTCCCCACCTCATCGCGACCGGAGGCCTCACATCCTTTGAAAACTCCAGAGGTACGCGGAGATCTGTGCCTCCAAAGGAGACTATCCCTGACTCCTCGTGAAACTTGATAGTAGTCCCAGGATTCCTGTGGCACGTGGAAAGGGACCCTTGGTCTCCCGCCTCAGCTGGAGAGGCGTCCCAATTGCCTTGCCAAGCCTCCAGGAGAATCCCGAGTTGTGTCTCGCAACTAGGCAAGAGTCCTGACATGGGTGAACAAACACGTGTGTGGAAGGGCCATCCCCGTCGTAACTCGAGAATATACCCCAGGTTCCCGCCGCAACTCGAGAAAACCATGAGACTTCCCCCTCGCCGCGAGATAAGGCCCGATTCCCCTGCACTGCGTGCAGAGCAATTCTGTGTTGCACATCACACATGAAAGGAGCCTTGATTTCCTTCATGGCACTCCAGAGAAAACCCAAGAACACTGTTTCAAGAATAGAGGGATCCTGAGGTCACTGTAGCAACACGAAAGAGCTCCGTGGGCCAAAAATCAACTCGAGATGAGAGGTTAGTCCCTGGCTTCGACTCCAGAGGAATACCACCTTACCACAAGCACCTCAAGAGGAGGCTTCTCTCAGCTCTAGGTATGTGAGAGGGACCCTGAGTTTGCGGCCTCAAGTGGAATGGACACCGCGATGCCCTGACTCGAAATATGGCCGGATATCCCTGCAGTGACTTCAATGCAGGCTCGTCTTGCATCTCCCAAGAAGAAAGGATGTCTGAATCCCCTGTGGAGACCACAGAGAAACACCTAGTTCCCCACCTCATAGCGACCAGAGGCCTCACATCCTTTGAAAACTCCAGAGGTACGCGGAGATCAGTGCCTCCAAAGGAGACGATGCCTGACTCCTCGTGAAACTTGATCGGAGTCCCAGGATTCCTGTGGCACTTGGAAAGGGACACTTGGTCTCCCGCCTCAGCTGGAGAGGCGTCCCAATTGCCCTGCCAAGCCTCGAGGAGAATCCAGAGTTGTCCCTCGCAACTAGGCAGGAGTCCTGACGTCGCTGAAGAAACACGTGGGTGGAAGGGCCATCCCCGTCGTAACTCGAGAATATACCCCAGGTTCCCGCCGCAACTCGAGAAAAACCATGAGACTTCCCCCTCGCCGCGAGATGAGGCCCGATTCCCCTGCACTGCGTGCAGAGCAATTCCGTGTTGCACATCACACATGAAAGGAGCCTTGATTTCCTTGATGGCACTCCAGAGAAACCCCAAGAACACTGTTTCAAGGCTAGAGGGATCCTGAGGTCACTGTAGCAACACGAAAGAGCTCCGTGGGCCAAAAATCAACTCGAGATGAGAGGTTAGTCCCTGGCTTCGACTCCAGAGGAATACCACCTTACCACAAGCACCTCAAGAGGAGGCTTCTCTCAGCTCTAGGTATGTGAGAGGGACCCTGAGTTTGCGGCCTCAAGTGGAATGGACACCGCGATGCCCTGACGCGAAATAAGGCTGGATATCCCTGCAGTGACTTGAATGCAGGCTCGTCTTGCATCTCCCAAGATGAAAGGATGTCTGAATCCCCTGTGGAGACCACAGAGAAAGACCTAGTTCCCCACCTCATCGCGACAGGAGGCCTCAAATCCTTTGAAAACTCCAGAGGTATGCGGAGATCAGTGCCTCCAAAGGAGACGATGCCTGACTCCTCGTGAAACTTGATAGGAGACCCAGGATTCCTGTGGCACGTGGAAAGGGACCCTTGGTCTCCCGTCTCAGCTGGAGAGGCGTCCCAATTGCCCTGCCAAGCCTCGAGGAGAATCCCGAGTTGTCCCTCGCAACTAGGCAGGAGTCCTGACATGGCTGAACACACACGTGTGTGGAAGGGCCATCCCCGTCGTAACTCGAGAATATACCCCAGGTTCCCGCCGCAACTCGAGAAAAACCATGAGACTTCCCCCTCGCCGCGAGATGAGGCCCGATTCCCTGCACTGCGTGCAGAGAAATTCTGTGTTGCACATCACACATGAAAGGAGCCTTGATTTCCTTCATGGCACTCCAGAGAAAACCCAAGAACACTGTTTCAAGAATAGAGGGATCCTGAGGTCACTGTAGCAACACGAAAGAGCACCGTGGACCAAAAATCAACTCGAGATGAGAGGTTAGTCCCTGGCTTCGACTCCAGAGGAATACCACCTTACCACAAGCACCTCAAGAGGAGGCTTCTCTCAGCTCTAGGTATGTGAGAGGGACCCTGAGTTTGCGGCCTCAAGTGGAATGGACACCGCGATACCCTGACTCGAAATAAGGCCGGATATCCCTGCAGTGACTTGAATGCAGGCTCGTCTTGCATCTCCCAAGAAGAAAGGATGTCTGAATCCCCTGTGGAGACCACAGAGAAACACCTAGTTCCCCACCTCATCGCGACCGAAGGCCTCAAATCCTTTGAAAACTCCAGAGGTACGCGGAGATCAGTGCCGCCAAAGGAGACGATGCCTGACTCCTCGTGAAACTTGATAGGAGTCCCAGGATTCTTGTGGCACGTGGAAAGGGACCCTTGGTCTTCTGCCTCAGCTGGAGAGGCGTTCCAATTGCCCTGCCAAGCCTCGAGGAGAATCCCAAGTTGTCCCTCGCAACTAGGCAGGAGTCCTGACGTGGCTGAACAAACACGTGGGTGGAAGGGCCATCCCCGTCGTAACTCGAGAATATACCCCAGGTTCCCGCCGCAACTCGAGAAAAACCATGAGACTTCCCCCTCGATGCGAGATGAGGCCCGATTCCCCTGTACTGCGTGCAGAGCAATTCCGTGTTGCACATCACACATGAAAGGAGCCTTCATTTCCTTCATGGCACTCCAGAGAAACGCCAAGAACACTGTTTCAAGGATAGAGGGATCCTGAGGTCACTGTAGCAACACGAAAGAACTCTGTGGACCAAAAATCAACTCGAAAAGAGAGGTTAGTCCCTGGATTCGTCTCCAGAGGAATACCACCTTACCACAAGCACCTCAAGAGGAGGCTTCTCTCAGCTCTAGGTATGTGAGAGGGACCCTGAGTTTGCGGCCTCAAGTGGAATGGACACCGCGATGCCCTGACTCGAAATAAGGCCGGATATCCCTGCAGTGACTTCAATGTAGGCTCGTCTTGCATCTCCCAGGACGAAAGGATGTCTGAATCCCCTGTGGAAAGCACAGAGAAAGACTTAGTTCCCCACCTCATCGCGACCGATAGCCTCACATCCTTTGAAAACTCCAGAGGTACGCGGAGATCAGTGCCTCCAAAGGAGACGATGCCTGACTCCTCGTGAAACTTGATAGGAGTCCCAGGATTCCTGTGGCACTTGGAAAGGGACACTTGGTCTCCCGCCTCAGCTGGAGAGGCGTCCCAATTGCCCTGCCAAGCCTCGAGGAGAATCCAGAGTTGTCCCTCGCAACTAGGCAGGAGTCCTGACATGGCTGAACACACACGTGTGTGGAAGGGCCATCCCCGTCGTAACTCGAGAATATACCCCAGGTTCCCGCCGCAACTCGAGAAAAACTATGAGACTTCCCCCTCGATGCGAGATGAGGCCCGATTCCCCTGTATTGCGTGCAGAGCAATTCCGTCTTGCACATCACACATGAAAGGAGCCTTGATTTCCTTGATGGCACTCCAGAGAAACCCCAAGAACACTGTTTCAAGGATAGAGGGATCCTGAGGTCACTGTAGCAACATGAAAGAGCTCCGTGGGCCAAAAATCAACTCGAGATGAGAGGTTAGTCCCTGGCTTCGACTCCAGAGGAATACCACCTTACCACAAGCACCTCAAGAGGAGGCTTCTCTCAGCTCTAGGTATGTGAGAGGGACCCTGACTTTGCGGCCTCAAGTGGAATGGACACCGCGATGCCCTGACGCCAAATAAGGCTGGATATCCCTGCAGTGACTTGAATGCAGGCTCGTCTTGCATCTCCCAAGATGAAAGGATGTCTGAATCCCCTGTGGAGACCACAGAGAAAGACCTAGTTCCCCACCTCATCGCGACCGGAGGCCTCACATCCTTTGAAAACTCCAGAGGTACGCGGAGATAAGTGCCTCCAAAGGAGACGATGCCTGACTCCTCGTGAAACTTGATAGGAGTCCCAGGATTCCTGTGGCACGTGGAAAGGGACACTTGGTCTCCCGCCTCAGCTGGAGAGGCGTCCCAATTGCCTTGCCAAGCCTCGAGGAGAATCCCGAGTTGTCCCTCGCAACTAGGCAGGAGTCCTGACATGGCTGAACAAACACGTGTGTGGAAGGGCCATCCCCGTCGTAACTCGAGAATATACCCCAGGTTCCCGCCGCAACTCGAGAAAAACCATGAGACTTCCCCCTCGCCGCGAGATGAGGCCCGATTCCCCTCCACTGCGTGCAGAGCAATTCTGTGTTGCACATCACACATGAAAGGAGCCTTGATTTCCTTCATGGCACTCCAGAGAAACCCCAAGAACACTGTTTCAAGGCTAGAGGGATCCTGAGGTCACTGTAGCAACACGAAAGAGCTCCGTGGACCCAAAATCAACTCGAGATGAGAGGTTAGTCCCTGGCTTCGACTCCAGAGGAATACCACCTTACCACAAGCACCTCAAGAGGAGGCTTCTCTCAGCTCTAGGTATGTGAGCGGGACCCTGAGTTTGCGGCCTCAAGTGGAATGGACACCGCGATGCCCTGACTCGAAATAAGGCCGGATATCCCTGCAGTGACTGGAATGCAGCCTCGTCTTGCATCTCCCAAGACGAAAGGGTGTCTGAATCCCCTGTGGAGACCACAGAGAAAGACCTAGTTCCCCACCTCATCGCGACAGGAGGCCTCAAATCCTTTGACAACTCCAGAGGTATGCGGAGATCAGTGCCTCCAAAGGAGACGATGCCTGACTCCTCGTGAAACTTGATAGGAGACCCAGGTTTCCTGGGGCACGTGGAAAGGGACACTTCGTCTCCCGTCTCAGCTGGAGAGGCGTCCCAATTGCCCTGCAAAGCCTCGAGGAGAATCCCGAGTTGTCCCTCGCAACTAGGCAGGAGTCCTGACATGGCTGAACACACACGTGTGTGGAAGGGCCATCCCCGTCGTAACTCGAGAATATACCCCAGGTTCCCGCCGCAACTCAAGAAAAACCATGAGACTTCCCCCTCGCCGCGAGATGAGGCCCGATTCCCCTGCACTGCGTGCAGAGCAATTCTGTGTTGCACATCACACATGAAAGGAGCCTTGATTTCCTTCATGGCACTCCAGAGAAACCCCAAGAACACTGTTTCAAGGCTAGAGGGATCCTGAGGTCACTGTAGCAACACGAAAGAGCTCCGTGGACCCAAAATCAACTCGAGATGAGAGGTTAGTCCCTGGCTTCGACTCCAGAGGAATACCACCTTACCACAAGCACCTCAAGAGGAGGCTTCTCTCAGCTCTAGGTATGTGAGCGGGACCCTGAGTTTGCGGCCTCAAGTGGAATGGACACCGCGATGCCCTGACTCGAAATAAGGCCGGATATCCCTGCAGTGACTGGAATGCAGCCTCGTCTTGCATCTCCCAAGACGAAAGGGTGTCTGAATCCCCTGTGGAGACCACAGAGAAAGACCTAGTTCCCCACCTCATCGCGACAGGAGGCCTCAAATCCTTTGAAAACTCCAGAGGTATGCGAAGATCAGTGCCTCCAAAGGAGACGATGCCTGACTTCTCATGAAACTTGATAGGAGACCCAGGTTTCCTGTGGCACGTGGAAAGGGACCCTTGGTCTCCCGTCTCAGCTGGAGAGGCGTCCCAATTGCCCTGCAAAGCCTCGAGGAGAATCCCGAGTTGTCCCTCGCAACTAGGCAGGAGTCCTGACATGGCTGAACACACACGTGTGTGGAAGGGCCATCCCCGTCGTAACTCGAGAATATACCCCAGGTTCCCGCCGCACCTCGAGAAAAACCATGAGACTTCCCCCTCGCCACGAGATGAGGCCCGATTCCCCTGCACTGCGTGCAGAGCAATTCCGTGTTGCACATCACACATGAAAGGAGCCTTGATTTCCTTGATGGCACTCCAGAGAAACCCCAAGAACACTGTTTCAAGGCTAGAGGGATCCTGAGGTCACTGTAGCAACACGAAAGAGCTCCGTGGACCAAGAATCAACACGAGATGAGAGGTTAGTCCCTGGCTTCGACTCCTGAGGAATACCACCTTACCACAAGCACCTCAAGAGGAGGCTTCTCTCAGCTCTAGGTATGTGAGAGGGATCCTGAGTTTGCGGCCTCAAGTGGAATGGACACCGCGATGCCCTGACTCGAAATAAGGCCGGATATCCCTGCAGTGACTTGAATGCAGGCTCGTCTTGCATCTCCCAAGAAAAAAGGATGTCTGAATCCCCTGTGGAGACCACAGAGAAACACCTAGTTCCCCACCTCATCGCGACCGGAGGCCTCACATCCTTTGAAAACTCCAGAGGTACGCGGAGATCAGTGCCTCCAAAGGAGACGATGCCTGACTCCTCGTGAAACTTGATAGGAGTCCCAGGATTCTTGTGGCACGTGGAAAGGGACCCTTGGTCTCCCGCCTCAGCTGGAGAGGCGTCCCAATTGCCCTGCCAAGCCTCGAGGAGAATCCCGAGTTGTCCCTTGCAACTAGGCAGGAGTCCTGACGTGGCTGAACAAACACGTGGGTGGAAGGGCCATCTCCGTGGTAACTCGAGAATATACCCCAGGTTCCCGCCGCAACTCGAGAAAAACCATGAGACTTCCCCCTCGCCGCGAGATGAGGCCCGATTCCCCTGCACTGCGTGCAGAGCAATTCCGTGTTGCACATCACACATGAAAGGAGCCTTGATTTCCTTGATGGCACTCCAGAGAAACCCCAAGAACACTGTTTCAAGGCTAGAGGGATCCTGAGGTCACTGTAGCAACACGAAAGAGCTCCGTGGGCCAAAAATCAACTCGAGATGAGAGGTTAGTCCCTGGCTTCGACTCCAGAGGAATACCACCTTACCACAAGCACCTCAAGAGGAGGCTTCTCTCAGCTCTAGGTATGTGAGAGGGACCCTGAGTTTGCGGCCTCAAGTGGAATGGACACCGCAATGCCCTGACGCGAAATAAGGCTGGATATCCCTGCAGTGACTTGAATGCAGGCTCGTCTTGCATCTCCCAAGATGAAAGGATGTCTGAATCCCCTGTGGAGACCACAGAGAAAGACCTAGTTCCCCACCTCATCGCGACCGGAGGCCTCACATCCTTTGAAAACTCCAGAGGTACGCGGAGATCAGTACCTCCAAAGGAAACGATCCCTGACTCCTCGTGAAACTTGATAGGAGTCCCAGGATTCCTGTGGCACGTGGAAAGGGACCCTTGGTCTCCCGCCTCAGCTGGAGAGGCGTCCCAATTGCCTTGCCAAGCCTCGAGGAGAATCCCGAGTTGTGTCTCGCAACTAGGCAAGAGTCCTGACATGGCTGAACAAACACGTGTGTGGAAGGGCCATCCCCGTCGTAACTCGAGAATATACCCCAAGTTCCCGCCGCAACTCGAGAAAACAATGAGACTTCCCCCTCGCCGCGAGATGAGGCCCGATTCCCCTGCACTGCGTGCAGAGAAATTCTGTGTTGCACATCACACATGAAAGGAGCCTTGATTTCCTTCATGGCACTCCAGAGAAAACCCAAGAACACTGTTTCAAGAATAGAGGGATCCTGAGGTCACTGTAGCAACACGAAAGTGCACCGTGGACCAAAAATCAACTCGAGATGAGAGGTTAGTCCCTGGCTTCGACTCCAGAGGAATACCACCTTACCACAAGCACCTCAAGAGGAGGCTTCTCTCAGCTCTAGGTATGTGAGAGGGACCCTGAGTTTGCGGCCTCAAGTGGAATGGACACCGCGATGCCCTGACTCGAAATAAGGCCGGATATCCCTGCAGTGACTTGAATGCAGGCTCGTCTTGCATCTCCCAAGAAGAAAGGATGTCTGAATCCCCTGTGGAGACCACAGAGAAACACCTAGTTCCCCACCTCATCGCGACCGAAGGCCTCAAATCCTTTGAAAACTCCAGAGGTACGCGGAGATCAGTGCCGCCAAAGGAGACGATGCCTGACTCCTCGTGAAACTTGATAGGAGTCCCAGGATTCTTGTGGCACGTGGAAAGGGACCCTTGGTCTTCTGCCTCAGCTGGAGAGGCGTTCCAATTGCCCTGCCAAGCCTCGAGGAGAATCCCAAGTTGTCCCTCGCAACTAGGCAGGAGTCCTGACGTGGCTGAACAAACACGTGGGTGGAAGGGCCATCCCCGTCGTAACTCGAGAATATACCCCAGGTTCCCGCCGCAACTCGAGAAAAACCATGAGACTTCCCCCTCGATGCGAGATGAGGCCCGATTCCCCTGTACTGCGTGCAGAGCAATTCCGTGTTGCACATCACACA
Source organism: Cervus elaphus (assembly GCF_910594005.1). Lineage (NCBI taxonomy): Eukaryota > Metazoa > Chordata > Mammalia > Artiodactyla > Cervidae > Cervus > Cervus elaphus. The sequence goes on along the minus strand of NC_057834.1, from coordinate 8,210,957 downwards.
TGAAAGGAGCCTTCATTTCCTTCATGGCACTCCAGAGAAACGCCAAGAACACTGTTTCAAGGATAGAGGGATCCTGAGGTCACTGTAGCAACACGAAAGAACTCTGTGGACCAAAAATCAACTCGAAAAGAGAGGTTAGTCCCTGGATTCGTCTCCAGAGGAATACCACCTTACCACAAGCACCTCAAGAGGAGGCTTCTCTCAGCTCTAGGTATGTGAGAGGGACCCTGAGTTTGCGGCCTCAAGTGGAATGGACACCGCGATGCCCTGACTCGAAATAAGGCCGGATATCCCTGCAGTGACTTCAATGTAGGCTCGTCTTGCATCTCCCAGGACGAAAGGATGTCTGAATCCCCTGTGGAAAGCACAGAGAAAGACTTAGTTCCCCACCTCATCGCGACCGATAGCCTCACATCCTTTGAAAACTCCAGAGGTACGCGGAGATCAGTGCCTCCAAAGGAGACGATGCCTGACTCCTCGTGAAACTTGATAGGAGTCCCAGGATTCCTGTGGCACTTGGAAAGGGACACTTGGTCTCCCGCCTCAGCTGGAGAGGCGTCCCAATTGCCCTGCCAAGCCTCGAGGAGAATCCAGAGTTGTCCCTCGCAACTAGGCAGGAGTCCTGACATGGCTGAACACACACGTGTGTGGAAGGGCCATCCCCGTCGTAACTCGAGAATATACCCCAGGTTCCCGCCGCAACTCGAGAAAAACTATGAGACTTCCCCCTCGATGCGAGATGAGGCCCGATTCCCCTGTATTGCGTGCAGAGCAATTCCGTCTTGCACATCACACATGAAAGGAGCCTTGATTTCCTTGATGGCACTCCAGAGAAACCCCAAGAACACTGTTTCAAGGATAGAGGGATCCTGAGGTCACTGTAGCAACATGAAAGAGCTCCGTGGGCCAAAAATCAACTCGAGATGAGAGGTTAGTCCCTGGCTTCGACTCCAGAGGAATACCACCTTACCACAAGCACCTCAAGAGGAGGCTTCTCTCAGCTCTAGGTATGTGAGAGGGACCCTGACTTTGCGGCCTCAAGTGGAATGGACACCGCGATGCCCTGACGCCAAATAAGGCTGGATATCCCTGCAGTGACTTGAATGCAGGCTCGTCTTGCATCTCCCAAGATGAAAGGATGTCTGAATCCCCTGTGGAGACCACAGAGAAAGACCTAGTTCCCCACCTCATCGCGACCGGAGGCCTCACATCCTTTGAAAACTCCAGAGGTACGCGGAGATAAGTGCCTCCAAAGGAGACGATGCCTGACTCCTCGTGAAACTTGATAGGAGTCCCAGGATTCCTGTGGCACGTGGAAAGGGACACTTGGTCTCCCGCCTCAGCTGGAGAGGCGTCCCAATTGCCTTGCCAAGCCTCGAGGAGAATCCCGAGTTGTCCCTCGCAACTAGGCAGGAGTCCTGACATGGCTGAACAAACACGTGTGTGGAAGGGCCATCCCCGTCGTAACTCGAGAATATACCCCAGGTTCCCGCCGCAACTCGAGAAAAACCATGAGACTTCCCCCTCGCCGCGAGATGAGGCCCGATTCCCCTCCACTGCGTGCAGAGCAATTCTGTGTTGCACATCACACATGAAAGGAGCCTTGATTTCCTTCATGGCACTCCAGAGAAACCCCAAGAACACTGTTTCAAGGCTAGAGGGATCCTGAGGTCACTGTAGCAACACGAAAGAGCTCCGTGGACCCAAAATCAACTCGAGATGAGAGGTTAGTCCCTGGCTTCGACTCCAGAGGAATACCACCTTACCACAAGCACCTCAAGAGGAGGCTTCTCTCAGCTCTAGGTATGTGAGCGGGACCCTGAGTTTGCGGCCTCAAGTGGAATGGACACCGCGATGCCCTGACTCGAAATAAGGCCGGATATCCCTGCAGTGACTGGAATGCAGCCTCGTCTTGCATCTCCCAAGACGAAAGGGTGTCTGAATCCCCTGTGGAGACCACAGAGAAAGACCTAGTTCCCCACCTCATCGCGACAGGAGGCCTCAAATCCTTTGACAACTCCAGAGGTATGCGGAGATCAGTGCCTCCAAAGGAGACGATGCCTGACTCCTCGTGAAACTTGATAGGAGACCCAGGTTTCCTGGGGCACGTGGAAAGGGACCCTTCGTCTCCCGTCTCAGCTGGAGAGGCGTCCCAATTGCCCTGCAAAGCCTCGAGGAGAATCCCGAGTTGTCCCTCGCAACTAGGCAGGAGTCCTGACATGGCTGAACACACACGTGTGTGGAAGGGCCATCCCCGTCGTAACTCGAGAATATACCCCAGGTTCCCGCCGCAACTCAAGAAAAACCATGAGACTTCCCCCTCGCCGCGAGATGAGGCCCGATTCCCCTGCACTGCGTGCAGAGCAATTCTGTGTTGCACATCACACATGAAAGGAGCCTTGATTTCCTTCATGGCACTCCAGAGAAACCCCAAGAACACTGTTTCAAGGCTAGAGGGATCCTGAGGTCACTGTAGCAACACGAAAGAGCTCCGTGGACCCAAAATCAACTCGAGATGAGAGGTTAGTCCCTGGCTTCGACTCCAGAGGAATACCACCTTACCACAAGCACCTCAAGAGGAGGCTTCTCTCAGCTCTAGGTATGTGAGCGGGACCCTGAGTTTGCGGCCTCAAGTGGAATGGACACCGCGATGCCCTGACTCGAAATAAGGCCGGATATCCCTGCAGTGACTGGAATGCAGCCTCGTCTTGCATCTCCCAAGACGAAAGGGTGTCTGAATCCCCTGTGGAGACCACAGAGAAAGACCTAGTTCCCCACCTCATCGCGACAGGAGGCCTCAAATCCTTTGAAAACTCCAGAGGTATGCGAAGATCAGTGCCTCCAAAGGAGACGATGCCTGACTTCTCATGAAACTTGATAGGAGACCCAGGTTTCCTGTGGCACGTGGAAAGGGACCCTTGGTCTCCCGTCTCAGCTGGAGAGGCGTCCCAATTGCCCTGCAAAGCCTCGAGGAGAATCCCGAGTTGTCCCTCGCAACTAGGCAGGAGTCCTGACATGGCTGAACACACACGTGTGTGGAAGGGCCATCCCCGTCGTAACTCGAGAATATACCCCAGGTTCCCGCCGCACCTCGAGAAAAACCATGAGACTTCCCCCTCGCCACGAGATGAGGCCCGATTCCCCTGCACTGCGTGCAGAGCAATTCCGTGTTGCACATCACACATGAAAGGAGCCTTGATTTCCTTGATGGCACTCCAGAGAAACCCCAAGAACACTGTTTCAAGGCTAGAGGGATCCTGAGGTCACTGTAGCAACACGAAAGAGCTCCGTGGACCAAGAATCAACACGAGATGAGAGGTTAGTCCCTGGCTTCGACTCCTGAGGAATACCACCTTACCACAAGCACCTCAAGAGGAGGCTTCTCTCAGCTCTAGGTATGTGAGAGGGATCCTGAGTTTGCGGCCTCAAGTGGAATGGACACCGCGATGCCCTGACTCGAAATAAGGCCGGATATCCCTGCAGTGACTTGAATGCAGGCTCGTCTTGCATCTCCCAAGAAAAAAGGATGTCTGAATCCCCTGTGGAGACCACAGAGAAACACCTAGTTCCCCACCTCATCGCGACCGGAGGCCTCACATCCTTTGAAAACTCCAGAGGTACGCGGAGATCAGTGCCTCCAAAGGAGACGATGCCTGACTCCTCGTGAAACTTGATAGGAGTCCCAGGATTCTTGTGGCACGTGGAAAGGGACCCTTGGTCTCCCGCCTCAGCTGGAGAGGCGTCCCAATTGCCCTGCCAAGCCTCGAGGAGAATCCCGAGTTGTCCCTTGCAACTAGGCAGGAGTCCTGACGTGGCTGAACAAACACGTGGGTGGAAGGGCCATCTCCGTGGTAACTCGAGAATATACCCCAGGTTCCCGCCGCAACTCGAGAAAAACCATGAGACTTCCCCCTCGATGCGAGATGAGGCCCGATTCCCCTGTACTGCGTGCAGAGCAATTCCGTGTTGCACATCACACATGAAAGGAGCCTTGATTTCCTTGATGGCACTCCAGAGAAACCCCAAGAACACTGTTTCAAGGATAGAGGGATCCTGAGGTCACTGTAGCAACACGAAAGAACTCTGTGGACCAAAAATCAACTCGAAAAGAGAGGTTAGTCCCTGGATTCGTCTCCAGAGGAATACCACCTTACCACAAGCACCTCAAGAGGAGGCTTCTCTCAGCTCTAGGTATGTGAGAGGGACCCTGAGTTTGCGGCCTCAAGTGGAATGGACACCGCGATGCCCTGACTCGAAATAAGGCCGGATATCCCTGCAGTGACTTCAATGCAGGCTCGTCTTGCATCTCCCAGGACAAAAGGATGTCTGAATCCCCTGTGGAAAGCACAGAGAAAGACTTAGTTCCCCACCTCATCGCGACCGATAGCCTCACATCCTTTGAAAACTCCAGAGGTACGCGGAGATCAGTGCCTCCAAAGGAGACGATGCCTGACTCCTTGTGAAACTTGATAGGAGTCCCAGGATTCCTGTGGCACTTGGAAAGGGACACTTGGTCTCCCGCCTCAGCTGGAGAGGCGTCCCAATTGCCCTGCCAAGCCTCGAGGAGAATCCCGAGTTGTCCCTCGCAACTAGGCAGGAGTCCTGACGTGGCTGAACAAACACGTGGGTGGAAGGGCCATCCCCGTCGTAACTCGAGAATATACCCCAGGTTCCCGCCGCAACTCGAGAAAAACCATGAGACTTCCCCCTCGCCGCGAGATGAGGCCCGATTCCCCTGCACTGGGTGCAGAGCAATTCCGTGTTGCACATCACACATGAAAGGAGCCTTGATTTCCTTGATGGCACTCCAGAGAAACCCCAAGAACACTGTTTCAAGGCTAGAGGGATCCTGAGGTCACTGTAGCAACACGAAAGAGCTCCGTGGGCCAAAAATCAACTCGAGATGAGAGGTTAGTCCCTGGCTTCGACTCCAGAGGAATACCACCTTACCACAAGCACCTCAAGAGGAGGCTTCTCTCAGCTCTAGGTATGTGAGAGGGACCCTGAGTTTGCGGCCTCAAGTGGAATGGACACCGCAATGCCCTGACGCGAAATAAGGCTGGATATCCCTGCAGTGACTTGAATGCAGGCTCGTCTTGCATCTCCCAAGATGAAAGGATGTCTGAATCCCCTGTGGAGACCACAGAGAAAGACCTAGTTCCCCACCTCATCGCGACCGGAGGCCTCACATCCTTTGAAAACTCCAGAGGTACGCGGAGATCAGTGCCTCCAAAGGAAACGATCCCTGACTCCTCGTGAAACTTGATAGGAGTCCCAGGATTCCTGTGGCACGTGGAAAGGGACCCTTGGTCTCCCGCCTCAGCTGGAGAGGCGTCCCAATTGCCTTGCCAAGCCTCGAGGAGAATCCCGAGTTGTGTCTCGCAACTAGGCAAGAGTCTTGACATGGCTGAACAAACACGTGTGTGGAAGGGCCATCCCCGTCGTAACTCGAGAATATACCCCATGTTCCCGCCGCAACTCGAGAAAACCATGAGACTTCCCCCTCACCGCGAGATGAGGCCCGATTCCCCTGCACTGCGTGCAGAGCAATTCTGTGTTGCACATCACACATGAAAGGAGCCTTGATTTCCTTCATGGCACTCCAGAGAAAACCCAAGAACACTGTTTCAAGGCTAGAGGGATCCTGAGGTCACTGTAGCAACACGAAAGAGCTCCGTGGACCAAAAATCAACTCGAGATGAGAGGTTAGTCCCTGGCTTCGACTCCAGAGGAATACTACCTTACCACAAGCACCTCAAGAGGAGGCTTCTCTCAGCTCTAGGTATGTGAGAGGGACCCTGAGTTTGCGGCCTCAAGTGGAATGGACACCGCGATGCCCTGACTCGAAATAAGGCCGGATATCCCTGCAGTGACTTGAATGCAGGCTCGTCTTGCATCTCCCAAGAAGAAAGGATGTCTGAATCCCCTGTGGAGACCACAGAGAAACACCTAGTTCCCCACCTCATCGCGACCGAAGGCCTCAAATCCTTTGAAAACTCCAGAGGTACGCGGAGATCAGTGCCTCCAAAGGAGACGATGCCTGACTCCTCGTGAAACTTGATAGGAGTCCCAGGATTCTTGTGGCACGTGGAAAGGGACCCTTGGTCTTCCGCCTCAGCTGGAGAGGCGTTCCAATTGCCCTGCCAAGCCTCGAGGAGAATCCCAAGTTGTCCCTCGCAACTAGGCAGGAGTCCTGACGTGGCTGAACAAACACGTGGGTGGAAGGGCCATCCCCGTCGTAACTCGAGAATATACCCCAGGTTCCCGCCGCAACTCGAGAAAAACCATGAGACTTCCCCCTCGATGCGAGATGAGGCCCGATTCCCCTGTACTGCGTGCAGAGCAATTCCGTCTTGCACATCACACATGAAAGGAGCCTTCATTTCCTTCATGGCACTCCAGAGAAACGCCAAGAACACTGTTTCAAGGATAGAGGGATCCTGAGGTCACTGTAGCAACACGAAAGAACTCTGTGGACCAAAAATCAACTCGAAAAGAGAGGTTAGTCCCTGGATTCGTCTCCAGAGGAATACCACCTTACCACAAGCACCTCAAGAGGAGGCTTCTCTCAGCTCTATGTATGTGAGAGGGACCCTGAGTTTGCGGCCTCAAGTGGAATGGACACCGCGATGCCCTGACTCGAAATAAGGCCGGATATCCCTGCAGTGACTTCAATGTAGGCTCGTCTTGCATCTCCCAGGACGAAAGGATGTCTGAATCCCCTGTGGAAAGCACAGAGAAAGACTTAGTTCCCCACCTCATCGCGACCGATAGCCTCACATCCTTTGAAAACTCCAGAGGTACGCGGAGATCAGTGCCTCCAAAGGAGACGATGCCTGACTCCTCGTGAAACTTGATAGGAGTCCCAGGATTCCTGTGGCACTTGGAAAGGGACACTTGGTCTCCCGCCTCAGCTGGAGAGGCGTCCCAATTGCCCTGCCAAGCCTCGAGGAGAATCCAGAGTTGTCCCTCGCAACTAGGCAGGAGTCCTGACATGGCTGAACACACACGTGGGTGGAAGGGCCATCCCCGTCGTAACTCGAGAATATACCCCAGGTTCCCGGCGCAACTCGAGAAAAACCATGAGACTTCCCCCTCGCCGCGAGATGAGGCCCGATTCCCCTGCACTGCGTGCAGAGCAATTCCGTGTTGCACATCACACATGAAAGGAGCCTTGATTTCCTTGATGGCACTCCAGAGAAACCCCAAGAACACTGTTTCAAGGCTAGAGGGATCCTGAGGTCACTGTAGCAACACGAAAGAGCTCCGTGGACCAAGAATCAACACGAGATGAGAGGTTAGTCCCTGGCTTCGACTCCTGAGGAATACCACCTTACCACAAGCACCTCAAGAGGAGGCTTCTCTCAGCTCTAGGTATGTGAGAGGGATCCTGAGTTTGCGGCCTCAAGTGGAATGGACACCGCGATGCCCTGACTCGAAATAAGGCCGGATATCCCTGCAGTGACTTGAATGCAGGCTCGTTTTTCATCTCCCAAGATGAAAGGATATCTGAATCCCCTGTGGAGACCACAGAGAAACACCTAGTTCCCCACCTCATCGCGACCGGAGGCCTCACATCCTTTGAAAATTCCAGAGGTACGCGGAGATCAGTGCCTCCAAAGGAGACGATGCCTGACTCCTCGTGAAACTTGATAGGAGTCCCAGGATTCTTGTGGCACGTGGAAAGGGACCCTTGGTCTCCCGCCTCAGCTGGAGAGGCGTCCCAATTGCCCTGCCAAGCCTCGAGGAGAATCCCGAGTTGTCCCTCGCAACTAGGCAGGAGTCCTGACGTGGCTGAACAAACACGTGGGTGGAAGGGCCATCCCCGTCGTAACTCGAGAATATACCCCAGGTTCCCGCCGCAACTCGAGAAAAACTATGAGACTTCCCCCTCGATGCGAGATGAGGCCCGATTCCCCTGCACTGCATGCAGAGCAATTCCGTCTTGCACATCACACATGAAAGGAGCCTTGATTTCCTTCATGGCACTCCAGAGAAACCCCAAGAACACTGTTTCAAGGATAGAGGGATCCTGAGGTCACTGTAGCAACATGAAAGAGCTCCGTGGGCCAAAAATCAACTCGAGATGAGAGGTTAGTCCCTGGCTTCGACTCCAGAGGAATACCACCTTACCACAAGCACCTCAAGAGGAGGCTTCTCTCAGCTCTAGGTATGTGAGAGGGACCCTGACTTTGCAGCCTCAAGTGGAATGGACACCGCGATGCCCTGACGCCAAATAAGGCTGGATATCCCTGCAGTGACTTGAATGCAGGCTCGTCTTGCATCTCCCAAGATGAAAGGATGTCTGAATCCCCTGTGGAGACCACAGAGAAAGACCTAGTTCCCCACCTCATCGCGACCGGAGTCCTCACATCCTTTGAAAACTCCAGAGGTACGCGGAGATCAGTGCCTCCAAAGGAGACGATGCCTGACTCCTCGTGAAACTTGATAGGAGTCCCAGGATTCCTGTGGCACGTGGAAAGGGACCCTTGGTCTCCCGCCTCAGCTGGAGAGGCGTCCCAATTGCCTTGCCAAGCCTCGAGGAGAATCCCGAGTTGTGTCTCGCAACTAGGCAAGAGTCCTGACATGGCTGAACAAACACGTGTGTGGAAGGGCCATCCCCGTCGTAACTCGAGAATATACCCCAGGTTCCCGCCGCAACTCGAGAAAAACCATGAGACTTCCCCCTCGCCGCGAGATGAGGCCCGATTCCCCTGCACTGCGTGCAGAGCAATTCTGTGTTGCACATCACACATGAAAGGAGCCTTGATTTCCTTCATGGCACTCCAGAGAAACCCCAAGAACACTGTTTCAAGGCTAGAGGGATCCTGAGGTCACTGTAGCAACACGAAAGAGCTCCGTGGACCAAGAATCAACTCGAGATGAGAGGTTAGTCCCTGGCTTCGACTCCAGAGGAATACCACCTTACCACAAGCACCTCAAGAGGAGGCTTCTCTCAGCTCTAGGTATGTGAGCGGGACCCTGAGTTTGCGGCCTCAAGTGGAATGGACACCGCGATGCCCTGACTCGAAATAAGGCCGGATATCCCTGCAGTGACTGGAATGCAGCCTCGTCTTGCATCTCCCAAGACGAAAGGGTGTCTGAATCCCATGTGGAGACCACAGAGAAAGACCTAGTTCCCCACCTCATCGCGACAGGAGGCCTCAAATCCTTTGAAATCTCCAGAGGTATGCGGAGATCAGTGCCTCCAAAGGAGACGATGCCTGACTCCTCGTGAAACTTGATAGGAGACCCAGGATTCCTGTGGCACGTGGAAAGGGACCCTTGGTCTCCCGTCTCAGCTGGAGAGGCGTCCCAATTGCCCTGCAAAGCCTCGAGAAGAATCCCGAGTTGTCCCTCGCAACTAGGCAGGAGTCCTGACATGGCTGAACACACACGTGTGTGGAAGGGCCATCCCCGTCGTAACTCGAGAATATACCCCAGGTTCCCGCCGCACCTCGAGAAAAACCATGAGACTTCCCCCTCGCCACGAGATGAGGCCCGATTCCCCTGCACTGCGTGCAGAGCAATTCCGTGTTGCACATCACACATGAAAGGAGCCTTGATTTCCTTGATGGCACTCCAGAGAAACCCCAAGAACACTGTTTCAAGGCTAGAGGGATCCTGAGGTCACTGTAGCAACACGAAAGAGCTCCGTGGACCAAGAATCAACACGAGATTAGAGGTTAGTCCCTGGCTTCGACTCCTGAGGAATACCACCTTACCACAAGCACCTCAAGTGGAGGCTTCTCTCAGCTCTAGGTATGTGAGAGGGACCCTGAGTTTGCGGCCTCAAGTGGAATGGACACCGCGATGCCCTGACTCGAAATAAGGCCGGATATCCCTGCAGTGACTTCAATGTAGGCTCGTCTTGCATCTCCCAGGACGAAAGGATGTCTGAATCCCCTGTGGAAAGCACAGAGAAAGACTTAGTTCCCCACCTCATCGCGACCGATAGCCTCACATCCTTTGAAAACTCCAGAGGTACGCGGAGATCAGTGCCTCCAAAGGAGACGATGCCTGACTCCTCGTGAAACTTGATAGGAGTCCCAGGATTCCTGTGGCACTTGGAAAGGGACACTTGGTCTCCCGCCTCAGCTGGAGAGGCGTCCCAATTGCCCTGCCAAGCCTCGAGGAGAATCCAGAGTTGTCCCTCGCAACTAGGCAGGAGTCCTGACGTCGCTGAAGAAACACGTGGGTGGAAGGGCCATCCCCGTCGTAACTCGAGAATATACCCCAGGTTCCCGCCGCAACTCGAGAAAAACCATGAGACTTCCCCCTCGCCGCGAGATGAGACCCGATTCCCCTGCACTGCGTGCAGAGCAATTCCGTGTTGCACATCACACATGAAAGGAGCCTTGATTTCCTTGATGGCACTCCAGAGAAACCCCAAGAACACTGTTTCAAGGCTAGAGGGATCCTGAGGTCACTGTAGCAACATGAAAGAGCTCCGTGGGCCAAAAATCAACTCGAGATGAGAGGTTAGTCCCTGGCTTCGACTCCAGAGGAATACCACCTTACCACAAGCACCTCAAGAGGAGGCTTCTCTCAGCTCTAGGTATGTGAGAGGGACCCTGAGTTTGCGGCCTCAAGTGGAATGGACACCGCGATGCCCTGACGCGAAATAAGGCTGGATATCCCTGCAGTGACTTGAATGCAGGCTCGTCTTGCATCTCCCAAGATGAAAGGATGTCTGAATCCCCTGTGGAGACCACAGAGAAAGACCTAGTTCCCCACCTCATCGCGACCGGAGGCCTCACATCCTTTGAAAACTCCAGAGGTACGCGGAGATCAGTGCCTCCAAAGGAAACGATCCCTGACTCCTCGTGAAACTTGATAGGAGTCCCAGGATTCCTGTGGCACGTGGAAAGGGACCCTTGGTCTCCCGCCTCAGCTGGAGAGGCGTCCCAATTGCCTTGCCAAGCCTCGAGGAGAATCCCGAGTTGTGTCTCGCAACTAGGCAAGAGTCCTGACATGGCTGAACAAACACGTGTGTGGAAGGGCCATCCCCGTCGTAACTCGAGAATATACCCCAGGTTCCCGCCGCAACTCGAGAAAACCATGAGACTTCCCCCTCGCCGCGAGATGAGGCCCGATTCCCCTGCACTGCGTGCAGAGGAATTCTGTGTTGCACATCACACATGAAAGGAGCCTTGATTTCCTTCATGGCACTCCAGAGAAAACCCAAGAACACTGTTTCAAGAATAGAGGGATCCTGAGGTCACTGTAGCAACACGAAAGAGCTCCGTGGACCAAAAATCAACTCGAGATGAGAGGTTAGTCCCTGGCTTCGACTCCAGAGGAATACTACCTTACCACAAGCACCTCAAGAGGAGGCTTCTCTCAGCTCTATGTATGTGAGAGGGACCCTGAGTTTGCGGCCTCAAGTGGAATGGACACCGCGATGCCCTGACTCGAAATAAGGCCGGATATCCCTGCAGTTACTTCAATGCAGGCTCGTCTTGCATCTCCCAAGAAGAAAGGATGTCTGAATCCCCTGTGGAGACCACAGAGAAACACCTAGTTCCCCACCTCATCGCGACCGATAGCCTCACATCCTTTGAAAACTCCAGAGGTACGCGGAGATCAGTGCCTCCAAAGGAGACGATGCCTGACTCCTCGTGAAACTTGATAGGAGTCCCAGGATTCCTGTGGCACTTGGAAAGGGACACTTGGTCTCCCGCCTCAGCTGGAGAGGCGTCCCAATTGCCCTGCCAAGCCTCGAGGAGAATCCAGAGTTGTCCCTCGCAACTAGGCAGGAGTCCTGACGTGGCTGAACAAACACGTGGGTGGAAGGGCCATCCCCGTCGTAACTCGAGAATATACCCCAGGTTCCCGCCGCAACTCGAGAAAAACCATGAGACTTCCCCCTCGCCGCGAGATGAGGCCCGATTCCCCTGTACTGCGTGCAGAGCAATTCCGTCTTGCACATCACACATGAAAGGAGCCTTCATTTCCTTCATGGCACTCCAGAGAAACGCCAAGAACACTGTTTCAAGGCTAGAGGGATCCTGAGGTCACTGTAGCAACACGAAAGAACTCTGTGGATCAAAAATCAACTCGAAAAGAGAGGTTAGTCCCTGGATTCGTCTCCAGAGGAATACCACCTTACCACAAGCACCTCAAGAGGAGGCTTCTCTCAGCTCTAGGTATGTGAGAGGGACCCTGAGTTTGCGGCCTCAAGTGGAATGGACACCGCGATGCCCTGACTCGAAATAAGGCCGGATATCCCTGCAGTGACTTCAATGTAGGCTCGTCTTGCATCTCCCAGGACGAAAGGATGTCTGAATCCCCTGTGGAAAGCACAGAGAAAGACTTAGTTCCCCACCTCATCGCGACCGATAGCCTCACATCCTTTGAAAACTCCAGAGGTACGCGGAGATCAGTGCCTCCAAAGGAGACGATGCCTGACTCCTCGTGAAACTTGATAGGAGTCCCAGGATTCCTGTGGCACTTGGAAAGGGACACTTGGTCTCCCGCCTCAGCTGGAGAGGCGTCCCAATTGCCCTGCCAAGCCTCGAGGAGAATCCAGAGTTGTCCCTCGCAACTAGGCAGGAGTCCTGACGTCGCTGAAGAAACACGTGGGTGGAAGGGCCATCCCCGTCGTAACTCGAGAATATACTCCAGGTTCCCGCCACAACTCGAGAAAAACCATGAGACTTCCCCCTCGCCGCGAGATGAGACCCGATTCCCCTGCACTGCGTGCAGAGCAATTCCGTGTTGCACATCACACATGAAAGGAGCCTTGATTTCCTTGATGGCACTCCAGAGAAACCCCAAGAACACTGTTTCAAGGCTAGAGGGATCCTGAGGTCACTGTAGCAACATGAAAGAGCTCCGTGGGACAAAAATCAAGTCGAGATGAGAGGTTAGTCCCTGGCTTCGACTCCAGAGGAATACCACCTTACCACAAGCACCTCAAGAGGAGGCTTCTCTCAGCTCTAGGTATGTGAGAGGGACCCTGACTTTGCGGCCTCAAGTGGAATGGACACCGCGATGCCCTGACGCGAAATAAGGCTGGATATCCCTGCAGTGACTTGAATGCAGGCTCGTCTTGCATCTCCCAAGATGAAAGGATGTCTGAATCCCCTGTGGAGACCACAGAGAAAGACCTAGTTCCCCACCTCATCGCGACCGGAGGCCTCACATCCTTTGAAAACTCCAGAGGTACGCGGAGATCAGTGCCTCCAAAGGAGACGATGCCTGACTCCTCGTGAAACTTGATAGGAGTCCCAGGATTCCTGTGGCACGTGGAAAGGGACCCTTGGTCTCCCGCCTCAGCTGGAGAGGCATCCCAATTGCCTTGCCAAGCCTCGAGGAGAATCCCGAGTTGTCCCTCGCAACTAGGCAGGAGTCCTCACGTGGCTGAACAAACACATGTGTGGAAGGGCCATCCCCGTCGTAACTCGAGAATATACCCCAGGTTCCCACCGCAACTCGAGAAAAACCATGAGACTTCCCCCTCGCCGCGAGATGAGGCCCGATTCCCCTGCACTGCATGCAGAGCAATTCTGTGTTGCACATCACACATGAAAGGAGCCTTGATTTCCTTGATGGCACTCCAGAGAAACCCCAAGAACACTGTTTCAAGGCTAGAGGGATCCTGAGGTCACTGTAGCAACACGAAAGAGCTCCGTGGACCAAAAATCAACTCGAGATGAGAGGTTAGTCCCTGGCTTCGACTCCAGAGGAATACCACCTTACCACAAGCACCTCAAGAGGAGGCTTCTCTCAGCTCTAGGTATGTGAGAGGGACCCTGAGTTTGCGGCCTCAAGTGGAATGGACACCGCGATGCCCTGACTCGAAATAAGGCCGGATATCCCTGCAGTGACTGGAATGCAGGCTCGTCTTGCATCTCCCAAGACGAAAGGGTGTCTGAATCCCCTGAGGAGACCACAGAGAAAGACCTAGTTCCCCACCTCATCGCGACAGGAGGCCTCAAATCCTTTGAAAACTCCAGAGGTATGCGGAGATCAGTGCCTCCAAAGGAGACGATGCCTGACTCCTCGTGAAACTTGAGAGGAGACCCAGGATTCCTGTGGCACGTGGAAAGGGACCCTTGGTCTCCCGTCTCAGCTGGAGAGGCGTCCCAATTGCCCTGCCAAGCCTCGAGGAGAATCCCGAGTTGTCCCTCGCAACTAGGCAGGAGTCCTGACATGGCTGAACACACACGTGTGTAGAAGGGCCATCCCCGTCGTAACTCGAGAATATACCCCAGGTTCCCGCCGCAACTCGAGAAAAACCATGAGACTTCCCCCTCGCCGCGAGATGAGGCCCGATTCCCCTGCACTGCGTGCAGAGCAATTCCGTGTTGCACATCACACATGAAAGGAGCCTTGATTTCCTTCATGGCACTCCAGAGAAACCCCAAGAACACTGTTTCAAGGCTAGAGGGATCCTGAGGTCACTGTAGCAACACGAAAGAGCTCCGTGAACCAAGAATTAACACGAGATGAGAGGTTAGTCCCTGGCTTCGACTCCTGAGGAATACCACCTTACCACAAGCACCTCAAGAAGAGGCTTCTCTCAGCTCTAGGTATGTGAGAGGGATCCTGAGTTTGCGGCCTCAAGTGGAATGGACACCGCGATGCCCTGACTCGAAATAAGGCCGGATATCCCTGCAGTGACTTGAATGCAGGCTCGTCTTGCATCTCCCAAGAAGAAAGGATGTCTGAATCCCCTGTGGAGACCACAGAGAAACACCTAGTTCCCCACCTCATCGCGACCGGAGGCCTCACATCCTTTGAAAACTCCAGAGGTACGCGGAGATCAGTGCCTCCAAAGGAGACGATGCCTGACTCATCGTGAAACTTGATAGGAGTCCCAGGATTCTTGTGGCACGTGGAAAGGGACCCTTGGTCTCCCGCCTCAGCTGGAGAGGCGTTCCAATTGCCCTGCCAAGCCTCGAGGAGAATCCCGAGTTGTCCCTCGCAACTAGGCAGGAGTCCTGACGTGGCTGAACAAACACGTGGGTGGAAGGGCCATCCCCATCGTAACTCGAGAATATACCCCAGGTTCCCGCCGCAACTCGAGAAAAACCATGAGACTTCCCCCTCGCCGCGAGATGAGGCCCGATTCCCCTGCACTGCGTGCAGAGCAATTCTGTGTTGCACATCACACATGAAAGGAGCCTTGATTTCCTTGATGGCACTCCAGAGAAACCCCAAGAACACTGTTTCAAGGCTAGAGGGATCCTGAGGTCACTGTAGCAACACGAAAGAGCTCCGTGGACCAAAAATCAACTCGAGATGAGAGGTTAGTCCCTGGCTTCGACTCCAGAGGAATACCACCTTACCACAAGCACCTCAAGAGGAGGCTTCTCTCAGCTCTAGGTATGTGAGAGGGACCCTGAGTTTGCGGCCTCAAGTGGAATGGACACCGCGATGCCCTGACTCGAAATAAGGCCGGATATCCCTGCAGTGACTGGAATGCAGCCTCGTCTTGCATCTCCCAAGATGAAAGGGTGTCTGAATCCCCTGTGGAGACCACAGAGAAAGACCTAGTTCCCCACCTCATCGCGACAGGAGGCCTCAAATCCTTTGAAAACTCCAGAGGTATGCGGAGATCAGTGCCTCCAAAGGAGACGATGCCTGACTCCTCGTGAAACTTGATAGGAGACCCAGGATTCCTGTGGCACGTGGAAAGGGACCCTTGGTCTCCCGTCTCAGCTGGAGAGGCGTCCCAATTGCCCTGCCAAGCCTCGAGGAGAATCCCGAGTTGTCCCTCGCAACTAGGCAGGAGTCGTGACATGGCTGAACACACACGTGTGTGGAAGGGCCATCCCCGTCGTAACTCGAGAATATACCCCAGGTTCCCGCCGCAACTCGAGAAAAACCATGAGACTTCCCCCTCGCCGCGAGATGAGGCCCGATTCCCCTGCAATGCGTGCAGAGCAATTCCGTGTTGCACATCACACATGAAAGGAGCCTTGATTTCCTTGATGGCACTCCAGAGAAACCCCAAGAACACTGTTTCAAGGATAGAGGGATCCTGAGGTCACTGTAGCAACACGAAAGAACTCTGTGGACCAAAAATCAACTCGAAAAGAGAGGTTAGTCCCTGGATTCGTCTCCAGAGGAATACCACCTTACCACAAGCACCTCAAGAGGAGGCTTCTCTCAGCTCTAGGTATGTGAGAGGGACCCTGAGTTTGCGGCCTCAAGTGGAATGGACACCGCGATGCCCTGACTCGAAATAAGGCCGGATATCCCTGCAGTGACTTCAATACAGGCTCGTCTTGCATCTCCCAGGACGAAAGGATGTCTGAATCCCCTGTGGAAAGCACAGAGAAAGACTTAGTTCCCCACCTCATCGCGACCGACAGCCTAACATCCTTTGAAAACTCCAGAGGTACGCGGAGATCGGTGCCTCCAAAGGAGACGATGCCTGACTCCTCGTGAAACTTGATAGGAGTCCCAGGATTCCTGTGGCACGTGGAAAGGGACCCTTGGTCTCCCGCCTCAGCTGGAGAGGCGTCCCAATTGCCTTGCCAAGCCTCGAGGAGAATCCCGAGTTGTGTCTCGCAACTAGGCAAGAGTCCTGCCATGGCTGAACAAACACGTGTGTGGAAGGGCCATCCCCGTCGTAACTCGAGAATATACCCCAGGTTCCCGCCGCAACTCGAGAAAAACCATGAGACTTCCCCCTCGCCGCGAGATGAGGCCCGATTCCCCTGCACTGCGTGCAGAGCAATTCTGTGTTGCACATCACACATGAAAGGAGCCTTGATTTCCTTCATGGCACTCCAGAGAAACCCCAAGAACACTGTTTCAAGGCTAGAGGGATCCTGAGGTCACTGTAGCAACACGAAAGAGCTCCGTGGACCAAAAATCAACTCGAGATGAGAGGTTAGTCCCTGGCTTCGACTCCAGAGGAATACCACCTTACCACAAGCACCTCAAGAGGAGGCTTCTCTCAGCTCTAGGTATGTGAGAGGGACCCTGAGTTTGCGGCCTCAAGTGGAATGGACACCGCGATGCCCTGACTCGAAATAAGGCCGGATATCCCTGCAGTGACTGGAATGCATCCTCGTCTTGCATCTCCCAAGACGAAAGGGTGTCTGAATCCCCTGTGGAGACCACAGAGAAAGACCTAGTTCCCCACCTCATCGCGACAGGAGGCCTCAAATCCTTTGAAAACTCCAGAGGTATGCGAAGATCAGTGCCTCCAAAGGAGACGATGCCTGACTCCTCGTGAAACTTGATAGGAGACCCAGGTTTCCTGTGGCACGTGGAAAGGGACCCTTGGTCTCCCGTCTCAGCTGGAGAGGCGTCCCAATTGCCCTGCAAAGCCTCGAGGAGAATCCCGAGTTGTCCCTCGCAACTAGGCAGGATTCCTGACATGGCTAAACACACACGAGTGTGGAAGGGCCATCCCCGTCGTAACTCGAGAATATACCCCAGGTTCCCGCCGCACCTCGAGAAAAACCATGAGACTTCCCCCTCGCCACGAGATGAGGCCCGATTCCCCTGCACTGCGTGCAGAGCAATTCCGTGTTGCACATCACACATGAAAGGAGCCTTGATTTCCTTGATGGCACTCCAGAGAAACCCCAAGAACACTGTTTCAAGGCTAGAGGGATCCTGAGGTCACTGTAGCAACAAGAAAGAGCTCCGTGGACCAAGAATCAACACGAGAGTAGAGGTTAGTCCCTGGCTTCGACTCCTGAGGAATACCACCTTACCACAAGCACCTCAAGTGGAGGCTTCTCTCAGCTCTAGGTATGTGAGAGGGATCCTGAGTTTGCGGCCTCAAGTGGAATGGACACCGCGATGCCCTGACTCGAAATAAGGCCGGATATCCCTGCAGTGACTTGAATGCAGGCTCGTCTTGCATCTCCCAAGAAAAAAGGATGTCTGAATCCCCTGTGGAGACCACAGAGAAAGACCTAGTTCCCCACCTCATCGCGACCGGAGGCCTCACATCCTTTGAAAACTCCAGAGGTACGCGGAGATCAGTGCCTCCAAAGGAGACGATGCCTGACTCCTCGTGAAACTTGATAGGAGTCCCAGGATTCTTGTGGCACGTGGAAAGGGACCCTTGGTCTCCCGCCTCAGCTGGAGAGGCGTTCCAATTGCCCTGCCAAGCCTCGAGGAGAATCCCGAGTTGTCCCTCGCAACTAGGCAGGAGTCCTGACGTGGCTGAACAAACACGTGGGTGGAAGGGCCATCCCCGTCGTAACTCGAGAATATACCCCAGGTTCCCGCCGCAACTCGAGAAAAACCATGAGACTTCCCCCTCGATGCGAGATGAGGCCCGATTCCCCTGTACTGCGTGCAGAGCAATTCCGTCTTGCACATCACACATGAAAGGAGCCTTGATTTCCTTGATGGCACTCCAGAGAAACCCCAAGAACACTGTTTTAAGGCTAGAGGGATCCTGAGGTCACTGTAGCAACACGAAAGAGCTCCGTGGGCCAAAAATCAACTCGAGATGAGAGGTTAGTCCCTGGCTTTGACTCCAGAGGAATACCACCTTACCACAAGCACCTCAAGAGGAGGCTTCTCTCAGCTCTAGGTATGTGAGAGGGACCCTGAGTTTGCGGCCTCAAGTGGAATGGACACCGCGATGCCCTGACGCGAAATAAGGCCGGATATCGCTGCAGTGACTTCAATGCAGGCTCGTCTTGCATCTCCCAAGAAGAAAGGATGTCTGAATCCCCTGTGGAGACCACAGAGAAACACCTAGTTCCCCACCTCATCGCGACCAGAGGCCTCACATCCTTTGAAAACTCCAGAGGTACGCGGAGATCAGTGCCTCCAAAGGAGACGATGCCTGACTCCTCGTGAAATTTGATAGGAGTCCCAGGATTCCTGTGGCACTTTTAAAGGGACACTTGGTCTCCCGCCTCAGCTGGAGAGGCGTCCCAATTGCCCTGCCAAGCCTCGAGGAGAATCCAGAGTTGTCCCTCACAACTAGGCAGGAGTCCTGACATCGCTGAAGAAACACGTGGGTGGAAGGGCCATCCCCGTCGTAACTCGAGAATATACCCCAGGTTCCCGCCGCAACTCGAGAAAAACCATGAGACTTCCCCCTCGCCGCGAGATGAGGCCCGATTCCCCTGCACTGCGTGCAGAGCAATTCCGTGTTGCACATCACACATGAAAGGAGCCTTGATTTCCTTGATGGCACTCCAGAGAAACCCCAAGAACACTGTTTCAAGGCTAGAGGGATCCTGAGGTCACTGTAGCAACACGAAAGAGCTCCGTGGGCCAAAAATCAACTCGAGATGAGAGGTTAGTCCCTGGCTTCGACTCCAGAGGAATACCACCTTACCACAAGCACCTCAAGAGGAGGCTTCTCTCAGCTCTAGGTATGTGAGAGGGACCCTGAGTTTGCGGCCTCAAGTGGAATGGACACCGCGATGCCCTGACGCGAAATAAGGCTGGATATCCCTGCAGTGACTTGAATGCAGGCTCGTCTTGCATCTCCCAAGAAGAAAGGATGTCTGAATCCCCTGTGGAGACCACAGAGAAAGACCTAGTTCCCCACCTCATCGCGACCGGAGGCCTCACATCCTTTGAAAACTCCAGAGGTACGCGGAGATCAGTGCCTCCAAAGGAGACGATGCCTGACTCCTCGTGAAACTTGATAGGAGTCCCAGGATTCCTGTGGCACGTGGAAAGGGACCCTTGGTCTCCCGCCTCAGCTGGAGAGGCATCCCAATTGCCTTGCCAAGCCTCGAGGAGAATCCCGAGTTGTCCCTCGCAACTAGGCAGGAGTCCTGACGTGGCTGAACAAACACATGTGTGGAAGGGCCATCCCCGTCGTAACTCGAGAATATACCCCAGGTTCCCACCGCAACTCGAGAAAAACCATGAGACTTCCCCCTCGCCGCGAGATGAGGCCCGATTCCCCTGCACTGTATGCAGAGCAATTCTGTGTTGCACATCACACATGAACGGAGCCTTGATTTCCTTGATGGCACTCCAGAGAAACCCCAAGAACACTGTTTCAAGGCTAGAGGGATCCTGAGGTCACTGTAGCAACACGAAAGAGCTCCGTGGACCAAAAATCAACTCGAGATGAGAGGTTAGTCCCTGGCTTCGACTCCAGAGGAATACCACCTTACCACAAGCACCTCAAGAGGAGGCTTCTCTCAGCTCTAGGTATGTGAGAGGGACCCTGAGTTTGCGGCCTCAAGTGGAATGGACACCGCGAAGCCCTGACTCGAAATAAGGCCGGATATCCCTGCAGTGACTGGAATGCAGGCTCGTCTTGCATCTCCCAAGACGAAAGGGTGTCTGAATCCCCTGTGGAGACCACAGAGAAAGACCTAGTTCCCCACCTCATCGCGACAGGAGGCCTCAATTCCTTTGAAAACTCCAGAGGTATGCGGAGATCAGTGCCTCCAAAGGAGACGATGCCTGACTCCTCGTGAAACTTGATAGGAGACCCAGGATTCCTGTGGCACGTGGAAAGGGACCCTTGGTCTCCCGTCTCAGCTGGAGAGGCGTCCCAATTGCCCTGCAAAGCCTCGAGGAGAATCCCGAGTTGTCCCTCGCAACTAGGCAGGAGTCCTGACATGGCTGAACAAACACGTGTGTGGAAGGGCCATCCCCGTCGTAACTCGAGAATATACCCCAGGGTCCCGCCGCAACTCGAGAAAAACCATGAGACTTCCCCCTCGCTGCGAGATGAGGCCCGATTCCCCTGCACTGCGTGCAGAGCAATTCCGTGTTGCACATCACACATGAAAGGAGCCTTGATTTCCTTGATGGCACTCCAGAGAAACCCCAAGAACACTGTTTCAAGGCTAGAGGGATCCTGAGGTCACTGTAGCAACACGAAAGAGCTCCGTGGACCAAGAATCAACACGAGATGAGAGGTTAGTCCCTGGCTTCGACTCCTGAGGAATACCACCTTACCACAAGCACCTCAAGAGGAGGCTTCTCTCAGCTCTAGGTATGTGAGAGGGACCCTGAGTTTGCGGCCTCAAGTGGAATGGACACCGCGATGCCCTGACTCGAAATAAGGCCGGATATCCCTGCAGTGACTTGAATGCAGGCTCGTCTTGCATCTCCCAAGAAGAAAGGATGTCTGAATCCCCTGTGGAGACCACAGAGAAAGACCTAGTTCCCCACCTCATCGCGACCGGAGGCCTCACATCCTTTGAAAACTCCGGAGGTACGCGGAGATCAGTGCCTCCAAAGGAGACGATGCCTGACTCATCGTGAAACTTGATAGGAGTCCCAGGATTCTTGTGGCACGTGGAAAGGGACCCTTGGTCTCCCGCCTCAGCTGGAGAGGCGTTCCAATTGCCCTGCCAAGCCTCGAGGAGAATCCTGAGTTGTCCCTCACAACTAGGCAGGAGTCCTGACGTGGCTGAACAAACACGTGGGTGGAAGGGCCAGCCCCGTCGTAACTCGAGAATATACCCCAGGTTCCCGCCGCAACTCGAGAAAAACCATGAGACTTCCCCCTCGCCGCGAGATGAGGCCCGATTCCCCTGCACTGCGTGCAGAGCAATTCTGTGTTGCACATCACACATGAAAGGAGCCTTGATTTCCTTGATGGCACTCCAGAGAAACCCCAAGAACACTGTTTCAAGGCTAGAGGGATCCTGAGGTCACTGTAGCAACACGAAAGAGCTCCGTGGACCAAAAATCAACTCGAGATGAGAGGTTAGTCCCTGGATTCGACTCCAGAGGAATACCACATTACCACAAGCACCTCAAGAGGAGGCTTCTCTCAGCTCTAGGTATGTGAGAGGGACCCTGAGTTTGCGGCCTCAAGTGGAATGGACACCGCGATGCCCTGACTCGAAATAAGGCCGGATATCCCTGCAGTGACTGGAATGCAGGCTCGTCTTGCATCTCCCAAGACGAAAGGGTGTCTGAATCCCCTGTGGAGACCACAGAGAAAGACCTAGTTCCCCACCTCATCGCGACAGGAGGCCTCAAATCCTTTGAAAACTCCAGAGGTATGCGGAGATCAGTGCCTCCAAAGGAGACGATGCCTGACTCCTCGTGAAACTTGATAGGAGACCCAGGATTCCTGTGGCACGTGGAAAGGGACCCTTGGTCTCCCATCTCAGCTGGAGAGGCGTCCCAATTGCCCTGCCAAGCCTCGAGGAGAATCCCGAGTTGTCCCTCGCAACTAGGCAGGAGTCCTGACGTGGCTGAACACACACGTGTGTGGAAGGGCCATCCCCGTCGTAACTCGAGAATATACCCCAAGTTCCCAACGCAACTCGAGAAAAACCATGAGACTTCCCCCTCGCCGCGAGATGAGGCCCGATTCCCCTGCACTGCGTGCAGCGCAATTCCGTCTTGCACATCACACATGAAAGGAGCCTTAATTTCCTTGATGGCACTCCAGAGAAACCCCAAGAACACTGTTTCAAGGCTAGAGGGATCCTGAGGTCACTGTAGCAACATGAAAGAGCTCCGTGGGACAAAAATCAACTCGAGATGAGAGGTTAGTCCCTGGCTTCGACTCCAGAGGAATACCACCTTACCACAAGCACCTCAAGAGGAGGCTTCTCTCAGCTCTAGGTATGTGAGAGGGACCCTGACTTTGCGGCCTCAAGTGGAATGGACACCGCGATGCCCTGACGCCAAATAAGGCTGGATATCCCTGCAGTGACTTGAATGCAGGCTCGTCTTGCATCTCCCAAGATGAAAGGATGTCTGAATCCCCTGTGGAGACCACAGACAAAGACCTAGTTCCCCACCTCATCGCGACCGGAGGCCTCACATCCTTTGAAAACTCCAGAGGTACGCGGAGATCAGTGCCTCCAAAGGAGACGATGCCTGACTCCTCGTGAAACTTGATAGGAGTCCCAGGATTCCTGTGGCACGTGGAAAGGGACCCTTGGTCTCCCGCCTCAGCTGGAGAGGCGTCCCAATTGCCTTGCCAAGCCTCGAGGAGAATCCCGAGTTGTGTCTCGCAACTAGGCAGGAGTCCTGACGTGGCTGAACAAACACGTGGGTGGAAGGGCCATCTAAGTCGTAACTCGAGAATATACCCCAGGTTCCCGCCGCAACTCGAGAAAAACCATGAGACTTCCCCCTCGATGCGAGATGAGGCCCGATTCCCCTGTACTGCGTGCAGAGCAATTCCGTCTTGCACATCACACATGAAAGGAGCCTTGATTTCCTTCATGGCACTCCAGAGAACCCCCAAGAACACTGTTTCAAGGATAGAGGGATCCTGAGGTCACTGTAGCAACACGAAAGAACTCTGTGGACCAAAAATCAACTCGAAAAGAGAGGTTAGTCCCTGGATTCGTCTCCAGAGGAATACCACCTTACCACAAGCACCTCAAGAGGAGGCTTCTCTCAGCTCTAGGTTTGTGAGAGGGACCCTGAGTTTGCGGCCTCAAGTGGAATGGACACCGCGATGCCCTGACTCGAAATAAGGCCGGATATCCCTGCAGTGACTTCAATGCAGGCTCGTCTTGCATCTCCCAGGACGAAAGGATGTCTGAATCCCCTGTGGAAAGCACAGAGAAAGACTTAGTTCCCCACCTCATCGCGACCGATAGCCTCACATCCTTTGAAAACTCCAGAGGTACGCGGAGATCAGTGCCTCCAAAGGAGACGATGCCTGACTCCTCGTGAAACTTGATAGGAGTCCCAGGATTCCTGTGGCACTTGGAAAGGGACACTTGGTCTCCCGCCTCAGCTGGAGAGGCGTCCCAATTGCCCTGCCAAGCCTCGAGGAGAATCCAGAGTTGTCCCTCGCAACTAGGCAGGAGTCCTGACGTGGCTGAACAAACACGTGGGTGGAAGGGACATCCCCGTCGTAACTCGAGAATATACCCCAGGTTCCCGCCGCAACTCGAGAAAAACCATGAGACTTCCCCCTCGCCGCGAGATGAGGCCCGATTCCCCTGCACTGCGTGCAGAGCAATTCCGTGTTGCACATCACACATGAAAGGAGCCTTGATTTCCTTGATGGCACTCCAGAGAAACCCCAAGAACACTGTTTCAAGGCTAGAGGGATCCTGAGGTCACTGTAGCAACACGAAAGAGCTCCGTGGGCCAAAAATCAACTCGAGATGAGAGGTTAGTCCCTGGCTTCGACTCCAGAGGAATACCACCTTACCACAAGCACCTCAAGAGGAGGCTTCTCTCAGCTCTAGGTATGTGAGAGGGACCCTGAGTTTGCGGTCTCAAGTGGAATGGACACCGCAATGCCCTGCGCGAAATAAGGTTGGATATCCCTGCAGTGACTTGAATGCAGGCTCGTCTTGCATCTCCCAAGATGAAAGGATGTCTGAATCCCCTGTGGAGACCACAGAGAAACACCTAGTTCCCCACCTCTTCGCGACCGGAGGCCCCACATCCTTTGAAAACTCCAGAGGTACGCGGAGATCAGTGCCTCCAAAGGAAACGATCCCTGACTCCTCGTGAAACTTGATAGGAGTCCCAGGATTCCTGTGGCACGTGGAAAGGGACCCTTGGTCTCCCGCCTCAGCTGGAGAGGCGTCCCAATTGCCTTGCCAAGCCTCGAGGAGAATCCCAAGTTGTGTCTCGCAACTAGGCAAGAGTCCTGACATGGCTGAACAAACACGTGTGTGGAAGGGCCATCCCCGTCGTAACTCGAGAATATACCCCAGGTTCCCGCCGCAACTCGAGAAAACCATGAGACTTTCTCCTCGCCGCGAGATGAGGCCCGATTCCCCTGCACTGCGTGCAGAGCAATTCTGTGTTGCACATCACACATGAAAGGAGCCTTGATTTCCTTCATGGCACTCCAGAGAAAACCCAAGAACACTGTTTCAAGAATAGAGGGATCCTGAGGTCACTGTAGCAACACGAAAGAGCTCCGTGGACCAAAAATCAACTCGAGATGAGAGGTTAGTCCCTGGCTTCGACTCCAGAGGAATACCACCTTACCACAAGCACCTCAAGAGGAGGCTTCTCTCAGCTCTAGGTATGTGAGAGGGACCCTGAGTTTGCGGCCTCAAGTGGAATGGACACCGCGATGCCCTGACTCGAAATAAGGCCGGATATCGCTGCAGTGACTTCAATGCAGGCTCGTCTTGCATCTCCCAAGAAGAAAGGATGTCTGAATCCCCTGTGGAGACCACAGAGAAAGACCTATTTCCCCACCTCATCGCGACCGGAGGCATCACATCCTTTGAAAACTCCAGAGGTACGCGGAGATCAGTGCCTCCAAAGGAGACGATGCCTGACTCCTCGTGAAACTTGATAGGAGTCCCAGGATTCTTGTGGCACGTGGAAAGGGACCCTTGGTCTTCCGCCTCAGCTGGAGAGGCGTTCCAATTGCCCTGCCAAGCCTCGAGGAGAATCCCGAGTTGTCCCTCGCAACTAGGCAGGAGTCCTGACGTGGCTGAACAAACACGTGTGTGGAAGGGCCATCTCCGTCGTAACTCGAGAATATACCCCAGGTTCCCGACGCAACTCGAGAAAAACCATGAGACTTCCCCCTCGATGCGAGATGAGGCCCGATTCCCCTGTACTGCGTGCAGAGCAATTCCGTCTTGCACATCACACATGAAAGGAGCCTTCATTTCCTTCATGGCACTCCAGAGAAACCCCAAGAACACTGTTTCAAGGCTAGAGGGATCCTGAGGTCACTGTAGCAACACGAAAGAACTCTGTGGACCAAAAATCAACTCGAAAAGAGAGGTTAGTCCCTGGATTCGTCTCCAGAGGAATACCACCTTACCACAAGCACATCAAGAGGAGGCTTCTCTCAGCTCTAGGTATGTGAGAGGGACCCTGAGTTTGCGGCCTCAAGTGGAATGGACACCGCGATGCCCTGACTCGAAATAAGGCCGGATATCCCTGCAGTGACTTCAATGCAGGCTCGTCTTGCATCTCCCAGGACGAAAGGATGTCTGAATCCCCTGTGGAAAGCACAGAGAAAGACTTAGTTCCCCACCTCATCGCGACCGATAGCCTCACATCCTTTGAAAACTCCAGAGGTACGCGGAGATCAGTGCCTCCAAAGGAGACGATGCCTGACTCCTCGTGAAACTTGATAGGAGTCCCAGGATTCCTGTGGCACTTGGAAAGGGACACTTGGTCTCCCGCCTCAGCTGGAGAGGCTTCCCAATTGCCCTGCCCAGCCTCGAGGAGAATCCAGAGTTGTCCCTCGCAACTAGGCAGGAGTCCTGACGTCGCTGAAGAAACACGTGGGTGGAAGGGCCATCCCCGTCGTAACTCGAGAATATACCCCAGGTTCCCGCCGCAACTCGAGAAAAACCATGAGACTTCCCCCTCGCCGCGAGATGAGGCCCGATTCCCCTGCACTGCGTGCAGAGCAATTCCGTGTTGCACATCACACATGAAAGGAGCCTTGATTTCCTTGATGGCACTCCAGAGAAACCCCAAGAACACTGTTTCAAGGCTAGAGGGATCCTGAGGTCACTGTAGCAACACGAAAGAGCTCCGTGGGCCAAAAATCAACTCGAGAAGAGAGGTTAGTCCCTGGCTTCGACTCCAGAGGAATACCACCTTACCACAAGCACCTCAAGAGGAGGCTTCTCTCAGCTCTAGGTATGTGAGAGGGACCCTGAGTTTGCGGCCTCAAGTGGAATGGACACCGCGATGCCCTGACGCGAAATAAGGCTGGATATCCCTGCAGTGACTTGAATGCAGGCTCGTCTTGCATCTCCCAAGATGAAAGGATGTCTAAATCCCCTGTGGAGACCACAGAGAAAGACCTAGTTCCCCACCTCATCGCGACCGGAGGCCTCACATCCTTTGAAAACTCCAGAGGTACCCGGAGATCAGTGCCTCCAAAGGAAACGATCCCTGACTCCTCGTGAAACTTGATAGGAGTCCCAGGATTCCTGTGGCACGTGGAAAGGGACCCTTGGTCTCCCGCCTCAGCTGGAGAGGCGTCCCAATTGCCTTGAGAGCCTCGAGGAGAATCCCGAGTTGTGTCTCGCAACTAGGCAAGAGTCCTGACATGGCTGAACAAACACGCGTGTGGAAGGGCCATCCCCGTCGTAACTCGAGAATATACCCCAGGTTCCCGCCGCAACTCGAGAAAACCATGAGACTTCCCCCTCGCCGCGAGATGAGGCCCGATTCCCCTGCACTGCGTGCAGAGGAATTCTGTGTTGCACATCACACATGAAAGGAGCCTTGATTTCCTTCATGGCACTCCAGAGAAAACCCAAGAACACTGTTTCAAGAATAGAGGGATCCTGAGGTCACTGTAGCAACACGAAAGAGCTCCGTGGACCAAAAATCAACTCGAGATGAGAGGTTAGTCCCTGGCTTCGACTCCAGAGGAATACCACCTTACCACAAGCACCTCAAGAGGAGGCTTCTCTCAGCTCTAGGTATGTGAGAGGGACCCTGAGTTTGCGGCCTCAAGTGGAATGGACACCGCGATGCCCTGACTCGAAATAAGGCCGGATATCCCTGCAGTGACTTCAATGCAGGCTCGTCTTGCATCTCCCAAGAAGAAAGGATGTCTGAATCCCCTGTGGAGACCACAGAGAAACACCTAGTTCCCCACCTCATCGCGACCGGAGGCCTCACATCCTTTGAAAACTCCAGAGGTACGCGGAGATCAGTGCCTCCAAAGGAGACGATGCCTGACTCCTCGTGAAACTTGATAGGAGTCCCAGGATTCCTGTGGCACTTGGAAAGGGACACTTGGTCTCCCGCCTCAGCTGGAGAGGCGTCCCAATTGCCCTGCCAAGCCTCGAGGAGAATCCAGAGTTGTCCCTCGCAACTAGGCAGGAGTCCTGACGTCGCTGAAGAAACACGTGGGTGGAAGGGCCATCCCCGTCGTAACTCGAGAATATACCCCAGGTTCCCGCCGCAACTCGAGAAAAACCATGAGACTTCCCCCTCGCCGCGAGATGAGGCCCGATTCCCCTGCACTGCGTGCAGAGCAATTCCGTGTTGCACATCACACATGAAAGGAGCCTTGATTTCCTTGATGGCACTCCAGAGAAACCCCAAGAACACTGTTTCAAGGCTAGAGGGATCCTGAGGTCACTGTAGCAACACGAAAGAGCTCCGTGGGCCAAAAATCAACTCGAGATGAGAGGTTAGTCCCTGGCTTCGACTCCAGAGGAATACCACCTTACCACAAGCACCTCAAGAGGAGGCTTCTCTCAGCTCTAGGTATGTGAGAGGGACCCTGAGTTTGCGGCCTCAAGTGGAATGGACACCGCGATGCCCTGACGCGAAATAAGGCTGGATATCCCTGCAGTGACTTGAATGCAGGCTCGTCTTGCATCTCCCAAGATGAAAGGATGTCTGAATCCCCTGTGGAGACCACAGAGAAAGACCTAGTTCCCCACCTCATCGCGACCGGAGGCCTCACATCCTTTGAAAACTCCAGAGGTACGCGGAGATCAGTGCCTCCAAAGGAGACGATGCCTGACTCCTCGTGAAACTTGATAGGAGTCCCAGGATTCCTGTGGCACGTGGAAAGGGACCCTTTGTCTCCCGCCTCAGCTGGAGAGGCATCCCAATTGCCTTGCCAAGCCTCGAGGAGAATCCCGAGTTGTCCCTCGCAACTAGGCAGGAGTCCTGACGTGGCTGAACAAACACATGTGTGGAAGGGCCATCCCCGTCGTAACTAGAGAATATACCCCAGGTTCCCACCGCAACTCGAGAAAAACCATGAGACTTCCCCCTCGCCGCGAGATGAGGCCCGATTCCCCTGCACTGCATGCAGAGCAATTCTGTGTTGCACATCACACATGAAAGGAGCCTTGATTTCTTTCATGGCACTCCAGAGAAACACCAAGAACACTGTTTCAAGGATAGAGGGATCCTGAGGTCACTGTAGCAACACGAAAGAGCTCCGTGGACCAAAAATCAACTCGAGATGAGAGGTTAGTCCCTGGCTTCGACTCCAGAGGAATACCACCTTACCACAAGCACCTCAAGAGGAGGCTTCTCTCAGCTCTAGGTATGTGAGAGGGACCCTGAGTTTGCGGCCTCAAGTGGAATGGACACCGCAAAGCCCTGACTCGAAATAAGGCCGGATATCCCTGCAGTGACTGGAATGCAGGCTCGTCTTGCATCTCCCAAGACGAAAGGGTGTCTGAATCCCCTGTGGAGACCACAGAGAAAGACCTAGTACCCCACCTCATCGCGACAGGAGGCCTCAAATCCTTTGAAAACTCCAGAGGTATGCGGAGATCAGTGCCTCCAAAGGAGACGATGCCTGACTCCTCGTGAAACTTGATAGGAGACCCAGGATTCCTGTGGCACGTGGAAAGGGACCCTTGGTCTCCCGTCTCAGCTGGAGAGGCGTCACAATTGCCCTGCCAAGCCTCGAGGAGAATCCCGAGTTGTCCCTCGCAACTAGGCAGGAGTCCTGACATGGCTGAACACACACGTGTGTGGAAGGGCCATCCCCGTCGTAACTGGAGAATATACCCCAGGTTCCCGCCGCAACTCCAGAAAAACCATGAGACTTCCCCCTCGCCGCGAGATGAGGCCCGATTCCCCTGCACTGCGTGCAGAGCAATTCTGTGTTGCACATCACACATGAAAGGAGCCTTGATTTCCTTGATGGCACTCCAGAGAAACCCCAAGAACACTGTTTCAAGGCTAGAGGGATCCTGAGGTCACTGTAGCAACACGAAAGAGCTCCGTGGACCAAAAATCAACTCGAGATGAGAGGTTAGTCCCTGGCTTCGACTCCAGAGGAATACCACCTTACCACAAGCACCTCAAGAGGAGGCTTCTCTCAGCTCTAGGTATGTGAGAGGGACCCTGAGTTTGCGGCCTCAAGTGGAATGGACACCGCGATGCCCTGACTCGAAATAAGGCCGGATATCCCTGCAGTGACTGGAATGCAGGCTCGTCTTGCATCTCCCAAGACGAAAGGGTGTCTGAATCCCCTGTGGAGACCACAGAGAAAGACCTAGTTCCCCACCTCATTGCGACAGGAGGCCTCAAATCCTTTGAAAACTCCAGAGGTATGCGGAGATCAGTGCCTCCAAAGGAGACGATGCCTGACTCCTCGTGAAACTTGATAGGAGACCCAGGATTGCTGTGGCACGTGGAAAGGGACCCTTGGTCTCCCGTCTCAGCTGGAGAGGCGTCCCAATTGCCCTGCAAAGCCTCGAGGAGAATCCCGAGTTGTCCCTCGCAACTAGGCAGGAGTCCTGACATGGCTGAACACACACGTGTGTGGAAGGGCCATCCCCGTCGTAACTCGAGAATATACCCCAGGTTCCCGCCGCAACTCGAGAAAAACCATGAGACTTCCCCGTCGCCGCGAGATGAGGCCCGATTCCCTGCACTGCGTGCAGAGCAATTCCGTGTTGCACATCACACATGAAAGGAGCCTTGATTTCCTTGACGGCACTCCAGAGAAACCCCAAGAACACTGTTTCAAGGCTAGAGGGATCCTGAGGTCACTGTAGCAACACGAAAGAGCTCCGTGGACCAAGAATCAACACGAGATGAGAGGTTAGTCCCAGGCTTCAACTCCTGAGGAATACCACCTTACCACAAGCACCTCAAGTGGAGGCTTCTCTCAGCTCTAGGTATGTGAGAGGGATCCTGAGTTTGCGGCCTCAAGTGGAATGGACACCGCGATGCCCTGACTCGAAATAAGGCCGGATATCCCTGCAGTGACTTGAATGCAGGCTCGTCTTGCATCTCCCAAGAAGAAAGGATGTCTGAATCCCCTGTGGAGACCACAGAGAAACACCTAGTTCCCCACCTCATCGCGACCGGAGGCCTCACATCCTTTGAAAACTCCAGAGGTACGCGGAGATCAGTGCCTCCAAAGGAGACGATGCCTGACTCCTCGTGAAACTTGATAGGAGTCCCAGGATTCTTGTGGCACGTGGAATGGGACCCTTGGTCTCCCGCCTCACCTGGAGAGGCGTTCCAATTGCCCTGCCAAGCCTCGAGGAGAATCCCGAGTTGTCCCTCGCAACTAGGCAGGAGTCCTGACGTGGCTGAACAAACACGTGGGTGGAAGGGCCATCCCCGTCGTAACTCGAGAATATACCCCAGGTTCCCGCCGCAACTCGAGAAAAACCATGAGACTTCCCCCTCGATGCGAGATGAGGCCCGATTCCCCTGTACTGCGTGCAGAGCAATTCCGTCTTGCACATCACACATGAAAGGAGCCTTGATTTCCTTGATGGCACTCCAGAGAAACCCCAAGAACACTGTTTCAAGGATAGAGGGATCCTGAGGTCACTGTAGCAACACGAAAGAACTCTGTGGACCAAAAATCAACTCGAAAAGAGAGGTTAGTCCCTGGATTCGTCTCCAGAGGAATACCACCTTACCACAAGCACCTCAAAAGGAGGCTTCTCTCAGCTCTAGGTATGTGAGAGGGACCCTGAGTTTGCGGCCTCAAGTGGAATGGACACCGCGATGCCCTGACTCGAAATAAGGCCGGATATCCCTGCAGTGACTGCAATGCAGGCTCGTCTTGCATCTCCCAGGACGAAAGGATGTCTGAATCCCCTGTGGAAAGCACAGAGAAAGACTTAGTTCCCCACCTCATCGCGACCGATAGCCTCACATCCTTTGAAAACTCCAGAGGTACACGGAGATCAGTGACTATAAAGGAGACGATGCCTGACTCCTCGTGAAACTTGATAGGAGTCCCAGGATTCCTGTGGCACGTGGAAAGGGACCCTAGGTCTCCCGTCTCAGCTGGAGAGGCGTCCCAATTGCCTTGCCAAGCTTCGAGGAGAATCCCGAGTTGTGTCTCGCAACTAGCAAGAGTCCTGACGTGGCTGAACAAACACATGTGTGGAAGGGCCATCCCCGTCGTATCTCGAGAATATACCCCAGGTTCCCGCCGCAACTCGAGAAAAACCATGAGACTTCCCCGTCGCCGCGAGATGAGGCCCGATTCCCCTGCACTGCGTGCAGAGCAATTCTGTGTTGCACATCACACATGAAAGGAGCCTTGATTTCCTTGATGGCACTCCAGAGAAACCCCAAGAACACTGTTTCAAGGCTAGAGGGATCCTGAGGTCACTGTAGCAACACGAAAGAGCTCCGTGGACCAAAAATCAACTCGAGATGAGAGGTTAGTCCCTGGCTTCGACTCCAGAGGAATACCACCTTACCACAAGCACCTCAAGAGGAGGCTTCTCTCAGCTCTAGGTATGTGAGAGGGACCCTGAGTTTGCGGCCTCAAGTGGAATGGACACCGCGATGCCCTGACTCGAAATAAGGCCGGATATCCCTGCAGTGACTGGAATGCAGGCTCGTCTTGTATCTCCCAAGATGAAAGGGTGTCTGAATCCCCTGTGGAGACCACAGAGAAAGACCTAGTTCCCCACCTCATCGCGACAGGAGGCCTCAAATCCTTTGAAAACTCCAGAGGTATGCGGAGATCAGTGCCTCCAAAGGAGACGATGCCTGACTCCTCGTGAAACTTGATAGGAGACCCAGGATTCCTGTGGCACGTGGAAAGGGACCCTTGGTCTCCCGTCTCAGCTGGAGAGGCGTCCCAATTGCCCTGCAAAGCCTCGAGGAGAATCCCGAGTTGTCCCTCGCAACTAGGCAGGAGTCCTGACATGGCTGAACACACACGTGTGTGGAAGGGCCATCCCCGTCGGAACTCGAGAATATACCCCAGGTTCCCGCCGCAACTCGAGAAAAACCATGAGACTTCCCCCTCGCCGCGAGATGAGGCCCGATTCCCTGCACTGCGTGCAGAGCAATTCCGTGTTGCACATCACACATGAAAGGAGCCTTGATTTCCTTGATGGCACTCCAGAGAAACCCCAAGAACACTGTTTCAAGGCTAGAGGGATCCTGAGGTCACTGTAGCAACATGAAAGAGCTCCGTGGACTAAGAATCAACACGAGATGAGAGGTTAGTCCCTGGCTTCGACTCCTGAGGAATACCACCTTACCACAAGCACCTCAAGAGGAGGCTTCTCTCAGCTCTAGGTATGTGAGAAGGATCCTGAGTTTGCGGCCTCAAGTGGAATGGACACCGCGATGCCCTGACTCGAAATAAGGCCGGATATCCCTGCAGTGATTGAATGCAGGCTCGTCTTGCATCTCCCAAGAAGAAAGGATGTCTGAATCCCCTTTGGAGACCACAGAGAAACACCTAGTTCCCCACCTCATCGCGACCGGAGGCCTCACATCCTTTGAAAATTCCAGAGGTACGCGGAGATCAGTGCCTCCAAAGGAGACGATGCCTGACTCCTCGTGAAACTTGATAGGAGTCCAGGATTCTTGTGGCACGTGGAAAGGGACCCTTGGTCTCCCGCCTCAGCTGGAGAGGCGTTCCAATTGCCCTGCTAAGCCTCGAGGAGAATCCCGATTTGTCCCTCGCAACTAGGCAAGAGTCCTGACGTGGCTGAAGAAACACGTGGGTGGAAGGGCCATCCCCGTCGTAACTCGAGAATATACCCCAGGTTCCCGCCGCAACTCGAGAAAAACCATGAGACTTCCCCCTCGCCGCGAGATGAGGCCCGATTCCCCTGCACTGCGTGCAGAGCAATTCTGTGTTGCACATCACACATGAAAGGAGCCTTGATTTCCTTGATGGCACTCCAGAGAAAACCCAAGAACACTGTTTCAAGGCTAGAGGGATCCTGAGGTCACTGTAGCAACACGAAAGAGCTCCGTGGGCCAAAAATCAACTCGAGATGAGAGGTTAGTCCCTGGCTTCGACTCCAGAGGAATACCACCTTACCACAAGCACCTCAAGAGGAGGCTTCTCTCAGCTCTAGGTATGTGAGAGGGACCCTGAGTTTGCGGCCTCAAGTGGAATGGACACCGCGATGCCCTGACGCGAAATAAGGCTGGATATCCCTGCAGTGACTTGAATGCAGGCTCGTCTTGCATCTCCCAAGATGAAAGGATGTCTGAATCCCCTGTGGAGACCACAGAGAAAGACCTAGTTCCCCACTTCATCGCGACCGGAGGCCTCACATACTTTGAAAACTCCAGAGGTACGCGGAGATCAGTGCCTCCAAAGGAGACGATGCCTGACTCCTCGTGAAACTTGATAGGAGTCCCAGGATTCTTGTGGCACGTGGAAAGGGACCCTTGGTCTCCCGCCTCAGCTGGAGAGGCGTCCCAATTGCCTTGCCAAGCCTCGAGGAGAATCCCGAGTTGTGTCTCGCAACTAGGCAAGAGTCCTGACGTGGCTGAACAAACACGTGTGAGGAAGGGCCATCCCCGTCGTAACTCGAGAATATACCCCAGGTTCCCGCCGCAACTCGAGAAAAACCATGAGACTTCCCCCTCGCCGCGAGATGAGGCCCGATTCCCCTGCACTGCGTGCAGAGCAATTCCGTGTTGCACATCACACATGAAAGGAGCCTTGATTTCCTTGATGGCACTCCAGAGAAACCCCAAGAACACTGTTTCAAGGCTAGAGGGATCCTGAGGTCACTGTAGCAACACAAAAGAGCTCCGTGGACCCAAAATCAACTCGAGATGAGAGGTTAGTCCCTGGCTTCGACTCCAGAGGAATACCACCTTACCACAAGCACCTCAAGAGGAGGCTTCTCTCAGCTCTAGGTATGTGAGAGGGACCCTGAGTTTGCGGCCTCAAGTGGAATGGACACGGCGATGCCCTGACTCGAAATAAGGCCGGATATCCCTGCAGTGACTGGAATGCAGGCTCGTCTTGCATCTCCCAAGACGAAAGGGTGTCTGAATCCCCTGTGGAGACCACAGAGAAAGACCTAGTTTCCCACCTCATCGCGACAGGAAGCCTCATATCCTTTGAAAACTCCACAGGTACTCGGAGATCAGTGCCTCCAAAGGAGACGATGCCTGACTCCTCGTGAAACTTGATAGGAGTCCCAGGATTCTTGTGGAACGTGGAAAGGGACCCTTGGTCTCCCGCCTCAGCTGGAGAGGCGTTCCAATTGCCCTGCCAAGCCTCGATTAGAATCCCGAGTTGTCCCTCGCAACTAGGCAGGAGTCCTGACGTGGCTGAACAAACACGTGGGTGGAAGGGCCATCCCCGTCGAAACTCGAGAATATACCCCAGGTTCCCGCCGCAACTCGAGAAAAACCATGAGACTTCCCCCTCGCCGCGAGATGAGGCCCGATTCCCCTGCACTGCGTGCAGAGCAATTCCGTGTTGCACATCACACATGAAAGGAGCCTTGATTTCCTTGATGGCACTCCAGAGAAACCCCAAGAACACTGTTTCAAGGATAGAGGGATCCTGAGGTCACTGTAGCAACACGACAAAGCTCCGTGGGCCAAAAATCAACTCGAGATGAGAGGTTAGTCCCTGGCTTCGACTTCAGAGGAATACCACCTTACCACAAGCACCTCAAGAGGAGGCTTCTCTCAGCTCTCGGTATGTGAGAGGGACCCTGAGTTTGCGGCCTCAAGTGGAATGGACACGGCGATGCCCTGACGCGAAATAAGGCTGGATATCCATGCAGTGACTTGAATGCAGGCTCGTCTTGCATCTCCCAAGATGAAAGGATGTCTGAATCCCCTGTGGAGACCACAGAGAAAGACCTAGTTCCCCACCTCATCGCGACCGGAGGCCTCACATCCTTTGAAAACTCCAGAGGTACGCGGAGATCAGTGCCTCCAAAGGAGATGATGCCTGAAACCTCGTGAAACTTGATAGGAGTCCCAGAATTCCTGTGGCACGTGGAAAGCGACCCTTGGTCTCCCGCCTCAGCTGGAGAGGCGTCCCAATTGCCTTGCCAAGCCTCGAGGAGAATCCCGAGTTGTCCCTCGCAACTAGGCAAGAGTCCTGACGTGGCTGAAGAAACACGTGGGTGGAAGGGCCATCCCCGTCGTAACTCGAGAATATACCCCAGGTTCCCGCCGCAACCCGAGAAAAACCATGAGACTTCCCCCTCGCCGCGAGATGAGGCCCGATTCCCGTGCACTGCGTGCAGAGCAATTCTGTGTTGCACATCACACATGAAAGGAGCCTTGATTTCCTTGATGGCACTCCAGAGAAAACCCAAGAACACTGTTTCAAGGCTAGAGGGATCGTGAGGTCACTGTAGCAACACGAAAGAGCTCCGTGGACCAAAAATCAACTCGAGATGAGAGGTTAGTCCCTGGCTTCGACTCCAGAGGAATACCACCTTACCACAAGCACCTCAAGAGGAGGCTTCTCTCAGCTCTAAGTATGTGAGAGGGACCCTGAGTTTGCGGCCTCAAGTGGAATGGACACCGCGATGCCCTGACTCGAAATAAGGCCGGATATCCCTGCAGTGACTGGAATGCAGGCTCGTCTTGCATCTCCCAAGACGAAAGGGTGTCTGAATCCCCTGTGGAGACCACAGAGAAAGACCTAGTTCCCCACCTCATCGCGACAGGAGGCCTCAAATCCTTTGAAAACTCCAGAGGTATGCGGAGATCAGTGCCTCCAAAGGAGACGATGCCTGACTCCTCGTGAAACTTGATAGGAGACCCAGGATTCCTGTGGCACGTGGAAAGGGACCCTTGGTCTCCCGTCTCAGCTGGAGAGGCGTCCCAATTGCCCTGCAAAGCCTCGAGGAGAATCCCGAGTTGTCCCTCGCAACTAGGCAGGAGTCCTGACATGGCTGAACACACACGTGTGTGGAAGGGCCATCCCCGTCGGAACTCGAGAATATACCCCAGGTTCCCGCCGCAACTCGAGAAAAACCATGAGACTTCCCCCTCGCCGCGAGATGAGGCCCGATTCCCTGCACTGCGTGCAGAGCAATTCCGTGTTGCACATCACACATGAAAGGAGCCTTGATTTCCTTGATGGCACTCCAGAGAAACCCCAAGAACACTGTTTCAAGGCTAGAGGGATCCTGAGGTCACTGTAGCAACATGAAAGAGCTCCGTGGACTAAGAATCAACACGAGATGAGAGGTTAGTCCCTGGCTTCGACTCCTGAGGAATACCACCTTACCACAAGCACCTCAAGAGGAGGCTTCTCTCAGCTCTAGGTATGTGAGAAGGATCCTGAGTTTGCGGCCTCAAGTGGAATGGACACCGCGATGCCCTGACTCGAAATAAGGCCGGATATCCCTGCAGTGATTGAATGCAGGCTCGTCTTGCATCTCCCAAGAAGAAAGGATGTCTGAATCCCCTTTGGAGACCACAGAGAAACACCTAGTTCCCCACCTCATCGCGACCGGAGGCCTCACATCCTTTGAAAATTCCAGAGGTACGCGGAGATCAGTGCCTCCAAAGGAGACGATGCCTGACTCCTCGTGAAACTTGATAGGAGTCCAGGATTCTTGTGGCACGTGGAAAGGGACCCTTGGTCTCCCGCCTCAGCTGGAGAGGCGTTCCAATTGCCCTGCTAAGCCTCGAGGAGAATCCCGATTTGTCCCTCGCAACTAGGCAAGAGTCCTGACGTGGCTGAAGAAACACGTGGGTGGAAGGGCCATCCCCGTCGTAACTCGAGAATATACCCCAGGTTCCCGCCGCAACTCGAGAAAAACCATGAGACTTCCCCCTCGCCGCGAGATGAGGCCCGATTCCCCTGCACTGCGTGCAGAGCAATTCTGTGTTGCACATCACACATGAAAGGAGCCTTGATTTCCTTGATGGCACTCCAGAGAAAACCCAAGAACACTGTTTCAAGGCTAGAGGGATCCTGAGGTCACTGTAGCAACACGAAAGAGCTCCGTGGGCCAAAAATCAACTCGAGATGAGAGGTTAGTCCCTGGCTTCGACTCCAGAGGAATACCACCTTACCACAAGCACCTCAAGAGGAGGCTTCTCTCAGCTCTAGGTATGTGAGAGGGACCCTGAGTTTGCGGCCTCAAGTGGAATGGACACCGCGATGCCCTGACGCGAAATAAGGCTGGATATCCCTGCAGTGACTTGAATGCAGGCTCGTCTTGCATCTCCCAAGATGAAAGGATGTCTGAATCCCCTGTGGAGACCACAGAGAAAGACCTAGTTCCCCACTTCATCGCGACCGGAGGCCTCACATACTTTGAAAACTCCAGAGGTACGCGGAGATCAGTGCCTCCAAAGGAGACGATGCCTGACTCCTCGTGAAACTTGATAGGAGTCCCAGGATTCTTGTGGCACGTGGAAAGGGACCCTTGGTCTCCCGCCTCAGCTGGAGAGGCGTCCCAATTGCCTTGCCAAGCCTCGAGGAGAATCCCGAGTTGTGTCTCGCAACTAGGCAAGAGTCCTGACGTGGCTGAACAAACACGTGTGAGGAAGGGCCATCCCCGTCGTAACTCGAGAATATACCCCAGGTTCCCGCCGCAACTCGAGAAAAACCATGAGACTTCCCCCTCGCCGCGAGATGAGGCCCGATTCCCCTGCACTGCGTGCAGAGCAATTCCGTGTTGCACATCACACATGAAAGGAGCCTTGATTTCCTTGATGGCACTCCAGAGAAACCCCAAGAACACTGTTTCAAGGCTAGAGGGATCCTGAGGTCACTGTAGCAACACAAAAGAGCTCCGTGGACCCAAAATCAACTCGAGATGAGAGGTTAGTCCCTGGCTTCGACTCCAGAGGAATACCACCTTACCACAAGCACCTCAAGAGGAGGCTTCTCTCAGCTCTAGGTATGTGAGAGGGACCCTGAGTTTGCGGCCTCAAGTGGAATGGACACGGCGATGCCCTGACTCGAAATAAGGCCGGATATCCCTGCAGTGACTGGAATGCAGGCTCGTCTTGCATCTCCCAAGACGAAAGGGTGTCTGAATCCCCTGTGGAGACCACAGAGAAAGACCTAGTTTCCCACCTCATCGCGACAGGAAGCCTCATATCCTTTGAAAACTCCACAGGTACTCGGAGATCAGTGCCTCCAAAGGAGACGATGCCTGACTCCTCGTGAAACTTGATAGGAGTCCCAGGATTCTTGTGGAACGTGGAAAGGGACCCTTGGTCTCCCGCCTCAGCTGGAGAGTCGTCCCAATTGCCCTGCCAAGCCTCGATTAGAATCCCGAGTTGTCCCTCGCAACTAGGCAGGACTCCTGACGTGGCTGAACAAACACGTGGGTGGAAGGGCCATCCCCGTCGAAACTCGAGAATATACCCCAGGTTCCCGCCGCAACTCGAGAAAAACCATGAGACTTCCCCCTCGCCGCGAGATGAGGCCCGATTCCCCTGCACTGCGTGCAGAGCAATTCCGTGTTGCACATCACACATGAAAGGAGCCTTGATTTCCTTGATGGCACTCCAGAGAAACCCCAAGAACACTGTTTCAAGGATAGAGGGATCCTGAGGTCACTGTAGCAACACGACAAAGCTCCGTGGGCCAAAAATCAACTCGAGATGAGAGGTTAGTCCCTGGCTTCGACTTCAGAGGAATACCACCTTACCACAAGCACCTCAAGAGGAGGCTTCTCTCAGCTCTCGGTATGTGAGAGGGACCCTGAGTTTGCGGCCTCAAGTGGAATGGACACGGCGATGCCCTGACGCGAAATAAGGCTGGATATCCATGCAGTGACTTGAATGCAGGCTCGTCTTGCATCTCCCAAGATGAAAGGATGTCTGAATCCCCTGTGGAGACCACAGAGAAAGACCTAGTTCCCCACCTCATCGCGACCGGAGGCCTCACATCCTTTGAAAACTCCAGAGGTACGCGGAGATCAGTGCCTCCAAAGGAGACGATGCCTGAAACCTCGTGAAACTTGATAGGAGTCCCAGAATTCCTGTGGCACGTGGAAAGCGACCCTTGGTCTCCCGCCTCAGCTGGAGAGGCGTCCCAATTGCCTTGCCAAGCCTCGAGGAGAATCCCGAGTTGTCCCTCGCAACTAGGCAAGAGTCCTGACGTGGCTGAAGAAACACGTGGGTGGAAGGGCCATCCCCGTCGTAACTCGAGAATATACCCCAGGTTCCCGCCGCAACCCGAGAAAAACCATGAGACTTCCCCCTCGCCGCGAGATGAGGCCCGATTCCCGTGCACTGCGTGCAGAGCAATTCTGTGTTGCACATCACACATGAAAGGAGCCTTGATTTCCTTGATGGCACTCCAGAGAAACCCCAAGAACACTGTTTCAAGGCTAGAGGGATCGTGAGGTCACTGTAGCAACACGAAAGAGCTCCGTGGACCAAAAATCAACTCGAGATGAGAGGTTAGTCCCTGGCTTCGACTCCAGAGGAATACCACCTTACCACAAGCACCTCAAGAGGAGGCTTCTCTCAGCTCTAAGTATGTGAGAGGGACCCTGAGTTTGCGGCCTCAAGTGGAATGGACACCGCGATGCCCTGACTCGAAATAAGGCCGGATATCCCTGCAGTGACTGGAATGCAGGCTCGTCTTGCATCTCCCAAGACGAAAGGGTGTCTGAATCCCCTGTGGAGACCACAGAGAAAGACCTAGTTCCCCACCTCATCGCGACAGGAGGCCTCAAATCCTTTGAAAACTCCAGAGGTATGCGGAGATCAGTGCCTCCAAAGGAGACGATGCCTGACTCCTCGTGAAACTTGATAGGAGACCCAGGATTCCTGTGGCACGTGGAAAGGGACTCTTGGTCTCCCGTCTCAGCTGGAGAGGCGTCCCAATTGCCCTGCAAAGCCTCGAGGAGAATCCCGAGTTGTCCCTTGCAACTAGGCAGGAGTCCTGACATGGCTGAACACACACGTGGGTGGAAGGGCCATCCCCGTCTTAACTCGAGAATATACCCCAGGTTCCCGCCGCAACTCGAGAAAAACCATGAGACTTCCCCCTCGCCGCGAGATGAGGCCCGATTCCCCTGCACTGCGTGCAGAGCAATTCCGTGTTGCACATCACACATGAAAGGAGCCTTGATTTCCTTGATGGCACTCCAGAGAAACCCCAAGAACACTGTTTCAAGGCTAGAGGGATCCTGAGGTCACTGTAGCAACACGAAAGAGCTCCGTGGACCAAGAATCAACTCGAGATGAGAGGTTAGTCCCTGGCTTCGACTCCTGAAGAATACCACCTTACCACAAGCACCTCAAGAGGAGGCTTCTCTCAGCTCTAGGTATGTGAGAGGGATCCTGAGTTTGCGGCCTCAAGTGGAATGGACACCGCGATGCCCTGACTCGAAATAAGGCCGGATATCCCTGCAGTGACTTCAATGCAGGCTCGTCTTGCATCTCCCAAGAAGAAAGGATGTCTGAATCCCCTGTGGAGACCACAGAGAAACACCTAGTTCCCCACCTCATCGCGACCGGAGGCCTCACATCCTTTAAAATCTCCAGAGGTACGCGGAGATCAGTGCCTCCAAAGGAGACGATGCCTGACTCCTCGTGAAACTTGATAGGAGTCCCAGGATTCCTGTGGCACGTGGAAAGGGACCCTTGATCTCCCGCCTCAGCTGGAGAGGCGTTCCAATTGCCCTGCCAAGCCTCGATTAGAATCCCGAGTTGTCCCTCGCAACTAGGCAGGAATCCTGACGTGGCTGAACAAACACGTGGGTGGAAGGGCCATTCCCGTCGTAACTCGAGAATATACCCCAGGTTCCCGCCGCAACTCGAGAAAAACCATGAGACTTCCCCCTCGATGCGAGATGAGGCCCGATTCCCCTGTACTGCGTGCAGAGCAATTCCGTCTTGCACATCACACATGAAAGGAGCCTTGATTTCCTTGATGGCACTCCAGAGAAACCCCAAGAACACTGTTTCAAGGATAGAGGGATCCTGAGGTCACTGTAGCAACACGAAAGAACTCTGTGGACCAAGAATCAACTCGAAAAGAGAGGTTAGTCCCTGGATTCGTCTCCAGAGGAATACCACCTTACCACAAACACCTCAAGAGGAGGCTTCTCTCAGCTCTAGGTATGTGAGAGGGACCCTGAGTTTGCGGCCTCAAGTGGAATGGACACCGCGATGCCCTGACTCGAAATAAGGCCGGATATCCCTGCAGTGACTTCAATGCAGGCTCGTCTTGCATCTCCCAGGACGAAAGGATGTCTGAATCCCCTGGGGAAAGCACAGAGAAAGACTTAGTTCCCCACCTCATCGCGACCGATAGCCTCACATCCTTTGAAAACTCCAGAGGTATGCGGAGATCAGTGCCTCCAAAGGAGACGATGCCTGACTCCTCGTGAAACTTGATAGGAGTCCCAGGATTCCTGTGGCACTTGGAAAGGGACACTTGGTCTCCCGCCTCAGCTGGAGAGGCGTCCCAATTGCCCTGCCAAGCCTCGAGGAGAATCCAGAGTTGTCCCTCGCAACTAGGCAGGAGTCCTGACGTCGCTGAAGAAACACGTGGGTGGAAGGGCCATCCCCGTCGTAACTCGAGAATATACCCCAGGTTCCCGCCGCAACTCGAGAAAAACCATGAGACTTCCCCCTCGCCGCGAGATGAGGCCCGATTCCCCTGCACTGCGTGCAGAGCAATTCCGTGTTGCACATCACACATGAAAGGAGCCTTGATTTCCTTGATGGCACTCCAGAGAAACCCCAAGAACACTGTTTCAAGGCTAGAGGGATCCTGAGGTCACTGTAGCAACACGAAAGAGCTCCGTGGGCCAAAAATCAACTCGAGATGAGAGGTTAGTCCCTGGCTTCGACTCCAGAGGAATACCACCTTACCACAAGCACCTCAAGAGGAGGCTTCTCTCAGCTCTAGGTATGTGAGAGGGACCCTGAGTTTGCGGCCTCAAGTGGAATGGACACCGCGATGCCCTGACGCGAAATAAGGCTGGATATCCCTGCAGGGACTTGAATGCAGGCTCGTCTTGCATCTCCCAAGATGAAAGGATGTCTGAATCCCCTGTGGAGACCACAGAGAAAGACCTAGTTCCCCACCTCATCGCGACCGGAGGCCTCACATCCTTTGAAAACTCCAGAGGTACGCGGAGATCAGTGCCTCCAAAGGAGACGATGCCTGACTCCTCGTGAAACTTGATAGGAGTCCCAGGATTCCTGTGGCACGTGGAAAGGGACCCTTGGTCTCCCGCCTCAGCTGGAGAGGCGTCCCAATTGCCTTGCCAAGCCTCGAGGAGAATTCCGAGTTGTGTCTCGCAACTAGGCAAGAGTCCTGACGTGGCTGAACAAACACGTGTGTGGAAGGGCCATCCCCGTCGTAACTCGAGAATATACCCCAGGTTCCCGCCGCAACTCGAGAAAAACCATGAGACTTCCCCCTCGCCGCGAGATGAGGCCCGATTCCCCTGCACTGCGTGCAGAGCAATTCCGTGTTGCACATCACACATGAAAGGAGCCTTGATTTCCTTGATGGCACTCCAGAGAAACCCCAAGAACACTGTTTCAAGGCTAGAGGGATCCTGAGGTCACTGTAGCAACACAAAAGAGCTCCGTGGACCCAAAATCAACTCGAGATGAGAGGTTAGTCCCTGGCTTCGACTCCAGAGGAATACCACCTTACCACAAGCACCTCAAGAGGAGGCTTCTCTCAGCTCTAGGTATGTGAGAGGGACCCTGAGTTTGCGGCCTCAAGTGGAATGGACACGGCGATGCCCTGACTCGAAATAAGGCCGGATATCCCTGCAGTGACTGGAATGCAGGCTCGTCTTGCATCTCCCAAGACGAAAGGGTGTCTGAATCCCCTGTGGAGACCACAAAGAAAGACCTAGTTTCCCACCTCATCGCGACAGGAAGCCTCATATCCTTTGAAAACTCCAGAGGTACGCGGAGATCAGTGCCTCCAAAGGAGACGATGCCTGACTCCTCGTG
Organism: Cervus elaphus; assembly: GCF_910594005.1. Classification (NCBI taxonomy): domain Eukaryota; kingdom Metazoa; phylum Chordata; class Mammalia; order Artiodactyla; family Cervidae; genus Cervus; species Cervus elaphus. Next base: position 8,167,505 of record NC_057834.1, on the reverse strand, counting down.
AAACTTGATAGGAGTCCCAGGATTCTTGTGGCACGTGGAAAGGGACCCTTGGTCTCCCGCCTCAGCTGGAGAGGCGTTCCAATTGCCCTGCCAAGCCTCGATTAGAATCCCGAGTTGTCCCTCGCAACTAGGCAGGAGTCCTGACGTGGCTGAACAAACACGTGGGTGGAAGGGCCATCCCCGTCGAAACTCGAGAATATACCCCAGGTTCCCACCGCAACTCGAGAAAAACCATGAGACTTCCCCCTCGCCGCGAGATGAGGCCCGATTCCCCTGCACTGCGTGCAGAGCAATTCCGTGTTGCACATCACACATGAAAGGAGCCTTGATTTCCTTGATGGCACTCCAGAGAAACCCCAAGAACACTGTTTCAAGGATAGAGGGATCCTGAGGTCACTGTAGCAACATGACAAAGCTTCGTGGGCCAAAAATCAACTCGAGATGAGAGGTTAGTCCCTGGCTTCGACTCCAGAGGAATACCACCTTACCACAAGCACCTCAAGAGGAGGCTTCTCTCAGCTCTCGGTATGTGAGAGGGACCCTGAGTTTGCGGCCTCAAGTGGAATGGACACGGCGATGCCCTGACGCGAAATAAGGCTGGATATCCATGCAGTGACTTGAATGCAGGCTCGTCTTGCATCTCCCAAGAAGAAAGGATGTCTGAATCCCCTGTGGAGACCACAGAGAAAGACCTAGTTCCCCACCTCATCGCGACCGGAGGCCTCACATCCTTTGAAAACTCCAGAGGTACGCGGAGATCAGTGCCTCCAAAGGAGACGAGGCCTGAAACCTCGTGAAACTTGATAGGAGTCCCAGAATTCCTGTGGCACGTGGAAAGGGACCCTTGGTCTCCCGCCTCAGCTGGAGAGGCGTCCCAATTGCCTTGCCAAGCCTCGAGGAGAATCCCAAGTTGTGTCTCGCAACTAGGCAAGAGTCCTGACGTGGCTGAACAAACACGTGTGTGGAAGGGCCATCCCCGTCGTAACTCGAGAATATACCCCAGGTTCCCACCGCAACTCGAGAAAAACCATGAGACTTCCCCCTCGCCGCTAGATGAGGCCCGATTCCCCTGCACTGCATGCAGAGCAATTCTGTGTTGCACATCACACATGAAAGGAGACTTGATTTCCTTCATGGCACTCCAGAGAAACCCCAAGAACACTGTTTCAAGGCTAGAGGGATCCTGAGGTCACTGTAACAACACGAAAGAGCTCCGTGGACCAAAAATCAACTCGAGATGAGAGGTTAGTCCCTGGCTTCGACTCCAGAGGAATACCACCTTACCACAAGCACCTCAAGCGGAGGCTTCTCTCAGCTCTAGGTATGTGAGAGGGACCCTGAATTTGCGGCCTCAAGTGGAATGGACACCGCGATGCCCTGACTCGAAATAAGGCCGGATATCCCTGCAGTGACTGGAATGCAGGCTCGTCTTGCATCTCCCAAGACGAAAGGGTGTCTGAATCCCCTGTGGAGACCACAGAGAAAGACCTAGTTCCCCACCTCATCGCGACAGGAGGCCTCAAATCCTTTGAAAACTCCAGAGGTATGCGGAGATCAGTGCCTCCAAAGGAGACGATGCCTGACTCCTCGTGAAACTTGATAGGAGACCCAGGATTCCTGTGGCACGTGGAAAGGGACCCTTGGTCTCCCGTCTCAGCTGGAGAGTCGTCCCAATTGCCCTGCCAAGCCTCGAGGAGTATCCCGAGTTGTCCCTCGCAACTAGGCAGGAGTCCTGACGTCGCTGAAGAAACACGTGGGTGGAAGGGCCATCCCCGTCGTAACTCGAGAATATACCCCAGGTTTCCGCCACAACTCGAGAAAAACCATGAGACTTCCCCCTCGCCGCGAGATGAGGCCCGATTCCCCTGCACTGCGTGCAGAGCAATTCCGTGTTGCACATCACACATGAAAGGAGCCTTGATTTCCTTGATGGCACTCCAGAGAAACCCCAAGAACACTGTTTCAAGGCTAGAGGGATCCTGAGGTCACTGTAGCAACACGAAAGAGCTCCGTGGGCCAAAAATCAACTCGAGATGAGAGGTTAGTCCCTGGCTTCGACTCCAGAGGAAAACCACCTTACCACAAGCACCTCAAGAGGAGGCTTCTCTCAGCTCTAGGTATGTGAGAGAGACCCTGAGTTTGCGGCCTCAAGTGGAATGGACACCGCGATGTCCTGACTCGAAATAAGGCCGGATATCCCTGCCGTGACTTGAATGCAGGCTCGTCTTGCATCTCCCAAGAAGAAAGGATGTCTGAATCCCCTGTGGAGACCACAGAGAAACACCTAGTTCCCCACCTCATCGCGACCGGAGGCCTCACATCCTTTGAAAACTCCAGAGGTACGCGGAGATCAGTGCCTCCAAAGGAGACGATGCCTGACTCCTCGTGAAACTTGATAGGAGTCCCAGGATTCTTGTGGCACGTGGAAAGGGACCCTTGGTCTCCCGCCTCAGCTGGAGAGGCGTTCCAATTGCCGTGCCAAGCCTCGAGGAGAATCCCGAGTTGTCCCTCGCAACTAGGCAGGAGTCCTGACGTGGCTGATCAAACACGTGGGTGGAAGGGCCATCCCCGTCGTAACTCGAGAATATACCCCAGGTTCCCGCCGCAACTCGAGAAAAACCATGAGACTTCCCCCTCGATGCGAGATGAGGCCCGATTCCCCTGTACTGCGTGCAGAGCAATTCCGTCTTGCACATCACACATGAAAGGAGCCTTGATTTCCCTGATGGCACTCCAGAGAAACCCCAAGAACACTGTTTCAAGGATAGAGGGATCCTGAGGTCACTGTAGCAACACGAAAGAACTCTGTGGACCAAAAATCAACTCGAAAAGAGAGGTTAGTCCCTGGATTCGTCTCCAGAGGAATACCACCTTACCACAAGCACCTCAAGAGGAGGCTTCTCTCAGCTCTAGGTATGTGAGAGGGACCCTGAGTTTGCGGCCTCAAGTGGAATGGACACCGCGATGCCCTGACTCGAAATAAGGCCGGATATCCCTGCAGTGACTTCAATGCAGTCTCGTCTTGCATCTCCCAGGACGAAAGGATGTCTGAATCCCCTGGGGAAAGCACAGAGAAAGACTTAGTTCCCCACCTCATCGCGACCGATAGCCTCACATCCTTTGAAAACTCCAGAGGTACGCGGAGATCAGTGCCTCCAAAGGAGACGATGCCTGACTCCTCGTGAAACTTGATAGGAGTCCCAGGATTCCTGTGGCACTTGGAAAGGGACACTTGGTCTCCCGCCTCAGCTGGAGAGGCGTCCCAATTGCCCTGCCAAGCCTCGAGGAGAATCCAGAGTTGTCCCTCGCAACTAGGCAGGAGTCCTGACGTCGCTGAAGAAACACGTGGGTGGAAGGGCCATCCCCGTCGTAACTCGAGAATATACCCCAGGTTCCCGCCGCAACTCGAGAAAAACCATGAGACTTCCCCCTCGCCGCGAGATGAGGCCCGATTCCCCTGCACTGCGTGCAGAGCAATTCCGTGTTGCACATCACACATGAAAGGAGCCTTGATTTCCTTGATGGCACTCCAGAGAAACCCCAAGAACACTGTTTCAAGGCTAGAGGGATCCTGAGGTCACTGTAGCAACACGAAAGAGCTCCGTGGGCCAAAAATCAACTCGAGATGAGAGGTTAGTCCCTGGCTTCGACTCCAGAGGAATACCACCTTACCACAAGCACCTCAAGAGGAGGCTTCTCTCAGCTCTAGGTATGTGAGAGGGACCCTGAGTTTGCGGCCTCAAGTGGAATGGACACGGCGATGCCCTGACTCGAAATAAGGCCGGATATCCCTGCAGTGACTGGAATGCAGGCTCGTCTTGCATCTCCCAAGACGAAAGGGTGTCTGAATCCCCTGTGGAGACCACAGAGAAAGACCTAGTTTCCCACCTCATCGCGACAGGAAGCCTCATATCCTTTGAAAACTCCAGAGGTACGCGGAGATCAGTGCCTCCAAAGGAGACGATGCCTGACTCCTCGTGAAACTTGATAGGAGTCCCAGGATTCTTGTGGCACGTGGAAAGGGACCCTTGGTCTCCCGCCTCAGCTGGAGAGGCGTTCCAATTGCCCTGCCAAGCCTCGATTAGAATCCCGAGTTGTCCCTCGCAACTAGGCAGGAGTCCTGACGTGGCTGAACAAACACGTGGGTGGAAGGGCCATCCCCGTCGAAACTCGAGAATATACCCCAGGTTCCCGCCGCAACTCGAGAAAAACCATGAGACTTCCCCCTCGCCGCGAGATGAGGCCCGATTCCCCTGCACTGCGTGCAGAGCAATTCCGTGTTGCACATCACACATGAAAGGAGCCTTGATTTCCTTGATGGCACTCCAGAGAAACCCCAAGAACACTGTTTCAAGGATAGAGGGATCCTGAGGTCACTGTAGCAACACGACAAAGCTCCGTGGGCCAAAAATCAACTCCAGATGAGAGGTTAGTCCCTGGCTTCGACTCCAGAGGAATACCACCTTACCACAAGCACCTCAAGAGGAGGCTTCTCTCAGCTCTCGGTATGTGAGAGGGACCCTGAGTTTGCGGCCTCAAGTGGAATGGACACGGCGATGCCCTGACGCGAAATCAGGCTGGATATCCATGCAGTGACTTGAATGCAGGCTCGTCTTGCATCTCCCAAGATGAAAGGATGTCTGAATCCCCTGGGGAAAGCACAGAGAAAGACTTAGTTCCCCACCTCATCGCGACCGATAGCCTCACATCCTTTGAAAACTCCAGAGGTACGCGGAGATCAGTGCCTCCAAAGGAGACGATGCCAGACTCCTCGTGAAACTTGATAGGAGTCCCAGGATTCCTGTGGCACTTGGAAAGGGACACTTGGTCTCCCGCCTCAGCTGGAGAGGCGTCCCAATTGCCCTGCCAAGCCTCGAGGAGAATCCAGAGTTTTCCCTCGCAACTAGGCAGGAGTCCTGACGTCGCTGAAGAAACACGTGGGTGGAAGGGCCATCCCCGTCGTAACTCGAGAATATACCCCAGGTTCCCGCCGCAACTCGAGAAAAACCATGAGACTTCTCCCTCGCCGCGAGATGAGGCCCGATTCCCCTGCACTGCGTGCAGAGCAATTCCGTGTTGCACATCACACATGAAAGGAGCCTTGATTTCCTTGATGGCACTCCAGAGAAACCCCAAGAACACTGTTTCAAGGCTAGAGGGATCCTGAGGTCACTGTAGCAACACGAAAGAGCTCCGTGGGCCAAAAATCAACTCGAGATGAGAGGTTAGTCCCTGGCTTCGACTCCAGAGGAAAACCACCTTACCACAAGCACCTCAAGAGGAGGCTTCTCTCAGCTCTAGGTATGTGAGAGAGACCCTGAGTTTGCGGCCTCAAGTGGAATGGACACCGCGATGCCCTGACTCAAAATAAGGCCGGATATCCCTGCCGTGACTTCAATGCAGGCTCGTCTTGCATCTCCCAAGAAGAAAGGATGTCTGAATCCCCTGTGGAGACCACAGAGAAACACCTAGTTCCCCACCTCATCGCGACCGGAGGCCTCACATCCTTTGAAAACTCCAGAGGTACGCGGAGATCAGTGCCTCCAAAGGAGACGATGCCTGACTCCTCGTGAAACTTGATAGGAGTCCCAGGATTCTTGTGGCACGTGGAAAGGGACCCTTGGTCTCCCGCCTCAGCTGGAGAGGCGTTCCAATTGCCGTGCCAAGCCTCGAGGAGAATCCCGAGTTGTCCCTCGCAACTAGGCAGGAGTCCTGACGTGGCTGAACAAACACGTGGGTGGAAGGGCCATCCCCGTCGTAACTCGAGAATATACCCCAGGTTCCCGCCGCAACTCGAGAAAAACCATGAGACTTCCCCCTCGCCGCGAGATGAGGCCCGATTCCCCTGTACTGCGTGCAGAGCAATTCCGTCTTGCACATCACACATGAAAGGAGCCTTGATTTCCCTGATGGCACTCCAGAGAAACCCCAAGAACACTGTTTCAAGGATAGAGGGATCCTGAGGTCACTGTAGCAACACGAAAGAACTCTGTAGACCAAAAATCAACTCGAAAAGAGAGGTTAGTCCCTGGATTCGTCTCCAGAGGAATACCACCTTACCACAAGCACCTCAAGAGGAGGCTTCTCTCAGCTCTAGGTATGTGAGAGGGACCCTGAGTTTGCGGCCTCAAGTGGAATGGACACCGCGATGCCCTGACTCGAAATTAGGCCGGATATCCCTGCAGTGACTTCAATGCAGGCTCGTCTTGCATCTCCCAGGAAGAAAGGATGTCTGAATCCCCTGTGGAAAGCACAGAGAAAGACTTAGTTCCCCACCTCATCGCGACCGATAGCCTCACATCCTTTGAAAACTCCAGAGGTACGCGGAGATCAGTGCCTCCAAAGGAGATGATGCCTGACTCCTCGTAAAACTTCATAGGAGTCCCAGGATTCCTGTGGCACTTGGAAAGGGACACTTGGTCTCCCGCCTCAGCTGGAGAGGCGTCCCAATTGCCCTGCCAAGCCTCGAGGAGAATCCAAAGTTGTCCCTCGCAACTAGGCAGGAGTCCTGACGTCGCTGAAGAAACACGTGGGTGGAAGGGCCATCCCCGTCGTAACTCGAGAATATACCCCAGGTTCCCGCCGCAACTCGAGAAAAACCATGAGACTTCCCCCTCGCCGCGAGATGAGGCCCGATTCCCCTGCACTGCGTGCAGAGCAATTCCGTGTTGCACATCACACATGAAAGGAGCTTGATTTCCTTGATGGCACTCCAGAGAAACCCCAAGAACAATGTTTCAAGGCTAGAGGGATCCTGAGGTCACTGTAGCAACACGAAAGAGCTCCGTGGGCCAAAAATCAACTCGAGATGCGAGGTTAGTCCCTGGCTTCGACTCCTGAGGAATACCACCTTACCACAAGCACCTCAAGAGGAGGCTTCTCTCAGCTCTAGGTATGTGAGAGGGACCCTGAGTTTGCGGGCTCAAGTGGAATGGACACCGCGATGCCCTGACGCGAAATAAGGCTGCATATCCCTGCAGTGACTTGAATGCAGGCTCGTCTTGCATCTCCCAAGATGAAAGGATGTCTGAATCCCCTGTGGAGACCACAGAGAAAGACGTAGTTCCCCACCTCATCGCGACCGGAGGCCTCACATCCTTTGAAAACTCCAGAGGTACGCGGAGATCAGTGCCTCCAAAGGAGACGATGCCTGACTCCTCGTGAAACTTGATAGGAGTCCCAGGATTCCTGTGGCACGTGGAAAGGGACCCTTGGTCTCCCGCCTCAGCTGGAGAGGCGTCCCAATTGCCTTGCCAAGCCTCGAGGAGAATCCCGAGTTGTGTCTCGCAACTAGGCAAGAGTCCTGACGTGGCTGAACAAACACGTGTGTGGAAGGGCCATCCCCGTCGTAACTCGAGAATATACCCCAGGTTCCCGCCGCAACTCGAGAAAAACCATGAGACTTCCCCCTCGCCGCGAGATGAGGTCCGTTTCCCCTGCACTGCGTGCAGAGCAATTCTGTGTTGCACATCACACCTGAAAGGAGCCTTGATTTCCTTCATGGCACTCCAGAGAAACCCCAAGAACACTGTTTCAAGGCTAGAGGGATCCTGCGGTCACTGTAGCAACACGAAAGAACTCCGTGGACCAAAAATCAACTCGAGATGAGAGGTTAGTCCCTGGCTTCGACTCCAGAGGAATACCACCTTACCACAAGCACCTCAAGAGGAGGCTTCTCTCAGCTCTAGGTATGTGAGAGGGACCCTGAGTTTGCGGCCTCAAGTGGAATGGACACCACGATGCCCTGACTCGAAAAAAGGCCGGATATCCCTGCAGTGACTGGAATGCAGGCTCGTCTTGCATCTCCCAAGACGAAAGGGTGTCTGAATCCCCTGTGGAGACCACAGAGAAAGACCTAGTTCCCCACCTCATCGCGACAGGAGGCCTTAAATCCTTTGAAAACTCCAGAGGTATGCGGAGATCAGTGCCTCCAAAGGAGACGATGCCTGACTCCTCGTGAAACTTGATAGGAGACCCAGGATTCCTGTGGCACGTGGAAAGGGACCCTTGGTCTCCCGTCTCAGCTGGAGAGGCGTCCCAATTGCCCTGCCAAGCCTCGAGGAGAATCCAGAGTTGTTCCTTGCAACTAGGCAGGAGTCCTGACGTCGCTGAAGAAACACGTGGGTGGAAGGGCCATCCCCGTCGTAACTCGAGAATATACCCCAGGTTCCCGCCGCAACTCGAGAAAAACCATGAGACTTCCCCCTCGCCGCGAGATGAGGCCCGATTCCCCTGCACTGCGTGCAGAGCAATTCCGTGTTGCACATCACACATGAAAGGAGCCTTGATTTCCTTGATGGCACTCCAGAGAAACCCCAAGAACACTGTTTCAAGGATAGAGGAATCCTGAGGTCACTGTAGCAACACGAAAGAACTCTGTGGACCAAAAATCAACTCGAAAAGAGAGGTTAGTCCCTGGATTCGTCTCCAGAGGAATACCACCTTACCACAAGCACGTCAAGAGGAGGCTTCTCTCAGCTCTAGGTATGTGAGAGGGACCCTGAGTTTGCGGCCTCAAGTGGAATGGACACCGCGATGCCCTGACTCCAAATAAGGCCGGATATCCCTGCAGTGACTTCAATGCAGGCTCGTCTTGCATCTCCCAGGACGAAAGGATGTCTGAATCCCCTGTGGAAAGCACAGAGAAAGACTTAGTTCCCCACCTCATCGCGACCGATAGCCTCACATCCTTTGAAAACTCCAGAGGTACGCGGAGATCAGTGCCTCCAAAGGAGACGATGCCTGACTCCTCGTGAAACTTGATAGGAGTCCCATGATTCCTGTGGCACTTGGAAAGGGTCCCTTGGTCTCCCGCCTCAGCTGGAGAGGCGTCCCAATTGCCCTGCCAAGCCTCGAGGAGAATCCAGAGTTGTCCCTCGCAACTAGGCAGGAGTCCTGACATCGCTGAAGTAACACGTGGGTGGAAGGGCCATCCCCGTCGTAATCGAGAATATACCCCAGGTTCCCGCCACAACTCGAGAAAAACCATGAGACTTCCCCCTCGCCGCGAGATGAGGCCCGATTCCCCTGCACTGCGTGCAGAGCAATTCCGTGTTGCACATCACACATGAAAGGAGCCTTGATTTCCTTGATGGCACTCCAGAGAAACCCCAAGAACACTGTTTCAAGGCTAGAGGGATCCTGAGGTCACTGTAGCAACACGAAAGAGCTCCGTGGGCCAAAAATCAACTCGAGATGAGAGGTTAGTCCCTGGCTTCGACTCCAGAGGAATACCACCTTACCACAAGCACCTCAAGAGGAGGCTTCTCTCAGCTCTAGGTATGTGAGAGGGACCCTGAGTTTGCGGCCTCAAGTGGAATGGACACCGCGATGCCCTGACGCGAAATAAGGCTGGATATCCCTGCAGTGACTTGAATGCAGGCTCCTCTTGCATCTCCCAAGATGAAAGGATGTCTGAATCCCCTGTGGAGACCACAGAGAAAGACCTAGTTCCCCACCTCATCGCGACCGGAGGCCTCACATCCTTTGAAAACTCCAGAGGTACGCGGAGATCAGTGCCTCCAAAGGAGACGATGCCTGACTCCTCGTGAAACTTGATAGGAGTCCCAGGATTCCTGTGGCACGTGGAAAGGGACCCTTGGTCTCCCGCCTCAGCTGGAGAGGCGTCCCAATTGCCTTGCCAAGCCTCGAGGAGAATCCCGAGTTGTGTCTCGTAACTAGGCAAGTGTCCTGACGTGGCTGAACAAACACGTGTGTGGAAGGGCCATCCCCGTCGTAACTCGAGAATATACCCCAGGTTCCCGCCGCAACTCGAGAAAAACCATGAGACTTCCCCCTCGCCGCGAGATGAGGCCCGATTCCCCTGCACTGCGTGCAGAGCAATTCTGTGTTGCACATCACACATGAAAGGAGCCTTGATTTCCTTCATGGCACTCCAGAGAAACCCCAAGAACACTGTTTCAAGGCTAGAGGGATCCTGAGGTCACTGTAGCAACACGAAAGAGCTCCGTGGACCAAAAATCAACTCGAGATGAGAGGTTAGTCCCTGGCTTCGACTCCAGAGGAATACCACCTTACCACAAGCACCTCAAGAGGAGGCTTCTCTCAGCTCTAGGTATGTGAGAGGGACCCTGAGTTTGCGGCCTCAAGTGGAATGGACACCGCGATGCCCTGACTCGAAATAAGGCCGGATATCCCTGCAGTGACTTGAATGCAGGCTCGTTTTGCATCTCCCAAGACGAAAGGGTGTCTGAATCCCCTGTGGAGACCACAGAGAAAGACCTAGTTCCCCACCTCATCGCGACCGGAGGCCTGACATCCTTTGAAAACTCCAGAGGTACGCGGAGATCAGTGCCTCCAAAGGAGACGATGCCTGACTCCTCGTGAAACTTGATAAGAGTCCCAGGATTCCTGTGGCACGTGGAAAGGGACCCTTGGTCTCCCGCCTCAGCTGGAGAGGCGTCCCAATTGCCTTGCCAAGCCTCGAGGAGAATCCCGAGTTGTGTCTCGCAACTAGGCAAGAGTCCTGACGTGGCTGAACAAACACGTGTGTGGAAGGGCCATCCCCGTCGTAACTCGAGAATATACCCCAGGTTCCCGCCGCAACTCGAGAAAAACCATGAGACTTCCCCCTCGCCGCGAGATGAGGCCCGATTCCCCTGCACTGCGTGCAGAGCAATTCTGTGTTGCACATCACACATGAAAGGAGCCTTGATTTCCTTCATGGCACTCCAGAGAATCCCCAAGAACACTGTTTCAAGGCTAGAGGGATCCTGCGGTCACTGTAGCAACACGAAAGAGCTCCGTGGACCAAAAATCAACTCGAGATGAGAGGTTAGTCCCTGTCTTCGACTCCAGAGGAATACCACCTTACCACAAGCACCTCAAGAGGAGGCTTCTCTCAGCTCTAGGTATGTGAGAGGGACCCTGAGTTTGCGGCCTCAAGTGGAATGGACACCGCGATGCCCTGACTCGAAATAAGGCCGGATATCCCTGCAGTGACTGGAATGCAGGCTCGTCTTGCATCTCCCAAGACGAAAGGGTGTCTGAATCCCCTGTGGAGACGACAGAGAAAGACCTAGTTCCCCACCTCATCGCGACAGGAGGCCTCAAATCCTTTGAAAACTCCAGAGGTACGCGGAGATCAGTGCCTCCAAAGGAGACGATGCCTGACTCCTCGTGAAACTTGATAAGAGTCCCAGGATTCTTGTGGCACGTGGAAAGGGACCCTTGGTCTCCCGCCTCAGCTGGAGAGGCGTTCCAATTGCCCTGCCAAGCCTCGAGGAGAATCCCGAGTTGTCCCTCGCAACTAGGCAGGAGTCCTGACGTGGCTGAACAAACACGTGGGTGGAAGGGCCATCCCCGTCGTAACTCGAGAATATACCCCAGGTTCCCGCCGCAACTGGAGAAAAACCATGAGACTTCCCCCTCGATGCGAGATGAGGCCCGATTCCCCTGTACTGCGTGCAGAGCAATTCCGTCTTGCACATCACACATGAAAGGAGCCTTGATTTCCTTGATGGCACTCCAGAGAAACCCCAAGAACACTGTTTCAAGGATAGAGGGATCCTGAGGTCACTGTAGCAACACGAAAGAACTCTGTGGACCAAAAATCAACTCGAAAAGAGAGGTTAGTCCCTGGATTCGTCTCCAGAGGAATACCACCTTACCACAAGCACCTCAAGAGGAGGCTTCTCTCAGCTCTAGGTATGTGAGAGGGACCCTGAGTTTGCGGCCTCAAGTGGAATGGACACCGCGATGCCCTGACGCGAAATAAGGCTGGATATCCCTGCAGTGACTTGAATGCAGGCTCCTCTTGCATCTCCCAAGATGAAAGGATGTCTGAATCCCCTGTGGAGACCACAGAGAAAGACCTAGTTCCCCACCTCATCGCGACCGGAGGCCTCACATCCTTTGAAAACTCCAGAGGTACGCGGAGATCAGTGCCTCCAAAGGAGACGATGCCTGACTCCTCGTGAAACTTGATAGGAGTCCCAGGATTCCTGTGGCACGTGGAAAGGGACCCTTGGTCTCCCGCCTCAGCTGGAGAGGCGTCCCAATTGCCTTGCCAAGCCTCGAGGAGAATCCCGAGTTGTGTCTCGTAACTAGGCAAGAGTCCTGACGTGGCTGAACAAACACGTGTGTGGAAGGGCCATCCCCGTCGTAACTCGAGAATATACCCCAGGTTCCCGCCGCAACTCGAGAAAAACCATGAGACTTCCCCCTCGCCGCGAGATGAGGCCCGATTCCCCTGCACTGCGTGCAGAGCAATTCTGTGTTGCACATCACACATGAAAGGAGCCTTGATTTCCTTCATGGCACTCCAGAGAAACCCCAAGAACACTGTTTCAAGGCTAGAGGGATCCTGAGGTCACTGTAGCAACACGAAAGAGCTCCGTGGACCAAAAATCAACTCGAGATGAGAGGTTAGTCCCTGGCTTCGACTCCAGAGGAATACCACCTTACCACAAGCACCTCAAGAGGAGGCTTCTCTCAGCTCTAGGTATGTGAGAGGGACCCTGAGTTTGCGGCCTCAAGTGGAATGGACACCGCGATGCCCTGACTCGAAATAAGGCCGGATATCCCTGCAGTGACTTCAATGCAGGCTCGTCTTGCATCTCCCAAGACGAAAGGGTGTCTGAATCCCCTGTGGAGACCACAGAGAAAGACCTAGTTCCCCACCTCATCGCGACCAGAGGCCTGACATCCTTTGAAAACTCCAGAGGTACGCGGAGATCAGTGCCTCCAAAGGAGACGATGCCTGACTCCTCGTGAAACTTGATAAGAGTCCCAGGATTCCTGTGGCACGTGGAAAGGGACCCTTGGTCTCCCGCCTCAGCTGGAGAGGCGTCCCAATTGCCTTGCCAAGCCTCGAGGAGAATCCCGAGTTGTGTCTCGCAACTAGGCAAGAGTCCTGACGTGGCTGAACAAACACGTGTGTGGAAGGGCCATCCCCGTCGTAACTCGAGAATATACCCCAGGTTCCCGCCGCAACTCGAGAAAAACCATGAGACTTCCCCCTCGCCGCGAGATGAGGCCCGATTCCCCTGCACTGCGTGCAGAGCAATTCTGTGTTGCACATCACACATGAAAGGAGCCTTGATTTCCTTCATGGCACTCCAGAGAATCCCCAAGAACACTGTTTCAAGGCTAGAGGGATCCTGAGGTCACTGTAGCAACACGAAAGAGCTCCGTGGACCAAAAATCAACTCGAGATGAGAGGTTAGTCCCTGGCTTCGACTCCAGAGGAATACCACCTTACCACAAGCACCTCAAGAGGAGGCTTCTCTCAGCTCTAGGTATGTGAGAGGGACCCTGAGTTTGCGGCCTCAAGTGGAATGGACACCGCGATGCCCTGACTCGAAATAAGGCCGGATATCCCTGCAGTGACTGGAATGCAGGCTCGTCTTGCATCTCCCAAGACGAAAGGGTGTCTGAATCCCCTGTGGAGACGACAGAGAAAGACCTAGTTCCCCACCTCATCGCGACAGGAGGCCTCAAATCCTTTGAAAACTCCAGAGGTACGCGGAGATCAGTGCCTCCAAAGGAGACGATGCCTGACTCCTCGTGAAACTTGATAAGAGTCCCAGGATTCTTGTGGCACGTGGAAAGGGACCCTTGGTCTCCCGCCTCAGCTGGAGAGGCGTTCCAATTGCCCTGCCAAGCCTCGAGGAGAATCCCGAGTTGACCCTCGCAACTAGGCAGGAGTCCTGACGTGGCTGAACAAACACGTGGGTGGAAGGGCCATCCCCGTCGTAACTCGAGAATATACCCCAGGTTCCCGCCGCAACTGGAGAAAAACCATGAGACTTCCCCTCGATGCGAGATGAGGCCCGATTCCCCTGTACTGCGTGCAGAGCAATTCCGTCTTGCACATCACACATGAAAGGAGCCTTGATTTCCTTGATGGCACTCCAGAGAAACCCCAAGAACACTGTTTCAAGGATAGAGGGATCCTGAGGTCACTGTAGCAACACGAAAGAACTCTGTGGACCAAAAATCAACTCGAAAAGAGAGGTTAGTCCCTGGATTCGTCTCCAGAGGAATACCACCTTACCACAAGCACCTCAAGAGGAGGCTTCTCTCAGCTCTAGGTATGTGAGAGGGACCCTGAGTTTGCGGCCTCAAGTGGAATGGACACCACGATGCATTGACTCGAAATAAGGCCGGATATCCCTGCAGTGACTTCAATGCAGGCTCGTCTTGCATCTCCCAGGACGAAAGGATGTCTGAATCCCCTGTGGAAAGCACAGAGAAAGACTTAGTTCCCCACCTCATCGCGACCGATAGCCTCACATCCTTTGAAAACTCCAGAGGTACGCGGAGATCAGTGCCTCCAAAGGAGACGATGCCTGACTCCTCGTGAAACTTGATAGGAGTCCCAGGATTCCTGTGGCACTTGGAAAGGGACACTTGGTCTCCCGCCTCAGCTGGAGAGGCGTCCCAATTGCCCTGCCAAGCCTCGAGGAGAATCCCGAGTTGTCCCTCGCAACTAGGCAGGAGTCCTGACATGGCTGAACACACACGTGTGTGGAAGGGCCATCCCCGTCGTAACTGGAGAATATACCCCAGGTTCCCGCCGCAACTCGAGAAAAACCATGAGACTTCCCCCTCGCCGCGAGATGAGGCCCGATTCCCCTGCACTGCGTGCAGAGCAATTCCGTGTTGCACATCACACATGAAAGGAGCCTTGATTTCCTTGATGGCACTCCAGAGAAACCCCAAGAACACTGTTTCAAGGCTAGAGGGATCCTGAGGTCACTGTAGCAACACGAAAGAGCTCCGTGGACCAAGAATCAACACGAGATGAGAGGTTAGTCCCTGGCTTCGACTCCTGAGGAATACCACCTTACCACAAGCACCTCAAGAGGAGGCTTCTCTCAGCTCTAGGTATGTGAGAGGGATCCTGAGTTTGCGGCCTCAAGGGGAATGGACACCGCGATGCCCTGACTCGAAATAAGGCCGGATATCCCTGCAGTGACTTGAATGCAGGCTCGTCTTGCATCTCCCAAGAAGAAAGGATGTCTGAATCCCCTGTGGAGACCACAGAGAAACACCTAGTTCCCCACCTCATCGCGACAGGAGGCCTCAAATCCTTTGAAAACTCCAGAGGTACGCGGAGATCAGTGCCTCCAAAGGAGACGATGCCTGACTCCTCGTGAAACTTGATAGGAGTCCCAGGATTCTTGTGGCACGTGGAAAGGGACCCTTGGTCTCCCGCCTCAGCTGGAGAGGCGTTCCAATTGCCCTGCCAAGCCTCGAGGAGAATCCAGAGTTGTCCCTCGCAACTAGGCAGGAGTCCTGACGTGGCTGAACAAACACGTGGGTGGACGGGCCATCCCCGTCGTAACTCGAGAATATACCCCAGGTTCCCGCCGCAACTCGAGAAAAACCATGAGACTTCCCCTCGATGCGAGATGAGGCCCGATTCCCCTGTACTGCGTGCAGAGCAATTCCGTGTTGCACATCACACATGAAAGGAGCCTTGATTTCCTTGATGGCACTCCAGAGAAACCCCAAGAACACTGTTTCAAGGCTAGAGGGATCCTGAGGTCACTGTAGCAACACGAAAGAACTCTGTGGACCAAAAATCAACTCGAAAAGAGAGGTTAGTCCCTGGATTCGTCTCCAGAGGAATACCACCTTACCACAAGCACCTCAAGAGGAGGCTTCTCTCAGCTCTAGGTATGTGAGAGGGACCCTGAGTTTGCGGCCTCAAGTGGAATGGACACCGCGATGCCCTGACTCGAAATAAGGCCGGATATCCCTGCAGTGACTTCAATGCAGGCTCGTCTTGCATCTCCCAGGACGAAAGGATGTCTGAATCCCCTGTGGAAAGCACAGAGAAAGACTTAGTTCCCCACCTCATCGCGACCGATAGCCTCACATCCTTTGAAAACTCCAGAGGTACGCGGAGATCAGTGCCTCCAAAGGAGACGATGCCTGACTCCTCGTGAAACTTGATAGGAGTCCCAGGATTCCTGTGGCACTTGGAAAGGGACACTTGGTCTCCCGCCTCAGCTGGAGAGGCGTCCCAATTGCCCTGCCAAGACTCGAGGAGAATCCAGAGTTGTCCCTCGCAACTAGGCAGGAGTCCTGACGTCGCTGAAGAAACACGTGGGTGGAAGGGCCATCCCCGTCGTAACTCGAGAATATACCCCGGTTCCCGCCGCAACTCGAGAAAAACCACGAGACTTCCCCCTCGCCGCGAGATGAGGCCCGATTCCCCTGCACTGCATGCAGAGCAATTCCGTGTTGCACATCACACATGAAAGGAGCCTTGATTTCCTTGATGGCACTCCAGAGAAACCCCAAGAACACTGTTTCAAGGCTAGAGGGATCCTGAGGTCACTGTAGCAACACGAAAGAGCTCCGTGGGCCAAAAATCAACTCGAGATGAGAGGTTAGTCCCTGGCTTCGACTCCAGAGGAATACCACCTTACCACAAGCACCTCAAGAGGAGGCTTCTCTCAGCTCTAGGTATGTGAGAGGGACCCTGAGTTTGCGGCCTCAAGTGGAATGGACACCGCGATGCCCTGACGCGAAATAAGGCTGGATATCCCTGCAGTGACTTGAATGCAGGCTCGTCTTGCATCTCCCAAGATGAAAGGATGTCTGAATCCCCTGTGGAGACCACAGAGAAAGACCTAGTTCCCCACCTCATCGCGACCGGAGGCCTCACATCCTTTGAAAACTCCAGAGGTACGCGGAGATCAGTGCCTCCAAAGGAGACGATGCCTGACTCCTCGTGAAACTTGATAGGAGTCCCAGGATTCCTGTGGCACGTGGAAAGGGACCCTTGGTCTCCCGCCTCAGCTGGAGAGGCGTCCCAATTGCCTTGCCAAGCCTCGAGGAGAATCCCGAGTTGTGTGTCGCAACTAGGCAAGAGTCCTGACGTGGCTGAACAAACACGTGTGTGGAAGGGCCATCCCCGTCGTAACTCGAGAATATACCCCAGGTTCCCGCCGCAACTCGAGAAAAACCATGAGACTTCCCCCTCGCCGTGAGATGAGGCCCGATTCCCCTGCACTGCGTGCAGAGCAATTCTGTGTTGCACATCACACATGAAAGGAGCCTTGATTTCCTTCATGGCACTCCAGAGAAACCCCAAGAACACTGTTTCAAGGCTAGAGGGATCCTGAGGTCACTGTAGCAACACGAAAGAGCTCCGTGGACCAAAAATCAACTCGAGATGAGAGGTTAGTCCCTGGCTTCGACTCCAGAGGAATACCACCTTACCACAAGCACCTCAAGAGGAGGCTTCTCTCAGCTCTAGGTATGTGAGAGGGACCCTGAGTTTGCGGTCTCAAGTGGAATGGACACCGCGATGCCCTGACTCGAAATAAGGCCGGATATCCCTGCAGTGACTGGAATGCACGCTTGTCTTGCATCTCCCAAGACGAAAGGGTGTCTGAATCCCCTGCGGAGGCCACAGAGAAAGACCTAGTTCCCCACCTCATCGCGACCGGAGGCCTCAAATCCTTTGAAAACTCCAGAGGTACGCGGAGATCAGTGCCTCCAAAGGAGACGATGCCTGACTCCTCGTGAAACTTGATAGGAGACCCAGGATTCCTGTGGCACGTGGAAAGGGACCCTTGGTCTCCCGTCTCAGCTGGAGAGACGTCCCAATTGCTCTGCAAAGCCTCGAGGAGAATCCCGAGTTGTCCCTCGCAACTAGGCAGGAGTCCTGACATGGCTGAACACACACGTGTGTGGAAGGGCCATCCCCGTCGTAACCCGAGAATATACCCCAGGTTCCCGCCGCAACTCGAGAAAAACCATGAGACTTCCCCCTCGCCGCGAGATGAGGCCTGATTCCCCTGCACTGCGTGCAGAGCAATTCCGTGTTGCACATCACACATGAAAGGAGCCTTGATTTCCTTGATGGCACTCCAGAGAAACCCCAAGAACACTGTTTCAAGGCTAGAGGGATCCTGAGGTCACTGTAGCAACACGAAAGAGCTCCGTGGACCAAGAATCAACACGAGATGAGAGGTTAGTCCCTGGCTTCGACTCCTGAGGAATACCACCTTACCACAAGCACCTCAAGAGGAGGCTTCTCTCAGCTCTAGTTATGTGAGAGGGACCCTGAGTTTGCGGCCTCAAGTGGAATGGACACCGCGATGCCCTGACGCGAGATAAGGCTGGATATCCCTGCAGTGACTGGAATGCAGGCTCGTCTTGCATCTCCGAAGAAGAAAGGATGTCTGAATCCCCTGTGGAGACCACAGAGAAACACCTAGTTCCCCACCTCATCGCGACAGGAGGCCTCACATCCTTTGAAAACTCCAGAGGTACGCGGAGATCAGTGCCTCCAAAGGAGACGATGCCTGACTCCTCGTGAAACTTGATAGGAGTCCCAGGATCCTTGTGGCACGTGGAAAGGGACCCTTGGTCTCCCGCCTCAGCTGGAGAGGCGTTCCAATTGCCCTGCCAAGCCTCGAGGAGAATCCCGAGTTGTCCCTCGCAACTAGGCAGGAGTCCTGACGTGGCTGAACAAACATGTGGGTGGAAGGGTTATCCCCGTCGTAACTCGAGAATATACCCCAGGTTCCCGCCGCAACTCGAGAAAAACCATGAGACTTCCCCCTCGATGCGAGATGAGGCTCGATTCCCCTGTACTGCGTGCAGAGCAATTCCGTCTTGCACATCACACATGAAAGGAGCCTTGATTTCCTTGATGGCACTCCAGAGAAACCCCAAGAACACTGTTTCAAGGCTAGAGGGATCCTGAGGTCACTGTAGCAACACGAAAGAACTCTGTGGACCAAAAATCAACTCGAAAAGAGAGGTTAGTCTCTGGATTCGTCTCCAGAGGAATACCACCTTACCACAAGCACCTCAAGAGGAGGCTTCTCTCAGCTCTAGGTATGTGAGAGGGACCCTGAGTTTGCGGCCTCAAGTGGAATGGACACCGCGATGCCCTGACTCGAAATAAGGCCGGATATCCCTGCAGTGACTTCAATGCAGGCTCGTCTTGCATCTCCCAGGACGAAAGGATGTCTGAATCCCCTGTGGAAAGCACAGAGAAAGACTTAGTTCCCCACCTCATCGCGACCGATAGCCTCACATCCTTTGAAAACTCCAGAGGTACGCGGAGATCAGTGCCTCCAAAGGAGACGATGCCTGACTCCTCGTGAAACTTGATAGGAGTCCCAGGATTCCTGTGGCACTTGGAAAGGGACACTTGGTCTCCCGCCTCAGCTGGAGAGGCGTCCCAATTGCCCTGCCAAGCCTCGAGGAGAATCCAGAATTGTCCCTCGCAACTAGGCAGGAGTCCTGACGTCGCTGAAGAAACACGTGGGTGGAAGGGCCATCCCCGTCGTAACTCGAGAATATACCCCAGGTTCCCGCCGCAACTCGAGAAAAACCATGAGACTTCCCCCTCGCCGCGAGATGAGGCCCGATTCCCCTGCACTGCGTGCAGAGCAATTCCGTGTTGCACATCACACATGAAAGGAGCCTTGATTTCCTTCATGGCACTCCAGAGAAAACCCTAGAACACTGTTTCAAGGATAGACGGATCCTGAGGTCACTGTAGCAACACGAAAGAGCTCCGTGGGCCAAAAATCAACTCGAGATGAGAGGTTAGTCCCTGGCTTCGACTCCAGAGGAATACCACCTTACCACAAGCACCTCAAGAGGAGGCTTCTCTCAGCTCTAGGTATGTGAGCGGGACCCTGAGTTTGCGGCCTCAAGTGGAATGGACACCGCGATGCCCTGACGCAAAATAAGGCTGGATATCCCTGCAGTGACTTGAATGCAGGCTCGTCTTGCATCTCCCAAAATGAAAGGATGTCTGAATCCCCTGTGGAGACCACAGAGAAAGACCTAGTTCCCCATCTCATCGCGACCGGAGGCCTCACATCCTTTGAAAACTCCAGAGGTACGCGGAGATCAGTGCCTCCAAAGGAGACGATGCCTGACTCCTCGTGAAACTTGATAGGAGTCCCAGGATTCCTGTGGCATGTGGAAAGGGACCCTTGGTCTCCCGCCTCAGATGGAGAGGTGTCCCAATTGCCCTGCCAAGCCTCGAGGAGAATCCCGAGTTGTGTCTCGCAACTAGGCAAGAGTCCTGACGTGGCTGAACAAACACGTGTGTGGAAGGGCCATCCCCGTCGTAACTCGAGAATATACCCCAGGTTCCCGCCGCAACTCGAGAAAAACCATGAGACTTCCCCCTCGCCGCGAGATGAGGCCCGATTCCCCTGCACTGCGTGCAGAGCAATTCTGTGTTGCACATCACACATGAAAGGAGCCTTGATTTCCTTCATGGCACTCCAGAGAAACCCCAAGAACACTGTTTCAAGGCTAGAGGGATCCTGAGGTCACTGTCGCAACACGAAAGAGCTCCGTGGACCAAAAATCAACTCGAGATGAGAGGTTAGTCCCTGGCTTCGACTCCAGAGGAATACCACCTTACCACAAGCACCTCAAGAGGAGGCTTCTCTCAGCTCTAGGTATGTGAGAGGGACCCTGAGTTTGCGGCCTCAAGTGTAATGGACACCGCGATGCCCTGACTCGAAATAAGGCCGGATATCCCTGCAGTGACTGGAATGCAGGCTCGTCTTGCATCTCCCAAGACGAAAGGGTGTCTGAATCCCCTGTGGAGACCACAGAGAAAGACCTAGTTCCCCACCTCATCGCGACCGGAGGCCTCACATCCTTTGAAAACTCCAGAGGTACGCGGAGATCAGTGCCTCCAAAGGAGACGATGCCTGACTCCTCGTGAAACTTGATAGGAGTCCCAGGATTCTTGTGGCACGTGGAAAGGGACACTTGGTCTCCCGCCTCAGCTGGAGAGGCGTTCCAATTGCCCTGCCAAGCCTCGAGGAGAATCCCGAATTGTCCCTCGCAACTAGGCAGGAGTCCTGACGTGGCTGAAGAAACACGTGGGTAGAAGGGCCATCCCCGTCGTAACTCGAGAATATACCCCAGGTTCCCGCCGCAACTCGAGAAAAACCATGAGACTTCCCCCTCGATGCGAGATGAGGCCCGATTCCCCTGTACTGCGTGCAGAGCAATTCCGTCTTGCACATCACACATGAAAGGAGCCTTGATTTCCTTGATGGCACTCCAGAGAAACCCCAAGAACACTGTTTCAAGGCTAGAGGGATCCTGAGGTCAATGTAGCAACACGAAAGAGCTCCGTGGACCAAAAATCAACTCGAAAAGAGAGGTTAGTCCCTGGATTCGTCTCCAGAGGAATACCACCTTACCACAAGCACCTCAAGAGGAGGCTTCTCTCAGCTCTAGGTATGTGAGAGGGACCCTGAGTTTGCGGCCTCAAGTGGAATGGACACCGCGATGCCCTGACTCGAAATAAGGCCGGATATCCCTGCAGTGACTTCAATGCAGGCTCGTCTTGCATCTCCCAGGACGAAAGGATGTCTGAATCCCCTGTGGAAAGCACAGAGAAAGACTTAGTTCCCCACCTCATCGCGACCAATAGCCTCACATCCTTTGAAAACTCCAGAGGTACGCGGAGATCAGTGCCTCCAAAGGAGACGATGCCTGACTCCTCGTGAAACTTGATAGGAGTCCCAGGATTCCTGTGGCACTTGGAAAGGGACACTTGGTCTCCCGCCTCAGCTGAAGAGGCGTCCCAATTGCCCTGCCAAGCCTCGAGGAGAATCCAGAGTTGTCCCTCGCAACTAGGCAGGGGTCCTGACGTCGCTGAAGAAACACGTGGGTGGAAGGGCCATCCCCGTCGTAACTCGAGAATATACCCCAGGTTCCCGCCGCAACTCGAGAAAAACCATGAGACGTCCCCCTCGCCGCGAGATGAGGCCCGATTCCCCTGCACTGCGTGCACAGCAATTCTGTGTTGCACATCACACATGAAAGGAGCCTTGATTTCCTTCATGGCACTCCAGAGAAACCCCAAGAACACTGTTTCAAGGATAGAGGGATCCTGAGGTCACTGTAGCAACACGAAAGAGCTCCGTGGACCAAAAATCAACTCGAGATGAGAGGTTAGTCCCTGGCTTCGACTCCTGAGGAATACCACCTTACCACAAGCACCTCAAGAGGAGGCTTCTCGCAGCTCTAGGTATGTGAGAGGGATCCTGAGTTTGCGGCCTCAAGTGGAATGGACACCGCGATGCCCTGACTCGAAATAAGGCCGGATATCCCTGCAGTGACTTGAATGCAGGCTCGTCTTGCATCTCCCAAGAAGAAAGGATGTCTGAATCCCCTGTGGAGACCACAGAGAAACACCTAGTTCCCCACCTCATCGCGACCGGAGGCCTCACATCCTGTGAAAACTCCAGAGGTACGCGGAGATCAGTGCCTCCAAAGGAGACGATGCCTGACTCCTCGTGAAACTTGATAGGAGTCCCAGGATTCTTGTGGCACGTGGAAAGGGACCCTTGGTCTCCCGCCTCAGCTGGAGAGGCGTTCCAATTGCCCTGCCAAGCCTCGAGGAGAATCCCGAGTTGTCCCTCGCAACTAGGCAGGAGTCCTGACGTGGCTGAACAAACACGTGGGTGGAAGGGCCATCCCCGTCGTAACTCGAGAATATACCCCAGGTTCCTGCCGCAACTCGAGAAAAACCATGAGACTTCGCCCTCGATGCGAGATGAGGCCCGATTCCCCTGTACTGCGTGCAGAGCAATTCCGTCTTGCACATCACACATGAAAGGAGCCTTGATTTCCTTGATGGCACTCCAGAGAAACCCCAAGAACACTGTTTCAAGGATAGAGGGATCCTGAGGTCACTGTAGCAACACGAAAGAACTCTGTGGACCAAAAATCAACTCGAAAAGAGAGGTTAGTCCCTGGATTCGTCTCCAGAGGAATACCACCTTACCACAAGCACCTCAAGAGGAGGCTTCTCTCAGCTCTAGGTATGTGAGAGGGACCCTGAGTTTGCGGCCTCAAGTGGAATGGACACCGCGATGCCCTGACTCGAAATAAGGCCGGATATCCCTGCAGTGACTTCAATGCAGGCTCGTCTTGCATCTCCCAGGACGAAAGGATGTCTGAATCCCCTGTGGAAAGCACAGAGAAAGACTTAGTTCCCCACCTCATCGCGACCGATAGCCTCACATCCTTTGAAAACTCCAGAGGTACGCGGAGATCAGTGCCTCCAAAGGAGACGATGCCTGACTCCTCGTGAAACTTGATAGGAGTCCCAGGATTCCTGTGGCACTTGGAAAGGGACACTTGGTCTCCCGCCTCAGCTGGAGAGGCGTCCCAATTGCCCTGCCAAGCCTCGAGGAGAATCCAGAGTTGTCCCTCGCAACTAGGCAGGAGTCCTGACGTCGCTGAAGAAACACGTGTGTGGAAGGGCCATCCCCGTCGTAACTCGAGAATATACCCCAGGTTCCCGCCGCAACTCGAGAAAAACCATGAGACTTCCCCCTCGCCGCGAGATGAGGCCCGATTCCCCTGCACTGCGTGCAGAACAATTCCGTGTTGCACATCACACATGAAAGGAGCCTTGATTTCCTTGATGGCACTCCAGAGAAACCCCAAGAACACTGTTTCAAGGCTAGAGGGATCCTGAGGTCACTGTAGCAACACGAAAGAGCTCCGTGGGCCAAAAATCAACTCGAGATGAGAGGTTAGTCCCTGGCTTCGACTCCAGAGGAATACCACCTTACCACAAGCACCTCAAGAGGAGGCTTCTCTCAGCTCTAGGTATGTGAGAGGGACCCTGCGTTTGCGGCCTCAAGTGGAATGGACACCGCGATGCCTTAACTCGAAATTAGGCCGGATATCCCTGCAGTGACTGGAATGCAGGCTCGTCTTGCATCTCCCAAGACGAAAGGATGTCTGAATCCCCTGTGGAGACCACAGAGAAAGACCTAGTTCCCCACCTCATCGCGACAGGAGGCCTCAAATCCTTTGAAAACTCCAGAGGTATGCGGAGATCAGTGCCTCCAAAGGAGACGATGCCTGACTCCTCGTGAAACTTGATAGGAGATCCAGGATTCCTGTGGCACGTGGAAAGGGATCCTTGGTCTCCTGTCTCAGCTGGAGAGGCGTCCCAATTGCCCTGCAAAGCCTCGAGGAGAATCCAGAGTTGTCCCTCGCAACTAGGCAGGAGTCCTGACTTGGCTGAACACACACGTGTGTGGAAGGGCCATCCCCGTCGTAACTCGAGAATATACCCCAGGTTCCCGCCGCAACTCGAGAAAAACCATGAGACTTCCCCCTCGCCGCGAGATGAGGCCCAATTCCCCTGCACTGCGTGCAGAGCAATTCCGTGTTGCACATCACACATGAAAGGAGCCTTGATTTCCTTGATGGCACTCCAGAGAAACCCCAAGAACACTGTTTCAAGGCTAGAGGGATCCTGAGGTCACTGTAGCAACACGAAAGAGCTCCGTGGACCAAGAATCAACATGAGATGAGAGGTTAGTCCCTGGCTTCGACTCCTGAGGAATACCACCTTACCACAAGCACCTCAAGAGGAGGCGTCTCTCAGCTCTAGGTATGTGAGAGGGATCCTGAGTTTGCGGCCTCAAGTGGAATGGACACCGCGATGCCCTGACTTGAAATAAGGCCGGATATCCCTGCAGTGACTGGAATGCAGGCTCGTCTTGCATCTCCCAAGACGAAAGGGTGTCTGAATCCCCTGTGGAGACCACAGAGAAATACCTAGTTCCCCACCTCATCGCGACAGGAGGCCTCAAATCCTTTGAAAACTCCAGAGGTATGCGGAGATCAGTGCCTCCAAAGGAGACGATGCCTGACTCCTCGTGAAACTTGATAGGAGACCCAGGATTCCTGTGGCACATGGAAAGGGACCCTTGGTCTCCCGTCTCAGGTGGAGAGGCGTCCCAATTGCCCTGCAAAGCCTCGAGGAGAATCCCGAGTTGTCCCTCGCAACTAGGCAGGAGTCCTGACGTCGCTGAAGAAACACGTGGGTGGAAGGGCCATCCCCGTCGTAACTCGAGAATATACCCCAGGTTCCCGCCGCAACTCGAGAAAAACCATGAGACTTCCCCCTCGCCGCGAGATGAGGCCCGATTCCCCTGCACTGCGTGCAGAGCAATTCCGTGTTGCACATCACACATGAAAGGAGCCTTGATTTCCTTGATGGCACTCCAGAGAAACCCCAAGAACACTGTTTCAAGGATAGAGGGATCCTGAGGTCACTGTAGCAACACGAAAGAACTCTGTGGACCAAAAATCAACTCGAAAAGAGAGGTTAGTCCCTGGATTCGTCTCCAGAGGAATACCACCTTACCACAAGCACCTCAAGAGGAGGCTTCTCTCAGCTCTAGGTATGTGAGAGGGACCCTGAGTTTGCGGCCTCAAGTGGAATGGACACCGCGATGCCCTGACTCGAAATAAGGCCGGATATCCCTGCAGTGACTTCAATGCGGGCTCGTCTTGCATCTCCCAGGACGAAAGGATGTCTGAATCCCCTGTGGAAAGCACAGAGAAAGACTTAGTTCCCCACCTCATCGCGACCGATAGCCTCACATCCTTTGAAAACTCCAGAGGTACGCGGAGATCAGTGCCTCCAAAGGAGACGATGCCTGACTCCTCGTAAACTTGATAGGAGTCCCAGGATTCCTGTGGCACGTGGAAAGGGACACTTGGTCTCCCGCCTCAGCTGGAGAGGCGTCCCAATTGCCCTGCCAAGCCTCGAGGAGAATCCAGAGTTGTCCCTCGCAACTAGGCAGGAGTCCTGACGTCGCTGAAGAAACACGTGGGTGGAAGGGCCATCCCCGTCGTAACTCGAGAATATACCCCAGGTTCCCGCCGCAACTCGAGAAAAACCATGAGACTTCCCCCTCGCCGCGAGATGAGGCCCGATTCCCCTGCACTGCGTGCAGAGCAATTCCGTGTTGCACATCACACATGAAAGGAGCCTTGATTTCCTTGATGGCACTCCAGAGAAACCCCAAGAACACTGTTTCAAGGCTAGAGGGATCCTGAGGTCACTGTACCAACACGAAAGAGCTCGGTGGGCCAAAACTCAACTCGAGATGAGAGGTTAGTCCCTGGCTTCGACTCCAGAGGAATACCACCTTACCACAAGCACCTCAAGAGGAGGCTTCTCTCAGCTCTAGGTATGTGAGAGGGACCCTGAGTTTGCGGCCTCAAGTGGAATGGACACCGCGATGCCCTGACGCGAAATAAGGCTGGATATCCCTGCAGTGACTTGAATGCAGGCTCGTCTTGCATCTCCCAAGATGAAAGGATGTCTGAATCCCCTGTGGAGACCACAGAGAAAGACCTAGTTCCCCACCTCATCGCGACCGGAGGCCTCACATCCTTTGAAAACTCCAGAGGTACGCGGAGATCAGTGCCTCCAAAGGAGACGATGCCTGACTCCTCGTGAAACTTGATAGGCGTCCCAGGATTCCTGTGGCACGTGGAAAGGGACCCTTGGTCTCCCGCCTCAGCTGGAGAGGCGTCCCAATTGCCTTGCCAAGCCTCGAGGAGAATCCCGAGTTGTGTCTCGCAACTAGGCAAGAGTCCTGACGTGGCTGAACAAACACATGTGTGGAAGGGCCCTCCCCGTCGTAACTCGAGAATATACCCCAGGTTCCCGCCGCAACTCGAGAAAAACCATGAGACTTCCCCCTCGCCGCGAGATGAGGCCCGATTCCCCTGCACTGCGTGCAGAGCAATTCCGTCTTGCACATCACACATGAAAGGAGCCTTGATTTCCTTCATGGCACTCCAGAGAAACCCCAAGAACACTGTTTCAAGGCTAGAGGGATCCTGAGGTCACTGTAGCAACACGAAAGAGCTCCGTGGACCCAAAATCAACTCGAGATGAGAGGTTAGTCCCTGGCTTCGACTCCAGAGGAATACCACCTTACCACAAGCACCTCAAGAGGAGGCTTCTCTCAGGTCTAGGTATGTGAGAGGGACCCTGAGTTTGGGGCCTCAAGTGGAATGGACACCGCGATGCCCTGACTCGAAATAAGGCCGGATATCCCTGCAGTGACTTGAATGCAGGCTCGTCTTGCATCTCCCAAGACGAAAGGGTGTCTGAATCCCCTGTGGAAACCACAGAGAAAGACCTAGTTCACCACCTCATCGCGACAGGAGGCATTAAATAATTTGAAAACTCCAGAGGTACGCGGAGATCAGTGCCTCCAAAGGAGACGATGCCTGACTCCTCGTGAAACTTGATAGCAGTCCCAGGATTCTTGTGGCACGTGGAAAGGGACCCTTGGTCTCCCGTCTCAGCTGGAGAGGCGTCCCAATTGCCCTGCCAAGCCTCGAGGAGAATCCCGAGTTGTCCCTCGCAACTAGGCAGGAGTCCTGACGTGGCTGAACAAACACGTGGGTGGAAGGGCCATCCCCGTCGTAACTCGAGAATATACCCCAGGTTCCCGCCGCAACTCGAGAAAAACCATGAGACTTCCCCCTCGATGTGAGATGAGGCCCGATTCCCCTGAACTGCGTGCAGAGCAATTCCGTCTTGCACATCAAACATGAATGGAGCCTTGATTTCCTTGATGGCACTCCAGAGAAACCCCAAGAACACTGTTTCAAGGATAGAGGGATCCTGAGGTCACTGTAGCAACACGAAAGAATTCTGCGGACCAAAAATCAACTCGAAAAGAGAGTTTAGTCCCTGGATTCGTCTCCAGAGGAATACCATCTTACCACAAGCACCTCAAGAGGAGGCTTCTCTCAGCTCTAGGTATGTGAGAGGGACCCTGAGTTTGCGGCCTCAATTGGAATGGACACCGCGATGCCCTTACTCGAAATAAGGCCGGATATCCCTGCAGTGACTTCAATGCAGGCTCGTCTTGCATATCCCAGGACGAAAGGATGTCTGAATCCCCTGTGGAGACCACAGAGAAAGACCTAGTTCCCCACCTCATCGCGACCGGAGGCCTCACATCCTTTGAAAACTCCAGAGGTACGCGGAGATCAGTGCCTCCAAAGGAGACGATGCCTGACTCCTCGTGAAACTTGATAGGAGTCCCAGGATTCCTGTGGCACTTGGAAAGCGACCCTTGGTCTCCCGTCTCAGCTGGAGAGGCGTCCCAATTGCCTTGCCAAGCCTCGAGGAGAATCCCGAGTTGTGTCTCGCAACTAGGCAAGAGTCCTGACATGGCTGAACAAACACGTGGGTGGAAGGGCCATCCCCGTCGTAACTCGAGAATATACCCCAGGTTCCCGCCGCAACTCGAGAAAAACCATGAGACTTCCCCCTCGCCGCGAGATGAGGCCCGATTCCCCTGCACTGCGTGCAGAGCAATTCTGTGTTGCACATCACACATGAAAGGAGCCTTGATTTCCTTCATGACACTCCAGAGAAACCCCAAGAACACTGTTTCAAAGCTAGAGGGATCCTGAGGTCACTGTAGCAACACGAAAGAGCTCCGTGGACCAAAAATCAACTCGAGATGAGAGGTTAGTCCCTGGCTTCGACTCCAGAGGAATACCACCTTACCACAAGCACCTCAAGAGGAGGCTTCTCTCAGCTCTAGGTATGTAAGAGGGACCCTGAGTTTGCGGCCTCAAGTGGAATGGACACCGCGATGCCCTGACTCGAAATAAGGCTGGATATCCCTGCAGTGACTTGAATGCAGGCTCGTCTTGCATCTCCCAAGATGAAAGGGTGTCTGAATCCCCTGTGGAGACCACAGAGAAAGACCTAGTTCCCAACCTCATCGCGACAGGAGACCTCAAATCCTTGAAAACTCCAGAGGTATGCGGAGATCAGTGCCTCCAAAGGAGACGATGCCTGACTCCTCGTGAAACTTGATAGGAGACCCAGGATTCCTGTGGCACATGGAAAGGGACACTTGGTCTCCCGTCTCAGCTGCAGAGGCGTCCCAATTGCCCTGCAAAGCCTCGAGGAGAATCCCGAGTTGTCCCTCGCAACTAGGCAGGAGTCCTGACATGGCTGAACACACACGTGTGTGGAAGGGCCATCCCCGTCGTAACTCGAGAATATACCCCAGGTTCCCGCCGCAACTCGGGAAAAACCATGAGACTTCCCCCTCGATGTGAGATGAGGCCCGATTCCCCTGAACTGCGTGCAGAGCAATTCCGTCTTGCACATCACACATGAATGGAGCCTTGATTTCCTTGATGGCACTCCAGAGAAACCCCAAGAACACTGTTTCAAGGATAGAGGGATCCTGAGGTCACTGTAGCAACACGAAAGAATTCTGCGGACCAAAAATCAACTCGAAAAGAGAGTTTAGTCCCTGGATTCGTCTCCAGAGGAATACCATCTTACCACAAGCACCTCAAGAGGAGGCTTCTCTCAGCTCTAGGTATGTGAGAGGGACCCTGAGTTTGCGGCCTCAATTGGAATGGACACCGCGATGCCCTTACTCGAAATAAGGCCGGATATCCCTGCAGTGACTTCAATGCAGGCTCGTCTTGCATATCCCAGGACGAAAGGATGTCTGAATCCCCTGTGGAGACCACAGAGAAAGACCTAGTTCCCCACCTCATCGCGACCGGAGGCCTCACATCCTTTGAAAACTCCAGAGGTACGCGGAGATCAGTGCCTCCAAAGGAGACGATGCCTGACTCCTCGTGAAACTTGATAGGAGTCCCAGGATTCCTGTGGCACTTGGAAAGCGACACTTGGTCTCCCGTCTCAGCTGGAGAGGCGTCCCAATTGCCTTGCCAAGCCTCGAGGAGAATCCCGAGTTGTGTCTCGCAACTAGGCAAGAGTCCTGACATGGCTGAACAAACACGTGGGTGGAAGGGCCATCCCCGTCGTAACTCGAGAATATACCCCAGGTTCCCGCCGCAACTCGAGAAAAACCATGAGACTTCCCCCTCGCCGCGAGATGAGGCCCGATTCCCCTGCACTGCGTGCAGAGCAATTCTGTGTTGCACATCACACATGAAAGGAGCCTTGATTTCCTTCATGACACTCCAGAGAAACCCCAAGAACACTGTTTCAAGGCTAGAGGGATCCTGAGGTCACTGTAGCAACACGAAAGAGCTCCGTGGACCAAAAATCAACTCGAGATGAGAGGTTAGTCCCTGGCTTCGACTCCAGAGGAATACCACCTTACCACAAGCACCTCAAGAGGAGGCTTCTCTCAGCTCTAGGTATGTAAGAGGGACCCTGAGTTTGCGGCCTCAAGTGGAATGGACACCGCGATGCCCTGACTCGAAATAAGGCTGGATATCCCTGCAGTGACTTGAATGCAGGCTCGTCTTGCATCTCCCAAGATGAAAGGGTGTCTGAATCCCCTGTGGAGACCACAGAGAAAGACCTAGTTCCCAACCTCATCGCGACAGGAGACCTCAAATCCTTGAAAACTCCAGAGGTATGCGGAGATCAGTGCCTCCAAAGGAGACGATGCCTGACTCCTCGTGAAACTTGATAGGAGACCCAGGATTCCTGTGGCACATGGAAAGGGACACTTGGTCTCCCGTCTCAGCTGCAGAGGCGTCCCAATTGCCCTGCAAAGCCTCGAGGAGAATCCCGAGTTGTCCCTCGCAACTAGGCAGGAGTCCTGACGTGGCTGAACACACACGTGTGTGGAAGGGCCATCCCCGTCGTAACTCGAGAATATACCCCAGGTTCCCGCCGCAACTCGGGAAAAACCATGAGACTTCCCCCTCGATGTGAGATGAGGCCCGATTCCCCTGAACTGCGTGCAGAGCAATTCCGTCTTGCACATCACACATGAATGGAGCCTTGATTTCCTTGATGGCACTCCAGAGAAACCCCAAGAACACTGTTTCAAGGATAGAGGGATCCTGAGGTCACTGTAGCAACACGAAAGAATTCTGCGGACCAAAAATCAACTCGAAAAGAGAGTTTAGTCCCTGGATTCGTCTCCAGAGGAATACCATCTTACCACAAGCACCTCAAGAGGAGGCTTCTCTCAGCTCTAGGTATGTGAGAGGGACCCTGAGTTTGCGGCCTCAATTGGAATGGACACCGCGATGCCCTTACTCGAAATAAGGCCGGATATCCCTGCAGTGACTTCAATGCAGGCTCGTCTTGCATATCCCCGGACGAAAGGATGTCTGAATCCCCTGTGGAGACCACAGAGAAAGACCTAGTTCCCCACCTCATCGCGACCGGAGGCCTCACATCCTTTGAAAACTCCAGAGGTACGCGGAGATCAGTGCCTCCAAAGGAGACGATGCCTGACTCCTCGTGAAACTTGATAGGAGTCCCAGGATTCCTGTGGCACTTGGAAAGCGACCCTTGGTCTCCCGTCTCAGCTGGAGAGGCGTCCCAATTGCCTTGCCAAGCCTCGAGGAGAATCCCGAGTTGTGTCTCGCAACTAGGCAAGAGTCCTGACATGGCTGAACAAACACGTGGGTGGAAGGGCCATCCCCGTCGTAACTCGAGAATATACCCCAGGTTCCCGCCGCAACTCGAGAAAAACCATGAGACTTCCCCCTCGCCGCGAGATGAGGCCCGATTCCCCTGCACTGCGTGCAGAGAAATTCTGTGTTGCACATCACACATGAAAGGAGCCTTGATTTCCTTCATGACACTCCAGAGAAACCCCAAGAACACTGTTTCAAGGCTAGAGGGATCCTGAGGTCACTGTAGCAACACGAAAGAGCTCCGTGGACCAAAAATCAACTCGAGATGAGAGGTTAGTCCCTGGCTTCGACTCCAGAGGAATACCACCTTACCACAAGCACCTCAAGAGGAGGCTTCTCTCAGCTCTAGGTATGTAAGAGGGACCCTGAGTTTGCGGCCTCAAGTGGAATGGACACCGCGATGCCCTGACTCGAAATAAGGCTGGATATCCCTGCAGTGACTTGAATGCAGGCTCGTCTTGCATCTCCCAAGATGAAAGGGTGTCTGAATCCCCTGTGGAGACCACAGAGAAAGACCTAGTTCCCAACCTCATCGCGACAGGAGACCTCAAATCCTTGAAAACTCCAGAGGTATGCGGAGATCAGTGCCTCCAAAGGAGACGATGCCTGACTCCTCGTGAAACTTGATAGGAGACCCAGGATTCCTGTGGCACATGGAAAGGGACACTTGGTCTCCCGTCTCAGCTGCAGAGGCGTCCCAATTGCCCTGCAAAGCCTCGAGGAGAATCCCGAGTTGTCCCTCGCAACTAGGCAGGAGTCCTGACATGGCTGAACACACACGTGTGTGGAAGGGCCATCCCCGTCGTAACTCGAGAATATACCCCAGGTTCCCGCCGCAACTCGGGAAAAACCATGAGACTTCCCCCTCGCCGCGAGATGAGGCCCGATTCCCCTGCACTGCGTGCAGAGCAATTCCGTGTTGCACATCACACATGAAAGGAGCCTTGATTTCCTTGATGGCACTCCAGAGAAACCCCAAGAACACTGTTTCAAGGCTAGAGGGATCCTGAGGTCACTGTAGCAACACGAAACAGCTCCGTGGACCAAGAATCAACACGAGATGAGAGGTTAGTCCCTGGCTTCGACTCCAGAGGAATACCACCTTACCACAAGCACCTCAAGAGGAGGCTTCTCTCAGCTCTAGGTATGTGAGAGGGATCCTGAGTTTGCGGCCTCAAGTGGAATGGACACCGCGATGCCCTGACTCGAAATAAGGCCGGATATCCCTGCAGTGACTTGAATGCAGGCTCGTCTTGCATCTCCCAAGAAGAAAGGATGTCTGAATCCCCTGTGGAGACCACAGAGAAACACCTAGTTCCCCACCTCATCGCGACCGGAGGCCTCACATCCTTTGAAAACTCCAGAGGTACGCGGAGATCAGTGCCTCCAAAGGAGACGATGCCTGACTCCTCGTGAAACTTGATAGGAGTCCCAGGATTCCTGTGGCACTTGGAAAGCGACCCTTGGTCTCCCGCCTCAGCTGGAGAGGCGTCCCAATTGCCCTGCCAAGCCTCGAGGAGAATCCAGAGTTGCCCTCGCAACTAGGCAGGAATCCTGACGTCGCTGAAGAAACACGTGGGTGGAAGGGCCATCCCCGTCGTAACTCGAGAATATACCCCAGGTTCCCGCCGCAACTCGAGAAAAACCATGAGACTTCCCCCTCGCCGCGAGATGAGGCCCGATTCCCCTGCACTGCGTGCAGAGCAATTCCGTGTTGCACATCACACATGAAAGGAGCCTTGATTTCCTTGATGGCACTCCAGAGAAACCCCAAGAACACTGTTTCAAAGCTAGAGGGATCCTGAGGTCACTGTAGCAACACGAAAGAGCTCCGTGGGCCAAAAATCAACTCGAGATGAGAGGTTAGTCCCTGGCTTCGACTCCAGAGGAATACCACCTTACCACAAGCACCTCAAGAGGAGGCTTCTCTCAGCTCTAGGTATGTGAGAGGGACCCTGAGTTTGCGGCCTCAAGTGGAATTGACACCGCGATGCCCTGACGCGAAATAAGGCTGGATATCCCTGCAGTGACTTGAATGCAGGATCGTCTTGCATCTACCAAGATGAAAGGATGTCTGTATCCCCTGTGGAGTCCACAGAGAAACACCTAGTTCCCCACCTCATCGCGACCGGAGGCCTCACATCCTTTGAAAACTCCAGAGGTACGCGGAGATCAGTGCCTCCAAAGGAGACGATGCCTGACTCCTCGTGAAACTTGATAAGAGTCCCAGGATTCCTGTGGCACGTGGAAAGGGACCCTTGGTCTCCCGCCTCAGCTGGAGAGGCGTCCCAATTGCCTTGCCAAGCCTCGAGGAGAATCTCGAGTTGTGTCTCGCAACTAGGCAAGAGTCCGGACGTGGCTGAACAAACACGTGTGTGGAAGGGCCATCCCCGTCGTAACTGGAGAATATACCCCAGGTTCCCGCCGCAACTCGAGAAAAACCAGGAGACTTCCCCCTCGCCGCGAGATGAGGCCCGATTCCCCTGCACTGCGTGCAGAGCAATTCCGTGTTGCACATCACACATGAAAGGAGCCTTGATTTCCTTGATGGCACTACAGAGAAACCCCAAGAACACTGTTTCAAGTCTAGAGGGATCCTGAGGTCACTGTAGCAACACGAAAGAGCTCCGTGGGCCAATAATCAACTCGAGAAGAGAGGTTAGTCCCTGGCTTCGACTCCTGAGGAATACCACCTTACCACAAGCACCTCAAGAGGAGGCTTCTCTCAGGTCTAGGTATGTGAGAGGGACCCTGAGTTTGCGGCCTCAAGTGGAATGGACACCGCGATGCCCTGACGCGAGATAAGGCTGGATATCCCTGCAGTGACTGGAATGCAGGCTCGTCTTGCATCTCCCAAGAAGAAAGGATGTCTGAATCCCCTGTGGAGACCACAGAGAAACACCTAGTTCCCCACCTCATCGCGACCGGAGGCCTCACATCCTTTGAAAACTCCAGAGGTATGCGGAGATCAGTGCCTCCAAAGGAGACGATGCCTGACTCCTCGTGAAACTTGATAGGAGTCCCAGGATTCCTGTGGCACGTGGAAAGGGACCCTTGGTCTCCCGCCTCAGCTGGAGAGGCATTCCAATTGCCCTGCCAAGCCTCGAGGAGAATCCCGAGTTGTCCCTCGCAACTAGGCAGGAGTCCTGACGTGGCTGAACAAACACGTGGGTGGAAGGGCCATCCCCGTCGTAACTCGAGAATATACCCCAGGTTTCCGCCGCAACTCGAGAAAAACCATGAGACTTCCCCCTCGATGCGAGATGAGGCCCGATTCCCCTGTACTGCGTGCAGAGCAATTCCGTCTTGCACATCACACATGAAAGGAGCCTTGATTTCCTTGATGGCACTCCAGAGAAACCCCAAGAACACTGTTTCAAGGCTAGAGGGATCCTGAGGTCACTGTAGCAACACGAAAGAACTCTGTGGACCAAAAATCAACTCGAAAAGAGAGGTTAGTTCCTGGATTCGTCTCCAGAGGAATACCACCTTACCACAAGCACCTCAAGAGGAGGCTTCTCTCAGCTCTAGGTATGTGAGAGGGACCCTGAGTTTGCGGCCTCAAGTGGAATGGACACCGCGATGCCCTGACTCGAAATAAGGCCGGATATCCCGGCAGTGACTTCAATGCAGGCTCCTCTTGCATCTCCCAGGACGAAAGGATGTCTGAATCCCCTGTGGAAAGCACAGAGAAAGACTTAGTTCCCCACCTCATCGCAACCGATAGCCTCAC
Source organism: Cervus elaphus (assembly GCF_910594005.1). Classification (NCBI taxonomy): domain Eukaryota; kingdom Metazoa; phylum Chordata; class Mammalia; order Artiodactyla; family Cervidae; genus Cervus; species Cervus elaphus. Next base: position 8,132,560 of record NC_057834.1, on the reverse strand, counting down.
ATCCTTTGAAAACTCCAGAGGTACGCGGAGATCAGTGCCTCCAAAGGAGACGATGCCTGACTCCTCGTGAAACTTGAGAGGAGTCCCAGGATTCCTGTGGCACTTGGAAAGCGACCCTTGGTCTCCCGCCTCAGCTGGAGAGGCGTCCCAATTGCCCTGCCAAGCCTCGAGGAGAATCCAGAGTTGTCCCTCGCAACTAGGCAGGAGTCCTGACGTCGCTGAAGAAACACGTGTGTGGAAGGGCCATCCCCGTCGTAACTCGAGAATATACCCCAGGTTCCCGCCGCAACTCGAGAAAAACCATGAGACTTCCCCCTCGCCGCGAGATGAGGCCCGATTCCCCTCCACTGCGTGCAGAGCAATTCCGTGTTGCATATCACACATGAAAGGAGCCTTGATTTCCTTGATGGCACTCCAGAGAAACCCCAAGAACACTGTTTCAAGGCTAGAGGGATCCTGAGGTCACTGTAGCAACACGAAAGAGCTCCGTGGGCCAAAAATCAACTCGAGATGAGAGGTTAGTCCCTGGCTTCGACTCCAGAGGAATACCACCTTACCACAAGCACCTCAAGAGGAGGCTTCTCTCAGCTCTAGGTATGTGAGAGGGATCCTGAGTTTGCGGCCTCAAGTGGAATGGACACCGCGATGCCCTGACTCGAAATAAGGCCGGATATCCCTGCAGTGACTTGAATGCAGGCTCGTCTTGCATCTCCCAAGAAGAAAGGATGTCTGAATCCCCTGTGGAGATCACAGAGAAACACCTAGTTCCCCACCTCATCGCGACTGGAGGCCTCACATCCTTTGAAAACTCCAGAGGTACGCGGAGATCAGTGCCTTTAAAGGAGACGATGCCTGACTCCTCGTGAAACTTGATAGGAGTCCCAGGATTCTTGTGGCACGTGGAAAGGGACCCTTGGTCTCCCGCCTCAGCTGGAGAGGCGTCCCAATTGCCCTGCCAAGCCTCGAGGAGAATCCCGAGTTGTCCCTCGCAACTAGGCAGGAGTCCTGACGTGGCTGAACAAACACGTGGGTGGAAGGGCCATCCCCGTCGTAACTCGAGAATATACCCCAGGTTCCCGCCGCAACTCGAGAAAAACCATGAGACTTCCACCTCGATGTGAGATGAGGCCCGATTCCCCTGAACTGCGTGCAGAGCAATTCCGTCTTGCACATCACACATGAATGGAGCCTTGATTTCCTTGATGGCACTCCAGAGAAACCCCAAGAACACTGTTTCAAGGATAGAGGGATCCTGAGGTCACTGTAGCAACACGAAAGAATTCTGCGGACCAAAAATCAACTCGAAAAGAGAGGTTAGTCCCTGGATTCGTCTCCAGAGGAATACAACCTTACCACAAGCACCTCAAGAGGAGGCTTCTCTCAGCTCTAGGTATGTGAGAGGGACCCTGAGTTTGCGGCCTCAAGTGGAATGGACACCGCGATGCCCTGACTCGAAATAAGGCCGGATATCCCTGCAGTGACTTCAATGCAGGCTCGTCTTGCATCTCCCAGGACGAAAGGATGTCTGAATCCCCTGTGGAGACCACAGAGAAAGACCTAGTTCCCCACCTCATCGCGACCGGAGGCCTCACATACTTTGAAAACTCCAGAGGTACGCGGAGATCAGTGCCTCCAAAGGAGACGATGCCTGACTCCTCGTGAAACTTGATAGGAGTCCCAGGATTCCTGTGGCACTTGGAAAGCGACCCTTGGTCTCCCGTCTCAGCTGGAGAGGCGTCCCAATTGCCTTGCCAAGCCTCGAGGAGAATCCCGAGTTGTCCCTCGCAACTAGGCAGGAGTCCTGACATGGCTGAACACACACGTGTGTGGAAGGGCCATCCCCGTCGTAACTCGAGAATATACCCCAGGTTCCTGCCGCAACTCGGGAAAAACCATGAGACTTCCCCCTCGCCGCGAGATGAGGCCCGATTCCCCTGCACTGCGTGCAGAGCAATTCCGTGTTGCACATCACACATGAAAGGAGCCTTGATTTCCTTGATGGCACTCCAGAGAAACCCCAAGAACACTGTTTCAAGGCTAGAGGGATCCTGAGGTCACTGTAGCAACACGAAAGAGCTCCGTGGACCAAGAATCAACACGAGATGAGAGGTTAGTCCCTGGCTTCGACTCCTGAGGAATACCACCTTACCACAAGCACCTCAAGAGGAGGCTTCTCTCAGCTCTAGGTATGTGAGAGGGATCCTGAGTTTGCGGCCTCAAGTGGAATGGACACCGCGATGCCCTGACTCGAAATAAGGCCGGATATCCCTGCAGTGACTTGAATGCAGGCTCGTCTTGCATCTCCCAAGAAAAAAGGATGTCTGAATCCCCTGTGGAGACCACAGAGAAACACCTAGTTCCCCACCTCAACGCGACCGGAGGCCTCACATCCTTTGAAAACTCCAGAGGTACGCGGAGATCAGTGCCTCCAAAGGAGACAATGCCTGACTCCTCGTGAAACTTGATAGGAGTCCCAGGATTCTTGTGGCACGTGGAAAGGGACACTTGGTCTCCCGCCTCAGCTGGAGAGGCGTTCCAATTGCCCTGCCAAGCCTCGAGGAGAATCCCGAGTTGTCCCTCGCAACTAGGCAGGAGTCCTGACGTGGCTGAACAAACACGTGTGTGGAAGGGCCATCCCCGTTGTAACTCGAGAATATACCCCAGGTTCCCGCCGCAACTCGAGAAAAACCATGAGACTTCCCCCTCGATGCGAGATGAGGCCCGATTCCCCTGTACTGCGTGCAGAGCAATTCCGTCTTGCACATCACACATGAAAGGAGCCTTGATTTACTTGATGGCACTCCAGAGAAACGCCAAGAACACTGTTTCAAGGCTAGAGGGATCCTGAGGTCACTGTAGCAACACGAAAGAACTCTGTGGACCAAAAATCAACTCGAAAAGAGAGGTTAGTCCCTGGATTCGTCTCCAGAGGAATACCACCTTACCACAAGCACCTCAATAGGAGGCTTCTCTCAGCTCTAGGTATGTGAGAGGGACCCTGAGTTTGCGGCCTCAAGTGGAATGGACACCGCGATGCCCTGACTCGAAATAAGGCCGGATATCCCTGCAGTGACTTCAATGCGGGCTCGTCTTGCATCTCCCAGGACGAAAGGATGTCTGAATCCCCTGTGGAAAGCACAGAGAAAGACCTAGTTCCCCACCTCATCGCGACCGGAGGCCTCACATCCTTTGAAAACTCCAGAGGTACGCGGAGATCAGTGCCTCCAAAGGAGACGATGCCTGACTCCTCGTGAAACTTGATTGGAGTCCCAGGATTCCTGTGGCACGTGGAAAGGGATCCTTGGTCTCCCGCCTCAGCTGGAGAGGCGTCCCAATTGCCTTGCCAAGCCTCGAGGAGAATCCCGAGTTGTGTCTCGCAACTAGGCAAGAGTCCTGACGTGGCTGAACAAACACGTGTGTGGAAGGGCCATCCCCGTCGTAACTCGAGAATATACCCCAGGTTCCCGCCGCAACTCGAGAAAAACCATGAGACTTCCCCCTCGCCGCGAGATGTGGCCCGATTCCCCTGCACTGCGTGCAGAGCAATTCTGTGTTGCACATCACACATGAAAGGAGCCTTGATTTCCTTCATGGCACTCCAGAGAAACCCCAAGAACACTGTTTCAAGGCTAGAGGGATCCTGAGGTCACTGTAGCAACACGAAAGAGCTCCGTGGACCAAAAATCAACTCGAGATGAGAGGTTAGTCCCTGGCTTCGACTCCTGAGGAATACCACCTTACCACAAGCACCTCAAGAGGAGGCTTCTCTCAGCTCTAGGTATGTGAGAGGGATCCTGAGTTTGCGGCCTCAAGTGGAATGGACACCGCGATGCCCTGACTCGAAATAAGGCCGGATATCCCTGCAGTGACTTCAATGCAGGCTCGTCTTGCATCTCCCAAGAAGAAAGGATGTCTGAATCCCCTGTGGAGACCACAGAGAAACACCTAGTTCCCCACCTCATCGCGACCGGAGGCCTCACATCCTTTGAAAACTCCAGAGGTACGCGGAGATCAGTGCCTCCAAAGGAGACGATGCCTGACTCCTCGTGAAACTTGATAGGAGTCCCAGGATTCTTGTGGCACGTGGAAAGGGACCCTTGGTCTCCCGCCTCAGCTGGAGAGGCATTCCAATTGCCCTGCCAAGCCTCGAGGAGAATCCCGAGTTGTCCCTCGCAACTAGGCAGGAGTCCTGACGTGGCTGAACAAACACGTGGGTGGAAGGGCCATCCCCGTCGTAACTCGAGAATATACCCCAGGTTCCCGCCGCAACTCGAGAAAAACCATGAGACTTCCCCCTCGCCGCGAGATGAGGCCCGATTCCCCTGCACTGCGTGCAGAGCAATTCCGTGTTGCACATCACACATGAAAGGAGCCTTGATTTCCTTGATGGCACTCCAGAGAAACCCCAAGAACACTGTTTCAAGGCTAGAGGGATCCTGAGGTCACTGTAGCAACACGAAAGAGCTCCGTGGACCAAGAATCAACATGAGATGAGAGGTTAGTCCCTGGCTTCGACTCCTGAGGAATACCACCTTACCACAAGCACCTCAAGAGGAGGCGTCTCTCAGCTCTAGGTATGTGAGAGGGATCCTGAGTTTGCGGCCTCAAGTGGAATGGACACCGCGATGCCCTGACTCGAAATAAGGCCGGATATCCCTGCAGTGACTTGAATGCAGGCTCGTCTTGCATCTCCCAAGAAGAAAGGATGTCTGAATCCCCTGTGGAGACCACAGAGATACACCTAGTTCCTCACCTCATCGCGACCGGAGGCCTCACATCCTTTGAAAACTCCAGAGGTACGCGGAGATCAGTGCCTCCAAAGGAGACGATGCCTGACTCCTCGTGAAACTTGGTAGGAGTCCCAGGATTCTTGTGGCACGTGGAAAGGGACCCTTGGTCTCCCGCCTCAGCTGGAGAGGCGTTCCAATTGCCCTGCCAAGCCTCGAGGAGAATCCCGAGTTGTCCCTCGCAACTAGGCAGGAGTCCTGACGTGGCTGAACAAACACGTGGGTGGAAGGGCCATCCCCGTCGTAACTCGAGAATATACCCCAGGTTCCCGCCGCAACTCGAGAAAAACCATGAGACTTCCCCCTCGATGCGAGATGAGGCCCGATTCCCCTGTACTGCGTGCAGAGCAATTCCGTCTTGCACATCACACATGAAAGGAGCCTTGATTTCCTTGATGGCACTCCAGAGAAACCCCAAGAACACTGTTTCAAGGACAGAGGGATCCTGAGGTCACTGTAGCAACACGAAAGAACTCTGTGGACCAAAAATCAACTCGAAAAGAGAGGTTAGTCCCTGGATTCGTCTCCAGAGGAATACCACCTTACCACAAGCACCTCAAGAGGAGGCTTCTCTCAGCTCTAGGTATGTGAGAGGGACCCTGAGTTTGCGGCCTCAAGTGGAATGGACACCGCGATGCCCTGACTCGAAATAAGGCCGGATATCCCTGCAGTGACTTCAATGCGGGCTCGTCTTGCATCTCCCAGGACGAAAGGATGTCTGAATCCCCTGTGGAAAGCACAGAGAAAGACTTAGTTCCCCACCTCATCGCGACCGATAGCCTCACATCCTTTGAAAACTCCAGAGGTACGCGGAGATCAGTGCCTCCAAAGGAGACGATGCCTGACTCCTCGTGAAACTTGATAGGAGTCCCAGGATTCCTGTGGCACTTGGAAAGGGACCCTTGGTCTCCCGCCTCAGCTGGAGAGGCGTCCCAATTGCCCTGCCAAGCCTCGAGGAGAATCCAGAGTTGTCCCTCGCAACTAGGCAGGAGTCCTGACGTCGCTGAAGAAACACGTGGGTGGAAGGGCCATCCCCGTCGTAACTCGAGAATATACCCCAGGTTCCCGCCGCAACTCGAGAAAAACCATGAGACTTCCCCCTCGCCGCGAGATGAGGCCCGATTCCCCTGCACTGCGTGCAGAGCAATTCCGTGTTGCACATCACACATGAAAGGAGCCTTGATTTCCTTGATGGCATTCCAGAGAAACCCCAAGAACACTGTTTCAAGGCTAGAGGGATCCTGAGGTCACTGTAGCAACACGAAAGAGCTCCGTGGGCCAAAAATCAACTCGAGATGAGAGGTTAGTCCCTGGCTTCGACTCCAGAGGAATACCACCTTACCACAAGCACCTCAATAGGAGGCTTCTCTCAGCTCTAGGTATGTGAGAGGGACCCTGAGTTTGCGGCCTCAAGTGGAATGGACACCGCGATGCCCTGACGCGAAATAAGGCTGGATATCCCTGCAGTGACTTGAATGCAGGCTCGTCTTGCATCTCCCAAGATGAAAGGATGTCTGAATCCCCTGTGGAGACCACAGAGAAAGACCTAGTTCCCCACCTCATCGCGACCGGAGGCCTCACATCCTTTGAAAACTCCAGAGGTACGCGGAGATCAGTGCCTCCAAAGGAGACGATGCCTGACTCCTCGTGAAACTTGATAGGAGTCCCAGGATTCCTGTGGCACGTGGAAAGGGACCCTTGGTCTCCCGCCTCAGCTGGAGAGGCGTCCCAATTGCCTTGCCAAGCCTCGAGGAGAATCCCGAGTTGTGTCTCGCAAGTAGGCAAGAGTCCTGACGTGGCTGAACAAACACATGTGTGGAAGGGCCATCCCCGTCGTAACTCGAGAATATACCCCAGGTTCCCGCCGCAACTCGAGAAAAACCATGAGACTTCCCCCTCGCCGCGAGATGAGGCCCGATTCCCCTGCACTGCGTGCAGAGCAATTCTGTGTTGCACATCACACATGAAAGGAGCCTTGATTTCCTTGATGGCACTACAGAGAAACCCCAAGAACACTGTTTCAAGGCTAGAGGGATCCTGAGGTCACTGTAGCAACACGAAAGAGCTCCGTGGACCCAAAATCAACTCGAGATGAGAGGTTAGTCCCTGGCTTCGACTCCAGAGGAATACCACCTTACCACAAGCACCTCAAGAGGAGGCTTCTCTCAGGTCTAGGTATGTGAGAGGGACCCTGAGTTTGGGGCCTCAAGTGGAATGGACACCGCGATGCCCTGACTCGAAATAAGGCCGGATATCCCTGCAGTGACTGGAATGCAGGCTCGTCTTGCATCTCCGAAGACGAAAGGGTGTCTGAATCCCCTGTGAAAACCACAGAGAAAGACCTAGTTCCCCACCTCATCGCGACAGGAGGCCTCAAATCCTTTGAAAACTCCAGAGGTATGCGGAGATCAGTGCCTCCAAAGGAGACGATGCCTGACTCCTCGTGAAACTTGAGAGGAGACCCAGGATTCCTGTGGCACGTGGAAAGGGACACTTCGTCTCCCGCCTCAGCTGGAGAGGCGTCCCAATTGTCCTGCCAAGCCTCGAGGAGAATCCCGAGTTGTCCCTCGCAACTAGGCAGGAGTCCTGACATGGCTGAACACACACGTGTGTGGAAGGGCCATCCCCGTCGTAACTCGAGAATATACCCCAGGTTCCCGCCGCAACTCGAGAAAAACCATGAGACTTCCCCCTCGCCGCGAGATGAGGCCCGATTCCCCTGCACTGCGTGCAGAGCAATTCCGTGTTGCACATCACACATGAAAGGAGCCTTGATTTCCTTCATGGCACTCCAGAGAAACCCCAAGAACACTGTTTCAAGGCTAGAGGGATCCTGAGGTCACTGTAGGAACACGAAAGAGCTCCGTGGACCAAGAATCAACACGAGATGAGAGGTTAGTCCCTGGCTTCGACTCCTGAGGAATACCACCTTACCACAAGCACCTCAAGAGGAGGCTTCTCTCAGCTCTAGGTATGTGAGAGGGACCCTGAGTTTGCGGCCTCAAGTGGAATGGACACCGCGATGCCCTGACTCGAAATAAGGCCGGATATCCCTGCAGTGACTTGAATGCAGGCTCGTCTTGCATCTCCCAAGAAGAAAGGATGTCTGAATCCCCTGTGGAGACCACAGAGAAACACCTAGTTCCCCACCTCAACGCGACCGGAGGCCTCACATCCTTTGAAAACTCCAGAGGTACGCGGAGATCAGTGCCTCCAAAGGAGACAATGCCTGACTCCTCGTGAAACTTGATTGGAGTCCCAGGATTCTTGTGGCACGTGGAAAGGGACCCTTGGTCTCCCGCCTCAGCTGGAGAGGCGTTCCAATTGCCCTGCCAAGCCTCGAGGAGAATCCCGAGTTGTCCCTCGCAACTAGGCAGGAGTCCTGACGTGGCTGAACAAACACGTGGGTGGAAGGGCCATCCCCGTCGTAACTCGAGAATATACCCCAGGTTCCCGCCGCAACTCGAGAAAAACCATGAGACTTCCCCCTCGATGCGAGATGAGGCCCGATTCCCCTGTACTGCGTGCAGAGCAATTCCGTGTTGCACATCACACATGAAAGGAGCCTTGATTTCCTTGATGGCACTCCAGAGAAACCCCAAGAACACTGTTTCAAGGCTAGAGGGATCCTGAGGTCACTGTAGCAACACGAAAGAACTCTGTGGACCAAAAATCAACTCGAAAAGAGAGGTTAGTCCCTGGATTCGTCTCCAGAGGAATACCACCTTACCACAAGCACCTCAAGAGGAGGCTTCTCTCAGGTCTAGGTATGTGAGAGGGACCCTGAGTTTGCGGCCTCAAGTGGAATGGACACCGCGATGCCCTGACTCGAAATAAGGCCGGATATCCCTGCAGTGACTACAATGCAGGCTCGTCTTGCATCTCCCAGGACGAAAGGATGTCTGAATCCCCTGTGGAAAGCACAGAGAAAGACTTAGTTCCCCACCTCATCGCGACCAATAGCCTCACATCCTTTGAAAACTTCAGAGGTACGCGGAGATCAGTGCCTCCAAAGGAGACGATGCCTGACTCCTCGTGAAACTTGATAGGAGTCCCAGGATTCCTGTGGCACTTGGAAAGCGACCCTTGGTCTCCCGCCTCAGCTGGAGAGGCGTCCCAATTGCCCTGCCAAGCCTCGAGGAGAATCCAGAGTTGTCCCTCGCAACTAGGCAGGAATCCTGACGTCGCTGAAGAAACACGTGGGTGGAAGGGCCATCCCCGTCGTAACTCGAGAATATACCCCAGGTTCCCGCCGCAACTCGAGAAAAACCATGAGACTTCCCCCTCGCAGCGAGATGAGGCCCGATTCCCCTGCACTGCGTGCAGAGCAATTCCGTGTTGCACATCACACATGAAAGGAGCCTTGATTTCCTTGATGGCACTCCAGAGAAACCCCAATAACACTGTTTCAAGGCTAGAGGGATCCTGAGGTCAATGTAGGAACACGAAAGAGCTCCGTGGGCCAAAAATCAACTCGAGATGAGAGGTTAGTCCCTGGCTTCGACTCCAGAGGAATACCACCTTACCACAAGCACCTCAAGAGGAGGCTTCTCTCAGCTCTAGGTATGTGAGAGGGACCCTGAGTTTGCGGCCTCAAGTGGAATGGACACCGCGATGCCCTGACGCGAAATAAGGCTGGATATCCCTGCAGTGACTTGAATGCAGGCTCGTCTTGCATCTACCAAGATGAAAGGATGTCTGTATCCCCTGTGGAGACCACAGAGAAACACCTAGTTCCCCACCTCATGGCGACCGGAGGCCTCACATCCTTTGAAAACTCCAGAGGTACGCGGAGATCAGTGCCTCCAAAGGAGACGATGCCTGACTCCTCGTGAAACTTGATAAGAGTCCCAGGATTCCTGTGGCACGTGGAAAGGGACCCTTGTTCTCCCGCCTCAGCTGGAGAGGCGTCCCAATTGCCTTGCCAAGCCTCGAGGAGAATCCCGAGTTGTGTCTCGCAACTAGGCAAGAGTCCTGACGTGGCTGAACAAACACGTGTGTGGAAGGGCCATCCCCGTCGTAACTGGAGAATATACCCCAGGTTCCCGCCGCAACTCGAGAAAAACCATGAGACTTCCCCCTCGCCGCGAGATGAGGCCCGATTCCCCTGCACTGCGTGCAGAGCATTTCCGTGTTGCACATCACACATGAAAGGAGCCTTGATTTCCTTGATGGCACTACAGAGAAATCCCAAGAACACTGTTTCAAGGCTACAGGGATCCTGAGGTCACTGTAGCAACACGAAAGAGCTCCATGGGCCAATAATCAACTCGAGATGAGAGGTTAGTCCCTGGCTTCGACTCCTGAGGAATACCACCTTACCACAAGCACCTCAAGAGGAGGCTTCTCTCAGCTCTAGGTATGTGAGAGGGACCCTGAGTTTGCGGCCTCAAGTGGAATGGACACCGCGATGCCCTGACGCGAGATAAGGCTGGATATCCCTGCAGTGACTGGAATGCAGGCTCGTCTTGCATCTCCCAAGAAGAAAGGATGTCTGAATCCCCTGTGGAGACCACAGAGAAACACCTAGTTCCCCACCTCATCGCGACCGGAGGCCTCACATCCTTTGAAAATTCCAGAGGTATGCGGAGATCAGTGCCTCCAAAGGAGACGATGCCTGACTCCTCGTGAAACTTGATAGGAGTCCCAGGATTCCTGTGGCACGTGGAAAGGGACCCTTGGTCTCCCGACTCAGCTGGAGAGGCATTCCAATTGCCCTTCCAAGCCTCGAGGAGAATCCCGAGTTGTCCCTCGCAACTAGGCAGGAGTCCTGACGTGGCTGAACAAACACGTGGGTGGAAGGGCCATCCCCGTCGTAACTCGAGAATATACCCCAGGTTCCTGCCGCAACTCGAGAAAAACCATGAGACTTCCCCCTCGATGCGAGATGAGGCCCGATTCCCCTGTACTGCGTGCAGAGCAATTCCGTCTTGCACATCACACATGAAAGGAGCCTTGATTTCCTTGATGGCACTCCAGAGAAACCCCAAGAACACTGTTTCAAGGATAGAGGGATCCTGAGGTCACTGTAGCAACACGAAAGAACTCTGTGGACCAAAAATCAACTCGAAAAGAGAGGTTAGTCCCTGGATTCGTCTCCAGAGGAATACCACCTTACCACAAGCACCTCAAGAGGAGGCTTCTCTCAGCTCTAGGTATGTGAGAGGGACCCTGAGTTTGCGGCCTCAAGTGGAATGGACACCGCGATGCCCTGACTCGAAATAAGGCCGGATATCCCTGCAGTGACTTCAATGCGGGCTCGTCTTGCATCTCGCAGGACGAAAGGATGTCTGAATCCCCTGTGGAAAGCACAGAGAAAGACTTAGTTCCCCACCTCATCGCGACCGATAGCCTCACATCCTTTGAAAACTCCAGAGGTACGCGGAGATCAGTGCCTCCAAAGGAGACGATGCCTGACTCCTCGTGAAACTTGATAGGAGTCCCAGGATTCCTGTGGCACTTGGAAAGGGACACTTGGTCTCCCGCCTCAGCTGGAGAGCCGTCCCAATTGCCCTGCCAAGCCTCGAGGAGAATCCAGAGTTGTCCCTCGCAACTAGGCAGGAGTCCTGACGTCGCTGAAGAAACACGTGGGTGGAAGGGCCATCCCCGTCGTAACTCGAGAATATACCCCAGGTTCCCGCCGCAACTCGAGAAAAACCATGAGACTTCCCCCTCGCCGCGAGATGAGGCCCGATTCCCCTGCACTGCGTGCAGAGCAATTCCGTGTTGCACATCACACATGAAAGGAGCCTTGATTTCCTTGATGGCATTCCAGAGAAACCCCAAGAACACTGTTTCAAGGCTAGAGGGATCCTGAGGTCACTGTAGCAACACGAAAGAGCTCCGTGGGCCAAAAATCAACTCGAGATGAGAGGTTAGTCCCTGGCTTCGACTCCAGAGGAATACCACCTTACCACAAGCACCTCAATAGGAGGCTTCTCTCAGCTCTAGGTATGTGAGAGGGACCCTGAGTTTGCGGCCTCAAGTGGAATGGACACCGCGATGCCCTGACGCGAAATAAGGCTGGATATCCCTGCAGTGACTTGAATGCAGGCTCCTCTTGCATCTCCCAAGATGAAAGGATGTCTGAATCCCCTGTGGAGACCACAGAGAAAGACCTAGTTCCCCACCTCATCGCGACCGGAGGCCTCACATCCTTTGAAAACTCCAGAGGTATGCGGAGATCAGTGCCTCCAAAGGAGACGATGCCTGACTCCTCGTGAAACTTGATAGGAGTCCCAGGATTCCTGTGGCACGTGGAAAGGGACCCTTGGTCTCCCGCCTCAGCTGGAGAGGCGTCCCAATTGCCTTGCCAAGCCTCGAGGAGAATCCCGAGTTGTGTCTCGCAAGTAGGCAAGAGTCCTGACGTGGCTGAACAAACACATGTGTGGAAGGGCCATCCCCGTCGTAACTCGAGAATATACCCCAGGTTCCCGCCGCAACTCGAGAAAAACCATGAGACTTCCCCCTCGCCGCGAGATGAGGCCCGATTCCCCTGCACTGCGTGCAGAGCAATTCTGTGTTGCACATCACACATGAAAGGAGCCTTGATTTCCTTCATGGCACTCCAGAGAAACCCCAAGAACACTGTTTCAAGGCTAGAGGGATCCTGAGGTCACTGTAGCAACACGAAAGAGCTCCGTGGACCCAAAATCAACTCGAGATGAGAGGTTAGTCCCTGGCTTCGACTCCAGAGGAATACCACCTTACCACAAGCACCTCAAGAGGAGGCTTCTCTCAGGTCTAGGTATGTGAGAGGGACCCTGAGTTTGGGGCCTCAAGTGGAATGGACACCGCGATGCCCTGACTCGAAATAAGGCCGGATATCCCTGCAGTGACTGGAATGCAGGCTCGTCTTGCATCTCCGAAGACGAAAGGGTGTCTGAATCCCCTGTGAAAACCACAGAGAAAGACCTAGTTCCCCACCTCATCGCGACAGGAGGCCTCAAATCCTTTGAAAACTCCAGAGGTATGCGGAGATCAGTGCCTCCAAAGGAGACGATGCCTGACTCCTCGTGAAACTTGAGAGGAGACCCAGGATTCCTGTGGCACGTGGAAAGGGACACTTCGTCTCCCGCCTCAGCTGGAGAGGCGTCCCAATTGTCCTGCCAAGCCTCGAGGAGAATCCCGAGTTGTCCCTCGCAACTAGGCAGGAGTCCTGACATGGCTGAACACACACGTGTGTGGAAGGGCCATCCCCGTCGTAACTCGAGAATATACCCCAGGTTCCCGCCGCAACTCGAGAAAAACCATGAGACTTCCCCCTCGCCGCGAGATGAGGCCCGATTCCCCTGCACTGCGTGCAGAGCAATTCCGTGTTGCACATCACACATGAAAGGAGCCTTGATTTCCTTCATGGCACTCCAGAGAAACCCCAAGAACACTGTTTCAAGGCTAGAGGGATCCTGAGGTCACTGTAGCAACACGAAAGAGCTCCGTGGACCAAGAATCAACACGAGATGAGAGGTTAGTCCCTGGCTTCGACTCCTGAGGAATACCACCTTACCACAAGCACCTCAAGAGGAGGCTTCTCTCAGCTCTAGGTATGTGAGAGGGATCCTGAGTTTGCGGCCTCAAGTGGAATGGACACCGCGATGCCCTGACTCGAAATAAGGCCGGATATCCCTGCAGTGACTTGAATGCAGGCTCGTCTTGCATCTCCCAAGAAGAAAGGATGTCTGAATCCCCTGTGGAGACCACAGAGAAACACCTAGTTCCCCACCTCAACGCGACCGGAGGCCTCACATCCTTTGAAAACTCCAGAGGTACGCGGAGATCAGTGCCTCCAAAGGAGACAATGCCTGACTCCTCGTGAAACTTGATTGGAGTCCCAGGATTCTTGTGGCACGTGGAAAGGGACCCTTGGTCTCCCGCCTCAGCTGGAGAGGCGTTCCAATTGCCCTGCCAAGCCTCGAGGAGAATCCCGAGTTGTCCCTCGCAACTAGGCAGGAGTCCTGACGTGGCTGAACAAACACGTGGGTGGAAGGGCCATCCCCGTCGTAACTCGAGAATATACCCCAGGTTCCCGCCGCAACTCGAGAAAAACCATGAGACTTCCCCCTCGATGCGAGATGAGGCCCGATTCCCCTGTACTGCGTGCAGAGCAATTCCGTGTTGCACATCACACATGAAAGGAGCCTTGATTTCCTTGATGGCACTCCAGAGAAACCCCAAGAACACTGTTTCAAGGCTAGAGGGATCCTGAGGTCACTGTAGCAACACGAAAGAACTCTGTGGACCAAAAATCAACTCGAAAAGAGAGGTTAGTCCCTGGATTCGTCTCCAGAGGAATACCACCTTACCACAAGCACCTCAAGAGGAGGCTTCTCTCAGGTCTAGGTATGTGAGAGGGACCCTGAGTTTGCTGCCTCAAGTGGAATGGACACCGCGATGCCCTGACTCGAAATAAGGCCGGATATCCCTGCAGTGACTACAATGCAGGCTCGTCTTGCATCTCCCAGGACGAAAGGATGTCTGAATCCCCTGTGGAAAGCACAGAGAAAGACTTAGTTCCCCACCTCATCGCGACCAATAGCCTCACATCCTTTGAAAACTTCAGAGGTACGCGGAGATCAGTGCCTCCAAAGGAGACGATGCCTGACTCCTCGTGAAACTTGATAGGAGTCCCAGGATTCCTGTGGCACTTGGAAAGCGACCCTTGGTCTCCCGCCTCAGCTGGAGAGGCGTCCCAATTGCCCTGCCAAGCCTCGAGGAGAATCCAGAGTTGTCCCTCGCAACTAGGCAGGAATCCTGACGTCGCTGAAGAAACACGTGGGTGGAAGGGCCATCCCCGTCGTAACTCGAGAATATACCCCAGGTTCCCGCCGCAACTCGAGAAAAACCATGAGACTTCCCCCTCGCAGCGAGATGAGGCCCGATTCCCCTGCACTGCGTGCAGAGCAATTCCGTGTTGCACATCACACATGAAAGGAGCCTTGATTTCCTTGATGGCACTCCAGAGAAACCCCAATAACACTGTTTCAAGGCTAGAGGGATCCTGAGGTCAATGTAGGAACACGAAAGAGCTCCGTGGGCCAAAAATCAACTCGAGATGAGAGGTTAGTCCCTGGCTTCGACTCCAGAGGAATACCACCTTACCACAAGCACCTCAAGAGGAGGCTTCTCTCAGCTCTAGGTATGTGAGAGGGACCCTGAGTTTGCGGCCTCAAGTGGAATGGACACCGCGATGCCCTGACGCGAAATAAGGCTGGATATCCCTGCAGTGACTTGAATGCAGGCTCGTCTTGCATCTACCAAGATGAAAGGATGTCTGTATCCCCTGTGGAGACCACAGAGAAACACCTAGTTCCCCACCTCATGGCGACCGGAGGCCTCACATCCTTTGAAAACTCCAGAGGTACGCGGAGATCAGTGCCTCCAAAGGAGACGATGCCTGACTCCTCGTGAAACTTGATAAGAGTCCCAGGATTCCTGTGGCACGTGGAAAGGGACCCTTGTTCTCCCGCCTCAGCTGGAGAGGCGTCCCAATTGCCTTGCCAAGCCTCGAGGAGAATCCCGAGTTGTGTCTCGCAACTAGGCAAGAGTCCTGACGTGGCTGAACAAACACGTGTGTGGAAGGGCCATCCCCGTCGTAACTGGAGAATATACCCCAGGTTCCCGCCGCAACTCGAGAAAAACCATGAGACTTCCCCCTCGCCGCGAGATGAGGCCCGATTCCCCTGCACTGCGTGCAGAGCAATTCCGTGTTGCACATCACACATGAAAGGAGCCTTGATTTCCTTGATGGCACTACAGAGAAATCCCAAGAACACTGTTTCAAGGCTACAGGGATCCTGAGGTCACTGTAGCAACACGAAAGAGCTCCATGGGCCAATAATCAACTCGAGATGAGAGGTTAGTCCCTGGCTTCGACTCCTGAGGAATACCACCTTACCACAAGCACCTCAAGAGGAGGCTTCTCTCAGCTCTAGGTATGTGAGAGGGACCCTGAGTTTGCGGCCTCAAGTGGAATGGACACCGCGATGCCCTGACGCGAGATAAGGCTGGATATCCCTGCAGTGACTGGAATGCAGGCTCGTCTTGCATCTCCCAAGAAGAAAGGATGTCTGAATCCCCTGTGGAGACCACAGAGAAACACCTAGTTCCCCACCTCATCGCGACCGGAGGCCTCACATCCTTTGAAAATTCCAGAGGTATGCGGAGATCAGTGCCTCCAAAGGAGACGATGCCTGACTCCTCGTGAAACTTGATAGGAGTCCCAGGATTCCTGTGGCACGTGGAAAGGGACCCTTGGTCTCCCGACTCAGCTGGAGAGGCATTCCAATTGCCCTGCCAAGCCTCGAGGAGAATCCCGAGTTGTCCCTCGCAACTAGGCAGGAGTCCTGACGTGGCTGAACAAACACGTGGGTGGAAGGGCCATCCCCGTCGTAACTCGAGAATATACCCCAGGTTCCTGCCGCAACTCGAGAAAAACCATGAGACTTCCCCCTCGATGCGAGATGAGGCCCGATTCCCCTGTACTGCGTGCAGAGCAATTCCGTCTTGCACATCACACATGAAAGGAGCCTTGATTTCCTTGATGGCACTCCAGAGAAACCCCAAGAACACTGTTTCAAGGATAGAGGGATCCTGAGGTCACTGTAGCAACACGAAAGAACTCTGTGGACCAAAAATCAACTCGAAAAGAGAGGTTAGTCCCTGGATTCGTCTCCAGAGGAATACCACCTTACCACAAGCACCTCAAGAGGAGGCTTCTCTCAGCTCTAGGTATGTGAGAGGGACCCTGAGTTTGCGGCCTCAAGTGGAATGGACACCGCGATGCCCTGACTCGAAATAAGGCCGGATATCCCTGCAGTGACTTCAATGCGGGCTCGTCTTGCATCTCGCAGGACGAAAGGATGTCTGAATCCCCTGTGGAAAGCACAGAGAAAGACTTAGTTCCCCACCTCATCGCGACCGATAGCCTCACATCCTTTGAAAACTCCAGAGGTACGCGGAGATCAGTGCCTCCAAAGGAGACGATGCCTGACTCCTCGTGAAACTTGATAGGAGTCCCAGGATTCCTGTGGCACTTGGAAAGGGACACTTGGTCTCCCGCCTCAGCTGGAGAGGCGTCCCAATTGCCCTGCCAAGCCTCGAGGAGAATCCAGAGTTGTCCCTCGCAACTAGGCAGGAGTCCTGACGTCGCTGAAGAAACACGTGGGTGGAAGGGCCATCCCCGTCGTAACTCGAGAATATACCCCAGGTTCCCGCCGCAACTCGAGAAAAACCATGAGACTTCCCCCTCGCCGCGAGATGAGGCCCGATTCCCCTGCACTGCGTGCAGAGCAATTCCGTGTTGCACATCACACATGAAAGGAGCCTTGATTTCCTTGATGGCATTCCAGAGAAACCCCAAGAACACTGTTTCAAGGCTAGAGGGATCCTGAGGTCACTGTAGCAACACGAAAGAGCTCCGTGGGCCAAAAATCAACTCGAGATGAGAGGTTAGTCCCTGGCTTCGACTCCAGAGGAATACCACCTTACCACAAGCACCTCAAGAGGAGGCTTCTCTCAGCTCTAGGTATGTGAGAGGGACCCTGAGTTTGCGGCCTCAAGTGGAATGGACACCGCGATGCCCTGACGCGAAATAAGGCTGGATATCCCTGCAGTGACTTGAATGCAGGCTCGACTTGCATCTCCCAAGATGAAAGGATGTCTGAATCCCCTGTGGAGACCACAGAGAAAGACCTAGTTCCCCACCTCATCGCGACCGGAGGCCTCACATCCTTTGAAAACTCCAGAGGTACGCGGAGATCAGTGCCTCCAAAGGAGACGATGCCTGACTCCTCGTGAAACTTGATAGGAGTCCCAGGATTCCTGTGGCACGTGGAAAGGGACCCTTGGTCTCCCGCCTCAGCTGGAGAGGCGTCCCAATTGCCTTGCCAAGCCTCGAGGAGAATCCCGAGTTGTGTCTCGCAAGTAGGCAAGAGTCCTGACGTGGCTGAACAAACACATGTGTGGAAGGGCCATCCCCGTCGTAACTCGAGAATATACCCCAGGTTCCCGCCGCAACTCGAGAAAAACCATGAGACTTCCCCCTCGCCGCGAGATGAGGCCCGATTCCCCTGCACTGCGTGCAGAGCAATTCTGTGTTGCACATCACACATGAAAGGAGCCTTGATTTCCTTCATGGCACTCCAGAGAAACCCCAAGAACACTGTTTCAAGGCTAGAGGGATCCTGAGGTCACTGTAGCAACACGAAAGAGCTCCGTGGACCCAAAATCAACTCGAGATGAGAGGTTAGTCCCTGGCTTCGACTCCAGAGGAATACCACCTTACCACAAGCACCTCAAGAGGAGGCTTCTCTCAGGTCTAGGTATGTGAGAGGGACCCTGAGTTTGGGGCCTCAAGTGGAATGGACACCGCGATGCCCTGACTCGAAATAAGGCCGGATATCCCTGCAGTGACTGGAATGCAGGCTCGTCTTGCATCTCCGAAGACGAAAGGGTGTCTGAATCCCCTGTGAAAACCACAGAGAAAGACCTAGTTCCCCACCTCATCGCGACAGGAGGCCTCAAATCCTTTGAAAACTCCAGAGGTATGCGGAGATCAGTGCCTCCAAAGGAGACGATGCCTGACTCCTCGTGAAACTTGAGAAGAGACCCAGGATTAATGTGGCACGTGGAAAGGGACCCTTGGTCTCCCGCCTCAGCTGGAGAGGCGTCCCATTTGTCCTGCCAAGCCTCGAGGAGAATCCCGAGTTGTCCCTCGCAACTAGGCAGGAGTCCTGACATGGCTGAACACACACGTGTGTGGAAGGGCCATCCCCGTCGTAACTCGAGAATATACCCCAGGTTCCCGCCGCAACTCGAGAAAAACCATGAGACTTCCCCCTCGCCGCGAGATGAGGCCCGATTCCCCTGCACTGCGTGCAGAGCAATTCCGTGTTGCACATCACACATGAAAGGAGCCTTGATTTCCTTCATGGAACTCCAGAGAAACCCCAAGAACACTGTTTCAAGGCTAGAGGGATCCTGAGGTCACTGTAGCAACACGAAAGAGCTCCGTGGACCAAGAATCAACACTAGATGAGAGGTTAGTCCCTGGCTTCGACTCCTGAGGAATACCACCTTACCACAAGCACCTCAAGAGGAGGCTTCTCTCAGCTCTAGGTATGTGAGAGGGATCCTGAGTTTGCGGCCTCAAGTGGAATGGACACCGCGATGCCCTGACTCGAAATAAGGCCGGATATCCCTGCAGTGACTTGAATGCAGGCTCGTCTTGCATCTCCCAAGAAGAAAGGATGTCTGAATCCCCTGTGGAGATCACAGAGAAACACCTAGTTCCCCACCTCATCGCGACCGGAGGCCTCACATCCTTTGAAAACTCCAGAGGTACGCGGAGATCAGTGCCTCTAAAGGAGACGATGCCTGACTCCTCGTGAAACTTGATAGGAGTCCCAGGATTCTTGTGGCACGTGGAAAGGGACCCTTGGTCTCCCGCCTCAGCTGGAGAGGCGTTCCAATTGCCCTGCCAAGCCTCGAGGAGAATCCCGAGTTGTCCCTCGCAACTAGGCAGGAGTCCTGACATGGCTGAACAAACACGTGGGTGGAAGGGGTATCCCCGTCGTAACTCGAAAGTATACCCCAGGTTCCCACCGCAACTCGAGAAAAACCATGAGACTTCCCCCTCGATGTGAGATGAGGCCCGATTCCCCTGAACTGCGTGCAGAGCAATTCCGTCTTGCACATCACACATGAATGGGGCCTTGATTTCCTTGATGGCACTCCAGAGAAACCCCAAGAACACTGTTTCAAGGATAGAGGGATCCTGAGGTCACTGTAGCAACACGAAAGAATTCTGCGGACAAAAAATCAACTCGAAAAGAGAGGTTAGTCCCTGGATTCGTCTCCAGAGGAATACCATCTTACCAAAAGCACCTCAAGAGGAGGCTTCTCTCAGCTCTAGGTATGTGAGAGGGACCCTGAGTTTGCGGCCTCAAGTGGAATGGACACCGCAATGCCCTGACTCGAAATAAGGCCGGATATCCCTGCAGTGACTTCAATGCAGGCTCGTCTTGCATCTCCCAGGACGAAAGGATGTCTGAATCCCCTGTGGAGACCACAGAGAAAGACCTAGTTCCCCACCTCATCGCGACCGGAGGCCTCACATCCTTTGAAAACTCCAGAGGTACGCGGAGATCAGTGCCTCCAAAGGAGACGATGCCTGACTCCTCGTGAAACTTGATAGGAGTCCCAGGATTCCTTTGGCACTTGGAAAGCGACCCTTGGTCTCCCGTCTCAGCTGGAGAGGCGTCCCAATTGCCTTGCCAAGCCTCGAGGAGAATCCCGAGTTGTGTCTCGCAACTAGGCAAGAGTCCTGACATGGCTGAACAAACACGTGGGTGGAAGGGCCATCCCCATCGTAACTGGAGAATATACCCCAGGTTCCCGCCGCAACTCGAGAAAAACCATGAGACTTCCCCCTCGCCGCGAGATGAGGCCCGATTCCCCTGCACTGCGTGCAGAGCAATTCTGTATTGCACATCACACATGAAAGGAGCCTTGATTTCCTTCATGGCACTCCAGAGAAACCCCAAGAACACTGTTTCAAGGCTAGAGGGATCCTGAGGTCACTGTAGCAACACGAAAGAGCTCCGTGGACCAAAAATCAACTCGAGATGAGAGGTTAGTCCCTGGCTTCGACTCCAGAGGAATACCACCTTACCACAAGCACCTCAAGAGGAGGCTTCTCTCAGCTCTAGGTATGTGAGAGGGACCCTGAGTTTGCGGCCTCAAGTGGAATGGACAATGCGATGCCCTGACTCGAAATAAGGCTGGATATCCCTGCAGTGACTTGAATGCAGGCTCGTCTTGCATCTCCCAAGATGAAAGGGTGTCTGAATCCCCTGTGGAGACCACAGAGAAAGACCTAGTTCCCAACCTCATCGCGACAGGAGGCCTCAAATCCTTTGAAAACTCCAGAGGTATGCGGAGATCAGTGCCTCCAAAGGAGACGATGCCTGACTCCTCGTGAAACTTGATAGGAGACCCAGGATTCCTGTGGCACGTGGAAAGGGACCCTTGGTCTCCCGTCTCAGCTGGAGAGGCGTCCCAATTGCCCTGCAAAGCCTCGAGGAGAATCCCGAGTTGTCCCTCGAAACTAGGCAGGAGTCCTGACATGGCTGAACAAACACGTGTGTGGAAGGGCCATCCCCGTCGGAACTCGAGAATATACCCCAGGTTCCCGCCGCAACTCGAGAAAAACCATGAGACTTCCCCCTCGCCGCGAGATGAGGCCCGATTCCCCTGCACTGCGTGCAGAGCAATTCCGTGTTGCACATCACACATGAAAGGAGCCTTGATTTCCTTGATGGCACTCCAGAGAAACCCCAAGAACACTGTTTCAAGGCTAGAGGGATCCTGAGGTCACTGTAGCAACACGAAAGAGCTCCGTGGGCCAAAAATCAACTCGAGATGAGAGGTTAGTCCCTGGCTTCGACTCCAGAGGAATACCACCTTACCACAAGCACCTCAAGAGGAGGCTTCTCTCAGCTCTAGGTATGTGAGAGGGACCCTGAGTTTGCGGCCTCAAGTGGAATGGACACCGCGATGCCCTGACGCGAAATAAGGCTGGATATCCCTGCAGTGACTTGAATGCAGGCTCGTCTTGCATCTCCCAAGATGAAAAGATGTCTGTATCCCCTGTGGAGACCACAGAGAAACACCTAGTTCCCCACCTCATCGCGACCGGAGGCCTCACATCCTTTGAAAACTCCAGAGGTACGCGGAGATCAGTGCCTCCAAAGAAGACGATGCCTGAATCCTCGTGAAACTTGATAGGAGTCCCAGGATTCCTGTGGCACGTGGAAAGGGACCCTTGGTCTCCCGCCTCAGCTGGAGAGGCGTCCCAATTGCCTTGCCAAGCCTCGAGGAGAATCCCGAGTTGTGTCTCGCAACTAGGCAAGAGTCCTGACGTGGCTGAACACACACGTGTGTGGAAGGGCCATCCCCGTCGTAACTCGAGAATATACCCCAGGTTCCCGCCGCAACTCGAGAAAAACCATGAGACTTCCCCCTCGCCGCGAGATGAGGCCCGATTCCCCTGCACTGCGTGCAGAGCAATTCCGTGTTGCACATCACACATGAAAGGAGCCTTGATTTCCTTGATGGCACTCCAGAGAAACCCCAAGAACACTGTTTCAAGGCTAGAGGGATCCTGAGGTCACTGTAGCAACACGAAAAAGCTCCGTGGGCCAAAAATCAACTCGAGATGAGAGTTTAGTCCCTGGCTTCGACTCCAGAGGAATACCACCTTACCACAAGCACCTCAAGAGGAGGCTTCTCTCAGCTCTAGGTATGTGAGAGGGACCCTGAGTTTGCGGCCTCAAGTGGAATGGACACCGCGATGCCCTGACGCGAAATAAGGCTGGATATCCCTGCAGTGACTTGAATGCAGGCTCGTCTTGCATCTCCCAAGATGAAAGGATGTGTGTATCCCCTGTGGAGACCACAGAGAAACACCTAGTTCCCCACCTCATCGCGACCGGAGGCCTCACATCCTTTGAAAACTCCAGAGGTACGCGGAGATCAGTGCCTCCAAAGGAGACGATGCCTGACTCCTCGTGAAACTTAATAGGAGTCCCAGGATTCCTGTGGCACGTGGAAAGGGACCCTTGGTCTCCTGCCTCAGCTGGAGTGGCGTCCCAATTGCCTTGCCAAGCCTCGAGGAGAATCCCGAGTTGTGTCTCGCAACTAGGCAAGAGTCCTGACGTGGCTGAAAAAACACGTGTGTGGAAGGGCCATCCCCGTCGTAACTCGAGAATATACCCCAGGTTCCCGCCGCAACTCGAGAAAAACCATGAGACTTCCCCCTCGCTGCGAGATGAGGCCCGATTCCCCTGCACTGCGTGCAGAGCAATTCCGTGTTGCACATCACACATGAAAGGAGCCTTGATTTCCTTGATGGCACTCCAGAGAAACCCCAAGAACACTGTTTCAAGGCTAGAGGGATCCTGAGGTCACTGTAGCAACACGAAAGAGCTCCGTGGGCCAAAAATCAACTCGAGATGAGAGGTTAGTCCCTGGCTTCGACTCCAGAGGAATACCACCTTACCACAAGCACCTCAAGAGGAGGCTTCTCTCAGCTCTAGGTATGTGAGAGGGACCCTAAGTTTGCGGCCTCAAGTGGAATGGACACCGCGATTCCCTGACGCGAAATAAGGCCGGATATCCCTGCAGTGACTTCAATGCAGGCTCGTCTTGCATCTCCCAAGAAGAAAGGATGTCTGAATCCCCTGTGGGGACCACAGAGAAACACCTAGTTCCCCACCTCATCGCGACCGGAGGCCTCACATCCTTTGAAAACTCCAGAGGTACGCGGAGATCAGTGCCTCCAAAGAGACGATACCTGACTCCTCGTGAAACTTGATAGGAGTCCCAGCATTCTTGTGGCACGTGGAAAGGGACCCTTGGTCTCCCGCCTCAGCTGGAGAGGCGTTCCAATTGCCCTGCCAAGCCTCGAGGAGAATCCCGAGTTGTCCCTCGCAACTAGGCAGGAGTCCTGACGTGGCTGAAGAAACACGTGGGTGGAAGGGCCATCCCCGTCGTAACTCGAGAATATACCCCAGGTTCCCGCCGCAACTCGAGAAAAACCATGAGACTTCCCCCTCGATGAGAGATGAGGCCCGATTCCCCTGTACTGCGTGCAGAGCAATTCCGTCTTGCACATCACACATGAAAGGAGCCTTGATTTCCTTGATGGCACTCCAGAGAAACCCCAAGAACACTGTTTCAAGGATAGAGGGATCCTGAGGTCACTGTAGCAAGACGAAAGAACTCTGTGGACCAAAAATCAACTCGAAAAGAGAGGTTAGTCCCTGGATTCGTCTCCAGAGGAATACCACCTTACCACAAGCACCTCAAGAGGAGGCTTCTCTCAGCTCTAGGTATGTGAGAGGGACCCTGAGTTTGCGGCCTCAAGTGGAATGGACACCGCGATGCCCTGACTCGAAATAAGGCCGGATATCCCTGCAGTGACTTCAATGCAGGCTCGTCTTGCATCTCCCAGGACGAAAGGATGTCTGAATCCCCTGTGGAAAGCACAGAGAAAGACTTAGTTCCCCACCTCATCGCGACCGATAGCCTCACATCCTTTGAAAACTCCAGAGGTACGCGGAGATCAGTGCCTCCAAAGGAGACGATGCCTGACTCCTCGTGAAACTTGATAGGAGTCCCAGGATTCCTGTGGCACTTGGAAAGGGACACTTGGTCTCCCGCCTCAGCTGGAGAGGCGTCCCAATTGCCCTGCCAAGCCTCGAGGAGAATCCAGAGTTGTCCCTCGCAACTAGGCAGGAGTCCTGACGTCGCTGAAGAAACACGTGGGTGGAAGGGCCATCCCCGTCGTAACTCGAGAATATACCCCAGGTTCCCGCCGCAACTCGAGAAAAACCATGAGACTTCCCCCTCGCCGCGAGATGAGGCCCGATTCCCCTGCACTGCGTGCAGAGCAATTCCGTTTTGCACATCACACATGAAAGGAGCCTTGATTTCCTTGATGGCACTCCAGAGAAACCCCAAGAACACTGTTTCAAGGCTAGAGGGATCCTGAGGTCACTGTAGCAACACGAAAGAGCTCCGTGGGCCAAAAATCAACTCGAGATGAGAGGTTAGTCCCTGGCTTCGACTCCAGAGGAATACCACCTTACCACAAGCACCTCAAGAGGAGGCTTCTCTCAGCTCTAGGTATGTGAGAGGGACCCTGAGTTTGCGGCCTCAAGTGGAATGGACACCGCGATGCCCTGACGCAAAATAAGGCTGGATATCCCTGCAGTGACTTGAATGCAGGCTCGTCTTGCATCTCCCAAGATGAAAGGATGTCTGAATCCCCTGTGGAGACCACAGAGAAAGACCTAGTTCCCCACCTCATCGCGACCGGAGGCCTCACATCCTTTGAAAACTCCAGAGGTACGCGGAGATCAGTGCCTCCAAAGGAGACGATGCCTGACTCCTCGTGAAACTTGATAGGAGTCCCAGGATTCCTGTGGCACGTGGAAAGGGACCCTTGGTCTCCCGCCTCAGCTGGAGAGACGTCCCAATTGCCTTGCCAAGCCTCGAGGAGAATCCCGAGTTGTGTCTCGCAACTAGGCAAGAGTCCTGACGTGGCTGAACAAACACGTGTGTGGAAGGGCCATCCCCGTCGTAACTCGAGAATATACCCCAGGTTCCCGCCGCAACTCGAGAAAAACCATGAGACTTCCCCCTCGCCGCGAGATGAGGCCCGATTCCCCTGCACTGTGTGCAGAGCAATTCTGTGTTGCACATCACACATGAAAGGAGCCTTGATTTCCTTCATGGCACTCCAGAGAAACCCCAAGAACACTGTTTCAAGGCTAGAGGGATCCTGAGGTCACTGTAGCAACACGAAAGAGCTCCGTGGACCAAAAATCAACTCGAGATGAGAGGTTAGTCCCTGGCTTCGACTCCAGAGGAATACCACCTTACCACAAGCACCTCAAGAGGAGGCTTCTCTCAGCTCTAGGTATGTGAGAGGGACCCTGAGTTTGCGGCCTCAAGTGGAATGGACACCGCGATGCCCTGACTCGAAATAAGGCCGGATATCCCTGCAGTGACTGGAATGCAGGCTCGTCTTGCATCTCCCAAGAAGAAAGGATGTCTGAATCCCCTGTGGAGACCACAGAGAAACACCTAGTTCCCCACCTCATCGCGACCGGAGGCCTCACATCCTTTGAAAATTCCAGAGGTACACGGAGATCAGTGCCTCCAAAGGAGACGATGCCTGACTCCTCGTGAAACTTGATAGGAGTCCCAGGATTCCTGTGGCACGTGGAAAGGGACCCTTGGTCTCCCGCCTCAGCTGGAGAGGCGTCCCAATTGCCTTGCCAAGCCTCGAGGAGAATCCCGAGTTGTTTCTCGCAACTAGACAAGAGTCCTGAGGTGGCTGAACAAACACGTGTGTGGAAGGGCCATCCCCGTCATAACTCGAGAATATACCCCAGGTTCCCGCCGCAACTCGAGAAAAACCATGAGACTTCCCCCTCGCCGCGAGATGAGGCCCGATTCCCCTGCACTGCGTGCAGAGCAATTCTGTGTTGCACATCACACATGAAAGGAGACTTGATTTCCTTCATGGCACTCCAGAGAAACCCCAAGAACACTGTTTCAAGGCTAGAGGGATCCTGAGGTCACTGTAGCAACACGAAAGAGCTCCGTGGACCAAAAATCAACTCGAGATGAGAGGTTAGTCCCTGGCTTCGACTCCAGAGGAATACCACCTTACCACAAGCACCTCAAGAGGAGGCTTCTCTCAGCTCTAGGTATGTGAGAGGGACCCTGAGTTTGCGGCCTCAAGTGGAATGGACACCGCGATGCCCTGACTCGAAATAAGGCCGGATATCCCTGCAGTGACTTCAATGCAGGCTCGTCTTGCATCTCCCAAGACGAAAGGATGTCTGAATCCCCTGTGGAGACCACAGAGAAAGACCTAGTTCCCCACCTCATCGCGACAGGAGGCCTCAAATCCTTTGAAAACTCCAGAGGTATGCGGAGATCAGTGCCTCCAAAGGAGACGATGCCTGACTCCTCGTGAATCTTGATAGGAGACCCAGGATTCCTGTGGCACGTGGAAAGGGACCCTTGGTCTCCCGTCTCAGCTGGAGAGGCGTCCCAATTGCCCTGCCAAGCCTCGAGGAGAATCCCGAGTTGTCCCTCGCAACTAGGCAGGAGTCCTGACATGGCTGAACACACACGTGTGTGGAAGGGCCATCCCCGTCGTAACTCGAGAATATACCCCAGCTTCCCGCCGCAACTCGAGAAAAACCATGAGACTTCCCCCTCGCCGCTAGATGAGGCCCGATTCCCCTGCACTGCGTGCAGAGCAATTCCGTGTTGCACATCACACCTGAAAGGAGCCTTGATTTCCTTCATGGCACTCCAGAGAAACCCCAAGAACACTGTTTCAAGGCTAGAGGGATCCTGAGGTCACTGTAGCAACACGAAAAAGCTCCGTGGGCCAAAAATCAACTCGAGATGAGAGTTTAGTCCCTGGCTTCGACTCCAGAGGAATACCACCTTACCACAAGCACCTCAAGAGGAGGCTTCTCTCAGCTCTAGGTATGTGAGAGGGACCCTGAGTTTGCGGCCTCAAGTGGAATGGACACCGCGATGCCCTGACGCGAAATAAGGCTGGATATCCCTGCAGTGACTTGAATGCAGGCTCGTCTTGCATCTCCCAAGATGAAAGGATGTCTGTATCCCCTGTGGAGACCACAGAGAAACACCTAGTTCCCCACCTCATCGCGACCGGAGGCCTCACATCCTTTGAAAACTCCAGAGGTACGCGGAGATCAGTGCCTCCAAAGGAGACGATGCCTGACTCCTCGTGAAACTTAATAGGAGTCCCAGGATTCCTGTGGCACGTGGAAAGGGACCCTTGGTCTCCTGCCTCATCTGGAGTGGCGTCCCAATTGCCTTGCCAAGCCTCGAGGAGAATCCCGAGTTGTGTCTCGCAACTAGGCAAGAGTCCTGACGTGGCTGAACAAACACGTGTGTGGAAGGGCCATCCCCGTCGTAACTGGAGAATATACCCCAGGTTCCCGCCGCAACTCGAGAAAAACCATGAGACTTCCCCCTCGCCGCGAGATGAGGCCCGATTCCCCTGCACTGCGTGCAGAGCAATTCCGTGTTGCACATCACACATGAAAGGAGCCTTGATTTCCTTGATGGCACTCCAGAGAAACCCCAAGAACACTGTTTCAAGGCTAGAGGGATCCTGAGGTCACTGTAGCAACACGAAAGAGCTCCGTGGGCCAAAAATCAACTCGAGATGAGAGGTTAGTCCCTGGCTTCGACTCCAGAGGAATACCACCTTACCACAAGCACCTCAAGAGGAGGCTTCTCTCAGCTCTAGGTATGTGAGAGGGACCCTAAGTTTGCGGCCTCAAGTGGAGTGGACACCGCGATGCCCTGACGTGAAATAAGGCTGGATATCCCTGCAGTGACTGGAATGCAGGCTCGTCTTTCATCTCCCAAGAAGAAAGGATGTCTGAATCCCCTGTGGAGACCACAGAGAAACACCTAGTTCCCCACCTCATCGCGACCGGAGGCCTCACATCCTTTGAAAACTCCAGAGGTATGCGGAGATCAGTGCCTCCAAAGGAGACGATGCCTGACTCCTCGTGAAACTTGATAGGAGTCCCAGGATTCCTGTGGCACGTGGAAAGGGACCCTTGGTCTCCCGCCTCAGCTGGAGAGGCGTCCCAATTGCCTTGCCAAGCCTCGAGGAGAATCCCGAGTTGTGTCTCGCAACTAGGCAAGAGTCCTGACGTGGCTGAACAAACACGTGTGTGGAAGGGCCATCCCCGTCGTAACTCGAGAATATACCCCAGGTTCCCGCCGCAACTCGAGAAAAACCATGAGACTTCCCCCTCGCCGCGAGATGAGGCCCGATTCCCCTGCACTGCGTGCAGAGCAATTCCGTGTTGCACATCACACATGAAAGGAGCCTTGATTTCCTTCATGGCACTCCAGAGAAACCCCAAGAACACTGTTTCAAGGCTAGAGGGATCCTGAGGTCACTGTAGAAACACGAAAGAGCTCCGTGGACCAAGAATCAACACGAGATGAGAGGTTAGTCCCTGGCTTCGACTCCTGAGGAATACCACCTTACCACAAGCACCTCAAGAGGAGGCTTCTCTCAGCTCTAGGTATGTGAGAGGGATCCTGAGTTTGCGGCCTCAAGTGGAATGGACACCGCGATGCCCTGACTCGAAATAAGGCCGGATATCCCTGCAGTGACTTCAATGCAGGCTCGTCTTGCATCTCCCAAGAAGAAAGGATGTCTGAATCCCCTGTGGAGACCACAGAGAAACACCTAGTTCCCCACCTCATCGCGACCGGAGGCCTCACATCCTTTGAAAACTCCAGAGGTACGCGGAGATCAGTGCCTCCAAAGAGACGATACCTGACTCCTCGTGAAACTTGATAGGACTCCCAGGATTCTTGTGGCACGTGGAAAGGGACCCTTGGTCTCCCGCCTCAGCTGGAGAGGCGTTCCAATTGCCCTGCCAAGCCTCGAGGAGAATCCCGAGTTGTCCCTCGCAACTAGGCAGGAGTCCTGACGTGGCTGAAGAAACACGTGGGTGGAAGGCCATCCCCGTCGTAACTCGAGAATATACCCCAGGTTCCCGCCGCAACTTGAGAAAAACCATGAGACTTCCCCCTCGATGAGAGATGAGGCCCGATTCCCCTGTACTGCGTGCAGAGCAATTCCGTCTTGCACATCACACATGAAAGGAGCCTTGATTTCCTTGATGGCACTCCAGAGAAACCCCAAGAACACTGTTTCAAGGATAGAGGGATCCTGAGGTCACTGTAGCAAGACGAAAGAACTCTGTGGACCAAAAATCAACTGGAAAAGAGAGGTTAGTCCCTGGATTCGTCTCCAGAGGAATACCACCTTACCACAAGCACCTCAAGAGGAGGCTTCTCTCAGCTCTAGGTATGTGAGAGGGACCCTGAGTTTGCGGCCTCAAGTGGAATGGACACCGCGATGCCCTGACTCGAAATAAGGCCGGATATCCCTGCAGTGACTTCAATGCAGGCTCGTCTTGCATCTCCCAGGACGAAAGGATGTCTGAATCCCCTGTGGAAAGCACAGAGAAAGACTTAGTTCCCCACCTCATCGCGACCGATAGCCTCACATCCTTTGAAAACTCCAGAGGTACGGGGAGATCAGTGCCTCCAAAGGAGACGATGCCTGACTCCTCGTGAAACTTGATAGGAGTCCCAGGATTCCTGTGGCACTTGGAAAGGGACACTTGGTCTCCCGCCTCAGCTGGAGAGGCGTCCCAATTGCCCTGCCAAGCCTCGAGGAGAATCCAGAGTTGTCCCTCGCAACTAGGCAGGAGTCCTGACGTCGCTGAAGAAACACGTGGGTGGAA
This sequence comes from Cervus elaphus, assembly GCF_910594005.1. NCBI lineage: Eukaryota > Metazoa > Chordata > Mammalia > Artiodactyla > Cervidae > Cervus > Cervus elaphus. The sequence continues at coordinate 8,102,871 of NC_057834.1, read as the reverse complement.
GGGCCATCCCCGTCGTAACTCGAGAATATACCCCAGGTTCCCGCCGCAACTCGAGAAAAACCATGAGACTTCCCCCTCGCCGCGAGATGAGGCCCGATTCCCCTGCACTGCGTGCAGAGCAATTCCGTGTTGCACATCACACATGAAAGGAGCCTTGATTTCCTTGATGGCACTCCAGAGAAACCCCAAGAACACTGTTTCAAGGCTAGAGGGATCCTGAGGTCACTGTAGCAACACGAAAGAGCTCCGTGGGCCAAAAATCAACTCGAGATGAGAGGTTAGTCCCTGGCTTCGACTCCAGAGGAATACCACCTTACCACAAGCACCTCAAGAGGAGGCTTCTCTCAGCTCTAGGTATGTGAGAGGGACCCTGAGTTTGCGGCCTCAAGTGGAATGGACACCGCGATGCCCTGACGCGAAATAAGGCTGGATATCCCTGCAGGGACTTGAATGCAGGCTCGTCTTGCATCTCCCAAGATGAAAGGATGTCTGAATCCCCTGTGGAGACCACAGAGAAAGACCTAGTTCCCCACCTCATCGCGACCGGAGGCCTCACATCCTTTGAAAATTCCAGAGGTACGCGGAGATCAGTGCCTCCAAAGGAGACGATGCCTGACTCCTCGTGAAACTTGATAGGAGTCCCAGGATTCCTGTGGCACGTGGAAAGGGACCCTTGGTCTCCCGCCTCAGCTGGAGAGACGTCCCAATTGCCTTGCCAAGCCTCGAGGAGAATCCCGAGTTGTGTCTCGCAACTAGGCAAGAGTCCTGACGTGGCTGAACAAACACGTGTGTGGAAGGGCCATCCCCGTCGTAACTCGAGAATATACCCCAGGTTCCCGCCGCAACTCGAGAAAAACCATGAGACTTCCCCCTCGCCGCGAGATGAGGCCCGATTCCCCTGCACTGTGTGCAGAGCAATTCTGTGTTGCACATCACACATGAAAGGAGCCTTGATTTCCTTCATGGCACTCCAGAGAAACCCCAAGAACACTGTTTCAAGGCTAGAGGGATCCTGAGGTCACTGTAGCAACACGAAAGAGCTCCGTGGACCAAAAATCAACTCGAGATGAGAGGTTAGTCCCTGGCTTCGACTCCAGAGGAATACCACCTTACCACAAGCACCTCAAGAGGAGGCTTCTCTCAGCTCTAGGTATGTGAGAGGGACCCTGAGTTTGCGGCCTCAAGTGGAATGGACACCGCGATGCCCTGACTCGAAATAAGGCCGGATATCCCTGCAGTGACTGGAATGCAGGCTCGTTTTGCATCTCCCAAGACGAAAGGGTGTCTGAATCCCCTGTGGAGACCACAGAGAAAGACCTAGTTCCCCACCTCATCGCGACAGGAGGCCTCAAATCCTTTGAAAACTCCAGAGGTATGCGGAGATCAGTGCCTCCAAAGGAGACGATGCCTGACTCCTCGTGAAACTTGATAGGAGACCCAGGATTCCTGTGGCACATGGAAAGGGACCCTTGGTCTCCCGTCTCAGGTGGAGAGGCGTCCCAATTGCCCTGCAAAGCCTCGAGGAGAATCCCGAGTTGTCCCTCGCAAGTAGGCAGGAGTCCTGACGTCGCTGAAGAAACACGTGTGTTTAAGGGCCATCCCCGTCGTAACTCGTGAATATACCCCAGGTTCCCGCCGCAACTAGAGAAAAACCATGAGACTTCCCCCTCGCCGCGAGATGAGGCCCGATTCCCCTGCACTGCGTGCAGAGCAATTCCGTGTTGCACATCACACATGAAAGGAGCCTTGATTTCCTTGATGGCACTCCAGAGAAACCCCAAGAACACTGTTTCAAGGCTAGAGGGATCCTGAGGTCACTGTAGCAACACGAAAGAGCTCCGTGGACCAAGAATCAACACGAGATGAGAGGTTAGTCCCTGGCTTCGACTCCTGAGGAATACCACCTTACCACAAGCACCTCAAGAGGAGGCTTCTCTCAGCTCTAGGTATGTGAGAGGGATCCTGAGTTTGCGGCCTCAAGTGGAATGGACACCGCGATGCCCTGACTCGAAATAAGGCCGGATATCCCTGCAGTGACTTGAATGCAGGCTCGTCTTGCATCTCCCAAGAAGAAAGGATGTCTGAATCCCCTGTGGAGACCACAGAGAAACACCTAGTTCCCCACCTCATGGCGATCGGAGGCCTCACATCCTTTGAAAATTCCAGAGGTACGCGGAGATCAGTGCCTCCAAAGGAGACGATGCCTGACTCCTCGTGAAACTTGATAGGAGTCCCAGGATTCTTGTGGCACGTGGAAAGGGACCCTTGGTCTCCCGCCTCAGCTGGAGAGGCGTCCCAATTGCCCTGCCAAGCCTCGAGGAGAATCCCGAGTTGTCCCTCGCAACTAGGCAGAAGTCCTGACGTGGCTGAACAAACACGTGGGTGGAAGGGCCATCCCCGTCGTAACTCGAGAATATACCCCAGGTTCCCGCCGCAACTCGAGAAAAACCATGAGACTTCCCCCTCGCCGCGAGATGAGGCCCGATTCCCCTGTACTGCGTGCAGAGCAATTCCGTCTTGCACATCACACATGAAAGGAGCCTTGATTTCCTTGATGGCACTCCAGAGAAACCCCAAGAACACTGTTTCAAGGCTAGAGGGATCCTGAGGTCACTGTTGCAACACGAAAGAACTCTGTGGACCAAAAATCAACTCAAAAAGAGAGGTTAGTCCCTGGATTCGTCTCCAGAGGAATACCACCTTACCACAAGCACCTCAAGAGGAGGCTTTTCTCAGCTCTAGGTATGTGAGGGGGACCCTGAGTTTGCGGCCTCAAGTGGAATGGACACCGCGATGCCCTGACTCGAAATAAGGCCGGATATCCCTGCAGTGACTTCAATGCAGGCTCGTCTTGCATCTCCCAAGACGAAAGGGTGTCTGAATCCCCTGTGGAGACCACAGAGAAAGACCTAGTTCCCCACCTCATCGCGACAGGAGGCCTCAAATCCTTTGAAAACTCCAGAGGTATGCGGAGATCAGTGCCTCCAAAGGAGACGATGCCTCACTCCTCGTGAAACTTGATAGGAGACCCAGGATTCCTGTGGCACATGGAAAGGGACCCTTGGTCTCCCGTCTCAGCTGGAGAGGCGTCCCAATTGCCCTGCAAAGCCTCGAGGAGAATCCCGAGTTGTCCCTCGCAAGTAGGCAGGAGTCCTGACGTCGCTGAAGAAACACGTGGGTGGAAGGGCCATCCCCGTCGTAACTCGAGAATATACCCCAGGTTCCCGCCGCAACTCGAGAAAAACCATGAGACTTCACCCTCGCCGCGAGATGAGGCCCGATTCCCCTGCACTGCGTGCAGAGCAATTCCGTGTTGCACATCACACATGAAAGGAGACTTGATTTCCTTGATGGCACTCCAGAGAAACCCCAAGAACACTGTTTCAAGGCTAGAGGGATCCTGAGGTCACTGTAGCAACACGAAAGAGCTCCGTGGACCAAGAATCAACACGAGATGAGAGGTTAGTCCCTGGCTTCGACTCCTGAGGAATACCACCTTACCACAAGCACCTCAAGAGGAGGCTTCTCTCAGCTCTAGGTATGTGAGAGGGATCCTGAGTTTGCGGCCTCAAGTGGAATGGACACCGCGATGCCCTGACTCGAAATAAGGCCGGATATCCCTGCATTGACTTGAATGCAGGCTCGTCTTGCATCTCCCAAGAAGAAAGGATGTCTGAATCCCCTGTGGAGACCACAGAGAAACACCTAGTTCCCCACCTCATGGCGATCGGAGGCCTCACATCCTTTGAAAATTCCAGAGGTACGCGGAGATCAGTGCCTCCAAAGGAGACGATGCCTGACTCCTCGTGAAACTTGATAGGAGTCCCAGGATTCCTGTGGCACGTGGAAAGGGACACTTGGTCTCCCGCCTCAGCTGGAGAGGCGTCCCAATTGCCCTGCCAAGCCTCGAGGAGAATCCAGAGTTGTCCCTCGCAACTAGGCAGGAGTCCTGACGTGGCTGAACAAACACGTGGGTGGAAGGGCCATCCCCGTTGTAACTCGAGAATATACCCCAGGTTCCCGCCGCAACTCGAGAAAAACCATGAGACTTCCCCCTCGCCGCGAGATGAGGCCCGATTCCCCTGCACTGCGTGCAGAGCAATTCCGTGTTGCACATCACACATGAAAGGAGCCTTGATTTCCTTGATGGCACTCCAGAGAAACCCCAAGAACACTGTTTCAAGGCTAGAGGGATCCTGAGGTCACTGTAGCAACACGAAAGAGCTCCGTGGACCAAGAATCAACACGAGATGAGAGGTTAGTCCCTGGCTTCGACTCCTGAGGAATACCACCTTACCACAAGCACCTCAAGAGGAGGCTTCTCTCAGCTCTAGGTATGTGAGAGGGATCCTGAGTTTGCGGCCTCAAGTGGAATGGACACCGCGATGCCCTGACTCGAAATAAGGCCGGATATCCCTGCAGTGACTTGAATGCAGGCTCGTCTTGCATCTCCCAAGAAGAAAGGATGTCTGAATCCCCTGTGGAGACCACAGAGAAAGTCCTAGTTCCCCACCTCATCGCGACCGGAGGCCTCACATCCTTTCAAAACTCCAGAGGTACGCGGAGATCAGTGCCACCAAAGGAGACGATGCCTGACTCCTCGTGAAACTTGATAGGAGTCCCAGGATTCTTGTGGCACGTGGAAAGGGACCCTTGGTCTCCCGCCTCAGCTGGAGAGGCGTTCCAATTGCCCTGCCAAGCCTCGAGGAGAATCCCGAGTTGTCCCTCGCAACTAGGCAGGAGTCCTGACGTCGCTGAAGAAACACGTGCGTGGAAGGGCCATCCTCGTCGTAACTCGAGAATATACCCCAGGTTCCCGCCGCAACTCGAGAAAAACCATGAGACTTCCCCCTCGATGAGAGATGAGGCCCGATTCCCCTGTACCGCGTGCAGAGCAATTCCGTCTTGCACATCACACATGAAAGGAGCCTTGATTTCCTTGATGGCACTCCAGAGAAACCCCAAGAACACTGTTTCAAGGATAGAGGGATCCTGAGGTCACTGTAGCAACACGAAAGAACTCTGTGGACCAAAAATCAACTCGAAAAGAGAGGTTAGTCCCTGGATTCGTCTCCAGAGGAATACCACCTTACCACAAGCACCTCAAGAGGAGGCTTCTCTCAGCTCTAGGTATGTGAGAGGGACCCTGAGTTTGCGGCCTCAAGTGGAATGGACACCGCGATGCCCTGACTCGAAATAAGGCCGGATATCCCTGCAGTGACTTCAATGCAGGCTCGTCTTGCATCTCCCAGGACGAAAGGATGTCTGAATCCCCTGTGGAAAGCACAGAGAAAGACTTAGTTCCCCACCTCATCGCGACCGATAGCCTCACATCCTTTGAAAACTCCAGAGGTACGCGGAGATCAGTGCCTCCAAAGGAGACGATGCCTGACTCCTCGTGAAACTTGATAGGAGTCCCAGGATTCCTGTGGCACTTGGAAAGGGACACTTGGTCTCCCGCCTCAGCTGGAGAGGCGTCCCAATTGCCCTGCCAAGCCTCGAGGAGAATCCAGAGTTGTCCCTCGCAACTAGGCAGGAGTCCTGACGTCACTGAAGAAACACGTGTGTGGCAGGGCCATCCCCGTCGTAACTCGAGAATATACCCCAGGTTCCCGCCGCAACTCGAGAAAAACCATGAGACTTCCCCCTCGCCGCGAGATGAGGCCCGATTCCCCTGCACTGCGTGCAGAGCAATTCCGTGTTGCACATCACACATGAAAGGAGCCTTGATTTCCTTGATGGCACTCCAGAGAAACCCCAAGAACACTGTTTCAAGGCTAGAGGGATCCTGAGGTCACTGTAGCAACACGAAAGAGCTCCGTGGGCCAAAAATCAACTCGAGATGAGAGGTTAGTCCCTGGCTTCGACTCCAGAGGAATACCACCTTACCACAAGCACCTCAAGAGGAGGCTTCTCTCAGCTCTAGGTATGTGAGAGGGACCCTGAGTTTGCGGCCTCAAGTGGAATGGACACCGCGATGCCCTGACGCGAAGTAAGGCTGGATATCCCTGCAGTGACTTGAATGCAGGCTCGTCTTGCATCTCCCAAGATGAAAGGATGTCTGAATCCCCTGTGGAGACCACAGAGAAAGACCTATTTCCCCATCTCATCGCGACCGGAGGCCTCACATCCTTTGAAAACTCCAGAGGTACGCGGAGATCAGTGCCTCCAAAGGAGACGATGCCTGACTCCTCGTGAAACTTGATAGGAGTCCCAGGATTCCTGTGGCACGTGGAAAGGGACCCTTGGTCTCCCGCCTCAGCTGGAGAGGCGTCCCAATTGCCTTGGCAAGCCTCGAGGAGAATCCCGAGTTGTGTCTCGCAACTAGGCAAGAGTCCTGACGTGGCTGAACAAACACGTGTGTGGAAGGGCCATCCCCGTCGTAACTCGAGAATATACCCCAGGTTCCCGCCGCAACTCGAGAAAAACCATGAGACTTCCCCTTCGCCGCGAGATGAGGCCCGATTCCCCTGCACTGCATGCAGAGCAATTCCGTGTTGCACATCACACATGAAAGGAGCCTTGATTTCCTTCATGGCACTCCAGAGAAATCCCAAGAACACTGTTTCAAGGCTAGAGGGATCCTGAGGTCACTGTAGCAACACGAAAGAGCTCCGTTGACCAAAAATCAACTCGAGATGAGAGGTTAGTCCCTGGCTTCGACTCCAGAGGAATACCACCTTACCACAAGCACCTCAAGAGGAGGCTTCTCTCAGCTCTAGGTATGTGAGAGGGATCCTGAGTTTGCGGCCTCAAGTGGAATGGACACCGCGATGCCCTGACTCGAAATAAGGCCGGATATCCCTGCAGTGACTTGAATGCAGGCTCGTCTTGCATCTCCCAAGAAGAAAGGATGTCTGAATCCCCTGTGGAGACCACAGAGAAACACCTAGTTCCCCACCTCATGGCGATCGGAGGCCTCACATCCTTTGAAAATTCCAGAGGTACGCGGAGATCAGTGCCTCCAAAGGAGACGATGCCTGACTCCTCGTGAAACTTGATAGGAGTCCCAGGATTCTTGTGGCACGTGGAAAGGGACCCTTGGTCTCCCGCCTCAGCTGGAGAGGCGTCCCAATTGCCCTGCCAAGCCTCGAGGAGAATCCCGAGTTGTCCCTCGCAACTAGGCAGGAGTCCTGACGTGGCTGAACAAACACGTGGGTGGAAGGGCCATCCCCGTCGTAACTCGAGAATATACCCCAGGTTCCCGCCGCAACTCGAGAAAAACCATGAGACTTCCCCCTCGCCGCGAGATGAGGCCCGATTCCCCTGTACTGCGTGCAGAGCAATTCCGTCTTGCACATCACACATGAAAGGAGCCTTGATTTCCTTGATGGCACTCCAAAGAAACCCCAAGAACACTGTTTCAAGGCTACAGGGATCCTGAGGTCACTGTTGCAACACGAAAGAACTCTGTGGATCAGAAATCAACTCAAAAAGAGAGGTTAGTCCCTGGATTCGTCTCCAGAGGAATACCACCTTACCACAAGCACCTCAAGAGGAGGCTTCTCTCAGCTCTAGGTATGTGAGAGGGACCCTGAGTTTGCGGCCTCAAGTGGAATGGACACCGCGATGCCCTGACTCGAAATAAGGCCGGATATCCCTGCAGTGACTTCAATGCAGGCTCGTCTTGCATCTCCCAAGACGAAAGGGTGTCTGAATCCCCTGTGGAGACCACAGAGAAAGACCTAGTTCCCCACCTCATCACGACAGGAGGCCTCAAATCCTTTGAAAACTCCAGAGGTATGCGGAGATCAGTGCCTCCAAAGGAGACGATGCCTGACTCCTCGTGAAACTTGATAGGAGACCCAGGATTCCTGTGGCACATGGAAAGGGACCCTTGGTCTCCCGTCTCAGGTGGAGAGGCGTCCCAATTGCCCTGCAAAGCCTCGAGGAGAATCCCGAGTTGTCCCTCGCAAGTAGGCAGGAGTCCTGACGTCGCTGAAGAAACACGTGGGTGGAAGGGCCATCCCCGTCGTAACTCGAGAATATACCCCAGGTTCCCGCCGCAACTCGAGAAAAACCATGAGACTTCCCCCTCGCCGCGAGATGAGGCCCGATTCCCCTGCACTGCGTGCAGAGCAATTCCGTGTTGCACATCACACATGAAAGGAGCCTTGATTTCCTTCATGGCACTCCAGAGAAACCCCAAGAACACTGTTTCAAGGCTAGAGGGATCCTGAGGTCACTGTAGCAACACGAAAGAGCTCCGTGGACCAAGAATCAACACGAGATGAGAGGTTAGTCCCTGGCTTCGACTCCTGAGGAATACCACCTTACCACAAGCACCTCAAGAGGAGGCTTCTCTCAGCTCTAGGTATGTGAGAGGGATCCTGAGTTTGCGGCCTCAAGTGGAATGGACACCGCGATGCCCTGACTCGAAATAAGGCCGGATATCCCTGCAGTGACTTGAATTCAGGCTCGTCTTGCATCTCCCAAGAAGAAAGGATGTCTGATTCCCCTGTGGAGACCACAGAGAAACACCTAGTTCCCCACCTCATGGCGATCGGAGGCCTCACATCCTTTGAAAATTCCAGAGGTACGCGGAGATCAGTGCCTCCAAAGGAGACGATGCCTGACTCCTCGTGAAACTTGATAGGAGTCCCAGGATTCTTGTGGCACGTGGAAAGGGACCCTTGGTCTCCCGCCTCAGCTGGAGAGGCGTCCCAATTGCCCTGCCAAGCCTCGAGGAGAATCCCGAGTTGTCCCTCGCAACTAGGCAGGAGTCCTGACGTGGCTGAACAAACACGTGGGTGGAAGGGCCATCCCCGTCGTAACTCGAGAATATACCCCAGGTTCCCGCCGCAACTCGAGAAAAACCATGAGACTTCCCCCTCGCCGCGAGATGAGGCCCGATTCCCCTGTACTGCGTGCAGAGCAATTCCGTGTTGCACATCACACATGAAAGGAGCCTTGATTTCCTTGATGGCACTCCAGAGAAACCCCAAGAACACTGTTTCAAGGCTAGAGGGATCCTGAGGTCACTGTAGCAACACGAAAGAGCTCCGTGGGCCAAAAATCAACTCGAGATGAGAGGTTAGTCCCTGGCTTCGACTCCAGAGGAATACCACCTTACCACAAGCACCTCAAGAGGAGGCTTCTCTCAGCTCTAGGTATGTGAGAGGGACCCTGAGTTTGCGGCCTCAAGTGGAATGGACACCGCGATGCCCTGACGCAAAATAAGGCTGGATATCCCTGCAGTGACTTGAATGCAGGCTCGTCTTGCATCTCCCAAGATGAAAGGATGTCTGAATCCCCTGTGGAGACCACAGAGAAAGACCTAGTTCCCCACCTCATCGCGACCGGAGGCCTCACATCCTTTGAAAACTCCAGAGGTACGCGGAGATCAGTGCCTCCAAAGGAGACGATGCCTGACTCCTCGTGAAACTTGATAGGAGTCCCAGGATTCCTGTGGCACGTGGAAAGGGACCCTTGGTCTCCCGCCTCAGCTGGAGAGGCGCCCCAATTGCCTTGCCAAGCCTCGAGGAGAATCCCGAGTTGTGTCTCGCAACTAGGCAAGAGTCCTGACGTGGCTGAACAAACACGTGTGTGGAAGGGCCATCCCCGTCGTAACTCGAGAATATACCCCAGGTTCCCGCCGCAACTCGAGAAAAACCATGAGACTTCCCCCTCGCCGCGAGATGAGGCCCGATTCCCCTGCACTGCGTGCAGAGCAATTCTGTGTTGCACATCACACATGAAAGGAGCCTTGATTTCCTTCATGGCACTCCAGAGAAACCCCAAGAACACTGTTTCAAGGCTAGAGGGATCCTGAGGTCACTGTAGCAACACGAAAGAGCTCCGTGGACCAAAAATCAACTCGAGATGAGAGGTTAGTCCCTGGCTTCGACTCCAGAGGAATACCACCTTACCACAAGCACCTCAAGAGGAGGCTTCTCTCAGCTCTAGGTATGTGAGAGGGACCCTGAGTTTGCGGCCTCAAGTGGAATGGACACCGCGATGCCCTGACTCGAAATAAGGCCGGATATCCCTGCAGTGACTGGAATGCAGGCTCGTCTTGCATCTCCCAAGACGAAAGGGTGTCTGAATCCCCTGTGGAGACCACAGAGAAAGACCTAGTTCCCAACCTCATCGCGACAGGAGGCCTCAAATCCTTTGAAAACTCCAGAGGTATGCGGAGATCAGTGCCTCCAAAGGAGACGATGCCTGACTCCTCGTGAAACTTGATAGGAGACCCAGGATTCCTGTGGCACATGGAAAGGGACCCTTGGTCTCCCGTCTCAGGTGGAGAGGCGTCCCAATTGCCCTGCAAAGCCTCGAGGAGAATCCCGAGTTGTCCCTCGCAAGTAGGCAGGAGTCCTGACGTCGCTGAAGAAACACGTGGGTGGAAGGGCCATCCCCGTTGTAACTCGAGAATATACCCCAGGTTCCCGCCGCAACTCGAGAAAAACCATGAGACTTCCCCCTCGCCGCGAGATGAGGCCCGATTCCCCTGCACTGCGTGCAGAGCAATTCCGTGTTGCACATCACACATGAAAGGAGCCTTGATTTCCTTGATGGCACTCCAGAGAAACCCCAAGAACACTGTTTGAAGGCTAGAGGGATCCTGAGGTCACTGTAGCAACACGAAAGAGCTCCGTGGACCAAGAATCAACTCGAGATGAGAGGTTAGTCCCTGGCTTCGACTCCTGAGGAATACCACCTTACCACAAGCACCTCAAGAGGAGGCTTCTCTCAGCTCTAGGTATGTGAGAGGGATCCTGAGTTTGCGGCCTCAAGTGGAATGGACACCGCAATGCCCTGACTCGAAATAAGGCCGGATATCCCTGCAGTGACTTCAATGCAGGCTCGTCTTGCATCTCCCAAGAAGAAAGGATGTCTGAATCCCCTGTGGAGACCACAGAGAAACACCTAGTTCCCCACCTCATGGCGATCGGAGGCCTCACATCCTTTGAAAATTCCAGAGGTACGCGGAGATCAGTGCCTCCAAAGGAGACGATGCCTGACTCCTCGTGAAACTTGATAGGAGTCCCAGGATTCTTGTGGCACGTGGAAAGGGACCCTTGGTCTCCCGCCTCAGCTGGAGAGGCGTCCCAATTGCCCTGCCAAGCCTCGAGGAGAATCCCGAGTTGTCCCTCGCAACTAGGCAGGAGTCCTGACGTGGCAGAACAAACACGTGGGTGGAAGGACCATCCCCGTCGTAACTCGAGAATATACCCCAGGTTCCCGCCGCAACTCGAGAAAAACCATGAGACTTCCCCCTCGATGCGAGATGAGGCCCGATTCCCCTGTACTGCGTGCAGAGCAATTCCGTCTTGCACATCACACATGAAAGGAGCCTTGATTTCCTTGATGGCACTCCAGAGAAACCCCAAGAACACTGTTTCAAGGCTAGAGGGATCCTGAGGTCAATGTAGCAACACGAAAGAACTCTGTGGACCAAAAATCAACTCGAAAAGAGAGGTTAGTCCCTGGATTCGTCTCCAGAGGAATACCACCTTACCACAAGCACCTCAAGAGGAGGCTTCTCTCAGCTCTAGGTATGTGAGAGGGACCCTGAGTTTGCGGCCTCAAGTGGAATGGACACCGCGATGCCCTGACTCGAAATAAGGCCGGATATCCCTGCAGTGACTTCAATGCCGGCTCGTCTTGCATTTCCCAGGACGAAAGGATGTCTGAATCCCCTGTGGAATGCCCAAAGAAAGACTTAGTTCCCCACCTCATCGCGATCGATAGCCTCACATCCTTTGAAAACTCCAGAGGTACACGGAGATCAGTGCCTCCAAAGGAGACGATGCCTGACTCCTCGTGAAACTTGATAGGAGTCCCAGGATTCCTGTGGCACTTGGAAAGGGACCCTTGGTCTCCCGCCTCAGCTGGAGAGGCGTCCCAATTGCCCTGCCAATCCTCGAGGAGAATCCAGAGTTGTCCCTCGCAACTAGGCAGGAGTCCTGACGTCGCTGAAGAAACACGTGGGTGGAAGGGCCATCCCCGTCTTAACTCGAGAATATACCCCAGGTTCCCGCCGCAACTCGAGAAAAACCATGAGACTTCCCCCTCGCCGCGAGATGAGGCCCGATTCCCCTGCACTGCGTGCAGAGCAATTCCGTGTTGCACATCACACATGAAAGGAGCCTTGATTTCCTTGATGGCACTCCAGAGAAACCCCAAGAACACTGTTTCAAGGCTAGAGGGATCCTGAGGTCACTGTAGCAACACGAAAGAGCTCCGTGGACCAAGAATAAATTTGAGATGAGAGGTTAGTCCCTGGATTCGTCTCCAGAGGAATACCACCTTACCACAAGCACCTCAAGAGGAGGCTTCTCTCAGCTCTAGGTATGTGAGAGGGACCCTGAGTTTGCGGCCTCAAGTGGAATGGACACCGCGATGCCCTGACTCGAAATAAGGCCGGATATCCCTGCAGTGACTTCAATGCAGGCTCGTCTTGCATCTCCCAGGACGAAAGGATGTCTGAATCCCCTGTGGAAAGCACAGAGAAAGACTTAGTTCCCCACCTCATCGCGACCGATAGCCTCACATCCTTTGAAAACTCCAGAGGTACGCGGAGATCAGTGCCTCCAAAGGAGACGATGCCTGACTCCTCGTGAAACTTGATAGGAGTCCCAGGATTCCTGTGGCACTTGGAAAGGGACACTTGGTCTCCCGCCTCAGCTGGAGAGGCGTCCCAATTGCCCTGCCAAGCCTCGAGGAGAATCCAGAGTTGTCCCTCGCAACTAGGCAGGAGTCCTGACGTCACTGAAGAAACACGTGGGTGGAAGGGCCATCCCCGTCGTAACTCGAGAATATACCCCAGGATCCTGCCGCAACTCGAGAAAAACCATGAGACTTCCCCCTCGCCGCGAGATGAGGCCCGATTCCCCTGCACTGCGTGCAGAGCAATTCCGTGTTGCACATCACACATGAAAGGAGCCTTGATTTCCTTGATGGCACTCCAGAGAAACCCCAAGAACACTGTTTCAAGGCTAGAGGGATCCTGAGGTCACTGTAGCAACACGAAAGAGCTCCGTGGGCCAAAAATCAACTCGAGATGAGAGGTTAGTCCCTGGCTTCGACTCCAGAGGAATACCACCTTACCACAAGCACCTCAACAGGAGGCTTCTCTCAGCTCTAGGTATGTGAGAGGGACCCTGAGTTTGCGGCCTCAAGTGGAATGGACACCGCGATGCCCTGACACGAAGTAAGGCTGGATATCCCTGCAGTGACTTGAATGCAGGCTCGTCTTGCATCTCCCAAGATGAAAGGATGTCTGAATCCCCTGTGGAGACCACAGAGAAAGACCTATTTCCCCATCTCATCGCGACCGGAGGCCTCACATCCTTTGAAAACTCCAGAGGTACGCGGAGATCAGTGCCTCCAAAGGAGACGATGCCTGACTCCTCGTGAAACTAGATAGGAGTCCCAGGATTCCTGTGGCATGTGGAAAGGGACCCTTGGTCTCCCGCCTCAGCTGGAGAGGCGTCCCAATTGCCTTGCCAAGCCTCGAGGAGAATCCCGAGTTGTGTCTCGCAACTAGGCAAGAGTCCTGACGTGGCTGAACAAACACGTGGGTGGAAGGGCCATCCCCGTCGTAACTCGAGAATATACCCCAGGTTCCCGCCGCAACTCGAGAAAAACCATGAGACTTCCCCCTCGCCGCGAGATGAGGCCCGATTCCCCTGCACTGCGTGCAGAGCAATTCCGTGTTGCACATCACACATGAAAGGAGCCTTGATTTCCTTCATGGCACTCCAGAGAAATCCCAAGAACACTGTTTCAAGGCTAGAGGGATCCTGAGGTCACTGTAGCAACACGTAAGAGCTCCGTGGACCCAAAATCAACTCGAGATGAGAGGTTAGTCCCTGGCTTCGACTCCTGAGGAATACCACCTTACCACAAGCACCTCAAGAGGAGGCTTCTCTCAGCTCTAGGTATGTGAGAGGGATCCTGAGTTTGCGGCCTCAAGTGGAATGGACACCGCTATGCCCTGACTCGAAATAAGGCCGGATATCCCTGCAGGGACTTGAATGCAGGCTCGTCTTGCATCTCCCAAGAAGAAAGGATGTCTGAATCCCCTGTGGAGACCACAGAGAAACACCTAGTTCCCCACCTCATGGCGATCGGAGGCCTCACATCCTTTGAAAATTCCAGAGGTACGCGGAGATCAGTGCCTCCAAAGGAGACGATGCCTGACTCCTCGTGAAACTTGATAGGAGTCCCAGGATTCTTGTGGCACGTGGAAAGGGACCCTTGGTCTCCCGCCTCAGCTGGAGAGGCGTCCCAATTGCCCTGCCAAGCCTCGAGGAGAATCCCGAGTTGTCCCTCGCAACTAGGCAGGAGTCCTGACGTGGCTGAACAAACACGTGGGTGGAAGGGCCATCCCCGTCGTAACTCGAGAATATACCCCAGGTTCCCGCCGCAACTCGAGAAAAACCATGAGACTTCCCCCTCGCCGCGAGATGAGGCCCGATTCCCTTGTACTGCGTGCAGAGCAATTCCGTCTTGCACATCACACATGAAAGGAGCCTTGATTTCCTTGATGGCACTCCAGAGAAACCCCAAGAACACTGTTTCAAGGCTAGAGGGATCCTGAGGTCACTGTTGCAACACGAAAGAACTCTGTGGACCAAAAATCAACTCAAAAAGAGAGGTTAGTCCCTGGATTCGTCTCCAGAGGAATACCACCTTACCACAAGCACCTCAAGAGGAGGCTTCTCTCAGCTCTAGGTATGTGAGAGGGACCCTGAGTTTGCGGCCTCAAGTGGAATGGACACCGCGATGCCCTGACTCGAAATAAGGCTGGATATCCCTGCAGTGACTTGAATGCAGGCTCGTCTTGCATCTCCCAAGACGAAAGGGTGTCTGAATCCCCTGTGGAGACCACAGAGAAAGACCTAGTTCCCCACCTCATCGCGACAGGAGGCCTCAAATCCTTTGAAAACTCCAGAGGTATGCGGAGATCAGTGCCTCCAAAGGAGACGATGCCTGACTCCTCGTGAAACTTGATAGGAGACCCAGGATTCCTGTGGCACATGGAAAGGGACCCTTGGTCTCCCGTCTCAGGTGGAGAGGCGTCCCAATTGCCCTGCAAAGCCTCGAGGAGAATCCCGAGTTGTCCCTCGCAAGTAGGCAGGAGTCCTGACGTCGCTGAAGAAACACGTGGGTGGAAGGGCCATCCCCGTCGTAACTCGAGAATATACCCCAGGTTCCCGCCGCAACTCGAGAAAAACCATGAGACTTCCCCCTCGCCGCGAGATGAGGCCCGATTCCCCTGCACTGCGTGCAGAGCAATTCCGTGTTGCACATCACACATGAAAGGAGCCTTGATTTCCTTGATGGCACTCCAGAGAAACCCCAACAACACTGTTTCAAGGCTAGAGGGATCCTGAGGTCACTGTAGCAACACGAAAGAGCTCCGTGGACCAAGAATCAACACGAGATGAGAGGTTAGTCCCTGTCTTCGACTCCTGAGGAATACCACCTTACCACAAGCACCTCAAGAGGAGGCTTCTCTCAGCTCTAGGTATGTGAGAGGAATCCTGAGTTTGCGGCCTCAAGTGGAATGGACACCGCGATGCCCTGACTCGAAATAAGGCCGGATATCCCTGCAGTGACTTGAATGCAGGCTCGTCTTGCATCTCCCAAGAAGAAAGGATGTCTGAATCCCCTGTGGAGACCACAGAGAAACACCTAGTTCCCCACCTCATGGCGATCGGAGGCCTCACATCCTTTGAAAATTCCAGAGGTACGCGGAGATCAGTGCCTCCAAAGGAGACGATGCCTGACTCCTGGTGAAACTTGATAGGAGTCCCAGGATTCTTGTGGCACGTGGAAAGGGACCCTTGGTCTCCCGCCTCAGCTGGAGAGGCGTCCCAATTGCCCTGCCAAGCCTCGAGGAGAATCCCGAGTTGTCCCTCGCAACTAGGCAAGAGTCCTGTCGTGGCTGAACAAACACGTGTGTGGAAGGGCCATCCCCGTCGTAACTCGAGAATATACCCCAGGTTCCCGCCGCAACTCGAGAAAAACCATGAGACTTCCCCCTCGCCGCGAGATGAGGCCCGATTCCCCTGTACTGCGTGCAGAGCAATTCCGTCTTGCACATCACACATGAAAGGAGCCTTGATTTCCTTGATGGCACTCCAGAGAAACCCCAAGAACACTGTTTCAAGGATAGAGGGATCCTGAGGTCAATGTAGCAACACGAAAGAACTCTGTGGACCAAAAATCAACTCGAAAAGAGAGGTTAGTCCCTGGATTCGTCTCCAGAGGAATACCACCTTACCACAAGCACCTCAAGAGGAGGCTTCTCTCAGCTCTAGGTATGTGAGAGGGACCCTGAGTTTGCGGCCTCAAGTGGAATGGACACCGCGATGCCCTGACTCGAAATAAGGCCGGATATCCCTGCAGTGACTTCAATGTAGGCTCGTCTTGAATTTCCCAGGACGAAAGGATGTCTGAATCCCCTGTGGAATGCCCAAAGAAAGACTTAGTTCCCCACCTCATCGCGATCGATAGCCTCACATCCTTTGAAAACTCCAGAGGTACACGGAGATCAGTGCCTCCAAAGGAGACGATGCCTGACTCCTCGTGAAACTTGATAGGAGTCCCAGGATTCCTGTGGCACTTGGAAAGGGACCCTTGGTCTCCCGCCTCAGCTGGAGAGGCGTCCCAATTGCCCTGCCAAGCCTCGAGGAGAATCCCGAGTTGTCCCTCGCAACTAGGCAGGAGTCCTGACGTCGCTGAAGAAACACGTGGGTGGAAGGGCCATCCCCGTCTTAACTCGAGAATATACCCCAGGTTCCCGCCGCAACTCGAGAAAAACCATGAGACTTCCCCCTCGCCGCGAGATGAGGCCCGATTCCCCTGCACTGCGTGCAGAGCAATTCCGTGTTGCACATCACACATGAAAGGAGCCTTGATTTCCTTGATGGCACTCCAGAGAAACCCCAAGAACACTGTTTCAAGGCTAGAGGGATCCTGAGGTCACTGTAGCAACACGAAAGAGCTCCGTGGACCAAAAATCAACTCGAGATGAGAGGTTAGTCCCTGGCTTCGACTCCAGAGGAATACCACCTTACCACAAGCACCTCAAGAGGAGGCTTCTCTCAGCTCTAGGTATGTGAGAGGGACCCTGAGTTTGCGGCCTCAAGTGGAATGGACACCGCGATGCCCTGACGCGAAGTAAGGCTGGATATCCCTGCAGTGACTTGAATGCAGGCTCGTCTTGCATCTCCCAAGATGAAAGGATGTCTGAATCCCCTGTGGAGACCACAGAGAAAGACCTATTTCCCCATCTCATCGCGACCGGAGGCCTCACATCCTTTGAAAACTCCAGAGGTACGCGGAGATCAGTGCCTCCAAAGGAGACGATGCCTGACTCCTCGTGAAACTTGAGAGGAGTCCCAGGATTCCTGTGGCACGTGGAAAGGGACCCTTGGTCTCCCGCCTCAGCTGGAGAGGCGTCCCAATTGCCTTGCCAAGCCTCGAGGAGAATCCCGAGTTGTGTCTCGCAACTAGGCAAGAGTCCTGACGTGGCTGAACAAACACGTGTGTGGAAGGGCCATCCCCGTCGTAACTCGAGAATATACCCCAGGTTCCCGCCGCAACTCGAGAAAAACCATGAGACTTCCCCCTCGCCGCGAGATGAGGCCCGATTCCCCTGCACTGCGTGCAGAGCAATTCCGTGTTGCACATCACACATGAAAGGAGCCTTGATTTCCTTCATGGCACTCCAGAGAAATCCCAAGAACACTGTTTCAAGGCTAGAGGGATCCTGAGGTCACTGTAGCAACACGAAAGAGCTCCGTGGACCAAAAATCAACTCGAGATGAGAGGTTAGTCCCTGGCTTCGACTCCAGGGGAATACCACCTTACCACAAGCCCCTCAAGAGGAGGCTTCTCTCAGCTCTAGGTATGTGAGAGGGACCCTGAGTTTGCGGCCTCAAGTGGAATGGACACCGCGATGCCCTGACTCGAAATAAGGCCGGATATCCCTGCAGTGACTGGAATGCAGGCTCGTCTTGCATCTCCCAAGGCGAAAGGATGTCTGAATCCCCTGTGGAGACCACAGAGAAAGACCTAGTTCCCCACCTCATCGCGACAGGAGGCCTCAAATCCTTTGAAAACTCCAGAGGTATGCGGAGATCAGTGCCTCCAAAGGAGACGATGCCTGACTCCTCGTGAAACTTGATAGGAGACCCAGGATTCCTGTGGCACGTGGAAAGGGACCCTTGGTCTCCCGCCTCAGCTGGAGAGGCGTTCCAATTGCCCTGCCAAGCCTCGAGGAGAATCCCGAGTTGTCCCTCGCAACTAGGCAGGAGTCCTGACGTGGCTGAAGAAACACGTGGGTGGAAGGGCCATCCCCGTCATAACTCGAGAATATACCCCAGGTTCCCGCCGCAACTCGAGAAAAACCATGAGACTTCCCCCTCGATGAGAGATGAGGCCCGATTCCCCTGTACTGCGTGCAGAGCAATTCCGTCTTGCACATCACACATGAAAGGAGCCTTGATTTCCTTCATGGCACTCCAGAGAAATCCCAAGAACACTGTTTCAAGGCTAGAGGGATCCTGAGGTCACTGTAGCAACACGAAAGAGCTCCGTGGGCCAAAAATCAACTCGAGATGAGAGGTTAGTCCCTGGCTTCGACTCCAGAGGAATACCACCTTACCACAAGCACCTCAAGAGGAGGCTTCTCTCAGCTCTAGGTATGTGAGAGGGACCCTGAGTTTGCGGCCTCAAGTGGAATGGACACCGCGATGCCCTGACGCAAAATAAGGCTGGATATCCCTGCAGTGACTTGAATGCAGGCTCGTCTTGCATCTCCCAAATGAAAGGATGTCTGAATCCCCTGTGGAGACCACAGAGAAAGACCTAGTTCCCCACCTCATCGCGACCGGAGGCCTCACATCCTTTGAAAACTCCAGAGGTACGCGGAGGTCAGTGCCTCCAAAGGAGACGATGCCTGACTCCTCGTGAAACTTGATAGGAGTCCCAGGATTCTTGTGGCACGTGGAAAGGGACCCTTGGTCTCCCGCCTCAGCTGGAGAGGCGTCCCAATTGCCCTGCCAAGCCTCGAGGAGAATCCCGAGTTGTCCCTCGCAACTAGGCAGGAGTCCTGACGTCGCTGAAGAAACACGTGGGTGGAAGGGCCATCCCCGTCGTAACTCGAGAATATACCCCAGGTTCCCGCTGCAACTCGAGAAAAACCATGAGACTTCCCCCTCGCCGCGAGATGAGGCCCGATTCCCCTGCACTGCGTGCAGAGCAATTCCGTGTTGCACATCACACATGAAAGGAGGCTTGATTTCCTTGATGGCACTCCAGAGAAACCCCAAGAACACTGTTTCAAGGCTAGAGGGATCCTGAGGTCACTGTAGCAACACGAAAGAGCTCCGTGGACCAAGAATCAACACGAGATGAGAGGTTAGTCCCTGGCTTCGACTCCTGAGGAATACCACCTTACCACAAGCACCTCAAGAGGAGGCTTCTCTCAGCTCTAGGTATGTGAGAGGGATCCTGAGTTTGCGGCCTCAAGTGGAATGGACACCGCGATGCCCTGACTCGAAATAAGGCCGGATATCCCTGCAGTGACTTGAATGCAGGCTCGTCTTGCATCTCCCAAGAAGAAAGGATGTCTGAATCCCCTGTGTAGACCACAGAGAAACACCTAGTTCCACACCTCATGGCGATCGGAAGCCTCACATCCTTTGAAAATTCCAGAGGTACGCGGAGATCAGTGCCTCCAAAGGAGACGATGCCTGACTCCTCGTGAAACTTGATAGGAGTCCCAGGATTCTTGTGGCACGTGGAAAGGGACCCTTGGTCTCCCGCCTCAGCTGGAGAGGCGTCCCAATTGCCCTGTCAAGCCTCGAGGAGAATCCCGAGTTGTCCCTCGCAACTAGGCAGGAGTCCTGACGTGGCTGAACAAACACGTGGGTGGAAGGGCCATCCCCGTCGTAACTCGAGAATATACCCCAGGTTCCCGCCGCAACTCGAGAAAAACCATGAGACTTCCCCCTCGCCGCGAGATGAGGCCCGATTCCCCTGTACTGCATGCAGAGCAATTCCGTCTTGCACATCACACATGAAAGGAGCCTTGATTTCCTTGATGGCACTCCAGAGAAACCCCAAGAACACTGTTTCAAGGCTAGAGGGATCCTGAGGTCACTGTTGCAACACGAAAGAACTCTGTGGACCAAAAATCAACTCAAAAATAGAGGTTAGTCCCTGGATTCGTCTCCAGAGGAATACCACCTTACCACAAGCACCTCAAGAGGAGGCTTCTCTCAGCTCTAGGTATGTGAGAGGGACCCTGAGTTTGCGGCCTCAAGTGGAATGGACACCGCGATGCCCTGACTCGAAATAAGGCCGGATATCCCTGCAGTGACTGGAATGCAGGCTCGTCTTGCATCTCCCAAGACGAAAGGGTGTCTGAATCCCCTGTGGAGACCACAGAGAAAGACCTAGTTCCCCACCTCATCGCGACAGGAGGCCTCAAATCCTTTGAAAACTCCAGAGGTATGCGGAGATCAGTGCCTCCAAAGGAGACGATGCCTGACTCCTCGTGAAACTTGATAGGAGACCCAGGATTCCTGTGGCACATGGAAAGTGACCCTTGGTCTCCCGTCTCAGGTGGAGAGGCGTCCCAATTTCCCTGCAAAGCCTCGAGGAGAATCCCGAGTTGTCCCTCGCAAGTAGGCAGGAGTCCTGAGGTCGCTGAAGAAACACCTGGGTGGAAGGGCCATCCCCGTCGTAACTCGAGAATATACCCCAGGTTCCCGCCGCAACTCGAGAAAAACCATGAGACTTCCCCCTCGCCGCGAGATGAGGCCCGATTCCCCTGCACTGCGTGCAGAGCAATTCCGTGTTGCACATGACACATGAAAGGAGCCTTGATTTCCTTGATGGCACTCCAGAGAAACCCCAAGAACACTGTTTCAAGGCTAGAGGGATCCTGAGGTCACTGTAGCAACACGAAAGAGCTCCGTGGACCAAGAATCAACACGAGATGAGAGGTTAGTCCCTGGCTTCGACTCCTGAGGAATACCACCTTACCACAAGCACCTCAAGAGGAGGCTTCTCTCAGCTCTAGGTATGTGAGAGGGATCCTGAGTTTGCGGCCTCAAGTGGAATGGACACCGCGATGCCCTGACTCGAAATAAGGCCGGATATCCCTGCAGGGACTTGAATGCAGGCTCGTCTTGCATCTCCCAAGAAGAAAGGATGTCTGAATCCCCTGTGGAGACCACAGAGAAACACCTAGTTCCCCACCTCATGGCGATCGGAGGCCTCACATCCTTTGAAAATTCCAGAGGTACGCGGAGATCAGTGCCTCCAAAGGAGACGATGCCTGACTCCTCGTGAAACTTGATAGGAGTCCCAGGATTCTTGTGGCACGTGGAAAGGGACCCTTGGTCTCCCGCCTCAGCTGGAGAGGCGTCCCAATTGCCCTGCCAAGCCTCGAGGAGAATCCCGAGTTGTCCCTCGCAGCTAGGCAGGAGTCCTGACGTGGCTGAACAAACACGTGGGTGGAAGGGCCATCCCCGTCGTAACTCGAGAATATACCCCAGGTTCCCGCCGCAACTCGAGAAAAACCATGAGACTTCCCCCTCGCCGCGAGATGAGGCCCGATTCCCCTGTACTGCGTGCAGAGCAATTCCGTCTTGCACATCACACATGAAAGGAGCCTTGATTTCCTTGATGGCACTCCAGAGAAACCCCAAGAACACTGTTTCAAGGCTAGAGGGATCCTGAGGTCACTGTAGCAACACGAAAGAGCTCCGTGGACCAAGAATAAATTCGAGATGAGAGGTTAGTCCCTGGCTTCGACTCCCGAGGAATACCAGCTTACCACAATCACCTCAAGAGGAGGCTTCTCTCAGCTCTAGGTATGTGAGAGGGACCCTGAGTTTGCGGCCTCAAGTGGAATGGACACCGCGATGCCCTGACGCGAAATAAGGCCGGATATCCCTGCAGTGACTTGAATGCAGGCTCGTCTTGCATCTCCCAAGAAGAAAGGATGTCTGAATCCCCTGTGGAGACCACGGAGAAAGTCCTAGTTCCCCACCTCATCGCGACCGATAGCCTCACATCCTTTGAAAACTCCAGAGGTACGCGGAGATCAGTGCCTCCAAAGGAGACGATGCCTGACTCCTCGTGAAACTTGATAGGAGTCCCAGGATTCTTGTGGCACGTGGAAAGGGACCCTTGGTCTCCCGCCTCAGCTGGAGAGGCGTCCCAATTGCCCTGCCAAGCCTCGAGGAGAATCCAGAGTTGTCCCTCGCAACTAGGCAGGAGTCCTGCCGTCGCTGAAGAAACACGTGGGTGGAAGGGCCATCCCCGTCGTAACTCGAGAATATACCCCAGGTTCCCGCCGCAACTCGAGAAAAACCATGAGACTTCCCCCTCGATGCGAGATGAGGCCCGATTCCCCTGTACTGCGTGCAGAGCAATTCCGTCTTGCACATCACACATGAAAGGAGCCTTGATTTCCTTGATGGCACTCCAGAGAAACCCCAAGAACACTGTTTCAAGGCTAGAGGGATCCTGAGGTCACTGTAGCAACACGAAAGAACTCCGTGGGCCAAAAATCAACTCGAAAAGAGAGGTTAGTCCCTGGATTCGTCTCCAGAGGAATACCACCTTACCACAAGCACCTCAAGAGGAGGCTTCTCTCAGCTCTAGGTATGTGAGAGGGACCCTGAGTTTGCGGCCTCAAGTGGAATGAACACCGCGATGCCCTGACGCGAAATAAGGCCGGATATCCCTGCAGTGACTTCAATGCAGGCTCGTCTTGCATCTCCCAAGATGAAAGGATGTCTGAATCCCCTGTGGAGACCACAGAGAAAGACCTAGTTCCCCACCTCATCGCGACCGGAGGCCTCACATCTTTGAAAACTCCAGAGGTATGCGGAGATCAGTGCCTCCAAAGGAGACGATGCCTGACTCCTCGTGAAACTTGATAGGGGACCCAGGATTCCTGTGGCACGTGGAAAGGGACCCTTGGTCTCCCGCCTCAGCTGGAGAGGCGTTCCAATTGCCCTGCCAAGCCTCGAGGAGAATCCCGAGTTGTCCCTCGCAACTAGGCAGGAGTCCTGACATGGCTGAACACACACGTGGGTGGAAGGGCCATCCCCGTCGTAACTCGAGAATATATCCCAGGTTCCCGCCGCAACTCGAGAAAAACCATGAGACTTCCCCCTCGCCGCGAGATGAGGCCCGATTCCCCTGCACTGCGTGCAGAGCAATTCCGTGTTGCACATCACACATGAAAGGAGCCTTTATTTCCTTGATGACACTCCAGAGAAACCCCAAGAACACTGTTTCAAGGCTAGAGGGATCCTCAGGTCACTGTGGCAACACGAAAGAGCTCCGTGGACCAAGAATCAACACGAGATGAGAGGTTAGTCCCTGGCTTCGACTCCAGAGGAATACCACCTTACCACAAGAACCTCAAGAGGAGGCTTCTCTCAGCTCTAGGTATGTGAGAGGGACCCTGAGTTTGCGGCCTCAAGTGGAATGGACACCGCGATGCCCTGACTCGAAATAAGGCCGGATATCCCTGCAGTGACTTGAATGCAGGCTCGTCTTGCATCTCCCAAGATGAAAGGATGTCTGAATCCCCTGTGGAGACGACAGAGAAACACCTAGTTCCCCACCTCATCGCGACCGGAGGCCTCACATCCTTTGAAAACTCCAGAGGTACGCGGAGATCAGTGCCTCCAAAGGAGACGATGCCTGACTCCTCGTGAAACTTGATAGGAGTCCCAGGATTCTTGTGGCACGTGGAAAGGGACCCTTGGTCTCCCGCCTCAGCTGGAGAGGCGTTCCAATTGCCCTGCCAAGCCTCGAGGAGAATCCCGAGTTGTCCCTCGCAACTAGGCAGGAGTCCTGACGTGGCTGAACAAACACGTGGGTGGAAGGGCCATCCCCGTCGTAACTCGAGAATATACCCCAGGTTCCCGCCGCAACTCGAAAAAAACCATGAGACTTCCCCCTCGCCGCGAGATGAGGCCCGATTCCCCTGCACTGCGTGCAGAGCAATTCCGTCTTGCACATCACACATGAAAGGAGCCTTGATTTCCTTGATGGCACTCCAGAGAAACCCCAAGAACACTGTTTCAAGGATAGAGGGATCCTGAGGTCACTGTAGCAACACGAAAGAACTCTGTGGACCAAAAATCAACTCGAAAAGAGAGGTTAGTCCCTGGATTCGTCTCCAGAGGAATACCACCTTACCACAAGCACCTCAAGAGGAGGCTTCTCTCAGCTCTAGGTATGTGAGAGGGGCCCTGAGTTTGCGGCCTCAAGTGGAATGGACACCGCGATGCCCTGATGCGAAATAAGGCTGGATATCCCTGCAGTGACTTGAATGCAGGCTCGTCTTGCATCTCCCAAGATGAAAGGATGTCTGAATCCCCTGTGGAGACCACAGAGAAAGACCTAATTCCCCACCTCATCGCGACCGGAGGCCTCACATCCTTTGAAAACTCCAGAGGTACGCGGAAATCAGTGCCTCCAAAGGAGACGATGCCTGACTCCTCACGAAACTTGATAGGAGTCCCAGGATTCTTGTGGCACTTGGAAAGGGACACTTGGTCTCCCGCCTCAGCTGGAGAGGCGTCCCAATTGCCCTGCCAAGCCTCGAGGAGAATCCCGAGTTGTGTCTCGCAACTAGGCAGGAGTCCTGATGTGGCTGAACAAACACGTGTGTGGAAGGGCCATCCCCGTCGTAACTCGAGAATATACCCCAGGTTCCCGCCGCAACTCGAGAAAAACCATGAGACTTCCCCCTCGCCGCGAGATGAGGCCCGATTCCCCTGCACTGCGTGCAGAGCAATTCCGTGTTGCACATCACACTTGAAAGGAGCCTTGATTTCCTTGATGGCACTCCAGAAAAACCCCAAGAACACTGTTTCAAGGCTAGAGGGATCCTGAGGTCACTGTAGCAACACGAAAGAGCTCCGTGGACCAAGAATCAACACGAGATGAGAGGTTAGTCCCTGGCTTCGACTCCTGAGGAATACCACCTTACCACAAGCACCTCAAGAGGAGGCTTCTCTCAGCTCTAGGTATGTGAGAGGGACCCTGAGTTTGCGGCCTCAAGTGGAATGGACACCGCGATGCCCTGATGCGAAATAAGGCTGGATATCCCTGCAGTGACTTGAATGCAGGCTCGTCTTGAATCTCCCAAGATGAAAGGATGTCTGAATCCCCTGTGGAGACCACAGAGAAAGACCTAGTTCCCCACCTCATTGCGACCGGAGGCCTCACATCCTTTGAAAACTCCACAGGCACGCGGAGATCAGTGCCTCCAAAGGAGACGATGCCTGACTCCTCGTGAAACTTGATAGGAGTCCCAGGATTCCTGTGGCACGTGGAAAGGGACACTTGGTCTCCCGCCTCAGCTGGAGAGGCGTCCCAATTGCCTTGCCAAGCCTCGAGGAGAATCCCGAGTTGTGTCTCGCAACTAGGCAGGAGTCCTGACGTGGCTGAACAAACACGTGTGTGGAAGGGCTATCCCCGTCGTAACTCGAGAATATACCCCAGGTTCCCGCCGCAACTCGAGAAAAACCATGAGACTTCCCCCTCGCCGCGAGATGAGGCCCGATTCCCCTGCACTGCGTTCAGAGCAATTCCGTGTTGCACATCACACATGAAAGGAGCCTTGATTTCCTTGATGGCACTCCAGAGAAACCCCAAGAACACTGTTTCAAGGCTAGAGGGATCCTGAGGTCACTGTAGCAACACGAAAGAGCTCCGTGGACCAAGAATCAACACGAGATGAGAGGTTAGTCCCTGGCGTCGACTCCTGAGGAATACCACTTTACCACAAACACCTCAAGAGGAGGCTTCTCTCAGCTCTAGGTATGTGAGAGGGATCCTGAGTTTGCAGCCTCAAGTGGAATGGACACCGCGATGCCCTGACTCGAAATAAGGCCGGATATCACTGCAGTGACTTGAATGCAGGCTCGTCCTGCATCTCCCAAGAAGAAAGGATGTCTGAATCCCCTGTGGAGACCACAGAGAAACACCTAGTTCCCCACCTCATCGCGACCGGAGGCCTCACATCCTTTGAAAACTCCAGAGGTACGCGGAGATCAGTGCCTCCAAAGGAGACGATGCCTGACTCCTCGTGAAACTTGATAGGAGTCCCAGGATTCTTGTGGCACGTGGAAAGGGACCCTTGGTCTCCCGCCTCAGCTGGAGAGGCGTTCCAATTGCCCTGCCAAGCCTCGAGGAGAATCCCGAGTTGTCCCTCGCAACTAGGCAGGAGTCCTGACGTGGCTGAACAAACACGTGGGTGGAAGGGCCATCCCCGTCGTAACTCGAGAATATACCCCAGGTTCCCGCCGCAACTCGAGAAAAACCATGAGACTTCCCCCTCGATGCGAGATGAGGCCCGATTCCCCTGTACTGCGTGCAGAGCAATTCCGTCTTGCACATCACACATGAAAGGAGCCTTGATTTCCTTGATGGCACTCCAGAGAAACCCCAAGAACACTGTTTCAAGGATAGAGGGATCCTGAGGTCACTGTAGCAACACGAAAGAACTCTGTGGACCAAAAATCAACTCGAAAAGAAAGGTTAGTCCCTGAGTTCGTCTCCAGAGGAATACCACCTTACCACAAGCACCTCAAGAGGAGGCTTCTCTCAGCTCTAGGTATGTGAGAGGGACCCTGAGTTTGCGGCCTCAAGTGGAATGGACACCGCGATGCCCTAACTCGAAATAAGGCCAGATATCCCTGCAGTGACTTCAATGCAGGCTCGTCTTGCATCTCCCAGGACGAAAGGATGTCTGAATCCCCTGTGGAAAGCACAAAGAAAGACTTAGTTCCCCACCTCATCGCGACCGATAGCCTCACATCCTTTGAAAACTCCAGAGGTACGCGGAGATCAGTGCCTCCAAAGGAGACGATGCCTGACTCCTCCTGAAACTTGATAGGAGTCCCAGGATTCCTGTGGCACGTGGAAAGGGACCCTTGGTCTCCCGCCTCAGCTGGAGAGGCGTCCCAATTGCCTTGCCAAGCCTCGAGGAGAATCCCGAGTTGTGTCTCGCAACTAGGCAAGAGTCCTGACGTGGCTGAACAAACACGTGTGTGGAAGGGCCATCCCCGTCGTAACTCGAGAATATACCCCAAGTTCCCGCCGCAACTCGAGAAAAACCATGAGACTTCCCCCTCGCCGCGAGATGAGGCCCGCTTCCCCTGCACTGCGTGCAGAGCAATTCTGTGTTGCACATCACACATGAAAGGAGCCTTGATTTCCTTCATGGCACTCCAGAGAAACCCCAAGAACACTGTTTCAAGGCTAGAGGGATCCTGAGGTCACTGTAGCAACACGAAAGAGCTCCGTGGACCAAAAATCAACTCGAGATGAGAGGTTAGTCCCTGGCTTCGACTCCAGAGGAATACCACCTTACCACAAGCACCTCAAGAGGAGGCTTCTCTCAGCTCTAGGTATGTGAGAGGGACCCTGAGTTTGCGGCCTCAAGTGGAATGGACACCGCGATGCCCTGACTCGAAATAAGGCCGGATATCCCTGCAGTGACTGGAATGCAGGCTCGTCTTGCATCTCCCAAGATGAAAGGGTGTCTGAATCCCCTGTGGAGACCACAGAGAAAGACCTAGTTCCCCACCTCATCGCGACCGGAGGCCTCACATCCTTTGAAAACTCCAGAGGTACGCGGAGATCAGTGCCTCCAAAGGAGACGATGCCTGACTCCTCGTGAAACTTGATAGGAGTCCCAGGATTTTGTGGCACGTGGAAAGGGATTCTTGGTCTCCCGCCTCAGCTGGAGAGGCATTCCAATTGCCCTGCCAAGCCTCGAGGAGAATCCCGAGTTGTCCCTCGCAACTAGGCAGGAGTCCTGACGTGGCTGAACAAACACGTGGGTGGAAGGGCCATCCCCATAGTAACTCGAGAATATACCCCAGGTTCCCGCCGCAACTCGAGAAAAACCATGAGACTTCCCCCTCGATGCGAGATGAGGCCCGATTCCCCTGTACTGCGTGCAGAGCAATTCCGTCTTGCACATCACACATGAAAGGAGCCTTGATTTCCTTGATGGCACTCCAGAGAAACCCGAAGAACACTGTTTCAAGGATAGAGGGATCCTGAGGTCACTGTAGCAACACGAAAGAACTCTGTGGACCAAAAATCAACTCGAAAAGAGAGGTTAGTCCCTGGAATCGTCTCCAGAGGAATACCACCTTACCACAAGCACCTCAAGAGGAGGCTTCTCTCAGCTCTAGGTTTGTGAGAGGGACCCTGAGTTTGCGGCCTCAAGTGGAATGGACACCGCGATGCCCTGACTCGAAATAAGGCCGGATATCCCTGCAGTGACTTCAATGCAGGCTCGTCTTGCATCTCCCAGGACGAAAGGATGTCTGAATCCCCTGTGGAGACCACAGAGAAAGACCTAGTTCCCCACCTCATCGCGACCGGAGGCCTCACATCCTTTGAAAACTCCCGAGGTATGCGGAGATCAGTGCCTCCAAAGGAGACGATGCTTGACTCCTCGTGAAACTTGATAGGAGTCCCAGGATTCCTGTGGCACGTGGAAAGGGACCCTTGGTCTCCCGCCTCAGCTGGAGAGGCGTCCCAATTGCCTTGCCAAGCCTCGAGGAGAATCCCGAGTTGTGTCTCGCAACTAGGCAAGAGTCCTGACGTGGCTGAACAAACACGTGTGTGGAAGGGCCATCCCCGTCGTAACTCGAGAATATACCCCAGGTTCCCGCCGCAACTCGAGAAAAACCATGAGACTTCCCCCTCGCCGCGAGATGAGGCCCGATTCCCCTGCACTGCGTGCAGAGCAATTCTGTGTTGCACATGACACATGAAAGGAGCCTTGATTTCCTTCATGGCACTCCAGAGAAACCCCAAGAACACTGTTTCAAGGCTAGAGGGATCCTGAGGTCACTGTAGCAACACGAAAGAGCTCCGTGGACCAAAAATCAACTCGAGATGAGAGGTTAGTCCCTGGCTTCGACTCCTGAGGAATACCACCTTACCACAAGCACCTCAAGAGGAGGCTTCTCTCAGCTCTAGGTATGTGAGAGGGACCCTGAGTTTGCGGCCTCAAGTGGAATGGACACCGCGATGCCCTGACTCGAAATAAGGCCGGATATCCCTGCAGTGACTTGAATGCAGGCTCGTCTTGCATCTCCCAAGACGAAATGGTGTCTGAATCCCCTGTGGAGACCTCAGACAAAGACCTAGTTCCCCACGTCATCGCGACAGGAGGCCTCAAATCCTTTGAAAACTCAGAGGTATGCGGAGATCAGTGCCTCCAAAGGAGACGATGCCTGACTCCTCGTGAAACTTGATAGGAGACCCAGGATTCCTGTGGCACGTGGAAAGGGACCCTTGGTCTCCCGTCTCAGCTGGAGAGGCGTCCCAATTGCCCTGCCAAGCCTCGAGGAGAATCCAGAGTTGTCCCTCGCAACTAGGCAGGAGTCCTGACGTCGCTGAAGAAACACGTGGGTGGAAGGGCCATCCCCGTCGTAACTCGAGAATATACCCCAGGTTCCCGCCGCAACTCGAGAAAAACCATGAGACTTCCCCCTCGCCGCGAGATGAGGCCCGATTCCCCTGCACTGCATGCAGAGCAATTCCGTGTTGCACATCACACATGAAAGGAGCCTTGATTTCCTTGATGGCACTCCAGAGAAACCCCAAGAACACTGTTTCAAGGCTAGAGGGATCCTGAGGTCACTGTAGCAACACGAAAGAGCTCCGTGGACCAAGAATCAACACGAGATGAGAGGTTAGTCCCTGGCTTCGACTCCTGAGGAATACCACCTTACCACAAGCACCTCAAGAGGAGGCTTCTCTCAGCTCTAGGTATGTGAGAGGGATCCTGAGTTTGCGGCCTCAAGTGGAATGGACACCGCGATGCCCTGACTCGAAATAAGGCCGGATATCCCTGCAGTGACTTGAATGCAGGCTCGTCTTGCATCTCCCAAGAAGAAAGGATGTCTGAATCCCCTGTGTAGACCACAGAGAAACACCTAGTTCCCCACCTCATGGCGATCGGAGGCCTCACATCCTTTGAAAATTCCAGAGGTACGCGGAGATCAGTGCCTCCAAAGGAGACGATGCCTGACTCCTCGTGAAACTTGATAGGAGTCCCAGGATTCTTGTGGCACGTGGAAAGGGACCCTTGGTCTCCCGCCTCAGCTGGAGAGGCGTCCCAATTGCCCTGCCAAGCCTCGAGGAGAATCCCGAGTTGTCCCTCGCAACTAGGCAGGAGTCCTGACGTGGCTGAACAAACACGTGGGTGGAAGGGCCATCCCCGTCGTAACTCGAGAATATACCCCAGGTTCCCGCCGCAACTCGAGAAAAACCATGAGACTTCCCCCTCGATGCAAGATGAGGCCCGATTCCCCTGTACTGCGTGCAGAGCAATTCCGTCTTGCACATCACACATGAAAGGAGCCTTGATTTCCTTGATGGCACTCCAGAGAAACCCCAAGAACACTGTTTCAAGGCTAGAGGGATCCTGAGGTCACTGTAGCAACACGAAAGAACTCTGTGGACCAAAAATCAACTCGAAAAGAGAGGTTAGCCCCTGGCTAAGTCTCCAGAGGAATACCACCTTACCACAAGCACCTCAAGAGGAGGCTTCTCTCAGCTCTAGGTATGTGAGAGGGACCCTGAGTTTGCGGCCTCAAGTGGAATGGACACCGCGATGCCCTGACTCGAAATAAGGCCGGATATCCCTGCAGTGACTTCAATGCCGGCTCGTCTTGCATTTCCCAGGACGAAAGGATGTCTGAATCCCCTGTGGAATGCACAAAGAAAGACTTAGTTCCCCACCTCATCGCGATCGATAGCCTCACATCCTTTGAAAACTCCAGAGGTACGCGGAGATCAGTGCCTCCAAAGGAGACGATGCCTGACTCCTCCTGAAACTTGATAGGAGTCCCAGGATTCCTGTGGCACTTGGAAAGGGACCCTTGGTCTCCCGCCTCAGCTGGAGAGGCGTCCCAATTGCCCTGCCAAGCCTCGAGGAGAATCCAGAGTTGTCCCTCGCAACTAGGCAGGAGTCCTGACGTCGCTGAAGAAACACGTGGGTGGAAGGGCCATCCCCGTCTTAACTCGAGAATATACCCCAGGTTCCCGCCGCAACTCGAGAAAAACCATGAGACTTCCCCCTCGCCGCGAGATGAGGCCCGATTCCCCTGCACTGCGTGCAGAGCAATTCCGTGTTGCACATCACACATGAAAGGAGCCTTGATTTCCTTGATGGCACTCCAGAGAAACCCCAAGAACACTGTTTCAAGGCTAGAGGGATCCTGAGGTCACTGTAGCAACACGAAAGAGCTCCGTGGACCAAGAATAAATTTGAGATGAGAGGTTAGTCCCTGGCTTCGACTCCTGAGGAATACCAGCTTACCACAATCACCTCAAGAGGAGGCTTCTCTCAGCTCTATGTATGTGAGAGGGACCCTGAGTTTGCGGCCTCATGTGGAATGGACACCGCGATGCCCTGACTCGAAATAAGGCCGGATATCCCTGCAGTGACTTGAATGCAGGCTCGTCTTGCATCTCCCAAGAAGAAAGGATGTCTGAATCCCCTGTGGAGACCACAGAGAAAGACCTAGTTCCCAACCTCATCGCGACCGGAGGCCTCACATCCTTTGAAAACTCCAGAGGTACGCGGAGATCAGTGCCTCCAAAGGAGACGATGCCTGACTCCTCGTGAAACTTGATAGGAGTCCCAGGATTCTTGTGGCACGTGGAAAGGGACCCTTGGTCTCCCGCCTCAGCTGGAGAGGCGTTCCAATTGCCCTGCCAAGCCTCGAGGAGAATCCCGAGTTGTCCCTCGCAACTAGGCAGGAGTCCTGACGTCGCTGAAGAAACACGTGCGTGGAAGGGCCATCCCCGTCGTAACTCGAGAATATACCCCAGGTTCCCGCCGCAACTCGAGAAAAACCATGAGACTTCCCCCTCGATGAGAGATGAGGCCCGATTCCCCTGTACTGCGTGCAGAGCAATTCCGTCTTGCACATCACACATGAAAGGAGCCTTGATTTCCTTGATGGCACTCCAGAGAAACCCCAAGAACACTGTTTCAAGGATAGAGGGATCCTGAGGTCACTGTAGCAACACGAAAGAACTCTGTGGACCAAAAATCAACTCGAAAAGAGAGGTTAGTCCCTGGATTCGTCTCCAGAGGAATACCACCTTACCACAAGCACCTCAAGAGGAGGCTTCTCTCAGCTCTAGGTATGTGAGAGGGACCCTGAGTTTGCGGCCTCAAGTGGAATGGACACCGCGATGCCCTGACTCGAAATAAGGCCGGATATCCCTGCAGTGACTTCAATGCAGGCTCGTCTTGCATCTCCCAGGACGAAAGGATGTCTGAATCCCCTGTGGAAAGCACAGAGAAAGACTTAGTTCCCCACCTCATGGCGATCGGAGGCCTCACATCCTTTGAAAATTCCAGAGGTACGCGGAGATCAGTGCCTCCAAAGGAGACGATGCCTGACTCCTCGTGAAACTTGATAGGAGTCCCAGGATTCTTGTGGCACGTGGAAAGGGACCCTTGGTCTCCCGCCTCAGCTGGAGAGGCGTCCCAATTGCCCTGTCAAGCCTCGAGGAGAATCCCGAGTTGTCCCTCGCAACTAGGCAGGAGTCCTGACGTGGCTGAACAAACACGTGGGTGGAAGGGCCATCCCCGTCGTAACTCGAGAATATACCCCAGGTTCCCGCCGCAACTCGAGAAAAACCATGAGACTTCCCCCTCGCCGCGAGATGAGGCCCGATTCCCCTGTACTGCGTGCAGAGCAATTCCGTCTTGCACATCACACATGAAAGGAGCCTTGATTTCCTTGATGGCACTCCAGAGAAACCCCAGGAACACTGTTTCAAGGCTAGAGGGATCCTGAGGTCACTGTAGCAACACGAAAGAACTCTGTGGACCAAAAATCAACTCAAAAATAGAGGTTAGTCCCTGGATTCGTCTCCAGAGGAATACCACCTTACCACAAGCACCTCAAGAGGAGGCTTCTCTCAGCTCTAGGTATGTGAGAGGGACCCTGAGTTTGCGGCCTCAAGTGGAATGGACACCGCGATGCCCTGACTCGAAATAAGGCCGGATATCCCTGCAGTGACTGGAATGCAGGCTCGTCTTGCATCTCCCAAGACGAAAGGGTGTCTGAATCCCCTGTGGAGACCACAGAGAAAGACCTAGTTCCCCACCTCATCGCGACAGGAGGCCTCAAATCCTTTGAAAACTCCAGAGGTATGCGGAGATCAGTGCCTCCAAAGGAGACGATGCCTGACTCCTCGTGAAACTTGATAGGAGACCCAGGATTCCTGTGGCACATGGAAAGTGACCCTTGGTCTCCCGTCTCAGGTGGAGAGGCGTCCCAATTTCCCTGCAAAGCCTCGAGGAGAATCCCGAGTTGTCCCTCGCAAGTAGGCAGGAGTCCTGACGTCGCTGAAGAAACACGTGGGTGGAAGGGCCATCCCCGTCGTAACTCGAGAATATACCCCAGGTTCCCGCCGCAACTCGAGAAAAACCATGAGACTTCCCCCTCGCCGCGAGATGAGGCCCGATTCCCCTGCACTGCGTGCAGAGCAATTCCGTGTTGCACATCACACATGAAAGGAGCCTTGATTTCCTTGATGGCACTCCAGAGAAACCCCAAGAACACTGTTTCAAGGCTAGAGGGATCCAGAGGTCACTGTAGCAACACGAAAGAGCTCCGTGGACCAAGAATCAACACGAGATGAGAGGTTAGTCCCTGGCTTCGACTCCTGAGGAATACCACCTTACCACAAGCACCTCAAGAGGAGGCTTCTCTCAGCTCTAGGTATGTGAGAGGGATCCTGAGTTTGCGGCCTCAAGTGGAATGGACACCGCGATGCCCTGACTCGAAATAAGGCCGGATATCCCTGCAGTGACTTGAATGCAGGCTCGTCTTGCATCTCCCAAGAAGAAAGGATGTCTGAATCCCCTGTGGAGACCACAGAGAAACACCTAGTTCCCCACCTCATGGCGATCGGAGGCCTCACATCCTTTGAAAATTCCAGAGGTACGCGGAGATCAGTGCCTCCAAAGGAGACGATGCCTGACTCCTCGTGAAACTTGATAGGAGTCCCAGGATTCTTGTGGCACGTGGAAAGGGACCTTTGGTCTCCCGCCTCAGCTGGAGAGGCGTCCCAATTGCCCTGCCAAGCCTCGAGGAGAATCCCGAGTTGTCCCTCGCAGCTAGGCAGGAGTCCTGACGTGGCTGAACAAACACGTGGGTGGAAGGGCCATCCCCATAGTAACTCGAGAATATACCCCAGGTTCCCGCCGCAACTCGAGAAAAACCATGAGACTTCCCCCTCGCCGCGAGATGAGGCCCGATTCCCCTGTACTGCGTGCAGAGCAATTCCGTCTTGCACATCACACATGAAAGGAGCCTTGATTTCCTTGATGGCACTCCAGAGAAACCCCAAGAACACTGTTTCAAGGCTACAGGGATCCTGAGGTCACTGTTGCAACACGAAAGAACTCTGTGGACCAAAAATCAACTCAAAAAGAGAGGTTAGTCCCTGGATTCGTCTCCAGAGGAATACCACCTTACCACAAGCACCTCAAGAGGAGGCTTCTCTCAGCTCTAGGTATGTGAGAGGGACCCTGAGTTTGCGGCCTCAAGTGGAATGGACACCGCGATGCCCTGACTCGAAATAAGGCCGGATATCCCTGCAGTGACTGGAATGCAGGCTCGTCTTGCATCTCCCAAGACGAAAGGGTGTCTGAATCCCCTGTGGAGACCACAGAGAAAGACTTAGTTCCCCACCTCATTGCGACCGATAGCCTCACATCCTTTGAAAACTCCAGAGGTACGCGGAGATCAGTGCCTCCAAAGGAGACGATGCCTGACTCCTCGTGAAACTTGATAGGAGTCCCAGGATTCCTGTGGCACTTGGAAAGGGACCCTTGGTCTCCCGCCTCAGCTGGAGAGGCGTCCCAATTGCCCTGCAAAGCCTCGAGGAGAATCCAGAGTTGTCCCTCGCAACTAGGCAGGAGTCCTGACGTCGCTGAAGAAACACGTGGGTGGAAGGGCCATCCCCGTCTTAACTCGAGAATATACCCCAGGTTCCCGCCGCAACTCGAGAAAAACCATGAGACTTCCCCCTCGCCGCGAGATGAGGCCCGATTCCCCTGCACTGCGTGCAGAGCAATTCCGTGTTGCACATCACACATGAAAGGAGCCTTGATTTCCTTGATGGCACTCCAGAGAAACCCCAAGAACACTGTTTCAAGGCTAGAGGGATCCTGAGGTCACTGTAGCAACACGAAAGAGCTCTGTGGACCAAGAATAAATTCGAGATGAGAGGTTAGTCCCTGGCTTCGACTCCCGAGGAATACCAGCTTACCACAATCACCTCAAGAGGAGGCTTCTCTCAGCTCTAGGTATGTGAGAGGGACCCTGAGTTTGCGGCCTCAAGTGGAATGGACACCGCGATGCCCTGACGCGAAATAAGGCCGGATATCCCTGCAGTGACTTGAATGCAGGCTCGTCTTGCATCTCCCAGGACGAAAGGATGTCTGAATCCCCTGTGGAAAGCACAGAGAAAGACTTAGTTCCCCACCTCATGGCGATCGGAGGCCTCACATCCTTTGAAAATTCCAGAGGTACGCGGAGATCAGTGCCTCCAAAGGAGACGATGCCTGACTCCTCGTGAAACTTGATAGGAGTCCCAGGATTCTTGTGGCACGTGGAAAGGGACCCTTGGTCTCCCGCCTCAGCTGGAGAGGCGTCCCAATTGCCCTGTCAAGCCTCGAGGAGAATCCCTAGTTGTCCCTCGCAACTAGGCAGGAGTCCTGACGTGGCTGAACAAACACGTGGGTGGAAGGGCCATCCCCGTCGTAACTCGAGAATATACCCCAGGTTCCCGCCGCAACTCGAGAAAAACCATGAGACTTCCCCCTCGCCGCGAGATGAGGCCCGATTCCCCTGTACTGCGTGCAGAGCAATTCCGTCTTGCACATCACACATGAAAGGAGCCTTGATTTCCTTGATGGCACTCCAGAGAAACCCCAGGAACACTGTTTCAAGGCTAGAGGGATCCTGAGGTCACTGTTGCAACACGAAAGAACTCTGTGGACCAAAAATCAACTCAAAAATAGAGGTTAGTCCCTGGATTCGTCTCCAGAGGAATACCACCTTACCACAAGCACCTCAAGAGGAGGCTTCTCTCAGCTCTAGGTATGTGAGAGGGACCCTGAGTTTGCGGCCTCAAGTGGAATGGACACCGCGATGCCCTGACTCGAAATAAGGCCGGATATCCCTGCAGTGACTGGAATGCAGGCTCGTCTTGCATCTCCCAAGACGAAAGGGTGTCTGAATCCCCTGTGGAGACCACAGAGAAAGACCTAGTTCCCCACCTCATCGCGACAGGAGGCCTCAAATCCTTTGAAAACTCCAGAGGTATGCGGAGATCAGTGCCTCCAAAGGAGACGATGCCTGACTCCTCGTGAAACTTGATAGGAGACCCAGGATTCCTGTGGCACATGGAAAGTGACCCTTGGTCTCCCGTCTCAGGTGGAGAGGCGTCCCAATTTCCCTGCAAAGCCTCGAGGAGAATCCCGAGTTGTCCCTCGCAAGTAGGCAGGAGTCCTGACGTCGCTGAAGAAACACGTGGGTGGAAGGGCCATCCCCGTCGTAACTCGAGAATATACCCCAGGTTCCCGCCGCAACTCGAGAAAAACCATGAGACTTCCCCCTCGCCGCGAGATGAGGCCCGATTCCCCTGCACTGCGTGCAGAGCAATTCCGTGTTGCACATCACACATGAAAGGAGCCTTGATTTCCTTGATGGCACTCCAGAGAAACCCCAAGAACACTGTTTCAAGGCTAGAGGGATCCAGAGGTCACTGTAGCAACACGAAAGAGCTCCGTGGACCAAGAATCAACACGAGATGAGAGGTTAGTCCCTGGCTTCGACTCCTGAGGAATACCACCTTACCACAAGCACCTCAAGAGGAGGCTTCTCTCAGCTCTAGGTATGTGAGAGGGATCCTGAGTTTGCGGCCTCAAGTGGAATGGACACCGCGATGCCCTGACTCGAAATAAGGCCGGATATCCCTGCAGTGACTTGAATGCAGGCTCGTCTTGCATCTCCCAAGAAGAAAGGATGTCTGAATCCCCTGTGGAGACCACAGAGAAACACCTAGTTCCCCACCTCATGGCGATCGGAGGCCTCACATCCTTTGAAAATTCCAGAGGTACGCGGAGATCAGTGCCTCCAAAGGAGACGATGCCTGACTCCTCGTGAAACTTGATAGGAGTCCCAGGATTCTTGTGGCACGTGGAAAGGGACCTTTGGTCTCCCGCCTCAGCTGGAGAGGCGTCCCAATTGCCCTGCCAAGCCTCGAGGAGAATCCCGAGTTGTCCCTCGCAGCTAGGCAGGAGTCCTGACGTGGCTGAACAAACACGTGGGTGGAAGGGCCATCCCCATAGTAACTCGAGAATATACCCCAGGTTCCCGCCGCAACTCGAGAAAAACCATGAGACTTCCCCCTCGCCGCGAGATGAGGCCCGATTCCCCTGTACTGCGTGCAGAGCAATTCCGTCTTGCACATCACACATGAAAGGAGCCTTGATTTCCTTGATGGCACTCCAGAGAAACCCCAAGAACACTGTTTCAAGGCTACAGGGATCCTGAGGTCACTGTTGCAACACGAAAGAACTCTGTGGACCAAAAATCAACTCAAAAAGAGAGGTTAGTCCCTGGATTCGTCTCCAGAGGAATACCACCTTACCACAAGCACCTCAAGAGGAGGCTTCTCTCAGCTCTAGGTATGTGAGAGGGACCCTGAGTTTGCGGCCTCAAGTGGAATGGACACCGCGATGCCCTGACTCGAAATAAGGCCGGATATCCCTGCAGTGACTGGAATGCAGGCTCGTCTTGCATCTCCCAAGACGAAAGGGTGTCTGAATCCCCTGTGGAGACCACAGAGAAAGACTTAGTTCCCCACCTCATTGCGACCGATAGCCTCACATCCTTTGAAAACTCCAGAGGTACGCGGAGATCAGTGCCTCCAAAGGAGACGATGCCTGACTCCTCGTGAAACTTGATAGGAGTCCCAGGATTCCTGTGGCACTTGGAAAGGGACCCTTGGTCTCCCGCCTCAGCTGGAGAGGCGTCCCAATTGCCCTGCAAAGCCTCGAGGAGAATCCAGAGTTGTCCCTCGCAACTAGGCAGGAGTCCTGACGTCGCTGAAGAAACACGTGGGTGGAAGGGCCATCCCCGTCTTAACTCGAGAATATACCCCAGGTTCCCGCCGCAACTCGAGAAAAACCATGAGACTTCCCCCTCGCCGCGAGATGAGGCCCGATTCCCCTGCACTGCGTGCAGAGCAATTCCGTGTTGCACATCACACATGAAAGGAGCCTTGATTTCCTTGATGGCACTCCAGAGAAACCCCAAGAACACTGTTTCAAGGCTAGAGGGATCCTGAGGTCACTGTAGCAACACGAAAGAGCTCTGTGGACCAAGAATAAATTCGAGATGAGAGGTTAGTCCCTGGCTTCGACTCCCGAGGAATACCAGCTTACCACAATCACCTCAAGAGGAGGCTTCTCTCAGCTCTAGGTATGTGAGAGGGACCCTGAGTTTGCGGCCTCAAGTGGAATGGACACCGCGATGCCCTGACGCGAAATAAGGCCGGATATCCCTGCAGTGACTTGAATGCAGGCTCGTCTTGCATCTCCCAAGAAGAAAGGATGTCTGAATCCCCTGTGGAGACCACGGAGAAAGTCCTAGTTCCCCACCTCATCGCGACCGATAGCCTCACATCCTTTGAAAACTCCAGAGGTACGCGGAGATCAGTGCCTCCAAAGGAGACGATGCCTGACTCCTCCTGAAACTTGATAGGAGTCCCAGGATTCTTGTGGCACGTGGAAAGGGACCCTTGGTCTCCCGCCTCAGCTGGAGAGGCGTTCCAATTGCCCTGCCAAGCCTCGAGGAGAATCCCGAGTTGTCCCTCGCAACTAGGCAGGAGTCCTGACGTCGCTGAAGAAACACGTGCGTGGAAGGGCCATCCCCGTCGTAACTCGAGAATATACCCCAGGTTCCCGCCGCAACTCGAGAAAAACCATGAGACTTCCCCCTCGATGCGAGATGAGGCCCGATTCCTCTGTACTGCGTGCAGAGCAATTCCGTCTTGCACATCACACATGAAAGGAGCCTTGATTTCCTTGATGGCACTCCAGAGAAACCCCAAGAACACTGTTTCAAGGATAGAGGGATCCTGAGGTCACTGTAGCAACACGAAAGAACTCTGTGGACCAAAAATCAACTCGAAAAGAGAGGTTAGTCCCTGGATTCGTCTCCAGAGGAATACCACCTTACCACAAGCACCTCAAGAGGAGGCTTCTCTCAGCTCTAGGTATGTGAGAGGGACCCTGAGTTTGCGGCCTCAAGTGGAATGGACACCGCGATGCCCTGACTCGAAATAAGGCCGGATATCCCTGCAGTGACTTCAATGCAGGCTCGTCTTGCATCTCCAGGACGAAAGGATGTCTGAATCCCCTGTGGAAAGCACAGAGAAAGACTTAGTTCCCCACCTCATCGCGACCGATAGCCTCACATCCTTTGAAAACTCCAGAGGTACGCGGAGATCAGTGCCTCCAAAAGAGACGATGCCTGACTCCTCGTGAAACTTGATAGGAGTCCCAGGATTCCTGTGGCACTTGGAAAGGGACACTTGGTCTCCCGCCTCAGCTGGAGAGGCGTACCAATTGCCTGCCAAGCCTCGAGGAGAATCCAGAGTTGTCCCTCGCAACTAGGCAGGAGTCCTGCCGTCGCTGAAGAAACACGTGGGTGGAAGGGCCATCCCCGTCGTAACTCGAGAATATACCCCAGGTTCCCGCCGCAACTCGAGAAAAACCATGAGACTTCCCCCTCGCCGCGAGATGAGGCCCGATTCCCCTGTACTGCGTGCAGAGCAATTCCGTGTTGCACATCACACATGAAAGGAGCCTTGATTTCCTTGATGGCACTCCAGAGAAACCCCAAGAACACTGTTTCAAGGATAGAGGGATCCTGAGGTCACTGTAGCAACACGAAAGAGCTCCGTGGGCCAAAAATCAACTCGAGATGAGAGGTTAGTCCCTGGCTTCGACTCCAGAGGAATACCACCTTACCACAAGCACCTCAAGAGGAGGCTTCTCTCAGCTCTAGGTATGTGAGAGGGACCCTGAGTTTGCGGCCTCAAGTGGAATGAACACCGCGATGCCCTGACGCGAAATAAGGCTGGATATCCCTGCAGTGACATGAATGCAGGCTCGTCTTGCATCTCCCAAGATGAAAGGATGTCTGAATCCCCTGTGGAGACCACAGAAAAAGACCTAGTTCCCCACCTCATCGCGACCGGAGGCCTCACATCTTTGAAAACTCCAGAGGTATGCGGAGATCAGTGCCTCCAAAGGAGACGATGCCTGACTCCTCGTGAAACTTGATAGGGGACCCAGGATTCCTGTGGCACGTGGAAAGGGACCCTTGGTCTCCCGCCTCAGCTGGAGAGGCGTTCCAATTGCCCTGCCAAGCCTCGAGGAGAATCCCGAGTTGTCCCTCGTAACTAGGCAGGAGTCCTGACATGGCTGAACACACACGTGGGTGGAAGGGCCATCCCCGTCGTAACTCGAGAATATATCCCAGGTTCCCGCCGCAACTCGAGAAAAACCATGAGACTTCCCCCTCGCCGCGAGATGAGGCCCGATTCCCCTGCACTGCGTGCAGAGCAATTCCGTGTTGCACATCACACATGAAAGGAGCCTTTATTTCCTTGATGACACTCCAGAGAAACCCCAAGAACACTGTTTCAAGGCTAGAGGGATCCTCAGGTCACTGTGGCAACACGAAAGAGCTCCGTGGACCAAGAATCAACACGAGATGAGAGGTTAGTCCCTGGCTTCGACTCCAGAGGAATACCACCTTACCACAAGAACCTCAAGAGGAGGCTTCTCTCAGCTCTAGGTATGTGAGAGGGACCCTGAGTTTGCGGCCTCAAGTGGAATGGACACCGCGATGCCCTGACTCGAAATAAGGCCGGATATCCCTGCAGTGACTTGAATGCAGGCTCGTCTTGCATCTCCCAAGATGAAAGGATGTCTGAATCCCCTGTGGAGACGACAGAGAAACACCTAGTTCCCCACCTCATCGCGACCGGAGGCCTCACATCCTTTGAAAACTCCAGAGGTACGCGGAGATCAGTGCCTCCAAAGGAGACGATGCCTGACTCCTCGTGAAATTTGATAGGAGTCCCAGGATTCTTGTGGCACGTGGAAAGGGACCCTTGGTCTCCCGCCTCAGCTGGAGAGGCGTTCCAATTGCCCTGCCAAGCCTCGAGGAGAATCCCGAGTTGTCCCTCGCAACTAGGCAGGAGTCCTGACGTGGCTGAACAAACACGTGGGTGGAAGGGCCATCCCCGTCGTAACTCGAGAATATACCCCAGGTTCCCGCCGCAACTCGAAAAAAACCATGAGACTTCCCCCTCGCCGCGAGATGAGGCCCGATTCCCCTGCACTGCGTGCAGAGCAATTCCGTCTTGCACATCACACATGAAAGGAGCCTTGATTTCCTTGATGGCACTCCAGAGAAACCCCAAGAACACTGTTTCAAGGATAGAGGGATCCTGAGGTCACTGTAGCAACACGAAAGAACTCTGTGGACCAAAAATCAACTCGAAAAGAGAGGTTAGTCCCTGGATTCGTCTCCAGAGGAATACCACCTTACCACAAGCACCTCAAGAGGAGGCTTCTCTCAGCTCTAGGTATGTGAGAGGGGCCCTGAGTTTGCGGCCTCAAGTGGAATGGACACCGCGATGCCCTGATGCGAAATAAGGCTGGATATCCCTGCAGTGACTTGAATGCAGGCTCGTCTTGCATCTCCCAAGATGAAAGGATGTCTGAATCCCCTGTGGAGACCACAGAGAAAGACCTAATTCCCCACCTCATCGCGACCGGAGGCCTCACATCCTTTGAAAACTCCAGAGGTACGCGGAAATCAGTGCCTCCAAAGGAGACGATGCCTGACTCCTCACGAAACTTGATAGGAGTCCCAGGATTCTTGTGGCACTTGGAAAGGGACACTTGGTCTCCCGCCTCAGCTGGAGAGGCGTCCCAATTGCCCTGCCAAGCCTCGAGGAGAATCCCGAGTTGTGTCTCGCAACTAGGCAGGAGTCCTGATGTGGCTGAACAAACACGTGTGTGGAAGGGCCATCCCCGTCGTAACTCGAGAATATACCCCAGGTTCCCGCCGCAACTCGAGAAAAACCATGAGACTTCCCCCTCGCCGCGAGATGAGGCCCGATTCCCCTGCACTGCGTGCAGAGCAATTTCGTGTTGAACATCACACATGAAAGGAGCCTTGATTTCCTTGATGGCACTCCAGAGAAACCCCAAGAACACTGTTTCAAGGCGAGAGGGATCCTGAGGTCACTGTAGCAACACGAAAGAGCTCCGTGGGCCAAAAATCAACTCGAGATGAGAGGTTAGTCCCTGGCTTCGACTCCAGAGGAATACCACCTT
Source organism: Cervus elaphus (assembly GCF_910594005.1). Taxonomy (NCBI): domain Eukaryota; kingdom Metazoa; phylum Chordata; class Mammalia; order Artiodactyla; family Cervidae; genus Cervus; species Cervus elaphus. Next base: position 8,060,375 of record NC_057834.1, on the reverse strand, counting down.
ACCACAAGCACCTCAAGAGGAGGCTTCTCTCAGCTCTAGGTATGTGAGAGGGACCCTGAGTTTGCGGCCTCAAGTGGTATGGACACCGCGATGCCCTGATGCGAAATAAGGCTGGATATCCCTGCAGTGACTTGAATGCAGGCTCGTCTTGCATCTCCCAAGATGAAAGGATGTCTGAATCCCCTGTGGAGACCACAGAGAAAGACCTAGTTCCCCACCTCATCGCGACCGGAGGGCTCACATCCTTTTAAAACTCCAGAGGTACGCGGAGATCAGTGCCTCCAAAGGAGACGATGCCTGACTCCTCGTGAAACTTGATAGGAGTCCCAGGATTCCTGTGGCACGTGGAAAGGGACCCTTGGTCTCCCGCCTCAGCTGGAGAGGCGTCCCAATTGCCTTGCCAAGCCTCGAGGAGAATCCCGAGTTGTGTCTCGCAACTAGGCAGGAGTCCTGACGTGGCTGAACAAACACGTGTGTGGAAGGGCCATCCCCGTCGTAACTCGAGAATATACCCCAGGTTCCCGCCGCAACTCGAGAAAAACCATGAGACTTCCCCCTCGCCGCGAGATGAGGCCCGATTCCCCTGCACTGCGTGCAGAGCAATTCCGTGTTGCACATCACACATGAAAGGAGCCTTGATTTCCTTGATGGCACTCCAGAAAAACCCCAAGAACACTGTTTCAAGGCTACAGGGATCCTGAGGTCACTGTAGCAACACGAAAGAGCTCCGTGGACCAAGAATCAACACGAGATGAGAGGTTAGTCCCTGGCTTCGACTCCTGAGGAATACCACCTTACCACAAGCACCTCAAGAGGAGGCTTCTCTCAGCTCTAGGTATGTGAGAGGGACCCTGAGTTTGCGGCCTCAAGTGGAATGGACACCGCGATGCCCTGATGCGAAATAAGGCTGGATATCCCTGCAGTGACTTGAATGCAGGCTCGTCTTGAATCTCCCAAGATGAAAGGATGTCTGAATCCCCTGTGGAGACCACAGAGAAAGACCTAGTTCCCCACCTCATTGCGACCGGAGGCCTCACATCCTTTGAAAACTCCAGAGGTACGCGGAGATCAGTGCCTCCAAAGGAGACGATGCCTGACTCCTCGTGAAACTTGATAGGAGTCCCAGGATTCCTGTGGCACGTGGAAAGGGACACTTGGTCTCCCGCCTCAGCTGGAGAGGCGTCCCAATTGCCTTGCCAAGCCTCGAGGAGAATCCCGAGTTGTGTCTCGCAACTAGGCAGGAGTCCTGACGTGGCTGAACAAACACGTGTGTGGAAGGGCTATCCCCGTCGTAACTCGAGAATATACCCCAGGTTCCCGCCGCAACTCGAGAAAAACCATGAGACTTCCCCCTCGCCGCGAGATGAGGCCCGATTCCCCTGCACTGCGTGCACAGCAATTCCGTGTTGCACATCACACATGAAAGGAGCCTTGATTTCCTTGATGGCACTCCAGAGAAACCCCAAGAACACTGTTTCAAGGCAAGAGGGATCCTGAGGTCACTGTAGCAACACGAAAGAGCTCCGGGGACCAAGAATCAACACGAGATGAGAGGTTAGTCCCTGGCTTCGACTCCTGAGGAATACCACTTTACCACAAACACCTCAAGAGGAGGCTTCTCTCAGCTCTAGGTATGTGAGAGGGATCCTGAGTTTGCAGCCTCAAGTGGAATGGACACCGCGATGCTCTGACTCGAAATAAGGCCGGATATCACTGCAGTGACTTGAATGCAGGCTCGTCCTGCATCTCCCAAGAAGAAAGGATGTCTGAATCCCCTGTGGAGACCACAGAGAAACACCTAGTTCCCCACGTCATCGCGACAGGAGGCCTCACATCCTTTGAAAACTCCAGAGGTACGCGGAGATCAGTGCCTCCAAAGGAGACGATGCCTGACTCCTCGTGAAACTTGATAGGAGTCCCAGGATTCTTGTGGCACGTGGAAAGGGACCCTTGGTCTCCCGCCTCAGCTGGAGAGGCGTTCCAATTGCCCTGCCAAGCCTCGAGGAGAATCCCGAGTTGTCCCTCGCAACTAGGCAGGAGTCCTGACGTGGCTGAACAAACACGTGTGTGGAAGGGCCATCCCCGTCGTAACTCGAGAATATACCCCAGGTTCCCGCCGCAACTCGAGAAAAACCATGAGACTTCCCCCTCGCCGCGAGATGAGGCCCGATTCCCCTGCACTGCGTGCAGAGCAATTCTGTGTTGCACATGACACATGAAAGGAGCCTTGATTTCCTTCATGGCACTCCAGAGAAACCCCAAGAACACTGTTTCAAGGCTAGAGGGATCCTGAGGTAACTGTAGCAACACGAAAGAGCTCCGTGGACCAAAAATCAACTCGAGATGAGAGGTTAGTCCCTGGCTTCGACTCCTGAGGAATACCACCTTACCACAAGCACCTCAAGAGGAGGCTTCTCTCAGCTCTAGGTATGTGAGAGGGACCCTGAGTTTGCGGCCTCAAGTGGAATGGACACCGCGATGCCCTGACTCGAAATAAGGCCGGATATCCCTGCAGTGACTTGAATGCAGGCTCGTCTTGCATCTCCCAAGACGAAATGGTGTCTGAATCCCCTGTGGAGACCACAGACAAAGACCTAGTTCCCCACGTCATCGCGACAGGAGGCCTCAAATCCTTTGAAAAATCCAGAGGTATGCGGAGATCAGTGCCTCCAAAGGAGACGATGCCTGACTCCTCGTGAAACTTGATAGGAGACCCAGGATTCCTGTGGCACGTGGAAAGGGACCCTTGGTCTCCCGTCTCAGCTGGAGAGGCGTCCCAATTGCCCTGCCAAGCCTCGAGGAGAATCCAGAGTTGTCCCTCGCAACTAGGCAGGAGTCCTGACGTCGCTGAAGAAACACGTGGGTGGAAGGGCCATCCCCGTCGTAACTCGAGAATATACCCCAGGTTCCCGCCGCAACTCGAGAAAAACCATGAGACTTCCCCCTCGCCGCGAGATGAGGCCCGATTCCCCTGCACTGCGTGCAGAGCAGTTCCGTGTTGCACATCACACATGAAAGGAGCCTAGATTTCCTTGATGGCACTCCAGAGAAACCCCAAGAACACTGTTTCAAGGCTAGAGGGATCCTGAGGTCACTGTAGCAACACGAAAGAGCTCCGTGGACCAAGAATCAACACGAGATGAGAGGTTAGTCCCTGGCTTCGACTCCTGAGGAATACCACCTTACCACAAGCACCTCAAGAGGAGGCTTCTCTCAGCTCTAGGTATGTGAGAGGGATCCTGAGTTTGCGGCCTCAAGTGGAATGGACACCGCGATGCCCTGACTCGAAATAAGGCCGGATATCCCTGCAGTGAATTGAATGCAGGCTCGTCTTGCATCTCCCAAGAAGAAAGGATGTCTGAATCCCCTGTGGAGACCACAGAGAAAGACCTAGTTCCCCACCTCAACGCGACCGGAGGCCTCACATCCTTTGAAAACACCAGAGGTACGCGGAGATCAGTGCCTCCAAAGGAGACGATGCCTGACTCCTCGTGAAACTTGATAGGAGTCCCAGGATTTTGTGGCACGTGGAAAGGGATTCTTGGTCTCCCGCCTCAGCTGGAGAGGCGTTCCAATTGCCCTGCCAAGCCTCGAGGAGAATCCAGAGTTGTCCCTCGCAACTAGGCAGGAGTCCTGACGTGGCTGAACAAACACGTGGGTGGAAGGGCCATCCCCGTCATAACTCGAGAATATACCCCAGGTTCCCGCCGCAACTCGAGAAAAACCATGAGACTTCCCCCTCGATGCGAGATGAGGCCCGATTCCCCTGTACTGCGTGCAGAGCAATTCCGTCTTGCACATCACACATGAAAGGAGCCTTGATTTCCTTGATGGCACTCCAGAGAAACCCGAAGAACACTGTTTCAAGGATAGAGGGATCCTGAGGTCACTGTAGCAACACGAAAGAACTCTGTGGACCAAAAATCAACTCGAAAAGAGAGGTTAGTCCCTGGAATCGTCTCCAGAGGAATACCACCTTACCACAAGCACCTCAAGAGGAGGCTTCTCTCAGCTCTAGGTTTGTGAGAGGGACCCTGAGTTTGCGGCCTCAAGTGGAATGGACACCGCGATGCCCTGACTCGAAATAAGGCCGGATATCCCTGCAGTGACTTCAATGCAGGCTCGTCTTGCATCTCCCAGGACGAAAGGATGTCTGAATCCCCTGTGGAGACCACAGAGAAAGACCTAGTTCCCCACCTCATCGCGACCGGAGGCCTCACATCCTTTGAAAACTCCAGAGGTATGCGGAGATCAGTGCCTCCAAAGGAGACGATGCCTGACTCCTCGTGAAACTTGATAGGAGTCCCAGGATTCCTGTGGCACGTGGAAAGGGACCCTTGGTCTCCCGCCTCAGCTGGAGAGGCCTCCCAATTGCCTTGCCAAGCCTCGAGGAGAATCCCGAGTTGTGTCTCGCAACTAGGCAAGACTCCTGACGTGGCTGAACAAACACGTGTGTGGAAGGGCCATCCCCGTCGTAACTCGAGAATATACCCCAGGTTCCCGCTGCAACTCGAGAAAAACCATGAGACTTCCCCCTCGCCGCGAGATGAGGCCCGATTCCCCTGCACTGCGTGCAGAGCAGTTCCGTGTTGCACATCACACATGAAAGGAGCCTAGATTTCCTTGATGGCACTCCAGAGAAATCCCAAGAACACTGTTTCAAGGATAGAGGGATCCTGAGGTCACTGTAGGAACACGAAAGAACTCTGTGGACCAAATATCAACTCGAAAAGAGAGGTTAGTCCCTGGATTCGTCTCCAGAGGAATACCACCTTACCACAAGCACCTCAAGAGGAGGCTTCTCTCAGCTCTAGGTATGTGAGAGGGACCCTGAGTTTGCGGCCTCAACTGGAATGGACACCGCGATGCCCTGACTCGAAATAAGGCCGGATATCCCTGCAGTGACTTCAATGCAGGCTCGTCTTGCATCTCCCAGGATGAAAGGATGTCTGAATCCCCTGTGGAAAGCACAGAGAAAGACTTAGTTCCCCACCTCATCGCAACCGATAGCCTCACATCCTTTGAAAATTCCAGAGGTACGCGGAGATCAGTGCCTCCAAAGGAGACGATGCCTGACTCCTCGTGAAACTTGATAGGAGTCCCAGGATTCCTGTGGCACTTGGAAAGGGACACTTGGTCTTCCGCCTCAGCTGGAGAGGCGTCCCAATTGCCCTGCCAAGCCTCGAGGAGAATCCAGAGTTGTCCCTCGCAACTAGGCAGGAGTCCTGACGTCGCTGAACACACACGTGTGTGGAAGGGCCATCCCCGTCGTAACTCGAGAATATACCCCAGGTTCCTGCCGCAACTCGAGAAAAACCATGAGACTTCCCCCTCGCCGCGAGATGAGGCCCGATTCCCCTGCAATGCGTGCAGAGCAATTCCGTGTTGCACATCACACATGAAAGGAGCCTTGATTTCCTTGATGGCACTCCAGAGAAACCCCAAGAACACGGTTTCAAGGCTAGAGGGATCCTGAGGTCACTGTAGCAACACGAAAGAGCTCCGTGGACCAAGAATCAACATGAAATGAGAGGTTAGTCCCTGGCTCCGACTCCTGAGGAATACCACCTTACCACAAGCACCTCAAGAGGAGGCTTCTCTCAGCTCTAGGTATGTGAGAGGGTTCCTGAATTTGCGGCCTCAAGTGGAATGGACATCGCAATGCCCTGACTCGAAATAAGGCCGGATATCCCTGCAGTGACTTGAATGCAGGCTCGTCTTGCATCTCCCAAGAAGAAAGGATGTCTGAATCCCCTGTGGAGACCACAGAGAAAGACCTAGTTCCCCACCTCATCGCGACCGGAGGCCTCACATCCTTTGAAAACTCCAGAGGTACGCGGAGATCAGTGCCTCCAAAGGAGACGATGCCTGACTCCTCGTGAAACTTGATAGGAGTCCCAGGATTCTTGTGGCACGTGGAAAGGGACCCTTGGTCTCCCGCCTCAGCTGGAGAGGCGTTCCAATTGCCCTGCCAAGCCTCGAGGAGAATCCCGAGTTGTGTCTCGCAACTAGGCAGGAGTCCTGACGTGGCTGAAGAAACACGTGGGTGGAAGGCCCATCCCCGTCGTAACTCGAGAATATACCCCAGGTTCCCGCCGCAACTCGAGAAAAACCATGAGACTTCCCCCTCGCCACGAGATGAGGCCCGATTCCCCTGTACTGCGTGCAGAGCAATTCCGTCTTGCACATCACACATGAAAGGAGCCTTGATTTCCTTGATGGCACTCCAGAGAAACCCCAGGAACACTGTTTCAAGGCTAGAGGGATCCTGAGGTCACTGTAGCAACAAGAAAGAACTCTGTGGACCAAAAATCAACTCGAAAAGAGAGGTTAGTCCCTGGATTCGTCTCCAGAGGAATACCACCTTACCACAAGCACCTCAAGAGGAGGCTTCTCTCAGCTCTAGGTATCTGAGAGGGACCCTGAGTTTGCGGCCTCAAGTGGAATGGACACCGCGATGCCCTGACTCGAAATAAGGCCGGATATCCCTGCAGTGACTTCAATGCAGCCTCGTCTTGCATCTCCCAGGACGAAAGGATGTCTGAATCCCCTGTGGAAAGCACAGAGAAAGACTTAGTTCCCCACCTCATCGCGACCGATAGCCTCACATCCTTTGAAAACTCCAGAGGTATGCGGAGATCAGTGCCTCCAAAGGAGACGACGCCTGACTCCTCGTGAAACTTGATAGGAATCCCAGGATTCCTGTGGCACTTGGAAAGGGACACTCGGTCTCCCGTCTCAGCTGGAGAGGCGTCCCAATTGCCCTGCCAAGCCTCGAGGAGAATCCAGAGTTGTCCCTCGCAACTAGGCAGGAGTCCTGACGTCGCTGAAGAAACACGTGGGTGGAAGGGCCATCCCCGTCGTAACTCGAGAATATACCCGAGGTTCCCGCCGCAACTCGAGAAAAACCATGAGACTTCCCCCTCGCTGCGAGATGAGGCCCGATTCCCCTGCACGCGTGCAGAGCAATTCCGTGTTGCACATCACACATGAAAGGAGACTTGATTTCCTTGATGGCACTCCAGAGAAACCCCAAGAACACTGTTTCAAGGCTAGAGGGATCCTGAGGTCACTGTAGCAACACGAAAGATCTCCGTGGGCCAAAAATCAACTCGAGATGAGAGGTTAGTCCCTGGCTTCGACTCCAGAGGAATACCACCTTACCACAAGCACCTCAAGAGGAGGCTTCTCTCAGCTCTAGGTATGTGAGAGGGACCCTGAGTTTGCGGCCTCAAGTGGAATGGACACCGCGATGCCCTGACGCGAAATAAGGCTGGATATCCCTGCAGTGACTTGAATGCAGGCTCGTCTTGCATCTCCCAAGAAGAAAGGATGTCTGAATCCCCTGTGGAGACCACAGAGAAAGACCTAGTTCCCCACCTCATCGCGACCGGAGGCCTCACATCCTTTGAAAACTCCAGAGGTACGCGGAGATCAGTGCCTCCAAAGGAGACGATGCCTGACTCCTCGTGAAACTTGATAGGAGTCCCAGGATTCCTGTGGCACGTGGAAAGGGACCCTTGGTCTCCCGACTCAGCTGGAGAGGCGTCCCAATTGCCTTGCCAAGCCTCGAGGAGAATCCCGAGTTTTGTCTCACAACTAGGCAAGAGTGCTGACGTGGCTGAACAAACACGTGTGTGGAAGGGCCATCTCCGTCGTAACTCGAAAATATACCCCAGGTTCCCGCCGCAACTCGAGAAAAACCATGAGACTTCCCCCTCGCCGCGAGATAAGGCCCGATTCCCCTGCACTGCGTGCAGCGCAATTCTGTGTTGCATATCACACATGAAAGGAGCCTTGATTTCCTTCATGGCACTCCAGAGAAACCCCAAGAACACTGTTTCAAGGCTAGAGGGATCCTGAGGTCACTGTAGCAACACGAAAGAGCTCCGTGGACCAAAAATCAACTCGAGATGAGAGGTTAGTCCCTGGCTTCGACTCCAGAGGAATACCACCTTACCACAAGCACCTCAAGAGGAGGCTTCTCTCAGCTCTAGGTATGTGAGAGGGACCCTGAGTTTGCGGCCTCAAGTGGAATGGACACCGCGATGCCCTGACTCGAAATAAGGCCGGATATCCCTGCAGTGACTTGAATGCAGGCTCGTCTTGCATCTCCCAAGACGAAAGGGTGTCGGAATCCCCTGTGGAGACCACAGACAAAGACCTAGTTCCCCACGTCATCGCGACAGGAGGCCTCAAATCCTTTGAAAACTCCAGAGGTATGCGGGGATCAGTGCCTCCAAAGGAGACGATGCCTGACTCCTCGTGAAACTTGATAAGAGACCCAGGATTCCTGTGGCACGTGGAAAGGGACCCTTGGTCTCCCGTCTCAGCTGGAGAGGCGTCCCAATTGCCCTGCCAAGCCTCGAGGAGAATCCAGAGTTGTCCCTCGCAACTAGGCAGGAGTCCTGACGTCGCTGAAGAAACACGTGGGTGGAAGGGCCATCCCCGTCGTAACTCGAGAATATACCCCAGGTTCCCGCCGCAACTCGAGAAAAACCATGAGACTTCCCCCTCGCCGCGAGATGAGGCCCGATTCCCCTGCACTGCGTGCAGAGCAGTTCCGTGTTGCACATCACACATGAAAGGAGCCTAGATTTCCTTGATGGCACTCCAGAGAAATCCCAAGAACACTGTTTCAAGGCTAGAGGGATCCTGAGGTCACTGTAGCAACACGAAAGAACTTTGTGGACCAAATATCAACTCGAAAAGAGAGGTTAGTCCCTGGATTCGACTCCTGAGGAATACCACCTTACCACAAGCACCTCAAGAGAAGGCTTCTCTCAGCTCTAGGTATGTGAGAGGGACCCTGAGTTTGCGGCCTCAAGTGGAATGGACACCGCGATGCCCTGACTCGAAATAAGGCCGGATATCCCTGCAGTGACTTCAATGCAGGCTCGTCTTGCATCTCCCAGGATGAAAGGATGTCTGAATCCCCTGTGGAAAGCACAGAGAAAGACTTAGTTCCCCACCTCATCGCAACCGATAGCCTCACATCCTTTGAAAACTCCAGAGGTACGCGGAGATCAGTGCCTCCAAAGGAGACGATGCCTGACTCCTCGTGAAACTTGATAGGAGTCCCAGGATTCCTGTGGCACTTGGAAAGGGACCCTTGGTCTCCCGCCTCAGCTGGAGAGGCGTCCCAATTGCCCTGCCAAGCCTCGAGGAGAATCCAGAGTTGTCCCTCGCAACTAGGCAGGAGTCCTGACGTCGCTGAACACACACGTGTGTGGAAGGGCCATCCCCGTCGGAACTCGAGAATATACCCCAGGTTCCCGCCGCAACTCGAGAAAAACCATGAGACTTCCCCCTCGCCGCGAGATGAGGCCCGATTCCCCTGCACTGCGTGCAGAGCAATTCTGTGTTGCACATCACACATGAAAGGAGCCTTGATTTCCTTCATGGCACTCCAGAGAAACCCCAAGAACACTGTTTCAAGGCTAGAGGGATCCTGAGGTCACTGTAGCAACACGAAAGAGCTCCGTGGACCAAAAATCAACTCGAGATGAGAGGTTAGTCCCTGGCTTCGACTCCAGAGGAATACCACCTTACCACAAGCACCTCAAGAGGAGGCTTCTCTCAGCTCTAGGTATGTGAGAGGGACCCTGAGTTTGCGGCCTCAAGTGGAATGGACACCGCGATGCCCTGACTCGAAATAAGGCCGGATATCCCTGCAGTGACAGGAATGCAGGCTCGTCTTGCATCTCCCAAGACGAAAGGGTGTCTGAATCCCCTGTGGAGACCACAGAGAAAGACCTAGTTCCCCACCTCATCGCGACCGATAGCCTCACATCCTTTGAAAACTCCAGAGGTATGCGGAGATCAGTGCCTCCAAAGGAGACGATGCCTGACTCCTCGTGAAACTTGAGAGGAGACCCAGGATTAATGTGGCACGTGGAAAGGGACCCTTGGTCTCCCGTCTCTGCTGGAGAGGCGTCCCAATTGCCCTGCCAAGCCTCGAGGAGAATCCCGAGTTGTCCCTCGCAACTAGGCAGGAGTCCTGACATGGCTGAACACACACGTGTGTGGAAGGGCCATCCCCGTCGTAACTCGAGAATATACCCCAGGTTCCCGCCGCAACTCGAGAAAAACCATGAGACTTCCCCCTCGCCGCGAGATGAGGCCCGATTCCCCTGCACTGCGTGCAGAGCAATTCCGTGTTGCACATCACACATGAAAGGAGCCTTGATTTCCTTGATGGCACTCCAGAGAAACCCCAAGAACACGGTTTCAAGGCTAGAGGGATCCTGAGGTCACTGTAGCAACACGAAAGAGCTCCGTGGACCAAGAATCAACACGAAATGAGAGGTTAGTCCCTGGCTTCGACTCCTGAGGAATACCACCTTACCACAAGCACCTCAAGAGGAGGCTTCTCTCAGCTCTAGGTATGTGAGAGGGTTCCTGAGTTTGCGGCCTCAAGTGGAATGGACATCGCAATGCCCTGACTCGAAATAAGGCCGGATATCCCTGCAGTGATTTGAATGCAGGCTCGTCTTGCATCTCCCAAGAAGAAAGGATGTCTGAATCCCCTGTGGAGACCACAGAGAAAGACCTAGTTCCCCACCTCATCGCGACCGGAGGCCTCACATCCTTTGAAAACTCCAGAGGTACGCGGAGATCAGTGCCTCCAAAGGAGACGATGCCTGACTCCTCATGAAACTTGATAGGAGGCCCAGGATTCCTGTGGCACGTGGAATGGGACCCTTGGTCTCCCGTCTCAGCTGGAGAGGCGTCCCAATTGCCCTGCCAAGCCTCGAGGAGAATCCATAGTTGTCCCTCGCAACTAGGCAGGAGTCCTGACATGGCTGAACACACACGTGTGTGGAAGGGCCATCCCCGTCGGAACTCGAGAATATACCCCAGGTTCCCGCCGCAACTCGAGAAAAACCATGAGACTTCCCCCTCGCCGCGAGATGAGGCCCGATTCCCCTGCACTGCGTGCAGAGCAATTCTGTGTTGCACATCACACATGAAAGGAGCCTTGATTTCCTTGATGGCACTCCAGAGAAACCCCAAGAACACTGTTTCAAGGCTAGAGGGATCCTGAGGTCACTGTAGCAACACGAAAGAGCTCCGTGGACCCAAAATCAACTCGAGATGAGAGGTTAGTCCCTGGCTTCGACTCCAGAGGAATACCACCTTACCACAAGCACCTCAAGAGGAGGCTTCTCTCAGCTCTAGGTATGTGAGAGGGACCCTGAGTTTGCGGCCTCAAGTGGAATGGACACCGCGATGCCCTGACTCGAAATAAGGCCGGATATCCCTGCAGTGACAGGAATGCAGGCTCGTCTTGCATCTCCCAAGACGAAAGGGTGTCTGAATCCCCTGTGGAGACCACAGAGAAAGACCTAGTTCCCCACCTCATCGCGACCGATAGCCTCACATCCTTTGAAAACTCCAGAGGTATGCGGAGATCAGTGCCTCCAAAGGAGACGATGCCTGACTCCTCGTGAAACTTGATAGGAGACCCAGGATTGCTGTGGCACGTGGAAAGGGACCCTTGGTCTCCCGTCTCAGCTGGAGAGGCGTCCCAATTACCCTGCCAAGCTTCGAGGAGAATCCCGAGTTGTCCCTCGCAACTAGGCAGGAGTCCTGACATGGCTGAACACACACGTGTGTGGAAGGGCCATCCCCGTCGTAACTCGAGAATATACCCCAGGTTCCTGCCGCAACTCGAGAAAAACCATGAGACTTCACCCTCGCCGCGAGATGAGGCCCGATTCCCCTGCACTGCGTGCAGAGCAATTCCGTGTTGCACATCACACATGAAAGGAGCCTTGATTTCCTTGATGGCACTCCAGAGAAACCCCAAGAACACGGTTTCAAGGCTAGAGGGATCCTGAGGTCACTGTAGCAACACGAAAGAGCTCCGTGGACCAAGAATCAACACGAGATGAGAGGTTAGTCCCTGGCTTCGACTCCTGAGGAATACCACCTTACCACAAGCACCTCAAGAGGAGGCTTCTCTCAGCTCTAGGTATGTGAGAGGGTTCCTGAGTTTGCGGCCTCAAGTGGAATGGATATCGCAATGCCCTGACTCGAAATAAGGCCGGATATCCCTGCAGTGACTTGAATGCAGGCTCGTCTTGCATCTCCCAAGAAGAAAGGATGTCTGAATCCCCTGTGGAGACCACAGAGAAAGACCTAGTTCCCCACCTCATCGTGACCGGAGGCCTCACATCCTTTGAAAACTCCAGAGGTACGCGGAGATCAGTGCCTCCAAAGGAGACGATGCCTGACTCCTCGTGAAACTTGATAGGAGTCCCAGGATTCTTGTGGCACGTGGAAAGGGACCCTTGGTCTCCCGCCTCAGCTGGAGAGGCGTTCCAATTGCCCTGCCAAGCCTCGAGGAGAATCCCGAGTTGTGTCTCGCAACTAGGCAGGAGTCCTGACGTGGCTGAAGAAACACGTGGGTGGAAGGCCCATCCCCGTCGTAACTCGAGAATATACCCCAGGTTCCCGCCGCAACTCGAGAAAAACCATGAGACTTCCCCCTCGATGAGAGATGAGGCCCGATTCCCCTGTACTGCGTGCAGAGCAATTCCGTCTTGCACATCACACATGAAAGGAGCCTTGATTTCCTTGATGGCACTCCAGAGAAACCCCAAGAACACTGTTTCAAGGATAGAGGGATCCTGAGGTCACTGTAGCAACACGAAAGAACTCTGTGGACCAAAAATCAACTCGAAAAGAGAGGTTAGTCCCTGGATTCGTCTCCAGAGGAATACCACCTTACCACAAGCACCTCAAGAGGAGGCTTCTCTCAGCTCTAGGTATGTGAGAGGGACCCTGAGTTTGCGGCCTCAAGTGGAATGGACACCGCGATGCCCTGACTCGAAATAAGGCCGGATATCCCTGCAGTGACTTCAATGCAGGCTCGTCTTGCATCTCCCAGGACGAAAGGATGTCTGAATCCCCTGTGGAAAGCACAGAGAAAGACTTAGTTCCCCACCTCATCGCGACCGATAGCCTCACATCCTTTGAAAACTCCAGAGGTATGCGGAGATCAGTGCCTCCAAAGGAGACAACGCCTGACTCCTCGTGAAACTTGATAGGAGTCCCAGGATTCCTGTGGCACTTGGAAAGGGACACTCGGTCTCCCGTCTCATTTGGAGAGGCGTCCCAATTGCCCTGCCAAGCCTCGAGGAGAATCCAGAGTTGTCCCTCGCAACTAGGCAGGAGTCCTGACGTCGCTGAAGAAACACGTGGGTGGAAGGGCCATCCCCGTCGTAACTCGAGAATATACCCGAGGTTCCCGCCGCAACTCGAGAAAAACCATGAGACTTCCCCCTCGCTGCGAGATGAGGCCCGATTCCCCTGCACTGCGTGCAGAGCAATTCCGTGTTGCACATCACACATGAAAGGAGACTTGATTTCCTTGATGGCACTCCAGAGAAACCCCAAGAACACTGTTTCAAGGCTAGAGGGATCCTGAGGTCACTGTAGCAACACGAAAGAGCTCCGTGGGCCAAAAATCAACTCGAGATGAGAGGTTAGTCCCTGGCTTCGACTCCAGAGGAATACCACCTTACCACAAGCACCTCAAGAGGAGACTTCTCTCAGCTCTAGGTATGTGAGAGGGACCCTGAGTTTGCGGCCTCAAGTGGAATGGACACCGCGATGCCCTGACGCGAAATAAGGCTGGATATCCCTGCAGTGACTTGAATGCAGGCTCGTCTTGCATCTCCCAAGAAGAAAGGATGTCTGAATCCCCTGTGGAGACCACAGAGAAAGACCTAGTTCCCCACCTCATCGCGACCGGAGGCCTCACATCCTTTGAAAACTCCAGAGGTACGCGGAGATCAGTGCCTCCAAAGGAGACGATGCCTGACTCCTCGTGAAACTTGATAGGAGTCCCAGGATTCCTGTGGCACGTGGAAAGGGACCCTTGGTCTCCCGACTCAGCTGGAGAGGCGTCCCAATTGCCTTGCCAAGCCTCGAGGAGAATCCCGAGTTTTGTCTCACAACTAGGCAAGAGTGCTGACGTGGCTGAACAAACACGTGTGTGGAAGGGCCATCTCCGTCGTAACTCGAGAATATACCCCAGGTTCCCACCGCAACTCGAGAAAAACCATGAGACTTCCCCCTCGCCGCGAGATGAGGCCCGATTCCCCTGCACTGCGTGCAGAGCAATTCCGTGTTCCACATCACACATGAAAGGAGCCTTGATTTCCTTGATGGCACTCCAGAGAAACCCCAAGAACACTGTTTCAAGGCTAGAGGGATCCTGAGGTCACTGTAGCAACACGAAAGAGTTCCGTGGACCAAAAATCAACTCGAGATGAGAGGTTAGTCCCTGGCTTCGACTCCAGAGGAATACCACCTTACCACAAGCACCTCAAGAGGAGGCTTCTCTCAGCTCTAGGTATGTGAGAGGGACCCTGAGTTTGCGGCCTCAAGTGGAATGGACACCGCGATGCCCTGACTCGAAATAAGGCCGGATATCCCTGCAGTGACTGGAATGCAGGCTCGTCTTGCATCTCCCAAGACGAAAGGGTGCCGGAATCCCCTGTGGAGACCACAGAGAAAGACCTAGTTCCCCACCTCATCGCGACAGGAGGCCTCAAATCCTTTGAAAACTCCAGAGGTATGCGGAGATCAGTGCCTCCAAAGGAGACGATGCCTGACTCCTCGTGAAACTTGATAGGAGACCCAGGATTCCTGTGGCACATGGAAAGGGACCCTTGGTCTCCCGTCTCAGCTGGAGAGGCGTCCCAATTGCCCTGCAAAGCCTCGAGGAGAATCCCGAGTTCTCCCTCGCAACTAGGCAGGAGTCCTGACATGGCTGAACACACACGTGTGTGGAAGGGCCATCCCCGTTGGAACTCGAGAATATACCCCAGGTTCCCGCCGCAACTCGAGAAAAAACATGAGACTTCCCCCTCTCCGCGAGATGAGGCCCGATTCCCCTGCACTGCGTGCAGAGCAATTCCGTCTTGCACATCACACATGAAAGGAGCCTTGATTTCCTTGATGGCACTCCAGAGAAATCCCAAGAACACTGTTTCAAGGCTAGATGGATCCTGAGGTCACTGTAGCAACACGAAAGAGCTCCGTGGACCAAGAATCAAAACGAGATGAGAGGTTAGTCCCTGGCTTCGAATCCTGAGGAATACCACATTACCACAAGCACCACAAGAGGAGGCTTCTCTCAGCTCTAGGTATGTGAGAGGGACCCTGAGTTTGCGGCCTCAAGTGGAATGGACACCGCGATGCCCTGACTCGAAATAAGGCCGGATATCCCTGCACTGACTGGAATGCAGGCTCGTCTTGCATCTCACAAGACGAAACGGTGTCTGAATCCCCTGTGGAGACCACAGAGAAAGACCTAGTTCCCAACCTCATCGCGACAGGAGGCCTCAAATCCTTTGAAAACTCCAGAGGTATGCGGAGATCAGTGTCTCCAAAGGAGACGATGCCTGACTCCTCGTGAAACTTGATAGGAGACCCAGGATTCCTGTGGCACGTGGAAAGGGACCCTTGGTCTCCCGTCTCAGCTGGAGAGGCGTCCCAATTGCCCTGCAAAGCCTTGAGGAGAATCCCGAGTTGTCCCTCGCAACTAGGCAGGAGTCCTGACATGGCTGAACACACACGTGTGTGGAAGGGCCATCCCCGTCCTAACTCGAGAATATACCCCAGGTTCCCGCCGCAACTCGAGAAAAACCATGAGACTTCCCCCTCGATGCGAGATGAGGCCCGATTCCCCTGTACTGCGTGCAGAGCAATTCCGTCTTGCACATCACACATGAAAGGAGCCTTGATTTCCTTGATGGCACTCCAGAGAAACCCCAAGAACACTGTTTCAAGGATAGAGGGATCCTGAGGTCACTGTAGCAACACGAAAGAACTCTGTGGACCAAAAATCAACTCGAAAAGAGAGGTTAGTCCCTGGATTCGTCTCCAGAGGAATACCACCTTACCACAAGCACCTCAAGAGGAGGCTTCTCTCAGCTCTAGGTATGTGAGAGGGACCCTGAGTTTGCGGCCTCAAGTGGAATGGACACCGCGATGCCCTGACTCGAAATAAGGCCGGATATCCCTGCAGTGACTTCAATGCAGGCTCGTCTTGCATCTCCCAGGACGAAAGGATGTCTGAATCCCCTGTGGAAAGCACAGAGAAAGAATTAGTTCCCCACCTCATCGCGACCGATAGCCTCACATCCTTTGAAAACTCCAGAGGTACGCGGAGATCAGTGCCTCCAAAGGAGACGATGCCTGACTCCTCGTGAAACTTCATAGGAGTCCCAGGATTCCTGTGGCACTTGGAAAGGGACACTTGGTCTCCCGCCTCAGCTGGAGAGGCGTCCCAATTGCCCTGCCAAGCCTCGAGGAGAATCCAGAGTTGTCCCTCGCAACTAGGCAGGAGTCCTGACGTTGCTGAAGAAACACGTGGGTGGAAGGGCCATCCCCGTCGTAACTCGAGAATATACCCCAGGTTCCCGCCGCAACTCGAGAAAAACCATGAGACTTCCCCTCGCCGCGAGATGAGGCCCGATTCCCCTGCACTGCGTGCAGAGCAATTCCGTCTTGCACATCACACATGAAAGGAGCCTTGATTTCCTTGATGGCACTCCAGAGAAACCCCAAGAACACTGTTTCAAGGCTAGAGGGATCCTGAGGTCACTGTAGCAACACGAAAGAGCTCCGTGGACCCAAAATCAACTCGAGATGAGAGGTTAGTCCCTGGCTTCGACTCCAGAGGAATACCACCTTACCACAAGCACCTCAAGAGGAGGCTTCTCTCAGCTCTAGGTATGTGAGAGGGACCCTGAGTTTGCGGCCTCAAGTGGAATGGACACCGCGATGCCCTGACTCGAAATAAGGCCGGATATCCCTGCAGTGACAGGAATGCAGGCTCGTCTTGCATCTCCCAAGACGAAAGGGTGTCTGAATCCCCTGTGGAGACCACAGAGAAAGACCTAGTTCCCCACCTCATCGCGACCGATAGCCTCACATCCTTTGAAAACTCCAGAGGTATGCGGAGATCAGTGCCTCCAAAGGAGACGATGCCTGACTCCTCGTGAAACTTGATAGGAGACCCAGGATTGCTGTGGCACGTGGAAAGGGACCCTTGGTCTCCCGTCTCAGCTGGAGAGGCGTCCCAATTGCCCTGCCAAGCTTCGAGGAGAATCCCGAGTTGTCCCTCGCAACTAGGCAGGAGTCCTGACATGGCTGAACACACACGTGTGTGGAAGGGCCATCCCCGTCGTAACTCGAGAATATACCCCAGGTTCCTGCCGCAACTCGAGAAAAACCATGAGACTTCACCCTCGCCGCGAGATGAGGCCCGATTCCCCTGCACTGCGTGCAGAGCACTTCCGTGTTGCACATCACACATGAAAGGAGCCTTGATTTCCTTGATGGCACTCCAGAGAAACCCCAAGAACACGGTTTCAAGGCTAGAGGGATCCTGAGGTCACTATAGCAACACGAAAGAGCTCCGTGGACCAAGAATCAACACGAGATGAGAGGTTAGTCCCTGGCTTCGACTCCTGAGGAATACCACCTTACCACAAGCACCTCAAGAGGAGGCTTCTCTCAGCTCTAGGTATGTGAGAGGGTTCCTGAGTTTGCGGCCTCAAGTGGAATGGATATCGCAATGCCCTGACTCGAAATAAGGCCGGATATCCCTGCAGTGACTTGAATGCAGGCTCGTCTTGCATCTCCCAAGAAGAAAGGATGTCTGAATCCCCTGTGGAGACCACAGAGAAAGACCTAGTTCCCCACCTCATCGTGACCGGAGGCCTCACATCCTTTGAAAACTCCAGAGGTACGCGGAGATCAGTGCCTCCAAAGGAGACGATGCCTGACTCCTCGTGAAACTTGATAGGAGTCCCAGGATTCTTGTGGCACGTGGAAAGGGACCCTTGGTCTCCCGCCTCAGCTGGAGAGGCGTTCCAATTGCCCTGCCAAGCCTCGAGGAGAATCCCGAGTTGTGTCTCGCAACTAGGCAGGAGTCCTGACGTGGCTGAAGAAACACGTGGGTGGAAGGCCCATCCCCGTCGTAACTCGAGAATATACCCCAGGTTCCCGCCGCAACTCGAGAAAAACCATGAGACTTCCCCCTCGCCACGAGATGAGGCCCGATTCCCCTGTACTGCGTGCAGAGCAATTCCGTCTTGCACATCACACATGAAAGGAGCCTTGATTTCCTTGATGGCACTCCAGAGAAACCCCAAGAACACTGTTTCAAGGATAGAGGGATCCTGAGGTCACTGTAGCAACACGAAAGAACTCTGTGGACCAAAAATCAACTCGAAAAGAGAGGTTAGTCCCTGGATTCGTCTCCAGAGGAATACCACCTTACCACAAGCACCTCAAGAGGAGGCTTCTCTCAGCTCTAGGTATGTGAGAGGGACCCTGAGTTTGCGGCCTCAAGTGGAATGGACACCGCGATGCCCTGACTCGAAATAAGGCCGGATATCCCTGCAGTGACTTCAATGCAGGCTCGTCTTGCATCTCCCAGGACGAAAGGATGTCTGAATCCCCTGTGGAAAGCACAGAGAAAGACTTAGTTCCCCACCTCATCGCGACCGATAGCCTCACATCCTTTGAAAACTCCAGAGGTATGCGGAGATCAGTGCCTCCAAAGGAGACAACGCCTGACTCCTCGTGAAACTTGATAGGAGTCCCAGGATTCCTGTGGCACTTGGAAAGGGACACTCGGTCTCCCGTCTCATTTGGAGAGGCGTCCCAATTGCCCTGCCAAGCCTCGAGGAGAATCCAGAGTTGTCCCTCGCAACTAGGCAGGAGTCCTGACGTCGCTGAAGAAACACGTGGGTGGAAGGGCCATCCCCGTCGTAACTCGAGAATATACCCGAGGTTCCCGCCGCAACTCGAGAAAAACCATGAGACTTCCCCCTCGCTGCGAGATGAGGCCCGATTCCCCTGCACTGCGTGCAGAGCAATTCCGTGTTGCACATCACACATGAAAGGAGACTTGATTTCCTTGATGGCACTCCAGAGAAACCCCAAGAACACTGTTTCAAGGCTAGAGGGATCCTGAGGTCACTGTAGCAACACGAAAGAGCTCCGTGGGCCAAAAATCAACTCGAGATGAGAGGTTAGTCCCTGGCTTCGACTCCAGAGGAATACCACCTTACCACAAGCACCTCAAGAGGAGACTTCTCTCAGCTCTAGGTATGTGAGAGGGACCCTGAGTTTGCGGCCTCAAGTGGAATGGACACCGCGATGCCCTGACGCGAAATAAGGCTGGATATCCCTGCAGTGACTTGAATGCAGGCTCGTCTTGCATCTCCCAAGAAGAAAGGATGTCTGAATCCCCTGTGGAGACCACAGAGAAAGACCTAGTTCCCCACCTCATCGCGACCGGAGGCCTCACATCCTTTGAAAACTCCAGAGGTACGCGGAGATCAGTGCCTCCAAAGGAGACGATGCCTGACTCCTCGTGAAACTTGATAGGAGTCCCAGGATTCCTGTGGCACGTGGAAAGGGACCCTTGGTCTCCCGACTCAGCTGGAGAGGCGTCCCAATTGCCTTGCCAAGCCTCGAGGAGAATCCCGAGTTTTGTCTCACAACTAGGCAAGAGTGCTGACGTGGCTGAACAAACACGTGTGTGGAAGGGCCATCTCCGTCGTAACTCGAGAATATACCCCAGGTTCCCACCGCAACTCGAGAAAAACCATGAGACTTCCCCCTCGCCGCGAGATGAGGCCCGATTCCCCTGCACTGCGTGCAGAGCAATTCCGTGTTCCACATCACACATGAAAGGAGCCTTGATTTCCTTGATGGCACTCCAGAGAAACCCCAAGAACACTGTTTCAAGGCTAGAGGGATCCTGAGGTCACTGTAGCAACACGAAAGAGTTCCGTGGACCAAAAATCAACTCGAGATGAGAGGTTAGTCCCTGGCTTCGACTCCAGAGGAATACCACCTTACCACAAGCACCTCAAGAGGAGGCTTCTCTCAGCTCTAGGTATGTGAGAGGGACCCTGAGTTTGCGGCCTCAAGTGGAATGGACACCGCGATGCCCTGACTCGAAATAAGGCCGGATATCCCTGCAGTGACTGGAATGCAGGCTCGTCTTGCATCTCCCAAGACGAAAGGGTGCCGGAATCCCCTGTGGAGACCACAGAGAAAGACCTAGTTCCCCACCTCATCGCGACAGGAGGCCTCAAATCCTTTGAAAACTCCAGAGGTATGCGGAGATCAGTGCCTCCAAAGGAGACGATGCCTGACTCCTCGTGAAACTTGATAGGAGACCCAGGATTCCTGTGGCACATGGAAAGGGACCCTTGGTCTCCCGTCTCAGCTGGAGAGGCGTCCCAATTGCCCTGCAAAGCCTCGAGGAGAATCCCGAGTTCTCCCTCGCAACTAGGCAGGAGTCCTGACATGGCTGAACACACACGTGTGTGGAAGGGCCATCCCCGTTGGAACTCGAGAATATACCCCAGGTTCCCGCCGCAACTCGAGAAAAAACATGAGACTTCCCCCTCTCCGCGAGATGAGGCCCGATTCCCCTGCACTGCGTGCAGAGCAATTCCGTCTTGCACATCACACATGAAAGGAGCCTTGATTTCCTTGATGGCACTCCAGAGAAATCCCAAGAACACTGTTTCAAGGCTAGATGGATCCTGAGGTCACTGTAGCAACACGAAAGAGCTCCGTGGACCAAGAATCAAAACGAGATGAGAGGTTAGTCCCTGGCTTCGAATCCTGAGGAATACCACATTACCACAAGCACCACAAGAGGAGGCTTCTCTCAGCTCTAGGTATGTGAGAGGGACCCTGAGTTTGCGGCCTCAAGTGGAATGGACACCGCGATGCCCTGACTCGAAATAAGGCCGGATATCCCTGCACTGACTGGAATGCAGGCTCGTCTTGCATCTCACAAGACGAAACGGTGTCTGAATCCCCTGTGGAGACCACAGAGAAAGACCTAGTTCCCAACCTCATCGCGACAGGAGGCCTCAAATCCTTTGAAAACTCCAGAGGTATGCGGAGATCAGTGTCTCCAAAGGAGACGATGCCTGACTCCTCGTGAAACTTGATAGGAGACCCAGGATTCCTGTGGCACGTGGAAAGGGACCCTTGGTCTCCCGTCTCAGCTGGAGAGGCGTCCCAATTGCCCTGCAAAGCCTTGAGGAGAATCCCGAGTTGTCCCTCGCAACTAGGCAGGAGTCCTGACATGGCTGAACACACACGTGTGTGGAAGGGCCATCCCCGTCCTAACTCGAGAATATACCCCAGGTTCCCGCCGCAACTCGAGAAAAACCATGAGACTTCCCCCTCGATGCGAGATGAGGCCCGATTCCCCTGTACTGCGTGCAGAGCAATTCCGTCTTGCACATCACACATGAAAGGAGCCTTGATTTCCTTGATGGCACTCCAGAGAAACCCCAAGAACACTGTTTCAAGGATAGAGGGATCCTGAGGTCACTGTAGCAACACGAAAGAACTCTGTGGACCAAAAATCAACTCGAAAAGAGAGGTTAGTCCCTGGATTCGTCTCCAGAGGAATACCACCTTACCACAAGCACCTCAAGAGGAGGCTTCTCTCAGCTCTAGGTATGTGAGAGGGACCCTGAGTTTGCGGCCTCAAGTGGAATGGACACCGCGATGCCCTGACTCGAAATAAGGCCGGATATCCCTGCAGTGACTTCAATGCAGGCTCGTCTTGCATCTCCCAGGACGAAAGGATGTCTGAATCCCCTGTGGAAAGCACAGAGAAAGAATTAGTTCCCCACCTCATCGCGACCGATAGCCTCACATCCTTTGAAAACTCCAGAGGTACGCGGAGATCAGTGCCTCCAAAGGAGACGATGCCTGACTCCTCGTGAAACTTCATAGGAGTCCCAGGATTCCTGTGGCACTTGGAAAGGGACACTTGGTCTCCCGCCTCAGCTGGAGAGGCGTCCCAATTGCCCTGCCAAGCCTCGAGGAGAATCCAGAGTTGTCCCTCGCAACTAGGCAGGAGTCCTGACGTTGCTGAAGAAACACGTGGGTGGAAGGGCCATCCCCGTCGTAACTCGAGAATATACCCCAGGTTCCCGCCGCAACTCGAGAAAAACCATGAGACTTCCCCTCGCCGCGAGATGAGGCCCGATTCCCCTGCACTGCGTGCAGAGCAATTCCGTCTTGCACATCACACATGAAAGGAGCCTTGATTTCCTTCATGGCACTCCAGAGAAACCCCAAGAACACTGTTTCAAGGCTAGAGGGATCCTGAGGTCACTGTAGCAACACGAAAGAGCTCCGTGGGCCAAAAATCAACTCGAGATGAGAGGTTAGTCCCTGGCTTCGACTCCAGAGGAATACCACCTTACCACAAGCACCTCAAGAGGAGGATTCTCTCAGCTCTTGGTATGTGAGAGGGACCCTGAGTTTGCGGCCTCAAGTGGAATGGACACCGCGATGCCCTGACGCGAAATAAGGCTGGATATCCCTGCAGTGACTTGAATGCAGGCTCGTCTTGCATCTCCCGAGATGAAAGGATGTCTGAATCCCCTGTGGAGACCACAGAGAAAGACCTAGTTCCCCACCTCATGGCGACCGGAGGCCTCACATCCTTTGAAAACTCCAGAGGTACGTGGAGATCAGTGCCTCCAAAGGAGACGATGCCTGACTGCTCGTGAAACTTGATAGGAGTCCCAGGATTCCTGTGGCACGTGGAAAGGGACCCTTGGTCTCCCGCCTCAGCTGGAGAGGCGTCCCAATTGCCCTGCAAAGCCTCGAAGAGAATCCCGAGTTGTCCCTCGCAACTAGGCAGGAGTCCTGACATGGCTGAACACACACGTGTGTGGAAGGGCCATCCCCGTCGGAACTCGAGAATATACCCCAGGTTCCCGCCGCAACTCGAGAAAAACCATGAGACTTCCCCCTCTCCGCGAGATGAGGCCCGATTCCCCTGTACTGCGTGCAGAGCAATTCCGTCTTGCACATCACACATGAAAGGAGCCTTGATTTCCTTGATGGCACTCCAGAGAAACCCCAAGAACACTGTTTCAAGGCTAGAGGGATCCTGAGGTCACTGTAGCAACACGAAAGAGCTCCGTGGGCCAAAAATCAACTCGAGATGAGAGGTTAGTCCCTGGCTTCAACTCCAGACGAATACCACCTTACCACAAGCACCTCAAGAGGAGGCTTCTCTCAGCTCTAGGTATGTGAGAGGGACCCTGAGTTTGCGGCCTCAAGTGGAATGGACACCGCGATGCCCTGACGCGAAATAAGGCTGGATATCCCTGCAGTGACTTGAATGCAGGCTCGTCTTGCATCTCCCGAGATGAAAGGATGTCTGATTCCCCTGTGGAGACCACAGAGAAAGACCTAGTTCCCCACCTCATGGCGACCGGAGGCCTCACATCCTTTGAAAACTCCAGAGGTACGCGGAGATCAGTGCCTCCAAAGGAGACGATGCCTGACTCCTCGTGAAACTTGATAGGAGTCCCAGGATTCCTGTGGCACGTGGAAAGGGACCCTTGGTCTCCCGCCTCAGCTGGAGAGGCGTCCCAATTGCCCTGCAAAGCCTCGAGGAGAATCCTGAGTTGTCCCTCGCAACTAGGCAGGAGTCCTGACATGGCTGAACACACACGTGTGTGGAAGGGCCATCCCCGTCGTAACTCGAGAATATACCCCAGGTTCCCGCCGCAACTCGAGAAAAACCATGAGACTTCCCCCTCTCCGCGAGATGAGGCCCGATTCCCCTGAACTGCGTGCAGAGCAATTCCGTCTTGCACATCACACATGAAAGGAGCCTTGATTTCCTTGATGGCACTCCAGAGAAACCCCAAGAACACTGTTTCAAGGCTAGAGGGATCCTGAGGTCACTGTAGCAACACGAAAGAGCTCCGTGGACCAAGAATCAACACGAGATGAGAGGTTAGTCCCTGGCTTCGACTCCTGAGGAATACCACCTTACCACAAGCACCACAAGAGGAGGCTTCTCTCAGCTCTAGGTATGTGAGAGGGACCCTGAGTTTGCGGCCTCAAGTGGAATGGACACCGCGATGCCCTGACTCGAAATAAGGCCGGATATCCCTGCACTGACTGGAATGCAGGCTCGTCTTGCATCTCACAAGACGAAACGGTGTCTGAATCCCCTGTGGAGACCACAGAGAAAGACCTAGTTCCCAACCTCATCGCGACAGGAGTGCTCAAATCCTTTGAAAACTCCAGAAGTATGCGGAGATCAGTGTCTCCAAAGGAGACGATGCCTGACTCCTCGTGAAACTTGATAGGAGACCCAGGATTCCTGTGGCACGTGGAAAGGGACCCTTGGTCTCCCGTCTCAGCTGGAGAGGCGTCCCAATTGCCCTGCAAAGCCTCGAGGAGAATCCAGAGTTGTCCCTCGCAACTAGGCAGGAGTCCTGACATGGCTGAACACACACGTGTGTGG
Source organism: Cervus elaphus (assembly GCF_910594005.1). Taxonomy (NCBI): domain Eukaryota; kingdom Metazoa; phylum Chordata; class Mammalia; order Artiodactyla; family Cervidae; genus Cervus; species Cervus elaphus. The sequence continues at coordinate 8,036,020 of NC_057834.1, read as the reverse complement.
AAGGGCCATCCCCGTCGGAACTCGAGAATATACCCCAGGTTCCCGCCGCAACTCGAGAAAAACCATGAGACTTCCCCCTCTCCGCGAGATGAGGCCCGATTCCCCTGTACTGCGTGCAGAGCAATTACGTCTTGCACATCACACATGAAAGGAGCCTTGATTTCCTTGATGGCACTCCAGAGAAACCCCAAGAACACTGTTTCAAGGCGAGAGGGATCCTGAGGTCACTGTAGCAACACGAAAGAGCTCCGTGGGCCAAAAATCAACTCGAGATGAGAGGTTAGTCCCTGGCTTCAACTCCAGACGAATACCACCTTACCACAAGCACCTCAAGAGGAGGCTTCTCTCAGCTCTAGGTATGTGAGAGGGACCCTGAGTTTGCGGCCTCAAGTGGAATGGACACCGCGATGCCCTGACGCGAAATAAGGCTGGATATCCCTGCAGTGACTTGAATGCAGGCTCGTCTTGCATCTCCCGAGATGAAAGGATGTCTGATTCCCCTGTGGAGACCACAGAGAAAGACCTAGTTCCCCACCTCATGGCGACCGGAGGCCTCACATCCTTTGAAAACTCCAGAGGTACGCGGAGATCAGTGCCTCCAAAGGAGACGATGCCTGACTCCTCGTGAAACTTGATAGGAGTCCCAGGATTCCTGTGGCACGTGGAAAGGGACCCTTGGTCTCCCGCCTCAGCTGGAGAGGCGTCCCAATTGCCCTGCAAAGCCTCGAGGAGAATCCCGAGTTGTCCCTCGCAACTAGGCAGGAGTCCTGACATGGCTGAACACACACGTGGGTGGAAGGGCCATCCCCGTCCTAACTCGAGAATATACCCCAGGTTCCCGCCGCAACTCGAGCAAAACCATGAGACTTCCCCCTCGCCGCGAGATGAGGCCCGATTCCCCTGCACTGCGTGCAGAGCAATTCCGTGTTGCACATCACACATGAAAGGAGCCTTGATTTCCTTCACGGCACTCCAGAGAAACCCCAAGAATACTGTTTCAAGGCTAGAGGGATCCTGAGGTCACTGTAGCAACACGAAAGAGCTCCGTGGACCAAGAATCAACACGAGATGAAAGGTTAGTCCCTGGCTTCGACTCCTGAGGAATACCACCTTACCACAAGCACCTCAAGAGGAGGCTTCTCTCAGCTCTAGGTATGTGAGAGGGATCCTGAGTTTGCGGCCTCAAGTGGAATGGACACCGCGATGCCCTGACTCGAAATAAGGCCAGATATCCCTGCAGTGACTTGAATGCAGGCTCGTCTTGCATCTCCCAAGAAGAAAGGATGTCTGAATCCCCTGTGGAGACCACAGAGAAAGACCTAGTTCCCCACCTCATCGCGACCGGAGGCCTCACATCCTTTGAAAACTCCAGCGGTACGCGGAGATCAGTGCCTCCAAAGGAGACGATGCCTGACTCCTCGTGAAACTTGATAGGAGTCCCAGGATTCTTGTGGCACGTGGAAAGGGACCCTTGGTCTCCCGCCTCAGCTGGAGAGGCGTTCCAATTGCCCTGCCAACCCTCGAGGAGAATCCCGAGCTGTCCCTCGCAACTAGGCAGGAGTCCTGACGTGGCTGAACAAACACGTGGGTGGAAGGGCCATCCCCGTCGTAACTCGAGAATATACCCCAAGTTCCCGCCGCAACTCGAGAAAAACCATGAGACTTCTCCCTCGATGCGAGATGAGGCCCGATTCCCCTGTACTGCGTGCAGAGCAATTCCGTCTTGCACATCACACATGGAAGGAGCCTTGATTTCCTTGATGGCACTCCAGAGAAACCCCAAGAACACTGTTTCAAGGATAGAGGGATCCTGAGGTCACTGTAGCAACACGAAAGAACTCTGTGGACCAAAAATCAACTCGAAAAGAGAGGTTAGTCCCTGGATTCGTCTCCAGAGGAATACCACCTTACCACAAGCACCTCAAGAGGAGGATTCTCTCAGCTCTAGGTATGTGAGAGGGATCCTGAGTTTGCGGCCTCAAGTGGAATGGACACCGCGATGCCCTGACTCGAAATAAGGCCGGATATCCCTGCAGTGACTTCAATGCAGGCTCGTCTTGCATCTCCCAGGACGAAAGGATGTCTGAATCCCCTGTGGAAAGCACAGAGAAAGACTTAGTTCCCCACCTCATCGCGACCGATAGCCTCACATCCTTTGAAAACTCCAGAGGTACGCGGAGATCAGTGCCTCCAAAGGAGACGATGCCTGACTCCTCGTGAAACTTGATAGGAGTCCCAGGATTCCTGTGGCACTTGGAAAGGGACACTTGGTCTCCCGCCTCAGCTGGAGAGGCGTCCCAATTGCCCTGCCAAGCCTCGAGGATAATCCAGAGTTGTCCCTCGCAACTAGGCAGGAGTCCTGACGTTGCTGAAGAAACACGTGGGTGGAAGGGCCATCCCCGTCGTAACTCGAGAATATACCCCAGGTTCCCGCCGCAACTCGAGAAAAACCATGAGACTTCCCCCTCGCCGCGAGATGAGGCCCGATTCCCATGCACTGCGTGCAGAGCAATTCCGTCTTGCACATCACACATGAAAGGAGCCTTGATTTCCTTCATGGCACTCCAGAGAAACCCCAAGAACACTGTTTCAAGGCTAGAGGGATCCTGAGGTCACTGTAGCAACACGAAAGAGCTCCGTGGGCCAAAAATCAACTCGAGATGAGAGGTTATTCCCTGGCTTCAACTCCAGAGGAATACCACCTTACCACAAGCACCTCAAGAGGAGGCTTCTCTCAGCTCTAGGTATGTGAGAGGGACCCTGAGTTTGCGGCCTCAAGTGGAATGGACACCGCGATGCCCTGACGCGAAATAAGGCTGGATATCCCTGCAGTGACTTGAATGCAGGCTCGTCTTGCATCTCCCGAGATGAAAGGATGTCTGAATCCCCTGTGGAGACCACAGAGAAAGACCTAGTTCCCCACCTCATCGCGACCGAAGGCCTCACATCCTTTGAAAACTCCAGAGGTACGCGGAGATCAGTGCCTCCAAAGGAGACGATGCCTGACTCCTCGTGAAACTTGATAGGAGTCCCAGGATTCCTGTGGCACGTGGAAAGGGACCCTTGGTCTCCCGCCTCAGCTGGAGAGGCGTCCCAATTGCCTTGCCAAGCCTCGAGGAGAATCCCGAGTTGTGTCTCACAACTAGGCAAGAGTCCTGACGGGGCTGAACAAACACGTGTGTGGAAGGGCCATCCCCGTCGTAACTCGAGAATATACCCCAGGATCCCGCCGCAACTCGAGCAAAACCATGAGACTTCCCCCTCGCCGCGAGATGAGGCCCGATTCCCCTGCACTGCGTGCAGAGCAATTCTGTGTTGCACATCACACATGAAAGGAGCCTTGATTTCCTTCATGCCACTCCAGAGAAACCCCAAGAACACTGTTTCAAGGCTAGAGGGATTCTGAGGTCACTGTAGCAACACGAAAGAGCTCCGTGAACCAAAAATCAACTCGAGATGAGAGGTTAGTCCCTGGCTTCGACTCCAGAGGAATACCACCTTACCACAAGCACCTCAAGAGGAGGCTTCTCTCAGCTCTAAGTATGTGAGAGGGACCCTGAGTTTGCGGCCTCAATTGGAATGGACACCGCAAAGCCCTGACTCGAAATAAGGCCGGATATCCCTGCAGTGACTGGAATGCAGGCTCGTCTTGCATCTCCCAAGACGAAAGGGTGTCTGAATCCCCTGTGCAGACCACAGAGAACGCCCTAGTTCCCCAACTCATCGCGACAGGAGGCCTCAAATCCTTTGAAAACTCCAGAGGTATGCGGAGATCAGTGCCTCCAAAGGAGACGATGCCTGACTCCTCGTGAAACTTGATAGGAGACCCAGGATTCCTGTGGCACGTGGAAAGGGACCCTTGGTCTCCCGTCTCAGCTGGAGAGGCGTCCCAATTTCCCTGCAAAGCCTCGAGGAGAATCCCGAGTTGTCCCTCGCAAGTAGGCAGGAGTCCTGACGTCGCTGAAGAAACACGTGGGTGGAAGGGCCATCCCCGTCGTAACTCGAGAATATACCCCAGGTTCCCGCCGCAACTCGAGAAAAACCATGAGACTTCCCCCTCGCCGCGAGATGAGGCCCGATTCCCCTGCACTGCGTGCAGAGCAATTCCGTCTTGCACAGCACACATGAAAGGAGCCTTGATTTCCTTGATGGCACTCCAGAGAAACACCAAGAACACTGTTTCAAGGATAGAGGGATGCTGAGGTCACTGTAGCAACACGAAAGAACTCTGTGGACCAAAAATCAACTCGAAAAGAGAGGTTAGTCCCTGGATTCGTCTCCAGAGGAATACCACCTTACCACAAGCACCTCAAGAGGAGGCTTCTCTCAGCTCTAGGTATGTGAGAGGGACCCTGATTTTGCGGCCTCAAGTGGAATGGACACCGCGATGCCCTGACTCGAAATAAGGCCGGATATTCCTGCAGTGACTTCAATGCAGGCTCGTCTTGCATCTCCCAGGACGAAAGGATGTCTGAATCCCCTGTGGATAGCACAGAGAAAGACTTAGTTCCCCACCTCATCGCGACCGATAGCCTCACATCCTTTGAAAACTCCTGAGGTACGCGGAGATCAGTGCCTCCAAAGGAGACGATGCCTGACTCCTCGTGAAAATTGATAGGAGTCCCAGGATTCCTGTGGCACTTGGAAAGGGACACTTGGTCTCCCGCCTCAGCTGGAGAGGCGTCCCAATTGCCCTGCCAAGCCTCGAGGAGAATCCAGCGTTGTCCCTCGCAACTAGGCAGGAGTCCTGACGTCGCTGAAGAAACACGTGGGTGGAAGGGCCATCCCCGTCGTAACTCGAGAATATACACCAGGTTCCCGCCGCAACTTGAGAAAAACCATGAGACTTCCCCCTCGCCGCGAGATGAGGCCCGATTCCCCTGCACTGCATGCAGAGCAATTCCGTGTTGCACATCACACATGAAAGGAGCCTTGATTTCCTTGATGGCACTCCAGAGAAACCCCAAGAACACTGTTTCAAGGCTAGAGGGATCCTGAGGTCACTGTAGCAACACGAAAGAGCTCCGTGGGCGAAAAATCAACTCGAGATGAGAGGTTAGTCCCTGGCTTCGACTCCAGAGGAATACCACCTTACCACAAGCACCTCAAGAGGAGGCTTCTCTCAGCTCTAGGTTTGTGACAGTGACCCTGATTTTGCGGCCTCAAGTGGAATGGACACCGCGATGCCCTGAGGCGAAATAAGGCTGGATATCCCTGCAGTGACTTGAATGCAGGCTCGTATTGCATCTCCCAAGATGAAAGGATGTCTGAATCCACTGTGGAGACCACAGAGTAAGACCTAGTTCCCCACCTCATCGCGACCGGAGGCCTCACATCCTTTGAAAACTCCAGAGGTACGCGGAGATCAGTGCCTCCAAAGGAGACGATGCCTGACTCCTCGTGAAACTTGATAGGAGTCCCAGGATTCCTGTGGCACGTGGAAAGGGACCCTTGGTCTCCCGCCTCAGCTGGAGAGGCGTCCCAATTGCCTTGCCAAGCCCCGAGGAGAATCCCGAGTTGTGTCTCGCAACTAGGCAAGAGTCCTGACGTGGCTGAACAAACACGTGTGTGGAAGGGCCATCCCCGTCGTAACTCGAGAATATACTCCAGGTTCCCGCCGCAACTCGAGCAAAACCATGAGACTTCCCCCTCGCCGCGAGATGAGGCCCGATTCCCCTGCACTGCGTGCAGAGCAATTCTGTGTTGCACATCACACATGAAAGGAGCCTTGATTTCCTTCATGGCACTCCAGAGAAACCCCAAGAACACTGTTTCAAGGCTAGAGGGATCCTGAGGTCACTGTAGCAACACGAAAGAGCTCCGTGAACCAAAAATCAACTCGAGATGAGAGGTTAGTCCCTGGCTTCGTCTCCAGAGGAATACCACCTTACCACAAGCACCTCAAGAGGAGGCTTCTCTCAGCTCTAGGTATGTGAGAGGGACCCTGAGTTTGCGGCCTCAATTGGAATGGACACCGCGATGCCCTGACTCGAAATAAGGCCGGATATCCCTGCAGTGACTGGAATGCAGGCTCGTCTTGCATCTCCCAAGACGAAAGGGTGTCTGAATCCCCTGTGCAGACCACAGAGAACGCCCTAGTTCCCCAACTCATCGCGACAGGAAGCCTCAAATCCTTTGAAAACTCCAGAGGTATGCGGAGATCAGTGCCTCCAAAGGAGACGATGCCTGACTCCTCGTGAAACTTGATAGGAGACCCAGGATTCCTGTGGCACGTGGAAAGGGACCCTTGGTCTCCCGTCTCAGCTGGAGAGGCGTCCCAATTGCCCTGCAAAGCCTCGAGGAGAATCCCGAGTTGTCCCTCGCAAGTAGGCAGGAGTCCTGACGTCGCTGAAGAAACACGTGGGTGGAAGGGCCATCCCCGTCGTAACTCGAGAATATACCCCAGGTTCCCGCCGCAACTCGAGAAAAACCATGAGACTTCCCCCTCCCCGCGAGATGAGGCCCGATTCCCCTGCACTGCGAGCAGAGCAATTCCGTCTTGCACATCACACATGAAAGGAGCCTTGATTTCCTTGATGGCACTCCAGAGAAACACCAAGAACACTGTTTCAAGGATAGAGGGATGCTGAGGTCACTGTAGCAACACGAAAGAACTCTGTGGACCAAAAATCAACTCGAAAAGAGAGGTTAGTCCCTGGATTCGTCTCCAGAGGAATACCACCTTACCACAAGCACCTCAAGAGGAGGCTTCTCTCAGCTCTAGGTATGTGAGAGGGACCCTGAGTTTGCGGCCTCAAGTGGAATGGACACCGCGATGCCCTGACTCGAAATAAGGCCGGATATTCCTGCAGTGACTTCAATGCAGGCTCGTCTTGCATCTCCCAGGACGAAAGGATGTCTGAATCCCCTGTGGATAGCACAGAGAAAGACTTAGTTCCCCACCTCATCGCGACCGATAGCCTCACATCCTTTGAAAACTCCTGAGGTACGCGGAGATCAGTGCCTCCAAAGGAGACGATGCCTGACTCCTCGTGAAAATTGATAGGAGTCCCAGGATTCCTGTGGCACTTGGAAAGGAACACTTGGTCTCCCGCCTCAGCTGGAGAGGCGTCCCAATTGCCCTGCCAAGCCTCGAGGAGAATCCAGCGTTGTCCCTCGCAACTAGGCAGGAGTCCTGACGTCGCTGAAGAAACACGTGGGTGGAAGGGCCATCCCCGTCGTAACTCGAGAATATACCCCAGGTTCCCGCCGCAACTCGAGAAAAACCATGAGACTTCCCCCTCGCCGCGAGATGAGGCCCGATTCCCCTGCACTGCGTGCAGAGCAATTCCGTGTTGCACGTCACACATGAAAGGAGCCTTGATTTCCTTGATGGCACTCCAGAGAAACCCCAAGAACACTGTTTCAAGGCTAGAGGGATCCTGAGGTCACTGTAGCAACACGAAAGAGCTCCGTGGGCGAAAAATCAACTCGAGATGAGAGGTTAGTCCCTGGCTTCGACTCCAGAGGAATACCACCTTACCACAAGCACCTCAAGAGGAGGCTTCTCTCAGCTCTAGGTTTGTGACAGTGACCCTGATTTTGCGGCCTCAAGTGGAATGGACACCGCGATGCCCTGAGGCGAAATAAGGCTGGATATCCCAGCAGTGACTTGAATGCAGGCTCGTATTGCATCTCCCAAGATGAAAGGATGTCTGAATCCCCTGTGGAGACCACAGAGAAAGACCTAGTTCCCCACCTCATCGCGACCGGAGGCCTCACATCCTTTGAAAACTCCAGAGGTACGCGGAGATCAGTGCCTCCAAAGGAGACGATGCCTGACTCCTCGTGAAACTTGATAGGAGTCCCAGGATTCCTGTGGCACGTGGAAAGGGACCCTTGGTCTCCCGCCTCAGCTGGAGAGGCGTCCCAATTGCCTTGCCAAGCCTCGAGGAGAATCCCGAGTTGTGTCTCGCAACTAGGCAAGAGTCCTGACGTGGCTGAACAAACACGTGTGTGGAAGGGCCATCCCCGTCGTAACTCGAGAATATACCCCAGGTTCCCGCCGCAACTCGAGAAAAACCATGAGACTTCCCCCTCGCCGCGAGATGAGGCCCGATTCCCCTGCACTGCGTGCAGAGCAATTCTGTGTTGCACATCACACATGAAAGGAGCCTTGATTTCCTTCATGGCACTCCAGAGAAACCCCAAGAACACTGTTTCAAGGCTAGAGGGATCCTGAGGTCACTCTAGCAACACGAAAGAGCTCCATGGACCAAAAATCAACTCGAGATGAGAGGTTAGTCCCTGGCTTCGACTCCGGAGGAATACCACCTTACCACAAGCACCTCAAGAGGAGGCTTCTCTCAGCTCTAGGTATGTGAGAGGGACCCTGAGTTTGCGGCCTCAAGTGGAATGGACTCCGCGATGCCCTGACTCGAAATAAGGCTGCATATCCCTGCAGTGACTGGAATGCAGCCTCGTCTTGCATCTCCCAAGACGAAAGGGTGTCTGAATCCCCAGTGGAGACCACAGAGAAAGATCTAGTTCCCCACCTCATCGCGACAGGAGGCCTCAAATCCTTTGAAAACTCCAGAGGTATGCGGAGATCAGTGCCTCCAAAGGAGACGATGCCTGACACCTCGTGAAACTTGATAGGAGACCCAGGATTCCTGTGGCACGTGGAAAGGGACCCTTCGTCTCCCGTCTCAGCTGGAGAGGCGTCCCAATTGCCCTGCAAAGCCTCGAGGAGAATCCCGAGTTGTCCCTCGCAACTAGGCAGGAGTCCTGACGTCGCTGAACACACACGTGTGTGGAAGGGTCATCCCCGTCGTAACTCGAGAATATACCCCAGGTTCCCGCCGCAACTCGAGAAAAACCATGAGACTTCCCCCTTGCCGCGAGATGAGGCCCGATTCCCCTGCACTGCGTGCAGAGCAATTCCGTTTTGCACATCACACATGAAAGTAGCCTTGATTTCCTTGATGACACTCCAGAGAAACCCCAAGAACACTGTTTCAAGGCTAGAGGGATCCTGAGGTCACTGTAGCAACACGAAAGAGCTCCGTGGACCAAGAATCAACACGAGATGAGAGGTTAGTCCCTGGCTTCGACTCCTGAGGAATACCACCTTACCACAAGCACCTCAAGAGGAGGCTTCTCTCAGCTCTATGTATGTGAGAGGGACCTTGAGTTTGCGGCCTCAAGTGGAATGGACACCGCGATGCCCTGACGCGAAATAAGGCTGGATATCCCTGCAGTGACTTGAATGCAGGCTTGTCTTGCATCTCCCAAGATGAAAGGATGTCTGAATCCCCTGTGGAGACCACAGAGAAAGACCTAGTTCCCCACCTCATCGCGACCGGAGGCCTCACATCCTTTGAAAACTCCAGAGGTACGCGGAGATCAGTGCCTCCAAAGGAGACGATGCCTGACTCCTCGTGAAACTTGATAGGAGTCCCAGGATTCCTGTGGCACGTGGAAAGGGACACTTGGTCTCCCGCCTCAGCTGGAGAGGCGTCCCAATTGCCTTGCCAAGCCTCGAGGAGAATCCCGAGTTGTGTCTCGCAACTAGGCAAGAGTCCTGACGTGGCTGAACAAACATGTGTGTGGAAGGGCCATCCCCGTCGTAACTCGAGAATATACCCCAGGTTCCCGCCGCAACTCGAGCAAAACCATGAGACTTCCCCCTCGCCGCGAGATGAGGCCCGATTCCCCTGCACTGCGTGCAGAGCAATTCTGTGTTGCACATCACACATGAAAGGAGCCTTGATTTCCTTCATGCCACTCCAGAGAAACCCCAGGAACACTGTTTCAAGGCTAGAGGGATCCTGAGGTCACTGTAGCAACACGAAAGAGCTCCGTGGACCAAAAATCAACTCGAGCTGAGAGGTTAGTCCCTGGCTTCGACTCCAGAGGAATACCACCTTACCACAAGCACCTCAAGAGGAGGCTTCTCTCAGCTCTAGGTATGTGAGAGGGACCCTGAGTTTGCGGCCTCAAGTGGAATGGACTCCGCGATGCCCTGACTCGAAATAAGGCTGGATATCCCTGCAGTGACTGGAATGCAGCCTCGTCTTGCATCTCCCAAGACGAAACGGTGTCTGAATCCCCAGTGGAGACCACAGAGAAAGACCTAGTTCCCCACCTCATCGCGACAGGAGGCCTCAAATCCTTTGAAAACTCCAGAGGTATGCGGAGATCAGTGCCTCCAAAGGAGACGATGCCTGACACCTCGTGAAACTTGATAGGAGACCCAGGATTCCTGTGGCACGTGGAAAGGGACCCTTGGTCTCCCGTCTCAGCTGGAGAGGCGTCCCAATTGCCCTGCAAAGCCTCGAGGAGAATCCCGAGTTGTCCCTCGCAACTAGGCAGGAGTCCTGACGTCGCTGAACACACACGTGTGTGGAAGGGACATCCCCGTCGTAACTCGAGAATATACCCCAGGTTCCCGCCGCAACTCGAGAAAAACCATGAGACTTCCCCCTCGCCGCGAGATGAGGCCCGATTCCCCTGCACTGCGTGCAGAGCATTTCCGTGTTGCACATCACACATGAAAGGAGCCTTGATTTCCTTGATGACACTCCAGAGAAACCCCAAGAACACTGTTTCAAGGCTAGAGGGATCCTGAGGTCACTGTAGCAACACGAAAGAGCTCCGTGGACCAAGAATCAACACGAGATGAGAGGTTAGTCCCTGGCTTCGACTCCTGAGGAATACCACCTTACCACAAGCACCTCAAGAGGAGGCTTCTCTCAGCTCTATGTATGTGAGAGGGACCCTGAGTTTGCGGCCTCAAGTGGAATGGACACCGCGATGCCCTGACGCGAAATAAGGCTGGATATCCCTGCAGTGACTTGAATGCAGGCTCGTCTTGCATCTCCCAAGATGAAAGGATGTCTGAATCCCCTGTGGAGACCACAGGGAAAGACCTAGTTCCCCACCTCATCGCGACCGGAGGCCTCACATCCTTTGAAAACTCCAGAGGTACGCGGAGATCAGTGCCTCCAAAGGAGACGATGCCTGACTCCTCGTGAAACTTGATAGGAGTCCCAGGATTCCTGTGGCACGTGGAAAGGGACACTTGGTCTCCCGCCTCAGCTGGAGAGGCGTCCCAATTGCCTTGCCAAGCCTCGAGGAGAATCTTGAGTTGTGTCTCGCAACTAGGCAAGAGTCCTGACGTGGCTGAACAAACATGTGTGTGGAAGGGCCATCCCCGTCGTAACTCGAGAATATACCCCAGGTTCCCGCCGCAACTCGAGCAAAACCATGAGACTTCCCCCTCGCCGCGAGATGAGGCCCGATTCCCCTGCACTGCGTGCAGAGCAATTCTGTGTTGCACATCACACATGAAAGGAGCCTTGATTTCCTTCATGGCACTCCAGAGAAACCCCAAGAACATTGTTTCAAGGCTAGAGGGATCCTGAGGTCACTGTAGCAACACGAAAGAGCTCCGTGGACCAAAAATCAACTCGATATGAGAGGTTAGTCCCTGGCTTCGACTCCAGAGGAATACCACCTTACCACAAGCACCTCAAGAGGAGGCTTCTCTCAGCTCTAGGTATGTGAGAGGGACCCTGAGTTTGCGCCCTCAAGTGGAATGGACACCGTGATGCCCTGATTCCAAATAAGGCCGGATATCCCTACAGTGACTGGAAAGCAGGCTCGTCTTGCATCTCCCAAGACGAAAGGGTGTCTGGATCCCCTGTGGAGACCACAGAGAAAGACCTAGTTCCCCACCTCATCGCGACAGGAGGCCTCAAATCCTTTGAAAACTCCAGAGGTATGCGGAGACCAGTGCCTCCAAAGGAGACGATGCCTGACTCCTCGTGAAACTTGATAGGAGACCCAGGATTCCTGTGGCACGTGGAAAGGGACCCTTGGTCTCCCGTCTCAGCTGGAGAGGCGTCCCAATTGTCCTGCAAAGCCTCGAGGAGAATCCAGAGTTGTCCCTCGCAAATAGGCAGGAGTCCTGACGTCGCTGAACACACACGTGTGTGGAAGGGCCATCCCCGTCGTAACTCGAAAATATACCCCAGGTTCCCGCCGCAACTCGAGAAAAACCATGAGACTTCCCCCTCGCCGCGAGATGAGGCCCGATTCCCCTGCACTGCGTGCAGAGCAATTCCGTCTTGCACATCACACATGAAAGGAGCCTTGATTTCCTTGATGGCACTCCAGAGAAACCCCAAGAACACTGTTTCAAGGCTAGAGGGATCCTGAGGTCACTGTAGCAACACGAACGAGCTCGGTGGACCAAGAATCAACACGAGATGAGAGGTTAGTCCCTGGCTTCGACTCCAGAGGAATACCACCTTACCACAAGCACCTCAAGAGGAGGCTTCTCTCAGCTCTAGGTATGTGAGAGGGATCCTGAGTTTGCGGCCTCAAGTGGAATGGACACCGCGATGCCCTGACTCGAAATAAGGCCGGATATCCCTGCAGTGACTTCAATGCAGGCTCGTCTTGCATCTCCCAAGAAGAAAGGATGTCTGAATCCCCTGTGGAGACCACAGAGAAAGACCTAGTTCCCCACCTCATCGCGACCGGAGGCCTCACATCCTTTGAAAACTCCAGAGGTACGCGGAGATCAGTGCCTCCAAAGGAGACGATGCCTGACTCCTCGTGAAACTTGATAGGAGTCCCAGGATTCCTGTGGCACGTGGAAAGGGACCCTTGGTCTCCCGCCTCAGCTGGAGAGGCGTTCCAATTGCCCTGCCAAGCCTCGAGGAGAATCCCGAGTTGTCCCTGGCAACTAGGCAGGAGTCCTGACGTGGCTGAACAAACACGTGTGTGGAAGGGCCATCCCCGTCGTAACTCGAGAATATACCCCAGGTTCCCGCCGCAACTCGAGAAAAACCATGAGACTTCCCCCTCGATGCGAGATGAGGCCTGATTCCCCTGTACTGCGTGCAGAGCAATTCCGTCTTGCACATCACACATGAAAGGAGCCTTGATTTCCTTGATGGCACTCCAGAGAAACCCCAAGAACACTGTTTCAAGGCTAGAGGGATCCTGAGGTCACTGTAGCAACACGAAAGAACTCTGTGGACCAAAACTCAACTCGAAAAGAGAGGTTAGTCCCTGGATTCGTCTCCAGAGGAATACCACCTTACCACAAGCACCTCAAGAGGAGGCTTCTCTCAGCTCTAGGTATGTGAGAGGGACCCTGAGTTTGCGGCCTCAAGTGGAATGGACTCCGCGATGCCCTGACTCGAAATAAGGCTGGATATCCCTGAGTGACTGGAATGCAGCCTCGTCTTGCATCTCCCAAGACGAAACGGTGTCTGAATCCCCAGTGGAGACCACAGAGAAAGACCTAGTTCCCCACCTCATCGCGACAGGAGGCCTCAAATCCTTTGAAAACTCCAGAGGTATGCGGAGATCAGTGCCTCCAAAGGAGACGATGCCTGACACCTCGTGAAACTTGATAGGAGACCCAGGATTCCTGTGGCACGTGGAAAGGGACACTTGGTCTCCCGTCTCAGCTGGAGAGGCGTCCCAATTGCCCTGCAAAGCCTCGAGGAGAATCCCGAGTTGTCCCTCGCAACTAGGCAGGAGTCCTGACGTCGCTGAACACACACGTGTGTGGAAGGGACATCCCCGTCGTAACTCGAGAATATACCCCAGGTTCCCGCCGCAACTCGAGAAAAACCATGAGACTTCCCCCTCGCCGCGAGATGAGGCCCGATTCCCCTGCACTGCGTGCAGAGCAATTCCGTGTTGCACATCACACATGAAAGGAGCCTTGATTTCCTTGATGACACTCCAGAGAAACCCCAAGAACACTGTTTCAAGGCTAGAGGGATCCTGAGGTCACTGTAGCAACACGAAAGAGCTCCGTGGACCAAGAATCAACACGAGATGAGAGGTTAGTCCCTGGCTTCGACTCCTGAGGAATACCACCTTACCACAAGCACCTCAAGAGGAGGCTTCTCTCAGCTCTATGTATGTGAGAGGGACCCTGAGTTTGCGGCCTCAAGTGGAATGGACACCGCGATGCCCTGACGCGAAATAAGGCTGGATATCCCTGCAGTGACTTGAATGCAGGCTTGTCTTGCATCTCCCAAGATGAAAGGGTGTCTGAATCCCCTGTGGAGACCACAGAGAAAGACCTAGTTCCCCACCTCATCGCGACCGGAGGCCTCACATCCTTTGAAAACTCCAGAGGTACGCGGAGATCAGTGCCTCCAAAGGAGACGATGCCTGACTCCTCGTGAAACTTGATAGGAGTCCCAGGATTCCTGTGGCACGTGGAAAGGGACACTTGGTCTCCCGCCTCAGCTGGAGAGGCGTCCCAATTGCCTTGCCAAGCCTCGAGGAGAATCTCGAGTTGTGTCTCGCAACTAGGCAAGAGTCCTGACGTGGCTGAACAAACATGTGTGTGGAAGGGCCATCCCCGTCGTAACTCGAGAATATACCCCAGGTTCCCGCCGCAACTCGAGAAAAACCATGAGACTTCCCCCTCGCCGCGAGATGAGGCCCGATTCCCCTGCACTGCGTGCAGAGCAATTCTGTGTTGCACATCACACATGAAAGGAGCCTTGATTTCCTTCATGGCACTCCAGAGAAACCCCAAGAACATTGTTTCAAGGCTAGAGGGATCCTGAGGTCACTGTAGCAACACGAAAGAGCTCCGTGGACCAAAAATCAACTCGATATGAGAGGTTAGTCCCTGGCTTCGACTCCAGAGGAATACCACCTTACCACAAGCACCTCAAGAGGAGGCTTCTCTCAGCTCTAGGTATGTGAGAGGGACCCTGAGTTTGCGGCCTCAAGTGGAATGGACACCGCGATGCCCTGACGCGAAATAAGGCTGGATATCCCTGCAGTGACTTGAATGCAGGCTTGTCTTGCATCTCCCAAGATGAAAGGATGTCTGAATCCCCTGTGGAGACCACAGAGAAAGACCTAGTTCCCCACCTCATCGCGACCGGAGGCCTCACATCCTTTGAAAACTCCAGAGGTACGCGGAGATCAGTGCCTCCAAAGGAGACGATGCCTGACTCCTCGTGAAACTTGATAGGAGTCCCAGGATTCCTGTGGCACGTGGAAAGGGACACTTGGTCTCCCGCCTCAGATGGAGAGGCGTCCCAATTGCCTTGCCAAGCCTCGAGGAGAATCTCGAGTTGTGTCTCGCAACTAGGCAAGAGTCCTGACGTGGCTGAACAAACATGTGTGTGGAAGGGCCATCCCCGTCGTAACTCGAGAATATACCCCAGGTTCCCGCCGCAACTCGAGGAAAACCAAGAGACTTCCCCCTCGCCGCGAGATGAGGCCCGATTCCCCTGCACTGCGTGCAGAGCAATTCTGTGTTGCACATCACACATGAAAGGAGCCTTGATTTCCTTCATGGCACTCCAGAGAAACCCCAAGAACATTGTTTCAAGGCTAGAGGGATCCTGAGGTCACTGTAGCAACACGAAAGAGCTCCGTGGACCAAAAATCAACTCGATATGAGAGGTTAGTCCCTGGCTTCGACTCCAGAGGAATACCACCTTACCACAAGCACCTCAAGAGGAGGCTTCTCTCAGCTCTAGGTATGTGAGAGGGACCCTGAGTTTGCGCCCTCAAGTGGAATGGACACCGTGATGCCCTGATTCGAAATAAGGCCGGATATCCCTACAGTGACTGGAAAGCAGGCTCGTCTTGCATCTCCCAAGACGAAAGGGTGTCTGGATCCCCTGTGGAGACCACAGAGAAAGACCTAGTTCCCCACCTCATCGCGACAGGAGGCCTCAAATCCTTTGAAAACTCCAGAGGTATGCGGAGACCAGTGCCTCCAAAGGAGACGATGCCTGACTCCTCGTGAAACTTGATAGGAGACCCAGGATTCCTGTGGCACGTGGAAAGGGACCCTTGGTCTCCCGTCTCAGCTGGAGAGGCGTCCCAATTGTCCTGCAAAGCCTCGAGGAGAATCCAGAGTTGTCCCTCGCAACTAGGCAGGAGTCCTGACGTCGCTGAACACACACGTGTGTGGAAGGGCCATCCCCGTCGTAACTCGAAAATATACCCCAGGTTCCCGCCGCAACTCGAGAAAAACCATGAGACTTCCCCCTCGCCGCGAGATGAGGCCCGATTCCCCTGCACTGCGTGCAGAGCAATTCCGTCTTGCACATCACACATGAAAGGAGCCTTGATTTCCTTGATGGCACTCCAGAGAAACCCCAAGAACACTGTTTCAAGGCTAGAGGGATCCTGAGGTCACTGTAGCAACACGAACGAGCTCGGTGGACCAAGAATCAACACGAGATGAGAGGTTAGTCCCTGGCTTCGACTCCAGAGGAATACCACCTTACCACAAGCACCTCAAGAGGAGGCTTCTCTCAGCTCTAGGTATGTGAGAGGGATCCTGAGTTTGCGGCCTCAAGTGGAATGGACACCGCGATGCCCTGACTCGAAATAAGGCCGGATATCCCTGCAGTGACTTCAATGCAGGCTCGTCTTGCATCTCCCAAGAAGAAAGGATGTCTGAATCCCCTGTGGAGACCACAGAGAAACACCTAGTTCCCCACCTCATCGCGACAGGAGGCCTCACATCCTTTGAAAACTCCAGAGGTACGCGGAGATCAGTGCCTCCAAAGGAGACGATGCCTGACTCCTCGTGAAACTTGATAGGAGACCCAGGATTCCTGTGGCACGTGGAAAGGGACCCTTGGTCTCCCGCCTCAGCTGGAGAGGCGTTCCAATTGCCCTGCCAAGCCTCGAGGAGAATCCCGAGTTGTCCCTGGCAACTAGGCAGGAGTCCTGACGTGGCTGAACAAACACGTGGGTGGAAGGGCCATCCCCGTCGTAACTCGAGAATATACCCCAGGTTCCCGCCGCAACTCGAGAAAAACCATGAGACTTCCCCCTCGCCGCGAGATGAGGCCCGATTCCCCTGCACTGCGTGCAGAGCAATTCCGTCTTGCACATCACACATGAAAGGAGCCTTGATTTCCTTGATGGCACTCCAGAGAAACCCCAAGAACACTGTTTCAAGGATAGAGGGATCCTGAGGTCACTGTAGCAACACGAAAGAACTCTGTGGACCAAAAATCAACTCGAAAAGAGAGGTTAGTCCCTGGATTCGTCTCCAGAGGAATACCACCTTACCACAAGCACCTCAAGAGGAGGCTTCTCTCAGCTCTAGGTATGTGAGAGGGACCCTGAGTTTGCGGCCTCAAGTGGAATGGACACCGCGATGCCCTGACTCGAAATAAGGCCGGATATCCCTGCAGTGACTTCAATGCAGGCACGTCTTGCATCTCCCAGGACGAAAGGATGTCTGAATCCCCTGTGGAAAGCACAGAGAAAGACTTAGTTCCCCACCTCATCGCGACCGGAGGCCTCACATCCTTTGAAAACTCCAGAGGTACACGGAGATCAGTGCCTCCAAAGGAGACGATGCCTGACTCCTCGTGAAACTTGATAGGAGTCCCAGGATTCCTGTGGCACTTGGAAAGGGACCCTTGGTCTCCCGCCTCAGCTGGAGAGGCGTCCCAATTGCCCTGCCAAGCCTCGAGGAGAATCCAGAGTTGTCCCTCGCAACTAGGCAGGAGTCCTGACGTCGCTGAAGAAACACGTGGGTGGAAGGGCCATCCCCGTCGTAACTCGAGAATATACCCCAGGTTCCCGCCGCAACTCGAGAAAAACCATGAGACTTCCCCCTCGCCGCGAGATGAGGCCCGATTCCCCTGCACTGCGTGCAGAGCAATTCCGTGTTGCACATCACACATGACAGTAGCCTTGATTTCCTTGATGGCACTCCAGAGAAACCCCAAGAACACTGTTTCAAGGCGAGAGGGATCCTGAGGTCACTGTAGCAACACGAAAGAGCTCCGTGGGCCAAAAATCAACTCGAGATGAGAGGTTAGTCCCTGGCTTCGACTCCAGAGGAATACCACCTTACCACAAGCACCTCAAGAGGAGGCTTCTCTCAGCTCTAGGTATGTGAGAGGGACCCTGAGTTTGCGGCCTCAAGTGGAATGGACACCGCGATGCCCTGACGCGAAATAAGGCTGGATATCCCTGCAGTGACTTGAATGCAGGCTCGTCTTGCATCTCCCAAGACGAAAGGATGTCTGAATCCCCTGTGGAGACCACAGAGAAAGACCTAGTTCCCCACCTCATCGCGACCGGAGGCCTCACATCCTTTGAAAACTCCAGAGGTACGCGGAGATCAGTGCCTCCAAAGGAGACGATGCCTGACTCCTCGTGAAACTTGATAGGAGTCCCAGGATTCCTGTGGCACGTGGAAAGGGACCCTTGGTCTCCCGCCTCAGCTGGAGAGGCGTCCCAATTGCCCTGCCAAGCCTCGAGGAGAATCCCGAGTTGTGTCTCGCAACTAGGCAGGAGTCCTGACGTGGCTGAACAAACACGTGTGTGGAAGGGCCATCCCCGTCGTAACTCGAGAATATACCCCAGGTTCCCGCCGCAACTCGAGAAAAACAATGAGACTTCCCCTTCGCCGCGAGATGAGGCCCGATTCCCCTGCACTGCGTGCAGAGCAATTCCGTGTTGCACATCACACATGAAAGGAGCCTTGATTTCCTTGATGGCACTCCAGAGAAACCCCAAGAACACTGTTTCAAGGCGAGAGGGATCCTGAGGTCACTGTAGCAACACGAAAGAGCTCCGTGGACGAAAAATCAACTCGAGATGAGAGGTTAGTCCCTGGCTTCGACTCCTGAGGAATACCACCTTACCACAAGCACCTCAAGAGGAGGCTTCTCTCAGCTCTAGGTATGTGAGAGGGACCCTGAGTTTGCGGCCTCAAGTGGAATGGACACCGCGATGCCCTGACTCGAAATAAGGCCGGATATCCCTGCAGTGACTGGAATGCAGGCTCGTCTTGCATCTCCCAGGACGAAAGGATGTCTGAATCCCCTGTGGAAAGCACAGAGAAAGACTTAGTTCCCCACCTCATCGCGACCGAAGGCCTTACATCCTTTGAAAACTCCAGAGGTACGTGGAGATCAGTGCCTCCAAAGGAGACGATGCCTGACTCCTCGTGAAACTTGATAGGAGTCCCAGGATTCTTGTGGCACGTGGAAAGGGACCCTTGGTCTCCCGCCTCAGCTGGAGAGGCGTTCCAATTGCCCTGCCAAGCTTCGAGGAGAATCCCGAGTTGTCCCTCGCAACTAGGCAGGAGTCCTGACGTGGCTGAAGAAACACGTGGGTGGAAGGGCCATCCCCGTCGTAACTCGAGAATATACCCCAGGTTCCCGCCGCAACTCGAGAAAAACCATGAGACTTCCCCCTCGCCGCGAGATGAGGCCCGATTCCCCTGCACTGCGTGCAGAGCAATTCTGTGTTGCACATCACACATGAAAGGAGCCTTGATTTCCTTCATGGCACTCCAGAGAAACCCCAAGAACACTGTTTCAAGGCTAGAGGGATCCTGAGGTCACTGTAGCAACACGAAAGCGCTCCGTGGACCAAAAATCAACTCGAGATGAGAGGTTAGTCCCTGGCTTCGACTCCAGAGGAATACCACCTTACCACAAGCACCTCAAGAGGAGGCTTCTCTCAGCTCTAGGTATGTGAGAGGGACCCTGAGTTTGCGGCCTCAAGTGGAATGGACACCACGATGCCCTGACTCGAAATAAGGCCGGATATCCCTGCAGTGACTGGAATGCAGGCTCGTCTTGCATCTCCCAAGACAAAAGGGTGTCTGAATCCCCTGTGGAGACCACAGAGAAAGACCTAGTTCCCCACCTCATCGCGACAGGAGGCCTCAAATCCTTTGAAAACTCCAGAGGTATGCGGAGATCAGTGCCTCCAAAGGAGACGATGCCTGACTCCTCATGAAACTTGATAGGAGACCCAGGATTCCTGTGGCACGTGGAAAGGGACCCTTGGTCTCCCGTCTCAGGTGGAGAGGCGTCCCAATTGCCCTGCAAAGCCTCGAGGAGAATCCCGAGTTGTCCCTCGCAACTAGGCAGGAGTCCTGACATGGCTGAACACACACGTGGGTGGAAGGGCCATCCCCGTCGTAACTCGAGAATATACCCCAGGTTCCCGCCGCAACTCGAGAAAAACCATGAGACTTCCCCCTCGCCGCGAGATGAGGCCCGATTCCCCTGCACTGCGTGCAGAGCAATTCCGTGTTGCACATCACACATGAAAGGAGCCTTGATTTCCTTGATGGCACTCCAGAGAAACCCCAAGAACACTGTTTCAAGGCTAGAGGGATCCTGAGGTCACTGTAGCAACACGAAAGAGCTCCGTGGACCAAGAATCAACACGAGATGAGAGGTTAGTCCCTGGCTTCGACTCCTGAGGAATACCACCTTACCACAAGCACCTCAAGAGGAGGCTTCTCTGAGCTCTAGGTATGTGAGAGGGACCCTGAGTTTGCGGCCTCAAGTGGAATGGACACCGCGATGCCCTGACTCGAAATAAGGCCGGATATCCCTGCAGTGACTTCAATGCAGGCTCGTCTTGCATCTCCCAGGAAGAAAGGATGTCTGAATCCCCTGTGGAAAGCACAGAGAAAGACTTAGTTCCCCACCTCATCGCGACCGGAGGCCTCACATCCTTTGAAAACTCCAGAGGTACGCGGAGATCAGTGCCTCCAAAGGAGACGATGCCTGACTCCTCGTGAAACTTGATAGGAGTCCCAGGATTCTTGTGGCACGTGGAAAGGGACCCTTGGTCTCCCGCCTCAGCTGGAGAGGCGTTCCAATTGCCCTACCAAGCCTCGAGGAGAATCCCGAGTTGTCCCTCGCAACTAGGCAGGAGTCCTGACGTGGCTGAAGAAACACGTGGGTGGAAGGGCCATCCCCGTCCTAACTCGAGAATATACCCCAGGTTCCCGCCGCAACTCGAGAAAAACCATGAGACTTCCCCCTCGATGCGAGATGAGGCCCGATTCCCCTGTACTGCGTGCAGAGCAATTCCGTCTTGCACATCACACATGAAAGGAGCCTTGATTTCCTTGATGGCACTCCAGAGAAAACCCAAGAACACTGTTTCAAGGATAGAGGGATCCTGAGGTCACTGTAGCAACACGAAAGAACTCTGTGGACCAAAAATCAACTCGAAAAGAGAGGTTAGTCCCTGGATTCGTCTCCAGAGGAATACCACCTTACCACAAGCACCTCAAGAGGAGGCTTCTCTCAGCTCTAGGTATGTGAGAGGGACCCTGAGTTTGCGGCCTCAAGTGGAATGGACACCGCGATGCCCTGACTCGAAATAAGGCCGGATATCCCTGCAGTGACTGGAATGCAGGCTCGTCTTGCATCTCCCAGGACGAAAGGATGTCTGAATCCCCTGTGGAAAGCACAGAGAAAGACTTAGTTCCCCACCTCATCGCGACCGAAGGCCTTACATCCTTTGAAAACTCCAGAGGTACGTGGAGATCAGTGCCTCCAAAGGAGACGATGCCTGACTCCTCGTGAAACTTGATAGGAGTCCCAGGATTCTTGTGGCACGTGGAAAGGGACCCTTGGTCTCCCGCCTCAGCTGGAGAGGCGTTCCAATTGCCCTGCCAAGCTTCGAGGAGAATCCCGAGTTGTCCCTCGCAACTAGGCAGGAGTCCTGACGTGGCTGAAGAAACACGTGGGTGGAAGGGCCATCCCCGTCGTAACTCGAGAATATACCCCAGGTTCCCGCCGCAACTCGAGAAAAACCATGAGACTTCCCCCTCGCCGCGAGATGAGGCCCGATTCCCCTGCACTGCGTGCAGAGCAATTCTGTGTTGCACATCACACATGAAAGGAGCCTTGATTTCCTTCATGGCACTCCAGAGAAACCCCAAGAACACTGTTTCAAGGCTAGAGGGATCCTGAGGTCACTGTAGCAACACGAAAGCGCTCCGTGGACCAAAAATCAACTCGAGATGAGAGGTTAGTCCCTGGCTTCGACTCCAGAGGAATACCACCTTACCACAAGCACCTCAAGAGGAGGCTTCTCTCAGCTCTAGGTATGTGAGAGGGACCCTGAGTTTGCGGCCTCAAGTGGAATGGACACCACGATGCCCTGACTCGAAATAAGGCCGGATATCCCTGCAGTGACTGGAATGCAGGCTCGTCTTGCATCTCCCAAGACAAAAGGGTGTCTGAATCCCCTGTGGAGACCACAGAGAAAGACCTAGTTCCCCACCTCATCGCGACAGGAGGCCTCAAATCCTTTGAAAACTCCAGAGGTATGCGGAGATCAGTGCCTCCAAAGGAGACGATGCCTGACTCCTCATGAAACTTGATAGGAGACCCAGGATTCCTGTGGCACATGGAAAGGGACCCTTGGTCTCCCGTCTCAGGTGGAGAGGCGTCCCAATTGCCCTGCAAAGCCTCGAGGAGAATCCCGAGTTGTCCCTCGCAACTAGGCAGGAGTCCTGACATGGCTGAACACACACGTGGGTGGAAGGGCCATCCCCGTCGTAACTCGAGAATATACCCCAGGTTCCCGCCGCAACTCGAGAAAAACCATGAGACTTCCCCCTCGCCGCGAGATGAGGCCCGATTCCCCTGCACTGCGTGCAGAGCAATTCCGTGTTGCACATCACACATGAAAGGAGCCTTGATTTCCTTGATGGCACTCCAGAGAAACCCCAAGAACACTGTTTCAAGGCTAGAGGGATCCTGAGGTCACTGTAGCAACACGAAAGAGCTCCGTGGACCAAGAATCAACACGAGATGAGAGGTTAGTCCCTGGCTTCGACTCCTGAGGAATACCACCTTACCACAAGCACCTCAAGAGGAGGCTTCTCTGAGCTCTAGGTATGTGAGAGGGACCCTGAGTTTGCGGCCTCAAGTGGAATGGACACCGCGATGCCCTGACTCGAAATAAGGCCGGATATCCCTGCAGTGACTTCAATGCAGGCTCGTCTTGCATCTCCCAGGAAGAAAGGATGTCTGAATCCCCTGTGGAAAGCACAGAGAAAGACTTAGTTCCCCACCTCATCGCGACCGGAGGCCTCACATCCTTTGAAAACTCCAGAGGTACGCGGAGATCAGTGCCTCCAAAGGAGACGATGCCTGACTCCTCGTGAAACTTGATAGGAGTCCCAGGATTCTTGTGGCACGTGGAAAGGGACCCTTGGTCTCCCGCCTCAGCTGGAGAGGCGTTCCAATTGCCCTACCAAGCCTCGAGGAGAATCCCGAGTTGTCCCTCGCAACTAGGCAGGAGTCCTGACGTGGCTGAAGAAACACGTGGGTGGAAGGGCCATCCCCGTCGTAACTCGAGAATATACCCCAGGTTCCCGCCGCAAC
This sequence comes from Cervus elaphus, assembly GCF_910594005.1. Classification (NCBI taxonomy): domain Eukaryota; kingdom Metazoa; phylum Chordata; class Mammalia; order Artiodactyla; family Cervidae; genus Cervus; species Cervus elaphus. Next base: position 8,012,885 of record NC_057834.1, on the reverse strand, counting down.
TCGAGAAAAACCATGAGACTTCCCCCTCGATGCGAGATGAGGCCCGATTCCCCTGTACTGCGTGCAGAGCAATTCCGTCTTGCACATCACACATGAAAGGAGCCTTGATTTCCTTGATGGCACTCCAGAGAAAACCCAAGAACACTGTTTCAAGGATAGAGGGATCCTGAGGTCACTGTAGCAACACGAAAGAACTCTGTGGACCAAAAATCAACTCGAAAAGAGAGGTTAGTCCCTGGATTCGTCTCCAGAGGAATACCACCTTACCACAAGCACCTCAAGAGGAGGCTTCTCTCAGCTCTAGGTATGTGAGAGGGACCCTGAGTTTGCGGCCTCAAGTGGAATGGACACCGCGATGCCCTGACTCGAAATAAGGCCGGATATCCCTGCAGTGACTTCAATGCAGGCACGTCTTGCATCTCCCAGAACGAAAGGATGTCTGAATCCCCTGGGGAAAGCACAGAGAAAGACTTAGTTCCCCACCTCATCGCGACCGATAGCCTCACATCCTTTGAAAACTCCAGAGGTATGCGGAGATCAGTGCCTCCAAAGGAGACGATGCCTGACTCCTCGTGAAACTTGATAGGAGTCCCAGGATTCCTGTGGCACGTGGAAAGGGACCCTTGGTCTCCCGCCTCAGCTGGAGAGGCGTCCCAATTGCCCTGCCAAGCCTCGAGGAGAATCCCGAGTTGTGTCTCGCAACTAGGCAGGTGTCCTGACGTGGCTGAACAAACACGTGTGTGGAAGGGCCATCCCCGTCGTAACTCGAGAATATACCCCAGGTTCCCGCCGCAACTCGCGAAAAACCATGAGACTTCCCCCTCGCCGCGAGATGAGGCCCGATTCCCCTGCACTGCGTGCAGAGCAATTCTGTGTTGCACATCACACATGAAAGGAGCCTTGATTTCCTTCATGGCACTCCAGAGAAACCCCAGGAACACTGTTTCAAGGCTAGAGGGATCCTGAGGTCACTGTAGCAACACGAAAGAGCTCCGTGGACCAAAAATCAACTCGAGCTGAGAGGTTAGTCCCTGGCTTCGACTCCAGAGGAATACCACCTTACCACAAGCACCTCAAGAGGAGGCTTCTCTCAGCTCTAGGTATGTGAGAGGGACCCTGAGTTTGCGGCCTCAAGTGGAATGGACTCCGCGATGCCCTGACTCGAAATAAGGCTGGATATCCCTGCAGTGACTGGAATGCAGCCTCGTCTTGCATCTCCCAAGACGAAACGGTGTCTGAATCCCCAGTGGAGACCACAGAGAAAGACCTAGTTCCCCACCTCATCGCGACAGGAGGCCTCAAATCCTTTGAAAACTCCAGAGGTATGCGGAGATCAGTGCCTCCAAAGGAGACGATGCCTGACATCTCGTGAAACTTGATAGGAGACCCAGGATTCCTGTGGCACGTGGAAAGGGACCCTTGGTCTCCCGTCTCAGGTGGAGAGGCGTCCCAATTGCCCTGCAAAGCCTCGAGGAGAATCCCGAGTTGTCCCTCGCAACTAGGCAGGAGTCCTGACGTCGCTGAACACACACGTGTGTGGAAGGGACATCCCCGTCGTAACTCGAGAATATACCCCAGGTTCCCGCCGCAACTCGAGAAAAACCATGAGACTTCCCCCTCGCCGCGAGATGAGGCCCGATTCCCCTGCACTGCGTGCAGAGCAATTCCGTGTTGCACATCACACATGAAAGGAGCCTTGATTTCCTTGATGACACTCCAGAGAAACCCCAAGAACACTGTTTCAAGGCTAGAGGGATCCTGAGGTCACTGTAGCAACACGAAAGAGCTCCGTGGACCAAGAATCAACACGAGATGAGAGGTTAGTCCCTGGCTTCGACTCCTGAGGAATACCACCTTACCACAAGCACCTCAAGAGGAGGCTTCTCTCAGCTCTATGTATGTGAGAGGGACCCTGAGTTTGCGGCCTCAAGTGGAATGGACACCGCGATGCCCTGACGCGAAATAAGGCCGGATATCCCTGCAGTGACTTGAATGCAGGCTCGTCTTGCATCTCCCAAGATGAAAGGATGTCTGAATCCCCTGTGGAGACCACAGGGAAAGACCTAGTTCCCCACCTCATCGCGACCGGAGGCCTCACATCCTTTGAAAACTCCAGAGGTACGCGGAGATCAGTGCCTCCAAAGGAGACGATGCCTGACTCCTCGTGAAACTTGATAGGAGTCCCAGGATTCCTGTGGCACGTGGAAAGGGACACTTGGTCTCCCGCCTCAGCTGGAGAGGCGTCCCAATTGCCTTGCCAAGCCTCGAGGAGAATCTCGAGTTGTGTCTCGCAACTAGGCAAGAGTCCTGACGTGGCTGAACAAACATGTGTGTGGAAGGGCCATCCCCGTCGTAACTCGAGAATATACCCCAGGTTCCCGCCGCAACTCGAGAAAAACCATGAGACTTCCCCCTCGCCGCGAGATGAGGCCCGATTCCCCTGCACTGCGTGCAGAGTAATTCTGTGCTGCACATCACACATGAAAGGAGCCTTGATTTCCTTCATGGCACTCCAGAGAAACCCCAAGAACATTGTTTCAAGGCTAGAGGGATCCTGAGGTCACTGTAGCAACACGAAAGAGCTCCGTGGACCAAAAATCAACTCGATATGAGAGGTTAGTCCCTGGCTTCGACTCCAGAGGAATACCACCTTACCACAAGCACCTCAAGAGGAGGCTTCTCTCAGCTCTAGGTATGTGAGAGGGACCCTGAGTTTGCGCCCTCAAGTGGAATGGACACCGTGATGCCCTGATTCGAAATAAGGCCGGATATCCCTACAGTGACTGGAAAGCAGGCTCGTCTTGCATCTCCCAAGACGAAAGGGTGTCTGGATCCCCTGTGGAGACCACAGAGAAAGAACTAGTTCCCCACCTCATCGCGACAGGAGGCCTCAAATCCTTTGAAAACTCCAGAGGTATGCGGAGACCAGTGCCTCCAAAGGAGACGATGCCTGACTCCTCGTGAAACTTGATAGGAGACCCAGGATTCCTGTGGCACGTGGAAAGGGACCCTTGGTCTCCCGTCTCAGCTGGAGAGGCGTCCCAATTGTCCTGCAAAGCCTCGAGGAGAATCCAGAGTTGTCCCTCGCAACTAGGCAGGAGTCCTGACGTCGCTGAACACACACGTGTGTGGAAGGGCCATCCCCGTCGTAACTCGAAAATATACCCCAGGTTCCCGCCGCAACTCGAGAAAAACCATGAGACTTCCCCCTCGCCGCGAGATGAGGCCCGATTCCCCTGCACTGCGTGCAGAGCAATTCCGTCTTGCACATCACACATGAAAGGAGCCTTGATTTCCTTGATGGCACTCCAGAGAAACCCCAAGAACACTGTTTCAAGGCTAGAGGGATCCTGAGGTCACTGTAGCAACACGAAAGAGCTCGGTGGACCAAGAATCAACACGAGATGAGAGGTTAGTCCCTGGCTTCGACTCCAGAGGAATACCACCTTACCACAAGCACCTCAAGAGGAGGCTTCTCTCAGCTCTAGGTATGTGAGAGGGATCCTGAGTTTGCGGCCTCAAGTGGAATGGACACCGCGATGCCCTGACTCGAAATAAGGCCGGATATCCCTGCAGTGACTTCAATGCAGGCTCGTCTTGCATCTCCCAAGAAGAAAGGATGTCTGAATCCCCTGTGGAGACCACAGAGAAAGACCTAGTTCCCCACCTCATCGCGACCGGAGGCCTCACATCCTTTGAAAACTCCAGAGGTACGCGGAGATCAGTGCCTCCAAAGGAGACGATGCCTGACTCCTCGTGAAACTTGATAGGAGTCCCAGGATTCCTGTGGCACGTGGAAAGGGACCCTTGGTCTCCCGCCTCAGCTGGAGAGGCGTTCCAATTGCCCTGCCAAGCCTCGAGGAGAATCCCGAGTTGTCCCTGGCAACTAGGCAGGAGTCCTGACGTGGCTGAACAAACACGTGGGTGGAAGGGCCATCCCCGTCGTAACTCGAGAATATACCCCAGGTTCCCGCCGCAACTCGAGAAAAACCATGAGACTTCCCCCTCGATGCGAGATGAGGCCTGATTCCCCTGTACTGCGTGCAGAGCAATTCCGTCTTGCACATCACACATGAAAGGAGCCTTGATTTCCTTGATGGCACTCCAGAGAAACCCCAAGAACACTGTTTCAAGGCTAGAGGGATCCTGAGGTCACTGTAGCAACACGAAAGAACTCTGTGGACCAAAACTCAACTCGAAAAGAGAGGTTAGTCCCTGGATTCGTCTCCAGAGGAATACCACCTTACCACAAGCACCTCAAGAGGAGGCTTCTCTCAGCTCTAGGTATGTGAGAGGGACCCTGAGTTTGCGGCCTCAAGTGGAATGGACTCCGCGATGCCCTGACTCGAAATAAGGCTGGATATCCCTGCAGTGACTGGAATGCAGCCTCGTCTTGCATCTCCCAAGACGAAACGGTGTCTGAATCCCCAGTGGAGACCACAGAGAAAGACCTAGTTCCCCACCTCATCGCGACAGGAGGCCTCAAATCCTTTGAAAACTCCAGAGGTATGCGGAGATCAGTGCCTCCAAAGGAGACGATGCCTGACACCTCGTGAAACTTGATAGGAGACCCAGGATTCCTGTGGCACGTGGAAAGGGACCCTTGGTCTCCCGTCTCAGCTGGAGAGGCGTCCCAATTGCCCTGCAAAGCCTCGAGGAGAATCCCGAGTTGTCCCTCGCAACTAGGCAGGAGTCCTGACGTCGCTGAACACACACGTGTGTGGAAGGGACATCCCCGTCGTAACTCGAGAATATACCCCAGGTTCCTGCCGCAACTCGAGAAAAACCATGAGACTTCCCCCTCGCCGCGAGATGAGGCCCGATTCCCCTGCACTGCGTGCAGAGCAATTCCGTGTTGCACATCACACATGAAAGGAGCCTTGATTTCCTTGATGACACTCCAGAGAAACCCCAAGAACACTGTTTCAAGGCTAGAGGGATCCTGAGGTCACTGTAGCAACACGAAAGAGCTCCGTGGACCAAGAATCAACACGAGATGAGAGGTTAGTCCCTGGCTTCGACTCCTGAGGAATACCACCTTACCACAAGCACCTCAAGAGGAGGCTTCTCTCAGCTCTATGTATGTGAGAGGGACCCTGAGTTTGCGGCCTCAAGTGGAATGGACACCGCGATGCCCTGACGCGAAATAAGGCTGGATATCCCTGCAGTGACTTGAATGCAGGCTCGTCTTGCATCTCCCAAGACGAAAGGATGTCTGAATCCCCTGTGGAGACCACAGAGAAAGACCTAGTTCCCCACCTCATCGCGACCGGAGGCCTCACATCCTTTGAAAACTCCAGAGGTACGCGGAGATCAGTGCCTCCAAAGGAGACGATGCCTGACTCCTCGTGAAACTTGATAGGAGTCCCAGGATTCCTGTGGCACGTGGAAAGGGACACTTGGTCTCCCGCCTCAGCTGGAGAGGCGTCCCAATTGCCTTGCCAAGCCTCGAGGAGAATCTCGAGTTGTGTCTCGCAACTAGGCAAGAGTCCTGACGTGGCTGAACAAACATGTGTGTGGAAGGGCCATCCCCGTCGTAACTCGAGAATATACCCCAGGTTCCCGCCGCAACTCGAGAAAAACCAAGAGACTTCCCCCTCGCCGCGAGATGAGGCCCGATTCCCCTGCACTGCGTGCAGAGCAATTCTGTGTTGCACATCACACATGAAAGGAGCCTTGATTTCCTTCATGGCACTCCAGAGAAACCCCAAGAACATTGTTTCAAGGCTAGAGGGATCCTGAGGTCACTGTAGCAACACGAAAGCGCTCCGTGGACCAAAAATCAACTCGATATGAGAGGTTAGTCCCTGGCTTCGACTCCAGAGGAATACCACCTTACCACAAGCACCTCAAGAGGAGGCTTCTCTCAGCTCTAGGTATGTGAGAGGGACCCTGAGTTTGCGCCCTCAAGTGGAATGGACACCGTGATGCCCTGATTCGAAATAAGGCCGGATATCCCTACAGTGACTGGAAAGCAGGCTCGTCTTGCATCTCCCAAGACGAAAGGGTGTCTGGATCCCCTGTGGAGACCACAGAGAAAGACCTAGTTCCCCACCTCATCGCGACAGGAGGCCTCAAATCCTTTGAAAACTCCAGAGGTATGCGGAGACCAGTGCCTCCAAAGGAGACGATGCCTGACTCCTCGTGAAACTTGATAGGAGACCCAGGATTCCTGTGGCACGTGGAAAGGGACCCTTGGTCTCCCGTCTCAGCTGGAGAGGCGTCCCAATTGTCCTGCAAAGCCTCGAGGAGAATCCAGAGTTGTCCCTCGCAACTAGGCAGGAGTCCTGACGTCGCTGAACACACACGTGTGTGGAAGGGCCATCCCCGTCGTAACTCGAAAATATACCCCAGGTTCCCGCCGCAACTCGAGAAAAACCATGAGACTTCCCCCTCGCCGCGAGATGAGGCCCGATTCCCCTGCACTGCGTGCAGAGCAATTCCGTCTTGCACATCACACATGAAAGGAGCCTTGATTTCCTTGATGGCACTCCAGAGAAACCCCAAGAACACTGTTTCAAGGCTAGAGGGATCCTGAGGTCACTGTAGCAACACGAACGAGCTCGGTGGACCAGGAATCAACACGAGATGAGAGGTTAGTCCCTGGCTTCGACTCCAGAGGAATACCACCTTACCACAAGCACCTCAAGAGGAGGCTTCTCTCAGCTCTAGGTATGTGAGAGGGATCCTGAGTTTGCGGCCTCAAGTGGAATGGACACCGCGATGCCCTGACTCGAAATAAGGCCGGATATCCCTGCAGTGACTTCAATGCAGGCTCGTCTTGCATCTCCCAAGAAGAAAGGATGTCTGAATCCCCTGTGGAGACCACAGAGAAACACCTAGTTCCCCACCTCATCGCGACCGGAGGCCTCACATCCTTTGAAAACTCCAGAGGTACGCGGAGATCAGTGCCTCCAAAGGAGACGATGCCTGACTCCTCGTGAAACTTGATAGGAGACCCAGGATTCCTGTGGCACGTGGAAAGGGACCCTTGGTCTCCCGCCTCAGCTGGAGAGGCGTTCCAATTGCCCTGCCAAGCCTCGAGGAGAATCCCGAGTTGTCCCTGGCAACTAGGCAGGAGTCCTGACGTGGCTGAACAAACACGTGGGTGGAAGGGCCATCCCCGTCGTAACTCGAGAATATACCCCAGGTTCCCGCCGCAACTCGAGAAAAACCATGAGACTTCCCCCTCGCCGCGAGATGAGGCCCGATTCCCCTGCACTGCGTGCAGAGCAATTCCGTCTTGCACATCACACATGAAAGGAGCCTTGATTTCCTTGATGACACTCCAGAGAAACCCCAAGAACACTGTTTCAAGGCTAGAGGGATCCTGAGGTCACTGTAGCAACACGAAAGAACTCTGTGGACCAAAAATCAACTCGAAAAGAGAGGTTAGTCCCTGGATTCGTCTCCAGAGGAATACCACCTTACCACAAGCACCTCAAGAGGAGGCTTCTCTCAGCTCTAGGTATGTGAGAGGGACCCTGAGTTTGCGGCCTCAAGTGGAATGGACACCGCGATGCCCTGACTCGAAATAAGGCCGGATATCCCTGCAGTGACTTCAATGCAGGCACGTCTTGCATCTCCCAGGACGAAAGGATGTCTGAATCCCCTGTGGAAAGCACAGAGAAAGACTTAGTTCCCCACCTCATCGCGACCGATAGCCTCACATCCTTTGAAAACTCCAGAGGTACACGGAGATCAGTGCCTCCAAAGGAGACGATGCCTGACTCCTCGTGAAACTTGATAGGAGTCCCAGGATTCCTGTGGCACTTGGAAAGGGACCCTTGGTCTCCCGCCTCAGCTGGAGAGGCGTCCCAATTGCCCTGCCAAGCCTCGAGGAGAATCCAGAGTTGTCCCTCGCAACTAGGCAGGAGTCCTGACGTCGCTGAAGAAACACGTGGGTGGAAGGGCCATCCCCGTCGTAACTCGAGAATATACCCCAGGTTCCCGCCGCAACTCGAGAAAAACCATGAGACTTCCCCCTCGCCGCGAGATGAGGCCCGATTCCCCTGCACTGCGTGCAGAGCAATTCCGTGTTGCACATCACACATGACAGTAGCCTTGATTTCCTTGATGGCACTCCAGAGAAACCCCAAGAACACTGTTTCAAGGCGAGAGGGATCCTGAGGTCACTGTAGCAACACGAAAGAGCTCCGTGGGCCAAAAATCAACTCGAGATGAGAGGTTAGTCCCTGGCTTCGACTCCAGAGGAATACCACCTTACCACAAGCACCTCAAGAGGAGGCTTCTCTCAGCTCTAGGTATGTGAGAGGGACCCTGAGTTTGCGGCCTCAAGTGGAATGGACACCGCGATGCCCTGACGCGAAATAAGGCTGGATATCCCTGCAGTGACTTGAATGCAGGCTCGTCTTGCATCTCCCAAGACGAAAGGATGTCTGAATCCCCTGTGGAGACCACAGAGAAAGACCTAGTTCCCCACCTCATCGCGACCGGAGGCCTCACATCCTTTGAAAACTCCAGAGGTACGCGGAGATCAGTGCCTCCAAAGGAGACGATGCCTGACTCCTCGTGAAACTTGATAGGAGTCCCAGGATTCCTGTGGCACGTGGAAAGGGACCCTTGGTCTCCCGCCTCAGCTGGAGAGGCGTTCCAATTGCCCTGCCAAGCCTCGAGGAGAATCCCGAGTTGTGTCTCGCAACTAGGCAGGAGTCCTGACGTGGCTGAACAAACACGTGTGTGGAAGGTTCATACCCGTCGTAACTCGAGAATATACCCCAGGTTCCCGCCGCAACTCGAGAAAAACAATGAGACTTCCCCTTCGCCGCGAGATGAGGCCCGATTCCCCTGCACTGCGTGCAGAGCAATTCCGTCTTGCACATCACACATGAAAGGAGCCTTGATTTCCTTCATGGCACTCCAGAGAAACCCCAAGAACACTGTTTCAAGGCGAGAGGGATCCTGAGGTCACTGTAGCAACACGAAAGAGCTCCGTGGACCAAAAATCAACTCGAGATGAGAGGTTAGTCCCTGGCTTCGACTCCTGAGGAATACCACCTTACCACAAGCACCTCAAGAGGAGGCTTCTCTCAGCTCTAGGTATGTGAGAGGGACCCTGAGTTTGCGGCCTCAAGTGGAATGGACACCGCGATGCCCTGACTCGAAATAAGGCCGGATATCCCTGCAGTGACTGGAATGCAGGCTCGTCTTGCATCTCCCAGGACGAAAGGATGTCTGAATCCCCCGTGGAAAGCACAGAGAAAGACTTAGTTCCCCACCTCATCGCGACCGAAGGCCTTACATCCTTTGAAAACTCCAGAGGTACGCGGAGATCAGTGCCTCCAAAGGAGACGATGCCTGACTCCTCGTGAAACTTGATAGGAGTCCCAGGATTCTTGTGGCACGTGGAAAGGGACCCTTGGTCTCCCGCCTCAGCTGGAGAGGCGTTCCAATTGCCCTGCCAAGCTTCGAGGAGAATCCCGAGTTGTCCCTCGCAACTAGGCAGGAGTCCTGACGTGGCTGAAGAAACACGTGGGTGGAAGGGCCATCCCCGTCGTAACTCGAGAATATACCCCAGGTTCCCGCCGCAACTCGAGAAAAACCATGAGACTTCCCCCTCGCCGCGAGATGAGGCCCGATTCCCCTGCACTGCGTGCAGAGCAATTCTGTGTTGCACATCACACATGAAAGGAGCCTTGATTTCCTTCATGGCACTCCAGAGAAACCCCAAGAACACTGTTTCAAGGCTAGAGGGATCCTGAGGTCACTGTAGCAACACGAAAGCGCTCCGTGGACCAAAAATCAACTCGAGATGAGAGGTTAGTCCCTGGCTTCGACTCCAGAGGAATACCACCTTACCACAAGCACCTCAAGAGGAGGCTTCTCTCAGCTCTAGGTATGTGAGAGGGACCCTGAGTTTGCGGCCTCAAGTGGAATGGACACCACGATGCCCTGACTCGAAATAAGGCCGGATATCCCTGCAGTGACTTGAATGCAGGCTCGTCTTGCATCTCCCAAGACGAAAGGGTGTCTGAATCCCCTGTGGAGACCACAGAGAAAGACCTAGTTCCCCACCTCATCGCGACAGGAGGCCTCAAATCCTTTGAAAACTCCAGAGGTATGCGGAGATCAGTGCCTCCAAAGGAGACGATGCCTGACTCCTCATGAAACTTGATAGGAGACCCAGGATTCCTGTGGCACGTGGAAAGGGACCCTTGGTCTCCCGTCTCAGGTGGAGAGGCGTCCCAATTGCCCTGCAAAGCCTCGAGGAGAATCCCGAGTTGTCCCTCGCAACTAGGCAGGAGTCCTGACATGGCTGAACACACACGTGGGTGGAAGGGCCATCCCCGTCGTAACTCGAGAATATACCCCAGGTTCCCGCCGCAACTCGAGAAAAACCATGAGACTTCCCCCTCGCCGCGAGATGAGGCCCGATTCCCCTGCACTGCGTGCAGAGCAATTCCGTGTTGCACATCACACATGAAAGGAGCCTTGATTTCCTTGATGGCACTCCAGAGAAACCCCAAGAACACTGTTTCAAGGCTAGAGGGATCCTGAGGTCACTGTAGCAACACGAAAGAGCTCCGTGGACCAAGAATCAACACGAGATGAGAGGTTAGTCCCTGGCTTCGACTCCTGAGGAATACCACCTTACCACAAGCACCTCAAGAGGAGGCTTCTCTGAGCTCTAGGTATGTGAGAGGGACCCTGAGTTTGCGGCCTCAAGTGGAATGGACACCGCGATGCCCTGACTCGAAATAAGGCCGGATATCCCTGCAGTGACTTCAATGCAGGCTCGTCTTGCATCTCCCAGGAAGAAAGGATGTCTGAATCCCCTGTGGAAAGCACAGAGAAAGACTTAGTTCCCCACCTCATCGCGACCGGAGGCCTCACATCCTTTGAAAACTCCAGAGGTACGCGGAGATCAGTGCCTCCAAAGGAGACGATGCCTGACTCCTCGTGAAACTTGATAGGAGTCCCAGGATTCTTGTGGCACGTGGAAAGGGACCCTTGGTCTCCCGCCTCAGCTGGAGAGGCGTTCCAATTGCCCTACCAAGCCTCGAGGAGAATCCCGAGTTGTCCCTCGCAACTAGGCAGGAGTCCTGACGTGGCTGAAGAAACACGTGGGTGGAAGGGCCATCCCCGTCGTAACTCGAGAATATACCCCAGGTTCCCGCCGCAACTCGAGAAAAACCATGAGACTTCCCCCTCGATGCGAGATGAGGCCCGATTCCCCTGTACTGCGTGCAGAGCAATTCCGTCTTGCACATCACACATGAAAGGAGCCTTGATTTCCTTGATGGCACTCCAGAGAAAACCCAAGAACACTGTTTCAAGGATAGAGGGATCCTGAGGTCACTGTAGCAACACGAAAGAACTCTGTGGACCAAAAATCAACTCGAAAAGAGAGGTTAGTCCCTGGATTCGTCTCCAGAGGAATACCACCTTACCACAAGCACCTCAAGAGGAGGCTTCTCTCAGCTCTAGGTATGTGAGAGGGACCCTGAGTTTGCGGCCTCAAGTGGAATGGACATCGCGATGCCCTGACTCGAAATAAGGCCGGATATCCCTGCAGTGACTTCAATGCAGGCACGTCTTGCATCTCCCAGAACGAAAGGATGTCTGAATCCCCTGGGGAAAGCACAGAGAAAGGCTTAGTTCCCCACCTCATCGCGACCGATAGCCTCACATCCTTTGAAAACTCCAGAGGTATGCGGAGATCAGTGCCTCCAAAGGAGACGATGCCTGACTCCTCGTGAAACTTGATAGGAGTCCCAGGATTCCTGTGGCACGTGGAAAGGGACCCTTGGTCTCCCGCCTCAGCTGGAGAGGCGTCCCAATTGCCCTGCCAAGCCTCGAGGAGAATCCCGAGTTGCGTCTCGCAACTAGGCAGGTGTCCTGACGTGGCTGAACAAACACGTGGGTGGAAGGGCCATCCCCGTCGTAACTCGAGAATATACCCCAGGTTCCCGCCGCAACTCGCGAAAAACCATGAGACTTCCCCCTCGCCGCGAGATGAGGCCCGATTCCCCTGCACTGCGTGCAGAGCAATTCCGTGTTGCACATCACACATGAAAGGAGCCTTGATTTCCTTGATGGCACTCCAGAGAAACCCCAAGAACACTGTTTCAAGGCTAGAGGGATCCTGAGGTCACTGTAGCAACACGAAAGAGCTCCGTGGACCAAAAATCAACTCGAGATGAGAGGTTAGTCCCTGGCTTCGACTCCTGAGGAATACCACCTTACCACAACCACCTCAAGAGGAGGCTTCTCTCAGCTCTAGGTATGTGAGAGGGACCCTGAGTTTGCGGCCTCAAGTGGAATGGACACCGCGATGCCCTGACTCGAAATAAGGCCGGATATCCCTGCAGTGACTGGAATGCAGGCTCGTCTTGCATCTCCCAGGACGAAAGGATGTCTGAATCCCCCGTGGAAAGCACAGAGAAAGACTTAGTTCCCCACCTCATCGCGACCGAAGGCCTTACATCCTTTGAAAACTCCAGAGGTACGCGGAGATCAGTGCCTCCAAAGGAGACGATGCCTGACTCCTCGTGAAACTTGATAGGAGTCCCAGGATTCTTGTGGCACGTGGAAAGGGACCCTTGGTCTCCCGCCTCAGCTGGAGAGGCGTTCCAATTGCCCTGCCAAGCTTCGAGGAGAATCCCGAGTTGTCCCTCGCAACTAGGCAGGAGTCCTGACGTGGCTGAAGAAACACGTGGGTGGAAGGGCCATCCCCGTCGTAACTCGAGAATATACCCCAGGTTCCCGCCGCAACTCGAGAAAAACCATGAGACTTCCCCCTCGCCGCGAGATGAGGCCCGATTCCCCTGCACTGCGTGCAGAGCAATTCTGTGTTGCACATCACACATGAAAGGAGCCTTGATTTCCTTCATGGCACTCCAGAGAAACCCCAAGAACACTGTTTCAAGGCTAGAGGGATCCTGAGGTCACTGTAGCAACACGAAAGCGCTCCGTGGACCAAAAATCAACTCGAGATGAGAGGTTAGTCCCTGGCTTCGACTCCAGAGGAATACCACCTTACCACAAGCACCTCAAGAGGAGGCTTCTCTCAGCTCTAGGTATGTGAGAGGGACCCTGAGTTTGCGGCCTCAAGTGGAATGGACACCACGATGCCCTGACTCGAAATAAGGCCGGATATCCCTGCAGTGACTGGAATGCAGGCTCGTCTTGCATCTCCCAAGACGAAAGGGTGTCTGAATCCCCTGTGGAGACCACAGAGAAAGACCTAGTTCCCCACCTCATCGCGACAGGAGGCCTCAAATCCTTTGAAAACTCCAGAGGTATGCGGAGATCAGTGCCTCCAAAGGAGACGATGCCTGACTCCTCATGAAACTTGATAGGAGACCCAGGATTCCTGTGGCACGTGGAAAGGGACCCTTGGTCTCCCGTCTCAGGTGGAGAGGCGTCCCAATTGCCCTGCAAAGCCTCGAGGAGAATCCCGAGTTGTCCCTCGCAACTAGGCAGGAGTCCTGACATGGCTGAACACACACGTGGGTGGAAGGGCCATCCCCGTCGTAACTCGAGAATATACCCCAGGTTCCCGCCGCAACTCGAGAAAAACCATGAGACTTCCCCCTCGCCGCGAGATGAGGCCCGATTCCCCTGCACTGCGTGCAGAGCAATTCCGTGTTGCACATCACACATGAAAGGAGCCTTGATTTCCTTGATGGCACTCCAGAGAAACCCCAAGAACACTGTTTCAAGGCTAGAGGGATCCTGAGGTCACTGTAGCAACACGAAAGAGCTCCGTGGACCAAGAATCAACACGAGATGAGAGGTTAGTCCCTGGCTTCGACTCCTGAGGAATACCACCTTACCACAAGCACCTCAAGAGGAGGCTTCTCTGAGCTCTAGGTATGTGAGAGGGACCCTGAGTTTGCGGCCTCAAGTGGAATGGACACCGCGATGCCCTGACTCGAAATAAGGCCGGATATCCCTGCAGTGACTTCAATGCAGGCTCGTCTTGCATCTCCCAGGAAGAAAGGATGTCTGAATCCCCTGTGGAAAGCACAGAGAAAGACTTAGTTCCCCACCTCATCGCGACCGGAGGCCTCACATCCTTTGAAAACTCCAGAGGTACGCGGAGATCAGTGCCTCCAAAGGAGACGATGCCTGACTCCTCGTGAAACTTGATAGGAGTCCCAGGATTCTTGTGGCACGTGGAAAGGGACCCTTGGTCTCCCGCCTCAGCTGGAGAGGCGTTCCAATTGCCCTACCAAGCCTCGAGGAGAATCCCGAGTTGTCCCTCGCAACTAGGCAGGAGTCCTGACGTGGCTGAAGAAACACGTGGGTGGAAGGGCCATCCCCGTCGTAACTCGAGAATATACCCCAGGTTCCCGCCGCAACTCGAGAAAAACCATGAGACTTCCCCCTCGATGCGAGATGAGGCCCGATTCCCCTGTACTGCGTGCAGAGCAATTCCGTCTTGCACATCACACATGAAAGGAGCCTTGATTTCCTTGATGGCACTCCAGAGAAAACCCAAGAACACTGTTTCAAGGATAGAGGGATCCTGAGGTCACTGTAGCAACACGAAAGAACTCTGTGGACCAAAAATCAACTCGAAAAGAGAGGTTAGTCCCTGGATTCGTCTCCAGAGGAATACCACCTTACCACAAGCACCTCAAGAGGAGGCTTCTCTCAGCTCTAGGTATGTGAGAGGGACCCTGAGTTTGCGGCCTCAAGTGGAATGGACATCGCGATGCCCTGACTCGAAATAAGGCCGGATATCCCTGCAGTGACTTCAATGCAGGCACGTCTTGCATCTCCCAGAACGAAAGGATGTCTGAATCCCCTGGGGAAAGCACAGAGAAAGGCTTAGTTCCCCACCTCATCGCGACCGATAGCCTCACATCCTTTGAAAACTCCAGAGGTATGCGGAGATCAGTGCCTCCAAAGGAGACGATGCCTGACTCCTCGTGAAACTTGATAGGAGTCCCAGGATTCCTGTGGCACGTGGAAAGGGACCCTTGGTCTCCCGCCTCAGCTGGAGAGGCGTCCCAATTGCCCTGCCAAGCCTCGAGGAGAATCCCGAGTTGCGTCTCGCAACTAGGCAGGTGTCCTGACGTGGCTGAACAAACACGTGGGTGGAAGGGCCATCCCCGTCGTAACTCGAGAATATACCCCAGGTTCCCGCCGCAACTCGCGAAAAACCATGAGACTTCCCCCTCGCCGCGAGATGAGGCCCGATTCCCCTGCACTGCGTGCAGAGCAATTCCGTGTTGCACATCACACATGAAAGGAGCCTTGATTTCCTTGATGGCACTCCAGAGAAACCCCAAGAACACTGTTTCAAGGCTAGAGGGATCCTGAGGTCACTGTAGCAACACGAAAGAGCTCCGTGGACCAAAAATCAACTCGAGATGAGAGGTTAGTCCCTGGCTTCGACTCCTGAGGAATACCACCTTACCACAACCACCTCAAGAGGAGGCTTCTCTCAGCTCTAGGTATGTGAGAGGGACCCTGAGTTTGCGGCCTCAAGTGGAATGGACACCGCGATGCCCTGACTCGAAATAAGGCCGGATATCCCTGCAGTGACTGGAATGCAGGCTCGTCTTGCATCTCCCAGGACGAAAGGATGTCTGAATCCCCTGTGGAAAGCACAGAGAAAGACTTAGTTCCCCACCTCAACGCGACCGGAGGCCTTACATCCTTTGAAAACTCCAGAGGTACGCGGAGATCAGTGCCTCCAAAGGAGATGATGCCTGACTCCTCGTGAAACTTGATAGGAGTCCCAGGATTCTTGTGGCACGTGGAAAGGGACCCTTGGTCTCCCGCCTCAGCTGGAGAGGCGTTCCAATTGCCCTGCCAAGCTTCGAGGAGAATCCCGAGTTGTCCCTCGCAACTAGGCAGGAGTCCTGACGTGGCTGAAGAAACACGTGGGTGGAAGGGCCATCCCCGTCGTAACTCGAGAATATACCCCAGGTTCCCGCCGCAACTCGAGAAAAACCATGAGACTTCCCCCTCGCCGCGAGATGAGGCCCGATTCCCCTGCACTGCGTGCAGAGCAATTCTGTGTTGCACATCACACATGAAAGGAGCCTTGATTTCCTTCATGGCACTCCAGAGAAACCCCAAGAACACTGTTTCAAGGCTAGAGGGATCCTGAGGTCACTGTAGCAACACGAAAGCGCTCCGTGGACCAAAAATCAACTCGAGATGAGAGGTTAGTCCCTGGCTTCGACTCCAGAGGAATACCACCTTACCACAAGCACCTCAAGAGGAGGCTTCTCTCAGCTCTAGGTATGTGAGAGGGACCCTGAGTTTGCGGCCTCAAGTGGAATGGACACCACGATGCCCTGACTCGAAATAAGCCCGGATATCCCTGCAGTGACTGGAATGCAGGCTCGTCTTGCATCTCCCAAGACGAAAGGGTGTCTGAATCCCCTGTGGAGACCACAGAGAAAGACCTAGTTCCCCACCTCATCGCGACAGGAGGCCTCAAATCCTTTGAAAACTCCAGAGGTATGCGGAGATCAGTGCCTCCAAAGGAGACGATGCCTGACTCCTCATGAAACTTGATAGGAGACCCAGGATTCCTGTGGCACGTAGAAAGGGACCCTTGGTCTCCCGTCTCAGGTGGAGAGGCGTCCCAATTGCCCTGCAAAGCCTCGAGGAGAATCCCGAGTTGTCCCTCGCAACTAGGCAGGAGTCCTGACATGGCTGAACACACACGTGGGTGGAAGGGCCATCCCCGTCGTAACTCGAGAATATACCCCAGGTTCCCGCCGCAACTCGAGAAAAACCATGAGACTTCCCCCTCGCCGCGAGATGAGGCCCGATTCCCCTGCACTGCGTGCAGAGCAATTCCGTGTTGCACATCACACATGAAAGGAGCCTTGATTTCCTTGATGGCACTCCAGAGAAACCCCAAGAACACTGTTTCAAGGATAGAGGGATCCTGAGGTCACTGTAGCAACACGAAAGAGCTCCATGGACCAAGAATCAACACGAGATGAAAGGTTAGTCCCTGGCTTCGACTCCTGAGGAATACCACCTTACCACAAGCACCTCAAGAAGAGGCTTCTCTCAGCTCTAGGTATGTGAGAGGGATCCTGAGTTTGCGACCTCAAGTGGAATGGACACTGCGATGCCCTGACTCGAAATAAGGCTGGATATCCCTGCAGTGACTTGAATGCAGGCTTGTATTGCATCTCCCAAGATGAAAGGATGTCTGAATCCCCTGTGGAGTCCACAGAGAAACACCTAGTTCCCCACCTCATCGCGACCGGAGGCCTCACATCCTTTGAAAACTCCAGAGGTACGTGGAGATCAGTGCCTCCAAAGGAGACGATGCCTGACTCCTCGTGAAACTTGATAGGAGTCCCAGGATTCTTGTGGCACGTGGAAAGGGACCCTTGGTCTCCCGCCTCAGCTGGAGAGGCGTTCCAATTGCCCTGCCAAGCCTCGAGGAGAATCCCGAGTTGTCCCTCGCAACTAGGCAGGAGTCCTGACGTGGCTGAACAAACACGTGTGTGGAAGGGCCATCCCCGTCGTAACTCGAGAATATACCCCAGGTTCCCGCCGCAACTCGCGAAAAACCATGAGACTTCCCCCTCGCCGCGAGATGAGGCCCGATTCCCCTGCACTGCGTGCAGAGCAATTCCGTGTTGCACATCACACATGAAAGGAGCCTTGATTTCCTTGATGGCACTCCAGAGAAACCCCAAGAACACTGTTTCAAGGCTAGAGGGATCCTGAGGTCACTGTAGCAACACGAAAGAGCTCCGTGGACCAAGAATCAACACGAGATGAGAGGTTAGTCCCTGGCTTCGACTCCTGAGGAATACCACCTTACCACAAGCACCTCAAGAGGAGGCTTCTCTCAGCTCTTGGTTTGTGAGAGGGACCCTGAGTTTGCGGCCTCAAGTGGAAT
Organism: Cervus elaphus; assembly: GCF_910594005.1. Lineage (NCBI taxonomy): Eukaryota > Metazoa > Chordata > Mammalia > Artiodactyla > Cervidae > Cervus > Cervus elaphus. Next base: position 7,995,028 of record NC_057834.1, on the reverse strand, counting down.
GGACACCGCGATGCCCTGACTCGAAATAAGGCCGGATATCCCTGCAGTGACTTCAATGCAGGCTCGTCTTGCATCTCCCAGGACGAAAGGATGTCTGAATCCCCTGTGGAAAGCACAGAGAAAGACTTAGTTCCCCACCTCATCGCGACCGATAGCCTCACATCCTTTGAAAACTCCAGAGGTACGCGGAGATCAGTGCCTCCAAAGGAGACGATGCCTGACTCCTCGTGAAACTTGATAGGAGTCCCAGGATTCCTGTGGCACTTGGAAAGGGACACTTGGTCTCCCGCCTCAGCTGGAGAGGCGTCCCAATTGCCCTGCCAAGCCTCGAGGAGAATCCAGAGTTGTCCCTTGCAACTAGGCAGGAGTCCTGACGTCGCTGAAGAAACACGTGGGTGGAAGGGCCATCCCCGTCGTAACTCGAGAATATACCCCAGGTTCCCGCCGCAACTCGAGAAAAACCATGAGACTTCCCCCTCGCCGCGAGATGAGGCCCGATTCCCCTGCACTGCGTGCATAGCAATTCCGTGTTGCACATCACACATGAAAGGAGCCTTGATTTCCTTGATGGCACTCCAGAGAAACCCCAAGAACACTGTTTCAAGGCTAGAGCGATCCTGAGGTCACTGTAGCAACACGAAAGAGCTTCGTGGGCCAAAAACCAACTCGAGATGAGAGGTTAGTCCCTGGCTTCGACTCCAGAGGAATACCACCTTACCACAAGCACCTCAAGAGGAGGCTTCTCTCAGCTCTAGGTATGTGAGAGGGACCCTGAGTTTGCGGCCTCAAGTGGAATGGACACCGCGATGCCCTGACACGAAATAAGGCTGGATATCCCTGCAGTGACTTGAATGCAGGCTCGTCTTGCATCTCCCAAGATGAAAAGATGTCTGAATCCCCTGTGGAGACCACAGAGAAAGACCTAGTTCCCCACCTTATCGTGACCGGAGGCCTCATATCCTTTGAAAACTCCAGAGGTACGCGGAGATCAGTGCCTCCAAAGGAGACGATGCCTGACTCCTCGTGAAACTTGATAGGAGTCCCAGGATTCCTGTGGCACGTGGAAAGGGACCCTTGGTCTCCCGCCTCAGCTGGAGAGGCGTCCCAATTGCCTTGCCAAGCCTCGAGGAGAATCCCGAGTTGTGTCTCGCAACTAGGCAAGAGTCCTGACGTGGCTGAACAAACACGTGTGTGGAAGGGCCATCCCCGTCGTAACTCGAGAATATACCCCAGGTTCCCACCGCAACTCGAGAAAAACCATGAGACTTCCCCCTCGCCGCGAGATGAGGCCCGATTCCCCTGCACTGCGTGCAGAGCAATTCTGTGTTGCACATCACACATGAAAGGAGCCTTGATTTCCTTCATGGCACTCCAGAGAAACCCCAAGAACACTGTTTCAAGTCTAGAGGGATCCTGAGGTCACTGTAGCAACACGAAAGAACTCCGTGCACCAAAAATCAACTCGAGATGAGAGGTTAGTCCCTGGCTTCGACTCCAGAGGAATACCACCTTACCACAAGCACCTCAAGAGGAGGCTTCTCTCAGCTCTAGGTATGTGAGAGGGACCCTGAGTTTGCGGCCTCAAGTGGAATGGACACCGCGATGCCCTGACTCGAAATAAGGCCGGATATCCCTGCAGTGACTGGAATGCAGGCTCGTCTTGCATCTCCCAAGAAGAAAGGATGTCTGAATCCCCTGTGGAGACCACAGAGAAACACCTAGTTCCCCACCTCATCGCGACCGGAGGCCTCACATCCTTTGAAAACTCCAGAGGTACGCGGAGATCAGTGCCTCCAAAGGAGACGATGCCTGACTCCTCGTGAAACTTGATAGGAGACCCAGGATTCCTGTGGCACGTGGAAAGGGACCCTTGGTCTCCCGCCTCAGCTGGAGAGGCGTTCCAATTGCCCTGCCAAGCCTCGAGGAGAATCCCGAGTTGTCCCTGGCAACTAGGCAGGAGTCCTGACGTGGCTGAACAAACACGTGGGTGGAAGGGCCATCCCCGTCGTAACTCGAGAATATACCCCAGGTTCCCGCCGCAACTCGAGAAAAACCATGAGACTTCCCCCTCGATGCGAGATGAGGCCTGATTCCCCTGTACTGCGTGCAGAGCAATTCCGTCTTGCACATCACACATGAAAGGAGCCTTGATTTCCTTGATGGCACTCCAGAGAAACCCCAAGAACACTGTTTCAAGGCTAGAGGGATCCTGAGGTCACTGTAGCAACACGAAAGAACTCTGTGGACCAAAACTCAACTCGAAAAGAGAGGTTAGTCCCTGGATTCGTCTCCAGAGGAATACCACCTTACCACAAGCACCTCAAGAGGAGGCTTCTCTCAGCTCTAGGTATGTGAGAGGGACCCTGAGTTTGCGTCCTCAAGTGGAATGGACACCGCGATGCCCTGACTCGAAATAAGGCCGGATATCCCTGCAGTGACTTCAATGCAGGCTCGTCTTGCATCTCCCAGGAAGAAAGGATGTCTGAATCCCCTGTGGAAAGCACAGAGAAAGACTTAGTTCCCCACCTCATCGCGACCGGAGGCCTCACATCCTTTGAAAACTCCAGAGGTACGGGGAGATCAGTGCCTCCAAAGGAGACGATGCCTGACTCCTCGTGAAACTTGATAGGAGTCCCAGGATTCTTGTGGCACGTGGAAAGGGACCCTTGGTTTCCCGCCTCAGCTGGAGAGGCGTTCCAATTGCCCTACCAAGCCTCGAAGAGAATCCCGAGTTGTCCCTCGCAACTAGGCAGGAGTCCTGACGTGGCTGAAGAAACACGTGGGTGGAAGGGCCATCCCCGTCGTAACTCGAGAATATACCCCAGGTTCCCGCCGCAACTCGAGAAAAACCATGAGACTTCCCCCTCGCCGCGAGATGAGGCCCGATTCCCCTGCACTGCGTGCATAGCAATTCCGTGTTGCACATCACACATGAAAGGAGCCTTGATTTCCTTGATGGCACTCCAGAGAAACCCCAAGAACACTGTTTCAAGGCTAGAGCGATCCTGAGGTCACTGTAGCAACACGAAAGAGCTTCGTGGGCCAAAAACCAACTCGAGATGAGAGGTTAGTCCCTGGCTTCGACTCCAGAGGAATACCACCTTACCACAAGCACCTCAAGAGGAGGCTTCTCTCAGCTCTAGGTATGTGAGAGGGACCCTGAGTTTGCGGCCTCAAGTGGAATGGACACCGCGATGCCCTGACACGAAATAAGGCTGGATATCCCTGCAGTGACTTGAATGCAGGCTCGTCTTGCATCTCCCAAGATGAAAAGATGTCTGAATCCCCTGTGGAGACCACAGAGAAAGACCTAGTTCCCCACCTTATCGCGACCGGAGGCCTCATATCCTTTGAAAACTCCAGAGGTACACGGAGATCAGTGCCTCCAAAGGAGACGATGCCTGACTCCTCGTGAAACTTGATAGGAGTCCCAGGATTCCTGTGGCACGTGGAAAGGGACCCTTGGTCTCCCGCCTCAGCTGGAGAGGCGTCCCAATTGCCTTGCCAAGCCTCGAGGAGAATCCCGAGTTGTGTCTCGCAACTAGGCAAGAGTCCTGACGTGGCTGAACAAACACGTGTGTGGAAGGGCCATCCCCGTCGTAACTCGAGAATATACCCCAGGTTCCCACCGCAACTCGAGAAAAACCATGAGACTTCCCCCTCGCCGCGAGATGAGGCCCGATTCCCCTGCACTGCGTGCAGAGCAATTCTGTGTTGCACATCACACATGAAAGGAGCCTTGATTTCCTTCATGGCACTCCAGAGAAACCCCAAGAACACTGTTTCAAGTCTAGAGGGATCCTGAGGTCACTGTAGCAACACGAAAGAACTCCGTGCACCAAAAATCAACTCGAGATGAGAGGTTAGTCCCTGGCTTCGACTCCAGAGGAATACCACCTTACCACAAGCACCTCAAGAGGAGGCTTCTCTCAGCTCTAGGTATGTGAGAGGGACCCTGAGTTTGCGGCCTCAAGTGGAATGGACACCGCGATGCCCTGACTCGAAATAAGGCCGGATATCCCTGCAGTGACTTCAATGCAGGCACGTCTTGCATCTCCCAGGACGAAAGGATGTCTGAATCCCCTGTGGAAAGCACAGAGAAAGACTTAGTTCCCCACCTCATCGCGACCGATAGCCTCACATCCTTTGAAAACTCCAGAGGTACACGGAGATCAGTGCCTCCAAAGGAGACGATGCCTGACTCCTCGTGAAACTTGATAGGAGTCCCAGGATTCCTGTGGCACTTGGAAAGGGACGCTTGGTCTCCCGCCTCAGCTGGAGAGGCGTCCCAATTGCCCTGCCAAGCCTCGAGGAGAATCCAGAGTTGTCCCTCGCAACTAGGCAGGAGTCCTGACGTCGCTGAAGAAACACGTGGGTGGAAGGGCCATCCCCGTCGTAACTCGAGAATATACCCCAGGTTCCCGCCGCAACTCGAGAAAAACCATGAGACTTCCCCCTCGCCGCGAGATGAGGCCCGATTCCCCTGCACTGCGTGCAGAGCAATTCCGTGTTGCACATCACACATGACAGTAGCCTTGATTTCCTTGATGGCACTCCAGAGAAACCCCAAGAACACTGTTTCAAGGCGAGAGGGATCCTGAGGTCACTGTAGCAACACGAAAGAGCTCCGTGGGCCAAAAATCAACTCGAGATGAGAGGTTAGTCCCTGGCTTCGACTCCAGAGGAATACCACCTTACCACAAGCACCTCAAGAGGAGGCTTCTCTCAGCTCTAGGTATGTGAGAGGGACCCTGAGTTTGCGGCCTCAAGTGGAATGGACACCGCGATGCCCTGACGCGAAATAAGGCTGGATATCCCTGCAGTGACTTGAATGCAGGCTCGTCTTGCATCTCCCAAGACGAAAGGATGTCTGAAGCCCCTGTGGAGACCACAGAGAAAGACCTAGTTCCCCACCTCATCGCGACCGATAGCCTCACATCCTTTGAAAACTCCAGAGGTACGCGGAGATCAGTGCCTCCAAAGGAGACGATGCCTGACTCCTCGTGAAACTTGATAGGAGTCCCAGGATTCCTGTGGCACGTGGAAAGGGACCCTTGGTCTCCCGCCTCAGCTGGAGAGGCGTCCCAATTGCCCTGCCAAGCCTCGAGGAGAATCCCGAGTTGTGTCTCGCAACTAGGCAGGAGTCCTGACGTGGCTGAACAAACACGTGTGTGGAAGGGCCATCCCCGTCGTAACTCGAGAATATACCCCAGGTTCCCGCCGCAACTCGAGAAAAACAATGAGACTTCCCCTTCGCCGCGAGATGATGCCCGATTCCCCTGCACTGCGTGCAGAGCAATTCCGTGTTGCACATCACACATGAAAGGAGCCTTGATTTCCTTGATGGCACTCCAGAGAAACCCCAAGAACACTGTTTCAAGGCTAGAGGGATCCTGAGGTCACTGTAGCAACACGAAAGAGCTCCGTGGACCAAAAATCAACTCGAGATGAGAGGTTAGTCCCTGGCTTCGACTCCTGAGGAATACCACCTTACCACAAGCACCTCAAGAGGAGGCTTCTCTCAGCTCTAGGTATGTGAGAGGGACCCTGAGTTTCCGGCCTCAAGTGGAATGGACACCGCGATGCCCTGACTCGAAATAAGGCCGGATATCCCTGCAGTGACTGGAATGCAGGCTCGTCTTGCATCTCCCAGGACGAAAGGATGTCTGAATCCCCTGTGGAAAGCACAGAGAAAGACTTAGTTCCCCACCTCATCGCGACCGGAGGCCTTACATCCTTTGAAAACTCCAGAGGTACGCGGAGATCAGTGCCTCCAAAGGAGACGATGCCTGACTCCTCGTGAAACTTGATAGGAGTCCCAGGATTCTTGTGGCACGTGGAAAGGGACCCTTGGTCTCCCGCCTCAGCTGGAGAGGCGTTCCAATTGCCCTGCCAAGCTTCGAGGAGAATCCCGAGTTGTCCCTCGCAACTAGGCAGGAGTCCTGACGTGGCTGAAGAAACACGTGGGTGGAAGGGCCATCCCCGTCGTAACTCGAGAATATACCCCAGGTTCCCGCCGCAACTCGAGAAAAACCATGAGACTTCCCCCTCGCCGCGAGATGAGGCCCGATTCCCCTGCACTGCGTGCAGAGCAATTCTGTGTTGCACATCACACATGAAAGGAGCCTTGATTTCCTTCATGGCACTCCAGAGAAACCCCAAGAACACTGTTTCAAGGCTAGAGGGATCCTGAGGTCACTGTAGCAACACGAAAGAGCTCCGTGGACCAAAAATCAACTCGAGATGAGAGGTTAGTCCCTGGCTTCGACTCCAGAGGAATACCACCTTACCACAAGCACCTCAAGAGGAGGCTTCTCTCAGCTCTAGGTATGTGAGAGGGACCCTGAGTTTGCGGCCTCAAGTGGAATGGACACCACGATGCCCTGACTCGAAATAAGGCCGGATATCCCTGCAGTGACTGGAATGCAGGCTCGTCTTGCATCTCCCAAGACGAAAGGGTGTCTGAATCCCCTGTGGAGACCACAGAGAAAGACCTAGTTCCCCACCTCATCGCGACAGGAGGCCTCAAATCCTTTGAAAACTCCAGAGGTATGCGGAGATCAGTGCCTCCAAAGGAGACGATGCCTGACTCCTCATGAAACTTGATAGGAGACCCAGGATTCCTGTGGCACGTGGAAAGGGACCCTTGGTCTCCCGTCTCAGGTGGAGAGGCGTCCCAATTGCCCTGCAAAGCCTCGAGGAGAATCCCGAGTTGTCCCTCGCAACTAGGCAGGAGTCCTGACATGGCTGAACACACACGTGGGTGGAAGGGCCATCCCCGTCGTAACTCGAGAATATACCCCAGGTTCCCGCCGCAACTCGAGAAAAACCATGAGACTTCCCCCTCGCCGCGAGATGAGGCCCGATTCCCCTGCACTGCGTGCAGAGCAATTCCGTGTTGCACATCACACATGAAAGGAGCCTTGATTTCCTTGATGGCACTCCAGAGAAACCCCAAGAACACTGTTTCAAGGCTAGAGGGATCCTGAGGTCACTGTAGCAACACGAAAGAGCTCCGTGGACCAAAAATCAACTCGAGATGAGAGGTTAGTCCCTGGCTTCGACTCCTGAGGAATACCACCTTACCACAACCACCTCAAGAGGAGGCTTCTCTCAGCTCTAGGTATGTGAGAGGGATCCTGAGTTTGCGACCTCAAGTGGAATGGACACCGCGATGCCCTGACTCGAAATAAGGCCGGATATCCCTGCAGTGACTTGAATGCAGGCTTGTATTGCATCTCCCAAGATGAAAGGATGTCTGAATCCCCTGTGGAGTCCACAGAGAAACACCTAGTTCCCCACCTCATCGCGACCGGAGGCCTCACATCCTTTGAAAACTCCAGAGGTACGTGGAGATCAGTGCCTCCAAAGGAGACGATGCCTGACTCCTCGTGAAACTTGATAGGAGTCCCAGGATTCTTGTGGCACGTGGAAAGGGACCCTTGGTCTCCCGCCTCAGCTGGAGAGGCGTTCCAATTGCCCTGCCAAGCCTCGAGGAGAATCCCGAGTTGTCCCTCGCAACTAGGCAGGAGTCCTGACGTGGCTGAACAAACACGTGTGTGGAAGGGCCATCCCTGTCGTAACTCGAGAATATACCCCAGGTTCCCGCCGCAACTCGAGAAAAACCATGAGACTTCCCCCTCGCCGCGAGATGAGGCCCGATTCCCCTGCACTGCGTGCAGAGCAATTCCGTGTTGCACATCACACATGAAAGGAGCCTTGATTTCCTTGATGGCACTCCAGAGAAACCCCAAGAACACTGTTTCAAGGCTAGAGGGATCCTGAGGTCACTGTAGCAACACGAAAGAGCTCCGTGGACCAAGAATCAACACGAGATGAGAGGTTAGTCCCTGGCTTCGACTCCTGAGGAATACCACCTTACCACAAGCACCTCAAGAGGAGGCTTCTCTCAGCTCTTGGTATGTGAGAGGGACCCTGAGTTTGCGGCCTCAAGTGGAATGGACACCGCGATGCCCTGACTCGAAATAAGGCCGGATATCCCTGCAGTGACTTCAATGCAGGCTCGTCTTGCATCTCCCAGGACGAAAGGATGTCTGAATCCCCTGTGGAAAGCACAGAGAAAGACTTAGTTCCCCACCTCATCGCGACCGATAGCCTCACATCCTTTGAAAACTCCAGAGGTACGCGGAGATCAGTGCCTCCAAAGGAGACGATGCCTGACTCCTCGTGAAACTTGATAGGAGTCCCAGGATTCCTGTGGCACTTGGAAAGGGACACTTGGTCTCCCGCCTCAGCTGGAGAGGCGTCCCAATTGCCCTGCCAAGCCTCGAGGAGAATCCAGAGTTGTCCCTTGCAACTAGGCAGGAGTCCTGACGTCGCTGAAGAAACACGTGGGTGGAAGGGCCATCCCCGTCGTAACTCGAGAATATACCCCAGGTTCCCGCCGCAACTCGAGAAAAACCATGAGACTTCCCCCTCGCCGCGAGATGATGCCCGATTCCCCTGCACTGCGTGCAGAGCAATTCCGTCTTGCACATCACACATGAAAGGAGCCTTGATTTCCTTGATGGCACTCCAGAGAAACCCCAAGAACACTGTTTCAAGGCTAGAGCGATCCTGAGGTCACTGTAGCAACACGAAAGAGCTTCGTGGGCCAAAAACCAACTCGAGATGAGAGGTTAGTCCCTGGCTTCGACTCCAGAGGAATACCACCTTACCACAAGCACCTCAAGAGGAGGCTTCTCTCAGCTCTAGGTATGTGAGAGGGACCCTGAGTTTGCGGCCTCAAGTGGAATGGACACCGCGATGCCCTGACTCGAAATAAGGCCGGATATCCCTGCAGTGACTTGAATGCAGGCTCGTCTTGCATCTCCCAAGATGAAAAGATGTCTGAATCCCCTGTGGAGACCACAGAGAAAGACCTAGTTCCCCACCTTATCGCGACCGGAGGCCTCATATCCTTTGAAAACTCCAGAGGTACGCGGAGATCAGTGCCTCCAAAGGAGACGATGCCTGACTCCTCGTGAAACTTGATAGGAGTCCCAGGATTCCTGTGGCACGTGGAAAGGGACCCTTGGTCTCCCGCCTCAGCTGGAGAGGCGTCCCAATTGCCTTGCCAAGCCTCGAGGAGAATCCCGAGTTGTGTCTCGCAACTAGGCAAGAGTCCTGACGTGGCTGAACAAACACGTGTGTGGAAGGGCCATCCCCGTCGTAACTCGAGAATATACCCCAGGTTCCCACCGCAACTCGAGAAAAACCATGAGACTTCCCCCTCGCCGCGAGATGAGGCCCGATTCCCCTGCACTGCGTGCAGAGCAATTCTGTGTTGCACATCACACATGAAAGGAGCCTTGATTTCCTTCATGGCACTCCAGAGAAACCCCAAGAACACTGTTTCAAGTCTAGAGGGATCCTGAGGTCACTGTAGCAACACGAAAGAACTCCGTGCACCAAAAATCAACTCGAGATGAGAGGTTAGTCCCTGGCTTCGACTCCAGAGGAATACCACCTTACCACAAGCACCTCAAGAGGAGGCTTCTCTCAGCTCTAGGTATGTGAGAGGGACCCTGAGTTTGCGGCCTCAAGTGGAATGGACACCGCGATGCCCTGACTCGAAATAAGGCCGGATATCCCTGCAGTGACTAGAATGCAGGCTCGTCTTGCATCTCCCAAGACGAAAGGGTGTCTGAATCCCCTGTGGAGACCACAGAGAAAGACCTAGTTCCCCACCTCATCGCGACAGGAGGCCTCAAATCCTTTGAAAACTCCAGAGGTACGCGGAGATCAGTGCCTCCAAAGGAGACGATGCCTGACTCCTCGTGAAACTTGATAGGAGACCCAGGATTCCTGTGGCACGTGGAAAGGGACCCTTGGTCTCCCGTCTCAGGTGGAGAGGCGTCCCAATTGCCCTGCAAAGCCTCGAGGAGAATCCCGAGTTGTCCCTCGCAACTAGGCAGGAGTCCTGACATGGCTGAACACACACGTGTGTGGAAGGGCCATCCCCGTCATAACTCGAGAATATACCCCAGGTCCCCGCCGCAACTCGAGAAAAACCATGAGACTTCCCCCTCGATGCGAGATGAGGCCCGATTCCCCTGTACTGCGTGCAGAGCAATTCCGTCTTGCACATCACACATGAAAGGAGCCTTGATTTCCTTGATGGCACTCCAGAGAAACCCCAAGAACACTGTTTCAAGGCTAGAGGGATCCTGAGGTCATTGTAGCAACACGAAAGAACTCTGTGGACCAAAAATCAACTCGAAAAGAGAGGTTAGTCCCTGGATTCGTCTCCAGAGGAATACCACCTTACCACAAGCACCTCAAGAGGAGGCTTCTCTCAGCTCTAGGTATGTGAGAGGGACCCTGAGTTTGCGGCCTCAAGTGGAATGGACACCGCGATGCCCTGACTCGAAATAAGGCCGGATATCCCTGCAGTGACTTCAATGCAGGCTCGGCTTGCATCTCCCAGGACGAAAGGATGTCTGAATCCCCTGTGGAAAGCACAGAGAAAGACTTAGTTCCCCACCTCTTCGCGACCGATAGCCTCACATCCTTTGAAAACTCCAGAGGTACGCGGAGATCAGTGCCTCCAAAGGAGACGATGCCTGACTCCTCGTGAAACTTGATAGGAGTCCCAGGATTCCTGTGGCACTTGGAAAGGGACACTTGGCCTCCCGCCTCAGCTGGAGAGGCGTCCCAATTGCCCTGCCAAGCCTCGAGGAGAATCCAGAGTTGTCCCTCGCAACTAGGCAGGAGTCCTGACGTCGCTGAAGCAACACGTGGGTGAAAGGGTCATCCTCGTCGTAACTCGAGAATATACCCCAGGTTCCCGCCGCAACTCGAGAAAAACCATGAGACTTCCCCCTCGCCGCGAGATGAGGCCCAATTCCCCTGCACTGCGTGCAGAGCAATTCCGTGTTGCACATCACACATGAAAGGAGCCTTGATTTCCTTGATGGCACTCCAGAGAAACCCCAAGAACACTGTTTCAAGGCTAGAGGGATCCTGAGGTCACTGTAGCAACACGAAAGAGCTCCGTGGGCCAAAAATCAACTCGAGATGAGAGGTTAGTCCCTGGCTTCGACTCCAGAGGAATACCACCTTACCACAAGCACCTCAAGAGGAGGCTTCTCTCAGCTCTAGGTATGTGAGAGGGACCCTGAGTTTGCGGCCTCAAGTGGAATGGACACCGCGATGCCCTTACTCGAAATAAGGCCGGATATCCCTGCAGTGACTTGAATGCAGGCTCGTCTTGCATCTCCCAAGATGAAAGGATGTCTGAATCCCCTGTGGAGACCACAGAGAAAGACCTAGTTCCCCACCTCATCGCGACCGGAGGCCTCAAATCCTTTGAAAACTCCAGAGGTATGCGGAGATCAGTGCCTCCAAAGGAGACGATGCCTGACTCCTCGTGAAACTTGATAGGAGACCCAGGATTCCTGTGGCACGTGGAAAGGGACCCTTGGTCTCCCGTCTCAGCTGGAGAGGCGTCCCAATTGCCCTGCAAAACCTCGAGGAGAATCCCGAGTTGTCCCTCGCAACTAGGCAGGAGTCCTGACATGGCTGAACACACACGTGTGTGGAAGGGCCATCCCCGTCGTAAATCGAGAATATACCCCAGGTTCCCGCCGCAACTCGAGAAAAACCATGAGACTTCCCCCTCGATGCGAGATGAGGCCCGATTCCCCTGCACTGCGTGCAGAGCAATTCCGTCTTGCACATCACACATGAAAGGAGCCTTGATTTCCTTGATGGCACTCCAGAGAAACCCCAAGAACACTGTTTCAAGGCTAGAGGGATCCTGAGGTCACTGTAGCAACACGAAAGAGCTCCGTGGACCAAGAATCAAAACGAGATGAGAGGTTAGTCCCTGGCTTCGACTCCTGAGGTATACCACATTACCACAAGCACCACAAGAGGAGGCTTCTCTCAGCTCTAGGTATGTGAGAGGGACCCTGAGTTTGCGGCCTCAAGTGGAATGGACACCGCGATGCCCTGACTCGAAATAAGGCCGGATATCCCTGCACTGACTGGAATGCATGCTCGTCTTGCATCTCACAAGACGAAACGGTGTCTGAATCCCCTGTGGAGACCACAGAGAAAGACCTAGTTCCCAACCTCATCGCGACAGGAGGCCTCAAATCCTTTGAAAACTCCAGAGGTATGCGGAGATCAGTGCCTCCAAAGGAGACGATGCCTGACTCCTCGTGAAACTTGATAGGAGACCCAGGATTGCTGTGGCACGTGGAAAGGGACCCTTGGTCTCCCGTCTCAGCTGGAGAGGCGTCCCAATTGCCCTGCCAAGCCTCGAGGAGAATCCCGAGTTGTCCCTCGCAACTAGGCAGGAGTCCTGACATGGCTGAACACACACGTGTGTGGAAGGGCCATCCCCGTCGTAACTCGAGAATATACCCCAGGTTCCTGCCGCAACTCGAGAAAAACCATGAGACTTCCCCCTCGCCGCGAGATGAGGCCCGATTCCCCTGCACTGCGTGCAGAGCAATTCCGTGATGCACATCACACATGAAAGGAGCCTTGATTTCCTTGATGGCACTCCAGAGAAACCCCAAGAACACGGTTTCAAGGCTAGAGGGATCCTGAGGTCACTGTAGCAACACGAAAGAGCTCCGTGGACCAAGAATCAACACGAGATGAGAGGTTAGTCCCTGGCTTCGACTCCTGAGGAATACCACCTTACCACAAGCACCTCAAGAGGAGGCTTCTCTCAGCTCTAGGTATGTGAGAGGGACCCTGAGTTTGCGGCCTCAAGTGGAATGGACACCGCGATGCCCTGACTCGAAATAAGGCCGGATATCCCTGCAGTGACTTCAATGCAGGCTCGTCTTGCATCTCCCAGGACGAAAGGATGTCTGAATCCCCTGTGGAAAGCACAGAGAAAGACTTAGTTCCCCACCTCATCGCGACCGATAGCCTCACATCCTTTGAAAACTCCAGAGGTATGCGGAGATCAGTGCCTCCAAAGGAGACGACGCCTGACTCCTCGTGAAACTTGATAGGAGTCCCAGGATTCCTGTGGCACTTGGAAAGGGACACTCGGTCTCCCGTCTCAGCTGGAGAGGCGTCCCAATTGCCCTGCCAAGCCTCGAGGAGAATCCAGAGTTGTCCCTCGCAACTAGGCAGGAGTCCTGACGTCGCTGAAGAAACACGTGGGTGGAAGGGCCATCCCCGTCGTAACTCGAGAATATACCCGAGGTTCCCGCCGCAACTCGAGAAAAACCATGAGACTTCCCCCTCGCTGCGAGATGAGGCCCGATTCCCCTGCACTGCGTGCAGAGCAATTCTGTGTTGCACATCACACATGAAAGGAGCCTTGATTTCCTTCATGGCACTCCAGAGAAACCCCAAGAACACTGTTTCAAGGCTAGAGGGATCCTGAGGTCACTGTAGCAACACGAAAGAGCTCCGTGGACCAAAAATCAACTCGAGATGAGAGGTTAGTCCCTGGCTTCGACTCCAGAGGAATACCACCTTACCACAAGCACCTCAAGAGGAGGCTTCTCTCAGCTCTAGGTATGTGAGAGGGACCCTGAGTTTGCGGCCTCAAGTGGAATGGACACCGCGATGCCCTGACTCGAAATAAGGCCGGATATCCCTGCAGTGACTTGAATGCAGGCTCGTCTTGCATCTCCCAAGACGAAAGGGTGTCGGAATCCCCTGTGGAGACCACAGAGAAAGACCTAGTTCCCCACCTCATCGCGACCGGAGGCCTCAAATCCTTTGAAAACTCCAGAGGTATGCGGAGATCAGTGCCTCCAAAGGAGACGATGCCTGACTCCTCGTGAAACTTGATAGGAGACCCAGGATTCCTGTGGCACGTGGAAAGGGACCCTTGGTCTCCCGCCTCAGCTGGAGAGGCGTCCCAATTGCCCTGCCAAGCCTCGAGGAGAATCCCGAGTTGTCCCTCGCAACTAGGCAGGAGTCCTGACATGGCTGAACACACACGTGTGTGGAAGGGCCATCCCCGTTGGAACTCGAGAATATACCCCAGGTTCCCGCCGCAACTCGAGAAAAAACATGAGACTTCCCCCTCTCCGCGAGATGAGGCCCGATTCCCCTGCACTGCGTGCAGAGCAATTCCGTCTTGCACATCACACATGAAAGGAGCCTTGATTTCCTTGATGGCACTCCAGAGAAACCCCAAGAACACTGTTTCAAGGCTAGAGGGATCCTGAGGTCACTGTAGCAACACGAAAGAGCTCCGTGGACCAAGAATCAAAACGAGATGAGAGGTTAGTCCCTGGCTTCGACCCCTGAGGAATACCACATTACCACAAGCACCACAAGAGGAGGCTTCTCTCAGCTCTAGGTATGTGAGAGGGACCCTGAGTTTGCGGCCTCAAGTGGAATGGACACCGCGATGCCCTGACTCGAAATAAGGCCGGATATCCCTGCACTGACTGGAATGCAGGCTCGTCTTGCATCTCACAAGACGAAACGGTGTCTGAATCCCCTGTGGAGACCACAGAGAAAGACCTAGTTCCCAACCTCATCGCGACAGGAGGCCTCAAATCCTTTGAAAACTCCAGAGGTATGCGGAGATCAGTGTCTCCAAAGGAGACGATGCCTGACTCCTCGTGAAACTTGATAGGAGACCCAGGATTCCTGTGGCACGTGGAAAGGGACCCTTGGTCTCCCGTCTCAGCTGGAGAGGCGTCCCAATTGCCCTGCAAAGCCTCGAGGAGAATCCCGAGTTGTCCCTCGCAACTAGGCAGGAGTCCTGACATGGCTGAACACACACGTGGGTGGAAGGGCCATCCCCGTCCTAACTCGAGAATATACCCCAGGTTCCCGCCGCAACTCGAGAAAAACCATGAGACTTCCCCCTCGCCGCGAGATGAGGCCCGATTCCCCTGCACTGCGTGCAGAGCAATTCCGTGTTGCACATCACACATGAAAGGAGCCTTGATTTCCTTGATGGCACTCCAGAGAAACCCCAAGAACACTGTTTCAAGGCTAGAGGGATCCTGAGGTCACTGTAGCAACACGAAAGAGCTCCGTGGACCAAGAATCAACACGAGATGAGAGGTTAGTCCCTGGCTTCGACTCCAGAGGAATACCACCTTACCACAAGCACCTCAAGAGGAGGCTTCTCTCAGCTCTAGGTATGTGAGAGGGACCCTGAGTTTGCGGCCTCAAGTGGAATGGACACCGCGATGCCCTGACTCGAAATAAGGCCGGATATCCCTGCAGTGACTTGAATGCAGGCTCGTCTTGCATCTCCCAAGACGAAAGGGTGTTTGAATCCCCTGTGGAGACCACAGAGAAAGACCTAGTTCCCCACCTCATCGCGACCGATAGCCTCACATCCTTTGAAAACTCCAGAGGTATGCGGAGATCAGTGCCTCCAAAGGAGACGATGCCTGACTCCTCGTGAAACTTGATAGGAGACCCAGGATTGCTGTGGCACGTGGAAAGGGACCCTTGGTCTCCCGTCTCAGCTGGAGAGGCGTCCCAATTGCCCTGCCAAGCCTCGAGGAGAATCCCGAGTTGTCCCTCGCAACTAGGCAGGAGTCCTGACATGGCTGAACACACACGTGTGTGGAAGGGCCATCCCCGTCGTAACTCGAGAATATACCCCAGGTTCCTGCCGCAACTCGAGAAAAACCATGAGACTTCCCCCTCGCCGCGAGATGAGGCCCGATTCCCCTGCACTGCGTGCAGAGCAATTCCGTGTTGCACATCACACATGAAAGGAGCCTTGATTTCCTTGATGGCACTCCAGAGAAACCCCAAGAACACGGTTTCAAGGCTAGAGGGATCCTGAGGTCACTGTAGCAACACGAAAGAGCTCCGTGGACCAAGAATCAACACGAGATGAGAGGTTAGTCCCTGGCTTCGACTCCTGAGGAATACCACCTTACCACAAGCACCTCAAGAGGAGGCTTCTCTCAGCTCTAGGTATGTGAGAGGGACCCTGAGTTTGCGGCCTCAAGTGGAATGGACACCGCGATGCCCTGACTCGAAATAAGGCCGGATATCCCTGCAGTGACTTCAATGCAGGCTCGTCTTGCATCTCCCAGGACGAAAGGATGTCTGAATCCCCTGTGGAAAGCACAGAGAAAGACTTAGTTCCCCACCTCATCGCGACCGATAGCCTCACATCCTTTGAAAACTCCAGAGGTATGCGGAGATCAGTGCCTCCAAAGGAGACGACGCCTGACTCCTCGTGAAACTTGATAGGAGTCCCAGGATTCCTGTGGCACTTGGAAAGGGACACTCGGTCTCCCGTCTCAGCTGGAGAGGCGTCCCAATTGCCCTGCCAAGCCTCGAGGAGAATCCAGAGTTGTCCCTCGCAACTAGGCAGGAGTCCTGACGTCGCTGAAGAAACACGTGGGTGGAAGGGCCATCCCCGTCGTAACTCGAGAATATACCCGAGGTTCCCGCCGCAACTCGAGAAAAACCATGAGACTTCCCCCTCGCTGCGAGATGAGGCCCGATTCCCCTGCACTGCGTGCAGAGCAATTCTGTGTTGCACATCACACATGAAAGGAGCCTTGATTTCCTTCATGGCACTCCAGAGAAACCCCAAGAACACTGTTTCAAGGCTAGAGGGATCCTGAGGTCACTGTAGCAACACGAAAGAGCTCCGTGGACCAAAAATCAACTCGAGATGAGAGGTTAGTCCCTGGCTTCGACTCCAGAGGAATACCACCTTACCACAAGCACCTCAAGAGGAGGCTTCTCTCAGCTCTAGGTATGTGAGAGGGACCCTGAGTTTGCGGCCTCAAGTGGAATGGACACCGCGATGCCCTGACTCGAAATAAGGCCGGATATCCCTGCAGTGACTTGAATGCAGGCTCGTCTTGCATCTCCCAAGACGAAAGGGTGTCGGAATCCCCTGTGGAGACCACAGAGAAAGACCTAGTTCCCCACCTCATCGCGACAGGAGGCCTCAAATCCTTTGAAAACTCCAGAGGTATGCGGAGATCAGTGCCTCCAAAGGAGACGATGCCTGACTCCTCGTGAAACTTGATAGGAGACCCAGGATTCCTGTGGCACGTGGAAAGGGACCCTTGGTCTCCCGTCTCAGCTGGAGAGGCGTCCCAATTGCCCTGCAAAGCCTCGAGGAGAATCCCGAGTTGTCCCTCGCAACTAGGCAGGAGTCCTGACATGGCTGAACACACACGTGTGTGGAAGGGCCATCCCCGTTGGAACTCGAGAATATACCCCAGGTTCCCGCCGCAACTCGAGAAAAAACATGAGACTTCCCCCTCTCCGCGAGATGAGGCCCGATTCCCCTGCACTGCGTGCAGAGCAATTCCGTCTTGCACATCACACATGAAAGGAGCCTTGATTTCCTTGATGGCACTCCAGAGAAACCCCAAGAACACTGTTTCAAGGCTAGAGGGATCCTGAGGTCACTGTAGCAACACGAAAGAGCTCCGTGGACCAAGAATCAAAACGAGATGAGAGGTTAGTCCCTGGCTTCGACTCCTGAGGAATACCACATTACCACAAGCACCTCAAGAGGAGGCTTCTCTCAGCTCTAGGTATGTGAGAGGGACCCTGAGTTTGCGGCCTCAAGTGGAATGGACACCGCGATGCCCTGACTCGAAATAAGGCCGGATATCCCTGCACTGACTGGAATGCAGGCTCGTCTTGCATCTCACAAGACGAAACGGTGTCTGAATCCCCTGTGGAGACCACAGAGAAAGACCTAGTTCCCAACCTCATCGCGACAGGAGGCCTCAAATCCTTTGAAAACTCCAGAGGTATGCGGAGATCAGTGTCTCCAAAGGAGACGATGCCTGACTCCTCGTGAAACTTGATAGGAGACCCAGGATTCCTGTGGCACGTGGAAAGGGACCCTTGGTCTCCCGTCTCAGCTGGAGAGGCGTCCCAATTGCCCTGCAAAGCCTCGAGGAGAATCCCGAGTTGTCCCTCGCAACTAGGCAGGAGTCCTGACATGGCTGAACACACACGTAGGTGGAAGGGCCATCCCCGTCCTAACTCGAGAATATACCCCAGGTTCCCGCCGCAACTCGAGAAAAACCATGAGACTTCCCCCTCTCCGCGAGATGAGGCCCGATTCCCCTGCACTGCGTGCAGAGCAATTCCGTGTTGCACATCACACATGAAAGGAGCCTTGATTTCCTTGATGGCACTCCAGAGAAACCCCAAGAACACTGTTTCAAGGCTAGAGGGATCCTGAGGTCACTGTAGCAACACGAAAGAGCTCCGTGGACCAAGAATCAACACGAGATGAGAGGTTAGTCCCTGGCTTCGACTCCTGAGGAATACCACCTTACCACAAGCACCTCAAGAGGAGGCTTCTCTCAGCTCTAGGTATGTGAGAGGGATCCTGAGTTTGCGGCCTCAAGTGGAATGGACACCGCGATGCCCTGACTCGAAATAAGGCCAGATATCCCTGCAGTGACTTGAATGCAGGCTCGTCTTGCATCTCCCAAGAAGAAAGGATGTCTGAATCCCCTGTGGAGACCACAGAGAAAGACCTAGTTCCCCACCTCATCGCGACCGGAGGCCTCACATCCTTTGAAACCTCCAGAGGTACGCGGAGATCAGTGCCTCCAAAGGAGACGATGCCTGACTCCTCGTGAAACTTGATAGGAGTCCCAGGATTCTTGTGGCACGTGGAAAGGGACCCTTGGTCTCCCGCCTCAGCTGGAGAGGCGTTCCAATTGCCCTGCCAAGCCTCGAGGAGAATCCCGAGTTGTCCCTCGCAACTAGGCAGGAGTCCTGACGTGGCTGAACAAACACGTGGGTGGAAGGGCCATCCCCGTCGTAACTCGAGAATATACCCCAGGTTCCCGCCGCAACTCGAGAAAAACCTTGAGACTTCCCCCTCGATGCGAGATGAGGCCCGATTCCCCTGTACTGCGTGCAGAGCAATTCCGTCTTGCACATCACACATGAAAGGAGCCTTGATTTCCTTGATGGCACTCCAGAGAAACCCCAAGAACACTCTTTCAAGGATAGAGGGATCCTGAGGTCACTGTAGCAACACGAAAGAACTCTGTGGACCAAAAATCAACTCGAAAAGAGAGGTTAGTCCCTGGATTCGTCTCCAGAGGAATACCACCTTACCACAAGCACCTCAAGAGGAGGCTTCTCTCAGCTCTAGGTATGTGAGAGGGACCCTGAGTTTGCGGCCTCAAGTGGAATGGACACCGCGATGCCCTGACTCGAAATAAGGCCGGATATCCCTGCAGTGACTTCAATGCAGGCTCGTCTTGCATCTCCCAGGACGAAAGGATGTCTGAATCCCCTGTGGAAAACACAGAGAAAGACTTAGTTCCCCACCTCATCGCGACCGATAGCCTCACATCCTTTGAAAACTCCAGAGGTACGCGGAGATCAGTGCCTCCAAAGGAGACGATGCCTGACTCCTCGTGAAACTTGATAGGAGTCCCAGGATTCCTGTGGCACTTGGAAAGGGACACTTGGTCTCCCGCCTCAGCTGGAGAGGCGTCCCAATTGCCCTGCCAAGCCTCGAGGAGAATCCAGAGTTGTCCCTCGCAACTAGGCAGGAGTCCTGAAGTTGCTGAAGAAACACGTGGGTGGAAGGGCCATCCCCGTCGTAACTCGAGAATATACCCCAGGTTCCCGCCGCAACTCGAGAAAAACCATGAGACTTCCCCTCGCCGCGAGATGAGGCCCGATTCCCCTGCACTGCGTGCAGAGCAATTCCGTCTTGCACATCACACATGAAAGGAGCCTTGATTTCCTTCATGGCACTCCAGAGAAACCCCAAGAACACTGTTTCAAGGCTAGAGGGATCCTGAGGTCACTGTAGCAACACGAAAGAGCTCCGTGGGCCAAATATCAACTCGAGATGAGAGGTTAGTCCCTGGCTTCAACTCCAGAGGAATACCACCTTACCACAAGCACCTCAAGAGGAGGCTTCTCTCAGCTCTTGGTATGTGAGAGGGACCCTGAGTTTGCGGCCTCAAGTGGAATGGACACCGCGATGCCCTGACGCGAAATAAGGCTGGATAGCCCTGCAGTGACTTGAATGCAGGCTCGTCTTGCATCTCCCGAAATGAAAGGATGTCTGAATCCCCTGTGGAGACCACAGAGAAAGACCTAGTTCCCCACCTCATGGCGACCGGAGGCCTTACATCCTTTGAAAACTCCAGAGGTACGTGGAGATCAGTGCCTCCAAAGGAGACGATGCCTGACTGCTCGTGAAACTTGATAGGAGTCCCAGGATTCCTGTGGCACGTGGAAAGGGACCCTTGGTCTCCCGCCTCAGCTGGAGAGGCGTCCCAATTGCCCTGCAAAGCCTCGAAGAGAATCCCGAGTTGTCCCTCGCAACTAGGCAGGAGTCCTGACATGGCTGAACACACACGTGTGTGGAAGGGCCATCCCCGTCATAACTCGAGAATATACCCCAGGTTCCCGCCGCAACTCGAGAAAAACCATGAGACTTCCCCCTCTCCGCGAGATGAGGCCCGATTCCCCTGTACTGCGTGCAGAGCAATTCCGTCTTGCACATCACACATGAAAGGAGCCTTGATTTCCTTGATGGCACTCCAGAGAAACCCCAAGAACACTGTTTCAAGGCTAGAGGGATCCTGAGGTCACTGTAGCAACACGAAAGAGCTCCGTGGACCAAAAATCAACTCGAGATGAGAGGTTAGTTCCTGGCTTCAACTTCAGAGGAATACCACCTTACCACAAGCACCTCAAGAGGAGGCTTCTCTCAGCTCTAGGTATGTGAGAGGGACCCTGAGTTTGCGGCCTCAAGTGGAATGGACACCGCGATGCCCTGACGCGAAATAAGGCTGGATATCCCTGCAGTGACTTGAATGCAGGCTCGTCTTGCATCTCCCGAGATGAAAGGATGTCTGATTCCCCTGTGGAGACCACAGAGAAAGACCTAGTTCCCCACCTCATGGCGACCGGAGGCCTCACATCCTTTGAAAACTCCAGAGGTACGCGGAGATCAGTGCCTCCAAAGGAGACGATGCCTGACTCCTCGTGAAACTTGATAGGAGTCCCAGGATTCCTGTGGCACGTGGAAAGGGACCCTTGGTCTCCCGCCTCAGCTGGAGAGGCGTCCCAATTGCCCTGCAAAGCCTCGAGGAGAATCCCGAGTTGTCCCTCGCAACTAGGCAGGAGTCCTGACATGGCTGAACACACACGTGTGTGGAAGGGCCATCCCCGTCGTAACTCGAGAATATACCCCAGGTTCCCGCCGCAACTCGAGAAAAACCATGAGACTTCCCCCTCTCCGCGAGATGAGGCCCGATTCCCCTGCACTGCGTGCAGAGCAATTCCGTCTTGCACATCACACATGAAAGGAGCCTTGATTTCCTTGATGGCACTCCAGAGAAACCCCAAGAACACTGTTTCAAGGCTAGAGGGATCCTGAGGTCACTGTAGCAACACGAAAGAGCTCCGTGGGCGAAAAATCAACTCGAGATGAGAGGTTAGTCCCTGGATTCGTCTCCAGAGGAATACCACCTTACCACAAGCACCTCAAGAGGAGGCTTCTCTCAGCTCTAGGTATGTGAGAGGGACCCTGAGTTTGCGGCCTCAAGTGGAATGGACACCGCGATGCCCTGACTCGAAATAAGGGCGGATATTCCTGCAGTGACTTCAATGCAGGCTCGTCTTGCATCTCCCAGGACGAAAGGATGTCTGAATCCCCTGTGGATAGCACAGAGAAAGACTTAGTTCCCCACCTCATCGCGACCGATAGCCTCACATCCTTTGAAAACTCCTGAGGTACGCGGAGATCAGTGCCTCCAAAGGAGACGATGCCTGACTCCTCGTGAAAATTGATAGGAGTCCCAGGATTCCTGTGGCACTTGGAAAGGGACACTTGGTCTCCCGCCTCAGCTGGAGAGGCGTCCCAATTGCCCTGCCAAGCCTCGAGGAGAATCCAGCGTTGTCCCTCGCAACTAGGCAGGAGTCCTGACGTCGCTGAAGAAACACGTGGGTGGAAGGGCCATCCCCGTCGTAACTCGAGAATATACACCAGGTTCCCGCCGCAACTCGAGAAAAACCATGAGACTTCCCCCTCGCCGCGAGATGAGGCCCGATTCCCCTGCACTGCATGCAGAGCAATTCCGTGTTGCACATCACACATGAAAGGAGCCTTGATTTCCTTGATGGCACTCCAGAGAAACCCCAAGAACACTGTTTCAAGGCCAGAGGGATCCTGAGGTCACTGTAGCAACACGAAAGAGCTCCGTGGGCGAAAAATCAACTCGAGATGAGAGGTTAGTCCCTGGCTTCGACTCCAGAGGAATACCACCTTACCACAAGCACCTCAAGAGGAGGCTTCTCTCAGCTCTAGGTTTGTGACAGTGACCCTGATTTTGCGGCCTCAAGTGGAATGGACACCGCGATGCCCTGAGGCGAAATAAGGCTGGATATCCCTGCAGTGACTTGAATGCAGGCTTGTATTGCATCTCCCAAGATGAAAGGATGTCTGAATCCCCTGTGGAGACCACAGAGAAAGACCTAGTTCCCCACCTCATCGCGACCGGAGGCCTCACATCCTTTGAAAACTCCAGAGGTACGCGGAGATCAGTGCCTCCAAAGGAGACGATGCCTGACTCCTCGTGAAACTTGATAGGAGTCCCAGGATTCCTGTGGCACGTGGAAAGGGACCCTTGGTCTCCCGCCTCAGCTGGAGAGGCGTCCCAATTGCCTTGCCAAGCCTCGAGGAGAATCCCGAGTTGTGTCTCGCAACTAGGCAAGAGTCCTGACGTGGCTGAACAAACACGTGTGTGGAAGGGCCATCCCCGTCATAACTCGAGAATATACCCCAGGTTACCGCCGCAACTCGAGAAAAACCATGAGACTTCCCCCTCGCCGCGAGATGAGGCCCGATTCCCCTGCACTGCGTGCAGAGCAATTCTGTGTTGCACATCACACATGAAAGGAGCCTTGATTTCCTTCATGGCACTCCAGAGAAACCCCAAGAACACTGTTTCAAGGCTAGAGGGATCCTGAGGTCACTGTAGCAACACGAAAGAGCTCCGTGGACCAAAAATCAACTCGAGATGAGAGGTTAGTCCCTGGCTTCGACTCCAGAGGAATACCACCTTACCACAAGCACCTCAAGAGGAGGCTTCTCTCAGCTCTAGGTATGTGAGAGGGACCCTGAGTTTGCGGCCTCAAGTGGAATGGACTCCGCGATGCCCTGACTCGAAAAAAGGCTGCATATCCCTGCAGTGACTGGAATGCAGCCTCGTCTTGCATCTCCCAAGACGAAAGGGTGTCTGAATCCCCAGTGGAGACCACAGAGAAAGAACTAGTTCCCCACCTCATCGCGACAGGAGGCCTCAAATCCTTTGAAAACTCCAGAGGTATGCGGAGATCAGTGCCTCCAAAGGAGACGATGACTGACACCTCGTGAAACTTGATAGGAGACCCAGGATTTCTGTGGCACGTGGAAAGGGACCCTTGGTCTCCCGTCTCAGCTGGAGAGGCGTCCCAATTGCCCTGCAAAGCCTCGAGGAGAATCCCGAGTTGTCCCTCGCAACTAGGCAGGAGTCCTGACGTCGCTGAACACACACGTGTGTGGAAGGGACATCCCCGTCGTAACTCGAGAATATACCCCAGGTTCCCGCCGCAACTCGAGAAAAACCATGAGACTTCCCCCTCGCCGCGATATGAGGCCCGATTCCCCTGCACTGCGTGCAGAGCAATTCCGTGTTGCACATCACACATGAAAGTAGCCTTGATTTCCTTGATGACACTCCAGAGAAACCCCAAGAACACTGTTTCAAGGCTAGAGGGATCCTGAGGTCACTGTAGCAACACGAAAGAGCTCCGTGGACCAAGAATCAACACGAGATGAGAGGTTAGTCCCTGGCTTCGACTCCTGAGGAATACCACCTTACCACAAGCACCTCAAGAGGAGGCTTCTCTCAGCTCTATGTATGTGAGAGGGACCCTGAGTTTGCGGCCTCAAGTGGAATGGACACCGCGATGCCCTGACGCGAAATAAGGCTGGATATCCCTGCAGTGACTTGAATGCAGGCTTGTCTTGCATCTCCCAAGATGAAAGGATGTCTGAATCCCCTGTGGAGACCACAGAGAAAGACCTAGTTCCCCACCTCATCGCGACCGGAGGCCTCACATCCTTTGAAAACTCCAGAGGTACGCGGAGATCAGTGCCTCCAAAGGAGACGATGCCTGACTCCTCGTGAAACTTGATAGGAGTCCCAGGATTCCTGTGGCACGTGGAAAGGGACACTTGGTCTCCCGCCTCAGCTGGAGAGGCGTCCCAATTGCCTTGCCAAGCCTCGAGGAGAATCCCGAGTTGTGTCTCGCAACTAGGCAAGAGTCCTGACGTGGCTGAACAAACATGTGTGTGGAAGGGCCATCCCCGTCGTAACTCGAGAATATACCCCAGGTTCCCGCCGCAACTCGAGAAAAACCATGAGACTTCCCCCTCGCCGCGAGATGAGGCCCGATTCCCCTGCACTGCGTGCAGAGCAATTCTGTGTTGCACATCACACATGAAAGGAGCCTTGATTTCCTTCATGGCACTCCAGAGAAACCCCAAGAACACTGTTTCAAGGCTAGAGGGATCCTGAGGTCACTGTAGCAACACGAAAGAGCTCCGTGGACCAAAAATCAACTCGAGATGAGAGGTTAGTCCCTGGCTTCGACTCCTGAGGAATACCACCTTACCACAAGCAAGTCAAGAGGAGGCTTCTCTCAGCTCTAGGTATGTGAGAGGGACCCTGAGTTTGCGGCCTCAAGTGGAATGGACTCCGCGATGCCCTGACTCGAAATAAGGCTGCATATCCCTGCAGTGACTGGAATGCAGCCTCGTCTTGCATCTCCCAAGACGAAAGGGTGTCTGAATCCCCAGTGGAGACCACAGAGAAAGACCTAGTTCCCCACCTCATCGCGACAGGAGGCCTCAAATCCTTTGAAAACTCCAGAGGTATGCGGAGATCAGTGCCTCCAAAGGAGACGATGCCTGACACCTCGTGAAACTTGATAGGAGACCCAGGATTCCTGTGGCACGTGGAAAGGGACCCTTGGTCTCCCGTCTCAGCTGGAGAGGCGTCCCAATTGCCCTGCAAAGCCTCGAGGAGAATCCCGAGTTGTCCCTCGCAACTAGGCAGGAGTCCTGACGTCGCTGAACACACACGTGTGTGGAAGGGACATCCCCGTCGTAACTCGAGAATATACCCCAGGTTCCCGCCGCAACTCGAGAAAAACCATGAGACTTCCCCCTCGCCGCGAGATGAGGCCCGATTCCCCTGCACTGCGTGCAGAGCAATTCCGTGTTGCACATCACACATGAAAGTAGCCTTGATTTCCTTGATGACACTCCAGAGAAACCCCAAGAACACTGTTTCAAGGCTAGAGGGATCCTGAGGTCACTGTAGCAACACGAAAGAGCTCCGTGGACCAAGAATCAACACGAGATGAGAGGTTAGTCCCTGGCTTCGACTCCTGAGGAATACCACCTTACCACAAGCACCTCAAGAGGAGGCTTCTCTCAGCTCTATGTATGTGAGAGGGACCCTGAGTTTGCGGCCTCAAGTGAAATGGACACCGCGATGCCCTGACGCGAAATAAGGCTGGATATCCCTGCAGTGACTTGAATGCAGGCTTGTCTTGCATCTCCCAAGATGAAAGGATGTCTGAATCCCCTGTGGAGACCACAGAGAAAGACCTAGTTCCCCACCTCATCGCGACCGGAGGCCTCACATCCTTTGAAAACTCCAGAGGTACGCGGAGATCAGTGCCTCCAAAGGAGACGATGCCTGACTCCTCGTGAAACTTGATAGGAGTCCCAGGATTCCTGTGGCACGTGGAAAGGGACACTTGGTCTCCCGCCTCAGCTGGAGAGGCGTCCCAATTGCCTTGCCGAGCCTCGAGGAGAATCCCGAGTTGTGTCTCGCAACTAGGCAAGAGTCCTGACGTGGCTGAACAAACATGTGTGTGGAAGGGCCATCCCCGTCGTAACTCGAGAATATACCCCAGGTTCCCGCCGCAACTCGAGAAAAACCATGAGACTTCCCCCTCGCCGCGAGATGAGGCCCGATTCCCCTGCACTGCGTGCAGAGCAATTCTGTGTTGCACATCACACATGAAAGGAGCCTTGATTTCCTTCATGGCACTCCAGAGAAACCCCAAGAACATTGTTTCAAGGCTAGAGGGATCCTGAGGTCACTGTAGCAACACGAAAGAGCTCCGTGGACCAAAAATCAACTCGATATGAGAGGTTAGTCCCTGGCTTCGACTCCAGAGGAATACCACCTTACCACAAGCACCTCAAGCGGAGGCTTCTCTCAGCTCTAGGTATGTGAGAGGGACCCTGAGTTTGCGCCCTCAAGTGGAATGGACACCGTGATGCCCTGATTCGAAATAAGGCAGGATATCCCTGCAGTGACTTCAAAGCAGGCTCGTCTTGCATCTCCCAGGAAGAAAGGATGTCTGAATCCCCTGTGGAAAGCACAGAGAAAGACTTAGTTCCCCACCTCATCGCGACCGGAGGCCTCACATCCTTTGAAAACTCCAGAGGTACGCGGAGATCAGTGCCTCCAAAGGAGACGATGCCTGACTCCTCGTGAAACTTGATAGGAGTTCCAGGATTCTTGTGGCACGTGGAAAGGGACACTTGGTCTCCCGCCTCAGCTGGAGAGGCGTTCCAATTGCCCTACCAAGCCTCGAGGAGAATCCCGAGTTGTCCCTCGCAACTAGGCAGGAGTCCTGACGTGGCTGAACAAACACGTGGGTGGAAGGGCCATCCCCGTCGTAACTCGAGAATATACCCCAGGTTCCCGCCGCAACTCGAGAAAAACCATGAGACTTCCCCCTCGATGCGAGATGAGGCCCGATTCCCCTGTACTGCGTGCAGAGCAATTCCGTCTTGCACATCACACATGAAAGGAGCCTTGATTTCCTTGATGGCACTCCAGAGAAACCCCAAGAACACTGTTTCAAGGATAGAGGGATCCTGAGGTCACTGTAGCAACACGAAAGAACTCTGTGGACCAAAAATCAACTCGAAAAGAGAGGTTAGTCCCTGGATTCGTCTCCAAAGGAATACCACCTTACCACAAGCACCTCAAGAGGAGGCTTCTCTCAGCTCTAGGTATGTGAGAGGGATCCTGAGTTTGCGGCCTCAAGTGGAATGGACACCGCGATGCCCTGACTCGAAATAAGGCCGGATATCCCTGCAGTGACTTCAATGCAGGCACGTCTTGCATCTCCCAGGACGAAAGGATGTCTGAATCCCCTGTGGAAAGCACAGAGAAAGACTTAGTTCCCCACCTCATCGCGACCGATAGCCTCACATCCTTTGAAAACTCCAGAGGTACACGGAGATCAGTGCCTCCAAAGGAGACGATGCCTGACTCCTCGTGAAACTTGATAGGAGTCCCAGGATTCCTGTGGCACTTGGAAAGGGACCCTTGGTCTCCCTCCTCAGCTGGAGAGGCGTCCCAATTGCCCTGCCAAGCCTCGAGGAGAATCCAGAGTTGTCCCTCGCAACTAGGCAGGAGTTCTGACGTCGCTGAAGAAATACGTGGGTGGAAGGGCCATCCCCGTCGTAACTCGAGAATATACCCCAGGTTCCCGCCGCAACTCGAGAAAAACCATGAGACTTCCCCCTCGCCGCGAGATGAGGCCCGATTCCCCTGCACTGCGTGCAGAGCAATTCCGTGTTGCACATCACACATGAAAGGAGCCTTGATTTCCTTGATGGCACTCCAGAGAAACCCCAAGAACACTGTTTCAAGGCGAGAGGGATCCTGAGGTCACTGTAGCAACACGAAAGAGCTCCGTGGACCAAAAATCAACTCGAGATGAGAGGTTAGTCCCTGGCTTCGACTCCAGAGGAATACCACCTTACCACAAGCACCTCAAGAGGAGGCTTCTCTCAGCTCTAGGTATGTGAGAGGGACCCTGAGTTTGCGGCCTCAAGTGGAATGGACACCGCGATGCCCTGACGCGAAATAAGGCTGGATATCCCTGCAGTGATTTGAATGCAGGCTCGTCTTGCATCTCCCAAGACGAAAGGATGTCTGAATCCCCTGTGGAGACCACAGAGAAAGACCTAGTTCCCCACCTCATCGCGACCGGAGGCCTCACATCCTTTGAAAACTCCAGAGGTACGCGGAGATCAGTGCCTCCAAAGGAGACGATGCCTGACTCCTCGTGAAACTTGATAGGAGTCCCAGGATTCCTGTGGCACGTGGAAAGGGACCCTTGGTCTCCCGCCTGAGCTGGAGAGGCGTCCCAATTGCCCTGCCAAGCCTCGAGGAGAATCCCGAGTTGTGTCTCGCAACTAGGCAGGAGTCCTGACGTGGCTGAACAAACACGTGTGTGGAAGGGCCATCCCCGTCGTAACTCGAGAATATACCCCAGGTTCCCGCCGCAACTCGCGAAAAACCATGAGACTTCCCCCTCGCCGCGAGATGAGGCCCGATTCCCCTGCACTGCGTGCAGAGCAATTCCGTGTTGCACATCACACATGAAAGGAGCCTTGATTTCCTTCATGGCACTCCAGAGAAACCCCAAGAACACTGTTTCAAGGCTAGAGGGATCCTGAGGTCACTGTAGCAACACGAAAGAGCTCCGTGGACCAAAAATCAACTCGAGATGAGAGGTTAGTCCCTGGCTTCGACTCCTGAGGAATACCACCTTACCACAAGCACCTCAAGAGGAGGCTTCTCTCAGCTCTAGGTATGTGAGAGGGACCCTGAGTTTGCGGCCTCAAGTGGAATGGACACCGCGATGCCCTGACTCGAAATAAGGCCGGATATCCCTGCAGTGACTGGAATGCAGGCTCGTCTTGCATCTCCCAAGACGAAAGGGTGTCTGAATCCCCTGTGGAGACCACAGAGAAAGACCTAGTTCCCCACCTCATCGCGACAGGAGGCCTCAAATCCTTTGAAAACTCCAGAGGTATGCGGAGATCAGTGCCTCCAAAGGAGACGATGCCTGACTCCTCGTGAAACTTGATAGGAGACCCAGGATTCCTGTGGCACGTGGAAAGGGACCCTTGGTCTCCCGCCTCAGCTGGAGAGGCGTCCCAATTGCCCTGCAAAGCCTCGAGCAGAATCCCGAGTTGTCCCTCGCAACTAGGCAGGAGTCCTGACATGGCTGAACACACACGTGTGTGGAAGGGCCATCCCCGTCGTAACTCGAGAATATACCCCAGGTTCCCGCCGCAACTCGAGAAAAACCATGAGACTTCCCCCTCGCCGCGAGATGAGGCCCGATTCCCCTGCACTGCGTGCAGAGCAATTCCGTGTTGCACATCACACATGAAAAGAGC
This sequence comes from Cervus elaphus, assembly GCF_910594005.1. Lineage (NCBI taxonomy): Eukaryota > Metazoa > Chordata > Mammalia > Artiodactyla > Cervidae > Cervus > Cervus elaphus. The sequence continues at coordinate 7,965,819 of NC_057834.1, read as the reverse complement.
CTTGATTTCCTTGATGGCACTCCATAGAAACCCCAAGAACACTGTTTCAAGGCTAGAGGGATCCTGAGGTCACTGTAGCAACACGAAAGAGTTCCGTGGACCAAGAATCAACACGAGATGAGAGGTTAGTCCCTGGCTTCGACTCCTGAGGAATACCACCTTACCACAAGCACCTCAAGAGGAGGCTTCTCTCAGCTCTAGGTATGTGAGAGGGACCCTGAGTTTGCGGCCTCAAGTAGAATGGACACCGCGATGCCCTGACTCGAAATAAGGCCGGATATCCCTGCAGTGACTGGAATGCAGGCTCGTCTTGCCCCTCCCAGGACGAAAGGATGTCTGAAACCCCTGTGGAGACCACAGAGAAAGACTTAGTTCCCCACCTCATGGCGACCGATAGCCTCACATCCTTTGAAAACTCCAGAGGTACGCAGAGATCAGTGCCTCCAAAGGAGACGATGCCTGACTCCTCGTGAAACTTGATAGGAGTCCCAGGATTCCTGTGGCACGTGGAAAGGGACCCTTGGTCTCCCGCCTCAGCTGGAGAGGCGTCCCAATTGCCCTGCCAAGCCTCGAGGAGAATCCAGAGTTGTCCCTCGCAACTAGGCAGGAGTCCTGACGTCACTGAAGAAACACGTGGGTGGAAGGGCCATCCCCGTCGTAACTCGAGAATATACCCCAGGTTCCCGCCGCAACTCGAGAAAAACCATGAGACTTCCCCCTCGCCGCGAGATGAGGCCCGATTCCCCTGCACTGCGTGCAGAGCAATTCCGTGTTGCACATCACACATGAAAGGAGCCTTGATTTCCTTGATGACACTCCAGAGAAACCCCAAGAACACTGTTTCAAGGCTAGAGGGATCCTGAGGTCACTGTAGCAACACGAAAGAGCTCCGTGGGCCAAAAATCAACTCGAGATGAGAGGTTAGTCCCTGGCTTCGACTCCAGAGGAATACCACCTTACCACAAGCACCTCAAGAGGAGGCTTCTCTCAGCTCTAGGTATGTGAGAGGGACCCTGAGTTTGCGGCCTCAAGTGGAATGGACACCGCGATGCCCTGACGCGAAATAAGGCTGGATATCCCGGCAGTGACTTGAATGCAGGCTCGTCTTGCATCTCCCAAGACGAAAGGATGTCTGAATCCCCTGTGGAGACCTCAGAGAAAGACCTAGTTCCCCACCTCATCGCGACCGGAGGCCTCACATCCTTTGAAAACTCCAGAGGTACGCGGAGATCAGTGCCTCCAAAGGAGACGATGCCTGACTCCTCGTGAAACTTGATAGGAGTCCCAGGATTCCTGTGACACGTGGAAAGGGACCCTTGGTCTCCCGCCTCAGCTGGAGAGGCGTCCCAATTGCCTTGCCAAGCCTCGAGGAGAATCGCGAGTTGTGTCTCGCAACTAGGCAAGAGTCCTGACGTGGCTGAACAAACACGTGTGTGGAAGGGCCATCCCCGTCGTAACTCGAGAATATACCCCAGGTTCCCGCCGCAACTCGAGAAAAACCATGAGACTTCCCCCTCGCCGCGAGATGAGGCCTGATTCCCCTGCACTGCGTGCAGAGCAATTCTGTGTTGCACATCACACATGAAAGGAGCCTTGATTTCCTTCATGGCACTCCAGAGAAACCCCAAGAACACTGTTTCAAGGCTAGAGGGATCCTGAGGTCACTGTAGCAACACGAAAGAGCTCCGAGGACCAAAAATCAACTCGAGATGAGAGGTTAGTCCCTGGCTTCGACTCCTGAGGAATACCACCTTACCACAAGCACCTCAAGAGGAGGCTTCTCTCAGCTCTAGGTATGTGAGAGGGACCCTGAGTTTGCGGCCTCAAGTGGAATGGACACCGCGATGCCCTGACTCGAAATAAGGCCGGATATCCCTGCAGTGACTTCAATGCAGGCTCGTCTTGCATCTCCCAAGACGAAAGGGTGTCTGAATCCCCTGTGGAGACCACAGAGAAAGACCTAGTTCCCCACCTCATCGTGACAGGAGGCCTCAAATCCTTTGAAAACTCCAGAGGTATGCGGAGATCAGTGCCTCCAAAGGAGACAATGCCTGACTCCTCGTGAAACTTGATAGGAGACCCAGGATTCCTGTGGCACGTGGAAAGGGACACGTGGTCTCCCGTCTCAGCTGGAGAGGCGTCCCAATTGCCCTGCAAAGCCTCGAGCAGAATCCCGAGTTGTCCCTCGCAACTAGGCAGGAGTCCTGACATGGTTGAACACACACGTGTGTGGAAGGGCCATCCCCGTCGTAACTCGAGAATATACCCCAGGTTCCCGCCGCAACTCGAGAAAAACCATGAGACTTCCCCCTCGCTGCGAGATGAGGCCCGATTCCCCTGCACTGCGTGCAGAGCAATTCCGTCTTGCACATCACACATGAAAGGAGCCTTGATTTCCTTGATGGCACTCCAGAGAAACCCCAAGAACACTGTTTCAAGGCTAGAGGGATCCTGAGGTCACTGTAGCAACAAGAAAGAGCTCCGTGGACCAAGAATCAACACGAGATGAGAGGTTAGTCCCTGGCTTCGACTCCTGAGGAATACCACCTTACCACAAGCACCTCAAGAGGAGGCTTCTCTCAGCTCTAGGTATGTGAGAGGGACCCTGAGTTTGCGGCCTCAAGTGGAATGGACACCGCGATGCCCTGACTCGAAATAAGGCCGGATATCCCTGCAGTGACTTCAATGCAGGCTCATCTTGCCTCTCCCAGGACGAAAGGATGTCTGAATCCCCTTTGGAAAGCACAGAGAAAGACTTAGTTCCCCACCTCATCGCGACCGATAGCCTCACATCCTTTGAAAACTCCAGAGGTACGCGGAGATCAGTGCCTCCAAAGGAGACGATGCCTGACTCCTCGTGAAACTTGATAGGAGTCCCAGGATTCCTGTGGCACGTGGAAAGGGACACTTGGTCTCCCGCCTCAGCTGGAGAGGCGTCCCAATTGCCCTGCCAAGCCTCGAGGAGAATCCAGAGTTGTCCCTCGCAACTAGGCAGGAGTCCTGACGTCGCTGAACAAACACGTGGGTGGAAGGGCAATCCCCGTCGTAACTCGAGAATATACCCCAGGTTCCCGCCGCAACTCGAGAAAAACCATGAGACTTCCCCCTCGCCGCGAGATGAGGCCCGATTCCCCTGCACTGCGTGCAGAGCAATTCCGTGTTGCACATCACACATGAAAGGAGCCTTGATTTCTTTGATGGCACTCCAGAGAAACCCCAAGAACACTGTTTCAAGGCTAGAGGGATCCTGAGGTCGTAGCAACACGAAAGAGCTCCGTGGGCCAAAAATCAACTCGAGATGAGAGGTTAGTCCCTGGCTTCGACTCCAGAGGAATACCACCTTAACACAAGCACCTCAAGAGGAGGCTTCTCTCAGCTCTAGGTATGTGAGAGGGACCCTGAGTTTGTGGCCTCAAGTGGAATGTACACCGCGATGGCCTGACGCGAAATAAGGCTGGATATCCCTGCAGTGACTTGAATGCAGGCTCGTCTTGCATCTCCCAAGACGAAAGGATGTCTGAATCCCCTGTGGAGACCACAGAGAAAGACCTAGTTCCCCACCTCATCGCGACCGGAGGCCTCACATCCTTTGAAAACTCCAGAGGTACGCGGAGATCAGTGCCTCCAAAGGAGACGATGCCTGACTCCTCGTGAAACTTGATAGGAGTCCCAGGATTCCTGTGGCACGTGGAAAGGGACACTTGGTCTCCCGCCTCAGCTGGAGAGGCGTCCCAATTGCCTTGCCAAGCCTCGAGGAGAATCCCGAGTTGTGTCTCGCAACTAGGCAAGAGTCCTGACGTGGCTGAACAAACACGTGGGTGGAAGGGCCATCCCCGTCGTAACTCGAGAATATACCCCAGGTTCCCGCCGCAACTCGAGAAAAACCATGAGACTTCCCCCTCGCCGCGAGATGAGGCCCGATTCCCCTGCACTGCGTGCAGAGCAATTCCGTGTTGCACATCACACATGAAAGGAGCCTTGATTTCTTTGATGGCACTCCAGAGAAACCCCAAGAACACTGTTTCAAGGCTAGAGGGATCCTGAGGTCGTAGCAACACGAAAGACTCCGTGGGCCAAAAATCAACTCGAGATGAGAGGTTAGTCCCTGGCTTCGACTCCAGAGGAATACCACCTTACCACAAGCACCTCAAGAGGAGGCTTCTCTCAGCTCTAGGTATGTGAGAGGGACCCTGAGTTTGCGGCCTCAAGTGGAATGTACACCGCGATGGCCTGACGCGAAATAAGGCTGGATATCCCTGCAGTGACTTGAATGCAGGCTCGTCTTGCATCTCCCAAGACGAAAGGATGTCTGAATCCCCTGTGGAGACCACAGAGAAAGACCTAGTTCCCCACCTCATCGCGACCGGAGGCCTCATATCCTTTGAAAACTCCAGAGGTACGCGGAGATCAGTGCCTCCAAAGGAGACGATGCCTGACTCCTCGTGAAACTTGATAGGAGTCCCAGGATTCCTGTGGCACGTGGAAAGGGACACTTGGTCTCCCGCCTCAGCTGGAGAGGCGTCCCAATTGCCTTGCCAAGCCTCGAGGAGAATCCCGAGTTGTGTCTCGCAACTAGGCAAGAGTCCTGACGTGGCTGAACAAACACGTGGGTGGAAGGGCCATCCCCGTCGTAACTCGAGAATATACCCCAGGTTCCCGCCGCAACTCGAGAAAAACCATGAGACTTCCCCCTCGCCGCGAGATGAGGCCCGATTCCCCTGCACTGCGTGCAGAGCAATTCCGTGTTGCACATCACACATGAAAGGAGCCTTGATTTCCTTGATGGCACTCCAGAGAAACCCCAAGAACACTGTTTCAAGGCTAGAGGGATCCTGAGGTCACTGTAGCAACACGAAAGAGCTCCGTGGACCAAAAATCAACTCGAGATGAGAGGTTAGTCCCTGGCTTCGACTCCTGAGGAATACCACCTTACCACAAGCACCTCAAGAGGAGGCTTCTCTCAGCTCTAGGTATGTGAGAGGGACCCTGAGTTTGCGGCCTCAAGTGGAATGGACACCGCGATGCCCTGACTCGAAATAAGGCCGGATATCCCTGCAGTGACTGGAATGCAGGCTCGTCTTGCATCTCCCAGGACGAAAGGATGTCTGAATCCCCTGTGGAAAGCACAGAGAAAGACTTAGTTCCCCACCTCATCGCGACCGGAGGCCTTACATCCTTTGAAAACTCCAGAGGTACGCGGAGATCAGTGCCTCCAAAGGAGACGATGCCTGACTCCTCGTGAAACTTGATAGGAGTCCCAGGATTCTTGTGGCACGTGGAAAGGGACCCTTGGTCTCCCGCCTCAGCTGGAGAGGCGTCCCAATTGCCCTGCCAAGCCTCGAGGAGAATCCCGAGTTGTCCCTCGCAACTAGGCAGGAGTCCTGACGTGGCTGAAGAAACACGTGGGTGGAAGGGCCATCCCCGTCGTAACTCGAGAATATACCCCAGGTTCCCGCCGCAACTCGAGAAAAACCATGAGACTTCCCCCTCGCCGCGAGATGAGGCCTGATTCCCCTGCACTGCGTGCAGAGCAATTCTGTGTTGCACATCACACATGAAAGGAGCCTTGATTTCCTTGATGGCACTCCAGAGAAACCCCAAGAACACTGTTTCAAGGCTAGAGGGATCCTGAGGTCACTGTAGCAACAAGAAAGAGCTCCGTGGACCAAGAATCAACACGAGATGAGAGGTTAGTCCCTGGCTTCGACTCCTGAGGAATACCACCTTACCACAAGCACCTCAAGAGGAGGCTTCTCTCAGCTCTAGGTATGTGAGAGGGACCCTGAGTTTGCGGCCTCAAGTGGAATGGACACCGCGATGCCCTGACTCGAAATAAGGCCGGATATCCCTGCAGTGACTTCAATGCAGGCTCATCTTGCCTCTCCCAGGACGAAAGGATGTCTGAATCCCCTTTGGAAAGCACAGAGAAAGACTTAGTTCCCCACCTCATCGCGACCGATAGCCTCACATCCTTTGAAAACTCCAGAGGTACGCGGAGATCAGTGCCTCCAAAGGAGACGATGCCTGACTCCTCGTGAAACTTGATAGGAGTCCCAGGATTCCTGTGGCACGTGGAAAGGGACACTTGGTCTCCCGCCTCAGCTGGAGAGGCGTCCCAATTGCCCTGCCAAGCCTCGAGGAGAATCCAGAGTTGTCCCTCGCAACTAGGCAGGAGTCCTGACGTCGCTGAACAAACACGTGGGTGGAAGGGCAATCCCCGTCGTAACTCGAGAATATACCCCAGGTTCCCGCCGCAACTCGAGAAAAACCATGAGACTTCCCCCTCGCCGCGAGATGAGGCCCGATTCCCCTGCACTGCGTGCAGAGCAATTCCGTGTTGCACATCACACATGAAAGGAGCCTTGATTTCTTTGATGGCACTCCAGAGAAACCCCAAGAACACTGTTTCAAGGCTAGAGGGATCCTGAGGTCGTAGCAACACGAAAGAGCTCCGTGGGCCAAAAATCAACCCGAGATGAGAGGTTAGTCCCTGGCTTCGACTCCAGAGGAATACCACCTTAACACAAGCACCTCAAGAGGAGGCTTCTCTCAGCTCTAGGTATGTGAGAGGGACCCTGAGTTTGCGGCCTCAAGTGGAATGTACACCGCGATGGCCTGACGCGAAATAAGGCTGGATATCCCTGCAGTGACTTGAATGCAGGCTCGTCTTGCATCTCCCAAGACGAAAGGATGTCTGAATCCCCTGTGGAGACCACAGAGAAAGACCTAGTTCCCCACCTCATCGCGACCGGAGGCCTCACATCCTTTGAAAACTCCAGAGGTACGCGGAGATCAGTGCCTCCAAAGGAGACGATGCCTGACTCCTCGTGAAACTTGATAGGAGTCCCAGGATTCCTGTGGCACGTGGAAAGGGACACTTGGTCTCCCGCCTCAGCTGGAGAGGCGTCCCAATTGCCTTGCCAAGCCTCGAGGAGAATCCCGAGTTGTGTCTCGCAACTAGGCAAGAGTCCTGACGTGGCTGAACAAACACGTGGGTGGAAGGGCCATCCCCGTCGTAACTCGAGAATATACCCCAGGTTCCCGCTGCAACTCGAGAAAAACCATGAGACTTCCCCCTCGCCGCGAGATGAGGCCCGATTCCCTGCACTGCGTGCAGAGCAATTCCGTGTTGCACATCACACATGAAAGGAGCCTTGATTTCTTTGATGGCACTCCAGAGAAACCCCAAGAACACTGTTTCAAGGCTAGAGGGATCCTGAGGTCACTGTAGCAACACGAAAGCGCTCCGTGGACCAAAAATCAACTCGAGATGAGAGGGTAGTCCCTGGCTTCGACTCCAGAGGAATACCACCTTACCACAAGCACCTCAAGAGGAGGCTTCTCTCAGCTCTAGGTATGTGAGAGGGACCCTGAGTTTGCGGCCTCAAGTGGAATGGACACCACGATGCCCTGACTCAAAATAAGGCCGGATATCCCTGCAGTGACTGGAATGCAGGCTCGTCTTGCATCTCCCAAGACGAAAGGGTGTCTGAATCCCCTGTGGAGACCACAGAGAAAGACCTAGTTCCCCACCTCATCGCGACAGGAGGCCTCAAATCCTTTGACAACTCCAGAGGTATGCGGAGATCAGTGCCTCCAAAGGAGACGATGCCTGACTCCTCATGAAACTTGATAGGAGACCCAGGATTCCTGTGGCACGTGGAAAGGGACCCTTGGTCTCCCGTCTCAGGTGGAGAGGCGTCCCAATTGCCCTGCAAAGCCTCGAGGAGAATCCCGAGTTGTCCCTCGCAACTAGGCAGGAGTCCTGACATGGCTGAACACACACGTGGGTGGAAGGGCCATCCCCGTCGTAACTCGAGAATATACCCCAGGTTCCCGCCGCAACTCGAGAAAAACCATGAGACTTCCCCCTCGCCGCGAGATGAGGCCCGATTCCCCTGCACTGCGTGCAGAGCAATTCCGTCTTGCACATCACACATGAAAGGAGCCTTGATTTCCTTCGTGGCACTCCAGAGAAACCCCAAGAACACTGTTTCAAGGCTAGAGGGATCCTGAGGTCACTGTAGCAACACGAAAGAGCTCCATGGACCAAGAATCAACACGAGATGAAAGGTTAGTCCCTGGCTTCGACTCCTGAGGAATACCACCTTACCACAAGCACCTCAAGAAGAGGCTTCTCTCAGCTCTAGGTATGTGAGAGGGATCCTGAGTTTGCGGCCTCAAGTGGAATGGACACCGCGATGCCCTGACTCGAAATAAGGCCGGATATCCCTGCAGTGACTTGAATGCAGGCTTGTCTTGCATCTCCCAAGATGAAAGGATGTCTGAATCCCCTGTGGAGTCCACAGAGAAACACCTAGTTCCCCACCTCATCGCGACCGGAGGCCTCACATCCTTTGAAAACTCCAGAGGTACGTGGAGATCAGTGCCTCCAAAGGAGACGATGCCTGACTCCTCGTGAAACTTGATAGGAGTCCCAGGATTCTTGTGGCACGTGGAAAGGGACCCTTGGTCTCCCGCCTCAGCTGGAGAGGCATTCCAATTGCCCTGCCAAGCCTCGAGGAGAATCCCGAGTTGTCCCTCGCAACTAGGCAGGAGTCCTGACGTGGCTGAACAAACACGTGGGTGGAAGGGCCATCCCCGTCGTAACTCGAGAATATACCCCAGGTTCCCGCCGCAACTCGGGAAAAACCATGAGACTTCCCCCTCGCCGCGAGATGAGGCCCGATTCCCCTGCACTGCGTGCAGAGCAATTCCGTGTTGCACATCACACATGAAAGGAGCCTTGATTTCCTTGATGGCACTCCAGAGAAACCCCAAGAACACTGTTTCAAGGCTAGAGGGATCCTGAGGTCACTGTAGCAACACGAAAGAGCTCCGTGGACCAAGAATCAACACGAGATGAGAGGTTAGTCCCTGGCTTCGACTCCTGAGGAATACCACCTTACCACAAGCACCTCAAGAGGAGGCTTCTCTCAGCTCTTGGTATGTGAGAGGGACCCTGAGTTTGCGGCCTCAAGTGGAATGGACACCGCGATGCCCTGACTCGAAATAAGGCTGGATATCCCTGCAGTGATTTCAATGCAGGCTCGTCTTGCATCTCCCAGGACGAAAGGATGTCTGAATCCCCTGTGGAAAGCACAGAGAAAGACTTAGTTCCCCACCTCATCGCGACCGATAGCCTCACATCCTTTGAAAACTCCAGAGGTACGCGGAGATCAGTGCCTCCAAAGGAGACGATGCCTGACTCCTCGTGAAACTTGATAGGAGTCCCAGGATTCCTGTGGCACTTGGAAAGGGACACTTGGTCTCCCGCCTCAGCTGGAGAGGCGTCCCAATTGCCCTGCCAAGCCTCGAGGAGAATCCAGAGTTGTCCCTTGCAACTAGGCAGGAGTCCTGACGTCGCTGAAGAAACACGTGTGTGGAAGGGCCATCCCCGTCGTAACTCGAGAATATACCCCAGGTTCCCGCCGCAACTCGAGAAAAACCATGAGACTTCCCCCTCGCCGCGAGATGAGGCCCGATTCCCCTGCACTGCGTGCATAGCAATTCCGTGTTGCACATCACACATGAAAGGAGCCTTGATTTCCTTGATGGCACTCCAGAGAAACCCCAAGAACACTGTTTCAAGGCTAGAGGAATCCTGAGGTCACTGTAGCAACACGAAAGAGCTTCGTGGGCCAAAAACCAACTCGAGATGAGAGGTTAGTCCCTGGCTTCGACTCCAGAGGAATACCACCTTACCACAAGCACCTCAAGAGGAGGCTTCTCTCAGCTCTAGGTATGTGAGAGGGACCCTGAGTTTGCGGCCTCAAGTGGAATGGACACCGCGATGCCCTGACACGAAATAAGGCTGGATATCCCTGCAGTGACTTGAATGGAGGCTCGTCTTGCATCTCCCAAGATGAAAAGATGTCTGAATCCCCTGTGGAGACCACAGAGAAAGACCTAGTTCCCCACCTCATCGCGACCGGAGGCCTCACATCTTTGAAAACTCCAGAGGTACGCGGAGATCAGTGCCTCCAAAGGAGACGATGCCTGACTCCTCGTGAAACTTGATAGGAGTCCCAGGATTCCTGTGGCACGTGGAAAGGGACCCTTGGTCTCCCGCCTCAGCTGGAGAGGCGTCCCAATTGCCTTGCCAAGCCTCGAGGAGAATCCCGAGTTGTGTCTCGCAACTAGGCAAGAGTCCTGACGTGGCTGAACAAACACGTGTGTGGAAGGGCCATCCCCGTCGTAACTCGAGAATATACCCCAGGTTCCCACCGCAACTCGAGAAAAACCATGAGACTTCCCCCTCGCCGCGAGATGAGGCCCGATTCCCCTGCACTGCGTGCAGAGCAATTCTGTGTTGCACATCACACATGAAAGGAGCCTTGATTTCCTTCATGGCACTCCAGAGAAACCCCAAGAACACTGTTTCAAGTCTAGAGGGATCCTGAGGTCACTGTAGCAACACGAAAGAACTCCGTGCACCAAAAATCAACTCGAGATGAGAGGTTAGTCCCTGGCTTCGACTCCAGAGGAATACCACCTTACCACAAGCACCTCAAGAGGAGGCTTCTCTCAGCTCTAGGTATGTGAGAGGGACCCTGAGTTTGCGGCCTCAAGTGGAATGGACACCGCGATGCCCTGACTCGAAATAAGGCCGGATATCCCTGCAGTGACTGGAATGCAGGCTCGTCTTGCATCTCCCAAGACGAAAGGGTGTCTGAATCCCCTGTGGAGACCACAGAGAAAGACCTAGTTCCCCACCTCATCGCGACAGGAGGCCTCAAATCCTTTGAAAACTCCAGAGGTACGCGGAGATCAGTGCCTACAAAGGAGAAGATGCCTGACTCCTCGTGAAACTTCATAGGAGACCCAGGATTCCTGTGGCACGTGGAAAGGGACCCTTGGTCTCCCGTCTCAGCTGGAGAGGCGTCCCAATTGCCCTGCAAAGCCTCGAGGAGAATCCCGAGTTGTCCCTCGCAACTAGGCAGGAGTCCTGACATGGCTGAACACACACGTGTGTGGAAGGGCCATCCCCGTCGTAACTCGAGAATATACCCCAGGTTCCCGCCGCAACTCGAGAAAAACCATGAGACTTCCCCCTCGATGCGAGATGAGGCCCGATTCCCCTGCACTGCGTGCAGAGCAATTCCGTGTTGCACATCACACATGAAAGGAGCCTTGATTTCCTTGATGGCACTCCAGAGAAACCCCAAGAACACTCTTTCAAGGATAGAGGGATCCTGAGGTCACTGTAGCAACACGAAAGAGCTCTGTGGACCAAGAATCAACAGGAGATGAGAGGTTAGTCCCTGGCTTCGACTCCTGAGGAATACCACCTTACCACAAGCACCTCAAGAGGAGGCTTCTCTCAGCTCTAGGTATGTGAGAGGGACCCTGAGTTTGCGGCCTCAAGTGGAATGGACACCGCGATGCCCTGACGCGAAATAAGGCTGGATATCCCGGCAGTGACTTGAATGCAGGCTCGTCTTGCATCTCCCAAGACGAAAGGATGTCTGAATCCCCTGTGGAGACCTCAGAGAAAGACCTAGTTCCCCACCTCATCGCGACCGGAGGCCTCACATCCTTTGAAAACTCCAGAGGTACGCGGAGATCAGTGCCTCCAAAGGAGACGATGCCTGACTCCTCGTGAAACTGGATAGGAGTCCCAGGATTCCTGTGACACGTGGAAAGGGACCCTTGGTCTCCCGCCTCAGCTGGAGAGGTGTCCCAATTGCCTTGCCAAGCCTCGAGGAGAATCGCGAGTTGTGTCTCGCAACTAGGCAAGAGTCCTGACGTGGCTCAACAAACACGTGTGTGGAAGGGCCATCCCCGTCGTAACTCGAGAATATACCCCAGGTTCCCGCCGCAACTCGAGAAAAACCATGAGACTTCCCCCTCGCCGCGAGATGAGGCCTGATTCCCCTGCACTGCGTGCAGAGCAATTCTGTGTTGCACATCACACATGAAAGGAGCCTTGATTTCCTTCATGGCACTCCAGAGAAACCCCAAGAACACTGTTTCAAGGCTAGAGGGATCCTGAGGTCACTGTAGCAACACGAAAGAGCTCCGAGGACCAAAAATCAACTCGAGATGAGAGGTTAGTCCCTGGCTTCGACTCCTGAGGAATACCACCTTACCACAAGCACCTCAAGAGGAGGCTTCTCTCAGCTCTAGGTATGTGAGAGGGACCCTGAGTTTGCGGCCTCAAGTGGAATGGACACCGCGATGCCCTGACTCGAAATAAGGCCGGATATCCCTGCAGTGACTTCAATGCAGGCTCGTCTTGCATCTCCCAAGACGAAAGGGTGTCTGAATCCCCTGTGGAGACCACAGAGAAAGACCTAGTTCCCCACCTCATCGTGACAGGAGGCCTCAAATCCTTTGAAAACTCCAGAGGTATGCGGAGATCAGTGCCTCCAAAGGAGACAATGCCTGACTCCTCGTGAAACTTGATAGGAGACCCAGGATTCCTGTGGCACGTGGAAAGGGACACTTGGTCTCCCGTCTCAGCTGGAGAGGCGTCCCAATTGCCCTGCAAAGCCTCGAGCAGAATCCCGAGTTGTCCCTCGCAACTAGGCAGGAGTCCTGACATGGTTGAACACACACGTGTGTGGAAGGGCCATCCCCGTCGTAACTCGAGAATATACCCCAGGTTCCCGCCGCAACTCGAGAAAAACCATGAGACTTCCCCCTCGCTGCGAGATGAGGCCCGATTCCCCTGCACTGCGTGCAGAGCAATTCCGTGTTGCACATCACACATGAAAGGAGCCTTGATTTCCTTGATGGCACTCCAGAGAAACCCCAAGAACACTGTTTCAAGGCTAGAGGGATCCTGAGGTCACTGTAGCAACACGAAAGAGCTCCGTGGACCAAGAATCAACACGAGATGAGAGGTTAGTCCCTGGCTTCGACTCCTGAGGAATACCACCTTACCACAAGCACCTCAAGAGGAGGCTTCTCTCAGCTCTAGGTATGTGAGAGGGACCCTGAGTTTGCGGCCTCAAGTGGAATGGACACCGCGATGCCCTGACTCGAAATAAGGCCGGATATCCCTGCAGTGACTTCAATGCAGGCTCATCTTGCCTCTCCCAGGACGAAAGGATGTCTGAATCCCCTGTGGAAAGCACAGAGAAAGACTTAGTTCCCCACCTCATCGCGACCGATAGCCTCACATCCTTTGAAAACTCCAGAGGTACGCGGAGATCAGTGCCTCCAAAGGAGACGATGCCTGACTCCTCGTGAAACTTGATAGGAGTCCCAGGATTCCTGTGGCACGTGGAAAGCGACACTTGGTCTCCCGCCTCAGCTGGAGAGGCGTCCCAATTGCCCTGCCAAGCCTCGAGGAGAATCCAGAGTTGTCCCTCGCAACTAGGCAGGAGTCCTGACGTCGCTGAAGAAACACGTGGGTGGAAGGGCCATCCCCGTCGTAACTTGAGAATATACCCCAGGTTCCCGCCGCAACTCGAGAAAAACCATGAGACTTCCCCCTCGCCGCGAGATGAGGCCCGATTCCCCTGCACTGCGTGCAGAGCAATTCCGTGTTGCACATCACACATGAAAGGAGCCTTGATTTCCTTGATGGCACTCCAGAGAAACCCCAAGAACACTGTTTCAAGGCTAGAGGAATCCTGAGGTCACTGTAGCAACACGAAAGAGCTTCGTGGGCCAAAAACCAACTCGAGATGAGAGGTTAGTCCCTGGCTTCGACTCCAGAGGAATACCACCTTACCACAAGCACCTCAAGAGGAGGCTTCTCTCAGCTCTAGGTATGTGAGAGGGACCCTGAGTTTGCGGCCTCAAGTGGAATGGACACCGCGATGCCCTGACTCGAAATAAGGCCGGATATCCCTGCAGTGACTGGAATGCAGGCTCGTCTTGCATCTCCCAAGACGAAAGGGTGTCTGAATCCCCTGTGGAGACCACAGAGAAAGACCTAGTTCCCCACCTCATCGCGACAGGAGGCCTCAAATCCTTTGAAAACTCTAGAGGTATGCGGAGATCAGTGCCTCCAAAGGAGACGATGCCTGACTCCTCGTGAAACTTGATAGGAGACCCAGGATTCCTGTGGCACGTGGAAAGGGACCCTTGGTCTCCCGCCTCAGCTGGAGAGGCGTCCCAATTGCCCTGCAAAGCCTCGAGGAGAATCCCGAGTTGTCCCTCGCAACTAGGCAGGAGTCCTGACATGGCTGAACACACACGTGTGTGGAAGGGCCATCCCCGTCGTAACTCGAGAATATACCCCAGGTTCCCGCCGCAACTCGAGAAAAACCATGAGACTTCCCCCTCGCCGCAAGATGAGGCCCGATTCCCCTGCACTGCGTGCAGAGCAATTCCGTGTTGCACATCACACATGAAAAGAGCCTTGATTTCCTTGATGGCACTCCATAGAAACCCCAAGAACACTGTTTCAAGGCTAGAGGGATCCTGAGGTCACTGTAGCAACACGAAAGAGTTCCGTGGACCAAGAATCAACACGAGATGCGAGGTTAGTCCCTGGCTTCGACTCCTGAGGAATACCACCTTACCACAAGCACCTCAAGAGGAGGCTTCTCTCAGCTCTAGGTATGTGAGAGGGACCCTGAGTTTTTGGCCTCAAGTAGAATGGACACCGCGATGCCCTGACTCGAAATAAGGCCGGATATCCCTGCAGTGACTGGAATGCAGGCTCGTCTTGCCTCTCCCAGGACGAAAGGATGTCTGAAACCCCTGTGGAGACCACAGAGAAAGACTTAGTTCCCCACCTCATGGCGACCGATAGCCTCACATTCTTTGAAAACTCCAGAGGTACGCGGAGATCAGTGCCTCCAAAGGAGACGATGCCTGACTCCTCGTGAAACTTGATAGGAGTCCCAGGATTCCTGTGGCATGTGGAAAGGGACCCTTGGTCTCCCGCCTCAGCTGGAGAGGCGTCCCAATTGCCCTGCCAAGCCTCGAGGAGAATCCAGAGTTGTCCCTCGCAACTAGGCAGGAGTCCTGACGTCACTGAAGAAACACGTGGGTGGAAGGGCCATCCCCGTCGTAACTCGAGAATATACCCCAGGTTCCCGCCGCAACTCGAGAAAAACCATGAGACTTCCCCCTCGCCGCGAGATGAGGCCCGATTCCCCTGCACTGCGTGCAGAGCAATTCCGTGTTGCACATCACACATGAAAGGAGCCTTGATTTCCTTGATGACACTCCAGAGAAACCCCAAGAACACTGTTTCAAGGCTAGAGGGATCCTGAGGTCACTGTAGCAACACGAAAGAGCTCCGTGGGCCAAAAATCAACTCGAGATGAGAGGTTAGTCCCTGGCTTCGACTCCAGAGGAATACCACCTTACCACAAGCACCTCAAGAGGAGGCTTCTCTCAGCTCTAGGTATGTGAGAGGGACCCTGAGTTTGCGGCCTCAAGTGGAATGGACACCGCGATGCCCTGACGCGAAATAAGGCTGGATATCCCGGCAGTGACTTGAATGCAGGCTCGTCTTGCATCTCCCAAGACGAAAGGATGTCTGAATCCCCTGTGGAGACCTCAGAGAAAGACCTAGTTCCCCACCTCATCGCGACCGGAGGCCTCACATCCTTTGAAAACTCCAGAGGTACGCGGAGATCAGTGCCTCCAAAGGAGACGATGCCTGACTCCTCGTGAAACTTGATAGGAGTCCCAGGATTCCTGTGACACGTGGAAAGGGACCCTTGGTCTCCCGCCTCAGCTGGAGAGGCGTCCCAATTGCCTTGCCAAGCCTCGAGGAGAATCCCGAGTTGTGTCTCGCAACTAGGCAAGAGTCCTGACGTGGCTGAACAAACACGTGTGTGGAAGGGCCATCCCCGTCGTAACTCGAGAATATACCCCAGGTTCCCGCCGCAACTCGAGAAAAACCATGAGACTTCCCCCTCGCCGCGAGATGAGGCCTGATTCCCCTGCACTGCGTGCAGAGCAATTCTGTGTTGCACATCACACATGAAAGGAGCCTTGATTTCCTTCATGGCACTCCAGAGAAACCCCAAGAACACTGTTTCAAGGCTAGAGGGATCCTGAGGTCACTGTAGCAACACGAAAGAGCTCCGAGGACCAAAAATCAACTCGAGATGAGAGGTTAGTCCCTGGCTTCGACTCCTGAGGAATACCACCTTACCACAAGCACCTCAAGAGGAGGCTTCTCTCAGCTCTAGGTATGTGAGAGGGACCCTGAGTTTGCGGCCTCAAGTGGAATGGACACCGCGATGCCCTGACTCGAAATAAGGCCGGATATCCCTGCAGTGACTTCAATGCAGGCTCGTCTTGCATCTCCCAAGACGAAAGGGTGTCTGAATCCCCTGTGGAGACCACAGAGAAAGACCTAGTTCCCCACCTCATCGTGACAGGAGGCCTCAAATCCTTTGAAAACTCCAGAGGTATGCGGAGATCAGTGCCTCCAAAGGAGACAATGCCTGACTCCTCGTGAAACTTGATAGGAGACCCAGGATTCCTGTGGCACGTGGAAAGGGACACTTGGTCTGCCGTCTCAGCTGGAGAGGCGTCCCAATTGCCCTGCCAAGCCTCGAGGAGAATCCCGAGTTGTCCCTCGCAACTAGGCAGGAGTCCTGACATGGTTGAACACACACGTGTGTGGAAGGGCCATCCCCGTCGTAACTCGAGAATATACCCCAGGTTCCCGCCGCAACTCGAGAAAAACCATGAGACTTCCCCCTCGCTGCGAGATGAGGCCCGATTCCCCTGCACTGCGTGCAGAGCAATTCCGTGTTGCACATCACACATGAAAGGAGCCTTGATTTCCTTGATGGCACTCCAGAGAAACCCCAAGAACACTGTTTCAAGGCTAGAGGGATCCTGAGGTCACTGTAGCAACAAGAAAGAGCTCCGTGGACCAAGAATCAACACGAGATGAGAGGTCAGTCCCTGGCTTCGACTCCTGAGGAATACCACCTTACCACAAGCACCTCAAGAGGAGGCTTCTCTCAGCTCTAGGTATGTGAGAGGGACCCTGAGTTTGCGGCCTCAAGTGGAATGGACACCGCGATGCCCTGACTCGAAATAAGGCCGGATATCCCTGCAGTGACTTCAATGCAGGCTCATCTTGCCTCTCCCAGGACGAAAGGATGTCTGAATCCCCTTTGGAAAGCACAGAGAAAGACTTAGTTTCCCACCTCATCGCGACCGATAGCCTCACATCCTTTGAAAACTCCAGAGGTACGCGGAGATCAGTGCCTCCAAAGGAGACGATGCCTGACTCCTCGTGAAACTTGATAGGAGTCCCAGGATTCCTGTGGCACGTGGGAAGGGATTCTTGGTCTCCCGCCTCAGCTGGAGAGGCGTCCCAATTGCCCTGCCAAGCCTCGAGGAGAATCCAGAGTTGTCCCTCGCAACTAGGCAGGAGTCCTGACGTCGCTGAACAAGCACGTGGGTGGAAGGGCCATCCCCGTCGTAACTCGAGAATATACCCCAGGTTCCCGCCGCAACTCGAGAAAAACCATGAGACTTCCCCCTCGCCGCGAGATGAGGCCCGATTCCCCTGCACTGCGTGCAGAGCAATTCCGTGTTGCACATCACACATGAAAGGAGCCTTGATTTCCTTGATGGCACTCCAGAGAAACCCCAAGAACACTGTTTCAAGGCTAGAGGGATACTGAGGTCACTGTAGCAACACGAAAGAGCTCCGTGGACCAAGAATCAACAGGAGATGAGAGGTTAGTCCCTGGCTTCGACTCCTGAGGAATACCACCTTACCACAAGCACCTCAAGAGGAGGCTTCTCTCAGCTCTAGGTATGTGAGAGGGATCCTGAGTTTGCGGCCTCAAGTGGAATGGACACCGCGATGCCCTCACGCGAAATAAGGCCGGATATCCCTGCAGTGACTTGAATGCAGGCTCGTCTTGCATCTCCCAAGAAGAAAGGATGTCTGAATCCCCTGTGGAGACCACAGAGAAACACCTAGTTCCCCACCTCATCGCGACCGGAGGCCTCACATACTTTGAAAACTCCAGAGGTACGCGGAGATCAGTGCCTCCAAAGGAGACGATGCCTGACTCCTCGTGAAACTTGATAGGATTCCCAGGATTCCTGTGGCTCGTGGAAAGGGACCCTTGGTCTCCCGCCTCAGCTGGAGAGGCGTCCCAATTGCCCTGCCAAGCCTCGAGGAGAATCCCGAGTTGTGTCTCGCAACTAGGCAGGAGTCCTGACGTGGCTGAACAAACGCGTGTGTGGAAGGGCCATCCCCGTCGTAACTCGAGAATATACCCCAGGTTCCCGCCCAACTCGCGAAAAACCATGAGACTTCCCCCTCGCCGCGAGATGAGGCCCGATTCCCCTGCACTGCGTGCAGAGCAATTCCGTGTTGCACATCACACATGAAAGGAGCCTTGATTTCCTTCATGGCACTCCAGAGAAACCCCAAGAACTCTGTTTCAAGGCTAGAGGGATCCTGAGGTCACTGTAGCAACACGAAAGAGCTCCGTGGACCAAAAATCAACTCGAGATGAGAGGTTAGTCCCTGGCTTCGACTCCTGAGGAATACCACCTTACCACAAGCACTTCAAGAGGAGGCTTCTCTCAGCTCTAGGTATGTGAGAGGGACCCTGAGTTTGCGGCCTCAAGTGGAATGGACACCGCGATGCCCTGACTCGAAATAAGGCCGGATATCCCTGCAGTGACTGGAATGCAGGCTCGTCTTGCATCTCCCAAGATGAAAGGGTGTCTGAATCCCCTGTGGAGACCACAGAGAAAGACCTAGTTCCCCACCTCATCGCGACAGGAGGCCTCAAATCCTTTGAAAACTCCAGAGGTATGCGGAGATCAGTGCCTCCAAAGGAGACGATGCCTGACTCCTCGTGAAAATTGATAGGAGACCCAGGATTCCTGTGGCACGTGGAAAGGGACCCTTGGTCTCCCGCCTCAGCTGGAGAGGCGTCCCAATTGCCCTGCAAAGCCTCGAGGAGAATCCCGAGTTGTCCCTCGCAACTAGGCAGGAGTCCTGACGTGGCTGAACACACACGTGTGTGGAAGGGCCATCCCCGTCGTAACTCGAGAATATACCCCAGGTTCCCGCCGCAACTCGAGAAAAACCATGAGACTTCCCCCTCGCCGCAAGATGAGGCCCGATTCCCCTGCACTGCGTGCAGAGCAATTCCGTGTTGCACATCACACATGAAAAGAGCCTTGATTTCCTTGATGGCACTCCATAGAAACCCCAAGAACACTGTTTCAAGGCTAGAGGGATCCTGAGGTCACTGTAGCAACACGAAAGAGTTCCGTGGACCAAGAATCAACACGAGATGAGAGGTTAGTCCCTGGCTTCGACTCCTGAGGAATACCACCTTACCACAAGCACCTCAAGAGGAGGCTTCTCTCAGCTCTAGGTATGTGAGAGGGACCCTGAGTTTGCGGCCTCAAGTAGAATGGACACCGCGATGCCCTGACTCGAAATAAGGCCGGATATCCCTGCAGTGACTTGAATGCAGGCTCGTCTTGCCTCTCCCAGGACGAAAGGATGTCTGAAACCCCTGTGGAGACCACAGAGAAAGACTTAGTTCCCCACCTCATGGCGACCGATAGCCTCACATTCTTTGAAAACTCCAGAGGTACGCGGAGATCAGTGCCTCCAAAGGAGACGATGCCTGACTCCTCGTGAAACTTGATAGGAGTCCCAGGATTCCTGTGGCATGTGGAAAGGGACCCTTGGTCTCCCGCCTCAGCTGGAGAGGCGTCCCAATTGCCCTGCCAAGCCTCGAGGAGAATCCAGAGTTGTCCCTCGCAACTAGGCAGGAGTCCTGACGTCACTGAAGAAACACGTGGGTGGAAGGGCCATCCCCGTCGTAACTCGAGAATATACCCCAGGTTTCCGCCGCAACTCGAGAAAAACCATGAGACTTCCCCCTCGCCGCGAGATGAGGCCCGATTCCCCTGCACTGCGTGCAGAGCAATTCCGTGTTGCACATCACACATGAAAGGAGCCTTGATTTCCTTGATGACACTCCAGAGAAACCCCAAGAACACTGTTTCAAGGCTAGAGGGATCCTGAGGTCACTGTAGCAACACGAAAGAGCTCCGTGGGCCAAAAATCAACTCGAGATGAGAGGTTAGTCCCTGGCTTCGACTCCAGAGGAATACCACCTTACCACAAGCACCTCAAGAGGAGGCTTCTCTCAGCTCTAGGTATGTGAGAGGGACCCTGAGTTTGCGGCCTCAAGTGGAATGGACACCGCGATGCCCTGACGCGAAATAAGGCTGGATATCCCGGCAGTGACTTGAATGCAGGCTCGTCTTGCATCTCCCAAGACGAAAGGATGTCTGAATCCCCTGTGGAGACCTCAGAGAAAGACCTAGTTCCCCACCTCATCGCGACCGGAGGCCTCACATCCTTTGAAAACTCCAGAGGTACGCGGAGATCAGTGC
Organism: Cervus elaphus; assembly: GCF_910594005.1. Taxonomy (NCBI): domain Eukaryota; kingdom Metazoa; phylum Chordata; class Mammalia; order Artiodactyla; family Cervidae; genus Cervus; species Cervus elaphus. Next base: position 7,945,491 of record NC_057834.1, on the reverse strand, counting down.
CTCCAAAGGAGACGATGCCTGACTCCTCGTGAAACTTGATAGGAGTCCCAGGATTCCTGTGACACGTGGAAAGGGACCCTTGGTCTCCCGCCTCAGCTGGAGAGGCTTCCCAATTGCCTTGCCAAGCCTCGAGGAGAATCGCGAGTTGTGTCTCGCAACTAGGCAAGAGTCCTGACGTGGCTGAACAAACACGTGTGTGGAAGGGCCATCCCCGTCGTAACTCGAGAATATACCCCAGGTTCCCGCCGCAACTCGAGAAAAACCATGAGACTTCCCCCTCGCCGCGAGATGAGGCCTGATTCCCCTGCACTGCGTGCAGAGCAATTCTGTGTTGCACATCACACATGAAAGGAGCCTTGATTTCCTTCATGGCACTCCAGAGAAACCCCAAGAACACTGTTTCAAGGCTAGAGGGATCCTGAGGTCACTGTAGCAACACGAAAGAGCTCCGAGGACCAAAAATCAACTCGAGATGAGAGGTTAGTCCCTGGCTTCGACTCCTGAGGAATACCACCTTACCACAAGCACCTCAAGAGGAGGCTTCTCTCAGCTCTAGGTATGTGAGAGGGACCCTGAGTTTGCGGCCTCAAGTGGAATGGACACCGCGATGCCCTGACTCGAAATAAGGCCGGATATCACTGCAGTGACTTCAATGCAGGCTCGTCTTGCATCTCCCAAGACGAAAGGGTGTCTGAATCCCTTGTGGAGACCACAGAGAAAGACCTAGTTCCCCACCTCATCGTGACAGGAGGCCTCAAATCCTTTGAAAACTCCAGAGGTATGCGGAGATCAGTGCCTCCAAAGGAGACAATGCCTGACTCCTCGTGAAACTTGATAGGAGACCCAGGATTCCTGTGGCACGTGGAAAGGGACACTTTGTCTCCCGCCTCAGCTGGAGAGGCGTTCCAATTGCCCTGCCAAGCTTCGAGGAGAATCCCGAGTTGTCCCTCGCAACTAGGCAGGAGTCCTGACGTGGCTGAAGAAACACGTGGGTGGAAGGGCCATCCCCGTCGTAACTCGAGAATATACCCCAGGTTCCCGCCGCAACTCGAGAAAAACCATGAGACTTCCCCCTCGCCGCGAGATGAGGCCCGATTCCCCTGCACTGCGTGCAGAGCAATTCCGTGTTGCACATCACACATGAAAGGAGCCTTGATTTCCTTGATGGCACTCCATAGAAACCCCAAGAACACTGTTTCAAGGCTAGAGGGATCCTGAGGTCACTGTAGCAACAAGAAAGAGCTCCGTGGACCAAGAATCAACACGAGATGAGAGGTTAGTTCCTGGCTTCGACTCCTGAGGAATACCACCTTACCACAAGCACCTCAAGAGGAGGCTTCTCTCAGCTCTAGGTATGTGAGAGGGATCCTGAGTTTGCGGCCTCAAGTGGAATGGACACCGCGATGCCCTGACTCGAAATAAGGCCGGATATCCCTGCAGTGACTTCAATGCAGGCTCATCTTGCCTCTCCCAGGACGAAAGGATGTCTGAATCCCCTTTGGAAAGCACAGAGAAAGACTTAGTTCCCCACCTCATCGCGACCGATAGCCTCACATCCTTTGAAAACTCCAGAGGTATGCGGAGATCAGTGCCTCCAAAGGAGACGATGCCTGACTCCTCGTGAAACTTGATAGGAGTCCCAGGATTCCTGTGGCACGTGGAAAGGGACACTTGGTCTCCCGCCTCAGCTGGAGAGGCGTCCCAATTGCCCTGCCAAGCCTCGAGGAGAATCCAGAGTTGTCCCTCGCAACTAGGCAGGAGTCCTGACGTCGCTGAACAAACACGTGGGTGGAAGGGCAATCCCCGTCGTAACTCGAGAATATACCCCAGGTTCCCGCCGCAACTCGAGAAAAACCATGAGACTTCCCCCTCGCCGCGAGATGAGGCCCGATTCCCCTGCACTGCGTGCAGAGCAATTCCGTGTTGCACATCACACATGAAAGGAGCCTTGATTTCTTTGATGGCACTCCAGAGAAACCCCAAGAACACTGTTTCAAGGCTAGAGGGATCCTGAGGTCGTAGCAACACGAAAGAGCTCCGTGGGCCAAAAATCAACTCGAGATGAGAGGTTAGTCCCTGGCTTCGACTCCAGAGGAATACCACCTTACCACAAGCACCTCAAGAGGAGGCTTCTCTCAGCTCTAGTTATGTGAGAGGGACCCTGAGTTTGCGGCCTCAAGTGGAATGGACACCGCGATGCCCTGACGCGAAGTAAGGCTGGATATCCCTGCAGTGACTTGAATGCAGGCTCGTCTTGCATCTCCCAAGACGAAAGGATGTCTGAATCCCCTGTGGAGACCACAGAGAAAGACCTAGTTCCCCACCTCATCGCGACCGGAGGCCTCACATCCTTTGAAAACTCCAGAGGTACGCGGAGATCAGTGCCTCCAAAGGAGACGATGCCTGACTCCTCGTGAAACTTGATAGGAGTCCCAGGATTCCTGTGGCACGTGGAAAGGGACCCTTGGTCTCCCGCCTCAGCTGGAGAGGCGTCCCAATTGCCTTGCCAAGCCTCGAGGAGAATCCCGAGTTGTGTCTCGCAACTAGGCAAGAGTCCTGACGTGGCTGAACAAACACGTGTGTGGAAGGGCCATCCCCGTCGTAACTCGAGAATATACCCCAGGTTCCCGCCGCAACTCGAGAAAAACCATGAGACTTCCCCCTCGCCGCGAGATGAGGCCCGATTCCCCTGCACTGCGTGCAGAGCAATTCCGTGTTGCACATCACACATGAAAGGAGCCTTGATTTCCTTGATGGCACTCCAGAGAAACCCCAAGAACACTGTTTCAAGGCTAGAGGGATCCTGAGGTCACTGTAGCAACACGAAAGAGCTCCGTGGACCAAAAATCAACTCGAGATGAGAGGTTAGTCCCTGGCTTCGACTCCTGAGGAATACCACCTTACCACAAGCACCTCAAGAGGAGGCTTCTCTCAGCTCTAGGTATGTGAGAGGGACCCTGAGTTTGCGGCCTCAAGTGGAATGGACACCGCGATGCCCTGACTCGAAATAAGGCCGGATATCCCTGCAGTGACTGGAATGCAGGCTCGTCTTGCATCTCCCAAGACGAAAGGATGTCTGAATCCCCTGTGGAAAGCACAGAGAAAGACTTAGTTCCCCACCTCATCGCGACCGGAGGCCTTACATCCTTTGAAAACTCCAGAGGTACGCGGAGATCAGTGCCTCCAAAGGAGACGATGCCTGACTCCTCGTGAAACTTGATAGGAGTCCCAGGATTCCTGTGGCACGTGGAAAGGGACCCTTGGTCTCCCGCCTCAGCTGGAGAGGCGTCCCAATTGCCTTGCCAAGCCTCGAGGAGAATCCCGAGTTGTGTCTCGCAACTAGGCAAGAGTCCTGACGTCGCTGAACAAACACGTGGGTGGAAGGGCCATCCCCGTCGTAACTCGAGAATATACCCCAGGTTCCCGCCGCAACTCGAGAAAAACCATGAGACTTCCCCCTCGCCGCGAGATGAGGCCCGATTCCCCTGCACTGCGTGCAGAGCAATTCTGTGTTGCACATCACACATGAAAGGAGCCTTGATTTCCTTCATGGCACTCCAGGGAAACCCCAAGAACACTGTTTCAAGTCTAGAGGGATCCTGAGGTCCCTGTAGCAACACGAAAGAACTCCGTGGACCAAAAATCAACTCGAGATGAGAGGTTAGTCCCTGGCTTCGACTCCAGAGGAATACCACCTTACCACAAGCACCTCAAGAGGAGGCTTCTCTCAGCTCTAGGTATGTGAGAGGGACCCTGAGTTTGCGGCCTCAAGTGGAATGGACACCGCCATGCCCTGACTCGAAATAAGGCCGGATATCCCTGCAGTGACTGGAATGCAGGCTCGTCTTGCATCTCCCAAGACGAAAGGGTGTCTGAATCCCCTGTGGAGACCACAGAGAAAGACCTAGTTCCCCACCTCATCGCGAAAGGAGGCCTCAAATCCTTTGAAAACTCCAGAGGTACGCGGAGATCAGTGCCTCCAAAGGAGACGATGCCTGACTCCTCGTGAAACTTGATAGGAGACCCAGGATTCCTGTGGCACGTGGAAAGGGACCCTTGGTCTCCCGTCTCAGCTGGAGAGGCGTCCCAATTGCCCTGCAAAGCCTCGAGGAGAATCCCGAGTTGTCCCTCGCAACTAGGCAGGAGTCCTGACATGGCTGAACACACACGTGTGTGGAAGGGCCATCCCCGTCGTAACTCGAGAATATACCCCAGGTCCCCGCCGCAACTCGAGAAAAACCATGAGACTTCCCCCTCGATGCGAGATGAGGCCCGATTCCCCTGTACTGCGTGCAGAGCAATTCCATCTTGCACATCACACATGAAAGGAGCCTTGATTTCCTTGATGGCACTCCAGAGAAACCCCAAGAACACTGTTTCAAGGCTAGAGGGATCCTGAGGTCATTGTAGCAACACGAAAGAACTCTGTGGACCAAAAATCAACTAGAAAAGAGAGGTTAGTCCCTGGATTCGTCTCCAGAGGAATACCACCTTACCACAAGCACCTCAAGAGGAGGCTTCTCTCAGCTCTAGGTATGTGAGAGGGACCCTGAGTTTGCGGCCTCAAGTGGAATGGACACCGCGATGCCCTGACTCGAAATAAGGCCGGATATCCCTGCAGTGACTTCAATGCAGGCTCGGCTTGCATCTCCCAGGACGAAAGGATGTCTGAATCCCCTGTGGAAAGCACAGAGAAAGACTTAGTTCCCCACCTCATCGCGACCGATAGCCTCACATCCTTTGAAAACTCCAGAGGTACGCGGAGATCAGTGCCTCCAAAGGAGACGATGCCTGACTCCTCGTGAAACTTGATAGGAGTCCCAGGATTCCTGTGGCACGTGAAAGGGACCCTTGGTCTCCCGCCTCAGCTGGAGAGGCGTCCCAATTGCCCTGCCAAGCCTCGAGGAGAATCCAGAGTTGTCCCTCGCAACTAGGCAGGAGTCCTGACGTCGCTGAAGCAACACGTGGGTGGAAGGGCCATCCTCGTCGTAACTCGAGAATATACCCCAGGTTCCCGCCGCAACTCGAGAAAAACCATGAGACTTCCCCCTCGCCGCGAGATGAGGCCCAATTCCCCTGCACTGCGTGCAGAGCAATTCCGTGTTGCACATCACACATGAAAGGAGCCTTGATTTCCTTGATGGCACTCCAGAGAAACCCCAAGAACACTGTTTCAAGGCTAGAGGGATCCTGAGGTCACTGTAGCAACACGAAAGAGCTCCGTGGGCCAAAAATCAACTCGAGATGAGAGGTTAGTCCCTGGCTTCGACTCCAGAGGAATACCACCTTACCACAAGCACCTCAAGAGGAGGCTTCTCTCAGCTCTAGGTATGTGAGAGGGACCCTGAGTTTGCGGCCTCAAGTGAAATGTACACCACGATGGCCTGACGCGAAATAAGGCTGGATATCCCTGCAGTGACTTGAATGCAGGCTCGTCTTGCATCTCCCAAGACGAAAGGATGTCTGAATCCCCTGTGGAGACCACAGAGAAAGACCTAGTTCCCCACCTCATCGCGACCGGAGGCCTCACATCCTTTGAAAACTCCAGAGGTACGCGGAGATCAGTGCCTCCAAAGGAGACGATGCCTGACTCCTCGTGAAACTTGATAGGAGTCCCAGGATTCCTGTGGCACGTGGAAAGGGACCCTTGGTCTCCCGCCTCAGCTGGAGAGGCGTCCCAATTGCCTTGCCAAGCCTCGAGGAGAATCCCGAGTTGTGTCTCGCAACTAGGCAAGAGTCCTGACGTGGCTAAACAAACACGTGTGTGGAAGTGCCATCCCCGTCGTAACTCGAGAATATACCCCAGGTTCCCGCCGCAACTCGAGAAAAACCATGAGACTTCCCCCTCGCCGCGAGATGAGGCCCGATTCCCCTGCACTGCGTGCAGAGCAATTCCGTGTTGCACATCACACATGAAAGGAGCCTTGATTTCCTTGATGGCACTCCAGAGAAACCCGAAGAACACTGTTTCAAGGCTAGAGGGATCCTGAGGTCACTGTAGCAACACGAAAGAGCTCCGTGGGCCAAAAATCAACTCGAGATGAGAGGTTAGTCCCTGGCTTCGACTCCAGAGGAATACCACCTTACCACAAGCACCTCAAGAGGAGGCTTCTCTCAGCTCTAGGTATGTGAGAGGGACCCTGAGTTTGCGGCCTCAAGTGGAATGGACACCGCGATGCCCTGACTCGAAATAAGGCCGGATATCCCTGCAGTGACTTGAATGCAGGCTCGTCTTGCATCTCCCAAGATGAAAGGATGTCTGAATCCCCTGTGGAGACCACAGAGAAAGACCTAGTTCCCCACCTCATCGCGACCGGAGGCCTCAAATCCTTTGAAAACTCCAGAGGTATGGGGAGATCAGTGCCTCCAAAGGAGACGATGCCTGACTCCTCGTGAAACTTGATAGGAGACCCAGGATTCCTGTGGCACGTGGAAAGGGACCCTTGCTCTCCCGTCTCAGCTGGAGAGGCGTTCCAATTGCCCTGCAAAACCTCGAGGAGAATACCGAGTTGTCCCTCGCAACTAGGCAGGAGTCCTGACATGGCTGAACACACACGTGTGTGGAAGGGCCATCCCCGTCGTAACTCGAGAATATACCCCAGGTTCCCGCCGCAACTCGAGAAAAACCATGAGACTTCCCCCTCGATGCGAGATGAGGCCCGATTCCCCTGCACTGCGTGCAGAGCAATTCCGTGTTGCACATCACACATGAAAGGAGCCTTGATTTCCTTGATGGCACTCCAGAGAAACCCCAAGAACACTGTTTCAAGGCTAGAGGGATACTGAGGTCACTGTAGCAACACGAAAGAGCTCCGTGGACCAAGAATCAACACGAGATGAGAGGTTAGTCCCTGGCTTCGACTCCTGAGGAATACCACCTTACCACAAGCACCTCAAGAGGAGGCTTCTCTCAGCTCTAGGTATGTGAGAGGGATCCTGAGTTTGCGGCCTCAAGTGGAATGGACACCGCGATGCCCTCACGCGAAATAAGGCCGGATATCCCTGCAGTGACTTGAATGCAGGCTCGTCTTGCATCTCCCAAGAAGAAAGGATGTCTGAATCCCCTGTGGAGACCACAGAGAAACACCTAGTTCCCCACCTCATCGCGACCGGAGGCCTCACATACTTTGAAAACTCCAGAGGTACGCGGAGATCAGTGCCTCCAAAGGAGACGATGCCTGACTCCTCGTGAAACTTGATAGGAGTCCCCGGATTCTTGTGGCACGTGGAAAGGGACCCTTGGTCTCCCGCCTCAGCTGGAGAGGCGTCCCAATTGCCTTGCCAAGCTTCAAGGAGAATCCCGAGTTGTGTCTCGCAACTAGGCAAAGTCCTGACGTGGTTGAACAAACACGTGTGTGGAAGGGCTATCCCCGTCGTAACTCGAGAATATACCCCAGGTTCCCGCCGCAACTCGAGAAAAACCATGAGACTTCCCCCTCGCCGCGAGATGAGGCCCGATTCCCCTGCACTGCGTGCAGAGCAATTCTGTGTTGCACATCACACATGAAAGGAGCCTTGATTTCCTTCATGGCACTCCAGAGAATCCCCAAGAACACTGTTTCAAGGCTAGAGGGATCCTGAGGTCACTGTAGCAACACGAAAGAGCTCCGTGGACCAAAAATCAACTCGAGATGAGAGGTTAGTCCCTGGCTTCGACTCCAGAGGAATACCACCTTACCACAAGCACCTCAAGAGGAGGCTTCTCTCAGCTCTAGGTATGTGAGAGGGACCCTGAGTTTGCGGCCTCAAGTGGAATGGACACCGCGATGCCCTGACTCGAAATAAGGCCGGATATCCCTGCAGTGACTGGAATGCAGGCTCGTCTTGCATCTCCCAAGACGAAAGGGTGTCTGAATCCCCTGTGGAGACCACAGAGAAAGACCTAGTTCCCCACCTCATCGCGAAAGGAGGCCTCAAATCCTTTGAAAACTCCAGAGGTATGCGGAGATCAGTGCCTCCAAAGGAGACGATGCCTGACTCCTCGTGAAACTTGATAGGAGACCCAGGATTCCTGTGGCACGTGGAAAGGGACCCTTGGTCTCCCGCCTCAGCTGGAGAGGCGTCCCAATTGCCCTGCAAAGCCTCGAGGAGAATCCCGAGTTGTCCCTCGCAACTAGGCAGGAGTCCTTACATGGCTGAACACACACTTGTGTGGAAGGGCCATCCCCGTCATAACTCGAGAATATACCCCAGGTTCCCGCCGCAACTCGAGAAAAACCATGAGACTTCCCCCTCGATGCGAGATGAGGCCCGATTCCCCTGCACTGCGTGCAGAGCAATTCCGTGTTGCACATCACACATGAAAGGAGCCTTGATTTCCTTGATGGCACTCCAGAGAAACCCCAAGAACACTGTTTCAAGGCTAGAGGGATCCTGAGGTCACTGTAGCAACACGAAAGAGCTCCGTGGACCAAGAATCAACACGAGATGAGAGGTTAGTCCCTGGCTTCGACTCCTGAGGAATACCACCTTACCACAAGCACCTCAAGAGGAGGCTTCTCTCATCTCTAGGTATGTGAGAGGGATCCTGAGTTTGCGGCCTCAAGTGGAATGGACACCGCGATGCCGTGACTCGAAATAAGGCCGGATATCCCTGCAGTGACTTGAATGCAGGCTCGTCTTGCATCTCCCAAGAAGAAAAGATGTCTGAATCCCCTGTGGAGACCACAGAGAAACACCTAGTTCACCACCTCATCGCGACCGGAGGCCTCACATCCTTTGAAAACTCCAGAGGTACGCGGAGATCAGTGCCTCCAAAGGAGACGATGCCTGACTCCTCGTGAAACTTGATAGGAGTCCCAGGATTCTTGTGGCACGTGGAAAGGGACCCTTGGTCTCCCGCCTCAGCTGGAGAGGCGTTCCAATTGCCCTGCCAAGCCTCGAGGAGAATCCCGAGTTGTCCCTCGCAACTAGGCAGGAGTCCTGACGTGGCTGAACAAACACGTGGGTGGAAGGGCCATCCCCGTCGTAACTCGAGAATATACCCCAGGTTCCCGCCGCAACTCGAGAAAAACCATGAGACTTCCCCCTCGATGCGAGATGAGGCCCGATTCCCCTGTACTGCGTGCAGAGCAATTCCGTCTTGCACATCACACATGAAAGGAGCCTTGATTTCCTTGATGGCACTCCAGAGAAACCCCAAGAACACTGTTTCAAGGATAGAGGGATCCTGAGGTCATTGTAGCAACACGAAAGAACTCTGTGGACCAAAAATCAACTCGAAAAGAGAGGTTTGTCCCTGGATTCGTCTCCAGAGGAATACCACCTTACCACAAGCACCTCAAGAGGAGGCTTCTCTCAGCTCTAGGTATGTGAGAGGGACCCTGAGTTTGCAGCCTCAAGTGGAATGGACACCGCGATGCCCTGACTCGAAATAAGGCCGGATATCCCTGCAGTGACTTCAATGCAGGCTCGTCTTGCATCTCCCAGGACGAAAGGATGTCTGAATCCCCTGTGGAAAGCACAGAGAAAGACTTATTTCCCAACCTCATCGCGACCGATAGCCTCACATCCTTTGAAAACTCCAGAGGTACGCGGAGATCAGTGCCTCCAAAGGAGACGATGCCTGACTCCTCGTGAAACTTGATAGGAGTCCCAGGATTCCTGTGGCACTTGGAAAGGGACCCTTGGTCTCCCGCCTCAGCTGGAGAGGCGTCCCAATTGCCCTGCCAAGCCTCGAGGAGAATCCCGAGTTGTCCCTCGCAACTAGGCAAGAGTCCTGACGTGGCTGAAGAAACACGTGGGTGGAAGGGCCATCCCCGTCGTAACTCGAGAATATACCCCAGGTTCCCGCCGCAACTCGAGAAAAACCATGAGACTTCCCCCTCGCCGCGAGATGAGGCCCGATTCCCCTGCACTGCGTGCAGAGCAATTCCGTGTTGCACATCACACAGGAAAGGAGCCTTGATTTCCTTCATGGCACTCCAGAGAAACCCCAAGAACACTGTTTCAAGGCTAGAGGGATCCTGAGGTCACTGTAGCAACACGAAAGAGCTCCGTGGGCCAAAAATCAACTCGAGATGAGAGGTTAGTCCCTGGCTTCGACTCCAGAGGAATACCACCTTACCACAAGCACCTCAAGAGGAGGCTTCTCTCAGCTCTAGGTATGTGAGAGGGACCCTGAGTTTGCGGCCTCAAGTGGAATGGACACCGCGATGCCCTGACGCGAAATAAGGCTGGATATCCCTGCATTGACTTGAATGCAGGCTCGTCTTGCATCTCCCAAGATGAAAGGATGTCTGAATCCCCTGTGGAGACCACAGAGAAAGACCTAGTTCCCCACCTCATCGCGACCGGAGGCCTCACATCCTTTGAAAACTCCAGAGGTACGCGGAGATCAGTGCCTCCAAAGTAGACGATGCCTGACTCCTCGTGAAACTTGATAGGAGTCCCAGGATTCCTGTGGCACGTGGAAAGGGACCCTTGGTCTCCCGCCTCAGCTGGAGAAGCGTCCCAATTGCCTTGCCAAGCCTCGAGGAGAATCCCGAGTTTTGTCTCGCAACTAGGCAAGAGTCCTGACGTGGCTGAACAAACACGTGTGTGGAAGGGCCATCCCCGTCGTAACTCGAGAATATACCCCAGGTTCCCGCCGCAACTCGAGAAAAACCGTGAGACTTCCCCCTCGCCGCGAGATGAGGCCCGATTCCCCTGCACTGCGTGCAGAGCAATTCTGTGTTGCACATCACACATGAAAGGAGCCTTGATTTCCTTCATGGCACTCCAGAGAATCCCCAAGAACACTGTTTCAAGGCTAGAGGGATCCTGAGGTCACTGTAGCAACACGAAAGAGCTCCGTGGACCAAAAATCAACTCGAGATGAGAGGTTAGTCCCTGGCTTCGACTCCAGAGGAATACCACCTTACCACAAGCACCTCAAGAGGAGGCTTCTCTCAGCTCTAGGTATGTGAGAGGGACCCTGAGTTTGCGGCCTCAAGTGGAATGGACACCGCGATGCCCTGACTCAAAATAAGGCCGGATATCCCTGCAGTGACTGGAATGCAGGCTCGTCTTGCATCTCCCAAGACGAAAGGGTGTCTGAATCCCCTGTGGAGACCACAGAGAAAGACCTAGTTCCCCACCTCATCGCGACAGGAGGCATCAAATCCTTTGAAAACTCCAGAGGTATGCGGAGATCAGTGCCTCCAAAGGAGACGATGCCTGACTCCTCGTGAAACTTGATAGGAGTCCCAGGATTCCTGTGGCACGTGGAAAGGGACCCTTGGTCTCCCGCCTCAGCTGGAGAGGCGTTCCAATTGCCCTGCCAAGCCTCGAGGAGAATCCCGAGTTGTCCCTCGCAACTAGGCAGGAGTCCTGACGTGGCTGAACAAACACGTGGGTGGAAGGGCCATCCCCGTCGTAACTCGAGAATATACGCCAGGTTCCCGCCGCAACTCGAGAAAAACCATGAGACTTCCCCCTCGATGCGAGATGAGGCCCGATTCCCCTGTACTGCGTGCAGAGCAATTCCGTCTTGCACATCACACATGAAAGGAGCCTTGATTTCCTTGATGGCACTCCAGAGAAACCCCAAGAACACTGTTTCAAGGATAGAGGGATCCTGAGGTCACTGTAGCAACACGAAAGAACTCTGTGGACCAAAAATCAACTCGAAAAGAGAGGTTAGTCCCTGGATTCGTCTCCAGAGGAATACCACCTTACCACAAGCACCTCAAGAGGAGGCTTCTCTCAGCTCTAGGTATGTGAGAGGGACCCTGAGTTTGCGGCCTCAAGTGGAATGGACACCGCGATGCCCTGACTCGAAATAAGGCCGGATATCCCTGCAGTGACTTCAATGCAGGCTCGTCTTGCATCTCCCAGGACGAAAGGATGTCTGAATCCCCTGTGGAAAGCACAGAGAAAGACTTAGTTCCCCACCTCATCGCGACCGATAGCCTCACATCCTTTGAAAACTCCAGAGGTACGCGGAGATCAGTGCCTCCAAAGGAGACGATGCCTGACTCCTCGTGAAACTTGATAGGAGTCCCAGGATTCCTGTGGCACTTGGAAAGGGACCCTTGGTCTCCCGCCTCAGCTGGAGAGGTGTCCCAATTGCCCTGCCAAGCCTCGAGGAGAATCCCGAGTTGTCCCTCGCAACTAGGCAGGAGTCCTGACATCGCTGAAGAAACACGTGGGTGGAAGGGCCATCCCCGTCGTAACTCGAGAATATACCCCAGGTTCCCGCCGCAACTCGAGAAAAACCATGAGACTTCCCCCTCGCCGCGAGGTGAGGCCCGATTCCCCTGCACTGCGTGCAGAGCAATTCCGTGTTGCACATCACACATGAAAGGAGCCTTGATTTCCTTCATGGCACTCCAGAGAAACCCCAAGAACACTGTTTCAAGGCTAGAGGGATCCTGAGGTCACTGTAGCAACACGAAACAGCTCCGTGGGCCAAAAATCAACTCAAGATGAGAGGTTAGTCCCTGGCTTCGACTCCAGAGGAATACCACCTTACCACAAGCACCTCAAGAGGAGGCTTCTCTCAGCTCTAGGTATGTGAGAGGGACCCTGAGTTTGCGGCCTCAAGTGGAATGGACACCGCGATGCCCTGACTCGAAATAAGGCCGGATATCCCTGCAGTGACTGGAATGCAGGCTCGTCTTGCATCTCCCAAGACGAAAGGGTGTCTGAATCCCCTGTGGAGACCACAGAGAAAGACCTAGTTCCCCACCTCATCGCGACAGGAGGCCTCAAATCCTTTGAAAACTCCAGAGGTATGCGGAGATCAGTGCCTCCAAAGGAGACGATGCCTGACTCCTCGTGAAACTTGATAGGAGACCCAGGATTCCTGTGGCACGTGGAAAGGGACCCTTGGTCTCCCGTCTCATGTGGAGAGGCGTCCCAATTGCCCTGCAAAGCCTCGAGGAGAATCCCGAGTTGTCCCTCGCAACTAGGCAGGAGTCCTGACATGGCTGAACACACACGTGTGTGGCAGGGCCATCCCCGTCGTAACTCGAGAATATACCCCAGGTTCCCGCCGCAACTCGAGAAAAACCATGAGACTTCCCCCTCGCCGCGAGATGAGGCCCGATTCCCCTGCACTGCGTGCAGAGCAATTCCGTGTTGCACATCACACATGAAAGGAGCCTTGATTTCCTTGATGGCACTCCAGAGAAACCCCAAGAACACTGTTTCAAGGCTAGAGGGATCCTGAGGTCACTGTAGCAACATGAAAGAGCTCCGTGGACCAAGAATCAACAGGAGATGAGAGGTTAGTCCCTGGCTTCGACTCCTGAGGAATACCACCTTACCACAAGCACCTCAAGAGGAGGCTTCTCTCAGCTCTAGGTATGTGAGAGGGATCCTGAGTTTGCGGCCTCAAGTGGAATGGACACCGCGATGCCGTGACTCGAAATAAGGCCGGATATCCCTGCAGTGACTTGAATGCAGGCTCGTCTTGCATCTCCCAAGAAGAAAGGATGTCTGAATCCCCTGTGGAGACCACAGAGAAAGACCTAGTTCCCCACCTCATCGCGACCGGCGGCTTCACTTCCTTTGAAAACTCCAGAGGTACGCGGAGATCAGTGCCTCCAAAGGAGACGATGCCTGACTCCTCGTGAAACTTGATAGGAGTCCCAGGATTCTTGTGGCACGTGGAAAGGGACCCTTGGTCTCCCGCCTCAGCTGGAGAGGCGTTCCAATTGCCCTGCCAAACCTCGAGGAGAATCCAGAGTTGTCCCTCGCAACTAGGCAGGAGTCCTGACGTGGCTGAACAAACACGTGGGTGGAAGGGCCATCCCCGTCGTAACTCGAGACTATACCCCAGGTTCCCGCCGCAACTCGAGAAAAACCATGAGACTTCACCCTCGCCGCGAGATGAGGCCCGATTCCCCTGTACTGCGTGCAGAGCAATTCTGTGTTGCACATCACACATGAAAGGAGCCTTGATTTCCTTGATGGCACTCCAGAGAAACCCAAAGAACACTGTTTCAAGGATAGAGGGATCCTGAGGTCACTGTAGCAACAAGAAAGAACTCTGTGGACCAAAAATCAACTCGAAAAGAGAGGTTAGTCCCTGGATTCTTCATCAGAGGAATACCACCTTACCACAAGCACCTCAAGAGGAGGCTTCTCTCAGCTCTAGGTATGTGAGAGGGATCCTGAGTTTGCGGCCTAAAGTGGAATGGACACCGCGATGCCCTGACTCGAAATAAGGCCGGATATCCCTGCAGTGACTTCTATGCAGGCTCGTCTTGCATCTCCCAGGACGAAAGGATGTCTGAATCCCCTGTGGAAAGCACAGAGAAAGACTTAGTTCCCCACCTCATCGCGACCGATAGCCTCACATCCTTTGAAAACTCCAGAGGTCCGCGGAGATCAGTGCCTCCAAAGGAGACGACGCCTGACTCCTCGTGAAACTTGATAGGAGTCCCAGGATTCCTGTGGCACTTGGAAAGGGACACTTGGTCTCCCGCCTCAGCTGGAGAGGCGTCCCAATTGCCCTGCCAAGCCTCGAGGAGAATCCAGAGTTGTCCCTCGCAACTAGGCAGGAGTCCTGACGTCGCTGAAGAAACACGTGGGTGGAAGGGCCATCCCCGTCGTAACTCGAGAATATACCCCAGGTTCCCGCCGCAACTCGAGAAAAACCATGAAACTTCCCCCTCGCCGCGAGATGAGGCCCGATTCCCCTGCACTGCGTGCAGAGCAATTCCGTGTTGCACATCACACATGAAAGGAGCCTTGATTTCCTTGATGGCACTCCAGAGAAACCCCAAGAACACTGTTTCAAGGCTAGAGGGATCCTGAGGTCACTGTAGCAACACGAAAGAGCTCCGTGGGCCAAAAATGAACTCGAGATGAGAGGTTAGTCCCTGGCTTCGACTCCAGAGGAATACCACCTTACCACAAGCACCTCAAGAGGAGGCTTCTCTCAGCTCTAGGTATGTGAGAGGGACGCTGAGTTTGCGGCCTCAAGTGGAATGGACACCGCGATGCCCTGACGCGAAATAAGGCTGGATATCCCTGCAGTGTCTTGAATGCAGGCTCGTCTTGCATCTCCCAAGAAGAAAGGATGTCTGAATCCCCTGTGGAGACCACAGAGAAAGACCTAGTTCCCCACCTCATCGCGACCGGAGGCCTCACATCCTTTGAAAACTCCAGAGGTACGCGGAGATCAGTGCCTCCAAAGGAGACGATGCCTGACTCCTCGTGAAACTTGATAGGAGTCCCAGGATTCCTGTGGCACGTGGAAAGGGACTCTTGGTCTCCCGCCTCAGCTGGAGAGGCGTCCCAATTGCCCTGCAAAGCCTCGAGGAGAATCCCGAGTTGTCCCTCGCAACTAGGCAGGAGTCCTGACGTCGCTGAAGAAACACGTGGGTGGAAGGGCCATCCCCGTCGTAACTCGAGAATATACCCCAGGTTCCCGCCGCAACTCGAGAAAAACCATGAGACTTCCCCCTCGCCGCGAGATGAGGCCCGATTCCCCTGCACTGCGTGCAGAGCAATTCCGTGTTGCACATCACACATGAAAGGAGCCTTGATTTCCTTGATGGCACTCCAGAGAAACCCCAAGAACACTGTTTCAAGGCTAGAGGGATCCTGAGGTCACTGTAGCAACACGAAATAGCTCCGTGGACCAAGAATCAACACGAGATGAGAGGTTAGTCCCTGGCTTCGACTCCTGAGGAATACCACCTTACCACAAGCACCTCAAGAGGAGGCTTCTCTCAGCTCTAGGTATGTGAGAGGGATCCTGAGTTTGCGGCCTCAAGTGGAATGGACACCGCGATGCCCTGACTCGAAATAATGCCGGATATCCCTGCAGTGACTTCAATGCAGGCTCGTCTTGCATCTCCCAGGACGAAAGGATGTCTGAATCCCCTGTGGAAAGCACAGAGAAAGATTTAGTTCCCCACCTCATCGCGACCGATAGCCTCACATCCTTTGAAAACTCCAGAGGTACGCGGAGATCAGTGCCTCCAAAGGAGACGACGCCTGACTCCTCGTGAAACTTGATAGGAGTCCCAGGATTCCTGTGGCACTTGGAAAGGGACACTTGGTCTCCCGCCTCAGCTAGAGAGGCGTCCCAATTGCCCTGCCAAGCCTCGAGGAGAATCCCGAGTTGTCCCTCGCAACTAGGCAGGAGTCCAGACGTGGCTGAACAAACACGTGGGTGGAAGGGCCATGCCCGTCGTAACTCGAGAATATACCCCAGGTTCCCGCCGCAACTCGAGAAAAACCATGAGACTTCCCCGTCGATGCGAGATGAGGCACGATTCCCCTGTACTGCGTGCAGAGCAATTCCGTCTTGCACATCACACATGAAAGGAGCCTTGATTTCCTTGATGGCACTCCAGAGAAACCCCAAGAACACTGTTTCAAGGCTAGAGGGACCCTGAGGTCACTGTAGCAACACGAAAGAACTCTGTGGACCACAAATCAACTCGAAAAGAGAGGTTAGTCCCTGGATTCGTCTCCAGAGGAATACCACCTTACCACAAGCACCTCAAGAGGAGGCTTCTCTCAGCTCTAGGTATGTGAGAGGGACCCTGAGTTTGCGGCCTCAAGTGGAATGGAGACCGCGATGCCCTGACTCGAAATAAGGCCGGATATCCCTGCAGTGACTTGAATGCAGGCTCGTCTTGCATCTCCCATGAAGAAAGGATGTCTGAATCCCCTGTGGAGACCACAGAGAAAGACCTAGTTCCCCACCTCATCGCGACCGGAGGCCTCACATCCTTTGAAAACTCCAGAGGTACGCGGAGATCAGTGCCTCCAAAGGAGACGATGCCTGACTCCTTGTGAAACTTGATAGGAGTCCCAGGATTCTTGTGGCACGTGGAAAGGGACACTTGGTCTCCCGCCTCAGCTGGAGAGGCGTCCCAATTGCCCTGCCAAGCCTCGAGGAGAATCCCGAGTTGTCCCTCGCAACTAGGCAGGAGTCCTGACGTCGCTGAAGAAACACGTGGGTGGAAGGGCCATCCCCGTCGTAACTCGAGAATATACCCCAGGTTCCCGCCGCAACTCGAGAAAAACCATGAGACTTCCCCCTCGCCGCGAGATGAGGCCCGATTCCCCTGCACTGCGTGCAGAGCAATTCCGTCTTGCACATCACACATGAAAGGAGCCTTGATTTCCTTCATGGCACTCCAGAGAAACCCCAAGAACACTGTTTCAAGGCTAGAGGGATCCTGAGGTCACTGTAGCAACACGAAAGAGCTCCGTGGGCCAAAAATCAACTCGAGATGAGAGGTTAGTCCCTGGCTTCGACTCCAGAGGAATACCACCTTACCACAAGCACCTCAAGAGGAGGCTTCTCTCAGCTCTAGGTATGTGAGAGGGACCCTGAGTTTGCGGCCTCAAGTGGAATGGACACCGCGATGCCCTGACTCGAAATAAGGCCGGATATCCCTGCAGTCACTTCAATGCAGGCTCGTCTTGCATCTCCCAGGACGAAAGGATGTCTGAATCCCCTGAGGAGACCACAGAGAAAGACCTAGTTCCCCACCTCATCGCGCCCGGAGGCCTCACATCCTTTGAAAACTCCAGAGATACGCGGAGATCAGTGCCTCCAAAGGAGACGATGCCTGACTCCTCGTCAAACTTGATAGGAGACCCAGGATTCCTGTGGCACGTGGAAAGGGACCCTTGGTCTCGCGTCTCAGCTGGAGAGGCGTCCCAATTGCCCTGCAAAGCCTCGAGGAGAATCCCGAGTTGTCCCTCGCAACTAGGCAGGAGTCCTAACCTCGCTGAAGAAACACGTGGGTGGAAGGGCCATCCCCGTCGTAACTCGAGAATATACCCCAGGTTCCCGCCGCAACTCGAGAAAAACCATGAGACTTCCCCCTCGCCGCGAGATGAGGCCCGATTCCCCTGCACTGCGTGCAGAGCAATTCCGTCTTGCACATCACACATGAAAGGAGCCTTGATTTCCTTCATGGCACTCCAGAGAAACCCCAAGAACACTGTTTCAAGGCTAGAGGGATCCTGAGGTCACTGTAGCAACACGAAAGAGCTCCGTGGGCCAAAAATCAACTCGAGATGAGAGGTTAGTCCCTGGCTTCGACTCCAGAGGAATACCACCTTACCACAAGCACCTCAAGAGGAGGCTTCTCTCAGCTCTAGGTATGTGAGAGGGACCCTGAGTTTGCGGCCTCAAGTGGAATGGACACCGCGATGCCCTGACTCGAAATAAGGCTGGATATCCCTGCAGTGACTTGAATGCAGGCTCGTCTTGCATCTCCCAAGAAGAAAGGATGTCTGAATCCCCTGTGGAGACCACAGAGAAACACCTAGTTCCCCACCTCATCGCGACCGCAGGCCTCACATCCTTTGAAAACTCCAGAGGTACGCAGAGATCAGTGCCTCCAAAGGAGACGATGCCTAACTCCTCGTGAAACTTGATAGGAGTCCCAGGATTCTTGTGGCACGTGGAAAGGGACCCTTGGTCTCCCGCCTCAGCTGGAGAGGCGTTCCAATTGCCCTGCCAAGCCTCGAGGAGAATCCCGAGTTGTCCCTCGCAACTAGGCAGGAGTCCTGACGTGGCTGAACAAACACGTGGGTGGAAGGGCCATCCCCGTCGTAACTCGAGAATATACCCCAGGTTCCCGCCGCAACTCGAGAAAAACCATGAGACTTCCCCGTCGATGCGAGATGAGGCACGATTCCCCTGTACTGCGTGCAGAGCAATTCCGTCTTGCACATCACACATGAAAGGAGCCTTGATTTCCTTGATGGCACTCCAGAGAAACCCCAAGAACACTGTTTCAAGGCTAGAGGGACCCTGAGGTCACTGTAGCAACACGAAAGAACTCTGTGGACCACAAATCAACTCGAAAAGAGAGGTTAGTCCCTGGATTCGTCTCCAGAGGAATACCACCTTACCACAAGCACCTCAAGAGGAGGCTTCTCTCAGCTCTAGGTATGTGAGAGGGACCCTGAGTTTGCGGCCTCAAGTGGAATGGAGACCGCGATGCCCTGACTCGAAATAAGGCCGGATATCCCTGCAGTGACTTGAATGCAGGCTCGTCTTGCATCTCCCATTAAGAAAGGATGTCTGAATCCCCTGTGGAGACCACAGAGAAAGACCTAGTTCCCCACCTCATCGCGACCGGAGGCCTCACATCCTTTGAAAACTCCAGAGGTACGCGGAGATCAGTGCCTCCAAAGGAGACGATGCCTGACTCCTTGTGAAACTTGATAGGAGTCCCAGGATTCTTGTGGCACGTGGAAAGGGACACTTGGTCTCCCGCCTCAGCTGGAGAGGCGTCCCAATTGCCCTGCCAAGCCTCGAGGAGAATCCCGAGTTGTCCCTCGCAACTAGGCAGGAGTCCTGACGTCGCTGAAGAAACACGTGGGTGGAAGGGCCATCCCCGTCGTAACTCGAGAATATACCCCAGGTTCCCGCCGCAACTCGAGAAAAACCATGAGACTTCCCCCTCGCCGCGAGATGAGGCCCGATTCCCCTGCACTGCGTGCAGAGCAATTCCGTCTTGCACATCACACATGAAAGGAGCCTTGATTTCCTTCATGGCACTCCAGAGAAACCCCAAGAACACTGTTTCAAGGCTAGAGGGATCCTGAGGTCACTGTAGCAACACGAAAGAGCTCCGTGGGCCAAAAATCAACTCGAGATGAGAGGTTAGTCCCTGGCTTCGACTCCAGAGGAATACCACCTTACCACAAGCACCTCAAGAGGAGGCTTCTCTCAGCTCTAGGTATGTGAGAGGTACCCTGAGTTTGCGGCCTCAAGTGGAATGGACACCGCGATGCCCTGACTCGAAATAAGGCCGGATATTCCTGCAGTGACTGGAATGCAGGCTCGCCTTGCATCTCCCAATACGAAAGGATGTCTGAATCCCCTGTGGAGACCACAGAGAAAGACCTAGTTCCCCACCTCATCGCGACCGGAGGCCTCACATCCTTTGAAAACTCCAGAGATACGCGGAGATCAGTGCCTCCAAAGGAGACGATGCCTGACTCCTCGTGAAACTTGATAGGAGACCCAGGATTCCTGTGGCACGTGGAAAGGGACCCTTGGTCTCGCGACTCAGCTGGAGAGGCGTCCCAATTGCCCTGCAAAGCCTCGAGGAGAATCCCGAGTTGTCCCTCGCAACTAGGCAGGAGTCCTAACCTCGCTGAAGAAACACGTGGGTGGAAGGGCCATCCCCGTCGTAACTCGAGAATATACCCCAGGTTCCCGCCGCAACTCGAGAAAAACCATGAGACTTCCCCCTCGCCGCGAGATGAGGCCCGATTCCCCTGCACTGCGTGCAGAGCAATTCCGTGTTGCACATCACACATGAAAGGAGCCTTGATTTCCTTCATGGCACTCCAGAGAAACCCCAAGAACACTGTTTCAAGGCTAGAGGGATCCTGAGGTCACTGTAGCAACACGAAAGAGCTCCGTGGGCCAAAAATCAACTCGAGATGAGAGGTTAGTCCCTGGCTTCGACTCCAGAGGAATACCACCTTACCACAAGCACCTCAAGAGGAGGCTTCTCTCAGCTCTAGGTATGTGAGAGGGACCCTGAGTTTGCGGCCTCAAGTGGAATGGACACCGCGATGCCCTGACTCGAAATAAGGCCGGATATCCCTGCAGTGACTTGAATGCAGGCTCGTCTTGCATCTCCCAAGAAGAAAGGATGTCTGAATCCCCTGTGGAGACCACAGAGAAACACCTAGTTCCCCACCTCATCGCGACCGGAGGCCTCACATCCTTTGAAAACTCCAGAGGTACGCAGAGATCAGTGCCTCCAAAGGAGACGATGCCTAACTCCTCGTGAAACTTGATAGGAGTCCCAGGATTCTTGTGGCACGTGGAAAGGGACCCTTGGTCTCCCGCCTCAGCTGGAGAGGCGTTCCAATTGCCCTGCCAAGCCTCGAGGAGAATCCCGAGTTGTCCCTCGCAACTAGGCAGGAGTCCTGACGTGGCTGAACAAACACGTGGGTGGAAGGGCCATCCCCGTCGTAACTCGAGAATATACCCCAGGTTCCCGCCGCAACTCGAGAAAAACCATGAGACTTCCCCCTCGCCGCGAGATGAGGCCCGATTCCCCTGCACTGCGTGCAGAGCAATTCCGTGTTGCACATCACACATGAAAGGAGCCTTGATTTCCTTGATGGCACTCCAGAGAAACCCCAAGAACACTGTTTCAAGGCTAGAGGGATCCTGAGGTCACTGTAGCAACACGAAAGAGCTCCGTGGGCCAAAAATCAACTCGAGATGAGAGGTTAGTCCCTGGCTTCGACTCCAGAGGAATACCACCTTACCACAAGCACCTCAAGAGGAGGCTTCTCTCAGCTCTAGGTATGTGAGAGGGATCCTGAGTTTGCGGCCTCAAGTGGAATGGACACCGCGATTCCCTGACTCGAAATAAGGCCGGATATCCCTGCAGTGACTTGAATGCAGGCTCGTCTTGCATCTCCCAAGAAGAAAGGATGTCTGAATCCCCTGTGGAGACCACAGAGAAAGACCTAGTTCCCCACCTCATCGCGACCGCAGGCCTCACATCCTTTGAAAACTCCAGAGGTACGCGGAGATCAGTGCCTCCAAAGGAGCCGATGCCTGACTCCTCGTGAAACTTGATAGGAGTCCCAGGATTCTTGTGGCACGTGGAAAGGGACCCTTGGTCTCCCGCCTCAGCTGGAGAGGCGTTCCAATTGCCCTGCCAAGCCTCGAGGAGAATCCCGATTTGTCCCTCGCAACTAGGCAGGAGTCCTGACATGGCTGAACAAACACGTGGGTGGAAGGGCCATCCCCGTCGTAACTCGAGAATATACCCCAGGTACCCGCCACAACTCGAGAAAAACCATGAGACTTCCCCCTCGCCGCGAGATGAGGCCCGATTCCCCTGTACTGCGTGCAGAGCAATTCCGTCTTGCACATCACACATGAAAGGAGCCTTGATTTCCTTGATGGCACTCCAGAGAAACCCCAAGAACACTGTTTCAAGGATAGAGGGATCCTGAGGTCACTGTAGCAACACGAAAGAACTCTGTGGACCAAAAATCAACTCGAAAAGAGAGGTTAGTCCCTGGATTCGTCTCCAGAGGAATACCACCTTACCACAAGCACCTCAAGAGGAGGCTTCTCTCAGCTCTAGGTATGTGAGAGGGACCCTGAGTTTGCGGCCTCAAGTGGAATGGACACCGCGATGCCCTGACTCGAAATAAGGCCGGATATCCCTGCAGTGACTTGAATGCAGGCTCGTCTTGCATCTCCCATGAAGAAAGGATGTCTGAATCCCCTGTGGAGACCACAGAGAAAGACCTAGTTCCCCACCTCATCGCGACCGGAGGCCTCACATCCTTTGAAAATTCCAGAGGTACGCGGAGATCAGTGCCTCCAAAGGAGACGATGCCTGACTCCTTGTGAAACTTGATAGGAGTCCCAGGATTCTTGTGGCACGTGGAAAGGGACACTTGGTCTCCCGCCTCAGCTGGAGAGGCGTCCCAATTGCCCTGCCAAGCCTCGAGGAGAATCCCGAGTTGTCCCTCGCAACTAGGCAGGAGTCCTGACGTCGCTGAAGAAACACGTGGGTGGAAGGGCCATCCCCGTCGTAACTCGAGAATATACCCCAGGTTCCCGCCGCAACTCGAGAAAAACCATGAGACTTCCCCCTCGCCGCGAGATGAGGCCCGATTCCCCTGCACTGCGTGCAGAGCAATTCCGTCTTGCACATCACACATGAAAGGAGCCTTGATTTCCTTCATGGCACTCCAGAGAAACCCCAAGAACACTGTTTCAAGGCTAGAGGGATCCTGAGGTCACTGTAGCAACACGAAAGAGCTCCGTGGGCCAAAAATCAACTCGAGATGAGAGGTTAGTCCCTGGCTTCGACTCCAGAGGAATACCACCTTACCACAAGCACCTCAAGAGGAGGCTTCTCTCAGCTCTAGGTATGTGAGAGGTACCCTGAGTTTGCGGCCTCAAGTGGAATGGACACCGCGATGCCCTGACTCGAAATAAGGCCGGATATTCCTGCAGTGACTGGAATGCAGGCTCGCCTTGCATCTCCCAATACGAAAGGATGTCTGAATCCCCTGTGGAGACCACAGAGAAAGACCTAGTTCCCCACCTCATCGTGACCGGAGGCCTCACATCCTTTGAAAACTCCAGAGATACGCGGAGATCAGTGCCTCCAAAGGAGACGATGCCTGACTCCTCGTGAAACTTGATAGGAGACCCAGGATTCCTGTGGCACGTGGAAAGGGACACTTGGTCTCGCGTCTCAGCTGGAGAGGCGTCCCAATTGCCCTGCAAAGCCTCGAGGAGAATCCCGAGTTGTCCCTCGCAACTAGGCAGGAGTCCTAACCTCGCTGTAGAAACACGTGGGTGGAAGGGCCATCCCCGTCGTAACTCGAGAATATACCCCAGGTTCCCGCCGCAACTCGAGAAAAACCATGAGACTTCCCCCTCGCCGCGAGATGAGGCCCGATTCCCCTGCACTGCGTGCAGAGCAATTCCGTCTTGCACATCACACATGAAAGGAGCCTTGATTTCCTTCATGGCACTCCAGAGAAACCCCAAGAACACTGTTTCAAGGCTAGAGGGATCCTGAGGTCACTGTAGCAACACGAAAGAGCTCCGTGGGCCAAAAATCAACTCGAGATGAGAGGTTAGTCCCTGGCTTCGACTCCAGAGGAATACCACCTTACCACAAGCACCTCAAGAGGAGGCTTCTCTCAGCTCTAGGTATGTGAGAGGGACCCTGAGTTTGCGGCCTCAAGTGGAATGGACACCGCGATGCCCTGACTCGAAATAAGGCCGGATATCCCTGCAGTGACTTGAATGCAGGCTCGTCTTGCATCTCCCAAGTAGAAAGGATGTCTGAATCCCCTGTGGAGACCACAGAGAAAGACCTAGTTCCCCACCTCATCGCGACCGGAGGCCTCACATCCTTTGAAAACTCCAGAGGTACGCAGAGATCAGTGCCTCCAAAGGAGACGATGCCTAACTCCTCGTGAAACTTGATAGGAGTCCCAGGATTCTTGTGGCACGTGGAAAGGGACCCTTGGTCTCCCGCCTCAGCTGGAGAGGCGTTCCAATTGCCCTGCCAAGCCTCGAGGAGAATCCCGAGTTGTCCCTCGCAACTAGGCAGGAGTCCTGACGTGGCTGAACAAACACGTGGGTGGAAGGGCCATCCCCGTCGTAACTCGAGAATATACCCCAGGTTCCCGCCGCAACTCGAGAAAAACCATGAGACTTCCCCGTCGATGCGAGATGAGGCACGATTCCCCTGTACTGCGTGCAGAGCAATTCCGTTTTGCACATCACACATGAAAGGAGCCTTGATTTCCTTGATGGCACTCCAGAGAAACCCCAAGAACACTGTTTCAAGGCTAGAGGGACCCTGACGTCACTGTAGCAACACGAAAGAACTCTGTGGACCACAAATCAACTCGAAAAGAGAGGTTAGTCCCTGGATTCGTCTCCAGAGGAATACCACCTTACCACAAGCACCTCAAGAGGAGGCTTCTCTCAGCTCTAGGTATGTGAGAGGGACCCTGAGTTTGCGGCCTCAAGTGGAATGG
This sequence comes from Cervus elaphus, assembly GCF_910594005.1. NCBI lineage: Eukaryota > Metazoa > Chordata > Mammalia > Artiodactyla > Cervidae > Cervus > Cervus elaphus. The sequence continues at coordinate 7,921,017 of NC_057834.1, read as the reverse complement.
ACACCGCGATGCCCTGACTCGAAATAAGGCCGGATATCCCTGCAGTGACTTCAATGCAGGCTCGTCATGCATCTACCAGGACGAAAGGATGTCTGAATCCCCTGTGGAAAGCAAAGAGAAAGACTTAGTTCCCCACCTCATCGCGACCGATAGCCTCACATCCTTTGAAAACTCCAGAGGTACGCGGAGATCAGTGCCTCCAAAGGAGACGATGCCTGACTCCTCGTGAAACTTGATAGGAGTCCCAGGATTCCTGTGGCACTTGGAAAGGGACACTTGGTCTCCCGCCTCAGCTGGTGAGGCGTCCCAATTGCCTTGCCAAGCCTCGAGGAGTATCCCGAGTTGTGTCTCGCAACTAGGCAAGAGTCCTGACGTGGCTGAACAAACACGTGTGTGGAAGGGCCATCCCCGTCGTAACTCGAGAATATACCCCAGGTTCCCGCCGCAACTCGAGAAAAACCATGAGACTTCCCCCTCGCCGCGAGATGAGGCCCGATTCCCCTGCACTGCGTGCAGAGCTATTCTGTGTTGCACATCACACATGAAAGGAGCCTTGATTTCCTTCATGGCACTCCAGAGAAACCCCAAGAACACTGTTTCAAGGCTAGAGGGATCCTGAGGTCACTGTAGCAACACGAAAGAGCTCCGTGGACCAAGAATCAACTCGAGATGAGAGGTTAGTCCCTGGCTTCGACTCCTGAGGAATACCAACTTACCACAAGCACCTCAAGAGGAGGCTTCTCTCAGCTCTAGGTATGTGAGAGGGATCCTGAGTTTGCGGCCTCAAGGGGAAAGGACACCGCGATGCCCTGACTCGAAATAAGGCCGGATATCCCTGCAGTGACTTGAATGCAGGCTCGTCTTGCATCTCCCAAGAAGAAAGGATGTCTGAATCCCCTGTGGAGACCACAGAGAAACACCTAATTCCCCACCTCATCGCGACCGGAGGCCTCACATCCTTTGAAAACTCCAGAGGTACGCGGAGATCAGTGCCTCCAAAGGAGACGATGCCTGACTCCTCGTGAAACTTGATAGGAGTCCCAGGATTCCTGTGGCACGTGGAAAGGGACCCTTGGTCTCCCGCCTCAGCTGGAGAGGCGTTCCAATTGCCCTGCCAAGCCTCGAGGAGAATCCCGAGTAGTCCCTCGCAACTAGGCAGGAGTCCTGACGTGGCTGAACAAACACGTGGGTGGAAGGGCCATCCCCGTCGTAACTCGAAAATATACCCCAGGTTCCCGCCGCAACTCGAGAAAAACCATGAGACTTCCCCCTCGATGCGAGATGAGGCCCGATTCCCCTGTACTGCGTGCAGAGCAATTCCGTCTTGCACATCACACATGAAAGGAGCCTTGATTTCCTTGATGGCACTCCAGAGAAACCCCAAGAACACTGTTTCAAGGATAGAGGGATCCTGAGGTCACTGTAGCAACAGGAAAGAACTCTGTGGACCAAAAATCAACTCGAAAAGAGAGGTTAGTCCCTGGATTCGTCTCCAGAGGAATACCACCTTACCACAAGCACCTCAAGAGGAGGCTTCTCTCAGCTCTAGGTATGTGAGAGGGACCCTGAGTTTGCGGCCTCAAGTGGAATGGACACCGCGATGCCCTGACTCGAAATAAGGCCGGATATCCCTGCAGTGACTTCAATGCAGGCTCGGCTTGCATCTCCCAGGACGAAAGGATGTCTGAATCCCCTGTGGAAAGCACAGAGAAAGACTTAGTTCCCCACCTCATCGCGACCGATAGCCTCACATCCTTTGAAAACTCCAGAGGTACGCGGAGATCAGTGCCTCCAAAGGAGACGATGCCTGACTCCTCGTGAAACTTGATAGGAGTCCCAGGATTCCTGTGGCACTTGGAAAGGGACACTTGGTCTCCCGCCTCAGCTGGAGAGGCGTCCCAATTGCCCTGCCAAGCCTCGAGGAGAATCCCGAGTTGTCCCTCGCAACTAGGCAGGAGTCCTGACGTCGCTGAAGAAACACGTGGGTGGAAGGGCCATCCCCGTCGTAACTCGAGAATATACCCCAGGTTCCCGCCGCAACTCGAGAAAAACCATGAGACTTCCCCCTCGCCGCGAGATGAGGCCCGATTCCCCTGCACTGCGTGCAGAGCAATTCCGTGTTGCACATCACACATGAAAGGAGCCTTGATTTCCTTCATGGCACTCCAGAGAAACCCCAAGAACACTGTTTCAAGGCTAGAGGGATCCTGAGGTCACTGTAGCAACACGAAAGAGCTCCGTGGGCCAAAAATCAAATCGAGATGAGAGGTTAGTCCCTGGCTTCGACTCCAGAGGAACACCACCTTACCACAAGCACCTCAAGAGGAGGCTACACTCAGCTCTAGGTATGTGAGAGGGACCCTGAGTTTGCGGCCTCAAGTGGAATGGACACCGCGATGCCCTGACTCGAAATAAGGCTGGATATCCCTGCAGTGACTTGAATGCAGGCTCGTCTTGCATCTCCCAAGATGAAAGGATGTCTGAATCCCCTGTGGAGACCACAGAGAAAGACCTAGTTCCCCACCTCATCGCGACCGGAGGCCTCACATCCTTTGAAAACTCCAGAGGTACGCGGAGATCAGTGCCTCCAAAGGAGACGATGCCTGACTCCTCGTGAAACTTGATAGGAGACCCAGGATTCCTGTGGCACGTGGAAAGGGACCCTTGGTCTCCCGCCTCAGCTGGAGAGGCGTCCCAATTGCCTTGCCAAGCCTCGAGGAGAATCCCGAGTTGTGTCTCGCAACTAGGCAAGAGTCCTGACGTGGCTGAACAAACACGTGTGTGGAAGGGCCATCCCCGTCGTAACTCGAGAATATACCCCAGGTTCCCGCCGCAACTCGAGAAAAACCATGAGACTTCCCCCTTGCCGCGAGATGAGGCCCGATTCCCCTGCACTGCGTGCAGAGCAATTCTGTGTTGCACATCACACATGAAAGGAGCCTTGATTTCCTTGATGGCACTCCAGAGAAACCCCAAGAACACTGTTTCAAGGCTAGAGGGATCCTGAGGTCACTGTAGCAACATGAAAGAGCTCTGTGGACCAAAAATCAACTCGAGATGAGAGGTTAGTCCCTGGCTTCGACTCCAGAGGAATACCACCTTACCACAAGCACCTCAAGAGGAGGCTTCTCTCAGCTCTAGGTATGTGAGAGGGACCCTGAGTTTGCGGCCTCAAGTGGAATGGACACCGCGATGCCCTGACTCGAAATAAGGCCGGATATCCCTGCAGTGACTTGAATGCAGGCTCGTCTTGCATCTCCCAAGATGAAAGGGTGTCTGAATCCCCTGTGGAGACCACAGAGAAAGACCTAGTTCCCCACCTCATCGCGACAGGAGGCCTCAAATCCTTTGAAACTCCAGAGGTATGCGGAGATCAGTGCCTCCAAAGGAGACGATGCCTGACTCCTCGTGAAACTTGATAGGAGACCCAGGATTCCTGTGGCACGTGGAAAGGGACACTTGGTCTCCCGTCTCAGCTGGAGAGGCGTCCCAATTGCCCTGCCAAGCCTCGAGGAGAATCCAGAGTTGTCCCTCGCAACTAGGCAGGAGTCCTGACGTCGCTGAAGAAACACGTGGGTGGAAGGGCCATCCCCGTCGTAACTCGAGAATATACCCCAGGTTCCCGCCGCAACTCGAGAAAAACCATGAGACTTCCCCCTCGCCGCGAGATGAGGCCCGATTCCCCTGCACTGCGTGCAGAGCAATTCCGTCTTGCACATCACACATGAAAGGAGCCTTGATTTCCTTCATGGCACTCCAGAGAAACCCCAAGAACACTGTTTCAAGGATAGAGGGATCCTGAGGTCACTGTAGCAACACGAAAGAGCTCCGTGGGCCAAAAATCAACTCGAGATGAGAGGTTAGTCCCTGGCTTCGACTCCAGAGGAACACCACCTTACCACAAGCACCTCAAGAGGAGGCTACACTCAGCTCTAGGTATGTGAGAGGGACCCTGAGTTTGCGGCCTCAAGTGGAATGGACACCGCGATGCCCTGACGCGAAATAAGGCTGGATATCCCTGCAGTGACTTGAATGCAGGCTCGTGTTGCATCTCCCAAGATGAAAGGATGTCTGAATCCCCTGTGGAGACCACAGAGAAAGACCTAGTTCCCCACCTCATCGCGACCGGAGGCCTCACATCCTTTGAAAACTCCAGAGGTACGCGGAGATCAGTGCCTCCAAAGGAGACGATGCCTGACTCCTCGTGAAACTTGATAGGAGTCCCAGGATTCCTGTGGCACGTGGAAAGGGACCCTTGGTCTCCCGCCTCAGCTGGAGAGGCGTCCCAATTGCCTTGCCAAGCCTCGAGGAGAATCCCGAGTTGTGTCTCGCAACTAGGCAAGAGTCCTGACGTGGCTGAACAAACACGTGTGTGGAAGGGCCATCCCCGTCGTAACTCGAGAATATACCCCAGGTTCCCGCCGCAACTCGAGAAAAACCATGAGACTTCCCCCTCGCCGCGAGATGAGGCCCGATTCCCCTGCACTGCGTGCAGAGCAATTCTGTGTTGCACATCACACATGAAAGGAGCCTTGATTTCATTGATGGCACTCCAGAGAAACCCCAAGAACACTGTTTCAAGGCTAGAGGGATCCTGAGGTCACTGTAGCAACATGAAAGAGCTCTGTGGGCCAAAAATCAACTCGAGATGAGAGGTTAGTCCCTGGCTTCGACTCCAGAGGAATACCACCTTACCACAAGCACCTCAAGAGGAGGCTTCTCTCAGCTCTAGGTATGTGAGAGGGACCCTGAGTTTGGGGCCTCAAGTGGAATGGACACCGCGATGCCCTGACTCGAAATAAGGCCGGATATCCCTGCAGTGACTGGAATGCAGGCTCGTCTTGCATCTCCCAAGATGAAAGGGTGTCTGAATCCCCTGTGGAGACCACAGAGAAAGACCTAGTTCCCCACCTCATCGCGACAGGAGGCCTCAAATCCTTTGAAAACTCCAGAGGTATGCGGAGATCAGTGCCTCCAAAGGAGACGATGCCTGACTCCTCGTGAAACTTGATAGGAGACCCAGGATTCCTGTGGCACGTGGAAAGGGACACTTGGTCTCCCGTCTCAGCTGGAGAGGCGTCCCAATTGCCCTGCAAAGCCTCGAGGAGAATCCCGAGTTGTCCCTCGCAACTAGGCAGGAGTCCTGACATGGCTGAACACACACGTGTGTGGAAGGGCCATCCCCGTCGTAACTCGAGAATATATCCCAGGTTCCCACCGCAACTCGAGAAAAACCATGAGACTTTCCCCTCGCCGCGAGATGAGGCCCGATTCCCCTGCACTGCGTGCAGAGCAATTCCGTCTTGCACATCACACATGAAAGGAGCCTTGATTTCCTTCATGGCACTCCAGAGAAACCCCAAGAACACTGTTTCAAGGATAGAGGGATCCTGAGGTCACTGTAGCAACACAAAAGAGCTCCGTGGGCCAAAAATCAACTCGAGATGAGAGGTTAGTCCCTGGCTTCGACTCCAGAGGAATACCACCTTACCACAAGCACCTCAAGAGGAGGCTTCTCTCAGCTCTAGGTATGTGAGAGGGATCCTGAGTTTGCGGCCTCAAGTGGAATGGACACCGCGATGCCCTGACTCGAAATAAGGCCGGATATCCCTGCAGTGACTTGAATGCAGGCTCGTCTTGCATCTCCCAAGAAGAAAGGATGTCTGAATCCCCTGTGGAGACCACAGAGAAACACCTAGTTCCCCACCTCATCGCGACCGGAGGCCTCACATCCTTTGAAAACACCAGAGGTACGCAGAGATCAGTGCCTCCAAAGGAGACGATGCCTAACTCCTCGTGAAACTTGATAGGAGTCCCAGAATTCTTGTGGCACGTGGAAAGGGACCCTTGGTCTCCCGCCTCAGCTGGAGAGGCGTTCCAATTGCCCTGCCAAGCCTCGAGGAGAATCCCGAGTTGTCCCTCGCAACTAGGCAGGAGTCCTGACGTGGCTGAACAAACACGTGGGTGGAAGGGCCATCCCCGTCGTAACTCGAGAATATACCCCAGGTTCCCGCCGCAACTCGAGAAAAACCATGAGACTTCCCCCTAGATGCGAGATGAGGCCCGATTCCCTGTACTGCGTGCAGAGCAATTCCGTCTTGCACATCACACATGAAAGGAGCCTTGATTTCCTTGATGGCACTCCAGAGAAACCCCAAGAACACTGTTTCAAGGATAGAGGGATCCTGAGGTCACTGTAGCAACACGAAAGAACTCTGTGGACCACAAATCAACTCGAAAAGAGAGGTTAGTCCCTGGATTCGTCTCCAGAGGAATACCACCTTACCACAAGCACCTCAAGAGGAGGCTTCTCTCAGCTCTAGGTATGTGAGAGGGACCCTGAGTTTGCGGCCTCAAGTGGAATGGACACCGCGATGCCCTGACTCGAAATAAGGCCGGATATCCCTGCAGTGACTGGAATGCAGGCTCGTCTTTCATCTCCCAAGACGAAAGGGTGTCTGAATCCCCTGTGGAGACCACAGAGAAAGACCTAGTTCCCCACCTCATCGCGACAGGAGGCCTCAAATCCTTTGAAAACTCCACAGGTATGCGGAGATCAGTGCCTCCAAAGGAGACGATGCCTGACTCCTCGTGAAACTTCATAGGAGTCCCAGGATTCCTGTGGCACGTGGAAAGGGACCCTTGGTCTCCCGTCTCAGCTGGAGAGGCTTCCCAATTGCCCTGCAAAGCCTCGAGGAGAATCCCGAGTTGTCCCTCGCAACTAGGCAGGAGTCCTGACGTGGCTGAACAAACACGTGGGTGGAAGGGCCATCCCCGTCGTAACTCGAGAATATACCCCAGGTTCCCGCCGCAACTCGAGAAAAACCATGAGACTTCCCCCTCGCCGCGAGATGAGGCCCGATTCCCCTGCACTGCGTGCAGAGCAATTCCGTGTTGCACATCACACATGAAAGGAGCCTTGATTTCCTTCATGGCACTCCAGAGAAACCCCAAGAACACTGTTTCAAGGCTAGAGGGATCCTGAGGTCACTGTAGCAACACGAAAGAGCTCCGTGGGCCAAAAATCAACTCGAGATGAGAGGTTAGTCCCTGGCTTCGACTCCAGAGGAATACCACCTTACCACAAGCACCTCAAGAGGAGGCTTCTCTCAGCTCTAGGTATGTGAGAGGGACCCTGAGTTTGCGGCCTCAAGTGGAATGGACACCGCGATGCCCTGACTCGAAATAAGGCCGGATATCCCTGCAGTGACTTGAATGCAGGCTCGTCTTGCATCTCCCAAGACGAAAGGGTGTCTGAATCCCCTGTGGAGACCACAGAGAAAGACCTAGTTCCCCACCTCATCGCGACAGGAGGCCTCAAATCCTTTGAAAACTCCAGAGGTATGCGGAGATCAGTGCCTCCAAAGGAGACGATGCCTGACTCCTCGTGAAACTTCATAGGAGTCCCAGGATTCCTGTGGCACGTGGAAAGGGACCCTTGGTCTCCCGTCTCAGCTGGAGAGGCTTCCCAATTGCCCTGCAAAGCCTCGAGGAGAATCCCGAGTTTTCCCTCGCAACTAGGCAGGAGTCCTGACGTGACTGAACAAACACGTGGGTGGAAGGGCCATCCCCGTCGTAACTCGAGAATATACCCCAGGTTCCCGCCGCAACTCGAGAAAAACCATGAGACTTCCCCCTCGCTGCGAGATGAGGCCCGATTCCCCTGCACTGCGTGCCGAGCAATTCCGTGTTGCACATCACACATGAAAGGAGCCTTGATTTCCTTGATGGCACTCCAGAGAAACCCCAAGAACACTGTTTCAAGGCTAGAGGGACCCTGAGGTCACTGTAGCAACACGAAAGAACTCTGTGGACCACAAATCAACTCGAAAAGAGAGGTTAGTCCCTGGATTCGTCTCCAGAGGAATACCACCTTACCACAAGCACCTCAAGAGGAGGCTTCTCTCAGCTCTAGGTATGTGAGAGGGACCCAGAGTTTGCGGCCTCAAGTGGAATGGACACCGCGATGCCCTGACTCGAAATAAGGCCGGATATCCCTGCAGTGACTTCAATGCAGGCTCGTCATGCATCTACCAGGACGAAAGGATGTCTGAATCCCCTGTGGAAAGCAAAGAGAAAGACTTAGTTCCCCACCTCATCGCGACCGATAGCCTCACATCCTTTGAAAACTCCAGAGGTACGCGGAGATCAGTGCCTCCAAAGGAGACGATGCCTGACTCCTCGTGAAACTTGATAGGAGTCCCAGGATTCCTGTGGCACTTGGAAAGGGACACTTGGTCTCCCGCCTCAGCTGGTGAGGCGTCCCAATTGCCTTGCCAAGCCTCGAGGAGTATCCCGAGTTGTGTCTCGCAACTAGGCAAGAGTCCTGACGTGGCTGAACAAACACGTGTGTGGAAGGGCCATCCCCGTCGTAACTCGAGAATATACCCCAGGTTCCCGCCGCAACTCGAGAAAAACCATGAGACTTCCCCCTCGCCGCGAGATGAGGCCCGATTCCCCTGCACTGCGTGCAGAGCTATTCTGTGTTGCACATCACACATGAAAGGAGCCTTGATTTCCTTCATGGCACTCCAGAGAAACCCCAAGAACACTGTTTCAAGGCTAGAGGGATCCTGAGGTCACTGTAGCAACACGAAAGAGCTCCGTGGACCAAGAATCAACTCGAGATGAGAGGTTAGTCCCTGGCTTCGACTCCTGAGGAATACCAACTTACCACAAGCACCTCAAGAGGAGGCTTCTCTCAGCTCTAGGTATGTGAGAGGGATCCTGAGTTTGCGGCCTCAAGGGGAAAGGACACCGCGATGCCCTGACTCGAAATAAGGCCGGATATCCCTGCAGTGACTTGAATGCAGGCTCGTCTTGCATCTCCCAAGAAGAAAGGATATCTGAATCCCCTGTGGAGACCACAGAGAAACACCTAATTCCCCACCTCATCGCGACCGGAGGCCTCACATCCTTTGAAAACTCCAGAGGTACGCGGAGATCAGTGCCTCCAAAGGAGACGATGCCTGACTCCTCGTGAAACTTGATAGGAGTCCCAGGATTCCTGTGGCACGTGGAAAGGGACCCTTGGTCTCCCGCCTCAGCTGGAGAGGCGTTCCAATTGCCCTGCCAAGCCTCGAGGAGAATCCCGAGTAGTCCCTCGCAACTAGGCAGGAGTCCTGACGTGGCTGAACAAACACGTGGGTGGAAGGGCCATCCCCGTCGTAACTCGAGAATATACCCCAGGTTCCCGCCGCAACTCGAGAAAAACCATGAGACTTCCCCCTCGATGCGAGATGAGGCCCGATTCCCCTGTACTGCGTGCAGAGCAATTCCGTCTTGCACATCACACATGAAAGGAGCCTTGATTTCCTTGATGGCACTCCAGAGAAACCCCAAGAACACTGTTTCAAGGATAGAGGGATCCTGAGGTCACTGTAGCAACAGGAAAGAACTCTGTGGACCAAAAATCAACTCGAAAAGAGAGGTTAGTCCCTGGATTCGTCTCCAGAGGAATACCACCTTACCACAAGCACCTCAAGAGGAGGCTTCTCTCAGCTCTAGGTATGTGAGAGGGACCCTGAGTTTGCGGCCTCAAGTGGAATGGACACCGCGATGCCCTGACTCGAAATAAGGCCGGATATCCCTGCAGTGACTTCAATGCAGGCTCGTCTTGCATCTCCCAGGACGAAAGGATGTCTGAATCCCCTGTGGAAAGCACAGAGAAAGACTTAGTTCCCCACCTCATCGCGACCGATAGCCTCACATCCTTTGAAAACTCCAGAGGTACGCGGAGATCAGTGCCTCCAAAGGAGACGATGCCTGACTCCTCGTGAAACTTGATAGGAGTCCCAGGATTCCTGTGGCACTTGGAAAGGGACACTTGGTCTCCCGCCTCAGCTGGAGAGGCGTCCCAATTGCCCTGCCAAGCCTCGAGGAGAATCCCGAGTTGTCCCTCGCAACTAGGCAGGAGTCCTGACGTCGCTGAAGAAACACGTGGGTGGAAGGGCCATCCCCGTCGTAACTCGAGAATATACCCCAGGTTCCCGCCGCAACTCGAGAAAAACCATGAGACTTCCCCCTCGCTGCGAGATGAGGCCCGATTCCCCTGCACTGCGTGCAGAGCAATTCCGTCTTGCACATCACACATGAAAGGAGCCTTGATTTCCTTCATGGCACTCCAGAGAAACCCCAAGAACACTGTTTCAAGGCTAGAGGGATCCTGAGGTCACTGTAGCAACACGAAAGAGCTCCGTGGGCCAAAAATCAAATCGAGATGAGAGGTTAGTCCCTGGCTTCGACTCCAGAGGAACACCACCTTACCACAAGCACCTCAAGAGGAGGCTACACTCAGCTCTAGGTATGTGAGAGGGACCCTGAGTTTGCGGCCTCAAGTGGAATGGACACCGCGATGCCCTGACTCGAAATAAGGCTGGATATCCCTGCAGTGACTTGAATGCAGGCTCGTCTTGCATCTCCCAAGATGAAAGGATGTCTGAATCCCCTGTGGAGACCACAGAGAAAGACCTAGTTCCCCACCTCATCGCGACCGGAGGCCTCACATCCTTTGAAAACTCCAGAGGTACGCGGAGATCAGTGCCTCCAAAGGAGACGATGCCTGACTCCTCGTGAAACTTGATAGGAGACCCAGGATTCCTGTGGCACGTGGAAAGGGACCCTTGGTCTCCCGTCTCAGCTGGAGAGGCGTCCTAATTGCCTTGCCAAGCCTCGAGGAGAATCCCGAGTTGTGTCTCGCAACTAGGCAAGAGTCCTGACGTGGCTGAACAAACACGTGTGTGGAAGGGCCATCCCCGTCGTAACTCGAGAATATACCCCAGGTTCCCGCCGCAACTCGAGAAAAACCATGAGACTTCCCCCTTGCCGCGAGATGAGGCCCGATTCCCCTGCACTGCGTGCAGAGCAATTCTGTGTTGCACATCACACATGAAAGGAGCCTTGATTTCCTTGATGGCACTCCAGAGAAACCCCAAGAACACTGTTTCAAGGCTAGAGGGATCCTGAGGTCACTGTAGCAACATGAAAGAGCTCTGTGGACCAAAAATCAACTCGAGATGAGAGGTTAGTCCCTGGCTTCGACTCCAGAGGAATACCACCTTACCACAAGCACCTCAAGAGGAGGCTTCTCTCAGCTCTAGGTATGTGAGAGGGACCCTGAGTTTGCGGCCTCAAGTGGAATGGACACCGCGATGCCCTGACTCGAAATAAGGCCGGATATCCCTGCAGTGACTTGAATGCAGGCTCGTCTTGCATCTCCCAAGATGAAAGGGTGTCTGAATCCCCTGTGGAGACCACAGAGAAAGACCTAGTTCCCCACCTCATCGCGACCGGAGGCCTCAAATCCTTTGAAACTCCAGAGGTACGCGGAGATCAGTGCCTCCAAAGGAGACGATGCCTGACTCCTCGTGAAACTTGATAGGAGTCCCAGGATTCCTGTGGCACGTGGAAAGGGACCCTTGGTCTCCCGCCTCAGCTGGAGAGGCGTCCCAATTGCCTTGCCAAGCCTCGAGGAGAATCCCGAGTTGTGTCTCGCAACTAGGCAAGAGTCCTGACGTGGCTGAACAAACACGTGTGTGGAAGGGCCATCCCCGTCGTAACTCGAGAATATACCCCAGGTTCCCGCCGCAACTCGAGAAAAACCATGAGACTTCCCCCTCGCCGCGAGATGAGGCCCGATTCCCCTGCACTGCGTGCAGAGCAATTCTGTGTTGCACATCACACATGAAAGGAGCCTTGATTTCCTTGATGGCACTCCAGAGAAACCCCAAGAACACTGTTTCAAGGCTAGAGGGATCCTGAGGTCACTGTAGCAACATGAAAGAGCTCTGTGGGCCAAAAATCAACTCGAGATGAGAGGTTAGTCCCTGGCTTCGACTCCAGAGGAATACCACCTTACCACAAGCACCTCAAGAGGAGGCTTCTCTCAGCTCTAGGTATGTGAGAGGGACCCTGAGTTTGGGGCCTCAAGTGGAATGGACACCGCGATGCCCTGACTCGAAATAAGGCCGGATATCCCTGCAGTGACTGGAATGCAGGCTCGTCTTGCATCTCCCAAGATGAAAGGGTGTCTGAATCCCCTGTGGAGACCACAGAGAAAGACCTAGTTCCCCACCTCATCGCGACAGGAGGCCTCAAATCCTTTGAAAACTCCAGAGGTATGCGGAGATCAGTGCCTCCAAAGGAGACGATGCCTGACTCCTCGTGAAACTTGATAGGAGACCCAGGATTCCTGTGGCACGTGGAAAGGGACACTTGGTCTCCCGTCTCAGCTGGAGAGGCGTCCCAATTGCCCTGCAAAGCCTCGAGGAGAATCCCGAGTTGTCCCTCGCAACTAGGCAGGAGTCCTGACATGGCTGAACACACACGTGTGTGGAAGGGCCATCCCCGTCGTAACTCGAGAATATACCCCAGGTTCCCGCCGCAACTCGAGAAAAACCATGAGACTTTCCCCTCGCCGCGAGATGAGGCCCGATTCCCCTGCACTGCGTGCAGAGCAATTCCGTCTTGCACATCACACATGAAAGGAGCCTTGATTTCCTTCATGGCACTCCAGAGAAACCCCAAGAACACTGTTTCAAGGATAGAGGGATCCTGAGGTCACTGTAGCAACACGAAAGAGCTCCGTGGGCCAAAAATCAACTCGAGATGAGAGGTTAGTCCCTGGCTTCGACTCCAGAGGAATACCACCTTACCACAAGCACCTCAAGAGGAGGCTTCTCTCAGCTCTAGGTATGTGAGAGGGACCCTGAGTTTGCGGCCTCAAGTGGAATGGACACCGCGATGCCCTGACTCGAAATAAGGCCGGATATCCCTGCAGTGACTTGAATGCAGGCTCGTCTTGCATCTCCCAAGAAGAAAGGATGTCTGAATCCCCTGTGGAGACCACAGAGAAACACCTAGTTCCCCACCTCATCGCGACCGGAGGCCTCACATCCTTTGAAAACACCAGAGGTACGCAGAGATCAGTGCCTCCAAAGGAGACGATGCCTAACTCCTCGTGAAACTTGATAGGAGTCCCAGAATTCTTGTGGCACGTGGAAAGGGACCCTTGGTCTCCCGCCTCAGCTGGAGAGGCGTTCCAATTGCCCTGCCAAGCCTCGAGGAGAATCCCGAGTTGTCCCTCGCAACTAGGCAGGAGTCCTGACGTGGCTGAACAAACACGTGGGTGGAAGGGCCATCCCCGTCGTAACTCGAGAATATACCCCAGGTTCCCGCCGCAACTCGAGAAAAACCATGAGACTTCCCCCTCGCCGCGAGATGAGGCCCGATTCCCCTGTACTGCGTGCAGAGCAATTCCGTCTTGCACATCACACATGAAAGGAGCCTTGATTTCCTTCATGGCACTCCAGAGAAACCTCAAGAACACTGTTTCAAGGCTAGAGGGAACCTGAGGTCACTGTAGCAACACGAAAGAACTCTGTGGACCACAAATCAACTCGGAAAGAGAGGTTAGTCCCTGGATTCGTCTCCAGAGGAATACCACCTTACCACAAGCACCTCAAGAGGAGGCTTCTCTCAGCTCTAAGTATGTGAGAGGGACCCTGAGTTTGCGGCCTCAAGTGGAATGGAGACCGCGATGCCCTGACTCGAAATAAGGCCGGATATCCCTGCAGTGACTTGAATGCAGGCTCGTCATGCATCTCCCAGGACGAAAGGATGTCTGAATCCCCTGTGGAAAGCACAGAGAAAGACTTAGTTCCCCACTTCATCGCGACCGATAGCCTCACATCCTTTGAAAACTCCAGAGGTACGCGGAGATCAGTGCCTCCAAAGGAGACGATGCCTGACTCATCGTGAAACTTGATAGGAGTCCCAGGATTCCTGTGGCACTTGGAAAGAGACACTTGGTCTCCCGCCTCAGCTGGAGAGGCGTCCCAATTGCCTTGCCAAGCCTCGAGGAGCATCCCGAGTTGTGTCTCGCAACTAGGCAAGAGTCCTGACGTGGCTGAACAAACACGTGTGTGGAAGGGCCATCCCCGTCGTAACTCGAGAATATACCCCAGGTTCCCGCCGCAACTCGAGAAAAACCATGAGACTTCCCCCTCGCCGCGAGATGAGGCCCGATTCCCCTGCACTGCGTGCAGAGCTATTCTGTGTTGCACATCACACATTAAAGGAGCCTTGATTTCCTTCATGGCACTCCAGAGAAACCCCAAGAACACTGTTTCAAGGCTAGAGGGATCCTGAGGTCACTGTAGCAACACGAAAGAGCTCCGTGGACCAAAAATCAACTCGAGATGAGAGGTTAGTCCCTGGCTTCGACTCCAGAGGAATACCACCTTACCACAAGCACCTCAAGAGGAGGCTTCTCTCAGCTCTAGGTATGTGAGAGGGACCCTGAGTTTGCGGCCTCAAGTGGAATGGACACCGCGATGCCCTGACTCGAAATAAGGCCGGATATCCCTGCAGTGACTGGAATGCAGGCTCGTCTTGCATCTCCCAAGACGAAAGGGTGTCTGAATCCCCTGTGGAGACCACAGAGAAAGACCTAGTTCCCAACCTCATCGCGAAAGGAGGCCTCAAATCCTTTGAAAACTCCAGAGGTATGCGGAGATCAGTGCCTCCAAAGGAGACGATGCCTGACTCCTCGTGAAACTTGATAGGAGTCCCAGGATTCTTGTGGCACGTGGAAAGGGACCCTTGGTCTCCCGCCTCAGCTGGAGAGGCGTTCCAATTGCCCTGCCAAGCCTCGAGGAGAATCCCGAGTTGTCCCTCGCAACTAGGCAGGAGTCCTGACGTGGCTGAACAAACACGTGGGTGGAAGGGCCATCCCCGTCGTAACTCGAGAATATACCCCAGGTTCCCGCCGCAACTCGAGAAAAACCATGAGACTTCCCCCTCGATGCGAGATGAGGCCCGATTCCCCTGTACTGCGTGCAGAGCAATTCCGTCTTGCACATCACACATGAAAGGAGCCTTGATTTCCTTGATGGCACTCCAGAGAAACCCGAAGAACACTGTTTCAAGGATAGAGGGATCCTGAGGTCACTGTAGCAACACGAAAGAACTCTGTGGACCAAAAATCAACTCGAAAAGAGAGGTTTGTCCCTGGATTCGTCTCCAGAGGAATACCACCTTACCACAAGCACCTCAAGAGGAGGCTTCTCTCAGCTCTAGGTATGTGAGAGGGACCCTGAGTTTGCAGCCTCAAGTGGAATGGACACCGCGATGCCCTGACTCGAAATAAGGCCGGATATCCCTGCAGTGACTTCAATGCAGGCTCGTCTTGCATCTCCCAGGACGAAAGGATGTCTGAATCCCCTGTGGAAAGCACAGAGAAAGACTTATTTCCCCACCTCATCGCGACCGATAGCCTCACATCCTTTGAAAACTCCAGAGGTACGCGGAGATCAGTGCCTCCAAAGGAGACGATGCCTGACTCCTCGTGAAACTTGATAGGAGTCCCAGGATTCCTGTGGCACTTGGAAAGGGACCCTTGGTCTCCCGCCTCAGCTGGAGAGGCGTCCCAATTGCCCTGCCAAGCCTCGAGGAGAATCCCGAGTTGTCCCTCGCAACTAGGCAAGAGTCCTGACGTGGCTGAAGAAACACGGGGGTGGAAGGGCCATCCCCGTCGTAACTCGAGAATATACCCCAGGTTCCCGCCGCAACTCGAGAAAAACCATGAGACTTCCCCCTCGCCGCGAGATGAGGCCCGATTCCCCTGCACTGCGTGCAGAGCAATTCCGTGTTGCACATCACACAGGAAAGGAGCCTTGATTTCCTTCATGGCACTCCAGAGAAACCCCAAGAACACTGTTTCAAGGCTAGAGGGATCCTGAGGTCACTGTAGCAACACGAAAGAGCTCCGTGGGCCAAAAATCAACTCGAGATGAGAGGTTAGTCCCTGGCTTCGACTCCAGAGGAATACCACCTTACCACAAGCACCTCAAGAGGAGGCTTCTCTCAGCTCTAGGTATGTGAGAGGGACCCTGAGTTTGCGGCCTCAAGTGGAATGGACACCGCGATGCCCTGACGCGAAATAAGGCTGGATATCCCTGCATTGACTTGAATGCAGGCTCGTCTTGCATCTCCCAAGATGAAAGGATGTCTGAATCCCCTGTGGAGACCACAGAGAAAGACCTAGTTCCCCACCTCATCGCGACCGGAGGCCTCACATCCTTTGAAAACTCCAGAGGTACGCGGAGATCAGTGCCTCCAAAGTAGACGATGCCTGACTCCTCGTGAAACTTGATAGGAGTCCCAGGATTCCTGTGGCACGTGGAAAGGGACCCTTGGTCTCCCGCCTCAGCTGGAGAGGCGTCCCAATTGCCTTGCCAAGCCTCGAGGAGAATCCCGAGTTTTGTCTCGCAACTAGGCAAGAGTCCTGACGTGGCTGAACAAACACGTGTGTGGAAGGGCCATCCCCGTCGTAACTCGAGAATATACCCCAGGTTCCCGCCGCAACTCGAGAAAAACCGTGAGACTTCCCCCTCGCCGCGAGATGAGGCCCGATTCCCCTGCACTGCGTGCAGAGCAATTCTGTGTTGCACATCACACATGAAAGGAGCCTTGATTTCCTTCATGGCACTCCAGAGAATCCCCAAGAACACTGTTTCAAGGCTAGAGGGATCCTGAGGTCACTGTAGCAACACGAAAGAGCTCCGTGGACCAAAAATCAACTCGAGATGAGAGGTTAGTCCCTGGCTTCGACTCCAGAGGAATACCACCTTACCACAAGCACCTCAAGAGGAGGCTTCTCTCAGCTCTAGGTATGTGAGAGGGACCCTGAGTTTGCGGCCTCAAGTGGAATGGACACCGCGATGCCCTGACTCAAAATAAGGCCGGATATCCCTGCAGTGACTGGAATGCAGGCTCGTCTTGCATCTCCCAAGACGAAAGGGTGTCTGAATCCCCTGTGGAGACCACAGAGAAAGACCTAGTTCCCCACCTCATCGCGACAGGAGGCCTCAAATCCTTTGAAAACTCCAGAGGTATGCGGAGATCAGTGCCTCCAAAGGAGACGATGCCTGACTCCTCGTGAAACTTGATAGGAGTCCCAGGATTCCTGTGGCACGTGGAAAGGGACCCTTGGTCTCCCGCCTCAGCTGGAGAGGCGTTCCAATTGCCCTGCCAAGCCTCGAGGAGAATCCCGAGTTGTCCCTCGCAACTAGGCAGGAGTCCTGACGTGGCTGAACAAACACGTGGGTGGAAGGGCCATCCCCGTCGTAACTCGAGAATATACGCCAGGTTCCCGCCGCAACTCGAGAAAAACCATGAGACTTCCCCCTCGATGCGAGATGAGGCCCGATTCCCCTGTACTGCGTGCAGAGCAATTCCGTCTTGCACATCACACATGAAAGGAGCCTTGATTTCCTTGATGGCACTCCAGAGAAACCCCAAGAACACTGTTTCAAGGATAGAGGGATCCTGAGGTCACTGTAGCAACACGAAAGAACTCTGTGGACCAAAAATCAACTCGAAAAGAGAGGTTAGTCCCTGGATTCGTCTCCAGAGGAATACCACCTTACCACAAGCACCTCAAGAGGAGGCTTCTCTCAGCTCTAGGTATGTGAGAGGGACCCTGAGTTTGCGGCCTCAAGTGGAATGGACACCGCGATGCCCTGACTCGAAATAAGGCCGGATATCCCTGCAGTGACTTCAATGCAGGCTCGTCTTGCATCTCCCAGGACGAAAGGATGTCTGAATCCCCTGTGGAAAGCACAGAGAAAGACTTAGTTCCCCACCTCATCGCGACCGATAGCCTCACATCCTTTGAAAACTCCAGAGGTACGCGGAGATCAGTGCCTCCAAAGGAGACGATGCCTGACTCCTCGTGAAACTTGATAGGAGTCCCAGGATTCCTGTGGCACTTGGAAAGGGACACTTGGTCTCCCGCCTCAGCTGGAGAGGTGTCCCAATTGCCCTGCCAAGCCTCCAGGAGAATCCCGAGTTGTCCCTCGCAACCAGGCAGGAGTCCTGACATCGCTGAAGAAACACGTGGGTGGAAGGGCCATCCCCGTCGTAACTCGAGAATATACCCCAGGTTCCCGCCGCAACTCGAGAAAAACCATGAGACTTCCCCCTCGCCGCGAGATGAGGCCCGATTCCCCTGCACTGCGTGCAGAGCAATTCTGTGTTGCACATCACACATGAAAGGAGCCTTGATTTCCTTCATGGCACTCCAGAGAATCCCCAAGAACACTGTTTCAATGCTAGAGGGATCCTGAGGTCACTGTAGCAACACGAAAGAGCTCCGTGGACCAAAAATCAACTCAAGATGAGAGGTTAGTCCCTGGCTTCGACTCCAGAGGAATACCACCTTACCACAAGCACCTCAAGAGGAGGCTTCTCTCAGCTCTAGGTATGTGAGAGGGACCCTGAGTTTGCGGCCTCAAGTGGAATGGACACCGCGATGCCCTGACTCGAAATAAGGCCGGATATCCCTGCAGTGACTGGAATGCAGGCTCGTCTTGCATCTCCCAAGACGAAAGGGTGTCTGAATCCCCTGTGGAGACCACAGAGAAAGACCTAGTTCCCCACCTCATCGCGACAGGAGGCCTCAAATCCTTTGAAAACTCCAGAGGTATGCGGAGATCAGTGCCTCCAAAGGAGACGATGCCTGACTCCTCGTGAAACTTGATAGGAGACCCAGGATTCCTGTGGCACGTGGAAAGGGACCCTTGGTCTCCCGTCTCAGGTGGAGAGGCGTCCCAATTGCCCTGCAAAGCCTCGAGGAGAATCCCGAGTTGTCCCTCGCAACTAGGCAGGAGTCCTGACATGGCTGAACACACACGTGTGTGGCAGGGCCATCCCCGTCGTAACTCGAGAATATACCCCAGGTTCCCGCCGCAACTCGAGAAAAACCATGAGACTTCCCCCTCGCCGCGAGATGAGGCCCGATTCCCCTGCACTGCGTGCAGAGCAATTCCGTGTTGCACATCACACATGAAAGGAGCCTTGATTTCCTTGATGGCACTCCAGAGAAACCCCAAGAACACTGTTTCAAGGCTAGAGGGATCCTGAGGTCACTGTAGCAACATGAAAGAGCTCCGTGGACCAAGAATCAACACGAGATGAGAGGTTAGTCCCTGGCTTCGACTCCTGAGGAATACCACCTTACCACAAGCACCTCAAGAGGAGGCTTCTCTCAGCTCTAGGTATGTGAGAGGGATCCTGAGTTTGCGGCCTCAAGTGGAATGGACACCGCGATGCCGTGACTCGAAATAAGGCCGGATATCCCTGCAGTGACTTGAATGCAGGCTCGTCTTGCATCTCCCAAGAAGAAAGGATGTCTGAATCCCCTGTGGAGACCACAGAGAAAGACCTAGTTCCCCACCTCATCGCGACCGGCGGCTTCACTTCCTTTGAAAACTCCAGAGGTACGCGGAGATCAGTGCCTCCAAAGGAGACGATGCCTGACTCCTCGTGAAACTTGATAGGAGTCCCAGGATTCTTGTGGCACGTGGAAAGGGACCCTTGGTCTCCCGCCTCAGCTGGAGAGGCGTTCCAATTGCCCTGCCAAACCTCGAGGAGAATCCAGAGTTGTCCCTCGCAACTAGGCAGGAGTCCTGACGTGGCTGAACAAACACGTGGGTGGAAGGGCCATCCCCGTCGTAACTCGAGAATATACCCCAGGTTCCCGCCGCAACTCGAGAAAAACCATGAGACTTCCCCCTCGATGCGAGATGAGGCCCGATTCCCCTGTACTGCGTGCAGAGCAATTCCGTCTTGCACATCACACATGAAAGGAGCCTTGATTTCCTTGATGGCACTCCAGAGAAACCCCAAGAACACTGTTTCAAGGCTAGAGGGATCCTGAGGTCACTGTAGCAACACGAAAGAACTCTGTGGACCAAAAATCAACTCGAAAAGAGAGGTTAGTCCCTGGATTCGTCTCCAGAGGAATACCACCTTACCACAAGCACCTCAAGAGGAGGCTTCTCTCAGCTCTAGGTATGTGAGAGGGACCCTGAGTTTGCGGCCTCAAGTGGAATGGACACCGCGATGCCCTGACTCGAAATAAGGCCGGATATCCCTGCAGTGACTTCAATGCAGGCTCGTCTTGCATCTCCCAGGACGAAAGGATGTCTGAATCCCCTGTGGAAAGCACAGAGAAAGACTTAGTTCCCAACCTCATCGCGACCGATAGCCTCATATCCTTTGAAAACTCCAGAGGTACGCGGAGATCAGTGCCTCCAAAGGAGACGATGCCTGACTCCTCGTGAAACTTGATAGGAGTCCCAGGATTCCTGTGGCACTTGGAAAGGGACCCTTGGTCTCCCGCCTCAGCTGGAGAGGCGTCCCAGTTGCCCTGCAAAGCCTCGAGGAGAATCCAGAGTTGTCCCTCGCAACTAGGCATGAGTCCTGACATCGCTGAAGAAACACGTGGGTGGAAGGGCCATCCCCGTCGTAACTCGAGAATATACCCCAGGTTCCCGCCGCAACTCGAGAAAAACCATGAGACTTCCCCCTCGCCGCGAGATGAGGCCCGATTCCCCTGCACTGCGTGCAGAGCAATTCCGTGTTGCACATCACACATGAAAGGAGCCTTGATTTCCTTCATGGCACTCCAGAGAAACCCCAAGAACACTGTTTCAAGGATAGAGGGATCCTGAGGTCACTGTAGCAACACGAAAGAGCTCCGTGGGCCAAAAATCAACTCGAGATGAGAGGTTAGTCCCTGGCTTCGACTCCAGAGGAATACCACCTTACCACAAGCACCTCAAGAGGAGGCTTCTCTCAGCTCTAGGTATGTGAGAGGGACCCTGAGTTTGCGGCCTCAAGTGGAATGGACACCGCGATGCCCTGACGCGAAATAAGGCCGGATATCCCTGCAGTGACTTGAATGCAGGCTCGTCTTGCATCTCCCAAGATGAAAGGATGTCTGAATCCCCTGTGGAGACCACAGAGAAAGACCTAGTTCCCCACCTCATCGCGACCGGAGGCCTCACATCCTTTGAAAACTCCAGAGGTACGCGGAGATCAGTGCCTCCAAAGGAGACGATGCCTGACTCCTCGTGAAACTTGATAGGAGTCCCAGGATTCCTGTGGCACGTGGAAAGGGACCCTTGGTCTCCGGCCTCAGCTGGAGAGGCGTCCCAATTGCCTTGCCAAGCCTCGAGGAGAATCCCGAGTTGTGTCTCGCAACTAGGCAAGAGTCCTGACGTGGCTGAACAAACACGTGTGTGGAAGGGCCATCCCCGTCGTAACTCGAGAATATACCCCAGGTTCCCGCCGCAACTCGAGAAAAACCATGAGACTTCCCCCTCGCCGCGAGATGAGGCCCGATTCCCCTGCACTACGTGCAGAGCAATTCTGTGTTGCACATCACACATGAAAGGAGCCTTGATTTCCTTCATCGCACTCCAGAGAATCCCCAAGAACACTGTTTCAAGGCTAGAGGGATCCTGAGGTCACTGTAGCAACACGAAAGAGCTCCGTGGACCCAAAATCAACTCGAGATGAGAGGTTAGTCCCTGGCTTCGACTCCAGAGGAATACCACCTTACCACAAGCACCTCAAGAGGAGGCTTCTCTCAGCTCTATGTATGTGAGAGGGACCCTGAGTTTGCGGCCTCAAGTGGAATGGACACCGCGATGCCCTGACTCGAAATAAGGCCGGATATCCCTGCAGTGACTGGAATGCAGGCTCGTCTTGGATCTCCCAAGACGAAAGGGTGTCTGAATCCCCTGTGGAGACCACAGAGAAAGACCTAGTTCCCCACCTCATCGCGACAGGAGGCCTCAAATCCTTTGAAAACTCCAGAGGTATGCGGAGATCAGTGCCTCCAAAGGAGACGATGCCTGACTCCTCGTGAAACTTGATAGGAGACCCAGGATTCCTGTGGCACGTGGAAAGGGACCCTTGGTCTCCCGTCTCAGCTGGAGAGGCGTCCCAATTGCCCTGCAAAGCCTCGAGGAGAATCCCGAATTGTCCCTCGCAACTAGGCAGGAGTCCTGACGTCGCTGAAGAAACACGTGGGTGGAAGGGCCATCCCCGTCGTAACTCGAGACTATACCCCAGGTTCCCGCCGCAACTCGAGAAAAACCATGAGACTTCACCCTCGCCGCGAGATGAGGCCCGATTCCCCTGTACTGCGTGCAGAGCAATTCTGTTTTGCACATCACACATGAAAGGAGCCTTGATTTCCTTGATGGCACTCCAGAGAAACCCAAAGAACACTGTTTCAAGGATAGAGGGATCCTGAGGTCACTGTAGCAACACGAAAGAACTCTGTGGACCAAAAATCAACTCGAAAAGAGAGGTTAGTCCCTGGATTCTTCTCCAGAGGAATACCACCTTACCACAAGCACCTCAAGAGGAGGCTTCTCTCAGCTCTAGGTATGTGAGAGGGATCCTGAGTTTGCGGCCTAAAGTGGAATGGACACCGCGATGCCCTGACTCGAAATAAGGCCGGATATCCCTGCAGTGACTTCTATGCAGGCTCGTCTTGCATCTCCAGGACGAAAGGATGTCTGAATCCCCTGTGGAAAGCACAGAGAAAGACTTAGTTCCCCACCTCATCGCGACCGATAGCCTCACATCCTTTGAAAACTCCAGAGGTCCGCGGAGATCAGTGCCTCCAAAGGAGACGACGCCTGACTCCTCGTGAAACTTGATAGGAGTCCCAGGATTCCTGTGGCACTTGGAAAGGGACACTTGGTCTCCCGCCTCAGCTGGAGAGGCGTCCCAATTGCCCTGCCAAGCCTCGAGGAGAATCCAGAGTTGTCCCTCGCAACTAGGCAGGAGTCCTGACGTCGCTGAAGAAACACGTGGGTGGAAGGGCCATCCCCGTCGTAACTCGAGAATATACCCCAGGTTCCCGCCGCAACTCGAGAAAAACCATGAAACTTCCCCCTCGCCGCGAGATGAGGCCCGATTCCCCTGCACTGCGTGCAGAGCAATTCCGTGTTGCACATCACACATGAAAGGAGCCTTGATTTCCTTGATGGCACTCCAGAGAAACCCCAAGAACACTGTTTCAAGGCTAGAGGGATCCTGAGGTCACTGTAGCAACACGAAAGAGCTCCGTGGGCCAAAAATGAACTCGAGATGAGAGGTTAGTCCCTGGCTTCGACTCCAGAGGAATACCACCTTACCACAAGCACCTCAAGAGGAGGCTTCTCTCAGCTCTAGGTATGTGAGAGGGACGCTGAGTTTGCGGCCTCAAGTGGAATGGACACCGCGATGCCCTGACGCGAAATAAGGCTGGATATCCCTGCAGTGTCTTGAATGCAGGCTCGTCTTGCATCTCCCAAGATGAAAGGATGTCTGAATCCCCTGTGGAGACCACAGAGAAAGACCTAGTTCCCCACCTCATCGCGACCGGAGGCCTCACATCCTTTGAAAACTCCAGAGGTACGCGGAGATCAGTGCCTCCAAAGGAGACGATGCCTGACTCCTCGTGAAACTTGATAGGAGTCCCAGGATTCCTGTGGCACGTGGAAAGGGACTCTTGGTCTCCCGCCTCAGCTGGAGAGGCGTCCCAATTGCCCTGCAAAGCCTCGAGGAGAATCCCGAGTTGTCCCTCGCAACTAGGCAGGAGTCCTGACGTCGCTGAAGAAACACGTGGGTGGAAGGGCCATCCCCGTCGTAACTCGAGAATATACCCCAGGTTCCCGCCGCAACTCGAGAAAAACCATGAGACTTCCCCCTCGCCGCGAGATGAGGCCCGATTCCCCTGCACTGCGTGCAGAGCAATTCCGTGTTGCACATCACACATGAAAGGAGCCTTGATTTCCTTGATGGCACTCCAGAGAAACCCCAAGAACACTGTTTCAAGGCTAGAGGGATCCTGAGGTCACTGTAGCAACACGAAATAGCTCCGTGGACCAAGAATCAACACGAGATGAGAGGTTAGTCCCTGGCTTCGACTCCTGAGGAATACCACCTTACCACAAGCACCTCAAGAGGAGGCTTCTCTCAGCTCTAGGTATGTGAGAGGGATCCTGAGTTTGCGGCCTCAAGTGGAATGGACACCGCGATGCCCTGACTCGAAATAATGCCGGATATCCCTGCAGTGACTTCAATGCAGGCTCGTCTTGCATCTCCCAGGACGAAAGGATGTCTGAATCCCCTGTGGAAAGCACAGAGAAAGATTTAGTTCCCCACCTCATCGCGACCGATAGCCTCACATCCTTTGAAAACTCCAGAGGTACGCGGAGATCAGTGCCTCCAAAGGAGACGACGCCTGACTCCTCGTGAAACTTGATAGGAGTCCCAGGATTCCTGTGGCACTTGGAAAGGGACACTTGGTCTCCCGCCTCAGCTAGAGAGGCGTCCCAATTGCCCTGCCAAGCCTCGAGGAGAATCCCGAGTTGTCCCTCGCAACTAGGCAGGAGTCCAGACGTGGCTGAACAAACACGTGGGTGGAAGGGCCATGCCCGTCGTAACTCGAGAATATACCCCAGGTTCCCGCCGCAACTCGAGAAAAACCATGAGACTTCCCCGTCGATGCGAGATGAGGCACGATTCCCCTGTTCTGCGTGCAGAGCAATTCCGTCTTGCACATCACACATGAAAGGAGCCTTGATTTCCTTGATGGCACTCCAGAGAAACCCCAAGAACACTGTTTCAAGGCTAGAGGGACCCTGAGGTCACTGTAGCAACACGAAAGAACTCTGTGGACCACAAATCAACTCGAAAAGAGAGGTTAGTCCCTGGATTCGTCTCCAGAGGAATACCACCTTACCACAAGCACCTCAAGAGGAGGCTTCTCTCAGCTCTAGGTATGTGAGAGGGACCCTGAGTTTGCGGCCTCAAGTGGAATGGAGACCGCGATGCCCTGACTCGAAATAAGGCCGGATATCCCTGCAGTGACTTGAATGCAGGCTCGTCTTGCATCTCCCATGAAGAAAGGATGTCTGAATCCCCTGTGGAGACCACAGAGAAAGACCTAGTTCCCCACCTCATCGCGACCGGAGGCCTCACATCCTTTGAAAACTCCAGAGGTACGCGGAGATCAGTGCCTCCAAAGGAGACGATGCCTGACTCCTTGTGAAACTTGATAGGAGTCCCAGGATTCTTGTGGCACGTGGAAAGGGACACTTGGTCTCCCGCCTCAGCTGGAGAGGCGTCCCAATTGCCCTGCCAAGCCTCGAGGAGAATCCCGAGTTGTCCCTCGCAACTAGGCAGGAGTCCTGACGTCGCTGAAGAAACACGTGGGTGGAAGGGCCATCCCCGTCGTAACTCGAGAATATACCCCAGGTTCCCGCCGCAACTCGAGAAAAACCATGAGACTTCCCCCTCGCCGCGAGATGAGGCCCGATTCCCCTGCACTGCGTGCAGAGCAATTCCGTCTTGCACATCACACATGAAAGGAGCCTTGATTTCCTTCATGGCACTCCAGAGAAACCCCAAGAACACTGTTTCAAGGCTAGAGGGATCCTGAGGTCACTGTAGCAACACGAAAGAGCTCCGTGGGCCAAAAATCAACTCGAGATGAGAGGTTAGTCCCTGGCTTCGACTCCAGAGGAATACCACCTTACCACAAGCACCTCAAGAGGAGGCTTCTCTCAGCTCTAGGTATGTGAGAGGGACCCTGAGTTTGCGGCCTCAAGTGGAATGGACACCGCGATGCCCTGACTCGAAATAAGGCCGGATATCCCTGCAGTGACTTCAATGCAGGCTCGTCTTGCATCTCCCAGGACGAAAGGATGTCTGAATCCCCTGAGGAGACCACAGAGAAAGACCTAGTTCCCCACCTCATCGCGCCCGGAGGCCTCACATCCTTTGAAAACTCCAGAGATACGCGGAGATCAGTGCCTCCAAAGGAGACGATGCCTGACTCCTCGTCAAACTTGATAGGAGACCCAGGATTCCTGTGGCACGTGGAAAGGGACCCTTGGTCTCGCGTCTCAGCTGGAGAGGCGTCCCAATTGCCCTGCAAAGCCTCGAGGAGAATCCCGAGTTGTCCCTCGCAACTAGGCAGGAGTCCTAACCTCGCTGAAGAAACACGTGGGTGGAAGGGCCATCCCCGTCGTAACTCGAGAATATACCCCAGGTTCCCGCCGCAACTCGAGAAAAACCATGAGACTTCCCCCTCGCCGCGAGATGAGGCCCGATTCCCCTGCACTGCGTGCAGAGCAATTCCGTCTTGCACATCACACATGAAAGGAGCCTTGATTTCCTTCATGGCACTCCAGAGAAACCCCAAGAACACTGTTTCAAGGCTAGAGGGATCCTGAGGTCACTGTAGCAACACGAAAGAGCTCCGTGGGCCAAAAATCAACTCGAGATGAGAGGTTAGTCCCTGGCTTCGACTCCAGAGGAATACCACCTTACCACAAGCACCTCAAGAGGAGGCTTCTCTCAGCTCTAGGTATGTGAGAGGGACCCTGAGTTTGCGGCCTCAAGTGGAATGGACACCGCGATGCCCTGACTCGAAATAAGGCCGGATATCCCTGCAGTGACTTGAATGCAGGCTCGTCTTGCATCTCCCAAGAAGAAAGGATGTCTGAATCCCCTGTGGAGACCACAGAGAAACACCTAGTTCCCCACCTCATCGCGACCGCAGGCCTCACATCCTTTGAAAACTCCAGAGGTACGCAGAGATCAGTGCCTCCAAAGGAGACGATGCCTAACTCCTCGTGAAACTTGATAGGAGTCCCAGGATTCTTGTGGCACGTGGAAAGGGACCCTTGGTCTCCCGCCTCAGCTGGAGAGGCGTTCCAATTGCCCTGCCAAGCCTCGAGGAGAATCCCGAGTTGTCCCTCGCAACTAGGCAGGAGTCCTGACGTGGCTGAACAAACACGTGGGTGGAAGGGCCATCCCCGTCGTAACTCGAGAATATACCCCAGGTTCCCGCCGCAACTCGAGAAAAACCATGAGACTTCCCCGTCGATGCGAGATGAGGCACGATTCCCCTGTACTGCGTGCAGAGCAATTCCGTCTTGCACATCACACATGAAAGGAGCCTTGATTTCCTTGATGGCACTCCAGAGAAACCCCAAGAACACTGTTTCAAGGCTAGAGGGACCCTGAGGTCACTGTAGCAACACGAAAGAACTCTGTGGACCAAAAATCAACTCGAAAAGAGAGGTTAGTCCCTGGATTCGTCTCCAGAGGAATACCACCTTACCACAAGCACCTCAAGAGGAGGCTTCTCTCAGCTCTAGGTATGTGAGAGGGACCCTGAGTTTGCGGCCTCAAGTGGAATGGAGACCGCGATGCCCTGACTCGAAATAAGGCCGGATATCCCTGCAGTGACTTGAATGCAGGCTCGTCTTGCATCTCCCATGAAGAAAGGATGTCTGAATCCCCTGTGGAGACCACAGAGAAAGACCTAGTTCCCCACCTCATCGCGACCGGAGGCCTCACATCCTTTGAAAATTCCAGAGGTACGCGGAGATCAGTGCCTCCAAAGGAGACGATGCCTGACTCCTTGTGAAACTTGATAGGAGTCCCAGGATTCTTGTGGCACGTGGAAAGGGACACTTGGTCTCCCGCCTCAGCTGGAGAGGCGTCCCAATTGCCCTGCCAAGCCTCGAGGAGAATCCCGAGTTGTCCCTCGCAACTAGGCAGGAGTCCTGACGTCGCTGAAGAAACACGTGGGTGGAAGGGCCATCCCCGTCGTAACTCGAGAATATACCCCAGGTTCCCGCCGCAACTCGAGAAAAACCATGAGACTTCCCCCTCGCCGCGAGATGAGGCCCGATTCCCCTGCACTGCGTGCAGAGCAATTCCGTCTTGCACATCACACATGAAAGGAGCCTTGATTTCCTTCATGGCACTCCAGAGAAACCCCAAGAACACTGTTTCAAGGCTAGAGGGATCCTGAGGTCACTGTAGCAACACGAAAGAGCTCCGTGGGCCAAAAATCAACTCGAGATGAGAGGTTAGTCCCTGGCTTCGACTCCAGAGGAATACCACCTTACCACAAGCACCTCAAGAGGAGGCTTCTCTCAGCTCTAGGTATGTGAGAGGTACCCTGAGTTTGCGGCCTCAAGTGGAATGGACACCGCGATGCCCTGACTCGAAATAAGGCCGGATATTCCTGCAGTGACTGGAATGCAGGCTCGCCTTGCATCTCCCAATACGAAAGGATGTCTGAATCCCCTGTGGAGACCACAGAGAAAGACCTAGTTCCCCACCTCATCGCGACCGGAGGCCTCACATCCTTTGAAAACTCCAGAGATACGCGGAGATCAGTGCCTCCAAAGGAGACGATGCCTGACTCCTCGTGAAACTTGATAGGAGACCCAGGATTCCTGTGGCACGTGGAAAGGGACCCTTGGTCTCGCGACTCAGCTGGAGAGGCGTCCCAATTGCCCTGCAAAGCCTCGAGGAGAATCCCGAGTTGTCCCTCGCAACTAGGCAGGAGTCCTAACCTCGCTGAAGAAACACGTGGGTGGAAGGGCCATCCCCGTCGTAACTCGAGAATATACCCCAGGTTCCCGCCGCAACTCGAGAAAAACCATGAGACTTCCCCCTCGCCGCGAGATGAGGCCCGATTCCCCTGCACTGCGTGCAGAGCAATTCCGTCTTGCACATCACACATGAAAGGAGCCTTGATTTCCTTCATGGCACTCCAGAGAAACCCCAAGAACACTGTTTCAAGGCTAGAGGGATCCTGAGGTCACTGTAGCAACACGAAAGAGCTCCGTGGGCCAAAAATCAACTCGAGATGAGAGGTTAGTCCCTGGCTTCGACTCCAGAGGAATACCACCTTACCACAAGCACCTCAAGAGGAGGCTTCTCTCAGCTCTAGGTATGTGAGAGGGACCCTGAGTTTGCGGCCTCAAGTGGAATGGACACCGCGATGCCCTGACTCGAAATAAGGCCGGATATCCCTGCAGTGACTTGAATGCAGGCTCGTCTTGCATCTCCCAAGAAGAAAGGATGTCTGAATCCCCTGTGGAGACCACAGAGAAACACCTAGTTCCCCACCTCATCGCGACCGGAGGCCTCACATCCTTTGAAAACTCCAGAGGTACGCAGAGATCAGTGCCTCCAAAGGAGACGATGCCTAACTCCTCGTGAAACTTGATAGGAGTCCCAGGATTCTTGTGGCACGTGGAAAGGGACCCTTGGTCTCCCGCCTCAGCTGGAGAGGCGTTCCAATTGCCCTGCCAAGCCTCGAGGAGAATCCCGAGTTGTCCCTCGCAACTAGGCAGGAGTCCTGACGTGGCTGAACAAACACGTGGGTGGAAGGGCCATCCCCGTCGTAACTCGAGAATATACCCCAGGTTCCCGCCGCAACTCGAGAAAAACCATGAGACTTCCCCCTCGCCGCGAGATGAGGCCCGATTCCCCTGCACTGCGTGCAGAGCAATTCCGTGTTGCACATCACACATGAAAGGAGCCTTGATTTCCTTGATGGCACTCCAGAGAAACCCCAAGAACACTGTTTCAAGGCTAGAGGGATCCTGAGGTCACTGTAGCAACACGAAAGAGCTCCGTGGGCCAAAAATCAACTCGAGATGAGAGGTTAGTCCCTGGCTTCGACTCCAGAGGAATACCACCTTACCACAAGCACCTCAAGAGGAGGCTTCTCTCAGCTCTAGGTATGTGAGAGGGATCCTGAGTTTGCGGCCTCAAGTGGAATGGACACCGCGATTCCCTGACTCGAAATAAGGCCGGATATCCCTGCAATGACTTGAATGCAGGCTCGTCTTGCATCTCCCAAGAAGAAAGGATGTCTGAATCCCCTGTGGAGACCACAGAGAAAGACCTAGTTCCCCACCTCATCGCGACCGCAGGCCTCACATCCTTTGAAAACTCCAGAGGTACGCGGAGATCAGTGCCTCCAAAGGAGACGATGCCTGACTCCTCGTGAAACTTGATAGGAGTCCCAGGATTCTTGTGGCACGTGGAAAGGGACCCTTGGTCTCACGCCTCAGCTGGAGAGGCGTTCCAATTGCCCTGCCAAGCCTCGAGGAGAATCCCGATTTGTCCCTCGCAACTAGGCAGGAGTCCTGACATGGCTGAACAAACACGTGGGTGGAAGGGCCATCCCCGTCGTAACTCGAGAATATACCCCAGGTACCCGCCACAACTCGAGAAAAACCATGAGACTTCCCCCTCGCCGCGAGATGAGGCCCGATTCCCCTGTACTGCGTGCAGAGCAATTCCGTCTTGCACATCACACATGAAAGGAGCCTTGATTTCCTTGATGGCACTCCAGAGAAACCCCAAGAACACTGTTTCAAGGATAGAGGGATCCTGAGGTCACTGTAGCAACACGAAAGAACTCTGTGGACCAAAAATCAACTCGAAAAGAGAGGTTAGTCCCTGGATTCGTCTCCAGAGGAATACCACCTTACCACAAGCACCTCAAGAGGAGGCTTCTCTCAGCTCTAGGTATGTGAGAGGGACCCTGAGTTTGCGGCCTCAAGTGGAATGGACACCGCGATGCCCTGACTCGAAATAAGGCCGGATATCCCTGCAGTGACTTGAATGCAGGCTCGTCTTGCATCTCCCATGAAGAAAGGATGTCTGAATCCCCTGTGGAGACCACAGAGAAAGACCTAGTTCCCCACCTCATCGCGACCGGAGGCCTCACATCCTTTGAAAATTCCAGAGGTACGCGGAGATCAGTGCCTCCAAAGGAGACGATGCCTGACTCCTTGTGAAACTTGATAGGAGTCCCAGGATTCTTGTGGCACGTGGAAAGGGACACTTGGTCTCCCGCCTCAGCTGGAGAGGCGTCCCAATTGCCCTGCCAAGCCTCGAGGAGAATCCCGAGTTGTCCCTCGCAACTAGGCAGGAGTCCTGACGTCGCTGAAGAAACACGTGGGTGGAAGGGCCATCCCCGTCGTAACTCGAGAATATACCCCAGGTTCCCGCCGCAACTCGAGAAAAACCATGAGACTTCCCCCTCGCCGCGAGATGAGGCCCGATTCCCCTGCACTGCGTGCAGAGCAATTCCGTGTTGCACATCACACATGAAAGGAGCCTTGATTTCCTTGATGGCACTCCAGAGAAACCCCAAGAACACTGTTTCAAGGCTAGAGGGATCCTGAGGTCACTGTAGCAACACGAAAGAGCTCCGTGGGCCAAAAATCAACTCGAGATGAGAGGTTAGTCCCTGGCTTCGACTCCAGAGGAATACCACCTTACCACAAGCACCTCAAGAGGAGGCTTCTCTCAGCTCTAGGTATGTGAGAGGGATCCTGAGTTTGCGGCCTCAAGTGGAATGGACACCGCGATTCCCTGACTCGAAATAAGGCCGGATATCCCTGCAATGACTTGAATGCAGGCTCGTCTTGCATCTCCCAAGAAGAAAGGATGTCTGAATCCCCTGTGGAGACCACAGAGAAAGACCTAGTTCCCCACCTCATCGCGACCGCAGGCCTCACATCCTTTGAAAACTCCAGAGGTACGCGGAGATCAGTGCCTCCAAAGGAGACGATGCCTGACTCCTCGTGAAACTTGATAGGAGTCCCAGGATTCTTGTGGCACGTGGAAAGGGACCCATGGTCTCACGCCTCAGCTGGAGAGGCGTTCCAATTGCCCTGCCAAGCCTCGAGGAGAATCCCGATTTGTCCCTCGCAACTAGGCAGGAGTCCTGACATGGCTGAACAAACACGTGGGTGGAAGGGCCATCCCCGTCGTAACTCGAGAATATACCCCAGGTACCCGCCACAACTCGAGAAAAACCATGAGACTTCCCCCTCGCCGCGAGATGAGGCCCGATTCCCCTGTACTGCGTGCAGAGCAATTCCGTCTTGCACATCACACATGAAAGGAGCCTTGATTTCCTTGATGGCACTCCAGAGAAACCCCAAGAACACTGTTTCAAGGATAGAGGGATCCTGAGGTCACTGTAGCAACACGAAAGAACTCTGTGGACCAAAAATCAACTCGAAAAGAGAGGTTAGTCCCTGGATTCGTCTCCAGAGGAATACCACCTTACCACAAGCACCTCAAGAGGAGGCTTCTCTCAGCTCTAGGTATGTGAGAGGGACCCTGAGTTTGCGGCCTCAAGTGGAATGGACACCGCGATGCCCTGACTCGAAATAAGGCCGGATATCCCTGCAGTGACTTGAATGCAGGCTCGTCTTGCATCTCCCATGAAGAAAGGATGTCTGAATCCCCTGTGGAGACCACAGAGAAAGACCTAGTTCCCCACCTCATCGCGACCGGAGGCCTCACATCCTTTGAAAATTCCAGAGGTACGCGGAGATCAGTGCCTCCAAAGGAGACGATGCCTGACTCCTTGTGAAACTTGATAGGAGTCCCAGGATTCTTGTGGCACGTGGAAAGGGACACTTGGTCTCCCGCCTCAGCTGGAGAGGCGTCCCAATTGCACTGCCAAGCCTCGAGGAGAATCCCGAGTTGTCCCTCGCAACTAGGCAGGAGTCCTGACGTCGCTGAAGAAACACGTGGGTGGAAGGGCCATCCCCGTCGTAACTCGAGAATATACCCCAGGTTCCCGCCGCAACTCGAGAAAAACCATGAGACTTCCCCCTCGCCGCGAGATGAGGCCCGATTCCCCTGCACTGCGTGCAGAGCAATTCCGTCTTGCACATCACACATGAAAGGAGCCTTGATTTCCTTCATGGCACTCCAGAGAAACCCCAAGAACACTGTTTCAAGGCTAGAGGGATCCTGAGGTCACTGTAGCAACACGAAAGAGCTCCGTGGGCCAAAAATCAACTCGAGATGAGAGGTTAGTCCCTGGCTTCGACTCCAGAGGAATACCACCTTACCACAAGCACCTCAAGAGGAGGCTTCTCTCAGCTCTAGGTATGTGAGAGGTACCCTGAGTTTGCGGCCTCAAGTGGAATGGACACCGCGATGCCCTGACTCGAAATAAGGCCGGATATTCCTGCAGTGACTGGAATGCAGGCTCGCCTTGCATCTCCCAATACGAAAGGATGTCTGAATCCCCTGTGGAGACCACAGAGAAAGACCTAGTTCCCCACCTCATCGTGACCGGAGGCCTCACATCCTTTGAAAACTCCAGAGATACGCGGAAATCAGTGCCTCCAAAGGAGACGATGCCTGACTCCTCGTGAAACTTGATAGGAGACCCAGGATTCCTGTGGCACGTGGAAAGGGACCCTTGGTCTCGCGTCTCAGCTGGAGAGGCGTCCCAATTGCCCTGCAAAGCCTCGAGGAGAATCCCGAGTTGTCCCTCGCAACTAGGCAGGAGTCCTAACCTCGCTGTAGAAACACGTGGGTGGAAGGGCCATCCCCGTCGTAACTCGAGAATATACCCCAGGTTCCCGCCGCAACTCGAGAAAAACCATGAGACTTCCCCCTCGCCGCGAGATGAGGCCCGATTCCCCTGCACTGCGTGCAGAGCAATTCCGTGTTGCACATCACACATGAAAGGAGCCTTGATTTCCTTCATGGCACTCCAGAGAAACCCCAAGAACACTGTTTCAAGGCTAGAGGGATCCTGAGGTCACTGTAGCAACACGAAAGAGCTCCGTGGGCCAAAAATCAACTCGAGATGAGAGGTTAGTCCCTGGCTTCGACTCCAGAGGAATACCACCTTACCACAAGCACCTCAAGAGGAGGCTTCTCTCAGCTCTAGGTATGTGAGAGGGACCCTGAGTTTGCGGCCTCAAGTGGAATGGACACCGCGATGCCCTGACTCGAAATAAGGCCGGATATCCCTGCAGTGACTTGAATGCAGGCTCGTCTTGCATCTCCCAAGTAGAAAGGATGTCTGAATCCCCTGTGGAGACCACAGAGAAACACCTAGTTCCCCACCTCATCGCGACCGGAGGCCTCACATCCTTTGAAAACTCCAGAGGTACGCAGAGATCAGTGCCTCCAAAGGAGACGATGCCTAACTCCTCGTGAAACTTGATAGGAGTCCCAGGATTCTTGTGGCACGTGGAAAGGGACCCTTGGTCTCCCGCCTCAGCTGGAGAGGCGTTCCAATTGCCCTGCCAAGCCTCGAGGAGAATCCCGAGTTGTCCCTCGCAACTTGGCAGGAGTCCTGACGTGGCTGAACAAACACGTGGGTGGAAGGGCCATCCCCGTCGTAACTCGAGAATATACCCCAGGTTCCCGCCGCAACTCGAGAAAAACCATGAGACTTCCCCGTCGATGCGAGATGAGGCACGATTCCCCTGTACTGCGTGCAGAGCAATTCCGTCTTGCACATCACACATGAAAGGAGCCTTGATTTCCTTGATGGCACTCCAGAGAAACCCCAAGAACACTGTTTCAAGGCTAGAGGGACCCTGAGGTCACTGTAGCAACACGAAAGAACTCTGTGGACCACAAATCAACTCGAAAAGAGAGGTTAGTCCCTGGATTCGTCTCCAGAGGAATACCACCTTACCACAAGCACCTCAAGAGGAGGCTTCTCTCAGCTCTAGGTATGTGAGAGGGACCCTGAGTTTGCGGCCTCAAGTGGAATGGACACCGCGATGCCCTGACTCGAAATAAGGCCGGATATCCCTGCAGTGACTTCAATGCAGGCTCGTCATGCATCTACCAGGACGAAAGGATGTCTGAATCCCCTGTGGAAAGCAAAGAGAAAGACTTAGTTCCCCACCTCATCGCGACCGATAGCCTCACATCCTTTGAAAACTCCAGAGGTACGCGGAGATCAGTGCCTCCAAAGGAGACGATGCCTGACTCCTCGTGAAACTTGATAGGAGTCCCAGGATTCCTGTGGCACTTGGAAAGGGACACTTGGTCTCCCGCCTCAGCTGGTGAGGCGTCCCAATTGCCTTGCCAAGCCTCGAGGAGTATCCCGAGTTGTGTCTCGCAACTAGGCAAGAGTCCTGACGTGGCTGAACAAACACGTGTGTGGAAGGGCCATCCCCGTCGTAACTCGAGAATATACCCCAGGTTCCCGCCGCAACTCGAGAAAAACCATGAGACTTCCCCCTCGCCGCGAGATGAGGCCCGATTCCCCTGCACTGCGTGCAGAGCTATTCTGTGTTGCACATCACACATGAAAGGAGCCTTGATTTCCTTCATGGCACTCCAGAGAAACCCCAAGAACACTGTTTCAAGGCTAGAGGGATCCTGAGGTCACTGTAGCAACACGAAAGAGCTCCGTGGACCAAGAATCAACTCGAGATGAGAGGTTAGTCCCTGGCTTCGACTCCTGAGGAATACCAACTTACCACAAGCACCTCAAGAGGAGGCTTCTCTCAGCTCTAGGTATGTGAGAGGGATCCTGAGTTTGCGGCCTCAAGGGGAAAGGACACCGCGATGCCCTGACTCGAAATAAGGCCGGATATCCCTGCAGTGACTTGAATGCAGGCTCGTCTTGCATCTCCCAAGAAGAAAGGATGTCTGAATCCCCTGTGGAGACCACAGAGAAACACCTAATTCCCCACCTCATCGCGACCGGAGGCCTCACATCCTTTGAAAACTCCAGAGGTACGCGGAGATCAGTGCCTCCAAAGGAGACGATGCCTGACTCCTCGTGAAACTTGATAGGAGTCCCAGGATTCCTGTGGCACGTGGAAAGGGACCCTTGGTCTCCCGCCTCAGCTGGAGAGGCGTTCCAATTGCCCTGCCAAGCCTCGAGGAGAATCCCGAGTAGTCCCTCGCAACTAGGCAGGAGTCCTGACGTGGCTGAACAAACACGTGGGTGGAAGGGCCATCCCCGTCGTAACTCGAGAATATACCCCAGGTTCCCGCCGCAACTCGAGAAAAACCATGAGACTTCCCCCTCGATGCGAGATGAGGCCCGATTCCCCTGTACTGCGTGCAGAGCAATTCCGTCTTGCACATCACACATGAAAGGAGCCTTGATTTCCTTGATGGCACTCCAGAGAAACCCCAAGAACACTGTTTCAAGGATAGAGGGATCCTGAGGTCACTGTAGCAACAGGAAAGAACTCTGTGGACCAAAAATCAACTCGAAAAGAGAGGTTAGTCCCTGGATTCGTCTCCAGAGGAATACCACCTTACCACAAGCACCTCAAGAGGAGGCTTCTCTCAGCTCTAGGTATGTGAGAGGGACCCTGAGTTTGCGGCCTCAAGTGGAATGGACACCGCGATGCCCTGACTCGAAATAAGGCCGGATATCCCTGCAGTGACTTCAATGCAGGCTCGTCTTGCATCTCCCAGGACGAAAGGATGTCTGAATCCCCTGTGGAAAGCACAGAGAAAGACTTAGTTCCCCACCTCATCGCGACCGATAGCCTCACATCCTTTGAAAACTCCAGAGGTACGCGGAGATCAGTGCCTCCAAAGGAGACGATGCCTGACTCCTCGTGAAACTTGATAGGAGTCCCAGGATTCTTGTGGCACGTGGAAAGGGACCCTTGGTCTCCCGCCTCAGCTGGAGAGGCGTTCCAATTGCCCTGCCAAGCCTCGAGGAGAATCCCGAGTTGTCCCTCGCAACTAGGCAGGAGTCCTGACGTGGCTGAACAAACACGTGGGTGGAAGGGCCATCCCCGTCGTAACTCGAGAATATACCCCAGGTTCCCGCCGCAACTCGAGAAAAACCATGAGACTTCCCCGTCGATGCGAGATGAGGCCCGATTCCCCTGCACTGCGTGCAGAGCAATTCCGTCTTGTACATCACACATGAAAGGAGCCTTGATTTCCTTGATGGCACTCCAGAGAAACCCCAAGAACACTGTTTCAAGGCTAGAGGGACCCTGAGGTCACTGTAGCAACACGAAAGAACTCTGTGGACCACAAATCAACTCGAAAAGAGAGGTTAGTCCCTGGATTCGTCTCCAGAGGAATACCACCTTACCACAAGCACCTCAAGAGGAGGCTTCTCTCAGCTCTAGGTATGTGAGAGGGACCCTGAGTTTGCGGCCTCAAGTGGAATGGACACCGCGATGCCCTGACTCGAAATAAGGCCGGATATCCCTGCAGTGACTTCAATGCAGGCTCGTCATGCATCTACCAGGACGAAAGGATGTCTGAATCCCCTGTGGAAAGCAAAGAGAAAGACTTAGTTCCCCACCTCATCGCGACCGATAGCCTCACATCCTTTGAAAACTCCAGAGGTACGCGGAGATCAGTGCCTCCAAAGGAGACGATGCCTGACTCCTCGTGAAACTTGATAGGAGTCCCAGGATTCCTGTGGCACTTGGAAAGGGACACTTGGTCTCCCGCCTCAGCTGGTGAGGCGTCCCAATTGCCTTGCCAAGCCTCGAGGAGTATCCCGAGTTGTGTCTCGCAACTAGGCAAGAGTCCTGACGTGGCTGAACAAACACGTGTGTGGAAGGGCCATCCCCGTCGTAACTCGAGAATATACCCCAGGTTCCCGCCGCAACTCGAGAAAAACCATGAGACTTCCCCCTCGCCGCGAGATGAGGCCCGATTCCCCTGCACTGCGTGCAGAGCTATTCTGTGTTGCACATCACACATGAAAGGAGCCTTGATTTCCTTCATGGCACTCCAGAGAAACCCCAAGAACACTGTTTCAAGGCTAGAGGGATCCTGAGGTCACTGTAGCAACACGAAAGAGCTCCGTGGACCAAGAATCAACTCGAGATGAGAGGTTAGTCCCTGGCTTCGACTCCTGAGGAATACCAACTTACCACAAGCACCTCAAGAGGAGGCTTCTCTCAGCTCTAGGTATGTGAGAGGGATCCTGAGTTTGCGGCCTCAAGGGGAAAGGACACCGCGATGCCCTGACTCGAAATAAGGCCGGATATCCCTGCAGTGACTTGAATGCAGGCTCGTCTTGCATCTCCCAAGAAGAAAGGATGTCTGAATCCCCTGTGGAGACCACAGAGAAACACCTAATTCCCCACCTCATCGCGACCGGAGGCCTCACATCCTTTGAAAACTCCAGAGGTACGCGGAGATCAGTGCCTCCAAAGGAGACGATGCCTGACTCCTCGTGAAACTTGATAGGAGTCCCAGGATTCCTGTGGCACGTGGAAAGGGACCCTTGGTCTCCCGCCTCAGCTGGAGAGGCGTTCCAATTGCCCTGCCAAGCCTCGAGGAGAATCCCGAGTAGTCCCTCGCAACTAGGCAGGAGTCCTGACGTGGCTGAACAAACACGTGGGTGGAAGGGCCATCCCCGTCGTAACTCGAGAATATACCCCAGGTTCCCGCCGCAACTCGAGAAAAACCATGAGACTTCCCCCTCGATGCGAGATGAGGCCCGATTCCCCTGTACTGCGTGCAGAGCAATTCCGTCTTGCACATCACACATGAAAGGAGCCTTGATTTCCTTGATGGCACTCCAGAGAAACCCCAAGAACACTGTTTCAAGGATAGAGGGATCCTGAGGTCACTGTAGCAACAGGAAAGAACTCTGTGGACCAAAAATCAACTCGAAAAGAGAGGTTAGTCCCTGGATTCGTCTCCAGAGGAATACCACCTTACCACAAGCACCTCAAGAGGAGGCTTCTCTCAGCTCTAGGTATGTGAGAGGGACCCTGAGTTTGCGGCCTCAAGTGGAATGGACACCGCGATGCCCTGACTCGAAATAAGGCCGGATATCCCTGCAGTGACTTCAATGCAGGCTCGTCTTGCATCTCCCAGGACGAAAGGATGTCTGAATCCCCTGTGGAAAGCACAGAGAAAGACTTAGTTCCCCACCTCATCGCGACCGATAGCCTCACATCCTTTGAAAACTCCAGAGGTACGCGGAGATCAGTGCCTCCAAAGGAGACGATGCCTGACTCCTCGTGAAACTTGATAGGAGTCCCAGGATTCCTGTGGCACTTGGAAAGGGACCCTTGGTCTCCCGCCTCAGCTGGAGAGGCGTCCCAATTGCCCTGCAAAGCCTCGAGGAGAATCCCGAGTTGTCCCTCGCAACTAGGCAGGAGTCCTGACGTCGCTGAAGAAACACGTGGGTGGAAGGGCCATCCCCGTCGTAACTCGAGAATATACCCCAGGTTCCCGCCGCAACTCGAGAAAAACCATGAGACTTCCCCCTCGCCGCGAGATGAGGCCCGATTCCCCTGCACTGCGTGCAGAGCAATTCCGTCTTGCACATCACACATGAAAGGAGCCTTGATTTCCTTCATGGCACTCCAGAGAAACCCCAAGAACACTGTTTCAAGGCTAGAGGGATCCTGAGGTCACTGTAGCAACACGAAAGAGCTCCGTGGGCCAAAAATCAAATCGAGATGAGAGGTTAGTCCCTGGCTTCGACTCCAGAGGAACACCACCTTACCACAAGCACCTCAAGAGGAGGCTACACTCAGCTCTAGGTATGTGAGAGGGACCCTGAGTTTGCGGCCTCAAGTGGAATGGACACCGCGATGCCCTGACTCGAAATAAGGCTGGATATCCCTGCAGTGACTTGAATGCAGGCTCGTCTTGCATCTCCCAAGATGAAAGGATGTCTGAATCCCCTGTGGAGACCACAGAGAAAGACCTAGTTCCCCACCTCATCGCGACCGGAGGCCTCACATCCTTTGAAAACTCCAGAGGTACGCGGAGATCAGTGCCTCCAAAGGAGACGATGCCTGACTCCTCGTGAAACTTGATAGGAGACCCAGGATTCCTGTGGCACGTGGAAAGGGACCCTTGGTCTCCCGCCTCAGCTGGAGAGGCGTCCCAATTGCCTTGCCAAGCCTCGAGGAGAATCCCGAGTTGTGTCTCGCAACTAGGCAAGAGTCCTGACGTGGCTGAACAAACACGTGTGTGGAAGGGCCATCCCCGTCGTAACTCGAGAATATACCCCAGGTTCCCGCCGCAACTCGAGAAAAACCATGAGACTTCCCCCTTGCCGCGAGATGAGGCCCGATTCCCCTGCACTGCGTGCAGAGCAATTCTGTGTTGCACATCACACATGAAAGGAGCCTTGATTTCCTTGATGGCACTCCAGAGAAACCCCAAGAACACTGTTTCAAGGCTAGAGGGATCCTGAGGTCACTGTAGCAACATGAAAGAGCTCTGTGGACCAAAAATCAACTCGAGATGAGAGGTTAGTCCCTGGCTTCGACTCCAGAGGAATACCACCTTACCACAAGCACCTCAAGAGGAGGCTTCTCTCAGCTCTAGGTATGTGAGAGGGACCCTGAGTTTGCGGCCTCAAGTGGAATGGACACCGCGATGCCCTGACTCGAAATAAGGCCGGATATCCCTGCAGTGACTTGAATGCAGGCTCGTCTTGCATCTCCCAAGATGAAAGGGTGTCTGAATCCCCTGTGGAGACCACAGAGAAAGACCTAGTTCCCCACCTCATCGCGACAGGAGGCCTCAAATCCTTTGAAACTCCAGAGGTATGCGGAGATCAGTGCCTCCAAAGGAGACGATGCCTGACTCCTCGTGAAACTTGATAGCAGACCCAGGATTCCTGTGGCACGTGGAAAGGGACACTTGGTCTCCCGTCTCAGCTGGAGAGGCGTCCCAATTGCCCTGCCAAGCCTCGAGGAGAATCCAGAGTTGTCCCTCGCAACTAGGCAGGAGTCCTGACGTCGCTGAAGAAACACGTGGGTGGAAGGGCCATCCCCGTCGTAACTCGAGAATATACCCCAGGTTCCCGCCGCAACTCGAGAAAAACCATGAGACTTCCCCCTCGCCGCGAGATGAGGCCCGATTCCCCTGCACTGCGTGCAGAGCAATTCCGTCTTGCACATCACACATGAAAGGAGCCTTGATTTCCTTCATGGCACTCCAGAGAAACCCCAAGAACACTGTTTCAAGGATAGAGGGATCCTGAGGTCACTGTAGCAACACGAAAGAGCTCCGTGGGCCAAAAATCAACTCGAGATGAGAGGTTAGTCCCTGGCTTCGACTCCAGAGGAACACCACCTTACCACAAGCACCTCAAGAGGAGGCTACACTCAGCTCTAGGTATGTGAGAGGGACCCTGAGTTTGCGGCCTCAAGTGGAATGGACACCGCGATGCCCTGACGCGAAATAAGGCTGGATATCCCTGCAGTGACTTGAATGCAGGCTCGTGTTGCATCTCCCAAGATGAAAGGATGTCTGAATCCCCTGTGGAGACCACAGAGAAAGACCTAGTTCCCCACCTCATCGCGACCGGAGGCCTCACATCCTTTGAAAACTCCAGAGGTACGCGGAGATCAGTGCCTCCAAAGGAGACGATGCCTGACTCCTCGTGAAACTTGATAGGAGTCCCAGGATTCCTGTGGCACGTGGAAAGGGACCCTTGGTCTCCCGCCTCAGCTGGAGAGGCGTCCCAATTGCCTTGCCAAGCCTCGAGGAGAATCCCGAGTTGTGTCTCGCAACTAGGCAAGAGTCCTGACGTGGCTGAACAAACACGTGTGTGGAAGGGCCATCCCCGTCGTAACTCGAAAATATACCCCAGGTTCCCGCCGCAACTCGAGAAAAACCATGAGACTTCCCCCTCGCCGCGAGATGAGGCCCGATTCCCCTGCACTGCGTGCAGAGCAATTCTGTGTTGCACATCACACATGAAAGGAGCCTTGATTTCCTTGATGGCACTCCAGAGAAACCCCAAGAACACTGTTTCAAGGCTAGAGGGATCCTGAGGTCACTGTAGCAACATGAAAGAGCTCTGTGGGCCAAAAATCAACTCGAGATGAGAGGTTAGTCCCTGGCTTCGACTCCAGAGGAATACCACCTTACCACAAGCACCTCAAGAGGAGGCTTCTCTCAGCTCTAGGTATGTGAGAGGGACCCTGAGTTTGGGGCCTCAAGTGGAATGGACACCGCGATGCCCTGACTCGAAATAAGGCCGGATATCCCTGCAGTGACTGGAATGCAGGCTCGTCTTGCATCTCCCAAGATGAAAGGGTGTCTGAATCCCCTGTGGAGACCACAGAGAAAGACCTAGTTCCCCACCTCATCGCGACAGGAGGCCTCAAATCCTTTGAAAACTCCAGAGGTATGCGGAGATCAGTGCCTCCAAAGGAGACGATGCCTGACTCCTCGTGAAACTTGATAGGAGACCCAGGATTCCTGTGGCACGTGGAAAGGGACACTTGGTCTCCCGTCTCAGCTGGAGAGGCGTCCCAATTGCCCTGCAAAGCCTCGAGGAGAATCCCGAGTTGTCCCTCGCAACTAGGCAGGAGTCCTGACATGGCTGAACACACACGTGTGTGGAAGGGCCATCCCCGTCGTAACTCGAGAATATACCCCAGGTTCCCACCGCAACTCGAGAAAAACCATGAGACTTTCCCCTCGCCGCGAGATGAGGCCCGATTCCCCTGCACTGCGTGCAGAGCAATTCCGTCTTGCACATCACACATGAAAGGAGCCTTGATTTCCTTCATGGCACTCCAGAGAAACCCCAAGAACACTGTTTCAAGGATAGAGGGATCCTGAGGTCACTGTAGCAACACGAAAGAGCTCCGTGGGCCAAAAATCAACTCGAGATGAGAGGTTAGTCCCTGGCTTCG
This sequence comes from Cervus elaphus, assembly GCF_910594005.1. Lineage (NCBI taxonomy): Eukaryota > Metazoa > Chordata > Mammalia > Artiodactyla > Cervidae > Cervus > Cervus elaphus. Next base: position 7,878,937 of record NC_057834.1, on the reverse strand, counting down.
ACTCCAGAGGAATACCACCTTACCACAAGCACCTCAAGAGGAGGCTTCTCTCAGCTCTAGGTATGTGAGAGGGACCCTGAGTTTGCGGCCTCAAGTGGAATGGACACCGCGATGCCCTGACTCGAAATAAGGCCGGATATCCCTGCAGTGACTTGAATGCAGGCTCGTCTTGCATCTCCCAAGAAGAAAGGATGTCTGAATCCCCTGTGGAGACCACAGAGAAACACCTAGTTCCCCACCTCATCGCGACCGGAGGCCTCACATCCTTTGAAAACACCAGAGGTACGCAGAGATCAGTGCCTCCAAAGGAGACGATGCCTAACTCCTCGTGAAACTTGATAGGAGTCCCAGAATTCTTGTGGCACGTGGAAAGGGACCCTTGGTCTCCCGCCTCAGCTGGAGAGGCGTTCCAATTGCCCTGCCAAGCCTCGAGGAGAATCCCGAGTTGTCCCTCGCAACTAGGCAGGAGTCCTGACGTGGCTGAACAAACACGTGGGTGGAAGGGCCATCCCCGTCGTAACTCGAGAATATACCCCAGGTTCCCGCCGCAACTCGAGAAAAACCATGAGACTTCCCCCTAGATGCGAGATGAGGCCCGATTCCCTGTACTGCGTGCAGAGCAATTCCGTCTTGCACATCACACATGAAAGGAGCCTTGATTTCCTTGATGGCACTCCAGAGAAACCCCAAGAACACTGTTTCAAGGATAGAGGGATCCTGAGGTCACTGTAGCAACACGAAAGAACTCTGTGGACCACAAATCAACTCGAAAAGAGAGGTTAGTCCCTGGATTCGTCTCCAGAGGAATACCACCTTACCACAAGCACCTCAAGAGGAGGCTTCTCTCAGCTCTAGGTATGTGAGAGGGACCCTGAGTTTGCGGCCTCAAGTGGAATGGACACCGCGATGCCCTGACTCGAAATAAGGCCGGATATCCCTGCAGTGACTGGAATGCAGGCTCGTCTTTCATCTCCCAAGACGAAAGGGTGTCTGAATCCCCTGTGGAGACCACAGAGAAAGACCTAGTTCCCCACCTCATCGCGACAGGAGGCCTCAAATCCTTTGAAAACTCCACAGGTATGCGGAGATCAGTGCCTCCAAAGGAGACGATGCCTGACTCCTCGTGAAACTTCATAGGAGTCCCAGGATTCCTGTGGCACGTGGAAAGGGACCCTTGGTCTCCCGTCTCAGCTGGAGAGGCGTCCCAATTGCCCTGCCAAGCCTCGAGGAGAATCCCGAGTTGTCCCTCGCAACTAGGCAGGAGTCCTGACGTGGCTGAACAAACACGTGGGTGGAAGGGCCATCCCCGTCGTAACTCGAGAATATACCCCAGGTTCCCGCCGCAACTCGAGAAAAACCATGAGACTTCCCCCTCGCCGCGAGATGAGGCCCGATTCCCCTGCACTGCGTGCAGAGCAATTCCGTGTTGCACATCACACATGAAAGGAGCCTTGATTTCCTTCATGGCACTCCAGAGAAACCCCAAGAACACTGTTTCAAGGCTAGAGGGATCCTGAGGTCACTGTAGCAACACGAAAGAGCTCCGTGGGCCAAAAATCAACTCGAGATGAGAGGTTAGTCCCTGGCTTCGACTCCAGAGGAATACCACCTTACCACAAGCACCTCAAGAGGAGGCTTCTCTCAGCTCTAGGTATGTGAGAGGGACCCTGAGTTTGCGGCCTCAAGTGGAATGGACACCGCGATGCCCTGACTCGAAATAAGGCCGGATATCCCTGCAGTGACTGGAATGCAGGCTCGTCTTGCATCTCCCAAGACGAAAGGGTGTCTGAATCCCCTGTGGAGACCACAGAGAAAGACCTAGTTCCCCACCTCATCGCGACAGGAGGCCTCAAATCCTTTGAAAACTCCAGAGGTATGCGGAGATCAGTGCCTCCAAAGGAGACGATGCCTGACTCCTCGTGAAACTTCATAGGAGTCCCAGGATTCCTGTGGCACGTGGAAAGGGACCCTTGGTCTCCCGTCTCAGCTGGAGAGGCTTCCCAATTGCCCTGCAAAGCCTCGAGGAGAATCCCGAGTTTTCCCTCGCAACTAGGCAGGAGTCCTGACGTGACTGAACAAACACGTGGGTGGAAGGGCCATCCCCGTCGTAACTCGAGAATATACCCCAGGTTCCCGCCGCAACTCGAGAAAAACCATGAGACTTCCCCCTCGCTGCGAGATGAGGCCCGATTCCCCTGCACTGCGTGCCGAGCAATTCCGTGTTGCACATCACACATGAAAGGAGCCTTGATTTCCTTGATGGCACTCCAGAGAAACCCCAAGAACACTGTTTCAAGGCTAGAGGGACCCTGAGGTCACTGTAGCAACACGAAAGAACTCTGTGGACCACAAATCAACTCGAAAAGAGAGGTTAGTCCCTGGATTCGTCTCCAGAGGAATACCACCTTACCACAAGCACCTCAAGAGGAGGCTTCTCTCAGCTCTAGGTATGTGAGAGGGACCCTGAGTTTGCGGCCTCAAGTGGAATGGACACCGCGATGCCCTGACTCGAAATAAGGCCGGATATCCCTGCAGTGACTTCAATGCAGGCTCGTCATGCATCTACCAGGACGAAAGGATGTCTGAATCCCCTGTGGAAAGCAAAGAGAAAGACTTAGTTCCCCACCTCATCGCGACCGATAGCCTCACATCCTTTGAAAACTCCAGAGGTACGCGGAGATCAGTGCCTCCAAAGGAGACGATGCCTGACTCCTCGTGAAACTTGATAGGAGTCCCAGGATTCCTGTGGCACTTGGAAAGGGACACTTGGTCTCCCGCCTCAGCTGGTGAGGCGTCCCAATTGCCTTGCCAAGCCTCGAGGAGTATCCCGAGTAGTCCCTCGCAACTAGGCAGGAGTCCTGACGTGGCTGAACAAACACGTGGGTGGAAGGGCCATCCCCGTCGTAACTCGAGAATATACCCCAGGTTCCCGCCGCAACTCGAGAAAAACCATGAGACTTCCCCCTCGATGCGAGATGAGGCCCGATTCCCCTGTACTGCGTGCAGAGCAATTCCGTCTTGCACATCACACATGAAAGGAGCCTTGATTTCCTTGATGGCACTCCAGAGAAACCCCAAGAACACTGTTTCAAGGATAGAGGGATCCTGAGGTCACTGTAGCAACAGGAAAGAACTCTGTGGACCAAAAATCAACTCGAAAAGAGAGGTTAGTCCCTGGATTCGTCTCCAGAGGAATACCACCTTACCACAAGCACCTCAAGAGGAGGCTTCTCTCAGCTCTAGGTATGTGAGAGGGACCCTGAGTTTGCGGCCTCAAGTGGAATGGACACCGCGATGCCCTGACTCGAAATAAGGCCGGATATCCCTGCAGTGACTTCAATGCAGGCTCGTCTTGCATCTCCCAGGACGAAAGGATGTCTGAATCCCCTGTGGAAAGCACAGAGAAAGACTTAGTTCCCCACCTCATCGCAACCGATAGCCTCACATCCTTTGAAAACTCCAGAGGTACGCGGAGATCAGTGCCTCCAAAGGAGACGATGCCTGACTCCTCGTGAAACTTGATAGGAGTCCCAGGATTCCTGTGGCACTTGGAAAGGGACACTTGGTCTCCCGCCTCAGCTGGAGAGGCGTCCCAATTGCCCTGCCAAGCCTCGAGGAGAATCCCGAGTTGTCCCTCGCAACTAGGCAGGAGTCCTGACGTCGCTGAAGAAACACGTGGGTGGAAGGGCCATCCCCGTCGTAACTCGAGAATATACCCCAGGTTCCCGCCGCAACTCGAGAAAAACCATGAGACTTCCCCCTCGCCGCGAGATGAGGCCCGATTCCCCTGCACTGCGTGCAGAGCAATTCCGTCTTGCACATCACACATGAAAGGAGCCTTGATTTCCTTCATGGCACTCCAGAGAAACCCCAAGAACACTGTTTCAAGGCTAGAGGGATCCTGAGGTCACTGTAGCAACACGAAAGAGCTCCGTGGGCCAAAAATCAAATCGAGATGAGAGGTTAGTCCCTGGCTTCGACTCCAGAGGAACACCACCTTACCACAAGCACCTCAAGAGGAGGCTACACTCAGCTCTAGGTATGTGAGAGGGACCCTGAGTTTGCGGCCTCAAGTGGAATGGACACCGCGATGCCCTGACTCGAAATAAGGCTGGATATCCCTGCAGTGACTTGAATGCAGGCTCGTCTTGCATCTCCCAAGATGAAAGGATGTCTGAATCCCCTGTGGAGACCACAGAGAAAGACCTAGTTCCCCACCTCATCGCGACCGGAGGCCTCACATCCTTTGAAAACTCCAGAGGTACGCGGAGATCAGTGCCTCCAAAGGAGACGATGCCTGACTCCTCGTGAAACTTGATAGGAGACCCAGGATTCCTGTGGCACGTGGAAAGGGACCCTTGGTCTCCCGCCTCAGCTGGAGAGGCGTCCCAATTGCCTTGCCAAGCCTCGAGGAGAATCCCGAGTTGTGTCTCGCAACTAGGCAAGAGTCCTGACGTGGCTGAACAAACACGTGTGTGGAAGGGCCATCCCCGTCGTAACTCGAGAATATACCCCAGGTTCCCGCCGCAACTCGAGAAAAACCATGAGACTTCCCCCTTGCCGCGAGATGAGGCCCGATTCCCCTGCACTGCGTGCAGAGCAATTCTGTGTTGCACATCACACATGAAAGGAGCCTTGATTTCCTTGATGGCACTCCAGAGAAACCCCAAGAACACTGTTTCAAGGCTAGAGGGATCCTGAGGTCACTGTAGCAACATGAAAGAGCTCTGTGGACCAAAAATCAACTCGAGATGAGAGGTTAGTCCCTGGCTTCGACTCCAGAGGAATACCACCTTACCACAAGCACCTCAAGAGGAGGCTTCTCTCAGCTCTAGGTATGTGAGAGGGACCCTGAGTTTGCGGCCTCAAGTGGAATGGACACCGCGATGCCCTGACTCGAAATAAGGCCGGATATCCCTGCAGTGACTTGAATGCAGGCTCGTCTTGCATCTCCCAAGATGAAAGGGTGTCTGAATCCCCTGTGGAGACCACAGAGAAAGACCTAGTTCCCCACCTCATCGCGACCGGAGGCCTCAAATCCTTTGAAACTCCAGAGGTACGCGGAGATCAGTGCCTCCAAAGGAGACGATGCCTGACTCCTCGTGAAACTTGATAGGAGTCCCAGGATTCCTGTGGCACGTGGAAAGGGACCCTTGGTCTCCCGCCTCAGCTGGAGAGGCGTCCCAATTGCCTTGCCAAGCCTCGAGGAGAATCCCGAGTTGTGTCTCGCAACTAGGCAAGAGTCCTGACGTGGCTGAACAAACACGTGTGTGGAAGGGCCATCCCCGTCGTAACTCGAGAATATACCCCAGGTTCCCGCCGCAACTCGAGAAAAACCATGAGACTTCCCCCTCGCCGCGAGATGAGGCCCGATTCCCCTGCACTGCGTGCAGAGCAATTCTGTGTTGCACATCACACATGAAAGGAGCCTTGATTTCCTTGATGGCACTCCAGAGAAACCCCAAGAACACTGTTTCAAGGCTAGAGGGATCCTGAGGTCACTGTAGCAACATGAAAGAGCTCTGTGGGCCAAAAATCAACTCGAGATGAGAGGTTAGTCCCTGGCTTCGACTCCAGAGGAATACCACCTTACCACAAGCACCTCAAGAGGAGGCTTCTCTCAGCTCTAGGTATGTGAGAGGGACCCTGAGTTTGTGGCCTCAAGAGGAATGGACACCGCGATGCCCTGACTCGAAATAAGGCCGGATATCCCTGCAGTGACTGGAATGCAGGCTCGTCTTGCATCTCCCAAGATGAAAGGGTGTCTGAATCCCCTGTGGAGACCACAGAGAAAGACCTAGTTCCCCACCTCATCGCGACAGGAGGCCTCAAATCCTTTGAAAACTCCAGAGGTATGCGGAGATCAGTGCCTCCAAAGGAGACGATGCCTGACTCCTCGTGAAACTTGATAGGAGACCCAGGATTCCTGTGGCACGTGGAAAGGGACACTTGGTCTCCCGTCTCAGCTGGAGAGGCGTCCCAATTGCCCTGCAAAGCCTCGAGGAGAATCCCGAGTTGTCCCTCGCAACTAGGCAGGAGTCCTGACATGGCTGAACACACACGTGTGTGGAAGGGCCATCCCCGTCGTAACTCGAGAATATACCCCAGGTTCCCGCCGCAACTCGAGAAAAACCATGAGACTTTCCCCTCGCCGCGAGATGAGGCCCGATTCCCCTGCACTGCGTGCAGAGCAATTCCGTCTTGCACATCACACATGAAAGGAGCCTTGATTTCCTTCATGGCACTCCAGAGAAACCCCAAGAACACTGTTTCAAGGATAGAGGGATCCTGAGGTCACTGTAGCAACACGAAAGAGCTCCGTGGGCCAAAAATCAACTCGAGATGAGAGGTTAGTCCCTGGCTTCGACTCCAGAGGAATACCACCTTACCACAAGCACCTCAAGAGGAGGCTTCTCTCAGCTCTAGGTATGTGAGAGGGACCCTGAGTTTGCGGCCTCAAGTGGAATGGACACCGCGATGCCCTGACTCGAAATAAGGCCGGATATCCCTGCAGTGACTTGAATGCAGGCTCGTCTTGCATCTCCCAAGAAGAAAGGATGTCTGAATCCCCTGTGGAGACCACAGAGAAAGACCTAGTTCCCCACCTCATCGCGACCGGAGGCCTCACATCCTTTGAAAACACCAGAGGTACGCAGAGATCAGTGCCTCCAAAGGAGACGATGCCTAACTCCTCGTGAAACTTGATAGGAGTCCCAGAATTCTTGTGGCACGTGGAAAGGGACCCTTGGTCTCCCGCCTCAGCTGGAGAGGCGTTCCAATTGCCCTGCCAAGCCTCGAGGAGAATCCCGAGTTGTCCCTCGCAACTAGGCAGGAGTCCTGACGTGGCTGAACAAACACGTGGGTGGAAGGGCCATCCCCGTCGTAACTCGAGAATATACCCCAGGTTCCCGCCGCAACTCGAGAAAAACCATGAGACTTCCCCCTCGATGCGAGATGAGGCCCGATTCCCCTGTACTGCGTGCAGAGCAATTCCGTCTTGCACATCACACATGAAAGGAGCCTTGATTTCCTTCATGGCACTCCAGAGAAACCTCAAGAACACTGTTTCAAGGCTAGAGGGAACCTGAGGTCACTGTAGCAACACGAAAGAACTCTGTGGACCACAAATCAACTCGGAAAGAGAGGTTAGTCCCTGGATTCGTCTCCAGAGGAATACCACCTTACCACAAGCACCTCAAGAGGAGGCTTCTCTCAGCTCTAAGTATGTGAGAGGGACCCTGAGTTTGCGGCCTCAAGTGGAATGGAGACCGCGATGCCCTGACTCGAAATAAGGCCGGATATCCCTGCAGTGACTTGAATGCAGGCTCGTCATGCATCTCCCAGGACGAAAGGATGTCTGAATCCCCTGTGGAAAGCACAGAGAAAGACTTAGTTCCCCACTTCATCGCGACCGATAGCCTCACATCCTTTGAAAACTCCAGAGGTACGCGGAGATCAGTGCCTCCAAAGGAGACGATGCCTGACTCATCGTGAAACTTGATAGGAGTCCCAGGATTCCTGTGGCACTTGGAAAGAGACACTTGGTCTCCCGCCTCAGCTGGAGAGGCGTCCCAATTGCCTTGCCAAGCCTCGAGGAGCATCCCGAGTTGTGTCTCGCAACTAGGCAAGAGTCCTGACGTGGCTGAACAAACACGTGTGTGGAAGGGCCATCCCCGTCGTAACTCGAGAATATACCCCAGGTTCCCGCCGCAACTCGAGAAAAACCATGAGACTTCCCCCTCGCCGCGAGATGAGGCCCGATTCCCCTGCACTGCGTGCAGAGCTATTCTGTGTTGCACATCACACATTAAAGGAGCCTTGATTTCCTTCATGGCACTCCAGAGAAACCCCAAGAACACTGTTTCAAGGATAGAGGGATCCTGAGGTCACTGTATCAACACGAAAGTACTCTGTGGACCAAAAATCAACTCGAGATGAGAGGTTAGTCCCTGGCTTCGACTCCAGAGGAATACCACCTTACCACAAGCACCTCAAGAGGAGGCTTCTCTCAGCTCTAGGTATGTGAGAGGGATCCTGAGTTTGCGGCCTCAAGTGGAATGGACACCGCGATGCCCTGACTCGAAATAAGGCCGGATATCCCTGCAGTGACTTGAATGCAGGCTCGTCTTGCATCTCCCAAGAAGAAAGGGTGTCTGAATCCCCTGTGAAGACCACAGAGAAACACCTAGTTCCCCACCTCATCGCGACCGGAGGCCTCACATCCTTTGACAACTCCAGAGGTACGCGGAGATCAGTGCCTCCAAAGGAGACGATGCCTGACTCCTCGTGAAACTTGATAGGAGACCCAGGATTCCTGTGGCACGTGGAAAGGGACACTTGGTCTCCCATCTCAGCTGGAGAGGCGTCCCAATTGCCCTGCAAAGCCTCGAGGAGAATCCCGAGTTGTCCCTCGCAACTAGGCAGGAGTCCTGACGTCGCTGAAGAAACACGTGGGTGGAAGGGCCATCCCCGTCTTAACTCGAGAATATACCCCAGGTTCCCGCCGCAACTCGAGAAAAACCATGAGACTTCCCCCTCGCCGCGAGATGAGGCCCGATTCCCATGCACTGCGTGCAGAGCAATTCCGTGTTGCACATCACACATGAAAGGAGCCTTGATTTCCTTGATGGCACTCCAGAGAAACCCCAAGAACACTGTTTCAAGGCTAGAGGGATCCTGAGGTCACTGTAGCAACACGAAAGAGCTCCGTGGACCAAGAATCAACACGAGATGAGAGGTTAGTCCCTGGCTTCGACTCCTGAGGAATACCACCTTACCACAAGCACCTCAAGAGGAGGCTTCTCTCAGCTCTAGGTATGTGAGAGGGACCCTGAGTTTGCGGCCTCAAGTGGAATGGACACCGCGATGCCCTGACGCGAAATAAGGCTGGATATCCCTGCAGTGACTTGAATGCAGGCTCGTCTTGCATCTCCCAAGATGAAAGGATGTCTGAATCCCCTGTGGAGACCACAGAGAAAGACCTAGTTCCCCACCTCATCGCGACCGGAGGCCTCACATCCTTTGAAAACTCCAGAGGTACGCGGAGATCAGTGCCTCCAAAGGAGACGATGCCTGACTCCTCGTGAATCTTGATAGGAGTCCCAGGATTCCTGTGGCACGTGGAAAGGGACCCTTGGTCTCCCGCCTCAGCTGGAGAGGCGTCCCAATTGCCTTGCCAAGCCTCGAGGAGAATCCCGAGTTGTGTCTCGCAACTAGGCAAGAGTCCTGACGTGGCTGAACAAACACGTGTGAGGAAGGGCCATCCCCGTCGTAACTCGAGAATATACCCCAGGTTCCCGCCGCAACTCGAGAAAAACCATGAGACTTCCCCCTCGCCGCGAGATGAGGCCCGATTCCCCTGCACTGCGTGCAGAGCAATTCTGTGTTGCACATCACACATGAAAGGAGCCTTGATTTCCTTGATGGCACTCCAGAGAAACCCCAAGAACACTGTTTCAAGGCTAGAGGGATCCTGAGGTCACTGTAGCAACACGAAAGAGCTCCGTGGACCAAAAATCAACTCGAGATGAGAGGTTAGTCCCTGGCTTCGACTCCAGAGGAATACCACCTTACCACAAGCACCTCAAGAGGAGGCTTCTCTCAGCTCTAGGTATGTGAGAGTTACCCTGAGTTAGCGGCCTCAAGTGGAATGGACACCGCGATGCCCTGACTCGAAATAAGACCGGATATCCCTGCAGTGACTGGAATGCAGGCTCGTCTTGCATCTCCCAAGACGAAAGGGTGTCTGAATCCCCTGTGGAGACCACAGAGAAAGACCTAGTTCCCCACCTCATCGCGACAGGAGGCCTCAAATCCTTTGAAAACTCCAGAGGTATGCGGAGATCAGTGCCTCCAAAGGAGACGATGCCTGACTCCTCGTGAAACTTGATAGGAGACCCAGGATTCCTGTGGCACGTGGAAAGGGACCCTTGGTCTCCCGTCTCAGGTGGAGAGGCGTCCCAATTGCCCTGCAAAGCCTCGAGGAGAATCCCGAGTTGTCCCTCGCAACTAGGCAGGAGTCCTGACATGGCTGAACACACACGTGGGTGGAAGGGCCATCCCCGTCGTAACTCGAGAATATACCCCAGGTTCCCGCCGCAACTCGAGAAAAACCATGAGACTTCCCCCTCGCCGCGAGATGAGGCCCGATTCCCCTGCACTGCGTGCAGAGCATTTCCGTGTTGCACATCACACATGAAAGGAGCCTTGATTTCCTTCATGGCACTCCAGAGAAACCCCAAGAACACTGTTTCAAGGCTAGAGGGATCCTGAGGTCACTGTAGCAACACGAAAGAGCTCCGTGGACCAAGAATCAACACGAGATGAGAGGTTAGTCCCTGGCTTCGACTCCTGAGGAATACCACCTTACCACAAGCACCTCAAGAGGAGGCTTCTCTCAGCTCCAGGTATGTGAGAGGGATCCTGAGTTTGCGGCCTCAAGTGGAATGGACACCGCGATGCCCTGACTCGAAATAAGGCCGGATATCCCTGCAGTGACTTCAATGCAGGCTCGTCTTGCATCTCCCAGGACGAAAGGATGTCTGAATCCCCAGTGGAAAGCACAGAGAAAGACTTAGTTCCCCACCTCATCGCGACCGATAGCCTCCCATCCTTTGAAAACTCCAGAGGTACGCGGAGATCAGTGCCTCCAAAGCAGACGATGCCTGACTCCTCGTGAAACTTGATAGGAGTCCCAGGATTCCTGTGGCACTTGGAAAGGGATACTTGGTCTCCCGCCTCAGCTGGAGAGGCGTCCCAGTTGCGCTGCCAAGCCTCGAGGAGAATCCAGAGTTGTCCCTCGCAACTAGGCAGAAGTCCTGACGTCGCTGAAGAAACACGTGGGTGGAAGGGCCATCCCCATCGTAACTCGAGAATATACCCCAGGTTCCCGCCGCAACTCGAGAAAAACCATGAGACTTCCCCCTCGCCGCGAGATGAGGCCCGATTCCCCTGCACTGCGTGCAGAGCATTTCCGTGTTGCACATCACACATGAAAGGAGCCTTGATTTCCTTCATGGCACTCCAGAGAAACCCCAAGAACACTGTTTCAAGGATAGAGGGATCCTGAGGTCACTGTAGCAACACGAAAGAGCTCCGTGGACCAAAAATCAACTCGAGATGAGAGGTTAGTCCCTGGCTTCGACTCCAGAGGAATACCACCTTACCACAAGCACCTCAAGAGGAGGCTTCTCTCACCTCTAGGTATGTGAGAGGGACCCTGAGTTTGCGGCCTCAAGTGGAATGGACACCACGATGCCCTGACTCGAAATAAGGCCGGATATCCCTGCACTGACTTGAATGCAGGCTCGTCTTGCATCTCCCAAGACGAAATGGTGTCTGAATCCCCTGTGGAGACCACAGAGAAAGACCTAGTTCCCCACCTCATCGCGACCGGAGGCCTCACATCCTTTGAAAACTCCAGAGGTACGCGGAGATCAGTGCCTCCAAAGGAGACGATGCCTGACTCCTCGTGAAACTTGATAGGAGTCCCAGGATTCCTGTGGCACGTGGAAAGGGACCCTTGGTCTCCTGCCTCAGCTGGAGAGGCGTCCCAATTGCCCTGCCAAGCCTCGAGGAGAATCCAGAGTTGTCCCTCGCAACTAGGCAGGAGTCCTGACGTCGCTGAAGAAACACGTGGGTGGAAGGGCCATCCCCGTCGTAACTCGAGAATATACCCCAGGTTCCCGCCGCAACTCGAGAAAAACCATGAGACTTCCCCCTCGCCGCGAGATGAGGCCCGATTCCCCTGCACTGTGTGCAGAGCAATTCCGTGTTGCACATCACACATGAAAGGAGCCTTGATTTCCTTCATGGCACTCCAGAGAAACCCCAAGAACACTGTTTCAAGGCTAGAGGGATCCTGAGGTCACTGTAGCAACACGAAAGAGCTCCGTGGACCAAGAATCAACACGAGATGAGAGGTTAGTCCCTGGCTTCGACTCCTGAGGAATACCACCTTACCACAAGCACCTCAAGAGGAGGCTTCTCTCAGCTCTAGGTATGTGAGAGGGATCCTGAGTTTGCGGCCTCAAGTGGAATGGACACCGCGATGCCCTGACTCGAAATAAGGCCGGATATCCCTGCAGTGACTTGAATGCAGGCTCCTCTTGCATCTCCCAAGAAGAAAGGATGTCTGAATCCCCTGTGGAGACCACAGAGAAAGACCTATTTCCCCACCTCATCGCGACCGGAGGCCTCACATCCTTTGAAAACTCCAGAGGTACGCGGAGATCAGTGCCTCCAAAGGAGACGATGCCTGACTCCTCGTGAAACTTGATAGGAGTCCCAGGATTCTTGTGGCACGTGGAAAGGGACCCTTGGTCTCCCGCCTCAGGTGGAGAGGCGTTCCAATTGCCCTGCCAAGCCTCGAGGAGAATCCAGAGTTGTCCCTCGCAACTAGGCAGGAGTCCTGACGTGGCTGAACAAACACGTGGGTGGAAGGGCCATCCCCGTCGTAACTCGAGACTATACCCCAGGTTCCCGCCGCAACTCGAGAAAAACCATGAGACTTTCCCCTCGCCGCGAGATGAGGCCCGATTCCCCTGTACTGCGTGCAGAGCAATTCCGTCTTGCACATCACACATGAAAGGAGCCTTGATTTCCTTGATGGCACTCCAGAGAAACCCCAAGAACACTGTTTCAAGGATAGAGGGATCCTGAGGTCACTGTAGCAACACGAAAGAACTCTGTGGACCAAAAATCAACTCGAAAAGAGAGGTTAGTCCCTGGATTCGTCTCCAGAGGAATACCACCTTACCACAACACCTCAAGAGGAGGCTTCTCTCAGCTCTAGGTATGTGAGAGGGACCCTGAGTTTGCGGCCTCAAGTGGAATGGACACCGCGATGCCCTGACTCGAAATAAGGCCGGATATCCCTGCAGTGACTTCAATGCAGGCTCGTCTTGCATCTCCCAGGACGAAAGGATGTCTGAATCCCCTGTGGAAAGCACAGAGAAAGACTTAGTTCCCCACCTCATCGCGACCGATAGCCTCACATCCTTTGAAAACTCCAGAGGTACGCGGAGATCAGTGCCTCCAAAGGAGACGATGCCTGACTCCTCGTGAAACTTGATAGGAGTCCCAGGATTCCTGTGGCACTTGGAAAGGGACACTTGGTCTCCCGCCTCAGCTGGAGAGGCGTCCCAATTGCCCTGCCAAGCCTCGAGGAGAATCCAGAGTTGTCCCTCGCAACTAGGCAGGAGTCCTGACGTCGCTGAAGAAACACGTGGGTGGAAGGGCCATCCCCGTCGTAACTCGAGAATGTACCCCAGGTTCCCGCCGCAACTCGAGAAAAACCATGAGACTTCCCCCTCGCCGCGAGATGAGGCCCGATTCCCCTGCACTGCGTGCAGAGCAATTCCGTGTTGCACATCACACATGAAAGGAGCCTTGATTTTCTTGATGGCACTCCAGAGAAACCCCAAGAACACTGTTTCAAGGCTAGAGGGATCCTGAGGACACTGTAGCAACACGAAAGAGCTCCGTGGGCCAAAAATCAACTCGAGATGAGAGGTTAGTCCCTGGCTTCGACTCCAGACGAATACCACCTTACCACAAGCACCTCAAGAGGAGGCTTCTCTCAGCTCTAGGTATGTGAGAGGGACCCTGAGTTTGCGGCCTCAAGTGGAATGGACACCGCGATGCCCTGACGCGAAATAAGGCTGGATATCCCTGCAGTGACTTGAATGCAGGCTCGTCTTGCATCTCCCAAGATGAAAGGATGTCTGAATCCCCTGTGGAGACCACAGAGAAAGACCTAGTTCCCCACCTCATCGCGACCGGAGGCCTCACATCCTTTGAAAACTCCAGAGGTACGCGGAGATCAGTGCCTCCAAAGGAGACGATGCCTGACTCCTCGTGAAACTTGATAGGAGTCCCAGGATTCCTGTGGCACGTGGAAAGGGACCCTTGGTCTCCCGCCTCAGCTGGAGAGGCGTCCCAATTGCCTTGCCAAGCCTCGAGGAGAATCCCGAGTTGTGTCTCGCAACTAGGCAAGAGTCCTGACGTGGCTGAACAAACACGTGTGTGGAAGGGCCATCCCCGTCGTAACTCGAGAATATACCCCAGGTTCCCGCCGCAACTTGAGAAAAACCATGAGACTTCCCCCTCGCCGCGAGATGAGGCCCGATTCCCCTGCACTGCGTGCAGAGCAATTCTGTGTTGCACATCACACAGGAAAGGAGCCTTGATTTCCTTCATGACACTCCAGGGAAACCCCAAGAACACTGTTTCAAGGCTAGAGGGATCCTGAGGTCACTGTAGCAACACGAAAGAGCTCCGTGGACCAAAAATCAACTCGAGATGAGAGGTTAGTCCCTGGCTTCGACTCCAGAGGAATACCACCTTACCACAAGCACCTCAAGAGGAGGCTTCTCTCAGCTCTAGGTATGTGAGAGGGACCCTGAGTTTGGGGCCTCAAGTGGAATGGACACCGCGATGCCCTGACTCGAAAAAAGGCCGGATATCCCTGCAGTGACTGGAATGCAGGCTCGTCTTGCATCTCCCAAGACGAAAGGGTGTCTGAATCCCCTGTAGAGACCACAGAGAAAGACCTAGTTCCCCACCTCATCGCGACAGGAGGCCTCAAATCCTTTGAAAACTCCAGAGGTATGCGGAGATCAGTGCCTCCAAAGGAGACGATGCCTGACTCCTCGCGAAACTTGATAGGAGACCCAGGATTCCTGTGGCACGTGGAAAGGGACCCTTGGTCTCCCGTCTCAGCTGGAGAGGCGTCCCATTTGCCCTGCAAAGCCTCGAGGAGAATCCCGAGTTGTCCCACGCAACTAGGCAGGAGTCCTGACATGGCTGAACACACACGTGGGTGGAAGGGCCATCCCCGTCGTAACTCGAGAATATACCCCAGGTTCCCGCCGCAACTCGAGAAAAACCATGAGACTTCCCCCTCGCCGCGAGATGAGGCCCGATTCCCCTGCACTGCATGCAGAGCAATTCTGTGTTGCACATCACACATGAAAGGAGCCTTGATTTCCTTCATGGCACTCCAGAGAAACCCCAAGAACACTGTTTCAAGGCTAGAGGGATCCTGAGGTCACTGTAGCAACACGAAAGAGCTCCGTGGACCAAGAATCAACACGAGATGAGAGGTTAGTCCCTGGCTTCGACTCCTGAGGAATAACACCTTACCAGAAGCACCTCAAGAGGAGGCTTCTCTCAGCTCTAGGTATGTGAGAGGGATCCTGAGTTTGCGGCCTCAAGTGGAATGGACACCGCGATGCCCTGACTCGAAATAAGGCCGGATATCCCTGCAGTGACTTGAATGCAGGCTCGTCTTGCATCTCCCAAGAAGAAAGGATGTCTGAATCCCTTGTGGAGACCACAGAAAAACACCTAGTTCCCCACCTCATCGCGACCGCAGGCCTCACATCCTTTGAAAACTCCAGAGGTACGGGGAGATCAGTGCCTCCAAAGGAGACGATGCCTGACTCCTCGTGAAACTTGATAGGAGTCCCAGGATTCTTGTGGCACGTGGAAAGGGACACTTGGTCTCCCGCCTCAGCTGGAGAGGCGTTCCAATTGCCCTGCCAAGCCTCGAGGAGAATCCCGAGTTGTCCCTCGCAACTAGGCAGGAGTCCTGACGTCGCTGAACAAACACGTGGGTGGAAGGGCCATCCCCGTCGTAACTCGAGAATATACCCCAGGTTCCCGCCGCAACTCGAGAAAAACCATGAGACTTCCCCCTCGATGCGAGATGAGGCCCGATTCCCCTGTACTGCATGCAGAGCAATTCCGTCTTGCACATCACACATGAAAGGAGCCTTGATTTCCTTGATGGCACTCCAGAGAAACCCCAAGAACACTGTTTAAAGGATAGAGGGATCCTGAGGTCGCTGTAGCAACACGAAAGAACTCTGTGGACCAAAAATCAACTCGAGATGAGAGGTTAGTCCCTGGATTCGTCTCCAGAGGAATACCACCTTACCACAAGCAGCTCAAGAGGAGGCTTCTCTCAGCTCTAGGTATGTGAGAGGGACCCTGAGTTTGCGGCCTCAAATGGAATGGACACCGCGATGCCCTGACTCGAAATAAGGCCGGATATCCCTGCAGTGACTTCAATGCAGGCTCGTCTTGCATCTCCCAGGACGAAAGGATGTCTGAATCCCCTGTGGAAAGCACAGAGAAAGATTTAGTTCCCCACCTCATCGCGACCGATAGCCTCACATCCTTTGAAAACTCCAGAGGTACGCGGAGATCAGTCCCTCCAAAGGAGTCGACGCCTGACTCCTCGTGAATCTTGATAGGAGTCCCAGGATTCCTGTGGCACGTGGAAAGGGACCCTTGGTCTCCCGCCTCAGCTGGAGAGGCGTCCCAATTGCCTTGCCAAGCCTCGAGGAGAATCCCGAGTTGTGTCTCGCAACTAGGCAAGAGTCCTGACGTGGCTGAACAAACACGTGTGTGGAAGGGCCATCCCCGTCGTAACTCGAGAATATACCTCAGGTTCCCGCCGCAACTCGAGAAAAACCATGAGACTTCCCCCTCGCCGCGAGATGAGGCCCGATTCCCCTGCACTGCGTGCAGAGCAATTCTGTGTTGCACATCACACATGAAAGGAGCCATGATTTCCTTCATGGCACTCCAGGGAAACCCCAAGAACACTGTTTCAAGGCTAGAGGGATCCTGAGGTCACTGTATCAACACGAAAGAGCTCTGTGGACCAAAAATCAACTCGAGATGAGAGGTTAGTCCCTGGCTTCGACTCCAGAGGAATACCACCTTACCACAAGCACCTCAAGAGGAGGCTTCTCTCAGCTCTAGGTATGTGAGAGGGACCCTGAGTTTGCGGCCTCAAGTGGAATGGACACCGCGATGCCCTGACTCGAAATAAGGCCGGATATCCCTGCAGTGACTGGAATGCAGGCTCGTCTTGCATCTCCCAAGACGAAAGGGTGTCTGAATCCCCTGTGGAGACCACAGAGAAAGACCTAGTTCCCCACCTCATCGCGACAGGAGGCCTCAAATCCTTTGAAAACTCCAGAGGTATGCGGAGATCAGTGCCTCCAAAGGAGACGATGCCTGACTCCTCGTGAAACTTGATAGGAGACCCAGGATTCCTGTGGCACGTGGAAAGGGACCCTTGGTCTCCCGTCTCAGCTGGAGAGGCGTCCCAATTGCCCTGCAAAGCCTCGAGGAGAATCCCGAGTTGTCCCTCGTAACTAGGCAGGAGTCCTGACATGGCTGAACACACACGTGGGTGGAAGGGCCATCCCCGTCGTAACTCGAGAATATACCCCAGGTTCCCGCCGCAACTCGAGAAAAAACATGAGACTTCCCCCTCGCCGCGAGATGAGGCCCAATTCCCCTGCACTGCGTGCAGAGCAATTCTGTGTTGCACATCACACGTGAAAGGAGCCTTGATTTCCTTCATGGCACTCCAGAGAAACCCCAAGAACACTGTTTCAAGGCTAGAGGGATCCTGAGGTCACTGTAGCAACACGAAAGAGCTCCGTGGACCAAGAATCAACACGAGATGAGAGGTTAGTCCCTGGCTTCCACTCCTGAGGAATACCACCTTACCACAAGCACCTCAAGAGGAGGCTTCTCTCAGCTCTAGGTATGTGAGAGGGATCCTGAGTTTGCGGCCTCAAGTGGAATGGACACCGCGATGCCCTGACTCGAAATAAGGCCGGATATCCCTGCAGTGACTTCAATGCAGGCTCGTCTTGCATCTCCCAAGACGAAAGGATGTCTGAATCCCCTGTGGAAAGCACAGAGAAAGAGTTAGTTCCCCACCTCATCGCGACCGATAGCCTCACATCCTTTGAAAACTCCAGAGGTACGCGGAGATCAGTGCCTCCAAAGGAGACGATGCCTGACTCCTCGTGAAACTTGATAGGAGTCCCAGGATTCCTGTGGCACTTGGAAAGGGACACTTGGTCTCCCGCCTCAGCTGGAGAGGCGTCCCAATTGCCCTGCAAAGCCTCGAGGAGAATCCAGAGTTGTCCCTCGCAACTAGGCAGGAGTCCTGACGTGGCTGAACAAACACGTGGGTGGAAGGGCCATCCCCGTCGTAACTCGAGAATATACCCCAGGTTCCCGCCGCAACTCGAGAAAAACCATGAGACTTCCCCCTCGCCGCGAGATGAGGCCCGATTCCCCTGCACTGCGTGCAGAGCAATTCTGTGTTGCACATCACACATGAAAGGAGCCTTGATTTCCTTGATGGCACTCCAGGGAAACCCCAAGAACACTGTTTCAAGGCTAGAGGGATCCTGAGGTCTCTGTAGCAACACGAAAGAGCTCCGTGGACCAAAAATCAACTCGAGATGAGAGGTTAGTCCCTGGCTTCGACTCCAGAGGAATACCACCTTACCACAAGCACCTCAAGAGGAGGCTTCTCTCAGCTCTAGGTATGTGAGAGGGACCCTGAGTTTGCGGCCTCAAGTGGAATGGACACCGCGATGCCCTGACTCGAAATAAGGCCGGATATCCCTGCAGTGACTTCAATGCAGGCTCGTCTTGCATCTCCCAGGACGAAAGGATGTCTGAATCCCCTGTGGAAAGCACAGAGAAAGATTTAGTTCCCCACCTCATCGTGACCGATAGCCTCACATCCTTTGAAAACTCCAGAGGTACGCGGAGATCAGTGCCTCCAAAGGAGACGATGCCTGACTCCTCGTGAAACTTGATAGGAGTCCCAGGATTCCTGTGGCACTTGGAAAGGGACACTTGGTCTCCCGCCTCAGCTGGAGAGGCGTCCCAATTGCCCTGCAAAGCCTCGAGGAGAATCCCGAGTTGTCCCTCGCAACTAGGCAGGAGTCCTGACGTCGCTGAAGAAACACGTGGGTGGAAGGGCCATCCCCGTCATAACTCGAGAATATACCCCAGGTTCCCGCCGCAACTCGAGAAAAACCATGAGACTTCCCCCTCGCCGCGAGATGAGGCCCGATTCCCCTGCACTGCGTGCAGAGCAATTCCGTCTTGCACATCACACATGAAAGGAGCCTTGATTTCCTTGATGGCACTCCAGAGAAACCCCAAGAACACTGTTTCAAGGCTAGAGGGATCCTGAGGTCACTGTAGCAACACGAAAGAGCTCCGTGGGCCAAAAATCAACTCGAGATGAGAGGTTAGTCCCTGGCTTCGTCTCCAGAGGAATACCACCTTACCACAAGCACCTCAAGAGGAGGCTTCTCTCAGCTCTAGGTATGTGAGAGGGACCCTGAGTTTGCGGCCTCAAGTGGAATGGACACCGCGATGCCCTGACGCGAAATAAGGCCGGATATCCCTGCAGTGACTTGAATGCAGGCTCGTCTTGCATCTCCCAAGATGAAAGGATGTCTGAATCCCCTGTGGAGACCACAGAGAAAGACCTAGTTCCCCACCTCATCGCGACCGGAGGCCTCACATCCTTTGAAAACTCCAGAGGTACGCGGAGATCAGTGCCTCCAAAGGAGACGATGCCTGACTCCTCGTGAAACTTGATAGGAGTCCCAGGATTCCTGGGGCACGTGGAAAGGGACCCTTGGTCTCCCGCCTCAGCTGGAGAGGCGTCCCAATTGCCTTGCCAAGCCTCGAGGAGAATCCCGAGTTGTGTCTCGCAACTAGGCAAGAGTCCTGACGTGGCTGAACAAACACGTGTGTGGAAGGGCCATCCCCGTCGTAACTCGAGAATATACCCCAGGTTCCCGCCGCAACTCGAGAAAAACCATGAGACTTCCCCCTCTCCATGAGATGAGGCCCGATTCCCATGCACTGCGTGCAGAGCAATTCTGTGTTGCCCCTCACACATGAAAGGAGCCTTGATTTCCTTGATGGCACTCCAGAGAAACCCCAAGAACACTGTTTCAAGGCTAGAGGGATCCTGAGGTCACTGTAGCAACACAAAAGAGCTCCGTGGACCAAGAATCAACACGAGATGAGAGGTTAGTCCCTGGCTTCGACTCCTGAGGAATACCACCTTACCACAAGCACCTCAAGAGGAGGCTTCTCTCAGCTCTAGTTATGTGAGAGGGACCCTGAGTTTGCGGCCTTCAGTGGAATGGACACCGCGATGCCCTGACGCGAAATAAGGCCGGGTATCCCTGCAGTGACTTGAATGCAGGCTCGTCTTGCATCTCCCAAGATGAAAGGATGTCTGAATCCCCTGTGGAGACCACAGAGAAAGACCTAGTTCCCCACCTCATCGCGACCGGAGGCCTCACATCCTTTGAAAACTCCAGAGGTACGCGGAGATCAGTGCCTCCAAAGGAGACGATGCCTGACTCCTCGTGAAACTTGATAGGAGTCCCAGGATTCCTGGGGCACTTGGAAAGGGACCCTTGGTCTCCCGCCTCAGCTGGAGAGGCGTCCCAATTGCCTTGCCAAGGCTTGAGGAGAATCCCGAGTTGTGTCTCGCAACTAGGCAAGAGTCCTGACGTGGCTGAACAAACACGTGTGTGGAAGGGCCATCCCCGTCGTAACTCGAGAATATACCCCAGGTTCCCGCCGCAACTCGAGAAAAACCATGAGACTTCCCCCTCGCCGCGAGATGAGGCCCGATTCCCCTGCACTGCGTGCAGAGCAATTCCGTGTTGCACATCACACATGAAAGGAGCCTTGATTTCCTTCATGGCACTCCAGAGAAACCCCAAGAACACTGTTTCAAGGCTAGAGGGATCCTGAGGTCACTGTAGCAACATGAAAGAGCTCCGTGGGCCAAAAATCAACTCGAGATGAGAGGTTAGTCCCTGGCTTCGACTCCAGAGGAATACCACCTTACCACAAGCACCTCAAGAGGAGGCTTCTCTCAGCTCTAGGTATGTGAGAGGGACCCTGAGTTTGCGGCCTCAAGTGGAATGGACACCGCGATGCCCTGACTCGAAATAAGGCCGGATATCCCTGCAGTGACTGGAATGCAGGCTCGTCTTGCATCTCCCAAGACGAAAGGGTGTCTGAATCCCCTGTGGAGACCACAGAGAAAGACCTAGTTCCCCACCTCATCGCGACAGGAGGCCTCAAATCCTTTGAAAACTCCAGAGGTATGCGGAGATCAGTGCCTCCAAAGGAGACGATGCCTGACTCCTCGTGAAACTTCATAGGAGTCCCAGGATTCCTGTGGCACGTGGAAAGGGACCCTTGGTCTCCCGTCTCAGCTGGAGAGGCTTCCCAATTGCCCTGCAAAGCCTCGAGGAGAATCCCGAGTTTTCCCTCGCAACTAGGCAGGAGTCCTGACGTGACTGAACAAACACGTGGGTGGAAGGGCCATCCCCGTCGTAACTCGAGAATATACCCCAGGTTCCCGCCGCAACTCGAGAAAAACCATGAGACTTCCCCCTCGCTGCGAGATGAGGCCCGATTCCCCTGCACTGCGTGCCGAGCAATTCCGTGTTGCACATCACACATGAAAGGAGCCTTGATTTCCTTGATGGCACTCCAGAGAAACCCCAAGAACACTGTTTCAAGGCTAGAGGGACCCTGAGGTCACTGTAGCAACACGAAAGAACTCTGTGGACCACAAATCAACTCGAAAAGAGAGGTTAGTCCCTGGATTCGTCTCCAGAGGAATACCACCTTACCACAAGCACCTCAAGAGGAGGCTTCTCTCAGCTCTAGGTATGTGAGAGGGACCCTGAGTTTGCGGCCTCAAGTGGAATGGACACCGCGATGCCCTGACTCGAAATAAGGCCGGATATCCCTGCAGTGACTTCAATGCAGGCTCGTCATGCATCTACCAGGACGAAAGGATGTCTGAATCCCCTGTGGAAAGCAAAGAGAAAGACTTAGTTCCCCACCTCATCGCGACCGATAGCCTCACATCCTTTGAAAACTCCAGAGGTACGCGGAGATCAGTGCCTCCAAAGGAGACGATGCCTGACTCCTCGTGAAACTTGATAGGAGTCCCAGGATTCCTGTGGCACTTGGAAAGGGACACTTGGTCTCCCGCCTCAGCTGGTGAGGCGTCCCAATTGCCTTGCCAAGCCTCGAGGAGTATCCCGAGTAGTCCCTCGCAACTAGGCAGGAGTCCTGACGTGGCTGAACAAACACGTGGGTGGAAGGGCCATCCCCGTCGTAACTCGAGAATATACCCCAGGTTCCCGCCGCAACTCGAGAAAAACCATGAGACTTCCCCCTCGATGCGAGATGAGGCCCGATTCCCCTGTACTGCGTGCAGAGCAATTCCGTCTTGCACATCACACATGAAAGGAGCCTTGATTTCCTTGATGGCACTCCAGAGAAACCCCAAGAACACTGTTTCAAGGATAGAGGGATCCTGAGGTCACTGTAGCAACAGGAAAGAACTCTGTGGACCAAAAATCAACTCGAAAAGAGAGGTTAGTCCCTGGATTCGTCTCCAGAGGAATACCACCTTACCACAAGCACCTCAAGAGGAGGCTTCTCTCAGCTCTAGGTATGTGAGAGGGACCCTGAGTTTGCGGCCTCAAGTGGAATGGACACCGCGATGCCCTGACTCGAAATAAGGCCGGATATCCCTGCAGTGACTTCAATGCAGGCTCGTCTTGCATCTCCCAGGACGAAAGGATGTCTGAATCCCCTGTGGAAAGCACAGAGAAAGACTTAGTTCCCCACCTCATCGCGACCGATAGCCTCACATCCTTTGAAAACTCCAGAGGTACGCGGAGATCAGTGCCTCCAAAGGAGACGATGCCTGACTCCTCGTGAAACTTGATAGGAGTCCCAGGATTCCTGTGGCACTTGGAAAGGGACACTTGGTCTCCCGCCTCAGCTGGAGAGGCGTCCCAATTGCCCTGCCAAGCCTCGAGGAGAATCCCGAGTTGTCCCTCGCAACTAGGCAGGAGTCCTGACGTCGCTGAAGAAACACGTGGGTGGAAGGGCCATCCCCGTCGTAACTCGAGAATATACCCCAGGTTCCCGCCGCAACTCGAGAAAAACCATGAGACTTCCCCCTCGCCGCGAGATGAGGCCCGATTCCCCTGCACTGCGTGCAGAGCAATTCCGTCTTGCACATCACACATGAAAGGAGCCTTGATTTCCTTCATGGCACTCCAGAGAAACCCCAAGAACACTGTTTCAAGGCTAGAGGGATCCTGAGGTCACTGTAGCAACACGAAAGAGCTCCGTGGGCCAAAAATCAAATCGAGATGAGAGGTTAGTCCCTGGCTTCGACTCCAGAGGAACACCACCTTACCACAAGCACCTCAAGAGGAGGCTACACTCAGCTCTAGGTATGTGAGAGGGACCCTGAGTTTGCGGCCTCAAGTGGAATGGACACCGCGATGCCCTGACTCGAAATAAGGCTGGATATCCCTGCAGTGACTTGAATGCAGGCTCGTCTTGCATCTCCCAAGATGAAAGGATGTCTGAATCCCCTGTGGAGACCACAGAGAAAGACCTAGTTCCCCACCTCATCGCGACCGGAGGCCTCACATCCTTTGAAAACTCCAGAGGTACGCGGAGATCAGTGCCTCCAAAGGAGACGATGCCTGACTCCTCGTGAAACTTGATAGGAGACCCAGGATTCCTGTGGCACGTGGAAAGGGACCCTTGGTCTCCCGCCTCAGCTGGAGAGGCGTCCCAATTGCCTTGCCAAGCCTCGAGGAGAATCCCGAGTTGTGTCTCGCAACTAGGCAAGAGTCCTGACGTGGCTGAACAAACACGTGTGTGGAAGGGCCATCCCCGTCGTAACTCGAGAATATACCCCAGGTTCCCGCCGCAACTCGAGAAAAACCATGAGACTTCCCCCTTGCCGCGAGATGAGGCCCGATTCCCCTGCACTGCGTGCAGAGCAATTCTGTGTTGCACATCACACATGAAAGGAGCCTTGATTTCCTTGATGGCACTCCAGAGAAACCCCAAGAACACTGTTTCAAGGCTAGAGGGATCCTGAGGTCACTGTAGCAACATGAAAGAGCTCTGTGGACCAAAAATCAACTCGAGATGAGAGGTTAGTCCCTGGCTTCGACTCCAGAGGAATACCACCTTACCACAAGCACCTCAAGAGGAGGCTTCTCTCAGCTCTAGGTATGTGAGAGGGACCCTGAGTTTGCGGCCTCAAGTGGAATGGACACCGCGATGCCCTGACTCGAAATAAGGCCGGATATCCCTGCAGTGACTTGAATGCAGGCTCGTCTTGCATCTCCCAAGATGAAAGGGTGTCTGAATCCCCTGTGGAGACCACAGAGAAAGACCTAGTTCCCCACCTCATCGCGACCGGAGGCCTCAAATCCTTTGAAACTCCAGAGGTACGCGGAGATCAGTGCCTCCAAAGGAGACGATGCCTGACTCCTCGTGAAACTTGATAGGAGTCCCAGGATTCCTGTGGCAAGTGGAAAGGGACCCTTGGTCTCCCGCCTCAGCTGGAGAGGCGTCCCAATTGCCTTGCCAAGCCTCGAGGAGAATCCCGAGTTGTGTCTCGCAACTAGGCAAGAGTCCTGACGTGGCTGAACAAACACGTGTGTGGAAGGGCCATCCCCGTCGTAACTCGAGAATATACCCCAGGTTCCCGCCGCAACTCGAGAAAAACCATGAGACTTCCCCCTCGCCGCGAGATGAGGCCCGATTCCCCTGCACTGCGTGCAGAGCAATTCTGTGTTGCACATCACACATGAAAGGAGCCTTGATTTCCTTGATGGCACTCCAGAGAAACCCCAAGAACACTGTTTCAAGGCTAGAGGGATCCTGAGGTCACTGTAGCAACATGAAAGAGCTCTGTGGGCCAAAAATCAACTCGAGATGAGAGGTTAGTCCCTGGCTTCGACTCCAGAGGAATACCACCTTACCACAAGCACCTCAAGAGGAGGCTTCTCTCAGCTCTAGGTATGTGAGAGGGACCCTGAGTTTGTGGCCTCAAGAGGAATGGACACCGCGATGCCCTGACTCGAAATAAGGCCGGATATCCCTGCAGTGACTGGAATGCAGGCTCGTCTTGCATCTCCCAAGATGAAAGGGTGTCTGAATCCCCTGTGGAGACCACAGAGAAAGACCTAGTTCCCCACCTCATCGCGACAGGAGGCCTCAAATCCTTTGAAAACTCCAGAGGTATGCGGAGATCAGTGCCTCCAAAGGAGACGATGCCTGACTCCTCGTGAAACTTGATAGGAGACCCAGGATTCCTGTGGCACGTGGAAAGGGACACTTGGTCTCCCGTCTCAGCTGGAGAGGCGTCCCAATTGCCCTGCAAAGCCTCGAGGAGAATCCCGAGTTGTCCCTCGCAACTAGGCAGGAGTCCTGACATGGCTGAACACACACGTGTGTGGAAGGGCCATCCCCGTCGTAACTCGAGAATATACCCCAGGTTCCCGCCGCAACTCGAGAAAAACCATGAGACTTTCCCCTCGCCGCGAGATGAGGCCCGATTCCCCTGCACTGCGTGCAGAGCAATTCCGTCTTGCACATCACACATGAAAGGAGCCTTGATTTCCTTCATGGCACTCCAGAGAAACCCCAAGAACACTGTTTCAAGGATAGAGGGATCCTGAGGTCACTGTAGCAACACGAAAGAGCTCCGTGGGCCAAAAATCAACTCGAGATGAGAGGTTAGTCCCTGGCTTCGACTCCAGAGGAATACCACCTTACCACAAGCACCTCAAGAGGAGGCTTCTCTCAGCTCTAGGTATGTGAGAGGGACCCTGAGTTTGCGGCCTCAAGTGGAATGGACACCGCGATGCCCTGACTCGAAATAAGGCCGGATATCCCTGCAGTGACTTGAATGCAGGCTCGTCTTGCATCTCCCAAGAAGAAAGGATGTCTGAATCCCCTGTGGAGACCACAGAGAAAGACCTAGTTCCCCACCTCATCGCGACCGGAGGCCTCACATCCTTTGAAAACACCAGAGGTACGCAGAGATCAGTGCCTCCAAAGGAGACGATGCCTAACTCCTCGTGAAACTTGATAGGAGTCCCAGAATTCTTGTGGCACGTGGAAAGGGACCCTTGGTCTCCCGCCTCAGCTGGAGAGGCGTTCCAATTGCCCTGCCAAGCCTCGAGGAGAATCCCGAGTTGTCCCTCGCAACTAGGCAGGAGTCCTGACGTGGCTGAACAAACACGTGGGTGGAAGGGCCATCCCCGTCGTAACTCGAGAATATACCCCAGGTTCCCGCCGCAACTCGAGAAAAACCATGAGACTTCCCCCTCGATGCGAGATGAGGCCCGATTCCCCTGTACTGCGTGCAGAGCAATTCCGTCTTGCACATCACACATGAAAGGAGCCTTGATTTCCTTCATGGCACTCCAGAGAAACCTCAAGAACACTGTTTCAAGGCTAGAGGGAACCTGAGGTCACTGTAGCAACACGAAAGAACTCTGTGGACCACAAATCAACTCGGAAAGAGAGGTTAGTCCCTGGATTCGTCTCCAGAGGAATACCACCTTACCACAAGCACCTCAAGAGGAGGCTTCTCTCAGCTCTAAGTATGTGAGAGGGACCCTGAGTTTGCGGCCTCAAGTGGAATGGAGACCGCGATGCCCTGACTCGAAATAAGGCCGGATATCCCTGCAGTGACTTGAATGCAGGCTCGTCATGCATCTCCCAGGACGAAAGGATGTCTGAATCCCCTGTGGAAAGCACAGAGAAAGACTTAGTTCCCCACTTCATCGCGACCGATAGCCTCACATCCTTTGAAAACTCCAGAGGTACGCGGAGATCAGTGCCTCCAAAGGAGACGATGCCTGACTCATCGTGAAACTTGATAGGAGTCCCAGGATTCCTGTGGCACTTGGAAAGAGACACTTGGTCTCCCGCCTCAGCTGGAGAGGCGTCCCAATTGCCTTGCCAAGCCTCGAGGAGCATCCCGAGTTGTGTCTCGCAACTAGGCAAGAGTCCTGACGTGGCTGAACAAACACGTGTGTGGAAGGGCCATCCCCGTCGTAACTCGAGAATATACCCCAGGTTCCCGCCGCAACTCGAGAAAAACCATGAGACTTCCCCCTCGCCGCGAGATGAGGCCCGATTCCCCTGCACTGCGTGCAGAGCTATTCTGTGTTGCACATCACACATTAAAGGAGCCTTGATTTCCTTCATGGCACTCCAGAGAAACCCCAAGAACACTGTTTCAAGGATAGAGGGATCCTGAGGTCACTGTATCAACACGAAAGTACTCTGTGGACCAAAAATCAACTCGAGATGAGAGGTTAGTCCCTGGCTTCGACTCCAGAGGAATACCACCTTACCACAAGCACCTCAAGAGGAGGCTTCTCTCAGCTCTAGGTATGTGAGAGGGATCCTGAGTTTGCGGCCTCAAGTGGAATGGACACCGCGATGCCCTGACTCGAAATAAGGCCGGATATCCCTGCAGTGACTTGAATGCAGGCTCGTCTTGCATCTCCCAAGAAGAAAGGGTGTCTGAATCCCCTGTGAAGACCACAGAGAAACACCTAGTTCCCCACCTCATCGCGACCGGAGGCCTCACATCCTTTGACAACTCCAGAGGTACGCGGAGATCAGTGCCTCCAAAGGAGACGATGCCTGACTCCTCGTGAAACTTGATAGGAGACCCAGGATTCCTGTGGCACGTGGAAAGGGACACTTGGTCTCCCATCTCAGCTGGAGAGGCGTCCCAATTGCCCTGCAAAGCCTCGAGGAGAATCCCGAGTTGTCCCTCGCAACTAGGCAGGAGTCCTGACGTCGCTGAAGAAACACGTGGGTGGAAGGGCCATCCCCGT
This sequence comes from Cervus elaphus, assembly GCF_910594005.1. Lineage (NCBI taxonomy): Eukaryota > Metazoa > Chordata > Mammalia > Artiodactyla > Cervidae > Cervus > Cervus elaphus. The sequence continues at coordinate 7,851,362 of NC_057834.1, read as the reverse complement.
CTTAACTCGAGAATATACCCCAGGTTCCCGCCGCAACTCGAGAAAAACCATGAGACTTCCCCCTCGCCGCGAGATGAGGCCCGATTCCCATGCACTGCGTGCAGAGCAATTCCGTGTTGCACATCACACATGAAAGGAGCCTTGATTTCCTTGATGGCACTCCAGAGAAACCCCAAGAACACTGTTTCAAGGCTAGAGGGATCCTGAGGTCACTGTAGCAACACGAAAGAGCTCCGTGGACCAAGAATCAACACGAGATGAGAGGTTAGTCCCTGGCTTCGACTCCTGAGGAATACCACCTTACCACAAGCACCTCAAGAGGAGGCTTCTCTCAGCTCTAGGTATGTGAGAGGGACCCTGAGTTTGCGGCCTCAAGTGGAATGGACACCGCGATGCCCTGACGCGAAATAAGGCTGGATATCCCTGCAGTGACTTGAATGCAGGCTCGTCTTGCATCTCCCAAGATGAAAGGATGTCTGAATCCCCTGTGGAGACCACAGAGAAAGACCTAGTTCCCCACCTCATCGCGACCGGAGGCCTCACATCCTTTGAAAACTCCAGAGGTACGCGGAGATCAGTGCCTCCAAAGGAGACGATGCCTGACTCCTCGTGAATCTTGATAGGAGTCCCAGGATTCCTGTGGCACGTGGAAAGGGACCCTTGGTCTCCCGCCTCAGCTGGAGAGGCGTCCCAATTGCCTTGCCAAGCCTCGAGGAGAATCCCGAGTTGTGTCTCGCAACTAGGCAAGAGTCCTGACGTGGCTGAACAAACACGTGTGAGGAAGGGCCATCCCCGTCGTAACTCGAGAATATACCCCAGGTTCCCGCCGCAACTCGAGAAAAACCATGAGACTTCCCCCTCGCCGCGAGATGAGGCCCGATTCCCCTGCACTGCGTGCAGAGCAATTCTGTGTTGCACATCACACATGAAAGGAGCCTTGATTTCCTTGATGGCACTCCAGAGAAACCCCAAGAACACTGTTTCAAGGCTAGAGGGATCCTGAGGTCACTGTAGCAACACGAAAGAGCTCCGTGGACCAAAAATCAACTCGAGATGAGAGGTTAGTCCCTGGCTTCGACTCCAGAGGAATACCACCTTACCACAAGCACCTCAAGAGGAGGCTTCTCTCAGCTCTAGGTATGTGAGAGTTACCCTGAGTTAGCGGCCTCAAGTGGAATGGACACCGCGATGCCCTGACTCGAAATAAGACCGGATATCCCTGCAGTGACTGGAATGCAGGCTCGTCTTGCATCTCCCAAGACGAAAGGGTGTCTGAATCCCCTGTGGAGACCACAGAGAAAGACCTAGTTCCCCACCTCATCGCGACAGGAGGCCTCAAATCCTTTGAAAACTCCAGAGGTATGCGGAGATCAGTGCCTCCAAAGGAGACGATGCCTGACTCCTCGTGAAACTTGATAGGAGACCCAGGATTCCTGTGGCACGTGGAAAGGGACCCTTGGTCTCCCGTCTCAGGTGGAGAGGCGTCCCAATTGCCCTGCAAAGCCTCGAGGAGAATCCCGAGTTGTCCCTCGCAACTAGGCAGGAGTCCTGACATGGCTGAACACACACGTGGGTGGAAGGGCCATCCCCGTCGTAACTCGAGAATATACCCCAGGTTCCCGCCGCAACTCGAGAAAAACCATGAGACTTCCCCCTCGCCGCGAGATGAGGCCCGATTCCCCTGCACTGCGTGCAGAGCATTTCCGTGTTGCACATCACACATGAAAGGAGCCTTGATTTCCTTCATGGCACTCCAGAGAAACCCCAAGAACACTGTTTCAAGGCTAGAGGGATCCTGAGGTCACTGTAGCAACACGAAAGAGCTCCGTGGACCAAGAATCAACACGAGATGAGAGGTTAGTCCCTGGCTTCGACTCCTGAGGAATACCACCTTACCACAAGCACCTCAAGAGGAGGCTTCTCTCAGCTCCAGGTATGTGAGAGGGATCCTGAGTTTGCGGCCTCAAGTGGAATGGACACCGCGATGCCCTGACTCGAAATAAGGCCGGATATCCCTGCAGTGACTTCAATGCAGGCTCGTCTTGCATCTCCCAGGACGAAAGGATGTCTGAATCCCCAGTGGAAAGCACAGAGAAAGACTTAGTTCCCCACCTCATCGCGACCGATAGCCTCCCATCCTTTGAAAACTCCAGAGGTACGCGGAGATCAGTGCCTCCAAAGCAGACGATGCCTGACTCCTCGTGAAACTTGATAGGAGTCCCAGGATTCCTGTGGCACTTGGAAAGGGATACTTGGTCTCCCGCCTCAGCTGGAGAGGCGTCCCAGTTGCGCTGCCAAGCCTCGAGGAGAATCCAGAGTTGTCCCTCGCAACTAGGCAGAAGTCCTGACGTCGCTGAAGAAACACGTGGGTGGAAGGGCCATCCCCATCGTAACTCGAGAATATACCCCAGGTTCCCGCCGCAACTCGAGAAAAACCATGAGACTTCCCCCTCGCCGCGAGATGAGGCCCGATTCCCCTGCACTGCGTGCAGAGCATTTCCGTGTTGCACATCACACATGAAAGGAGCCTTGATTTCCTTCATGGCACTCCAGAGAAACCCCAAGAACACTGTTTCAAGGATAGAGGGATCCTGAGGTCACTGTAGCAACACGAAAGAGCTCCGTGGACCAAAAATCAACTCGAGATGAGAGGTTAGTCCCTGGCTTCGACTCCAGAGGAATACCACCTTACCACAAGCACCTCAAGAGGAGGCTTCTCTCACCTCTAGGTATGTGAGAGGGACCCTGAGTTTGCGGCCTCAAGTGGAATGGACACCACGATGCCCTGACTCGAAATAAGGCCGGATATCCCTGCACTGACTTGAATGCAGGCTCGTCTTGCATCTCCCAAGACGAAATGGTGTCTGAATCCCCTGTGGAGACCACAGAGAAAGACCTAGTTCCCCACCTCATCGCGACCGGAGGCCTCACATCCTTTGAAAACTCCAGAGGTACGCGGAGATCAGTGCCTCCAAAGGAGACGATGCCTGACTCCTCGTGAAACTTGATAGGAGTCCCAGGATTCCTGTGGCACGTGGAAAGGGACCCTTGGTCTCCTGCCTCAGCTGGAGAGGCGTCCCAATTGCCCTGCCAAGCCTCGAGGAGAATCCAGAGTTGTCCCTCGCAACTAGGCAGGAGTCCTGACGTCGCTGAAGAAACACGTGGGTGGAAGGGCCATCCCCGTCGTAACTCGAGAATATACCCCAGGTTCCCGCCGCAACTCGAGAAAAACCATGAGACTTCCCCCTCGCCGCGAGATGAGGCCCGATTCCCCTGCACTGCGTGCAGAGCAATTCCGTGTTGCACATCACACATGAAAGGAGCCTTGATTTCCTTCATGGCACTCCAGAGAAACCCCAAGAACACTGTTTCAAGGCTAGAGGGATCCTGAGGTCACTGTAGCAACACGAAAGAGCTCCGTGGACCAAGAATCAACACGAGATGAGAGGTTAGTCCCTGGCTTCGACTCCTGAGGAATACCACCTTACCACAAGCACCTCAAGAGGAGGCTTCTCTCAGCTCTAGGTATGTGAGAGGGATCCTGAGTTTGCGGCCTCAAGTGGAATGGACACCGCGATGCCCTGACTCGAAATAAGGCCGGATATCCCTGCAGTGACTTGAATGCAGGCTCCTCTTGCATCTCCCAAGAAGAAAGGATGTCTGAATCCCCTGTGGAGACCACAGAGAAAGACCTATTTCCCCACCTCATCGCGACCGGAGGCCTCACATCCTTTGAAAACTCCAGAGGTACGCGGAGATCAGTGCCTCCAAAGGAGACGATGCCTGACTCCTCGTGAAACTTGATAGGAGTCCCAGGATTCTTGTGGCACGTGGAAAGGGACCCTTGGTCTCCCGCCTCAGGTGGAGAGGCGTTCCAATTGCCCTGCCAAGCCTCGAGGAGAATCCAGAGTTGTCCCTCGCAACTAGGCAGGAGTCCTGACGTGGCTGAACAAACACGTGGGTGGAAGGGCCATCCCCGTCGTAACTCGAGACTATACCCCAGGTTCCCGCCGCAACTCGAGAAAAACCATGAGACTTTCCCCTCGCCGCGAGATGAGGCCCGATTCCCCTGTACTGCGTGCAGAGCAATTCCGTCTTGCACATCACACATGAAAGGAGCCTTGATTTCCTTGATGGCACTCCAGAGAAACCCCAAGAACACTGTTTCAAGGATAGAGGGATCCTGAGGTCACTGTAGCAACACGAAAGAACTCTGTGGACCAAAAATCAACTCGAAAAGAGAGGTTAGTCCCTGGATTCGTCTCCAGAGGAATACCACCTTACCACAACACCTCAAGAGGAGGCTTCTCTCAGCTCTAGGTATGTGAGAGGGACCCTGAGTTTGCGGCCTCAAGTGGAATGGACACCGCGATGCCCTGACTCGAAATAAGGCCGGATATCCCTGCAGTGACTTCAATGCAGGCTCGTCTTGCATCTCCCAGGACGAAAGGATGTCTGAATCCCCTGTGGAAAGCACAGAGAAAGACTTAGTTCCCCACCTCATCGCGACCGATAGCCTCACATCCTTTGAAAACTCCAGAGGTACGCGGAGATCAGTGCCTCCAAAGGAGACGATGCCTGACTCCTCGTGAAACTTGATAGGAGTCCCAGGATTCCTGTGGCACTTGGAAAGGGACACTTGGTCTCCCGCCTCAGCTGGAGAGGCGTCCCAATTGCCCTGCCAAGCCTCGAGGAGAATCCAGAGTTGTCCCTCGCAACTAGGCAGGAGTCCTGACGTCGCTGAAGAAACACGTGGGTGGAAGGGCCATCCCCGTCGTAACTCGAGAATGTACCCCAGGTTCCCGCCGCAACTCGAGAAAAACCATGAGACTTCCCCCTCGCCGCGAGATGAGGCCCGATTCCCCTGCACTGCGTGCAGAGCAATTCCGTGTTGCACATCACACATGAAAGGAGCCTTGATTTTCTTGATGGCACTCCAGAGAAACCCCAAGAACACTGTTTCAAGGCTAGAGGGATCCTGAGGACACTGTAGCAACACGAAAGAGCTCCGTGGGCCAAAAATCAACTCGAGATGAGAGGTTAGTCCCTGGCTTCGACTCCAGACGAATACCACCTTACCACAAGCACCTCAAGAGGAGGCTTCTCTCAGCTCTAGGTATGTGAGAGGGACCCTGAGTTTGCGGCCTCAAGTGGAATGGACACCGCGATGCCCTGACGCGAAATAAGGCTGGATATCCCTGCAGTGACTTGAATGCAGGCTCGTCTTGCATCTCCCAAGATGAAAGGATGTCTGAATCCCCTGTGGAGACCACAGAGAAAGACCTAGTTCCTCACCTCATCGCGACCGGAGGCCTCACATCCTTTGAAAACTCCAGAGGTACGCGGAGATCAGTGCCTCCAAAGGAGACGATGCCTGACTCCTCGTGAAACTTGATAGGAGTCCCAGGATTCCTGTGGCACGTGGAAAGGGACCCTTGGTCTCCCGCCTCAGCTGGAGAGGCGTCCCAATTGCCTTGCCAAGCCTCGAGGAGAATCCCGAGTTGTGTCTCGCAACTAGGCAAGAGTCCTGACGTGGCTGAACAAACACGTGTGTGGAAGGGCCATCCCCGTCGTAACTCGAGAATATACCCCAGGTTCCCGCCGCAACTTGAGAAAAACCATGAGACTTCCCCCTCGCCGCGAGATGAGGCCCGATTCCCCTGCACTGCGTGCAGAGCAATTCTGTGTTGCACATCACACAGGAAAGGAGCCTTGATTTCCTTCATGACACTCCAGGGAAACCCCAAGAACACTGTTTCAAGGCTAGAGGGATCCTGAGGTCACTGTAGCAACACGAAAGAGCTCCGTGGACCAAAAATCAACTCGAGATGAGAGGTTAGTCCCTGGCTTCGACTCCAGAGGAATACCACCTTACCACAAGCACCTCAAGAGGAGGCTTCTCTCAGCTCTAGGTATGTGAGAGGGACCCTGAGTTTGGGGCCTCAAGTGGAATGGACACCGCGATGCCCTGACTCGAAATAAGGCCGGATATCCCTGCAGTGACTGGAATGCAGGCTCGTCTTGCATCTCCCAAGACGAAAGGGTGTCTGAATCCCCTGTGGAGACCACAGAGAAAGACCTAGTTCCCCACCTCATCGCGACAGGAGGCCTCAAATCCTTTGAAAACTCCAGAGGTATGCGGAGATCAGTGCCTCCAAAGGAGACGATGCCTGACTCCTCGCGAAACTTGATAGGAGACCCAGGATTCCTGTGGCACGTGGAAAGGGACCCTTGGTCTCCCGTCTCAGCTGGAGAGGCGTCCCATTTGCCCTGCAAAGCCTCGAGGAGAATCCCGAGTTGTCCCACGCAACTAGGCAGGAGTCCTGACATGGCTGAACACACACGTGGGTGGAAGGGCCATCCCCGTCGTAACTCGAGAATATACCCCAGGTTCCCGCCGCAACTCGAGAAAAACCATGAGACTTCCCCCTCGCCGCGAGATGAGGCCCGATTCCCCTGCACTGCATGCAGAGCAATTCTGTGTTGCACATCACACATGAAAGGAGCCTTGATTTCCTTCATGGCACTCCAGAGAAACCCCAAGAACACTGTTTCAAGGCTAGAGGGATCCTGAGGTCACTGTAGCAACACGAAAGAGCTCCGTGGACCAAGAATCAACACGAGATGAGAGGTTAGTCCCTGGCTTCGACTCCTGAGGAATAACACCTTACCAGAAGCACCTCAAGAGGAGGCTTCTCTCAGCTCTAGGTATGTGAGAGGGATCCTGAGTTTGCGGCCTCAAGTGGAATGGACACCGCGATGCCCTGACTCGAAATAAGGCCGGATATCCCTGCAGTGACTTGAATGCAGGCTCGTCTTGCATCTCCCAAGAAGAAAGGATGTCTGAATCCCTTGTGGAGACCACAGAAAAACACCTAGTTCCCCACCTCATCGCGACCGCAGGCCTCACATCCTTTGAAAACTCCAGAGGTACGGGGAGATCAGTGCCTCCAAAGGAGACGATGCCTGACTCCTCGTGAAACTTGATAGGAGTCCCAGGATTCTTGTGGCACGTGGAAAGGGACACTTGGTCTCCCGCCTCAGCTGGAGAGGCGTTCCAATTGCCCTGCCAAGCCTCGAGGAGAATCCCGAGTTGTCCCTCGCAACTAGGCAGGAGTCCTGACGTCGCTGAACAAACACGTGGGTGGAAGGGCCATCCCCGTCGTAACTCGAGAATATACCCCAGGTTCCCGCCGCAACTCGAGAAAAACCATGAGACTTCCCCCTCGATGCGAGATGAGGCCCGATTCCCCTGTACTGCATGCAGAGCAATTCCGTCTTGCACATCACACATGAAAGGAGCCTTGATTTCCTTGATGGCACTCCAGAGAAACCCCAAGAACACTGTTTAAAGGATAGAGGGATCCTGAGGTCGCTGTAGCAACACGAAAGAACTCTGTGGACCAAAAATCAACTCGAGATGAGAGGTTAGTCCCTGGATTCGTCTCCAGAGGAATACCACCTTACCACAAGCACCTCAAGAGGAGGCTTCTCTCAGCTCTAGGTATGTGAGAGGGACCCTGAGTTTGCGGCCTCAAATGGAATGGACACCGCGATGCCCTGACTCGAAATAAGGCCGGATATCCCTGCAGTGACTTCAATGCAGGCTCGTCTTGCATCTCCCAGGACGAAAGGATGTCTGAATCCCCTGTGGAAAGCACAGAGAAAGATTTAGTTCCCCACCTCATCGCGACCGATAGCCTCACATCCTTTGAAAACTCCAGAGGTACGCGGAGATCAGTCCCTCCAAAGGAGTCGACGCCTGACTCCTCGTGAATCTTGATAGGAGTCCCAGGATTCCTGTGGCACGTGGAAAGGGACCCTTGGTCTCCCGCCTCAGCTGGAGAGGCGTCCCAATTGCCTTGCCAAGCCTCGAGGAGAATCCCGAGTTGTGTCTCGCAACTAGGCAAGAGTCCTGACGTGGCTGAACAAACACGTGTGTGGAAGGGCCATCCCCGTCGTAACTCGAGAATATACCTCAGGTTCCCGCCGCAACTCGAGAAAAACCATGAGACTTCCCCCTCGCCGCGAGATGAGGCCCGATTCCCCTGCACTGCGTGCAGAGCAATTCTGTGTTGCACATCACACATGAAAGGAGCCATGATTTCCTTCATGGCACTCCAGGGAAACCCCAAGAACACTGTTTCAAGGCTAGAGGGATCCTGAGGTCACTGTATCAACACGAAAGAGCTCTGTGGACCAAAAATCAACTCGAGATGAGAGGTTAGTCCCTGGCTTCGACTCCAGAGGAATACCACCTTACCACAAGCACCTCAAGAGGAGGCTTCTCTCAGCTCTAGGTATGTGAGAGGGACCCTGAGTTTGCGGCCTCAAGTGGAATGGACACCGCGATGCCCTGACTCGAAATAAGGCCGGATATCCCTGCAGTGACTGGAATGCAGGCTCGTCTTGCATCTCCCAAGACGAAAGGGTGTCTGAATCCCCTGTGGAGACCACAGAGAAAGACCTAGTTCCCCACCTCATCGCGACAGGAGGCCTCAAATCCTTTGAAAACTCCAGAGGTATGCGGAGATCAGTGCCTCCAAAGGAGACGATGCCTGACTCCTCGTGAAACTTGATAGGAGACCCAGGATTCCTGTGGCACGTGGAAAGGGACCCTTGGTCTCCCGTCTCAGCTGGAGAGGCGTCCCAATTGCCCTGCAAAGCCTCGAGGAGAATCCCGAGTTGTCCCTCGTAACTAGGCAGGAGTCCTGACATGGCTGAACACACACGTGGGTGGAAGGGCCATCCCCGTCGTAACTCGAGAATATACCCCAGGTTCCCGCCGCAACTCGAGAAAAAACATGAGACTTCCCCCTCGCCGCGAGATGAGGCCCAATTCCCCTGCACTGCGTGCAGAGCAATTCTGTGTTGCACATCACACGTGAAAGGAGCCTTGATTTCCTTCATGGCACTCCAGAGAAACCCCAAGAACACTGTTTCAAGGCTAGAGGGATCCTGAGGTCACTGTAGCAACACGAAAGAGCTCCGTGGACCAAGAATCAACACGAGATGAGAGGTTAGTCCCTGGCTTCCACTCCTGAGGAATACCACCTTACCACAAGCACCTCAAGAGGAGGCTTCTCTCAGCTCTAGGTATGTGAGAGGGATCCTGAGTTTGCGGCCTCAAGTGGAATGGACACCGCGATGCCCTGACTCGAAATAAGGCCGGATATCCCTGCAGTGACTTCAATGCAGGCTCGTCTTGCATCTCCCAAGACGAAAGGATGTCTGAATCCCCTGTGGAAAGCACAGAGAAAGAGTTAGTTCCCCACCTCATCGCGACCGATAGCCTCACATCCTTTGAAAACTCCAGAGGTACGCGGAGATCAGTGCCTCCAAAGGAGACGATGCCTGACTCCTCGTGAAACTTGATAGGAGTCCCAGGATTCCTGTGGCACTTGGAAAGGGACACTTGGTCTCCCGCCTCAGCTGGAGAGGCGTCCCAATTGCCCTGCAAAGCCTCGAGGAGAATCCAGAGTTGTCCCTCGCAACTAGGCAGGAGTCCTGACGTGGCTGAACAAACACGTGGGTGGAAGGGCCATCCCCGTCGTAACTCGAGAATATACCCCAGGTTCCCGCCGCAACTCGAGAAAAACCATGAGACTTCCCCCTCGCCGCGAGATGAGGCCCGATTCCCCTGCACTGCGTGCAGAGCAATTCTGTGTTGCACATCACACATGAAAGGAGCCTTGATTTCCTTGATGGCACTCCAGGGAAACCCCAAGAACACTGTTTCAAGGCTAGAGGGATCCTGAGGTCTCTGTAGCAACACGAAAGAGCTCCGTGGACCAAAAATCAACTCGAGATGAGAGGTTAGTCCCTGGCTTCGACTCCAGAGGAATACCACCTTACCACAAGCACCTCAAGAGGAGGCTTCTCTCAGCTCTAGGTATGTGAGAGGGACCCTGAGTTTGCGGCCTCAAGTGGAATGGACACCGCGATGCCCTGACTCGAAATAAGGCCGGATATCCCTGCAGTGACTTCAATGCAGGCTCGTCTTGCATCTCCCAGGACGAAAGGATGTCTGAATCCCCTGTGGAAAGCACAGAGAAAGATTTAGTTCCCCACCTCATCGTGACCGATAGCCTCACATCCTTTGAAAACTCCAGAGGTACGCGGAGATCAGTGCCTCCAAAGGAGACGATGCCTGACTCCTCGTGAAACTTGATAGGAGTCCCAGGATTCCTGTGGCACTTGGAAAGGGACACTTGGTCTCCCGCCTCAGCTGGAGAGGCGTCCCAATTGCCCTGCAAAGCCTCGAGGAGAATCCCGAGTTGTCCCTCGCAACTAGGCAGGAGTCCTGACGTCGCTGAAGAAACACGTGGGTGGAAGGGCCATCCCCGTCATAACTCGAGAATATACCCCAGGTTCCCGCCGCAACTCGAGAAAAACCATGAGACTTCCCCCTCGCCGCGAGATGAGGCCCGATTCCCCTGCACTGCGTGCAGAGCAATTCCGTCTTGCACATCACACATGAAAGGAGCCTTGATTTCCTTGATGGCACTCCAGAGAAACCCCAAGAACACTGTTTCAAGGCTAGAGGGATCCTGAGGTCACTGTAGCAACACGAAAGAGCTCCGTGGGCCAAAAATCAACTCGAGATGAGAGGTTAGTCCCTGGCTTCGTCTCCAGAGGAATACCACCTTACCACAAGCACCTCAAGAGGAGGCTTCTCTCAGCTCTAGGTATGTGAGAGGGACCCTGAGTTTGCGGCCTCAAGTGGAATGGACACCGCGATGCCCTGACGCGAAATAAGGCCGGATATCCCTGCAGTGACTTGAATGCAGGCTCGTCTTGCATCTCCCAAGATGAAAGGATGTCTGAATCCCCTGTGGAGACCACAGAGAAAGACCTAGTTCCCCACCTCATCGCGACCGGAGGCCTCACATCCTTTGAAAACTCCAGAGGTACGCGGAGATCAGTGCCTCCAAAGGAGACGATGCCTGACTCCTCGTGAAACTTGATAGGAGTCCCAGGATTCCTGGGGCACGTGGAAAGGGACCCTTGGTCTCCCGCCTCAGCTGGAGAGGCGTCCCAATTGCCTTGCCAAGCCTCGAGGAGAATCCCGAGTTGTGTCTCGCAACTAGGCAAGAGTCCTGACGTGGCTGAACAAACACGTGTGTGGAAGGGCCATCCCCGTCGTAACTCGAGAATATACCCCAGGTTCCCGCCGCAACTCGAGAAAAACCATGAGACTTCCCCCTCTCCATGAGATGAGGCCCGATTCCCATGCACTGCGTGCAGAGCAATTCTGTGTTGCCCCTCACACATGAAAGGAGCCTTGATTTCCTTGATGGCACTCCAGAGAAACCCCAAGAACACTGTTTCAAGGCTAGAGGGATCCTGAGGTCACTGTAGCAACACAAAAGAGCTCCGTGGACCAAGAATCAACACGAGATGAGAGGTTAGTCCCTGGCTTCGACTCCTGAGGAATACCACCTTACCACAAGCACCTCAAGAGGAGGCTTCTCTCAGCTCTAGTTATGTGAGAGGGACCCTGAGTTTGCGGCCTCAAGTGGAATGGACACCGCGATGCCCTGACGCGAAATAAGGCCGGGTATCCCTGCAGTGACTTGAATGCAGGCTCGTCTTGCATCTCCCAAGATGAAAGGATGTCTGAATCCCCTGTGGAGACCACAGAGAAAGACCTAGTTCCCCACCTCATCGCGACCGGAGGCCTCACATCCTTTGAAAACTCCAGAGGTACGCGGAGATCAGTGCCTCCAAAGGAGACGATGCCTGACTCCTCGTGAAACTTGATAGGAGTCCCAGGATTCCTGGGGCACTTGGAAAGGGACCCTTGGTCTCCCGCCTCAGCTGGAGAGGCGTCCCAATTGCCTTGCCAAGGCTTGAGGAGAATCCCGAGTTGTGTCTCGCAACTAGGCAAGAGTCCTGACGTGGCTGAACAAACACGTGTGTGGAAGGGCCATCCCCGTCGTAACTCGAGAATATACCCCAGGTTCCCGCCGCAACTCGAGAAAAACCATGAGACTTCCCCCTCGCCGCGAGATGAGGCCCGATTCCCCTGCACTGCGTGCAGAGCAATTCTGTGTTGCACATCACACATGAAAGGAGACTTGATTTCCTTCATGGCACTCCAGAGAAACCCCAAGAACACTGTTTCAAGGCTAGAGGGATCCTGAAGTCACTGTAGCAACACGAAAGAGCTCCGTGGACCAAAAATCAACTCGAGATGAGAGGTTAGTCCCTGGCTTCGACTCCAGAGGAATACCACCTTACCACAAGCACCTCAAGAGGAGGCTTCTCTCAGCTCTAGGTATGTGAGAGGGACCCTGAGTTTGCGGCCTCAAGTGGAATGGACACCGCGATGCCCTGACTCGAATTAAGGCCGGATATCCCTGCAGTGACTGGAATGCAGGCTCGTCTTGCATCTCCCAAGACGAAAGGGTGTCTGAATCCCCTGTGGAGACCACAGAGAAAGATCTAGATCCCCACCTCATCGCGACAGGAGGCCTCAAATCCTTTGAAAACTCCAGAGGTATGCGGAGATCAGTGCCTCCAAAGGAGACGATGCCTGACTCCTCGTGAAACTTGATAGGAGACCCAGGATTCCTGTGGCACGTGGAAAGGGACCCTTGGTCTCCCGTCTCAGCTGGAGAGGCGTCCCAATTGCCCTGCAAAGCCTCGAGGAGAATCCCGAGTTGTGTCTCGCAACTAGGCAAGAGTCCTGACGTGGCTGAACAAACACGTGTGTGGAAGGGCCATCCCCGTCGTAACTCGAGAATATACCCCCGGTTCCCGCCGCAACTCGAGAAAAACCATGAGACTTCCCCCTCGCCGCGAGATGAGGCCCGATTCCCCTGCACTGCGTGCAGAGCAATTCCGTCTTGCACATCACACATGAAAGGAGCCTTGATTTCCTTCATGGCACTCCAGAGAAACCCCAAGAACACTGTTTCAAGGCTAGAGGGATCCTGAGGTCACTGTAGCAACACGAAAGAGCTCCGTGGACCAAAAATCAACTCGAGATGAGAGGTTAGTCCCTGGCTTCGACTCCAGAGGAATACCACCTTACCACAAGCACCTCAAGAGGAGGCTTCTCTCAGCTCTAGGTATGTGAGAGGGACGCTGAGTTTGCGGCCTCAAGTGGAATGGACACCGCGATGCCCTGACGCGAAATAAGGCTGGATATCCCTGCAGTGTCTTGAATGCAGGCTCGTCTTGCATCTCCCAAGAAGAAAGGATGTCTGAATCCCCTGTGGAGACCACAGAGAAAGACCTAGTTCCCCACCTCATCGCGACCGGAGGCCTCACATCCTTTGAAAACTCCAGAGGTACGCGGAGATCAGTGCCTCCAAAGGAGACGATGCCTGACTCCTCGTGAAACTTGATAGGAGTCCCAGGATTCCTGTGGCACGTGGAAAGGGACTCTTGGTCTCCCGCCTCAGCTGGAGAGGCGTCCCAATTGCCCTGCAAAGCCTCGAGGAGAATCCCGAGTTGTCCCTCGCAACTAGGCAGGAGTCCTGACGTCGCTGAAGAAACACGTGGGTGGAAGGGCCATCCCCGTCGTAACTCGAGAATATACCCCAGGTTCCCGCCGCAACTCGAGAAAAACCATGAGACTTCCCCCTCGCCGCGAGATGAGGCCCGATTCCCCTGCACTGCGTGCAGAGCAATTCCGTGTTGCACATCACACATGAAAGGAGCCTTGATTTCCTTGATGGCACTCCAGAGAAACCCCAAGAACACTGTTTCAAGGATAGAGGGATCCTGAGGTCACTGTAGCAACACGAAAGAACTCTGTGGACCAAAAATCAACTCGTAAAGAGAGGTTAGTCCCTGGATTCGTCTCCAGAGGAATACCACCTTACCACAAGCACCTCAAGAGGAGGCTTCTCTCAGCTCTAGGTATGTGAGAGGGACCCTGATTTTGCGGCCTCAAGTGGAATGGACACCGTGATGCCCTGACTCGAAATAAGGCCGGATATCCCAGCAGTGACTTCAATGCAGGCTCGTCTTGCATCTCCCAGGACGAAAGGATGTCTGAATCCCCTGTGGAAAGCACAGAGAAAGACTTAGTTCCCCACCTCATCGCGACCGATAGCCTCACATCCTTTGAAAACTCCAGAGGTACGCGGAGATCAGTGCCTCCAAAGGAGACGATGCCTGACTCCTCGTGAAACTTGATAGGAGTCCCAGGATTCTTGTGGCACGTGGAAAGGGACCCTTGGTCTACCGCCTCAGCTGGAGAGGCGTCCCAATTGCCCTGCCAAGACTCGAGGAGAATCCCGAGTTGTCCCTCGCAACTAGGCAGGAGTCCTGACTTCGCTGAAGAAACACGTGGGTGGAAGGGCCATCCCCATCGTAACTCGAGAATATACCCAGGTTCCCGCCGCAACTCGAGAAAAACCATGAGACTTCCCCGTCGCCGCGAGATGAGGCCCGATTCCCCTGCACTGCGTGCAGAGCAATTCCGTGTTGCACATCACACATGAAAGGAGCCTTGATTTCCTTGATGGCACTCCAGAGAAACCCCAAGAACACTGTTTCAAGGCTAGAGGGATCCTGAGGTCACTATAGCAACACGAAAGAGCTCCGTGGGCCAAAAATCAACTCGAGATGAGAGGTTAGTCCCTGGCTTCGACTCCAGAGGAATACCACCTTACCACAAGCACCTCAAGAGGAGGCTTCTCTCAGCTCTAGGTCTGTGAGAGGGACCCTGAGTTTGCGGCCTCAAGTGGAATGGACACCGCGATGCCCTGACGCGAAATAAGGCTGGATATCCCTGCAGTGACTTGAATGCAGGCTCGTCTTGCATCTCCCAAGATGAAAGGATGTCTGAATCCCCTGTGGAGACCACAGAGAAAGACCTAGTTCCCCACCTCATCGCGACCGGAGGCCTCACATCCTTTGAAAACTCCAGAGGTACGCGGAGATCAGTGCCTCCAAAGGAGACGATGCCTGACTCCTCGTGAAACTTGATAGGAGTCCCAGGATTCCTGTGGCACGTGGAAAGGGACCCTTGGTCTCCCGCCTCAGCTGGAGAGGCGTCCCAATTGCCTTGCCAAGCCTCGAGGAGAATCCCGAGTTGTGTCTCACAACTAGGCAAGAGTCCTGACGTGGCTGAACAAACACGTGTGTGGAAGGGCCATCCCCGTCGTAACTCGAGAATATACCCCAGGTTCCCGCCGCAACTCGAGAAAAACCATGAGACTTCCCCCTCGCCGCGAGATGAGGCCCGATTCCCCTGCACTGCGTGCAGAGCAATTCCGTGATGCACATCACACATGAAAGGAGCCTTGATTTCCTTCATGGCACTCCAGAGAAACCCCAAGAACACTGTTTCAAGGCTAGAGGGATCCTGAGGTCACTGTAGCAACACGAAAGAGCTCCGTGGACCCAAAATCAACTCGAGATGAGAGGTTAGTCCCTGGCTTCGACTCCAGAGGAATACCACCTTACCACAAGCACCTCAAGAGGAGGCTTCTCTCAGCTCTAGGTATGTGAGAGGGACCCTGAGTTTGGGGCCTCAAGTGGAATGGACACCGCGATACCCTGACTCGAAATAAGGCCGGATATCCCTGCAGTGACTGGAATGCAGGCTCGTCTTGCATCTCCCAAGACGAAAGGGTGTCTGAATCCCCTGTGGAGACCACAGAGAAAGACCTAGTTCCCCATCTCATCGCGACAGGAGGCCTCAAATCCTTTGAAAACTCCAGAGGTATGCGGAGATTAGTGCCTCCAAAGGAGACGATGCCTGACTCCTCGTGAAACTTGATAGGAGACCCAGGATTCCTGTGGCACGTGGAAAGGGATCCTTGGTCTCCCGTCTCAGCTGGAGAGGCGTCCCAATTGCCCTGCAAAGCCTCGAGGAGAATCCCGAGTTGTCCCTCGCAACTAGGCAGGAGTCCTGACATGGCTGAACAAACACATGTGTGGAAGGGCCATCCCCGTCGTAACTCGAGAATATACCCCAGGTTCCCGCCGCAACTCGAGAAAAACCATGAGACTTCCCCCTCGCCGCGAGATGAGGCCCGATTCCCCTGCACTGCGTGCAGAGCAATTCCGTGTTGCACATCACACATGAAAGGAGCCTTGATTTCCTTGATGGCACTCCAGAGAAACCCCAAGAACACTGTTTCAAGGCTAGAGGGATCCTGAGTTCACTGTAGCAACACCAAAGAGCTCCGTGGACCAAGAATCAACACAAGATGAGAGGTTAGTCCCTGGCTTCGACTCCTGAGGAGTACCACCTTACCACAAGCACCTCAAGAGGAGGCTTCTCTCAGCTCTAGGTATGTGAGAGGGACCCTGAGTTTGCGGCCTCAAGTGGAATGGACACCGCGATGCCCTGACTCGAAATAAAGCCGGATATCCCTGCAGTGACTTGAATGCAGGCTCGTCTTGCATCTCCCAAGAAGAAAGGATGTCTGAATCCCCTGTGGAGACCACAGAGAAACACCTAGTTCCCCACCTCATCGCGACCGCAGGCCTCACATCCTTTGAAAACTACAGAGGTACGCGGAGATCAGTGCCTCCAAAGGAGACGATGCCTGACTCCTCGTGAAACTTGATAGGAGTCCCAGGATTCTTGTGGCACGTGGAAAGGGACCCTTGGTCTCCCGCCTCAGCTGGAGAGGCGTCCCAATTGCCCTGCCAAGCCTCGAGGAGAATCCCGAGTTTTCCCTCGCAACTAGGCAGGAGTCCTGACGTGGCTGAACAAACACGTGGGTGGAAGGGCCATCCCCGTCGTAACTCGAGAATATACCCCAGGTTCCCGCCGCAACTCGAGAAAAACCATGAGACTTCCCCCTCGATGCGAGATGAGGCCCGATTCCCCTGTACTGCGTGCAGAGCAATTCCGTCTTGCACATCACACATGAAAGGAGCCTTGATTTCCTTGATGGCACTCCAGAGAAACCCCAAGAACACTGTTTCAAGGCTAGAGGGATCCTGAGGTCACTGTAGCAACACGAAAGAACTCTGTGGACCAAAAATCAACTCGAAAAGAGAGGTTAGTCCCTGGATTCGTCTCCAGAGGAATACCACCTTACCACAAGCACCTCAAGAGGAGGCTTCTCTCAGCTCTAGGTATGTGAGAGGGACCCTGAGTTTGTGGCCTCAAGTGGAATGGACACCGCGATGCCCTGACTCGAAATAAGGCCGGATATCCCTGCAGTGACTTCAATGCCGGCTCGTCTTGCATCTCCCAGGACGAAAGGATGTCTGAATCCCATGTGGAAAGCACAGAGAAAGACTTAGTTCCCCACCTCATCGCGACCGATAGCCTCACATCCTTTGAAAACTCCAGAGGTACGCGGAGATCAGTGCCTCCAAAGGAGACGATGCCTGACTCCTCGTGAAACTTGATAGGAGTCCCAGGATTCCTGTGGCACTTGGAAAGGGACACTTGGTCTCCCGCCTCAGCTGGAGAGGCGTCCCAATTGCCCTGCAAAGCCTCGAGGAGAATCCCGAGTTGTCCCTCGCAACTAGGCAGGAGTCCTGACTTCGCTGACAAAACACGTGGGTGGAAGGGCCATCCCCTTCGTAACTCGAGAATATACCCCAGGTTCCCGCCGCAACTCGTGAAAAACCATGAGACTTCCCCCTCGCCGCGAGATGAGGCCCGATTCCCCTGCACTGCGTGCAGAGCAATTCCGTGTTGCACATCACACATGAAAGGAGCCTTGATTTCCTTGATGGCACTCCAGAGAAACCCCAAGAACACTGTTTCAAGGCTAGAGGGATCCTGAGGTCACTGTAGTAACACGAAAGAGCTCCGTGGACCAAGAATCAACACGAGATGAGAGGTTAGTCCCTGGCTTCGACTCCTGAGGAATACCACCTTACCACAAGCACCTCAAGAGGAGGCTTCTCTCAGCTCTAGGTATGTGAGAGGGACCCTGAGTTTGTGGCCTCAAGTGGAATGGACACCGCGATGCCCTGACTCGAAATAAGGCCGGATATCCCTGCAGTGACTTGAATGCAGGCTCGTCTTGCATCTCCCAAGAAGAAAGGATGTCTGAATCCCCTGTGGAGACCACAGAGAAACACATAGTTCCCCACCTCATCGCGACCGGAGGCCTCACATCCTTTGAAAACTCCAGAGGTACGCGGAGATCAGTGCCTCCAAAGGAGACGATGCCTGACTCCTCGTGAAACTTGATAGGAGTCCCAGGATTCTTGTGGCACGTGGAAAGGGACCCTTGGTCTCCCGCCTCAGCTGGAGAGGCGTTCCAATTGCCCTGCCAAGCCTCGAGTAAAATCCCGAGTTGTCCCTCGCAACTAGGCAGGAGTCCTGACGTGGCTGAACAAACACGTGGGTGGAAGGGACATCCCCGACGTAACTCGAGAATATACCCCAGGTTCCCGCCGCAACTCGAGAAAAACCATGAGACTTCCCCCTCGCCGCGAGATGAGGTCCGATTCCCCTGTACTGCGTGCAGAGCAATTCCGAGTTGCACATCACACATGAAAGGAGCCTTGATTTCCTTGATTGCACTCCAGAGAAACCCCAAGAACACTGTTTCAAGGATAGAGGGATCCTGAGGTCACTGTAGCAACACGAAAGAACTCTGTGGACCAAAAATCAACTCGTAAAGAGAGGTTAGTCCCTGGATTCGTCTCCAGAGGAATACCACCTTACCACAAGCACCTCAAGAGGAGGCTTCTCTCAGCTCTAGGTATGTGAGAGGGACCCTGATTTTGCGGCCTCAAGTGGAATGGACACCGTGATGCCCTGACTCGAAATAAGGCCGGATATCCCAGCAGTGACTTCAATGCAGGCTCGTCTTGCATCTCCCAGGACGAAAGGATGTCTGAATCCCCTGTGGAAAGCACAGAGAAAGACTTAGTTCCCCACCTCATCGCGACCGATAGCCTCACATCCTTTGAAAACTCCAGAGGTACGCGGAGATCAGTGCCTCCAAAGGAGACGATGCCTGACTCCTCGTGAAACTTGATAGGAGTCCCAGGATTCTTGTGGCACGTGGAAAGGGACCCTTGGTCTACCGCCTCAGCTGGAGAGGCGTCCCAATTGCCCTGCCAAGACTCGAGGAGAATCCCGAGTTGTCCCTCGCAACTAGGCAGGAGTCCTGACTTCGCTGAAGAAACACGTGGGTGGAAGGGCCATCCCCATCGTAACTCGAGAATATACCCAGGTTCCCGCCGCAACTCGAGAAAAACCATGAGACTTCCCCGTCGCCGCGAGATGAGGCCCGATTCCCCTGCACTGCGTGCAGAGCAATTCCGTGTTGCACATCACACATGAAAGGAGCCTTGATTTCCTTGATGGCACTCCAGAGAAACCCCAAGAACACTGTTTCAAGGCTAGAGGGATCCTGAGGTCACTGTAGCAACACGAAAGAGCTCCGTGGGCCAAAAATCAACTCGAGATGAGAGGTTAGTCCCTGGCTTCGACTCCAGAGGAATACCACCTTACCACAAGCACCTCAAGAGGAGGCTTCTCTCAGCTCTAGGTATGTGAGAGGGACCCTGAGTTTGCGGCCTCAAGTGGAATGGACACCGCGATGCCCTGACGCGAAATAAGGCTGGATATCCCTGCAGTGACTGGAATGCAGGCTCGTCTTGCATCTCCCAAGATGAAAGGATGTCTGAATCCCCTGTGGAGACCACAGAGAAAGACCTAGTTCCCCACCTCATCGCGACCGGAGGCCTCACATCCTTTGAAAACTCCAGAGGTACGCGGAGATCAGTGCCTCCAAAGGAGACGATGCCTGACTCCTCGTGAAACTTGATAGGAGACCCAGGATTCCTGTGGCACATGGAAAGGGACCCTTGGTCTCCCGCCTCAGCTGGAGAGGCGTCCGAATTGCCCTGCAAAGCCTCGAGGAGAATCCCGAGTTGTGTCTCGCAACTAGGCAAGAGTCCTGGCGTGGCTGAACACACACGTGTGTGGAAGGGCCATCCCCGTCGTAACTCGAGAATATACCCCAGGTTCCCACCGCAACTCGAGAAAAACCATGAGACTACCCCCTCGCCGCGAGATGAGGCCCGATTCCCCTGCACTGCGTGCAGAGCAATTCCGTGTTGCACATCACACATGAAAGGAGCCTTGATTTCCTTGATGGCACTCCAGAGAAACCCCAAGAACACTGTTTCAAGGCTAGAGGGATCCTGAGGTCACTGTAGCAACACGAAAGAGCTCCGTGGACCAAGAATCAACACGAGATGAGAGGTTAGTCCCTGGCTTCGACTCCTGAGGAATACCACCTTACCACAAGCACCTCAAGAGGAGGCTTCTCTCAGCTCTAGGTATGTGAGAGGGATCCTGAGTTTGCGGCCTCAAGTGGAATGGACACCGCGATGCCCTGACTCGAAATAAGGCCGGATATCCCTGCAGTGACTTGAATGCAGACTCCTCTTGCATCTCCCAAGAAGAAAGGATGTCTGAATCCCCTGTGGAGACCACAGAGAAACACCTAGTTCCCCACCTCATCGCGACCGGAGGCCTCACATCCTTTGAAAACTCCAGAGGTACGCGGAGATCAGTGCCTCCAAAGGAGACGATGCCTGACTCCTCGTGAAACTTGATAGGAGTCCCAGGATTCTTGTGGCACGTGGAAAGGGACCCTTGGTCTCCCGCCTCAGCTGGAGAGGCGTTCCAATTGCCCTGCCAAGCCTCGAGTAAAATCCCGAGTTGTCCCTCGCAACTAGGCAGGAGTCCTGACGTGGCTGAACAAACACGTGGGTGGAAGGGACATCCCCGACGTAACTCGAGAATATACCCCAGGTTCCCGCCGCAACTCGAGAAAAACCATGAGACTTCCCCCTCGCCGCGAGATGAGGTCCGATTCCCCTGTACTGCGTGCAGAGCAATTCCGACTTGCACATCACACATGAAAGGAGCCTTGATTTCCTTGATTGCACTCCAGAGAAACCCCAAGAACACTGTTTCAAGGATAGAGGGATCCTGAGGTCACTGTAGCAACACGAAAGAACTCTGTGGACCAAAAATCAACTCGTAAAGAGAGGTTAGTCCCTGGATTCGTCTCCAGAGGAATACCACCTTACCACAAGCACCTCAAGAGGAGGCTTCTCTCAGCTCTAGGTATGTGAGAGGGACCCTGATTTTGCGGCCTCAAGTGGAATGGACACCGTGATGCCCTGACTCGAAATAAGGCCGGATATCCCAGCAGTGACTTCAATGCAGGCTCGTCTTGCATCTCCCAGGACGAAAGGATGTCTGAATCCCCTGTGGAAAGCACAGAGAAAGACTTAGTTCCCCACCTCATCGCGACCGATAGCCTCACATCCTTTGAAAACTCCAGAGGTACGCGGAGATCAGTGCCTCCAAAGGAGACGATGCCTGACTCCTCGTGAAACTTGATAGGAGTCCCAGGATTCTTGTGGCACGTGGAAAGGGACCCTTGGTCTACCGCCTCAGCTGGAGAGGCGTCCCAATTGCCCTGCCAAGACTCGAGGAGAATCCCGAGTTGTCCCTCGCAACTAGGCAGGAGTCCTGACTTCGCTGAAGAAACACGTGGGTGGAAGGGCCATCCCCATCGTAACTCGAGAATATACCCAGGTTCCCGCCGTAACTCGAGAAAAACCATGAGACTTCCCCGTCGCCGCGAGATGAGGCCCGATTCCCCTGCACTGCGTGCAGAGCAATTCCGTGTTGCACATCACACATGAAAGGAGCCTTGATTTCCTTGATGGCACTCCAGAGAAACCCCAAGAACACTGTTTCAAGGCTAGAGGGATCCTGAGGTCACTGTAGCAACACGAAAGAGCTCCGTGGGCCAAAAATCAACTCGAGATGAGAGGTTAGTCCCTGGCTTCGACTCCAGAGGAATACCACCTTACCACAAGCACCTCAAGAGGAGGCTTCTCTCAGCTCTAGGTATGTGAGAGGGACCCTGAGTTTGCGGCCTCAAGTGGAATGGACACCGCGATGCCCTGACGCGAAATAAGGCTGGATATCCCTGCAGTGACTGGAATGCAGGCTCGTCTTGCATCTCCCAAGATGAAAGGATGTCTGAATCCCCTGTGGAGACCACAGAGAAAGACCTAGTTCCCCACCTCATCGCGACCGGAGGCCTCACATCCTTTGAAAACTCCAGAGGTACGCGGAGATCAGTGCCTCCAAAGGAGACGATGCCTGACTCCTCGTGAAACTTGATAGGAGTCCCAGGATTCCTGTGGCACGTGGAAAGGGACCCTTGGTCTCCCGCCTCAGCTGGAGAGGCGTCCCAATTGCTTTGCCAAGCCTCGAGGAGAATCCCGAGTTGTGTCTCACAACTAGGCAAGAGTCCTGACGTGGCTGAACAAACACGTGTGTGGAAGGGCCATCCCCGTCGTAACTCGAGAATATACCCCAGGTTCCCGCCGCAACTCGAGAAAAACCATGAGACTTCCCCCTCGCCGCGAGATGAGGCCCGATTTCCCTGCACTGCGTGCAGAGCAATTCCGTGATGCACATCACACATGAAAGGAGCCTTGATTTCCTTCATGGCACTCCAGAGAAACCCCAAGAACACTGTTTCAAGGCTAGAGGGATCCTGAGGTCACTGTAGCAACACGAAAGAGCTCCGTGGACCCAAAATCAACTCGAGATGAGAGGTTAGTCCCTGGCTTCGACTCCAGAGGAATACCACCTTACCACAAGCACCTCAAGAGGAGGCTTCTCTCAGCTCTAGGTATGTGAGAGGGACCCTGAGTTTGGGGCCTCAAGTGGAATGGACACCGCGATACCCTGACTCGAAATAAGGCCGGATACCCCTGCAGTGACTGGAATGCAGGCTCGTCTTGCATCTCCCAAGACGAAAGGGTGTCTGAATCCCCTGTGGAGACCACAGAGAAAGACCTAGTTCCCCATCTCATCGCGACAGGAGGCCTCAAATCCTTTGAAAACTCCAGAGGTATGCGGAGATTAGTGCCTCCAAAGGAGACGATGCCTGACTCCTCGTGAAACTTGATAGGAGACCCAGGATTCCTGTGGCACGTGGAAAGGGATCCTTGGTCTCCCGTCTCAGCTGGAGAGGCGTCCCAATTGCCCTGCAAAGCCTCGAGGAGAATCCCGAGTTGTCCCTCGCAACTAGGCAGGAGTCCTGACATGGCTGAACACACACGTGTGTGGAAGGGCCATCCCCGTCGTAACTCGAGAATATACCCCAGGTTCCCGCCGCAACTCGAGAAAAACCATGAGACTTCCCCCTCGATGCGAGATGAGGCCCGATTCCCCTGCACTGCGTGCAGAGCAATTCCGTGTTGCACATCACACATGAAAGGAGCCTTGATTTCCTTGATGGCACTCCAGAGAAACCCCAAGAACACTGTTTCAAGGCTAGAGGGATCCTGAGGTCACTGTAGCAACACCAAAGAGCTCCGTGGACCAAGAATCAACACAAGATGAGAGGTTAGTCCCTGGCTTCGACTCCTGAGGAGTACCACCTTACCACAAGCACCTCAAGAGGAGGCTTCTCTCAGCTCTAGGTATGTGAGAGGGATCCTGAGTTTGCAGCCTCAAGTGGAATTGACACCGCGATGCCCTGACTCGAAATAAAGCCGGATATCCCTGCAGTGACTTGAATGCAGGCTCGTCTTGCATCTCCCAAGAAGAAAGGATGTCTGAATGCCCTGTGGAGACCACAGAGAAACACCTAGTTCCCCACCTCATCGCGACCGCAGGCCTCACATCCTTTGAAAACTACAGAGGTACGCGGAGATCAGTGCCTCCAAAGGAGACGATGCCTGACTCCTCGTGAAACTTGATAGGAGTCCCAGGATTCTTGTGGCACGTGGAAAGGGACCCTTGGTCTCCCGCCTCAGCTGGAGAGGCGTCCCAATTGCCCTGCCAAGCCTCGAGGAGAATCCCGAGTTTTCCCTCGCAACTAGGCAGGAGTCCTGACGTGGCTGAACAAACACGTGGGTGGAAGGGCCATCCCCGTCGTAACTCGAGAATATACCCCAGGTTCCCGCCGCAACTCGAGAAAAACCATGAGACTTCCCCCTCGATGCGAGATGAGGCCCGATTCCCCTGTACTGCGTGCAGAGCAATTCCGTCTTGCACATCACACATGAAAGGAGCCTTGATTTCCTTGATGGCACTCCAGAGAAACCCCAAGAACACTGTTTCAAGGATAGAGGGATCCTGAGGTCACTGTAGCAACACGAAAGAACTCTGTGGACCAAAAATCAACTCGAAAAGAGAGGTTAGTCCCTGGATTCATCTCCAGAGGAATACCACCTTACCACAAGCACCTCAAGAGGAGGCTTCTCTCAGCTCTAGGTATGTGAGAGGGACCCTGAGTTTGTGGCCTCAAGTGGAATGGACACCGCGATGCCCTGACTCGAAATAAGGCCGGATATCCCTGCAGTGACTTCAATGCAGGCTTGTCTTGCATCTCCCAGGACGAAAGGATGTCTGAATCCCCTGTGGAAAGCACAGAGAAAGAGTTAGTTCCCCACCTCATCGCGACCGATAGCCTCACATCCTTTGAAAACTCCAGAGGTACGCGGAGATCAGTGCCTCCAAAGGAGACGATGCCTGACTCCTCGTGAAACTTGATAGGAGTCCCAGGATTCCTGTGGCACTTGGAAAGGGACACTTGGTCTCCCGCCTCAGCTGGAGAGGCGTCCCAATTGCCCTGCAAAGCCTCGAGGAGAATCCCGAGTTGTCCCTCGCAACTAGGCAGGAGTCCTGACTTCGCTGACGAAACACGTGGGTGGAAGGGCCATCCCCGTCGTAACTCGAGAATATACCCCAGGTTCCCGCCGCAACTCGAGAAAAACCATGAGACTTCCCCCTCGCCGCGAGATGAGGCCCGATTCCCCTGCACTGCGTGCAGAGCAATTCCGTGTTGCACATCACACATGAAAGGAGCCTTGATTTCCTTGATGGCACTCCAGAGAAACCCCAAGAACACTGTTTCAAGGCTAGAGGGATCCTGAGGTCACTGTAGCAACACGAAAGAGCTCCGTGGACCAAGAATCAACACGAGATGAGAGGTTAGTCCCGGGCTTCGACTCCTGAGGAATACCACCTTACCACAAGCACCTCAAGAGGAGGCTTCTCTCAGCTCTAGGTATGTGAGAGGGACCCTGAGTTTGCGGCCTCAAGTGGAATGGACACCGCGATGCCCTGACTCGAAATAAGGCCGGATATCCCTGCAGTGACTTGAATGCAGGCTCGTCTTGCATCTCCCAAGAAGAAAGGATGTCTGAATCCCCTGTGGAGACCACAGAGAAACACCTAGTTCCCCACCTCATCGCGACTGGAGGCCTCACATCCTTTGAAAACTCCAGAGGTACGCGGAGATCAGTGCCTCCAAAGGAGACGATGCCTGACTCCTCGTGAAACTTGATAGGAGTCCCAGGATTCTTGTGGCACGTGGAAAGGGACACTTGGTCTCCCGCCTCAGCTGGAGAGGCGTTCCAATTGCCCTGCCAAGCCTCGAGGAGAATCCCGAGTTATCCCTTGCAATTAGGCAGGAGTCCTGACGTGGCTGAACAAACACATGGGTGGAAGGGCCATCCCCGTCGTAACTCGAAAATATACCCCAGGTTCCCGCCGCAACTCGAGAAAAACCATGAGACTTCCCCCTCGATGCGAGATGAGGCCCGATTCCCCTGTACTGCATGCAGAGCAATTCCGTCTTGCACATCACACATGAAAGGAGCCTTGATTTCCTTGATGGCACTCCAGAGAAACCCCAAGAACACTGTTTCAAGGATAGAGGGATCCTGAGGTCACTGTAGCAACACGAAAGAACTCTGTGGACCAAAAATCAACTCGAAAAGAGAGGTTAGTCCCTGGATTCGTCTCCAGAGGAATACCACCTTACCACAAGCACCTCAAGAGGAGGCTTCTCTCAGCTCTAGGTATGTGAGAGGGACCCTGAGTTTGCGGCCTCAAGTGGAATGGACACCGCGATGCCCTGACTCGAAATAAGGCCGGATATCCCTGCAGTGACTTCAATGCAGGCTCGTCTTGCATCTCCCAGGACGAAAGGATGTCTGAATCCCCTGTGGAAAGCACAGAGAAAGATTTAGTTCCCCACCTCATCGCGACCGATAGCCTCACATCCTTTGAAAACTCCAGAGGTACGCGGAGATCAGTGCCTCCAAAGGAGACGACGCTTGACTCCTCGTGAAACTTGATAGGAGTCCCAGGATTCCTGTGGCACTTGGAAAGGGACACTTGGTCTCCCGCCTCAGCTGGAGAGGCGTCCCAATTGCCCTGCCAAGCCTCGAGGAGAATCCAGTGTTGTCCCTCGCAACTAGGCAGGAGTCCTGACGTCGCTGAAGAAACACGTGGGTGGAAGGGCCATCCCCGTCGTAACTCGAGAATATACCCCAGGTTCCCGCCGCAACTCGAGAAAAACCATGAGACTTCCCCCTCGCCGCGAGATGAGGCCCGATTCCCCTGCACTGCGTGCAGAGCAATTCCATGTTGCACATCACACATGAAAGGAGCCTTGATTTCCTTGATGGCACTCCAGAGAAACTCCAAGAACACTGTTTCAAGGCTAGAGGGATCCTGAGGTCACTGTAGCAACACGAAAGAGCTCCGTGGGCCAAAAATCAACTCGAGATGAGAGGTTAGTCCCTGGCTTCGACTCCAGAGGAATACCACCTTACCACAAGCACCTCAAGAGGAGGCTTCTCTCAGCTCTAGGTATGTGAGAGGGACCCTGAGTTTGCGGCCTCAAGTGGAATGGACACCGCGATGCCCTGACGCGAAATAACGCTGGATATCCCTGCAGTGACTTGAATGCAGGCTCGTCTTGCATCTCCCAAGATGAAAGGATGTCTGAATCCCATGTGGAGACCACAGAGAAAGACCTAGTTCCCCACCTCATCGCGACCGGAGGCCTCACATCCTTTGAAAACTCCAGAGGTTCGCGGAGATCAGTGCCTCCAAAGGAGACGATGCCTGACTCCTCGTGAAACTTGATAGGAGTCCCAGGATTCTTGTGGCACGTGGAAAGGGACCCTTGGTCTCCCGCCTCAGCTGGAGAGGCGTCCCAATTGCCCTGCCAAGCCTCGAGGAGAATCCCGAGTTTTCCCTCGCAACTAGGCAGGAGTCCTGACGTGGCTGAACAAACACGTGGGTGGAAGGGCCATCCCCGTCGTAACTCGAGAATATACCCCAGGTTCCCGCCGCAACTCGAGAAAAACCATGAGACTTCCCCCTCGCCGCGAGATGAGGCCCGATTCCCCTGCACTGCGTGCAGAGCAATTCCGTGTTGCACATCACACATGAAAGGAGCCTTGATTTCCTTGATGGCACTCCAGAGAAACCCCAAGAACACTGTTTCAAGGCTAGAGGGATCCTGAGTTCACTGTAGCAACACGAAAGAGCTCCGTGGACCAAGAATCAACACAAGATGAGAGGTTAGTCCCTGGCTTCGACTCCTGAGGAGTACCACCTTACCACAAGCACCTCAAGAGGAGGCTTCTCTCAGCTCTAGGTATGTGAGAGGGACCCTGAGTTTGCGGCCTCAAGTGGAATGGACACCGCGATGCCCTGACTCGAAATAAAGCCGGATATCCCTGCAGTGACTTGAATGCAGGCTCGTCTTGCATCTCCCAAGAAGAAAGGATGTCTGAATCCCCTGTGGAGACCACAGAGAAACACCTAGTTCCCCACCTCATCGCGACCGCAGGCCTCACATCCTTTGAAAACTACAGAGGTACGCGGAGATCAGTGCCTCCAAAGGAGACGATGCCTGACTCCTCGTGAAACTTGATAGGAGTCCCAGGATTCTTGTGGCACGTGGAAAGGGACCCTTGGTCTCCCGTCTCAGCTGGAGAGGCGTCCCAATTGCCCTGCCAAGCCTCGAGGAGAATCCCGAGTTTTCCCTCGCAACTAGGCAGGAGTCCTGACGTGGCTGAACAAACACGTGGGTGGAAGGGCCATCCCCGTCGTAACTCGAGAATATACCCCAGGTTCCCGCCGCAACTCGAGAAAAACCATGAGACTTCCCCCTCGATGCGAGATGAGGCCCGATTCCCCTGTACTGCATGCAGAGCAATTCCGTCTTGCACATCACACATGAAAGGAGCCTTGATTTCCTTGATGGCACTCCAGAGAAACCCCAAGAACACTGTTTCAAGGCTAGAGGGATCCTGAGGTCACTGTAGCAACACGAAAGAACTCTGTGGACCAAAAATCAACTCGAAAAGAGAGGTTAGTCCCTGGATTCGTCTCCAGAGGAATACCACCTTACCACAAGCACCTCAAGAGGAGGCTTCTCTCAGCTCTAGGTATGTGAGAGGGACCCTGAGTTTGTGGCCTCAAGTGGAATGGACACCGCGATGCCCTGACTCGAAATAAGGCCGGATATCCCTGCAGTGACTTCAATGCCGGCTCGTCTTGCATCTCCCAGGACGAAAGGATGTCTGAATCCCATGTGGAAAGCACAGAGAAAGACTTAGTTCCCCACCTCATCGCGACCGATAGCCTCACATCCTTTGAAAACTCCAGAGGTACGCGGAGATCAGTGCCTCCAAAGGAGACGATGCCTGACTCCTCGTGAAACTTGATAGGAGTCCCAGGATTCCTGTGGCACTTGGAAAGGGACACTTGGTCTCCCGCCTCAGCTGGAGAGGCGTCCCAATTGCCCTGCAAAGCCTCGAGGAGAATCCCGAGTTGTCCCTCGCAACTAGGCAGGAGTCCTGACTTCGCTGACGAAACACGTGGGTGGAAGGGCCATCCCCTTCGTAACTCGAGAATATACCCCAGGTTCCCGCCGCAACTCGTGAAAAACCATGAGACTTCCCCCTCGCCGCGAGATGAGGCCCGATTCCCCTGCACTGCGTGCAGAGCAATTCCGTGTTGCACATCACACATGAAAGGAGCCTTGATTTCCTTGATGGCACTCCAGAGAAACCCCAAGAACACTGTTTCAAGGCTAGAGGGATCCTGAGGTCACTGTAGCAACACGAAAGAGCTCCGTGGACCAAGAATCAACACGAGATGAGAGGTTAGTCCCTGGCTTCGACTCCTGAGGAATACCACCTTACCACAAGCACCTCAAGAGGAGGCTTCTCTCAGCTCTAGGTATGTGAGAGGGACCCTGAGTTTGTGGCCTCAAGTGGAATGGACACCGCGATGCCCTGACTCGAAATAAGGCCGGATATCCCTGCAGTGACTTGAATGCAGGCTCGTCTTGCATCTCCCAAGAAGAAAGGATGTCTGAATCCCCTGTGGAGACCACAGAGAAACACATAGTTCCCCACCTCATCGCGACCGGAGGCCTCACATCCTTTGAAAACTCCAGAGGTACGCGGAGATCAGTGCCTCCAAAGGAGACGATGCCTGACTCCTCGTGAAACTTGATAGGAGACCCAGGATTCCTGTGGCACATGGAAAGGGACCCTTGGTCTCCCGCCTCAGCTGGAGAGGCGTCCGAATTGCCCTGCAAAGCCTCGAGGAGAATCCCGAGTTGTGTCTCGCAACTAGGCAAGAGTCCTGACGTGGCTGAACACACACGTGTGTGGAAGGGCCATCCCCGTCGTAACTCGAGAATATACCCCAGGTTCCCACCGCAACTCGAGAAAAACCATGAGACTACCCCCTCGCCGCGAGATGAGGCCCGATTCCCCTGCACTGCGTGCAGAGCAATTCCGTGTTGCACATCACACATGAAAGGAGCCTTGATTTCCTTGATGGCACTCCAGAGAAACCCCAAGAACACTGTTTCAAGGCTAGAGGGATCCTGAGGTCACTGTAGCAACACGAAAGAGCTCCGTGGACCAAGAATCAACACGAGATGAGAGGTTAGTCCCTGGCTTCGACTCCTGAGGAATACCACCTTACCACAAGCACCTCAAGAGGAGGCTTCTCTCAGCTCTAGGTATGTGAGAGGGATCCTGAGTTTGCGGCCTCAAGTGGAATGGACACCGCGATGCCCTGACTCGAAATAAGGCCGGATATCCCTGCAGTGACTTGAATGCAGATTCCTCTTGCATCTCCCAAGAAGAAAGGATGTCTGAATCCCCTGTGGAGACCACAGAGAAACACCTAGTTCCCCACCTCATCGCGACCGGAGGCCTCACATCCTTTGAAAACTCCAGAGGTACGCGGAGATCAGTGCCTCCAAAGGAGACGATGCCTGACTCCTCGTGAAACTTGATAGGAGTCCCAGGATTCTTGTGGCACGTGGAAAGGGACCCTTGGTCTCCCGCCTCAGCTGGAGAGGCGTTCCAATTGCCCTGCCAAGCCTCGAGTAAAATCCCGAGTTGTCCCTCGCAACTAGGCAGGAGTCCTGACGTGGCTGAACAAACACGTGGGTGGAAGGGACATCCCCGACGTAACTCGAGAATATACCCCAGGTTCCCGCCGCAACTCGAGAAAAACCATGAGACTTCCCCCTCGCCGCGAGATGAGGTCCGATTCCCCTGTACTGCGTGCAGAGCAATTCCGACTTGCACATCACACATGAAAGGAGCCTTGATTTCCTTGATTGCACTCCAGAGAAACCCCAAGAACACTGTTTCAAGGATAGAGGGATCCTGAGGTCACTGTAGCAACACGAAAGAACTCTGTGGACCAAAAATCAACTCGTAAAGAGAGGTTAGTCCCTGGATTCGTCTCCAGAGGAATACCACCTTACCACAAGCACCTCAAGAGGAGGCTTCTCTCAGCTCTAGGTATGTGAGAGGGACCCTGATTTTGCGGCCTCAAGTGGAATGGACACCGTGATGCCCTGACTCGAAATAAGGCCGGATATCCCAGCAGTGACTTCAATGCAGGCTCGTCTTGCATCTCCCAGGACGAAAGGATGTCTGAATCCCCTGTGGAAAGCACAGAGAAAGACTTAGTTCCCCACCTCATCGCGACCGATAGCCTCACATCCTTTGAAAACTCCAGAGGTACGCGGAGATCAGTGCCTCCAAAGGAGACGATGCCTGACTCCTCGTGAAACTTGATAGGAGTCCCAGGATTCTTGTGGCACGTGGAAAGGGACCCTTGGTCTACCGCCTCAGCTGGAGAGGCGTCCCAATTGCCCTGCCAAGACTCGAGGAGAATCCCGAGTTGTCCCTCGCAACTAGGCAGGAGTCCTAACTTCGCTGAAGAAACACGTGGGTGGAAGGGCCATCCCCATCGTAACTCGAGAATATACCCAGGTTCCCGCCGCAACTCGAGAAAAACCATGAGACTTCCCCGTCGCCGCGAGATGAGGCCCGATTCCCCTGCACTGCGTGCAGAGCAATTCCGTGTTGCACATCACACATGAAAGGAGCCTTGATTTCCTTGATGGCACTCCAGAGAAACCCCAAGAACACTGTTTCAAGGCTAGAGGGATCCTGAGGTCACTGTAGCAACACGAAAGAGCTCCGTGGGCCAAAAATCAACTCGAGATGAGAGGTTAGTCCCTGGCTTCGACTCCAGAGGAATACCACCTTACCACAAGCACCTCAAGAGGAGGCTTCTCTCAGCTCTAGGTATGTGAGAGGGACCCTGAGTTTGCGGCCTCAAGTGGAATGGACACCGCGATGCCCTGACGCGAAATAAGGCTGGATATCCCTGCAGTGACTTGAATGCAGGCTCGTCTTGCATCTCCCAAGATGAAAGGATGTCTGAATCCCCTGTGGAGACCACAGAGAAAGACCTAGTTCCCCACCTCATCGCGACCGGAGGCCTCACATCCTTTGAAAACTCCAGAGGTACGCGGAGATCAGTGCCTCCAAAGGAGACGATGCCTGACTCCTCGTGAAACTTGATAGGAGTCCCAGGATTCCTGTGGCACGTGGAAAGGGACCCTTGGTCTCCCGCCTCAGCTGGAGAGGCGTCCCAATTGCCTTGCCAAGCCTCGAGGAGAATCCCGAGTTGTGTCTCACAACTAGGCAAGAGTCCTGACGTGGCTGAACAAACACGTGTGTGGAAGGGCCATCCCCGTCGTAACTCGAGAATATACCCCAGGTTCCCGCCGCAACTCGAGAAAAACCATGAGACTTCCCCCTCGCCGCGAGATGAGGCCCGATTTCCCTGCACTGCGTGCAGAGCAATTCCGTGATGCACATCACACATGAAAGGAGCCTTGATTTCCTTCATGGCACTCCAGAGAAACCCCAAGAACACTGTTTCAAGGCTAGAGGGATCCTGAGGTCACTGTAGCAACACGAAAGAGCTCCGTGGACCCAAAATCAACTCGAGATGAGAGGTTAGTCCCTGGCTTCGACTCCAGAGGAATACCACCTTACCACAAGCACCTCAAGAGGAGGCTTCTCTCAGCTCTAGGTATGTGAGAGGGACCCTGAGTTTGCGGCCTCAAGTGGAATGGACACCGCGATACCCTGACTCGAAATAAGGCCGGATATCCCTGCAGTGACTGGAATGCAGGCTCGTCTTGCATCTCCCAAGACGAAAGGGTGTCTGAATCCCCTGTGGAGACCACAGAGAAAGACCTAGTTCCCCATCTCATCGCGACAGGAGGCCTCAAATCCTTTGAAAACTCCAGAGGTATGCGGAGATTAGTGCCTCCAAAGGAGACGATGCCTGACTCCTCGTGAAACTTGATAGGAGACCCAGGATTCCTGTGGCACGTGGAAAGGGATCCTTGGTCTCCCGTCTCAGCTGGAGAGGCGTCCCAATTGCCCTGCAAAGCCTCGAGGAGAATCCCGAGTTGTCCCTCGCAACTAGGCAGGAGTCCTGACATGGCTGAACACACACGTGTGTGGAAGGGCCATCCCCGTCGTAACTCGAGAATATACCCCAGGTTCCCGCCGCAACTCGAGAAAAACCATGAGACTTCCCCCTCGCCGCGAGATGAGGCCCGATTCCCCTGCACTGCGTGCAGAGCAATTCCGTGTTGCACATCACACATGAAAGGAGCCTTGATTTCCTTGATGGCACTCCAGAGAAACCCCAAGAACACTGTTTCAAGGCTAGAGGGATCCTGAGGTCACTGTAGCAACACCAAAGAGCTCCGTGGACCAAGAATCAACACAAGATGAGAGGTTAGTCCCTGGCTTCGACTCCTGAGGAGTACCACCTTACCACAAGCACCTCAAGAGGAGGCTTCTCTCAGCTCTAGGTATGTGAGAGGGATCCTGAGTTTGCAGCCTCAAGTGGAATTGACACCGCGATGCCCTGACTCGAAATAAAGCCGGATATCCCTGCAGTGACTTGAATGCAGGCTCGTCTTGCATCTCCCAAGAAGAAAGGATGTCTGAATGCCCTGTGGAGACCACAGAGAAACACCTAGTTCCCCACCTCATCGCGACCGCAGGCCTCACATCCTTTGAAAACTACAGAGGTACGCGGAGATCAGTGCCTCCAAAGGAGACGATGCCTGACTCCTCGTGAAACTTGATAGGAGTCCCAGGATTCTTGTGGCACGTGGAAAGGGACCCTTGGTCTCCCGCCTCAGCTGGAGAGGCGTCCCAATTGCCCTGCCAAGCCTCGAGGAGAATCCCGAGTTTTCCCTCGCAACTAGGCAGGAGTCCTGACGTGGCTGAACAAACACGTGGGTGGAAGGGCCATCCCCGTCGTAACTCGAGAATATACCCCAGGTTCCCGCCGCAACTCGAGAAAAACCATGAGACTTCCCCCTCGATGCGAGATGAGGCCCGATTCCCCTGTACTGCGTGCAGAGCAATTCCGTCTTGCACATCACACATGAAAGGAGCCTTGATTTCCTTGATGGCACTCCAGAGAAACCCCAAGAACACTGTTTCAAGGATAGAGGGATCCTGAGGTCACTGTAGCAACACGAAAGAACTCTGTGGACCAAAAATCAACTCGAAAAGAGAGGTTAGTCCCTGGATTCATCTCCAGAGGAATACCACCTTACCACAAGCACCTCAAGAGGAGGCTTCTCTCAGCTCTAGGTATGTGAGAGGGACCCTGAGTTTGTGGCCTCAAGTGGAATGGACACCGCGATGCCCTGACTCGAAATAAGGCCGGATATCCCTGCAGTGACTTCAATGCAGGCTTGTCTTGCATCTCCCAGGACGAAAGGATGTCTGAATCCCCTGTGGAAAGCACAGAGAAAGAGTTAGTTCCCCACCTCATCGCGACCGATAGCCTCACATCCTTTGAAAACTCCAGAGGTACGCGGAGATCAGTGCCTCCAAAGGAGACGATGCCTGACTCCTCGTGAAACTTGATAGGAGTCCCAGGATTCCTGTGGCACTTGGAAAGGGACACTTGGTCTCCCGCCTCAGCTGGAGAGGCGTCCCAATTGCCCTGCAAAGCCTCGAGGAGAATCCCGAGTTGTCCCTCGCAACTAGGCAGGAGTCCTGACTTCGCTGACGAAACACGTGGGTGGAAGGGCCATCCCCGTCGTAACTCGAGAATATACCCCAGGTTCCCGCCGCAACTCGAGAAAAACCATGAGACTTCCCCCTCGCCGCGAGATGAGGCCCGATTCCCCTGCACTGCGTGCAGAGCAATTCCGTGTTGCACATCACACATGAAAGGAGCCTTGATTTCCTTGATGGCACTCCAGAGAAACCCCAAGAACACTGTTTCAAGGCTAGAGGGATCCTGAGGTCACTGTAGCAACACGAAAGAGCTCCGTGGACCAAGAATCAACACGAGATGAGAGGTTAGTCCCTGGCTTCGACTCCTGAGGAATACCACCTTACCACAAGCACCTCAAGAGGAGGCTTCTCTCAGCTCTAGGTATGTGAGAGGGACCCTGAGTTTGCGGCCTCAAGTGGAATGGACACCGCGATGCCCTGACTCGAAATAAGGCCGGATATCCCTGCAGTGACTTGAATGCAGGCTCGTCTTGCATCTCCCAAGAAGAAAGGATGTCTGAATCCCCTGTGGAGACCACAGAGAAACACCTAGTTCCCCACCTCATCGCGACTGGAGGCCTCACATCCTTTGAAAACTCCAGAGGTACGCGGAGATCAGTGCCTCCAAAGGAGACGATGCCTGACTCCTCGTGAAACTTGATAGGAGTCCCAGGATTCTTGTGGCACGTGGAAAGGGACACTTGGTCTCCCGCCTCAGCTGGAGAGGCGTTCCAATTGCCCTGCCAAGCCTCGAGGAGAATCCCGAGTTGTCCCTCGCAACTAGGCAGGAGTCCTGACGTGGCTGAACAAACACATGGGTGGAAGGGCCATCCCCGTCGTAACTCGAAAATATACCCCAGGTTCCCGCCGCAACTCGAGAAAAACCATGAGACTTCCCCCTCGATGCGAGATGAGGCCCGATTCCCCTGTACTGCATGCAGAGCAATTCCGTCTTGCACATCACACATGAAAGGAGCCTTGATTTCCTTGATGGCACTCCAGAGAAACCCCAAGAACACTGTTTCAAGGATAGAGGGATCCTGAGGTCACTGTAGCAACACGAAAGAACTCTGTGGACCAAAAATCAACTCGAAAAGAGAGGTTAGTCCCTGGATTCGTCTCCAGAGGAATACCACCTTACCACAAGCACCTCAAGAGGAGGCTTCTCTCAGCTCTAGGTATGTGAGAGGGACCCTGAGTTTGCGGCCTCAAGTGGAATGGACACCGCGATGCCCTGACTCGAAATAAGGCCGGATATCCCTGCAGTGACTTCAATGCAGGCTCGTCTTGCATCTCCCAGGACGAAAGGATGTCTGAATCCCCTGTGGAAAGCACAGAGAAAGATTTAGTTCCCCACCTCATCGCGACCGATAGCCTCACATCCTTTGAAAACTCCAGAGGTACGCGGAGATCAGTGCCTCCAAAGGAGACGACGCTTGACTCCTCGTGAAACTTGATAGGAGTCCCAGGATTCCTGTGGCACTTGGAAAGGGACACTTGGTCTCCCGCCTCAGCTGGAGAGGCGTCCCAATTGCCCTGCCAAGCCTCGAGGAGAATCCAGAGTTGTCCCTCGCAACTAGGCAGGAGTCCTGACGTCGCTGAAGAAACACGTGGGTGGAAGGGCCATCCCCGTCGTAACTCGAGAATATACCCCAGGTTCCCGCCGCAACTCGAGAAAAACCATGAGACTTCCCCCTCGCCGCGAGATGAGGCCCGATTCCCCTGCACTGCGTGCAGAGCAATTCCATGTTGCACATCACACATGAAAGGAGCCTTGATTTCCTTGATGGCACTCCAGAGAAACTCCAAGAACACTGTTTCAAGGCTAGAGGGATCCTGAGGTCACTGTAGCAACACGAAAGAGCTCCGTGGGCCAAAAATCAACTCGAGATGAGAGGTTAGTCCCTGGCTTCGACTCCAGAGGAATACCACCTTACCACAAGCACCTCAAGAGGAGGCTTCTCTCAGCTCTAGGTATGTGAGAGGGACCCTGAGTTTGCGGCCTCAAGTGGAATGGACACCGCGATGCCCTGACGCGAAATAACGCTGGATATCCCTGCAGTGACTTGAATGCAGGCTCGTCTTGCATCTCCCAAGATGAAAGGATGTCTGAATCCCCTGTGGAGACCACAGAGAAAGACCTAGTTCCCCACCTCATCGCGACCGGAGGCCTCACATCCTTTGAAAACTCCAGAGGTTCGCGGAGATCAGTGCCTCCAAAGGAGACGATGCCTGACTCCTCGTGAAACTTGATAGGAGTCCCAGGATTCCTGTGGCACGTGGAAAGGGACCCTTGGTCTCCCGCCTCAGCTGGAGAGGCGTCCCAATTGCCTTGCCAAGCCTCGAGGAGAATCACGAGTTGTGTCTCGCAACTAGGCAAGAGTCCTGACGTTGCTGAACAAACACGTGTGTGGAAGGGCCATCCCCGTCGTAACTCGAGAATATACCTCAGGTTCCCGCCGCAACTCGAGAAAAACCATGAGACTTCCCCCTCGCCGCGAGATGAGGCCCGATTCCCCTGCACTGCGTGCAGAGCAATTCTGTGTTGCACATCACACATGAAAGGAGCCTTGATTTACTTCATGGCACTCCAGGGAAACCCCAAGAACACTGTTTCAAGGCTAGAGGGATCCTGAGGTCACTGTATCAACACGAAAGAACTCTGTGGACCAAAAATCAACTCGAGATGAGAGGTTAGTCCCTGGCTTCGACTCCAGAGGAATACCACCTTACCACAAGCACCTCAAGAGGAGGCTTCTCTCAGCTCTAGGTATGTGAGAGGGACCCTGAGTTTGCGGCCTCAAGTGGAATGGACACCGCGATGCCCTGACTCGAAATAAGGCCGGATATCCCTGCAGTGACTGGAATGCAGGCTCGTCTTGCATCTCCCAAGACGAAAGGGTGTCTGAATCCCCTGTGGAGACCACAGAGAAAGACCTAGTTCCCCACGTCATCGCGACAGGAGGCCTCAAATCCTTTGAAAACTCCAGAGGTATGCGGAGATCAGTGCCTCCAAAGGAGACGATGCCTGACTCCTCGTGAAACTTGATAGGAGACCCAGGATTCCTGTGGCACGTGGAAAGGGACCCTTGGTCTCCCGTCTCAGCTGGAGAGGCGTCCCAATTGCCCTGCAAAGCCTCGAGGAGAATCCCGAGTTGACCCTCGCAACTAGGCAGGAGTCCTGACATGGCTGAACACACACGTGGGTGGAAGGGCCATCCCCGTCGTAACTCGGGAATATACCCCAGGTTCCCGCCGCAACTCGAGAAAAAACATGAGACTTCCCCCTCGCCGCGAGATGAGGCCCGATTCCCCTGCACTGCGTGCAGAGCAATTCTGTGTTGCACATCACACATGAAAGGAGCCTTGATTTCCTTCATGGCACTCCAGAGAAACCCCAAGAACACTGTTTCAAGGCTAGAGGGATCCTGAGGTCACTGTAGCAACACGAAAGAGCTCCGTGGACCAAGAATCAACACGAGATGAGAGGTTAGTCCCTGGCTTCGACTCCTGAGGAATACCACCTTACCACAAGCACCTCAAGAGGAGGCTTCTCTCAGCTCTAGGTATGTGAGAGGGATCCTGAGTTTGCGGCCTCAAGTGGAATGGACACCACGATGCCCTGACTCGAAATAAGGCCGGATATCACTGCAGTGACTTGAATGCAGGCTCGTCTTGCATCTCCCAAGGAGAAAGGATGTCTGAATCCCCTGTGGAGACCACAGAGAGACACCTAGTTCCCCACCTCATCGCGACCGGAGGCCTCACATCCTTTGAAAACTCCAGAGGTACGCGGAGATCAGTGCCTCCAAAGGAGACGATGCCTGACTCCTCGTGAAACTTGATAGGAGTCCCAGGATTCTTGTGGCACGTGCAAAGGGACACTTGGTCTCCCGCCTCAGCTGGAGAGGCGTTCCAATTGCCCTGCCAAGCCTCGAGGAGAATCCCGAGTTGTCCCTCGCAACTAGGCAGGAGTCCTGACGTGGCTGAACAAACACGTGGGTGGAAGGGCCATCCCCGTCGTAACTCGAGAATATACCCCAGGTTCCCGCCGCAACTCGAGAAAAACCATGAGACTTCCCCCTCGATGCGAGATGAGGCCCGATTCCCCTGTACTGCGTGCAGAGCAATTCCGTCTTGCACATCACACATGAAAGGAGCCTTGATTTCCTTGATGGCACTCCAGAGAAACCCCAAGAACACTGTTTCAAGGATACAGGGATCCTGAGGTCACTGTAGCAACACGAAAGAACTCTGTGGACCAAAAATCAACTCGAAAAGAGAGGTTAGTCCCTGGATTCGTCTCCAGAGGAATACCACCTTACCACAAGCACCTCAAGAGGAGGCTTCTCTCAGCTCTTGGTATGTGAGAGGGACCCTGAGTTTGCGGCCTCAAGTGGAATGGACACCGCGATGCCCTGACTCGAAATAAGGCCGGATATCCCTGCAGTGACTTCAATGCAGGCTCGTCTTGCATCTCCCAGGACGAAAGGATGTCTGAATCCCCTGTGGAAAGCACAGAGAAAGATTCAGTTCCCCACCTCATTGCGACCGATAGCCTCACATCCTTTGAAAACTCCAGAGGTACGCGGAGATCAGTGCCTCCAAAGGAGACGATGCCTGACTCCTCGTGAAACTTGATAGGAGTCCCAGGATTCCTGTGGCACTTGGAAAGGGACACTTGGTCTCCCGCCTCAGCTGGAGAGGCGTCCCAATTGCCCTGCCAAGCCTCGAGGAGAATCCCGAGTTGTCCCTTGCAACTAGGCAGGAGTCCTGACGTGGCTGAACAAACACGTGGGTGGAAGGGCCATCCCCGTCGTAACTCGAGAATATACCCTAGGTTCCCGCCGCA
The DNA here is from genome assembly GCF_910594005.1 of Cervus elaphus. Classification (NCBI taxonomy): domain Eukaryota; kingdom Metazoa; phylum Chordata; class Mammalia; order Artiodactyla; family Cervidae; genus Cervus; species Cervus elaphus. Next base: position 7,812,328 of record NC_057834.1, on the reverse strand, counting down.
ACTCGAGAAAAACCATGAGACTTCCCCCTCGCCGCGAGATGAGGCCCGATTCCCCTGCACTGCGTGCAGAGCAATTCCGTGTTGCACATCACACATGAAAGGAGCCTTGATTTCCTTGATGGCACTCCAGAGAAACCCCAAGAACACTGTTTCAAACTAGAGGGATCCTGAGGTCACTGTAGCAACACGAAAGAGCTCCGTGGGCCAAAAATCAGCTCGAGATGAGAGGTTAGTCCCTGGCTTCGACTCCAGAGGAATACCACCTTACCACAAGCACCTCAAGAGGAGGCTTCTCTCAGCTCTAGGTATGTGAGAGGGACCCTGAGTTTGCGGCCTCAAGTGGAATGGACACCGCGATGCCCTGACTCGAAATAAGGCCGGATATCCCTGCAGTGACTTCAATGCAGGCCCGTCTTGCATCTCCCAGGACGAAAGGATGTCTGAATCCCCTGTGGAAAGCACAGAGAAAGATTTAGTTCCCCACCTCATCGCGACCGATAGCCTCACATCCTTTGAAAACTCCAGAGGTACGCGGAGATCAGTGCCTCCAAAGGAGACGATGCCTGACTCCTCGTGAAACTTGATAGGAGTCCCAGGATTCCTGTGGCACTTGGAAAGGGACACTTGGTCTCCCGCCTCAGCTGGAGAGGCGTCCCAATTGCCCTGCAAAGCCTCGAGGAGAATCCCGAGTTGTCCCTCGCAACTAGGCAGGAGTCCTGACGTCGCTGAAGAAACACGTGGGTGGAAGGGCCATCCCCGTCATAACTCGAGAATATACCCCAGGTTCCCGCCGCAACTCGAGAAAAACCATGAGACTTCCCCCTCGCCGCGAGATGAGGCCCGATTCCCCTGCACTGCGTGCAGAGCAATTCCGTGTTGCACATCACACATGAAAGGAGCCTTGATTTCCTTGATGGCACTCCAGAGAAACCCCAAGAACACTGTTTCAAGGCTAGAGGGATCCTGAGGTCACTGTAGCAACACGAAAGAGCTCCGTGGGCCAAAAATCAACTCGAAAAGAGAGGTTAGTCCCTGGATTCGACTCCAGAGGAATACCACCTTACCACAAGCACCTCAAGAGGAGGCTTCTCTCAGCTCTAGGTATGTGAGAGGGACCCTGAGTTTGCGGCCTCAAGTGGAATGGACACCGCGATGCCCTGACGCGAAATAAGGCTGGATATCCCTGCAGTGACTTGAATGCAGGCTCGTCTTGCATCTCCCAAGATGAAAGGATGTCTGAATCCCCTGTGGAGACCACAGAGAAAGACCTAGTTCCCCACCTCATCGCGATCGGAGGCCTCACATCCTTTGAAAACTCCAGAGGTACGCGGAGATCAGTGCCTCCAAAGGAGACGATGCCTGACTCCTCGTGAAACTTGATAGGAGTCCCAGGATTCCTGTGGCACTTGGAAAGGGACCCTTGGTCTCCCGCCTCAGCTGGAGAGGCGTCCCAATTGCCTTGCCAAGCCTCGAGGAGAATGCCGAGTTGTGTCTCGCAACTAGGCAAGAGTCCTGACGTGGCTGAACAAACACGTGTGTGGAAGGGCCATCCCCGTCGTAACTCGAGAATATACCCCAGGTTCCCGCCGCAACTCGAGAAAAACCATGAGACTTCCCCCTCGCCGCGAGATGAGGCCCGATTCCCCTGCACTGCGTGCAGAGCAATTCTGTGTTGCACATCACACATGAAAGGAGCCTTGATTTCCTTCATGGCACTCCAGAGAAACCCCAAGAACACTGTTTCAAGGCTAGAGGGATCCTGAGGTCACTGTAGCAACACGAAAGAGCTCCGTGGACCAAAAATCAACTCGAGATGAGAGGTTAGTCCCTGGCTTCGACTCCAGAGGAATACCACCTTACCACAAGCACCTCAAGAGGAGGCTTCTCTCAGCTCTAGGTATGTGAGAGGGACCCTGAGTTTGTGGCCTCAAGTGGAATGGACACCGTGATGCCCTGACTCAAAATAAGGCCGGATATCCCTGCAGTGACTGGAATGCAGGCTCGTCTTGCATCTCCCAAGACGAAAGGGTGTCTGAATCCCCTGTGGAGACCACAGAGAAAGACCTAGTTCCCCACCTCATCGCGACAGGAGGCCTCAAATCCTTTGAAAACTCCAGAGGTATGCGGAGATCAGTGCCTCCAAAGGAGACGATGCCTGACTCCTCGTGAAACTTGATAGGAGACCCAGGATTCCTGTGGCACGTGGAAAGGGACCCTTGGTCTCCCGTCTCAGCTGGAGAGGCGTCCCAATTGCCCTGCAAAGCCTCGAGGAGAATCCCGAGTTGTCCCTCGCAACTAGGCAGGAGTCCTGACATGGCTGAACACACACGTGTGTGCAAGGGCCATCCCCGTCGTAACTCGAGAATATACCCCAGGTTCCCGCCGCAACTCGAGAAAAACCATGAGACTTCCCCCTCACCGCAAGATGAGGCCCGATTCCCCTGCACTGCGTGCAGAGCAATTCCGTGTTGCCCCTCACACATGAAAGGAGCCTTGCTTTCCTTGATGGCACTCCAGAGAAACCCCAAGAACACTGTTTCAAGGCTAGAGGGATCCTGAGGTCACTGTAGCAACACAAAAGAGCTCCGTGGACCAAGAATCAACAAGAGATGAGAGGTTAGTCCCTGGCTTCGACTCCTGAGGAATACCACCTTACCACAAGCACCTCAAGAGGAGGCTTCTCTCAGCTCTAGGTATGTGAGAGGGATCCTGAGTTTGCGGCCTCAAGTGGAATGGACACCGCGATGCCCTGACTCGAAATAAGGCCGGATATCCCTGCAGTGACTTGAATGCAGGATCGTCTTGAATCTCCCAAGAAGAAAGGATGTCTGAATCCCCTGTGGAGACCACAGAGAAACACCTAGTTCCCCACCTCATCGCGACCGCAGGCCTCACATCCTTTGAAAACTCCAGAGGTACGCGGAGATCAGTGCCTCCAAAGGAGACGATGCCTGACTCCTCGTGAAACTTGATAGGAGTCCCAGGATTCTTGTGGCACGTGGAAAGGGACCCTTGGTCTCCCGTCTCAGCTGGAGAGGCGTTCCAATTGCCCTGCCAAGCCTCGAGGAGAATCCCGAGTTGTCCCTCGCAACTAGGCAGGAGTCCTGCCTTGGCTGAAGAAACACGTGGGTGGAAGGGCCATCCCCGTCGTAACTCGAGAATATACCCCAGGTTCCCGCCGCAACTCGAGAAAAACCATGAGACTTCCCCCTCGATGCGAGATGAGGCCCGATTCCCCTGTACTGCGTGCAGAGCAATTCCGTCTTGCACATCACACATGAAAGGAGCCTTGATTTCCTTGATGGCACTCCAGAGAAAACCCAAGAACACTGTTTCAAGGCTAGAGGGATCCTGAGGTCACTGTAGCAACACGAAAGAACTCTGTGGACCAAAAATCAACTCGAAAAGAGAGGTTAGTCCCTGGATTCGTCTCCAGAGGAATACCACCTTACCACAAGCACCTCAAGAGGAGGCTTCTCTCAGCTCTAGGTATGTGAGAGGGACCCTGAGTTTGCGGCCTCAAGTGGAATGGACACCGCGATGCCCTGACTCGAAATAAGGCCGGATATCCCTGCAGTGACTTCAATGCAGGCTCGTCTTGCATCTCCCATGAAGAAAGGATGTCTGAATCCCCTGTGGAAAGCACAGAGAAAGACTTAGTTCCCCACCTCATCGCGACCGATAGCCTCACATCCTTTGAAAACTCCAGAGGTACGCGGAGATCAGTGCCTCCAAAGGAGACGATGCCTGACTCCTCGTGAAACTTGATAGGAGTCCCAGGATTCCTGTGGCACTTGGAAAGGGACACTTGGTCTCCCGCCTCAGCTGGAGAGGCGTCCCAATTGCCGTGTAAAGCCTCGAGGAGAATCCCGAATTGTCCCTCGCAACTAGGCAGGAGTCCTGACGTCGCTGAAGAAACACGTGGGTGGAAGGGCCATCCCCGTCATAACTCGAGAATATACCCCAGGTTCCCGCCGCAACTCGAGAAAAACCATGAGACTTCCCCCTCGCCGCGAGATGAGGCCCGATTCCCCTGCGCTGCGTGCAGAGCAATTCCGTGTTGCACATCACACATGAAAGGAGCCTTGATTTCCTTGATGGCACTCCAGAGAAATCCCAAGAACACTGTTTCAAGGCTAGAGGGATCCTGAGGTCACTGTAGCAACACGAAAGAGCTCCGTGGGCCAAAAATCAACTCGAGATGAGAGGTTAGTCCCTGGCTTCGACTCCAGAGGAATGCCACCTTACCACAAGCACCTCAAGAGGAGGCTTCTCTCAGCTCTAGGTATGTGAGAGGGACCCTGAGTTTGCGGCCTCAAGTGGAATGGACACCGCGATTCCCTGACGCGAAATAAGGCCGGGTATCCCTGCAGTGACTTGAATGCAGGCTCGTCTTGCATCTCCCAAGATGAAAGGATGTCTGAATCCCCTGTGGAGACCACAGAGAAAGACCTAGTTCCCCACCTCATCGCGACCGGAGGCCTCACATCCTTTGAAAACTCCAGAGGTACGCGGAGATCAGTGCCTCCAAAGGAGACGATGCCTGACTCCTCGTGAAACTTGATAGGAGTCCCAGGATTTCTGGGGCACGTGGAAAGGGAGCCTTGGTCTCCCGCCTCAGCTGGAGAGGCGTCCCAATTGCCTTGCCAAGCCTCGAGGAGAATCCCGAGTTGTGTCTCGCAACTAGGCAAGAGTCCTGACGTGGCTGAACAAACACGTGTGTGGAAGGGCCATCCCCGTCGTAACTCGAGAATATACCCCAGGTTCCCGCCGCAACTCGAGAAAAACCATGAGACTTCCCCCTCGCCGCGAGATGAGGCCCGATTCCCCTGCACTGCGTGCAGAGCAATTCTGTGTTGCACATCACACATGAAAGGAGCCTTGATTTCCTTCATGGCACTCCAGAGAAACCCCAAGAACACTGTTTCAAGGCGAGAGGGATCCTGAGGTCACTGTAGCAACACGAAAGAGCTCCGTGGACCAAAAATCAACTCGAGATGAGAGGTTAGTCCCTGGCTTCGACTCCAGAGGAATACCACCAGACCACAAGCACCTCAAGAGGAGGCTTCTCTCAGCTCTAGGTATGTGAGAGGGACCCTGAGTTTGCGGCCTCAAGTGGAATGGACACCACGATGCCCTGACTCGAAATAAGGCCGGATATCCCTGCAGTGACTGGAATGCAGGCTCGTCTTGCATCTCCCAAGACGAAAGGGTGTCTGAATCCCCTGTGGAGACCACAGAGAAAGACCTAGTTCCCCACCTCATCGCGACAGGAGGCCTCACATCCTTTGAAAACTCCAGAGGTACGCGGAGATCAGTGCCTCCAAAGGAGACGATGCCTGACTCCTCGTGAAACTTGATAGGAGACCCAGGATTCCTGTGGCACATGGAAAGGGACCCTTGGTCTCCCGCCTCAGCTGGAGAGGCGTCCCAATTGCCCTGCAAAGCCTCGAGGAGAATCCCGAGTTGTCCCTCGCAACTAGGCAGGAGTCCTGACATGGCTGAACACACACGTGTGTGGAAGGTTCATACCCGTCGTAACTCGAGAATATACCCCAGGTTCCCGCCGCAACTCGAGAAAAACCATGAGACTACCCCCTCGCCGCGAGATGAGGCCCGATTCCCCTGCACTGCGTGCAGAGCAATTCCGTGTTGCACATCACACATGAAAGGAGCCTTGATTTCCTTGATGGCACTCCAGAGAAACCCCAAGAACACTGTTTCAAGGCTAGAGGGATCGTGAGGTCACTGTAGCAACACGAAAGAGCTCCGTGGACCAAGAATCAACACGAGATGAGAGGTTAGTCCCTGGCTTCGACTCCTGAGGAATACCACCTTACCACAAGCACCTCAAGAGGAGGCTTCTCTCAGCTCTAGGTATGTGAGAGGGATCCTGAGTTTGCGGCCTCAAGTGGAATGGACACCGCGATGCCCTGACTCGAAATAAGGCCGGATATCCCTGCAGTGACTTGAATGCAGGCTCCTCTTGCATCTCCCAAGAAGAAAGGATGTCTGAATCCCCTGTGGAGACCACAGAGAAAGACCTAGTTCCCCACCTCATCGCGACCGGAGGCCTCACATCCTTTGAAAACTCCAGAGGTACGCGGAGATCAGTGCCTCCAAAGGAGACGATGCCTGACTCCTCGTGAAACTTGATAGGAGTCCCAGGATTCTTGTGGCACGTGGAAAGGGACCCTTGGTCTCCCGCCTCAGCTGGAGAGGCGTTCCAATTGCCCTGCCAAGCCTCGAGGAGAATCCCGAGTTGTCCCTCGCAACTAGGCAGGAGTCCTGTCGTGGCTGAACAAACACGTGGGTGGAAAGGCCATCCCCGTCGTAACTCGAGAATATACCCCAGGTTCCCGCCGCAACTCGAGAAAAACCATGAGACTTCCCTCTCGATGCGAGATGAGGCCCGATTCCCCTGTACTGCGTGCAGAGCAATTCCGTCTTGCACATCACACATGAAAGGAGCCTTGATTTCCTTGATGGCACTCCAGAGAAACCCGAAGAACACTGTTTCAAGGATAGAGGGATCCTGAGGTCACTGTAGCAACACGAAAGAACTCTGTGGACCACAAATCAACTCGAAAAGAGAGGTTAGTCCCTGGATTCGTCTCCAGAGGAATACCACCTTACCACAAGCACCTCAAGAGGAGGCTTCTCTCAGCTCTAGGTATGTGAGAGGGTCCCTGAGTTTGCGGCCTCAAGTGGAATGGACACCGCGATGCCCTGACTCGAAATAAGGCCGGATATCCCTGCAGTGACTTCAATGCAGGCTCGTCTTGCATCTCCCAGGACGAAAGGATGTCTGAATCCCCTGTGGAAAGCACAGAGAAAGACTTAGTTCCCCACCTCATCGCGACCGGAGGCCTCACATCCTTTGAAAACTCCAGAGGTACGCGGAGATCAGTGCCTCCAAAGGAGACGATGCCTGACTCCTCGTGACACTTGATAGGAGTCCCAGGATTCCTGTGGCACGTGGAAAGGGACACTTGGTCTCCCGTCTCAGCTGGAGAGGCGTCCCAATTGCCCTGCAAAGCCTCGAGGAGAATCCCGAGTTGTCCCTCGCAACTAGGCAGGAGTCCTGACATGACTGAACACACACGTGTTTGGAAGGGCCATCCCCGTCGTAACTCGAGAATATACCCCAAGTTCCCGCCGCAACTCGAGAAAAACCATGAGACTTCCCCCTCGCCGCGAGATGAGGCCCGATTCCCCTGCACTGCGTGCAGAGCAATTCCGTGTTCCACATCACACATGAAAGGAGCCTTGATTTCCTTGATGGCACTCCAGAGAAACCCCAAGAACACTGTTTCAAGGCTAGAGGGATCCTGAGGTCACTGTAGCAACACGAAAGAGCTCCGAGGACCAAGAATCAACACGAGATGAGAGGTTAGTCCATGGCTTCGACTCCTGAGGAATACCACCTAACCACAAGCACCTCAAGAGGAGGCTTCTCTCAGCTCTAGGTATGTGAGAGGGACCCTGAGTTTGCGGCCTCAAGTGGAATGGACACCGCGATGCCCTGACGCGAAATAAGGCCGGATATCCCTGCAGTGACTTGAATGCAGGCTCGTCTTGCATCTCCCAAGAAGAAAGGATGTCTGAATCCCCTGTGGAGACCACAGAGAAACACCTAGTTCCCCACCTCATCGCGACCGGAGGCCTCACATCCTTTGAAAACTCCAGAGGTACGCGGAGATCAGTGCCTTCAAAGGAGACGATGCCTGACTCCTCGTGAAACTTGATAGGAGTCCCAGGATTCTTGTGGCACGTGGAAAGGGACCCTTGGTCTCCCGCCTCAGCTGGAGAGGCGTTCCAATTGCCCTGCCAAGCCTCGAGGAGAATCCCGAGTTGTCCCTCGCAACTAGGCAGGAGTCCTGACGTGGCTGAACAAACACGTGGGTGGAAGGGCCATCCCCGTCGTAACTCGAGAATATACCCCAGGTTCCCGCCGCAACTCGGGAAAAACCATGAGACTTCCCCCTCGATGCGAGATGAGGCCCAATTCCCCTGTACTGCGTGCACAGCAATTCCGTCTTGCACATCACACATGAAAGGAGCCTTGATTTCCTTGATGGCACTCCAGAGAAACCCCAAGAACACTGTTTCAAGGATAGAGGGATCCTGAGGTCACTGTAGCAACACGAAAGAACTCTGTGGACCAAAAATCAACACGAAAAGAGAGGTTAGTCCCTGGATTAGTCTCCAGAGGAATACCACCTTACCACAAGCACCTCAAGAGGAGGCTTCTCTCAGCTCTAGGTATGTGAGAGAGATCCTGAGTTTGCGGCCTCAAGTGGAATGGACACTGCTATGCCCTGACTCGAAATAAGGCCGGATATCCCTGCAGTGACTTCAATGCAGGCTCGTCTTGCATCTCCCAGGACGAAAGGATGTCTGAATCCCCTGTGGAAAGCACAGAGAAAGACTTAGTTCCCCACCTCATCGCGACCGGAGGCCTCACATCCTTTGAAAACTCCAGAGGTACGCGGAGATCAGTGCCTCCAAAGGAGACGATGCCTGACTCCTCGTGAAACTTGATAGGAGTCCCAGGATTCCTGTGGCACTTGGAAAGGGACACAGGGTCTCCCGCCTCAGCTGGAGAGGCGTCCCAATTGCCCTGCCAAGCCTCGAGGAGAATCCAGAGTTGTCCCTCGCAACTAGGCAGGAGTCCTGACGTGGCTGAACAAACACGTGGGTGGAAGGGCCATCCCCATCCTAACTCGAGAATATACCCCAGGTTCCCGCCGAAACTCGAGAAAAACCATGAGACTTCCCCCTCGCCGCGAGATGAGGCCCGATTCCCCTGCACTGCGTGCAGAGCAATTCCGTGTTGCACATCACACATGAAAGGAGCCTTGATTTCCTTGATGGCACTCCAGAGAAACCCCAACAACACTGTTTCAAGGCTAGAGGGATCCTCAGGTCACTGTAGCAACACGAAAGAGCTCCGTGGGCCAAAAATCAACTCGAGATGAGAGATTAGTCCCTGGCTTCGACTCCAGAGGAATACCACCTTACCAGAAGCACCTCAAGAGGAGGCTTCTCTCAGCTCTAGGTATGTGAGAGGGACCCTGAGTTTGCGGCCTCAAGTGGAATGGACTCCGCGATGCCCTGACGCGAAATAAGGCTGGATATCCCTGCAGTGACTTGAATGCAGGCTCGTCTTGCATCTCCCAAGATGAAAGGATGTCTGAATCCCCTGTGGAGACCACAGAGAAAGACCTAGATCCCCACCTCATCGCGACCGGAGGCCTCACATCCTTTGAAAACTCCAGAGGTACGCGGAGATCAGTGCCTCCAAAGGAGACGATGCCTGACTCCTCGTGAAACTTGATAGGAGTCCCAGGATTCTTGTGGCACGTGGAAAGGGACCCTTGGTCTCCCGCCTCAGCTGGAGAGGCGTTCCAATTGCCTGCCAAACCTCGAGGAGAATCCCGAGTTGTCCCTCGCAACTAGGCAGGAGTCCTGACGTGGCTGAACAAACACGTGGGTGGAAGGGCCATCCCCGTCGTAACTCGAGAATATACCCCAGGTTCCCGCCGCAACTCGAGAAAAACCATGAGACTTCCCCCTCGCCGCGAGATGAGGCCCGATTCCCCTGCACTGCGTGCAGAGCAATTCTGTGTTGCACATCACACATGAAAGGAGCGTTGATTTCCTTGATGGCACTCCAGAGAAACCCCAAGAACACTGTTTCAAGGCGAGAGGGATCCTGAGGTCACTGTAGCAACACGAAAGAGCTCCGTGGACCAAAAATCAACTCGAGATGAGAGGTTAGTCCCTGGCTTCGACTCCAGAGGTATACCACCTTACCACAAGCACCTCAAGAGGAGGCTTCTCTCAGCTCTAGGTATGTGAGAGGGACCCTGAGTTTGGGGCCTCAAGTGGAATGGACACCGCGATGCCCTGACTCGAAATATGGCCGGATATCCCTGCAGTGACTGGAATGCAGGCTCGTCTTGCATCTCCCAAGACGAAAGGGTGTCTGAATCCCCTGTGGAGACCACAGAGAAAGACCTAGTTCCCCACCTCATCGCGACAGGAGGCCTCAAATCCTTTGAAAACTCCAGAGGTATGCGGAGATCAGTGCCTCCAAAGGAGACGATGCCTGACTCCTCGTGAAACTTGATAGGAGACCCAGGATTCCTGTGGCAAGTGGAAAGGGACCCTTGGTCTCCCGTCTCAGCTGGAGAGGCGTCCCAATTGCCCTGAAAAGCCTCGAGGAGAATCCCGAGTTGTCCCTCGCAACTAGGCAGGAGTCCTGACATGGCTGAACACACACGTGTGTGGAAGGGCCATCCCCGTCGTAACTCGAGAATATACCCCAGGTTCCCGCCGCAACTCGAGAAAAACCATGAGACTTCCCCCTCGCCGCGAGATGAGGCCCGATTCCCCTGCACTGCGTGCAAAGCAATTCCGTGTTGCACATCACACATGAAAGGAGCCTTGATTTCCTGGATGGCACTCCAGAGAAACCCCAAGAACACTGTTTCAAGGCTAGAGGGATCCTGAGGTCACTGTAGCAACACGAAAGAGCTCCGTGGACCAACAATCAACACGAGATGAGAGGTTAGTCCCTGGCTTCGACTCCTGAGGAATACCACCTTACCACAAGCACCTCAAGAGGAGGCTTCTCTCAGCTCTAGGTATGTGAGAGGGATCCTGAGTTTGCGGCCTCAAGTGGAATGGACACCGCGATGCCCTGACTCGAAATAAGGCCGGATATCCCTGCAGTGACTTGAATGCAGGCTCGTCTTGCATCTCCCAAGAAGAAAGGATGTCTGAATCCCCTGTGGAGACCACAGAGAAACACCTACTTCCCCACCTCATCGCGACCGGAGGCCTCACATCCTTTGAAAACTCCAGAGGTACGCGGAGATCAGTGCCTCCAAAGGAGACGATGCCTGACTCCTCGTGAAACTTGATAGGAGTCCCAGGATTCTTGTGGCACGTGGACAGGGACACTTGGTCTCCCGCCTCAGCTGGAGAGGCGTCCCAATTGCCCTGCCCAGCCTCGATGAGAATCCAGAGTTGTCCCTCGCAACTAGGCAGGAGTCCTGACGTGGCTGAACAAACACGTGGGTGGAAGGGCCATCCCCGTCGTAACTCGAGAATATACCCCAGGTTCCCGCCGCAACTCGAGAAAAACCATGAGACTTCCCCCTCGATGCGAGATGAGGCCCGATTCCCCTGTACTGCGTGCAGAGCAATTCCGTGTTGCACATCACACATGAAAGGAGCCTTGATTTCCTTGATGGCACTCCAGAGAAACCCCAAGAACACTGTTTCAAGGATAGAGGGATCCTGAGGTCACTGTAGCAACACGAAAGAACTCTGTGGACCAAAAATCAACTCGAAAAGAGAGGTTAGTCCCTGGATTCGTCTCCAGAGGAATACCACCTTACCACAAGCACCTGAAGAGGAGGCTTCTCTCAGCTCTAGGTATGTGAGAGGGACCCTTAGTTTGCGGCCTCAAGTGGAATGGACACCGCGATGCCCTGACTCGAAATAAGGCCGGATATCCCTGCAGTGACTTCAATGCAGGCTCGTCTTGCATCTCCCAGGACGAAAGGATGTCTGAATCCCCTGTGGAAAGCACAGAGAAAGACTTAGTTCCCCACCTCATCGCGACCGATAGCCTCACATCCTTTGAAAACTCCAGAGGTACGCGGAGATCAGTGCCTCCAAAGGAGACGATGCCTGACTCCTCGTGAAACTTGATAGGAGTCCCAGGATTCCTGTGGCACTTGGAAAGGGACACTTGGTCTCCCGCTTCAGCTGGAGAGGCGTTCCAATTGCCCTGCCAAGCCGCGAGGAGAATCCAGAGTTGTCCCTCGCAACTAGGCAGGAGTCCTGACATCGCTGAAGAAACACGTGGGTGGAAGGGCCATCCCCGTCGTAACTCGAGAATATACCCCAGGTTCCCGCCGCAACTCGAGAAAAACCATGAGACTTCCCCCTCGCCGCGAGATGAGGCCCGATTCCCCTGCACTGCGTGCAGAGCAATTCCGTGTTGCACATCACACATGAAAGGAGCCTTGATTTCCTTGATGGCACTCCAGAGAAACCCCAAGAACACTGTTTCAAGGCTAGAGGGATCCTGAGGTCACTGTAGCAACACGAAAGAGCTCCGTGGGCCAAAAATCAACTCGAGATGAGAGGTTAGTCCCTGGCCTCGACTCCAGAGGAATACCACCTTACCAGAAGCACCTCAAGAGGAGGCTTCTCTCAGCTCTAGGTATGTGAGAGGGACCCTGAGTTTGCGGCCTCAAGTGGAATGGACACCGCGATGCCCTGACGCGAAATAAGGCCGGATATCCCTGCAGTGACTTGAATGCAGGCTCGTCTTGCATCTCCCAAGATGAAAGGATGTCTGAATCCCCTGTGGAGACCACAGAGAAAGACCTAGTTCCCCACCTCATGGCGACCGGAGGCCTCACATCCTTTGAAAACTCCACAGGTACGCGGAGATCAGTGCCTCCAAAGGAGACGATGCCTGACTCCTCGTGAAACTTGATAGGAGTCCCACGATTCCTGTGGCACGTGGAAAGGGACCCTTGGTCTCCCGCCTCAGATGGAGAGGCGTCCCAATTGCCTTGCCAAGCCTCGAGGAGAATCCCGAGTTGTGTCTCGCAACTAGGCAAGAGTCCTGACGTGGATGAACAAACACGTGTGTGGAAGGGCCATCCCCGTCGTAACTCGAGAATATACCCCAGGTTCCCGCCGCAACTCGAGAAAAACCATGAGACTTCCCCCTCGCCGCGAGATGAGGCCCGATTCCCCTGCACTGCGTGCAGAGCAATTCCGTGTTGCACATCACACATGAAAGGAGCCTTGATTTCCTTGATGGCACTCCAGAGAAACCCCAAGAACACTGTTTCAAGGCTAGAGGGATCCTGAGGTCACTGTAGCAACACGAAAGAGCTCCGTGGACCAAGAATCAACACGAGATGAGAGGTTAGTCCCTGGCTTCGACTCCTGAGGAATACCACCTTACCACAAGCACCTCAAGAGGAGGCTTCTCTCAGCTCTAGGTATGTGAGAGGGACCCTGAGTTTGCGGCCTCAAGTGGAATGGACACCGCGATGCCCTGACTCGAAATAAGGCCGGATATCCCTGCAGTGACTTGAATGCAGGCTCGTCTTGCATCTCCCCAGAAGAAAGGATGTCTGAATCCCCTGTGGAGACCACAGAGAAAGACCTAGTTCCCCACCTCATCGCGACCGGAGGCCTCACATCCTTTGAAAACTCCAGAGGTACGCGGAGATCAGTGCCTTCAAAGGAGACGATGCCTGACTCCTCGTGAAACTTGATAGGAGTCCCAGGATTCTTGTGGCACGTGGAAAGGGACCCTTGGTCTCCCGCCTCAGCTGGAGAGGCGTCCCAATTGCCCTGCCAAGCCTCGAGGAGAATCCCGAGTTGTCCCTCGCAACTAGGCAGGAGTCCTGACGTGGCTGAACAAACACGTGGGTGGAAGGGCCATCCCCATCCTAACTCGAGAATATACCCCAGGTTCCCGCCGAAACTCGAGAAAAACCATGAGACTTCCCCCTCGCCGCGAGATGAGGCCCGATTCCCCTGCACTGCGTGCAGAGCAATTCCGTGTTGCACATCACACATGAAAGGAGCCTTGATTTCCTTGATGGCACTCCAGAGAAACCCCAAGAACACTGTTTCAAGGCTAGAGGGATCCTCAGGTCACTGTAGCAACACGAAAGAGCTCCGTGGGCCAAAAATCAACTCGAGATGAGAGGTTAGTCCCTGGCTTCGACTCCAGAGGAATACCACCTTACCAGAAGCACCTCAAGAGGAGGCTTCTCTCAGCTCTAGGTATGTGAGAGGGACCCTGAGTTTGCGGCCTCAAGTGGAATGGACACCGCGATGCCCTGACGCGAAATAAGGCTGGATATCCCTGCAGTGACTTGAATGCAGGCTCGTCTTGCATCTCCCAAGATGAAAGGATGTCTGAATCCCCTGTGGAGACCACAGAGAAACACCTAGATCCCCACCTCATCGCGACCGGAGGCCTCACATCCTTTGAAAACTCCAGAGGTACGCGGAGATCAGTGCCTCCAAAGGAGACGATGGCTGACTCCTCGTGAAACTTGATAGGAGTCCCAGGATTCTTGTGGCACGTGGAAAGGGACCCTTGGTCTCCCGCCTCAGCTGGAGAGGCGTTCCAATTGCCCTGCCAAGCCTCGAGGAGAATCCCGAGTTGTCCCTCGCAACTAGGCAGGAGTCCTGACGTGGCTGAACAAACACGTGGGTGGAAGGGCCATCCCCGCCGTACCTCGAGAATATACCCCAGGTACCTGCCGCAACTCGAGAAAAACCATGAGACTTCCCCCTCGATGCGAGATGAGGCCCGATTCCCCTGCACTGCGTGCAGAGCAATTCTGTGTTGCACATCACACATGAAAGGAGCCTTGATTTCCTTCATGGCACTCCAGAGAAACCCCAAGAACACTGTTTCAAGGCTAGAGGGATCCTGAGGTCACTGTAGCAACACGAAAGAGCTCCGTGGGCCAAAAATCAACTCGAGATGAGAGGTTAGTCCCTGGCTTCGACTCCAGAGGAACACCACCTTACCACAAGCACCTCAAGAGGAGGCTTCTCTCAGCTCTAGGTATGTGAGAGGGACCCTGAGTTTGCGGCCTCAGGTGGAATGGACACCGCGATGACCTGACTCGAAATAAGGCCGGATATCCCTGCAGTGACTTCAATGCAGGCTCGTCTTGCATCTCCCAAGACGAAAGGGTGTCTGAATCCCCTGTGGAGACCACAGAGAAAGACCTAGTTCCCCACCTCATCGCGACAGGAGGCCTCAAATCCTTTGAAAATTCCAGAGGTATGCGCAGACCAGTGCCTCCAAAGGAGACGATGCCTGACTCCTCGTGAAACTTGATAGGAGACCCAGGATTCCTGTGGCACGTGGAAAGGGACCCTTGGTCTCCCGTCTCAGCTGGAGAGGCGTCCCAATTGCCCTGCAAAGCCTCGAGGAGAATCCCGAGTTGTCCCTCGCAAGTAGGCAGGAGTCCTGACGTCGCTGAAGAAACACGTGGGTGGAAGGGCCATCCCCGTCGTAACTCGAGAATATACCCCAGGTTCCCGCCGCAACTCGAGAAAAACCATGAGACTTCCCCCTCGCCGCGAGATGAGGCCCGATTCCCCTGCACTGCGTGCAGAGCAATTCCGTCTTGCACATCACACATGAAAGGAGCCTTGATTTCCTTGATGGCACTCCAGAGAAACCCCAAGAACACTGTTTCAAGGATAGAGGGATCCTGAGGTCACTGTAGCAACACGAAAGAACTCTGTGGACCAAAAATCAACTCGAAAAGAGAGGTTAGTCCCTGGATTCGTCTCCAGAGGAATACCACCTTACCACAAGCACCTCAAGAGGAGGCTTCTCTCAGCTCTAGGTATGTCAGAGGGACCCTGAGTTTGCGGCCTCAAGTGGAATGGACACCGCGATGCCCTGACTCGAAATAAGGCCGGATATCCCTGCAGTGACTTCAATGCAGGCTCGTCTTGCATCTCCCAGGACGAAAGGATGTCTGAATCCCCTGTGGAAAGCACAGAGAAAGACTTAGTTCCCCACCTCATCGCGACCGATAGCCTCACATCCTTTGAAAACTCCAGAGGTACGCGGAGATCAGTGCCTCCAAAGGAGACGATGCCTGACTCCTCGTGAAACTTGATAGGAGTCCCAGGATTCCTGTGGCACGTGGAAAGGGACACTTGGTCTCCCGCCTCAGCTGGAGAGGCGTCCCAATTGCCCTGCCAAGCCTCGAGGAGAATCCAGAGTTGTCCCTCGCAACGAGGCAGGAGTCCTGACGTCGCTGAAGAAACACGTGGGTGGAAGGGCCATCCCCGTTGTAACTCGAGAATATACCCTAGGTTCCCGCCGCAACTCGAGAAAAACCATGAGACTTCCCCCTCACCGTGAGATGAGACCCGATTCCCCTGCACTGCGTGCAGAGCAATTCCGTCTTGCACATCACACATGAAAGGAGCCTTGATTTCCTTGATGGCACTCCAGAGAAACCCCAAGAACACTGTTTCAAGGCTAGACGGATCCTGAGGTCACTGTAGCAACACGAAAGAGCTCCGTGGGCCAAAAATCAACTCGAGATGAGAGGTTAGTCCCTGGCTTCGACTCCAGAGGAATACCACCTTACCACAAGCACCTCAAGAGGAGGCTTCTCTCAGCTCTAGGTATGTGAGAGGGACCCTGAGTTTGCGGCCTCAAGTGGAATGGACACCGCGATGCCCTGACGCGAAATAAGGCTGGATATCCCTGCAGTGACTTGAATGCAGGCTCGTCTTGCATCTCCCAAGATGAAAGGATGTCTGAATCCCCTGTGGAGACCACAGAGAAAGACCTAGTTCCCCACCTCATCGCGACCGGAGGCCTCACATCCTTTGAAAACTCCAGAGGTACGCGGAGATCAGTACCTCCAAAGGAGACGATGCCTGACTCCTCGTGAAACTTGATAGGAGTCCCAGGATTCCTGTGGCACGTGGAAAGGGACCCTTGGTCTCCCGCCTCAGCTGGAGAGGCGTCCCAATTGCCTTGCCAAGCCTCGAGGAGAATCCCGAGTTGTGTCTCGCAACTAGGCAAGAGTCCTGACGTGGCTGAACAAACACGTGTGTGGAAGGGCCATCCCCGTCGTAACTCGAGAATATACCCCAGGTTCCCGCCGCAACTCGAGAAAAACCATGAGACTTCCCCCTCGCCGCGAGATGAGGCCCGATTCCCCTGCACTGCGTGCAGAGCAATTCTGTGTTGCACATCACACATGAAAGGAGACTTGATTTCCTTGATGGCACTCCAGAGAAACCCCAAGAACACTGTTTCAAGGATAGAGGGATCCTGAGGTCACTGTAGCAACATGAAAGAGCTCCGTGGACCAAAAATCAACTCGAGATGAGAGGTTAGTCCCTGGCTTCGACTCCAGAGGAATACCACCTTACCACAAGCACCTCAAGAGGAGGCTTCTCTCAGCTCTAGGTATGTGAGAGGGACCCTGAGTTTGCGGCCTCAAGTGGAATGGACACCGCGATGCCCTGACTCGAAATAAGGCCGGATATCCCTGCAGTGACTGGAATGCAGGCTCGTCTTGCATCTCCCAAGACGAAAGGGTGTCTGAATCCCCTGTGGAGACCACAGAGAAAGACCTAGTTCCCCACCTCATCGCGACAGGAGGCCTCAAATCCTTTGAAAACTCCAGAGGTATGCGGAGATCAGTGCCTCCAAAGGAGACGATGCCTGACTCCTCGTGAAACTTGATAGGAGACCCAGGATTCCTGTGGCACGTGGAAAGGGAACCTTGGTCTCCCGTCTCACCTGGAGAGGCGTCCCAATTGCCCTGCAAAGCCTCGTGGAGAATCCCGAGTTGTCCCTCGCAACTAGGCAGGAGTCCTGACGTCGCTGAAGAAACACGTGGGTGGAAGGGCCATCCCCGTCGTAACTCGAGAATATACCCCAGGTTCCCGCCGCAACTCGAGAAAAACCATGAGACTTCCCCCTCGCCGCGAGATGAGGCCCGATTCCCCTGCACTGCGTGCAGAGCAATTCCGTGTTGCACATCACACATGAAAGGAGCCTTGATTTCCTTGATGGCACTCCAGAGAAACCCCAAGAACACTGTTTCAAGGATAGAGGGATCCTGAGGTCACTGTAGCAACACGAAAGAACTCTGTGGACCAAAAATCAACTCGAAAAGAGAGGTTAGTCCCTGGATTCGTCTCCAGAGGAATACAACCTTACCACAAGCACCTCAAGAGGAGGCTTCTCTCAGCTCTAGGTATGTGAGAGGGACCCTGAGTTTGCGGCCTCAAGTGGAATGGACACCGCGATGCCCTGACTCGAAATAAGGCCGGATATCCCTGCAGTGACTTCAATGCAGGCTCGTCTTGCATCTCCCAGGACGAAAGGATGTCTGAATCCCCTGTGGAAAGCACAGAGAAAGACTTAGTTCCCCACCTCATCGCGACCGATAGCCTCACATCCTTTGAAAACTCCAGAGGTACGCGGAGATCAGTGCCTCCAAAGGAGACGATGCCTGACTCCTCGTGAAACTTGATAGGAGTCCCAGGATTCCTGTGGCACTTGGAAAGGGACACTTGGTCTTCCGCCTCAGCTGGAGAGGCGTCCCAATTGCCCTGCCAAGCCTCGAGGAGAATCCAGAGTTGTCCCTCGCAACTAGGCAGGAGTCCTGACGTCGCTGAAGAAACACGTGGGTGGAAGGGCCATCCCCGTCGTAACTCGAGAATATACCCCAGGTTCCCGCCGTAACTCGAGAAAAACCATGAGACTTCCCCCTCGCCGCGAGATGAGGCCCGATTCCCCTGCACTGCGTGCAGAGCAATTCCGTGTTGCACATCACACATGAAAGGAGCCTTGATTTCCTTGATGGCACTCCAGAGAAACCCCAAGAACACTGTTTCAAGGCTAGAGGGATCCTAAGGTCACTGTAGCAACACGAAAGAGCTCCGTGGGCCAAAAATCAACTCGAGATGAGAGGTTAGTCCCTGGCTTCGACTCCAGAGGAATACCACCTTACCACAAGCACCTCAAGAGGAGGCTTCTCTCAGCTCTAGGTATGTGAGAGGGACCCTGAGTTTGCGGCATCAAGTGGAATGGACACCGCGATGCCCTGACTCGAAATAAGGCCGGATATCCCTGCAGTGACTGGAATGCAGCCTCGTCTTGAATCTCCCAAGACGAAAGGGTGTCTGAATCCCCTGTGGAGACCACAGAGAAAGACCTAGTTCCCCACCTCATCGCGACAGGAGGCCTCAAATCCTTTGAAAACTCCAGAGGTATGCGGAGATCAGTGCCTCCAAAGGAGACAATGCCTGACTCCTCGTGAAACTTGATAGGAGACCCAGGATTCCTGTGGCACGTGGAAAGGGAACCTTGGTCTCCTGTCTCAGCTGGAGAGGCGTGCGAATTGCCCTGCAAAGCCTCGAGGAGAATCCCGAGTTGTCCCTCGCAAGTAGGCAGGAGTGCTGACGTCGCTGAAGAAACACGTGGGTGGAAGGGCCATCCCCGTCGTAACTCGAGAATATACCCCAGGTTCCCGCCGCAACTCGAGAAAAACCATGAGACTTCCCCCTCACCGCGAGATGAGGCCCGATTCCCCTGCACTGCGTGCAGAGCAATTCCGTGTTGCACATCACACATGAAAGGAGCCTTGATTTCCTTGATGGCACTCCAGAGAAACCCCAAGAACACTGTTTCAAGGCTAGAGGGATCCTGAGGTCACTGTAGCAACACGAAAGAGCTCCGTGGACCAAGAATCAACACGAGATGAGAGGTTAGTCCCTGGCTTCGACTTCTGAGGAATACAAGCTTACCACAAGCACCTCAAGAGGAGGCTTCTCTCAGCTCTAGGTATGTGAGAGGGATCCTGAGTTTGTGGCCTCAAGTGGAATGGACACCGCGATGCCCTGACTCGAAATAAGGCCGGATATCCCTGCAGTGACTTCAATGCAGGCTCGTCTTGCATCTCCCAAGAAGAAAGGATGTCTGAATCCCCTGTGGAGACCACAGAGAAACACCTAGTTCCCCACCTCATCGCGACCGGAGGCCTCACATCCTTTGAAAACTCCAGAGGTACGCGGAGATCAGTGCCTCCAAAGGAGACGATGCCTGACTCCTCGTGAAACTTGATAGGAGTCCCAGGATTCTTGTGGCACGTGGAAAGGGACCCTTGGTCTCCCGCCTCAGCTGGAGAGGCGTTCCAATTGCCCTGCCAAGCCTCGAGGAGAATCCCGAGTTGTCCCTCGCAACTAGGCAGGAGTCCTGACGTGGCTGAACAAACACGTGGGTGGAAGGGCCATCCCCGTCGTAACTCGAGAATATATCCCAGGTTCCCGCCGCAACTCGAGAAAAACCATGAGACTTCCCCCTCGCCGCGAGATGAGGCCCGATTCCCCTGCACTGCGTGCAGAGCAATTCCTTGTTGCACATCACACATGAAAGGAGCCTTGATTTCCTTGATGGCACTCCAGAGAAACCCCAAGAACACTGTTTCAAGGCTAGAGGGATCCTGAGGTCACTGTAGCAACATGAAAGAACTCTGTGGACCAAAAATCAACTCGAAAAGAGAGGTTAGTACCTGGATTCGTCTCCAGAGGAATACCACCTTACCACAAGCACGTCAAGAGGAGGCTTCTCTCAGCTCTAGGTATGTGAGAGGGACCCTGAATTTGCGGCCTCAAGTGGAATGGACACCGCGATGCCCTGTCTCGAAATAAGGCCGGATATCCCTGCAGTGACTTCAATGCAGGCTCGTCTTGCATCTCCCAGGACGAAAGGATGTCTGAATCCCCTGTGGGAAGCACAGAGAAAGACTTAGTTCCCCACTTCATCGCGACCAATAGCCTCACATCCTTTGAAAACTCCAGAGGTACGCGGAGATCAGTGCCTCGAAAGCAGACGATGCCTGACTCCTCGTGAAACTTGATAGGAGTCCCATGATTCCTGTGGCACTTGGAAAGGGACACTTGGTCTCCCGCCTCAGCTGGAGAGGCGTCCCAATTGCCCTGCCAAGCCTCGAGGAGAATCCAGAGTTGTCCCTCGCAACTAGGCAGGAGTCCTGACGTCGCTGAAGAAACACGTGGGTGGAAGGGCCATCCCCGTCGTAACTCGAGAATATACCCCAGGTTCCCGCCGCAACTCGAGAAAAACCATGAGACTTCCCCCTCGCCGCGAGATGAGGCCCGATTCCCCTGCACTGCGTGCAGAGCAATTCCGTGTTGCACATCACACATGAAAGGAGCCTTGATTTCCTTGATGGCACTCCAGAGAAACCCCAAGAACACTGTTTCAAGGCTAGAGGGATCCTGAGGTCACTGTAGCAACACGAAAGAGCTCCGTGGGCCAAAAATCAACTCGAGATGAGAGGTTAGTCCCTGGCTTCGACTCCAGAGGAATACCACCTTACCACAAGCACCTCAAGAGGAGGCTTCTCTCACCTCTAGGTATGTGAGAGGGACCCTGAGTTTGCGGCCTCAAGTGGAATGGACACCACGATGCCCTGACTCGAAATAAGGCCGGATATCCCTGCAGTGACTGGAATGCAGGCTCGTCTTGCATCTCCCAAGACGAAAGGGTGTCTGAATCCCCTGTGGAGACCACAGAGAAAGACCTAGTTCCCCACCTCATCGCGACAGGAGGCCTCACATCCTTTGAAAACTCCAGAGGTATGCGGAGATCAGTGCCTCCAAAGGAGACGATGCCTGACTCCTCGTGAAACTTGATAGGAGACCCAGGATTCCTGTGGCACGTGGAAAGGGACCCTTGGTCTCCCGTCTCAGCTGGAGAGGCGTCCGAATTGCCCTGCAAAGCCTCGAGGAGAATCCCGAGTTGTCCCTCGCAAGTAGGCAGGAGTCCTGACGTCGCTGAAGAAACACGTGGGTGGAAGGGCCATCCCCGTCGTAACTCGAGAATATACCCCAGGTTCCCGCCGCAACTCGAGAAAAACCATGAGACTTCCCCCTCGATGCGAGATGAGGCCCGATTCCACTGTACTGCGTGCAGAGTAATTCCGTCTTGCACATCACACATGAAAGGAGCCTTGATTTCCTTGATGCCACTCCAGAGAAAACCCAAGAACACTGTTTCAAGGATAGAGGGATCCTGAGGTCTCTGTAGCAACACGAAAGACCTCTGTGGACCAAAAATCAACTCGAAAAGAGAGGTTAGTCCCTGGATTCGACTCCAGAGGAATACCACCTTACCACAAGCACCTCAAGAGGAGGCTTCTCTCAGCTCTAGGTATGTGAGAGGGACCCTGAGTTTGCAGCCTCAAGTGGAATGGACACCGCGATGCCCTGACTCGAAATAAGGCCGGATATCCCTGCAGTGACTTCTATGCAGGCTCGTCTTGTATCTCCCAGGACGAAAGGATGTCTGAATCCCCTGTGGAAAGCACAGAGAAAGACTTAGTTCCCCACCTCATCGCGACCGGAGGCCTCACATCCTTTGAAAACTCCAGAGGTACGCGGAGATCAGTGCCTCCAAAGGAGACGATGCCTGACTCCTCGTGAAACTTGATAGGAGTCCCAGGATTCCTGTGGCACGTGGAAAGGGACACTTGGTCTCCCGCCTCAGCTGGAGAGGCGTCCCAATTGCCTTGCCAAGCCTCGAGGAGAATCCCGAGTTGTGTCTCGCAACTAGGCAAGAGTCCTGACGTTGCTGAACAAACACGTGTGTGGAAGGGCCATCCCCGTCATAACTCGAGAATATACCCCAGGTTCCCGCCGCAACTCGAGAAAAACCATGAGACTTCCCCCTCGCCGCGAGATGAGGCCCGATTCCCCTGCACTGCGTGCAGAGCAATTCCGCCTTGCACATCACACATGAAAGGAGCCTTGATTTCCTTGATGGCACTCCAGAGAAACCCCAAGAACACTGTTTCAAGGATAGAGGGATCCTGAGGTCACTGTAGCAACACGAAAGAACTCTGTGGACCAAAAATCAACTGGAAAAGAGAGGTTAGTCCCTGGATTCGTCTCCAGAGGAATACCACCTTACCACAAGCACCTCAAGAGGAGGCTTCTCTCAGCTCTAGGTATGTGAGAGGGACCCTGAGTTTGCGGCCTCAAGTGGAATGGACACCGCGATGCACTGACGCGAAATAAGGCTGGATATCCCTGCAGTGACTTGAATGCAGGCTCGTCTTGCATCTCCCATGATGAAAGGATGTCTGAATCCCCTGTGGAGACCACAGAGAAAGACCTAGTTCCCCACCTCATCGCGACCGGAGGCCTCACATCCTTTGAAAACTCCAGAGGTACGCGGAGATCAGTGCCTCCAAAGGAGACGATGCCTGACTCCTCGTGAAACTTGATAGGAGTCCCAGGATTCCTGTGGCACGTGGAAAGGGACCCTTGGTCTCCCGCCTCAGCTGGAGAGGCGTCCCAATTGCCTTGCCAAGCCTCGAGGAGAATCCCGAGTTGTGTCTCGCAACTAGGCAAGAGTCCTGACGTGGCTGAACAAACACGTGTGTGGAAGGGCCATCCCCATCGTAACTCGAGAATATACCCCAGGTTCCCGCCGCAACTCGAGAAAAACCATGAGACTTCCCCCTCGCCGCGAGATGAGGCCCGATTCCCCTGCACTGCGTGCAGAGCAATTCTGTGTTGCACATCACACATGAAAGGAGCCTTGATTTCCTTCATGGCACTGCAGAGAAACCCCAAGAACACTGTTTCAAGGCTAGAGGGATCCTGAGGTCACTGTAGCAACACGAAAGAGCTCCGTTGACCAAAAATCAACTCGAGATGAGAGGTTAGTCCCTGGCTTCGACTCCAGAGGAATACCACCTTACCACAAGCACCTCAAGAGGAGGCTTCTCTCACCTCTACGTACGTGAGAGGGACCCTGAGTTTGCGGCCTCAAGTGGAATGGACACCGCGATGCCCTGACTCGAAATAAGGCCGGATATCCCTGCAGTGACTTGAATGCAGGCTCGTCTTGCATCTCCCAAGACGAAAGGGTGTCTGAATCAACTGTGGAGACCACAGAGAAAGACATAGTTCCCCACGTCATCGCGACAGGAGGCCTCAAATCCTTTGAAAACTCCAGAGGTATGTGGAGATCAGTGCCTCCAAAGGAGACGATGCCTGACTCCTCGTGAAACTTGATAGGAGTCCCAGGATTCCTGTGGCACGTGGAAAGGGACCCTTGGTCTCCCGTCTCAGCTGGAGAGGCGTCCCAATTGCCCTGCAAAGCCTCGAGGAGAATCCCGAGTTGACCCTCGCAAGTAGGCAGGAGTCCTGACATGGCTGAACACACACGTGTGTGGAAGGGCCATCCCCGTCGTAACTCGAGAATATACCCCAGGTTCCCGCCGCAACTCGAGAAAAACCATGAGACTTCCCCCTTGATGCGAGATGAGGCCCGATTCCCCTGTACTGCGTGCAGAGCAATTCCGTCTTGCACATCACACATGAAAGGAGCCTTGACTTCCTTGCTGGCACTCCAGAGAAACCCCAAGAACACTGTTTCAAGGCTAGAGGGATCCTGAGGTCACTGTAGCAACACGAAAGATCTCTGTGGACCAAAAATCAACTCGAAAAGAGAGGTTAGTCCCTGGATTCGTCTCCAGAGGAATACCACCTTACCACAAGCACCTCAAGAGGAGGCTTCTCTCAGCTCTAGGTATGTGAGAGGGACCCTGATTTTGCGGCCTCAAGTGGAATGGACACCGTGATGCCCTGACTCGAAATAAGGCCGGATATCCCTGCAGTGACTTCAATGCAGGCTCGTCTTGCATCTCCCAGGACGAAAGGATGTCTGAATCCCCTGTGGAAAGCACAGAGAAAGACTTAGTTCCCCACCTCATCGCGACCGGAGGCCTCACATCCTTTGAAAACTCCAGAGGTACGCGGAGATCAGTGCCTCCAAAGGAGACGATGCCTGACTCCTCGTGAAACTTGATAGGAGTCCCAGGATTCCTGTGGCACTTGGAAAGGGACACAGGGTCTCCCGCCTCAGCTGGAGAGGCGTCCCAATTGCCCTGCCAAGCCTCGAGGAGAATCCAGAGTTGTCCCTCGCAACTAGGCAGGAGTCCTGACGTGGCTGAACAAACACGTGGGTGGAAGGGCCATCCCCATCCTAACTCGAGAATATACCCCAGGTTCCCGCCGAAACTCGAGAAAAACCATGAGACTTCCCCCTCGCCGCGAGATGAGGCCCGATTCCCCTGCACTGCGTGCAGAGCAATTCCGTGTTGCACATCACACATGAAAGGAGCCTTGATTTCCTTGATGGCACTCCAGAGAAACCCCAACAACACTGTTTCAAGGCTAGAGGGATCCTCAGGTCACTGTAGCAACACGAAAGAGCTCCGTGGGCCAAAAATCAACTCGAGATGAGAGGTTAGTCCCTGGCTTCGACTCCAGAGGAATACCACCTTACCACAAGCACCTCAAGAGGAGGCTTCTCTCAGCTCTAGGTATGTGAGAGGGACCCTGAGTTTGCGGCCTCAAGTGGAATGGACTCCGCGATGCCCTGACGCGAAATAAGGCTGGATATCCCTGCAGTGACTTGAATGCAGGCTCGTCTTGCATCTCCCAAGATGAAAGGATGTCTGAATCCCCTGTGGAGACCACAGAGAAAGACCTAGATCCCCACCTCATCGCGACCGGAGGCCTCACATCCTTTGAAAACTCCAGAGGTACGCGGAGATCAGTGCCTCCAAAGGAGACGATGCCTGACTCCTCGTGAAACTTGATAGGAGTCCCAGGATTCTTGTGGCACGTGGAAAGGGACCCTTGGTCTCCCGCCTCAGCTGGAGAGGCGTTCCAATTGCCTGCCAAACCTCGAGGAGAATCCCGAGTTGTCCCTCGCAACTAGGCAGGAGTCCTGACGTGGCTGAACAAACACGTGGGTGGAAGGGCCATCCCCGTCGTAACTCGAGAATATACCCCAGGTTCCCGCCGCAACTCGAGAAAAACCATGAGACTTCCCCCTCGCCGCGAGATGAGGCCCGATTCCCCTGCACTGCGTGCAGAGCAATTCTGTGTTGCACATCACACATGAAAGGAGAGTTGATTTCCTTGATGGCACTCCAGAGAAACCCCAAGAACACTGTTTCAAGGCTAGAGGGATCCTGAGGTCACTGTAGCAACACGAAAGAGCTCCGTGGACCCAAAATCAACTCGAGATGAGAGGTTAGTCCCTGGCTTCGACTCCAGAGGTATACCACCTTACCACAAGCACCTCAAGAGGAGGCTTCTCTCAGCTCTAGGTATGTGAGAGGGACCCTGAGTTTGGGGCCTCAAGTTGAATGGACACCGCGATGCCCTGACTCGAAATAAGGCCGGATATCCCTGCAGTGACTGGAATGCAGGCTCGTCTTGCATCTCCCAAGACGAAAGGGTGTCTGAATCCCCTGTGGAGACCACAGAGAAAGACCTAGTTCCCCACCTCATCGCGACAGGAGGCCTCAAATCCTTTGAAAACTCCAGAGGTATGCGGAGATCAGTGCCTCCAAAGGAGACGATGCCTGACTCCTCGTGAAACTTGATAGGAGACCCAGGATTCCTGTGGCAAGTGGAAAGGGACCCTTGGTCTCCCGTCTCAGCTGTAGAGGCGTCCCAATTGCCCTGCAAAGCCTCGAGGAGAATCCCGAGTTGTCCCTCGCAACTAGGCAGGAGTCCTGACATGGCTGAACACACACGTGTGTGGAAGGGCCATCCCCGTCGTAACTCGAGAATATACCCCAGGTTCCCGCCGCAACTCGAGAAAAACCATGAGACTTCCCCCTCGCCGCGAGATGAGGCCCGATTCCCCTGCACTGCGTGCAAAGCAATTCCGTGTTGCACATCACACATGAAAGGAGCCTTGATTTCCTGGATGGCACTCCAGAGAAACCCCAAGAACACTGTTTCAAGGCTAGAGGGATCCTGAGGTCACTGTAGCAACACGAAAGAGCTCCGTGGACCAACAATCAACACGAGATGAGAGGTTAGTCCCTGGCTTCGACTCCTGAGGAATACCACCTTACCACAAGCACCTCAAGAGGAGGCTTCTCTCAGCTCTAGGTATGTGAGAGGGATCCTGAGTTTGCGGCCTCAAGTGGAATGGACACCGCGATGCCCTGACTCGAAATAAGGCCGGATATCCCTGCAGTGACTTGAATGCAGGCTCGTCTTGCATCTCCCAAGAAGAAAGGATGTCTGAATCCCCTGTGGAGACCACAGAGAAACACCTACTTCCCCACCTCATCGCGACCGGAGGCCTCACATCCTTTGAAAACTCCAGAGGTACGCGGAGATCAGTGCCTCCAAAGGAGACGATGCCTGACTCCTCGTGAAACTTGATAGGAGTCCCAGGATTCTTGTGGCACGTGGACAGGGACCCTTGGTCTCCCGCCTCAGCTGGAGAGGCGTCCCAATTGCCCTGCCAAGCCTCGAGGAGAATCCAGAGTTGTCCCTCGCAACTAGGCAGGAGTCCTGACGTGGCTGAACAAACACGTGGGTGGAAGGGCCATCCCCGTCGTAACTCGAGAATATACCCCAGGTTCCCGCCGCAACTCGAGAAAAACCATGAGACTTCCCCCTCGATGCGAGATGAGGCCCGATTCCCCTGTACTGCGTGCAGAGCAATTCCGTGTTGCACATCACACATGAAAGGAGCCTTGATTTCCTTGATGGCACTCCAGAGAAACCCCAAGAACACTGTTTCAAGGATAGAGGGATCCTGAGGTCACTGTAGCAACACGAAAGAACTCTGTGGACCAAAAATCAACTCGAAAAGAGAGGTTAGTCCCTGGATTCGTCTCCAGAGGAATACCACCTTACCACAAGCACCTGAAGAGGAGGCTTCTCTCAGCTCTAGGTATGTGAGAGGGACCCTTAGTTTGCGGCCTCAAGTGGAATGGACACCGCGATGCCCTGACTCGAAATAAGGCCGGATATCCCTGCAGTGACTTCAATGCAGGCTCGTCTTGCATCTCCCAGGACGAAAGGATGTCTGAATCCCCTGTGGAAAGCACAGAGAAAGACTTAGTTCCCCACCTCATCGCGACCGATAGCCTCACATCCTTTGAAAACTCCAGAGGTACGCGGAGATCAGTGCCTCCAAAGGAGACGATGCCTGACTCCTCGTGAAACTTGATAGGAGTCCCAGGATTCCTGTGGCACTTGGAAAGGGACACTTGGTCTCCCGCCTCAGCTGGAGAGGCGTCCCAATTTCCCTGCCAAGCCGCGAGGAGAATCCAGAGTTGTCCCTCGCAACTAGGCAGGAGTCCTGACATCGCTGAAGAAACACGTGGGTGGAAGGGCCATCCCCGTCGTAACTCGAGAATATACCCCAGGTTCCCGCCGCAACTCGAGAAAAACCATGAGACTTCCCCCTCGCCGCGAGATGAGGCCCGATTCCCCTGCACTGCGTGCAGAGCAATTCCGTGTTGCACATCACACATGAAAGGAGCCTTGATTTCCTTGATGGCACTCCAGAGAAACCCCAAGAACACTGTTTCAAGGCTAGAGGGATCCTGAGGTCACTGTAGCAACACGAAAGAGCTCCGTGGGCCAAAAATCAACTCGAGATGAGAGGTTAGTCCCTGGCCTCGACTCCAGAGGAATACCACCTTACCAGAAGCACCTCAAGAGGAGGCTTCTCTCATCTCTAGGTATGTGAGAGGGACCCTGAGTTTGCGGCCTCAAGTGGAATGGACACCGCGATGCCCTGACGCGAAATAAGGCCGGATATCCCTGCAGTGACTTGAATGCAGGCTCGTCTTGCATCTCCCAAGATGAAAGGATGTCTGAATCCCCTGTGGAGACCACAGAGAAAGACCTAGTTCCCCACCTCATGGCGACCGGAGGCCTCACATCCTTTGAAAACTCCGCAGGTACGCGGAGATCAGTGCCTCCAAAGGAGACGATGCCTGACTCCTCGTGAAACTTGATAGGAGTCCCAGGATTCCTGTGGCACGTGGAAAGGGACCCTTGGTCTCCCGCCTCAGATGGACAGGCGTCCCAATTGCCTTGCCAAGCCTCGAGGAGAATCCCGAGTTGTGTCTCGCAACTAGGCAAGAGTCCTGACGTGGATGAACAAACACGTGTGTGGAAGGGCCATCCCCGTCGTAACTCGAGAATATACCCCAGGTTCCCGCCGCAACTCGAGAAAAACCATGAGACTTCCCCCTCGCCGCGAGATGAGGCCCGATTCCCCTGCACTGCGTGCAGAGCAATTCCGTGTTGCACATCACACATGAAAGGAGCCTTGATTTCCTTGATGGCACTCCAGAGAAACCCCAAGAACACTGTTTCAAGGCTAGAGGGATCCTGAGGTCACTGTAGCAACACGAAAGAGCTCCGTGGACCAAGAATCAACACGAGATGAGAGGTTAGTCCCTGGCTTCGACTCCTGAGGAATACCACCTTACCACAAGCACCTCAAGAGGAGGCTTCTCTCAGCTCTAGGTATGTGAGAGGGATCCTGAGTTTGCGGCCTCAAGTGGAATGGACACCGCGATGCCCTGACTCGAAATAAGGCCGGATATCCCTGCAGTGACTTGAATGCAGGCTCGTCTTGCATCTCCCCAGAAGAAAGGATGTCTGAATCCCCTGTGGAGACCACAGAGAAAGACCTAGTTCCCCACCTCATCGCGAACGGAGGCCTCACATCCTTTGAAAACTCCAGAGGTACGCGGAGATCAGTGCCTTCAAAGGAGACGATGCCTGACTCCTCGTGAAACTTGATAGGAGTCCCAGGATTCTTGTGGCACGTGGAAAGGGACCCTTGGTCTCCCGCCTCAGCTGGAGAGGCGTCCCAATTGCCCTGCCAAGCCTCGAGGAGAATCCCGAGTTGTCCCTCGCAACTAGGCAGGAGTCCTGACGTGGCTGAACAAACACGTGGGTGGAAGGGCCATCCCCATCCTAACTCGAGAATATACCCCAGGTTCCCGCCGAAACTCGAGAAAAACCATGAGACTTCCCCCTCGCCGCGAGATGAGGCCCGATTCCCCTGCACTGCGTGCAGAGCAATTCCGTGTTGCACATCACACATGAAAGGAGCCTTGATTTCCTTGATGGCACTCCAGAGAAACCCCAAGAACACTGTTTCAAGGCTAGAGGGATCCTCAGGTCACTGTAGCAACACGAAAGAGCTCCGTGGGCCAAAAATCAACTCGAGATGAGAGGTTAGTCCCTGGCTTCGACTCCAGAGGAATACCACCTTACCAGAAGCACCTCAAGAGGAGGCTTCTCTCAGCTCTAGGTATGTGAGAGGGACCCTGAGTTTGCGGCCTCAAGTGGAATGGACACCGCGATGCCCTGACGCGAAATAAGGCTGGATATCCCTGCAGTGACTTGAATGCAGGCTCGTCTTGCATCTCCCAAGATGAAAGGATGTCTGAATCCCCTGTGGAGACCACAGAGAAAGACCTAGATCCCCACCACATCGCGACCGGAGGCCTCACATCCTTTGAAAACTCCAGAGGTACGCGGAGATCAGTGCCTCCAAAGGAGACGATGGCTGACTCCTCGTGAAACTTGATAGGAGTCCCAGGATTCTTGTGGCACGTGGAAAGGGACCCTTGGTCTCCCGCCTCAGCTGGAGAGGCGTTCCAATTGCCCTGCCAAGCCTCGAGGAGAATCCCGAGTTGTCCCTCGCAACTAGGCAGGAGTCCTGACGTGGCTGAACAAACACGTGGGTGGAAGGGCCATCCCCGCCGTACCTCGAGAATATACCCCAGGTACCTGCCGCAACTCGAGAAAAACCATGAGACTTCCCCCTCGATGCGAGATGAGGCCCGATTCCCCTGCACTGCGTGCAGAGCAATTCTGTGTTGCACATCACACATGAAAGGAGCCTTGATTTCCTTCATGGCACTCCAGAGAAACCCCAAGAACACTGTTTCAAGGCTAGAGGGATCCTGAGGTCACTGTAGCAACACGAAAGAGCTCCGTGGGCCAAAAATCAACTCGAGATGAGAGGTTAGTCCCTGGCTTCGACTCCAGAGGAACACCACCTTACCACAAGCACCTCAAGAGGAGGCTTCTCTCAGCTCTAGGTATGTGAGAGGGACCCTGAGTTTGCGGCCTCAGGTGGAATGGACACCGCGATGACCTGACTCGAAATAAGGCCGGATATCCCTGCAGTGACTTCAATGCAGGCTCGTCTTGCATCTCCCAAGACGAAAGGGTGTCTGAATCCCCTGTGGAGACCACAGAGAAAGACCTAGTTCCCCACCTCATCGCGACAGGAGGCCTCAAATCCTTTGAAAATTCCAGAGGTATGCGCAGACCAGTGCCTCCAAAGGAGACGATGCCTGACTCCTCGTGAAACTTGATAGGAGACCCAGGATTCCTGTGGCACGTGGAAAGGGACCCTTGGTCTCCCGTCTCAGCTGGAGAGGCGTCCCAATTGCCCTGCAAAGCCTCGAGGAGAATCCCGAGTTGTCCCTCGCAAGTAGGCAGGAGTCCTGACGTCGCTGAAGAAACACGTGGGTGGAAGGGCTATCCCCGTCGTAACTCGAGAATATACCCCAGGTTCCCGCCGCAACTCGAGAAAAACCATGAGACTTCCCCCTCGCCGCGAGATGAGGCCCGATTCCCCTGCACTGCGTGCAAAGCAATTCCGTGTTGCACATCACACATGAAAGGAGCCTTGATTTCCTGGATGGCACTCCAGAGAAACCCCAAGAACACTGTTTCAAGGCTAGAGGGATCCTGAGGTCACTGTAGCAACACGAAAGAGCTCCGTGGACCAACAATCAACACGAGATGAGAGGTTAGTCCCTGGCTTCGACTCCTGAGGAATACCACCTTACCACAAGCACCTCAAGAGGAGGCTTCTCTCAGCTCTAGGTATGTGAGAGGGATCCTGAGTTTGCGGCCTCAAGTGGAATGGACACCGCGATGCCCTGACTCGAAATAAGGCCGGATATCCCTGCAGTGACTTGAATGCAGGCTCGTCTTGCATCTCCCAAGAAGAAAGGATGTCTGAATCCCCTGTGGAGACCACAGAGAAACACCTACTTCCCCACCTCATCGCGACCGGAGGCCTCACATCCTTTGAAAACTCCAGAGGTACGCGGAGATCAGTGCCTCCAAAGGAGACGATGCCTGACTCCTCGTGAAACTTGATAGGAGTCCCAGGATTCTTGTGGCACGTGGACAGGGACCCTTGGTCTCCCGCCTCAGCTGGAGAGGCGTCCCAATTGCCCTGCCAAGCCTCGAGGAGAATCCAGAGTTGTCCCTCGCAACTAGGCAGGAGTCCTGACGTGGCTGAACAAACACGTGGGTGGAAGGGCCATCCCCGTCGTAACTCGAGAATATACCCCAGGTTCCCGCCGCAACTCGAGAAAAACCATGAGACTTCCCCCTCGATGCGAGATGAGGCCCGATTCCCCTGTACTGCGTGCAGAGCAATTCCGTGTTGCACATCACACATGAAAGGAGCCTTGATTTCCTTGATGGCACTCCAGAGAAACCCCAAGAACACTGTTTCAAGGATAGAGGGATCCTGAGGTCACTGTAGCAACACGAAAGAACTCTGTGGACCAAAAATCAACTCGAAAAGAGAGGTTAGTCCCTGGATTCGTCTCCAGAGGAATACCACCTTACCACAAGCACCTGAAGAGGAGGCTTCTCTCAGCTCTAGGTATGTGAGAGGGACCCTTAGTTTGCGGCCTCAAGTGGAATGGACACCGCGATGCCCTGACTCGAAATAAGGCCGGATATCCCTGCAGTGACTTCAATGCAGGCTCGTCTTGCATCTCCCAGGACGAAAGGATGTCTGAATCCCCTGTGGAAAGCACAGAGAAAGACTTAGTTCCCCACCTCATCGCGACCGATAGCCTCACATCCTTTGAAAACTCCAGAGGTACGCGGAGATCAGTGCCTCCAAAGGAGACGATGCCTGACTCCTCGTGAAACTTGATAGGAGTCCCAGGATTCCTGTGGCACTTGGAAAGGGACACTTGGTCTCCCGCCTCAGCTGGAGAGGCGTCCCAATTGCCCTGCCAAGCCGCGAGGAGAATCCAGAGTTGTCCCTCGCAACTAGGCAGGAGTCCTGACATCGCTGAAGAAACACGTGGGTGGAAGGGCCATCCCCGTCGTAACTCGAGAATATACCCCAGGTTCCCGCCGCAACTCGAGAAAAACCATGAGACTTCCCCCTCGCCGCGAGATGAGGCCCGATTCCCCTGCACTGCGTGCAGAGCAATTCCGTCTTGCACATCACACATGAAAGGAGCCTTGATTTCCTTGATGGCACTCCAGAGAAACCCCAAGAACACTGTTTCAAGGCTAGAGGGATCCTGAGGTCACTGTAGCAACACGAAAGAGCTCCGTGGGCCAAAAATCAACTCGAGATGAGAGGTTAGTCCCTGGCCTCGACTCCAGAGGAATACCACCTTACCAGAAGCACCTCAAGAGGAGGCTTCTCTCATCTCTAGGTATGTGAGAGGGACCCTGAGTTTGCGGCCTCAAGTGGAATGGACACCGCGATGCCCTGACGCGAAATAAGGCCGGATATCCCTGCAGTGACTTGAATGCAGGCTCGTCTTGCATCTCCCAAGATGAAAGGATGTCTGAATCCCCTGTGGAGACCACAGAGAAAGACCTAGTTCCCCACCTCATGGCGACCGGAGGCCTCACATCCTTTGAAAACTCCGCAGGTACGCGGAGATCAGTGCCTCCAAAGGAGACGATGCCTGACTCCTCGTGAAACTTGATAGGAGTCCCAGGATTCCTGTGGCACGTGGAAAGGGACCCTTGGTCTCCCGCCTCAGATGGACAGGCGTCCCAATTGCCTTGCCAAGCCTCGAGGAGAATCCCGAGTTGTGTCTCGCAACTAGGCAAGAGTCCTGACGTGGATGAACAAACACGTGTGTGGAAGGGCCATCCCCGTCGTAACTCGAGAATATACCCCAGGTTCCCGCCGCAACTCGAGAAAAACCATGAGACTTCCCCCTCGCCGCGAGATGAGGCCCGATTCCCCTGCACTGCGTGCAGAGCAATTCCGTGTTGCACATCACACATGAAAGGAGCCTTGATTTCCTTGATGGCACTCCAGAGAAACCCCAAGAACACTGTTTCAAGGCTAGAGGGATCCTGAGGTCACTGTAGCAACACGAAAGAGCTCCGTGGACCAAGAATCAACACGAGATGAGAGGTTAGTCCCTGGCTTCGACTCCTGAGGAATACCACCTTACCACAAGCACCTCAAGAGGAGGCTTCTCTCAGCTCTAGGTATGTGAGAGGGATCCTGAGTTTGCGGCCTCAAGTGGAATGGACACCGCGATGCCCTGACTCGAAATAAGGCCGGATATCCCTGCAGTGACTTGAATGCAGGCTCGTCTTGCATCTCCCCAGAAGAAAGGATGTCTGAATCCCCTGTGGAGACCACAGAGAAAGACCTAGTTCCCCACCTCATCGCGACCGGAGGCCTCACATCCTTTGAAAACTCCAGAGGTACGCGGAGATCAGTGCCTTCAAAGGAGACGATGCCTGACTCCTCGTGAAACTTGATAGGAGTCCCAGGATTCTTGTGGCACGTGGAAAGGGACCCTTGGTCTCCCGCCTCAGCTGGAGAGGCGTCCCAATTGCCCTGCCAAGCCTCGAGGAGAATCCCGAGTTGTCCCTCGCAACTAGGCAGGAGTCCTGACGTGGCTGAACAAACACGTGGGTGGAAGGGCCATCCCCATCCTAACTCGAGAATATACCCCAGGTTCCCGCCGCAACTCGAGAAAAACCATGAGACTTCCCCCTCGCCGCGAGATGAGGCCCGATTCCCCTGCACTGCGTGCAGAGCAATTCTGTGTTGCACATCACACATGAAAGGAGAGTTGATTTCCTTGATGGCACTCCAGAGAAACCCCAAGAACACTGTTTCAAGGCTAGAGGGATCCTGAGGTCACTGTAGCAACACGAAAGAGCTCCGTGGACCCAAAATCAACTCGAGATGAGAGGTTAGTCCCTGGCTTCGACTCC
Organism: Cervus elaphus; assembly: GCF_910594005.1. Classification (NCBI taxonomy): domain Eukaryota; kingdom Metazoa; phylum Chordata; class Mammalia; order Artiodactyla; family Cervidae; genus Cervus; species Cervus elaphus. Next base: position 7,777,852 of record NC_057834.1, on the reverse strand, counting down.
AGAGGTATACCACCTTACGACAAGCACCTCAAGAGGAGGCTTCTCTCAGCTCTAGGTATGTGAGAGGGACCCTGAGTTTGGGGCCTCAAGTGGAATGGACACCGCGATGCCCTGACTCGAAATAAGGCCGGATATCCCTGCAGTGACTGGAATGCAGGCTCGTCTTGCATCTCCCAAGACGAAAGGGTGTCTGAATCCCCTGTGGAGACCACAGAGAAAGACCTAGTTCCCCACCTCATCGCGACAGGAGGCCTCAAATCCTTTGAAAACTCCAGAGGTATGCGGAGATCAGTGCCTCCAAAGGAGACGATGCCTGACTCCTCGTGAAACTTGATAGGAGACCCAGGATTCCTGTGGCAAGTGGAAAGGGACCCTTGGTCTCCCGTCTCAGCTGTAGAGGCGTCCCAATTGCCCTGCAAAGCCTCGAGGAGAATCCCGAGTTGTCCCTCGCAACTAGGCAGGAGTCCTGACATGGCTGAACACACACGTGTGTGGAAGGGCCATCCCCGTCGTAACTCGAGAATATACCTCAGGTTCCCGCCGCAACTCGAGAAAAACCATGAGACTTCCCCCTCGCCGCGAGATGAGGCCCGATTCCCCTGCACTGCGTGCAAAGCAATTCCGTGTTGCACATCACACATGAAAGGAGCCTTGATTTCCTGGATGGCACTCCAGAGAAACCCCAAGAACACTGTTTCAAGGCTAGAGGGATCCTGAGGTCACTGTAGCAACACGAAAGAGCTCCGTGGACCAACAATCAACACGAGATGAGAGGTTAGTCCCTGGCTTCGACTCCTGAGGAATACCACCTTACCACAAGCACCTCAAGAGGAGGCTTCTCTCAGCTCTAGGTATGTGAGAGGGATCCTGAGTTTGCGGCCTCAAGTGGAATGGACACCGCGATGCCCTGACTCGAAATAAGGCCGGATATCCCTGCAGTGACTTGAATGCAGGCTTGTCTTGCATCTCCCAAGAAGAAAGGATGTCTGAATCCCCTGTGGAGACCACAGAGAAACACCTACTTCCCCACCTCATCGCGACCGGAGGCCTCACATCCTTTGAAAACTCCAGAGGTACGCGGAGATCAGTGCCTCCAAAGGAGACGATGCCTGACTCCTCGTGAAACTTGATAGGAGTCCCAGGATTCTTGTGGCACGTGGACAGGGACCCTTGGTCTCCCGCCTCAGCTGGAGAGGCGTCCCAATTGCCCTGCCAAGCCTCGAGGAGAATCCAGAGTTGTCCCTCGCAACTAGGCAGGAGTCCTGACGTGGCTGAACAAACACGTGGGTGGAAGGGCCATCCCCGTCGTAACTCGAGAATATACCCCAGGTTCCCGCCGCAACTCGAGAAAAACCATGAGACTTCCCCCTCGATGCGAGATGAGGCCCGATTCCCCTGTACTGCGTGCAGAGCAATTCCGTGTTGCACATCACACATGAAAGGAGCCTTGATTTCCTTGATGGCACTCCAGAGAAACCCCAAGAACACTGTTTCAAGGATAGAGGGATCCTGAGGTCACTGTAGCAACACGAAAGAACTCTGTGGACCAAAAATCAACTCGAAAAGAGAGGTTAGTCCCTGGATTCGTCTCCAGAGGAATACCACCTTACCACAAGCACCTGAAGAGGAGGCTTCTCTCAGCTCTAGGTATGTGAGAGGGACCCTTAGTTTGCGGCCTCAAGTGGAATGGACACCGCGATGCCCTGACTCGAAATAAGGCCGGATATCCCTGCAGTGACTTCAATGCAGGCTCGTCTTGCATCTCCCAGGACGAAAGGATGTCTGAATCCCCTGTGGAAAGCACAGAGAAAGACTTAGTTCCCCACCTCATCGCGACCGATAGCCTCACATCCTTTGAAAACTCCAGAGGTACGCGGAGATCAGTGCCTCCAAAGGAGACGATGCCTGACTCCTCGTGAAACTTGATAGGAGTCCCAGGATTCCTGTGGCACTTGGAAAGGGACACTTGGTCTCCCGCCTCAGCTGGAGAGGCGTCCCAATTTCCCTGCCAAGCCGCGAGGAGAATCCAGAGTTGTCCCTCGCAACTAGGCAGGAGTCCTGACATCGCTGAAGAAACACGTGGGTGGAAGGGCCATCCCCGTCGTAACTCGAGAATATACCCCAGGTTCCCGCCGCAACTCGAGAAAAACCATGAGACTTCCCCCTCGCCGCGAGATGAGGCCCGATTCCCCTGCACTGCGTGCAGAGCAATTCCGTGTTGCACATCACACATGAAAGGAGCCTTGATTTCCTTGATGGCACTCCAGAGAAACCCCAAGAACACTGTTTCAAGGCTAGAGGGATCCTGAGGTCACTGTAGCAACACGAAAGAGCTCCGTGGGCCAAAAATCAACTCGAGATGAGAGGTTAGTCCCTGGCCTCGACTCCAGAGGAATACCACCTTACCAGAAGCACCTCAAGAGGAGGCTTCTCTCATCTCTAGGTATGTGAGAGGGACCCTGAGTTTGCGGCCTCAAGTGGAATGGACACCGCGATGCCCTGACGCGAAATAAGGCCGGATATCCCTGCAGTGACTTGAATGCAGGCTCGTCTTGCATCTCCCAAGATGAAAGGATGTCTGAATCCCCTGTGGAGACCACAGAGAAAGACCTAGTTCCCCACCTCATGGCGACCGGAGGCCTCACATCCTTTGAAAACTCCGCAGGTACGCGGAGATCAGTGCCTCCAAAGGAGACGATGCCTGACTCCTCGTGAAACTTGATAGGAGTCCCAGGATTCCTGTGGCACGTGGAAAGGGACCCTTGGTCTCCCGCCTCAGATGGACAGGCGTCCCAATTGCCTTGCCAAGCCTCGAGGAGAATCCCGAGTTGTGTCTCGCAACTAGGCAAGAGTCCTGACGTGGATGAACAAACACGTGTGTGGAAGGGCCATCCCCGTCGTAACTCGAGAATATACCCCAGGTTCCCGCCGCAACTCGAGAAAAACCATGAGACTTCCCCCTCGCTTCGAGATGAGGCCCGATTCCCCTGCACTGCGTGCAGAGCAATTCCGTGTTGCACATCACACATGAAAGGAGCCTTGATTTCCTTGATGGCACTCCAGAGAAACCCCAAGAACACTGTTTCAAGGCTAGAGGGATCCTGAGGTCACTGTAGCAACACGAAAGAGCTCCGTGGACCAAGAATCAACACGAGATGAGAGGTTAGTCCCTGGCTTCGACTCCTGAGGAATACCACCTTACCACAAGCACCTCAAGAGGAGGCTTCTCTCAGCTCTAGGTATGTGAGAGGGATCCTGAGTTTGCGGCCTCAAGTGGAATGGACACCGCGATGCCCTGACTCGAAATAAGGCCGGATATCCCTGCAGTGACTTGAATGCAGGCTCGTCTTGCATCTCCCCAGAAGAAAGGATGTCTGAATCCCCTGTGGAGACCACAGAGAAAGACCTAGTTCCCCACCTCATCGCGACCGGAGGCCTCACATCCTTTGAAAACTCCAGAGGTACGCGGAGATCAGTGCCTTCAAAGGAGACGATGCCTGACTCCTCGTGAAACTTGATAGGAGTCCCAGGATTCTTGTGGCACGTGGAAAGGGACCCTTGGTCTCCCGCCTCAGCTGGAGAGGCGTCCCAATTGCCCTGCCAAGCCTCGAGGAGAATCCCGAGTTGTCCCTCGCAACTAGGCAGGAGTCCTGACGTGGCTGAACAAACACGTGGGTGGAAGGGCCATCCCCATCCTAACTCGAGAATATACCCCAGGTTCCCGCCGAAACTCGAGAAAAACCATGAGACTTCCCCCTCGCCGCGAGATGAGGCCCGATTCCCCTGCACTGCGTGCAGAGCAATTCCGTGTTGCACATCACACATGAAAGGAGCCTTGATTTCCTTGATGGCACTCCAGAGAAACCCCAAGAACACTGTTTCAAGGCTAGAGGGATCCTCAGGTCACTGTAGCAACACGAAAGAGCTCCGTGGGCCAAAAATCAACTCGAGATGAGAGGTTAGTCCCTGGCTTCGACTCCAGAGGAATACCACCTTACCAGAAGCACCTCAAGAGGAGGCTTCTCTCAGCTCTAGGTATGTGAGAGGGACCCTGAGTTTGCGGCCTCAAGTGGAATGGACACCGCGATGCCCTGACGCGAAATAAGGCTGGATATCCCTGCAGTGACTTGAATGCAGGCTCGTCTTGCATCTCCCAAGATGAAAGGATGTCTGAATCCCCTGTGGAGACCACAGAGAAAGACCTAGATCCCCACCTCATCGCGACCGGAGGCCTCACATCCTTTGAAAACTCCAGAGGTACGCGGAGATCAGTGCCTCCAAAGGAGACGATGGCTGACTCCTCGTGAAACTTGATAGGAGTCCCAGGATTCTTGTGGCACGTGGAAAGGGACCCTTGGTCTCCCGCCTCAGCTGGAGAGGCGTTCCAATTGCCCTGCCAAGCCTCGAGGAGAATCCCGAGTTGTCCCTCGCAACTAGGCAGGAGTCCTGACGTGGCTGAACAAACACGTGGGTGGAAGGGCCATCCCCGCCGTACCTCGAGAATATACCCCAGGTACCTGCCGCAACTCGAGAAAAACCATGAGACTTCCCCCTCGATGCGAGATGAGGCCCGATTCCCCTGCACTGCGTGCAGAGCAATTCTGTGTTGCACATCACACATGAAAGGAGCCTTGATTTCCTTCATGGCACTCCAGAGAAACCCCAAGAACACTGTTTCAAGGCTAGAGGGATCCTGAGGTCACTGTAGCAACACGAAAGAGCTCCGTGGGCCAAAAATCAACTCGAGATGAGAGGTTAGTCCCTGGCTTCGACTCCAGAGGAACACCACCTTACCACAAGCACCTCAAGAGGAGGCTTCTCTCAGCTCTAGGTATGTGAGAGGGACCCTGAGTTTGCGGCCTCAGGTGGAATGGACACCGCGATGACCTGACTCGAAATAAGGCCGGATATCCCTGCAGTGACTTCAATGCAGGCTCGTCTTGCATCTCCCAAGACGAAAGGGTGTCTGAATCCCCTGTGGAGACCACAGAGAAAGACCTAGTTCCCCACCTCATCGCGACAGGAGGCCTCAAATCCTTTGAAAATTCCAGAGGTATGCGCAGACCAGTGCCTCCAAAGGAGACGATGCCTGACTCCTCGTGAAACTTGATAGGAGACCCAGGATTCCTGTGGCACGTGGAAAGGGACCCTTGGTCTCCCGTCTCAGCTGGAGAGGCGTCCCAATTGCCCTGCAAAGCCTCGAGGAGAATCCCGAGTTGTCCCTCGCAAGTAGGCAGGAGTCCTGACGTCGCTGAAGAAACACGTGGGTGGAAGGGCCATCCCCGTCGTAACTCGAGAATATACCCCAGGTTCCCGCCGCAACTCGAGAAAAACCATGAGACTTCCCCCTCGCCGCGAGATGAGGCCCGATTCCCCTGCACTGCGTGCAGAGCAATTCCGTCTTGCACATCACACATGAAAGGAGCCTTGATTTCCTTGATGGCACTCCAGAGAAACCCCAAGAACACTGTTTCAAGGCTAGAGGGATCCTGAGGTCACTGTAGCAACACGAAAGAACTCTGTGGACCAAAAATCAACTCGAAAAGAGAGGTTAGTCCCTGGATTCGTCTCCAGAGGAATACCACCTTACCACAAGCACCTCAAGAGGAGGCTTCTCTCAGCTCTAGGTATGTCAGAGGGACCCTGAGTTTGCGGCCTCAAGTGGAATGGACACCGCGATGCCCTGACTCGAAATAAGGCCGGATATCCCTGCAGTGACTTCAATGCAGGCTCGTCTTGCATCTCCCAGGACGAAAGGATGTCTGAATCCCCTGTGGAAAGCACAGAGAAAGACTTAGTTCCCCACCTCATCGCGACCGATAGCCTCACATCCTTTGAAAACTCCAGAGGTACGCGGAGATCAGTGCCTCCAAAGGAGACGATGCCTGACTCCTCGTGAAACTTGATAGGAGTCCCAGGATTCCTGTGGCACGTGGAAAGGGACTCTTGGTCTCCCGCCTCAGCTGGAGAGGCGTCCCAATTGCCCTGCCAAGCCTCGAGGAGAATCCAGAGTTGTCCCTCGCAACGAGGCAGGAGTCCTGACGTCGCTGAAGAAACACGTGGGTGGAAGGGCCATCCCCGTTGTAACTCGAGAATATACCCCAGGTTCCCGCCGCAACTCGAGAAAAACCATGAGACTTCCCCCTCACCGTGAGATGAGACCCGATTCCCCTGCACTGCGTGCAGAGCAATTCCGTCTTGCACATCACACATGAAAGGAGCCTTGATTTCCTTGATGGCACTCCAGAGAAACCCCAAGAACACTGTTTCAAGGCTAGACGGATCCTGAGGTCACTGTAGCAACACGAAAGAGCTCCGTGGGCCAAAAATCAACTCGAGATGAGAGGTTAGTCCCTGGCTTCGACTCCAGAGGAATACCACCTTACCACAAGCACCTCAAGAGGAGGCTTCTCTCAGCTCTAGGTATGTGAGAGGGACCCTGAGTTTGCGGCCTCAAGTGGAATGGACACCGCGATGCCCTGACGCGAAATAAGGCTGGATATCCCTGCAGTGACTTGAATGCAGGCTCGTCTTGCATCTCCCAAGATGAAAGGATGTCTGAATCCCCTGTGGAGACCACAGAGAAAGACCTAGTTCCCCACCTCATCGCGACCGGAGGCCTCACATCCTTTGAAAACTCCAGAGGTACGCGGAGATCAGTACCTCCAAAGGAGACGATGCCTGACTCCTCGTGAAACTTGATAGGAGTCCCAGGATTCCTGTGGCACGTGGAAAGGGACCCTTGGTCTCCCGCCTCAGCTGGAGAGGCGTCCCAATTGCCTTGCCAAGCCTCGAGGAGAATCCCGAGTTGTGTCTCGCAACTAGGCAAGAGTCCTGACGTGGCTGAACAAACACGTGTGTGGAAGGGCCATCCCCGTCGTAACTCGAGAATATACCCCAGGTTCCCGCCGCAACTCGAGAAAAACCATGAGACTTCCCCCTCGCCGCGAGATGAGGCCCGATTCCCCTGCACTGCGTGCAGAGCAATTCTGTGTTGCACATCACACATGAAAGGAGCCTTGATTTCCTTGATGGCACTCCAGAGAAACCCCAAGAACACTGTTTCAAGGATAGAGGGATCCTGAGGTCACTGTAGCAACACGAAAGAGCTCCGTGGACCAAAAATCAACTCGAGATGAGAGGTTAGTCCCTGGCTTCGACTCCAGAGGAATACCACCTTACCACAAGCACCTCAAGAGGAGGCTTCTCTCAGCTCTAGGTATGTGAGAGGGACCCTGAGTTTGCGGCCTCAAGTGGAATGGACACCGCGATGCCCTGACTCGAAATAAGGCCGGATATCCCTGCAGTGACTGGAATGCAGGCTCGTCTTGCATCTCCCAAGACGAAAGGGTGTCTGAATCCCCTGTGGAGACCACAGAGAAAGACCTAGTTCCCCACCTCATCGCGACAGGAGGCCTCAAATCCTTTGAAAACTCCAGAGGTATGCGGAGATCAGTGCCTCCAAAGGAGACGATGCCTGACTCCTCGTGAAACTTGATAGGAGACCCAGGATTCCTGTGGCACGTGGAAAGGGAACCTTGGTCTCCCGTCTCACCTGGAGAGGCGTCCCAATTGCCCTGCAAAGCCTCGTGGAGAATCCCGAGTTGTCCCTCGCAACCAGGCAGGAGTCCTGACGTCGCTGAAGAAACACGTGGGTGGAAGGGCCATCCCCGTCGTAACTCGAGAATATACCCCAGGTTCCCGCCGCAACTCGAGAAAAACCATGAGACTTCCCCCTCGCCGCGAGATGAGGCCCGATTCCCCTGCACTGCGTGCAGAGCAATTCCGTGTTGCACATCACACATGAAAGGAGCCTTGATTTCCTTGATGGCACTCCAGAGAAACCCCAAGAACACTGTTTCAAGGATAGAGGGATCCTGAGGTCACTGTAGCAACACGAAAGAACTCTGTGGACCAAAAATCAACTCGAAAAGAGAGGTTAGTCCCTGGATTCGTCTCCAGAGGAATACAACCTTACCACAAGCACCTCAAGAGGAGGCTTCTCTCAGCTCTAGGTATGTGAGAGGGACCCTGAGTTTGCGGCCTCAAGTGGAATGGACACCGCGATGCCCTGACTCGAAATAAGGCCGGATATCCCTGCAGTGACTTCAATGCAGGCTCGTCTTGCATCTCCCAGGACGAAAGGATGTCTGAATCCCCTGTGGAAAGCACAGAGAAAGACTTAGTTCCCCACCTCATCGCGACCGATAGCCTCACATCCTTTGAAAACTCCAGAGGTACGCGGAGATCAGTGCCTCCAAAGCAGACGATGCCTGACTCCTCGTGAAACTTGATAGGAGTCCCAGGATTCCTGTGGCACTTGGAAAGGGACACTTGGTCTTCCGCCTCAGCTGGAGAGGCGTCCCAATTGCCCTGCCAAGCCTCGAGGAGAATCCAGAGTTGTCCCTCGCAACTAGGCAGGAGTCCTGACGTCGCTGAAGAAACACGTGGGTGGAAGGGCCATCCCCGTCGTAACTCGAGAATATACCCCAGGTTCCCGCCGTAACTCGAGAAAAACCATGAGACTTCCCCCTCGCCGCGAGATGAGGCCCGATTCCCCTGCACTGCGTGCAGAGCAATTCCGTGTTGCACATCACACATGAAAGGAGCCTTGATTTCCTTGATGGCACTCCAGAGAAACCCCAAGAACACTGTTTCAAGGCTAGAGGGATCCTAAGGTCACTGTAGCAACACGAAAGAGCTCCGTGGGCCAAAAATCAACTCGAGATGAGAGGTTAGTCCCTGGCTTCGACTCCAGAGGAATACCACCTTACCACAAGCACCTCAAGAGGAGGCTTCTCTCAGCTCTAGGTATGTGAGAGGGACCCTGAGTTTGCGGCATCAAGTGGAATGAACACCGCGATGCCCTGACTCGAAATAAGGCCGGATATCCCTGCAGTGACTGGAATGCAGGCTCGTCTTTCATCTCCCAAGACGAAAGGGTGTCTGAATCCCCTGTGGAGACCACAGAGAAAGACCTAGTTCCCCACCTCATCGCGACAGGAGGCCTCAAATCCTTTGAAAACTCCAGAGGTATGCGGAGATCAGAGCCTCCAAAGGAGACAATGCCTGACTCCTCGTGAAACTTGATAGGAGACCCAGGATTCCTGTGGCACGTGGAAAGGGAACCTTGGTCTCCCGTCTCAGCTGGAGAGGCGTGCGAATTGCCCTGCAAAGCCTCGAATAGAATCCCGAGTTGTCCCTCGCAAGTAGGCAGGAGTCCTGACGTCGCTGAAGAAACACGTGGGTGGAAGGGCCATCCCCGTCGTAACTCGAGAATATACCCCAGGTTCCCGCCGCAACTCGAGAAAAACCATGAGACTTCCCCCTCACCGCGAGATGAGGCCCGATTCCCCTGCACTGCGTGCAGAGCAATTCCGTGTTGCACATCACACATGAAAGGAGCCTTGATTTCCTTGATGGCACTCCAGAGAAACCCCAAGAACACTGTTTCAAGGCTAGAGGGATCCTGAGGTCACTGTAGCAACACGAAAGAGCTCCGTGGACCAAGAATCAACACGAGATGAGAGGTTAGTCCCTGGCTTCGACTTCTGAGGAATACAAGCTTACCACAAGCACCTCAAGAGGAGGCTTCTCTCAGCTCTAGGTATGTGAGAGGGATCCTGAGTTTGTGGCCTCAAGTGGAATGGACACCGCGATGCCCTGACTCGAAATAAGGCCGGATATCCCTGCAGTGACTTCAATGCAGGCTCGTCTTGCATCTCCCAAGAAGAAAGGATGTCTGAATCCCCTGTGGAGACCACAGAGAAACACCTAGTTCCCCACCTCATCGCGACCGGAGGCCTCACATCCTTTGAAAACTCCAGAGGTACGCGGAGATCAGTGCCTCCAAAGGAGACGATGCCTGACTCCTCGTGAAACTTGATAGGAGTCCCAGGATTCTTGTGGCACGTGGAAAGGGACCCTTGGTCTCCCGCCTCAGCTGGAGAGGCGTTCCAATTGCCCTGCCAAGCCTCGAGGAGAATCCCGAGTTGTCCCTCGCAACTAGGCAGGAGTCCTGACGTGGCTGAACAAACACGTGGGTGGAAGGGCCATCCCCGTCGTAACTCGAGAATATATCCCAGGTTCCCGCCGCAACTCGAGAAAAACCATGAGACTTCCCCCTCGCCGCGAGATGAGGCCCGATTCCCCTGCACTGCGTGCAGAGCAATTCCGTGTTGCACATCACACATGAAAGGAGCCTTGATTTCCTTGATGGCACTCCAGAGAAACCCCAAGAACACTGTTTCAAGGCTAGAGGGATCCTGAGGTCACTGTAGCAACATGAAAGAACTCTGTGGACCAAAAATCAACTCGAAAAGAGAGGTTAGTACCTGGATTCGTCTCCAGAGGAATACCACCTTACCACAAGCACGTCAAGAGGAGGCTTCTCTCAGCTCTAGGTATGTGAGAGGGACCCTGAATTTGCGGCCTCAAGTGGAATGGACACCGCGATGCCCTGTCTCGAAATAAGGCCGGATATCCCTGCAGTGACTTCAATGCAGGCTCGTCTTGCATCTCCCAGGACGAAAGGATGTCTGAATCCCCTGTGGGAAGCACAGAGAAAGACTTAGTTCCCCACTTCATCGCGACCAATAGCCTCACATCCTTTGAAAACTCCAGAGGTACGCGGAGATCAGTGCCTCGAAAGCAGACGATGCCTGACTCCTCGTGAAACTTGATAGGAGTCCCATGATTCCTGTGGCACTTGGAAAGGGACACTTGGTCTCCCGCCTCAGCTGGAGAGGCGTCCCAATTGCCCTGCCAAGCCTGGAGGAGAATCCAGAGTTGTTCCTCGCAACTAGGCAGGAGTCCTGACGTCGCTGAAGAAACACGTGGGTGGAAGGGCCATCCCCGTCGTAACTCGAGAATATACCCCAGGTTCCCGCCGCAACTCGAGAAAAACCATGAGACTTCCCCCTCGCCGCGAGATGAGGCCCGATTCCCCTGCACTGCGTGCAGAGCAATTCCGTGTTGCACATCACACATGAAAGGAGCCTTGATTTCCTTGATGGCACTCCAGAGAAACCCCAAGAACACTGTTTCAAGGCTAGAGGGATCCTGAGGTCACTGTAGCAACACGAAAGAGCTCCGTGGGCCAAAAATCAACTCGAGATGAGAGGTTAGTCCCTGGCTTCGACTCCAGAGGAATACCACCTTACCACAAGCACCTCAAGAGGAGGCTTCTCTCACCTCTAGGTATGTGAGAGGGACCCTGAGTTTGCGGCCTCAAGTGGAATGGACACCACGATGCCCTGACTCGAAATAAGGCCGGATATCCCTGCAGTGACTGGAATGCAGGCTCGTCTTGCATCTCCCAAGACGAAAGGGTGTCTGAATCCCCTGTGGAGACCACAGAGAAAGACCTAGTTCCCCACCTCATCGCGACAGGAGGCCTCACATCCTTTGAAAACTCCAGAGGTATGCGGAGATCAGTGCCTCCAAAGGAGACGATGCCTGACTCCTCGTGAAACTTGATAGGAGACCCAGGATTCCTGTGGCACGTGGAAAGGGACCCTTGGTCTCCCGTCTCAGCTGGAGAGGCGTCCGAATTGCCCTGCAAAGCCTCGAGGAGAATCCCGAGTTGTCCCTCGCAAGTAGGCAGGAGTCCTGACGTCGCTGAAGAAACACGTGTGTGGAAGGGCCATCCCCGTCGTAACTCGAGAATATACCCCAGGTTCCCGCCGCAACTCGAGAAAAACCATGAGACTTCCCCCTCGATGCGAGATGAGGCCCGATTCCACTGTACTGCGTGCAGAGTAATTCCGTCTTGCACATCACACATGAAAGGAGCCTTGATTTCCTTGATGCCACTCCAGAGAAAACCCAAGAACACTGTTTCAAGGATAGAGGGATCCTGAGGTCTCTGTAGCAACACGAAAGACCTCTGTGGACCAAAAATCAACTCGAAAAGAGAGGTTAGTCCCTGGATTCGACTCCAGAGGAATACCACCTTACCACAAGCACCTCAAGAGGAGGCTTCTCTCAGCTCTAGGTATGTGAGAGGGACCCTGAGTTTGCAGCCTCAAGTGGAATGGACACCGCGATGCCCTGACTCGAAATAAGGCCGGATATCCCTGCAGTGACTTCAATGCAGGCTCGTATTGTATCTCCCAGGACGAAAGGATGTCTGAATCCCCTGTGGAAAGTACAGAGAAAGACTTAGTTCCCCACCTCATCGCGACCGGAGGCCTCACATCCTTTGAAAACTCCAGAGGTACGCGGAGATCAGTGCCTCCAAAGGAGACGATGCCTGACTCCTCGTGAAACTTGATAGGAGTCCCAGGATTCCTGTGGCACGTGGAAAGGGACACTTGGTCTCCCGCCTCAGCTGGAGAGGCGTCCCAATTGCCTTGCCAAGCCTCGAGGAGAATCCCGAGTTGTGTCTCGCAACTAGGCAAGAGTCCTGACGTTGCTGAACAAACACGTGTGTGGAAGGGCCATCCCCGTCGTAACTCGAGAATATACCCCAGGTTCCCGCCGCAACTCGAGAAAAACCATGAGACTTCCCCCTCGCCGCGAGATGAGGCCCGATTCCCCTGCACTGCGTGCAGAGCAATTCCGCCTTGCACATCACACATGAAAGGAGCCTTGATTTCCTTGATGGCACTCCAGAGAAACCCCAAGAACACTGTTTCAAGGATAGAGGGATCCTGAGGTCACTGTAGCAACACGAAAGAACTCTGTGGACCAAAAATCAACTGGAAAAGAGAGGTTAGTCCCTGGATTCGTCTCCAGAGGAATACCACCTTACCACAAGCACCTCAAGAGGAGGCTTCTCTCAGCTCTAGGTATGTGAGAGGGACCCTGAGTTTGCGGCCTCAAGTGGAATGGACACCGCGATGCACTGACGCGAAATAAGGCTGGATATCCCTGCAGTGACTTGAATGCAGGCTCGTCTTGCATCTCCCATGATGAAAGGATGTCTGAATCCCCTGTGGAGACCACAGAGAAAGACCTAGTTCCCCACCTCATCGCGACCGGAGGCCTCACATCCTTTGAAAACTCCAGAGGTACGCGGAGATCAGTGCCTCCAAAGGAGACGATGCCTGACTCCTCGTGAAACTTGATAGGAGTCCCAGGATTCCTGTGGCACGTGGAAAGGGACCCTTGGTCTCCCGCCTCAGCTGGAGAGGCGTCCCAATTGCCTTGCCAAGCCTCGAGGAGAATCCCGAGTTGTGTCTCGCAACTAGGCAAGAGTCCTGACGTGGCTGAACAAACACGTGTGTGGAAGGGCCATCCCCATCGTAACTCGAGAATATACCCCAGGTTCCCGCCGCAACTCGAGAAAAACCATGAGACTTCCCCCTCGCCGCGAGATGAGGCCCGATTCCCCTGCACTGCGTGCAGAGCAATTCTGTGTTGCACATCACACATGAAAGGAGCCTTGATTTCCTTCATGGCACTCCAGAGAAACCCCAAGAACACTGTTTCAAGGCTAGAGGGATCCTGAGGTCACTGTAGCAACACGAAAGAGCTCCGTTGACCAAAAATCAACTCGAGATGAGAGGTTAGTCCCTGGCTTCGACTCCAGAGGAATACCACCTTACCACAAGCACCTCAAGAGGAGGCTTCTCTCACCTCTACGTATGTGAGAGGGACCCTGAGTTTGCGGCCTCAAGTGGAATGGACACCGCGATGCCCTGACTCGAAATAAGGCCGGATATCCCTGCAGTGACTTGAATGCAGGCTCGTCTTGCATCTCCCAAGACGAAAGGGTGTCTGAATCAACTGTGGAGACCACAGAGAAAGACATAGTTCCCCACCTCATCGCGACAGGAGGCCTCAAATCCTTTGAAAACTCCAGAGGTATGTGGAGATCAGTGCCTCCAAAGGAGACGATGCCTGACTCCTCGTGAAACTTGATAGGAGTCCCAGGATTCCTGTGGCACGTGGAAAGGGATCCTTGGTCTCCCGTCTCAGCTGGAGAGGCGTCCCAATTGCCCTGCAAAGCCTCGAGGAGAATCCCGAGTTGACCCTCGCAAGTAGGCAGGAGTCCTGACATGGCTGAACACACACGTGTGTGGAAGGGCCATCCCCGTCGTAACTCGAGAATATACCCCAGGTTCCCGCCGCAACTCGAGAAAAACCATGAGACTTCCCCCTTGATGCGAGATGAGGCCCGATTCCCCTGTACTGCGTGCAGAGCAATTCCGTCTTGCACATCACACATGAAAGGAGCCTTGATTTCCTTGCTGGCACTCCAGAGAAACCCCAAGAACACTGTTTCAAGGCTAGAGGGATCCTGAGGTCACTGTAGCAACACGAAAGATCTCTGTGGACCAAAAATCAACTCGAAAAGAGAGGTTAGTCCCTGGATTCGTCTCCAGAGGAATACCACCTTACCACAAGCACCTCAAGAGGAGGCTTCTCTCAGCTCTAGGTATGTGAGAGGGACCCTGAGTTTGCGGCCTCAACTGGAATGGACACCAAGATGCCCTGACTCAAAATAAGGCCGGATATCCCTGCAGTGACTTCAATGCAGGCTCGTCTTGCATCTCCCAGGACGAAAGGATGTCTGAATCCCCTGTGGAAAGCACAGAGAAAGACTTAGTTCCCCACCTCATCGCGACCGGAGGCCTCACATCCTTTGAAAACTCCAGAGGTACGCGGAGATCAGTGCCTCCAAAGGAGACGATGCCTGACTCCTCGTGAAACTTGATAGGAGTCCCACGATTCCTGTGGCACTTGGAAAGGGACACTTGGTCTCCCGCCTCAGCTGGAGAGGCGTCCCAATTGCCCTGCCAAGCCTCGAGGAGAATCCAGAGTTGTCCCTCGCAACTAGGCAGGAGTCCTGACGTCGCTGAAGAAACACGTGGGTGGAAGGGCCATCCCCGTCGTAACTCGAGAATATACCCCAGGTTCCCGCCGCAACTCGAGAAAAACCATGAGACTTCCCCCTCGCCGAGAGATGAGGCCAGATTCCCCTGCACTGCGTGCAGAGCAATTCCGTGTTGCACATCACACATGAAAGGAGCCTTGATTTCCTTGATGGCACTCCAGAGAAACCCCAAGAACACTGTTTCAAGGCTAGAGGGATCCTGAGGTCACTGTAGCAACACGAAAGAGCTCCGTGGACCAATAATCAACTCGAGATGAGAGGTTAGTCCCTGGCTTCGACTCCAGAGGAATACCACCTTACCACAAGCACCTCAAGAGGAGGCTTCTCTCAGCTCTAGGTATGTGAGAGGGACCCTGAGTTTGCGGCCTCAAGTGGAATGGACACCGCGATGCCCTGACGCGAAATAAGGCTGGATATCCCTGCAGTGACTTGAATGCAGGCTCGTCTTGCATCTCCCAAGATGAAAGGATGTCTGAATCCCCTGTGGAGACCACAGAGAAAGACCTAGTTCCCCACCTCATCGCGACCGGAGGCCTCACATACTTTGAAAACTCCAGAGGTACGCGGAGATCAGTGCCTCCAAAGGAGACGATGCCTGACTCCTCGTGAAACTTGATAGGAGTCCCAGGATTCCTGGGGCACGTGGAAAGGGACCCTTGGTCTCCCGCCTCAGCTGGAGAGGCGTCCCAATTGCCATGCCAAGCCTCGAGGAGAATGCCGAGTTGTGTCTCGCAACTAGGCAAGAGTCCTGACGTGGATGAACAAACACGTGTGTGGAAGGGCCATCCCCGTCGTAACTCGAGAATATACCCCAGGTTCCCGCCGCAACTCGAGAAAAACCATGAGACTTCCCCCTCGCCGCGAGATGAGGCCCGATTCCCCTGCACTGCGTGCAGAGCAATTCCGTGTTGCACATCACACATGAAAGGAGCCTTGATTTCCTTCATGGCACTCCAGAGAAACCCCAAGAACACTGTTTCAAGGCTAGAGGGATCCTGAGGTCACTGTAGCAACACGAAAGAGCTTCGTGGACCAAGAATCAACAGGAGATGAGAGGTTAGTCCCTGGCTCCGACTCCTGAGGAATACCACCTTACCACAAGCACCTCAAGAGGAGGCTTCTCTCAGCTCTAGGTATGTGAGAGGGATCCTGAGTTTGCGGCCTCAAGTGGAATGGACACCGCGATGCCCTGACTCGAAATAAGGCCGGATATCCCTGCAGTGACTTGAATGCAGGCTTGTCTTGCATCTCCCAAGAAGAAAGGATGTCTGAATCCCCTGTGGAGACCACAGAGAAACACCTAGTTCCCCACGTCATCGCTACCGGAGGCCTCACATGCTTTGAAAACTCCAGAGGTACGCGGAGATCAGTGCCTCCAAAGGAGACGATGCCAGACTCCTCGTGAAACTTGATAGGAGTCCCAGGATTCTTGTGGCACGTGGAAAGGGACACTTGGTCTCCCGCCTCAGCTGGAGAGGCGTTCCAATTGCCGTGCTAAGCCTCGAGGAGAATCCCGAGTTGTCCCTCGCAACTAGGCAGGAGTCCTGACGTGGCTGAAGAAACACGTGGGTGGAAGGGCCATCCCCGTCGTAACTCGAGAATATACCCCAGGTTCCCGCCGCAACTCGAGAAAAACCATGAGACTTCCCCCTTGATGCGAGATTAGGCCCGATTCCCCTGCACTGCGTGCAGAGCAATTCTGTGTTGCACATCACACATGAAAGGAGCCTTGATTTCCTTGATGGCACTCCAGAGAAACCCCAAGAACACTGTTTCAAGGATAGAGGGATCCTGAGGTCACTGTAGCAACACGAAAGAACTCTGTGGACCACAAACCAACTCGAAAAGAGAGGTTAGTCCCTGGATTCGTCTCCAGAGGAATACCACCTTACCACAAGCACCTCAAGAGGAGGCTTCTCTCAGCTCTAGGTATGTGAGAGGGACCCTGAGTTTGCGGCCTCAAGTGGAATGGACACCGCGATGCCCTGACTCGAAATAAGGCCGGATATCCCTGCAGTGACTGGAATGCAGTCTCGTCTTGCATCTCCCAAGACGAAAGGCTGTCTGAATTCCCTATGGAGACCACAGAGAAAGACCTAGTTCCCCACCTCATCGCGACAGGAGGCCTCAAATCCTTTGAAAACTCCAGAGGTATGCGGAGATCAGTGCCTCCAAAGGAGACGATGCCTGACTCCTCGTGAAACTTGATAGGAGACCCAGGATTCCTGTGGCACGTGGAAAGGGACCCTTGGTCTCCCGTCTCAGCTGGAGAGGCGTCACAATTGCCCTGCAAAGCCTCGAGGAGAATCCCGAGTTGTCCCTCGCAACTAGGCAGGAGTCCTGACATGGCTGAACACACACGTGTGTGGAAGGGCCATCCCCGTCGTAACTCGAGAATATACCCCAGGTTCCCGCCGCAACTCGAGAAAAACCATGAGACTTCCCACTCGCCGCGAGATGAGGCCCGATTCCCCTGCACTGCGTGCAGAGCAATTCCGTGTTGCACATCACACATGAAAGGAGCCTTGATTTCCTTCATGGCACTCCAGAGAAACCCCAAGAACACTGTTTCAAGGCTAGAGGGATCCTGAGGTCACTGTAGCAACACGAAAGAGCTCCGTGGACCAAAAATCAACTCGAGATGAGAGGTTAGTCCCTGGCTTCGACTCCAGAGGAATACCACCTTACCACAAGCACCTCAAGAGGAGGCTTCTCTCAGCTCTAGGTATGTGAGAGGGACCCTGAGTTTGCGGCCTCAAGTGGAATGGACACCGCGATGCCCTGACTCGAAATAAGGCCGGATATCCCTGCAGTGACTGGAATGCAGTCTCGTCTTGCATCTCCCAAGACGAAAGGGTGTCTGAATCCCCTGTGGAGACCACAGAGAAAGACCTAGTTCCCCACCTCATCGCGACAGGAGGCCTCAAATCCTTTGAAAACTCCAGAGGTATGCGGAGATCAGTGCCTCCAAAGGAGACGATGCCTGACTCCTCGTGAAACTTGATAGGAGACCCAGGATTCCTGTGGCACGTGGAAAGGGACACTTGGTCTCCCGTCTCAGCTGGAGAGGCGTCCCAATTGCCCTGCAAAGCCTCGAGGAGAATCCCGAGTTGTCCCTCGCAACTAGGCAGGAGTCCTGACATGGTTGAACACACACGTGTGTGGAAGGGCCATCCCCGTCGTAACTCGAGAATATACCTCAGGTTCCCGCCGCAACTCGAGAAAAACCATGAGACTTCCCCCTCGCCGCGAGATGAGGCCCGATTCCCCTGCACTGCGTGCAGAGCAATTCTGTGTTGCACATCACACATGAAAGGAGACTTGATTTCCTTCATGGCACTCCAGAGAAACCCCAAGAACACTGTTTCAAGGCTAGAGGGATCCTGAGGTCACTGTAGCAACACGAAAGAGCTCCGTGGACCAAAAACCAACTCGAGATGAGAGGTTAGTCCCTGGCTTCGACTCCAGAGGAATACCACCTTACCACAAGCACCTCAAGAGGAGGCTTCTCTCAGCTCTAGGTATGTGAGAGGGACCCTGAGTTTGCGGCCTCAACTGGAATGGACACCGCGATGCCCTGACTCGAAATAAGGCCGGATATCCCTGCAGTGACTGGAATGCAGGCTTGTCTTGCATCTCCCAAGACGAAAGGGTGTCTGAATCCCCTGTGGAGACGACAGAGAAAGACCTAGTTCCCCACCTCATCGCGACAGAAGGCCTCAAATCCTTTGAAAACTCCAGAGGTATGTGGAGATCAGTGCCTCCAAAGGAGACGATGCCTGACTCCTCGTGAAACTTGATAGGAGACCCAGGATTCCTGTGGCACGTGGAAAGGGACCCTTGGTCTCCCGTCTCAGCTGGAGAGGCGTCCCAATTGCCCTGCAAAGCCTCGAGGAGAATCCCGAGTTGTCCCTCGCAAGTAGGCAGGAGTCCTGACATGGCTGAACACACAGGAGTTTGGAAGGGCCATCCCCGTCGTAACTCGAGAATATACCCCAGGTTCCCGCCGCAACTCGAGAAAAACCATGAGATTTCCCCCTCGCCGCGAGATGAGGCCCGATTCCCCTGCACTGCGTGCAGAGCAATTCCGTGTTGCACATCACACATGAAAGGAGCCTTTATTTCCTTGATGGCACTCCAGAGAAACCCCAAGAACACTGTTTCAAGGCTAGAGGGATCCTGAGGTCACTGTGGCAACACGAAAGAGCTCCGTGGACCAAGAATCAACACGAGATGAGAGGTTAGTCCCTGGCTTCGACTCCTGAGGAATACCACCTTACCACAAGCACCTCAAGAGGAGGTTTCTCTCAGCTCTAAGTATGTGAAAGGGATCCTGAGTTTGCGGCCTCAAATGGAATGGACACAGCGATGCCCTGACTCGAAATAAGGCCGGATATCCCTGCAGTGACTTGAATGCAGGCTCGTCTTGCATCTCCCAAGAAGAAAGGATGTCTGAATCCCCTGTGGAGACCACAGAGAAAGACCTAGTTCGCCACCTCATCGCGACCGGAGGCCTCACATCCTTTGAAAACTCCAGAGGCACGCGGAGATCAGTGCCTCCAAAGGAGACGATGCCTGACTCCTCGTGAAACTTGATAGGAGTCCCAGGATTCTTGTGGCACGTGGAAAAGGACCCTTGGTCTCCCGCCTCAGCTGGAGAGGCTTTCCAATTGCCCTGCCAAGCCTCGAGGAGAATCCCGAGTTTTCCCTTGCAACTAGGCAGGAGTCCTGACGTCGCTGAAGAAACACGTGGGTGGAAGGGCCATCCCCGTCGTAACTCGAGAATATACCCCAGGTTCCCGCCGCAACTCGAGAAAAACCATGAGACTTCCCCCTCGCCGCGAGATGAGGCCCGATTCCCCTGCACTGCGTGCAGAGCAATTCCGTGTTGCACATCACACATGAAAGGAGCCTTGATTTCCTTCATGGCACTCCAGAGAAACCCCAAGAACACTGTTTCAAGGCTAGAGGGATCCTGAGGTCACTGTAGCAACACGAAAGAGCTCCGTGGACCAAAAATCAACTCGAGATGAGAGGTTAGTCCCTGGCTTCGACTCCAGAGGAATACCACCTTACCACAAGCACCTCAAGAGGAGACTTCACTCAGCTCTATGTATGTGAGAGGGACCCTGAGTTTACGGCCTCAAGTGGAATGGACACCGCGATGCCCTGACGCAAAATAAGGCTGGATATCCCTGCAGTGACTTGAATGCAGGCTCGTCTTGCATCTCCCAAGATGAAAGGATGTCTGAATCCCCTGTGGAGACCACAGAGAAAGACCTAGTTCCCCACCTCATCGCGACCGGAGGCCTCACATCCTTTGAAAACTCCAGAGGTACGCGGAGATCAGTGCCTCCAAAGGAGACGATGCCTGACTCCTCGTGAAACTTGATAGGAGACCCAGGATTCCTGTGGCACGTGGAAAGGGACACTTGGTCTCCCGTCTCAGCTGGAGAGGCGTCCCAATTGCCCTGCAAAGCCTCGAGGAGAATCCCGAGTTGTCCCTCGCAACTAGGCAGGAGTCCTGACATGGTTGAACACACACGTGTGTGGAAGGGCCATCCCCGTCGTAACTCGAGAATATACCTCAGGTTCCCGCCGCAACTCGAGAAAAACCATGAGACTTCCCCCTCGCCGCGAGATGAGGCCCGATTCCCCTGCACTGCGTGCAGAGCAATTCTGTGTTGCACATCACACATGAAAGGAGCCTTGATTTCCTTCATGGCACTCCAGAGAAACCCCAAGAACACTGTTTCAAGGCTAAAGGGATCCTGAGGTCACTGTAGCAACACGAAAGAGCTCCGTGGACCAAAAACCAACTCGAGATGAGAGGTTAGTCCCTGGCTTCGACTCCAGAGGAATACCACCTTACCACAAGCACCTCAAGAGGAGGCTTCTCTCAGCTCTAGGTATGTGAGAGGGACCCTGAGTTTGCGGCCTCAACTGGAATGGACACCGCGATGCCCTGACTCGAAATAAGGCCGGATATCCCTGCAGTGACTGGAATGCAGGCTTGTCTTGCATCTCCCAAGACGAAAGGGTGTCTGAATCCCCTGTGGAGACGACAGAGAAAGACCTAGTTCCCCACCTCATCGCGACAGGAGGCCTCAAATCCTTTGAAAACTCCAGAGGTATGTGGAGATCAGTGCCTCCAAAGGAGACGATGCCTGACTCCTCGTGAAACTTGATAGGAGACCCAGGATTCCTGTGGCACGTGGAAAGGGACCCTTGGTCTCCCGTCTCAGCTCGAGAGGCGTCCCAATTGCCCTGCAAAGCCTCGAGGAGAATCCCGAGTTGTCCCTCGCAAGTAGGCAGGAGTCCTGACATGGCTGAACACACAGGAGTGTGGAAGGGCCATCCCCGTCGTAACTCGAGAATATACCCCAGGTTCCCGCCGCAACTCGAGAAAAACCATGAGATTTCCCCCTCGCCGCGAGATGAGGCCCGATTCCCCTGCACTGCGTGCAGAGCAATTCCGTGTTGCACATCACACATGAAAGGAGCCTTTATTTCCTTGATGGCACTCCAGAGAAACCCCAAGAACACTGTTTCAAGGCTAGAGGGATCCTGAGGTCACTGTGGCAACACGAAAGAGCTCCGTGGACCAAGAATCAACACGAGATGAGAGGTTAGTCCCTGGCTTCGACTCCTGAGGAATACCACCTTACCACAAGCACCTCAAGAGGAGGTTTCTCTCAGCTCTAAGTATGTGAAAGGGATCCTGAGTTTGCGGCCTCAAATGGAATGGACACCGCGATGCCCTGACTCGAAATAAGGCCGGATATCCCTGCAGTGACTTGAATGCAGGCTCGTCTTGCATCTCCCAAGAAGAAAGGATGTCTGAATCCCCTGTGGAGACCACAGAGAAAGACCTAGTTCGCCACCTCATCGCGACCGGAGGCCTCACATCCTTTGAAAACTCCTGAGGCACGCGGAGATCAGTGCCTCCAAAGGAGACGATGCCTGACTCCTCGTGAAACTTGATAGGAGTCCCAGGATTCTTGTGGCACGTGGAAAAGGACCCTTGGTCTCCCGCCTCAGCTGGAGAGGCTTTCCAATTGCCCTGCCAAGCCTCGAGGAGAATCCCGAGTTTTCCCTTGCAACTAGGCAGGAGTCCTGACGTCGCTGAAGAAACACGTGGGTGGAAGGGCCATCCCCGTCGTAACTCGAGAATATACCCCAGGTTCCCGCCGCAACTCGAGAAAAACCATGAGACTTCCCCCTCGCCGCGAGATGAGGCCCGATTCCCCTGCACTGCGTGCAGAGCAATTCCGTGTTGCACATCACACATGAAAGGAGCCTTGATTTCCTTTATGGCACTCCAGAGAAACCCCAAGAACACTGTTTCAAGGCTAGAGGGATCCTGAGGTCACTGTAGCAACACGAAAGAGCTCCGTGGACCAAAAATCAACTCGAGATGAGAGGTTAGTCCCTGGCTTCGACTCCAGAGGAATACCACCTTACCACAAGCACCTCAAGAGGAGACTTCACTCAGCTCTATGTATGTGAGAGGGACCCTGAGTTTACGGCCTCAAGTGGAATGGACACCGCGATGCCCTGACGCAAAATAAGGCTGGATATCCCTGCAGTGACTTGAGTGCAGGCTCGTCTTGCATCTCCCAAGATGAAAGGATGTCTGAATCCCCTGTGGAGACCACAGAGAAAGACCTAGTTCCCCACCTCATCGCGACCGGAGGCCTCACATCCTTTGAAAACTCCAGAGGTACGCGGAGATCAGTGCCTCCAAAGGAGACGATGCCTGACTCCTCGAGAAACTTGATAGGAGTCCCAGGATTCCTGTGGCACGTGGAAAGGGACACTTGGTCTCCCGCCTCAGCTGGAGAGGCGTCCCAATTGCCTTGCCAAGCCTCGAGGAGAATCCCGAGTTGTGTCTCGCAACTAGGCAAGAGTCCTGACATGGCTGAACACACACGTGTGTGGAAGGGCCATCCCCGTCGTAACTCGAGAATATACCTCAGGTTCCCACCGCAACTCGAGAAAAACCATGAGACTTCCCCCTCGCCGCGAGATGAGGCCCGATTCCCCTGCACTGCGTGCAGAGCAATTCCGTGTTGCACATCACACATGAAAGGAGCCTTGATTTCCTTCATGGCACTCCAGAGAAACCCCAAGAACACTGTTTCAAGGCTAGAGGGATCCTGAGGTCACTGCAGCAACACGAAAGAGCTCCGTGGACCAAGAATCAACACGAGATGAGAGGTTAGTCCCTGGCTTCGACTCCTGAGGAATACCACCTTACCACAAGCACCTCAAGAGGAGGCTTCTATCAGCTCTAGGTATGTGAGAGGGATCCTGAGTTTGCGGCCTCAAGTGGAATGGACACCGCGATGCCCTGACTCGAAATAAGGCCGTATATCCCGGCAGTGACTTGAATGCAGGCTCGTCTTGCATCTCCCAAGAAGAAAGGATGTCTGAATCCCCTGTGGAGACCACAGAGAAAGACCTAGTTCCCCACCTCATCGCGACCGCAGGCCTCACATCCTTTGAAAACTCCAGAGGTACGCGGAGATCAGTGCCTCCAACGGAGACGATGCCTGACTCCTCGTGAAACTTGATAGGAGTCCCAGGATTCTTGTGGTACGTGGAAAGGGACACTTGGTCTCCCGCCTCAGCTGGAGAGGCGTTCCAATTGCCCTGCCAAGACTCGAGGAGAATCCCGAGTTGTCCGTTGCAACTAGGCAGGAGTCCTGACGTCGCTGAAGAAACACGTGGGTGGAAGGGCCATCCCCATCGTAACTCGAGAATATACCCCAGGTTCCCGCCGCAACTCGAGAAAAACCCTGAGACTTCCCCCTCGATGCGAGATGAGGCCCGATTCCCCTGTACTGCGTGCAGAGCAATTCCGTCTTGCACATCACACATGAAAGGAGCCTTGATTTCCTTGATGGCACTCCAGAGAAACCCCAAGAACACTGTTTCAAGGATAGAGGGATCCTGAGGTCACTGTAGCAACACGAAAGAACTCTGCGGACCAAAAATCAATTCGAAAAGAGAGGTTAGTCCCTGGATTCGTCTCCAGAGGAATACCACCTTACCACAAGCACCTCAAGAGGAGGCTTCTCTCAGCTCTAGGTATGTGAGAGGGACCCTGAGTTTGCGGCCTCAAGTGGAATGGACACCGCGATGCCCTGACTCGAAATAAGGCCGGATATCCCTGCAATGACTTCAATGCAGGCTCGTCTTGCATCTCCCAGGAAGAAAGGATGTCTGAATCCCCTGTGGAAAGCACAGAGAAAGACTTAGTTCCCCACCTCATCGCGACCGATAGCCTCACATCCTTTGAAAACTCCAGAGGTACGCGGAGATCAGTGCCTCCAAAGGAGACGATGCCTGACTCCTCGTGAAACTTGATAGGAGTACCAGGATTCCTGTGACACGTGGAAAGGGACCCTCGGTCTCCCGTCTCAGCTGGAGAGGCATCCCAATTGCCCTGCAAAGCCTCGAGGAGAATCCCGAGTTGTCCCTCGCAACTAGTCAGGAGTCCTGACATGGCTGAACACACACGTGGGTGGAAGGGCCATCCCCGTCGTAACTCGAGAATATACCCCAGGTTCCCCCCGCAACTCGAGAAAAACCATGAGACTTCCCCCTCGCCGCGAGATGAGGCCCGATTCCCCTGCACTGCGTGCAGAGCAATTCCGTGTTGCACATCACACATGAAAGGAGCCTTGATTTCCTTGATGGCACTCCAGAGAAACCCCAAGATCACTGTTTCAAGGATAGAGGGATCCTGAGGTCACTGTAGTAACACGAAAGAACTCTGTGGACCAAAAATCAACTCGAAAAGAGAGGTTAGTCCCTGGATTCGTCTTCAGAGGAATACCACCTTACCACAAGCACCTCAAGAGGAGGCTTCTCTCAGCTCTAGGTATGTGAGAGGGACCCTGAATTTGCGGCCTCAAGTGGAATAGACACCGCGATGCCCTGACTCGAAATAAGGCCGGATATCCCTGCAGTGACTTCAATGCAGGCTCGTCTTGCATCTCCCAGGACGAAAGGATGTCTGAATCCCCTGTGGAAAGCACAGAGAAAGACTTAGTTCCCCAACTCATCGCGACCGATAGCCTCACATCCTTTGAAAACTCCAGAGGTACGCGGAGATCAGTGCCTCCAAAGGAGACGATGCCTGACTTCTCGTGAAACTTGATAGGAGTCCCAGGATTCCTGTGGCACTTGGAAAGGGACACTTGGTCTCCCGCCTCAGCTGGAGAGGCGTCCCAATTGCCCTGACAAGCCTCGAGGAGAATCCAGAGTTGTCCCTCGCAAGTAGGCAGGAGTCCTGACGTCGCTGAAGAAACACGTGGGTGGAAGGGCCATCCCCGTCGTAACTCGAGAATATACCCCAGGTTCCCGCCGCAACTCGAGAAAAACCATGAGACTTCCCCCTCGCCGCGAGATGAGGCCCGATTCCCCTGCACTGTGTGCAGAGCAATTCCGTGTTGCACATCACACATGAAAGGAGCCTTGATTTCCTTCATGGCACTCCAGAGAAACCCCAAGAACACTGTTTCAAGGCTAGAGGGATCCTGAGGTCACTGTAGCAACACGAAAGAGCTCCGTGGACCAAGAATCAACACGAGATGAGAGGTTAGTCCCTGGCTTTGACTCCTGAGGAATACCACCTTACCACAAGCACCTCAAGAGGAGGCTTCTCTCAGCTCTAGGTATGTGAGAGGGATCCTGAGTTTGCGGCCTCAAGTGGAATGGACACCGCGATGCCCTGACTCGAAATAAGGCCGGATATCCCTGCAGTGACTTGAATGCAGGCTCGTCTTGCATCTCCCAAGAAGAAAGGATGTCTGAATCCCCTGTGGAGACCACAGAGAAACACCTAGTTCCCCACCTCATCGCGACCGGAGGCCTCACATCCTTTGAAAACTCCAGAGGTACGCGGAGATCAGTGCCTCCAAAGGAGACGATGCCTGACTCCTCGTGAAACTTGATAGGAGTCCCAGGATTCTTGTGGCACGTGGAAAGGGACCCTTGGTCTCCCGCCTCAGCTGGAGAGGCGTTCCAATTGCCCTGCCAAGCCTCGAGGAGAATCCCGAGTTGTCCCTCGCAACTAGGCAGGAGTCCTTACATGGCTGAACAAACACGTGGGTGGAAGGGCCATCCCCGTCGTAACTCGAGAATATACCCCAGGTTCCCGCCGCAACTCGAGAAAAACCGTGAGACTTCCCCCTCGATGCGAGATGAGGCCCGATTCCCCTGCACTGCGTGCAGAGCAATTCCGTGTTGCACATCACACATGAAAGGAGCCTTGATTTCCTTGATGGCACTCCAGAGAAACCCCAAGAACACTTTTTCAAGGATAGAGGGATCCTGAAGTCACTGTAGCAACACGAAAGAACTCTGTGGACCAAAAATCAACTCGAAAAGAGAGGTTAGTCCCTGGATTCGTCTCCAGAGGAATACCACCTTAACACAAGCACCTCAAGAGGAGGCTTCTCTCAGCTCTAGGTATGTGAGAGGGACCCTGAGTTTGCGGCCTCAAGTGGAATGGACACCGCGATGCCCTGACTCGAAATAAGGCTGGATATCCCTGCAGTGACTGGAATGCAGGCTCGTCTTGCATCTCCCAGGACGAAAGGATGTCTGAATCCCCTGTGGAGACCACAGAGAAAGACATAGCTCCCCACCTCATCGCGACCGGAGGCCTCACATTCTTTGAAAACTCCAGAGGTACGCGGAGATCAGTGCCTCCAAAGGAGACGATGCCTGATTCCTCGTGAAACTTGATAGGAGTCCCAGGATTCCTGTGGCACGTGGAAAGGGACCCTTGGTCTCCCGCCTCAGCTGGAGAGGCGTCCCAATTGCCTTGCCAAGCCTCGAGGAGAATCCCGAGTTGTGTCTCGCAACTAGGCAAGAGTCCTGACGTGGCTGAACAAACACGTGTGTGGAAGGGCCATCCCCGTCGTAACTCGAGAATATACCCCAGGTTCCCGCCGCAACTCGAGAAAAACCATGAGACTTCCCCCTCGCCGCGAGATGAGGCCCGATTCCCCTGCACTGCATGCAGAGCAATTCCGTGTTGCACATCACACATGAAAGGAGCCTTGATTTCCTTGATGGCACTCCAGAGAAACCCCAAGAACACTGTTTCAAGGCTAGAGGGATCCTGAGGTCACTGTAGCAACACGAAAGAGCTCCGTGGACCAAGAATCAACACGAGATGAGAGGTTAGTCCCTGGCTTCGACTCCTGAGGAATACCACCTTACCACAAGCACCTCAAGAGGAGGCTTCTCTCAGCTCTAGGTATGTGAGAGGGATCCTGAGTTTGCGGCCTCAAGTGGAATGGACACCGCGATGCCCTGACTCGAAATAAGGCCGGATATCCCTGCAGTGACTTGAATGCAGGCTCGTCTTGCATCTCCCAAGAAGAAAGGATGTCTGATTCCCCTGTGGAGACCACAGAGAAACACCTAGTTCCCCACCTCATCGCGACCGGAGGCCTCACATCCTTTGAAAACTCCAGAGGTACGCGGAGATCAGTGCCTCCAAAGGAGACGATGCCTGACTCCTCGTGAAACTTGATAGGAGTCCCAGGATTCTTGTGGCACGTGGAAAGGGACCCTTGGTCTCCCGCCTCAGCTGGAGAGGCGTTCCAATTGCCCTGCCAAGCCTCGAGGAGAATCCCGAGTTGTCCCTCGCAAGTAGGCAAGAGTCCTGACGTGGCTGAACAAACACGTGGGTGGAAGGGCCATCCCCGTCGTAACTCGAGAATATACCCCAGGTTCCCGCCGCAACTCGAGAAAAACCATGAGACTTCCCCCTCGCCGCGAGATGAGGCCCGATTCCCCTGCACTGCGTGCAGAGCAATTCTGTGTTGCACATCACACATGAAAGGAGCCTTGATTTCCTTCATGGCACTCCAGAGAAACCCCAAGAACACTGTTTCAAGGCTAGAGGGATCCTGAGGTCACTGTAGCAACACGAAAGAGCTCCGTGGACCAAAAATCAACTCGAGATGAGAGGTTAGTCCCTGGCTTCGACTCCAGAGGAATACCACCTTACCACAAGCACCTCAAGAGGAGGCTTCTCTCAGCTCTAGGTATGTGAGAGGGACCCTGAGTTAGCGGCCTCAAGTGGAATGGACACCGCGATGCCCTGACTCGAAATAAGGCCGGATATCCCTGCAGTGACTGGAATGCAGGCTCGTCTTGCATCTCCCAAGACGAAAGGGTGTCTGAATCCCCTGTGGAGACCACAGAGAAAGACCTAGTTCCCAACCTCATCGCGACAGGAAGCCTCAAATCCTTTGAAAACTCCAGAGGTATGCGGAGATCAGTGCCTCCAAAGGAGACGATGCCTGACTCCTCGTGAAACTTGATAGGAGACCCAGGATTCCTGTGGCACGTGGAAAGGGACCCTTGGTCTCCCGTCTCAGCTGGAGAGGCGTCCCAATTGCCCTGCAAAGCCTCGAGGAGAATCCCGAGTTGTCCCTCGCAACTAGGCAGGAGTCCTGACATGGCTGAACACACACGTGTGTGGAAGTGCCATTCCCGTCGTAGCTCGAGAATATACCCCAGGTTCCCGCCGCAACTCGAGAAAAACCATGAGACTTCCCCCTCGCGGCGAGATGAGGCCCGATTCCCCTGCACTGCGTGCAGAGCAATTCCGTGTTGCACATCACACATGAAAGGAGCCTTGATTTCCTTGATGGCACTCCAGAGAAACGCCAAGAACACTGTTTCAAGGCTAGAGGGATCCTGAGGTCACTGTAGCAACACGAAAGAGCTCCGTGGACCAAGAATCAACACGCGATGAGAGGTTAGTCCCTGGCTTCGACTCCTGAGGAATACCACCTTACCACAAGCACCTCAAGAGGAGGCTTCTCTCAGCTCTAGGTATGTGAGAGGGATCCTGAGTTTGCGGCCTCAAGTGGAATGGACACCGCGATGCCCTGACTCGAAATAAGGCCGGATATCCCTGCAGTGACTTGAATGCAGGCTCGTCTTGCATCTCCCAAGAAGAAAGGATGTCTGAATCCCCTGTGGAGACCACAGAGAAACACCTAGTTCCCCACCTCATCGCGACCGCAGGCCTCACATCCTTTGAAAAGTCCAGAGGTACGCGGAGATCAGTGCCTCCAAAGGAGACGATGCCTGACTCCTCGTGAAACTTGATAGGAGTCCCAGGATTCTTGTGGCACGTGGAAAGGGACCCTTGGTCTCCCGCCTCAGCTGGAGAGGCGTCCCAATTGCCCTGCCAAGCCTCGAGGAGAATCCCGAGTTGTCCCTCGCAACTAGGCAGGAGTCCTGACGTCGCTGAAGAAACACGTGGGTGGAAGGGCCATCCCCGTCGTAACTCGAGAATATACCCCAGGTTCCCGCCGCAACTCGAGAAAAACCATGAGACTTCCCCCTCGCCGCGAGATGAGGCCCGATTCCCCTGCACTGCGTGCAGAGCAATTCCGTGTTGCACATCACACATGAAAGGAGCCTTGATTTCCTTGATGGCACTCCAGAGAAACCCCAAGAACACTGTTTCAAGGATAGAGGGATCCTGAGGTCACTGTAGCAACACGAAAGAACTCTGTGGACCAAAAATCAACTCGAAAAGAGAGGTTAGTCCCTGGATTCGTCTCCAGAGGAATACCACCTTACCACAAGCACCTCAAGAGGAGGCTTCTCTCAGCTCTAGGTATGTGAGAGGGACCCTGAGTTTGCGGCCTCAAGTGGAATGGACACCGCGAAGCCCTGACTCGAAATAAGGCCGGATATCCCTGCAGTGACTTGAATGCAGGCTCGTCTTGCATCTCCCAGGACGAAAGGATGTCTGAATCCCTTGTGGAAAGCACAGAGAAAGACTTAGTTCCCCACCTCATCGCGACCGATAGCCTCACATCCTTTGAAAACTCCAGAGGTACGCGGAGATCAGTGCCTCCAAAGGAGACGATGCCTGACTCCTCGTGAAACTTGATAGGAGTTCCAGGATTCCTGTGGCACTTGGAAAGGGACACTTGGTCTCCCGCCTCAGCTGGAGAGGCGTCCCAATTGCCCTGCCAAGCCTCGAGGAGAATCCAGAGTTGTCCCTCGCAACTAGGCAGGAGTCCTGACGTCGCTGAAGAAACACATGGGTGGAAGGGCCATCCCCGTCGTAACTCGAGAATATACCCCAGGTTCCCGCCGCAACTCGAGAAAAACCATGAGACTTCCCCCTCGCCGTGAGATGCGGCCCGATTCCCCTGCACTGCGTGCAGAGCAATTCCGTGTTGCACATCACACATGAAAGGAGCCTTGATTTCCTTGATGGCACTCCAGAGAAACCCCAAGAACACTGTTTCAAGGCTAGAGGGATACTGAGGTCACTGTAGCAACACGAAAGAGCTCCGTGGACCAAGAATCAACACGAGATGAAAGGGTAGTCCCTGGCTTCGACTCCTGAGGAATACCACCTTACCACAAGCACCTCAAGAGGAGGCTTCTCTCAGCTCTAGGTATGTGAGAGGGATCCTGAGTTTGCGGCCTCAAGTGGAATGGACACCGCGATGCCCTGACTCGAAATAAGGCCGGATATCCCTGCAGTGACTTGAATGCAGGCTCGTCTTGCATCTCCCAAGAAGAAAGGATGTCTGAATCCCCTGTGGAGACCACAGAGAAACACCTAATTCCCCACCTCATCGCGACCGCAGGCCTCACATCCTTTGAAAACTCCAGAGGAACGCGGAGATCAGTGCCTCCAAAGGAGACGATGCCTGACTCCTCGTGAAACTTGATAGGAGTCCCAGGATTCTTCTGGCACGTGGAAAGGGACCCTTGGTCTCCCGCCTCAGCTGGAGAGGCGTTCCAATTGCCCTGCCAAGCCTCGAGGAGAATCCCGAGTTGTCCTTCGCAACTAGGCAGGAGTCCTGACATGGCTGAACAAATACGTGGGTGGAAGGGCCATCCCCGTCGTAACTCGAGAATATACCCCAGGTTCCCGCCGCAACTCGAGAAAAACCATGAGACTTCCCCCTCGATGCGAGATGAGGCCCGATTCCCCTGTACTGCGTGCAGAGCAATTCCGTCTTGCACATCACAAATGAAAGGAGCCTTGATTTCCTTGATGGCACTCCAGAGAAACCCCAAGAACACTGTTTCAAGGCTAGAGGGATCCTGAGGTCACTGTAGCAACACGAAAGAACTCTGTGGACCAAAAATCAACTCGAAA
Organism: Cervus elaphus; assembly: GCF_910594005.1. Lineage (NCBI taxonomy): Eukaryota > Metazoa > Chordata > Mammalia > Artiodactyla > Cervidae > Cervus > Cervus elaphus. The sequence continues at coordinate 7,746,836 of NC_057834.1, read as the reverse complement.
AGAGAGGTTAGTCCCTGGATTCGTCTCCAGAGGAATACCACCTTACCACAAGCACCTCAAGAGGAGGCTTCTCTCAGCTCTAGGTATGTGAGAGGGACCCTGAGTTTGCGGCCTCAAGTGGAATGGACACCGCGATGCCCTGACTCGAAATAAGGCCGGATATCCCTGCAGTGACTTCAATTCAGGCTCGTCTTGCATCTCCCAGGACGAAAGGGTGTCTGAATCCCCTGTGGAAAGCACAGAGAAAGACTTAGTTCCCCACCTCATCGCGACCGATAGCCTCACATCCTTTGAAAACTCCAGAGGTACGCGGAGATCAGTGCCTCCAAAGGAGACGATGCCTGACTCCTCGTGAAACTTGATAGGAGTCCCAGGATTCCTGTGGCACTTGGAAAGGGACACTTGGTCTCCCGCCTCAGCTGGAGAGGCGTCCCAATTGCCCTGCAAAGCCTCGAGGAGAATCCAGAGTTGTCCCTCGCAACTAGGCAGGAGTCCTGACGTCGCTGAAGAAACACGTGGGTGGAAGGGCCATCCCCGTCGTAACTCGAGAATATACCCCAGGTTCCCGCCGCAACTCGAGAAAAACCATGAGACTTCCCCCTCGCCGCGAGATGAGGCCCGATTCCCCTGCACTGCGTGCAGAGCAATTCCGTGTTGCACATCACACATGAAAGGAGCCTTGATTTCCTTGATGGCACTCCAGAGAAACCCCAAGAACACTGTTTCAAGGCTAGAGGGATCCTGAGGTCACTGTAGTAACACGAAAGAGCTCCGTGGACCAAGATTCAACACGAGATGAGAGGTTAGTCCCTGGCTTCGAATCCTGAGGAGTACCACCTTACCACAAGAACCTCAAGAGGAGGCTTCTCTCAGCTCTAGGTATGTGAGAGGGATCCTGAGTTTGCGGCCTCAAGTGGAATGGACACCGCGATGCCCTGACTCGAAATAAGGCCGGATATCCCTGCAGTGACTTGAATGCAGGCTCGCCTTGCATCTCCCAAGAAGAAAGGATGTCTGAATCCCCTGTGGAGACCACAGAGAAACACCTAGTTCCCCACCTCATCGCGACCGGAGGCCTCACATCCTTTGAAAACTCCAGAGGTACGCGGAGATCAGTGCCTCCAAAGGAGACGATGCCTGACTCCTCGTGAAACTTGATAGGAGTCCCAGGATTCTTGTGGCACGTGGAAAGGGACCCTTGGTCTCCCGCCTCAGCTGGAGAGGCGTTCCAATTGCCCTGCCAAGCCTCGAGGAGAATCCCGAGTTGTCCTTCGCAACTAGGCAGGAGTCCTGACGTGGCTGAACAAACACGTGTGTGGAAGGGCCATCCCCGTCGTAACTCGAGAATATACGCCAGGTTCCCGCCGCAACTCGAGAAAAACCATGAGACTTCCCCCTCGCCGCGAGATGAGGCCCGATTCCCCTGCACTGCGTGCAGAGCAATTCCGTGTTGCACATCACACATGAAAGGAGCCTTGATTTCCTTGATGGCACTCCAGAGAAACCCCAAGATCACTGTTTCAAGGCTAGAGGGATCCTGAGGTCACTGTAGCAACACGAAAGAGCTCCGTGGACCAAAAATCAACTCGAGATGAGAGGTTAGTCCCTGGCTTCGACTCCAGAGGAATACCACCTTACCACAAGCACCTCAAGAGGAGGCTTCTCTCAGCTCTAGGTATGTGAGAGGGACCCTGAGTTTGCGGCCTCAAGTGGAATGGACACCGCGATGCCCTGACTCGAAATAAGGCCGGATATCCCTGCAGTGACTTGAATGCAGGCTCGTCTTGCATCTCCCAAGACGAAAGGGTGTCTGATTCCCCTGTGGAGACCACAGAGAAAGATCTAGTTCCCCACCTCATCGCGACAGGAGGCCTCAAATCCTTTGAAAATTCCAGAGGTATGCGGAGATCAGTGCCTCCAAAGGAGACGATGCCTGACTCCTCGTGAAACTTGATAGGAGACCCAGGATTCCTGTGGCACGTGGAAAGGGACCCTTGGTCTCCCGTCTCAGCTGGAGAGCCGTCCCAGTTGCCCTGCAAAGCCTCGAGGAGAATCCCGAGTTGTCCCTCGCAACTAGGCAGGAGTCCTGACATGGCTGAACACACACGTGTGTGGAAGGGCCATCCCCGTCGTAACTCGAGAATATACCCCAGGTTCCCGCCGCAACTCGAGAAAAACCATGAGACTTCCCCCTCGCCGCGAGATGAGGCCCGATTCCCCTGCACTGCGTGCAGAGCAATTCCGTGTTGCACATCACACATGAAAGGAGCCTTGATTTCCTTGATGGCACTCCAGAGAATCCCCAAGAACACTGTTTCAAGGCTAGAGGGATCCTGAGGTCACTGTAGCAACACGAAAGAGCTCCGTGGACCAAGAATCAACACGAGATGAGAGGTTAGTCCCTGGCTTCGACTCCAGAGGAATACAACCTTACCACAAGCACCTCAAGAGGAGGCTACTCTCAGCTCTAGGTATGTGAGAGGGATCCTGAGTTTGCGGCCTCAAGTGGAATGGACACCGCAATGCCCTGACTCGAAATAAGGCCGGATATCCCTGCAGTGACTTGAATGCAGGCTCGTGTTGCATCTCCCAAGAAGAAAGGATGTCTGAATCCCCTGTGGAGACCACAGAGAGACACCTAGTTCCCCACCTCATCGAGACCGGAGGCCTCACATCCTTTGAAAACTCCAGAGGTACGCGGAGATCAGTGCCTCCAAAGGAGACGATGCCTGACTCCTCGTGAAACTTGATAGGAGTCCCAGGATTCTTGTGGCACGTGGAAAGGGACCCTTGGTCTCCCGCCTCAGCTGGAGAGGCGTTCCAATTGCCTGCCAAACCTCGAGGAGAATCCCGAGTTGTCCCTCGCAACTAGGCAGGAGTCCTGACGTGGCTGAACAAACACGTGGGTGGAAGGGCCATCCCCGTCCTAACTCGAGAATATAACCCAGGTTCCCGCCGCAACTCGAGAAAAACCATGAGACTTCCCCCTCGATGCGAGATGAGGCCCGATTCCCCTGTACTGCGTGCAGAGCAATTCCGTCTTGCACATCACACATGAAAGGAGCCTTGATTTCCTTGATGGCACTCCAGAGAAACCCCAAGAACACTGTTTCAAGGCTAGAGGGATCCTGAGGTCACTGTAGCAACACGAAAGAACTCTGTGGACCAAAAATCAACTCGAAAAGAGAGGTTAGTCCCTGGATTCGTCTCCAGAGGAATACCACTTTACCACAAGCACCTCAAGAGGAGGCTTCTCTCAGCTCTAGGTATGTGAGAGGGACCCTGAGTTTGCGGCATCAAGTGGAATGGACACCGCGATGCCCTGACGCGAAAAAAGGCCGGATATCCCTGCAGTGACTTCAATGCAGGCTCGTCTTGCATCTCCCAGGACGAAAGGATGTCTGAATCCCCTGTGGAAAGCACAGAGAAAGACTTAGTTCCCCACCTCATCGCGACCGATAGCCTCACATCCTTTGAAAACTCCAGAGGTACGCAGAGATCAGTGCCTCCAAAGGAGACGATGCCTGACTCCTCGTGAAACTTGATAGGAGTCCCAGGATTCCTGTGGCACGTGGAAAGGGACCCTTGGTCTCCCGCCTCAGCTGGAGAGGCATCCCAATTGCCTTGCCAAGCCTCGAGGAGAATCCCGAGTTGTGTCTCGCAACTAGGCAAGGGTCCTGACGTGCCTGAACAAACACGTGTGTGGAAGGGCCATCCCCGTCGTAACTCGAGAATATACCCCAGGTTCCCACTGCAACTCGAGAAAAACCATGAGACTTCCCCCTCGCCGCGAGATGAGGCCCGATTCCCCTGCACTGCGTGCAGAGCAATTCTGTGTTGCACATCACACATGAAAGGAGCCTTGGTTTCCTTCATGGCACTCCAGAGAAACCCCAAGAACACTGTTTCAAGGCTAGAGGGATCCTGAGGTCCCTGTAGCAACACGAAAGTGCTCCGTGGACCAAAAATCAACTCGAGATGAGAGGTTAGTCCCTGGCTTCGACTCCAGAGGAATACCACCTTACCACAAGCACCTCAAGAGGAGGCTTCTCTCAGCTCTAGGTATGTGAGAGAGACCCTGAGTTTGCGGCCTCAAGTGGAATGGACACCGCGATGCCCTGACTCGAAATAAGGCCGGATATCCCTGCAGTGATTGGAATGCAGGCTCGTCTTGCATCTCCCAAGACGAAAGGGTGTCTGAATCCCCTGTGGAGACCACAGAGAAAGACCTAGTTCCCCACCTCATCGCGACAGGAGGCCTCAAATCCTTTGAAAACTCCAGAGGTACGCGGAGATCAGTGCCTCCAAAGGAGACGATGCCTGACTCCTCGTGAAACTTGATAGGAGTCCCAGGATTCCTGTGGCACTTGGAAAGGGACACTTGGTCTCCCGCCTCAGCTGGAGAGGCGTCCCAATTGCCCTGCCAAGCCTCGAGGAGAATCCAGAGTTGTCCCTCGCAACTAGGCAGGAGTCCAGACGTCGCTGAAGAAACACGTGGGTGGAAGGGCCATCCCCGTCGTAACTCGAGAATATACCCCAGGTTCCCGCCGCAACTCGAGAAAAACCATGAGACTTCCCCCTCGCCGCGAGATGAGGCCCGATTCCCCTGCACTGCGTGCAGAGCAATTCCGTGTTGCACATCACACATGAAAGGAGCCTTGATTTCCTTGATGGCACTCCAGAGAAACCCCAAGAACACTGTTTCAAGGCTAGAGGGATCCTGAGGTCACTGTAGCAACACGAAAGAGCTCCGTGGACCAAGAATCAACACGAGATGAGAGGTTAGTCCCTGGCTTCGACTCCTGAGGAATACCACCTTACCACAAGCACCTCAAGAGGAGGCTTCTCTCAGCTCTAGGTATGTGAGAGGGACCCTGAGTTTGCGGCCTCAAGTGGAATGGACACCGCGATGCCCTGACTCGAAATATGGCCGGATATCCCTGCAGTGACTTCATTGCAGGCTCGTCTTGCATCTCCCAGGACAAAAGGATGTCTGAATCCCCTGTGGAAAGCACAGAGAAAGACTTAGTTCCCCACCTCATCGCGACCGATAGCCTCACATCCTTTGAAAACTCCAGAGGTACGCGGAGATGAGTGCCTCCAAAGGAGACGATGCCTGACTCCTCGTGAAACTTGATAGGAGTCCCAGGATTCCTGTGGCACTTGGAAAGGGACCCTTGGTCTCCCGCCTCAGCTGGAGAGGCGTCCCAATTGCCCTGCCAATCGTCGAGGAGAATCCAGAGTTGTCCCTCGCAACTAGGCAGGAGTCCTGACGTCGCTGAAGAAACACGTGGGTGGAAGGGCCATCCCCGACATAACTCGAGAATATACCCCAGGTTCCCGCCGCAACTCGAGAGAAACCATGAGACTTCCCCCTCGCCGCGAGATGAGGCCCGATTCCCCTGCACTGCGTGCAGAGCAATTCCGTGTTGCACATCACACATGAAAGGAGCCTTGATTTCCTTGATGGCACTCCAGAGAAACCCCAAGAACACTGTTTCAAGGCGAGAGGGATCCGGAGGTCACTGTAGCAACACGAAAGAGCTCCGTGGGCCAAAAATCAACTCGAGATGAGAGGTTAGTCCCTGGCTTCGACTCCAGAGGAATACCACCTTACCACAAGCACCTCAAGAGGAGGCTTCTCTCAGCTCTAGGTATGTGAGAGGGACCCTGAGTTTGCGGCCTCAAGTGGAATGGACACCGCGATGCCCTGACGCGAAATAAGGCCGGATATCCCTGCAGTGACTTCAATGCAGGCTCGTCTTGCATCTCCCAAGAAGAAAGGATGTCTGAATCCCCTGTGGAGACCACAGAGAAAGACCTAGTTCCCCACCTCATCGCGACCGGAGGCCTCACATCCTTTGAAAACTCCAGAGGTACGCGGAGATCAGTGCCTCCAAAGGAGACGATGCCTGACTCCTCGTGAAACTTGATAGGAGTCCCAGGATTCCTGTGGCACGTGGAAAGGGACCCTTGGTCTCCCGCCTCAGCTGGAGAGGCGTCCCAATTGCCTTGCCAAGCCTCGAGGAGAATCCCGAGTTGTGTCTCGCAACTAGGCAAGAGTCCTGACGTGGCTGAACAAACACGTGTGTAGAAGGGCCATCCCCGTCCTAACTCGAGAATATACCCCAGGTTCCCGCCGCAACTCGAGAAAAACCATGAGACTTCCCCCTCGCCGCGAGATGAGGCCCGATTCCCCTGCACTGCGTGCAGAGCAATTCCGTCTTGCACATCACATATGAAAGGAGCCTTGATTTCCTTCATGGCACTCCAGAGAAACCCGAAGAACACTGTTTCAAGGATAGAGGGATCCTGAGGTCACTGTAGCAACACGAAAGAGCTCCGTGGGCCAAAAATCAACTCGAGATGAGAGGTTAGTCCCTGGCTTCGACTCCAGAGGAATACCACCTTACCACAAGCACCTCAAGAGGAGGCTTCTCTCAGCTCTAGGTATGTGAGAGGGACCCTGAGTTTGCGGCCTCAAGTGGAATGGACACCGCGATGCCCTGACTCGAAATAAGGCCGGATATCCCTGCAGTGACTTCAATGCAGGCTCGTCTTGCATCTCCCAAGAAGAAAGGATGTCTGAATCCCCTGTGGAGACCACAGAGAAAGACCTAGTTCCCCACCTCATCGCGACCGGAGGCCTCACATCCTTTGAAAACTCCAGAGGTACGCGGAGATCAGTGCCTCCAAAGGAGACGATGCCTAACTCCTCGTGAAACTTGAAAGGAGTCCCAGGATTCTTGCGGCACGTGGAAAGGGACCCTTGGTCTCCCGCCTCAGCTGGAGAGGCGTTCCAATTGCCCTGCCAAGCCTCGAGGAGAATCCCGAGTTGTCCCTCGCAACTAGGCAGGAGTCCTGACGTGGCTGAACAAACACGTGGGTGGAAGGGCCATCCCCGTCGTAACTCGAGAATATACCCCAGGTTCCCGCCGCAACTCGAGAAAAACCATGAGACTTCCCCCTCGATGCGAGATGAGGCCCGATTCCCCTGTACTGCGTGCAGAGCAATTCCGTCTTGCACATCACACATGAAAGGAGCCTTGATTTCCTTGATGGCACTCCAGAGAAACCCCAAGAACACTGTTTCAAGGATAGAGGGATCCTGAGGTCACTGTAGCAACACGAAAGAGCTCCGTGGACCAAAAATCAACTCGAGATGAGAGGTTAGTCCCTGGCTTCGACTCCAGAGGAATACCACCTTACCACAAGCACCTCAAGAGGAGGCTTCTCTCAGCTCTAGGTATGTGAGAGGGACCCTGAGTTTGCGGCCTCAAGTGGAATGGACACCGCGATGCCCTGACTCGAAATAAGGCCGGATATCCCTGCAGTGACTGGAATGCAGGCTCGTCTTGCATCTCCCAAGACGAAAGGGTGTCTGAATCCCCTGTGGAGACCACAGAGAAAGACCTAGTTCCCCACCTCATCGCGACAGGAGGCCTCAAATCCTTTGAAAACTCCAGATGTACGCGGAGATCAGTGCCTCCAAAGGAGACGATGCCTGACTCCTCGTGAAACTTGATAGGAGACCCAGGATTCCTGTGGCACTTGGAAAGGGACACTTGGTCTCCCGCCTCAGCTGGAGAGGCGTCCCAATTGCCCTGCCAAGCCTCGAGGAGAATCCAGAGTTGTCCCTCGCAACTAGGCAGGAGTCCTGACGTCACTGAAGAAACACGTGGGTGGAAGGGCCATCCCCGTCGTAACTCGAGAATATACCCCAGGTTCCCGCCGCAACTCGAGAAAAACCATGAGACTTCCCCCTCGCCGCGAGATGAGGCCCGATTCCCCTGCACTGCGTGCAGAGCAATTCCGTGTTGCACATCACACATGAAAGGAGCCTTGATTTCCTTGATGGCACTCCAGAGAAACCCCAAGAACACTGTTTCAAGGATAGAGGGATCCTGAGGTCACTGTAGCAACACGAAAGAGCTCCGTGGGCCAAAAATCAACTCGAGATGAGAGGTTAGTCCCTGGCTTCGACTCCAGAGGAATACCACCTTACCACAAGCACCTCAAGAGGAGGCTTCTCTCAGCTCTAGGTATGTGAGAGGGACCCTGAGTTAGCGTCCTCAAGTGGAATGGACACCGCGATGCCCTGACGCGAAATAAGGCTGGATATCCCTGCAGTGACTGGAATGCAGGCTCGTCTTGCATCTCCCAAGATGAAAGGATGTCTGAATCCCCTGTGGAGACCACAGAGAAACACCCAGTTCCCCACCTCATCGCGACCGGAGGCCTCACATCCTTTGAAAACTCCAGAGGTACGCGGAGATCAGTGCCTCCAAAGGAGACGATGCCTGACTCCTCGTGAAACTTGATAGGAGTCCCAGGATTCTTGTGGCACGTGGAAAGGGACCCTTGGTCTCCCGCCTCAGCTGGAGAGGCGTTCCAATTGCCCTGCCAAGCCTCGAGGAGAATCCCGAGTTGTCCCTCGCAACTAGGCAGGAGTCCTGACGTGGCTGAAGAAACACGTGGGTGGAAGGGCCATCCCCGTCGTAACTCGAGAATATACCCCAGGTTCCCGCCGCAACTCGAGAAAAACCATGAGACTTCCCCCTCGATGCGAGATGAGGCCCGATTCCCCTGTACTGCATGCAGAGCAATTCCGTCTTGCACATCACACATGAAAGGAGCCTTGATTTCCTTGATGGCACTCCAGAGAAACCCCAGAACACTGTTTCAAGGATAGAGGGATCCTGAGGTCACTGTAGCAACACGAAAGAACTCTGTGGACCAGAAATCAACTCGAAAAGAGAGGTTAGTCCCTGGATTCGTCTCCAGAGGAATACCACCTTACCACAAGCACCTCAAGAGGAGGCTTCTCTCAGCTCTAGGTATGTGAGAGGGACCCTGAGTTAGCGTCCTCAAGTGGAATGGACACCGCGATGCCCTGACGCGAAATAAGGCTGGATATCCCTGCAGTGACTGGAATGCAGGCTCGTCTTGCATCTCCCAAGATGAAAGGATGTCTGAATCCCCTGTGGAGACCACAGAGAAACACCCAGTTCCCCACCTCATCGCGACCGGAGGCCTCACATCCTTTGAAAACTCCAGAGGTACGCGGAGATCAGTGCCTCCAAAGGAGACGATGCCTGACTCCTCGTGAAACTTGATAGGAGTCCCAGGATTCTTGTGGCACGTGGAAAGGGACCCTTGGTCTCCCGCCTCAGCTGGAGAGGCGTTCCAATTGCCCTGCCAAGCCTCGAGGAGAATCCCGAGTTGTCCCTCGCAACTAGGCAGGAGTCCTGACGTGGCTGAAGAAACACGTGGGTGGAAGGGCCATCCCCGTCGTAACTCGAGAATATACCCCAGGTTCCCGCCGCAACTCGAGAAAAACCATGAGACTTCCCCCTCGATGCGAGATGAGGCCCGATTCCCCTGTACTGCATGCAGAGCAATTCCGTCTTGCACATCACACATGAAAGGAGCCTTGATTTCCTTGATGGCACTCCAGAGAAACCCCAGAACACTGTTTCAAGGATAGAGGGATCCTGAGGTCACTGTAGCAACACGAAAGAACTCTGTGGACCAGAAATCAACTCGAAAAGAGAGGTTAGTCCCTGGATTCGTCTCCAGAGGAATACCACCTTACCACAAGCACCTCAAGAGGAGGCTTCTCTCAGCTCTAGGTATGTGAGAGGGACCCTGAGTTTGCGGCCTCAAGTGGAATGGACACCGCGATGCCCTGACTCGAAATAAGGCCGAATATCCCTGCAGTAACTTCAATGCAGGCTAGTCTTGCATCTCCCAGGACAAAAGGATGTCTGAATCCCCTGTGGAAAGCACAGAGAAAGATTTAGTTCCCCACCTCATCGCGACCGATAGCCTCACATCCTTTGAAAACTCCAGAGGTACGCGGAGATCAGTGCCTCCAAAGGAGACGATGCCTGACTCATCGTGAAACTTGATAGGAGTCCCAGGATTCCTGTGGCACGTGGAAAGGGACCCTTGGTCTCCCGCCTCAGCTGGAGAGGCGTCCCAATTGCCTTGCCAAGCCTCGAGGAGAATCCCGAGTTGTGTCTCGCAACTAGGCAAGAGTCCTGACGTGGCTGAACAAACACGTGTGTGGAAGGGCCATCCCCGTCGTAACTCGAGAATATACCCCAGGTTCCCACTGCAACTCGAGAAAAACCATGAGACTTCCCCCTCGCCGCGAGATGAGGCCCGATTCCCCTGCACTGCGTGCAGAGCAATTCTGTGTTGCACATCACACATGAAAGGAGCCTTGGTTTCCTTCATGGCACTCCAGAGAAACCCCAAGAACACTGTTTCAAGGCTAGAGGGATCCTGAGGTCACTGTAGCAACACGAAAGAGCTCCGTGGACCAAAAATCAACTCGAGATGAGAGGTTAATCCCTGGCTTCGACTCCAGAGGAATACCAGCTTACCACAAGCACCTCAAGAGGAGGCTTCTCTCAGCTCTAGGTATGTGAGAGGGACCCTGAGTTTGCGGCCTCAAGTGGAATGGACACCGCGATGCCCTGACTCGAAATAAGGCCGGATATCCCTGCAGTGACTGGAATGCAGGCTCGTCTTGCATCTCCCAAGACGAAAGGGTGTCTGAATCCCCTGTGGAGACCACAGAGAAAGACCTAGTTCCCCACCTCATCGCGACAGGAGGCCTCAAATCCTTTGAAAACTCCAGAGGTACGTGGAGATCAGTGCCTCCAAAGGAGACGATGCCTGACTCCTCGTGAAACTTGATAGGAGTCCCAGGATTCCTGTGGCACTTGGAAAGGGACCCTTGGTCCCCGCCTCAGCTGGAGAGGCGTCCCAATTGCCCTGCCAAGCCTCGAGGAGAATCCCGAGTTGTCCCTCGCAACTAGGCAGGAGTCCTGACGTCGCTGAAGAAACACGTGGGTGAAAGGGCCATCCCCGTCGTAACTCGAGAATATACCCCAGGTTCCCGCCGCAACTCGAGAAAAACCATGAGACTTCCCCCTCGATGCGAGATGAGGCCCGATTCCCCTGTACTGCGTGCAGAGCAATTGCGTGTTGCACATCACACATGAAAGGAGCCTTGATTTCCTTCATGGCACTCCCGAGAAACCCCAAGAACACTGTTTCAAGGCTAGAGGGATCCTGAGGTAACTGTAGCAACAGGAAAGAGCTCCGTGGACCAAAAATCAACTCGAGATGAGAGGTTAGTCCCTGGCTTCGACTCCAGAGGAATACCACCTTACCACAAGCACCACAAGAGGAGGCTTCTCTCAGCTACAGGTATGTGAGAGGGACCCTGAGTTTGCGGCCTCAAGTGGAATGGACACCGCGAGGCCCTGACTCGAAATAAGGCCGGATATCCCTGCAGTGACTGGAATGCAGGCTCGTCTTGCATCTCCCAAGACGAAAGGGTGTCTGAATCCCCTGTGGAGACCACAGAGAAAGACCTAGTTCCCCACCTCATCGCGACAGGAGGCCTCAAATCCTTTGAAAACTCCAGAGGTATGCGGAGATCAGTGCCTCCAAAGGAGACGATGCCTGACTCCTCATGAAACTTGATAGGAGACCCAGGATTCCTGTGGCACGTGGAAAGGGACCCTTGGTCTCCCGTCTCAGCTGGAGAGGCGTCCCAATTGCCCTGCAAAGCCTCGAGGAGAATCCCGAGTTGCCCCTCGCAACTAGGCAGGAGTCCTGACGTCGCTGAAGAAACACGTGGGTGGAAGGGCCATCCCCGTCGTAACTCGAGAATATACCCCAGGTTCCCGCCGCAACTCGAGAAAAACCATGAGACTTCCCCCTCGATGCGAGATGAGGCCCGATTCCCCTGCACTGCGTGCAGAGCAATTCCGTGTTGCACATCACACATGAAAGGAGCCTTGATTTCCTTGATGGCACTCCAGAGAAACCCCAACAACACTGTTTCAAGGCTAGAGGGATCCTGAGGTCACTGTAGCAACATGAAAGAGCTCCGTGGACCAAGAATCAACACGAGATGAAAGGTTAGTCCCTGGCTTCGACTCCTGAGGAATACCACCTTACCACAAGCACCTCAAGAGGAGGCTTCTCTCAGCTCTAGGTATGTGAGAGGGATCCTGAGTTTGCGGCCTCAAGTGGAATGGACACCGCGATGCCCTGACTCGGAATAAGGCCGGATATCCCTGCAGTGACTTGAATGCAGGCTCGTCTTGCATCTCCCAAGAAGAAAGGATGTCTGAATCCCCTGTGAAGACCACAGAGAAAGACCTAGTTCCCCACCTCATCGCGACCGGAGGCCTCACATCCTTTGAAAACTCCAGAGGTACGCGGAGATCAGTGCCTCCAAAGGAGACGATGCCTGACTCCTCGTGAAACTTGATAGGAGTCCCAGGATTCTTGTGGCACGTGGAAAGGGACCCTTGGTCTCCCGCCTCAGCTGGAGAGGCGTTCCAATTGCCCTGCCAAGCCTCGAGGAGAATCCCGAGTTGTCCCTCGCAACTAGGCAGGAGTCCTGACGTGGCTGAACAAACACGTGGGTGGAAGGGCCATCCCCGTCGTAACTCGAGAATATACCCCAGGTTCCCGCCGCAACTCGAGAAAAACCATGAGACTTCCCCCTCGATGCGAGATGAGGCCCGATTCCCCTGTACTGCGTGCAGAGCAATTCCGTCTTGCACATCACACATGAAAGGAGCCTTGATTTCCTTGATGGCACTCCAGAGAAACCCCAAGAACACTGTTTCAAGGATAGAGGGATCCTGAGGTCACTGTAGCAACACGAAAGAACTCTGTGGACCAAAAATCAACTCGAAAAGAGAGGTTAGTCCCTGGATTGGTCTCCAGAGGAATACCACCTTACCACAAGCACCTCAAGAGGAGGCTTCTCTCAGCTCTAGGTATGTGAGAGGGACCCTGAGTTTGCGGCCTCAAGTGGAATGGACACCGCGATGCCCTGACTCGAAATAAGGCTGGATATCCCTGCAGTGATTTGAATGCAGGCTCGTCTTGCATCTCCCAGGACGAAAGGATGTCTGAATCCCCTGTGGAAAGCACAGAGAAAGACTTAGTTCCCCACCTCATCGCGACCGATAGCCACACATCCTTTGAAAACTCCAGAGGTACGCGGAGATCAGTGCCTCCAAAGGAGACGATGCCTGACTCCTCGTGAAACTTGATAGGAGTCCCAGGATTCCTGTGGCACGTGGAAAGGGACCCTTGGTCTCCCGCCTCAGCTGGAGAGGCATCCCAATTGCCTTGCCAAGCCTCGAGGAGAATCCCGAGTTGTGTCTCGCAACTAGGCAAGAGTCCTGACGTGGCTGAACAAACACGTGTGTGGAAGGGCCATCCCCGTAGTAACTCGAGAATATACCCCAGGTTCCCACTGCAACTCGAGAAAAACCATGAGACTTCCCCCTCGCCGCGAGATGAGGCCCGATTCCCCTGCACTGCGTGCAGAGCAATTCTGTGTTGCACATCACACATGAAAGGAGCCTTGGTTTCCTTCATGGCACTCCAGAGAAACCCCAAGAACACTGTTTCAAGGCTAGAGGGATCCTGAGGTCACTGTAGCAACACGAAAGAGCTCCGTGGACCAAAAATCAACTCGAGATGAGAGGTTAGTCCCTGGCTTCGACTCCAGAGGAATACCACCTTACCACAAGCACCTCAAGAGGAGGCTTCTCTCAGCTCTAGGTATGTGAGAGGGACCCTGAGTTTGCGGCCTCAAGTGGAATGGACACCGCGATGCCCTGACTCGAAATAAGGCCGGATATCCCTGCAGTGACTGGAATGCAGGCTCGTCTTGCATCTCCCAAGACGAAAGGGTGTCTGAATCCCCTGTGGAGACCACAGAGAAAGACCTAGTTCCCCACCTCATCGCGACCGGAGGCCTCACATCCTTTGAAAACTCCAGAGGTACGCGGAGATCAGTGCCTCCAAAGGAGACGATGCCTGACTCCTCGTGAAACTTGATAGGAGTCCCAGGATTCCTGTGGCACGTGGAAAGGGACACTTGGTCTCCCGCCTCAGCTGGAGAGGCGTCCCAATTGCCCTGCCAAGCCTCGAGGAGAATCCAGAGTTGTCCCTCGCAACTAGGCAGGAGTCCAGACGTCGCTGAAGAAACACGTGGGTGGAAGGGCCATCCCCGTCGTAACTCGAGAATATACCCCAGGTTCCCGCCGCAACTCGAGAAAAACCATGAGACTTCCCCCTCGCCGCGAGATGAGGCCCGATTCCCCTGCACTGCGTGCAGAGCAATTCCGTGTTGCACATCACACATGAAAGGAGCCTTGATTTCCTTGATGGCACTCCAGAGAAACACCAAGAACACTGTTTCAAGGCTAGAGGGATCCTGAGGTCACTGTAGCAACACGAAAGAGCTCCGTGGACCAAGAATCAACACGAGATGAGAGGTTAGTCCCTGGCTTCGACTCCTGAGGAATACCACCTTACCACAAGCACCTCAAGAGGAGGCTTCTCTCAGCTCTAGGTATGTGAGAGGGACCCTGAGTTTGCGGCCTCAAGTGGAATGGACACCGCGATGCCCTGACTCGAAATAAGGCCGGATATCCCTGCATTGACTTCATTGCAGGCTCGTCTTGCATCTCCCAGGACAAAAGGATGTCTGAATCCCCTGTGGAAAGCACAGAGAAAGACTTAGTTCCCCACCTCATCGCGACCGATAGCCTCACATCCTTTGAAAACTCCAGAGGTACGCGGAGATCAGTGCCTCCAAAGGAGACGATGCCTGACTCCTCGTGAAACTTGATAGGAGTCCCAGGATTCTTGTGGCACTTGGAAAGGGACCCTTGGTCTCCCGCCTCAGCTGGAGAGGCGTCCCAATTGCCCTGCCAATCGTCGAGGAGAATCCAGAGTTGTCCCTCGCAACTAGACAGGAGTCCTGACGTCGCTGAAGAAACACGTGGGTGGAAGGGCCATCCCCGACATAACTCGAGAATATACCCCAGGTTCCCGCCGCAACTCGAGAGAAACCATGAGACTTCCCCCTCGCCGCGAGATGAGGCCCGATTCCCCTGCACTGCGTGCAGAGCAATTCCGTGTTGCACATCACACATGAATGGAGCCTTGATTTCCTTGATGGCACTCCAGAGAAACCCCAAGAACACTGTTTCAAGGCGAGAGGGATCCGGAGGTCACTGTAGCAACACGAAAGAGCTCCGTGGGCCAAAAATCAACTCGAGATGAGAGGTTAGTCCCTGGCTTCGACTCCAGAGGAATACCACCTTACCACAAGCACCTCAAGAGGAGGCTTCTCTCAGCTCTAGGTATGTGAGAGGGACCCTGAGTTTGCGGCCTCAAGTGGAATGGACACCGCGATGCCCTGACGCGAAATAAGGCCGGATATTCCTGCAGTGACTTCAATGCAGGCTCGTCTTGCATCTCCCAAGATGAAAGAATGTCTGAATCCCCTGTGGAGACCACAGAGAAAGACCTAGTTCCCCACCTCATCGCGACCGGAGGCCTCACATCCTTTGAAAACTCCAGAGGTACGCGGAGATCAGTGCCTTCAAAGGAGACGATGCCTGACTCCTCGTGAAACTTGATAGGAGTCCCAGGATTCCTGTGGCACGTGGAAAGGGACCCTTGGTCTCCCGCCTCAGCTGGAGAGGCGTTCCAATTGCCCTGCCAAGCCTGGAGGAGAATCCCGAGTTGTCCCTCGCAACTAGGCAGGAGTCCTGACGTGGCTGAACAAACACGTGGGTGGAAGGGCCATCCCCGTCGTAACTCGAGAATATACCCCAGGTTCCCGCCGCAACTCGAGAAAAACCATGAGACTTCCCCCTCGATGCGAGATGAGGCCCGATTCCCCTGTACTGCATGCAGAGCAATTCCGTCTTGCACATCACACATGAAAGGAGCCTTGATTTCCTTGATGGCACTCCAGAGAAACCCAAGAACACTGTTTCAAGGATAGAGGGATCCTGAGGTCACTGTAGCAACACGAAAGAACTCTGTGGACCAGAAATCAACTCGAAAAGAGAGGTTAGTCCCTGGATTCGTCTCCAGAGGAATACCACCTTACCACAAGCACCTCAAGAGGAGGCTTCTCTCAGCTCTAGGTATGTGAGAGGGACCCTGAGTTTGCAGCCTCAAGTGGAATGGACACCGCGATGCCCTGACTCGAAATAAGGCCGAATATCCCTGCAGTAACTTCAATGCAGGCTCGTCTTGCATCTCCCAGGACAAAAGGATGTCTGAATACCCTGTGGAAAGCACAGAGAAAGACTTAGTTCCCCACCTCATCGCGACCGATAGCCTCACATCCTTTGAAAACTCCAGAGGTACGCGGAGATCAGTGCCTCCAAAGGAGACGATGCCTGACTCCTCGTGAAACTTGATAGGAGTCCCAGGATTCCTGTGGCACTTGGAAAGGGACCCTTGGTCTCCCGCCTCAGCTGGAGAGGCGTCCCAATTGCCCTGCCAATCCTCGAGGTGAATCCAGAGTTGTCCCTCGCAACTAGGCAGGAGTCCTGACGTCGCTGAAGAAACACGTGGGTGGAAGGGCCATCCGCGTCGTAACTCGAGAATATACCCCAGGTTCCCGCCGCAACTCGAGAGAAACCATGAGACTTCCCCCTCGCCGCGAGATGAGGCCCGATTCCCCTGCACTGCGTGCAGAGCAATTCCGTGTTGCACATCACACATGAAAGGAGCCTTGATTTCCTTGATGGCACTCCAGAGAAACCCCAAGAACACTGTTTCAAGGCGAGAGGGATCCTGAGGTCACTGTAGCAACACGAAAGAGCTCCGTGGGCCAAAAATCAACTCGAGATGAGAGGTTAGTCCCTGGCTTCGACTCCAGAGGAATACCACCTTACCACAAGCACCTCAAGAGGAGGCTTCTCTCAGCTCTAGGTATGTGAGAGGGACCCTGAGTTTGCGGCCTCAAGTGGAATGGACACCGCGATGCCCTGACGCGAAATAAGGCTGGATATCCCTGCAGTGACTTGAATGCAGGCTCGTCTTGCATCTCCCAAGATGAAAGGATGTCTGAATCCCCTGTGGAGACCACAGAGAAAGACCTAGTTCCCCACCTCATCGCGACCGGAGGCCTCACATCCTTTGAAAACTCCAGAGGTACGCGGAGATCAGTGCCTCCAAAGGAGACGATGCCTGACTCCTCGTGAAACTTGATAGGAGTCCCAGGATTCCTGTGGCACGTGGAAAGGGACCCTTGGTCTCCCGCCTCAGCTGGAGAGGCGTCCCAATTGCCTTGCCAATCCTCGAGGAGAATCCCGAGTTGTGTCTCGCAACTAGGCAAGAGTCCTGACGTGGCTGAACAAACACGTGTGTGGAAGGGCCATCCCCGTCGTAACTCGAGAATATACCCCAGGTTCCCGCCGCAACTCGAGAAAAACCATGAGACTTCCCCCTCGCCGCGAGATGAGGCCCGATTCCCCTGCACTGCGTGCAGAGCAATTCCGTGTTGCACATCACACATGAAAGGAGCCTTGATTTCCTTCATGGCACTCCCGAGAAACCCCAAGAACACTGTTTCAAGGCTAGAGGGATCCTGAGGTCACTGTAGCAACAGGAAAGAGCTCCGTGGACCAAAAATCAACCCGAGATGAGAGGTTAGTCCCTGGCTTCGACTCCAGAGGAATACCACCTTACCACAAGCACCTCAAGAGGAGGCTTCTCTCAGCTCTAGGTATGTGAGAGGGACCCTGAGTTTGCGGCCTCAAGTGGAATGGACACCGCGATGCCCTGACTCGAAATAAGGCCGGATATCCCTGCAGTGACTGGAATGCAGGCTCGTCTTGCATCTCCCAAGACGAAAGGGTGTCTGAATCCCCTGTGGAGACCACAGAGAAAGACCTAGTTCCCCACCTCATCGCGACAGGAGGCCTCAAATCCTTTGAAAACTCCAGATGTACGCGGAGATCAGTGCCTCCAAAGGAGACGATGCCTGACTCCTCGTGAAACTTGATAGGAGACCCAGGATTCCTGTGGCACGTGGAAAGGGACCCTTGGTCTCCCGTCTCAGCTGGAGAGGCGTCCCAATTGCCCTGCAAAGCCTCGAGGAGAATCCCGAGTTGTCCCTCGCAACTAGGCAGGAGTCCTGACATGGCTGAACACACACGTGTGTGGAAGGGCCATCCCCGTCGTAACTCGAGAATATACCCCAGGTTCCCGCCGCAACTCGAGAAAAACCATGAGACTTCCCCCTCGCCGCGAGATGAGGCCCGATTCCCCTGCACTGCGTGCAGAGCAATTCCGTGTTGCACATCACACATGAAAGGAGCCTTGATTTCCTTCATGGCACTCCAGAGAAACCCCAAGAACACTGTTTCAAGGCTAGAGGGATCTTGAGGTCACTGTAGCAACATGAAAGAGCTCCGTGGACCAAGAATCAACACGAGATGAAAGGTTAGTCCCTGGCTTCGACTCCTGAGGAATACCACCTTACCACAAGCACCTCAAGAGGAGGCTTCTCTCAGCTCTAGGTATGTGAGAGGGATCCTGAGTTTGCGGCCTCAAGTGGAATGGACACCGCGATGCACTGACTCGAAATAAGGCCGGATATCCCTGCAGTGACTTGAATGCAGGCTCGTCTTGCATCTCCCAAGAAGAAAGGATGTCTGAATCCCCTGTGGAGACCACAGAGAAAGACCTAGTTCCCCACCTCATCGCGACCGGAGGCCTCACATCCTTTGAAAACTCCAGAGGTACGCGGAGATCAGTGCCTCCAAAGGAGACGATGCCTGACTCCTCGTGAAACTTGATAGGAGTCCCAGGATTCTTGTGGCACGTGGAAAGGGACCCTTGGTCTCCCGCCTCAGCTGGAGAGGCGTTCCAATTGCCCTGCCAAGCCTCGAGGAGAATCCCGAGTTGTCCCTCGCAACTAGGCAGGAGTCCTGACGTGGCTGAAGAAACACGTGGGTGGAAGGGCCATCCCCGTCGTAACTCGAGAATATACCCCAGGTTCCCGCCGCAACTCGAGAAAAACCATGAGACTTCCCCCTCGATGCGAGATGAGGCCCGATTCCCCTGTACTGCGTGCAGAGCAATTCCGTCTTGCACATCACACATGAAAGGAGCCTTGATTTCCTTGATGGCACTCCAGAGAAACCCCAGAACACTGTTTCAAGGATAGAGGGATCCTGAGGTCACTGTAGCAACACGAAAGAACTCTGTGGACCAGAAATCAACTCGAAAAGAGAGGTTAGTCCCTGGATTCGTCTCCAGAGGAATACCACCTTAACACAAGCACCTCAAGAGGAGGCTTCTCTCAGCTCTAGGTATGTGAGAGGGACCCTGAGTTTGCGGCCTCAAGTGGAATGGACACCGCGATGCCCTGACTCGAAATAAGGCCGGATATCCCTGCAGTGACTTCAATGCAGGCTCGTCTTGCATCTCCCAGGACAAAAGGATGTCTGAATCCCCTGTGGAAAGCACAGAGAAAGACTTAGTTCCCCACCTCATCGCGACCGATAGCCTCACATCCTTTGAAAACTCCAGAGGAACGCGGAGATCAGTGCCTCCAAAGGAGACGATGCCTGACTCCTCGTGAAACTTGATAGGAGTCCCAGGATTCCTGTGGCACTTGGAAAGGGACCCTTGGTCTCCCGCCTCAGCTGGAGAGGCGTCCCAATTGCCCTGCCAATCCTCGAGGAGAATCCAGAGTTGTCCCTCGCAACTAGGCAGGAGTCCTGACGTCGCTGAAGAAACACGTGGGTGGAAGGGCCATCCCCGTCGTAACTCGAGAATATACCCCAGGTTCCCGCCGCAACTCGAGAGAAACCATGAGACTTCCCCCTCGCCGCGAGATGAGGCCCGATTCCCCTGCACTGCGTGCAGAGCAATTCCGTGTTGCACATCACACATGAAAGGAGCCTTGATTTCCTTGATGGCACTCCAGAGAAACCCCAAGAACACTGTTTCAAGGCGAGAGGGATCCTGAGGTCACTGTAGCAACACGAATGAGCTCCGTGGGCCAAAAATCAACTCGAGATGAGAGGTTAGTCCCTGGCTTCGACTCCAGAGGAATACCACCTTACCACAAGCACCTCAAGAGGAGGCTTCTCTCAGCTCTAGGTATGTGAGAGGGACCCTGAGTTTGCGGCCTCAACTGGAATGGACACCGCGATGCCCTGACGCGAAATAAGGCTGGATATCCCTGCAGTGACTTGAATGCAGGCTCGTCCTGCATCTCCCAAGATGAAAGGATGTCTGAATCCCCTGTGGAGACCACAGAGAAAGACCTAGTTCCCCACCTCATCGCGACCGGAGGCCTCACATCCTTTGAAAACTCCAGAGGTACGCGGAGATCAGTGCCTCCAAAGGAGACGATGCCTGACTCCTCGTGAAACTTGATAGGAGTCCCAGGATTCCTGTGGCACGTGGAAAGGGACCCTTGGTCTCCCGCCTCAGCTGGAGAGGCGTCCCAATTGCCTTGCCAAGCCTAGAGGAGAAGCCCGAGTTGTGTCTCGCAACTAGGCAAGAGTCCTGACGTGGCTGAACAAACACGTGTGTGGAAGGGCCATCCCCGTCGTAACTCGAGAATATACCCCAGGTTCCCACTGCAACTCGAGAAAAACCATGAGACTTCCCCCTCGCCGCGAGATGAGGCCCGATTCCCCTGCACTGCGTGCAGAGCAATTCTGTGTTGCACATCACACATGAAAGGAGCCTTGGT
Organism: Cervus elaphus; assembly: GCF_910594005.1. NCBI lineage: Eukaryota > Metazoa > Chordata > Mammalia > Artiodactyla > Cervidae > Cervus > Cervus elaphus. Next base: position 7,726,258 of record NC_057834.1, on the reverse strand, counting down.
TTCCTTCATGGCACTCCAGAGAAACCCCAAGAACACTGTTTCAAGGCTAGAGGGATCCTGAGGTCACTGTAGCAACACGAAAGAGCTCCGTGGACCAAAAATCAACTCGAGATGAGAGGTTAATCCCTGGCTTCGACTCCAGAGGAATACCACCTTACCACAAGCACCTCAAGAGGAGGCTTCTCTCAGCTCTAGGTATGTGAGAGGGACCCTGAGTTTGCGGCCTCAAGTGGAATGGACACCGCGATGCCCTCACTCGAAATAAGGCCGGATATCCCTGCAGTGACTGGAATGCAGGCTCGTCTTGCATCTCCCAAGACGAAAGGGTGTCTGAATCCCCTGTGGAGACCACAGAGAAAGACCTAGTTCCCCACCTCATCGCGACAGGAGGCCTCAAATCCTTTGAAAACTCCAGAGGTACGCGGAGATCAGTGCCTCCAAAGGAGACGATGCCTGACTCCTCGTGAAACTTGATAGGAGTCCCAGGATTCCTGTGGCACTTGGAAAGGGACACTTGGTCTCCCGCCTCAGCTGGAGAGGCGTCCCAATTGCCCTGCCAATCCTCGAGGAGAATCCAGAGTTGTCCCTCGCAACTAGGCAGGAGTCCTGACGTCGCTGAAGAAACACGTGGGTGGAAGGGCCATCCCCGTCGTAACTCGAGAATATACCCCAGGTTCCCGCCGCAACTCGAGAAAAACCATGAGACTTCCCCCTCGCCGCGAGATGAGGCCGATTCCCCAGCACGGCGTGCAGAGCAATTCCGTGTTGCACATCACACATGAAAGGAGCCTTGATTTCCTTGATGGCACTCCAGAGAAATCCCAAGAACACTGTTTCAAGGCTAGAGGGATCCTGAGGTCACTGTAGCAACACGAAAGAGCTCCGTGGGCCAAAAATCAACTCGAGATGAGAGGTTAGTCCCTGGCTTCGACTCCAGAGGAATACCACCTTACCACAAGCACCTCAAGAGGAGGCTTCTCTCAGCTCTAGGTATGTGAGAGGGACCCTGAGTTAGCGGCCTCAAGTGGAATGGACACCGCGATGCCCTGACGCGAAATAAGGCTGGATATCCCTGCAGTGACTGGAATGCAGGCTCGTCTTGCATCTCCCAAGATGAAAGGATATCTGAATCCCCTGTGGAGACCACAGAGAAAGACCTAGTTCCCCACCTCATCGCGACCGGAGGCCTCACATCCTTTGAAAACTCCAGAGGTTCGCGGAGATCAGTGCCTCCAAAGGAGACGATGCCTGACTCCTCGTGAAACTTGATAGGAGTCCCAGGATTCCTGTGGCACGTGGAAAGGGACCCTTGGTCTCCCGCCTCAGCTGGAGAGGCGTCCCAATTGCCTTGCCAAGCCTAGAGGAGAATCCCGAGTTGTGTCTCGCAACTAGGCAAGAGTCCTAACGTGGCTGAACAAACACGTGTGTGGAAGGGCTATCCCCGTCGTAACTCGAGAATATACCCCAGGTTCCCGCTGCAACTCGAGAAAAACCATGAGACTTCCCCCTCGCCGCGAGATGAGGCCCGATTCCCCTGCACTGCGTGCAGAGCAATTCTGTGTTGCACATCACACATGAAAGGAGCCTTGATTTCCTTCATGGCACTCCCGAGAAACCCCAAGAACACTGTTTCAAGGCTAGAGGGATCCTGAGGTCACTGTAGCAACAGGAAAGAGCTCCGTGGACCAAAAATCAACTCGAGATGAGAGGTTAGTCCCTGGCTTCGACTCCAGAGGAATACCACCTTACCACAAGCACCTCAAGAGGAGGCTTCTCTCAGCTCTAGGTATGTGAGAGGGACCCTGAGTTTGCGGCCTCAAGTGGAATGGACACCGCGAGGCCCTGACTCGAAATAAGGCCGGATACCCCTGCAGTGACTGGAATGCAGGCTCGTCTTGCATCTCCCAAGACGAAAGGGTGTCTGAATCCCCTGTGGAGACCACAGAGAAAGACCTAGTTCCCCACCTCATCGCGACAGGAGGCCTCAAATCCTTTGAAAACTCCAGAGGTATGCGGAGATCAGTGCCTCCAAAGGAGACGATGCCTGACTCCTCGTGAAACTTGATAGGAGACCCAGGATTCCTGTGGCACGTGGAAAGGGACCCTTGGTCTCCCGTCTCAGCTGGAGAGGCGTCCCAATTGCCCTGCAAAGCCTCGAGGAGAATCCCGAGTTGTCCCTCGCAACTAGGCAGGAGTCCTGACATGGCTGAACACACACGTGTGTGGAAGGGCCATCCCCGTCGTAACTCGAGAATATACCCCAGGTTCCCGCCGCAACTCGAGAAAAACCATGAGACTTCCCCCTCGCCGCGAGATGAGGCCCGATTCCCCTGCACTGCGTGCAGAGCAATTCCGTGTTGCACATCACACATGAAAGGAGCCTTGATTTCCTTGATGGCACTCCAGAGAAACCCCAACAACACTGTTTCAAGGCTAGAGGGATCCTGAGGTCACTGTAGCAACACGAAAGAGCTTCGTGGACCAAGAATCAACACGAGATGAGAGGTTAGTCCCTGGCTTCGACTCCTGAGGAATACCACCTTACCACAAGCACCTTAAGAGGAGGCTTCTCTCAGCTCTAGGTATGTGAGAGGGATCCTGAGGTTGCGGCCTCAACTGGAATGGACACCGCGATGCCCTGACTCGAAATAAGGCCGGATATCCCTGCAGTGACTTCAATGCAGGCTCGTCTTGCATCTCCCAGGACAGAATGATGTCTGAATCCCCTGTGAAAGCACAGAGAAAGACTTAGTTCCCCACCTCATCGCGACCGATAGCCTCACATCCTTTGAAAACTCCAGAGGTACGCGGAGATCAGTGCCTCCAAAGGAGACGATGCCTGACTCCTCGTGAAACTTGATAGGAGTCCCAGGATTCCTGTGGCACTTGAAAAGGGACCCTTGGTCTCCCGCCTCAGCTGGAGAGGCGTCCCAATTGCCCTGCCAATCCTCGAGGAGAAGCCAGAGTTGTCCCTCGCAACTAGGCAGGAGTCCTGACGTCGCTGACGAAACACGTGGGTGGAAGGGCCATCCCCGTCGTAACTCGAGAATATACCCCAGGTTCCCGCCGCAACTTGAGAGAAACAATGAGACTTCCCCCTCGCCGCGAGATGAGGCCCGATTCCCCTGCACTGCGTGCAGAGCAATTCCGTGTTGCACATCACACATGAAAGGAGCCTTGATTTCCTTGATGGCACTCCAGAGAAACCCCAAGAACACTGTTTCAAGGCAAGAGGGATCCTGAGGTCACTGTAGCAACACGAAAGAGCTCCGTGGGCCAAAAATCAACTCGAGATGAGAGGTTAGTTCCTGGCTTCGACTCCAGAGGAATACCACCTTACCACAAGCACCTCAAGAGGAGGCTTCTCTCAGCTCTAGGTATGTGAGAGGGACCCTGAGTTTGCGGCCTCAAGTGGAATGGACACCGCGATGCCCTGACGCGAAATAAGGCTGGATATCCCTGCAGTGACTTGAATGCAGGCTCGTCTTGCATCTCCCAAGATGAAAGGATGTCTGAATCCCCTGTGGAGACCACAGAGAAAGACCTAGTTCCCCACCTCATCGCGACCGGACGCCTCACATCCTTTGAAAACTCCAGAGGTACGCGGAGATCAGTGCCTCCAAAGGAGACGATGCCTGACTCCTCGTGAAACTTGATAGGAGTCCCAGGATTCCTGTGGCACGTGGAAAGGGACCCTTGGTCTCCCGCCTCAGCTGGAAAGGCGTCCCAATGGCCTTGCTCAGCCTCGAGGAGAATCCCGAGTTGTGTCTCGCAACTAGGCAAGACTCCTGACGTGGCTGAACAAACACGTGTGTGGAAGGGCCATCCCCGTCGTAACTCGAGAATATACCCCAGGTTCCCGCCGCAACTCGAGAAAAACCATGAGACTTCCCCCTCGCCGCGAGATGAGGCCCGATTCCCCTGCACTGCGTGCAGAGCAATTCCGTCTTGCACATCACATATGAAAGGAGCCTTGATTTCCTTCATGGCACTCCAGAGAAACCCCAAGAACACTGATTCAAGGATAGAGGGATCCTGAGGTCACTGTAGCAACACGAAAGAGCTCCGTGGGCCAAAAATCAACTCGAGATGAGAGGTTAGTCCCTGGCTTCGACTCCAGAGGAATACCACCTTACCACAAGCACCTCAAGAGGAGGCTTCTCTCAGCTCTAGGTATGTGAGAGGGACCCTGAGTTTGCGGCCTCAAGTGGAATGGACACCGCGATGCCCTGACGCGAAATAAGGCCGGATATCCCTGCAGTGACTTGAATGCAGGCTCGTCTTGCATCTCCCAAGAAGAAAGGATGTCTGAATCCCCTGTGGAGACCACAGAGAAAGACCTAGTTCCCCACCTCATCGCGACCGGAGGCCTCACATCCTTTGAAAACTCCAGAGGTACGCGGAGATCAGTGCCTCCAAAGGAGACGATGCCTAACTCCTCGTGAAACTTGAAAGGAGTCCCAGGATTCTTGTGGCACGTGGAAAGGGACCCTTGGTCTCCCGCCTCAGCTGGAGAGGCGTTCCAATTGCCCTGCCAAGCCTCGAGGAGAATCCCGAGTTGTCCCTCGCAACTAGGCAGGAGTCCTGACGTGGCTGAACAAACACGTGGGTGGAAGGGCCATCCCCGTCGTAACTCGAGAATATACCCCAGGTTCCCGCCGCAACTCGAGAAAAATCATGAGACTTCCCCCTCGATGCGAGATGAGGCCCGATTCCCCTGTACTGCGTGCAGAGCAATTCCGTGTTGCACATCACACATGAAAGGAGCCTTGATTTCCTTCATGGCACTCCAGAGAAACCCCAAGAACACTGTTTCAAGGCTAGAGGGATCCTGAGGTCACTGTAGCAACACGAAAGAACTCTGTGGACCAAAAATCAACTCGAAAAGAGAGGTTAGTCCCTGGATTCGTCTCCAGAGGAATACCACCTTACCACTAGCACCTCAAGAGGAGGCTTCTCTCAGCTCTAGGTATGTGAGAGGGACCCTGAGTTTGCGGCCTCAAGTGGAATGGACACCGCGATGCCCTGACTCGAAATAAGGCCGGATATCCCTGCAGTGACTGGAATGCAGGCTCGTCTTGCATCTCCCAAGACGAAAGGATGTCTGAATCCCCTGTGGAGACCACAGAGAAACACCTAGTTCCCCACCTCATCGCGACCGGAGGCCTCACATCCTTTGAAAACTCCAGAGGTACGCGGAGATCAGTGCCTCCAAAGGAGACGATGCCTGACTCCTCGTGAAACTTGATAGGAGTCCCAGGATTCTTGTGGCGCGTGGAAAGGGACCCTTGGTCTCCCGCCTCAGCTGGAGAGGCGTTCCAATTGCCCTGCCAAGCCTCGAGGAGAATCCCGAGTTGTCCCTCGCAACTAGGCAGGAGTCCTGACGTCGCTGAAGAAACACGTGTGTGGAAGGGCCATCCCCGTCGTAACTCGAGAATATACCCCAGGTTCCCGCCGCAACTCGACAAAAACCATGAGACTTCCCCCTCGCCGCGAGATGAGGCCCGATTCCCCTGCACTGCGTGCAGAGCAATTCCGTGTTGCACATCACACATGAAAGGAGCCTTGATTTCCTTCATGGCACTCCAGAGAAACCCCAAGAACACTGTTTCAAGGCTAGAGGGATCCTGAGGTCACTGTAGCAACAGGAAAGAGCTCCGTGGACCAAAAATCAACTCGAGATGAGAGGTTAGTCCCTGGCTTCGACTCCAGAGGAATACCACCTTACCACAAGCACCTCAAGAGGAGGCTTCTCTCAGCTCTAGGTATGTGAGAGGGACCCTGAGTTTGCGGCCTCAAGTGGAATGGACACCGCGAGGCCCTGACTCGAAATAAGGCCGGATATCCCTGCAGTGACTGGAATGCAGGCTCGTCTTGCATCTCCCAAGACGAAAGGGTGTCTGAATCCCCTGTGGAGACCACAGAGAAAGACCTAGTTCCCCACCTCATCGCGACAGGAGGCCTCAAATCCTTTGAAAACTCCAGAGGTATGCGGAGATCAGTGCCTCCAAAGGAGACGATGCCTGACTCCTCGTGAAACTTGATAGGAGACCCAGGATTCCTGTGGCACGTGGAAAGGGACCCTTGGTCTCCCGTCTCAGCTGGAGAGGCGTCCCAATTGCCCTGCAAAGCCTCGAGGAGAATCCCGAGTTGTCCCTCGCAACTAGGCAGGAGTCCTGACATGGCTGAACACACACGTGTGTGGAAGGGCCATCCCCGTCGTAACTCGAGAATATACCCCAGGTTCCCTCCGCAACTCGAGAAAAACCATGAGACTTCCCCCTCGCCGCGAGATGAGGCCCGATTCCCCTGCACTGCGTGCAGAGCAATTCCGTGTTGCACATCACACATGAAAGGAGCCTTGATTTCCTTGATGGCACTCCAGAGAAACCCCAAGAACACTGTTTCAAGGCTAGAGGGATGCTGAGGTCACTGTAGCAACACGAAAGAGCTCCGTGGACCAAGAATCAACACGAGATGAGAGGTTAGTCCCTGGCTTCGACTCCTGAGGAATACCACCTTACCACAAGCACCTCAAGAGGAGGCTTCTCTCAGCTCTAGGTATGTGAGAGGGATCCTGAGTTTGTGGCCTCAAGTGGAATGGACACCGCGATGCCCTGAATCGAAATAAGGCCGGATATCCCTGCAGTGACTTGAATGCAGGCTCGTCTTGCATCTCCCAAGAAGAAAGGATGTCTGAATCCCCTGTGGAGACCACAGAGAAACACCCAGTTCCCCACCTCATCGCGACCGGAGGCCTCACATCCTTTGAAAACTCCAGAGGTACGCGGAGATCAGTGCCTCCAAAGGAGACGATGCCTGACTCCTCGTGAAACTTGATAGGAGTCCCAGGATTCTTGTGGCACGTGGAAAGGGACCCTTGGTCTCCCGCCTCAGCTGGAGAGCCGTTCCAATTGCCCTGCCAAGCCTCGAGGAGAATCCCGAGTTGTCCCTCGCAACTAGGCAGGAGTCCTGACGTGGCTGAACAAACACGTGGGTGGAAGGGCCATCCCCGTCGTAACTCGAGAATATACCCCAGGTTCCCGCCGCAACTCGAGAAAAACCATGAGACTTCCCCCTCGATGCGAGATGAGGCCCGATTCCCCTGTACTGCGTGCAGAGCAATTCCGTCTTGCACATCACACACGAAAGGAGCCTTGATTTCCTTGATGGCACTCCAGAGAAACCCCAGAACACTGTTTCAAGGATAGAGGGATCCTGAGGTCACTGTAGCAACACGAAAGAACTCTGTGGACCAGAAATCAACTCGAAAAGAGAGGTTAGTCCCTGGATTCGTCTCGAGAGGAATACCACCTTACCACAAGCACCTCAAGAGGAGGCTTCTCTCAGCTCTAGGTATGTGAGAGGGACCCTGAGTTTGCGGCCTCAAGTGGAATGGACACCGCGATGCCCTGACTCGAAATAAGGCCGGATATCCCTGCAGTGACTTCAATGCAGGCTCGTCTTGCATCTCCCAGGACAAAAGGATGTCTGAATCCCCTGTGGAAAGCACAGAGAAAGATTTAGTTCCCCACCTCATTGCGACCGATAGCCTCACATCCTTTGAAAACTCGAGAGGTACGCGGAGATCAGTGCCTCCAAAGGAGACGATGCCTGACTCCTCGTGAAACTTGATAGGAGTCCCAGGATTCCTGTGGCACTTGGAAAGGGACCCTTGGTCTCCCGCCTCAGCTGGAGAGGCGTCCCAATTGCCCTGCCAATCCCCGAGGAGAATCCAGAGTTGTCCCTCGCAACTAGGCAGGAGTCCTGACGTCGCTGAAGAAACACGTGAGTGGAAGGGCCATCCCCGTCGTAACTCGAGAATATACCCCAGGTTCCCACCGCAACTCGAGAAAAACCATGAGACTTCCCCCTCGCCGCGAGATGAGGCCCGATTCCCCTGCACTGCGTGCAGAGCAATTCCGTGTTGCACATCACACATGAAAGGAGCCTTGATTTCCTTGATGGCACTCCAGAGAAACCCCAAGAACACTGTTTCAAGGCGAGAGGGATCCTGAGGTCACTGTAGCAACACGAAAGAGCTCCGTGGGCCAAAAATCAACTCGAGATGAGAGGTTAGTCCCTGGCTTCGACTCCAGAGGAATACCACCTTACCACAAGCACCTCAAGAGGAGGCTTCTCTCAGCTCTAGGTATGTGAGAGGGACCCTGAGTTTGCGGCCTCAAGTGGAATGGACACCGCGATGCCCTGACGCGAAATAAGGCTGGATATCCCTGCAGTGACTTGAATGCAGGCTCGTCTTGCATCTCCCAAGATGAAAGGATGTCTGAATCCCCTGTGGAGACCACAGAGAAAGACCTAGTTCCCCACCTCATCGCGACCGGAGGCCTCACATCCTTTGAAAACTCCAGAGGTACGCGGAGATCAGTGCCTCCAAAGGAGACGATGCCTGACTCCTCGTGAAACTTGATAGGAGTCCCAGGATTCCTGTGGCACGTGGAAAGGGACCCTTGGTCTCCCGGCTCAGCTGGAGAGGCGTCCCAATTGCCTTGCCAAGCCTCGAGGAGAATCCCGAGTTGTGTCTCGCAACTAGGAAAGAGTCCTGACGTGGCTGAACAAACACGTGTGTGGAAGGGCCATCCCCGTCGTAACTCGAGAATATACCCCAGGTTCCCGCCGCAACTCGAGAAAAACCATGAGACTTCCCCCTCGCCGCGAGATGAGGCCCGATTCCCCTGCACTGCGTGCAGAGCAATTCTGTGTTGCACATCACACATGAAAGGAGCCTTGGTTTCCTTCATGGCACTCCAGAGAAACCCCAAGAACACTGTTTCAAGGCTAGAGGGATCCTGAGGTCACTGTAGCAACACGAAAGAGCTCCGGGGACCAAAAATCAACTCGAAATGAGAGGTTAATCCCTGGCTTCGACTCCAGAGGAATACCACCTTACCACAAGCACCTCAAGAGGAGGCTTCTCTCAGCTCTAGGTATGTGAGAGGGACCCTGAGTTTGCGGCCTCAAGTGGAATGGACACCGCGATGCCCTGACTCGAAATAAGGCCGGATATCCCTGCAGTGACTGGAATGCAGGCTCGTCTTGCATCTCCCAAGATGAAAGGATGTCTGAATCCCCTGTGGAGACCACAGAGAAAGACCTAGTTCCCCACCTCATCGCGACCGGAGGCCTCACATCCTTTGAAAACTCCAGAGGTACGCGGAGATCAGTGCCTCCAAAGGAGACGATGCCTGACTCCTCGTGAAACTTGATAGCAGTCCCAGGATTCCTGTGGCACGTGGAAAGGGACCCTTGGTCTCCCGCCTCAGCTGGAGAGGCGTCCCAATTGCCTTGCCAAGCCTAGAGGAGAATCCCGAGTTGTGTCTCGCAACTAGGCAAGAGTCCTGACGTGGCTGAACAAACACGTGTGTGGAAGGGCCATCCCCGTCGTAACTCGAGAATATACCCCAGGTTCCCGCTGCAACTCGAGAAAAACCATGAGACTTCCCCCTCGCCGCGAGATGAGGCCCGATTCCCCTGCACTGCGTGCAGAGCAATTTTGTGTTGCACATCACACATGAAAGGAGCCTTGATTTCCTTCATGGCACTCCCGAGAAACCCCAAGAACACTGTTTCAAGGCTAGAGGGATCCTGAGGTCACTGTAGCAACACGAAAGAGCTCCGTGGACCAAAAATCAACTCGAGATGAGAGGTTAGTCCCTGGCTTCGACTCCAGAGGAATACCACCTTACCACAAGCACCTCAAGAGGAGGCTTCTCTCAGCTCTAGGTATGTGAGAGGGATCCTGAGTTTGCGGCCTCAAGTGGAATGGACACCGCGATGCCCTGACTCGAAATAAGGCCGGATATCCCTGCAGTGACTTGAATGCAGGCTGGTCTTGCATCTCCCAAGAAGAAAGGATGTCTGAATCCCCTGTGGAGACCACAGAGAAAGACCTAGTTCCCCACCTCATCGCGACCGGAGGCCTCACATCCTTTGAAAACTCCAGAGGTACGCGGAGATCAGTGCCTCCAAAGGAGACGATGCCTGACTCCTCGTGAAACTTGATAGGAGTCCCAGGATTCCTGTGGCACGTGGAAAGGGACCCTTGGTCTCCCGCCTCAGCTGGAGAGGCGTCCCAATTGCCTTGCCAAGCCTCGAGGAGAATCCCGAGTTGTCCCTCGCAACTAGGCAGGAGTCCTGACGTGGCTGAACAAACACGTGGGTGGAAGGGCCATCCCCGTCGTAACTCGAGAATATACCCCAGGTTCCCGCCGCAACTCGAGAAAAACCATGAGACTTCCCCCTCGATGCGGGATGAGGCCCGATTCCCCTGTACTGCGTGCAGAGCAATTCCGTCTTGCACATCACACACGAAAGGAGCCTTGATTTCCTTGATGGCACTCCAGAGAAACCCCAAGAACACTGTTTCAAGGATAGAGGGATCCTGAGGTCACTGTAGCAACACGAAAGAACTCTGTGGACCAGAAATCAACTCGAAAAGAGAGGTTAGTCCCTGGATTCGTCTCGAGAGGAATACCACCTTACCACAAGCACCTCAAGAGGAGGCTTCTCTCAGCTCTAGGTATGTGAGAGGGACCCTGAGTTTGCGGCCTCAAGTGGAATGGACACCGCGATGCCCTGACTCGAAATAAGGCCGGATATCCCTGCAGTGACTTCAATGCAGGCTCGTCTTGCATCTCCCAGGACAAAAGGATGTCTGAATCCCCTGTGGAAAGCACAGAGAAAGATTTAGTTCCCCACCTCATCGCGACCGATAGCCTCACATCCTTTGAAAACTCGAGAGGTACGCGGAGATCAGTGCCTCCAAAGGAGACGATGCCTGACTCCTCGTGAAACTTGATAGGAGTCCCAGGATTCCTGTGGCACTTGGAAAGGGACCCTTGGTCTCCCGCCTCAGCTGGAGAGGCGTCCCAATTGCCCTGCCAATCCCCGAGGAGAATCCAGAGTTGTCCCTCGCAACTAGGCAGGAGTCCTGACGTCGCTGAAGAAACACGTGGGTGGAAGGGCCATCCCCGTCGTAACTCGAGAATATACCCCAGGTTCCCACCGCAACTCGAGAAAAACCATGAGACTTCCCCCTCGCCGCGAGATGAGGCCCGATTCCCCTGCACTGCGTGCAGAGCAATTCCGTGTTGCACATCACACATGAAAGGAGCCTTGATTTCCTTGATGGCACTCCAGAGAAACCCCAAGAACACTGTTTCAAGGCGAGAGGGATCCTGAGGTCACTGTAGCAACACGAAAGAGCTCCGTGGGCCAAAAATCAACTCGAGATGAGAGGTTAGTCCCTGGCTTCGACTCCAGAGGAATACCACCTTACCACAAGCACCTCAAGAGGAGGCTTCTCTCAGCTCTAGGTATGTGAGAGGGACCCTGAGTTTGCGGCCTCAAGTGGAATGGACACCGCGATGCCCTGACGCGAAATAAGGCTGGATATCCCTGCAGTGACTTGAATGCAGGCTCGTCTTGCATCTCCCAAGATGAAAGGATGTCTGAATCCCCTGTGGAGACCACAGAGAAAGACCTAGTTCCCCACCTCATCGCGACCGGAGGCCTCACATCCTTTGAAAACTCCAGAGGTACGCGGAGATCAGTGCCTCCAAAGGAGACGATGCCTGACTCCTCGTGAAACTTGATAGGAGTCCCAGGATTCCTGTGGCACGTGGAAAGGGACCCTTGGTCTCCCGGCTCAGCTGGAGAGGCGTCCCAATTGCCTTGCCAAGCCTCGAGGAGAATCCCGAGTTGTGTCTCGCAACTAGGAAAGAGTCCTGACGTGGCTGAACAAACACGTGTGTGGAAGGGCCATCCCCGTCGTAACTCGAGAATATACCCCAGGTTCCCGCCGCAACTCGAGAAAAACCATGAGACTTCCCCCTCGCCGCGAGATGAGGCCCGATTCCCCTGCACTGCGTGCAGAGCAATTCTGTGTTGCACATCACACATGAAAGGAGCCTTGGTTTCCTTCATGGCACTCCAGAGAAACCCCAAGAACACTGTTTCAAGGCTAGAGGGATCCTGAGGTCACTGTAGCAACACGAAAGAGCTCCGGGGACCAAAAATCAACTCGAAATGAGAGGTTAATCCCTGGCTTCGACTCCAGAGGAATACCACCTTACCACAAGCACCTCAAGAGGAGGCTTCTCTCAGCTCTAGGTATGTGAGAGGGACCCTGAGTTTGCGGCCTCAAGTGGAATGGACACCGCGATGCCCTGACTCGAAATAAGGCCGGATATCCCTGCAGTGACTGGAATGCAGGCTCGTCTTGCATCTCCCAAGATGAAAGGATGTCTGAATCCCCTGTGGAGACCACAGAGAAAGACCTAGTTCCCCACCTCATCGCGACCGGAGGCCTCACATCCTTTGAAAACTCCAGAGGTACGCGGAGATCAGTGCCTCCAAAGGAGACGATGCCTGACTCCTCGTGAAACTTGATAGCAGTCCCAGGATTCCTGTGGCACGTGGAAAGGGACCCTTGGTCTCCCGCCTCAGCTGGAGAGGCGTCCCAATTGCCTTGCCAAGCCTAGAGGAGAATCCCGAGTTGTGTCTCGCAACTAGGCAAGAGTCCTGACGTGGCTGAACAAACACGTGTGTGGAAGGGCCATCCCCGTCGTAACTCGAGAATATACCCCAGGTTCCCGCTGCAACTCGAGAAAAACCATGAGACTTCCCCCTCGCCGCGAGATGAGGCCCGATTCCCCTGCACTGCGTGCAGAGCAATTTTGTGTTGCACATCACACATGAAAGGAGCCTTGATTTCCTTCATGGCACTCCCGAGAAACCCCAAGAAAACTGTTTCAAGGCTAGAGGGATCCTGAGGTCACTGTAGCAACACGAAAGAGCTCCGTGGACCAAAAATCAACTCGAGATGAGAGGTTAGTCCCTGGCTTCGACTCCAGAGGAATACCACCTTACCACAAGCACCTCAAGAGGAGGCTTCTCTCAGCTCTAGGTATGTGAGAGGGATCCTGAGTTTGCGGCCTCAAGTGGAATGGACACCGCGATGCCCTGACTCGAAATAAGGCCGGATATCCCTGCAGTGACTTGAATGCAGGCTGGTCTTGCATCTCCCAAGAAGAAAGGATGTCTGAATCCCCTGTGGAGACCACAGAGAAAGACCTAGTTCCCCACCTCATCGCGACCGGAGGCCTCACATCCTTTGAAAACTCCAGAGGTACGCGGAGATCAGTGCCTCCAAAGGAGACGATGCCTGACTCCTCGTGAAACTTGATAGGAGTCCCAGGATTCCTGTGGCACGTGGAAAGGGACCCTTGGTCTCCCGCCTCAGCTGGAGAGGCGTCCCAATTGCCTTGCCAAGCCTCGAGGAGAATCCCGAGTTGTGTCTCGCAACTAGGCAAGAGTCCTGACGTGGCTGAACAAACACGTGTGTGGAAGGGCCATCCCCGTCGTAACTCGAGAATATACCCCAGGTTCCCGCCGCAACTCGAGAAAAACCATGAGACTTCCCCCTCGCCGCGAGATGAGGCCCGATTCCCCTGCACTGCGTGCAGAGCAATTCTGTGTTGCACATCACACATGAAAGGAGCCTTGGTTTCCTTCATGGCACTCCAGAGAAACCCCAAGAACACTGTTTCAAGGCTAGAGGGATCCTGAGGTCACTGTAGCAACACGAAATTGCTCCGTGGACCAAAAATCAACTCGAGATGAGAGGTTAATCCCTGGCTTCGACTCCAGAGGAATACCACCTTACCACAAGCACCTCAAGAGGAGGCTTCTCTCAGCTCTAGGTATGTGAGAGGGACCCTGAGTTTGCGGCCTCAAGTGGAATGGACACCGCGATGCCCTGACTCGAAATAAGGCCGGATATCCCTGCAGTGACTGGAATGCAGGCTCGTCTTGCATCTCCCAAGACGAAAGGTTGTCTGAATCCCCTGTGGAGACCACAGAGAAAGACCTAGTTCCCCACCTCATCGAGACAGGAGGCCTCAAATCCTTTGAAAACTCCAGAGGTACGCGGAGATCAGTGCCTTCAAAGGAGACGATGCCTGACTCCTCGTGAAACTTGATATGAGTCCCAGGATTCCTGTGGCACTTGGAAAGGGACACTTGGTCTCCCGCCTCAGCTGGAGAGGCGTCCCAATTGCCCTGCCAAGCCTCGAGGAGAATCCAGAGTTGTCCCTCGGAACTAGGCAGGAGTCCTGACGTCGCTGAAGAAACACGTGGGTGGAAGGGCCATCCCCGTCGTAACTCGAGAATATACCCCAGGTTCCCGCCGCAACTCGAGAAAAACCATGAGACTTCCCCCTCGCCGCGAGATGAGGCCCGATTCTCCTGCACTGCATGCAGAGCAATTCCGTGTTGCACATCACACATGAAAGGAGCCTTGATTTCCTTGATGGCACTCCAGAGAAACCCCAACAACACTGTTTCAAGGCTAGAGGGATCCTGAGGTCACTGTAGCAACACGAAAGAGCTCCGTGGGCCAAAAATCAACTCGAGATGAGAGGTTAGTCCCTGGCTTCGACTCCAGAGGAATACCACCTTACCACAAGCACCTCAAGAGGAGGCTTCTCTCAGCTCTAGGTATGTGAGAGGGACCCTGAGTTAGCGGCCTCAAGTGGAATGGACACCGCGATGCCCTGACGCGAAATAAGGCTGGATATCCCTGCAGTGACTGGAATGCAGGCTCGTCTTGCATCTCCCAAGAAGAAAGGATGTCTGAATCCCCTGTGGAGACCACAGAGAAAGACCTAGTTCCCCACCTCATCGCGACCGGAGGCCTCACATCCTTTGAAAACTCCAGAGGTACGCGGAGATCAGTGCCTCCAAAGGAGACGATGCCTGACTCCTCGTGAAACTTGATAGCAGTCCCAGGATTCCTGTGGCACGTGGAAAGGGACCCTTGGTCTCCCGCCTCAGCTGGAGAGGCGTCCCAATTGCCTTGCCAAGCCTAGAGGAGAATCCCGAGTTGTGTCTCGCAACTAGGCAAGAGTCCTGACGTGGCTGAACAAACACGTGTGTGGAAGGGCTATCCCCGTCGTAACTCGAGAATATACCCCAGGTTCCCGCTGCAACTCGAGAAAAACCATGAGACTTCCCCCTCGCCGCGAGATGAGGCCCGATTCCCCTGCACTGCGTGCAGAGCAATTTTGTGTTGCACATCACACATGAAAGGAGCCTTGATTTCCTTCATGGCACTCCCGAGAACCCCAAGAACACTGTTTCAAGGCTAGAGGGATCCTGAGGTCACTGTAGCAACAGGAAAGAGCTCCGTGCACCAAAAATCAACTCGAGATGAGAGGTTAGTCCCTGGCTTCGACTCCAGAGGAATACCACCTTACCACAAGCACCTCAAGAGGAGGCTTCTCTCAGCTCTAGGTATGTGAGAGGGACCCTGAGTTTGCGGCCTCTAGTGGAATGGACACCGCGAGGCCCTCACTCGAAATAAGGCCGGATATCCCTGCAGTGACTTCAATGCAGGCTCGTCTTGCATCTCCCAGGACAAAAGGATGTCTGAATCCCCTGTGGAGACCACAGAGAAACACCTATTTCCCCACCTCATCGCGACCGGAAGCCTCACATCCTTTGAAAACTCCAGAGGTACGCGGAGATCAGTGCCTCCAAAGAGACGATGCCTGACTCCTCGTGAAACTTGATAGGAGTCCCAGGATTCTTGTGGCACGTGGAAAGGGACCCCTGGTCTCCCGCCTCAGCTGGAGAGGCGTTCCAATTGCCCTGCCAAGCCTCGAGGAGAATCCCGAGTTGTCCCTCGCAACTAGGCCGGAGTCCTGACGTGGCTGAACAAACACGTGGGTGGAAGGGCCATCCCCGTCGTAACTCGAGAATATACCCCAGGTTCCCGCCGCAACTCGAGAAAAACCATGAGACTTCCCCCTCGATGCGAGATGAGGCCCGATTCCCCTGTACTGCGTGCAGAGCAATTCCGTCTTGCACATCACACATGACAGGAGCCTTGATTTCCTTGATGGCACTCCAGAGAAACCCCAGAACACTGTTTCAAGGATAGAGAGATCCTGAGGTCACTGTAGCAACACGAAAGAACTCTGTGGACCAGAAATCAACTCGAAAAGAGAGGTTAGTCCCTGGATTCGTCTCCAGAGGAATACCACCTTACCACAAGCAGCTCAAGAGGAGGCTTCTCTCAGCTCTAGGTATGTGAGAGGGACCCTGAGTTTGCGGCCTCAAGTGGAATGGACACCGCGATGCCCTGACTCGAAATAAGGCCGGATATCCCTGCAGTGACTTCAATGCAGGCTCGTCTTGCATCTCCCAGGACAAAAGGATGTCTGAATCCCCTGTGGAAAGCACTGAGAAAGACTTAGTTCCCCACCTCATCGCGACCGATAGCCTCACATCCTTTGAAAACTCCAGAGGTACGCGGAGATCAGTGCCTCCAAAGGAGACGATGCCTGACTCCTCGTGAAACTTGATAGGAGTCCCAGGATTCCTGTGGCACTTGGAAAGGGACCCTTGGTCTCCCGCCTCAGCTGGAGAGGCGTCCCAATTGCCCTGCCAATCCCCGAGGAGAATCCAGAGTTGTCCCTCGCAACTAGGCAGGAGTCCTGACGTCGCTGAAGAAACACGTGGGTGGAAGGGCCATCCTCGTCGTAACTCGAGAATATACCCCAGGTTCCCGCCGCAAATCGAGAAAAACCATGAGACTTCCCCCTCGCCGCGAGATGAGGCCCGATTCCCCTGCACTGCGTGCAGAGCAATTCCGTGTTGCACATCACACATGAAAGGAGCCTTGATTTCCTTGATGGCACTCCAGAGAAACCCCAAGAACACTGTTTCAAGGCGAGAGGGATCCTGAGGTCACTGTAGCAACACGAAAGAGCTCCGTGGGCCAAAAATCAACTCGAGATGAAAGGTTAGTCCCTGGCTTCGACTCCAGAGCAATACCACCTTACCACAAGCACCTCAAGAGGAGGCTTCTCTCAGCTCTAGGTATGTGAGAGGGACCCTGAGTTTGCGGCCTCAAGTGGAATGGACACCGCGATGCCCTGACGCGAAATAAGGCTGGATATCCCTGCAGTGACTTGAATGCAGGCTCGTCTTGCATCTCCCAAGATGAAAGGATGTCTGAATCCCCTGTGGAGACCACAGAGAAAGACCTAGTTCCCCACCTCATCGCGACCGGAGGCCTCACATCCTTTGAAAACTCCAGAGGTACGCGGAGATCAGTGCCTCCAAAGGAGACGATGCCTGACTCCTCGTGAAACTTGATAGGAGTCCCAGGATTCCTGTGGCACGTGGAAAGGGACCCTTGGTCTCCCGCCTCAGCTGGAGAGGCGTCCCAATTGCCTTGCCAAGCCTCGAGGAGAATCCCGAGTTGTGTCTCGCAACTAGGCAAGAGTCCTGACGTGGCTGAACAAACACGTGTGTGGAAGGGCCATCCCCGTCGTAACTCGAGAATATACCCCAGGTTCCCGCCGCAACTCGAGAAAAACCATGAGACTTCCCCCTCGCCGCGAGATGAGGCCCGATTCCCCTGCACTGCGTGCAGAGCAATTCTGTGTTGCACATCACACATGAAAGGAGCCTTGGTTTCCTTCATGGCACTCCAGAGAAACCCCAAGAACACTGTTTCAAGGCTAGAGGGATCCTGAGGTCACTGTAGCAACACGAAATTGCTCCGTGGACCAAAAATCAACTCGAGATGAGAGGTTAATCCCTGGCTTCGACTCCAGAGGAATACCACCTTACCACAAGCACATCAAGAGGAGGCTTCTCTCAGCTCTAGGTATGTGAGAGGGACCCTGAGTTTGCGGCCTCAAGTGGAATGGACACCGCGATGCCCTGACTCGAAATAAGGCCGGATATCCCTGCAGTGACTGGAATGCAGGCTCGTCTTGCATCTCCCAAGACGAAAGGGTGTCTGAATCCCCTGTGGAGACCACAGAGAAAGACCTAGTTCCCCACCTCATCGAGACAGGAGGCCTCAAATCCTTTGAAAACTCCAGAGGTACGCGGAGATCAGTGCCTTCAAAGGAGACGATGCCTGACTCCTCGTGAAACTTGATATGAGTCCCAGGATTCCTGTGGCACTTGGAAAGGGACACTTGGTCTCCCGCCTCAGCTGGAGAGGCGTCCCAATTGCCCTGCCAAGCCTCGAGGAGAATCCAGAGTTGTCCCTCGGAACTAGGCAGGAGTCCTGACGTCGCTGAAGAAACACGTGGGTGGAAGGGCCATCCCCGTCGTAACTCGAGAATATACCCCAGGTTCCCGCCGCAACTCGAGAAAAACCATGAGACTTCCCCCTCGCCGCGAGATGAGGCCCGATTCCCCTGCACTGCATGCAGAGCAATTCCGTGTTGCACATCACACATGAAAGGAGCCTTGATTTCCTTGATGGCACTCCAGAGAAACCCCAACAACACTGTTTCAAGGCTAGAGGGATCCTGAGGTCACTGTAGCAACACGAAAGAGCTCCGTGGGCCAAAAATCAACTCGAGATGAGAGGTTAGTCCCTGGCTTCGACTCCAGAGGAATACCACCTTACCACAAGCACCTCAAGAGGAGGCTTCTCTCAGCTCTAGGTATGTGAGAGGGACCCTGAGTTAGCGGCCTCAAGTGGAATGGACACCGCGATGCCCTGACGCGAAATAAGGCTGGATATCCCTGCAGTGACTGGAATGCAGGCTCGTCTTGCATCTCCCAAGATGAAAGGATGTCTGAATCCCCTGTGGAGACCACAGAGAAAGACCTAGTTCCCCACCTCATCGCGACCGGAGGCCTCACATCCTTTGAAAACTCCAGAGGTACGCGGAGATCAGTGCCTCCAAAGGAGACGATGCCTGACTCCTCGTGAAACTTGATAGCAGTCCCAGGATTCCTGTGGCACGTGGAAAGGGACCCTTGGTCTCCCGCCTCAGCTGGAGAGGCGTCCCAATTGCCTTGCCAAGCCTAGAGGAGAATCCCGAGTTGTGTCTCGCAACTAGGCAAGAGTCCTGACGTGGCTGAACAAACACGTGTGTGGAAGGGCCATCCCCGTCGTAACTCGAGAATATACCCCAGGTTCCCGCCGCAACTCGAGAAAAACCATGAGACTTCCCCCTCGCCGCGAGATGAGGCCCGATTCCCCTGCACTGCATGCAGAGCAATTTTGTGTTGCACATCACACATGAAAGGAGCCTTGATTTCCTTCATGGCACTCCCGAGAACCCCAAGAACACTGTTTCAAGGCTAGAGGGATCCTGAGGTCACTGTAGCAACAGGAAAGAGCTCCGTGGGCCAAAAATCAACTCGAGATGAGAGGTTAGTCCCTGGCTTCGACTCCAGAGGAATACCACCTTACCACAAGCACCTCAAGAGGAGGCTTCTCTCAGCTCTGGGTATGTGAGAGGGACCCTGAGTTTGCGGCCTCAAGTGGAATGGACACCGCGAGGCCCTCACTCGAAATAAGGCCGGATATTCCTGCAGTGACTTCAATGCAGGCTCGTCTTGCATCTCCCAGGACAAAAGGATGTCTGAATCCCCTGTGGAGACCACAGAGAAACACCTAGTTCCCCACCTCATCGCGACCGGAAGCCTCACATCCTTTGAAAACTCCAGAGGTACGCGGAGATCAGTACCTCCAAAGAGACGATGCCTGACTCCTCGTGAAACTTGATAGGAGTCCCAGGATTCCTGTGGCACGTGGAAAGGGAAACCTGGTCTCCCGCCTCAGCTGGAGAGGCGTTCCAATTGCCCTGCCAAGCCTCGAGGAGAATCCCGAGTTGTCCCTCGCAACTAGGCCAGAGTCCTGACGTGGCTGAACAAACACGTGGGTGGAAGGGCCATCCCCGTCGTAACTCGAGAATATACCCCAGGTTCCCGCCGCAACTCGAGAAAAACCATGAGACTTCCCCCTCGATGCGAGATGAGGCCCGATTCCCCTGTACTGCGTGCAGAGCAATTCCGTCTTGCACATCACACATGAAAGGAGCCTTGATTTCCTTGATGGCACTCCAGAGAAACCCCAGAACACTGTTTCAAGGATAGAGGGATCCTGAGGTCACTGTAGCAACACGAAAGAACTCTGTGGACCAGAAATCAACTCGAAAAGAGAGGTTAGTCCCTGGATTCGTCTCCAGAGGAATACCACCTTACCACAAGCACCTCAAGAGGAGGCTTCTCTCAGCTCTAGGTATGTGAGAGGGACCCTGAGTTTGCGGCCTCAAGTGGAATGGACACCGCGATGCCCTGACTCGAAATAAGGCCGGATATCCCTGCAGTGACTTCAATGCAGGCTCGTCTTGCATCTCCCAGGACAAAAGGATGTCTGAATCCCCTGTGGAAAGCACTGAGAAAAACTTAGTTCCCCACCTCATAGCGACCGATAGCCTCACATCCTTTGAAAACTCCAGAGGTACGCGGAGATCAGTGCCTCCAAAGGAGACGATGCCTGACTCCTCGTGAAACTTGATAGGAGTCGCAGGATTCCTGTGGCACGTGGAAAGGGACCCTTGGTCTCCCGCCTCAGCTGGAGAGGCGTCCCAATTGCCTTGCCAAGCCTCGAGGAGAATCCCGAGTTGTGTCTCGCAACTAGGCAAGAGTCCTGACGTGGCTGAACAAACACGTGTGTGGAAGGGCCATCCCCGTCGTAACTCGAGAATATACCCCAGGTTCCCGCCGCAACTCGAGAAAAACCATGAGACTTCCCCCTCGCCGCGAGATGAGGCCCGATTCCCCTGCTCTGCGTGCAGAGCAATTCTGTGTTGCACATCACACATGAAAGGAGCCTTGGTTTCCTTCATGGCACTCCAGAGAAACCCCAAGAACACTGTTTCAAGGCTAGAGGGATCCTGAGGTCACTGTAGCAACACGAAAGAGCTCCGTGGACCAAAAATCAACTCGAGATGAGAGGTTAATCCCTGGCTTCGACTCCAGAGGAATACCACCTTACCACAAGCACCTCAAGAGGAGGCTTCTCTCAGCTCTAGGTATGTGAGAGGGACCCTGAGTTTGCGGCCTCAAGTGGAATGGACACCGCGATGAACTGACTCGAAATAAGGCCGGATATCCCTGCAGTGACTGGAATGCAGGCTCGTCTTGCATCTCCCAAGACGAAAGGGTGTCTGAATCCCCTGTGGAGACCACAGAGAAAGACCTAGTTCCCCACCTCATCGCGACAGGAGGCCTCAAATCCTTTGAAAACTCCAGAGGTACGCGGAGATCAGTGCCTCCAAAGGAGACGATGCCTGACTCCTCGTGAAACTTGATAGGAGTCCCAGGATTCCTGTGGCACTTGGAAAGGGACACTTGGTCTCCCGCCTCAGCTGGAGAGGCGTCCCAATTGCCCTGCCAAGCCTCGAGGAGAATCCCGAGTTGTCCCTCGCAACTAGGCAGGAGTCCTGACGTCGCTGAAGAAACACGTGGGTGGAAGGGCCATCCCCGTCGTAACTCGAGAATATACCCCAGGTTCCCGCCGCAACTCGAGAAAAACCATGAGACTTCCCCCTCGCCGGGAGATGAGGCCCGATTCCCCTGCACTGCGTGCAGAGCAATTCCGTGTTGCACATCACACATGAAAGGAGCCTTGATTTCCTTGATGGCACTCCAGAGAAACCCCAACAACACTGTTTCAAGGCTAGAGGGATCCTGAAGTCACTGTAGCAACACGAAAGAGCTCCGTGGGCCAAAAATCAACTCGAGATGAGAGGTTAGTCCCTGGCTTCGACTCCAGAGGAATACCACCTTACCACAAGCACCTCAAGAGGAGGCTTCTCTCAGCTCTAGGTATGTGAGAGGGACCCTGAGTTAGCGGCCTCAAGTGGAATGGACACCGCGATGCCCTGACGCGAAATAAGGCTGGATATCCCTGCAGTGACTGGAATGCAGGCTCGTCTTGCATCTCCCAAGATGAAAGGATGTCTGAATCCCCTGTGGAGACCACAGAGAAAGACCTAGTTCCCCACCTCATCGCGACCGGAGGCCTCACATCCTTTGAAAACTCCAGAGGTACGCGGAGATCAGTGCCTCCAAAGGAGACGATGCCTGACTCCTCGTGAAACTGGATAGCAGTCCCAGGATTCCTGTGGCACGTGGAAAGGGACCCTTGGTCTCCCGCCTCAGCTGGAGAGGCGTCCCAATTGCCTTGCCAAGCCTAGAGGAGAATCCCGAGTTGTGTCTCGCAACTAGGCAAGAGTCCTGACGTGGCTGAACAAACACGTGTGTGGAAGGGCCATCCCCGTCGTAACTCGAGAATATACCCCAGGTTCCCGCTGCAACTCGAGAAAAACCATGAGACTTCCCCCTCGCCGCGAGATGAGGCCCGATTCCCCTGCACTGCGTGCAGAGCAATTTTGTGTTGCACATCACACATGAAAGGAGCCTTGATTTCCTTCATGGCACTCCCGAGAAACCCCAAGAACACTGTTTCAAGGCTAGAGGGATCCTGAGGTCACTGTAGCAACAGGAAAGAGCTCCGTGGACCAAAAATCAACTCGAGATGAGAGGTTAGTCCCTGGCTTCGACTCCAGAGGAATACCACCTTACCACACGCACCTCAAGAGGAGGCTTCTCTCAGCTCTAGGTATGTGAGAGGGACCCTGAGTTTGCGGCCTCAAGTGGAATGGACACCGCGAGGCCCTGACTCGAAATAAGGCCGGATATCCCTGCAGTGACTTCAATGCAGGCTCGTCTTGCATCTCCCAGGACAAAAGGATGTCTGAACCCCTGTGGAGACCACAGAGAAACACCTAGTTCCCCACCTCATCGCGACCGGAGGCCTCACATCCTTTGAAAACTCCAGAGGTATGCGGAGATCAGTGCCTCCAAAGGAGACGATGCCTGACTCCTCGTGAAACTTGATAGGAGTCCCAGGATTCTTGTGGCACGTGGAAAGGGACCCTTGGTCTCCCGCCTCAGCTGGAGAGGCGTTCCAATTGCCCTGCCAAGCCTCGAGGAGAATCCCGAGTTGTCCCTCGCAACTAGGCAGGAGTCCTGACGTGGCTGAACAAACACGTGGGTGGAAGGGCCATCCCCGTCGTAACTCGAGAATATACCCCAGGTTCCCGCCGCAACTCGAGAAAAACCGTGAGACTTCCCCCTCGATGCGAGATGAGGCCCGATTCCCCTGTACTGCGTGCAGAGCAATTCTGTCTTGCACATCACACATGAAAGGAGCCTTGATTTCCTTGATGGCACTCCAGAGAAACCCCAGAACACTGTTTCAAGGATAGAGGGATCCTGAGGTCACTGTAGCAACACGAAAGAACTCTGTGGACCAGAAATCAACTCGAAAAGAGAGGTTAGTCCCTGGATTCGTCTCCAGAGGAATACCACCTTACCACAAGCACCTCAAGAGGAGGCTTCTCTCAGCTCTAGGTATGTGAGAGGGACCCTGAGTTTGCGGCCTCAAGTGGAATGGACACCGCGAGGCCCTGACTCGAAATAAGGCCGGATATCCCTGCAGTGACTGGAATGCAGGCTCGTCTTGCATCTCCCAAGACGAAAGGGTGTCTGAATCCCCTGTGGAGACCACAGAGAAAGACCTAGTGCCCCACCTCATCGCGACAGGAGGCCTCAAATCCTTTGAAAACTCCAGAGGTATGCGGAGATCAGTGCCTCCAAAGGAGACGATGCCTGACTCCTCGTGAAACTTGATAGGAGACCCAGGATTCCTGTGGCACGTGGAAAGGGACCCTTGATCTCCCGTCTCAGCTGGAGAGGCGTCCCAATTGCCCTGCAAAGCCTCGAGGAGAATCGCGAGTTGTCCCTCGCAACTAGGCAGGAGTCCTGACATGGCTGAACACACACGTGTGTGGAAGGGCCATCCCCGTCGTAACTCGAGAATATACCCCAGGTTCCCGCCGCAACTCGAGAAAAACCATGAGACTTCCCCCTCGCCGCGAGATGAGGCCCGATTCCCCTGCACTGCGTGCAGAGCAATTCCGTGTTGCACATCACACATGAAAGGAGCCTTGATTTCCTTGATGGCACTCCAGAGAAACCCCAAGAACACTGTTTCAAGGCTAGAGGGATCCTGAGGTCACTGTAGCAACACGAAAGAGCTCCGTGGACCAAGAATCCACACGAGATGAGAGGTTAGTCCCTGGCTTCGACTCCTGAGGAATACCACCTTACCACAAGCACCTCAAGAGGGGGCTTCTCTCAGCTCTAGGTATGTGAGAGGGATCCTGAGTTTGCGGCCTCAAGTGGAATGGACACCGCGATGCCCTGACTCGAAATAAGGCCGGATATCCCTGCAGTGACTTGAATGCAGGCTCGTCTTGCATCTCCCAAGAAGAAAGGATGTCTGAATCCCCTGTGGAGACCACAGAGAAACACCCAGTTCCCCACCTCATCGCGACCGGAGGCCTCACATCCTTTGAAAACTCCAGAGGTACGCGGAGATCAGTGCCTCCAAAGGAGACGATGCCTGACTCCTCGTGAAACTTGATAGGAGTCCCAGGATTCTTGTGGCACGTGGAAAGGGACCCTTGGTCTCCCGCCTCAGCTGGAGAGGCGTTCCAATTGCCCTGCCAAGCCTCGAGGAGAATCCCGAGTTGTCCCTCGCAACTAGGCAGGAGTCCTGACGTGGCTGAACAAACACGTGGGTGGAAGGGCCATCCCCGTCGTAACTCGAGAATATACCCTAGGTTCCCGCCGCAACTCGAGAAAAACCATGAGACTTCCCCCTCGCCGCGAGATGAGGCCCGACTCCCCTGCACTGCGTGCAGAGCAATTCCGTGTTGCACATCACACATGAAAGGAGCCTTGATTTCCTTGATGGCACTCCAGAGAAACTCCAAGAACACTGTTTCAAGGCTAGAGGGATCCTGAGGTCACTGTAGCAACACAAAAGAGCTCCGTGGACCAAGAATCAACACGAGATTAGAGGTTAGTCCCTGGCTTCGACTCCTGAGGAATACCACCTAACCACAAGCACCTCAAGAGGAGGCTTCTCTCAGCTCTAGGTATGTGAGAGGGATAGTGAGTTTGCGGCCTCAAGTGGAATGGACGCCGCGATGCCCTGACTCGAAATAAGGCCGGATATCCCTGCAGTGACTTGAATGCAGGCTCGTCTTGCATCTCCCAAGAAGAAAGGATGTCTGAATCCCCTGTGGAGACCACAGAGAAAGACCTAGTTCCCCACCTCATCGCGACCGCAGGCCTCACATCATTTGAAAACTCCAGAGGTATGCGGAGATCAGTGCCTCCAAAGGAGACGATGCCTGACTCCTCGTGAAACTTGATAGGAGTCCCAGGATTCTTGTGGCACGTGGAAACGGACCCTTGGTCTCCCGCCTCAGCTGGAGAGGCGTTCCAATTGCCCTGCCAAGCCTCGAGGAGAATCCCGAGTTGTCCCTCGCAACTAGGCAGGAGTCCTGACGTGGCTGAACAAACACGTGGGTGGAAGGGCCATCCCCGTCGTAACTCGAGAATATACCCCAGGTTCCCGCCGCAACTCGAGAAAAACCATGAGACTTCCCCCTCGATGCGAGATGAGGCCCGATTCCCCTGTACTGCGTGCAGAGCAATTCCGTCTTGCACATCACACATGAAAGGAGCCTTGATTTCCTTGATGGCACTCCAGAGAAACCCCAAGAACACTGTTTCAAGGATAGAGGGATCCTGAGGTCACTGTACCAACACGAAAGAACTCTGTGGACCAAAAATCAACTCGAAAAGAGAGGTTAGTCCCTGGATTCGTCTCCAGAGGAATACCACCTTACCACAAGCACCTCAAGAGGAGGCTTCTCTCAACTCTAGGTATGTGAGAGGGACCCTGAGTTTGCGGCCTCAAGTGGAATGGACACCGCGATGCCCTGACTCGAAATAAGGCCGGATATCCCTGCAGTGACTTCAATGCAGGCTCGTCTTGCATCTCCCAGGACGAAAGGATGTCTGAATCCCCTGTGGAAAGCACAGAGAAAGACTTATTTCCCCACCTCATCGCGACCGGAGGCCTCACATACTTTGAAAACTCCAGAGGTACGCGGAGATCAGTGCCTCCAAAGGAGACGATGCCTGACTCCTCGTGAAACTTGATAGGAGTCCCAGGATTCCTGTGGCACTTGGAAAGGGACACTTGGTCTCCCGCCTCAGCTGGAGAGGCGTCCCAATTGCCCTGCAAAGCCTCGAGGAGAATCCAGAGTTGTCCCTCGCAACTAGGCAGGAGTCCTGACGTCGCTGAAGAAACACGTGGGTGGAAGGGCCATCCCCGTCGTAACTCGAGAATATACCCCAGGTTCCCGCCGCAACTCGAGAAAACCCATGAGACTTCCCCCTCGCCGCGAGATGAGGCCGGATTCCCCTGCACTGCGTGCAGTGCAATTCCGTGTTGCACATCACACATGAAAGGAGCCTTGATTTCCTTGATGGCACTCCAGAGAATCCCCAAGAACACTGTTTCAAGGCTAGAGGGATCCTGAGGTCACTGTAGCAACACGAAAGAGCTCCGTGGACCAAGAATCAACACGAGATTAGAGGTTAGTCCCTGGCTTCGACTCCTGAGGAATACCACCTTACCACAAGCACCTCAAGAGGAGGCTTCTCTCAGCTCTAGGTATGTGAGAGGGATCCTGAGTTTGCGGCCTCAAGAGGAATGTACACCGCGATGCCCTGACTCGAAATAAGGCCGGATATCCCTGCAGTGACTTGAATGCAGGCTCGTCTTGCATCTCCCAAGAGGAAAGGATGTCTGAATCCCCTGTGGAGACCACAGAGAAAGACCTAGTTCCCCACCTCATCGCGACCGGAAGCCTCACATCCTTTGAAAACTCCAGAGGTACGCGGATATCAGTGCCTCCAAAGGAGACGATACCTGACTCCTCGTGAAACTTGATAGGAGTCCCAGGATTCTTGTGGGACGTGGAAAGGGACCCTTGGTCTCCCGCCTCAGCTAGAGAGGCGTTCCAATTGCCCTGCTAAGCCTCGAGGACAATCCCGAGTTGTCCCTCGCAACTAGGCAGGAGTCCTGACGTCGCTGAAGAAACACGTGGGTGGAAGGGCCATCCCCGTCGTAACTCTAGAATATACCTCAGGTTCCCGCCGCAACTCGAGAAAAACCATGAGACTTCCCCCTCGATGCGAGATGAGGCCCGATTCCCCTGTACTGCGTGCAGAGCAATTCCGTCTTGCACATCACACATGAAAGGAGCCTTGATTTCCTTGATGGCACTCCAGAGAAACCCCAAGAACACTGTTTCAAGGATAGAGGGATCCTGAGGTCACTGTAGCAACACGAAAGAACTCTGTGGACCAAAAATCAACTCGAAAAGAGAGGTTAGTCCCTGGATTCGTCTCCAGAGGAATACCACCTTACCACAAGAACCTCAAGAGGAGGCTTCTCTCAGCTCTAGGTATGTGAGAGGGACGCTGAGTTTGCGGCCTCAAGTGGAATGGACACCGCGATGCCCTGACTCGAAATAAGGCTGGATATCCCTGCAGTGACTTCAATGCAGGCTCGTCTTGCATCTCCCAGGACGAAAGGATGTCTGAATCCCCTGTGGAAAGCACAGAGAAAGACTTAGTTCCCCACCTCATCGCGACCGATAGCCTCACATCCTTTGAAAACTCCAGAGGTACGCGGAGATCAGTGCCTCCAAAGGAGACGATGCCTGACTCCTCGTGAAACTTGATAGGAGACCCAGGATTCCTGTGGCACGTGGAAAGGGACCCTTGGTCTCCCGTCTCAGCTGGAGAGGCGTCTCAATTGCCCTGCAAAGCCTCGAGGAGAATCCCGAGTTGTCCCTCGCCTCTAGGCAGGAGTCCTGACGTGGCTGAAGAAACACGTGTGTGGAAGGGCCATCCCCTTCGTAACTCGAGAATATACCCCAGGTTCCCGCCGCAACTCGAGAAAAACCATGAGACTTCCCCCTCGCCGCGAGATGAGGCCCGATTCCCCTGCACTGCGTGCAGAGCAATTCCGTGTTGCACATCACACATGAAAGGAGCCTTGATTTCCTTGATGGCACTCCAGAGAAACACCAAGAACACTGTTTTAAGGCTAGAGGGATCCTGAGGTCACTGTAGCAACACAAAAGAGCTCCGTGGACCAAGAATCAACACGAGATGAGAGGTTACTCCCTGGCTTCGACTCCTGAGGAATACCACCTTACCACAAGCACCTCAAGAGGAGGCTTCTCTCAGCTCTAGGTATGTGAGAGGGATCCTGAGTTTGCGGCCTCAAGAGGAATGGACACCGCGATGCCCTGACGCGAAATAAGGCCGGATATCCCTGCAGTGACTTGAATGCAGGCTCGTCTTGCATCTCCCAAGATGAAAGGATGTCTGAATCCCCTGTGGAGACCACAGAGAAAGACCTAGTTCCCCACCTCATTGCCCCCGGAGGCCTCACATCCTTTGAAAACTCCAGAGGTACGCGGAGATTAGTGCCTCCAAAGGAGACGATACCTGACTCCTCGTGAAACTTGATAGGAGTCCCAGGATTCTTGTGGCACGTGGAAAGGGACCCTTGGTCTCCCGCCTCAGCTGAAGAGGCGTTCCAATTGCCCTGCCAAGCCTCGAGGAGAATCCCGAGTTGTTCCTCGCAACTAGGCAGGAGTCCTGACGTGGCTGAACAAACACGTGGGTGGAAGGGCCATCCCCGTCGTAACTCGAGAATATACCCCAGGTTCCCGCCGCAACTCGAGAAAAACCATGAGACTTCCCCCTCGATGCGAGATGAGGCCCGATTCCCCTGTACTGCGTGCAGAGCAATTCCGTCTTGCACATCACACATGAAAGGAGCCTTGATTTCCTTGATGGCACTCCAGAGAAACCCCAAGAACACTGTTTCAAGGATAGAGGGATCCTGAGGTCACTGTAGCAACACGAAAGAACTCTGTGGACCAAAAATCAACTCGAAAAGAGAGGTTAGTCCCTGGATTCGTCTCCAGAGGAATACCACCTTACCACAAGCACCTCAAGAGGAGGCTTCTCTCAGCTCTAGGTATGTGAGAGGGACCCTGAGTTTGCGGCCTCAAGTGGAATGGACACCGCGATGCCCTGACTCGAAATAAGGCCGGATATCCCTGCAGTGACTTCAATGCAGGCTCGTCTTGCATCTCCCAGGACGAAAGGATGTCTGAATCCCCTGTGGAAAGCACAGAGAAAGACTTAGTTCCCCACCTCATCGCAACCGATAGCCTCACATCCTTTGAAAACGCCAGAGGTACGCGGAGATCAGTGCCTCCAAAGGAGACGATGCCTGACTCCTCGTGAAACTTGATAGGAGTCCCAGGATTCCTGTGGCACTTGGAAAGGGACACTTGGTCTCCCGCCTCAGCTGGAGAGGCGTCCCAATTGCCCTGCCAAGCCTCGAGGAGAATCCAGAGTTGTCCCTCGCAACTAGGCAGGAGTCCTGACGTCGCTGAAGAAACACGTGGGTGGAAGGGCCATCCCCGTCGTAACTCGAGAATATACCCCAGGTTCCCGCCGCAACTCGAGAAAAACCATGAGACTTCCCCCTCGCCGCGAGATGAGGCCCGATTCCCCTGCACTGCGTGCAGAGCAATTCCGTGTTGCACATCACACATGAAAGGAGCCTTGATTTCCTTGATGGCACTCCAGAGAAACCCCAAGAACACTGTTTCAAGGCTAGAGGGATCCTGAGGTCACTGTAGCAACACTAAAGAGCTCCGTGGACCAAAAATCAACTCGAGATGAGACGTTAGTCCCTGGCTTCGACTCCAGAGGAATACCACCTTACCACAAGCACCTCAAGAGGAGGCTTCTCTCAGCTCTAGGTATGTGAGAGGGACCCTGAGTTTGCGGCCTCAAGTGGAATGGACACCGCAATGCCCTGACTCGAAATAAGGCCGGATATCCCTGCAGTGACTGGAATGAAGCCTCGTCTTGCATCTCCCAAGACGAAAGGGTGTCTGAATTCCCCAGTGGAGACCACAGAGAAAGACCTAGTTCCCCACCTCATCGCGACAGGAGGCCTCAAATCCTTTGAAAACTCCACAGGTATGCGGAGATCAGTGCCTCCAAAGGAGACGATGCCTGACTCCTCGTGAAACTTGATAGGAGACCCAGGATTCCTGTGGCACGTGGAAAGGGAACCTTGGTCTCCCGTCTCAGCTGGAGAGGCGTCCCAATTGCCCTGCCAAGCCTCGAGGAGAATCCCGAGTTGTCCCTCGCAACTAGGCAGGAGTCCTGACGTCGCTGAACACACACGTGTGTGGAAGTGCCATCCCCGTCGTAACTCGAGAATATACCCCAGGTTCCCGCCGCAACTCGAGAAAAACCATGAGACTTCCCCCTCGCCGCGAGATGAGGCCCGATTCCCCTGCACTGCATGCAGAGCAATTCCGTGTTGCACATCACACATGAAAGGAGCCTTGATTTCCTTGATGGCACTCCAGAGAATCCCCAAGAACACTGTTTCAAGGCTAGAGGGATCCTGAGGTCACTGTAGCAACACGAAAGAGCTCCGTGGACCAAGAATCAACACGAGATTAGAGGTTAGTCCCTGGCTTCGACTCCTGAGGAATACCACCTTACCACAAGCACCTCAAGAGGAGGCTTCTCTCAGCTCTAGGTATGTGAGAGGGATCCTGAGTTTGCGGCCTCAAGTGGAATGGACACCGCGATGCCCTGACTCGAAATAAGGCCGGATATCCCTGCAGTGACTTGAATGCAGGCTCGTCTTGCATCTCCCAAGAAGAAAGGATGTCTGAATCCCCTGTGGAGACCACAGAGAAAGACCTAGTTCCACACCTCATCGCGACCGCAGGCCTCACATCCTTTGAAAACTCCAGAGGTACGCGGAGATCAGTGCCTCCAAAGGAGACGATGCCTGACTCCTCGTGAAACTTGATAGGAGTCCCAGGATTCTTTTGGCACGTGGAAAGGGACCCTTGGTCTCCCGCCTCAGCTGGAGAGGCGTCCCAATTGCCTTGCCAAGCCTCGAGGAGAATGCCGAGTTGTGTCTCGCAACTAGGCAAGAGTCCTGACGTGGCTGAACAAACACGTGTGTGGAAGGGCCATCCCCGTCGTAACTCGAGAATATACCCCAGGTTCCCGCCGCAACTCGAGAAAAACCATGAGACTTCCCCCTCGCCGAGAGATGAGGCCCGATTCCCCTGCACTGCGTGCAGAGCAATTGCGTGTTGCACATCACACATGAAAGGAGCCTTGATTTCCTTGATGGCACTCCAGAGAAACCCCAAGAACACTGTTTCAAGGCTAGAGGGATCCTGAGGTCACTGTATCAACACGAAAGAACTCTGTGGACCAAAAATCAACTCGAGATGAGAGGTTAGTCCCTGGCTTCGACTCCAGAGGAATACCACCTTACCACAAGCACCTCAAGAGGAGGCTTCTCTCAGCTCTAGGTGTGTGCGAGGGACCCTGAGTTTGCGGCCTCAAGTGGAATGGACACCGTGATGCCCTGACTCGAAATAAGGGCGGATATCCCTGCAGTGACTGGAATGCAGGCTCGTCTTCCATCTCCCAAGACGAAAGGGTGTCTGAATCCCCTGTGGAGACCACAGAGAAAGACCTAGTTCCCCACCTCATCGCGACAGGAGGCCTCAAATCCTTTGAAAACTCCAGAGGTATGCGGAGATCAGTGCCTCCAAAGGAGATGATGCCTGACTCCTCGTGAAACTTGATAGGAGACCCAGGATTCCTGTGTCACGTGGAAAGGGACCCTTGGTCTCCCGTCTCAGCTGGAGAGGCGTCCCAATTGCCCTGCAAAGCCTCGAGGAGAATCCCGAGTTGTCCCTCGCAACTAGGCAGGAGTCCTGACGTCGCTGAACACACACGTGTGTGGAAGGGCCATCCCCGTCGTAACTCGAGAATATACCCCAGGTTCCCGCCGCAACTCGAGAAAAACCATGAGACTTCCCCCTCGCCGCGAGATGAGGCCCGATTCCCCTGCACTGCGTGCAGAGCAATTCCGTGTTGCACATCACACATGAAAGGAGCCTTGATTTCCTTGATGGCACTCCAGAGAAACCCCAAGAACACTGTTTCAAGGCTAGAGGGATCCTGAGGTCACTGTAGCAACACGAAAGAGCTCCGTGGACCAAGAATCAACACGAGATTAGAGGTTAGTCCCTGGCTTCGACTCCTGAGGAATACCACCTTACCACAAGCACCTCAAGAGGAGGCTTCTCTCAGCTCTAGGTATGTGAGAGGGATCCTGAGTTTGCGGCCTCAAGAGGAATGTACACCGCGATGCCCTGACTCGAAATAAGGCCGGATATCCCTGCAGTGACTTGAATGCAGGCTCGTCTTGCATCTCCCAAGAAGAAAGGATGTCTGAATCCCCTGTGGAGACCACAGAGAAAGACCTAGTTCCCCACCTCATCGCGACCGGAAGCCTCACATCCTTTGAAAACTCCAGAGGTACGCGGATATCAGTGCCTCCAAAGGAGACGATACCTGACTCCTCGTGAAACTTGATAGGAGTCCCAGGATTCTTGTGGGACGTGGAAAGGGACCCTTGGTCTCCCGCCTCAGCTAGAGAGGCGTTCCAATTGCCCTGCTAAGCCTCGAGGACAATCCCGAGTTGTCCCTCGCAACTAGGCAGGAGTCCTGACGTCGCTGAAGAAACACGTGGGTGGAAGGGCCATCCCCGTCGTAACTCTAGAATATACCTCAGGTTCCCGCCGCAACTCGAGAAAAACCATGAGACTTCCCCCTCGATGCGAGATGAGGCCCGATTCCCCTGTACTGCGTGCAGAGCAATTCCGTCTTGCACATCACACATGAAAGGAGCCTTGATTTCCTTGATGGCACTCCAGAGAAACCCCAAGAACACTGTTTCAAGGATAGAGGGATCCTGAGGTCACTGTAGCAACACGAAAGAACTCTGTGGACCAAAAATCAACTCGAAAAGAGAGGTTAGTCCCTGGATTCGTCTCCAGAGGAATACCACCTTACCACAAGAACCTCAAGAGGAGGCTTCTCTCAGCTCTAGGTATGTGAGAGGGACGCTGAGTTTGCGGCCTCAAGTGGAATGGACACCGCGATGCCCTGACTCGAAATAAGGCTGGATATCCCTGCAGTGACTTCAATGCAGGCTCGTCTTGCATCTCCCAGGACGAAAGGATGTCTGAATCCCCTGTGGAAAGCACAGAGAAAGACTTAGTTCCCCACCTCATCGCGACCGATAGCCTCACATCCTTTGAAAACTCCAGAGGTACGCGGAGATCAGTGCCTCCAAAGGAGACGATGCCTGACTCCTCGTGAAACTTGATAGGAGACCCAGGATTCCTGTGGCACGTGGAAAGGGACCCTTGGTCTCCCGTCTCAGCTGGAGAGGCGTCTCAATTGCCCTGCAAAGCCTCGAGGAGAATCCCGAGTTGTCCCTCGCCTCTAGGCAGGAGTCCTGACGTGGCTGAAGAAACACGTGTGTGGAAGGGCCATCCCCTTCGTAACTCGAGAATATACCCCAGGTTCCCGCCGCAACTCGAGAAAAACCATGAGACTTCCCCCTCGCCGCGAGATGAGGCCCGATTCCCCTGCACTGCGTGCAGAGCAATTCCGTGTTGCACATCACACATGAAAGGAGCCTTGATTTCCTTGATGGCACTCCAGAGAAACACCAAGAACACTGTTTTAAGGCTAGAGGGATCCTGAGGTCACTGTAGCAACACAAAAGAGCTCCGTGGACCAAGAATCAACACGAGATGAGAGGTTACTCCCTGGCTTCGACTCCTGAGGAATACCACCTTACCACAAGCACCTCAAGAGGAGGCTTCTCTCAGCTCTAGGTATGTGAGAGGGATCCTGAGTTTGCGGCCTCAAGAGGAATGGACACCGCGATGCCCTGACGCGAAATAAGGCCGGATATCCCTGCAGTGACTTGAATGCAGGCTCGTCTTGCATCTCCCAAGATGAAAGGATGTCTGAATCCCCTGTGGAGACCACAGAGAAAGACCTAGTTCCCCACCTCATTGCCCCCGGAGGCCTCACATCCTTTGAAAACTCCAGAGGTACGCGGAGATTAGTGCCTCCAAAGGAGACGATACCTGACTCCTCGTGAAACTTGATAGGAGTCCCAGGATTCTTGTGGCACGTGGAAAGGGACCCTTGGTCTCCCGCCTCAGCTGAAGAGGCGTTCCAATTGCCCTGCCAAGCCTCGAGGAGAATCCCGAGTTGTTCCTCGCAACTAGGCAGGAGTCCTGACGTGGCTGAACAAACACGTGGGTGGAAGGGCCATCCCCGTCGTAACTCGAGAATATACCCCAGGTTCCCGCCGCAACTCGAGAAAAACCATGAGACTTCCCCCTCGATGCGAGATGAGGCCCGATTCCCCTGTACTGCGTGCAGAGCAATTCCGTCTTGCACATCACACATGAAAGGAGCCTTGATTTCCTTGATGGCACTCCAGAGAAACCCCAAGAACACTGTTTCAAGGATAGAGGGATCCTGAGGTCACTGTAGCAACACGAAAGAACTCTGTGGACCAAAAATCAACTCGAAAAGAGAGGTTAGTCCCTGGATTCGTCTCCAGAGGAATACCACCTTACCACAAGCACCTCAAGAGGAGGCTTCTCTCAGCTCTAGGTATGTGAGAGGGACCCTGAGTTTGCGGCCTCAAGTGGAATGGACACCGCGATGCCCTGACTCGAAATAAGGCCGGATATCCCTGCAGTGACTTCAATGCAGGCTCGTCTTGCATCTCCCAGGACGAAAGGATGTCTGAATCCCCTGTGGAAAGCACAGAGAAAGACTTAGTTCCCCACCTCATCGCAACCGATAGCCTCACATCCTTTGAAAACTCCAGAGGTACGCGGAGATCAGTGCCTCCAAAGGAGACGATGCCTGACTCCTCGTGAAACTTGATAGGAGTCCCAGGATTCCTGTGGCACTTGGAAAGGGACACTTGGTCTCCCGCCTCAGCTGGAGAGGCGTCCCAATTGCCCTGCCAAGCCTCGAGGAGAATCCAGAGTTGTCCCTCGCAACTAGGCAGGAGTCCTGACGTCGCTGAAGAAACACGTGGGTGGAAGGGCCATCCCCGTCGTAACTCGAGAATATACCCCAGGTTCCCGCCGCAACTCGAGAAAAACCATGAGACTTCCCCCTCGCCGCGAGATGAGGCCCGATTCCCCTGCACTGCGTGCAGAGCAATTCCGTGTTGCACATCACACATGAAAGGAGCCTTGATTTCCTTGATGGCACTCCAGAGAAACCCCAAGAACACTGTTTCAAGGCTAGAGGGATCCTGAGGTCACTGTAGCAACACTAAAGAGCTCCGTGGACCAAAAATCAACTCGAGATGAGACGTTAGTCCCTGGCTTCGACTCCAGAGGAATACCACCTTACCACAAGCACCTCAAGAGGAGGCTTCTCTCAGCTCTAGGTATGTGAGAGGGACCCTGAGTTTGCGGCCTCAAGTGGAATGGACACCGCAATGCCCTGACTCGAAATAAGGCCGGATATCCCTGCAGTGACTGGAATGAAGCCTCGTCTTGCATCTCCCAAGACGAAAGGGTGTCTGAATTCCCCAGTGGAGACCACAGAGAAAGACCTAGTTCCCCACCTCATCGCGACAGGAGGCCTCAAATCCTTTGAAAACTCCACAGGTATGCGGAGATCAGTGCCTCCAAAGGAGACGATGCCTGACTCCTCGTGAAACTTGATAGGAGACCCAGGATTCCTGTGGCACGTGGAAAGGGAACCTTGGTCTCCCGTCTCAGCTGGAGAGGCGTCCCAATTGCCCTGCCAAGCCTCGAGGAGAATCCCGAGTTGTCCCTCGCAACTAGGCAGGAGTCCTGACGTCGCTGAACACACACGTGTGTGGAAGTGCCATCCCCGTCGTAACTCGAGAATATACCCCAGGTTCCCGCCGCAACTCGAGAAAAACCATGAGACTTCCCCCTCGCCGCGAGATGAGGCCCGATTCCCCTGCACTGCATGCAGAGCAATTCCGTGTTGCACATCACACATGAAAGGAGCCTTGATTTCCTTGATGGCACTCCAGAGAATCCCCAAGAACACTGTTTCAAGGCTAGAGGGATCCTGAGGTCACTGTAGCAACACGAAAGAGCTCCGTGGACCAAGAATCAACACGAGATTAGAGGTTAGTCCCTGGCTTCGACTCCTGAGGAATACCACCTTACCACAAGCACCTCAAGAGGAGGCTTCTCTCAGCTCTAGGTATGTGAGAGGGATCCTGAGTTTGCGGCCTCAAGTGGAATGGACACCGCGATGCCCTGACTCGAAATAAGGCCGGATATCCCTGCAGTGACTTGAATGCAGGCTCGTCTTGCATCTCCCAAGAAGAAAGGATGTCTGAATCCCTTGTGGAGACCACAGAGAAAGACCTAGTTCCACACCTCATCGCGACCGCAGGCCTCACATCCTTTGAAAACTCCAGAGGTACGCGGAGATCAGTGCCTCCAAAGGAGACGATGCCTGACTCCTCGTGAAACTTGATAGGAGTCCCAGGATTCTTTTGGCACGTGGAAAGGGACCCTTGGTCTCCCGCCTCAGCTGGAGAGGCGTCCCAATTGCCTTGCCAAGCCTCGAGGAGAATGCCGAGTTGTGTCTCGCAACTAGGCAAGAGTCCTGACGTGGCTGAACAAACACGTGTGTGGAAGGGCCATCCCCGTCGTAACTCGAGAATATACCCCAGGTTCCCGCCGCAACTCGAGAAAAACCATGAGACTTCCCCCTCGCCGAGAGATGAGGCCCGATTCCCCTGCACTGCGTGCAGAGCAATTGCGTGTTGCACATCACACATGAAAGGAGCCTTGATTTCCTTGATGGCACTCCAGAGAAACCCCAAGAACACTGTTTCAAGGCTAGAGGGATCCTGAGGTCACTGTATCAACACGAAAGAACTCTGTGGACCAAAAATCAACTCGAGATGAGAGGTTAGTCCCTGGCTTCGACTCCAGAGGAATACCACCTTACCACAAGCACCTCAAGAGGAGGCTTCTCTCAGCTCTAGGTGTGTGCGAGGGACCCTGAGTTTGCGGCCTCAAGTGGAATGGACACCGTGATGCCCTGACTCGAAATAAGGGCGGATATCCCTGCAGTGACTGGAATGCAGGCTCGTCTTCCATCTCCCAAGACGAAAGGGTGTCTGAATCCCCTGTGGAGACCACAGAGAAAGACCTAGTTCCCCACCTCATCGCGACAGGAGGCCTCAAATCCTTTGAAAACTCCAGAGGTATGCGGAGATCAGTGCCTCCAAAGGAGATGATGCCTGACTCCTCGTGAAACTTGATAGGAGACCCAGGATTCCTGTGTCACGTGGAAAGGGACCCTTGGTCTCCCGTCTCAGCTGGAGAGGCGTTCCAATTGCCCTGCAAAGCCTCGAGGAGAATCCCGAGTTGTCCCTCGCAACTAGGCAGGAGTCCTGACGTCGCTGAACACACACGTGTGTGGAAGGGCCATCCCCGTCGTAACTCGAGAATATACCCCAGGTTCCCGCCGCAACTCGAGAAAAACCATGAGACTTCCCCCTCGCCGCGAGATGAGGCCCGATTCCCCTGCACTGCGTGCAGAGCAATTCCGTGTTGCACATCACACATGAAAGGAGCCTTGATTTCCTTGATGGCACTCCAGAGAAACCCCAAGAACACTGTTTCAAGGCTAGAGGGATCCTGAGGTCACTGTAGCAACACGAAAGAGCTCCGTGGACACAGAATCAACACGAGATGAGAGGTTAGTCCCTGGCTTCGACTCCTGAGGAATGCCACCTTACCACAAGCACCTCAAGAGGAGGCTTCTCTCAGCTCTAGGTATGTGAGAGGGATCCTGAGTTTGCGGCCTCAAGTGGAATGGACACCGCGATGCCCTGACTCGAAATAAGGCCGGATATCCCTGCAGTGACTGGAATGCAGGCTCGTCTTGCATCTCCCAAGAAGAAAGGATGTCTGAATCCCCTGTGGAGACCACAGAGAAAGACCTAGTTTCCCACCTCATCGCGACCGGAGGCCTCACATCCTTTGAAAACTTCAGAGGTACGCGGAGATCAGTGCCTCCAAAGGAGACGATGCCTGACTCCTCGTGAAACTTGATAGGAGTCCCAGGATTCTTGTGGCACGTGGAAAGGGACCCTTGGTCTTCCGCCTCAGCTGGAGAGGCGTTCCAATTGCTGTGCCAAGCCTCGAGGAGAATCCCGAGTTGTGTCTCGCAACTAGGCAGGCGTCCTGACGTGGCTGAACAAACACGTGGGTGGAAGGGCCATCCCCGTCGTAACTCGAGAATATACCCCAGGTTCCCGCCGCAACTCGCGAAAAACCATGAGACTTCCCCCTCGATGCGAGATGAGGCCCGATTCCCCTGTACTGCGTGCAGAGCAATTCCGTCTTGCACATCACACATGAAAGGAGCCTTGATTTCCTTGATGGCACTCCAGAGAAACCCCAAGAACACTGTTTCAAGGATAGAGGGATCCTGAGGTCACTGTAGCAACACGAAAGAACTCTGTGGACCAAAAATCAACTCGAAAAGAGAGGTTAGTCCCTGGATTCGTCTCCAGAGGAATACCACCTTACCACAAGCACCTCAAGAGGAGGCTTTTCTCAGCTCTAGGTATGTGAGAGGGACCCTGAGTTTGCGGCCTCAAGTGGAATGGACACCGCGATGCCCTGACTCGAAATAAGGCCGGATATCCCTGCAGTGACTTCAATGCAGGCTCGTCTTGCATCTCCCAGGACGAAAGGATGTCTGAATCCCCTGTGGAAAGCACAGAGAAAGACTTAGTTCCCCACCTCATCGCAACCGATAGCCTCACATCCTTTGAAAACTCCAGAGGTACGCGGAGATCAGTGCCTCCAAAGGAGACGATGCCTGACTCCTCGTGAAACTTGATAGGAGTCCCAGGATTCCTGTGGCACTTGGAAAGGGACACTTGGTCTCCCGCCTCAGCTGGAGAGGCGTCCCAATTGCCCTGCCAAGCCTCGAGGAGAATCCAGAGTTGTCCCTCGCAACTAGGCAGGAGTCCTGACGTCGCTGAAGAAACACGTGGGTGGAAGGGCCATCCCCGTCGTAACTCGAGAATATACCCCAGGTTCCCGCCGCAACTCGAGAAAAACCATGAGACTTCCCCCTCGCCGCGAGATGAGGCCCGATTCCCCTGCACTGCGTGCAGAGCAATTCCGTGTTGCACATCACACATGAAAGGAGCCTTGATTTCCTTGATGGCACTCCAGAGAAACCCCAAGAACACTGTTTCAAGGCTAGAGGGATCCTGAGGTCACTGTAGCAACACTAAAGAGCTCCGTGGGCCAAAAATCAACTCGAGATGAGAGGTTAGTCCCTGGCTTCGACTCCAGAGGAATACCACCTTACCACAAGCACCTCAAGAGGAGGCTTCTCTCAGCTCTAGGTATGTGAGAGGGACCCTGAGTTTGCGGCCTCAAGTGGAATGGACACCGCAATGCCCTGACTCGAAATAAGGCCGGATATCCCTGCAGTGACTGGAATGAAGCCTCGTCTTGCATCTCCCAAGACGAAAGGGTGTCTGAATTCCCCAGTGGAGACCACAGAGAAAGACCTAGTTCCCCACCTCATCGCGACAGGAGGCCTCAAATCCTTTGAAAACTCCACAGGTATGCGGAGATCAGTGCCTCCAAAGGAGACAATGCCTGACTCCTCGTGAAACTTGATAGGAGACCCAGGATTCCTGTGGCACGTGGAAAGGGAAACTTGGTCTCCCGTCTCAGCTGGAGAGGCGTCCCAATTGCCCTGCAAAGCCTCGAGGAGAATCCCGAGTTGTCCCTCGCAACTAGGCAGGAGTCCTGACATGGCTGAACACACACGTGTGTGGAAGGGCCATCCCCGTCGTAACTCGAGAATATACCCCAGGTTCCCGCCGCAACTCAAGAAAAACCATGAGACGTCCCCATCGCCGCAAAATGAGGCCCGATTCCCCTGCACT
This sequence comes from Cervus elaphus, assembly GCF_910594005.1. Taxonomy (NCBI): domain Eukaryota; kingdom Metazoa; phylum Chordata; class Mammalia; order Artiodactyla; family Cervidae; genus Cervus; species Cervus elaphus. The sequence continues at coordinate 7,686,516 of NC_057834.1, read as the reverse complement.
GCGTGCAGAGCAATTCCGTCTTGCACATCACACATGAAAGGAGCCTTGATTTCCTTGATGGCACTCCAGAGAAACCCCAAGAACACTGTTTCAAGGCTAGAGGGATCCTGAGGTCACTGTAGCAACACGAAAGAGCTCCGTGGACCAAGAATCAACACGAGATGAGAGGTTAGTCCCTGGCTTCGACTCCTGAGGAATACCACCTTACCACAAGCACCTCAAGAGGAGGCTTCTCTCAGCTCCAGGTATGTGAGAGGGACCCTGAGTTTGCGGCCTCAAGTGGAATGGACACCGCGATGCCCTGACTCGAAATAAGGCCGGATATCCCTGCAGTGACTGGAATGCAGGCTCGTCTTGCATCTCCCAAGAAGAAAGGATGTCTGAATCCCCTGTGGAGACCACAGAGAAAGACCTAGTTCCCCACCTCATCGCGACCGATAGCCTCACATCCTTTGAAAACTCCAGAGGTACGCGGAGATCAGTGCCTCCAAAGGAGACGATGCCTGACTCCTCGTGAAACTTGATAGGAGTCCCAGGATTCCTGTGGCACTTGGAAAGGGACACTTGGTCTCCCGCCTCAGCTGGAGAGGCGTCCCAATTGCCCTGCCAAGCCTCGAGGAGAATCCAGAGTTGTCCTTCGCAACTAGGCAGGAGTCCTGACGTCGCTGAAGAAACACGTGGGTGGAAGGGCCATCCCCGTCGTAACTCGAGAATATACCCCAGGTTCCCGCCGCAACTCGAGAAAAACCATGAGACTTCCCCCTCGCCGCGAGATGAGGCCCGATTCCCCTGCACTGTGTGCAGAGCAATTCCGTGTTGCACATCACACATGAAAGGAGCCTTGATTTCCTTGATGGCACTCCAGAGAAACCCCAAGAACACTGTTTCAAGGCTAGAGGGATCCTGAGGTCACTGTAGCAACACGAAAGAGCTCCGTGGGCCAAAAATCAACTCGAGATGAGAGGTTAGTCCCTGGCTTCGAATCCGGAGGAATACCACCTTACCACAAGCACCTCAAGAGGAGGCTTCTCTCAGCTCTAGGTATGTGAGAGGGACCCTGAGTTTGCGGCCTCAAGTGGAATGGACACCACGATGCCCTGACTCGAAATAAGGCCGGATATCCCTGGAGTGACTTGAATGCAGGCTCGTCTTGCATCTCCCAAGAAGAAAGGATGTCTGAATCCCCTGTGGAGACCACAGAGAAAGACCTATTTCCCCACCTCATCGCGACCGGAGGCCTCACATCCTTTGAAAACTCCAGAGGTACGCGGAGATCAGTGCCTCCAAAGGAGATGATGCCTGACTCCTCGTGAAACTTGATAGGAGTCCCAGGATTCTTGTGGCACGTGGAAAGGGACGCTTGGTCTCCCGCCTCTGCTGGAGAGGCGTTCCAATTGACCTGCCAAGCCTCGAGGAGAATCCCGAGTTGTCCCTCGCAACTAGGCAGGAGTCCTGACGTCGCTGAACACACACGTGTGTGGAAGTGCCATCCCCGTCGTAACTCGAGAATATACCCCAGGTTCCCGCCGCAACTCGAGAAAAACCATGAGACTTCCCCCTCGCCGCGAGATGAGGCCCGATTCCCCTGCACTGCATGCAGAGCAATTCCGTGTTGCACATCACACATGAAAGGAGCCTTGATTTCCTTGATGGCACTCCAGAGAAACCCCAAGAACACTGTTTCAAGGCTAGAGGGATCCTGAGGTCACTGTAGCAACACGAAAGAGCTCCGTGGACCAAGAATCAACACGAGATGAGAGGTTAGTCCCTTGCTTCGACTCCTGAGGAATACCACCTTACCACACGCACCTCAAGAGGAGGCTTCTCTCAGCTCTAGGTATGTGAGAGGGACCCTGAGTTTGCGGCCTCAAGTGGAATGGACACCGCGATGCCCTGACGCGAAATAAGGCTGGATATCCCTGCAGTGACTTAAATGCAGGCTCGTCTTGCATCTGCCAAGATGAAAGGATGTCTGAATCCCCTGTGGAGACCACAGAGAAAGACCTAGTTCCCCACCTCATCGCGACCGGAGGCCTCACATCCTTTGAAAACTCCAGAGGTACGCGGAGATCAGTGCCTCCAAAGGAGACGATGCCTGACTCCTCGTGAAACTTGATAGGAGTCCCAGGATTCCTGTGGCGCGTGGAAAGGGACCCTTTGTCTCCCGCCTCAGCGGGAGAGGCGTCCCAATTGCCTTGCCAAGCCTCGAGGAGAATCCCGAGTTGTGTCTCGCAACTAGGCAAGAGTCCTGACGTGGCTGAACAAACACGTGTGTGGAAGGGCCATCCCCGTCGTAACTCGAGAATATACCCCAGGTTCCCGCCGCAACTCGAGAAAAACCATGAGACTTCCCCCTCGCCGCGAGATGAGGCCCGATTCCCCTGCACTGCGTGCAGAGCAATTCTGTGTTGCACATCACACATGAAAGGAGCCTTGATTTCCTTCATGGCACTCCAGAGAAACCCCAAGAACACTGTTTCAAATCTAGAGGGATCCTGAGGTCACTGTAGCAACACGAAAGAGCTCCGTGGACCAAAAATCAACTCGAGATGAGAGGTTAGTCCCTGGCTTCGACTCCAGAGGAATACCACCTTACCACAAGCACCTCAAGAGGAGGCTTCTCTCAGCTCTAGGTATGTGAGAGGGACCCTGATTTTGCGGCCTCAAGTGGAATGGACACCGCGATGCCCTAACTCGAAATAAGGCCGGATATCCCTGCAGTGACTGGAATGCAGGCTCGTCTTGCATCTCACAAGACGAAAGGGTGTCTGAATCCCCTGTGGAGACCACAGAGAAAGACCTAGTTCCCCACCTCATCGCGACAGGAGGCCTCAAATCCTTTGAAAACTCCAGAGGTATGCGGAGATCAGTGCCTCCAAAGGAGACGATGCCTGACTCCTCGTGAAACTTGATAGGATACCCAGGATTCCTGTGGCACGTGGAAAGGGACCCTTGGTCTCCCGTCTCAGCTGGAGAGGCGTCCCAATTGCCCTGCAAAGCCTCGAGGAGAATCCCGAGTTGTCCCTCGCAACTAGGCAGGAGTCCTGACATGGCTGAACACACACGTGTGTGGAAGGGCCATCCCCGTCGTAACTCGAGAATATACCCCAGGTTCCCGCCGCAACTCGAGAAAAACCATGAGACGTCCCCATCGCCGCAAAATGAGGCCCGATTCCCCTGCACTGCGTGCAGAGCAATTCCGTCTTGCACATCACACATGAAAGGAGCCTTGATTTCCTTGATGGCACTCCAGAGAAACCCCAAGAACACTGTTTCAAGGCTAGAGGGATCCTGAGGTCACTGTAGCAACACGAAAGAGCTCCGTGGACCAAGAATCAACACGAGATGAGAGGTTAGTCCCTGGCTTCGACTCCTGAGGAATACCACCTTACCACAAGCACCTCAAGAGGAGGCTTCTCTCAGCTCCAGGTATGGGAGAGGGACCCTGAGTTTGCGGCCTCAAGTGGAATGGACACCGCGATGCCCTGACTCGAAATAAGGCCGGATATCCCTGCAGTGACTGGAATGCAGGCTCGTCTTGCATCTCCCAAGAAGAAAGGATGTCTGAATCCCCTGTGGAGACCACAGAGAAAGACCTAGTTCCCCACCTCATCGCGACCGATAGCCTCACATCCTTTGAAAACTCCAGAGGTACGCGGAGATCAGTGCCTCCAAAGGAGACGATGCCTGACTCCTCGTGAAACTTGATAGGAGTCCCAGGATTCCTGTGGCACTTGGAAAGGGACACTTGGTCTCCCGCCTCAGCTGGAGAGGCGTCCCAATTGCCCTGCCAAGCCTCGAGGAGAATCCAGAGTTGTCCCTCGCAACTAGGCAGGAGTCCTGACGTCGCTGAAGAAACACGTGTGTGGAAGGGCCATCCCCGTCGTAACTCGAGAATATACCCCAGGTTCCCGCCGCAACTCGAGAAAAACCATGAGACTTCCCCCTCGCCGCGAGATGAGGCCCGATTCCCCTGCACTGCGTGCAGAGCAATTCCGTGTTGCACATCACACATGAAAGGAGCCTTGATTTCCTTGATGGCACTCCAGAGAAACCCCAAGAACACTGTTTCAAGGCTAGAGGGATCCTGAGGTCACTGTAGCAACACTAAAGAGCTCCGTGGGCCAAAAATCAACTCGAGATGAGAGGTTAGTCCCTGGCTTCGACTCCAGAGGAATACCACCTTACCACAAGCACCTCAAGAGGAGGCTTCTCTCAGCTCTAGGTATGTGAGAGGGACCCTGAGTTTGCGGCCTCAAGTGGAATGGACACCGCAATGCCCTGACTCGAAATAAGGCCGGATATCCCTGCAGTGACTGGAATGAAGCCTCGTCTTGCATCTCCCAAGACGAAAGGGTGTCTGAATTCCCCAGTGGAGACCACAGAGAAAGACCTAGTTCCCCACCTCATCGCGACAGGAGGCCTCAAATCCTTTGAAAACTCCACAGGTATGCGGAGATCAGTGCCTCCAAAGGAGACAATGCCTGACTCCTCGTGAAACTTGATAGGAGACCCAGGATTCCTGTGGCACGTGGAAAGGGAAACTTCGTCTCCCGTCTCAGCTGGAGAGGCGTCCCAATTGCCCTGCAAAGCCTCGAGGAGAATCCCGAGTTGTCCCTCGCAACTAGGCAGGAGTCCTGACATGGCTGAACACACACGTGTGTGGAAGGGCCATCCCCGTCGTAACTCGAGAATATACCCCAGGTTCCCGCCGCAACTCGAGAAAAACCATGAGACGTCCCCATCGCCGCAAAATGAGGCCCGATTCCCCTGCACTGCGTGCAGAGCAATTCCGTCTTGCACATCACACATGAAAGGAGCCTTGATTTCCTTGATGGCACTCCAGAGAAACCCCAAGAACACTGTTTCAAGGCTAGAGGGATCCTGAGGTCACTGTAGCAACACGAAAGAGCTCCGTGGACCAAGAATCAACACGAGATGAGAGGTTAGTCCCTGGCTTCGACTCCTGAGGAATACCACCTTACCACAAGCACCTCAAGAGGAGGCTTCTCTCAGCTCCAGGTATGTGAGAGGGACCCTGAGTTTGCGGCCTCAAGTGGAATGGACACCGCGATGCCCTGACTCGAAATAAGGCCGGATATCCCTGCAGTGACTGGAATGCAGGCTCGTCTTGCATCTCCCAAGAAGAAAGGATGTCTGAATCCCCTGTGGATACCACAGAGAAAGACCTAGTTCCCCACCTCATCGCGACCGATAGCCTCACATCCTTTGAAAACTCCAGAGGTACGCGGAGATCAGTGCCTCCAAAGGAGACGATGCCTGACTCCTCGTGAAACTTGATAGGAGTCCCAGGATTCCTGTGGCACGTGGAAAGGGACACTTGGTCTCCCGCCTCAGCTGGAGAGGCGTCCCAATTGCCCTGCCAAGCCTCGAGGAGAATCCAGAGTTGTCCTTCGCAACTAGGCAGGAGTCCTGACGTCGCTGAAGAAACACGTGGGTGGAAGGGCCATCCCCGTCGTAACTCGAGAATATACCCCAGGTTCCCGCCGCAACTCGAGAAAAACCATGAGACTTCCCCCTCGCCGCGAGATGAGGCCCGATTCCCCTGCACTGTGTGCAGAGCAATTCCGTGTTGCACATCACACATGAAAGGAGCCTTGATTTCCTTGATGGCACTCCAGAGAAACCCCAAGAACACTGTTTCAAGGCTAGAGGGATCCTGAGGTCACTGTAGCAACACGAAAGAGCTCCGTGGGCCAAAAATCAACTCGAGATGAGAGGTTAGTCCCTGGCTTCGAATCCGGAGGAATACCACCTTACCACAAGCACCTCAAGAGGAGGCTTCTCTCAGCTCTAGGTATGTGAGAGGGACCCTGAGTTTGCGGCCTCAAGTGGAATGGACACCACGATGCCCTGACTCGAAATAAGGCCGGATATCCCTGGAGTGACTTGAATGCAGGCTCGTCTTGCATCTCCCAAGAAGAAAGGATGTCTGAATCCCCTGTGGAGACCACAGAGAAAGACCTATTTCCCCACCTCATCGCGACCGGAGGCCTCACATCCTTTGAAAACTCCAGAGGTACGCGGAGATCAGTGCCTCCAAAGGAGATGATGCCTGACTCCTCGTGAAACTTGATAGGAGTCCCAGGATTCTTGTGGCACGTGGAAAGGGACGCTTGGTCTCCCGCCTCTGCTGGAGAGGCGTTCCAATTGACCTGCCAAGCCTCGAGGAGAATCCCGAGTTGTCCCTCGCAACTAGGCAGGAGTCCTGACGTCGCTGAACACACACGTGTGTGGAAGTGCCATCCCCGTCGTAACTCGAGAATATACCCCAGGTTCCCGCCGCAACTCGAGAAAAACCATGAGACTTCCCCCTCGCCGCGAGATGAGGCCCGATTCCCCTGCACTGCATGCAGAGCAATTCCGTGTTGCACATCACACATGAAAGGAGCCTTGATTTCCTTGATGGCACTCCAGAGAAACCCCAAGAACACTGTTTCAAGGCTAGAGGGATCCTGAGGTCACTGTAGCAACACGAAAGAGCTCCGTGGACCAAGAATCAACACGAGATGAGAGGTTAGTCCCTTGCTTCGACTCCTGAGGAATACCACCTTACCACACGCACCTCAAGAGGAGGCTTCTCTCAGCTCTAGGTATGTGAGAGGGACCCTGAGTTTGCGGCCTCAAGTGGAATGGACACCGCGATGCCCTGACGCGAAATAAGGCTGGATATCCCTGCAGTGACTTAAATGCAGGCTCGTCTTGCATCTGCCAAGATGAAAGGATGTCTGAATCCCCTGTGGAGACCACAGAGAAAGACCTAGTTCCCCACCTCATCGCGACCGGAGGCCTCACATCCTTTGAAAACTCCAGAGGTACGCGGAGATCAGTGCCTCCAAAGGAGACGATGCCTGACTCCTCGTGAAACTTGATAGGAGTCCCAGGATTCCTGTGGCGCGTGGAAAGGGACCCTTTGTCTCCCGCCTCAGCGGGAGAGGCGTCCCAATTGCCTTGCCAAGCCTCGAGGAGAATCCCGAGTTGTGTCTCGCAACTAGGCAAGAGTCCTGACGTGGCTGAACAAACACGTGTGTGGAAGGGCCATCCCCGTCGTAACTCGAGAATATACCCCAGGTTCCCGCCGCAACTCGAGAAAAACCATGAGACTTCCCCCTCGCCGCGAGATGAGGCCCGATTCCCCTGCACTGCGTGCAGAGCAATTCTGTGTTGCACATCACACATGAAAGGAGCCTTGATTTCCTTCATGGCACTCCAGAGAAACCCCAAGAACACTGTTTCAAATCTAGAGGGATCCTGAGGTCACTGTAGCAACACGAAAGAGCTCCGTGGACCAAAAATCAACTCGAGATGAGAGGTTAGTCCCTGGCTTCGACTCCAGAGGAATACCACCTTACCACAAGCACCTCAAGAGGAGGCTTCTCTCAGCTCTAGGTATGTGAGAGGGACCCTGAGTTTGCGGCCTCAAGTGGAATGGACACCGCGATGCCCTAACTCGAAATAAGGCCGGATATCCCTGCAGTGACTGGAATGCAGGCTCGTCTTGCATCTCACAAGACGAAAGGGTGTCTGAATCCCCTGTGGAGACCACAGAGAAAGACCTAGTTCCCCACCTCATCGCGACAGGAGGCCTCAAATCCTTTGAAAACTCCAGAGGTATGCGGAGATCAGTGCCTCCAAAGGAGACGATGCCTGACTCCTCGTGAAACTTGATAGGATACCCAGGATTCCTGTGGCAAGTGGAAAGGGACCCTTGGTCTCCCGTCTCAGCTGGAGAGGCGTCCCAATTGCCCTGCAAAGCCTCGAGGAGAATCCCGAGTTGTCCCTCGCAACTAGGCAGGAGTCCTGACATGGCTGAACACACACGTGTGTGGAAGGGCCATCCCCGTCGTTACTCGAGAATATACCCCAGGTTCCCGCCGCAACTCGAGAAAAACCATGAGACGTCCCCATCGCCGCAAAATGAGGCCCGATTCCCCTGCACTGCGTGCAGAGCAATTCCGTCTTGCACATCACACATGAAAGGAGCCTTGATTTCCTTGATGGCACTCCAGAGAAACCCCAAGAACACTGTTTCAAGGCTAGAGGGATCCTGAGGTCACTGTAGCAACACGAAAGAGCTCCGTGGACCAAGAATCAACACGAGATGAGAGGTTAGTCCCTGGCTTCGACTCCTGAGGAATACCACCTTACCACAAGCACCTCAAGAGGAGGCTTCTCTCAGCTCCAGGTATGGGAGAGGGACCCTGAGTTTGCGGCCTCAAGTGGAATGGACACCGCGATGCCCTGACTCGAAATAAGGCCGGATATCCCTGCAGTGACTGGAATGCAGGCTCGTCTTGCATCTCCCAAGAAGAAAGGATGTCTGAATCCCCTGTGGAGACCACAGAGAAAGACCTAGTTCCCCACCTCATCGCGACCGATAGCCTCACATCCTTTGAAAACTCCAGAGGTACGCGGAGATCAGTGCCTCCAAAGGAGACGATGCCTGACTCCTCGTGAAACTTGATAGGAGTCCCAGGATTCCTGTGGCACTTGGAAAGGGACACTTGGTCTCCCGCCTCAGCTGGAGAGGCGTCCCAATTGCCCTGCCAAGCCTCGAGGAGAATCCAGAGTTGTCCTTCGCAACTAGGCAGGAGTCCTGACGTCGCTGAAGAAACACGTGGGTGGAAGGGCCATCCCCGTCGTAACTCGAGAATATACCCCAGGTTCCCGCCGCAACTCGAGAAAAACCATGAGACTTCCCCCTCGCCGCGAGATGAGGCCCGATTCCCCTGCACTGCGTGCAGAGCAATTCCGTCTTGCACATCACACATGAAAGGAGCCTTGATTTCCTTGATGGCACTCCAGAGAAACCCCAAGAACACTGTTTCAAGGCTAGAGGGATCCTGAGGTCACTGTAGCAACACGAAAGAGCTCCGTGGGCCAAAAATCAACTCGAGATGAGAGGTTAGTCCCTGGCTTCGAATCCAGAGGAATACCACCTTACCACAAGCACCTCAAGAGGAGGCTTCTCTCAGCTCTAGGTATGTGAGAGGGACCCTGAGTTTGCGGCCTCAAGTGGAATGGACACCGCGATGCCCTGACTCGAAATAAGGCCGGATATCCCTGGAGTGACTTGAATGCAGGCTCGTCTTGCATCTCCCAAGAAGAAAGGATGTCTGAATCCCCTGTGGAGACCACAGAGAAAGACCTAGTTCCCCACCTCATCGCGAACGGAGGCCTCACATCCTTTGAAAACTCCAGAGGTACGCGGAGATCAGTGCCTCCAAAGGAGATGATGCCTGACTCCTCGTGAAACTTGATAGGAGTCCCAGGATTCTTGTGGCACGTGGAAAGGGACCCTTGGTCTCCCGCCTCTGCTGGAGAGGCGTTCCAATTGCCCTGCCAAGCCTCGAGGAGAATCCCGAGTTGTCCCTCGCAACTAGGCAGGAGTCCTGACGTCGCTGAACACACACGTGTGTGGAAGTGCCATCCCCGTCGTAACTCGAGAATATACCCCTGGTTCCCGCCGCAACTCGAGAAAAACCATGAGACTTTCCCCTCGCCGCGAGATGAGGCCCGATTCCCCTGCACTGCATGCAGAGCAATTCCGTGTTGCACATCACACATGAAAGGAGCCTTGATTTCCTTGATGGCACTCCAGAGAAACCCCAAGAACACTGTTTCAAGGCTAGAGGGATCCTGAGGTCACTGTAGCAACACGAAAGAGCTCCGTGGACCAAGAATCAACACGAGATGAGAGGTTAGTCCCTTGCTTCGACTCCTGCGGAATACCACCTTACCACACGCACCTCAAGAGGAGGCTTCTCTCAGCTCTAGGTATGTGAGAGGGACCCTGAGTTTGCGGCCTCAAGTGGAATGGACACCGCGATGCCCTGACGCGAAATAAGGCTGGATATCCCTGCAGTGACTTAAATGCAGGCTCGTCTTGCATCTCCCAAGATGAAAGGATGTCTGAATCCCCTGTGGAGACCACAGAGAAAGACCTAGTTCCCCACCTCATCGCGACCGGAGGCCTCACATCCTTTGAAAACTCCAGAGGTACGCGGAGATCAGTGCCTCCAAAGGAGACGATGCCTGACTCCTCGTGAAACTTGATAGGAGTCCCAGGATTCCTGTGGCGCGTGGAAAGGGACCCTTTGTCTCCCGCCTCAGCGGGAGAGGCGTCGCAATTGCCTTGCCAAGCTTCGAGGAGAATCCCGAGTTGTGTCTCGCAACTAGGCAAGAGTCCTGACGTGGCTGAACAAACACGTGTGTGGAAGGGCCATCCCCGTCGTAACTCGAGAATATACCCCAGGTTCCCGCCGCAACTCGAGAAAAACCATGAGACTTCCCCCTCGCCGCGAGATGAGGCCCGATTCCCCTGCACTGCGTGCAGAGCAATTCTGTGTTGCACATCACACATGAAAGGAGCCTTGATTTCCTTCATGGCACTCCAGAGAAACCCCAAGAACACTGTTTCAAATCTAGAGGGATCCTGAGGTCACTGTAGCAACACGAAAGAGCTCCGTGGACCAAAAATCAACTCGAGATGAGAGGTTAGTCCCTGGCTTCGACTCCAGAGGAATACCACCTTACCACAAGCACCTCAAGAGGAGGCTTCTCTCAGCTCTAGGTATGTGAGAGGGACCCTGAGTTTGCGGCCTCAAGTAGAATGGACACCGCGATGCCCTAACTCGAAATAAGGCCGGATATCCCTGCAGTGACTTGAATGCAGGCTCGTCTTGCATCTCCCAAGACGAAAGGGTGTCTGAATCCCCTGTGGAGACCACAGAGAAAGACCTAGTTCCCCACCTCATCGCGACAGGAGGCCTCAAATCCTTTGAAAACTCCAGAGGTATGCGGAGATCAGTGCCTCCAAAGGAGACGATGCCTGACTCCTCGTGAAACTTGATAGGATACCCAGGATTCCTGTGGCACGTGGAAAGGGACCCTTGGTCTCCCCTCTCAGCTGGAGAGGCGTCCCAATTGCCCTGCAAAGCCTCGAGGAGAATCCCGAGTTGTCCCTCGCAACTAGGCAGGAGTCCTGACATGGCTGAACACACACGTGTGTGGAAGGGCCATCCCCGTCGTAACTCGAGAATATACCCCAGGTTCCCGCCGCAACTCGAGAAAAACCATGAGACGTCCCCATCGCCGCAAAATGAGGCCCGATTCCCCTGCACTGCGTGCAGAGCAATTCCGTCTTGCACATCACACATGAAAAGAGCCTTGATTTCCTTGATGGCACTCCAGAGAAACCCCAAGAACACTGTTTCAAGGCTAGAGGGATCCTGAGGTCACTGTAGCAACACGAAAGAGCTCCGTGGACCAAGAATCAACACGAGATGAGAGGTTAGTCCCTGGCTTCGACTCCTGAGGAATACCACCTTACCACAAGCACCTCAAGAGGAGGCTTCTCTCAGCTCCAGGTATGTGAGAGGGACCCTGAGTTTGCGGCCTCAAGTGGAATGGACACCGCGATGCCCTGACTCGAAATAAGGCCGGATATCCCTGCAGTGACTGGAATGCAGGCTCGTCTTGCATCTCCCAAGAAGAAAGGATGTCTGAATCCCCTGTGGAGACCACAGAGAAAGACCTAGTTCCCCACCTCATCGCGACCGATAGCCTCACATCCTTTGAAAACTCCAGAGGTACGCGGAGATCAGTGCCTCCAAAGGAGACGATGCCTGACTCCTCGTGAAACTTGATAGGAGTCCCAGGATTCCTGTGGCACTTGGAAAGGGACACTTGGTCTCCCGCCTCAGCTGGAGAGGCGTCCCAATTGCCCTGCCAAGCCTCGAGGAGAATCCAGAGTTGTCCTTCGCAACTAGGCAGGAGTCCTGACGTCGCTGAAGAAACACGTGGGTGGAAGGGCCATCCCCGTCGTAACTCGAGAATATACCCCAGGTTCCCGCCGCAACTCGAGAAAAACCATGAGACTTCCCCCTCGCCGCGAGATGAGGCCCGATTCCCCTGCACTGCGTGCAGAGCAATTCCGTGTTGCACATCACACATGAAAGGAGCCTTGATTTCCTTGATGGCACTCCAGAGAAACCCCAAGAACACTGTTTCAAGGCTAGAGGGATCCTGAGGTCACTGTAGCAACACGAAAGAGCTCCGTGGGCCAAAAATCAACTCGAGATGAGAGGTTAGTCCCTGGCTTCGACTCCAGAGGCATACCACCTTACCACAAGCACCTCAAGAGGAGGCTTCTCTCAGCTCTAGGTATGTGAGAGGGACCCTGAGTTTGCGGCCTCAAGTGGAATGGACACCGCGATGCCCTGACTCGAAATAAGGCCGGATATCCCTGCAGTGACTTGAATGCAGGCTCGTCTTGCATCTCCCAAGAAGAAAGGATGTCTGAATCCCCTGTGGAGACCACAGAGAAAGACCTATTTCCCCACCTCATCGCGACGGGAGGCCTCACATCCTTTGAAAACTCCAGAGGTACGCGGAGATCAGTGCCTCCAAAGGAGATGATGCCTGACTCCTCGTGAAACTTGATAGGAGTCCCAGGATTCTTGTGGCACGTGGAAAGGGACGCTTGGTCTCCCGCCTCTGCTGGAGAGGCGTTCCAATTGCCCTGCCAAGCCTCGAGGAGAATCCCGAGTTGTCCCTCGCAACTAGGCAGGAGTCCTGACGTGGCTGAACAAACACGTGGGTGGAAGGGCCATCCCCGTCGTAACTCGAGAGTATACCCCAGGTTCCCGCCGCAACTCGAGAAAAACCATGAGACTTCCCCATCGATGCGAGATGAGGCCCGATTCCCCTGTACTGCGTGCAGAGCAATTCCGTCTTGCACATCACACATGAGAGGAGCCTTGATTTCCTTGATGGCACTCCAGAGAAACCCCAAGAACACTGTTTCAAGGATAGAGGGATCCTGAGGTCACTGTAGCAACACGAAAGAACTCTGTGGACCAAAAATCAACTCGAAAAGAGAGGTTAGTCCCTGGCTTCGACTCCAGAGGAATACCACCTTACTACAAGCACCTCAAGAGGAGGCTTCTCTCAGCTCTAGGTATGTGAGAGGGACCCTGAGTTTGCGGCCTCAAGTGGAATGGACACCGCGATGCCCTGACTCGAAATAAGGCCGGATATCCCTGCAGTGACTTGAATGCAGGCTCGTCTTGCATCTCCCAAGAAGAAAGGATGTCTGAATCCCCTGTGGAGACCTCAGAGAAAGACCTAGTTCCCCACCTCATCGTGACCGGAGGCTTCACATCCTTTGAAAACTCGAGAGGTACGCGGAGATCAGTGCCTCCAAAGGAGACGATGCCTGACTCCTCGTGAAACTTGATAGGAGTCCCAGGATTCTTGTGGCACGTGGAAAGGGACCCTTGGTCTCCCGCCTCAGCTGGAGAGGCGTCCCAATTGCCCTGCAAAGCCTCGAGGAGAATCCCGAGTTGTCCCTCGCAACTAGGCAGGAGTCCTGACGTGGCTGAACAAACACGTGGGTGGAAGGGCCATCCCCGTCGTAACTCGAGAATATACCCCAGGTTCCCGCCGCAACTCGAGAAAAACCATGAGACTTCCCCCTCGCCGCGAGATGAGGCCCGATTCACCTGTACTGCGTGCAGAGCAATTCCGTCTTGCACATCACACATGAAAGGAGCCTTGATTTCCTTGATGGCACTCCAGAGAAACCCCAAGAACACTGTTTCAAGGATAGAGGGATCCTGAGGTCACTGTAGCAACACGAAAGAACTCTGTGGACCAAAAATCAACTCGAAAAGAGAGGTTAGTCCCTGGATTCGTCTCCAGAGGAATACCACCTTACCACAAGCACCTCAAGAGGAGGCTTCTCTCAGCTCTAGGTATGTGAGAGGGACCCTGAGTTTGTGGCCTCAAGTGGAATGGACACTGCGATGCCCTGACTCGAAATAAGGACGGATATCCCTGCAGTGACTTCAATGCAGGCTCGTCTTGCATCTCCCAAGAAGAAAGGATGTCTGAATCCCCTGTGGAAAGCACAGAGAAAGACTTAGTTCCCCACCTCATCGCGACCGATAGCCTCACATCCTTTGAAAACTCCAGAGGTACGCGGAGATCAGTGCCTCCAAAGGAGACGAGGCCTGACTCCTCGTGAAACTTGATAGGAGTCCCAGGATTCCTGTGGCACTTGGAAAGGGACACTTGGTCTCCCGCCTCAGCTGGAGAGGCGTCCCAATTGCCCTGCCAAGCCTCGAGGAGAATCCAGAGTTGTCCCTCGCAACTAGGCAGGAGTCCTGACGTCGCTGAAGAAACACGTGGGTGGAAGGGCCAATCCCGTCGTAACTCGAGAATATACCCCAGGTTCCCGCCGCAACTCGAGAAAAACCATGAGACATCCCCCTCTCCGCGAGATGAGGCCCGATTCCCCTACACTGCGTGCAGAGCAATTCAGTGTTGCACATCACACATGAAAGGAGCCTTGATTTCCTTGATGGCACTCCAGAGAAACCCCAAGAACACTGTTTCAAGGCTAGAGGGATCCTGAAGTCACTGTAGCAACACGAAAGAGCTGCGTGGACCAAAAATCAACTCGAGATGAGAGGTTAGTCCCTGGCTTCGACTCCAGAGGAATTCCACCTTACCACAAGCACCTCAAGAGGAGGCTTCTCTCAGCTCTAGGTATGTGAGAGGGACCCTGAGTTTGCGGCCTCAAGTGGAATGGACACCGCGATGCCCTGACTCGAAATAATGCCGGATATCCCTGCAGTGACTGGAATGCAGGCTCGTCTTGCATCTCCCAAGACGAAAGGGTGTCTGAATCCCCTGTGGAGACCACAGAGAAAGACCTAGTTCCCCACCTCATCGCGACAGGAGGCCTCAAATCCTTTGAAAACTCCAGAGGTATGCGGAGATCAGTGCCTCCAAAGGAGACGATGCCTGACTCCTCGTGAAACTTGATAGAAGACCCAGGATTCCTGTGGCACGTGGAAAGGGACCCTTGGTCTCCCGTCTCAGGTGGAGAGGCGTCCCAATTGACCTGCAAAGCCTCGAGGAGAATCCCGAGTTGTCCCTCGCAACTAGGCAGGAGTCCTGACGTGGCTGAAGAAACACGTGGGTGGAAGGGCCATCCCCGTCGTAACTCGAGAATATACCCCAGGTTCCCGCCGCAACTCGAGAAAAACCATGAGACTTACCCCTCGCCGCGAGATGAGGCCCGATTCCCCTGCACTGCGTGCCGAGCAATTCCGTGTTGCACATCACACATGAAAGGAGCCTTGATTTCCTTGATGGCACTCCAGAGAAACCCCAAGAACACTGTTTCAAGGCTAGAGGGATCCTGAGGTCACTGTAGCAACACGAAAGAGCTCCGTGGACCAAAAATCAACTCGAGATGAGAGGTTAGTCCCTGGCTTCGACTCCTGAGGAATACCACCTTACTACAAGCACCTCAAGAGGAGGCTTCTCTCAGCTCTAGGTATGTGAGAGGGACCCTGAGTTTGCGGCCTCAAGTGGAATGGACACCGCGATGCCCTGACTCGAAATAAGGCCGGATATCCCTGCAGTGACTGGAATGCAGGCTCGTCTCGCATCTCCCAAGACGAAAGGGTGTCTGAATCCCCTGTGGAGACCACAGAGAAAGACCTAGTTTCCCACCTCATCGCGACAGGAGGCCTCAAATCCTTTGAAAACTCCAGAGGTATGCGGAGATCAGTGCCTCCAAAGGAGACGATGCCTGACTCCTCGTGAAACTTGATAGGAGACCCAGGATTCCTGTGGCACGTGGAAAGGGACCCTTGGTCTCCCGTCTCAGCTGGAGAGGCGTCCCAATTGCCCTGCAAAGCATCGAGGAGAATCCCGAGTTGTCCCTCGCAACTAGGCAGGAGTCCTGACGTGGCTGAAGAAACACGTGTGTGGAAGGGCCATCCCCGTCGTAACTCGAGAATATACCCCAGGTTCCCGCCGCAACTCGAGAAAAACCATGAGACTTCCCCCTCGCCGCGAGATGAGGCCCGATTCCCCTGCACTGCGTGCAGAGCAATTCCGTGTTGCACATCACACATGAAAGGAGCCTTGATTTCCTTGATGGCACTCCAGAGAAACCCCAAGAACACTGTTTCAAGGCTAGAGGGATCCTGAGGTCACTGTAGCAACACAAAAGAGCTCCGTGGACCAAGAATCAACACGAGATGAGAGGTTACTCCCTGGCTTCGACTCCTGAGGAATACCACCTTACCACAAGCACCTCAAGAGGAGGCTTCTCTCAGCTCTAGGTATGTGAGAGGGATCCTGAGTTTGCGGCCTCAAGAGGAATGGACACCACGATGCCCTGACTCGAAATAAGGCCGGATATCCCTGCAGTGATTTGAATGCAGGCTCGTCTTGCATCTCCCAAGATGAAAGGATGTCTGAATCCCCTGTGGAGACCACAGAGAAAGACCTAGTTCCCCACCTCATCGCCACCGGAGGCCTCACATCCTTTGAAAACTCCAGAGGTACGCGGAGATTAGTGCCTCCAAAGGAGACGATACCTGACTCCTCGTGAAACTTGATAGGACTCCCAGGATTCTTGTGGCACGTGGAAAGGGACCCTTGGTCTCCCGCCTCAGCTGGAGAGGCGTTCCAATTGCCCTGCCAAGCCTCGAGGAGAATCCCGAGTTGTCCCTCGCAACTAGGCAGGAGTCCTGACGTGGCTGAACAAACACGTGGGTGGAAGGGCCATCCCCGTCGTAACTCGAGAATATACCCCAGGTTCCCGCCGCAACTCGAGAAAAACCATGAGACTTCCCCCTCGATGCGAGATGAGGCCCGATTCCCCTGTACTGCGTGCACAGCAATTCCGTCTTGCACATCACACATGAAAGGAGCCTTGATTTCCTTGATGGCACTCCAGAGAAACCCCAAGAACACTGTTTCAAGGCTAGAGGGATCCTGAGGTCACTGAAGCAACACGAAAGAACTCTGTGGACCAAAAATCAACTCGAAAAGAGAGGTTAGTCCCTGGATTCGTCTCCAGAGGAATACCACCTTACCACAAGCACCTCAAGAGGAAGCTTCTCTCAGCTCTAGGTATGTGAGAGGGACCCTGAGTTTGCGGCCTCAAGTGGAATGGACACCGCGATGCCCTGACTCGAAATAAGGCCGGATATCCCTGCAGTGACTTCAATGCAGGCTCGTCTTGCATCTCCCAGGACGAAAGGATGTCTGAATCCCCTGTGGAAAGCACAGAGAAAGACTTAGTTCCCCACCTCATCGCGACCGGAGGCCTCACATCCTTTGAAAACTCCAGAGGTACGCGGAGATCAGTGCCTCCAAAGGAGACGATGCCTGACTCCTCGTGAAACTTGATAGGAGTCCCAGGATTCCTGTGGCACTTGGAAAGGGACACTTGGTCTCCCGCCTCAGCTGGAGAGGCGTCCCAATTGCCCTGCCAAGCCTCGAGGAGAATCCAGAGTTGTCCCTCGCAACTAGGCAGGAGTCCTGACGTCGCTGAAGAAACACGTGGGTGGAAGGACCATCCCCGTCATAACTCGAGAATATACCCCAGGTTCCCGCCGCAACTCGAGAAAAACCATGAGACTTCCCCTCGCCGCGAGATGAGGCCCGATTCCCCTGCACTGCGTGCAGAACAATTGCGTGTTGCACATCACACATGAAAGGAGCCTTGATTTCCTTGATGGCACTCCAGAGAAACCCCAAGAACACTGTTTCAAGACTAGAGGGATCCTGAGGTCACTGCAGCAACACGAAAGAGCTCCGTGGACCAAAAATCAACTCGAGATGAGAGGTTAGTTCCTGGCTTCGACTCCAGAGGAATACCACCTTACCACAAGCACCTCAAGAGGAGGCTTCTCTCAGCTCTAGGTATGTGAGAGGGACCCTGAGTTTGCGGCCTCAAGTGGAATGGACACCGCGATGCCCTGACTCGAAATAAGGCTGGATATCCCTGCAGTGACTGGAATGCAGGCTCGTCTTGCATCTCCCAAGACGAAAGGGTGTCTGAATCCCTTGTGGAGGTCACAGAGAAAGACCTAGTTCCCCACCTCATCGCGACAGGAGGCCTCAAATCCTTTGAAAACTCCAGAGGTATGCGGAGATCAGTGCCTCCAAAGGAGACGATGCCTGACTCCTCGTGAAACTTGATAGAAGACCCAGGATTCCTGTTGCACGTGGAAAGGGACCCTTGGTCTCCCGTCTCAGGTGGAGAGGCGTCCCAATTGACCTGCAAAGCCTCGAGGAGAATCCCGAGTTGTCCCTCCCAACTAGGCAGGAGTCCTGACGTGGCTGAAGAAACACGTGGGTGGAAGGGCCATCCCCGTCGTAACTCGAGAATATACCCCAGGTTCCCGCCGCAACTCGAGAAAAACCATGAGACTTACCCCTCGCCGCGAGATGAGGCCCGATTCCCCTGCACTGCGTGCCGAGCAATTCCGTGTTGCACATCACACATGAAAGGAGCCTTGATTTCCTTGATGGCACTCCAGAGAAACCCCAAGAACACTGTTTCAAGGCTAGAGGGATCCTGAGGTCACTGTAGCAACACAAAAGAGCTCCCTGGAACAAGAATCAACACGAGATGAGAGGTTAGTCCCTGGCTTCGACTCCTGAGGAATACCACCTTACCACAAGCACCTCAAGAGGAGGCTTCTCTCAGCTCTAAGTATGTGAGAGGGATCCTGAGTTTGCGGCCTCAAGTGGAATGGACACCGCGATGCCCTGACTCGAAATAAGGCCGGATATCCCTGCAGTGACTTGAATGCAGGCTCGTCTTGCATCTCCCAAGAAGAAAGGATGTCTGAATCCCCTGTGGAGACCACAGAGAAACACCTAGTTCGCCACCTCATCGCGACCGGAGGCCTCACATCCTTTAAAAACTCCAGAGGTACGCGGAGATCAGTGCCTCCAAAGGAGACGATACCTGACTCCTCGTGAAACTTGATAGGAGTCCCAGGATTCTTGTGGCACGTGGAAAGGGACCCTTGGTCTCCCGGCTCAGCTGGAGAGGCGTTCCAATTGCCCTGCCAAGCCTCGAGGAGAATCCCGAGTTGTCCCTCGCAACTAGGCAGGAGTCCTGACGTGGCTGAACAAACACGTGGGTGGAAGGGCCATCCCCGTCGTAACTCGAGAATATACCCCAGGTTCCCGCCGCAACTCGAGAAAAACCATGAGACTTCCCCCTCGATGCGAGATGAGGCCCGATTCCCCTGTACTGCGTGCAGAGCAATTCCGTCTTGCACATCACACATGAAAGGAGCCTTGATTTCCTTGATGGCACTTCAGAGAAACCCCAAGAACACTGTTTCAAGGATAGAGGGATCCTGAGGTCACTGTAGCAACACGAAAGAACTCTGTGGACCAAAAATCAATTCGAAAAGAGACGTTAGTCCCTGGGTTCGTCTCCAGAGGAATACCACCTTACCACAAGCACCTCAAGAGGAAGCTTCTCTCAGCTCTAGGTATGTGAGAGGGACCCTGAGTTTGCGGCCTCAAGTGGAATGGACACCGCGATGCCCTGACTCGAAATAAGGCCGGATATCCCTGCAGTGACTTCAATGCAGGCTCGTCTTGCATCTCTCAGGACGAAAGGATGTCTGAATCCCCTGTGGAAAGCACAGAGAAAGACTTAGTTCCCCACCTCATCGCGACCGATAGCCTCACATCCTTTGAAAACTCCAGAGGTACGCGGAGATCAGTGCCTCCAAAGGAGACGATGCCTGACTCCTCGTGAAACTTGATAGGAGTCCCAGGATTCCTGTGGCACTTGGAAAGGGACACTTGGTCTCCCGCCTCAGCTGGAGAGGCGTCCCAATTGCCCTGCCAAGCCTCGAGGAGAATCCAGAGTTGTCCCTCGCAACTAGGCAGGAGTCCTGACGTCGCTGAAGAAACACGTGGGTGGAAGGGCCATCCCCGTCGTAACTCGAGAATATACCCCAGGTTCCCGCCGCAACTCGAGAAAAACCATGAGACTTCCCCCTCGCCGCGAGATGAGGCCCGATTCCCCTGCACTGCGTGCAGAGCAATTCCGTGTTGCACATCACACATGAAAGGAGCCTTGATTTCCTTGATGGCACTCCAGAGAAACCCCAAGAACACTGTTTCAAGGCTAGAGGGATCCTGAGGTCACTGTAGCAACACGAAAGAGCCCCGTGGACCAAAAATCAACTCGAGATGAGAGGTTAGTCCCTGGCTTCGACTCCAGAGGAATACCACCTTACCACAAGCACCTCAAGAGGAAGCTTCTCTCAGCTCTAGGTATGTGAGAGGGACCCTGAGTTTGCGGCCTCAAGTGGAATGGACACCGCGATGCCCTGACTCGAAATAAGGCCGGATATCCCTGCAGTGACTGGAATGCAGGCTCGTCTTGCATCTCCCAAGACGAAAGGGTGTCTGAATCCCCTGTGGAGACCACAGAGAAAGACCTAGTTCCCCACCTCATCGCGACAGGAGGTCTCAAATCCTTTGAAAACCCCAGAGGTATGCGGAGATCAGTGCCTCCAAAGGAGACGATGCCTGACTCCTCGTGAAACTTGATAGGAGACCCAGGATTCCTGTGGCACGTGGAAAGGGACCCTTGGTCTCCCGTCTCAGCTGGAGAGGCGTCCCAATTGCCCTGCAAAGCCTCGAGGAGAATCCCGAGTTGTCCCTTGCAACTAGGCAGGAGTCCTGACGTGGCTGAAGAAACACGTGGGTGGAAGGGCCATCCCCGTCGTAACTCGAGAATATACCCCAGGTTCCCGCCGCAACTCGAGAAAAACCATGAGACTTCCCCCTCGCCGCGAGATGAGGCCCGATTCCCCTGCACTGCGTGCAGAGCAATTCCGTGTTGCACATCACACATGAAAGGAGCCTTGATTTCCTTGATGGCACTCCAGAGAAACCCCAAGAAAACTGTTTCAAGGCTAGAGGGATCCTGAGGTCACTGTAGCAACACGAAAGAGCTCCGTGGACCAAGAATCAACACGAGATGAGAGGTTAGTCCCTGGCTTCGACTCCTGAGGAATACCACCTTACCACAAGCACCTCAAGAGGAGGCTTCTCTCAGCTCTAGGTATGTGAGAGGGATCCTGAGTTTGCGGCCTCAAGTGCAATGGAAACCGCGATGCCCTGACTCGAAATAAGGCCGGATATCCCTGCAGTGACTTGAATGCAGGCTCGTCTTGCATCTCCCAAGAAGAAAGGATGTCTGAATCCCCTGTGGAGACCACAGAGAAAGACCTAGTTCCCCACCTCATCGCGACCGGAGGCCTCACATCCTTTGAAAACTCCAGAGGTACGCGGAGATCAGTGCCTCCAAAGGAGACGATGCCTGACTCCTGGTGAAACTTGATAGGAGTCCCAGGATTCTTGTGGCACGTGGAAAGGGACCCTTGGTCTCCCGCCTCAGCTGGAGAGGCGTTCCAATTGCCCTGCCAAGCCTCAAGGAGAATCCCGAGTTGTCCCTCGCAACTAGGCAGGAGTCCTGACGTGGCTGAACAAACACGTGTGTGGAAGGGCCATCCCCGTCGTAACTCGAGAATATACCCCAGGTTCCCGCCGCAACTCGAGAAAAACCATGAGACTTCCCCCTCGATGCGAGATGAGGCCCGATTCCCCTGTACTGCGTGCAGAGCAATTCCGTCTTGCACATCACACATGAAAGGAGCCTTGATTTCCTTGATGGCACTCCAGAGAAACCCCAAGAACACTGTTTCAAGACTAGAGGGATCCTGAGGTCACTGTAGCAACACGAAAGAACTCTGTGGACCAAAAATCAACTCGAAAAGAGAGGTTAGTCCCTGGATTCATCTCCAGAGGAATACCACCTTACCACAAGCGCCTCACGAGGAGGCTTCTCTCAGCTCTAGGTATGTGAGAGGGACCCTGAGTTTGCGGCTTCACGTGGAATGGACACCGCGATGCCCTGACTCGAAATAAGGCCGGATATCCCTGCAGTGACTTCAATGCAGGCTCGTCTTGCATCTCCCAAGACGAAAGGATGTCTGAATCCCCTGTGGAAAGCACAGAGAAAGACTTAGTTCCCCACCTCATCGCGACCGGAGGCCTCACATCCCTTGAAAACTCCAGAGGTACGCGGAGATCAGTGCCTCCAAAGGAGACGATGCCTGACTCCTCGTGAAACTTGATAGGAGTCCCAGGATTCCTGTGGCACTTGGAAAGGGACACTTGGTCTCCCACCTCAGCTGGAGAGGCGTCCCAATTGCCCTGCCACACCTCGAGGAGAATCCAGAGTTGTCCCTCGCAACTAGGCAGGAGTCCTGACGTCGCTGAAGAAACACGTGGGTGGAAAGGCCATCCCCGTCGTAACTCGAGAATATACCCCAGGTTCCCGCCGCAACTCGAGAAAAACCATGAGACTTCCCCGTCGCTGCGAGATGAGGCCCGATTCCCCTGCACTGCGTGCAGTGCAATTCCGTGTTGCACATCACACATGAAAGGAGCCTTGATTTCCTTGATGGCACTCCAGAGAAACCCCAAGAACACTGTTTCAAGGCTAGAGGGATCCTGAGGTCACTGTAGCAACACGAAAGAGCTCCGTGGGCCAAAAATCAACTCGAGATGAGAGGTTAGTCCCTGGCTTCGACTCCAGAGGAATACCACCTTACCACAAGCACCTCAAGAGGAGGCTTCTCTCAGCTCTAGGTATGTGAGAGGGACCCTGAGTTTGCGGCCTCAAGTGGAGTGGACACCGCGATGCCCTGACGCGAAATAAGGCTGGATATCCCTGCAGTGACTTGAATGCAGGCTCGTCTTGCATCTCCCAAGATGAAAGGATGTCTGAATCCCCTGTGGAGACCACAGAGAAAGACCTAGTTCCCCACCTCACCGCGACCGGAGGCCTCACATCCTTTGAAAACTCCAGAGGTACGCGGAGATCAGTGCCTCCAAAGGAGACGATGCCTGACTCCTCGTGAAACTTGATAGGAGTCCCAGGATTCCTGTGGCACGTGGAAAGGGACCCTTGGTCTCCCGCCTCAGCTGGAGAGGCGTCCCAATTGCCTTGCCAAGCCTCGAGGAGAATCCCGAATTGTGTCTCGCAACTAGGCAAGAGTCCTGACGTGGCTGAACAAACACGTGTGTGGAAGGGCCATCCCCGTCGTAACTCGAGAATATACCCCAGGTTCCCGCCGCAACTCGAGAAAAACCATTAGATTTCCCCTCGCCGCGAGATGAGGCCCGATTCCCCTGCACTGCGTGCAGAGCAATTCAGTGTTGCACATCACACATGAAAGGAGCCTTGATTTCCTTCATGGCACTCCAGAGAAACCCCAAGAACACTGTTTCAAGGCTAGAGGGATCCTGAGGTCACTGTAGCAACACGAAAGTGCTCCGTGGAACAAAAATCAACTCGAGATGAGAGGTTAGTCCCTGGCTTCGACTCCAGAGGAATACCACCTTACCACAAGCACCTCAAGAGGAGGCTTCTCTCAGCTCTAGGTATGTGAGAGGGACCCTGAGCTTGCGGCCTCAAGTGGAATGGACACCGCGATGCCCTGACTCGAAATAAGGCCGGATATCCCTGCAGTGACTGGAATGCAGGCTCGTCTTGCATCTCCCAAGATGAAAGGGTGTCTGAATCCCCTGTGGAGACCACAGAGAAAGACCTAGTTCCCCACCTCATCGCGACAGGAGGCCTCAAATCCTTTGAAAATTCCAGAGGTATGCGGAGATCAGTGCCTCCAAAGGAGACGATGCCTGACTCCTCGTGAAACTTGATAGGAGACCCAGGATTCCTGTGGCACGTGGAAAGGGACCCTTGGTCTCCCGTCTCAGCTGGAGAGGCGTCCCAATTGCCCTGCAAAGCCTCGAGGAGAATCCCGAGTTATCCCTCGCAACTAAGCAGGAGTCCTGACATGGCTGAACACACACGTGTGTGGAAGGGCCATCCCCGTCGTAACTCGAGAATATACCCCAGGTTCCCGCCGCAACTCGAGAAAAACCATGAGACTTCCCCCTCGCCGCGAGATGAGGCCCGATTCCCCTGCACTGCGTGCAGAGCAATTCCGTGTTGCACATCACACATGAAAGGAGCCTTGATTTCCTTGATGGCACTCCAGAGAAACCCCAAGAACACTGTTTCAAGGCTAGAGGGATCCTGAGGTCACTGTAGCAACACGAAAGAGCTCCGTGGACCAAGAATCAACACGAGATGAGAGGTTAGTCCCTGGCTTCGACTCCTGAGGAATACCACCTTACCACAAGCACCTCAAGAGGAGGCTTCTCTCAGCTCTAGGTATGTGAGAGGGATCCTGAGTTTGCGGCCTCAAGTGGAATGGACACCGCGATGCCCTGACTCGAAATAAGGCCGGATATCCCTGCAGTGACTTGAATGCAGGCTCGTCTTGCATCTCCCAAGAAGAAAGGATGTCTGAATCCCCTGTGGAGACCACAGAGAAACACCTAGTTCCCCACCTCATCGCGACCGGAGGCCTCACATCCTTTGAAAACTCCAGAGGTACGCGGAGATCAGTGCCTCCAAAGGAGACGATGCCTGACTCCTCGTGAAACTTGATAGGAGTCCCAGGATTCTTGTGGCACGTGGAAAGGGACCCTTGGTCTCCCGCCTCAGCTGGAGAGGCGTTCCAATTGCCCTGCCAAGCCTCGAGGAGAATCCCGAGTTGTCCCTCGCAACTAGGCAGGAGTCCTGACGTGGCTGAAGAAACACGTGGGTGGAAGGGCCATCCCCGTCGTAACTCGAGAATATACCCCAGGTTCCCGCCGCAACTCGAGAAAAACCATGAGACTTCCCCCTCGATGCGAGATGAGGCCCGATTCCCCTGTACTGCGTGCAGAGCAATTCCGTCTTGCACATCACACATGAAAGGAGCCTTGATTTCCTTGATGGCACTCCAGAGAAACCCCAAGAACACTGTTTCAAGGCTAGAGGGATCCTGAGGTCACTGTAGCAACACGAAAGAACTCTGTGGACCAAAAATCAACTCGAAAAGAGAGGTTAGTCCCTGGATTCGTCTCCAGAGGAATACCACCTTACCACAAGCACCTCAAGAGGAGGCTTCTCTCAGCTCTAGGTATGTGAGAGGGACCCTGAGTTTGCGGCCTCAAGTGGAATGGACACCGCGATGCCCTGACTCGAAATAAGGCCGGATATCCCTGCAGTGACTGGAATGCAGGCTCGTCTTGCATCTCCCAAGACGAAAGGGTGTCTGAATCCCCTGTGGAGACCACAGAGAAAGACCTAGTTCCCCACCTCATCGCGACAGAAGGCCTCAAATCCTTTGAAAACTTCAGAGGTATGCGGAGATCAGTGCCTCCAAAGGAGACGATGCCTGACTCCTCGTGAAACTTGATAGGAGACCCAGGATTCCTGTGGCACGTGGAAAGGGACCCTTGGTCTCCCGTCTCAGCTGGAGAGGCGTCCCAATTGCCCTGCAAAGCCTCGAGGAGAATCCCGAGTTGTCCCTCGCAACTAAGCAGGAGTCCTGACATGGCTGAACACACACGTGTGTGGAAGGGCCATCCCCGTCGTAACTCGAGAATATACCCCAGGTTCCCGCCGCAACTCGAGAAAAACCATGAGACTTCCCCCTCGCCGCGAGATGAGGCCCGATTCCCCTGCACTGCGTGCAGAGCAATTCCGTGTTGCACATCACACATGAAAGGAGCCTTGATTTCCTTGATGGCACTCCAGAGAAACCCCAAGAACACTGTTTCAAGGCTAGAGGGATCCTGAGGTCACTATAGCAACACGAAAGAGCTCCGTGGACCAAGAATCAACACGAGATGAGAGGTTAGTCCCTGGCTTCGACTCCTGAGGAATAACACCTTACCACAAGCACCTCAAGAGGAGGCTTCTCTCAGCTCTAGGTATGTGAGAGGGATCCTGAGTTTGCGGCCTCAAGTGGAATGGACACCGCGATGCCCTGACTCGAAATAAGGCCGGATATCCCTGCAGTGACTTGAATGCAGGCTCGTCTTGCATCTCCGAAGAAGAAAGGATGTCTGAATCCCCTGTGGAGACCACAGAGAAACACCTAGTTCCCCACCTCATCGCGACCGGAGGCCTGACATCCTTTGAAAACTCCAGAGGTACGCGGAGATCAGTGCCTCCAAAGGAGACGATGCCTGACTCCTCGTGAAACTTGATAGGAGTCCCAGGATTCTTGTGGCACGTGGAAAGGGACCCTTGGTCTCCCGCCTCAGCTGGAGAGGCGTTCCAATTGCCCTGCCAAGCCTCGAGGAGAATCCCTAGTTGTCCCTCGCAACTAGGCAGGAGTCCTGACGTGGCTGAACAAACACGTGGGTGGAAGGGCCATCCCCGTCGTAACTCGAGAATATACCCCAGGTTCCCGCCGCAACTCGAGAAAAACCATGAGACTTCCCCGTCGCTGCGAGATGAGGCCCGATTCCCCTGCACTGTGTGCAGTGCAATTCCGTGTTGCACATCACACATGAAAGGAGCCTTGATTTCCTTGATGGCACTCCAGAGAAACCCCAAGAACACTGTTTCAAGGCTAGAGGGATCCTGAGGTCACTGTAGCAACACGAAAGAGCTCCGTGGGCCAAAAATCAACTCGAGATGAGAGGTTAGTCCCTGGCTTCGACTCCAGAGGAATACCACCTTACCACAAGCACCTCAAGAGGAGGCTTCTCTCAGCTCTAGGTATGTGAGAGGGACCCTGAGTTTGCGGCCTCAAGTGGAGTGGACACGGCGATGCCCTGACGCGAAATAAGGCTGGATATCCCTGCAGTGACTTGAATGCAGGCTCGTCTTGCATCTCCCAAGATGAAAGGATGTCTGAATCCCCTGTGGAGACCACAGAGAAAGACCTAGTTCCCCACCTCACCGCGACCGGAGGCCTCACATCCTTTGAAAACTCCAGAGGTACGCGGAGATCAGTGCCTCCAAAGGAGACGATGCCTGACTCCTCGTGAAACTTGATAGGAGTCCCAGGATTCCTGTGGCACGTGGAAAGGGACCCTTGGTCTCCCGCCTCAGCTGGAGAGGCGTCCCAATTGCCTTGCCAAGCCTCGAGGAGAATCCCGAATTGTGTCTCGCAACTAGGCAAGAGTCCTGACGTGGCTGAACAAACACGTGTGTGGAAGGGCCATCCCCGTCGTAACTCGAGAATATACCCCAGGTTCCCGCCGCAACTCGAGAAAAACCATTAGATTTCCCCTCGCCGCGAGATGAGGCCCGATTCCCCTGCACTGCGTGCAGAGCAATTCAGTGTTGCACATCACACATGAAAGGAGCCTTGATTTCCTTGATGGCACTCCAGAGAAACCCCAAGAACACTGTTTCAAGGCTAGAGGGATCCTGAGGTCACTGTAGCAACACGAAAGTGCTCCGTGGAACAAAAATCAACTCGAGATGAGAGGTTAGTCCCTGGCTTCGACTCCAGAGGAATACCACCTTACCACAAGCACCTCAAGAGGAGGCTTCTCTCAGCTCTAGGTATGTGAGAGGGACCCTGAGCTTGCGGCCTCAAGTGGAATGGACACCGCGATGCCCTGACTCGAAATAAGGCCGGATATCCCTGCAGTGACTGGAATGCAGGCTCGTCTTGCATCTCCCAAGACGAAAGGGTGTCTGAATCCCCTGTGGAGACCACAGAGAAAGACCTAGTTCCCCACCTCATCGCGACAGGAGGCCTCAAATCCTTTGAAAACTCCAGAGGTATGCGGAGATCAGTGCCTCCAAAGGAGACGATGCCTGACTCCTCGTGAAACTTGATAGGAGACCCAGGATTCCTGTGGCACGTGGAAAGGGACCCTTGGTCTCCCGTCTCAGCTGGAGAGGCGTCCCAATTGCCCTGCAAAGCCTCGAGGAGAATCCCGAGTTATCCCTCGCAACTAAGCAGGAGTCCTGACATGGCTGAACACACACGTGTGTGGAAGGGCCATCCCCGTCGTAACTCGAGAATATACCCCAGGTTCCCGCCGCAACTCGAGAAAAACCATGAGACTTCCCCCTCGCCGCGAGATGAGGCCCGATTCCCCTGCACTGCGTGCAGAGCAATTCCGTCTTGCACATCACACATGAAAGGAGCCTTGATTTCCTTGATGGCACTCCAGAGAAACCCCAAGAACACTGTTTCAAGGCTAGAGGGATCCTGAGGTCACTGTAGCAACACGAAAGAGCTCCGTGGACCAAAAATCAACTCGAAAAGAGAGGTTAGTCCCTGGCTTCGACTCCTGAGGAATACCACCTTACCACAAGCACCTCAAGAGGAGGCTTCTCTCAGCTCTAGGTATGTGAGAGGGATCCTGAGTTTGCGGCCTCAAGTGGAATGGACACCGCGATGCCCTGACTCGAAATAAGGCCGGATATCCCTGCAGTGACTTGAATGCAGGCTCGTCTTGCATCTCCCAAGAAGAAAGGATGTCTGAATCCCCTGTGGAGACCACAGAGAAACACCTAGTTCCCCACCTCATCGCGACCGGAGGCCTCACATCCTTTGAAAACTCCAGAGGTACGCGGAGATCAGTGCCTCCAAAGGAGACGATGCCTGACTCCTCGTGAAACTTGATAGGAGTCCCAGGATTCTTGTGGCACGTGGAAAGGGACCCTTGGTCTCCCGCCTCAGCTGGAGAGGCGTTCCAATTGCCCTGCCAAGCCTCGAGGAGAATCCCGAGTTGTCCCTCGCAACTAGGCAGGAGTCCTGACGTGGCTGAAGAAACACGTGGGTGGAAGGGCCATCCCCGTCGTAACTCGAGAATATACCCCAGGTTCCCGCCGCAACTCGAGAAAAACCATGAGACTTCCCCCTCGATGCGAGATGAGGCCCGATTCCCCTGTACTGCGTGCAGAGCAATTCCGTCTTGCACATCACACATGAAAGGAGCCTTGATTTCCTTGATGGCACTCCAGAGAAACCCCAAGAACACTGTTTCAAGGCTAGAGGGATCCTGAGGTCACTGTAGCAACACGAAAGAACTCTGTGGACCAAAAATCAACTCGAAAAGAGAGGTTAGTCCCTGGATTCGTCTCCAGAGGAATACCACCTTACCACAAGCACCTCAAGAGGAGGCTTCTCTCAGCTCTAGGTATGTGAGAGGGACCCTGAGTTTGCGGCCTCAAGTGGAATGGACACCGCGATGCCCTGACTCGAAATAAGGCCGGATATCCCTGCAGTGACTGGAATGCAGGCTCGTCTTGCATCTCCCAAGACGAAAGGGTGTCTGAATCCCCTGTGGAGACCACAGAGAAAGACCTAGTTCCCCACCTCATCGCGACAGGAGGCCTCAAATCCTTTGAAAACTTCAGAGGTATGCGGAGATCAGTGCCTCCAAAGGAGACAATGCCTGACTCCTCGTGAAACTTGATAGGAGACCCAGGATTCCTGTGGCACGTGGAAAGGGACCCTTGGTCTCCCGTCTCAGCTGGAGAGGCGTCCCAATTGCCCTGCAAAGCCTCGAGGAGAATCCCGAGTTGTCCCTCGCAACTAAGCAGGAGTCCTGACATGGCTGAACACACACGTGTGTGGAAGGGCCATCCCCGTCGTAACTCGAGAATATACCCCAGGTTCCCGCCGCAACTCGAGAAAAACCATGAGACTTCCCCCTCGCCGCGAGATGAGGCCCGATTCCCCTGCACTGCGTGCAGAGCAATTCCGTGTTGCACATCACACATGAAAGGAGCCTTGATTTCCTTGATGGCACTCCAGAGAAACCCCAAGAACACTGTTTCAAGGCTAGAGGGATCCTGAGGTCACTGTAGCAACACGAAAGAGCTCCGTGGACCAAGAATCAACACGAGATGAGAGGTTAGTCCCTGGCTTCGACTCCTGAGGAATACCACCTTACCACAAGCACCTCAAGAGGAGGCTTCTCTCAGCTCTAGGTATGTGAGAGGGATCCTGAGTTTGCGGCCTCAAGTGGAATGGACACCGCGATGCCCTGACTCGAAATAAGGCCGGATATCCCTGCAGTGACTTCAATGCAGGCTCGTCTTGCATCTCCCAAGACGAAAGGATGTCTGAATCCCCTGTGGAGACCACAGAGAAATACCTAGTTCCCCACCTCATCGCGACCGGAGGCCTCACATCCTTTGAAAACTCCAGAGGTACGCGGAGATCAGTGCCTCCAAAGGAGACGATGCCTGACTTCTCGTGAAACTTGATAGGAGTCCCAGGTTTCCTGTGGCACTTGGAAAGGGACTCTTGGACTCCCGCCTCAGCTGGAGAGGCGTCCCAATTGCCCTGCCAAGCCTCGAGGAGAATCCAGAGTTGTCCCTCGCAACTAGGCAGGAGTCCTGACGTGGCTGAACAAACACGTGGGTGGAAGGGCCATCCCCGTCGTAACTCGAGAATATACCCCAGGTTCCCGCCGCAACTCGAGAAAAACCATGAGACTTCCCCCTCGCTGCGAGATGAGGCCCGATTCCCCTGCACTGCGTGCAGAGCAATTCCGTGTTGCACATCACACATGAAAGGAGCCTTGATTTCCTTGATGGCACTCCAGAGAAACCCCAAGAACACTGTTTCAAGGCTAGAGGGATCCTGAGGTCACTGTAGCAACACGAAAGAGCTCCGTGGGCCAAAAATCAACTCGAGATGAGAGGTTAGTCCCTGGCTTCGACTCCAGAGGAATACCACCTTACCACAAGCACCTCAAGAGGATGCTTCTCTCAGCTCTAGGTATGTGAGAGGGACCCTGAGTTTGCGGCCTCAAGTGGAATGGACACCGCGATGCCCTGACGCGAAATAAGGCTGGAGATCCCTTCAGTGACTTGAATGCAGGCTCGTCTTGCATCTCCCAAGATGAAAGGATGTCTGAATCCCCTGTGGAGACCACAGAGAAAGAACTAGTTCCCCACCTCATCGCGACCGGAGGCCTCACATCCTTTGAAAACTCCAGAGGTACACGGAGATCAGTGCCTCCAAAGGAGACGATGCCTGACTCCTCGTGAAACTTGATAGGAGTCCCAGGATTCCTGTGGCACGTGGAAAGGGACCCTTGGTCTCCCGCCTCAGCTGGAGAGGCGTCCCAATTGCCTTGCCAAGCCTCGAGGAGAATCCCGAGTTGTGTCTCGCAACTAGGCAAGAGTCCTGACGAGGCTGAACAAACACGTGTGTGGAAGGGCCATCCCCGTCGTAACTCGAGAATATACCCCAGGTTCCCGCCGCAACTCGAGAAAAACCATGAGACTTCCCCCTCGCCGCGAGATGAGGCCCGATTTCCCTGCACTGCGTGCAGAGCAATTCTGTGTTGCACATCACACAAGAAAGGAGCCTTGATTTCCTTCATGGCACTCCAGAGAAACCCCAAGAACACTGTTTCAAGGCTAGAGGGATCCTGAGGTCACTGTAGCAACACGAAAGAGCTCCGTGGACCAAAAATCAACTCGAGATGAGAGGTTAGTCCCTGGCTTCGACTCCAGAGGAATACCACCTTACCACAAGCACCTCAAGAGGAGGCTTCTCTCAGCTCTAGGTATGTGAGAGGGACCCTGAGTTTGTGGCCTCAAGTGGAATGGACACCGCAATGCCCTGACTCGAAATAAGGCCGGATATCCCTGCAGTGACTGGAATGCAGGCTCGTCTTGCATCTCCCAAGACGAAAGGGTGTCTGAATCCCCTGTGGAGACCACAGAGAAAGATCTAGTTCCCCACCTCATCGCGACAGGAGGCCTCAAATCCTTTGAAAACTCCAGAGGTATGCGGAGATCAGTGCCTCCAAAGGAGACGATGCCTGACTCCTCGTGAAACTTGATAGGAGACCCAGGATTCCTGTGGCACGTGGAAAGGGACCCTTGGTCTCCCGTCTCAGCTGGAGAGGCGTCCCAATTGCCCTGCAAAGCCTCGAGGAGAATCCCGAGTTGTCCCTCGCAACTAGGCAGGAGTCCTGACATGGCTGAACACACACGTGTGTGGAAGGGCCATCCCCGTCGTAACTCGAGAATATATCCCAGGTTACGGCCGCAACTCGAGAAAAACCATGAGACTTCCCCCTCGCCGCGAGATGAGGCTCGATTCCCCTGCACTGCGTGCAGAGCAATTCCGTGTTGCACATCACACATGAAAGGAGCCTTGATTTCCTTGATGGCACTCCAGAGAAACCCCAAGAACACTGTTTCAAGGCTAGAGGGATCCTGAGGTCACTGTAGCAACACGAAAGAGCTCCGTGGACCAAGAATCAACACAAGATGAGAGGTTAGTCCCTGGCTTCGACTCCTGAGGAATACCACCTTACCACAAGCACCTCAAGAGGAGGCTTCTCTCAGCTCTAGGTATGTGAGAGGGATCCTGAGTTTGCGGCCTCAAGTGGAATGGACACCGCGATGCCCTGACTCGAAATAAGGCCGGATATCCCTGCAGTGACTTGAATGCAGGCTCGTCTTGCATCTCCCAAGAAGAAAGGATTTCTGAATCCCCTGTGGAGACCACAGAGAAACACCTAGTTCCCCACCTCATCGCGACCGGAGGCCTCACATCCTTTGAAAATTCCAGAGGTACGCGGAGATCAGTGCCTCCAAAGGAGACGATGCCTGACTCCTGGTGAAACTTGATAGGAGTCCCAGGATTCTTGTGGCACGTGGAAAGGGACCCTTGGTCTCCCGCCTCACCTGGAGAGGCGTCCCAATTGCCCTGCCAAGCCTCGAGGAGAATCCCGAGTTGTCCCTCGCAACTAGGCAGGAGTCCTGACGTGGCTGAACAAACACGTGGGTGGAAGGGCCATCCCCGTCGTAACTCGAGAATATACCCCAGGTTCCCGCCGCAACTCGAGAAAAACCATGAGACTTCCCCCTCGATGCGAGATGAGGCCCGTTTCCCCTGTACTGCGTGCAGAGCAATTCCGTCTTGCACATCACACATGAAAGGAGCCTTGATTTCCTTGATGGCACTCCAGAGAAACCCCAAGAACACTGTTTCAAGGATAGAGGGATCCTGAGGTCACTGTAGCAACACGAAAGAACTCTGTGGACCAAAAATCAACTCGAAAAGAGAGGTTAGTCCCTGGATTCGTCTCCAGAGGAATACCACCTTACCACAAGCACCTCAAGAGGAGGCTTCTCTCAGCTCTAGGTATGTGAGAGGGACCCTGAGTTTGCGGCCTCAAGTGGAATGGACACCGCGATGCCCTGACTCGAAATAAGGCCGGATATCCCTGCAGTGACTTCAATGCAGGCTCGTCTTGCATCTCCCAGGACGAAAGGATGTCTGAATCCCCTGTGGAAAGCTCAGAGAAAGACTTAGTTCCCCACTTCATCGCGACCGATAGCCGCACATCCTTTGAAAACTCCAGAGGTACGCGGAGATCAGTGCCTCCAAAGGAGACGATGCCTGGCTCCTCGTGAAACTTGATAGGAGTCCCAGGATTCCTGTGGCACTTGGAAAGGGACACTTGGTCTCCCGCCTCAGCTGGAGAGGCGTCCCAATTGCCCTGCCAAGCCTCGAGGAGAATCCAGAGTTGTCCCTCGCAACTAGGCAGGAGTCCTGACGTCGCTGAAGAAACACGTGGGTGGAAGGGCCATCCCCGTCGTAACTCGAGAATATACCCCAGGTTCCCGCCGCAACTCGAGAAAAACCATGAGACTTCCCCCTCGCCGCGAGATGAGACCCGATTCCCCTGCACTGCGTGCAGAGCAATTCCGTGTTGCACATCACACATGAAAGGAGCCTTGATTTCCTTGATGGCACTCCAGAGAAACCCCAAGAACACTGTTTCAAGGCTAGAGGGATCCTGAGGTCACTGTAGAAACACGAAAGAGCTCCGTGGACCAAGAATCAACACGAGATGAGAGGTTAGTCCCTGGCTTCGACTCCTGAGGAATACCACCTTACCACAGCACCTCAAGAGGAGGCTTCTCTCAGCTCTAGGTATGTGAGAGGGATCCTGAGTTTGCGGCCTCAAGTGGAATGGACACCGCGATGCCCTGACTCGAAATAAGGCCGGATATCCCTGCAGTGACTTGAATGCAGGCTCGTCTTGCATCTCGCAAGAAGAAAGGATGTCTGCATCCCCTGTGGAGACCACTGAGAAACACATAGTTCCCCACCTCATCGCGACCGGAGGCCTCACATCCTTTGAAAACTCCAGAGGTACGCGGACATCAGTGCCTCCAAAGGAGACGATGCCTGACTCCTCGTGAAACTTGATAGGAGTCCCAGGATTCTTGTGGCACGTGGAAAGGGACCCTTGGTCTCCCGCTCAGCTGGAGAGGCGTCCCAATTGCCCTGCCAAGCCTCGAGGAGAATCCCGAGTTGCCCCTCGCGACTAGGCAGGAGAACTGACGTGGCTGAACAAACACGTGGGTGGAAGGGCCATCCCCGTCGTAACTCGAGAATATACCCCAGGTTCCCGCCGCAACTCGAGAAAAACCATGAGACTTCCCCCTCGATGCAAGATGAGGCCTGATTCCCCTGTACTGCGTGCAGAGCAATTCCGTCTTGCACATCACACATGAAAGGAACCTTGATTTCCTTGATGGCACTCCAGAGAAACCCCAAGAACACTGTTTCAAGGATTGAGGGATCCTGAGGTCACTGTAGCAACACGAAAGAACTCTGTGGACCAAAAATCAACTCGAAAAGAGAGGTTAGTCCCTGGATT
Source organism: Cervus elaphus (assembly GCF_910594005.1). NCBI lineage: Eukaryota > Metazoa > Chordata > Mammalia > Artiodactyla > Cervidae > Cervus > Cervus elaphus. The sequence goes on along the minus strand of NC_057834.1, from coordinate 7,652,109 downwards.
CGTCTCCAGAGGAATACCACCTTACCACAAGCACCTCAAGAGGAGGCTTCTCTCAGCTCTAGGTATGTGAGAGGGACCCTGAGTTTGCGGCCTCAAGTGGAATGGACACCGCGATGCCCTGACTCGAAATAAGGCCGGATATCCCTGCAGTGACTTCAATGCAGGCTCGTCTTGCATCTCCCAGGAAGAAAGGATGTCTGAATCCCCTGTGGAAAGCACAGAGAAAGACTTAGTTCCCCACCTCATGGCGACCGATAGCCTCACATCCTTTGAAAACTCCAGAGGTACGCGGAGATCAGTGCCTCCAAAGGAGACGATGCCTGACTCCTCGTGAAACTTGATAGGAGTCCCAGGATTCCTGGGGCACTTGGAAAGGGACACTTGGTCTCCCGCCTCAGCTGGAGAGGCGTCCCAATTGCCCTGCCAAGCCTCGAGGAGAATCCAGAGTTGTCCCTCGCAACTAGGCAGGAGTCCTGACGTCGCTGAAGAAACACGTGGGTGGAAGGGCCATCCCCGTCGTAACTCGAGAATATACCCCAGGTTCCCGCCGCAACTCGAGAAAAACCATGAGACTTCCCCCTCGCCGCGAGATGAGGCCCGATTCCCCTGCACTGCGTGCAGAGCAATTCCGTGTTGCACATCACACATGAAAGGAGCCTTGATTTCCTTGATGGCACTCCAGAGAAACCCCAAGAACACTGTTTCAAGGCTAGAGGGATCCTGAGGTCACTGTAGCAACACGAAAGAGCTCCGTGGGCCAAAAATCAACTCGAGATGAGAGGTTAGTCCCTGGCTTCGACTCCAGAGGAATACCACCTTACCACAAGCACCTCAAGAGGAGGCTTCTCTCAGCTCTAGGTAAGTGAGAGGGACCCTGAGTTTGCGGCCTCAAGTGGAATGGACACCGCGATGCCCTGACGCGAAATAAGGCTGGATATCCCTGCAGTGACTTGAATGCAGGCTCGTCTTGCATCTCCCAAGATGAAAGGATGTCTGAATCCCCTGTGGAGACCACAGAGAAAGACCTAGTTCCACACCTCATCACGACCGGAGGCCTCACATCCTTTGAAAACTCCAGAGGTACGCAGAGATCAGTGCCTCCAAAGGAGACGATGCCTGACTCCTCGTGAAACTTGATAGGAGTCCCAGGATTCCTGTGGCACGTGGAAAGGGACCCTTGGTCTCACGTCTCAGCTGGAGAGGCGTCCCAATTGCCCTGCAAAACCTCGAGGAGAATCCCGAGTTGTCCCTCGCAACTAGGCAGGAGTCCTGACGTCGCTGAACAAACACGTGGGTGGAAGGGCCATCCCCGTCGTAACTCGAGAATATACCCCAGGTTCCCGCCGCAACTCGAGAAAAACCATGAGACTTCCCCCTCGATGCGAGATGAGGCCCGATTCCCCTGTACTGCGTGCAGAGCAATTCCGTCTTGCACATCACACATGAAAGGAGCCTTGATTTCCTTGATGGCACTCCAGAGAAACCCCAAGATCACTGTTTCAAGGATAGAGGGATCCTGAGGTCACTGTAGCAACACGAAAGAACTCTGTGGACCAAAAATCAACTCGAAAAAGAGGTTAGTCCCTGGATTCGTCTCCAGAGGAATACCACCTTACCACAAGCACCTCAAGAGGAGGCTTCTCTCAGCTCTAGGTATGTGAGAGGGACCCTGAGTTTGCGGCCTCAAGTGGAATGGACACCGCGATGCCCTGACTCGAAATAAGGCCGGATATCCCTGCAGTGACTTCAATGCAGGCTCGTCTTGCATCTCCCAGGACGAAAGGATGTCTGAATCCCCTGTGGAAAGCACAGAGAAAGACTTAGTTCCCCACCTCATCGCGACCGATAGCCTCACATCCTTTGAAAACTCCAGAGGTACGTGGAGATCAGTGCCTCCAAAGGAGACGATGCCTGACTCCTCGTGAAACTTGATAGGAGTCCCAGGATTCCTGTGGCACTTGGAAAGGGACACTTGGTCTCCCGCCTCAGCTGGAGAGGCGTCCCAATTGCCCTGCCAAGCCTCGAGGAGAATTCAGAGTTGTCCCTCGCAACTAGGCAGGAGTCCTGACGTCGCTGAAGAAACACGTGGGTGGAAGGGCCATCCCCGTCGTAACTCGAGAATATACCCCAGGTTCCCGCCGCAACTCGAGAAAAACCATGAGACTTCCCCCTCGCCGCGAGATGAGGCCCGATTCCCCTGCACTGCGTGCAGAGCAATTCCGTCTTGCACATCACACATGAAAGGAGCCTTGATTTCCTTGATGGCACTCCAGAGAAACCCCAAGAACACTGTTTCAAGGCTAGAGGGATCCTGAGGTCACTGTAGCAACACGAAAGAGCTCCGTGGGCCAAAAATCAACTCGAGATGAGAGGTTAGTCCCTGGCTTCGACTCCAGAGGAATACCACGTTACCACAAGCACCTCAAGAGGAGGCTTCTCTCAGCTCTAGGTATCTGAGAGGGACCCTGAGTTTGCGGCCTCAAGTGGAATGGACACCGCGATGCCCTGACGCGAAATAAGGCTGGATATCCCTGCAGTGACTTGAATGCAGGCTCGTCTTGCATCTCCCAAGATGAAAGGATGTCTGAATCCCCTGTGGAGACCACAGAGAAAGACCTAGTTCCCCACCTCATCGCGACCGGAGGCTTCACATCCTTTGAAAACTCCAGAGGTACGCGGAGATCAGTGCCTCCAAAGGAGACGATGCCTGACTCCTCGTGAAACTTGATAGGAGTCCCAGGATTCCTGTGGCACGTGGAAAGGGAGCCATGGTCTCCCGCCTCAGCTGGAGAGGCGTCCCAATTGCCTTGCCAAGCCTCGAGGAGAATCCCGAGTTGTGTCTCGCAACTAGGCAAGAGTCCTGACGTGGCTGAACAAACACGTGTGTGGAAGGGCCATCCCCGTCGTAACTCGAGAATATACCCCAGGTTCCCGCCGCAACTCGAGAAAAACCATGAGACTTCCCCCTCGCCGCGAGATGAGGCCCGATTCCCCTGCACTGCGTGCAGAGCAATTCTGTGTTGCACATCACACATGAAAGGAGCCTTGATTTCCTTCATGGAACTCCAGAGAAACCCCAAGAACAGTGTTTCAAGGATAGAGGGATTCTGAGGTCACTGTAGCAACAGGAAAGAGCTCCGTGGACCAAAAATCAACTCGAGATGAGAGGTTAGTCCCTGGCTTCGACTCCAGAGGAATACCACCTTACCACAAGCACCTCAAGAGTAGGCTTCTCTCAGCTCTAGGTATGTGAGAGGGACCCTGAGCTTGCGGCCTCAAGTGGAATGGACACCGCGATGCCCTGACTCGAAATAAGGCCGGATATCCCTGCAGTGACTTGAATGCAGGCTCGTCTTGCATCTCCCAAGAAGAAAGGATGTCTGAATCCCCTGTGGAGACCACAGAGAAACACCTAGTTCCCCACCTCATCGCGACCGGAGGCCTCACATCCTTTGAAAACTCCAGAGGTACGCGGAGATCAGTGCCTCCAAAGGAGACGATGCCTGACTCCTCGTGAAACTTGATAGGAGTCCCAGGATTCCTGTGGCACGTGGAAAGGGACCCTTGGTCTCCCGCCTCAGCTGGAGAGGCGTTCCAATTGCCCTGCCAAGCCTCGAGGAGAATCCCGAGTTGTCCCTCGCAACTAGGCAGGAGTCCTGACGTGGCTGAACAAACACGTGGGTGGAAGGGCCATCCCCGTCGTAACTCGAGAATATACCCCAGGTTCCCGCCGCACTCGAGAAAAACCATGAGACTTCCCCCTCGATGCGAGATGAGGCCCGATTCCCCTGTACTGCGTGCAGAGCAATTCCGTCTTGCACATCACACATGAAAGGAGCCTTGATTTGCTTGATGGCACTCCAGAGAAACCCCAAGAACACTGTTTCAAGGATAGAGGGATCCTGAGGTCACTGTAGCAACACGAAAGAACTCTGTGGACCAAAAATCAACTCGAAAAGAGAGGTTAGTCCCTGGCTTCGTCTCCAGAGGAATACCACCTTACCACAAGCACCTCAAGAGGAGGCTTCTCTCAGCTCTAGGTATGTGAGAGGGACCCTGAGTTTGCGGCCTCAAGTGGAATGGACACCGCGATGCCCTGACTCGAAATAAGGCCGGATATCCCTGCAGTGACTTCAATGCAGGCTCGTCTTGCATCTCCCAGGACGAAAGGATGTCTGAATCCCCTGTGGAAAGCACAGAGAAAGACTTAGTTCCCACCTCATCGCGACCGATAGCCTCACATCCTTTGAAAACTCCAGAGGTACGCGGAGATCAGTGCCTCCAAAGGAGACGATGCCTGACTCCTCGTGAAACTTGATAGGAGTCCCAGGATTCCTGTGGCACTTGGAAAGGGACACTTGGTCTCCCGCCTCAGCTGGAGAGGCGTCCCAATTGCCCTGCCAAGCCTCGAGGAGAATCCAGAGTTGTCCCTCGCAACTAGGCAGGAGTCCTGACGTTGCTGAAGAAACACGTGGGTGGAAGCGCCATCCCCGTCGTAACTCGAGAATATACCCCAGGTTCCCGCCGCAACTCGAGAAAAACCATGAGACTTCCCCCTCGCCGCGAGATGAGGCCCGATTCCCCTGCACTGCGTGCAGAGCAATTCCGTGTTGCACATCACACATGAAAGGAGCCTTGATTTCCTTGATGGCACTCCAGAGAAACCCCAAGAACACTGTTTCAAGGCTAGAGGGATCCTGAGGTCACTGTAGCAACACGAAAGAGCTCCGTGGGCCAAAAATCAACTCGAGATGAGAGGTTAGTCCCTGGCTTCGACTCCAGAGGAATACCACCTTACCACAAGCACCTCAAGAGGAGGCTTCTCTCAGCTCTAGGTATGTGAGAGGGACCCTGAGTTTGCGGCCTCAAGTGGAATGGACACCGCGATGCCCTGACGCGAAATAAGGCTGGATATCCCTGCAGTGACTTGAATGCAGGCTCGTCTTGCATCTCCCAAGATGAAAGGATGTCTGAATCCCCTGTGGAGACCACAGAGAAAGACCTAGTTCCCCACCTCATCGCGACCGGAGGCCTCACATCCTTTGAAAACTCCAGAGGTACGCGGAGATCAGTGCCTCCAAAGGATACGATGCCTGACTCATCGTGAAACTTGATAGGAGACCGAGGATTCCTGTGGCACGTGGAAAGGGACCCTTGGTCTCCCGTCTCAGCTGGAGAGGCGTCGCAATTGCCCTGCAAAACCTCGAGGAGAATCCCGAGTTCTCCCTCGCAACTAGGCAGGAGTCCTGACGTCGCTGAAGAAACACGTGGGTGGAAGGGCCATCCCCGTCGTAACTCGAGAATATACCCCAGGTTCCCGCCGCAACTCGAGAAAAACCATGAGACTTCCCCCTCGCCGGGAGATGAGGCCCGATTCCCCTGCACTGCGTGCAGAGCAATTCCGTGTTGCACATCACACATGAAAGGAGCCTTGATTTCCTTGATGGCACTCCAGAGAAACCCCAAGAACACTGTTTCAAAGCTAGAGGGATCCTGAGGTCACTGTAGCAACACGAAAGAGCTCCGTGGACCTAGAATCAACACGAGATGAGAGGTTAGTCCCTGGCTTCGACTCCTGAGGAATACCACCTTACCACAAGCACCTCAAGAGGAGGCTTCTCTCAGCTCTAGGTATGTGAGAGGGACCCTGAGTTTGCGGCCTCAAGTGGAATGGACACCGCGATGCCCTGACTCGAAATAAGGCCGGATATCCCTGCAGTGACTTGAATGCAGGTTCGTCTTGCATCTCCCAAGAAAAAAGGATGTCTGAATCCCCTGTGGAGACCACAGAGAAACACCTAGTTCCCCACCTCATCGCGACCGGAGGCCTCACATCCTTTGAAAACTCCAGAGGTTCGCGGAGATCAGTGGCTCCAAAGGAGACGATGCCTGACTCCTCGTGAAACTTGATAGGCGTCCCAGGATTCTTGTGGCACGTGGAAAGGGACCCTTGGTCTCCCGCCTCAGCTGGAGAGGCGTTCCAATTGCCCTGCCAAGCCTCGAGGAGAATCCCGAGTTGTCCCTCGCAACTAGGCAGGAGTCCTGACGTGGCTGAACAAACACGTGGGTGGAAGGGTCATCCCCATCGTAACTCGAGAATATACCCTAGGTTCCCGCCGCAACTCGAGAAAAACCATGAGACTTCCCCCTCGATGCGAGATGAGGACCGATTCCCCTGTACTGCGTGCAGAGCAATTCCGTCTTGCACATCACACATGAAAGGAGCCTTGATTTCCTTGATGGCACTCCAGAGAATCCCCAAGAACACTGTTTCAAGGATAGAGGGATCCTGAGGTCACTGTAGCAACACGAAAGAACTCTGTGGACCAAAAATCAACTCGAAAAGAGAGGTTAGTCCCTGGCTTCGACTCCAGAGGAATACCACCTTACCACAAGCACCTCAAGAGGAGGCTTCTCTCAGCTCTAGGTATGTGAGAGGGACACTGAGTTTGCGGCCTCAAGTGGAATGGACACCGCGATGCCCTGACTCGAAATAAGGCCGGATATCCCTGCAGTGACTTCAATGCAGGCTCGTCTTGCATCTCCCAGGACGAAAGGATGTCTGAATCCCCTGTGGAAAGCACAGAGAAAGACTTAGTTCCCACCTCATCACGACCGATAGCCTCACATCCTTTGAAAACTCCAGAGGTACGCGGAGATCAGTGCCTCCAAAGGAGACGATGCCTGACTCCTCGTGAAACTTGATAGGAGTCCCAGGATTCCTGTGGCACTTGGAAAGGGACACTTGGTCTCCCGCCTCAGCTGGAGAGGCGTCCCAATTGCCCTGCCAAGCCTTGAGGAGAATCCAGAGTTGTCCCTCGCAACTAGGCAGGAGTCCTGACGTCGCTGAAGAAACACGTGGGTGGAAGGGCCATCTCCGTCGTAACTCGAGAATATACCCCAGGTTCCCGCCGCAACTCGAGAAAAACCATGAGACTTCCCCCTCGCCGCGAGATGAGGCCCGATTCCCCTGCACTGCGTGCAGAGCAATTCCGTGTTGCACATCACACATGAAAGGAGCCTTGATTTCCTTGATGGCACTCCAGAGAAACCCCAAGAACACTGTTTCAAGGCTAGAGGGATCGTGAGGTCACTGTAGCAACACGAAAGAGCTCCGTGGGCCAAAAATCAACTCGAGATGAGAGGTTAGTCCCTGGCTTCGACTCCAGAGGAATACCACCTTACCACAAGCACCTCAAGAGGAGGCTTCTCTCAGCTCTAGGTATGTGAGAGGGACCCTGAGTTTGCGGCCTCAAGTGGAATGGACACCGCGATGCCCTGACGCGAAATAAGGCCGGATATCCCTGCAGTGACTTCAATGCAGGCTCCTCTTGCATCTCCCAAGACGTAAGGATGTCTGAATCCCCTGTGGAAAGCACAGAGAAAGACTTAGTTTCCCACCTCATCGCGACCGATAGCCTCACATCCTTTGAAAACTCCAGAGGTACGCGGAGATCAGTGCCTCCAAAGGAGCCGATGCCTGACTCCTCGTGAAACTTGATAGGAGTCCCAGGATTCCTGTGGCACTTGGAAAGGGACACTTGGTCTCCCGCCTCAGCTGGAGAGGCGTCCCAATTGCCCTGCCAAGCCTCGAGGAGAATCCCGAGTTGTCCCTCGCAACTAGGCAGGAGTCCTGACGTCGCTGAAGAAACACGTGGGTGGAAGGGCCATCCCCGTCGTAACTCGAGAATATACCCCAGGTTCCCGCCGCAACTCGAGAAAAACCATGAGACTTCCCCCTCGCCGCGAGATGAGGCCCGATTCCCCTGCACTGCATGCAGAGCAATTCTGTGTTGCACATCACACATGAAAGGAGCCTTGATTTCCTTCATGGAACTCCAGAGAAACCCCAAGAACAGTGTTTCAAGGATAGAGGGATTCTGAGGTCACTGTAGCAACAGGAAAGAGCTCCGTGGACCAAAAATCAACTCGAGATGAGAGGTTAGTCCCTGGCTTCGACTCCAGAGGAATACCACCTTACCACAAGCACCTCAAGAGTAGGCTTCTCTCAGCTCTAGGTATGTGAGAGGGACCCTGAGCTTGCGGCCTCAAGTGGAATGGACACCGCGATGCCCTGACTCGAAATAAGGCCGGATATCCCTGCAGTGACTTGAATGCAGGCTCGTCTTGCATCTCCCAAGAAGAAAGGATGTCTGAATCCCCTGTGGAGACCACAGAGAAACACCTAGTTCCCCACCTCATCGCGACCGGAGGCCTCACATCCTTTGAAAACTCCAGAGGTACGCGGAGATCAGTGCCTCCAAAGGAGACGATGCCTGACTCCTCGTGAAACTTGATAGGAGACCCAGGATTCCTGTGGCACGTGGAAAGGGACCCTTGGTCTCCCGCCTCAGCTGGAGAGGCGTTCCAATTGCCCTGCCAAGCCTCGAGGAGAATCCCGAGTTGTCCCTCGCAACTAGGCAGGAGTCCTGACGTGGCTGAACAAACACGTGGGTGGAAGGGCCATCCCCGTCGTAACTCGAGAATATACCCCAGGTTCCCGCCGCAACTCGAGAAAAACCATGAGACTTCCCCCTCGATGCGAGATGAGGCCCGATTCCCCTGTACTGCGTGCAGAGCAATTCCGTCTTGCACATCACACATGAAAGGAGCCTTGATTTGCTTGATGGCACTCCAGAGAAACCCCAAGAACACTGTTTCAAGGCTAGAGGGATCCTGAGGTCACTGTAGCAACACGAAAGAACTCTGTGGACCAAAAATCAACTCGAAAAGAGAGGTTAGTCCCTGGATTCGTCTCCAGAGGAATACCACCTTACCACAAGCACCTCAAGAGGAGGCTTCTCTCAGCTCTAGGTATGTGAGAGGGACCCTGAGTTTGTGGCCTCAAGTGGAATGGACACCGCGATGCCCTGACTCGAAATAAGGCCGGATATCCCTGCAGTGACTTCAATGCAGGCTCGTCTTGCATCTCCCAGGACGAAAGGATGTCTGAATCCCCTGTGGAAAGCACAGAGAAAGACTTAGTTCCCACCTCATCGCGACCGATAGCCTCACATCCTTTGAAAACTCCAGAGGTACGCGGAGATCAGTGCCTCCAAAGGAGACGATGCCTGACTCCTCGTGAAACTTGATAGGAGTCCCAGGATTCCTGTGGCACTTGGAAAGGGACACTTGGTCTCCCGCCTCAGCTGGAGAGGCGTCCCAATTGCCCTGCCAAGCCTCGAGGAGAATCCAGAGTTGTCCCTCGCAACTAGGCAGGAGTCCTGACGTTGCTGAAGAAACACGTGGGTGGAAGGGCCATCCCCGTCGTAACTCGAGAATATACCCCAGGTTCCCGCCGCAACTCGAGAAAAACCATGAGACTTCCCCCTCGCCGCGAGATGAGGCCCGATTCCCCTGCACTGCGTGCAGAGCAATTCCGTGTTGCACATCACACATGAAAGGAGCCTTGATTTCCTTGATGGCACTCCAGAGAAACCCCAAGAACACTGTTTCAAGGCTAGAGGGATCCTGAGGTCACTGTAGCAACACGAAAGAGCTCCGTGGGCCAAAAATCAACTCGAGATGAGAGGTTAGTCCCTGGCTTCGACTCCAGAGGAATACCACCTTACCACAAGCACCTCAAGAGGAGGCTTCTCTCAGCTCTAGGTATGTGAGAGGGACCCTGAGTTTGCGGCCTCAAGTGGAATGGACACCGCGATGCCCTGACGCGAAATAAGGCTGGATATCCCTGCAGTGACTTGAATGCAGGCTCGTCTTGCATCTCCCAAGATGAAAGGATGTCTGAATCCCCTGTGGAGACCACAGAGAAAGACCTAGTTCCCCACCTCATCGCGACCGGAGGCCTCACATCCTTTGAAAACTCCAGAGGTACGCGGAGATCAGTGCCTCCAAAGGAGACGATGCCTGACTCATCGTGAAACTTGATAGGAGACCGAGGATTCCTGTGGCACGTGGAAAGGGACCCTTGGTCTCCCGTCTCAGCTGGAGAGGCGTCACAATTGCCCTGCAAAACCTCGAGGAGAATCCCGAGTTGTCCCTCGCAACTAGGCAGGAGTCCTGACGTCGCTGAAGAAACACGTGGGTGGAAGGGCCATCCCCGTCGTAACTCGAGAATATACCCCAGGTTCCCGCCGCAACTCGAGAAAAACCATGAGACTTCCCCCTCGCCGGGAGATGAGGCCCGATTCCCCTGCACTGCGTGCAGAGCAATTCCGTGTTGCACATCACACATGAAAGGAGCCTTGATTTCCTTGATGGCACTCCAGAGAAACCCCAAGAACACTGTTTCAAAGCTAGAGGGATCCTGAGGTCACTGTAGCAACACGAAAGAGCTCCGTGGACCAAGAATCAACACGAGATGAGAGGTTAGTCCCTGGCTTCGACTCCTGAGGAATACCACCTTACCACAAGCACCTCAAGAGGAGGCTTCTCTCAGCTCTAGGTATGTGAGAGGGATCCTGAGTTTGCGGCCTCAAGTGGAATGGACACCGCGATGCCCTGACTCGAAATAAGGCCGGATATCCCTGCAGTGACTTGAATGCAGGCTCGTCTTGCATCTCCCAAGAAGAAAGGATGTCTGAATCCCCTGTGGAGACCACAGTGAAACACCTAGTTCCCCACCTCATTGCGACCGGAGGCCTCACATCCTTTGAAAACTCCAGAGGTATGCGGAGATCAGTGCCTCCAAAGGAGACGATGCCTGACTCCTCGTGAAACTTGTTAGGAGTCCCAGGATTCTTGTGGCACGTGGAAAGGGACCCTTGGTCTCCCGCCTCAGCTGGAGAGGCGTTCCAAATGCCCTGCCAAGCCTCGAGGAGAATCCCGAGTTGTCCCTCGCAACTAGGCAGGAGTCCTGACGTGGCTGAACAAACACGTGGGTGGAAGGGCCATCCCCGTCGTAACTCGAGAATATACCCCAGGTTCCCGCCGCAACTCGAGAAAAACCATGAGACTTCCCCCTCGCCGCGAGATGAGGCCCGATTCCCCTGTACTGCGTGCAGAGCAATTCCGTCTTGCACATCACACATGAAAGGAGCCTTGATTTCCTTGATGGCACTCCAGAGAAACCCCAAGAACACTGTTTCAAGGATAGAGGGATCCTGAGGTCACTGTAGCAACACGAAAGAACTCTGTGGACCAAAACTCAACTCGAAAAGAGAGGTTAGTCCCTGGATTCGTCTCCAGAGGAATACCACCTTACCACAAGCACCTCAAGAGGAGGCTTCTCTCAGCTCTAGGTATGTGAGAGGGACCCTGAGTTTGCGGCCTCAAGTGGAATGGACACCGCGATGCCCTGACTCGAAATAAGGCCGGATATCCCTGCAGTGACTTCAATGCAGGCTCGTCTTGCATCTCCCAGGACGAAAGGATGTCTGAATCCCCTGTGGAAAGCACAGAGAAAGACTTAGTTCCCCACCTCATCGCGACCGATAGCCTCACATCCTTTGAAAACTCCAGAGGTACGCGGAGATCAGTGCCTCCAAAGGAGACGATGCCTGACTCCTCGTGAAACTTGATAGGAGTCCAAGGATTCCTGTGGCACTTGGAAAGGGACACTTGGTCTCCCGCCTCAGCTGGAGAGGCGTCCCAATTGCCCTGCCAAGCCTCGAGGAGAATCCAGAGTTGTCCCTCGCAACTAGGCAGGAGTCCTGACGTCGCTGAAGAAACACGTGGGTGGAAGGGCCATCCCCGTCGTAACTCGAGAATATACCCCAGGTTCCCGCCGCAACTCGAGAAAAACCATGAGACTTCCCCCTCGCCGCGAGATGAGGCCCGATTCCCCTGCACTGCATGCAGAGCAATTCCGTGTTGCACATCACACATGAAAGGAGCCTTGATTTCCTTGATGGCACTCCAGAGAATCCCCAAGAACACTGTTTCAAGGCTAGAGGGATCCTGAGGTCACTGTAGCAACACGAAAGAGCTCCGTGGGCCAAAAATCAACTCGAGATGAGAGGTTAGTCCCTGGCTTCGACTCCAGAGGAATACCACCTTACCACAAGCACCTCAAGAGGAGGCTTCTCTCAGCTCTAGGTATGTGAGAGGGACCCTGAGTTTGCGGCCTCAAGTGGAATGGACACCGCGATGCCCTGACGCGAAATAAGGCCGGATATCCTTGCAGTGACTTGAATGCAGGCTCGTCTTGCATCTCCCAAGATTAAAGGATGTCTGAATCCCCTGTGGAGACCTCAGAGAAAGACCTAGTTCCCCACCTCATCGCGACCGGAGACCTCACATCCTTTGAAAACTCCAGAGGTACGCGGAGATCAGTGCCTCCAAAGGAGACGATGCCTGACTCCTCGTGAAACTTGATAGGAGTCCCAGGATTCCTGTGGCACGTGGAAAGGGACCCATGGTCTCACGCCTCAGCTGGAGAGGCATCCCAATTGCCTTGCAAGCCTCGAAGAGAATCCCGAGTTGTGTCTCGCAACTAGGCAAGAGTCCTGACGTGGCTGAACAAACACGAGTGTGGAAGGGCCATCCCCGTCGTAACTCGAGAATATACCCCAGGTTCCCGCCGCAACTCGAGAAAAACCATGAGACATCCCCCTCGCCGCGAGATGAGGCCCGATTCCCCTGCACTGCGTGCAGAGCAATTCTGTGTTGCACATCACACATGAAAGGAGCCTTGATTTCCTTCATGGCACTCCAGAGAAACCCCAAGAACACTGTTTCAAGGCTGGAGGGATCCTGAGGTCACTGTAGCAGCAGGAAAGAACTCTGTGGACCAAAAATCAACTCGAGATGAGAGGTTAGTCCCTGGCTTCGACTCCAGAGGAATACCACCTTACCAGAAGCACCTCAAGAGGAGGCTTCTCTCAGCTCTAGGTATGTGAGAGGGACCCTAAGTTTGCGGCCTCAAGTGGAATGGACACCGCGATGCCCTGACTCGAAATAAGGCCGGATATCCCTGCAGTGACTGGAATGCAGGCTCGTCTTGCATCTCCCAAGACGAAAGGGTGTCTGAATCCCCTGTGGAGACCACAGAGAAAGACCTAGCTCCCCACCTCATCGCGACAGGAGGCCTCAAATCCTTTGAAAACTCCAGAGGTATGCGGAGATCAGTGCCTCCAAAGGAGACGATGCCGGACTCCTCGTGAAACTTGATAGGAGACCCAGGATTCCTGTGGCACGTGGAAAGGGACCCTTGGTCTCCCGCCTCAGCTGGAGAGGCGTCCCAATTGCCTTGCCAAGCCTCGAGGAGAATCCCGAGTTGTCCCTCGCAACTAGGCAGGAGTCCTGACATGGCTGAACAAACACGTGTGTGGAAGGGCCATCCCCGTCGTAACTCGAGAATATACCCCAGGTTCCCGCCGCAACTCGATAAAAACCATGAGACTTCCCCCTCGCCGCGAGATGTGGCCCGTTTCCCCTGCACTGCGTGCAGAGCAATTCCGTGTTGCACATCACACATGAAAGGAGCCTTGATTTCCTTGATGGCACTCCAGAGAAACCTCAAGAACACTGTTTCAAGGCTAGAGGGATCCTGAGGTCACTGTAGCAACACGAAAGAGCTCCGTGGACCAAAAATCAACTCGAGATGAGAGGTTAGTCCCTGGCTTCGACTCCAGAGGAATACCACCTTACCACAAGCACCTCAAGAGGAGGCTTCTCTCAGCTCTAGGTATGTGAGAGGGACCCTGAGTTTGCGGCCTCAAGTGGAATGGACACCGCGATGCCCTGACTCGAAATAAGGCCGGATATCCCTGCAGTGCCTGGAATGCAGGCTCGTCTTGCATCTCCCAAGACGAAAGGGTGTCTGAATCCCCTGTGGAGACCACAGAGAAAGACCTAGTTCCCCACCTCATCGCGACATGAGGCCTCAAATCCTTTGAAAACTCCAGAGGTATGCGGAGATCAGTGCCTCCAAAGGAGACGATGCCTGACTCCTCGTGAAACTTGATAGGAGACCCAGGATTCCTGTGGCACGTGGAAAGGGACCCTTGGTCTCCCGTCTCAGCTGGAGAGGCGTCCCAATTGCCCTGCAAAGCCTCGAGGAGAATCCCGAGTTGTCCCTCGCAACTAGGCAGGAGTCCTGACGTCGCTGAAGAAACACGTGGGTGGAAGGGCCATCCCCGTCGTAACTCGAGAATATACCCCAGGTTCCCGCCGCAACTCGAGAAAAACCATGAGACTTCCCCCTCGCCGCGAGATGAGGCCCGATTCCCCTGCACTGCGTGCAGAGCAATTCCGTGTTGCACATCACACATGAAAGGAGCCTTGATTTCCTTGATGGCACTCCAGAGAAACCCCAAGAACACTGTTTCAAGGCTAGAGGGATCCTGAGGTCACTGTAGCAACACGAAAGAGCTCCGTGGGCCAAAAATCAACTCGAGATGAGAGGTTAGTCCCTGGCTTCGACTCCAGAGGAATACCACCTTACCAGAAGCACCTCAAGAGGAGGCTTCTCTCAGCTCTAGGTATGTGAGAGGGACCCTAAGTTTGCGGCCTCAAGTGGAATGGACACCGCGATGCCATGACGCGAAATAAGGCTGGATATCCCTGCAGTGACTTGAATGCAGGCTCGTCTTGCATCTCCCAAGATGAAAGGATGTCTGAATCCCCTGTGGAGACCACAGAGAAAGACCTAGTTCCCCACCTCATCGCGACCGGAGGCCTCACATCCTTTGAAAACTCCAGAGGTACGCGGAGATCAGTGCCTCCAAAGGAGACGATGCCTGACTCCTCGTGAAACTTGTTAGGAGTCCCAGGATTCTTGTGGCACGTGGAAAGGGACCCTTGGTCTCCCGCCTCAGCTGGAGAGGCGTTCCAAATGCCCTGCCAAGCCTCGAGGAGAATCCCGAGTTGTCCCTCGCAACTAGGCAGGAGTCCTGACGTGGCTGAACAAACACGTGTGTGGAAGGGCCATCCCCGTCGTAACTCGAGAATATACCCCAGGTTCCCGCCGCAACTCGAGAAAAACCATGAGACTTCCCCCTCGCCGCGAGATGAGGCCCGATTCCCCTGTACTGCGTGCAGAGCAATTCCGTCTTGCACATCACACATGAAAGGAGCCTTGATTTCCTTGATGGCACTCCAGAGAAACCCCAAGAACACTGTTTCAAGGATAGAGGGATCCTGAGGTCACTGTAGCAACACGAAAGAACTCTGTGGACCAAAAATCAACTCGAAAAGAGAGGTTAGTCCCTGGATTCGTCTCCAGAGGAATACCACCTTACCACAAGCACCTCAAGAGGAGGCTTCTCTCAGCTCTAGGTATGTGAGAGGGACCCTGAGTTTGCGGCCTCAAGTGGAATGGACACCGCGATGCCCTGACTCGAAATAAGGCCGGATATCCCTGCAGTGACTTCAATGCAGGCTCGTCTTGCATCTCCCAGGACGAAAGGATGTCTGAATCCCCTGTGGAAAGCACAGAGAAAGACTTAGTTCCCCACCTCATCGCGACCGATAGCCTCACATCCTTTGAAAACTCCAGAGGTACGCGGAGATCAGTGCCTCCAAAGGAGACGATGCCTGACTCCTCGTGAAACTTGATAGGAGTCCAAGGATTCCTGTGGCACTTGGAAAGGGCCACTTGGTCTCCCGCCTCAGCTGGAGAGGCGTCCCAATTGCCCTGCCAAGCCTCGAGGAGAATCCAGAGTTGTCCCTCGCAACTAGGCAGGAGTCCTGACGTCGCTAAGGAAACACGTGGGTGGAAGGGCCATCCCCGTCGTAACTCGAGAATATACCCCAGGTTCCCGCCGCAACTCGAGAAAAACCATGAGACTTCCCCCTCGCCGCGAGATGAGGCCCGATTCCCCTGCACTGCATGCAGAGCAATTCCGTGTTGCACATCACACATGAAAGGAGCCTTGATTTCCTTGATGGCACTCCAGAGAATCCCCAAGAACACTGTTTCAAGGCTAGAGGGATCCTGAGGTCACTGTAGCAACACGAAAGAGCTCCGTGGGCCAAAAATCAACTCGAGATGAGAGGTTAGTCCCTGGCTTCGACTCCAGAGGAATACCACCTTACCACAAGCACCTCAAGAGGAGGCTTCTCTCAGCTCTAGGTATGTGAGAGGGACCCTGAGTTTGCGGCCTCAAGTGGAATGGACACCGCGATGCCCTGACGCGAAATAAGGCCGGATATCCCTGCAGTGACTTGAATGCAGGCTCGTCTTGCATCTCCCAAGATTAAAGGATGTCTGAATCCCCTGTGGAGACCTCAGAGAAAGACCTAGTTCCCCACCTCATCGCGACCGGAGACCTCACATCCTTTGAAAACTCCAGAGGTACGCGGAGATCAGTGCCTCCAAAGGAGACGATGCCTGACTCCTCGTGAAACTTGATAGGAGTCCCAGGATTCCTGTGGCACGTGGAAAGGGACCCATGGTCTCACGCCTCAGCTGGAGAGGCGTCCCAATTGCCTTGCAAGCCTCGAAGAGAATCCCGAGTTGTGTCTCGCAACTAGGCAAGAGTCCTGACGTGGCTGAACAAACACGTGTGTGGAAGGGCCATCCCCGTTGTAACTCGAGAATATACCCCAGGTTCCCGCCGCAACTCGAGAAAAACCATGAGACATCCCCCTCGCCGCGAGATGAGGCCCGATTCCCCTGCACTGCGTGCAGAGCAATTCTGTGTTGCACATCACACATGAAAGGAGCCTTGATTTCCTTCATGGCACTCCAGAGAAACCCCAAGAACACTGTTTCAAGGCTGGAGGGATCCTGAGGTCACTGTAGCAGCAGGAAAGAACTCTGTGGACCAAAAATCAACTCGAGATGAGAGGTTAGTCCCTGGCTTCGACTCCAGAGGAATACCACCTTACCAGAAGCACCTCAAGAGGAGGCTTCTCTCAGCTCTAGGTATGTGAGAGGGACCCTAAGTTTGCGGCCTCAAGTGGAATGGACACCGCGATGCCCTGACTCGAAATAAGGCCGGATATCCCTGCAGTGACTGGAATGCAGGCTCGTCTTGCATCTCCCAAGACGAAAGGGTGTCTGAATCCCCTGTGGAGACCACAGAGAAAGACCTAGCTCCCCACCTCATCGCGACAGGAGGCCTCAAATCCTTTGAAAACTCCAGAGGTATGCGGAGATCAGTGCCTCCAAAGGAGACGATGCCGGACTCCTCGTGAAACTTGATAGGAGACCCAGGATTCCTGTGGCACGTGGAAAGGGACCCTTGGTCTCCCGCCTCAGCTGGAGAGGCGTCCCAATTGCCTTGCCAAGCCTCGAGGAGAATCCCGAGTTGTCCCTCGCAACTAGGCAGGAGTCCTGACATGGCTGAACAAACACGTGTGTGGAAGGGCCATCCCCGTCGTAACTCGAGAATATACCCCAGGTTCCCGCCGCAACTCGATAAAAACCATGAGACTTCCCCCTCGCCGCGAGATGTGGCCCGTTTCCCCTGCACTGCGTGCAGAGCAATTCCGTGTTGCACATCACACATGAAAGGAGCCTTGATTTCCTTGATGGCACTCCAGAGAAACCTCAAGAACACTGTTTCAAGGCTAGAGGGATCCTGAGGTCACTGTAGCAACACGAAAGAGCTCCGTGGACCAAAAATCAACTCGAGATGAGAGGTTAGTCCCTGGCTTCGACTCCAGAGGAATACCACCTTACCACAAGCACCTCAAGAGGAGGCTTCTCTCAGCTCTAGGTATGTGAGAGGGACCCTGAGTTTGCAGCCTCAAGTGGAATGGACACCGCGATTACCTGACTCGAAATAAGGCCGGATATCCCTGCAGTGACTGGAATGCAGGCTCGTCTTGCATCTCCCAAGACGAAAGGGTGTCTGAATCCCCTGTGGAGACCACAGAGAAAGACCTAGTTCCCCACCTCATCGCGACATGAGGCCTCAAATCCTTTGAAAACTCCAGAGGTATGCGGAGATCAGTGCCTCCAAAGGAGACGATGCCTGACTCCTCGTGAAACTTGATAGGAGACCCAGGATTCCTGTGGAACGTGGAAAGGGACCCTTGGTCTCCCGCCTCAGCTGGAGAGGCGTCCCAATTGCCCTGCAAAGCCTCGAGGAGAATCCCGAGTTGTCCCTCGCAACTAGGCAGGAGTCCTGACGTGGCTGAACAAACACGTGGGTGGAAGGGCCATCCCCGTCGTAACTCGAGAATATACCCCAGGTTCCCGCTGCAACTCGAGAAAAACCATGAGACTTCCCCCTCGCCGCGAGATGAGGCCCGATTCCCCTGCACTGCGTGCAGAGCAATTCCGTGTTGCACATCACACATGAAAGGAGCCTTGATTTCCTTGATGGCACTCCAGAGAAACCCCAAGAACACTCTTTCAAGGCTAGAGGGATCCTGAGGTCACTGTAGCAACACGAAAGAACTCTGTGGACCAAAAATCAACTCGAAAAGAGAGGTTAGTCCCTGGCTTCGTCTCCAGAGGAATACCACCTTACCACAAGCACCTCAAGAGGAGGCTTCTCTCAGCTCTAGGTATGTGAGAGGGACCCTGAGTTTGCGGCCTCAAGTGGAATGGACACCGCGATGCCCTGACTCGAAATAAGGCCGGATATCCCTGCAGTGACTTCAATGCAGGCTCGTCTTGCATCTCCCAGGACGAAAGGATGTCTGAATCCCCTGTGGAAAGCACAGAGAAAGACTTAGTTCCCCACCTCATCGCGACCGATAGCCTCACATCCTTTGAAAACTCCAGAGGTACGCGGAGATCAGTGCCTCCAAAGGAGACGATGCCTGACTCCTCGTGAAACTTGATAGGAGTCCAAGGATTCCTGTGGCACTTGGAAAGGGACACTTGGTCTCCCGCCTCAGCTGGAGAGGCGTCCCAATTGCCCTGCCAAGCCTCGAGGAGAATCCAGAGTTGTCCCTCGCAACTAGGCAGGAGTCCTGACGTCGCTGAAGAAACACATGGGTGGAAGGGCCATCCCCGTCGTAACTCGAGAATATACCCCAGGTTCCCGCCGCAACTCGAGAAAAACCATGAGACTTCCCCCTCGCCGCGAGATGAGGCCCGATTCCCCTGCACTGCATGCAGAGCAATTCCGTGTTGCACATCACACATGAAAGGAGCCTTGATTTCCTTGATGGCACTCCAGAGAAACCCCAAGAACACTGTTTCAAGGCAAGAGGGATCCTGAGGTCACTGTAGCAACACGAAAGAGCTCCGTGTGCCAAAAATCAACTCGAGATGAGAGGTTAGTCCCTGGCTTCGACTCCAGAGGAATACCACCTTACCACAAGCACCTCAAGAGGAGGCTTCTCTCAGCTCTAGGTATGTGAGAGGGACCCTGAGTTTGCGTCCTCAAGTGGAATGGACACCGCGATGCCCTGACGCGAAATAAGGCTGGATATCCCTGCAGTGACTTGAATGCAGGCTCGTCTTGCATCTCCCAAGATGAAAGGATGTCTGAAGCCCCTGTGGAGACCACAGAGAAAGACCTAGTTCCCCACCTCATCGCGACCGGAGGCCTCACATCCTTTGAAAACTCCAGAGGTACGCGGAGATCAGTGCCTCCAAAGGAGACGATGCCTGACTCCTCGTGAAACTTGATAGGAGTCCCAGGATTCCTGTGGCACGTGGAAAGGGAGCCATGGTCTCCCGCCTCAGCTGGAGAGGCGTCCCAATTGCCTTGCCAAGCCTCGAGGAGAATCCCGAGTTGTGTCTCGCAACTAGGCAAGAGTCCTGACGTGGCTGAACAAACACGTGTGTGGAAGGGCCATCCCCGTCGTAACTCGAGAATATACCCCAGGTTCCCGCCGCAACTCGAGAAAAACCATGAGACTTCCCCCTCGCCGCGAGATGAGGCCCGATTCCCCTGCACTGCGTGCAGAGCAATTCTGTGTTGCACATCACACATGAAAGGAGCCTTGATTTCCTTCATGGAACTCCAGAGAAACCCCAAGAACAGTGTTTCAAGGATAGAGAGATTCTGAGGTCACTGTAGCAACAGGAAAGAGCTCCGTGGACCAAAAATCAACTCGAGATGAGAGGTTAGTCCCTGGCTTCGACTCCAGAGGAATACCACCTTACCACAAGCACCTCAAGAGTAGGCTTCTCTCAGCTCTAGGTATGTGAGAGGGACCCTGAGCTTGCGGCCTCAAGTGGAATGGACACCGCGATGCCCTGACTCGAAATAAGGCCGGATATCCCTGCAGTGACTTGAATGCAGGCTCGTCTTGCATCTCCCAAGAAGAAAGGATGTCTGAATCCCCTGTGGAGACCACAGAGAAACACCTAGTTCCCCACCTCATCGCGACCGGAGGCCTCACATCCTTTGAAAACTCCAGAGGTACGCGGAGATCAGTGCCTCCAAAGGAGACGATGCCTGACTCCTCGTGAAACTTGATAGGAGACCCAGGATTCCTGTGGCACGTGGAAAGGGACCCTTGGTCTCCCGCCTCAGCTGGAGAGGCGTTCCAATTGCCCTGCCAAGCCTCGAGGAGAATCCCGAGTTGTCCCTCGCAACTAGGCAGGAGTCCTGACGTGGCTGAACAAACACGTGGGTGGAAGGGCCATCCCCGTCGTAACTCGAGAATATACCCCAGGTTCCCGCCGCAACTCGAGAAAAACCATGAGACTTCCCCCTCGATGCGAGATGAGGCCCGATTCCCCTGTACTGCGTGCAGAGCAATTCCGTCTTGCACATCACACATGAAAGGAGCCTTGATTTGCTTGATGGCACTCCAGAGAAACCCCAAGAACACTGTTTCAAGGCTAGAGGGATCCTGAGGTCACTGAAGCAACACGAAAGAACTCTGTGGACCAAAAATCAACTCGAAAAGAGAGGTTAGTCCCTGGATTCGTCTCCAGAGGAATACCACCTTACCACAAGCACCTCAAGAGGAGGCTTCTCTCAGCTCTAGGTATGTGAGAGGGACCCTGAGTTTGCGGCCTCAAGTGGAATGGACACCGCGATGCCCTGACTCGAAATAAGGCCGGATATCCCTGCAGTGACTTCAATGCAGGCTCGTCTTGCATCTCCCAGGACGAAAGGATGTCTGAATCCCCTGTGGAAAGCACAGAGAAAGACTTAGTTCCCACCTCATCGCGACCGATAGCCTCACATCCTTTGAAAACTCCAGAGGTACGCGGAGATCAGTGCCTCCAAAGGAGACGATGCCTGACTCCTCGTGAAACTTGATAGGAGTCCCAGGATTCCTGTGGCACTTGGAAAGGGACCCTTGGTCTACCGCCTCAGCTGGAGAGGCGTCCCAATTGCCCTGCCAAGCCTCGAGGAGAATCCCGAGTTGTCCCTCGCAACTAGGCAGGAGTCCTGACATGCCTGAACAAACACGTGTGTGGAAGGGCCATCCCCGTCGTAACTCGAGAATATACCCCAGGTTCCCGCCGCAACTCGAGAAAAACCATGAGACTTCCCCCTCGCCGCGAGCTGTGGCCCGTTTCCCCTGCACTGCATGCAGAGCAATTCCGTGTTGCACATCACACATGAAAGGAGCCTTGATTTCCTTGATGGCACTCCAGAGAAACCCCAAGAACACTGATTCAAGGCTAGAGGGATCCTGAGGTCACTGTAGAAACACGAAAGAGCTCCGTGGACCAAGAATCAACACGAGATGAGAGGTTAGTCCCTGGCTTCGACTCCTGAGGAATACCACCTTACCACAAGCACCTCAAGAGGAGGCTTCTCTCAGCTCTAGGTATGTGAGAGGGATCCTGAGTTTGCGGCCTCACGTGGAATGGACACCGCGATGCCCTGACTCGAAATAAGGCCGGATATCCCTGCAGTGACTTGAATGCAGGCTCGTCTTGCATCTCCCAAGAAGAAAGGATGTCTGAATCCCCTGTGGAGACCACAGAGAAACACCTAATTCCCCACCTCATCGCGACCGGAGGCCTCACATCCTTTGAAAACTCCAGAGGTACGCGGAGATCAGTGCCTCCAAAGGAGACGATGCCTGACTCCTCGTGAAACTTGATAGGAGTCCCAGGATTCTTGTGGCACGTGGAAAGGGACCCTTGGTCTCCCGCCTCAGCTGGAGAGGCGTTCCAATTGCCCTGCCAAGCCTCGAGGAGAATCCCGAGTTGTCCCTCGCAACTAGGCAGGAGTCCTGACGTGGCTGAACAAACACGTGGGTGGAAGGGCCATCCCCGTCGTAACTCGAGAATATACCCCAGGTTCCCGCCGCAACTCGAGAAAAACCATGAGACTTCCCCCTCGCCGCGAGATGAGGCCCGATTCCCCTGCACTGCGTGCAGAGCAATTCCGTGTTGCACATCACACATGAAAGGAGCCTTGATTTCCTTGATGGCACTCCAGAGAAACCCCAAGAACACTCTTTCAAGGCTAGAGGGATCCTGAGGTCACTGTAGCAACACGAAAGAACTCTGTGGACCAAAAATCAACTCGAAAAGAGAGGTTAGTCCCTGGCTTCGTCTCCAGAGGAATACCACCTTACCACAAGCACCTCAAGAGGAGGCTTCTCTCAGCTCTAGGTATGTGAGAGGGACCCTGAGTTTGCGGCCTCAAGTGGAATGGACACCGCGATGCCCTGACTCGAAATAAGGCCGGATATCCCTGCAGTGACTTCAATGCAGGCTCGTCTTGCATCTCCCAGGACGAAAGGATGTCTGAATCCCCTGTGGAAAGCACAGAGAAAGACTTAGTTCCCCACCTCATCGCGACCGATAGCCTCACATCCTTTGAAAACTCCAGAGGTACGCGGAGATCAGTGCCTCCAAAGGAGACGATGCCTGACTCCTCGTGAAACTTGATAGGAGTCCAAGGATTCCTGTGGCACTTGGAAAGGGACACTTGGTCTCCCGCCTCAGCTGGAGAGGCGTCCCAATTGCCCTGCCAAGCCTCGAGGAGAATCCAGAGTTGTCCCTCGCAACTAGGCAGGAGTCCTGACGTCGCTGAAGAAACACATGGGTGGAAGGGCCATCCCCGTCGTAACTCGAGAATATACCCCAGGTTCCCGACGCAACTCGAGAAAAACCATGAGACTTCCCCCTCGCCGCGAGATGAGGCCCGATTCCCCTGCACTGCATGCAGAGCAATTCCGTGTTGCACATCACACATGAAAGGAGCCTTGATTTCCTTGATGGCACTCCAGAGAAACCCCAAGAACACTGTTTCAAGGCAAGAGGGATCCTGAGGTCACTGTAGCAACACGAAAGAGCTCCGTGTGCCAAAAATCAACTCGAGATGAGAGGTTAGTCCCTGGCTTCGACTCCAGAGGAATACCACCTTACCACAAGCACCTCAAGAGGAGGCTTCTCTCAGCTCTAGGTATGTGAGAGGGACCCTGAGTTTGCGTCCTCAAGTGGAATGGACACCGCGATGCCCTGACGCGAAATAAGGCTGGATATCCCTGCAGTGACTTGAATGCAGGCTCGTCTTGCATCTCCCAAGATGAAAGGATGTCTGAAGCCCCTGTGGAGACCACAGAGAAAGACCTAGTTCCCCACCTCATCGCGACCGGAGGCCTCACATCCTTTGAAAACTCCAGAGGTACGCGGAGATCAGTGCCTCCAAAGGAGACGATGCCTGACTCCTCGTGAAACTTGATAGGAGTCCCAGGATTCCTGTGGCACGTGGAAAGGGAGCCATGGTCTCCCGCCTCAGCTGGAGAGGCGTCCCAATTGCCTTGCCAAGCCTCGAGGAGAATCCCGAGTTGTGTCTCGCAACTAGGCAAGAGTCCTGACGTGGCTGAACAAACACGTGTGTGGAAGGGCCATCCCCGTCGTAACTCGAGAATATACCCCAGGTTCCCGCCGCAACTCGAGAAAAACCATGAGACTTCCCCCTCGCCGCGAGATGAGGCCCGATTCCCCTGCACTGCGTGCAGAGCAATTCTGTGTTGCACATCACACATGAAAGGAGCCTTGATTTCCTTCATGGAACTCCAGAGAAACCCCAAGAACAGTGTTTCAAGGATAGAGAGATTCTGAGGTCACTGTAGCAACAGGAAAGAGCTCCGTGGACCAAAAATCAACTCGAGATGAGAGGTTAGTCCCTGGCTTCGACTCCAGAGGAATACCACCTTACCACAAGCACCTCAAGAGTAGGCTTCTCTCAGCTCTAGGTATGTGAGAGGGACCCTGAGCTTGCGGCCTCAAGTGGAATGGACACCGCGATGCCCTGACTCGAAATAAGGCCGGATATCCCTGCAGTGACTTGAATGCAGGCTCGTCTTGCATCTCCCAAGAAGAAAGGATGTCTGAATCCCCTGTGGAGACCACAGAGAAACACCTAGTTCCCCACCTCATCGCGACCGGAGGCCTCACATCCTTTGAAAACTCCAGAGGTACGCGGAGATCAGTGCCTCCAAAGGAGACGATGCCTGACTCCTCGTGAAACTTGATAGGAGACCCAGGATTCCTGTGGCACGTGGAAAGGGACCCTTGGTCTCCCGCCTCAGCTGGAGAGGCGTTCCAATTGCCCTGCCAAGCCTCGAGGAGAATCCCGAGTTGTCCCTCGCAACTAGGCAGGAGTCCTGACGTGGCTGAACAAACACGTGGGTGGAAGGGCCATCCCCGTCGTAACTCGAGAATATACCCCAGGTTCCCGCCGCAACTCGAGAAAAACCATGAGACTTCCCCCTCGATGCGAGATGAGGCCCGATTCCCCTGTACTGCGTGCAGAGCAATTCCGTCTTGCACATCACACATGAAAGGAGCCTTGATTTGCTTGATGGCACTCCAGAGAAACCCCAAGAACACTGTTTCAAGGCTAGAGGGATCCTGAGGTCACTGAAGCAACACGAAAGAACTCTGTGGACCAAAAATCAACTCGAAAAGAGAGGTTAGTCCCTGGATTCGTCTCCAGAGGAATACCACCTTACCACAAGCACCTCAAGAGGAGGCTTCTCTCAGCTCTAGGTATGTGAGAGGGACCCTGAGTTTGCGGCCCCAAGTGGAATGGACACCGCGATGCCCTGACTCGAAATAAGGCCGGATATCCCTGCAGTGACTTCAATGCAGGCTCGTCTTGCATCTCCCAGGACGAAAGGATGTCTGAATCCCCTGTGGAAAGCACAGAGAAAGACTTAGTTCCCACCTCATCGCGACCGATAGCCTCACATCCTTTGAAAACTCCAGAGGTACGCGGAGATCAGTGCCTCCAAAGGAGACGATGCCTGACTCCTCGTGAAACTTGATAGGAGTCCCAGGATTCCTGTGGCACTTGGAAAGGGACCCTTGGTCTACCGCCTCAGCTGGAGAGGCGTCCCAATTGCCCTGCCAAGCCTCGAGGAGAATCCAGAGTTGTCCCTCGCAACTAGGCAGGAGTCCTGACGTTGCTGAAGAAACACGTGGGTGGAAGGGCCATCCCCGTCGTAACTCGAGAATATACCCCAGGTTCCCGCCGCAACTCGAGAAAAACCATGAGACTTCCCCCTCGCCGCGAGATGAGGCCCGATTCCCCTGCACTGCGTGCAGAGCAATTCCGTGTTGCACATCACACATGAAAGGAGCCTTGATTTCCTTGATGGCACTCCAGAGAAACCCCAAGAACACTGTTTCAAGGCTAGAGGGATCCTGAGGTCACTGTAGCAACACGAAAGAGCTCCGTGGGCCAAAAATCAACTCGAGATGAGAGGTTAGTCCCTGGCTTCGACTCCAGAGGAATACCACCTTACCACAAGCACCTCAAGAGGAGGCTTCTCTCAGCTCTAGGTATGTGAGAGGGACCCTGAGTTTGCGGCCTCAAGTGGAATGGACACCGCGATGCCCTGACGCGAAATAAGGCTGGATATCCCTGCAGTGACTTGAATGCAGGCTCGTCTTGCATCTCCCAAGATGAAAGGATGTCTGAATCCCCTGTGGAGACCACAGAGAAAGACCTAGTTCCCCACCTCATCGCGACCGGAGGCCTCACATCCTTTGAAAACTCCAGAGGTACGCGGAGATCAGTGCCTCCAAAGGAGACGATGCCTGACTCATCGTGAAACTTGATAGGAGACCGAGGATTCCTGTGGCACGTGGAAAGGGACCCTTGGTCTCCCGTCTCAGCTGGAGAGGCGTCGCAATTGCCCTGCAAAACCTCGAGGAGAATCCCGAGTTGTCCCTCGCAACTAGGCAGGAGTCCTGACGTCGCTGAAGAAACACGTGGGTGGAAGGGCCATCCCCGTCGTAACTCGAGAATATACCCCAGGTTCCCGCCGCAACTCGAGAAAAACCATGAGACTTCCCCCTCGCCGGGAGATGAGGCCCGATTCCCCTGCACTGCGTGCAGAGCAATTCCGTGTTGCACATCACACATGAAAGGAGCCTTGATTTCCTTGATGGCACTCCAGAGAAACCCCAAGAACACTGTTTCAAAGCTAGAGGGATCCTGAGGTCACTGTAGCAACACGAAAGAGCTCCGTGGACCAAGAATCAACTCGAGATGAGAGGTTAGTCCCTGGCTTCGACTCCTGAGGAATACCACCTTACCACAAGCACCTCAAGAGGAGGCTTCTCTCAGCTCTAGGTATGTGAGAGGGATCCTGAGTTTGCGGCCTCAAGTGGAATGGACACCGCGATGCCCTGACTCGAAATAAGGCCGGATATCCCTGCAGTGACTTGAATGCAGGCTCGTCTTGCATCTCCCAAGAAGAAAGGATGTCTGAATCCCCTGTGGAGACCACAGTGAAACACCTAGTTCCCCACCTCATTGCGACCGGAGGCCTCACATCCTTTGAAAACTCCAGAGGTATGCGGAGATCAGTGCCTCCAAAGGAGACGATGCCTGACTCCTCGTGAAACTTGTTAGGAGTCCCAGGATTCTTGTGGCACGTGGAAAGGGACCCTTGGTCTCCCGCCTCAGCTGGAGAGGCGTTCCAAATGCCCTGCCAAGCCTCGAGGAGAATCCCGAGTTGTCCCTCGCAACTAGGCAGGAGTCCTGACGTGGCTGAACAAACACGTGTGTGGAAGGGCCATCCCCGTCGTAACTCGAGAATATACCCCAGGTTCCCGCCGCAACTCGAGAAAAACCATGAGACTTCCCCCTCGCCGCGAGATGAGGCCCGATTCCCCTGTACTGCGTGCAGAGCAATTCCGTCTTGCACATCACACATGAAAGGAGCCTTGATTTCCTTGATGGCACTCCAGAGAAACCCCAAGAACACTGTTTCAAGGATAGAGGGATCCTGAGGTCACTGTAGCAACACGAAAGAACTCTGTGGACCAAAAATCAACTCGAAAAGAGAGGTTAGTCCCTGGATTCGTCTCCAGAGGAATACCACCTTACCACAAGCACCTCAAGAGGAGGCTTCTCTCAGCTCTAGGTATGTGAGAGGGACCCTGAGTTTGCGGCCTCAAGTGGAATGGACACCGCGATGCCCTGACTCGAAATAAGGCCGGATATCCCTGCAGTGACTTCAATGCAGGCTCGTCTTGCATCTCCCAGGACGAAAGGATGTCTGAATCCCCTGTGGAAAGCACAGAGAAAGACTTAGTTCCCCACCTCATCGCGACCGATAGCCTCACATCCTTTGAAAACTCCAGAGGTACGCGGAGATCAGTGCCTCCAAAGGAGACGATGCCTGACTCCTCGTGAAACTTGATAGGAGTCCCAGGATTCCTGTGGCACTTGGAAAGGGACACTTGGTCTCCCGCCTCAGCTGGAGAGGCGTCCCAATTGCCCTGCCAAGCCTCGAGGAGAATCCAGAGTTGTCCCTCGCAACTAGGCAGGAGTCCTGACGTCGCTGAAGAAACACGTGGGTGGAAGGGCCATCCCCGTCGTAACTCGAGAATATACCCCAGGTTCCCGCCGCAACTCGAGAAAAACCATGAGACTTCCCCCTCGCCGCGAGATGAGGCCCGATTCCCCTGCACTGCATGCAGAGCAATTCCGTGTTGCACATCACACATGAAAGGAGCCTTGATTTCCTTGATGGCACTCCAGAGAATCCCCAAGAACACTGTTTCAAGGCTAGAGGGATCCTGAGGTCACTGTAGCAACACGAAAGAGCTCCGTGGGCCAAAAATCAACTCGAGATGAGAGGTTAGTCCCTGGCTTCGACTCCAGAGGAATACCACCTTACCACAAGCACCTCAAGAGGAGGCTTCTCTCAGCTCTAGGTATGTGAGAGGGACCCTGAGTTTGCGGCCTCAAGTGGAATGGACACCGCGATGCCCTGACGCGAAATAAGGCCGGATATCCCTGCAGTGACTTGAATGCAGGCTCGTCTTGCATCTCCCAAGATTAAAGAATGTCTGAATCCCCTGTGGAGACCTCAGAGAAAGACCTAGTTCCCCACCTCATCGCGACCGGAGACCTCACATCCTTTGAAAACTCCAGAGGTACGCGGAGATCAGTGCCTCCAAAGGAGACGATGCCTGACTCCTCGTGAAACTTGATAGGAGTCCCAGGATTCCTGTGGCACGTGGAAAGGGACCCATGGTCTCACGCCTCAGCTGGAGAGGCGTCCCAATTGCCTTGCAAGCCTCGAAGAGAATCCCGAGTTGTGTCTCGCAACTAGGCAAGAGTCCTGACGTGGCTGAACAAACACGTGTGTGGAAGGGCCATCCCCGTTGTAACTCGAGAATATACCCCAGGTTCCCGCCGCAACTCGAGAAAAACCATGAGACATCCCCCTCGCCGCGAGATGAGGCCCGATTCCCCTGCACTGCGTGCAGAGCAATTCTGTGTTGCACATCACACATGAAAGGAGCCTTGATTTCCTTCATGGCACTCCAGAGAAACCCCAAGAACACTGTTTCAAGGCTGGAGGGATCCTGAGGTCACTGTAGCAGCAGGAAAGAACTCTGTGGACCAAAAATCAACTCGAGATGAGAGGTTAGTCCCTGGCTTCGACTCCAGAGGAATACCACCTTACCAGAAGCACCTCAAGAGGAGGCTTCTCTCAGCTCTAGGTATGTGAGAGGGACCCTAAGTTTGCGGCCTCAAGTGGAATGGACACCGCGATGCCCTGACTCGAAATAAGGCCGGATATCCCTGCAGTGACTGGAATGCAGGCTCGTCTTGCATCTCCCAAGACGAAAGGGTGTCTGAATCCCCTGTGGAGACCACAGAGAAAGACCTAGCTCCCCACCTCATCGCGACAGGAGGCCTCAAATCCTTTGAAAACTCCAGAGGTATGCGGAGATCAGTGCCTCCAAAGGAGACGATGCCGGACTCCTCGTGAAACTTGATAGGAGACCCAGGATTCCTGTGGCACGTGGAAAGGGACCCTTGGTCTCCCGCCTCAGCTGGAGAGGCGTCCCAATTGCCTTGCCAAGCCTCGAGGAGAATCCCGAGTTGTCCCTCGCAACTAGGCAGGAGTCCTGACATGGCTGAACAAACACGTGGGTGGAAGGGCCATCCCCGTCGTAACTCGAGAATATACCCCAGGTTCCCGCCGCAACTCGATAAAAACCATGAGACTTCCCCCTCGCCGCGAGATGTGGCCCGTTTCCCCTGCACTGCGTGCAGAGCAATTCCGTGTTGCACATCACACATGAAAGGAGCCTTGATTTCCTTGATGGCACTCCAGAGAAACCTCAAGAACACTGTTTCAAGGCTAGAGGGATCCTGAGGTCACTGTAGCAACACGAAAGAGCTCCGTGGACCAAAAATCAACTCGAGATGAGAGGTTAGTCCCTGGCTTCGACTCCAGAGGAATACCACCTTACCACAAGCACCTCAAGAGGAGGCTTCTCTCAGCTCTAGGTATGTGAGAGGGACCCTGAGTTTGCAGCCTCAAGTGGAATGGACACCGCGATGACCTGACTCGAAATAAGGCCGGATATCCCTGCAGTGACTGGAATGCAGGCTCGTCTTGCATCTCCCAAGACGAAAGGGTGTCTGAATCCCCTGTGGAGACCACAGAGAAAGACCTAGTTCCCCACCTCATCGCGACATGAGGCCTCAAATCCTTTGAAAACTCCAGAGGTATGCGGAGATCAGTGCCTCCAAAGGAGACGATGCCTGACTCCTCGTGAAACTTGATAGGAGACCCAGGATTCCTGTGGAACGTGGAAAGGGACACTTGGTCTCCCGTCTCAGCTGGAGAGGCGTCCCAATTGCCCTGCAAAGCCTCGAGGAGAATCCCGAGTTGTCCCTCGCAACTAGGCAGGAGTCCTGACGTCGCTGAAGAAACACGTGGGTGGAAGGGCCATCCCCGTCGTAACTCGAGAATATACCCCAGGTTCCCGCCGCAACTCGAGAAAAACCATGAGACTTCCCCCTCGCCGCGAGATGAGGCCCGATTCCCCTGCACTGCGTGCAGAGCAATTCCGTGTTGCACATCACACATGAAAGGAGCCTTGATTTCCTTGATGGCACTCCAGAGAAACCCCAAGAACACTGTTTCAAGGCTAGAGGGATCCTGAGGTCACTGTAGCAACACGAAAGAGCTCCGTGGGCCAAAAATCAACTCGAGATGAGAGGTTAGTCCCTGGCTTCGACTCCAGAGGAATACCACCTTACCACAAGCACCTCAAGAGGAGGCTTCTCTCAGCTCTAGGTATGTGAGAGGGATGCTGAGTTTGCGGCCTCAAGTGGAATGGACACCGCGATGCCCTGACTCGAAATAAGGCCGGATATCCCTGCAGTGACTTGAATGCAGGCTCGTCTTGCATCTCCCAAGAAGAAAGGATGTCTGAATCCCCTGTGGAGACCACAGTGAAACACCTAGTTCCCCACCTCATTGCGACCGGAGGCCTCACATCCTTTGAAAACTCCAGAGGTACGCGGAGATCAGTGCCTCCAAAGGAGACGATGCCTGACTCCTCGTGAAACTTGATAGGAGTCCCAGGATTCTTGTGGCACGTGGAAAGGGACCCTTGGTCTCCCGCCTCAGCTGGAGAGGCGTTCCAATTGCCCTGCCAAGCCTCGAGGAGAATCCCGAGTTGTCCCTCGCAACTAGGCAGGAGTCCTGACGTGGCTGAACAAACACGTGTGTGGAAGGGCCATCCCCGTCGTAACTCGAGAATATACCCCAGGTTCCCGCCGCAACTCGAGAAAAACCATGAGACTTCCCCCTCGATGCGAGATGAGGCCCGATTCCCCTGTACTGCGTGCAGAGCAATTCCGTCTTGCACATCACACATGAAAGGAGCCTTGATTTCCTTGATGGCACTCCAGAGAAACCCCAAGAACACTGTTTCAAGGATAGAGGGATCCTGAGGTCACTGTAGCAACACGAAAGAGCTCCGTGGACCAAAAATCAACTCGAAAAGAGAGGTTAGTCCCTGGATTCGTCTCCAGAGGAATACCACCTTACCACAAGCACCTCAAGAGGAGGCTTCTCTCAGCTCTAGGTATGTGAGAGGGACCCTGAGTTTGCGGCCTCAAGTGGAATGGACACCGCGATGCCCTGACGCGAAATAAGGCCGGATATCCCTGCAGTGACTTGAATGCAGGCTCGTCTTGCAACTCCCAAGATGAAAGGATGTCTGAATCCCCTGTGGAGACCACAGAGAAAGACCTAGTTCCACACCTCATCGCGACCGGAGGCCTCACATCCTTTGAAAACTCCAGAGGTACGCGGAGATCAGTGCCTCCAAAGGAAACGATGCCTGACTCATCGTGCAACTTGATAGGAGACCCAGGATTCCTGTGGCACGTGGAAAGGGACCCTTGGTCTCCCGTCTCAGCTGGAGAGGCGTCCCAATTGCCCTGCAAAACCTCGAGGAGAATCCCGAGTTGTCCCTCGCAACTAGGCAGGAGTCCTGACGTCGCTGAACAAACACGTGGGTGGAAGGGCCATCCCCGTCGTAACTCGAGAATATACCCCAGGTTCCCGCCGCAACTCCAGAAAAACCATGAGACTTCCCCCTCGCCGCGAGATGAGGCCCGATTCCCCTGCACTGCGTGCAGAGCAATTCCGTCTTGCACATCACACATGAAAGGAGCCTTGATTTCCTTGATGGCACTCCAGAGAAACCCCAAGAACACTGTTTCAAGGCTAGAGGGATCCTGAGGTCACTGTAGCAACACGAAAGAGCTCCGTGGGCCAAAAATCAACTCGAGATGAGAGGTTAGTCCCTGGCTTCGACTCCAGAGGAATACCACCTTACCACAAGCACCTCAAGAGGAGGCTTCTCTCAGCTCTAGGTATGTGAGAGGGACCCTGAGTTTGCGGCCTCAAGTGGAATGGACACCGCGATGCCATGACGCGAAATAAGGCTGGATATCCCTGCAGTGACTTGAATGCAGGCTCGTCTTGCAACTCCCAAGATGAAAGGATGTCTGAATCCCCTGTGGAGACCACAGAGAAAGACCTAGTTCCCCACCTCATCGCGACCGGAGGCCTCACATCCTTTGAAAACTCCAGAGGTACGCGGAGATCAGTGCCTCCAAAGGAGACGATGCCTGACTCCTCGTGAAACTTGATAGGAGTCCCAGGATTCCTGTGGCACGTGGAAAGGGACCCTTGGTCTCCCGCCTCAGCTGGAGAGGCGTCCCAATTGCCCTGCAAAGCCTCGAGGAGAATCCCGAGTTGTGTCTCGCAACTAGGCAAGAGTCCTGACGTGGCTGAACAAACACGTGGGTGGAAGGGCCATCCCCGTCGTAACTCGAGAATATACCCCAGGTTCCCGCCGCAACTCGAGAAAAACCATGAGACTTCCCCCTCGATGCGAGATGAGGCCCGATTCCCCTGTACTGCGTGCAGAGCAATTCCGTCTTGCACATCACACATGAAAGGAGCCTTGATTTCCTTGATGGCACTCCAGAGAAACCCCAAGAACACTGTTTCAAGGATAGAGGGATCCTGAGGTCACTGTAGCAACACGAAAGAGCTCCGTGGACCAAAAATCAACTCGAAAAGAGAGGTTAGTCCCTGGATTCGTCTCCAGAGGAATACCACCTTACCACAAGCACCTCAAGAGGAGGCTTCTCTCAGCTCTAGGTATGTGAGAGGGACCCTGAGTTTGCGGCCTCAAGTGGAATGGACACCGCGATGCCCTGACGCGAAATAAGGCCGGATATCCCTGCAGTGACTTGAATGCAGGCTCGTCTTGCAACTCCCAAGATGAAAGGATGTCTGAATCCCCTGTGGAGACCACAGAGAAAGACCTAGTTCCACACCTCATCGCGACCGGAGGCCTCACATCCTTTGAAAACTCCAGAGGTACGCGGAGATCAGTGCCTCCAAAGGAAACGATGCCTGACTCATCGTGCAACTTGATAGGAGACCCAGGATTCCTGTGGCACGTGGAAAGGGACCCTTGGTCTCCCGTCTCAGCTGGAGAGGCGTCCCAATTGCCCTGCAAAACCTCGAGGAGAATCCCGAGTTGTCCCTCGCAACTAGGCAGGAGTCCTGACGTCGCTGAACAAACACGTGGGTGGAAGGGCCATCCCCGTCGTAACTCGAGAATATACCCCAGGTTCCCGCCGCAACTCCAGAAAAACCATGAGACTTCCCCCTCGCCGCGAGATGAGGCCCGATTCCCCTGCACTGCGTGCAGAGCAATTCCGTCTTGCACATCACACATGAAAGGAGCCTTGATTTCCTTGATGGCACTCCAGAGAAACCCCAAGAACACTGTTTCAAGGCTAGAGGGATCCTGAGGTCACTGTAGCAACACGAAAGAGCTCCGTGGGCCAAAAATCAACTCGAGATGAGAGGTTAGTCCCTGGCTTCGACTCCAGAGGAATACCACCTTACCACAAGCACCTCAAGAGGAGGCTTCTCTCAGCTCTAGGTATGTGAGAGGGACCCTGAGTTTGCGGCCTCAAGTGGAATGGACACCGCGATGCCATGACGCGAAATAAGGCTGGATATCCCTGCAGTGACTTGAATGCAGGCTCGTCTTGCAACTCCCAAGATGAAAGGATGTCTGAATCCCCTGTGGAGACCACAGAGAAAGACCTAGTTCCCCACCTCATCGCGACCGGAGGCCTCACATCCTTTGAAAACTCCAGAGGTACGCGGAGATCAGTGCCTCCAAAGGAGACGATGCCTGACTCCTCGTGAAACTTGATAGGAGTCCCAGGATTCCTGTGGCACGTGGAAAGGGACCCTTGGTCTCCCGCCTCAGCTGGAGAGGCGTCCCAATTGCCCTGCAAAGCCTCGAGGAGAATCCCGAGTTGTGTCTCGCAACTAGGCAAGAGTCCTGACGTGGCTGAACAAACACGTGGGTGGAAGGGCCATCCCCGTCGTAACTCGAGAATATACCCCAGGTTCCCGCCGCAACTCGAGAAAAACCATGAGACTTCCGCCTCGCCGCGAGATGAGGCCCGATTCCCCTGCACTGCGTGCAGAGCAATTCTGTGTTGCACATCACACATGAAAGGAGCCTTGATTTCCTTCATGGCACTCCAGAGAAACCCCAAGAACACTGTTTCAAGGCTAGAGGGATCCTGAGGTCACTGTAGCAACACGAAAGAGCTCCGTGGACCAAAAATCAACTCGAGATGAGAGGTTAGTCCCTGGCTTCGACTCCAGAGGAATACCACCTTACCACAAGCACCTCAAGAGGAGGCTTCTCTCAGCTCTAGGTATGTGAGAGGGACCCTGAGTTTGCGGCCTCAAGTGGAATGGACACCGCGATGCCCTGACTCGAAATAAGGCCGGATATCCCTGCAGTGACTGGAATGCAGGCTCGTCTTGCATCTCCCAAGACGAAAGGGTGTCTGAATCCCCTGTGGAGACCACAGAGAAAGACCTAGTTCCCCACCTCATCGCGACATGAGGCCTCAAATCCTTTGAAAACTCCAGAGGTATGCGGAGATCAGTGCCTCCAAAGGAGACGATGTCTGACTCCTGGTGAAACTTGATAGGAGACCCAGGATTCCTGTGGCACGTGGAAAGGGACCCTTGGTCTCCCGTCTCAGCTGGAGAGGCGTCCCAATTGCCCTGCAACTAGGCAGGAGTCCTGACGTCGCTGAAGAAACACGTGGGTGGAAGGGCCATCCCCGTCGTAACTCGAGAATATACCCCAGGTTCCCGCCGCAACTCGAGAAAAACCATGAGACTTCCCCCTCGCCGCGAGATGAGGCCCGATTCCCCTGCACTGCGTGCAGAGCAATTCCGTGTTGCACATCACACATGAAAGGAGCCTTGATTTCCTTGATGGCACTCCAGAGAAACCCCAAGAACACTGTTTCAAGGCTAGAGGGATCCTGAGGTCACTGTAGCAACACGAAAGAGCTCCGTGGGCCAAAAATCAACTCGAGATGAGAGGTTAGTCCCTGGCTTCGACTCCAGAGGAATACCACCTTACCACAAGCACCTCAAGAGGAGGCTTCTCTCAGCTCTAGGTATGTGAGAGGGACCCTGAGTTTGCGGCCTCAAGTGGAATGGACACCGCGATGCCCTGACTCGAAATAAGGCCGGATATCCCTGCAGTGACTTCAATGCAGGCTCGTCTTGCATCTCCCAAGAAGAAAGGATGTCTGAATCCCCTGTGGAGACCACAGTGAAACACCTAGTTCCCCACCTCATCGCGACCGGAGGCCTCACATCCTTTGAAAACTCCAGAGGTATGCGGAGATCAGTGCCTCCAAAGGAGACGATGCCTGACTCCTCGTGAAACTTGATAGGAGTCCCAGGATTCTTGTGGCACGTGGAAAGGGACCCTTGGTCTCCCGCCTCAGCTGGAGAGGCATTCCAATTGCCCTGCCAAGCCTCGAGGAGAATCCCGAGTTGTCCCTCGCAACTAGGCAGGAGTCCTGACGTGGCTGAACAAACACGTGGGTGGAAGGGCCATCCCCGTCGTAACTCGAGAATATACCCCAGGTTCCCGCCGCAACTCGAGAAAAACCATGAGACTTCCCCCTCGATGCGAGATGAGGCCCGATTCCCCTGTACTGCGTGCAGAGCAATTCCGTGTTGCACATCACACATGAAAGGAGCCTTGATTTCCTTGATGGCACTCCAGAGAAACCCCAAGAACACTGTTTCAAGGCTAGAGGGATCCTGAGGTCACTGTAGCAACACGAAAGAACTCTGTGGACCAAAAATCAACTCGAAAAGAGAGGTTAGTCCCTGGCTTCGTCTCCAGAGGAATACCACCTTACCACAAGCACCTCAAGAGGAGGCTTCTCTCAGCTCTAGGTATGTGAGAGGGACCCTGAGTTTGCGGCCTCAAGTGGAATGGACACCGCGATGCCCTGACTCGAAATAAGGCCGGATATCCCTGCAGTGACTTCAATGCAGGCTCGTCTTGCATCTCCCAGGACGAAAGGATGTCTGAATCCCCTGTGGAAAGCACAGAGAAAGACTTAGTTCCCCACCTCATCGCGACCGATAGCCTCACATCCTTTGAAAACTCCAGAGGTACGCGGAGATCAGTGCCTCCAAAGGAGACGATGCCTGACTCCTCGTGAAACTTGATAGGAGTCCAAGGATTCCTGTGGCACTTGGAAAGGGACACTTGGTCTCCCGCCTCAGCTGGAGAGGCGTCCCAATTGCCCTGCCAAGCCTCGAGGAGAATCCAGAGTTGTCCCTCGCAACTAGGCAGGAGTCCTGACGTCGCTGAAGAAACACATGGGTGGAAGGGCCATCCCCGTCGTAACTCGAGAATATACCCCAGGTTCCCGCCGCAACTCGAGAAAAACCATGAGACTTCCCCCTCGCCGCGAGATGAGGCCCGATTCCCCTGCACTGCATGCAGAGCAATTCCGTGTTGCACATCACACATGAAAGGAGCCTTGATTTCCTTGATGGCACTCCAGAGAAACCCCAAGAACACTGTTTCAAGGCTAGAGGGATCCTGAGGTCACTGTAGCAACACGAAAGAGCTCCGTGTGCCAAAAATCAACTCGAGATGAGAGGTTAGTCCCTGGCTTCGACTCCAGAGGAATACCACCTTACCACAAGCACCTCAAGAGGAGGCTTCTCTCAGCTCTAGGTATGTGAGAGGGACCCTGAGTTTGCGTCCTCAAGTGGAATGGACACCGCGATGCCCTGACTCGAAATAAGGCTGGATATCCCTGCAGTGACTTGAATGCAGGCTCGTCTTGCATCTCCCAAGATGAAAGGATGTCTGAAGCCCCTGTGGAGACCACAGAGAAAGACCTAGTTCCCCACCTCATCGCGACCGGAGGCCTCACATCCTTTGAAAACTCCAGAGGTACGCGGAGATCAGTGCCTCCAAAGGAGACGATGCCTGACTCCTCGTGAAACTTGATAGGAGTCCCAGGATTCCTGTGGCACGTGGAAAGGGACCCTTGGTGTCCCGCGTCAGCTGGAGAGGCGTCCCAATTGCCTTGCCAAGCCTCGAGGAGAATCCCGAGTTGTGTCTCGCAACTAGGCAGGAGTCCTGACGTGGCTGAACAAACACGTGTGTGGAAGGGTCATCCCCGTCGTAACTCGAGAATATACCCCAGGTTCCCGCCGCAACTCGAGAAAAACCATGAGACTTCCCCCTCGCCGCGAGATGAGGCCCGATTCCCCTGCACTGCGTGCAGAGCAATTCTGTGTTGCACATCACACATGAAAGGAGCCTTGATTTCCTTCATGGCACTCCAGAGAAACCCCAAGAACACTGTTTCAAGGCTAGAGGGATCCTGAGGTTACTGTAGCAACACGAAAGAACTCTGTGGACCAAAAATCAACTCGAGATGAGAGGTAAGTCCCTGGCTTCGACTCCAGAGGAATACCACCTTACCACAAGCACCTCAAGAGGAGGCTTCTCTCAGCTCTAGGTATGTGAGAGGGACCCTGAGTTTGCGGCCTCAAGTGGAATGGACACCGCGATGCTCTGACTCGAAATAAGGCCGG
Source organism: Cervus elaphus (assembly GCF_910594005.1). Classification (NCBI taxonomy): domain Eukaryota; kingdom Metazoa; phylum Chordata; class Mammalia; order Artiodactyla; family Cervidae; genus Cervus; species Cervus elaphus. The sequence goes on along the minus strand of NC_057834.1, from coordinate 7,614,603 downwards.
ATATCCCTGCAGTGACTGGAATGCAGGCTCGTCTTGCATCTCCCAAGACGAAAGGGTGTCTGAATACCCTGTGGAGACCACAGAGAAAGACCTAGTTCCCCACCTCATCGCGACAGGAGGCCTCAAATCCTTTGAAAACTCCAGAGGTATGCGGAGATCAGTGCCTCCAAAGGAGACGATGCCTGACTCCTCGTGAAACTTGATAGGAGACCCAGGATTCCTGTGGCACGTGGAAAGGGACCCTTGGTCTCCCGCCTCAGCTGGAGAGGCGTCCCAATTGCCCTGCAAAGCCTCGAGGAGAATCCCGAGTTGTCCCTCGCAACTAGGCAGGAGTCCTGACATGCCTGAACAAACACGTGTGTGGAAGGGCCATCCCCGTCGTAACTCGAGAATATACCCCAGGTTCCCGCCGCAACTCGAGAAAAACCATGAGACTTCCCCCTCGCCGCGAGATGTGGCCCGTTTCCCCTGCACTGCATGCAGAGCAATTCCGTGTTGCACATCACACATGAAAGGAGCCTTGATTTCCTTGATGGCACTCCAGAGAAACCCCAAGAACACTGATTCAAGGCTAGAGGGATCCTGAGGTCACTGTAGAAACACGAAAGAGCTCCGTGGACCAAGAATCAACACGAGATGAGAGGTTAGTCCCTGGCTTCGACTCCTGAGGAATACCACCTTACCACAAGCACCTCAAGAGGAGGCTTCTCTCAGCTCTAGGTATGTGAGAGGGATCCTGAGTTTGCGGCCTCACGTGGAATGGACACCGCGATGCCCTGACTCGAAATAAGGCCGGATATCCCTGCAGTGACTTGAATGCAGGCTCGTCTTGCATCTCCCAAGAAGAAAGGATGTCTGAATCCCCTGTGGAGACCACAGAGAAACACCTAATTCCCCACCTCATCGCGACCGGAGGCCTCACATCCTTTGAAAACTCCAGAGGTACGCGGAGATCAGTGCCTCCAAAGGAGACGATGCCTGACTCCTCGTGAAACTTGATAGGAGTCCCAGGATTCTTGTGGCACGTGGAAAGGGACCCTTGGTCTCCCGCCTCAGCTGGAGAGGCGTTCCAATTGCCCTGCCAAGCCTCGAGGAGAATCCCGAGTTGTCCCTCGCAACTAGGCAGGAGTCCTGACGTGGCTGAACAAACACGTGGGTGGAAGGGCCATCCCCGTCGTAACTCGAGAATATACCCCAGGTTCCCGCTGCAACTCGAGAAAAACCATGAGACTTCCCCCTCGCCGCGAGATGAGGCCCGATTCCCCTGCACTGCGTGCAGAGCAATTCCGTGTTGCACATCACACATGAAAGGAGCCTTGATTTCCTTGATGGCACTCCAGAGAAACCCCAAGAACACTCTTTCAAGGCTAGAGGGATCCTGAGGTCACTGTAGCAACACGAAAGAACTCTGTGGACCAAAAATCAACTCGAAAAGAGAGGTTAGTCCCTGGCTTCGTCTCCAGAGGAATACCACCTTACCACAAGCACCTCAAGAGGAGGCTTCTCTCAGCTCTAGGTATGTGAGAGGGACCCTGAGTTTGCGGCCTCAAGTGGAATGGACACCGCGATGCCCTGACTCGAAATAAGGCCGGATATCCCTGCAGTGACTTCAATGCAGGCTCGTCTTGCATCTCCCAGGACGAAAGGATGTCTGAATCCCCTGTGGAAAGCACAGAGAAAGACTTAGTTCCCCACCTCATCGCGACCGATAGCCTCACATCCTTTGAAAACTCCAGAGGTACGCGGAGATCAGTGCCTCCAAAGGAGACGATGCCTGACTCCTCGTGAAACTTGATAGGAGTCCAAGGATTCCTGTGGCACTTGGAAAGGGACACTTGGTCTCCCGCCTCAGCTGGAGAGGCGTCCCAATTGCCCTGCCAAGCCTCGAGGAGAATCCAGAGTTGTCCCTCGCAACTAGGCAGGAGTCCTGACGTCGCTGAAGAAACACATGGGTGGAAGGGCCATCCCCGTCGTAACTCGAGAATATACCCCAGGTTCCCGCCGCAACTCGAGAAAAACCATGAGACTTCCCCCTCGCCGCGAGATGAGGCCCGATTCCCCTGCACTGCATGCAGAGCAATTCCGTGTTGCACATCACACATGAAAGGAGCCTTGATTTCCTTGATGGCACTCCAGAGAAACCCCAAGAACACTGTTTCAAGGCAAGAGGGATCCTGAGGTCACTGTAGCAACACGAAAGAGCTCCGTGTGCCAAAAATCAACTCGAGATGAGAGGTTAGTCCCTGGCTTCGACTCCAGAGGAATACCACCTTACCACAAGCACCTCAAGAGGAGGCTTCTCTCAGCTCTAGGTATGTGAGAGGGACCCTGAGTTTGCGTCCTCAAGTGGAATGGACACCGCGATGCCCTGACGCGAAATAAGGCTGGATATCCCTGCAGTGACTTGAATGCAGGCTCGTCTTGCATCTCCCAAGATGAAAGGATGTCTGAAGCCCCTGTGGAGACCACAGAGAAAGACCTAGTTCCCCACCTCATCGCGACCGGAGGCCTCACATCCTTTGAAAACTCCAGAGGTACGCGGAGATCAGTGCCTCCAAAGGAGACGATGCCTGACTCCTCGTGAAACTTGATAGGAGTCCCAGGATTCCTGTGGCACGTGGAAAGGGACCCTTGGTCTCCCGCCTCAGCTGGAGAGGCGTCCCAATTGCCTTACCAAGCCTCGAGGAGAATCCCGAGTTGTGTCTCGCAACTAGGCAGGAGTCCTGACGTGGCTGAACAAACACGTGTGTGGAAGGGTCATCCCCGTCGTAACTCGAGAATATACCCCAGGTTCCCGCCGCAACTCGAGAAAAACCATGAGACTTCCCCCTCGCCGCGAGATGAGGCCCGATTCCCCTGTACTGCGTGCAGAGCAATTCTGTGTTGCACATCACACATGAAAGGAGCCTTGATTTCCTTCATGGCACTCCAGAGAAACCCCAAGAACACTGTTTCAAGGCTAGAGGGATCCTGAGGTTACTGTAGCAACACGAAAGAACTCTGTGGACCAAAAATCAACTCGAGATGAGAGGTAAGTCCCTGGCTTCGACTCCAGAGGAATACCACCTTACCACAAGCACCTCAAGAGGAGGCTTCTCTCAGCTCTAGGTATGTGAGAGGGACCCTGAGTTTGCGGCCTCAAGTGGAATGGACACCGCGATGCTCTGACTCGAAATAAGGCCGGATATCCCTGCAGTGACTGGAATGCAGGCTCGTCTTGCATCTCCCAAGACGAAAGGGTGTCTGAATACCCTGTGGAGACCACAGAGAAAGACCTAGTTCCCCACCTCATCGCGACAGGAGGCCTCAAATCCTTTGAAAACTCCAGAGGTATGCGGAGATCAGTGCCTCCAAAGGAGACGATGCCTGACTCCTCGTGAAACTTGATAGGAGACCCAGGATTCCTGTGGCACGTGGAAAGGGACCCTTGGTCTCCCGCCTCAGCTGGAGAGGCGTCCCAATTGCCCTGCAAAGCCTCGAGGAGAATCCCGAGTTGTCCCTCGCAACTAGGCAGGAGTCCTGACATGCCTGAACAAACACGTGTGTGGAAGGGCCATCCCCGTCGTAACTCGAGAATATACCCCAGGTTCCCGCCGCAACTCGAGAAAAACCATGAGACTTCCCCCTCGCCGCGAGATGTGGCCCGTTTCCCCTGCACTGCATGCAGAGCAATTCCGTGTTGCACATCACACATGAAAGGAGCCTTGATTTCCTTGATGGCACTCCAGAGAAACCCCAAGAACACTGATTCAAGGCTAGAGGGATCCTGAGGTCACTGTAGAAACACGAAAGAGCTCCGTGGACCAAGAATCAACACGAGATGAGAGGTTAGTCCCTGGCTTCGACTCCTGAGGAATACCACCTTACCACAAGCACCTCAAGAGGAGGCTTCTCTCAGCTCTAGGTATGTGAGAGGGATCCTGAGTTTGCGGCCTCACGTGGAATGGACACCGCGATGCCCTGACTCGAAATAAGGCCGGATATCCCTGCAGTGACTTGAATGCAGGCTCGTCTTGCATCTCCCAAGAAGAAAGGATGTCTGAATCCCCTGTGGAGACCACAGAGAAACACCTAATTCCCCACCTCATCGCGACCGGAGGCCTCACATCCTTTGAAAACTCCAGAGGTACGCGGAGATCAGTGCCTCCAAAGGAGACGATGCCTGACTCCTCGTGAAACTTGATAGGAGTCCCAGGATTCTTGTGGCACGTGGAAAGGGACCCTTGGTCTCCCGCCTCAGCTGGAGAGGCGTTCCAATTGCCCTGCCAAGCCTCGAGGAGAATCCCGAGTTGTCCCTCGCAACTAGGCAGGAGTCCTGACGTGGCTGAACAAACACGTGGGTGGAAGGGCCATCCCCGTCGTAACTCGAGAATATACCCCAGGTTCCCGCTGCAACTCGAGAAAAACCATGAGACTTCCCCCTCGCCGCGAGATGAGGCCCGATTCCCCTGCACTGCGTGCAGAGCAATTCCGTGTTGCACATCACACATGAAAGGAGCCTTGATTTCCTTGATGGCACTCCAGAGAAACCCCAAGAACACTGTTTCAAGGCTAGAGGGATCCTGAGGTCACTGTAGCAACACGAAAGAGCTCCGTGGGCCAAAAATCAACTCGAGATGAGAGGTTAGACCCTGGCTTCGACTCCAGAGGAATACCACCTTACCACAAGCACCTCAAGAGGAGGCTTCTCTCAGCTCTAGGTATGTGAGAGGGACCCTGAGTTTGCGGCCTCAAGTGGAATGGACACCGCGATGCCCTGACGCGAAATAAGGCTGGATATCCCTGCAGTGACTTGAATGCAGGCTCGTCTTGCATCTCCCAAGATGAAAGGATGTCTGAATCCCCTGTGGAGACCACAGAGAAAGACCTAGTTCCCAACCTCATCGCGACCGGAGGCCTCACATCCTTTGAAAACTCCAGAGGTACGCGGAGATCAGTGCCTCCAAAGGAGACGATGCCTGACTCCTCGTGAAACTTGATAGGAGACCCAGGATTCCTGTGGCACGTGGAAAGGGACCCTTGGTCTCCCGCCTCAGCTGGAGAGGCGTTCCAATTGCCCTGCCAAGCCTCGAGGAGAATCCCGAGTTGTCCCTCGCAACTAGGCAGAGGTCCTGACGTGGCTGAACAAACACGTGGGTGGAAGGGCCATCCCCGTCGTAACTCGAAAATATACCCCAGGTTCCCGCCACAACTCGAGAAAAACCATGAGACTTCCCCCTCGCCGCGAGATGAGGCCCGATTCCCCTGCACTGCGTGCAGAGCAATTCCGTGTTGCACATCACACATGAAAGGAGCCTTGATTTCCTTGATGGCACTCCAGAGAAACCCCAAGAACACTGTTTCAAGGCTAGAGGGATCCTGAGGTCACTGTAGCAACACGAAAGAACTCTGTGGACCAAAAATCAACTCGAGATGAGAGGTAAGTCCCTGGCTTCGACTCCAGAGGAATACCACCTTACCAGAAGCACCTCAAGAGGAGGCTTCTCTCAGCTCTAGGTATGTGGGAGGGGCCCTGAGTTTGCGGCCTCAAGTGGAATGGACACCGCGATGCTCTGACTCGAAATAAGGCCGGATATCCCTGCAGTGACTGGAATGCAGGCTCGTCTTGCATCTCCCAAGATGAAAGGGTGTCTGAGTCCCCTGTGGAGACCACAGAGAAAGACCTAGTTCCCCACCTCATCGCGACAGGAGGCCTCAAATCCTTTGAAAACTCCAGAGGTATGCGGAGATCAGTGCCTCCAAAGGAGACGATGCCTGACTCCTCGTGAAACTTGATAGGAGACCCAGGATTCCTGTGGCACGTTGAAAGGGACCCTTGGTCTCCCGCCTCAGCTGGAGAGGCGTCCCAATTGCCCTGCAAAGCCTCGAGGAGAATCCCGAGTTGTCCCTCGCAACTAGGCAGGAGTCCTGACATGCCTGAACAAACACGTGTGTGTAAGGGCCATCCCCGTCGTAACTCGAGAATATACCCCAGGTTCCCGCCGCAACTCGAGAAAAACCATGAGACTTCCCCCTCGCCGCGAAATGAGGCCCGATTCCCCTGCTCTGCGTGCACAGCAATTCTGTGTTGCACATCACACATGAAAGGAGCCTTGATTTCCTTCATGGCACTCCAGAGAAACCCCAAGAACACTGTTTCAAGGCTAGAGGGATCCTGAGGTCACTGTAGCAACACGAAAGAACTCTGTGGACCAAAAATCAACTCGAGATGAGAGGTAAGTCCCTGGCTTCGACTCCAGAGGAATACCACCTTACCACAAGCACCTCAAGAGGAGGCTTCTCTCAGCTCTAGGTATGTGAGAGGGACCCTGAGTTTGCGGCCTCAAGTGGAATGGACACCGCGATGCTCTGACTCGAAATAAGGCCGGATATCCCTGCAGTGACTGGAATGCAGGCTCGTCTTGCATCTCCCAAGACGAAAGGGTGTCTGAATCCCCTGTGGAGACCACAGAGAAAGACCTAGTTCCCCACCTCATCGCGACAGGAGGTCTCAAATCCTTTGAAAACTCCAGAGGTACGCGGAGATCAGTGCATCCAAAGGAGACGATGCCTGACTCCTCGTGAAACTTGATAGGAGACCCAGGATTCCTGTGGCACGTGGAAAGGGACCCTTGGTCTCCCGTCTCAGCTGGAGAGGCGTCCCAATTGCCCTGCAAAGCCTCGAGTAGAATCCCGAGTTGTCCCTCGCAACTAGGCAGGAGTCCTGACATGGCTGAACACACACGTGTGTGGAAGGGCCATCCCCGTCGTAACTCGAGAATATACCCCAGGTTCCCGCCGCAACTCGAGAAAAACCATGAGAATTCCCCCTCGCCGCGAGATGAGGCCCGATTCCTCTGCACTGCGTGCAGAGCAATTCCGTGTTGCACATCACACATGAAAGGAGCCTTGATTTCCTTGATGGCACTCCAGAGAAACCCCAAGAACACTGTTTCAAGGCTAGAGGGATCCTGAGGTCACTGTAGCAACACGAAAGAGCTCCGTGGACCAAGAATCAACACGAGATGAGAGGTTAGTCCCTGGCTTCGACTCCTGAGGAATACCACCTTACCACAAGCACCTCAAGAGGAGGCTTCTCTCAGCTCTAGGTATGTGAGAGGGATCCTGAGTTTGCGGCCTCAAGTGGAATGGACACCGCGATGCCCTGACTCGAAATAAGGCCGGATATCCCTGCAGTGACTTGAATGCAGGCTCGTCTTGCATCTCCCAAGAAGAAAGGATGTCTGAATCCCCTGTGGAGACCACAGAGAAACACCTACTTCCCCACCTCATCGCGACCGGAGGCCTCACATCCTTTGAAAACTCCAGAGGTACGCGGAGATCAGTGCCTCCAAAGGAGACGATGCCTGACTCCTCGTGAAACTTGATAGGAGTCCCAGGATTCTTGTGGCACGCGGAAAGGGACCCTTGGTCTCCCGCCTCAGCTGGAGAGGCGTTCCAATTGCCCTGCCAAGCCTCGAGGAGAATCCCGAGTTGTCCCTCGCAACTAGGCAGGAGTCCTGACGTGGCTGAACAAACACGTGGGTGGAAGGTCCATCCCCATCGTAACTCGAGAGTATACCCCAGGTTCCCGCTGCAACTCGAGAAAAACCATGAGACTTCCCCCTCGCCGCGAGATGAGGCCCGATTCCCCTGCACTGCGTGCAGAGCAATTCCGTGTTGCACATCACACATGAAAGGAGCCTTGATTTCCTTGATGGCACTCCAGAGAAACCCCAAGAACACTGTTTCAAGGCTAGAGGGATCCTGAGGTCACTGTAGCAAAACGAAAGAGCTCCGTGGGCCAAAAATCAACTCGAGATGAGAGGTTAGTCCCTGGCTTCGACTCCAGAGGAATACCACCTTACCACAAGCACCTCAAGAGGAGGCTTCTCTCAGCTCTAGGTATGTGAGAGGGACCCTGAGTTTGCGGCCTCAAGTGGAATGGACACCGCGATGCCCTGACTCGAAATAAGGCTGGATATCCCTGCAGTGACTTGAATGCAGGCTCGTCTTGCATCTCCCAAGATGAAAGGATGTCTGAATCCCCTGTGGAGACCACAGAGAAAGACCTAGTTCCCCACCTCATCGCGACCGGAGGCCTCACATCCTTTGAAAACTCCAGAGGTACGCGGAGATCAGTGCCTCCAAAGGAGACGATGCCTGACTCCTCGTGAAACTTGATAGGAGTCCCAGGATTCCTGTGGCACGTGGAAAGGGACACTTGGTCTCCCGTCTCAGCTGGAGAGGCGTCCCAATTGCCCTGCAAAGCCTCGAGGAGAATCCAGAGTTGTCCCTCGCAACTAGGCAGGAGTCCTGGCGTCGCTGAAGAAACACGTGGGTGGAAGGGCCATCCCCGTCGTAACTCGAGAATATACCCCAGGTTCCCGCCGCAACTCGAGAAAAACCATGAGACTTCCCCCTCGCCGCGAGATGAGGCCCGATTCCCCTGCACTGCGTGCAGAGCAATTCCGTGTTGCACATCACACATGAAAGGAGCCTTGATTTCCTTGATGGCACTCCAGAGAAACCCCAAGAACACTGTTTCAAGGCTAGAGGGATGCTGAGGTCACTGTAGCAACACGAAAGAGTTCCGTGGACCAAGAATCAACTTGAGATGAGAGGTTAGTCGCTGGCTTTGACTCCTGAGGAATACCACCTTACCACAAGCACCTCAAGAGGAGGCTTCTCTCAGCTCTAGGTATGTGAGAGGGATCCTGAATTTGCGGCCTCAAGTGGAATGGACACCGCGATGCCCTGACTCGAAATAAGGCCGGATATCCCTGCAGTGACTTGAATGCAGGCTCGTCTTGCATCTCCCAAGATGAAAGGATGTCTGAATCCCCTGTGGAGACCACAGAGAAAGACCTAGTTCCCCACCTCATCGCGACCGGAGGCCTCACAACCTTTGAAAAATCCAGAGGTACGCGGAGATCAGTGCCTCCAAAGGAGACGATGCCTGACTCCTCGTGAAACTTGATAGGAGTCCCAGGATTCCTGTGGCACGTGGAAAGGGACCCTTGGTCTCCCGCCTCAGCTGGAGAGGCGTCCCAATTGCCTTGCCAAGCCTCGAGGAGAATCCCGAGTTGTGTCTCGCAACTAGGCAAGAGTCCTGACGAGGCTGAACAAACACGTGTTTGGAAGGGCCATCCCCGTCGTAACTCGAGAATATACCCCAGGTTCCCGCCGCAACTCGAGAAAAACCATGAGACTTCCCCCTCGCCGCGAGATTAGGTCCGATTCCCCTGCACTGCATGCAGAGCAATTCTGTGTTGCACATCACACATGAAAGGAGCCTTGATTTCCTTCATGGCACTCCAGAGAAACCCCAAGAACACTGTTTCAAGGCTAGAGGGATCCTGAGGTCACTGTAGCAACACGAAAGAGCTCCGTGGTCCCAAAATCAACTCGAGATGAGAGGTTAGTCCCTGGCTTCGACTCCAGAGGAATACCACCTTACCACAAGCACCTCAAGAGGAGGCTTCTCTCAGCTCTAGGTATGTGAGAGGGACCCTGAGTTTGGGGCCTCAAGTGGAATGGACACCGCGATGCCCTGACTCGAAATAAGGCCGGATATCCCTGCAGTGACTGGAATGCAGGCTCGTCTTGCATCTCCCAAGACGAAAGGGTGTCTGAATCCCCTGTGGAGACCACAGAGAAAGACCTAGTTCCCCACCTCATCGCGACCGGGGGCCTCAAATCCTTTGAAAACTCCAGAGGTATGCGGAGATCAGTGCCTCCAAAGGAGATGATGCCTGACTCCTCGTGAAACTTGATAGGAGACCCAGGATTCCTGTGGCACGTGGAAAGGGACCCTTGGTCTCCCGTCTCAGCTGGAGAGGCGTCCCAATTGCCCTGCAAAGCCTCGAGGAGAATCCAGAGTTGTCCCTCGCAACTAGGCAGGAGTCCTGGCGTCGCTGAAGAAACACGTGGGTGGAAGGGCCATCCCCGTCGTAACTCGAGAATATACCCCAGGTTCCCGCCGCAACTCGAGAAAAACCATGAGACTTCCCCCTCGCCGCGAGATGAGGCCCGATTCCCCTGCACTGCGTGCAGAGCAATTCCGTGTTGCACATCACACATGAAAGGAGCCTTGATTTCCTTGATGGCACTCCAGAGAAAACCCAAGAACACTGTTTCAAGGCTAGAGGGATGCTGAGGTCACTGTAGCAACACGAAAGAACTCCGTGGACCAAGAATCAACACGAGATGAGAGGTTAGTCGCTGGCTTCGACTCCTGAGGAATACCACCTTACCACAAGCACCTCAAGAGTAGGCTTCTCTCAGCTCTAGGTATGTGAGAGGGACCCTGAGCTTGCGGCCTCAAGTGGAATGGACACCGCGATGCCCTGACTCGAAATAAGGCCGGATATCCCTGCAGTGACTGGAATGCAGGCTCGTCTTGCATCTCCCAAGACGAAAGGGTGTCTGAAGCCCCTGTGGAGACCACAGAGAAAGACCTAGTTCCCCACCTCATCGCGACAGGAGGCCTCAAATCCTTTGAAAACTCCAGAGGTATGCGGAGATCAGTGCCTCCAAAGGAGACGATGCCTGACTCCTCGTGAAACTTGATAGGAGACCCAGGATTCCTGTGGCACGTGGAAAGGGACCCTTGGTCTCCCGTCTCAGCTGGAGAGGCGTCCCAATTGCCCTGCAAAGCCTCGAGGAGAATCCAGAGTTGTCCCTCGCAACTATTCAGGAGTCCTGACGTCGCTGAAGAACTACGTGGGTGGAAGTGCCATCCCCGTCGTAACTCGAGAATATACCCCAGGTTCCCGCCGCAACTCGAGAAAAACCATGAGACTTCCCCCTCGCCGCGAGATGAGGCCCGATTCCCCTGTACTGCGTGCAGAGCAATTCCGTCTTGCACATCACACATGAAAGGAGCCTTGATTTCCTTGATGGCACTCCAGAGAAACCCCAAGAACACTGTTTCAAGGCTAGAGGGATCCTGAGGTCACTGTAGCAACACGAAAGAGCTCCGTGGGCCAAAAATCAACTCGAGATGAGAGGTTAGTCCCTGGCTTCGACTCCTGAGGAATACCACCTTACCACAAGCAACTCAAGAGGAGGCTTCTCTCAGCTCTAGGTATGTGAGAGGGACCCTGAGTTTGCGGCCTCAAGTGGAATGGACACCGCGATGCCCTGACTCGAAATAAGGCCGGATATCCCTGCAGTGACTTCAATGCAGGCTCGTCTTGCATCTCCCAAGAAGAAAGGATGTCTGAATCCCCTGTGGAGACCACAGAGAAAAACCTAGTTCCCCACCTCATCGCGACCGGAGGCCTCACATCCTTTGAAAACTCCAGAGGTACGCGGAGATCAGTGCCTCCAAAGGAGACGATGCCTGACTCCTCGTGAAACTTGATAGGAGTCCCAGGATTCTTGTGGCACGTGGAAAGGGACACTTGGTCTCCCGCCTGAGCTGGAGAGGCGTTCCAATTGCCCTGCCAAGCCTCGAGGAGAATCCCGAGTTGTCCCTTGCAACTAGGCAGGAGTCCTGACGTGGCTGAACAAACACGTGGGTGGAAGGGCCATCCCCGTCGTAACTCGAGAATATACCCCAGGTTCCCGCCGCAACTCGAGAAAAACCATGAGACTTCCCTCTCGCCGCGAGATGAGGCCCGATTCCCCTGCACTGCGTGCAGAGCAATTCCGTGTTGCACATCACACATGAAAGGAGCCTTGATTTCCTTGATGGCACTCCAGAGAAACCCCAAGAACACTGTTTCAAGGCTAGAGGGATCCTGAGGTCACTGTAGCAACACGAAAGAGCTCCGTGGGCCAAAAATCAACTCGAGATGAGAGGTTAGTCCCTGGCTTCGACTCCAGAGGAATACCACCTTACCACAAGCACCTCAAGAGGAGGCTTCTCTCAGCTCTAGGTATGTGAGAGGGACCCTGAGTTTGCGGCCTCAAGTGGAATGGACACCGCGATGCCCTGACGCGAAATAAGGCTGGATATCCCTGCAGTGACTTGAATGCAGGCTCGTCTTGCATCTCCCAAGATGAAAGGATGTCTGAATCCCCTGTGGAGACCACAGAGAAACACCTAGTTCCCCACCTCATCGCGACCGGAGGCCTCACATCCTTTGAAAATTCCAGAGGTACGCGGAGATCAGTGCTTCCAAAGGAGACGATGCCTGACTCCTCGTGAAACTTGATAGGAGTCCCAGGATTCCTGTGGCACGTGGAAAGGGACCCTTGGTCTCCCGCCTCAGCTGGAGAGGCGTCCCAATTGCCTTGCCAAGCCTCGAGGAGAATCCCGAGTTGTGTCTCGCAACTAGCAAAAGTCCTGACGTGGCTGAACAAACACATGTGTGGAAGGACCATCCCCGTCGTAACTCGAGAATATACCCCAGGTTCCCGCCGCAACTCGACAAAAACCATGAGACTTCCCCGTCGCCGCGAGATGAGGCCCGATTCCCCTGCACTGCATGCAGAGCAATTCTGTGTTGCACATCACACATGAAAGGAGCCTTGATTTCCTTGATGGCACTCCAGAGAAACCCCAAGAACACTGTTTCAAGGCTAGAGGGATCCTGAGGTCACTGTAGCAACACGAAAGAGCTCCGTGGACCAAAAATCAACTCGAGATGAGAGGTTAGTCCCTGGCTTCGACTCCAGAGGAATACCACCTTACCACAAGCACCTCAAGAGGAGGCTTCTCTCAGCTCTAGGTATGTGGGAGGGACCCTGAGTTTGCGGCCTCAAGTGGAATGGACACCGCGATGCCCTGACTCGAAATAAGGCCGGATATCCCTGCAGCGACTGGAATGCAGGCTCGTCTTGCATCTCCCAAGACGAAAGGGTGTCTGAATCCCCTGTGGAGACCACAGAGAAAGACCTAGTTCCCCACCTCATCGCGACAGGAGGCCTCACATCCTTTGAAAACTCCAGAGGTATGCGGAGATCAGTGCCTCCAAAGGAGACGATGCCTGACTCCTCGTGAAACTTGATAGGAGACCCAGGATTCCTGTGGCACGTGGAAAGGGACTCTTGGTCTCCCGTCTCAGCTGGAGAGGCGTCCCAATTGCCCTGCAAAGCCTCGAGGAGAATCCCGAGTGTCCCTCGCAACTAGGCAGGAGTCCTGACATGGCTGAACACACACGTGTGTGGAAGGGCCATCCCCGTCGTAACTCGAGAATATACCCCAGGTTCCCGCCGCAACTCGACAAAAACCATGAGACTTCCCCCTCGCCGCGAGATGAGGCCCGATTCCCCTGCACTGCATGCAGAGCAATTCCGTGTTGCACATCACACATGAAAGGAGCCTTGATTTCCTTGATGGCACTCCAGAGAAACCCCAAGAACACTGTTTCAAGGCTAGAGGGATCCTGAGGTCACTGTAGCAACACGAAAGAGCTCCGTTGACCAAGAATCAACACGAGATGAGAGGTTAGTCCCTGGCTTCGACTCCTGAAGAATACCACCTTACCACAAGCACCTCAAGAGGAGGGTTCTCTCAGCTCTAGGTATGTGAGAGGGATCCTGAGTTTGCAGCCTCAAGTGGAATGGACACCGCGATGCCCTGACTCGAAATAAGGCCGGATATCCCTGCAGTGACTTCAATGCAGGCTCGTCTTGCATCTCCCAAGAAGAAAGGATGTCTGAATCCCCTGTGGAGACCACAGAGAAACACCTAGTTCCCCACCTCATCGCGACCGGAGGCCTCACATCCTTTAAAAACTCCAGAGGTACGCGGAGATCAGTGCCTCCAAAGGAGACGATGCCTGACTCCTCGTGAAACTTGATAGGAGTCCCAGGATTCTTGTGGCACGTGGAAAGGGACCCTTGGTCTCCCGCCTCAGCTGGAGAGGCGTTCCTATTGCCCTGCCAAGCCTGGAGGAGAATCCCGAGTTGTCCCTCGCAACTAGGCAGGAATCCTGACGTGGCTGAAGAAACTCGTGGGTGGAAGGGCCATCCCCGTCGTAACTCGAGAATATACCCCAGGTTCCCGCCGCAACTCGAGAAAAACCATGAGAATTCCCCCTCGATGCGAGATGAGGCCCGATTCCCCTGTACTGCGTGCAGAGCAATTCCGTCTTGCACATCACACATGAAAGGAGCCTTCATTTCCTTGATGGCACTCCAGAGAAACCCCAAGAACACTGTTTCAAGGATAGAGGGATCCTGAGGTCACTGTAGCAACACGAAAGAACTCTGTGGACCAAAAATCAACTCGAAAAGAGAAGTTAGTCCCTGGATTCGTCTCCAGAGGAATACCACCTTACCACAAGCACCTCAAGAGGAGGCTTCTCTCAGCTCTAGGTATGTGAGAGGGACCCTGAGTTTGCGGCCTCAAGTGGAATGGACACCGCGATGCCCTGACTCGAAATAAGGCCGGATATCCCTGCAGTGACTTCAATGCAGGCTCGTCTTGCATCTCCCAGGACGAAAGAATGTCTGAATCCCCTGGGGAAAGCACAGAGAAAGACTTAGTTCCCCACCTCATCGCGACCGATAGCCTCACATCCTTTGAAAACTCCAGAGGTACGCGGAGATCAGTGCCTCCAAAGGAGACGATGCCTGACTCCTCGTGAAACTTGATAGGAGTCCCAGGATTCCTGTGGCACTTGGAAAGGGACACTTGGTCTCCCGCCTCAGCTGGAGAGGCGTCCCAATTGCCCTGCCAAGCCTCGAGGAGAATCCAGAGTTGTCCCTCGCAACTAGGCAGGAGTCCTGACGTCGCTGAAGAAACACGTGGGTGGAAGGGCCATCCCCGTCGTAACTCGAGAATATACCCCAGGTTCCCGGCACAACTCGAGAAAAACCATGAGACTTCCCCCTCGCCGCGAGATGAGGCCCGATTCCCCTGCGCTGCGTGCAGAGCAATTCCGTGTTGCACATCACACATGAAAGGAGCCTTGATTTCCTTGATGGCACTCCAGAGAAACCCCAAGAACACTGTTTCAAGGCTAGAGGGATCCTGAGGTCACTGTAGCAACACGAAAGAGCTCCGTGGTCCCAAAATCAACTCGAGATGAGAGGTTAGTCCCTGGCTTCGACTCCAGAGGAATACCACCTTACCACAAGCACCTCAAGAGGAGGCTTCTCTCAGCTCTAGGTATGTGAGAGGGACCCTGAGTTTGGGGCCTCAAGTGGAATGGACACCGCGATGCCCTGACTCGAAATAAGGCCGGATATCCCTGCAGTGACTGGAATGCAGGCTCGTCTTGCATCTCCCAAGACGAAAGGGTGTCTGAATCCCCTGTGGAGACCACAGAGAAAGACCTAGTTCCCCACCTCATCGCGACCGGGGGCCTCAAATCCTTTGAAAACTCCAGAGGTATGCGGAGATCAGTGCCTCCAAAGGAGATGATGCCTGACTCCTCGTGAAACTTGATAGGAGACCCAGGATTCCTGTGGCACGTGGAAAGGGACCCTTGGTCTCCCGTCTCAGCTGGAGAGGCGTCCCAATTGCCCTGCAAAGCCTCGAGGAGAATCCAGAGTTGTCCCTCGCAACTAGGCAGGAGTCCTGACGTGGCTGAACAAACACGTGGGTGGAAGGGCCATCCCCGTCGTAACTCGAGAATATACCCCAGGTTCCCGCCGCAACTCCAGAAAAACCATGAGACTTCCCCCTCGATGCGAGATGAGGCCCGATTCCCCTGCACTGCGTGCAGAGCAATTCCGTGTTGCACATCACACATGAAAGGAGCCTTGATTTCCTTGATGGCACTCCAGAGAAAACCCAAGAACACTGTTTCAAGGCTAGAGGGATGCTGAGGTCACTGTAGCAACACGAAAGAGCTCCGTGGACCAAGAATCAACACGAGATGAGAGGTTAGTCGCTGGCTTCGACTCCTGAGGAATACCACCTTACCACAAGCACCTCAAGAGGAGGCTTCTCTCAGCTCTAGGTATGTGAGAGGGATCCTGAGTTTGCGGCCTCAAGTGGAATGGACACCGCGATGCCCTGACTCGAAATAAGGCCGGATATCCCTGCAGTGACTTGAATGCAGGCTCGTCTTGCATCTCCCAAGAAGAAAGGATGTCTGAATCCCCTGTGGAGACCACAGAGAAACACCTAGTTCCCCACCTCATCGCGACCGGAGGCCTCACATCCTTTGAAAACTCCAGAGGTATGCGGAGATCAGTGCCTCCAAAGGAGACGATGCCTGACTCCTCGTGAAACTTGACAGGAGTCCCAGGATTCCTGTGGCACTTGGAAAGGGACACTTGGTCTCCCGCCTCAGCTGGAGAGGCGTCCCAATTGCCCTGCCAAGCCTCGAGGAGAATCCAGAGTTGTCCCTCGCAACTAGGCAGGAGTCCTGACGTCGCTGAAGAAACACGTGGGTGGAAGGGCCATCCCCGTCGTAACTCGAGAATATACCCCAGGTTCCCGCCGCAACTCGAGAAAAACCATGAGACTTCCCCCTCGCCGCGAGATGAGGCCCGATTCCCCTGTACTGCGTGCAGAGCAATTCCGTCTTGCACATCACACATGAAAGGAGCCTTGATTTCCTTGATGGCACTCCAGAGAAACCCCAAGAACACTGTTTCAAGGCTAGAGGGATCCTGAGGTCACTGTAGCAACACGAAAGAGCTCCGTGGGCCAAAAATCAACTCGAGATGAGAGGTTAGTCCCTGGCTTCGACTCCTGAGGAATACCACCTTACCACAAGCAACTCAAGAGGAGGCTTCTCTCAGCTCTAGGTATGTGAGAGGGACCCTGAGTTTGCGGCCTCAAGTGGAATGGACACCGCGATGCCCTGACGCGAAATAAGGCTGGATATCCCTGCAGTGACTTGAATGCAGGCTCGTCTTGCATCTCCCAAGATGAAAGGATGTCTGAATCCCCTGTGGAGACCACAGAGAAAGACCTAGTTCCCCACCTCATCGCGACCGGAGGCCTCACATCCTTTGAAAACTCCAGAGGTACGCGGAGATCAGTGCCTCCAAAGGAGACGATGCCTGACTCCTCGTGAAACTTGATAGGAGTCCCAGGATTCCTGTGGCACGTGGAAAGGGACCCTTGGTCTCCCGCCTCAGCTGGAGAGGCGTCCCAATTGCCTTGCCAAGCCTCGAGGAGAATCCCGAGTTGTGTCTCGCAACTAGGCAAGAGTCCTGACGTGGCTGAACAAACACGTGTGTGGAAGGGCCATCCCCGTCGTAACTCGAGAATATACCCCAGGTTCCCGCCGCAACTCGAGAAAAACCATGAGACTTCCCCCTCGCCGCGAGATGAGGCCCGATTCCCCTGTACTGCGTGCAGAGCAATTCCGTCTTGCACATCACACATGAAAGGAGCCTTGATTTCCTTGATGCCACTCCAGAGAAACCCCAAGAACACTGTTTCAAGGATAGAGGGATCCTGAGGTCACTGTAGCAACACAAAAGAACTCTGTGGACCAAAAATCAACTCGAAAAGAGAGGTTAGTCCCTGGATTCGTCTCGAGAGGAATACCACCTTACCACAAGCACCTCAAGAGGAGGCTTCTCTCAGCTCTAGGTATGTGAGAGGGACCCTGAGTTTGCGGCCTCAAGTGGAATGGACACCGTGATGCCCTGACTCGAAATAAGGCCGGATATCCCTGCAGTGACTTCAATGCAGGCTCGTCTTGCATCTCCCAAGACGAAAGGATGTCTGAATCCCCTGTGGAAAGCACAGAGAAAGACTTAGTTCCCCACCTCATCGCGACCGGAGGCCTCACATCCTTTGAAAACTCCAGAGGTACGCGGAGATCAGTGCCTCCAAAGGAGACGATGCCTGACTTCTCGTGAAACTTGATAGGAGTCCCACGTTTCCTGTGGCACTTGGAAAGGGACACTTGGTCTCCCGCCTCAGCTGGAGAGGCGTCCCAATTTCCCTGCCAAGCCTCGAGGAGAATCCCTAGTTGTCCCTCGCAACTAGGCAGGAGTCCTGACTTCGCTGAAGAAACACGTGTGTGGAAGGGCCATCCCCGTCGTAACTCGAGAATATACCCCAGGTTCCCGCCACAACTCGAGAAAAACCATGAGACTTCCCCCTCGCCGCGAGATGAGGCCCGATTCCCCTGCACTGCGTGCAGAGCAATTCCGTGTTGCACATCACACATGAAAGGAGCCTTGATTTCCTTGATGGCACTCCAGAGAAACCCCAAGAACACTGTTTCAATGCTAGAGGGAACCTGAGGTCACTGTAGCAACACGAAAGAGCTCCGTGGACCAAGAATCAACACGAGATGAGAGGTTAGTCCCTGGCTTCGACTCCTGAGGTATACCACCTTACCACAAGCACCTCAAGAGGAGGCTTCTCTCAGCTCTAGGTATGTGAGAGGGATCCTGAGTTTGCGGCCTCAAGTGGAATGGACACCGCGATGCCCTGACTCGAAATAAGGCCGGATATCCCTGCAGTGACTTCAATGCAGGCTCGTCTTGCATCTCCCAAGAAGAAAGGATGTCTGAATCCCCTGTGGAGACCACAGAGAAAAACCTAGTTCCCCACCTCATCGCGACCGGAGGCCTCACATCCTTTGAAAACTCCAGAGGTACGCGGAGATCAGTGCCTCCAAAGGAGACGATGCCTGACTCCTCGTGAAACTTGATAGGAGTCCCAGGATTCTTGTGGCACGTGGAAAGGGACACTTGGTCTCCCGCCTGAGCTGGAGAGGCGTTCCAATTGCCCTGCCAAGCCTCGAGGAGAATCCCGAGTTGTCCCTCGCAACTAGGCAGGAGTCCTGACGTGGCTGAACAAACACATGGGTGGAAGGGCCATCCCCGTCGAAACTCGAGAATATACCCCAGGTTCCCGCTGCAACTCGAGAAAAACCATGAGACTTCCCCCTCGCCGCGAGATGAGGCCCGATTCCCCTGCACTGCGTGCAGAGCAATTCCGTGTTGCACATCACACATGAAAGGAGCCTTGATTTCCTTGATGGCACTCCAGAGAAACCCCAAGAACACTGTTTCAAGGCTAGAGGGATCCTGAGGTCACTGTAGCAAAACGAAAGAGCTCCGTGGGCCAAAAATCAACTGGAGATGAGAGGTTAGTCCCTGGCTTCGACTCCAGAGGAATACCACCTTACCACAAGCACCTCAAGAGGAGGCTTCTCTCAGCTCTAGGTATGTGAGAGGGACCCTGAGTTTGCGGCCTCAAGTGGAATGGACACCGCGATGCCCTGACACGAAATAAGGCTGGATATCCCTGCAGTGACTTGAATGCAGGCTCGTCTTGCATCTCCCAAGATGAAAGGATGTCTGAATCCCCTGTGGAGACCACAGAGAAAGACCTAGTTCCCCACCTCATCGCGGCCGGAGGCCTCACATCCTTTGAAAACTCCAGAAGTACGCGGAGATCAGTGCCTCCAAAGGAGACGATGCCTGACTCCTCGTGAAACTTGATAGGAGTCCCAGGATTCCTGTGGCACGTGGAAAGGGACCCTTGGTCTCCCGCCTCAGCTGGAGAGGCGTTCCAATTGCCCTGCCAAGCCTCGAGGAGAATCCCGAGTTGTCCCTCGCAACTAGGCAGAGGTCATGACGTGGCTGAACAAACACGTGGGTGGAAGGGCCATCCCCGTCGTAACTCGAGAATATACCCCAGGTTCCCGCCGCAACTCGAGAAAAACCATGAGACTTCCCCCTCGCCGCGAGATGAGGCCCGATTCCCCTGCACTGCGTGCAGAGCAATTCCGTGTTGCACATCACACATGAAAGGAGCCTTCATTTCCTTGATGGCACTCCAGAGAAACCCCAAGAACACTGTTTCAAGGCTAGAGGGATCCTGAGGTCACTGTAGCAACACGAAAGAGCTCCGTGGGCCAAAAATCAACTCGAGATGAGAGGTTAGTCCCTGGCTTCGACTCCAGAGGAATACCACCTTACCACAAGCACCTCAAGAGGAGGCTTCTCTCAGCTCTAGGTATGTGAGAGGGACCCTGAGTTTGCGGCCTCAAGTGGAATGGACACCGCGATGCCCTGACGCGAAATAAGGCTGGATATCCCTGCAGTGACTTGAATGCAGGCTCGTCTTGCCTCTCCCAAGATGAAAGGATGTCTGAATCCCCTGTGGAGACCACAGAGAAAGACCTAGTTCCCCACCTCATCGCGACCGGAGGCCTCACATCCTTTGAAAACTCCAGAGGTACGCGGAGATCAGTGCCTCCAAAGGAGACGATGCCTGACTCCTCGTGAAACTTGATAGGAGTCCCAGGATTCCTGTGGCACGTGGAAAGGGACCCTTGGTCTCCCGCCTCAGCTGGAGAGGCGTCCCAATTGCCTTGCCAAGCCTCGAGGAGAATCCCGAGTTGTGTCTCGCAACTAGGCAAGAGTCCTGACGTGGCTGAACAAACACGTGTGTGGAAGGGCCATCCCCGTCGTAACTCGAGAATATACCCCAGGTTCCCGCCGCAACTCGAGAAAAACCATGAGACTTCCCCCTCGCCACGAGATGAGGCCCGATTCCCCTGCACTGCGTGCACAGCAATTCTGTGTTGCACATCACACATGAAAGGAGCCTTGATTTCCTTCATGGCACTCCAGAGAAACCCCAAGAACACTGTTTCAAGGCTAGAGGGATCCTGAGGTCACTGTAGCAACACGATAGAACTCTGTGGACCAAAAATCAACTCGAGATGAGAGGTAAGTCCCTGGCTTCGACTCCAGAGGAATACCACCTTACCAGAAGCACCTCAAGAGGTGGCTTCTCTCAGCTCTAGGTATGTGAGAGGGACCCTGAGTTTGCGGCCTCAAGTGGAATGGACACCGCGATGCTCTGACTCGAAATAAGGCCGGATATCCCTGCAGTGACTTGAATGCAGGTTCGTCTTGCATCTCCCAAGAAGAAAGGATGTCTGAATCCCCTGTGGAGACCACAGAGAAACACCTAGTTCCCCACCTCATCGCGACCGGAGGCCTCACATCCTTTGAAAACTCCAGAGGTACGCGGAGATCAGTGCCTCCAAAGGAGACGATGCCTGACTCCTCGTGAAACTTGATAGGAGTCCCAGGATTCTTGTGGCACGTGGAAAGGGACCCTTGGTCTCCCGCCTCAGCTGGAGAGGCGTCCCAATTGCCCTGCCAAGCCTCGAGGAGAATCCCGAGTTGTCCCTCGCAACTAGGCAGGAGTCCTGACGTGGCTGAACAAACACATGGGTGGAAGGGCCATCCCCGTCGAAACTCGAGAATATACCCCAGGTTCCCGCTGCAACTCGAGAAAAACCATGAGACTTCCCCCTCGCCGCGAGATGAGGCCCGATTCCCCTGCACTGCGTGCAGAGCAATTCCGTGTTGCACATCACACATGAAAGGAGCCTTGATTTCCTTGATGGCACTCCAGAGAAACCCCAAGAACACTGTTTCAAGGCTAGAGGGATCCTGAGGTCACTGTAGCAAAACGAAAGAGCTCCGTGGGCCAAAAATCAACTGGAGATGAGAGGTTAGTCCCTGGCTTCGACTCCAGAGGAATACCACCTTACCACAAGCACCTCAAGAGGAGGCTTCTCTCAGCTCTAGGTATGTGAGAGGGACCCTGAGTTTGCGGCCTCAAGTGGAATGGACACCGCGATGCCCTGACACGAAATAAGGCTGGATATCCCTGCAGTGACTTGAATGCAGGCTCGTCTTGCATCTCCCAAGATGAAAGGATGTCTGAATCCCCTGTGGAGACCACAGAGAAAGACCTAGTTCCCCACCTCATCGCGACCGGAGGCCTCACATCCTTTGAAAACTCCAGAAGTACGCGGAGATCAGTGCCTCCAAAGGAGACGATGCCTGACTCCTCGTGAAACTTGATAGGAGTCCCAGGATTCCTGTGGCACGTGGAAAGGGACCCTTGGTCTCCCGCCTCAGCTGGAGAGGCGTTCCAATTGCCCTGCCAAGCCTCGAGGAGAATCCCGAGTTGTCCCTCGCAACTAGGCAGAGGTCATGACGTGGCTGAACAAACACGTGGGTGGAAGGGCCATCCCCGTCGTAACTCGAGAATATACCCCAGGTTCCCGCCGCAACTCGAGAAAAACCATGAGACTTCCCCCTCGCCGCGAGATGAGGCCCGATTCCCCTGCACTGCGTGCAGAGCAATTCCGTGTTGCACATCACACATGAAAGGAGCCTTCATTTCCATGATGGCACTCCAGAGAAACCCCAAGAACACTGTTTCAAGGCTAGAGGGATCCTGAGGTCACTGTAGCAACACGAAAGAGCTCCGTGGGCCAAAAATCAACTCGAGATGAGAGGTTAGTCCCTGGCTTCGACTCCAGAGGAATACCACCTTACCACAAGCACCTCAAGAGGAGGCTTCTCTCAGCTCTAGGTATGTGAGAGGGACCCTGAGTTTGCGGCCTCAAGTGGAATGGACACCGCGATGCCCTGACGCGAAATAAGGCTGGATATCCCTGCAGTGACTTGAATGCAGGCTCGTCTTGCCTCTCCCAAGATGAAAGGATGTCTGAATCCCCTGTGGAGACCACAGAGAAAGACCTAGTTCCCCACCTCATCGCGACCGGAGGCCTCACATCCTTTGAAAACTCCAGAGGTACGCGGAGATCAGTGCCTCCAAAGGAGACGATGCCTGACTCCTCGTGAAACTTGATAGGAGTCCCAGGATTCCTGTGGCACGTGGAAAGGGACCCTTGGTCTCCCGCCTCAGCTGGAGAGGCGTCCCAATTGCCTTGCCAAGCCTCGAGGAGAATCCCGAGTTGTGTCTCGCAACTAGGCAAGAGTCCTGACGTGGCTGAACAAACACGTGTGTGGAAGGGCCATCCCCGTCGTAACTCGAGAATATACCCCAGGTTCCCGCCGCAACTCGAGAAAAACCATGAGACTTCCCCCTCGCCGCGAGATGAGGCCCGATTCCCCTGCACTGCGTGCAGAGCAATTCCGTGTTGCACATCACACATGAAAGGAGCCTTGATTTCCTTCATGGCACTCCAGAGAAACCCCAAGAACACTGTTTCAGGCTAGAGGGATCCTGAGGTCACTGTAGCAACACGAAAGAACTCTGTGGACCAAAAATCAACTCGAGATGAGAGGTAAGTCCCTGGCTTCGACTCCAGAGGAATACCACCTTACCAGAAGCACCTCAAGAGGAGGCTTCTCTCAGCTCTAGGTATGTGAGAGGGACCCTGAGTTTGCGGCCTCAAGTGGAATGGACACCGCGATGCTCTAACTCGAAATAAGGCCGGATATCCTTGCAGTGACTGGAATGCAGGCTCGTCTTGCATCTCCCAAGACGAAAGGGTGTCTGAATCCCCTGTGCAGACCACAGAGAAAGACCTAGTTCCCCACCTATCGCGACCGGAGGCCTCAAATCCCTTGAAAACTCCAGAGGTATGCGAAGATCAGTGCCTCCAAAGGAGATGATGCCTGACTCCTCGTGAAACTTGATAGGAGTCCCAGGATTCCTGTGGCACGTGGAAAGGGACCCTTGGTCTCCCGCCTCAGCTGGAGAGGCGTCCCAATTGCCCTGCCAAGCCTCGAGGAGAATCCCGAGTTGTCCCTCGCAATTAGACAGGAGTCCTGACGTGGCTGAACAAACACGTGGGTGGAAGGGCCATCCCCGTCGTAACTCGAGAATATACCCCAGGTTCCCGCCGCAACTCGAGAAAAACCATGAGACTTCCCCCTCGATGCGAGATGAGGCCCGATTCCCCTGTATTGCGTGCAGAGCAATTCCGTCTTGCACATCACACATGAAAGGAGCCTTGATTTCCTTGATGGCACTCCAGAGAAACCCCAAGAACATTGTTTCAAGGATAGAGGGATCCTGAGGTCACTGTAGCAACACGAAAGAACTCTGTGGACCAAAAATCAACTCGAAAAGAGAGGTTAGTCCCTGGATTCGTCTCCAGAGGAATACCACCTTACCACAAGCACCTCAAGAGGAGGCTTCTCTCAGCTCTAGGTATGTGAGAGGGACCCTGAGTTTGCGGCCTCAAGTGGAATGGACACCGCGATGCCCTGACTCGAAATAAGGCCGGATATCCCTGCAGTGACTTCAATGCAGGCTCGTCTTGCATTTCCCACGACGAAAGGATGTCTGAATCCCCTGTGGAAAGCACAGAGAAAGACTTAGTTCCCCACCTCATCGCGACCGATAGCCTCACATCCTTTGAAAACTCCAGAGGTACGCGGAGATCAGTGCCTACAAAGGAGACGATGCCTGACTCCTCGTGAAACTTGATAGGAGACCCAGGATTCCTGTGGCACTTGGAAAGGGACACGTGGTCTCCCGCCTCAGCTGGAGAGGCGTCCCAATTGCCCTGCCAAGCCTCGAGGAGAATCCAGAGTTGTCCCTCGCAACTAGGCAGGAGTCCTGACGTGGCTGAACAAACACGTGGGTGGAAGGGCCATCCCCGTCGTAACTCGAGAATATACCCCAGGTTCCCGCCGCAACTCGAGAAAAACCATGAGACTTCCCCCTCGCTGCGAGATGAGGCTCGATTCCCCTGCACTGCGAGCAGAGCAATTCCGTGTTGCACATCACACATGAAAGGAGCCTTGATTTCCTTGATGGCACTCCAAAGAAACCCCAAGAACACTGTTTCAAGGCTAGAGGGATGCTGAGGTCACTGTAGCAACACGAAAGAGCTCCGTGGACCAAGAATCAACACGAGATGAGAGGGTAGTCCCTGGCTTCGACTCCTGAGGAATACCACCTTACCACAAGCACCTCAAGAGGAGGCTTCTCTCAGCTCTAGGTATGTGAGAGGGACCCTGAGTTTGAGGCCTCAAGTGGAATGGACACCGCGATGCCCTGACTCGAAATAAGGCCGGATATCCCTGCAGTGACTTGAATGCAGGCTCGTCTTGCATCTCCCAAGAAGAAAGGATGTCTGAATCCCCTGTGAAGACCACAGAGAAACACCTAGTTCCCCACCTCATCGCGACCGGAGGCCTCACATCCTTTGAAAACTCCAGAGGTATGCGGAGATCAGTGCCTCCAAAGGAGACGATGCGTGACTCCTCGTGAAACTTGATAGGAGTCCCAGGATTCTTGTGGCACGTGGAAAGGGACCCTTGGTCTCCCGCCTCAGCTGGAGAGGCATTCCAATTGCCGTGCCAAGCCTCGAGGAGAATCCCGAGTTGTCCCTCGCAACTAGGCAGGAGTCCTGACGTGGCTGAACAAACACGTGGGTGGAAGGGCCATCCCCGTCGTAACTCGAGAATATACCCCAGGTTCCCGCCGCAACTCGAGAAAAACCATGAGACTTCCCCCTCGATGCGAGATGAGGCCCGATTCCCCTGTATTGCGTGCAGAGCAATTCCGTCTTGCACATCACACATGAAAGGAGCCTTGATTTCCTTGATGGCACTCCAGAGAAACCCCAAGAACACTGTTTCAAGGATAGAGGGATCCTGAGGTCACTGTAGCAACACGAAAGAACTCTGTGGACCAAAAATCAACTCGAAAAGAGAGGTTAGTCCCTGGATTCGTCTCCAGAGGAATACCACCTTACCACAAGCACCTCAAGAGGAGGCTTCTCTCAGCTCTAGGTATGTGAGAGGGACCCTGAGTTTGCGGCCTCAAGTGGAATGGACACCGCGATGCCCTGACTCGAAATAAGGCCGGATATCCCTGCAGTGACTTCAATGCAGGCTCGTCTTGCATCTCCCACGACGAAAGGATGTCTGAATCCCCTGTGGAAAGCACAGAGAAAGACTTAGTTCCCCACCTCATCGCGACCGATAGCCTCACATCCTTTGAAAACTCCAGAGGTATGCGGAGATCAGTGCCTACAAAGGAGACGATGCCTGACTCCTCGTGAAACTTGATAGGAGACCCAGGATTCCTGTGGCACTTGGAAAGGGACACGTGGTCTCCCGCCTCAGCTGGAGAGGCGTCCCAATTGCCCTGCCAAGCCTCGAGGAGAATCCAGAGTTGTCCCTCGCAACTAGGCAGGAGTCCTGACGTGGCTGAACAAACACGTGGGTGGAAGGGCCATCCCCGTCGTAACTCGAGAATATACCCCAGGTTCCCGCCGCAACTCGAGAAAAACCATGAGACTTCCCCCTCGCTGCGAGATGAGGCTCGATTCCCCTGCACTGCGTGCAGAGCAATTCCGTGTTGCACATCACACATGAAAGGAGCCTTGATTTCCTTGATGGCACTCCAGAGATACCCCCAAGAACACTGTTTCAAGGCTAGAGGGATCCTGAGGTCACTGTAGCAACACGAAAGAGTTCCGTGGGCCAAAAATCAACTCGAGATGAGAGGTTAGTCCCTGGCTTCGACTCCAGAGGAATACCACCTTACCACAAGCACCTCAAGAGGAGGCTTCTCTCAGCTCTAGGTATGTGAGAGGGACCCTCAGTTTGCGGCCTCAAGTGGAATGGACACCGCGATGCCCTGACGCGAAATAAGGCCGGATATCCCTGCAGTGACTTGAATGCAGGCTCGTCTTGCATCTCCCAAGACGAAAGGATGTCTGAATCCCCTGTGGAGAACACAGAGAAAGACCTAGTTCCCCACCTCATCGCGACCGGAGGCCTCACATCCTTTGAAAACTCCAGAGGTACGCGGAGATCAGTGCCTCCAAAGGAGACGATGCCTGACTCCTCGTGAAACTTGATAGGAGTCCCAGGATTCCTGTGGCACGTGGAAAGGGACCCTTGGTCTCCCGCCTCAGCTGGAGAGGCGTCCCAATTGCCTTGCCAAGCCTCGAGGAGAATCCCGAGTTGTGTCTCGCAACTATGCAAGAGTCCTGACGTCGCTGAAGAAACACGTGGGTGGAAGGGCCATCCCCGTCGTAACTCGAGAATATACCCCAGGTTCCCGCCGCAACTCGACAAAAACCATGAGACTTCCCCCTCGCCGCGAGATGAGGCCCGATTCCCCTGCACTGCGTGCAGAGCAATTCCGTCTTGCACATCACACATGAAAGGAGCCTTGATTTCCTTGATGGCACTCCAGAGAAACCCCAAGAACACTGTTTCAAGGCTAGAGGGATCCTGAGGTCACTGTAGCAACACGAAAGAGCTCCGTGGACCAAGAATCAACACGAGATGAGAGGTTAGTCCCTGGCTTCGACTCCTGAGGAATACCACCTTACCACAAGCACCTCAAGAGGAGGCTTCTCTCAGCTCTAGGTATGTGAGAGGGATCCTGAGTTTGCGGCCTCAAGTGGAATGGACACCGCGATGCCCTGACTCGAAATAAGGCTGGATATCCCTGCAGTGACTTGAATGCAGGCTCGTCTTGCATCTCCCAAGAAGAAAGGATGTCTGAATCCCCTGTGGAGATCACAGAGAAACACCGAGTTCCCCACCTCATCCCGACCGGAGGCCTCACATCCTTTGAAAACCACAGAGGTACGCGGAGATCAGTGCCTCCAAAGGAGACGATGCCTGACTCCTCGTGAAACTTGATAGGAGTCCCAGGATTCCTGTGGCACGTGGAAAGGGACCCTTGGGCTCCCGCCTCAGCTGGAGAGGCGTTCCAATTGCCCTGCCAAGCCTCGAGGAGAATCCCGAGTTGTCCCTCGCAACTAGGCAGGAGTCCTGACGTGGCTGAACAAACTCGTGTGTGGAAGGGCCATCCCCGTCGTAACTCGAGAATATACCCCAGGTTCCCGCCGCAACTCGAGATAAACCATGAGACTTCCCCCTCGCCGCGAGATGAGGCCCGATTCCCCTGCACTGCGTGCAGAGCAATTCTGTTTTGCACATCACACATGAAAGGAGCCTTGATTTCCTTCATGGCATTCCAGAGAAACCCCAAGAACACTGTTTCAAGGCTAGAGGGATCCTGAGGTCACTGTAGCAACACGAAAGAGCTCCGTGGACCAAAAATCAACTCGAGATGAGAGGTTAGTCCCAGGCTTCGACTCCAGAGGAATACCACCTTACCACAAGCCCCTCAAGAGGAGGCTTCTCTCAGCTCTAGGTATGTGAGAAGGACCCTGAGTTTGTGGCCTCAAGTGGAATGGACACCGCGATGCCCTGATTCGAAATAAGGCCGGATATCCCTGCAGTGACTTGAATGCAGGCTCGTCTTGCATCTCCCAAGACGAAAGGGTGTCTGAATCCCCTGTGGAGACGACAGAGAAAGACCTAGTTCCCCACCTCATCGCGACAGGAGGCCTCAAATTCTTTGAAAACTCCAGACGTATGCGGAGATCAGTGCCTCCAAAGGAGACGATGCCTGACTCCTCGTGAAACTTGATAGGAGACCCAGGATTCCTGTGGCACGTGGAAAGGGACACTTGGTCTCCCGTCTCAGCTGGAGAGGCGTCCCAATTGCCCTGCAAAGCCTCGAGGAGAATCCCGAGTTGTCCCTCGCAACTAGGCAGGAGTCCTGACGTCGCTGAAGAAACACGTGGGTGGAAGGGCCATCCCCGTCGTAACTCGAGAATATACCCCAGGTTCCCGCCGCAACTCGAGAAAAACCATGAGACTTCCCCCTCGCCGCGAGATGAGGCCCGATTTCCCTGCACTGCGTGCAGAGCAATTCCGTGTTGCACATCACACATGAAAGGAGCCTTGATTTCCTTGATGGCACTCCAGAGAAACCCCAAGAACACTGTTTCAAGGCTAGAGGGATCCTGAGGTCACTGTAGCAACACGAAAGAGCTCCGTGGACCAAGAATCAACACGAGATGAGAGGTTAGTCCCTGGCTTCGACTCCAGAGGAATACCACCTTACCACAAGCACCTCAAGAGGAGGCTTCTCTCAGCTCTAGGTATGTGAGAGGGATCCTGAGTTTACGGCCTCAAGTGGAATGGACACCGCGATGCCCTTACTCGAAATAAGGCCGGATATCCCTGCAGTGACTTGAATGCAGGCTCGTCTTGCATCTCCCAAGAAGAAAGGATGTCTGAATCCCCTGTGGAGACCACAGAGAAAGACCTAGTTCCCCACCTCATCGCGACCGGAGCCCTCACATCTTTTGAAAACTCCAGAGGTACGCGGAGATCAGTGCCTCCAAAGGAGACGATGCCTGACTCCTCGTGAAACTTGATAGGAGTCCCAGGATTCCTGTGGCACGTGGCAAGGGACCCTTGGTCTCCCGCCTCAGCTGGAGAGGCGTCCCAATTGCCTTGCCAAGCCTCGAGGAGAATCCCGAGTTGTGTCTCGCAACTATGCAAGAGTCCTGACGTCGCTGAAGAAACACGTGGGTGGAAGGGCCATCCCCGTCGTAACTCGAGAATATACCCCAGGTTCCCGCCGCAACTCGACAAAAACCATGAGACTTCCCCCTCGCCGCGAGATGAGGCCCGATTCCCCTGCACTGCATGCAGAGCAATTCTGTGTTGCACATCACACATGAAAGGAGCCTTGATTTCCTTGATGGCACTCCAGAGAAACCCCAAGAACACTGTTTCAAGGCTAGAGGGATCCTGAGGTCACTGTAGCAACACGAAAGAGCTCCGTGGACCAAGAATCAACACGAGATGAGAGGTTAGTCCCTGGCTTCGACTCCTGAGGAATACCACCTTACCACAAGCACCTCAAGAGGAGGCTTCTCTCAGCACTAGGTATGTGAGAGGGATCCTGAGTTTGCGGCCTCAAGTGGAATGGAAACCGCGATGCCCTGACTCGAAATAAGGCCGGATATCCCTGCAGTGACTTGAATGCAGGCTCGTCTTGCATCTCCCAAGAAGAAAGGATGTCTGAATCCCCTGTGGAGATCACAGAGAAACACCGAGTTCCCCACCTCATCGCGACCGGAGGCCTCACATCCTTTGAAAACCACAGAGGTACGCGGAGATCAGTGCCTCCAAAGGAGACGATGCCTGACTCCTCGTGAAACTTGATAGGAGTCCCAGGATTCCTGTGGCACGTGGAAAGGGACACTTGGTCTCCCGCCTCAGCTGAGAGGCGTCCCAATTGCCTTGCCAAGCCTCGAGGAGAATCCCGAGTTGTGTCTCGCAACTAGGCAAGAGTCCTGACGTGGCTGAACAAACACGTGTGTGGAAGGGCCATCCCCGTCGTAACTCGAGAATATACCCCAGGTTCCCGCCGCAACTCGAGAAAAACCATGAGACTTCCCCCTCGATGCGAGATGAGGCCCGATTCCCCTGCACTGCGTGCAGAGCAATTCCGTGTTGCACATCACACATGAAAGGAGCCTTGATTTCCTTGATGGCACTCCAAAGAAACCCCAAGAACACTGTTTCAAGGCTAGAGGGATGCTGAGGTCACTGTAGCAACACGAAAGAGCTCCGTGGACCAAGAATCAACACGAGATGAGAGGGTAGTCCCTGGCTTCGACTCCTGAGGAATACCACCTTACCACAAGCACCTCAAGAGGAGGCTTCTCTCAGCTCTAGGTATGTGAGAGGGACCCTGAGTTTGAGGCCTCAAGTGGAATGGACACCGCGATGCCCTGACTCGAAATAAGGCCGGATATCCCTGCAGTGACTTGAATGCAGGCTCGTCTTGCATCTCCCAAGAAGAAAGGATGTCTGAATCCCCTGTGAAGACCACAGAGAAACACCTAGTTCCCCACCTCATCGCGACCGGAGGCCTCACATCCTTTGAAAACTCCAGAGGTATGCAGAGATCAGTGCCTCCAAAGGAGACGATGCCTGACTCCTCGTGAAACTTGATAGGAGTCCCAGGATTCTTGTGGCACGTGGAAAGGGACCCTTGGTCTCCCGCCTCAGCTGGAGAGGCATTCCAATTGCCCTGCCAAGCCTCGAGGAGAATCCCGAGTTGTCCCTCGCAACTAGGCAGGAGTCCTGACGTGGCTGAACAAACACGTGGGTGGAAGGGCCATCCCCGTCGTAACTCGAGAATATACCCCAGGTTCCCGCCGCAACTCGAGAAAAACCATGAGACTTCCCCCTCGATGCGAGATGAGGCCCGATTCCCCTGTATTGCGTGCAGAGCAATTCCGTCTTGCACATCACACATGAAAGGAGCCTTGATTTCCTTGATGGCACTCCAGAGAAACCCCAAGAACACTGTTTCAAGGATAGAGGGATCCTGAGGTCACTGTAGCAACACGAAAGAACTCTGTGGACCAAAAATCAACTCGAAAAGAGAGGTTAGTCCCTGGATTCGTCTCCAGAGGAATACCACCTTACCACAAGCACCTCAAGAGGAGGCTTCTCTCAGCTCTAGGTATGTGAGAGGGACCCTGAGTTTGCGGCCTCAAGTGGAATGGACACCGCGATGCCCTGACTCGAAATAAGGCCGGATATCCCTGCAGTGACTTCAATGCAGGCTCGTCTTGCATCTCCCACGACGAAAGGATGTCTGAATCCCCTGTGGAAAGCACAGAGAAAGACTTAGTTCCCCACCTCATCGCGACCGATAGCCTCACATCCTTTGAAAACTCCAGAGGTACGCGGAGATCAGTGCCTACAAAGGAGACGATGCCTGACTCCTCGTGAAACTTGATAGGAGACCCAGGATTCCTGTGGCACTTGGAAAGGGACACGTGGTCTCCCGCCTCAGCTGGAGAGGCGTCCCAATTGCCCTGCCAAGCCTCGAGGAGAATCCAGAGTTGTCCCTCGCAACTAGGCAGGAGTCCTGACGTGGCTGAACAAACACGTGGGTGGAAGGGCCATCCCCGTCGTAACTCGAGAATATACCCCAGGTTCCCGCCGCAACTCGAGAAAAACCATGAGACTTCCCCCTCGCTGCGAGATGAGGCTCGATTCCCCTGCACTGCGTGCAGAGCAATTCCGTCTTGCACATCACACATGAAAGGAGCCTTGATTTCCTTGATGGCACTCCAGAGATACCCCAAGAACACTGTTTCAAGGCTAGAGGGATCCTGAGGTCACTGTAGCAACACGAAAGAGTTCCGTGGGCCAAAAATCAACTCGAGATGAGAGGTTAGTCCCTGGCTTCGACTCCAGAGGAATACCACCTTACCACAAGCACCTCAAGAGGAGGCTTCTCTCAGCTCTAGGTATGTGAGAGGGACACTCAGTTTGCGGCCTCAAGTGGAATGGACACCGCGATGCCCTGACGCGAAATAAGGCCGGATATCCCTGCAGTGACTTGAATGCAGGCTCGTCTTGCATCTCCCAAGACGAAAGGATGTCTGAATCCCCTGTGGAGAACACAGAGAAAGACCTAGTTCCCCACCTCATCGCGACCGGAGGCCTCACATCCTTTGAAAACTCCAGAGGTACGCGGAGATCAGTGCCTCCAAAGGAGACGATGCCTGACTCCTCGTGAAACTTGATAGGAGTCCCAGGATTCCTGTGGCACGTGGAAAGGGACCCTTGGTCTCCCGCCTCAGCTGGAGAGGCGTCCCAATTGCCTTGCCAAGCCTCGAGGAGAATCCCGAGTTGTGTCTCGCAACTATGCAAGAGTCCTGACGTCGCTGAAGAAACACGTGGGTGGAAGGGCCATCCCCGTCGTAACTCGAGAATATACCCCAGGTTCCCGCCGCAACTCGACAAAAACCATGAGACTTCCCCCTCGCCGCGAGATGAGGCCCGATTCCCCTGCACTGCGTGCAGAGCAATTCCGTCTTGCACATCACACATGAAAGGAGCCTTGATTTCCTTGATGGCACTCCAGAGAAACCCCAAGAACACTGTTTCAAGGCTAGAGGGATCCTGAGGTCACTGTAGCAACACGAAAGAGCTCCGTGGACCAAGAATCAACACGAGATGAGAGGTTAGTCCCTGGCTTCGACTCCTGAGGAATACCACCTTACCACAAGCACCTCAAGAGGAGGCTTCTCTCAGCTCTAGGTATGTGAGAGGGATCCTGAGTTTGCGGCCTCAAGTGGAATGGACACCGCGATGCCCTGACTCGAAATAAGGCTGGATATCCCTGCAGTGACTTGAATGCAGGCTCGTCTTGCATCTCCCAAGAAGAAAGGATGTCTGAATCCCCTGTGGAGATCACAGAGAAACACCGAGTTCCCCACCTCATCGCGACCGGAGGCCTCACATCCTTTGAAAACCACAGAGGTACGCGGAGATCAGTGCCTCCAAAGGAGACGATGCCTGACTCCTCGTGAAACTTGATAGGAGTCCCAGGATTCCTGTGGCACGTGGAAAGGGACCCTTGGGCTCCCGCCTCAGCTGGAGAGGCGTCCCAATTGCCCTGCCAAGCCTCGAGGAGAATCCCGAGTTGTGTCTCGCAACTAGGCAAGAGTCCTGACGTGGCTGAACAAACTCGTGTGTGGAAGGGCCATCCCCGTCGTAACTCGAGAATATACCCCAGGTTCCCGCCGCAACTCGAGATAAACCATGAGACTTCCCCCTCGCCGCGAGATGAGGCCCGATTCCCCTGCACTGCGTGCAGAGCATTTCTGTTTTGCACATCACACATGAAAGGAGCCTTGATTTCCTTCATGGCATTCCAGAGAAACCCCAAGAACACTGTTTCAAGGCTAGAGGGATCCTGAGTTCACTGTAGCAACACGAAAGAGCTCCGTGGACCAAAAATCAACTCGAGATGAGAGGTTAGTCCCGGGCTTCGACTCCAGAGGAATACCACCTTACCACAAGCCCCTCAAGAGGAGGCTTCTCTCAGCTCTAGGTATGTGAGAAGGACCCTGAGTTTGTGGCCTCAAGTGGAATGGACACCGCGATGCCCTGATTCGAAATAAGGCCGGATATCCCTGCAGTGACTTGAATGCAGGCTCGTCTTGCATCTCCCAAGACGAAAGGGTGTCTGAATCCCCTGTGGAGACCACAGAGAAAGACCTAGTTCCCCACCTCATCGCGACAGGAGGCCTCAAATTCTTTGAAAACTCCAGACGTATGCGGAGATCAGTGCCTCCAAAGGAGACGATGCCTGACTCCTCGTGAAACTTGATAGGAGACCCAGGATTCCTGTGGCACGTGGAAAGGGACACTTGGTCTCCCGTCTCAGCTGGAGAGGCGTCCCAATTGCCCTGCAAAGCCTCGAGGAGAATCCCGAGTTGTCCCTCGAAACTAGGCAGGAGTCCTGACGTCGCTGAAGAAACACATGGGTGGAAGGGCCATCCCCGTCGTAACTCGAGAATATACCCCAGGTTCCCGCCGCAACTCGAGAAAAACCATGAGACTTCCCCCTCGCCGCGAGATGAGGCCCGATTTCCCTGCACTGCGTGCAGAGCAATTCCGTCTTGCACATCACACATGAAAGGAGCCTTGATTTCCTTCATGGCACTCCAGAGAAACCCCAAGAACACTGTTTCAAGGCTAGAGGGATCCTGAGGTCACTGTAGCAACACGAAAGAGCTCCGTGGACCAAGAATCAACACGAGATGAGAGGTTAGTCCCTGGCTTCGACTTCTGACGAATACCACCTTACCACAAGCACCTCAAGAGGAGGCTTCTCTCAGCTCTAGGTATGTGAGAGGGATCCTGAGTTTGCGGCCTCAAGTGGAATGGACACCGCGATGCCCTGACTCGAAATAACGCCGGATATCCCTGCAGTGACTTGAATGCAGGCTCGTCTTGCATCTCCCAAGAAGAAAGGATGTCTGAATCCCCTGTGGAGACCACAGAGAATCACCTAGTTCCCCACCTCATCGCGACCGGAGGCCTCACATCCTTTGAAAACTCCAGAGGTACGCGGAGATCAGTGCCTCCAAAGGAGACGATGCCTGACTCCTCGTGAAACTTGATAGGAGTCCCAGGATTCTTGTGGCACGTGGAAAGGGACCCTTGGTCTCCCGCCTCAGCTGGAGAGGCGTTCCAATTGCCCTGCCAAGCCTCGAGGAGAATCCCGAGTTGTCCCTCGCAACTAGGCAGGAGTCCTGACGTGGCTGAACAAACACGTGGTTGGAAGGGCCATCCCCGTCGTAACTCGAGAATATACCCCAGGTTCCCGCCGCAACTCGAGAAAAACCATGAGACTTCCCCCTCGCCGCGAGATGAGGCCCGATTCCCCTGTACTGCGTGCAGAGCAATTCCGTCTTGCACATCACACATGAAAGGAGCCTTGATTTCCTTGATGGCACTCCAGAGAAACCCCAAGAACACTGTTTCAAGGATAGAGGGATCCTGAGGTCACTGTAGCAACACAAAAGAACTCTGTGGACTAAAAATCAACTCGAAAAGAGAGGTTAGTCCCTGGATTCGTCTCCAGAGGAATACGACCTTACCACAAGCACCTCAAGAGGAGGCTTCTCTCAGCTCTAGGTATGTGAGAGGGACCCTCAGTTTGCGGCCTCAAGTGGAATGGACACCGCGATGCCCTGACTCGAAATAAGGCCAGATATCCCTGCAGTGACTTCAATGCAGGCTCGTCTTGCATCTCCCAGGACGAAAGGATGTCTGAATCCCCTGTGGAAAGCACAGAGAAAGACTTAGTTCCCCACCTCATCGCGACCGATAGCCTCACATCCTTTGAAAACTCCAGAGGTACGCGGAGATCAGTGCCTCCAAAGGAGACGATGCCTGACTCCTCGTGAAACTTGACAGGAGTCCCAGGATTCCTGTGGCACTTGGAAAGGGACACTTGGTCTCCCTCCTCAGCTGGAGAGGCGTCCCAATTGCCCTGCCAAGCCTCGAGGAGAATCCAGAGTTGTCCCTCGCAACTAGGCAGGAGTCCTGACGTCGCTGAAGAAACACGTGGGTGGAAGGGCCATCCCCGTCGTAACTCGAGAATATACCCCAGGTTCCCGCCGCAACTCGAGAAAAACCATGAGACTTCCCACTCGCTGCGAGATGAGGCTCGATTCCCCTGCACTGCGTGCAGAGCAATTCCGTGTTGCACATCACACATGAAAGGAGCCTTGATTTCCTTGATGGCACTCCAGAGATACCCCAAGAACACTGTTTCAAGGCTAGAGGGATCCTGAGGTCACTGTAGCAACACGAAAGAGTTCCGTGGGCCAAAAATCAACTCGAGATGAGAGGTTAGTCCCTGGCTTCGACTCCAGAGGAATACCACCTTACCACAAGCACCTCAAGAGGAGGCTTCTCTCAGCTCTAGGTATGTGAGAGGGACCCTCAGTTTGCGGCCTCAAGTGGAATGGACACCGCGATGCCCTGACGCGAAATAAGGCCGGATATCCCTGCAGTGACTTGAATGCAGGCTCGTCTTGCATCTCCCAAGACGAAAGGATGTCTGAATCCCCTGTGGAGAACACAGAGAAAGACCTAGTTCCCCACCTCATCGCGACCGGAGGCCTCACATCCTTTGAAAACTCCAGAGGTACGCGGAGATCAGTGCCTCCAAAGGAGACGATGCCTGACTCCTCGTGAAACTTGATAGGAGTCCCAGGATTCCTGTGGCACGTGGAAAGGGACCCTTGGTCTCCCACCTCAGCTGGAGAGGCGTACCAATTGCCTTGCCAAGCCTCGAGGAGAATCCCGAGTTGTGTCTCGCAACTATGCAAGAGTCCTGATGTCGCTGAAGAAACACGTGGGTGGAAGGGCCATCCCCGTCGTAACTCGAGAATATACCCCAGGTTCCCGCCGCAACTCGAGAAAAACCATGAGACTTCCCCCTCGCCGCGAGATGAGGCCCGATTCCCCTGCACTGCGTGCAGAGCAATTCCGTCTTGCACATCACACATGAAAGGAGCCTTGATTTCCTTGATGGCACTCCAGAGAAACCCCAAGAACACTGTTTCAAGGCTAGAGGGATCCTGAGGTCACTGTAGCAACACGAAAGAGCTCCGTGGACCAAGAATCAACACGAGATGAGAGGTTAGTCCCTGGCTTCGACTCCTGAGGAATACCACCTTACCACAAGCACCTCAAGAGGAGGCTTCTCTCAGCTCTAGGTATGTGAGAGGGATCCTGAGTTTGCGGCCTCAAGTGGAATGGACACCGCGATGCCCTGACTCGAAATAAGGCCGGATATCCCTGCAGTGACTTGAATGCAGGCTCGTCTTGCATCTCCCAAGAAGAAAGGATGTCTGAATCCCCTGTGGAGATCACAGAGAAACACCGAGTTCCCCACCTCATCGCGACCGGAGGCCTCACATCCTTTGAAAACCACAGAGGTACGCGGAGATCAGTGCCTCCAAAGGAGACGATGCCTGACTCCTCGTGAAACTTGATAGGAGTCCCAGGATTCCTGTGGCACGTGGAAAGGGACACTTGGTCTCCCGCCTCAGCTGAGAGGCGTCCCAATTGCCTTGCCAAGCCTCGAGGAGAATCCCGAGTTGTGTCTCGCAACTAGGCAAGAGTCCTGACGTGGCTGAACAAACACGTGTGTGGAAGGGCCATCCCCGTCGTAACTCGAGAATATACCCCAGGTTCCCGCCGCAACTCGAGAAAAACCATGAGACTTCCCCCTCGATGCGAGATGAGGCCCGATTCCCCTGCACTGCGTGCAGAGCAATTCCGTGTTGCACATCACACATGAAAGGAGCCTTGATTTCCTTGATGGCACTCCAGAGAAACCCCAAGAACACTGTTTCAAGGCTAGAGGGATGCTGAGGTCACTGTAGCAACACGAAAGAGCTCCGTGGACCAAAAATCAACACGAGATGAGAGGTTAGTCCCTGGCTTCGACTCCTGAGGAATACCACCTTACCACAAGCACCTCAAGGGGAGGCTTCTCTCAGCTCTAGGTATGTGAGAAGGACCCTGAGTGTGTGGCCTCAAGTGGAATGGACACCGCGATGCCCTGACTCGAAATAAGGCCGGATATCCCTGCAGTGACTTGAATGCAGGCTCGTCTTGCATCTCCCAAGATGAAAGGATGTCTGAATCCTCTGTGGAGACCACAGAGAAAGACCTAGTTCCCCACCTCATCGCGACCGGAGGCCTCACATCCTTTGAAAACTCCAGAGGTACGCGGAGATCAGTGCCTCCAAAGGAGACGATGCCTGACTCCTCGTGAAACTTGATAGGAGTCCCAGGATTCCTGTGGCACGTGGAAAGGGACCCTTGGTCTCCCGCCTCAGCTGGAGAGGCGTCCCAATTGCCCTGCCAAGCCTCGAGGAGAATCCCGAGTTGTGTCTCGCAACTAGGCAAGAGTCCTGACGTGGCTGAACAAACTCGTGTGTGGAAGGGCCATCCCCGTCGTAAC
This sequence comes from Cervus elaphus, assembly GCF_910594005.1. Classification (NCBI taxonomy): domain Eukaryota; kingdom Metazoa; phylum Chordata; class Mammalia; order Artiodactyla; family Cervidae; genus Cervus; species Cervus elaphus. The sequence continues at coordinate 7,576,811 of NC_057834.1, read as the reverse complement.
TCGAGAATATACCCCAGGTTCCCGCCGCAACTCGAGAAAAACCATGAGACTTCCCCCTCGCCGTGAGATGAGGCCCGATTCCCCTGCACTGCGTGCAGAGCAATTCTGTGTTGCACATCACACATGAAAGGAGCCTTGATTTCCTTCATGGCATTCCAGAGAAACCCCAAGAACACTGTTTCAAGGCTAGAGGGATCCTGAGGTCACTGTAGCAACACGAAAGAGCTCCGTGGACCAAAAATCAACTCGAGATGAGAGGTTAGTCCCGGGCTTCGACTCCAGAGGAATACCACCTTACCACAAGCCCCTCAAGAGGAGGCTTCTCTCAGCTCTAGGTATGTGAGAAGGACCCTGAGTGTGTGGCCTCAAGTGGAATGGACACCGCGATGCCCTGATTCGAAATAAGGCCGGATATCCCTGCAGTGACTTGAATGCAGGCTCGTCTTGCATCTCCCAAGACGAAAGGTTGTCTGAATCCCCTGTGGAGACGACAGAGAAACACCTAGTTCCCCACCTCATCGCGACCAGAGGCCTCACATACTTTGAAAACTCCAGAGGTACGCGGAGATCAGTGCCTCCAAAGGAGACGATGCCTGACTCCTCGTGAAACTTGATAGGAGTCCCAGGATTCTTGTGGCACGTGGAAAGGGACCCTTGGTCTCCCGCCTCAGCTGGAGAGGCGTCCCAATTGCCCTGCCAAGCCTCGAGGAGAATCCCGAGTTGTCCCTCGCAACTAGGCAGGAGTCCTGACGTGGCTGAACAAACACGTGGGTGGAAGGGCCATCCCCGTCGTAACTCGAGAATATACCCCAGGTTCCCGCCGCAACTCGAGAAAAACCATGAGACTTCCCCCTCGATGCGAGATGAGGCCCGATTCCCCTGTACTGCGTGCAGAGCAATTCCGTCTTGCACATCACACATGAAAGGAGCCTTGATTTCCTTGATGGCACTCCAGAGAAACCCCAAGAACACTGTTTCAAGGATAGAGGGATCCTGAGGTCACTGTAGCAACACAAAAGAACTCTGTGGACTAAAAATCAACTCGAAAAGAGAGGTTAGTCCCTGGATTCGTCTCCAGAGGAATACGACCTTACCACAAGCACCTCAAGAGGAGGCTTCTCTCAGCTCTAGGTATGTGAGAGGGACCCTCAGTTTGCGGCCTAAAGTGGAATGGACACCGCGATGCCCTGACTCGAAATAAGGCCGGATATCCCTGCAGTGACTTGAATGCAGGCTCGTCTTGCATCTCCCAAGATGAAAGGATGTCTGAATCCTCTGTGGAGACCACAGAGAAAGACCTAGTTCCCCACCTCATCGCGACCGGAGGCCTCACATCCTTTGAAAACTCCAGAGGTACGCGGAGATCAGTGCCTCCAAAGGAGACGATGCCTGACTCCTCGTGAAACTTGATAGGAGTCCCAGGATTCCTGTGGCACGTGGAAAGGGACCCTTGGTCTCCCGCCTCAGCTGGAGAGGCGTCCCAATTGCCCTGCCAAGCCTCGAGGAGAATCCCGAGTTGTGTCTCGCAACTAGGCAAGAGTCCTGACGTGGCTGAACAAACTCGTGTGTGGAAGGGCCATCCCCGTCGTAACTCGAGAATATACCCCAGGTTCCCGCCGCAACTCGAGAAAAACCATGAGACTTCCCCCTCGCCGTGAGATGAGGCCCGATTCCCCTGCACTGCGTGCAGAGCAATTCTGTGTTGCACATCACACATGAAAGGAGCCTTGATTTCCTTCATGGCATTCCAGAGAAACCCCAAGAACACTGTTTCAAGGCTAGAGGGATCCTGAGGTCACTGTAGCAACACGAAAGAGCTCCGTGGACCAAAAATCAACTCGAGATGAGAGGTTAGTCCCGGGCTTCGACTCCAGAGGAATACCACCTTACCACAAGCCCCTCAAGAGGAGGCTTCTCTCAGCTCTAGGTATGTGAGAAGGACCCTGAGTGTGTGGCCTCAAGTGGAATGGACACCGCGATGCCCTGATTCGAAATTAGGCCGGATATCCCTGCAGTGACTTGAATGCAGGCTCGTCTTGCATCTCCCAAGACGAAAGGTTGTCTGAATCCCCTGTGGAGACGACAGAGAAACACCTAGTTCCCCACCTCATCGCGACCGGAGGCCTCACATACTTTGAAAACTCCAGAGGTACGCGGAGATCAGTGCCTCCAAAGGAGACGATGCCTGACTCCTCGTGAAACTTGATAGGAGTCCCAGGATTCTTGTGGCACGTGGAAAGGGACCCTTGGTCTCCCGCCTCAGCTGGAGAGGCGTCCCAATTGCCCTGCCAAGCCTCGAGGAGAATCCCGAGTTGTCCCTCGCAACTAGGCAGGAGTCTTGACGTGGCTGAACAAACAAGTGGGTGGAAGGGCCATCCCCGTCGTAACTCGAGAATATACCCCAGGTTCCCGCCGCAACTCGAGAAAAACCATGAGACTTCCCCCTCGATGCGAGATGAGGCCCGATTCCCCTGTACTGCGTGCAGAGCAATTCCGTCTTGCACATCACACATGAAAGGAGCCTTGATTTCCTTGATGGCACTCCAGAGAAACCCCAAGAACACTGTTTCAAGGATAGAGGGATCCTGAGGTCACTGTAGCAACACAAAAGAACTCTGTGGACTAAAAATCAACTCGAAAAGAGAGGTTAGTCCCTGGATTCGTCTCCAGAGGAAAACGACCTTACCACAAGCACCTCAAGAGGAGGCTTCTCTCAGCTCTAGGTATGTGAGAGGGACCCTCAGTTTGCGGCCTAAAGTGGAATGGACACCGCGATGCCTTGACTCGAAATAAGGCCGGATATCCCTGCAGTGACTTCAATGCAGGCTCGTCTTGCATCTCCCAGGACGAAAGGATGTCTGAATCCCCTGTGGAAAGCACAGAGAAAGACTTAGTTCCCCACCTCATCGCGACCGATAGCCTCACATCCTTTGAAAACTCCAGAGGTACGCGGAGATCAGTGCCTCCAAAGGAGACGATGCCTGACTCCTCGTGAAACTTGACAGGAGTCCCAGGATTCCTGTGGCACTTGGAAAGGGACACTTGGTCTCCCGCCTCAGCTGGAGAGGCGTCCCAATTGCCCTGCCAAGCCTCGAGGAGAATCCAGAGTTGTCCCTCGCAACTAGGCAGGAGTCCTGACGTCGCTGAAGAAACACGTGGGTGGAAGGGCCATCCCCGTCGTAACTCGAGAATATACCCCATGTTCCCGCCGCAACTCGAGAAAAACCATGAGACTTCCCCCTCGATGCGAGATGAGGCCCGATTCCCCTGTACTGCGTGCAGAGCAATTCCATCTTGCACATCACACATGAAAGGAGCCTTGATTTCCTTGATGGCACTCCAGAGAAACCCTAAGAACACTGTTTCAAGGCTAGAGGGATCCTGAGGTCACTGTAGCAACACGAAAGAACTCTGTGGACCAAAAATCAACTCGAAAAGAGAGGTTAGTTCCTGGATTCGTCTCCAGAGGAATACCACCTTACCACAAGCACCTCAAGAGGAGGCTTCTCTCAGCTCTAGGTATGTGAGAGGAACCCTGAGTTTGCGGCCTCAAGTGGAATGGACACCGCGATGCCCTGACACGAAATAAGGCCGGATATCCCTGCAGTGACTTCAATGCAGGCTCGTCTTGCATCTCCCAGGACGAAAGGATGTCTGAATCCCCTGTGGAAAGCACAGAGAAAGACTTAGTTCCCCACCTCATCGCGACCGATAGCCTCACATCCTTTGAAAGCTCCAGAGGTACGCGGAGATCAGTGCCTCCAAAGGAGACGATGCCTGACTCCTCGTGAAACTTGATAGGATCCCAGGATTCTTGTGGCACTTGGAAAGGGACACTTGGTCTCCCGCCTCAGCTGGAGAGGCGTCAAAATTGCCCTGCCAAGCCTCGAGGAGAATCCAGAGTTGTCCCTCGCAACTAGGCAGGAGACCTGACGTCGCTGAACAAACACGTGGGTGGAAGGGCCATCCCCGTCGTAACTCGAGAATATACCCCAGGTTCCCGCCGCAACTCGAGAAAAACCATGAGACTTCCCCCTCGCCGCGAGATGAGGCCCGATTCACCTGCACTGCGTGAAGAGCAATTCCGTGTTGCATATCACACATGAAAGGAGCCTTGATTTCCTTGATGGCACTCCAGAGAAAACCCAAGAACACTGTTTCAAGGCTAGAGGGATCCTGAGGTCACTGTAGCAGCACGAAAGAGCTCCGTGGACCAAAAATCAACACGCGATGAGAGGTTAGTCCCTGGCTTCGACTCCTGAGGAATACCACCTTACCAGAAGCACCTCAAGAGGAGGCTTCTCTCAGCTCTAGGTATGTGAGAGGGACCCTGAGTTTGCGGCCTCAAGTGGAATGGACACCGCGATGCCCTGACTCGAAATAAGGCCGGATATCCCTGCAGTGACTGGAATGCAGGCTCGTTTTGCATCTCCCAAGACGAAAGGGTGTCTGAATCCCCTGTGGAGACCGCAGAGAAAGACCTAGTTCTCCACCTCATCGCGACAGGAGGCCTCAAATCCTTTGAAAACTCCAGAGGTATGCGGAGATCAGTGCCTCCAAAGGAGACGATGCCTGACTCCTCGTGAAACTTGATAGGAGACCCAGGATTCCTGTGGCACGTGGAAAGGGACCCTTGGTCTCACGTCTCAGCTGGAGAGGCGTCCCAATTGCCCTGCAAAGCCTCGAGGAGAATCCAGAGTTGTCCCTCGCAACTAGGCAGGAGTCCTGACGTGGCTGAACAAACACGTGGGTGGAAGGGCCATCCTCGTCGTAACTCGAGAATATACCCCAGGTTCCCTCCGCAACTCGAGAAAAACCATGAGACTTCCCCCTCGCCGCGAGATGAGGCCCGATTCCCCTGCACTGCATGCAGAGCAATTCCGTGTTGCACATCACACATGAAAGGAGCCTTGATTTCCTTGATGGCACTCCAGAGAAACCCCAAGAACACTGTTTCAAGGCTAGAGGGATCCTGAGGTCACTGTAGCAACACGAAAGAGCTCCGTGGACCAAGAATCAACACGAGATGAGAGGTTAGTCCCTGGCTTCGACTCCTGAGGAATACCACCTTACCACAAGCACCTCAAGAGGAGGCTTCTCTCAGCTCTAGGTATGTGAGAGGGATCCTGAATTTGCGGCCTCAAGTGGAATGGACACCGCGATGCCCTGACTCGAAATAAGGCCGGATATCCCTGCAGTGACTTGAATGCAGGCTCGTCTTGCATCTCCCAAGAAGAAAGGATGTCTGAATCCCCTGTGGAGAGCACAGAGAAACACCTAGTTCTCCACTTCATCGCGACCGGAGGCCTCACATCCTTTGAAAACTCCAGAGGTACGCGGAGATCAGTGCCTCCAAAGGAGATGATGCCTGACTCCTCGTGAAACTTGATAGGAGTCCCAAGATTCTTGTGGCACGTGGAAAGGGACCCTTGGTCTCCCGCCTCAGCTGGAGAGGCGTTTCAATTGCCCTGCCAAGCCTCGAGGAGAATCCCGAGCTGTCCCTCGCAACTAGGCAGGAGTCCTGACGTGGCTGAAGAAACACGTGGGTGGAAGGGCCATCCCCGTCGTAACTCGAGAATATACCCCAGGTTCCCGCCGCAACTCGAGAAAAACCATGAGACTTCCCCCTCGATGCGAGATGAGGCCCGATTCCCCTGTACTGCGTGCAGAGCAATTCCGTCTTGCACATCACACATGAAAGGAGCCTTGATTTCCTTGATGGCACTCCAGAGAAACCCCAAGAACACTGTTTCAAGGCTAGAGGGATCCTGAGGTCACTGTAGCAACACGAAAGAACTCTGTGGACCAAAAATCAACTCGTAAAGAGAGGTTAGTCCCTGGATTCGTCTCCAGAGGAATACCACCTTACCACAAGCACCTCAAGAGGAGGCTTCTCTCAGCTCTAGGTATGTGAGAGGGACCCTGAGTTTGCGGCCTCAAGTGGAATGGACACCGCGATGCCCTGACTCGAAATAAGGCCGGATATCCCTGCAGTGACTTCAATGCAGGCTTGTCTTGCATCTCCCAGGACTAAAAGATGTCTGAATCCCCTGTGGAAAGCACAGAGAAAGACTTAGTTCCCCACCTCATCGCGACCGATAGCCTCACATCCTTTGAAAGCTCCAGAGATACGCGGAGATCAGTGCCTCCAAAGGAGACGATGCCTGACTCCTCGTGAAACTTGATAGGAGTCCCAGGATTCCTGTGGCACTTGGAAAGGGACACTTGGTCTCCCGCAACAGCTGGAGAGGCGTCCCAATTGCCCTGCCAAGCCTCGAGGAGAATCCAGAGTTGTCCCTCGCAACTAGGCAGGAGTCCTGACGTCGCTGAACAAACACGTGGGTGGAAGGGCCATCCCCGTCGTAACTCGAGAATATACCCCAGGTTCCCGCCGCAACTCGAGAAAAACCATGAGACTTCCCCCTCGCCGCGAGATGAGGCCCGATTCCCCTGCACTGCGTGCAGAGCAATTCCGTGTTGCACATCACACATGAAAGGAGCCTTGATTTCCTTGATGGCACTCCAGAGAAACCCCAAGAACACTGTTTCAAGGAGAGAGGGATCCTGAGGTCACTGTAGCAACACGAAAGAGCTCCGTGGGCCAAAAATCAACTCGAGATGAGAGGATAGTCCCTGGCTTCGACTCCAGAGGAATACCACCTTACCACAAGCACCTCAAGAGGAGGCTTCTCTCAGCTCTAGGTATGTGAGAGGGACCCTGAGTTTGCGGCCTCAAGTGGAATGGACACCGCGATGCCCTGACGTGAAATAAGGCTGGATATCCCTGCAGTGACTTGAATGCAGGCTCGTCTTGCATCTCCCAAGATGAAAGGATGTCTGAATCCCCTGTAGAGACCACAGAGAAAGACCTAGTTCCCCACCTCATCGCGACCGGAGGCCTCACATCCTTTGAAAACTCCAGAGGTACGCGGAGATCAGTGCCTCCAAAGGAGACGATGCCTGACTCCTCGTGAAACTTGATAGGAGTCCCAGGATTCCTGTGGCACGTGGAAAGGGACCCTTGGTCTCCCTCCTCAGCTGGAGAGGCGTCCCAATTGCCTTGTCAAGCCTCGAGGAGAATCCCGAGTTGTGTCTCGCAACTAGGCATGAGTCCTGACGTGGCTGAACAAACACGTGTGTGGAAGGGCCATCCCCGTCGTAACTCGAGAATATACCCCAGGTTCCCGCCGCAACTCGAGAAAAACCATGAGACTTCCCCCTCGCCGCGAGATGAGGCCCGATTCCCCTGCACTGCGCGCAGAGCAATTCCGCGTTGCACATCACACATGAAAGGAGCCTTGATTTCCTTGATGGCACTCCAGAGAAACCCCAAGAACACTGTTTCAAGGCTAGAGGGATCCTGAGGTCACTGTAGCAACACGAAAGAACTCTGTGGACTAAAAATCAACTCGAAAAGAGAGGTTAGTCCCTGGATTCGTCTCCAGAGGAATACCACCTTACCACAAGCACCTCAAGAAGAGGCTTCTCTCAGCTCTAGGTATGTGAGAGGGACCCTGAGTTTGCGGCCTCAAGTGGAATGGACACCGCGATGCCCTGACTCGAAATAAGGCCGGATATCCCTGCAGTGACTTCAATGCAGGCTCGTCTTGCATCTCCCAGGACGAAAGTATGTCTGAATCCCCTGTGGAAAGCACAAAGAAAGACTTAGTTCCCCACCTCATCGCGACCGATAGCCTTACATCCTTTGAAAACTCCAGAGGTACGCGGAGATCAGTGCCTCCAAAGGAGACGATGCCTGACTCCTCGTGAAACTTGATAGGAGTCCCAGGATTCCTGTGGCACGTGGAAAGGGACCCTTGGTCTCCCGCCTCAGCTGGAGAGGCGTCCCAATTGCCTTGCCAAGCCTCGAGGAGAATCCCGAGTTGTTTCTCGCAACTAGGCAAGAGTCCTGACGTGGCTGAACAAACACGTGTGTGGAAGGGCCATCCCCGTCGTAACTCGAGAATATACCCCAGGTTCCCGCCGCAACTCGAGAAAAACCATGAGACTTCCCCCTCGCCGCGAGATGAGGCCCGATTCCCCTGCACTGCGTGCACAGCAATTCTGTGTTGCACATCACACATGAAAGGAGCCTTGATTTCCTTCATGGCACTCCAGAGAAACCCCAAGAACACTGTTTCAAGGCTAGAGGGATCCTGAGGTCACTGTAGCAACACGAAAGAGCTCCGTGGACCAAAAATCAACTCGAGATGAGAGGTTAGTCCCTGGCTTCGACTCCAGAGGAATACCACCTTACCACAAGCACCTCAAGAGGAGGCTTCTCTCAGCTCTAGGTATGTGAGAGGGACCCTGAGTTTGCGGCCTCAAGTGGAATGGACACCACGATGCCCTGACTCGAAATAAGGCCGGATATCCCTGCAGTGACTGGAATGCAGGCTCGTCTTGCATCTCCCAAGACGAAAGGGTGTCTGAATCCCCTGTGGAGACCACAGAGAAAGACCTAGTTCCCCACCTCATCGCGACAGGAGGCCTCAAATCCTTTGAAAACTCCAGAGGTATGCGGAGATCAGTGCCTCCAAAGGAGACGATGCCTGACTCCTCGTGAAACTTGATAGGAGTCCCAGGATTCCTGTGGCACGTGGAAAGGGACCCTTGGTCTCCCGTCTCAGCTGGAGAGGCGTCCCAATTGCCCTGCAAAGCCTCGAGGAGAATCCAGAGTTGTCCCTCGCAACTAGGCAGGAGTCCTGACGTCGCTGAACAAACACGTGGGTGGAAGGGCCATCCCCGTCGTAACTCGAGAATATACCCCAGGTTCCCGCCGCAACTCGAGAAAAACCATGAGACTTCCCCCTCGCCGCGAGATGAGGCCCGATTCCCCTGCACTGCATGCAGAGCAATTCCGTGTTGCACATCACACATGAAAGGAGCCTTGATTTCCTTGATGGCACTCCAGAGAAACCCCAAGAACACTGTTTCAAGGCTAGAGGGATCCTGAGGTCACTGTAGCAACACGAAAGAGCTCCGTGGGCCAAAAATCAACTCGAGATGAGAGGTTAGTCCCTGGCTTCGACTCCAGAGGAATACCACCTTACCACAAGCACCTCAAGAGGAGGCTTCTCTCAGCTCTAGGTATGTGAGAGGGACCCTGAGTTTGCGGCCTCAAGTGGAATGGACACCGCGATGCCCTGACGCGAAATAAGGCTGGATATCCCTGCAGTGACTTGAATGCAGGCTCGTCTTGCATCTCCCAAGATGAAAGGATGTCTGAATCCCCTGTGGAGACCACAGAGAAAGACCTAGTTCCCCACCTCATCGCGACCGGAGGCCTCACATCCTTTGAAAACTCCAGAGGTACGCGGAGATCAGTGCCTCCAAAGGAGACGATGCCTGACTCCTCGTGAAACTTGATAGGAGTCCCAGGATTCCTGTGGCACGTGGAAAGGGACCCTTGGTCTCCCGCCTCAGCTGGAGAGGCGTCCCAATTGCCTTGCCAAGCCTCGAGGAGAATCCCGAGTTGTGTCTCGCAACTAGGCAAGAGTCCTGACGTGGCTGAACAAACACGTGTGTGGAAGGGCCATCCCCGTCGTAACTCGAGAATATACCCCAGGTTCCCGCCGCAACTCGAGAAAAACCATGAGACTTCCCCCTCGCCGCGAGATGAGGCCCGACTCCCCTGCACTGCGTGCACAGCAATTCTGTGTTGCACATCACACATGAAAGGAGCCTTGATTTCCTTCATGGCACTCCAGAGAAACCCCAAGAACACTGTTTCAAGGCTAGAGGGATCCTGAGGTCACTGTAGCAACACGAAAGAGCTCCGTGGACCAAAAATCAACTCGAGATGAGAGGTTAGTCCCTGGCTTCGACTCCAGAGGAATACCACCTTACCACAAGCACCTCAAGAGGAGGCTTCTCTCAGCTCTAGGTATGTGAGAGGGACCCTGAGTTTGCGGCCTCAAGTGGAATGGACAACACGATGCCCTGACTCGAAATAAGGCCGGATATCCCTGCAGTGACTGGAATGCAGGCTCGTCTTGCATCTCCCAAGACGAAAGGGTGTCTGAATCCCCTGTGGAGACCACAGAGAAAGACCTAGTTCCCCACCTCATCGCGACAGGAGGCCTCAAATCCTTTGAAAACTCCAGAGGTATGCGGAGATCAGTGCCTCCAAAGGAGACGATGCCTGACTCCTCGTGAAACTTGATAGGAGACCCAGGATTCCTGTGGCACGTGGAAAGGGACCCTTGGTCTCCCGTCTCAGCTGGAGAGGCGTCCCAATTGCCCTGCAAAGCCACGAGGAGAATCCAGAGTTGTCCCTCGCAACTAGGCAGGAGTCCTGACGTCGCTGAAGAAACACGTGGGTGGAAGGGCCATCCCCGTCGTAACTCGAGAATATACCCCAGGTTCCCGCCGCAACTCGAGAAAAACCATGAGACTTCCCCCTCGCCGCGAGATGAGGCCCGATTCCCCTGCACTGCGTGCAGAGCAATTCCGTGTTGCACATCACACATGAAAGGAGCCTTGATTTCCTTGATGGCACTCCAGAGAAACCCCAAGAACACTGTTTCAAGGCTAGAGGGATCCTGAGGTCACTGTAGCAACACGAAAGAGCTCCGTGGGCCAAAAATCAACTCGAGATGAGAGGTTAGTCCCTGGCTTCGACTCCAGAGGAATACCACCTTACCACAAGCACCTCAAGAGGAGGCTTCTCCCAGCTCTAGGTATGTGAGAGGGACCCTGAGTTTGCGGCCTCAAGTGGAATGGACACCGCGATGCCCTGACGGGAAATAAGGCTGGATATCCCTGCAGTGACTTGAATGCAGGCTCGTCTTGCATCTCCCAAGATGAAAGGATGTCTGAATCCCCTGTGGAGACCACAGAGAAAGACCTAGTTCCCCACCTCATCGCGACCGGAGGCCTCACATCCTTTGAAAACTCCAGAGGTACGCGGAGATCAGTGCCTCCAAAGGAGACGATGCCTGATTCCTCGTGAAACTGATAGGAGTCCCAGGATTCCTGTGGCACGTGGAAAGGGACCCTTGGTCTCCCTCCTCAGCTGGAGAGGCGTCCCAATTGCCTTGCCAAGCCTCGAGGAGAATCCCGAGTTGTGTCTCGCAACTAGGCAAGAGTCCTGACGTGGCTGAACAAACACGTGTGTGGAAGGGCCATCCCCGTCGTAACTCGAGAATATACCCCAGGTTCCCGCCGCAACTCGAGAAAAACCATGAGACTTCCCCCTCGCCGCGAGATGAGGCCCGATTCCCCTGCACTGCGTGCACAGCAATTCTGTGTTGCACATCACACATGAAAGGAGCCTTGATTTCCTTCATGGCACTCCAGAGAAACCCCAAGAACACTGTTTCAAGGCTAGAGGGATCCTGAGGTCACTGTAGCAACACGAAAGAGCTCCGTGGACCAAAAATCAACTCGAGATGAAAGGTTAGTCCCTGGCTTCGACTCCAGAGGAATACCACCTTACCACAAGCACCTCAAGAGGAGGCTTCTCTCAGCTCTAGGTATGTGAGAGGGACCCTGAGTTTGCGGTCTCAAGTGGAATGGACACCGCGATGCCCTGACTCGAAATAAGGCCGGATATCCCTGCAGTGACTGGAATGCAGGCTCGTCTTGCATCTCCCAAGACGAAAGGGTGTCTGAATCCCCTGTGGAGACCACAGAGAAAGACCTAGTTCCCCACCTCATCGCGACCGGAGGCCTCACATCCTTTGAAAACTCCAGAGGTACGCGGAGATCAGTGCCTCCAAAGGAGACGATGCCTGACTCCTCGTGAAACTTGATAGGAGTCCCAGGATTCCTGTGGCACGTGGAAAGGGACCCTTGGTCTCCCTCCTCAGCTGGAGAGGCGTCCCAATTGCCTTGTCAAGCCTCGAGGAGAATCCCGAGTTGTGTCTCGCAACTAGGCAGGAGTCCTGACGTGGCTGAACAAACACGTGTGTGGAAGGGCCATCCCCGTCGTAACTCGAGAATATACCCCATGTTCCCGCCGCAACTCGAGAAAAACCATGAGACTTCCCCCTCGCCGCGAGATGAGGCCCGATTCCCCTGCACTGCGCACAGAGCAATTCTGTGTTGCACATCACACATGAAAGGAGCCTTGATTTCCTTGATGGCACTCCAGAGAAACCCCAAGAACACTGTTTCAAGGCTAGAGGGATCCTGAGGTCACTGTAGCAACACGAAAGAACTCTGTGGACCAAAAATCAACTCGAAAAGAGAGGTTAGTCCCTGGATTCGTCTCCAGAGGAATACCACCTTACCACAAGCACCTCAAGAGGAGGCTTCTCTCAGCTCTAGGTATGTGAGAGGGACCCTGAGTTTGCGGCCTCAAGTGGAATGGACACCGCGATGCCCTGACTCGAAATAAGGCTGGATATCCCTGCAGTGACTTCAATGCAGGCTCGTCTTGCATCTCCCAGGACGAAAGTATGTCTGAATCCCCTGTGGAAAGCACAAAGAAAGATTTAGTTCCCCACCTCATCGCGACCGATAGCCTCACATCCTTTGAAAACTCCAGAGGTACGCGGAGATCAGTGCCTCCAAAGGAGACGATGCCTGACTCCTCGTGAAACTTGATAGGAGTCCCAGGATTCCTGTGGCACGTGGAAAGGGACCCTTGGTCTCCCGCCTCAGCTGGAGAGGCGTCCCAATTGCCTTGCCAAGCCTCGAGGAGAATCCCGAGTTGTGTCTCGCAACTAGGCAAGAGTCCTGACGTGGCTGAACAAACACGTGGGTGGAAGGGCCATCCCCGTCGTAACTCGAGAATATACCCCAGGTTCCCGCGCAACTCGAGAAAAACCATGAGACTTCCCCCTCGCCGCGAGATGAGGCCCGATTCCCCTGCACTGCGGGCACAGTAATTCTGTGTTGCACATCACACATGAAAGGAGCCTTGATTTCCTTCATGGCACTCCAGAGAAACCCCAAGAACACTGTTTCAAGGCTAGAGGGATCCTGAGGTCACTGTAGCAACACGAAAGAGCTCCGTGGACCAAAAATCAACTCGAGATGAGAGGTTAGTCCCTGGCTTCGACTCCAGAGGAATACCACCTTACCACAAGCACCTCAAGAGGAGGCTTCTCTCAGCTCTAGGTATGTGAGAGGGACCCTGAGTTTGCGGCCTCAAGTGGAATGGACACCACGATGCCCTGACTCGAAATAAGGCCGGATATCCCTGCAGTGACTGGAATGCAGGCTCGTCTTGCATCTCCCAAGACGAAAGGGTGTCTGAATCCCCTGTGGAGACCACAGAGAAAGACTTAGTTCCCCACCTCATCGCGACAGGAGGCCTCAAATCCTTTGAAAACTCCAGAGGTATGCGGAGATCAGTGCCTCCAAAGGAGACGATGCCTGACTCCTCGTGAAACTTGATAGGAGACCCAGGATTCCTGTGGCACGGGGAAAGGGACCCTTGGTCTCCCGTCTCAGCTGGAGAGGCGTCCCAATTGCCCTGCAAAGCCTCGAGGAGAATCCAGAGTTGTCCCTCGCAACTAGGCAGGAGTCCTGACGTCGCTGAACAAACACGTGGGTGGAAGGGCCATCCCCGTCGTAACTCGAGAATATACCCCAGGTTCCCGCCGCAACTCGAGAAAAACCATGAGACTTCCCCCTCGCCGCGAGATGAGGCCCGATTCCCCTGCACTGCATGCAGAGCAATTCCGTGTTGCACATCACACATGAAAGGAGCCTTGATTTCCTTGATGGCACTCCAGAGAAACCCCAAGAACACTGTTTCAAGGCTAGAGGGATCCTGAGGTCACTGTAGCAACACGAAAGAGCTCCGTGGGCCAAAAATCAACTCGAGATGAGAGGTTAGTCCCTGGCTTCGACTCCAGAGGAATACCACCTTACCACAAGCACCTCAAGAGGAGGCTTCTCTCAGCTCTAGGTATGTGAGAGGGACCCTGAGTTTGCGGCATCAAGTGGAATGGACACCGCGATGCCCTGACGCGAAATAAGGCCGGATATCCCTGCAGTGACTTGAATGCAGGCTCGTCTTGCATCTCCCAAGATGAAAGGATGTCTGAATCCCCTGTGGAGACCACAGAGAAAGACCTAGTTCCCCACCTCATCGCGACCGGAGGCCTCACATCCTTTGAAAACTCCAGAGGTACGCGGAGATCAGTGCCTCCAAAGGAGACGATGCCTGACTCCTCGTGAAACTTGATAGGAGTCCCAGGATTCCTGTGGCACGTGGAAAGGGACCCTTGGTCTCCCGCCTCAGCTGGAGAGGCGTCCCAATTGCCTTGCCAAGCCTCGAGGAGAATCCAGAGTTGTGTCTCGCAACTAGGCAAGAGTCCTGACGTGGCTGAACAAACACGTGTGTGGAAGGGCCATCCCCGTCGTAACTCGAGAATATACCCCAGGTTCCCGCCGCAACTCGAGAAAAACCATGAGAATTCCCCCTCGCCGCGAGATGAGGCCCGATTCCCCTGCACTGCGTGCACAGCAATTCTGTGTTGCACATCACACATGAAAGGAGCCTTGATTTCCTTCATGGCACTCCAGAGAAACCCCAAGAACACTGTTTCAAGGCTAGAGGGATCCTGAGGTCACTGTAGCAACACGAAAGAGCTCCGTGGACCAAAAATCAACTCGAGATGAGAGTTTAGTCCCTGGCTTCGACTCCAGAGGAATACCACCTTACCACAAGCACCTCAAGAGGAGGCTTCTCTCAGCTCTAGGTATGTGAGAGGGACCCTGAGTTTGCGGCCTCAAGTGGAATGGACAACACGATGCCCTGACTCGAAATAAGGCCGGATATCCCTGCAGTGACTGGAATGCAGGCTCGTCTTGCATCTCCCAAGACGAAAGGGTGTCTGAATCCCCTGTGGAGACCACAGAGAAAGACCTAGTTCCCCACCTCATCGCGACAGGAGGCCTCAAATCCTTTGAAAACTCCAGAGGTATGCGGAGATCAGTGCCTCCAAAGGAGACGATGCCTGACTCCTCGTGAAACTTGATAGGAGACCCAGGATTCCTGTGGCACGTGGAAAGGGACCCTTGGTCTCCCGTCTCAGCTGGAGAGGCGTCCCAATTGCCCTGCAAAGCCTCGAGGAGAATCCAGAGTTGTCCCTCGCAACTAGGCAGGAGTCCTGACGTCGCTGAACAAACACGTGGGTGGAAGGGCCATCCCCGTCGTAACTCGAGAATATACCCCAGGTTCCCGCCGCAACTCGAGAAAAACCATGAGACTTCCCCCTCGCCGCGAGATGAGGCCCGATTCCCCTGCACTGCATGCAGAGCAATTCCGTGTTGCACATCACACATGAAAGGAGCCTTGATTTCCTTGATGGCACTCCAGAGAAACCCCAAGAACACTGTTTCAAGGCTAGAGGGATCCTGAGGTCACTGTAGCAACACGAAAGAGCTCCGTGGGCCAAAAATCAACTCAAGATGGGAGGTTAGTCCCTGGCTTCGACTCCAGAGGAATACCACCTTACCACAAGCACCTCAAGAGGAGGCTTCTCTCAGCTCTAGGTATGTGAGAGGGACCCTGAGTTTGCGGCCTCAAGTGGAATGGACACCGCGATGCCCTGACGCGAAATAAGGCTGGATATCCCTGCAGTGACTTGAATGCAGGCTCGTCTTGCATCTCCCAAGATGAAAGGATGTCTGAATCCCCTGTGGAGACCACAGAGAAAGACCTAGTTCCCCACCTCATCGCGACCGGAGGCCTCACATCCTTTGAAAACTCCAGAGGTACGCGGAGATCAGTGCCTCCAAAGGAGACGATGCCTGACTCCTCGTGAAACTTGATAGGAGTCCCAGGATTCCTGTGTCACGTGGAAAGGGACCCTTGGTCTCCCGCCTCAGCTGGAGAGGCGTCCCAATTGCCCTGCCAAGCCTCGAGGAGAATCCCGAGTTGTCCCTCGCAACTAGGCAGGAGTCCTGACGTGGCTGAACAAACACGTGGGTGGAAGGGCCATCCCCGTCGTAACTCGAGAATATACCCCAGGTTCCCGCCGCAACTCGAGAAAAACCATGAGACTTCCCCCTCGCCGCGAGATGAGGCCCGATTCCCCTGCACTGCGTGCACAGCAATTCTGTGTTGCACATCACACATGAAAGGAGCCTTGATTTCCTTCATGGCACTCCAGAGAAACCCCAAGAACACTGTTTCAAGGCTAGAGGGATCCTGAGGTCACTGTAGCAACACGAAAGAGCTCCGTGGACCAAAAATCAACTCGAGATGAGAGGTTAGTCCCTGGCTTCGACTCCAGAGGAATACCACCTTACCACAAGCACCTCAAGAGGAGGCTTCTCTCAGCTCTAGGTATGTGAGAGGGACCCTGAGTTTGCGGCCTCAAGTGGAATGGACACCACGATGCCCTGACTCGAAATAAGGCCGGATATCCCTGCAGTGACTGGAATGCAGGCTCGTCTTGCATCTCCCACGACGAAAGGGTGTCTGAATCCCCTGTGGAGACCACAGAGAAAGACCTAGTTCCCCACCTCATCGCGACAGAAGGCCTCAAATCCTTTGAAAAATCCAGAGGTATGCGGAGATCAGTGCCTCCAAAGGAGACGATGCCTGACTCCTCATGAAACTTGATAGGAGACCCAGGATTCCTGTGGCACGTGGAAAGGGACTCTTGGTCTCCCGTCTCAGCTGGAGAGGCGTCCCAATTGCCCTGCAAAGCCTCGAGGAGAATCCAGAGTTGTCCCTCGCAACTAGGCAGGAGTCCTGACATGGCTGAACACACACGTGTGTGGAAGGGCCATCCCCGTCGTAACTCGAGAATATACCCCAGGTTCCCGCCGCAACTCGAGAAAAACCATGAGACTTCCCCCTCGCCGCGAGATGAGGCCCGATTCCCCTGCACTGCGTGCAGAGCAATTCCGTGTTGCACATCACACATGAAAGGAGCCTTGATTTCCTTGATGGCACTCCAGAGAAACCCCAAGAACACTGTTTCAAGGCTAGAGGGATCCTGAGGTCACTGTAGCAACACGAAAGAGCTCCGTGGAACAAGATTCAACACGAGATGAGAGATTAGTCCCTGGCTTCGACTCCTGAGGAATACCACCTTACCACAAGCACCTCAAGAGGAGGCTTCTCTCAGCTCTAGGTATGTGAGAGGGACCCTGAGTTTGCGGCCTCAAGTGGAATGGACACCGCGATGCCCTGACTCGAAATAAGGCCGGATATCCCTGCAGTGACTTGAATGCAGGCTCGTCTTGCATCTCCCAAGAAGAAAGGATGTCTGAATCCCCTGTGGAGACTACAGAGAAACACCTAGTTCCCCACCTCATCGCGACCGGAGGCCTCACATCCTTTGAAAACTCCAGAGGTATGCGGAGATCAGTGCCTCCAAAGGAGACGATGCCTGACTCCTCGTGAAACTGATAGGAGTCACAGGATTCTTGTGGCACGTGGAAAGGGACACTTGGTCTCCCGCCTCAGCTGGAGAGGCGTTCCAATTGCCCTGCCAAGCCTCGAGGAGAATCCCGAGTTGTCCCTCGCAACTAGGCAGGAGACCTGATGTGGCTGAACAAACACGTGGGTGGAAGGGCCATCCCCGTCGTAACTCGAGAATATACCCCAGGTTCCCACCGCAACTCGAGAAAAACCATGAGACTTCCCCCTCGCCGCGAGATGTGGCCCGTTTCCCCTGCACTGCGTGCAGAGCAATTCCGTGTTGCACATCACACATGAAAGGAGCCTTGATTTCCTTCATGGCACTCCAGAGAAACCCCAAGAACACTGTTTCAAGGCTAGAGGGATCCTGAGGTCACTGTAGCAACACGAAAGAACTCTGTGGACCAAAAATCAACTCGAAAAGAGAGGTTAGTCCCTGGATTCGTCTCCAGAGGAATACCACCTTAGCACAAAAACCTCAAGAGGAGGCTTCTCTCAGCTCTAGGTATGTGAGAGGGACCCTGAGTTTGCGGCCTCAAGTGGAATGGACACCGCGATGCCCTGACGCGAAATAAGGCTGGATATCCCTGCAGTGACTTGAATGCAGGCTCGTCTTGCATCTCCCAAGATGAAAGGATGTCTGAATCCCCTGTGGAGACCACAGAGAAAGACCTAGTTCCCCACCTCATCGCGACCGGAGGCCTCACATCCTTTGAAAACTCCAGAGGTACGCAGAGATCAGTGCCTCCAAAGGAGACGATGCCTGACTCCTCGTGAAACTTGATAGGAGTCCCAGGATTCCTGTGGCACGTGGAGAGGGACACTTGGTCTCCCGCCTCAGCTGGAGAGGCGTCTCAATTGCCTTGCCAAGCCTCGAGGAGAATCCCGAGTTGTGTCTCGCAACTAGGCAAGAGTCCTGACGTGGCTGAACAAACACGTGTGTGGAAGGGCCATCCCCGTCGTAACTCGAGAATATACCCCAGGTTCCCGCCGCAACTCGAGAAAAACCATGAGACTTCCCCCTCGCCGCGAGATGAGGCCCGATTCCCCTGCACTGCGTGCACAGCAATTCTGTGTTGCACATCACACATGAAAGGAGCCTTGATTTCCTTCATGGCACTCCAGAGAAACCCCAAGAACACTGTTTCAAGGCTAGAGGGAACCTGAGGTCACTGTAGCAACACGAAAGAACTCTGTGGACCAAAAATCAACTTGAAAAGAGAGGTTAGTCCCTGGATTCGTCTCCAGAGGAATACCACCTTACCACAAGCACCTCAAGAGGAGGCTTCTCTCAGCTCTAGGTATGTGAGAGGGACCCTGAGTTTGCGGCCTCAAGTGGAATGGACACCGCGATGCCCTGACTCGAAATAAGGCCGGATATCCCTGCAGTGACTTCAATGCAGGCTCGTCTTGCATCTCCCAGGACGAAAGGATGTCTGAATCCCCTGTGGAAAGCACAGAGAAAGACTTAGTTCCCCACCTCATGGCGACCGATAGCCTCACATCCTTTGAAAACTCCAGAGGTACGCGGAGATCAGTGCCTCCAAAGGAGACGATGCCTGACTCCTCGTGAAACTTGATAGGAGTCCCAGGATTCCTGTGGCACGTGGAAAGGGACCCTTGGTCTCCCGCCTCAGCTGGAGAGGCGTCCCAATTGCCCTGCCAAGCCTCGAGGAGAATCCAGAGTTGTCCCTCGCAACTAGGCAGGAGTCCTGACGTCGCTGAAGAAACACGTGGGTGGAAGGGCCATCCCCGTCGTAACTCGAGAATATACCCCAGGTTCCCGCCGCAACTCGAGAAAAACCATGAGACTTCCCCCTCGCCGCGAGATGAGGCCCGATTCCCCTGCACTGCGTGCAGAGCAATTCCGTGTTGCACATCACACATGAAAGGAGCCTTGATTTCCTTGATGGCACTCCAGAGAAACCCCAAGAACACTGTTTCAAGGATAGAGGGATCCTGAGGTCACTGTAGCAACACGAAAGAGCTCCGTGGGCCAAAAATCAACTCGAGATGAGAGGTTAGTCCCTGGCTTCGACTCCAGAGGAATACCACCTTACCACAAGCACCTCAAGAGGAGGCTTCTCTCAGCTCTAGGTATGTGAGAGGGACCCTGAGTTTGCGGCCTCAAGTGGAATGGACACCGCGATGCCCTGACGTGAAATAAGGCTGGATATCCCTGCAGTGACTTGAATGCAGGCTCGTCTTGCATCTCCCAAGATGAAAAGATTTCTGAATCCCCTGGGGAGACCACAGAGAAAGACCTAGTTCCCCACCTCATCGCGACCAGAGGCCTCACATCCTTTGAAAACTCCAGAGGTACGCGGAGATCAGTGCCTCCAAAGGAGACGATGCCTGACTCCTCGTGAAACTTGATAGGAGTCCCAGGATTCCTGTGGCACGTGGAATGGGACCCTTGTTCTCCTGCCTCAGCTGGAGAGGCGTCCCAATTGCCTTGTCAAGCCTCGAGGAGAATCCCGAGTTGTGTCTCGCAACTAGGCAGGAGTCCTGACGTGGCTGAACAAACACGTGTGTGGAAGGGCCATCCCCGTTGTAACTCGAGAATATACCCCAGGTTCCCGCCGCAACTCGAGAAAAACCATGAGACTTCCCCCTCGCCGCGAGATGAGGCCCGATTCCCCTGCACTGCGCGCAGAGCAATTCTGTGTTGCACATCACACATGAAAGGAGCCTTGATTTCCTTGATGGCACTCCAGAGAAACCCCAAGAACACTGTTTCAAGGCTAGAGGGATCCTGAGGTCACTGTAGCAACACGAAAGAACTCTGTGGACCAAAAATCAACTCGAAAAGAGAGGTTAGTCCCTGGATTCGTCTCCAGAGGAATACCACCTTACCACAAGCATCTCAAGAGGAGGCTTCTCTCAGCTCTAGGTATGTGAGAGGGACCCTGAGTTTGCGGCCTCAAGTGGAATGGACACCGCGATGCCCTGACTCGAAATAAGGCCGGATATCCCTGCAGTGACTTCAATGCAGGCTCGTCTTGCATCTCCCAGGACGAAAGGATGTCTGAATCCCCTGTGGAAAGCACAGAGAAAGACTTAGTTCCCCACCTCATCGCGACCGATAGCCTCACATCCTTTAAAAACTCCAGAGGTACGCGGAGATCAGTGCCTCCAAAGGAGACGATGCCTGACTCCTCGTGAAACTTGATAGGAGTCCCAGGATTCCTGTGGCACGTGGAAAGGGACCCTTGGTCTCCCGCCTCAGCTGGAGAGGCGTCCCAATTGCCCTGCCAAGCCTCGAGGAGAATCCAGAGTTGTCCCTCGCAACTAGGCAGGAGTCCTGACGTCGCTGAAGAAACACGTGGGTGGAAGGGCCATCCCCGTCGTAACTCGAGAATATACCCCAGGTTCCCGCCGCAACTCGAGAAAAACCATGAGACTTCCCCCTCGCCGCGAGATGAGGCCCGATTCCCCTGCACTGCGTGCAGAGCAATTCCGTGTTGCACATCACACATGAAAGGAGCCTTGATTTCCTTCATGGCACTCCAGAGAAACCCCAAGAACACTGTTTCAAGGATAGAGGGATCCTGAGGTCACTGTAGCAACACGAAAGAGCTCCGTGGGCCAAAAATCAACTCGAGATGAGAGGTTAGTCCCTGGCTTCGACTCCAGAGGAATACCACCTTACCACAAGCACCTCAAGAGGAGGCTTCTCTCAGCTCTAGGTATGTGAGAGGGACCCTGAGTTTGCGGCCTCAAGTGGAATGGACACCGCGATGCCCTGACGTGAAATAAGGCTGGATATCCCTGCAGTGACTTGAATGCAGGCTCGTCTTGCATCTCCCAAGATGAAAAGATTTCTGAATCCCCTGGGGAGACCACAGAGAAAGACCTAGTTCCCCACCTCATCGCGACCGGAGGCCTCACATCCTTTGAAAACTCCAGAGGTACGCGGAGATCAGTGCCTCCAAAGGAGACGATGCCTGACTCCTCGTGAAACTTGATAGGAGTCCCAGGATTCCTGTGGCACGTGGAAAGGGACCCTTGGTCTCCCGCCTCAGCTGGAGAGGCGTCCCAATTGCCTTGCCAAGCCTCGAGGAGAATCCAGAGTTGTCCCTCGCAACTAGGCAGGAGTCCTGACGTCGCTGAAGAAACACGTGGGTGGAAGGGCCATCCCCGTCGTAACTCGAGAATATACCCCAGGTTCCCGCCGCAACTCGAGAAAAACCATGAGACTTCCCCCTCGCCGCGAGATGAGGCCCGATTCCCCTGCACTGCGTGCAGAGCAATTCCGTGTTGCACATCACACATGAAAGGAGCCTTGATTTCCTTGATGGCACTCCAGAGAAACCCCAAGAACACTGTTTCAAGGCTAGAGGGATCCTGAGGTCACTGTAGCAACACGAAAGAGCTCCGTGGGCCAAAAATCAACTCCAGATGAGAGGTTAGTCCCTGGCTTCGACTCCAGAGGAATACCACCTTACCACAAGCACCTCAAGAGGAGGCTTCTCTCAGCTCTAGGTATGTGAGAGGGACCCTGAGTTTGCGGCCTCAAGTGGAATGGACACCGCGATGCCCTGACGTGAAATAAGGCTGGATATCCCTGCAGTGACTTGAATGCAGGCTCGTCTTGCATCTCCCAAGATGAAAAGATTTCTGAATCCCCTGGGGAGACCACAGAGAAAGACCTAGTTCCCCACCTCATCGCGACCGGAGGCCTCACATCCTTTGAAAACTCCAGAGGTACGCGGAGATCAGTGCCTCCAAAGGAGACGATGCCTGACTCCTCGTGAAACTTGATAGGAGTCGCAGGATTCCTGTGGCACGTGGAATGGGACCCTTGGTCTCCTGCCTCAGCTGGAGAGGCGTCCCAATTGCCTTGTCAAGCCTCGAGGAGAATCCCGAGTTGTGTCTCGCAACTAGGCAGGAGTCCTGACGTGGCTGAACAAACACGTGGGTGGAAGGGCCATCCCCGTCGTAACTCGAGAATATACCCCAGGTTCCCGCCGCAACTCGAGAAAAACCATGAGACTTCCCCCTCGCCGCGAGATGAGGCCCGATTCCCCTGCACTGCGCGCAGAGCAATTCTGTGTTGCACATCACACATGAAAGGAGCCTTGATTTCCTTGATGGCACTCCAGAGAAACCCCAAGAACACTGTTTCAAGGATAGAGGGATCCTGAGGTCACTGTAGCAACACGAAAGAACTCTGTGGACCAAAAATCAACTCGAAAAGAGAGGTTAGTCCCTGGATTCGTCTCCAGAGGAATACCACCTTACCACAAGCATCTCAAGAGGAGGCTTCTCTCAGCTCTAGGTATGTGAGAGGGACCCTGAGTTTGCGGCCTCAAGTGGAATGGACACCGCGATGCCCTGACTCGAAATAAGGCCGGATATCCCTGCAGTGACTTCAATGCAGGCTCGTCTTGCATCTCCCAGGACGAAAGGATGTCTGAATCCCCTGTGGAAAGCACAGAGAAAGACTTAGTTCCCCACCTCATCACGACCGGAGGCCTCACATCCTTTGAAAATTCCAGAGGTACGCGGAGATCAGTGCCTCCAAAGGAGACGATGCCTGACTCCTCGTGAAACTTGATAGGAGTCCCAGGATTCCTGTGGCACGTGGAAAGGGACCCTTGGTCTCCCGCCTCAGCTGGAGAGGCGTCCCAATTGCCCTGCCAAGCCTCGAGGAGAATCCAGAGTTGTCCCTCGCAACTAGGCAGGAGTCCTGACGTCGCTGAAGAAACACGTGGGTGGAAGGGCCATCCCCGTCGTAACTCGAGAATATACCCCAGGTTCCCGCCGCAACTCGAGAAAAACCATGAGACTTCCCCCTCGCCGCGAGATGAGGCCCGATTCCCCTGCACTGCGTGCAGAGCAATTCCGTGTTGCACATCACACATGAAAGGAGCCTTGATTTCCTTGATGACACTCCAGAGAAACCCCAAGAACACTGTTTCAAGGCTAGAGGGATCCTGAGGTCACTGTAGCAACACGAAAGAGCTCCGTGGGCCAAAAATCAACTCGAGATGAGAGGTTAGTCCCTGGCTTCGACTCCAGAGGAATACCACCTTACCACAAGCACCTCAAGAGGAGGCTTCTCTCAGCTCTAGGTATGTGAGAGGGACCCTGAGTTTGCGGCCTCAAGTGGAATGGACACCGCGATGCCCTGACGTGAAATAAGGCTGGATATCCCTGCAGTGACTTGAATGCAGGCTCGTCTTGCATCTCCCAAGATGAAAAGATTTCTGAATCCCCTGTGGAGACCACAGAGAAAGACCTAGTTCCCCACCTCATCGCGACCGGAGGCCTCACATCCTTTGAAAACTCCAGAGGTACGCAGAGATCAGTGCCTCCAAAGGAGACGATGCCTGACTCCTCGTGAAACTTGATAGGAGTCCCAGGATTCCTGTGGCACGTTTAAAGGGACCCTTGGTCTCCTGCCTCAGCTGGAGAGGCGTCCCAATTGCCTTGTCAAGCCTCGAGGAGAATCCCGAGTTGTGTCTCGCAACTAGGCAGGAGTCCTGACGTGGCTGAACAAACACGTGTGTGGAAGGGCCATCCCCGTCGTAACTCGAGAATATACCCCAGGTTCCCGCCGCAACTCGAAAAAAACCATGAGACTTCCCCCTCGCCGCGAGATGAGGCCCGATTCCCCTGCACTGCGCGCAGAGCAATTCTGTGTTGCACATCACACATGAAAGGAGCCTTGATTTCCTTGATGGCACTCCAGAGAAACCCCAAGAACACTGTTTCAAGGCTAGAGGGATCCTGAGGTCACTGTAGCAACACGAAAGAACTCTGTGGACCAAAAATCAACTCGAAAAGAGAGGTTAGTCCCTGGATTCGTCTCCAGAGGAATACCACCTTACCAGAAGCACCTCAAGAGGAGGCTTCTCTCAGCTCTAGGTATGTGAGAGGGACCCTGAGTTTGCGGCCTCAAGTGGAATGGACACCGCGATGCCCTGACTCGAAATAAGGCCGGATATCCCTGCAGTGACTTCAATGCAGGCTCGTCTTGCATCTCCCAGGACGAATGGATGTCTGAATCCCCTGTGGAAAGCACAGAGAAAGACTTAGTTCCCCACCTCATCGCGACCGATAGCCTCACATCCTTTGAAAACTCCAGAGGTACGTGGAGATCAGTGCCTCCAAAGGAGACGATGCCTGACTCCTCGTGAAACTTGATAGGAGTCCCAGGATTCTTGTGGCACGTGGAAAGGGACCCTTGGTCTCCCGCCTCAGCTGGAGAGGCGTCCCAATTGCCCTGCCAAGCCTCGAGGAGAATCCCGAGTTGTCCCTCGCAACTAGGCAAGAGTCCTGACATGGCTGAACAAACACGTGTGTGAAAGGGCCATCGCCGTCGTAACTCGAGAATATACCCCAGGTTCCCGCCGCAACTCGAGAAAAACCATGAGACTTCCCCCTCGCCGCGAGATGAGGCCCGATTCCACTGCACTGCGTGCAGAGCAATTCTGTCTTGCACATCACACATGAAAGGAGCCTTGATTTCCTTGATGGCACTCCAGAGAAACCCCAAGAACACTGTTTCAAGGCTAGAGGGATCCTGAGGTCACTGTAGCAACACGAAAGAGCTCCGTGGACCAAGAATCAACACGAGATGAGAGGTTAGTCCCTGGCTTCGACTCCTGAGGAATACCACCTTACCACAAGCACCTCAAGAGGAGGCTTCTCTCAGCTCTAGGTATGTGAGAGGGACCCTGAGTTTGCGGACTCAAGTGGAATGGACACCGCGATGCCCTGACTCGAAATAAGGCCGGATATCCCTGCAGTGACTTGAATGCAGGCTCGTCTTGCATCTCCCAAGAAGAAAGGATGTCTGAATCCCCTGTGGAGACCACAGAGAAAGACCTAGTTCCCCACCTCATCGCGACCGGAGGCCTCACATCCTTTAAAAACTCCAGAGGTACGCGGAGATCAGTGCCTCCAAAGGAGACGATGCCTGACTCCTCGTGAAACTTGATAGGAGTCCCAGGATTCCTGTGGCACTTGGAAAGGGACACTTGGTCTCCCGCCTCAGCTGGAGAGGCGTCCCAATTGCCCTGCCAAGCCTCGAGGAGAATCCAGAGTTGTCCCTCGCAACTAGGCAGGAGTCCTGACGTCGCTGAAGAAACACGTGGGTGGAAGGGCCATCCCCGTCGTAACTCGAGAATATACCCCAGGTTCCCGCCGCAACTCGAGAAAAACCATGAGACTTCCCCCTCGCCGCGAGATGAGGCCCGATTCCCCTGCACTGCGTGCAGAGCAATTCCGTGTTGCACATCACACATGAAAGGAGCCTTGATTTCCTTGATGGCACTCCAGAGAAACCCCAAGAACACTTTTTCAAGGCTAGAGGGATCCTGAGGTCACTGTAGCAACACGAAAGAGCTCCGTGGACCAAAAATCAACTCGAGATGAGAGGTTAATCCCTGGCTTCGACTCCAGAGGAATACCACCTTACCACAAGCACCTCAAGAGAAGGCTTCTCTCAGCTCTAGGTATGTGAGAGGGACCCTGAGTTTGCGGCCTCAAGTGGAATGGACACCGGGATGCCCTGACGAGAAATAAGGCCGGATATCCCTGCAGTGACTTGAATGCAGGCTCGTCTTGCATCTCCCAAGATGAAAGGGTGTCTGAATCCCCTGTGGAGACCACAGAGAAAGACCTAGTTCCCCACCTCATCGCGACCGGAGGCCTCACATCCTTTGAAAACTCCAGAGGTACGCGGAGATCAGTGCCTCCAAAGGAGACGATGCCTGACTCCTCGTGAAACTTGATAGGAGTCCCAGGATTCATGTGGCATGTGGAAAGGGACCCTTGGTCTCCCGCCTCAGCTGGAGAGGCGTCCCAATTGCCTTGCCAAGCCTCGAGGAGAATCCCGAGTTGTGTCTCGCAACTAGGCAGGAGTCCTGACGTGGCTGAACAAACACGTGTGTGGAAGGGCCATCCCCGCCGTAACTCGAGAATATACCCCAGGTTCCCGCCGCAACTCGAGAAAAACCATGAGACTTCCCCCTCGCCGCGAGATGAGGCCCGATTCCCCTGCACTGCGTGCAGAGCAATTCTGTGTTGCACATCACACATGAAAGGAGCCTTGATTTCCTTCATGGCACTCCAGAGAAACCCAAAGAACACTGTTTCAAGGCTAGAGGGATCCTGAGGTCACTGTATCAACACGAAAGAGCTCCGTGGACCAAAAATCAACTCGAAAAGAGAGGTTAGTCCCTGGATTCGTCTCCAGAGGAATACCACCTTACCACAAGCACCTCAAGAGGAGGCTTCTCTCAGCTCTAGGTATGTGAGAGGGTCCCTGAGTTTGCGGCCTCAAGTGGAATGGACACCGCGATGCCCTGACTCGAAATAAGGCCGGATATCCCTGCAGTGACTTGAATGCAGGCTCGTCTTGCATCTCCCAAGAAGAAAGGATGTCTGAATCCCCTGTGGAGACCACAGAGAAAGACCTAGTTCCCCACCTCATCGCGACCGGAGGCCTCACATCCTTTGAAAACTCCAGAGGTACGCGGAGATCAGTGCCTCCAAAGGAGACGATGCCTGACTCCTCGTGAAACTTGATAGGAGTCCCAGGATTCCTGTGGCACTTGGAAAGGGACACTTGGTCTCCCGCCTCAGCTGGAGAGGCGTCCCAATTGCCCTGCCAAGCCTCGAGGAGAATCCAGAGTTGTCCCTCGCAACTAGGCAGGAGTCCTGACGTCGCTGAAGAAACACGTGTGTGGAAGGGCCATCCCCGTCGTAACTCGAGAATATACCCCAGGTTCCCGCCGCAACTCGAGAAAAACCATGAGACTTCCCCCTCGCCGCGAGATGAGGCCCGATTCCCCTGCACTGCGTGCAGAGCAATTCCGTGTTGCACATCACACATGAAAGGAGCCTTGATTTCCTTGATGGCACTCCAGAGAAACCCCAAGAACACTGTTTCAAGGCTAGAGGGATCCTGAGGTCACTGTAGCAACACGAAAGAGCTCCGTGGGCCAAAAATCAACTCGAGATGAGAGGTTAGTCCCTGGCTTCGACTCCAGAGGAATACCACCTTACCACAAGCACCTCAAGAGGAGGCTTCTCTCAGCTCTAGGTATGTGAGTGGGACCCTGAATTTGCGGCCTCAAGTGGAATGGACACCGCGATGCCCTGAGGCGAAATAAGGCTGGATATCCCTGCAGTGACTTGAATGCAGGCTCGTCTTGCATCTCCCAAGATGAAAGGATGTCTGAATCCCCTGTGGAGACCACAGAGAAAGACCTAGTTCCCCACCTCATCGCGACCGGAGGCCTCACATCCTTTGAAATCTCCAGAGTTACGCGGAGATCAGTGCCTCCAAAGGAGACGATGCCTGACTCCTCGTGAAACTTGATAGGAGTCCCAGGATTCCTGTGGCACGTGGAAAGGGACCCTTGGTCTCCCGTCTCAGCTGGAGAGGCGTCCCAA
Organism: Cervus elaphus; assembly: GCF_910594005.1. NCBI lineage: Eukaryota > Metazoa > Chordata > Mammalia > Artiodactyla > Cervidae > Cervus > Cervus elaphus. The sequence continues at coordinate 7,549,063 of NC_057834.1, read as the reverse complement.
TTGCCCTGCAAAGCCTCGAGGAGAATCCCGAGTTGTGTCTCGCTACTAGGCAGGAGTCCTGGCGTCGCTGAAGAAACACGTGGGTGGAAGGGCCATCCCCGTCGTAACTCGAGAATATACCATAGGTTCCCGCCGCAACTCGAGAAAAACCATGAGACTTCCCCCTCGCTGCGAGATGAGGCCCGATTCCCCTGCACTGCGTGCAGAGCAATTCCGTGTTGCACATCACACATGAAAGGAGCCTTGATTTCCTTGATGGCACTCCAGAGAAACCCCAAGAACACTGTTTCAAGGCTAGAGGGATCCTGAGGTCACTGTAGCAACACGAAAGAACTCTGTGGACCAAAAATCAACTCGAAAAGAGAGGTTAGTCCCTGGATTCGTCTCCAGAGGAATACCACCTTACCACAAGCACCTCAAGAGGAGGCTTCTCTCAGCTCTAGGTATGTGAGAGGGTCCCTGAGTTTGCGGCCTCAAGTGGAATGGACACCGCGATGCCCTGAGGCGAAATAAGGCTGGATATCCCTGCAGTGACTTGAATGCAGGCTCGTCTTGCATCTCCCAAGAAGAAAGGATGTCCGAATCCCCTGTGGAGACCACAGAGAAAGACCTAGTTCCCCACCTCATCGCGACCGGAGGCCTCACATCCTTTGAAAATTCCAGAGGTATGCAGAGATCAGTGCCTACTAAGGAGACGATGCCTGACTCCTCGTGAAACTTGATAGGAGACCCAGTATTCCTGTGGCACGTGGAAAGGGACCCTTGGTCTCCCGTCTCAGCTGGAGAGGCGTCCCAATTGCCCTGCAAAGCCTCGAGGAGAATCCCGAGTTGTCCCTCGCTACTAGGCAGGAGTCCTGGCGTCGCTGAAGAAACACGTGGGTGGAAGGGCCATCCCCGTCGTAACTCGAGAATATACCATAGGTTCCCGCCGCAACTCGAGAAAAACCATGAGACTTCCCCCTCGCCGCGAGATGAGGCCCGATTCCCCTGCACTGCGTGCAGAGCAATTCCGTGTTGCACATCACACATGAAAGGAGCCTTGATTTCCTTGATGGCACTCCAGAGAAACCCCAAGAACACTGTTTCAAGGCTAGAGGGATCCTGAGGTCACTGTAGCAACACGAAAGAGCTCCGTGGGCCAAAAATCAACTCGAGATGAGAGGTTAGTCCCTGGCGTCGACTCCTGAGGAATACCACCTTACCACAAGCACCTCAAGAGGAGGCTTCTCTCAGCTCTAGGTATGTGAGTGGGACCCTGAATTTGCGGCCTCAAGTGGAATGGACACCGCGATGCCCTGACGCGAAATAAGGCTGGATATCCCTGCAGTGACTTGAATGCAGGCTCGTCTTGCATCTCCCAAGATGAAAGGATGTCTGAATCCCCTGTGGAGACCACAGAGAAAGACCTAGTTCCCCACCTCATCGCGACCGGAGGCCTCACATCCTTTGAAAACTCCAGAGGTACGCGGAGATCAGTGCCTCCAAAGGAGACGATGCCTGACTCCTCGTGAAACTTGATAGGAGTCCCAGGATTCCTGTGGCACGTGGAAAGGGACCCTTGGTCTCCCGCCTCAGCTGGAGAGGCGTCCCAATTGCCTTGCCAAGCCTCGAGGAGAATCCCGAGTTGTGTCTCGCAACTAGGCAAGAGTCCTGACGTGGCTGAACAAACACGTGTGTGGAAGGGCCATCCCCGCCGTAACTCGAGAATATACCCCAGGTTCCCGCCGCAACTCGAGAAAAACCATGAGACTTCCCCCTCGCCGCGAGATGAGGCCCGATTCCCCTGCACTGCGTGCAGAGCAATTCTGTGTTGCACATCACACATGAAAGGAGCCTTGATTTCCTTCATGGCACTCCAGAGAAACCCAAAGAACACTGTTTCAAGGCTAGAGGGATCCTGAGGTCACTGTATCAACACGAAAGAGCTCCGTGGACCAAAAATCAACTCGAGATGAGAGGTTAGTCCCTGGCTTCGACTCCAGAGGAATACCACCTTACCACAAGCACCTCAAGAGGAGGCTTCTCTCAGCTCTAGGTATGTGAGAGGGACCCTGAGTTTGCGGCCTCAAGTGGAATGGACACCGCGATGCCCTGACTCGAAATAAGGCCGGATATCCCTGCAGTGACTGGAATGCAGGCCCGTCTTGCATCTCCCAAGACGAAAGGGTGTCTGAATCCCCTGAGGAGACCACAGAGAAAGACCTAGTTCCCCACCTCATCGCGACAGGAGGCCTCAAATCCTTTGAAAATTCCAGAGGTATGCAGAGATCAGTGCCTCCTAAGGAGACGATGCCTGACTCCTCATGAAACTTGATAGGAGACCCAGTATTCCTGTGGCACGTGGAAAGGGACCCTTGGTCTCCCGTCTCAGCTGGAGAGGCGTCCCAATTGCCCTGCAAAGCCTCGAGGAGAATCCCGAGTTGTCCCTCGCTACTAGGCAGGAGTCCTGGCGTCGCTGAAGAAACACGTGGGTGGAAGGGCCATCCCCGTCGTAACTCGAGAATATACCCCAGGTTCCCGCCGCAACTCGAGAAAAACCATGAGAATTCCCCCTCGCCGCGAGATGAGGCCCGATTCCCCTGCACTGCGTGCAGAGCAATTCCGTGTTGCACATCACACATGAAAGGAGCCTTGATTTCCTTGATGGCACTCCAGAGAAACCCCAAGAACACTGTTTCAAGGCTAGAGGGATCCTGAGGTCACTGTAGCAACACGAAAGAGCTCCGTGGACCAAGAATCAACACGAGATGAGAGGTTAGTCCCTGGCTTCGACTCCTGAGGAATAACACCTTACCACAAGCACCTCAAGAGGAGGCTTCTCTCAGCTCTAGGTATGTGAGAGGGACCCTGAGTTTGCGGCCTCAAGTGGAATGGACACCGCGATGCCCTGACTCGAAATAAGGCCGGATATCCCTGCAGTGACTTGAATGCAGGCTCGTCTTGCATCTCCCAAGATGAAAGGATGTCTGAATCCCCTGTGGAGACCACAGAGAAAGACCTAGTTCCCCACCTCATCGCGACCGGAGGCCTCACATTCTTTGAAAACTCCAGAGGTACGCGGAGATCAGTGCCTCCAAAGGAGACGATGCCTGACTCCTCGTGAACCTTGATAGGAGTCCCAGGATTCCTGTGGCACGTGGAAAGGGACCCTTGGTCTCCCGCCTCAGCTGGAGAGGCGTCCCAATTGCCTTGCCAAGCCTCGAGGAGAATCCCGAGTTGTGTCTCGCAACTAGGCAAGAGTCCTGACGTGGCTGAACAAACACGTGTGTGGAAGGGCCATCCCCGTCGTAACTCGAGAATATACCCCAGGTTCCCGCCGCAACTCGAGAAAAACCATGAGACTTCCCCCTCGCCGCGAGATGAGGCCCGATTCCCCTGCACTGCGTGCAGAGCAATTCTGTGTTGCACATCACACATGAAAGGAGCCTTGATTTCCTTGATGGCACTCCAGAGAAACCCCAAGAACACTGTTTCAAGGCTAGAGGGATCCTGAGGTCACTGTAGCAACACGAAAGAGCTCCGTGGACCAAAAGTCAACTCGAGATGAGAGGTTAGTCCCTGGCTTCGACTCCAGAGGAATACCACCTTACCACAAGCACCTCAAGAGGAGGCTTCTCTCAGCTCTAGGTATGTGAGAGGGATCCTGTGTTTGCGGCCTCAAGTGGAATGGACACCGCGATGCCCTGACTCGAAATAAGGCCGGATATCCCTGCAGTGACTTGAATGCAGGCTCGTCTTGCATCTCCCAAGAAGAAAGGATGTCTGAATCCCCTGTGGAGACCACAGAGAAAGACCTAGTTCCCCACCTCATCGCGACCGGAGGCCTCACATCCTTTGAAAACTCCAGAGGTACGCGGAGATCAGTGCCTCCAAAGGAGACGATGCCTGACTCCTCGTGAAACTTGATAGGAGTCCCAGGATTCCTGTGGCACGTGGAAAGGGACCCTTGGTCTCCCGCCTCAGCTGGAGAGGCGTTCCAATTGCCCTACCAAGCCTCGAGGAGAATCCCGAGTTGTCCCTCGCAACTAGGCAGGAGTCCTGACGTGGCTGAACAAACACGTGGGTGGAAGGGCCATCCCCGTCGTAACTCGAGAATATACCCCAGGTACCCGCCACAACTCGAGAAAAACCATGAGACTTCCCCCTCGATGCGAGATGAGGCCCGATTCCCCTGTACTGCGTGCAGAGCAATTCCGTCTTGCACATCACACATGAAAGGAGCCTTGATTTCCTTGATGGCACTCCAGAGAAACCCCAAGAACACTGTTTCAAGGCTAGAGGGATCCTGAGGTCACTGTAGCAACACGAAAGAACACTGTGGACCAAAAATCAACTCGAAAAGAGAGGTTAGTCCCTGGATTCGTCTCCAGAGGAATACCACCTTACCACAAGCACCTCAAGAGGAGGCTTCTCTCAGCTCTAGGTATGTGAGAGGGACCCTGAGTTTGCGGCTTCAAGTGGAATGGCCACCGCGATGCCCTGACTCGAAATAAGGCCGGATATCCCTGCAGTGACTTCAATGCAGGCTCGTCTTGCATCTCCCAGGACGAAAGGATGTCTGAATCCCCTGTGGAAAGCACAGAGAAAGACTTAGTTCCCCACCTCATCGCGACCGATAGCCTCACATCCTTTGAAAACTCCAGAGGTACGCGGAGATCAGTGCCTCCAAAGGAGACGATGCCTGACTCCTCGTGACACTTGATAGGAGTCCCAGGATTCCTGTGGCACTTGGAAAGGGACATTTGGTCTCCCGCCTCAGCTGGAGAGGCGTCCCAATTGCCCTACCAAGCCTCGAGGAGAATCCAGAGTTGTCCCTCGCAACTAGGCAGGAGTCCTGACGTCGCTGAAGAAACACGTGGGTGGAAGGGCCATCCCCGTCGTAACTCGAGAATATACCCCAGGTTCCCGCCGCAACTCGAGAAAAACCATGAGACTTCCCCCTCGCCGTGAAATGAGGCCCGATTCCCCTGCACTGCGTGCAGAGCAATTCCGTGTTGCACATCACACATGAAAGGAGCCTTGATTTCCTTCATGGCACTCCAGAGAAACCCCAAGAACACTGTTTCAAGGCTAGAGGGATCCTGAGGTCACTGTAGCAACACGAAAGACCTCCGTGGGCCAAAAATCAACTCGAGATGAGAGGTTAGTCCCTGGCTTCGACTCCAGAGGAATACCACCTTACCACAAGCACCTCAAGAGGAGGCTTCTCTCAGCTCTAGGTATGTGAGAGGGACCCTGAGTTTGCGGCCTCAAGTGGAATGGACACCGCGATGCCCTGACGCGAAATAAGGCTGGATATCCCTGCAGTGACTTGAATGCAGGCTCGTCTTGCATCTCCCAAGACGAAAGGGTGTTTGAATCCCCTGTGGAGACCACAGAGAAAGACCTAGTTCCCCACCTCATCGCGACAGGAGGCCTCAAATCCTTTGAAAACTCCAGAGGTATGCGGAGATCAGTGCCTCCAAAGGAGACGATGCCTGACTCCTCGTGAAACTTGATAGGAGACCCAGGATTCCTGTGGCACGTGGAAAGGGACCCTTGGTCTCCCGTCTCAGCTGGAGAGGCGTCCCAATTGCCCTGCAAAGCCTCGAGGAGAATCCCGAGTTGTCCCTCGCAACTAGGCAGGAGTCCTGACATGGCTGAACACACACGTGTGTGGAAGGGCCATCCCCGTCGTAACTCGAGAATATACCCCAGGTTCCCGCCGCAACTCGAGAAAAACCATGAGACTTCCCCCTCGCCGCGAGATGAGGCCCGATTCCCCTGCACTGCGTGCAGAGCAATTCCGTGTTCCACATCACACATGAAAGGAGCCTTGATTTCCTTGATGGCACTCCAGAGAAACCCCAAGAACACTGTTTCAAGGCTAGAGGGATCCTGAGGTCACTGTAGCAACACGAAAGAGCTCCGTGGACCAAGAATCAACACGAGATGAGAGGTTAGTCCATGGCTTCGACTCCTGAGGAATACCACCTAACCACAAGCACCTCAAGAGGAGGCTTCTCTCAGCTCTAGGTATGTGAGAGGGATCCTGAGTTTGCGGCCTCAAGTGGAATGGACACCGCGATGCCCTGACTCGAAATAAGGCCGGATATCCCTGCAGTGACTTGAATGCAGGCTCGTCTTGCATCTCCCAAGAAGAAAGAATGTCTGAATCCCCTGTGGAGACAACAGAGAAACACCTAGTTCCCCACCTCATCGCGACCGGAGGCCTCACATCCTTTGAAAACTCCAGAGGTACGCGGAGATCAGTGCCTCCAAAGGAGACGATGCCTGACTCCTCGTGAAACTTGATAGGAGTCCCAGGATTCTTGTAGCACGTGGAAAGGGACCCTTGGTCTCCCGCCTCAGCTGGAGAGGCGTCCCAATTGCCCTGCCAAGCCTCGAGGAGAATCCAGAGTTGTCCCTCGCAACTAGGCAGGAGTCCTGACGTGGCTGAACAAACACGTGGGTGGAAGGGCCATCCCCGTCGTAACTCGAGAATATACCCCAGGTTCCCGCCGCAACTCGAGAAAAACCATGAGACTTCCCCCTCGATGCGAGATGAGGCCCGATTCCCCTGTACTGCGTGCAGAGCAATTCCGTCTTGCACATCACACATGAAAGGAGCCTTGATTTCCTTGATGGCACTCCAGAGAAACCCCAAGAACACTGTTTCAAGGATAGAGGGATCCTGAGGTCACTGTAGCAAGACGAAAGAACTCTGTGGACCAAAAATCAACTCGAAAAGAGAGGTTAGTCCCTGGATTCGTCTCCAGAGGAATACCACCTTACCACAAGCACCTCAAGAGGAGGCTTCTCTCAGCTCTAGGTCTGTGAGAGGGACCCTGAGTTTGCGGCCTCAAGTGGAATGGACACCGCGATGCCCTGACTCGAAATAAGGCCGGATATCACTGCAGTGACTTCAATGCAGGCTCGTCTTGCATCTCCCAGGACGAAAGGATGTCTGAATCCCCTGTGGAAAGCACAGAGAAAGACTTAGTTCCCCACCTCATCGCGACCGATAGCCTCACATCCTTTGAAAACTCCAGAGGTACGCGGAGATCAGTGCCTCCAAAGGAGACGATGCCTGACTCCTCGTGAAACTTGATAGGAGTCCCAGGATTCCTGTGGCACTTGGAAAGGGACACTTGGTCTCCCGCCTCAGCTGGAGAGGCGTCCCAATTGCCCTGCCAAGCCTCGAGGAGAATCCAGAGTTGTCCCTCGCAACTAGGCAGGAGTCCTGATGTCGCTGAAGAAACACGTGGGTGGAAGGGCCTTCCCCGTCGTAACTCGAGAATATACCCCAGGTTCCCGCCGCAACTCAAGAAAAACCATGAGACTTCCCCCTCGCCGCGAGATGAGGCCCGATTCCCCTGCACTGCGTGCAGAGCAATTCCGTGTGGCACATCACACATGAAAGGAGCCTTGATTTCCTTGATGGCGCTCCAGAGAAACCCCAAGAACACTGTTTCAAGGCTAGAGGGATCCTGAGGTCACTGTAGCAACACGAAAGAGCTCCGTGGGCCAAAAATCAACTCGAGATGAGAGGTTAGTTCCTGGCCTCGACTCCAGAGGAATACCACCTTACCACAAGCACTTCAAGAGGAGGCTTCTCTCAGCTCTAGGTATGTGAGAGGGACCCTGAGTTTGCGGCCTCAAGTGGAATGGACACCGCGATGCCCTGACGCGAAATAAGGCCGGATATCCCTGCAGTGACTTGAATGCAGGCTCGTCTTGCATCTCCCAAGATGAAAGGATGTCTGAATCCCCTGTGGAGACCACAGAGAAAGACCTAGTTCCCCACCTCATCGCGACCGGAGGCCTCACATCCTTTGAAAACTCCAGAGGTACGCGGAGATCAGTGCCTCCAAAGGAGACGATGCCTGACTCCTCGTGAAACTTGATAGGAGTCCCAGGATTCCTGTGGCACGTGGAAAGGGACCCTTGGTCTCCCGCCTCAGCTGGAGAGGCGTCCCAATTGCCTTGCCAAGCCTCGAGGAAAATCCCGAGTTGTGTCTCCAACTAGGCAAGAGTCCTGACTTGGATGAACAAACACGTGTGTGGAAGGGCCATCCCCGTCGTAACTCGAGAATATACCCCAGGTTCCCGCCGCAACTCGAGAAAAACCATGAGACTTCCCCCTCGCCGCGAGATGAGGCCCGATTCCCCTGCACTGCGTGCAGAGCAATTCTGTGTTGCACATCACACATGAAAGGAGCCTTGATTTCCTTCATGGCACTCCAGAGAAACCCCAAGAACACTGTTTCAAGGCTAGAGGGATCCTGAGGTCACTGTAGCAACACGAAAGAGCTCCGTGGGCCAAAAATCAACTCGAGATGAGAGGTTAGTCCCTGGCTTCGACTCCAGAGGAATACCACCTTACCACAAGCACCTCAAGAGGAGGCTTCTCTCAGCTCTAGGTATGTGAGAGGGACCCTGAGTTTGCGGCCTCAAGTGGAATGGACACCGCGATGCCCTGACGCGAAATAAGGCCGGATATCCCTGCAGTGACTTGAATGCAGGCTCGTCTTGCATCTCCCAAGAAGAAAGGATGTCTGAATCCCCTGTGGAGACCACAGAGAAAGACCTAGTTCCCCACCTCATCGCGACCGGAGGCCTCACATCCTTTGAAACCTCCAGAGGTACGCGGAGATCAGTGCCTCCAAAGAAGACGATGCCTGAGTCCTCGTGAAACTTGATAGGAGTGCCAGGATACCTGTGGCACGTGGAAAGGGACCCTTGGTCTCCCGCCTCAGCTGGAGAGGCGTCCCAATTGCCCTGCAAAGCCTCGAGGAGAATCCCGAGTTGTCCCTCGCAACTAGGCAGGAGTCCTGACGTCGCTGAAGAAACACGTGTGTGGAAGGGCCATCCCCGTCGTAACTCGAGAATATACCCCAGGTTCCCGCCGCAACTCGAGAAAAACCATGAGACTTCCCCCTCGCCGCGAGATGAGGCCCGATTCCCCTGCACTGCGTGCAGAGCAATTCCGTGTTGCACATCACACATGAAAGGAGCCTTGATTTCCTTGATGGCACTCCAGAGAAACCCCAAGAACACTGTTTCAAGGCTAGAGGGATCCTGAGGTCACTGCAGCAACACGAAAGAGCTCCGTGGACCAAGAATCAACACGAGATGAGAGGTTAGTCCCTGGCTTCGACTCCTGAGGAATACCACCTTACCACAAGCACCTCAAGAGGAGGCTTCTCTCAGCTCTAGGTATGTGAGAGGGATCCTGAGTTTGCGGCCTCAAGTGGAATGGACACCGCGATGCCCTGACTCGAAATAAGGCCGGATATCCCTGCAGTGACTTGAATGCAGGCTCGTCTTGCATCTCCCAAGAAGAAAGGATGTCTGAATCCCCTCTGGAGACCACAGAGAAAGACCTAGTTCCCCACCTCATCGCGACCGCAGGCCTCACATCCTTTGAAAACTCCAGAGGTACGCGGAGATCAGTGCCTCCAAAGGAGACGATGCCTGACTCCTCGTGAAACTTGATAGGAGTCCCAGGATTCCTGTGGCACTTGGAAAGGGACACTTGGTCCCCCGCCTCAGCTGGAGAGGCGTCCCAATTGCCCTGCCAAGCCTCGAGGAGAATCCAGAGTTGTCCCTCGCAACTAGGCAGGAGTCCTGACGTGGCTGAACAAACACGTGGGTGGAAGGGCCATCCCCGTCGTAACTCGAGAATATACCCCAGGTTCCCGCCGCAACTCGAGAAAAACCATGAGACTTCCCCCTCGCCGCGAGATGAGGCCCGATTCCCCTGCACTGCGTGCAGAGCAATTCCGTGTTGCACATCACACATGAAAGGAGCCTTGATTTCCTTGATGGCACTCCAGAGAAACCCCAAGAACACTGTTTCAAGGCTAGAGGGATCCTGAGGTCACTGTAGCAACACGAAAGAGCTCCGTGGGCCAAAAATCAACTCGAGATGAGAGGTTAGTCCCTGGCTTCGACTCCAGAGGAATACCACCTTACCAGAAGCACCTCAAGAGGAGGCTTCTCTCAGCTCTAGGTATGTGAGAGGGATCCTGAGTTTGCGGCCTCAAGTGGAATGGACACCGCGATGCCCTGACTCGAAATAAGGCCGGATATCCCTGCAGTGACTGGAATGCAGGCTCGTCTTGCATCTCTCAAGACGAAAGGGTGTCTGAATCCCCTGTGGAGACCACAGAGAAAGACCTAGTTCCCCACCTCATCGCGACAGGAGGCCTCAAAATCTTTGAAAACTCCAGAGGTATGCGGAGATCAGTGCCTCCAAAAGAGACGATGCCTGACTCCTCGTGAAACTTGATAGGAGACCCAGGATTCCTGTGGCACGTGGAAAGGGACCCTGGTTCTCCCGCCTCAGCTGGAGAGGCGTTCCAATTGCCCTGCCAAGCCTCGAGGAGAATCCACAGTTGTCCCTCGCAACTAGGCAGGAGTCCTGACGTGGCTGAACAAACACGTGGGTGGAAGGGCCATCCCCGTCGTAACTCGAGAATATACCCCAGGTTCCCGCCGCAACTCGAGAAGAACCATGAGACTTCCCCCTCGATGCGAGATGAGGCCCGATTCCCCTGTACTGCGTGCAGAGCAATTCCGTCTTGCACATCACACATGAAAGGAGCCTTGATTTCCTTGATGGCACTCCAGAGAAACCCCAAGAACACTGTTTCAAGGATAGAGGGATCCTGAGGTCACTGTAGCAACACGAAAGAGCTCCGTGGACCAAAAATCAACTCGAGATGAGAGGTTAGTCCCTGGCTTCGACTCCAGAGGAATACCACCTTACCACAAGCACCTCAAGAGGAGGCTTCTCTCAGCTCTAGGTATGTGAGAGGGACCCTGAGTTTGCGGCCTCAAGTGGAATGGACACCGCGATGCCCTGACTCGAAATAAGGCCGGATATCCCTGCAGTGACTGGAATGCAGGCTCGTCTTGCATCTCCCAAAACGAAAGGGTGTCTGAATCCCCTGTGGAGACCACAGAGAAAGACCTAGTTCCCCACCTCATCGCGACCGGAGGCTTCAAATCCGTTGAAAACTCCAGAGGTATGCGGAGATCAGTGCCTCCAAAGGAGACGATGCCTGACTCCTCGTGAAACTTGATAGGAGTCCCAGAATTCCTGTGGCACGTGGAAAGGGACACTTGGTCTCCCGCCTCAGCTGGAGAGGAGTCCCAATTGCCCTGTCAAGCCTCGAGGAGAATCCAGAGTTGTCGCTCGCAACTAGGCAGGAGTCCTGACGTCGCTGAAGAAACACGTGGGTGGAAGGGCCATCCCCGTCGTAACTCGAGAATATGCCCCAGGTTCCCGCCGCAACTCGAGAAAAACCATGAGACTTTCCCCCTCGCCGCGAGATGAGGCCCGATTCCCCTGCACTGCGTGCAGAGTAATTCCGTGTTGCACATCACACATGAAAGGAGCCTTGATTTCCTTGATGGCACTCCAGAGAAACCCCAAGAACACTGTTTCAAGGCTAGAGGGATCCTGAGGTCACTGTAGCAACACGAAAGAACTCCGTGGACCAAGAATCAACACGAGATGAGAGGTTAGTCCCTGGCTTCGAATCCTGAGGAATACCACCTTACCACAAGCACCTCAAGAGGAGGCTTCTCTCAGCTCTAGGTATGTGAGAAGGATCCTGAGTTTGCGGCCTCAAGTGGAATGGACACCGCGATGCCCTGACTCGAAATAAGGCCGGATATCCCTGCAGTGACTTGAATGCAGGCTCGTCTTGCATCTCCCAAGATGAAAGGATGTCTGAATCCCCTGTGGAGACCACAGAGAAAGACCTATTTCACCACCTCATCGCGACCGGAGGCCTCACATCCTTTGAAAACTCCAGAGGTACGCGGAGATCAGTGCCTCCAAAGGAGACGATGCCTGACTCCTCGTGAAACTTGATGGGAGTCCCAGGATTCCTGGGGCACGTGGAAAGGGACCCTTGGTCTCCCGCCTCATCTGGAAAGGCGTCCCAATTGCCTTGCCAAGCCTTGAGGAGAATCCCGAGTTGTGTCTCGCAACTAGGCAAGAGTCCTGACGTGGCTGAACAAACACGTGTGTGGAAGGGCCATCCCCGTCGTAACTCGAGAATATACCCCAGGTTCCCGCCGCAATTCGAGAAAAACCATGAGACTTCCCCCTCGCCGCGAGATGAGGCCCGATTCCCCTGCACTGCGTGCAGAGCAATTCCGTCTTGCACATCAGACATGAAAGGAGCCTTGATTTCCTTCATGGCACTCCAGAGAAACCCCAAGAACACTGTTTCAAGGCTAGAGGGATCCTGAGGTCACTGTAGCAACACGAAAGAGCTCCGTGGACCAAGAATCAACACGAGATGAGAGGTTAGTCCCTGGCTTCGACTCCTGAGGAATACCACCTTACCACAAGCTGCTCAAGAGGAGGCTTCTCTCAGCTCTAGGTATGTGAGAGGGATCCTGAGTTTGCGGCCTCAAGTGGAATGGACACCGCGATGCCCTGACTCGAAATAAGGCCGGATATCCCTGCAGTGACTTGAATGCAGGCTCGTCTTGCATCTCCCAAGAAGAAAGGATGTCTGAATCCCCTGTGGAGACCACAGAGAAACACCTAGTTCCCCACCTCATCGCGACCGGAGGCCTCACATCCTTTGAAAACTCCAGAGGTACGCGGAGATCAGTGCCTCCAAAGGAGACGATGCCTGACTCCTCGTGAAACTTGATAGGAGTCCCAGGATTCTTGTGGCACGTGGAAACGGACCCTTGGTCTCCCGCCTCAGCTGGAGAGGCGTTCCAATTGCCCTGCCAAGCCTCGAGGAGAATCCCGAGTTGTCCCTCGCAACTAGGCAGGAGTCCTGACGTGGCTGAACAAGCACGTGTGTGGAAGGGCCATCCCCGTCGTAACTCGAGAATATACCCCAGGTTCCCGCCGCAACTCGAGAAAAACCATGAGACTTCCCCCTCGCCGCGAGATGAGGCCCGATTCCCCTGCACTGCGTGCAGAGCAATTCCGTGTTGCACATCACACATGAAAGGAGCCTTGATTTCCTTCATGGCACTCCAGAGAAACCCCAAGAACACTGTTTCAAGGATAGAGGGATCCTGAGGTCACTGTAGCAACACGAAAGAGCTCCGTGGGCCAAAAATCAACTCGAGATGAGAGGTTAGTCCCTGGCTTCGACTCCAGAGGAATACCACCTTACCACAAGCACCTCAAGAGGAGGCTTCTCTCAGCTCTAGGTATGTGAGAGGGACCCTGAGTTTGCGGCCTCAAGTGGAATGGACACCGCGATGCCCTGACGCGAAATAAGGCTGGATATCCCTGCAGTGACTTGAATGCAGGCTCGTCTTGCATCTCCCAAGATGAAAGGATGTCTGAATCCCCTGTGGAGACCACAGAGAAAGACCTAGTTCCCCACCTCATCGCGACCGCAGGCCTCACATCCTTTGAAAACTCCAGAGGTACGCGGAGATCAGTGCCTCCAAAGGAGACGATGCCTGACTCCTCGTGAAACTTGATAGGAGTCCCAGGATTCCTGTGGCACTTGGAAAGGGACCCTTGGTCTCCCGCCTCAGCTGGAGAGGCGTCCCAATTGCCTTGCCAAGCCTCGAGGAGAATCCCGAGTTGTGTCTCGCAACTAGGCAAGAGTCCTGACGTGGCTGAACAAACACGTGTGTGGAAGGGCCATCCCCGTCGTAACTCGAGAATATACCCCAGGTTCCCGCCGCAACTCGAGAAAAACCATGAGACTTCCCCCTCGCCGCGAGATGAGGCCCGATTCCCCTGCACTGCGTGCAGAGCAATTCTGTGTTGCACATCACACATGAAAGGAGCCTTGATTTCCTTCATGGCACTCCAGAGAAACCCCAAGAACACTGTTTCAAGGCTAGAGGGATCCTGAGGTCACTGTAGCAACACGAAAGAGCTCCATGGACCAAAAATAAACTCGAGATGAGAGGTTAGTCCCTGGCTTCGACTCCAGAGGAATACCACCTTACCACAAGCACCTCAAGAGGAGGCTTCTCTCAGCTCTAGGTATGTGAGAGGGACCCTGAGTTTGCGGCCTCAAGTGGAATGGACACCGCGATGCCCTGACTCGAAATAAGGCCGGATATCCCTGCAGTGACTGGAATGCAGGCTCGTCTTGCATCTCCCAAGACGAAAGGGTGTCTGAATCCCCTGTGGAGACCACAGAGAAAGACCTAGTTCCCCACCTCATCGCGACCGGAGGCTTCAAATCCGTTGAAAACTCCAGAGGTATGCGGAGATCAGTGCCTCCAAAGGAGACGATGCCTGACTCCTCGTGAAATTGACAGGAGTCCCAGAATTCCTGTGGCACCTGGAAAGGGACACTTGGTCTCCCGCCTCAGCTGGAGAGGAGTCCCAATTGCCCTGCCAAGCCTCGAGGAGAATCCAGAGTTGTCGCTCGCAACTAGGCAGGAGTCCTGACGTCGCTGAAGAAACACGTGGGTGAAAGGGCCATCCCCGTCGTAACTCGAGAATATACCCCAGGTTCCCGCCGCAACTCGAGAAAAACCATGAGACTTCCCCCTCGCTGCGAGATGAGGCCCGATTCCCCTGCACTGCGTGCAGAGTAATTCCGTGTTGCACATCGCACATGAAAGGAGCCTTGATTTCCTTGATGGCACTCCAGAGAAACCCCAAGAACACTGTTTCAAGGCTAGAGGGATCCTGAGGTCACTGTAGCAACACGAAAGAGCTCTGTGGACCAAGAATCAACACGAGATGAGAGGTTAGTCCCTGGCTTCGACTCCTGAGGAATACCACCTTACCACAAGCACCTCAAGAGGAGGCTTCTCTCAGCTCTAGGTATGTGAGAGGGATCCTGAGTTTGCGGCCTCAAGTGGAATGGACACCGCGATGCCCTGACTCGAAATAAGGCCGGATATCCCTGCAGTGACTTGAATGCAGGCTCGTCTTGCATCTCCCAAGAAGAAAGGATGTCTGAATCCCCTGTGGAGACCACAGAGAAAGACCTAGTTCCCCACCTCATCGCGACCGGAGGCCTCACATCCTTTGAAAACTCCAGAGGTACGCGGAGATCAGTGCCTCCAAAGGAGACGATGCCTGACTCCTCGTGAAACTTGATAGGAGTCCCAGGATTCCTGTGGCACGTAGAAAGGGACCCTTGGTCTCCCGCCTCAGCTGGAGAGGCGTTCCAATTGCCCTGCCAAGCCTCGAGGAGAATCCCGAGTTGTCCCTCGCAACTAGGCAGGAGTCCTGACGTGGCTGAACAAACACGTGGGTGGAAGGGCCATCCCCGTCGTAACTCGAGAATATACCCCAGGTTCCCGCCGCAACTCGAGAAAAACCATGAGACTTCCCCCTCGATGCGAGATGAGGCCCGATTCCCCTGTACTGCGTGCAGAGCAATTCCGTCTTGCACATCACACATGAAAGGAGCCTTGATTTCCTTGATGACACTCCAGAGAAACCCCAAGAATTCTGTTTCAAGGATAGAGGGATCCTGAGGTCACTGTAGCAACACGAAAGAACTCTGTGGACCAAAAATCAACTCGAAAAGAGAGGTTAGTCCCTGGATTCGTCTCCAGAGGAATACCACCTTACCACAAGCACCTCAAGAGGAGGCTTCTCTCAGCTCTAGGTATGTGAGAGGGACCCTGAGTTTGCGGCCTCAAGTGGAATGGACACCGCGATGCCCTGACTCGAAATAAGGCCGGATATCCCTGCAGTGACTTCAATGCAGGCTCGTCTTGCATCTCCCAGGACGAAAGGATGTCTGAATCCCCTGTGGAAAGCACAGAGAAAGACTTAGTTCCCCACCTCATCGCGACCGATAGCCTCACATCCTTTGAAAACTCCAGAGGTACGCGGAGATCAGTGCCTCCAAAGGAGACGATGCCTGACTCCTCGTGAAACTTGATAGGAGTCCCAGGATTCCTGTGGCACTTGGAAAGGGACACTTGGTCTCCCGCCTCAGCTGGAGAGGCGTCCCAATTGCCCTGCCAAGCCTCGAGGAGAATCCAGAGTTGTCCCTCGCAACTAGGCAGGAGTCCTGACGTCGCTGAAGAAACACGTGTGTGGAAGGGCCATCCCCTTCGTAACTCGAGAATATACCCCAGGTTCCCGCCGCAACTCGAGAAAAACCATGAGACTTCCCCCTCGCCGCGAGATGAGGCCCGATTCCCCTGCACTGCGTGCAGAGCAATTCCGTGTTGCACATCACACATGAAAGGAGCCTTGATTTCCTTGATGGCACTCCAGAGAAACCCCAAGAACACTGTTTCAAGGCTAGAGGGATCCTGAGGTCACTGTAGCAACACGAAAGAACTCTGTGGACCAAAAATCAACTCGAAAAGAGAGGTTAGTCCCTGGATTCGTCTCCAGAGGAATACCACCTTACCACAAGCACCTCAAGAGGAGGCTTCTCTCAGCTCTAGGTATGTGAGAGGGACCCTGAGTTTGCGGCCTCAAGTGGAAAGGACACCGCGATGCCCTGACTCGAAATAAGGCCGGATATCCCTGCAGTGACTTCAATGCAGGCTCGTCTTGCATCTCCCAGGACGAAAGGATGTCTGAATCCCCTGTGGAAAGCACAGAGAAGACTTAGTTCCCCACCTCATCGCGACCGATAGCCTCACATCCTTTGAAAACTCCAGAGGTACGTGGAGATCAGTGCCTCCAAAGGAGACGATGCCTGACTCCTCGTGAAACTTGATAGGAGTCCCAGGATTCCTGTGGCACTTGGAAAGGGACACTTGGTCTCCCGCCTCAGCTGGAGAGGCGTCCCAATTGCCCTGCCAAGCCTCGAGGAGAATCCAGAGTTGTCCCTCGCAACTAGGCAGGAGCCCTGACGTCGCTGAAGAGACACGTGGGTGGAAGGGCCATCCCCGTCGTAACTCGAGAATATACCCCAGGTTCCCGCCGCAACTCGAGAAAAACCATGAGACTTCCCCCTCGCCGCGAGATGAGGCCCGATTCCCCTGCACTGCGTGCAGAGCAATTCCGTGTTGCACATCACACATGAAAGGAGCCTTGATTTCCTTGATGGCACTCCAGAGAAACCCCAAGAACACTTTTTCTAGGCTAGAGGGATCCTGAGGTCACTGTAGCAACACGAAAGAGCTCCGTGGACCAAAAATCAACTCGAGATGAGAGGTTAATCCCTGGCTTCGACTCCAGAGGAAAACCACCTTACCACAAGCACCTCAAGAGAAGGCTTCTCTCAGCTCTAGGTATGTGAGAGGGACCCTGAGTTTGCGGCCTCAAGTGGAATGGACACCGCGATGCCCTGACTCGAAATAAGGCCGGATATCCCTGCAGTGACTGGAATGCAGGCTCGTCTTGCATCTCCCAAGACGACAGGGTGTCTGAATCCCCTGTGGAGACCACAGAGAAAGACCTAGTTCCCCACCTCATCGCGACAGGAGGCCTCAAATCCTTTGAAAACTCCAGAGGTACGCGGAGATCAGTGCCTCCAAAGGAGACGATGCCTGACTCCTCGTGAAACTTGATAGGAGACCCAGGATTCCTGTGGCACGTGGAAAGGGACCCTTGGTCTCCCGTCTCAGCTGGAGAGGCGTCCCAATTGCCCTGCAAAGCCTCGAGGAGAATCCCGAGTTGTCCCTCGCAACTAGGCAGGAGTCCTGACGTCGCTGAAGAAACACATGGGTGGAAGGTCCATCCCCACCGTAACTCGAGAATATACCCCAGGTTCCCGCCGCAACTCGAGAAAAACCATGAGACTTCCCCCTCACCGCGAGATGAGGCCCGATTCCCCTGCACTGCGTGCAGAGCAATTCCGTGTTGCACATCACACATGAAAGGAGCCTTGATTTCCTTGATGGCACTCCAGAGAAACCCCAAGAACACTGTTTCAAGGCTAGAGGGATCCTGAGGTCACTGTAGCAACACGAAAGAGCTCCGTGGACCAAGAATCAACACGAGATGAGAGGTTAGTCCCTGGCTTCGACTCCTGAGGAATACCACCTTACCACAAGCACCTCAAGAGGAGGCTTCTCTCAGCTCTAGGTATGTGAGAGGGATCCTGAATTTGCGGCCTCAAGTGGAATGGACACCGCGATGCCCTGACTCGAAATAAGGCCGGATATCCCTGCAGTGACTTGAATGCAGGCTCGTCTTGCATCTCCCAAGAAGAAAGGATGTCTGAATCCCCTGTGGAGACCACAGAGAAAGACCTAGTTCCCCACCTCATCGCGACCGGAGGCCTCACATCCTTTGAAAACTCCAGAGGAACGCGGAGATCAGTGCCTCCAAAGGAGACGATGCCTGACTCCTCGTGAAACTTGATAGGAGTCCCAGGATTCTTGTGGCACGTGGAAAGGGATCGTTGGTCTCCCGCCTCAGCTGGAGAGGCGTTCCAATTGCCCTGCCAAGCCTCGAGGAGAATCCCGAGTTGTCCCTCGCAACTAGGCAGGAGTCCTGACGTGGCTGAACAAACACGTGGGTGGAAGGGCCATCCCCGTCGTAACTCGAGAATATACCCCAGGTTCCCGCCGCAACTCGAGAAAAACCATGAGACTTCCCCCTCGATGCGAGATGAGGCCCGATTCCCCTGTACTGCGTGCAGAGCAATTCCGTCTTGCACATCACACATGAAAGGAGCCTTGATTTCCTTGATGGCACTCCAGAGAAACCCCAAGAACACTGTTTCAAGGCTAGAGGGATCCTGAGGTCACTGTAGCAACACGAAAGAACTCTGTGGACCAAAAATCAACTCGAAAAGAGAGGTTAGTCCCTGGATTCGTCTCCAGAGTATTACCACCTTACCACAAGCACCTCAAGAGGAGGCTTCTCTCAGCTCTAGGTATGTGAGAGGGACCCTGAGTTTGCGGCCTCAAGTGGAAAGGACACCGCGATGCCCTGACTCGAAATAAGGCCGGATATCCCTGCAGTGACTTCAATGCAGGCTCGTCTTGCATCTCCCAGGACGAAAGGATGTCTGAATCCCCTGTGGAAAGCACAGAGAAAGACTTAGTTCCCCACCTCATCGCGACCGATAGCCTCACATCCTTTGAAAACTCCAGAGGTACGTGGAGATCAGTGCCTCCAAAGGAGACGATGCCTGACTCCTCGTGAAACTTGATAGGAGTCCCAGGATTCCTGTGGCACTTGGAAAGGGACACTTGGTCTCCCGCCTCAGCTGGAGAGGCGTCCCAATTGCCCTGCCAAGCCTCGAGGAGAATCCAGAGTTGTCCCTCGCAACTAGGCAGGAGCCCTGACGTCGCTGAAGAGACACGTGGGTGGAAGGGCCATCCCCGTCGTAACTCGAGAATATACCCCAGGTTCCCGCCGCAACTCGAGAAAAACCATGAGACTTCCCCCTTGCCGCGAGATGAGGCCCGATTCCCCTGCACTGCGTGCAGAGCAATTCCGTGTTGCACATCACACATGAAAGGATCCTTGATTTCCTTGATGGCACTCCAGAGAAACCCCAAGAACACTTTTTCAAGGCTAGAGGGATCCTGAGGTCACTGTAGCAACACGAAAGAGCTCCGTGGACCAAAAATCAACTCGAGATGAGAGGTTAATCCCTGGCTTCGACTCCAGAGGAATACCACCTTACCACAAGCACCTCAAGAGAAGGCTTCTCTCAGCTCTAGGTATGTGAGAGGGACCCTGAGTTTGCGGCCTCAAGTGGAATGGACACCGGGATGCCCTGACGAGAAATAAGGCCGGATATCCCTGCAGTGACTTGAATGCAGGCTCGTCTTGCATCTCCCAAGATGAAAGGGTGTCTGAATCCCCTGTGGAGACCACAGAGAAAGACCTAGTTCCCCACCTCATCGCGACCGGAGGCCTCACATCCTTTGAAAACTCCAGAGGTACGCGGAGATCAGTGCCTCCAAAGGAGACGATGCCTGACTCCTCGTGAAACTTGATAGGAGTCCCAGGATTCCTGTGGCACGTGGAAAGGGACCCTTGGTCTCCCGCCTCAGCTGGAGAGGCGTCCCAATTGCCCTGCCAAGCCTCGAGGAGAATCCCGAGTTGTGTCTCGCAACTAGGCAAGAGTCCTGACGTGGCTGCACACACACGTGTGTGGAAGGGCCATCCCCGCCGTAACTCGAGAATATACCCCAGGTTCCCGCCGCAACTCGAGAAAAACCATGAGACTTCCCCCTCGCCGCGAGATGAGGCCCGATTCCCCTGCACTGCGTGCAGGGCAATTCTGTGTTGCACATCACACATGAAAGGAGCCTTGATTTCCTTCATGGCACTCCAGAGAAACCCCAAGAACACTGTTTCAAGGCTAGAGGGATCCTGAGGTCACTGTAGCAACACGAAAGTGCTCCGTGGACCAAAAATCAACTCGAGATGAGAGGTTAGTCCCTGGCTTCGACTCCAGAGGAATACCACCTTACCACAAGCACCTCAAGAGGAGGCTTCTCTCAGCTCTAGGTATGTGAGAGGGACCCTGAGTTTGCGGCCTCAAGTGGAATGGACACCGTGATGCCCTGACTCGAAATAAGGCCGGATATCCCTGCAGTGACTGGAATGCAGGCTCGTCTTGCATCTCCCAAGACGAAAGGGTGTCTGAGTCCCCTGTGGAGACCACAGAGAAAGACCTAGTTCCCCACCTCATCGCGACAGGAGGCCTCAAATCCTTTGAAAACTCCAGAGGTATGCGGAGATCAGTGTCTCCAAAGGAGACGATGCCTGACCCCTCGTGAAACTTGATAGGAGACCCAGGATTCCTGTGGCACGTGGAAAGGGACCCTTGGTCTCCCGTCTCAGCTGGAGAGGCGTCCCAATTGCCCTGCAAAGCCTCGAGGAGAATCCCGAGTTGTCCCTCGCAACTAGGCAGGAGTCCTGACATGGCTGAACACACACGTGTGTGGAAGGGCCATCCCCGTCGTAACTCGAGAATATACCCCAGGTTCCCGCCGCAACTCGAGAAAAACCATGAGACTTCCCCCTCGCCGCGAGATGAGGGCCGATTCCCCTGCACTGCGTGCAGAGCAATTCCGTGTTGCACATCACACATGAAAGGAGCCTTGATTTCCTTGATGGCACTCCAGAGAAACCCCAAGAACACTGTTTCAAGGCTAGAGGGATCCTGAGGTCACTGTAGCAACACGAAAGAGCTCCGTGTGCCAAAAATCAACTCGAGGTGAGAGGTTACTCCCTGGCTTCGACTCCAGAGGAATACCACCTTACCACAAGCACCTCAAGAGGAGGCTTCTCTCAGCTCTAGGTATGTGAGAGGGACCCTGAGTTTGCGGCCTCAAGTGGAATGGACACCGCGATGCCCTGACTCGAAATAAGGCCGGATATCCCTGCAGTGACTTGAATGCAGGCTCGTCTTGCATCTCCCAAGAAGAAAGGATGTCTGAATCCCCTGTGGAGACCACAGAGAAACACCTAGTTCGCCACCTCATCGCGACCGGAGGCCTCACATCCTTTGAAAACTCCAGAGGTACGCGGAGATCAGTGCCTCCAAAGGAGACGATGCCTGACTCCTCGTGAAACTTGATAGGAGTCCCAGGATTCTTGTGGCACGTGGAAAGGGACCCTTGGTCTCCCGCCTCAGCTGGAGAGGCGTTCCAATTGCAGTGCCAAGCCTCGAGGAGAATCCCGAGTTGTCCCTCGCAACTAGGCAGGAGTCCTGACGTGGCTGAACAAACACGTGGGTGAAAGGGCCATCCCCGTCGTAACTCGAGAATATACCCCAGGTTCCCGCCGCAACTCGAGAAAAACCATGAGACTTCCCCCTCGATGCGAGATGAGGCCCGATTCCCCTGTACTGCGTGCAGAGCAATTCCGTCTTGCACATCACACATGAAAGGAGCCTTGATTTCCTTGATGGCACTCCAGAGAAACTCCAAGAACACTGTTTCAAGGCTAGAGGGATCCTGAGGTCACTGTAGCAACACGAAAGAACTCTGTGGACCAAAAATCAACTCGAAAAGAGAGGTTAGTCCCTGGATTCGTCTCCAGAGGAATACCACCTTACCACAAGCACCTCAAGAGGAGGCTTCTCTCAGCTCTAGGTATGTGAGAGGGACCCTGAGTTTGCGGCCTCAAGTGGAATGGACACCGCGATGCCCTGACTCGAAATAAGGCCGGATATCCCTGCAGTGACTTCAATGCAGGCTCGTCTTGCATCTCCCACGACGAAAGGATGTCTGAATCCCCTGTGGAAAGCACAGGGAAAGACTTCGTTCCCCACCTCATCGCGACCGATAGCCTCACATCCTTTGAAAACTCCAGAGGTACGCGGAGATCAGTGCCTCCAAAGGAGACTATGCCTGACTCCTCGTGAAACTTGATAGGAGTCCCAGGATTCCTGTGGCACTTGGAAAGGGACCCTTGGTCTCCCGCCTCAGCTGGAGAGGCGTCCCAATTGCCCTGCAAAGCCTCGAGGAGAATCCAGAGTTGTCCCTCGCAACTAGGCAGGAGTCCTGACGTCGCTGAAGAAACACGTGGGTGGAAGGGCCATCCCCGTCGTAACTCGAGAATATACCCCAGGTTCCCGCCGCAACTCGAGAAAAACCATGAGACTTCCCCCTCGCCGCGAGATGAGGCCCGATTCCCCTGCACTGCGTGCAGAGCAATTCCGTGTTGCACATCACACATGAAAGGAGCCTTGATTTCCTTCATGGCACTCCAGAGAAACCCCAAGAACACTGTTTCAAGGCTAGAGGGATCCTGAGGTCACTGTAGCAACACGAAAGAGCTCCGTGGACCAAAAATCAACTCGAGATGAGAGGTTAGTCCCTGGCTTCGACTCCAGAGGAATACCACCTTACCACAAGCACCTCAAGAGGAGGCTTCTCTCAGCTCTAGGTATGTGAGAGGGACCCTGAGTTTGCGGCCTCAAGTGGAATGGACACCGCGAGGCCCTGACTCGAAATAAGGCCGGATATCCCTGCAGTGACTGGAATGCAGGCTCGTCTTGCATCTCCCAAGACGAAAGGGTGTCTGAGTCCCCTGTGGAGACCACAGAGAAAGACCTAGTTCCCCACCTCATCGCGACAGGAGGCCTCAAATCCTTTGAAAACTCCAGAGGTATGCGGAGATCAGTGTCTCCAAAGGAGACGATGCCTGACCCCTCGTGAAACTTGATAGGAGACCCAGGATTCCTGTGGCACGTGGAAAGGGACCCTTGGTCTCCCGTCTCAGCTGGAGAGGCGTCCCAATTGCCCTGCAAAGCCTCGAGGAGAATCCCGAGTTGTCCCTCGCAACTAGGCAGGAGTCCTGACATGGCTGAACACACACGTGTGTGGAAGGGCCATCCCCGTCGTAACTCGAGAATATACCCCAGGTTCCCGCCGCAACTCCAGAAAAACCATGAGACTTCCCCCTCGCCGCGAGATGAGGGCCGATTCCCCTGCACTGCGTGCAGAGCAATTCCGTGTTGCACATCACACATGAAAGGAGCCTTGATTTCCTTGATGGCACTCCAGAGAAACCCCAAGAACACTGTTTCAAGGCTAGAGGGATCCTGAGGTCACTGTAGCAACACGAAAGAGCTCCGTGGGCCAAAAATCAACTCGAGATGAGAGGTTACTCCCTGGCTTCGACTCCAGAGGAATACCACCTTACCACAAGCACCTCAAGAGGAGGCTTCTCTCAGCTCTAGGTATGTGAGAGGGACCCTGAGTTTGCGGCCTCAAGTGGAATGGACACCGCGATGCCCTGACGCGAAATAAGGCTGGATATCCCTGCAGTGACTTGATTGCAGGCTCGTCTTGCATCTTCCAAGATGAAAGGATGTCTGAATCCCCTGTGGAGACCACAGAGAAAGACCTAGTTCCCCACCTCATCGGGACCGGAGGCCTCACATCCTTTGAAAACTCCAGAGGTACGCGGAGATCAGTGCCTCCAAAGGAGACGATGCCTGACTCCTCGTGAAACTTGATAGGAGTCCCAGGATTCCTGTGGCACGTGGAAAGGGACCCTTGGTCTCCCGCCTCAGCTGGAGAGGCGTCCCAATTGCCTTGCCAAGCCTCGAGGAGAATCCCGAGTTGTGTCTCGCAACTAGGCAAGAGTCCTGACGTGGCTGAACAAACACGTGTGTGGAAGGGCCATCCCCGTCGTAACTCGAGAATATACCCCAGGTTCCCGCCGCAACTCGAGAAAAACCATGAGACTTCCCCCTCGCCGCGAGATGAGGCCCGATTCCCCTGCACTGCATGCAGAGCAATTCTGTGTTGCACATCACACATGAAAGGAGCCTTGATTTCCTTCATGGCACTCCAGAGAAACCCCAAGAACACTGTTTCAAGGCTAGAGGGATCCTGAGGTCACTGTAGCAACACGAAAGAGCTCCGTGGACCAAAAATCAACTCGAGATGAGAGGTTAGTCCCTGGCTTCGACTCCAGAGGAATACCACCTTACCACAAGCACCTCAAGAGGAGGCTTCTCTCAGCTCTAGGTATGTGAGAGGGACCCTGAGTTTGCGGCCTCAAGTGGAATGGACACCGCGATGCCCTGACTCGAAATAAGGCCGGATATCCCTGCAGTGACTTGAATGCAGGCTCGTCTTGCATCTCCCAAGAAGAAAGGATGTCTGAATCCCCTGTGGAGACCACAGAGAAAGACCTAGTTCCCCACCTCATCGCGACCGGAGGCCTCACATCCTTTGAAAACTCCAGAGGTACGCGGAGATCAGTGCCTCCAAAGGAGACGATGCCTGACTCCTCGTGAAACTTGATAGGAGTCCCAGGATTCCTGTGGCATGTGGAAAGGGACCCTTGGTCTCCCGCCTCAGCTGGAGAGGCGTCCCAATTGCCTTGCCAAGCCTCGAGGAGAATCCCGAGTTGTGTCTCGCAACTAGGCAAGAGTCCTGACGTGGCTGAACAAACACGTGTGTGGAAGGGCCATCCCCGTGGTAACTCGAGAATATACCCCAGGTTCCCGCAGCAACTCGAGAAAAACCATGAGACTTCCCCCTCGCCGCGAGATGAGGCCCGATTCCCCTGCACTGCGTGCAGAGCAATTCCGTGTTGCACATCACACATGAAAGGAGCCTTGATTTCCTTGATGGCACTCCAGAGAAACCCCAAGAACACTGTTTCAAGGATAGAGGGATCCTGAGGTCACTGTAGCAACACGAAAGAGCTCCGTGGACCAAGAATCAACACGAGATGAGAGGTTAGTCCCTGGCTTCGACTCCTGAGGAATACCACCTTACCACAAGCACCTCAAGAGGAGGCTTCTCTCAGCTCTAGGTATGTGAGAGGGATCCTGAGTTTGCGGCCTCAAGTGGAATGGACACCGCGATGCCCTGACTCGAAATAAGGCCGGATATCCCTGCAGTGACTTGAATGCAGGCTCGTCTTGCATCTCCCAAGAAGAAAGGATGTCTGAATCCCCTGTGGAGACCACAGAGAAAGACCTAGTTCCCCACCTCATCGCGACCGGAGGCCTCACATCCTTTGAAAACTCCAGAGGTACGCGGAGATCAGTGCCTCCAAAGGAGACGATGCCTGACTCCTCGTGAAACTTGATAGGAGTCCCAGGATTCTTGAGGCACGTGGAAAGGGACCCTTGGTCTCCCGCCTCAGCTGGAGAGGCGTTCCAATTGCCCTGCCAAGCCTCGCGGAGAATCCCGAGTTGTCCCTCGCAACTAGGCAGGAGTCCTGACGTGGCTGAACAAACACGTGGGTGGAAGGGCCATCCCCGTCGTAACTCGAGAATATACCCCAGGTTCCCGCCGCAACTCGAGAAAAACCATGAGACTTCCGCCTCGATGCGAGATGAGGCCCGATTCCCCTGTACTGCATGCAGAGCAATTCCGTCTTGCACATCACACATGAAAGGAGCCTTGATTTCCTTGATGGCACTCCAGAGAAACCCAAAGAACACTGTTTCAAGGATAGAGGGATCCTGAGGTCACTGTAGCAACACGAAAGAGCTCCGTGGGCCAAAAATCAACTCGAGATGAGAGGTTAGTCCCTGGCTTCGACTCCAGAGGAATACCACCTTACCACAAGCACCTCAAGAGGAGGCTTCTCTCAGCTCTAAGTATGTGAGAGGGACCCTGAGTTAGCGGCCTCAAGTGGAATGGACACCGCGATGCCCTGACGCGAAATAAGGCTGGATATCCCTGCAGTGACTTGAATGCAGGCTCGTCTTGCATCTCCCAAGATGAAAGGATGTCTGAATCCCCTGTGGAGACCACAGGGAAAGACCTAGTTCCCCACCTCATCGCGACCGGAGGCCTCACATCCTTTGAAAACTCCAGAGGTACGCGGAGATCAGTGCCTCCAAAGGAGACGATGCCTGACTCCTCGTGAAACTTGATAGGAGTCCCAGGATTCCTGTGGCACGTGGAAAGGGACCCTTGGTCTCCCGCCTCAGCTGGAGAGGCGTCCCAATTGCCTTGCCAATCCTAGAGGAGAATCCCGAGTTGTGTCTCCCAACTAGGCAAGAGTCCTGACGTGGCTGAACAAACACGTGTGTGGAAGGGCCATCCCCGTAGTAACTCGAGAATATACCCCAGGTTCCCGCTGGAACTCGAGAAAAACCATGAGACTTCCCCCTCGCCGCGAGATGAGGCCCGATTCCCCTGCACTGCGTGCAGAGCAATTCCGTGTTGCACATCACACATGAAAGGAGCCTTGATTTCCTTCATGGCACTCCAGAGAAACCCCAAGAACACTGTTTCAAGGCTAGAGGGATCCTGAGGTCACTGTAGCAACAGGAAAGAGCACCGTGGACCAAAAATCAACTCGAGATGAGAGGTTAGTCCCTGGCTTCGACTCCAGAGGAATACCACCTTACCACAAGCACCTCAAGAGGAGGCTTCTCTCAGCTCTAGGAATGTGAGAGGGACCCTGAGTTTGCGGCCTCAAGTGGAATGGACACCGCGAGGCCCTGACTCGAAATAAGGCCGGATATCCCTGCAGTGACTGGAATGCAGGCTCGTCTTGCATCTCCCAAGACGAAAGGATGTCTGAATCCCCTGTGGAGACCACAGAGAAAGACCTAGTTTCCCACCTCATTGCGACAGGAGGCCTCAAATCCTTTGAAAACTCCAGAGGTATGCGGAGATCAGTGCCTCCAAAGGAGACGATGCCTGACTCCTCGTGAAACTTGATAGGAGACCCAGGATTTCTGTGGCACGTGGAAAGGGACCCTTGGTCTCCCGCCTCAGCTGGAGAGGCGTTCCAATTGCCCTGCCAAGCCTCGAGGAGAATCCCGAGTTGTCCCTCGCAATTAGGCAGGAGTCCTGACGTGGCTGAACAAACACGTGGGTGGAAGGGCCATCCCCGTCGTAACTCGAGAATATACCCCAGGTTCCCGCCGCAACTCGAGAAAAACCATGAGACTTCCCCCTCGATGCGAGATGAGGCCCGATTCCCCTGTACTGCGTGCAGAGCAATTCCGTCTTGCACATCACACATGAAAGGAGCCTTGATTTCCTTCATGGCACTCCAGAGAAACCCCAGAACACTGTTTCAAGGATAGAGGGATCCTGAGGTCACTGTAGCAACACGAAAGAACTCTGTGGACCAGAAATCAACTCGAAAAGAGAGGTTAGACCCTGGATTCGTCTCCAGAGGAATACCACCTTACCACAAGCACCTCAAGAGGAGGCTTCTCTCAGCTCTAGGTATGTGAGAGGGACCCTGAGTTTGCGGCCTCAAGTGGAATGGACACCGCGATGCCCTGACTCGAAATAAGGCCGGATATCCCTGCAGTGACTTCAATGCAGGCTCGTCTTGCATCTCCCAGGACAAAAGGATGTCTGAATCCCCTGTGGAAAGCACAGAGAAAGACTTAGTTCCCCACCTCATCGCGACCGATAGCCTCACATCCTTTGCAAACTCCAGAGGTACGCGGAGATCAGTGCCTCCAAAGGAGACGATGCCTGACTCCTCGTGAAACTTGATAGGAGTCCCAGGATTCCTGTGGCACTTGGAAAGGGACACTTGGTCTCCCGCCTCAGCTGGAGAGGCGTCCCAATTGCCCTGCCAAACCTCGAGGAGAATCCAGAGTTCTCCCTCGCAACTAGGCAGGAGTCCTGACGTCGCTGAAGAAACACGTGGGTGGAAGGGCCATCCCCGTCGTAACTCGAGAATATACCCCAGGTTCCCGCCGCAACTCGAGAGAAACCATGAGACTTCCCCCTCGCCGCGAGATGAGGCCCGATTCCCCTGCACTGCGTGCAGAGCAATTCCGTGTTGCACATCACACATGAAAGGAGCCTTGATTTCCTTCATGGCACTCCAGAGAAACCCCAAGAACACTGTTTCAAGGCGAGAGGGATCCTGAGGTCACTGTAGCAACACGAAAGAGCTCCGTGGGCCAAAAATCAACTCGAGATGAGAGGTTAGTCCCTGGCTTCGACTCCAGAGGAATACCACCTTACCACAAGCACCTCAAGAGGAGGCTTCTCTCAGCTCTAGGTATGTGAGAGGGACCCTGAGTTTGCGGCCTCAAGTGGAATGGACACCGCGATGCCCTGACGCGAAATAAGGCCGGATATCCCTGCAGTGACTTGAATGCAGGTTCGTCTTGCATCTCCCAAGATGAAAGGATGTCTGAATCCCCTGTGGAGACCACAGAGAAAGACCTAGTTCCCCACCTCATCGCGACCGGAGGCCTCACATCCTTTGAAAAATCCAGAGGTACGCGGAGATCAGTGCCTCCAAAGGAGACGATGCCTGACTCCTCGTGAAACTTGATAGGAGTCCCAGGATTCTTGTGGCACGTGGAAAGGGACCCTTGGTCTCCCGCCTCAGCTGGAGAGGCGTTCCAATTGCCCTGCCAAGCCTCGAGGAGAATCCCGAGTTGTCCCTCGCAACTAGGCAGGAGTCCTGACGTGGCTGAAGAAACACGTGGGTGGAAGGGCCATCCCCGTCGTAACTCGAGAATATACCCCAGGTTCCCGCCGCAACTCGAGAAAAACCATGAGACTTCCCCCTCGATGCGAGATGAGGCCCGATTCCCCTGTACTGCGTGCAG
This sequence comes from Cervus elaphus, assembly GCF_910594005.1. Taxonomy (NCBI): domain Eukaryota; kingdom Metazoa; phylum Chordata; class Mammalia; order Artiodactyla; family Cervidae; genus Cervus; species Cervus elaphus. The sequence goes on along the minus strand of NC_057834.1, from coordinate 7,520,204 downwards.
AGCAATTCCGTCTTGCACATCACACATGAAAGGAGCCTTGATTTCCTTGATGGCACTCCAGAGAAACCCCAAGAACACTGTTTCAAGGCTAGAGGGATCCTGAGGTCACTGTAGCAACACGAAAGAACTCTGTGGACCAAAAATCAACTCGAAAAGAGAGGTTAGTCCCTGGATTCGTCTCCAGAGGAATACCACCTTACCACAAGCACCTCAAGAGGAGGCTTCTCTCAGCTCTAGGTATGTGAGAGGGACCCTGAGTTTGCGGCCTCAAGTGGAATGGACACCGCGATGCCCTGACTCGAAATAAGGCCGGATATCCCTGCAGTGACTTCAATGCAGGCTCGTCTTGCATCTCCCAGGACGAAAGGATGTCTGAATCCCCTGTGGAAAGCACAGAGAAAGACCTAGTTCCCCACCTCATCGCGACAGTAGGCCTCAAATCCTTTGAAAACTCCAGAGGTACGCGGAGATCAGTGCCTCCAAAGGAGACGATGCCTGACTCCTCGTGAAACTTGATAGGAGTCCCAGGATTCCTGTGGCACTTGGAAAGGGCCACTTGGTCTCCCGCCTCAGCTGGAGAGGCGTCCCAATTGCCCTGCCAAGCCTCGAGGAGAATCCAGAGTTGTCCCTCGCAACTAGCAGGAGTCCTGACGTCACTGAAGAAACACGTGGGTGGAAGGGCCATCCCCGTCGTAACTCGAGAATATACCCCAGGTTCCCGCCGCAACTCGAGAAAAACCATGAGACTTCCCCCTCGCCGCGAGATGAGGCCCGATTCCCCTGCACTGCGTGCAGAGCAATTCCGTGTTGCACATCACACATGAAAGGAGCCTTGATTTCCTTGATGGCACTCCAGAGAAACCCCAAGAACACTGTTTCAAGGCTAGAGGGATCCTGAGGTCACTGTAGCAACACGAAAGAGCTCCGTGGGCCAAAAATCAACTCGAGATGAGAGGTTAGTCCCTGGCTTCGACTCCAGAGGAATACCACCTTACCACAAGCACCTCAAGAGGAGGCTTCTCTCAGCTCTAGGTATGTGAGAGGGACCCTGAGTTAGAGGCCTCAAGTGGAATGGACACCGCGATGCCCTGACGCGAAATAAGGCTGGATATCCCTGCAGTGACTGGAATGCAGGCTCGTCTTGCATCTCCCAAGATGAAACGATGTCTGAATCCCCTTTGGAGACCACAGAGAAACACCTAGTTCCCCACCTCATCGCGACCGGAGGCCTCACATCCTTTGAAAACTCCAGAGGTACGCGGAGATCAGTGCCTCCAAAGGAGACGATGCCTGACTCCTCGTGAAACTTGATAGGAGTCCCAGGATTCCTGTGGCACGTGGAAAGGGACCCTTGGTCTCCCGCCTCAGCTGGAGAGGCGTCCCAATTGCCTTGCCAAGCCTCGAGGAGAATCCCGAGTTGTGTCTCGCAACTAGGCAAGAGTCCTGACGTGGCGGAACACACAGGTGTGTGGAAGGGCCATCCCCGCCGTAACTCGAGAATATAACCCAGGTTCCCGCCGGAACTCGAGAAAAACCATGAGACTTCCCCCTCGCCGCGAGATGAGGCCCGATTCCCCTGCACTGCGTGCAGAGCAATTCTGTGTTGCACATCACACATGAAAGGAGCCTTGATTTCCTTCATGGCACTCCAGAGAAACCCCAAGAACACTGTTTCAAGGCTAGAGGGATCCTGAGGTCACTGTAGCAACACGAAAGAGCTCCGTGGACCAAAAATCAACTCGAGATGAGAGGTTAGTCCCTGGCTTCGACTCCAGAGGAATACCACCTTACCACAATCACCTCGAGAGGAGGCTTCTCTCAGCTCTAGGTATGTGAGAGGGACCCTGAGTTTGCGGCCTCAAGTGGAATGGACACCGCGATGCCCTGACTCGAAATAAGGCCGGATATCCCTGCAGTGACTGGAATGCAGGCTCGTCTTGCATCTCCCAAGACGAAAGGGTGTCTGAATCCCCTGTGGAGACCACAGAGAAAGACCTAGTTCCCCACCTCATCGCGACAGGAGGCCTCAAATCCTTTGAAAACTCCAGAGGTATGTGGAGATCAGTGCCTCCAAAGGAGACGATGCCTGACTCCTCGTGAAACTTGATAGGAGACCCAGGATTCCTGTGGCACGTGGAAAGGGACCCTTGGTCTCCCGTCTCAGCTGGAGAGGCGTCCCAATTGCCCTGCCAAGCCTCGAGGAGAATCCCGAGTTGTCCCTCGCAACTAGGCAGGAGTCCTGACGTCGCTGAAGAAACACGTGGGTGGAAGGGCCATCCCCGTCGTAACTCGAGAATATACCCCAGGTTCCCGCCGCAACTCGAGAAAAACCATGAGACTTCCCCCTCGCCGCGAGATGAGGCCCGATTCCCCTGCACTGCGTGCAGAGCAATTCCGTGTTGCACATCACACATGAAAGGAGCCTTGATTTCCTTGATGGCACTCCAGAGAAACCCCAAGAACACTGTTTCAAGGCTAGAGGGATCCTGAGGTCACTGTAGCAACACGAAAGAGCTCCGTGGGCCAAAAATCAACTCGAGATGAGAGGTTAGTCCCTGGCTTCGACTCCAGAGAAATACCACCTTACCACAAGCACCTCAAGAGGAGGCTTCTCTGAGCTCTAGGTATGTGAGAGGGACCCTGAGTTTGCGGCCTCAAGTGGAATGGACACCGCGATGCCCTGACTCGAAATAAGGCCGGATATCCCTGCAGTGACTTGAATGCAGGCTCGTCTTGCATCTCCCAAGAAGAAAGGATGTCTGAATCCCCTGTGGAGACCACAGAGAAAGACCTAGTTCCCCACCTCATCGCGACCGGAGGCCTCACATCCTTTGAAAACTCCAGAGGTATGCGGAGATCAGTGCCTCCAAAGGAGACGATGCCTGACTCCTCGTGAAACTTGATAGGAGTCCCAGGATTCTTGTGGCACGTGGAAAGGGACCCTTGGTCTCCCGCCTCAGCTGGAGAGGCGTTCCAATTGCCCTGCCAAGCCTCGAGGAGAATCCCGAGTTGTCCCTCGCAACTAGGCAGGAGTCCTGACGTGGCTGAACAAACACGTGGGTGGAAGGGCCATCCCCGACATAACTCGAGAATATATCCCAGGTTCCCGCCGCAACTCCAGAAAAACCATGAGACTTCCCCCTCGATGCGAGATGAGGCCCGATTCCCCTGTACTGCATACAGAGCAATTCCGTCTTGCACATCACACATGAAAGGAGCCTTGATTTCCTTGATGGCACTCCAGAGAAACCCCAAGAACACTGTTTCAAGGATAGAGGGATCCTGAGGTCACTGTAGCAACACGAAAGAACTCTGTGGACCAAAAATCAACTCGAAAAGAGAGGTTAGTCCCTGGATTCGTCTCCAGAGGAATACCACCTTACCACAAGAACCTCAAGAGGAGGCTTCTCTCAGCTCTAGGTATGTGAGAGGGACCCTGAGTTTGCGGCCTCAAGTGGAATGGACACCGCGATGCCCTGACTCGAAATAAGGCCGGATATCCCTGCAGTGACTTCAATGCAGGCTCGTCTTGCATCTCCCAGGACGAAAGGATGTCTGAATCCCCTGTGGAAAGCACAGAGAAAGACTTAGTTCCCCACCTCATCGCGACCGATTGCCTCACATCCTTTGAAAACTCCAGAGGTACGCGGAGATCAGTGCCTCCAACGGAGACGATGCCTGACTCCTCGTGAAACTTGATAGGAGTCCCAGGATACCTGTGGCACTTGGAAAGGGACACTTGGTCTCCCGCCTCAGCTGGAGAGGCGTCCCAATTGCCCTGCTAAGCCTCGAGGAGAATCCAGAGTTGTCCCTCGCAACTAGGCAGGAGTCCTGACGTCGCTGAAGAAACACGTGGGTGGAAGGGCCATCCCCGTCGTAACTCGAGAATATATCCCAGGTTCCCGCCGCAACTCGAGAAAAACCATGAGACTTCCCCCTCGCCGCGAGATGAGGCCCGATTCCCCTGCACTGCGTGCAGAGCAATTCCGTGTTGCACATCACACCTGAAAGGAGCCTTGATTTCCTTGATGGCACTCCAGAGAAACCCCAAGAACACTGTTTCAAGGCTAGAGGGATCCTGAGGTCACTGTAGCAACACAAAAGAGCTCCGTGGACCAAGAATCAACACGAGATGAGAGGTTAGTCCCTGGCTTCGACTCCTGAGGAATACCACCTTACCACAAGCACCTCAAGAGGAGGCTTCTCTCAGCTATAGGTAGGTGAGAGGGACCCTGAGTTTGCGGCCTCAAGTGGAATGGACAACGCGATGCCCTGACGCGAAATAAGGCCTGATATCCCTGCAGTGACTTGAATGCAGGCTCGTCTTGCATCTCCCAAGATGAAAGAATGTCTGAATCCCCTGTGGAGACCACAGAGAAAGACCTAGTTCCCCACCTCATCGCGACCGGAGGTCTCACATCCTTTGAAAACTCCAGAGGTACGCGGAGATCAGTGCCTCCAAAGGAGACGATGCCTGACTCCTCGTGAAACTTGATAGGAGTCCCAGGATTCCTGTGGCACGTGGAAAGGGACCCTTGGTCTCCCGCCTCAGCTGGAGAGGCGTCCCAATTGCCCTGCAAAGCCTCGAGGAGAATCCCGAGTTGTCCCTCGCAACTAGGCAGGAGTCCTGACGTCGCTGAAGAAACACCTGTGTGGAAGGGCCATCCCCGTCGTAACTCGAGAATATACCCCAGGTTCCCGCCGCAACTCGAGAAAAACCATGAGACTTCCCCCTCGCCGCGAGATGAGGCCCGATTCCCCTGCACTGCGTGCAGAGCAATTCCGTGTTGCACATCACACATGAAAGGAGCCTTGATTTCCTTGATGGCACTCCAGAGAAACCCCAAGAACACTGTTTCAAGGCTAGAGGGATCCTGAGGTCACTGTAGCAACACGAAAGAGCTCCGTGGGCCAAAAATCAACTCGAGATGAGAGGTTAGTCCCTGGCTTCGACTCCAGAGGAATACCACCTTACCACAAGCACCTCAAGAGGAGGCTTCTCTCAGCTCTAGGTATGTGAGAGGGACCCTGAGTTTGCGGCCTCAAGTGGAATGGACACCGCGATGCCCTGACACGAAATAAGGCCGGATATCCCTGCAGTGACTTGAATGCAGGCTCGTCTTGCATCTCCCAAGAAGAAAGGATGTCTGAATCCCCTGTGGAGACCACAGAGAAACACCTAATTCCCCACCTCATCGAGACCGGAGGCCTCACATCCTTTGATAACTCCAGAGGTATGCGGAGATCAGTGCCTCCAAAGGAGACAATGCCTGACTCCTCGTGAAACTTGATAGGAGTCCCAGGATTCTTGTGGCACGTGGGAAGGGACCCTTGGTCTCCCGCCTCAGCTGGAGAGGCGTTCCAATTTCCCTGCCAAGCCTCGAGGAGAATCCCGAGTTGTCCCTCGCAACTAGGCAGGAGTCCTGACGGGGCTGAACAAACACGTGGGTGGAAGGGCCATCCCCGTCGTAACTCGAGAATATACCCCAGGTTCCCGCCGCAACTCGAGAAAAACCATGAGACTTCCCCCTCGATGCGAGATGAGGCCCGATTCCCCTGTACTGCGTGCAGAGCAATTCCGTGTTGCACATCACACATGAAAGGAGCCTTGATTTCCTTGATGGCACTCCAGAGAAACCCCAAGAACACTGTTTCAAGGCTAGAGGGATCCTGAGGTCACTGTAGCAACACGAAAGAACTCTGTGGACCAAAAATCAACTCGAAAAGAGAGGTTAGTCCCTGGATTCGTCTTCAGAGGAATACCACCTTACCACAAGCACCTCAAGAGGAGGCTTCTCTCAGCTCTAGGTTTGTGAGAGGGACCCTGAGTTTGCGGCCTCAAGTGGAATGGACACCGCGATGCCCTGACTCGAAATAAGGCCGGATATCCCACAGTGACTGGAATGCAGGCTCGTCTTGCATCTCCCAAGACGAAAGGGTGTCTGAATCCCCTGTGGAGACCACAGAGAAAGACCTAGTTCCCCACCTCATCGCGACAGGAGGCCTCAAATCCTTTGAAAACTCCAGAGGTATGCGGAGATCAGTGCCTCCAAAGGAGACGATGCCTGACTCCTCGTGAAACTTGATAGGAGACCCAGGATTCCTGTGGCACGTGGAAAGGGACCCTTGGTCTCCCGTCTCAGCTGGAGAGGCGTCCCAATTGCCCTGCAAAGCCTCGAGGAGAATCCCGAGTTGTCCCTCGCAACTAGGCAGGAGTCCTGACATGGCTGAACACACACGTGTGTGGAAGGGCCATCCTCATTGTAACTCGAGAATATACCCCAGGTTCCCGCCGCAACTCGAGAAAAACCATGAGACTTCCCCCTCGCCGCGAGATGAGGTCCGATTCCCCTGCACTGCGTGCAGAGCAATTCCGTGTTGCACATCACACATGAAAAGAGCCTTGATTTCCTTGATGGCACTCCAGAGAAACCCCAAGAACACTGTTTCAAGGCTAGAGGGATCCTGAGGTCACTGTAGCAACACGAAAGAGCTCCGTGGACCAAGAATCAACACGAGATGAGAGGTTAGTCCCTGGCTTCGACTCCAGAGGAATACCACCTTACCACAAGCACCTCAAGAGGAGGCTTCTCTCAGCTCTAGGTATGTGAGAGGGACCCTGAGTTTGCGGCCTCAAGTGGAATGGACACCGCAATGCCCTGACTCGAAATAAGGCCGGATATCCCTGCAGTGACTGGAATGCAGGCTGGTCTTGCATCTCCCAAGACGAAAGGGTGTCTGAATCCCCTGTGGAGACGACAGAGAAAGACCTAGTTCCCCACCTCATCGCGACAGGAGGCCTCAAATCCTTTGAAAACTCCAGAGGTATGCGGAGATCAGTGCCTCCAAAGGAGACGATGCCTGACTCCTCGTGAAACTTGATAGGAGACCCAGGATTCCTGTGGCACGTGGAAAGGGACCCTTGGTCTCCCGTCTCAGCTGGAGAGGCGTCCCAATTGCCCTGCAAAGCCTCGAGGAGAATCCCGAGTTGTCCCTCGCAACTAGGCAGGAGTCCTGACGTCACTGAACACACACGTGTGTGGAAGGGCCATCCCCGTCGTAACTCGAGAATATACCCCAGGTTCCCGCCGCAACTCGAGAAAAACCATGAGACTTCCCCCTCGCCGCGAGATGAGGCCCGATTCCCCTGCACTGCGTGCAGGGCAATTCCGTGTTGCACATCACACATGAAAGGAGCCTTGATTTCCTTCATGGCACTCCAGAGAAACCCCAAGAACACTGTTTCAAGGCTAGAGGGATCCTGAGGTCACTGTAGCAACATGAAAGAGCTCCGTGGACACAGAATCAACACGAGATGAGAGGTTAGTCCCTGGCTTCGACTCCTGAGGAATGCCACCTTACCACAAGCACCTCAAGAGGAGGCTTCTCTCAGCTCTAGGTATGTGAGAGGGATCCTGAGTTTGCGGCCTCAAGTGGAATGGACACCGCGATGCCCTGACTCGAAATAAGGCCGGATATCCCTGCAGTGACTGGAATGCAGGCTCGTCTTGCATCTCCCAAGAAGAAAGGATGTCTGAATCCCCTGTGGAGACCACAGAGAAAGACCTAGTTTCCCACCTCATCGCGACCGGAGGCCTCACATCCTTTGAAAACTTCAGAGGTAAGCGGAGATCAGTGCCTCCAAAGGAGACGATGCCTGACTCCTCGTGAAACTTGATAGGATTCCCAGGATTCTTGTGGCACGTGGAAAGGGACCCTTGGTCTCCCGCCTCACCTGGAGAGGCGTTCCAATTGCCCTGCCAAGCCTCGAGGAGAATCCCGAGTTGTCCCTCGCAACTAGGCAGGAGTCCTGACGTGGCTGAACAAACACGTGGGTGGAAGGGCCATCCCCGTCGTAACTCGAGAATATACCCCAGGTTCCCGCCGCAACTCGAGAAAAACCATGAGACTTCCCCCTCGATGCGAGATGAGGCCCGATTCCCCTGTACTGCGTGCAGAGCAATTCCGTCTTGCACATCACACATGAAAGGAGCCTTGATTTCCTTGATGGCACTCCAGAGAAACCCCAAGAACACTGTTTCAAGGATAGAGGGATCCTGAGGTCACAGTAGCAACACGAAAGAACTCTGTGGACCAAAAATCAACTCGAAAAGAGAGGTTAGTCCCTGGATTCGTCTCCAGAGGAATACCACCTTACCACAAGCACCTCAAGAGGAGGCTTCTCTCAGCTCTAGGTATGTGAGAGGGACCCTCAGTCTGCGGCCTCAAGTGGAATGGACACCGCGATGCCCTGACTCGAAATAAGGCCGGATATCCCTGCAGTGACTTCAATGCAGGCTCGTCTTGCATCTCCCAGGACGAAAGGATGTCTGAATCCCCTGTGGAAAGCACAGAGAAAGACTTAGTTCCCCACCTCATCGCGACCGATAGCCTCACATCCTTTGAAAACTCCAGAGGTACGCGGAGATCAGTGCCTCCAAAGGAGACGATGCCTGACTCCTCGTGAAACTTGATAGGAGTCCCAGGATTCCTGTGGCACTTGGAAAGGGACACTTGGTCTCCCGCCTCAGCTGGAGAGGCGTCCCAATTGCCCTGCCAAGCCTCGAGGAGAATCCAGAGTTGTCCCTCGCAACTAGGCAGGAGTCCTGACGTCGCTGAAGAAACACGTGGGTGGAAGGGCCATCCCCGTCGTAACTCGAGAATATACCCCAGGTTCCCGCCGCAACTCGAGAAAAACCATGAGACTTCCCCCTCGCCGCGAGATGAGGCCCGATTCCCCTGCACTGCGTGCAGAGCAATTCCGTGTTGCACATCACACATGAAAGGAGCCTTGATTTCCTTGATGGCACTCCAGAGAAACCCCAAGAACACTGTTTCAAGGATAGAGGGATCCTGAGGTCACAGTAGCAACACGAAAGAACTCTGTGGACCAAAAATCAACTCGAAAAGAGAGGTTAGTCCCTGGATTCGTCTCCAGAGGAATACCACCTTACCACAAGCACCTCAAGAGGAGGCTTCTCTCAGCTCTAGGTATGTGAGAGGGACCCTCAGTCTGTGGCCTCAAGTGGAATGGACACCGCGATGCCCTGACTCGAAATAAGGCCGGATATCCCTGCAGTGACTTCAATGCAGGCTCGTCTTGCATCTCCCAGGAAGAAAGGATGTCTGAATCCCCTGTGGAAAGCACAGAGAAAGACTTAGTTCCCCACCTCATCGCGACCGATAGCCTCACATCCTTTGAAAACTCCAGAGGTACGCGGAGATCAGTGCCTCCAAAGGAGACGATGCCTGACTCCTCGTGAAACTTGATAGGAGTCCCAGGATTCCTGTGGCACTTGGAAACGGACACTTGGTCTCCCGCCTCAGCTGGAGAGGCGTCCCAATTGCCCTGCCAAGCCTCGAGGAGAATCCAGAGTTGTCCCTCGCAACTAGGCAGGAGTCCTGACGTCGCTGAAGAAACACGTGGGTGGAAGGGCCATCCCCGTCGTAACTCGAGAATATACCCCAGGTTCCCGCCGCAACTCGAGAAAAACCATGAGACTTCCCCCTCGGCGCGAGATGAGGCCCGATTCCCCTGCACTGCGTGCAGAGCAATTCCGTGTTGCACATCACACATGAAAGGAGCCTTGATTTCCTTGATGGCACTCCAGAGAAACCCCAAGAACACTGTTTCAAGGCTAGAGGGATCCTGAGGTCACTGTAGCAACACGAAAGAGCTCCGTGGGCCAAAAATCAACTCGAGATGAGAGGTTAGTCCCTGGCTTCGACTCCTGACGAATACCACCTTACCACAAGCACCTCAAGAGGAGGCTTCTCTCAGCTCTAGGTATGTGAGAGGGACCCTGAGTTTGCGGCCTCAAGTGGAATGGACACCACGATGCCCTGACTCGAAATTAGGCCGGATATCCCTGCAGTGACTGGAATGCAGGCTCGTCTTGCATCTCCCAAGACGAAAGGGTGTCTGAATCCCCTGTGGAGACCACAGAGAAAGACCTAGTTCCCCACCTCATCGCGACAGGAGGCCTCAAATCCTTTAAAAACTCCAGAGATATGCGGAGATCAGTGCCTCCAAATGAGATGATGCCTGACTCCTCGTGAAACTTGATAGGAGACCCAGGATTCCTGTGGCACGTGGAAAGGGACCCTTGGTATCCCGTCTCAGCTGGAGAGGCGTCCCAATTGCCCTGCAAAGCCTCGAGGAGAATCACGAGATGTCCCTCGCAACTAGGCAGGAGTCCTGACATGGCTGAACACACACGTGTGTGGAAGGGCCATCCCCGTCGTAACTCGAGAATATACCCCAGGTTCCCGCCGCAACTCGAGAAAAACCATGAGACTTCCCCCTCGCCGCGAGATGAGGCCCGATTCCCCTGCACTGCATGCAGAGCAATTCCGTGTTGCACATCACACATGAAAGGAGCCTTGATTTCCTTGATGGCACTCCAGAGAAACCCCAAGAACACTGTTTCAAGGCTAGAGGGATCCTTAGGTCACTGTAGCAACACGAAAGAACTCCGTGGACCAAGAATCAACACGAGATGAGAGGTTAGTTCCTGGCTTCGACTCCTGAGGAATACCACCTTACCACAAGCACCTCAAGAGGAGGCTTCTCTCAGCTCTAGGTATGTGAGAGGGATCCTGAGTTTGCGGCCTCAAGTGGAATGGACACCGCGATGCCCTGACTCGAAATAAGGCCGGATATCCCTGCAGTGACTTGAATGCAGGCTCGTCTTGCATCTCCCAAGAAGAAAGGACGTCTGAATCCCCTGTGGAGACCACAGAGAAAGACCTAGTTCCCCACCTCATCGCGACCGCAGGCCTCACATCCTTTGAAAACTCCAGAGGTACGCGGAAATCAGTGCCTCCAAAGGAGACGATGCCTGACTCCTCGTGAAACTTGATAGGCGTCCCAGGATTCTTGTGGCACGTGGAAAGGGACCCTTGGTCTCCCGCCTCACCTGGAGAGGCGTTCCAATTGCCCTGCCAAGCCTCGAGGAGAATCCCGAGTTGTCCCTCGCAACTAGGCAGGAGTCCTGACGTGGCTGAACAAACACGTGGGTGGAAGGGCCATCCCCGTCGTAACTCGAGAATATACCCCAGGTTCCCGCCGCAACTCGAGAAAAACCATGAGACTTCCCCCTCGATGCGAGATGAGGCCCGATTCCCCTGTACTGCGTGCAGAGCAATTCCGTCTTGCACATCACACATGAAAGGAGCCTTGATTTCCTTGATGGCACTCCAGAGAAACCCCAAGAACACTGTTTCAAGGATAGAGGGATCCTGAGGTCACAGTAGCAACACGAAAGAACTCTGTGGACCAAAAATCAACTCGAAAAGAGAGGTTAGTCCCTGGATTCGTCTCCAGAGGAATACCACCTTACCACAAGCACCTCAAGAGGAGGCTTCTCTCAGCTCTAGGTATGTGAGAGGGACCCTCAGTCTGCGGCCTCAAGTGGAATGGACACCGCGATGCCCTGACTCGAAATAAGGCCGGATATCCCTGCAGTGACTTCAATGCAGGCTCGTCTTGCATCTCCCAGGACGAAAGGATGTCTGAATCCCCTGTGGAAAGCACAGAGAAAGACTTAGTTCCCCACCTCATCGCGACCGATAGCCTCACATCCTTTGAAAACTCCAGAGGTACGCGGAGATCAGTGCCTCCAAAGGAGACGATGCCTGACTCCTCGTGAAACTTGATAGGAGTCCCAGGATTCCTGTGGCACTTGGAAAGGGACACTTGGTCTCCCGCCTCAGCTGGAGAGGCGTCCCAATTGCCCTGCCAAGCCTCGAGGAGAATCCAGAGTTGTCCCTCGCAACTAGGCAGGAGTCCTGACGTCGCTGAAGAAACACGTGGGTGGAAGGGCCATCCCCGTCGTAACTCGAGAATATACCCCAGGTTCCCGCCGCAACTCGAGAAAAACCATGAGACTTTCCCCTCGCCGCGAGATGAGGCCCGATTCCCCTGCACTGCGTGCAGAGCAATTCTGTGTTGCACATCACACATGAAAGGAGTCTTGATTTCCTTCATGGCACTCCAGAGAAACCCCAAGAACACTGTTTCAAGGCTAGAGGGATCCTGAGGTCACTGTAGCAACACGAAAGAGCTCCGTGGACCAAAAATCAACTCGAGATGAGAGGTTAGTCCCTGGCTTCGACTCCAGAGGAATACCACCTTACCACAAGCACCTCAAGAGGAGGCTTCTCTCAGCTCTAGGTATGTGAGAGGGACCCTGAGTTTGCGGCCTCAAGTGGAATGGACACCGCGATGCCCTGACTCGAAATAAGGCCGGATATCCCTGCAGTGACTGGAATGCAGGCTCGTCTTGCATCTCCCAAGACGAAAGGGTGTCTGAATCCCCTGTGGAGACCACAGAGAAAGACCTAGTTCCCCACCTCATCGCGACAGGAGGCCTCAAATCCTTTGAAAACTCCAGAGGTATGCGGAGATCAGTGCCTCCAAAGGAAACGATGCCTGACTCCTCGTGAAACTTGATAGGAGACCCAGGATTCCTGTGGCACGTGGAAAGGGACCCTTGGTCTCCCGTCTCAGGTGGAGAGGCGTCCCAATTGCCCTGCAAAGCCTCGAGGAGAATCCCGAGTTGTCCCTCGCAACCAGGCAGGAGTCCTGACGTCGCTGAAGAAACACGTGGGTGGAAGGGCCATCCCCATCGTAACTCGAGAATATACCCCAGGTTCCCGCCGCAACTCGAGAAAAACCATGAGACTTCCCCCTCGGCGCGAGATGAGGCCCGATTCCCCTGCACTGCGTGCAGAGCAATTCCGTGTTGCACATCACACATGAAAGAAGCCTTGATTTCCTTGATGGCACTCCAGAGAAACCCCAAGAACACTGTTTCAAGGCTAGAGGGATCCTGAGGTCACTGTAGCAACACGAAAGAGCTCCGTGGACCAAGAATCAACACGAGATGAGAGGTTAGTCCCCGGCTTCGACTCCTGAGGAATACCACCTTACCACAAGCACCTCAAGAGGAGGTTTCTCTCAGCTCTAGGTAAGTGAGAGGGACCCTGAGTTTGCGGCCTCAAGTGGAATGGACACCGCGATGCCCTGACTCGAAATAAGGCCGGATATCCCTGCAGTGACTTGAATGCAGGCTCGTCTTGCATCTCCCAAGAAGAAAGGATGTCTGAATCCCCTGTGGAGACCCCAGAGAAACACCTAGTTCCCCACCTCATCGCGACTCGTGGCCTCACATCCTTTGAAAACTCCAGAGGTAGGCGGAGATCAGTGCCTCCAAAGAGAACGATGCCTGACTCCTCGTGAAACTTGATAGGAGTCCCAGGATTCTTGTGGCACGTGGAAAGGGACCCTTGGTCTCCCGCCTCAGCTGGAGAGGCGTTCCAATTGCCCTGAAAAGCCTCGAGGAGAATCCCGAGTTGTCCCTCGCAACTAGGCAGGAGTCCTGACGTGGCTGAACAAACACGTGGGTGGAAGGGCCATCCCCGTCGTAACTCGAGAATATACCCCAGGTTCCCGCCGCAACTCGAGAAAAACCATGAGACTTCCCCCTCGATGCGAGATGAGGCCCGATTCCCCTGTACTGCGTGCAGAGCAATTCCGTCTTGCACATCACACATGAAAGGAGCCTTGATTTCCTTGATGGCACTCCAGAGAAACCCCAAGAACACTGTTTCAAGGCTAGAGGGATCCTGAGGTCACTGTAGCAACACGAAAGAACTCTGTGGACCAAAAATCAACTCGAAAAGAGAGGTTAGTCCCTGGATTCGTCTCCAGAGGAATACCACCTTACCACAAGCACCTCAAGAGGAGGCTTCTCTCAGCTCTAGGTATGTGAGAGGGACCCTGAGTTTGCGGCCTCAAGTGGAATGGACACCGCGATGCCCTGACTCGAAATAAGGCCGGATATCCCTGCAGTGACTTCAATGCAGGCTCGTCTTGCATCTCGAAGGACGAAAGGATGTCTGAATCCCCTGTGGAAAGCACAGAGAAAGACTTAGTTCCCCACCTCATCGCGACCGATAGCCTCACATCCTTTGAAAACTCCAGAGGTACGCGGAAATCAGTGCCTCCAAAGGAGACGATGCCTGACTCCTCGTGAAACTTGATAGGAGTCCCAGGATTCCTGTGGCACTTGGAAAGGGACACTTGGTCTCCCGCCTCAGCTGGAGAGGCGTCCCAGTTGCCCTGCCAAGCCTCGAGGAGAATCCAGAGTTGTCCCTCGCTACTAGGCAGGAGTCCTGACGTGGCTGAAGAAACACGTGGGTGGAAGGGCCATCCCTGTCGTAACTCGAGAATATACCCCAGGTTCCCGCCGCAACTCGAGAAAAACCATGAGACTTCCCCCTCGCCGCGAGATGAGGCCCGATTCCCCTGCACTGCGTGCAGAGCAATTCCGTGTTGCACATCACACATAAAAGGAGCCTTGATTTCCTTGATGGCACTCCAGAGAAACCCCAAGAACACTGTTTCAAGGCTAGAGGGATCCTGAGGTCACTGTAGCAACACGAAAGAGCTCCGTGGACCAAAAATCAACTCGAGATGAGAGGTTAGTCCCTGGCTTCGACTCCAGTGGAATACCACCTTACCACAAGCACCTCAAGAGGAGGCTTCTCTCAGCTCTAGGTATGTGAGAGGGACCCTGAGTTTGTGGCTTCAAGTGGAATGGACACCGCGATGCCCTGACACGAAATAAGGCCGGATATCCCTGCAGTGACTGGAATGCAGGCTCGTCTTGCATTTCCCAAGACGAAAGGGTGTCTGAATCCCCTGTGGAGACCACAGAGAAAGACCTAGTTCAGCACCTCATCGCAACCGGAGGCCTCAAATCCTTTGAAAACTCCAGAGGTATGCGGAGATCAGTGCCTCCAAAGGAGACGATGCCTGACTCCTCGTGAAACTTGATAGGAGACCCAGGATTCCTGTGGCACGTGGAAAGGGACCCTTGGTCTCCCGTCTCAGGTGGAGAGGCGTCCCAATTGCCCTGCAAAGCCTCGAGGAGAATCCCGAGTTGTCCCTCGCAACCAGGCAGGAGTCCTGACGTCGCTGAAGAAACACGTGTGTGGAAGGGCCATCCCCGTCGTAACTCGAGAATATACCCCAGGTTCCCGCCGCAACTCGAGAAAAACCATGAGACTTCCCCCTCGGCGCGAGATGAGGCCCGATTCCCCTGCACTGCGTGCAGAGCAATTCCGTGTTGCACATCACACATGAAAGAAGCCTTGATTTCCTTGATGGCACTCCAGAGAAACCCCAAGAACACTGTTTCAAGGCTAGAGGGATCCTGAGGTCACTGTAGCAACACGAAAGAGCTCCGTGGACCAAGAATCAACACGAGATGAGAGGTTAGTCCCTGGCTTCGACTCCTGAGAAATACCACCTTACCACAAGCACCTCAAGAGGAGGTTTCTCTCAGCTCTAGGTATGTGAGAGGGACCCTGAGTTTGCGGCCTCAAGTGGAATGGACACCGCGATGCCCTGACTCGAAATAAGGCCGGATATCCCTGCAGTGACTTGAATGCAGGCTCGTCTTGCATCTCCCAAGAAGAAAGGATGTCTGAATCCCTTGTGGAGACCACAGAGAAACACCTAGTTCCCCACCTCATCGCGACCGGAGGCCTCACATCCTTTGAAAACTCCAGAGGTACGCGGAAATCAGTGCCTCCAAAGGAGACGATGCCTGACTCCTCGTGAAACTTGATAGGAGTCCCAGGATTCTTGTGGCACGTGGAAAGGGACCCTTGGTCTCCCGCCTCAGCTGGAGAGGCGTTCCAATTGCCCTGCCAAGCCACGAGGAGAATCCCGAGTTGTCCCTCGCAACTAGGCAGGAGTCCTGACGTGGCTGAACAAACACGTGTGTGGAAGGGCCATCCCCGTCGTAACTCGAGAATATACCCCAGGTTCCCGCCGCAACTCGAGAAAAACCATTAGACTTCCCCCTCGATGCGAGATGAGGCCCGATTCCCCTGCACTGCGTGCAGAGCAATTCCGTCTTGCACATCACACATGAAAGGAGCCTTGATTTCCTTGATGGCACTCCAGAGAAACCCCAAGAACTCTGTTTCAAGGCTAGAGGGATCCTGAGGTCACTGTAGCAACACGAAAGAGCTCTGTGGACCAAGAATCAACACGAGATGAGAGGTTAGTCCCTGGCTTCGACTCCTGAGGAATACCACCTTACCACAAGCACCTCAAGAGGAGGCTTCTCTCAGCTCTAGGTATGTGAGAGGGACCCTGAGTTTGCGGCCTCAAGTGGAATGGACACCGCGATGCCCTGACTCGAAATAAGGCCGGATATCCCTGCAGTGACTGGAATGCAGGCTCGTCTTGCATCTCCCAAGAAGAAAGGATGTCTGAATCCCCTGTGGAGACCACAGAGAAAGACCTAGTTCCCTACCTCATTGCGACCGGAGGCCTCAAATCCTTTGAAAACTCCAGAGGTATGAGGAGATCAGTGCCTCCAAAGGAGACGATGCCTGACTCCTCGTGAAACTTGATAGGAGACCCAGGATTCCTGTGGCACGTGGAAAGGGACCCTTGGTCTCCCGTCTCAGCTGGAGAGGCGTCCCAATTGCCCTGCAAAGCCTCGAGGAGAATCCCGAGTTGTCCCTCGCAACTAGGCAGGAGTCCTGACATGGCTGAACACACACGTGTGTGGAAGGGCCATCCCCGTCGTAACTCGAGAATATACCCCAGGTTCCCGCCGCAACTCGAGAAAAACCATGAGACTTCCCCCTCGCCGCGAGATGAGGCCCGATTCCGCTGCACTGCGTGCAGAGCAATTCCGTGTTGCACATCACACATGAAAGGAGCCTTGATTTCCTTGATGGCACTCCAGAGAAACCCCAAGAACACTGTTTCAAGGCTAGAGGGATCCTGAGGTCACTGTAGCAACACGAAAGAGCTCCGTGGACAAAGAATCAACATGACATGAGAGGTTAGTCCCTGGCTTCGACTCCTGAGGAATACCACCTTACCACAAGCACCTCAAGAGGAGGCTTCTCTCAGCTCTAGGTATGTGAGAGGGACCCTGAGTTTGCGGCCTCAAGTGGAATGGACACCGCGATGCCCTGACTCGAAATAAGGCCGGATATCCCTGCAGTGACTTGAATGCAGGCTCGTCTTGCATCTCCCAAGAAGAAAGGATGTCTGAATCCCTTGTGGAGACCACAGAGAAACACCTAGTTCCCCACCTCATCGTGACCGGAGGCCTCACATCCTTTGAAAACTCCAGAGGTACGCGGAGATCAGTGCCTCCAAAGGAGACGATGCCTGACTCCTCGTGAAACTTGATAGGAGTCCCAGGATTCTTTTGGCACGTGGAAAGGGAACCTTGGTCTCCCGCCTCAGCTGGAGAGGCGTTCCAATTGGCCTGCCAAGCCTCGAGGAGAATCCCGAGTTGTTCCCCGCAACTAGGCAGGAGTCCTGACGTCGCTGAACAAACACGTGGGTGGAAGGGCCATCCCCGTCGTAACTCGAGAATATACCCCTGGTTCCCGCCGCAACTCGAGAAAAACCATGAGACTTCCCCCTCGATGCGAGATGAGGCCCGATTCCCCTGTACTGCGTGCAGAGCAATTCCGTCTTGCACATCACACATGAAAGGAGCCTTGATTTCCTTGATGGCACTCCAGAGAAACCCCAAGAACACTGTTTCAAGGCTAGAGGGATCCTGAGGTCACTGTAGCAACACGAAAGAACTCTGTGGACCAAAAATCAACTCGAAAAGAGAGGTTAGTCCCTGGACTGGTCTCCAGAGGAATACCACCTTACCACAAGCACCTCAAGAGGAGGCTTCTCTCAGCTCTAGGTATGTCAGAGGGACCCTGAGTTTGCGGCCTCAAGTGGAATGGACACCGCGATGCCCTGACTCGAAATAAGGCCGGATATCCCTGCAGTGACTTCAATGCAGGCTCGTCTTGCATCTCCCAGGACGAAAGGATGTCTGAATCCCCTGTGGAAAGCACAGAGAAAGACTTAGTTCCCCACCTCATCGCGACCGATAGCCTCACATCCTTTGAAAACTCCAGAGGTACGCGGAGATCAGTGCCTCCAAAGGAGCCGATGCCTGACTTCTCGTGAAACTTGATAGGAGTCCCAGGATTCCTGTGGCACTTAGAAAGGGACACTTGGTCTCCTGCCTCAGCTGGAGAGGCGTCCCAATTGCCCTGCCAAGCCTCGAGGAGAATCCCGAGTTGTCCCTCGCAACTAGGCAGGAGTCCTGACGTTGCTGAAGAAACACGTGGGTGGAAGGGCCATCCCCGTCGTAACTCGAGAATATACCCCAGGTTCCCGCCGCAACTCGAGAAAAACCATGAGACTTCCCCCTCGCCGCGAGATGAGGCCCGATTCCCCTGCACTGCGTGCAGAGCAATTCCGTGTTGCACATCACACATGAAAGGAGCCTTGATTTCCTTGATGGCACTCCAGAGAAACCCCAAGAACACTGTTTCAAGGCTAGAGGGATCCTGAGGTCACTGTAGCAACACGAAAGAGCTCCGTGGGCCAAAAATCAACTCGAGATGAGAGGTTAGTCCCTGGCTTCGACTCCAGAGGAATACCACCTTACCACAAGCACCTCAAGAGGAGGCTTCTCTCAGCTCTAGGTATGTGAGAGGGACCCTGAGTTTGCGGCCTCAAGTGGAATGGACACCGCGATGCCCTGACGCGAAATAAGGCTGGATATCCCTGCAGTGACTTGAATGCAGGCTCGTCTTGCATCTCCCAAGATGAAAGGATGTCTGAATCCCCTGTGGAGACCACAGAGAAAGACCTAGTTCCACACCTCATCACGACCGGAGGCCTCACATCCTTTGAAAACTCCAGAGGTACGCAGAGATCAGTGCCTCCAAAGGAGACGATGCCTGACTCCTCGTGAAACTTGATAGGAGACCCCGGATTCCTGTGGCACGTGGAAAGGGACCCTTGGTCTCCCGTCTCAGCTGGAGAGGCGTCCCAATTGCCCTGTAAAACCTCGAGGAGAATCCCGAGTTGTCCCTCGCAAGTAGGCAGGAGTCCTGACGTCGCTGAAGAAACACGTGGGTGGAAGGGCCATCCCCGTCGTAACTCGAGAATATACCCCAGGTTCCCGCCGCAACTCGAGAAAAACCATGAGACTTCCCCCTCGATGCGAGATGAGGCCAGATTCCCCTGCACTGCGTGCAGAGCAATTCCGTCTTGCACATCACACATGAAAGGAGCCTTGATTTCCTTGATGGCACTCCAGAGAAACCCCAAGAACACTGTTTGAAGGCTAGAGGGATCCTGAGGTCACTGTAGCAACACGAAAGAGCTCCGTGGGCCAAAAATCAACACGAAATGAGAGGTTAGTCCCTGGCTTCGACTCCTGAGGAATACCACCTTACCACAAGCACCTCAAGAGGAGGCTTCTCTCAGCTCTAGGTATGTGAGAGGGATCCTGAGTTTGCGGCCTCAAGTGGAATGGACACCGCGATGCCCTGACTCGAAATAAGGCCGGATATCCCTGCAGTGACTTGAATGCAGGCTCGTCTTGCATCTCCCAAGAAGAAAGGATGTCTGAATCCCCTGTGGAGACCACAGAGAAACACCTAGTTTCCCACCTCATTGCGACCGGAGGCCTCACATCCTTTGAAAACTCCAGAGGTACGCGGAGATCAGTGCCTCCAAAGGAGACGATGCCCGACTCCTCGTGAAACTTGATAGGAGTCCCAGGATACTTGTGGCACGTGGAAAGGGACCCTTGGTCTCCCGCCTCAGCTGGAGAGGCGTCCCAATTGCCCTGCCAAGCCTCGAGGAGAATCCAGAGTTGTCCCTCGCAACTAGGCAGGAGTCCTGACGTCGCTGAAGAAACACGTGGGTGGAAGGGCCATCCCCGTCGTAACTCGAGAATATACCCCAGGTTCCCGCCGCAACTCGAGAAAAACCATGAGACTTCCCCCTCGTCGCGAGATGAGGCCCGATTCCCCTGCACTGCGTGCAGAGCAATTCCGTGTTGCACATCACACATGAAAGGAGCCTTGATTTCCTTGATGGCACTCCAGAGAAACCCCAAGAACACTGTTTCAAGGCTAGAGGGATCCTAATGTCACTGTAGCAACACGAAAGAGCTCCGTGGGCCAAAAATCAACTCGAGATGAGAGGTTAGTCCCTGGCTTCGACTCCAGAGGAATACCACCTTACCACAAGCACCTCAAGAGGAGGCTTCTCTCAGCTCTAGGTATGTGAGAGGGACCCTGAGTTTGCGGCCTCAAGTGGAATGGACACCGCGATGCCCTGACGCGAAATAAGGCTGGATATCCCTGCAGTGACTTGAATGCACGCTCGTCTTGCATCTCCCAAGATGAAAGGATGTCTGAATCCCCTGTGGAGACCACAGAGAAAGACCTAGTTCCCCACCTCAACGCGACCGGAGGCCTCACATCCTTTGAAATCTCCAGAGGTACGCGGAGATCAGTGCCTCCAAAGGAGACGATGCCTGACTCATCGTGAAACTTGATAGGAGACCGAGGATTCCTGTGGCACGTGGAAAGGGACCCTTGGTCTCCCGCCTCAGCTGGAGAGGCGTCGCAATTGCCCTGCAAAACCTCGAGGGGAATCCCGAGTTGTCCCTCGCAACTAGGCAGGAGTCCTGACGTCGCTGAAGAAACACGTGGGTGGAAAGGCCATCCCCGTCGTAACTCGAGAATATACCCCAGGTTCCCGCCGCAACTCGAGAAAAACCATGAGACTTCCCCCTCGCCGGGAGATGAGGCCCGATTCCCCTGCACTGCGTGCAGAGCAATTCCGTGTTGCACATCACACATGAAAGGAGCCTTGATTTCCTTGATGGCACTCCAGAGAAACCCCAAGAACACTGTTTCAAGGCTAGAGGGATCCTGAGGTCACTGTAGCAACACGAAAGAACTCTGTGGACCAAAAATCAACTCGAAAAGAGAGGTTAGTCCCTGGATTCGTCTCCAGAGGAATACCACCTTACCACAAGCACCTCAAGAGGAGGCTTCTCTCAGCTCTAGGTATGTGAGAGGGACCCTGAGTTTGCGGCCTCAAGTGGAATGGACACCGCGATGCCCTGACTCGAAATAAGGCCGGATATCCCTGCAGTGACTTCAATGCAGGCTCGTCTTGCATCTCCCAGGACGAAAGGATGTCTGAATCCCCTGTGGAAAGCACAGAGAAAGACTTAGTTCCCCACCTCATCGCGACCGATAGCCTCACATCCTTTGAAAACTCCAGAGGTACGCGGAGATCAGTGCCTCCAAAGGAGACGATGCCTGACTCCTCGTGAAACTTGATAGGAGTCCCAGGATTCCTGTGGCACTTGGAAAGGGACACTTGGTCTCCCGCCTCAGCTGGAGAGGCGTCCCAATTGCCCTGCCAAGCCTCGAGGAGAATCCAGAGTTGTCCCTCGCAACTAGGCAGGAGTCCTGACGTCGCTGAAGAAACACGTGGGTGGAAGGGCCATCCCCGTCGTAACTCGAGAATATACCCCAGGTTCCCGCCGCAACTCGAGAAAAACCATGAGACTTCCCCTCGATGCGAGATGAGGCCCGATTCCCCTGTACTGCGTGCAGAGCAATTCCGTGTTGCACATCACACATGAAAGGAGCCTTGATTTCCTTGATGGCACTCCAGAGAAACCCCAAGAACACTGTTTCAAGGCTGGAGGGATCCTGAGGTCACTGTAGAAACACGAAAGAACTCTGTGGGCCAAAAATCAACTCGAGATGAGAGGTTAGTCCCTGGATTCGTCTCCAGAGGAATACCACCTTACCACAAGCACCTCAAGAGGAGGCTTCTCTCAGCTCTAGGTATGTGAGAGGGACCCTGAGTTTGCGGCCTCAAGTGGAATGGACACCGCGATGCCCTGACTCGAAATAAGGCCGAATATCCCTGCAGTGACTGGAATGCAGGCTCGTCCTGCATCTCTCAAGACGAAAGGATGTCTGAATCCCCTGTGGAAAGCACAGAGAAAGACTTAGTTCCCCACCTCATCGCGACCGATAGCCTCACATCCTTTGAAAACTCCAGAGGTACGCGGAGATCAGTGCCTCCAAAGGAGACGATGCCTGACTCCTCGTGAAACTTGATAGGAGTCCCAGGATTCCTGTGGCACTTGGAAAGGGACACTTGGTCTCCCGCCTCAGCTGGAGAGGCGTCCCAATTGCCCTGCCAAGCCTCCAGGGGAATCCAGAGTTTTCCCTCGCAACTAGGCAGGAGTCCTGACGTCGCTGAAGAAACACGTGGGTGGAAGGGCCATCCCCGTCGTAACTCGAGAATATACCCCAGGTTCCCGCCGCAACTCGAGAAAAACCATGAGACTTCCCCCTCGCCGCGAGATGAGGCCCGATTCCCCTGCACTGCGTGCAGAGCAATTCCGTGTTGCACATCACACATGAAAGGAGCCTTGATTTCCTTGATGGCACTCCAGAGAAACCCCAAGAACACTGTTTCAAGGCTAGAGGGATCCTGAGGTCACTGTAGCAACACGAAAGAGCTCCGTGGGCCTAAAATCAACTCGAGATGAGAGGTTAGTCCCTGGCTTCGACTCCAGAGGAATACCACCTTACCACAAGCACCTCAAGAGGAGGCTTCTCTCAGCTCTAGGTATGTGAGAGGGACCCTGAGTTTGCGGCCTCAAGTGGAATGGACACCGCGATGCCCTGACGCGAAATAAGGCTGGATATCCCTGCAGGGACTTGAATGCAGGCTCGTCTTGCATCTCCCAAGATGAAAGGATGTCTGAATCCCCTGTGGAGACCACAGAGAAAGACCTAGCTCCCCACCTCATCGCGACCGGAGGCCTCACATCCTTTGAAAACTCCAGAGGTACGCGGAGATCAGTGCCTCCAAAGGAGACAATGCCTGACTCCTCGTGAAACTTGATAAGAGTCCCAGGATTCCTGTGGCACGTGGAAAGGGACCCTTGGTCTCCCGCCTCAGCGGGAGAGGGGTCCCAATTGCCTTGCCAAGCCTCGAGGAGAATCCCGAGTTGTGTCTCGCAACTAGGCAAGAGTCCTGACGTGGCTGAACAAACACGTGTGTGGAAGGGCCATCCCCGTCGTAACTCCAGAATATACCCCAGGTTCCCGCCGCAACTCGAGAAAAACCATGAGACTTCCCCCTCGCCGCGAGATGAGGCCCGATTCCCCTGCACTGCGTGCAGAGCAATTCTGTGTTGCACATCACACATGAAAGGAGCCTTGATTTCCTTCATGGCACTCCAGAGAAACCCCAAGAACACTGTTTCAAGGCTAGAGGGATCCTGAGGTCACTGTAGCAACACGAAAGAGCTCCGTGGACCAAAAATCAACTCGAGATGAGAGGTTAGTCCCTGGCTTCGACTCCAGAGGAATACCACCTTACCACAAGCACCTCAAGAGGAGGCTTCTCTCAGCTCTAGGTATGTGAGAGGAACCCTGAGTTTGCGGCCTCAAGTGGAATGGACACCGCGATGCTCTGACTCGAAATAAGGCCGGATATCCCTGCAGTGACTGGAATGCAGGCTCGTTTTGCATCTCCCAAGACGAAAGGGTGTCTGAATCCCCTGTGGAGACCACAGAGAAAGACCTAGTTCCCCACCTCATCGCGACAGGAGGCCTCAAATCCTTTGAAAACTCCAGAGGTATGCGGAGATCAGTGCCTCCAAAGGAGAGGATGCCTGACTCCTCGTGAAACTTGATAGGAGACCCAGGATTCCTGTGGCACGTGGAAAGGGACCCTTGGTCTCCCGTCTCAGCTGGAGAGGCATCCCAATTGCCCTGCAAAGCCTCGAGGAGAATCCCGAGTTGTCCCTCGCAACTAGGCAGGAGTCCTGACATGGCTGAACACACACGTGTGTGGAAGGGCCATCCCCGTCGTAATTCGAGAATATACCCCAGGTTCCCGCCGCAACTCGAGAAAAACCATGAGACTTCCCCCTCGCCGCGAGATGAGGCCCGATTCCCCTGCACTGCGTGCAGAGCAATTCCGTGTTGCACATCACACATGAAAGGAGCCTTGATTTCCTTGATGGCACTCCAGAGAAACCCCAAGAACACTGTTTCAAGGCTAGAGGTATCCTGAGGTCACTGTAGCAACACGAAAGAGCTCCGTTGACCAAGAATCAACACGAGATGAGAGGTTAGTCCCTGGCTTCGACTCCTGAGGAATACCACATTACCACAAGCACCTCAAGAGGAGGCTTCTCTCAGCTCTAGGTATGTGAGAGGGATCCTGAGTTTGCGGCCTCAAGTGGAATGGACACCGCGATGCCCTGACTCGAAATAAGGCCGGATATCCCTGCAGTGACTTGAATGCAGGCTCGTCTTGCATCTCCCAAGAAGAAAGGATGTCTGAATCCCCTGTGGAGACCACAGAGAAAGACCTAGTTCCCCAGCTCATCGCGACAGGAGGCCTCAAATCCTTTGAAAACTCCACAGGTACGCGGAGATCAGTGCCTCCAAAGGAGACGATGCCTGACTCCTCGTGAAACTTGATAGGAGTCCCAGGATTCTTGTGGCACGTGGAAAGGGACCCTTGGTCTCCCGCCTCACCTGGAGAGGCGTTCCAATTGCCCTGCCAAGCCTCGAGGAGAATCCCGAGTTGTCCCTCGCAACTAGGCAGGAGTCCTGACGTGGCTGAACAGCACGTGGGTGGAAGGGCCATCCCCGTCGTAACTCGAGAATATACCCCAGGTTCCCGCCGCAACTCGAGAAAAACCATGAGACTTCCCCCTCGATGCGAGATGAGGCCCAATTCCCCTGTACTGCGTGCAGAGCAATTCCGTCTTGCACATCACACATGAAAGGAGCCTTGATTTCCTTGATGGCACTCCAGAGAAACCCCAAGAACACTGTTTCAAGGATAGAGGGATCCTGAGGTCACTGTAGCAACACGAAAGAACTCTGTGGACCAAAAATCAACTCGAAAAGAGAGGTTAGTCCCTGGATTCGTCTCCAGAGGAATACCACCTTACCACAAGCACCTCAAGAGGAGGCTTCTCTCAGCTTTAGGTATGTGAGAGGGACCCTGAGTTTGCGGCCTCAAGTGGAATGGACACCGCGATGCCCTGACTCGAAATAAGGCCGGATATCCCTGCAGTGACTTCAATGCAGGCTCGTCTTGCATCTCCCAGGACGAAAGGATGTCTGAATCCCCTGTGGAAAGCACAGAGAAAAACTTAGTTCCCCACCTCATCGCGACCGATAGCCTCACATCCTTTGAAAACTCCAGAGGTACGCGGAGATCAGTGCCTCCAAAGGAGACGATGCCTGACTCCTCGTGAAACTTGATAGGAGTCCCAGGATTCTTGTGGCACTTGTAAAGGGACACTTGGTCTCCCGCCTCAGCTGGAGAGGCGTCCCAATTGCCCTGCCAAGCCTCGAGGAGAATCCAGAGCTGTCCCTCGCAACTAGGCAGGAGTCCTGATGTCGCTGAAGAAACACGTGGGTGGAAGGGCCATCCCCGTCGTAACTCGAGAATATACCCCAGGTTCCCGCCGCAACTCGAGAAAAACCATGAGACTTCCCCCTCGCCGCGAGATGAGGCCCGATTCCCCTGCACTGCGTGCAGAGCAATTCCGTGTTGCACATCACACATGAAAGGAGCCTTGATTTACTTCATGGCACTCCAGAGAAACCCCAAGAACACTGTTTCAAGGCTAGAGGGATCCTGAGGTCACTGTAGCAACACGAAAGAGCTCCGTGGGCCAAAAATCAACTCGAGATGAGAGGTTAGTCCCTGGCTTCGACTCCAGAGGAATACCACCTTACCACAAGCACCTCAAGAGGAGGCTTCTCTCAGCTCTAGGTATGTGAGAGGGACCCTGAGTTTGCGGCCTCAAGTGGAATGGACACCGCGATGCCCTGACTCGAAATAAGGCCGGATATCCCTGCAGTGACTGGAATGCAGGCTCGTCTTGCATCTCCCAAGATGAAAGGGTGTCTGAATCCCCTGTGGAGACCACAGAGAAACACCTAGTTCCCCACCTCATCGCGACAGGAGGCCTCAAATCCTTTGAAAACTCCAGAGGTATGCGGAGATCAGTGCCTCCAAAGGAGACGATGCCTGACTCCTCGTGAAACTTGATAGGAGACCCTGGATTCCTGTGGCACGTGGAAAGGGACCCTTGGTCTCCCGTCTCAGCTGGAGAGGCGTCCCAATTGCCCTGTAAAGCCTCGAGGAGAATCCCGAGTTGTCCCTCGCAACTAGGCAGGAGTCCTGACATGGCTGAACACACACGTGTGTGGAAGGGCCATCCCCGTCGTAACTCGAGAATATACCCCAGGTTCCCTCCGCAACTCGAGAAAAACCATGAGACTTCCCCCTCGCCGCGAGATGAGGCCCGATTCCCCTGCACTGCGTGCAGAGCAATTCCGTGTTGCACGTCACACTTGAAAGGAGCCTTGATTTCCTTCATGGCACTCCAGAGAGACCCCAAGAACACTGTTTCAAGGCTAGAGGGATCCTGAGGTCACTGTAGCAACACGAAAGAGCTCCGTGGACAAGAATCAACACGAGATGAGAGGTTAGTCCCTGGCTTCGACTCCAGAGGAATACCACCTTACCAGAAGCACCTCAAGAGGAGGCTTCTCTCAGCTCTAGGTATGTGAGAGGGACCCTGAGTTTGCGGCCTCAAGTGGAATGGACACCGCGATGCCCTGACTCGAAATAAGGCCGGATATCCCTGCAGTGACTTCAATGCAGGCTCGTCTTGCATCTCCCAAGATGAAAGGATGTCTGAATCCCCTGTGGAGACCACAGAGAAAGACCTAGTTCCCCACCTCATCGCGACCGGAGGCCTCACATCCTTTGAAAACTCCAGAGGTACGCGGAGATCAGTGCCTCCAAAGGAGACGATGCCTGACTCCTCGTGAAACTTGATAGGAGTCCCAGGATTCTTGTGGCACGTGGAAAGGGACCCTTGGTCTCCCGCCTCAGCTGGAGAGGCGTTCCAATTGCCCTGCCAAGCCTCGAGGAGAATCCCGAGTTGTCCCTCACAACTAGGCAGGAGTCCTGACGTGGCTGAACAAACACGTGGGTAGAAGGGCCATCCCCGTCGTAACTCGAGAATATACCCCAGGTTCCCGCCGCAACTCGAGAAAAACCATGAGACTTCCCCCTCGATGCGAGATGAGGCCCGATTCCCCTGTACTGCGTGCAGAGCAATTCCGTCTTGCACATCACACATGAAAGGAGCCTTGATTTCCTTGATGGCACTCCAGAGAAACCCCAAGAACACTGTTTCAAGGCTAGAGGGATCCTGAGGTCACTGTAGCAACACGAAAGAACTCTGTGGACCAAAAATCAACTCGAAAAGAGAGGTTAGTCCCTGGATTCGTCTCCAGAGGAATACCACCTTACCACAAGCACCTCAAGAGGAGGCTTCTCTCAGCTCTAGGTATGTGAGAGGGACCCTGAGTTTGCGGCCTCAAGTGGAATGGACACCGCGATGCCCTGACTCGAAATAAGGCCGGATATCCCTGCAGTGACTTCAATGCAGGCTCGTCTTGCATCTCCCAAGACGAAAGGGTGTCTGAATCCCCTGTGGAGACCACAGAGAAACACCTAGTTCCCCACCTCATCGCGACAGGAGGCCTCAAATCCTTTGAAAACTCCAGAGGTATGCGGAGATCAGTGCCTCCAAAGGAGACGATGCCTGACTCCTCGTGAAACTTGATAGGAGACCCAGGATTCCTGTGGCACGTGGAAAGGGACCCTTGGTCTCCCGTCTCAGCTGGAGAGGCGTCCCAATTGCCCTGCAAAGCCTCGAGGAGAATCCTGAGTTGGCCCTCGCAACTAGGCAGGAGTCCTGACATGGCTGAACACACACGTGTGTGGAAGGGCCATCCCCGTCGTAACTCGAGAATATACCCCAGGTTCCCGCCGCAACTCGAGAAAAACCATGAGACTTCCCCCTCGATGCGAGATGAGGCCCGATTCCCCTGCACTGCGTGCAGAGCAATTCCGTGTTGCACATCACACATGAAAGGAGCCTTGATTTCCTTGATGGCACTCCAGAGAATCCCCAAGAACACTGTTTCAAAGCTAGAGGGATCCTGAGGTCACTGTAGCAACACGAAAGAGCTCCGTGGACCAAGAATCAACACGAGATGAGAGGTTAGTCCCTGGCTTCGACTCCTGAGGAATACCACCTTACCACAAGCACCTCAAGAGGAGGCTTCTCTCAACTCTAGGTATGTGAGAGGGATCCTGAGTTTGCGGCCTCAAGTGGAATGGACACCGCGATGCCCTGACGCGAAATAAGGCCGGATATCCCTGCAGTGACTTGAATGCAGGCTCGTCTTGCATCTCCCAAGAAGAAAGGATGTCTGAATCCCCTGTGGAGACCACAGAGAAACAACTAGTTCCCCACCTCATCGCGACCGATAGCCTCACATCCTTTGAAAACTCCAGAGGTACGCGGAGATCAGTGCCTCCAAAGGAGACGATGCCTGACTCCTCGTGAAACTTGATAGGAGTCCCAGGATTCCTGTGGCACGTGGAAAGGGACCCTTGGTCTCCCGCCTCAGCTGGAGAGGCGTCCCAATTGCCTTGCCAAGCCTCGAGGAGAATCCCGAGTTGTGTCTCGCAACTAGGCAAGAGTCCTGACGTAGCTGAACAAACACGTGTGTGGAAGGGCCATCCCCGTCGTAACTCGAGAATATACCCCAGGTTCCAGCCGCAACTCGAGAAAAACCATGAGACTTCCCCCTCGCCGAGAGATGAGGCCCGATTCCCCTGCACTGCGTGCAGAGCAATTCCGTGTTGCACATCACACATGAAAGGAGCCTTGATTTCCTTGATGGCACTCCAGAGAAACCCCAAGAACACTGTTTCAAGGCTAGAGGGATCCTGAGGTCACTGTAGCAACACGAAAGAGCTCCGTGGGCCAAAAATCAACTCGAGATGAGAGGTTAGTCCCTGGCTTCGACTCCAGAGGAATACCACCTTACCACAAGCACCTCAAGAGGAGGCTTCTCTCAGCTCTAGGTATGTGAGAGGGACCCTGAGTTTGCGGCCTCAAGTGGAATGGACACCGCGATGCCCTGACGCGAAATAAGGCTGGATATCCCTGCAGTGACTGGAATGCAGGCTCGTCTTGCATCTCCCAAGAAGAAAGGATGTCTGAATCCCCTGTGGAGACCACAGAGAAAGACCTAGTTCCCCACCTCATCGCGACCGGAGGCCTCACATCCTTTGAAAACTCCAGAGGTATTCGGAGATCAGTGCCTCCAAAGGAGACGATGCCTGACTCCTCGTGAAACTTGATAGGAGTCCCCGGATTCATGTGGCACGTGGAAAGGGACCCTTGGTCTCCCGCCTCAGCTGGAGAGGCGTCCCAATTGCCTTGCCAAGCCTCGAGGAGAATCCCGAGTTGTGTCTCGCAACTAGGCAAGAGTCCTGAGGTGGCTGAACAAACACGTGTGTGGAAGGGCCATCCCCGTCGTAACTCGAGAATATACCCCAGGTTCCCGCCGCAACTCGAGAAAAACCATGAGACTTCCCCCTCGCCGCGAGATGAGGCCCGATTCCCCTGCACTGCGTGCAGAGCAATTCCGTGTTGCACATCACACATGAAAGGAGCCTTGATTTCCTTGATGGCACTCCAGAGAAACCCCAAGAACACTGTTTCAAGGCTAGAGGGATCCTGAGGTCACTGTAGCAACACGAAAGAGCTCCGTTGACCAAGAATCAACACGAGATGAGAGGTTAGTCCCTGGCTTCGACTCCTGAGGAATGCCACCTTACCACAAGCACCTCAAGAGGAGGCTTCTCTCAGCTCTAGGTATGTGAGAGGGATCCTGAGTTTGCGGCCTCAAGTGGAATGGACACCGCGATGCCCTGACTCGAAAAAAGGCCGGATATCCCTGCAGTGACTTGAATGCAGGCTCGTCTTGCATCTCCCAAGAAGAAAGGATGTCTGAATCCCCTGTGGAGACCACAGAGAAACACCTAGTTCCCCACCTCATCGCGACCGGAGGCCTCACATCCTTTGAAAACTCCAGAGGTACGCGGAGATCAGTGCCTCCAAAGGAGACGATGCCTGACTCCTCGTGAAACTTGATAGGAGTCCCAGGATTCCTGTGGCACGTGGAAAGGGACTCTTGGTCTCCCGCCTCAGCTGGAGAGGCGTTCCAATTGCCCTGCCAAGCCTCGTGGAGAATCCCGAGTTGTCCCTCGCAACTAGGCAGGAGTCCTGACGTGGCTGAACAAACACGTGGGTGGAAGGGCCATCCCCGTCGTAACTCGAGAATATACCCCAGGTTCCCGCCGCAACTCGAGAAAAACCATGAGACTTCCCCCTCGATGAGAGATGAGGCCCGATTCCCCTGTACTGCGTGCAGAGCAATTCCGTCTTGCACATCACACATGAAAGGAGCCTTGATTTCCTTGATGGCACTCCAGAGAAACCCCAAGAACACTGTTTCAAGGATAGAGGGATCCTGAGGTCACTGTAGCAAGACGAAAGAATTCTGTGGACCAAAAATCAACTCGAAAAGAGAGGTTAGTCCCTGGATTCGTCTCCAGAGTAATACCACCTTACCACAAGCACCTCAAGAGGAGGCTTCTCTCAGCTCTAGGTATGTGAGAGGGACCCTGAGTTTGCGGCCTCAAGTGGAATGGACACCGCGATGCCCTGACTCGAAATAAGGCCGGATATCCCTGCAGTGACTTCAATGCAGGCTCGTCTTGCATCTCCCAGGACGAAAGGATGTCTGAATCCCCTGTGGAAAGCACAGAGAAAGACTTAGTTCCCCACCTCATCGCGACCGATAGCCTCACATCCTTTGAAAACTCCAGAGGTACGCGGAGATCAGTGCCTCCAAAGGAGACGATGCCTGACTCCTCGTGAAACTTGATAGGAGTCCCAGGATTCCTGTGGCACGTGGAAAGGGACACTTGGTCTCCCGCCTCAGCTGGAGAGGCGTCCCAGTTGCCCTGCCAAGCCTCGAGGAGAATCCCGAGTTGTCCCTCGCAACTAGGCAGGAGTCCTGACGTCGCTGAAGAAACACGTGGGTGGAAGGGCCATCCCCGTCGTAACTCGAGAATATACCCCAGGTTCCCGCCGCAACTCGAGAAAAACCATGAGACTTCCCCCTCGCCGCAAGATGAGGCCCGATTCCCCTGCACTGCGTGCAGAGCAATTCCGTGTTGCACATCACACATGAAAGGAGCCTTGATTTCCTTGATGGCACTCCAGAGAAACCCCAAGAACACTGTTTCAAGGCTAGAGGGATCCTGAGGTCACTGTAGCAACACGAAAGAGCTGCGTGGGCCAAAAATCAACTCGAGATGAGATGTTAGTCCCTGGCTTCGACTCCAGAGGAATACCACCTTACCACAAGCACCTCAACAGGAGGCTTCTCTCAGCTCTAGGTATGTGAGAGGGACCCTGAGTTTGCGGTCTCAAGTGGAATGGACACCGCGATGCCCTGACGCGAAATAAGGCTGGATATCCCTGCAGTGACTTGAATGCAGGCTCGTCTTGCATCTCCCAAGATGAAAGGATGTCTGAATCCCCTGTGGAGACCACAGAGAAAGACCTAGTTCCCCATCTCATCGCGACCGGAGGCCTCACATCCTTTGAAAACTCCAGAGGTACGCGGAGATCAGTGCCTCCAAAGGAGACGATGCCTGACTCCTCGTGAAACTTGATAGGAGTCCCAGGATTCCTGTGGCACGTGGAAAGGGACCCTTGGTCTCCCGCCTCAGCTGGAGAGGCGTTCCAATTGCCCTGTCAAGCCTCGAGGAGAATCCCGAGTTGTCCCTCGCAACTAGGCAGGAGTCCTGACGTGGCTGAACAAACACGTGGGTGGAAGGGCCATCCCCGTCGTAACTCGAGAATATACCCCAGGTTCCCGCCGCAACTCGAGAAAAACCATGAGACTTCCCCCTCGATGCGAGATAAGGCCCGATTCCCCTGTACTGCGTGCAGAGCAATTCCGTCTTGCACATCACACATGAAAGGAGCCTTGATTTCCTTGATGGCACTCCAGAGAAAACCCAAGAACACTGTTTCAAGGATAGAGGGATCCTGAGGTCACTGTAGCAACACGGAAGAACTCTGTGGACCAAAAATCAACTCGAAAAGAGAGGTTAGTCCCTGGATTCGTCTCCAGAGGAATACCAACTTACCACAAGCACCTCAAGAGGAGGCTTCTCTCAGCTCTAGGTATGTGAGAGGGACCCTGAGTTTGCGGCCTCAAATGGAATGGACACCGCGATGCCCCGACTCGAAATAAGGCCGGATATCCCTGCAGTGACTTCAATGCAGGCTCGTCTTGCATCTCCCAGGACGAAAGGATGTCTGAATCCCCTGTGGAAAGCACAGAGAAAGACTTAGTTCCCCACCTCATCGCGACCGATAGCCTCACATCCTTTGAAAACTCCAGAGGTACGCGGAGATCAGTGCCTCCAAAGGAGACGATGCCTGACTCCTCGTGAAACTTGATAGGAGACCCAGGATTCCTGTGGCACTTGGAAAGGGACCCTTGGTCTCCCGCCTCAGCTGGAGAGGCGTCCCAATTGCCCTGCCAAGCCTCGAGGAGAATCCAGATTTGTCCCTCGCAAGTAGGCAGGAGTCCTAACGTCGCTGAAGAAACACGTGGGTGGAAGGGCCATCCCCGTCGTAACTCGAGAATATACCCCAGGTTCCCGCCGCAACTCGAGAAAAACCATGAGACTTCCCCCTCGCCGCGAGATGAGGCCCGATTCCCCTACACTGCGTGCAGAGCAATTCCGTGTTGCACATCACACATGAAAGGAGCCTTGATTTCCTTGATGGCACTCCAGAGAAACCCCAAGAACACTGTTTCAAGGCTAGAGGGATCCTGAGGTCACTGTAGCAACACGAAAGAGCTCCGTGGGCCAAAAATCAACTCGAGATGAGAGGTTAGTTCCTGGCTTCGACTCCAGAGGAATACCACCTTACCACAAGCACCTCAAGAGGAGGCTTCTCTCAGCTCTAGGTATGTGAGAGGGACCCTGAGTTTGCGGCCTCAAGTGGAATGGACACCGCGATGCCCTGACGCTAAATAAGGCTGGATATCCCTGCAGTGACTTGAATGCAGGCTCGTCTTGCATCTCCCAAAATGAAAGGGTGTCTGAATCCCCTGTGGAGACGACAGAGAAAGACCTAGTTCCCCACCTCATCGCGACCGGAGGCCTCACATCCTTTGAAAACTCCAGAGGTACGCGGAGATCAGTGCCTCCAAAGGAGACGATGCCTGACTCCTCGTGAAACTTGGTAGGAGTCCCAGGATTCCTGTGGCACGTGGAAAGGGACCCTTGGTCTCCCGCCTCAGCTGGAGAGGCGTCCCAATTGCCTTGCCAAGCCTCGAGGAGAATCCCGAGTTGTGTCTCGCAACTAGGCAAGAGTCCTGACGTGGCTGAACAAACACGTGTGTGGAAGGGCCATCCCCGTCGTAACTCGAGAATATACCCCAGGTTCTCGCTGCAACTCGAGAAAAACCATGAGACTTCCCCCTCGCCGCGAGATGAGGCCCGATTCCCCTGCACTGCGTGCAGAGCAATTCCGTGTTGCACATCACACATGAAAGGAGCCTTGATTTCCTTGATGGCACTCCAGAGAAACCCCAAGAACACTGTTTCAAGGCTAGAGGGATCCTGAGGTCACTGTAGCAACACGAAAGAGCTCCGTGGGCCAAAAATCAACTCGAGATGAGAGGTTAGTCCCTGGCTTCGACTCCAGAGGAATACCACCTTACCACAAGCACCTCAAGAGGAGGCTTCTCTCAGCTCTAGGTATGTGAGAGGGACCCTGAGTTTGCGGTCTCAAGTGGAATGGACACCGCGATGCCCTGACGCGAAATAAGGCTGGATATCCCTGCAGTGACTTGAATGCAGGCTCGTCTTGCATCTCCCAAGATGAAAGGATGTCTGAATCCCCTGTGGAGACCACAGAGAAAGACCTAGTTCCCCACCTCATCGCGACCGGAGGCCTCACATCCTTTGAAAACTCCAGAGGTACGCGGAGATCAGTGCCTCCAAAGGAGACGATGCCTGACTCCTCGTGAAACTTGGTAGGAGTCCCAGGATTCCTGTGGCACGTGGAAAGGGACCCTTGGTCTCCCGCCTCAGCTGGAGAGGCGTCCCAATTGCCTTGCCAAGCCTCGAGGAGAATCCCGAGTTGTGTCTCGCAACTAGGCAAGAGTCCTGACGTGGCTGAACAAACACGTGTGTGGAAGGGCCATCCCCGTCGTAACTCGAGAATATACCCCAGGTTCTCGCTGCAACTCGAGAAAAACCATGAGACTTCCCCCTCGCCGCGAGATGAGGCCCGATTCCCCTGCACTGCGTGCAGAGCAATTCCGTGTTGCACATCACACATGAAAGGAGCCTTGATTTCCTTGATGGCACTCCAGAGAAACCCCAAGAACACTGTTTCAAGGCTAGAGGGATCCTGAGGTCACTGTAGCAACACGAAAGAGCTCCGTGGGCCAAAAATCAACTCGAGATGAGAGGTTAGTCCCTGGCTTCGACTCCAGAGGAATACCACCTTACCACAAGCACCTCAAGAGGAGGCTTCTCTCAGCTCTAGGTATGTGAGAGGGACCCTGATTTTGCGGTCTCAAGTGGAATGGACACCGCGATACCCTGACGCGAAATAAGGCTGGATATCCCTGCAGTGACTTGAATGCAGGCTCGTCTTGCATCTCCCAAGATGAAAGGATGTCTGAATCCCCTGTGGAGACCACAGAGAAAGACCTAGTTCCCCATCTCATCGCGACCGGAGGCCTCACATCCTTTGAAAACTCCAGAGGTACGCGGAGATCAGTGCCTCCAAAGGAGACGATGCCTGACTCCTCGTGAAACTTGATAGGAGTCCCAGGATTCCTGTGGCACGTGGAAAGGGACCCTTGGTCTCCCGTCTCAGCTGGAGAGGCGTCCCAATTGCCTTGCCAAGCCTCGAGGAGAATCCCGAGTTGTGTCTCGCAACTAGGCAAGAGTCCTGACGTGGCTGAACAAACACGTGTGTGGAAGGGCCATCCACGTCGTAACTCGAGAATATACCCCAGGTTCCCGCCGCAACTCGAGAAAAAACATGAGACTTCCCCCTCGCCGCGAGATGAGGCCCGATTCCCCTGCACTGCGTGCAGAGCAATTCTGTGTTGCACATCACACATGAAAGGAGCCTTGATTTCCTTCATGGCACTCCAGAGAAACCCCAAGAACACTGTTTCAAGGCTAGAGGGATCCTGAGGTCACTGTAGCAACACGAAAGAGCTCCGTGGACCAAAAATCAACTCGAGATGAGAGGTTAGTCCCTGGCTTCGATTCCAGAGGAATACCACCTTACCACAAGCACCTCAAGAGGAGGCTTCTCTCAGCTCTAGGTATGTGAGAGGGACCCTGAGTTTGCGGCCTCAAGTGGAATGGACACCGCGATGCCCTGACTCGAAATAAGGCCGGATATCCCTGCAGTGACTGGAATGCAGGCTCGTCTTGCATTTCCCAAGACGAAAGGGTGTCTGAATCCCCTGTGGAGACCACAGAGAAAGACCTAGTTCCCCACCTCATCGCGACCGGAGGCCTCACATCCTTTGAAAACTCCAGAGGTACGCGGAGATCAGTGCCTCCAAAGGAGACGATGCCTGACTCCTCGTGAAACTTGATAGGAGACCCAGGATTCCTGTGGCCCTTTGAAAGGGATCCTTGGTCTCCCGTCTCAGCTGGAGAGGCGTCCCAATTGCCTTGCCAAGCCTCGAGGAGAATCCCGAGTTGTCCCTCGCAAGTAGGCAGGAGTCCTGACGTCGCTGAAGAAACACGTGGGTGGAAGGGCCATCCCCGTGGTAACTCGAGAATATACCCCAGGTTCCCGCCGCAACTCGAGAAAAACCATGAGACTTCCCCCTCGCCGCGAGATGAGGCCCGATTCCCCTGCACTGCGTGCAGAGCAATTCCATGTTGCACATCAAACATGAAAGGAGGCTTGATTTCCTTGATGGCACTCCAGAGAAACCCCAAGAACACTGTTTCAAGGATAGAGGGATCCTGAGGTCACTGTAGCAACACGAAAGAACTCTGTGGACCAAAAATCAACTCGAAAAGAGAGGTTAGTCCCTGGATTCGTCTCCAGAGGAATACCACCTTACCACAAGCACCTCAAGAGGAGGCTTCTCTCAGCTCTAGGTATGTGAGAGGGACCCTGAGTTTGCGGCCTCAAGTGGAATGGACACCGCGATGCCCTGACTCGAAATAAGGCCGGATATCCCTGCAGTGACTTCAATGCAGGCTCGTCTTGCATCTCCCAGGATGAAAGGATGTCTGAATCCCCTGTGGAGACCACAGAGAAAGACTTAGTTCCCCACCTCATCGCGACCAATAGCCTCACCTTCTTTGAAAATTCCAGAGGTACGCGGAGATCAGTGCCTCCAAAGGAGACGATGCCTGACTCCTCGTGAAACTTGATAGGAGTCCCAGGATTCCTGTGGCACTTGGAAAGGGACACTTGGTCTCCCGCCTCAGCTGGAGAGGCGTCCCAATTGCCCTGCCAAGCCTCGAGGAGAATCCAGAGTTGTCCCTCGCAACTAGGCAGGAGTCCTGACGTCGCTGAAGAAACACGTGGGTGGAAGGGCCATCCCCGTCGTAACTCGAGAATATACCCCAGGTTCCCGCCGCAACTCGAGAAAAACCATGAGACTTCCCCCTCGCCGCGAGATGAGGCCCGATTCCCCTGCACTGCGTGCAGAGCAATTCCGTCTTGCACATCACACATGAAAGGAGCCTTGATTTCCTTGATGGCACTCCAGAGAAACCCCAAGAACACTGTTTCAAGGCTAGAGGGATCCTGAGGTCACTGTAGCAACACGAAAGAGCTCCGTGGGCCAAAAATCAACTCGAGATGAGAGGTTAGTCCCTGGCTTCGACTCCTGAGGTATACCACCTTACCACAAGCACCTCAAGAGGAGGCTTCTCTCAGCTCTAGGTATGTGAGAGGGACCCTGAGTTTGCGGCCTCAAGTGGAATGGACACCGCGATGCCCTGACGCGAAATAAGGCTGGATATCCCTGCAGTGACTTGAATGCAGGCTCGTCTTGCATCTCCCAAGATGAAAGGATGTCTGAATCCCCTGTGGAGACCATAGAGAAAGAACCAGTTCCCCACCTCATCGCGACCGGAGGCCTCACATCCTTTGAAAACTCCAGAGGTACGCGGAGATCAGTGCCTCCAAAGGAGACGATGCCTGACTCCTCGTGAAACTTGATAGGAGTCCCAGGATTCCTGTGGCACGTGGAAAGGGACCCTTGGTCTCCCGCCTCAGCTGGAGAGGCGTCCCAATTGCCTTGCCAAGCCTCGAGGAGAATCCCGAGTTGTGTCTCGCAACTAGGCAAGAGTCCTGACGTGGCTGAACAAACACGTGTGTGGAAGGGCCATCCCCGTCGTAACTCGAGAATATACCCCAGGTTCCCGCCGCAACTCGAGAAAAACCATGAGACTTCCCCCTCACCGCGAGATGAGGCCCGATTCCCCTGCATTGCGTGCAGAGCAATTCTGTGTTGCACATCACACATGAAAGGAGCCTTGATTTCCTTCATGGCACTCCAGAGAAACCCCAAAAACACTGTTTCAAGGCTAGAGGGATCCTGAGGTCACTGTAGCAACAAGAAAGAGCTCCGTGGACCAAAAATCAACTCGAGATGAGAGGTTAGTCCCTGGCTTCGACTCCAGAGGAATACCACCTTACCACAAGCACCTCAAGAGGAGGCTTCTCTCAGCTCTAGTTATGTGAGAGGGACCCTGAGTTTGCGGCCTCAAGTGGAATGGACACCGCGATGCCCTGACTCGAAATAAGGCCGGATATCCCTGCAGTGACTTGAATGCAGGCTCGTCTTGCATCTCCCAAGACGAAAGGGTGTCTGAATCCCCTGTGGAGACCACAGAGAAAGACCTAGTTCCCCACCTCATCACGACAGGAGGCCTCAAATCCTTTGAAAACTCCAGAGGTATGCGGAGATCAGTGCCTCCAAAGGAGACGATGCCTGACTCCTCGTGAAACTTGATAGGAGACCCAGGATTCCTGTGGCACGTGGAAAGGGACCCTTGGTCTCCCGTCTCAGCTGGAGAGGCGTCCCAATTGCCCTGCAAAGCCTCGAGGAGAATCCCGAGTTGTCCCTCGCAACTAGGCAGGAGTCCTAACGTCGCTGAAGAAGCACGTGTGTGGAAGGGCCATCCCCGTCGTAACTCGAGAATATACCCCAGGTTCCCGCCGCAACTCGAGAAAAACCATGAGACTTCCCCCTCGCCGCGAGATGAGGCCCGATTCCCCTGCACTGCGTGCAGAGCAATTCTGTGTTGCACATCACACATGAAAGGAGCCTTGATTTTCTTGATGGCACTTCAGAGAAACCCCAAGAACACTGTTTCAAGGCTAGAGGGAACCTGAGGTCACTGTAGCAACACGAAGGAGCTCCGTGGACCAAGAATCAACACGAGATGAGAGGTTAGTCCCTGGCTTCGACTCCTGAGGAATACCACCTTACCACAAGCACCTCAAGAGGAGGCTTCTCTCAGCTCTAGGTATGTGAGAGGGATCCTGAGTTTGCGGCCTCAAGTGGAATGGACACCGCGATCCCCTGACTCGAAATAAGGCCGGATATCCCTGCAGTGACTTGAATGCAGGCTCGTCTTGCATCTCCCAAGAAGAAAGGATGTCTGAATCCCCTGTGGAGACCACAGAGAAACACCTAGTTCCCCACCTCATCGAGACCGGAGGCCTCACATCCTTTGAAAACTCCAGAGGTACGCGGAGATCAGTGCCTCCAAAGGAGACGATGCCTGACTCCTCGTGAAACTTGATAGGAGTCCCAGGATTCTTGTGGCACGTGGAAAGGGACCCTTGGTCTCCCGCCTCAGCTGGAGAGGCGTTCAAATTGCCCTGCCAAGCCTCGAGGAGAATCCCGAGTTGTCCCTCGCAACTAGGCAGGAGTCCTGACGTGGCTGAACAAACACGTGGGTGGAAGGGCCATCCCCGTCGTAACTCGAGAATATACCCCAGGTTCCCGCCGCAACTCGAGAAAAACCATGAGACTTCCCCCTCGATGCGAGATGAGGCCCGATTCCCCTGTACTGCGTGCAGAGCAATTCCCTCTTGCACATCACACATGAAAGGAGCCTTGATTTCCTTGATGGCACTCCAGAGAAACCCCAAGAACACTGTTTCAAGGATAGAGGGATCCTGAGGTCACTGTAGCAACAAGAAAGAACTCTGTGGACCAAAAATCAACTCGAAAAGAGAGGTTAGTCCCTGGATTCGTCTCCAGAGGAATACCACCTTACCACAAGCACCTCAAGAGGAGGCGTCTCTCAGCTCTAGTTATGTGAGAGGGACCCTGAGTTTGCGGCCTCAAGTGGAATGGACACCGCGATGCCCTGACTCGAAATAAGGCCGGATATCCCTGCAGTGACTTCAATGCAGGCTCGTCTTGCATCTCCCAGGACGAAAGGATGTCTGAATCCCCTGTGGAAAGCACAGAGAAAGACTTAGTTCCCCACCTCATCGCGACCAATAGCCTCACATTCTTTGAAAACTCCAGAGGTACGCGGAGATCAGTGCCTCCAAAGGAGACGATGCCTGACTCCTCGTGAAACTTGATAGGAGTCCCAGGATTCCTGTGGCACTTGGAAAGGGACACTTGGTCTCCCGCCTTAGCTGGAGAGGCGTCCCAATTGCCCTGCCAAGCCTCGAGGAGAATCCAGAGTTGTCCCTCGCAACTAGGCAGGAGTCCTGACGTCGCTGAAGAAACACGTGGGTGGAAGGGCCATCCCCGTCGTAACTCGAGAATATACCCCAGGTTCCCGCCGCAACTCGAGAAAAACCATGAGACTTCCCCCTCGCCGCGAGATGAGGCCCGATTCCCCTGCACTGCGTGCAGAGCAATTCCGTGTTGCACATCACACATGAAAGCAGCCTTGATTTCCTAGATGGCACTCCAGAGAAACCCCAAGAACACTGTTTCAAGGCTAGAGGGATCCTGAGGTCACTGTAGCAACACGAAAGAGCTCCGTGGGCCAAAAATCAACTCGAGATGAGAGGTTAGTCCCTGGCTTCGACTCCAGGGGAATACCACCTTACCACAAGCACCTCAAGAGGAGGCTTCTCTCAGCTCTAGGTATGTGAGAGGGACCCTGAGTTTGCGGCCTCAAGTGGAATGGACACCGCGATGCCCTGACGCGAAATAAGGCTGGATATCCCTGCAGTGACTTGAATGCAGGCTCGTCTTGCATCTCCCAAGATGAAAGGATGTCTGAATCCCCTGTGGAGACCATAGAGAAAGAACCAGTTCCCCACCTCATCGCGACCGGAGGCCTCACATCCTTTGAAAACTCCAGAGGTACGCGGAGATCAGTGCCTCCAAAGGAGACGATGCCTGACTCCTCGTGAAACTTGATAGGAGTCCCAGGATTCCTGTGGCACGTGGAAAGGGACCCTTGGTCTCCCGCCTCAGCTGGAGAGGCGTCCCAATTGCCTTGCCAAGCCTCGAGGAGAATCCCGAGATGTGTCTCGCAACTAGGCAAGAGTCCTGACGTGGCTGAACAAACACGTGTGTGGAAGGGCCATCCCCGTCGTAACTCGAGAATATACCCCAGGTTCCCGCCGCAACTCGAGAAAAACCATGAGACTTCCCCCTCACCGCGAGATGAGGCCCGATTCCCCTGCATTGCGTGCAGAGCAATTGTGTGTTGCACATCACACATGAAAGGAGCCTTGATTTCCTTCATGGCACTCCAGAGAAACCCCAAAAACACTGTTTCAAGGCTAGAGGGATCCTGAGGTCACTGTAGCAACAAGAAAGAGCTCCGTGGACCAAAAATCAACTCGAGATGAGAGGTTAGTCCCTGGCTTCGACTCCAGAGGAATACCACCTTACCACAAGCACCTCAAGAGGAGGCTTCTCTCAGCTCTAGTTATGTGAGAGGGACCCTGAGTTTGCGGCCTCAAGTGGAATGGACACCGCGATGCCCTGACTCGAAATAAGGCCGGATATCCCTGCAGTGACTTGAATGCAGGCTCGTCTTGCATCTCCCAAGACGAAAGGGTGTCTGAATCCCCTGTGGAGACCACAGAGAAAGACCTAGTTCCCCACCTCATCGCGACAGGAGGCCTCAAATCCTTTGAAAACTCCAGAGGTATGCGGAGATGAGTGCCTCCAAAGGAGACGATGCCTGACTCCTCGTGAAACTTGATAGGAGACCCAGGATTCCTGTGGCACGTGGAAAGGGACCCTTGGTCTCCCGTCTCAGCTGGAGAGGCGTCCCAATTGCCCTGCAAAGCCTCGAGGAGAATCCCGAGTTGTCCCTCGCAACTAGGCAGGAGTCCTGACATGGCTGAACACACACGTGAGTGGAAGGGCCATCCCCGTCGTAACTCGAGAATATACCCCAGGTTCCCGCCGCAACTCGAGAAAAACCATGAGACTTCCCCCTCGCCGCGAGATGAGGCCCGATTCCCCTGCACTGCGTGCAGAGCAATTCTGTGTTGCACATCACACATGAAAGGAGCCTTGATTTCCTTGATGGCACTCCAGAGAAA
This sequence comes from Cervus elaphus, assembly GCF_910594005.1. Taxonomy (NCBI): domain Eukaryota; kingdom Metazoa; phylum Chordata; class Mammalia; order Artiodactyla; family Cervidae; genus Cervus; species Cervus elaphus. The sequence goes on along the minus strand of NC_057834.1, from coordinate 7,478,751 downwards.
CCCCAAGAACACTGTTTCAAGGATAGAGGGATCCTGAGGTCACTGTAGCAACAAGAAAGAACTCTGTGGACCAAAAATCAACTCGAAAAGAGAGGTTAGTCCCTGGATTCGTCTCCAGAGGAATACCACCTTACCACAAGCACCTCAAGAGGAGGCTTCTCTCAGCTCTAGTTATGTGAGAGGGACCCTGAGTTTGCGGCCTCAAGTGGAATGGACACCGCGATGCCCTGACTCGAAATAAGGCCGGATATCCCTGCAGTGACTTCAATGCAGGCTCGTCTTGCATCTCCCAGGACGAAAGGATGTCTGAATCCCCTGTGGAAAGCACAGAGAAAGACTTAGTTCCCCACCTCATCGCGACCAATAGCCTCACATTCTTTGAAAACTCCAGAGGTACGCGGAGATCAGTGCCTCCAAAGGAGACGATGCCTGACTCCTCGTGAAACTTGATAGGAGTCCCAGGATTCCTGTGGCACTTGGAAAGGGACACTTGGTCTCCCGCCTTAGCTGGAGAGGCGTCCCAATTGCCCTGCCAAGCCTCGAGGAGAATCCAGAGTTGTCCCTCGCAACTAGGCAGGAGTCCTGACGTCGCTGAAGAAACACGTGGGTGGAAGGGCCATCCCCGTCGTAACTCGAGAATATACCCCAGGTTCCCGCCGCAACTCGAGAAAAACCATGAGACTTCCCCCTCGCCGCGAGATGAGGCCCGATTCCCCTGCACTGCGTGCAGAGCAATTCCGTGTTGCACATCACACATGAAAGGAGCCTTGATTTCCTTGATGGCACTCCAGAGAAACCCCAAGAACACTGTTTCAAGGCTAGAGGGATCCTGAGGTCACTGTAGCAACACGAAAGAGCTCCGTGGGCCAAAAATCAACTCGAGATGAGAGGTTAGTCCCTGGCTTCGACTCCAGAGGAATACCAACTTACCACAAGCACCTCAAGAGGAGGCTTCTCTCAGCTCTAGGTATGTGAGAGGGACCCTGAGTTTGCGGCCTCAAGTGGAATGGACACCGCGATGCCCTGACGCGAAATAAGGCTGGATATCCCTGCAGTGACTTGAATGCAGGCTCGTCTTGCATCTCCCAAGATGAAAGGATGTCTGAATCCCCTGTGGAGACCACAGAGAAAGAACCAGTTCCCCACCTCATCGCGACCGGAGGCCTCACATCCTTTGAAAACTCCAGAGGTACGCGGAGATCAGTGCCTCCAAAGGAGACGATGCCTGGCTCCTCGTGAAACTTGATAGGAGTCCCAGGATTCCTGTGGCACGTGGAAAGGGACCCTTGGTCTCCCGCCTCAGCTGGAGAGGCGTTCCAATTGCCCTGCCAAGCCTCGAGGTGAATCCCACGTTGTCCCTCGCAACTAGGCAGGAGTCCTGACGTGGCTGAACAAACACGTGGGTGGAAGGGCCATCCCCGTCGTAACTCGAGAATATACCCCAGGTTCCCGCCGCAACTCGAGAAAAACCATGAGACTTCCCCCTCAAAGCGAGATGAAGCCCGATTCCCCTGTACTGCGTGCAGAGCAATTCCGTCTTGCACATCACACATGAAAGGAGCCTTGATTTCCTTGATGGCCCTCCAGAGAAACCCCAAGACCACTGTTTCAAGGCTAGAGGGATCCTGAGGTCACTGTAGCAACACGAAAGAGCTCCGTGGGCCAAAAATCAACTCGAGATGAGAGGTTAGTCCCTGGCTTCGACTCCAGAGGAATTCCACCTTACCACAAGCACCTCAAGAGGAGGCTTCTCTCAGCTCTAGGTATGTGAGAGGGACCCTGAGTTTGCGGCCTCAAGTGGAATGGACACCGCGATGCCCTGACTCGAAATAAGGCTGGATATCCCTGCAGTGACTGGAATGCAGGCTCGTCTTGCATCTCCCAAGATGAAAGGGTGTCTGAATCCCCTGTGGAGACCACAGAGAAAGACCTAGTTCCCCACCTCATCGCGACAGGAGGCCTCAAATCCTTTGAAAACTCCAGAGGTATGCGGAGATCAGTGCCTCCAAAGGAGACGATGCCTGACTCCTCGTGAAGCTTGATAGGAGACCCAGGATTCCTGTGGCACGTGGAAAGGGACACTTGGTCTCCCGTCTCAGCTGGAGAGGCGTCCCAATTGCCCTGCAAAGCCTCGAGGAGAATCCCGAGTTGTCCCTCGCAACTAGGCAGGAGTCCTGACATGGTTGAACACACACGTGTGTGGAAGGGCCATCCCCGTCGTAACTCGAGAATATACCCCAGGTTCCCGCCGCAACTCGAGAAAAACCATGAGACTTCCCCCTCGCCTCGAGATGAGGCCCGATTCCCCTGCACTGCGTGCAGAGCAATTCCGTGTTGCACATCACACATGAAAGGAGCCTTGATTTCCTTGATGGCACTCCAGAGAAACCCCAAGAACACTGTTTCAAGGCTAGAGGGATCCTGAGGTCACTGTAGCAACACAAAAGAGCTCCGTGGACCAAGAATCAACACGAGATGAGAGGTTAGTCCCTGGCTTCGACTCCTGAGGAATACCACCTTACCACAAGAACCTCAAGAGGAGGCTTCTCTCAGCTCTAGGTATGTGAGAGGGATCATGAGTTTGCGGCCTCAAGTGGAATGGACACCGCGATGCCCTGACTCGAAATAAGGCCGGATATCCCTGCAGTGACTTGAATGTAGGCTCGCCTTGCATCTCCCAAGAAGAAAGGATGTCTGAATCCCCTGTGGAGACCACAGAGAAACAACTAGTTCCCCACCTCAACGCGACCGGAGGCCTCACATCATTTGAAAACTCCAGAGGTACGCGGAGATCAGTGCCTCCAAAGGAGACAATGCCTGACTCCTCGTGAAACTTGATAGGAGTCCCAGGATTCCTGTGGCACGTGGAAAGGGACTCTTGGTCTCCCGTCTCAGGTGGAGAGGCGTCCCAATTGCCTTGCCAAGCCTCGAGGAGAATCCCGAGTTGTGTCTCGCAACTAGGCAAGAGTCCTGACATGGCTGAACAAACACGTGGGTGGAAGGGCCATCCCCGTCGTAACTCGAGAATATACCCCAGGTTCCCGCCGCAACTCGAGAAAAACCATGAGACTTCCCCCTCGCCGCGAGATGAGGCCCGATTCCCCTGCACTGCGTGCAGAGCAATTCTGTGTTGCACATCACACATGAAAGGAGCCTTGATTTCCTTCATGGCACTCCAGAGAAACCCCAAGAACACTGTTTCAAGGCTAGAGGGATCCTGAGGTCACTGTAGCAACACGAAAGAGCTCCGTGGACCAAAAATCAACTCGAGATGAGAGGTTAGTCCCTGGCTTCGACTCCAGAGGAATACCACCTTACCACAAGCACCTCAAGAGGAGGCTTCTCTCAGCTCTAGGTATGTGAGAGGGACCCTGAGTTTGCGGCCTTAAGTGGAATGGACACCGCGATGCCCTGACTCGAAATAAGGCTGGATATCCCTGCAGTGACTGGAATGCAGGCTCGTCTTGCATCTCCCAAGACGAAAGGGTGTCTGAATCCCATGTGGAGACCACAGAGAAAGACCTAGTTCCCCACCTCATCGCGACAGGAGGCCTCAAATCCTTTGAACACTCCAGAGGTATGCGGAGATCAGTGCCTCCAAAGGAGACGATGCCTGACTCCTCGTGAAACTTGATAGGAGACCCAGGATTCCTGTGGCACGTGGAAAGGGACCCTTGGTCTCCCGCCTCAGTTGGAGAGGCGTCCCAATTGCCTTGCCAAGCCTCGAGGAGAATCCCGAGTTGTGTCTCGCAACTAGGCAAGAGTCCTGACGTGGCTGAACAAACACGTGTGTGGAAGGGCCATCCCCGTCGTAACTGGAGAATATACCCCAGGTTCCCGCCGCAACTCGAGAAAAACCATGAGACTTCCCCCTCGCCGCGAGATGAGGCCCGATTCCCCTGCACTGCGTGCAGAGCAATTCCGTGTTGCACATCACACATGAAAGGAGCCTTGATTTCCTTGATGGCACTCCAGAGAAACCCCAAGAACACTGTTTCAAGGCTAGAGGGATCCTGAGGTCACTGTAGCAACACGAAAGAGCTCCGTGGGCCAATAATCAACTCGAGATGAGAGGTTAGTCCCTGGCTTCGACTCCAGAGGAATACCACCTTACCACAAGCACCTCAAGAGGAGGCTTCTCTCAGCTCTAGGTATGTGAGAGGGACCCTGAGTTTGCGGCCTCAAGTGGAATGGACACCGCGATGCCCTGACGCGAGATAAGGCTGGATATCCCTGCAGTGACTGGAATGCAGGCTCGTCTTGCATCTCCCAGGACGAAAGGATGTCTGAATCCCCGGTGTAGACCACAGAGAAACACCTAGTTCCCCATCTCATCGCGACCGGAGGCCTCACATCCTTTGAAAACTCCAGAGGTATGCGGAGATCAGTGCCTCCAAAGGAGACGATGCCTGACTCCTCCTGAAACTTGATAGGAGTCCCAGGATTCCTGTGGCACGTGGAAAGGGACCCTTGGTCTCCCGCCTCAGCTGGAGAGGCATTCCAATTGCCCTGCCAAGCCTCGAGGAGAATCCCGAGTTGTCCCTCGCAACTAGGCAGGAGTCCTGACGTGGCTGAACAAACACGTGGGTGGAAGGGCCATCCCCGTCGTAACTCGAGAATATACCCCAGGTTCCCGCCGCAACTCGAGAAAAACCATGAGACTTCCCCCTCGCCGCGAGATGAGGCCCGATTCCCCTGTACTGCGTGCAGAGCAATTCCGTCTTGCACATCACACATGAAAGGAGCCTTGATTTCCTTGATGGCACTCCAGAGAAAGCCCAAGAACACTGTTTCAAGGCTAGAGGGATCCTGAGGTCACTGTGGCAACACGAAAGAACTCTGTGGACCAAGAATCAACTCGAAAAGAGAGGTTAGTCCCTGGATTCGTCTCCAGAGGAATACCACCTTACCACAAGCACCTCAAGAGGAGGCTTCTCTCAGCTCTAGGTATGTGAGAGGGACCCTGAGTTTGCGGCCTCAAGTGGAATGGACACCGCGATGCCCTGACTCGAAATAAGGCCGGATATCCCTGCAGTGACTTCAATGCAGGCTCGTCTTGCATCTGCCAGGACGAAAGGATGTCTGAATCCCCTGTGGAAAGCACAGAGAAAGACTTAGTTCCCCACCTCATCGCGACCGATAGCCTCACATCCTTTGAAAACTCCAGAGGTACGCGGAGATCAGTGCCTCCAAAGGAGACGATGCCTGACTCCTCGTGAAACTTGATAGGAGTCCCAGGATTCCTGTGGCACTTGGAAAGCGACCCTTGGTCTCCCGCCTCAGCTGGAGAGGCGTCCCAATTGCCCTGCCAAGCCTCGAGGAGAATCCAGAGTTGTCCCTCGCAACTAGGCAGGAGTCCTGCCGTCGCTGAAGAAACACGTGGGTGGAAGGGCCATCCCCGTCGTAACTCGAGAATATACCCCAGGTTCCCGCCGGAACTCGAGAAAAACCATGAGACTTCCCCCTCGCCGCGAGATGAGGCCCGATTCCCCTGCACTGCGTGCAGAGCAATACTGTGTTGCACATCACACATGAAAGGAGCCTTGATTTCCTTGATGGCACTCCAGAGAAACCCCAAGAACACTGTTTCAAGGCTAGAGGGATCCTGAGGTCACTGTAGCAACACGAAAGAGCTCCGTGGGCCAAAAATCAACTCGAGATGAGAGGTTAGTCCCTGGCTTCGACTCCAGAGGAATACCACCTTACCACAAGCACCTCAAGAGGAGGCTTCTCTCAGCTCTAGGTATGTGAGAGGGACCCTGAGTTTGCGGCCTCAAGTGGAATGGACACCGCGATGCCCTGACGCGAAATAAGGCTGGATATCCCTGCAGTGACTTGAATGCAGGCTCGTCTTGCATCTCCCAAGATGAAAGGATGTCTGTATCCCCTGTGGAGACCACAGAGAAAGACCTAGTTCCCCACCTCATCGCGACCGGAGGCCTCACATCCTTTGAAAACTCCAGAGGTACGCGGAGATCAGTGCCTCCAAAGGAGACGATGCCTGACTCCTCGTGAAACTTGATAAGAGTCCCAGGATTCCTGTGGCACGTGGAAAGGGACCCTTGGTCTCCCGCCTCAGCTGGAGAGGCGTCCCAATTGCCTTGAAAAGCCTCGAGGAGAATCCAGAGTTGTCCCTCGCAACTAGGCAGGAGTCCTGACGTCGCTGAAGAAACACGTGGGTGGAAGGGCCATCCCCGTCGTAACTCGAGAATATACCCCAGGTTCCCGCCGCAACTCGAGAAAAACCATGAGACTTCCCCCTCGCCGCGAGATGAGGCCCGATTCCCCTGCACTGCGTGCAGAGCAATTCCGTGTTGCACATCACACATGAAAGGAGCCTTGATTTCCTTGATGGCACTCCAGAGAAACCCCAAGAACACTGTTTCAAGGCTAGAGGGATCCTGAGGTCACTGTAGCAACACGAAAGAGCTCCGTGGGCCAAAAATCAACTCGAGATGAGAGGTTAGTCCCTGGCTTCGACTCCAGGGGAATACCACCTTACCACAAGCACCTCAAGAGGAGGCTTCTCTCAGCTCTAGGTATGTGAGAGGGACCCTGAGTTTGCGGCCTCAAGTGGAATGGACACCGCGATGCCCTGACGCGAAATAAGGCTGGATATCCCTGCAGTGACTTGAATGCAGGCTCGTCTTGCATCTCCCAAGATGAAAGGATGTCTGAATCCCCTGTGGAGACCATAGAGAAAGAACCAGTTCCCCACCTCATCGCGACCGGAGGCCTCACATCCTTTGAAAACTCCAGAGGTACGCGGAGATCAGTGCCTCCAAAGGAGACGATGCCTGACTCCTCGTGAAACTTGATAGGAGTCCCAGGATTCCTGTGGCACGTGGAAAGGGACCCTTGGTCTCCCGCCTCAGCTGGAGAGGCGTCCCAATTGCCTTGCCAAGCCTCGAGGAGAATCCCGAGTTGTGTCTCGCAACTAGGCAAGAGTCCTGACGTGGCTGAACAAACACGTGTGTGGAAGGGCCATCCCCGTCGTAACTCGAGAATATACCCCAGGTTCCCGCCGCAACTCGAGAAAAACCATGAGACTTCCCCCTCGCCGCGAGATGAGGCCCGATTCCCCTGCATTGCGTGCAGAGCAATTCTGTGTTGCACATCACACATGAAAGGAGCCTTGATTTCCTTCATGGCACTCCAGAGAAACCCCAAAAACACTGTTTCAAGGCTAGAGGGATCCTGAGGTCACTGTAGCAACAAGAAAGAGCTCCGTGGACCAAAAATCAACTCGAGATGAGAGGTTAGTCCCTGGCTTCGACTCCTGAGGAATACCACCTTACCACAAGCACCTCAAGAGGAGGCTTCTCTCAGCTCTAGGTATGTGAGAGGGATCCTGAGTTTGCGGCCTCAAGAGGAATGGACACCGCGATGCCCTGACTCGAAATAAGGCCGGATATCCCTGCAGTGACTTCAATGCAGGCTCGTCTTGCATCTCCCAAGAAGAAAGGATGTCTGAATCCCCTGTGGAGACAACAGAGAAACACCTAGTTCCCCACCTCATCGAGACCGGAGGCCTCACATCCTTTGAAAACTCCAGAGGTACGCGGAGATCAGTGCCTCCAAAGGAGACGATGCCTGACTCCTCGTGAAACTTGATAGGAGTCCCAGGATTCTTGTGGCACGTGGAAAGGGACCCTTGGTCTCCCGCCTCAGCTGGAGAGGCGTTCCAATTGCCCTGCCAAGCCTCGAGGAGAATCCAGAGTTGTCCCTCGCAACTAGGCAGGAGTCCTGACGTGGCTGAACAAACACGTGGGTGGAAGGGCCATCCCCGTCGTAACTCGAGAATATACCCCAGGTTCCCGCCGCAACTCGAGAAAAATCATGAGACTTCCCCTCGATGCGAGATGAGGCCCGATTCCCCTGTACTGCGTGCAGAGCAATTCCCTCTTGCACATCACACATGAAAGGAGCCTTGATTTCCTTGATGGCACTCCAGAGAAACCCCAAGAACACTGTTTCAAGGATAGAGGGATCCTGAGGTCACTGTAGCAACAAGAAAGAACTCTGTGGACCAAAAATCAACTCGAAAAGAGAGGTTAGTCCCTGGATTCGTCTCCAGAGGAATACCACCTTACCACAAGCACCTCAAGAGGAGGCTTCTCTCAGCTCTAGGTATGTGAGAGGGACCCTGAGTTTGCGGCCTCAAGTGGAATGGACACCGCGATGCCCTGACTCGAAATAAGGCCGGATATCCCTGCAGTGACTTCAATGCAGGCTCGTCTTGCATCTCCCAGGACGAAAGGATGTCTGAATCCCCTGTGGAAAGCACAGAGAAAGACTTAGTTCCCCACCTCATCGCGACCAATAGCCTCACATTCTTTGAAAACTCCAGAGGTACGCGGAGATCAGTGCCTCCAAAGGAGACGATGCCTGACTCCTCGTGAAACTTGATAGGAGTCCCAGGATTCCTGTGGCACTTGGAAAGGGACACTTGGTCTCCCGCCTCAGCTGGAGAGGCGTCCCAATTGCCCTGCCAAGCCTCGAGGAGAATCCAGAGTTGTCCCTCGCAACTAGGCAGGAGTCCTGACGTCGCTGAAGAAACACGTGGGTGGAAGGGCCATCCCCGTCGTAACTCGAGAATATACCCCAGGTTCCCGCCGCAACTCGAGAAAAACCATGAGACTTCCCCCTCGCCGCGAGATGAGGCCCGATTCCCCTGCACTGCGTGCAGAGCAATTCCGTGTTGCACATCAAACATGAAAGGAGCCTTGATTTCCTTGATGGCACTCCAGAGAAACCCCAAGAACACTGTTTCAAGGCTAGAGGGATCCTGAGGTCACTGTAGCAACACGAAAGAGCTCCGTGGGCCAAAAATCAACTCGAGATGAGAGGTTAGTCCCTGGCTTCGACTCCAGGGGAATACCACCTTACCACAAGCACCTCAAGAGGAGGCTTCTCTCAGCTCTAGGTATGTGAGAGGGACCCTGAGTTTGCGGCCTCAAGTGGAATGGACACCGCGATGCCCTGACGCGAAATAAGGCTGGATATCCCTGCAGTGACTTGAATGCAGGCTCGTCTTGCATCTCCCAAGATGAAAGGATGTCTGAATCCCCTGTGGAGACCACAGAGAAAGAACCAGTTCCCCACCTCATCGCGACCGGAGGCCTCACATCCTTTGAAAACTCCAGAGGTACGCGGAGATCAGTGCCTCCAAAGGAGACGATGCCTGACTCCTCGTGAAACTTGATAGGAGTCCCAGGATTCCTGTGGCACGTGGAAAGGGACCCTTGGTCTCCCGCCTCAGCTGGAGAGGCGTCCCAATTGCCTTGCCAAGCCTCGAGGAGAATCCCGAGTTGTGTCTCGCAACTAGGCAAGAGTCCTGACGTGGCTGAACAAACACGTGTGTGGAAGGGCCATCCCCGTCGTAACTCGAGAATATACCCCAGGTTCCCGCCGCAACTCGAGAAAAACCATGAGACTTCCCCCTCACCTCGAGATGAGGCCCGATTCCCCTGCACTGCGTGCAGAGCAATTCCGTGTTGCACATCACACATGAAAGGAGCCTTGATTTCCTTGATGGCACTCCAGAGAAACCCCAAGAACACTGTTTCAAGGCTAGAGGGATCCTGAGGTCACTGTAGCAACACGAAAGAGCTCCGTGGACCAAGAATCAACACAAGATGAGAGGTTAGTCCCTGGCTTCGACTCCTGAGGAATACCACCTTACCACAAGCACCTCAAGAGGAGGCTTCTCTCAGCTCTAGGTATGTGAGAGGAACCCTGAGTTTGCGGCCTAAGGTGGAATGGACACCGCGATGCCCTGACTCGAAATAAGGCCGGATATCCCTGCAGTGACTGGAATGCAGGCTCGTCTTGCATCTCCCAAAACGAAAGGGTGTCTGAATCCCCTGTGGAGACCACAGAGAAAGACCTAGTTCCCCACCTCATCGCGACAGGAGGCCTCAAATCCTTTGAAAACTCCAGAGGTATGCGGAGATCAGTGCCTCCAAAGGAGACGATGCCTGACTCCTCGTGAAACTTGATAGGAGACCCAGGATTCCTGTGGCACGTGGAAAGGGACCCTTGGTCTCCCATCTCAGCTGGAGAGGCGTCCCAATTGCCCTGCAAAGCCTCGAGGAGAATCCCGAGTTGTCCCTCGCAACTAGGCAGGAGTCCTGACATGGCTGAACACACACGTGTGTGGAAGGGCCATCCCCGTCGTAACTCGAGAATATACCCCAGGTTCCCGCCGCAACTCGAGAAAAACCATGAGACTTCCCCCTCGCCGCGAGATGAGGCCCGATTCCCCTGCACTGCGTGCAGAGCAATTCCGTGTTGCACATCACACATGAAAGGAGCCTTGATTTCCTTGATGGCACTCCAGAGAAACCCCAAGAACACTGTTTCAAGGCTAGAGGGATCCTGAGGTCACTGTAGCAACACGAAAGAGCTCCGTGGACCAAGAATCAACACGAGATGAGAGGTTAGTCCCTGGCTTCGACTCCTGAGGAATACCACCTTACCACAAGCACCTCAAGAGGAGGCTTCTCTCAGCTCTAGGTATGTGAGAGGGATCCTGAGTTTGCGGCCTCAAGAGGAATGGACACCGCGATGCCCTGACTCGAAATAAGGCCGGATATCCCTGCAGTGACTTCAATGCAGGCTCGTCTTGCATCTCCCAAGAAGAAAGGATGTCTGAATCCCCTGTGGAGACAACAGAGAAACACCTAGTTCCCCACCTCATCGAGACCGGAGGCCTCACATCCTTTGAAAACTCCAGAGGTACGCGGAGATCAGTGCCTCCAAAGGAGACGATGCCTGACTCCTCGTGAAACTTGATAGGAGTCCCAGGATTCTTGTGGCACGTGGAAAGGGACCCTTGGTCTCCCGCCTCAGCTGGAGAGGCGTTCCAATTGCCCTGCCAAGCCTCGAGGAGAATCCAGAGTTGTCCCTCGCAACTAGGCAGGAGTCCTGACGTGGCTGAACAAACACGTGGGTGGAAGGGCCATCCCCGTCGTAACTCGAGAATATACCCCAGGTTCCCGCCGCAACTCGAGAAAAACCATGAGACTTCCCCTCGATGCGAGATGAGGCCCGATTCCCCTGTACTGCGTGCAGAGCAATTCCCTCTTGCACATCACACATGAAAGGAGCCTTGATTTCCTTGATGGCACTCCAGAGAAACCCCAAGAACACTGTTTCAAGGATAGAGGGATCCTGAGGTCACTGTAGCAACAAGAAAGAACTCTGTGGACCAAAAATCAACTCGAAAAGAGAGGTTAGTCCCTGGATTCGTCTCCAGAGGAATACCACCTTACCACAAGCACCTCAAGAGGAGGCTTCTCTCAGCTCTAGGTATGTGAGAGGGACCCTGAGTTTGCGGCCTCAAGTGGAATGGACACCGCGATGCCCTGACTCGAAATAAGGCCGGATATCCCTGCAGTGACTTCAATGCAGGCTCGTCTTGCATCTCCCAGGACGAAAGGATGTCTGAATCCCCTGTGGAAAGCACAGAGAAAGACTTAGTTCCCCACCTCATCGCGACCAATAGCCTCACATTCTTTGAAAACTCCAGAGGTACGCGGAGATCAGTGCCTCCAAAGGAGACGATGCCTGACTCCTCGTGAAACTTGATAGGAGTCCCAGGATTCCTGTGGCACTTGGAAAGGGACACTTGGTCTCCCGCCTCAGCTGGAGAGGCGTCCCAATTGCCCTGCCAAGCCTCGAGGAGAATCCAGAGTTGTCCCTCGCAACTAGGCAGGAGTCCTGACGTCGCTGAAGAAACACGTGGGTGGAAGGGCCATCCCCGTCGTAACTCGAGAATATACCCCAGGTTCCCGCCGCAACTCGAGAAAAACCATGAGACTTCCCCCTCGCCGCGAGATGAGGCCCGATTCCCCTGCACTGCGTGCAGAGCAATACTGTGTTGCACATCACACATGAAAGGAGCCTTGATTTCCTTGATGGCACTCCAGAGAAACCCCAAGAACACTGTTTCAAGGCTAGAGGGATCCTGAGGTCACTGTAGCAACACGAAAGAGCTCCGTGGGCCAAAAATCAACTCGAGATGAGAGGTTAGTCCCTGGCTTCGAATCCAGGGGAATACCACCTTACCACAAGCACCTCAAGAGGAGGCTTCTCTCAGCTCTAGGTATGTGAGAGGGACCCTGAGTTTGCGGCCTCAAGTGGAATGGACACCGCGATGCCCTGACGCGAAATAAGGCTGGATATCCCTGCAGTGACTTGAATGCAGGCTCGTCTTGCATCTCCCAAGATGAAAGGATGTCTGAATCCCCTGTGGAGACCACAGAGAAAGAACCAGTTCCCCACCTCATCGCGACCGGAGGCCTCACATCCTTTGAAAACTCCAGAGGTACGCGGAGATCAGTGCCTCCAAAGGAGACGATGCCTGACTCCTCGTGAAACTTGATAGGAGTCCCAGGATTCCTGTGGCACGTGGAAAGGGACCCTTGGTCTCCCGCCTCAGCTGGAGAGGCGTCCCAATTGCCTTGCCAAGCCTCGAGGAGAATCCCGAGTTGTGTCTCGCAACTAGGCAAGAGTCCTGACGTGGCTGAACAAACACGTGTGTGGAAGGGCCATCCCCGTCGTAACTCGAGAATATACCCCAGGTTCCCGCCGCAACTCGAGAAAAACCATGAGACTTCCCCCTCACCTCGAGATGAGGCCCGATTCCCCTGCACTGCGTGCAGAGCAATTCCGTGTTGCACATCACACATGAAAGGAGCCTTGATTTCCTTGATGGCACTCCAGAGAAACCCCAAGAACACTGTTTCAAGGCTAGAGGGATCCTGAGGTCACTGTAGCAACACGAAAGAGCTCCGTGGACCAAGAATCAACACAAGATGAGAGGTTAGTCCCTGGCTTCGACTCCTGAGGAATACCACCTTACCACAAGCACCTCAAGAGGAGGCTTCTCTCAGCTCTAGGTATGTGAGAGGAACCCTGAGTTTGCGGCCTAAGGTGGAATGGACACCGCGATGCCCTGACTCGAAATAAGGCCGGATATCCCTGCAGTGACTGGAATGCAGGCTCGTCTTGCATCTCCCAAAACGAAAGGGTGTCTGAATCCCCTGTGGAGACCACAGAGAAAGACCTAGTTCCCCACCTCATCGCGACAGGAGGCCTCAAATCCTTTGAAAACTCCAGAGGTATGCGGAGATCAGTGCCTCCAAAGGAGACGATGCCTGACTCCTCGTGAAACTTGATAGGAGACCCAGGATTCCTGTGGCACGTGGAAAGGGACCCTTGGTCTCCCATCTCAGCTGGAGAGGCGTCCCAATTGCCCTGCAAAGCCTCGAGGAGAATCCCGAGTTGTCCCTCGCAACTAGGCAGGAGTCCTGACATGGCTGAACACACACGTGTGTGGAAGGGCCATCCCCGTCGTAACTCGAGAATATACCCCAGGTTCCCGCCGCAACTCGAGAAAAACCATGAGACTTCCCCCTCGCCGCGAGATGAGGCCCGATTCCCCTGCACTGCGTGCAGAGCAATTCCGTGTTGCACATCACACATGAAAGGAGCCTTGATTTCCTTGATGGCACTCCAGAGAAACCCCAAGAACACTGTTTCAAGGCTAGAGGGATCCTGAGGTCACTGTAGCAACACGAAAGAGCTCCGTGGACCAAGAATCAACACGAGATGAGAGGTTAGTCCCTGGCTTCGACTCCTGAGGAATACCACCTTACCACAAGCACCTCAAGAGGAGGCTTCTCTCAGCTCTAGTTATGTGAGAGGGATCCTGAGTTTGCGGCCTCAAGTGGAATGGACACCGCGATGCCCTGACTCGAAATAAGGCCGGATATCCCTGCAGTGACTTGAATGCAGGCTCGTCTTGCATCTCCCAAGAAGAAAGGATGTCTGAATCAGCTGTGGAGACCACAGAGAAAGACCTAGTTCCCCACCTCATCGCGACCGGAGGCCTCACATCCTTTGAAAACTCCAGAGGTACGCGGAGATCAGTGCCTCCAAAGGAGACGATGCCTGACTCCTCGTGAAACTTGATAGGAGTCCCAGGATTCTTGTGGCACGTGGAAAGGGACCCTTGGTCTCCCGCCTCAGCTGGAGAGGCGTTCCAATTGCCCTGCCAAGCCTCGAGGAGAATCCCGAGTTGTCCCTCGCAACTAGGCAGGAGTCCTGACGTGGCTGAACAAACACGTGGGTGGAAGGGCCATCCCCGTCATAACTCGAGAATATACCCCAGGTTCCCGCCGCAACTCGAGAAAAACCATGAGACTTCCCCCTCGATACGAGATGAGGCCCGATTCCCCTGTACTGCGTGCAGAGCAATTCCGTCTTGCACATCACACATGAAAGCAGCCTTGATTTCCTTGATGGCACTCCAGAGAAACCCCAAGAACACTGTTTCAAGGATAGAGGGATCCTGAGGTCACTGTAGCAACACGAAAGAACTCTGTGGACCAAAAATCAACTCGAAAAGAGAGGTTAGTCCCTGGATTCGTCTCCAGAGGAATACCACCTTACCACAAGCACCTCAAGAGGAGGCTTCTCTCAGCTCTAGGTATGTGAGAGGGACCCTGAGTTTGCGGCCTCAAGTGGAATGGACACCGCGATGCCCTGACTCGAAATAAGGCCGGATATCCCTGCAGTGACTTCAATGCAGGCTCGTCTTGCATCTCCCAGGACGAAAGGATGTCTGAATCCCCTGTGGAAAGCACAGAGAAAGACTTAGTTCCCCACCTCATCGCGACCGATAGCCTCACATCCTTTGAAAACTCCAGAGGTATGCGGAGATCAGTGCCTCCAAAGGAGACGATGCCTGACTCCTCGTGAAACTTGATAGGAGACCCAGGATTCCAGTGGCACTTGGAAAGGGACACTTGGTCTCCCGCCTCAGCTGGAGAGGCGTCCCAATTGCCCTGCCAAGCCTCGAGGAGAATCCAGAGTTGTCCCTCGCAACTAGGCAGGAGTCCTGACGTCGCTGAAGAAACACGTGGGTGGAAGGGCCATCCCCGTCGTAACTCGAGAATATACCCCAGGTTCCCGCCGCAACTCGAGAAAAACCATGAGACTTCCCCCTCGCCGCGAGATGAGGCCCGATTCCCCTGCACTGCGTGCAGAGCAATTCTGTGTTGCACATCACACATGAACGGAGCCTTGATTTCCTTCATGGCACTCCAGAGACACCCCAAGAACACTGTTTCAAGTCTAGAGGGATCCTGAGGTCACTGTAGCAACACGAAAGAGCTCCGTGGACCAAAAATCAACTCGAGATGAGAGGTTAGTCCCTGGCTTCGACTCCAGAGGAATATCACCTTACCACAAGCACCTCAAGAGGAGGCTTCTCTCAGCTCTAGCTATGTGAGAGGGACCCTGAGTTTGCGGCCTCAAGTGGAATGGACACCGCGATGCCCTGACTCGAAATAAGGCCGGATATCCCTGCAGTGACTGGAATGCAGGCTCGTCTTGCATCTCCCAAGACGAAAGGGTGTCTGAATCCCCTGTGGAGACCACAGAGAAAGACCTAGTTCCCGACCTCATCGCGACAGGAGGCCTCAAATCCTTTGAAAACTCCAGAGGTATGCGGAGATCAGTGCCTCCAAAGGAGACGATGCCTGACTCCTCGTGAAACTTGATAGGAGTCCCAGGATTCCTGTGGCACTTGGAAAGGGACACTTGGTCTCCCTCCTCAGCTTTAGAGGCGTCCCAATTGCCCTGCCAAGCCTCGAGGAGAATCCAGAGTTATCCCTCGCAACTAGGCAGGAGTCCTGACGTCGCTGAAGAAACACGTGGGTGGAAGGGCCATCCCCGTCGTAACTCGAGAATATACCCCAGGTTCCCGCCGCAACTCGAGAAAAACCATGAGACTTCCCCCTCGCCGCGAGATGAGGCCCGATTCCCCTGCACTGCGTGCAGAGCAATTCCGTGTTGCACATCACACATGAAAGGAGCCTTGATTTCCTTGATGGCACTCCAGAGAAACCCCAAGAACACTGTTTCAAGGCTAGAGGGATCCTGAGGTCACTGTAGCAACACGAAAGAGCTCCGTGGACCAACAATCAACTGGGGTGAGAGGGTAGTCCCTGGCTTCGACTCCAGAGGAATACCACCTTACCACAAGCACCTCAAGAGGAGGCTTCTCTCAGCTCTAGGTATGTGAGAGGGACCCTGAGTTTGCGGCCTCAAGTGGAATGGACACCGCGATGCCCTGACTCGAAATAAGGGCGGATATCCCTGCAGTGACTGGAATGCAGGCTCGTCTTGCATCTCCCAGGACGAAAGGGTGTCTGAATCCCCTGTGGAGACCACAGAGAAAGACCTAGTTCCCCACCTCATCGCGACCGGAGGCCTCACATCCTTTGAAAACTCCAGAGGTACGCGGAGATCAGTGCCTCCAAAGGAGACGATGCCTGACTCCTCGTGTAACTTGATAGGAGTCCCAGGATTCTTGTGGCATGTGGAAAGGGACACTTGGTCTCCCGCCTCAGCTGGAGAGGCGTTCCAATTGCCCTGCCAAGCCTCGAGGAGAATCCCGAGTTGTCCCTCGCAACTAGGCAGGAGTCCTGACGTGGCTGAACAAACACGTGGGTGGAAGGGCCATCCCCGTCGTAACTCGAGAATATACCCCAGGTTCCCGCCGCAACTCGAGAAAAACCATGAGACTTCCCCCTCGATGCGAGATGAGGCCCGATTCCCCTGTACTGCGTGTAGAGCAATTCCGTCTTGCACATCACACATGAAAGGAGCCTTGATTTCCTTGATGGCACTCCAGAGAAACCCCAAGAACACTGTTTCAAGGCTAAAGGGATCCTGAGGTCACTGTAGCAACACGAAAGAACTCTGTGGACCAAAAATCAACTCGAAAAGAGAGGTTAGTCCCTGGATTCGTCTCCAGAGGAATACCACCTTACCACAAGCACCTCAAGAGGAGGCTTCTCTCAGATCTAGGTATGTGAGAGGGACCCTGAGTTTGCGGCCTCAAGTGGAATGGACACCGCGATGCCCTGACTCGAAATAAGGCCGGATATCCCTGCAGTGACTTCAATGCAGGCTCGTCTTGCATCTCCCAGGACGAAAGGATGTCTGAATCCCCTGTGGAAAGCACAGAGAAAGACTTAGTTCCCCACCTCATCGCGACCAATAGCCTCACATCCTTTGAAAACTCCAGAGGTACGCGGAGATCAGTGCCTCCAAAGGAGACGATGCCTGACTCCTCGTGAAACTTGATAGGAGTCCCAGGATTCCTGTGGCACTTGGAAAGGGACACTTGGTCTCCCGCCTCAGCTGGAGAGGCGTCCCAATTGCCCTGCCAAGCCTCGAGGAGAATCCAGAGTTGTCCCTCGCAACTAGGCAGGAGTCCTGACGTCGCTGAAGAAACACGTGTGTGGAAGGGCCATCCCCGTCGTAACTCGAGAATATACCCCAGGTTCCCTCCGCAACTCGAGAAAAACCATGAGACTTCCCCCTCGCCGCGAGATGAGGCCCGATTCCCCTGCACTGCGTGCAGAGCAATTCCGTGTTGCACATCACACATGAAAGGAGCCTTGATTTCCTTGATGGCACTCCAGAGAAACCCCAAGAACACTGTTTCAAGGCTAGAGGGATTCTGAGGTCACTGTAGCAACACGAAAGAGCCCCGTGGGCCAAAAATCAACTCGAGATGAGAGGTTAGTCCCTGGCTTCGACTCCAGAGGAATACCACCTTACCACAAGCACCTCAAGAGGAGGCTTCTCTCAGCTCTAGGTATGTGAGAGGGACCCTGAGTTTGCGGCCTCAAGTGGAATGAACACCGCGATGCCCTGACGCGAAATAAGGCTGGATATCCCTGCAGTGACATGAATGCAGGCTCGTCTTGCATCTCCCAAGATGAAAGGATGTCTGAATCCCCTGTGGAGACCACAGAGAAAGACCTATTTTCCCACCTCATCGCGACCGGAGGCCTCACATCTTTGAAAACTCCAGAGGTACGTGGAGATCAGTGCCTCCAAAGGAGACGATGCCTGACTCCTCGTGAAACTTGATAGGAGTCCCAGGATTCCTGTGGCACGTGGAAAGGGACCCTTGGTCACCCGCCTCAGCTGGAGAGGCGTCCCAATTGCCTTGCCAAGCCTCGAGGAGAATCCCGAGTTGTGTCTCGCAACTAGGCAAGAGTCCTGACGTGGCTGAACAAACACGTGTGTGGAAGGGCCATCCCCGTCGTAACTCGAGAATATACCCCAGTTTCCCGCCGCAACTCGAGAAAAACCATGAGACTTCCCCCTTGCCGCGAGATGAGGCCCGATTCCCCTGCACTGCGTGCAGAGCAATTCTGTGTTGCACATCACACATGAAAGGAGCCTTGATTTCCTTGATGGCACTCCAGAGAAACCCCAAGAACACTGTTTCAAGGCTAGAGGGATCCTGAGGTCACTGTAGCAACACGAAAGAGCTCCGGGGACCAAAAATCAACTCGAGATGAGAGGTTAGTCCCTGGCTTCGACTCCAGAGGAATACCACCTTACCACAAGCACCTCAAGAGGAGGCTTCTCTCAGCTCTAGGTATGTGAGAGGGACCCTGAGTTTGCGGCCTCAAGTGGAATGGACACCGCGATGCCCTGACTCGAAATAAGGCCGGATATCCCTGCAGTGACTGGAATGCAGGCTCGTCTTGCATCTCCCAAGACGAAAGGGTGTCTGAATCGCCTGTGGAGACCACAGAGAAAGACCTAGTTCCCCACCTCACGCGACAGGAGGCCTCAAATCCTTTGAAAACTCCAGAGGTATGTGGCGATCAGTGCCTCCAAAGGAGACGATTCCTGACTCCTCGTGAAACTTGATAGGAGACCCAGGATTCCGGTGGCACGTGGCAAGGGACCCTTGGTCTCCCGTCTCAGCTGGAGAGGCGTCCCAATTGCCCTGCAAAGCCTCGAGGAGAATCCCGACTTGTCCCTCGCAACTAGGCAGGAGTCCTGACATGGCTGAACACACACGTGGGTGGAAGGGCCATCCCCGTCGTAACTCGAGAATATACCCCAGGTTCCCGCCGCAACTCGAGAAAAACCATGAGACTTCCCCTCGCCGCGAGATGAGGCCCGATTCCCCTGAACTGCGTGCAGAGCAATTCCGTGTTGCACATCACACATGAAAGGAGCCTTGATTTCCTTGATGGCACTCCAGAGAAACCCCAAGAACACTGTTTCAAGGCTAGAGGGATCCTGAGGTCACTGTAGGAACACGAAAGAGCTCCGTGGACCAAGAATCAACACGAGATGAGAGGTTAGTCCCTGGCTTCGACTCCTGAGGAATACCACCTTACCACAAGCACCTCAAGAGGAGGCTTCTCTCAGCTCTAGGTATGTGAACGGGATCCTGAGTTTGCGGCCTCAAGTGGAATGGACACCGCGATGCCCTGACTCGAAATAAGGCCGGATATCCCTGCAGTGACTTGAATGCAGGCTTGTCTTGCATCTCCCAAGATGAAAGTATGTCTGAATCCCCTGTGGAGACCACAGAGAAACACCTAGTTCCCCACCTCATCGCGACCGGAGGCCTCACATCCTTTGAAAACTCCAGAGGTACGCGGAGATCAGTGCCTCCAAAGGAGACGATGCCTGACTCCTCGTGAAACTTGATAGGAGTCCCAGGATTCTTGTGGCACGTGGAAAGGGACCCTTGGTCTCCCGCCTCAGCTGGAGAGGCTTCCAATTGCCCTGCCAAGCCTCGAGGAGAATCCCGAGTTGTCCCTCGCAACTAGGCAGGAGTCCTGACGTGGCTGAACAAACACGTGGGTGGAAGGGCCATCCCCGTCGTAACTCGAGAATATACCCCAGGTTCCCGCCGCAACTCGAGAAAAACCATGAGACTTCCCCCTCGATGCGAGATGAGGCCCGATTCCCCTGTACTGCGTGCAGAGCAATTCCGTCTTGCACATCACACATGAAAGGAGCCTTGATTTCCTTGATGGCACTCCAGAGAAACCCCAAGAACACTGTTTCAAGGATAGAGGGATCCTGAGGTCACTGTAGCAACACGAAAGAACTCTGTGGACAAAAATCAACTCGAAAAGAGAGGTTAGTCCCTGGATTCGTCTCCAGAGGAATACCACCTTACCACAAGCACCTCAAGAGGAGGCTTCTCTCAGCTCTAGGTATGTGAGAGGGACCCTGAATTTGCGGCCTCAAGTGGAATGGACACCGCGATGCCCTGACTCGAAATAAGGCCGGATATCCCTGCAGTGACTTCAATGCAGGCTCGTCCTGCATCTCCCAGGACGAAAGGATGTCTGAATCCCCTGTGGAAAGCACAGAGAAAGACTTAGTTCCCCACCTCATCTCGACCGATAGCCTCACATCCTTTGAAAACTCCAGAGGTACGCGGAGATCAGTGCCTCCAAAGGAGACGATGCCTGACTCCTCGTGAAACTTGATAGGAGTCCCAGGATTCCTGTGGCACTTGGAAAGGGACACTTGGTCTCCCGCCTCAGCTGGAGAGGCGTCCCAATTGCCCTGCCAAGCCTCGAGGAGAATCCAGAGTTGTCCCTCGCAACTAGGCAGGAGTCCTGACGTCGCTGAAGAAACACGTGGGTGGAAGGGCCATCCCCGTTGTAACTCGAGAATGTACCCCAGGTTCCTGCCGCAACTCGAGAAAAACCATGAGACTTCCCCCTCGCCGCGAGATGAGGCCCGATTCCCCTGCACTGCGTGCAGAGAAATTCCGTGTTGCACATCACACATGAAAGGAGCCTTGATTTCCTTGATGGCACTCCAGAGAAACCCCAAGAACACTGTTTCAAGGCTCGAGGGATCCTGAGGTCACTGTAGCAACACGAAAGAGCTCCGTGGTCCAAAAATCAACTAGAGATGAGAGGTTAGTCCCTGGCTTCGAGTCCAGAGGAATACCACCTTACCACAAGCACCTCAAGAGGAGGCTTCTCTCAGCTCTAGGTATGTGTGAGTGACCCTGAGTTTGGGGCCTCAAGTGGAATGGACACCGCGATGCCCTGACTCGAAATAAGGCCGGATATCCCTGCAGTGACTGGAATGCAGGCTCGTCTTGCATCTCCCAAGACGAAAGGGTGTCTGAATCCCCTGTGGAGACCACAGAGAAAGACCTAGTTCCCCACTTCATCGCGACAGGAGGCCTCAAATCCTTTGAAAACTCCAGAGGCACGCGGAGATCAGTGCCTCCAAAGGAGACGATGCCTGACTCCTCGTGAAACTTGATAGGAGACCCAGGATTCCTGTGGCACGTGGAAAGGGACACTTGGTCTCCCGTCTCAGCTGGAGAGGCGTCCCAATTGCCCTGCAAAGCCTCGAGGAGAATCCAGAGTTGTCCCTCGCAACTAGGCAGGAGTCCTGACGTCGCTGAAGAAACACGTGGGTGGAAGGGCCATCCCCGTCGTAACTCGAGAATATACCCCAGGTTCCCGCCGCAACTCGAGAAAAACCATGAGACTTCCCCCTCGCCGCGAGATGAGGCCCGATTCCCCTGCACTGCGTGCAGAGCAATTCCGTGTTGCACATCACACATGAAAGGAGCCTTGATTTCCTTGATGGCACTCCAGAGAAACCCCAAGAACACTGTTTCAAGGCTAGAGGGATCCTGAGTTCACTGTAGCAACACGAAAGAGCTCCGTGGGCCAAAAATCAACTCGAGATGAGAGGTTAGTCCCTGGCTTCGACTCCAGAGGAATACCACCTTACCACAAGCACCTCAAGAGGAGGCTTCTCTCAGCTCTAGGTATGTGAGAGGGACCCTGAGTTTGCGGCCTCAAGTGGAATGGACACCGCGATGCCCTGACGCGAAATAAGGCTGGATATCCCTGCAGTGACATGAATGCAGGCTCGTCTTGCATCTCCCAAGAAGAAAGGGTGTCTGAATCCCCTGTGGAGACCACAGAGAAAGACCTAGTTCCCCACCTCATCGCGACCGGAGGCCTCACATCCTTTGAAAACTCCAGAGGTACGCGGAGATCAGTGCCTCCAAAGGAGACGATGCCTGACTCCTCGTGAAACTTGATAGGAGTCCCAGGATTCCTGTGGCACGTGGAAAGGGACCCTTGGTCTCCCGCCTCAGCTGGAGAGGCGTCCCAATTGCCTTGCCAAGCCTCGAGGAGAATCCCGAGTTGTGTCTCGCAACTAGGCAAGAGTCCTGACGTGGCTGAACAAAAACGTGTGTGGAAGGGCCATCCCCGTCGTAACTCGAGAATATACCCCAGGTTCCCGCCGCAACTCGAGAAAAACCATGAGACTTCCCCCTCGCCGCGAGATGAGGCCCGATTCCCCTGCACTGCGTGCAGAGCAATTCCGTGTTGCACATCACACATGAAAGGAGCCTTGATTTCCTTGATGGCACTCCAGAGAAACCCCAGGAACACTGTTTCAAGGCTAGAGGGATCCTGAGGTCACTGTAGCAACACAAAAGAGCTCCGTGGACCAAGAATCAACACGAGATGAGAGGTTAGTCCCTGGCTTCGACTCCTGAGGAATACCACCTTACCACAAGCACCTCAAGAGGAGGCTTCTCTCAGCTCTAGGTATGTGAGAGGGATCCTGAGTTTGCGGCCTCAAGTGGAATGGACACCGCGATGCCCTGACTCGAAATAAGGCCGGATATCTCTGCAGTGACTGTAATGCAGGCTCGTCTTGCATCTCCCAAGAAGAAAGGATGTCTGAATCCCCTGTGGAGACAACAGGGAAACACCTAGTTCCCCACCTCATCGCGACCGGAGGCCTCACATCCTTTGAAAACTCCAGAGGTACGCGGAGATCAGTGCCTCCAAAGGAGACGATGCCTGACTCCTCGTGAAACTTGATAGGAGTCCCAGGATTCTTGTGGCACGTGAAAAGGGACCCTTGGTCTCCCGCCTCAGCTGGAGAGGCGTTCCAATTGCCCTGCCAAGCCTCGAGGAGAATCCCGAGTTGTCCCTCGCAACTAGGCAGGAGTCCTGACGTGGCTGAACAAACACGTGGGTGGAAGGGCCATCCCCGTCGTAACTCGAGAATATACCCCAGGTTCCCGCCGCAACTCGAGAAAAACCATGAGACTTCCCCCTCAAAGCGAGATGAAGCCCGATTCCCCTGTACTGCGTGCAGAGCAATTCCGTCTTGCACATCACACATGAAAGGAGCCTTGATTTCCTTGATGGCACTCCAGAGAAACCCCAAGACCACTGTTTCAAGGCTAGAGGGATCCTGAGGTCACTGTAGCAACACGAAAGAGCTCCGTGGGCCAAAAATCAACTCGAGATGAGAGGTTAGTCCCTGGCTTCGACTCCAGAGGAATTCCACCTTACCACAAGCACCTCAAGAGGAGGCTTCTCTCAGCTCTAGGTATGTGAGAGGGACCCTGAATTTGCGGCCTCAAGTGGAATGGACACCCCGATGCCCTGACGCGAAATAAGGCTGGATATCCCTGCAGTGACTTGAATGCAGGCTCGTCTTGCATCTCCCAAGATGAAAGGATGTCTGAATCCCCTGTGGAGACCTCAGAGAAAGACCTAGTTCCCCACCTCATCGCGACCGGAGGCCTCACATCCTTTGAAAACTCCAGAGGTACGCGGAGATCAGTGCCTCCAAAGGAGACGATGCCTGACTCCTCGTGAAACTTGATAGGAGTCCCAGGATTCCTGTGGCACGTGGAAAGGGACCCTTGGTCTCCGGCCTCAGCTGGAGAGGCGTCCCAATTGCCTTGCCAAGCCTCGAGGAGAATCCCGAGTTGTCCCTCGCAACTAGGCAGGAGTCCTGACATGGCTGAACACACACGTGTGTGGAAGGGCCATCCCCGTCGTAACTCGAGAATATACCCCAGGTTCCCGCCGCAACTCGAGAAAAACCATGAGACTTCCCCCTCGCCGCGAGATGAGGCCCGATTCCCCTGCACTGCGTGCAGAGCAATTCCGTGTTGCACATCACACATGAAAGGAGCCTTGATTTCCTTGATGGCACTCCAGAGAAACCCCAAGAACACTGTTTCAAGGCTAGAGGGATCCTGAGGTCACTGTAGCAACACGAAAGAGCTCCGTGGACCAAGAATCAACACGAGATGAGAGGTTAGTCCCTGGCTTCGACTCCTGAGGAATACCACCTTACCACAAGCACCTCAAGAGGAGGCTTCTCTCAATTCTAGGTATGTGAGAGGGATCCTGAGTTTGCGGCCTCAAGTGGAATGGACACCGCGATGCCCTGACTCGAAATAAGGCCGGATATCCCTGCAGTGACTTGAATGCAGGCTCGTCTTGCATCTCCCAAGAAGAAAGGATGTCTGAATCCCCTGTGGAGACCACAGAGAAAGACCTAGTTCCCCACCTCATCGCGACCGGAGGCCTCACATCCTTTGAAAACTCCAGAGGTATGCGGAGATCAGTGCCTCCAAAGGAGACGATGCCTGACTCCTCGTGAAACTTGATAGGAGTCCCAGGATTCTTGTGGCATGTGGAAAGGGACCCTTGGTCTCCCGCCTCAGCTGGAGAGGCGTTCCAATTGCCCTGCCAAGCCTCGAGGAGAATCCCGAGTTGTCCCTCGCAACTAGGCAGGAGTCCTGACGTGGCTGAACAAACATGTGTGTGGAAGGGCCATCCCCGTCGTAACTCGAGAATATACCCCAGGTTCCCGCCGCAACTCGAGAAAAACCATGAGACTTCCCCCTCGATGCGAGATGAGGCCCGATTCCCCTGTACTGCGTGCAGAGCAATTCCGTCTTGCACATCACACATGAAAGGAGCCTTGATTTCCTTCATGGCACTCCAGAGAAACCCCAAGAACACTGTTTCAAGGATAGAGGGATCCTGCGGTCACTGTAGCAACACGAAAGAACTCTGTGGACCAAAAATCAACTCGAAAAGAGAGGTTAGTCCCTGGATTCGTCTCCAGAGGAATACCACCTTACCACAAGCATCTCAAGAGGAGGCTTCTCTCAGCTCTAGGTATGTGAGAGGGACCCTGAGTTTGCGGCCTCAAGTGGAATGGACACCGCGATGTCCTGACTCGAAATAAGGCCGGATATCCCTGCAGTGACTTCAATGCAGGCTCATCTTGCATCTCCCAGGACGAAAGGATGTCTGAATCCCCTGTGGAAAGCACAGAGAAAGACTTAGTTCCCCACCTCATCGCGACCGATAGCCTCACATCCTTTGAAAACTCCAGAGGTACGCGGAGATCAGTGCCTCCAAAGGAGACGATGCCTGACTCCTCGTGAAACTTGATAGGAGTCCCAGGATTCCTGTGGCACTTGGAAAGGGACACTTGGTCTCCCGCCTCAGCTGGAGAGGCGTCCCAATTGCCCTGCCAAGCCTCGAGGAGAATCCAGAGTTGTCCCTCGCAACTAGGCAGGAGTCCTGACGTCGCTGAAGAAACACGTGGGTGGAAGGGCCATCCCCGTCGTAACTCGAGAATATACCCCAGGTTCCCGCCGCAACTCGAGAAAAACCATGAGACTTCCCCCTCGCCGCGAGATGAGGCCCGATTCCCCTGCACTGCGTGCAGAGCAATTCCGTGTTGCACATCACACATGAAAGGAGCCTTGATTTCCTTGATGGCACTCCAGAGAAACCCCAAGAACACTGTTTCAAGGCTAGAGGGATCCTGAGGTCACTGTAGCAACACGAAAGAGCTCCGTGGGCCAAAAATCAACTCGAGATGAGAGGTTTGTCCCTGGCTTCGACTCCAGAGGAATACCACCTTACCACAAGCACCTCAAGAGGAGGCTTCTCTCAGCTCTAGGTATGTGAGAGGGGCCCTGAGTTTTCGGACTCAAGTGGAATGAACACCGCGATGCCCTGACGCGAAATAAGGCTGAATATCCCTGCAGTGACATGAATGCAGGCTCGTCTTGCATCTCCCAAGATGAAAGGATGTCTGAATCCCCTGTGGAGACCACAGAGAAAGGCCTAGTTCCCCACCTCATCGCGACCGGAGGCCTCACATCCTTTGAAAACTCCAGAGGTACGCGGAGATCAGTGCCTCCAAAGGAGACGATGCCTGACTCCTCGTGAAACTTGATAGGAGTCCCAGGATTCCTGTGGCACGTGGAAAGGGACCCTTGGTCTCCCGCCTCAGCTGGAGAGGCGTCCCAATTGCCTTGCCAAGCCTCGAGGAGAATCCCGAGTTGTGTCTCGCAACTAGGCAAGAGTCCTGACGTGGCTGAACAAAAACGTGTGTGGAAGGGCCATCCCCGTCGTAACTCGAGAATATACCCCAGGTTCCCGCCGCAACTCGAGAAAAACCATGAGACTTCCCCCTCGCCGCGAGATGAGGCCCGATTCCCCTGCACTGCGTGCAGAGCAATTCCGTGTTGCACATCACACATGAAAGGAGCCTTGATTTCCTTGATGGCACTCCAGAGAAACCCCAGGAACACTGTTTCAAGGCTAGAGGGATCCTGAGGTCACTGTAGCAACACAAAAGAGCTCCGTGGACCAAGAATCAACACGAGATGAGAGGTTAGTCCCTGGCTTCGACTCCTGAGGAATACCACCTTACCACAAGCACCTCAAGAGGAGGCTTCTCTCAGCTCTAGGTATGTGAGAGGGATCCTGAGTTTGCGGCCTCAAGTGGAATGGACACCGCGATGCCCTGACTCGAAATAAGGCCGGATATCTCTGCAGTGACTGGAATGCAGGCTCGTCTTGCATCTCCCAAGACAAAAGGATGTCTGAATCCCCTGTGGAGACAACAGGGAAACACCTAGTTCCCCACCTCATCGCGACCGGAGGCCTCACATCCTTTGAAAACTCCAGAGGTACGCGGAGATCAGTGCCTCCAAAGGAGACGATGCCTGACTCCTCGTGAAACTTGATAGGAGTCCCAGGATTCTTGTGGCACGTGAAATGGGACCCTTGGTCTCCCGCCTCAGCTGGAGAGGCGTTCCAATTGCCCTGCGAAGCCTCGAGGAGAATCCCGAGTTTTCCGTCGCAACTAGGCAGGAGTCCTGACGTGGCTGAACAAACACGTGGGTGGAAGGGCCATCCCCGTCGTAACTCGAGAATATACCCCAGGTTCCCGCCGCAACTCGAGAAAAACCATGAGACTTCCCCCTCGATGCGAGATGAGGCCTGATTCCCCTGTGCTGCGTGCAGAGCAATTCCGTCTTGCACATCACACATGAAAGAGGCCTTGATTTCCTTGATGGCACTCCAGAGAAACCCCAAGAACACTGTTTCAAGGATAGAGGGATCCTGAGGTCACTGTAGCAACACGAAAGAACTCTGTGGACGAAAAATCAACTCGAAAAGAGAGGTTAGTCCCTGGATTCGTCTCCAGAGGAATACCACCTTACCACAAGCACCTCAAGAGGAGGCTTCTCTCAGCTCTAGGTATGTGAGAGGGACCCTGAGTTTGCGGCCTCAAGTGGAATGGACACCGCGATGCCCTGACTCGAAATAAGGCCGGATATCCCTGCAGTGACTTCAATGCAGGCTCGTCTTGCATCTCCCAGGACGAAAGGATGTCTGAATCCCCTGTGGAAAGCACAGAGAAAGACTTAGTACCCCACCTCATCGCGACCGATAGCCTCACATCCTTTGAAAACTCCAGAGGTACGCGGAGATCAGTGCCTCCAAAGGAGACGATGCCTGACTCCTCGTGAAACTTGATAGGAGTCCCAGGATTCCTGTGGCACTTGGAAAGGGACACTTGGTCTCCCGCCTCAGCTGGAGAGGCGTCCCAATTGCCCTGCCAAGCCTCGAGGAGAATCCAGAGTTGTCCCTCGCAACTAGGCAGGAGTCCTGATGTCGCTGAAGAAACACGTGGGTGGAAGGGCCATCCCCGTTGTAACTCGAGAATATACCCCAGGTTCCCGCCGCAACTCGAGAAAAACCATGAGACTTCCCCCTCGCTGCGAGATGAGGCCCGATTCCCCTGCACTGCGTGCAGAGCAATTCCGTGTTGCACATCACACATGAAAGGAGCCTTGATTTCCTTGATGGCACTCCAGAGAAACCCCAAGAACACTGTTTCAAGGCTAGAGGGATCCTGAGGTCACTGTAGCAACACGAAAGAGCTCCGTGGGCCAAAAATCAACTCGAGATGAGAGGTTAGTCCCTGGCTTCGACTCCAGAGGAATACCACCTTACCACAAGCACCTCAAGAGGAGGCTTCTCTCAGCTCTAGGTATGTGAGAGGGACCCTGAGTTTGCGGCCTCAAGTGGAATGGACACTGCGATGCCCTGACGCGAAATAAGGCTGGATATCCCTGCAGTGACTTGAATGCAGGCTCGTCTTGCATCTCCCAAGATGAAAGGATGTCTGAATCCCCTGTGGAGACCACAGAGAAAGACCTAGTTCCCCACCTCATCGCGACCGGAGGCCTCACATCCTTTGAAAACTCCAGAGGTACGCGGAGATCAGTGCCTCCAAAGGAGACGATGCCTGACTCCTCGTGAAACTTGATAGGAGACCCAGGATTCCTGTGGCACGTGGAAAGGGACCCTTGGTCTCCCGTCTCAGCTGGAGAGGCGTCCCAATTGCCCTGCCAAGCCTCGAGGAGAATCCCGAGTTGTCCCTCGCAACTAGGCAGGAGTCCTAACATGGCTGAACACACACGTGTGTGGAAGGGCCATCCCCGTCGGAACTCGAGAATATACCCCAGGTTCCCGCCGCAACTCGCGAAAAACCATGAGAATTCCCCCTCACCGCGAGATGAGGCCCGATTCCCGTGCACTGCGTGCAGAGCAATTCCGTGTTGCACATCACACATGAAAGGAGCCTTGATTTCCTTGATGGCACTCCAGAGAAACCCCAAGAACACTGTTTCAAGGCTAGAGGGATCCTGAGGTCACTGTAGGAACACGAAAGAGCTCCGTGGGAAAAAAATCAACTCGAGATGAGAGGTTAGTCCCTGGCTTCGACTCCTGAGGAATACCACCTTACCACAAGCACCTCAAGAGGAGGCTTCTCTCAGCTCTAGGTATGTGAGAGGGACCCTGAGTTTGCTGCCTCAAGTGGAATGGACACCGCGATGCCCTGACTCGAAATAAGGCCGGATATCCCTGCAGTGACTTGAATGCAGGCTCGTCTTGCATCTCCCAAGAAGAAAGGATGTCTGAATCCCCTGTGGAGACCACAGAGAAACATCTAGTTCCCCACCTCATCGCGACCGGAGGCCTCACATCCTTTGAAAACTCCAGAGGTACGCGGAGATCAGTGCCTCCAAAGGAGACGATGCCTGACTCCTCGTGAAACTTGATAGGAGTCCCAGGATTCTTGTGGCACGTGGAAAGGGACCCTTGGTCTCCCGCCTCAGCTGGAGAGGCGTTCCAATTGCCCTGCCAAGCCTCGAGGAGAATCCCGAGTTGTCCCTCGCAACTAGGCAGGAGTCCTGACGTGGCTGAACAAACACTTGTGTGGAAGGGCCATCCCCGTCGTAACTCGAGAATATACCCCAGGTTCCCGCCGCAACTCGAGAAAAACCATGAGACTTCCCCCTCGATGCGAGATGAGGCCCGATTCCCCTGTACTGCGTGCAGAGCAATTTCGTCTTGCACATCACACATGAAAGGAGCCTTGATTTCCTTGATGGCACTCCAGAGAAACCCCAAGAACACTGTTTCAAGGCTAGAGGGATCCTGAGGTCACTGTAGCAACACGAAAGAACTCCGTGGACCAAAAATCAACTCGAAAAGAGAGGTTAGTCCCTGGATTCGTCTCCAGAGGAATACAACCTTACCACAAGCACCTCAAGAGGAGGCTTCTCTCAGCTCTAGGTATGTGAGAGGGACCCTGAGTTTGCGGCCTCAAGTGGAATGGACACCGCGATGCCCTGACTCGAAATAAGGCCGGATATCCCTGCAGTGACTTCAATGCAGGCTCGTCTTGCATCTCCCAGGACGAAAGGATGTCTGAATCCCCTGTGGAAAGCACAGAGAAAGACTTAGTTCCCCACCTCATCGCGACCGATAGCCTCACATCCTTTGAAAACTCCAGAGGTACGCGGAGATCAGTGCCTCCAAAGGAGACGATGCCTGACTCCTCGTGAAACTTGATAGGAGTCCCAGGATTCCTGTGGCACTTGGAAAGGGCCACTTGGTCTCCCCCCTCAGCTGGAGAGGCGTCCCAATTGCCCTGCCAAGCCTCGAGGAGAATCCAGAGTTGTCCCTCACAACTAGGCAGGAGTCCTGACGTCGCTGAAGAAACACGTGGGTGGAAGGGCCATCCCCGTCGTAACTCGAGAATATACCCCAGGTTCCCGCCGCAACTCGAGAAAAACCATGAGACTTCCCCCTCGCCGCGAGATGAGGCCCGATTCCCCTGTACTGCGTGCAGAGCAATTCCGTCTTGCACATCACACATGAAAGGAGCCTTGATTTCCTTGATGGCACTCCAGAGAAACCCCAAGAACACTGTTTCAAGGCTAGAGGGATCCTGAGGTCACTGTAGCAACACGAAAGAGCTCCGTGGGCCAAAAATCAACTCGAGATGAGAGGTTAGTCCCTGGCTTCGACTCCAGAGGAATACCACCTTACCACAAGCACCTCAAGAGGAGGCTTCTCTCAGCTCTAGGTATGTGAGAGGGACCCTGAGTTTGCGGCCTCAAGTGGAATGGACACCGCGATGCCCTGACGCGAAATAAGGCTGGATATCCCTGCAGTGACTT
The DNA here is from genome assembly GCF_910594005.1 of Cervus elaphus. Lineage (NCBI taxonomy): Eukaryota > Metazoa > Chordata > Mammalia > Artiodactyla > Cervidae > Cervus > Cervus elaphus. The sequence goes on along the minus strand of NC_057834.1, from coordinate 7,448,246 downwards.
GAATGCAGGCTCGTCTTGCATCTCCCAAGATGAAAGGATGTCTGAATCCCCTGTGGAGACCACAGAGAAAGACCTAGTTCCCCACCTCATCGCGACCGGAGGCCTCACATCCTTTGAAAACTCCAGAGGTACGCGGAGATCAGTGCCTCCAAAGGAGACGATGCCTGACTCCTCGTGAAACTTGATAGGAGTCCCAGGATTCCTGTGGCACGTGGAAAGGGACCCTTGGTCTCCCGCCTCAGCTGGAGAGGCGTCCCAATTGCCTTGCCAAGCCTCGAGGAGAATCCCGAGTTGTGTCTCGCAACTAGGCAAGAGTCCTGACGTGGCTGAACAAACACGTGTGTGGAAGGGCCATCCCCGTCATAACTCGAGAATATACCCCATGTTCCCGCCGCAACTCGAGAAAAACCATGAGACTTCCCCCTCGCCGCGAGATGAGGCCCGATTCCCCTGCACTGCGTGCAGAGCAATTCCGTGTTGCACATCACACATGAAAGGAGCCTTGATTTCCTTCATGGCACTCCAGAGAAACCCCAAGAACACTGTTTCAAGGCTAGAGGGATCCTGAGGTCACTGTAGCAACACAAAAGAGCTCCGTGGACCAAGAATCAACACGAGATGAGAGGTTAGTCCCTGGCTTCGATTCCAGAGGAATACCACTTTACCACAAGCACCTCAAGAGGAGGCTTCTCTCAGCTCTAGGTATGTGAGAGGGATCCTGAGTTTGCGGCCTCAAGTGGAATGGACACCGCGATGCCCTGACTCGAAATAAGGTCGGATATCCCTGCAGTGACTTGAATGCAGGCTCGTCTTGCATCTCCCAAGAAGAAAGGATGTCTGAATCCCCTGTGGAGACCACAGAGAAACACCTAGTTTCCCACCTCATCGCGACCGGAGGCCTCACATCCTTTGAAAACTCCAGAGGTACGCGGAGATCAGTGCCTCCAAAGGAGACGATGCCTGACTCCTCGTGAAAATTGATAGGAGTCCCAGGATTCTTGTGGCACGTGGAAAGGGACCCTTGGTCTCCCGCCTCAGCTGGAGAGGCGTTCCAATTGCCCTGCCAAGCCTCGAGGAGAATCCCGAGTTGTCCCTCGCAACTAGGTAGGAGTCCTGACGTGGCTGAACAAACACGTGGGTGGAAGGGCCATCCCCGTCGTAACTCGAGAATATACCCCAGGTTCCCGCCGCAACTCGAGAAAAACCATGAGACTTCCCCCTCGATGCGAGATGAGGCCCGATTCCCCTGTACTGCGTGCAGAGCAATTCCGTCTTGCACATCACACATGAAAGGAGCCTTGATTTCCTTGATGGCACTCCAGAGAAACCCCAAGAACACTGTTTCAAGGATAGAGGGATCCTGAGGTCACTGTAGCAACATGAAAGAACTCTGTGGACTGAAAATCAACTCGAAAAGAGAGGTTAGTCCCTGGATTCGTCTCCAGAGGAATACCACCTTACCACAAGCACCTCAAGAGGAGGCTTCTCTCAGCTCTAGGTATGTGAGAGGGACCCTGAGTTTGCGGCCTCAAGTGGAATGGACACCGCGATGCCCTGACTCGAAATAAGGCCGGATATCCCTGCAGTGACTTCAATGCAGGCTCGTCTTGCATCTCGCAGGACGAAAGGATGTCTGAATCCCCTGTGGAAAGCACAGAGAAAGACTTAGTTCCCCACCTCATCGCGACTGGAGGCCTCACATCCTTTGAAAACTCCAGAGGTACGTGGAGATCAGTGCCTCCAAAGGAGACGATGCCTGACACCTCGTGAAACTTGATAGGAGTCCCAGGATACCTGTGGCACTTGGAAAGGGACACTTGGTCTCCCGCCTCAGCTGGAGAGGCGTCCCAATTGCCCTGCCAAGCCTCGAGGAGAATCCTGATTTGTGTCTCGCAACTAGGCAGGAGTCCTGACGTCGCTGAAGAAACACGTGGGTGGAAGGGCCATCCCCGTCGTAACTCGAGAATATACCCCAGGTTCCCGCTGCAACTCGAGAAAAACCATGAGACTTCCCCCTCGCCGCGAGATGAGGCCCGATTCCCCTGCACTGCGTGCAGAGCAATTCCGTGTTGCACATCACACATGAAAGGAGCCTTGATTTCCTTGATGGCACTCCAGAGAAACCCCAAGAACACTGTTTCAAGGATAGAGGGATCCTGAGGTCACTGTAGCACCACGAAAGAGCTCCGTGGGCCAAAAATCAACTCGAAATGAGAGGGTAGTCCCTGGCTTCGACTCCAGAGGAATACCACCTTACCACAAGCACCTCAAGAGGAGGCTTCTCTCAGCTCTAGGTATGTGAGAGGGACCCTGAGTTTGCGGCCTCAAGTGGAATGGACACCGCGATGCCCTGACGCGAAATAAGGCTGGATATCCCTGCAGTGACTTGAATGCAGGCTCGTCTTGCATCTCCCAAGATGAAAGGATGTCTGAATCCCCTGTGGAGACCACAGAGAAAGACCTAGTTCCCCACCTCATCGCGACCGGAGGCCACACATCCTTTGAAAACTCCAGAGGTACGCGGAGATCAGTGCCTCCAAAGGAGACGATGCCTGACTCCTCGTGAAACTTGATAGGAGTCCCAGGATTCCTGTGGCACGTGGAAAGGGACCCTTGGTCTCCCGCCTCAGCTGGAGAGGCGTCCCAATTGCCTTGCCAAGCCTCGAGGAGAATCCCGAGTTGTGTCTCGCAACTAGGCAAGAGTCCTGACGTGGCTGAACAAACAAGTGTGTGGAAGGGCCATCCCCGTCATAACTCGAGAATATACCCCATGTTCCCGCCGCAACTCGAGAAAAACCATGAGACTTCCCCATCGCCGATGGATGAGGCCCGATTCCCCTGCACTGCATGCAGAGCAATTCTGTGTTGCACATCACACATGAAAGGAGCCTTGATTTCCTTCATGGCACTCCAGAGAAACCCCAAGAACACTGTTTCAAGGCTAGAGGGATCCTGAGGTCACTGTAGCAACACGAAAGAGCTCTGTGGACCAAGAATCAACAAGAGATGAGAGGTTAGTCCCTGGCTTCGACTCCAGAGGAATACCACTTTACCACAAGCACCTCAAGAGGAGGCTTCTCTCAGCTCTAGGTATGTGAGAGGGATCCTGAGTTTGCGGCCTCAAGTGGAATGGACACCGCGATGCCCTGACTCGAAATAAGGCCGGATATCCCTGCAGTGACTTGAATGCAGGCTCGTCTTGCATCTCCCAAGATGAAAGGATGTCTGAATCCCCTGTGGAGACCACAGAGAAAGACCTAGTTCCCCACCTCATCGCGACCGGAGGCCTCACATCCTTTGAAAACTCCAGAGGTACGCGGAGATCAGTGCCTCCAAAGGAGACGATGCCTGACTCCTCGTGAAACTTGATAGGAGTCCCAGGATTCCTGTGGCACGTGGAAAGGGACCCTTGGTCTCCCGCCTCAGCTGGAGAGGCGTCCCAATTGCCTTGCCAAGCCTCGAGGAGAATCCCGAGTTGTGTCTCGCAACTAGGCAAGAGTCCTGACGTGGCTGAACAAACACGTGTGTGGAAGGGCCATCCCCGTCATAACTCGAGAATATACCCCATGTTCCCGCCGCAACTCGAGAAAAACCATGAGACTTCCCCCTCGCCGCGAGATGAGGCCCGATTCCCCTGCACTGCGTGCAGAGCAATTCCGTGTTGCACATCACACATGAAAGGAGCCTTGATTTCCTTCATGGCACTCCAGAGAAACCCCAAGAACACTGTTTCAAGGCTAGAGGGATCCTGAGGTCACTGTAGCAACACAAAAGAGCTCCGTGGACCAAGAATCAACACGAGATGAGAGGTTAGTCCCTGGCTTCGATTCCAGAGGAATACCACTTTACCACAAGCACCTCAAGAGGAGGCTTCTCTCAGCTCTAGGTATGTGAGAGGGATCCTGAGTTTGCGGCCTCAAGTGGAATGGACACCGCGATGCCCTGACTCGAAATAAGGTCGGATATCCCTGCAGTGACTTGAATGCAGGCTCGTCTTGCATCTCCCAAGAAGAAAGGATGTCTGAATCCCCTGTGGAGACCACAGAGAAACACCTAGTTTCCCACCTCATCGCGACCGGAGGCCTCACATCCTTTGAAAACTCCAGAGGTACGCGGAGATCAGTGCCTCCAAAGGAGACGATGCCTGACTCCTCGTGAAAATTGATAGGAGTCCCAGGATTCTTGTGGCACGTGGAAAGGGACCCTTGGTCTCCCGCCTCAGCTGGAGAGGCGTTCCAATTGCCCTGCCAAGCCTCGAGGAGAATCCCGAGTTGTCCCTCGCAACTAGGTAGGAGTCCTGACGTGGCTGAACAAACACGTGGGTGGAAGGGCCATCCCCGTCGTAACTCGAGAATATACCCCAGGTTCCCGCCGCAACTCGAGAAAAACCATGAGACTTCCCCCTCGATGCGAGATGAGGCCCGATTCCCCTGTACTGCGTGCAGAGCAATTCCGTCTTGCACATCACACATGAAAGGAGCCTTGATTTCCTTGATGGCACTCCAGAGAAACCCCAAGAACACTGTTTCAAGGATAGAGGGATCCTGAGGTCACTGTAGCAACATGAAAGAACTCTGTGGACTGAAAATCAACTCGAAAAGAGAGGTTAGTCCCTGGATTCGTCTCCAGAGGAATACCACCTTACCACAAGCACCTCAAGAGGAGGCTTCTCTCAGCTCTAGGTATGTGAGAGGGACCCTGAGTTTGCGGCCTCAAGTGGAATGGACACCGCGATGCCCTGACTCGAAATAAGGCCGGATATCCCTGCAGTGACTTCAATGCAGGCTCGTCTTGCATCTCGCAGGACGAAAGGATGTCTGAATCCCCTGTGGAAAGCACAGAGAAAGACTTAGTTCCCCACCTCATCGCGACTGGAGGCCTCACATCCTTTGAAAACTCCAGAGGTACGTGGAGATCAGTGCCTCCAAAGGAGACGATGCCTGACACCTCGTGAAACTTGATAGGAGTCCCAGGATACCTGTGGCACTTGGAAAGGGACACTTGGTCTCCCGCCTCAGCTGGAGAGGCGTCCCAATTGCCCTGCCAAGCCTCGAGGAGAATCCTGATTTGTGTCTCGCAACTAGGCAGGAGTCCTGACGTCGCTGAAGAAACACGTGGGTGGAAGGGCCATCCCCGTCGTAACTCGAGAATATACCCCAGGTTCCCGCTGCAACTCGAGAAAAACCATGAGACTTCCCCCTCGCCGCGAGATGAGGCCCGATTCCCCTGCACTGCGTGCAGAGCAATTCCGTGTTGCACATCACACATGAAAGGAGCCTTGATTTCCTTGATGGCACTCCAGAGAAACCCCAAGAACACTGTTTCAAGGATAGAGGGATCCTGAGGTCACTGTAGCACCACGAAAGAGCTCCGTGGGCCAAAAATCAACTCGAAATGAGAGGGTAGTCCCTGGCTTCGACTCCAGAGGAATACCACCTTACCACAAGCACCTCAAGAGGAGGCTTCTCTCAGCTCTAGGTATGTGAGAGGGACCCTGAGTTTGCGGCCTCAAGTGGAATGGACACCGCGATGCCCTGACGCGAAATAAGGCTGGATATCCCTGCAGTGACTTGAATGCAGGCTCGTCTTGCATCTCCCAAGATGAAAGGATGTCTGAATCCCCTGTGGAGACCACAGAGAAAGACCTAGTTCCCCACCTCATCGCGACCGGAGGCCACACATCCTTTGAAAACTCCAGAGGTACGCGGAGATCAGTGCCTCCAAAGGAGACGATGCCTGACTCCTCGTGAAACTTGATAGGAGTCCCAGGATTCCTGTGGCACGTGGAAAGGGACCCTTGGTCTCCCGCCTCAGCTGGAGAGGCGTCCCAATTGCCTTGCCAAGCCTCGAGGAGAATCCCGAGTTGTGTCTCGCAACTAGGCAAGAGTCCTGACGTGGCTGAACAAACAAGTGTGTGGAAGGGCCATCCCCGTCATAACTCGAGAATATACCCCATGTTCCCGCCGCAACTCGAGAAAAACCATGAGACTTCCCCATCGCCGATGGATGAGGCCCGATTCCCCTGCACTGCATGCAGAGCAATTCTGTGTTGCACATCACACATGAAAGGAGCCTTGATTTCCTTCATGGCACTCCAGAGAAACCCCAAGAACACTGTTTCAAGGCTAGAGGGATCCTGAGGTCACTGTAGCAACACGAAAGAGCTCTGTGGACCAAGAATCAACACGAGATGAGAGGTTAGTCCCTGGCTTCGACTCCAGAGGAATACCACTTTACCACAAGCACCTCAAGAGGAGGCTTCTCTCAGCTCTAGGTATGTGAGAGGGATCCTGAGTTTGCGGCCTCAAGTGGAATGGACACCGCGATGCCCTGACTCGAAATAAGGCCGGATATCCCTGCAGTGACTTGAATGCAGGCTCGTCTTGCATCTCCCAAGATGAAAGGATGTCTGAATCCCCTGTGGAGACCACAGAGAAAGACCTAGTTCCCCACCTCATCGCGACCGGAGGCCTCACATCCTTTGAAAACTCCAGAGGTACGCGGAGATCAGTGCCTCCAAAGGAGACGATGCCTGACTCCTCGTGAAACTTGATAGGAGTCCCAGGATTCCTGTGGCACGTGGAAAGGGACCCTTGGTCTCCCGCCTCAGCTGGAGAGGCGTCCCAATTGCCTTGCCAAGCCTCGAGGAGAATCCCGAGTTGTGTCTCGCAACTAGGCAAGAGTCCTGACGTGGCTGAACAAACACGTGTGTGGAAGGGCCATCCCCGTCATAACTCGAGAATATACCCCATGTTCCCGCCGCAACTCGAGAAAAATCATGAGACTTCCCCCTCGCCGCGAGATGAGGCCCGATTCCCCTGCACTGCGTGCAGAGCAATTCCGTGTTGCACATCACACATGAAAGGAGCCTTGATTTCCTTCATGGCACTCCAGAGAAACCCCAAGAACACTGTTTCAAGGCTAGAGGGATCCTGAGGTCACTGTAGCAACACAAAAGAGCTCCGTGGACCAAGAATCAACACGAGATGAGAGGTTAGTCCCTGGCTTCGATTCCAGAGGAATACCACTTTACCACAAGCACCTCAAGAGGAGGCTTCTCTCAGCTCTAGGTATGTGAGAGGGATCCTGAGTTTGCGGCCTCAAGTGGAATGGACACCGCGATGCCCTGACTCGAAATAAGGTCGGATATCCCTGCAGTGACTTGAATGCAGGCTCGTCTTGCATCTCCCAAGAAGAAAGGATGTCTGAATCCCCTGTGGAGACCACAGAGAAACACCTAGTTTCCCACCTCATCGCGACCGGAGGCCTCACATCCTTTGAAAACTCCAGAGGTACGCGGAGATCAGTGCCTCCAAAGGAGACGATGCCTGACTCCTCGTGAAAATTGATAGGAGTCCCAGGATTCTTGTGGCACGTGGAAAGGGACCCTTGGTCTCCCGCCTCAGCTGGAGAGGCGTTCCAATTGCCCTGCCAAGCCTCGAGGAGAATCCCGAGTTGTCCCTCGCAACTAGGTAGGAGTCCTGACGTGGCTGAACAAACACGTGGGTGGAAGGGCCATCCCCGTCGTAACTCGAGAATATACCCCAGGTTCCCGCCGCAACTCGAGAAAAACCATGAGACTTCCCCCTCGATGCGAGATGAGGCCCGATTCCCCTGTACTGCGTGCAGAGCAATTCCGTCTTGCACATCACACATGAAAGGAGCCTTGATTTCCTTGATGGCACTCCAGAGAAACCCCAAGAACACTGTTTCAAGGATAGAGGGATCCTGAGGTCACTGTAGCAACATGAAAGAACTCTGTGGACTGAAAATCAACTCGAAAAGAGAGGTTAGTCCCTGGATTCGTCTCCAGAGGAATACCACCTTACCACAAGCACCTCAAGAGGAGGCTTCTCTCAGCTCTAGGTATGTGAGAGGGACCCTGAGTTTGCGGCCTCAAGTGGAATGGACACCGCGATGCCCTGACTCGAAATAAGGCCGGATATCCCTGCAGTGACTTCAATGCAGGCTCGTCTTGCATCTCGCAGGACGAAAGGATGTCTGAATCCCCTGTGGAAAGCACAGAGAAAGACTTAGTTCCCCACCTCATCGCGACTGGAGGCCTCACATCCTTTGAAAACTCCAGAGGTACGTGGAGATCAGTGCCTCCAAAGGAGACGATGCCTGACACCTCGTGAAACTTGATAGGAGTCCCAGGATACCTGTGGCACTTGGAAAGGGACACTTGGTCTCCCGCCTCAGCTGGAGAGGCGTCCCAATTGCCCTGCCAAGCCTCGAGGAGAATCCTGAGTTGTGTCTCGCAACTAGGCAGGAGTCCTGACGTCGCTGAAGAAACACGTGGGTGGAAGGGCCATCCCCGTCGTAACTCGAGAATATACCCCAGGTTCCCGCTGCAACTCGAGAAAAACCATGAGACTTCCCCCTCGCCGCGAGATGAGGCCCGATTCCCCTGCACTGCGTGCAGAGCAATTCCGTGTTGCACATCACACATGAAAGGAGCCTTGATTTCCTTGATGGCACTCCAGAGAAACCCCAAGAACACTGTTTCAAGGATAGAGGGATCCTGAGGTCACTGTAGCAACACGAAAGAGCTCCGTGGGCCAAAAATCAACTCGAAATGAGAGGGTAGTCCCTGGCTTCGACTCCAGAGGAATACCACCTTACCACAAGCACCTCAAGAGGAGGCTTCTCTCAGCTCTAGGTATGTGAGAGGGACCCTGAGTTTGCGGCCTCAAGTGGAATGGACACCGCGATGCCCTGACGCGAAATAAGGCTGGATATCCCTGCAGTGACTTGAATGCAGGCTCGTCTTGCATCTCCCAAGATGAAAGGATGTCTGAATCCCCTGTGGAGACCACAGAGAAAGACCTAGTTCCCCACCTCATCGCGACCGGAGGCCACACATCCTTTGAAAACTCCAGAGGTACGCGGAGATCAGTGCCTCCAAAGGAGACGATGCCTGACTCCTCGTGAAACTTGATAGGAGTCCCAGGATTCCTGTGGCACGTGGAAAGGGACCCTTGGTCTCCCGCCTCAGCTGGAGAGGCGTCCCAATTGCCTTGCCAAGCCTCGAGGAGAATCCCGAGTTGTGTCTCGCAACTAGGCAAGAGTCCTGACGTGGCTGAACAAACAAGTGTGTGGAAGGGCCATCCCCGTCATAACTCGAGAATATACCCCATGTTCCCGCCGCAACTCGAGAAAAACCATGAGACTTCCCCATCGCCGATGGATGAGGCCCGATTCCCCTGCACTGCATGCAGAGCAATTCTGTGTTGCACATCACACATGAAAGGAGCCTTGATTTCCTTCATGGCACTCCAGAGAAACCCCAAGAACACTGTTTCAAGGCTAGAGGGATCCTGAGGTCACTGTAGCAACACGAAAGAGCTCTGTGGACCAAGAATCAACACGAGATGAGAGGTTAGTCCCTGGCTTCGACTCCAGAGGAATACCACTTTACCACAAGCACCTCAAGAGGAGGCTTCTCTCAGCTCTAGGTATGTGAGAGGGATCCTGAGTTTGCGGCCTCAAGTGGAATGGACACCGCGATGCCCTGACTCGAAATAAGGCCGGATATCCCTGCAGTGACTTGAATGCAGGCTCGTCTTGCATCTCCCAAGAAGAAAGGATGTCTGAATCCCCTGTGGAGACCACAGAGAAACACCTAGTTCCCCACCTCATCGCGACCGGAGGCCTCACATCCTTTGAAAACTCCAGAGGTACGCGGAGATCAGTGCCTCCAAAGGAGACGATGCCTGACTCCTCGTGAAAATTGATAGGAGTCCCAGGATTCTTGTGGCACGTGGAAAGGGACCCTTGGTCTCCCGCCTCAGCTGGAGAGGCGTTCCAATTGCCCTGCCAAGCCTCGAGGAGAATCCCGAGTTGTCCCTCGCAACTAGGCAGGAGTCCTGACGTGGCTGAACAAACACGTGGGTGGAAGGGCCATCCCCGTCGTAACTCGAGAATATACCCCAGGTTCCCGCCGCAACTCGAGAAAAACCATGAGACTTCCCCCTCGATGCGAGATGAGGCCCGATTCCCCTGTACTGCGTGCAGAGCAATTCCGTCTTGCACATCACACATGAAAGGAGCCTTGATTTCCTTGATGGCACTCCAGAGAAACCCCAAGAACACTGATTCAAGGATAGAGGGATCCTGAGGTCACTGTAGCAACACGAAAGAACTCTGTGGACCAAAAATCAACTCGAAAAGAGAGGTTAGTCCCTGGATTCGTCTCCAGAGGAATACCACCTTACCACAAGCACCTCAAGAGGAGGCTTCTCTCAGCTCTAGGTATGTGAGAGGGACCCTGAGTTTGCGGCCTCAAGTGGAATGGACACCGCGATGCCCTGACTCGAAATAAGGCCGGATATCCCTGCAGTGACTTCAATGCAGGCTCGTCTTGCATCTCCCAGGACGAAAGGATGTCTGAATCCCCTGTGGAAAGCACAGAGAAAGACTTAGTTCCCCACCTCATCACGACCGATAGCCTCACATCCTTTGAAAACTCCAGAGGTACGTGGAGATCAGTGCCTCCAAAGGAGACGATGCCTGACACCTCGTGAAACTTGATAGGAGTCCCAGGATACCTGTGGCACTTGGAAAGGGACACTTGGTCTCCCGCCTCAGCTGGAGAGGCGTCCCAATTGCCCTGCCAAGCCTCGAGGAGATTCCAGAATTGTCCCTCGCAACTAGGCAGGAGTCCTGACGTCGCTGAAGAAACACGTGGGTCGAAGGGCCATCCCCGTCGTAACTAGAGAATATACCGCAGGTTCCCGCCGCAACTCGAGAAAAACCATGAGACTTCCCACTCGCCGCGAGATGAGGCCCGATTCCCCTGCACTGCGTGCAGAGCAATTCCGTGTTGCACATCACACATGAAAGGAGCCTTGATTTCCTTGATGGCACTCCAGAGAAACCCCAAGAACACTGTTTCAAGGCTAGAGGGATCCTGAGGTCACTGTAGCAACACGAAAGAGCTCCATGGGCCAAAAATCAACTCGAGATGAGAGGTTAGTCCTGGCTTCGACTCCAGAGGAATACCACCTTACCACAAGCAACTCAAGAGGAGGCTTCTCTCAGCTCTAGGTATGTGAGAGGGACCCTGAGTTTGCGGCCTCAAGTGGAATGGACACCGCGATGCCCTGACGCGAAATAAGGCTGGATATCCCTGCAGTGACTTGAATGCAGGCTCGTCTTGCATCTCCCAAGATGAAAGGATGTCTGAATCCCCTGTGGAGACCACAGAGAAAGACCTAGTTCCCCACCTCATCGCGACTGGAGGCCTCACATCCTTTGAAAACTCCAGAGGTACGCGGAGATCAGTGCCTCCAAAGGAGACGATGCCTGACTCCTCGTGAAACTTGATAGGAGTCCCAGGATTCCTGTGGCACGTGGAAAGGGACCCTTGGTCTCCCGCCTCAGCTGGAGAGGCGTCCCAATTGCCTTGCCAAGCCTCGAGGAGAATCCCGAGTTGTGTCTCGCAACTAGGCAAGAGTCCTGACATGGCTGAACAAACACGTGTGTGGAAGGGACATCCCCGTCGTAACTCGCGAATATACCCCAGGTTCCCGCCGCAACTCGAGAAAAACCATGAGACTTCCCCCTCGCCGCGAGATGAGGCCCGATTCCCCTGCACTGCGTGCAGAGCAATTCTGTGTTGCACATCACACATGAAAGGAGCCTTGATTTCCTTCATGGCACTCCAGAGAAACCCCAAGAACACTGTTTCAAGGCTAGAGGGATCCTGAGGTCACTGTAGCAACACGAAAGAGCTCCGTGGACCAAAAATCAACTCGAGATGAGAGGTTAGTCCCTGGCTTCGACTCCAGAGGAATACCACCTTACCACAAGCACCTCAAGAGGAGGCTTCTCTCAGCTCTAGGTATGTGAGAGGGACCCTGAGTTTGCGGCCTCAAGTGGAATGGACACCGCGATGCCCTGACTCGAAATAAGGCCGGATATCCCTGCAGTGACTGGAATGCAGGCTCGTCTTGCATCTACCAAGACGAAAGGGTGTCTGAATCCCCTTGGAGACCACAGAGAAAGACCTAGTTCCCCACCTCATCGCGACAGGAGGCCTCAAATCCTTTGAAAACTCCAGAGGTATGCGGAGATCAGTGCCTCCAAAGGAGACGATGCCTGACTCCTCGTGAAACTTGATAGGAGACCCAGGATTCCTGTGGCACGTGGAAAGGGACCCTTGGTCTCCCGTCTCAGCTGGAGAGGCGTCCCAATTGCCCTGCAAAGCCTCGAGGAGAATCCCGAGTTGTCCCTCGCAACTAGGCAGGAGTCCTGACGTCGCTGAAGAAACACGTGTGTGGAAGGGCCATCCGCGTCGTAACTCGAGAATATACCCCAGGTTCCCGCCGCAACTCGAGAAAAACCATGAGTCTTCCCCCTCGCCGCGTGATGAGGCCCGATTCCCCTGCACTGCGTGCAGAGCAATTCCGTGTTGCACATCACACTTGAAAGGAGCCTTGATTTCCTTGATGGCACTCCAGAGAAACCCCAAGAACACTGTTTCAAGGCTAGAGGGATCCTGAGGTCACTGTAGCAACACGAAAGAACTCTGTGGACCAAAAATCAACTCGAAAAGATAGGTTAGTCCCTGGCTTCGACTCCAGAGGAATACCACCTTACCACAAGCACCTCAAGAGGAGGCTTCTCTCAGCTCTAGGTATGTGAGAGGGACCCTGAGTTTGCGGCCTCAAGTGGAATGGACACCGCGATGCCCTGACTCGAAATAAGGCCGGATATCCCTGCAGTGACTTCAATGCAGGCTCGTCTTGCATCTCCCAGGACGAAAGGATGTCTGAATCCCCTGTGGAAAGCACAGAGAAAGACTTAGTTCCCCACCTCATCGCGACCGATAGCCTCACATCCTTTGAAAACTCCAGAGGTACGCGGAGATCAGTGCCTCCAAAGGAGACGATGCCTGACTCCCCGTGAAACTTGATAGGAGTCCCAGGATTCCTGTGGCACTTGGAAAGGGACACTTGGTCTCCTGCCTCAGCTGGAGAGGCGTCCCAATTGCCCTGCCAAGCCTCGAGGAGAATCCAGAGTTGTCCCTCGCAACTAGGCAGGAGTCCTGACGTGGCTGAACAAACACGTGGGTGGAAGGGCCATCCCCGTCGTAACTCGAGAATATACCCCTGGTTCCCGCCGCAACTCGAGAAAAACCATGAGACTTCCCCCTCGCCGCGAGATGAGGCCCGATTCCCCTGCACTGCGTGCAGAGCAATTCCGTGTTGCACATCACACATGAAAGGAGCCTTGATTTCCTTGATGGCACTCCAGAGAAACCCCAAGAACACTGTTTCAAGGCTAGAGGGATCCTGAGGTCACTGTAGCAACACGAAAGAGCTCCGTGGGCCAAAAATCAACTCGAGATGAGAGGTTAGTCCCTGGCTTCGACTCCAGAGGAATACCACCTTACCACAAGCACCTCAAGAGGAGGCTTCTCTCAGCTCTAGGTATGTGAGAGGGACCCTGAGTTTGCGGCCTCAAGTGGAATGGACACCGCGATGCCCTGACGCGAAATAAGGCTGGATATCCCTGCAGTGACTTGAATGCAGGCTCGTCTTGCATCTCCCAAGATGAAAGGATGTCTGAATCCCCTGTGGAGACCACAGAGAAAGACCTAGTTCCCCACCTCATCGCGACCGGAGGCCTCACATCCTTTGAAAACTCCAGAGGTACGCTGAGATCAGTGCCTCCAAAGGAGACGATGCCTGACTCCTCGTGAGACTTGATAGGAGTCCCAGGATTACTGTGGCACGTGGAAAGGGACCCTTGGTCTCGCGCCTCAGCTGGAGAGGCGTCCCAATTGCCTTGCCAAGCCTCGAGGAGAATGCAGAGTTGTGTCTCGCAACTAGGCAAGAGTCCTGACGTGGCTGAACAAACACGTGTGTGGAAGGGCCATCCCCGTCGTAACTCGAGAATATAACCCAGGTTCCCGCCGCAACTCGAGAAAAACCATGAGACTTCCCCCTCGCCGCGAGATGAGGCCCGATTCCCCTGCACTGCGTGCAGAGCAATTCTGTGTTGCACATCACACATGAAAGGAGCCTTGATTTCCTTCATGGCACTCCAGAGAAACCCCAAGAACACTGTTTCAAGGATAGAGGGATCCTGAGGTCACTGTAGCAACACGAAAGAGCTCCGTGGACCAAAAATCAACTCGAGATGAGAGGTTAGTCCCTGGCTTCGACTCCAGAGGAATACCACCTTACCACAAGCACCTCAAGCGGAGGCTTCTCTCAGCTCTAGGTATGTGAGAGGGACCCTGAGTTTGCGGCCTCAAGTGGAATGGACACCGCGATGCCCTGACGCGAAATAAGGCTGGATATCCCTGCAGTGGCTTGAATGCAGGCTCGTCTTGCATCTCCCAAGATGAAAGGATGTCTGAATCCCCTGTGGAGACCACAGAGAAAGACCTAGTTCCCCACCTCATCGCGACCGGAGGCCTCACATCCTTTGAAAACTCCAGAGGTACGCGGAGATCAGTGCCTCCAAAGGAGACGATGTCTGACTCCTCGTGAAACTTGATAGGAGTCCCAGGATTCTTGTGGCACGTGGAAAGGGAACCTTGGTCTCCCGCCTCAGCTGGAGAGGCGTTCCAATTGCCCTGCCAAGCCTCGAGGAGAATCCCGAGTTGTCCCTCGCAACTAGGCAGGAGTCCTGACGTGGCTGAACAAACACGTGGGTGGAAGGGCCATCCCCGTCGTAACTCGAGAATATACCCCAGGTTCCCGCCGCAACTCGAGAAAAACCATGAGACTTCCCCCTCGTTGCGAGATGAGGCCCGATTCCCCTGTACTGCGTGCAGAGCAATTCCGTCTTGCACATCACACATGAAAGGAGCCTTGATTTCCTTCATGGCACTCCAGAGAAACCCCAAGAACACTGTTTCAAGGATAGAGGGATCCTGAGGTCACTGCAGCAACACGAAAGAACTCTGTGGACCAAAAATCAACTCGAAAAGAGAGGTTAGTCCCTGGATTCGTCTCCAGAGGAATACCACCTTACCACAAGCACCTCAAGAGGAGGCTTCTCTCAGCTCTAGGTATGTGAGAGGGACCCTGAGTTTCCGGCCTCAAGTGGAATGGACACCGCGATGCCCTGACTCGAAATAAGGCCGGATATCCCTGCAGTGACTTGAATGCAGGCTCGTCTTGCATCTCCCAGGACGAAAGGATGTCTGAATCCCCTGTGGAGACCACAGAGAAAGACCTAATTCCCCACCTCATCGCGACCGGAGGCCTCACATCCTTTGAAAACTCCAGAGGTACGTGGAGATCAGTGCCTCCAAAGGAGACGATGCCTGACTCCTCGTGAAACTTGATAGGAGTCCCAGGATACCTGTGGCACTTGGAAAGGGACACTTGGTCTCCCGCCTCAGCTGCAGAGGCGTCCCAATTGCCCTGCCAAGCCTCGAGGAGAATCCAGAGTTGTCCCTCGCAACTAGGCAGGAGTCCTGACGTCGCTGAAGAAACACGTGTGTGGAAGGGCCATCCCCGTCGTAACTCGAGAATATACCCCAGGTTCCCGCCGCAACTCGAGAAAAACCATGAGACTTCCCCCTCGCCGCGAGATGAGGCCCGATTCCCCTGCACTGCGTGCAGAGCAATTCCGTTTTGCACATCACACATGAAAGGAGCCTTGATTTCCTTGATGGCACTCCAGAGAAACACCAAGAACACTGTTTCAAGGCTAGAGGGACCCTGAGGTCACTGTAGCAACACGAAAGAGCTCCGTGGGCCAAAAATCAACTCGAGATGAGAGGTTAGTCTTGGCTTCGACTCCAGAGGAATACCACCTTACCACAAGCACCTCAAGAGGAGGCTTCTCTCAGCTCTAGGTATGTGAGAGGGACCCTGAGTTTCCGGCCTCAAGTGGAATGGACACCGCGATGCCCTGACTCGAAATAAGGCCGGATATCCCTGCAGTGACTTCAATGCAGGCTCGTCTTGCATCTCCCAAGAAAGGATGTCTGAATCCCCTGTGGAGACCACAGAGAAAGACCTAGTTCCCCACCTCATCGCGACCGGAGGCCTCACATCCTTTGAAAACTCCAGAGGTACGCGGAGATCAGTGCCTCCAAAGGAGACGATGCCTGACTCCTCGTGAAACTTGATAGGAGTCCCAGGATTCTTGTGGCACGTGGAAAGAGACCCTTGGTCTCCCGCCTCAGCTGGAGAGGCGTTCCAATTGCCCTGCCAAGCCTCGAGGAGAATCCCGAGTTGTCCCTCGCAACTAGGCAGGAGTCCTGACGTGGCTGAACAAACACGTGGGTGGAAGGGCCATCCCCGTCGTAACTCGAGAATATACCCCAGGTTCCCGCCGCAACTCGAGAAAAACCATGAGACTTCCCCCTCGATGCGAGATGAGGCCCGATTCCCCTGTACTGCGTGCAGAGCAATTCCGTCTTGCACATCACACATGAAAGGAGCCTTGATTTCCTTGATGGCACTCCAGAGAAACCCCAAGAACACTGTTTCAAGGTTAGAGGGATCCTGAGGTCACTGTAGCAACACGAAAGAACTCTGTGGACCAAAAATCAACTCGAAAAGAGAGGTTAGTCCCTGGATTCGTCTCCAGAGGAATAACACCTTACCACAAGCACCTCAAGAGGATGCTTCTCTCAGCTCTAGGTATGTGAGAGGGACCCTGAGTTTGCGGCCTCAAGTGGAATGGACACCGCGATGCCCTGACTCGAAATAAGGCCGGATATCCCTGCAGTGACTTCAATGCAGGCTCGTCTTGCATCTCCCAGGACGAAAGGATGTCTGAATCCCCTGTGGAAAGCACAGAGAAAGACTTAGTTCCCCACCTCATCGCGACCGATAGCCTCACATCCTTTGAAAACTCCAGAGGTACGCGGAGATCAGTGCCTCCAAAGGAGACGATGCCTGACTCCTCGTGAAACTTGATAGGAGTCCCAGGATTCCTGTGGCACTTGGAAAGGGCCACTTGGTCTCCCGCCTCAGCTGGAGAGGCGTCCCAATTGCCCTGCGAAGCCTCGAGGAGAATCCAGAGTTGTCCCTCGCAACTAGGCAGGAGTCCTGACGTCGCTGAAGAAACACGTGGGGGGAAGGGCCATCCCCGTCGTAACTCGAGAATATACCCCAGGTTCCCGCCGCAACTCGAGAAAAACCATGAGACTTCCCCCTCGCCGCGAGATGAGGCCCGATTCCCCTGCACTGCGTGCAGAGCAATTCCGTGTTGCACATCACACATGAAAGGAGCCTTGATTTCCTTGATGGCACTCCAGAGAAACCCCAAGAACACTGTTTCAAGGCTAGAGGGATCCTGAGGTCACTGTAGCAACACGAAAGAGCTCCGTGGGCCAAAAATCAACTCGAGATGAGAGGTTAGTCCCTGGCTTCGACTCCAGAGGAATACCACCTTACCACAAGCACCTCAAGAGGAGGCTTCTCTCAGCTCTAGGTATGTGAGAGGGACCCTGAGTTTGCGGCCTCAAGTGGAATGGACACCGCGATGCCCTGACGCGAAATAAGGCTGGATATCCCTGCAGTGACTTGAATGCAGGCTCGTCTTGCATCTCCCAAGATGAAAGGATGTCTGAATCCCCTGTGGAGACCACAGAGAAAGACCTAGTTCCCCACCTCATCGCGACCGGAGGCCTCACATCCTTTGAAAACTCCAGAGGTACGCTGAGATCAGTGCCTCCAAAGGAGACGATGCCTGACTCCTCGTGAAACTTGATAGGAGTCCCAGGATTCCTGTGGCACGTGGAAAGGGACCCTTGGTCTCGCGCCTCAGCTGGAGAGGCGTCCCAATTGCCTTGCCAAGCCTCGAGGAGAATGCAGAGTTGTGTCTCGCAACTAGGCAAGAGTCCTGACGTGGCTGAACAAACACGTGTGTGGAAGGGCCATCCCCGTCGTAACTCGAGAATATACCCCAGGTTCCCGCCGCAACTCGAGAAAAACCATGAGACTTCCCCCTCGCCGCGAGATGAGGCCCGATTCCCCTGCACTGCGTGCAGAGCAATTCTGTGTTGCACATCACACATGAAAGGAGCCTTGATTTCCTTCATGGCACTCCAGAGAAACCCCAAGAACACTGTTTCAAGGCTAGAGGGATCCTGAGGTCACTGTAGCAACACGAAAGAGCTCTGTGGACCAAGAATCAACACGAGATGAGAGGTTAGTCCCTGGCTTCGACTCCAGAGGAATACCACCTTACCACAAGCACCTCAAGAGGAGGCTTCTCTCAGCTCTAGGTATGTGAGAGGGATCCTGAGTTTGCGGCCTCAAGTGGAATGGACACCGCGATGCCCTGACTCGAAATAAGGCCGGATATCCCTGCAGTGACTTGAATGCAGGCTCGTCTTGCTTCTCCCAAGAAGAAAGGATGTCTGAATCCCCTGTGGAGACCACAGAGAAAGACCTAGTTCCCCACCTCATCGCGACCGGAGGCCTCACATTCTTTGAAAACTCCAGAGGTACGCGGAGATCAGTGCCTCCAAAGGAGACGATGCCTGACTCCTGGTGAAACTTGATAGGAGTCCCAGGATTCTTGTGGCACGTGGAAAGAGACCCTTGGTCTCCCGCCTCAGCTGGAGAGGCGTTCCAATTGCCCTGCCAAGCCTCGAGGAGAATCCCGAGTTGTCCCTCGCAACTAGGCAGGAGTCCTGACGTGGCTGAACAAACACGTGGGTGGAAGGGCCATCCCCGTCGTAACTCGAGAATATACCCCAGGTTCCCGCCGCAACTCGAGAAAAACCATGAGACTTCCCCCTCGATGCGAGATGAGGCCCGATTCCCCTGTACTGCGTGCAGAGCAATTCGGTCTTGCACATCACACATGAAAGGAGCCTTGATTTCCTTGATGGCACTCCAGAGAAACCCCAAGAACACTGTTTCAAGGCTAGAGGGATCCTGAGGTCACTGTAGCAACACGAAAGAACTCTGTGGACCAAAAATCAACTCGAAAAGAGAGGTTAGTCCCTGGATTCGTCTCCAGAGGAATACCACCTTACCACAAGCACCTCAAGAGGAGGCTTCTCTCAGCTCTAGGTATGTGAGAGGGACCCTGAGTTTGCGGCCTCAAGTGGAATGGACACCGCGATGCCCTGACTCGAAATAAGGCCGGATATCCCTGCAGTGACTTCAATGCAGGCTCGTCTAGCATCTCCCAGGACGAAAGGATGTCTGAATCCCCTGTGGAAAGCACAGAGAAAGACTTAGTTCCCCACCTCATCGCGACCGATAGCCTCACATCCTTTGAAAACTCCAGAGGTACGCGGAGATCAGTGCCTCCAAAGGAGACGATGCCTGACTCCTCGTGAAACTTGATAGGAGTCCCAGGATTCCTGTGGCACTTGGAAAGGGCCACTTGGTCTCCCGCCTCAGCTGGAGAGGCGTCCCAATTGCCCTGCCAAGCCTCGAGGAGAATCCCGAGTTGTCTCTCGCAACTAGGCAGGAGTCCTGACGTCGCTGAAGAAACACGTGGGTGGAAGGGCCATCCCCGTCGTAACTCGAGAATATACCCCAGGTTCCCGCCGCAACTCGAGAAAAACCATGAGACTTCCCCCTCGCCGCGAGATGAGGCCCGATTCCCCTGCACTGCGTGCAGAGCAATTCCGTGTTGCACATCACACATGAAAGGAGCCTTGATTTCCTTGATGGCACTCCAGAGAAACCCCAAGAACACTGTTTCAAGGCTAGAGGGATCCTGAGGTCACTGTAGCAACACGAAAGAGCTCCGTGGACCAAAAATCAACTCGAGATGAGAGGTTAGTCCCTGGCTTCGACTCCAGAGGAATACCACCTTACCACAAGCACCTCAAGAGGAGGCTTCTCTCAGCTCTAGGTATGTGAGAGGGACCCTGAGTTTCCGGCCTCAAGTGGAATGGACACCGCGATGCCCTGACGCGAAATAAGGCTGGATATCCCTGCAGTGACTTGAATGCAGGCTCGTCTTGCATCTCCCAAGATGAAAGGATGTCTGAATCCCCTGTGGAGACCACAGAGAAAGACCTAGTTCCCCACCTCATCGCGACCGGAGGCCTCACATCCTTTGAAAACTCCAGAGGTACGCGGAGATCAGTGCCTCCAAAGGAGACGATGTCTGACTCCTCGTGAAACTTGATAGGAGTCCCAGGATTCTTGTGGCACGTGGAAAGGGAACCTTGGTCTCCCGCCTCAGCTGGAGAGGCGTTCCAATTGCCCTGCCAAGCCTCGAGGAGAATCCCGAGTTGTCCCTCGCAACTAGGCAGGAGTCCTGACGTGGCTGAAGAAACACGTGGGTGGAAGGGCCATCCCCGTCGTAACTCGAGAATATACCCCAGGTTCCCGCCGCAACTCGAGAAAAACCATGAGACTTCCCCCTCGATGAGAGATGAGGCCCGATTCCCCTGTACTGCGTGCAGAGCAATTCCGTCTTGCACATCACACATGAAAGGAGCCTTGATTTCCTTGATGGCACTCCAGAGAAACCCCAAGAACACTGTTTCAAGGATAGAGGGATCCTGAGGTCACTGTAGCAACACGAAAGAACTCTGTGGACCAAAAATCAACTCGAAAAGAGAGGTTAGTCCCTGGATTCGTCTCCAGAGGAATACCACCTTACCACAAGCACCTCAAGAGGAGGCTTCTCTCAGCTCTAGGTATGTGAGAGGGACCCTGAGTTTGCGGCCTCAAGTGGAATGGACACCGCGATGCCCTGACTCGAAATAAGGCCGGATATCCCTGCAGTGACTTCAATGCAGGCTCGTCTTGCATCTCCCAGGACGAAAGGATGTCTGAATCCCCTGTGGAAAGCACAGAGAAAGACTTAGTTCCCCACCTCATCGCGACCGATAGCCTCATATCCTTTGAAAACTCCAGAGGTACGCGGAGATCAGTGCCTCCAAAGGAGACGATGCCTGACTCCTCGTGAAACTTGATAGGAGTCCCAGGATTCCTGTGGCACTTGGAAAGGGCCACTTGGTCTCCCGCCTCAGCTGGAGAGGCGTCCCAATTGCCCTGCCAAGCCTCGAGGAGAATCCAGAGTTGTCCCTCGCAAGTAGGCAGGAGTCCTGACGTCGCTGAAGAAACACGTGTGTGGAAGGGCCATCCCCGTCGTAACTGGAGAATATACCCCAGGTTCCCGCCGCAACTCGAGAAAAACCATGAGACTTCCCCCTCGCCGCGAGATGAGGCCCGATTCCCGTGCACTGCGTGCAGAGCAATTCCGTGTTGCACATCACACATGAAAGGAGCCTTGATTTCCTTGATGGCACTCCAGAGAAACCCCAAGAACACTGTTTCAAGGCTAGAGGGATCCTGAGGTCACTGTAGCAACACGAAAGAGCTCCGTGGGCCAAAAATCAACTCGAGATGAGAGGTTAGTCCCTGGCTTCGACTCCAGAGGAATACAACCTTACCACAAGCACCTCAAGAGGAGGCTTCTCTCAGCTCTAGGTATGTGAGAGGTACCCTGAGTTTCCGGCCTCAAGTGGAATGGACACCGCGATGCCCTGACGCGAAATAAGGCTGGATATCCCTGCAGTGACTTGAATGCAGGCTCGTCTTGCATCTCCCAAGATGAAAGGATGTCTGAATCCCCTGTGGAGACCACAGAGAAAGACCTAGTTCCCCACCTCATCGGGACCGGAGGCCTCACATCCTTTGAAAACTCCAGAGGTACGCGGAGATCAGTGCCTCCAAAGGAGACGATGTCTGACTCCTCGTGAAACTTGATAGGAGTCCCAGGATTCTTGTGGCACGTGGAAAGGGAACCTTGGTATCCCGCCTCAGCTGGAGAGGCGTTCCAATTGCCCTGCCAAGCCTCGAGGAGAATCCCGAGTTGTCCCTCGCAACTAGGCAGGAGTCCTGACGTGGCTGAACAAACACGTGGGTGGAAGGGCCATCCCCGTCGTAACTCGAGTATATACCCCACGTTCCCGCCGCAACTCGAGAAAAACCATGAGACTTCCCCCTCGATGCGAGATGAGGCCCGATTCCCCTGTACTGCGTGCAGAGCAATTCCGTCTTGCACATCACACATGAAAGGAGCCTTGATTTCCTTGATGGCACTCCAGAGAAACCCCAAGAACACTGTTTCAAGGATAGAGGGATCCTGAGGTCACTGTAGCAACACGAAAGAACTCTGTGGACCACAAATCAACTCGAAAAGAGAGGTTAGTCCCTGGATTCGTCTCCAGAGGAATACCACCTTACCACAAGCACCTCAAGAGGAGGCTTCTCTCAGCTCTAGGTATGTGAGAGGGACCCTGAGTTTGCGGCCTCAAGTGGAATGGACACCGCGATGCCCTGACTCGAAATAAGGCCGGATATCCGTGCAGTGACTTCAATGCAGGCTCGTCTTGCATCTCCCAGGACGAAAGGATGTCTGAATCCCCTGTGGAAAGCACAGAGAAAGACTTAGTTCCCCACCTCATCGCGACCGATAGCCTCACATCCTTTGAAAACTCCAGAGGTACGCGGAGATCAGTGCCTCCGAAGGAGATGATGCCTGACTCCTCGTGAAACTTGATAGGAGTCCCAGGATTCCTGTGGCACTTGGAAAGGGACACTTGGTCTCCCGCCTCAGCTGGAGAGGCGTCCCAATTGCCCTTCCAATCATCGAGGAGAATCCAGAGTTGTCCCTCGCAACTAGGCAGGAGTCCTGACGTCGCTGAAGAAACACGTGGGTGGAAGGGCCATCCACGTCGTAACTCGAGAATATACCCCAGGTTCCCGCCGCAACTCGAGAAAAACCATGAGACTTCCCCCTCGCCGCGAGATGAGGCCCGATTCCCCTGCACTGCGTGCACAGCAATTCCGTGTTGCACATCACATGAAAGGAGCCTTGATTTCCTTGATGGCACTCCAGAGAAACCCCAAGAACACTGTTTCAAGGATAGAGGGATCCTGAGGTCACTGTAGCAACACGAAAGAGCTCCGTGGGCCAAAAATCAACTCGAGATGAGAGGTTAGTCCCTGGCTTCGACTCCAGAGGAATACCACCCTACCACAAGCACCTCAAGAGGAGGCTTCTCTCAGCTCTAGGTATGTGAGAGGGACCCTGAGTTTGCGGCCTCAAGTGGAATGGACACCGCGATGCCCTGACTCGAAATAAGGCCGGATATCCCTGCAGTGACTTCAATGCAGGCTCGTCTAGCATCTCCCAGGACGAAAGGATGTCTGAATCCCCTGTGGAAAGCACAGAGAAAGACTTAGTTCCCCACCTCATCGCGACCGATAGCCTCACATCCTTTGAAAACTCCAGAGGTACGCGGAGATCAGTGCCTCCAAAGGAGACGATGCCTGACTCCTCGTGAAACTTGATAGGAGTCCCAGGATTCCTGTGGCACTTGGAAAGGGCCACTTGGTCTCCCGCCTCAGCTGGAGAGGCGTCCCAATTGCCCTGCCAAGCCTCGAGGAGAATCCCGAGTTGTCTCTCGCAACTAGGCAGGAGTCCTGACGTCGCTGAAGAAACACGTGGGTGGAAGGGCCATCCCCGTCGTAACTCGAGAATATACCCCAGGTTCCCGCCGCAACTCGAGAAAAACCATGAGACTTCCCCCTCGCCGCGAGATGAGGCCCGATTCCCCTGCACTGCGTGCAGAGCAATTCCGTGTTGCACATCACACATGAAAGGAGCCTTGATTTCCTTGATGGCACTCCAGAGAAACCCCAAGAACACTGTTTCAAGGCTAGAGGGATCCTGAGGTCACTGTAGCAACACGAAAGAGCTCCGTGGGCCAAAAATCAACTCGAGATGAGAGGTTAGTCCCTGGCTTCGACTCCAGAGGAATACCACCTTACCACAAGCACCTCAAGAGGAGGCTTCTCTCAGCTCTAGGTATGTGAGAGGGACCCTGAGTTTCCGGCCTCAAGTGGAATGGACACCGCGATGCCCTGACGCGAAATAAGGCTGGATATCCCTGCAGTGACTTGAATGCAGGCTCGTCTTGCATCTCCCAAGATGAAAGGATGTCTGAATCCCCTGTGGAGACCACAGAGAAAGACCTAGTTCCCCACCTCATCGCGACCGGAGGCCTCACATCCTTTGAAAACTCCAGAGGTACGCGGAGATCAGTGCCTCCAAAGGAGACGATGCCTGACTCCTCGTGAAACTTGATAGGAGTCCCAGGATTCTTGTGGCACGTTTAAAGGGACCCTTTGTCTCCCGCCTCAGCTGGAGAGGCGTTCCAATTGCCCTGCCAAGCCTCGAGGAGAATCCCGAGTTTTCCCTCACAACTAGGCAGGAGTCCTGACGTGGCTGAACAAACACGTGGGTGGAAGGGCCATCCCCGTCATAACTCGAGAATATACCCCAGGTTCCCGCCGCAACTCGAGAAAAACCATGAGACTTCCCCCTCAATGCGAGATGAGGCCCGATTCCCCTGTTCTGCGTGTAGAACAATTCCGTCTTGCACATCACACATGAAAGGAGCCTTGATTTCCTTGATGGCACTCCAGAGAAACCCCAAGAACACTGTTTCAAGGCTAGAGGGATCCTGAGGTCACTGTAGCAACACGAAAGAGCTTCGTGGACCAAAAATCAACTCGTGATGAGAGGTTAGTCCCTGGCTTCGACTCCAGAGGAATACCACCTTACCACAAGCACCTCAAGAGGAGGCTTCTCTCAGCTCTAGGTATGTGAGAGGGACCCTGAGTTTGCGGCCTCAAGTGGAATGGACACCGCGATGCCCTGACTTGAAATAAGGCCGGATATCCCTGCAGTGACTGGAATGCAGGCTCGTCTTGCATCTCCCAAGACGAAAGGGTGTCTGAATCCCCTGTGGAGACCACAGAGAAAGACGTAGTTCCCCACCTCATCGCGACAGGAGGCCTCAAATCCTTTGAAAACTCCAGAGGTATGCGGAGATCAGTGCCTCCAAAGGAGACGATGCCTGACTCCTCGTGAAACTTGATAGGAGACCCAGGATTTCTGTGGCACGTGGAAAGGGACCCTTGGTCTCCCGTCTCAGCTGGAGAGGCGTCCCAATTGCCCTGCAAAGCCTCGAGGAGAATCCCGAGTTGTCCCTCACAACTAGGCAGGAGTCCTGACATGGCTGATCACACACGTGTGTGGAAGGGCCATCCCCGTCGTAACTCGAGAATATACCCCAGGTTCCCGCCGCAACTCGAGAAAAACCATGAGACTTCCCCCTCGCCGCGAGATGAGGCCCGATTCCCCTGTACTGCGTGCAGAGCAATTCCGTGTTGCACATCACACATGAAAGGAGCCTTGATTTCCTTGATGGCACTCCAGAGAAACCCCAAGAACACTGTTTCAAGGATAGAGGGATCCTGAGGTCACTGTAGCAACACGAAAGAACTCTGTGGACCAAAAATCAACTCGAAAAGAGAGGTTAGTCCCTGGATTCGTCTCCAGAGGAATACCACCTTACCACAAGCACCTCAAGAGGAGGCTTCTCTCAGCTCTAGGTATGTGAGAGGGACCCTGAGTTTGCGGCCTCAAGTGGAATGGACACCGCGATGCCCTGACTCGAAATAAGGCCGGATATCCCTGCAGTGACTGGAATGCAGGCTCGTCTTGCATCTCCCAAGACGAAAGGGTGTCTGAATCCCCTGTGGAGACCACAGAGAAAGACCTAGTTCCCCACCTCATCGCGACCGGAGGCCTCACATCCTTTGAAAACTCCAGAGGTACGCGGAGATCAGTGCCTCCAAAGGAGACGATGCCTGACTCCTCGTGAAACTTGATAGGAGTCCCAGGATTCCTGTGGCACTTGGAAAGGGACCCTTGGTCTCCCGCCTCAGCTGGAGAGGCGTCCCAATTGCCTTGCCAAGCCTCGAGGAGAATCCCGAGTTGTGTCTCGCAACTAGGCAAGAGTCCTGACGTGGCTCAACAAACACGTGGGTGGAAGGGCCATCCCCGTCGTAACTCGAGAATATACCCCAGGTTCCCGCCGCAACTCGAGAAAAACCATGAGACTTCCCCCTCGCCGCGAGATGAGGCCCGATTCCCCTGCACTGCGTGCAGAGCAATTCTGTGTTGCACATCACACATGAAAGGAGCCTTGATTTCCTTCATGGCACTCCAGAGAAACCCCAAGAACACTGTTTCAAGGCTAGAGGGATCCTGAGGTCACTGTAGCAACACGAAAGAGCTCCGTGGACCAAGAATCAACACGAGATGAGAGGTTAGTCCCTGGCTTCGACTCCTGAGGAATACCACCTTACCACAAGCACCTCAAGAGGAGGCTTCTCTCAGCTCTAGGTATGTGAGAGGGACCCTGACTTTGCGGCCTCAAGTGGAATGGACACCGCGATGCCCTGACTCGAAATAAGGCCGGATATCCCTGCAGTGACTTCAATGCAGGCTCGTCTTGCATCTCCCAGGACGAAAGGATGTCTGAATCCCCTGTGGAAAGCACAGAGAAAGACTTAGTTCCCCACCTCATCGCGACCGATAGCCTCACATCCTTTGAAAACTCCAGAGGTACGCGGAGATCAGTGCCTCCAAAGGAGACGATGCCTGACTCCTCGTGAAACTTGATAGGAGTCCCAGGATTCCTGTGGCACTTGGAAAGGGACCCTTGGTCTCCCGCCTCAGCTGGAGAGGCGTCCCAATTGCCCTGCCAAGCCTCGAGGAGAATCCAGAGTCGTCCCTCGCAACTAGGCAGGAGTCCTGACGTCGCTGAAGAAACACGTGGGTGGAAGGGCCATCCCCGTCGTAACTCGAGAATATACCCCAGGTTCCCGCCGCAACTCGAGAAAAACCATGAGACTTCCCCCTCGCCACGAGATGAGGCGCGATTCCCCTGCACTGCGTGCAGAGCAATTCCGTGTTGCACATCACACATGAAAGGAGCCTTGATTTCCTTGATGGCACTCCAGAGAAACCCCAAGAACACTGTTTCAAGGCTAGAGGGATCCTGAGGTCACTGTAGCAACACGAAAGAGCTCCGTGGGCCAAAAATCAACTCGAGATGAGAGGTTAGTCCCTGGCTTCGACTCCAGAGGAATACCACCTTACCACAAGCACCTCAAGAGGAGGCTTCTCTCAGCTCTAGGGATGTGAGAGGGACCCTGAGATTGCGGCCTCAAGTGGAATGGACACCGCGATGCCCTGACGCGAAATAAGGCTGGATATCCCTGCAGTGACTTGAATGCAGGCTCGTCTTGCATCTCCCAAGATGAAAGGATGTCTGAATCCCCTGTGGAGACCACAGAGAAAGACCTAGTTCCCAACCTCATCGCGACCGGAGGCCTCACATCCTTTGAAAACTCCAGAGGTACGCGGAGATCAGTGCCTCCAAAGGAGACGATGCCTGACTCCTCGTGAAACTTGATAGGAGTCCCAGGATTCCTGTGGCACGTGGAAAGGGACCCTTGGTCTCCCGCCTCAGCTGGAGAGGCGTCCCAATTGCCTTGCCAAGCCTCGAGGAGAATCCCGAGTTGTGTCTCGCAACTAGGCAAGAGTCCTGACGTCGCTGAACAAACACGTGTGTGGAAGGGCCATTCTCGTCGTAACTCGAGAATATACCCCACGTTCCCGCCGCAACTCGAGAAAAACCATGAGACTTCCCCCTCGCCGCGAGATGAGGCCCGATTCCCCTGCACTGCGTGCAGAGCAATTTTGTGTTGCACATCACACATGAAAGGAGCCTTGATTTCCTCCATGGCACTCCAGAGCAACCCCAAGAACACTGTTTCAAGGCTAGAGGGATCTTGAGGTCACTGTAGCAACACGAAAGAGCTCCGTGGACCAAGAATCAACACGAGATGAGAGGTTAGTCCCTGGCTTCGACTCCTGAGGAAAACCACCTTACCACAAGCACCTCAAGAGGAGGCTTCTCTCAGCTCTAGGTATGTGAGAGGGACCCTGAGTTTGCGGCCTCAAGTGGAATGGACACCGCGATGCCCTGACTCGAAATAAGGCCGGATATCCCTGCAGTGACTTCAATGCAGGCTCGTCTTGCATCTCCCAGGACGAAAGGATGTCTGAATCCCCTGTGGAAAGCACAGAGAAAGACTTAGTTCCCCACCTCATCGCGACCGATAGCCTCACATCCTTTGAAAACTCCAGAGGTACGCGGAGATCAGTGCCTCCAAAGGAGACGATGCCTGACTCCTCGTGAAACTTGATAGGAGTCCCAGGATTCCTGTGGCACTTGGAAAGGGACCCTTGGTCTCCCGCCTCAGCTGGAGAGGCGTCCCAATTGCCCTGCCAAGCCTCGAGGAGAATCCAGAGTCGTCCATCGCAACTAGGCAGGAGTCCTGACGTCGCTGAAGAAACACGTGGGTGGAAGGGCCATCCCCGTCGTAACTCGAGAATATACCCCAGGTTCCCGCCGCAACTCGAGAAAAACCATGAGACTTCCCCCTCGCCACGAGATGAGGCGCGATTCCCCTGCACTGCGTGCAGAGCAATTCCGTGTTGCACATCACACATGAAAGGAGCCTTGATTTCCTTGATGGCACTCCAGAGAAACCCCAAGAACACTGTTTCAAGGCTAGAGGGATCCTGAGGTCACTGTAGCAACACGAAAGAGCTCCGTGGGCCAAAAATCAACTCGAGATGAGAGGTTAGTCCCTGGCTTCGACTCCAGAGGAATACCACCTTACCACAAGCACCTCAAGAGGAGGCTTCTCTCAGCTCTAGGGATGTGAGAGGGACCCTGAGATTGCGGCCTCAAGTGGAATGGACACCGCGATGCCCTGACGCGAAATAAGGCTGGATATCCCTGCAGTGACTTGAATGCAGGCTCGTCTTGCATCTCCCAAGATGAAAGGATGTCTGAATCCCCTGTGGAGACCACAGAGAAAGACCTAGTTCCCCACCTCATCGCGACCGGAGGCCTCACATCCTTTGAAAACTCCAGAGGTACGCGGAGATCAGTGCCTCCAAAGGAGACGATGCCTGACTCCTCGTGAAACTTGATAGGAGTCCCAGGATTCCTGTGGCACTTGGAAAGGGACACTTGGTCTCCCGCCTCAGCTGGAGAGGCGTCCCAATTGCCTTGCCAAGCCTCGAGGAGAATCCCGAGTTGTGTCTCGCAACTAGGCAAGAGTCCTGACGTGGCTGAACAAACACGTGTGTGGAAGGGCCATCCCCGTCGTAACTCGAGAATATACCCCAGGTTCCCGCCGCAACTCGAGAAAAACCATGAGACTTCCCCCTCGCCGCGAGATGAGGCCCGATTCCCCTGAACTGCGTGCAGAGCAATTCTGTGTTGCACATCACACATGAAAGGAGCCTTGATTTCCTTCATGGCACTCCAGAGCAACCCCAAGAACACTGTTTCAAGGCTAGAGGGATCCTGAGGTCACTGTAGCAACACGAAAGAGCTCCGTGGACCAAAAATCAACTCGAGATGAGAGGTTAGTCCCTGGCTTCGACTCCAGAGGAATACCACCTTACCAAAAGCACCTCAAGAGGAGGCTTCTCTCAGCTCTAGGTATGTGAGAGGGACCCTGAGTTTGCGGCCTCAAGTGGAATGGACACCGCGATGCCCTGACTCGAAATAAGGCCGGATATCCCTGCAGTGACTGGAATGCAGGCTCGTCTTGCATCTCTCAAGATGAAAGGATGTGTGAATCCCCTGTGGAGACCACAGAGAAAGAACTAGTTCCCCACCTCATCGCGACCGATAGCCTCACATCCTTTGAAAACTCCAGAGGTACGCAGAGATCAGTGCCTCCAAAGGAGACGATGCCTGACTCCTCGTGAAACTTGATAGGAGACCCAGGATTCCTGTGGCACGTGGAAAGGGACCCTTAGTCTCCCGTCTCAGGTGGAGAGGGGTCCCAATTGCCCTGAAAGAGTCGAGGAGAATCCCGAGTTGTCCCTCGCAACTAGGCAGGAGTCCTGACATGGCTTAACACACACGTGTGTGGAAGGGCCATCCCCGTCGTAACTCGAGAATATACCCCAGGTTCCCACCGCAACTCGAGAAAAACCATGAGACTTCCCCCTCGCCGCGAGATGAGGCCCGATTCCCCTGCACTGCGTGCAGAGCAATTCCGTGTTGCACATCACACATGAAAGGAGCCTTGATTTCCTTCATGGCACTCCAGAGAAACCCCAAGAACACTGTTTCAAGGCTAGAGGGATCCTGAGGTCACTGTAGCAACACGAAAGAGCTCCGTGGACCAAGAATCAACACGAGATGAGAGGTTAGTCCCTTGCTTCGACTCCTGAGGAATACCACCTTACCACAAGCACCTCAAGAGGAGGCTTCTCTCAGCTCTAGGTATGTGAGAGGGATCCTGAGTTTGCGGCCTCAAGTGGAATGGACACCGCGATGCCCTGACTCGAAATAAGGCCGGATATCCCTGCAGTGACTTGAATGCAGGCTCGTCTTGCATCTCCCAAGAAGAAAGGATGTCTGAATCCCCTGTGGAGACCACAGAGAAACACCTAGTTCCCCACCTCATCGCGACCGGAGGCCTCACATCCTTTGAAAACTCCAGAGGTACGCGGAGATAAGTGCCTCCAAAGGAGACGATGCCTGACTCCTCGTGAAACTTGATAGGAGTCCCAGGATTCTTGTGGCACGTGGAAAGGGACCCTTGGTCTCCCGCCTCAGCTGGAGAGGCGTTCCAATTGCCCTGCCAAGCCTCGAGGAGAATCCCGAGTTGTCCCTCGCAACTAGGCAGGAGTCCTGACGTGGCTGAACAAACACGTAGGTGGAAGGGCCATCCCCGTCGTAACTCGAGAATATACCCCAGGTTCCCGCCGCAACTCGAGAAAAACCATGAGACTTCCCCCTCGCTGCGAGATGAGGCCCGATTCCCCTGTACTGCGTGCAGAGCAATTCCGTCTTGCACATCACACATGAAAGGAGCCTTGATTTCCTTGATGGCACTCCAGAGAAACCCCAAGAACAGTGTTTCAAGGATAGCGGGATCCTGAGGTCACTGTAGCAACACGAAAGAACTCTGTGGACCAAAAATCAACTCGAAAAGAGGGGTTAGTCCCTGGATTCGTCTCCAGAGGAATACCACCTTACCACAAGCACCTCAAGAGGAGGCTTCTCTCAGCTCTAGGTATGTGAGAGGGACCCTGAGTTTGCGGCCTGAAGTGGAATGGACACCGCGATGCCCTGACGCGAAATAAGGCTGGATATCCCTGCAGTGACTTGAATGCAGGCTCGTCTTGCATCTCCCAAGATGAAAGGATGTCTGAATCCCCTGTGGAGACCACAGAGAAAGACCTAGTTCCCCACCTCATCGCGACCGGAGGCCTCACATCCTTTGAAAACTCCAGAGGTACGCGGAGATCAGTGCCTCCAAAGGAGACGATGCCTGACTCCTCGTGAAACTTGATAGGAGTCCCAGGATTCCTGTGGCACGTGGAAAGGGACCCTTGGTCTCCCGCCTGAGCTGGAGAGGCGTCCCAATTGCCTTGCCAAGCCTCGAGGAGAATGCCGAGTTGTGTCTCGCAACTAGGCAAGAGTCCTGACGTGGCTGAACAAACACGTGTGTGGAAGGGCCATCCCCGTCGTAACTCGAGAATATACCCCAGGTTCCCGCCGCAACTCGAGAAAAACCATGAGACTTCCCCCTCGCCGCGAGATGAGGCCCGATTCCCCTGCACTGCGTGCAGAGCAATTCTGTGTTGCACATCACACATGAAAGGAGCCTTGATTTCCTTGATGGCACTCCAGAGAAACCCCAAGAACACTGTTTCAAGGCTAGAGGGATCCTGAGGTCACTGTAGCAACACGAAAGAGCTCCGTGGACCAAAAATCAACTCGAGATGAGAGGTTAGTCCCTGGCTTCGACTCCAGAGGAATACCACCTTACCACAAGCACCTCAAGAGAAGGCTTCTCTCAGCTCTAGGTATGTGAGAGGGACCCTGAGTTTGTGGCCTCAAGTTGAATGGACACCGCGATGCCCTGACTCGAAATAAGGCCGGATATCCCTGCAGTGACTGGAATGCAGGCTCGTCTTGCATCTCCCAAGACGAAAGGGTGTCTGAATCCCCTGTGGAGACCACAGAGAAAGACCTAGTTCCCCACCTCATCGCGACAGGAGGCCTCAAATCCTTTGAAAACTCCAGAGGTATGCGGAGATCAGTGCCTCCAAAGGAGACGATGCCTGACTCCTCGTGAAACTTGATAGGAGTCCCAGGATTCCTGTGGCACGTGGAAAGGGACCCTTGGTCTCCCGCCTGAGCTGGAGAGGCGTCCCAATTGCCTTGCCAAGCCTCGAGGAGAATGCCGAGTTGTGTCTCGCAACTAGGCAAGAGTCCTGACGTGGCTGAACAAACACGTGTGTGGAAGGGCCATCCCCGTCGTAACTCGAGAATATACCCCAGGTTCCCGCCGCAACTCGAGAAAAACCATGAGACTTCCCCCTCGCCGCGAGATGAGGCCCGATTCCCCTGCACTGCGTGCAGAGCAATTCCGTGTTGCACATCACACATGAAAGGAGCCTTGATTTCCTTGATGGCACTCCAGAGAAACCCCAAGAACACTGTTTCAAGGCTAGAGGGATCCTGAGGTCACTGTAGCAACACGAAAGAGCTCCGTGGACCAAGAATCAACACGAGATGAGAGGTTAGTCCCTGGCTTCGACTCCTGAGGAATACCACCTTACCACAAGCACCTCAAGAGGACGCTTCTCTCAACTCTAGGTATGTGAGAGGGATCCTGAGTTTGCGGCCTCAAGTGGAATGGACACCGCGATGCCCTGACTCGAAATAAGGCCGGATATCCCTGCAGTGACTTGAATGCAGGCTCGTCTTGCATCTCCCAAGAAGAAAGGATGTCTGAATCCCCTGTGGAGACCACAGAGAAACACCTAGTTCCCCACCTCATCGCGACCGGAGGCCTCACATCCTTTGAAAACTCCAGAGGTACGCGGAGATCAGTGCCTCCAATGGAGACGATGCCTGACTCCTCGTGAAACTTGATAGGAGTCCCAGGATTCTTGTGGCACGTGGAAAGGGACCCTTGGTCTCCCGCCTCAGCTGGAGAGGCGTTCCAATTGCCCTGCCAAGCCTCGAGGAAAATCCCGCGTTGTCCCTCGCAACTAGGCAGGAGTCCTGACGTGGCTGAACAAACACGTGGGTGGAAGGGCCATCCCCGTCGTAACTCGAGAATATACCCCAGGTTCCCGCCGCAACTCGAGAAAAACCATGAGACTTCCCCCTCGCCGCGAGATGAGGCCCGATTCCCCTGCACTGCGTGCAGAGCAATTCTGTGTTGCACATCACACATGAAAGGAGCCTTGATTTCCTTGATGGCACTCCAGAGAAACCCCAAGAACACTGTTTCAAGGCTAGAGGGATCCTGAGGTCACTGTAGCAACACGAAAGAGCTCCGTGGACCAAAAATCAACTCGAGATGAGAGGTTAGTCCCTGGCTTCGACTCCAGAGGAATACCACCTTACCACAAGCACCTCAAGAGGAGGCTTCTCTCAGCTCTAGGTATGTGAGAGGGACCCTGAGTTTGTGGCCTCAAGTGGAATGGACACCGCGATGCCCTGACTCGAAATAAGGCCGGATATCCCTGCAGTGACTGGAATGCAGGCTCGTCTTGCATCTCCCAAGACGAAAGGGTGTCTGAATCCCCTGTGGAGACCACAGAGAAAGACCTAGTTCCCCACCTCATCGCGACAGGAGGCCTCAAATCCTTTGAAAACTCCAGAGGTATGCGGAGATCAGTGCCTCCAAAGGAGACGATGCCTGACTCCTCGTGAAACTTGATAGGAGACCCAGGATTCCCGTGGCACGTGGAAAGGGACCCTTGGTCTCCCGTCTCAGCTGGAGAGGCGTCCCAATTGCCCTGCCAAGCCTCGAGGAGAATCCCGAGTTGTCCCTCGCAACTAGGCAGGAGTCCTGACGTGGCTGAAGAAACACGTGGGTGGAAGGGCCATCCCCGTCGTAACTCGAGAATATACCCCAGGTTCCCGCCGCAACTCGAGAAAAACCATGAGACTTCCCCCTCGCCGCGAGATGAGGCCCGATTCCCCTGCACTGCGTGCAGAGCAATTCCGTGTTGCACATCACACATGAAAGGAGCCTTGATTTCCTTGATGACACTCCAGAGAAACCCCAAGAACACTGTTTCAAGGCTAGAGGGATCCTGAGGTCACTGTAGCAACACCAAAGAGCTCCG
Source organism: Cervus elaphus (assembly GCF_910594005.1). NCBI lineage: Eukaryota > Metazoa > Chordata > Mammalia > Artiodactyla > Cervidae > Cervus > Cervus elaphus. Next base: position 7,414,226 of record NC_057834.1, on the reverse strand, counting down.
GGGACCAAGAATCAACACGAGATGAGAGGTTAGTCCCTGGATTCGACTCCTGAGGAATACCACCTTACCACAAGCACCTCAAGAGGAGGCTTCTCTCAGCTCTAGGTATGTGAGAGGGATCCTGAGTTTGCGGCCTCAAGTGGAATGGACACCGCGATGCCCTGACTCGAAATAAGGCCGGATATCCCTGCAGTGACTTCAATGCAGGCTCGTCTTGCATCTCCCAGGACGAAAGGATGTCTGAATCCCCTGTGGAAAGCACAGAGAAAGACTTAGTTCCCCACCTCATCGCGACCTATAGCCTCACGTCCTTTGAAAACTCCAGAGGTACGCGGAGATCAGTGCCTCCAAAGGAGACGATGCCTGACTTCTCGTGAAACTTGATAGGAGTCCCAGGATTCCTGTGGCACTTGGAAAGGGAAACTTGGTCTCCCGCCTCAGCTGGAGAGGCGTCCCAATTGCCCTGCCAAGCCTCGAGGAGAATCCCGAGTTGTCCCTCGCAACTAGGCAGGAGTCCTGACGTCGCTGAAGAAACACGTGGGTGGAAGGGCCATCCCCGTCGTAACTCGAGAATATACCCCAGGTTCCCGCCGCAACTCGAGAAAAACCATGAGACTTCCCCCTCGCTGCGAGATGAGGCCCGATTCCCCTGCACTGCGTGCAGAGCAATTCCGTGTTGCACATCACACATGAAAGGAGCCTTGATTTCCTTGATGGCACTCCAGAGAAACCCCAAGAACACTGTTTCAAGGATAGAGGGATCCTGAGGTCACTGTAGCAACACGAAAGAGCTCCGTGGGCCAAAAATCAACACGAGATGAGAGGTTAGTCCCTGGCTTCGACTCCTGAGGAATACCACCTTACCACAAGCACCTCAAGAGGACGCTTCTCTCAACTCTAGGTATGTGAGAGGGATCCTGAGTTTGCGGCCTCAAGTGGAATGGACACCGCGATGCCCTGACTCGAAATAAGGCCGGATATCCCTGCAGTGACTTGAATGCAGGCTCGTCTTGCATCTCCCAAGAAGAAAGGATGTCTGAATCCCCTGTGGAGACCACAGAGAAACACCTAGTTCCCCACCTCATCGCGACCGGAGGCCTCACATCCTTTGAAAACTCCAGAGGTACGCGGAGATCAGTGCCTCCAATGGAGACGATGCCTGACTCCTCGTGAAACTTGATAGGAGTCCCAGGATTCTTGTGGCACGTGGAAAGGGACCCTTGGTCTCCCGCCTCAGCTGGAGAGGCGTTCCAATTGCCCTGCCAAGCCTCGAGGAAAATCCCGCGTTGTCCCTCGCAACTAGGCAGGAGTCCTGACGTGGCTGAACAAACACGTGGGTGGAAGGGCCATCCCCGTCGTAACTCGAGAATATACCCCAGGTTCCCGCCGCAACTCGAGAAAAACCATGAGACTTCCCCCTCGCCGCGAGATGAGGCCCGATTCCCCTGCACTGCGTGCAGAGCAATTCTGTGTTGCACATCACACATGAAAGGAGCCTTGATTTCCTTGATGGCACTCCAGAGAAACCCCAAGAACACTGTTTCAAGGATAGAGGGATCCTGAGGTCACTGTAGCAACACGAAAGAGCTCCGTGGACCAAAAATCAACTCGAGATGAGAGGTTAGTCCCTGGCTTCGACTCCAGAGGAATACCACCTTTCCACAAGCACCTCAAGAGGAGGCTTCTCTCAGCTCTAGGTATGTGAGAGGGACCCTGAGTTTGTGGCCTCAAGTGGAATGGACACCGCGATGCCCTGACTCGAAATAAGGCCGGATATCCCTGCAGTGACTGGAATGCAGGCTCGTCTTGCATCTCCCAAGACGAAAGGGTGTCTGAATCCCCTGTGGAGACCACAGAGAAAGACCTAGTTCCCCACCTCATCGCGACAGGAGGCCTCAAATCCTTTGAAAACTCCAGAGGTATGCGGAGATCAGTGCCTCCAAAGGAGACGATGCCTGACTCCTCGTGAAACTTGATAGGAGACCCAGGATTCCCGTGGCACGTGGAAAGGGACCCTTGGTCTCCCGTCTCAGCTGGAGAGGCGTCCCAATTGCCCTGCCAAGCCTCGAGGAGAATCCCGAGTTGTCCCTCGCAACTAGGCAGGAGTCCTGACGTGGCTGAAGAAACACGTGGGTGGAAGGGCCATCCCCGTCGTAACTCGAGAATATACCCCAGGTTCCCGCCGCAACTCGAGAAAAACCATGAGACTTCCCCCTCGCCGCGAGATGAGGCCCGATTCCCCTGCACTGCGTGCAGAGCAATTCCGTGTTGCACATCACACATGAAAGGAGCCTTGATTTCCTTGATGACACTCCAGAGAAACCCCAAGAACACTGTTTCAAGGCTAGAGGGATCCTGAGGTCACTGTAGCAACACCAAAGAGCTCCGGGGACCAAGAATCAACACGAGATGAGAGGTTAGTCCCTGGATTCGACTCCTGAGGAATACCACCTTACCACAAGCACCTCAAGAGGAGGCTTCTCTCAGCTCTAGGTATGTGAGAGGGATCCTGAGTTTGCGGCCTCAAGTGGAATGGACACCGCGATGCCCTGACTCGAAATAAGGCCGGATATCCCTGCAGTGACTTCAATGCAGGCTCGTCTTGCATCTCCCAGGACGAAAGGATGTCTGAATCCCCTGTGGAAAGCACAGAGAAAGACTTAGTTCCCCACCTCATCGCGACCTATAGCCTCACGTCCTTTGAAAACTCCAGAGGTACGCGGAGATCAGTGCCTCCAAAGGAGACGATGCCTGACTTCTCGTGAAACTTGATAGGAGTCCCAGGATTCCTGTGGCACTTGGAAAGGGAAACTTGGTCTCCCGCCTCAGCTGGAGAGGCGTCCCAATTGCCCTGCCAAGCCTCGAGGAGAATCCCGAGTTGTCCCTCGCAACTAGGCAGGAGTCCTGACGTCGCTGAAGAAACACGTGGGTGGAAGGGCCATCCCCGTCGTAACTCGAGAATATACCCCAGGTTCCCGCCGCAACTCGAGAAAAACCATGAGACTTCCCCCTCGCTGCGAGATGAGGCCCGATTCCCCTGCACTGCGTGCAGAGCAATTCCGTGTTGCACATCACACATGAAAGGAGCCTTGATTTCCTTGATGGCACTCCAGAGAAACCCCAAGAACACTGTTTCAAGGATAGAGGGATCCTGAGGTCACTGTAGCAACACGAAAGAGCTCCGTGGGCCAAAAATCAACACGAGATGAGAGGTTAGTCCCTGGCTTCGACTCCTGAGGAATACCACCTTACCACAAGCACCTCAAGAGGACGCTTCTCTCAACTCTAGGTATGTGAGAGGGATCCTGAGTTTGCGGCCTCAAGTGGAATGGACACCGCGATGCCCTGACTCGAAATAAGGCCGGATATCCCTGCAGTGACTTGAATGCAGGCTCGTCTTGCATCTCCCAAGAAGAAAGGATGTCTGAATCCCCTGTGGAGACCACAGAGAAACACCTAGTTCCCCACCTCATCGCGACCGGAGGCCTCACATCCTTTGAAAACTCCAGAGGTACGCGGAGATCAGTGCCTCCAATGGAGACGATGCCTGACTCCTCGTGAAACTTGATAGGAGTCCCAGGATTCTTGTGGCACGTGGAAAGGGACCCTTGGTCTCCCGCCTCAGCTGGAGAGGCGTTCCAATTGCCCTGCCAAGCCTCGAGGAAAATCCCGCGTTGTCCCTCGCAACTAGGCAGGAGTCCTGACGTGGCTGAACAAACACGTGGGTGGAAGGGCCATCCCCGTCGTAACTCGAGAATATACCCCAGGTTCCCGCCGCAACTCGAGAAAAACCATGAGACTTCCCCCTCGCCGCGAGATGAGGCCCGATTCCCCTGCACTGCGTGCAGAGCAATTCTGTGTTGCACATCACACATGAAAGGAGCCTTGATTTCCTTGATGGCACTCCAGAGAAACCCCAAGAACACTGTTTCAAGGCTAGAGGGATCCTGAGGTCACTGTAGCAACACGAAAGAGCTCCGTGGACCAAAAATCAACTCGAGATGAGAGGTTAGTCCCTGGCTTCGACTCCAGAGGAATACCACCTTACCACAAGCACCTCAAGAGGAGGCTTCTCTCAGCTCTAGGTATGTGAGAGGGACCCTGAGTTTGTGGCCTCAAGTGGAATGGACACCGCGATGCCCTGACTCGAAATAAGGCCGGATATCCCTGCAGTGACTGGAATGCAGGCTCGTCTTGCATCTCCCAAGACGAAAGGGTGTCTGAATCCCCTGTGGAGACCACAGAGAAAGACCTAGTTCCCCACCTCATCGCGACAGGAGGCCTCAAATCCTTTGAAAACTCCAGAGGTATGCGGAGATCAGTGCCTCCAAAGGAGACGATGCCTGACTCCTCGTGAAACTTGATAGGAGACCCAGGATTCCCGTGGCACGTGGAAAGGGACCCTTGGTCTCCCGTCTCAGCTGGAGAGGCGTCCCAATTGCCCTGCCAAGCCTCGAGGAGAATCCCGAGTTGTCCCTCGCAACTAGGCAGGAGTCCTGACGTCGCTGAAGAAACACGTGGGTGGAAGGGCCATCCCCGTCGTAACTCGAGAATATACCCCAGGTTCCCGCCGCAACTCGAGAAAAACCATGAGACTTCCCCCTCGCCGCGAGATGAGGCCCGATTCCCCTGCACTGCGTGCAGAGCAATTCCGTGTTGCACATCACACATGAAAGGAGCCTTGATTTCCTTGATGACACTCCAGAGAAACCCCAAGAACACTGTTTCAAGGCTAGAGGGATCCTGAGGTCACTGTAGCAACACCAAAGAGCTCCGGGGACCAAGAATCAACACGAGATGAGAGGTTAGTCCCTGGATTCGACTCCTGAGGAATACCACCTTACCACAAGCACCTCAAGAGGAGGCTTCTCTCAGCTCTAGGTATGTGAGAGGGATCCTGAGTTTGCGGCCTCAAGTGGAATGGACACCGCGATGCCCTGACTCGAAATAAGGCCGGATATCCCTGCAGTGACTTCAATGCAGGCTCGTCTTGCATCTCCCAGGACGAAAGGATGTCTGAATCCCCTGTGGAAAGCACAGAGAAAGACTTAGTTCCCCACCTCATCGCGACCGATAGCCTCACGTCCTTTGAAAACTCCAGAGGTACGCGGAGATCAGTGCCTCCAAAGGAGACGATGCCTGACTTCTCGTGAAACTTGATAGGAGTCCCAGGATTCCTGTGGCACTTGGAAAGGGAAACTTGGTCTCCCGCCTCAGCTGGAGAGGCGTCCCAATTGCCCTGCCAAGCCTCGAGGAGAATCCCGAGTTGTCCCTCGCAACTAGGCAGGAGTCCTGACGTCGCTGAAGAAACACGTGGGTGGAAGGGCCATCCCCGTCGTAACTCGAGAATATACCCCAGGTTCCCGCCGCAACTCGAGAAAAACCATGAGACTTCCCCCTCGCTGCGAGATGAGGCCCGATTCCCCTGCACTGCGTGCAGAGCAATTCCGTGTTGCACATCACACATGAAAGGAGCCTTGATTTCCTTGATGGCACTCCAGAGAAACCCCAAGAACACTGTTTCAAGGATAGAGGGATCCTGAGGTCACTGTAGCAACACGAAAGAGCTCCGTGGGCCAAAAATCAACTCGAGATGAGAGGTTAGTCCCTGGCTTCGACTCCTGAGGAATACCACCTTACTACAAGCACCTCAAGAGGAGGCTTCTCTCAGCTCTAGGTATGTGAGAGGGACCCTGAGTTTGCGGCCTCAAGTGGAATGGACACCGCGATGCCCTGACGCGAAATAAGGCTGGATATCCCTGCAGTGACTTGAATGCAGGCTCATCTTGCATCTCCCAAGAAGAAAGGATGTCTGAATCCCCTGTGGAGACCACAGAGAAAGACCTAGTTCCCCACTTCATCGCGACCGGAGGCCTCACATCCTTTGAAAACTCCAGATGTACGGGGAGATCAGTGCCTCCAAAGGAGACGATGCCTGACTCCTCGTGAAACTTGATAGGAGTCCCAGGATTCCTGTGGCACGTGGAAAGGGACACTTGGTCTCCCGCCTCAGCTGGAGAGGCGTCCCAATTGCCTTGCCAAGCCTCGAGGAGAATCCCGAGTTGTGTCTCGCAACTAGGCAAGAGTCCTGACGTGGCTGAACAAACACGTGTGTGGAAGGGCCATCACCGTCGTAACTCGAGAATATACCCCAGGTTCCCGCCGCAACTCGAGAAAAACCATGAGACTTCCCCTCGCCGCGAGATGAGGCCCGATTCCCCTGCACTGCGTGCAGAGCAATTCTGTGTTGCACATCACACATAAAAGGAGCCTTGATTTCCTTGATGGCACTCCAGAGAAACCCCAAGAACACTGTTTCAAGGCTAGAGGGATCCTGAGGTCACTGTAGCAACACGAAAGAGCTCCGTGGACCAAAAATCAACTCGAGATGAGAGGTTAGTCCCTGGCTTCGACTCCAGAGGAATACCACCTTACCACAAGCACCTCAAGAGGAGGCTTCTCTCAGCTCTAGGTATGTGAGAGGGACCCTGAGTTTGCGGCCTCAAGTGGAATGGACACCGCGATGCCCTGACTCGAAATAAGGCCGGATATCCCTGCAGTGACTGGAATGCAGGCTCGTCTTGCATCTCCCAAGACGAAAGGGTGTCTGAATCCCCTGTGGAGACCACAGAGAAAGACCTAGTTCCCCACCTCATCGCGACAGGAGGCCTCAAATCCTTTGAAAACTCCAGAGGTACGCGGAGATCAGTGCCTCCAAAGGAGAGGATGCCTGACTCCTCGTGAAACTTGATAGGAGACCCAGGATTCCTGTGGCACGTGGAAAGGGACCCTTGGTCTCCCGTCTCAGCTGGAGAGGCGTCCCAATTGCCCTGCCAAGCCTCGAGGAGAATCCCGAGTTGTCCCTCGCAACTAGGCAGGAGTCCTGACGTCGCTGAAGAAACACGTGGGTGGAAGGGCCATCCCCGTCGTAACTCGAGAATATACCCCAGGTTCCCGCCGCAACTCGAGAAAAACCATGAGACTTCCCCCTCGATGCGAGATGAGGCCCGATTCCCCTGTACTGCGTGCAGAGCAATTCCGTCTTGCACATCACACATGAAAGGAGCCTTGATTTCCTAAATGGCACTCCAGAGAAACCCCAAGAACACTGTTTCAAGGATAGAGGGATCCAGAGGTCACTGTAGCAACACGAAAGAACTCTGTGGACCAAAAATCAACTCGAAAAGAGAGGTTAGTCCCTGGATTCGTCTCCAGAGGAATACCACCTTACCACAAGCACCTCAAGAGGAGGCTTCTCTCAGCTCTAGGTATGTGAGAGGGACCCTGAGTTTGCGGCCTCAAGTGGAATGGACACCGCGATGCCCTGACTAGAAATAAGGCCGGATATCCCTGCAGTGACTTCAATGCAGGCTCGTCTTGCATCTCCCAGGACGAAAGGATGTCTGAATCCCCTGTGGAAAGCACAGAGAAAGACTTAGTTCCCCACCTCATCCCGACCGATAGCCTCACATCCTTTGAAAACTCCAGAGGTACGCGGAGATCAGTGCCTCCAAAGGAGACGATGCCTGACTTCTCGTGAAACTTGATAGGAGTCCCAGGATTCCTGTGGCACTTGGAAAGGGACACTTGGTCTCCCGCCTCAGCTGGAGAGGCGTCCCAATTGCCCTGCCAAGCCTCGAGGAGAATCCAGAGTTGTCCCTCGCAACTAGGCAGGAGTCCTGACGTTGCTGAAGAAACACGTGGGTGGAAGGGCCATCCCCGTCGTAACTCGAGAATATACCCAAGGTTCCCGCCGCAACTCGAGAAAAACCATGAGACTTCCCCCTCGCTGCGAGTTGAGGCCCGATTCCCCTGCACTGCGTGCAGAGCAATTCCGTGTTGCACATCACACATGAAAGGAGCCTTGATTTCCTTGATGGCACTCCAGAGAAACCCCAAGAACACTGTTTCAAGGCTAGAGGGATCCTGAGGTCACTGTAGCAACACGAAAGAGCTCCGTGGGCCAAAAATCAACTCGAGATGAGAGGTTAGTCCCTGGCTTCGACTCCAGAGGAATACCACCTTACCACAAGCACCTCAAGAGGAGGCTTCTCTCAGCTCTAGGTATGTGAGAGGGACCCTGAGTTTGCGGCCTCAAGTGGAATGGACACCGCGATGCCCTGACTCGAAATAAGGCTGGATATCCCTGCAGTGACTGGAATGCAGGCTCGTCTTGCATCTCCCAAGACGAAAGGGTGTCTGAATCCCCTGTGGAGACCACAGAGAAAGACCTAGTTCCCCACCTCATCGCGACAGGAGGCCTCAAATCCTTTGAAATCTCCAGAGGTATGCGGAGATCAGTGCCTCCAAAGGAGACGATGCCTGACTCCTCATGAAACTTGATAGGAGACCCAGGATTCCTGTGGCACGTGGAAAGGGACCCTTGGTCTCCCGTCTCAGCTGGAGAGGCGTCCCAATTGCCCTGCAAAGCCTCGAGGAGAATCCCGAGTTGTCCCTCGCAACTAGGCAGGAGTCCTGACGTGGCTGAACACACACGTGTGTGGAAGGGCCATCCCCGTCGTAACTCGAGAATATACCCCAGGTTCCCACCGCAACTCGAGAAAAACCATGAGACTTCCCCCTCGATGCGAGATGAGGCCCGATTCCCCTGTACTCCGTGCAGAGCAATTCCGTCTTGCACATCACACATGAAAGGAGCCTTGATTTCCTTGATGGCACTCCAGAGAAACCCCAAGAACACTGTTTCAAGGCTAGAGGGATCCTGAGGTCACTGTAGCAACACGAAAGAACTCTGTAGACCAAAAATCAACTCGAAAAGAGAGGTTAGTCCCTGGATTCTTCTCCAGAGGAATACCACCTTACCACAAGCACCTCAAGAGGAGGCTTCTCTCAGCTCTAGGTATGTGAGAGGGACCCTGAGTTTGGGGCCTCAAGTGGAATGGACACCGCGATGCTCTGACTCGAAATAAGGCCGGATATCCCTGCAGTGACTTCAATGCAGGCTCGTCTTGCATCTCCCAGGACGAAAGGATGTCTGAATCCCCTGTGGAAAGCACAGAGAAAGACTTAGTTCCCCACCTCATCGCGACCGATAGCCTCACATTCTTTGAAAACTCCAGAGGTACGCGGAGATCAGTGCCTCCAAAGGAGACGATGCCTGACTCCTCGTGAAACTTGATAGGAGTCCCAGGATTCCTGTGGCACTTGGAAAGGGACACTTGGTCTCCCGCCTCAGCTGGAGAGGCGTCCCAATTGCCCTGCCAAGCCTCGAGGAGAATCCAGAGATGTCCCTCGCAACTAGGCAGGAGTCCTGACGTCGCTGAAGAAACACGTGGGTGGAAGGGCCATCCCCGTCGTAACTCGAGAATATACCCCAGGTTCCCGCTGCAACTCGAGAAAAACCATGAGACTTCCCCCTCGCCACGAGATGAGGCCCGATTCCCCTGCACTGCGTGCAGAGCAATTCCGTGTTGCACATCACACATGAAAGGAGCCTTGATTTCCTTGATGGCACTCCAGAGAAACCCCAAGAACACTGTTTCAAGGCTAGAGGGATCCTGAGGTCACTGTAGCAACACGAAAGAGCTCCGTGGGCCAAAAATCAACTCGAGATGAGAGGTTAGTCCCTGGCTTCGACTCCAGAGGAATACCACCTTACCACAAGCACCTCAAGAGGAGGCTTCTCTCAGCTCTAGGTATGTGAGAGGGACCCTGAGTTTGCGGCCTCAAGTGGAATGGACACCGCGATGCCCTGACGCGAAATAAGGCTGGATATCCCTGCAGTGACTTGAATGCAGGCTCGTCTTCCATCTCCCAAGATGAAAGGTTGTCTGAATCCCCTGAGGAGACCACAGAGAAAGACCTAGTTCCCCACCTCATCGCGACCGGAGGCCTCACATCCTTTGAAAACTCCAGAGGTACGCGGAGATCAGTGCCTCCAAAGGAGACGATGCCTGACTCCTCGTGAAACTTGATAGGAGTCCCAGGATTCCTGTGGCACGTGGAAAGGGACCCTTGGTCTCCCGCCTCAGCTGGAGAGGCGTCCCAATTGCCTTGCCAAGCCTCGAGGAGAATCCCGAGTTGTGTCTCGCAACTAGGCAAGAGTCCTGACGTGGCTGAACAAACACGTGTGTGGAAGGGCCATCCCCGTCGTAACTGGAGAATATACCCCAGGTTCCCGCCGCAACTCGAGAAAAACCATGAGACTTCCCCCTCGCCGCGAGATGAGGCCCGCTTCCCCTGCACTGCGTGTAGAGCAATTCCGTGTTGCACATCACACATGAAAGGAGCCTTGATTTCCTTCATGGCACTCCAGAGAAACCCCAAGAACACTGTTTCAAGGCTAGAGGGATCCTGAGGTCACTGTAGCAACACAAAAGAGCTCCGTGGACCAAAAATCAACTCGAGATGAGAGGTTAGTCCCTGGCTTCGACTCCAGAGGAATACCACCTTACCACAAGCACCTCAAGAGGAGGCTTCTCTCAGCTCTAGGTATGTGAGAGGGACCCTGAGTTTGCGGCCTCAAGTGGAATGGACACCGCGATGCCCTGACGCGAAATAAGGCTGGATATCCCTGCAGTGACTTGAATGCAGGCTCGTCTTGCATCTCCCAAGATGAAAGGATGTCTGAATCCCCTGTGGAGACCACAGAGAAAGACCTAGTTCCCCACCTCATCGCGACCGGAGGCCTCACATCCTTTGAAAACTCCAGAGGTACGCGGAGATCAGTGCCTCCAAAGGAGACGATGCCTGACTCCTCGTGAAACTTGATAGGAGTCCCAGGATTCCTGTGGCACGTGGAAAGGGACCCTTGGTCTCCCGCCTCAGCTGGAGAGGCGTCCCAATTGCCTTGCCAAGCCTCGAGGAGAATCCAGAGTTGTGTCTCGCAACTAGCCAAGAGTCCTGACGTGGCTGAACAAACACGTGTGTGGAAGGGCCATCCCCGTCGTAACTCGAGAATATACCCCAGGTTCCCGCCGCAACTCGAGAAAAACCATGAGACTTCCCCCTCGCCGCGAGATGAGGCCCGATTCCCCTGCACTGCGTGCAGAGCAATTCCGTGTTGCACATCACACATGAAAGGAGCCTTGATTTCCTTGATGGCACTCCAGAGAAACCCCAAGAACACTGTTTCAAGGCTAGAGGGATCCTGAGGTCACTGTAGCAACACGAAAGAGCTCCGTGGACCAAGAATCAACACGAGATGAGAGGTTAGTCCCTGGCTTCGACTCCTGAGGAATACCACCTTACCACAAGCACCTCAAGAGGAGGCTTCTCTCAGCTCTAGGTATGTGAGAGGGACCCTGAGTTTGCGGCCTCAAGTGGAATGGACACCGCGATGCCCTGACTCGAAATAAGGCCGGATATCCCTGCAGTGACTTGAATGCAGGCTCGTCTTGCATCTCCCAAGAAGAAAGGATGTCTGAATCCCCTGTGGAGACCACAGAGAAACACCTAGTTCCCCACCTCATTGCGACCGGAGGCCTCACATCCTTTGAAAACTCCAGAGGTACGCGGAGATCAGTGCCTCCAAAGGAGACGATGCCTGACTCCTTGTGAAACTTGATAGGAGTCCCAGGATTCTTGTGGCACGTGGAAAGGGACCCTTGGTCTCCCGCCTCAGCTGGAGAGGCATTCCAATTGCCCTGCCAAGCCTCGAGGAGAATCCAGAGTTGTCCCTCGCAACTAGGCAGGAGTCCTGACGTCGCTGAACAAACACGTGGGTGGAAGGGCCATCCCCGTCGTAACTCGAGAATATACCCCAGGTTCCCGCCGCAACTGGAGAAAAACCATGAGACTTCCCCCTCGATGCGAGATGAGGCCCGATACCCCTGTACTGCGTGCAGAGCAATTCCGTCTTGCACATCACACATGAAAGGAGCCTTGATTTCCTTGATGGCACTCCAGAGAAACCCCAAGAACACTGTTTCAAGGCTAGAGGGATCCTGAGGTCACTGTAGCAACACGAAAGAACTCTGTGGACCAAAAATCAACTCGAAAAGAGAGGTTAGTCCCTGGATTCGTCTCCAGAGGAATACCACCTTACCACAAGCACCTCAAGAGGAGGCTTCTCTCAGCTCTAGGTATGTGAGAGGGACCCTGATTTTGCGGCCTCAAGTGGAATGGACACCGCGATGCCCTGACGCGAAATACGGCTGGATATCCCTGCAGTGACTTGAATGCAGGCTCGTTTTGCATCTCCCAAGAAGAAAGGATGTCTGAATCCCCTGTGGAGACCACAGAGAAAGACCTAGTTCCCCACCTCATCGCGCCCGGAGGCCTCAAATCCTTTGAAATCTCCAGAGGTATGCGGAGATCAGTGCCTCCAAAGGAGACGATGCCTGACTCCTCATGAAACTTGATAGGAGACCCAGGATTCCTGTGGCACGTGGAAAGGGACCCTTGGTCTCCCGTCTCAGCTGGAGAGGCGTCCCAATTGCCCTGCAAAGCCTCGAGGAGAATCCCGAGTTGTCCCTCGCAACTAGGCAGGAGTCCTGACATGGCTGAACACACACGTGTGTGGAAGGGCCATCCCCATCGTAACTCGAGAATATACCCCAGATTCCCGCCGCAACTCGAGAAAAAGCATGAGACTTCCCCCTCGCCGCGAGATGAGGCCCGATTCCCCTGCACTGCGTGCAGAGCAATTCCGTGTTGCACATCACACATGAAAGGAGCCTTGATTTCCTTGATGGCACTCCAGAGAAACCCCAAGAACACTGTTTCAAGGCTAGAGGGATCCTGAGGTCACTGTAGCAACACGAAAGAGCTCCGTGGACCAAGAATCAACACGAAATGAGAGGTTAGTCCCTGGCTTCGACTCCTGAGGAATACCACCTTACCACAAGCACCTCAAGAGGAGGCTTCTCTCAGCTCTAGGTATGTGAGAGGGATCCTGAGTTTGCGGCCTCAAGTGGAATGGACACCGCGATGCCCTGACTCGAAATAAGGCCGGATATCCCTGCAGTGACTGGAATGCAGGCTCGTCTTGCATCTCCCAAGAAGAAAGGATGTCTGAATCCCCTGTGGAGGCCACAGAGAAACACCTAGTTCCCCACCTCATCGCGACCGGAGGCCTCACATCCTTTGAAAACTCCAGAGGTACGCGGAGATCAGTGCCTCCAAAGGAGACGATGCCTGACTCCTCGTGAAACTTGATAGGAGTCCCAGGATTCTTGTGGCACGTGGAAAGGGACCCTTGGTCTCCCGCCTCAGCTGGAGAGGCGTCCCAATTGCCCTGCCAAGCCTAGAGGAGAATCCAGAGTTGTCCCTCGCAACTAGGCAGGAGTCCTGACGTCGCTGAAGAAACACGTGTGTGGAAGGGCCATCCCCGTCGTAACTCGAGAATATACCCCAGGTTCCCGCCGCAACTGGAGAAAAACCATGAGACTTCCCCCTCGATGCGAGATGAGGCCCGATACCCCTGTACTGCGTGCAGAGCAATTCCGTCTTGCACATCACACATGAAAGGAGCCTTGATTTCCTTGATGGCACTCCAGAGAAACCCCAAGAACACTGTTTCAAGGCTAGAGGGATCCTGAGGTCACTGTAGCAACACGAAAGAACTCTGTGGACCAAAAATCAACTCGAAAAGAGAGGTTAGTCCCTGGATTCGTCTCCAGAGGAATACCACCTTACCACAAGCACCTCAAGAGGAGGCTTCTCTCAGCTCTAGGTATGTGAGAGGGACCCTGATTTTGCGGCCTCAAGTGGAATGGACACCGCGATGCCCTGACTCGAAATAAGGCCGGATATCCCTGCAGTGACTTCAATGCAGGCTCGTCTTGCATCTCCCAGGACGAAAGGATGTCTGAATCCCCTGTGGAAAGCACAGAGAAAGACTTAGTTCCCCACCTCATCGCGACCGATAGCCTCACATCCTTTGAAAACTCCAGAGGTACGCGGAGATCAGTGCCTCCAAAGGAGACGATGCCTGACTCCTCGTGAAACTTGATAGGAGTCCCAGGATTCCTGTGGCACTTGGAAAGGGACACTTGGTCTCCCGCCTCAGCTGGAGAGGCGTCCCAATTGCCCTGCCAAGCCTCGAGGAGAATCCAGAGTTGTCCCTCGCAACTAGGCAGGAGTCCTGACGTGGCTGAACAAACACGTGTGTGGAATTGCCATCCCCGTTGTAACTCGAGAATATACCCCAGGTTCCCGCCGCAACTCGAGAAAAACCATGAGACTTCCCCCTCGCCGCGAGATGAGGCCCGATTCCCCTGCACTGCGTGCAGAGCAATTCCGTGTTGCACATCACACATGAAAGGAGCCTTGATTTCCTTGATGGCACTCCAGAGAAACCCCAAGAACACTGTTTCAAGGCTAGAGGGATCCTGAGGTCACTGTAGCAACACGAAAGAGCTCCGTTGGCCAAAAATCAACTCGAGATGAGAGGTTAGTCCCTGGCTTCGACTCCAGAGGAATACCACCTTACCACAAGCACCTCAAGAGGAGGCTTCTCTCAGCTCTAGGTATGTGAGAGGGACCCTGAGTTTGCGGCCTCAAGTGGAATGGACACCGCGATGCCCTGACGCGAAATAAGGCTGGATATCCCTGCAGTGACTTGAATGCAGGCTCGTCTTGCATCTCCCAAGATGAAAGGATGTCTGAATCCCCTGTGGAAAGCACAGAGAAAGACCTAGTTCCCCACCTCATCGCGCCCGGAGGCCTCACATCCTTTGAAAACTCCAGAGGTACGCGGAGATCAGTGCCTCCAAAGGAGACGATGCCTGACTCCTCGTGAAACTTGATAGGAGTCCCAGGATTCCTGTGGCACGTGGAAAGGGACCCTTGGTCTCCCGCCTCAGCTGGAGAGGCGTCCCAATTGCCTTGCCAAGCCTCGAGGAGAATCCCGAGTTGTGTCTCACAACTAGGCAAGAGTCCTGACGTGGCTGAACAAACACGTGTGTGGAAGGGCCATCCCCGTCGTAACTCGAGAATATACCCCAGGTTCCCGCCGCAACTCGAGAAAAACCATGAGACTTCCCCCTCGCCGCAAGATGAGGCCCAATTCCCCTGCACTGCGTGCAGAGCAATTCTGTGTTGCACATCACACATGAAAGGAGCCTTGATTTCCTTCATGGCACTCCAGAGAAACCCCAAGAACACTGTTTCAAGGCTAGAGGGATCCTGAGGTCACTGTAGCAACACGAAAGAGCTCCGTGGACCAAAAATCAACTCGAGATGAGAGGTTAGTCCCTGGCTTCGACTCCTGAGGAATACCACCTTACCACAAGCACCTCAAGAGGAGGCTTCTCTCAGCTCTAGGTATGCGAGAGGGACCCTGAGTTTGCGGCCTCAAGTGGAATGGACACCGCAATGCCCTGACTCGAAATAAGGCCGGATATCCCTGCAGTGACTGGAATGCAGGCTCGTCTTGCATCTCCCAAGATGAAAGGGTGTCTGAATCCCCTGTGGAGACCACAGAGAAATACCTAGTTCCCCACCTCATCGCGACAGGAGGCCTCAAATCCTTTGAAAACTCCAGAGGTATGCGGAGATCAGTGCCTCCAAAGGAGACGATGCCTGACTCCTCGTGAAACTTGATAGGAGACCCAGGATTCCTGTGGCACGTGGAAAGGGACACTTGGTCTCCCGTCTCAGCTGGAGAGGCGTCCCAATTGCCCTGCCAAGCCTCGAGGAGAATCCCGAGTTGTCCCTCGCAACTAGGCAGGAGTCCTGACGTGGCTGAACACACACATGTGTGGAAGGGCCATCCCCGTCGTAACTCGAGAATATACCCCAGGTTCCCGCCGCAACTCGAGAAAAACCATGAGACTTCCCCCTCGCCGCGAGATGAGGCCCGATTCCCCTGCACTGCGTGCAGAGCAATTCCGTGTTGCACATCACACATGAAAGGAGCCTTGATTTCCTTGATGGCACTCCAGAGAAACCCCAAGAACACTGTTTCAAGGCTAGAGGGATCCTGAGGTCACTGTAGCAACACGAAAGAGCTCCATGGACCAAGAATCAACACGAGATGAGAGGTTAGTCCCTGGCTTCGACTCCTGACGAATACCACCTTACCACAAGCACCTCAAGAGGAGGCTTCTCTCAGCTCTAGGTATGTGAGAGGGATCCTGAGTTTGCGGCCTCAAGTGGAATGGACACCGAGATGCCCTGACTCGAAATAAGGACGGATATCCCTGCAGTGACTTGAATGCTGGCTCGTCTTGCATCTCCCAAGATGAAAGGATGTCTGAATCCCCTGTGGAGACCACAGAGAAAGACCTAGTTCCCCACCTCATCGCAACAGGAGGCCTCAAATCCTTTGAAAACTCCAGAGGTACGCGGAGATCAGTGCCTCCAAAGGAGACGATGCCTGACTCCTCGTGAAACTTGATAGGAGTCCCAGGATTCCTGTGGCACGTGGAAAGGGACCCTTGGTCTCCCGCCTCAGCTGGAGAGGCGTCCCAATTGCCCTGCCAATCCTCGAGGAGAATCCCGAGTTGTCCCTCGCAACTAGGCAGGAGTCCTGACGTGGCTGAACAAACACGTGGGTGGAAGGGCCATCCCCGTCGTAACTCGAGAATATATCCCAGGTTCCCGCCGCAACTCGAGAAAAACCATGAGACTTCCCCCTCGCCGCGAGATGAGGCCCGATTCCCCTGTACTGCGTGCAGAGCAATTCTGTGTTGCACATCACACATGAAAGGAGCCTTGATTTCCTTGATGGCACTCCAGAGAAACCCCAAGAACACTGTTTCAAGGCTAGAGGGATCCTGAGGTCACTGTAGCAACACGAAAGAGCTCCGTGGGCCAAAAATCAACTCGAGATGAGAGGTTAGTCCCTGGCTTCGACTCCAGAGGAATACCACCTTACCACAAGCACCTCAAGAGGAGGCTTCTCTCAGCTCTAGGTATGTGAGAGGGACCCTGATTTTGCGGCCTCAAGTGGAATGGACACCGCGATGCCCTGACTCGAAATAAGGCCGGATATCCCTGCAGTGACTGGAATGCAGGCTCGTCTTGCATCTCCCAAGACGAAAGGGTGTCTGAATCTCCTGTGGAGACCACAGAGAAAAACCTAGTTCCCCACCTCATCGCGACCGGAGGCCTCACATCCTTTGAAAACTCCAGAGGTACGCGGAGATCAGTGCCTCCAAAGGAGACGATGCCTGACTCCTCGTGAAACTTGATAGGAGTCCCAGGATTCTTGTGGCACGTGGAAAGGGACCCTTGGTCTCCCGCCTCAGCTGGAGAGGCGTCCCAATTGCCCTGCCAAGCCTCGAGGAGAATCCCGAGTTGTCCCTCGCAACTAGGCAGGAGTCCTGACGTGGCTGAACAAACACGTGGGTGGAAGGGCCATCCCCGTCGTAACTCGAGAATATACCCCAGGTTCCCACCGCAACTCGAGAAAAACCATGAGACTTCCCCCTCGATGCGAGATGAGGCCCGATTCCCCTGTACTCCGTGCAGAGCAATTCCGTCTTGCACATCACACATGAAAGGAGCCTTGATTTCCTTGATGGCACTCCAGAGAAACCCCAAGAACACTGTTTCAAGGCTAGAGGGATCCTGAGGTCACTGTAGCAACACGAAAGAGCTCCGTGGACCAAGAATCAACACGAAATGAGAGGTTAGTCCCTGGCTTCGACTCCTGAGGAATACCACCTTACCACAAGCACCTCAAGAGGAGGCTTCTCTCAGCTCTAGGTATGTGAGAGGGATCCTGAGTTTGCGGCCTCAAGTGGAATGGACACCGCGATGCCCTGACTCGAAATAAGGCCGGATATCCCTGCAGTGACTTGAATGCAGGCTCGTCTTGCATCTCCCAAGAAGAAAGGATGTCTGAATCCCCTGTGGAGACCACAGAGAAACACCTAGTTCCCCACCTCATTGCGACCGGAGGCCTCACATCCTTTGAAAACTCCAGAGGTACGCGGAGATCAGTGCCTCCAAAGGAGACGATGCCTGACTCCTCGTGAAACTTGATAGGAGTCCCAGGATTCTTGTGGCACGTGGAAAGGGACCCTTGGTCTCCCGCCTCAGCTGGAGAGGCGTTCCAATTGCCCTGCCAAGCCTCGAGGAGAATCCAGAGTTGTCCCTCGCAACTAGGCAGGAGTCCTGACGTGGCTGAAGAAACACGTGTGTGGAAGGGCCATCCCCGTCGTAACTCGAGAATATACCCCAGGTTCCCGCCGCAACTGGAGAAAAACCATGAGACTTCCCCCTCGATGCGAGATGAGGCCCGATACCCCTGTACTGCGTGCAGAGCAATTCCGTCTTGCACATCACACATGAAAGGAGGCTTGATTTCCTTGATGGCACTCCAGAGAAACCCCAAGAACACTGTTTCAAGGCTAGAGGGATCCTGAGGTCACTGTAGTAACACGAAAGAGCTCCGTGGGCCAAAAATCAACTTGAGATGAGAGGTTAGTCCCTGGCTTCGACTCCAGAGGAATACCACCTTACCACAAGCACCTCAAGAGGAGGCTTCTCTCAGCTCTAGGTATGTGAGAGGGACCCTGATTTTGCGGCCTCAAGTGGAATGGACACCGCGATGCCCTGACTCGAAATAAGGCCGGATATCCCTGCAGTGACTGGAATGCAGGCTCGTCTTGCATCTCCCAAGACGAAAGGGTTTCTGAATCTCCTGTGGAGACCACAGAGAAAGACCTAGTTCCCCACCTCATCGCGACAGGAGGCCTCAAATCCTTTGAAAACTCCAGAGGTATGCGGAGATCAGTGCCTCCAAAGGAGACGATGCCTGACTCCTCATGAAACTTGATAGGAGACCCAGGATTCCTGTGGCACGTGGAAAGGGACCCTTGGTCTCCCGTCTCAGCTGGAGAGGCGTCCCAATTGTCCTGCAAAGCCTCGAGGAGAATCCCGAGTTGTCCCTCGCAACTAGGCAGGAGTCCTGACATGGCTGAACACACACGTGTGTGGAAGGGCCATCCCCGTCGTAACTCGAGAATATACACCAGGTTCCCGCCGCAACTCGAGAAAAACCATGAGACTTCCCCCTCGCCGCGAGATGAGGCCCGATTCCCCTGCACTGCGTGCAGAGCAATTCCGTGTTGCACATCACACATGAAAGGAGCCTTGATTTCCTTGATGGCACTCCAGAGAAACCCCAAGAACACTGTTTCAAGGCTAGAGGGATCCTGAGGTCACTGTAGCAACACGAAAGAGCTCCGTGGACCAAGAATCAACACGAAATGAGAGGTTAGTCCCTGGCTTCGACTCCTGAGGAATACCACCTTACCACAAGCACCTCAAGAGGAGGCTTCTCTCAGCTCTAGGTATGTGAGAGGGATCCTGAGTTTGCGGCCTCAAGTGGAATGGACACCGCGATGCCCTGACTCGAAATAAGGCCGGATATCCCTGCAGTGACTTGAATGCAGGCTCGTCTTGCATCTCCCAAGAAGAAAGGATGTCTGAATCCCCTGTGGAGACCAAAGAGAAACACCTAGTTCCCACCTCATCGCGCCCGGAGGCCTCACATCCTTTGAAAACTCCAGAGGTACGCGGAGATCAGTGCCTCCAAAGGAGACGATGCCTGACTCCTCGTGAAACTTGATAGGAGTCCCAGGATTCTTGTGGCACGTGGAAAGGGACCCTTGGTCTCCCGCCTCAGCTGGAGAGGCGTCCCAATTGCCCTGCCAAGCCTCGAGGAGAATCCCGAGTTGTCCCTCGCAACTAGGCAGGAGTCCTGACGTGGCTGAACAAACACGTGGGTGGAAGGGCCATCCCCGTCGTAACTCGAGAATATACCCCAGGTTCCCACCGCAACTCGAGAAAAACCATGAGACTTCCCCCTCGATGCGAGATGAGGCCCGATTCCCCTGTACTCCGTGCAGAGCAATTCCGTGTTGCACATCACACATGAAAGGAGCCTTGATTTCCTTGATGGCACTCCAGAGAAACCCCAAGAACACTGTTTCAAGGCTAGAGGGATCCTGAGGTCACTGTAGCAACACGAAAGAACTCTGTAGACCAAAAATCAACTCGAAAAGAGAGGTTAGTCCCTGGATTCGTCTCCAGAGGAATACCACCTTACCACAAGCACCTCAAGAGGAGGCTTCTCTCAGCTCTAGGTATGTGAGAGGGACCCTGATTTTGCGGCCTCAAGTGGAATGGACACCGCGATGCCCTGACTCGAAATAAGGCCGGATATCCCTGCAGTGACTTCAATGCAGGCTCGTCTTGCACCTCCCAGGACGAAAGGATGTCTGAATCCCCTGTGGAAAGCACAGAGAAAGACTTAGTTACCCACCTCATCGTGACCGATAGCCTCACATCCTTTGAAAACTCCAGAGGTACGCGGAGATCAGTGCCTCCAAAGGAGACGATGCCTGACTCCTCGTGAAACTTGATAGGAGTCCCAGGATTCCTGTGGCACTTGGAAAGGGACACTTGGTCTCCCGCCTCAGCTGGAGAGGTGTCCCAATTGCCCTGCCAAGCCTCGAGGAGAATCCAGAGTTGTCCCTCGCAACTAGGCAGGAGTCCTGATGTGGCTGAACAAACACGTGGGTGGAAGGGCCATCCCCGTCGTAACTCGAGAATATACCCCAGGTTCCCGCCGCAACTCGAGAAAAACCATGAGACTTCCCCCTCGCCGCGAGATGAGGCCCGATTCCCCTGCACTGCGTGCAGAGCAATTCCGTGTTGCACATCACACATGAAAGGAGCCTTGATTTCCTTGATGGCACTCCAGAGAAACCCCAAAAACACTGTTTCAAGGCTAGAGGGATCCTGAGGTCACTGTAGCAACACGAAAGAGCTCCGTGGACCAAGAATCAACACGAGATGAGAGGTTAGTCCCTGGCTTCGACTCCTGAGGAATACCACCTTACCACAAGCACCTCAAGAGGAGGCTTCTCTCAGCACCAGGTATGTGAGAGGGATCCTGAGTTTGCGGCCTCAAGTGGAATGGACACCGCGATGCCCTCACGCGAAATAAGGCCGGATATCTCTGCAGTGACTTGAATGCAGGCTCATCTTGCATCTCCCAAGATGAAAGGATGTCTGAATCCCCTGTGGAGACCACAGAGAAAGACCTAGTTCCCCACCTCATCGCGACCGGAGGCCTCACATCCTTTGAAAACTCCAGAGGTTCGCGGAGATCAGTGCCTCCAAAGGAAACGATGCCTGACTCCTCGTGAAACTTGATAGGAGTCCCAGGATTCCTGTGGCACGTGGAAAGGGACCCTTGGTCTCCCGCCTCAGCTGGAGAGGCGTTCCAATTGCCCTGCCAAGCCTCGAGGAGAATCCCAAGTTGTCCCTCCCAACTAGGCACGAGTCCTGACGTGGCTGAACAAACACGTGGGTGGAAGGGCCATCCCCGTCGTAACTCGAGAATATACCCCAGGTTCCCGCCGCAACTCGAGAAAAACCATGAGACTTCCCCCTCGATGCGAGATGAGGCCCGATTCCCCTGTACTGCGTGCAGAGCAATTCCGTGTTGCACATCACACATGAAAGGAGCCTTGATTTCCTTGATGGCACTCCAGAGAAACCCCAAGAACACTGTTTCAAGGCTAGAGGGATCCTGAGGTCACTGTAGCAACACGAAAGAACTCTGTGGACCAAAAATCAACTCGAAAAGAGAGGTTAGTCCCTGGCTTCGACTCCAGAGGAATACCACCTTACCACAAGCACCTCAAGAGGAGGCTTCTCTCAGCTCTAGGTATGTGAGAGGGACCCTGAGTTTGCGGCCTCAAGTGGAATGGACACCGCGATGCCCTGACTCGAAATAAGGCCGGATATCCCTGCAGTGACTGGAATGCAGGCTCGTCTTGCATCTCCCAAGACGAAAGGGTGTCTGAATCCCCTGTGGAGACCACAGAGAAAGACCTAGTTCCCCACCTCATCGCGAGAGGAGGCCTCAAATCCTTTGAAAACTCCAGAGGTACGCGGAGATCAGTGCCTCCAAAGGAGACGATGCCTGACTCCTCGTGAAACTTGATAGGAGAACCAGGATTCCTGTGGCACGTGGAAAGGGACCCTTGGTCTCCCGTCTCAGCTGGAGAGGCGTCCCAATTGCCCTGCCAAGCCTCGAGGAGAATCCAGAGTTGTCCCTCACAACTAGGCAGGAGTCCTGACGTCGCAGAACACACACGTGTGTGGAAGGGCCATCCCCGTCGTAACTGGAGAATATACCCCAGGTTCCCGCCGCAACTCGAGAAAAACCATGAGACTTCCCCCTCGCCGCGAGATGAGGCCCGATTCCCCTGCACTGCGTGCAGAGCAATTCCGTGTTGCACATCACACATGAAAGGAGCCTTGATTTCCTTGATGGCACTCCAGAGAAACCCCAAGAACACTGTTTCAAGGCTAGAGGGATCCTGAGGTCACTGTAGCAACACGAAAGAGCTCCGTGGACCAAGAATCAACACGAGATGAGAGGTTAGTCCCTGGCTTCGACTCCTGAGGAATACCACCTTACCACAAGCACCTCAAGAGGAGGCTTCTCTCAGCTCTAGGTATGTGAGAGGGACCCTGAGTTTGCGGCCTCAAGTGGAATGGACACCGCGATGCCCTGACTCGAAATAAGGCCGGATATCCCTGCAGTGACTTGAATGCAGGCTCGTCTTGCATCTCCCAAGAAGAAAGGATGTCTGAATCCCCTGTGGAGACCACAGAGAAACACCTAGTTCCCCACCTCATTGCGACCGGAGGCCTCACATCCTTTGAAAACTCCAGAGGTACGCGGAGATCAGTGCCTCCAAAGGAGACGATGCCTGACTCCTCGTGAAACTTGATAGGAGTCCCAGGATTCTTGTGGCACGTGGAAAGGGACCCTTGGTCTCCCGCCTCAGCTGGAGAGGCGTTCCAATTGCCCTGCCAAGCCTCGAGGAGAATCCAGAGTTGTCCCTCGCAACTAGGCAGGAGTCCTGACGTGGCTGAAGAAACACGTGTGTGGAAGGGCCATCCCCGTCGTAACTCGAGAATATACCCCAGGTTCCCGCCGCAACTGGAGAAAAACCATGAGACTTCCCCCTCGATGCGAGATGAGGCCCGATACCCCTGTACTGCGTGCAGAGCAATTCCGTCTTGCACATCACACATGAAAGGAGCCTTGATTTCCTTGATGGCACTCCAGAGAAACCCCAAGAACACTGTTTCAAGGCTAGAGGGATCCTGAGGTCACTGTAGCAACACGAAAGAACTCTGTGGACCAAAAATCAACTCGAAAAGAGAGGTTAGTCCCTGGATTCGTCTCCAGAGGAATACCACCTTACCACAAGCACCTCAAGAGGAGGCTTCTCTCAGCTCTAGGTATGTGAGAGGGACCCTGATTTTGCGGCCTCAAGTGGAATGGACACCGCGATGCCCTGACTCGAAATAAGGCCGGATATCCCTGCAGTGACTTCAATGCAGGCTCGTCTTGCATCTCCCAGGACGAAAGGATGTCTGAATCCCCTGTGGAAAGCACAGAGAAAGACTTAGTTCCCCACCTCATCGCGACCGATAGCCTCACATCCTTTGAAAACTCCAGAGGTACGCGGAGATCAGTGCCTCCAAAGGAGACGATGCCTGACTCCTCGTGAAACTTGATAGGAGTCCCAGGATTCCTGTGGCACTTGGAAAGGGACACTTGGTCTCCCGCCTCAGCTGGAGAGGCGTCCCAATTGCCCTGCCAAGCCTCGAGGAGAATCCAGAGTTGTCCCTCACAACTAGGCAGGAGTCCTGACGTGGCTGAACAAACACGTGTGTGGAATTGCCATCCCCGTCGTAACTCGAGAATATACCCCAGGTTCCCGCCGCAACTCGAGAAAAACCATGAGACTTCCCCCTCGCCGCGAGATGAGGCCCGATTCCCCTGCACTGCGTGCAGAGCAATTCCGTGTTGCACATCACACATGAAAGGAGCCTTGATTTCCTTGATGGCACTCCAGAGAAACCCCAAGAACACTGTTTCAAGGCTAGAGGGATCCTGAGGTCACTGTAGCAACACGAAAGAGCTCCGTGGGCCAAAAATCAACTCGAGATGAGAGGTTAGTCCCTGGCTTCGACTCCAGAGGAATACCACCTTACCACAAGCACCTCAAGAGGAGGCTTCTCTCAGCTCTAGGTATGTGAGAGGGACCCTGAGTTTGCGGCCTCAAGTGGAATGGACACCGCGATGCCCTGACGCGAAATAAGGCTGGATATCCCTGCAGTGACTTGAATGCAGGCTCGTCTTGCATCTCCCAAGATGAAAGGATGTCTGAATCCCCTGTGGAGACCACAGAGAAAGACCTAGTTCCCCACCTCATCGCGCCCGGAGGCCTCACATCCTTTGAAAACTCCAGAGGTACGCGGAGATCAGTGCCTCCAAAGGAGACGATGCCTGACTCCTCGTGAAACTTGATAGGAGTCCCAGGATTCCTGTGGCACGTGGAAAGGGACCCTTGGTCTCCCGCCTCAGCTGGAGAGGCGTCCCAATTGCCTTGCCAAGCCTCGAGGAGAATCCCGAGTTGTGTCTCACAACTAGGCAAGAGTCCTGACGTGGCTGAACAAACACGTGTGTGGAAGGGCCATCCCCGTCGTAACTCGAGAATATACCCCAGGTTCCCGCCGCAACTCGAGAAAAACCATGAGACTTCCCCCTCGCCGCAAGATGAGGCCCGATTCCCCTGTACTGCGTGCAGAGCAATTCCGTCTTGCACATCACACATGAAAGCAGCCTTGATTTCCTCGATGTCACTCCAGAGAAACCCCAAGAACACTGTTTCAAGGCTAGAGGGATCCTGAGGTCACTGTAGCAACACGAAAGAGCTCCGTGGGCCAAAAATCAACTCGAGATGAGAGGTTAGTCCCTGGCTTCGACTCCAGAGGAATACCACCTTACCACAAGCACCTCAAGAGGAGGCTTCTCTCAGCTCTAGGTATGTGAGAGGGACCCTGAGTTTGCGGCCTCAAGTGGAATGGACACCACGATGCCCTGACGCGAAATACGGCTGGATATCCCTGCAGTGACTTGAATGCAGGCTCGTCTTGCATCTCCCAAGATGAAAGGATGTCTGAATTCCCTGTGGAGACCACAGAGAAAGACCTAGTTCCCCACCTCATCGCGAGAGGAGGCCTCAAATCCTTTGAAAACTCCAGAGGTACGCGGAGATCAGTGCCTCCAAAGGAGACGATGCCTGACTCCTCGTGAAACTTGATAGGAGAACCAGGATTCCTGTGGCACGTGGAAAGGGACCCTTGGTCTCCCGTCTCAGCTGGAGAGGCGTCCCAATTGCCCTGCCAAGGCTTGAGGAGAATTCAGAGTTGTCCCTCGCAACTAGGCAGGAGTCCTGACGTCGCAGAACACACACGTGTGTGGAAGGGCCATCCCCGTCGTAACTCGAGAATATACCCCAGGTTCCCGCCGCAACTCGAGAAAAACCATGAGACTTCCCCCTCGCCGCGAGATGAGGCCCGATTCCCCTGCACTGCGTGCAGAGCAATTCCGTGTTGCACATCACACATGAAAGGAGCCTTGATTTCCTTGATGGCACTCCAGAGAAACCCCAAGAACACTGTTTCAAGGCTAGAGGGATCCTGAGGTCACTGTAGCAACACGAAAGAGCTCCGTGGACCAAGAATCAACACGAGATGAGAGGTTAGTCCCTGGCTTCGACTCCTGAAGAATACCACCTTACCACAAGCACATCAAGAGGAGGCTTCTCTCAGCTCTAGGTATGTGAGAGGGACCCTGAGTTTGCGGCCTCAAGTGGAATGGACACCGCGATGCCCTGACTCGAAATAAGGCCGGATATCCCTGCAGTGACTTGAATGCAGGCTCGTCTTGCATCTCCCAAGAAGAAAGGATGTCTGAATCCCCTGTGGAGACCACAGAGAAACACCTAGTTCCCCACCTCATTGCGACCGGAGGCCTCACATCCTTTGAAAACTCCAGAGGTACGCGGAGATCAGTGCCTCCAAAGGAGACGATGCCTGACTCCTCGTGAAACTTGATAGGAGTCCCAGGATTCTTGTGGCACGTGGAAAGGGACCCTTGGTCTCCCGCCTCAGCTGGAGAGGCGTTCCAATTGCCCTGCCAAGCCTCGAGGAGAATCCAGAGTTGTCCCTCGCAACTAGGCAGGAGTCCTGACGTCGCTGAAGAAACACGTGTGTGGAAGGGCCATCCCCGTCGTAACTCGAGAATATACCCCAGGTTCCCGCCGCAACTGGAGAAAAACCATGAGACTTCCCCCTCGATGCGAGATGAGGCCCGATACCCCTGTACTGCGTGCATAGCAATTCCGTCTTGCACATCACACATGAAAGGAGCCTTGATTTCCTTGATGGCACTCCAGAGAAACCCCAAGAACACTGTTTCAAGGCTAGAGGGATCCTGAGGTCACTGTAGCAACACGAAAGAACTCTGTGGACCAAAAATCAACTCGAAAAGAGAGGTTAGTCCCTGGATTCGTCTCCAGAGGAATACCACCTTACCACAAGCACCTCAAGAGGAGGCTTCTCTCAGCTCTAGGTATGTGAGAGGGACCCTGATTTTGCGGCCTCAAGTGGAATGGACACCGCGATGCCCTGACTCGAAATAAGGCCGGATATCCCTGCAGTGACTTCAATGCAGGCTCGTCTTGCATCTCCCAGGACGAAAGGATGTCTGAATCCCCTGTGGAAAGCACAGAGAAAGACTTAGTTCCCCACCTCATCGCGACCGATAGCCTCACATCCTTTGAAAACTCCAGAGGTACGCGGAGATCAGTGCCTCCAAAGGAGACGATGCCTGACTCCTCGTGAAACTTGATAGGAGTCCCAGGATTCCTGTGGCACTTGGAAAGGGACACTTGGTCTCCCGCCTCAGCTGGAGAGGCGTCCCAATTGCCCTGCCAAGCCTCGAGGAGAATTCAGAGTTGTCCCTCACAACTAGGCAGGAGTCCTGACGTGGCTGAACAAACACGTGTGTGGAATTGCCATCCCCGTCGTAACTCGAGAATATACCCCAGGTTCCCGCCGCAACTCGAGAAAAACCATGAGACTTCCCCCTCGCCGCGAGATGAGGCCCGATTCCCCTGCACTGCGTGCAGAGCAATTCCGTGTTGCACATCACACATGAAAGGAGCCTTGATTTCCTTGATGGCACTCCAGAGAAACCCCAAGAACACTGTTTCAAGGCTAGAGGGATCCTGAGGTCACTGTAGCAACACGAAAGAGCTCCGTGGGCCAAAAATCAACTCGAGATGAGAGGTTAGTCCCTGGCTTCGACTCCAGAGGAATACCACCTTACCACAAGCACCTCAAGAGGAGGCTTCTCTCAGCTCTAGGTATGTGAGAGGGACCCTGAGTTTGCGGCCTCAAGTGGAATGGACACCGCGATGCCCTGACGCGAAATAAGGCTGGATATCCCTGCAGTGACTTGAATGCAGGCTCGTCTTGCATCTCCCAAGATGAAAGGATGTCTGAATCCCCTGTGGAGACCACAGAGAAAGACCTAGTTCCCCACCTCATCGCGCCCGGAGGCCTCACATCCTTTGAAAACTCCAGAGGTACGCGGAGATCAGTGCCTCCAAAGGAGACGATGCCTGACTCCTCGTGAAACTTGATAGGAGTCCCAGGATTCCTGTGGCACGTGGAAAGGGACCCTTGGTCTCCCGCCTCAGCTGGAGAGGCGTCCCAATTGCCTTGCCAAGCCTCGAGGAGAATCCCGAGTTGTGTCTCACAACTAGGCAAGAGTCCTGACGTGGCTGAACAAACACGTGTGTGGAAGGGCCATCCCCGTCGTAACTCGAGAATATACCCCAGGTTCCCGCCGCAACTCGAGAAAAACCATGAGACTTCCCCCTCGCCGCAAGATGAGGCCCGATTCCCCTGCACTGCGTGCAGAGCAATTCTGTGTTGCACATCACACATGAAAGGAGCCTTGATTTCCTTCATGGCACTCCAGAGAAACCCCAAGAACACTGTTTCAAGGCTAGAGGGATCCTGAGGTCACTGTAGCAACACGAAGGAGCTCCGTGGACCAAAAATCAACTCGAGATGAGAGGTTAGTCCCTGGCTTCGACTCCTGAGGAATACCACCTTACCACAAGCACCTCAAGAGGAGGCTTCTCTCAGCTCTAGGTATGCGAGAGGGACCCTGAGTTTGCGGCCTCAAGTGGAATGGACACCGCAATGCCCTGACTCGAAATAAGGCCGGATATCCCTGCAGTGACTGGAATGCAGGCTCGTCTTGCATCTCCCAAGACGAAAGGGTGTCTGAATCCCCTGTGGAGACCACAGAGAAATACCTAGTTCCCCACCTCATCGCGACAGGAGGCCTCAAATCCTTTGAAAACTCCAGAGGTATGCGGAGATCAGTGCCTCCAAAGGAGACGATGCCTGACTCCTCGTGAAACTTGATAGGAGACCCAGGATTCCTGTGGCACGTGGAAAGGGACCCTTGGTCTCCCGTCTCAGCTGGAGAGGCGTCCCAATTGCCCTGCCAAGCCTCGAGGAGAATCCCGAGTTGTCCCTCGCAACTAGGCAGGAGTCCTGACGTGGCTGAACACACACATGTGTGGAAGGGCCATCCCCGTCGTAACTCGAGAATATACCCCAGGTTCCCGCCGCAACTCGAGAAAAAGCATGAGACTTCCCCCTCGCCGCGAGATGAGGCCCGATTCTCCTGCACTGCGTGCAGAGCAATTCCGTGTTGCACATCACACATGAAAGGAGCCTTGATTTCCTTGATGGCACTCCAGAGAAACCCCAAGAACACTGTTTCAAGGCTAGAGGGATCCTGAGGTCACTGTAGCAACACGAAAGAGCTCCGTGGACCAAGAATCAACACGAAATGAGAGGTTAGTCCCTGGCTTCGACTCCTGAGGAATACCACCTTACCACAAGCACCTCAAGAGGAGGCTTCTCTCAGCTCTAGGTATGTGAGAGGGATCCTGAGTTTGCGGCCTCAAGTGGAATGGACACCGAGATGCCCTGACTCGAAATAACGCCGGATATCCCTGCAGTGACTTGAATGCAGGCTCGTCTTGCATCTCCCAAGAAGAAAGGATGTCTGAATCCCCTGTGGAGAGCACAGAGAAACACCTAGTTCCCACCTCATCGCGACCGGAGGCCTCACATCCTTTGAAAACTCCAGAGGTACGCGGAGATCAGTGCCTCCAAAGGAGACGATGCCTGACTCCTAATGAAACTTGATAGGAGTCCCAGGATTCTTGTGGCACGTGGAAAGGGACCCTTGGTCTCCCGCCTCAGCTGGAGAGGCGTCCCAATTGCCCTGCCAAGCCTCGAGGAGAATCCCGAGTTGTCCCTCGCAACTAGGCAGGAGTCCTGACGTGGCTGAACAAACACGTGGGTGGAAGGGCCATCCCCGTCGTAACTCGAGAATATACCCCAGGTTCCCACCGCAACTCGAGAAAAACCATGAGACTTCCCCCTCGATGCGAGATGAGGCCCGATTCCCCTGTACTCCGTGCGGAGCAATTCCGTCTTGCACATCACACATGAAAGGAGCCTTGATTTCCTTGATGGCACTCCAGAGAAACCCCAAGAACACTGTTTCAAGGCTAGAGGGATCCTGAGGTCACTGTAGCAACACGAAAGAACTCTGTAGACCAAAAATCAACTCGAAAAGAGAGGTTAGTCCCTGGATTCTTCTCCAGAGGAATACCACCTTACCACAAGCACCTCAAGAGGAGGCTTCTCTCAGCTCTAGGTATGTGAGAGGGACCCTGAGTTTGGGGCCTCAAGTGGAATGGACACCGCGATGCCCTGACGCGAAATAAGGCTGGATATCCCTGCAGTGACTTGAATGCAGGCTCGTCTTCCATCTCCCAAGATGAAAGGATGTCTGAATCCCCTGTGGAGACCACAGAGAAAGACCTAGTTCCCCACCTCATCGCGACCGGAGGCCTCACATCCTTTGAAAACTCCAGAGGTACGCGGAGATCAGTGCCTCCAAAGGAGACGATGCCTGACTCCTCGTGAAACTTGATAGGAGTCCCAGGATTCCTGTGGCACGTGGAAAGGGACCCTTGGTCTCCCGCCTCAGCTGGAGAGGCGTCCCAATTGCCTTGCCAAGCCTCGAGGAGAATCCCGAGTTGTGTCTCGCAACTAGCCAAGAGTCCTGACGTGGCTGAACAAACACGTGTGTGGAAGGGCCATCCCCGTCGTAACTCGAGAATATACCCCAGGTTCCCGCCGCAACTCGAGAAAAACCATGAGAATTCCCCCTCGCCGCGAGATGAGGCCCGATTCCCCTGCATTGCGTGCAGAGCAATTCCGTGTTGCACATCACACATGAAAGGAGCCTTGATTTCCTTGATGGCACTCCAGAGAAACCCCAAGAACACTGTTTCAAGGCTAGAGGGATCCTGAGGTCACTGTAGCAACACGAAAGAGCTCCGTGGACCAAGAATCAACACGAGATGAGAGGTTAGTCCCTGGCTTCGACTCCTGAGGAATACCACCTTACCACAAGCACCTCAAGAGGAGGCTTTTCTCAGCTCTAGGTATGTGAGAGGGACCCTGAGTTTGCGGCCTCAAGTGGAATGGACACCGCGATGCCCTGACTCGAAATAAGGCCGGATATCCCTGCAGTGACTTGAATGCAGGCTCGTCTTGCATCTCCCAAGAAGAAAGGATGTCTGAATCCCCTATGGAGACCACAGAGAAACACCTAGTTCCCCACCTCATTGCGACCGGAGGCCTCACATCCTTTGAAAACTCCAGAGGTACGCGGAGATCAGTGCCTCCAAAGGAGACGATGCCTGACTCCTCGTGAAACTTGATAGGAGTCCCAGGATTCTTGTGGCACGTGGAAAGGGACCCTTGGTCTCCCGCCTCAGCTGGAGAGGCGTTCCAATTGCCCTGCCAAGCCTCGAGGAGAATCCAGAGTTGTCCCTCGCAACTAGGCAGGAGTCCTGACGTGGCTGAAGAAACACGTGTGTGGAAGGGCCATCCCCGTCGTAACTCGAGAATATACCCCAGGTTCCCGCCGCAACTGGAGAAAAACCATGAGACTTCCCCCTCGATGCGAGATGAGGCCCGATACCCCTGTACTGCGTGCAGAGCAATTCCGTCTTGCACATCACACATGAAAGGAGCCTTGATTTCCTTGATGGCACTCCAGAGAAACCCCAAGAACACTGTTTCAAGGCTAGAGGGATCCTGAGGTCACTGTAGCAACACGAAAGAACTCTGTGGACCAATAATCAACTCGAAAAGAGAGGTTAGTCCCTGGATTCGTCTCCAGAGGAATACCACCTTACCACAAGCACCTCAAGAGGAGGCTTCTCTCAGCTCTAGGTATGTGAGAGGGACCCTGATTTTGCGGCCTCAAGTGGAATGGACACCGCGATGCCCTGACTCGAAATAAGGCCGGATATCCCTGCAGTGACTTCAATGCAGGCTCGTCTTGCACCTCCCAGGACGAAAGGATGTCTGAATCCCCTGTGGAAAGCACAGAGAAAGACTTAGTTACCCACCTCATCGTGACCGATAGCCTCACATCCTTTGAAAACTTCAGAGGTACGCGGAGATCAGTGCCTCCAAAGGAGACGATGCCTGACTCCTCGTGAAACTTGATAGGAGTCCCAGGATTCCTGTGGCACTTGGAAAGGGACACTTGGTCTCCCGCCTCAGCTGGAGAGGCGTCCCAATTGCCCTGCCAAGCCTCGAGGAGAATCCCGAGTTGTGTCTCGCAACTAGGCAAGAGTCCTGACGTGGCTGAACAAACACGTGTGTGGAAGGGCCATCCCCGTCGTAACTCGAGAATATACCGCAGGTTCCCGCCGCAACTCGAGAAAAACCATGAGACTTCCCCCTCGCCGCGAGATGAGGCCCGATTCCCCTGCACTGCGTGCAGAGCAATTCTGTGTTGCACATCACACATGAAAGGAGCCTTGATTTCCTTCATGGCACTCCAGAGAAACCCCAAGAACACTGTTTCAAGGCTAGAGGGATCCTGAGGTCACTGTAGCAACACGAAAGAGCTCCGTGGACCAAAAATCAACTCGAGATGAGAGGTTAGTCCCTGGCTTCGACTCCAGAGGAATACCACCTTACCACAAGCACGTCAAGAGGAGGCTTCTCTCAGCTCTAGGTATGTGAGAGGGACCCTGAGTTTGCGGCCTCAAGTGGAATGGACACCGCGATGCCCTGATTCGAAATAACGCCGGATATCCCTGCAGTGACTTGAATGCAGGCTCGTCTTGCATCTCCCAAGAAGAAAGGATGTCTGAATCCCCTGTGGAGAGCACAGAGAAACACCTAGTTCCCACCTCATCGCGACCGGAGGCCTCACATCCTTTGAAAACTCCAGAGGTACGCGGAGATCAGTGCCTCCAAAGGAGACGATGCCTGACTCCTAATGAAACTTGATAGGAGTCCCAGGATTCTTGTGGCACGTGGAAAGGGACCCTTGGTCTCCCGCCTCAGCTGGAGAGGCGTCCCAATTGCCCTGCCAAGCCTCGAGGAGAATCCCGAGTTGTCCCTCGCAACTAGGCAGGAGTCCTGACGTGGCTGAACAAACACGTGGGTGGAAGGGCCATCCCCGTCGTAACTCGAGAATATACCCCAGGTTCCCACCGCAACTCGAGAAAAACCATGAGACTTCCCCCTCGATGCGAGATGAGGCCCGATTCCCCTGTACTCCGTGCGGAGCAATTCCGTCTTGCACATCACACATGAAAGGAGCCTTGATTTCCTTGATGGCACTCCAGAGAAACCCCAAGAACACTGTTTCAAGGCTAGAGGGATCCTGAGGTCACTGTAGCAACACGAAAGAACTCTGTAGACCAAAAATCAACTCGAAAAGAGAGGTTAGTCCCTGGATTCTTCTCCAGAGGAATACCACCTTACCACAAGCACCTCAAGAGGAGGCTTCTCTCAGCTCTAGGTATGTGAGAGGGACCCTGAGTTTGGGGCCTCAAGTGGAATGGACACCGCGATGCCCTGACGCGAAATAAGGCTGGATATCCCTGCAGTGACTTGAATGCAGGCTCGTCTTCCATCTCCCAAGATGAAAGGATGTCTGAATCCCCTGTGGAGACCACAGAGAAAGACCTAGTTCCCCACCTCATCGCGACCGGAGGCCTCACATCCTTTGAAAACTCCAGAGGTACGCGGAGATCAGTGCCTCCAAAGGAGACGATGCCTGACTCCTCGTGAAACTTGATAGGAGTCCCAGGATTCCTGTGGCACGTGGAAAGGGACCCTTGGTCTCCCGCCTCAGCTGGAGAGGCGTCCCAATTGCCTTGCCAAGCCTCGAGGAGAATCCCGAGTTGTGTCTCGCAACTAGCCAAGAGTCCTGACGTGGCTGAACAAACACGTGTGTGGAAGGGCCATCCCCGTCGTAACTCGAGAATATACCCCAGGTTCCCGCCGCAACTCGAGAAAAACCATGAGAATTCCCCCTCGCCGCGAGATGAGGCCCGATTCCCCTGCATTGCGTGCAGAGCAATTCCGTGTTGCACATCACACATGAAAGGAGCCTTGATTTCCTTGATGGCACTCCAGAGAAACCCCAAGAACACTGTTTCAAGGCTAGAGGGATCCTGAGGTCACTGTAGCAACACGAAAGAGCTCCGTGGACCAAGAATCAACACGAGATGAGAGGTTAGTCCCTGGCTTCGACTCCTGAGGAATACCACCTTACCACAAGCACCTCAAGAGGAGGCTTTTCTCAGCTCTAGGTATGTGAGAGGGACCCTGAGTTTGCGGCCTCAAGTGGAATGGACACCGCGATGCCCTGACTCGAAATAAGGCCGGATATCCCTGCAGTGACTTGAATGCAGGCTCGTCTTGCATCTCCCAAGAAGAAAGGATGTCTGAATCCCCTATGGAGACCACAGAGAAACACCTAGTTCCCCACCTCATTGCGACCGGAGGCCTCACATCCTTTGAAAACTCCAGAGGTACGCGGAGATCAGTGCCTCCAAAGGAGACGATGCCTGACTCCTCGTGAAACTTGATAGGAGTCCCAGGATTCTTGTGGCACGTGGAAAGGGACCCTTGGTCTCCCGCCTCAGCTGGAGAGGCGTTCCAATTGCCCTGCCAAGCCTCGAGGAGAATCCAGAGTTGTCCCTCGCAACTAGGCAGGAGTCCTGACGTGGCTGAAGAAACACGTGTGTGGAAGGGCCATCCCCGTCGTAACTCGAGAATATACCCCAGGTTCCCGCCGCAACTGGAGAAAAACCATGAGACTTCCCCCTCGATGCGAGATGAGGCCCGATACCCCTGTACTGCGTGCAGAGCAATTCCGTCTTGCACATCACACATGAAAGGAGCCTTGATTTCCTTGATGGCACTCCAGAGAAACCCCAAGAACACTGTTTCAAGGCTAGAGGGATCCTGAGGTCACTGTAGCAACACGAAAGAACTCTGTGGACCAATAATCAACTCGAAAAGAGAGGTTAGTCCCTGGATTCGTCTCCAGAGGAATACCACCTTACCACAAGCACCTCAAGAGGAGGCTTCTCTCAGCTCTAGGTATGTGAGAGGGACCCTGATTTTGCGGCCTCAAGTGGAATGGACACCGCGATGCCCTGACTCGAAATAAGGCCGGATATCCCTGCAGTGACTTCAATGCAGGCTCGTCTTGCACCTCCCAGGACGAAAGGATGTCTGAATCCCCTGTGGAAAGCACAGAGAAAGACTTAGTTACCCACCTCATCGTGACCGATAGCCTCACATCCTTTGAAAACTTCAGAGGTACGCGGAGATCAGTGCCTCCAAAGGAGACGATGCCTGACTCCTCGTGAAACTTGATAGGAGTCCCAGGATTCCTGTGGCACTTGGAAAGGGACACTTGGTCTCCCGCCTCAGCTGGAGAGGCGTCCCAATTGCCCTGCCAAGCCTCGAGGAGAATCCCGAGTTGTGTCTCGCAACTAGGCAAGAGTCCTGACGTGGCTGAACAAACACGTGTGTGGAAGGGCCATCCCCGTCGTAACTCGAGAATATACCGCAGGTTCCCGCCGCAACTCGAGAAAAACCATGAGACTTCCCCCTCGCCGCGAGATGAGGCCCGATTCCCCTGCACTGCGTGCAGAGCAATTCTGTGTTGCACATCACACATGAAAGGAGCCTTGATTTCCTTCATGGCACTCCAGAGAAACCCCAAGAACACTGTTTCAAGGCTAGAGGGATCCTGAGGTCACTGTAGCAACACTAAAGAGCTCCGTGGACCAAAAATCAACTCGAGATGAGAGGTTAGTCCCTGGCTTCGACTCCAGAGGAATACCACCTTACCACAAGCACGTCAAGAGGAGGCTTCTCTCAGCTCTAGGTATGTGAGAGGGACCCTGAGTTTGCGGCCTCAAGTGGAATGGACACCGCGATGCCCTGATTCGAAATAAGGCCGGATATCCCTGCAGTGACTGGAATGCAGGCTCGTCTTGCATCTCTCAAGACGAAAGGGTGTCTGAATCCCCTGTGGAGACCACAGAGAAAGACCTAGTTCCCCACCTCATCGCGACAGGAGGCCTCAAATCCTTTGAAATCTCCAGAGGTATGCGGAGATCAGTGCCTCCAAAGGAGACGATGCCTGACTCCTCGTGAAACTTGATAGGAGACCCAGGATTCCTGTGGCACTTGGAAAGGGACCCTTGGTCTCCCGCCTCAGCTGGAGAGGCGTCCCAATTGCCCTGCAAAGCCTCTAGGAGAATCCCGAGTTGTCCCTCGCAACTAGGCAGGAGTCCTGACATGGCTGAACAAACACGTGTGTGGAAGGGCCATCCCCGTCGTAACTCGAGAATATACCCCAGGTACCCGCCGCAACTCGAGAAAAACCATGAGACTTCCCCCTCGCCGCGAGATGAGGCTCGATTCCCCTGCACTGCGTGCAGAGCAATTCCGTGTTGCACATCACACATGAAAGGAGCCTTGATTTCCTTGATGGCACTCCAGAGAAACCCCAAAAACACTGTTTCAAGGCTAGAGGGATCCTGAGGTCACTGTAGCAACACGAAAGAGCTCCGTGGACCAAGAATCAACACGAGATGAGAGGTTAGTCCCTGGCTTCGACTCCTGAGGAATACCACCTTACCACAAGCACCTCAAGAGGAGGCTTCTCTCAGCACTAGGTATGTGAGAGGGATCCTGAGTTTGCGGCCTCAAGTGGAATGGACACCGCGATGCCCTCACGCGAAATAAGGCCGGATATCTCTGCAGTGACTTGAATGCAGGCTCATCTTGCATCTCCCAAGGTGAAAGGATGTCTGAATCCCCTGTGGAGACCACAGAGAAAGACCTAGTTCCCCACCTCATCGCGACCGGAGGCCTCACATCCTTTGAAAACTCCAGAGGTTCGCGGAGATCAGTGCCTCCAAAGGAAACGATGCCTGACTCCTCGTGAAACTTGATAGGAGTCCCAGGATTCCTGTGGCACTTGGAAAGGGACACTTGGTCTCCCGCCTCAGCTGGAGAGGCGTCCCAATTGCCCTGCCAAGCCTCGAGGAGAATCCAGAGTTGTCCCTCGCAACTAGGCAGGAGTCCTGACGTCGCTGAAGAAACACGTGGGTGGAAGGGCCATCCCCGTCGTAACTCGAGAATATACCCCAGGTTCCCACCGCAACTCGAGAAAAACCATGAGACTTCCCCCTCGCCGCGAGATGAGGCCCGATTCCCCTGCACTGCGTGCAGAGCAATTCTGTGTTGCACATCACACATGAAAGGAGCCTTGATTTCCTTCATGGCACTCCAGAGAAACCCCAAGAACACTGTTTCAAGGCTAGAGGGATCCTGAGGTCACTGTAGCAACACGAAAGAGCTCCGTGGGCCAAAAATCAACTCGAGATGAGAGGTTAGTCCCTGGCTTCGACTCCTGAGGAATACCACCTTACCACAAGCACCTCAAGAGGAGGCTTCTCTCAGCTCTAGGTATGTGAGAGGGACCCTGAGTTTGCGGCCTCAAGTGGAATGGACACCGCGATGCCCTGACTCGAAATAAGGCTGGATATCCCTGCAGTGACTTGAATGCAGGCTCG
Source organism: Cervus elaphus (assembly GCF_910594005.1). Taxonomy (NCBI): domain Eukaryota; kingdom Metazoa; phylum Chordata; class Mammalia; order Artiodactyla; family Cervidae; genus Cervus; species Cervus elaphus. The sequence continues at coordinate 7,377,402 of NC_057834.1, read as the reverse complement.
TCTTGCATCTCCCAAGATGAAAGGATGTCTGAATCCCCTGTGGAGACCACAGAGAAAGACCTAGTTCCCCACCTCCTCGCGACCGGAGGCCTCACATCCTTTGAAAACTCCAGAGGCACGCAGAGATCAGTGCCTCCAAAGAAGACGATGCCTGACTCCTCGTGAAACTTGATAGGAGTCCCAGGATTCCTGTGGCACGTGGAAAGGGACCCTTGGTCTCCCGCCTCAGCTGGAGAGGCGTCCCAATTGCCTTGCCAAGCCTCGAGGAGAATCCCGAGTTGTGTCTCGCAACCAGGCAAGAGTCCTGACGTGGCTGAACAAACACGTGTGTGGAAGGGCCATCCCCGTCGTAACTGGAGAATATACCCCAGGTTCCCGCCGCAACTCGAGAAAAACCATGAGACTTCCCCCTCGCCGCGAGATGAGGCCCGCTTCCCCTGCACTGCGTGTAGAGCAATTCTGTGTTGCACATCACACATGAAAGGAGCCTTGATTTCCTTCATGGCACTCCAGAGAAACCCCAAGAACACTGTTTCAAGGCTAGAGGGATCCTGAGGTCACTGTAGCAACACGAAAGAACTCTGTGGACCAATAATCAACTCGAAAAGAGAGGTTAGTCCCTGGATTCGTCTCCAGAGGAATACCACCTTACCACAAGCACCTCAAGAGGAGGCTTCTCTCAGCTCTAGGTATGTGAGAGGGACCCTGATTTTGCGGCCTCAAGTGGAATGGACACCGCGATGCCCTGACTCGAAATAAGGCCGGATATCCCTGCAGTGACTTCAATGCAGGCTCGTCTTGCACCTCCCAGGACGAAAGGATGTCTGAATCCCCTGTGGAAAGCACAGAGAAAGACTTAGTTACCCACCTCATCGTGACCGATAGCCTCACATCCTTTGAAAACTCCAGAGGTACGCGGAGATCAGTGCCTCCAAAGGAGACGATGCCTGACTCCTCGTGAAACTTGATAGGAGTCCCAGGATTCCTGTGGCACTTGGAAAGGGACACTTGGTCTCCCGCCTCAGCTGGAGAGGCGTCCCAATTGCCCTGCCAAGCCTCGAGGAGAATCCCGAGTTGTGTCTCGCAACTAGGCAAGAGTCCTGACGTGGCTGAACAAACACGTGTGTGGAAGGGCCATCCCCGTCGTAACTCGAGAATATACCGCAGGTTCCCGCCGCAACTCGAGAAAAACCATGAGACTTCCCCCTCGCCGCGAGATGAGGCCCGATTCCCCTGCACTGCGTGCAGAGCAATTCTGTGTTGCACATCACACATGAAAGGAGCCTTGATTTCCTTCATGGCACTCCAGAGAAACCCCAAGAACACTGTTTCAAGGCTAGAGGGATCCTGAGGTCACTGTAGCAACACGAAAGAACTCTGTGGACCAATAATCAACTCGAAAAGAGAGGTTAGTCCCTGGATTCGTCTCCAGAGGAATACCACCTTACCACAAGCACCTCAAGAGGAGGCTTCTCTCAGCTCTAGGTATGTGAGAGGGACCCTGAGTTTGGGGCCTCAAGTGGAATGGACACCGCGATGCCCTGACGCGAAATAAGGCTGGATATCCCTGCAGTGACTTGAATGCAGGCTCGTCTTCCATCTCCCAAGATGAAAGGATGTCTGAATCCCCTGTGGAGACCACAGAGAAAGACCTAGTTCCCCACCTCATCGCGACCGGAGGCCTCACATCCTTTGAAAACTCCAGAGGTACGCGGAGATCAGTGCCTCCAAAGGAGACGATGCCTGACTCCTCGTGAAACTTGATAGGAGTCCCAGGATTCCTGTGGCACGTGGAAAGGGACCCTTGGTCTCCCGCCTCAGCTGGAGAGGCGTCCCAATTGCCTTGCCAAGCCTCGAGGAGAATCCCGAGTTGTGTCTCGCAACTAGCCAAGAGTCCTGACGTGGCTGAACAAACACGTGTGTGGAAGGGCCATCCCCGTCGTAACTCGAGAATATACCCCAGGTTCCCGCCGCAACTCGAGAAAAACCATGAGAATTCCCCCTCGCCGCGAGATGAGGCCCGATTCCCCTGCATTGCGTGCAGAGCAATTCCGTGTTGCACATCACACATGAAAGGAGCCTTGATTTCCTTGATGGCACTCCAGAGAAACCCCAAGAACACTGTTTCAAGGCTAGAGGGATCCTGAGGTCACTGTAGCAACACGAAAGAGCTCCGTGGACCAAGAATCAACACGAGATGAGAGGTTAGTCCCTGGCTTCGACTCCTGAGGAATACCACCTTACCACAAGCACCTCAAGAGGAGGCTTTTCTCAGCTCTAGGTATGTGAGAGGGACCCTGAGTTTGCGGCCTCAAGTGGAATGGACACCGCGATGCCCTGACTCGAAATAAGGCCGGATATCCCTGCAGTGACTTGAATGCAGGCTCGTCTTGCATCTCCCAAGAAGAAAGGATGTCTGAATCCCCTGTGGAGACCACAGAGAAACACCTAGTTCCCCACCTCATTGCGACCGGAGGCCTCACATCCTTTGAAAACTCCAGAGGTACGCGGAGATCAGTGCCTCCAAAGGAGACGATGCCTGACTCCTCGTGAAACTTGATAGGAGTCCCAGGATTCTTGTGGCACGTGGAAAGGGACCCTTGGTCTCCCGCCTCAGCTGGAGAGGCGTTCCAATTGCCCTGCCAAGCCTCGAGGAGAATCCAGAGTTGTCCCTCGCAACTAGGCAGGAGTCCTGACGTGGCTGAACAAACACGTGTGTGGAAGGGCCATCCCCGTCGTAACTCGAGAATATACCCCAGGTTCCCGCCGCAACTGGAGAAAAACCATGAGACTTCCCCCTCGATGCGAGATGAGGCCCGATACCCCTGTACTGCGTGCAGAGCAATTCCGTCTTGCACATCACACATGAAAGGAGCCTTGATTTCCTTGATGGCACTCCAGAGAAACCCCAAGAACACTGTTTCAAGGCTAGAGGGATCCTGAGGTCACTGTAGCAACACGAAAGAACTCTGTGGACCAATAATCAACTCGAAAAGAGAGGTTAGTCCCTGGATTCGTCTCCAGAGGAATACCACCTTACCACAAGCACCTCAAGAGGAGGCTTCTCTCAGCTCTAGGTATGTGAGAGGGACCCTGATTTTGCGGCCTCAAGTGGAATGGACACCGCGATGCCCTGACTCGAAATAAGGCCGGATATCCCTGCAGTGACTTCAATGCAGGCTCGTCTTGCACCTCCCAGGACGAAAGGATGTCTGAATCCCCTGTGGAAAGCACAGAGAAAGACTTAGTTACCCACCTCATCGTGACCGATAGCCTCACATCCTTTGAAAACTCCAGAGGTACGCGGAGATCAGTGCCTCCAAAGGAGACGATGCCTGACTCCTCGTGAAACTTGATAGGAGTCCCAGGATTCCTGTGGCACTTGGAAAGGGACACTTGGTCTCCCGCCTCAGCTGGAGAGGCGTCCCAATTGCCCTGCCAAGCCTCGAGGAGAATCCCGAGTTGTGTCTCGCAACTAGGCAAGAGTCCTGACGTGGCTGAACAAACACGTGTGTGGAAGGGCCATCCCCGTCGTAACTCGAGAATATACCGCAGGTTCCCGCCGCAACTCGAGAAAAACCATGAGACTTCCCCCTCGCCGCGAGATGAGGCCCGATTCCCCTGCACTGCGTGCAGAGCAATTCTGTGTTGCACATCACACATGAAAGGAGCCTTGATTTCCTTCATGGCACTCCAGAGAAACCCCAAGAACACTGTTTCAAGGCTAGAGGGATCCTGAGGTCACTGTAGCAACACGAAAGAGCTCCGTGGACCAAAAATCAACTCGAGATGAGAGGTTAGTCCCTGGCTTCGACTCCAGAGGAATACCACCTTACCACAAGCACGTCAAGAGGAGGCTTCTCTCAGCTCTAGGTATGTGAGAGGGACCCTGAGTTTGCGGCCTCAAGTGGAATGGACACCGCGATGCCCTGATTCGAAATAAGGCCGGATATCCCTGCAGTGACTGGAATGCAGGCTCGTCTTGCATCTCTCAAGACGAAAGGGTGTCTGAATCCCCTGTGGAGACCACAGAGAAAGACCTAGTTCCCCACCTCATCGCGACAGGAGGCCTCAAATCCTTTGAAATCTCCAGAGGTATGCGGAGATCAGTGCCTCCAAAGGAGACGATGCCTGACTCCTCGTGAAACTTGATAGGAGACCCAGGATTCCTGTGGCACTTGGAAAGGGACCCTTGGTCTCCCGCCTCAGCTGGAGAGGCGTCCCAATTGCCCTGCAAAGCCTCTAGGAGAATCCCGAGTTGTCCCTCGCAACTAGGCAGGAGTCCTGACATGGCTGAACAAACACGTGTGTGGAAGGGCCATCCCCGTCGTAACTCGAGAATATACCCCAGGTTCCCGCCGCAACTCGAGAAAAACCATGAGACTTCCCCCTCGCCGCGAGATGAGGCTCGATTCCCCTGCACTGCGTGCAGAGCAATTCCGTGTTGCACATCACACATGAAAGGAGCCTTGATTTCCTTGATGGCACTCCAGAGAAACCCCAAAAACACTGTTTCAAGGCTAGAGGGATCCTGAGGTCACTGTAGCTACACGAAAGAGCTCCGTGGACCAAGAATCAACACGAGATGAGAGGTTAGTCCCTGGCTTCGACTCCTGAGGAATACCACCTTACCACAAGCACCTCAAGAGGAGGCTTCTCTCAGCACTAGGTATGTGAGAGGGATCCTGAGTTTGCGGCCTCAAGTGGAATGGACACCGCGATGCCCTCACGCGAAATAAGGCCGGATATCTCTGCAGTGACTTGAATGCAGGCTCATCTTGCATCTCCCAAGGTGAAAGGATGTCTGAATCCCCTGTGGAGACCACAGAGAAAGACCTAGTTCCCCACCTCATCGCGACCGGAGGCCTCACATCCTTTGAAAGCTCCAGAGGTTCGCGGAGATCAGTGCCTCCAAAGGAAACGATGCCTGACTCCTCGTGAAACTTGATAGGAGTCCCAGGATTCCTGTGGCACTTGGAAAGGGACACTTGGTCTCCCGCCTCAGCTGGAGAGGCGTCCCAATTGCCCTGCCAAGCCTCGAGGAGAATCCCGAGTTGTCCCTCGCAACTAGGCAGGAGTCCTGACGTGGCTGAACAAACACGTGGGTGGAAGGGCCATCCCCGTCGTAACTCGAGAATATACCCCAGGTTCCCACCGCAACTCGAGAAAAACCATGAGACTTCCCCCTCGCCGCGAGATGAGGCCCGATTCCCCTGCACTGCGTGCAGAGCAATTCTGTGTTGCACATCACACATGAAAGGAGCCTTGATTTCCTTCATGGCACTCCAGAGAAACCCCAAGAACACTGTTTCAAGGCTAGAGGGATCCTGAGGTCACTGTAGCAACACGAAAGAGCTCCGTGGGCCAAAAATCAACTCGAGATGAGAGGTTAGTCCCTGGCTTCGACTCCTGAGGAATACCACCTTACCACAAGCACCTCAAGAGGAGGCTTCTCTCAGCTCTAGGTATGTGAGAGGGACCCTGAGTTTGCGGCCTCAAGTGGAATGGACACCGCGATGCCCTGACGCGAAATAAGGCTGGATATCCCTGCAGTGACTTGAATGCAGGCTCGTCTTGCATCTCCCAAGACGAAAGGGTGTCTGAATCCCCTGTGGAGACCACAGAGAAAGACCTAGTTCCCCACCTCCTCGCGACCGGAGGCCTCACATCCTTTGAAAACTCCAGAGATACGCAGAGATCAGTGCCTCCAAAGAAGACGATGCCTGACTCCTCGTGAAACTTGATAGGAGTCCCAGGATTCCTGTGGCACGTGGAAAGGGACCCTTGGTCTCCCGCCTCAGCTGGAGAGGCGTCCCAATTGCCTTGCCAAGCCTCGAGGAGAATCCCGAGTTGTGTCTCGCAACCAGGCAAGAGTCCTGACGTGGCTGAACAAACACGTGTGTGGAAGGGCCATCCCCGTCGTAACTGGAGAATATACCCCAGGTTCCCGCCGCAACTCGAGAAAAACCATGAGACTTCCCCCTCGCCGCGAGATGAGGCCCGCTTCCCCTGCACTGCGTGTAGAGCAATTCTGTGTTGCACATCACACATGAAAGGAGCCTTGATTTCCTTCATGGCACTCCAGAGAAACCCCAAGAACACTGTTTCAAAGCTAGAGGGATCCTGAGGTCACTGTAGCAACACGAAAGAGCTCCGTGGACCAAAAATCAACTCGAGATGAGAGGTTAGTCCCTGGCTTCGACTCCAGAGGAATACCACCTTACCACAAGCACCTCAAGAGGAGGCTTCTCTCAGCTCTAGGTATGTGAGAGGGACCCTGAGTTTGCGGCCTCAAGTGGAATGGACACCGCGATGCCCTGACTCGAAATAAGGCCGGATATCCCTGCAGTGACTGGAATGCAGGCTCGTCTTGCATCTCCCAAGACGAAAGGGTGTCTGAATCCCCTGTGGAGACCACAGAGAAAGACCTTGTTCCCCACCTCATCGCGACAGGAGGCCTCAAATCCTTTGAAAACTCCAGAGGTATGCGGAGATCAGTGCCTCCAAAGGAAACGATGCCTGACTCCTCGTGAAACTTGACAGGAGACCCAGGATTCCTGTGGCACGTGGAAAGGGACCCTTGGTCTCCCGTCTCAGCTGGAGAGGCGTCCCAATTGCCCTGCAAAGCCTCGAGGAGAATCCCGAGTTGTCCCTCGCAACTAGGCAGGAGTCCTGACGTCGCTGAAGAAACACGTGGGTGGAAGGGCCATCCCCGTCGTAACTCGAGAATATACCCCAGGTTCCCCCCGCACCTCGAGAAAAACCATGAGACTTCCCCCTTGCCGCGAGATGAGGCCCGATTCCCCTGCACTGCGTGCAGAGCAATTCTGTGTTGCACATCACACATGAAAGGAGCCTTGATTTCCTTGATGGCACTCCAGAGAAACCCCAAGAACACTGTTTCAAGGCTAGAGGGATCCTGAGGTCACTGTAGCAACACGAAAGAGCTCCGTGGACCAAGAATCAACACGAGATGAGAGGTTAGTCCCTGGCTTTGATTCCTGAGGAATACCACCTTACAAAAGCACCTCAAGAGGAGGCTTCTCTCAGCTCTAGGTGTGTGAGAGGGATCCTGAGTTTGCGGCCTCAAGAGGAATGGACACCGCGATGCCCTGACTCGAAATAAGGCCGGATATCCCTGCAGTGACTTGAATGCAGGCTCGTCTTGCATCTCCCAAGAAGAAAGGATGTCTGAATCCCCTGTGGAGACCACAGAGAAAGACCTAGTTCCCCACCTCATCGCGACCGGAGGCCTCACATCCTTTGAAAACTCCAGAGGTATGCGGAGATCAGTGCCTTCAAAGGAGACGATGCCTGACTCCTCGTGAAACTTGATAGGAGTCCCAGGATTCTTGTGGCACGTGGAAAGGGACCCTTGGTCTCCCGCCTCAGCTGGAGAGGTATTCCAATTGCCCTGCCAAGCCTCGAGGGGAATCCCGAGTTGTCCCTCGCAACTAGGCAGGAGTCCTGACGTGGCTGAACAAACACGTGTGTGGAAGGGCCATCCCCGTCGTAACTCGAGAATATACCCCAGGTTCCCGCCGCAACTCGAGAAAAACCATGAGACTTCCCCCTCGATGCGAGATGAGGCCCAATTCCCCTGTACTGCGTGCAGAGCAATTCCGTCTTGCACATCACACATGAAAGGAGCCTTGATTTCCTTGATGGCACTCCAGAGAAACCCCAAGAACACTGTTTCAAGGATAGAGGGATCCTGAGGTCACTGTAGCAACACGAAAGAACTCTGTGGACCAAAAATCAACTCGAAAAGATAGGTTAGTCCCTGGATTCGTCTCCAGAGGAATACCACCTTACCACAAGCACCTCCAGAGGAGGCTTCTCTCAGCTCTAGGTATGTGAGAGGGACCCTGAGTTTGCGGCCTCAAGTGGAATGGACACCGCGATGCCCTGACTCGAAATAAGGCCGGATATCCCTGCAGTGACTTCATGCAGGCTCGTCTTGCATCTCCCAGGACGAAAGGATGTCTGAATCCCCTGTGGAAAGCACAGAGAAAGACTTAGTTCGCCACCTCATCGCGACCGGAGGCCTCACATCCTTTGAAAACTCCAGAGGTACGCGGAGATCAGTGCCTCCAAAGGAGACGATGCCTGACTCCTCGTGAAACTTGATAGGAGTCCCAGGATTCCTGTGGCAATTGGAAAGGGACACTTGGTCTCCCGCCTCAGCTGGAGAGGCGTCCCAATTGCCCTGCCAAGCCTCGAGGAGAATCCAAAGTTGTCCCTCGCAACTAGGCAGGAGTCCTGACGTGGCTGAACAAACACGTGGGTGGAAGGGCCATCCCCGTCGTAACTCGAGAATATACCCCAGGTTCCCGCCGCAACTCGAGAAAAACCATGAGACTTCCCCCTCGCCGCGAGATGAGGCCCGATTCCCCTGCACTGCGTGCAGAGCAATTCCGTGTTGCACATCACACATGAAAGGAGCCTTGATTTCCTTGATGGCACTCCAGAGAAACCCCAAGAACACTGTTTCAAGGCTAGAGGGATCCTGAGGTCACTGTAGCAACACGAAAGAGCTCCGTGGGCCAAAAATCAACTCGAGATGAGAGGTTAGACCCTGGCTTCGACTCCAGAGGAATACCACCTTACCACAAGCACCTCAAGAGGAGGCTTCTCTCAGCTCTAGGTATGTGAGAGGGACCCTGAGTTTGCGGCCTCAAGTGGAATGGACACCGCGATGCCCTGACGCGAAATAAGGCTGGATATCCCTGCAGTGACTTGAATGCAGGCTCGTCTTGCATCTCCCAAGATGAAAGGATGTCTGAATCCCCTGTGGAGACCACAGAGAAAGACCTAGTTCCCCACCTTATTGCGACCGGAGGCCTCACATCCTTTGAAAACTCCAGAGGTACGCGGAGATCAGTGCCTCCAAAGGAGACGATGCCTGACTCCTCGTGAAACTTGATAGGAGTCCCAGGATTCCTGTGGCACGTGGAAAGGGACCCTTGGTCTCCCGCCTCAGCTGAAGAAGCGTCCCAATTGCCTTGCCAAGCCTCGAGGAGAATCCCGAGTTGTGTCTCGCAACTAGGCAAGAGTCCTGACGTGGCTGAACAAACACGTGTGTGGAAGGGCCATCCCCGTCGTAACTCGAGAATATACCCCAGGTTCCCGCCGCAACTCGAGAAAAACCATGAGACTTCCACCTCGCCGCGAGATGAGGCCCGATTCCCCTGCACTGCGTGCAGAGCAATTCTGTGTTGCACATCACACATGAAAGGAGCCTTGATTTCCTTCATGGCACTCCAGAGAAACCCCAAGAACACTGTTTCAAGGCTAGAGGGATCCTGAGGTCACTGTAGCAACACGAAAGAACTCTGTGGACCAAAAATCAACTCGAGATGAGAGGTTAGTCCCTGGCTTCGACTCCTGAGGAATACCACCTTACCAGAAGCACCTCAAGAGGAGGCTTCTCTCAGCTCTAGGTATGTGAGAGGGATCCTGAGTTTGCGGCCTCAAGTGGAATGGACACCGCGATGCCCTCACGCGAAATAAGGCCGGATATCTCTGCAGTGACTTGAATGCAGGCTCATCTTGCATCTCCCAAGGTGAAAGGATGTCTGAATCCCCTGTGGAGACCACAGAGAAAGACCTAGTTCCCCACCTCATCGCGACCGGAGGCCTCACATCCTTTGAAAACTCCAGAGGTTCGCGGAGATCAGTGCCTCCAAAGGAAACGATGCCTGACTCCTCGTGAAACTTGATAGGAGTCCCAGGATTCCTGTGGCACGTGGAAAGGGACCCTTGGTCTCCCGCCTCAGCTGGAGAGGCGTTCCAATTGCCCTGCCAAGCCTCGAGGAGAATCCCAAGTTGTCCCTCCCAACTAGGCACGAGTCCTGACGTGGCTGAACAAACACGTGGGTGGAAGGGCCATCCCCGTCGTAACTCGAGAATATACCCCAGGTTCCCGCCGCAACTCGAGAAAAACCATGAGACTTCCCCCTCGATGCGAGATGAGGCCCGATTCCCCTGTACTGCGTGCAGAGCAATTCCGTCTTGCACATCACACATGAAAGGAGCCTTGATTTCCTTGATGGCACTCCAGAAAAACCCCAAGAACACTGTTTCAAGGCTAGAGGGATCCTGAGGTCACTGTAGCAACACGAAAGAACTCTGTGGACCAAAAATCAACTCGAAAAGAGAGGTTAGTCCCTGGCTTCGACTCCAGAGGAATACCACCTTACCACAAGCACCTCAAGAGGAGGCTTCTCTCAGCTCTAGGTATGTGAGAGGGACCCTGAGTTTGCGGCCTCAAGTGGAATGGACACCGCGATGCCCTGACTCGAAATAAGGCCGGATATTCCTGCAGTGACTTCAATGCAGGCTCGTCTTTCATCTCCCAGGACGAAAGGATGTCTGAATCCCCTGTGGAAAGCACAGAGAAAGACTTAGTTCCCCACCTCATCGCGACCGATAGCCTCACATCCTTTGAAAACTCCAGAGGTACTCGGAGATCAGTGCCTCCAAAGGAGATGATGCCTGACTCCTCGTGAAACTTGATAGGAGTCCCAGGATTCCTGTGGCACTTGGAAAGGGACACTTGGTCTCCCGCCTCAGCTGGAGAGGCGTCCCAATTGCCCTGCCAAGCCTCGAGGAGAATCCAGAGTTGTCCCTCGCAACTAGGCAGGAGTCCTGACGTCGCTGAAGAAACACGTGGGTGGAAGGGCCATCCCCGTCGTAACTCGAGAATATACCCCAGGTTCCCACCGCAACTCGAGAAAAACCATGAGACTTCCCCCTCGCCGCGAGATGAGGCCCGATTCCCCTGCACTGCGTGCAGAGCAATTCTGTGTTGCACATCACACATGAAAGGAGCCTTGATTTCCTTCATGGCACTCCAGAGAAACCCCAAGAACACTGTTTCAAGGCTAGAGGGATCCTGAGGTCACTGTAGCAACACGAAAGAGCTCCGTGGACCAACAATCAACTGGGGTGAGAGGGTAGTCCCTGGCTTCGACTCCAGAGGAATACCACCTTACCACAAGCACCTCAAGAGGAGGCTTCTCTCAGCTCTAGGTATGTGAGAGGGACCCTGAGTTTGCGGCCTCAAGTGGAATGGACACCGCGATGCCCTGACGCGAAATAAGGCTGGATATCCCTGCAGTGACTTGAATGCAGGCTCGTCTTGCATCTCCCAAGACGAAAGGGTGTCTGAATCCCCTGTGGAGACCACAGAGAAAGACCTAGTTCCCCACCTCCTCGCGACCGGAGGCCTCACATCCTTTGAAAACTCCAGAGATACGCAGAGATCAGTGCCTCCAAAGAAGACGATGCCTGACTCCTCGTGAAACTTGATAGGAGTCCCAGGATTCCTGTGGCACGTGGAAAGGGACCCTTGGTCTCCCGCCTCAGCTGGAGAGGCGTCCCAATTGCCTTGCCAAGCCTCGAGGAGAATCCCGAGTTGTGTCTCGCAACCAGGCAAGAGTCCTGACGTGGCTGAACAAACACGTGTGTGGAAGGGCCATCCCCGTCGTAACTGGAGAATATACCCCAGGTTCCCGCCGCAACTCGAGAAAAACCATGAGACTTCCCCCTCGCCGCGAGATGAGGCCCGCTTCCCCTGCACTGCGTGTAGAGCAATTCTGTGTTGCACATCACACATGAAAGGAGCCTTGATTTCCTTCATGGCACTCCAGAGAAACCCCAAGAACACTGTTTCAAAGCTAGAGGGATCCTGAGGTCACTGTAGCAACACGAAAGAGCTCCGTGGACCAAAAATCAACTCGAGATGAGAGGTTAGTCCCTGGCTTCGACTCCAGAGGAATACCACCTTACCACAAGCACCTCAAGAGGAGGCTTCTCTCAGCTCTAGGTATGTGAGAGGGACCCTGAGTTTGCGGCCTCAAGTGGAATGGACACCGCGATGCCCTGACTCGAAATAAGGCCGGATATCCCTGCAGTGACTGGAATGCAGGCTCGTCTTGCATCTCCCAAGACGAAAGGGTGTCTGAATCCCCTGTGGAGACCACAGAGAAAGACCTAGTTCCCCACCTCATCGCGACAGGAGGCCTCAAATCCTTTGAAAACTCCAGAGGTATGCGGAGATCAGTGCCTCCAAAGGAAACGATGCCTGACTCCTCGTGAAACTTGACAGGAGACCCAGGATTCCTGTGGCACGTGGAAAGGGACCCTTGGTCTCCCGTCTCAGCTGGAGAGGCGTCCCAATTGCCCTGCAAAGCCTCGAGGAGAATCCCGAGTTGTCCCTCGCAACTAGGCAGGAGTCCTGACGTCGCTGAAGAAACACGTGGGTGGAAGGGCCATCCCCGTCGTAACTCGAGAATATACCCCAGGTTCCCCCCGCACCTCGAGAAAAACCATGAGACTTCCCCCTTGCCGCGAGATGAGGCCCGATTCCCCTGCACTGCGTGCAGAGCAATTCTGTGTTGCACATCACACATGAAAGGAGCCTTGATTTCCTTGATGGCACTCCAGAGAAACCCCAAGAACACTGTTTCAAGGCTAGAGGGATCCTGAGGTCACTGTAGCAACACGAAAGAGCTCCGTGGACCAAGAATCAACACGAGATGAGAGGTTAGTCCCTGGCTTTGATTCCTGAGGAATACCACCTTACAAAAGCACCTCAAGAGGAGGCTTCTCTCAGCTCTAGGTGTGTGAGAGGGATCCTGAGTTTGCGGCCTCAAGAGGAATGGACACCGCGATGCCCTGACTCGAAATAAGGCCGGATATCCCTGCAGTGACTTGAATGCAGGCTCGTCTTGCATCTCCCAAGAAGAAAGGATGTCTGAATCCCCTGTGGAGACCACAGAGAAAGACCTAGTTCCCCACCTCATCGCGACCGGAGGCCTCACATCCTTTGAAAACTCCAGAGGTATGCGGAGATCAGTGCCTTCAAAGGAGACGATGCCTGACTCCTCGTGAAACTTGATAGGAGTCCCAGGATTCTTGTGGCACGTGGAAAGGGACCCTTGGTCTCCCGCCTCAGCTGGAGAGGTATTCCAATTGCCCTGCCAAGCCTCGAGGGGAATCCCGAGTTGTCCCTCGCAACTAGGCAGGAGTCCTGACGTGGCTGAACAAACACGTGGGTGGAAGGGCCATCCCCGTCGTAACTCGAGAATATACCCCAGGTTCCCGCCGCAACTCGAGAAAAACCATGAGACTTCCCCCTCGATGCGAGATGAGGCCCAATTCCCCTGTACTGCGTGCAGAGCAATTCCGTCTTGCACATCACACATGAAAGGAGCCTTGATTTCCTTGATGGCACTCCAGAGAAACCCCAAGAACACTGTTTCAAGGATAGAGGGATCCTGAGGTCACTGTAGCAACACGAAAGAACTCTGTGGACCAAAAATCAACTCGAAAAGATAGGTTAGTCCCTGGATTCGTCTCCAGAGGAATACCACCTTACCACAAGCACCTCCAGAGGAGGCTTCTCTCAGCTCTAGGTATGTGAGAGGGACCCTGAGTTTGCGGCCTCAAGTGGAATGGACACCGCGATGCCCTGACTCGAAATAAGGCCGGATATCCCTGCAGTGACTTCATGCAGGCTCGTCTTGCATCTCCCAGGACGAAAGGATGTCTGAATCCCCTGTGGAAAGCACAGAGAAAGACTTAGTTCGCCACCTCATCGCGACCGGAGGCCTCACATCCTTTGAAAACTCCAGAGGTACGCGGAGATCAGTGCCTCCAAAGGAGACGATGCCTGACTCCTCGTGAAACTTGATAGGAGTCCCAGGATTCCTGTGGCAATTGGAAAGGGACACTTGGTCTCCCGCCTCAGCTGGAGAGGCGTCCCAATTGCCCTGCCAAGCCTCGAGGAGAATCCAAAGTTGTCCCTCGCAACTAGGCAGGAGTCCTGACGTGGCTGAACAAACACGTGGGTGGAAGGGCCATCCCCGTCGTAACTCGAGAATATACCCCAGGTTCCCGCCGCAACTCGAGAAAAACCATGAGACTTCCCCCTCGCCGCGAGATGAGGCCCGATTCCCCTGCACTGCGTGCAGAGCAATTCCGTGTTGCACATCACACATGAAAGGAGCCTTGATTTCCTTGATGGCACTCCAGAGAAACCCCAAGAACACTGTTTCAAGGCTAGAGGGATCCTGAGGTCACTGTAGCAACACGAAAGAGCTCCGTGGGCCAAAAATCAACTCGAGATGAGAGGTTAGACCCTGGCTTCGACTCCAGAGGAATACCACCTTACCACAAGCACCTCAAGAGGAGGCTTCTCTCAGCTCTAGGTATGTGAGAGGGACCCTGAGTTTGCGGCCTCAAGTGGAATGGACACCGCGATGCCCTGACGCGAAATAAGGCTGGATATCCCTGCAGTGACTTGAATGCAGGCTCGTCTTGCATCTCCCAAGATGAAAGGATGTCTGAATCCCCTGTGGAGACCACAGAGAAAGACCTAGTTCCCCACCTTATTGCGACCGGAGGCCTCACATCCTTTGAAAACTCCAGAGGTACGCGGAGATCAGTGCCTCCAAAGGAGACGATGCCTGACTCCTCGTGAAACTTGATAGGAGTCCCAGGATTCCTGTGGCACGTGGAAAGGGACCCTTGGTCTCCCGCCTCAGCTGAAGAAGCGTCCCAATTGCCTTGCCAAGCCTCGAGGAGAATCCCGAGTTGTGTCTCGCAACTAGGCAAGAGTCCTGACGTGGCTGAACAAACACGTGTGTGGAAGGGCCATCCCCGTCGTAACTCGAGAATATACCCCAGGTTCCCGCCGCAACTCGAGAAAAACCATGAGACTTCCACCTCGCCGCGAGATGAGGCCCGATTCCCCTGCACTGCGTGCAGAGCAATTCTGTGTTGCACATCACACATGAAAGGAGCCTTGATTTCCTTCATGGCACTCCAGAGAAACCCCAAGAACACTGTTTCAAGGCTAGAGGGATCCTGAGGTCACTGTAGCAACACGAAAGAACTCTGTGGACCAAAAATCAACTCGAGATGAGAGGTTAGTCCCTGGCTTCGACTCCTGAGGAATACCACCTTACCAGAAGCACCTCAAGAGGAGGCTTCTCTCAGCTCTAGGTATGTGAGAGGGATCCTGAGTTTGCGGCCTCAAGTGGAATGGACACCGCGATGCCCTCACGCGAAATAAGGCCGGATATCTCTGCAGTGACTTGAATGCAGGCTCATCTTGCATCTCCCAAGGTGAAAGGATGTCTGAATCCCCTGTGGAGACCACAGAGAAAGACCTAGTTCCCCACCTCATCGCGACCGGAGGCCTCACATCCTTTGAAAACTCCAGAGGTTCGCGGAGATCAGTGCCTCCAAAGGAAACGATGCCTGACTCCTCGTGAAACTTGATAGGAGTCCCAGGATTCCTGTGGCACGTGGAAAGGGACCCTTGGTCTCCCGCCTCAGCTGGAGAGGCGTTCCAATTGCCCTGCCAAGCCTCGAGGAGAATCCCAAGTTGTCCCTCCCAACTAGGCACGAGTCCTGACGTGGCTGAACAAACACGTGGGTGGAAGGGCCATCCCCGTCGTAACTCGAGAATATACCCCAGGTTCCCGCCGCAACTCGAGAAAAACCATGAGACTTCCCCCTCGATGCGAGATGAGGCCCGATTCCCCTGTACTGCGTGCAGAGCAATTCCGTCTTGCACATCACACATGAAAGGAGCCTTGATTTCCTTGATGGCACTCCAGAAAAACCCCAAGAACACTGTTTCAAGGCTAGAGGGATCCTGAGGTCACTGTAGCAACACGAAAGAACTCTGTGGACCAAAAATCAACTCGAAAAGAGAGGTTAGTCCCTGGCTTCGACTCCAGAGGAATACCACCTTACCACAAGCACCTCAAGAGGAGGCTTCTCTCAGCTCTAGGTATGTGAGAGGGACCCTGAGTTTGCGGCCTCAAGTGGAATGGACACCGCGATGCCCTGACTCGAAATAAGGCCGGATATTCCTGCAGTGACTTCAATGCAGGCTCGTCTTTCATCTCCCAGGACGAAAGGATGTCTGAATCCCCTGTGGAAAGCACAGAGAAAGACTTAGTTCCCCACCTCATCGCGACCGATAGCCTCACATCCTTTGAAAACTCCAGAGGTACTCGGAGATCAGTGCCTCCAAAGGAGATGATGCCTGACTCCTCGTGAAACTTGATAGGAGTCCCAGGATTCCTGTGGCACTTGGAAAGGGACACTTGGTCTCCCGCCTCAGCTGGAGAGGCGTCCCAATTGCCCTGCCAAGCCTCGAGGAGAATCCAGAGTTGTCCCTCGCAACTAGGCAGGAGTCCTGACGTCGCTGAAGAAACACGTGGGTGGAAGGGCCATCCCCGTCGTAACTCGAGAATATACCCCAGGTTCCCACCGCAACTCGAGAAAAACCATGAGACTTCCCCCTCGCCGCGAGATGAGGCCCGATTCCCCTGCACTGCGTGCAGAGCAATTCTGTGTTGCACATCACACATGAAAGGAGCCTTGATTTCCTTCATGGCACTCCAGAGAAACCCCAAGAACACTGTTTCAAGGCTAGAGGGATCCTGAGGTCACTGTAGCAACACGAAAGAGCTCCGTGGACCAACAATCAACTGGGGTGAGAGGGTAGTCCCTGGCTTCGACTCCAGAGGAATACCACCTTACCACAAGCACCTCAAGAGGAGGCTTCTCTCAGCTCTAGGTATGTGAGAGGGACCCTGAGTTTGCGGCCTCAAGTGGAATGGACACCGCGATGCCCTGACGCGAAATAAGGCTGGATATCCCTGCAGTGACTTGAATGCAGGCTCGTCTTGCATCTCCCAAGATGAAAGGATGTCTGAATCCCCTGTGGAGACCACAGAGAAAGACCTAGTTCCCCACCTCCTCGCGACCGGAGGCCTCACATCCTTTGAAAACTCCAGAGGTACGCAGAGATCAGTGCCTCCAAAGGAGACGATGCCTGACTCCTCGTGAAACTTGATAGGAGTCCCAGGATTCCTGTGGCACGTGGAAAGGGACACTTGGTCTCCCGCCTCAGCTGGAGAGGCGTCCCAATTGCCTTGCCAAGCCTCGAGGAGAATCCCGAGTTGTGTCTCGCAACCAGGCAAGAGTCCTGACGTGGCTGAACAAACACGTGTGTGGAAGGGCCATCCCCGTCGTAACTGGAGAATATACCCCAGGTTCCCGCCGCAACTCGAGAAAAACCATGAGACTTCCCCCTCGCCGCGAGATGAGGCCCGCTTCCCCTGCACTGCGTGTAGAGCAATTCTGTGTTGCACATCACACATGAAAGGAGCCTTGATTTCCTTCATGGCACTCCAGAGAAACCCCAAGAACACTGTTTCAAGGCTAGAGGGATCCTGAGGTCACTGTAGCAACACGAAAGAGCTCCGTGGACCAAAAATCAACTCGAGATGAGAGGTTAGTCCCTGGCTTCGACTCCAGAGGAATACCACCTTACCACAAGCACCTCAAGAGGAGGCTTCTCTCAGCTCTAGGTATGTGAGAGGGACCCTGAGTTTGCGGCCTCAAGTGGAATGGACACCGCGATGCCCTGACTCGAAATAAGGCCGGATATCCCTGCAGTGACTGGAATGCAGGCTCGTCTTGCATCTCCCAAGACGAAAGGGTGTCTGAATCCCCTGTGGAGACCACAGAGAAAGACCTAGTTCCCCACCTCATCGCGACAGGAGGCCTCAAATCCTTTGAAAACTCCAGAGGTATGCGGAGATCAGTGCCTCCAAAGGAAACGATGCCTGACTCCTCGTGAAACTTGACAGGAGACCCAGGATTCCTGTGGCACGTGGAAAGGGACCCTTGGTCTCCCGTCTCAGCTGGAGAGGCGTCCCAATTGCCCTGCAAAGCCTCGAGGAGAATCCCGAGTTGTCCCTCGCAACTAGGCAGGAGTCCTGACGTCGCTGAAGAAACACGTGGGTGGAAGGGCCATCCCCGTCGTAACTCGAGAATATACCCCAGGTTCCCGCCGCACCTCGAGAAAAACCATGAGACTTCCCCCTTGCCGCGAGATGAGGCCCGATTCCCCTGCACTGCGTGCAGAGCAATTCTGTGTTGCACATCACACATGAAAGGAGCCTTGATTTCCTTGATGGCACTCCAGAGAAACCCCAAGAACACTGTTTCAAGGCTAGAGGGATCCTGAGGTCACTGTAGCAACACGAAAGAGCTCCGTGGACCAAGAATCAACACGAGATGAGAGGTTAGTCCCTGGCTTCGACTCCTGAGGAATACCACCTTACAAAAGCACCTCAAGAGGAGGCTTCTCTCAGCTCTAGGTGTGTGAGAGGGATCCTGAGTTTGCGGCCTCAAGAGGAATGGACACCGCGATGCCCTGACTCGAAATAAGGCCGGATATCCCTGCAGTGACTTGAATGCAGGCTCGTCTTGCATCTCCCAAGAAGAAAGGATGTCTGAATCCCCTGTGGAGACCACAGAGAAAGACCTAGTTCCCCACCTCATCGCGACCGGAGGCCTCACATCCTTTGAAAACTCCAGAGGTATGCGGAGATCAGTGCCTTCAAAGGAGACGATGCCTGACTCCTCGTGAAACTTGATAGGAGTCCCAGGATTCTTGTGGCACGTGGAAAGGGACCCTTGGTCTCCCGCCTCAGCTAGAGAGGTATTCCAATTGCCCTGCCAAGCCTCGAGGGGAATCCCGAGTTGTCCCTCGCAACTAGGCAGGAGTCCTGACGTGGCTGAACAAACACGTGTGTGGAAGGGCCATCCCCGTCGTAACTCGAGAATATACCCCAGGTTCCCGCCGCAACTCGAGAAAAACCATGAGACTTCCCCCTCGATGCGAGATGAGGCCCAATTCCCCTGTACTGCGTGCAGAGCAATTCCGTCTTGCACATCACACATGAAAGGAGCCTTGATTTCCTTGATGGCACTCCAGAGAAACCCCAAGAACACTGTTTCAAGGATAGAGGGATCCTGAGGTCACTGTAGCAACACGAAAGAACTCTGTGGACCAAAAATCAACTCGAAAAGATAGGTTAGTCCCTGGATTCGTCTCCAGAGGAATACCACCTTACCACAAGCACCTCCAGAGGAGGCTTCTCTCAGCTCTAGGTATGTGAGAGGGACCCTGAGTTTGCGGCCTCAAGTGGAATGGACACCGCGATGCCCTGACTCGAAATAAGGCCGGATATCCCTGCAGTGACTTCATGCAGGCTCGTCTTGCATCTCCCAGGACGAAAGGATGTCTGAATCCCCTGTGGAAAGCACAGAGAAAGACTTAGTTCGCCACCTCATCGCGACCGGAGGCCTCACATCCTTTGAAAACTCCAGAGGTACGCGGAGATCAGTGCCTCCAAAGGAGACGATGCCTGACTCCTCGTGAAACTTGATAGGAGTCCCAGGATTCCTGTGGCAATTGGAAAGGGACACTTGGTCTCCCGCCTCAGCTGGAGAGGCGTCCCAATTGCCCTGCCAAGCCTCGAGGAGAATCCAAAGTTGTCCCTCGCAACTAGGCAGGAGTCCTGACGTGGCTGAACAAACACGTGGGTGGAAGGGCCATCCCCGTCGTAACTCGAGAATATACCCCAGGTTCCCGCCGCAACTCGAGAAAAACCATGAGACTTCCCCCTCGCCGCGAGATGAGGCCCGATTCCCCTGCACTGCGTGCAGAGCAATTCCGTGTTGCACATCACACATGAAAGGAGCCTTGATTTCCTTGATGGCACTCCAGAGAAACCCCAAGAACACTGTTTCAAGGCTAGAGGGATCCTGAGGTCACTGTAGCAACACGAAAGAGCTCCGTGGGCCAAAAATCAACTCGAGATGAGAGGTTAGACCCTGGCTTCGACTCCAGAGGAATACCACCTTACCACAAGCACCTCAAGAGGAGGCTTCTCTCAGCTCTAGGTATGTGAGAGGGACCCTGAGTTTGCGGCCTCAAGTGGAATGGACACCGCGATGCCCTGACGCGAAATAAGGCTGGATATCCCTGCAGTAACTTGAATGCAGGCTCGTCTTGCATCTCCCAAGATGAAAGGATGTCTGAATCCCCTGTGGAGACCACAGAGAAAGACCTAGTTCCCCACCTTATTGCGACCGGAGGCCTCACATCCTTTGAAAACTCCAGAGGTACGCGGAGATCAGTGCCTCCAAAGGAGACGATGCCTGACTCCTCGTGAAACTTGATAGGAGTCCCAGGATTCCTGTGGCACGTGGAAAGGGACCCTTGGTCTCCCGCCTCAGCTGGAGAAGCGTCCCAATTGCCTTGCCAAGCCTCGAGGAGAATCCCGAGTTGTGTCTCGCAACTAGGCAAGAGTCCTGACGTGGCTGAACAAACACGTGTGTGGAAGGGCCATCCCCGTCGTAACTCGAGAATATACCCCAGGTTCCCGCCGCAACTCGAGAAAAACCATGAGACTTCCACCTCGCCGCGAGATGAGGCCCGATTCCCCTGCACTGCGTGCAGAGCAATTCTGTGTTGCACATCACACATGAAAGGAGCCTTGATTTCCTTGATGGCACTCCAGAGAAACCCCAAGAACACTGTTTCAAGGCTAGAGGGATCCTGAGGTCACTGTAGCAACACGAAAGAACTCTGTGGACCAAAAATCAACTCGAGATGAGAGGTTAGTCCCTGGCTTCGACTCCTGAGGAATACCACCTTACCAGAAGCACCTCAAGAGGAGGCTTCTCTCAGCTCTAGGTATGTGAGAGGGATCCTGAGTTTGCGGCCTCAAGTGGAATTAACACCGCGATGCCCTGACTCGAAGTAAGGCCGGATATCCCTGCAGTGACTGGAATGCAGGCTCGTCTTGCATCTCCCAAGACGAAAGGGTGTCTGAATCCCCTGTGGAGACCACAGAGAAAGACCTAGTTCCCCACCTCATCGCGACAGGAGGCCTCAAAATCTTTGAAAACTCCAGAGGTATGCGGAGATCAGTGCCTCCAAAGGAGACGATGCCTGACTCCTCGTGAAACTTGATAGGAGACCCAGGATTCCTGTGGCACGTGGAAAGGGACCCTTGGTCTCCCGTCTCAGCTGGAGAGGCGTCCCAATTGCCCTGCAAAGCCTCGAGGAGAATCCCGAGTTGTCCCTCGCAACTAGGCAGGAGTCCTGACATGACTGAACACACACGTGTGTGGAAGGGCCATCCCCGTCGTAACTCGAGAATATACCCCAGGTTCCCGCCGCAACTCGAGAAAAACCATGAGACTTCCCCCTCGCCCAGAGATGAGGCCCGATTCCCCTGCACTGCGTGCAGAGCAATTCCGTGTTGCACATCACACATGAAAGGAGCCTTGATTTCCTTGATGGCACTCCAGAGAAACCCCAAGAACACTGTTTCAAGGCTAGAGGGATCCTGAGGTCACTGTAGCAACAAGAACGAGCTCCGTGGACCAAGAATCAACACGAGATGAGAGGTTAGTCCCTGGCTTCGACTCCTGAGGAATACCACCTTAACACAAGCACCTCAAGAGGAGGCTTCTCTCAGCTCTAGGTATGTGAGAGGGATCCTGAGTTTGCGGCCTCAAGTGGAATGGACACCGCGATGCCCTGCCTCGAAATAAGGCCGGATATCCCTGCAGTGACTTGAATGCAGGCTCGTCTTGCATCTCCCAAGAAGAAAGGATGTCTGAATCCCCTGTGGAGACCACAGAGAAAGACCTAGTTCCCCACCTCATCGCGACCGGAGGCCTCACATCCTTTGAAAACTCCAGAGGTACGCGGAGATCAGTGCCTCCAAAGGAGACGATGCCTGACTCCTCGTGAAACTTGATAGGAGTCCCAGGATTCTTGTGGCACGTGGAAAGGGACCCTTGGTCTCCCGCCTCAGCTGGAGAGGCGTTCCAATTGCCCTGCCAAGCCTCGAGGAGAATCCCGAGTTGTCCCTCGCAACTAGCCAAGAGTCCTGACGTGGCTGAAGAAACACGTGGGTGGAAGGGCCATCCCCGTCGTAACTCGAGAATATACCCCAGGTTCCCGCCGCAACTCGAGAAAAACCATGAGACTTCCCCCTCGCCGCGAGATGAGGCCCGATTCCCCTGCACTGCGTGCAGAGCAATTCCGTGTTGCACATCACACATGAAAGGAGCCTTGATTTCCTTGATGGCACTCCAGAGAAACCCCAAGAACACTGTTTCAAGGCTAGAGGGATCCTGAGGTCACTGTAGCAACACGAAAGAGCTCCGTGGACTAAGAATCAACACGAGATGAGAGGTTAGTCCCTGGCTTCGACTCCTGAGGAATACCACCTTACCACAAGCACCTCAAGAGGAGGCTTCTCTCAGCTCTAGGTATGTGAGAGGGACCCTGAGTTTGCGGCCTCAAGTGGAATGGACACCGCGATGCCCTGACGCGAAATAAGGCCGGATATCCCTGCAGTGACTTGAATGCAGGCTCGTCTTGCATCTCCCAAGATGAAAGGATGTCTGAATCCCCTGTGGAGACCACAGAGAAAGACCTAGTTCCCCACCTCATCGCGACCGGAGGCCTCACATCCTTTGAAAACTCCAGAGGTACGCGGAGATCAGTGCCTCCAAAGGAGACGATGCCTGACTCCTCGTGAAACTTGATAGGAGTCCCAGGATTCCTGTGGCACGTGGAAAGGGACCCTTGGTCTCCCGCCTCAGCTGGAGAGGCGTCCCAATTGCCTTGCCAAGCCTCGAGGAGAATCCCGAGTTGTGTCTCGCAACTAGGAAAGAGTCCTGACGTGGCTGAACAAACACGTGTGTGGAAGGGCCATCCCCGTCGTAACTCGAGAATATACCGCAGGTTCCCGCCGCAACTCGAGAAAAACCATGAGACTTCCCCCTCGCCGCGAGATGAGGCCCGATTCCCCTGCACTGCGTGCAGAGCAATTCTGTGTTGCACATCACACATGAAAGGAGCCTTGATTTCCTTCATGGCACTCCAGAGAAACCCCAAGAACACTGTTTCAAGGCTAGAGGGATCCTGAGGTCACTGTAGCAACAGGAAAGAGCTCCGTGGACCAAAAAACAACTCGAGATGAGAGGTTAGTCCCTGGCTTCGACTCCAGAGGAATACCACCTTACCACAAGCACGTCAAGAGGAGGCTTCTCTCAGCTCTAGGTATGTGAGAGGGACCCTGAGTTTGCGGCCTCAAGTGGAATGGACACCGCGATGCCCTGATTCGAAATAAGGCCGGATATCCCTGCAGTGACTGGAATGCAGGCTCGTCTTGCATCTCTCAAGACGAAAGGGTGTCTGAATCCCCTGTGGAGACCACAGAGAAAGACCTAGTTCCCCACCTCATCGCGACCGGAGGCCTCACATCCTTTGAAAACTCCAGAGGTACGCGGAGATCAGTGCCTCCAAAGGAGACGATGCCTGACTCCTCGTGAAACTTGATAGGAGTCCCAGGATTCTTGTGGCACGTGGAAAGGGACCCTTGGTCTCCCGCCTCAGCTGGAGAGGCGTTCCAATTGCCCTGCCAAGCCTCGAGGAGAATCCCGAGTTGTCCCTCGCAACTAGCCAAGAGTCCTGACGTGGCTGAAGAAACACGTGGGTGGAAGGGCCATCCCCGTCGTAACTCGAGAATATACCCCAGGTTCCCGCCGCAACTCGAGAAAAACCATGAGACTTCCCCCTCGCCGCGAGATGAGGCCCGATTCCCCTGCACTGCGTGCAGAGCAATTCCGTGTTGCACATCACACATGAAAGGAGCCTTGATTTCCTTGATGGCACTCCAGAGAAACCCCAAGAACACTGTTTCAAGGCTAGAGGGATCCTGAGGTCACTGTAGCAACACGAAAGAGCTCCGTGGACTAAGAATCAACACGAGATGAGAGGTTAGTCCCTGGCTTCGACTCCTGAGGAATACCACCTTACCACAAGCACCTCAAGAGGAGGCTTCTCTCAGCTCTAGGTATGTGAGAGGGACCCTGAGTTTGCGGCCTCAAGTGGAATGGACACCGCGATGCCCTGACGTGAAATAAGGCCGGATATCCCTGCAGTGACTTGAATGCAGGCTCGTCTTGCATCTCCCAAGATGAAAGGATGTCTGAATCCCCTGTGGAGACCACAGAGAAAGACCTAGTTCCCCACCTCATCGCGACCGGAGGCCTCACATCCTTTGAAAACTCCAGAGGTACGCGGAGATCAGTGCCTCCAAAGGAGACGATGCCTGACTCCTCGTGAAACTTGATAGGAGTCCCAGGATTCCTGTGGCACGTGGAAAGGGACCCTTGGTCTCCCGCCTCAGCTGGAGAGGCGTCCCAATTGCCTTGCCAAGCCTCGAGGAGAATCCCGAGTTGTGTCTCGCAACTAGGAAAGAGTCCTGACGTGGCTGAACAAACACGTGTGTGGAAGGGCCATCCCCGTCGTAACTCGAGAATATACCGCAGGTTCCCGCCGCAACTCGAGAAAAACCATGAGACTTCCCCCTCGCCGCGAGATGAGGCCCGATTCCCCTGCACTGCGTGCAGAGCAATTCTGTGTTGCACATCACACATGAAAGGAGCCTTGATTTCCTTCATGGCACTCCAGAGAAACCCCAAGAACACTGTTTCAAGGCTAGAGGGATCCTGAGGTCACTGTAGCAACAGGAAAGAGCTCCGTGGACCAAAAAACAACTCGAGATGAGAGGTTAGTCCCTGGCTTCGACTCCAGAGGAATACCACCTTACCACAAGCACGTCAAGAGGAGGCTTCTCTCAGCTCTAGGTATGTGAGAGGGACCCTGAGTTTGCGGCCTCAAGTGGAATGGACACCGCGATGCCCTGATTCGAAATAAGGCCGGATATCCCTGCAGTGACTGGAATGCAGGCTCGTCTTGCATCTCTCAAGACGAAAGGGTGTCTGAATCCCCTGTGGAGACCACAGAGAAAGACCTAGTTCCCCACCTCATCGCGACAGGAGTCCTCAAATCCTTTGAAAACTCCAGAGGTATGCGGAGATCAGTGCCTCCAAAGGAGACGATTCCTGACTCCTCGTGAAACTTGATAGGAGACCCAGGATTCCTGTGGCACATGGAAAGGGACCCTTGGTCTCCCTCCTCAGTTGGAGAGGCGTCCCGATTGCCCTGCAAAGCCTCTAGGAGAATCCCGAGTTGTCCCTCGCAACTAGGCAGGAGTCCTGACATGACTGAACACACACGTGTGTGGAAGGGCCATCCCCGTCGTAACTCGAGAATATACCCCAGGTTCCCGCCGCAACTCGAGAAAAACCATGAGACTTCCTCCTCGCCGCGAGATGAGGCCCGATTCCCCTGCACTGCGTGCAGAGCAATTCCGTGTTGCACATCACACATGAAAGGAGCCTTGATTTCCTTGATGGCACTCCAGAGAAACCCCAAAAACACTGTTTCAAGGCTAGAGGGATCCTGAGGTCACTGTAGCAACACGAAAGAGCTCCGTGGACCAAGAATCAACACGAGATGAGAGGTTAGTCCCTGGCTTCGACTCCTGAGGAATACCACCTTACCACAAGCACCTCAAGAGGAGGCTTCTCTCAGCTCTAGGTATGTGAGAGGGACCCTGAGTTTGCGGCCTCAAGTGGAATGGACACCGCGATGCCCTGACTCGAAATAAGGCCGGATATTCCTGCAGTGACTTCAATGCAGGCTCGTCTTGCATCTCCCAGGACGAAAGGATGTCTGAATCCCCTGTGGAAAGCACAGAGAAAGACTTAGTTCCCCACCTCATCGCGACCGATAGCCTCACATCCTTTGAAAACTCCAGAGGTACGCGGAGATCAGTGCCTCCAAAGGAGATGATGCCTGACTCCTCGTGAAACTTGATAGGAGTCCCAGGATTCCTGTGGCACTTGGAAAGGGACACTTGGTCTCCCGCCTCAGCTGGAGAGGCGTCCCAATTGCCCTGCCAAGCCTCGAGGAGCATCCAGAGTTGTCCCTCGCAACTAGGCAGGAGTCCTGACTTCGCTGAAGAAACACGTGGGTGGAAGGGCCATCCCCGTCGTAACACGAGAATATACCCCAGGTTCCCACCGCAACTCGAGAAAAACCATGAGACTTCCCCCTCGCCGCGAGATGAGGCCCGATTCCCCTGCACTGCGTGCAGAGCAATTCCGTGTTGCACATCACACATGAAAGGAGCCTTGATTTCCTTGATGGCACTCCAGAGAAACCCCAAGAACACTGTTTCAAGGCTAGAGGGATCCTGAGGTCACTGTAGCAACAAGAAAGAGCTCCGTGGACCAAAAATCAACTCGAGATGAGAGGTTAGTCCCTGGCTTCGACTCCAGAGGAATACCACCTTACCACAAGCACCTCAAGAGGAGGCTTCTCTCAGCTCTAGGTATGTGAGAGGGACCCTGAGTTTGCGGCCTCAAGTGGAATGGACACCGCGATGCCCTGACTCGAAATAAGGCCGGATATCCCTGCAGTGACTGGAATGCAGGCTCGTCTTGCATCTCCCAAGACGAAAGGGTGTCTGAATCCCCTGTGGAGACCACAGAGAAAGACCTAGTTCCCCACCTCATCGCGACAGGAGGCCTCAAATCCTTTGAAAACTCCAGAGGTATGCGGAGATCAGTGCCTCCAAAGGAAACGATGCCTGACTCCTTGTGAAACTTGATAGGAGACCCAGGATTCCTGTGGCACATGGAAAGGGACTCTTGGTCTCCCGTCTCAGCTGGAGAGGCGTCCCAATTGCCCTGCAAAGCCTCGAGGAGAATCCCGAGTTGTCCCTCGCAACTAGGCAGGAGTCCTGACGTCGCTGAAGAAACACGTGGGTGGAAGGGCCATCCCCGTCGTAACTCGAGAATATACCCCAGGTTCCCGGCCCACCTCGAGAAAAACCATGAGACTTCCCCCTCGCCACGAGATGAGGCCCGATTCCCCTGCACTGCATGCAGAGCAATTCCGTGTTGCACATCACACATGAAAGGAGCCTTGATTTCCTTGATGGCACTCCAGAGAAACCCCAAGAACACTGTTTCAAGGCTAGAGGGATCCTGAGGTCACTGTAGCAACACGAAAGAGCTCCGTGGACCAAGAATCAACACGAGATGAGAGGTTAGTCCCTGGCTTTGACTCCTGAGGAATACCACCTTACAAGAGCACCTCAAGAGGAGGCTTCTCTCAGCTCTAGGTATGTGAGAGGGATCCTGAGTTTGCGGCCTCAAGTGGAATGGACACCGCGATGCCCTGACTCGAAATAAGGCCGGATATCCCTGCAGTGACTTGAATGCAGGCTCGTCTTGCATCTCCCAAGAAGAAAGGATGTCTGAATCCCCTGTGGAGACCACAGAGAAAGACCTAGTTCCCCACCTCATCGCGACCGGAGGCCTCACATCCTTTGAAAACTCCAGAGGTATGCGGAGATCAGTGCCTTCAAAGGAGACGATGCCTGACTCCTCGTGAAACTTGATAGGAGTCCCAGGATTCTTGTGGCACGTGGAAAGGGACCCTTGGTCTCCCGCCTCAGCTGGAGAGGTATTCCGATTGCCCTGCCAAGCCTCGAGGGGAATCCCGAGTTGTCCCTCGCAACTAGGCAGGAGTCCTGACGTGGCTGAACAAACACGTGGGTGGAAGGGCCATCCCCGTCGTAACTCGAGAATATACCCCAGGTTCCCGCCGCAACTCGAGAAAAACCATGAGACTTCCCCCTCGATGCGAGATGAGGCCCGATTCCCCTGTACTGCGTGCAGAGCAATTCCGTCTTGCACATCACACATGAAAGGAGCCTTGATTTCCTTGATGGCACTCCAGAGAAACCCCAAGAACACTGTTTCAAGGCTAGAGGGATCCTGAGGTCACTGTAGCAACACGAAAGAACTCTGTGGACCAAAAATCAACTCGAAAAGAGAGGTTAGTCCCTGGATTCGTCTCCAGAGGAATACCACCTTACCACAAGCACCTCAAGAGGAGGCTTCTCTCAGCTCTAGGTATGTGAGAGGGACCTTGAGTTTGCGGCCTCAAGTGGAATGGACACCGCGATGCCCTGACGCGAAATAAGGCTGGATATCCCTGCAGTGACTTGAATGCAGGCTCGTCTTGCATCTCCCAAGATGAAAGGATGTCTGAATCCCCTGTGGAGACCACAGAGAAAGACCTAGTTCCCCACCTCATTGCGACCGGAGGCCTCACATCCTTTGAAAACTCCAGAGGTACGCGGAGATCAGTGCCTCCAAAGGAGACGATGCCTGACTCCTCGTGAAACTTGATAGGAGTCCCAGGATTCCTGTGGCACGTGGAAAGGGACCCTTGGTCTCCCGCCTCAGCTGGAGAAGCGTCCCAATTGCCTTGCCAAGCCTCGAGGAGAATTCCGAGTTGTGTCTCGCAACTAGGCAAGAGTCCTGACGTGGCTGAACAAACACGTGTGTGGAAGGGCCATCCCCGTCGTAACTCGAGAATATACCCCAGGTTCCCGCCGCAACTCGAGAAAAACCATGAGACTTCCCCCTCGCCGCGAGATGAGGCCCGATTCCCCTGCACTGCGTGCAGAGCAATTCTGTGTTGCACATCACACATGAAAGGAGCCTTGATTTCCTTGATGGCACTCCAGAGAAACCCCAAGAACACTGTTTCAAGGCTAGAGGGATCCTGAGGTCACTGTAGCAACACGAAAGAACTCTGTGGACCAAAAATCAACTCGAGATGAGAGGTTAGTCCCTGGCTTCTACTCCAGAGGAATACCACCTTACCAGAAGCACCTCAAGAGGAGGCTTCTCTCAGCTCTAGGTATGTGAGAGGGACCCTGAGTTTGCGGCCTCAAGTGGAATGGACACCGCGATGCCCTGACTCGAAATAAGGCCGGATATCCCTGCAGTGACTGGAATGCAGGCTCGTCTTGCATCTCCCAAGACGAAAGGGTGTCTGAATCCCCTGTGGAGACCACAGTGAAAGACCTAGTTCCCCACCTCATCGCGACAGGAGGCCTCAAATCCTTTGAAAACTCCAGAGGTATGCGGAGATCAGTGCCTCCAAAGGAAACGATGCCTGACTCCTCGTGAAACTTGATAGGAGACCCAGGATTCCTGTGGCACGTGGAAAGGGACCCTTGGTCTCCCGTCTCAGCTGGAGAGGCGTCCCAATTGCCCTGCAAAGCCTCGAGGAGAATCCAGAGTTGTCCCTCGCAACTAGGCAGGAGTCCTGACGTCGCTGAAGAAACACGTGGGTGGAAGGGCCATCCCCGTCGTAACTCGAGAAAATACTCCAGGTTCCCGCCGCAACTCGAGAAAAACCATGAGACTTCCCCCTCGCCGCGAGATGAGGCCCGATTCCCCTGCACTGCGTGCAGAGCAATTCCGTGTTGCACATCACACATGAAAGGAGCCTTGATTTCCTTGATGGCACTCCAGAGAAACCCCAAGAACACTGTTTCAAGGATAGAGGGATCCTGAGGTCACTGTAGCAACACGAAAGAACTCTGTGGACCAAAAATCAACTCGAAAAGAGAGGTTAGTCCCTGGATTCGTCTCCAGAGGAATACCACCTTACCACAAGCACCTCAAGAGGAGGCTTCTCTCAGCTCTAGGTATGTGAGAGGGACCCTGAGTTTGCGGCCTCAAGTGGAATGGACACCGCGATGCCCTGACTCGAAATAAGGACGGATATCCCTGCAGTGACTGGAATGCAGGCTCGTCTTGCATCTCCCAGGACGAAAGGATGTCTGAATCCCCTGTGGAAAGCACAGAGAAAGACTTAGTTCCCCACCTCATCGCGACCGATAGCCTCATATCCTTTAAAAACTCCAGAGGTACGCGGAGATCAGTGCCTCCAAAGGAGACAATGCCTGACTCCTCGTGAAACTTGATAGGAGTCCCAGGATTCCTGTGGCACTTGGAAAGGGACACTTGGTCTCCCGCCTCAGCTGGAGAGGCGTCCCAATTGCCCTGCCAAGCCTCGAGGAGAATCCCGAGTTGTCCCTCGCAACTAGGCAGGAGTCCTGACGTGGCTGAACAAACACGTGGGTGGAAGGGCCATCCCCGTCGTAACTCGAGAATATACCCCAGGTTCCCGCCGCAACTCGAGAAAAACCATGAGACTTCCCCCTCGCCGCGAGATGAGGCCCGATTCCCCTGCACTGCGTGCAGAGCAATTCCGTGTTGCACATCACACATGAAAGGAGCCTTGATTTCCTTCATGGCACTCCAGAGAAACCCCAAGAACACTGTTTCAAGGCTAGAGGGATCCTGAGGTCACTGTAGCAACACGAAAGAGCTCCGTGGGCCAAAAATCAACTCGAGATGAGAGGTTAGTCCCTGGCTTCGACTCCAGAGGAATACCACCTTACCACAAGCACCTCAAGAGGAGGCTTCTCTCAGCTCTAGGTATGTGAGAGGGACCCTGATTTTGCGGCCTCAAATGGAATGGACACCGCGATGCCCTGACTCGAAATAAGGCCGGATATCCCTGCAGTGACTGGAATGCAGGCTCGTCTTGCATCTCCCAAGACGAAAGGGTGTCTGAATCCCCTGTGGAGACCACAGAGAAAGACGTAGTTCCCCACCTCATCGCGACAGGAGGCCTCAAATCCTTTGAAAACTCTAGAGGTATGCGGAGTTCAGTGCCTCCAAAGGAGACGATGCCTGACTCCTCGTGAAACTTGATAGGAGACCCAGGATTCCTGTGGCACGTGGAAAGGGACCCTTGGTCTCCCGTCTCAGCTGGAGAGGCGTCCCAATTGCCCTGCAAAGCCTCTAGGAGAATCCCGAGTTGTCCCTCGCAACTAGGCAGGAGTCCTGACATGGCTGAACACACACGTGTGTGGAAGGGACATCCCCGTCGTAACTCGAGAATATACCCCAGGTTCCCGCCGCAACTCGAGAAAAACCATGAGACTTCCCCCTCGCCGCGAGATGAGGCCCGATTCCCCTGCAATGCGTGCAGAGCAATTCCGTGTTGCACATCACACATGAAAGGAGCCTTGATTTCCTTGATGGCACTCCAGAGAAACCCCAAGAACACTGTTTCAAGGCTAGAGGGATCCTGAGGTCACTGTAGCAACACGAAACAGCTCCGTGGACCAAAAATCAACTCGAAAAGAGAGGTTAGTCCCTGGATTCGTCTCCAGAGGAATACCATCTTACCACAAGCACCTCAAGAGGAGGCTTCTCTCAGCTCTAGGTATGTGAGAGGGACCCTGAGTTTGCGGCCTCAAGTGGAATGGACACCGCGATGCCCTGACTCGAAATAAGGCCGGATATCCCTGCAGTGACTTCAATGCAGGCTCGTCTTGCATCTTCCAGGACGAAAGGATGTCTGAATCCCCTGTGGAAAGCACAGAGAAAGACTTAGTTCCCCACCTCATCGCGACCGATAGCCTCACATCCTTTGAAAACTCCAGAGGTACGCGGAGATCAGTGCCTCCAAAGGAGACGATGCCTGACTCCTCGTGAAACTTGATAGGAGTCCCAGGATTCCTGTGGCACGTGGAAAGGGACACTTGGTCTCCCGCCTCAGCTGGAGAGGCGTCCCAATTGCCCTGCCAAGCCTCGAGGAGAATCCAGAGTTGTACCTCGCAACTAGGCAGGAGTCCTGACGTGGCTGAACAAACACGTGGGTGGAAGGGCCATCCCCGTCGTAACTCGAGAATATACCCCAGGTTCCCGCCGCAACTCGAGAAAAACCATGAGACTTCCCCCTCGCCGCGAGATGAGGCCCGATTCCCCTGCACTGCGTGCAGAGCAATTCCGTGTTGCACATCACACATGAAAGGAGCCTTGATTTCCTTGATGGCACTCCAGAGAAACCCCAAGAACACTGTTTCAAGGCTAGAGGGATCCTGAGGTCACTGTAGCAACACGAAAGAGCTCCGTGGGCCAAAAATCAACTCGAGATGAGAGGTTAGTCCCTGGCTTCGACTCCAGAGGAATAACACCTTACCACAAGCACCTCAAGAGGAGGCTTCTCTCAGCTCTAGGTATGTGAGAGGGATCCTGAGTTTGGGGCCTCAAGTGGAATTGACACCGCGATGCCCTGACTCGAAATAAGGCCGGATATCCCTGCAGTGACTGGAATGCAGGCTCGTCTTGCATCTCCCAAGACGAAAGGGTGTCTGAATCCCCTGTGGAGACCACAGAGAAAGACCTATTTCCCCAACTCATCGCGACAGGAGGCCTCAAAATCTTTGAAAACTCCAGAGGTATGTGGAGATCAGTGCCTCCAAAGGAGACGATGCCTGACTCCTCGTGAAACTTTATCGGAGACCCAGGATTCCTGTGGCACGTGGAAAGGGACACTTGGTCTCCCGCCTCAGCTGGAGAGGCGTCCCAATTGCCCTGCCAAGCCTCGAGGAGAATCCAGAGTTGTCCCTCGCACCTAGGCAGGAGTCCTGACGTCGCTGAAGAAACACGTGGGTGGAACGGCCATCCCCGTCGTAACTCGAGAATTTACCCCAGGTTCCCGCCGCAACTCGAGAAAAACCATGAGACTTCCCCCTCGCCGCGAGATGAGGCCCGATTCCCCTGCACTGCGTGCAGAGCAATTCCGTGTTGCACATCACACATGAAAGGAGCCATGATTTCCTTCATGGCACTCCAGAGAAACCCCAAGAACACTGTTTCAAGGCTAGAGGGATCCTGAGGTCACTGTAGCAACACGAAAGAGCTCCGTGGGCCAAAAATCAACTCGAGATGAGAGGTTAGTCCCTGGCTTCGACTCCAGAGGAATACCACCTTACCACAAGCACCTCAAGAGGAGGCTTCTCTCAGCTCTAGGTATGTGAGAGGGACCCTGAATTTGCAGCCTCAAGTGGAATGGACACCGCGATGCCCTGACGCGAAATAAGGCTGGATATCCCTGCAGTGACTTGAATGCAGGCTCGTCTTGCATCTCCCAAGATGAAAGGATGTCTGAATCCCCTGTGGAGACCACAGAGAAAGACCTAGTTCCCCACCTCATCGCGACCGGAGGCCTCACATCCTTTGAAAACTCCAGAGGTACGCGGAGATCAGTGCCTCCAAAGGAGACGATGCCTGACTCCTCGTGAAACTTGATAG
The DNA here is from genome assembly GCF_910594005.1 of Cervus elaphus. Classification (NCBI taxonomy): domain Eukaryota; kingdom Metazoa; phylum Chordata; class Mammalia; order Artiodactyla; family Cervidae; genus Cervus; species Cervus elaphus. The sequence continues at coordinate 7,344,600 of NC_057834.1, read as the reverse complement.
GAGTCCCAGGATTCCTGTGGCACGTGGAAAGGGACCCTTGGTCTCCCGCCTCAGCTGGAGAGGTGTCCCAATTGCCCTGCCAAGCCTCGAGGAGAATCCAGAGTTGTGTCTCGCAACTAGGCAAGAGTCCTGACGTGGCTGAACAAACACGTGTGTGGAAGGGCCATCCCCGTCGTAACTCGAGAATATACCCCAGGTTCCTGCCGCAACTCGAGAAAAACCATGAGACTTCCCCCTCGCCGCGAGATGAGGCCCGATTCCCCTGTACTGCGTGCAGAGCAATTCTGTGTTGCACATCACACATGAAAGGAGCCTTGATTTCCTTCATGGCACTCCAGAGAAACCCCAAGAACACTGTTTCAAGGCTAGAGGGATCCTGAGGTCACTGTAGCAACACAAAAGAGCTCCGTGGACCCAAAATCAACTCGAAATGAGAGGATAGCCCCTGGCTTCGACTCCAGAGGAATACCACCTTACCACAAGCACCTCAAGAGGAGGCTTCTCTCAGCTCTAGGTATGTGAGAGGGACCCTGAGTTTGCGGCCTCAAGTGGAATGGACACCGCGATGCCCTGACTCGAAATAAGGCCGGATATCCCTGCAGTGACTGGAATGCAGGCTCGTCTTGCATCTCCCAAGACGAAAGGGTGTCTGAATCCCCTGTGGAGACCACAGAGAAAGACGTAGTTCCCCACCTCATCGCGACAGGAGGCCTCAAATCCTTTGAAAACTCTAGAGGTATGCGGAGATCAGTGCCTCCAAAGGAGACGATGCCTGACTCCTCGTGAAACTTGATAGGAGACCCAGGATTCCTGTGGCACGTGGAAAGGGACCCTTGGTCTCCCGTCTCAGCTGGAGAGGCGTCCCAATTGCCCTGCAAAGCCTCTAGGAGAATCCCGAGTTGTCCCTCGCAACTAGGCAGGAGTCCTGACATGGCTGAACACACACGTGTGTGGAAGGGACATCCCCGTCGTAACTCGAGAATATACCCCAGGTTCCCGCCGCAACTCGAGAAAAACCATGAGACTTCCCCCTCGCCGCGAGATGAGGCCCGATTCCCCTGCACTGCGTGCAGAGCAATTCCGTGTTGCACATCACACATGAAAGGAGCCTTGATTTCCTTGATGGCACTCCAGAGAAACCCCAAGAACACTGTTTCAAGGCTAGAGGGATCCTGAGGTCACTGTAGCAACACGAAACAGCTCCGTGGACCAAAAATCAACTCGAAAAGAGAGGTTAGTCCCTGGATTCGTCTCCAGAGGAATACCATCTTACCACAAGCACCTCAAGAGGAGGCTTCTCTCAGCTCTAGGTATGTGAGAGGGACCCTGAGTTTGCGGCCTCAAGTGGAATGGACACCGCGATGCCCTGACTCGAAATAAGGCCGGATATCCCTGCAGTGACTTCAATGCAGGCTCGTCTTGCATCTTCCAGGACGAAAGGATGTCTGAATCCCCTGTGGAAAGCACAGAGAAAGATTTAGTTCCCCACATCATCGCGACCGATAGCCTCACATCCTTTGAAAACTCCAGAGGTACGCGGAGATCAGTGCCTCCAAAGGAGACGATGCCTGACTCCTCGTGAAACTTGATAGGAGTCCCAGGATTCCTGTGGCACGTGGAAAGGGACACTTGGTCTCCCGCCTCAGCTGGAGAGGCGTCCCAATTGCCCTGCCAAGCCTCGAGGAGAATCCAGAGTTGTACCTCGCAACTAGGCAGGAGTCCTGACGTTGCTGAAGAAACACGTGGGTGGAAGGGCCATCCCCGTCGTAACTCGAGAATATACCACAGGTTCCCGGCGCAACTCGAGAAAAACCATGAGACTTCCCCCTCGCCGCGAGATGAGGCCCGATTCCCCTGCACTGCGTGAAGAGCAATTCCGTGTTGCACATCACACATGAAAGGAGCCTTGATTTCCTTGATGGCACTCCAGAGAAACCCCAAGAACACTGTTTCAAGGCTAGAGGGATCCTGAGGTCACTGTAGCAACACGAAAGAGCTCCGTGGGCCAAAAATCAACTCGAGATGAGAGGTTAGTCCCTGGCTTCGACTCCAGAGGAATACCACCTTACCACAAGCACCTCAAGAGGAGGCTTCTCTCAGCTCTAGGTATGTGAGAGGGACCCTGAGTTTGCGGCCTCAAGTGGAATGGACACCGCGATGCCCTGACGCGAAATAAGGCCGGATATCCCTGCAGTGACTTGAATGCAGGCTCGTCTTGCATCTCCCAAGATGAAAGGATGTCTGAATCCCCTGTGGAGACCACAGAGAAAGACCTAGTTCCCCACCTCATCTCGATCGGAGGCCTCACATCCTTTGAAAACTCCAGAGGTACGCGGAGATCAGTGCCTCCAAAGGAGACGATGCCTGACTCCTCGTGAAACTTGATAGGAGTCCCAGGATTCCTGTGGCACGTGGAAAGGGACCCTTGGTCTCCCGCCTCAGCTGGAGAGGCGTCCCAATTGCCTTGCCAAGCCTCGAGGAGAATCCCGAGTTGTGTCTCGCAACTAGGCAAGAGTCCTGACGTGGCTGAACAAACACGTGTGTGGAAGGGCCATCCCCGTCGTAACTCGAGAATATACCCCAGGTTCCCGCCGCAACTCGAGAAAAACCATGAGACTTCCCCCTCGCCGCGAGATGAGGCCCGATTCCCCTGCACTGCGTGCAGAGCAATTCTGTGTTGCACATCACACATGAAAGGAGCCTTGATTTCCTTCATGGCACTCCACAGAAACCCCAAGAACACTGTTTCAAGGCTAGAGGGATCCTGAGGTCACTGTAGCAACACGAAAGAGCTCCGTGGACCCAAAATCAACTTGAGATGAGAGGTTAGTCCCTGGCTTCGACTCCAGAGGAATACCACCTTACCACAAGCACCTCAAGAGGAGGCTTCTCTCAGCTCTAGGTATGTGAGAGGGATCCTGAGTTTGCGGCCTCAAGTGGAATGGACACCGCGATGCCCTGACTCGAAATAAGGCCGGATATCCCTGCAGTGACTTGAATGCAGGCTCATCTTGCATCTCCCAAGAAGAAAGGATGTCTGAATCCCCTGTGGAGACCACAGAGAAACACCTAGTTCCCCACCTCATCGCGACCGGAGGCCTCACATCCTTTGAAAACTCCAGAGGTACGCGGAGATCAGTGCCTCCAAAGGAAACGATGCCTGACTCCTCGTGAAACTTGATAGGAGTCCCAGGATTCTTGCGGCACGTGGAAAGGGACCCTTGGTCTCCCGCCTCAGCTGGAGAGGCGTTCCAATTGCCCTGCCAAGCCTCGAGGAGAATCCCGAGTTGTCCCTGGCAACTAGGCAGGAGTCCTGACGTGGCTGAACAAACACGTGGGTGGAAGGGCCATCCCCGTCGTAACTCGAGAATATACCCCAGGTTCCCGCCGCAACTCGAGAAAAACCATGAGACTTCCCCCTCGATGCGAGATGAGGCCCGATTCCCCTGTACTGCGTGGAGAGCAATTCCGTCTTGCACATCACACATGAAAGGAGCCTTGATTTCCTTGATGGCACTCCAGAGAAACCCCAAGAACACACTTTCAAGGATAGAGGGATTCTGAGGTCACTGTAGCAACACGAAAGAACTCTGTGGACCAAAAATCAACTCGAAAAGTGAGGTTAGTCCCTGGATTCGTCTCCAGAGGAATACCACCTTACCACAAGCACCTCAAGAGGAGGCTTCTCTCAGCTCTAGGTATGTGAGAGGGATCCAGAGTTTGGGGCCTCAAGTGGAATTGACACCGCGATGCCCTGACTCGAAATAAGGCCGGATATCCCTACAGTGACTGGAATGCAGGCTCGTCTTGCATCTCCCAAGACGAAAGGTTGTCTGAATCCCCTGTGGAGACCACAGAGAAAGACCTATTTCCCCACCTCATCGCGACAGGAGGCCTCAAAATCTTTGAAAACTCCAGAGGTATGTGGAGATCAGTGCCTCCAAAGGAGACGATGCCTGACTCCTCGTGAAACTTTATAGGAGACCCAGGATTCCTGTGGCACGTGGAAAGCGACACTTGGTCTCCCGCCTCAGCTGGAGAGGCGTCCCAATTGCCCTGCCAAGCCTCGAGGAGAATCCAGAGTTGTCCTTCGCACCTAGGCAGGAGTCCTGACGTCGCTGAAGAAACACGTGGGTGGAAGGGCCATCCCCGTCGTAACTCGAGAATATACCCCAGGTTCCCGCCGCAACTCGAGAAAAACCATGAGACTTCCCCCTCGCCCAGAGATGAGGCCCGATTCCCCTGCACTGCGTGCAGAGCAATTCCGTGTTGCACATCACACATGAAAGGAGCCATGATTTCCTTCATGGCACTCCAGAGAAACCCCAAGAACACTGTTTCAAGGCTAGAGGGATCCTGAGGTCACTGTAGCAACACGAAAGAGCTCCGTGGGCCAAAAATCAACTCGAGATGAGAGGTTAGTCCCTGGCTTCGACTCCAGAGGAATACCACCTTACCACAAGCACCTCAAGAGGAGGCTTCTCTCAGCTCTAGGTATGTGAGAGGGACCCTGAATTTGCAGCCTCATGTGGAATGGACACCGCGATGCCCTGACGCGAAATAAGGCTGGATATCCCTGCAGTGACTTGAATGCAGGCTCGTCTTGCATCTCCCAAGATGAAAGGATGTCTGAATCCCCTGTGGAGACCACAGAGAAAGACCTAGTTCCCCACCTCATCGCGACCGGAGGCCTCACATCCTTTGAAAACTCCAGAGGTACGCGGAGATCAGTGCCTCCAAAGGAGACGATGCCTGACTCCTCGTGAAACTTGATAGGAGTCCCAGGATTCCTGTGGCACGTGGAAAGGGACCCTTGGTCTCCCGCCTCAGCTGGAGAGGCGTCCCAATTGCCTTGCCAAGCCTCGAGGAGAATCCCGAGTTGTGTCTCGCAACTAGGCAAGAGTCCTGACGTGGCTGAACAAACACGTGTGTGGAAGGGCCATCCCCGTCGTAACTCGAGAATATACCCCAGGTTCCCGCCGCAACTCGAGAAAAACCATGAGCCTTCCCCCTCGATGTGAGATGAGGCCCGATTCCCCTGTACTGCGTGCAGAGCAATTCCGTCTTGCACATCACACATGAAAGGAGCCTTGATTTCCTTGATGGCACTCCAGAGAAACCCCAAGAACACTGTTTCAAGGATAGAGGGATCCTGAGGTCACTGTAGCAACACGAAAGAACTCTGTGGACCAAAAATCAACTCGAAAAGAGAGGTTAGTCCCTGGATTCGTCTCCAGAGGAATACCACCTTACCACAAGCACCTCAAGAGGAGGATTCTCTCAGCTCTAGGTATGTGAGAGGGACCCTGAGTTTGTGGCCTCAAGTGGAATGGACACCGCGATGCCCTGACTCGAAATAAGGCCGGATATCCCTGCAGTGACTTCAATGCAGGCTCGTCTTGCATCTCCCAGGACGAAAGGATGTCTGAATCCCCTGTGGAAAGCACAGAGAAAGACTTAGTTCCCCACCTCATCGCGACCGGAGGCCTCACATCCTTTGAAAACTCCAGAGGTACGCGGAGATCAGTGCCTCCAAAGGAGACGATGCCTGACTCCTCGTGAAACTTGATAGGAGTCCCAGGATTCCTGTGGCACTTGGAAAGGGACACTTGGTCTCCCGCCTCAGCTGGAGAGGCGTACCAATTGCCCTGCCAAGCCTCGAGGAGAATCCCGAGTTGTCCCTGGCAACTAGGCAGGAGTCCTGACGTGGCTGAACAAACACGTGGGTGGAAGGGCCATCCCCGTCGTAACTCGAGAATATACCCCAGGTTCCCGCCGCAACTCGAGAAAAACCATGAGACTTCCCCCTCGCCGCGAGATGAGGCCCGATTCCCCTGCACTGCGTGCAGAGCAATTCCGTGTTGCACATCACACATGAAAGGAGCCTTGATTTCCTTGATGGCACTCCAGAGAAACCCCAAGAACACTGTTTCAAGGCTAGAGGGATCCTGAGGTCACTGTAGCAACACGAAAGAGCTCCGTGGGCCAAAAATCAACTCGAGATGAGAGGTTAGTCCCTGGCTTCGACTCCAGAGGAATACCACCTTACCACAAGCACCTCAAGAGGAGGCTTCTCTCAGCTCTAGGTATGTGAGAGGGATCCTGAGTTTGGGGCCTCAAGTGGAATTGACACCGCGATGCCCTGACTCGAAATAAGGCCGGATATCCCTGCAGTGACTGGAATGCAGGCTCGTCTTGCATGTCCCAAGACGAAAGGGTGTCTGAATCCCCTGTGGAGACCACAGAGAAAGACCTATTTCCCCAACTCATCGCGACAGGAGGCCTCAAAATCTTTGAAAACTCCAGAGGTATGTGGAGATCAGTGCCTCCAAAGGAGACGATGCCTGACTCCTCGTGAAACTTTATAGGAGACCCAGGATTTCTGTGGCACGTGGAAAGGGACACTTGGTCTCCCGCCTCAGCTGGAGAGGCGTCCCAATTGCCCTGCCAAGCCTCGAGGAGAATCCAGAGTTGTCCCTCGCACCTAGGCAGGAGTCCTGACGTCGCTGAAGAAACACGTGGGTGGAAGGGCCATCCCCGTCGTAACTCGAGAATATACCCCAGGTTCCCGCCGCAACTCGAGAAAAACCATGAGACTTCCCCCTCGCCGCGAGATGAGGCCCGATTCCCCTGCACTGCGTGCAGAGCAATTCCGTGTTGCACATCACACATGAAAGGAGCCATGATTTCCTTCATGGCACTCCAGAGAAACCCCAAGAACACTGTTTCAAGGCTAGAGGGATCCTGAGGTCACTGTAGCAACACGAAAGAGCTCCGTGGGCCAAAAATCAACTCGAGATGAGAGGTTAGTCCCTGGCTTCGACTCCAGAGGAATACCACCTTACCACAAGCACCTCAAGAGGAGGCTTCTCTCAGCTCTAGGTATGTGAGAGGGACCCTGAATTTGCAGCCTCAAGTGGAATGGACACCGCGATGCCCTGACGCGAAATAAGGCTGGATATCCCTGCAGTGACTTGAATGCAGGCTCGTCTTGCATCTCCCAAGATGAAAGGATGTCTGAATCCCCTGTGGAGACCACAGAGAAAGACCTAGTTCCCCACCTCATCGCGATCGGAGGCCTCACATCCTTTGAAAACTCCAGAGGTACGCGGAGATCAGTGCCTCCAAAGGAGACGATGCCTGACTCCTCGTGAAACTTGATAGGAGTCCCAGGATTCCTGTGGCACGTGGAAAGCGACACTTGGTCTCCCGCCTCAGCTGGAGAGGCGTCCCAATTGCCCTGCCAAGCCTCGAGGAGAATCCAGAGTTGTCCTTCGCACCTAGGCAGGAGTCCTGACGTCGCTGAAGAAACACGTGGGTGGAAGGGCCATCCCCGTCGTAACTCGAGAATATACCCCAGGTTCCCGCCGCAACTCGAGAAAAACCATGAGACTTCCCCCTCGCCCAGAGATGAGGCCCGATTCCCCTGCACTGCGTGCAGAGCAATTCCGTGTTGCACATCACACATGAAAGGAGCCATGATTTCCTTCATGGCACTCCAGAGAAACCCCAAGAACACTGTTTCAAGGCTAGAGGGATCCTGAGGTCACTGTAGCAACACGAAAGAGCTCCGTGGGCCAAAAATCAACTCGAGATGAGAGGTTAGTCCCTGGCTTCGACTCCAGAGGAATACCACCTTACCACAAGCACCTCAAGAGGAGGCTTCTCTCAGCTCTAGGTATGTGAGAGGGACCCTGAATTTGCAGCCTCATGTGGAATGGACACCGCGATGCCCTGACGCGAAATAAGGCTGGATATCCCTGCAGTGACTTGAATGCAGGCTCGTCTTGCATCTCCCAAGATGAAAGGATGTCTGAATCCCCTGTGGAGACCACAGAGAAAGACCTAGTTCCCCACCTCATCGCGACCGGAGGCCTCACATCCTTTGAAAACTCCAGAGGTACGCGGAGATCAGTGCCTCCAAAGGAGACGATGCCTGACTCCTCGTGAAACTTGATAGGAGTCCCAGGATTCCTGTGGCACGTGGAAAGGGACCCTTGGTCTCCCGCCTCAGCTGGAGAGGCGTCCCAATTGCCTTGCCAAGCCTCGAGGAGAATCCCGAGTTGTGTCTCGCAACTAGGCAAGAGTCCTGACGTGGCTGAACAAACACGTGTGTGGAAGGGCCATCCCCGTCGTAACTCGAGAATATACCCCAGGTTCCCGCCGCAACTCGAGAAAAACCATGAGCCTTCCCCCTCGATGTGAGATGAGGCCCGATTCCCCTGTACTGCGTGCAGAGCAATTCCGTCTTGCACATCACACATGAAAGGAGCCTTGATTTCCTTGATGGCACTCCAGAGAAACCCCAAGAACACTGTTTCAAGGATAGAGGGATCCTGAGGTCACTGTAGCAACACGAAAGAACTCTGTGGACCAAAAATCAACTCGAAAAGAGAGGTTAGTCCCTGGATTCGTCTCCAGAGGAATACCACCTTACCACAAGCACCTCAAGAGGAGGATTCTCTCAGCTCTAGGTATGTGAGAGGGACCCTGAGTTTGTGGCCTCAAGTGGAATGGACACCGCGATGCCCTGACTCGAAATAAGGCCGGATATCCCTGCAGTGACTTCAATGCAGGCTCGTCTTGCATCTCCCAGGACGAAAGGATGTCTGAATCCCCTGTGGAAAGCACAGAGAAAGACTTAGTTCCCCACCTCATCGCGACCGGAGGCCTCACATCCTTTGAAAACTCCAGAGGTACGCGGAGATCAGTGCCTCCAAAGGAGACGATGCCTGACTCCTCGTGAAACTTGATAGGAGTCCCAGGATTCCTGTGGCACTTGGAAAGGGACACTTGGTCTCCCGCCTCAGCTGGAGAGGCGTACCAATTGCCCTGCCAAGCCTCGAGGAGAATCCCGAGTTGTCCCTGGCAACTAGGCAGGAGTCCTGACGTGGCTGAACAAACACGTGGGTGGAAGGGCCATCCCCGTCGTAACTCGAGAATATACCCCAGGTTCCCGCCGCAACTCGAGAAAAACCATGAGACTTCCCCCTCGCCGCGAGATGAGGCCCGATTTCCCTGCACTGCGTGCAGAGCAATTCCGTGTTGCACATCACACATGAAAGGAGCCTTGATTTCCTTGATGGCACTCCAGAGAAACCCCAAGAACACTGTTTCAAGGCTAGAGGGATCCTGAGGTCACTGTAGCAACACGAAAGAGCTCCGTGGGCCAAAAATCAACTCGAGATGAGAGGTTAGTCCCTGGCTTCGACTCCAGAGGAATACCACCTTACCACAAGCACCTCAAGAGGAGGCTTCTCTCAGCTCTAGGTATGTGAGAGGGATCCTGAGTTTGGGGCCTCAAGTGGAATTGACACCGCGATGCCCTGACTCGAAATAAGGCCGGATATCCCTGCAGTGACTGGAATGCAGGCTCGTCTTGCATGTCCCAAGACGAAAGGGTGTCTGAATCCCCTGTGGAGACCACAGAGAAAGACCTATTTCCCCAACTCATCGCGACAGGAGGCCTCAAAATCTTTGAAAACTCCAGAGGTATGTGGAGATCAGTGCCTCCAAAGGAGACGATGCCTGACTCCTCGTGAAACTTTATAGGAGACCCAGGATTTCTGTGGCACGTGGAAAGGGACACTTGGTCTCCCGCCTCAGCTGGAGAGGCGTCCCAATTGCCCTGCCAAGCCTCGAGGAGAATCCAGAGTTGTCCCTCGCACCTAGGCAGGAGTCCTGACGTCGCTGAAGAAACACGTGGGTGGAAGGGCCATCCCCGTCGTAACTCGAGAATATACCCCAGGTTCCCGCCGCAACTCGAGAAAAACCATGAGACTTCCCCCTCGCCGCGAGATGAGGCCCGATTCCCCTGCACTGCGTGCAGAGCAATTCCGTGTTGCACATCACACATGAAAGGAGCCATGATTTCCTTCATGGCACTCCAGAGAAACCCCAAGAACACTGTTTCAAGGCTAGAGGGATCCTGAGGTCACTGTAGCAACACGAAAGAGCTCCGTGGGCCAAAAATCAACTCGAGATGAGAGGTTAGTCCCTGGCTTCGACTCCAGAGGAATACCACCTTACCACAAGCACCTCAAGAGGAGGCTTCTCTCAGCTCTAGGTATGTGAGAGGGACCCTGAATTTGCAGCCTCAAGTGGAATGGACACCGCGATGCCCTGACGCGAAATAAGGCTGGATATCCCTGCAGTGACTTGAATGCAGGCTCGTCTTGCATCTCCCAAGATGAAAGGATGTCTGAATCCCCTGTGGAGACCACAGAGAAAGACCTAGTTCCCCACCTCATCGCGATCGGAGGCCTCACATCCTTTGAAAACTCCAGAGGTACGCGGAGATCAGTGCCTCCAAAGGAGACGATGCCTGACTCCTCGTGAAACTTGATAGGAGTCCCAGGATTCCTGTGGCACGTGGAAAGGGACCCTTGGTCTCCCGCCTCAGCTGGAGAGGCGTCCCAATTGCCTTGCCAAGCCTCGAGGAGAATCCCGAGTTGTGTCTCGCAACTAGGCAAGAGTCCTGACGTGGCTGAACAAACACGTGTGTGGAAGGGCCATCCCCGTCGTAACTCGAGAATATACCCCAGGTTCCCGCCGCAACTCGAGAAAAACCATGAGCCTTCCCCCTCGATGTGAGATGATGCCCGATTCCCCTGTACTGCGTGCAGAGCAATTCCGTCTTGCACATCACACATGAAAGGAGCCTTGATTTCCTTGATGGCACTCCAGAGAAACCCCAAGAACACTGTTTCAAGGATAGAGGGATCCTGAGGTCACTGTAGCAACACGAAAGAACTCTGTGGACCAAAAATCAACTCGAAAAGAGAGGTTAGTCCCTGGATTCGTCTCCAGAGGAATACCACCTTACCACAAGCACCTCAAGAGGAGGATTCTCTCAGCTCTAGGTATGTGAGAGGGACCCTGAGTTTGTGGCCTCAAGTGGAATGGACACCGCGATGCCCTGACTCGAAATAAGGCCGGATATCCCTGCAGTGACTTCAATGCAGGCTCGTCTTGCATCTCCCAGGACGAAAGGATGTCTGAATCCCCTGTGGAAAGCACAGAGAAAGACTTAGTTCCCCACCTCATCGCGACCGGAGGCCTCACATCCTTTGAAAACTCCAGAGGTACGCGGAGATCAGTGCCTCCAAAGGAGACGATGCCTGACTCCTCGTGAAACTTGATAGGAGTCCCAGGATTCCTGTGGCACTTGGAAAGGGACACTTGGTCTCCCGCCTCAGCTGGAGAGGCGTACCAATTGCCCTGCCAAGCCTCGAGGAGAATCCCGAGTTGTCCCTCGCAACTAGGCAGGAGTCCTGACGTGGCTGAACAAACACGTGGGTGGAAGGGCCATCCCCGTCGTAACTCGAGAATATACCCCAGGTTCCCGCCGCAACTCGAGAAAAACCATGAGACTTCCCCCTCGCCGCGAGATGAGGCCCGATTCCCCTGCACTGCGTGCAGAGCAATTCCGTGTTGCACATCACACATGAAAGGAGCCTTGATTTCCTTGATGGCACTCCAGAGAAACCCCAAGAACACTGTTTCAAGGCTAGAGGGATCCTGAGGTCACTGTAGCAACACGAAAGAGCTCCGTGGGCCAAAAATCAACTCGAGATGAGAGGTTAGTCCCTGGCTTCGACTCCAGAGGAATACCACCTTACCACAAGCACCTCAAGAGGAGGCTTCTCTCAGCTCTAGGTATGTGAGAGGGATCCTGAGTTTGGGGCCTCAAGTGGAATTGACACCGCGATGCCCTGACTCGAAATAAGGCCGGATATCCCTGCAGTGACTGGAATGCAGGCTCGTCTTGCATGTCCCAAGACGAAAGGGTGTCTGAATCCCCTGTGGAGACCACAGAGAAAGAACTATTTCCCCAACTCATCGCGACAGGAGGCCTCAAAATCTTTGAAAACTCCAGAGGTATGTGGAGATCAGTGCCTCCAAAGGAGACGATGCCTGACTCCTCGTGAAACTTTATAGGAGACCCAGGATTCCTGTGGCACGTGGAAAGGGACACTTGGTCTCCCGCCTCAGCTGGAGAGGCGTCCCAATTGCCCTGCCAAGCCTCGAGGAGAATCCAGAGTTGTCCCTCGCACCTAGGCAGGAGTCCTGACGGCGCTGAAGAAACACGTGGGTGGAAGGGCCATCCCCGTCGTAACTCGAGAATATACCCCAGGTTCCCGCCGCAACTCGAGAAAAACCATGAGACTTCCCCCTCGCCGCGAGATGAGGCCCGATTCCCCTGCACTGCGTGCAGAGCAATTCCGTGTTGCACATCACACATGAAAGGAGCCATGATTTCCTTCATGGCACTCCAGAGAAACCCCAAGAACACTGTTTCAAGGCTAGAGGGATCCTGAGGTCACTGTAGCAACACGAAAGAGCTCCGTGGGCCAAAAATCAACTCGAGATGAGAGGTTAGTCCCTGGCTTCGACTCCAGAGGAATACCACCTTACCACAAGCACCTCAAGAGGAGGCTTCTCTCAGCTCTAGGTATGTGAGAGGGACCCTGAATTTGCAGCCTCAAGTGGAATGGACACCGCGATGCCCTGACGCGAAATAAGGCTGGATATCCCTGCAGTGACTTGAATGCAGGCTCGTCTTGCATCTCCCAAGATGAAAGGATGTCTGAATCCCCTGTGGAGACCACAGAGAAAGACCTAGTTCCCCACCTCATCGCAACCGGAGGCCTCACATCCTTTGAAAACTCCAGAGGTACGCGGAGATCAGTGCCTCCAAAGGAGACGATGCCTGACTCCTCGTGAAACTTGATAGGAGTCCCAGGATTCCTGTGGCACGTGGAAAGGGACCCTTGGTCTCCCGCCTCAGCTGGAGAGGCGTCCCAATTGCCTTGCCAAGCCTCGAGGAGAATCCCGAGTTGTGTCTCGCAACTAGGCAAGAGTCCTGACGTGGCTGAACAAACACGTGTGTGGAAGGGCCATCCCCGTCGTAACTCGAGAATATACCCCAGGTTCCCGCCGCAACTCGAGAAAAACCATGAGACTTCCCCCTCGCCGCGAGATGAGGCCCGATTCCCCTGCACTGCATGCAGAGCAATTCCGTGTTGCACATCACACATGAAAGGAGCCTTGATTTCCTTGATGGCACTCCAGAGAAACCCCAAGAACACTGTTTCAAGGCTAGAGGGATCCTGAGGTCACTGTAGCAACACGAAAGAGCTCCGTGGACCCAAAATCAACTCGAGATGAGAGGTTAGTCCCTGGCTTCGACTCCAGAGGAATACCACCTTACCACAAGCACCTCAAGAGGAGGCTTCTCTCAGCTCTAGGTATGTGAGAGGGATCCTGAGTTTGCGGCCTCAAGTGGAATGGACACCGCGATGCCCTGACTCGAAATAAGGCCGGATATCCCTGCAGTGACTTGAATGCAGGCTCATCTTGCATCTCCCAAGAAGAAAGGATGTCTGAATCCCCTGTGGAGACCACAGAGAAACACCTAGTTCCCCACCTCATCGCGACCGGAGGCCTCACATCCTTTGAAAACTCCAGAGGTACGCGGAGATCAGTGCCTCCAAAGGAAACGATGCCTGACTCCTCGTGAAACTTGATAGGAGTCCCAGGATTCTTGTGGCACGTGGAAAGGGACCCTTGGTCTCCCGCCTCAGCTGGAGAGGCGTTCCAATTTCCCTGCCAAGCCTCGAGGAGAATCCCGAGTTGTCCCTCGCAACTAGGCAGGAGTCCTGACGTGGCTGAACAAACACGTGGGTGGAAGGGCCATCCCCGTCGTAACTCGAGAATATACCCCAGGTTCCCGCCGCAACTCGAGAAAAACCATGAGACTTCCCCCTCGATGCGAGATGAGGCCCGATTCCCCTGTACTGCGTGCAGAGCAATTCCGTCTTGCACATCACACATGAAAGGAGCCTTGATTTCCTTGATGGCACTCCAGAGAAACCCCAAGAACACTCTTTCAAGGATAGAGGGATTCTGAGGTCACTGTAGCAACACGAAAGAACTCTGTGGACCAAAAATCAACTCGAAAAGAGAGGTTAGTCCCTGGATTCGTCTCCAGAGGAATACCACCTTACCACAAGCACCTCAAGAGGAGGCTTCTCTCAGCTCTTGGTATGTGAGAGGGACCCTGAGTTTGCGGCCACAAGTGGAATTGACACCGCGATGCCCTGACTCGAAATAAGGCCGGATATCCCTGCAGTGACTGGAATGCAGGCTCGTCTAGCATCTCCCAAGACGAAAGGGTGTCTGAATCCCCTGTGGAGACCACAGAGAAAGACCTATTTCCCCAACTCATCGCGACAGGAGGCCTCAAAATCTTTGAAAACTCCAGAGGTATGTGGAGATCAGTGCCTCCAAAGGAGACGATGCCTGACTCCTCGTGAAACTTGATAGGAGTCCCAGGATTCCTGTGGCACGTGGAAAGCGACACTTGGTCTCCCGCCTCAGCTGGAGAGGCGTCCCAATTGCCCTGCCAAGCCTCGAGGAGAATCCAGAGTTGTCCCTTGCACCTAGGCAGGAGTCCTGACGTCGCTGAAGAAACACGTGGGTGGAAGGGCCATCCCCGTCGTAACTCGAGAATATACCCCAGGTTCCCGCCGCAACTCGAGAAAAACCATGAGACTTCCCCCTCGCCGCGAGATGAGGCCCGATTCCCCTGCACTTCGTGCAGAGCAATTCCGTGTTGCACATCACACATGAAAGGAGCCATGATTTCCTTCATGGCACTCCAGAGAAACCCCAAGAACACTGTTTCAAGGCTAGAGGGATCCTGAGGTCACTGTAGCAACACGAAAGAGCTCCGTGGGCCAAAAATCAACTCGAGATGAGAGGTTAGTCCCTGGCTTCGACTCCAGAGGAATACCACCTTACCACAAGCACCTCAAGAGGAGGCTTCTCTCAGCTCTAGGTATGTGAGAGGGACCCTGAATTTGCAGCCTCAAGTGGAATGGACACCGCGATGCCCTGACGCGAAATAAGGCTGGATATACCTGCAGTGACTTGAATGCAGGCTTGTCTTGCATCTCCCAAGATGAAAGGATGTCTGAATCCCCTGTGGAGACCACAGAGAAAGACCTAGTTCCCCACCTCATCGCGACCGGAGGCCTCACATCCTTTGAAAACTCCAGAGGTACGCGGAGATCAGTGCCTCCAAAGGAGACGATGCCTGACTCCTCGTGAAACTTGATAGGAGTCCCAGGATTCCTGTGGCACGTGGAAAGGGACCCTTGGTCTCCCGCCTCAGCTGGAGAGGCGTCCCAATTGCCTTGCCAAGCCTCGAGGAGAATCCCGAGTTGTGTCTCGCAACTAGGCAAGAGTCCTGACGTGGCTGAACAAACACGTGTGTGGAAGGGCCATCCCCGTCGTAACTCGAGAATATACCCCAGGTTCCCGCCGCAACTCGAGAAAAACCATGAGCCTTCCCCCTCGATGTGAGATGAGGCCCGATTCCCCTGTACTGCGTGCAGAGCAATTCCGTCTTGCACATCACACATGAAAGGAGCCTTGATTTCCTTGATGGCACTCCAGAGAAACCCCAAGAACACTGTTTCAAGGATAGAGGGATCCTGAGGTCACTGTAGCAACACGAAAGATCTCTGTGGACCAAAAATCAACTCGAAAAGAGAGGTTAGTCCCTGGATTCGTCTCCAGAGGAATACCACCTTACCACAAGCACCTCAAGAGGAGGATTCTCTCAGCTCTAGGTATGTGAGAGGGACCCTGAGTTTGTGGCCTCAAGTGGAATGGACTCCGCGATGCCCTGACTCGAAATAAGGCCGGATATCCCTGCAGTGACTTCAATGCAGGCTCGTCTTGCATCTCCCAGGACGAAAGGATGTCTGAATCCCCTGTGGAAAGCACAGAGAAAGACTTAGTTCCCCACCTCATCGCGACCGGAGGCCTCACATCCTTTGAAAACTCCAGAGGTACGCGGAGATCAGTGCCTCCAAAGGAGACGATGCCTGACTCCTCGGGAAACTTGATAGGAGTCCCAGGATTCCTGTGGCACTTGGAAAGGGACACTTGGTCTCCCGCCTCAGCTGGAGAGGCGTACCAATTGCCCTGCCAAGCCTCGAGGAGAATCCCGAGTTGTCCCTCGCAACTAGGCAGGAGTCCTGACGTGGCTGAACAAACACGTGGGTGGAAGGGCCATCCCCGTCGTAACTCGAGAATATACCCCAGGTTCCCGCCTCAACTCGAGAAAAACCATGAGACTTCCCCCTCGCCGCGAGATGAGGCCCGATTCCCCTGCACTGCGTGCAGAGCAATTCCGTGTTGCACATCACACATGAAAGGAGCCTTGATTTCCTTGATGGCACTCCAGAGAAACCCCAAGAACACTGTTTCAAGGCTAGAGGGATCCTGAGGTCACTGTAGCAACACGAAAGAGCTCCGTGGGCCAAAAATCAACTCGAGATGAGAGGTTAGTCCCTGGCTTCGACTCCAGAGGAATACCACCTTACCACAAGCACCTCAAGAGGAGGCTTCTCTCAGCTCTAGGTATGTGAGAGGGATCCTGAGTTTGGGGCCTCAAGTGGAATTGACACCGCGATGCCCTGACTCGAAATAAGGCCGGATATTCCTGCAGTGACTGGAATGCAGGCTCGTCTTGCATCTCCCAAGACGAAAGGGTGTCTGAATCCCCTGTGGAGACCACAGAGAAAGACCTATTTCCCCCACTCATCGCGACAGGAGGCCTCAAAATCTTTGAAAACTCCAGAGGTATGTGGAGATCAGTGCCTCCAAAGGAGACGATGCCTGACTCCTCGTGAAACTTTATAGGAGACCCAGGATTCCTGTGGCACGTGGAAAGGGACACTTGGTCTCCCGCCTCAGCTGGAGAGGCGTCCCAATTGCCCTGCCAAGCCTCGAGGAGAATCCAGAGTTGTCCCTCGCACCTAGGCAGGAGTCCTGACGTCGCTGAAGAAACACGTGGGTGGAAGGGCCATCCCCGTCGTAACTCGAGAATATACCCCAGGTTCCCGCCGCAACTCGAGAAAAACCATGAGATTTCCCCCTCGCCGCGAGATGAGGCCCGATTCCCCTGCACTGCGTGCAGAGCAATTCCGTGTTGCACATCACACATGAAAGGAGCCATGATTTCCTTCATGGCACTCCAGAGAAACCCCAAGAACACTGTTTCAAGGCTAGAGGGATCCTGAGGTCACTGTAGCAACACGAAAGAGCTCCGTGGGCCAAAAATCAACTCGAGATGAGAGGTTAGTCCCTGGCTTCGACTCCAGAGGAATACCACCTTACCACAAGCACCTCAAGAGGAGGCTTCTCTCAGCTCTAGGTATGTGAGAGGGACCCTGAATTTGCAGCCTCAAGTGGAATGGACACCGCGATGCCCTGACGCGAAATAAGGCTGGATATCCCTGCAGTGACTTGAATGCAGGCTCGTCTTGCATCTCCCAAGATGAAAGGATGTCTGAATCCCCTGTGGAGACCACAGAGAAAGACCTAGTTCCCCACCTCATCGCGACCGGAGGCCTCACATCCTTTGAAAACTCCAGAGGTACGCAGAGATCAGTGCCTCCAAAGGAGACGATGCCTGACTCCTCGTGAAACTTGATAGGAGTCCCAGGATTCCTGTGGCACGTGGAAAGGGACACTTGGTCTCCCGCCTCAGCTGGAGAGGCGTCCCAATTGCCTTGCCAAGACTCGAGGAGAATCCCGAGTTGTGTCTCGCAACTAGGCAAGAGTCCTGACGTGGCTGAACAAACACGTGTGTGGAAGGGCCATCCCCGTCGTAACTCGAGAATATACCCCAGGTTCCTGCCGCAACTCGAGAAAAACCATGAGACTTCCCCCTCGCCGCGAGATGAGGCCCGATTCCCCTGTACTGCGTGCAGAGCAATTCTGTGTTGCACATCACACATGAAAGGAGCCTTGATTTCCTTCATGGCACTCCAGAGAAACCCCAAGAACACTGTTTCAAGGCTAGAGGGATCCTGAGGTCACTGTAGCAACACAAAAGAGCTCCGTGGACCCAAAATCAACTCGAGATGAGAGGATAGCCCCTGGCTTCGACTCCAGAGGAATACCACCTTACCACAAGCACCTCAAGAGGAGGCTTCTCTCAGCTCTAGGTATGTGAGAGGAACCCTGAGTTTGCGGCCTCAAGTGGAATCGACACCGCGATGCCCTGACTCGAAATAAGGCCGGATATCCCTGCAGTGACTGGAATGCAGGCTCGTCTTGCATCTCCCAAGACGAAAGGGTGTCTGAATCCCCTGTGGAGACCACAGAGAAAGACGTAGTTCCCCACCTCATCGCGACAGGAGGCCTCAAATCCTTTGAAAACTCCAGAGGTATGCGGAAATCAGTGCCTCCAAAGGAGACGATGCCTGACTCCTCGTGAAACTTGATAGGAGTCCCAGGATTCCTGTGGCACGTGGAAAGGGACCCTTGGTCTCCCGTCTCAGCTGGAGAGGCGTCCCAATTGCCCTGCAAAGCCTCTAGGAGAATCCCGAGTTGTCCCTCGCAACTAGGCAGGAGTCCTGACATGGCTGAACACACACGTGTGTGGAAGGGACATCCCCGTCGTAACTCGAGAATATACCCCAGGTTCCCGCCGCAACTCGAGAAAAACCATGAGACTTCCCCCTCGCTGCGAGATGAGGCCCGATTCCCCTGAACTGCGTGCAGAGCAATTCCGTGTTGCACATCACACATGAAAGGAGCCTTGATTTCCTTGATGGCACTCCAGAGAAACCCCAAGAACACTGTTTCAAGGCTAGAGGGATCCTGAGGTCACTGTAGCAACACGAAAGAGCTCCGTGGACCAAGAATCAACACGAGATGAGAGGTTAGTCCCTGGCTTCGACTCCTGAGGAATACCACCTTACCACAAGCACCTCAAGAGGAGGCTTCTCTCAGCTCTAGGTATGTGAGAGGGATCCTGAGTTTGCGGCCTCAAGTGGAATGGACACCGCGATGCCCTGACTCGAAATAAGGCTGGATATCCCTGCAGTGACTGGAATGCAGGCTCGTCTTGCATCTCCCAAGAAGAAAGGATGTCTGAATCCCCTGTGGAGACCACAGAGAAACACCTAGTTCCCCACCTCATCGCGACCGGAGGCCTCACATCCTTTGAAAACTCCAGAGGTATGCGGAAATCAGTGCCTCCAAAGGAGACGATGCCTGACTCCTCGTGAAACTTGATAGGAGACCCAGGATTCCTGTGGCACGTGGAAAGGGACCCTTGGTCTCCCGCCTCAGCTGGAGAGGCGTCCCAATTGCCCTGCCAAGCCTCGAGGAGAATCCAGAGTTGTCCCTCGCAACTAGGCAGGAGTCCTGACGTGGCTGAACAAACACGTGGGTGGAAGGGCCATCCCCGTCGTAACTCGAGAATATACCCCAGGTTCCCGCCGCAACTCGAGAAAAACCATGAGACTTCCCCCTCGATGCGAGATGAGGCCCGATTCCCCTGTACTGCGTGCAGAGCAATTCCGTCTTGCACATCACACATGAAAGGAGCCTTGATTTCCTTGATGGCACTCCAGAGAAACCCCAAGAACACTGTTTCAAGGATAGAGGGATCCTGAGGTCACTGTAGCAACACGAAAGAACTCTGTGGACCAAAAATCAACTCGAAAAGAGAGGTTAGTCCCTGGATTCGTCTCCAGAGGAATACCACCTTACCACAAGCACCTCAAGAGGAGGCTTCTCTCAGCTCTAGGTATGTGAGAGGGACCCTGAGTTTGCGGCCTCAAGTGGAATGGACACCGCGATGCCCTGACTCGAAATAAGGCCGGATATCCCTGAGGTGACTTCAATGCAGGCTCGTCTTGCATCTTCCAGGACGAAAGGATGTCTGAATCCCCTGTGGAAAGCACAGAGAAAGACTTAGTTCCCCACCTCATCGCGACCGATAGCCTCACATCCTTTGAAAACTCCAGAGGTACGCGGAGATCAGTGCCTCCAAAGGAGACGATGCCTGACTCCTCGTGAAACTTGATAGGAGTCCCAGGATTCCTGTGGCACTTGGAAAGGGACACTTGGTCTCCCGCCTCAGCTGGAGAGGCGTCCCAATTGCCCTGCCAAGCCTCGAGGAGAATCCAGAGTTGTACCTCGCAACTAGGCAGGAGTCCTGACGTCGCTGAAGAAACACGTGGGTGGAAGGGCCATCCCCGTCGTAACTCGAGAATATACCCCAGGTTCCCGCCGCAACTCGAGAAAAACCATGAGACTTCCCCCTCGCCGCGAGATGAGGCCCGATTCCCCTGCACTGCGTGCAGAGCAATTCCGTGTTGCACATCACACATGAAAGGAGCCTTGATTTCCTTCATGGCACTCCAGAGAAACCCCAAGAACACTGTTTCAAGGCTAGAGGGATCCTGAGGTCACTGTAGCAACACGAAAGAGCTCCGTGGGCCAAAAATCAACTCGAGATGAGAGGTTAGTCCCTGGCTTCGACTCCAGAGGAATACCACTTTACCACAAGCACCTCAAGAGGAGGCTTCTCTCAGCTCTAGGTATGTGAGAGGGACCCTGAGTTTGCGGCCTCAAGTGGAATGGACACCGCGATGCCCTGACGCGAAATAAGGCCGGATATCCCTGCAGTGACTTGAATGCAGGCTCGTCTTGCATCTCCAAAGAAGAAAGGATGTCTGAATCCCCTGTGGAGACCACAGAGAAAGACCTAGTTCCCCACCTCATCGCGATCGGAGGCCTCACATCCTTTGAAAACTCCAGAGGTACGCGGAGATCAGTGCCTCCAAAGGAGACGATGCCTGACTCCTCGTGAAACTTGATAGGAGACCCAGGATTCCTGTGGCACGTGGAAAGGGACCCTTGGTCTCCCGCCTCAGCTGGAGAGGCGTCCCAATTGCCTTGCCAAGCCTCGAGGAGAATCCCGAGTTGTGTCTCGCAACTAGGCAAGAGTCCTGACGTGGCTGAACAAACACGTGTGTGGAAGGGCCATCCCCGACGTAACTCGAGAATATACCCCAGGTTCCCGCCGCAACTCGAGAAAAACCATGAGACTTCCCCCTCGCCGCGAGATGAGGCCCGATTCCCCTGCACTGCGTGCAGAGCAATTCTGTGTTGCACATCACACATGAAAGGAGCCTTGATTTCCTTCATGGCACTCCACAGAAACCCCAAGAACACTGTTTCAAGGCTAGAGGGATCCTGAGGTCACTGTAGCAACACGAAAGAGCTCCGTGGACCCAAAATCAACTCGAGATGAGAGGTTAGTCCCTGGCTTCGACTCCAGAGGAATACCACCTTACCACAAGCACCTCAAGAGGAGGCTTCTCTCAGCTCTAGGTATGTGAGAGGGATCCTGAGTTTGCGGCCTCAAGTGGAATGGACACCGCGATGCCCTGACTCGAAATAAGGCCGGATATCCCTGCAGTGACTTGAATGCAGGCTCATCTTGCATCTCCCAAGAAGAAAGGATGTCTGAATCCCCTGTGGAGACCACAGAGAAAGACCTAGTTCCCCACCTCATCGCGAGCGGAGGCCTCACATCCTTTGAAAACTCCAGAGGTACGCGGAGATCAGTGCCTCCAAAGGAGACGATGCCTGACTCCTCGTGAAACTTGATAGGAGTCCCAGGATTCTTGTGGCACGTGGAAAGGGACCCTTGGTCTCCCGCCTCAGCTGGAGAGGCGTTCCAATTGCCGAGCCAAGCCTCGAGGAGAATCCCGAGTTGTCCCTCGCAACTAGGCAGGAGTCCTGACGTGGCTGAACAAACACGTGGGTGGAAGGGCCATCCCCGTCGTAACTCGAGAATATACCCCAGGTTCCCGCCGCAACTCGAGAAAAACCATGAGACTTCCCCCTCGATGCGAGATGAGGCACGATTCCCCTGTACTCCGTGCAGAGCAATTCCGTCTTGCACATCACACATGAAAGGAGCCTTGATTTCCTTGATGGCACTCCAGAGAAACCCCAAGAACACTCTTTCAAGGATAGAGGGATTCTGAGGTCACTGTAGCAACACGAAAGAACTCTGTGGACCAAAAATCAACTCGAAAAGAGAGGTTAGTCCCTGGATTCGTCTCCAGAGGAATACCACCTTACCACAAGCACCTCAAGAGGAGGCTTCTCTCAGCTCTAGGTATGTGAGAGGGATCTTGAGTTTGGGGCCTCAAGTGGAATTGACACCGCGATGCCCTGACTCGAAATAAGGCCGGATATCCCTGCAGTGACTGGAATGCAGGCTCGTCTTGCATCTCCCAAGACGAAAGGGTGTCTGAATCCCCTGTGGAGACCACAGAGAAAGACCTATTTCCCCAACTCATCGCGACAGGAGGTCTCAAAATCTTTGAAAACTCCAGAGGTATGTGGAGATCAGTGCCTCCAAAGGAGACGATGCCTGACTCCTCGTGAAACTTTATAGGAGACCCAGGATTCCTGTGGCACGTGGAAAGCGACACTTGGTCTCCCGCCTCAGGTGGAGAGGCGTCACAATTGCCCTGCCAAGCCTCGAGGAGAATCCAGAGTTGTCCCTCGCACCTAGGCAGGAGTCCTGACGTCGCTGAAGAAACACGTGGGTGGAAGGGCCATCCCCGTCGTAACTCGAGAATATACCCCAGGTTCCCGCCGCAACTCGAGAAAAACCATGAGACTTCCCCCTCGCCGCGAGATGAGGCCCGATTCCCCTGCACTGCGTGCAGAGCAATTCCGTGTTGCACATCACACATGAAAGGAGCCATGATTTCCTTCATGGCACTCCAGAGAAACCCCAAGAACACTGTTTCAAGGCTAGAGGGATCCTGAGGTCACTGTAGCAACACGAAAGAGCTCCGTGGGCCAAAAATCAACTCGAGATGAGAGGTTAGTCCCTGGCTTCGACTCCAGAGGAATACCACCTTACCACAAGCACCTCAAGAGGAGGCTTCTCTCAGCTCTAGGTATGTGAGAGGGACCCTGAATTTGCAGCCTCAAGTGGAATGGACACCGCGATGCCCTGACGCGAAATAAGGCTGGATATCCCTGCAGTGACTTGAATGCAGGCTCGTCTTGCATCTCCCAAGACGAAAGGGTGTCTGAATCCCCTGTGGAGACCACAGAGAAAGACGTAGTTCCCCACCTCATCGCGACAGGAGGCCTCAAATCCTTTGAAAACTCAAGAGGTATGCGGAGATCAGTGCCTCCAAAGGAGACGATGCCTGACTCCTCGTGAAACTTGATAGGAGACCCAGGATTCCTGTGGCACGTGGAAAGGGACCCTTGGTCTCCCGTCTCAGCTGGAGAGGCGTCCCAATTGCCCTGCAAAGCCTCTAGGAGAATCCCGAGTTGTCCCTCGCAACTAGGCAGGAGTCCTGACATGGCTGAACACACACGTGTGTGGAAGGGACATCCCCGTCGTAACTCGAGAATATACCCCAGGTTCCCGCCGCAACTCGAGAAAAACCATGAGACTTCCCCCTCGCTGCGAGATGAGGACCGATTCCCCTGCACTGCGTGCAGAGCAATTCCGTGTTACACATCACACATGAAAGGAGCCTTGATTTCCTTGATGGCACTCCAGAGAAACCCCAAGAACACTGTTTCAAGGCTAGAGGGATCCTGAGGTCACTGTAGCAACACGAAAGAGCTCCGTGGACCAAGAATCAACACGAGATGAGAGGTTAGTCCCTGGCTTCGACTCCTGAGGAATACCACCTTACCACAAGCACCTCAAGAGGAGGCTTCTCTCAGCTCTAGGTATGTGACAGGGATCCTGAGTTTGCGGCCTCAAGTGGAATGGACACCGCGATGCCCTGACTCGAAATAAGGCTGGATATCCCTGCAGTGACTGGAATGCAGGCTCGTCTTGCATCTCCCAAGAAGAAAGGATGTCTGGATCCCCTGTGGAGACCACAGAGAAACACCTAGTTCCCCACCTCATCGCGACCGGAGGCCTCACATCCTTTGAAAACTCCAGAGGTACGTGGAGATCAGTGCCTCCAAAGGAGACGATGCCTGACTCCTCGTGAAACTTGATAGGAGTCCCAGGATTCTTTTGGCACGTGGAAAGGGACCCTTGGTCTCCCGCCTCAGCTGGAGAGGCGTCCCAATTGCCCTGCCAAGCCTCGAGGAGAATCCAGAGTTGTCCCTTGCAACTAGGCAGGAGTCCTGACGTGGCTGAACAAACACGTGGGTGGAAGGGCCATCCCCGTCGTAACTCGAGAATATACCCCAGGTTCCCGCCGCAACTCGAGAAAAACCATGAGACTTCCCCCTCGATGCGAGATGAGGCCCGATTCCCCTGTACTCCGTGCAGAGCAATTCCGTCTTGCACATCACACATGAAAGGAGCCTTGATTTCCTTGATGGCACTCCAGAAAAACCCCAAGAACACTGTTTCAAGGATAGAGGGATCCTGAGGTCACTGTAGCAACACGAAAGAACTCTGTGGACCAAAAATCAACTCGAAAAGAGAGGTTAGTCCCTGGATTCGTCTCCAGAGGAATACCACCTTACCACAAGCACCTCAAGAGGAGGCTTCTCTCAGCTCTAGGTATGTGAGAGGGACCCTGAGTTTGCGGCCTCAAGTGGAATGGACACCGCGATGCCCTGACTCGAAATAAGGCCGGATATCCCTGCAGTGACTTCAATGCAGGCTCGTCTTGCATCTTCCAGGACGAAAGGATGTCTGAATCCCCTGTGGAAAGCACAGAGAAAGACTTAGTTCCCCACCTCATCGCGACCGATAGCCTCACATCCTTTGAAAACTCCAGAGGTACGCGGAGATCAGTGCCTCCAAAGGAGACGATGCCTGACTCCTCGTGAAACTTGATAGGAGTCCCAGGATTCCTTTGGCACTTGGAAAGGGACACTTGGTCTCCCGCCTCAGCTGGAGAGGCGTCCCAATTGCCCTGCCAAGCCTCGAGGAGAATCCAGAGTTGTACCTCGCAACTAGGCAGGAGTCCTGACGTCGCTGAAGAAACACGTGGGTGGAAGGGCCATCCCCGTCGTAACTCGAGAATATACCCCAGGTTCCCGCCGCAACTCGAGAAAAACCATGAGACTTCCCCCTCGCCGCGAGATGAGGCCCGATTCCCCTGCACTGCGTGCAGAGCAATTCCGTGTTGCACATCACACATGAAAGGAGCCTTGATTTCCTTGATGGCACTCCAGAGAAACCCCAAGAACACTGTTTCAAGGCTAGAGGGATCCTGAGGTCACTGTAGCAACACGAAAGAGCTCCGTGGGCCAAAAATCAACTCGAGATGAGAGGTTAGTCCCTGGCTTCGACTCCAGAGGAATACCACCTTACCACAAGCACCTCAAGAGGAGGCTTCTCTCAGCTCTAGGTATGTGAGAGGGACCCTGAGTTTGCGGCCTCAAGTGGAATGGACACCGCGATGCCCTGACGCGAAATAAGGCCGGATATCCCTGCAGTGACTTGAATGCAGGCTCGTCTTGCATCTCCCAAGATGAAAGGATGTCTGAATCCCCTGTGGAGACCACAGAGAAAGACCTAGTTCCCCACCTCATCGCGACAGGAGGCCTCAAATCCTTTGAAAACTCCAGAGGTATGCGGAGATCAGTGCCTCCAAAGGAGACGATGCCTGACTCCTCGTGAAACTTGATAGGAGTCCCAGGATTCCTGTGGCACGTGGAAAGGGACCCTTAGTCTCCCGCCTCAGCTGGAGAGGCGTTCCAATTGCCCTGCCAAGCCTCGAGGAGAATCCAGAGTTGTCCCTCGCAACTAGCCAAGAGTCCTGACGTGGCTGAACAAACACGTGTGTGGAAGGGCCATCCCCGTTGTAACTCGAGAATATACCCCAGGTTCCCGCCGCAACTCGAGAAAAACCATGAGACTTCCCCCTCGCCGCAAGATGAGGCCCGATTCCCCTGCACTGCGTGCAGAGCAATTCTGTGTTGCACATCACACATGAAAGGAGCCTTGATTTCCTTCATGGCACTCCAGAGAAACCCCAAGAACACTGTTTCAAGGCTAGAGGGATCCTGAGGTCACTGTAGCAACACGAAAGAGCTCCTTGGACCAAAAATCAACTCGAGATGAGAGGTTAGTCCCTGGCTTCGACTCCTGAGGAATACCACCTTACCACAAGCACCTCAAGAGGAGGCTTCTCTCAGCTCTAGGTATGCGAGAGGGACCCTGAGTTTGCGGCCTCAAGTGGAATGGACACCGCAATGCCCTGACTCGAAATAAGGCCGGATATCCCTGCAGTGACTGGAATGCAGGCTCGTCTTGCATCTCCCAAGACGAAAGGGTGTCTGAATCCCCTGTGGAGACCACAGAGAAACACCTAGTTCCCCACCTCATCGCGACAGGAGGCCTCAAATCCTTTGAAAACTCCAGAGGTATGCGGAGATCAGTGCCTCCAAAGGAGACGATGCCTGACTCCTCGTGAAACTTGATAGGAGACCCAGGATTCCTGTGGCACGTGGAAAGGGACCCTTGGTCTCCCGTCTCACCTGGAGAGGCGTCCCAATTGCCCTGCCAAGCCTCGAGGAGAATCCCGAGTTGTCCCTCGCAACTAGGCAGGAGTCCTGACGTGGCTGAACACACACGTGTGTGGAAGGGCCATCCCCGTCGTAACTCGAGAATATACCCCAGGTTCCCGCCGCAACTCGAGAAAAACCATGAGACTTCCCCCTCGCCGCGAGATGAGGCCCGATTCCCCTGCACTGCGTGCAGAGCAATTCCGTGTTGCACATCACACATGAAAGGAGCCTTGATTTCCTTGATGGCACTCCAGAGAAACCCAAAGAACACTGTTTCAAGGCTAGAGGGATCCTGAGGTCACTGTAGCAACACGAAAGAGCTCCATGGACCAAGAATCAACACGAGATGAGAGGTTAGTCCCTGGCTTCGACTCCTGACGAATACAACCTTACCACAAGCACCTCAAGAGGAGGCTTCTCTCAGCTCTAGGTATGTGAGAGGGATCCTGAGTTTGCGGCCTCAAGTGGAATGGACACCGAGATGCCCTGACTCGAAATAAGGACGGATATCCCTGCAGTGACTTGAATGCAGGCTCGTCTTGCATCTCCCAAGATGAAAGGATGTCTGAATCCCCTGTGGAGACCACAGAGAAAGACCTAGTTCCCCACCTCATCGCGACAGGAGGCCTCAAATCCTTTGAAAACTCCAGAGGTACGCGGAGATCAGTGCTTCCAAAGGAGACGATGCCTGACTCCTCGTGAAACTTGATAGGAGTCCCAGGATTCTTGTGGCAAGTGGAAAGGGACCCTTGGTCTCCCGCCTCAGCTGGAGAGGCGTCCCAATTGCCCTGCCAAGCCTCGAGGAGAATCCCGAGTTGTCCCTCGCAACTAGGCAGGAGTCCTGACGTGGCTGAACAAACACATGTGTGGAAGGGCCATCCCCGTCGTAACTCGAGAATATACCCCAGGTTCCCGCCGCAACTCGAGAAAAACCATGAGACTTCCCCCTCGCCGCGAGATGAGGCCCGATTCCCCTGTACTGCGTGCAGAGCAATTCCGTCTTGCACATCACACATGAAAGGAGCCTTGATTTCCTCGATGTCACTCCAGAGAAACCCCAAGAACACTGTTTCAAGGCTAGAGGGATCCTGAGGTCACTGTAGCAACACGAAAGAGCTCCGTGGGCCAAAAATCAACTCGAGATGAGAGGTTAGTCCCTGGCTTCGACTCCAGAGGAATACCACCTTACCACAAGCACCTCAAGAGGAGGCTTCTCTCAGCTCTAGGTATGTGAGAGGGACCCTGAGTTTGCGGCCTCAGGTGGAATGGACACCGCGATGCCCTGACGCGATATACGGCTGGATATCCCTGCAGTGACTTGAATGCAGGCTCGTCTTGCATCTCCCAAGATGAAAGGATGTCTGAATCCCCTGTGGAGACCACAGAGAAAGACCTAGTTCCCCACCTCATCGCGACCGATAGCCTCACATCCTTTGAAAACTCCAGAGGTACGCGGAGATCAGTGCCTCCAAAGGAGACGATGCCTGACTCCTCGTGAAACTTGATAGGAGTCCCAGGATTCCTGTGGCACTTGGAAAGGGACACTTGGTCTCCCGCCTCAGCTGGAGAGGCGTCCCAATTGCCCTGCCAAGCCTCGAGGAGAATCCAGAGTTGTCCCTCGCAACTAGGCAGGAGTCCTGACGTGGCTGAAGAAACACGTGGGTGGAAGGGCCATCCCCGTCGTAACTCGAGAGTATACCCCAGGTTCCCGCTGCAACTCGAGAAAAACCATGAGACTTCCCCCTCGCCACGAGATGAGCCCCGATTCCCCTGCACTGCGTGCAGAGCAATTCCGTGTTGCACATCACACATGAAAGGAGCCTTGATTTCCTTCATGGCACTCCAGAGAAACCCCAAGAACACTGTTTCAAGGCTAGAGGGATCCTGAGGTCACTGTAGCAACACGAAAGAGCTCCGTGGGCCAAAAATCAACTCGAGATGAGAGGTTAGTCCCTGGCTTCGACTCCAGAGGAATACCACCTTACCACAAGCACCTCAAGAGGAGGCTTCTCTCAGCTCTAGGTATGTGAGAGGGACCCTGAGTTTGCGGCCTCAAGTGGAATGGACACCGCGATGCCCTGACGCGAAATAAGGCTGGATATCCCTGCAGTAACTTGAATGCAGGCTCGTCTTGCATCTCCCAAGATGAAAGGATGTCTGAATCCCCTGTGGAGACCACAGAGAAAGACCTAGTTCCCCACCTCATTGCGACCGGAGGCCTCACATCCTTTGAAAACTCCAGAGGTACGCGGAGATCAGTGCCTCCAAAGGAGACGATGCCTGACTCCTCGTGAAACTTGATAGGAGTCCCAGGATTCCTGTGGCACGTGGAAAGGGACCCTTGGTCTCCCGCCTCAGCTGGAGAAGCGTCCCAATTGCCTTGCCAAGCCTCAAGGAGAATCCCGAGTTGTGTCTCGCAACTAGGCAAAAGTCCTGACGTGGCTGAACAAACACGTGTGTGGAAGGGCCATCCCCGTCGTAACTGGAGAATATACCCCAGGTTCCCGCCGCAACTCGAGAAAAACCATGAGACTTCCACCTCGCCGCGAGATGAGGCCCGATTCCCCTGCACTGCGTGCAGAGCAATTCTGTGTTGCACATCACACATGAAAGGAGCCTTGATTTCCTTCATGGCACTCCAGAGAAACCCCAAGAACACTGTTTCAAGGCTAGAGGGATCCTGAGGTCACTATAGCAACACGAAAGAACTCTGTGGACCAAAAATCAACTCGAGATGAGAGGTTAGTCCCTGGCTTCGACTCCAGAGGAATACCACCTTACCAGAAGCACCTCAAGAGGAGGCTTCTCTCAGCTCTAGGTATGTGAGAGGGATCCTGAGTTTGCGGCCTCAAGTGGAATGGACACCGCGATGCCCTGACTCGAAATAAGGCCGGATATCCCTGCAGTGACTGGAATGCAGGCTCGTCTTGCATCTCCCAAGACGAAATGTGTCTGAATCCCCTGTGGAGACCACAGAGAAAGACCTAGTTCCCCACCTCATCGCGACAGGAGGCCTCAAAATCTTTGAAAACTCCAGAGGTATGCGGAGATCAGTGCCTCCAAAGGAGACGATGCCTGACTCCTCGTGAAACTTGATAGGAGACCCAGGATTCCTGTGGCACGTGGAAAGGGACCCTTGGTCTCCCGTCTCAGCTGGAGAGGCGTCCCAATTGCCCTGCAAAGCCTCGAGGAGAATCCCGAGTTGTCCCTCGCAACTAGGCAGGAGTCCTGACATGGCTGAACACACACATGTGTGGAAGGGCCATCCCCGTCGTAACTCGAGAATATACCCCAGGTTCCCGCCGCAACTCGAGAAAAACCATGAGACTTCCCCCTCGCCGCGAGATGAGGCCCGATTCCCCTGCACTGCGTGCAGAGCAATTCCGTGTTGCACATCACACATGAAAGGAGCCTTGATTTCCTTCATGGCACTCCAGAGAAACCCCAAAAACACTGTTTCAAGGCTAGAGGGATCCTGAGGTCACTGTAGCAACACGAAAGAGCTCCGTGGACCAAGAATCAACACGATATGAGAGGTTAGTCCCTGGCTTCGACTCCTGAGGAATACCACCTTACCACAAGCACCTCAAGAGGACGCTTCTCTCAGCACTAGGTATGTGAGAGGGATCCTGAGTTTGCGGCCTCAAGTGGAATGGACACCGCGATGCCCTGACTCGAAATAAGGCCGGATATCCCTGCAGTGACTTGAATGCAGGCTCATCTTGCATCTCCCAAGATGAAAGGATGTCTGAATCCCCTGTGGAGACCACAGAGAAAGACCTAGTTAACCACCTCATCGCGACCGGAGGCCTCACATCCTTTGAAAACTCCAGAGGTACGCGGAGATCAGTGCCTTCAAAGGAAACGATGCCTGACTCCTCGTGAAACTTGATAGGAGTCCCAGGATTCCTGTGGCACGTGGAAAGGGACCCTTGGTCTCCCGCCTCAGCTGGAGAGGCGTTCCAATTGCCCTGCCAAGCCTCGAGGAGAATCCCAAGTTGTCCCTCCCAACTAGGCACGAGTCCTGACGTGGCTGAACAAACACGTGGGTGGAAGGGCCATCCCCGTCGTAACTCGAGAATATACCCCAGGTTCCCGCCGCAACTCGAGAAAAACCATGAGACTTCCCCCTCGATGCGAGATGAGGCCCGATTCCCCTGTACTGCGTGCAGAGCAATTCCGTCTTGCACATCACACATGAAAGGAGCCTTGATTTCCTTGATGGCACTCCAGAGAAACCCCAAGAACACTGTTTCAAGGATAGAGGGATCCTGAGGTCACTGTAGCAACACGAAAGAACTCTGTGGACCAAAAATCAACTCGAAAAGAGAGGTTAGTCCCTGGCTTCGACTCCAGAGGAATACCACCTTACCACAAGCACCTCAAGAGGAGGCTTCTCTCAGCTCTAGGTATGTGAGAGGGACCCTGAGTTTGCGGCCTCAAGTGGAATGGACACCGCGATGCCCTGACTCGAAATAAGGCCGGATATTCCTGCAGTGACTTCAATGCAGGCTCTTCTTGCATCTCCCAGGACGAAAGGATGTCTGAATCCCCTGTGGAAAGCACAGAGAAAGACTTAGTTCCCCACCTCATCGCGACCGATAGCCTCACATCCTTTGAAAACTCCAGAGGTACGCGGAGATCAGTGCCTCCTAAGGAGATGATGCCTGACTCCTCGTGAAACTTGATAGGAGTCCCAGGATTCCTGTGGCACTTGGAAAGGGACACTTGGTCTCCCGCCTCAGCTGGAGAGGCGTCCCAATTGCCCTGCCAAGCCTCGAGGAGAATCCAGAGTTGTCCCTCGCAACTAGGCAGGAGTCCTGACTTCGCTGAAGAAACACGTGGGTGGAAGGGCCATCCCCGTCGTAACTCGAGAATATACCCCAGGTTCCCGCCGCAACTCGAGAAAAACCATGAGACTTCCCCCTCGATGCGAGATGAGGCCCAATTCCCCTGTACTGCGTGCAGAGCAATTCCGTCTTGCACATCACACATGAAAGGAGCCTTGATTTCCTTGATGGCACTCCAGAGAAACCCCAAGAACACTGTTTCAAGGCTAGAGGGATCCTGAGGTCACTGTAGCAACACGAAAGAACTCTGTGGACCAAAAATCAACTCGAAAAGAGAGGTTAGTCCCTGGATTCGTCTCCAGAGGAATACCACCTTACCACAAGCACCTCAAGAGGAGGCTTCTCTCAGCTCTAGGTATGTGAGAGGGACCCTGAGTTTGCGGCCTCAAGTGGAATGGACACCGCGATGCCCTGACTCGAAATAAGGCCGGATATCCCTGCAGTGACTTCATGCAGGCTCGTCTTGCATCTCCCAGGACGAAAGGATGTCTGAATCCCCTGTGGAGACCACAGAGAAAGACCTAGTTCCCCACCTCATCGCGACAGGAGGCCTCAAAATCTTTGAAAACTCCAGAGGTATGCGGAGATCAGTGCCTCCAAAGGAGACGATGCCTGACTCCTCGTGAAACTTGATAGGAGACCCAGGATTCCTGTGGCACGTGGAAAGGGACCCTTGGTCTCCCGTCTCAGCTGGAGAGGCGTCCCAATTGCCCTGCCAAGCCTCGAGGAGAATCCCGAGTTGTCCCTCGCAACTAGGCAGGAGTCCTGACATGGCTGAACACACACGTGTGTGGAAGGGCCATCCCCGTCGTAACTCGAGAATATACCCCAGGTTCCCGCCGCAACTCGAGAAAAACCATGAGACTTCCCCCTCGCCCAGAGATGAGGCCCGATTCCCCTGCACTGCGTGCAGAGCAATTCCGTGTTGCACATCACACATGAAAGGAGCCTTGATTTCCTTGATGGCACTCCAGAGAAACCCCAAGAACACTGTTTCAAGGCTAGAGGGATCCTGAGGTCACTGTAGCAACACGAAAGAGCTCCGTGGACCAAGAATCAACACGAGATGAGAGGTTAGTCCCTGGCTTCGACTCCTGAGGAATACCACCTTACCACAAGCACCTCAAGAGGAGGCTTCTCTCAGCTCTAGGTATGTGAGAGGGATCCTGAGTTTGCGGCCTCAAGTGGAATGGACACCGCGATGCCCTGCCTCGAAATAAGGCCGGATATCCCTGCAGTGACTTGAATGCAGGCTCGTCTTGCATCTCCCAAGAAGAAAGGATGTCTGAATCCCCTGTGGAGACAACATAGAAAGACCTAGTTCCCCACCTCATCGCGACCGGAGGCCTCACATCCTTTGAAAACTCCAGAGGTACGCGGAGATCAGTGCCTCCAAAGGAGACGATGCCTGACTCCTCGTGAAACTTGATAGGAGTCCCAGGATTCTTGTGGCACGTGGAAAGGGACCCTTGGTCTCCCGCCTCAGCTGGAGAGGCGTTCCAATTGCCCTGCCAAGCCTCGAGGAGAATCCAGAGTTGTCCCTCGCAACTAGCCAAGAGTCCTGACGTGGCTGAACAAACACGTGTGTGGAAGGGCCATCCCCGTCGTAACTCGAGAATATACCCCAGGTTCCCGCCGCAACTCGAGAAAAACCATGAGACTTCCCCCTCACCCAGAGATGAGGCCCGATTCCCCTGCACTGCGTGCAGAGCAATTCCGTGTTGCACATCACACATGAAAGGAGCCTTGATTTCCTTCATGGCACTCCAGAGAAACCCCAAGAACACTGTTTCAAGGCTAGAGGGATCCTGAGGTCACTGTAGCAACACGAAAGAGCTCCGTGGACCAAAAATCAACTCGAGATGAGAGGTTAGTCCCTGGCTTCGACTCCAGAGGAATACCACCTTACCACAAGCACCTCAAGAGGAGGCTTCTCTCAGCTCTAGGTATGTGAGAGGGACCCTGAGTTTGCGGCCTCAAGTGGAATGGACACCGCGATGCCCTGATTCGAAATAAGGCCGGATATCCCTGCAGTGACTGGAATGCAGGCTCGTCTTGCATCTCTCAAGACCAAAGGGTGTCTGAATCCCCTGTGGAGACCACAGAGAAAGACCTAGTTCCCCACCTCATCGCGACAGGAGGCCTCAAATCCTTTGAAAACTCCAGAGGTATGCGGAGATCAGTGCCTCCAAAGGAGACGATGCCTGACTCATCGTGAAACTTGATAGGAGACCCAGGATTCCTGTGGCACATGGAAAGGGACACTTGGTCTCCCGCCTCAGCTGGAGAGGCGTCCCAATTGCCCTGCAAAGCCTCTAGGAGAATCCCGAGTTGTCCCTCGCAACTAGGCAGGAGTCCTGACATGACTGAACACACACGTGTGTGGAAGGGCCATCCCCTTCGTAACTCGAGAATATACCCCAGGTTCCCGCCGCAACTCGAGAAAAACCATGAGACTTCCCCCTCGCCGCGAGATGAGGCCCGATTCCCCTGCACTGCGTGCAGAGCAATTCCGTGTTGCACATCACACATGAAAGGAGCCTTGATTTCCTTCATGGCACTCCAGAGAAACCCCAAAAACACTGTTTCAAGGCTAGAGGGATCCTGAGGTCACTGTAGCAACACGAAAGAGCTCCGTGGACCAAGAATCAACACGATATGAGAGGTTAGTCCCTGGCTTCGACTCCTGAGGAATACCACCTTACCACAAGCACCTCAAGAGGACGCTTCTCTCAGCACTAGGTATGTGAGAGGGATCCTGAGTTTGCGGCCTCAAGTGGAATGGACACCGCGATGCCCTGACTCGAAATAAGGCCGGATATCCCTGCAGTGACTTGAATGCAGGCTCATCTTGCATCTCCCAAGATGAAAGGATGTCTGAATCCCCTGTGGAGACCACAGAGAAAGACCTAGTTAACCACCTCATCGCGACCGGAGGCCTCACATCCTTTGAAAACTCCAGAGGTACGCGGAGATCAGTGCCTTCAAAGGAAACGATGCCTGACTCCTCGTGAAACTTGATAGGAGTCCCAGGATTCCTGTGGCACGTGGAAAGGGACCCTTGGTCTCCCGCCTCAGCTGGAGAGGCGTTCCAATTGCCCTGCCAAGCCTCGAGGAGAATCCCAAGTTGTCCCTCCCAACTAGGCACGAGTCCTGACGTGGCTGAACAAACACGTGGGTGGAAGGGCCATCCCCGTCGTAACTCGAGAATATACCCCAGGTTCCCGCCGCAACTCGAGAAAAACCATGAGACTTCCCCCTCGATGCGAGATGAGGCCCGATTCCCCTGTACTGCGTGCAGAGCAATTCCGTCTTGCACATCACACATGAAAGGAGCCTTGATTTCCTTGATGGCACTCCAGAGAAACCCCAAGAACACTGTTTCAAGGATAGAGGGATCCTGAGGTCACTGTAGCAACACGAAAGAACTCTGTGGACCAAAAATCAACTCGAAAAGAGAGGTTAGTCCCTGGCTTCGACTCCAGAGGAATACCACCTTACCACAAGCACCTCAAGAGGAGGCTTCTCTCAGCTCTAGGTATGTGAGAGGGACCCTGAGTTTGCGGCCTCAAGTGGAATGGACACCGCGATGCCCTGACTCGAAATAAGGCCGGATATTCCTGCAGTGACTTCAATGCAGGCTCTTCTTGCATCTCCCAGGACGAAAGGATGTCTGAATCCCCTGTGGAAAGCACAGAGAAAGACTTAGTTCCCCACCTCATCGCGACCGATAGCCTCACATCCTTTGAAAACTCCAGAGGTACGCGGAGATCAGTGCCTCCTAAGGAGATGATGCCTGACTCCTCGTGAAACTTGATAGGAGTCCCAGGATTCCTGTGGCACTTGGAAAGGGACACTTGGTCTCCCGCCTCAGCTGGAGAGGCGTCCCAATTGCCCTGCCAAGCCTCGAGGAGAATCCAGAGTTGTCCCTCGCAACTAGGCAGGAGTCCTGACTTCGCTGAAGAAACACGTGGGTGGAAGGGCCATCCCCGTCGTAACTCGAGAATATACCCCAGGTTCCCGCCGCAACTCGAGAAAAACCATGAGACTTCCCCCTCGATGCGAGATGAGGCCCAATTCCCCTGTACTGCGTGCAGAGCAATTCCGTCTTGCACATCACACATGAAAGGAGCCTTGATTTCCTTGATGGCACTCCAGAGAAACCCCAAGAACACTGTTTCAAGGCTAGAGGGATCCTGAGGTCACTGTAGCAACACGAAAGAACTCTGTGGACCAAAAATCAACTCGAAAAGAGAGGTTAGTCCCTGGATTCGTCTCCAGAGGAATACCACCTTACCACAAGCACCTCAAGAGGAGGCTTCTCTCAGCTCTAGGTATGTGAGAGGGACCCTGAGTTTGCGGCCTCAAGTGGAATGGACACCGCGATGCCCTGACTCGAAATAAGGCCGGATATCCCTGCAGTGACTTCATGCAGGCTCGTCTTGCATCTCCCAGGACGAAAGGATGTCTGAATCCCCTGTGGAGACCACAGAGAAAGACCTAGTTCCCCACCTCATCGCGACAGGAGGCCTCAAAATCTTTGAAAACTCCAGAGGTATGCGGAGATCAGTGCCTCCAAAGGAGACGATGCCTGACTCCTCGTGAAACTTGATAGGAGACCCAGGATTCCTGTGGCACGTGGAAAGGGACCCTTGGTCTCCCGTCTCAGCTGGAGAGGCGTCCCAATTGCCCTGCCAAGCCTCGAGGAGAATCCCGAGTTGTCCCTCGCAACTAGGCAGGAGTCCTGACATGGCTGAACACACACGTGTGTGGAAGGGCCATCCCCGTCGTAACTCGAGAATATACCCCAGGTTCCCGCCGCAACTCGAGAAAAACCATGAGACTTCCCCCTCGCCCAGAGATGAGGCCCGATTCCCCTGCACTGCGTGCAGAGCAATTCCGTGTTGCACATCACACATGAAAGGAGCCTTGATTTCCTTGATGGCACTCCAGAGAAACCCCAAGAACACTGTTTCAAGGCTAGAGGGATCCTGAGGTCACTGTAGCAACACGAAAGAGCTCCGTGGACCAAGAATCAACACGAGATGAGAGGTTAGTCCCTGGCTTCGACTCCTGAGGAATACCACCTTACCACAAGCACCTCAAGAGGAGGCTTCTCTCAGCTCTAGGTATGTGAGAGGGATCCTGAGTTTGCGGCCTCAAGTGGAATGGACACCGCGATGCCCTGCCTCGAAATAAGGCCGGATATCCCTGCAGTGACTTGAATGCAGGCTCGTCTTGCATCTCCCAAGAAGAAAGGATGTCTGAATCCCCTGTGGAGACAACATAGAAAGACCTAGTTCCCCACCTCATCGCGACCGGAGGCCTCACATCCTTTGAAAACTCCAGAGGTACGCGGAGATCAGTGCCTCCAAAGGAGACGATGCCTGACTCCTCGTGAAACTTGATAGGAGTCCCAGGATTCTTGTGGCACGTGGAAAGGGACCCTTGGTCTCCCGCCTCAGCTGGAGAGGCGTTCCAATTGCCCTGCCAAGCCTCGAGGAGAATCCAGAGTTGTCCCTCGCAACTAGCCAAGAGTCCTGACGTGGCTGAACAAACACGTGTGTGGAAGGGCCATCCCCGTCGTAACTCGAGAATATACCCCAGGTTCCCGCCGCAACTCGAGAAAAACCATGAGACTTCCCCCCTCACCCAGAGATGAGGCCCGATTCCCCTGCACTGCGTGCAGAGCAATTCCGTGTTGCACATCACACATGAAAGGAGCCTTGATTTCCTTCATGGCACTCCAGAGAAACCCCAAGAACACTGTTTCAAGGCTAGAGGGATCCTGAGGTCACTGTAGCAACACGAAAGAGCTCCGTGGACCAAAAATCAACTCGAGATGAGAGGTTAGTCCCTGGCTTCGACTCCAGAGGAATACCACCTTACCACAAGCACCTCAAGAGGAGGCTTCTCTCAGCTCTAGGTATGTGAGAGGGACCCTGAGTTTGCGGCCTCAAGTGGAATGGACACCGCGATGCCCTGATTCGAAATAAGGCCGGATATCCCTGCAGTGACTGGAATGCAGGCTCGTCTTGCATCTCTCAAGACCAAAGGGTGTCTGAATCCCCTGTGGAGACCACAGAGAAAGACCTAGTTCCCCACCTCATCGCGACAGGAGGCCTCAAATCCTTTGAAAACTCCAGAGGTATGCGGAGATCAGTGCCTCCAAAGGAGACGATGCCTGACTCATCGTGAAACTTGATAGGAGACCCAGGATTCCTGTGGCACATGGAAAGGGACACTTGGTCTCCCGCCTCAGCTGGAGAGGCGTCCCAATTGCCCTGCAAAGCCTCTAGGAGAATCCCGAGTTGTCCCTCGCAACTAGGCAGGAGTCCTGACATGACTGAACACACACGTGTGTGGAAGGGCCATCCCCTTCGTAACTCGAGAATATACCCCAGGTTCCCGCCGCAACTCGAGAAAAACCATGAGACTTCCCCCTCGCCGCGAGATGAGGCCCGATTCCCCTGCACTGCGTGCAGAGCAATTCCGTGTTGCACATCACACATGAAAGGAGCCTTGATTTCCTTCATGGCACTCCAGAGAAACCCCAAAAACACTGTTTCAAGGCTAGAGGGATCCTGAGGTCACTGTAGCAACACGAAAGAGCTCCGTGGACCAAGAATCAACACGATATGAGAGGTTAGTCCCTGGCTTCGACTCCTGAGGAATACCACCTTACCACAAGCACCTCAAGAGGACGCTTCTCTCAGCACTAGGTATGTGAGAGGGATCCTGAGTTTGCGGCCTCAAGTGGAATGGACACCGCGATGCCCTGACTCGAAATAAGGCCGGATATCCCTGCAGTGACTTGAATGCAGGCTCATCTTGCATCTCCCAAGATGAAAGGATGTCTGAATCCCCTGTGGAGACCACAGAGAAAGACCTAGTTAACCACCTCATCGCGACCGGAGGCCTCACATCCTTTGAAAACTCCAGAGGTACGCGGAGATCAGTGCCTTCAAAGGAAACGATGCCTGACTCCTCGTGAAACTTGATAGGAGTCCCAGGATTCCTGTGGCACGTGGAAAGGGACCCTTGGTCTCCCGCCTCAGCTGGAGAGGCGTTCCAATTGCCCTGCCAAGCCTCGAGGAGAATCCCAAGTTGTCCCTCCCAACTAGGCACGAGTCCTGACGTGGCTGAACAAACACGTGGGTGGAAGGGCCATCCCCGTCGTAACTCGAGAATATACCCCAGGTTCCCGCCGCAACTCGAGAAAAACCATGAGACTTCCCCCTCGATGCGAGATGAGGCCCGATTCCCCTGTACTGCGTGCAGAGCAATTCCGTCTTGCACATCACACATGAAAGGAGCCTTGATTTCCTTGATGGCACTCCAGAGAAACCCCAAGAACACTGTTTCAAGGATAGAGGGATCCTGAGGTCACTGTAGCAACACGAAAGAACTCTGTGGACCAAAAATCAACTCGAAAAGAGAGGTTAGTCCCTGGCTTCGACTCCAGAGGAATACCACCTTACCACAAGCACCTCAAGAGGAGGCTTCTCTCAGCTCTAGGTATGTGAGAGGGACCCTGAGTTTGCGGCCTCAAGTGGAATGGACACCGCGATGCCCTGACTCGAAATAAGGCCGGATATTCCTGCAGTGACTTCAATGCAGGCTCTTCTTGCATCTCCCAGGACGAAAGGATGTCTGAATCCCCTGTGGAAAGCACAGAGAAAGACTTAGTTCCCCACCTCATCGCGACCGATAGCCTCACATCCTTTGAAAACTCCAGAGGTACGCGGAGATCAGTGCCTCCTAAGGAGATGATGCCTGACTCCTCGTGAAACTTGATAGGAGTCCCAGGATTCCTGTGGCACTTGGAAAGGGACACTTGGTCTCCCGCCTCAGCTGGAGAGGCGTCCCAATTGCCCTGCCAAGCCTCGAGGAGAATCCAGAGTTGTCCCTCGCAACTAGGCAGGAGTCCTGACTTCGCTGAAGAAACACGTGGGTGGAAGGGCCATCCCCGTCGTAACTCGAGAATATACCCCAGGTTCCCGCCGCAACTCGAGAAAAACCATGAGACTTCCCCCTCGATGCGAGATGAGGCCCAATTCCCCTGTACTGCGTGCAGAGCAATTCCGTCTTGCACATCACACATGAAAGGAGCCTTGATTTCCTTGATGGCACTCCAGAGAAACCCCAAGAACACTGTTTCAAGGCTAGAGGGATCCTGAGGTCACTGTAGCAACACGAAAGAACTCTGTGGACCAAAAATCAACTCGAAAAGAGAGGTTAGTCCCTGGATTCGTCTCCAGAGGAATACCACCTTACCACAAGCACCTCAAGAGGAGGCTTCTCTCAGCTCTAGGTATGTGAGAGGGACCCTGAGTTTGCGGCCTCAAGTGGAATGGACACCGCGATGCCCTGACTCGAAATAAGGCCGGATATCCCTGCAGTGACTTCATGCAGGCTCGTCTTGCATCTCCCAGGACGAAAGGATGTCTGAATCCCCTGTGGAGACCACAGAGAAAGACCTAGTTCCCCACCTCATCGCGACAGGAGGCCTCAAAATCTTTGAAAACTCCAGAGGTATGCGGAGATCAGTGCCTCCAAAGGAGACGATGCCTGACTCCTCGTGAAACTTGATAGGAGACCCAGGATTCCTGTGGCACGTGGAAAGGGACCCTTGGTCTCCCGTCTCAGCTGGAGAGGCGTCCCAATTGCCCTGCCAAGCCTCGAGGAGAATCCCGAGTTGTCCCTCGCAACTAGGCAGGAGTCCTGACATGGCTGAACACACACGTGTGTGGAAGGGCCATCCCCGTCGTAACTCGAGAATATACCCCAGGTTCCCGCCGCAACTCGAGAAAAACCATGAGACTTCCCCCTCGCCCAGAGATGAGGCCCGATTCCCCTGCACTGCGTGCAGAGCAATTCCGTGTTGCACATCACACATGAAAGGAGCCTTGATTTCCTTGATGGCACTCCAGAGAAACCCCAAGAACACTGTTTCAAGGCTAGAGGGATCCTGAGGTCACTGTAGCAACACGAAAGAGCTCCGTGGACCAAGAATCAACACGAGATGAGAGGTTAGTCCCTGGCTTCGACTCCTGAGGAATACCACCTTACCACAAGCACCTCAAGAGGAGGCTTCTCTCAGCTCTAGGTATGTGAGAGGGATCCTGAGTTTGCGGCCTCAAGTGGAATGGACACCGCGAT
This sequence comes from Cervus elaphus, assembly GCF_910594005.1. NCBI lineage: Eukaryota > Metazoa > Chordata > Mammalia > Artiodactyla > Cervidae > Cervus > Cervus elaphus. The sequence continues at coordinate 7,304,236 of NC_057834.1, read as the reverse complement.
GCCCTGCCTCGAAATAAGGCCGGATATCCCTGCAGTGACTTGAATGCAGGCTCGTCTTGCATCTCCCAAGAAGAAAGGATGTCTGAATCCCCTGTGGAGACAACATAGAAAGACCTAGTTCCCCACCTCATCGCGACCGGAGGCCTCACATCCTTTGAAAACTCCAGAGGTACGCGGAGATCAGTGCCTCCAAAGGAGACGATGCCTGACTCCTCGTGAAACTTGATAGGAGTCCCAGGATTCTTGTGGCACGTGGAAAGGGACCCTTGGTCTCCCGCCTCAGCTGGAGAGGCGTTCCAATTGCCCTGCCAAGCCTCGAGGAGAATCCAGAGTTGTCCCTCGCAACTAGCCAAGAGTCCTGACGTGGCTGAACAAACACGTGTGTGGAAGGGCCATCCCCGTCGTAACTCGAGAATATACCCCAGGTTCCCGCCGCAACTCGAGAAAAACCATGAGACTTCCCCCTCACCCAGAGATGAGGCCCGATTCCCCTGCACTGCGTGCAGAGCAATTCCGTGTTGCACATCACACATGAAAGGAGCCTTGATTTCCTTCATGGCACTCCAGAGAAACCCCAAGAACACTGTTTCAAGGATAGAGGGATCCTGAGGTCACTGTAGCAACACGAAAGAGCTCCGTGGACCAAGAATCAACACGAGATGAGAGGTTAGTCCCTGGCTTCGACTCCTGAGGAATACCACCTTACCACAAGCACCTCAAGAGGAGGCTTCTCTCAGCTCTAGGTATGTGAGAGGGACACTGAGTTTGCGGCCTCAAGTGGAATGGACACCGCGATGCCCTGACTCGAAATTAGGCCGGATATCCCTGCAGTGACTTGAATGCAGGCTCGTCTTGCATCTCCCAAGAAGAAAGGATGTCTGAATCCCCTGTGGAGACCACAGAGAAACACCTAGTTCCCCACCTCATTGCGACCGGAGGCCTCACATCCTTTGAAAACTCCAGAGGTACACGGAGATCAGTGCCTCCAAAGGAGACGATGCCTGACTCCTCGTGAAACTTGATAGGAGTCCCAAGATTCTTGTGGCACGTGGAAAGGGACACTTGGTCTCCCGCCTCAGCTGGAGAGGCGTTCCAATTGCCCTGCCAAGCCTCGAGGAGAATCCAGAGTTGTCCCTCGCAACTAGGCAGGAGTCCTGACGTGGCTGAAGAAACACGTGGGTGGAAGGGCCATCCCCGTCGTAACTCGAGAATATTCCCCAGGTTCCCGCCGCAACTGGAGAAAAACCATGAGACTTCCCCATCGATGCGAGATGAGGCCCGATACCCCTGTACTGCGTGCAGAGCAATTCCGTCTTGCACATCACACATGAAAGGAGCCTTGATTTCCTTGATGGCACTCCAGAGAAACCCCAAGAACACTGTTTCAAGGCTAGAGGGATCCTGAGGTCACTGTAGCAACACGAAAGAACTCTGTGGACCAAAAATCAACTCGAAAAGAGAGGTTAGTCCCTGGATTCGTCTCCAGAGGAATACCACCTTACCACAAGCACCTCAAGAGGAGGCTTCTCTCAGCTCTAGGTATCTGAGAGGGACCCTGATTTTGCGGCCTCAAGTGGAATGGACACCGCGATGCCCTGACTCGAAATAAGGCCGGATATCCCTGCAGTGACTTCAATGCAGGCTCGTCTTGCATCTCCCAGGACGAAAGGATGTCTGAATCCCCTGTGGAAAGCACAGAGAAAGACTTAGTTCCCCACCTCATCGCGACCGATAGCCTCACATCCTTTGAAAACTCCAGAGGTACGCGGAGATCAGTGCCTCCAAAGGAGACGATGCCTGACTCCTCGTGAAACTTGATAGGAGTCCCAGGATTCCTGTGGCACTTGGAAAGGGACACTTGGTCTCCCGCCTCAGCTGGAGAAGCGTCCCAATTGCCCTGCCAAGCCTCGAGGAGAATCCAGAGTTGTCCCTCGCAACTACGCAGGAGTCCTGACGTGGCTGAACAAACACGTGGCTGGAAGGGCCATCCCCGTCGTAACTCGAGAATATACCCCAGGTTCCCGCCGCAACTCGAGAAAAACCATGAGACTTCCCCCTCGCCGCGAGATGAGGCCCGATTCCCCTGCACTGCGTGCAGAGCAATTCCGTGTTGCACATCACACATGAAAGGAGCCTTGATTTCCTTGATGGCACTCCAGAGAAACCCCAAGAACACTGTTTCAAGGCTAGAGGGATCCTGAGGTCACTGTAGCAACACGAAAGAGCTCCGTGGGCCAAAAATCAACTCGAGATGAGAGGTTAGTCCCTGGCTTCGACTCCAGAGGAATACCACCTTACCACAAGCACCTCAAGAGGAGGCTTCTCTCAGCTCTAGGTATGTGAGAGGGACCCTGAGTTTGCGGCCTCAAGTGGAATGGACACCGCGATGCCCTGACGCGAAATAAGGCCGGATATCCCTGCAGTGACTTGAATGCAGGCTCGTCTTGCATCTCCCAAGATGAAAGGATGTCTGAATCCCCTGTGGAGACCACAGAGAAAGACCTAGTTCCCAACCTCATCGCGACCGGAGGCCTCACATCCTTTGAAAACTCCAGAGGTACGCGGAGATCAGTGCCTCCAAAGGAGACGATGCCTGACTCCTCGTGAAACTTGATAGGAGTCCCAGGATTCCTGTGGCACGTGGAAAGGGACCCTTGGTCTCCCGCCTCAGCTGGAGAGGCGTCCCAATTGCCTTGCCAAGCCTCGAGGAGAATCCCGAGTTGTGTCTCGCAACTAGGCAAGAGTCCTGACGTGGCTGAACAAACACGTGTGTGGAAGGGCCATCCCCGTCTTAACTCGAGAATATACCGCAGGTTCCCACCGCAACTCGAGAAAAACCATGAGACTTCCCCCTCGCCGCGAGATGAGGCCCGATTCCCCTGCACTGCGTGCAGAGCAATTCTGTGTTACACATCACACATGAAAGGAGCCTTGATTTCCTTCATGGCACTCCAGAGAAACCCCAAGAACACTGTTTCAAGGCTAGAGGGATCCTGAGGTCACTGTAGCAACACGAAAGAGCTCCGTGGACCAAAAATCAACTCGAGATGAGAGGTTAGTCCCTGGCTTCGACTCCAGAGGAATACCACCTTACCACAAGCACGTCAAGAGGAGGCTTCTCTCAGCTCTAGGTATGTGAGAGGGACCCTGAGTTTGCGGCCTCAAGTGGAATGGACACCGCGATGCCCTGATTCGAAATAAGGCCGGATATCCCTGCAGTGACTGGAATGCAGGCTCGTCTTGCATCTCTCAAGACGAAAGGGTGTCTGAATCCCCTGTGGAGACCACAGAGAAAGACCTAGTTCCCCACCTCATCACGACAGGAGGCCTCAAATCCTTTGAAAACTCCAGAGGTATGCGGAGATCAGTGCCTCCAAAGGAGACGATGCCTGACTCCTCGTGAAACTTGATAGGAGACCCAGGATTCCTGTGGCACATGGAAAGGGACCCTTGGTCTCCCGCCTCAGCTGGACAGGCGTCCCAATTGCCCTGCAAAGCCTCTAGGAGAATCCCGAGTTGTCCCTCGCAACTAGGCAGGAGTCCTGACATGACTGAACACACACGTGTGTGGAAGGGCCATCCCCGTCGTAACTCGAGAATATACCCCAGGTTCCCGCCGCAACTCGAGAAAAACCATGAGACTTCCCCCTCGCCGCGAGATGAGGCCCGATTCCCCTGCACTGCGTGCAGAGCAATTCCGTGTTGCACATCACACATGAAAGGAGCCTTGATTTCCTTGATGGCACTCCAGAGAAACCCCAAAAACACTGTTTCAAGGCTAGAGGGATCCTGAGGTCACTGTAGCAACACGAAAGAGCTCCGTGGACCAAGAATCAACACGAGATGAGAGGTTAGTCCCTGGCTTCGACTCCTGAGGAATACCACCTTACCACAAGCACCTCAAGAGGACGCTTCTCTCAGCACTAGGTATGTGAGAGGGATCCTGAGTTTGCGGCCTCAAGTGGAATGGACACCGCGATGCCCTGACTCGAAATAAGGCCGGATATCCCTGCAGTGACTTGAATGCAGGCTCATCTTGCATCTCCCAAGATGAAAGGATGTCTGAATCCCCTGTGGAGACCACAGAGAAAGACCTAGTTAACCACCTCATCGCGACCGGAGGCCTCACATCCTTTGAAAACTCCAGAGGTATGTGGAGATCAGTGCCTCCAAAGGAAACGATGCCTGACTCCTCGTGAAACTTGATAGGAGTCCCAGGATTCCTGTGGCACGTGGAAAGGGACCCTTGGTCTCCCGCCTCAGCTGGAGAGGCGTTCCAATTGCCCTGCCAAGCCTCGAGGAGAATCCCAAGTTGTCCCTCCCAACTAGGCACGAGTCCTGACGTGGCTGAACAAACACGTGGGTGGAAGGGCCATCCCCGTCGTAACTGGAGAATATACCCCAGGTTCCCGCCGCAACTCGAGAAAAACCATGAGACTTCCCCCTCGCCAGGAGATGAGGCCCGCTTCCCCTGCACTGCGTGTAGAGCAATTCTGTGTTGCACATCACACATGAAAGGAGCCTTGATTTCCTTCATGGCACTCCAGAGAAACCCCAAGAACACTGTTTCAAGGCTAGAGGGATCCTGAGGTCACTGTAGCAACACGAAACAGCTCCGTGGACCAAAAATCAACTCGAGATGAGAGGTTAGTCCCTGGCTTCGACTCCAGAGGAATACCACCTTACCACAAGCACGTCAAGAGGAGGCTTCTCTCAGCTCTAGGTATGTGAGAGGGACCCTGAGTTTGCGGCCTCAAGTGGAATGGACACCGCGATGCCCTGACTCGAAATAAGGCCGGATATCCCTGCAGTGACTGGAATGCAGGCTCGTCTTGCATCTCCCAAGACGAAATGGTGTCTGAATCCCCTGTGGAGACCACAGAGAAAGACCTAGTTCCCCACCTCATCGCGACAGGAGGCCTCAAATCCTTTGAAAACTCCAGAGGTATGCGGAAATCAGTGCCTCCAAAGGAAACGATGCCTGACTCCTCGTGAAACTTGATAGGAGACCCAGGATTCCTGTGGCACGTGGAAAGGGACCCTTGGTCTCCCGTCTCAGCTGGAGAGGCGTCCCAATTGCCCTGCAAAGCCTCGAGCAGAATCCAGAGTTGTCCCTCGCAACTAGGCAGGAGTCCTGACGTCGCTGAAGAAACACGTGGGTGGAAGGGCCATCCCCGTCGTAACTCGAGAATATACCCCAGGTTCCCGCCGCACCTCGAGAAAAACCATGAGACTTCCCCCTCGCCGCGAGATGAGGCCCGATTCCCCTGCACTGCATGCAGAGCAATTCCGTGTTGCACATCACACATGAAAGGAGCCTTGATTTCCTTGATGGCACTCCAGAGAAACCCCAAGAACACTGTTTCAAGGCTAGAGGGATCCTGAGGTCACTGTAGCAACACGAAAGAGCTCCGTGGACCAAGAATCAACACAAGATGAGAGGTTAGTCCCTGGCTTTGACTCCTGAGGAATACCACCTTACCACAAGCACCTCAAGAGGAGGCTTCTCTCAGCTCTAGGTATGTGAGAGGGATCCTGAGTTTGCGGCCTCAAGTGGAATGGACACCGCGATGCCCTGACTCGAAATAAGGCCGGATATCCCTGCAGTGACTTGAATGCAGGCTCGTCTTGCATCTCCCAAGAAGAAAGGATGTCTGAATCCCCTGTGGAGACCACAGAGAAAGACCTAGTTCCCCACATCATCGCGACCGGAGGCCTCACATCCTTTGAAAATTCCAGAGGTATGCGGAGATCAGTGCCTTCAAAGGAGACGATGCCTGACTCCTCGTGAAACTTGATAGGAGTCCCAGGATTCTTGTGGCACGTGGAAAGGGACCCTTGGTCTCCCGCCTCAGCTGGAGAGGTATTCCAATTGCCCTGCCAAGCCTCAAGGGGAATCCCGAGTTGTCCCTCGCAACTAGGCAGGAGTCCTGACGTGGCTGAACAAACACGTGGGTGGAAGGGCCATCCCCGTCGAAACTCGAGAATATACCCCAGGTTCCCGCCGCAACTCGAGAAAAACCATGAGACTTCCCCCTCACCGCGAGATGAGGCCCGATTCCCCTGCACTGTGTGCAGAGCAATTCCGTGTTGCACATCACACATTAAAGGAGCCTTGATTTCCTTCATGGCACTCCAGAGAAACCCCAAGAACACTGTTTCAAGGCTAGAGGGATCCTGAGGTCACTGTAGCAACACGAAAGAGCTCCGTGGACCAAAAATCAACTCGAGATGAGAGGTTAGTCCCTGGCTTCGACTCCAGAGGAATACCACCTTACCAGAAGCACCTCAAGAGGAGGCTTCTCTCAGCTCTAGGTATGTGAGAGGGACCCTGAGTTTGCGGCCTCAAGTGGAATGGACACCGCGATGCCCTGACGGGAAATAAGGCTGGATATCCCTGCAGTGACTTGAATGCAGGCTAGTCTTGCATCTCCCAAGATGAAAGGATGTCTGAATCCCCTGTGGAGACCACAGAGAAAGACCTAGTTCCCCACCTCATCGCGACCGGAGGCCTCACATCCTTTGAAAACTCCAGAGGTACGCGGAGATCAGTGCCTCCAAAGGAGACGATGCCTGACTCCTCGTGAAACTTGATAGGAGTCCCAGGATTCCGGTGGCACGTGGAAAGGGACCCTTGGTCTCCCGCCTCAGCTGGAGAGGCGTCCCAATTGACCTGCCAAGCCTCGAGGAGAATCCCGAGTTGTCCCTCGGAACTAGGCAAGAGTCCTGACGTGGCTGAACAAACACGTGTGTGGAAGGGCCATCCCCGTCGTAACTCGAGAATATACCCCAGGTTCCCGCCGCAACTCGAGAAAAACCATGAGACTTCCCCCTCGCCGCGAGATGAGGCCCGATTCCCCTGCACTGCGTGCAGAGCAATTCTGTGTTGCACATCACACATGAAAGGAGCCTTGATTTCCTTCATGGCACTCCAGAGAAACCCCAAGAACACTGTTTCAAGGCTAGAGGGATCCTGAGGTCACTGTAGCAACACGAAAGAGCTCCGTGGACCAAAAATCAACTCGAGATGAGAGGTTAGTCCCTGGCTTCGACTCCAGAGGAATACCACCTTACCACAAGCACCTCAAGAGAAGGCTTCTCTCAGCTCTAGGTATGTGAGAGGGACCCTGAGTTTGCGGCCTCAAGTGGAATGGACACCGCGATGCCCTGACTCGAAATAAGGCCGGATATCCCTGCAGTGACTGGAATGCAGGCTCGTCTTGCATCTCCCAAGAAGAAAGGATGTCTGAATCCCCTGTGGAGACCACAGAGAAAGACCTAGTTCCCCACCTCATCGCGACAGGAGGCCTCAAATCCTTTGAAAACTCCAGAGGTATGCGGAGATCAGTGCCTCCAAAGGAAACGATGCCTGACTCCTCGTGAAACTTGATAGGAGACCCAGGATTCCTGTGGCACGTGGAAAGGGACCCTTGGTCTCCCGTCTCAGCTGGAGAGGCGTCCCAATTGCCCTGCAAAGCCTCGAGGAGAATCCAGAGTTGTCCCTCGCAACTAGGCAGGAGTCCTGACGTCGCTGAAGAAACACGTGGGTGGAAGGGCCATCCCCGTCGTAACTCGAGAAAATACCCCAGGTTCCCGCCGCAACTCGAGAAAAACCATGAGACTTCCCCCTCGCCGCGAGATGAGGCCCGATTCCCCTGCACTGCGTGCAGAGCAATTCCGTGTTGCACATCACACATGAAAGGAGCCATGATTTCCTTCATGGCACTCCAGAGAAACCCCAAGAACACTGTTTCAAGGCTAGAGGGATCCTGAGGTCACTGTAGCAACACGAAAGAGCTCCGTGGGCCAAAAATCAACTCGAGATGAGAGGTTAGTCCCTGGCTTCGACTCCAGAGGAATACCACCTTACCACAAGCACCTCAAGAGGAGGCTTCTCTCAGCTCTAGGTATGTGAGAGGGACCCTGAATTTGCAGCCTCAAGTGGAATGGACACCGCGATGCCCTGACGCGAAATAAGGCTGGATATCCCTGCAGTGACTTGAATGCAGGCTCGTCTTGCATCTCCCAAGATGAAAGGATGTCTGAATCCCCTGTGGAGACCACAGAGAAAGACCTAGTTCCCCACCTCATCGCGACCGGAGGCCTCACATCCTTTGAAAACTCCAGAGGTACGCGGAGATCAGTGCCTCCAAAGGAGACGATGCCTGACTCCTCGTGAAACTTGATAGGAGTCCCAGGATTCCTGTGGCACGTGGAAAGGGACCCTTGGTCTCCCGCCTCAGCTGGAGAGGCGTCCCAATTGCCTTGCCAAGCCTCGAGGAGAATCCCGAGTTGTGTCTCGCAACTAGGCAAGAGTCCTGACGTGGCTGAACAAACACGTGTGTGGAAGGGCCATCCCCGTCGTAACTCGAAAATATACCCCAGGTTCCTGCCGCAACTCGAGAAAAACCATGAGACTTCCCCCTTGCCGCGAGATGAGGCCCGATTCCCCTGTACTGCGTGCAGAGCAATTCTGTGTTGCACATCACACATGAAAGGAGCCTTGATTTCCTTCATGGCACTCCAGAGAAACCCCAAGAACACTGTTTCAAGGCTAGAGGGATCCTGAGGTCACTGTAGCAACACGAAAGAGCTCCGTGGACCCAAAATCAACTCGAGATGAGAGGATAGCCCCTGGCTTCGACTCCAGAGGAATACCACCTTACCACAAGCACCTCAAGAGGAGGCTTCTCTCAGCTCTAGGTATGTGAGAGGGACCCTGAGTTTGCGGCCTCAAGTGGAATGGACACCGCGATGCCCTGACTCGAAATAAGGCCGGATATCCCTGCAGTGACTGGAATGCAGGCTCGTCTTGCATCTCCCAAGACGAAAGGGTGTCTGAATCCCCTGTGGAGACCACAGAGAAAGACCTAGTTCGCCACCTCATCGCGACCGGAGGCCTCACATCCTTTGAAAACTCCAGAGGTACGCGGAGATCAGTGCCTCCAAAGGAGACGATGCCTGACTCCTCGTGAAACTTGATAGGAGTCCCAGGATTCCTGTGGCACGTGGAAAGGGACCCTTGGTCTCCCGCCTCAGCTGGAGAGGCGTCCCAATTGCCTTGCCAAGCCTCGAGGAGAATCCCGAGTTGTGTCTCGCAACTAGGCAAGAGTCCTGACGTGGCTGAACAAACACGTGTGTGGAAGGGCCATCCCCGTCGTAACTCGAGAATATACCCCAGGTTCCCGCCGCAACTCGAGAAAAACCATGAGCCTTCCCCCTCGATGTGAGATGAGGCCCGATTCCCCTGTACTGCGTGCAGAGCAATTCCGTCTTGCACATCACACATGAAAGGAGCCTTGATTTCCTTGATGGCACTCCAGAGAAACCCCAAGAACACTGTTTCAAGGATAGAGGGATCCTGAGGTCACTGTAGCAACACGAAAGAACTCTGTGGACCAAAAATCAACTCGAAAAGAGAGGTTAGTCCCTGGATTCGTCTCCAGAGGAATACCACCTTACCACAAGCACCTCAAGAGGAGGATTCTCTCAGCTCTAGGTATGTGAGAGGGACCCTGAGTTTGTGGCCTCAAGTGGAATGGACACCGCGATGCCCTGACTCGAAATAAGGCCGGATATCCCTGCAGTGACTTCAATGCAGGCTCGTCTTGCATCTCCCAGGACGAAAGGATGTCTGAATCCCCTGTGGAAAGCACAGAGAAAGACTTAGTTCCCCACCTCATCGCGACCGGAGGCCTCACATCCTTTGAAAACTCCAGAGGTACGCGGAGATCAGTGCCTCCAAAGGAGACGATGCCTGACTCCTCGTGAAACTTGATAGGAGTCCCAGGATTCCTGTGGCACTTGGAAAGGGACACTTGGTCTCCCGCCTCAGCTGGAGAGGCGTACCAATTGCCCTGCCAAGCCTCGAGGAGAATCCCGAGTTGTCCCTCGCAACTAGGCAGGAGTCCTGACGTGGCTGAACAAACACGTGGGTGGAAGGGCCATCCCCGTCGTAACTCGAGAATATACCCCAGGTTCCCGCCGCAACTCGAGAAAAACCATGAGACTTCCCCCTCGCCGCGAGATGAGGCCCGATTCCCCTGCACTGCGTGCAGAGCAATTCCGTGTTGCACATCACACATGAAAGGAGCCTTGATTTCCTTGATGGCACTCCAGAGAAACCCCAAGAACACTGTTTCAAGGCTAGAGGGATCCTGAGGTCACTGTAGCAACACGAAAGAGCTCCGTGGGCCAAAAATCAACTCGAGATGAGAGGTTAGTCCCTGGCTTCGACTCCAGAGGAATACCACCTTACCACAAGCACCTCAAGAGGAGGCTTCTCTCAGCTCTAGGTATGTGAGAGGGATCCTGAGTTTGGGGCCTCAAGTGGAATTGACACCGCGATGCCCTGACTCGAAATAAGGCCGGATATCCCTGCAGTGACTGGAATGCAGGCTCGTCTTGCATGTCCCAAGACGAAAGGGTGTCTGAATCCCCTGTGGAGACCACAGAGAAAGACCTATTTCCCCAACTCATCGCGACAGGAGGCCTCAAAATCTTTGAAAACTCCAGAGGTATGTGGAGATCAGTGCCTCCAAAGGAGACGATGCCTGACTCCTCGTGAAACTTTATAGGAGACCCAGGATTTCTGTGGCACGTGGAAAGGGACACTTGGTCTCCCGCCTCAGCTGGAGAGGCGTCCCAATTGCCCTGCCAAGCCTCGAGGAGAATCCAGAGTTGTCCCTCGCACCTAGGCAGGAGTCCTGACGTCGCTGAAGAAACACGTGGGTGGAAGGGCCATCCCCGTCGTAACTCGAGAATATACCCCAGGTTCCCGCCGCAACTCGAGAAAAACCATGAGACTTCCCCCTCGCCGCGAGATGAGGCCCGATTCCCCTGCACTGCGTGCAGAGCAATTCCGTGTTGCACATCACACATGAAAGGAGCCATGATTTCCTTCATGGCACTCCAGAGAAACCCCAAGAACACTGTTTCAAGGCTAGAGGGATCCTGAGGTCACTGTAGCAACACGAAAGAGCTCCGTGGGCCAAAAATCAACTCGAGATGAGAGGTTAGTCCCTGGCTTCGACTCCAGAGGAATACCACCTTACCACAAGCACCTCAAGAGGAGGCTTCTCTCAGCTCTAGGTATGTGAGAGGGACCCTGAATTTGCAGCCTCAAGTGGAATGGACACCGCGATGCCCTGACGCGAAATAAGGCTGGATATCCCTGCAGTGACTTGAATGCAGGCTCGTCTTGCATCTCCCAAGATGAAAGGATGTCTGAATCCCCTGTGGAGACCACAGAGAAAGACCTAGTTCCCCACCTCATCGCGATCGGAGGCCTCACATCCTTTGAAAACTCCAGAGGTACGCGGAGATCAGTGCCTCCAAAGGAGACGATGCCTGACTCCTCGTGAAACTTGATAGGAGTCCCAGGATTCCTGTGGCACGTGGAAAGGGACCCTTGGTCTCCCGCCTCAGCTGGAGAGGCGTCCCAATTGCCTTGCCAAGCCTCGAGGAGAATCCCGAGTTGTGTCTCGCAACTAGGCAAGAGTCCTGACGTGGCTGAACAAACACGTGTGTGGAAGGGCCATCCCCGTCGTAACTCGAGAATATACCCCAGGTTCCCGCCGCAACTCGAGAAAAACCATGAGCCTTCCCCCTCGATGTGAGATGATGCCCGATTCCCCTGTACTGCGTGCAGAGCAATTCCGTCTTGCACATCACACATGAAAGGAGCCTTGATTTCCTTGATGGCACTCCAGAGAAACCCCAAGAACACTGTTTCAAGGATAGAGGGATCCTGAGGTCACTGTAGCAACACGAAAGAACTCTGTGGACCAAAAATCAACTCGAAAAGAGAGGTTAGTCCCTGGATTCGTCTCCAGAGGAATACCACCTTACCACAAGCACCTCAAGAGGAGGATTCTCTCAGCTCTAGGTATGTGAGAGGGACCCTGAGTTTGTGGCCTCAAGTGGAATGGACACCGCGATGCCCTGACTCGAAATAAGGCCGGATATCCCTGCAGTGACTTCAATGCAGGCTCGTCTTGCATCTCCCAGGACGAAAGGATGTCTGAATCCCCTGTGGAAAGCACAGAGAAAGACTTAGTTCCCCACCTCATCGCGACCGGAGGCCTCACATCCTTTGAAAACTCCAGAGGTACGCGGAGATCAGTGCCTCCAAAGGAGACGATGCCTGACTCCTCGTGAAACTTGATAGGAGTCCCAGGATTCCTGTGGCACTTGGAAAGGGACACTTGGTCTCCCGCCTCAGCTGGAGAGGCGTACCAATTGCCCTGCCAAGCCTCGAGGAGAATCCCGAGTTGTCCCTCGCAACTAGGCAGGAGTCCTGACGTGGCTGAACAAACACGTGGGTGGAAGGGCCATCCCCGTCGTAACTCGAGAATATACCCCAGGTTCCCGCCGCAACTCGAGAAAAACCATGAGACTTCCCCCTCGCCGCGAGATGAGGCCCGATTCCCCTGCACTGCGTGCAGAGCAATTCCGTGTTGCACATCACACATGAAAGGAGCCTTGATTTCCTTGATGGCACTCCAGAGAAACCCCAAGAACACTGTTTCAAGGCTAGAGGGATCCTGAGGTCACTGTAGCAACACGAAAGAGCTCCGTGGGCCAAAAATCAACTCGAGATGAGAGGATAGTCCCTGGCTTCGACTCCAGAGGAATACCACCTTACCACAAGCACCTCAAGAGGAGGCTTCTCTCAGCTCTAGGTATGTGAGAGGGATCCTGAGTTTGGGGCCTCAAGTGGAATTGACACCGCGATGCCCTGACTCGAAATAAGGCCGGATATCCCTGCAGTGACTGGAATGCAGGCTCGTCGTGCATCTCCCAAGACGAAAGCGTGTCTGAATCCCCTGTGGAGACCACAGAGAAAGACCTATTTCCCCACCTCATCGCGACAGGAGGCCTCAAATCCTTTGAAAACTCCAGAGGTATGCGGAGATCAGTGCCTCCAAAGGAGACGATGCCTGACTCCTCGTGAAACTTGATAGGAGACCCAGGATTCCTGTGGCACGTGGAAAGGGACCCTTGGTCTCCCGTCTCAGCTGGAGAGGCGTCCCAATTGCCCTGCAAAGCCTCTAGGAGAATCCCGAGTTGTCCCTCGCAACTAGGCAGGAGTCCTGACATGGCTGAACACACACGTGTGTGGAAGGGACATCCCCGTCGTAACTCGAGAATATACCCCAGGTTCCCGCCGCAACTCGAGAAAAACCATGAGACTTCCCCCTCGCCGCGAGATGAGGACCGATTCCCCTGTACTGCGTGCAGAGCAATTCCGTGTTGCACATCACACATGAAAGGAGCCTTGATTTCCTTGATGGCACTCCAGAGAAACCCCAAGAACACTGTTTCAAGGCTAGAGGGATCCTGAGGTCACTGTAGCAACACGAAAGAGCTCCGTGGACCAAGAATCAACACGAGATGAGAGGTTAGTCCCTGGCTTCGACTCCTGAGGAATACCACCTTACCACAAGCACCTCAAGAGGAGGCTTCTCTCAGCTCTAGGTATGTGAGAGGGATCCTGAGTTTGCGGCCTCAAGTGGAATGGACACCGCGATGCCCTGACTCGAAATAAGGCTGGATATCCCTGCAGTGACTGGAATGCAGGCTCGTCTTGCATCTCCCAAGAAGAAAGGATGTTTGAATCCCCTGTGGAGACCACAGAGAAACACCTAGTTCCCCACCTCATCGCGATCGGAGGCCTCACATCCTTTGAAAACTCCAGAGGTACGCGGAGATCAGTGCCTCCAAAGGAGACGATGCCTGACTCCTCGTGAAACTTGATAGGAGTCCCAGGATTCTTGTGGCACGTGGAAAGGGACCCTTGGTCTCCCGCCTCAGATGGAGAGGCGTCCCAATTGCCCTGCCAAGCCTCGAGGAGAATCCAGAGTTGTCCCTCGCAACTAGGAAGGAGTCCTGACGTGGCTGAACAAACACGTGGGTGGAAGGGCCATCCCCGTCGTAACTCGAGAATATACCCGAGGTTCCTGCCGCAACTCGAGAAAAACCATGAGACTTCCCCCTCGCCGCGAGATGAGGCCCGATTCCCCTGTACTGCGTGCAGAGCAATTCCGTCTTGCACATCACACATGAAAGGAGCCTTGATTTCCTTCATGGCACTCCAGAGAAACCCCAAGAACACTGTTTCAAGGCTAGAGGGATCCTGAGGTCACTGTAGCAACACGAAAGAGCTCCGTGGACCCAAAATCAACTCGAGATGAGAGGATAGCCCCTGGCTTCGACTCCAGAGGAATACCACCTTACCACAAGCACCTCAAGAGGAGGCTTCTCTCAGCTCTAGGTATGTGAGAGGGACCCTGAGTTTGCGGCCTCAAGTGGAATGGACATCGCGATGCCCTGACTCGAAATAAAGCCGGATATCCCTGCAGTGACTGGAATGCAGGCTCGTCTTGCATCTCCCAAGACGAAAGCGTGTCTGAATCCCCTGTGGAGACCACAGAGAAAGACCTATTTCCCCACCTCATCGCGACAGGAGGCCTCAAATCCTTTGAAAACTCCAGAGGTATGCGGAGATCAGTGCCTCCAAAGGAGACGATGCCTGACTCCTCGTGAAACTTGATAGGAGACCCAGGATTCCTGTGGCACGTGGAAAGGGACCCTTGGTCTCCCGTCTCAGCTGGAGAGGCGTCCCAATTGCCCTGCAAAGCCTCTAGGAGAATCCCGAGTTGTCCCTCGCAACTAGGCAGGAGTCCTGACATGGCTGAACACACACGTGTGTGGAAGGGACATCCCCGTCGTAACTCGAGAATATACCCCAGGTTCCCGCCGCAACTCGAGAAAAACCATGAGACTTCCCCCTCGCCGCGAGATGAGGACCGATTCCCCTGCACTGCGTGCAGAGCAATTCCGTGTTGCACATCACACATGAAAGGAGCCTTGATTTCCTTGATGGCACTCCAGAGAAACCCCAAGAACACTGTTTCAAGGCTAGAGGGATCCTGAGGTCACTGTAGCAACACGAAAGAGCTCCGTGGACCAAGAATCAACACGAGATGAGAGGTTAGTCCCTGGCTTCGACTCCTGAGGAATACCACCTTACCACAAGCACCTCAAGAGGAGGCTTCTCTCAGCTCTAGGTATGTGAGAGGGATCCTGAGTTTGCGGCCTCAAGTGGAATGGACACCGCGATGCCCTGACTCGAAATAAGGCTGGATATCCCTGCAGTGACTGGAATGCAGGCTCGTCTTGCATCTCCCAAGAAGAAAGGATGTTTGAATCCCCTGTGGAGACCACAGAGAAACACCTAGTTCCCCACCTCATCGCGATCGGAGGCCTCACATCCTTTGAAAACTCCAGAGGTACGCGGAGATCAGTGCCTCCAAAGGAGACGATGCCTGACTCCTCGTGAAACTTGATAGGAGTCCCAGGATTCTTGTGGCACGTGGAAAGGGACCCTTGGTCTCCCGCCTCAGCTGGAGAGGCGTCCCAGTTGCCCTGCCAAGCCTCGAGGAGAATCCAGAGTTGTCCCTCGCAACTAGGAAGGAGTCCTGACGTGGCTGAACAAACACGTGGGTGGAAGGGCCATCCCCGTCGTAACTCGAGAATATACCCCAGGTTCCCGCCGCAACTCGAGAAAAACCATGAGACTTCCCCCTCGATGCGAGATGAGGCCCGATTCCCCTGTACTGCGTGCAGAGCAATTCCGTCTTGCACATCACACATGAAAGGAGCCTTGATTTCCTTGATGGCACTCCAGAGAAACCCCAAGAACACTGTTTCAAGGATAGAGGGATCCTGAGGTCTCTGTAGCAACACGAAAGAACTCTGTGGACCAAAAATCACCTCGAAAAGAGAGGTTAGTCCCTGGATTCGTCTCCAGAGGAATACCACCTTACCACAAGCACCTCAAGAGGAGGCTTCTCTCAGCTCTAGGTATGTGAGAGGGACCCTGAGTTTGCGGCCTCAAGTGGAATGGACACCGCGATGCCCTGACTCGAAATAAGGCCGGAAATCCCTGCAGTGACTTCAATGCAGGCTCGTCTTGCATCTTCCAGGACGAAAGGATGTCTGAATCCCCTGTGGAAAGCACAGAGAAAGACTTAGTTCCCCACCTCATCGCGACCGATAGCCTCACATCCTTTGAAAACTCCAGAGGTACGCGGAGATCAGTGCCTCCAAAGGAGACGATGCCTGACTCCTCGTGAAACTTGATAGGAGTCCCAGTATTCCTGTGGCAATTGGAAAGGGACACTTGGTCTCCCGCCTCAGCTGGAGAGGCGTCCCAATTGCCCTGCCAAGCCTCGAGGAGAATCCAGAGTTGTACCTCGCAACTAGGCAGGAGTCCTGACGTCGCTGAAGAAACACGTGGGTGGAAGGGCCATCCCCGTCGTAACTCGAGAATATACCCCAGGTTCCCGCCGCAACTCGAGAAAAACCATGAGACTTCCCCCTCGCCGCGAGATGAGGCCCGATTCCCCTGCCCTGCGTGCAGAGCAATTCCGTGTTGCACATCACACATGAAAGGAGCCTTGATTTCCTTGATGGCACTCCAGAGAAACCCCAAGAACACTGTTTCAAGGCTAGAGGGATCCTGAGGTCACTGTAGCAACACGAAAGAGCTCCGTGGGCCAAAAATCAACTCGAGATGAGAGGTTAGTCCCTGGCTTCGAATCCAGAGGAATACCACCTTACCACAAGGACCTCAAGAGGAGGCTTCTCTCAGCTCTAGGTATGTGAGAGGGACCCTGAGTTTGCGGCCTCAAGTGGAATGGACACCGCGATGCCCTGACGCGAAATAAGGCCGGATATCCCTGCAGTGACTTGAATGCAGGCTCGTCTTGCATCTCCCAAGATGAAAGGATGTCTGAATCCCCTGTGGAGACCACAGAGAAAGACCTAGTTCCCCACCTCATCGCGACCGGAGGCCTCACATCCTTTGAAAACTCCAGAGGTACGCGGAGATCAGTGCCTCCAAAGGAGACGATGCCTGACTCCTCGTGAAACTTGATAGGAGTCCCAGGATTCCTGTGGCACGTGGAAAGGGACCCTTGGTCTCCCGCCTCAGCTGGAGAGGCGTCCCAATTGCCTTGCCAAGCCTCGAGGAGAATCCCGAGTTGTGTCTCGCAACTAGGCAAGAGTCCTGACGTGGCTGAACAAACACGTGGGTGGAAGGGCCATCCCCGTCGTAACTCGAGAATATACCCCAGGTTCCCGCCGCAACTCGAGAAAAACCATGAGACTTCCCCCTCGCCGCGAGATGAGGCCCGATTCCCCTGCACTGCGTGCAGAGCAATTCTGTGTTGCACATCACACATGAAAGGAGCCTTGATTTCCTTCATGGCACTCCACAGAAACCCCAAGAACACTGTTTCAAGGCTAGAGGGATCCTGAGGTCACTGTAGCAATACGAAAGAGCTCCGTGGACCCAAAATCAACTCGAGATGAGAGGTTAGTCCCTGGCTTCGACTCCAGAGGAATACCACCTTACCACAAGCACCTCAAGAGGAGGCTTCTCTCAGCTCTAGGTATGTGAGAGGGATCCTGAGTTTGCGGCCTCAAGTGGAATGGACACCGCGATGTCCTGACTCGAAATAAGGCCGGATATCCCTGCAGTGACTTGAATGCAGGCTCATCTTGCATCTCCCAAGAAGAAAGGATGTCTGAATCCCCTGTGGAGACCACAGAGAAACACCTAGTTCCCCACCTCATCGCGACCGGAGGCCTCACATCCTTTGAAAACTCCAGAGGTACGCGGAGATCAGTGCCTCCAAAGGAAACGATGCCTGACTCCTCGTGAAACTTGATAGGAGTCCCAGGATTCTTGTGGCACGTGGAAAGGGACCCTTGGTCTCCCGCCTCAGCTGGAGAGGCGTCCCAATTGCCCTGCCAAGCCTCGAGGAGAATCCCGAGTTGTCCCTCGCAACTAGGCAGGAGTCCTGACGTGGCTGAACAAACACGTGGGTGGAAGGGCCATCCCCGTCGTAACTCGAGAATATACCCCAGGTTCCCGCCTCAACTCGAGAAAAACCATGAGACTTCCCCCTCGATGCGAGATGAGGCCCGATTCCCCTGTACTGCGTGCAGAGCAATTCCGTCTTGCACATCACACATGAAAGGAGCCTTGATTTCCTTGATGGCACTCCAGAGAAACCCCAAGAACACTCTTTCAAGGATAGAGGGATTCTGAGGTCACTGTAGCAACACGAAAGAACTCTGTGGACCAAAAATCAACTCGAAAAGAGAGGTTAGTCCCTGGATTCGTCTCCAGAGGAATACCACCTTACCACAAGCACCTCAAGAGGAGGCTTCTCTCAGCTCTAGGTATGTGAGAGGGACCCTGAGTTTGCGGCCTCAAGTGGAATGGACACCGCGATGCCCTGACTCGAAATAAGGCCGGATATCCCTGCAGTGACTTCAATGCAGGCTCGTCTTGCATCTCCCAGGACGAAAGGATGTCTGAATCCCCTGTGGAAAGCACAGAGAAAGACTTAGTTCCCCACCTCATCGCGACCGATAGCCTCACATCCTTTGAAAACTCCAGAGGTACGCGGAGATCAGTGCCTCCAAAGGAGACGATGCCTGACTCCTCGTGAAACTTGATAGGAGTCCCAGGATTCCTGTGGCACTTGGAAAGGGACACTTGGTCTCCCGCCTCAGCTGGAGAGGCGTCCCAATTGCCCTGCCAAGCCTCGAGGAGAATCCAGAGTTGTCCCTCGCAACTAGGCAGGAGTCCTGACTTCGCTGAAGAAACACGTGGGTGGAAGGGCCATCCCCGTCGTAACTCGAGAATATACCCCAGGTTCCCACCGCAACTCGAGAAAAACCATGAGACTTCCCCCTCGCCGCGAGATGAGGCCCGATTCCCCTGCACTGCGTGCAGAGCAATTCCGTGTTGCACATCACACATGAAAGGAGCCTTGATTTCCTTGATGGCACTCCAGAGAAACCCCAAGAACACTGTTTCAAGGCTAGAGGGATCCTGAGGTCACTGTAGCAAAACGAAAGAGCTCCGTGGGCCCAAAATCAACTCGAGATGAGAGGTTAGTCCCTGGCTTCGACTCCAGAGGAATACCACCTTACCACAAGCACCTCAAGAGGAGGCTTCTCTCAGCTCTAGGTATGTGAGAGGGACCCTGAGTTTGCGGCCTCAAGTGGAATGGACACCGCGATGCCCTGACTCGAAATAAGGCTGGATATCCCTGCAGTGACTTGAATGCAGGCTCGTCTTGCATCTCCCAAGATGAAAGGATGTCTGAATCCCCTGTGGAGACCACAGAGAAAGACCTAGTTCCCCACCTCATCGCGACCGGAGGCCTCACATCCTTTGAAAACTCCAGAGGTACGCGGAGATCAGTGCCTCCAAAGGAGACGATGCCTGACTCCTCGTGAAACTTGATAGGAGTCCCAGGATTCCTGTGGCACGTGGAAAGGGACCCTTGGTCTCCCGCCTCAGCCGGAGAGGCGTCCCAATTGCCTTGCCAAGCCTCGAGGAGAATCCCGAGTTGTGTCTCGCAACTAGGCAAGAGTCCTGACGTGGCTGAACAAACACGTGTGTTGAAGGGCCATCCCCGTCGTAACTAGAGAATATACCCCAGGTTCCCGCCGCAACTCGAGAAAAACCATGAGACTTCCCCCTCGCCGCGAGATGAGGCCCGCTTCCCCTGCACTGCGTGTAGAGCAATTCCGTGTTGCACATCACACATGAAAGGCGCCTTGATTTCCTTCATGGCACTCCAGAGAAACCCCAAGAACACTGTTTCAAGGCTAGAGGGATCCTGAGGTCACTGTAGCAACACGAAAGAGCTCCGTGGACCAAAAATCAACTCGAGATGAGAGGTTAGTCCCTGGCTTCGACTCCAGAGGAATACCACCTTACCACAAGCACCTCAAGAGGAGGCTTCTCTCAGCTCTAGGTATGTGAGAGGGACCCTGAGTTTGCGGCCTCAAGTGGAATGGACACCGCGATGCCCTGACTCGAAATAAGGCCGGATATCCCTGCAGTGACTGGAATGCAGGCTCGTCTTGCATCTCCCAAGACGAAAGGGTGTCTGAATCCCCTGTGGAGACCACAGAGAAAGACCTAGTTCCCCACCTCATCACGACAGGAGGCCTCAAATCCTTTGAAAACTCCAGAGGTATGCGGAGATCAGTGCCTCCAAAGGAAACGATGCCTGACTCCTCGTGAAACTTGATAAGAGACCCAGGATTCCTGTGGCACGTGGGAAGGGACCCTTGGTCTCCCGTCTCAGCTGGAGAGGCGTCCCAATTGCCCTGCAAAGCCTCGAGGAGAATCCCGAGTTGTCCCTCGCAACTAGGCAGGAGTCCTGACGTCGCTGAAGAAACACGTGGGTGGAAGGGCCATCCCCGTCGTAACTCGAGAATATACCCCAGGTTCCCGCCGCACCTCGAGAAAAACCATGAGACTTCCCCCTCGCCGCGAGATGAGGCCCGATTCCCCTGCACTGCATGCAGAGCAATTCCGTGTTGCACATCACACATGAAAGGAGCCTTGATTTCCTTGATGGCACTCCAGAGAAACCCCAAGAACACTGTTTCAAGGCTAGAGGGATCCTGAGGTCACTGTAGCAACACGAAAGAGCTCCGTGGACCAAGAATCAACACGAGATGAGAGGTTAGTCCCTGGCTTTGACTCCTGAGGAATACCACCTTACAAAAGCACCTCAAGAGGAGGCTTCTCTCAGCTCTAGGTATGTGAGAGGGATCCTGAGTTTGCGGCCTCAAGTGGAATGGACACCGCGATGCCCTGACTCGAAATAAGGCCGGATATCCCTGCAGTGACTTGAATGCAGGCTCGTCTTGCATCTCCCAAGAAGAAAGGACGTCTGAATTCCCTGAGGAGACCACAGAGAAAGACCTAGTTCCCCACCTCATCGCGACCGGAGGCCTCACATCCTTTGAAAACTCCAGAGGTATGCAGAGATCAGTGCCTTCAAAGGAGACGATGCCTGACTCCTCGTGAAACTTGATAGGAGTCCCAGGATTCTTGTGGCACGTGGAAAGGGACCCTTGGTCTCCCGCCTCAGCTGGAGAGGTATTCCAATTGCCCTGCCAAGCCTCGAGGGGAATCCCGAGTTGTCCCTCGCAACTAGGCAGGAGTCCTGACGTGGCTGAACAAACACGTGGGTGGAAGGGCCATCCCCGTCGTAACTCGAGAATATACCCCAGGTTCCCGCCGCAACTCGAGAAAAACCATGAGACTTCCCCCTCGATGCGAGATGAGCCCCAATTCCCCTGTACTGCGTGAAGAGCAATTCCGTCTTGCACATCACACATAAAAGGAGCCTTGATTTCCTTGATGGCACTCCAGAGAAACCCCAAGAACACTGTTTCAAGGATAGAGGGATCCTGAGGTCACTGTAGCAACACGAAAGAACTCTGTGGACCAAAAATCAACTCGAAAAGAGAGGTTAGTCCCTGGATTCGTCTCCAGAGGAATACCACCTTACCACAAGCACCTCAAGAGGAGGCTTCTCTCAGCTCTAGGTATGTGAGAGGGACCCTGAGTTTGCGGCCTCAAGTGGAATGGACACCGCGATGCCCTGACGCGAAATAAGGCTGGATATCCCTGCAGTAACTTGAATGCAGGCTCGTCTTGCATCTCCCAAGATGAAAGGATGTCTGAATCCCCTGTGGAGACCACAGAGAAAGACCTAGTTCCCCACCTCATCGCGACCGGAGGCCTCACATCCTTTGAAAACTCCAGAGGTACGCGGAGATCAGTGCCTCCAAAGGAGACGATGCCTGACTCCTCGTGAAACTTGATAGGAGTCCCAGGATTCCTGTGGCACGTGGAAAGGGACCCTTGGTCTCCCGCCTCAGCTGGAGAGGCGTCCCAATTGCCTTGCCAAGCCTCGAGGAGAATCCCGAGTTGTGTCTCGCAACTAGGCAAGAGTCCTGACGTGGCTGAACAAACACGTGTGTGGAAGGGCCATCCGCGTCGTAACTAGAGAATATACCCCAGGTTCCCGCCGCAACTCGAGAAAAACCATGAGACTTCCCCCTCGCCGCGAGATGAGGCCCGCTTCCCCTGCACTGCGTGTAGAGCAATTCCGTGTTGCACATCACACATGAAAGGAGCCTTGATTTCCTTCATGGCACTCCAGAGAAACCCCAAGAACACTGTTTCAAGGCTAGAGGGATCCTGAGGTCACTGTAGCAACACGAAAGAGCTCCGTGGACCAAAAATCAACTCGAGATGAGAGGTTAGTCCCTGGCTTCGACTCCAGAGGAATACCACCTTACCACAAGCACCTCAAGAGGAGGCTTCTCTCAGCTCTAGGTATGTGAGAGGGACCCTGAGTTTGCGGCCTCAAGTGGAATGGACACCGCGATGCCCTGACTCGAAATAAGGCCGGATATCCCTGCAGTGACTGGAATGCAGGCTCGTCTTGCATCTCCCAAGACAAAAGGGTGTCTGAATCCCCTGTGGAGACCACAGAGAAAGACCTAGTTCCCCACCTCATCGCGACAGGAGGCCTCAAATCCTTTGAAAACTCCAGAGGTATGCGGAGATCAGTGCCTCCAAAGGAAACGATGCCTGACTTCTCGTGAAACTTGATAGGAGACCCAGGATTCCTGTGGCACGTGGAAAGGGACCCTTGGTCTCCCGTCTCAGCTGGAGAGGCGTCCCAATTGCCCTGCAAAGCCTCGAGGAGAATCCCGAGTTGTCCCTCACAACTAGGCAGGAGTCCTGACGTCGCTGAAGAAACACGTGGGTGGAAGGGCCATCCCCGTCGTAACTCGAGAATATACCCCAGGTTCCCGCCTCAACTCGAGAAAAACCATGAGACTTCCCCCTCGATGCGAGATGAGGCCCGATTCCCCTGTACTGCGTGCAGAGCAATTCCGTCTTGCACATCACACATGAAAGGAGCCTTGATTTCCTTGATGGCACTCCAGAGAAACCCCAAGAACACTCTTTCAAGGATAGAGGGATTCTGAGGTCACTGTAGCAACACGAAAGAACTCTGTGGACCAAAAATCAACTCGAAAAGAGAGGTTAGTCCCTGGATTCGTCTCCAGAGGAATACCACCTTACCACAAGCACCTCAAGAGGAGGCTTCTCTCAGCTCTAGGTATGTGAGAGGGACCCTGAGTTTCCGGCCTCAAGTGGAATGGACACCGCGATGCCCTGACTCGAAATAAGGCCGGATATCCCTGCAGTGACTTCAATGCAGGCTCGTCTTGCATCTCCCAGGACGAAAGGATGTCTGAATCCCCTGTGGAGACCACAGAGAAAGACTTAGTTCCCCACCTCATCGCGACCGATAGCCTCACATCCTTTGAAAACTCCAGAGGTACGCGGAGATCAGTGCCTCCAAAGGAGACGATGCCTGACTCCTCGTGAAACTTGATAGGAGTCCCAGGATTCCTGTGGCACTTGGAAAGGGACACTTGGTCTCCCGCCTCAGCTGGAGAGGCGTCCCAATTGCCCTGCAAAGCCTCGAGGAGAATCCCGAGTTGTCCCTCGCAACTAGGCAGGAGTCCTGACTTCGCTGAAGAAACACGTGGGTGGAAGGGCCATCCCCGTCGTAACTCGAGAATATACCCCAGGTTCCCACCGCAACTCGAGAAAAACCATGAGACTTCCCCCTCGCCGCGAGATGAGGCCCGATTCCCCTGCACTGCGTGCAGAGCAATTCCGTGTTGCACATCACACATGAAAGGAGCCTTGATTTCCTTGATGGCACTCCAGAGAAACCCCAAGAACACTGTTTCAAGGCTAGAGGGATCCTGAGGTCACTGTAGCAAAACGAAAGAGCTCCGTGGGCCCAAAATCAACTCGAGATGAGAGGTTAGTCCCTGGCTTCGACTCCAGAGGAATACCACCTTACCACAAGCACCTCAAGAGGAGGCTTCTCTCAGCTCTAGGTATGTGAGAGGGACCCTGAGTTTGCGGCCTCAAGTGGAATGGACACCGCGATGCCCTGACGCGAAATAAGGTTGGATATCCCTGCAGTGACTTGAATGCAGGCTCGTCTTGCATCTCCCAAGATGAAAGGATGTCTGAATCCCCTGTGGAGACCACAGAGAAAGACCTAGTTCCCCACCTCATCGCGACCGGAGGCCTCACATCCTTTGAAAACTCCAGAGGTACGCGGAGATCAGTGCCTCCAAAGGAGACGATGCCTGACTCCTCGTGAAACTTGATAGGAGTCCCAGGATTCCTGTGGCACGTGGAAAGGGACCCTTGGTCTCCCGCCTCAGCCGGAGAGGCGTCCCAATTGCCTTGCCAAGCCTCGAGGAGAATCCCGAGTTGTGTCTCGCAACTAGGCAAGAGTCCTGACGTGGCTGAACAAACACGTGTGTGGAAGGGCCATCCCCGTCGTAACTAGAGAATATACCCCAGGTTCCCGCCGCAACTCGAGAAAAACCATGAGACTTCCCCCTCGCCGCGAGATGAGGCCCGCTTCCCCTGCACTGCGTGTAGAGCAATTCCGTGTTGCACATCACACATGAAAGGCGCCTTGATTTCCTTCATGGCACTCCAGAGAAACCCCAAGAACACTGTTTCAAGGCTAGAGGGATCCTGAGGTCACTGTAGCAACACGAAAGAGCTCCGTGGACCAAAAATCAACTCGAGATGAGAGGTTAGTCCCTGGCTTCGACTCCAGAGGAATACCACCTTACCACAAGCACCTCAAGAGGAGGCTTCTCTCAGCTCTAGGTATGTGAGAGGGACCCTGAGTTTGCGGCCTCAAGTGGAATGGACACCGCGATGCCCTGACTCGAAATAAGGCCGGATATCCCTGCAGTGACTGGAATGCAGGCTCGTCTTGCATCTCCCAAGACGAAAGGGTGTCTGAATCCCCTGTGGAGACCACAGAGAAAGACCTAGTTCCCCACCTCATCACGACAGGAGGCCTCAAATCCTTTGAAAACTCCAGAGGTATGCGGAGATCAGTGCCTCCAAAGGAAACGATGCCTGACTCCTCGTGAAACTTGATAGGAGACCCAGGATTCCTGTGGCACGTGGGAAGGGACCCTTGGTCTCCCGTCTCAGCTGGAGAGGCGTCCCAATTGCCCTGCAAAGCCTCGAGGAGAATCCCGAGTTGTCCCTCGCAACTAGGCAGGAGTCCTGACGTCGCTGAAGAAACACGTGGGTGGAAGGGCCATCCCCGTCGTAACTCGAGAATATACCCCAGGTTCCCGCCGCACCTCGAGAAAAACCATGAGACTTCCCCCTCGCCGCGAGATGAGGCCCGATTCCCCTGCACTGCATGCAGAGCAATTCCGTGTTGCACATCACACATGAAAGGAGCCTTGATTTCCTTGATGGCACTCCAGAGAAACCCCAAGAACACTGTTTCAAGGCTAGAGGGATCCTGAGGTCACTGTAGCAACACGAAAGAGCTCCGTGGACCAAGAATCAACACGAGATGAGAGGTTAGTCCCTGGCTTTGACTCCTGAGGAATACCACCTTACAAAAGCACCTCAAGAGGAGGCTTCTCTCAGCTCTAGGTATGTGAGAGGGATCCTGAGTTTGCGGCCTCAAGTGGAATGGACACCGCGATGCCCTGACTCGAAATAAGGCCGGATATCCCTGCAGTGACTTGAATGCAGGCTCGTCTTGCATCTCCCAAGAAGAAAGGACGTCTGAATTCCCTGAGGAGACCACAGAGAAAGACCTAGTTCCCCACCTCATCGCGACCGGAGGCCTCACATCCTTTGAAAACTCCAGAGGTATGCAGAGATCAGTGCCTTCAAAGGAGACGATGCCTGACTCCTCGTGAAACTTGATAGGAGTCCCAGGATTCTTGTGGCACGTGGAAAGGGACCCTTGGTCTCCCGCCTCAGCTGGAGAGGTATTCCAATTGCCCTGCCAAGCCTCGAGGGGAATCCCGAGTTGTCCCTCGCAACTAGGCAGGAGTCCTGACGTGGCTGAACAAACACGTGGGTGGAAGGGCCATCCCCGTCGTAACTCGAGAATATACCCCAGGTTCCCGCCGCAACTCGAGAAAAACCATGAGACTTCCCCCTCGATGCGAGATGAGCCCCAATTCCCCTGTACTGCGTGCAGAGCAATTCCGTCTTGCACATCACACATAAAAGGAGCCTTGATTTCCTTGATGGCACTCCAGAGAAACCCCAAGAACACTGTTTCAAGGATAGAGGGATCCTGAGGTCACTGTAGCAACACGAAAGAACTCTGTGGACCAAAAATCAACTCGAAAAGAGAGGTTAGTCCCTGGATTCGTCTCCAGAGGAATACCACCTTACCACAAGCACCTCAAGAGGAGGCTTCTCTCAGCTCTAGGTATGTGAGAGGGACCCTGAGTTTGCGGCCTCAAGTGGAATGGACACCGCGATGCCCTGACGCGAAATAAGGCTGGATATCCCTGCAGTAACTTGAATGCAGGCTCGTCTTGCATCTCCCAAGATGAAAGGATGTCTGAATCCCCTGTGGAGACCACAGAGAAAGACCTAGTTCCCCACCTCATTGCGACCGGAGGCCTCACATCCTTTGAAAACTCCAGAGGTACGCGGAGATCAGTGCCTCCAAAGGAGACGATGCCTGACTCCTCGTGAAACTTGATAGGAGTCCCAGGATTCCTGTGGCACGTGGAAAGGGACCCTTGGTCTCCCGCCTCAGCTGGAGAGGCGTCCCAATTGCCTTGCCAAGCCTCGAGGAGAATCCCGAGTTGTGTCTCGCAACTAGGCAAGAGTCCTGACGTGGCTGAACAAACACGTGTGTGGAAGGGCCATCCGCGTCGTAACTAGAGAATATACCCCAGGTTCCCGCCGCAACTCGAGAAAAACCATGAGACTTCCCCCTCGCCGCGAGATGAGGCCCGCTTCCCCTGCACTGCGTGTAGAGCAATTCCGTGTTGCACATCACACATGAAAGGAGCCTTGATTTCCTTCATGGCACTCCAGAGAAACCCCAAGAACACTGTTTCAAGGCTAGAGGGATCCTGAGGTCACTGTAGCAACACGAAAGAGCTCCGTGGACCAAAAATCAACTCGAGATGAGAGGTTAGTCCCTGGCTTCGACTCCAGAGGAATACCACCTTACCACAAGCACCTCAAGAGGAGGCTTCTCTCAGCTCTAGGTATGTGAGAGGGACCCTGAGTTTGCGGCCTCAAGTGGAATGGACACCGCGATGCCCTGACTCGAAATAAGGCCGGATATCCCTGCAGTGACTGGAATGCAGGCTCGTCTTGCATCTCCCAAGACAAAAGGGTGTCTGAATCCCCTGTGGAGACCACAGAGAAAGACCTAGTTCCCCACCTCATCGCGACAGGAGGCCTCAAATCCTTTGAAAACTCCAGAGGTATGCGGAGATCAGTGCCTCCAAAGGAAACGATGCCTGACTTCTCGTGAAACTTGATAGGAGACCCAGGATTCCTGTGGCACGTGGAAAGGGACCCTTGGTCTCCCGTCTCAGCTGGAGAGGCGTCCCAATTGCCCTGCAAAGCCTCGAGGAGAATCCCGAGTTGTCCCTCACAACTAGGCAGGAGTCCTGACGTCGCTGAAGAAACACGTGGGTGGAAGGGCCATCCCCGTCGTAACTCGAGAATATACCCCAGGTTCCCGCCGCACCTCGAGAAAAACCATGAGACTTCCCCCTCGCCGCGAGATGAGGCCCGATTCCCCTGCACTGCATGCAGAGCAATTCCGTGTTGCACATCACACATGAAAGGAGCCTTGATTTCCTTGATGGCACTCCAGAGAAACCCCAAGAACACTGTTTCAAGGATAGAGGGATCCTGAGGTCACTGTAGCAACACGAAAGAGCTCCGTGGACCAAGAATCAACACGAGATGAGAGGTTAGTCCCTGGCTTTGACTCCTGAGGAATACCACCTTACAAAAGCACCTCAAGAGGAGGCTTCTCTCAGCTCTAGGTATGTGAGAGGGATCCTGAGTTTGCGGCCTCAAGTGGAATGGACACCGCGATGCCCTGACTCGAAATAAGGCCGGATATCCCTGCAGTGACTTGAATGCAGGCTCGTCTTGCATCTCCCAAGAAGAAAGGATGTCTGAATCCCCTGAGGAGACCACAGAGAAAGACCTAGTTCCCCACCTCATCGCGACCGGAGGCCTCACATCCTTTGAAAACTCCAGAGGTATGCAGAGATCAGTGCCTTCAAAGGAGACGATGCCTGACTCCTCGTGAAACTTGATAGGAGTCCCAGGATTCTTGTGGCACGTGGAAAGGGACCCTTGGTCTCCCGCCTCAGCTGGAGAGGTATTCCAATTGCCCTGCCAAGCCTCGAGGGGAATCCCGAGTTGTCCCTCGCAACTAGGCAGGAGTCCTGACGTGGCTGAACAAACACGTGGGTGGAAGGGCCATCCCCGTCGTAACTCGAGAATATACCCCAGGTTCCCGCCGCAACTCGAGAAAAACCATGAGACTTCCCCCTCGATGCGAGATGAGCCCCAATTCCCCTGTACTGCGTGCAGAGCAATTCCGTCTTGCACATCACACATAAAAGGAGCCTTGATTTCCTTGATGGCACTCCAGAGAAACCCCAAGAACACTGTTTCAAGGATAGAGGGATCCTGAGGTCACTGTAGCAACACGAAAGAACTCAGTGGACCAAAAATCAACTCGAAAAGAGAGATTAGTCCCTGGATTCGTCTCCGGAGGAATACCACCTTACCACAAGCACCTCAAGAGGAGGCTTCTCTCAGCTCTAGGTATGTGAGAGGGACCCTGAGTTTGCGGCCTCAAGTGGAATGGACACCGCGATGCCCTGACGCGAAATAAGGCTGGATATCCCTGCAGTAACTTGAATGCAGGCTCGTCTTGCATCTCCCAAGATGAAAGGATGTCTGAATCCCCTGTGGAGACCACAGAGAAAGACCTAGTTCCCCACCTCATTGCGACCGGAGGCCTCACATCCTTTGAAAACTCCAGAGGTATGCGGAGATCAGTGCCTCCAAAGGAGACGATGCCTGACTCCTCGTGAAACTTGATAGGAGTCACAGGATTCCTGTGGCACGTGGAAAGGGACCCTTGGTCTCCCGCCTCAGCTGGAGAGGCGTCCCAATTGCCTTGCCAAGCCTCGAGGAGAATCCCGAGTTGTGTCTCGCAACTAGGCAAGAGTCCTGACGTGGCTGAACAAACACGTGTGTGGAAGGGCCATCCCCGTCGTAACTAGAGAATATACCCCAGGTTCCCGCCGCAACTCGAGAAAAACCATGAGACTTCCCCCTCGCCGCGAGATGAGGCCCGCTTCCCCTGCACTGCGTGTAGAGCAATTCCGTGTTGCACATCACACATGAAAGGAGCCTTGATTTCCTTCATGGCACTCCAGAGAAACCCCAAGAACACTGTTTCAAGGCTAGAGGGATCCTGAGGTCACTGTAGCAACACGAAAGAGCTCCGTGGACCAAAAATCAACTCGAGATGAGAGGTTAGTCCCTGGCTTCGACTCCAGAGGAATACCACCTTACCACAAGCACCTCAAGAGGAGGCTTCTCTCAGCTCTAGGTATGTGAGAGGGACCCTGAGTTTGCGGCCTCAAGTGGAATGGACACCGCGATGCCCTGACTCGAAATAAGGCCGGATATCCCTGCAGTGACTGGAATGCAGGCTCGTCTTGCATCTCCCAAGACGAAAGGGTGTCTGAATCCCCTGTGGAGACCACAGAGAAAGACCTAGTTCCCCACCTCATCGCGACAGGAGGCCTCAAATCCTTTGAAAACTCCAGAGGTATGCGGATATCAGTGCCTCCAAAGGAAACGATGCCTGACTCCTCGTGAAACTTGATAGGAGACCCAGGATTCCTGTGGCACGTGGAAAGGGACCCTTGGTCTCCCGTCTCAGCTGGAGAGGCGTCCCAATTGCACTGCAAAGCCTCGAGGAGAATCCCGAGTTGTCCCTCGCAACTAGGCAGGAGTCCTGACGTCGCTGAAGAAACACGTGGGTGGAAGGGCCATCCCCGTCGTAACTCGAGAATATACCCCAGGTTCCCGCCGCACCTCGAGAAAAACCATGAGACTTCCCCCTCGCCGCGAAATGAGGCCCGATTCCCCTGCACTGCATGCAGAGCAATTCCGTGTTGCACATCACACATGAAAGGAGCCTTGATTTCCTTGATGGCACTCCAGAGAAACCCCAAGAACACTGTTTCAAGGATAGAGGGATCCTGAGGTCACTGTAGCAACACGAAAGAGCTCCGTGGACCAAGAATCAAGACGAGATGAGAGGTTAGTCCCTGGCTTTGACTCCTGAGGAATACCACCTTACAAAAGCACCTCAAGAGGAGGCTTCTCTCAGCTCTAGGTATGTGAGAGGGATCCTGAGTTTGCGGCCTCAAGTGGAATGGACACCGCGATGCCCTGACTCGAAATAAGGCCGGATATCCCTGCAGTGACTTGAATGCAGGCTCGTCTTGCATCTCCCAAGAAGAAAGGATGTCTGAATCCCCTGTGGAGACCACAGAGAAAGACCTAGTTCCCCACCTCATCGCGACCGGAGGCCTCACATCCTTTGAAAACTCCAGAGGTATGCAGAGATCAGTGCCTTCAAAGGAGACGATGCCTGACTCCTCGTGAAACTTGATAGGAGTCCCAGGATTCTTGTGGCACGTGGAAAGGGACCCTTGGTCTCCCGCCTCAGCTGGAGAGGTATTCCAATTGCCCTGCCAAGCCTCGAGGGGAATCCCGAGTTGTCCCTCGCAACTAGGCAGGAGTCCTGACGTGGCTGAACAAACACGTGGGTGGAAGGGCCATCCCCGTCGTAACTCGAGAATATACCCCAGGTTCCCGCCGCAACTCGAGAAAAACCATGAGACTTCCCCCTCGATGCGAGATGAGCCCCAATTCCCCTGTACTGCGTGCAGAGCAATTCCGTCTTGCACATCACACATGAAAGGAGCCTTGATTTCCTTGATGGCACTCCAGAGAAACCCCAAGAATACTGTTTCAAGGATAGAGGGATCCTGAGGTCACTGTAGCAACACGAAAGAACTCTGTGGACCAAAAATCAACTCGAAAAGAGAGGTTAGTCCCTGGATTCGTCTCCAGAGGAATACCACCTTACCACAAGCACCTCAAGAGGAGGCTTCTCTCAGCTCTAGGTATGTGAGAGGGACCCTGAGTTTATGGCCTCAAGTGGAATGGACACCGCGATGCCCTGACGCGAAATAAGGCTGGATATCCCTGCAGTAACTTGAATGCAGGCTCGTCTTGCATCTCCCAAGATGAAAGGATGTCTGAATCCCCTGTGGAGACCACAGAGAAAGACCTAGTTCCCCACCTCATTGCGACCGGAGGCCTCACATCCTTTGAAAACTCCAGAGGTACGCGGAGATCAGTGCCTCCAAAGGAGACGATGCCTGACTCCTCGTGAAACTTGATAGGAGTCCCAGGATTCCTGTGGCACGTGGAAAGGGACCCTTGGTCTCCCGCCTCAGCTGGAGAAGCGTCCCAATTGCCTTGCCAAGCCTCGAGGAGAATCCCGAGTTGTGTCTCGCAACTAGGCAAGAGTCCTGACGTGGCTGAACAAACACGTGTGTGGAAGGGCCATCCCCGTCGTAACTGGAGAATATACCCCAGGTTCCCGCCGCAACTCGAGAAAAACCATGAGACTTCCCCCTCGCCGCGAGATGAGGCCCGATTCCCCTGCACTGCGTGCAGAGCAATTCTGTGTTGCACATCACACATGAAAGGAGCCTTGATTTCCTTGATGGCACTCCAGAGAAACCCCAAGAACACTGTTTCAAGGCTAGAGGGATCCTGAGGTCACTGTAGCAACACGAAAGAACTCTGTGGACCAAAAATCAACTCGAGATGAGAGGTTAGTCCCTGGCTTCGACTCCAGAGGAATACCACCTTACCAGAAGCACCTCAAGAGGAGGCTTCTCTCAGCTCTAGGTATGTGAGAGGGATCCTGAGTTTGCGGCCTCAAGTGGAATTAACACCGCGATGCCCTGACTCGAAATAAGGCCGGATATCCCTACAGTGACTGGAATGCAGGCTCGTCTTGCATCTCCCAAGACGAAAGGGTGTCTGAATCCCCTGTGGAGACCACAGAGAAAGACCTAGTTCCCCACCTCATCGCGAGAGGAAGCCTCAAAATCTTTGAAAACTCCAGAAGTATGCGGAGATCAGTGCCTCCAAAGGAGACGATGCCTGACTCCTCGTGAAACTTGATAGGAGACCCAGGATTCCTGTGGCACGTGGAAAGGGACCCTTGGTATCCCGTCTCAGCTGGAGAGGCGTCCCAATTGCCCTGCAAAGCCTCGAGGAGAATCCCGAGTTGTCCCTCGCAACTAGGCAGGAGTCCTGACGTGGCTGAACAAACACGTGGGTGGAAGGGCCATCCCCGTCGTAACTCGAGAATATACCCCAGGTTCCCGCCGCACCTCGAGAAAAACCATGAGACTTCCCCCTCGCCGCGAGATGAGGCCCGATTCCCCTGCACTGCATGCAGAGCAATTCCGTGTTGCACATCACACATGAAAGGAGCCTTGATTTCCTTGATGGCACTCCAGAGAAACCCCAAGAACACTGTTTCAAGGCTAGAGGGATCCTGAGGTCACTGTAGCAACACGAAAGAGCTCCGTGGACCAAGAATCAACACGAGATGAGAGGTTAGTCCCTGGCTTTGACTTCTGAGGAATACCACCTTACAAAAGCACCTCAAGAGGAGGCTTCTCTCAGCTCTAGGTATGTGAGAGGGATCCTGAGTTTGCGGCCTCAAGTGGAATGGACACCGCGATGCCCTGACTCGAAATAAGGCCGGATATCCCTGCAGTGACTTGAATGCAGGCTCGTCTTGCATCTCCCAAGAAGAAAGGATGTCTGAATCCCCTGTGGAGACCACAGAGAAAGACCTAGTTCCCCACCTCATCGCGACCGGAGGCCTCACATCCTTTGAAAACTCCAGAGGTATGCAGAGATCAGTGCCTTCAAAGGAGACGATGCCTGACTCCTCGTGAAACTTGATAGGAGTCCCAGGATTCTTGTGGCACGTGGAAAGGGACCCTTGGTCTCCCGCCTCAGCTGGAGAGGTATTCCAATTGCCCTGCCAAGCCTCGAGGGGAATCCCGAGTTGTCCCTCGCAACTAGGCAGGAGTCCTGACGTGGCTGAACAAACACGTGGGTGGAAGGGCCATCCCCGTCGTAACTCGAGAATATACCCCAGGTTCCCGCCGCAACTCGAGAAAAACCATGAGACTTCCCCCTCGATGCGAGATGAGCCCCAATTCCCCTGTACTGCGTGCAGAGCAATTCCGTCTTGCACATCACACATGAAAGGAGCCTTGATTTCCTTGATGGCACTCCAGAGAAACCCCAAGAACACTGTTTCAAGGCTAGAGGGATCCTGAGGTCACTGTAGCAACACGAAAGAGCTCCGTGGGCCAAAAATCAACTCGAGATGAGAGGTTAGTCCCTGGCTTCGACTCCAGAGGAATACCACCTTACCACATGCACCTCAAGAGGAGGCTTCTCTCAGCTCTAGGTATGTGAGAGGGACCCTGAGTTTGCGGCCTCAAGTGGAATGGACACCGCGATGCCCTGACGCGAAATAAGGCTGGATATCCCTGCAGTGACTTGAATGCAGGCTCGTCTTGCATCTCCCAAGATGAAAGGATGTCTGAATCCCCTGTGGAGACCACAGAGAAAGACCTAGTTCCCCACCTCATCGCGACCGGAGGCCTCACATCCTTTGAAAACTCCAGAGGTACGCGGAGATCAGTGCCTCCAAAGGAGACGATGCCTGACTCCTCGTGAAACTTGATAGGAGTCCCAGGATTCCTGTGGCACGTGGAAAGGGACCCTTGGTCTCCCGCCTCAGCTGGAGAGGCGTCCCAATTGCCTTGCCAAGCCTCGAGGAGAATCCCGAGTTGTGTCTCGCAACTAGGCAAGAGTCCTGACGTGGCAGAACAAACACGTGTGTGGAAGGGCCATCCCCGTCGAAACTCGAGAATATACCCCAGGTTCCCGCCGCAACTCGAGAAAAACCATGAGACTTCCCCCTCACCGCGAGATGAGGCCCGATTCCCCTGCACTGTGTGCAGAGCAATTCCGTGTTGCACATCACACATGAAAGGAGCCTTGATTTCCTTCATGGCACTCCAGAGAAACCCCAAGAACACTGTTTCAAGGCTAGAGGGATCCTGAGGTCACTGTAGCAACACGAAAGAGCTCCGTGGACCAAAAATCAACTCGAGATGAGAGGTTAGTCCCTGGCTTCGACTCCAGAGGAATACCACCTTACCAGAAGCACCTCAAGAGGAGGCTTCTCTCAGCTCTAGGTATGTGAGAGGGACCCTGAGTTTGCGGCCTCAAGTGGAATGGACACCGCGATGCCCTGACGCGAAATAAGGCTGGATATCCCTGCAGTGACTTGAATGCAGGCTCGTCTTGCATCTCCCAAGATGAAAGGATGTCTGAATCCCCTGTGGAGACCACAGAGAAAGACCTAGTTCCCCACCTCATCGCGACCGGAGGCCTCACATCCTTTGAAAACTCCAGAGGTACGCGGAGATCAGTGCCTCCAAAGGAGACGATGCCTGACTCCTCGTGAAACTTGATAGGAGTCCCAGGATTCCTGTGGCACGTGGAAAGGGACCCTTGGTCTCCCGCCTCAGCTGGAGAGGCGGCCCAATTGCCTTGCCAAGCCTCGAGGAGAATCCCGAGTTGTGTCTCGCAACTAGGCAAGAGTCCTGACGTGGCTGAACAAACACGTGTGTGGAAGGGCCATCCCCGTCGTAACTCGAGAATATACCCCAGGTTCCCGCCGCAACTCGAGAAAAACCATGAGACTTCCCCCTCGCCGCGAGATGAGGCCCGATTCCCCTGCACTGCATGCAGAGCAATTCTGTGTTGCACATCACACATGAAAGGAGCCTTGATTTCCTTCATGGCACTCCAGAGAAACCCCAAGAACACTGTTTCAAGGCTAGAGGGATCCTGAGGTCACTATAGCAACACGAAAGAGCTCCGTGGACCAAAAATCAACTCGAGATGAGAGGTTAGTCCCTGGCTTCGACTCCAGAGGAATACCACCTTACCACAAGCACCTCAAGAGAAGGCTTCTCTCAGCTCTAGGTATGTGAGAGGGACCCTGAGTTTGCGGCCTCAAGTGGAATGGACACCGCGATGCCCTGACTCGAAATAAGGCCGGATATCCCTGCAGTGACTGGAATGCAGGCTCGTCTTGCATCTCCCAAGACGAAAGGGTATCTGAATCCCCTGTGGAGACCACAGAGAAAGACCTAGTTCCCCACCTCATCGCGACAGGAGGCCTCAAATCCTTTGAAAACTCCAGAGGTATGCGGAGATCAGTGCCTCCAAAGGAAACGATGCCTGACTCCTCGTGAAACTTGATAGGAGACCCAGGATTCCTGTGGCACGTGGAAAGGGACCCTTGGTCTCCCGTCTCAGCTGGAGAGGCGTCCCAATTGCCCTGCAAAGCCTCGAGGAGAATCCAGAGTTGTCCCTCGCAACTAGGCAGGAGTCCTGACTTCGCTGAAGAAACACGTGGGTGGAAGGGCCATCCCCGTCGTAACTCGAGAAAATACCCCAGGTTCCCGCCGCAACTCGAGAAAAACCATGAGACTTCCCCCTCGCCGCGAGATGAGGCCCGATTCCCCTGCACTGCGTGCAGAGCAATTCCGTGTTGCACATCACACATGAAAGGAGCCTTGATTTCCTTGATGGCACTCCAGAGAAACCCCAAGAACACTGTTTCAAGGCTAGAGGGATCCTGAGGTCACTATAGCAACACGAAAGAGCTCCGTGGACCAAAAATCAACTCGAGATGAGAGGTTAGTCCCTGGCTTCGACTCCAGAGGAATACCACCTTACCACAAGCACCTCAAGAGGAGGCTTCTCTCAGCTTTAGGTATGTGAGAGGGACCCTGAGTTTGCGGCCTCAAGTGGAATGGACACCGTGATGCCCTGACTCGAAATATGGCCGGATATCCCTGCAGTGACTTGAATGCAGGCTCGTCTTGCATCTCCCAAGAAGAAAGGATGTCTGAATCCCCTGTGGAGACCACAGAGAAAGACCTAGTTCCCCACCTCATGGCGACCGGAGGCCTCACATCCTTTGAAAACTCCAGAGGTACGCGGAGATCAGTGCCTTCAAAGGAGACGATGCCTGACTCCTCGTGAAACTTGATAGGAGTCCCAGGATTCTTGTGGCACGTGGAAAGGGACCCTTGGTCTCCCGCCTCAGCTGGAGAGGCGTTCCAATTGCCCTGCCAAGCCTCGAGGAGAATCCCGAGTTGTCCCTCGCAACTAGGCAGGAGTCCTGACGTGGCTGAACAAACACGTGGGTGGAAGGGCCATCCCCGTCGTAACTCGAGAATATACCCCAGGTTCCCGCCGCAACTCGAGAAAAACCATGAGACTTCCCACTCGATGCGAGATGAGGCCCAATTCCCCTGTACTGCGTGCAGAGCAATTCCGTCTTGCACATCACACATGAAAGGAGCCTTGATTTCCTTGATGGCACTCCAGAGAAACCCCAAGAACACTGTTTCAAGGCTAGAGGGATCCTGAAGTCACTGTAGCAACACGAAAGAACTCTGTGGACCAAAAATCAACTCGAAAAGAGAGGTTAGTCCCTGGATTCGTCTCCAGAGGAATACCACCTTACCACAAGCACCTCAAGAGGAGGATTCTCTCAGCTCTAGGTATGTGAGAGGGACCCTGAGTTTGTGGCCTCAAGTGGAATGGACACCGCGATGCCCTGACTCGAAATAAGGCCGGATATCCGTGCAGTGACTTCAATGCAGGCTCGTCTTGCATCTCCCAGGACGAAAGGATGTCTGAATCCCCTGTGGAAAGCACAGAGAAAGACTTAGTTCCCCACCTCATCGCGACAGGAGGCCTCAAATCCTTTGAAAACTCCAGAGGTACGCGGAGATCAGTGCCTCCAAAGGAGACGATGCCTGACTCCTCGTGAAACTTGATAGGAGTCCCAGGATTCCTGTGGCACTTGGAAAGGGACACTTGTTCTCCCGCCTTAGTTGGAGAGGCGTCCCAATTGCCCTGCCAAGCCTCGAGGAGAATCCAGAGTTGTCCCTCGCAACTACGCAGGAGTCCTGACGTCGCTGAAGAAACACGTGGGTGGAAGGGCCATCCCCGTCGTAACTCGAGAATATACCCCAGGTTCCCGCCGCAACTCGAGAAAAACCATGAGACTTCCCCCTCGCCGCGAGATGAGGCCCGATTCCCCTGCACTGCGTGCAGAGCAATTCCGTGTTGCACATCACACATGAAAGGAGCCTTGATTTCCTTGATGGCACTCCAGAGAAACCCCAAGAACACTGTTTCAAGGCTAGAGGGATCCTGAGGACACTGTAGCAACACGAAAGAGCTCCGTGGGCCAAAAATCAACTCGAGATGAGAGGTTAGTCCCTGGTTTCGACTCCAGAGGAATACCACCTTACCAGAAGCACCTCAAGAGGAGGCTTCTCTCAGCTCTAGGTATGTGAGAGGGACCCTGAGTTTGCGGCCTCAAGTGGAATGGACACCGCGATGCCCTGACGCGAAATAAGGCTGGATATCCCTGCAGTGACTTGAATGCAGGCTCGTCTTGCATCTCCCAAGATGAAAGGATGTCTGAATCCCCTGTGGAGACCACAGAGAAAGACCTAGTTCCCCACCTCATCGCGACCGGAGGCCTCACATCCTTTGAAAACTCCAGAGGTACGCGGAGATCAGTGCCTCCAAAGGAGACGATGCCTGACTCCTCGTGAAACTTGATAGGAGTCCCAGGATTCCGGTGGCACGTGGAAAGGGACCCTTGGTCTCCCGCCTCAGCTGGAGAGGCGGCCCAATTGCCTTGCCAAGCCTCGAGGAGAATCCCGAGTTGTGTCTCGCAACTAGGCAAGAGTCCTGACGTGGCTGAACAAACACGTGTGTGGAAGGGCCATCCCCGTCGTAACTCGAGAATATACCCCAGGTTCCCGCCGCAACTCGAGAAAAACCATGAGACTTCCCCCTCGCCGCGAGATGAGGCCCGATTCCCCTGCACTGCATGCAGAGCAATTCTGTGTTGCACATCACACATGAAAGGAGCCTTGATTTCCTTGATGGCACTCCAGAGAAACCCCAAGAACACTGTTTCAAGGCTAGAGGGATCCTGAGGTCACTATAGCAACACGAAAGAGCTCCGTGGACCAAAAACCAACTCGAGATGAGAGGTTAGTCCCTGGCTTCGACTCCAGAGGAATACCACCTTACCACAAGCACCTCAAGAGAAGGCTTCTCTCAGCTCTAGGTATGTGAGAGGGACCCTGAGTTTGCGGCCTCAAGTGGAATGGACACCGCGATGCCCTGACTCGAAATAAGGCCGGATATCCCTGCAGTGACTGGAATGCAGGCTCGTCTTGCATCTCCCAAGACGAAAGGGTGTCTGAATCCCCTGTGGAGACCACAGAGAAAGACCTAGTTCCCCACCTCATCGCGACAGGAGGCCTCAAATCCTTTGAAAACTCCAGAGGTATGCGGAGATCAGTGCCTCCAAAGGAAACGATGCCTGACTCCTCGTGAAACTTGATAGGAGACCCAGGATTCCTGTGGCACGTGGAAAGGGACCCTTGGTCTCCCGTCTCAGCTGGAGAGGCGTCCCAATTGCCCTGCAAAGCCTCGAGGAGAATCCAGAGTTGTCCCTCGCAACTAGGCAGGAGTCCTGACGTCGCTGAAGAAACACGTGGGTGGAAGGGCCATCCCCGTCGTAACTCGAGAAAATACCCCAGGTTCCCGCCGCAACTCGAGAAAAACCATGAGACTTCCCCCTCGCCGCGAGATGAGGCCCGATTCCCCTGCACTGCGTGCAGAGCAATTCCGTGTTGCACATCACACATGAAAGGAGCCTTGATTTCCTTGATGGCACTCCAGAGAAACCCCAAGAACACTGTTTCAAGGCTAGAGGGATCCTGAGGTCACTGTAGCAACACGAAAGAGCTCCGTGGACCAAAAATCAACTCGAGATGAGAGGTTAGTCCCTGGCTTCGACTCCAGAGGAATACCACCTTACCACAAGCACCTCAAGAGGAGGCTTCTCTCAGCTCTAGGTATGTGAGACGGACCCTGAGTTTGCGGCCTCAAGTGGAATGGACACCGTGATGCCCTGACTCGAAATATGGCCGGATATCCCTGCAGTGACTTGAATGCAGGCTCGTCTTGCATCTCCCAAGAAGAAAGGATGTCTGAATCCCCTGTGGAGACCACAGAGAAAGACCTAGTTCCCCACCTCATGGCGACCGGAGGCCTCACATCCTTTGAAAACTCCAGAGGTACGCGGAGATCAGTGCCTTCAAAGGAGACGATGCCTGACTCCTCGTGAAACTTGATAGGAGTCCCAGGATTCTTGTGGCACGTGGAAAGGGACCCTTGGTCTCCCGCCTCAGCTGGAGAGGCGTTCCAATTGCCCTGCCAAGCCTCGAGGAGAATCCCGAGTTGTCCCTCGCAACTAGGCAGGAGTCCTGACGTGGCTGAACAAACACGTGGGTGGAAGGGCCATCCCCGTCGTAACTCGAGAATATACCCCAGGTTCCCGCCACAACTCGAGAAAAACCATGAGACTTCCCACTCGATGCGAGATGAGGCCCAATTCCCCTGTACTGCGTGCAGAGCAATTCCGTCTTGCACATCACACATGAAAGGAGCCTTGATTTCCTTGATGGCACTCCAGAGAAACCCCAAGAACACTGTTTCAAGGCTAGAGGGATCCTGAAGTCACTGTAGCAACACGAAAGAACTCTGTGGACCAAAAATCAACTCGAAAAGAGAGGTTAGTCCCTGGATTCGTCTCCAGAGGAATACCACCTTACCACAAGCACCTCAAGAGGAGGATTCTCTCAGCTCTAGGTATGTGAGAGGGACCCTGAGTTTGTGGCCTCAAGTGGAATGGACACCGCGATGCCCTGACTCGAAATAAGGCCGGATATCCGTGCAGTGACTTCAATGCAGGCTCGTCTTGCATCTCCCAGGACGAAAGGATGTCTGAATCCCCTGTGGAAAGCACAGAGAAAGACTTAGTTCCCCACCTCATCGCGACAGGAGGCCTCAAATCCTTTGAAAACTCCAGAGGTACGCGGAGATCAGTGCCTCCAAAGGAGACGATGCCTGACTCCTCGTGAAACTTGATAGGAGTCCCAGGATTCCTGTGGCACTTGGAAAGGGACACTTGGTCTCCCGCCTTAGTTGGAGAGGCGTCCCAATTGCCCTGCCAAGCCTCGAGGAGAATCCAGAGTTGTCCCTCGCAACTACGCAGGAGTCCTGACGTCGCTGAAGAAACACGTGGGTGGAAGGGCCATCCCCGTCGTAACTCGAGAATATACCCCAGGTTCCCGCCGCAACTCGAGAAAAACCATGAGACTTCCCCCTCGCCGCGAGATGAGGGCCGATTCCCCTGCACTGCGTGCAGAGCAATTCCGTGTTGCACATCACACATGAAAGGAGCCTTGATTTCCTTGATGGCACTCCAGAGAAACCCCAAGAACACTGTTTCAAGGCTAGAGGGATCCTGAGGACACTGTAGCAACACGAAAGAGCTCCGTGGGCCAAAAATCAACTCGAGATGAGAGGTTAGTCCCTGGTTTCGACTCCAGAGGAATACCACCTTACCAGAAGCACCTCAAGAGGAGGCTTCTCTCAGCTCTAGGTATGTGAGAGGGACCCTGAGTTTGCGGCCTCAAGTGGAATGGACACCGCGATGCCCTGACGCGAAATAAGGCTGGATATCCCTGCAGTGACTTGAATGCAGGCTCGTCTTGCATCTCCCAAGATGAAAGGATGTCTGAATCCCCTGTGGAGACCACAGAGAAAGACCTAGTTCCCCACCTCATCGCGACCGGAGGCCTCACATCCTTTGAAAACTCCAGAGGTACGCGGAGATCAGTGCCTCCAAAGGAGACGATGCCTGACTCCTCGTGAAACTTGATAGGAGTCCCAGGATTCCGGTGGCACGTGGAAAGGGACCCTTGGTCTCCCGCCTCAGCTGGAGAGGCGGCCCAATTGCCTTGCCAAGCCTCGAGGAGAATCCCGAGTTGTGTCTCGCAACTAGGCAAGAGTCCTGACGTGGCTGAACAAACACGTGTGTGGAAGGGCCATCCCCGTCGTAACTCGAGAATATACCCCAGGTTCCCGCCGCAACTCGAGAAAAACCATGAGACTTCCCCCTCGCCGCGAGATGAGGCCCGATTCCCCTGCACTGCATGCAGAGCAATTCTGTGTTGCACATCACACATGAA
The DNA here is from genome assembly GCF_910594005.1 of Cervus elaphus. Lineage (NCBI taxonomy): Eukaryota > Metazoa > Chordata > Mammalia > Artiodactyla > Cervidae > Cervus > Cervus elaphus. Next base: position 7,263,109 of record NC_057834.1, on the reverse strand, counting down.
AGGAGCCTTGATTTCCTTCATGGCACTCCAGAGAAACCCCAAGAACACTGTTTCAAGGCTAGAGGGATCCTGAGGTCACTATAGCAACACGAAAGAGCTCCGTGGACCAAAAATCAACTCGAGATGAGAGGTTAGTCCTTGGCTTCGACTCCAGAGGAATACCACCTTACCACAAGCACCTCAAGAGAAGGCTTCTCTCAGCTCTAGGTATGTGAGAGGGACCCTGAGTTTGCGGCCTCAAGTGGAATGGACACCGCGATGCCCTGACTCGAAATAAGGCCGGATATCCCTGCAGTGACTGGAATGCAGGCTCGTCTTGCATCTCCCAAGACGAAAGGGTGTCTGAATCCCCTGTGGAGACCACAGAGAAAGACCTAGTTCCCCACCTCATCGCGACAGGAGGCCTCAAATCCTTTGAAAACTCCAGAGGTATGCGGAGATCAGTGCCTCCAAAGGAAACGATGCCTGACTCCTCGTGAAACTTGATAGGAGACCCAGGATTCCTGTGGCACGTGGAAAGGGACCCTTGGTCTCCCGTCTCAGCTGGAGAGGCGTCCCAATTGCCCTGCAAAGCCTCGAGGAGAATCCAGAGTTGTCCCTCGCAACTAGGCAGGAGTCCTGACGTCGCTGAAGAAACACGTGGGTGGAAGGGCCATCCCCGTCGTAACTCGAGAAAATACCCCAGGTTCCCGCCGCAACTCGAGAAAAACCATGAGACTTCCCCCTCGCCGCGAGATGAGGCCCGATTCCCCTGCACTGCGTGCAGAGCAATTCCGTGTTGCACATCACACATGAAAGGAGCCTTGATTTCCTTGATGGCACTCCAGAGAAACCCCAAGAACACTGTTTCAAGGCTAGAGGGATCCTGAGGTCACTGTAGCAACACGAAAGAGCTCCGTGGACCAAAAATCAACTCGAGATGAGAGGTTAGTCCCTGGCTTCGACTCCAGAGGAATACCACCTTACCACAAGCACCTCAAGAGGAGGCTTCTCTCAGCTCTAGGTATGTGAGAGGGACCCTGAGTTTGCGGCCTCAAGTGGAATGGACACCGTGATGCCCTGACTCGAAATATGGCCGGATATCCCTGCAGTGACTTGAATGCAGGCTCGTCTTGCATCTCCCAAGAAGAAAGGATGTCTGAATCCCCTGTGGAGACCACAGAGAAAGACCTAGTTCCCCACCTCATGGCGACCGGAGGCCTCACATCCTTTGAAAACTCCAGAGGTACGCGGAGATCAGTGCCTTCAAAGGAGACGATGCCTGACTCCTCGTGAAACTTGATAGGAGTCCCAGGATTCTTGTGGCACGTGGAAAGGGACCCTTGGTCTCCCGCCTCAGCTGGAGAGGCGTTCCAATTGCCCTGCCAAGCCTCGAGGAGAATCCCGAGTTGTCCCTCGCAACTAGGCAGGAGTCCTGACGTGGCTGAACAAACACGTGGGTGGAAGGGCCATCCCCGTCGTAACTCGAGAATATACCCCAGGTTCCCGCCGCAACTCGAGAAAAACCATGAGACTTCCCACTCGATGCGAGATGAGGCCCAATTCCCCTGTACTGCGTGCAGAGCAATTCCGTCTTGCACATCACACATGAAAGGAGCCTTGATTTCCTTGATGGCACTCCAGAGAAACCCCAAGAACACTGTTTCAAGGCTAGAGGGATCCTGAAGTCACTGTAGCAACACGAAAGAACTCTGTGGACCAAAAATCAACTCGAAAAGAGAGGTTAGTCCCTGGATTCGTCTCCAGAGGAATACCACCTTACCACAAGCACCTCAAGAGGAGGATTCTCTCAGCTCTAGGTATGTGAGAGGGACCCTGAGTTTGTGGCCTCAAGTGGAATGGACACCGCGATGCCCTGACTCGAAATAAGGCCGGATATCCGTGCAGTGACTTCAATGCAGGCTCGTCTTGCATCTCCCAGGACGAAAGGATGTCTGAATCCCCTGTGGAAAGCACAGAGAAAGACTTAGTTCCCCACCTCATCGCGACAGGAGGCCTCAAATCCTTTGAAAACTCCAGAGGTACGCGGAGATCAGTGCCTCCAAAGGAGACGATGCCTGACTCCTCGTGAAACTTGATAGGAGTCCCAGGATTCCTGTGGCACTTGGAAAGGGACACTTGGTCTCCCGCCTTAGTTGGAGAGGCGTCCCAATTGCCCTGCCAAGCCTCGAGGAGAATCCAGAGTTGTCCCTCGCAACTACGCAGGAGTCCTGACGTCGCTGAAGAAACACGTGGGTGGAAGGGCCATCCCCGTCGTAACTCGAGAATATACCCCAGGTTCCCGCCGCAACTCGAGAAAAACCATGAGACTTCCCCCTCGCCGCGAGATGAGGGCCGATTCCCCTGCACTGCGTGCAGAGCAATTCCGTGTTGCACATCACACATGAAAGGAGCCTTGATTTCCTTGATGGCACTCCAGAGAAACCCCAAGAACACTGTTTCAAGGCTAGAGGGATCCTGAGGACACTGTAGCAACACGAAAGAGCTCCGTGGGCCAAAAATCAACTCGAGATGAGAGGTTAGTCCCTGGCTTCGACTCCAGAGGAATACCACCTGACCACAAGCACCTCAAGAGGAGGCTTCTCTCAGCTCTAGGTATGTGAGAGGGACCCTGAGTTTGCGGCCTCAAGTGGAATGGACACCGCGATGCCCTGACGCGAAATAAGGCTGGATATCCCTGCAGTGACTTGAATGCAGGCTCGTCTTGCATCTCCCAAGATGAAAGGATGTCTGAATCCCCTGTGGAGACCACAGAGAAAGACCTAGTTCCCCACCTCATCGCGACCGGAGACCTCACATCCTTTGAAAACTCCAGAGGTACGCGGAGATCAGTGCCTCCAAAGGAGACGATGCCTGACTCCTCGTGAAACTTGATAGGAGTCCCAGGATTCCTGTTTCACGTGGAAAGGGACCCTTGGTCTCCCGCCTCAGCTGGAGAGGCGTCCCAATTGCCCTGCCCAGCCTCGAGGAGAATCCAGAGTTGTCCCTCGCAACTAGGCAGGAGTCCTGACGTCGCTGAAGAAACACGTGGGTGGAAGGGCCATCCCCGTCGTAACTCGAGAATATACCCCAGGTTCCCGCCGCAACTCGAGAAAAACCATGAGACTTCCCCCTCGCTGCGAGATGAGGCCCGATTCCCCTGCACTGCGTGCAGAGCAATTCCGTGTTGCACATCACACATGAAAGGAGCCTTGATTTCCTTGATGGCACTCCAGAGAAACCCCAAGAACACTGTTTCAAGGCTAGAGGGATCCTGAGGTCACTGTAGCAACACGAAAGAGCTCCGTGGACCAAGAATCAACACGAGATGAGAGGTTAGTCCCTGGCTTCGACTCCTGAGGAATACCACCTTACCACAAGCACCTCAAGAGGAGGGTTCTCTCATCTCTAGGTATGTGAGAGGGATCCTGAGTTTGCGGCCTCAAGTGGAAGGGACACCGAGATGCCCTGACTCGAAATAAGGCCGGATATCCCTGCAGTGACTTGAATGCAGGCTCCTCTTGCATCTCCCAAGAAGAAAAGATGTCTGAATCCCCTGTGGAGACCACAGAGAAACACCTAGTTCCCCACCTCATCGCGACAGGCGGCCTCACATCCTTTGAAAACTCCAGAGGTACGCGGAGATCAGTGCCTCCAAAGGAGACGATGCCTGACTCCTCGTGAAACTTGATAGGAGTCCCAGGATTCTTGTGGCACGTGGAAAGGGACCCTTGGTCTCCCGCCTCAGCTGGAGAGGCGTTCCAATTGCCCTGCCAAGCCTCGAGGAGAATCCCGAGTTGTCCCTCGCAACTAGGCAGGAGTCCTGACGTGGCTGAACAAACACGTGGGTGGAAGGGCCATCCCCGTCGTAACTCGAGACTATACCCCAGGTTCCCGCCGCAACTCGAGAAAAACCATGAGACTTCCCCCTCGCCGCGAGATGAGGCCCGATTCCCCTGTACTGCGTGCAGAGCAATTCCGTCTTGCACATCACACATGAAAGGAGCCTTGATTTCCTTGATGGCACTCCAGAGAAACCCCAAGAACACTGTTTCAAGGATAGAGGGATCCTGAGGTCACTGTAGCAACACGAAAGAACTCTGTGGACCAAAAATCAACTCGAAAAGAGAGGTTAGTCCCTGGATTCGTCTCCAGAGGAATACCACCTTACCACAAGCACCTCAAGAGGAGGCTTCTCTCAGCTCTAGGTATGTGAGAGGGACCCTGAGTTTGCGGCCTCAAGTGGAATGGACACCGCGATGCCCTGACTCGAAATAAGGCCGGATATCCCTGCAGAGACTTGAATGCAGGCTCGTCTTGCATCTCCCAGGACGAAAGGATGTCTGAATCCCCTGTGGAAAGCACAGAGAAAGACTTAGTTCCCCACCTCATCGCGACCGATAGCCTCACATCCTTTGAAAACTCCAGAGGTACGCGGAGATCAGTGCCTCCAAAGGAGACGATGCCTGACTCCTCGTGAAACTTGATAGGAGTCCCAGGATTCCGGTGGCACTTGGAAAGGGACACTTGGTCTCCCGCCTCAGCTGGAGAGGCGTCCCAATTGCCCTGGCAAGCCTCGAGGAGAATCCAGAGTTGTCCCTCTCAACTACGCAGGAGTCCTGACGTCGCTGAAGAAACACGTGGGTGGAAGGGCCATCCCCGTCGTAACTCGAGAATGTACCCCAGGTTCCCGCCGCAACTCGAGAAAAACCATGAGACTTCCCCCTCGCCGCGAGATGAGGCCCGATTCCCCTGCACTGCGTGCAGAGCAATTCCGTGTTGCACATCACACATGAAAGGAGCCTTGATTTCCTTGATGGCACTCCAGAGAAACCCCAAGAACACTGTTTCAAGGCTAGAGGGATCCTGAGGACACTGTAGCAACACGAAAGAGCTCCGTGGGCCAAAAATCAACTCGAGATGAGAGGTTAGTCCCTGGCTTCGACTCCAGAGGAATACCACCTTACCACAAGCACCTCAAGAGGAGGCTTCTCTCAGCTCTAGGTATGTGAGAGGGTCCCTGAGTTTGCGGCCTCAAGTGGAATGGACACCGCGATGCCCTGAAGCGAAATAAGGCTGGATATCCCTGCAGTGACTTGAATGCAGGCTCGTCTTGCATCTCCCAAGATGAAAGGATGTCTGAATCCCCTGTGGAGACCACAGAGAAAGACCTAGTTCCCCACCTCATCGCGACCGGAGGCCTCACATCCTTTGAAAACTCCAGAGGTACGCGGAGATCAGTGCCTCCAAAGGAGACGATGCCTGACTCCTCGTGAAACTTGATAGGAGTCCCAGGATTCCTGTGGCACGTGGAAAGGGACCCTTGTTCTCCCGCCTCAGCTGGAGAGGCGTCCCAATTGCCTTGCCAAGCCTCGAGGAGAATCCCGAGTTGTGTCTCACAACTAGGCAAGAGTCCTAACGTGGCTTAACAAACACGTGTGTGGAAGGGCCATCCCCGTCGTAACTCGAGAATATACCCCAGGTTCCCGCCGCAACTCGAGAAAAACCATGAGACTTCCCCCTCGCCGCGAGATGAGGCCCGATTCCCCTGCACAGCGTGCAGAGCAATTCTGTGTTGCACATCACACATGAAAGGAGCCTTGATTTCCTTCATGGCACTCCAGGGAAACCCCAAGAACATATTTCAAGGCTAGAGGCATCCTGAGGTCACTGTATCAACACGAAAGAGCTCCGTGGACCAAAAACCAACTCGAGATGAGAGGTTAGTCCCTGGCTTCGACTCCAGCGGAATACCACCTTACCACAAGCACTCAAGAGGAGGCTTCTCTCAGCTCTAGGTATGTGAGAGGGACCCTGAGTTTGCGGCCTCAAGTGGAATGGACACCGCGATGCCCTGACTCGAAATAAGGCCGGATATGCCTGCAGTGACTTTAATGCAGGCTCGTCTTGCATCTCCCAAGACGAAAGGGTGTCTGAATCCCCTGTGGAGACCACAGAGAAAGACCTAGTTCCCCACCTCATCGCAATAGGAGGCCTCAAATCCTTTGAAAACTCCAGAGGTATGCGGAGATCAGTGCCTCCAAAGGAGATGATGCCTGACTCCTCGTGAAACTTGATAGGAGACCCAGGATTCCTGTGGCACGTGGAAAGAGACCCTTGGTCTCCCGTCTCAGCTGGAGAGGCGTCCCAATTGCCCTGCAAAGCCTCGAGGAGAATCCCGAGTTGTCCCTCGCAACTAGGCAGGAGTCCTGACATGGCTGAACACACACGTGGGTGGAAGGGCCATCCCCGTCGTAACTCGAGAATATACCCCAGGTTCCCGCCGCAACTCGAAAAAAACCATGAGACTTCCCCCTCGCCGCGAGATGAAGCCCGATTCCCCTTCACTGCGTGCAGAGCAATTCTGTGTTGCACATCACACATGAAAGGAGCCTTGATTTCCTTCATGGCACTCCAGAGAAACCCCAAGAACACTGTTTCAAGGCTAGAGGTATCCTGAGGTCACTGTAGCAACACGAAAGAGCTCCGTGGACCAAGAATCAACACGAGATGAGAGGTTAGTCCCTGGCTTCGACTCCTGAGGAATACCACCTTACCACAAGCACCTCAAGAGGAGGCTTCTCTCAGCTCTAGGTATGTGAGAGGGATCCTGAGTTTGCGGCCTCAAGTGGAATGGACACCGCGATGCCCTGACTCGAAATAAGGCCGGATATCCCTGCAGTGACTTGAATGCAGGCTCGTCTTGCATCTCCCAAGAAGAAAGGATGTCTGAATCCCCTGTGGAGACCACAGAGAGACACCTAGTTCCCCACCTCATCGCGACCGGAGGCCTCACATCCTTTGAAAACTCCAGAGGTACGCGGAGATCAGTGCCTCCAAAGGAGACGATGCCTGACTCCTCGTGAAACTTGATAGGAGTCCCAGGATTCCTGTGGCACTTTGAAAGGGACACTTGGTCTCCCGCCTCAGCTGGAGAGGCGTCCCAATTGCCCTGCCAAGCCTCGAGGAGAATCCAGAGTTGTCCCTCGCAACTAGGCAGGAGTCCTGACGTGGCTGAACACACACGTGGGTGGAAGGGCCATCCCCGTCGTAACTCGAGAATATACCCCAGGTTCCCGCCGCAACTCGAGAAAAACCATGAGACTTCCCCCTCGCCGCGAGATGAGGCCCGATTCCCCTGTACTGCGTGCAGAGCAATTCTGTGTTGCACATCACACATGAAAGGAGCCTTTATTTCCTTCATGGAACTCCAGGGAAACCCCAAGAACACTGTTTCAAGGCTAGAGGGATCCTGAGGTCACTGTATCAACACGAAAGAGCTCCGTGGACCAAAAATCAACTCGAGATGAGAGGTTAGTCCCTGGCTTCGACTCCAGAGGAATACCACCTTTCCACAAGCACCTCAAGAGGAGGCTTCTCTCAGCTCTAGGTATGTGAGTGGGACCCTGAGTTTGCGGCCTCAAGTGGAATGGACACCGCGATGCCCTGACTCGAAATAAGGCCGGATATGCCGGCAGTGACTGGAATGCAGGCTCGTCTTGCATCTCCCAAGACGAAAGGGTGTCTGAATCCCCTGTGGAGACCACAGAGAAAGACCTAGTTCCCCACCTCATCGCGACAGGAGGCCTCAAATCCTTTGAAAACTCCAGAGGTATGCGGAGATCAGTTCCTCCAAAGGAGACGATGCCTGACTCCTCGTGAAACTTGATAGGAGACCCAGGATTCCTGTGGCACGTGGAAAGGGACCCTTGGTCTCCCGTCTCAGCTGGAGAGGTGTCCCAATTGCCCTGCAAAGCCTCGAGGAGAATCCCGAGGTGTCCCTCGCAACTAGGCAGGAGTCCTGACGTGGCTGAACAAACACGTGGGTGGAAGGGCCATTCCCGTCGTAACTCGAGAATATACCCCAGGTTCCCGCCGCACCTCGAGAAAAACCATGAGACTTCCCCCTCGCCGCGAGATGAGGCCCGATTCCCCTGTACTGCGTGCAGAGCAATTCCGTCTTGCACATCACACATGAAAGGAGCCTTGATTTCCTTGATGGCACTCCAGAGAAACCCCAAGAACACTGTTTCAAGGATAGAGGGATCCTGAGGTCACTGTAGCAACACGAAAGAACTCTGTGGACCAAAAATCAACTCGAAAAGAGAGGTTAGTCCCTGGATTCGTCTCCAGAGGAATACCACCTTACCACAAGCACCTCAAGAGGAGGCTTCTCTCAGCTCTTGGTATGTGAGAGGGACCCTGAGTTTGCGGCCTCAAGTGGAATGGACACCGCGATGCCCTGACTCGAAATAAGGCCGGATATCCCTGCAGTGACTTCAATGCAGGCTCGTCTTGCATCTCCCAGGACGAAAGGATGTCTGAATCCCCTGTGGAAAGCACAGAGAAAGATTTAGTTCCCCACCTCATCGCGACCGATAGCCTCACATCCTTTGAAAACTCCAGAGGTACGCGGAGATCAGTGCCTCCAAAGGAGACGACGCCTGACTCCTCGTGAAACTTGATAGGAGTCCCAGGATTCCTGTGGCACTTGGAAAGGGACACTTGGTCTCCCGCCTCAGCTGGAGAGGCGTCCCAATTGCCCTGCCAAGCCTCGAGGAGAATCCCGAGTTGTCCCTCGCAACTAGGCAGGAGTCCTGACGTGGCTGAACAAACACGTGGGTGGAAGGGCCATCCCCGTCGTAACTCGAGAATATACCCCAGGTTCCCGCCGCAACTCGAGAAAAACCATGAGACTTCCCCCTCGCCGCGAAATGAGGCCCGATTCCCCTGCACTGCGTGCAGAGCAATTCCGTGTTGCACATCACACATGAAAGGAGCCTTGATTTCCTTGATGGCACTCCAGAGAAATCCCAAGAACACTGTTTCAAGGCTAGAGGGATCCTGAGGTCACTGGAGCAACACGAAAGAGCTCCGTGGGCCAAAAATCAACTCGAGATGAGAGGTTAGTCCCTGGCTTCGACTCCAGAGGAATACCACCTTACCACAAGCACCTCAAGAGGAGGCTTCTCTCAGCTCTAGGTATGTGAGAGGGATCCTGAGTTTGCGGCCTCAAGTGGAATGGACACCGCGATTCCCTGACTCGAAATAAGGCCGGATATCCCTGCAGTGACTTGAATGCAGGCTCGTCTTGCATCTCCCAAGAAGAAAGGATGTCTGAATCCCCTGTGCAGACCACAGAGAAAGACCTAGTTTCCCACCTCATCGCGACCGCAGGCCTCACATCCTTTGAAAACTCCAGAGGTACGCGGAGATCAGTGCCTCCAAAGGAGACGATGCCTGACTCCTCGTGAAACTTGATAGGAGTCCCAGGATTCTTGTGGCACGTGGAAAGGGACCCTTGGTCTCCCGCCTCAGCTGGAGAGGCGTTCCAATTGCCCTGCCAAGCCTCGAGGAGAATCCAGAGTTGTCCCTCGCAACTAGGCAGGAGTCCTGACATGGCTGAACAAACACGTGGGTGGAAGGGCCATCCCCGTCGTAACTCGAGAATATACCCCAGGTACCCGCCGCAACTCGAGAAAAACCATGAGACTTCCCCCTCGCCGCGAGATGAGGCCCGATTCCCCTGTACTGCGTGCAGAGCAATTCCGTCTTGCACATCACACATGAAAGGAGCCTTGATTTCCTTGATGGCACTCCAGAGAAACCCCAAGAACACTGTTTCAAGGATAGAGGGATCCTGAGGTCACTGTAGCAACACGAAAGAACTCTGTGGACCAAAAATCAACTCGAAAAGAGAGGTTAGTCCCTGGATTCGTCTCCAGAGGAATACCACCTTACCACAAGCACCTCAAGAGGAGGCTTCTCTCAGCTCTAGGTATGTGAGAGGGACCCTGAGTTTGCGGCCTCAAGTGGAATGGACACCGCGATGCCCTGACTCGAAATAAGGCCGGATATCCCTGCAGTGACTGGAATGCAGGCTCGTCTTGCATCTCCCAAGACGAAAGGGTGTCTGAATCCCCTGTGGAGACCACAGAGAAAGACCTAGTTCCCCACCTCATCGCGACAGGAGGCCTCAAATCCTTTGAAAACTCCAGAGGTATGCGGAGATCAGTGCCTCCAAAGGAGACGATGCCTGACTCCTCGTGAAACTTGATAGGAGACCCAGGATTCCTGTGGCACGTGGAAAGGGACCCTTGGTCTCCCGTCTCAGCTGGAGAGCCGTCCCAATTGCCCTGCAAAGCCTCGAGGAGAATCCCGAGTTGTCCCTCGCAACTAGGCAGGAGTCCTGACGTCGCTGAAGAAACACGTGGGTGGAAGGGCCATCCCCGTCGTAACTCGAGAATATACCCCAGGTTCCCGCCGCAACTCGAGAAAAACCATGAGACTTCCCCCTCGCCGCGAGATGAGGCCCGATTCCCCTGCACTGCGTGCAGAGCAATTCCGTGTTGCACATCACACATGAAAGGAGCCTTGATTTCCTTGATGGCACTCCAGAGAAACCCCAAGAACACTGTTCCAAGGCTAGAGGGATACTGAGGTCATTGTAGCAACACGAAAGAGCTCCGTGGACCAAAAATCAACACGAGATGAGAGGTTAGTCCCTGGCTTCGACTCCTGAGGAATACCACCTTACCACAAGCACCTCAAGAGGAGGCTTCTCTCAGCTCTAGGTATGTGAGAGGGATCCTGAGTTTGTGGCCTCAAGTGGAATGGACACCGCGATGCCCTGACTCGAAATAAGGCCGGATATCCCTGCAGTGACTTGAATGCAGGCTCGTCTTGCATCTCCCAAGAAGAAAGGATGTCTGAATCCCCTGTGGAGACCACAGAGAAACACCTAGTTCCCCACCTCATCGCGACCGGAAGCCTCACATCCTTTGAAAACTCCAGAGGTACGCGGAGATCAGTGCCTCCAAAGGAGAGGACGCCTGACTCCTCGTGAAACTTCATAGGAGTCCCAGGATTCCTGTGGCACTTGGAAAGGGACACTTGGTCTCCCGCCTCAGCTGGAGAGGCGTCCCAATTGCCCTGCCAAGCCTCGAGGAGAATCCAGAGTTGTCCCTCGCAACTAGGCAGGAGTCCTGACGTCGCTGAAGAAACACGTGGGTGGAAGGGCCATCCCCGTCGTAACTCGAGAATATACCCCAGGTTCCCGCGCAACTCGAGAAAAACCATGAGACTTCCCCCTCGCCGCGAGATGAGGCCCGATTCCCCTGCACTGCGTGCAGAGAAATTCCGTGTTGCACATCACACATGAAAGGAGCCTTGATTTCCTTGATGGCACTCCAGAGAAACCCCAAGAACACTGTTTCAAGGCTAGAGGGATCCTGAGGTCACTGTAGCAACACGAAAGAGCTCCGTGGGCCAAAAATCAACTCGAGATGAGAGGTTAGTCCCTGGCTTCGACTCCAGAGGAATACCACCTTACCACAAGCACCTCAAGAGGAGGCTTCTCTCAGCTCTAGGTATGTGAGAGGGACCCTGAGTTTGCGGCCTCAAGTGGAATGGACACCGCGATGCCCTGATGCGAAATAAGGCTGGATATCCCTGCAGTGACTTGAATGCAGGCTCGTCTTGCATCTCCCAAGATGAAAGGATGTCTGAATCCCCTGTGGAGACCACAGAGAAAGACCTAGTTCCCCACCTCATCGCGACCGGAGGCCTCACATCCTTTGAAAACTCCAGAGGTATGCGGAGATCAGTGCCTCCAAAGGAGACGATGCCTGACTCCTCGTGAAACTTGATAGGAGTCCCAGGATTCCTGTGGCACGTGGAAAGGGACACTTGGTCTCCCGCCTCAGCTGGAGAGGCGTCCCAATTGCCTTGCCAAGCCTCGAGGAGAATCCAGAGTTGTCCCTCGCAACTAGGCAGGAGTCCTGACGTGGCTGAAGAAACACGTGTGTGGAAGGGCCATCCCCGTCGTATCTCGAGACTATACCCCAGGTTCCCGCCGCAACTCGAGAAAAACCATGAGACTTCCCCCTCGCCGCGAGATGAGGCCCGATTCCCCTGCACTGCGTGCAGAGCAATTCTGTGTTGCACATCACACATGAAAGGAGCCTTGATTTCCTTGATGGCACTCCAGAGAAACCCCAAGAACACTGTTTCAAGGATAGAGGGATCCTGAGGTCACTGTAGCAACACGAAAGAGCTCCGTGGACCAAAAATCAACTCGAGATGAGAGGTTAGTTCCTGGCTTCGACTCCAGAGGAATACCACCTTACCACAAGCACCTCAAGAGGAGGCTTCTCTCATCTCTAGGTATGTGAGAGGGACCCTGAGTTTGCGGCCTCAAGTGGAATGGACACCACGATGCCCTGACTCGAAATAAGGCCGGATATCCCTGCAGTGACTAGAATGCAGGCTCGTCTTGCATCTCCCAAGACGAAAGGGTGTCTGAATCCCCTGTGGAGACCACAGAGAAAGACCTAGTTCCCCACCTCATCGCGACAGGAGGCCTCAAATCCTTTGAAAACTCCAGAGGTATGCGGAGATCAGTGCCTCCAAAGGAGACGATGCCTGACTCCTCGCGAAACTTGATAGGAGACCCAGGATTCCTGCGGCACGTGGAAAGGGACCCTTGGTCTCCCGTCTCAGCTGGAGGGGCGTCCCAATTGCCCTGCAAAGCCTCGAGGAGAATCCCGAGATGTCCCTCGCAACTAGGCAGGAGTTCTGACATGGCTGAACACACACGTGTGTGGAAGTGCCATCCCCGTCATAACTCGAGAATATACCCCAGGTTCCCGCTGCAACTCGAGAAAAACCATGAGACTTCCCCCTCGCCGCGAGATGAGGCCCGATTCCCCTGCACTGCGTGCAGAGCAATTCCGTGTTGCACATCACACATGAAAGGAGCCTTGATTTCCTTGATGGCACTCTAGAGAAACCCCAAGAACACTGTTTCAAAGCTAGAGGGATCCTGAGGTCACTGTAGCAACACGAAAGAGCTCCGTGGACCAAGAATCAACACGAGATGAGAGGTTAGTCCCTGGCTTCGACTCCTGAGGAATACCACCTTACCACAAGCACCTCAAGAGGAGGCTTCTCTCAGCTCTAGGTATGTGAGAGGGATCCTGAGTTTGCGGCCTCAAGTGGAATGGACACCGCGATGCCCTGACTCGAAATAAGGCCGGATATCCCTGCAGTGACTTGAATGCAGGCTCGTCTTGCATCTCCCAGGACGAAAGGATGTCTGAATCCCCTGTGGAAAGCACAGAGAAAGACTTAGTTCCCCACCTCATTGCGACCGATAGCCTCACATCCTTTGAAAACTCCAGAGGTACGCGGAGATCAGTGCCTCCAAAGGAGACGATGCCTGACTCCTCGTGAAACTTGATAGGAGACCCAGGATTCCTGTGGCACGTGGAAAGGGACCCTTGGTCTCCCGTCTCAGCTGGAGAGGCGTCCCAATTGCCCTGCCAAGCCTCGAGGAGAATCCAGAGTTGTCCCTCGCAACTAGGCAGGAGTCCTGACGTCGCTGAAGAAACACGTGTGTGGAAGGGCCATCCCCGTCGTAACTCGAGAATATACCCCAGGTTCCCGCCGCAACTCGAGAAAAACCATGAGACTTCCCCCTCGCCGCGAGATGAGGCCCGATTCCCCTGCACTGCGTGCAGAGCAATTCCGTGTTGCACATCACACATGAAAGGAGCCTTGATTTCCTTGATGGCACTCCAGAGAAACCCCAAGAACACTGTTTCAAGGCTAGAGGGATCCTGAGGTCACTGTAGCAACACGAAAGAGCTCCGTGGACCAAGAATCAACACGAGATGAGAGGTTAGTCCCTGGCTTCGACTCCTGAGGAATACCACCTTACCACAAGCACCTCAAGAGGAGGCTTCTCTCAGCTCTAGGTATGTGAGAGGGATCCTGAGTTTGCGGCCTCAAGTGGAATGGACACCGCGATGCCCTGACTCGAAATAAGGCCGGATATCCCTGCAGTGACTTGAATGCAGGCTCGTCTTGCATCTCCCAAGAAGAAAGGATGTCTGAATCCCCTGTGGAGACCACAGAGAAACACCTAGTTCCCCACCTCATCGCGACCGGAGGCCTCACATCCTTTGAAAACTCCAGAGGTACGCGGAGATCAGTGTCTCCAAAGGAGACGATGCCTGACTCCTCGTGAAACTTGATAGGAGTCCCAGGATTCTTGTGGCACGTGGAAAGGGACCCTTGGTCTCCCGCCTCAGCTGGAGAGGCGTTCCAATTGCCCTGCCAAGCCTCGAGGAGAATCCCGAGTTGTCCCTCGCAACTAGGCAGGAGTCCTGACGTGGCTGAACAAACACGTGGGTGGAAGGGCCATCCCCGTCGTAACTCGAGACTATACCCCAGGTTCCCGCCGCAACTCGAGAAAAACCATGAGACTTCCCCCTCGCCGCGAGATGAGGCCCGATTCCCCTGTACTGCGTGCAGAGCAATTCCGTCTTGCACATCACACAGGAAAGGAGCCTTGATTTCCTTAATGGCACTCCAGAGAATCCCCAAGAACACTGTTTCAAGGATAGAGGGATCCTGAGGTCACTGTAGCAACACGAAAGAACTCTGTGGACCAAAAATCAACTCGAAAAGAGAGGTTAGTCCCTGGATTCGTCTCCAGAGGAATACCACCTTACCACAAGCACCTCAAGAGGAGGCTTCTCTCAGCTCTTGGTATGTGAGAGGGACCCTGAGTTTGCGGCCTCAAGTGGAATGGACACCGCGATGCCCTGACTCGAAATAAGGCCGGATATCCCTGCAGTGACTTCAATGCAGGCTCGTCTTGCATCTCCCAGGACGAAAGGATGTCTGAATCCCCTGTGGAAAGCACAGAGAAAGATTTAGTTCCCCACCTCATCGCGACCGATAGCCTCACATCCTTTGAAAACTCCAGAGGTACGCGGAGATCAGTGCCTCCAAAGGAGACGACGCCTGACTCCTCGTGAAACTTGATAGGAGTCCCAGGATTCCTGTGGCACTTGGAAAGGGACACTTGGTCTCCCGCCTCAGCTGGAGAGGCGTCCCAATTGCCCTGCCAAGCCTCGAGGAGAATCCCGAGTTGTCCCTCGCAACTAGGCAGGAGTCCTGACGTGGCTGAACAAACACGTGGGTGGAAGGGCCATCCCCGTCGTAACTCGAGAATATACCCCAGGTTCCCGCCGCAACTCGAGAAAAACCATGAGACTTCCCCCTCGCCGCGAAATGAGGCCCGATTCCCCTGCACTGCGTGCAGAGCAATTCCGTGTTGCACATCACACATGAAAGGAGCCTTGATTTCCTTGATGGCACTCCAGAGAAATCCCAAGAACACTGTTTCAAGGCTAGAGGGATCCTGAGGTCACTGGAGCAACACGAAAGAGCTCCGTGGGCCAAAAATCAACTCGAGATGAGAGGTTAGTCCCTGGCTTCGACTCCAGAGGAATACCACCTTACCACAAGCACCTCAAGAGGAGGCTTCTCTCAGCTCTAGGTATGTGAGAGGGATCCTGAGTTTGCGGCCTCAAGTGGAATGGACACCGCGATTCCCTGACTCGAAATAAGGCCGGATATCCCTGCAGTGACTTGAATGCAGGCTCGTCTTGCATCTCCCAAGAAGAAAGGATGTCTGAATCCCCTGTGCAGACCACAGAGAAAGACCTAGTTTCCCACCTCATCGCGACCGCAGGCCTCACATCCTTTGAAAACTCCAGAGGTACGCGGAGATCAGTGCCTCCAAAGGAGACGATGCCTGACTCCTCGTGAAACTTGATAGGAGTCCCAGGATTCTTGTGGCACGTGGAAAGGGACCCTTGGTCTCCCGCCTCAGCTGGAGAGGCGTTCCAATTGCCCTGCCAAGCCTCGAGGAGAATCCAGAGTTGTCCCTCGCAACTAGGCAGGAGTCCTGACATGGCTGAACAAACACGTGGGTGGAAGGGCCATCCCCGTCGTAACTCGAGAATATACCCCAGGTACCCGCCGCAACTCGAGAAAAACCATGAGACTTCCCCCTCGCCGCGAGATGAGGCCCGATTCCCCTGTACTGCGTGCAGAGCAATTCCGTCTTGCACATCACACATGAAAGGAGCCTTGATTTCCTTGATGGCACTCCAGAGAAACCCCAAGAACACTGTTTCAAGGATAGAGGGATCCTGAGGTCACTGTAGCAACACGAAAGAACTCTGTGGACCAAAAATCAACTCGAAAAGAGAGGTTAGTCCCTGGATTCGTCTCCAGAGGAATACCACCTTACCACAAGCACCTCAAGAGGAGGCTTCTCTCAGCTCTAGGTATGTGAGAGGGACCCTGAGTTTGCGGCCTCAAGTGGAATGGACACCGCGATGCCCTGACTCGAAATAAGGCCGGATATCCCTGCAGTGACTGGAATGCAGGCTCGTCTTGCATCTCCCAAGACGAAAGGGTGTCTGAATCCCCTGTGGAGACCACAGAGAAAGACCTAGTTCCCCACCTCATCGCGACAGGAGGCCTCAAATCCTTTGAAAACTCCAGAGGTATGCGGAGATCAGTGCCTCCAAAGGAGACGATGCCTGACTCCTCGTGAAACTTGATAGGAGACCCAGGATTCCTGTGGCACGTGGAAAGGGACCCTTGGTCTCCCGTCTCAGCTGGAGAGCCGTCCCAATTGCCCTGCAAAGCCTCGAGGAGAATCCCGAGTTGTCCCTCGCAACTAGGCAGGAGTCCTGACGTCGCTGAAGAAACACGTGGGTGGAAGGGCCATCCCCGTCGTAACTCGAGAATATACCCCAGGTTCCCGCCGCAACTCGAGAAAAACCATGAGACTTCCCCCTCGCCGCGAGATGAGGCCCGATTCCCCTGCACTGCGTGCAGAGCAATTCCGTGTTGCACATCACACATGAAAGGAGCCTTGATTTCCTTGATGGCACTCCAGAGAAACCCCAAGAACACTGTTCCAAGGCTAGAGGGATACTGAGGTCATTGTAGCAACACGAAAGAGCTCCGTGGACCAAAAATCAACACGAGATGAGAGGTTAGTCCCTGGCTTCGACTCCTGAGGAATACCACCTTACCACAAGCACCTCAAGAGGAGGCTTCTCTCAGCTCTAGGTATGTGAGAGGGATCCTGAGTTTGTGGCCTCAAGTGGAATGGACACCGCGATGCCCTGACTCGAAATAAGGCCGGATATCCCTGCAGTGACTTGAATGCAGGCTCGTCTTGCATCTCCCAAGAAGAAAGGATGTCTGAATCCCCTGTGGAGACCACAGAGAAACACCTAGTTCCCCACCTCATCGCGACCGGAAGCCTCACATCCTTTGAAAACTCCAGAGGTACGCGGAGATCAGTGCCTCCAAAGGAGAGGACGCCTGACTCCTCGTGAAACTTCATAGGAGTCCCAGGATTCCTGTGGCACTTGGAAAGGGACACTTGGTCTCCCGCCTCAGCTGGAGAGGCGTCCCAATTGCCCTGCCAAGCCTCGAGGAGAATCCAGAGTTGTCCCTCGCAACTAGGCAGGAGTCCTGACGTCGCTGAAGAAACACGTGGGTGGAAGGGCCATCCCCGTCGTAACTCGAGAATATACCCCAGGTTCCCGCGCAACTCGAGAAAAACCATGAGACTTCCCCCTCGCCGCGAGATGAGGCCCGATTCCCCTGCACTGCGTGCAGAGCAATTCCGTGTTGCACATCACACATGAAAGGAGCCTTGATTTCCTTGATGGCACTCCAGAGAAACCCCAAGAACACTGTTTCAAGGCTAGAGGGATCCTGAGGTCACTGTAGCAACACGAAAGAGCTCCGTGGGCCAAAAATCAACTCGAGATGAGAGGTTAGTCCCTGGCTTCGACTCCAGAGGAATACCACCTTACCACAAGCACCTCAAGAGGAGGCTTCTCTCAGCTCTAGGTATGTGAGAGGGACCCTGAGTTTGCGGCCTCAAGTGGAATGGACACCGCGATGCCCTGATGCGAAATAAGGCTGGATATCCCTGCAGTGACTTGAATGCAGGCTCGTCTTGCATCTCCCAAGATGAAAGGATGTCTGAATCCCCTGTGGAGACCACAGAGAAAGACCTAGTTCCCCACCTCATCGCGACCGGAGGCCTCACATCCTTTGAAAACTCCAGAGGTATGCGGAGATCAGTGCCTCCAAAGGAGACGATGCCTGACTCCTCGTGAAACTTGATAGGAGTCCCAGGATTCCTGTGGCACGTGGAAAGGGACACTTGGTCTCCCGCCTCAGCTGGAGA
Organism: Cervus elaphus; assembly: GCF_910594005.1. NCBI lineage: Eukaryota > Metazoa > Chordata > Mammalia > Artiodactyla > Cervidae > Cervus > Cervus elaphus. The sequence continues at coordinate 7,245,051 of NC_057834.1, read as the reverse complement.
GGCGTCCCAATTGCCTTGCCAAGCCTCGAGGAGAATCCAGAGTTGTCCCTCGCAACTAGGCAGGAGTCCTGACGTGGCTGAAGAAACACGTGTGTGGAAGGGCCATCCCCGTCGTATCTCGAGACTATACCCCAGGTTCCCGCCGCAACTCGAGAAAAACCATGAGACTTCCCCCTCGCCGCGAGATGAGGCCCGATTCCCCTGCACTGCGTGCAGAGCAATTCTGTGTTGCACATCACACATGAAAGGAGCCTTGATTTCCTTGATGGCACTCCAGAGAAACCCCAAGAACACTGTTTCAAGGATAGAGGGATCCTGAGGTCACTGTAGCAACACGAAAGAGCTCCGTGGACCAAAAATCAACTCGAGATGAGAGGTTAGTTCCTGGCTTCGACTCCAGAGGAATACCACCTTACCACAAGCACCTCAAGAGGAGGCTTCTCTCATCTCTAGGTATGTGAGAGGGACCCTGAGTTTGCGGCCTCAAGTGGAATGGACACCACGATGCCCTGACTCGAAATAAGGCCGGATATCCCTGCAGTGACTAGAATGCAGGCTCGTCTTGCATCTCCCAAGACGAAAGGGTGTCTGAATCCCCTGTGGAGACCACAGAGAAAGACCTAGTTCCCCACCTCATCGCGACAGGAGGCCTCAAATCCTTTGAAAACTCCAGAGGTATGCGGAGATCAGTGCCTCCAAAGGAGACGATGCCTGACTCCTCGCGAAACTTGATAGGAGACCCAGGATTCCTGCGGCACGTGGAAAGGGACCCTTGGTCTCCCGTCTCAGCTGGAGGGGCGTCCCAATTGCCCTGCAAAGCCTCGAGGAGAATCCCGAGATGTCCCTCGCAACTAGGCAGGAGTTCTGACATGGCTGAACACACACGTGTGTGGAAGTGCCATCCCCGTCATAACTCGAGAATATACCCCAGGTTCCCGCTGCAACTCGAGAAAAACCATGAGACTTCCCCCTCGCCGCGAGATGAGGCCCGATTCCCCTGCACTGCGTGCAGAGCAATTCCGTGTTGCACATCACACATGAAAGGAGCCTTGATTTCCTTGATGGCACTCTAGAGAAACCCCAAGAACACTGTTTCAAAGCTAGAGGGATCCTGAGGTCACTGTAGCAACACGAAAGAGCTCCGTGGACCAAGAATCAACACGAGATGAGAGGTTAGTCCCTGGCTTCGACTCCTGAGGAATACCACCTTACCACAAGCACCTCAAGAGGAGGCTTCTCTCAGCTCTAGGTATGTGAGAGGGATCCTGAGTTTGCGGCCTCAAGTGGAATGGACACCGCGATGCCCTGACTCGAAATAAGGCCGGATATCCCTGCAGTGACTTGAATGCAGGCTCGTCTTGCATCTCCCAGGACGAAAGGATGTCTGAATCCCCTGTGGAAAGCACAGAGAAAGACTTAGTTCCCCACCTCATTGCGACCGATAGCCTCACATCCTTTGAAAACTCCAGAGGTACGCGGAGATCAGTGCCTCCAAAGGAGACGATGCCTGACTCCTCGTGAAACTTGATAGGAGACCCAGGATTCCTGTGGCACGTGGAAAGGGACCCTTGGTCTCCCGTCTCAGCTGGAGAGGCGTCCCAATTGCCCTGCCAAGCCTCGAGGAGAATCCAGAGTTGTCCCTCGCAACTAGGCAGGAGTCCTGACGTCGCTGAAGAAACACGTGTGTGGAAGGGCCATCCCCGTCGTAACTCGAGAATATACCCCAGGTTCCCGCCGCAACTCGAGAAAAACCATGAGACTTCCCCCTCGCCGCGAGATGAGGCCCGATTCCCCTGCACTGCGTGCAGAGCAATTCCGTGTTGCACATCACACATGAAAGGAGCCTTGATTTCCTTGATGGCACTCCAGAGAAACCCCAAGAACACTGTTTCAAGGCTAGAGGGATCCTGAGGTCACTGTAGCAACACGAAAGAGCTCCGTGGACCAAGAATCAACACGAGATGAGAGGTTAGTCCCTGGCTTCGACTCCTGAGGAATACCACCTTACCACAAGCACCTCAAGAGGAGGCTTCTCTCAGCTCTAGGTATGTGAGAGGGATCCTGAGTTTGCGGCCTCAAGTGGAATGGACACCGCGATGCCCTGACTCGAAATAAGGCCGGATATCCCTGCAGTGACTTGAATGCAGGCTCGTCTTGCATCTCCCAAGAAGAAAGGATGTCTGAATCCCCTGTGGAGACCACAGAGAAACACCTAGTTCCCCACCTCATCGCGACCGGAGGCCTCACATCCTTTGAAAACTCCAGAGGTACGCGGAGATCAGTGTCTCCAAAGGAGACGATGCCTGACTCCTCGTGAAACTTGATAGGAGTCCCAGGATTCTTGTGGCACGTGGAAAGGGACCCTTGGTCTCCCGCCTCAGCTGGAGAGGCGTTCCAATTGCCCTGCCAAGCCTCGAGGAGAATCCCGAGTTGTCCCTCGCAACTAGGCAGGAGTCCTGACGTGGCTGAACAAACACGTGGGTGGAAGGGCCATCCCCGTCGTAACTCGAGACTATACCCCAGGTTCCCGCCGCAACTCGAGAAAAACCATGAGACTTCCCCCTCGCCGCGAGATGAGGCCCGATTCCCCTGTACTGCGTGCAGAGCAATTCCGTCTTGCACATCACACATGAAAGGAGCCTTGATTTCCTTAATGGCACTCCAGAGAATCCCCAAGAACACTGTTTCAAGGATAGAGGGATCCTGAGGTCACTGTAGCAACACGAAAGAACTCTGTGGACCAAAAATCAACTCGAAAAGAGAGGTTAGTCCCTGGATTCGTCTCCAGAGGAATACCACCTTACCACAAGCACCTCAAGAGGAGGCTTCTCTCAGCTCTAGGTATTTGAGAGGGACCCTGAGTTTGCGGCCTCAAGTGGAATGGACACCGCGATGCCCTGACTCGAAATAAGGCCGGATATCCCTGCAGTGACTTGAATGCAGGCTCGTCTTGCATCTCCCAGGACGAAAGGATGTCTGAATCCCCTGTGGAAAGCACAGAGAAAGACTTAGTTCCCCACCTCATCGCGACCGATAGCCTCACATCCTTTGAAAACTCCAGAGGTACGCGGAGATCAGTGCCTCCAAAGGAGACGATGCCTGACTCCTCGTGAAACTTGATAGGAGTCCCAGGATTCCTGTGGCACTTGGAAAGGGACACTTGGTCTCCCGTCTCAGCTGGAGAGGCGTCCCAATTGCCCTGCCAAGCCTCGAGGAGAATCCAGAGTTGTCCCTCGCAACTACGCAGGAGTCCTGACGTCGCTGAAGAAACACGTGGGTGGAAGGGCCATCCCCGTCGTAACTCGAGAATATACCCCAGGTTCCCGCCGCAACTCGAGAAAAACCATGAGACTTCCCCCTCGCCGCGAGATGAGGCCCGATTCCCCTGCACTGCGTGCAGAGCAATTCCGTGTTGCACATCACACATGAAAGGAGCCTTGATTTCCTTGATGGCACTCCAGAGAAACCCCAAGAACACTGTTTCAAGGCTAGAGGGATCCTGAGGACACTGTAGCAACACGAAAGAGCTCCGTGGGCCAAAAATCAACTCGAGATGAGAGGTTAGTCCCTGGCTTCGACTCCAGAGGAATACCACCTTACCACAAGCACCTCAAGAGGAGGCTTCTCTCAGCTCTAGGTATGTGAGAGGGACCCTGAGTTTGCGGCCTCAAGTGGAATGGACACCGCGATGCCCTGACGCGAAATAAGGCTGGATATCCCTGCAGTGACTTGAATGCAGGCTCGTCTTGCATCTCCCAAGATGAAAGGATGTCTGAATCCCCTGTGGAGACCACAGAGAAAGACCTAGTTCCCCACCTCATCGCGACCGGAGACCTCACATCCTTTGAAAACTCCAGAGGTACGCGGAGATCAGTGCCTCCAAAGGAGACGATGCCTGACTCCTCGTGAAACTTGATAGGAGTCCCAGGATTCCTGTGGCACGTGGAAAGGGACCCTTGGTCTCCCGCCTCAGCTGGAGAGGCGTCCCAATTGCCCTGCCCAGCCTCGAGGAGAATCCAGAGTTGTCCCTCGCAACTAGGCAGGAGTCCTGACGTCGCTGAAGAAACACGTGGGTGGAAGGGCCATCCCCGTCGTAACTCGAGAATATACCCCAGGTTCCCGCCGCAACTCGAGAAAAACCATGAGACTTCCCCCTCGCTGCGAGATGAGGCCCGATTCCCCTGCACTGCGTGCAGAGCAATTCCGTGTTGCACATCACACATGAAAGGAGCCTTGATTTCCTTGATGGCACTCCAGAGAAACCCCAAGAACACTGTTTCAAGGCTAGAGGGATCCTGAGGTCACTGTAGCAACACGAAAGAGCTCCGTGGACCAAGAATCAACACGAGATGAGAGGTTAGTCCCTGGCTTCGACTCCTGAGGAATACCACCTTACCACAAGCACCTCAAGAGGAGGGTTCTCTCATCTCTAGGTATGTGAGAGGGATCCTGAGTTTGCGGCCTCAAGTGGAATGGACACCGAGATGCCCTGACTCGAAATAAGGCCGGATATCCCTGCAGTGACTTGAATGCAGGCTCCTCTTGCATCTCCCAAGAAGAAAAGATGTCTGAATCCCCTGTGGAGACCACAGAGAAACACCTAGTTCCCCACCTCATCGCGACAGGCGGCCTCACATCCTTTGAAAACTCCAGAGGTACGCGGAGATCAGTGCCTCCAAAGGAGACGATGCCTGACTCCTCGTGAAACTTGATAGGAGTCCCAGGATTCTTGTGGCACGTGGAAAGGGACACTTGGTCTCCCGCCTCAGCTGGAGAGGCGTTCCAATTGCCCTGCCAAGCCTCGAGGAGAATCCCGAGTTGTCCCTCGCAACTAGGCAGGAGTCCTGACGTGGCTGAACAAACACGTGGGTGGAAGGGCCATCCCCGTCGTAACTCGAGACTATACCCCAGGTTCCCGCCGCAACTCGAGAAAAACCATGAGACTTCCCCCTCGCCGCGAGATGAGGCCCGATTCCCCTGTACTGCGTGCAGAGCAATTCCGTCTTGCACATCACACATGAAAGGAGCCTTGATTTCCTTGATGGCACTCCAGAGAAACCCCAAGAACACTGTTTCAAGGATAGAGGGATCCTGAGGTCACTGTAGCAACACGAAAGAACTCTGTGGACCAAAAATCAACTCGAAAAGAGAGGTTAGTCCCTGGATTCGTCTCCAGAGGAATACCACCTTACCACAAGCACCTCAAGAGGAGGCTTCTCTCAGCTCTAGGTATGTGAGAGGGACCCTGAGTTTGCGGCCTCAAGTGGAATGGACACCGCGATGCCCTGACTCGAAATAAGGCCGGATATCCCTGTAGAGACTTGAATGCAGGCTCGTCTTGCATCTCCCAGGACGAAAGGATGTCTGAATCCCCTGTGGAAAGCACAGAGAAAGACTTAGTTCCCCACCTCATCGCGACCGATAGCCTCACATCCTTTGAAAACTCCAGAGGTACGCGGAGATCAGTGCCTCCAAAGGAGACGATGCCTGACTCCTCGTGAAACTTGATAGGAGTCCCAGGATTCCTGTGGCACTTGGAAAGGGACACTTGGTCTCCCGATTCAGCTGGAGAGGCGTCCCAATTGCCCTGCCAAGCCTCGAGGAGAATCCAGAGTTGTCCCTCTCAACTACACAGGAGTCCTGACGTCGCTGAAGAAACACGTGGGTGGAAGGGCCATCCCCGTCGTAACTCGAGAATGTACCCCAGGTTCCCGCCGCAACTCGAGAAAAACCATGAGACTTCCCCCTCGCCGCGAGATGAGGCCCGATTCCCCTGCACTGCGTGCAGAGCAATTTCGTGTTGCACATCACACATGAAAGGAGCCTTGATTTCCTTGATGGCACTCCAGAGAAACCCCAAGAACACTGTTTCAAGGCTAGAGGGATCCTGAGGACACTGTAGCAACACGAAAGAGCTCCGTGGGCCAAAAATCAACTCGAGATGAGAGGTTAGTCCCTGGCTTCGACTCCAGAGGAATACCACCTTACCACAAGCACCTCAAGAGGAGGCTTCTCTCAGCTCTAGGTATGTGAGAGGGACCCTGAGTTTGCGGCCTCAAGTGGAATGGACACCGCGATGCCCTGAAGCGAAATAAGGCTGGATATCCCTGCAGTGACTTGAATGCAGGCTCGTCTTGCATCTCCCTAGATGAAAGGATGTCTGAATCCCCTGTGGAGACCACAGAGAAAGACCTAGTTCCCCACCTCATCGCGACCGGAGGCCTCACATCCTTTGAAAACTCCAGAGGTACGCGGAGATCAGTGCCTCCAAAGGAGACGATGCCTGACTCCTCGTGAAACTTGATAGGAGTCCCAGGATTCCTGTGGCACGTGGAAAGGGACCCTTGGTCTCCCGCCTCAGCTGGAGAGGCGTCCCAATTGCCTTGCCAAGCCTCGAGGAGAATCCCGAGTTGTGTCTCACAACTAGGCAAGAGTCCTAACGTGGCTTAACAAACACGTGTGTGGAAGGGCCATCCCCGTCGTAACTCGAGAATATACCCCAGGTTCCCGCCGCAACTCGAGAAAAACCATGAGACTTCCCCCTCGCCGCGAGATGAGGCCCGATTCCCCTGCACTGCGTGCAGAGCAATTCTGTGTTGCACATCACACATGAAAGGAGCCTTGATTTCCTTCATGGCACTCCAGAGAAACCCCAAGAACACTGTTTCAAGGCTAGAGGGATCCTGAGGTCACTGTAGCAACACGAAAGAGCTCCGTGGACCAAGAATCAACACGAGATGAGAGGTTAGTCCCTGGCTTCGACTCCTGAGGAATACCACCTTACCACAAGCACCTCAAGAGGAGGCTTCTCTCAGCTCTAGGTATGTGAGAGGGACCCTGAGTTTGCGGCCTCAAGTGGAATGGACACCGCGATGCCCTGACTCGAAATAAGGCCGGATATCCCTGCAGTGACTTGAATGCAGGCTCGTCTTGCATCTCCCAAGAAGAAAGGATGTCTGAATCCCCTGTGGAGACCACAGAGAGACACCTAGTTCCCCACCTCATCGCGACCGGAGGCCTCACATCCTTTGAAAACTCCAGAGGTACGCGGAGATCAGTGCCTCCAAAGGAGACGATGCCTGACTCCTCGTGAAACTTGATAGGAGTCCCAGGATTCCTGTGGCACTTTGAAAGGGACCCTTGGTCTCCCGCCTCAGCTGGAGAGGCGTCCCAATTGCCCTGCCAAGCCTCGAGGAGAATCCAGAGTTGTCCCTCGCAACTAGGCAGGAGTCCTGACGTGGCTGAACAAACACGTGGGTGGAAGGGCCATCCCCGTCGTAACTCGAGAATATACCCCAGGTTCCCGCCGCAACTCGAGAAAAACCATGAAACTTCCCCCTCGCCGCGAGATGAGGCCCGATTCCCCTGCACTGCGTGCAGAGCAATTCTGTGTTGCACATCACACATGAAAGGAGCCTTTATTTCCTTCATGGAACTCCAGGGAAACCCCAAGAACACTGTTTCAAGGCTAGAGGGATCCTGAGGTCACTGTATCAACACGAAAGAGCTCCGTGGACCAAAAATCAACTCGAGATGAGAGGTTAGTCCCTGGCTTCGACTCCAGAGGAATACCACCTTTCCACAAGCACCTCAAGAGGAGGCTTCTCTCAGCTCTAGGTATGTGAGTGGGACCCTGAGTTTGCGGCCTCAAGTGGAATGGACACCGCGATGCCCTGACTCGAAATAAGGCCGGATATGCCGGCAGTGACTGGAATGCAGGCTCGTCTTGCATCTCCCAAGACGAAAGGGTGTCTGAATCCCCTGTGGAGACCACAGAGAAAGACCTAGTTCCCCACCTCATCGCGACAGGAGGCCTCAAATCCTTTGAAAACTCCAGAGGTACGCGGAGATCAGTGCCTCCAAAGGAGACGATGCCTGACTCCTCGTGAAACTTGATAGGAGACCCAGGATTCCTGTGGCACGTGGAAAGGGACCCTTGGTCTCCCGTCTCAGCTGGAGAGGTGTCCCAATTGCCCTGCAAAGCCTCGAGGAGAATCCCGAGTTGTCCCTCGCAACTAGGCAGGAGTCCTGACATGGCTGAACACACACGTGGGTGGAAGGGCCATCCCCGTCGTAACTCGAGAATATACCCCAGGTTCCCGCCGCAACTCGAGAAAAACCATGAGACTTCCCCCTCGCCGCGAGATGAGGCCCGATTCCCCTGCACTGCGTGCAGAGCAATTCTGTGTTGCACATCACACATGAAAGGAGCCTTGATTTCCTTCATGGCACTCCAGAGAACCCCCAAGAACACTGTTTCAAGGCTAGAGGGATCCTGAGGTCACTGTAGCAACACGAAAGAGCTCCGTGGACCAAGAATCAACACGAGATGAGAGGTTAGTCCCTGGCTTCGACTCCTGAGGAATACCACCTTACCACAAGCACCTCAAGAGGAGGCTTTTCTCAGCTCTAGGTATGTGAGAGGGATCCTGAGTTTGCGGCCTCAAGTGGAATGGACACCGCGATTCCCTGACTCGAAATAAGGCCGGATATCCCTGCAGTGACTTGAATGCAGGCTCGTCTTGCATCTCCCAAGAAGAAAGGATGTCTGAATCCCCTGTGGAGACCACAGAGAAAGACCTAGTTTCCCACCTCATCGCGACCGCAGGCCTCACATCCTTTGAAAACTCCAGAGGTACGCGGAGATCAGTGCCTCCAAAGGAGACGATGCCTGACTCCTCGTGAAACTTGATAGGAGTCCCAGGATTCTTGTGGCACGTGGAAAGGGACCCTTGGTCTCCCGCCTCAGGTGGAGAGGCGTTCCAATTGCCCTGCCAAGCCTCGAGGAGAATCCCGAGTTGTCCCTCGCAACTAGGCAGGAGTCCTGACATGGCTGAACAAACACGTGGGTGGAAGGGCCATCCCCGTCGTAACTCGAGAATATACCCCAGGTACCCGCCGCAACTCGAGAAAAACCATGAGACTTCCCCCTCGCCGCGAGATGAGGCCCGATTCCCCTGTACTGCGTGCAGAGCAATTCCGTCTTGCACATCACACATGAAAGGAGCCTTGATTTCCTTCATGGCACTCCAGAGAAACCCCAAGAACACTGTTTCAAGGATAGAGGGATCCTGAGGTCACTGTAGCAACACGAAAGAACTCTGTGGGCCAAAAATCAACTCGAAAAGAGAGGTTAGTCCCTGGATTCGTCTCCAGAGGAATACCACCTTACCACAAGCACCTCAAGAGGAGGCTTCTCTCAGCTCTAGGTATGTGAGAGGGACCCTGAGTTTGCGGCCTCAAGTGGAATGGACACCGCGATGCCCTGACTCGAAATAAGGCCGGATATCCCTGCAGTGACTTCAATGCAGGCTCGTCTTGCATCTCCCAGGACGAAAGGATGTCTGAATCCCCTGTGGAGAACACAGAGAAAGACCTAGTTCCCCACCTCATCGCGACCGGAGGCCTCACATCCTTTGAAAATTCCAGAGGTACGCGGAGATCAGTGCCTCCAAAGGAGACGATGCCTGACTCCTCGTGAAACTTGATAGGAGTCCCAGGATTCTTGTGGAACGTGGAAAGGGACTCTTGGTCTCCCGCCTCAGCTGGAGAGGCGTCCCAATTGCCCTGCCAAGCCTCGAGGAGAATCCCGAGTTGTCCCTCGCAACTAGGCAGGAGTCCTGACATGGCTGAACAAACACGTGGGTGGAAGGGCCATCCCCGTCGTAACTCGAGAATATACCCCAGGTTCCCGCCGCAACTCGAGAAAAACCATGAGACTTCCCCCTCGATGCGAGATGAGGCCCGATTCCCCTGTACTGCGTGCAGAGCAATTCCGTCTTGCACATCACACATGAAAGGAGCCTTGATTTCCTTGATGGCACTCCAGAGAAACCCCAAGAACACTGTTTCAAGGCTAGAGGGATCCTGAGGTCACTGTAGCAACACGAAAGAGCTCCGTGGGCCAAAAATCAACTCGAGATGAGAGGTTAGTCCCTGGCTTCGACTCCAGAGGAATACCACCTTACCACAAGCACCTCAAGAGGAGGCTTCTCTCAGCTCTAGGTATGTGAGAGGGACCCTGAGTTTGCGGCCTCAAGTGGAATGGACACCGCGATGCCCTGACGCGAAATAAGGCTGGATATCCCTGCAGTGACTTGAATGCAGGCTCGTCTTGCATCTCCCAAGATGAAAGGATGTCTGAGTCCCCTGTGGAGACCACAGAGAAAGACCTAGTTCCCCACCTCATCGCGACCGGAGGCCTCACATCCTTTGAAAACTCCAGAGGTACGCGGAGATCAGTGCCTCCAAAGGAGACGATGCCTGACTCCTCGTGAAACTTGATAGGAGTCCCAGGATTCCTGTGGCACGTGGAAAGGGACCTTTGGTCTCCCGCCTCAGCTGGAGAGGCGTCCCAATTGCCTTGCCAAGCCTCGAGGAGAATCCCGAGTTGTGTCTCGCAACTAGGCAAGAGTCCTGACGTGGCTGAACAAACACGTGTGTGGAAGGGCCATCCCCGTCGTAACTCGAGAATATACCCCAGGTTCCCGCCGCAACTCGAGAAAAACCATGAGACTTCCCCCTCGCCGCGAGATGAGGCCCGATTCCCCTGCACTGCGTGCAGAGCAATTCTGTGTTGCACATCACACATGAAAGGAGCCTTGATTTCCTTCATGGCACTCCAGAGAAACCCCAAGAACACTGTTTCAAGGCTAGAGGGATCCTGAGGTCACTGTAGCAACACGAAAGAGCTCCGTGGACCAAAAATCAACTCGAGATGAGAGGTTAGTCCCTGGCTTCAACTCCAGAGGAATACCACCTTACCACAAGCACCTCAAGAGGAGGCTTCTCTCAGCTCTAGGTATGTGAGAGGGACCCTGAGTTTGCGGCCTCAAGTGGAATGGACACCGCGATGCCCTGACTCGAAATAAGGCCGGATATCCCTGCAGTGACTGGAATGCAGGCTCGTCTTGCATCTCCCAAGACGAAAGGGTGTCTGAATCCCCTGTGGAGACCACAGAGCAAGAACTAGTTCCCCACCTCATCGCGACAGGAGGCCTCAAATCCTTTGAAAACTCCAGAGGTATGCGGAGATCAGTGCCTCCAAAGGAGACGATGCCTGACTCCTCGTGAAACTTGATAGGAGACCCAGGATTCCTGTGGCACATGGAAAGGGACCCTTGGTCTCCCGCCTCAGCTGGAGAGGCGTCCCAATTGCCCTGCAAAGCCTCTAGGAGAATCCCGAGTTGTCCCTCGCAACTAGGCAGGAGTCCTGACATGGCTGAACACACACGTGTGTGGAAGGGCCATCCCCGTCGTAACTCGAGAATATACCCCAGGTTCCCGCCGCAACTCGAGAAAAACCATGAGACTTCCCCCTCGCCGCGAGATGAGGCCCGATTCCCCTGCACTGCGTGCAGAGCAATTCCGTGTTGCACATCACACATGAAAGGAGCCTTGATTTCCTTGATGGCACTCCAGAGAAACCCCAAGAACACTGTTTCAAGGCTAGAGGGATCCTGAGGTCACTGTAGCAACACGAAAGAGCTCCCTGGACCAAGAATCAACACGAGATGAGAGGTTAGTCCCTGGCTTCGACTCCTGAGGAATACCACCTTACCACAAGCACCTCAAGAGGAGGCTTCTCTCAGCTCTAGGTATGTGAGAGGGATCCTGAGTTTGCGGCCTCAAGTGGAATGGACACCGCGATGCCCTGACTCGAAATAAGGCCGGATATCCCTGCAGTGACTTGAATGCAGGCTCGTCTTGCATCTCCCAAGAAGAAAGGATGTCTGAATCCCCTGTGGAGACCACAGAGAAAGACCTAGTTCCCCACCTCATCGCGACCGGAGGCCTCACATCCTTTGAAAACTCCAGAGGTACGCGGAGATCAGTGCCTCCAAAGGAGACGATGCCTGACTCCTCGTGAAACTTGATAGGAGTCCCAGGATTCTTGTGGCACGTGGAAAGGGACCCTTTGTCTCCCGCCTCAGCTGGAGAGGCGTTCCAATTGCCCTGCCAAGCCTCGAGGAGAATCCCGAGTTGTCCCTCGCAACTAGGCAGGAGTCCTGACGTGGCTTAACAAACACGTGGGTGGAAGGGCCATCCCCGCCGTAACTCGAGAATATACCCCAGGTTCCCGCCGCAACTCGAGAAAAACCATGAGACTTCCCCCTCGATGCGAGATGAGGCCCAATTCCCCTGTACTGCGTGCAGAGCAATTCCGTCTTGCACATCACACATGAAAGGAGCCTTGATTTCCTTGATTGCACTCCAGAGAAACCCCAAGAACACTGTTTCAAGGATAGAAAGATCCTGAGGTCACTGTAGCAACACGAAAGAACTCTGTGGACCAAAAATCAACTCGTAAAGAGAGGTTAGTCCCTGGATTCGTCTCCAGAGGAATACCACCTTACCACAAGCACCTCAAGAGGAGGCTTCTCTCAGCTCTAGGTATGTGAGAGGGACCCTGAGTTTGCGGCCTCAAGTGGAATGGACACCGTGATGCCCTGACTCGAAATAAGGCCGGATATCCCTGCAGTGACTTCAATGCAGGCTCGTCTTGCATCTCCCAGGACGAAAGGATGTCTGAATCCCCTGTGGAAAGCACAGAGAAAGACTTAGTTCCCCACGTCATCGCGACCGATAGCCTCACATCCTTTGAAAACTCCAGAGGTACGCGGAGATCAGTGCCTCCAAAGGAGACGATGCCTGACTCCTCGTGAATCTTGATAGGAGTCCCAGGATTCCTGTGGCACGTGGAAAGGGACCCTTGGTCTCCCGCCTCAGCTGGAGAGGCGTCCCAATTGCCTTGCCAAGCCTCGAGGAGAATCCCGAGTTGTGTCTCGCAACTAGGCAAGAGTCCTGACGTGGCTGAACAAACACGTGTGTGGAAGGGCCATCCCCATCGTAACTCGAGAATATACCCCAGGTTCCCGCCGCAACTCGAGAAAAACCATGAGACTTCCCCCTCGCCGCGAGATGAGGCCCGATTCCCCTGCACTGCGTGCAGAGCAATTCTGTGTTGCACATCACACATGAAAGGAGCCTTGATTTCCTTCATGGCACTCCAGAGAAACCCCAAGAACACTGTTTCAAGGCTAGAGGGATCCTGAGGTCACTGTAGCAACATGAAAGAGCTCCGTGGACCAAAAATCAACTCGAGATGAGAGGTTAGTCCCTGGCTTCGACTCCAGAGGAATACCACCTTACCACAAGCACCTCAAGAGGAGGCTTCTCTCAGCTCTAGGTATGTGAGAGGGACCCTGAGTTTGCGGCCTCAAGTGGAATGGACACCACGATGCCCTGACTCGAAATAAGGCCGGATATCCCTGCAGTGACTGGAATGCAGGCTCGTCTTGCATCTCCCAAGACGAAAGGGTGTCTGAATCCCCTGTGGAGACCACAGAGAAAGACCTAGTTCCCCACCTCATCGCGACAGGAGGCCTCAAATCCTTTGAAAACTCCAGAGGTATGCGGAGATCAGTGCCTCCAAAGGAGACGATGCCTGACTCCTCGTGAAACTTGATAGGTGTCCCAGGATTCCTGTGGCACTTGGAAAGGGACCCTTGGTCTCCCGCCTCAGCTGGAGAGGCGTCCCAATTGCCCTGCCAAGCCTCGAGGAGAATCCCGAGTTGTCCCTCGCAACTAGGCAGGAGTCCGGACGTCGCTGAAGAAACACGTGGGTGGAAGGGCCATCCCCGTCGTAACTCGAGAATATACCCCAGGTTCCCGCCGCAACTCGAGAAAAACCATGAGACTTCCCCCTCGCCGCGAAATGAGGCCCGATTTCCCTGCACTGCGTGCAGAGCAATTCCGTGTTGCACATCACACATGAAAGGAGCCTTGATTTCCTTGATGGCACTCCAGAGAAATCCCAAGAACACTGTTTCAAGGCTAGAGGGATCCTGAGGTCACTGTAGCAACACGAAAGAGCTCCGTGGGCCAAAAATCAACTCGAGATGAGAGGTTAGTCCCTGGCTTCGACTCCAGAGGAATACCACCTTACCACAAGCACCTCAAGAGGAGGCTTCTCTCAGCTCTAGGTATGTGAGAGGGATCCTGAGTTTGCGGCCTCAAGTGGAATGGACACCGCGATTCCCTGACTCGAAATAAGGCCGGATATCCCTGCAGTGACTTGAATGCAGGCTCGTCTTGCATCTCCCAAGAAGAAAGGATGTCTGAATCCCCTGTGGAGACCACAGAGAAAGACCTAGTTTCCCACCTCATCGCGACCGCAGGCCTCACATCCTTTGAAAACTCCAGAGGTACGCGGAGATCAGTGCCTCCAAAGGAGACGATGCCTGACTCCTCGTGAAACTTGATAGGAGTCCCAGGATTCTTGTGGCACGTGGAAAGGGACCCTTGGTCTCCCGCGTCAGCTGGAGAGGCGTTCCAATTGCCCTGCCAAGCCTCGAGGAGAATCCCGAGTTGTCCCTCGCAACTAGGCAGGAGTCCTGACATGGCTGAACAAACACGTGGGTGGAAGGGCCATCCCCGTCGTAACTCGAGAATATACCCCAGGTACCCGCCGCAACTCGAGAAAAACCATGAGACTTCCCCCTCGCCGCGAGATGAGGCCCGATTCCCCTGTACTGCGTGCAGAGCAATTCCGTCTTGCACATCACACATGAAAGGAGCCTTGATTTCCTTGATGGCACTCCAGAGAAACCCCAAGAACACTGTTTCAAGGATAGAGGGATCCTGAGGTCACTGTAGCAACACGAAAGAACTCTGTGGACCAAAAATCAACTCGAAAAGAGAGGTTAGTCCCTGGATTCGTCTCCAGAGGAATACCACCTTACCACAAGCACCTCAAGAGGAGGCTTCTCTCAGCTCTAGGTATGTGAGAGGGACCCTGAGTTTGCGGCCTCAAGTGGAATGGACACCGCGATGCCCTGACTCGAAATAAGGCCGGATATCCCTGCAGTGACTTCAATGCAGGCTCGTCTTGCATCTCCCAGGACGAAAGGATGTCTGAATCCCCTGTGGAGACCACAGAGAAAGACCTAGTTCCCCACCTCATCGCGACCAGAGGCCTCACATCCTTTGAAAATTCCAGAGGTACGCGGAGATCAGTGCCTCCAAAGGAGACGATGCCTGACTCCTCGTGAAACTTGATAGGAGTCCCAGGATTCTTGTGGCACGTGGAAAGGGACACTTGGTCTCCCGCCTCAGCTGGAGAGGCGTTCCAATTGCCCTGCCAAGCCTCGAGGAGAATCCCGAGTTGTCCCTCGCAACTAGGCAGGAGTCCTGACGTGGCTGAACAAACACGTGGGTGGAAGGGCCATCCCCGTCGTAACTCGAGAATATACCCCAGGTTCCCGCCGCAACTCGAGAAAAACCATGAGACTTCCCCCTCGATGCGAGATGAGGCCCGATTCCCCTGTACTGCGTGCAGAGCAATTCCGTGTTGCACATCACACATGAAAGGAGCCTTGATTTCCTTGATGGCATTCCAGAGAAACCCCAAGAACACTGTTTCAAGGCTAGAGGGATCCTGAGGTCACTGTAGCAACACGAAAGAACCCTGTGGACCACAAATCAACTCGAAAAGAGAGGTTAGTCCCTGGATTCGTCTCCAGAGGAATACCACCTTACCACAAGCACCTCAAGAGGAGGCTTCTCTCAGCTCTAGGTATGTGAGAGGGACCCTGAGTTTGCGGCCTCAAGTGGAATGGACACCGCGATGCCCTGACTCGAAATAAGGCCGGATATCCCTGCAGTGACTTCAATGCAGGCTCGTCTTGCATCTCCCAAGACGAAAGGATGTCTGAATCCCCTGTGGAAAGCACAGAGAAAGACTTAGTTCCCCACCTCATCGCGACCGATAGCCTCACATCCTTTGAAAACTCCAGAGGTACGCGGAGATCAGTGCCTCCAAAGGAGACGATGCCTGACCTCTCGTGAAACTTGATAGGAGTCCCAGGATTCCTGTGGCACTTGGAAAGGGACACTTGGTCTACCGCCTCAGCTGGAGAGGCGTCCCAATTGCCCTGCCAAGCCTCGAGGAGAATCCAGAGTTGTCCCTCGCAACTAGGCAGGAGTCCTGACGTCGCTGAAGAAACACGTGGGTGGAAGGGCCATCCCCGTCGTAACTCGAGAATATACCCCAGGTTCCCGCCGCAACTCGAGAAAAACCATGAGACTTCCCCCTCGCCGCGAGATGAGGCCCGATGCCCCTGCACTGCGTGCAGAGCAATTCTGTGTTGCACATCACACCTGAAAGGAGCCTTGATTTCCTTCATGGCACTCCAGAGAAACCCCAAGAACACTGTTTCAAGGCTAGAGGGATCCTGAGGTCACTGTAGCAACACGAAAGAGCTCCGTGGACCAAAAATCAACTCGAGATGAGAGGTTAGTCCCTGGCTTCGACTCCAGTGGAATACCACCTTACCACAAGCACCTCAAGAGGAGGCTTCTCTCAGCTCTAGGTATGTGAGAGGGACCCTGAGTTTGCGGCCTCAAGTGGAATGGACACCGCGATGCCCTGACTCGAAATAAGGCCGGATATCCCTGCAGTGACTGGAATGCAGGCTCGTCTTGCATCTCCCAAGACGAAAGGGTGTCTGAATTCCCTGTGGAGACCACAGAGAAAGACCTAGTTCCCCACCTCATCGCGACAGGAGGCCTCAAATCCTTTGAAAATTCCAGAGGTATGCGGAGATCATTGCCTCCAAAGGAGACGATGCCTGACTCCTCGTGAAACTTGATAGGAGACCCAGTATTCCTGTGGCACGTGGAAAGGGACCCTTGGTCTCCCGTCTCAGCTGGAGAGGCGTCCCAATTGCCCTGCAAAGCCTCGAGGAGAATCCCGAGTTTTCCCTCGCTACTAGGCAGGAGTCCTGACTTCGCTGAAGAAACACGTGGGTGGAAGGGCCATCCCCGTCGTAACTCGAGAATATACTCCAGGTTCCCGCCGCAACTCGAGAAAAACCATGAGACTTCCCCCTCGCCGCGAGATGAGGCCCGATTCCCCTGTACTGCGTGCAGAGCAATTCCGTCTTGCACATCACACATGAAAGGAGCCTTGATTTCCTTGATAGCACTCCAGAGAAACCCCAAGAACACTGTTTCAAGGATAGAGGGATCCTGAGGTCACTGTAGCAAAACGAAAGAGCTCCGTGGACCAAGAATCAACACGAGATGAGAGGTTAGTCCCTGGCTTCGACTCCTGAGGAATACCACCTTACCACAAGCACCTCAAGAGGAGGCTTCTCGCAGCTCTAGGTATGTGAGAGGGATCCTGAGTTTGCGGCCTCAAGTGGAATGGACACCGCGATGCCCTGACTCGAAATAAGGCCGGATATCCCTGCAGTGACTTGAATGCAGGCTCGTCTTGCATCTCCCAAGAAGAAAGGATGTCTGAATCCCCTGTGGAGACCACAGAGAAAGACCTAGTTCCTCACCTCATCGCGACCGGAGGCCTCACATCCTTTGAAAACTCCAGAGGTACGCGGAGATCAGTGCCTCCAAAGGAGACGATGCCTGACTCCTCGTGAAACTTGATAGGAGTCCCAGGATTCTTGTGGCACGTGGAAAGGGACCCTTTGTCTCCCGCCTCAGCTGGAGAGGCGTTCCAATTGCCCTGCCAAGCCTCGAGGAGAATCCCGAGTTGTCCCTCGCAACTAGGCAGGAGTCCTGACGTGGCTTAACAAACACGTGGGTGGAAGGGCCATCCCCGTCGTAACTCGAGAATATACCCCAGGTTCCCGCCGCAACTCAAGAAAAACCATGAGACTTCCCCCTCGATGCGAGATGAGGCCCAATTCCCCTGTACTGCGTGCAGAGCAATTCCGTCTTGCACATCACACATGAAAGGAGCCTTGATTTCCTTGATTGCACTCCAGAGAAACCCCAAGAACACTGTTTCAAGGATAGAAAGATCCTGAGGTCACTGTAGCAACACGAAAGAACTCTGTGGACCAAAAATCAACTCGTAAAGAGAGGTTAGTCCCTGGATTCGTCTCCAGAGGAATACCACCTTACCACAAGCACCTCAAGAGGAGGCTTCTCTCAGCTCTAGGTATGTGAGAGGGACCCTGAGTTTGCGGCCTCAAGTGGAATGGACACCGTGATGCCCTGAATCGAAATAAGGCCGGATATCCCTGCAGTGACTTCAATGCAGGCTCGTCTTGCATCTCCCAGGACGAAAGGATGTCTGAATCCCCTGTGGAAAGCACAGAGAAAGACTTAGTTCCCCACCTCATCGCGACCGATAGCCTCACATCCTTTGAAAACTCCAGAGGTATGCGGAGATCAGTGCCTCCAAAGGAGACGATGCCTGACTCCTCGTGAAACTTGATAGGAGTCCCAGGATTCCTGTGGCACTTGGAAAGGGACACTTGGTCTCCCGCCTCAGCTGGAGAGGCGTCCCAATTGCCCTGCAAAGCCTTGAGGAGAATCCCGAGTTGTCCCTCGCAACTAGGCAGGAGTCCTGACGTCGCTGATGAAACACGTGGGTGGAAGGGCCATCCCCGTCGTAACTCGAGAATATAACCCATGTTCCCGCCGCAACTCGAGGAAAACCATGAGACTTCCCCTCGCCGCGAGATGAGGCCGGATTCCCCTGCACTGCGTGCAGAGCAATTCCGTGTTGCACATCACACAGGAAAGGAGCCTTGATTTCCTTGATGGCACTCCAGAGAAACCCCAAGAATACTGTTTTAAGGCTAGAGGGATCCTGAGGTCACTGTAGCAACACGAAAGAGCTCCGTGGGCCAAAAATCAACTCGAGATGAGAGGTTAGTCCCTGGCTTCGACTCCTGAGGAATACCACCTTACCACAAGCACCTCAAGAGGAGGCTTCTCTCAGCTCTAGGTATGTGAGTGGGACCCTGAGTTTGCGGCCTCAAGTGGAATGGACACCGCGATGCCCTGACGCGAAATAAGGCTGGATATCCCTGCAGTGACTTGAATGCAGTCTCGTCTTGCATCTCCCAAGATGAAAGGATGTCTGAATCCCCTGTGGAGACCACAGAGAAAGATCTAGTTCCCCACCTCATCGCGACCGGAGGCCTCACATCCTTTGAAAACTCCAGAGGTACGCGGAGATCAGTGCCTCCAAAGGAGACGATGCCTGACTCCTCGTGAAACTTGATAGGAGTCCCAGGATTCCTGTGGCACGTGGAAAGGGACCCTTGGTCTCCCGCCTCAGCTGGAGAGGCGTCCCTATTGCCTTGCCAAGCCTCGAGGAGAATCCCGAGTTGTGTCTCGCAACTAGGCAAGAGTCCTGACGTGGCTGAACAAACACGTGTGTGGAAGGGGCATCCCCGTCGTAACTCGAGAATATACCCCAGGTTCCCGCCGCAACTCGAGAAAAACCATGAGACTTCCCCCTCGCCGCGAGATGAGGCCCGATTCCCCTGCACTGCGTGCAGAGCAATTCCGTGTTGCACATCACACATGAAAGGAGCCTTGATTTCCTTGATGGCACTCCAGAGAAACCCAAAAACACTGTTTCAAGGCTAGAGGGATCCTGAGGTCACTGTAGCAACACGAAAGAGCTCCGTGGACCAAGAATCAACACGAGATGAGAGGTTAGTCCCTGGCTTCGCCTCCTGAGGAATACCACCTTACCACAAGCACCTCAAGAGGAGGCTTCTCTCAGCTCTAGGTATGTGAGAGGGATCCTGAGTTTGCGGCCTCAAGTGGAATGGACACCGCGATGCCCTGACTCGAAATAAGGCCGGATATCCCTGCAGTGACTTGAATGCAGGCTCGTCTTGCATCTCCCAAGAAGAAAGGATGTCTGAATCCCCTGTGGAGACCACAGAGAAACACCTAGTTCCCCACCTCATCGCGACCGGAGGCCTCACATCCTTTGAAAACTCCAGAGGTACGCGGAGATCAGTGCCTCCAAAGGAGACGATGCCTGACTCCTCGTGAAACTTGATAGGAGTCCCAGGATTCTTGTGGCACGTGGAAAGGGACCCTTGGTCTCCCGCCTCAGCTGGAGAGGCGTTCCAATTGCCCTGCCAAGCCTCGAGGAGAATCCCGAGTTGTCCCTCGCAACTAGGCAGGAGTCCTGACGTGGCTGAACAAACACGTGGGTGGAAGGGCCATCCCCGTCGTAACTCGAGAATATACCCCAGGTTCCCGCCGCAACTCGAGAAAAACCATGAGACTTCCCCCTCGATGCGAGATGAGGCCCGATTCCCCTGTACTGCGTGCAGAGCAATTCCGTGGTGCACATCATACATGAAAGGAGCCTTGATTTCCTTGATGGCACTCCAGAGAAACCCCAAGAACACTGTTTCAAGGCTAGAGGGATCCTGAGGTCACTGTAGCAACACGAAAGAACCCTGTGGACCACAAATCAACTCGAAAAGAGAGGTTAGTCCCTGGATTCGTCTCCAGAGGAATACCACCTTACCACAAGCACCTCAAGAGGAGGCTTCTCTCAGCTCTAGGTATGTGAGAGGGACCCTGAGTTTGCGGCCTCAAGTGGAATGGACACCGCGATGCCCTGACTCGAAATAAGGCCGGATATCCCTGCAGTGACTTCAATGCAGGCTCGTCTTGCATCTCCCAAGACGAAAGGATGTCTGAATCCCCTGTGGAAAGCACAGAGAAAGACTTAGTTCCCCACCTCATCGCGACCGATAGCCTCACATCCTTTGAAAACTCCAGAGGTACGCGGAGATCAGTGCCTCCAAAGGAGACGATGCCTGACTTCTCGTGAAACTTGATAGGAGTCCCAGGATTCCTGTGGCACTTGGAAAGGGACCCTTGGTCTACCGCCTCAGCTGGAGAGGCGTCCCAATTGCCCTGCCAAGCCTCGAGGAGAATCCAGAGTTGTCCCTCGCAACTAGGCAGGAGTCCTGACGTCGCTGAAGAAACACGTGGGTGGAAGGGCCATCCCCGTCGTAACTCGAGAATATACCCCAGGTTCCCGCCGCAACTCGAGAAAAACCATGAGACTTCCCCCTCGCCGCGAGATGAGGCCCGATGCCCCTGCACTGCGTGCAGAGCAATTCTGTGTTGCACATCACACCTGAAAGGAGCCTTGATTTCCTTCATGGCACTCCAGAGAAACTCCAAGAACACTGTTTCAAGGCTAGAGGGATCCTGAGGTCACTGTAGCAACACGAAAGAGCTCCGTGGACCAAAAATCAACTCGAGATGAGAGGTTAGTCCCTGGCTTCGACTCCAGTGGAATACCACCTTACCACAAGCACCTCAAGAGGAGGCTTCTCTCAGCTCTAGGTATGTGAGAGGGACCCTGAGTTTGCGGCCTCAAGTGGAATGGACACCGCGATGCCCTGACTCGAAATAAGGCCGGATATCCCTGCAGTGACTGGAATGCAGGCTCGTCTTGCATCTCCCAAGACGAAAGGGTGTCTGAATTCCCTGTGGAGACCACAGAGAAAGACCTAGTTCCCCACCTCATCGCGACAGGAGGCCTCAAATCCTTTGAAAATTCCAGAGGTATGCGGAGATCAGTGCCTCCAAAGGAGACGATGCCTGACTCCTCGTGAAACTTGATAGGAGACCCAGTATTCCTGTGGCACGTGGAAAGGGACCCTTGGTCTCCCGTCTCAGCTGGAGAGGCGTCCCAATTGCCCTGCAAAGCCTCGAGGAGAATCCCGAGTTTTCCCTCGCTACTAGGCAGGAGTCCTGACGTCGCTGAAGAAACACGTGGGTGGAAGGGCCATCCCCGTCGTAACTCGAGAATATACCCCAGGTTCCCGCCGCAACTCGAGAAAAACCATGAGACTTCCCCCTCGCCGCGAGATGAGGCCCGATTCCCCTGTACTGCGTGCAGAGCAATTCCGTCTTGCACATCACACATGAAAGGAGCCTTGATTTCCTTGATAGCACTCCAGAGAAACCCCAAGAACACTCTTTCAAGGATAGAGGGATCCTGAGGTCACTGTAGCAACACGAAAGAGCTCCGTGGACCAAGAATCAACACGAGATGAGAGGTTAGTCCCTGGCTTCGACTCCTGAGGAATACCACCTTACCACAAGCACCTCAAGAGGAGGCTTCTCGCAGCTCTAGGTATGTGAGAGGGATCCTGAGTTTGCGGCCTCAAGTGGAATGGACACCGCGATGCCCTGACTCGAAATAAGGCCGGATATCCCTGCAGTGACTTGAATGCAGGCTCGTCTTGCATCTCCCAAGAAGAAAGGATGTCTGAATCCCCTGTGGAGACCACAGAGAAAGACCTAGTTCCCCACCTCATCGCGACCGGAGGCCTCACATTCTTTGAAAACTCCAGAGGTACGCGGAGATCAGTGCCTCCAAAGGAGACGATGCCTGACTCCTCGTGAAACTTGATAGGAGTCCCAGGATTCTTGTGGCACGTGGAAAGGGACCCTTGGTCTCCCGCCTCAGCTCGAGAGGCGTTCCAGTTGCCCTGCCAAGCCTCGAGGAGAATCCCGAGTTGTCCCTCGCAACTAGGCAGGAGTCCTGACGTGGCTGAACAAACACATGTGTGGAAGGGCCATCCCCGTCGTAACTCGAGAATATACCCCAGGTTCCCGCCGCAACTCGAGAAAAACCATGAGACTTCCCCCTCGATGCGAGATGAGGCCCGATTCCCCTGTACTGCGTGCAGAGCAATTCCGTCTTGCACATCACACATGAAAGGAGCCTTGATTTCCTTGATGGCACTCCAGAGAAACCCCAAGAACACTGTTTCAAGGCTAGAGGGATCCTGAGGTCACTGTAGCAACACGAAAGAACTCTGTGGACCACAAAACAACTCGAAAAGAGAGGTTAGTCCCTGGATTCGTCTCCAGAGGAATACCACCTTACCACAAGCACCTCAAGAGGAGGCTTCTCTCAGCTCTAGGTATGTGAGAGGGACCCTGAGTTTGCGGCCTCAAGTGGAATGGACACCGCGATGCCCTGACTCGAAATAAGGCCGGATATCCCTGCAGTGACTTGAATGCAGGCTCGTCTTGCATCTCCCAAGACGAAAGGATGTCTGAATCCCCTATGGAAAGCACAGAGAAAGACTTAGTTCCCCACCTCATCGCGACCGATAGCCTCACATCCTTTGAAAACTCCAGAGGTACGCGGAGATCAGTGCCTCCAAAGGAGACGATGCCTGACTTCTCATGAAACTTGTTAGGAGTCCCAGGATTCCTGTGGCACTTGGAAAGGGACACTTGGTCTCCCGCCTCAGCTGGAGAGGCGTCCCAATTGCCCTGCCAAGCCTCGAGGAGAATCCAGAGTTGTCCCTCGCAACTAGGCAGGAGTCCTGACGTCGCTGAAGAAACACGTGGGTGGAAGGGCCATCCCCGTCGTAACTCGGGAATATACCCCAGGTTCCCGCCGCAACTCGAGAAAAACCATGAGACTTCCCCCTCGATGCGAGATGAGGCCCGATTCCCCTGCACTGCGTGCAGAGCAATTCCGTGTTGCACATCACACATGAAAGGAGCCTTGATTTCCTTGATGGCACTCCAGAGAAACCCCAAGAACACTGTTTCAAGGCTAGAGGGATCCTGAGGTCACTGTAGCAACACGAAAGAGCTCCGTGGGCCAAAAATCAACTCGAGATGAGAGGTTAGTCCCTGGCTTCGACTCCTGAGGAATACCACCTTACCACAAGCACCTCAAGAGGAGGCTTCTCTGAGCTCTATGTATGTGAGAGGGACCCTGAGTTTGCGGCCTCAAGTGGAATGGACACCGCGATGCCCTGACGCGAAATAAGGCTGGATATCCCTGCAGTGACTTAAATGCAGGCTCGTCTTGCATCTCCCAAGATGAAAGGATGTCTGAATCCCCTGTGGAGACCACAGAGAAAGACCTAGTTCCCCACCTCATCGCGACCGGAGGCCTCACATCCTTTGAAAACTCCAGAGGTACGCGGAGATCAGTGCCTCCAAAGGAGACGATGCCTGACTCCTCGTGAATCTTGATAGGAGTCCCAGGATTCCTGTGGCACGTGGAAAAGGACCCTTGGTCTCCCGCCTCAGCTGGAGAGGCGTCCCAATTGCCTTGCCAAGCCTCGAGGAGAATCCCGAGTTGTGTCTCGCAACTAGGCAAGAGTCCTGACGTGGCTGAACAAACACGTGTGTGGAAGGGCCATCCCCGTCGTAACTCGAGAATATACCCCAGGTTCCCGCCGCAACTCGAGAAAAACCATGAGACTTCCCCCTCGCCGCGAGATGAGGCCCGATTCCCCTGCACTGTGTGCAGAGCAATTCTGTGTTGCACATCACACATGAAAGGAGCCTTGATTTCCTTCATGGCACTCCAGAGAAACCCCAAGAACACTGTTTCAAGGATAGAGGGATCCTGAGGTCACTGTAGCAACATGAAAGAGATCCGTGGACCAAAAATCAACTCGAGATGAGAGGTTAGTCCCTGGCTTCGACTCCAGAGGAATACCACCTTACCACAAGCACCTCAAGAGGAGGCTTCTCTCAGCTCTAGGTATGTGAGAGGGACCCTGAGTTTGCGGCCTCAAGTGGAATGGACACCGCGATGCCCTGACTCGAAATAAGGCCGGATATCCCTGCAGTGACTGGAATGCAGGCTCGTCTTGCATCTCCCAAGACGAAAGGGTGTCTGAATCCCCTGTGGAGACCACAGAGAAAGACCTAGTTCCCCACCTCATCGCGACAGGAGGCCTCAAATCCTTTGAAAACTCCAGAGGTATGCGGAGATCAGTGCCTCCAAAGGAGACGATGCCTGACTTCTCGTGAAACTTGATAGGTGTCCCAGGATTCCTGTGGCACTTGGAAAGGGACCCTTGGTCTCCCGCCTCAGCTGGAGAGGCGTCCCAATTGCCCTGCCAAGCCTCGAGGAGAATCCCGAGTTGTCCCTCGCAACTAGGCAGGAGTCCTGACGTCGCTGAAGAAACACATGGGTGGAAGGGCCATCCCCGTCGTAACTCGAGAATATACCCCAGGTTCCCGCCGCAACTCGAGAAAAACCATGAGACTTCCCCCTCGCTGCGAGATGAGGCCCGATTCCCCTCCACTGCGTGCAGACCAATTCTGTGTTGCACATCACACATGAAAGGAGCCTTGATTTCCTTGATGGCACTCCAGAGAAACCCCAAGAACACTGTTTCAAGGCTAGAGGGATCCTGAGGTCACTGTAGCAACACGAAAGAGCTCCGTGGACCAAGAATCAACACGAGATGAGAGGTTAGTCCCTGGCTTCGACTCCAGAGGAATACCACCTTACCACAAGCACCTCAAGAGGAGGCTTCTCTCAGCTCTAGGTATGTGAGAGGGACCCTGAGTTTGCGGCCTCAAGTGGAATGGACACCGCGATGCCCTGACGCGAAATAAGGCTGGATATCCCTGCAGTGACTTGAATGCAGGCTCGTCTTGCATCTCCCAAGATGAAAGGATGTCTGAATCCCCTGTGGAGACCACAGAGAAAGACCTAGTTCCCCACCTCATCGCGACCGGAGGCCTCACATCCTTTGAAAACTCCAGAGGTACGCGGAGATCAGTGCCTCCAAAGGAGACGATGCCTGACTCCTCGTGAAACTTGATAGGAGTCCCAGGATTCCTGTGGCACGTGGAAAGGGACCCTTGGTCTCCCGCCTCAGCTGGAGAGGCGTCCCAATTGCCTTGCCAAGCCTCGAGGAGAATCCCGAGTTGTGTCTCGCAACTAGGCAAGAGTCCTGACGTGGCTGAACAAACACGTGTGTGGAAGGGCCATCCCCGTCGTAACTCGAGAATATACCCCAGGTTCCCGCCGCAACTCGAGAAAAACCATGAGACTTCCCCCTCGCCGCGAGATGAGGCCCGATTCCCCTGCACTGCGTGCAGAGCAATTCTGTGTTGCACATCACACATGAAAGGAGCCTTGATTTCCTTCATGGCACTCCAGAGAAACCCCAAGAACACTGTTTCAAGGCTAGAGGGATCCTGAGGTCACTGTAGCAACACGAAAGAGCTCCGTGGACCAAAAATCAACTCGAGATGAGAGGTTAGTCCCTGGCTTCGACTCCAGAGGAATACCACCTTACCACAAGCACCTCAAGAGGAGGCTTCTCTCAGCTCTAGGTATGTGAGAGGGACCCTGAGTTTGCGGCCTCAAGTGGAATGGACACCGCGATGCCCTGACTCGAAATAAGGCCGGATATCCCTGCAGTGACTGGAATGCAGGCTCGTCTTGCATCTCCCAAGACGAAAGGGTGTCTGAATCCCCTGTGGAGACCACAGAGAAAGACCTAGTTCCCCACCTCATTGCGACCGGAGGCCTCACATCCTTTGAAAACTCCAGATGTACGCGGAGATCAGTGCCTCCAAAGGAGACGATGCCTGACTCCTCGTGAAACTTGATAGGAGTCCCAGGATTCCTGTGGCACGTGGAAAGGGACCCTTGGTCTCCCGCCTCAGCTGGAGAGGCGTCTCAATTGCCTTGCCAAGCCTCGAGGAGAATCCCGAGTTGTGTCTCGCAAGTAGGCAAGAGTCCTGACGTGGCTGAACAAACACGTGTGTGGAAAGGCCATCCCCGTCGTAACTCGAGAATATACCCCAGGTTCCCGCCGCAACTCGAGAAAAACCATGAGACTTCCCCCTCGCCGCGAGATGAGGCCCGATTCCCCTGCACTGCGTGCAGAGCAATTCTGTGTTGCACATCACACATGAAAGGAGCCTTGATTTCCTTCATGGCACTCCAGAGAAACCCCAAGAACACTGTTTCAAGGCTAGAGGGATCCTGAGGTCACTGTAGCAACACGAAAGAGCTCCATGGACCAAAAATCAACTCGAGATGAGAGGTTAGTTCCTGGCTTCGACTCCAGAGGAATACCACCTTACCACAAGCACCTCAAGAGGAGGCTTCTCTCATCTCTAGGTATGTGAGAGGGACCCTGAGTTTGCGGCCTCAAGTGGAATGGACACCACGATGCCCTGACTCGAAATAAGGCCGGATATCCCTGCAGTGACTAGAATGCAGGCTCGTCTTGCATCTCCCAAGACGAAAGGGTGTCTGAATCCCCTGTGGAGACCACAGAGAAAGACCTAGTTCCCCACCTCATCGCGACAGGAGGCCTCAAATCCTTTGAAAACTCCAGAGGTATGCGGAGATCAGTGCCTCCAAAGGAGACGATGCCTGACTCCTCGCGAAACTTGATAGGAGACCCAGGATTCTTGCGGCACGTGGAAAGGGACCCTTGGTCTCCCGTCTCAGCTGGAGGGGCGTCCCAATTGCCCTGCAAAGCCTCGAGGAGAATCCCGAGATGTCCCTCGCAACTAGGCAGGAGTCCTGACATGGCTGAACACACACGTGTGTGGAAGTGCCATCCCCGTCATAACTCGAGAATATACCCCAGGTTCCCGCTGCAACTCGAGAAAAACCATGAGACTTCCCCCTCGCCGCGAGATGAGGCCCGATTCCCCTGCACTGCGTGCAGAGCAATTCCGTGTTGCACATCACACATGAAAGGAGCCTTGATTTCCTTGATGGCACTCCAGAGAAACCCCAAGAACACTGTTTCAAGGCTAGAGGGATCCTGAGGTCACTGTAGCAACACGAAAGAGCTCCGTGGACCAAGAATCAACACGAGATGAGAGGTTAGTCCCTGGCTTCGACTCCTGAGGAATACCACCTTACCACAAGCACCTCAAGAGGAGGCTTCTCTCAGCTCTAGGTATGTGAGAGGGATCCTGAGTTTGCGGCCTCAAGTGGAATGGACACCGCGATGCCCTGACTCGAAATATGGCCGGATATCCCTGCAGTGACTTGAATGCAGGCTCGTCTTGCATCTCCCAAGAAGAAAGGATGTCTGAGTCCCCTGTGGAGACCACAGAGAAACACCTAGTTCCCCACCTCATCGCGACCGGAGGCCTCACATCCTTTGAAAACTCCAGAGGTACGCGGAGATCAGTGCCTCCAAAGGAGACGATGCCTGACTCCTCGTGAAACTTGATAGGAGTCCCAGGATTCTTGTGGCACGTGGAAAGGGACCCTTGGTCTCCCGCCTCAGCTGGAGAGGCGTTCCAATTGCCCTGCCAAGCCTCGAGGAGAATCCCGAGTTGTCCCTCGCAACTAGGCAGGAGTCCTGACATGGCTGAACAAACACGTGGGTGGAAGGGCCATCCCCGTCGTAACTCGAGACTATACCCCAGGTTCCCGCCGCAACTCGAGAAAAACCATGAGACTTCCCCCTCGCCGCGAGATGAGGCCCGATTCCCCTGCACTGCGTGCAGAGCAATTCCGTGTTGCACATCACACATGAAAGGAGCCTTGATTTCCTTGATGGCACTCCAGAGAATCCCCAAGAACACTGTTTCAAGGATAGAGGGATCCTGAGGTCACTGTAGCAACACGAAAGAACTCTGTGGACCAAAAATCAACTCGAAAAGAGAGGTTAGTCCCTGGATTCGTCTCCAGAGGAATACCACCTTACCACAAGCACCTCAAGAGGAGGCTTCTCTCAGCTCTAGGTATGTGAGAGGGACCCTGAGTTTGCGGCCTCAAGTGGAATGGACACCGCGATGCCCTGACGCGAAATAAGGCTGGATATCCCTGCAGTGACTTGAATGCAGGCTCGTCTTGCATCTCCCAAGATGAAAGGATGTCTGAATCCCCTGTGGAGACCACAGAGAAAGACCTAGTTCCCCACCTCATCGCGACCGGAGGCCTCACATCCTTTGAAAACTCCAGAGGTACGCGGAGATCAGTGCCTCCAAAGGAGACGATGCCTGACTCCTCGTGAAACTTGATAGGAGTCCCAGGATTCCTGTGGCACGTGGAAAGGGACCCTTGGTCTCCCGCCTCAGCTGGAGAGGCGTCCCAATTGCCCTGCAAAGCCTCGAGGAGAATCCCGAGTTGTCCCTCGCAACTAGGCAGGAGTCCTGACATGGCTGAACACACACGTGGGTGGAAGGGCCATCCCCGTCGTAACTCGAGAATATACCCCAGGTTCCCGCCGCAACTCGAGAAAAACCATGAGACTTCCCCCTCGATGCGAGATGAGGCCCGATTCCCCTGTACTGCGTGCAGAGCAATTCCGTCTTGCACATCACACATGAAAGGAGCCTTGATTTCCTTGATGGCACTCCAGAGAAACCCCAAGAACACTGTTTCAAGGATAGAGGGATCCTGAGGTCACTGTAGCAACACGAAAGAACTCTGTGGACCAAAAATCAACTCGAAAAGAGAGGTTAGTCCCTGGATTCGTCTCCAGAGGAATACCACCTTACCACAAGCACCTCAAGAGGAGGCTTCTCTCAGCTCTAGGTATGTGAGAGGGACCCTGAGTTTGCGGCCTCAAGTGGAATGGACACCGCGATGCCCTGACTCGAAATAAGGCCGGATATCCCTGCAGTGACTTCAATGCAGGCTCGTCTTGCATCTGCCAGGACGAAAGGATGTCTGAATCCCCTGTGGAAAGCACAGAGAAAGACTTAGTTCCCCACCTCATCGCGACCGATAGCCTCACATCCTTTGAAAACTCCAGAGGTACGCGGAGATCAGTGCCTCCAAAGGAGACGATGCCTGACTCCTCGTGAAACTTGATAGGAGTCCCAGGATTCCTGTGGCACTTGGAAAGGGACACTTGGTCTCCCGCCTCAGCTGGAGAGGCGTCCTAATTGCCCTGCAAAGCCTTGAGGAGAATCCCGAGTTGTCCCTCGCAACTAGGTAGGAGTCCTGACGTCGCTGATGAAACACGTGGGTGGAAGGGCCATCCCCGTCGTAACTCGAGAATATACCCCAGGTTCCCGCCGCAACTCGAGAAAAACCATGAGACTTCCCCCTCGCCGCGAGATGAGGCCCGATTCCCCTGCACTGCGTGCAGAGCAATTCAGTGTTGCACATCACACATGAAAGGAGCCTTGATTTCCTTGATGGCACTCCAGAGAAACCCCAAGAACACTGATTCAAGGCTAGAGGGATCCTGAGGTCACTGTAGCAACACGAAACAGCTCCGTGGGCCAAAAATCAACTCGAGATGAGAGGTTAGTCCCTGGCTTCGACTCCAGAGGAATACCACATTACCACAAGCACCTCAAGAGGAGGCTTCTCTCAGCTCTAGGTATGTGAGAGGGACCCTGAGTTTGCGGCCTCAAGTGGAATGGACACCGCGATGCCCTGACGCGAAATAAGGCTGGATATCCCTGCAGTGACTTGAATGCAGGCTCGTCTTGCATCTCCCAAGATGAAAGGATGTCTGAATCCCCTGTGGAGACCACAGAGAAAGACCTAGTTCCCCACCTCATCGCGACCGGAGGCCTCACATCCTTTGAAAACTCCAGAGGTACGCGGAGATCAGTGCCTCCAAAGGAGACGATGCCTGACTCCTCGTGAAACTTGATAGGAGTCCCAGGATTCCTGTGGCACGTGGAAAGGGACCCTTGGTCTCCCGCCTCAGCTGGAGAGGCGTCCCAATTGCCTTGCCAAGCCTCGAGGAGAATCCCGAGTTGTGTCTCGCAACTAGGCAAGAGTCCTGCCGTGGCTGAACAAACACGTGGGTGGAAGGGCCATCCCCGTCGTAACTCGAGAATATACCCCAGGTTCCCGGCGCAACTCGAGAAAAACCATGAGACTTCCCCCTCGCCGCGAGATGAGGCCCGATTCCCCTGCACTGCATGCAGAGCAATTCCGTGTTGCACATCACACATGAAAGGAGCCTTGATTTCCTTCATGGCACTCCAGAGAAACCCCAAGAACACTGTTTCAAGGCTAGAGGGATCCTGAGGTCACTGTAGCAACACGAAAGAGCTCCGTGGACCAAGAATCAACTCGAGATGAGAGGTTAGTCCCTGGCTTCGACTCCAGAGGAATACCACCTTACCACAAGCACCTCAAGAGGAGGCTTCTCTCAGCTCTAGGTATGTGAGAGGGACCCTGAGTTTGGGGCCTCAAGTGGAATGGACACCGCGATGCCCTGACTCGAAATAAGGCCGGATATCCCTGCAGTGACTGGAATGCAGGCTCGTCTTGCATCTCCTAAGACGAAAGGGTGTCTGAATCCCCTGTGGAGACCACAGAGCAAGACCTAGTTCCCCACCTCATCGCGACAGGAGGCCTCAAATCCTTTGAAAACTCCAGAGGTATGCGGAGATCAGTGCCTCCAAAGGAGACGATGCCTGACTCCTTCTGAAACTTGATAGGAGACCCAGGATTCCTGTGGCACATGGAAAGGGACCCTTGGTCTCCCGCCTCAGCTGGAGAGGCGTCCCAATTGCCCTGCCAAGCCTCGAGGAGAATCACGAGTTGTCCCTCGCAACTAGGCAGGAGTCCTGACATGGCTGAACACACACGTGTGTGGAAGGGCCATCCCCGTCGTAACTCGAGAATATACCCCAGGTTCCCGCCGCAACTCGAGAAAAACCATGAGACTTCCCCCTCGCCGCGAGATGAGGCCCGATTCCCCTGCACTGCGTGCAGAGCAATTCCGTGTTGCACATCACATATTAAAGGAGCCTTGATTTCCTTGATGGCACTCCAGAGAAACCCCAAGAACACTGTTTCAAGGCTAGAGGGATCCTGAGGTCCCTGTAGCAACACGAAAGAGCTCCGTGGACCAAGAATCAACAGGAGATGAGAGGTTAGTCCCAGGCTTCGACTCCTGAGGAATACCACCTTACCACAAGCACCTCAAGAGGAGGCTTCTCTCAGCTCTAGGTATGTGAGAGGGACCCTGAGTTTGCGGCCTCAAGTGGAATGGACACCGCGATGCCCTGACTCGAAATAAGGCCGGATATCCCTGCAGTGACTTGAATGCAGGCTCGTCTTGCATTTCCCAAGACGAAAGGGTGTCTGAATCCCCTGTGGAGACCACAGAGAAAGACCTAGTTCCCCACCTCATCGCGACCGCAGGCCTCACATCCTTTGAAAACTCCAGAGGTACGCGGAGATCAGTGCCTCCAAAGGAGACGATGCCTGACTCCTCGTGAAACTTGATAGGAGTCCCAGGATTCTTGTGGCACGTGGAAAGGGACCCTTGGTCTCCCGCCTCAGCTGGAGAGGCGTTCCAATTGCCCTTCCAAGCCTCGAGGAGAATACCGAGTTGTCCCTCGCAACTAGGCAGGAGTCCTGACGTGGCTGAACAAACACGTGGGTGGAAGGGCCATCCCGGTCGTAACTCGAGAATATACCCCAGGTTCCCGCCGCAACTCGAGAAAAACCATGAGACTTCCCCCTCGATGCGAGATGAGGCCCGATTCCCCTGTACTGCGTGCAGAGCAATTCCGTCTTGCACATCACACATGAAAGGAGCCTTGATTTCCTTGATGGCACTCCAGAGAAACCCCAAGAACACTGTTTCAAGGCTAGAGGGATCCTGAGGTCACTGTAGCAACACGAAAGAACTCTGTGGACCAAAAATCAACTCGAAAAGAGAGGTTAGTCCCTGGATTCGTCTCCAGAGGAATACCACCTTACCACAAGCACCTCAAGAGGAGGCTTCTCTCAGCTCTAGGTATGTGAGAGGGACCCTGAGTTTGCGGCCTCAAGTGGAATGGACACCGCGATGCCCTGACTCGAAGTAAGGCCGGATATCCCTGCAGTGACTTCAATGCAGGCTCGTCTTGCATCTCCCAGGACGAAAAGATGTCTGAATCCCCTGTGGAAAGCACAGAGAAAGACTTAGTTCCCCACCTCATCGCGACCGATAGCCTCACATCCCTTGAAAACTCCAGAGGTACGCGGAGATCAGTGCCTCCAAAGGAGACGATGCCTGACTCCTCGTGAAACTTGATAGGAGTCCCAGGTTTCCTGTGGCACGTGGAAAGGGACCCTTGGTCTCCCGCCTCAGCTGGAGAGGCGTCCCAATTGCCTTGCCAAGCCTCGAGGAGAATTCCGAGTTGTGTCTCGCAACTAGGCAAGAGTCCTGACGTGGCTGAACAAACACGTGTGTGGAAGGGCCATCGCCGTCGTAACTCGAGAATATACCCCAGGTTCCCGCCGCACCTCGAGAAAAACCATGAGACTTCCCTCTCGCCGCGAGATGAGGCCCGATTCCCCTGCACTGCGTGCAGAGCAATTCCGTGTTGCACATCACACATGAAAGGAGCCTTGATTTCCTTCATGGCACTCCAGAGAAACCCCAAGAACACTGTTTCAAGGCTAGAGGGATCCTGAGGTCACTGTAGCAACACGAAAGATCTCCGTGGATCAAAAATCAACTCGAGATGAGAGGTTAGTCCCTGGCTTCGACTCCAGAGGAA
Organism: Cervus elaphus; assembly: GCF_910594005.1. Classification (NCBI taxonomy): domain Eukaryota; kingdom Metazoa; phylum Chordata; class Mammalia; order Artiodactyla; family Cervidae; genus Cervus; species Cervus elaphus. Next base: position 7,212,012 of record NC_057834.1, on the reverse strand, counting down.
TACCACCTTACCACAAGCACCTCAAGAGAAGGCTTCTCTCAGCTCTAGGTATGTGAGAGGGACCCTGAGTTTGCGGCCTCAAGTGGAATGGACAACGCGATGCCCTGACTCGAAATAAGGCCGGATATCCCTGCAGTGACTTGAATGCAGGCTCGTCTTGCATTTCCCAAGACGAAAGGGTGTCTGAATCCCCTGTGGAGACCACAGAGAAAGACCTAGTTCCCCACCTCATCGCGACCGCAGGCCTCACATCCTTTGAAAACTCCAGAGGTACGCGGAGATCAGTGCCTCCAAAGGAGACGATGCCTGACTCCTCGTGAAACTTGATAGGAGTCCCAGGATTCTTGTGGCACGTGGAAAGGGACCCTTGGTCTCCCGCCTCAGCTGGAGAGGCGTTCCAATTGCCCTTCCAAGCCTCGAGGAGAATACCGAGTTGTCCCTCGCAACTAGGCAGGAGTCCTGACGTGGCTGAACAAACACGTGGGTGGAAGGGCCATCCCGGTCGTAACTCGAGAATATACCCCAGGTTCCCGCCGCAACTCGAGAAAAACCATGAGACTTCCCCCTCGATGCGAGATGAGGCCCGATTCCCCTGTACTGCGTGCAGAGCAATTCCGTCTTGCACATCACACATGAAAGGAGCCTTGATTTCCTTGATGGCACTCCAGAGAAACCCCAAGAACACTGTTTCAAGGCTAGAGGGATCCTGAGGTCACTGTAGCAACACGAAAGAACTCTGTGGACCAAAAATCAACTCGAAAAGAGAGGTTAGTCCCTGGATTCGTCTCCAGAGGAATACCACCTTACCACAAGCACCTCAAGAGGAGGCTTCTCTCAGCTCTAGGTATGTGAGAGGGACCCTGAGTTTGCGGCCTCAAGTGGAATGGACACCGCGATGCCCTGACTCGAAATAAGGCCGGATATCCCTGCAGTGACTTCAATGCAGGCTCGTCTTGCATCTGCCAGGACGAAAGGATGTCTGAATCCCCTGTGGAAAGCACAGAGAAAGACTTAGTTCCCCACCTCATCGCGACCGATAGCCTCACATCCTTTGAAAACTCCAGAGGTACGCGGAGATCAGTGCCTCCAAAGGAGACGATGCCTGACTCCTCGTGAAACTTGATAGGAGTCCCAGGATTCCTGTGGCACTTGGAAAGGGACACTTGGTCTCCCGCCTCAGCTGGAGAGGCGTCCTAATTGCCCTGCAAAGCCTTGAGGAGAATCCCGAGTTGTCCCTCGCAACTAGGTAGGAGTCCTGACGTCGCTGATGAAACACGTGGGTGGAAGGGCCATCCCCGTCGTAACTCGAGAATATACCCCAGGTTCCCGCCGCAACTCGAGAATAACCATGAGACTTCCCCCTCGCCGCGAGATGAGGCCCGATTCCCCTGCACTGCGTGCAGAGCAATTCAGTGTTGCACATCACACATGAAAGGAGCCTTGATTTCCTTGATGGCACTCCAGAGAAACCCCAAGAACACTGATTCAAGGCTAGAGGGATCCTGAGGTCACTGTAGCAACACGAAACAGCTCCGTGGGCCAAAAATCAACTCGAGATGAGAGGTTAGTCCCTGGCTTCGACTCCAGAGGAATACCACATTACCACAAGCACCTCAAGAGGAGGCTTCTCTCAGCTCTAGGTATGTGAGAGGGACCCTGAGTTTGCGGCCTCAAGTGGAATGGACACCGCGATGCCCTGACGCGAAATAAGGCTGGATATCCCTGCAGTGACTTGAATGCAGGCTCGTCTTGCATCTCCCAAGATGAAAGGATGTCTGAATCCCCTGTGGAGACCACAGAGAAAGACCTAGTTCCCCACCTCATCGCGACCGGAGGCCTCACATCCTTTGAAAACTCCAGAGGTACGCGGAGATCAGTGCCTCCAAAGGAGACGATGCCTGACTCCTCGTGAAACTTGATAGGAGTCCCAGGATTCCTGTGGCACGTGGAAAGGGACCCTTGGTCTCCCGCCTCAGCTGGAGAGGCGTCCCAATTGCCTTGCCAAGCCTCGAGGAGAATCCCGAGTTGTGTCTCGCAACTAGGCAAGAGTCCTGCCGTGGCTGAACAAACACGTGGGTGGAAGGGCCATCCCCGTCGTAACTCGAGAATATACCCCAGGTTCCCGGCGCAACTCGAGAAAAACCATGAGACTTCCCCCTCGCCGCGAGATGAGGCCCGATTCCCCTGCACTGCATGCAGAGCAATTCCGTGTTGCACATCACACATGAAAGGAGCCTTGATTTCCTTCATGGCACTCCAGAGAAACCCCAAGAACACTGTTTCAAGGCTAGAGGGATCCTGAGGTCACTGTAGCAACACGAAAGAGCTCCGTGGACCAAGAATCAACTCGAGATGAGAGGTTAGTCCCTGGCTTCGACTCCAGAGGAATACCACCTTACCACAAGCACCTCAAGAGGAGGCTTCTCTCAGCTCTAGGTATGTGAGAGGGACCCTGAGTTTGGGGCCTCAAGTGGAATGGACACCGCGATGCCCTGACTCGAAATAAGGCCGGATATCCCTGCAGTGACTGGAATGCAGGCTCGTCTTGCATCTCCTAAGACGAAAGGGTGTCTGAATCCCCTGTGGAGACCACAGAGCAAGACCTAGTTCCCCACCTCATCGCGACAGGAGGCCTCAAATCCTTTGAAAACTCCAGAGGTATGCGGAGATCAGTGCCTCCAAAGGAGACGATGCCTGACTCCTTCTGAAACTTGATAGGAGACCCAGGATTCCTGTGGCACATGGAAAGGGACACTTGGTCTCCCGCCTCAGCTGGAGAGGCGTCCCAATTGCCCTGCCAAGCCTCGAGGAGAATCACGAGTTGTCCCTCGCAACTAGGCAGGAGTCCTGACATGGCTGAACACACACGTGTGTGGAAGGGCCATCCCCGTCGTAACTCGAGAATATACCCCAGGTTCCCGCCGCAACTCGAGAAAAACCATGAGACTTCCCCCTCGCCGCGAGATGAGGCCCGATTCCCCTGCACTGCGTGCAGAGCAATTCCGTGTTGCACATCACATATTAAAGGAGCCTTGATTTCCTTGATGGCACTCCAGAGAAACCCCAAGAACACTGTTTCAAGGCTAGAGGGATCCTGAGGTCCCTGTAGCAACACGAAAGAGCTCCGTGGACCAAGAATCAACAGGAGATGAGAGGTTAGTCCCAGGCTTCGACTCCTGAGGAATACCACCTTACCACAAGCACCTCAAGAGGAGGCTTCTCTCAGCTCTAGGTATGTGAGAGGGACCCTGAGTTTGCGGCCTCAAGTGGAATGGACACCGCGATGCCCTGACTCGAAATAAGGCCGGATATCCCTGCAGTGACTTGAATGCAGGCTCGTCTTGCATTTCCCAAGACGAAAGGGTGTCTGAATCCCCTGTGGAGACCACAGAGAAAGACCTAGTTCCCCACCTCATCGCGACCGCAGGCCTCACATCCTTTGAAAACTCCAGAGGTACGCGGAGATCAGTGCCTCCAAAGGAGACGATGCCTGACTCCTCGTGAAACTTGATAGGAGTCCCAGGATTCTTGTGGCACGTGGAAAGGGACCCTTGGTCTCCCGCCTCAGCTGGAGAGGCGTTCCAATTGCCCTTCCAAGCCTCGAGGAGAATACCGAGTTGTCCCTCGCAACTAGGCAGGAGTCCTGACGTGGCTGAACAAACACGTGGGTGGAAGGGCCATCCCGGTCGTAACTCGAGAATATACCCCAGGTTCCCGCCGCAACTCGAGAAAAACCATGAGACTTCCCCCTCGATGCGAGATGAGGCCCGATTCCCCTGTACTGCGTGCAGAGCAATTCCGTCTTGCACATCACACATGAAAGGAGCCTTGATTTCCTTGATGGCACTCCAGAGAAACCCCAAGAACACTGTTTCAAGGCTAGAGGGATCCTGAGGTCACTGTAGCAACACGAAAGAACTCTGTGGACCAAAAATCAACTCGAAAAGAGAGGTTAGTCCCTGGATTCGTCTCCAGAGGAATACCACCTTACCACAAGCACCTCAAGAGGAGGCTTCTCTCAGCTCTAGGTATGTGAGAGGGACCCTGAGTTTGCGGCCTCAAGTGGAATGGACACCGCGATGCCCTGACTCGAAGTAAGGCCGGATATCCCTGCAGTGACTTCAATGCAGGCTCGTCTTGCATCTCCCAGGACGAAAAGATGTCTGAATCCCCTGTGGAAAGCACAGAGAAAGACTTAGTTCCCCACCTCATCGCGACCGATAGCCTCACATCCCTTGAAAACTCCAGAGGTACGCGGAGATCAGTGCCTCCAAAGGAGACGATGCCTGACTCCTCGTGAAACTTGATAGGAGTCCCAGGTTTCCTGTGGCACGTGGAAAGGGACCCTTGGTCTCCCGCCTCAGCTGGAGAGGCGTCCCAATTGCCTTGCCAAGCCTCGAGGAGAATTCCGAGTTGTGTCTCGCAACTAGGCAAGAGTCCTGACGTGGCTGAACAAACACGTGTGTGGAAGGGCCATCGCCGTCGTAACTCGAGAATATACCCCAGGTTCCCGCCGCACCTCGAGAAAAACCATGAGACTTCCCTCTCGCCGCGAGATGAGGCCCGATTCCCCTGCACTGCGTGCAGAGCAATTCCGTGTTGCACATCACACATGAAAGGAGCCTTGATTTCCTTCATGGCACTCCAGAGAAACCCCAAGAACACTGTTTCAAGGCTAGAGGGATCCTGAGGTCACTGTAGCAACACGAAAGATCTCCGTGGATCAAAAATCAACTCGAGATGAGAGGTTAGTCCCTGGCTTCGACTCCAGAGGAATACCACCTTACCACAAGCACCTCAAGAGAAGGCTTCTCTCAGCTCTAGGTATGTGAGAGGGACCCTGAGTTTGCGGCCTCAAGTGGAATGGACACCGCGATGCCCTGACTCGAAATAAGGCCGGATATCCCTGCAGTGACTGGAATGCAGGCTCGTCTTGCATCTCCCAAGACGAAAGGGTGTCTGAATCCCCTGTGGAGACCACAGAGAAAGACCTAGTTCCCCACCTCATCGCGACAGGAGGCCTCAAATCCTTTGAAAACTCCAGAGGTACGCGGAGATCAGTGCCTCCAAAGGAAACGATGCCTGACTCCTCGTGAAACTTGATAGGAGTCCCAGGATTCCTGTGGCACGTGGAAAGGGACACTTGGTCTCCCGTCTCAGCTGGAGAGGCGTCCCAATTGCCCTGCAAAGCCTCGAGGAGAATCCCGATTTGTCCCTCGCAACTAGGCAGGAGTCCTGACGTCGCTGAAGAAACACGTGGGTGGAAGGGCCATCCCCATCGTAACTCGAGAATATACCCCAGGTTCCCGCCGCAACTCGAGAAAAACCATGAGACTTCCCCCTCGCCGCGAGATGAGGCCCGATTCCCCAGCACTGCGTGCAGAGCAATTCCGTGTTGCACATCACATATTAAAGGAGCCTTGATTTCCTTGATGGCACTCCAGAGAAACCCCAAGAACACTGTTTCAAGGCTAGAGGGATCCTGAGGTCCCTGTAGCAACACGAAAGAGCTCCGTGGACCAAGAATCAACAGGAGATGAGAGGTTAGTCCCAGGCTTCGACTCCTGAGGAAAACCACCTTACCACAAGCACCTCAAGAGGAGGCTTCTCTCAGCTCTAGGTATGTGAGAGGGACCCTGAGTTTGCGGCCTCAAGTGGAATGGACACCGCGATGCCCTGACTCGAAATAAGGCCGGATATCCCTGCAGTGACTTGAATGCAGGCTCGTCTTGCATTTCCCAAGACGAAAGGGTGTCTGAATCCCCTGTGGAGACCACAGAGAAAGACCTAGTTCCCCACCTCATCGGGACCGCAGGCCTCACATCCTTTGAAAACTCCAGAGGTACGCGGAGATCAGTGCCTCCAAAGGAGACGATGCCTGACTCCTCGTGAAACTTGATAGGAGTCCCAGGATTCTTGTGGCACGTGGAAAGGGACCCTTGGTCTCCCGCCTCAGCTGGAGAGGCGTTCCAATTGCCCTTCCAAGCCTCGAGGAGAATACCGAGTTGTCCCTCGCAACTAGGCAGGAGTCCTGACGTGGCTGAACAAACACGTGGGTGGAAGGGCCATCCCGGTCGTAACTCGAGAATATACCCCAGGTTCCCGCCGCAACTCGAGAAAAACCATGAGACTTCCCCCTCGATGCGAGATGAGGCCCGATTCCCCTGTACTGCGTGCAGAGCAATTCCGTCTTGCACATCACACATGAAAGGAGCCTTGATTTCCTTGATGGCACTCCAGAGAAACCCCAAGAACACTGTTTCAAGGCTAGAGGGATCCTGAGGTCACTGTAGCAACACGAAAGAACTCTGTGGACCAAAAATCAACTCGAAAAGAGAGGTTAGTCCCTGGATTCGTCTCCAGAGGAATACCACCTTACCACAAGCACCTCAAGAGGAGGCTTCTCTCAGCTCTAGGTATGTGAGAGGGACCCTGAGTTTGCGGCCTCAAGTGGAATGGACACCGCGATGCCCTGACTCGAAATAAGGCCGGATATCCCTGCAGTGACTTCAATGCAGGCTCGTCTTGCATCTCCCAGGACGAAAAGATGTCTGAATCCCCTGTGGAAAGCACAGAGAAAGACTTAGTTCCCCACCTCATCGCGACCGATAGCCTCACATCCCTTGAAAACTCCAGAGGTACGCGGAGACCAGTGCCTCCAAAGGAGACGATGCCTGACTCCTCGTGAAACTTGATAGGAGTCCCAGGTTTCCTGTGGCACGTGGAAAGGGACCCTTGGTCTCCCGCCTCAGCTGGAGAGGCGTCCCAATTGCCTTGCCAAGCCTCGAGGAGAATTCCGAGTTGTGTCTCGCAACTAGGCAAGAGTCCTGACGTGGCTGAACAAACACGTGTGTGGAAGGGCCATCGCCGTCGTAACTCGAGAATATACCCCAGGTTCCCGCCGCACCTCGAGAAAAACCATGAGACTTCCCTCTCGCCGCGAGATGAGGCCCGATTCCCCTGCACTGCGTGCAGAGCAATTCCGTGTTGCACATCACACATGAAAGGAGCCTTGATTTCCTTCATGGCACTCCAGAGAAACCCCAAGAACACTGTTTCAAGGCTAGAGGGATCCTGAGGTCACTGTAGCAACACGAAAGATCTCCGTGGATCAAAAATCAACTCGAGATGAGAGGTTAGTCCCTGGCTTCGACTCCAGAGGAATACCACCTTACCACAAGCACCTCAAGAGAAGGCTTCTCTCAGCTCTAGGTATGTGAGAGGGACCCTGAGTTTGCGGCCTCAAGTGGAATGGACACCGCGATGCCCTGACTCGAAATAAGGCCGGATATCCCTGCAGTGACTGGAATGCAGGCTCGTCTTGCATCTCCCAAGACGAAAGGGTGTCTGAATCCCCTGTGGAGACCACAGAGAAAGACCTAGTTCCCCACCTCATCGCGACAGGAGGCCTCAAATCCTTTGAAAACTCCAGAGGTACGCGGAGATCAGTGCCTCCAAAGGAAACGATGCCTGACTCCTCGTGAAACTTGATAGGAGTCCCAGGATTCCTGTGGCACGTGGAAAGGGACACTTGGTCTCCCGTCTCAGCTGGAGAGGCGTCCCAATTGCCCTGCAAAGCCTCGAGGAGAATCCCGATTTGTCCCTCGCAACTAGGCAGGAGTCCTGACGTCGCTGAAGAAACACGTGGGTGGAAGGGCCATCCCCATCGTAACTCGAGAATATACCCCAGGTTCCCGCCGCAACTCGAGAAAAACCATGAGACTTCCCCCTCGCCGCGAGATGAGGCCCGATTCCCCTGCACTGCGTGCAGAGCAATTCCGTGTTGCACATCACACATGAAAGGAGCCTTGATTTCCTTGATGGCACTCCAGAGAAACCCCAAGAACACTGTTTCAAGGTTGGAGGGATCCTGAGGTCACTGTAGCAACACGAAAGAGCTCCGTGGACCAAGAATCAACACGAGATGAGAGGTTAGTCCCTGGCTTCGACTCCTGAGGAATACCACCTTACCACAAGCACCTCAAGAGGAGGCTTCTCTCAGCTCTAGGTATGTGAGAGGGATCCTGAGTTTCCGGCCTCAAGTGGAATGGACACCGCGATGCCCTGACTCGAAATAAGGCCGGATATCCCTGCAGTGACTTGAATGCAGGCTCGTCTTGCATCTCCCAAGAAGAAAGGATGTCTGAATCCCCTGTGGAGACCACAGAGAAAGACCTAGTTCCCCACCTCATCGCGACTGGAGGCCTCACATCCTTTGAAAACTCCAGAGGTACGCGGAGATCAGTGCCTCCAAAGGAGACGATGCCTGACTCCTCGTGAAACTTGATAGGAGTCCCAGGATTCTTGTGGCACGTGGAAAGGGACCCTTGGTCTCCCGCCTCAGCTGGAGAGGCGTTCCAATTGCCCTGCCAAGCCTCGAGGAGAATCCCGAGTTGTCCCTCGCAACTAGGCAGGAGTCCTGACGTGGCTGAAGAAACACGTGGGTGGAAGGGCCATCCCCGTCGTAACTCGAGAATATACCCCAGGTTCCCGCCGCAACTCGAGAAAAACCATGAGACTTCCCCCTCAATGCGAGATGAGGCCCGATTCCCCTATACTGCGTGCAGAGCAATTCCGTCTTGCACATCACACATGAAAGGAACCTTGATTTCCTTCATGGCACTCCAGAGAAACCCCAAGAACACTGTTTCAAGGATAGAGGGATCCTGAGGTCACTGTAGCAACACGAAAGAACTCTGTGGACCAAAAATCAACTCGAAAAGAGAGGTTAGTCCCTGGATTCGTCTCCAGAGGAATACCACCTTACGACAAGCACCTCAAGAGGAGGCTTCTCTCAGCTCTAGGTATGTGAGAGGGACCCTGAGTTTGCGGCCTCAAGTGGAATGGACACCACGATGCCCTGACTCGAAATAAGGCCGGATATCCCTGCAGTGACTTCAATGCAGGCTCGTCTTGCATCTCCCAGGACGAAAGGATGTCTGAATCCCCTATGGAAAGCACAGAGAAAGACTTAGTTCCCCACCTCATCGCGACCGGAGGCCTCACAACCTTTGCAAACTCCAGAGGTACGCGGAGATCAGTGCCTCCAAAGGAGACGATGCCTGACTCCTCGTGAAACTTGATAGGAGTCCCACGATTCCTGTGGCACTTGGAAAGGGACACTTCGTCTCCCGCCTCAGCTGAAGAGGCGTCCCAATTGCCCTGCCAAGCCTCGAGGAGAATCCAGAGTTGTCCCTCGCAACTAGGCAGGAGTCCTGACGTCACTGAAGAAACACGTGGGTGGAAGGGCCATCCCCATCGTAACTCGAGAATATACCCCAGGTTCCCGCCGCAACTCGAGAAAAACCATGAGACTTCCCCCTCGCCGCGAGATGAGGCCCGATTCCCCTGCACTGCATGCAGAGCAATTCCGTGTTGCACATCACACATGAAAGGAGCCTTGATTTCCTTCATGGCACTCCAGAGAAACCCCAAGAACACTGTTTCAAGGCTAGAGGGATCCTGAGGTCACTGTAGCAACACGAAAGAGCTCCGTGGGCCAAAAATCAACTCGAGATGAGAGGTTAGTCCCTGGCTTCGACTCCAGAGGAATACCACCTTACCACAAGCACCTCAAGAGGAGGCTTCTCTCAGCTCTAGGTATGTGAGAGGGACCCTGAGTTTGGGGCCTCAAGTGGAATGGACACCGCGATGCCCTGACTCGAAATAAGGCCGGATATCCCTGCAGTGACTGGAATGCAGGCTCGTCTTGCATCTCCCAAGACGAAAGGGTGTCTGAATCCCCTGTGGAGACCACAGAGCAAGACCTAGTTCCCCACCTCATCGCGACAGGAGGCCTCAAATCCTTTGAAAACTCCAGAGGTATGCGGAGATCAGTGCCTCCAAAGGAGACGATGCCTGACTCCTTCTGAAACTTGATAGGAGACCCAGGATTCCTGTGGCACATGGAAAGGGACCCTTGGTCTCCCGCCTCAGCTGGAGAGGCGTCCCAATTGCCCTGCCAAGCCTCGAGGAGAATCACGAGTTGTCCCTCGCAACTAGGCAGGAGTCCTGACATGGCTGAACACACACGTGTGTGGAAGGGCCATCCCCGTCGTAACTCGAGAATATACCCCAGGTTCCCGCCGCAACTCGAGAAAAACCATGAGACTTCCCCCTCGCCGCGAGATGAGGCCCGATTCCCCTGCACTGCGTGCAGAGCAATTCCGTGTTGCACATCACATATTAAAGGAGCCTTGATTTCCTTGATGGCACTCCAGAGAAACCCCAAGAACACTGTTTCAAGGCTAGAGGGATCCTGAGGTCCCTGTAGCAACACGAAAGAGCTCCGTGGACCAAGAATCAACAGGAGATGAGAGGTTAGTCCCAGGCTTCGACTCCTGAGGAATACCACCTTACCACAAGCACCTCAAGAGGAGGCTTCTCTCAGCTCTAGGTATGTGAGAGGGACCCTGAGTTTGCGGCCTCAAGTGGAATGGACACCGCGATGCCCTGACTCAAAATAAGGCCGGATATCCCTGCAGTGACTTGAATGCAGGCTCGTCTTGCATCTCCCAAGAAGAAAGCATGTCTGAATCCCCTGTGGAGACCACAGAGAAAGACCTAGTTCCCCACCTCATCGCGACCGCAGGCCTCACATCCTTTGAAAACTCCAGAGGTACGCGGAGATCAGTGCCTCCAAAGGAGACGATGCCTGACTCCTCGTGAAACTTGATAGGAGTCCCACGATTCCTGTGGCACTTGGAAAGGGACACTTCGTCTCCCGCCTCAGCTGAAGAGGCGTCCCAATTGCCCTGCCAAGCCTCGAGGAGAATCCAGAGTTGTCCCTCGCAACTAGGCAGGAGTCCTGACGTCACTGAAGAAACACGTGGGTGGAAGGGCCATCCCCATCGTAACTCGAGAATATACCCCAGGTTCCCGCCGCAACTCGAGAAAAACCATGAGACTTCCCCCTCGCTGCGAGATGAGGCCCGATTCCCCTGCACTGCATGCAGAGCAATTCCGTGTTGCACATCACACATGAAAGGAGCCTTGATTTCCTTCATGGCACTCCAGAGAAACCCCAAGAACACTGTTTCAAGGCTAGAGGGATCCTGAGGTCACTGTAGCAACACGAAAGAGCTCCGTGGGCCAAAAATCAACTCGAGATGAGAGGTTAGTCCCTGGCTTCGACTCCAGAGGAATACCACCTTACCACAAGCACCTCAAGAGGAGGCTTCTCTCAGCTCTAGGTATGTGAGAGGGACCCTGATTTTGGGGCCTCAAGTGGAATGGACACCGCGATGCCCTGACTCGAAATAAGGCCGGATATCCCTGCAGTGACTGGAATGCAGGCTCGTCTTGCATCTCCCAAGACGAAAGGGTGTCTGAATCCCCTGTGGAGACCACAGAGCAAGACCTAGTTCCCCACCTCATCGCGACAGGAGGCCTCAAATCCTTTGAAAACTCCAGAGGTATGCGGAGATCAGTGCCTCCAAAGGAGACGATGCCTGACTCCTTCTGAAACTTGATAGGAGACCCAGGATTCCTGTGGCACATGGAAAGGGACCCTTGGTCTCCCGCCTCAGCTGGAGAGGCGTCCCAATTGCCCTGCCAAGCCTCGAGGAGAATCACGAGTTGTCCCTCGCAACTAGGCAGGAGTCCTGACATGGCTGAACACACACGTGTGTGGAAGGGCCATCCCCGTCGTAACTCGAGAATATACCCCAGGTTCCCGCCGCAACTCGAGAAAAACCATGAGACTTCCCCCTCGCCGCGAGATGAGGCCCGATTCCCCTGCACTGCGTGCAGAGCAATTCCGTGTTGCACATCACATATTAAAGGAGCCTTGATTTCCTTGATGGCACTCCAGAGAAACCCCAAGAACACTGTTTCAAGGCTAGAGGGATCCTGAGGTCCCTGTAGCAACACGAAAGAGCTCCGTGGACCAAGAATCAACAGGAGATGAGAGGTTAGTCCCAGGCTTCGACTCCTGAGGAATACCACCTTACCACAAGCACCTCAAGAGGAGGCTTCTCTCAGCTCTAGGTATGTGAGAGGGACCCTGAGTTTGCGGCCTCAAGTGGAATGGACACCGCGATGCCCTGACTCAAAATAAGGCCGGATATCCCTGCAGTGACTTGAATGCAGGCTCGTCTTGCATCTCCCAAGAAGAAAGCATGTCTGAATCCCCTGTGGAGACCACAGAGAAAGACCTAGTTCCCCACCTCATCGCGACCGCAGGCCTCACATCCTTTGAAAACTCCAGAGGTACGCGGAGATCAGTGCCTCCAAAGGAGACGATGCCTGACTCCTCGTGAAACTTGATAGGAGTCCCAGGATTCTTGTGGCACGTGGAAAGGGACCCTTGGTCTCCCGCCTCAGCTGGAGAGGCGTTCCAATTGCCCTTCCAAGCCTCGAGGAGAATACCGAGTTGTCCCTCGCAACTAGGCAGGAGTCCTGACGTGGCTGAACAAACACGTGGGTGGAAGGGCCATCCCCGTCGTAACTCGAGAATATACCCCAGGTTCCCGCCGCAACTCGAGAAAAACCATGAGACTTCCCCCTCGATGCGAGATGAGGCCCGATTCCCCTGTACTGCGTGCAGAGCAATTCCGTCTTGCACATCACACATGAAAGGAGCCTTGATTTCCTTCATGGCACTCCAGAGAAACCCCAAGAACACTGTTTCAAGGCTAGAGGGATCCTGAGGTCACTGTAGCAACACGAAAGAACTCTGTGGACCAAAAATCAACTCGAAAAGAGAGGTTAGTCCCTGGATTCGTCTCCAGAGGAATACCACCTTACCACAAGCACCTCAAGAGGAGGCTTCTCTCAGCTCTAGGTATGTGAGAGGGACCCTGAGTTTGCGGCCTCAAGTGGAATGGACACCGCGATGCCCTGACTCGAAATAAGGCCGGATATCCCTGCAGTGACTTCAATGCAGGCTCGTCTTGCATCTCCCAGGACGAAAGGATGTCTGAATCCCCTGTGGAAAGCACAGAGAAAGACTTAGTTCCCCACCTCATCGCGACCGATAGCCTCACATCCTTTGAAAACTCCAGAGGTACGCGGAGATCAGTGCCTCCAAAGGAGACGATGCCGGACTCCTCGTGAAACTTGATAGGAGTCCCAGGATTCCTGTGGCACTTGGAAAGGGACACTTGGTCTCCCGCCTCAGCTGGAGAGGCATCCCAATTGCCCTGCAAAGCCTCGAGGAGAATCCCGAGTTGTCCCTCGCAACTAGGCAGGAGTCCTGACGTCGCTGACGAAACACGTGGGTGGAAGGGCCATCCCCGTCGTAACTCGAGAATATACCCCAGGTTTCCGCCGCAACTCGAGAAAAACCATGAGACTTCCCCCTCGCCGCGAGATGAGGCCCGATTCCCCTGCACTGCGTGCAGAGCAATTCCGTGTTGCACATCACACATGAAAGGAGCCTTGATTTCCTTGATGGCACTCCAGAGAAACCCCGAGAACACTGTTTCAAGGCTAGAGGGATCCTGAGGTCACTGTAGCAACACGAAAGACCTCCGTGGGCCAAAAATCAACTCGAGATGAGAGGTTAGTCCCTGGCTTCGACTCCAGAGGAATACCACCTTACCACAAGCACCTCAAGAGGAGGCATCTCTCAGCTCTAGGTATGTGAGAGGGACCCTGAGTTTGCGGCCTCAAGTGGAATGGACACCGCGATGGCCTGACGCGAAATAAGGCCGGATATCCCTGCAGTGACTTGAATGCAGGCTCGTCTTGCTCTCCCAAGATGAAAGGATGTCTGAATCCCCTGTGGAGACCACAGAGAAACAACTAGTTCCCCACCTCATCGCGACCGGAGGCCTCACATCCTTTGAAAACTCCAGAGGTACGCGGAGATCAGTGCCTCCAAAGGAGACGATGCCTGACTCCTCGTGAAACTTGATAGGAGTCCCAGGATTCCTGTGGCACGTGGAAAGGGACCCTTGGTCTCCCGCCTCAGATGGAGAGGCGTCCCAATTGCCTTGCCAAGCCTCGAGGAGAATCCCGAGTTGTCCCTCGCAACTAGGCAGGAGTCCTGACGTGGCTGAAGAAACACGTGTGTGGAAGGGCCATCCCCGTCGTAACTCGAGAATATACCCCAGGTTTCCGCCGCAACTCGAGAAAAACCATGAGACTTCCCCTTCGATGCGAGATGGGGCCCGATTCCCCTGTACTGCGTGCAGAGCAATTCCGTCTTGCACATCACACATGAAAGGAGCCTTGATTTCCTTGATGGCACTCCAGAGAAACCCCAAGAACACTGTTTCCAGGATAGAGGGATCCTGAGGTCACTGTAGCAACACGAAAGAACTCTGTGGACCAAAAATCAACTCGAAAAGAGAGGTTAGTCCCTGGATTCGTCTCCAGAGGAATACCACCTTACCACAAGCACCTCAAGAGGAGGCTTCTCTCAGCTCTAGGTATGTGAGAGGGACCCTGAGTTTGCGGCCTCAAGTGGAATGGACACCGCGATGCCCTGACTCGAAATAAGGCCGGATATCCCTGCAGTGACTTCAATGCAGGCTCGTCTTGCATCTCCCAGGACGAAAGGATGTCTGAATCCCCTGTGGAAAGCACAGAGAAAGACTTAGTTCCCCACCTCATCGCGACCGATAGCCTCACATCCTTTGAAAACTCCAGAGGTACGCGGAGATCAGTGCCTCCAAAGGAGACGATGCCTGACTCCTCGTGACACTTGATAGGAGTCCCAGGATTCCTGTGGCACTTGGAAAGGGACACTTGGTCTCCCGCCTCAGCTGGAGAGGCGTCCCAATTGCCCTGCCAAGCCTCGAGGAGAATCCAGAGTTGTCCCTCGCAACTAGGCAGGAGTCCTGACATGGCTGAACACACACGTGTGTGGAAGGGCCATCCCCGTCGTAACTCGAGAATATACCCCAGGTTCCCGCCGCAACTCGAGAAAAACCATGAGACTTCCCCCTCGCCGCGAGATGAGGCCCGATTCCCCTGCACTGCGTGCAGAGCAATTCCGTGTTGCACATCACACATGAAAGGAGCCTTGATTTCCTTGACGGCACTCCAGAGAAACCCCAAGAACACTGTTTCAAGGATAGAGGGATCCTGAGGTCACTGTAGCAACACAAAAGAGCTCCGTGGGCCAAAAATCAACTCGAGATGAGAGGTTAGTCCCTGGCTTCGACTCCAGAGGAATACCACCTTACCACAAGCACCTCAAGAGGAGGCTTCTCTCAGCTCTAGGTATGTGAGAGGGACCCTGAGTTTGCGGCCTCAAGTGGAATGGACACCGCGATGCCCTGACGCGAAATAAGGCTGGATATCCCTGCAATGACTTGAATGCAGGCTCGTCTTGCATCTCCCAAGATGAAAGGATGTCTGAATCCCCTGTGGAGACCACAGAGAAAGACCTAGTTCCCCACCTCATCGCGACCGGAGGCCTCACATCCTTTGAAAACTCCAGAGGTACGCGGAGATCAGTGCCTCCAAAGGAGACGATGCCTGACTCCTCGTGAAACTTGATAGGAGTCCCAGGATTCCTGTGGCACGTGGAAAGGGACCCTTGGTATCCCGCCTCAGCTGGAGAGGCGTCCCAAATGCCTTGCCAAGCCTCGAGGAGAATCCCGAGTTGTGTCTCGCAACTAGGCAAGAGTCCTGACGTGGCTGAACAAACACGTGTGTGGAAGGGCCATCCCCGTCGTAACTCGAGAATATACCCCAGGTTCCCGCCGCAACTCGAGAAAAACCATGAGACTTCCCCCTCGCCACGAGATGAGGCCCGATTCCCCTGCACTGCGTGCAGAGCAATTCTGTGTTGCACATCACACATGAAAGGAGCCTTGATTTCCTTGATGGCACTCCAGAGAAACCCCAAGAACACTGTTTCAAGGCTAGAGGGATCCTGAGGTCACTGTAGCAACACGAAAGAGCTCCGTGGACCAAAAATCAACTCGAGATGAGAGGTTAGTCCCTCGCTTCGACTCCAGAGGAATACCACCTTACCACAAGCACCTCAAGAGGAGGCTTCTCTCAGCTCTAGGTATGTGAGAGGGACCCTGAGTTTGCGGCCTCAAGTGGAATGGACACCGCGATGCCCTGACTCGAAATAAGGCCGGATATCCCTGCAGTGACTGGAATGCAGGCTCGTCTTGCATCTCCCAAGACGAAAGGGTGTCTGAATCCCCTGTGGAGACCACAGAGAAAGACTTAGTTCCCCACCTCATCGCGACAGGAGGCTTCAAATCCTTTGAAAACTCCAGAGGTATGGGGAGATCAGTGCCTCCAAAGGAGACGATGCCTGACTCCTCGTGAAACTTGATAGGAGTCCCAGGATTCCTGTGGCACTTGGAAAGGGACACTTGGTCTCCCGCCTCAGCTGGAGAGGCGTCCCAATTGCCCTGCCAAGCCTCGAGGAGAATCCAGAGTTGTCCCTCGCAACTAGGCAGGAGTCCTGACGTCGCTGTAGAAACACGTGGGTGGAAGGGCCATCCCCGTCGTAACTCGAGAATATACCCCAGGTTCCCGCCGCAACTCGAGAAAAACCATGAGACTTCCCCCTCGATGCGAGATGAGGCCCGATTCCCCTGTACTGCGTGCAGAGCAATTCCGTCTTGCACATCACACATGAAAGGAGCCTTGATTTCCTTCATGGCACTCCAGAGAAACCCCAAGAACACTGTTTCAAGGCTAGAGGGATCCTGAGGTCACTGTAGCAACACGAAAGAGCTCCGTGGACCAAGAATCAACACGAGATGAGAGGTTAGTCCCTGGCTTCGAATCCTGAGTAATACCACCTTACCACAAGCAGCTCAAGAGGAGGCTTCTCTCAGCTCTAGGTATGTGAGAGGGACCCTGAGTTTGCGGCCTCAAGTGGAATGGACACCGCGATGCCCTGACTCGAAATAAGGCCGGATATCCCTGCAGTGACTTCAATGCAGGCTCGTCTTGCATCTCCCAGGACAAAAGGATGTCTGAATCCCCTGTGGAAAGCACAGAGAAAGACTTAGTTCCCCACCTCATCGCGACCGATAGCCTCACATCCTTTGAAAACTCCAGAGGTACGCGGAGATCAGTGCCTCCAAAGGAGACGATGCCTGACTCCTCGTGAAACTTGATAGGAGTCCCAGGATTCCTGTGGCACGTGGAAAGGGACCCTTGGTCTCCCGCCTCAGCTGGAGAGGTGTCCCAATTGCCTTGCCAAGCCTCGAGGAGAATCCCGAGTTGTGTCTCACAACTAGGCAAGAGTCCTGACGTGGCTGAACAAACACGTGTGTGGAAGGGCCATCCCCGTCGTAACTCGAGAATATACCCCAGGTTCCCGCCGCAACTCGAGAAAAACCATGAGACTTCCCCCTCGCCGCGAGATGAGGCCCGATTCCCCTGCACTGCGTGCAGAGCAATTCTGTGTTGCACATCACACATGAAAGGAGCCTTGATTTCCTTCATGGCACTCCAGAGAAACCCCAAGAACACTGTTTCAAGGCTAGAGGGATCCTGAGGTCACTGTAGCAACACGAAAGAGCTCCGTGGGCCAAAAATCAACTCGAGATGAGAGGTTAGTCCCTGGCTTCGACTCCAGAGGAATACCACCTTACCACAAGCACCTCAAGAGGAGGCTTCTCTCAGCTCTAGGTATGTGAGAGGGATCCTGAGTTTGCGGCCTCAAGTGGAATGGACACCGCGATGCCCTGTCTCGAAAAAAGGCCGGATATCCCTGCAGTGACTGGAATGCAGGCTCGTCTTGCATCTCCCAAGACGAAAGGGTGTCTGAATCCCCTGTGGAGACCACAGAGAAAGACCTAGTTCCCCACCTCATCGCGACAGGAGGCCTCAAATCCTTTGAAAACTCCAGAGGTATGCGGAGATCAGTGCCTCCAAAGGAGACGATGCCTGACTCCTCGTGAAACTTGATAGGAGACCCAGGATTCCTGTGGCACGTGGAAAGGGACCCTTGGTCTCCCGTCTCAGCTGGAGAGGCGTCCCAATTGCCCTGCCAAGCCTCGAGGAGAATCCAGAGTTGTCCCTCGCAACTAGGCAGGAGTCCTGACATGGCTGAACACACACGTGTGTGGAAGGGCCATCCCCGTCGTAACTCGAGAATATACCCCAGGTTCCCGCCGCAACTCGAGAAAAACCAGGAGACTTCCCCCTCGCCGCGAGATGAGGCCCGATTCCCCTGCACTGCGTGCAGAGCAATTCTGTGTTGCACATCACACATGAAAGGAGCCTTGATTTCCTTCATGGCACTCCAGAGAAACCCCAAGAACACTGTTTCAAGGCTAGAGGGATCCTGAGGTCACTGTAGCAACACGAAAGAGCTCCGTGGACCAAGAATCAACACGAGATGCGAGGTTAGTCCCTAGCTTCGACTCCTGAGGAATACCACCTTACCACAAGCACCTCAAGAGGAGGCTTCTCTCAGCTCTAGGTATGTGAGAGGGATCCTGAGTTTGCGGCCTCAAGTGGAATGGACACCGCGATGCCCTGACTCGAAATAAGGCCGGATATCCCTGCAGTGACTTGAATGCAGGCTCGTCTTGCATCTCCCAAGAAGAAAGGATGTCTGAATCCCCTGTGGAGACCACAGAGAAACACCTAGTTCCCCACCTCATCGCGACCGGAGGCCTCACATCCTTTGAAAACTCCAGAGGTACGCGGAGATCAGTGCCTCCAAAGGAGACGATGTCTGACTCCTCGTGAAACTTGATAGGAGTCCCAGGATTCTTGTGGCACGTGGAAAGGGACCCTTGGTCTCCCGCCTCAGCTGGAGAGGCGTTCCAATTGCCCTGCCAAGCCTCGAGGAGAATCCCGAGTTGTCCCTCGCAACAAGGCAGGAGTCCTGACGTGGCTGAACAAACACGTGGGTGGAAGGGCCATCCCCGTCGTAACTCGAGAATATACCCCAGGTTCCCGCCGCAACTCGAGAAAAACCATGAGACTTCCCCCTCGATGCGAGATGAGGCCCGATTCCCCTGTACTGCGTGCAGAGCAATTCCGTCTTGCACATCACACATGAAAGGAGCCTTGATTTCCTTGATGGCACTCCAGAGAAAACCCAAGAACACTGTTTCAAGGCTAGAGGGATCCTGAGGTCTCTGTAGCAACACGAAAGAACTCTGTGGACCAAAAATCAACTCGAAAAGAGAGGTTAGTCCCTGGATTCGACTCCAGAGGAATACCACCTTACCACAAGCACCTCAAGAGGAGGCTTCTCTCAGCTCTAGGTATGTGAGAGGGACCCTGAGTTTGCGGCCTCAAGTGGAATGGACACCGCGATGCCCTGACTCGAAATAAGGCCGGATATCCCTGCAGTGACTTCAATGCAGGCTCGTCTTGCATCTCCCAGGACGAAAGGATGTCTGAATCCCCTGTGGAAAGCACAGAGAAAGACTTAGTTCCCCACCTCATCGCGACCGATAGCCTCACATCCTTTGAAAACTCCAGAGGTACGCGGAGATCAGTGCCTCCAAAGGAGACGATGCCTGACTCCTCGTGAAACTTGATAGGAGTCCCAGGATTCCTGTGGCACTTGGAAAGGGACACTTGGTCTCCCGCCTCAGCTGGAGAGGCGTCCCAATTGCCCTGCCAAGCCTCGAGGAGAATCCAGAGTTGTCCCTCGCAACTAGGCAGGAGTCCTGACGTCGCTGAAGAAACACGTGTGTGGACAGGCCATCCCCGTCGTAACTCGAGAATATACCCCAGGTTCCCGCCGCAACTCGAGAAAAACCATGAGACTTCCCCCTCGCCGCGAGATGAGGCCCGATTCCCCAGCACTGCGTGCAGAGCAATTCCGTGTTGCACATCACACATGAAAGGAGCCTTGATTTCCTTGATGACACTCCAGAGAAACCCCAAGAACACTGTTTCAAGGATAGAGGGATCCTGAGGTCACTGTAGCAACACGAAAGAGCTCCGTGGACCAAAAATCAACTCGAGATGAGAGGTTAGTCCCTGGCTTCGACTCCAGAGGAATACCACCATAGCACAAGCACCTCAAGAGGAGGCTTCTCTCAGCTCTAGGTATGTGAGAGGGACCCTGAGTTTGCGGCCTCAAGTGGAATGGACATCGCGATGCCCTGACTCGAAATAAGGCCGGATATCCCTGCAGTGACTTCAATGCAGGCTCGTCTTGCATCTCCCAAGAAGAAAGGATGTCTGAATCCCCTGTGGAGACCGCAGAGAAACACCTAGTTCCCCACCTCATCGCGACCGGAGGCCTCACATTCTTTGAAAACTCCAGAGGTACGCGGAGATCAGTGCCTCCAAAGGAGACGATGCCTGACTCCTCGTGAAACTTGATAGGAGTCCCAGGATTCTTGTGTCACGTGGAAAGGGACCCTTGGTCTCCCACCTCAGCTGGAGAGGCGTTCCAATTGCCCTGTCAAGCCTCGAGGAGAATCCCGAGTTGTCCCTCGCAACTAGGCAGGAGTCCTGACGTGGCTGAACAAACACGTGGGTGGAAGGGCCATCCCCGTCGTAACTCGAGAATATACCCCAGGTTCCCGCCGCAACTCGAGAAAAACCATGAGACTTCCCCCTCGATGCGAGATGAGGCCCGATTCCCCTGTACTGCATGCAGAGCAATTCCGTGTTGCACATCACACATGAAAGGAGCCTTGATTTCCTTGATGGCACTCCAGAGAAACCCCAAGAACACTGTTTCAAGGCTAGAGGGTTCCTGTGGTCACTGTAGCAACACGAAAGAGCTCCGTGGACCAAGAATCAACACGAGATGAGAGGTTAGTCCCTGGCTTCGACTCCTGAGGAATACCACCTTACCACAAGCACCTCAAGAGGAGGCTTCTCTCAGCTCTAGGTATGTGAGAGGGATCCTGAGATTGCGGCCTCAAGTGGAATGGACACCGCGATGCCCTGACTCGAAATAAGGCCGGATATCCCTGCAGTGACTTGAATGCAGGCTCGTCTTGCATCTCCCAAGAAGAAAGGATGTCTGAATCCCCTGTGGAGACCGCAGAGAAACACCTAGTTCCCCACCTCATCGCGACCGGAGGCCTCACATTCTTTGAAAACTCCAGAGGTACGCGGAGATCAGTGCCTCCAAAGGAGACGATGCCTGACTCCTCGTGAAACTTGATAGGAGTCCCAGGATTCTTGTGGCACGTGGAAAGGGACCCTTGGTCTCCCACCTCAGCTGGAGAGGCGTTCCAATTGCCCTGTCAAGCCTCGAGGAGAATCCCGAGTTGTCCCTCGCAACTAGGCAGGAGTCCTGACGTGGCTGAACAAACACGTGGGTGGAAGGGCCATCCCCGTCGTAACTCGAGAATATACCCCAGGTTCCCGCCGCAACTCGAGAAAAACCATGAGACTTCCCCCTCGATGCGAGATGAGGCCCGATTCCCCTGTACTGCATGCAGAGCAATTCCGTGTTGCACATCACACATGAAAGGAGCCTTGATTTCCTTGATGGCACTCCAGAGAAACCCCAAGAACACTGTTTCAAGGCTAGAGGGTTCCTGTGGTCACTGTAGCAACACGAAAGAGCTCCGTGGACCAAGAATCAACACGAGATGAGAGGTTAGTCCCTGGCTTCGACTCCTGAGGAATACCACCTTACCACAAGCACCTCAAGAGGAGGCTTCTCTCAGCTCTAGGTATGTGAGAGGGATCCTGAGATTGCGGCCTCAAGTGGAATGGACACCGCGATGCCCTGACTCGAAATAAGGCCGGATATCCCTGCAGTGACTTGAATGCAGGCTCGTCTTGCATCTCCCAAGAAGAAAGGATGTCTGAATCCCCAGTGGAGACCACAGAGAAACACCTAGTTCCCCACGGCATCGCTACCGGAAGCCTCACATCCTTTGAAAACTCCAGAGGTACGCGAAGATCAGTGCCTCCAAAGGAGACGATGCCTGACTCCTCGTGAAACTTTATAGGGGTCCCAGGATTCTTGTGGCACGTGGAAAGGGACCCTTGGTCTCCCGCCTCAGCTGGAGAGGCGTTCCAATTGCCCTGCCAAGCCTCGAGGAGAATCCCTAGTTGTCCCTCGCAACAAGGCAGGATTCCTGACGTGGCTGAACAAACACGTGGGTGGAAGGGCCATCCCCGTCGTAACTCGAGAATATACCCCAGGTTCCCGCCGCAACTCGAGAAAAACCATGAGACTTTCCCCTCGATGCGAGATGAGGCCCGATTCCCCTGTACTGCGTGCAGAGCAATTCCGTCTTGCACATCACACATGAAAGGAGCCTTGATTTCCTTCATGGCACTCCAGAGAAACCCCAAGAACACTGTTTCAAGGATAGAGGGATCCTGAGGTCACTGTAGCAACACGAAAGAACTCTGTGGACCAAAAATCAACTCGAAAAGAGAGGTTAGTCCCTGGATTCGTCTCCAGAGGAATACCACCTTACCACAAGCACCTCAAGAGGAGGCTTCTCTCAGCTCTAGGTATGTGAGAGGGACCCTGAGTTTGCGGCCTCAAGTGGAATGGACACCGCGATGCCCTGACTCGAAATAAGGCCGGATATCCCTGCAGTGACTGGAATGCAGGCTCGTCTTGCATCTCCCAAGACGAAAGGGTGTCTGAATCCCCTGTGGAGACCACAGAGAAAGACTTAGTTCCCCACCTCATCGCGACAGGAGGCTTCAAATCCTTTGAAAACTCCAGAGGTATGGGGAGATCAGTGCCTCCAAAGGAGACGATGCCTGACTCCTCGTGAAACTTGATAGGAGTCCCAGGATTCCTGTGGCACTTGGAAAGGGACACTTGGTCTCCCGCCTCAGCTGGAGAGGCGTCCCAATTGCCCTGCCAAGCCTCGAGGAGAATCCAGAGTTGTCCCTCGCAACTAGGCAGGAGTCCTGACGTCGCTGAAGAAACACGTGGGTGGAAGGGCCATCCCCGTCGTAACTCGAGAATATACCCCAGGTTCCCGCCGCAACTCGAGAAAAACCATGAGACTTCCCCCTCGATGCGAGATGAGGCCCGATTCCCCTGTACTGCGTGCAGAGCAATTCCGTCTTGCACATCACACATGAAAGGAGCCTTGATTTCCTTCATGGCACTCCAGAGAAACCCCAAGAACACTGTTTCAAGGCTAGAGGGATCCTGAGGTCACTGTAGCAACACGAAAGAGCTCCGTGGACCAAGAATCAACACGAGATGAGAGGTTAGTCCCTGGCTTCGAATCCTGAGTAATACCACCTTACCACAAGCAGCTCAAGAGGAGGCTTCTCTCAGCTCTAGGTATGTGAGAGGGACCCTGAGTTTGCGGCCTCAAGTGGAATGGACACCGCGATGCCCTGACTCGAAATAAGGCCGGATATCCCTGCAGTGACTTCAATGCAGGCTCGTCTTGCATCTCCCAGGACAAAAGGATGTCTGAATCCCCTGTGGAAAGCAAAGAGAAAGACTTAGTTCCCCACCTCATCGCGACCGATAGCCTCACATCCTTTGAAAACTTCAGAGGTACGCGGAGATCAGTGCCTCCAAAGGAGACGATGCCTGACTCCTCGTGAAACTTGATAGGAGTCCCAGG
Source organism: Cervus elaphus (assembly GCF_910594005.1). Lineage (NCBI taxonomy): Eukaryota > Metazoa > Chordata > Mammalia > Artiodactyla > Cervidae > Cervus > Cervus elaphus. The sequence goes on along the minus strand of NC_057834.1, from coordinate 7,188,589 downwards.
ATTCCTGTGGCACGTGGAAAGGGACCCTTGGTCTCCCGCCTCAGCTGGAGAGGTGTCCCAATTGCCTTGCCAAGCCTCGAGGAGAATCCCGAGTTGTGTCTCACAACTAGGCAAGAGTCCTGACGTGGCTGAACAAACACGTGTGTGGAAGGGCCATCCCCGTCGTAACTCGAGAATATACCCCAGGTTCCCGCCGCAACTCGAGAAAAACCATGAGACTTCCCCCTCGCCGCGAGATGAGGCCCGATTCCCCTGCACTGCGTGCAGAGCAATTCTGTGTTGCACATCACACATGAAAGGAGCCTTGATTTCCTTCATGGCACTCCAGAGAAACCCCAAGAACACTGTTTCAAGGCTAGAGGGATCCTGAGGTCACTGTAGCAACACGAAAGAGCTCCGTGGGCCAAAAATCAACTCGAGATGAGAGGTTAGTCCCTGGCTTCGACTCCAGAGGAATACCACCTTACCACAAGCACCTCAAGAGGAGGCTTCTCTCAGCTCTAGGTATGTGAGAGGGACCCTGAGTTTGCGGCCTCAAGTGGAATGGACACCGCGATGCCCTGACTCGAAATAAGGCCGGATATCCCTGCAGTGACTGGAATGCAGGCTCGTCTTGCATCTCCCAAGACGAAAGGGTGTCTGAATCCCCTGTGGAGACCACAGAGAAAGACCTAGTTCCCCACCTCATCGCGACAGGAGGCCTCAAATCCTTTGAAAACTCCAGAGGTATGCGGAGATCAGTGCCTCCAAAGGAGACGATGCCTGACTCCTCGTGAAACTTGATAGGAGACCCAGGATTCCTGTGGCACGTGGAAAGGGACCCTTGGTCTCCCGTCTCAGCTGGAGAGGCGTCCCAATTGCCCTGCCAAGCCTCGAGGAGAATCCAGAGTTGTCCCTCGCAACTAGGCAGGAGTCCTGACATGGCTGAACACACACGTGTGTGGAAGGGCCATCCCCGTCGTAACTCGAGAATATACCCCAGGTTCCCGCCGCAACTCGAGAAAAACCAGGAGACTTCCCCCTCTCCGCGAGATGAGGCCCGATTCCCCTGCACTGCGTGCAGAGCAATTCTGTGTTGCACATCACACATGAAAGGAGCCTTGATTTCCTTGATGGCACTCCAGAGAAACCCCAAGAACACTGTTTCAAGGCTAGAGGGATCCTGAGGTCACTGTAGCAACACGAAAGAGCTCCGTGGACCAAGAATCAACACGAGATGCGAGGTTAGTCCCTGGCTTCGACTCCTGAGGAATACCACCTTACCACAAGCACCTCAAGAGGAGGCTTCTCTCAGCTCTAGGTATGTGAGAGGGATCCTGAGTTTGCGGCCTCAAGTGGAATGGACACCGCGATGCCCTGACTCGAAATAAGGCCGGATATCCCTGCAGTGACTGGAATGCAGGCTCGTCTTGCATCTCCCAAGAAGAAAGGATGTCTGAATCCCCTGTGGAGACCACAGAGAAACACCTAGTTCCCCACCTCATCGCGACCGGAGGCCTCACATCCTTTGAAAACTCCAGAGGTACGCGGAGATCAGTGCCTCCAAAGGAGACGATGTCTGACTCCTCGTGAAACTTGATAGGAGTCCCAGGATTCTTGTGGCACGTGGAAAGGGACCCTTGGTCTCCCGCCTCAGCTGGAGAGGCGTTCCAATTGCCCTGCCAAGCCTCGAGGAGAATCCCGAGTTGTCCCTCGCAACAAGGCAGGAGTCCTGACGTGGCTGAACAAACACGTGGGTGGAAGGGCCATCCCCGTCGTAACTCGAGAATATACCCCAGGTTCCCGCCGCAACTCGAGAAAAACCATGAGACTTCCCCCTCGATGCGAGATGAGGCCCGATTCCCCTGTACTGCGTGCAGAGCAATTCCGTCTTGCACATCACACATGAAAGGAGCCTTGATTTCCTTGATGGCACTCCAGAGAAACCCCAAGAACACTGTTTCAAGGATAGAGGGATCCTGAGGTCACTGTAGCAACACGAAAGAACTCTGTGGACCACAAATCAACTCGAAAAGAGAGGTTAGTCCCTGGATTCGTCTCCAGAGGAATACCACCTTACCACAAGCACCTCAAGAGGAGGCTTCTCTCAGCTCTAGGTATGTGAGAGGGACCCTGAGTTTGCCGCCTCAAGTGGAATGGACACCGCGATGCCCTGACTCGAAATAAGGCCGGATATCCCTGCAGTGACTTCAATGCAGGCTCGTCTTGCATCTCCCAAGAAGAAAGGATGTCTGAATCCCCTGTGGAGACCACAGAGAAACACCTAGTTCCCCACCTCATCGCGACCGGAGGCCTCACATCCTTTGAAAACTCCAGAGGTACGCGGAGATCAGTGCCTCCAAAGGAGACGATGCCTGACTCCTCGTGAAACTTGATAGGAGTCCCAGGATTCTTGTGGCACGTGGAAACGGACACTTGGTCTCCCGCGTCAGCTGGAGAGGCGTTCCAAATGCCCTGCCAAGCCTCGAGGAGAATCCCGAGTTGTCCCTCGCAACTAGGCAGGAGTCCTGACGTGGCTGAACAAACACGTGGGTGGAAGGGCCATCCCCGTCGTAACTCGAGAATATACCCCAGGTTCCCGCCGCAACTCGAGAAAAACCATGAGACTTCCCCCTCGATGCGAGATGAGGCCCGATTCCCCTGTACTGCGTGCAGAGCAATTCCGTCTTGCACATCACACATGAAAGGAGCCTTGATTTCCTTGATGGCACTCCAGAGAAAACCCAAGAACACTGTTTCAAGGCTAGAGGGATCCTGAGGTCTCTGTAGCAACACGAAAGAACTCTGTGGACCAAAAATCAACTCGAAAAGAGAGGTTAGTCCCTGGATTCGACTCCAGAGGAATACCACCTTACCACAAGCACCTCAAGAGGAGGCTTCTCTCAGCTCTAGGTATGTGAGAGGGACCCTGAGTTTGCGGCCTCAAGTGGAATGGACACCGCGATGCCCTGACTCGAAATAAGGCCGGATATCCCTGCAGTGACTTCAATGCAGGTCGTCTTGCATCTCCCAGGACGAAAGGATGTCTGAATCCCCTGTGGAAAGCACAGAGAAAGACTTAGTTCCCCACCTCATCGCGACCGATAGCCTCACATCCTTTGAAAACTCCAGAGGTACACGGAGATCAGTGCCTCCAAAGGAGACGATGCCTGACTCCTCGTGAAACTTGATAGGAGTCCCAGGATTCCTGTGGCACTTGGAAAGGGACACTTGGTCTCCCGCCTCAGCTGGAGAGGCGTCCCAATTGCCCTGCCAAGCCTCGAGGAGAATCCAGAGTTGTCCCTCGCAACTAGGCAGGAGTCCTGACGTCGCTGAAGAAACACGTGTGTGGACAGGCCATCCCCGTCGTAACTCGAAAATATACCCCAGGTTCCCGCCGCAACTCGAGAAAAACCATGAGACTTCCCCCTCGCCGCGAGATGAGGCCCGATTCCCCAGCACTGCGTGCAGAGCAATTCCGTGTTGCACATCACACATGAAAGGAGCCTTGATTTCCTTGATGACACTCCAGAGAAACCCCAAGAACACTGTTTCAAGGATAGAGGGATCCTGAGGTCACTGTAGCAACACGAAAGAGCTCCGTGGACCAAAAATCAACTCGAGATGAGAGGTTAGTCCCTGGCTTCGACTCCAGAGGAATACCACCATAGCACAAGCACCTCAAGAGGAGGCTTCTCTCAGCTCTAGGTATGTGAGAGGGACCCTGAGTTTGCGGCCTCAAGTGGAATGGACATCGCGATGCCCTGACTCGAAATAAGGCCGGATATCCCTGCAGTGACTTCAATGCAGGCTCGTCTTGCATCTCCCAAGAAGAAAGGATGTCTGAATCCCCTGTGGAGACCGCAGAGAAACACCTAGTTCCCCACCTCATCGCGACCGGAGGCCTCACATTCTTTGAAAACTCCAGAGGTACGCGGAGATCAGTGCCTCCAAAGGAGACGATGCCTGACTCCTCGTGAAACTTGATAGGAGTCCCAGGATTCCTGTGGCACGTGGAAAGGGACCCTTGGTCTCCCGCCTCAGCTGGAGAGGTGTCCCAATTGCCTTGCCAAGCCTCGAGGAGAATCCCGAGTTGTGTCTCGCAACTAGGCAAGAGTCCTGACGTGGCTGAACAAACACGTGTGTGGAAGGGCCATCCCCGTCGTAACTCGAGAATATACCCCAGGTTCCCGCCGCAACTCGAGAAAAACCATGAGACTTCCCCCTCGATGCGAGATGAGGCCCGATTCCCCTGTACTGCATGCAGAGCAATTCCGTGTTGCACATCACACATGAAAGGAGCCTTGATTTCCTTCATGGCACTCCAGAGAAACCCCAAGAACACTGTTTCAAGGCTAGAGGGATCCTGAGGTCACTGTAGCAACACGAAAGAGCTCCGTGGACCAAGAATCAACACGAGATGAGAGGTTAGTCCCTGGCTTCGACTCCTGAGGAATACCACCTTACCACAAGCACCTCAAGAGAAGGCTTCTCTCAGCTCTAGGTATGTGAGAGGGACCCTGAGTTTGCGGCCTCAAGTGGAATGGACACCGCGATGCCCTGACTCGAAATAAGGCCGGATATCCCTGCAGTGACTTGAATGCAGGCTCGTCTTGCATCTCCCAAGAAGAAAGGATGTCTGAATCCCCCGTGGAGACCACAGAGAAACACCTAGTTCCCCACGGCATCGCTACCGGAAGCCTCACATCCTTTGAAAACTCCAGAGGTACGCGGAGATCAGTGCCTCCAAAGGAGACGATGCCTGACTCCTCGTGAAACTTGATAGGAGTCCCAGGATTCTTGTGGCACGTGGAAAGGGACACTTGGTCTCCCGCCTCAGCTGGAGAGGCGTTCCAATTGCCCTGCCAAGCCTCGAGGAGAATCCCGAGTTGTCCCTCGCAACTAGGCAGGAGTCCTGACGTGGCTGAACAAACACGTGGGTGGAAGGGCCATCCCCGTCGTAACTCGAGAATATACCACAGGTTCCCGCCGCAACTCGAGAAAAACCATGAGACTTCCCCCTCGATGCGAGATGAGGCCCGATTCCCCTGTACTGCGTGCAGAGCAATTCCGTCTTGCACATCACACATGAAAGGAGCCTTGATTTCCTTGATGGCACTCCAGAGAAAACCCAAGAACACTGTTTCAAGGCTAGAGGGATCCTGAGGTCTCTGTAGCAACACGAAAGAACTCTGTGGACCAAAAATCAACTCGAAAAGAGAGGTTAGTCCCTGGATTCGACTCCAGAGGAATACCACCTTACCACAAGCACCTCAAGAGGAGGCTTCTCTCAGCTCTAGGTATGTGAGAGGGACCCTGAGTTTGCGGCCTCAAGTGGAATGGACACCGCGATGCCCTGACTCGAAATAAGGCCGGATATCCCTGCAGTGACTTCAATGCAGGTCGTCTTGCATCTCCCAGGACGAAAGGATGTCTGAATCCCCTGTGGAAAGCACAGAGAAAGACTTAGTTCCCCACCTCATCGCGACCGATAGCCTCACATCCTTTGAAAACTCCAGAGGTACACGGAGATCAGTGCCTCCAAAGGAGACGATGCCTGACTCCTCGTGAAACTTGATAGGAGTCCCAGGATTCCTGTGGCACTTGGAAAGGGACACTTGGTCTCCCGCCTCAGCTGGAGAGGCGTCCCAATTGCCCTGCCAAGCCTCGAGGAGAATCCAGAGTTGTCCCTCGCAACTAGGCAGGAGTCCTGACGTCGCTGAAGAAACACGTGTGTGGACAGGCCATCCCCGTCGTAACTCGAAAATATACCCCAGGTTCCCGCCGCAACTCGAGAAAAACCATGAGACTTCCCCCTCGCCGCGAGATGAGGCCCGATTCCCCAGCACTGCGTGCAGAGCAATTCCGTGTTGCACATCACACATGAAAGGAGCCTTGATTTCCTTGATGACACTCCAGAGAAACCCCAAGAACACTGTTTCAAGGATAGAGGGATCCTGAGGTCACTGTAGCAACACGAAAGAGCTCCGTGGACCAAAAATCAACTCGAGATGAGAGGTTAGTCCCTGGCTTCGACTCCAGAGGAATACCACCATAGCACAAGCACCTCAAGAGGAGGCTTCTCTCAGCTCTAGGTATGTGAGAGGGACCCTGAGTTTGCGGCCTCAAGTGGAATGGACATCGCGATGCCCTGACTCGAAATAAGGCCGGATATCCCTGCAGTGACTTCAATGCAGGCTCGTCTTGCATCTCCCAAGAAGAAAGGATGTCTGAATCCCCTGTGGAGACCGCAGAGAAACACCTAGTTCCCCACCTCATCGCGACCGGAGGCCTCACATTCTTTGAAAACTCCAGAGGTACGCGGAGATCAGTGCCTCCAAAGGAGACGATGCCTGACTCCTCGTGAAACTTGATAGGAGTCCCAGGATTCCTGTGGCACGTGGAAAGGGACCCTTGGTCTCCCGCCTCAGCTGGAGAGGTGTCCCAATTGCCTTGCCAAGCCTCGAGGAGAATCCCGAGTTGTGTCTCGCAACTAGGCAAGAGTCCTGACGTGGCTGAACAAACACGTGTGTGGAAGGGCCATCCCCGTCGTAACTCGAGAATATACCCCAGGTTCCCGCCGCAACTCGAGAAAAACCATGAGACTTCCCCCTCGATGCGAGATGAGGCCCGATTCCCCTGTACTGCATGCAGAGCAATTCCGTGTTGCACATCACACATGAAAGGAGCCTTGATTTCCTTGATGGCACTCCAGAGAAACCCCAAGAACACTGTTTCAAGGCTAGAGGGATCCTGAGGTCACTGTAGCAACACGAAAGAGCTCCGTGGACCAAGAATCAACACGAGATGAGAGGTTAGTCCCTGGCTTCGACTCCTGAGGAATACCACCTTACCACAAGCACCTCAAGAGAAGGCTTCTCTCAGCTCTAGGTATGTGAGAGGGACCCTGAGTTTGCGGCCTCAAGTGGAATGGACACCGCGATGCCCTGACTCGAAATAAGGCCGGATATCCCTGCAGTGACTTGAATGCAGGCTCGTCTTGCATCTCCCAAGAAGAAAGGATGTCTGAATCCCCCGTGGAGACCACAGAGAAACACCTAGTTCCCCACGGCATCGCTACCGGAAGCCTCACATCCTTTGAAAACTCCAGAGGTACGCGGAGATCAGTGCCTCCAAAGGAGACGATGCCTGACTCCTCGTGAAACTTGATAGGAGTCCCAGGATTCTTGTGGCACGTGGAAAGGGACACTTGGTCTCCCGCCTCAGCTGGAGAGGCGTTCCAATTGCCCTGCCAAGCCTCGAGGAGAATCCCGAGTTGTCCCTCGCAACTAGGCAGGAGTCCTGACGTGGCTGAACAAACACGTGGGTGGAAGGGCCATCCCCGTCGTAACTCGAGAATATACCACAGGTTCCCGCCGCAACTCGAGAAAAACCATGAGACTTCCCCCTCGATGCGAGATGAGGCCCGATTCCCCTGTACTGCGTGCAGAGCAATTCCGTCTTGCACATCACACATGAAAGGAGCCTTGATTTCCTTGATGGCACTCCAGAGAATCCCCAAGAACACTGTTTCAAGGATAGAGGGATCCTGAGGTCACTGTAGCAACACGAAAGAACTCTGTGGACCAAAAATCAACTCGAAAAGAGAGGTTAGTCCCTGGATTCGTCTCCAGAGGAATACCACCTTACCACAAGCACCTCAAGAGGAGGCTTCTCTCAGCTCTAGGTATGTGAGAGGGACCCTGAGTTTGCGACCTCAAGTGGAATGGACACCGGGATGCCCTGACGCGAAATAAGGCTGGATATCCCTGCAGTGACTTGAATGCAGGCTCGTCTTGCATCTCCCAAGATGAAAGGATGTCTGAATCCCCTGTGGAGACCACAGAGAAAGACCTAGTTCCCCACCTCATCGCGACCGGAGGCCTCACATCCTTTGAAAACTCCAGAGGTACGCGGAGATCAGTGCCTCCAAAGGAGACGATGCCTGACTCCTCGTGAAACTTGATAGGAGTCCCAGGATTCCTGTGGCACGTGGAAAGCGACCCTTGGTCTCCCGCCTCAGCTGGAGAGGCGTCCCAATTGCCTTGCCAAGCCTCGAGGAGAATCCCGAGTTGTGTCTCGCAACTAGGCAAGAGTCCTGACGTTGCTGAACAAACACGTGTGTGGAAGGGCCATCCCCGTCGTAACTCGAGAATATACCCCAGGTTCCCGCCGCAACTCGAGAAAAACCATGAGACTTCCCCCTCGATGCGAGATGAGGCCCGATTCCCCTGCACTGCGTGCAGAGCAATTCTGTGTTGCAAATCACACATGAAAGGAGCCTTGATTTCCTTCATGGCACTCCAGAGAAACCCCAAGAACACTGTTTCAAGGCTAGAGGGATCCTGAGGTCACTGTAGCAACACGAAAGAGCTCCGTGGACCAAAAATCAACTCGAGATGAGAGCTTAGTCCCTGGCTTCGACTCCAGAGGAATACCACCTTACCACAAGCACCTCAAGAGGAGGCTTCTCTCAGCTCTAGGTATGTGAGAGGGACCCTGAGTTTGCGGCCTCAAGTGGAATGGACACCGCGATGCCCTGACTCGAAATAAGGCCGGATATCCCTGCAGTGACTGGAATGCAGGCTTGTCTTGCATCTCCCAAGACGAAAGGGTGTCTGAATCCCCTGTGGAGACCACAGAGAAAGACCTAGTTCCCCACCTCATCGCGACAGGAGGCCTCAAATCCTTTGAAAACTCCAGAGGTATGTGGAGATCAGTGCCTCCAAAGGAGACGATGCCTGACTCCTCGTGAAACTTGATAGGAGACCCAGGATTCCTGTGGCACGTGGAAAGGGACCCTTGGTCTCCCGTCTCAGCTGGAGAGGCGTCCCAATTGCCCTGCAAAGCCTCGAGGAGAATCCCGAGTTGTCCCTCGCAACTAGGCAGGAGTCCTGACGTGGCTGAAGAAAAACGTGGGTGGAAGGGCCATCCCCGTCGTAACTCGAGAATATACCCCAGGTTCCCGCCGCAACTCGAGAAAAACCATGAGACTTCCCCCTCGATGCGAGATGAGGCCCGATTCCCCTGTACTGCGTGCAGAGCAATTCCGTCTTGCACATCACACATGAAAGGAGCCTTGATTTCCTTGATGGCACTCCAGAGAAAACCCAAGAACACTGTTTCAAGGATAGAGGGATCCTGAGGTCTCTGTAGCAACACGAAAGAACTCTGTGGACCAAAAATCAACTCGAAAAGAGAGGTTAGTCCCTGGATTCGACTCCAGAGGAATACCACCTTACCACAAGCACCTCAAGAGGAGGCTTCTCTCAGCTCTAGGTATGTGAGAGGGACCCTGAGTTTGCGGCCTCAAGTGGAATGGACACCGCGATTCCCTGACTCGAAATAAGGCCGGATATCCCTGCAGTGACTTCAATGCAGGCTCGTCTTGCATCTCCCAGGACGAAAGGATGTCTGAATCCCCTGTGGAGACCACAGAGAAAGACTTAGTTCCCCACCTCATCGCGACCGATAGCCTCACATCCTTTGAAAACTCCAGAGGTACGCGGAGATCAGTGCCTCCAAAGGAGACGATGCCTGACTCCTCGTGAAACTTGATAGGAGTCCCAGGATTCCTGTGGCACTTGGAAAGGGACACTTGGTCTCCCGCCTCAGCTGGAGAGGCGTCCCAATTGCCCTGCCAAGCCTCGAGGAGAATCCAGAGTTGTCCCTCGCAACTAGGCATGAGTCCTGACGTCGCTGAAGAAACACGTGTGTGGACAGGCCATCCCCGTCGTAACTCGAGAATATACCCCAGGTTCCCGCCGCAACTCGAGAAAAACCATGAGACTTCCCCCTCGCCGCGAGATGAGGCCCGATTCCCCAGCACTGCGTGCAGAGCAATTCCGTGTTGCACATCACACATGAAAGGAGCCTTGATTTCCTTGATGACACTCCAGAGAAACCCCAAGAACACTGTTTCAAGGCTAGAGGGATCCTGAGGTCACTGTAGCAACACGAAAGAGCTCCGTGGACCAAAAATCAACTCGAGATGAGAGGTTAGTCCCTGGCTTCGACTCCAGAGGAATACCACCTTACCACAAGCACCTCAAGAGGAGGCTTCTCTCAGCTCTAGGTATGTGAGAGGGACCCTGAGTTTGCGGCCTCAAGTGGAATGGACATCGCGATGCCCTGACTCGAAATAAGGCCGGATATCCCTGCAGTGACTTCAATGCAGGCACGTCTTGCATCTCCCAAGAAGAAAGGATGTCTGAATCCCCTGTGGAGACCGCAGAGAAACACCTAGTTCCCCACCTCATCGCGACCGGAGGCCTCACATCCTTTGAAAACTCCAGAGGTACGCGGAGATCAGTGCCTCCAAAGGAGACGGTGCCTGACTCCTCGTGAAACTTGATAGGAGTCCCAGGATTCTTGTGGCACGTGGAAAGGGACCCTTGGTCTCCCGCCTCAGCTGGAGAGGCGTTCCAATTGCCCTGTCAAGCCTCGAGGAGAATCCCGAGTTGTCCCTCGCAACTAGGCAGGAGTCCTGACGTGGCTGAACAAACACGTGGGTGGAAGGGCCATCCCCGTCGTAACTCGAGAATATACCCCAGGTTCCCGCCGCAACTCGAGAAAAACCATGAGACTTCCCCCTCGATGCGAGATGAGGCCCGATTCCCCTGTACTGCATGCAGAGCAATTCCGTGTTGCACATCACACATGAAAGGAGCCTTGATTTCCTTGATGGCACTCCAGAGAAACCCCAAGAACACTGTTTCAAGGCTAGAGGGATCCTGAGGTCACTGTAGCAACACGAAAGTGCTCCGTGGACCAAGAATCAACACGAGATGAGAGGTTAGTCCCTGGCTTCGACTCCTGAGGAATACCACCTTACCACAAGCACCTCAAGAGGAGGCTTCTCTCAGCTCTAGGTATGTGAGAGGGATCCTGAGATTGCGGCGTCAAGTGGAATGGACACCGCGATGCCCTGACTCGAAATAAGGCCGGATATCCCTGCAGTGACTTGAATGCAGGCTCGTCTTGCATCTCCCAAGAAGAAAGGATGTCTGAATCCCCAGTGGAGACCACAGAGAAACACCTAGTTCCCCACGGCATCGCTACCGGAAGCCTCACATCCTTTGAAAACTCCAGAGGTACGCGGAGATCAGTGCCTCCAAAGGAGACGATGCCTGACTCCTCGTGAAACTTGATAGGAGTCCCAGGATTCTTGTGGCACGTGGAAAGGGACCCTTGGTCTCCCGCCTCAGCTGGAGAGGCGTTCCAATTGCCCTGCCAAGCCTCGAGGAGAATCCCGAGTTGTCCCTCGCAACAAGGCAGGAGTCCTGACGTGGCTGAACAAACACGTGGGTGGAAGGGCCATCCCCGTCGTAACTCGAGAATATACCCCAGGTTCCCGCCGCAACTCGAGAAAAACCATGAGACTTCCCCCTCGATGCGAGATGAGGCCCGATTCCCCTGTACTGCGTGCAGAGCAATTCCGTCTTGCACATCACACATGAAAGGAGCCTTGATTTCCTTGATGGCACTCCAGAGAAACCCCAAGAACACTGTTTCAAGGATAGAGGGATCCTGAGGTCACTGTAGCAACACGAAAGAACTCTGTGGACCAAAAATCAACTCGAAAAGAGAGGTTAGTCCCTGGATTCGTCTCCAGAGGAATACCACCTTACCACAAGCACCTCAAGAGGAGGCTTCTCTCAGCTCTAGGTATGTGAGAGGGACCCTGAGTTTGCGGCCTCAAGTGGAATGGACACCGCGATGCCCTGACTCGAAATAAGGCCGGATATCCCTGCAGTGACTTCAATGCAGGCTCGTCTTGCATGTCCCAGGACGAAAGGATGTCTGAATCCCCTGTGGAAAGCACAGAGAAAGACTTAGTTCCCCACCTCATCGCGACCGATAGCCTCACATCCTTTGAAAACTCCAGAGGTACGCGGAGATCAGTGCCTCCAAAGGAGACGATGCCTGACTCCTCGTGAAACTTGATAGGAGTCCCAGGATTCCTGTGGCACGTGGAAAGGGACCCTTGGTCTCCCGCCTCAGCTGGAGAGGTGTCCCAATTGCCTTGCCAAGCCTCGAGGAGAATCCCGAGTTGTGTCTCGCAACTAGGCAAGAGTCCTGACGTGGCTGAACAGACACGTGTGTGGAAGGGCCATCCCCGTCGTAACTCGAGAATATACCCCAGGTTCCCGCCGCAACTCGAGAAAAACCATGAGACTTCCCCCTCGCCGCGAGATGAGGCCCGATTCCCCTGCACTGCGTGCAGAGCAATTCTGTGTTGCACATCACACATGAAAGGAGCCTTGATTTCCTTCATGGCACTCCAGAGAAACCCCAAGAACACTGTTTCAAGGATAGAGGGATCCTGAGGTCACTGTAGCAACACGAAAGAGCTCCGTGGACCAAAAGTCAACTCGAGATGAGAGGTTAGTCCCTGGCTTCGACTCCAGAGGAATACCACCTTACCACAAGCACCTCAAGAGGAGGCTTCTCTCAGCTCTAGGTATGTGAGAGGGACCCTGAGTTTGCGGCCTCAAGTGGAATGGACACCGCGATGCCCTGACTCGAAATAAGGCCGGATATCCCTGCAGTGACTTGAATGCAGGCTCGTCTTGCATCTCCCAAGAAGAAAGGATGTCTGAATCCCCAGTGGAGACCACAGAGAAACACCTAGTTCCCCACGGCATCGCTACCGGAAGCCTCACATCCTTTGAAAACTCCAGAGGTACGCGGAGATCAGTGCCTCCAAAGGAGACGATGCCTGACTCCTCGTGAAACTTGATAGGAGTCCCAGGATTCTTGTGGCACGTGGAAAGGGACCCTTGGTCTCCCGCCTCAGCTGGAGAGGCGTTCCAATTGCCCTGCCAAGCCTCGAGGAGAATCACGAGTTGTCCCTCGCAACTAGGCAGGAGTCCTGACGTGGCTGAACAAACACGTGGGTGGAAGGGCCATCCCCGTCGTAACTCGAGAATATAACACAGGTTCCCGCCGCAACTCGAGAAAAACCATGAGACTTCCCCCTCGATGCGAGATGAGGCCCGATTCGCCTGTACTGCGTGCAGAGCAATTCCGTCTTGCACATCACACATGAAAGGAGCCTTGATTTCCTTGATGGCACTCCAGAGAAACCCCAAGAACACTGTTTCAAGGCTAGAGGGATCCTGAGGTCACTGTAGCAACACGAAAGAACTCTGTGGACCAAAAATCAACTCGAAAAGAGAGGTTAGTCCCTGGATTCGTCTCCAGAGGAATACCACCTTACCACAAGCACCTCAAGAGGAGGCTTCTCTCAGCTCTAGGTATGTGAGAGGGACCCTGAGTTTGCGGCCTCAAGTGGAATGGACACCGCGATGCCCTGACTCGAAATAAGGCCGGATATCCCTGCAGTGACTTCAATGCAGGCTCGTCTTGCATCTCCCAGGACGAAAGGATGTCTGAATCCCCTGTGGAAAGCACAGAGAAAGACTTAGTTCCCCACCTCATCGCGACCGGAGGCCTCACATCCTTTGAAAACTCCAGAGGTACGCGGAGATCAGTGCCTCCAAAGGAGACGATGCCTGACTCCTCGTGAAACTTGATAGGAGTCCCAGGATTCCTGTGGCACTTGGAAAGGGACACTTGGTCTCCCGCCTCAGCTGGAGAGGCGTCCCAATTGCCTTGCCAAGCCTCGAGGAGAATCCCGAGTTGTGTCTCGCAACTAGGCAAGAGTCCTGACGTGGCTGAACAAACACGTGTGTGGAAGGGCCATCCCCGTCGTAACTCGAGAATATACCCCAGGTTCCCACCGCAACTCGAGAAAAACCATGAGACTTCCCCCTCGCCGCGAGATGAGGCCCGATTCCCCTGCACTGCGTGCAGAGCAATTCCGTCTTGCACATCACACATGAAAGGAGCCTTGATTTCCTTCATGGCACTCCAGAGAAACCCCAAGAACACTGTTTCAAGGATAGAGGGATCCTGAGGTCACTGTAGCAACACGAAAGAGCTCCGTGGACCAAAAATCAACTCGAGATGAGAGCTTAGTCCCTGGCTTCGACTCCAGAGGAATACCACCTTACCACAAGCACCTCAAGAGGAGGCTTCTCTCAGCTCTAGGTATGTGAGAGGGACCCTGAGTTTGCGGCCTTAAGTGGAATGGACACCGCGATGCCCTGACTCGAAATAAGGCCGGATATCCCTGCAGTGACTGGAATGCAGGCTTGTCTTGCATCTCCCATGACGAAAGGGTGTCTGAATCCCCTGTGGAGACCGCAGAGAAACACCTAGTTCCCCACCTCATCGCGACCGGAGGCCTCACATCCTTTGAAAACTCCAGAGGTACGCGGAGATCAGTGCCTCCAAAGGAGACGATGCCTGACTCCTCGAGAAACTTGATAGGAGTCCCAGGATTCTTGTGGCACGTGGAAAGGGACCCTTGGTCTCCCGCCTCAGCTGGAGAGGCGTTCCAATTGCCCTGTCAAGCCTCGAGGAGAATCCCGAGTTGTCCCTCGCAAGTAGGCAGGAGTCCTGACGTGGCTGAACAAACACGTGGGTGGAAGGGCCATCCCCGTCGTAACTCGAGAATATACCACAGGTTCCCGCCGCAACTCGAGAAAAACCATGAGACTTCCCCCTCGATGCGAGATGAGGCCCGATTCGCCTGTACTGCGTGCAGAGCAATTCCGTCTTGCATATCACACATGAAAGGAGCCTTGATTTCCTTGATGGCACTCCAGAGAAACCCCAAGAACACTGTTTCAAGGCTAGAGGGATCCTGAGGTCACTGTAGCAACACGAAAGAACTCTGTGGACCAAAAATCAACTCGAAAAGAGAGGTTAGTCCCTGGATTCGTCTCCAGAGGAATACCACCTTACCACAAGCACCTCAAGAGGAGGCTTCTCTCAGCTCTTGGTATGTGAGAGGGACCCTGAGTTTGCGGCCTCAAGTGGAATGGACACCGCGATGCCCTGACTCGAAATAAGGCCGGATGTCCCTGCAGTGACTTCAATGCAGGCTCGTCTTGCATCTCCCAGAACGAAAGGATGTCTGAATCCCCTGTGGAAAGCACAGAGAAAGACTTAGTTCCCCACCTCATCGCGACCAGAGGCCTCACATCCTTTGAAAACTCCAGAGGTACGCGGAGATCAGTGCCTCCAAAGGAGACGATGCCTGACTCCTCGTGAAACTTGATAGGAGTCCCAGGATTCCTGTGGCACGTGGAAAGGGACCCTTGGTCTCCCGCCTCAGCTGGAGAGGCGTCCCAATTGCCTTGCCAAGCCTCGAGGAGAATCCCGAGTTGTGTCTCGCAACTAGGCAAGAGTCCTGACGTGGCTGAACAAACACGTGTGTGGAAGGGCCATCCCCGTCGTAACTCGAGAATATACCCCAGGTTCCCACCGCAACTCGAGAAAAACCATGAGACTTCCCCCTCGCCGCGAGATGAGGCCCGATTCCCCTGCACTGCGTGCAGAGCAATTCCGTCTTGCACATCACACATGAAAGGAGCCTTGATTTCCTTGATGGCACTCCAGAGAAACCCCAAGAACACTGTTTCAAGGCTAGAGGGATCCTGAGGTCACTGTAGCAACACGAAAGAACTCTGTGGACCAAAAATCAACTCGAAAAGAGAGGTTAGTCCCTGGCTTCGACTCCAGAGGAATACCACCTTACCACAAGCACCTCAAGAGGAGGCTTCTCTCAGCTCTAGGTATGTGAGAGGGACCCTGAGTTTGCGGCCTCAAGTGGAATGGACACCGCGATGCCCTGACGCGAAATAAGGCTGGATATCCCTGCAGTGACTTGAATGCAGGCTCGTCTTGCATCTCCCAAGATGAAAGGATGTCTGAATCCCCTGTGGAGACCACAGAGAAAGACCTAGTTCCCCACCTCATCGCGACCGGAGGCCTCACATCCTTTGAAAACTCCAGAGGTACGCGGAGATCAGTGCCTCCAAAGGAGACGATGCCTGACTCCTCGTGAAACTTGATAGGAGTCCCAGGATTCCTGTGGCACGTGGAAAGGGACCCTTGGTCTCCCGCCTCAGCTGGAGAGGCGTCCCAATTGCCTTGCCAAGCCTCGAGGAGAATCCCGAGTTGTGTCTTGCAACTAGGCAAGAGCCCTGACGTGGCTGAACAAACACGTGTGTGGAAGGGCCATCCCCGTCGTAACTCGAGAATATACCCCAGGTTCCCGCCGCAACTCGAGAAAAACCATGAGACTTCCCCCTCGCCGCGAGATGAGGCCCGATTCCCCTGCACTGCGTGCAGAGCAATTCTGTGTTGCACATCACACATGAAAGGAGCCTTGATTTCTTTCATGGCACTCCAGAGAAACCCCAAGAACACTGTTTCAAGGCTAGAGGGATCCTGAGGTCACTGTAGCAACACGAAAGAGCTCCGTGGACCAAAAATCAACTCGAGATGAGAGGTTAGTCCCTGGCTTCGACTCCAGAGGAATACCACCTTACCACAAGCACGTCAAGAGGAGGCTTCTCTCAGCTCTAGGTATGTGAGAGGGACCCTGAGTTTGCGGCCTCAAGTGGAATGGACACCGCGATGCCCTGACTCGAAATAAGGCCGGATATCCCTGCAGTGACTGGAATGCAGGCTTGTCTTGCATCTCCCAAGACGAAAGGGTGTCTGAATCCCCTGTGGAGACCACAGAGAAAGACCTAGTTCCCCACCTCATCGCGACAGGAGGCCTCAAATCCTTTGAAAACTCCAGAGGTATGTGGAGATCAGTGCCTCCAAAGGAGACGATGCCTGACTCCTCGTGAAACTTGATAGGAGACCCAGGATTCCTGTGGCACGTGGAAAGGGACCCTTGGTCTCCCGTCTCAGCTGGAGAGGCGTCCCAATTGCCCTGCAAAGCCTCGAGGAGAATCCCAGTTGTCCCTCGCAAGTAGGCAGGAGTCCTGACATGGCTGAACACACAGGAGTGTGGAAGGGCCATCCCCGTCGTAACTTGAGAATATACCCCAGGTTCCCGCCGCAACTCGAGAAAAACCATGAGACTTCCCCCTCGCCGCGAGATGAGGCCCGATTCCCCTGCACTGCGTGCAGAGCAATTCCGTGTTGCACATCACACATGAAAGGAGCCTTTATTTCCTTGATGGCACTCCAGAGAAACCCCAAGAACACTGTTTCAAGGCTAGAGGGATCCTGAGGTCACTGTGGCAACACGAAAGAGCTCCGTGGACCAAGAATCAACACGAGATGAGAGGTTAGTCCCTGGCTTCGACTCCTGAGGAATACCACCTTACCACAAGCACCTCAAGAGGAGGCTTCTCTCAGCTCTAGGTATGTGAAAGGGATCCTGAGTTTGCGGCCTCAAATGGATTGGACACCGCGATGCCCTGACTCGAAATAAGGCCGGATATCCCTGCAGTGACTTGAATGCAGGCTCGTCTTGCATCTCCCAAGAAGAAAGGATGTCTGAATCCCCTGTGGAGACCACAGAGAAAGACCTAGTTCGCCACCTCATCGCGACCGGAGTCCTCACATCCTTTGAAAACTCCAGAGGTACGCGGAGATCAGTGCCTCCAAAGGAGACGATGCCTGACTCCTCGTGAAACTTGATAGGAGTCCCAAGATTCTTGTGGCAAGTGGAAAGGGACCCTAGGTCTCCCGCCTCAGCTGGAGAGGCGTTCCAATTGCCCTGCCAAGCCTCGAGGAGAATCCCGAGTTGTCCCTTGCAACTAGGCAGGAGTCCTGACGTCGCTGAAGAAACACGTGGGTGTAAGGGCCATCCCCGTCGTAACTCGAGAATATACCCCAGGTTCCCGCCGCAACTCGAGAAAAACCATGAGACTTCCCCCTCGCCACGAGATGAGGCCCGATTCCCCTGCACTGCGTGCAGAGCAATTCCGTGTTGCACATCACACATGAAAGGAGCCTTGATTTCCTTGATGGCACTCCAGAGAAACCCCAAGAACACTGTTTCAAGGATAGAGGGATCCTGAGGTCACTGTAGCAACACGAAAGAGCCCCGTGGACCAAAAATCAACTCGAGATGAGAGGTTAGTCCCTGGTTTCGACTCCAGAGGAATACCACCTTACCACAAGCACCTCAAGAGGAGGCTTCTCTCAGCTCTAGGTATGTGAGAGGGACCCTGAGTTTGCGGCCTGAAGTGGAATGGACACCGCGAAGCCCTGACGCGAAATAAGGCTGCATATCCCTGCAGTGACTTGAATGCAGGCTCGTCTTGCATCTCCCAAGATGAAAGGATGTCTGAATCCCCTGTGGAGACCACAGAGAAAGACCTAGTTCCCCACCTCATCGCGACCGGAGGCCTCACATCCTTTGAAAACTCCAGAGGTACACGGAGATCAGTGCCTCCAAAGGAGCCGATGCCTGACTCCTCGAGAAACTTGATAGGAGTCCCAGGATTCTTGTGGTACGTTGAAAGGGACCCTTGGTCTCCCGCCTCAGCTGGAGAGGCGTTCCAATTGCCCTGCCAAGCCTCGAGGAGAATCCCGAGTTGTCCCTCGCAACTAGGCAGGAGTCCTGACGTGGCTGAACAAACACGTGGGTGGAAGGGCCATCCCCGTCGTAACTCGAGAATATACCCCAGGTTCCCGCCGCAACTCGAGAAAAACCATGAGACTTCCCCCTCGATGCGAGATGAGGCCCGATTCCCCTGTACTGCGTGCAGAGCAATTCCGTCTTGCACATCACACATGAAAGGAGCCTTGATTTCCTTGATGGCACTCCAGAGAAACCCCAAGAACACTGTTTCAAGGCTAGAGGGATCCTGAGGTCACTGTAGCAACACGAAAGAACTCTGTGGACCAAAAATCAACTCGAAAAGAGAGGTTAGTCCCTGGATTCGTCTCCAGAGGAATACCACCTTACCACAAGCACCTCAAGAGGAGGCTTCTCTCAGCTCTAGGTATGTGAGAGGGACCCTGAGTTTGCGGCCTCAAGTGGAATGGACACCGCGAAGCCCTGACGCGAAATAAGGCTGGATATCCCTGCAGTGACTTGAATGCAGGCTCGTCTTGCATCTCCCAAGATGAAAGGATGTCTGAATCCCCTGTGGAGACCACAGAGAAAGACCTAGTTCCCCACCTCATCGCGACCGGAGGCCTCACATCCTTTGAAAACTCCAGAGGTACACGGAGATCAGTGCCTCCAAAGGAGACGATGCCTGACTCCTCGAGAAACTTGATAGGAGTCCCAGGATTCCTGTGGCACGTGGAAAGGGACACTTGGTCTCCCGCCTCAGCTGGAGAGGCCTCCCAATTGCCTTGCCAAGCCTCGAGGAGAATCCCGAGTTGTGTCTCGCAACTAGGCAAGAGTCCTGACGTGGCTGAACAAACACGTGTGTGGAAGGGCCATCCCCGTCGTAACTCGAGAATATACCCCAGGTTCCCGCCGCAACTCGAGAAAAACCATGAGACTTCCCCCTCGCCGCGAGATGAGGCCCGATTCCCCTGCACTGCGTGCAGAGCAATTCTGTGTTGCACATCACACATGAAAGGAACCTTGATTTCCTTGATGGCACTCCAGAGAAACCCCAAGAACACTGTTTCAAGGCTAGAGGGATCCTGAGGTCACTGTAGCAACACGAAAGAGCTCCGTGGACCAAAAATCAACTCGAGATGAGAGGTTAGTCCCTGGCTTCGACTCCAGAGGAATACCACCTTACCACAAGCACCTCAAGAGGAGGCTTCTCTCAGCTCTAGGTATGTGAGAGGGACCCTGAGTTTGCGGCCTCAAGTGGAATGGACACCGCGATGCCCTGACTCGAAATAAGGCCGGATATCCCTGCAGTGACTGGAATGCAGTCTCGTCTTGCATCTCCCAAGACGAAAGGGTGTCTGAATCCCCTGTGGAGACCACAGAGAAAGACCTAGTTCCCCACCTCATCGCGACAGGAGGCCTCAAATCCTTTGAAAACTCCAGAGGTATGCGGAGATCAGTGCCTCCAAAGGAGACGATGCCTGACTCCTCGTGAAACTTGATAGGAGACCCAGGATTCCTGTGGCACGTGGAAAGGGACCCTTGGTCTCCCGCCTCAGCTGGAGAGGCGTCCCAATTGCCCTGCAAAGCCTCGAGGAGAATCCCGAGTTGTCCCTCGCAACTAGGCAGGAGTCCTGACATGGCTGAAAACACACGTGTGTGGAAGGGCCATCCCCGTCGTAACTCGAGAATATACCTCAGGTTCCCGCCGCAACTCGAGAAAAACCATGAGACTTCCCCCTCGCCGCGAGATGAGGCCCGATTCCCCTGCACTGCATGCAGAGCAATTCCGTTTTGCACATCACACATGAAAGGAGCCTTGATTTCCTTCATGGCACTCCAGAGAAACCCCAAGAACACTGTTTCAAGGCTAGAGGCATCCTGAGGTCACTGTAGCAACACGAAAGATCTCCGTGGACCAAGAATCAACACGAGATGAGAGGTTAGTCCCTGGCTTCGACTACTGAGGAATACCACCTTACCACAAGCACCTCAAGAGGAGGCTTCTCTCAGCTCTAGGTATGTGAGAGGGATCCTGAGTTTGCGGCCTCAAGTGGAATGGACACCGTGATGCCCTGACTCGAAATAAGGCCGTATATCCCGGCAGTGACTTGAATGCAGGCTCGTCTTGCATCTCCCAAGAAGAAAGGATGTATGAATCCCCTGTGGAGACCACAGAGAAAGACCTAGTTCCCCACCTCATCGCGACCGCAGGCCTCACATCCTTTGAAAACTCCAGAGGTACGCGGAGATCAGTGCCTCCAAAGGAGACGATGCCTGACTTCTCGTGAAACTTGATAGGAGTCCCAGGATTCTTGTGGTACGTAGAAAGGGACCCTTGGTCTCCCGTCTCAGCTGGAGAGGCGTTCCAATTGCCCTGCCACGCCTCGAGGAGAATCCCGAGTTGTCCCTCGCAACTAGGCAGGAGTCCTGACGTGGCTGAAGAAACACGTGGGTGGAAGGGCCATCCCCGTCGTAACTCGAGAATATACCCCAGGTTCCCGCCGCAACTCGAGAAAAACCATGAGACTTCCCCCTCGATGCGAGATGAGGCCCGATTCCCCTGCACTGCGTGCAGAGCAATTCCGTGTTGCACATCACACATGAAAGGAGCCTTGATTTCCTTGATGGCACTCCAGAGAAACCCCAAGAATACTGTTTCAAGGATAGAGGGATCCTGAGGTCACTGTAGCAACACGAAAGAGCTCCGTGGGCCAAAAATCAACTCGAGATGAGAGGTTAGTCCCTGGCTTCGACTCCAGAGGAATACCACCTTACCACAAGCACCTCAAGAGGAGGCTTCTCTCAGCTCTAGGTATGTGAGAGGGACCCTGAGTGTGCGGCCTCAAGTGGAATGGACACCGCGATGCCCTGACGCGAAATAAGGCTGGATATCCCTGCAGTGACTTGAATGCAGGCTCGTCTTGCATCTCCCAAGATGAAAGGATGTCTGAATCCCCTGTGGAGACCACAGAGAAAGACCTAGTTCCCCACCTCATCGCGACCGGAGGCCTAACATCCTTTGAAAACTCCAGAGGTACGCGGAGATCAGTGCCTCCAAAGGAGACGATGCCTGACTCCTCGTGAAACTTGATAGGAGTCCCAGGATTCCTGTGGCACGTGGAAAGGGACCGTTAGTCTCCCGCCTCAGCTGGAGAGGCGTCCCAATTGCCTTGCCAAGCCTCGAGGAGAATCCCGAGTTGTGTCTCGCAACTAGGCAAGAGTCCTGACGTGGCTGAACAAACACGTGTGTGGAAGGCCATCCCCGTCGTAACTCGAGAATATACCCCAGGTTCCCGCCACAACTCGAGAAAAACCATGAGACTTCCCCCTCGCCGCGAGATGAGGCCCGATTCCCCTGCACTGCGTGCAGAGCAATTCTGTGTTGCACATCACACAAGAAAGGAGCCTTGATTTCCTTCATGGCACTCCAGAGAAACCCCAAGAACACTGTTTCAAGGATAGAGGGATCCTGAGGTCACTGTAGCAACACGAAAGAGCTCCGTGGACCAAACATCAACTCGAGATGAGAGGTTAGTCCCTGGCTTCGACTCCAGAGGAATACCACCTTACCACAAGCACCTCAAGAGGAGGCTTCTCTCAGCTCTAGGTATGTGAGAGTGACCCTGAGTTTGCGGCCTCAAGTGGAATGGACACCGCGATGCCCTGACTCGAAATAAGGCCGGATATCCCTGCAGTGACTGGAATGCAGGCTCGTCTTGCATCTCCCAAGATGAAAGGATGTCTGAATCCCCTGTGGAGACCACAGAGAAAGACCTAGTTCCCCACCTCATCGCGACCGGAGGCATCACATCCTTTGAAAACTCCAGAGGTACGCGGAGATCAGTGCCTCCAAAGGAGACGATGCCTGACTCCTCGTGAAACTTGATAGGAGTCCCAGGATTCCTGTGGCACGTGGAAAGGGACCCTTGGTCTCCCGCCTCAGCTGGAGAGGCGTCCCAATTGCCTTGCCAAGCCTTGAGGAGAATCCCGAGTTTTGTCTCGCAACTAGGCAAGAGTCCTGACGTGGCTGAACAAACACGTGTGTGGAAGGGCCATCCCCGTCGTAACTCGAGAATATACCCCATGTTCCCGCCGCAACTCGAGAAAAACCATGAGACTTCCCCCTCGCCGCGAGATGAGGCCGGATTCCCCTGCACTGCGTGCAGAGCAATTCTGTGTTGCACATCACACATGAAAGGAGCCTTGATTTCCTTCATGGCACTCCAGAGAAACCCCAAGAACACTGTTTCAAGGCTAGAGGGATCCTGAGGTCACTGTAGCAACACGAAAGAGCTCTGTGGACCAATAATCAACTCGAGATGAGAGGTTAGTCCCTGGCTTCGACTCCAGAGGAATACCACCTTACCACAAGCACCTCAAGAGGAGGCTTCTCTCAGCTCTAGGTATGTGAGAGGGACCCTGAGTTTGCGGCCTCAAGTGGAATGGACACCGCGATGCCCTGACTCGAAATAAGGCCGGATATCCCTGCAGTGACTGGAATGCAGGCTCCTCTTGCATCTCCCAACACGAAAGGGTGTCTGAATCCCCTGTGGAGACCACAGAGAAAGAACTAGTTCCCAACCTCATCGCGACAGGAAGCCTCAAATCCTTTGAAAACTCCAGAGGTATGCGGAGATCAGTGCCTCCAAAGGAGACGATGCCTGACTCCTCGTGAAACTTGATAGGAGACCCAGGATTCCTGTGGCACGTGGAAAGGGACCCTTGGTCTCCCGTCTCAGCTGGAGAGGCGTCCCAATTGCCCTGCAAAGCCTCGAGGAGAATCCCGAGTTGTCCCTCGCAACTAGGCAGGAGTCCTGACATGGCTGAACACACACGTGTGTGGAAGGGCCATCCCCGTCGTAACTCGAGAATATACCCCAGGTTCCCGCCGCAACTCGAGAAAAACCATGAGACTTCCCCCTCGCCGCGAGATGAGGCCCGATTCCCCTGCACTGCGTGCAGAGCAATTCCGTGTTGCACATCACACATGAAAGGAGCCTTGATTTCCTTCATGGCACTCCAGAGAAACCCCAAGAACACTGTTTCAAGGCTAGAGGGATCCTGAGGTCACTGTAGCAACACGAAAGAGCTCCGTGGACCAAGAATCAACACGAGATGGGAGGTTAGTCCCTGGCTTCGACTCCTGAGGAATACCACCTTACCACAAGCACCTCAAGAGGAGGCTTCTCTCAGCTCTAGGTATGTGAGAGGGATCCTGAGTTTGCGGCCTCAAGTGGAATGGACACCGCGATGCCCTGACTCGAAATAAGGCCGGATATCCCTGCAGTGACTGGAATGCAGGCTCGTCTTGCATCTCCCAGGACGAAAGGATGTCTGAATCCCCTGTGGAGACCACAGAGAAAGACCTAGTTCCCCACCTCATCGCGACCGGAGGCCTCACATTCTTTGAAAACTCCAGAGGTACGCGGAGATCAGTGCCTCCAAAGGAGACGATGCCTGACTCCTCGTGAAACTTGATAGGAGTCCCAGGATTCCTGTGGCATGTGGAAAGGGACCCTTGGTCTCCCGCCTCAGCTGGAGAGGCGTCCCAATTGCCTTGCCAAGCCTCGAGGAGAATCCCGAGTTGTGTCTCGCAACTAGGCAAGACTCCTGACGTGGCTGAACAAAAAAGTGTGTGGAAGGGCCATCCCCGTCGTAACTCGAGAATATACCCCAGGTTCCCGCCACAACTCGAGAAAAACCATGAGACTTCCCCCTCGCCGCGAGATGAGGCCGGATTCCCCTGCACTGCATGCAGAGCAATTCTGTGTGGCACATCACACATGAAAGGAGCCTTGATTTCCTTGATGGCACTCCAGAGAAACCCCAAGAACACTGTTTCAAGGCTAGAGGGATCCTGAGGTCACTGTAGCAACACGAAAGAGCTCCGTGGGCCAAAAATCAACTCGAGATGAGAGGTTCGTCCCTGGCTTCGACTCCAGAGGAATACCACCTTACCACAAGCACCTCAAGAGGAGGCTTCTCTCAGCTCTAGGTATGTGAGAGGGACCCTGAGTTTGCGGCCTCAAGTGGAATGGACACCGCGATGCCCTGACTCGAAATAAGGCCGGATATCCCTGCAGTGACTGGAATGCAGGCTCGTCTTGCATCTCCCAGGACGAAAGGATGTCTGAATCCCCTGTGGAGACCACAGAGAAAGACCTAGTTCCCCACCTCATCGCGACCGGAGGCCTCACATCCTTTGAAAACTCCAGAGGTACGCGGAGATCAGTGCCTCCAAAGGAGACGATGCCTGACTCCTCGTGAAACTTGATAGGAGTCCCAGGATTCCTGTGGCACGTGGAAAGGGACCCTTGGTCTCCCGCCTCAGCTGGAGAGGCGTCCCAATTGCCTTGCCAAGCCTTGAGGAGAATCCCGAGTTTTGTCTCGCAACTAGGCAAGAGTCCTGACGTGGCTGAACAAACACGTGTGTGGAAGGGCCATCCCCGTCGTAACTCGAGAATATACCCCATGTTCCCGCCGCAACTCGAGAAAAACCATGAGACTTCCCCCTCGCCGCGAGATGAGGCCGGATTCCCCTGCACTGCGTGCAGAGCAATTCTGTGTTGCACATTACACATGAAAGGAGCCTTGATTTCCTTCATGGCACTCCAGAGAAACCCCAAGAACACTGTTTCAAGGCTAGAGGGATCCTGAGGTCACTGTAGCAACACGAAAGAGCTCTGTGGACCAATAATCAACTCGAGATGAGAGGTTAGTCCCTGGCTTCGACTCCAGAGGAATACCACCTTACCACAAGCACCTCAAGAGGAGGCTTCTCTCAGCTCTAGGTATGTGAGAGGGACCCTGAGTTTGCGGCCTCAAGTGGAATGGACACCGCGATGCCCTGACTCGAAATAAGGCCGGATATCCCTGCAGTGACTGGAATGCAGGCTCCTCTTGCATCTCCCAACACGAAAGGGTGTCTGAATCCCCTGTGGAGACCACAGAGAAAGAACTAGTTCCCAACCTCATCGCGACAGGAAGCCTCAAATCCTTTGAAAACTCCAGAGGTATGCGGAGATCAGTGCCTCCAAAGGAGACGATGCCTGACTCCTCGTGAAACTTGATAGGAGACCCAGGATTCCTGTGGCACGTGGAAAGGGACCCTTGGTCTCCCGTCTCAGCTGGAGAGGCGTCCCAATTGCCCTGCAAAGCCTCGAGGAGAATCCCGAGTTGTCCCTCGCAACTAGGCAGGAGTCCTGACATGGCTGAACACACACGTGTGTGGAAGGGCCATCCCCGTCGTAACTCGAGAATATACCCCAGGTTCCCGCCGCAACTCGAGAAAAACCATGAGACTTCCCCCTCGCCGCGAGATGAGGCCCGATTCCCCTGCACTGCGTGCAGAGCAATTCCGTGTTGCACATCACACATGAAAGGAGCCTTGATTTCCTTCATGGCACTCCAGAGAAACCCCAAGAACACTGTTTCAAGGCTAGAGGGATCCTGAGGTCACTGTAGCAACACGAAAGAGCTCCGTGGACCAAGAATCAACACGAGATGAGAGGTTAGTCCCTGGCTTCGACTCCTGAGGAATACCACCTTACCACAAGCACCTCAAGAGGAGGCTTCTCTCAGCTCTAGGTATGTGAGAGGGATCCTGAGTTTGCGGCCTCAAGTGGAATGGACACCGCGATGCCCTGACTCGAAATAAGGCCGGATATCCCTGCAGTGACTGGAATGCAGGCTCGTCTTGCATCTCCCAGGACGAAAGGATGTCTGAATCCCCTGTGGAGACCACAGAGAAAGACCTAGTTCCCCACCTCATCGCGACCGGAGGCCTCACATTCTTTGAAAACTCCAGAGGTACGCGGAGATCAGTGCCTCCAAAGGAGACGATGCCTGACTCCTCGTGAAACTTGATAGGAGTCCCAGGATTCCTGTGGCATGTGGAAAGGGACCCTTGGTCTCCCGCCTCAGCTGGAGAGGCGTCCCAATTGCCTTGCCAAGCCTCGAGGAGAATCCCGAGTTGTGTCTCGCAACTAGGCAAGACTCCTGACGTGGCTGAACAAAAAAGTGTGTGGAAGGGCCATCCCCGTCGTAACTCGAGAATATACCCCAGGTTCCCGCCACAACTCGAGAAAAACCATGAGACTTCCCCCTCGCCGCGAGATGAGGCCCGATTCCCCTGCACTGCATGCAGAGCAATTCTGTGTGGCACATCACACATGAAAGGAGCCTTGATTTCCTTGATGGCACTCCAGAGAAACCCCAAGAACACTGTTTCAAGGCTAGAGGGATCCTGAGGTCACTGTAGCAACACGAAAGAGCTCCGTGGGCCAAAAATCAACTCGAGATGAGAGGTTCGTCCCTGGCTTCGACTCCAGAGGAATACCACCTTACCACAAGCACCTCAAGAGGAGGCTTCTCTCAGCTCTAGGTATGTGAGAGGGACCCTGAGTTTGCGGCCTCAAGTGGAATGGACACCGCGATGCCCTGACTCGAAATAAGGCCGGATATCCCTGCAGTGACTGGAATGCAGGCTCCTCTTGCATCTCCCAACACGAAAGGGTGTCTGAATCCCCTGTGGAGACCACAGAGAAAGACCTAGTTCCCCACCTCATCGCGACAGGAAGCCTCAAATCCTTTGAAAACTCCAGAGGTATGCGGAGATCAGTGCCTCCAAAGGAGACGATGCCTGACTCCTCGTGAAACTTGATAGGAGACCCAGGATTCCTGTGGCACGTGGAAAGGGACCCTTGGTCTCCCGTCTCAGCTGGAGAGGCGTCCCAATTGCCCTGCAAAGCCTCGAGGAGAATCCCGAGTTGTCCCTCGCAACTAGGCAGGAGTCCTGACATGGCTGAACACACACGTGTGTGGAAGGGCCATCCCCGTCGTAACTCGAGAATATACCCCAGGTTCCCGCCGCAACTCGAGAAAAACCATGAGACTCCCCCCTCGCCGCGAGATGAGGCCCGATTCCCCTGCACTGCGTGCAGAGCAATTCCGTGTTGCACATCACACATGAAAGGAGCCTTGATTTCCTTCATGGCACTCCAGAGAAACCCCAAGAACACTGTTTCAAGGCTAGAGGGATCCTGAGGTCACTGTAGCAACACGAAAGAGCTCCGTGGACCAAGAATCAACACGAGATGAGAGGTTAGTCCCTGGCTTCGACTCCTGAGGAATACCACCTTACCACAAGCACCTCAAGAGGAGGCTTCTCTCAGCTCTAGGTATGTGAGAGGGATCCTGAGTTTACGGCCTCAAGTGGAATGGACACCGCGATGCCCTGACTCGAAATAAGGCCGGATATCCCTGCAGTGACTGGAATGCAGGCTCGTCTTGCATCTCCCAAGACGAAAGGGTGTCTGAATCCCCTGTGGAGACCACAGAGAAAGACCTAGTTCCCCACCTCATCGCGACAGGAAGCCTAAAATCCTTTGAAAACTCCAGAGGTATGCGGAGATCAGTGCCTCCAAAGGAGACGATGCCTGACTCCTCGTGAAACTTGATAGGAGACCCAGGATTCCGGTGGCACGTGGAAAGGGACCCTTGGTCTCCCGCCTCAGCTGGAGAGGCGTCCCAATTGCCTTGCCAAGCCTCGAGGAGAATCCCGAGTTGTGTCTCGCAACTAGGCAAGAGTCCTGACGTGGCTGAACAAAAAAGTGTGTGGAAGGGCCATCCCCGTCGTAACTCGAGAATATACCCCAGGTTCCCGCCACAACTCGAGAAAAACCATGAGACTTCCCCCTCGCCGCGAGATGAGGCCCGATTCCCCTGCACTGCATGCAGAGCAATTCTGTGTGGCACATCACACATGAAAGGAGCCTTGATTTCCTTGATGGCACTCCAGAGAAACCCCAAGAACACTGTTTCAAGGCTAGAGGGATCCTGAGGTCACTGTAGCAACACGAAAGAGCTCCGTGGGCCAAAAATCAACTCGAGATGAGAGGTTCGTCCCTGGCTTCGACTCCAGAGGAATACCACCTTACCACAAGCACCTCAAGAGGAGGCTTCTCTCAGCTCTAGGTATGTGAGAGGGACCCTGAGTTTGCGGCCTCAGGTGGAATGGACACCGCGATGCCCTGACTCGAAATAAGCCCGGATATCCCTGCAGTGACTGGAATGCAGGCTCGTCTTGCATCTCCCAGGACGAAAGGATGTCTGAATCCCCTGTGGAGACCACAGAGAAAGACCTAGTTCCCCACCTCATCGCGACCGGAGGCCTCACATCCTTTGAAAACTCCAGAGGTACGCGGAGATCAGTGCCTCCAAAGGAGACGATGCCTGACTCCTCGTGAAACTTGATAGGAGACCCAGGATTCCTGTGGCACGTGGAAAGGGACCCTTGGTCTCCCGTCTCAGCTGGAGAGGCGTCCCAATTGCCCTGCAAAGCCTCGAGGAGAATCCCGAGTTGTCCCTCGCAACTAGGCAGGAGTCCTGACATGGCTGAACACACACGTGTGTGGAAGGGCCATCCCCGTCGTAACTCGAGAATATACCCCAGGTTCCCGCGGCAACTCGAGAAAAACCATGAGACTTCCCCCTCGCCGCGAGATGAGGCCCGATTCCCCTGCACTGCGTGCAGAGCAATTCCGTGTTGCACATCACACATGAAAGGAGCCTTGATTTCCTCATGGCACTCCAGAGAAACCCCAAGAACACTGTTTCAAGGCTAGAGGGATCCTGAGGTCACTGTAGCAACACGAAAGAGCTCCGTGGACCAAGAATCAACACGAGATGAGAGGTTAGTCCCTGGCTTCGACTCCTGAGGAATACCACCTAACCACAAGCACCTCAAGAGGAGGCTTCTCTCAGCTCTAGGTATGTGAGAGGGATCCTGAGTTTGCGGCCTCAAGTGGAATGGACACCGTGATGCCCTGACTCGAAATAAGGCCGGATATCCCTGCAGTGACTTGAATGCAGGCTCGTCTTGCATCTCCCAAGAAGAAAGGATGTCTGAATCCCCTGTGGAGACCACAGAGAAACACCTAGTTTCCCACCTCATCGCGACTGGAGGCCTCAAATCCTTTGAAAACTCCAGAGGTACGCGGAGATCAGTGCCTCCAAAGGAGACGATGCCTGACTCCTCGTGAAACTTGATAGGAGTCCCAGGATTCTTGTGGCACGTGGAAAGGGACCCTTGGTCTCCCGCCTCAGCTGGAGAGGCGTTCCAATTGCCCTGCCAAGCCTCGAGGAGAATCCCGAGTTGTCCCTCGCAACTAGGCAGGAGTCCTGACATGGCTGAACAAACACGTGGGTGGAAGGGCCATCCCCGTCGTAACTCGAGAATATACCCCAGGTTCCCGCCGCAACTCGAGAAAAACCATGAGACTTCCCCCTCGATGCGAGATGAGGCCCGATTCCCCTGGACTGCGTGCAGAGCAATTCCGTGTTGCACATCACACATGAAAGGAGCCTTGATTTCCTTGATGGCACTCCAGAGAAACCCCAAGAACACTTTTTCAAGGATAGAGGGATCCTGAAGTCACTGTAGCAACACGAAAGAACTCTGTGGACCAAAAATCAACTCGAAAAGAGAGGTTAGTCCCTGGATTCGTCTCCAGAGGAATACCACCTTACCACAAGCACCTCAAGAGGAGGCTTCTCTCAGCTCTAGGTATGTGAGAGGGACCCTGAGTTTGCGGCCTCAAGTGGAATGGACACCGCGATGCCCTGACTCGAAATAAGCCCGGATATCCCTGCAGTGACTGGAATGCAGGCTCGTCTTGCATCTCCCAGGACGAAAGGATGTCTGAATCCCCTGTGGAGACCACAGAGAAAGACCTAGTTCCCCACCTCATCGCGACCGGAGGCCTCACATCCTTTGAAAACTCCAGAGGTACGCGGAGATCAGTGCCTCCAAAGGAGACGATGCCTGACTCCTCGTGAAACTTGATAGGAGTCCCAGGATTCCTGTGGCACGTGGAAAGGGACCCTTGGTCTCCCGCCTCAGCTGGAGAGGCGTCCCAATTGCCTTGCCAAGCCTTGAGGAGAATCCCGAGTTTTGTCTCGCAACTAGGCAAGAGTCCTGACGTGGCTGAACAAACACGTGTGTGGAAGGGCCATCCCCGTCGTAACTCGAGAATATACCCCATGTTCCCGCCGCAACTCGAGAAAAACCATGAGACTTCCCCCTCGCCGCGAGATGAGGCCGGATTCCCCTGCACTGCGTGCAGAGCAATTCTGTGTTGCACATCACACATGAAAGGAGCCTTGATTTCCTTCATGGCACTCCAGAGAAACCCCAAGAACACTGTTTCAAGGCTAGAGGGATCCTGAGGTCACTGTAGCAATACGAAAGAGCTCTGTGGACCAATAATCAACTCGAGATGAGAGGTTAGTCCCTGGCTTCGACTCCAGAGGAATACCACCTTACCACAAGCACCTCAAGAGGAGGCTTCTCTCAGCTCTATGTATGTGAGAGGGACCCTGAGTTTGCGGCCTCAAGTGGAATGGATACCGCGATGCCCTGACGCGAAATAAGGCTGGATATCCCTGCAATGACTTGAATGCAGGCTCGTCTTGCATCTCCCAAGATGAAAGGATGTCTGAATCCCCTGTGGAGACCACAGAGAAAGACCTAGTTCCCCACCTCATCGCGACCGGAGACCTCACATCCTTTGAAAACTCCAGAGGTACGCGGAGATCAGTGCCTCCAAAGGAGACGATGCCTGACTCCTCGTGAAACTTGATAGGAGTCCCAGGATTCCTGTGGCACGTGGAAAGGGACCCTTGGTCTCCCGTCTCAGCTGGAGAGGCGTCCCAATTGCCTTGCCAAGCCTCGAGGAGAATCCAGAGTTGTGTCTCGCAACTAGGCAGGAGTCCTGACGTGGCTGAACACACACGTGTGTGGAAGTGCCATCCCCGTCGTAACTCGAGAATATACCCCAGGTTCCCGCCGCAACTCGAGAAAAACAATGAGACTTCCCCCTCGCCGCGAGATGAGGCCCGATTCCCCTGCACTGCGTGCAGAGCAATTCCGTGTTGCACATCACACATGAAAGGAGCCTTGATTTCCTTGATGGCATTCCAGAGAAACCCCAAGAACACTGTTTCAAGGCTAGAGGGATCCTGAGGTCACTGTAGCAACACGAAAGAGCTCCGTGGACCAAGAATCAACACGAGATGAGAGGTTAGTCCCTGGCTTCGACTCCTGAGGAATACCACCTTACCACAAGCACCTCAAGAGGAGGCTTCTCTCAGCTCTAGGTATGTGAGAGGGATCCTGAGTTTGCGGCCTCAAGTGGAATGGACACCGCGATGCCCTGACTCGAAATAAGGCCGGATATCCCTGCAGTGTCTTGAATGCAGGCTCGTCTTGCATCTCCCAAGAAGAAAGTATGTCTGAATCCCCTGTGGAGAGCACAGAGAAACACCTAGTTCCCCACCTCATCGCCACCGCAGGCCTCACATCCTTTGAAAACTCCAGAGGTACGCGGAGATCAGTGCCTCCAAAGGAGACGATGCCTGACTCCTCGTGAAATTTGATAGGAGTCCCAGGATTCTTGTGGCACGTGGAAAGGGACCCTTGGTCTCCCGCCTCAGCTGGAGAGGCGTTCCAATTGCCCTGCCAAGCCTCGAGGAGAATCCCGAGTTGTCCCTCGCAACTAGGCAGGAGTCCTGACGTGGCTGAACAAACACGTGGGTGGAAGGGCCATCCCCGTCGTAACTCGAGAATATACCCCAGGTTCCCGCCGCAACTCGAGAAAAACCATGAGACTTCCCCCTCGATGCGAGATGAGGCCCGATTCCCCTGTACTGCGTGCAGAGCAATTCCGTGTTGCACATCACACATGAAAGGAGC
Source organism: Cervus elaphus (assembly GCF_910594005.1). NCBI lineage: Eukaryota > Metazoa > Chordata > Mammalia > Artiodactyla > Cervidae > Cervus > Cervus elaphus. The sequence continues at coordinate 7,156,451 of NC_057834.1, read as the reverse complement.
CTTGATTTCCTTGATGGCACTCCAGAGAAACCCCAAGAACACTGTTTCAAGGCTAGAGGGATCCTGAGGTCACTGTAGCAACACGAAAGAGCTCCGTGGACCAAGAATCAACACGAGATAAGAGGTTAGTCCCTTGCTTCGACTCCTGAGGAATACCACCTTACCACAAGCACCTCAAGAGGAGGCTTCTCTCAGCTCTAGGTATGTGAGAGGGACCCTGAGTTTGCGGCCTCAAGTGGAATGGACACCGCGATGCCCTGACTCGAAATAAGGCCGGATATCCCTGCAGTGACTTGAATGCAGGCTCGTCTTGCATCTCCCCAGAAGAAAGGATGTCTGAATCCCCTGTGGAGACCACAGAGAAACACCTAGTTCCCCACCTCATCGCGACCGGAGGCCTCACATCCTTTGAAAACTCCAGAGGTACGCGGAGATCAGTGCCTCCAAAGGAGACGATGCCTGACTCCTCGTGAAACTTGATAGGAGTCCCAGGATTCCTGTGGCACGTGGAAAGGGACCCTTGGTCTCCCGTCTCAGCTGAAGAGGCGTCCCAATTGCCCTGCAAAGCCTCGAGGAGAATCCAGAGTTGTCCCTCGCAACTAGGCAGGAGTCCTGACGTCGCTGAAGAAACACGTGGGTGGAAGGGCCATCCCCGTCGTAACTCGAGAATATACCCCAGGTTCCCGCCGCAACTCGAGAAAAACCATGAGACTTCCACCTCGCCGCGAGATGAGGCCCGATTCCCCTGCACTGTGTGCAGAGCAATTCCGTGTTGCACATCACACATGAAAGGAGCCTTGATTTCCTTGATGGCACTCTAGAGAAACCCCAAGAACACTGTTTCAAGGCTAGAGGGATCCTGAAGTCACTGTAGCAACACGAAAGAGTTCCGTGGACCAAGAATCAACACGAGATGAGAGGTTAGTCCCTGGCTTCGACTCCTGAGGAATACCACCTTACCACAAGCACCTCAAGAGGAGGCTTCTCTCAGCTCTAGGTATGTGAGAGGGATCCTGAGTTTGCGGCCTCAAGTGGAATGGACACCGCGATGCCCTGACTCGAAATAAGGCCGGATATCCCTGCAGTGAAATGAATGCAGGCTCGTCTTGCATCTCCCAAGAAGAAAGGATGTCTGAATCCCCTGTGGAGACCACAGAGAAACACCCAGTTCCCCACCTCATCGCGACCGGAGGCCTCACATCCTTTGAAAACTCCAGAGGTACGCGGAGATCAGTGCCTCCAAAGGAGACGATGCCTGACTCCTCGTGAAACTTGATAGGAGTCCCAGGATTCTTGTGGCACGTGGAAAGGGACCCTTGGTCTCCCGCCTCAGCTGGAGAGGCGTTCCAATTGCCCTGCCAAGCCTCGAGGAGAATCCCGAGTTGTCCCTTGCAACTAGGCAGGAGTCCTGACGTGGTTGAACAAACACGTGGGTGGAAGGTCCATCCCCGTCGTAACTCGAGAATATACCCCAGGTTCCCGCCGCAACTCGAGAAAAACCATGAGACTTCCCCCTCGATGCAAGATGAGGCCCGATTCCCCTGTACTGCGTGCAGAGCAATTCCGTCTTGCACATCACACATGAAAGGAGCCTTGATTTCCTTGATGGCACTCCAGAGAAACCCCCAGAACACTGTTTCAACGATAGAGGGATCCTGAGGTCACTGTAGCAACACGAAAGAACTCTGTGGACCAAAAATCAACTCGAAAAGAGAGGTTAGTCCCTGGATTCGTCTCCAGAGGAATACCACCTTACCACAAGCACCTCAAGAGGAGGCTTCTCTCAGCTCTAGGTATGTGAGAGGGACCCTGAGTTTGGGGCCTCAAGTGGAATGGACACCGCGATGCCCTGACTCGAAATAAGGCCGGATATCCCTGCAGTGACTTCAATGCAGGCTCGTTTTGCATGTCCCAGGACAAAAGGATGTCTGAATCCCCTGTGGAAAGCACAGAGAAAGACTTAGTTCCCCACCTCATCGCGACCGATAGCCTCACATCCTTTGAAATCTCCAGAGGTACGCGGAGATCAGTGCCTCCAAAGGAGACAATGCCTGACTCTTCGTGAAACTTGATAGGAGTCCCAGGATTCCTGTGGCACTTGGAAAGGGACACTTGGTCTCCCGCCTCAGCTGGAGAGGCGTCCCAATTGCCCTGCCAAGCCTCGAGGAGAATCCAGAGTTGTCCCTCGCAACTAGGCAGGAGTCCTGACGTGGCTGAAGAAACACGTGGGTGGAAGGGCCATCCCCGTCGTAACTCGAGAATATACCCCAGGTTCTCGCCGCAACTCGAGAAAAACCATAAGACTTCCCCCTCGCCGCGAGATGAGGCCCGATTCCCCTGCACTGCATGCAGAGCAATTCCATCTTGCACATCACACATGAAAGGAGCCTTGATTTCCTTGATGGCACTCCAGAGAAACCCCAAGAACACTGTTTCAAGGCTAGAGGGATCCTGAGGTCACTGTAGCAACACGAAAGAGCTCCGTGGGCCAAAAATCAACTCGAGATGAGAGGTTAGTCCCTGGCTTCGACTCCAGAGGAATACCACCTTACCACAAGCACCTCAAGAGGAGGCTTCTCTCAGCTCTAGGTATGTGAGAGGGACCCTGAGTTTGCGGCCTCAAGTGGAATGGACACCGCGATGCCCTGACTCGAAATAAGGCCGGATATCCCTGCAGTGACTGGAATGCAGGCTCGTCTTGCATCTCCCAAGACGAAAGGGTGTCTGAATCCCCTGTGGAGACCACAGAGAAAGACCTAGTTCCCCACCTCATCGCGACCGGAGGCCTCACATCCTTTGAAAACTCCAGAGGAACGCGGAGATCAGTGCCTCCAAAGGAGACGATGCCTGACTCCTCGTGAAACTTGATAGGAGTCCCAGGATTCTTGTGGCACGTGGAAAGGGACCCTTGGTCTCCCGGCTCAGCTGGAGAGGTGTTCCAATTGCCCTGCCAAGCCTCGAGGAGAATCCCGAGTTGTCCCTCGCAACTAGGCAGGAGTCCTGACGTGGCTGAACAAACACGTGGGTGGAAGGGCCATCCCCGTCGTAACTCGAGAATATACCCCAGGTTCCCGCCGCAACTCGAGAAAAACCATGAGACTTCCCCCTCGATGCGAGATGAGGCCCGATTCCCCTGTACTGCGTGCAGAGCAATTCCGTCTTGCACATCACACATGAAAGGAGCCTTGATTTCCTTGATGGCACTCCAGAGAAACCCCAAGAACTCTGTTTCAAGGCTAGAGGGATCCTGAGGTCACTGTAGCAACACGAAAGAACTCTGTGGACCAAAAATCAACTCGAAAAGAGAGGTTAGTCCCTGGATTCGTCTCCAGAGGAATACCACCTTACCACAAGCACCTCAAGAGGAGGCTTCTCTCAGCTCTAGGTATGTGAGAGGGACCCTGAGTTTGCGGCCTCAAGTGGAATGGACACCGCGATGCCCTGACTCGAAATAAGGCCGGATATCCCTGCAGTGACTTCAATGCAGGCTCGTCTTGCATCTCCCAGGACGAAAGGATATCTGAATCCCCTGTGGAAAGCACAGAGAAAGACTTAGTTCCCCACCTCATCGCGACCGATAGCCTCACATCCTTTGAAAACTCCAGAGGTACGCGGAGATCAGTGCCTCCAAAGGAGACGATGCCTGACTCCTCGGGAAACTTGATAGGAGTCCCAGGATTCCTGTGGTACTTGGAAAGGGACACTTGGTCTCCCGCCTCAGCTGGAGAGGCGTCCCAATTGCCCTGCCAAGCCTCGAGGAGAATCCAGAGTTGTCCCTCGCAACTAGGCAGGAGCCCTGACGTCGCTGAAGAGACACGTGGGTGGAAGGGCCATCCCCGTCGTAACTCGAGAATATACCCCAGGTTCCCGCCGCAACTCGAGAAAAACCATGAGACTTCCCCCTCGCCGCGAGATGAGGCCCGATTCCCCTGCACTGCGTGCAGAGCAATTCCGTGTTGCACATCACACATGAAAGGAGCCTTGATTTCCTTGATGGCACTCCAGAGAAACCCCAAGAACACTGTTTCAAGGCTAGAGGGATCCTGAGGTCACTGTAGCAACACGAAAGAGCTCCTTTGGCCAAAAATCAACTCGAGATGAGAGGTTAGTCCCTGGCTTCGACTCCAGAGGAATACCACCTTACCACAAGCACCTCAAGAGGAGGCTTCTCTCAGCTCTAGGTATGTGAGAGGGACCCTGAGTTTGCAGCCTCAAGTGGAATGGACACCGCGATGCCCTGACGCGAAATAAGGCCGGATATCCCTGCAGTGACTTGAATGCAGGCTCGTCTTGCATCTCCCAAGATGAAAGGATGTCTGAATCCCCTGTGGAGACCACAGAGAAACACCTAGTTCCCCACCTCATCGCGACCGGAGGCCTCACATCCTTTGAAAACTCCAGAGGTACGCGGAGATTAGTGCCTCCAAAGGAGACGATGCCTGACTCCTCGTGAAACTTGATAGGAGTCCCAGGATTCCTGTGGCACGTGGAAAGGGACCCTTGTTCTCCCGCCTCAGCTGGAGAGGCGTCCCAATTGCCTTGCCAAGCCTCGAGGAGAATCCCGAGTTGTGTCTCGCAACTAGGCAAGAGTCCTGACGTGGCTGAACACACACGTGTGTGGAAGGGCCATCCCCGCCGTAACTGGAGAATATACCCCAGGTTCCCGCCGCAACTCGAGAAAAACCATGAGACTTCCCCCTCGCCGCGAGATGAGGCCCGATTCCCCTGCACTGCGTGCAGAGCAATTCTGTGTTGCACATCACACATGAAAGGAGCCTTGATTTCCTTCATGGCACTCCAGAGAAACCCCAAGAACACTGTTTCAAGGCTAGAGGGATCCTGAGGTCACTGTAGCAACACGAAAGAGCTCCGTGGACCAAAAATCAACTCGAGATGAGAGGTTAGTCCCTGGCTTCGACTCCAGAGGAATACCACCTTACCACAAGCACCTCAAGAGGAGGCTTCTCTCAGCTCTAGGTATGTGAGAGGGACCCTGAGTTTGCGGCCTCAAGTGGAATGGACACCGCGATGCCCTGACTCGAAATAAAGCCGGATATCCCTGCAGTGACTTCAATGCAGGCTCGTCTTGCATCTCCCAGGACGAAAGGATGTCTGAATCCCCTGTGGAAAGCACAGAGAAAGACTTAGTTCCCCACCTCATCGCGACCGATAGCCTCACATCCTTTGAAAACTCCAGAGGTAAGCGGAGATCAGTGCCTCCAAAGGAGACGATGCCTGACTCCTCGTGAAACTTGATAGGAGTCCCAGGATTCCTGTGGCACTTGGAAAGGGACACTTGGTCTCCCGCCTCAGCTGGAGAGGCGTCCCAATTGCCCTGCCAAGCCTCGAGGAGAATCCAGAGTTGTCCCTCGCAACTAGGCAGGAGCCCTGACGTCGCTGAAGAAACAGGTGGGTGGAAGGGCCATCCCCGTCGTAACTCGAGAATATACCCCAGGTTCCCGCCGCAACTCGAGAAAAACCATGAGACTTCCCCCTCGCCGCGAGATGAGGCCCGATTCCCCTGCACTGCGTGCAGAGCAATTCCGTGTTGCCCATCACACATGAAAGGAGCCTTGATTTCCTTCATGGCACTCCAGAGAAACCCCAAGAACACTGTTTCAAGGCTAGAGGGATCCTGAGGTCACTGTAGCAACACGAAAGAGCTCCGTGGGCCAAAAATCAACTCGAGATGAGAGGTTAGTCCCTGGCTTCGACTCCAGAGGAATACCACCTTACCACAAGCACCTCAAGAGGAGGCTTCTCTCAGCTCTAGGTATGTGAGAGGGACCCTGAGTTTGCGGCCTCAAGTGGAATGGACACCGCGATGCCCTGACGCGAAATAAGGCCGGATATCCCTGCAGTGACTGGAATGCAGGCTCGTCTTGCATCTCCCAAGATGAAAGGATGTCTGAATCCCCTGTGGAGACCACAGAGAAAGACCTAGTTCCCCACCTCATCGCGACCAGAGGCCTCACATCCTTTGAAAACTCCAGAGGTACGCGGAGATCAGTGCCTCCAAAGGAGACGATGCCTGACTCCTCGTGAAACTTGATAGGAGTCCCAGGATTCCTGTGGCACGTGGAAAGGGACCCTTGGTCTCCCGCCTCAGCTGGAGAGGTGTCCCAATTGCCTTGCCAAGCCTCGAGGAGAATCCCGAGTTGTGTCTCGCAACTAGGCAAGAGTCCTGACGTGGCTGAACAAACACGTGTGTGGAAGGGCCATCCCCGTCGTAACTCGAGAATATACCCCAGGTTCCCGCCGCAACCCGAGAAAAACCATGAGACTTCCCCCTCGCCGCGAGATGAGGCCCGATTCCACAGCACTGCGTGTAGAGCAATTCCGTCTTGCACATCACACATGAAAGGAGCCTTGATTTCCTTGATGGCACTCCAGAGAAACCCCAAGAACTCTGTTTCAAGGCTAGAGGGATCCTGAGGTCACTTTAGCAACACGAAAGAACTCTGTGGACCAAAAATCAACTCGAAAAGAGAGGTTAGTCCCTGGATTCCTCTCCAGAGGGATACCACCTTACCACAAGCACCTCAAGAGGAGGCTTCTCTCAGCTCTAGGTATGTGAGAGGGACCCTGAGTTTGCGGCCTCAAGTGGAATGGACACCGCGATGCCCTGACTCGAAATAAGGCCGGATATCCCTGCAGTGACTTCAATGCAGGCTCGTCTTGCATCTCCCAGGACGAAAGGATGTCTGAATCCCCTGTGGAAAGCACAGAGAAAGACTTAGTTCCCCACCTCATCGCGACCGATAGCCTCACATCCTTTGAAAACTCCAGAGGTACGCGGAGATCAGTGCCTCCAAAGGAGACGATGCCTGACTCCTCGGGAAACTTGATAGGAGTCCCAGGATTCCTGTGGCACTTGGAAAGGGACACTTGGTCTCCCGCCTCAGCTGGAGAGGCGTCCCAATTGCCCTGCCAAGCCTCGAGGAGAATCCAGAGTTGTCCCTCGCAACTAGGCAGGAGCCCTGACGTCGCTGAAGAGACACGTGGGTGGAAGGGCCATCCCCGTCGTAACTCGAGAATATACCCCAGGTTCCCGCCGCAACTCGAGAAAAACCATGAGACTTCCCCCTCGCCGCGAGATGAGGCCCGATTCCCCTGCACTGCGTGCAGAGCAATTCCGTGTTGCACATCACACATGAAAGGAGCCTTGATTTCCTTGATGGCACTCCAGAGAAACCCCAAGAACACTGTTTCAAGGCTAGAGGGATCCTGAGGTCACTGTAGCAACACGAAAGAGCTCCGTGGGCCAAAAATCAACTCGAGATGAGAGGTTAGTCCCTGGCTTCGACTCCAGAGGAATACCACCTTACCACAAGCACCTCAAGAGGAGGCTTCTCTCAGCTCTAGGTATGTGAGAGGGACCCTGAGTTTGCGGCCTCAAGTGGAATGGACACCGCGATGCCCTGACGCGAAATAAGGCCGGATATCCCTGCAGTGACTTGAATGCAGGCTCGTCTTGCATCTCCCAAGATGAAAGGATGTCTGAATCCCCTGTGGAGACCACAGAGAAACACCTAGTTCCCCACCTCATCGCGACCGGAGGCCTCACATCCTTTGAAAACTCCAGAGGTACGCGGAGATTAGTGCCTCCAAAGGAGACGATGCCTGACTCCTCGTGAAACTTGATAGGAGTCCCAGGATTCCTGTGGCACGTGGAAAGGGACCCTTGTTCTCCCGCCTCAGCTGGAGAGGCGTCCCAATTGCCTTGCCAAGCCTCGAGGAGAATCCCGAGTTGTGTCTCGCAACTAGGCAAGAGTCCTGACGTGGCTGAACACACAGGTGTGTGGAAGGGCCATCCCCGCCGTAACTGGAGAATATACCCCAGGTTCCCGCCGCAACTCGAGAAAAACCATGAGACTTCCCCCTCGCCGCGAGATGAGGCCCGATGCCCCTGCACTGCGTGCAGAGCAATTCCGTGTTGCACATCACACATGAAAGGAGCCTTGATTTCCTTGATGGCACTCCAGAGAAACCCCAAGAACACTGTTTCAAGGCTAGAGGGATCCTGAGGTCACTGTAGCAACACGAAAGAGCTCCGTGGGCCAAAAATCAACTCGAGATGAGAGGTTAGTCCCTGGCTTCGACTCCAGAGGAATACCACCTTACCACAAGCCCCTCAAGAGGAGGCTTCTCTCAGCTCTAGGTATGTGAGAGGGACCCTGAGTTTGCGGCCTCAAGTGGAATGGACACCGCGATGCCCTGACTCGAAATAAGGCCGGATATCCCTGCAGTGACTTGAATGCAGGCTCGTCTTGCATCTCCCAAGAAGAAAGGATGTCTGAATCCCCTGTGGAGACCACAGAGAAACACCCAGTTCCCCACCTCATCGCGACCGGAGGCCTCACATCCTTTGAAAACTCCAGAGGTACGCGGAGATCAGTGCCTCCAAAGGAGACGATGCCTGACTCCTCGTGAAACTTGATAGGAGTCCCAGGATTCTTGTGGCACGTGGAAAGGGACCCTTGGTCTCCCGCCTCAGCTGGAGAGGCGTTCCAATTGCCCTGCCAAGCCTCGAGGAGAATCCCGAGTTGTCCCTCGCAACTAGGCAGGAGTCCTGACGTGGCTGAACAAACACGTGGGTGGAAGGGCCATCCCCGTCGTAACTCGAGAATATACCCCAGGTTCCCGCCGCAACTCGAGAAAAACCATGAGACTTCCCCCTCGATGCGAGATGAGGCCCGATTCCCCTGGACTGCGTGCAGAGCAATTCCGTGTTGCACATCACACATGAAAGGAGCCTTGATTTCCTTGATGGCACTCCAGAGAAACCCCCAGAACACTGTTTCAACGATAGAGGGATCCTGAGGTCACTGTAGCAACACGAAAGAACTCTGTGAACCAAAAATCAACTCGAAAAGAGAGGTTAGTCCCTGGATTCGTCTCCAGAGGAATACCACCTTACCACAAGCACCTCAAGAGGAGGCTTCTCTCAGCTCTAGGTATGTGAGAGGGACCCTGAGTTTGGGGCCTCAAGTGGAATGGACACCGCGATGCCCTGACTCGAAATAAGGCCGGATATCCCTGCAGTGACTTCAATGCAGGCTCGTCTTGCATGTCCCAGGACAAAAGGATGTCTGAATCCCCTGTGGAAAGCACAGAGAAAGACTTAGTTCCCCACCTCATCGCGACCGATAGCCTCACATCCTTTGAAATCTCCAGAGGTACGCGGAGATCAGTGCCTCCAAAGGAGACGATGCCTGACTCTTCGTGAAACTTGATAGGAGTCCCAGGATTCTTGTGGCACGTGGAAAGGGACACTTGGTCTCCCGGCTCAGCTGGAGAGGTGTTCCAATTGCCCTGCCAAGCCTCGAGGAGAATCCCGAGTTGTCCCTCGCAACTAGGCAGGAGTCCTGACGTGGCTGAACAAACACGTGGGTGGAAGGGCCATCCCCGTCGTAACTCGAGAATATACCCCAGGTTCCCGCCGCAACTCGAGAAAAACCATGAGACTTCCCCCTCGATGCGAGATGAGGCCCGATTCCCCTGTACTGCGTGCAGAGCAATTCCGTCTTGCACATCACACATGAAAGGAGCCTTGATTTCCTTGATGGCTCTCCAGAGAAACCCCAAGAACTCTGTTTCAAGGCTAGAGGGATCCTGAGGTCACTGTAGCAACACGAAAGAACTCTGTGGACCAAAAATCAACTCGAAAAGAGAGGTTAGTCCCTGGATTCGTCTCCAGAGGAATACCACCTTACCACAAGCACCTCAAGAGGAGGCTTCTCTCAGCTCTAGGTATGTGAGAGGGACCCTGAGTTTGCGGCCTCAAGTGGAATGGACACCGCGATGCCCTGACTCGAAATAAGGCCGGATATCCCTGCAGTGACTTCAATGCAGGCTCGTCTTGCATCTTCAGGACGAAAGGATGTCTGAATCCCCTGTGGAAAGCACAGAGAAAGACTTAGTTCCCCACCTCATCGCGACCGATAGCCTCACATCCTTTGAAAACTCCAGAGGTACGCGGAGATCAGTGCCTCCAAAGGAGACGATGCCTGACTCCTCGGGAAACTTGATAGGAGTCCCAGGATTCCTGTGGCACTTGGAAAGGGACACTTGGTCTCCCGCCTCAGCTGGAAAGGCGTCCCAATTGCCCTGCCAAGCCTCGAGGAGAATCACGAGTTGTCCCTCGCAACTAGGCAGGAGCCCTGACGTCGCTGAAGAGACACGTGGGTGGAAGGGCCATCCCCGTCGTAACTCGAGAATATACCCCAGGTTCCCGCCGCAACTCGAGAAAAACCATGAGACTTCCCCCTCGCCGCGAGATGAGGCCCGATTCCCCTGCACTGCGTGCAGAGCAATTCTGTGTTGCACATCACACATGAAAGGAGCCTTGATTTCCTTGATGGCACTCCAGAGAAACCCCAAGAACACTGTTTCAAGGCTAGAGGGATCCTGAGGTCACTGTAGCAACACGAAAGAGCTCCGTGGACCAAAAATCAACTCGAGATGAGAGGTTAGTCCCTGGCTTCGACTCCAGAGGAATACCACCTTACCACAAGCACCTCAAGAGGAGGCTTCTCTCAGCTCTAGGTATGTGAGAGGGACCCTGAGTTTGCGGCCTCAAGTGGAATGGACACCGCGATGCCCTGACTCGAAATAAGGCTGGATATCCCTGCAGTGACTGGAATGCAGGCTCGTCTTGCATCTCCCAAGACGAAAGGGTGTCTGAATCCCCTGTGGAGACCACAGAGAAAGACCTAGTTCCCCACCTCATCACGACAGGAGGCCTCAAATCCTTTGAAAACTCCAGAGGTATGCGGAGATCAGTGTCTCCAAAGGAGACGATGCCTGACTCCTCGTGAAACTTGATAGGAGACCCAGGATTCCTGTGGCACGTGGAAAGGGACCCTTGGTCTCCCGTCTCAGCTGGAGAGGCGTCCAATTGCCCTGCAAAGCCTCGAGGAGAATCCCGAGTTGTCCCTCGCAACTAGGCAGGAGTCCTGACATGGCTGAACACACACGTGGGTGGAAGGGCCATCCCCGTCGTAACTCGAGAATATACCCCAGGTTCCCGCCGCAACTCGAGAAAAACCATGAGACTTCCCCCTCTCCGCGAGATGAGGGCCGATTCCCCTGCACTGCGTGCAGAGCAATTCCGTGTTGCACATCACACATGAAAGGAGCCTTGATTTCCTTGATGGCACTCCAGAAAACCCCAAGAACACTGTTTCAAGGCTAGAGGGATCCTGAGGTCACTGTAGCAACACGAAAGAGCTCCGTGGGCCAAAAATCAACTCGAGATGAGAGGTTACTCCCTGGCTTCGACTCCAGAGGAATACCACCTTACCACAAGCACCTCAAGAGGAGGCTTCTCTCAGCTCTAGGTATGTGAGAGGGACCCTGAGTTTGCGGCCTCAAGTGGAATGGACACCGCGATGCCCTGACTCGAAATAAGGCCGGATATCCCTGCAGTGACTTGAATGCAGGCTCGTCTTGCATCTCCCAAGAAGAAAGGATGTCTGAATCCCCTGTGGAGACCACAGAGAAACACCTAGTTCCCCACCTCATCGCGACCGGAGGCCTCACATCCTTTGAAAACTCCAGAGGTACGCGGAGATCAGTGCCTCCAAAGGAGACGATGCCTGACTCCTCGGGAAACTTGATAGGAGTCCCAGGATTCTTGTGGCACATGGAAAGGGACCCTTGGTCTCCCGCCTCAGCTGGAGAGGCGTTCCAATTGCCGTGCCAAGCCTCGAGGAGAATCCCGAGTTGTCCCTCGCAACTAGGCAGGAGTCCTGACGTGGCTGAACAAACACGTGGGTGGAAGGGCCATCCCCGTCGTAACTCGAGAATATACCCCAGGTTCCCGCCGCAACTCGAGAAAAACCATGAGACTTCCCCCTCGATGCGAGATGAGGCCCGATTCCCCTGTACTGCGTGCAGAGCAATTCCGTCTTGCACATCACACATGAAAGGAGCCTTGATTTCCTTCATGGCACTCCAGAGAAACCCCAAGAACACTGTTTCAAGGCTAGAGGGATCCTGAGGTCACTGTAGCAACACGAAAGAACTCTGTGGACCAAAAATCAACTCGAAAAGAGAGGTTAGTCCCTGGATTCGTCTCCAGAGGAATACCACCTTACCACAAGCACCTCAAGAGGAGGCTTCTCTCAGCTCTAGGTATGTGAGAGGGACCCTGAGTTTGCGGCCTCAAGTGGAATGGACACCGCGATGCCCTGACTCGAAATAAGGCCGGATATCCCTGCAGTGACTTCAATGCAGGCTCGTCTTGCATCTCCCAGGACGAAAGGATGTCTGAATCCCCTGTGGAAAGCACAGAGAAAGACTTAGTTCCCCACCTCATCGCGACCGATAGCCTCACATCCTTTGAAAACTCCAGAGGTAAGCGGAGATCAGTGCCTCCAAAGGAGACGATGCCTGACTCCTCGTGAAACTTGATAGGAGTCCCAGGATTCCTGTGGCACTTGGAAAGGGACACTTGGTCTCCCGCCTCAGCTGGAGAGGCGTCCCAATTGCCCTGCCAAGCCTCGAGGAGAATCCAGAGTTGTCCCTCGCAACTAGGCAGGAGTCCTGACGTCGCTGAAGAAACAGGTGGGTGGAAGGGCCATCCCCGTCGTAACTCGAGAATATACCCCAGGTTCCCGCCGCAACTCGAGAAAAACCATGAGACTTCCCCCTCGCCGCGAGATGAGGCGCGATTCCCCTGCACTGCGTGCAGAGCAATTCCGTGTTGCACATCACACATGAAAGGAGCCTTGATTTCCTTCATGGCACTCCAGAGAAACCCCAAGAACACTGTTTCAAGGCTAGAGGGATCCTGAGGTCACTGTAGCAACACGAAAGAGCTCCGTGGGCCAAAAATCAACTCGAGATGAGAGGTTAGTCCCTGGCTTCGACTCCAGAGGAATACCACCTTACCACAAGCACCTCAAGAGGAGGCTTCTCTCAGCTCTAGGTATGTGAGAGGGACCCTGAGTTTGCGGCCTCAAGTGGAATGGACACCGCGATGCCCTGACGCGAAATAAGGCTGGATATCCCTGCAGTGACTTGAATGCAGGCTCGTCTTGCATCTCCCAAGATGAAAGGATGTCTGAATCCCCTGTGGAGACCACAGAGAAAGACCTAGTTCCCCACCTCATCGCGACCAGAGGCCTCACATCCTTTGAAAACTCCAGAGGTACGCGGAGATCAGTGCCTCCAAAGGAGACGATGCCTGACTCCTCGTGAAACTTGATAGGAGTCCCAGGATTCCTGTGGCACGTGGAAAGGGACCCTTGGTCTCCCGCCTCAGCTGGAGAGGTGTCCCAATTGCCTTGCCAAGCCTCGAGGAGAATCCCGAGTTGTGTCTCGCAACTAGGCAAGAGTCGTGACGTGGCTGAACAAACACGTGTGTGGAAGGGCCATCCCCGTCGTAACTCGAGAATATACCCCAGGTTCCCGCCGCAACTCGAGAAAAACCATGAGACTTCCCCCTCGCCGCGAGATGAGGCCCGATTCCCCTGCACTGCATGCAGAGCAATTCTGTGTTGCACATCACACATGAAAGGAGCCTTGATTTCCTTCATGGCACTCCAGAGAAACCCCAAGAACACTGTTTCAAGGCTAGAGGGATCCTGAGGTCACTGTAGCAACATGAAAGAGCTCCGTGGACCAAAAATCAACTCGAGATGAGAGGTTAGTCCCTGGCTTCGACTCCAGAGGAATACCACCTTACCACAAGCACCTCAAGAGGAGGCTTCTCTCAGCTCTAGGTATGTGAGAGGGACCCTGAGTTTGCGGCCTCAAGTGGAATGGACACCGCGATGCCCTGACTCGAAATAAGGCCGGATATCCCTGCAGTGACTGGAATGCAGGCTCGTCTTGCATCTCCCAAGACGACAGGGTGTCTGAATCCCCTGTGGAGACCACAGAGAAAGACCTAGTTCCCCACCTCATCGCGACAGGAGGCCTCAAATCCTTTGAAAACTCCAGAGGTATGCGGAGATCAGTGCCTCCAAAGGAGACGATGCCTGACTCCTCGTGAAACTTGATAGGAGACCCAGGATTCCTGTGGCACGTGGAAAGGGACCCTTGGTCTCCCGTCTCAGCTGGAGAGGTGTCCCAATTGCCCTGCAAAGCCTCGAGGAGAATCCCGAGTCGTCCCTCGCAACTAGGCAGGAGTCCTGACATGGCTGAACACACACGTGTGTGGAAAGGCCATCCCCGTCGTAACTCGAGAATATACCCCAGGTTCCCGCCGCAACTCGAGAAAAACCATGAGACTTCCCCCTCGCCGCGAGATGAGGCCCGATTCCCCAGCACTGCGTGTAGAGCAATTCCGTCTTGCACATCACACATGAAAGGAGCCTTGATTTCCTTGATGGCACTCCAGAGAAACCCCAAGAACTCTGTTTCAAGGATAGAGGGATCCTGAGGTCACTTTAGCAACACGAAAGAACTCTGTGGACCAAAAATCAACTCGAAAAGAGAGGTTAGTCCCTGGATTCGTCTCCAGAGGGATACCACCTTACCACAAGCACCTCAAGAGGAGGCTTCTCTCAGCTCTAGGTATGTGAGAGGGACCCTGAGTTTGCGGCCTCAAGTGGAATGGACACCGCGATGCCCTGACTCGAAATAAGGCCGGATATCCCTGCAGTGACTTCAATGCAGGCTCGTCTTGCATCTCCCAGGACGAAAGGATGTCTGAATCCCCTGTGGAAAGCACAGAGAAAGACTTAGTTCCCCACCTCATCGCGACCGATAGCCTCACATCCTTTGAAAACTCCAGAGGTATGCGGAGATCAGTGCCTCCAAAGGAGACGATGCCTGACTCCTCGGGAAACTTGATAGGAGTCCCAGGATTCCTGTGGCACGTGGAAAGGGACCCTTGTTCTCCCGCCTCAGCTGGAGAGGCGTCCCAATTGCCTTGCCAAGCCTCGAGGAGAATCCCAAGTTGTGTCTCGCAACTAGGCAAGAGTCCTGACGTGGCTGAACACACACGTGTGTGGAAGGGCCATCCCCGCCGTAACTGGAGAATATACCCCAGGTTCCCGCTGCAACTCGAGAAAAACCATGAGACTTCCCCCTCGCCGCGAGATGAGGCCCGATGCCCCTGCACTGCGTGCAGAGCAATTCTGTGTTGCACATCACACATGAAAGGAGCCTTGATTTCCTTCATGGCACTCCAGAGAAACCCCAAGAACACTGTTTCAAGGCTAGAGGGATGCTGAGGTCACTGTAGCAACACGAAAGAGCTCCGTGGACCAAAAATCAACTCGAGATGAGAGGTTAGTCCCTGGCTTCGACTCCAGAGGAATACCACCTTACCACAAGCACCTCAAGAGGAGGCTTCTCTCAGCTCTAGGTATGTGAGAGGGACCCTGAGTTTGCGGCCTCAAGTGGAATGGACACCGCGATGCCCTGACTCGAAATAAGGCCGGATATCCCTGCAGTGACTGGAATGCAGGCTCGTCTTGCATCTCCCAAGACGAAAGGGTGTCTGAATCCCCTGTGGAGACCACAGAGAAAGACCTAGTTCCCCACCTCATCACGACAGGAGGCCTCAAATCCTTTGAAAACTCCAGAGGTATGCGGAGATCAGTGTCTCCAAAGGAGACGATGCCTGACTCCTCGTGAAACTTGATAGGAGACCCAGGATTCCTGTGGCACGTGGAAAGGGACCCTTGGTCTCCCGTCTCAGCTGGAGAGGCGTCCCAATTGCCCTGCAAAGCCTCGAGGAGAATCCCGAGTTGTCCCTCGCAACTAGGCAGGAGTCCTGACATGGCTGAACACACACGTGTGTGGAAGGGCCATCCCCGTCGTAACTCGAGAATATACCCCAGGTTCCCGCCGCAACTCGAGAAAAACCATGAGACTTCCCCCTCGCCGCGAGATGAGGGCCGATTCCCCTGCACTGCGTGCAGAGCAATTCCGTGTTGCACATCACACATGAAAGGAGCCTTGATTTCCTTGATGGCACTCCAGAGAAACCCCAAGAACACTGTTTCAAGGCTAGAGGGATCCTGAGGTCACTGTAGCAACACGAAAGAGCTCCGTGGGCCAAAAATCAACTCGAGATGAGCGGTTACTCCCTGGCTTCGACTGCAGAGGAATACCACCTTACCACAAGCACCTCAAGAGGAGGCTTCTCTCAGCTCTAGGTATGTGAGAGGGACCCTGAGTTTGCGGCCTCAAGTGGAATGGACACCGCGATGCCCTGACTCGAAATAAGGCCGGATATCCCTGCAGTGACTTGAATGCAGGCTCGTCTTGCATCTCCCAAGAAGAAAGGATGTCTGAATCCCCTGTGGAGACCACAGAGAAACACCTAGTTCCCCACCTCATCGCGACCGGAGGCCTCACATCCTTTGAAAACTCCAGAGGTACGCGGAGATCAGTGCCTCCAAAGGAGACGATGCCTGACTCCTCGTGAAACTTGATAGGAGTCCCAGGATTCTTGTGGCACATGGAAAGGGACCCTTGGTCTCCCGCCTCAGCTGGAGAGGCGTTCCAATTGCCGTGCCAAGCCTCGAGGAGAATCCCGAGTTGTCCCTCGCAACTAGACAGGAGTCCTGACGTGGCTGAACAAACACGTGGGTGGAAGGGCCATCCCCGTCGTAACTCGAGAATATACCCCAGGTTCCCGCCGCAACTCGAGAAAAACCATGAGACTTCCCCCTCGATGCGAGATGAGGCCCGATTGCCCTGTACTGCGTGCAGAGCAATTCCGTCTTGCACATCACACATGAAAGGAGCCTTGATTTCCTTGATGGCACTCCAGAGAAACCCCAAGAACACTGTTTCAAGGCTAGAGGGATCCTGAGGTCACTGTAGCAACACGAAAGAACTCTGTGGACCAAAAATCAACTCGAAAAGAGAGGTTAGTCCCTGGATTCGTCTCCAGATGAATACCACCTTACCACAAGCACCTCAAGAGGAGGCTTCTCTCAGCTCTAGGTATGTGAGAGGGACCCTGAGTTTGCGGCCTCAAGTGGAATGGACACCGCGATGCCCTGACTCGAAATAAGGCCGGATATCCCTGCAGTGACTTCAATGCAGGCTCGTCTTGCATCTCCCAAGACGAAAGGGTGTCTGAATCCCCTGTGGAGACCACAGAGAAAGACTTAGTTCCCCACCTCATCGCGACCGATAGCCTCACATCCTTTGAAAATTCCAGAGGTATGCGGAGATCAGTGCCTCCAAAGGAGACGATGCCTGACTCCTCGTGAAACTTGATAGGAGACCCAGGATTCCTGTGGCACTTGGAAAGGGACACTTGGTCTCCCGTCTCAGCTGGAGGGGCGTCCCAATTGCCCTGCAAAGCCTCGAGGAGAATCCCGAGTTGTCCCTCGCATCTAGGCAGGAGTCCTGACATGGCTGAACACACACGTGTGTGGAAGGGCCATCCCCGTCGTAACTCGAGAATATACCCCAGGTTCCCGCCGCAACTCGAGAAAAACCATGAGACTTCCCCCTCGCCGCGAGATGAGGCCCGATTCCCCAGCACTGCGTGTAGAGCAATTCCGTCTTGCACATCACACATGAAAGGAGCCTTGATTTCCTTCATGGCACTCCAGAGAAACCCCAAGAACACTGTTTCAAGGCTAGAGGGATCCTGAGGTCACTGTAGCAACACGAAAGAGCTCCGTGGACCAAGAATCAACACGAGATGAGAGGTTAGTCCCAGGCTTCGACTCCTGAGGAATACCACCTTACCACAAGCACCTCAAGAGGAGGCTTCTCTCAGCTCTAGGTATGTGAGAGGGATCCTGAGTTTGCGGCCTCAAGTGGAATGGACACCGCGATGCCCTGACTCGAAATAAGGCTGGATATCCCTGCAGTGACTGGAATGCAGGCTCGTCTTGCATCTCCCAAGAAGAAAGGATGTCTGAATCCCCTGTGGAGACCACAGAGAAACACCTAGTTCCCCACCTCATCGCGACCGGAGGCCTCACATCCTTTGAAAATTCCAGAGGTATGCGGAGATCAGTGCCTCCAAAGGAGACGATGCCTGACTCCTCGTGAAACTTGATAGGAGCCCCAGGATTCCTGTGGCACTTGGAAAGGGACACTTGGTCTCCCGCCTCAGTTGGAGAGGCGTCCCAATTGCCCTGCCAAGCCTCGAGGAGAATCCAGAGTTGTCCCTCGCAACTAGGCAGGAGTCCTGACGTGGCTGAAGAAACACGTGGGTGGAAGGGCCATCCCCGTCGTAACTCGAGAATATACCCAGGTTCTCGCCGCAACTCGAGAAAAACCATGAGACTTCCCCCTCGCCGCGAGATGAGGCCCGATTCCCCTGCACTGCATGCAGAGCAATTCCGTCTTGCACATCACACATGAAAGGAGCCTTGATTTCCTTGATGGCACTCCAGAGAAACCCCAAGAACACTGTTTCAAGGCTAGAGGGATCCTGAGGTCACTGTAGCAACACGAAAGAGCTCCGTGGGCCAAAAATCAACTCGAGATGAGAGGTTAGTCCCTGGCTTCGACTCCAGAGGAATACCACCTTACCACAAGCACCTCAAGAGGAGGCTTCTCTCAGCTCTAGGTATGTGAGAGGGACCCTGAGTTTGCGGCCTCAAGTGGAATGGACACCGCGATGCCCTGACTCGAAATAAGGCCGGACATCCCTGCAGTGACTAGAATGCAGGCTCGTCTTGCATCTCCCAAGACGAAAGGGTGTCTGAATCCCCTGTGGAGACCACAGAGAAAGACTTAGTTCCCCACCTCATCGCGACCGATAACCTCACATCCTTTGAAAATTCCAGAGGTATGCGGAGATCAGTGCCTCCAAAGGAGACGATGCCTGACTCCTCGTGAAACTTGATAGGAGACCCAGGATTCCTGTGGCACTTGGAAAGGGACACTTGGTCTCCCGTCTCAGCTGGAGGGGCGTCCCAATTGCCCTGCAAAGCCTCGAGGAGAATCCCGAGTTGTCCCTCGCATCTAGGCAGGAGTCCTGACATGGCTGAACACACACGTGTGTGGAAGGGCCATCCCCGTCGTAACTCGAGAATATACCCCAGGTTCCCGCCGCAACTCGAGAAAAACCATGAGACTTCCCCCTCGCCGCGAGATGAGGCCCGATTCCCCTGCACTGCGTGTAGAGCAATTCCGTCTTGCACATCACACATGAAAGGAGCCTTGATTTCCTTCATGGCACTCCAGAGAAACCCCAAGAACACTGTTTCAAGGCTAGAGGGATCCTGAGGTCACTGTAGCAAAACGAAAGAACTCTGTGGACCAAAAATCAACTCGAAAAGAGAGGTTAGTCCCTGGATTCGTCTCCAGAGGAATACCACCTTACCACAAGCACCTCAAGAGGAGGCTTCTCTCAGCTCTAGGTATGTGAGAGGGACCCTGTGTTTGCGGCCTCAAGTGGAATGGACACCGCGATGCCCTGACTCGAAATAAGGCCGGATATCCCTGCAGTGACTTGAATGCAGGCTCGTCTTGCATCTCCCAAGAAGAAAGGATGTCTGAATCCCCTGTGGAGACCACAGAGAAACACCTAGTTCCCCACCTCATCGCGACCGGAGGCCTCACATCCTTTGAAAACTCCAGAGGTACGCGGAGATCAGTGCCTCCAAAGGAGACGATGCCTGACTCCTCGTGAAACTTGATAGGAGTCCCAGGATTCTTGTGGCACATGGAAAGGGACCCTTGGTCTCCCGCCTCAGCTGGAGAGGCGTTCCAATTGCCGTGCCAAGCCTCGAGGAGAATCCCGAGTTGTCCCTCGCAACTAGACAGGAGTCCTGACGTGGCTGAACAAACACGTCGGTGGAAGGGCCATCCCCGTCGTAACTCGAGAATATACCCCAGGTTCCCGCCGCAACTCGAGAAAAACCATGAGACTTCCCCCTCGATGCGAGATGAGGCCCGATTCCCCTGTACTGCGTGCAGAGCAATTCCGTCTTGCACATCACACATGAAAGGAGCCTTGATTTCCTTGATGGCACTCCAGAGAAACCCCAAGAACACTGTTTCAAGGCTAGAGGGATCCTGAGGTCACTGTAGCAACACGAAAGAACTCTGTGGACCAAAAATCAACTCGAAAAGAGAGGTTAGTCCCTGGATTCGTCTCCAGATGAATACCACCTTACCACAAGCACCTCAAGAGGAGGCTTCTCTCAGCTCTAGGTATGTGAGAGGGACCCTGAGTTTGCGGCCTCAAGTGGAATGGACACCGCGATGCCCTGACTCGAAATAAGGCCGGATATCCCTGCAGTGACTTCAATGCAGGCTCGTCTTGCATCTCCCAGGACGAAAGGATGTCTGAATCCCCTGTGGAAAGCACAGAGAAAGACTTAGTTCCCCACCTCATCGCGACCGATAGCCTCACATCCTTTGAAAACTCCAGAGGTAAGCGGAGATCAGTGCCTCCAAAGGAGACGATGCCTGACTCCTCGTGAAACTTGATAGGAGTCCCAGGATTCCTGTGGCACTTGGAAAGGGACACTTGGTCTCCCGCCTCAGCTGGAGAGGCGTCCCAATTGCCCTGCCAAGCCTCGAGGAGAATCCAGAGTTGTCCCTCGCAACTAGGCAGGAGTCCTGACGTCGCTGAAGAAACAGGTGGGTGGAAGGGCCATCCCCGTCGTAACTCGAGAATATACCCCAGGTTCCCGCCGCAACTCGAGAAAAACCATGAGACTTCCCCCTCGCCGCGAGATGAGGCCCGATTCCCCTGCACTGCGTGCAGAGCAATTCCGTGTTGCACATCACACATGAAAGGAGCCTTGATTTCCTTCATGGCACTCCAGAGAAACCCCAAGAACACTGTTTCAAGGCTAGAGGGATCCTGAGGTCACTGTAGCAACACGAAAGAGCTCCGTGGGCCAAAAATCAACTCGAGATGAGAGGTTAGTCCCTGGCTTCGACTCCAGAGGAATACCACCTTACCACAAGCACCTCAAGAGGAGGCTTCTCTCAGCTCTAGGTATGTGAGAGGGACCCTGAGTTTGCGGCCTCAAGTGGAATGGACACCGAGATGCCCTGACGCGAAATAAGGCTGGATATCCCTGCAGTGACTTGAATGCAGGCTCGTCTTGCATCTCCCAAGATGAAAGGATGTCTGAATCCCCTGTGGAGACCACAGAGAAAGACCTAGTTCCCCACCTCATCGCGACCAGAGGCCTCACATCCTTTGAAAACTCCAGAGGTACGCGGAGATCAGTGCCTCCAAAGGAGACGATGCCTGACTCCTCGTGAAACTTGATAGGAGTCCCAGGATTCCTGTGGCACGTGGAAAGGGACCCTTGGTCTCCCGCCTCAGCTGGAGAGGTGTCCCAATTGCCTTGCCAAGCCTCGAGGAGAATCCCGAGTTGTGTCTCGCAACTAGGCAAGAGTCCTGACGTGGCTGAACAAACACGTGTGTGGAAGGGCCATCCCCGTCGTAACTCGAGAATATAGCCCAGGTTCCCGCCGCAACTCGAGAAAAACCATGAGACTTCCCCCTCGCCGCGAGATGAGGCCCGATTCCCCTGCACTGCATGCAGAGCAATTCCGTCTTGCACATCACACATGAAAGGAGCCTTGATTTCCTTGATGGCACTCCAGAGAAACCCCAAGAACACTGTTTCAAGGCTAGAGGGATCCTGAGGTCACTGTAGCAACACGAAAGAGCTCCGTGGGCCAAAAATCAACTCAAGATGAGAGGTTAGTCCCTGGCTTCGACTCCAGAGGAATACCACCTTACCACAAGCACCTCAAGAGGAGGCTTCTCTCAGCTCTAGGTATGTGAGAGGGACCCTGAGTTTGCGGCCTCAAGTGGAATGGACACCGCGATGCCCTGACTCGAAATAAGGCCGGACATCCCTGCAGTGACTGGAATGCAGGCTCGTCTTGCATCTCCCAAGACGAAAGGGTGTCTGAATCCCCTGTGGAGACCACAGAGAAAGACTTAGTTCCCCACCTCATCGCGACCGATAGCCTCACATCCTTTGAAAATTCCAGAGGTATGCGGAGATCAGTGCCTCCAAAGGAGACGAGGCCTGACTCCTCGTGAAACTTGATAGGAGACCCAGGATTCCTGTGGCACTTGGAAAGGGACACTTGGTCTCCCGTCTCAGCTGGAGGGGCGTCCCAATTGCCCTGCAAAGCCTCGAGGAGAATCCCGAGTTGTCCCTCGCATCTAGGCAGGAGTCCTGACATGGCTGAACACACACGTGTGTGGAAGGGCCATCCCCGTCGTAACTCGAGAATATACCCCAGGTTCCCGCCGCAACTCGAGAAAAACCATGAGACTTCCCCCTCGCCGCGAGATGAGGCCCGATTCCCCAGCACTGCCTGTAGAGCAATTCCGTCTTGCACATCACACATGAAAGGAGCCTTGATTTCCTTCATGGCACTCCAGAGAAACCCCAAGAACACTGTTTCAAGGCTAGAGGGATCCTGAGGTCACTGTAGCAACACGAAAGAGCTCCGTGGACCAAGAATCAACACGAGATGAGAGGTTAGTCCCTGGCTTCGACTCCTGAGGAATACCACCTTACCACAAGCACCTCAAGAGGAGGCTTCTCTCAGCTCTAGGTATGTGAGAGGGATCCTGAGTTTGCGGCCTCAAGTGGAATGGACACCGCGATGCCCTGACTCGAAATAAGGCTGGATATCCCTGCAGTGACTGGAATGCAGGCTCGTCTTGCATCTCCCAAGAAGAAAGGATGTCTGAATCCCCTGTGGAGACCACAGAGAAACACCTAGTTCCCCACCTCATCGCGACCGGAGGCCTCACATCCTTTGAAAATTCCAGAGGTACGCGGAGATCAGTGCCTCCAAAGGAGACGATGCCTGACTCCTCGTGAAACTTGATAGGAGCCCCAGGATTCCTGTGGCACTTGGAAAGGGACACTTGGTGTCCCGCCTCAGTTGGAGAGGCGTCCCAATTGCCCTGCCAAGCCTCGAGGAGAATCCAGAGTTGTCCCTCGCAACTAGGCAGGAGTCCTGACGTGGCTGAAGAAACACGTGGGTGGAAGGGCCATCCCCGTCGTAACTCGAGAATATACCCAGGTTCTCGCCGCAACTCGAGAAAAACCATGAGACTTCCCCCTCGCCGCGAGATGAGGCCCGATTCCCCTGCACTGCATGCAGAGCAATTCCGTCTTGCACATCACACATGAAAGGAGCCTTGATTTCCTTGATGGCACTCCAGAGAAACCCCAAGAACACTGTTTCAAGGCTAGAGGGATCCTGAGGTCACTGTAGCAACACGAAAGAGCTCCGTGGGCCAAAAATCAACTCAAGATGAGAGGTTAGTCCCTGGCTTCGACTCCAGAGGAATACCACCTTACCACAAGCACCTCAAGAGGAGGCTTCTCTCAGCTCTAGGTATGTGAGAGGGACCCTGAGTTTGCGGCCTCAAGTGGAATGGACACCGCGATGCCCTGACTCGAAATAAGGCCGGACATCCCTGCAGTGACTGGAATGCAGGCTCGTCTTGCATCTCCCAAGACGAAAGGGTGTCTGAATCCCCTGTGGAGACCACAGAGAAAGACTTAGTTCCCCACCTCATCGCGACCGATAGCCTCACATCCTTTGAAAATTCCAGAGGTACGCGGAGATCAGTGCCTCCAAAGGAGACGATGCCTGACTCCTCGTGAAACTTGATAGGAGCCCCAGGATTCCTGTGGCACTTGGAAAGGGACACTTGGTCTCCCGCCTCAGTTGGAGAGGCGTCCCAATTGCCCTGCCAAGCCTCGAGGAGAATCCAGAGTTGTCCCTCGCAACTAGGCAGGAGTTCTGACGTGGCTGAAGAAACACGTGGGTGGAAGGGCCATCCCCGTCGTAACTCGAGAATATACCCAGGTTCTCGCCGCAACTCGAGAAAAACCATGAGACTTCCCCCTCGCCGCGAGATGAGGCCCGATTCCCCTGCACTGCATGCAGAGCAATTCCGTCTTGCACATCACACATGAAAGGAGCCTTGATTTCCTTGATGGCACTCCAGAGAAACCCCAAGAACACTGTTTCAAGGCTAGAGGGATCCTGAGGTCACTGTAGCAACACGAAAGAGCTCCGTGGGCCAAAAATCAACTCAAGATGAGAGGTTAGTCCCTGGCTTCGACTCCAGAGGAATACCACCTTACCACAAGCACCTCAAGAGGAGGCTTCTCTCAGCTCTAGGTATGTGAGAGGGACCCTGAGTTTGCGGCCTCAAGTGGAATGGACACCGCGATGCCCTGACTCGAAATAAGGCCGGACATCCCTGCAGTGACTGGAATGCAGGCTCGTCTTGCATCTCCCAAGACGAAAGGGTGTCTGAATCCCCTGTGGAGACCACAGAGAAAGACTTAGTTCCCCACCTCATCGCGACCGATAGCCTCACATCCTTTGAAAATTCCAGAGGTATGCGGAGATCAGTGCCTCCAAAGGAGACGATGCCTGACTCCTCGTGAAACTTGATAGGAGACCCAGGATTCCTGTGGCACTTGGAAAGGGACACTTGGTCTCCCGTCTCAGCTGGAGGGGCGTCCCAATTGCCCTGCAAAGCCTCGAGGAGAATCCCGAGTTGTCCCTCGCATCTAGGCAGGAGTCCTGACATGGCTGAACACACACGTGTGTGGAAGGGCCATCCCCGTCGTAACTCGAGAATATACCCCAGGTTCCCGCCGCAACTCGAGAAAAACCATGAGACTTCCCCCTCGCCGCGAGATGAGGCCCGATTCCCCTGCACTGCGTGTAGAGCAATTCCGTCTTGCACATCACACATGAAAGGAGCCTTGATTTCCTTCATGGCACTCCAGAGAAACCCCAAGAACACTGTTTCAAGGCTAGAGGGATCCTGAGGTCACTGTAGCAAAACGAAAGAACTCTGTGGACCAAAAATCAACTCGAAAAGAGAGGTTAGTCCCTGGATTCGTCTCCAGAGGAATACCACCTTACCACAAGCACCTCAAGAGGAGGCTTCTCTCAGCTCTAGGTATGTGAGAGGGACCCTGTGTTTGCGGCCTCAAGTGGAATGGACACCGCGATGCCCTGACTCGAAATAAGGCCGGATATCCCTGCAGTGACTTCAATGCAGGCTCGTCTTGCATCTCCCAAGATGAAAGGATGTCTGAATCCCCTGTGGAAAGCACAGAGAAAGACTTCGTTCCCCACCTCATCGCGACCGATAGCCTCACATCCTTTGAAAACTCCAGAGGTACGCGGAGATCAGTGCCTCCAAAGGAGACGATGCCTGACTCCTCGTGAAACTTGATAGGAGTCCCAGGATTCCTGTGGCACTTGGAAAGGGACACTTGGTCTCCCGTCTCAGCTGGAGAGGCGTCCCAATTGCCCTGCCAAGCCTCGAGGAGAATCCAGAGTTATCCCTCGCAACTAGGCAGGAGTCCTGACGTCGCTGAAGAAACACGTGGGTGGAAGGGCCATCCCCGTCGTAACTCGAGAATATACCCCAGGTTCCCGCCGCAACTCGAGAAAAACCATGAGACTTCCCCCTCGCCGCGAGATGAGGACCGATTCCCCTGCACTGCGTGCAGAGCAATTCCGTGTTGCACATCACACATGAAAGGAGCCTTGATTTCCTTGATGGCACTCCAGAGAAACCCCAAGAACACTGTTTCAAGGCTAGAGGGATCCTGAGGTCACTGTATCAACACGAAAGAGCTCCGTGGGCCAAAAATCAACTCGAGATGAGAGGTTAGTCCCTGGCTTCGACTCCAGAGGAATACCACCTTACCACAAGCACCTCAAGAGGAGGCTTCTCTCAGCTCTAGGTATGTGAGAGGGACCCTGAGTTTGCGGCCTCAAGTGGAATGGACACCGCGATGCCCTGACGCGAAATAAGGCTGGATATCCCTGCAGTGACTTGAATGCAGGCTCGTCTTGCATCTCCCAAGATGAAAGGATGTCTGAATCCCCTGTGGAGACCACAGAGAAAGACCTAGTTCCCCACCTCATCGCGACCAGAGGCCTCACATCCTTTGAAAACTCCAGAGGTACGCGGAGATCAGTGCCTCCAAAGGAGACGATGCCTGACTCCTCGTGAAACTTGATAGGAGTCCCAGGATTCCTGTGGCACGTGGAAAGGGACCCTTGGTCTCCCGCCTCAGCTGGAGAGGTGTCCCAATTGCCTTGCCAAGCCTCGAGGAGAATCCCGAGTTGTGTCTCGCAACTAGGCAAGAGTCCTGACGTGGCTGAACAAACACGTGTGTGGAAGGGCCATCCCCGTCGTAACTCGAGAATATACCCCAGGTTCCCGCCGCAACTCGAGAAAAACCATGAGACTTCCCCCTCGCCGCGAGATGAGGCCCGATTCCCCTGCACTGCATGCAGAGCAATTCTGTGTTGCACATCACACATGAAAGGAGCCTTGATTTCCTTCATGGCACTCCAGAGAAACCCCAAGAACACTGTTTCAAGGCTAGAGGGATCCTGAGGTCACTGTAGCAACACGAAAGAGCTCCGTGGACCAAAAATCAACTCGAGATGAGAGGTTAGTCCCTGGCTTCGACTCCAGAGGAATACCACCTTACCACAAGCACCTCAAGAGGAGGCTTCTCTCAGCTCTAGGTATGTGAGAGGGACCCTGAGTTTGCGGCCTCAAGTGGAATGGACACCGCGATGCCCTGACTCGAAATAAGGCCGGATATCCCTGCAGTGACTGGAATGCAGGCTCGTCTTGCATCTCACAACACGAAAGGATGTCTGAATCCCCTGTGGAGACCACAGAGAAAGACCTAGTTCCCCACCTCATCGCGACAGGAGGCCTCAAATCCTTTGAAAACTCCAGAGGTATGCGGAGATCAGTGCCTCCAAAGGAGACGATGCCTGACTCCTCGTGAAACTTGATAGGAGACCCAGGATTCCTGTGGCACGTGGAAAGGGACCCTTGGTCTCCCGTCTCAGGTGGAGAGGCGTCCCAATTGCCCTGCAAAGCCTCGAGGAGAATCCCGAGTTGTCCCTCGCAACTAGGCAGGAGTCCTGACATGGCTGAACACACACGTGTGTGGAAAGGCCATACCCGTCGTAACTCGAGAATATACCCCAGGTTCCCGCCGCAACTCGAGAAAAACCATGAGACTTCCCCCTCGCCGCGAGATGAGGCCCGATTCCCCAGCACTGCGTGTAGAGCAATTCCGTCTTGCACATCACACATGAAAGGAGCCTTGATTTCCTTCATGGCACTCCAGAGAAACCCCAAGAACACTGTTTCAAGGCTAGAGGGATCCTGAGGTCACTGTAGCAACACGAAAGAGCTCCGTGGACCAAGAATCAACACGAGATGAGAGGTTAGTCCCTGGCTTCGACTCCTGAGGAATACCACCTTACTACAAGCACCTCAAGAGGAGGCTTCTCTCAGCTCTAGGTATGTGAGAGGGATCCTGAATTTGCGGCCTCAAGTGGAATGGACACCGCGATGCCCTGACTCGAAATAAGGCTGGATATCCCTGCAGTGACTTGAATGCAGGCTCATCTTGCATCTCCCAAGAAGAAAGGATGTCTGAATCCCCTGTGGAGACCACAGAGAAACACCTAGTTCCCCACCTCATCGCGACTGGAGGCCTCACATCCTTTGAAAACTCCAGAGGTACGCGGAGATCAGTGCCTCCAAAGGAGACGATGCCTGACTCCTCGTGAAACTTGATAGGAGTCCCAGGATTCTTGTGGCACGTGGAAAGGGACCCTTGGTCTCCCGCCTCAGCTGGAGAGGCGTTCCAATTGCCCTGCCAAGCCTCGAGGAGAATCCAGAGTTGTCCCTCGCAACTAGGCAGGAGTCCTGACGTGGCTGAACAAACACGTGGGTGGAAGGGCCATCCCCGTCGTAACTCGAGAATATACCCCAGGTTCCCGCCGCAACTCGAGAAAAACCATGAGACTTCCCCCTCGATGCGAGATGAGGCCCGATTCCCCTGTACTGCGTTCAGAGCAATTCCGTCTTGCACATCACACATGAAAGGAGCCTTGATTTCCTTGATGGCACTCCAGAGAAACCCCAAGAACACTGTTTCAAGGATAGAGGGATCCTGAGGTCACTGTAGCAACACGAAAGAACTCTGTGGACCAAAAATCAACTCGAAAAGAGAGGTTAGTCCCTGGATTCGTCTCCAGAGGAATACCACCTTACCACAAGCACCTCAAGAGGAGGCTTCTCTCAGCTCTAGGTATGTGAGAGGGACCCTGAGTTTGCGGCCTCAAGTGGAATGGACACCGCGATGCCCTGACTTGAAATAAGGCCGGATATCCCTGCAGTGACTTCAATGCAGGCTCGTCTTGCATGTCCCAGGACGAAAGGATGTCTGAATCCCCTGTGGAAAGCACAGAGAAAGACTTCGTTCCCCACCTCATCGCGACCGATAGCCTCACATCCTTTGAAAATTCCAGAGGTACGCGGAGATCAGTGCCTCCAAAGGAGACGATGCCTGACTCCTCGTGAAACTTGATAGGAGTCCCAGGATTCCTGTGGCACTTGGAAAGGGACACTTGGTCTCCCGTCTCAGCTGGAGAGGCGTCCCAATTGCCCTGCCAAGCCTCGAGGAGAATCCAGAGTTGTCCCTCGCAACTAGGCAGGAGTCCTGACGTCGCTGAAGAAACACGTGGGTGGAAGGGCCATCCCCGTCGTAACTCGAGAATATACCCCAGGTTCCCGCCGCAACTCGAGAAAAACCATGAGACTTCCCCTTCGCCGCGAGATGAGGACCGATTCCCCTGCACTGCGTGCAGAGCAATTCCGTGTTGCACATCACACATGAAAGGAGCCTTGATTTCCTTGATGGCACTCCAGAGAAACCCCAAGAACACTGTTTCAAGGCTAGAGGGATCCTGAGGTCACTGTATCAACACGAAAGAGCTCCGTGGGCCAAAAATCAACTCGAGATGAGAGGTTAGTCCCTGGCTTCGACTCCAGAGGAATACCACCTTACCACAAGCACCTCAAGAGGAGGCTTCTCTCAGCTCTAGGTATGTGAGAGGGACCCTGAGTTTGCGGCCTCAAGTGGAATGGACAGCGCGATGCCCTGACGCGAAATAAGGCTGGATATCCCTGCAGTGACTTGAATGCAGGATCGTCTTGCATCTCCCAAGACGAAAGGATGTCTGAATCCCCTGTGGAGACCACAGAGAAAGACCTAGTTCCCCACCTCATCGCGATTGGAGGCCTCACATCCTTTGAAAACTCCAGAGGTACGCGGAGATCAGTGCCTCCAAAGGAGACGATGCCTGACTCCTCGTGAAACTTGATAGGAGTACCAGGATTCCTGTGGCACGTGGAAAGGGACCCTTGGTCTACCGCCTCAGCTGGAGAGGTGTCCCAATTGCCTTGCCAAGCCTCGAGGAGAATCCCGAGTTGTGTTTCGCAACTAGGCAAGAGTCCTGACGTGGCTGAACAAACACGTGTGTGGAAGGGCCATCCCCGTCGTAACTCGAGAATATACCCCAGGTTCCCGCCGCAACTCGAGAAAAACCATGAGACTTCCCCCTCGCCGCGAGATGAGGCCCGATTCCCCTGCACTGCGTGCAGAGCAATTCTGTGTTGCACATCACACATGAAAGGAGCCTTGATTTCCTTCATGGCACTCCAGAGAAACCCCAAGAACACTGTTTCAAGGCTAGAGGGATCCTGAGGTCACTGTAGCAACACGAAAGAGCTCCGTGGACCAAAAATCAACTCGAGATGAGAGGTTAGTCCCTGGCTTCGACTCCAGAGGAATACCACCTTACCACAAGCACCTCAAGAGGAGGCTTCTCTCAGCTCTAGGTATGTGAGAGGGACCCTGAGTTTGCGGCCTCAAGTGGAATGGACACCGCGATGCCCTGACTCGACATAAGGCCGGATATCCCTGCAGTGACTGGAATGCAGAATCGTCTTGCATCTCCCAAGACGAAAGGGTGTCTGAATCCCCTGTGGAGACCACAGAGAAAGACCTAGTTTCCCACCTCATCGCGACAGGAGGCCTCAAATGCTTTGAAAACTCCAGAGGTATGCGGAGATCAGTGCCTCCAAAGGAGACGATGCCTGACTCCTCGTGAAACTTGATAGGAGACCCAGGATTCCTGTGGCACGTGGAAAGGGACCCTTGGTCTCCCGTCTCAGCTGGAGAGGCGTCCCAATTGCCCTGCAAAGCCTCGAGGAGAATCCCGAGTTGTCCCTCGCAACTAGGCAGGAGTCCTGACGTCGCTGAAGAAACACGTGGGTGGAAGGGCCATCCCCACCGTAACTCGAGAATATACCCCAGGTTCCCGCCGCAACTCGAGAAAAACCATGAGACTTCCCCCTCACCGCGAGATGAGGCCCAATTCCCCTGCACTGCGCGCAGAGCAATTCCGTGTTGCACATCACACATGAAAGGAGCCTTGATTTCCTTGATGGCACTCCAGAGAAACCCCAAGAACACTGTTTCAAGGCTAGAGGGATCCTGAGGTCACTGTAGCAACACAAAAGAGCTCCGTGCACCAAGAATCAAAACGAGATGAGAGGTTAGTCCCTGGCTTCGACTCCTGAGGAATACCACCTTACCACAAGCACCTCAAGCGGAGGCTTCTCTCAGCTCTAGGTATGTGAGAGGGATCCTGAGTTTGCGGCCTCAAGTGGAATGGACACCGCGATGCCCTGACTCAAAATAAGGCCGGATATCCCTGCAGTGACTTGAATGCAGGCTCGTCTTGCATCTCCCAAGACGAAAGGATGTCTGAATCCCCTGTGGAGACCACAGAGAAACACCTAATTCCCCACCTCATCGCGACCGGAGGCCTCACATCCTTTGAAAACTCCAGAGGAACGCGGAGATCAGTGCCTCCAAAGGAGACGATGCCTGACTCCTCGTGAAACTTGATAGGAGTCCCAGGATTCTTGTGGCACGTGGAAAGGGACCCTTGGTCTCCCGCCTCAGCTGGAGAGGTGTTCCAATTGCCCTGCCAAGCCTCGAGGAGAATCCCGAGTTGTCCCTCGCAACTAGGCAGGAGTCCTGACGTGGCTGAACAAACACGTGGGTGGAAGGGCCATCCCCGTCGTAACTCGAGAATATACCCTAGGTTCCCGCCGCAACTCGAGAAAAACCATGAGACTTCCCCCTCGATGCGAGATGAGGCCCAATTCCCCTGTACTGCGTGCAGAGCAATTCCATCTTGCACATCACACATGAAAGGAGCCTTGATTTCCTTGATGGCACTCCAGAGAAACCCCAAGAACTCTGTTTCAAGGCTAGAGGGATCCTGAGGTCACTGTAGCAACACGAAAGAACTCTGTGGACCAAAAATCAACTCGAAAAGAGAGGTTAGTCCCTGTATTCGTCTCCAGAGGAATACCACCTTACCACAAGCACCTCAAGAGGAGGCTTCTCTCAGCTCTAGGTATGTGAGAGGGACCCTGAGTTTGCGGCCTCAAGTGGAATGGACACCGCGATGCCCTGACTCGAAATAAGGCCGGATATCCCTGCAGTGACTTCAATGCAGGCTCGTCTTGCATCTCCCAGGACGAAAGGATGTCTGAATCCCCTGTGGAAAGCACAGAGAAAGACTTAGTTCCCCACCTCATCGCGACCGATAGCCTCACATCCTTTGAAAACTCCAGAGGTACGCGGAGATCAGTGCCTCCAAAGAAGACGATGCCTGACTCCTCGGGAAACTTGATAGGAGTCCCAGGATTCCTGTGGCACTTGGAAAGGGACACTTGGTCTCCCGCCTCAGCTGGAGAGGCGTCCCAATTGCCCTGCCAAGCCTCGAGGAGAATCCAGAGTTGTCCCTCGCAACTAGGCAGGAGCCCTGACGTCGCTGAAGAGACACGTGGGTGGAAGGGCCATCCCCGTCGTAACTCGAGAATATACCCCAGGTTCCCGCCGCAACTCGAGAAAAACCATGAGACTTTCCGCTCGCCGCGAGATGAGGCCCGATTCCCCTGCACTGCGTGCAGAGCAATTCCGTGTTGCACATCACACAGGAAAGGAGCCTTGATTTCCTTGATGGCACTCCAGAGAAACCCCAAGAACACTGTTTCAAGGCTAGAGGGATCCTGAGGTCACTGTAGCAACACGAAAGAGCTCCGTGGGCCAAAAATCAACTCGAGCTGAGAGGTTAGTCCCTGGCTTCGACTCCAGAGGAATACCACCTTACCACAAGCACCTCAAGAGGAGGCTTCTCTCAGCTCTAGGTATGTGAGAGGGACCCTGAGTTTGCGGCCTCAAGTGGAATGGACACCGCGATGCCCTGACGCGAAATAAGGCCGGATATCCCTGCAGTGACTTGAATGCAGGCTCGTCTTGCATCTCCCAAGATGAAAGGATGTCTGAGTCCCCTGTGGAGACCACAGAGAAACACCTAGTTCCCCACCTCATCGCGACCGGAGGCCTCACATCCTTTGAAAACTCCAGAGGTACGCGGAGAACAGTGCCTCCAAAGGAGACGATGCCTGACTCCTCGTGAAACTTGATAGGAGACCCAGGATTCCTGTGGCACGTGGAAAGGGACCCTTGTTCTCCCGCCTCAGCTGGAGAGGCGTCCCAATTGCCTTGCCAAGCCTCGAGGAGAATCCCGAGTTGTGTCTCGCAACTAGGCAAGAGTCCTGACGTGGCTGAACACACACGTGTGTGGAAGGGCCATCCCCGCCGTAACTGGAGAATATACCCCAGGTTCCCGCCGCAACTCGAGAAAAACCATGAGACTTCCCCCTCGCCGCGAGATGAGGCCCGATTCCCCTGCACTGCGTGCAGAGCAATTCTGTGTTGCACATCACACATGAAAGGAGCCTTGATTTCCTTCATGGCACTCCAGAGAAACCCCAAGAACACTGTTTCAAGGCTAGAGGGATCCTGAGGTCACTGTAGCAACACGAAAGAGCTCCGTGGACCAAAAATCAACTCGAGATGAGAGGTTAGTCCCTGGCTTCGACTCCAGAGGAATACCACCTTACCACAAGCACCTCAAGAGGAGGCTTCTCTCAGCTCTAGGTATGTGAGAGGGACCCTGAGTTTGCGGCCTCAAGTGGAATGGACACCGCGATGCCCTGACTCGAAATAAGGCCGGATATCCCTGCAGTGACTGGAATGCAGGCTCGTCTTGCATCTCTCAAGACGAAAGGGTGTCTGAATCCCCTGTGGAGACCACAGAGAAAGACCTAGTTCCCCACCTCATCACGAGAGGAGGCCTCAAATCCTTTGAAAACTCCAGAGGTATGCGGAGATCAGTGTCTCCAAAGGAGACGATGCCTGACTCCTCGTGAAACTTGATAGGAGACCCAGGATTCCTGTGGCACGTGGAAAGGGACCCTTGGTCTCCCGTCTCAGCTGGAGAGGCGTCCCAATTGCCCTGCAAAGCCTCGAGGAGAATCCCGAGTTGTCCCTCGCAACTAGGCAGGAGTCCTGACATGGCTGAACACACACGTGTGTGGAAGGGCCATCCCCTCGTAACTCGAGAATATACCCCAGGTTCCCGCCGCAACTCGAGAAAAACCATGAGACTTCCCCCTCGCCGCGATATGAGGCCCGATTCCCCTGCACTGCGTGCAGAGCAATTCCGTGTTGCACATCACACATGAAAGGGGCCTTGATTTCCTTGATGGCACTCCAGAGAAACCCCAACAACACTGTTTCAAGGCTAGAGGGTCCTGAGGTCACTGTAGCAACACGAAAGAGGTCCGTGGGCCAAAAATCAACTCGAGATGAGAGGTTACTCCCTGGCTTCGACTCCAGAGGAATACCACCTTACCACAAGCACCTCAAGAGGAGGCTTCTCTCAGCTCTAGGTATGTGAGAGGGACCCTGAGTTTGCGGCCTCAAGTGGAATGGACACCGCGATGCCCTGACTCGAAATAAGGCCGGATATCCCTGCAGTGACTTGAATGCAGGCTCGTCTTGCATCTCCCAAGAAGAAAGGATGTCTGAATCCCCTGTGGAGACCACAGAGAAACACCTAGTTCCCCACCTCATCGCGACCGGAGGCCTCACATCCTTTGAAAACTCCAGAGGTACGCGGAGATCAGTGCCTCCAAAGGAGACGATGCCTGACTCATCGTGAAACTTGATAGGAGTCCCAGGATTCTTGTGGCACGTGGAAAGGGACCCTTGGTCTCCCGCCTCAGCTGGAGAGGCGTTCCAATTGCCGTGCCAAGCCTCGAGGAGAATCCCGAGTTGTCCCTCGCAACTAGGCAGGAGTCCTGACGTGGCTGAACAAACACGTGGGTGGAAGGGCCATCCCCGTCGTAACTCGAGAATATACCCCAGGTTCCCGCCGCAACTCGAGAAAAACCATGAGACTTCCCCCTCGATGCGAGATGAGGCCCGATTCCCCTGTACTGCGTGCAGAGCAATTCCGTCTTGCACATCACACATGAAAGGATCCTTGATTTCCTTGATGGCACTCCAGAGAAACCCCAAGAACACTGTTTCAAGGCTAGAGGGATCCTGAGGTCACTGTAGCAACACAAAAGAACTCTGTGGACCAAAAATCAACTCGAAAAGAGAGGTTAGTCCCTGGATTCGTCTCCAGAGGAATACCACCTTACCACAAGCACCTCAAGAGGAGGCTTCTCTCAGCTCTAGGTATGTGAGAGGGACCCTGAGTTTGCGGCCTCAAGTGGAATGGACACCGCGATGCCCTGACTCGAAATAAGGCCGGATATCCCTGCAGTGACTTCAATGCAGGCTCGTTTGCATCTCCCAGGACGAAAGGATGTCTGAATCCCCTGTGGAAAGCACAGAGAAAGACTTAGTTCCCCACCTCATCGCGACCGATAGCCTCACATCCTTTGAAAACTCCAGAGGTAAGCGGAGATCAGTGCCTCCAAAGGAGACGATGCCTGACTCCTCGTGAAACTTGATAGGAGTCCCAGGATTCCTGTGGCACGTGGAAAGGGACCCTTGGTCTCCCGTCTCAGGTGGAGAGGCGTCCCAATTGCGCTGCAAAGCCTCGAGGAGAATCCCGAGTTGTCCCTCGCAACTAGGCAGGAGTCCTGACATGGCTGAACACACACGTGTGTGGAAAGGCCATACCCGTCGTAACTCGAGAATATACCCCAGGTTCCCGCCGCAACTCGAGAAAAACCATGAGACTTCCCCCTCGCCGCGAGATGAGGCCCGATTCCCCAGCACTGCGTGTAGAGCAATTCCGTCTTGCACATCACACATGAAAGGAGCCTTGATTTCCTTCATGGCACTCCAGAGAAACCCCAAGAACACTGTTTCAAGGCTAGAGGGATCCTGAGGTCACTGTAGCAACACGAAAGAGCTCCGTGGACCAAGAATCAACACGAGATGAGAGGTTAGTCCCTGGCTTCGACTCCTGAGGAATACCACCTTACCACAAGCACCTCAAGAGGAGGCTTCTCTCAGCTCTAGGTATGTGAGAGGGATCCTGAATTTGCGGCCTCAAGTGGAATGGACACCGCGATGCCCTGACTCGAAATAAGGCTGGATATCCCTGCAGTGACTTGAATGCAGGCTCATCTTGCATCTCCCAAGAAGAAAGGATGTCTGAATCCCCTGTGGAGACCACAGAGAAACACCTAGTTCCCCACCTCATCGCGACTGGAGGCCTCACATCCTTTGAAAACTCCAGAGGTACGCGGAGATCAGTGCCTCCAAAGGAGACGATGCCTGACTCCTCGTGAAACTTGATAGGAGTCCCAGGATTCTTGTGGCACGTGGAAAGGGACCCTTGGTCTCCCGCCTCAGCTGGAGAGGCGTTCCAATTGCCCTGCCAAGCCTCGAGGAGAATCCCGAGTTGTCCCTCGCAACTAGGCAGGAGTCCTGACGTGGCTGAACAAACACGTGGGTGGAAGGGCCATCCCCGTCGTAACTCGAGAATATACCCCAGGTTCCCGCCGCAACTCGAGAAAAACCATGAGACTTCCCCCTCGATGCGAGATGAGGCCCGATTCCCCTGTACTGCGTGCAGAGCAATTCCGTCTTGCACATCACACATGAAAGGAGCCTTGATTTCCTTGATGGCACTCCAGAGAAACCCCAAGAACACTGTTTCAAGGATAGAGGGATCCTGAGGTCACTGTAGCAACACGAAAGAACTCTGTGGACCAAAAATCAACTCGAAAAGAGAGGTTAGTCCCTGGATTCGTCTCCAGAGGAATACCACCTTACCACAAGCACCTCAAGAGGAGGCTTCTCTCAGCTCTAGGTATGTGAGAGGGACCCTGAGTTTGCGGCCTCAAGTGGAATGGACACCGCGATGCCCTGACTTGAAATAAGGCCGGATATCCCTGCAGTGACTTCAATGCAGGCTCGTCTTGCATGTCCCAGGACGAAAGGATGTCTGAATCCCCTGTGGAAAGCACAGAGAAAGACTTCGTTCCCCACCTCATCGCGACCGATAGCCTCACATCCTTTGAAAATTCCAGAGGTACGCGGAGATCAGTGCCTCCAAAGGAGACGATGCCTGACTCCTCGTGAAACTTGATAGGAGTCCCAGGATTCCTGTGGCACTTGGAAAGGGACACTTGGTCTCCCGTCTCAGCTGGAGAGGCGTCCCAATTGCCCTGCCAAGCCTCGAGGAGAATCCAGAGTTATCCCTCGCAACTAGGCAGGAGTCCTGACGTCGCTGAAGAAACACGTGGGTGGAAGGGCCATCCCCGTCGTAACTCGAGAATATACCCCAGGTTCCCGCCGCAACTCGAGAAAAACCATGAGACTTCCCCCTCGCCGCGAGATGAGGACCGATTCCCCTGCACTGCGTGCAGAGCAATTCCGTGTTGCACATCACACATGAAAGGAGCCTTGATTTCCTTGATGGCACTCCAGAGAAACCCCAAGAACACTGTTTCAAGGCTAGAGGGATCCTGAGGTCACTGTATCAACACGAAAGAGCTCCGTGGGCCAAAAATCAACTCGAGATGAGAGGTTAGTCCCTGGCTTCGACTCCAGAGGAATACCACCTTACCACAAGCACCTCAAGAGGAGGCTTCTCTCAGCTCTAGGTATGTGAGAGGGACCCTGAGTTTGCGGCCTCAAGTGGAATGGACAGCGCGATGCCCTGACGCGAAATAAGGCTGGATATCCCTGCAGTGACTTGAATGCAGGATCGTCTTGCATCTCCCAAGACGAAAGGATGTCTGAATCCCCTGTGGAGACCACAGAGAAAGACCTAGTTCCCCACCTCATCGCGATTGGAGGCCTCACATCCTTTGAAAACTCCAGAGGTACGCGGAGATCAGTGCCTCCAAAGGAGACGATGCCTGACTCCTCGTGAAACTTGATAGGAGTACCAGGATTCCTGTGGCACGTGGAAAGGGACCCTTGGTCTACCGCCTCAGCTGGAGAGGTGTCCCAATTGCCTTGCCAAGCCTCGAGGAGAATCCCGAGTTGTGTTTCGCAACTAGGCAAGAGTCCTGACGTGGCTGAACAAACACGTGTGTGGAAGGGCCATCCCCGTCGTAACTCGAGAATATACCCCAGGTTCCCGCCGCAACTCGAGAAAAACCATGAGACTTCCCCCTCGCCGCGAGATGAGGCCCGATTCCCCTGCACTGCGTGCAGAGCAATTCTGTGTTGCACATCACACATGAAAGGAGCCTTGATTTCCTTCATGGCACTCCTGAAAAACCCCAAGAACACTGTTTCAAGGCTAGAGGGATCCTGAGGTCACTGTAGCAACACGAAAGAGCTCCGTGGACCAAAAATCAACTCGAGATGAGAGGTTAGTCCCTGGCTTCGACTCCAGAGGAATACCACCTTACCACAAGCACCTCAAGAGGAGGCTTCTCTCAGCTCTAGGTATGTGAGAGGGACCCTGAGTTTGCGGCCTCAAGTGGAATGGACACCGCGATGCCCTGACTCGAAATAAGGCCGGATATCCCTGCAGTGACTGGAATGCAGAATCGTCTTGCATCTCCCAAGACGAAAGGGTGTCTGAATCCCCTGTGGAGACCACAGAGAAAGACCTAGTTTCCCACCTCATCGCGACCGATAGCCTCAAATCCTTTGAAAACTCCAGAGGTATGCGGAGATCAGTGCCTCCAAAGGAGACGATGCCTGACTCCTCGTGAAACTTGATAGGAGACCCAGGATTCCTGTGGCACGTGGAAAGGGACCCTTGGTCTCCCGTCTCAGCTGGAGAGGCGTCCCAATTGCCCTGCAAAGCCTCGAGGAGAATCCCGAGTTGTCCCTCGCAACTAGGCAGGAGTCCTGACGTCGCTGAAGAAACACGTGGGTGGAAGGGCCATCCCAACCGTAACTCGAGAATATACCCCAGGTTCCCGCCGCAACTCGAGAAAAACCATGAGACTTCCCCCTCACCGCGAGATGAGGCCCAATTCCCCTGCACTGCGTGCAGAGCAATTCCGTGTTGCACATCACACATGAAAGGAGCCTTGATTTCCTTGATGGCACTCCAGAGAAACCCCAAGAACACTGTTTCAAGGCTAGAGGGATCCTGAGGTCACTGTAGCAACACGAAAGAGCTCCGTGCACCAAGAATCAAAACGAGATGAGAGGTTAGTCCCTGGCTTCGACTCCTGAGGAATACCACCTTACCACAAGCACCTCAAGCGGAGGCTTCTCTCAGCTCTAGGTATGTGAGAGGGATCCTGAGTTTGCGGCCTCAAGTGGAATGGACACCGCGATGCCCTGACTCAAAATAAGGCCGGATATCCCTGCAGTGACTTGAATGCAGGCTCGTCTTGCATCTCCCAAGACGAAAGGATGTCTGAATCCCCTGTGGAGACCACAGAGAAACACCTAATTCCCCACCTCATCGCGACCGGAGGCCTCACATCCTTTGAAAACTCCAGAGGAACGCGGAGATCAGTGCCTCCAAAGGAGACGATGCCTGACTCCTCGTGAAACTTGATAGGAGTCCCAGGATTCTTGTGGCACGTGGAAAGGGACCCTTGGTCTCCCGCCTCAGCTGGAGAGGTGTTCCAATTGCCCTGCCAAGCCTCGAGGAGAATCCCGAGTTGTCCCTCGCAACTAGGCAGGAGTCCTGACGTGGCTGAAGAAACACGTGGGTGGAAGGGCCATCCCCGTCGTAACTCGAGAATATACCCCAGGTTCCCGCCGCAACTCGAGAAAAACCATGAGACTTCCCACTCGATGCGAGATGAGGCCCGATTCCCCTGTACTGCGTGCAGAGCAATTCCGTCTTGCACATCACACATGAAAGGAGCCTTGATTTCCTTGATGGCACTCCAGAGAAACCCCAAGAACACTGTTTCAAGGATAGAGGGATCCTGAGGTCACTGTAGCAACACGAAAGAACTCTGTGGACCAAAATCAACTCGAAAAGAGAGGTTAGTCCCTGGATTCGTCTCCAGAGGAATACCACCTTACCACAAGCACCTCAAGAGGAGGCTTCTCTCAGCTCTAGGTATGTGAGAGGGACCCTGAATTTGCGGCCTCAAGTGGAATGGACACCGCGATGCCCTGACTCGAAATAAGGCCGGATATCCCTGCAGTGACTTCAATGCAGGCTCGTCTTGCATCTCCCAGGACGAAAGGATGTCTGAATCCCCTGTGGAAAGCACAGAGAAAGACTTAGTTCCCCACCTCATCGCGACCGATAGCCTCACATCCTTTGAAAACTCCAGAGGTACGCGGAGATCAGTGCCTCCAAAGGAGACGATGCCTGACTCCTCGTGAAACTTGATAGGAGACCCAGGATTCCTGTGGCACTTGGAAAGGGACACTTGGTCTCCCGCCTCAGCTGGAGAGGCGTCCCAATTGCCCTGCAAAGCCTCGAGGAGAATCCCGAGTTGTCCCTCGCAACTAGGCAGGAGTCCTGACGTCGCTGAAGAAACACTTGGGTGGAAGGGCCATCCCCGTCGTAACTCGAGAATATACCCCAGGTTCCCGCCGCAACTCGAGAAAAACCATGAGACTTCCCCCTCGCCGCGAGATGAGGCCCGATTCCCCTGCACTGCGTGCAGAGCAATTCCGTGTTGCACATCACACATGAAAGGAGCCTTGATTTCCTTGATGGCACTCCAGAGAAACCCCAAGAACACTGTTTCAAGGCTAGAGGGATCCTGAGGTCACTGTAGCAACACGAAAGAGCTCCGTGGACCAAAAATCAACTCGAGATGAGAGGTTAGTCCCTGGCTTCGACTCCAGAGGAATACCACCTTACCACAAGCACCTCAAGAGGAGGCTTCTCTCAGCTCTAGGTATGTGAGAGGGACCCTGAGTTTGCGGCCTCAAGTGGAATGGACACCGTGATACCCTGACGCGAAATAAGGCTGGATATCCCTGCAGTGACTTGAATGCAGGCTCGTCTTGCATCTCCCAAGATGAAAGGATGTCTGAATCCCCTGTGGAGACCACAGAGAAAGACCTAGTTCCCCACCTCATCGCGACCTGAGGCTTCACATCCTTTGAAAACTCCAGAGGTACGCGGAGATCAGTGCCTCCAAAGGAGACGATGCCTGACTCCTCGTGAAACTTGATAGGAGTCCCAGGATTCCTGTGGCACGTGGAAAGGGACCCTTGGTCTCCCGCCTCAGCTGGAGAGGCGTCCCAATTGCCTTGCCAAGCCTCGAGGAGAATCCCGAGTTGTGTCTCGCAACTAGGCAAGAGTCCTTACGTGAATGAACAAACACGTGTGTGGAAGGGCCATCCCCGTCGTAACTCGAGAATATACCCCAGGTTCCCGCTGCAACTCGAGAAAAACCATGAGACTTCCCCCTCGCCGCGAGATGAGGCCCGATTCCCCTGCACTGCGTGCAGAGCAATTCTGTGTTGCACATCACACATGAAAGGAGCCTTGGTTTCCTTCATGGCACTCCAGAGAAACCCCAAGAACACTGTTTCAAGGCTAGAGGGATCCTGAGGTCACTGTAGCAACACGAAAGAGCTCCGTGGACCAAAAATCAACTCGAGATGAGAGGTTAGTCCCTGGCTTCGACTCCAGAGGAATACCACCTTACCACAAGCACCTCAAGAGGAGGCTTCTCTCAGCTCTAGGTATGTGAGAGGGACCCTGAGTTTGCGGCCTCTAGTGGAATGGACACCGCGATGCCCTGACTCAAAATAAGGCCGGATATCCCTGCAGTGACTGGAATGCAGGCTCGTCTTGCATCTCCCAAGACGAAAGGGTGTCTGATTCCCCTGTGGAGACCACAGAGAAAGACCTAGTTCCCCACCTCATCGCGACAGGAGGCCTCAAATCCTTTGAAAACTCCAGAGGTACGCGGAGATCACTGCCTCCAAAGGAGACGATGCCTGACTCCTCGTGAAACTTGATAGGAGTCCCAGGATTCCTGTGGCACTTGGAAAGGGACACTTGGTCTCCCGCCTCAGCTGGAGAGGCGTCCCAATTGCCCTGCCAAGCCTCGAGGAGAATCCAGAGTTGTCCCTCGCAACTAGGCAGGAGTCCTGACATCGCTGAAGAAACACGTGGGTGGAAGGGCCATCCCCGTCGTAACTCGAGAATATACCCCAGGTTCCCGCTGCAACTCGAGAAAAACCATGAGACTTCCCCCTCGCCGCGAGATGAGGTCCGATTCCCCTGCACTGCGTGCAGAGCAATTCCGTGTTGCACATCACACATGAAAGGAGCCTTGATTTCCTTGATGGCACTCCAGAGAAACCCCAAGAACACTGTTTCAAGGCTAGAGGGATCCTGAGGTCACTGTAGCAACACGAAAGAGCTCCGTGGGCCAAAAATCAACTCGAGATGAGAGGTTAGTCCCTGGCTTCGACTCCAGAGGAATACCACCTTACCACAAGCACCTCAAGAGGAGGCTTCTCTCAGCTCTAGGTATGTGAGAGGGACCCTGAGTTTGCGGCCTCAAGTGGAATGGACACCGCGATGCCCTGACTCGAAATAAGGCCGGATATCCCTGCAGTGACTTGAATGCAGGCTCGTCTTGCATCTCCCAAGACGAAAGGATGTCTGAATCCCCTGTGGAGACCACAGAGAAACACCCAGTTTCCCACCTCATCGCGACCGGAGGCCTCACATCCTTTGAAAACTCCAGAGGTACGCGGAGATCAGTGCCTCCAAAGGAGACGATGCCTGACTCCTCCTGAAACTTGATAGGAGTCCCAGAATTCTTGTGGCACGTGGAAAGGGACCCTTGGTCTCCCGCCTCAGCTGGAGAGGCGTTCCAATTGCCCTGCCAAGCCTCGAGGAGAATCCCGAGTTGTCCCTCGCAACTAGGCAGGAGTCCTGACGTGGCTGAACAAACACGTGTGTGGAAGGGCCATCCCCGTCGTAACTCGAGAATATACCCCAGGTTCCCGCCGCAACTCGAGAAAAACCATGAGACTTCCCCCTCGATGCCAGATGAGGCCCGATTCCCCTGTACTGCGTGCAGAGCAATTCCGTCTTGCACATCACACATGAAAGGAGCCTTGATTTCCTTGATGGCACTCCAGAGAAACCCCAGAACACTGTTTCAAGGATAGAGGGATCCTGAGGTCACTGTAGCAACACGAAAGAACTCTGTGGACCAGAAATCAACTCGAAAAGAGAGGTTAGTCCCTGGATTCGTCTCCAGAGGAATACCACCTTACCACAAGCACCTCAAGAGGAGGCTTCTCTCAGCTCTAGGTATGTGAGAGGGACCCTGAGTTTGCGGCCTCAAGTGGAATGGACACCGCGATGCCCTGACTCGAAATAAGGCCGGATATCCCTGCAGTGACTTCAATGCAGGCTCGTCTTGCATCTCCCAGGACAAAAGGATGTCTGAATCCCCTGTGGAAAGCACAGAGAAAGACTTAGTTCCCCACCTCATCGCGACCGATAGCCTCACATCCTTTGAAAACTCCAGAGATACGCGGAGATCAGTGCCTCCAAAGGAGACGATGCCTGACTCCTCGTGAAACTTGATAGGAGTCCCAGGATTCCTGTGGCTCTTGGAAAGGGACCCTTGGTCTCCCGCCTCAGCTGGAGAGGCGTCCCAATTGCCCTGCCAAGCCTCGAGGAGAATCCAGAGTTGTCCCTCGCAACTAGGCAGGAGTCCTGACGTCGCTGAAGAAACACGTGGGTGGAAGGGCCATCCCCGTCGTAACTCGAGTATATACCCCAGGTTCCCGCCGCAACTCGAGAAAAACCATGAGACTTCCCCCTCGCCGCGAGATGAGGCCCGATTCCCCTGCACTGCGTGCAGAGCAATTCCGTGTTGCACATCACACATGAAAGGAGCCTTGATTTCCTTGATGGCACTCCAGAGAAACCCCAAGAACACTGTTTCAAGGCTAGAGGGATTCTGAGGTCACTGTAGCAACACGAAAGAGCCCCGTGGGCCAAAAATCAACTCGAGATGAGAGGTTAGTCCCTGGCTTCGACTCCAGAGGAATACCACCTTACCACAAGCACCTCAAGAGGAGGCTTCTCTCAGCTCTAGGTATGTGAGAGGGACCCTGAGTTAGCGGCCTCAAGTGGAATGGACACCGCGATGCCCTGACGCGAAATAAGGCTGGATATCCCTGCAGTGACTGGAATGCAGGCTCGTCTTGCATCTCCCAAGATGAAAGGATGTCTGAATCCCCTGTGGAGACCACAGAGAAAGACCTAGTTCCCCACCTCATCGCGACCGGAGGCCTCACATCCTTTGAAAACTCCAGAGGTACGCGGAGGTCAGTGCCTCCAAAGGAGACGATGCCTGACTCCTCGTGAAACTTGATAGGAGTCCCAGGATTCCTGTGGCACGTGGAACGGGACCCTTGGTCTCCCGCCTCAGCTGGAGAGGCGTCCCAATTGCCTTGCCAAGCCTAGAGGAGAATCCCGAGTTGTGGCTCGCAACTAGGCAAGAGTCCTGACGTGGCTGAACAAACACGTGTGTGGAAGGGCCATCCCCGTCGTAACTCGAGAATATACCCCAGGTTCCCGCTGCAACTCGAGAAAAACCATGAGACTTCCCCCTCGCCGCGAGATGAGGCCCGATTCCCCTGCACTGCGTGCAGAGCAATTCTGTGTTGCACATCACACATGAAAGGAGCCTTGATTTCCTTCATGGCACTCCAGAGAAACCCCAAGAACACTGTTTCAAGGCTAGAGGGATCCTGAGGTCACTGTAGCAACAGGAAAGAGCTCCGTGGACCAAAAATCAACTCGAGATGAGAGGTTAGTCCCTGGCTTCGACTCCAGAGGAATACCACCTTACCACAAGCACCTCAAGAGGAGGCTTCTCTCAGCTCTAGGTATGTGAGAGGGACCCTGAGTTTGCGGCCTCAAGTGGAATGGACACCGCGAGGCCCTGACTCGAAATAAGGCCGGATATCCCTGCAGTGACTGGAATGCAGGCTCGTCTTGCATCTCCCAAGACGAAAGGGTGTCTGAATCCCCTGTGGAGACGACAGAGAAAGACCTAGTTCCCCACCTCATCGCGACAGGAGGCCTCAAATCCTTTGAAAACTCCAGAGGTATGCGGAGATCAGTGCCTCCAAAGGAGACGATGCCTGACTCCTCGTGAAACTTGATAGGAGACCCAGGATTCCTGTGGCACGTGGAAAGGGACCCTTGGTCTCCCGCCTCAGCTGGAGAGGCGTCCCAATTGCCCTGCAAAGCCTCGAGGAGAATCCCGAGTTGTCCCTCGCAACTAGGCAGGAGTCCTGACATGGCTGAACACACACGTGGGTGGAAGGGCCATTCCCTCGTAACTCGAGAATATACCCCAGGTTCCCGCCGCAACTCGAGAAAAACCATGAGACTTCCCCCTCGCCGCGAGATGAGGCCCGATTCCCCTGCACTGCGTGCAGTGCAATTCCGTGTTGCACATCACACATGAAAGGAGCCTTGATTTCCTTGATGGCACTCCAGAGAAACCCCAAGAA
This sequence comes from Cervus elaphus, assembly GCF_910594005.1. Lineage (NCBI taxonomy): Eukaryota > Metazoa > Chordata > Mammalia > Artiodactyla > Cervidae > Cervus > Cervus elaphus. The sequence continues at coordinate 7,111,848 of NC_057834.1, read as the reverse complement.
CACTGTTTCAAGGCTAGAGGGATCCTGAGGTCACTGTAGCAACAAGAAAGAGCTCCGTGGACCAAGAATCAACACGAGATGAGAGGTTAGTCCCTGGCTTCGACTCGTGAGGAATACCACCTTACCACAAGCACCTCAAGAGGAGGCTTCTCTCAGCTCTAGGTATGTGAGAGGGATCCTGAGTTTGCGGCCTCAAGTGGAATGGACACCGCGATGCCCTGACTCGAAATAAGGCCGGATATCCCTGCAGTGACTTGAATGCAGGCTCGTCTTGCATCTCCCAAGAAGAAAGGATGTCTGAATCCCCTGTGGAGACCACAGAGAAACACCCAGTTCCCCACCTCATCGCGACCGGAGGCCTCACATCCTTTGAAAACTCCAGAGGTACGCGGAGATCAGTGCCTCCAAAGGAGACGATGCCTGACTCCTCGTGAAACTTGATAGGAGTCCCAGGATTCTTGTGGCACGTGGAAAGGGACCCTTGGTCTCCCGCCTCAGCTGGAGAGGCGTTCCAATTGCCCTGCCAAGCCTCGAGGAGAATCCCGAGTTGTCCCTCGCAACTAGGCAGGAGTCCTGACGTGGCTGAACAAACACGTGGGTGGAAGGGCCACCCCCGTCGTAACTCGAGAATATACCCCAGGTTCCCGCCGCAACTCGAGAAAAACCATGAGACTTCCCCCTCGATGCGAGATGAGGCCCGATTCCCCTGTACTGCGTGCAGAGCAATTCCGTCTTGCACATCACACATGAAAGGAGCCTTGATTTCCTTGATGGCACTCCAGAGAAACCCCAGAACACTGTTTCAAGGATAGAGGGATCCTGAGGTCACTGTAGCAACACGAAAGAACTCTGTGGACCAGAAATCAACCCGAAAAGAGAGGTTAGTCCCTGGATTCGTCTCCAGAGGAATACCACCTTACCACAAGCACCTCAAGAGGAGGCTTCTCTCAGCTCTAGGTATGTGAGAGGGACCCTGAGTTTGCGGCCTCAAGTGGAATGGACACCGCGATGCCCTGACTCAAAATAAGGACGGATATCCCTGCAGTGACTTCAATGCAGGCTCGTCTTGCATCTCCCAGGACAAAAGGATGTCTGAATCCCCTGTGGAAAGCACAGAGAAAGACTTAGTTCCCCACCTCATCGCGACCGATAGCCTCACATCCTTTGAAAACTCCAGAGGTACGCGGAGATCAGTGCCTCCAAAGGAGACGATGCCTGACTCCTCGTGAAACTTGATAGGAGTCCCAGGATTCCTGTGGCACTTGGAAAGGGACACTTGGTCTCCCGCCTCAGCTGGAGAGGCGTCCCAATTGCCCTGCCAAGCCTCGAGGAGAATCCCGAGTTGTCCCTCGCAACTAGGCAGGAGTCCTGACGTCGCTGAGGAAACACGTGGGTGGAAGGGCCATCCCCGTCGTAACTCGAGAATATACCCCAGGTTCCCGCCGCAACTCGAGAAAAACCATGAGACTTCCCCCTCGGCGCGAGATGAGGCCCGATTCCCCTGCACTGCGTGCAGAGCAATTCCGTGTTGCACATCACACAAGAAAGGAGCCTTGATTTCCTTGATGGCACTCCAGAGAAACCCCAACAACACTGTTTCAAGGCTAGAGGGATCCTGAGGTCAATGTAGCAACACGAAAGAGCTCCGTGGACCAAGAATCAACACGAGATGAGAGGTTAGTCCTTGGCTTCGACTCCTGAGGAATACCACCTTACCACAAGCACCTCAAGAGGAGGCTTCTCTCAGCTCTAGGTATGTGAGAGGGATCCTGAGTTTGCGGCCTCAAGTGGAATGGACACCGCGATGCCCTGACTCGAAATAAGGCCGGATATCCCTGCAGTGACTTGAATGCAGGCTCGTCTTGCATCTCCCAAGAAGAAAGGATGTCTGAATCCCCTGTGGAGACCACAGAGAAACACCTAGTTCCCCACCTCATCGCGACCGGAGGCCTCACATCCTTTGAAAACTCCAGAGGTACGCGGAGATCAGTGCCTCCAAAGGAGACGATGCCTGACTCCTCGTGAAACTTGATAGGAGTCCCAGGATTCTTGTGGCACGTGGAAAGGGACCCTTGGTCTCCCGCCTCAGCTGGAGAGGCGTTCCAATTGCCCTGCCAAGCCTCGAGGAGAATCCCGAGTTGTCCCTCGCAACTAGGCAGGAGTCCTGACGTGGCTGAACAAACACGTGGGTGGAAGGGCCATCCCCGTCGTAACTCGAGAATATACCCCAGGTTCCCGCCGCAACTCGAGAAAAACCATGAGACTTCCCCCTCGATGCGAGATGAGGCCCGATTCCCCTGTACTGCGTGCAGAGCAATTCCGTCTTGCACATCACACATGAAAGGAGCCTTGATTTCCTTGATGGCACTCCAGAGAAACCCCAAGAACACTGTTTCAAGGCTAGAGGGATCCTGAGGTCACTGTAGCAACACGAAAGAACTCTGTGGACCAAAAATCAACTCGAAAAGAGAGGTTAGTCCCTGGATTCGTCTCCAGAGGAATACCACCTTACCACAAGCACCTCAAGAGGAGGCTTCTCTCAGCTCTAGGTATGTGAGAGGGACCCTGAGTTTGCGGCCTCAAGTGGAATGGACACCGCGATGCCCTGACTCGAAATAAGGCCGGATATCCCTGCAGTGACTTCAATGCAGGCTCGTCTTGCATCTCCCAGGACGAAAGGATGTCTGAATCCCCTGTGGAGACCACAGAGAAAGACCTAGTTCCCCACCTCATCGCGACCGGAGGCCTCACATCCTTTGAAAACTCCAGAGGTACGCGGAGATCAGTGCCTCCAAAGGAGACGATGCCTGACTCCTCGTGAAACTTGATAGGAGTCCCAGGATTCCTGTGGCACGTGGAAAGGGACCCTTGGTCTCCCGCCTCAGCTGGAGAGGCGTCCCAATTGCCTTGCCAAGCCTCGAGGAGAATCCCGAGTTGTGTCTCTCAACTAGCAAGAGTCCTGACGTAGCTGAACAAACACGTGTGTGGAAGGGCCATCCCCGTCGTAACTCGAGAATATACCCCAGGTTCCCACCGCAACTCGAGAAAAACCATGAGACTTCCCCCTCGCCGCGAGATGAGGCCCGATTCCCCTGCACTGCGTGCAGAGCAATTCTGTGTTGCACATCACACATGAAAGGAGCCTTGATTTCCTTCATGGCACTCCAGAGAAACCCCAAGAACACTGTTTCAAGGCTAGAGGGATCCTGAGGTCACTGTAGCAACACGAAAGAGCTCCGTGGACTAAAAATCAACTCGAGATGAGAGGTTAGTCCCTGGCTTCGACTCCAGAGGAATACCACCTTACCACAAGCACCTCAAGAGGAGGCTTCTCTCAGCTCTAGGTATGTGAGAGGGACCCTGAGTTTGCGGCCTCAAGTGGAATGGACACCGCGATGCCCTGACTCGAAATAAGGCCGGATAGTCCTGCAGTGACTGGAATGCAGGCTCGTCTTGCATCTCCCAAGACGAAAGGGTGTCTGAATCCCCTGTGGAGACCACAGAGAAAGATCTAGTTCCCCACCTCATCGCGACAGGAGGCCTCAAATCCTTTGAAAACTCCAGAGGTATGCGGAGATCAGTGCCTCCAAAGGAGACGATGCCTGACTCCTCGTGAAACTTGATAGGAGACCCAGGATTCCTGTGGCACGTGGAAAGGGACCCTTGGTCTCCCGTCTCAGCTGGAGATGCGTCCCAATTGCCCTGCAAAGCCTCGAGGAGAATCCCGAGTTGTCCCTCGCAACTAGGCAGGAGTCCTGACGTCGCTGAAGGAACACGTGGGTGGAAGGGCCATCCCCGTCGTAACTCGAGAATATACCCCAGGTTCCCGCCGCAACTCGAGAAAAACCATGAGACTTCCCCCTCGCCGTGAGATGCGGCCCGATTCCCCTGCACTGCGTGCAGAGCAATTCCGTGTTGCACATCACACATGAAAGGAGCCTTGATTTCCTTGATGGCACTCCAGAGAAACCCCAAGAACACTGTTTCAAGGCTAGAGGGATCCTGAGGTCACTGTAGCAACAAGAAAGAGCTCCGTGGACCAAGAATCAACACGAGATGAGAGGTTAGTCCCTGGCTTCGACTCGTGAGGAATACCACCTTACCACAAGCACCTCAAGAGGAGGCTTCTCTCAGCTCTAGGTATGTGAGAGGGATCCTGAGTTTGCGGCCTCAAGTGGAATGGACACCGCGATGCCCTGACTCGAAATAAGGCCGGATATCCCTGCAGTGACTTGAATGCAGGCTCGTCTTGCATCTCCCAAGAAGAAAGGATGTCTGAATCCCCTGTGGAGACCACAGAGAAACACCCAGTTCCCCACCTCATCGCGACCGGAGGCCTCACATCCTTTGAAAACTCCAGAGGTACGCGGAGATCAGTGCCTCCAAAGGAGACGATGCCTGACTCCTCGTGAAACTTGATAGGAGTCCCAGGATTCTTGTGGCACGTGGAAAGGGACCCTTGGTCTCCCGCCTCAGCTGGAGAGGCGTTCCAATTGCCCTGCCAAGCCTCGAGGAGAATCCCGAGTTGTCCCTCGCAACTAGGCAGGAGTCCTGACGTGGCTGAACAAACACGTGGGTGGAAGGGCCATCCCCGTCGTAACTCGAGAATATACCCCAGGTTCCCGCCGCAACTCAAGAAAAACCATGAGACTTCCCCCTCGATGCGAGATGAGGCCCGATTCCCCTGTACTGCGTGCAGAGCAATTCCGTCTTGCACATCACACATGAAAGGAGCCTTGATTTCCTTGATGGCACTCCAGAGAAACCCCAGAACACTGTTTCAAGGATAGAGGGATCCTGAGGTCACTGTAGCAACACGAAAGAACTCTGTGGACCAGAAATCAACTCGAAAAGAGAGGTTAGTCCCTGGATTCGTCTCCAGAGGAATACCACCTTACCACAAGCACCTCAAGAGGAGGCTTCTCTCAGCTCTAGGTATGTGAGAGGGACCCTGAGTTTGCGGCCTCAAGTGGAATGGACACCGCGATGCCCTGACTCGAAATAAGGCCGGATATCCCTGCAGTGACTTCAATGCAGGCTCGTCTTGCATCTCCCAGGACAAAAGGATGTCTGAATCCCCTGTGGAAAGCACAGAGAAAGACTTAGTTCCCCACCTCATCGCGACCGATAGCCTCACATCCTTTGAAAACTCCAGAGGTACGCGGCGATCAGTGCCTCCAAAGGAGACGATGCCTGACTCCTCGTGAAACTTGATAGGAGTCCCAGGATTCCTGTGGCTCTTGGAAAGGGACCCTTGGTCTCCCGGCTCAGCTGGAGAGGCGTCCCAATTGCCCTGCCAAGCCTCGAGGAGAATCCAGAGTTGTCCCTCGCAACTAGGCAGGAGTCCTGACGTCGCTGAAGAAACACGTGGGTGGAAGGGCCATCCCCGTCGTAACTCGAGAATATACCCCAGGTTCCCGCCGCAACTCGAGAAAAACCATGAGACTTCCCCCTCGCCGCGAGATGAGGCCCGATTCCCCTGCACTGCGTGCAGAGCAATTCCGTGTTGCACATCACACATGAAAGGAGCCTTGATTTCCTTGATGGCACTCCAGAGAAACCCCAAGAACACTGTTTCAAGGCTAGAGGGATCCTGAGGTCACTGTAGCAACACGAAAGAGCCCCATTGGCCAAAAATCAACTCGAGATGAGAGGTTAGTCCCTGGCTTCGACTCCAGAGGAATACCACCTTACCACAAGCACCTCAAGAGGAGGCTTCTCTCAGCTCTAGGTATGTGAGAGGGACCCTGAGTTAGCGGCCTCAAGTGGAATGGACACCGCGATGCCCTGACGCGAAATAAGGCTGGATATCCCTGCAGTGACTGGAATGCAGGCTCGTCTTGCATCTCCCAAGATGAAAGGATGTCTGAATCCCCTGTGGAGACCACAGAGAAAGACCTAGTTCCCCACCTCATCGCGACCGGAGGCCTCACATCCTTTGAAAACTCCAGAGGTACGCGGAGGTCAGTGCCTCCAAAGGAGACGATGCCTGACTCCTCGTGAAACTTGATAGGAGTCCCAGGATTCCTGTGGCACGTGGAAAGGGACCCTTGGTCTCCCGCCTCAGCTGGAGAGGCGTCCCAATTGCCTTGCCAAGCCTAGAGGAGAATCCCGAGTTGTGGCTCGCAACTAGGCAAGAGTCCTGACGTGGCTGAACAAACACGTGTGTGGAAGGGCCATCCCCGTCGTAACTCGAGAATATACCCCAGGTTCCCGCTGCAACTCAAGAAAAACCATGAGACTTCCCCCTCGGCGCGAGATGAGGCCCGATTCCCCTGCACTGCGTGCAGAGCAATTCTGTGTTGCACATCACACATGAAAGGAGCCTTGATTTCCTTCATGGCACTCCAGAGAAACCCCAAGAACACTGTTTCAAGGCTAGAGGGATCCTGAGGTCACTGTAGCAACAGGAAAGAGCTCCGTGGACCAAAAATCAACTCGAGATGAGAGGTTAGTCCCTGGCTTCGACTCCAGAGGAATACCACCTTACCACAAGCACCTCAAGAGGAGGCTTCTCTCAGCTCTAGGTATGTGAGAGGGACCCTGAGTTTGCGGCCTCAAGTGGAATGGACACCGCGAGGCCCTGACTCGAAATAAGGCCGGATATCCCTGCAATGACTGGAATGCAGGCTCGTCTTGCATCTCCCAAGACGAAAGGGAGTCTGAATCCCCTGTGGAGAAGACAGAGAAAGACCTAGTTCCCCACCTCATCGCGACAGGAGGCCTCAAATCCTTTGAAAACTCCAGAGGTATGCGGAGATCAGTGCCTCCAAAGGAGACGATGCCTGACTCCTCGTGAAACTTGATAGGAGACCCAGGATTCCTGTGGCACGTGGAAAGGGACCCTTGGTCTCCCGCCTCAGCTGGAGAGGCGTCCCAATTGCCCTGCAAAGCCTCGAGGAGAATCCCGAGTTGTCCCTCGCAACTAGGCAGGAGTCCTGACATGGCTGAACACACACGTGGGTGGAAGGGCCATCCCCTCGTAACTCGAGAATATACCCCAGGTTCCCGCCGCAACTCGAGAAAAACCATGAGACTTCCCCCTCGCCGCGAGATGAGGCCCGATTCCCCTGCACTGCGTGCAGTGCAATTCCGTGTTGCACATCACACATGAAAGGAGCCTTGATTTCCTTGATGGCACTCCAGAGAAACCCCAAGAACACTGTTTCAAGGCTAGAGGGATCCTGAGGTCACTGTAGCAACAAGAAAGAGCTCCGTGGACCAAGAATCAACACGAGATGAGAGGTTAGTCCCTGGCTTCGACTCGTGAGGAATACCACCTTACCACAAGCACCTCAAGAGGAGGCTTCTCTTAGCTCTAGGTATGTGAGAGGGATCCTGAGTTTGCGGCCTCAAGTGGAATGGACACCGCGATGCCCTGACTCGAAATAAGGCCGGATATCCCTGCAGTGACTTGAATGCAGGCTCGTCTTGCATCTCCCAAGAAGAAAGGATGTCTGAATCCCCTGTGGAGACCACAGAGAAACACCCAGTTCCCCACCTCATCGCGACCGGAGGCCTCACATCCTTTGAAAACTCCAGAGGTACGCGGAGATCAGTGCCTCCAAAGGAGACGATGCCTGACTCCTCGTGAAACTTGATAGGAGTCCCAGGATTCTTGTGGCACGTGGAAAGGGACCCTTGGTCTCCCGCCTCAGCTGGAGAGGCGTTCCAATTGCCCTGCCAAGCCTCGAGGAGAATCCCGAGTTGTCCCTCGCAACTAGGCAGGAGTCCTGACGTGGCTGAACAAACACGTGGGTGGAAGGGCCATCCCCGTCGTAACTCGAGAATATACCCCAGGTTCCCGCCGCAACTCGAGAAAAACCATGAGACTTCCCCCTCGATGCGAGATGAGGCCCGATTCCCCTGTACTGCGTGCAGAGCAATTCCGTCTTGCACATCACACATGAAAGGAGCCTTGATTTCCTTGATGGCACTCCAGAGAAACCCCAGAACACTGTTTCAAGAATAGAGGGATCCTGAGGTCACTGTAGCAACACGAAAGAACTCTGTGGACCAGAAATCAACCCGAAAAGAGAGGTTAGTCCCTGGATTCGTCTCCAGAGGAATACCACCTTACCACAAGCACCTCAAGAGGAGGCTTCTCTCAGCTCTAGGTATGTGAGAGGGACCCTGAGTTTGCGGCCTCAAGTGGAATGGACACCGCGATGCCCTGACTCAAAATAAGGCCGGATATCCCTGCAGTGACTTCAATGCAGGCTCGTCTTGCATCTCCCAGGACAAAAGGATGTCTGAATCCCCTGTGGAAAGCACAGAGAAAGACTTAGTTCCCCACCTCATCGCGACCGATAGCCTCACATCCTTTGAAAACTCCAGAGGTACGCGGAGATCAGTGCCTCCAAAGGAGACGATGCCTGACTCCTCGTGAAACTTGATAGGAGTCCCAGGATTCCTGTGGCACTTGGAAAGGGACACTTGGTCTCCCGCCTCAGCTGGAGAGGCGTCCCAATTGCCCTGCCAAGCCTCGAGGAGAATCCCGAGTTGTCCCTCGCAACTAGGCAGGAGTCCTGACGTCGCTGAGGAAACACGTGGGTGGAAGGGCCATCCCCGTCGTAACTCGAGAATATACCCCAGGTTCCCGCCGCAACTCGAGAAAAACCATGAGACTTCCCCCTCGGCGCGAGATGAGGCCCGATTCCCCTGCACTGCGTGCAGAGCAATTCCGTGTTGCACATCACACAAGAAAGGAGCCTTGATTTCCTTGATGGCACTCCAGAGAAACCCCAACAACACTGTTTCAAGGCTAGAGGGATCCTGAGGTCAATGTAGCAACACGAAAGAGCTCCGTGGACCAAGAATCAACACGAGATGAGAGGTTATTCCTTGGCTTCGACTCCTGAGGAATACCACCTTACCACAAGCACCTCAAGAGGAGGCTTCTCTCAGCTCTAGGTATGTGAGAGGGATCCTGAGTTTGCGGCCTCAAGTGGAATGGACACCGCGATGCCCTGACTCGAAATAAGGCCGGATATCCCTGCAGTGACTTGAATGCAGGCTCGTCTTGCATCTCCCAAGAAGAAAGGATGTCTGAATCCCCTGTGGAGACCACAGAGAAACACCTAGTTCCCCACCTCATCGCGACCGGAGGCCTCACATCCTTTGAAAACTCCAGAGGTACGCGGAGATCAGTGCCTCCAAAGGAGACGATGCCTGACTCCTCGTGAAACTTGATAGGAGTCCCAGGATTCTTGTGGCACGTGGAACGGGACCCTTGGTCTCCCGCCTCAGCTGGAGAGGCGTTCCAATTGCCCTGCCAAGCCTCGAGGAGAATCCCGAGTTGTCCCTCGCAACTAGGCAGGAGTCCTGACGTGGCTGAACAAACACGTGGGTGGAAGGGCCATCCCCGTCATAACTCGAGAATATACCCCAGGTTCCCGCCGCAACTCGAGAAAAACCATGAGACTTCCCCATCGATGCGAGATGAGGCCCGATTCCCCTGTACTGCGTGCAGAGCAATTCCGTCTTGCACATCACACATGAAAGGAGCCTTGATTTCCTTGATGGCACTCCAGAGAAACCCCAAGAACACTGTTTCAAGGCTAGAGGGATCCTGAGGTCACTGTAGCAACACGAAAGAACTCTGTGGACCAAAAATCAACTCGAAAAGAGAGGTTAGTCCCTGGATTCGTCTCCAGAGGAATACCACCTTACCACAAGCACCTCAAGAGGAGGCTTCTCTCAGCTCTAGGTATGTGAGAGGGACCCTGAGTTTGCGGCCTCAAGTGGAATGGACACCGCGATGCCCTGACTCGAAATAAGGCTGGATATCCCTGCAGTGACTGGAATGCAGCCTCGTCTTGCATCTCCCAAGACGAAAGGGTGTCTGAATCCCCAGTGGAGACCACAGAGAAAGACCTAGTTCCCCACCTCATCGCGACAGGAGGCCTCAAATCCTTTGAAAACTCCACAGGTATGCGGAGATCAGTGCCTCCAAAGGAGACGATGCCTGACTCCTCGTGAAACTTGATAGGAGACCCAGGATTCCTGTGGCACGTGGAAAGGGAACCTTGGTCTCCCGTCTCAGCTGGAGAGGCGTCCCAATAGCCCTGCAAAGCCTCGAGGAGAATCCCGAGTTGTCCCTCGCAACTAGGCAGGAGTCCTGACGTCGCTGAACACACACGTGTGTGGAAGTGCCATCCCCGTCGTAACTCGAGAATATACACCAGGTTCCCGCCGCTCCTTGAGAAAAACCATGAGACTTCCCCCTCGCCGCGAGATGAGGCCCGATTCCCCTGAACTGCATGCAGAGCAATTCCGTGTTGCACATCACACATGAAAGGAGCCTTGATTTCCTTGATGGCACTCCAGAGAAACCCCAAGAACACTGTTTCAAGGCTAGAGGGATCCTGAGGTCACTGTAGCAACACGAAAGAGCTCCGTGGACCAAGAATCAACACGAGATGAGAGGTTAGTCCCTGGCTTCGACTCCTGAGGAATACCACCTTACCACACGCACCTCAAGAGGAGGCTTCTCTCAGCTCTAAGTATGTGAGAGGGACCCTGAGTTTGCGGCCTCAAGTGGAATGGACACCGCGATGCCCTGACGCGAAATAAGGCTGGATATCCCTGCAGTGACTTGAATGCAGGCTCGTCTTGCACCTCCCAAGATGAAAGGATATGTGAATCCCCTGTGGTGACCACAGAGAAAGACCTAGTTACCCACCTCATCGCGACCGGAGGCCTCACATCCTTTGAAAACTCCAGAGGTACGCGGAGATCAGTGCCTCCAAAGGAGACGATGCCTGACTCCTCGTGAAAATTGATAGGAGTCCCAGGATTCCTGCGGCACTTGGAAAGGGACCCTTAGTCTCCCGCCTCAGCGGAAGAGGCGTCCCAATTGCCTTGCCAAGCCTCGAGGAGAATCCCGAGTTGTGTCTCGCAACTAGGCAAGAGTCCTGACGTGGCTGAACAAACACGTGTGTGGAAGGGCCATTCCCGTCGTAACTCGAGAATATAACCCAGGTTCCCGCCACAACTCGAGAAAAACCATGAGACTTCCCCCTCGCCGCGAGATGAGGCCCGATTCCCCTGCACTGCGTGCAGAGCAATTCTGTGTTGCACATCACACATGAAAGGAGCCTTGATTTCCTTCATGGCACTCCAGAGAAACCCCAAGAACACTGTTTCAAGGCTAGAGGGATCCTGAGGTCACTGTAGCATCACGAAAGAGCTCCGTGGACCAAAAATCAACTCGAGATGAGAGGTTAGTCCCTGGCTTCGACTCCAGAGGAATACCACCTTACCACAAGCACCTCAAGAGGAGGCTTCTCTCAGCTCTAGGTATGTGAGAGGGATCCTGAGTTTGCGGCCTCAAGTGGAATGGACGCCGCGATGCCCTGACTCGAAATAAGGCCGGATATCCCTGCAGTGACTTCAATGCAGGCTCGTCTTGCATCTCCCAGGACGAAAGGATGTCTGAATCCCCTGTGGAAAGCACAGAGAAAGACTTAGTTCCCCACCTCATCGCGACCGATAGCCTCACATCCGTTGAAAACTCCAGAGGTACGCGGAGATCAGTGCCTCCAAAGGAGAGGATGCCTGACTCCTCGTGAAACTTGATAGGAGTCCCAGGATTCCTGTGGCACTTTGAAAGGGACACTTGGTCTCCCGCCTCAGCTGGAGAGGCGTCCCAATTGCCCTGCCAAGCCTCGAGGAGAATCCAGAGTTGTCCCTCGCAACTAGGCAGGAGTCCTGACGTGGCTGAACAAACACGTGTGTGGAAGGGCCATCCCCGTCGTAACTCGAGAATATACCCCAGGTTCCCGCCGCAACTCGAGAAAAACCATGAGACTTCCCCCTCGCCGCGAGATGAGGCCCGATTCCCCTGCACTGCGTGCAGAGCAATTCCGTGTTGCACATCACTCATGAAAGGAGCCTTGATTTCCTTCATGGCACTCCAGAGAAACCCCAAGAACACTGTTTCAAGGGTAGAGGGATCCTGAGGTCACTGTAGCAACACAAAAGAGCTCCGTGGACCAAAAATCAACTCGAGATGAGAGGTTAGTCCCTGGCTTCGACTCCAGAGGAATACCACCTTACCACAAGCACCTCAAGAGGAGGCTTCTCTCAGCTCTAGGTGTGTGAGAGGGAACCTGAGTTTGCGGCCTCAAGTGGAATGGACACCGCGATGCCCTGACTCGAAATAAGGCCGGATATCCCTGCAGTGACTGGAATGCAGGCTCGTCTTCCATCTCCCAAGACGAAAGGGTTTCTGAATCCGCTGTGGAGACCACAGAGAAAGACCTAGTTCCCCACCTCATCGCGACAGGAGGCCTCAAATCCTTTGAAAACTCCAGAGGTATGCGGAGATCAGTGCCTCCAAAGGAGACGATGCCTGACTCCTCGTGAAACTTGATAGGAGACCCAGGATTCCTGTGGCACGTGGAAAGGGACCCTTGGTCTCCCGTCTCAGCTGGAGAGGCGTCCCAATTGCCTGCAAAGCCTCGAGGAGAATCCCGAGTTGTCCCTCGCAATTAGGCAGGAGTCCTGACGTCGCTGAACACACACGTGTGTGGAAGGGCCATCCCCGTCGTAACTCGAGAATATACCCCAGGTTCCTGCCGCAACTCGAGAAAACCTTGAGACTTCCCCCTCGCCTCAAAATGAGGCCCGATTCCCCTGCACTGCGTGCAGAGCAATTCCGTCTTGCACATCACACATGAAAGGAGCCTTGATTTCCTTGATGGCACTCCAGAGAAACCCCAAGAACACTGTTTCAAGGCTAGAGGGATCCTGAGGTCACTGTAGCAACATGAAAGAGCTCCGTGGACACAGAATCAACACGAGATGAGAGGTTAGTCCTTGGCTTCGACTCCTGAGGAATGCCACCTTACCACAAGCACCTCAAGAGGAGGCTTCTCTCAGCTCTAGGTATGTGAGAGGGACCCTGAGTTTGCGGCCTCAAGTGGAATGGACACCGCGATGCCCTGACTCGAAATAAGGCCGGATATCCCTGCAGTGACTTCAATGCAGGCTCGTCTTGCATCTCCCAAGAAGAAAGGATGTCTGAATCCCCTGTGGAGACCACAGAGAAAGACCTAGTTTCCCACCTCATCGCGACCGGAGGCCTCACATCCTTTGAAAACTTCAGAGGTACGCGGAGATCAGTGCCTCCAAAGGAGACGATGCCTGACTCCTCGTGAAACTTGATAGGAGTCCCAGGATTCTTGTGGCACGTGGAAAGGGACCCTTGGTCTCCCGCCTCAGCTGGAGAGGCGTTCCAATTGCCGTGCCAAGCCTCGAGGAGAATCCCGAGTTGTGTCTCGCAACTAGGCAGGCGTCCTGACGTGGCTGAACAAACACGTGGGTGGAAGGGCCATCCCCGTCGTAACTCGAGAATATACCCCAGGTTCCCGCCGCAACTCGAGAAAAACCATGAGACTTCCCCCTCGATGCGAGATGAGGCCCGATTCCCCTGTACTGCGTGCAGAGCAATTCCGTCTTGCACATCACACATGAAAGGAGCCTTGATTTCCTTCATGGCACTCCAGAGAAACCCCAAGAACACTGTTTCAAGGATAGAGGGATCCTGAGGTCACTGTAGCAACACGAAAGAACTCTGTGGACCAAAAATCAACTCGAAAAGAGAGGTTAGTCCCTGGATTCGTCTCCAGAGGAATACCACCTTACCACAAGCACCTCAAGAGGAGGCTTCTCTCAGCTCTGGGTATGTGAGAGGGACCCTGAGTTTGCGGCCTCAAGTGGAATGGACACCGCGATGCCCTGACTCGAAATAAGGCCGGATATCCCTGCAGTGACTTCAATGCAGGCTCGTCTTGCATCTCCCAAGATGAAAGGATGTCTGAATCCCCTGTGGAGACCACAGAGAAAGACCTAGTTCCCCACCTCATCGCGACCGGAGGCCTCACATCCTTTGAAAACTCCAGAGGTACGCGGAGATCAGTGCCTCCAAAGGAGACGATGCCTGACTCCTCGTGAAACTTGATAGGAGTCCCAGGATTCCTGTGGCACGTGGAAAGGGACCCTTAGTCTCCCGCCTCAGCGGGAGAGGCGTCCCAATTGCCTTGCCAAGCCTCGAGGAGAATCCCGAGTTGTGTCTCGCAACTAGGCAAGAGTCCTGACGTGGCTGAACAAACACGTGTGTGGAAGGGCCATCCCCGTCGTAACTCGAGAATATACCCCAGGTTCCCGCCGCAACTCGAGAAAAACCATGAGACTTCCCCCTCGCCGCGAGATGAGGCCCGATTCCCCTGCACTGCGTGCAGAGCAATTCTGTGTTGCACATCACACATGAAAGGAGCCTTGATTTCCTTCATGGCACTCCAGAGAAACCCCAAGAACACTGTTTCAAGGCTAGAGGGATCCTGAGGTCACTGTAGCAACACGAAAGAGCTCCGTGGACCAAAAATCAACTCGAGATGAGAGGTTAGTCCCTGGCTTCGACTCCAGAGGAATACCACCTTACCACAAGCACCTCAAGAGGAGGTTTCTCTCAGCTCTAGGTATGTGAGAGGGACCCTGAGTTTGCGGCCTCAAGTGGAATGGACACCGCGATGCCCTGACTCGAAACAAGGCCGGATATCCCTGCAGTGACTGGAATGCCGGCTCGTCTTGCATCTCCCAAGACGAAAGGGTGTCTGAATCCCCTGTGGAGACCACAGAGAAAGACCTAGTTCCCCACCTCATCGCGACAGGAGGCCTCAAATCCTTTGAAAACTCCAGAGGTATGCGGAGATCAGTGCCTCCAAAGGAGACGATGCCTGACTCCTCGTGAAACTTGATAGGAGACCCAGGATTCCTGTGGCACTTGGAAAGGGACACTTGGTCTCCCGCCTCAGCTGGAGAGGCGTCCCAATTGCCCTGCCAATCCTTGAGGAGAATCCAGAGTTGTCCCTCGCAACTAGGCAGGAGTCCTGACGTCGCTGAAGAAACACGTGTGTGGAAGGGCCATCCCCGTCGTAACTCGAGAATATACCCCAGGTTCCCGCCGCAACTCGAGAAAAACCATGAGACTTCCCCCTCGCCGCGAGATGAGGCCCGATTCCCCTGCACTGCGTGCAGAGCAATTCCGTGTTGCACATCACACATGAAAGGAGTCTTGATTTCCTTGATGGCACTCCAGAGAAACCCCAAGAACACTGTTTCAAGGCTAGAGGGATCCTGAGGTCACTGTAGCAACACGAAAGAGCTCCGTGGACCAAAAATCAACTCGAGATGAGAGGTTAGTCCCTGGCTTCGACTACAGAGGAATACCACCTTACCACAAGCACCTCAAGAGGAGGCTTCTCTCAGCTCTAGGTATGTGAGAGGGACCCTGAGTTTGCGGCCTCAAATGGAATGGACACCGCGATGCCCTGACTCGAAATAAGGCCGGATATCCCTGCAGTGACTGGAATGCAGGCTCGTCTTGCATCTCCCAAGACGAAAGGGTGTCTGAATCCCCAGTGGAGACCACAGAGAAAGACCTAGTTCCCCACGTCATCGCGACAGGAGGCCTCAAATCCTTTGAAAACTCCAGAGGTATGCGGAGATCAGTGCCTCCAAAGGAGACGATGCCTGACTCCTCGTGAAACTTGATAGGAGACCCAGGATTCCTGTGGCACGTGGAAAGGGACCCTTGGTCTCCCGCCTCAGCTGGAGAGGCGTCCCAATTGCCCTGCAAAGCCTCAAGGAGAATCCCGAGTTGTCCCTCGCAACTAGGCAGGAGTCCTGACGTCGCTGAACACACACGTGTGTGGAAGTGCCATCCCCGTCGTAACTCGAGAATATACCCCAGGTTCCCGCCGCAACTCGAGAAAAACCATGAGACTTCCCCCTCGCCGCGAGATGAGGCCCGATTCCCCTGAACTGCATGCAGAGCAATTCCGTGTTGCACATCACACATGAAAGGAGCCTTGATTTCCTTGATGGCACTCCAGAGAAACCCCAAGAACACTGTTTCAAGGATAGAGGGATCCTGAGGTCACTGTAGCAACACGAAAGAGCTCCGTGGACCAAGAATCAACACGAGATGAGAGGTTAGTCCCTGGCTTCGACTCCAGAGGAATACCACCTTACCACACGCACCTCAAGAGGAGGCTTCTCTCAGCTCTAGGTATGTGAGAGGGACCCTGAGTTTGCGGCCTCAAGTGGAATGGACACCGCGATGCCCTGACGCGAAATAAGGCTGGATATCCCTGCAGTGACTTGAATGCAGGCTCGTCTTGCATCTCCCAAGATGAAAGGATGTCTGAATCCCCTGTCGTGACCACAGAGAAAGACCTAGTTCCCCACCTCATCGCGACCGGAGGCCTCACATCCTTTGAAAACTCCAGAGGTACGCGGAGATCAGTGCCTCCAAAGGAGACGATGCCTGACTCCTCGTGAAACTTGATAGGAGTCCCAGGATTCCTGTGGCACGTGGAAAGGGACCCTTAGTCTCCCGCCTCAGCGGGAGAGGCGTCCCAATTGCCTTGCCAAGCCTCGAGGAGAATCCCGAGTTGTGTCTCGCAACTAGGCAAGAGTCCTGACGTGGCTGAACAAACACGTGGGTGGAAGGGCCATCCCCGTCGTAACTCGAGAATATACCCCAGGTTCCCGCCGCAACTCGAGAAAAACCATGAGACTTCCCCCTCGCCGCGAGATGAGGCCCGATTCCCCTGCACTGCGTGCAGAGCAATTCTGTGTTGCACATCACACATGAAAGGAGCCTTGATTTCCTTCATGGCACTCCAGAGAAACCCCAAGAACACTGTTTCAAGGCTAGAGGGATCCTGAGGTCACTGTAGCATCAAGAAAGAGCTCCGTGGACCAAAAATCAACTCGAGATGAGAGGTTAGTCCCTGGCTTCGACTCCAGAGGAATACCACCTTACCACAAGCACCTCAAGAGGAGGCTTCTCTCAGCTCTAGGTATGTGAGAGGGACCCTGAGTTTGCGGCCTCAAGTGGAATGGACACCGCGATGCCCTGACTCGAAATAAGGCCGGATATCCCTGCAGTGACTGGAATGCAGGCTCGTCTTGCATCTCCCAAGACGAAAGGGTGTCTGAATCCCCTGTGGAGACCACAGAGAAACACCTAGTTCCCCACCTCATCGCGACAGGAGGCCTCAAATCCTTTGAAAACTCCAGAGGTATGCGGAGATCAGTGCCTCCAAAGGAGACGATGCCTGACTCCTCGTGAAACTTGATAGGAGACCCAGGATTCCTGTGGCACGTGGAAAGGGACCCTTGGTCTCCCGTCTCAGCTGGAGAGGCGTCCGAATTGCCCTGCAAAGCCTCGAGGAGAATCCCGAGTTGTCCCTCGCAACTAGGCAGGAGTCCTGACATGGCTGAACACACACGTGTGTGGAAGGGCCATCCCCGTCATAACTCGAGAATATACCCCAGGTTCCCGCCGCAACTCGAGAAAAACCATGAGACGTCCCCATCGCCGCAAAATGAGGCCCGATTCCCCTGCACTGCGTGCAGAGCAATTCCGTCTTGCACATCACACATGAAAGGAGCCTTGATTTCCTTGATGGCACTCCAGAGAAACCCCAAGAACACTGTTTCAAGGCTAGAGGGATCCTGAGGTCACTGTAGCAACACGAAAGAGCTCCGTGGACCAAGAATCAACACGAGATGAGAGGTTAGTCCCTGGCTTCGACTCCTGAGGAATACCACCTTACCACAAGCACCTCAAGAGGAGCCTTCTCTAAGCTCCAGGTATGTGAGAGTGACCCTGAGTTTGCGGCCTCAAGTGGAATGGACACCGCGATGCCCTGACTCGAAATAAGGCCTGATATCCCTGCAGTGACTGGAATGCAGGCTCGTCTTGCATCTCCCAAGAAGAAAGGATGTCTGAATCCCCTGTGGAAAGCACAGAGAAAGACCTAGTTCCCCACCTCATCGCGACCGATAGCCTCACATCCTTTGAAAACTCCAGAGGTACGCGGAGATCAGTGCCTCCAAAGGAAACGATGCCTGACTCCTCGTGAAACTTGATAGGAGTCCCAGGATTCCTGTGGCACTTGGAAAGGGACACTTGGTCTCCCGCCTCAGCTGGAAAGGCGTCCCAATTGCCCTGCCAAGCCTCGAGGAGAATCCAGAGTTATCCCTCGCAACTAGGCAGGAGTCCTGACGTCGCTGAAGAAACACGTGGGTGGAAGGGCCATCCCCGTCGTAACTCGAGAATATACCCCAGGTTCCCGCCGCAACTCGAGAAAAACCATGAGACTTCCCCCTCGCCGCGAGATGAGGCCCGATTCCCCTGCACTGCGTGCAGAGCAATTCCGTGTTGCACATCACACATGAAAGGAGCCTTGATTTCCTTGATGGCACTCCAGAGAAACCCCAAGAACACTGTTTCAAGGCTAGAGGGATCCTGAGGTCACTGTAGCAACACGAAAGAACTCTGTGGACCAAAAATCAACTCGAAAAGAGAGGTTTGTCCCTGGCTTCGACTCCAGAGGAATACCACCTTACTACAAGCACCTCAAGAGGAGGCTTCTCTCAGCTCTAGGTATGTGAGAGGGACCCTGAGTTTGCGGCCTCAAGTGGAATGGACACCGCGATGCCCTGACGCGAAATAAGGCTGGATATCCCTGCAGTGACTTGAATGCAGGCTCGTCTTGCATCTCCCAAGATGAAAGGATGTCTGAATCCCTGTGGAGACCACAGAGAAAGACTTAGTTCCCCACCTCATCGCGACCGGAGGCCTCACATCCTTTGAAAACTCCAGAGGTACGCGGAGATCAGTGCCTCCAAAGGAGACGATGCCTGACTCCTCGTGAAACTTGATAGGAGTCCCAGGATTCCTGTGGCACGTGGAAAGGGACCCTTGGTCTCCCGCCTCAGCTGGAGAGGCGTCCCAATTGCCTTGCCAAGCCTCGAGGAGAATTCGGAGCTGTGTCTCGCAACTAGGCAAGAGTCCTGACGTGGCTGAACAAACACGTGGGTGGAAGGGCCATTCCCGTCGTAACTCGAGAATATACCCCAGGTTCCCGCCGCAACTCGAGAAAAACCATGAGACTTCCCCCTCGCCGCGAGATGAGGCCCGATTCCCCTGAACTGCGTGCAGAGCAATTCTGTGTTGCACATCACACATGAAAGGAGCCTTGATTTCCTACATGGCACTCCAGAGAAACCCCAAGAACACTGTTTCAAGGCTAGAGGGATCCTGAGGTCACTTTAGCAACACGAAAGAGCTCCGTGGACCAAAAATCAACTCGAGATGAGAGGTTAGTCCCTGGCTTCGACTCCAGAGGAATACCACCTTACCACAAGCACCTCAAGAGGAGGCTTCTCTCAGCTCTAGGTATGTGAGAGGGACCCTGAGTTTGCGGCCTCAAGTGGAATGGACACCGCGATGCCCTGACTCGAAATAAGGCCGGATATCCCTGCAGTGACTGGAATGCAGGCTCGTCTTGCATCTCCCAAGACGAAAGGGTGTCTGAATCCCCTGTGGAGACCACAGAGAAAGACCTAGTTCCCCACCTCATCGCGCCAGGAGGCCTCAAATCCTTTGAAAACTCCACAGGTATGCGGAGATCAGTGCCTCCAAAGGAGACGATGCCTGACTCCTCGTGAAACTTGATAGGAGACCCAGGATTCCTGTGGCACGTGGAAAGGGACCCTTGGTCTCCCGCCTCAGCTGGAGAGGCGTCCCAATTGCCCTGCAAAGCCTCGAGGAGAATCCCGAGTTGTCCCTCGCAACTAGGCAGGAGTCCTGACATGGCTGAACACACACGTGTGTGGAAGGGCCATCCCCGTCGTAACTCAAGAATATACCCCAGGTTCCCGCCGCAACTCGAGAAAAACCATGAGACTTCCCCCTCGCAGCAAAATGAGGCCCGATTCCCCTGTACTGCGTGCAGAGCAATTCCGTGTTGCACATCACACATGAAAGGAGCCTTGATTTCCTTGAAGGCACTCCAGAGAAACCATAAGAACACTGTTTCAAGGCTAGAGGGATCCTGAGGTCACTGTAGCAACACGAAAGAGCTCCGTGGACCAAGAATCAACACGAGATGAGAGGTTAGTCCCTGGCTTCGACTCCTGAGGAAAACCACCTTACCACAAGCACCTCAAGAGGAGGCTTCTCTCAGCTCTAGGTGTGTGAGAGGGACCCTGAGTTTGCGGCCTCAAGTGGAATGGACTCCGCGATGCCCTGACTCGAAATAAGGCCGGATATCCCTGCAGTGACTTGAATGCAGGCTCGTCTTGCATCTCCCAAGAAGAAAGGATGTCTGAATCCCCTGTGGAGACCACAGAGAAAGACCTAGTTCCCCACCTCATCGTGACCGGAGGCCTCACATCCTTTGAAAAGTCGAGAGGTACGCGGAGATCAGTGCCTCCAAAGGAGACGATGCCTGACTCCTCGTGAAACTTGATAGGAGTCCCAGGATTCTTGTGGCACGTGGAAAGGGACACTTGGTCTCCCGCCTCAGCTGGAGAGGCGTTCCAATTGCCCTGCCAAGCCTCGAGGAGAATCCCGAGTTGTCCCTCGCAACTAGGCAGGAGTCCTGACGTGGCTGAACAAACACGTGGGTGGAAGGGCCATCCCCGTCGTAACTCGAGAATATACCCCAGGTTCCCGCCGCAACTCGAGAAAAACCATGAGACTTCCCCCTCGCCGCGAGATGAGGCCCGATTCCCCTGTACTTCGTGCAGAGCAATTCCGTCTTGCACATCACACATGAAAGGAGCCTTGATTTCCTTGATGGCACTCCAGAGAAACCCCAAGAACACTGTTTCAAGGCTAGAGGGATCCTGAGGTCACTGTAGCAACACGAAAGAACTCTGTGGACCAAAAATCAACTCGAAAAGAGAGGTTAGTCCCTGGATTCGTCTCCAGAGGAATACCACCTTACCACAAGCACCTCAAGAGGAGGCTTCTCTCAGCTCTAGGTATGTGAGAGGGACCCTGAGTTTGCGGCCTCAAGTGGAATGGACACTGCGATGCCCTGACTCGAAATAAGGCCGGATATCCCTGCAGTGACTTCAATGCAGGCTCGTCTTGCATCTCCCAAGAAGAAAGGATGTCTGAATCCCCTGTGGAAAGCACAGAGAAAGACTTAGTTCCCCACCTCATCGCGACCGATAGCCTCACATCCTTTGAAAACTCCAGAGGTACGCGGAGATCAGTGCCTCCAAAGGAGACGATGCCTGACTCCTCGTGAAACTTGATAGGAGTCCCAGGATTCCTGTGGCACTTGGAAAGGGACACTTGGTCTCGCGCCTCAGCTGGAGAGGCGTCCCAATTGCCCTGCCAAGCCTCGAGGAGAATCCAGAGTTGTCCCTCGCAACTAGGCAGGAGTCCTGACGTGGCTGAACAAACACGTGGGTGGAAGGGCCATCCCCGTCGTAACTCGAGAATATACCCCAGGTTCCCGCCGCAACTCGAGAAAAACCATGAGACTTCCCCCTCGCCGCGAGATGAGGCCCGATTCCCCTGCACTGCGTGCAGAGCAATTCAGTGTTGCACATCACACATGAAAGGAGCCTTGATTTCCTTGATGGCACTCCAGAGAAACCCCAAGAACACTGTTTCAAGGCGAGAGGGATCCTGAGGTCACTGTAGCAACACGAAAGAGCTCCGTGGGCCAAAAATCAACTCGAGATGAGAGGTTAGTCCCTGGCTTCGACTCCAGAGGAATACCACCTTACCACAAGCACCTCAAGAGGAGGCTTATCTCAGCTCTAGGTATGTGAGAGGGACCCTGAGTTTGCGGCCTCAAGTGGAATGGACACCGCGATGCCCTGACTCGAAATAAGGCCGGATATCCCTGCAGTGACTGGAATGCAGGCTCGTCTTGCATCTCCCAAGACGAAAGGGTGTCTGAATCCCCTGTGGAGACCACAGAGAAAGACCTAGTTCCCCACCTCATCGCGACAGGAGGCCTCAAATCCTTTGAAAACTCCACAGGTATGCGGAGATCAGTGCCTCCAAAGGAGACGATGCCTGACTCCTCGTGAAACTTGATAGGAGACCCAGGATTCCTGTGTCACGTGGAAAGGGACCCTTGGTCTCCCGTCTCAGTTGGAGAGGCGTCCCAATTGCCCTGCAAAGCCTCGAGGAGAATCCCGAGTTGTCCCTCGCAACTAGGCAAGAGTCCTGACATGGCTGAACACACACGTGGGTGGAAGGGCCATCCCCGTCGTAACTCGAGAATATACCCCAGGTTCCCGCCGCAACTCGAGAAAAACCATGAGACTTCCCCCTCGACGCGAGATGAGGCCCGATTCCCCTGCACTGCGTGCAGAGCAATTCCGTCTTGCACATCACACATGAAAGGAGCCTTGATTTCCTTGATGGCACTCCAGAGAATCCCCAAGAACACTGTTTCAAGGCTAGAGGGATCCTGAGGTCACTGTAGCAACACGAAAGAGCTCCGTGGACCAAGAATCAACACGAGATGAGAGGTTAGTCCCTGACTTCGACTCCTGAGGAATACCACCTTACCACAAGCACCTCAAGAGGAGGCTTCTCTCAGCTCTAGGTATGTGAGAGGGATCCTGAGTTTGCGGCCTCAAGTGGAATGGACACCGCGATGCCCTGACTCGAAATAAGGCCGGATATCCCTGCAGTGACTTGAATGCAGGCTCGTCTTGCATCTCCCAAGACGAAAGGATGTCTGAATCCCCTGTGGAGACCACAGAGAAACACCTAGTTCCCCACCTCATCGCGACCGGTGGCCTCACATCCTTTGAAAACTCCAGAGGTACGCGGAGATCAGTGCCTCCAAAGGAGACGATGCCTGACTCCTCGTGAAACTTGATAGCAGTCCCAGGATTCTTGTGGCACGTGGAAAGGGACACTTGGTCTCCCGCCTCAGCTGGAGAGGCGTTCCAATTACCCTGCAAAGCCTCGAGGAGAATCCCGAGTTGTCCCTCGCAACTAGGCAGGAGTCCTGACGTGGCTGAACAAACACGTGGGTGGAAGGGCCATCCCCGTCGTAACTCGAGAATATACCCCAGGTTCCCGCCGCAACTCGAGAAAAACCATGAGACTTCCCCCTCGCCGCGAGATGAGGCCCGATTCCCCTGTACTGCGTGCAGAGCAATTCCGTGTTGCACATCACACATGAAAGGAGCCTTGATTTCCTTGATGGCACTCCAGAGAAACCCCAAGAACACTGTTTCAAGGATAGAGGGATCCTGAGGTCACTGTAGCAACACGAAAGAACTCTGTGGACCAAAAATCAACTCGAAAAGAGAGGTTAGTCCCTGGATTCGTCTCCAGAGGAATACCACCTTACCACAAGCACCTCAAGAGGAGGCTTCTCTCAGCTCTAGGTATGTGAGAGGGACCCTGAGTTTGCGGCCTCAAGTGGAATGGACACTGCGATGCCCTGACTCGAAATAAGGCCGGATATCCCTGCAGTGACTTCAATGCAGGCTCGTCTTGCATCTCCCAGGACGAAAGGATGTCTGAATCCCCTGTGGAAAGCACAGAGAAAGACTTAGTTCCCCACCTCATCGCGACCGATAGCCTCACATCCTTTGAAAACTCCAGAGGTACGCGGAGATCAGTGCCTCCAAAGGAGACGATGCCTGACTCCTCGTGAAACTTGATAGGAGTCCCAGGATTCCTGTGGCACTTGGAAAGGGACACTTGGTCTCCCGCCTCAGCTGGAGAGGCGTCCCAATTGCCCTGCCAAGCCTCGAGGAGAATCCAGTGTTGTCCCTCGCAACTAGGCAGGAGTCCTGACGTCGCTGAAGAAACACGTGGGTGGAAGGGCCATCCCCGTCATAACTCGAGAATATACCCCAGGTTCCCGCCGCAACGCGAGAAAAACCATGAGACTTCCCCTCGCCGCGAGATGAGGCCCGATTCCCCTGCACTGCGTGCAGAGCAATTCCGTGTTGCACATCACACATGAAAGGAGCCTTGATTTCCTTGATGGCACTCCAGAGAAACCCCAAGAACACTGTTTCAAGGCTAGAGGGATCCTGAGGTCACTGTAGCAACACGAAAGAGCTCCGTGGACCAAAAATCAACTCGAGATGAGAGGTTAGTCCCTGGCTTCGACTCCAGAGGAATACCACCTTACCACAAGCACCTCAAGAGGAGGCTTCTCTCAGCTCTAGGTATGTGAGAGGGACCCTGAGTTTGCGGCCTCAAGTGGAATGGACACCGCGATGCCCTGACTCGAAATAAGGCCGGATATCTCTGCAGTGACTGGAATGCAGGCTCGTCTTGCATCTCCCAAGACGAAAGGGTGTCTGAATCCCCTGTGGAGAAAACAAAGAAAGACATAGTTCCCCACCTCATCGCGACAGGAGGCCTCAAATCCCTTGAAAACTCCAGAGGTATGCGGAGATCAGTGCCTCCAAAGGAGACGATGCCTGACTCCTCGTGAAACTTGATAGGAGACCCAGGATTCCTGTGGCACGTGGAAAGGGACCCTTGGTCTCCCGTCTCAGCTGGAGAGGCGTCCCAATTGCCCTGCAAAGCCTCGAGGAGAATCCCGAGTTGTCCCTCGCAACTAGGCAGGAGTCCTGACGTCGCTGAAGAAACACGTGGGTGGAAGGGCCATCCCCGTCGTAACTCGTGAATATACCCCAGGTTCCCGCCGCAACTCGAGAAAAACCATGAGACTTCCCCCTCGCCGCGAGATGAGGCCCGATTCCCCTTCACTGCGTGCAGAGCAATTCCGTGTTGCACATCACACATGAAAGGAGCCTTGATTTCCTTGATGGCACTCCAGAGAAACCCCAAGAACACTGTTTCAAGGCTAGAGGGATCCTGAGGTCACTGTAGCAACACGAAAGAGCTCCGTGGACCAAAAATCAACTCGAGATGAGAGGTTAGTCCCTGGCTTCGACTCCAGAGGAATACCACCTTACCACAAGCACCTCAAGAGGAGGCTTCTCTCAGCTCTAGGTATCTGAGAGGGACCCTGAGTTTGCGGCCTCAAGTGGAATGGACACCGCGATGCCCTGATGTGAAATAAGGCTGGATATCCCTGCAGTGACTTGAAGGCAGGCTCGTCTTGCATCTCCCAAGATGAAAGGATGTCTGAATCCCCTGTGGAGACCACAGAGAAAGACCTAGTTCCCCACCTCATCGCGACCGGAGGCCTCACATCCTTTGAAATCTCCAGAGGTACGTGGAGATCAGTGCCTCCAAAGGAGACGATGCCTGACTCCTCCTGAAACTTGATAGGAGTCCCAGGATTCCTGTGGCACGTGGAAAGGGACCCTTGGTCTCCCGCCTCAGCTGGAGAGGCGTCCCAATTGCCTTGCCAAGCCTCGAGGAGAATCCCGAGTTGTGTCTCGCAACTAGGCAAGAGTCCTGATGTGGCTGAACAAACACGTGTGTGGAAGGGCCATCCCCGTCGTAACTCGAGAATATACCCCAGGTTCCCGCCGCAACTCGAGAAAAACCATGAGACTTCCCCCTCGCCGCGAGATGAGGCCCGATTCCCCTGCACTGCGTGCAGAGCAATTCTGTGTTGCACATCACACATGAAAGGAGCCTTGATTTCCTTCATGGCACTCCAGAGAAACCCCAAGAACACTGTTTCAAGGCTAGAGGGATCCTGAGGTCACTGTAGCAACACGAAAGAGCTCTGTGGACCAAAAATCAACTCGAGATGAGAGGTTAGTCCAAGGCTTCGACTCCAGAGGAATACCACCTTACCACAAGCACCTCAAGAGGAGGCTTCTCTCAGCTCTAGGTATGTGAGAGGGACCCTGAGTTTGTGGCCTCAAGTGGAATGGACACCGCGATGCCCTGACTCGAAAAAAGGCCGGATATCCCTGCAGTGACTGGAATGCAGGCTCGTCTTGCATCTCCCAAGACGAAAGGGTGTCTGAATCCCCTGTGGAGACCACAGAGAAAGACCTAGTTCCCCACCTCATCGCGACAGGAGGCCTCAAATCCTTTGAAAACTCCAGAGGTATGCGGAGATCAGTGCCTCCAAAGGAGACGATGCCTGACTCCTCGTGAAACTTGATAGGAGACCCAGGATTCCTGTGGCACGTGGAAAGGGACACTTGGTCTCCCGTCTCAGCTGGAGAGGCGTCCCAATTGCCCTGCAAAGCCTCGAGGAGAATCCCGAGTTGTCCCTCGCAGCTAGGCAGGAGTCCTGACGTGGCTGAAGAAACACGTGTGTGGAAGGGCCATCCCCGTCGTAACTCGAGAATATACCCCAGGTTCCCGCCGAAACTCGAGAAAAACCATGAGACTTCCCCCTCGCCGCGAGATGAGGCCCGATTCCCCTGCACTGCGTGCAGAGCAATTCCGTGTTGCACATCACACATGAAAGGAGCCTTGATTTTCTTGATGGCACTCCAGAGAAACCCCAAGAACACTGTTTCAAGGCTAGAGGGATCCTGAGGTCACTGTAGCAACACGAAAGAGCTCCGTGGACCAAGAATCAACACGAGATGAGAGGTTAGTTCCTGGCTTCGACTCCTGAGGAATACCACCTTACCACAAGCACCTCAAGAGGAGGCTTCTCTCAGCTCTAGGTATGTGAGAGGGACCCTGAGGTTGCGGCCTCAAGTGGAATGGACACCGCGATGGCCTGACTCGAAATAAGGCCGGATATCCCTGCAGTGACTTCAATGCAGGCTCGTCTTGCATCTCCCAAGACGAAAGGATGTCTGAATCCCCTGTGGAGACCACAGAGAAATACCTAGTTCCCCACCTCATCGCGACCGGAGGCCTCACATCCTTTGAAAACTCCAGAGGTATGCGGAGATCAGTGCCTCCAAATGAGATAATGCCTGAGTCCTCGTGAAACTTGATAGGAGACCCAGGATTCCTGTGGCACGTGAAAGGGACCCTTGGTCTCCCGCCTCACCTGGAGAGGCGTTCCAATTGCCCTGCCAAGCCTCGAGGAGAATCCCGAGTTGTCCCTCGCAACTAGGCAGGAGTCCTGACGTCGCTGAAGAAACACGTGGGTGGAAGGGCCATCCCCGTCGTAACTCGAGAATATACCCCAGGTTCCCGCCGCAACTCGAGAAAAGCCATGAGACTTCCCCCTCGCCACGAGATGAGGCCCGATTCCCCTGCACTGCGTACAGAGCAATTCCGTGTTGCACATCACACATGAAAGGAGCCTTGATTTCCTTCATGGCACTCCAGAGAAACCCCAAGAACACTGTTTCAAGGCTAGAGGGATCCTGAGGTCACTGTAGCAACACGAAAGAGCTCCGTGGACCAAAAATCAACTCGAGATGAGAGGTTAGTCCCTGGCTTCGACTCCTGAGGAATACCACCTTACCACAAGCACCTCAAGAGGAGGCTTCTCTCAGCTCTAGGTATGTGAGAGGGACCCTGAGGTTGCGGCCTCAAGTGGAATGGACACCGCGATGCCCTGACTCGAAATAAGGCCGGATATCCCTGCAGTGATTTCAATGCAGGCTCGTCTTGCATCTCCCAGGACGAAAGGATGTCTGAATCCCCTGTGGAAAGCACAGAGAAAGACTTAGTTCCCCACCTCATCGCGACCGATAGCCTCACATCCTTTGAAAACTCCAGAGGTACGCGGAGATCAGTGCCTCCAAAGGAGACGATGCCTGACTCCTCGTGAAACTTGATAGGAGTCCCAGGATTCCTGTGGCACTTGGAAAGGGACCCTTGGTCTCCCGCCTCAGCTGGAGAGGCGTCCCAATTGCCCTGCCAAGCCTCGAGGAGAATCCAGAGTTGTCCCTCACAACTAGGCAGGAGTCCTGACGTCGCTGAAGAAACACGTGTGTGGAAGGGCCATCCCCGTCGTAGCTCGAGAATATACCCCAGGTTCCAGCCGCAACTCGAGAAAAACCATGAGACTTCCCCCTCGCCGCGAGATGAGGCCCGATTCCCCTGCACTGCGTGCAGAGCAATTCCGTGTTGCACATCACACATGAAAGGAGCCTTGATTTCCTTGATGGCACTCCAGAGAAACCCCAAGAACACTGTTTCAAGGCTAGAGGGATCCTGAGGTCACTGTAGCAACACGAAAGAGCTCCGTGGACCAAAAATCAACTCGAGATGAGAGGTTAGTCCCTGGCTTCGACTCCAGAGGAATACCACCTTACCACAAGCACCTCAAGAGGAGGCTTCTCTCAGCTCTAGGTATGTGAGAGGGACCCTGACTTTGCGGCCTCAAGTGGAATGGACACCGCGATGCCCTGATGTGAAATAAGGCCGGATATCCCTGCAGTGACTTGAAGGCAGGCTCGTCTTGCATCTCCCAAGATGAAAGGATGTCTGAATCCCCTGTGGAGACCACAGAGAAAGACCTAGTTCCCCACCTCATCGCGACAGGAGGCCTCACATCCTTTGAAAACTCCAGAGGTACGCGGAGATCAGTGCCTCCAAAGGAGACGATGCCTGACTCCTCGTGAAACTTGATAGGAGTCCCAGGATTCCTGTGGCACGTGGAAAGGGACCCTTGGTCTCCCGCCTCAGCTGGAGAGGCGTCCCAATTGCCTTGCCAAGCCTCGAGGAGAATCCCGAGTTGTGTCTCGCAACTAGGCAAGAGTCCTGACGTGGCTGAACAAACACGTGTGTGGAAGGGCCATCCCCGTCGTAACTCGAGAATATACCCCAGGTTCCCGCCGCAACTCGAGAAAAACCATGAGACTTCCCCCTCGCCGCGAGATGAGGCCCGATTCCCCTGCACTGCGTGCAGAGCAATTCTGTGTTGCACATCACACATGAAAGGAGCCTTGATTTCCTTCATGGCACTCCAGAGAAAACCCAAGAACACTGTTTCAAGGCTAGAGGGATCCTGAGGTCACTGTAGCAACACGAAAAAGCTCTGTGGACCAAAAATCAACTCGAGATGAGAGGTTAGTCCCTGGCTTCGACTCCAGAGGAATACCACCTTACCACAAGCACCTCAAGAGGAGGCTTCTCTCAGCTCTAGGTATGTGAGAGGGACCATGAGTTTGTGGCCTCAAGTGGAATGGACACCGTGATGCCCTGACTCGAAAAAAGGCCGGATATCCCTGCAGTGACTGGAATGCAGGCTCGTCTTGCATCTCCCAAGATGAAAGGGTGTCTGAATCCCCGGTGGAGACCACAGAGAAAGACCTAGTTCCCCACCTCATCGCGACAGGAGGCCTCAAATCCTTTGAAAACTCCAGAGGTATGCGGAGATCAGTGCCTCCAAAGGAGACGATGCCTGACTCCTCGTGAAACTTGATAGGAGACCCAGGATTCCTGTGGCACGTGGAAAGGGACACTTGGTCTCCCGTCTCAGCTGGAGAGGCGTCCCAATTGCCCTGCAAAGCCTCGAGGAGAATCCCGAGTTGTCCCTCGCAGCTAGGCAGGAGTCCTGACATGGCTGAACACACACGTGTGTGGAAGGGACATCCCCGTCGTAACTCGAGAATATACCCCAGGTTCCCGCCGCAACTCGAGAAAAACCATGAGACTTCCCCCTCGCCGCGAGATGAGGCCCGATTCCCCTGCACTGCGTGCAGAGC
Source organism: Cervus elaphus (assembly GCF_910594005.1). Classification (NCBI taxonomy): domain Eukaryota; kingdom Metazoa; phylum Chordata; class Mammalia; order Artiodactyla; family Cervidae; genus Cervus; species Cervus elaphus. The sequence goes on along the minus strand of NC_057834.1, from coordinate 7,082,478 downwards.
AATTCCGTGTTGCACATCACACATGAAAGGAGCCTTGATTTCCTTGATGGCACTCCAGAGAAACCCCAAGAACACTGTTTCAAGGCTAGAGGGATCCTGAGGTCACTGTAGCAACACGAAAGAGCTCCGTGGACCAAGAATCAACACGAGATGAGAGGTTAGTTCCTGGCTTCGACTCCTGAGGAATACCACCTTACCACAAGCACCTCAAGAGGAGGCTTCTCTCAGTTCTAGGTATGTGAGAGGGACCCTGAGTTTGCGGCCTCAAGTGGAATGGACACCGCGATGCCCTGACTCGAAATAAGGCCGGATATCCCTGCAGTGACTTGAATGCAGGATCGTCTTGCATCTCCCAAGACGAAAGGATGTCTGAATCCCCTGTGGAGACCACAGAGAAATACCTAGTTCCCCACCTCATCGCGACCGGAGGCCTCACATCCTTTGAAAACTCCAGAGGAATGCGGAGATCAGTGCCTCCAAAGGAGACGATGCCTGACTCCTCGTGAAACTTGATAGGAGTCCCAGGATTCTTGTGGCACGTGGAAAGGGACGCTGGTCTCCCGCCTCAGGTGGGGAGGCGTTCCAATTGCCCTGCCAAGCCTCGAGGAGAATCCCGAATTGTCCCTCGCAACTAGGCAGGAGTCCTGACGTGGCTGAACAAACACGTGGGTGGAAGGGCCATCCCCGTCGTAACTCGAGAATATACCCCAGGTTCCCGCCGAAACTCGAGAAAAACCATGAGACTTCCCACTCTCCGCGAGATGAGGCCCGATTCCCCTGTACTGTGTGCAGAGCAATTCCGTCTTGCACATCACACATGAAAGGAGCCTTGATTTCCTTCATGGCACTCCAGAGAAACCCCAAGAACACTGTTTCAAGGATAGAGGGATCCTGAGGTCACTGTAGCAACACGAAAGAACTCTGTGGACCAAAAATCAACTCGAAAAGAGAGGTTAGTCCCTGGATTCGTCTCCAGAGGATTACCACCTTACCACAAGCACCTCAAGAGGAGGCTTCTCTCAGCTCTAGGTATGTGAGAGGGACCCTGAGTTTGCGGCCTCAAGTGGAATGGACACCGCGATGCCCTGACTCGAAATAAGGCTGGATATCCCTGCAGTGACTGGAATGCAGGCTCGTCTTGCATCTCCCAAGAGGAAAGGGTGTCTGAATCCCCTGTGGAGACCACAGAGAAAGACCTAGTTCCCCACCTCATCGCGACAGGAGGCCTCAAATCCTTTAAAAACTCCAGAGGTATGCGGAGATCAGTGCCTCCAAATGAGATAATGCCTGAGTCCTCGTGAAACTTGATAGGAGACCCAGGATTCCTGTGGCACGTGGAAAGGGACCCTTGGTCTCCCGTCTCAGCTGGAGAGGCGTCCCAATTGCCCTGCAAAGCCTCGAGGAGAATCACGAGATGTCCCTCGCAACTAGGCAGGAGTCCTGACATGGCTGAACACACACGTGGGTGGAAGAGCCATCCCCGTCGTAACTCGAGAATATACCCCAGGTTCCCGCTGCAACTCGAGAAAAACCATGAGACTTCCCCCTCGCCGCGAGATGAGGCCCGATTCCCCTGCACTGCATGCAGAGCAATTCCGTGTTGCACATCACACATGAAAGGAGCCTTGATTTCCTTGATGGCACTCCAGAGAAACCCCAAGAACACTGTTTCAAGGCTAGAGGGATCCTGAGGTCACTGTAGCAACACGAAAGAGCTCCGTGGACCAAGAATCAACACGAGATGAGAGGTTAGTTCCTGGCTTCGACTCCTGAGGAATACCACCTTACCACAAGCACCTCAAGAGGAGGCTTCTCTCAGCTCTAGGTATGTGAGAGGGACCCTGAGTTTGCGGCCTCAAGTGGAATGGACACCGCGATGCCCTGACTCGAAATAAGGCCGGATATTCCTGCAGTGACTTCAATGCAGGCTCGTCTTGCATCTCCCAGGACGAAAGGATGTCTGAATCCCCTGTGGAAAGCACAGAGAAAGACTTAGTTCCCCACCTCATCGCGACAGGAGGCCTCAAATCCTTTGAAAACTCCAGAGGTATGCGGAGATCAGTGCCTCCAAAGGAGACGATGCCTGACTCCTCGTGAAAATTGATAGGAGACCCAGGATTCCTGTGGCACGTGGAAAGGGACCCTTGGTCTCCCGTCTCAGCTGGAGAGGCGTCCCAATTGCCCTGCAAAGCCTCGAGGAGAATCCCGAGTTGTCCCTCGCAGCTAGGCAGGAGTCCTGACGTCACTGAAGAAACACGTGGGTGGAAGGGCCATCCCCGTCGTAACTCGAGAATATACCCCAGGTTCCCGCCGCAACTCGAGAAAAACCATGAGACTTCCCCCTCGTCGCGAGATGAGGCCCGATTCCCCTGCACTGCGTGCAGAGCAATTCCGTGTTCCACATCACACATGAAAGGAGCCTTGATTTCCTTGAAGGCACTCCAGAGAAACCCCAAGAACACTGTTTCAAGGCTAGAGGGATCCTGAGGTCACTGTAGCAACACGAAAGAGCTCCGTGGACCAAGAATCAACACGAGATGAGAGGTTAGTTCCTGGCTTCGAATCCTGAGGAATAACACCTTACCACAAGCACCTAAAGAGGAGGCTTCTCTCAGCTCTAGGTATGTGAGCCGGATCCTGAGTTGCGGCCTCAAGTGGAATGGACACCGCGATGCCCTGACTCGAAATAAGGCCGGATATCCCTGCAGTGACTTGAATGCAGGCTCGTCTTGCATCTCCCAAGACGAAAGGATGTCTGAATCCCCTGGGGAGACCACAGAGAAATACCTAGTTCCCCACCTCATCGCGACCGGAGGCCTCACATCCTTTGAAAACTCCAGAGGTACGCGGAGATCAGTGCCTCCAAAGGAGACGATGCCTGACTCCTCGTAAAACTTGATAGGAGTCCCAGGATTCTTGTGGCACGTGGAAAGGGACCCTTGGTCTCCCGCCTCAGCTGGAGAGGCGTTCCAATTGCCCTGCCAAGCCTCGAGGAGAATCCCGAGTTGTCCCTCGCAACTAGGCAGGAGTCCTGACGTGGCTGAACAAACACGTGGGTGGAAGGGCCATCCCCGTCGTAACTCGTGAATATACCCCAGGTTCCCGCCGCAACTCGACAAAAACCATGAGACTTCCCCCTCGATGCGAGATGAGGCCCGATTCCCCTGTACTGTGTGCAGAGCAATTCCGACTTGCACATCACACATGAAAGGAGCCTTGATTTCCTTGATGGCACTCCAGGGAAACCCCAAGAACACTGTTTCAAGGATAGAGGGATCCTGAGGTCACTGTAGCAACACGAAATAACTCTGTGGACCAAAAATCAACTCGAAAAGAGAGGTTAGTCCCTGGATTCGTCTCCAGAGGAATACCACCTTACCACAAGCACCTCAAGAGGAGGCTTCTCTCAGCTCTAGGTATGTGAGAGGGACCCTGAGTTTGCGGCCTCAAGTGGAATGGACACCGCGATGCCCTGACTCGAAATAAGGCCGGATATCCCTGCAGTGACTTCAATGCAGGCTCGTTTTGTATCTCCCAAGACGAAAGGATGTCTGAATCCCCTGTGGAAAGCACAGAGAAAGACTGAGTTCCCCACCTCATCACGACCGATAGCCTCACATCCTTTGAAAACTCCAGAGGTACGCGGAGATCAGTGCCTCCAAAGGAGACGACGCCTGACTTCTCGAGAAACTTGATAGGAGTCCCAGGATTCCTGTGGCACTTGGAAAGGGACTCTTGGTCTCCCGCCTCAGCTGGAGAGGCGTCCCAATTGCCCTGCCAAGCCTCGAGGAGAATCCAGAGTTGTCCCTCGCAACTAGGCAGGAGTCCTTACGTCGCTGAATAAACACGTGGGTGGAAGGGCCATCCCCGTCGTAACTCGAGAATATACCCCAGGTTCCCGCCGCAACTCGAGAAAAACCATGAGACTTCCCCCTCGCTGCGAGATGAGGCCCGATTCCCATGCACTGCGTGCAGAGCAATTCCGTGTTGCACATCACACATGAAAGGAGCCTTGATTTCCTTGATGGCACTCCAGAGAAACCCCAAGAACACTGTTTCAAGGCTAGAGGGATCCTGAGGTCACTGTAGCAACACGAAAGAGCTCCGTGGACCAAAAATCAACTCGAGATGAGAGGTTAGTCCCTGGCTTCGACTCCAGAGGAATACCACCTTACCACAAGCACCTCAAGAGGAGGCTTCTCTCAGCTCTAGGTATGTGAGAGGGACCCTGAGTTTGCGGCCTCAAGTGGAATGGACACCGCGATGCCCTGACTCGAAATAAGGCCGGATATCCCTGCAGTGACTTCAATGCAGGCTCGTCTTGCATCTCCCAGGACGAAAGGATGTCTGAATCCCCTGTGGAAAGCACAAAGAAAGACTTAGTTCCCCACCTCATCGCGACCGATAGCCTAACATCCTTTGAAAACTCCAGAGGTACGCGGAGATCAGTGCCTCCAAAGGAGACGATGCCTGACTTCCCGTGAAACTTGATAGGAGTCCCAGGATTCCTGTGGCACTTGGAAAGGGACACTTGGTCTCCCGCCTCAGCTGGAGAGGCGTCCCAATTGCCCTGCCAAGCCTCGAGGAGAATCCAGAGTTGTCCCTCGCAACTAGGCAGGAGTCCTGACGTGGCTGAAGAAACACGTGGGTGGAAGGGCCATCCCCGTCGTAACTCGAGAATATACCCCAGGTTCCCGCCGCAACTCGAGAAAAACCATGAGACTTCCCCCTCGCCGCGAGATGAGGCCCGATTCCCCTGCACTGCGTGCAGAGCAATTCTGTGTTGCACATCACACATGAAAGGAGCCTTGATTTCCTTCATGGCACTCCAGAGAAACCCCAAGATCACTGTTTCAAGGCTATAGGGATCCTGAGGTCACTGTAGCAACACGAAAGAGCTCCGTGGACCAAAAATCAACTCGAGATGAGAGGTTAGTCCCTGGCTTCGACTCCAGAGGAATACCACCTTACCACAAGCACCTCAAGAGGAGGCTTCTCTCAGCTCTAGGTATGTGAGAGGGACCCTGAGTTTGCGGCCTCAAGTGGAATGGACACCGCGATGCCCTGACTCGAAATAAGGCCGATATCCCTGCAGTGACTGGAATGCAGGCTCGTCTTGCATCTCCCAAGTCGAAAGGGTGTCTGAATCCCCTGTGGAGTCCACAGAGAAAGACCTAGTTCCCCACCTCATCGCGACAGGAGGCCTCAAATCCTTTGAAAACTCCAGAGGTATGCGGAGATCAGTGCCTCCAAAGGAGACGATGCCTGACTCCTCGTGAAACTTGATAGGAGACCCAGGATTCCTGTGGCACGTGGAAAGGGACCCTTGGTCTCCCGTCTCAGCTGGAGAGGCGTCCCAATTGCCCTGCAAAGCCTCGAGGAGAATCCCGAGTTGTCCCTCGCAACTAGGCAGGAGTCCTGACATGGCTGAACACACACGTGTGTGGAAGGGCCATCCCCGTCGTAACTCGAGAATATACCCCAGGTTCCCGCCGCAACTCGAGAAAAACCATGAGACTTCCCCCTCGCCGCGAGATGAGGCCCGATTCCCCTGCACTGCGTGCAGAGCAATTCCGTGTTGCACATCACACATGAAAGGAGCCTTGATTTCCTTCATGGCACTCCAGAGAAACCCCAAGAACACTGTTTCAAGGCTAGAGGGATCCTGAGGTCACTGTAGCAACACGAAAGAGCTCCGTGGACCAAGAATCAACACGAGATGAGAGGTTAGTCCCTGGCTTCGACTCCAGAGGAATACCACCTTACCACAAGCACCTCAAGAGGAGGCTTCTCTCAGCTCTAGGTATGTGAGAGGGATCCTGAGTTTGCGGCCTCAAGTGGAATGGACACCGCGATGCCCTGACTCGAAATAAGGCCGGATATCCCTGCAGTGACTTGAATGCAGGCTCGTCTTGCATCTCCCAGGACGAAAGGATGTCTGAATCCCCTGTGGAGACCACAGAGAAACACCTAGTTCCACACCTCATCGCGACCGGAGGCCTCACATCCTTTGAAAACTCCAGAGGTACGCGGAGATCAGTGCCTCCAAAGGAGACAATGCCTGACTCCTCGTGAAACTTGATAGGAGTCCCAGGATTCTTGTGGCACGTGGAAAGGGACCCTTGGTCTCCCGCCTCAGCTGGAGAGGCGTTCCAATTGCCCTGCCAAGCCTCGAGGAGAATCCCGAGTTGTCCCTCGCAACTAGGCAGGAGTCCTGACGTGGCTGAACAAACACGTGGGTGGAAGGGCCATCCCCGTCGTAACTCGAGAATATACCCCAGGTTCCCGCCGCAACTCGAGAAAAACCATTAGACTTCCCCCTCGATGCGAGATGAGGCCCGATTCCCCTGCACTGCGTGCAGAGCAATTCCGTGTTGCACATCACACATGAAAGGAGCCTTGATTTCCTTGATGGCACTCCAGAGAAACCCCAAGAACTCTGTTTCAAGGCTAGAGGGATCCTGAGGTCACTGTAGCAACACGAAAGAGCTCTGTGGACCAAGAATCAACACGAGATGAGAGGTTAGTCCCTGGCTTCGACTCCTGAGGAATACCACCTTACCAAAAGCACCTCAAGAGGAGGCTTCTCTCAGCTCTAGGTATGTGAGAGGGACCCTGAGTTTGCGGCCTCAAGTGGAATGGGCACCGTGATGCCCTGACTCGAAATAAGGCCGGATATCCCTGCAGTGACTTGAATGCAGGCTCGTCTTGCATCTCCCAAGTAGAAAGGATGTCTGAATCCCTTGTGGAGACCACAGAGAAACACCTAGTTCCCCACCTCATCGTGACCGGAGGCCTCACATCCTTTGAAAACTCCAGAGGTACGCGGAGATCAGTGCCTCCAAAGGAGACGATGCCTGACTCCTCGTGAAACTTGATAGGAGTCCCAGGATTCTTGTGGCACGTGGAAAGGGACCCTTGGTCTCCCGCCTCAGCTGGAGAAGCGTTCCAATTGCCCTGCCAAGCCTCGAGGAGAATCCCGAGTTGTCCCTCGCAACTAGGCAGGAGTCCTGACGTGGCTGAACAAACACGTGGGTGGAAGGGCCATCCCCGTCGTAACTCGAGAATATACCCCTGGTTCCCGCCGCAACTCGAGAAAAACCATGAGACTTCCCCCTCGCCGCGAGATGTGGCCCGATTCCCCTGTACTGCGTGCAGAGCAATTCCGTCTTGCACATCACACATGAAAGGAGCCTTGATTTCCTTGATGGCACTCCAGAGAAACCCCAAGAACACTGTTTCAAGGATAGAGGGATCCTGAGGTCACTGTAGCAACACGAAAGAGCTCCGTGGGCCAAAAATCAACTCGAGATGAGAGGTTAGTCCCTGGCTTCGACTCCAGAGGCATACCACCTTACCACAGGCACCTCAAGAGGAGGCTTCTCTCAGCTCTAGGTATGTGAGAGGGACCCTGAGTTTGCGGCCTCAAGTGGAATGGACACCGCGATGCCCTGACGCGAAATAAGGCCGGATATCCCTGCAGTGACTTCAATGCAGGCTCGTCTTGCATCTCCCAGGACGAAAGGATGTCTGAATCCCCTGTGGAAAGCACAGAGAAAGACTTAGTTCCCCACCTCATTGCGACCGATAGCCTCACATCCTTTGAAAACGCCAGAGGTACGCGGAGATCAGTGCCTCCAAAGGAGACGATGCCTGACTCCTCGTGAAATTTGATAGGAGTCCCAGGATTCCTGTGGCACTTCGAAAGGGACACTTGGTCTCCCGCCTCAGCTGGAGAGGCGTCCCAATTGCCCTGCCAAGCCTCGAGGAGAATCCAGAGTTGTCCCTCGCAACTAGGCAGGAGTCCTGACGTCGCTGAAGAAACACGTGGGTGGAAGGGCCATCCCCGTCGTAACTCGAGAATATACCCCAGGTTCCCGCCGCAACTCGAGAAAAACCATGAGACTTCCCCCTCGCCGCGAGATGAGGCCCGATTCCCCTGCACTGCGTGCAGAGCAATTCTGTGTTGCACATCACACATGAAAGGAGCCTTGATTTCCTTCATGGCACTCCAGAGAAACCCCAAGAACACTGTTTCAAGGCTAGAGGGATCCTGAGGTCACTGTAGCAATACGAAAGAGCTCCGTGGACCAAAAATCAACTCGAGATGAGAGGTTAGTCCCTGGCTTCGACTCCAGAGGAATACCACCTTACCACAAGCACCTCAAGAGGAGGCTTCTCTCAGCTCTAGGTATGTGAGAGGGACCCTGAGTTGGCGGCCTCAAGTGGAATGGACACCGCGATGCCCTGACTCGAAATAAGGCCGGATATCCCTGCAGTGACTGGAATGCAGGCTCGTCTTGCATCTCCCAAGACGAAAGGGTGTCTGAATCCCCTGTGGAGACCACAGAGAAAGACCTAGTTCCCCACCTCATCGCGACAGGAGGCCTCAAATCCTTTGAAAACTCCAGAGGTATGCGGAGATCAGTGCCTCCAAAGGAGACGATGCCTGACTCCTCGTGAAACTTGATAGGAGACCCAGGATTCCTGTGGCACGTGGAAAGGGACCCTTGGTCTCCCGTCTCAGCTGCAGAGGCGTCCCAATTGCCCTGCAAAGCCTCGAGGAGAATCCCGAGTTGTCCCTCGCAACTAGACAGGAGTCCTGACGTCGCTGAAGAAACACGTGGGTCGAAGGGCCATCCCCGTCGTAACTCGAGAATATACCCCAGGTTCCCGCCGCAACTAGAGAAAAACCATGAGACTTCCCCCTCGCCGCGAGATGAGGCCCGATTCCCCTGCACTGCGTGCAGAGCAATTCTGTGTTGCACATCACACATGAAAGGAGCCTTGATTTCCTTGATGGCACTCCAGAGAAACCCCAAGAACACTGTTTCAAGTCTAGAGGGATCCTGAGGTCACTGTAGCAACACGAAAGAGCTCCGTGGACCAAGAATCAACACGAGATGATAGGTTAGTCCCTGGCTTCGACTCCTGAGGAATACCACCTTACCACAGGCACCTCAAGAGGAGGCTTCTCTCAGCTCTAGGTATGTGAGAGGGACCCTGAGTTTGCGGCCTCAAGTGGAATGGACACCGCGATGCCCTGACTCGAAATAAGGCCGGATATCCCTGCAGTGACTTGAATGCAGGCTCGTCTTGCATCTCCCAAGAAGAAAGGATGTCTGAATCCCCTGTGGAGACCACAGAGAAACACCTAGTTCCCCACCTCATCGCGACCGGAGGCCTCACATACTTTGAAAACTCCAGAGGTACGCGGAGATCAGTGCCTCCAAAGGAGACGATGCCTGACTCCTCGAGAAACTTGATAGGAGTACCATTATTCTTGTGGCACGTGGAAAGGGACCCTTGGTCTCCCGCCTCAGCTGGAGAGGCGTTCCAATTGCCCTGCCAAGCCTCGAGGAGAATACCGAGTTGTCCCACGCAACTAGGCAGGAGTCCTGACGTGGCTGAACAAACACGTGTGTGGAAGGGCCATCCCCGTCGTAACTCGAGAATATACCCCAGGTTCCCGCCGCAACTCGAGAAAAACCATGAGACTTCCCCCTCGATGCGAGATGAGGCCCGATTCCCCTGCACTGCGTGCAGAGCAATTCCGTGTTGCACATCACACATGAAAGGAGCCTTGATTTCCTTCATGGCACTCCAGAGAAACCCCAAGAACACTGTTTCAAGGCTAGAGGGATCCTGAGGTCACTGTAGCAACACGAAAGAGCTCCGTGGACGAAGAATCAACACGAGATGAGAGGTTAGTCCCTGGCTTCGACTCCTGAAGAATACGACCTTACCACAAGCACCTCAAGAGGAGGCTTCTCTCAGCTCTAGGTATGTGAGAGGGATCCTGAGTTTGCGGCCTCAAGTGGAATGGACACCGCGATGCCCTGACTCGAAATAAGGCCGGATATCCCTGCAGTGACTTGAATGCAGGCTCGTCTTGCATCTCCCAGGACGAAAGGATGTCTGAATCCCCTGTGGAGACCACAGAGAAACACCTAGTTCCACACCTCATCGCGACCGGAGGCCTCACATCCTTTGAAAACTCCAGAGGTACGCGGAGATCAGTGCCTCCAAAGGAGACAATGCCTGACTCCTCGTGAAACTTGATAGGAGTCCCAGGATTCTTGTGGCACGTGGAAAGGGACCCTTGGTCTCCCGCCTCAGCTGGAGAGGCGTTCCAATTGCCCTGCCAAGCCTCGAGGAGAATCCCGAGTTGTCCCTCGCAACTAGGCAGGAGTCCTGACGTGGCTGAACAAACACGTGGGTGGAAGGGCCATCCCCGTCGTAACTCGAGAATATACCCCAGGTTCCCGCCGCAACTCGAGAAAAACCATGAGACTTCCCCCTCGCCGCGAGATGAGGCCCGATTCCCCTGCACTGCATGCAGAGCAATTCCGTGTTGCACATCACACATGAAAGGAGCCTTGATTTCCTTGATGGCACTCCAGAGAAACCCCAAGAACTCTGTTTCAAGGCTAGAGGGATCCTGAGGTCACTGTAGCAACACGAAAGAGCTCTGTGGACCAAGAATCAACACGAGATGAGAGGTTAGTCCCTGGCTTCGACTCCTGAGGAATACCACCTTACCAAAAGCACCTCAAGAGGAGTCTTCTCTCAGCTCTAGGTATGTGAGAGGGACCCTGAGTTTGCGGCCTCAAGTGGAATGGGCACCGTGATGCCCTGACTCGAAATAAGGCCGGATATCCCTGCAGTGACTTGAATGCAGGCTCGTCTTGCATCTCCCAAGTAGAAAGGATGTCTGAATCCCTTGTGGAGACCACAGAGAAACACCTAGTTCCCCACCTCATCGCGACAGGAGGCCTCACATCCTTTGAAAACTCCAGAGGTACGCGGAGATCAGTGCCTCCAAAGGAGACGATGCCTGACTCCTCGTGAAACTTGATAGGAGTCCCAGGATTCTTGTGGCACGTGGAAAGGGACCCTTGGTCTCCCGCCTCAGCTGGAGAAGCGTTCCAATTGCCCTGCCAAGCCTCGAGGAGAATCCCGAGTTGTCCCTCGCAACTAGGCAGGAGTCCTGACGTGGCTGAACAAACACGTGGGTGGAAGGGCCATCCCCGTCGTAACTCGAGAATATACCCCTGGTTCCCGCCGCAACTCGAGAAAAACCATGAGACTTCCCCCTCGATGCGAGATGAGGCCCGATTCCCCTGTACTGCGTGCAGAGCAATTCCGTCTTGCACATCACACATGAAAGGAGCCTTGATTTCCTTGATGGCACTCCAGAGAAACCCCAAGAACACTGTTTCAAGGATAGAGGGATCCTGAGGTCACTGTAGCAACACGAAAGAGCTCCGTGGGCCAAAAATCAACTCGAGATGAGAGGTGAGTCCCTGGCTTCGACTCCAGAGGCATACCACCTTACCACAGGCACCTCAAGAGGAGGCTTCTCTCAGCTCTAGGTATGTGAGAGGGACCCTGAGTTTGCGGCCTCAAGTGGAATGGACACCGCGATGCCCTGACTCGAAATAAGGCCGGATATCCCTGCAGTGACTTCAATGCAGGCTCGTCTTGCATCTCCCAGGACGAAAGGATGTCTGAATCCCCTGTGGAAAGCACAGAGAAAGACTTAGTTCCCCACCTCATTGCGACCGATAGCCTCACATCCTTTGAAAACGCCAGAGGTACGCGGAGATCAGTGCCTCCAAAGGAGACGATGCCTGACTCCTCGTGAAATTTGATAGGAGTCCCAGGATTCCTGTGGCACTTGGAAAGGGACACTTGGTCTCCCGCCTCAGCTGGAGAGGCGTCCCAATTGCCCTGCCAAGCCTCGAGGAGAATCCAGAGTTGTGTCTCGCAACTAGGCAGGAGTCCTGACGTCGCTGAAGAAACACGTGGGTGGAAGGGCCATCCCCGTCGTAACTCGAGAATATACCCCAGGTTCCCGCCGCAACTCGAGAAAAACCATGAGACTTCCCCCTCGCCGCGAGATGAGGCCCGATTCCCCTGCACTGCGTGCAGAGCAATTCTGTGTTGCACATCACACATGAAAGGAGCCTTGATTTCCTTCATGGCACTCCAGAGAAACCCCAAGAACACTGTTTTAAGGCTAGAGGGATCCTGAGGTCACTGTAGCAATACGAAAGAGCTCCGTGGACCAAAAATCAACTCGAGATGAGAGGTTAGTCCCTGGCTTCGACTCCAGAGGAATACCACCTTACCACAAGCACCTCAAGAGGAGGCTTCTCTCAGCTCTAGGTATGTGAGAGGGACCCTGAGTTGGCGGCCTCAAGTGGAATGGACACCGCGATGCCCTGACTCGAAATAAGGCCGGATATCCCTGCAGTGACTGGAATGCAGGCTCGTCTTGCATCTCCCAAGACGAACGGCTGTCTGAATCCCCTGTGGAGACCACAGAGAAAGACCTAGTTCCCCACCTCATCGCGACAGGAGGCCTCAAATCCTTTGAAAACTCCAGAGGTATGCGGAGATCAGTGCCTCCAAAGGAGACGATGCCTGACTCCTCGTGAAACTTGATAGGAGACCCAGGATTCCTGTGGCACGTGGAAAGGGACCCTTGGTCTCCCGTCTCAGCTGCAGAGGCGTCCCAATTGCCCTGCAAAGCCTCGAGGAGAATCCCGAGTTGTCCCTCGCAACTAGACAGGAGTCCTGACTTCGCTGAAGAAACACGTGGGTCGAAGAGCCATCCCCGTCGTAACTCGAGAATATACCCCAGGTTCCCGCCGCAACTCGAGAAAAACCATGAGACTTCCCCCTCGCCGCGAGATGAGGCCCGATTCCCCTGCACTGCGTGCAGAGCAATTCTGTGTTGCACATCACACATGAAAGGAGCCTTGATTTCCTTGATGGCACTCCAGAGAAACCCCAAGAACACTGTTTCAAGTCTAGAGGGATCCTGAGGTCACTGTAGCAACACGAAAGAGCTCCGTGGACCAAGAATCAACACGAGATGATAGGTTAGTCCCTGGCTTCGACTCCTGAGGAATACCACCTTACCACAAGCACCTCAAGAGGAGGCTTCTCTCAGCTCTAGGTATGTGAGAGGGACCCTGAGTTTGCGGCCTCAAGTGGAATGGACACCGCGATGCCCTGACTCGAAATAAGGCCGGATATCCCTGCAGTGACTTGAATGCAGGCTCGTCTTGCATCTCCCAAGAAGAAAGGATGTCTGAATCCCCTGTGGAGACCACAGAGAAACACCTAGTTCCCCACCTCATCGCGACCGGAGGCCTCACATACTTTGAAAACTCCAGAGGTACGCGGAGATCAGTGCCTCCAAAGGAGACGATGCCTGACTCCTCGAGAAACTTGATAGGAGTACCATTATTCTTGTGGCACGTGGAAAGGGACCCTTGGTCTCCCGCCTCAGCTGGAGAGGCGTTCCAATTGCCCTGCCAAGCCTCGAGGAGAATACCGAGTTGTCCCTCGCAACTAGGCAGGAGTCCTGACGTGGCTGAACAAACACGTGTGTGGAAGGGCCATCCCCGTCGTAACTCGAGAATATACCCCAGGTTCCCGCCGCAACTCGAGAAAAACCATGAGACTTCCCCCTCGATGCCAGATGAGGCCCGATTCCCCTGTACTGCGTGCAGAGCAATTCCGTCTTGCACATCACACATGAAAGGAGCCTTGATTTCCTTGATGGCACTCCAGAGAAACCCCAAGAACACTGTTTCAAGGATAGAGGGATCCTGAGGTCACTGTAGCAACACGAAAGAACACTGTGGACCAAAAATCAACTCGAAAAGAGAGGTTAGTCCCTGGATTCGTCTCCAGAGGAATACGACCTTACCACAAGCACCTCGAGAGGAGACTTCTCTCAGCTCTAGGTATGTGAGAGGGACCCTGAGTTTGCGGCCTCAAGTGGAATGGACACCGCGATGCCCTGACTCGAAATAAGGCCGGATATCCCTGCAGTGACTTCAATGCAGGCTCGTCTTGCATCTCCCAAGACGAAAGGTTGTCTGAATCCCCTGTGGAAAGCACAGAGAAAGACTTAGTTCCCCAGCTCAACGCGACCGATAGCCTCACATCCTTTGAAAACTCCAGAGGTACGCGGAGATCAGTGCCTCCAAAGGAGACGATGCCTGACTCCTCGTGAAACTTGATAGGAGTCCCAGGATTCCTGTGGCACTTGGAAAGGGACACTTGGTCTCCCGCCTCAGCTGGAGAGGCGTCCCAATTGCCCTGCCAAGCCTCGAGGAGAATCCAGAGTTGTCCCTCGCAACTAGGCAGGAGTCCTGACGTTGCTGAAGAAACACGTGGGTGGAAGGGCCATCCCCGTCGTAACTCGAGAATATACCCCAGGTTCCCGCCGCAACTCAAGAAAAACCATGAGACTTCCCCCTCGCCGCGAGATGAGGCCCGATTCCCCTGCACTGCGTGCAGAGCAATTCCGTGTTGAACATCACACATGAAAGGAGCCTTGATTTCCTTGATGGCACTCCAGAGAAACCGCAAGAACACTGTTTCAAGGCTAGAGGGATCCTGAGGTCACTGTAGCAACATGAAAGAACTCCGTGGACCAAAAATCAACTCGAGATGAGAGGTTAGTCCCTGGATTCGACTCCAGAGGAATACCATCTTACCACAAGCACCTCAAGAGGAGGCTTCTCTCAGCTCTAGGTATGTGAGAGGGACCCTGAGTTTGCGGCCTCAAGTGGAATGGACACCGCGATGCCCTGACGCGAAATAAGGCCGGATAACCCTGCAGTGACTTGAATGCAGGCTCGTCTTGCATCTCCCAAGATGAAAGGATGTCTGAATCCCCTGTGGAGACCACAGAGAAAGACCTAGTTCCCCACCTCATCGCGACCGGAGGCCTCACATCCTTTAAAAACTTCAGGGGTACGCGGAGATCAGTGCCTCCAAAGGAGACGATGCCTGACTCCTCGTGAAACTTGATAGGAGTCCCAGGATTCCTGTGGCACGTGGAAAGGGACCCTTGGTCTCCCGTCTCAGCTGGAGAGGCGTCCCAATTGCCCTGCAAAGCCTCGAGGAGAATCCCGAGTTGTCCCTCGCAACTAGGCAGGAGTCCTGACATGGCTGAACACACACGTGTGTGGAAGGGCTATCCCCGTCGTAACTCGAGAATATACCCCAGGTTCCCGCCGCAACTCGAGAAAAACCATGAGACTTCCCCCTCGTCGCGAGATGAGGCCCGATTCCCCTGCACTGCGTGCAGAGCAATTCCGTGTTGCACATCACACATGAAAGGAGCCTTGATTTCCTTGATGGCACTCCAGAGAAACCCCAAGAACACTGTTTCAAGGCTAGAGGGATCCTGAGGTCACTGTAGCAACACGAAAGAGCTCCGTGGACCAAGAATCAACACGAGATGAGAGGTTAGTCCCTGGCTTCGACTCCTGAGGAATACCACCTTACCACAAGCACCTCAAGAGGAGGCTTCTCTCAGCTCTAGGTATGTGAGAGGGACCCTGAGTTTGCGGCCTCAAGTGGAATGGACACCGCGATGCCCTGACGCGAAATAAGGCCGGATATCCCTGCAGTGACTGGAATGCAGGCTCGTCTTGCATCTCCCAAGACGAAAGGGTGTCTGAATCCCCTGTGGAGACCACAGAGAAAGACCTAGTTCCCCACCTCATCGCGACAGGAGGCCTCACATCCTTTGAAAACTCCAGAGGTACGCGGAGATCAGTGCCTCCAAAGGAGACAATGCCTGACTCCTCGTGAAACTTGATAGGAGTCCCAGGATTCTTGTGGCACGTGGAAAGGGACTCTTGGTATCCCGTCTCAGCTGGAGAGGCGTCCCAATTGCCCTGCCAAGCCTCGAGGAGAATCCCGAGTTGTCCCTCGCAACTAGGCAGGAGTCCTGACGTGGCTGAACAAACACATGGGTGGAAGGGCCATCCCCATCGTAACTCGAGAATATACCCGAGGTTCCCGCCGCAACTCGAGAAAAACCATGAGACTTCCACCTCGATGCGAGATGAGGCCCGATTCCCCTGTACTGCGTGCAGAGCAATTCCGTCTTGCACATCACACATGAAAGGAGCCTTGATTTCCTTGATGGCACTCCAGAGAAACCCCAAGAACACTGTTTCAAGGATAGAGGGATCCTGAGGTCACTGTAGCAACGCGAAAGAACTCTGTGGACCAAAAATCAACTCGGAAAGAGAGGTTAGTCCCTGGATTCGTCTCCAGAGGAATACCACCTTACCACAAGCACCTCAAGAGGAGGCTTCTCTCAGCTATAGGTATGTGAGAGGGACCCTGAGTTTGCGGCCTCAAGTGGAATGGACACCGCGATGCCCTGACTCGAAATAAGGCCGGATATCCCTGCAGTGACTTCAATGCAGGCTCGTCTTGCATCTCCCAGGACGAAACGATGTCTGAATCCCCTGTGGAAAGCACAGAGAAAGACTTAGTTCCCCACCTCATCGCGACCGATAGCCTCATATCCTTTGAAAACTCCAGAGGTACGCGGAGATCAGTGCCTCCAAAGGAGACGATGCCTGACTCCTCGTGAAACTTGATAGGAGTCCCAGGATTCCTGTGGCACTTGGAAAGGGACACTTGGTCTCCCGCCTCAGCTGGAGAGGCGTCCCAATTGCCCTGCCAAGCCTCGAGGAGAATCCCGAGTTGTCCCTCGCAACTAGGCAGGAGTCCTGACGTCGCTGAAGAAACACGTGGGTGGAAGGGCCATCCCCGTCGTAACTCGAGAATATACCCCAGGTTCCCGCCGCAACTCGAGAAAAACCATGAGACTTCCCCCTCGCCACGAGATGAGGCCCGATTCCCCTGCACTGCGTGCAGAGCAATTCTGTGTTGCACACCACACATGAAAGGAGCCTTGATTTCCTTCATGGCACTCCAGAGAAACCCCAAGAACACTGTTTCAAGGCTAGAGGGATCCTGAGGTCACTGTAGCAACACGAAAGAGCTCCGTGGGCCAAAAATCAACTCGAGATGAGAGGTTAGTCCCTGGCTTCGACTCCAGAGGAATACCACCTTACCACAAGCACCTCAAGAGGAGGCTTCTCTCAGCTCTAGGTATGTGAGAGGGACCCTGAGTTTGGGGCCTCAAGTGGAATGGACACCGCGATGCCCTGACTCGAAATAAGGCCGATATCCCTGCAGTGACTGGAATGCAGGCTCGTCTTGCATCTCCCAAGACGAAAGGGTGTCTGAATCCCCTGTGGAGACCACAGAGAAAGACCTAGTTCCCCACCTCATCACGACAGGAGGCCTCAAATCCTTTGAAAACTCCAGAGGTATGCGGAGATCAGTGCCTGCAAAGGAGACGATGCCTGACTCCTCGTGAAACTTGATAGGAGACCCAGGATTCCTGTGGCACGTGGAAAGGGACCCTTGGTCTCCCGACTCAGCTGGAGAGGCGTCCCAATTGCCCTGCAAAACCTCGAGGAGAATCCCGAGTTGTCCCTCGCAACTAGGCAGGAGTCCTGATATGGCTGAACACACACGTGTGTGGAAGGGCCATCCCCGTCATAACTCGAGAATATACCCCAGGTTCCCGCCGCAACTTGAGAAAAACCATGAGACTTCCCCCTCGCCGCGAGATGAGGCCCGATTCCCCTGCACTGCGTGCAGAGCAATTCCGTGTTGCACATCACACATGAAAGGAGCCTTGATTTCCTTCATGGCACTCCAGAGAAACCCCAAGAACACTGTTTCAAGGCTAGAGGGATCCTGAGGTCACTGTAGCAACACGAAAGAGCTCCGTGGACCAAGAATCAACACGAGATGAGAGGTTAGTCCCTGGCTTCGACTCCTGAGGAATACCACCTTACCACAAGCACCTCAAGAGGAGGCTTCTCTCAGCTCTAGGTATGTGAGAGGGATCCTGAGTTTGCGGCCTCAAGTGGAATGGACACCGCGATGCGATGACTCGAAATAAGGCCGGATATCCCTGCAGTGACTTGAATGCAGGCTCGTCTTGCATCTCCCAAGAAGAAAGGATGTCTGAATCCCCTGTGGAGACCACAGAGAAACACCTAGTTCCCCACCTCATCGCGACCGGAGGCCTCACATCCTTTGAAAACTCCAGAGGTACGCGGAGATCAGTGCCTCCAAAGGAGCCAATGCCTGACTCCTCGTGAAACTTGATAGGACTCCCAGGATTCTTGTGGCACGTGGAAAGGGACCCTTGGTCTCCCGTCTCAGCTGGAGAGGCGTCCCAATTGCCCTGCCAAGCCTCGAGGAGAATCCTGAGTTGTCCCTCGCAACTAGGCAGGAGTCCTGACGTGGCTGAACAAACACATGGGTGGAAGGGCCATCCCAATCGTAACTCGAGAATATACCCCAGGTTCCCGCCGCAACTCGAGAAAAACCATGAGACTTCCCCCTCGATGCGAGATGAGGCCCGATTCCCCTGTACTGCGTGCAGAGCAATTCCGTGTTGCACATCACACATGAAAGGAGCCTTGATTTCCTTGATGGCACTCCAGAGAAACCCCAAGAACACTGTTTCAAGGATAGAGGGATCCTGAGGTCACTGTAGCAACGCGAAAGAACTCTGTGGACCAAAAATCAACTCGAAAAGAGAGGTTAGTCCCTGGATTCGTCTCCAGAGGAATACCACCTTACCACAAGCACCTCAAGAGGAGGCTTCTCTCAGCTCTAGGTATGTGAGAGGGACCCTGAGTTTGCGGCCTCAAGTGGAATGGACACCGCGATGCCCTGACTCGAAATAAGGCCGGATATCCCTGCAGTGACTTCAATGCAGGCTCGTCTTGCATCTCCCAGGACGAAAGGATGTCTGAATCCCCTGTGGAAAGCACAGAGAAAGACTTAGTTCCCCACCTCATCGCGACCGATAGCCTCACATCCTTTGAAAACTCCAGAGGTACGCGGAGATCAGTGCCTCCAAAGGAGACGATGCCTGACTCCTCGTGAAACTTGATAGGAGTCCCAGGATTCCTGTGGTACTTGGAAAGGGACACTTGGTCTCCCGCCTCAGCTGGAGAGGCGTCCCAATTGCCCTGCCAAGCCTCGAGGAGAATCCCGAGTTGTCCCTCGCAACTAGGCAGGAGTCCTGACGTCGCTGAAGAAACACGTGGGTGGAAGGGCCATCCCCGTCGTAACTCGAGAATATACCCCAGGTTCCCGCCGCAACTCGAGAAAAACCATGAGACTTCCCCCTCGCCGCGAGATGAGGCCCGATTCCCCTGCACTGCGTGCAGAGCAATTCCGTGTTGCACATCACACATGAAAGCAGCCTTGATTTCCTTCATGGCACTCCAGAGAAACCCCAAGAACACTGTTTCAAGGCTAGAGGGATCCTGAGGTCACTGTAGCAACACGAAAGAGCTCCGTGGACCAAAAATCAACTCGAGATGAGAGGTTAGTCCCTGGCTTCGACTCCAGAGGAATACCACCTTACCACAAGCACCTCAAGAGGAGGCTTCTCTCAGCTCTAGGTATGTGAGAGGGACCCTGAGTTTGCGGCCTCAAGTGGAATGGACACCGCGATGCCCTGACGCGAAATAAGGCTGGATATCCCTGCAGTGACTTGAATGCAGGCTCGTCTTGCATCTCCCAAGATGAAAGGATGTCTGAATCCCCTGTGGAGACCACAGAGAAAGACCTAGTTCCCCACCTCATCGCGACCGGAGGCCTCACATACTTTGAAAACTCCAGAGGTACGCGGAGATCATTGCCTCCAAAGGAGAAGATGCCTGACTCCTCGTGAAACTTGATAGGAGTCCCAGGATTCCTGTGGCACGTGGAAAGGGACCCTTGGTCTCCCGCCTCAGCTGGAGAGGCGTCCCAATTGCCTTGCCAAGCCTCGAGGAGAATCCCGAGTTGTGTCTCGCAACTAGGCAAGAGTCCTGACGTGGCTGAACAAACACGTGTGTGGAAGGGCCATCCCCGTCGTAACTCGAGAATATACCCCAGGTTCCCGCCGCAACTCGAGAAAAACCATGAGACTTCCCCCTCGCCGCGAGATGAGGCCCGATTCCCCTGCACTGCGTGCAGAGCAATTCTGTGTTGCACATCACACACGAAAGGAGCCTTGATTTCCTTCATGGCACTCCAGAGAAACCCCAAGAACACTGTTTCAAGGCTAGAGGGATCCTGAGGTCACTGTAGCAACACGAAAGAGCTCCGTCGACCAAAAATCAACTCGAGATGAGAGGTTAGTCCCTGGCTTCGACTCCAGAGGAATACCACCTTACCATAAGCACCTCAAGAGGAGGCTTCTCTCAGCTCTAGGTATGTGAGAGGGACCCTGAGTTTGTGGCCTCAAGTGGAATGGACACCGCGATGCCCTGACTCGAAATGAGGCCGGATATCCCTGCAGTGACTGGAATGCAGGCTCGTCTTGCATCTCCCAAGACGAAAGGGTGTCTGAATCCCCTGTGGAGACCACAGAGAAAGACCTAGTTCCCCACCTCATCGCGACAGGAGGCCTCAAATCCTTTGAAAACTCCAGAGGTATGCGGAGATCAGTGCCTCCAAAGGAGACGATGCCTGACTCCTCGTGAAACTTGATAGGAGACCCAGGATTCCTGTGGCACGTGGAAAGGGACCCTTGGTCTCCCGTCTCAGCTGGAGAGGCGTCCCAATTGCCCTGCAAAGCCTCGAGGAGAATCCCAAGTTGTCCCTCGCAACTAGGCAGGAGTCCTGACATGGCTGAACACACACGTGTGTGGAAGGGCCATCCCCGTCGTAACTCGAGAATATACCCCAGGTTCCCGCCGCAACTCGAGAAAAACCATGAGACTTCCCCCTCGCCACGAGATGAGGCCCGATTCCCCTGCACTGCGTGCAGAGCAATTCTGTGTTGCACATCACACATGAAAGGAGCCTTGATTTCCTTCATGGCACTCCAGAGAAACCCCAAGAACACTGTTTCAAGGCTAGAGGGATCCTGAGGTCACTGTAGCAACACGAAAGAGCTCCGTGGACCAAAAATCAACTCGAGATGAGAGGTTAGTCCCTGGCTTCGACTCCAGAGGAATACCACCTTACCACAAGCACCTCAAGAGGAGGCTTCTCTCAGCTCTAGGTATGTGAGAGGGACCCTGAGTTTGCGGCCTCAAGTGGAATGGACACCGCGATGCCCTGACTCGAAATAAGGCCGGATATCCCTGCAGTGACTGGAATGCAGGCTCGTCTTGCATCTCCCAAGACGAAAGGATGTCTGAATCCCCTGTGGAAAGCACAGAGAAAGACTTAGTTTCCCACCTCATCGCGACCGATAGCCTCACATCCTTTGAAAACTCCAGAGGTACGCGGAGATCAGTGCCTCCAAAGGAGCCGATGCCTGACTTCTCGTGAAACTTGATAGGTGTCCCAGGATTCCTGTGGCACTTGGAAAGGGACACTTGGTCTCCCGCCTCAGCTGGAGAGGCGTCCCAATTGCCCTGCCAAGCCTCGAGGAGAATCCAGAGTTGTCCCTCGCAACTAGGCAGGAGTCCTGACGTCGCTGAAGAAACACGTGGGTGGAAGGGCCATCCCCGTCGTAACTCGAGAATATACCCCAGGTTCCCGCCGCAACTGGAGAAAAACCATGAGACTTCCCCCTCGCCGCGAGATGAGGCCCGATTCCCCTGCACTGCGTGCAGAGCAATTCCGTGTTGCACATCACACATGAAAGGGGCCTTGATTTCCTTGATGGCACTCCAGAGAAACCCTAAGAACACTGTTTCAAGGCTAGAGGGATCCTGAGGTCACTGTAGCAACACGAAAGAGCTCCGTGGGCCAAAAATCAACTCGAGATGGGAGGTTAGTCCCTGGCTTAGACTCCAGAGGAATACCACCTTACCACAAGCACCTCAAGAGGAGGCTTCTCTCAGCTCTAGGTATGTGAGAGGGACCCTGAGTTTGCGGCCTCAAGTGGAATGGACACCGCGATGCCCTGACTCGAAATAAGGCTGGATATCCCTGCAGTGACTGGAATGCAGCCTCGTCTTGCATCTCCCAAGACGAAAGGGTGTCTGAATCCCCTGTGGAGACCACAGAGAAAGACCTAGTTCCCCACCTCATCGCGACAGGAGGCCTCAAATCCTTTGAAAACTCCAGAGGTATGCGGAGATCAGTGCCTCCAAAGGAGACGATGCCTGACTCCTCGTGAAACTTGATAGGAGACCCAAGATTCCTGTGGCACGTGGAAAGGGAGTCTTGGTCTCCCGCCTCAGCTGGAGAGGCGTCCCAATTGCCCTGCAAAGCCTCGAGGAGAATCCCGAGTTGTCCCTCGCAACTAGGCAGGAGTCCTGACATGGCTGAACACACACGTGTGTGGAAGGGCCATCCCCGTCGTAACTCGAGAATATACCCCAGGTTCCCGCCGCAACTCGAGAAAAACCATGAGACTTCCCCCTCGCCGCGAGATGAGGCCCGATTCCCCTGCACTGCGTGCAGAGCAATTCCGTGTTGCACATCACACATGAAAGGAGCCTTGATTTCCTTGATGGCACTCCAGAGAAACCCCAAGAACACTGTTTCAAGGCTAGAGGGATCCTGAGGTCACTGTAGCAACACGAAAGAGCTCCGTGGACCAAGAATCAACACGAGATGAGAGGTTAGTCCCTGGCTTCGACTCCTGAGGAATACCACCTTACCACAAGCACCTCAAGAGGAGGCTTCTCTCAGCTCTAGGTATGTGAGAGGGATCCTGAGTTTGCGGCCTCAAGTGGAATGGACACCGCGATGCCCTGACTCGAAATAAGGCCGGATATCCTTGCAGTGACTTGAATGCAGGCTCGTCTTGCATCTCCCAAGAAGAAAGGATGTCTGAATCCCCTGTGTAGACCACAGAGAAACACCTAGTTCCCCACCTCATCGCGACCGGAGGCCTCACATCCTTTGAAAACTCCAGAGGTACGCGGAGATCAGTGCCTCCAAAGGAGACGATGCCTGACTTCTCGTGAAACTTGATAGGAGTCCCAGGATTCTTGTGGCACGTGGAAAGGGACCCTTGGTCTCCCGCCTCAGCTGGAGAGGCGTTCCAATTGCCCTGCCAAGCCTCGAGGAGAATCCCGAGTTGTCCCTCGCAACTAGGCAGGAGTCCTGACGTGGATGAACAAACACGTGTGTGGAAGGGCCATCCCCGTCGTAACTCGAGAATATACCCCAGGTTCCCGCTGCAACTCGAGAAAAACCATGAGACTTCCCCCTCGATGCGAGATGAGGCCCGATTCCCCTGTACTGCGTGCAGAGCAATTCCGTCTTGCACATCACACATGAAAGGAGCCTTGATTTCCTTGATGGCACTTCAGAGAAACCCCAAGAACACTGTTTCAAGGCTAGAGGGATCCTGAGGTCACTGTAGCAACACGAAAGAACTCTGTGGACCAAAAATCAACTCGAAAAGAGAGGTTAGTCCCTGGATTCGTCTCCAAAGGAATACCACCTTACCACAAGCACCTCAAGAGGAGGCTTCTCTCAGCTCTAGGTATGTGAGAGGGACCCTGAGTTTGCAGCCTCAAGTGGAATGGACACCGCGATGCCCTGACTCGAAATAAGGCCGGATATCCCTGCAGTGACTTCAATGCAGGCTCGTCTTGCATCTCCCACGACGAAAGGATGTCTGAATCCCCTGTGGAAAGCACAGAGAAAGACTTAGTTCCCCACCTCATCGCGACCGATAGCCTCACATCCTTTGAAAACTCCAGAGGTACGCGGAGATCAGTGCCTCCAAAGGAGACGATGCCTGACTCCTCGTGAAACTTGATAGCAGACCCAGGATTCCTGTGGCACGTGGAAAGGGACCCTTGGTCTCCCGTTTCAGCTGGAGAGGCGTCCCAATTGCCCTGCCAAGCCTCGAGGATAATCCCGAGTTGTCCCTCGCAACTAGGCAGGAGTCCTGACGTGGCTGAACAAACACGTGGGTGGAAGGGCCATCCCCGTCGTAACTCGAGAATATACCCCAGGTTCCCGCCGCAACTCGAGAAAAACCATGAGACTTCCCCCTCGCCGCGAGATGAGGCCCGATTCCCCTGCACTGCGTGCAGAGCAATTCCGTGTTGCACATCACACATGAAAGGAGCCTTGATTTCCTTGATGGCACTCCAGAGAAACCCCAAGAACACTGTTTCAAGGCTAGAGGGATCCTGAGGTCACTGTAGCAACACGAAAGATCTCCGTGGACCAAAAATCAACTCGAGATGAGAGGTTAGTCCCTGGCTTCGACTCCAGAGGAATACCACCTTACCACAAGCACCTCAAGAGGAGGCTTCTCTCAGCTCTAGGTATGTGAGAGGGACCCTGAGTTTGCGGCCTCAAGTGGAATGGACACCGCGATGCCCTGACGCGAAATAAGGCCGGATATCCCTGCAGTGACTTGAATGCAGGCTCGTCTTGCATCTCCCAAGAAGAAAGGATGTCTGAATCCCCTGTGGAGACCACAGAGAAACACCTAGTTCCCCACCTCATCGCGACCGGAGGCCTCACATCCTTTGAAAACTCCAGAGGTACGCGGAGATCAGTGCCTCCAAAGCAGACGATGCCTGACTCCTCGTGAAACTTGATAGGAGTCCCAGGATTCTTGTGGCACGTGGAAAGGGACACTTGGTCTCCCGCCTCAGCTGGAGAGGCGTTCCAATTGCCCTGCCAAGCCTCGAGGAGAATCCCGAGTTGTCCCTCGCAACTAGGCAGGAGTCCTGACGTGGCTGAACAAACACGTGGGTGGAAGGGCCATCCCCGTCGTAACTCGAGAATATACCCCAGGTTCCCGCCGCAACTCGAGAAAAACCATGAGACTTCCCCCTCGATGCGAGATGAGGCCCGATTCCCCTGTACTGCGTGCAGAGCAATTCCGTCTTGCACATCACACATGAAAGGAGCCTTGATTTCCTTGATGGCACTCCAGAGAATCCCAAGAACACTGTTTCAAGGATAGAGGGATCCTGAGGTCACTGTAGCAACACGAAAGAACTCTGTGGACCAAAAATCAACTCGAAAAGAGAGGTTAGTCCCTGAATTCGTCTCCAGAGGAATACCACCTTACCACAAGCACCGCAAGAGGAGGCTTCTCTCAGCTCTAGGTATGTGAGAGGGACCCTGAGTTTCCGGCCTCAAGTGGAATGGACACCGCGATGCCCTGACTCGAAATAAGGCCGGATATCCCTGCAGTGACTTCAATGCAGGCTCGTCTTGCATCTCCCAGGACGAAAGGATGTCTGAATCCCCTGTGGAAAGCACAGAGAAAGACTTAGTTCCCACCTCATCACGACCGATAGCCTCACATCCATTGAAAACTCCAGAGGTACGCGGAGATCAGTGCCTCCAAAGGACACGATGCCTGACTCCTCGTGAAACTTGATAGGAGTCCCAGGATTCCTGTGGCACTTGGAACGGGACACTTGGTCTCCCGCCTCAGCTGGAGAGGCGTCCCAATTGCCCTGCCAAGCCTCGAGGAGAATCCAGAGTTGTGTCTCGCAACTAGGCAGGAGTCCTGACGTCGCTGAAGAAACAAGTGGGTGGAAGGGCCATCCTCGTCGTAACTCGAGAATATACCCCAGGTTCCCGCCGCAACTCGAGAAAAACCATGAGACTTCCCCCTCGTCGCGAGATGAGGCCCGATTCCCCTGTACTGCGTGCAGAGCAATTCCGTGTTGCACATCACACATGAAAGGAGCCTTGATTTCCTTGATGGCACTCCAGAGAAACCCCAAGTACACTGTTTCAAGGCTAGAGGGATCCTGAGGTCACTGTAGCAACACGAAAGAGCTCCGTGGGCCAAAAATCAACTTGAGATGAGAGGTTAGTCCCTGGCTTCGACTCCAGAGGAATACCACCTTACCACAAGCACCTCAAGAGGTGGCTTCTCTCAGCTCTAGGTATGTGAGAGGGACCCTGAGTTTGCGGCCTCAAGTGGAATGGACACCGCGATGCCCTGACGCGAAATAAGGCCGGATATCCCTGCAGTGACTTGAATGCAGGCTCGTCTTGCATCTCCCAAGATGAAAGGATGTCTGAATCCCCTGTGGAGACCACAGAGAAAGACCTAGTTCCACACCTCATCACGACCGGAGGCCTCACATCCTTTGAAAACTCCAGAGGTACGCAGAGATCAGTGCCTCCAAAGGAGACGATGCCTGACTCCTCGTGAAACTTGATAGGAGACCCAGGATTCCTGTGGCACGTGGAAAGGGACCCTTGGTCTCCCGTCTCAGCTGGAGAGGCGTCCCAATTGCCCTGCAAAACCTCGAGGAGAATCCCGAGTTGTCCCTCGCAACTAGGCAGGAGTCCTGACGTCGCTGAAGAAACACGTGGGTGGAAGGGCCATCCCCGTCGTAACTCGAGAATATACCCCAGGTTCCCGCCGCAACTCGAGAAAAACCATGAGACTTCCCCCTCGCCGCGAGATGAGGCCCGATTCCCCTGCACTGCGTGCAGAGCAATTCCGTGTTGCACATCACACATGAAAGAAGCCTTGATTTCCTTGATGGCACTCCAGAGAAACCCCAAGAACACTGTTTCAAGGCTAGAGGGATCCTGAGGTCACTGTAGCAACACGAAAGAGCTCCGTGGGCCAAAAATCAACACGAGATGAGAGGTTAGTCCCTGGCTTCGACTCCTGAGGAATACCACCTTACCACAAGAACCTCAAGAGGAGGCTTCTCTCAGCTCTAGGTATGTGAGAGGGATCCTGAGTTTGCGGCCTCAAGTGGAATGGACACCGCGATGCCCTGACTCGAAATAAGGCCGGATATCCCTGCAGTGACTTGAATGCAGGCTCGTCTTGCATCTCCCAAGAAGAAAGGATGTCTGAATCCCCTGTGGAGACCACAGAGAAACACCTAGTTCCCCACCTCATTGCGACCGGAGGCCTCACATCCTTTGAAAACTCCAGAGGTACGCGGAGATCAGTGCCTCCAAAGGAGACGATGCCTGACTCCTCGTGAAACTTGATAGGAGTCCCAGGATTCTTGTGGCACGTGGAAAGGGACCCTTGGTCTCCCGCCTCAGCTGGAGAGGCGTTCCAATTGCCCTGCAAAGCCTCGAGGAGAATCCCGAGTTGTCCCTCGCAACTAGGCAGGAGTCCTGACGTGGCTGAACAAACACGTGGGTGGAAGGGCCATCCCCGTCGTAACTCGAGAATATACCCCAGGTTCCCGCCGCAACTCGAGAAAAACCATGAGACTTCCCCCTCGATGCGATATGAGGCCCGATTCCCCTGTACTGCGTGCAGAGCAATTCCGTCTTGCACATCACACATGAAAGGAGCCTTGATTTCCTTGATGGCACTCCAGAGAAACCCCAAGAACACTGTTTCAAGGATAGAGGGATCCTGAGTTCACTGTAGCAACACGAAAGAACTCTGTGGACCAAAAATCAACTCGAAAAGAGAGGTTAGTCCCTGGATTCGTCTCCAGAGGAATACCACCTTACCACAAGCACCTCAAGAGGAGGCTTCTCTCAGCTCTAGGTATGTGAGAGGGACCCTGAGTTTGCGGCCTCAAGTGGAATGGACACCGCGATGCCCTGACTCGAAATAAGGCCGGATATCCCGGCAGTGACTTCAATGCAGGCTCGTCTTGCATCTCCCACGATGAAAGGATGTCTGAATCCCCTGTGGAAAGCACAGAGAAAGACTTAGTTCCCCACCTCATCGCGACCGATAGCCTCACATCCTTTGAAAACTCCAGAGGTACGCGGAGATCAGTGCCTCCAAAGGAGACGATGCCTGACTCCTCGTGAAACTTGATAGGAGTCCCAGGATTCCTGTGGCACTTGGAAAGGGACACTTGGTCTCCCGCCTCAGCTGGAGAGGTGTCCCAATTGCCCTGCCAAGCCTCGAGGAGAATCCAGAGTTGTCCCTCGCAACTAGGCAGGAGTCCTGACGTCGCTGAAGAAACACGTGGGTGGAAGGGCCATCCCCGTCGTAACTCGAGAATATACCCCAGGTTCCCGCCGCAACTCGAGAAAAACCATGAGACTTCCCCCTCGCCGCGAGATGAGGCCCGATTCCCCTGCACTGCGTGCAGAGCAATTCCGTGTTGCACATCACACATGAAAGGAGCCTTGATTTCCTTGATGGCACTCCAGAGAAACCCCAAGAACACTGTTTCAAGGCTAGAGGGATCCTGAGGTCACTGTAGCAACACGAAAGAGCTCCGTCGACCAAAAATCAACTCGAGATGAGAGGTTAGTCCCTGGCTTCGACTCCAGAGGAATACCACCTTACCACAAGCACCTCAAGAGGAGGCTTCTCTCAGCTCTAGGTATGTGAGAGGGACCCTGAGTTTGCGGCCTCAAGTGGAATGGACACCGCGATGCCCTGACGCGAAATAAGGCTGGATATCCCTGCAGTGACTTGAATGCAGGCTCGACTTGCAACTCCCAAGATGAAAGGATGTCTGAATCCCCTGTGGAGACCACAGAGAAAGACCTAGTTCCCCACCTCATCGCGACCGGAGGCCTCACATCCTTTGAAAACTCCAGAGGTACGCGGAGATCAGTGCCTCCAAAGGAGACGATGCCTGACTCCTCGTGAAACTTGATAGGAGTCCCAGGATTCCTGTGGCACGTGGAAAGGGACCCTTGGTCTCCCGCCTCAGCTGGAGAGGCGTCCCAATTGCCTTGCCAAGCCTCGAGGAGAATCCCGAGTTGTGTCTCGCAACTAGGCAAGAGTCCTGACGTGGCTGAACAAACACGTGTGTGGAAGGGCCATCCCCGTCGTAACTCGAGAATATAGCCCAGGTTCCCGCCGCAACTCGAGAAAAACCATGAGACTTCCCCATCGCCGCGAGATGAGGCCCGATTCCCCTGCACTGCGTGCAGAGCAATTCTGTGTTGCAGATCACACATGAAAGGAGCCTTGATTTCCTTCATGGCACTCCAGAGAAACCCCAAGAACACTGTTTCAAGGCTAGAGGGATCCTGAGGTCACTGTAGCAACACGAAAGAGCTCCGTGGACCAAAAATCAACTCGAGATGAGAGGTTAGTCCCTGGCTTCGACTCCAGAGGAATACCACCCTACCACAAGCACCTCAAGAGGAGGCTTCTCTCAGCTCTAGGTATGTGAGAGGGACCCTGAGTTTGCGGCCTCAAGTGGAATGGACACCACGATGCCCTGACTCGAAATAAGGCCGGATATCCCTGCAGTGACTGGAATGCAGGCTCGTCTTGCATCTCCCAAGACGAAAGGGTGTCTGAATCCCCTGTGGAGACCACAGAGAAAGACTTAGTTCCCCACCTCATCGCGACATGAGGCCTCAAATCCTTTGAAAACTCCAGAGGTATGCGGAGATCAGTGCCTCCAAAGGAGACGATGCCTGACTCCTCGTGAAACTTGATAGGAGACCCAGGATTCCTGTGGCACGTGGAAAGGGACCCTTGGTCTCCCGCCTCAGCTGGAGAGGCGTCCCAATTGCCTTGCCAAGCCTCGAGGAGAATCCCGAGTTGTGTCTCGCAACTAGGCAGGAGTCCGGACATGGCTGAACAAACACGTGTGTGGAAGGGCCATCCCCGTCGTAACTCGAGAATATACCCCAGGTTCCCGCCGCAACTCGAGAACAACCATGAGACTTCCCCCTCGCCGCGAGATGTGGCCCGATTCCCCTGCACTGCGTGCAGAGCAATTCCGTGTTGCACATCACACATGAAAGGAGCCTTGATTTCCTTGATGGCACTCCAGAGAAACCCCAAGAACACTGTTTCAAGGCTAGAGGGATCCTGAGGTCACTGTAGAAACACGAAAGAGCTCCGTGGACCAAGAATCAACACGAGATGAGAGGTTAGTCCCTGGCTTCGACTCCTGAGGAATACCACCTTACCACAAGCACCTCAAGAGGAGGCTTCTCTCAGCTCTAGGTATGTGAGAGGGATCCTGAGTTTGCGGCCTCAAGTGGAATGGACACCGCGATGCCCTGACTCGAAATAAGGCCGGATATCCCTGCAGTGACTTGAATGCAGGCTCGTCTTGCATCTCCCAAGAAGAAAGGATGTCTGAATCCCCTGTGGAGACCACAGAGAAACACCTAGTTCCCCACCTCATCGCGACCGGAGGCCTCACATCCTTTGAAAACTCAAGAGGTACGCGGAGATCAGTGCCTCCAAAGGAGACGATGCCTGACTCCTCGTGAAACTTGATAGGAGTCCCAGGATTCTTGTGGCACGTGGAAAGGGACCCTTGGTCTCCCGCCTCAGCTGGAGAGGCGTTCCAATTGCCCTGCCAAGCCTCGAGGGGAATCCCGAGTTGTCCCTCGCAACTAGGCAGGAGTCCTGACGTTGCTGAAGAAACACGTGGGTGGAAGGGCCATCCCCGTCGTAACTCGAGAATATACCCCAGGTTCCCGCCGCAACTCGAGAAAAACCATGAGACTTCCCCCTCGCCGCGAGATGAGGCCCGATTCCCCTGCACTGCGTGCAGAGCAATTCCGTGTTGCACATCACACATGAAAGGAGCCTTGATTTCCTTGATGGCACTCCAGAGAAACCCCAAGAACACTGTTTCAAGGCTAGAGGGATCCTGAGGTCACTGTAGCAACACGAAAGAACTCTGTGGACCAAAAATCAACTCGAAAAGAGAGGTTAGTCCCTGGATTCGTCTCCAGAGGAATACCACCTTACCACAAGCACCTCAAGAGGAGGCTTCTCTCAGCTCTAGGTATGTGAGAGGTACCCTGAGTTTGCGGCCTCAAGTGGAATGGACACCGCGATGCCCTGACTCGAAATAAGGCCAGATATCCCTGCAGTGACTTCAATGCAGGCTCGTCTTGCATCTCCCAGGGCGAAAGGATGTCTGAATCCCCTGTGGAAAGCACAGAGAAAGACTTAGTTCCCCACCTCATCGCGACCGATAGCCTCACATCCTTTGAAAACTCCAGAGGTACGCGGAGATCAGTGCCTCCAAAGGAGACGATGCCTGACTCCTCGTGAAACTTGATAGGAGTCCAAGGATTCCTGTGGCACTTGGAAAGGGAAACTTGGTCTCCCGCCTCAGCTGGAGAGGCGTCCCAATTGCCCTGCCAAGCCTCGAGGAGAATCCAGAGTTGTCCCTCGCAACTAGGCAGGAGTCCTGACGTGGCTGAACAAACACGTGTGTGGAAGGGCCATCCCCGTCGTAACTCGAGAATATACCCCAGGTTCCCGCCGCAACTCGAGAAAAACCATGAGACTTCCCCCTCGCCGCGAGATGAGGCCCGATTCCCCTGCACTGCATGCAGAGCAATTCCGTGTTGCACATCACACATGAAAGGAGCCTTGATTTCCTTGATGGCACTCCAGAGAAACCCCAAGAACACTGTTTCAAGGCTAGAGGGATCCTGAGGTCACTGTAGCAACACGAAAGAGCTCCGTGGGCCAAAAATCAACTCGAGATGAGAGGTTAGTCCCTGGCTTCGACTCCAGAGGAATACCACCTTACCACAAGCACCTCAAGAGGAGGCTTCTCTCAGCTCTAGGTATGTGAGAGGGACCCTGAGTTTGCGGCCTCAAGTGGAATGGACACCGCGATGCCCTGACTCGAAATAAGGCCGGATATCCCTGCAGTGACTTGAATGCAGGCTCGTCTTGCATCTCCCAAGATGAAAGGATGTCTGAATCCCCTGTGGAGACCTCAGAGAAAGACCTAGTTCCCCACCTCATCGCGACCGGAGGCCTCACATCCTTTGAAAACTCCAGAGGTACGCGGAGATCAGTGCCTCCAAAGGAGACGATGCCTGACTCCTCGTGAAACTTGATAGGAGTCCCAGAATTCCTGTGGCACGTGGAAAGGGACCCATGGTCTCCCGACTCAGCTGGAGAGGCATCCCAATTGCCTTGCCAAGCCTCGAAGAGAATCCCGAGTTGTGTCTCACAACTAGGCAAGAGTCCTGACGTGGCTGAACAAACACGTGTGTGGAAGGGCCATCCCCGTTGTAACTCGAGAATATACCCCAGGTTCCCGCCGCAACTCGAGAAAAACCATGAGACTTCCCCCTCGCCGCGAGATGAGGCCCGATTCCCCTGCACTGCGTGCAGAGCAATTCTGTGTTGCACATCACACATGAAAGGAGCCTTGATTTCCTTGATGGCACTCCAGAGAAACCCCAAGAACACTGTTTCAAGGCTGGAGGGATCCTGAGGTCACTGTAGCAACACGAACGAACTCTGTGGACCAAAAATCAACTCGAGATGAGAGGTTAGTCCCTGGCTTCGACTCCAGAGGAATACCACCTTACCAGAAGCACCTCAAGAGGAGGCTTCTCTCAGCTCTAGGTATGTGAGAGGGACCCTGAGTTTGCGGCCTCAAGTGGAATGGACACCGCGATGCCCTGACTCGAAATAAGGCCGGATATCCCTGCAGTGACTGGAATGCAGGCTCGTCTTGCATCTCCCAAGACGAAAGGGTGTCTGAATCCCCTGTGGAGACCACAGAGAAAGACTTAGTTCCCCACCTCATCGCGACAGGAGGCCTCAAATCCTTTGAAAACTCCAGAGGTATGCGGAGATCAGTGCCTCCAAAGGAGACGATGCCTGACTCCTCGTGAAACTTGATAGGAGACCCAGGATTCCTGTGGGACGTGGAAAGGGACCCTTGGTCTCCCGCCTCAGCTGGAGAGCCGTCCCAATTGCCCTGCAAAGCCTCGAGGAGAATCCCGAGTTGTCCCTCGCAACTAGGCAGGAGTCCTGACATGGCTGAACAAACACGTGTGTGGAAGGGCCATCCCCGTCGTAACTCGAGAATATACCCCAGGTTCCCGCCGCAACTCGAGAAAAACCATGAGACTTCCCCCTCGCCGCGAGATGTGGCCCGTTTCCCCTGCACTGCGTGCAGAGCAATTCCGTGTTGCACATCACACATGAAAGGAGCCTTGATTTCCTTGATGGCACTCCAGAGAAACCCCAAGAACACTGTTTCAAGGCTAGAGGGATCCTGAGGTCACTGTAGCAACACGAAAGAGTCCGTGGACCAAGAATCAACACGAGATGAGAGGTTAGTCCCTGGCTTCGACTCCTGAGGAATACCACCTTACCACAAGCACCTCAAGAGGAGGCTTCTCTCAGCTCTAGGTATGTGAGAGGGATCCTGAGTTTGCGGCCTCAAGTGGAATGGACACCGCGATGCCCTGACTCGAAATAAGGCCGGATATCCCTGCAGTGACTGGAATGCAGGCTCGTCTTGCATCTCCGAAGAAGAAAGGATGTCTGAATCCCCTGTGGAGACCACAGAGAAACACCTAGTTCCCCACCTCATCGCGAACGGAGGCCTCACATCCTTTGAAAACTCCAGAGGTACGCGGAGATCAGTGCCTCCAAAGGAGACGATGCCTGACTCCTCGTGAAACTTGATAGGAGTCCCAGGATTCTTGTGGCACGTGGAAAGGGACCCTTGGTCTCCCGCCTCAGCTGGAGAGGCGTTCCAATTGCCCTGCCAAGCCTCGAGGAGAATTCCGAGTTGTCCCTCGCAACTAGGCAGGAGTCCTGACGTGGCTGAACAAACACGTGGGTGGAAGGGCCATCCCCGTCGTAACTCGAGAATATACCCCAGGTTCCCGCCGCAACTCGAGAAAAACCATGAGATTTCCCCCTCGATGCGAGATGAGGCCCGATTCCCCTGTATTGCGTGCAGAGCAATTCCGTCTTGCACATCACACATGAAAGGAGCCTTGATTTCCTTGATGGAAATCCAGAGAAACCCCAAGAACACTGTTTCAAGGATAGAGGGATCCTGAGGTCACTGTAGCAACACGAAAGAACTCTGTGGACCAAAAATCAACTCGAAAAGAGAGGTTAGTCCCTGGATTCGTCTCCAGAGGAATACCACCTTACCACAAGCACCTCAAGAGGAGGCTTCTCTCAGCTCTAGGTATGTGAGAGGGACCCTGAGTTTGCGGCCTCAAGTGGAATGGACACCGCGATGCCCTGACGCGAAATAAGGCTGGATATCCCTGCAGTGACTTGAATGCAGGCTCGTCTTGCATCTCCCAAGATGAAAGGATGTCTGAATCCCCTGTGGAGACCACAGAGAAAGACCTAGTTCCCCACCTCATCGCGACTGGAGGCCTCACATCCTTTGAAAACTCCAGAGGTACGCGGAGATCAGTGCCTCCAACGGAGACGATGCCTGACTCCTCGTGAAACTTGATAGGAGTCCCAGGATTCCTGTGGCACGTGGAAAGGGACCCTTGGTCTCCGCCTCAGCTGGAGAGGCGTCCCAATTGCCTTGCCAAGCCTCGAGGAGAATCCCGAGTTGTGTCTCGCAACTAGGCAAGAGTCCTGACGTGGCTGAACAAACACGTGTGTGGAAGGGCCATCCCCGTCTTAACTCGAGAATATACCCCAGGTTCCTGCCGCAACTCGAGAAAAAAACATGAGACTTCCCCCTCGCCGCGAGATGAGGCCCGATTCCACTGCACTGCGTGCACAGCAATTCTGTGTTGCACATCACACATGACAGGAGCCTTGATTTCCTTCATGGCACTCCAGAGAAACCCCAAGTACACTGTTTCAAGGCTAGAGGGATCCTGAGGTCACTGTAGCAACACGAAAGAGCTCCGTGGACCAAAAATCAACTCGAGATGAGAGGTTAGTCCCTGGCTTCGACTCCAGAGGAATACCACCTTACCACAAGCACCTCAAGAGGAGGCTTCTCTCAGCTCTAGGTATGTGAGAGGGACCCTGAGTTTGCGGCCTCAAGTGGAATGGACACCGCGATGCCCTGACTCGAAATAAGGCCGGATATCCCTGCAGTGACTGGAATGCAGGCTCGTCTTGCATCTCCCAAGACGAAAGGGTGTCTGAATCCCCTGTGGAGACCACAGAGAAAGACCTAGTTCCCCACCTCATCGCGACAGGAGGCCTCACATCCTTTGAAAACTCCAGAGGTATGCGGAGATCAGTGCCTCCAAAGGAGACGATGCCTGACTCCTCGTGAAACTTGATAGGAGTCCGAGGATTCCTGTGGCACGTGGAAAGGGACCCTTGGTCTCCCGTCTCAGCTGGAGAGGCGTCCCAATTGCCCTGCAAAGCTTCGAGGAGAATCCCGAGTTGTCCCTCGCAACTAGGCAGGAGTCCTGACATGGCTGAACACACACGTGTGTGGAAGGGCCATCCCCGTCGTAACTCGAGAATATACCCCAGGTTCCCGCCGCAACTCGAGAAAAACCATGAGACTTCCCCCTCGCCGCGAGATGAGGCCCGATTCCCCTGCACTGCGTGCAGAGCAATTCCGTGTTGCACATCACACATGAAAGGAGCCTTGATTTCCTTGATGGCACTCCAGAGAAACCCCAAGAACACTGTTTCAAGGCTAGAGGGATCCTGAGGTCACTGTAGCAACACGAAAGAGCTCCGTGGACCAAGAATCAACACGAGATGAGAGGTTAGTCCCTGGCTTCGACTCCTGAGGAATACCACTTTACCACAAGTACCTCAAGAGGAGGCTTCTCTCAGCTCTAGGTATGCGAGAGGGATCCTAAGTTTGTGGCCTCAAGTGGAATGGACACCGCGATGCCCTGACTCGAAATAAGGCCGGATATCCCTGCAGTGACTTGAATGCAGGCTCGTCTTGCATCTCCCAAGAAGAAAGGATGTCTGAATCCCCTGTGGAGGACACAGAGAAACACCTAGTTCCCCACCTCATCGCGACCGCAGGCCTCACATCCTTTGAAAACTCCAGAGGTACGCGGAGATCAGTGCCTCCAAAGGAGACGATGCCTGACTCCTCGTGAAACTTGATAGGAGTCCCAGGATTCCTGTGGCACGTGGAAAGGGACCCTTGGTCTCCCGCCTCAGCTGGAGAGGCGTCCCAATTACCTTGCCAAGCCTCGAGGAGAATCCCGAGTTGTGTCTCGCAACTAGGCAAGAGTCCTGACGTGGTTGAACAAACACGTGTGTGGAAGGGCCATCCCCGTCGTAACTCGAGAATATACCCCAGGTTCCCGCCGCAACTCGAGAAAAACCATGAGACTTCCCCCTCGCCGCGAGATGAGGCCCGATTCCCCTGCACTGCGTGCAGAGCAATTCTGTGTTGCACATCACACATGAAAGGAGCCTTGATTTCCTTCATGGCACTCCAGAGAAACCCCAAGAACACTGTTTCAAGGCTAGAGGGATCCTGAGGTCACTGTAGCAACACGAAAGAGCTCCGTGGACCAAAAATCAACTCGAGATGAGAGGTTAGTCCCTGGCTTCGACTCCAGAGGAATACCACCTTACCACAAGCACCTCAAGAGGAGGCTTCTCTCAGCTCTAGGTATGTGAGAGGGACCCTGAGTTTGTGGCCTCAAGTGGAATGGACACCGCGATGCCCTGACTCGAAATAAGGCCGGATATCCCTGCAGTGACAGGAATGCAGGCTCGTCTTGCATCTCCCAAAACGAAAGGGTGTCTGAATCCCCTGTGGAGACCACAGAGAAAGACCTAGTTCCCCACCCCATCGCGACAGGAGGCCTCAAATCCTTTGAAAACTCCAGAGGTATGCGGAGATCAGTGCCCCCAAAGGAGACGATGCCTGACTCCTCGTGAAACTTGATAGGAGACCCAGGATTCCTGTGGCACGTGGAAAGGGACCCTTGGTCTCCCGTCTCAGCTGGAGAGGCATCCCAATTGCCCTGCAAAGCCTCGAGGAGAATCCAGAGTTGTCCCTCGCAACTAGGCAGGAGTCCTGACGTCGCTGAAGAAACACGTGGGTGGAAGGGCCATCCCCGTCGTAACTCGAAAATATACCCCAGGTTCCCGCCGCAACTCGAGAAAAACCATGAGACTTCCCCCTCGCCGCGAGATGAGGCCCGATTCCCCTGCACTGCGAGCAGAGCAATTCCGTGTTGCACATCACACATGAAAGGAGCCTTGATTTCCTTGATGGCACTCCAGAGAAACCCCAAGAACACTGTTTCAAGGCTAGAGGGATCCTGAGGTCACTGTAGCAACACGAAAGAGCTCCGTGGACCAAGAATCAACACGAGATGAGAGGTTAGTCCCTGGCTTCGACTCCTGAGGAATACCACCTTACCACAAGCACCTCAAGAGGAGGCTTCTCTCAGCTCGAGGTATGTGAGAGGGATCCTGAGTTTGCGGCCTCAAGTGGAATGGACACCGCGATGCCCTGACTCGAAATAAGGCCGGATATCCCTGCAGTGACTTGAATGCAGGCTCGTCTTGCATCTCCCAAGAAGAAAGGATGTCTGAGTCCCCTGTGGAGACCACAGAGAAACACCTAGTTCCCCACCTCATCGCGACCGCAGGCCTCACATCCTTTGAAAACTCCAGAGGTACGCGGAGATCAGTGCCTCCAAAGGAGACGATGCCTGACTCCTCGTGAAACTTGATAGGAGTCCCAGGATTCCTGTGGCACGTGGAAAGGGACCCTTGGTCTCCCGCCTCAGCTGGAGAGGCGTCCCAATTGCCTTGCCAAGCCTCGAGGAGAATCCCGAGTTGTGTCTCGCAACTAGGCAAGAGTCCTGACGTGGCTGAACAAACACGTGTGTGGAAGGGCCATCCCCGTCGTAACTCGAGAATATACCCCAGGTTCCCGCCGCAACTCGAGAAAAACCATGAGACTTCCCCCTCGCCGCGAGATGAGGCCCGATTCCTGTGCACTGCGTGCAGAGCAATTCCGTGTTGCACATCACACATGAAAGGAGCCTTGATTTCCTTGATGGCACTCCAGAGAAACCCCAAGAACACTGTTTCAAGGCTAGAGGGATCCTGAGGTCACTGTAGCAACACGAAAGAGCTCCGTGGACCAAGAATCAACACGAGATGAGAGGTTAGTCCCTGGCTTCGACTCCTGAGGAATACCACTTTACCACAAGCACCTCAAGAGGAGGCTTCTCTCAGCTCTAGGTATGTGAGAGGGATCCTGAGTTTGCGGCCTCAAGTGGAATGGACACCGCGATGCCCTGACTCGAAATAAGGCCGGATATCCCTGCAGTGACTTGAATGCAGGCTCGTCTTGCATCTCCCAAGAAGAAAGGATGTCTGAATCCCCTGTGGAGACCACAGAGAAACACCTAGTTCCCCACCTCATCGCGACCGCAGGCCTCACATCCTTTGAAAACTCCAGAGGTACGCGGAGATCAGTGCCTCCAAAGGAGACGATGCCTGACTCCTCGTGAAACTTGATAGGAGTCCCAGGATTCCTGTGGCACGTGGAAAGGGACCCTTGGTCTCCCGCCTCAGCTGGAGAGGCGTTCCAATTGCCCTGCCAAGCCTCGAGGAGAATCCCGAGTTGTCCCTCGCAACTAGGCAGGAGTCCTGACGTGGCTGAACAAACACGTGGGTGGAAGGGCCATCCCCGTCGTAACTCGAGAATATACCCCAGGTTCCCGCCGCAACTCGAGAAAAACCATGAGACTTCCCCCTCGCCGCGAGATGAGGCCCGATTCCCCTACACTGCGTGCAGAGCAATTCGGTGTTGCACATCACACATGAAAGGAGCCTTGATTTCCTTGATGGCACTCCAGAGAAACCCCAAGAACACTGTTTCAAGGCTAGAGGGATCCTGAGGTCACTGTAGCAACACGAAAGAGCTCCGTGGGCCAAAAATCAACTCGAGATGAGATGTTAGTCCCTGGCTTCGACTCCAGAGGAATACCACCTTACCACAAGCACCTCAAGAGGAGGCTTCTCTCAGCTCTAGGTATGTGAGAGGGACCCTGAGTTTGCGGCCTCAAGTGGAATGGACACCGCGATGCCCTGACGCAAAATAAGGCTGGATATCCCTGCAGTGACTTGAATGCAGGCTCGTCTTGCATCTCCCAAGTTGAAAGGATGTCTGAATCCCCTGTGGAGACCACAGAGAAAGACCTAGTTCCCCACCTCATCGCGACCGGAGGCCTCACATCCTTTGAAAACTCCAGAGGTACGCGGAGATCAGTGCCTCCAAAGGAGACGATGCCTGACTCCTCGTGAAACTTGATAGGAGTCCCAGGATTCCTGTTGCACGTGGAAAGGGACCCTTGGTCTCCCGCCTCAGCTGGAGAGGCGTCCCAATTGCCTTGCCAAGCCTCGAGGAGAATCCCGAGTTGTGTCTCGCAACTAGGCAAGAGTCCTGACGTGGCTGAACAAACACGTGTGTGGAAGGGCCATCCCCGTCGTAACTCGAGAATATACCCCAGGTTCCCGCCGCAACTCGAGAAAAACCATGAGACTTCCCCCTCGCCGCGAGATGAGGCCCGATTCCTCTGCACTGCGTGCAGAGCAATTCCGTGTTGCACATCACACATGAAAGGAGCCTTGATTTCCTTGATGGCACTCCAGAGAAACCCCAAGAACACTGTTTCAAGGCTAGAGGGATCCTGAGGTCACTGTAGCAACACGAAAGAGATCCGTGGACCAAGAATCAACACGAGATGAGAGGTTAGTCCCTGGCTTCGACTCCTGAGGAATACCACCTTACCACAAGCACCTCAAGAGGAGGCTTCTCTCAGCTCTAGGTATGTGAGAGGGATCCTGAGTTTGCGGCCTCAAGTGGAATGGACACCGTGATGCCCTGACTCGAAATAAGGCCGGATATCCCTGCAGTGACTTGAATGCAGGCTCGTCTTGCATCTCACAAGAAGAAAGGATGTCTGAATCCCCTGTGGAGACCACAGAGAAACACCTAGTTCCCCACCTCATCGCGACCGGAGGCCTCACATCCTTTGAAAACTCCAGAGGTACGCGGAGATCAGTGCCTCCAAAGGAGAGGATGCCTGACACCTCGTGAAACTTGATAGGAGTCCCAGGATTCCTGTGGCACGTGGAAAGGGACCCTTGGTCTCCCGCCTCAGCTGGAGAGGCGTCCCAATTGCCTTGCCAAGCCTCGAGGAGAATCCCGAGTTGTGTCTCGCAACTAGGCAAGAGTCCTGACGTGGCTGAACAAACACGTGTGTGGAAGGGCCATCCCCGTCGTAACTCGAGAATATACCCCAGGTTCCCGCCGCAACTCGAGAAAAACCATGAGACTTCCCCCTCGCCGCGAGATGAGGCCCGATTCCTCTGCACTGCGTGCAGAGCAATTCCGTGTTGCACATCACACATGAAAGGAGCCTTGATTTCCTTGATGGCACTCCAGAGAAACCCCAGGAACACTGTTTCAAGGCTAGAGGGATCCTGAGGTCACTGTAGCAACACGAAAGAGCTCCGTGGACCAAGAATCAACACGAGATGAGAGGTTAGTCCCTGGCTTCGACTCCTGAGGAATACCACTTTACCACAAGCACCTCAAGAAGTGGCTTCTCTCAGCTCTAGGTATGTGAGAGGGATCCTGAGTTTGCGGCCTCAAGTGGAATGGACACCGCGATGCCCTGACTCGAAATAAGGCCGGATATCCCTGCAGTGACTTGAATGCAGGCTCGTCTTGCATCTCCCAAGAAGAAAGGATGTCTGAATCCCCTGTGGAGACCACAGAGAAACACCTAGTTCCCCACCTCATCGCGACCGCAGGCCTCACATCCTTTGAAAACTCCAGAGGTACGTGGAGATCAGTGCCTCCAAAGGAGACGATGCCTGACTCCTCGTGAAACTTGATAGGAGTCCCAGGATTCCTGTGGCACGTGGAAAGGGACCCTTGGTCTCCCGCCTCAGCTGGAGAGGCGTTCCAATTGCCCTGCCAAGCCTCGAGGAGAATCCCGAGTTGTGTCTCGCAACTAGGCAAGAGTCCTGACGTGGCTGAACAAACACGTGGGTGGAAGGGCCATCCCCGTCGTAACTCGAGAATATACCCCAGGTTCCCGCCGCAACTCGAGAAAAACCATGAGACTTCCCCCTCGCCGCGAGATGAGGCCCGATTCCCCTGCACTGCGTGCAGAGCAATTCCGTGTTGCACATCACACATGAAAGGAGCCTTGATTTCCTTGATGGCACTCCAGAGAAACCCCAAGAACACTGTTTCAAGGCTAGAGGGATCCTGAGGTCACTGTAGCAACACGAAAGAGC
The DNA here is from genome assembly GCF_910594005.1 of Cervus elaphus. NCBI lineage: Eukaryota > Metazoa > Chordata > Mammalia > Artiodactyla > Cervidae > Cervus > Cervus elaphus. The sequence continues at coordinate 7,041,764 of NC_057834.1, read as the reverse complement.
TCCGTGGGCCAAAAATCAACTCGAGATGAGATGTTAGTCCCTGGCTTCGACTCCAGAGGAATACCACCTTACCACAAGCACCTCAAGAGGAGGCTTCTCTCAGCTCTAGGTATGTGAGAGGGACCCTGAGTTTGCGGCCTCAAGTGGAATGGACACCGCGATGCCCTGACGCAAAATAAGGCTGGATATCCCTGCAGTGACTTGAATGCAGGCTCGTCTTGCATCTCCCAAGATGAAAGGATGTCTGAATCCCCTGTGGAGACCACAGAGAAAGACCTAGTTCCCCACCTCATCGCGACCGGAGGCCTCACATCCTTTGAAAACTCCAGAGGTACGCGGAGATCAGTGCCTCCAAAGGAGACGATGCCTGACTCCTCGTGAAACTTGATAGGAGTCCCAGGATTCCTGTTGCACGTGGAAAGGGACCCTTGGTCTCCCGCCTCAGCTGGAGAGGCGTCCCAATTGCCTTGCCAAGCCTCGAGGAGAATCCCGAGTTGTGTCTCGCAACTAGGCAAGAGTCCTGACGTGGCTGAACAAACACGTGTGTGGAAGGGCCATCCCCGTCGTAACTCGAGAATATACCCCAGGTTCCCGCCGCAACTCGAGAAAAACCATGAGACTTCCCCCTCGCCGCGAGATGAGGCCCGATTCCTCTGCACTGCGTGCAGAGCAATTCCGTGTTGCACATCACACATGAAAGGAGCCTTGATTTCCTTGATGGAACTCCAGAGAAACCCCAAGAACACTGTTTCAAGGCTAGAGGGATCCTGAGGTCACTGTAGCAACACGAAAGAGATCCGTGGACCAAGAATCAACACGAGATGAGAGGTTAGTCCCTGGCTTCGACTCCTGAGGAATACCACCTTACCACAAGCACCTCAAGAGGAGGCTTCTCTCAGCTCTAGGTATGTGAGAGGGATCCTGAGTTTGCGGCCTCAAGTGGAATGGACACCGTGATGCCCTGACTCGAAATAAGGCCGGATATCCCTGCAGTGACTTGAATGCAGGCTCGTCTTGCATCTCACAAGAAGAAAGGATGTCTGAATCCCCTGTGGAGACCACAGAGAAACACCTAGTTCCCCACCTCATCGCGACCGGAGGCCTCACATCCTTTGAAAACTCCAGAGGTACGCGGAGATCAGTGCCTCCAAAGGAGACGATGCCTGACTCCTCGTGAAACTTGATAGGAGTCCCAGGATTCCTGTGGCACGTGGAAAGGGACCCTTGGTCTCCCGCCTCAGCTGGAGAGGCGTCCCAATTGCCTTGCCAAGCCTCGAGGAGAATCCCGAGTTGTGTCTCGCAACTAGGCAAGAGTCCTGACGTGGCTGAACAAACACGTGTGTGGAAGGGCCATCCCCGTCGTAACTCGAGAATATACCCCAGGTTCCCGCCGCAACTCGAGAAAAACCATGAGACTTCCCCCTCGCCGCGAGATGAGGCCCGATTCCTCTGCACTGTGTGCAGAGCAATTCCGTCTTGCACATCACACATGAAAGGAGCCTTGATTTCCTTGATGGCACTCCAGAGAAACCCCAAGAACACTGTTTCAAGGCTAGAGGGATCCTGAGGTCACTGTAGCAACACGAAAGAGATCCGTGGACCAAGAATCAACACGAGATGAGAGGTTAGTCCCTGGCTTCGACTCCTGAGGAATACCACCTTACCACAAGCACCTCAAGAGGAGGCTTCTCTCAGCTCTAGGTATGTGAGAGGGATCCTGAGTTTGCGGCCTTAAGTGGAATGGACACCGTGATGCCCTGACTCGAAATAAGGCCGGATATCCCTGCAGTGACTTGAATGCAGGCTCGTCTTGCATCTCACAAGAAGAAAGGATGTCTGAATCCCCTGTGGAGACCACAGAGAAACACCTAGTTCCCCACCTCATCGCGACCGGAGGCCTCACATCCTTTGAAAACTCCAGAGGTACGCGGAGATCAGTGCCTCCAAAGGAGACGATGCCTGACTCCTCGTGAAACTTGATAGGAGTCCCAGGATTCTTGTGGCACGTGGAAAGGGACCCTTGGTCTCCCGCCTCAGCAGGAGAGGCGTTCCAATTGCCCTGCCAAGCCTCGAGGAGAATCCCGAGTTGTCCCTCGCAACTAGGCAGGAGTCCTGACGTCGCTGAAGAAACACGTGGATGGAAGGGCCATCCCCGTCGTAACTCGAGAATATACCCCAGGTTCCCGCCGCAACTCGAGAAAAACCATGAGACTTCCCCCTCGCCGCGAGATGAGGCCCGATTCCCCTGCACTGCGTGCAGAGCAATTCCGTGTTGCACATCACACATGAAAGGAGCCTTGATTTCCTTGATGGCACTCCAGAGAAACCCCAAAAACACTGTTTCAAGGATAGAGGGATCCTGAGGTCACTGTAGCAACACGAAAGAGCTCCGTGGGCCAAAAATCAACTCGAGATGAGAGGTTAGTCCCTGGCTTCGACTCCAGAGGCATACCACCTTACCACAGGCACCTCAAGAGGAGGCTTCTCTCAGCTCTAGGTATGTGAGAGGGACCCTGAGTTTGCGGCCTCAAGTGGAATGGACACCGCGATGCCCTGACTCGAAATAAGGCCGGATATCCCTGCAGTGACTTCAATGGAGGCTCGTCTTGCATCTCCCAGGACGAAAGGATGTCTGAATCCCCTGTGGAGACCACAGAGAAAGACTTAGTTCCCCACCTCATCGCGACCGATAGCCTCACATCCTTTGAAAACTCCAGAGGTACGCGGAGATCATTGCCTCCAAAGGAGACGACGCCTGACTCCTCGTGAATCTTGATAGGAGTCCCAGGATTCCTGTGGCACTTGGAAAGGGACACTTGGTCTCCCGCCTCAGCTGGAGAGGCGTCCCAATTGCCCTGCCAAGCCTCGAGGAGAATCCCGAGTTGTCCCTCGCAACTAGGCAGGAGTCCTGACGTGGCTGAACAAACACGTGGGTGGAAGGGCCATCCCCGTCGTAACTCGAGAATATACCCCAGGTTCCCGCCGCAACTCGGGAAAAACCATGAGATTTCCCCCTCGCCGCGAGATGAGGCCCGATTCCCCTGCACTGCGTGCAGAGCAATTCCGTGTTGCACATCACACATGAAAGGAGCCTTGATTTCCTTGATGGCACTCCAGAGAAACCCCAAGAACACTGTTTCAAGGCTAGAGGGATCCTGAGGTCACTGTAGCAACACGAAAGATCTCCGTGGGCCAAAAATCAACTCGAGATGAGAGGTTAGTCCCTGGCTTCGACTCCAGAGGAATACCGCCTTACCACAAGCACCTCAAGAGGAGGCTTCTCTCAGCTCTAGGTATGTGAGAGGGACCCTGAGTTTGCGGCCTCAAGTGGAATGGACACCGCGATGCCCTGACGCGAAATAAGGCTGGATATCCCTGCAGTGACTTGAATGCAGGCTCGTCTTGCATCTCCCAAGATGAAAGGATGTCTGAATCCCCTGTGGAGACCACAGAGAAAGACATAGTTCCCCACCTCATCGCGACCGGAGGCCTCACAGCCTTTGAAAACTCCAGAGGTACGCGGAGATCAGTGCCTCCAAAGAGACGATGCCTGACTCCTCGTGAAAATTGATAGGAGTCCCAGGATTCCTGTGGCACGTGGAAAGGGACCCTTGGTCTCCCGCCTCAGCTGGAGAGGCGTCCCAATTGCCTTGCCAAGCCTCGAGGAGAATACCGAGTTGTGTCTCGCAACTAGGCAGGAGTCCTGACGTGGCTGAACAAACACGTGGGTGGAAGGGCCATCCCCGTCGTAACTCGAGAACATACCCCAGGTTCCCGCCGCAACTCGAGAAAAACCATGAGACTTCCCACTCAACGCGAGATGAGGCCCGATTCCCCTGTACTGCGTGCAGAGCAATTCCGTCTTGCACATCACACATGAAAGGAGCCTTGATTTCCTTGATGGCACTCCAGAGAAACCCCAAGAACACTGTTTCAAGGATAGAGGGATCCTGAGGTCACTGTAGCAACACGAAAGAACTCTGTGGACCAAAAATCAACTCGAAAAGAGAGGTTAGTCCCTGGATTCGTCTCCAAAGGAATACCACCTTACCACAAGCACCTCAAGAGGAGGCTTCTCTCAGCTCTAGGTATGTGAGAGGGACCCTGAATTTGCGGCCTCAAGTGGAATGGACACCGCGATGCCCTGACTCGAAATAAGGCCGGATATCCCTGCAGTGACTTCAATGCAGGCTCGTCTTGCATCTCCCAGGACGAAAGGATGTCTGAATCCCCTGTGGAAAGCACAGAGAAAGACTTTGTTCCCCTCCTCATCGCGACCGATAGCGTCACATCCTTTGAAAACTCCAGAGGTACGCGGAGATCAGTGCCTCCAAAGGAGACGATGCCTGACTCCTCGTGAAACTTGATAGGAGACCCAGGATTCCTGTGGCACGTGGAAAGGGACCCTTGCTCTCAAGCCTCAGCTGGAGAGGCGTCCCAATTGCCCTGCCAAGCCTCGAGGAGAATCCCGAGTTGTCCCTCGCAACTAGGCAGGAGTCCTGACGTCGCTGAAGAAACACGTGGGTGGAAGGGCCATCCCCGTCGTAACTCGAGAATATACCCCAGGTTCTCGCCGCAACTCGAGAAAAACCATGAGACTTCCCCCTCGCCGCGAGATGAGGCCCGATTTCCCTGCACTGCGTGCAGAGCAATTCCGTGTTGCACATCACACATGAAAGGAGCCTTGATTTCCTTGATGGCACTCCAGAGAAACCCCAAGAACACTGTTTCAAGGCCAGAGGGATCCTGAGGTCACTGTAGCAACACGAAAGAGCTCCGTGGGCCAAAAATCAACTCGAGATGAGAGGTTAGTCCCTGGCTTCGACTCCAGAGGAATACCACCTTACCACAAGCACCTCAAGAGGAGGCTTCTCTCAGCTCTAGGTATGTGAGAGGGACCCTGAGTTTGCGGCCTCAAGTGGAATGGACACCGTGATGCCCTGACGCGAAATAAGGCTGGATATCCCTGCAGTGACTTGAATGCAGGCTCGTCTTGCATCTCCGAAGATGAAAGGATGTCTGAATCCCCTGTGGAGACCACAGAGAAACACCTAGTTCCCCACCTCATCGCGACCGATAGCCTCACATCCTTTGAAAACTTCAGAGGTACGCGGAGATCAGTGCCTCCAAAGGAGACGATTCCTGACTCCTCGTGAAACTTGATAGGAGTCCCAGGATTCCTGTGGCACGTGGAAAGGGACACTTGGTCTCCCGTCTCAGCTGGAGAGGCATCCCAATTGCCCTGCCAAGCCTCGAGGAGAATCCCGAGTTGTCCCTCGCAACTAGGCAGGAGTCCTGACGTGACTGAAGAAACACGTGGGTGGAAGGGCCATTCCCGTCGTAACTCGAGAATATACCCCAGGTTCCCGCCGTAACTCGAGAAAAACCATGAGACTTCCCCCTCGATGCGTGATGAGGCCCGATTCCCCTGTACTGCGTGCAGAGCAATTCCGTCTTGCACATCACACATGAAAGGAGCCTTGATTTCCTTGATGGCACTCCAGAGAAACCCCAAGAACACTGTTTCAAGGCTAGAGGGATCCTGAGGTCACTGTAGCAACACGAAAGAACTCTGTGGACCAAAAATCAACTCGAAAAAATGGTTAGTCCCTGGATTCGTCTACAGAGGAATATCACCTTACCACAAGCACCTCAAGAGGAGGCTTCTCTCAGCTCTAGGTATGTGAGAGGGACCCTGAGTTTGCGACCTCAAGTGGAATGGACACCGCGATGCCCTGACTCGAAATAAGGCTGGATATCCCTGCAGTGACTTGAATGCAGGCTCTTCTTGCATCTCCCAAGATGAAAGGATGTCTGAATCCCCTGTAGAGACCACAGAGAAAGACCTAGTTCCCCACCTCATCGCGACCGGAGGCCTCACATCCTTTGAAAACTCCAGAGGTACGCGGAGATCAGTGCCTCCAAAGGAGACGATGCCTGACTCCTCGTGAAACTTGATAGGAGTCCCAGGATTCCTGTGGCACGTGGAAAGGGACCCTTGGTCTCCCGCCTCAGCTGGAGAGGCGTCCCAATTGCCTTGTCAAGCCTCGAGGAGAATCCCGAGTTGTGTCTCACAACTAGGCAGGAGTCCTGACGTGGCTGATCAAACACGTGTGTGGAAGGGCCATCCCCGTCGTAACTCGAGAATATACCCCAGGTTCCCGCCGCAACTCGAGAAAAACCATGAGACTTCCCTCTCGCCGCGAGATGAGGCCCGATTCCCCTGCACTGCGCGCAGAGCAATTCTGTGTTGCACATCACACATGAAAGGAGCCTTGATTTCCTTGATGGCACTCCAGAGAAACCCCAAGAACACTGTTTCAAGGCTAGAGGGATCCTGAGGTCACTGTAGCAACACGAAAGAACTCTGTGGACCAAAAATCAACTCGAAAAGAGAGGTTAGTCCCTGGCTTCGTCTCCAGAGGAATACCACCTTACCACAAGCACCTCAAGAGGAGGCTTCTCTCAGCTCTAGGTATGTGAGAGGGACCCTGAGTTTGCGGCCTCAAGTGGAATGGACACCGCGATGCCCTGACGCGAAATAAGGCCGGATATCCCTGCAGTGACTTGAATGCAGGCTCGTCTTGCATCTCCCAGGACGAAAGGATGTCTGAATCCCCTGTGGAAAGCACAGAGAAAGACTTAGTTCCCCACCTCATCGCGACCGATAGCCTCACATCCTTTGAAAACTCCAGAGGTACGCGGAGATCAGTGCCTCCAAAGGAGACGATGCCTGACTCCTCGTGAAACTTGATAGGAGTCCCAGGATTCCTGTGGCACGTGGAAAGGGACCCTTGGTCTCCCGCCTCAGCTGGAGAGGCGTCCCAATTGCCTTGCCAAGCTTCGAGGAGAATCCCGAGTTGTGTCTCGCAACTAGGCAAGAGTCCTGACGTGGCTGAACAAACACGTGTGTGGAAGGGCCATCCCCGTCGTAACTCGAGAATATACCCCAGGTTCCCGCCGCAACTCGAGAAAAACCATGAGACTTCCCCCTCGCCGCGAGATGAGGCCCGATTCCCCTGCACTGCGTGCACAGCAATTCTGTGTTGCACATCACACATGAAAGGAGCCTTGATTTCCTTCATGGCACTCCAGATAAACCCCAAGAACACTGTTTCAAGGCTAGAGGGATCCTGAGGTCACTGTAGCAACAAGAAAGAGCTCCGTGGACCAAAAATCAACTCGAGATGAGAGGTTAGTCCCTGGCTTCGACTCCAGAGGAATACCACCTTACCACAAGCACCTCAAGAGGAGGCTTCTCTCAGCTCTAGGTATGTGAGAGGGACCTTGAGTTTGCGGCCTCAAGTGGAATGGACACCACGATGCCCTGACTCGAAATAAGGCCGGATATCCCTGCAGTGACTGGAATGCAGGCTCGTCTTGCATCTCCCAAGACGAAAGGGTGTCTGAATCCCCTGTGGAGACCACAGAGAAACACCTAGTTCCCCACCTCATCGCGACCGCAGGCCTCACATCCTTTGAAAACTCCAGAGGTACGCGGAGATCAGTGCCTCCAAAGGAGACGATGCCTGACTCCTCGTGAACCTTGATAGGAGACCCAAGATTCCTGTGGCACGTGGAAAGGGACCCTTGGTCTCCCGCCTCAGCTGGAGAGGCGTCCCAATTGCCCTGCAAAGCCTCGAGGAGAATCCCGAGTTGTCCCTCGCAACTAGGCAGGAGTCCTGACGTCGCTGAAGAAACACGTGGGTGGAAGGGCCATCCCCGTCGTAACTCGAGAATATACCCCAGGTTCCCGCCGCAACTCGAGAAAAACCATGAGACTTCCCCCTCGCCGCGAGATGAGGCCCGATTCCCCTGCACTGCGTGCAGAGCAATTCCGTGTTGCACATCACACATGAAAGGAGCCTTGATTTCCTTGATGGCACTCCAGAGAAACACCAAGAACACTGTTTCTAGGCTAGAGGGATCCTGAGGTCACTGTAGCAACACGAAAGAGCTCCGTGGACCAAGATTCAACAAGAGATGAGAGATTAGTCCCTGGCTTCGACTCCTGAGGAATACGACCTTACCACAAGCACCTCAAGAGGAGGCTTCTCTCAGCTCTAGGTATGTGAGAGGGACCCTGAGTTTGTGGCCTCAAGTGGAATGGACACCGCGATGCCCTGACTCGAAATAAGGCCGGATATCCCTACAGTGACTTCAATGCAGGCTCGTCTTGCATCTCCCAGGACGAAAGGATGTCTGAATCCCCTGTGGAAAGCACAGAGAAAGACTTAGTTGCCCACCTCATCGCGACCGATACCCTCACATCCTTTGAAAACTCCAGAGGTACGCGGAGATCAGTGCCTCCAAAGGAGACGATGCCTGACTCCTCGTGAAACTTGATAGGAGTCCCAGGATTCCTGTGGCACGTGGAAAGGGACCCTTGTTCTCCCGCCTCAGCTGGAGAGGCGTCGCAATTGCCCTGCCAAGCCTCGAGGAGAATCCCGAGTTGTCCCTTGCAACTAGGCAGGAGTCCTGACGTGGCTGAACAAACACGTGGGTGGAAGGGCCATCCCCGTCGTAACTCGAGAATATACCCCAGGTTCGCGCCGCAACTCGAGAAAAACCATGAGACTTCCCCCTCGATGCGAGATGAGGCCCGATTCCCCTGTACTGCGTGCAGAGCAATTCCGTCTTGCACATCACACATGAAAGGAGCCTTGATTTCCTTGATGGCACTCCAGAGAAACCCCAAGAACACTGTTTCAAGGCTAGAGGGATCCTGAGGTCACTGTAGCAACACGAAAGAACTCTGTGGACCAAAAATCAACTCGAAAAGAGAGGTTAGTCCCTGGATTCGTCTCCAGAGGAATACCACCTTACCACAAGCACCTCAAGAGGAGGCTTCTCTCAGCTCTAGGTATGTGAGAGGGACACTGAGTTTGCGGCCTCAAGTGGAATGGACACCGCGATGCCCTGACTCGAAATAAGGCCGGATATCCCTGCAGTGACTTCAATGCAGGCTCGTCTTGCATCTCCCAGGACGAAAGGATGTCTGAATCCCCTGTGGAAAGCACAGAGAAAGACTTTGTTCCCCACCTCATCGCGACCGATAGCCTCACATCCTTTGAAAGCTCCAGAGGTACGCGGAGATCAGTGCCTCCAAAGGAGACGATGCCTGACTCCTCGTGAAACTTGATAGGAGTCCCAGGATTCCTGTGGCACTTGGAAAGGGACACTTGGTCTCCCGCCTCAGCTGGAGAGGCGTCCCAATTGCCCTGCCAAGCCTCGAGGAGAATCCAGAGTTGTCCCTCGCAACTAGGCAGGAGTCCTGACGTCGCTGAAGAAACACGTGGGTGGAAGGGCCATCCCCGTCGTAACTCGAGAATATACCCCAGGTTCCCGCCGCAACTCGAGAAAAACAATGAGACTTCCCCCTCGCCGCGAGATGAGGCCCGATTCCCCTGCACTGCGTGCAGAGCAATTCCGAGTTGCACATCACACATGAAAGGAGCCTTGATTTCCTTGATGGCACTCCAGAGAAACCCCAAGAACACTGTTTCAAGGCTAGAGGGATCCTGAGGTCACCGTAGCAACACGAAAGAGCTCCGTGGGCCAAAAATCAACTCGAGATGAGAGGTTAGTCCCTGGCTTCGACTCCAGAGGAATACCACCTTACCACAAGCACCTCAAGAGGAGGCTTCTCTCAGCTCTAGGTATGTGAGAGGGACCCTGAGTTTGCGGCCTCAAGTGTAATGGACACCGCGATGCCCTGACGCGAAATAAGGCTGGATATCCCTGCAGTGACTTGAATGCAGGCTCGTCTTGCATCTCCCAAGATGAAAGGATGTCTGAATCCCCTGTGGAGACCACAGAGAAAGACCTAGTTCCCCACCTCATCGGGACCGGAGGCCTCACATCCTTTGAAAACTCCAGAGGTACGCGGAGATCAGTGCCTCCAAAGGAGACGATGCCTGACTCCTCGTGAAACTTGATAGGAGTCCCAGGATTACTGTGGCACGTGGAAAGGGACCCTTGGTCTCCCGCCTCAGCTGGAGAGGCGTCCCAATTGCCTTGCCAAGCCTCGAGGAGAATCCCGAGTTGTGTCTCGCAACTAGGCAAGAGTCCTGACGTGGCTGAACAAACACGTGTGTGGAAGGGCCATCCCCGTCGTAACTCGAGAATATACCCCAGGTTCCCGCCGCAACTCGAGAAAAACCATGAGACTTCCCCCTCGCCGCGAGATGAGGCCCGATTCCCCTGCACTGCGTGCAGAGCAATTCCGTGTTGCACATCACACATGAAAGGAGCCTTGATTTCCTTGATGGCACTCCAGAGAAACACCAAGAACACTGTTTCTAGGCTAGAGGGATCCTGAGGTCACTGTAGCAACACGAAAGAGCTCCGTGGACCAAGATTCAACAAGAGATGAGAGATTAGTCCCTGGCTTCGACTCCTGAGGAATACGACCTTACCACAAGCACCTCAAGAGGAGGCTTCTCTCAGCTCTAGGTATGTGAGAGGGACCCTGAGTTTGTGGCCTCAAGTGGAATGGACACCGCGATGCCCTGACTCGAAATAAGGCCGGATATCCCTACAGTGACTTCAATGCAGGCTCGTCTTGCATCTCCCAGGACGAAAGGATGTCTGAATCCCCTGTGGAAAGCACAGAGAAAGACTTAGTTGCCCACCTCATCGCGACCGATACCCTCACATCCTTTGAAAACTCCAGAGGTACGCGGAGATCAGTGCCTCCAAAGGAGACGATGCCTGACTCCTCGTGAAACTTGATAGGAGTCCCAGGATTCCTGTGGCACGTGGAAAGGGACCCTTGTTCTCCCGCCTCAGCTGGAGAGGCGTCGCAATTGCCCTGCCAAGCCTCGAGGAGAATCCCGGGTTGTCCCTTGCAACTAGGCAGGAGTCCTGACGTGGCTGAACAAACACGTGGGTGGAAGGGCCATCCCCGTCGTAACTCGAGAATATACCCCAGGTTCGCGCCGCAACTCGAGAAAAACCATGAGACTTCCCCCTCGATGCGAGATGAGGCCCGATTCCCCTGTACTGCGTGCAGAGCAATTCCGTGTTGCACATCACACATGAAAGGAGCCTTGATTTCCTTGATGGCACTCCAGAGAAACCCCAAGAACACTGTTTCAAGGCTAGAGGGATCCTGAGGTCACTGTAGCAACACGAAAGAACTCTGTGGACCAAAAATCAACTCGAAAAGAGAGGTTAGTCCCTGGATTCGTCTCCAGAGGAATACCACCTTACCACAAGCACCTCAAGAGGAGGCTTCTCTCAGCTCTAGGTATGTGAGAGGGACACTGAGTTTGCGGCCTCAAGTGGAATGGACACCGCGATGCCCTGACTCGAAATAAGGCCGGATATCCCTGCAGTGACTTCAATGCAGGCTCGTCTTGCATCTCCCAGGACGAAAGGATGTCTGAATCCCCTGTGGAAAGCACAGAGAAAGACTTTGTTCCCCACCTCATCGCGACCGATAGCCTCACATCCTTTGAAAGCTCCAGAGGTACGCGGAGATCAGTGCCTCCAAAGGAGACGATGCCTGACTCCTCGTGAAACTTGATAGGAGTCCCAGGATTCCTGTGGCACTTGGAAAGGGACACTTGGTCTCCCGCCTCAGCTGGAGAGGCGTCCCAATTGCCCTGCCAAGCCTCGAGGAGAATCCAGAGTTGTCCCTCGCAACTAGGCAGGAGTCCTGACGTCGCTGAAGAAACACGTGGGTGGAAGGGCCATCCCCGTCGTAACTCGAGAATATACCCCAGGTTCCCGCCGCAACTCGAGAAAAACCATGAGACTTCCCCCTCGCCGCGAGATGAGGCCCGATTCCCCTGCACTGCGTGCAGAGCAATTCCGTGTTGCACATCACACATGAAAGGAGCCTTGATTTCCTTGATGGCACTCCAGAGAAACCCCAAGAACACTGTTTCAAGGCTAGAGGGATCCTGAGGTCACCGTAGCAACACGAAAGAGCTCCGTGGGCCAAAAATCAACTCGAGATGAGAGGTTAGTCCCTGGCTTCGACTCCAGAGGAATACCACCTTACCACAAGCACCTCAAGAGGAGGCTTCTCTCAGCTCTAGGTATGTGAGAGGGACCCTGAGTTTGCGGCCTCAAGTGTAATGGACACCGCGATGCCCTGACGCGAAATAAGGCTGTATATCCCTGCAGTGACTTGAATGCAGGCTCGTCTTGCATCTCCCAAGATGAAAGGATGTCTGAATCCCCTGTGGAGACCACAGAGAAAGACCTAGTTCCCCACCTCATCGGGACCGGAGGCCTCACATCCTTTGAAAACTCCAGAGGTACGCGGAGATCAGTGCCTCCAAAGGAGACGATGCCTGACTCCTCGTGAAACTTGATAGGAGTCCCAGGATTACTGTGGCACGTGGAAAGGGACCCTTGGTCTCCCGCCTCAGCTGGAGAGGCGTCCCAATTGCCTTGCCAAGCCTCGAGGAGAATCCCGAGTTGTGTCTCGCAACTAGGCAAGAGTCCTGACGTGGCTGAACAAACACGTGTGTGGAAGGGCCATCCCCGTCGTAACTCGAGAATATACCCCAGGTTCCCGCCGCAACTCGAGAAAAACCATGAGACTTCCCCCTCGCCGCGAGATGAGGCCCGATTCCCCTGCACTGCGTGCAGAGCAATTCTGTGTTGCACATCACACATGAAAGGAGCCTTGATTTCCTTCATAGCACTCCAGAGAAACCCCAAGAACACTGTTTCAAGGCTAGAGGGATCCTGAAGTAACTGTAGCAACACGAAAGAGCTCCGTGGACCAAGAATCAACACGAGATGAGAGGTTAGTCCCTGGCTTCGACTCCTGAGGAATACCACCTTACCACAAGCACCTCAAGAGGAGGCTTCTCTCAGCTCTAGGTATGTGAGAGGGACCCTGAGTTTGTGGCCTCAAGTGGAATGGACACCGCGATGCCCTGACTCGAAATAAGGCCGGATATCCCTGCAGTGACTTCAATGCAGGCTCGTCTTGCATCTCCCAGGACGAAAGGATGTCTGAATCCCCTGTGGAAAGCACAGAGAAAGACTTAGTTGCCCACCTCATCGCGACCGATACCCTCACATCCTTTGAAAACTCCAGAGGTACGCGGAGATCAGTGCCTCCAAAGGAGACGATGCCTGACTCCTCGTGAAACTTGATAGGAGTCCCAGGATTCCTGTGGCACGTGGAAAGGGACCCTTGGTCTCCCGCCTCAGCTGGAGAGGCGTTCCAATTGCCCTGCCAAGCCTCGAGGAGAATCCCGAGTTGTCCCTTGCAACTAGGCAGGAGTCCTGACGTGGCTGAACAAACACGTGGGTGGAAGGGCCATCCCCGTCGTAACTCGAGAATATACCCCAGGTTCGCGCCGCAACTCGAGAAAAACCATGAGACTTCCCCCTCGATGCGAGATGAGGCCCGATTCCCCTGTACTGCGTGCAGAGCAATTCCGTCTTGCACATCACACATGAAAGGAGCCTTGATTTCCTTGATGGCACTCCAGAGAAACCCCAAGAACACTGTTTCAAGGCTAGAGGGATCCTGAGGTCACTGTAGCAACACGAAACAACTCTGTGGACCAAAAATCAACTCGAAAAGAGAGGTTAGTCCCTGGATTCGTCTCCAGAGGAATACCACCTTACCACAAGCACCTCAAGAGGAGGCTTCTCTCAGCTCTAGGTATGTGAGAGGGACACTGAGTTTGCGGCCTCAAGTGGAATGGACACCGCGATGCCCTGACTCGAAATAAGGCCGGATATCCCTGCAGTGACTTCAATGCAGGCTCGTCTTGCATCTCCCAGGACGAAAGGATGTCTGAATCCCCTGTGGAAAGCACAGAGAAAGACTTTGTTCCCCACCTCATCGCGACCGATAGCCTCACATCCTTTGAAAGCTCCAGAGGTACGCGGAGATCAGTGCCTCCAAAGGAGACGATGCCTGACTCTTCGTGAAACTTGATAGGAGTCCCAGGATTCCTGTGGCACTTGGAAAGGGACACTTGGTCTCCCGCCTCAGCTGGAGAGGCGTCCCAATTGCCCTGCCAAGCCTCGAGGAGAATCCAGAGTTGTCCCTCGCAACTAGGCAGGAGTCCTGACGTCGCTGAAGAAACACGTGGGTGGAAGGGCCATCCCCGTCGTAACTCGAGAATATACCCCAGGTTCCCGCCGCAACTCGAGAAAAACAATGAGACTTCCCCCTCGCCGCGAGATGAGGCCCGATTCCCCTGCACTGCGTGCAGAGCAATTCCGTGTTGCACATCACACATGAAAGGAGCCTTGATTTCCTTGATGGCACTCCAGAGAAACCCCAAGAACACTGTTTCAAGGCTAGAGGGATCCTGAGGTCACCGTAGCAACACGAAAGAGCTCCGTGGGCCAAAAATCAACTCGAGATGAGAGGTTAGTCCCTGGCTTCGACTCCAGAGGAATACCACCTTACCACAAGCACCTCAAGAGGAGGCTTCTCTCAGCTCTAGGTATGTGAGAGGGACCCTGAGTTTGCGGCCTCAAGTGTAATGGACACCGCGATGCCCTGACGCGAAATAAGGCTGGATATCCCTGCAGTGACTTGAATGCAGGCTCGTCTTGCATCTCCCAAGATGAAAGGATGTCTGAATCCCCTGTGGAGACCACAGAGAAAGACCTAGTTCCCCACCTCATCGCGACCGGAGGCCTCACATCCTTTGAAAACTCCAGAGGTACGCGGAGATCAGTGCCTCCAAAGGAGACGATGCCTGACTCCTCGTGAAACTTGATAGGAGTCCCAGGATTACTGTGGCACGTGGAAAGGGACCCTTGGTCTCCCGCCTCAGCTGGAGAGGCGTCCCAATTGCCTTGCCAAGTCTCGAGGAGAATCCCGAGTTGTGTCTCGCAACTAGGCAAGAGTCCTGACGTGGCTGAACAAACACGTGTGTGGAAGGGCCATCCCCGTCGTAACTCGAGAATATACCCCAGGTTCCCGCCGCAACTCGAGAAAAACCATGAGACTTCCCCCTCGCCGCGAGATGAGGCCCGATTCCCCTGCACTGCGTGCAGAGCAATTCTGTGTTGCACATCACACATGAAAGGAGCCTTGATTTCCTTCATGGCACTCCAGAGAAACCCCAAGAACACTGTTTCAAGGCTAGAGGGATCCTGAGGTCACTGTAGCAACACGAAAGAGCTCCGTGGACCAAAAATCAACTCGAGATGAGAGGTTAGTCCCTAGCTTCGACTCCAGAGGAATACCACCTTACCACAAGCACCTCAAGAGGAGGCTTCTCTCAGCTCTAGGTATGTGAGAGGGACCCTGAGTTTGCAGCCTCAAGTGGAATGGACACCACGATGACCTGACTCGAAATAAGGCCGGATATCCCTGCAGTGACTGGAATGCAGGCTCGTCTTGCATCTCCCAAGACGAAAGGGTGTCTGAATCCCCTGTGGAGACCACAGAGAAAGACCTAGTTCCACACCTCATCGCGACAGGAGGCCTCAAATCCTTTGAAAACTCCTGAGGTATGCGGAGATCAGTGCCTCCAAAGGAGACGATGCCTGACTCCTCGTGAAACTTAATAGGAGACCCAGGATTCCTGTGGCACGTGGAAAGGGACACTTGGTCTCCCGTCACAGCTGGAGAGGCGTCCCAATTGCCCTGCAAAGCCTCGAGGAGAATCCCGAGTTGTCCCTCGCAACTAGGCAGGAGTCCTGACATGGCTGAACACACACGTGTGTGGAAGGGCCATCCCCATCGTAACTCGAGAATATACCCCAGGTTCCCGCCGCAACTCGAGAAAAACCATGAGACTTCCCCCTTGCTGCGAAATGAGGCCCGATTCCCCTGCACTGCGTGCAGAGCAATTCCGTGTTGCACATCACACATGAAAGGAGCCTTGATTTCCTTGATGGCACTCCAGAGAAACCCCAAGAACACTGTTTCAAGGCTAGAGGGATCCTGAGGTCACTGTAGCAACACGAAAGAGCTCCGTGGACCAAGAATCAACACGAGATGAGAGGTTAGTCCCTGGCTTCGACTCCTGAGGAATACCACCTTACCACAAGCACCTCAAGAGGAGGCTTCTCTCAGCTCTAGGTATGTGAGAGGGATCCTGAGTTTGCGGCCTCAAGTGGAATGGACACCGCGATGCCCTGACTCGAAATAAGGCCGGATATCCCTGCAGTGACTTGAATGCAGGCTCGTCTTGCATCTCCCAAGAAGAAAGGATGTCTGAATCCCCTGTGGAGACCACAGAGAAACACCTAGTTCCCCACCTCATCGCGACCGATTGCCTCACATCCTTTGAAAACTCCAGAGGTACGCGGAGATCAGTGCCTCCAAAGGAGACGATGCCTGACTCCTCGTGAAACTTGATAGGAGTCCCAGGATTCTTGTGGCACGTGGAAAGGGAGCCTTGGTCTCCTGCCTCAGCTGGAGAGGCGTTCCAATTGCCCTGCCAAGCCTCGAGGAGAATCCCGAGTTGTCCCTCGCAACTAGGCAGGAGTCCTGACGTGGCTGAGCAAACACGTGTGTGGAAGGGCCATCCCCGTCGTAACTCGAGAATATACCCCAGGTTCCCGCCGCAACTCGAGAAAAACCATGAGACTTCCCCCTCGATGCGAGATGAGGCCCGATTCCCCTGTACTGCGTGCAGAGCAATTCCGTCTTGCACATCACACATGAAAGGAGCCTTGATTTCCTTGATGGCACTCCAGAGAAACCCCAAGAACACTGTTTCAAGGCTAGAGGGATCCTGAAGTCACTGTAGCAACACGAAAGAGCTCCGTGGGCCAAAAATCAACTCGAGATGAGAGGTTAGTCCCTGGCTTCGACTCCAGAGGAATACCACCTTACCACAAGCACCTCAAGAGGAGGCTACTCTCAGCTCTAGGTATGTGAGAGGGACCCTGATTTTGCGGCCTCAAGTGGAATGGACACCGCGATGCCCTGACGCGAAATAAGGCTGGATATCCCTGCAGTGACTTAAATGCAGGCTCGTCTTGCATCTCCCAAGATGAAAGGATGTCTGAATCCCCTGTGGAGACCACAGAGAAAGACCTAGTTCCCCACCTCATCGCGACCGGAGGCCTCACATCCTTTGAAAACTCCAGAGGTATGCGGAGATCAGTGCCTCCAAAGGAGACGATGCCTGACTCCTCGTGAAACTTGATAGGAGACCCAGGATTCCTGTGGCACGTGGAAAGGGACCCTTGGTCTCCCTCCTCAGCTGGAGAGGCGTCCCAATTGCCTTGAAAAGCCTCGAGGAGAATCCCGAGTTGTGTCTCGCAACTAGGCAAGAGTCCTGACGTGGCTGAACAAACACGTGTGTGGAAGGGCCATCCTCGTCGTACCTCGAGAATATACCCCAGGTTCCCGCCGCAACTCGAGAAAAACCATGAGACTTCCCCTTCGCCGCGAGATGAGGCCCGATTCCCCTGCACTGCGTGCACAGCAATTCCGTGTTGCACATCACACATGAAAGGAGCCTTGATTTCCTTCATGGCACTCCAGAGAAACCCCAAGAACACTGTTTCAAGGCTAGAGGGATCCTGAGGTCACTGTAGCAACACGAAAGAGCTCCGTGGACCAAGAATCAACTCGAGATGAGAGGTTAGTCCCTGGCTTCGACTCCTGAGGAATACCACCTTACCACAAGCACCTCAAGAGAAGGCTTCTCTCAGCTCTAGGTATGTGAGAGGGACCCTGAGTTTGCGGCCTCAAGTGGAATGGACACCACGATGCCCTGACTTGAAATAAGGCCGGATATCCCTGCAGTGACTGGAATGCAGGCTCGTCTTGCATCTCCCAAGACGAAAGGGTGTCTGAATCCCCTGTGGAGACCACAGAGAAAGACCTAGTTCCCCAACTCATCGCGACAGGAGGCCTCAAACCTTTGAAAACTCCAGAGGTATGCGGAGATCAGTGCCTCCAAAGGAGACGATGCCTGACTCCTGGTGAAACTTGATAGGAGACCCAGGATTCCTGTGGCAGGTGGAAAGGGACCCTTGGTCTCCCGTCTCAGCTGGAGAGGCGTCCCAATTGCCCTGCAAAGCCTCGAGGAGAATCCCGAGTTGTCCCTCGCAACTAGGCAGGAGTCCTGACGTCGCTGAAGAAACACGTGGGTGGAAGGGCCATCCCCGTCGTAACTCGAGAATATATCCCAGGTTCCCGCTGCAACTCGAGAAAAACCGTGAGACTTCCCCCTCGTCGCGAGATGAGGCCCGATTCCGCTGCACTGCGTGCAGAGCAATTCCGTCTTGCACATCACACATGAAAGGAGCCTTGATTTCCTTAATGGAACTCCAGAGAAACCCCAAGAACACTGTTTCAAGGCTAGAGGGATCCTGAGGTCACTGTAGCAACACGAAAGAGCTCCGTGGACCAAGATTCAACAAGAGATGAGAGATTAGTCCCTGGCTTCGACTCCTGAGGAATACCACCTTACCACAAGCACCTCAAGAGGAGGCTTCTCTCAGCTCTTGGTATGTGAGAGGGACCCTGAGTTTGTGGCCTCAAGTGGAATGGACACCGCGATGCCCTGACTCGAAAAAAGGCCGGATATCCCTGCAGTGACTTGAATGCAGGCTCGTCTTGCATCTCCCAGGACGAAAGGATGTCTGAATCCCGTGTGGAAAGCACAGAGAAAGACTTAGTTGCCCACCTCATCGCGACCGATACCCTCACATCCTTTGAAAACTCCAGAGGTACGCGGAGATCAGTGCCTCCAAAGGAGACGATGCCTGACTCCTCGTGAAACTTGATAGGAGTCCCAGGATTCCTGTGGCACGTGGAAAGGGACCCTTGGTCTCCCGCCTCAGCTGGAGAGGCGTCCCAATTGCCTTGCCAAGCCTCGAGGAGAATCCCGAGTTGTGTCTCGCAACTAGGCAAGAGTCCTGACGTGGCTGAACAAACACGTGTGTGGAAGGGCCATCCCCGTCGTAACTCGAGAATATACCCCAGGTTCCCGCCGCAACTCGAGAAAAACCATGAGACTTCCCCCTCGCCGCGAGATGAGGCTCGATTCCCCTGCACTGCGTGCAGATTAATTCTGTGTTGCACATCACACATGAAAGGAGCCTTGATTTCCTACATGGCACTCCAGAGAAACCCCAAGAACACTGTTTCAAGGCTAGAGGGATCCTGAGGTCATTGTAGCAACACGAAAGAGCTCCGTGGACCAAAAATCAACTCGAGATGAGAGGTTAGTCCCTAGCTTCGACTCCAGAGGAATACCACCTTACCACAAGCACCTCAAGAGGAGGCTTCTCTCAGCTCTAGGTATGTGAGAGGGACCCTGAGTTTGCGGCCTCAAGTGGAATGGACACCACGATGACCTGACTCGAAATAAGGCCGGATATCCCTGCAGTGACTTGAATGCAGGCTCGTCTTGCATCTCCCAAGAAGAAAGGATGTCTGAATCCCCTGTGGAGACCACAGAGAAACACCTAGTTCCCCACCTCATCGCGACCGATAGCCTCACATCCTTTGAAAACTCCAGAGGTACGCGGAGATCAGTGCCTCCAAAGGAGACGATGCCTGACTCCTCGTGAAACTTGATAGGAGTCCCAGGATTCTTGTGGCACGTGGAAAGGGAGCCTTGGTCTCCTGCCTCAGCTGGAGAGGCGTTCCAATTGCCCTGCCAAGCCTCGAGGAGAATCCCGAGTTGTCCCTCGCAACTAGGCAGGAGTCCTGACGTCGCTGAAGAAACACGTGGGTGGAAGGGCCATCCCCGTCGTAACTGGAGAATATACCCCAGGTTCCCGCCGCAACTCGAGAAAAACCATGAGACTTCCCCTTCGCCGCGAGATGAGGCCCGATTCCCCTGCACTGCGTGCACAGCCATTCCGTGTTGCACATCACACATGAAAGGAGCCTTGATTTCCTTCATGGCACTCCAGAGAAACCCCAAGAACACTGTTTCAAGGCTAGAGGGATCCTGAGGTCACTCTAGCAACACGAAAGAACTCTGTGGACCAAAAATCAACTCGAGATGAGAGGTAAGTCCCTGGCTTCGACTCCAGAGGAATACCACCTTAACACAAGCACCTCAAGAGGAGGCTTCTCTCAGCTCTAGGTATGTGAGAGGGACCCTGAGTTTGCGGCCTCAAGTGGAATGGACACCGCGATGCCCTGACTCGAAATAAGGCCGGATATCCCTGCAGTGACTGGAATGCAGCCTCGTCTTGCATCTCCCAAGACGAAAGGGTGTCTGAATCCCCTGTGGAGACCACAGAGAAAGACCTAGTTCCCCACCTCATCGCGACAGGAAGCCTCAAATCCTTTGAAAACTCCAGAGGTATGCGGAGATCAGTGCCTCCAAAGGAGACGATGCCTGACTCCTCGTGAAACTTGATAGGAGACCCAGGATTCCTGTGGCACTTGGAAAGGGACCCTTGGTCTCCCGCCTCAGCTGGAGAGGCGTCCCAATTGCCCTGCAAAGCCTCGAGGAGAATCCCGAGTTGTCCCTCGCAACTAGGCAGGAGTCCTGACATGGCTGAACAAACACGTGTGTGGAAGGGCCATACCCGTCGTAACTCGAGAATATACCCCAGGTTCCCGCCGCAACTCGAGAAAAACCATGAGACTTCCCCCTCGCCGCGAGATGTGGCCCGTTTCCCCTGCACTGCGTGCAGAGCAATTCCGTGTTGCACATCACACATGAAAGGAGCCTTGATTTCCTTGATGGCACTCCAGAGAAACCCCAAGAACACTGTTTCAAGGCTAGAGGGATCATGAGGTCACTGTAGAAACACGAAAGAGCTCCGTGGACTAAGAATCAACACGAGATGAGAGGTTAGTCCCTGGCTTCGACTCCTGAGGAATACCACCTTATCACAAGCACCTCAAGAGGAGGCTTCTCTCAGCTCTAGGTATGTGAGAGGGATCCTGAGTTTGTGGCCTCAAGTGGAATGGACACCGCGATGCCCTGACTCGAAATAAGGCCGGATATCCGTGCAGTGACTTCAATGCAGGCTCGTCTTGCATCTCCCAAGAAGAAAGGATGTCTGAATCCCCTGTGGAGACCACAGAGAAACACCTAGTTCCCCACCTCATCGCGACCGGAGGCCTCACATCCTTTGAAAACTCCAGAGGTACGCGGAGATCAGTGCCTCCAAAGGATAGGATGCCTGACTCCTCGTGAAACTTGATAGGAGTCCCAGGATTCTTGTGGCACGTGGAAAGGGACCCTTGGTCTCCCGCCTCAGCTGGAGAGGCGTTCCAATTGCCCTGCCAAGCCTCGAGGAGAATCCCGAGTTGTCCCTCGCAACTAGGCAGGAGTCCTGACGTGGCTGAACAAACACGTGGGTGGAAGGGCCATCCCCGTCGTAACTCGAGAATATACCCCAGGTTCCCGCCGCAACTCGAGAAAAACCATGAGACTTCCCCCTCGCCGCGAGATGAGGCCCGATTCCCCTGCACTGCGTGCAGAGCAATTCCGTGTTGCACATCACACATGAAAGGAGCCTTGATTTCCTTGATGGCACTCCAGAGAAACCCCAAGAACACTGTTTCAAGGCTAGAGGGATCCTGAGGTCACTGTAGCAACACGAAAGAGCTCCGTGGGCCAAAAATCAACTCGAGATGAGAGGTTAGTCCCTGGCTTCGACTCCAGAGGAATACCACCTTACCACAAGCACCTCAAGAGGAGGCTTCTCTCAGCTCTAGGTATGTGAGAGGGACCCTGAGTTTGCGGCCTCAAGTGGAATGGACACCGCGATGCCCTGACTCGAAATAAGGCTGCATATCCCTGCAGTGACTTGAATGCAGGCTCGTCTTGCATCTCCCAAGATGAAAGGATGTCTGAATCCCCTGTGGAGACCACAGAGAAAGACCTAGTTCCCCACCTCATCGCGACCGGAGGCCTCACATCCTTTGAAAACTCCAGAGGTACGCGGAGATCAGTGCCTCCAAAGGAGACGATGCCTGACTCCTCGTGAAACTTGATAGGAGTCCCAGGATTCCTGTGGCACTTGGAAAGGGACCCTTGGTCTCCCGCCTCAGCTGGAGAGGCGTCCCAATTGCCTTGCCAAGCCTCGAGGAGAATCCCGAGTTGTGTCTCGCAACTTTGCAGGAGTCCTGACGTGGCTGAACAAACACGTGTGTGGAAGGGCCATCCCCGTCGTAACTCGAGAATATACCCGAGGTTCCCGCCGCAACTCGAGAAAAACCATGAGACTTGCCCCTCGCCGCGAGATGAGGCCCGATTCCCCTGCACTGCGTGCAGAGCAATTCTGTGTTGCACATCACACATGAAAGGAGCCTTGATTTCCTTGATGGCACTCCAGAGAAACCCCAAGAACACTGTTTCAAGGCTAGAGGGATCCTGAGGTCACTGTAGCAACACGAAAGAGCTCCGTGGACCCAAAATCAACTCGAGATGAGAGGTTAGTCCCTGGCTTCGACTCCAGAGGAATACCACCTTACCACAAGCACCTCAAGAGGAGGCTTCTCTCAGCTCTAGGTATGTGAGAGGGACCCTGAGTTTGCGGCCTCAAGTGGAATGGACACCGCGATGCCCTGACTCGAAATAAGGCCGGATATCCCTGCAGTGACTGGAATGCAGGCTCGTCTTGCATCTCCCAAGACAAAAGGGTGTCTGAATCCACTGTGGAGACCACAGAGAAAGACCTAGTTCCCCACCTCATCGCGACAGGAGGCCTCAAATCCTTTGAAAACTCCAGAGGTATGCGGAGATCAGTGCCTCCAAAGGAGACGATGCCTGACTCCTCGTGAAACTTGATAGGAGTCCCAGGATTCCTGTGGCACTTGGAAAGGGACCCTTGGTCTCCCGCCTCAGTTGGAGAGGCGTTCCAATTGCCCTGCCAAGCCTCGAGGAGAATCCCGAGTTGTCCCTCGCAACTAGGCAGGAGTCCTGACGTCGCTGAAGAAACACGTGGGTGGAAGGGCCATCCCCGTCGTAACTCGAGAATATACCCCAGGTTCCCGCCGCAACTCGAGAAAATCCATGAGAATTCCCCCTCGCCGCGAGATGAGGCCCGATTCCCCTGCACTGCGTGCAGAGCAATTCCGTGTTGCACGTCACACATGAAAGGAGCCTTGATTTCCTTGATGGCACTCCAGAGAAACCCCAAGAACACTGTTTCAAGGCTAGAGGGATCCTGAGGTCACTGTAGCAACACGAAAGAGCTCCGTGGGCCAAAAATCAACTCGAGATGAGAGGTTAGTCCATGGCTTCGACTCCAGAGGAATACCACCTTACCACAAGCACCTCAAGAGGAGGCTTCTCTCAGCTCTAGGTATGTGAGAGGGACCCTGAGTTTGCGGCCTCAAGTGGAATGGACACCGCGATGCCCTGACTCGAAATAAGGCCGGATATCCCTGCAGTGCCTGGAATGCAGGCTCGTCTTGCATCTCCCAAGACGAAAGGATGTCTGAATCCCCTGTGGAGACCACAGAGAAACACCTAGTTCCCCACCTCATCGCGACCGGATGCCTCACATCCTTTGAAAACTCCAGAGGTACGCGGAGTTCAGTGCCTCCAAAGGAGACGATGCCTGACTCCTCGTGAAACTTTAAAGGAGACCCAGGATTCCTGTGGCATGTGGAAAGGGACCCTTGGTCTCCCGTCTCAGCTGGAGAGGCGTCCCAATTGCCCTGCCAAGCCTCGAGGAGAATCCCGAATTGTCCCTCGCAACTAGGCAGGAGTCCTGACGTCGCTGAAGAAACACGTGTGTGGAAGGGCCATCCCCGTCGTAACTCGAGAATATACCCCAGGTTCCCGCCGCAACTCGAGAAAAACCATGAGACTTCCCCCTCGCCGCGAGATGAGGCCCGATTCCCCTGCACTGCATGCAGAGCAATTCCGTGTTGCACATCACACATGAAAGGAGCCTTGATTTCCTTGATGGCACTCCAGAGAAACCCCAAGAACACTGTTTCAAGGATAGAGGGATCCTGAGGTCACTGTAGCAACACGAAAGAGCTCCGTGGGCCAAAAATCAACTCGAGATGAGAGGTTAGTCCCTGGCTTCGAATCCAGAGGAATACCACCTTACCACAAGCACCTCAAGAGGAGGCTTCTCTCAGCTCTAGGTATGTGAGAGGGACCCTGAGTTTGCGGCCTCAAGTGGAATGGACACCGCGATGCCCTGACTCGAAATAAGGCTGGATATCCCTGCAGTGACTTGAATGCAGGCTCGTCTTGCATCTCCCAAGAAGAAAGGATGTCTGAATCCCCTGTGGAGACCACAGAGAAACACCTAGTTCCCCACCTCATCGCGACCGGAGGCCTCACATCCTTTGAAAACTCCAGAGGTACGCGGAGATCAGTGCCTCCAAAGGAGACGATGCCTGACTCCTCGTGAAACTTGATAGGAGTCCCAGGATTCTTGTGGCACGTGGAAAGGGACCCTTGGTCTCCCGCCTCAGCTGGAGAGGCGTTCCAATTGCCGTGCCAAGCCTCGAGGAGAATCCCGAATTGTCCCTCGCAACTAGGCAGGAGTCCTGACGTGGCTGAACAAACACGTGGGTGGAAGGGCCATCCCCGTCGTAACTCGAGAATATACCCCAGGTTCCCGCCGCAACTCGAGAAAAACCATGAGACTTCCCCCTCGATGCGAGATGAGGCCCGATTCCACTGTACTGTGTGCAGAGCAATTCCGTCTGGCACATCACACATGAAAGGAGCCTTGATTTCCTTGATGGCACTCCAGAGAAACCCCAAGAACACTGTTTCAAGGATAGAGGGATCCTGAGGTCACTGTAGCAACACGAAAGAACTCTGTGGACCAAAAATCAACTCGAAAAGAGAGGTTAGTCCCTGGATTCGTCTCCAGAGGAATACCACCTTACCACAAGCACCTCAAGAGGAGGCTTCTCTCAGCTCTAGGTATGTGAGAGGGACCCTGAGTTTGCGGCCTCAAGTGGAATGGACACCGCGATGCCCTGACTCGAAATAAGGACGGATATCCCTGCAGTGACTGGAATGCAGGCTCGTCTTGTATCTCCCAAGACGAAAGGATGTCTGAATCCCCTGTGGAGACCACAGAGAAACACCTAGTTCCCCACCTCATCGCGACCCGATGCCTCACATCCTTTGAAAACTCCAGAGGTACGCGGAGATCAGCGCCTCCAAAGGAGACGATGCCTGACTCCTCGTGAAACTTGATAGGAGACCCAGGATTCCTGTGGCACGTGGAAAGGGACCCTTGGTCTCCCGTCTCAGCTGGAGAGGCGTCCCAATTGCCCTGCAAAGCCTCGAGGAGAATCCCGAGTTGTCCCTCGCAACTAGGCAGGAGTCCTGACGTCGCTGAACAAACACGTGGGTGGAAGGGCCATCCCCGTCGTAACTCGAGAATATACCCCAGGTTCCCGCCACAACTCGAGAAAAACCATGAGACTTCCCCCTCGCCGCAAGATGAGGCCCGATTCCCCTGCACTGCGTGCAGAGCAATTCCGTGTTGCACATCACACATGAAAGGAGCCTTGATTTCCTTGATGGCACTCCAGAGAAACCCCAAGAACACTGTTTCAAGGCTAGAGGGATCCTGAGGTCACTGTAGCAACACGAAAGAGCTCCGTGGGCCAAAAATCAACTCGAGATGAGAGGTTAGTCCCTGGCTTCGACTCCAGAGGAATACCACCTTACGACAAGCACCTCAAGAGGAGGCTTCTCTCAGCTCTAGGTATGTGAGAGGGACCCTGAGTTTGCGGCCTCAAGTGGAAAGGACACCGCGATGTCCTGACTCGAAATAAGGCCGGATATCCCTGCAGTGACTTGAATGCAGGCTCGTCTTGTATCTCCCAAGAAGAAAGGATGTCTGAATCCCCTGTGGAGACCACAGAGAAACACCTAGTTCCCCACCTCATCGCGACGGGGGCCTCACATCCTTTGAAAACCCCAGAGGTACGCGGAGATCAGTGCCTCCAAAGGAGACGATGCCTGACTCCTCGTGAAACTTGATAGGAGTCCCAGGATTCTTGTGGCACGTGGAAAGGGACCCTTGGTCTCCCGCCTCAGCTGGAGAGGCGTTCCAATTGCCGTGCCAAGCCTCGAGGAGAATCCCGAGTTGTCCCTCGCAACTAGGCAGGAGTCCTGACGTGGCTGAACAAACACGTGGGTGGAAGGGCCATTCCCGTCGTAACTCGAGAATATACCCCAGGTTCCCGCCGCAACTCGAGAAAAACCATGAGACTTCCCCCTCGATGCGAGATGAGGCCCGATTCCCCTGTACTGCGTGCAGAGCAATTCCGTGTTGCACATCACACATGAAAGGAGCCTTGATTTCCTTGATGGCACTCCAGAGAAACCCCAAGAACACTGTTTCAAGGCTAGAGGGATCCTGAGGTCACTGTAGCAACACGAAAGAGCTCCGTGGGCCAAAAATCAACTCGAGATGAGAGGTTAGTCCCTGGCTTCGACTCCAGAGGAATACCACCTTACCACAAGCACCTCAAGAGGAGGCTTCTCTCAGCTCTAGGTATGTGAGAGGGACCCTGAGTTTGCGGCCTCAAGTGGAATGGACACCGCGATGCCCTGACTCGAAATAAGGACGGATATCCCTGCCGTGACTGGAATGCAGGCTCGTCTTGCATCTCTCAAGACGAAAGGATGTCTGAATCCCCTGTGGAGACCACAGAGAAACACCTAGTTCCCCACCTCATCGCGACCCGATGCCTCACATCCTTTGAAAACTCCAGAGGTACGCGGAGATCAGCGCCTCCAAAGGAGACGATGCCTGACTCCTCGTGAAACTTGATAGGAGACCCAGGATTCCTGTGGCATGTGGAAAGGGACCCTTGGTCTCCCGTCTCAGCTGGAGAGGCGTCCCAATTGCCCTGCAAAGCCTCTAGGGGAATCCCGAGTTGTCCCTCGCAACTAGGCAGGAGTCCTGACGTCGCTGAAGAAACACGTGGGTGGAAGGGCCATCCCCGTCGTAACTCGAGAATATACCCCAGGTTCCCGCCGCAACTCGAGAAAAACCATGAGACTTCCCCCTCGCCGCGAGATGAGGCCCGATTCCCCTGCACTGCGTGCAGAGCAATTCCGTGTTGCACATCACACATGAAAGGAGCATTGATTTCCTTGATGGCACTCCAGAGAAACCCCAAGAACACTGTTTCAAGGCTAGAGGGATCCTGAGGTCACTGTAGCAACACGAAAGAGCTCCGTGGGCCAAAAATCAACTCGAGATGAGAGGTTAGTCCCTGGCTTCGACTCCAGAGGAATACCACCTTACCACAAGCACCTCAAGAGGAGGCTTCTCTCAGCTCTAGGTATGTGAGAGGGACCCTGAGTTTGCGGCCTCAAGTGGAATGGACACCGCGATGCCCTGACTCGAAATAAGGCCGGATATCCCTGCAGTGACTTGAATGCAGGCTCGTCTTGCATCTCCCAAGAAGAAAGGATGTCTGAATCCCCTGTGGAGACCACAGAGAAACACCTAGTTCCCCACCTCATCGCGACCGGAGGCCTCACATCCTTTGAAAACTCCAGAGGTACGCGGAGATCAGTGCCTCCAAAGGAGACGATGCCTGACTCCTCGTGAAACTTGATAGGAGTCCCAGGATTCTTGTGGCACGTGGAAAGGGACCCTTGGTCTCCCGCCTCAGCTGGAGAGGCGTTCCAATTGCCGTGCCAAGCCTCGAGGAGAATCCCGAGTTGTCCCTCGCAACTAGGCAGGAGTCCTGACGTGGCTGAACAAACACGTGGGTGGAAGGGCCATCCCCGTCGTAACTCGAGAATATACCCCAGGTTCCCGCCGCAACTCGAGAAAAACCATGAGACTTCCCCCTCGATGCGAGATGAGGCCCGATTCCACTGTACTGCGTGCAGAGCAATTCCGTCTTGCACATCACATATGAAAGGAGCCTTGATTTCCTTCATGGCACTCCAGAGAAACCCCAAGAACACTGTTTCAAGGATAGAGGGATCCTGAGGTCACTGTAGCAACACGAAAGAACTCTGTGGACCAAAAATCAACTCGAAAAGAGAGGTTAGTTCCTGGATTCGTCTCCAGAGGAATACCACCTTACCACAAGCACCTCAAGAGGAGGCTTCTCTCAGCTCTAGGTATGTGAGAGGGACCCTGAGTTTGCGGCCTCAAGTGGAATGGACACCGCGATGCCCTGACTCGAAATAAGGACGGATATCCCTGCAGTGACTGGAATGCAGGCTCGTCTTGCATCTCCCAAGACGAAAGGATGTCTGAATCCTCTGTGGAGACCACAGAGAAAAACCTAGTTCCCCACCTCATCGCGACCCGATGCCTCACATCCTTTGAAAACTCCAGAGGTACGCGGAGATCAGCGCCTCCAAAGGAGACGATGCCTGACTCCTCGTGAAACTTGATAGGAGACCCAGGATTCCTGTGGCACGTGGAAAGGGACTCTTGGTCTCCCGTCTCAGCTGGAGAGGCGTCCCAATTGCCCTGCAAAGCCTCGAGGAGAATCCCGAGTTGTCCCTCGCAACTAGGCAGGAGTCCTGACGTCGCTGAAGAAACACGTGGGTGGAAGGGCCATCCCCGTCGTAACTCGAGAATATACCCCAGGTTCCCGCCGCAACTCGAGAAAAACCATGAGACTTCCCCCTCGCCGCGAGATGAGGCCCGATTCCCCTGCACTGCGTGCAGAGCAATTCCGTGTTGCACATCACACATGAAAGGAGCCTTGATTTCCTTGATGGCACTCCAGAGAAACCCCAAGAACACTGTTTCAAGGCTAGAGGGATCCTGAGGTCACTGTAGCAACACGAAAGAGCTCCGTGGACCCAAAATCAACTCGAGATGAGAGGTTAGTCCCTGGCTTCGACTCCAGAGGAATACCACCTTACCACAAGCACCTCAAGAGGAGGCTTCTCTCAGCTCTAGGTATGTGAGAGGGACCCTGAGTTTGCGGCCTCAAGTGGAATGGACACCGCGATGCCCTGACTCGAAATAAGGCCGGATATCCCTGCAGTGACTGGAATGCAGGCTCGTCTTGCATCTCCCAAGACAAAAGGGTGTCTGAATCCACTGTGGAGACCACAGAGAAAGACCTAGTTCCCCACCTCATCGCGACAGGAGGCCTCAAATCCTTTGAAAACTCCAGAGGTATGCGGAGATCAGTGCCTCCAAAGGAGACGATGCCTGACTCCTCGTGAAACTTGATAGGAGTCCCAGGATTCCTGTGGCACTTGGAAAGGGACCCTTGGTCTCCCGCCTCAGTTGGAGAGGCGTTCCAATTGCCCTGCCAAGCCTCGAGGAGAATCCCGAGTTGTCCCTCGCAACTAGGCAGGAGTCCTGACGTCGCTGAAGAAACACGTGGGTGGAAGGGCCATCCCCGTCGTAACTCGAGAATATACCCCAGGTTCCCGCCGCAACTCGAGAAAATCCATGAGAATTCCCCCTCGCCGCGAGATGAGGCCCGATTCCCCTGCACTGCGTGCAGAGCAATTCCGTGTTGCACGTCACACATGAAAGGAGCCTTGATTTCCTTGATGGCACTCCAGAGAAACCCCAAGAACACTGTTTCAAGGCTAGAGGGATCCTGAGGTCACTGTAGCAACACGAAAGAGCTCCGTGGGCCAAAAATCAACTCGAGATGAGAGGTTAGTCCATGGCTTCGACTCCAGAGGAATACCACCTTACCACAAGCACCTCAAGAGGAGGCTTCTCTCAGCTCTAGGTATGTGAGAGGGACCCTGAGTTTGCGGCCTCAAGTGGAATGGACACCGCGATGCCCTGACTCGAAATAAGGCCGGATATCCCTGCAGTGCCTGGAATGCAGGCTCGTCTTGCATCTCCCAAGACGAAAGGATGTCTGAATCCCCTGTGGAGACCACAGAGAAACACCTAGTTCCCCACCTCATCGCGACCGGATGCCTCACATCCTTTGAAAACTCCAGAGGTACGCGGAGTTCAGTGCCTCCAAAGGAGACGATGCCTGACTCCTCGTGAAACTTTAAAGGAGACCCAGGATTCCTGTGGCATGTGGAAAGGGACCCTTGGTCTCCCGTCTCAGCTGGAGAGGCGTCCCAATTGCCCTGCCAAGCCTCGAGGAGAATCCCGAATTGTCCCTCGCAACTAGGCAGGAGTCCTGACGTCGCTGAAGAAACACGTGTGTGGAAGGGCCATCCCCGTCGTAACTCGAGAATATACCCCAGGTTCCCGCCGCAACTCGAGAAAAACCATGAGACTTCCCCCTCGCCGCGAGATGAGGCCCGATTCCCCTGCACTGCATGCAGAGCAATTCCGTGTTGCACATCACACATGAAAGGAGCCTTGATTTCCTTGATGGCACTCCAGAGAAACCCCAAGAACACTGTTTCAAGGATAGAGGGATCCTGAGGTCACTGTAGCAACACGAAAGAGCTCCGTGGGCCAAAAATCAACTCGAGATGAGAGGTTAGTCCCTGGCTTCGAATCCAGAGGAATACCACCTTACCACAAGCACCTCAAGAGGAGGCTTCTCTCAGCTCTAGGTATGTGAGAGGGACCCTGAGTTTGCGGCCTCAAGTGGAATGGACACCGCGATGCCCTGACTCGAAATAAGGCCGGATATCCCTGCAGTGACTTGAATGCAGGCTCGTCTTGCATCTCCCAAGAAGAAAGGATGTCTGAATCCCCTGTGGAGACCACAGAGAAACACCTAGTTCCCCACCTCATCGCGACCGGAGGCCTCACATCCTTTGAAAACTCCAGAGGTACGCGGAGATCAGTGCCTCCAAAGGAGACGATGCCTGACTCCTCGTGAAACTTGATAGGAGTCCCAGGATTCTTGTGGCACGTGGAAAGGGACCCTTGGTCTCCCGCCTCAGCTGGAGAGGCGTTCCAATTGCCGTGCCAAGCCTCGAGGAGAATCCCGAATTGTCCCTCGCAACTAGGCAGGAGTCCTGACGTGGCTGAACAAACACGTGGGTGGAAGGGCCATCCCCGTCGTAACTCGAGAATATACCCCAGGTTCCCGCCGCAACTCGAGAAAAACCATGAGACTTCCCCCTCGATACGAGATGAGGCCCGATTCCACTGTACTGTGTGCAGAGCAATTCCGTCTTGCACATCACACATGAAAGGAGCCTTGATTTCCTTGATGGCACTCCAGAGAAACCCCAAGAACACTGTTTCAAGGATAGAGGGATCCTGAGGTCACTGTAGCAACACGAAAGAACTCTGTGGACCAAAAATCAACTCGAAAAGAGAGGTTAGTCCCTGGATTCGTCTCCAGAGGAATACCACCTTACCACAAGCACCTCAAGAGGAGGCTTCTCTCAGCTCTAGGTATGTGAGAGGGACCCTGAGTTTGCGGCCTCAAGTGGAATGGACACCGCGATGCCCTGACTCGAAATAAGGACGGATATCCCTGCAGTGACTGGAATGCAGGCTCGTCTTGTATCTCCCAAGACGAAAGGATGTCTGAATCCCCTGTGGAGACCACAGAGAAACACCTAGTTCCCCACCTCATCGCGACCCGATGCCTCACATCCTTTGAAAACTCCAGAGGTACGCGGAGATCAGCGCCTCCAAAGGAGACGATGCCTGACTCCTCGTGAAACTTGATAGGAGACCCAGGATTCCTGTGGCACGTGGAAAGGGACCCTTGGTCTCCCGTCTCAGCTGGAGAGGCGTCCCAATTGCCCTGCAAAGCCTCGAGGAGAATCCCGAGTTGTCCCTCGCAACTAGGCAGGAGTCCTGACGTCGCTGAACAAACACGTGGGTGGAAGGGCCATCCCCGTCGTAACTCGAGAATATACCCCAGGTTCCCGCCACAACTCGAGAAAAACCATGAGACTTCCCCCTCGCCGCAAGATGAGGCCCGATTCCCCTGCACTGCGTGCAGAGCAATTCCGTGTTGCACATCACACATGAAAGGAGCCTTGATTTCCTTGATGGCACTCCAGAGAAACCCCAAGAACACTGTTTCAAGGCTAGAGGGATCCTGAGGTCACTGTAGCAACACGAAAGAGCTCCGTGGGCCAAAAATCAACTCGAGATGAGAGGTTAGTCCCTGGCTTCGACTCCAGAGGAATACCACCTTACGACAAGCACCTCAAGAGGAGGCTTCTCTCAGCTCTAGGTATGTGAGAGGGACCCTGAGTTTGCGGCCTCAAGTGGAAAGGACACCGCGATGTCCTGACTCGAAATAAGGCCGGATATCCCTGCAGTGACTTGAATGCAGGCTCGTCTTGTATCTCCCAAGAAGAAAGGATGTCTGAATCCCCTGTGGAGACCACAGAGAAACACCTAGTTCCCCACCTCATCGCGACGGGGGCCTCACATCCTTTGAAAACCCCAGAGGTACGCGGAGATCAGTGCCTCCAAAGGAGACGATGCCTGACTCCTCGTGAAACTTGATAGGAGTCCCAGGATTCTTGTGGCACGTGGAAAGGGACCCTTGGTCTCCCGCCTCAGCTGGAGAGGCGTTCCAATTGCCGTGCCAAGCCTCGAGGAGAATCCCGAGTTGTCCCTCGCAACTAGGCAGGAGTCCTGACGTGGCTGAACAAACACGTGGGTGGAAGGGCCATTCCCGTCGTAACTCGAGAATATACCCCAGGTTCCCGCCGCAACTCGAGAAAAACCATGAGACTTCCCCCTCGATGCGAGATGAGGCCCGATTCCCCTGTACTGCGTGCAGAGCAATTCCGTGTTGCACATCACACATGAAAGGAGCCTTGATTTCCTTGATGGCACTCCAGAGAAACCCCAAGAACACTGTTTCAAGGCTAGAGGGATCCTGAGGTCACTGTAGCAACACGAAAGAGCTCCGTGGGCCAAAAATCAACTCGAGATGAGAGGTTAGTCCCTGGCTTCGACTCCAGAGGAATACCACCTTACCACAAGCACCTCAAGAGGAGGCTTCTCTCAGCTCTAGGTATGTGAGAGGGACCCTGAGTTTGCGGCCTCAAGTGGAATGGACACCGCGATGCCCTGACTCGAAATAAGGACGGATATCCCTGCCGTGACTGGAATGCAGGCTCGTCTTGCATCTCTCAAGACGAAAGGATGTCTGAATCCCCTGTGGAGACCACAGAGAAACACCTAGTTCCCCACCTCATCGCGACCCGATGCCTCACATCCTTTGAAAACTCCAGAGGTACGCGGAGATCAGCGCCTCCAAAGGAGACGATGCCTGACTCCTCGTGAAACTTGATAGGAGACCCAGGATTCCTGTGGCATGTGGAAAGGGACCCTTGGTCTCCCGTCTCAGCTGGAGAGGCGTCCCAATTGCCCTGCAAAGCCTCTAGGGGAATCCCGAGTTGTCCCTCGCAACTAGGCAGGAGTCCTGACGTCGCTGAAGAAACACGTGGGTGGAAGGGCCATCCCCGTCGTAACTCGAGAATATACCCCAGGTTCCCGCCGCAACTCGAGAAAAACCATGAGACTTCCCCCTCGCCGCGAGATGAGGCCCGATTCCCCTGCACTGCGTGCAGAGCAATTCCGTGTTGCACATCACACATGAAAGGAGCATTGATTTCCTTGATGGCACTCCAGAGAAACCCCAAGAACACTGTTTCAAGGCTAGAGGGATCCTGAGGTCACTGTAGCAACACGAAAGAGCTCCGTGGGCCAAAAATCAACTCGAGATGAGAGGTTAGTCCCTGGCTTCGACTCCAGAGGAATACCACCTTACCACAAGCACCTCAAGAGGAGGCTTCTCTCAGCTCTAGGTATGTGAGAGGGACCCTGAGTTTGCGGCCTCAAGTGGAATGGACACCGCGATGCCCTGACTCGAAATAAGGCCGGATATCCCTGCAGTGACTTTAATGCAGGCTCGTCTTGCATCTCCCAAGAAGAAAGGATGTCTGAATCCCCTGTGGAGACCACAGAGAAACACCTAGTTCCCCACCTCATCGCGACCGGAGGCCTCACATCCTTTGAAAACTCCAGAGGTACGCGGAGATCAGTGCCTCCAAAGGAGACGATGCCTGACTCCTCGTGAAACTTGATAGGAGTCCCAGGATTCTTGTGGCACGTGGAAAGGGACCCTTGGTCTCCCGCCTCAGCTGGAGAGGCGTTCCAATTGCCGTGCCAAGCCTCGAGGAGAATCCCGAGTTGTCCCTCGCAACTAGGCAGGAGTCCTGACGTGGCTGAACAAACACGTGGGTGGAAGGGCCATCCCCGTCGTAACTCGAGAATATACCCCAGGTTCCCGCCGCAACTCGAGAAAAACCATGAGACTTCCCCCTCGATGCGAGATGAGGCCCGATTGCACTGTACTGCGTGCAGAGCAATTCCGTCTTGCACATCACATATGAAAGGAGCCTTGATTTCCTTCATGGCACTCCAGAGAAACCCCAAGAACACTGTTTCAAGGATAGAGGGATCCTGAGGTCACTGTAGCAACACGAAAGAACTCTGTGGACCAAAAATCAACTCGAAAAGAGAGGTTAGTTCCTGGATTCGTCTCCAGAGGAATACCACCTTACCACAAGCACCTCAAGAGGAGGCTTCTCTCAGCTCTAGGTATGTGAGAGGGACCCTGAGTTTGCGGCCTCAAGTGGAATGGACACCGCGATGCCCTGACTCGAAATAAGGATGGATATCCCTGCAGTGACTGGAATGCAGGCTCGTCTTGCATCTCCCAAGACGAAAGGATGTCTGAATCCTCTGTGGAGACCACAGAGAAAAACCTAGTTCCCCACCTCATCGCGACCCGATGCCTCACATCCTTTGAAAACTCCAGAGGTACGCGGAGATCAGCGCCTCCAAAGGAGACGATGCCTGACTCCTCGTGAAACTTGATAGGAGACCCAGGATTCCTGTGGCACGTGGAAAGGGACTCTTGGTCTCCCGTCTCAGCTGGAGAGGCGTCCCAATTGCCCTGCAAAGCCTCGAGGAGAATCCCGAGTTGTCCCTCGCAACTAGGCAGGAGTCCTGACGTCGCTGAAGAAACACGTGGGTGGAAGGGCCATCCCCGTCGTAACTCGAGAATATACCCCAGGTTCCCGCCGCAACTCGAGAAAAACCATGAGACTTCCCCCTCGCCGCGAGATGAGGCCCGATTCCCCTGCACTGCGTGCAGAGCAATTCCGTGTTGCACATCACACATGAAAGGAGCCTTGATTTCCTTGATGGCACTCCAGAGAAACCCCAAGAACACTGTTTCAAGGCTAGAGGGATCCTGAGGTCACTGTAGCAACACGAAAGAGCTCCGTGGGCCAAAAATCAACTCGAGATGAGAGGTTAGTCCCTGGCTTCGACTCCAGAGGAATACCACCTTACCACAAGCACCTCAAGAGGAGGCTTCTCTCAGCTCTAGGTATGTGAGAGGGACCCTGAGTTTGCGGCCTCAAGTGGAATGGACACCGCGATGCCCTGACTCGAAATAAGGCCGGATATCCCTGCAGTGACTTGAATGCAGGCTCGTCTTGCATCTCCCAAGAAGAAAAGATGTCTGAATCCCCTGTGGAGACCACAGAGAAACACCTAGTTCCCCACCTCATCGCGACCGGAGGCCTCACATCCTTTGAAAACTCCAGAGGTACGCGGAGATCAGTGCCTCCAAAGGAGACGATGCCTGACTCCTCGTGAAACTTGATAGGAGTCCCAGGATTCTTGTGGCACGTGGAAAGGGACCCTTGGTCTCCCGCCTCAGCTGGAGAGGCATTCCAATTGCCGTGCCAAGCCTCGAGGAGAATCCCGAGTTGTCCCTCGCAACTAGGCAGGAGTCCTGACGTGGCTGAACAAACACGTGGGTGGAAGGGCCATCCCCGTCGTAACTCGAGAATATACCCCAGGTTCCCGCCGCAACTCGAGAAAAACCATGAGACTTCCCCCTCGATGCAAGATGAGGCCCGATTCCACTGTACTGCGTGCAGAGCAATTCCGTCTTGCACATCACATATGAAAGGAGCCTTGATTTCCTTCATGGCACTCCAGAGAAACCCCAAGAACACTGTTTCAAGGATAGAGGGATCCTGAGGTCACTGTAGCAACACGAAAGAACTCTGTGGACCAAAAATCAAGTCGAAAAGAGAGGTTAGTCCCTGGATTCGTCTCCAGAGGAATACCACCTTACCACAAGCACCTCAAGAGGAGGCTTCTCTCAGCTCTAGGTATGTGAGAGGGACCCTGAGTTTGCGGCCTCAAGTGGAATGGACTCCGCGATGCCCTGACTCGAAATAAGGACGGATATCCCTGCAGTGACTGGAATGCAGGCTCGTCTTGCATCTCCCAAGACGAAAGGATGTCTGAATCCCCTGTGGAGACCACAGAGAAACACCTAGTTCCCCACCTCATCGCGACCGGAGGCCTCACATCCTTTGAAAACTCCAGAGGTACGCGGAGATCAGTGCCTCCAAAGGAGACGATGCCTGACTCCTCGTGAAACTTGATAGGAGTCCCAGGATTCTTGTGGCACGTGGAAAGGGACCCTTGGTCTCCCGCCTCAGCTGGAGAGGCGTTCCAATTGCCGTGCCAAGCCTCGAGGAGAATCCCGAATTGTCCCTCGCAACTAGGCAGGAGTCCTGACGTGGCTGAACAAACACGTGGGTGGAAGGGCCATCCCCGTCGTAACTCGAGAATATACCCCAGGTTCCCGCCGCAACTCGAGAAAAACCATGAGACTTCCCCCTCGATGCGAGATGAGGCCCGATTCCACTGTACTGTGTGCAGAGCAATTCCGTCTTGCACATCACACATGAAAGGAGCCTTGATTTCCTTGATGGCACTCCAGAGAAACCCCAAGAACACTGTTTCAAGGATAGAGGGATCCTGAGGTCACTGTAGCAACACGAAAGAACTCTGTGGACCAAAAATCAACTCGAAAAGAGAGGTTAGTCCCTGGATTCGTCTCCAGAGGAATACCACCTTACCACAAGCACCTCAAGAGGAGGCTTCTCTCAGCTCTAGGTATGTGAGAGGGACCCTGAGTTTGCGGCCTCAAGTGGAATGGACACCGCGATGCCCTGACTCGAAATAAGGACGGATATCCCTGCAGTGACTGGAATGCAGGCTCGTCTTGTATCTCCCAAGACGAAAGGATGTCTGAATCCCCTGTGGAGACCACAGAGAAACACCTAGTTCCCCACCTCATCGCGACCCGATGCCTCACATCCTTTGAAAACTCCAGAGGTACGCGGAGATCAGCGCCTCCAAAGGAGACGATGCCTGACTCCTCGTGAAACTTGATAGGAGACCCAGGATTCCTGTGGCACGTGGAAAGGGACCCTTGGTCTCCCGTCTCAGCTGGAGAGGCGTCCCAATTGCCCTGCAAAGCCTCGAGGAGAATCCCGAGTTGTCCCTCGCAACTAGGCAGGAGTCCTGACGTCGCTGAACAAACACGTGGGTGGAAGGGCCATCCCCGTCGTAACTCGAGAATATACCCCAGGTTCCCGCCACAACTCGAGAAAAACCATGAGACTTCCCCCTCGCCGCAAGATGAGGCCCGATTCCCCTGCACTGCGTGCAGAGCAATTCCGTGTTGCACATCACACATGAAAGGAGCCTTGATTTCCTTGATGGCACTCCAGAGAAACCCCAAGAACACTGTTTCAAGGCTAGAGGGATCCTGAGGTCACTGTAGCAACACGAAAGAGCTCCGTGGGCCAAAAATCAACTCGAGATGAGAGGTTAGTCCCTGGCTTCGACTCCAGAGGAATACCACCTTACGACAAGCACCTCAAGAGGAGGCTTCTCTCAGCTCTAGGTATGTGAGAGGGACCCTGAGTTTGCGGCCTCAAGTGGAAAGGACACCGCGATGTCCTGACTCGAAATAAGGCCGGATATCCCTGCAGTGACTTGAATGCAGGCTCGTCTTGTATCTCCCAAGAAGAAAGGATGTCTGAATCCCCTGTGGAGACCACAGAGAAACACCTAGTTCCCCACCTCATCGCGACGGGGGCCTCACATCCTTTGAAAACCCCAGAGGTACGCGGAGATCAGTGCCTCCAAAGGAGACGATGCCTGACTCCTCGTGAAACTTGATAGGAGTCCCAGGATTCTTGTGGCACGTGGAAAGGGACCCTTGGTCTCCCGCCTCAGCTGGAGAGGCGTTCCAATTGCCGTGCCAAGCCTCGAGGAGAATCCCGAGTTGTCCCTCGCAACTAGGCAGGAGTCCTGACGTGGCTGAACAAACACGTGGGTGGAAGGGCCATTCCCGTCGTAACTCGAGAATATACCCCAGGTTCCCGCCGCAACTCGAGAAAAACCATGAGACTTCCCCCTCGATGCGAGATGAGGCCCGATTCCCCTGTACTGCGTGCAGAGCAATTCCGTGTTGCACATCACACATGAAAGGAGCCTTGATTTCCTTGATGGCACTCCAGAGAAACCCCAAGAACACTGTTTCAAGGCTAGAGGGATCCTGAGGTCACTGTAGCAACACGAAAGAGCTCCGTGGGCCAAAAATCAACTCGAGATGAGAGGTTAGTCCCTGGCTTCGACTCCAGAGGAATACCACCTTACCACAAGCACCTCAAGAGGAGGCTTCTCTCAGCTCTAGGTATGTGAGAGGGACCCTGAGTTTGCGGCCTCAAGTGGAATGGACACCGCGATGCCCTGACTCGAAATAAGGACGGATATCCCTGCCGTGACTGGAATGCAGGCTCGTCTTGCATCTCTCAAGACGAAAGGATGTCTGAATCCCCTGTGGAGACCACAGAGAAACACCTAGTTCCCCACCTCATCGCGACCCGATGCCTCACATCCTTTGAAAACTCCAGAGGTACGCGGAGATCAGCGCCTCCAAAGGAGACGATGCCTGACTCCTCGTGAAACTTGATAGGAGACCCAGGATTCCTGTGGCATGTGGAAAGGGACCCTTGGTCTCCCGTCTCAGCTGGAGAGGCGTCCCAATTGCCCTGCAAAGCCTCTAGGGGAATCCCGAGTTGTCCCTCGCAACTAGGCAGGAGTCCTGACGTCGCTGAAGAAACACGTGGGTGGAAGGGCCATCCCCGTCGTAACTCGAGAATATACCCCAGGTTCCCGCCGCAACTCGAGAAAAACCATGAGACTTCCCCCTCGCCGCGAGATGAGGCCCGATTCCCCTGCACTGCGTGCAGAGCAATTCCGTGTTGCACATCACACATGAAAGGAGCATTGATTTCCTTGATGGCACTCCAGAGAAACCCCAAGAACACTGTTTCAAGGCTAGAGGGATCCTGAGGTCACTGTAGCAACACGAAAGAGCTCCGTGGGCCAAAAATCAACTCGAGATGAGAGGTTAGTCCCTGGCTTCGACTCCAGAGGAATACCACCTTACCACAAGCACCTCAAGAGGAGGCTTCTCTCAGCTCTAGGTATGTGAGAGGGACCCTGAGTTTGCGGCCTCAAGTGGAATGGACACCGCGATGCCCTGACTCGAAATAAGGCCGGATATCCCTGCAGTGACTTGAATGCAGGCTCGTCTTGCATCTCCCAAGAAGAAAGGATGTCTGAATCCCCTGTGGAGACCACAGAGAAACACCTAGTTCCCCACCTCATCGCGACCGGAGGCCTCACATCCTTTGAAAACTCCAGAGGTACGCGGAGATCAGTGCCTCCAAAGGAGACGATGCCTGACTCCTCGTGAAACTTGATAGGAGTCCCAGGATTCTTGTGGCACGTGGAAAGGGACCCTTGGTCTCCCGCCTCAGCTGGAGAGGCGTTCCAATTGCCGTGCCAAGCCTCGAGGAGAATCCCGAGTTGTCCCTCGCAACTAGGCAGGAGTCCTGACGTGGCTGAACAAACACGTGGGTGGAAGGGCCATCCCCGTCGTAACTCGAGAATATACCCCAGGTTCCCGCCGCAACTCGAGAAAAACCATGAGACTTCCCCCTCGATGCGAGATGAGGCCCGATTCCACTGTACTGCGTGCAGAGCAATTCCGTCTTGCACATCACATATGAAAGGAGCCTTGATTTCCTTCATGGCACTCCAGAGAAACCCCAAGAACACTGTTTCAAGGATAGAGGGATCCTGAGGTCACTGTAGCAACACGAAAGAACTCTGTGGACCAAAAATCAACTCGAAAAGAGAGGTTAGTTCCTGGATTCGTCTCCAGAGGAATACCACCTTACCACAAGCACCTCAAGAGGAGGCTTCTCTCAGCTCTAGGTATGTGAGAGGGACCCTGAGTTTGCGGCCTCAAGTGGAATGGACACCGCGATGCCCTGACTCGAAATAAGGACGGATATCCCTGCAGTGACTGGAATGCAGGCTCGTCTTGCATCTCCCAAGACGAAAGGATGTCTGAATCCTCTGTGGAGACCACAGAGAAAAACCTAGTTCCCCACCTCATCGCGACCCGATGCCTCACATCCTTTGAAAACTCCAGAGGTACGCGGAGATCAGCGCCTCCAAAGGAGACGATGCCTGACTCCTCGTGAAACTTGATAGGAGACCCAGGATTCCTGTGGCACGTGGAAAGGGACTCTTGGTCTCCCGTCTCAGCTGGAGAGGCGTCCCAATTGCCCTGCAAAGCCTCGAGGAGAATCCCGAGTTGTCCCTCGCAACTAGGCAGGAGTCCTGACGTCGCTGAAGAAACACGTGGGTGGAAGGGCCATCCCCGTCGTAACTCGAGAATATACCCCAGGTTCCCGCCGCAACTCGAGAAAAACCATGAGACTTCCCCCTCGCCGCGAGATGAGGCCCGATTCCCCTGCACTGCGTGCAGAGCAATTCCGTGTTGCACATCACACATGAAAGGAGCCTTGATTTCCTTGATGGCACTCCAGAGAAACCCCAAGAACACTGTTTCAAGGCTAGAGGGATCCTGAGGTCACTGTAGCAACACGAAAGAGCTCCGTGGGCCAAAAATCAACTCGAGATGAGAGGTTAGTCCCTGGCTTCGACTCCAGAGGAATACCACCTTACCACAAGCACCTCAAGAGGAGGCTTCTCTCAGCTCTAGGTATGTGAGAGGGACCCTGAGTTTGCGGCCTCAAGTGGAATGGACACCGCGATGCCCTGACTCGAAATAAGGCCGGATATCCCTGCAGTGACTTGAATGCAGGCTCGTCTTGCATCTCCCAAGAAGAAAAGATGTCTGAATCCCCTGTGGAGACCACAGAGAAACACCTAGTTCCCCACCTCATCGCGACCGGAGGCCTCACATCCTTTGAAAACTCCAGAGGTACGCGGAGATCAGTGCCTCCAAAGGAGACGATGCCTGACTCCTCGTGAAACTTGATAGGAGTCCCAGGATTCTTGTGGCACGTGGAAAGGGACCCTTGGTCTCCCGCCTCAGCTGGAGAGGCATTCCAATTGCCGTGCCAAGCCTCGAGGAGAATCCCGAGTTGTCCCTCGCAACTAGGCAGGAGTCCTGA
The DNA here is from genome assembly GCF_910594005.1 of Cervus elaphus. Classification (NCBI taxonomy): domain Eukaryota; kingdom Metazoa; phylum Chordata; class Mammalia; order Artiodactyla; family Cervidae; genus Cervus; species Cervus elaphus. The sequence goes on along the minus strand of NC_057834.1, from coordinate 7,000,650 downwards.
CGTGGCTGAACAAACACGTGGGTGGAAGGGCCATCCCCGTCGTAACTCGAGAATATACCCCAGGTTCCCGCCGCAACTCGAGAAAAACCATGAGACTTCCCCCTCGATGCAAGATGAGGCCCGATTCCACTGTACTGCGTGCAGAGCAATTCCGTCTTGCACATCACATATGAAAGGAGCCTTGATTTCCTTCATGGCACTCCAGAGAAACCCCAAGAACACTGTTTCAAGGATAGAGGGATCCTGAGGTCACTGTAGCAACACGAAAGAACTCTGTGGACCAAAAATCAAGTCGAAAAGAGAGGTTAGTCCCTGGATTCGTCTCCAGAGGAATACCACCTTACCACAAGCACCTCAAGAGGAGGCTTCTCTCAGCTCTAGGTATGTGAGAGGGACCCTGAGTTTGCGGCCTCAAGTGGAATGGACTCCGCGATGCCCTGACTCGAAATAAGGACGGATATCCCTGCAGTGACTGGAATGCAGGCTCGTCTTGCATCTCCCAAGACGAAAGGATGTCTGAATCCCCTGTGGAGACCACAGAGAAACACCTAGTTCCCCACCTCATCGCGACCGGAGGCCTCACATCCTTTGAAAACTCCAGAGGTACGCGGAGATCAGTGCCTCCAAAGGAGACGATGCCTGACTCCTCGTGAAACTTGATAGGAGTCCCAGGATTCTTGTGGCACGTGGAAAGGGACCCTTGGTCTCCCGCCTCAGCTGGAGAGGCATTCCAATTGCCGTGCCAAGCCTCGAGGAGAATCCCGAGTTGTCCCTCGCAACTAGGCAGGAGTCCTGACGTGGCTGAACAAACACGTGGGTGGAAGGGCCATCCCCGTCGTAACTCGAGAATATACCCCAGGTTCCCGCCGCAACTCGAGAAAAACCATGAGACTTCCCCCTCGATGCAAGATGAGGCCCGATTCCACTGTACTGCGTGCAGAGCAATTCCGTCTTGCACATCACATATGAAAGGAGCCTTGATTTCCTTCATGGCACTCCAGAGAAACCCCAAGAACACTGTTTCAAGGATAGAGGGATCCTGAGGTCACTGTAGCAACACGAAAGAACTCTGTGGACCAAAAATCAAGTCGAAAAGAGAGGTTAGTCCCTGGATTCGTCTCCAGAGGAATACCACCTTACCACAAGCACCTCAAGAGGAGGCTTCTCTCAGCTCTAGGTATGTGAGAGGGACCCTGAGTTTGCGGCCTCAAGTGGAATGGACTCCGCGATGCCCTGACTCGAAATAAGGACGGATATCCCTGCAGTGACTGGAATGCAGGCTCGTCTTGCATCTCCCAAGACGAAAGGATGTCTGAATCCCCTGTGGAGACCACAGAGAAACACCTAGTTCCCCACCTCATCGCGACCGATAGCCTCACATCCTTTGAAAACTCCAGAGGTACGCGGAGATCAGCGCCTCCAAAGGAGACGATGCCTGACTCCTCGTGAAACTTGATAGGAGACCCAGGATTCCTGTGGCACGTGGAAAGGGACCCTTGGTCTCCCGTCTCAGCTGGAGAGGCGTCCCAATTGCCCTGCAAAGCCTCGAGGAGAATCCCGAGTTGTCCCTCGCAACTAGGCAGGAGTCCTGACGTCGCTGAAGAAACACGTGGGTGGAAGGGCCATCCCCGTCGTAACTCGAGAATATACCCCAGGTTCCCGCCGCAACTCGAGAAAAACCATGAGACTTTCCCCTCGATGCGAGATGAGGCCCGATTCCCCTGTACTGCGTGCAGAGCAATTCCGTCTTGCACATCACACATGAAAGGAGCCTTGATTTCCTTGATGGCACTCCAGAGAAACCCCAAGAACACTGTTTCAAGGATAGAGGGATCCTGAGGTCACTGTAGCAACACGAAAGAACTCTGTGGACCAAAAATCAAGTCGAAAAGAGAGGTTAGTCCCTGGATTCGTCTCCAGAGGTATACCACCTTACCACAAGCACCTCAAGAGGAGGCTTCTCTCAGCTCTAGGTATGTGAGAGTGACCCTGAGTTTGCGGCCTCAAGTGGAATGGACACCGCGATGCCCTGACTCGAAATAAGGCTGGATATCCCTGCAGTGACTTCAATGCAGGCTCGTCTTGCATTTCCCAGGACGAAAGGATGTCTGAATCCCCTGTGGAAAGCACAGAGAAAGACTTAGTTCCCCACCTCATCGCGACCGATAGCCTCACATCCTTTGAAAACTCCAGAGGTACGCGGAGATCAGTGCCTCCAAAGGAGACGATGCCTGACTCCTCGTGAAACTTGATAGGAGTCCCAGGATTCCTGTGGCACTTGGAAAGGGACACTTGGTCTCCCGCCTCAGCTGGAGAGGCGTCCCAATTGCCCTGCCAAGCCTCGAGGAGAATCCAGAGGTGTCCCTCGCAACTAGGCAGGAGTCCTGACGTCGCTGAAGAAACACGTGGGTGGAAGGGCCATCCCCGTCGTAACTCGAGAATATACCCCAGGTTCCCGCCGCAACTCGAGAAAAACCATGAGACTTCCCCCTCGCCGCGAGATGAGGCCCGATTCCCCTGCACTGCGTGCAGAGCAATTCCGTGTTGCACATCACACATGAAAGGAGCCTTGATTTCCTTGATGGCACTCCAGAGAAACCCCAAGAACACTGTTTCAAGGCTAGAGGGATCCTGAGGTCACTGTAGCAACACGAAAGAGCTCCGTGGGCCAAAAATCAACTCGAGATGAGAAGTTAGTCCCTGGCTTCGACTCCAGAGGAATACCACCTTACCACAAGCACCTCAAGAGGAGGCTTCTCTCAGCTCTAGGTATGTGAGAGGGACCCTGAGTTTGCGACCTCAAGTGGAATGGACACCGCGATGCCCTGACTCGAAATAAGGCCGGATATCCCTGCAGTGACTTGAATGCAGGCTCGTCTTGCATCTCCCAAGAAGAAAGGATGTCTGAATCCCCTGTGGAGACCACAGAGAAACACCTAGTTCCCCACCTCATCGCGACCGGAGGCCTCACATCCTTTGAAAACTCCAGAGGTACGCGGAGATCAGTGCCTCCAAAGGAGACGATGCCTGACTCCTCGTGAAACTTGATAGGAGTCCCAGGATTCTTGTGGCGCGTGGAAAGGGACCCTTGGTCTCCCGCCTCAGCTGGAGAGGCGTTCCAATTGCCGTGCCAAGCCTCGAGGAGAATCCCGAGTTGTCCCTCGCAACTAGGCAGGAGTCCTGACGTGGCTGAACAAACACGTGGGTGGAAGGGCCATCCCCGTTGTAACTCGAGAATATACCCCAGGTTCCCGCCGCAACTCGAGAAAAACCATGAGACTTCCCCCTCGATGCGAGATGAGGCCCGATTCCACTGTACTGCGTGAAGAGCAATTCCGTCTTGCACATCACATATGAAAGGAGCCTTGATTTCCTTCATGGCACTCCAGAGAAACCCCAAGAACACTGTTTCAAGGATAGAGGGATCCTGAGGTCACTGTAGCAACACGAAAGAACTCTGTGGACCAAAAATCAAGTCGAAAAGAGAGGTTAGTCCCTGGATTCGTCTCCAGAGGAATACCACCTTACCACAAGCACCTCAAGAGGAGGCTTCTCTCAGCTCTAGGTATGTGAGAGGGACCCTGAGTTTGCGGCCTCAAGTGGAATGGACACCGCGATGCCCTGACTCGAAATAAGGCTGGATATCCCTGCAGTGACTTCAATGCAGGCTCGTCTTGCATCTCCCAGGACAAAAGGATGTCTGAATCCCCTGTGGAAAGCACAGAGAAAGACTTAGTTCCCCACCTCATCGTGACCGATAGCCTCACATCCTTTGAAAAATCCAGAGGTACGCGGAGATCAGTGCCTCCAAAGGAGACGATGCCTGACTCCTCGTGAAACTTGATAGGAGTCCCAGGATTCCTGTGGCACTTGGAAAGGGACACTTGGTCTCCCGCCTCAGCTGGAGAGGCGTCCCAATTGCCCTGCCAAGCCTCGAGGAGAATCCAGAGGTGTCCCTCGCAACTAGGCAGGAGTCCTGACGTCGCTGAAGAAACACGTGGGTGGAAGGGCCATCCCCGTCGTAACTCGAGAATATACCCCAGGTTCCTGCCGCAACTCGAGAAAAACCATGAGACTTCCCCCTCGCCGCGAGATGAGGCCCGATTCCCCTGCACTGCGTGCAGAGCAATTCCGTGTTGCACATCACACATGAAAGGAGCCTTGATTTCCTTGATGGCACTCCAGAGAAACCCCAAGAACACTGTTTCAAGGCTAGAGGGATCCTGAGGTCACTGTAGCAACACGAAAGAGCTCCGTGGGCCAAAAATCAACTCGAGATGAGAAGTTAGTCCCTGGCTTCGACTCCAGAGGAATACCACCTTACCACAAGCACCTCAAGAGGAGGCTTCTCTCAGCTCTAGGTATGTGAGAGGGACCCTGAGTTTGCGACCTCAAGTGGAATGGACACCGCGATGCCCTGACTCGAAATAAGGCCGGATATCCCTGCAGTGACTTGAATGCAGGCTCGTCTTGCATCTCCCAAGAAGAAAGGATGTCTGAATCACCTGTGGAGACCACAGAGAAACACCTAGTTCCCCACCTCATCGCGACCGGAGGCCTCACATCCTTTGAAAACTCCAGAGGTACGCGGAGATCAGTGCCTCCAAAGGAGACGATGCCTGACTCCTCGTGAAACTTGATAGGAGTCCCAGGATTCTTGTGGCACGTGGAAAGGGACCCTTGGTCTCCCGCCTCAGCTGGAGAGGCGTTCCAATTGCCGTGCCAAGCCTCGAGGAGAATCCCGAGTTGTCCCTCGCAACTAGGCAGGAGTCCTGACGTGGCTGAACAAACACGTGGGTGGAAGGGCCATCCCCGTTGTAACTCGAGAATATACCCCAGGTTCCCGCCGCAACTCGAGAAAAACCATGAGACTTCCCCCTCGATGCGAGATGAGGCCCGATTCCACTGTACTGCGTGCAGAGCAATTCCGTCTTGCACATCACATATGAAAGGAGCCTTGATTTCCTTCATGGCACTCCAGAGAAACCCCAAGAACACTGTTTCAAGGATAGAGGGATCCTGAGGTCACTGTAGCAACACGAAAGAACTCTGTGGACCAAAAATCAAGTCGAAAAGAGAGGTTAGTCCCTGGATTCGTCTCCAGAGGAATACCACCTTACCACAAGCACCTCAAGAGGAGGCTTCTCTCAGCTCTAGGTATGTGAGAGGGACCCTGAGTTTGCGGCCTCAAGTGGAATGGACACCGCGATGCCCTGACTCGAAATAAGGACGGATATCCCTGCAGTGACTGGAATGCAGGCTCGTCTTGCATCTCCCAAGACGAAAGGATGTCTGAATCCCCTGTGGAGACCACAGAGAAAGACCTAGTTCCCCACCTCATCGCGACCCGATGCCTCACATCCTTTGAAAACTCCAGAGGTACGGGGAGATCAGCGCCTCCAAAGGAGACGATGCCTGACTCCTCGTGAAACTTGATAGGAGACCCAGGATTCCTGTGGCACGTGGAAAGGGACCCTTGGTCTCCCGTCTCAGCTGGAGAGGCGTCCCAATTGCCCTGCAAAGCCTCGAGGAGAATCCCGAGTTGTCCCTCGCAACTAGGCAGGAGTCCTGACGTCGCTGAAGAAACACGTGGGTGGAAGGGCCATCCCCGTCGTAACTCGAGAATATACCCCAGGTTCCCGCCGCTACTCGAGAAAAACCATGAGACTTCCCCCTCGCCGCGAGATGAGGCCCGATTCCCCTGCACTGCGTGCAGAGCAATTCCGTGTTGCACATCACACATGAAAGGAGCCTTGATTTCCTTGATGGCACTCCAGAGAAACCCCAAGAACACTGTTTCAAGGCTAGAGGGATCCTGAGGTCACTGTAGCAACACGAAAGAGCTCCGTGGGCCAAAAATCAACTCGAGATGAGAGGTTAGTCCCTGGCTTCGACTCCAGAGGAATACCACCTTACCACAAGCACCTCAAGAGGAGGCTTCTCTCAGCTCTAGGTATGTGAGAGGGACCCTCAGTTTGCGGCCTCAAGTGGAATGGACACCGCGATGCCCTGACTCGAAATAAGGCCGGATATCCCTGCAGTGACTTGAATGCAGGCTCGTCTTGCATCTCCCAAGAAGAAAGGATGTCTGAATCCCCTGTGGAGACCACAGAGAAACACCTAGTTCCCCACCTCATCGCGACCGGAGGCCTCACATCCTTTGAAAACTCCAGAGGTACGCGGAGATCAGTGCCTCCAAAGGAGACGATGCCTGACTCCTCGTGAAACTTGATAGGAGTCCCAGGATTCTTGTGGCACGTGGAAAGGGACCCTTGGTCTCCCGCCTCAGCTGGAGAGGCGTTCCAATTGCCGTGCCAAGCCTCGAGGAGAATCCCGAGTTGTCCCTCGCAACTAGGCAGGAGTCCTGACGTGGCTGAACAAACACGTGGGTGGAAGGGCCATCCCCGTCGTAACTCGAGAATATACCCCAGGTTCCCGCCGCAACTCGAGAAAAACCATGAGACTTCCCCCTCGATGCGAGATGAGGCCCGATTCCACTGTACTGCGTGCAGAGCAATTCCGTCTTGCACATCACATATGAAAGGAGCCTTGATTTCCTTCATGGCACTCCAGAGAAACCCCAAGAACACTGTTTCAAGGATAGAGGGATCCTGAGGTCACTGTAGCAACACGAAAGAACTCTGTGGACCAAAAATCAAGTCGAAAAGAGAGGTTAGTCCCTGGATTCATCTCCAGAGGAATACCACCTTACCACAAGCACCTCAAGAGGAGGCTTCTCTCAGCTCTAGGTATGTGAGAGGGACCCTGAGTTTGCGGCCTCAAGTGGAATGGACACCGCGATGCCCTGACTCGAAATAAGGACGGATATCCCTGCAGTGACTGGAATGCAGGCTCGTCTTGCATCTCCCAAGACGAAAGGATGTCTGAATCCCCTGTGGAGACCACAGAGAAACACCTAGTTCCCCACCTCATCGCGACCCGATGCCTCACATCCTTTGAAAACTCCAGAGGTACGCGGAGATCAGCGCCTCCAAAGGAGACGATGCCTGACTCCTCGTGAAACTTGATAGGAGACCCAGGATTCCTGTGGCACGTGGAAAGGGACCCTTGGTCTCCCGTCTCAGCTGGAGAGGCGTCCCAATTGCACTGCAAAGCCTCGAGGAGAATCCCGAGTTGTCCCTCGCAACTAGGCAGGAGTCCTGACGTCGCTGAAGAAACACGTGGGTGGAAGGGCCATCCCCGTCGTAACTCGAGAATATACCCCAGGTTCCCGCCGCAACTCGAGAAAAACCATGAGACTTCCCCCTCGCCGCGAGATGAGGCCCGATTCCCCTGCACTGCGTGCAGAGCAATTCCGTGTTGCACATCACACATGAAAGGAGCCTTGATTTCCTTGATGGCACTCCAGAGAAACCCCAAGAACACTGTTTCAAGGCTAGAGGGATCCTGAGGTCACTGTAGCAACACGAAAGAGCTCCGTGGGCCAAAAATCAACTCGAGATGAGAGGTTAGTCCCTGGCTTCGACTCCAGAGGAATACCACCTTACCACAAGCACCTCAAGAGGAGGCTTCTCTCAGCTCTAGGTATGTGAGAGGGACCCTGAGTTTGCGGCCTCAAGTGGAATGGACACCGCGATGCCCTGACTCGAAATAAGGCCGGATATCCCTGCAGTGACTTGAATGCAGGCTCGTCTTGCATCTCCCAAGAAGAAAGGATGTCTGAATCCCCTGTGGAGACCACAGAGAAACACCTAGTTCCCAACCTCATCGCGACCGGAGGCCTCACATCCTTTGAAAATTCCAGAGGTACGCGGAGATCAGTGCCTCCAAAGGAGACGATGCCTGACTCCTCGTGAAACTTGATAGGAGTCCCAGGATTCTTGTGGCACGTGGAAAGGGACCCTTGGTCTCCCGCCTCAGCTGGAGAGGCGTTCCAATTGCCGTGCCAAGCCTCGAGGAGAATCCAGAGTTGTCCCTCGCAACTAGGCAGGAGTCCTGACGTGGCTGAACAAACACGTGGGTGGAAGGGCCATCCCCGTCGTAACTCGAGAATATACCCCAGGTTCCCGCCGCAACTCGAGAAAAACCATGAGACTTCCCCCTCGATGCGAGATGAGGCCCGATTCCTCTGTACTGCGTGCAGAGCAGTTCCGTCTTGCACATCACATATGAAAGGAGCCTTTATTTCCTTCATGGCACTCCAGAGAAACCCCAAGAACACTGTTTCAAGAATAGAGGGATCCTGAGGTCACTGTAGCAACACGAAAGAACTCTGTGGACCAAAAATCAAGTCGAAAAGAGAGGTTAGTCCCTGGATTCGTCTCCAGAGGAATACCACCTTACCACAAGCACCTCAAGAGGAGGCTTCTCTCAGCTCTAGGTATGTGAGAGGGACCCTGAGTTTGCGGCCTCAAGTGGAATGGACACCGCGATGCCCTGACTCGAAATAAGGACGGATATCCCTGCAGTGACTGGAATGCAGGCTCGTCTTGCATCTCCCAAGACGAAAGGATGTCTGAATCCCCTGTGGAGACCACAGAGAAAGACCTAGTTCCCCACCTCATCGCGACCCGATGCCTCACATCCTTTGAAAACTCCAGAGGTACGCGGAGATCAGCGCCTCCAAAGGAGACGATGCCTGACTCCTCGTGAAACTTGATAGGAGACCCAGGATTCCTGTGGCACGTGGAAAGGGACCCTTGGTCTCCCGTCTCAGCTGGAGAGGCGTCCCAATTGCCCTGCAAAGCCTCGAGGAGAATCCCGAGTTGTCCCTCACAACTAGGCAGGAGTCCTGACGTCGCTGAAGAAACACGTGGGTGGAAGGGCCATCCCCGTCGTAACTCGAGAATATACCCCAGGTTCCCGCCGTAACTCGAGAAAAACCATGAGACTTCCCCCTCGCCGCGAGATGAGGCCCGATTCCCCTGCACTGCGTGCAGAGCAATTCCGTGTTGCACATCACACATGAAAGGAGCCTTGATTTCCTTGATGGCACTCCAGAGAAACCCCAAGAACACTGTTTCAAGGCTAGAGGGATCCTGAGGTCACTGTAGCAACACGAAAGAGCTCCGTGGGCCAAAAATCAACTCGAGATGAGAGGTTAGTCCCTGGCTTCGACTCCAGAGGAATACCACCTTACCACAAGCACCTCAAGAGGAGGCTTCTCTCAGCTCTAGGTATGTGAGAGGGACCCTGAGTTTGCGGCCTCAAGTGGAATGGACACCGCGATGCCCTGACTCGAAAAAAGGCCGGATATCCCTGCAGTGACTTGAATGCAGGCTCGTCTTGCATCTCCCAAGAAGAAAGGATGTCTGAATCCCCTGTGGAGACCACAGAGAAACACCTAGTTCCCCACCTCATCGCGACCGGAGGCCTCACATCCTTTGAAAACTCCAGAGGTACGCGGAGATCAGTGCCTCCAAAGGAGACGATGCCTGACTCCTCGTGAAACTTGATAGGAGTCCCAGGATTCTTGTGGCACGTGGAAAGGGACCCTTGGTCTCCCGCCTCAGCTGGAGAGGCGTTCCAATTGCCGTGCCAAGCCTCGAGGAGAATCCCGAGTTGTCCCTCGCAACTAGGCAGGAGTCCTGATGTGGCTGAACAAACACGTGGGTGGAAGGGCCATCCCCGTCGTAACTCGAGAATATACCCCAGGTTCCCGCCGCAACTCGAGAAAAACCATGAGACTTCCCCCTCGATGCGAGATGAGGCCCGATTCCACTGTACTGCGTGCAGAGCAATTCCGTCTTGCACATCACACATGAAAGGAGCCTTGATTTCCTTGATGGCACTCCAGAGAAACCCCAAGAACACTGTTTCAAGGCTAGAGGGATCCTGAGGTCACTGTAGCAACACGAAAGAACTCTGTGGACCAAAAATCAAGTCGAAAAGAGAGGTTAGTCCCTGGATTCGTCTCCAGAGGAATACCACCTTACCACAAGCACCTCAAGAGGAGGCTTCTCTCAGCTCTAGGTATGTGAGAGGGACCCTGAGTTTGCGGCCTCAAGTGGAATGGACACCGCGATGCCCTGACTCGAAATAAGGACGGATATCCCTGCAGTGACTGGAATGCAGGCTCGTCTTGCATCTCCCAAGACGAAAGGATGTCTGAATCCCCTGTGGAGACCACAGAGAAACACCTAGTTCCCCACCTCATCGCGACCCGATGCCTCACATCCTTTGAAAACTCCAGAGGTACGCGGAGATCAGCGCTTCCAAAGGAGACGATGCCTGACTCCTCGTGAAACTTGATAGGAGACCCAGGATTCCTGTGGCACGTGGAAAGGGACCCTTGGTCTCCCGTCTCAGCTGGAGAGGCGTCCCAATTGCCCTGCAAAGCCTCGAGGAGAATCCCGAGTTGTCCCTCGCAACTAGGCAGGAGTCCTGACGTCGCTGAACAAACACGTGTGTGGAAGGGCCATCCCCGTCGTAACTCGAGAATATACCCCAGGTTCCCGCCGCAACTCGAGAAAAACCATGAGACTTCCCCCTCGCCGCGAGATGAGGCCCGATTCCCCTGCACTGCGTGCAGAGCAATTCCGTGTTGCACATCACACATGAAAGGAGCCTTGATTTCCTTGATGGCACTCCAGAGAAACCCCAAGAACACTGTTTCAAGGCTAGAGGGATCCTGAGGTCACTGTAGCAACACGAAAGAGCTCCGTGGGCCAAAAATCAACTCGAGATGAGAGGTTAGTCCCTGGCTTCGACTCCAGAGGAATACCACCTTACCACAAGCACCTCAAGAGGAGGCTTCTCTCAGCTCTAGGTATGTGAGAGGGACCCTGAGTTTGCGGCCTCAAGTGGAATGGACACCGCGATGCCCTGACTCGAAATAAGGCCGGATATCCCTGCAGTGACTTGAATGCAGGCTCGTCTTGCATCTCCCAAGAAGAAAGGATGTCTGAATCCCCTGTGGAGACCACAGAGAAACACCTAGTTCCCAACCTCATCGCGACCGGAGGCCTCACATCCTTTGAAAATTCCAGAGGTACGCGGAGATCAGTGCCTCCAAAGGAGACGATGCCTGACTCCTCGTGAAACTTGATAGGAGTCCCAGGATTCTTGTGGCACGTGGAAAGGGACCCTTGGTCTCCCGCCTCAGCTGGAGAGGCGTTCCAATTGCCGTGCCAAGCCTCGAGGAGAATCCAGAGTTGTCCCTCGCAACTAGGCAGGAGTCCTGACGTGGCTGAACAAACACGTGGGTGGAAGGGCCATCCCCGTCGTAACTCGAGAATATACCCCAGGTTCCCGCCGCAACTCGAGAAAAACCATGAGACTTCCCCCTCGATGCGAGATGAGGCCCGATTCCTCTGTACTGCGTGCAGAGCAGTTCCGTCTTGCACATCACATATGAAAGGAGCCTTTATTTCCTTCATGGCACTCCAGAGAAACCCCAAGAACACTGTTTCAAGAATAGAGGGATCCTGAGGTCACTGTAGCAACACGAAAGAACTCTGTGGACCAAAAATCAAGTCGAAAAGAGAGGTTAGTCCCTGGATTCGTCTCCAGAGGAATACCACCTTACCACAAGCACCTCAAGAGGAGGCTTCTCTCAGCTCTAGGTATGTGAGAGGGACCCTGAGTTTGCGGCCTCAAGTGGAATGGACACCGCGATGCCCTGACTCGAAATAAGGACGGATATCCCTGCAGTGACTGGAATGCAGGCTCGTCTTGCATCTCCCAAGACGAAAGGATGTCTGAATCCCCTGTGGAGACCACAGAGAAACACCTAGTTCCCCACCTCATCGCGACCCGATGCCTCACATCCTTTGAAAACTCCAGAGGTACGCGGAGATCAGCGCTTCCAAAGGAGACGATGCCTGACTCCTCGTGAAACTTGATAGGAGACCCAGGATTCCTGTGGCACGTGGAAAGGGACCCTTGGTCTCCCGTCTCAGCTGGAGAGGCGTCCCAATTGCCCTGCAAAGCCTCGAGGAGAATCCCGAGTTGTCCCTCGCAACTAGGCAGGAGTCCTGACGTCGCTGAACAAACACGTGTGTGGAAGGGCCATCCCCGTCGTAACTCGAGAATATACCCCAGGTTCCCGCCGCAACTCGAGAAAAACCATGAGACTTCCCCCTCGCCGCGAGATGAGGCCCGATTCCCCTGCACTGCGTGCAGAGCAATTCCGTGTTGCACATCACACATGAAAGGAGCCTTGATTTCCTTGATGGCACTCCAGAGAAACCCCAAGAACACTGTTTCAAGGCTAGAGGGATCCTGAGGTCACTGTAGCAACACGAAAGAGCTCCGTGGGCCAAAAATCAACTCGAGATGAGAGGTTAGTCCCTGGCTTCGACTCCAGAGGAATACCACCTTACCACAAGCACCTCAAGAGGAGGCTTCTCTCAGCTCTAGGTATGTGAGAGGGACCCTGAGTTTGCGGCCTCAAGTGGAATGGACACCGCGATGCCCTGACTCGAAATAAGGCCGGATATCCCTGCAGTGACTTGAATGCAGGCTCGTCTTGCATCTCTCAAGAAGAAAGGATGTCTGAATCCCCTGTGGAGACCACAGAGAAACACCTAGTTCCCAACCTCATCGCGACCGGAGGCCTCACATCCTTTGAAAATTCCAGAGGTACGCGGAGATCAGTGCCTCCAAAGGAGACGATGCCTGACTCCTCGTGAAACTTGATAGGAGTCCCAGGATTCTTGTGGCACGTGGAAAGGGACCCTTGGTCTCCCGCCTCAGCTGGAGAGGCGTTCCAATTGCCGTGCCAAGCCTCGAGGAGAATCCCGAGTTGTCCCTCGCAACTAGGCAGGAGTCCTGACGTGGCTGAACAAACACGTGGGTGGAAGGGCCATCCCCGTCGTAACTCGAGAATATACCCCAGGTTCCCGCCGCAACTCGAGAAAAACCATGAGACTTCCCCCTCGATGCGAGATGAGGCCCGATTCCTCTGTACTGCGTGCAGAGCAGTTCCGTCTTGCACATCACATATGAAAGGAGCCTTTATTTCCTTCATGGCACTCCAGAGAAACCCCAAGAACACTGTTTCAAGAATAGAGGGATCCTGAGGTCACTGTAGCAACACGAAAGAACTCTGTGGACCAAAAATCAAGTCGAAAAGAGAGGTTAGTCCCTGGATTCGTCTCCAGAGGAATACCACCTTACCACAAGCACCTCAAGAGGAGGCTTCTCTCAGCTCTAGGTATGTGAGAGGGACCCTGAGTTTGCGGCCTCAAGTGGAATGGACACCGCGATGCCCTGACTCGAAATAAGGCTGGATATCCCTGCAGTGACTTCAATGCAGGCTCGTCTTGCATTTCCCAGGACGAAAGGATGTCTGAATCCCCTGTGGATAGCACAGAGAAAGACTTAGTTCCCCACCTCATCGCGACCGATAGCCTCACATCCTTTGAAAACTCCAGAGGTACGCGGAGATCAGTGCCTCCAAAGGAGACGATGCCTGACTCCTCGTGAAACTTGATAGGAGTCCCAGGATTCCTGTGGCACTTGGAAAGGGACACTTGGTCTCCCGCCTCAGCTGGAGAGGCGTCCCAATTGCCCTGCCAAGCCTCGAGGAGAATCCAGAGTTGTCCCTCGCAACTAGGCAGGAGTACTGACGTCGCTGAAGAAACACGTGGGTGGAAGGGCCATCCCCGTCGTAACTCGAGAATATACCCCAGGTTCCCGCCGCAACTCGAGAAAAACCATGAGACTTCCCCCTCGCCGCGAGATGAGGCCCGATTCCCCTGCACTGCGTGCAGAGCAATTCTGTCTTGCACATCACACATGAAAGGAGCCTTGATTTCCTTGATGGCACTCCAGAGAAACCCCAAGAACACTGTTTCAAGGCTAGAGGGATCCTGAGGTCACTGTAGCAACACGAAAGAGCTCCGTGGGCCAAAAATCAACTCGAGATGAGAGGTTAGTCCCTGGCTTCGACTCCAGAGGAATACCACCTTACCACAAGCACCTCAAGAGGAGGCTTCTCTCAGCTCTAGGTATGTGAGAGGGACCCTGAGTTTGCGGCCTCAAGTGGAATGGACACCGCGATGCCCTGACTCGAAATAAGGCCGGATATCCCTGCAGTGACTTGAATGCAGGCTCGTCTTGCATCTCCCAAGAAGAAAGGATGTCTGAATCCCCTGTGGAGACCACAGAGAAACACCTAGTTCCCCACCTCATCGCGACCGGAGGCCTCACATTCTTTGAAAACTCCAGAGGTACGCGGAGATCAGTGCCTCCAAAGGAGACGATGCCTGACTCCTCGTGAAACTTGATAGGAGTCCCAGGACTCTTGTGGCACGTGGAAAGGGACCCTTGGTCTCCCGCCTCAGCTGGAGAGGCGTTCCAATTGCCGTGCCAAGCCTCGAGGAGAATCCCGAGTTGTGTCTCGCAACTAGACAGGAGTCCTGATGTGGCTGAACAAACACGTGGGTGGAAGGGCCATCCCCGTTGTAACTCGAGAATATACCCCAGGTTCCCGCCGCAACTCGAGAAAAACCATGAGACTTCCCCCTCGATGCAAGATGAGGCCCGATTCCCCTGTACTGCGTGCAGAGCAATTCCGTCTTGCACATCACACATGAAAGGAGCCTTGATTTCCTTCATGGCACTCCAGAGAAACCCCAAGAACACTGTTTCAAGGATAGAGGGATCCTGAGGTCACTGTAGCAACACGAAAGAACTCTGTGGACCAAAAATCAAGTCGAAAAGAGAGGTTAGTCCCTGGATTCGTCTCCAGAGGAATACCACCTTACCACAAGCACCTCAAGAGGAGGCTTCTCTCAGCTCTAGGTATGTGAGAGGGACCCTGAGTTTGCGGCCTCAAGTGGAATGGACACCGCGATGCCCTGACTCGAAATAAGGACGGATATCCCTGCAGTGACTGGAATGCAGGCTCGTCTTGCATCTCCCAAGACGAAAGGATGTCTGAATCCCCTGTGGAGACCACAGAGAAACACCTAGTTCCCCACCTCATCGCGACCCGATGCCTCACATTCTTTGAAAACTCCAGAGGTATGCGGAGATCAGCGCCTCCAAAGGAGACGATGCCTGACTCCTCGTGAAACTTGATAGGAGACATAGGATTCCTGTGGCACGTGGAAAGGGACCCTTGGTCTCCCGTCTCAGCTGGAGAGGCGTCCCAATTGCCCTGCAAAGCCTCGAGGAGAATCCCGAGTTGTCCCTCGCAACTAGGCAGGAGTCCTGACGTGGCTGAACAAACACGTGGGTGGAAGGGCCATCCCCGTCGTAACTCGAGAATATACCCCAGGTTCCCGCCGCAACTCGAGAAAAACCATGAGACTTCCCCCTCGATGCGAGATGAGGCCCGATTCCCCTGTACTGCGTGCAGAGCAATTCCGTCTTGCACATCACACATGAAAGGAGCCTTGATTTCCTTCATGGCACTCCAGAGAAACCCCAAGAACACTGTTTCAAGGATAGAGGGATCCTGAGGTCACTGTAGCAACACGAAAGAATTCTGTGGACCAAAAATCAAGTCGAAAAGAGAGGTTAGTCCCTGGATTCGTCTCCAGAGGAATACCACCTTACCACAAGCACCTCAAGAGGAGGCTTCTCTCAGCTCTAGGTATGTGAGAGGGACCCTGAGTTTGCGGCCTCAAGTGGAATGGACACCGCGATGCCCTGACTCGAAATAAGGACGGATATCCCTGCAGTGACTGGAATGCAGGCTCGTCTTGCATCTCCCAAGACGAAAGGATGTCTGAATCCCCTGTGGAGACCACAGAGAAAGACCTAGTTCCCCACCTCATCGCGACCCGATGCCTCACATCCTTTGAAAACTCCAGAGGTACGCGGAGATCAGCGCCTCCAAAGGAGACGATGCCTGACTCCTCGTGAAACTTGATAGGAGACCCAGGATTCCTGTGGCACGTGGAAAGGGACCCTTGGTCTCCCGCCTCAGCTGGAGAGGCGTCCCAATTGCCCTGCAAAGCCTCGAGGAGAATCCCGAGTTGTCCCTCGCAACTAGGCAGGAGTCCTGACGTCGCTGAAGAAACACGTGGGTGGAAGGGCCATCCCCGTCGTAACTCGAGAATATACCCCAGGTTCCCGCCGCAACTCGAGAAAAACCATGAGACTTCCCCCTCGCCGCGAGATGAGGCCCGATTCCCCTGCACTGCGTGCAGAGCAATTCCGTGTTGCACATCACACATGAAAGGAGCCTTGATTTCCTTGATGGCACTCCAGAGAAACCCCAAGAACACTGTTTCAAGGCTAGAGGGATCCTGAGGTCACTGTAGCAAAACGAAAGAGCTCCGTGGGCCAAAAATCAACTCGAGATGAGAGGTTAGTCCCTGGCTTCGACTCCAGAGGAATACCACCTTACCACAAGCACCTCAAGAGGAGGCTTCTCTCAGCTCTAGGTATGTGAGAGGGACCCTGAGTTTGCGGCCTCAAGTGGAATGGACACCGCGATGCCCTGACTCGAAATAAGGCCGGATATCCCTGCAGTGACTGGAATGCAGGCTCGTCTTGCATCTCCCAAGAAGAAAGGATGTCTGAATCCCCTGTGGAGACCACAGAGAAACACCTAGTTCCCCACCTCATCGCGACGGGGGCCTCACATCCTTTGAAAACTCCAGAGGTACGCGGAGATCAGTGCCTCCAAAGGAGATGATGCCTGACTCCTCGTGAAACTTGATAGGAGTCCCAGGATTCTTGTGGCACGTGGAAAGGGACCCTTGGTCTCCCGTCTCAGCTGGAGAGGCGTTCCAATTGCCGTGCCAAGCCTCGAGGAGAATCCCGAGTTGTCCCTCGCAACTAGGCAGGAGTCCTGACGTGGCTGAACAAACACGTGGGTGGAAGGGCCATCCCCGTTGTAACTCGAGAATATACCCCAGGTTCCCGCCGCAACTCGAGAAAAACCATGAGACTTCCCCCTCGATTCGAGATGAGGCCCGATTCCCCTGTACTGCGTGCAGAGCAATTCCGTCTTGCACATCACACATGAAAGGAGCCTTGATTTCCTTGATGGCACTCCAGAGAAACCCCAAGAACACTGTTTCAAGGATAGAGGGATCCTGAGGTCACTGTAGCAACACGAAAGAACTCTGTGGACCAAAAATCAAGTCGAAAAGAGAGGTTAGTCCCTGGATTCGTCTCCAGAGGTATACCACCTTACCACAAGCACCTCAAGAGGAGGCTTCTCTCAGCTCTAGGTATGTGAGAGGGACCCTGAGTTTGCGGCCTCAAGTGGAATGGACACCGCGATGCCCTGACTCGAAATAAGGCTGGATATCCCTGCAGTGACTTCAATGCAGGCTCGTCTTGCATTTCCCAGGACGAAAGGATGTCTGAATCCCCTGTGGATAGCACAGAGAAAGACTTAGTTCCCCACCTCATCGCGACCGATAGCCTCACATCCTTTGAAAAATCCAGAGGTACGCGGAGATCAGTGCCTCCAAAGGAGACGATGCCTGACTCCTCGTGAAACTTGATAGGAGTCCCAGGATTCCTGTGGCACTTGGAAAGGGACACTTGGTCTCCCGCCTCAGCTGGAGAGGCGTCCCAATTGCCCTGCCAAGCCTCGAGGAGAATCCAGAGTTGTCCCTCGCAACTAGGCAGGAGTCCTGACGTCGCTGAAGAAACACGTGGGTGGAAGGGCCATCCCCGTCGTAACTCGAGAATATACCCCAGGTTCCCGCCGCAACTCGAGAAAAACCATGAGACTTCCCCCTCGCCGCGAGATGAGGCCCGATTCCCCTGCATTGCGTGCAGAGCAATTCCGTGTTGCACATCACACATGAAAGGAGCCTTGATTTCCTTGATGGCACTCCAGAGAAACCCCAAGAACACTGTTTCAAGGCTAGAGGGATCCTGAGGTCACTGTAGCAACACGAAAGAGCTCCGTGGGCCAAAAATCAACTCGAGATGAGAGGTTAGTCCCTGGCTTCGACTCCAGAGGAATACCACCTTACCACAAGCACCTCAAGAGGAGGCTTCTCTCAGCTCTAGGTATGTGAGAGGGACCCTGAGTTTGCGGCCTCAAGTGGAATGGACACCGCGATGCCCTGACTCGAAATAAGGCCGGATATCCCTGCAGTGACTGGAATGCAGGCTCGTCTTGCATCTCCCAAGAAGAAAGGATGTCTGAATCCCCTGTGGAGACCACAGAGAAACACCTAGTTCCCCACCTCATCGCGACCGGAGGCCTCACATCCTTTGAAAACTCCAGAGGTACGCGGAGATCAGTGCCTCCAAAGGAGACGATGCCTGACTCCTCGTGAAACTTGATAGGAGTCCCAGGATTCTTGTGGCACGTGGAAAGGGACCCTTGGTCTCCCGCCTCAGCTGGAGAGGCGTTCCAATTGCCGTGCCAAGCCTCGAGGAGAATCCCGAGTTGTCCCTCGCAACTAGGCAGGAGTCCTGACGTGGCTGAACAAACACGTGGGTGGAAGGGCCATCCCCGTCGTAACTCGAGAATATACCCCAGGTTCCCGCCGCAACTCGAGAAAAACCATGAGACTTCCCCCTCGATGCGAGATGAGGCCCGATTCCACTGTACTGCGTGCAGAGCAATTCCGTCTTGCACATCACATATGAAAGGAGCCTTGATTTCCTTCATGGCACTCCAGAGAAACCCCAAGAACACTGTTTCAAGAATAGAGGGATCCTGAGGTCACTGTAGCAACACGAAAGAACTCTGTGGACCAAAAATCAAGTCGAAAAGAGAGGTTAGTCCCTGTATTCATCTCCAGAGGAATACCACCTTACCACAAGCACCTCAAGAGGAGGCTTCTCTCAGCTCTAGGTATGTGAGAGGGACCCTGAGTTTGCGGCCTCAAGTGGAATGGACACCGCGATGCCCTGACTCGAAATAAGGCTGGATATCCCTGCAGTGACTTCAATGCAGGCTCGTCTTGCATTTCCCAGGACGAAAGGATGTCTGAATCCCCTGTGGATAGCACAGAGAAAGACTTAGTTCCCCACCTCATCGCGACCGATATCCTCACATCCTTTGAAAACTCCAGAGGTACGCGGAGATCAGTGCCTCCAAAGGAGACGATGCCTGACTCCTCGTGAAACTTGATAGGAGTCCCAGGATTTATGTGGCACTTGGAAAGGGACACTTGGTCTCCCGCCTGAGCTGGAGAGGCGTCCCAATTGCCCTGCCAAGCCTCGAGGAGAATCCAGAGTTGTCCCTCGCAACTAGGCAGGAGTCCTGACGTCGCTGAAGAAACACGTGGGTGGAAGGGCCATCCCCGTCGTAACTCGAGAATATACCCCAGGTTCCCGCCGCAACTCGAGAAAAACCATGAGACTTCCCCCTCGCCGCGAGATGAGGCCCGATTCCCCTGCACTGCGTGCAGAGCAATTCCGTGTTGCACATCACACATGAAAGGAGCCTTGATTTCCTTGATGGCACTCCAGAGAAACCCCAAGAACACTGTTTCAAGGCTAGAGGGATCCTGAGGTCCCTGTAGCAACACGAAAGAGCTCCGTGGGCCAAAAATCAACTCGAGATGAGAGGTTAGTCCCTGGCTTCGACTCCAGAGGAATACCACCTTACCACAAGCACCTCAAGAGGAGACTTCACTCAGCTCTAGGTATGTGAGAGGGACCCTGAGTTTACGGCCTCAAGTGGAATGGACACCGCGATGCCCTGACGCGAAATAAGGACGGATATCCCTGCAGTGACTGGAATGCAGGCTCGTCTTGCATCTCCCAAGATGAAAGGATGTCTGAATCCCCTGTGGAGACCACAGAGAAAGACCTAGTTCCCCACCTCATCGCGACCGGAGGCCTCACATCCTTTGAAAACTCCAGAGGTACGCGGAGATCAGAGCCTCCAAAGGAGACGATGCCTGACTCCTCGTGAAACTTGATAGGAGTCCCAGGATTCCTGTGGCACGTGGAAAGGGACCCTTGGTCTCCCGTCTCAGCTGGAGAGGCGTCCCAATTGCCCTGCAAAGCCTCGAGGAGAATCCCGAGTTGTCCCTCGCAACTAGGCAGGAGTCCTGACATGGCTGAACACACACGTGTGTGGAAGGGCCATCCCCGTCGTAACTCGAGAATATACCCCAGGTTCCCGCCGCAACTCGAGAAAAACCATGAGACTTCCCCCTCGCCGCGAGATGAGGCCCGATTCCCCTGCACTGCGTGCAGAGCAATTCCGTGTTGCACATCACACATGAAAGGAGCCTTGATTTCCTTGATGGCACTCCAGAGAAACCCCAAGAACACTGTTTCAAGGCTAGAGGGATCCTGAAGTAACTGTAGCAACACGAAAGAGCTCCGTGGACCAAGAATCAACACGAGATGAGAGGTTAGTCCCTGGCTTCGACTCCTGAGGAATACCACCTTACCACAAGCACCTCAAGAGGAGGCTTCTCTCAGCTCTAGGTATGTGAGAGGGACCCTGAGTTTGCGGCCTCAAATGGAATGGACACCGCGATGCCCTGACTCGAAATAAGGCCGGATATCCCTGCAGTGACTTCAATGCAGGCTCGTCTTGCATCTCCCAGGACGAAAGGATGTCTGAATCCCCTGTGGAAAGCACAGAGATAGAATTAGTTCCCCACCTCATCGCGACCGATAGCCTCACATCCTTTGAAAACTCCAGAGGTACGCGGAGATCAGTGCCTCCAAAGGAGACGATGCCTGACTCCTCGTGAAACTTGATAGGAGACCCAGGATACCTGTGGCACTTGGAAAGGGACACTTGGTCTCCCGCCTCAGCTGGAGAGGCGTCCCAATTGCCCTGCCAAGCCTCGAGGAGAATCCAGAGTTGTTCCTCGCAACTAGGCAGGAGTCCTGACGTCGCTGAAGAAACACGTGGGTGGAAGGGCCATCCCCGTCGTAACTCGAGAATATACCCCAGGTTCCCGCCGCAACTCGAGAAAAACCATGAGACTTCCCCCTCGCCACGAGATGAGGCCCGATTCCCCTGCACTGCGTGCCGAGCAATTCTGTGTTGCACATCACACATGAAAGGAGCCTTGATTTCCTTGATGGCACTCCAGAGAAACCCCAAGAACACTGTTTCAAGGATAGAGGGATCCTGAGGTCACTGTAGCAACACGAAAGAACTCTGTGGACCAAAAATCAACTCGAAAAGAGAGGTTAGTCCCTGGATTCGTCTCCAGAGGAATACCACCTTACCACAAGCACCTCAAGAGGAGGCTTCTCTCAGCTCTAGGTATGTGAGAGGGACCCTGAGTTTGCGGCCTCAAGTGGAATGGACACCGCGATGCCCTGACTCGAAATAAGGCCGGTTATCCCTGCAGTGACTTCAATGCAGGCTCGTCTTGCATCTCCCAGGACGAAAGGATGTCTGAATCCCCTGTGGAAAGCACAGAGAAAGACTTAGTTCCCCACCTCATCGCGACCGATAGCCTCACATCCTTTGAAAACACCAGAGGTACGCGGAGATCAGTGCCTCCAAAGGAGACGATGCCTGACTCCTCGTGAAACTTGATAGGAGTCCCAGGATTCCTGTGGCACGTGGAAAGGGACACTTGGTCTCCCGCCTCAGCTGGAGAGGCGTCCCAATTGCCCTGCAAAGCCTCTAGGAGAATCCCGAGTTGTCCCTCGCAACTAGGCAGGAGTCCTGACGTCGCTGAAGAAACACGTGTGTGGAAGGGCCATCCGCGTCGTAACTCGAGAATATACCCCAGGTTCCCGCCGCAACTCGAGAAAAACCATGAGTCTTCCCCCTCGCCGCGTGATGAGGCCCGATTACCCAGCACTGCGTGCAGAGCAATTCCGTGTTGCACATCACACATGAAAGGAGCCTTGATTTCCTTGATGGCACTCCAGAGAAACCCCAAGAACACTGTTTCAAGGCTAGAGGGATCCTGAGGTCACTGTAGCAACACGAAAGAGCTCCGTGGACCAAGAATCAACACGAGATGAGAGGTTAGTCCCTGGCTTCGACTCCAGAGGAATACCACCTTTCCACAAGCACCTCAAGAGGAGGCTTCTCTCAGCTCTAGGTATGTGAGAGGGATCCTGAGTTTGCAGCCTCAAGTGGAATGGACACCGCGATGCCCTGACTCGAAATAAGGCCGGATATCCCTGCAGTGACTTGAATGCAGGCTCGTCTTGCATCTCCCAAGAAGAAAGGATGTCTGAATCCCCTGTGGAGACCACAGAGAAAGATCTAGTTCCCCACCTCATCGCGACCGGAGGCCTCACATCCTTTGAAAACTCCAGAGGTAAGCGGAGATCAGTCCTTCCAAAGGAGACGATGCCTGACTCCTCGTGAAACTTGATAGGAGTCCCAGGATTCTTGTGTCACGTGGAAAGAGACCCTTGGTCTCCCGCCTCAGCTGGAGAGGCGTTCCAATTGCCCTGCCAAGCCTCGAGGAGAATCCCGAGTTGTCCCTCGCAACTAGGCAGGAGTCCTGACGTGGCTGAACAAACACGTGGGTGGAAGGGCCATCCCCGTCGTAACTCGAGAATATACCCCAGGTTCCCGCCGCAACTCGAGAAAAACCATGAGACTTCCCCCTCGATGGGAGATGAGGCCCGATTCCCCTGTACTGCGTGCAGAGCAATTCCGTCTTGCACATCACACATGAAAGGAGCCTTGATTTCCTTGATGGCACTCCAGAGAAACCCCAAGAACACTGTTTCAAGGATAGAGGGATCCTGAGGTCACTGTAGCAACACGAAAGAACTCTGTGGACCAAAAATCAACTCGAAAAGAGAGGTTAGTCCCTGGCTTCGACTCCAGAGGAATACCACCTTACCACAAGCACCTCAAGAGGAGGCTTCTCTCAGCTCTAGGTATGTGAGAGGGACCCTGAGTTTGCGGCCTAAAGTGGAATGGACACCGCGATGCCCTGACTCGAAATAAGGCCGGATATCCCTGCAGTGACTGGAATGCAGGCTCGTCTTGCATCTCCCAAGACGAAAGGGTGTCTGAATCCCCTGTGGAGACCACAGAGAAAGACCTAGTTCCACACTTCATCGCGACCGGAGGCCACACATCCTTTGAAAACTCCAGAGGTATGCGGAGATCAGTGCCTCCAAAGGAGACGATGCCTGACTCCTCGTGAAAATTGATAGGAGTCCCAGGATTCTTGTGGCACGTGGAAAGGGACCCTTGGTCTCCCGCCTCAGCTGGAGAGGCGTTCCAATTGCCCTGCCAAGCCTCGAGGAGAATCCCGAGTTGTCCCTCGCAACTAGGCAGGAGTCCTGACGTGGCTGAACAAACACGTGGGTGGAAGGGCCATCCCCGTCGTAACTCGAGAATATACCCCAGGTTCCCACCGCAACTCGAGAAAAACCATGAGACTTCCCCCTCGCCGCGAGATGAGGCCCGATTCCCCTGTACTGCGTGCAGAGCAATTCCGTCTTGCACATCACACATGAAAGGAGCCTTGATTTCCTTGATGGCACTCCAGAGAAACCCCAAGAACACTGTTTCAAGGATAGAGGGATCCTGAGGTCACTGTAGCAACACGAAAGAACTCTGTGGACCAAAAATCAACTCGAAAAGAGAGGTTAGTCCCTGGATTCGTCTCCAGAGGAATACCACCTTACCACAAGCACCTCAAGAGGAGGCTTCTCTCAGCTCTAGGTATGTGAGAGGGACCCTGAGTTTGCGGCCTAAAGTGGAATGGACACCGCGATGCCCTGACTCGAAATAAGGCCAGATATCCCTGCAGTGACTGGAATGCAGGCTCGTCTTGCATGTCCCAAGAAGAAAGGGTGTCTGAATCCCCTGTGGAGACCACAGAGAAAGACCTAGTTCCCCACCTCATCGCGACAGGAGGCCTCAAATCCTTTGACAACTCCAGAGGTATGCGGAGATCAGTGCCTCCAAAGGAGACGATGCCTGACTCCTCGTGAAACTTGATAGGAGACCCAGGATTCCTGTGGCACGTGGAAAGGGACCTTTGGTCTCCCGTCTCAGCTGGAGAGGCGTCCCAATTGCCCTGCAAAGCCTCGAGGAGAATCCCGAGTTGTGTCTCGCAACTAGGCAGGAGTCCTGACATGGCTGAACACACACGTGTGTGGAAGGGCCATCCCCGTCGTAACTCGAGAATATACCCCAGGTTCCCGCCGCAACTCGAGAAAAACCATGAGACTTCCCCCTCGCCGCGAGATGAGGCCCGATTCCCCTGCACTGCGTGCAGAGCAATTCCGTGTTGCACATCACACATGAAAGGAGCCTTGATTTCCCTCATGGCACTCCAGAGAAACCCCAAGAACACTGTTTCAAGGCTAGAGGGATCCTGAGGTCACTGTAGCAACACGAAAGAGCTCCGTGGGCCAAAAATCAACTCGAGATGAGACTTTAGTCCTGGCTTCGACTCCAGAGGAATACCACCTTACCACAAGCACCTCAAGAGGAGGCTTCTCTCAGCTCTAGGTATGTGAGAGGGATGTTGAGTTTGCGGCCTCAAGTGGAATGGACACCGCGATGCCCTCACTCGAAATAAGGCCGGATATCCCTGCAGTGACTTGAATGCAGGCTCGTCTTGCATCTCCCAAGATGAAAGGATGTCTGAATCCCCTGTGGAGACCACAGAGAAAGACCTAGTTCCCCACCTCATCGCGACCGGAGGCCTCACATCCTTTGAAAACTCCAGAGGTACGCGGAGATCAGTGCCTCCAAAGGAGACGATGCCTGACTCCTCGTGAAACTTGATAGGAGTCCCAGGATTCCTGTGGCACGTGGAAAGGGACCCTTGGTCTCCCGCATCAGCTGGAGAGGCGTCCCAATTGCCTTGCCAAGCCTCGAGGAGAATCCCGAGTTGTGTCTCACAACTAGGCAAGAGTCCTGACGTGGCTGAACAA
This sequence comes from Cervus elaphus, assembly GCF_910594005.1. Classification (NCBI taxonomy): domain Eukaryota; kingdom Metazoa; phylum Chordata; class Mammalia; order Artiodactyla; family Cervidae; genus Cervus; species Cervus elaphus. Next base: position 6,975,963 of record NC_057834.1, on the reverse strand, counting down.
ACATGTGTGTGGAAGGGCCATCCCCGTCATAACTCGAGAATATACCCCAGGTTCCCGCCGCAACTCGAGAAAAACCATGAGACTTGCCCCTCGCCGCGAGATGAGGCCCGATTCCCCTGCACTGCGTGCAGAGCACTTCTGTGTTGCACATCACACATGAAAGGAGCCTTGATTTCCTTCATGGCCCTCCAGAGAAACCCCAAGAACACTGTTTCAAGGCGAGAGGGATCCTGAGGTCACTGTAGCAACACGAAAGAGCTCCGTGGACCAAAAATCAAATCGAGATGAGAGGTTAGTCCCTGGCTTCGACTCCAGAGGAATACCACCTTAACACAAGCACCTCAAGAGGAGGCTTCTCTCAGCTCTAGGTATGTGAGAGGGACCCTGAGTTTTGAGGCCTCAAGTGGAATGGACACCGCGATGCCCTGACTCGAAATAAGGCCGGATATCCCTGCAGTGACTGGAATGCAAGCTCGTCTTGCATCTCCCAAGACGAAAGGGTGTCTGAATCCCCTGTGGAGACCACAGAGAAAGACCTAGTTACCCACTTCATCGCGACAGGAGGCCTCAAATCCTTTGAAAACTCCAGAGGTATGCGGAGATCAGTGCCTCCAAAGGAGACGATGCCTGACTCCTCGTGAAACTTGATAGGAGTCCCAGGATTCCTGTGGCACGTGGAAAGGGACCCTTGGTCTCCCGTCTCAGCTGGAGAGGCGTTCCAATTGCCCTGCCAAGCCTCGAGGAGAATCCCGAGTTGTCCCTCGCAACTAGGCAGGAGTCCTGACGTGGCTGAACAAACACGTGGGTGGAAGGGCCATCCCCGTCGTAACTCGAGAATATACCCCAGGTTCCCGCCGCAACTCGAGAAAAACCATGAGACTTCCCCCTCGATGCGAGATGAGGCCCGATTTCCCGGCACTGCGTGCAGAGCAATTCCGTGTTGCACATCACACATGAAAGGAGCCTTGATTTCCTTGATGGCACTCCAGAGAAACCCCAAGAACACTGTTTCAAGGATAGAGGGATCCTGAGGTCACTGTAGCAACACGAAAGAGCTCCGTGGACCAAGAATCAACACGAGATGAGAGGTTAGTCCATGGCTTCGACTCCTGAGGAATACCACCTTACCACAAGCACCTCAAGAGGAGGCTTCTCTCAGCTCTAGGTATGTGAGAGGGATGTTGAGTTTGCGGCCTCAAGTGGAATGGACACCGCGATGCCCTCACTCGAAATAATGCCGGATATCCCTGCAGTGACTTGAATGCAGGCTCGTCTTGCATCTCCCAAGAAGAAAGGATGTCTGAATCCCCTGTGGAGACCACAGAGAAAGACCTAGTTCCCCACCTCATCGCGACCGGAGGCCTCACATCCTTTGAAAACTCCAGAGGTACGCGGAGATCAGTGCCTCCAAAGGAGACGATGCCTGACTCCTCGTGAAACTTGATAGGAGTCCCAGGATTCCTGTGGCACTTGAAAAGGGACACTTGGTCTCCCGCCTCAGCTGTAGAGGCGTCCCAATTGCCCTGGCAAGCCTCGAGGAGAATCCAGAGTTGTCCCTCGCAACTAGACAGGAGTCCTGACGTCGCTGAAGAAACACGTGGGTGGAAGGGCCATCCCCGTCGTAACTCGAGAATATACCCCAGGTTCCCACCGCAACTCGAGAAAAACCATGAGACTTCCCCCTCGCCGCGAGATGAGGCCCGATTCCCCTGCACTGCGTGCAGAGCAATTCTGTCTTGCACATCACACATGAAAGGAGCCTTGATTTCCTTGATGGCACTCCAGAGAAACCCCAAGAACACTGTTTCAAGGCTAGAGGGATCCTGAGGTCACTGTAGCAACACGAAAGAGCTCCGTGGGCCAAAAATCAACTCGAGATGAGAGGTTAGTCCCTGGCTTCGACTCCTGAGGAATACCACCTTACCACAAGCACCTCAAGAGGAGGCTTCTCTCAGCTCTAGGTATGTGAGAGGGACCCTGAGTTTGTGGCCTCAAGTGGAATGGACACCGCGATGCCCTGACTCGAAATAAGGCCGGATATCCCTGCAGTGACTTGAATGCAGGCTCGTCTTGCATCTCCCAAGACGAAAGGGTGTCTGAATCCCCTGTGGAGACCACAGAGAAAGACCTAGTTCCCCACCTCATCGCGACAGGAGGCCTCAAATCCTTTGAAAACTCCACAGGTATGAGGAGATCAGTGCCTCCAAAGGAGACGATGCCTGACTCCTCGTGAAACTTGATAGGAGACCCAGGATTCCTGTGGCACGTGGAAAGGGACCCTTGGTCTCCCGTCTCAGCTGGAGAGGCGTCCCAATTGCCCTGCAAAGCCTCTAGGAGAATCCCGAGTTGTCCCTCGCAACTAGGCAGGAGTCCTGACGTCGCTGAAGAAACACGTGTGTGGAAGGGCCATCCGCGTCGTAACTCGAGAATATACCCCAGGTTCCCGCCGCAACTCGAGAAAAACCATGAGTCTTCCCCCTCGCCGCGTGATGAGGCCCGATTCCCCTGCACTGCGTGCAGAGCAATTCCGTGTTGCACATCACACATGAAAGGAGCCTTGATTTCCTTGATGGCACTCCAGAGAAACCCCAAGAACACTGTTTCAAGGCTAGAGGGATCCTGAGGTCACTGTAGCAACACGAAAGAGCTCCGTGGACCAAGAATCAACACGAGATGAGAGGTTAGTCCCTGGCTTCGACTCCAGAGGAATACCACCTTTCCACAAGCACCTCAAGAGGAGGCTTCTTTCAGCTCTAGGTATGTGAGAGGGATCCTGAGTTTGCAGCCTCAAGTGGAATGGACACCGCGATGCCCTGACTCGAAATAAGGCCGGATATCCCTGCAGTGACTTGAATGCAGGCTCGTCTTGCATCTCCCAAGAAGAAAGGATGTCTGAATCCCCTGTGGAGACCACAGAGAAAGATCTAGTTCCCCACCTCATCGCGACCGGAGGCCTCACATCCTTTGAAAACTCCAGAGGTAAGCGGAGATCAGTCCTTCCAAAGGAGACGATGCCTGACTCCTCGTGAAACTTGATAGGAGTCCCAGGATTCTTGTGTCACGTGGAAAGAGACCCTTGGTCTCCCGCCTCAGCTGGAGAGGCGTTCCAATTGCCCTGCCAAGCCTCGAGGAGAATCCCGAGTTGTCCCTCGCAACTAGGCAGGAGTCCTGACGTGGCTGAACAAACACGTGGGTGGAAGGGCCATCCCCGTCGTAACTCGAGAATATACCCCAGGTTCCCGCCGCAACTCGAGAAAAACCATGAGACTTCCCCCTCGATGGGAGATGAGGCCCGATTCCCCTGTACTGCGTGCAGAGCAATTCCGTCTTGCACATCACACATGAAAGGAGCCTTGATTTCCTTGATGGCACTCCAGAGAAACCCCAAGAACACTGTTTCAAGGATAGAGGGATCCTGAGGTCACTGTAGCAACACGAAAGAACTCTGTGGACCAAAAATCAACTCGAAAAGAGAGGTTAGTCCCTGGCTTCGACTCCAGAGGAATACCACCTTACCACAAGCACCTCAAGAGGAGGCTTCTCTCAGCTCTAGGTATGTGAGAGGGACCCTGAGTTTGCGGCCTAAAGTGGAATGGACACCGCGATGCCCTGACTCGAAATAAGGCCGGATATCCCTGCAGTGACTGGAATGCAGGCTCGTCTTGCATCTCCCAAGACGAAAGGGTGTCTGAATCCCCTGTGGACACCACAGAGATAGACCTAGTTCCACACTTCATCGCGACCGGAGGCCACACATCCTTTGAAAACTCCAGAGGTATGCGGAGATCAGTGCCTCCAAAGGAGACGATGCCTGACTCCTCGTGAAAATTGATAGGAGTCCCAGGATTCTTGTGGCACGTGGAAAGGGACCCTTGGTCTCCCGCCTCAGCTGGAGAGGCGTTCCAATTGCCCTGCCAAGCCTCGAGGAGAATCCCGAGTTGTCCCTCGCAACTAGGCAGGAGTCCTGACGTGGCTGAACAAACACGTGGGTGGAAGGGCCATCCCCGTCGTAACTCGAGAATATACCCCAGGTTCCCACCGCAACTCGAGAAAAACCATGAGAATTCCCCCTCGCCGCGAGATGAGGCCCGATTCCCCTGTACTGCGTGCAGAGCAATTCCGTCTTGCACATCACACATGAAAGGAGCCTTGATTTCCTTGATGGCACTCCAGAGAAACCCCAAGAACACTGTTTCAAGGATAGAGGGATCCTGAGGTCACTGTAGCAACACGAAAGAACTCTGTGGACCAAAAATCAACTCGAAAAGAGAGGTTAGTCCCTGGATTCGTCTCCAGAGGAATACCACCTTACCACAAGCACCTCAAGAGGAGGCTTCTCTCAGCTCTAGGTATGTGAGAGGGACCCTGAGTTTGCGGCCTAAAGTGGAATGGACACCGCGATGCCCTGACTCGAAATAAGGCCAGATATCCCTGCAGTGACTGGAATGCAGGCTCGTCTTGCATGTCCCAAGAAGAAAGGGTGTCTGAAACCCCTGTGGAGACCACAGAGAAAGACCTAGTTCCCCACCTCATCGCGACAGGAGGCCTCAAATCCTTTGACAACTCCAGAGGTATGCGGAGATCAGTGCCTCCAAAGGAGACGATGCCTGACTCCTCGTGAAACTTGATAGGAGACCCAGGATTCCTGTGGCACGTGGAAAGGGACCCTTGGTCTCCCGTCTCAGCTGGAGAGGCGTCCCAATTGCCCTGCAAAGCCTCGAGGAGAATCCCGAGTTGTGTCTCGCAACTAGGCAGGAGTCCTGACATGGCTGAACACACACGTGTGTGGAAGGGCCATCCCCGTCGTAACTCGAGAATATACCCCAGGTTCCCGCCGCAACTCGAGAAAAACCATGAGACTTCCCCCTCGCCGCGAGATGAGGCCCGATTCCCCTGCACTGCGTGCAGAGCAATTCCGTGTTGCACATCACACATGAAAGGAGCCTTGATTTCCTTGATGGCACTCCAGAGAAACCCCAAGAACACTGTTTCAAGGCTGGAGGGATCCTGAGGTCACTGTAGCAACACGAAAGAGCTCCGTGGGCCAAAAATCAACTCGAGATGAGACTTTAGTCCTGGCTTCGACTCCAGAGGAATACCACCTAACCACAAGCACCTCAAGAGGAGGCTTCTCTCAGCTCTAGGTATGTGAGAGGGATGTTGAGCTTGCGGCCTCAAGTGGAATGGACACCGCGATGCCCTCACTCGAAATAAGGCCGGATATCCCTGCAGTGACTTGAATGCAGGCTCGTCTTGCATCTCCCAAGAAGAAAGGATGTCTGAATCCCCTGTGGAGACCACAGAGAAACACCTAGTTCCCCACCTCATCGCGACCGGAGGCCTCACATCCTTTGAAAACTCCAGAGGTACGCGGAGATCAGTGCCTCCAAAGGAGACGATGCCTGACTCCTCGTGAAACTTGATAGGAGTCCCAGGATTCCTGTGGCACTTGAAAAGGGACACTTGGTCTCCCGCCTCAGCTGGAGAGGCGTCCCAATTGCCCTGGCAAGCCTCGAGGAGAATCCAGAGTTGTCCCTCGCAACTAGACAGGAGTCCTGACGTCGCTGAAGAAACACGTGGGTGGAAGGGCCATCCCCGTCGTAACTCGAGAATATACCCCAGGTTCCCACCGCAACTCGAGAAAAACCATGAGACTTCCCCCTCGCCGCGAGATGAGGCCCGATTCCCCTGCACTGCGTGCAGAGAAATTCTGTCTTGCACATCACACATGAAAGGAGCCTTGATTTCCTTGATGGCACTCCAGAGAAACCCCAAGAACACTGTTTCAAGGCTAGAGGGATCCTGAGGTCACTGTAGCAACACGAAAGAGCTCCGTGGGCCAAAAATCAACTCGAGATGAGAGGTTAGTCCCTGGCTTCGACTCCTGAGGAATACCACCTTACCACAAGCACCTCAAGAGGAGGCTTCTCTCAGCTCTAGGTATGTGAGAGGGACCCTGAGTTTGTGGCCTCAAGTGGAATGGACACCGCGATGCCCTGACTCGAAATAAGGCCGGATATCCCTGCAGTGACTGGAATGCAGGCTCGTCTTGCATCTCCCAAGATGAAAGGGTGTCTGAATCCCCTGTGGAGACCACAGAGAAAGACCTAGTTCCCCACCTCATCGCGACAGGAGGCCTCAAATCCTTTGAAAACTCCAGAGGTATGAGGAGATCAGTGCCTCCAAAGGAGACGATGCCTGACTCCTCGTGAAACTTGATAGGAGACCCAGGATTCCTGTGGCACGTGGAAAGGGACCCTTGGTCTCCCGTCTCAGGTGGAGAGGCGTCCCAATTGCCCTGCAAAGCCTCGAGGAGAATCCCGAGTTGTCCCTCGCAACTAGGCAGGAGTCCTGACGTCGCTGAAGAAACACGTGTGTGGAAGGGCCATCCGCGTCGTAACTCGAGAATATACCCCAGGTTCCCGCCGCAACTCGAGAAAAACCATGAGTCTTCCCCCTCGCCGCGTGATGAGGCCCGATTACCCTGCACTGCGTGCAGAGCAATTCCGTGTTGCACATCACACATGAAAGGAGCCTTGATTTCCTTGATGGCACTCCAGAGAAACCCCAAGAACACTGTTTCAAGGCTAGAGGGATCCTGAGGTCACTGTAGCAACACGAAAGAGCTCCGTGGACCAAGAATCAACACGAGATGAGAGGTTAGTCCCTGGCTTCGACTCCAGAGGAATACCACCTTTCCACAAGCACCTCAAGAGGAGGCTTCTCTCAGCTCTAGGTATGTGAGAGGGATCCTGAGTTTGCAGCCTCAAGTGGAATGGACACCGCGATGCCCTGACTCGAAATAAGGCTGGATATCCCTGCAGTGACTTGAATGCAGGCTCGTCTTGCATCTCCCAAGAAGAAAGGATGTCTGAATCCCCTGTGGAGACCACAGAAAAAGACCTAGTTCCCCACCTCATCGAGACCGGAGGCCTCACATCCTTTGAAAACTCCAGAGGTAAGCGGAGATCAGTCCTTCCAAAGGAGACGATGCCTGACTCCTCGTGAAACTTGATAGGAGTCCCAGGATTCTTGTGTCACGTGGAAAGGGACCCTTGGTCTCCCGCCTCAGCTGGAGTGGCGTTCCAATTGCCCTGCCAAGCCTCGAGGAGAATCCCGAGTTGTCCCTCGCAACTAGGCAGGAGTCCTGACGTGGCTGAACAAACACGTGGGTGGAAGGGCCATCCCCGTCGTAACTCGAGAATATACCCCAGGTTCCCGCCGCAACTCGAGAAAAACCATGAGACTTCCCCCTCGATGGGAGATGAGGCCCGATTCCCCTCTACTGCGTGCAGAGCAATTCCGTCTTGCACATCACACATGAAAGGAGCCTTGATTTCCTTGATGGCACTCCAGAGAAACCCCAAGAACACTGTTTCAAGGATAGAGGGATCCTGAGGTCACTGTAGCAACACGAAAGAACTCTGTGGACCAAAAATCAACTCGAAAAGAGAGGTTAGTGCCTGGCTTCGACTCCAGAGGAATACCACCTTACCACAAGCACCTCAAGAGGAGGCTTCTCTCAGCTCTAGGTATGTGAGAGGGACCCTGAGTTTGCGGCCTAAAGTGGAATGGACACCGCGATGCCCTGACTCGAAATAAGGACGGATATCCCTGCAGTGACTGGAATGCAGGCTCGTCTTGCATCTCCCAAGACGAAAGGGTGTCTGAATCCCCTGTGGAGACCACAGAGAAAGACCTAGTTCCACACTTCATCGCGACCGGAGGCCACACATCCTTTGAAAACTCCAGAGGTATGCGGAGATCAGTGCCTCCAAAGGAGACGATGCCTGACTCCTCGTGAAAATTGATAGGAGTCCCAGGATTTTTGTGGCACGTGGAAAGGGACCCTTGGTCTCCCGCCTCAGCTGGAGAGGCGTTCCAATTGCCCTGCCAAGCCTCGAGGAGAATCCCGAGTTGTCCCTCGCAACTAGGCAGGAGTCCTGACGTGGCTGAACAAACACGTGGGTGGAAGGGCCATCCCCGTCGTAACTCGAGAATATACCCCAGGTTCCCACCGCAACTCGAGAAAAACCATGAGAATTCCCCCTCGCCGCGAGATGAGGCCCGATTCCCCTGTACTGCGTGCAGAGCAATTCCGTCTTGCACATCACACATGAAAGGAGCCTTGATTTCCTTGATGGCACTCCAGAGAAACCCCAAGAACACTGTTTCAAGGATAGAGGGATCCTGAGGTCACTGTAGCAACACGAAAGAACTCTGTGGACCAAAAATCAACTCGAAAAGAGAGGTTAGTCCCTGGATTCGTCTCCAGAGGAATACCACCTTACCACAAGCACCTCAAGAGGAGGCTTCTCTCAGCTCTAGGTATGTGAGAGGGACCCTGAGTTTGCGGCCTAAAGTGGAATGGACACCGCGATGCCCTGACTCGAAATAAGGCCAGATATCCCTGCAGTGACTGGAATGCAGGCTTGTCTTGCATGTCCCAAGAAGAAAGGGTGTCTGAATTCCCTGTGGAGACCACAGAGAAAGACCTAGTTCCCCACCTCATCGCGACAGGAGGCCTCAAATCCTTTGACAACTCCAGAGGTATGCGGAGATCAGTGCCTCCAAAGGAGACGATGCCTGACTCCTCGTGAAACTTGATAGGAGACCCAGGATTCCTGTGGCACGTGGAAAGGGACCTTTGGTCTCCCGTCTCAGCTGGAGAGGCGTCCCAATTGCCCTGCAAAGCCTCGAGGAGAATCCCGAGTTGTGTCTCGCAACTAGGCAGGAGTCCTGACATGGCTGAACACACACGTGTGTGGAAGGGCCATCCCCGTCGTAACTCGAGAATATACCCCAGGTTCCCGCCGCAACTCGAGAAAAACCATGAGACTTCCCCCTCGCCGCGAGATGAGGCCCGATTCCCCTGCACTGCGTGCAGAGCAATTCCGTGTTGCACATCACACATGAAAGGAGCCTTGATTTCCTTGATGGCACTCCAGAGAAACCCCAAGAACACTGTTTCAAGGCTAGAGGGATCCTGAGGTCACTGTAGCAACACGAAAGAGCTCCGTGGGCCAAAAATCAACTCGAGATGAGACTTTAGTCCTGGCTTCGACTCCAGAGGAATACCACCTTACCACAAGCACCTCAAGAGGAGGCTTCTCTCAGCTCTAGGTATGTGAGAGGGACCCTGAGTTTGCGGCCTCAAGTGGAATGGACACCGCGATGCCCTGACGCGAAATAAGGCTGGATATCCCTGCAGTGACTTGAATGCAGGCTCGTCTTGCATCTCCCAAGATGAAAGGATGTCTGAATCCCCTGTGGAGACCACAGAGAAAGACCTAGTTCCCCACCTCATCGCGACAGGAGGCCTCACATCCTTTGAAAACTCCAGAGGTACGCGGAGATCAGTGCCTCCAAAGGAGACGATGCCTGACTCCTCGTGAAACTTGATAGGAGTCCCAGGATTCCTGTGGCACGTGGAAAGGGACCCTTGGTCTCCGGCCTCAGCTGGAGAGGCGTCCCAATTGCCTTGCCAAGCCTCCAGGAGAATCCCGAGTTGTGTCTCGCAACTAGGCAAGAGTCCTCACGTGGCTGAACAAACACGTGTGTGGAAGGGCCATCCCCGTCTTAACTCGAGAATATACCCCAGGTTCCCGCCGCAACTCGAGAAAAACCATGAGACTTGCCCCTCGCCGCGAGATGAGGCCCGATTCCCCTGCACTGCGTGCAGAGCAATTCTGTGTTGCACATCACACATGAAAGGAGCCTTGATTTCCTTGATGGCACTCCAGAGAAACCCCAAGAACACTGTTTCAAGGCTAGAGGGATCCTGAGGTCACTGTAGCAACACGAAAGAGCTCCGTGGACCAAAAATCAACTCGAGATGAGAGGTTAGTCCCTGGCTTCGACTCCAGAGGAATACCACCTTACCACAAGCACCTCAAGAGGAGGCTTCTCTCAGCTCTACGTATGTGAGAGGGACCCTGAGTTTGCGGCCTCAAGTGGAATGGACACCGCGATGCCCTGACTCGAAATAAGGCCGGATATCCCTGCAGTGACTGGAATGCAGGCTCGTCTTGCATCTCCCAAGACGAAAGGGTGTCTGAATCCCCTGTGGAGACCACAGAGAAAGACCTAGTTCCCCACTTCATCGCGACAGGAGGCCTCAAATCCTTTGAAAACTCCAGAGGTATGCGGAGATCAGTGCCTCCAAAGGAGACGATGCCTGACTCCTCGTGAAACTTGATAGGAGACCCAGGATTCCTGTGGCACGTGGAAAGGGACCCTTGGTCTCCCGTCTCAGCTGGAGAGGCGTCCCAATTGCCCTGCAAAGCCTCGAGGAGAATCCCGAGTTGTCCCTCGCAACTAGGCAGGAGTCCTGACATGGCTGAACACACACGTGTGTGGAAGGGCCATCCCCGTCGTAACTCGAGAATATACCCCAGGTTCCCGCCGCAACTCGAGAAAAACCATGAGACTTCCCCCTCGCCGCGAGATGAGGCCCGATTCCCCTGCACTGCGTGCAGAGCAATTCCGTGTTGCACATCACATATGAAAGGAGCCTTGATTTCCTTGATGGCACTCCAGAGAAACCCCAAGAACACTGTTTCAAGGCTAGAGGGATCCTGAGGTCACTGTAGCAACACGAAAGAGCTCCGTGGGCCAAAAATCAACTCGAGATGAGAGGTTACTCCCTGGCTTCGACTCCAGAGGAATACCACCTTACCACAAGCACCTCAAGAGGAGGCTTCTCTCAGCTCTAGGTATGTGAGAGGGACCCTGAGTTTGCGGCCTCAAGTGGAATGGACACCGCGATGCCCTGACGCGAAATAAGGCTGGATATCCCTGCAGTGACTTGAATGCAGGCTCGTCTTGCATCTAGCAAGATGAAAGGATGTCTGAATCCCCTGTGGAGACCACAGAGAAAGACCTAGTTCCCCACCTCATCGCGACTGGAGGCCTCACATCCTTTGAAAACTCCAGAGGTACACGGAGATCAGTGCCTCCAAAGGAGACGATGCCTGACTCCTCGTGAAACTTGATAGGAGTCCCAGGATTCCTGTGGCACGTGGAAAGGGACCCTTGGTCTCCGGCCTCAGCTGGAGAGGCGTCCCAATTGCCTTGCCAAGCCTCGAGGAGAATCCCGAGTTGTGTCTCGCAACTAGGCAAGAGTCCTCACGTGGCTGAACAAACACGTGTGTGGAAGGGCCATCCCCGTCTTAACTCGAGAATATACCCCAGGTTCCCGCCGCAACTCGAGAAAAACCATGAGACTTGCCCCTCGCCGCGAGATGAGGCCCGATTCCCCTGCACTGCGTGCAGAGCAATTCCGTGTTGCACATCACACATGAAAGGAGCCTTGATTTCCTTGATGGCACTCCAGAGAAACCCCAAGAACACTGTTTCAAGGCTAGAGGGATCCTGAGGTCACTGTAGCAACACGAAAGAGCTCCGTGGACCAAAAATCAACTCGAGATGAGAGGTTAGTCCCTGGCTTCGACTCCAGAGGAATACCACCTTACCACAAGCACCTCAAGAGGAGGCTTCTCTCAGCTCTACGTATGTGAGAGGGACCCTGAGTTTGCGGCCTCAAGTGGAATGGACACCGCGATGCCCTGACTCGAAATAAGGCCGGATATCCCTGCAGTGACTGGAATGCAGGCTCGTCTTGCATCTCCCAAGACGAAAGGGTGTCTGAATCCCCTGTGGAGACCACAGAGAAAGACCTAGTTCCCCACTTCATCGCGACAGGAGGCCTCAAATCCTTTGAAAACTCCAGAGGTATGCGGAGATCAGTGCCTCCAAAGGAGACGATGTCTGACTCCTCGTGAAACTTGATAGGAGACCCAGGATTCCTGTGGCACGTGGAAAGGGACCCTTGGTCTCCCGTCTCAGCTGGAGAGGCGTCCCAATTGCCCTGCAAAGCCTCGAGGAGAATCCCGAGTTGTCCCTCGCAACTAGGCAGGAGTCCTGACATGGCTGAACACACACGTGTGTGGAAGGGCCATCCCCGTCGTAACTCGAGAATATACCCCAGGTTCCCGCCGCAACTCGAGAAAAACCATGAGACTTCCCCCTCGCCGCGAGATGAGGCCCGATTCCCCTGCACTGCGTGCAGAGCAATTCCGTGTTGCACATCACACATGAAAGGAGCCTTGATTTCCTTGATGGCACTCCAGAGAAACCCCAAGAACACTGTTTCAAGGCTAGAGGGATCCTGAGGTCACTGTAGCAACACGAAAGAGCTCCGTGGGCCAAAAATCAACTCGAGATGAGAGGTTACTCCCTGGCTTCGACTCCAGAGGAATACCACCTTACCACAAGCACCTCAAGAGGAGGCTTCTCTCAGCTCTAGGTATGTGAGAGGGACCCTGAGTTTGCGGCCTCAAGTGGAATGGACACCGCGATGCCCTGACGCGAAATAAGGCTGGATATCCCTGCAGTGACTTGAATACAGGCTCGTCTTGCATCTCCCAAGAAGAAAGGATGTCTGAATCCCCTGTGGAGACCACAGAGAAACACCTAGTTCCCCACCTCATCGCGACCGGAGGCCTCACATCCTTTGAAAACTCCAGAGGTACGCGGAGATCAGTGCCTCCAAAGGAGACGATGCCTGACTCCTCGTGAAAATTGATAGGAGTCCCAGGATTCTTGTGGCACGTGGAAAGGGACCCTTGGTCTCCCGCCTCAGCTGGAGAGGCGTTCCAATTGCCCTGCCAAGCCTCGAGGAGAATCCCGAGTTGTCCCTCGCAACTAGGCAGGAGTCCTGACGTGGCTGAACAAACACGTGGGTGGAAGGGCCATCCCCGTCGTAACTCGAGAATATACCCCAGGTTCCCGCCGCAACTCGAGAAAAACCATGAGACTTCCCCCTCGATGCGAGATGAGGCCCGATTCCCCTGTACTGCGTGCAGAGCAATTCCGTGTTGCACATCACACATGAAAGGAGCCTTGATTTCCTTGATGGCACTCCAGAGAAACCCCAAGAACACTGTTTCAAGGATAGAGGGATCCTGAGGTCACTGTAGCAACACGAAAGAACTCTGTGGACCAAAAATCAACTCGAAAAGAGAGGTTAGTCCCTGGATTCGTCTCCAGAGGAATACCACCTTACCACAAGCACCTCAAGAGGAGGCTTCTCTCAGCTCTAGGTATGTGAGAGGGACCATGAGTTTGCGGCCTCAAGTGGAATGGACACCGCGATGCCCTGACTCGAAATAAGGCCGGATATCCCTGCAGTGACTTCAATGCAGGCTCGTCTTGCATCTCCCAGGACGAAAGGATGTCTGAATCCCCTGTGGAGACCACAGAGAAAGACCTAGTTCCCCACCTCATCGCGACCGATAGCCTCACATTCTTTGAAAACTCCAGAGGTACGCGGAGATCAGTGCCTCCAAAAGAGATGATGCCTGACTCCTCGTGAAACTAGACAGGAGTCCCAGGTTTCCTGTGGCACTTGGAAAGGGACACTTGGTCTCCCGCCTCAGCTGGAGAGGCTTCCCAATTGCCCTGCCAAACCTCGAGGAGAATCCCGAGTTGTCCCTCGCAACTAGGCAGGAGTCCTGACGTGGCTGAACAAACACGTGGGTGGAAGGGCCATCCCCGTCGTAACTCGAGAATATACCCCAGGTTCCCGCCGCAACTCGAGAAAAACCATGAGACTTCCCCCTCGCCACAAGATGAGGCCCGATTCCCCTGCACTGCGTGCAGAGCAATTCCGTGTTGCACATCACACATGAAAGGAGCCTTGATTTCCTTGATGGCACTCCAGAGAAACCCCAAGAACACTGTTTCAAGGCTAGAGGGATCCTGAGGTCACTGTAGCAACACGAAAGAGCTCCTTGGGCCAAAAATCAACTCGAGATGAGAGGTTAGTCCCTGGCTTCGACTCCAGAGGAATACCACATTACCACAAGCACCTCAAGAGGAGGCTTCTCTCAGCTCTAGGTATGTGAGAGGGACCCTGAGTTTGCGGCCTCAAGTGGAATGGACACCGCGATGCCCTGACGCGAAATAAGGCTGGATATCCCTGCAGTGACTTCAATGCAGGCTCGTCTTGCATCTCCCAAGATGAAAGGATGTCTGAATCCCCTGTGGAGACCACAGAGAAAGACCTAGTTCCCCACCTCATCGCGACCGGAGGCCTCACATCCTTTGAAAACTCCAGAGGTACGCGGAGATCAGTGCCTCCAAAGGAGACGATTCCTGACTCCTCGTGAAACTTGATAGGAGTCCCAGGATTCCTGTGGCACGTGGAAAGGGACCCTTGGTCTCCCGCCTCAGCTGGAGAGGCGTCCCAATTGCCTTGCCAAGCCTCGAGGAGAATCCTGAGTTGTGTCTCGCAACTTTGCAGGAGTCCTGACGTGGCTGAACTAACACGTGTGTGGTAGGGCCATTCCCGTCGTAACTCGAGAATATCCCCCAAGTTCCCGCCGCAACTCTAGAAAAACCATGAGACTTGCCCCTCGCCGCGAGATGAGGCCCGATTCCCCTGCACTGCGTGCAGAGCAATTCTGTGTTGCACATCACACATGAAAGGAGCCTTGATTTCCTTCATGGCACTCCAGAGATACCCCAAGAACACTGTTTCAAGGCTAGAGGGATCCTGAGGTCACTGTAGCAACACGAAAGAGCTCCGTGGGCCAAAAATCAACTCGAGATGAGAGGTTAGTCCCTGGCTTCGACTCCAGAGGAATACCACCTTACCACAAGCACCTAAAGAGGAGGCTTCTCTCAGCTCTAGGTATGTGAGAGGGACCCTGAGTTTGCGGCCTCAAGTGGAATGGACACCGCGATGCCCTGACTCGAAATAAGGCCAGATATCCCTGCAGTGACTGGAATGCAGGCTCGTCTTGCATCTCCCAAGAAGAAAGAATGTCTGAATCCCCTGTGGAGACCACAGAGAAAGACCTAGTTCCCCACCTCATCGCGACCGGAGGCCTCACATCCTTTGAAAACTCCAGAGGTACGCGGAGATCAGTGCCTCCAAAGGAGACGATGCCTGACTCCTCGTGAAACTTGATAGGAGACCCAGGATTCCTGTGGCACGTGGAAAGGGACCCTTGGTCTCCCGCCTCAGCTGGAGAGGCGTTCCAATTGCCCTGCCAAGCCTCGAGGAGAATCCCGAGTTGTCCCTCGCAACTAGGCAGGAGTCCTGACGTGGCTGAACAAACACGTGGGTGGAAGGGCCATCCCCGTCGTAACTCGAGAATATACCCCAGGTTCCCGCCGCAACTCGAGAAAAACCATGAGACTTCCCCCTCGCCGCGAGATGAGGCCCGATTCCCCTGCACTGCGTGCAGAGCAATTCTGTGTTGCACATCACACATGAAAGGAGCCTTGATTTCCTTCATGGCACTCCAGAGAAACCCCAAGAACACTGTTTCAAGGCTAGAGGGACCCTGAGGTCACTGTAGCAACACGAAAGAGCTCCGTGGACCAAAAATCAACTCGAGATGAGAGGTTAGTCCCTGGCTTCGACTCCAGAGGAATACCACCTTACCACAAGCAACTCAAGAGGAGGCTTCTCTCAGCTCTAGGTATGTGAGAGGGACCCTGAGTTTGTGGCCTCAAGTGGAATGGACACCGCGATGCCCTGACTCGAAATAAGGCCGGATATCCCTGCAGTGACTGGAATGCAGGCTCGTCTTGCATCTCCCAAGAAGAAAGGATATCTGAATCCCCTGTGGAGACCACAGAGAAACACCTAGTTCCCAACCTCATCGCGACCGGAGGCCTCACATCCTTTGAAAACTCCAGAGGTACGCGGAGATCAGTGCCTCCAAAGGAGACGATGCCTGACTCCTCGTGAAACTTGATAGGAGTCCCAGGATTCTTGTGGCACGTGGAAAGGGACCCTTGGTCTCCCGCCTCAGCTGGAGAGGCGTCTCAATTGCCCTGCCAAGCCTCGAGGAGAATCCCGAGTTGTCCCTCGCAACTAGGCAGGAGTCCTGACGTGGCTGAACAAACACGTGTGTGGAAGGGCCATCCCCGTCGTAACTCGAGAATATACCCCAGGTTCCCGCCGCAACTCGAGAAAAACCATGAGACTTCCCCCTCGATGTGAGATGAGGCCCGATTCCCCTGTACTGCGTGCAGAGCAATTCCGTCTTGCACATCACACATGAAAGGAGCCTTGATTTCCTTGATGGCACTCCAGAGAAACCCCAAGAACACTGTTTCAAGGATAGAGGGATCCTGAGGTCACTGTAGCAACACGAAAGAACTCTGTGGACCAAAAATCAACTCGAAAAGAGAGGTTAGTCCCTGGATTCGTCTCCAGAGGAATACCACCTTACCACAAGCACCTCAAGAGGAGGCTTCTCTCAGCTCTAGGTATGTGAGAGGGACCCTGAGTTTGCGGCCTCAAGTGGAATGGACACCGCGATGCCCTGACTCGAAATAAGGCCGGATATCCCTGCAGTGACTTCAATGCAGGCTCGTCTTGCATCTCCCAGGACGAAAGGATGTCTGAATCCCCTGTGGAAAGCACAGAGAAAGACTTAGTTCCCCACCTCATCGCGACCGATAGCCTCACATCCTTTGAAAACTCCAGAGGTACGCGGAGATCAGTGCCTCCAAAGGAGACGATGCCTGACTCCTCGTGAAACTTGATAGGAGTCCCAGGATTCCTGTGGCACTTGGAAAGGGACACTTGGTCTCCCGCCTTAGCTGGAGAGGCGTCCCAATTGCCCTGCCAAGCCTCGAGGAGAATCCAGAGTTGTCCCTCGCAACTAGGCAGGAGTCCTGACTTCGCTGAAAAAACACGTGGGTGGAAGGGCCATCCCCGTCGTAACTCGAGAATATACCCCAGGTTCCGGCCGCAACTCGAGAAAAACCATGAGACTTCCCCCTCGCCGCGAGATGAGGCCCGATTCCCCTGCACTGCGTGCAGAGCAATTCCGTGTTGCACATCACACATGAAAGGAGCCTTGATTTCCTTGATGGCACTCCAGAGAAACCCCAAGAACACTGTTTCAAGGCTAGAGGGATCCTGAGGTCACTGTAGCAACACGAAAGAGCTCCGTGGGCCAAACATCAACTCGAGATGAGAGGTTAGTCCCTGGCTTCGACTCCTGAGGAATACCACCTTACCACAAGCAACTCAAGAGGAGGCTTCTCTCAGCTCTAGGTATGTGAGAGGGACCCTGAGTTTGCGGCCTCAAGTGGAATGGACACCGCGATGCCCTGACGCGAAATAAGGCTGGATATCCCTACAGTGACTTGAATGCAGGCTCGTCTTGCATCTCCCAAGATGAAAGGATGTCTGAATCCCCTGTGGAGACCACAGAGAAAGACCTACTTCCCACCTCATCCCGACCGGAGGCCTCACATCCTTTGAAAACTCCAGAGGTACGCGGAGATCAGTGCCTCCAAAGGAGACGATGCCTGACTCCTCGTGAAACTTGATAGGAGTCCCAGGATTCCTGTGGCACGTGGAAAGGGACCCTCGGTCTCCCGCCTCAGCTGGAGAGGCGTTCCAATTGCCCTGCCACGGCTCGAGGAGAATCCCGAATTGTCCCTCGCAACTAGGCAGGAGTCCTGACGTGGCTGAACAAACACGTGTGTGGAAGGGCCATCCCCGTCGTAACTCGAGAATATACCCCAGGTTCCCGCCGCAACTCGAGAAAAACCATGAGACTTCCCCCTCGCCGCGAGATGAGGCCCGATTCCCCTGCACTGCATGCAGAGCAATTCCGTGTTGCACATCACACATGAAAGGAGCCTTGATTTCCTTGATGGCACTCCAGAGAAACCCCAAGAACACTGTTTCAAGGCTAGAGGGATCCTGAGGTCACTGTAGCAACACGAAAGAGCTCCGTGGGCCAAAAATCAACTCGAGATGAGAGGTTAGTCCCTGGCTTCGACTCCAGAGGAATACCACCTTACCACAAGCACCTCAAGAGGAGGCTTCTCTCAGCTCTAGGTATGTGAGAGGGACCCTGAGTTTGCGGCCTCAAGTGGAATGGACACCGCGATGCCCTGACGCGAAATAAGGCTGGATATCCCTGCAGTGACTTGAATGCAGGCTCGTCTTGCATCTCCCAAGATGAAAGGATGTCTGAATCCCCTGTGGAGACCACAGAGAAAGACCTAGTTCCCCACCTCATCGCGACCGGAGGCCTCACATCCTTTGAAAACTCCAGAGGTACGCGGAGATCAGTGCCTCCAAAGGAGACGATGCCTGACTCCTCGTGAAACTTGATAGGAGTCCCAGGATTCCTGTGGCACGTGGAAAGGGACCCTTGGTCTCCCGCCTCAGCTGGAGAGGCGTCCCAATTGCCTTGCCAAGCCTCGAGGAGAATCCCGAGTTGTGTCTCGCAACTTTGCAGGAGTCCTGACGTGGCTGAACTAACACGTGTGTGGTAGGGCCATTCCCGTCGTAACTCGAGAATATCCCCCAAGTTCCCGCCGCAACTCTAGAAAAACCATGAGACTTGCCCCTCGCCGCGAGATGAGGCCCGATTCCCCTGCACTGCGTGCAGAGCAATTCTGTGTTGCACATCACACATGAAAGGAGCCTTGATTTCCTTCATGGCACTCCAGAGATACCCCAAGAACACTGTTTCAAGGCTAGAGGGATCCTGAGGTCACTGTAGCAACACGAAAGAGCTCCGTGGGCCAAAAATCAACTCGAGATGAGAGGTTAGTCCCTGGCTTCGACTCCAGAGGAATACCACCTTACCACAAGCACCTAAAGAGGAGGCTTCTCTCAGCTCTAGGTATGTGAGAGGGACCCTGAGTTTGCGGCCTCAAGTGGAATGGACACCGCGATGCCCTGACTCGAAATAAGGCCGGATATCCCTGCAGTGACTGGAATGCAGGCTCGTCTTGCATCTCCCAAGAAGAAAGAATGTCTGAATCCCCTGTGGAGACCACAGAGAAAGACCTAGTTCCCCACCTCATCGCGACCGGAGGCCTCACATCCTTTGAAAACTCCAGAGGTACGCGGAGATCAGTGCCTCCAAAGGAGACGATGCCTGACTCCTCGTGAAACTTGATAGGAGACCCAGGATTCCTGTGGCACGTGGAAAGGGACCCTTGGTCTCCCGCCTCAGCTGGAGAGGCGTCCCAATTGCCCTGCCAAGCCTCGAGGAGAATCCCGAGTTGTCCCTCGCAACTAGGCAGGAGTCCTGACGTGGCTGAACAAACACGTGGGTGGAAGGGCCATCCCCGTCGTAACTCGAGAATATACCCCAGGTTCCCGCCGCAACTCGAGAAAAACCATGAGACTTCCCCCTCGCCGCGAGATGAGGCCCGATTCCCCTGCACTGCGTGCAGAGCAATTCTGTGTTGCA
Organism: Cervus elaphus; assembly: GCF_910594005.1. NCBI lineage: Eukaryota > Metazoa > Chordata > Mammalia > Artiodactyla > Cervidae > Cervus > Cervus elaphus. The sequence continues at coordinate 6,956,713 of NC_057834.1, read as the reverse complement.
CATCACACATGAAAGGAGCCTTGATTTCCTTCATGGCACTCCAGAGAAACCCCAAGAACACTGTTTCAAGGCTAGAGGGATCCTGAGGTCACTGTAGCAACACGAAAGAGCTCCGTGGACCAAAAATCAACTCGAGATGAGAGGTTAGTCCCTGGCTTCGACTCCAGAGGAATACCACCTTACCACAAGCAACTCAAGAGGAGGCTTCTCTCAGCTCTAGGTATGTGAGAGGGACCCTGAGTTTGTGGCCTCAAGTGGAATGGACACCGCGATGCCCTGACTCGAAATAAGGCCGGATATCCCTGCAGTGACTGGAATGCAGGCTCGTCTTGCATCTCCCAAGAAGAAAGGATGTCTGAATCCCCTGTGGAGACCACAGAGAAACACCTAGTTCCCAACCTCATCGCGACCGGAGGCCTCACATCCTTTGAAAACTCCAGAGGTACGCGGAGATCAGTGCCTCCAAAGGAGACGATGCCTGACTCCTCGTGAAACTTGATAGGAGTCCCAGGATTCTTGTGGCACGTGGAAAGGGACCCTTGGTCTCCCGCCTCAGCTGGAGAGGCGTCTCAATTGCCCTGCCAAGCCTCGAGGAGAATCCCGAGTTGTCCCTCGCAACTAGGCAGGAGTCCTGACGTGGCTGAACAAACACGTGTGTGGAAGGGCCATCCCCGTCGTAACTCGAGAATATACCCCAGGTTCCCGCCGCAACTCGAGAAAAACCATGAGACTTCCCCCTCGATGTGAGATGAGGCCCGATTCCCCTGTACTGCGTGCAGAGCAATTCCGTCTTGCACATCACACATGAAAGGAGCCTTGATTTCCTTGATGGCACTCCAGAGAAACCCCAAGAACACTGTTTCAAGGATAGAGGGATCCTGAGGTCACTGTAGCAACACGAAAGAACTCTGTGGACCAAAAATCAACTCGAAAAGAGAGGTTAGTCCCTGGATTCGTCTCCAGAGGAATACCACCTTACCACAAGCACCTCAAGAGGAGGCTTCTCTCAGCTCTAGGTATGTGAGAGGGACCCTGAGTTTGCGGCCTCAAGTGGAATGGACACCGCGATGCCCTGACTCGAAATAAGGCCGGATATCCCTGCAGTGACTTCAATGCAGGCTCGTCTTGCATCTCCCAGGACGAAAGGATGTCTGAATCCCCTGTGGAAAGCACAGAGAAAGACTTAGTTCCCCACCTCATCGCGACCGATAGCCTCACATCCTTTGAAAACTCCAGAGGTACGCGGAGATCAGTGCCTCCAAAGGAGACGATGCCTGACTCCTCGTGAAACTTGATAGGAGTCCCAGGATTCCTGTGGCACTTGGAAAGGGACACTTGGTCTCCCGCCTCAGCTGGAGAGGCGTCCCAATTGCCCTGCCAAGCCTCGAGGAGAATCCAGAGTTGTCCCTCGCAACTAGGCAGGAGTCCTGACTTCGCTGAAAAAACACGTGTGTGGAAGGGCCATCCCCGTCGTAACTCGAGAATATACCCCAGGTTCCCGCCGCAACTCGAGAAAAACCATGAGACTTCCCCCTCGCCGCGAGATGAGGCCCGATTCCCCTGCACTGCGTGCAGAGCAATTCCGTGTTGCACATCACACATGAAAGGAGCCTTGATTTCCTTGATGGCACTCCAGAGAAACCCCAAGAACACTGTTTCAAGGCTAGAGGGATCCTGAGGTCACTGTAGCAACACGAAAGAGCTCCGTGGGCCAAAAATCAACTCGAGATGAGAGGTTAGTCCCTGGCTTCGACTCCAGAGGAATACCACCTTACCACAAGCATCTCAAGAGGAGGCTTCTCTCAGCTCTAGGTATGTGAGAGGGACCCTGAGTTTGCGGCCTCAAGTGGAATGGACACCGCGATGCCCTGACGCGAAATAAGGCTGGATATCCCTGCAGTGACTTGAATGCAGGCTCGTCTTGCATCTCCCAAGATGAAAGGATGTCTGAATCCCCTGTGGAGACCACAGAGAAAGACCTAGTTCCCCACCTCATCGCGACCGGAGGCCTCACATCCTTTGAAAACTCCAGAGGTACGCGGAGATCAGTGCCTCCAAAGGAGACGATGCCTGACTCCTCGTGAAACTTGATAGGAGTCCCAGGATTCCTGTGGCACGTGGAAAGGGACCCTTGGTCTCCCGCATCAGCTGGAGAGGCGTCCCAATTGCCTTGCCAAGCCTCGAGGAGAATCCCGAGTTGTGTCTCACAACTAGGCAAGAGTCCTGACGTGGCTGAACAAACATGTGTGTGGAAGGGCCATCCCCGTCATAACTCGAGAATATACCCCAGGTTCCCGCCGCAACTCGAGAAAAACCATGAGACTTGCCCCTCGCCGCGAGATGAGGCCCGATTCCCCTGCACTGCGTGCAGAGCACTTCTGTGTTGCACATCACACATGAAAGGAGCCTTGATTTCCTTCAAGGCACTCCAGAGAAACCCCAAGAACACTGTTTCAAGGCGAGAGGGATCCTGAGGTCACTGTAGCAACACGAAAGAGCTCCGTGGACCAAAAATCAAATCGAGATGAGAGGTTAGTCCCTGGCTTCGACTCCAGAGGAATACCACCTTAACACAAGCACCTCAAGAGGAGGCTTCTCTCAGCTCTAGGTATGTGAGAGGGACCCTGAGTTTTGCGGCCTCAAGTGGAATGGACACCGCGATGCCCTGACTCGAAATAAGGCCGGATATCCCTGCAGTGACTGGAATGCAAGCTCGTCTTGCATCTCCCAAGACGAAAGGGTGTCTGAATCCCCTGTGGAGACCACAGAGAAAGACCTACTTACCCACTTCATCGCGACAGGAGGCCTCAAATCCTTTGAAAACTCCAGAGGTATGCGGAGATCAGTGCCTCCAAAGGAGACGATGCCTGACTCCTCGTGAAACTTGATAGGAGTCCCAGGATTCCTGTGGCACGTGGAAAGGGACCCTTGGTCTCCCGTCTCAGCTGGAGAGGCGTTCCAATTGCCCTGCCAAGCCTCGAGGAGAATCCCGAGTTGTCCCTCGCAACTAGGCAGGAGTCCTGACGTGGCTGAACAAACACGTGGGTGGAAGGGCCATCCCCGTCGTAACTCGAGAATATACCCCAGGTTCCCGCCGCAACTCGAGAAAAACCATGAGACTTCCCCCTCGATGCGAGATGAGGCCCGATTTCCCGGCACTGCGCGCAGAGCAATTCCGTGTTGCACATCACACATGAAAGGAGCCTTGATTTCCTTGATGGCACCCCAGAGAAACCCCAAGAACACTGTTTCAAGGCTAGAGGTATTTTGAGGTCACTGTAGCAACACGAAAGAGCTCCGTGGACCAAGAATCAACACGAGATGAGAGGTTAGTCCCTGGCTTCGACTCCTGAGGAATACCACCTTACCACAAGCACCTCAAGAGGAGGCTTCTCTCAGCTCTAGGTATGTGAGAGGGATGTTGAGTTTGCGGCCTCAAGTGGAATGGACACCGCGATGCCCTCACTCGAAATAATGCCGGATATCCCTGCAGTGACTTGAATGCAGGCTCGTCTTGCATCTCCCAAGAAGAAAGGATGTCTGAATCCCCTGTGGAGACCACAGAGAAAGACCTAGTTCCCCACCTCATCGCGACCGGAGGCCTCACATCCTTTGAAAACTCCAGAGGTACGCGGAGATCAGTGCCTCCAAAGGAGACGATGCCTGACTCCTCGTGAAACTTGATAGGAGTCCCAGGATTCCTGTGGCACTTGAAAAGGGACACTTGGTCTCCCGCCTCAGCTGGAGAGGCGTCCCAATTGCCCTGGCAAGCCTCGAGGAGAATCCAGAGTTGTCCCTCGCAACTAGACAGGAGTCCTGACGTCGCTGAAGAAACACGTGGGTGGAAGGGCCATCCCCGTCGTAACTCGAGAATATACCCCAGGTTCCCACCGCAACTCGAGAAAAACCATGAGACTTCCCCCTCGCCGCGAGATGAGGCCCGATTCCCCTGCACTGCGTGCAGAGCAATTCTGTCTTGCACATCACACATGAAAGGAGCCTTGATTTCCTTGATGGCACTCCAGAGAAACCCCAAGAACACTGTTTCAAGGATAGAGGGATCCTGAGGTCACTGTAGCAACACGAAAGAACTCTGTGGACCAAAAATCAACTCGAAAAGAGAGGTTAGTCCCTGGATTCGTCTCCAGAGGAATACCACCTTACCACAAGCACCTCAAGAGGAGGCTTCTCTCAGCTCTAGGTATGTGAGAGGGACCCTGAGTTTGCGGCCTCAAGTGGAATGGACACCGCGATACCCTGACTCGAAATAAGGCCGGATATCCCTGCAGTGACTGGAATGCAGGCTCGTCTTGCATGTCCCAAGAAGAAAGGGTGTCTGAATCCCCTGTGGAGACCACAGAGAAAGACCTAGTTCCCCACCTCATCGCGACAGGAGGCCTCAAATCCTTTGACAACTCCAGAGGTATGCGGAGATCAGTGCCTCCAAAGGAGACGATGCCTGACTCCTCGTGAAACTTGATAGGAGACCCAGGATTCCTGTTGCACGTGGAAAGGGACCTTTGGTCTCCCGTCTCAGCTGGAGAGGCGTCCCAATTGCCCTGCAAAGCCTCGAGGAGAATCCCGAGTTGTGTCTCGCAACTAGGCAGGAGTCCTGACATGGCTGAACACACACGTGTGTGGAAGGGCCATCCCCGTCGTAACTCGAGAATATACCCCAGGTTCCCGCCGCAACTCGAGAAAAACCATGAGACTTCCCCCTCGCCGCGAGATGAGGCCCGATTCCCCTGCACTGCGTGCAGAGCAATTCCGTGTTGCACATCACACATGAAAGGAGCCTTGATTTCCTTGATGGCACTCCAGAGAAACCCCAAGAACACTGTTTCAAGGCTAGAGGGATCCTGAGGTCACTGTAGCAACACGAAAGAGCTCCGTGGGCCAAAAATCAACTCGAGATGAGACTTTAGTCCTGGCTTCGACTCCAGAGGAATACCACCTTACCACAAGCACCTCAAGAGGAGGCTTCTCTCAGCTCTAGGTATGTGAGAGGGACCCTGAGTTTGCAGCCTCAAGTGGAATGGACACCGCGATGCCCTGACGCGAAATAAGGCTGGATATCCCTGCAGTGACTTGAATGCAGGCTCGTCTTGCATCTCCCAAGATGAAAGGATGTCTGAATCCCCTGTGGAGACCACAGAGAAAGACCTAGTTCCCCACCTCATCGGGACTGGAGGCCTCACATCCTTTGAAAACTCCAGAGGTACGCGGAGATCAGTGCCTCCAAAGGAGACGATGCCTGACTCCTCGTGAAACTTGATAGGAGTCCCAGGATTCCTGTGGCACGTGGAAAGGGACCCTTGGTCTCCGGCCTCAGCTGGAGAGGCGTCCCAATTGCCTTGCCAAGCCTCGAGGAGAATCCCGAGTTGTGTCTCGCAACTAGGCAAGAGTCCTCACGTGGCTGAACAAACACGTGTGTGGAAGGGCCATCCCCGTCTTAACTCGAGAATATACCCCAGGTTCCCGCCGCAACTCGAGAAAAACCATGAGACTTGCCCCTCGCCGCGAGATGAGGCCCGATTCCCCTGCACTGCGTGCAGAGCAATTCTGTGTTGCACATCACACATGAAAGGAGCCTTGATTTCCTTGATGGCACTCCAGAGAAACCCCAAGAACACTGTTTCAAGGCTAGAGGGATCCTGAGGTCACTGTAGCAACACGAAAGAGCTCCGTGGACAAAAAATCAACTCGAGATGAGAGGTTAGTCCCTGGCTTCGACTCCAGAGGAATACCACCTTACCACAAGCACCTCAAGAGGAGGCTTCTCTCAGCTCTACGTATGTGAGAGGGACCCTGAGTTTGCGGCCTCAAGTGGAATGGACACCGCGATGCCCTGACTCGAAATAAGGCCGGATATCCCTGCAGTGACTGGAATGCAGGCTCGTCTTGCATCTCCCAAGACGAAAGGGTGTCTGAATCCCCTGTGGAGACCACAGAGAAAGACCTAGTTCCCCACTTCATCGCGACAGGAGGCCTCAAATCCTTTGAAAACTCCAGAGGTATGCGGAGATCAGTGCCTCCAAAGGAGACGATGCCTGACTCCTCGTGAAACTTGATAGGAGACCCAGGATTCCTGTGGCACGTGGAAAGGGACCCTTGGTCTCCCGTCTCAGCTGGAGAGGCGTCCCAATTGCCCTGCAAAGCCTCGAGGAGAATCCCGAGTTGTCCCTCGCAACTAGGCAGGAGTCCTGACATGGCTGAACACACACGTGGGTGGAAGGGCCATCCCCGTCGTAACTCGAGAATATACCCCAGGTTCCCGCCGCAACTCGAGAAAAACCATGAGACTTCCCCCTCGATGCGAGATGAGGCCCGATTCCCCTGTACTGCGTGCAGAGCAATTCCGTGTTGCACATCACACATGAAAGGAGCCTTGATTTCCTTGATGGCACTCCAGAGAAACCCCAAGAACACTGTTTCAAGGATAGAGGGATCCTGAGGTCACTGTAGCAACACGAAAGAACTCTGTGGACCAAAAATCAACTCGAAAAGAGAGGTTAGTCCCTGGATTCGTCTCCAGAGGAATACCACCTTACCACAAGCACCTCAAGAGGAGGCTTCTCTCAGCTCTAGGTATGTGAGAGGGACCCTGAGTTTGCGGCCTCAAGTGGAATGGACACCGCGATGCCCTGACTCGAAATAAGGCCGGATATCCCTGCAGTGACTTCAATGCAGGCTCGTCTTGCATCTCCCAGGACGAAAGGATGTCTGAATCCCCTGTGGAGACCACAGAGAAAGACCTAGTTCCCCACCTCATCGCGACCGGAGGCCTCACATCCTTTGAAAACTCCAGAGGTACGCGGAGATCAGTGCCTCCAAAGGAGACGATTCCTGACTCCTCGTGAAACTTGATAGGAGTCCCAGGATTCCTGTGGCACGTGGAAAGGGACCCTTGGTCTCCCGCCTCAGCTGGAGAGGCGTCCCAATTGCCTTGCCAAGCCTCGAGGAGAAACCCGAGTTGTGTCTCGCAACTTTGCAGGAGTCCTGACGTGGCTGAACTAACACGTGTGTGGTAGGGCCATTCCCGTCGTAACTCGAGAATATCCCCCAAGTTCCCGCCGCAACTCTAGAAAAACCATGAGACTTGCCCCTCGCCGCGAGATGAGGCCCGATTCCCCTGCACTGCGTGCAGAGCAATTCTGTGTTGCACATCACACATGAAAGGAGCCTTGATTTCCTTCATGGCACTCCAGAGATACCCCAAGAACACTGTTTCAAGGCTAGAGGGATCCTGAGGTCACTGTAGCAACACGAAAGAGCTCCGTGGGCCAAAAATCAACTCGAGATGAGAGGTTAGTCCCTGGCTTCGACTCCAGAGGAATACCACCTTACCACAAGCACCTCAAGAGGAGGCTTCTCTCAGCTCTAGGTATGTGAGAGGGACCCTGAGTTTGCGGCCTCAAGTGGAATGGACACCGCGATGCCCTGACTCGAAATAAGGCCGGATATCCCTGCAGTGACTGGAATGCAGGCTCGTCTTGCATCTCCCAAGACGAAAGGGTGTCTGAATCCCCTGTGGAGACCACAGAGAAAGACCTAGTTCCCCACCTCATTGCGACAGGAGGCCTCAAATCCTTTGAAAACTCCAGAGGTATGCGGAGATCAGTGCCTCCAAAGGAGACGATGCCTGACTCCTCGTGAAACTTGATAGGAGACCCAGGATTCCTGTGGCACGTGGAAAGGGACCCTTGGTCTCCCGTCTCAGCTGGAGAGGCGTCCCAATAGCCCTGCAAAGCCTCGAGGAGAATCCCGAGTTGTCCCTCGCAACTAGGCAGGAGTCCTGACGTCGCTGAAGAAACACGTGGGTGGAAGGGCCATCCCCGTCGTAACTCGAGAATATACCCCAGGTTCCCGCCGCAACTCGAGAAAAACCATGAGACTTCCCCCTCGCCACGAGATGAGGCCCGATTCCCCTGCACTGCGTGCAGAGCAATTCCGTGTTGCATATCACACATGAAAGGAGCCTTGATTTCCTTGATGGCACTCCAGAGAAACCCCAAGAACACTGTTTCAAGGCTAGAGGGATCCTGAGGTCACTGTAGCAACACGAAAGAGCTCCGTGGACCAAGAATCAACACGAGATGAGAGGTTAGTCCCTGGCTTCGACTCCTGAGGAATACCACCTTACCACAAGCACCTCAAGAGGAGGCTTCTCTCAGCTCTAGGTATGTGAGAGGGATGTTGAGTTTGCGGCCTCAAGTGGAATGGACACCGTGATGCCCTGACTCGAAATAAGGCCGGATATCCCTGCAGTGACTTGAATGCAGGCTCGTCTTGCATCTCCCAAGAAGAAAGGATGTCTGAATCCCCTGTGGAGACCACAGAGAAAGACCTAGTTCCCCACCTCATCGCGACCGGAGGCCTCACATCCTTTGAAAACTCCAGAGGTACGCGGAGATCAGTGCCTCCAAAGGAGACGATGCCTGACTCCTCGTGAAACTTGATAGGAGTCCCAGGATTCTTGTGGCACGTGGAAAGGGACCCTTGGTCTCCCGCCTCAGCTGGAGAGGCGTTCCAATTGCCCTGCCAAGCCTCGAGGAGAATCCCGAGTTGTCCCTCGCAACTAGGCAGGAGTCCTGACGTGGCTGAACAAACACGTGGGTGGAAGGGCCATCCCCGTCGTAACTCGAGAATATACCCCAGGTTCCCGCCGCAACTCGAGAAAAACCATGAGACTTCCCCCTCGCCGCGAGATGAGGCCCGATTCCCCTGCACTGCGTGCAGAGCAATTCTGTGTTGCACATCACACATGAAAGGAGCCTTGATTTCCTTCATGGCACTCCAGAGAAACCCCAAGAACACTGTTTCAAGGCTAGAGGGATCCTGAGGTCACTGTAGCAACACGAAAGAGCTCCGTGGACCAAAAATCAACTCGAGATGAGAGGTTAGTCCCTGGCTTCGACTCCAGAGGAATACCACCTTACCACAAGCAACTCAAGAGGAGGCTTCTCTCAGCTCTAGGTATGTGAGAGGGACCCTGAGTTTGCGGCCTCAAGTGGAATGGACACCGCGATGCCCTGACTCGAAATAAGGCCGGATATCCCTGCAGTGACTGGAATGCAGGCTCGTCTTGCATCTCCCAAGAAGAAAGGATGTCTGAATCCCCTGTGGAGACCACAGAGAAACACCTAGTTCCCAACCTCATCGCGACCGGAGGCCTCACATCCTTTGAAAACTCCAGAGGTACGCGGAGATCAGTGCCTCCAAAGGAGACGATGCCTGACTCCTCGTGAAACTTGATAGGAGTCCCAGGATTCTTGTGGCACGTGGAAAGGGACCCTTGGTCTCCCGCCTCAGCTGGAGAGGCGTCCCAATTGCCCTGCCAAGCCTCGAGGAGAATCCCGAGTTGTCCCTCGCAACTAGGCAGGAGTCCTGACGTGGCTGAACAAACACGTGTGTGGAAGGGCCATCCCAGTCGTAACTCGAGAATATACCCCAGGTTCCCGCCGCAACTCGAGAAAAACCATGAGACTTCCCCCTCGATGTGAGATGAGGCCCGATTCCCCTGTACTGCGTGCAGAGCAATTCCGTCTTGCACATCACACATGAAAGGAGCCTTGATTTCCTTGATGGCACTCCAGAGAAACCCCAAGAACACTGTTTCAAGGATAGAGGGATCCTGAGGTCACTGTAGCAACACGAAAGAACTCTGTGGACCAAAAATCAACTCGAAAAGAGAGGTTAGTCCCTGGATTCGTCTCCAGAGGAATACCACCTTACCACAAGCACCTCAAGAGGAGGCTTCTCTCAGCTCTAGGTATGTGAGAGGGACCCTGAGTTTGCGGCCTCAAGTGGAATGGACACCGCGATGCCCTGACTCGAAATAAGGCCGGATATCCCTGCAGTGACTTCAATGCAGGCTCGTCTTGCATCTCCCAGGACGAAAGGATGTCTGAATCCCCTGTGGAAAGCACAGAGAAAGACTTAGTTCCCCACCTCATCGCGACCGATAGCCTCACATCCTTTGAAAACTCCAGAGGTACGCGGAGATCAGTGCCTCCAAAGGAGACGATGCCTGACTCCTCGTGAAACTTGATAGGAGTCCCAGGATTCCTGTGGCACTTGGAAAGGGACACTTGGTCTCCCGCCTTAGCTGGAGAGGCGTCCCAATTGCCCTGCCAAGCCTCGAGGAGAATCCAGAGTTGTCCCTCGCAACTAGGCAGGAGTCCTGACGTCGCTGAAAAAACACGTGTGTGGAAGGGCCATCCCCGTCGTAACTCGAAAATATACCCCAGGTTCCCGCCGCAACTCGAGAAAAACCATGAGACTTCCCCCTCGCCGCGAGATGAGGCCCGATTCCCCTGCACTGCGTGCAGAGCAATTCCGTGTTGCACATCACACATGAAAGGAGCCTTGATTTCCTTGATGGCACTCCAGAGAAACCCCAAGAACACTGTTTCAAGGCTAGAGGGATCCTGAGGTCACTGTAGCAACACGAAAGAGCTCCGTGGGCCAAAAATCAACTCGAGATGAGAGGTTAGTCCCTGGCTTCGACTCCAGAGGAATACCACCTTACCACAAGCACCTCAAGAGGAGGCTTCTCTCAGCTCTAGGTATGTGAGAGGGACCCTGAGTTTGCGGCCTCAAGTGAAATGGACACCGCGATGCCATGACGCGAAATAAGGCTGGATATCCCTGCAGTGACTTGAATGCAGGCTCGTCTTGCATCTCCCAAGATGAAAGGGTGTCTGAATCCCCTGTGGAGACCACAGAGAAAGACCTAGTTCCCGACCTCATCGCGACAGGAGGCCTCAAATCCTTTGAAAACTCCAGAGGTATGCGGAGATCAGTGCCTCCAAAGGAGACGATGCCTGACTCCTCGTGAAACTTGATAGGAGACCCAGGATTCCTGTGGCACGTGGAAAGGGACCCTTGGTCTCCCGTCTCAGCTGGAGAGGCGTCCCAATTGCCCTGCAAAGCCTCGAGGAGAATCCCGAGTTGTCCCTCGCAACTAGGCAGGAGTCCTGACATGGCTGAACACACACGTGTGTGGAAGGGCCATCCCCGTCGTAACTCGAGAATATACCCCAGGTTCCCGCCGCAACTCGAGAAAAACCATGAGACTTCCCCCTCGCCGCGAGATGAGGCCCGATTCCCCTGCACTGCGTGCAGAGCAATTCTGTGTTGCACATCACACATGAAAGGAGCCTTGATTTCCCTCATGGCACTCCAGAGACACCCCAAGAACACTGTTTCAAGGCTAGAGGGATTCTGAGGTCACTGTAGCAACACGAAAGAGCTCCGTGGGCCAAAAATCAACTCGAGATGAGAGGTTAGTCCCTGGCTTCGACTCCAGAGGAATACCACCTTACCACAAGCACCTCAAGAGGAGGCTTCTCTCAGCTCTAGGTATGTGAGAGGGACCCTGAGTTTGCGGCCTCAAGTGGAATGGACACCGCGATGCCCTGACTCGAAATAAGGCCGGATATCCCTGCAGTGACTGGAATGCAGGCTCGTCTTGCATCTCCCAAGACGAAAGGGTGTCTGATTCCCCTGTGGAGACCACAGAGAAAGACCTAGTTCCCCACCTCATCGCGACAGGAGGCCTCAAATCCTTTGAAAACTCCAGAGGTATGCGGAGATCAGTGCCTCCAAAGGAGACGATGCCTGACTCCTCGTGAAACTTGATAGGAGACCCAGGATTCCTGTGGCACGTGGAAAGGGACCCTTGGTCTCCCGTCTCAGCTGGAGAGGCGTCCCAATTGCCCTGCAAAGCCTCGAGGAGAATCCCGAGTTGTCCCTCGCAACTAGGCAGGAGTCCTCACATGGCTGAACACACACGTGTGTGGAAGGGCCATCCCCGTCGGAACTCGAGAATATACCCCAGGTTCCCGCCGCAACTCGAGAAAAACCATGAGACTTCCCCCTCGCCGCGAGATGAGGCCCGATTCCCCTGCACTGCGTGCAGAGCAATTCCGTGTTGCACATCACACATGAAAGGAGCCTTGATTTCCTTGATGGCACTCCAGAGAAACCCCAAGAACACTGTTTCAAGGCTAGAGGGATCCTGAGGTCACTGTAGCAACACGAAAGAGCTCCGTGGACCAAGAATCAACACGAGATGAGAGGTTAGTCCCTGGCTTCGACTCCAGAGGAATACCACCTTACCACAAGCACCTCAAGAGGAGGCTTCTCTCAGCTCTAGGTATGTGAGAGGGATCCTGAGTTTGCGGCCTCAAGTGGAATGGACACCGCGATGCCCTGACTCGAAATAAGGCCGGATATCCCTGCAGTGACTTGAATGCAGGCTCGTCTTGCATCTCCCAAGAAGAAAGGATGTCTGAATCCCCTGTGGAGACCACAGAGAAACACCTAGTTCCCCACCTCATCGCGACCGGAGGCCTCACATCCTTTGAAAACTCCAGAGGTACGCGGAGATCAGTGCCTCCAAAGGAGACAATGCCTGACTCCTCGTGAAAATTGTTAGGAGTCCCAGGATTCTTGTGGCACGTGGAAAGGGATCCTTGGTCTCCCGCCTCAGCTGGAGAGGCGTTCCAATTGCCCTGCCAAGCCTCGAGGAGAATCCCGAGTTGTCCCTCGCAACTAGGCAGGAGTCCTGACGTGGCTGAACAAACACGTGGGTGGAAGGGCCATCCCCGTTGTAACTCGAGAATATACCCCAGGTTCCCGCCGCAACTCGAGAAAAACCATGAGACTTCCCCCTCGCCGCGAGATGAGGCCCGATTCCCCTGCACTGCGTGCAGAGCAATTACGTGTTGCACATCACACATGAAAGGAGCCTTGATTTCCTTGATGGCACTCCAGAGAAACCCCAAGAACACTGTTTCAAGGTTAGAGGGATCCTGAGGTCACTGTAGCAACACGAAAGAGCTCCGTGGGCCAAAAATCAACTCGAGATGAGAGGTTAGTCCCTGGCTTCGACTCCAGAGGAATACCACCTTACCACAAGCACCTCAAGAGGAGGCTTCTCTCAGCTCTAGGTATGTGAGAGGGACCCTGAGTTTGCGGCCTCAAGTGGAATGGACACCGCGATGCCCTGACGCGAAATAAGGCTGGATATCCCTGCAGTGACTTGAATGCAGGCTCGTCTTGCATCTCCCAAGATGAAAGGATGTCTGAATCCCCTGTGGAGACCACAGAGAAAGACCTAGTTCCCCACCTCATCGCGACCGGAGGCCTCACATCCTTTGAAACTCCAGAGGTACGCGGAGATCAGTGCCTCCAAAGGAGACGATGCCTGACTCCTCGTGAAACTTGATAGGAGTCCCAGGATTCCTGTGGCACGTGGAAAGGGACCCTTGGTCTCCCGCCTCAGCTGGAGAGGCGTCCCAATTGCCTTGCCAAGCCTCTAGGAGAATCCCGAGTTGTGTCTCGCAACTAGGCAAGAGTCCTGACGTGGCTGAACAAACACGTGTGTGGAAGGGCCATCCCCGTCGTAACTCGAGAATATACCCCAGGTTCCCGCCGCAACTCGAGAAAAACCATGAGACTTCCCCCTCGCCGCGAGATGAGGCCCGATTCCCCTGCACTGCGTGCAGAGCAATTCTGTGTTGCACATCACACATGAAAGGAGCCTTGATTTCCTTGATGGCACTCCAGAGAAACCCCAAGAACACTGTTTCAAGGCTAGAGGGATCCTGAGGTCACTGTAGCCACAAGAAAGAGCTCCGTGGACCAAAAATCAATTCGAGATGAGAGGTTAGTCCCTGGCTTCGACTCCAGAGGAATACCACCTTACCACAAGCACCTCAAGAGGAGGCTTCTCTCAGCTCTACGTATGTGAGAGGGACCCTGAGTTTGCGGCCTCAAGTGGAATGGACACCGCGATGCCCTGACTCGAAATAAGGCCGGATATCCCTGCAGTGACTGGAATGCAGGCTCGTCTTGCATCTCCCAAGACGAAAGGGTGTCTGAATCCCCTGTGGAGACCACAGAGAAAGACCTAGTTCCCCACCTCATCGCGACAGGAGGCCTCAAATCCTTTGAAAACTCCAGAGGTATGCGGAGATCAGTGCCTCCAAAGGAGACGATGCCTGACTCCTCGTGAAACTTGATAGGAGACCCAGGATTCCTGTGGCACGTGGAAAGGGACCCTTGGTCTCCCGTCTCAGCTGGAGAGGCGTCCCAATAGCCCTGCAAAGCCTCGAGGAGAATCCCGAGTTGTCCCTCGCAACTAGGCAGGAGTCCTGACGTCGCTGAATAAACACGTGGGTGGAAGGGCCATCCCCGTCTTAACTCGAGAATATACCCCAGGTTCCCGCTGCAACTCGAGAAAAACCATGAGACTTCCCCCTCGCCGCGAGATGAGGCCCGATTCCCCTGCACTGCGTGCAGAGCAATTCCGTGTTGCACATCACACATGAAAGGAGCCTTGATTTCCTTGATGGCACTCCAGAGAAACCCCAAGAACACTGTTTCAAGGCTAGAGGGATCCTGAGGTCACTGTAGCAACACGAAAGAGCTCCGTGGACCAAGAATCAACACGAGATGAGAGGTTAGTCCCTGGCTTCGACTCCTGAGGAATACCACCGTACCACAAGCACCTCAAGAGGAGGCTTCTCTCAGCTCTAGGTATGTGAGAGGGATCCTGAGTTTGCGGCCTCAAGTGGAATGGACACCACGATGCCCTGACTCGAAATAAGTCCGGATATCCCTGCAGTGACTTGAATGCAGGCTCGTCTTGCATCTCCCATGAAGAAAGGATATCTGAATCCCCTGTGGAGACCACAGAGAAAGACCTAGTTCCCCACCTCATCGCGACCGGAGGCCTCACATCCTTTGAAAATTCCAGAGGTACTCAGAGATCAGTGCCTCCAAAGGAGACGATGCCTGACTCCTCGTGAAACTTGATAGGAGTCCCAGGATTCTTGTGGCACGTGGAAAGGGACCCTTGGTCTCCCGCCTCAGCTGGAGAGGCGTTCCAATTGCCCTGCCAAGCCTCGAGGAGAATCCCGAGTTGTCCCTCGCAACTAGGCAGGAGTCCTGACGTGGCTGAACAAACACGTGGGTGGAAGGGCCATCCCCGTCGTAACTCGAGAATATACCCCAGGTTCCCGCCGCAACTCGAGAAAAACCATGAGACTTCCCCCTCGATGCGTGATGAGGCCCGATTCCCCTGTACTGCGTGCAGAGCAATTCCGTCTTGCACATCACACATGAAAGGAGCCTTGATTTCCTTGATGGCACTCCAGAGAAACCCCAAGAACACTGTTTCAAGGATAGAGGGATCCTGAGGTCACTGTAGCAACATGAAAGAACTCTGTGGACCAAAAATCAACTCGAAAAGAGAGGTTAGTCCCTGGATTCGTCTCCAGAGGAATACCACCTTACCACAAGCCCCTCAAGAGGAGGCTTCTCTCAGCTCTAGGTATGTGAGAGGGACCCTGAGTTTGCGGCCTCAAGTGGAATGGACACCGTGATGCCCTGACTCGAATTAAGGCCGGATATCCCTGCAGTGACTTCAATGCAGGCTCGTCTTGCATCTCCCAGGACGAAAGGATGTCTGAATCCCCTGTGGAAAGCACAGAGAAAGACTTAGTTCCCCACCTCATCGCGACCGATAGCCTCACATCCTTTGAAAACTCCAGAGGTACGCGGAGATCAGTGCCTCCAAAGGAGACGATGCCTGACTCCTCGTGAAACTTGATAGGAGTCCGAGGATTCGTGTGGCACTTGGAAAGGGACCCTTGGTCTCCCGCCTCAGCTGGAGAGGCGTCCCAATTGCCCTGCCAAGCCTCGAGGAGAATCCAGAGTTGTCCCTCGCAACTAGGCAGGAGTCCTGACGTCGCTGAAGAAACACGTGGGTGGAAGGGCCATCCCCGTCGTAACTCGAGAATATACCCCAGGTTCCCGCCGCAACTCGATTAAAACCATGAGACTTCCCCCTCGCCGCGAGATGAGGCCCGATTCCCCTGCACTGCGTGCAGAGCAATTCCGTGTTGCACATCACACATGAAAGGAGCCTTGATTTCCTTGATGGCACTCCAGAGAAACCCCAAGAACACTGTTTCAAGGCTAGAGGGATCCTGAGGTCACTGTAGCAACACGAAAGAGCTCCGTGGACCAAGAATCAACACGAGATGAGAGGTTAGTCCCTGGCTTCGACTCCTGAGGAATACCACCGTACCACAAGCACCTCAAGAGGAGGCTTCTCTCAGCTCTAGGTATGTGAGAGGGATCCTGAGTTTGCGGCCTCAAGTGGAATGGACACCACGATGCCCTGACTCGAAATAAGGCCGGATATCCCTGCAGTGACTTGAATGCAGGCTCGTCTTGCATCTCCCATGAAGAAAGGATATCTGAATCCCCTGTGGAGACCACAGAGAAAAACCTAGTTCCCCACCTCATCGCGACCGGAGGCCTCACATCCTTTGAAAACTCCAGAGGTACTCAGAGATCAGTGCCTCCAAAGGAGACGATGCCTGACTCCTCGTGAAACTTGATAGGAGTCCCAGGATTCTTGTGGCACGTGGAAAGGGACCCTTGGTCTCCCGCCTCAGCTGGAGAGGCGTTCCAATTGCCCTGCCAAGCCTCGAGGAGAATCCCGAGTTGTCCCTCGCAACTAGGCAGGAGTCCTGACGTGGCTGAACAAACACGTGGGTGGAAGGGCCATCCCCGTCGTAACTCGAGAATATACCCCAGGTTCCCGCCGCAACTCGAGAAAAACCATGAGACTTCCCCCTCGATGCGAGATGAGGCCCGATTCCCCTGTACTGCGTGCAAAGCAATTCCGTCTTGCACATCACACATGAAAGGAGCCTTGATTTCCTTGATGGCACTCCAGAGAAACCCCAAGAACACTGTTTCAAGGATAGAGGGATCCTGAGGTCACTGTAGCAACATGAAAGAACTCTGTGGACCAAAAATCAACTCGAAAAGAGAGGTTAGTCCCTGGATTCGTCTCCAGAGGAATACCACCTTACCACAAGCCCCTCAAGAGGAGGCTTCTCTCAGCTCTAGGTATGTGAGAGGGACCCTGAGTTTGCGGCCTCAAGTGGAATGGACACCGTGATGCCCTGACTCGAAATAAGGCCGGATATCCCTGCAGTGACTTCAATGCAGGCTCGTCTTGCATCTCCCAAGATGAAAGGATGTCTGAATCCCCTGTGGAAAGCACAGAGAAAGACTTAGTTCCCCACCTCATCGCGACCGATAGCCTCACATCCTTTGAAAACTCCAGAGGTACGCGGAGATCAGTGCCTCCAAAGGAGACGATGCCTGACTCCTCGTGAAACTTGATAGGAGTCCGAGGATTCCTGTGGCACTTGGAAAGGGACCCTTGGTCTCCCGCCTCAGCTGGAGAGGCGTCCCAATTGCCCTGCCAAACCTCGAGGAGAATCCAGAGTTGTCCCTCGCAACTAGGCAGGAGTCCTGACGTCGCTGAAGAAACACGTGGGTGGAAGGGCCATCCCCGTCGTAACTCGAGAATATACCCCAGGTTCCCGCCGCAACTCGATTAAAACCATGAGACTTCCCCCTCGCCGCGAGATGAGGCCCGATTCCCCTGCACTGTGTGCAGAGCAATTCCGTGTTGCACATCACACATGAAAGGAGCCTTGATTTCCTTGATGGCACTCCAGAGAAACCCCAAGAAGACTGTTTCAAGGCTAGAGGGATCCTGAGGTCACTGTAGCAACACGAAAGAGCTCCGTGGACCAAGAATCAACACGAGATGAGAGGTTAGTCCCTGGCTTCGACTCCTGAGGAATACCACCTTACCACAAGCACCTCAAGAGGAGGCTTCTCTCAGCTCTAGGTATGTGAGAGGGATCCTGAGTTTGCGGCCTGAAGTGGAATGGACACCACGATGCCCTGACTCGAAATAAGGCCGGATATCCCTGCAGTGACTTGAATGCAGGCTCGTCTTGCATCTCCCATGAAGAAAGGATATCTGAATCCCCTGTGGAGACCACAGAGAAAGACCTAGTTCCCCACCTCATCGCGACCGGAGGCCTCACATCCTTTGAAAACTCCAGAGGTACTCAGAGATCAGTGCCTCCAAAGGAGACGATGCCTGACTCCTCGTGAAACTTGATAGGAGTCCCAGGATTCTTGTGGCACGTGGAAAGGGACCCTTGGTCTCCCGCCTCAGCTGGAGAGGCGTTCCAATTGCCCTGCCAAGCAACGAGGAGAATCCCGAGTTGTCCCTCGCAACTAGGCAGGAGTCCTGACGTGGCTGAACAAACACGTGGGTGGAAGGGCCATCCCCGTCGTAACTCGAGAATATACCCCAGGTTCCCGCCGCAACTCGAGAAAAACCATGAGACTTCCCCCTCGATGCGAGATGAGGCCCGATTCCCCTGTACTGCGTGCAAAGCAATTCCGTCTTGCACATCACACATGAAAGGAGCCTTGATTTCCTTGATGGCACTCCAGAGAAACCCCAAGAACACTGTTTCAAGGATAGAGGGATCCTGAGGTCACTGTAGCAACATGAAAGAACTCTGTGGACCAAAAATCAACTCGAAAAGAGAGGTTAGTCCCTGGATTCGTCTCCAGAGGAATACCACCTTACCACAAGCACCTCAAGAGGAGGCTTCTCTCAGCTCTAGGTATGTGAGAGGGACCCTGAGTTTGCGGCCTCAAGTGGAATGGACACCGCGATGACCTGACTCGAAATAAGGCCGGATATCCCTGCAGTGACTTCAATGCTGGCTCGTCTTGCCTCTCCCAGGACGAAAGGATGTCTGAATCCCCTGTGGAAAGCACAGAAAAGACTTAGTTCCCCACCTCATCGCGAGCGATAGCCTCACATCCTTTGAAAATTCCAGAGGTATGCGGAGATCAGTGCCTCCAAAGGAGACGATGCCTGACTCCTCGTGAAACTTGATAGGAGTCCCAGGATTCCTGTGGCACTTGAAAAGGGACCCTTGGTCTCCCGCCTCAGGTGGAGAGGCGTCCCAATTGCCCTGCCAAACCTCGAGGAGAATCCAGAGTTGTCCCTTGCAACTAGGCAGGAGTCCTGACGTCGCTGAAGAAACACGTGGGTGGAAGGGCCATCCCCGTCGTAACTCGAGAATATACCCCAGGTTCCCGCCGCAACTCGAGAAAAACCATGAGACTTCCCCCTCGCCGCGAGATGAGGCCCGATTCCCCTGAACTGCGTGCAGAGCAATTCCGTGTTGCACATCACACATGAAAGGAGCCTTGATTTCCTTGATGGCACTCCAGAGAAACCCCAAGAACACTGTTTCAAGGCTAGAGGGATCCTGAGGTCACTGTAGCAACAAGAAAGAGCTCCGTGGGCAAAAATCAACTCGAGATGAGAGGTTAGTCCCAGGCTTCGACTCCAGAGGAATACCACCTTACCACAAGCACCTCAAGAGGAGGCTTCTCTCAGCTCTAGGTATGTGAGAGGGATCCTGATTTTGCGGCCTCAAGTGGAATGGACACCGCGATGCCCTGAGTCGAAATAAGGCCGGATATCCCTGCAGTGACTTGAATGCAGGCTCGTCTTGCATCTCCCAAGAAGAAAGGATGTCTGAATCCCCTGTGGAGACCACAGAGAAACACCTAGTTCCCCACCTCATCGCGACCGGAGGCCTCACATCCTTTGAAAACTCCAGAGGTACGCGGAGATCAGTGCCTCCAAAGGAGACGATGCCTGACTCCTCGTGAAACTTGATAGGAGTCCCAGGATTCTTGTGGCACGTGGAAAGGGACCCATGGTCTCCCGCCTCAGCTGGAGAGGCGTTCCAATTGCCCTGCCAAGCCTCGAGGAGAATCCCGAGTTGTCCCTCGCAACTAGGCAGGAGTCCTGACGTGGCTGAACAAACACGTGGGTGGAAGGGCCATCCCCGTCGTAACTCGAGAATATACCCCAGGTTCCCGCCGCAACTCGAGAAAAACCATGAGACTTCCCCCTCGATGCGAGATGAGGCCCGATTCCCCTGCACTGCGTGCAGAGCAATTCTGTCTTGCACATCACACATGAAAGGAGCCTTGATTTCCTTGATGGCACTCCAGAGAAACCCCAAGAACACTGTTTCAAGGATAGAGGGATCCTGAGGTCACTGTAGCAACACAAAAGAACTCTGTGGACCAAAAATCAACTCGAAAAGAGAGGTTAGACCCTGGATTCGTCTCCAGAGGAATACCACCTTACCACAAGCACCTCAAGAGGAGGCTTCTCTCAGCTCTAGGTATGTGAGAGGGACCCTGAGTTTGCGGCCTCAAGTGGAATGGACACCGCGATGCCCTGACTCGAAATAAGGCCGGATATCCCTGCAGTGACTTCAATGCAGGCTCGTCTTGCATCTCCCAGGACGAAAGGATGTCTGAATCCCCTGTGGAAAGCACAGAGAAAGACTTAGTTCCCCACCTCATCGCGACCGATAGCCTCACATCCTTTGAAAACTCCAGAGGTACGCGGAGATCAGTGCCTCCAAAGGAGACGATGCCTGACTCCTCGTGAAACTTGATAGGAGTCCCAGGATTCCTGTGGCACTTGAAAAGGGACACTTGGTCTCCCGCCTCAGCTGGAGAGGCGTCCCAATTGCCCTGCCAAGCCTCGAGGAGAATCCAGAGTTGTCCCTCGCAACTAGGCAGGAGTCCTGACGTCGCTGAAGAAACACGTGGGTGGAAGGGCCATCCCCGTCGTAACTCGAGAATATACCCCAGGTTCCCACCGCAACTCGAGAAAAACCATGAGACTTCCCCCTCGCCTCGAGATGAGGCCCGATTCCCCTGCACTGCGTGCAGAGCAATTCTGTCTTGCACATCACACATGAAAGGAGCCTTGATTTCCTTGATGGCACTCCAGAGAAACCCCAAGAACACTGTTTCAAGGATAGAGGGATCCTGAGGTCACTGTAGCAACACGAAAGAGCTCCGTGGGCCAAAAATCAACTCGAGATGAGAGGTTAGTCCCTGGCTTCGATTCCAGAGGAATACCACCTTACCACAAGCACCTCAAGAGGAGGCTTCTCTCAGCTCTAGGTATGTGAGAGGGACCCTGAGTTTGTGGCCTCAAGTGGAATGGACACCGCGATGCCCTGACTCGAAATAAGGCCGGATATCCCTGCAGTGACTTGAATGCAGGCTCGTCTTGCATCTCCCAAGATGAAAGGATGTCTGAATCCCCTGTGGAGACCACAGAGAAAGACCTAGTTCCCCACCTCATCGCGACCGGAGGCCTCACATCCTTTGAAAACTCCAGAGGTACGCGGAGATCAGTGCCTCCAAAGGAGACGATGCCTGACTCCTCGTGAAACTTGATAGGAGTCCCAGGATTCTTGTGGCACGTGGAAAGGGACCCTCGGTCTCCCGCCTCAGCTTGAGAGGCGTTCCAATTGCCCTGCCACGCCTCGAGGAGAATCCCGAATTGTCCCTCGCAACTAGGCAGGAGTCCTGACGTGGCTGAACAAACACGTGGGTGGAAGGGCCATCCCCGTCGTAACTCGAGAATATACCCCAGGTTCCCGCCGCAACTCGAGAAAAACCATGAGACTTCCCCCTCGCCGCGAGATGAGGCCCGATTCCCCTGCACTGCGTGCAGAGCAATTCCGTGTTGCATATCACACATGAAAGGAGCCTTGATTTCCTTGATGGCACTCCAGAGAAACCCCAAGAACACTGTTTCAAGTCTAGAGAGATCCTGAGGTCACTGTAGCAACACGAAAGAGCTCCGTGGACCAAGAATCAACACGAGATGAGAGGTTAGTCCCTGGCTTCGACTCCAGAGGAATACCACCTTACCACAAGCACCTCAAGAGGAGGCTTCTCTCAGCTCTAGGTATGTGAGAGGGATCTTGAGTTTGCGGCCTCAAGTGGAATGGACACCGTGATGCCCTGACTCGAAATAAGGCCGGATATCCCTGCAGTGACTGGAATGCAGGCTCGTCTTGCATCTCCCAAGAAGAAAGGATGTCTGAATCCCCTGTGGAGACCACAGAGAAACACCTAGTTCCCCACCTCATCGCGACCGGAGGCCTCACATCCTTTGAAAACTCCAGAGGTACGCGGAGATCAGTGCCTCCAAAGGAGACGATGCCTGACTCCTCGTGAAACTTGATAGGAGTCCCAGGATTCTGGTGGCACGTGGAAAGGGACACTTGGTCTCCCGCCTCAGCTGGAGAGGCGTTCCAATTGCCCTGCCAAGCCTCGAGGAGAATCCCGAGTTGTGTCTCGCAACTAGGCAAGAGTCCTGACGTGGCTGAACAAACACGTGTGTGGAAGGGCCATCCCCGTCATAACTCGAGAATATACCCCAGGTTCCCGCCGCAACTCGAGAAAAACCATGAGACTTGCCCCTCGCCGCGAGATGAGGCCCGATTCCCCTGCACTGCGTGCAGAGCAATTCCGTGTTGCACATCACACATGAAAGGAGCCTTGATTTCCTTCATGGCACTCCAGAGAAACCCCAAGAACACTGTTTCAAGGCGAGAGGGATCCTGAGGTCACTGTAGCAACACGAAAGAGCTCCGTGGACCAAAAATCAACTCGAGATGAGAGGTTAGTCCCTGGCTTCGACTCCAGAGGAATACCACCTTAACACAAGCACCTCAAGAGGAGGCTTCTCTCAGCTCTAGGTATGTGAGAGGGACCCTGAGTTTGCGGCCTCAAGTGGAATGGACACCGCGATGCCCTGACTCGAAATAAGGCCGGATATCCCTGCAGTGACTGGAATGCAGGCTCGTCTTGCATCTCCCAAGACGAAAGGGTGTCTGAATCCCCTGTGGAGACCACAGAGAAAGACCTAGTTCCCCACTTCATCGCGACAGGAGGCCTCAAATCCTTTGAAAACTCCAGAGGTATGCGGAGATCAGTGCCTCCAAAGGAGACGATGCCTGACTCCTCGTGAAACTTGATAGGAGACCCAGGATTCCTGTGGCACGTGGAAAGGGAACCTTGGTCTCCCGTCTCAGCTGGAGAGGCGTTCCAATTGCCCTGCCAAGCCTCGAGGAGAATCCCGAGTTGTCCCTCGCAACTAGGCAGGAGTCGTGACGTGGCTGAACAAACACGTGGGTGGAAGGGCCATCCCCGTCGTAACTCGAGAATATACCCCAGGTTCCGCCGCAACTCGAGAAAAACCATGAGACTTCCCCCTCGATGCGAGATGAGGCCCGATTTCCCGGCACTGCGTGCAGAGCAATTCCGTGTTGCACATCACACATGAAAGGAGCCTTGATTTCCTTGATGGCACCCCAGAGAAACCCCAAGAACACTGTTTCAAGGCTAGAGGGATCCTGAGGTCACTGTAGCAACACGAAAGAGCTCCGTGGACCAAGAATCAACACGAGATGAGAGGTTAGTTCCTGGCTTCGACTCCTGAGGAATACCACCTTACCACAAGCACCTCAAGAGGAGGCTTCTCTCAGCTCTAGGTATGTGAGAGGGACCCTGAGTTTGCGGCCTCAAGTGGAATGGACACCGCGATGCCCTGACTCGAAATAAGGCCGGATATCCCTGCAGTGACTTGAATGCAGGCTCGTCTTGCATCTCCCAAGAAGAAAGGTTGTCTGAATCCCCTGTGGAGACCACAGAGAAAGACCTAGTTCCCCACCTCATCGCGACCGGAGGCCTCACATCCTTTGAAAACTCCAGAGGTACGCGGAGATCAGTGCCTCCAAAGGAGACGATGCCTGACTCCTCGTGAAACTTGATAGGAGTCCCAGGATTCTTGTGGCACGTGGAAAGGGACCCTTGGTCTCCCGCCTCAGCTGGAGAGGCGTTCCAATTGCCCTGCCAAGCCTCGAGGAGAATCCCGAGTTGTCCTTCGCAACTAGGCAGGAGTCCTGACGTGGCTGAACAAACACGTGGGTGGAAGGGCCATCCCCGTCGTAACTCGAGAATATACCCCAGGTTCCCGCCGCAACACGAGAAAAACCATGAGACTTCCCCCTCGATGCGAGATGAGGCCCGATTCCCCTGTACTGCGTGCAGAGCAATTCCGTCTTGCACATCACACATGAAAGGAGCCTTGATTTCCTTGATGGCACTCCAGAGAAACCCCAAGAACACTGTTTCAAGGATAGAGGGATCCTGAGGTCACTGTAGCAACACGAAAGAACTCTGTGGACCAAAAATCAACTCGAAAAGAGAGGTTAGTCCCTGGATTCGTCTCCAGAGGAATACCACCTTACCACAAGCACCTCAAGAGGAGGCTTCTCTCAGCTCTAGGTATGTGAGAGGGACCCTGAGTTTGCGGCCTCAAGTGGAATGGACACCGCGATGCCCTGACTCGAAATAAGGCCGGATATCCCTGCAGTGACTTCAATGCAGGCTCCTCTTGCATCTCCCAGGACGAAAGGATGTCTGAATCCCCTGTGGAAAGCACAGAGAAAGACTTAGTTTCCCACTTCATCGCGACCGATAACCTTACATCCTTTGAAAACTCCAGAGGTACACGGAGATCAGTGCCTCCAAAGGAGACGATGCCTGACTCCTCGTGAAACTTGATAGGAGTCCCAGGATTCCTGTGGCACTTGGAAAGGGACCCTTGGTCTCCCGCCTCTGCTGGAGAGGCGTCCCAATTGCCCTGCCAAGCCTCGAGGAGAATCCAGAGTTGTCCCTCGCAACTAGGCAGGAGTCCTGACGTCGCTGAAGAAACACGTGTGTGGAAGGGCCATCCCCGTCGTAACTCGAGAATATACCCCAGGTTCCCGCCGCAACTCGAGAAAAACCATGAGACTTCCCCCTCGCCGCGAGATGAGGCCCGATTCCCCTGCACTGCGTGCAGAGCAATTCCGTGTTGCACATCACACATGAAAGGAGCCTTGATTTCCTTGATGGCACTCCAGAGAAACCCCAAGAACACTGTTTCAAGGATAGAGGGATTCTGAGGTCACTGTAGCAACACGATAGAACTCTGTGGACCAAAAATCAACTCGAAAAGAGAGGTTAGTCCCTGTATTCGTCTCCAGAGGAATACCACCTTACCACAAGCACCTCAAGAGGAGGCTTCTCTCAGCTCTAGGTATGTGAGAGGGACCCTGAGTTTGCGGCCTCAAGTGGAATGGACACCGCGATGCCCTGACTCGAAATAAGCCCGGATATCCCTGCAGTGACTTCAATGCAGGCTCCTCTTGCATCTCCCAGGACGAAAGGATGTCTGAATCCCCTGTGGAAAGCACAGAGAAAGACTTAGTTCCCCACCTCATCGCGACCGATAGCCTCACATCCTTTGAAAACTCCAGAGGTATGCGGAGATCAGTGCCTCCAAAGGAGACGATGCCTGACTCCTCGTGAAACTTGATAGGAGTCCCAGGATTCCTGTGGCACTTGGAAAGGGACACTTGGTCTCCCGCCTCAGCTGGAGAGGCGTCCCAATTGCCCTGCCAAGCCTCGAGGAGAATCCAGAGTTCTCCCTCGCAACTAGGCAGGAGTCCTGACGTCGCTGAAGAAACACGTGTGTGGAAGGGCCATCCCCGTCGTAACTCGAGAATATACCCCAGGTTCCCGCCGCAACTCGAGAAAAACCATGAGATTTCCCCCTCGCCGCGAGATGAGGCCCGATTCCCCTGCACTGCATGCAGAGCAATTCCGTGTTGCACATCACACATGAAAGGAGCCTTGATTTCCTTGATGGCACTCCAGAGAAACCCCAAGAACACTGTTTCAAGGCTAGAGGGATCCTGAGGTCACTGTAGCAACACGAAAGAGCTCCGTGGGCCAAAAATCAACTCGAGATGAGAGGTTAGTCCCTGGCTTCGACTCCAGAGGAATACCACCTTACCACAAGCACCTCAAGAGGAGGCTTCTCTCAGCTCTAGGTATGTGAGAGGGACCCTGAGTTTGCGGCCTCAAGTGGAATGGACACCGCGATGCCCTGACTCGAAATAAGGCCGGATATCCCTGCAGTGACTGGAATGCAGGCTCGTCTTGCATCTCCCAAGACGAAAGGGTGTCTGAATCCCCTGTGGAGACCACAGAGAAAGACCTAGTTCCCCACCTCATCGCGACCGGAGGCCACACATCCTTTGAAAACTCCAGAGGTACGCGGAGATCAGTGCCTCCAAAGGAGACGATGCCTGACTCCTCGTGAAAATTGATAGGAGTCCCAGGATTCTTGTGGCACGTGGAAAGGGACCCTTGGTCTCCCGCCTCAGCTGGAGAGGCGTTCCAATTGCCCTGCCAAGCCTCGAGGAGAATCCCGAGTTGTCCCTCGCAACTAGGCAGGAGTCCTGACGTGGCTGAACAAACACGTGGGTGGAAGGGCCATCCCCGTCGTAACTCGAGAATATACCCCAGGTTCCCACCGCAACTCGAGAAAAACCATGAGACTTCCCCCTCGCCGCGAGATGAGGCCCGATTCCCCTGTACTGCGTGCAGAACAATTCCGTCTTGCACATCACACATGAAAGGAGCCTTGATTTCCTTGATGGCACTCCAGAGAAACCCCAAGAACACTGTTTCAAGAATAGAGGGATCCTGAGGTCACTGTAGCAACACGAAAGAACTCTGTGGACCAAAAATCAACTCGAAAAGAGAGGTTAGTCCCTGGATTCGTCTCCAGAGGAATACCACCTTACCACAAGCACCTCAAGAGGAGGCTTCTCTCAGCTCTAGGTATGTGAGAGGGACCCTGAGTTTGCGGCCTCAAGTGGAATGGACACCGCGATGCCCTGACTCGAAATAAGGCCAGATATCCCTGCAGTGACTGGAATGCAGGCTCGTCTTGCATGTCCCAAGAAGAAAGGGTGTCTGAATCCCCTGTGGAGACCACAGAGAAAGACCTAGTTCCCCACCTCATCGCGACAGGAGGCCTCAAATCCTTTGACAACTCCAGAGGTATGCGGAGATCAGTGCCTCCAAAGGAGACGATGCCTGACTCCTCGTGAAACTTGATAGGAGACCCAGGATTCCTGTGGCACTTGGAAAGGGACCTTTGGTCTCCCGTCTCAGCTGGAGAGGCGTCCCAATTGCCCTGCAAAGCCTCGAGGAGAATCCCGAGTTGTGTCTCGCAACTAGGCAGGAGTCCTGACATGGCTGAACACACACGTGTGTGGAAGGGCCATCCCCGTCGTAACTCGAGAATATACCCCAGGTTCCCGCCGCAACTCGAGAAAAACCATGAGACTTCCCCCTCGCCGCGAGATGAGGCCCGATTCCCCTGCACTGCGTGCAGAGCAATTCCGTGTTGCACATCACACATGAAAGGAGCCTTGATTTCCTTCATGGCACTCCAGAGAAACCCCAAGAACACTGTTTCAAGGCTAGAGGGATCCTGAGGTCACTGTAGCAACACGAAAGAGCTCCGTGGGCCAAAAATCAACTCGAGATGAGAGGTTAGTCCTGGCTTCGACTCCAGAGGAATACCACCTTACCACAAGCACCTCAAGAGGAGGCTTCTCTCAGCTCTAGGTATGTGAGAGGGACCCTGAGTTTGCGGCCTCAAGTGGAATGGACACCGCGATGCCCTGACGCGAAATAAGGCTGGATATCCCTGCAGTGACTTGAATGCAGGCTCGTCTTGCATCTCCCAAGATGAAAGGATGTCTGAATCCCCTGTGGAGACCACAGAGAAAGACCTAGTTCCCCACCTCATCGCGACTGGAGGCCTCACATCCTTTGAAAACTCCAGAGGTACGCGGAGATCAGTGCCTCCAAAGGAGACGATGCCTGACTCCTCGTGAAACTTGATAGGAGTCCCAGGAATCCTGTGGCACGTGGAAAGGGACCCTTGGTCTCCGGCCTCAGCTGGAGAGGCGTCCCAATTGCCTTGCCAAGCCTCGAGGAGAATCCCGAGTTGTGTCTCGCAACTAGGCAAGAGTCCTCACATGGCTGAACAAACACGTGTGTGGAAGGGCCATCCCCGTCGTAACTCGCGAATATACCCCAGGTTCCCGCCGCAACTCGAGAAAAACCATGAGACTTCCCCCTCGCCGCGAGATGAGGCCCGATTCCCCTGCACTGCGTGCAGAGCAATTCTGTGTTGCACATCACACATGAAAGGAGCCTTGATTTCCTTGATGGCACTCCAGAGAAACCCCAAGAACACTGTTTCAAGGCTAGAGGGATCCTGAGGTCACTGTAGCAACACGAAAGAGCTCCGTGGACCAAAAATCAACTCGAGATGAGAGGTTAGTCCCTGGCTTCGACTCCAGAGGAATACCACCTTACCACAAGCACCTCAAGAGGAGGCTTCTCTCAGCTCTACGTATGTGAGAGGGACCCTGAGTTTGCGGCCTCAAGTGGAATGGACACCGCGATGCCCTGACTCGAAATAAGGCCGGATATCCCTGCAGTGACTGGAATGCAGGCTCGTCTTGCATCTCCCAAGACGAAAGGGTGTCTGAATCCCCTGTGGAGACCACAGAGAAAGACCTAGTTCCCCACCTCATCGCGACAGGAGGCCTCAAATCCTTTGAAAACTCCAGAGGTATGCGGAGATCAGTGCCTCCAAAGGAGACGATGCCTGACTCCTCGTGAAACTTGATAGGAGACCCAGGATTCCTGTGGCACGTGGAAAGGGACCCTTGGTCTCCCGTCTCAGCTGGAGAGGCGTCCCAATTGCCCTGCAAAGCCTCGAGGAGAATCCCGAGTTGTCCCTCGCAACTAGGCAGGAGTCCTGACATGGCTGAACACACACGTGTGTGGAAGGGCCATCCCCGTCGTAACTCGAGAATATACCCCAGGTTCCCGCCGCAACTCGAGAAAAACCATGAGACTTCCCCCTCGATGCGAGATGAGGCCCGATTCCCCTGTACTGCGTGCAGAGCAATTCCGTCTTGCACATCACACATGAAAGGAGCCTTGATTTCCTTGATGGCACTCCAGAGAAACCCCAAGAACACTGTTTCAAGGATAGAGGGATCCTGAGGTCACTGTAGCAACACGAAAGAACTCTGTGGACCAAAAATCAACTCGAAAAGAGAGGTTAGTCCCTGGATTCGTCTCCAGAGGAATACCACCTTACCACAAGCACCTCAAGAGGAGGCTTCTCTCAGCTCTAGGTATGTGAGAGGGACCCTGAGTTTGCGGCCTCAAGTGGAATGGACACCGCGATGCCCTGACTCGAAATAAGGCCGGATATCCCTGCAGTGACTTCAATGCAGGCTCGTCTTGCATCTCCCAGGACGAAAGGATGTTTGAATCCCCTGTGGAAAGCACAGAGAAAGACTTAGTTCCCCACCTCATCGCGACCGATAGCCTCACATCCTTTGAAAACTCCAGAGGTACGCGGAGATCAGTGCCTCCAAAGGAGACGATGCCTGACTCCTCGTGAAACTTGATAGGAGTCCCAGGATTCCTGTGGCACTTGGAAAGGGACACTTGGTCTCCCGCCTCAGCTGGAGAGGCGTCCCAATTGCCCTGCCAAGCCTCGAGGAGAATCCAGAGTTGTCCCTCGCAACTAGGCAGGAGTCCTGACGTCGCTGAAGAAACACGTGGGTGGAAGGGCCATCCCCGTCGTAACTCGAGAATATACCCCAGGTTCCCGCCGCAACTCGAGAAAAACCATGAGACTTCCCCCTCGCCGCGAGATGAGGCCCGATTCCCCTGCACTGCGTGCAGAGCAATTCCGTGTTGCACATCACACATGAAAGGAGCCTTGATTTCCTTGATGGCACTCCAGAGAAACCCCAAGAACACTGTTTCAAGGATAGAGGGATCCTGAGGTCACTGTAGCAACACGAAAGAGCTCCGTGGGCCAAAAATCAACACGAGATGAGAGGTTACTCCCTGGCTTCGACTCCAGAGGAATACCACCTTACCACAAGCACCTCAAGAGGAGGCTTCTCTCAGCTCTAGGTATGTGAGAGGGACCCTGAGTTTGCGGCCTCAAGTGGAATGGACACCGCGATGCCCTTACACGAAATAAGGCTGGATATCCCTGCAGTGACTTGAATGCAGGCTCGTCTTGCATCTCCCAAGAAGAAAGGATGTCTGAATCCCCTGTGGAGACCACAGAGAAAGACCTAGTTCCCCACCTCATCGCGACCGGAGGCCTCACATCCTTTGAAAACTCCAGAGGTACGCGGAGATCAGTGCCTCCAAAGGAGACGATGCCTGACTCCTCGTGAAACTTGATAGGAGTCCCAGGATTCTTGTGGCATGCGGAAAGGGAACCTTGGTCTCCCGCCTCAGCTGGAGAGGCGTCCCAATTGCCCTGCCAAGCCTCGAGGAGAATCCCGAGTTGTCCCTCGCAACTAGGCAGGAGTCCTGACGTCGCTGAAGAAACACGTGTGTGGAAGGGCCATCCCCGTCGTAACTCGAGAATATACCCCAGGTTCCCGCCGCAACTCGAGAAAAACCATGAGACTTCCCCCACGCTGCGAGATGAGGCCCGATTCCCCTGCACTGCGTGCAGAGCAATTCCGTGTTGCACATCACACATGAAAGGAGCCTTGATTTCCTTCATGGCACTCCAGAAAACCCCAAGAACACTGTTTCAAGGCTAGAGGGATCCTGAGGTCACTGTAGCAACATGAAAGAGCTCCGTGGACCAAAAATCAACTCGAGATGAGAGGTTAGTCCCTGTCTTCGACTCCTGAGGAATACCACCTTACCACAAGCACCTCAAGAGGAGGCTTCTCTCAGCTCTAGGTATGTGAGACGGACCCTGAGTTTGCGGCCTCAAGTGGAATGGACACCGCGATGCCCTGACTCGAAATAAGGCCGGATATCCCTGCAGTGACTTGAATGCAGGCTCGTCTTGCATCTCCCAAGAAGAAAGGTTGTCTGAATCCCCTGTGGAGACCACAGAGAAAGACCTAGTTCCCCACCTCATCGCGACCGGAGGCCTCACATCCTTTGAAAACTCCAGAGGTACGCGGAGATCAGTGCCTCCAAAGGAGACGATGCCTGACTCCTCGTGAAACTTGATAGGAGTCCCAGGATTCTTGTGGCACGTGGAAAGGGACCCTTGGTCTCCCGCCTCAGCTGGAGAGGCGTTCCAATTGCCCTGCCAAGCCTCGAGGAGAATCCCGAGTTGTCCTTCGCAACTAGGCAGGAGTCCTGACGTGGCTGAACAAACACGTGGGTGGAAGGGCCATCCCCGTCGTAACTCGAGAATATACCCCAGGTTCCCGCCGCAACACGAGAAAAACCATGAGACTTCCCCCTCGATGCGAGATGAGGCCCGATTCCCCTGTACTGCGTGCAGAGCAATTCCGTCTTGCACATCACACATGAAAGGAGCCTTGATTTCCTTGATGGCACTCCAGAGAAACCCCAAGAACACTGTTTCAAGGATAGAGGGATCCTGAGGTCACTGTAGCAACACGAAAGAACTCTGTGGACCAAAAATCAACTCGAAAAGAGAGGTTAGTCCCTGGATTCGTCTCCAGAGGAATACCACCTTACCACAAGCACCTCAAGAGGAGGCTTCTCTCAGCTCTAGGTATGTGAGAGGGACCCTGAGTTTGCGGCCTCAAGTGGAATGGACACCGCGATGCCCTGACTCGAAATAAGGCCGGATATCCCTGCAGTGACTTCAATGCAGGCTCCTCTTGCATCTCCCAGGACGAAAGGATGTCTGAATCCCCTGTGGAAAGCACAGAGAAAGACTTAGTTTCCCACCTCATCGCGACCGATAACCTTACATCCTTTGAAAACTCCAGAGGTACACGGAGATCAGTGCCTCCAAAGGAGACGATGCCTGACTCCTCGTGAAACTTGATAGGAGTCCCAGGATTCCTGTGGCACTTGGAAAGGGACCCTTGGTCTCCCGCCTCTGCTGGAGAGGCGTCCCAATTGCCCTGCCAAGCCTCGAGGAGAATCCAGAGTTGTCCCTCGCAACTAGGCAGGAGTCCTGACGTCGCTGAAGAAACACGTGTGTGGAAGGGCCATCCCCGTCGTAACTCGAGAATATACCCCAGGTTCCCGCCGCAACTCGAGAAAAACCATGAGACTTCCCCCTCGCCGCGAGATGAGGCCCGATTCCCCTGCACTGCGTGCAGAGCAATTCCGTGTTGCACATCACACATGAAAGGAGCCTTGATTTCCTTGATGGCACTCCAGAGAAACCCCAAGAACACTGTTTCAAGGATAGAGGGATCCTGAGGTCACTGTAGCAACACGAAAGAGCTCCGTGGGCCAAAAATCAACACGAGATGAGAGGTTACTCCCTGGCTTCGACTCCAGAGGAATACCACCTTACCACAAGCACCTCAAGAGGAGGCTTCTCTCAGCTCTAGGTATGTGAGAGGGACCCTGAGTTTGCGGCCTCAAGTGGAATGGACACCGCGATGCCCTTACACGAAATAAGGCTGGATATCCCTGCAGTGACTTGAATGCAGGCTCGTCTTGCATCTCCCAAGAAGAAAGGATGTCTGAATCCCCTGTGGAGACCACAGAGAAAGACCTAGTTCCCCACCTCATCGCGACCGGAGGCCTCACATCCTTTGAAAACTCCAGAGGTACGCGGAGATCAGTGCCTCCAAAGGAGACGATGCCTGACTCCTCGTGAAACTTGATAGGAGTCCCAGGATTCTTGTGGCATGCGGAAAGGGAACCTTGGTCTCCCGCCTCAGCTGGAGAGGCGTCCCAATTGCCCTGCCAAGCCTCGAGGAGAATCCAGAGTTGTCCCTCGCAACTAGGCAGGAGTCCTGACGTCGCTGAAGAAACACGTGTGTGGAAGGGCCATCCCCGTCGTAACTCGAGAATATACCCCAGGTTCCCGCCGCAACTCGAGAAAAACCATGAGACTTCCCCCACGCTGCGAGATGAGGCCCGATTCCCCTGCACTGCGTGCAGAGCAATTCCGTGTTGCACATCACACATGAAAGGAGCCTTGATTTCCTTCATGGCACTCCAGAGAAACCCCAAGAACACTGTTTCAAGGCTAGAGGGATCCTGAGGTCACTGTAGCAACATGAAAGAGCTCCGTGGACCAAAAATCAACTCGAGATGAGAGGTTAGTCCCTGGCTTCGACTCCTGAGGAATACCACCTTACCACAAGCACCTCAAGAGGAGGCTTCTCTCAGCTCTAGGTATGTGAGACGGACCCTGAGTTTGCGGCCTCAAGTGGAATGGACACCGCGATGCCCTGACTCGAAATAAGGCCGGATATCCCTGCAGTGACTTGAATGCAGGCTCGTCTTGCATCTCCCAAGAAGAAAGGTTGTCTGAATCCCCTG
This sequence comes from Cervus elaphus, assembly GCF_910594005.1. Classification (NCBI taxonomy): domain Eukaryota; kingdom Metazoa; phylum Chordata; class Mammalia; order Artiodactyla; family Cervidae; genus Cervus; species Cervus elaphus. The sequence continues at coordinate 6,923,716 of NC_057834.1, read as the reverse complement.
TGGAGACCACAGAGAAAGACCTAGTTCCCCACCTCATCGCGACCGGAGGCCTCACATCCTTTGAAAACTCCAGAGGTACGCGGAGATCAGTGCCTCCAAAGGAGACGATGCCTGACTCCTCGTGAAACTTGATAGGAGTCCCAGGATTCTTGTGGCACGTGGAAAGGGACCCTTGGTCTCCCGCCTCAGCTGGAGAGGCGTTCCAATTGCCCTGCCAAGCCTCGAGGAGAATCCCGAGTTGTCCTTCGCAACTAGGCAGGAGTCCTGACGTGGCTGAACAAACACGTGGGTGGAAGGGCCATCCCCGTCGTAACTCGAGAATATACCCCAGGTTCCCGCCGCAACACGAGAAAAACCATGAGACTTCCCCCTCGATGCGAGATGAGGCCCGATTCCCCTGTACTGCGTGCAGAGCAATTCCGTCTTGCACATCACACATGAAAGGAGCCTTGATTTCCTTGATGGCACTCCAGAGAAACCCCAAGAACACTGTTTCAAGGATAGAGGGATCCTGAGGTCACTGTAGCAACACGAAAGAACTCTGTGGACCAAAAATCAACTCGAAAAGAGAGGTTAGTCCCTGGATTCGTCTCCAGAGGAATACCACCTTACCACAAGCACCTCAAGAGGAGGCTTCTCTCAGCTCTAGGTATGTGAGAGGGACCCTGAGTTTGCGGCCTCAAGTGGAATGGACACCGCGATGCCCTGACTCGAAATAAGGCCGGATATCCCTGCAGTGACTTCAATGCAGGCTCCTCTTGCATCTCCCAGGACGAAAGGATGTCTGAATCCCCTGTGGAAAGCACAGAGAAAGACTTAGTTTCCCACCTCATCGCGACCGATAACCTTACATCCTTTGAAAACTCCAGAGGTACACGGAGATCAGTGCCTCCAAAGGAGACGATGCCTGACTCCTCGTGAAACTTGATAGGAGTCCCAGGATTCCTGTGGCACTTGGAAAGGGACCCTTGGTCTCCCGCCTCTGCTGGAGAGGCGTCCCAATTGCCCTGCCAAGCCTCGAGGAGAATCCAGAGTTGTCCCTCGCAACTAGGCAGGAGTCCTGACGTCGCTGAAGAAACACGTGTGTGGAAGGGCCATCCCCGTCGTAACTCGAGAATATACCCCAGGTTCCCGCCGCAACTCGAGAAAAACCATGAGACTTCCCCCTCGCCGCGAGATGAGGCCCGATTCCCCTGCACTGCGTGCAGAGCAATTCCGTGTTGCACATCACACATGAAAGGAGCCTTGATTTCCTTGATGGCACTCCAGAGAAACCCCAAGAACACTGTTTCAAGGATAGAGGGATTCTGAGGTCACTGTAGCAACACGATAGAACTCTGTGGACCAAAAATCAACTCGAAAAAAGAGGTTAGTCCCTGTATTCGTCTCCAGAGGAATACCACCTTACCACAAGCACCTCAAGAGGAGGCTTCTCTCAGCTCTAGGTATGTGAGAGGGACCCTGAGTTTGCGGCCTCAAGTGGAATGGACACCGCGATGCCCTGACTCGAAATAAGGCCGGATATCCCTGCAGTGACTTCAATGCAGGCTCCTCTTGCATCTCCCAGGACGAAAGGATGTCTGAATCCCCTGTGGAAAGCACAGAGAAAGACTTAGTTCCCCACCTCATCGCGACCGATAGCCTCACATCCTTTGAAAACTCCAGAGGTATGCGGAGATCAGTGCCTCCAAAGGAGACGATGCCTGACTCCTCGTGAAACTTGATAGGAGTCCCAGGATTCCTGTGGCACTTGGAAAGGGACACTTGGTCTCCGGCCTCAGCTGGAGAGGCGTCCCAATTGCCCTGCCAAGCCTCGAGGAGAATCCAGAGTTCTCCCTCGCAACTAGGCAGGAGTCCTGACGTCGCTGAAGAAACACGTGGGTGGAAGGGCCATCCCCGTCGTAACTCGAGAATATACCCCAGGTTCCCGCCGCAACTCGAGAAAAACCATGAGACTTCCCCCTCGCCGCGAGATGAGGCCCGATTCCCCTGCACTGCATGCAGAGCAATTCCGTGTTGCACATCACACATGAAAGGAGCCTTGATTTCCTTGATGGCACTCCAGAGAAACCCCAAGAACACTGTTTCAAGGCTAGAGGGATCCTGAGGTCACTGTAGCAACACGAAAGAGCTCCGTGGGCCAAAAATCAACTCGAGATGAGAGGTTAGTCCCTGGCTTCGACTCCAGAGGAATACCACCTTACCACAAGCACCTCAAGAGGAGGCTTCTCTCAGCTCTAGGTATGTGAGAGGGACCCTGAGTTTGTGGCCTAAAGTGGAATGGACACCGCGATGCCCTGACTCGAAATAAGGCCGGATATCCCTGCAGTGACTGGAATGCAGGCTCGTCTTGCATCTCCCAAGACGAAAGGGTGTCTGAATCCCCTGTGGAGACCACAGAGAAAGACCTAGTTCCCCACCTCATCGCGACCGGAGGCCACACATCCTTTGAAAACTCCAGAGGTACGCGGAGATCAGTGCCTCCAAAGGAGACGATGCCTGACTCCTCGTGAAAATTGATAGGAGTCCCAGGATTCCTGTGGCACGTGGAAAGGGACCCTTGGTCTCCCGCCTCAGCTGGAGAGGCGTTCCAATTGCCCTCCCAAGCCTCGAGGAGAATCCCGAGTTGTCCCTCGCAACTAGGCAGGAGTCCTGACGTGGCTGAACAAACACGTGGGTGGAAGGGCCATCCCCGTCGTAACTCGAGAATATACCCCAGGTTCCCGCCGCAACTCGAGAAAAACCATGAGACTTCCCCCTCGATGCGAGATGAGGCCCGATTCCCCTGTACTGCGTGCAGAGCAATTCCGTCTTGCACATCACACATGAAAGGAGCCTTGATTTCCTTGATGGCACTCCAGAGAAACCCCAAGAACACTGTTTCAAGAATAGAGGGATCCTGAGGTCACTGTAGCAACACGAAAGAACTCTGTGGACCAAAAATCAACTCGAAAAGAGAGGTTAGTCCCTGGATTCGTCTCCAGAGGAATACCACCTTACCAGAAGCACCTCAAGAGGAGGCTTCTCTCAGCTCTAGGTATGTGAGAGGGACCCTGAGTTTGCGGCCTCAAGTGGAATGGACACCGCGATGCCCTGACTCGAAATAAGGCCAGATATCCCTGCAGTGACTGGAATGCAGGCTCGTCTTGCATCTCCCAAGAAGAAAGGGTGTCTGAATCCCCTGTGGAGACCACAGAGAAAGACCTAGTTCCCCACCTCATCGCGACAGGAGGCCTCAAATCCTTTGACAACTCCAGAGGTATGCGGAGATCAGTGCCTCCAAAGGAGACGATGCCTGACTCCTCGTGAAACTTGATAGGAGACCCAGGATTCCTGTGGCACTTGGAAAGGGACCTTTGGTCTCCCGTCTCAGCTGGAGAGGCGTCCCAATTGCCCTGCAAAGCCTCGAGGAGAATCCCGAGTTGTGTCTCGCAACTAGGCAGGAGTCCTGACATGGCTGAACACACACGTGTGTGGAAGGGCCATCCCCGTCGTAACTCGAGAATATACCCCAGGTTCCGGCCGCAACTCGAGAAAAACCATGAGACTTCCCCCTCGCCGCGAGATGAGGCCCGATTCCCCTGCACTGCGTGCAGAGCAATTCCGTGTTGCACATCACACATGAAAGGAGCCTTGATTTCCTTCATGGCACTCCAGAGAAACCCCAAGAACACTGTTTCAAGGCTAGAGGGATCCTGAGGTCACTGTAGCAACACGAAAGAGCTCCGTGGGCCAAAAATCAACTCGAGATGAGAGGTTAGTCCTGGCTTCGACTCCAGAGGAATACCACCTTACCACAAGCACCTCAAGAGGAGGCTTCTCTCAGCTCTAGGTATGTGAGAGGGACCCTGAGTTTGCGGCCTCAAGTGGAATGGACACCGCGATGCCCTGACGCGAAATAAGGCTGGATATCCCTGCAGTGACTTGAATGCAGGCTCGTCTTGCATCTCCCAAGATGAAAGGATGTCTGAATCCCCTGTGGAGACCACAGAGAAAGACCTAGTTCCCCACCTCATCGCGACTGGAGGCCTCACATCCTTTGAAAACTCCAGAGGTACGCGGAGATCAGTGCCTCCAAAGGAGACGATGCCTGACTCCTCGTGAAACTTGATAGGAGTCCCAGGATTCCTGTGGCACGTGGAAAGGGACCCTTGGTCCGGCCTCAGCTGGAGAGGCGTCCCAATTGCCTTGCCAAGCCTCGAGGAGAATCCCGAGTTGTGTCTCGCAACTAGGCAAGAGTCCTCACATGGCTGAACAAACACGTGTGTGGAAGGGCCATCCCCGTCGTAGCTCGCGAATATACCCCAGGTTCCCGCCGCAACTCGAGAAAAACCATGAGACTTCCCCCTCGCCGCGAGATGAGGCCCGATTCCCCTGCACTGCGTGCAGAGCAATTCTGTGTTGCACATCACACATGAAAGGAGCCTTGATTTCCTTGATGGCACTCCAGAGAAACCCCAAGAACACTGTTTCAAGGCTAGAGGGATCCTGAGGTCACTGTAGCAACACGAAAGAGCTCCGTGGACCAAAAATCAACTCGAGATGAGAGGTTAGTCCCTGGCTTCGACTCCAGAGGAATACCACCTTACCACAAGCACCTCAAGAGGAGGCTTCTCTCAGCTCTAGGTATGTGAGAGGGACCCTGAGTTTGCGGCCTCAAGTGGAATGGACACCGCGATGCCCTGACTCGAAATAAGGCCGGATATCCCTGCAGTGACTGGAATGCAGGCTCGTCTTGCATCTCCCAAGACGAAAGGGTGTCTGAATCCCCTGTGGAGACCACAGAGAAAGACCTAGTTCCCCACCTCATCGCGACAGGAGGCCTCAAATCCTTTGAAAACTCCAGAGGTATGCGGAGATCAGTGCCTCCAAAGGAGACGATGCCTGACTCCTCGTGAAACTTGATAGGAGACCCAGGATTCCTGTGGCACGTGGAAAGGGACCCTTGGTCTCCCGTCTCAGCTGGAGAGGCGTCCCAATTGCCCTGCAAAGCCTCGAGGAGAATCCCGAGTTGTCCCTCGCAACTAGGCAGGAGTCCTGACATGGCTGAACACACACGTGTGTGGAAGGGCCATCCCCGTCGTAACTCGAGAATATACCCCAGGTTCCCGCCGCAACTCGAGAAAAACCATGAGACTTCCCCCTCGATGCGAGATGAGGCCCGATTCCCCTGTACTGCGTGCAGAGCAATTCCGTCTTGCACATCACACATGAAAGGAGCCTTGATTTCCTTGATGGCACTCCAGAGAAACCCCAAGAACACTGTTTCAAGAATAGAGGGATCCTGAGGTCACTGTAGCAACACGAAAGAACTCTGTGGACCAAAAATCAACTCGAAAAGAGAGGTTAGTCCCTGGATTCGTCTCCAGAGGAATACCACCTTACCACAAGCACCTCAAGAGGAGGCTTCTCTCAGCTCTAGGTATGTGAGAGGGACCCTGAGTTTGCGGCCTCAAGTGGAATGGACACCGCGATGCCCTGACTCGAAATAAGGCCAGATATCCCTGCAGTGACTGGAATGCAGGCTCGTCTTGCATGTCCCAAGAAGAAAGGGTGTCTGAATCCCCTGTGGAGACCACAGAGAAAGACCTAGTTCCCCACCTCATCGCGACAGGAGGCCTCAAATCCTTTGACAACTCCAGAGGTATGCGGAGATCAGTGCCTCCAAAGGAGACGATGCCTGACTCCTCGTGAAACTTGATAGGAGACCCAGGATTCCTGTGGCACTTGGAAAGGGACCTTTGGTCTCCCGTCTCAGCTGGAGAGGCGTCCCAATTGCCCTGCAAAGCCTCGAGGAGAATCCCGAGTTGTGTCTCGCAACTAGGCAGGAGTCCTGACATGGCTGAACACACACGTGTGTGGAAGGGCCATCCCCGTCGTAACTCGAGAATATACCCCAGGTTCCGGCCGCAACTCGAGAAAAACCATGAGACTTCCCCCTCGCCGCGAGATGAGGCCCGATTCCCCTGCACTGCGTGCAGAGCAATTCCGTGTTGCACATCACACATGAAAGGAGCCTTGATTTCCTTCATGGCACTCCAGAGAAACCCCAAGAACACTGTTTCAAGGCTAGAGGGATCCTGAGGTCACTGTAGCAACACGAAAGAGCTCCGTGGGCCAAAAATCAACTCGAGATGAGAGGTTGGTCCTGGCTTCGACTCCAGAGGAATACCACCTTACCACAAGCACCTCAAGAGGAGGCTTCTCTCAGCTCTAGGTATGTGAGAGGGACCCTGAGTTTGCGGCCTCAAGTGGAATGGACACCGCGATGCCCTGACGCGAAATAAGGCTGGATATCCCTGCAGTGACTTGAATGCAGGCTCGTCTTGCATCTCCCAAGATGAAAGGATGTCTGAATCCCCTGTGGAGACCACAGAGAAAGACCTAGTTCCCCACCTCATCGCGACTGGAGGCCTCACATCCTTTGAAAACTCCAGAGGTACGCGGAGATCAGTGCCTCCAAAGGAGACGATGCCTGACTCCTCGTGAAACTTGATAGGAGTCCCAGGATTCCTGTGGCACGTGGAAAGGGACCCTTGGTCCGGCCTCAGCTGGAGAGGCGTCCCAATTGCCTTGCCAAGCCTCGAGGAGAATCCCGAGTTGTCCCTCGCAACTAGGCAAGAGTCCTCACATGGCTGAACAAACACGTGTGTGGAAGGGCCATCCCCGTCGTAACTCGCGAATATACCCCAGGTTCCCGCCGCAACTCGAGAAAAACCATGAGACTTCCCCCTCGCCGCGAGATGAGGCCCGATTCCCCTGCACTGCGTGCAGAGCAATTCTGTGTTGCACATCACACATGAAAGGAGCCTTGATTTCCTTGATGGCACTCCAGAGAAACCCCAAGAACACTGTTTCAAGGCTAGAGGGATCCTGAGGTCACTGTAGCAACACGAAAGAGCTCCGTGGACCAAAAATCAACTCGAGATGAGAGGTTAGTCCCTGGCTTCGACTCCAGAGGAATACCACCTTCCACAAGCACCTCAAGAGGAGGCTTCTCTCAGCTCTAGGTATGTGAGAGGGACCCTGAGTTTGCGGCCTCAAGTGGAATGGACACCGCGATGCCCTGACTCGAAATAAGGCCGGATATCCCTGCAGTGACTGGAATGCAGGCTCGTCTTGCATCTCCCAAGACGAAAGGGTGTCTGAATCCCCTGTGGAGACCACAGAGAAAGACCTAGTTCCCCACCTCATCGCGACAGGAGGCCTCAAATCCTTTGAAAACTCCAGAGGTATGCGGAGATCAGTGCCTCCAAAGGAGACGATGCCTGACTCCTCGTGAAACTTGATAGGAGACCCAGGATTCCTGTGGCACGTGGAAAGGGACCCTTGGTCTCCCGTCTCAGTTGGAGAGGCGTCCCAATTGCCCTGCAAAGCCTCGAGGAGAATCCCGAGTTGTCCCTCGCAACTAGGCAGGAGTCCTGACATGGCTGAACACACACGTGTGTGGAAGGGCCATCCCCGTCGTAACTCGAGAATATACCCCAGGTTCCCGCCGCAACTCGAGAAAAACCATGAGACTTCCCCCTCGATGCGAGATGAGGCCCGATTCCCCTGTACTGCGTGCAGAGCAATTCCGTCTTGCACATCACACATGAAAGGAGCCTTGATTTCCTTGATGGCACTCCAGAGAAACCCCAAGAACACTGTTTCAAGGATAGAGGGATCCTGAGGTCACTGTAGCAACACGAAAGAACTCTGTGGACCAAAAATCAACTCGAAAAGAGAGGTTAGTCCCTGGATTCGTCTCCAGAGGAATACCACCTTACCACAAGCACCTCAAGAGGAGGCTTCTCTCAGCTCTAGGTATGTGAGAGGGACCCTGAGTTTGCGGCCTCAAGTGGAATGGACACCGCGATGCCCTGACTCGAAATAAGGCCGGATATCCCTGCAGTGACTTCAATGCAGGCTCGTCTTGCATCTCCCAGGACGAAAGGATGTCTGAATCCCCTGTGGAAAGCACAGAGAAAGACTTAGTTCCCCACCTCATCGCGACCGATAGCCTCACATCCTTTGAAAACTCCAGAGGTACGCGGAGATCAGTGCCTCCAAAGGAGACGATGCCTGACTCCTCGTGAAACTTGATAGGAGTCCCAGGATTCCTGTGGCACTTGGAAAGGGACCCTTGGTCTCCCGCCTCAGCTGGAGAGGCGTCCCAATTGCCCTGCCAAGCCTCGAGGAGAATCCAGAGTTGTCCCTCGCAACTAGGCAGGAGTCCTGACGTCGCTGAAGAAACACGTGGGTGGAAGGGCCGTCCCCGTCGTAACTCGAGAATATACCCCAGGTTCCCGCCGCAACTCGAGAAAAACCATGAGACTTCCCCCTCGCCGCGAGATGAGGCCCGATTCCCCTGCACTGCGTGCAGAGCAATTCCGTGTTGCACATCACACATGAAAGGAGCCTTGATTTCCTTGATGGCACTCCAGAGAAACCCCAAGAACACTGTTTCAAGGATAGAGGGATCCTGAGGTCACTGTAGCAACACGAAAGAGCTCCGTGGGCCAAAAATCAACACGAGATGAGAGGTTACTCCCTGGCTTCGACTCCAGAGGAATACCACCTTACCACAAGCACCTCAAGAGGAGGCTTCTCTCAGCTCTAGGTATGTGAGAGGGACCCTGAGTTTGCGGCCTCAAGTGGAATGGACACCGCGATGCCCTTACGCGAAATAAGGCTGGATATCCCTGCAGTGACTTGAATGCAGGCTCGTCTTGCATCTCCCAAGAAGAAAGGATGTCTGAATCCCCTGTGGAGACCACAGAGAAAGACCTAGTTCCCCACCTCATCGCGACCGGAGGCCTCACATCCTTTGAAAACTCCAGAGGTACGCGGAGATCAGTGCCTCCAAAGGAGACGATGCCTGACTCCTCGTGAAACTTGATAGGAGTCCCAGGATTCTTGTGGCATGTGGAAAGGGACCCTTGGTCTCCCGCCTCAGCTGGAGAGGCGTTCCAATTGCCCTGCCAAGCCTCGAGGAGAATCCCGAGTTGTCCCTCGCAACTAGGCAGGAGTCCTGACGTGGCTGAACAAACACGTGGGTGGAAGGGCCATCCCCGTCGTAACTCGAGAATATACCCCAGGTTCCCGCCGCAACTCGAGAAAAACCATGAGACTTCCCCCTCGATGCGAGATGAGGCCTGATTCCCCTGTACTGCGTGCAGAGCTATTCCATCTTGCACATCACACATGAAAGGAGCCTTGATTTCCTTGATGGCACTCCAGAGAAACCCCAAGAACACTGTTTCAAGTATAGAGGGATCCTGAGGTCACTGTAGCAACACGAAAGAAATCTGTGGACCAAGAATCAACTCGAAAAGAGAGGTTAGTCCCTGGCTTCGACTCCTGAGGAATACCACCTTACCACAAGCACCTCAAGAGGAGGCTTCTCTCAGCTCTAGGTATGTGAGAGGGATCCTGAGTTTGCGGCCTCAAGTGGAATGGACACCGCGATGCCCTGAGTCGAAATAAGGCCGGATATCCCTGCAGTGACTTGAATGCAGGCTCGTCTTGCATCTCCCATGATGAAAGGATGTCTGAATCCCCTGTGGAGACCACAGAGAAAGACCTAGTTCCCCACCTCATCGCGACCGGAGGCCTCACATCCTTTGAAAACTCCAGAGGTACGCGGAGATCAGTGCCTCCAAAGGAGACGATGCCTGACTCCTCGTGAAACTTGATAGGAGTCCCAGGATTCTTGTGGCACGTGGAAAGGGACCCATGGTCTCCCGCCTCAGCTGGAGAGGCGTTCCAATTGCCCTGCCAAGCCTCGAGGAGAATCCCGAGTTGTCCCTCGCAACTAGGCAGGAGTCCTGACGTGGCTGAACAAACACGTGGGTGGAAGGGCCATCCCCGTCGTAACTCGAGAATATACCCCAGGTTCCCGCCGCAACTCGAGAAAAACCATGAGACTTCCCCCTCGATGCGAGATGAGGCCCGATTTCCCGGCACTGCGTGCAGAGCAATTCCGTGTTGCACATCACACATGAAAGGAGCCTTGATTTCCTTGATGGCACCCCAGAGAAACCCCAAGAACACTGTTTCAAGGCTAGAGGGATCCTGAGGTCACTGTAGCAACACGAAAGAGCTCCGTGGACCAAGAATCAACACGAGATGAGAGGTTAGTCCCTGGCTTCGACTCCTGAGGAATACCACCTTACCACAAGCACCTCAAGAGGAGGCTTCTCTCAGCTCTAGGTATGTGAGAGGGACCCTGAGTTTGCGGCCTCAAGTGGAATGGACACCGCGATGCCCTGACTCGAAATAAGGCCGGATATCCCTGCAGTGACTTCAATGCAGGCTCCTCTTGCATCTCCCAGGACGAAAGGATGTCTGAATCCCCTGTGGAAAGCACAGAGAAAGACTTAGTTTCCCACCTCATCGCGACCGATAACCTTACATCCTTTGAAAACTCCAGAGGTACGCGGAGATCAGTGCCTCCAAAGGAGACGATGCCTGACTCCTCGTGAAACTTGATAGGAGTCCCAGGATTCCTGTGGCACTTGGAAAGGGACCCTTGGTCTCCCGCCTCTGCTGGAGAGGCGTCCCAATTGCCCTGCCAAGCCTCGAGGAGAATCCAGAGTTGTCCCTCGCAACTAGGCAGGAGTCCTGACGTCGCTGAAGAAACACGTGGGTGGAAGGGCCATCCCCGTCGTAACTCGAGAATATACCCCAGGTTCCCGCCGCAACTCGAGAAAAACCATGAGACTTCCCCCTCGCTGCGAGATGAGGCCCGATTCCCCTGCACTGCGTGCAGAGCAATTCCGTGTTGCACATCACACATGAAAGGAGTCTTGATTTCCTTGATGGCACTCCAGAGAATCCCCAAGAACACTGTTTCAAGGATAGAGGGATTCTGAGGTCACTGTAGCAACACGATAGAACTCTGTGGACCAAAAATCAACTCGAAAAGAGAGGTTAGTCCCTGTATTCGTCTCCAGAGGAATACCACCTTACCACAAGCACCTCAAGAGAAGGCTTCTCTCAGCTCTAGGTATGTGAGAGGGACCCTGAGTTTGCGGCCTCAAGTGGAATGGACACCGCGATGCCCTGACTCGAAATAAGGCCGGATATCCCTGCAGTGACTTCAATGCAGGCTCGTCTTGCATCTCCCAGGACGAAAGGATGTCTGAATCCCCTGTGGAAAGCACAGAGAAAGACTTAGTTCCCCACCTCATCGCGACCGATAGCCTCACATCCGTTGAAAACTCCAGAGGTATGCGGAGATCAGTGCCTCCAAAGGAGACGATGCCTGACTCCTCGTGAAACTTGATAGGAGTCCCAGGATTCCTGTGGCACTTGGAAAGGGACACTTGGTCTCCCGCCTCAGCTGGAGAGGCGTCCCAATTGCCCTGCCAAGCCTCGAGGAGAATCCAGAGTTGTCCCTCGCAACTAGGCAGGAGTCCTGACGTCGCTGAAGAAACACGTGGGTGGAAGGGCCATCCCCGTCGTAACTCGAGAATATACCCCAGGTTCCCGCCGCAACTCGAGAAAAACCATGAGACTTCCCCCTCGCCGCGAGATGAGGCCCGATTCCCCTGCACTGCGTGCAGAGCAATTCCGTGTTGCACATCACACATGAAAGGAGCCTTGATTTCCTTGATGGCACTCCAGAGAAACCCCAAGAACACTGTTTCAAGGCTAGAGGGATCCTGAGGTCACTGTAGCAACACGAAAGAGCTCCGTGGGCCAAAAATCAACTCGAGATGAGAGGTTAGTCCCTGGCTTCGACTCCAGAGGAATACCACCTTACCACAAGCACCTCAAGAGGAGGCTTCTCTCAGCTCTAGGTATGTGAGAGGGACCCTGAGTTTGCGGCCTCAAGTGGAATGGACACCGCGATGCCCTGACTCGAAATAAGGCTGGATATCCCTGCAGTGACTTGAATGCAGGCTCGTCTTGCATCTCCCAAGATGAAAGGATGTCTGAATCCCCTGTGGAGACCACAGAGAAAGACCTAGTTCCCCACCTCATCGCGACCGGAGGCCTCACATCCTTTGAAAACTCCAGAGGTACGCGGAGATCAGTGCCTCCAAAGGAGACGATGCCTGACTCCTCGTGAAACTTGATAGGAGTCCCAGGATTCTTGTGGCACGTGGGAAGGGACCCTTGGTCTCCCGCCTCAGCTGGAGAGGCGTTCCAATTGCCCTGCCAAGCCTCGAGGAGAATCCCGAGTTGTCCCTCGCAACTAGGCAGGAGTCCTGACGTGGCTGAACAAACACGTGGGTGGAAGGGCCATCCCCGTCGTAACTCGAGAATATACCCCAGGTTCCCGCCGCAACTCGAGAAAAACCATGAGACTTCCCCCTCGCCGCGAGATGAGGCCCGATTCCCCTGCACTGCGTGCAGAGCAATTCCGTGTTCACACATGAAAGGAGCCTTGATTTCCTTCATGGCACTCCAGAGAAACCCCAAGAACACTGTTTCAAGGCTAGAGGGATCCTGAGGTCACTGTAGCAACACGAAAGAGCTCCGTGGACCAAGAATCAACACGAGATGAGAGGTTAGTCCCTGGCTTTGACTCCAGAGGAATACCACCTTACCACAAGCACCTCAAGAGGAGGCTTCTCTCAGCTCTAGGTATGTGAGAGGGACCCTGAGTTTGCGGCCTCAAGTGGAATGGACACCGCGATGCCCTGACTCGAAATAAGGCCGGATATCCCTGCAGTGACTGGATTGCAGGCTCGTCTTGCATCTCCCAAGACGAAAGGGTGTCTGAATCCCCTGTGGAGACCACAGAGAAAGACCTAGTTCCCCACCTCATCGCGACAGGAGGCCTCAAATCCTTTGAAAACTCCAGAGGTATGCGGAGATCAGTGCCTCCAAAGGAGACGATGCCTGACTCCTCTTGAATCTTGATAGGAGACCCAGGATTCCTGTGGCACGTGGAAAGGGACCCTTGGTCTCCCGTCTCAGCTGGAGAGGCGTCCCAATTGCCCTGCAAAGCCTCGAGGAGAATCCCGAGTTGTCCCTCGCAACTAGGCAGGAGTCCTGACATGGCTGAACACACACGTGTCTGGAAGGGCCATCCCCGTCGTAACTCGAGAATATACCCCAGGTTCCCGCCGCAACTCGAGAAAAACCATGAGACTTCCCCCTCGCCGCGAGATGAGGCCCGATTCCCCTGCACTGCGTGCAGAGCAATTCCGTGTTGCACATCACACATGAAAGGAGCCTTGATTTCCTTGATGGCACTCCAGAGAAACCCCAAGAACACTGTTTCAAGGCTAGAGGGATCCTGAGGTCACTGTAGCAACACGAAAGAGCTCCGTGGACCAAGAATCAACACAAGATGAGAGGTTAGTCCCTGGCTTCGACTCCTGAGGAATACCACCTTACCACAAGCACCTCAAGAGGAGGCTTCTCTCAGCTCTAGGTATGTGAGAGGGACCCTGAGTTTGCGGCCTCAAGTGGAATGGACACCGCGATGCCCTGACTCTAAATAAGGCCGGATATCCCTGCAGTGACTGGAATGCAGGCTCGTCTTGAATCTCCCAAGACGAAAGGGTGTCTGAATCCCCTGTGGAGACCACAGAGAAAGACCTAGTTCCCCACTTCATCGCGACAGGAGGCCTCAGATACTTTGAAAACTCCAGAGGTATGCGGAGATCAGTGCCTCCAAAGGAGACGATGCCTGACTCCTCGTGAAACTTGATAGGAGACCCAGGATTCCTGTGGCACGTGGAAAGGGACCCTTGGTCTCCCGTCTCAGCTGGAGAGGCGTTCCAATTGCCCTGCCAAGCCTCGAGGAGAATCCCGAGTTGTCCCTCGCAACTAGGCAGGAGTCCTGACGTGGCTGAACAAACACGTGGGTGGAAGGGCCATCCCCGTCGTAACTCGAGAATATACCCCAGGTTCCCGCCGCAACTCGAGAAAAACCATAAGACTTCCCCCTCGATGCGAGATGAGGCCCGATTTCCCGGCACTGCGTGCAGAGCAATTCCGTGTTGCACATCACACATGAAAGGAGCCTTGATTTCCTTGATGGCACCCCAGAGAAACCCCAAGAACACTGTTTCAAGGCTACAGGGATCCTGAGGTCACTGTAGCAACACGAAAGAGCTCCGTGGACCAAGAATCAACACGAGATGAGAGGTTAGTCCCTGGCTTCGACTCCTGAGGAATACCACCTTACCACAAGCACCTCAAGAGGAGGCTTCTCTCAGCTCTAGGTATGTGAGAGGGACCCTGAGTTTGCGGCCTCAAGTGGAATGGACACCGCGATGCCCTGACTCGAAATAAGGCCGGATATCCCTGCAGTGACTTCAATGCAGGCTCGTCTTGCATCTCCCAGGACGAAAGGATGTCTGAATCCCCTGTGGAAAGCACAGAGAAAGACTTAGTTTCCCACCTCATCGCGACCTATAACCTTATATCCTTTGAAAACTCCAGAGGTACGCGGAGATCAGTGCCTCCAAAGGAGACGATGCCTGACTCCTCGTGAAACTTGATAGGAGTCCCAGGATTCCTGTGGCACTTGGAAAGGGACCCTTGGTCTCCCGCCTCTGCTGGAGAGGCGTCCCAATTGCCCTGCCAAGCCTCGAGGAGAATCCAGAGTTGTCCCTCGCAACTAGGCAGGAGTCCTGACGTCGCTGAAGAAACACGTGGGTGGAAGGGCCATCCCCGTCGTAACTCGAGAATATACCCCAGGTTCCCGCCGCAACTCGAGAAAAACCATGAGACTTCCCCCTCGCCGCGAGATGAGGCCCGATTCCCCTGCACTGCGTGCAGAGCAATTCCGTGTTGCACATCACACATGAAAGGAGCCTTGATTTCCTTGATGGCACTCCAGAGAAACCCCAAGAACACTGTTTCAAGGCTAGAGGGATCCTGAGGTCACTGTAGCAACACGAAAGAGCTCCGTGGGCCAAAAATCAACTCGAGATGAGAGGTTAGTCCCTGGCTTCTACTCCAGAGAAATACCACCTTACCACAAGCACCTCAAGAGGAGGCTTCTCTCAGCTCTAGGTATGTGAGAGGGACCCTGAGTTTGCGGCCTCAAGTGGAATGGACACCGCGATGCCCTGACGCGAAATAAGGCTGGATATCCCTGCAGTGACTTGAATGCAGGCTCGTCTTGCATCTCCCAAGATGAAAGGATGTCTGAATCCCCTGTGGAGACCACAGAGAAACACCTAGTTCCCCACCTCATCGCGACCGGAGGCCTCACATCCTTTGAAAACTCCAGAGGTACGCGGAGATCAGTGCCTCCAAAGGAGACGATGCCTGACTCCTCGTGAAACTTGATAGGAGTCCCAGGATTCTTGTGGCACGTGGAAAGGGACCCTTGGTCTCCCGCCTCAGCTGGAGAGGCGTTCCAATTGCCCTGCCAAGCCTCGAGGAGAATCCCGAGTTGTCCTTCGCAACTAGGCAGGAGTCCTGACGTGGCTGAACAAACACGTGGGTGGAAGGGCCATCCCCGTCGTAACTCGAGAATATACCCCAGGTTCCCGCCGCAACTCGAGAAAAACCATGAGACTTCCCCCTCGATGCGAGATGAGGCCCGATTCCCCTGTACTGCGTGCAGAGCAATTCCGTCTTGCACATCACACATGAAAGGAGCCTTGATTTCCTTGATGGCACTCCAGAGAAACCCCAAGAACACTGTTTCAAGGATAGAGGGATCCTGAGGTCACTGTAGCAACACGAAAGAACTCTGTGGACCAAAAATCAACTCGAAAAGAGAGGTTAGTCCCTGGATTCGTCTCCAGAGGAATACCACCTTACCACAAGCACCTCAAGAGGAGGCTTCTCTCAGCTCTAGGTATGTGAGAGGGACCCTGAGTTTGCGGCCTCAAGTGGAATGGACACCGCGATGCCCTGACTCGAAATAAGGCCGGATATCCCTGCAGTGACTTCAATGCAGGCTCCTCTTGCATCTCCCAGGACGAAAGGATGTCTGAATCCCCTGTGGAAAGCACAGAGAAAGACTTAGTTTCCCACCTCATCGCGACCGATAACCTTACATACTTTGAAAACTCCAGAGGTACACGGAGATCAGTGCCTCCAAAGGAGACGATGCCTGACTCCTCGTGAAACTTGATAGGAGTCCCAGGATTCCTGTGGCACTTGGAAAGGGACACTTGGTCTCCCGCCTCAGCTGGAGAGGCGTCCCAATTGCCCTGCCAAGCCTCGAGGAGAATCCAGAGTTCTCCCTCGCAACTAGGCAGGAGTCCTGACGTCGCTGAAGAAACACGTGGGTGGAAGGGCCATCCCCGTCGTAACTCGAGAATATACCCCAGGTTCCCGCCGCAACTCGAGAAAAACCATGAGACTTCCCCCTCGCCGCGAGATGAGGCCCGATTCCCCTGCACTGCATGCAGAGCAATTCCGTGTTGCACATCACACATGAAAGGAGCCTTGATTTCCTTGATGGCACTCCAGAGAAACCCCAAGAACACTGTTTCAAGGCTAGAGGGATCCTGAGGTCACTGTAGCAACACGAAAGAGCTCCGTGGGCCAAAAATCAACTCGAGATGAGAGGTTAGTCCCTGGCTTCGACTCCAGAGGAATACCACCTTACCACAAGCACCTCAAGAGGAGGCTTCTCTCAGCTCTAGGTATGTGAGAGGGACCCTGAGTTTGCGGCCTAAAGTGGAATGGACACCGCGATGCCCTGACTCGAAATAAGGCCGGATATCCCTGCAGTGACTGGAATGCAGGCTCGTCTTGCATCTCCCAAGACGAAAGGGTGTCTGAATCCCCTGTGGAGACCACAGAGAAAGACCTAGTTCCCCACCTCATCGCGACCGGAGGCCACACATCCTTTGAAAACTCCAGAGGTACGCGGAGATCAGTGCCTCCAAAGGAGACGATGCCTGACTCCTCGTGAAAATTGATAGGAGTCCCAGGATTCTTGTGGCACGTGGAAAGGGACCCTTGGTCTCCCGCCTCAGCTGGAGAGGCGTTCCAATTGCCCTGCCAAGCCTCGAGGAGAATCCCGAGTTGTCCCTCGCAACTAGGCAGGAGTCCTGACGTGGCTGAACAAACACGTGGGTGGAAGGGCCATCCCCGTCGTAACTCGAGAATATACCCCAGGTTCCCACCGCAACTCGAGAAAAACCATGAGACTTCCCCCTCGCCGCGAGATGAGGCCCGATTCCCCTGTACTGCGTGCAGAGCAATTCCGTCTTGCACATCACACATGAAAGGAGCCTTGATTTCCTTGATGGCACTCCAGAGAAACCCCAAGAACACTGTTTCAAGAATAGAGGGATCCTGAGGTCACTGTAGCAACACGAAAGAACTCTGTGGACCAAAAATCAACTCGAAAAGAGAGGTTAGTCCCTGGATTCGTCTCCAGAGGAATACCACCTTACCACAAGCACCTCAAGAGGAGGCTTCTCTCAGCTCTAGGTATGTGAGAGGGACCCTGAGTTTGCGGCCTCAAGTGGAATGGACACCGCGATGCCCTGACTCGAAATAAGGCCAGATATCCCTGCAGTGACTGGAATGCAGGCTCGTCTTGCATGTCCCAAGAAGAAAGGGTGTCTGAATCCCCTGTGGAGACCACAGAGAAAGACCTAGTTCCCCACCTCATCGCGACAGGAGGCCTCAAATCCTTTGACAACTCCAGAGGTATGCGGAGATCAGTGCCTCCAAAGGAGACGATGCCTGACTCCTCGTGAAACTTGATAGGAGACCCAGGATTCCTGTGGCACGTGGAAAGGGACCTTTGGTCTCCCGTCTCAGGTGGAGAGGCGTCCCAATTGCCCTGCAAAGCGTCGAGGAGAATCCCGAGTTGTGTCTCGCAACTAGGCAGGAGTCCTGACATGGCTGAACACACACGTGTGTGGAAGGGCCATCCCCGTCGTAACTCGAGAATATACCCCAGGTTCCGGCCGCAACTCGAGAAAAACCATGAGACTTCCCCCTCGCCGCGAGATGAGGCCCGATTCCCCTGCACTGCGTGCAGAGCAATTCCGTGTTGCACATCACACATGAAAGGAGCCTTGATTTCCTTCATGGCACTCCAGAGAAACCCCAAGAACACTGTTTCAAGGCTAGAGGGATCCTGAGGTCACTGTAGCAACACGAAAGAGCTCCGTGGGCCAAAAATCAACTCGAGATGAGAGGTTAGTCCTGGCTTCGACTCCAGAGGAATACCACCTTACCACAAGCACCTCAAGAGGAGGCTTCTCTCAGCTCTAGGTATGTGAGAGGGACCCTGAGTTTGCGGCCTCAAGTGGAATGGACACCGCGATGCCCTGACGCGAAATAAGGCTGGATATCCCTGCAGTGACTTGAATGCAGGCTCGTCTTGCATCTCCCAAGATGAAAGGATGTCTGAATCCCCTGTGGAGACCACAGAGAAAGACCTAGTTCCCCACCTCATCGCGACCGGAGGCCTCACATCCTTTGAAAACTCCAGAGGTACGCGGAGATCAGTGCCTCCAAAGGAGACGATGCCTGACTCCTCGTGAAACTTGATAGGAGTCCCAGGATTCCTGTGGCACGTGGAAAGGGACCCTTGGTCTCCGGCCTCAGCTGGAGAGGCGTCCCAATTGCCTTGCCAAGCCTCGAGGAGAATCCCGAGTTGTGTCTCGCAACTAGGCAAGAGTCCTCACATGGCTGAACCAACACGTGTGTGGAAGGGCCATCCCCGTCGTAACTCGCGAATATACCCCAGGTTCCCGCCGCAACTCGAGAAAAACCATGAGACTTCCCCCTCGCCGCGAGATGAGGCCCGATTCCCCTGCACTGCGTGCAGAGCAATTCTGTGTTGCACATCACACATGAAAGGAGCCTTGATTTCCTTGATGGCACTCCAGAGAAACCCCAAGAACACTGTTTCAAGGCTAGAGGGATCCTGAGGTCACTGTAGCAACACGAAAGAGCTCCGTGGACCAAAAATCAACTCGAGATGAGAGGTTAGTCCCTGGCTTCGACTCCAGAGGAATACCACCTTACCACAAGCACCTCAAGAGGAGGCTTCTCTCAGCTCTACGTATGTGAGAGGGACCCTGAGTTTGCGGCCTCAAGTGGAATGGACACCGCGATGCCCTGACTCGAAATAAGGCCGGATATCCCTGCAGTGACTGGAATGCAGGCTCGTCTTGCATCTCCCAAGACGAAAGGGTGTCTGAATCCCCTGTGGAGACCACAGAGAAAGACCTAGTTCCCCACCTCATCGCGACAGGAGGCCTCAAATCCTTTGAAAACTCCAGAGGTATGCGGAGATCAGTGCCTCCAAAGGAGACGATGCCTGACTCCTCGTGAAACTTGATAGGAGACCCAGGATTCCTGTGGCACGTGGAAAGGGACCCTTGGTCTCCCGTCTCAGCTGGAGAGGCGTCCCAATTGCCCTGCAAAGCCTCGAGGAGAATCCCGAGTTGTCCCTCGCAACTAGGCAGGAGTCCTGACATGGCTGAACACACACGTGTGTGGAAGGGCCATCCCCGTCGTAACTCGAGAATATACCCCAGGTTCCCGCCGCAACTCGAGAAAAACCATGAGACTTCCCCCTCGATGCGAGATGAGGCCCGATTCCCCTGTACTGCGTGCAGAGCAATTCCGTCTTGCACATCACACATGAAAGGAGCCTTGATTTCCTTGATGGCACTCCAGAGAAACCCCAAGAACACTGTTTCAAGGATAGAGGGATCCTGAGGTCACTGTAGCAACACGAAAGAACTCTGTGGACCAAAAATCAACTCGAAAAGAGAGGTTAGTCCCTGGATTCGTCTCCAGAGGAATACCACCTTACCACAAGCACCTCAAGAGGAGGCTTCTCTCAGCTCTAGGTATGTGAGAGGGACCCTGAGTTTGCGGCCTCAAGTGGAATGGACACCGCGATGCCCTGACTCGAAATAAGGCCGGATATCCCTGCAGTGACTGGAATGCAGGCTCGTCTTGCATCTCCCAAGACGAAAGGGTGTCTGAATCCCCTGTGGAGACCACAGAGAAAGACCTAGTTCCCCACCTCATCGCGACCGGAGGCCACACATCCTTTGAAAACTCCAGAGGTACGCGGAGATCAGTGCCTCCAAAGGAGACGATGCCTGACTCCTCGTGAAACTTGATAGGAGTCCCAGGATTCTTGTGGCACGTGGAAAGGGACCCTTGGTCTCCCGCCTCAGCTGGAGAGGCGTTCCAATTGCCCTGCCAAGCCTCGAGGAGAATCCCGATTTGTCCCTCGCAACTAGGCAGGAGTCCTGACGTGGCTGAACAAACACGTGGGTGGAAGGGCCATCCCCGTCGTAACTCGAGAATATACCCCAGGTTCCCACCGCAACTCGAGAAAAACCATGAGACTTCCCCCTCGCCGCGAGATGAGGCCCGATTCCCCTGTACTGCGTGCAGAGCAATTCCGTCTTGCACATCACACATGAAAGGAGCCTTGATTTCCTTGATGGCACTCCAGAGAAACCCCAAGAACACTGTTTCAAGAATAGAGGGATCCTGAGGTCACTGTAGCAACACGAAAGAACTCTGTGGACCAAAAATCAACTCGAAAAGAGAGGTTAGTCCCTGGATTCGTCTCCAGAGGAATACCACCTTACCACAAGCACCTCAAGAGGAGGCTTCTCTCAGCTCTAGGTATGTGAGAGGGACCCTGAGTTTGCGGCCTCAAGTGGAATGGACACCGCGATGCCCTGACTCGAAATAAGGCCAGATATCCCTGCAGTGACTGGAATGCAGGCTCGTCTTGCATGTCCCAAGAAGAAAGGGTGTCTGAATCCCCTGTGGAGACCACAGAAAAAGACCTAGTTCCCCACCTCATCGCGACAGGAGGCCTCAAATCCTTTGACAACTCCAGAGGTATGCGGAGATCAGTGCCTCCAAAGGAGACGATGCCTGACTCCTCGTGAAACTTGATAGGAGACCCAGGATTCCTGTGGCACGTGGAAAGGGACCCTTGGTCTCCCGTCTCAGGTGGAGAGGCGTCCCAATTGCCGTGCAAAGCGACGAGGAGAATCCCGAGTTGTGTCTCGCAACTAGGCAGGAGTCCTGACATGGCTGAACACACACGTGTGTGGAAGGGCCATCCCCGTCGTAACTCGAGAATATACCCCAGGTTCCCGCCGCAACTCGAGAAAAACCATGAGACTTCCCCCTCGCCGCGAGATGAGGCCCGATTCCCCTGCACTGCGTGCAGAGCAATTCCGTGTTGCACATCACACATGAAAGGAGCCTTGATTTCCTTGATGGCACTCCAGAGAAACCCCAAGAACACTGTTTCAAGGCTAGAGGGATCCTGAGGTCACTGTAGCAACACGAAAGAGCTCCGTGGGCCAAAAATCAACTCGAGATGAGAGGTTAGTCCTGGCTTCGACTCCAGAGGAATACCACCTTACCACAAGCACCTCAAGAGGAGGCTTCTCTCAGCTCTAGGTATGTGAGAGGGACCCTGAGTTTGCGGCCTCAAGTGGAATGGACACCGCGATGCCCTGACGCGAAATAAGGCTGGATATCCCTGCAGTGACTTGAATGCAGGCTCGTCTTGCATCTCCCAAGATGAAAGGATGTCTGAATCCCCTGTGGAGACCACAGAGAAAGACCAAGTTCCCCACCTCATCGCGACCGGAGGCCTCACATCCTTTGAAAACTCCAGAGGTACGCGGAGATCAGTGCCTCCAAAGGAGACGATGCCTGACTCCTCGTGAAACTTGATAGGAGTCCCAGGATTCCTGTGGCACGTGGAAAGGGACCCTTGGTCTCCGGCCTCAGCTGGAGAGGCGTCCCAATTGCCTTGCCAAGCCTCGAGGAGAATCCCGAGTTGTGTCTCGCAACTAGGCAAGAGTCCTCACATGGCTGAACCAACACGTGTGTGGAAGGGCCATCCCCGTCGTAACTCGCGAATATACCCCAGGTTCCCGCCGCAACTCGAGAAAAACCATGAGACTTCCCCCTCGCCGCGAGATGAGGCCCGATTCCCCTGCACTGCGTGCAGAGCAATTCTCTGTTGCACATCACACATGAAAGGAGCCTTGATTTCCTTGATGGCACTCCAGAGAAACCCCAAGAACACTGTTTCAAGGCTAGAGGGATCCTGAGGTCACTGTAGCAACACGAAAGAGCTCCGTGGACCAAAAATCAACTCGAGATGAGAGGTTAGTCCCTGGCTTCGACTCCAGAGGAATACCACCTTACCACAAGCACCTCAAGAGGAGGCTTCTCTCAGCTCTACGTATGTGAGAGGGACCCTGAGTTTGCGGCCTCAAGTGGAATGGACACCGCGATGCCCTGACTCGAAATAAGGCCGGATATCCCTGCAGTGACTGGAATGCAGGCTCGTCTTGCATCTCCGAAGACGAAAGGGTGTCTGAATCCCCTGTGGAGACCACAGAGAAAGACCTAGTTCCCCACCTCATCGCGACAGGAGGCCTCAAATCCTTTGAAAACTCCAGAGGTATGCGGAGATCAGTGCCTCCAAAGGAGACGATGCCTGACTCCTCGTGAAACTTGATAGGAGACCCAGGATTCCTGTGGCACGTGGAAAGGGACCCTTGGTCTCCCGTCTCAGCTGGAGAGGCGTCCCAATTGCCCTGCAAAGCCTCGAGGAGAATCCCGAGTTGTCCCTCGCAACTAGGCAGGAGTCCTGACGTGGCTGAACACACACGTGTGTGGAAGGGCCATCCCCGTCGTAACTCGAGAATATACCCCAGGTTCCCGCCGCAACTCGAGAAAAACCATGAGACTTCCCCCTCGATGCGAGATGAGGCCCGATTCCCCTGTACTGCGTGCAGAGCAATTCCGTCTTGCACATCACACATGAAAGGAGCCTTGATTTCCTTGATGGCACTCCAGAGAAACCCCAAGAACACTGTTTCAAGGATAGAGGGATCCTGAGGTCACTGTAGCAACACGAAAGAACTCTGTGGACCAAAAATCAACTCGAAAAGAGAGGTTAGTCCCTGGATTCGTCTCCAGAGGAATACCACCTTACCACAAGCACCTCAAGAGGAGGCTTCTCTCAGCTCTAGGTATGTGAGAGGGACCCTGAGTTTGCGGCCTCAAGTGGAATGGACACCGCGATGCCCTGACTCGAAATAAGGCCGGATATCCCTGCAGTGACTTCAATGCAGGCTCGTCTTGCATCTCCCAGGACGAAAGGATGTCTGAATCCCCTGTGGAAAGCACAGAGAAAGACTTAGTTCCCCACCTCATCGCGACCGATAGCCTCACATCCTTTGAAAACTCCAGAGGTACGCGGAGATCAGTGCCTCCAAAGGAGACGATGCCTGACTCCTCGTGAAACTTGATAGGAGTCCCAGGATTCCTGTGGCACTTGGAAAGGGACCCTTGGTCTCCCGCCTCAGCTGGAGAGGCGTCCCAATTGCCCTGCCAAGCCTCGAGGAGAATCCAGAGTTGTCCCTCGCAACTAGGCAGGAGTCCTGACGTCGCTGAAGAAACACGTGGGTGGAAGGGCCATCCCCGTCGTAACTCGAGAATATACCCCAGGTTCCCGCCGCAACTCGAGAAAAACCATGAGACTTCCCCCTCGCCGCGAGATGAGGCCCGATTCCCCTGCACTGCGTGCAGAGCAATTCCGTGTTGCACATCACACATGAAAGGAGCCTTGATTTCCTTGATGGCACTCTAGAGAAACCCCAAGAACACTGTTTCAAGGCTAGAGGGATCCTGAGGTCACTGTAGCAACACGAAAGAGCTCCGTGGACCAAGAATCAACACGAGATGAGAGGTTAGTCCCTGGCTTCGACTCCTGAGGAATACCACCTTACCACAAGCACCTCAAGAGGAGGCTTCTCTCAGCTCTAGGTATGTGAGAGGGATCCTGAGTTTGCGGCCTCAAGTGGAATGGACACCGCGATGCCCTGACTCGAAATAAGGCCGGATATCCCTGCAGTGACTTCAATGCAGGCTCGTCTTGCATCTCCCAAGAAGAAAGGATGTCTGAATCCCCTGTGGAGACCACAGAGAAAGACCTAGTTCCCCACCTCATCGCGACCGGAGGCCTCACATCCTTTGAAAACTCCAGAGGTACGCGGAGATCAGTGCCTCCAAAGGAGACGATGCCTGACTCCTCGTGAAACTTTATAGGAGTCCCAGGATTCTTGTGGCACGTGGAAAGGGACCCTTGGTCTCCCGCCTCAGCTGGAGAGGCGTTCCAATTGCCCTGCCAAGCCTCGAGGAGAATCCAGAGTTGTCCCTCGCAACTAGGCAGGAGTCCTGACGTGGCTGAACAAACACGTGGGTGGAAGGGCCATCCCCGTCTTAACTCGAGAATATACCCCAGGTTCCCACCGCAACTCGAGAAAAACCATGAGACTTCCCCCTCGCCGCGAGATGAGGCCCGATTCCCCTGTACTGCGTGCAGAGCAATTCCGTCTTGCACATCACACATGAAAGGAGCCTTGATTTCCTTGATGGCACTCCAGAGAAACCCCAAGAACACTGTTTCAAGAATAGAGGGATCCTGAGGTCACTGTAGCAACACGAAAGAACTCTGTGGACCAAAAATCAACTCGAAAAGAGAGGTTAGTCCCTGGATTCGTCTCCAGAGGAATACCACCTTACCACAAGCACCTCAAGAGGAGGCTTCTCTCAGCTCTAGGTATGTGAGAGGGACCCTGAGTTTGCGGCCTCAAGTGGAATGGACACCGCGATGCCCTGACTCGAAATAAGGCCAGATATCCCTGCAGTGACTGGAATGCAGGCTCGTCTTGCATGTCCCAAGAAGAAAGGGTGTCTGAATCCCCTGTGGAGACCACAGAGAAAGACCTAGTTCCCCACCTCATCGCGACAGGAGGCCTCAAATCCTTTGACAACTCCAAGGTATGCGGAGATCAGTGCCTCCAAAGGAGACGATGCCTGACTCCTCGTGAAACTTGATAGGAGACCCAGGATTCCTGTGGCACGTGGAAAGGGACCTTTGGTCTCCCGTCTCAGGTGGAGAGGCGTCCCAATTGCCCTGCAAAGCGTCGAGGAGAATCCCGAGTTGTGTCTCGCAACTAGGCAGGAGTCCTGACATGGCTGAACACACACGTGTGTGGAAGGGCCATCCCCGTCGTAACTCGAGAATATACCCCAGGTTCCCGACGCAACTCGAGAAAAACCATGAGACTTCCCCCTCGCCGCGAGATGAGGCCCGATTCCCCTGCACTGCGTGCAGAGCAATTCCGTGTTGCACATCACACATGAAAGGAGCCTTGATTTCCTTGATGGCACTCCAGAGAAACCCCAAGAACACTGTTTCAAGGCTAGAGGGATCCTGAGGTCACTGTAGCAACACGAAAGAGCTCCGTGGGCCAAAAATCAACTCGAGATGAGAGGTTAGTCCTGGCTTCGACTCCAGAAGAATACCACCTTACCACAAGCACCTCAAGAGGAGGCTTCTCTCAGCTCTAGGTATGTGAGAGGGACCCTGAGTTTGCGGCCTCAAGTGGAATGGACACCGCGATGCCCTGACGCGAAATAAGGCTGGATATCCCTGCAGTGACTTGAATGCAGGCTCGTCTTGCATCTCCCAAGATGAAAGGATGTCTGAATCCCCTGTGGAGACCACAGAGAAAGACCTAGTTCCCCACCTCATCGCGACTGGAGGCCTCACATCCTTTGAAAACTCCAGAGGTACGCGGAGATCAGTGCCTCCAAAGGAGACGATGCCTGACTCCTCGTGAAACTTGATAGGAGTCCCAGGATTCCTGTGGCACGTGGAAAGGGACCCTTGGTCTCCGGCCTCAGCTGGAGAGGCGTCCCAATTGCCTTGCCAAGCCTCGAGGAGAATCCCGAGTTGTGTCTCGCAACTAGGCAAGAGTCCTCACATGGCTGAACCAACACGTGTGTGGAAGGGCCATCCCCGTCGTAACTCGCGAATATACCCCAGGTTCCCGCCGCAACTCGAGAAAAACCATGAGACTTCCCCCTCGCCGCGAGATGAGGCCCGATTCCCCTGCACTGCATGCAGAGCAATTCTGTGTTGCACATCACACATGAAAGGAGCCTTGATTTCCTTGATGGCACTCCAGAGAAACCCCAAGAACACTGTTTCAAGGCTAGAGGGATCCTGAGGTCACTGTAGCAACACGAAAGAGCTCCGTGGACCAAAAATCAACTCGAGATGAGAGGTTAGTCCCTGGCTTCGACTCCAGAGGAATACCACCTTACCACAAGCACCTCAAGAGGAGGCTTCTCTCAGCTCTACGTATGTGAGAGGGACCCTGAGTTTGCGGCCTCAAGTGGAATGGACACCGCGATGCCCTGACTCGAAATAAGGCCGGATATCCCTGCAGTGACTGGAATGCAGGCTCGTCTTGCATCTCCGAAGACGAAAGGGTGTGTGAATCCCCTGTGGAGACCACAGAGAAAGACCTAGTTCCCCACCTCATCGCGACAGGAGGCCTCAAATCCTTTGAAAACTCCAGAGGTATGCGGAGATCAGTGCCTCCAAAGGAGACGATGCCTGACTCCTCGTGAAACTTGATAGGAGACCCAGGATTCCTGTGGAACGTGGAAAGGGACCCTTGGTCTCCCGTCTCAGCTGGAGAGGCGTCCCAATTGCCCTGCAAAGCCTCGAGGAGAATCCCGAGTTGTCCCTCGCAACTAGGCAGGAGTCCTGACGTGGCTGAACACACACGTGTGTGGAAGGGCCATCCCCGTCGTAACTCGAGAATATACCCCAGGTTCCCGCCGCAACTCGAGAAAAACCATGAGACTTCCCCCTCGATGCGAGATGAGGCCCGATTCCCCTGTACTGCGTGCAGAGCAATTCCGTCTTGCACATCACACATGAAAGGAGCCTTGATTTCCTTGATGGCACTCCAGAGAAACCCCAAGAACACTGTTTCAAGGATAGAGGGATCCTGAGGTCACTGTAGCAACACGAAAGAACTCTGTGGACCAAAAATCAACTCGAAAAGAGAGGTTAGTCCCTGGATTCGTCTCCAGAGGAATACCACCTTACCACAAGCACCTCAAGAGGAGGCTTCTCTCAGCTCTAGGTATGTGAGAGGGACCCTGAGTTTGCGGCCTCAAGTGGAATGGACACCGCGATGCCCTGACTCGAAATAAGGCCGGATATCCCTGCAGTGACTTCAATGCAGGCTCGTCTTGCATCTCCCAGGACGAAAGGATGTCTGAATCCCCTGTGGAAAGCACAGAGAAAGACTTAGTTCCCCACCTCATCGCGACCGATAGCCTCACATCCTTTGAAAACTCCAGAGGTACGCGGAGATCAGTGCCTCCAAAGGAGACGATGCCTGACTCCTCGTGAAACTTGATAGGAGTCCCAGGATTCCTGTGGCACTTGGAAAGGGACCCTTGGTCTCCCGCCTCAGCTGGAGAGGCGTCCCAATTGCCCTGCCAAGCCTCGAGGAGAATCCAGAGTTGTCCCTCGCAACTAGGCAGGAGTCCTGACGTCGCTGAAGAAACACGTGGGTGGAAGGGCCATCCCCGTCGTAACTCGAGAATATACCCCAGGTTCCCGCCGCAACTCGAGAAAAACCATGAGACTTCCCCCTCGCCGCGAGATGAGGCCCGATTCCCCTGTACTGCGTGCAGAGCAATTCCGTCTTGCACATCACACATGAAAGGAGCCTTGATTTCCTTGATGGCACTCTAGAGAAACCCCAAGAACACTGTTTCAAGGCTAGAGGGATCCTGAGGTCACTGTAGCAACACGAAAGAGCTCCGTGGACCAAGAATCAACACGAGATGAGAGGTTAGTCCCTGGCTTCGACTCCTGAGGAATACCACCTTACCACAAGCACCTCAAGAGGAGGCTTCTCTCAGCTCTAGGTATGTGAGAGGGATCCTGAGTTTGCGGCCTCAAGTGGAATGGACACCGCGATGCCCTGACTCGAAATAAGGCCGGATATCCCTGCAGTGACTTCAATGCAGGCTCGTCTTGCATCTCCCAAGAAGAAAGGATGTCTGAATCCCCTGTGGAGACCACAGAGAAAGACCTAGTTCCCCACCTCATCGCGACCGGAGGCCTCACATCCTTTGAAAACTCCAGAGGTACGCGGAGATCAGTGCCTCCAAAGGAGACGATGCCTGACTCCTCGTGAAACTTTATAGGAGTCCCAGGATTCTTGTGGCACGTGGAAAGGGACCCTTGGTCTCCCGCCTCAGCTGGAGAGGCGTTCCAATTGCCCTGCCAAGCCTCGAGGAGAATCCCGAGTTGTCCCTCGCAACTAGGCAGGAGTCCTGACGTGGCTGAACAAACACGTGGGTGGAAGGGCCATCCCCGTCTTAACTCGAGAATATACCCCAGGTTCCCACCGCAACTCGAGAAAAACCATGAGACTTCCCCCTCGCCGCGAGATGAGGCCCGATTCCCCTGTACTGCGTGCAGAGCAATTCCGTCTTGCACATCACACATGAAAGGAGCCTTGATTTCCTTGATGGCACTCCAGAGAAACCCCAAGAACACTGTTTCAAGAATAGAGGGATCCTGAGGTCACTGTAGCAACACGAAAGAACTCTGTGGACCAAAAATCAACTCGAAAAGAGAGGTTAGTCCCTGGATTCGTCTCCAGAGGAATACCACCTTACCACAAGCACCTCAAGAGGAGGCTTCTCTCAGCTCTAGGTATGTGAGAGGGACCCTGAGTTTGCGGCCTCAAGTGGAATGGACACCGCGATGCCCTGACTCGAAATAAGGCCAGATATCCCTGCAGTGACTGGAATGCAGGCTCGTCTTGCATGTCCCAAGAAGAAAGGGTGTCTGAATCCCCTGTGGAGACCACAGAGAAAGACCTAGTTCCCCACCTCATCGCGACAGGAGGCCTCAAATCCTTTGACAACTCCAAGGTATGCGGAGATCAGTGCCTCCAAAGGAGACGATGCCTGACTCCTCGTGAAACTTGATAGGAGACCCAGGATTCCTGTGGCACGTGGAAAGGGACCTTTGGTCTCCCGTCTCAGGTGGAGAGGCGTCCCAATTGCCCTGCAAAGCGTCGAGGAGAATCCCGAGTTGTGTCTCGCAACTAGGCAGGAGTCCTGACATGGCTGAACACACACGTGTGTGGAAGGGCCATCCCCGTCGTAACTCGAGAATATACCCCAGGTTCCCGCCGCAACTCGAGAAAAACCATGAGACTTCCCCCTCGCCGCGAGATGAGGCCCGATTCCCCTGCACTGCGTGCAGAGCAATTCCGTGTTGCACATCACACATGAAAGGAGCCTTGATTTCCTTGATGGCACTCCAGAGAAACCCCAAGAACACTGTTTCAAGGCTAGAGGGATCCTGAGGTCACTGTAGCAACACGAAAGAGCTCCGTGGGCCAAAAATCAACTCGAGATGAGAGGTTAGTCCTGGCTTCGACTCCAGAAGAATACCACCTTACCACAAGCACCTCAAGAGGAGGCTTCTCTCAGCTCTAGGTATGTGAGAGGGACCCTGAGTTTGCGGCCTCAAGTGGAATGGACACCGCGATGCCCTGACGCGAAATAAGGCTGGATATCCCTGCAGTGACTTGAATGCAGGCTCGTCTTGCATCTCCCAAGATGAAAGGATGTCTGAATCCCCTGTGGAGACCACAGAGAAAGACCTAGTTCCCCACCTCATCGCGACTGGAGGCCTCACATCCTTTGAAAACTCCAGAGGTACGCGGAGATCAGTGCCTCCAAAGGAGACGATGCCTGACTCCTCGTGAAACTTGATAGGAGTCCCAGGATTCCTGTGGCACGTGGAAAGGGACCCTTGGTCTCCGGCCTCAGCTGGAGAGGCGTCCCAATTGCCTTGCCAAGCCTCGAGGAGAATCCCGAGTTGTGTCTCGCAACTAGGCAAGAGTCCTCACATGGCTGAACCAACACGTGTGTGGAAGGGCCATCCCCGTCGTAACTCGCGAATATACCCCAGGTTCCCGCCGCAACTCGAGAAAAACCATGAGACTTCCCCCTCGCCGCGAGATGAGGCCCGATTCCCCTGCACTGCATGCAGAGCAATTCTGTGTTGCACATCACACATGAAAGGAGCCTTGATTTCCTTGATGGCACTCCAGAGAAACCCCAAGAACACTGTTTCAAGGCTAGAGGGATCCTGAGGTCACTGTAGCAACACGATAGAGCTCCGTGGACCAAAAATCAACTCGAGATGAGAGGTTAGTCCCTGGCTTCGACTCCAGAGGAATACCACCTTACCACAAGCACCTCAAGAGGAGGCTTCTCTCAGCTCTACGTATGTGAGAGGGACCCTGAGTTTGCGGCCTCAAGTGGAATGGACACCGCGATGCCCTGACTCGAAATAAGGCCGGATATCCCTGCAGTGACTGGAATGCAGGCTCGTCTTGCATCTCCCAAGACGAAAGGGTGTCTGAATCCCCTGTGGAGACCACAGAGAAAGACCTAGTTCCCCACCTCATCGCGACAGGAGGCCTCAAATCCTTTGAAAACTCCAGAGGTATGCGGAGATCAGTGCCTCCAAAGGAGACGATGCCTGACTCCTCGTGAAACTTGATAGGAGACCCAGGATTCCTGTGGCACGTGGAAAGGGACCCTTGGTCTCCCGTCTCAGCTGGAGAGGCGTCCCAATTGCCCTGCAAAGCCTCGAGGAGAATCCCGAGTTGTCCCTCGCAACTAGGCAGGAGTCCTGACATGGCTGAACACACACGTGTGTGGAAGGGCCATCCCCGTCGTAACTCGAGAATATACCCCAGGTTCCCGCCGCAACTCGAGAAAAACCATGAGACTTCCCCCTCGATGCGAGATGAGGCCCGATTCCCCTGTACTGCGTGCAGAGCAATTCCGTCTTGCACATCACACATGAAAGGAGCCTTGATTTCCTTGATGGCACTCCAGAGAAACCCCAAGAACACTGTTTCAAGGATAGAGGGATCCTGAGGTCACTGTAGCAACACGAAAGAACTCTGTGGACCAAAAATCAACTCGAAAAGAGAGGTTAGTCCCTGGATTCGTCTCCAGAGGAATACCACCTTACCACAAGCACCTCAAGAGGAGGCTTCTCTCAGCTCTAGGTATGTGAGAGGGACCCTGAGTTTGCGGCCTCAAGTGGAATGGACACCGCGATGCCCTGACTCGAAATAAGGCCGGATATCCCTGCAGTGACTTCAATGCAGGCTCGTCTTGCATCTCCCAGGACGAAAGGATGTCTGAATCCCCTGTGGAAAGCACAGAGAAAGACTTAGTTCCCCACCTCATCGCGACCGATAGCCTCACATCCTTTGAAAACTCCAGAGGTACGCGGAGATCAGTGCCTCCAAAGGAGACGATGCCTGACTCCTCGTGAAACTTGATAGGAGTCCCAGGATTCCTGTGGCACTTGGAAAGGGACCCTTGGTCTCCCGCCTCAGCTGGAGAGGCGTCCCAATTGCCCTGCCAAGCCTCGAGGAGAATCCAGAGTTGTCCCTCGCAACTAGGCAGGAGTCCTGACGTCGCTGAAGAAACACGTGGGTGGAAGGGCCATCCCCGTCGTAACTCGAGAATATACCCCAGGTTCCCGCCGCAACTCGAGAAAAACCATGAGACTTCCCCCTCGCCGCGAGATGAGGCCCGATTCCCCTGCACTGCGTGCAGAGCAATTCCGTGTTGCACATCACACATGAAAGGAGCCTTGATTTCCTTGATGGCACTCTAGAGAAACCCCAAGAACACTGTTTCAAGGCTAGAGGGATCCTGAGGTCACTGTAGCAACACGAAAGAGCTCCGTGGACCAAGAATCAACACGAGATGAGAGGTTAGTCCCTGGCTTCGACTCCTGAGGAATACCACCTTACCACAAGCACCTCAAGAGGAGGCTTCTCTCAGCTCTAGGTATGTGAGAGGGATCCTGAGTTTGCGGCCTCAAGTGGAATGGACACCGCGATGCCCTGACTCGAAATAAGGCCGGATATCCCTGCAGTGACTTCAATGCAGGCTCGTCTTGCATCTCCCAAGAAGAAAGGATGTCTGAATCCCCTGTGGAGACCACAGAGAAAGACCTAGTTCCCCACCTCATCGCGACCGGAGGCCTCACATCCTTTGAAAACTCCAGAGGTACGCGGAGATCAGTGCCTCCAAAGGAGACGATACCTGACTCCTCGTGAAACTTGATAGGAGTCCCAGGATTCTTGTGGCACGTGGAAAGGGACCCTCGGTCTCCCGCCTCAGCTGGAGAGGCGTTCCAATTGCCCTGCCACGCCTCGAGGAGAATCCCGAATTGTCCCTCGCAACTAGGCAGGAGTCCTGACGTGGCTGAACAAACACGTGGGTGGAAGGGCCATCCCCGTCGTAACTCGAGAATATACCCCAGGTTCCCGCCGCAACTCGGGAAAAACCATGAGACTTCCCCCACGATGCGAGATGAGGCCTGATTCCCCTGTACTGCGTGCAGAGCTATTCCGTCTTGCACATCACACATGAAAGGAGCCTTGATTTCCTTGATGGCACTCCAGAGAAACCCCAAGAACACTGTTTTAAGGCTAGAGGGATCCTGAGGTCACTGTAGCAACACGAAAGAACTTTGTGGACCAAAAATCAACTCGAAAAGAGAGGTTAGTCCCTGGATTCGTCTCCAGAGGAATACCACCTTACCACAAGCACCTCAAGAGGAGGCTTCTCTCAGCTCTAGGTATGTGAGAGGGACCCTGAGTTTGCGGCCTCAAGTGGAATGGACACCGCGATGCCCTGACTCGAAATAAGGCCGGATATCCCTGCAGTGACTGGAATGCAGGCTCGTCTTGCCTCTCCCAGGACGAAAGGATGTCTGAATCCCCTGTGGAAAGCACAGAGAAAGACTTAGTTCCCCACCTCATCGCGACCGATAGCCTCACATTCTTTGAAAATTCCAGAGGTATGCGGAGATCAGTGCCTCCAAAGGAGACGATGCCTGACTCCTCGTGAAACTTGATAGGAGTCCCAGGATTCCTGTGGCACTTGGAAAGGGACCCTTGGTCTCCCGCCTCAGCTGGAGAGGCGTCCCAATTGCCCTGCCAAACCTCGAGGAGAATCCAGAGTTGTCCCTTGCAACTAGGCAGGAGTCCTGACGTCGCTGAAGAAACACGTGGGTGGAAGGGCCATCCCCATCGTAACTCGAGAATATACCCCAGGTTCCCGCCGCAACTCGAGAAAAACCATGAGACTTCCCCCTCGCCGCGAGATGAAGCCCGATTCCCCTGCACTGCGTGCAGAGCAATTCCGTGTTGCACATCACACATGAAAGGAGCCTTGATTTCCTTGATGGCACTCCAGAGAAACCCCAAGAACACTGTTTCAAGGCTAGAGGGATCCTGAGGTCACTGTAGCAACACGAAAGAGCTCCGTGGGCAAAAATCAACTCGAGATGAGAGGTTAGTCCCTGGCTTCGACTCCAGAGGAATACCACCTTACCACAAGCACCTCAAGAGGAGGCTTCTCTCAGCTCTAGGTATGTGAGAGGGACCCTGAGTTTGCGGCCTCAAGTGGAATGGACACCGCGATGCCCTGACGCGAAAAAGGCTGGATATCCCTGCAGTGACTTGAACGCAGGCTCGTCTTGCATCTCCCAAGATGAAAGGATGTCTGAATCCCCTGTGGAGACCACAGAGAAAGACCTAGTTCCCCACCTCATCGCGACCGGAGGCCTCACATCCTTTGAAAACTCCAGAGGTACACGGAGATCAGTGCCTCCAAAGGAGACGATGCCTGACTCCTCGTGAAACTTGATAGGAGTCCCAGGATTCTTGTGGCACGTGGAAAGGGACCCTTGGTCTCCCGTCTCAGCTGGAGAGGCGTCCCAATTGCCCTGCAAAGCCTCGAGGAGAATCCCGAGTTTTCCCTCGCAAGTAGGCAGGAGTCCTGACGTGGCTGAAGAAACACGTGGGTGGAAGGGCCATCCCCGTCGGAAGTCGAGAATATACCCCAGGTTCCCGCCGCAACTCGAGAAAAACCATGAGACTTCCCCCTCGCCGCGAGATGAGGCCCGATTCCCCTGCACTGCGTGCAGAGCAATTCCGTGTTGCATATCACACATGAAAGGAGCCTTGATTTCCTTGATGGCACTCCAGAGAAACCCCAAGAACACTGTTTCAAGGATAGAGGGATCCTGAGGTCACTGTAGCAACACGAAAGAGCTCCGTGGACCAAGAATCAACACGAGATGAGAGGTTAGTCCCTGGCTTCGATTCCAGAGGAATACCACCTTACCACAAGCACCTCAAGAGGAGGCTTCTCTCAGCTCTAGGTATGTGAGAGGGACCCTGAGTTTGCGGCCTCAAGTGGAATGGACACCGCGATGCCCTGACTCGAAATAAGGCCGGATATCCCTGCAGTGACTTCATGCAGGCTCGTCTTGCATCTCCCAGGACGAAAGGATGTCTGAATCCCCTGTGGAGACCACAGAGAAACACCTAGTTCCCCACCTCATCGCGACCGGAGGCCTCACATCCTTTGAAAACTCCAGAGGTACGCGGAGATCAGTGCCTCCAAAGGAGACGATGCCTGACTCCTCGTGAAACTTGATAGGAGTCCCAGGATTCTGGTGGCACGTGGAAAGGGACCCTTGGTCTCCCGCCTCAGCTGGAGAGGCGTTCCAATTGCCCTGCCAAGCCTCGAGGAGAATCCCGAGTTGTCCCTCGCAACTAGGCAGGTGTCCTGACGTGGCTGAACAAACACGTGGGTGGAAGGGCCATCCCCGTCGTAACTCGAGAATATATCCCAGGTTCCCGCCGCAACTCGAGAAAAACCATGAAACTTCCCCCTCGATGCGAGATGAGGCCCGATTCCCCTGTACTGCGTGCAGAGCAATTCCGTCTTGCACATCACACAGGAAAGGAGCCTTGATTTCCTTGATGGCACTCCAGAGAAACCCCAAGAACACTGTTTCAAGGCTAGAGGGATCCTGAGGTCACTGTAGCAACACGAAAGAGCTCCGTGGGCCAAAAATCAACTCGAGATGAGAGGTTTGTCCCTGGCTTCGACTCCAGAGGAATACCACCTTACCACAAGCACCTCAAGAGGAGGCTTCTCTCAAGTCTAGGTATGTGAGAGGGACCCTGAGTTTGCGGCCTCAAGTGGAATGGACACCGCGATGCCCTGACTCGAAATAAGGCCGGATATCCCTGCAGTGACTTCAATGCAGGCTCCTCTTGCATCTCCCAGGACGAAAGGATGTCTGAATCCCCTGTGGAAAGCACAGAGAAAGACTTAGTTCCCCACCTCATCGCGACCGATAGCCTCACATCCGTTGAAAACTCCACAGGTATGCGGAGATCAGTGCCTCCAAAGGAGACGATGCCTGACTCCTCGTGAAACTTGATAGGAGTCCCAGGATTCCTGTGGCACTTGGAAAGGGACACTTGGTCTCCCGCCTCAGCTGGAGAGGCGTCCCAATTGCCCTGCCAAGCCTCGAGGAGAATCCAGAGTTGTCCCTCGCAACTAGGCAGGAGTCCTGACGTCGCTGAAGAAACACGTGGGTGGAAGGGCCATCCCCGTCGTAACTCGAGAATATACCCCAGGTTCCCGCCGCAACTCGAGAAAAACCATGAGACTTCCCCCTCGCCGCGAGATGAGGCCCGATTCCCCTGCACTGCGTGCAGAGCAATTCCGTGTTGCACATCACACATGAAAGGAGCCTTGATTTCCTTGATGGCACTCCAGAGAAACCCCAAGAACACTGTTTCAAGGCTAGAGGGATCCTGAGGTCACTGTAGCAACACGAAAGAGCTCCGTGGGCCAAAAATCAACTCGAGATGAGAGGTTAGTCCCTGGCTTCGACTCCAGAGGAATACCACCTTACCACAAGCACCTCAAGAGGAGGCTTCTCTCAGCTCTAGGTATGTGAGAGGGACCCTGAGTTTGCGGCCTCAAGTGGAATGGACACCGCGATGCCCTGACTCGAAATAAGGCTGGATATCCCTGCAGTGACTTGAATGCAGGCTCGTCTTGCATCTCCCAAGATGAAAGGATGTCTGAATCCCCTGTGGAGACCACAGAGAAAGACCTAGTTCCCCACCTCATCGCGACAGGAGGCCTCACATCCTTTGAAAACTCCAGAGGTACGCGGAGATCAGTGCCTCCAAAGGAGACGATGCCTGACTTCTCGTGAAACTTGATAGGAGTCCCAGGATTCTTGTGGCACGTGGGAAGGGACCCTTGGTCTCCCGCCTCAGCTGGAGAGGCGTTCCAATTGCCCTGCCAAGCCTCGAGGAGAATCCCGAGTTGTCCCTCGCAACTAGGCAGGAGTCCTGACGTGGCTGAACAAACACGTGGGTGGGAGGGCCATCCCCGTCGTAACTCGAGAATATATTCCAGGTTCCCGCCGCAACTCGAGAAAAACCATGAGACTTCCCCCTCGATGCGAGATGAGGCCCGATTCCCCTGTACTGCGTGCAGAGCAATTCCGTCTTGCACATCACACATGAAAGGAGCCTTGATTTCCTTGATGGCACTCCAGAGAAACCCCAAGAACACTGTTTCAAGGATAGAGGGATCCTGAGGTCACTGTAGCAACACGAAAGAACTCTGTGGACCAAAAATCAACTCGAAAAGAGAGGTTAGTCCCTGGATTCGTCTCCAGAGGAATACCACCTTACCACAAGCACCTCAAGAGGAGGCTTCTCTCAGCTCTAGGTATGTGAGAGGGACCCTGAGTTTGCGGCCTCAAGTGGAATGGACACCGCGATGCCCTGACGCGAAATAAGGCTGGATATCCCTGCAGTGACTTCAATGCAGGCTCGTCTTGCATCTCCCAAGATGAAAGGATGTCTGAATCCCCTGTGGAGACCACAGAGAAAGACCTAGTTCCCCACCTCATCGCGACCGGAGGCCTCACATCCTTTGAAAACTCCAGAGGTACGCGGAGATCAGTGCCTCCAAAGGAGACGATGCCTGACTCCTCGTGAAACTTGATAGGAGTCCCAGGATTCCTGTGGCACGTGGAAAGGGACCCTTGGTCTCCCGCCTCAGCTGGAGAGGCGTCCCAATTGCCTTGCCAAGCCTCGAGGAGAATCCCGAGTTGTGTCTCGCAACTAGGCAAGAGTCCTGACGTGGCTGAACAAACACGTGTGTGGAAGGGCCATCCCCGTCGTAACTCGAGAATATACCCCAGGTTCCCGCCGCAACTCGAGAAAAACCATGAGACTTCCCCCTCGCCGCGAGATGAGGCCCGATTCCCCTGCACTGCGTGCAGAGCAATTCCGTGTTGCACATCACACATGAAAGGAGCCTTGATTTCCTTGATGGCACTCCAGAGAAACCCCAAGAACACTGTTTCAAGGCTAGAGGGATCCTGAGGTCACTGTAGCAACACGAAAGAGCTCCGTGGACCAAGAATCAACACGAGATGAGAGGTTAGTCCCTGGCTTCGACTCCTGAGGAATACCACCTTACCACAAGCACCTCAAGAGGAGGCTTCTCTCAGCTCTAGGTATGTGAGAGGGACCCTGAGTATGCGGCCTCAAGTGGAATGGACACCGCGATGCCCTGACTCGAAATAAGGCCGGATATCCCTGCAGTGACTGGAATGCAGGCTCGTCTTGAATCTCCCAAAACGAAAGGGTGTCTGAATCCCCTGTGGAGACCACAGAGAAAGACCTAGTTCCCCACTTCATCGCGACAGGAGGCCTCAAATCCTTTGAAAACTCCAGAGGTATGCGGAGATCAGTGCCTCCAAAGGAGACGATGCCTGACTCCTCGTGAAACTTGATAGGAGACCCAGGATTCCTGTGGCACGTGGAAAGGGACCCTTGGTCTCCCGTCTCAGCTGGAGAGGCGTTCCAATTGCCCTGCCAAGCCTCGAGGAGAATCCCGAGTTGTCCCTCGCAACTAGGCAGGAGTCCTGACGTGGCTGAACAAACACGTGGGTGGAAGGGCCATCCCCGTCGTAACTCGAGAATATACCCCAGGTTCCCGCCGCAACTCGAGAAAAACCATGAGACTTCCCCCTCGATGCGAGATGAGGCCCGATTTCCCGGCACTGCGTGCAGAGCAATTCCGTGTTGCACATCACACATGAAAGGAGCCTTGATTTCCTTGATGGCACTCCAGAGAAACCCCAAGAACACTGTTTCAAGGCTAGAGGGATCCTGAGGTCACTGTAGCAACACGAAAGAGCTCCGTGGACCAAGAATCAACACGAGATGAGAGGTTAGTCCCTGGCTTCGACTCCTGAGGAATACCACCTTACCACAAGCACCTCAAGAGGAGGCTTCTCTCAGCTCTAGGTATGTGAGAGGGACCCTGAGTTTGCGGCCTCAAGTGGAATGGACACCGCGATGCCCTGACTCGAAATAAGGCCGGATATCCCTGCAGTGACTTGAATGCAGGCTCGTCTTGCATCTCCCAAGAAGAAAGGTTGTCTGAATCCCCTGTGGAGACCACAGAGAAAGACCTAGTTCCCCACCTCATCGCGACCGGAGGCCTCACATCCTTTGAAAACTCCAGAGGTACGCGGAGATCAGTGCCTCCAAAGGAGACGATGCCTGACTCCTCGTGAAACTTGATAGGAGTCCCAGGATTCTTGTGGCACGTGGAAAGGGACCCTTGGTCTCCCGCCTCAGCTGGAGAGGCGTTCCAATTGCCCTGCCAAGCCTCGAGGAGAATCCCGAGTTGTCCTTCGCAACTAGGCAGGAGTCCTGACGTGGCTGAACAAACACGTGTATGGAAGGGCCATCCCCGTCGTAACTCGAGAATATACCCCAGGTTCCCGCCGCAACTCGAGAAAAACCATGAGACTTCCCCCTCGATGCGAGATGAGGCCCGATTCCCCTGTACTGCGTGCAGAGCAATTCCGTCTTGCACATCACACATGAAAGGAGCCTTGATTTCCTTGATGGCACTCCAGAGAAACCCCAAGAACACTGTTTCAAGGATAGAGGGATCCTGAGGTCACTGTAGCAACACGAAAGAACTCTGTGGACCAAAAATCAACTCGAAAAGAGAGGTTAGTCCCTGGATTCGTCTCCAGAGGAATACCACCTTACCACAAGCACCTCAAGAGGAGGCTTCTCTCAGCTCTAGGTATGTGAGAGGGACCCTGAGTTTGCGGCCTCAAGTGGAATGGACACCGCGATGCCCTGACTCGAAATAAGGCCGGATATCCCTGCAGTGACTTCAATGCAGGCTCCTCTTGCATCTCCCAGGACGAAAGGATGTCTGAATCCTCTGTGGAAAGCACAGAGAAAGACTTAGTTTCCCACCTCATCGCGACCGATAACCTTACATCCTTTGAAAACTCCAGAGGTACGCGGAGATCAGTGCCTCCAAAGGAGACGATGCCTGACTCCTCGTGAAACTTGATAGGAGTCCCAGGATTCCTGTGGCACTTGGAAAGGGACTCTTGGTCTCCCGCCTCTGCTGGAGAGGCGTCCCAATTGCCCTGCCAACCCTCGAGGAGAATCCAGAGTTGTCCCTCGCAACTAGGCAGGAGTCCTGACGTCGCTGAAGAAACACGTGGGTGGAAGGGCCATCCCCGTCGTAACTCGAGAATATACCCCAGGTTCCCGCCGCAACTCGAGAAAAACCATGAGACTTCCCCCTCGCTGCGAGATGAGGCCCGATTCCCCTGCACTGCGTGCAGAGCAATTCCGTGTTGCACATCACACATGAAAGGAGCCTTGATTTCCTTGATGGCACTCCAGAGAAACCCCAAGAACACTGTTTCAAGGATAGAGGGATTCTGAGGTCACTGTAGCAACACGATAGAACTCTGTGGACCAAAAATCAACTCGAAAAAAGAGGTTAGTCCCTGTATTCGTCTCCAGAGGAATACCACCTTACCACAAGCACCTCAAGAGGAGGCTTCTCTCAGCTCTAGGTATGTGAGAGGGACCCTGAGTTTGCGGCCTCAAGTGGAATGGACACCGCGATGCCCTGACTCGAAATAAGGCCGGATATCCCTGCAGTGACTTCAGTGCAGGCTCGTCTTGCATCTCCCAAGACGAAAGGATGTCTGAATCCCCTGTGGAAAGCACAGAGAAAGACTTAGTTCCCCACCTCATCGCGACCGATAGCCTCACATCCGTTGAAAACTCCAGAGGTATGCGGAGATCAGTGCCTCCAAAGGAGACGATGCCTGACTCCTCGTGAAACTTGATAGGAGTCCCAGGATTCCTGTGGCACTTGGAAAGGGACACTTGGTCTCCCGCCTCAGCTGGAGAGGCGTCCCAGTTGCCCTGCCAAGCCTCGAGGAGAATCCAGAGTTGTCCCTCGCAACTAGGCAGGAGTCCTGACGTCGCTGAAGAAACACGTGGGTGGAAGGGCCATCCCCGTCGTAACTCGAGAATATACCCCAGGTTCCCGCCGCAACTCGAGAAAAACCATGAGACTTCCCCCTCGCCGCGAGATGAGGCCCGATTCCCCTGCACTGCGTGCAGAGCAATTCTGTGTTGCACATCACACATGAAAGGAGCCTTGATTTCCTTCATGGCACTCCAGAGAAACCCCAAGAACACTGTTTCAAGGCTAGAGGGATCCTGAGGTCACTGTAGCAACATGAAAGAGCTCCGTGGACCAAAAATCAACTCGAGATGAGAGGTTAGTCCCTGGCTTCGACTCCAGAGGAATACCACCTTACCACAAGCACCTCAAGAGGAGGCTTCTCTCAGCTCTAGGTATGTGAGAGGGACCCTGAGTTTGCGGCCTCAAGTGGAATGGACACCACGATGCCCTGACTTGAAATAAGGCCGGATATCCCTGCAGTGACTGGAATGCAGGCTCGTCTTGCATCTCCCAAGACGAAAGGGTGTCTGAATCCCCTGTGGAGACCACAGAGAAAGACCTAGTTCCCCACCTCATTGCGACAGGAGGCCTCAAATCCTTTGAAAACTCCAGAGGTATGCGGAGATCAGTGCCTCCAAAGGAGACGATGCCTGACTCCTCGTGAAACTTGATAGGAGACCCAGGATTCCTGTGGCACGTGGAAAGGGACCCTTGGTCTCCCGTCTCAGCTGGAGAGGCGTCCCAATTGCCCTGCAAATCCTCGAGGAGAATGCCGAGTTGTCCCTCACAACTAGGCAGGAGTCCTGACATGGCTGCTTCCACACGTGTGTGGAAGGGCCATCCCCGTCGTAACTCGAGAATATACCCCAGGTTCCCGCCGCAACTCGAGAAAAACCATGAGACTTCCCCCTCGCCGCGAGATGAGGCCCGATTCCCCTGAACTGCGTGCAGAGCAATTCCGTGTTGCACATCACACATGAAAGGAGCCTTGATTTCCTTCATGGCACTCCAGAGAAACCCCAAGAACACTGTTTCAAGGCTAGAGGGATCCTGAGGTCACTGTAGCAACACGAAAGAGCTCCGTGGACCAAAAATCAACTCGAGATGAGAGGTTAGTCCCTGGCTTCGACTCCAGAGGAATACCACCTTACCACAAGCACCTCAAGAGGAGGCTTCTCTCAGCTCTAGGTATGTGAGAGGGACCCTGAGTTTGCGGCCGCAAGTGCAATGGACACCGCGATGCCCTGACTTGAAATAAGGCCGGATATCCCTGCAGTGACTGGAATGCAGGCTCGTCTTGCATCTCCCAAGACGAAAGGGTGTCTGAATCCCCTGTGGAGACCACAGAGAAAGACCTAGTTCCCCACCTCATCGCGACAGGAGGCCTCAAATCCATTGAAAACTCCAGAGGTATGCGGAGATCAGTGCCTCCAAAGGAGACGATGCCTGACTCCTCGTGAAACTTGATAGGAGACCCAGGATTCCTGTGGCACGTGGAAAGGGACCCTTGGTCTCCCGTCTCAGCTGGAGAGGCGTCCCAATTGCCCTGCAAAGCCTCGAGGAGAATCCCGAGTTGTCCCTCGCAACTAGGCAGGAGTCCTGACATGGCTGTACACACACGTGTGTGGAAGGGCCATCCCCGTCGTAACTCGAGAATATACCCCAGGTTCCAGCCGCAACTCGAGAAAAACCATGAGACTTCCCCCTCGCCGAGAGACGAAGCCCGATTCCCCTGCACTGCGTGCAGAGCTATTCCGTGTTGCACATCACACATGAAAGGAGCCTTGATTTCCTTGATGGCACTCCAGAGAAACCCCAAGAACACTGTTTCAAGGCTAGAGGGATCCTGAGGTCACTGTAGCAACACGAAAGAGCTCCGTGGACCAAGAATCAACACGAGATGAGAGGTTAGTCCCTGGCTTCGACTCCTGAGGAATACCACCTTACCACAAGCACCTCAAGAGGAGGCTTCTCTCAGCTCTAGGTATGTGAGAGGGACCCTGAGTTTGCGGCCTCAAGTGGAATGGACACCGCGATGCCCTGACTTGAAATAAGGCCGGATATCCCTCCAGTGACTTGAATGCAGGCTCGTCTTGCATCTCCCAAGAAGAAAGGATGTTTGAATCCCCTGTGGAGACCACAGAGAAACACCTAGTTCCCCACCTCATCGCGACCGGAGGCCTCACATCCTTTGAAAACTCCAGAGGTACGCGGAGATCAGTGCCTCCAAAGGAGACGATGCCTGACTCCTCGTGAAACTTGATAGGAGTCCCAGGATTCCTGTGGCACGTGGAAAGGGACCCTTGGTCTCCCGCCTCAGCTGGAGAGACGTTCCAATTGCCCTGCCAAGCCTCGAGGAGAATCCCGAGTTGCCCCTCGCAACTAGGCAGGAGTCCTGACGTGGCTGAACAAACACGTGGGTGGAAGGGCCATCCCCGTTGTAACTCGAGAATATACCCCAGGTTCCCGCCGCAACTCGAGAAAAACCATGAGACTTCCCCCTCGATGCGAGATGAGGCCCGATTCCCCTGTACTGCGTGCAGAGCAATTCCGTCTTGCACATCACACATGAAAGGAGCCTTGATTTCCTTGATGGCACTCCAGAGAAACCCCAAGAACACTGTTTCAAGGATAGAGGGATCCTGAGGTCACTGTAGCAACACGAAAGAACTCTGTGGACCAAAAATCAACTCAAAAAGAGAGATTAGTCCCTGGATTCGTCTCCAGAGGAATACCACCTTACCACAAGCACCTCAAGAGGAGGCTTCTCTCAGCTCTAGGTATGTGAGACGGACCCTGAGTTTGCGGCCTCAAGTGGAAGGGACACCGCGATGCTCTGACGCGAAATAAGGCCGGATATCCCTGCAGTGACTTCAATGCAGACTCGTCTTGCATCTCCCAGGACGAAAGGATGTCTGAATCCCCTGTGGAAAGCACAGAGAAAGACTTAGTTCCCCACCTCATCGCGATCGATAGCCTCACATCCTTTGAAAATTCCAGAGGTACGCGGAGATCAGTGCCTCCAAAGGAGACGATGCCTGACTCCTCGTGAAACTTGATAGGAGACCCAGGATTCCTGTGGCACGTGGAAAGGGACCCTTGGTCTCCCGCCTCAGCTGGAGAGGCGTCCCAATTGCCTTGCCAACCTCGAGGAGAATCCCGAGTTGTGTCTCGCAACTAGGCAAGAGTCCTGACGTGGCTGAACAAACACGTGTGTGGAAGGGCCATCCCCGTCGTAACTCGAGAATATACACCAGGTTCCCGCCGCAACTCGAGAAAAACCATGAGACTTCCCCCTCGCCGCGAGATGAGGCCCGATTCCCCTGCACTGCGTGCAGAGCAATTCCGTGTTGCACATCACACATGAAAGGAGCCTTGATTTCCTTCATGGCACTCCAGAGAATCCCCAAGAACACTGTTTCAAGGCTAGAGGGATCCTGAGGTCACTGTAGCAACAAGAAAGAGCTCCGTGGACCAAAAATCAACTCGAGATGAGAGGTTAGTCCCTGGCTTCGACTCCAGAGGAATACCACCTTACCACAAGCACCTCAAGAGGAGGCTTCTCTCAGCTCTAGGTATGTGAGAGGGACCCTGGGTTTGCGGCCTCAAGTGGAATGGACACCGCGATGCCCTGACTTGAAATAAGGCCGGATATCCCTCCAGTGACTTGAATGCAGGCTCGTCTTGCATCTCCCAAGAAGAAAGGATGTTTGAATCCCCTGTGGAGACCACAGAGAAACACCTAGTTCCCCACCTCATCGCGACCGGAGGCCTCACATCCTTTGAAAACTCCAGAGGTACGCGGAGATCAGTGCCTCCAAAGGAGACGATGCCTGACTCCTCGTGAAACTTGATAGGAGTCCCAGGATTCCTGTGGCACGTGGAAAGGGACCCTTGGTCTCCCGCCTCAGCTGGAGAGACGTTCCAA
This sequence comes from Cervus elaphus, assembly GCF_910594005.1. NCBI lineage: Eukaryota > Metazoa > Chordata > Mammalia > Artiodactyla > Cervidae > Cervus > Cervus elaphus. The sequence goes on along the minus strand of NC_057834.1, from coordinate 6,879,753 downwards.
TTGCCCTGCCAAGCCTCGAGGAGAATCCCGAGTTGCCCCTCGCAACTAGGCAGGAGTCCTGACGTGGCTGAACAAACACGTGGGTGGAAGGGCCATCCCCGTTGTAACTCGAGAATATACCCCAGGTTCCCGCCGCAACTCGAGAAAAACCATGAGACTTCCCCCTCGATGCGAGATGAGGCCCGATTCCCCTGTACTGCGTGCAGAGCAATTCCGTCTTGCACATCACACATGAAAGGAGCCTTGATTTCCTTGATGGCACTCCAGAGAAACCCCAAGAACACTGTTTCAAGGATAGAGGGATCCTGAGGTCACTGTAGCAACACGAAAGAACTCTGTGGACCAAAAATCAACTCAAAAAGAGAGATTAGTCCCTGGATTCGTCTCCAGAGGAATACCACCTTACCACAAGCACCTCAAGAGGAGGCTTCTCTCAGCTCTAGGTATGTGAGACGGACCCTGAGTTTGCGGCCTCAAGTGGAAGGGACACCGCGATGCTCTGACGCGAAATAAGGCCGGATATCCCTGCAGTGACTTCAATGCAGACTCGTCTTGCATCTCCCAGGACGAAAGGATGTCTGAATCCCCTGTGGAAAGCACAGAGAAAGACTTAGTTCCCCACCTCATCGCGATCGATAGCCTCACATCCTTTGAAAATTCCAGAGGTACGCGGAGATCAGTGCCTCCAAAGGAGACGATGCCTGACTCCTCGTGAAACTTGATAGGAGACCCAGGATTCCTGTGGCACGTGGAAAGGGACCCTTGGTCTCCCGCCTCAGCTGGAGAGGCGTCCCAATTGCCTTGCCAACCTCGAGGAGAATCCCGAGTTGTGTCTCGCAACTAGGCAAGAGTCCTGACGTGGCTGAACAAACACGTGTGTGGAAGGGCCATCCCCGTCGTAACTCGAGAATATACACCAGGTTCCCGCCGCAACTCGAGAAAAACCATGAGACTTCCCCCTCGCCGCGAGATGAGGCCCGATTCCCCTGCACTGCGTGCAGAGCAATTCCGTGTTGCACATCACACATGAAAGGAGCCTTGATTTCCTTCATGGCACTCCAGAGAATCCCCAAGAACACTGTTTCAAGGCTAGAGGGATCCTGAGGTCACTGTAGCAACAAGAAAGAGCTCCGTGGACCAAAAATCAACTCGAGATGAGAGGTTAGTCCCTGGCTTCGACTCCAGAGGAATACCACCTTACCACAAGCACCTCAAGAGGAGGCTTCTCTCAGCTCTAGGTATGTGAGAGGGACCCTGGGTTTGCGGCCTCAAGTGGAATGGACACCGCGATACCCTGACTCGAAATAAGGCCGGATATCCCTGCAGTGACTGGAATGCAGGCTCGTCTTGCATCTCCCAAGACGAAAGGGTGTCTGAATCCCCTGTGGAGACCACAGAGAAAGACATAGTTCCCCACATCATCGCGACCGGAGGCCTCAAAACCTTTGAAAACTCCAGAGGTATGCGGAGATCAGTGCCTCCAAAGGAGACGATGCCTGACTCCTCGTGAAACTTGATAGGAGACCCAGGATTCCTGTGGCACGTGGAAAGGGACCCTTGGTCTCCCGTCTCAGCTGGAGAGGCGTCCCAATTGCCCTGCAAAGCCTCGAGGAGAATCCCGAGTTGTCCCTCACAACTAGGCAGGAGTCCTGACATGGCTGAACACACACGTGTGTGGAAGGGCCATCGCCGTCGTAACTCGAGAATATACCCCAGGTTCCCGCCGCAACTCGAGAAAAACCATGAGACTTCCCCCTCGCCGCGAGATGAGGCCCGATTCCCCTGAACTGCATGCAGAGCAATTCCGTGTTGCACATCACACATGAAAGGAGCCTTGATTTCCTTGATGGCACTCCAGAGAAACCCCAAGAACACTGTTTCAAGGCTAGAGGGATCCTGAGGTCACTGTAGCAACACGAAAGAGCTCCGTGGACCAAGAATCAACACGAGATGAGAGGTTAGTCCCTGTCTTCGACTCCTGAGGAATACCACCTTACCACAAGCACCTCAAGAGGAGGCGTCTCTCAGCTCTAGGTATGTGAGAGGGACCCTGAGTTTGCGGCCTCAAGTGGAATGGACACCGCGATGCCCTGACTCGAAATAAGGCTGGATATCCCTGCAGTGACTTCAATTCAGGCTCGTCTTGCATCTCCCAAGATGAAAGGATGTCTGAATCCCCTGTGGAGACCACAGAGAAAGACCTAGTTCCCCACCTCATCGCGACCGGATGCCTCACATCCTTTGAAAACTCCAGAGGTACGCGGAGATCAGGGCCTCCAAAGGAGACGATGCCTGACTCCTCGTGAAAATTGATAGGAGTCCCAGGATTCCTGTGGCACGTGGAAAGGGACCCTTGGTCTCCCGCCTCAGCTGGAGAGGCGTCCCAATTGCCTTGCCAAGCCTCGAGGAGAATCCCGAGTTGTCCTTCGCAACTAGGCAAGAGTCCTGATGTGGCTGAACAAACACGTGTGTGGAAGGGCCATCCCCGTCGTAACTCGAGAATATACCCCAGGTTCCCGCCGCAACTCGAGAAAAACCATGAGACTTCCCCCTCGCCGCGAGATGAGGGCCGATTCCCCTGCACTGCGTGCAGAGCAATTCCGTGTTGCACATCACACATGAAAGGAGCCTTGATTTCCTTCATGGCACTCCAGAGAAACCCCAAGAACACTGTTTCAAGGCTAGAGGGATCCTGAGGTCACTGTAGCAACACGAAAGAGCTCCGTGGGCCAAAAATCAACTCGAGATGAGAGGTTAGTCCCTGGCTTCGACTCCAGAGGAATACCACCTTACCACAAGCACCTCAAGAGGAGGCTTCTCTCAGCTCTAGGTATGTGAGAGGGACCCTGAGTTTGCGGCCTCAAGTGGAATGGACACCGCGATGCCCTGACTCGAAATAAGGCCGGATATCCCTGCAGTGACTTCAATGCAGGCTCGTCTTGCATCTCCCAGGACGAAAGGATGTCTGAATCCCCTGTGGAAAGCACAGAGAAAGACTTAGTTTCCCACCTCATCGCGACCGATAACCTTATATCCTTTGAAAACTCCAGAGGTACGCGAAGATCAGTGCCTCCAAAGGAGACGATGCCTGACTCCTCGTGAAACTTGATAGGAGTCCCAGGATTCCTGTGGCACTTGGAAAGGGACCCTTGGTCTCCCGCCTCTGCTGGAGAGGCGTCCCAATTGCCCTGCCAAGCCTCGAGGAGAATCCAGAGTTGTCCCTCGCAACTAGGCAGGAGTCCTGACGTCGCTGAAGAAACACGTGGGTGGAAGGGCCATCCCCGTCGTAACTCGAGAATATACCCCAGGTTCCCGCCGCAACTCGAGAAAAACCATGAGACTTCCCCCTCGCTGCGAGATGAGGCCCGATTCCCCTGCACTGCGTGCAGAGCAATTCCGTGTTGCACATCACACATGAAAGGAGCCTTGATTTCCTTGATGGCACTCCAGAGAAACCCCAAGAACACTGTTTCAAGGCTAGAGGGATCCTGAGGTCACTGTAGCAACACGAAAGAACTCTGTGGACCAAAAATCAACTCGAAAAGAGAGGTTAGTCCCTGTATTCGTCTCCAGAGGAATACCACCTTACCACAAGCACCTCAAGAGAAGGCTTCTCTCAGCTCTAGGTATGTGAGAGGGACCCTGAGTTTGCGGCCTCAAGTGGAATGGACACCGCGATGCCCTGACTCGAAATAGGGCCGGATATCCCTGCAGTGACTTCAATGCAGGCTCCTCTTGCATCTCCCAGGACGAAAGGATGTCTGAATCCCCTGTGGAAAGCACAGAGAAAGACTTAGTTCCCCACCTCATCGCGACCGATAGCCTCACATCCGTTGAAAACTCCAGAGGTATGCGGAGATCAGTGCCTCCAAAGGAGACGATGCCTGACTCCTCGTGAAACTTGATAGGAGTCCCAGGATTCCTGTGGCACTTGGAAAGGGACACTTGGTCTCCCGTCTCAGCTGGAGAGGCGTCCCAATTGCCCTGCCAAGCCTCGAGGAGAATCCAGAGTTGTCCCTCGCAACTAGGCAGGAGTCCTGACGTCGCTGAAGAAACACGTGGGTGGAAGGGCCATCCCCGTCGTAACTCGAGAATATACCCCAGGTTCCCGCCGCAACTCGAGAAAAACCATGAGACTTCCCCCTCGCCGCGAGATGAGGCCCGATTCCCCTGCACTGCGTGCAGAGCAATTCCGTCTTGCACATCACACATGAAAGGAGCCTTGATTTCCTTCATGGCACTCCAGAGAAACCCCAAGAACACTGTTTCAAGGCTATAGGGATCCTGAGGTCACTGAAGCAACACGAAAGAGCTCCGTGGGCCAAAAATCAACTCGAGATGAGAGGATACTCCCTGGCTTCGACTCCAGAGGAATACCACCTTACCACAAGCACCTCAAGAGGAGGCTTCTCTCAGCTCTAGGAATGTGAGAGGGACCCTGAGTTTGTGGCCTCAAGTGGAATGGACACCGCGATGCCCTGACGCGAAATAATGCTGGATATCCCTGCAGTGACTTGAATGCAGGCTCGTCTTGCATCTCCCAAGATGAAAGGGTGTCTGAATCCCCTGTGGAGACCACAGAGAAAGACCTAGTTCCCCACCTCATCGCGACCGGAGGCCTCACATCCTTTGAAAACTCCAGAGGTACGCGGAGATCAGTGCCTCCAATGGAGACGATGCCTGACTCCTCGTGAAACTTGATAGGAGTCCCAGGATTCTTGTGGCACGTGGAAAGGGACCCTTGGTCTCCCGCCTCACCTGGAGAGGCGTTCCAATTGCCCTGCCAAGCCTCGAGGAGAATCCCGAGTTGTCCTTCGCAACTAGGCAGGAGTCCTGACGTGGCTGAACAAACACGTGGGTGGAAGGGCCATCCCCGTCGTAACTCGAGAATATACCCCAGGTTCCCGCCGCAACACGAGAAAAACCATGAGACTTCCCCCTCGATGCGAGATGAGGCCCGATTCCCCTGTACTGCGTGCAGAGCAATTCCGTCTTGCACATCACACATGAAAGGAGCCTTGATTTCCTTGATGGCACTCCAGAGAAACCCCAAGAACACTGTTTCAAGGATAGAGGGATCCTGAGGTCACTGTAGCAACACGAAAGAACTCTGTGGACCAAAAATCAACTCGAAAAGAGAGGTTAGTCCCTGGATTCGTCTCCAGAGGAATACCACCTTACCACAAGCACCTCAAGAGGAGGCTTCTCTCAGCTCTAGGTATGTGAGAGGGACCCTGAGTTTGTGGCCTCAAGTGGAATGGACACCGCGATGCCCTGACTCGAAATAAGGCCGGATATCCCTGCAGTGACTTCAATGCAGGCTCCTCTTGCATCTCCCAGGACGAAAGGATGTCTGAATCCCCTGTGGAAAGCACAGAGAAAGACTTACTTTCCCACTTCATCGCGACCGATAACCTTACATCCTTTGAAAACTCCAGAGGTACACGGAGATCAGTGCCTCCAAAGGAGACGATGCCTGACTCCTCGTGAAACTTGATAGGAGTCCCAGGATTCCTGTGGCACTTGGAAAGGGACACTTGGTCTCCCGCCTCTGCTGGAGAGGCGTCCCAATTGCCCTGCCAAGCCTCGAGGAGAATCCAGAGTTGTCCCTCGCAACTAGGCAGGAGTCCTGACGTCGCTGAAGAAACACGTGTGTGGAAGGGCCATCCCCGTCGTAACTCGAGAATATACCCCAGGTTCCCGCCGCAACTCGAGAAAAACCATGAGACTTCCCCCTCGCCGCGAGATGAGGCCCGATTCCCCTGCACTGCGTGCAGAGCAATTCCGTGTTGCACATCACACATGAAAGGAGCCTTGATTTCCTTGATGGCACTCCAGAGAAACCCCAAGAACACTGTTTCAAGGATAGAGGGATTCTGAGGTCACTGTAGCAACACGATAGAACTCTGTGGACCAAAAATCAACTCGAAAAGAGAGGTTAGTCCCTGTATTCGTCTCCAGAGGAATACCACCTTACCACAAGCACCTCAAGAGGAGGCTTCTCTCAGCTCTAGGTATGTGAGAGGGACCCTGAGTTTGCGGCCTCAAGTGGAATGGACACCGCGATGCCCTGACTCGAAATAAGGCCGGATATCCCTGCAGTGACTTCAATGCAGGCTCCTCTTGCATCTCCCAGGACGAAAGGATGTCTGAATCCCCTGTGGAAAGCACAGAGAAAGACTTAGTTCCCCACCTCATCGCGACCGATAGCCTCACATCCTTTGAAAACTCCAGAGGTATGCGGAGATCAGTGCCTCCAAAGGAGACGATGCCTGACTCCTCGTGAAACTTGATAGGAGTCCCAGGATTCCTGTGGCACTTGGAAAGGGACACTTGGTCTCCCGCCTCAGCTGGAGAGGCGTTCCAATTGCCCTGCCAAGCCTCGAGGAGAATCCAGAGTTCTCCCTCGCAACTAGGCAGGAGTCCTGACGTCGCTGAAGAAACACGTGGGTGGAAGGGCCATCCCCGTCGTAACTCGAGAATATACCCCAGGTTCCCGCCGCAACTCGAGAAAAACCATGAGACTTCCCCCTCGCCGCGAGATGAGGCCCGATTCCCCTGCACTGCATGCAGAGCAATTCCGTGTTGCACATCACACATGAAAGGAGCCTTGATTTCCTTGATGGCACTCCAGAGAAACCCCAAGAACACTGTTTCAAGGCTAGAGGGATCCTGAGGTCACTGTAGCAACACGAAAGAGCTCCGTGGGCCAAAAATCAACTCGAGATGAGAGGTTAGTCCCTGGCTTCGACTCCAGAGGAATACCACCTTACCACAAGCACCTCAAGAGGAGGCTTCTCTCAGCTCTAGGTATGTGAGAGGGACCCTGAGTTTGCGGCCTAAAGTGGAATGGACACCGCGATGCCCTGACTCGAAATAAGGCCGGATATCCCTGCAGTGACTGGAATGCAGGCTCGTCTTGCATCTCCCAAGACGAAAGGGTGTCTGAATCCCCTGTGGAGACCACAGAGAAAGACCTAGTTCCCCACCTCATCGCGACCGGAGGCCACACATCCTTTGAAAACTCCAGAGGTACGCGGAGATCAGTGCCTCCAAAGGAGACGATGCCTGACTCCTCGTGAAAATTGATAGGAGTCCCAGGATTCTTGTGGCACGTGGAAAGGGACCCTTGGTCTCCCGCCTCAGCTGGAGAGGCGTTCCAATTGCCCTGCCAAGCCTCGAGGAGAATCCCGAGTTGTCCCTCGCAACTAGGCAGGAGTCCTGACGTGGCTGAACAAACACGTGGGTGGAAGGGCCATCCCCGTCGTAACTCGAGAATATACCCCAGGTTCCCACCGCAACTCGAGAAAAACCATGAGACTTCCCCCTCGCCGCGAGATGAGGCCCGATTCCCCTGTACTGCGTGCAGAACAATTCCGTCTTGCACATCACACATGAAAGGAGCCTTGATTTCCTTGATGGCACTCCAGAGAAACCCCAAGAACACTGTTTCAAGAATAGAGGGATCCTGAGGTCACTGTAGCAACACGAAAGAACTCTGTGGACCAAAAATCAACTCGAAAAGAGAGGTTAGTCCCTGGATTCGTCTCCAGAGGAATACCACCTTACCACAAGCACCTCAAGAGGAGGCTTCTCTCAGCTCTAGGTATGTGAGAGGGACCCTGAGTTTGCGGCCTCAAGTGGAATGGACACCGCGATGCCCTGACTCGAAATAAGGCCAGATATCCCTGCAGTGACTGGAATGCAGGCTCGTCTTGCATGTCCCAAGAAGAAAGGGTGTCTGAATCCCCTGTGGAGACCACAGAGAAAGACCTAGTTCCCCACCTCATCGCGACAGGAGGCCTCAAATCCTTTGACAACTCCAGAGGTATGCGGAGATCAGTGCCTCCAAAGGAGACGATGCCTGACTCCTCGTGAAACTTGATAGGAGACCCAGGATTCCTGTGGCACTTGGAAAGGGACCTTTGGTCTCCCGTCTCAGCTGGAGAGGCGTCCCAATTGCCCTGCAAAGCCTCGAGGAGAATCCCGAGTTGTGTCTCGCAACTAGGCAGGAGTCCTGACATGGCTGAACACACACGTGTGTGGAAGGGCCATCCCCGTCGTAACTCGAGAATATACCCCAGGTTCCCGCCGCAACTCGAGAAAAACCATGAGACTTCCCCCTCGCCGCGAGATGAGGCCCGATTCCCCTGCACTGCGTGCAGAGCAATTCCGTGTTGCACATCACACATGAAAGGAGCCTTGATTTCCTTCATGGCACTCCAGAGAAACCCCAAGAACACTGTTTCAAGGCTAGAGGGATCCTGAGGTCACTGTAGCAACACGAAAGAGCTCCGTGGGCCAAAAATCAACTCGAGATGAGAGGTTAGTCCTGGCTTCGACTCCAGAGGAATACCACCTTACCACAAGCACCTCAAGAGGAGGCTTCTCTCAGCTCTAGGTATGTGAGAGGGACCCTGAGTTTGCGGCCTCAAGTGGAATGGACACCGCGATGCCCTGACGCGAAATAAGGCTGGATATCCCTGCAGTGACTTGAATGCAGGCTCGTCTTGCATCTCCCAAGATGAAAGGATGTCTGAATCCCCTGTGGAGACCACAGAGAAAGACCTAGTTCCCCACCTCATCGCGACTGGAGGCCTCACATCCTTTGAAAACTCCAGAGGTACGCGGAGATCAGTGCCTCCAAAGGAGACGATGCCTGACTCCTCGTGAAACTTGATAGGAGTCCCAGGATTCCTGTGGCACGTGGAAAGGGACCCTTGGTCTCCGGCCTCAGCTGGAGAGGCGTCCCAATTGCCTTGCCAAGCCTCGAGGAGAATCCCGAGTTGTGTCTCGCAACTAGGCAAGAGTCCTCACATGGCTGAACAAACACGTGTGTGGAAGGGCCATCCCCGTCGTAACTCGCGAATATACCCCAGGTTCCCGCCGCAACTCGAGAAAAACCATGAGACTTCCCCCTCGCCGCGAGATGAGGCCCGATTCCCTTGCACTGCGTGCAGAGCAATTCTGTGTTGCACATCACACATGAAAGGAGCCTTGATTTCCTTCATGGCACTCCAGAGAAACCCCAAGAACACTGTTTCAAGGCTAGAGGGATCCTGAGGTCACTGTAGCAACACGAAAGAGCTCCGTGGACCAAAAATCAACTCGAGATGAGAGGTTAGTCCCTGGCTTCGACTCCAGAGGAATACCACCTTACCACAAGCACCTCAAGAGGAGGCTTCTCTCAGCTCTACGTATGTGAGAGGGACCCTGAGTTTGCGGCCTCAAGTGGAATGGACACCGCGATGCCCTGACTCGAAATAAGGCCGGATATCCCTGCAGTGACTGGAATGCAGGCTCGTCTTGCATCTCCCAAGACGAAAGGGTGTCTGAATCCCCTGTGGAGACCACAGAGAAAGACCTAGTTCCCCACCTCATCGCGACAGGAGGCCTCAAATCCTTTGAAAACTCCAGAGGTATGCGGAGATCAGTGCCTCCAAAGGAGACGATGCCTGACTCCTCGTGAAACTTGATAGGAGACCCAGGATTCCTGTGGCACGTGGAAAGGGACACTTGGTCTCCCGTCTCAGCTGGAGAGGCGTCCCAATTGCCCTGCAAAGCCTCGAGGAGAATCCCGAGTTGTCCCTCGCAACTAGGCAGGAGTTCTGACATGGCTGAACACACACGTGTGTGGAAGGGCCATCCCCGTCGTAACTCGAGAATATACCCCAGGTTCCCGCCGCAACTCGAGAAAAACCATGAGACTTCCCCCTCGATGCGAGATGAGGCCCGATTCCCCTGTACTGCGTGCAGAGCAATTCCGTCTTGCACATCACACATGAAAGGAGCCTTGATTTCCTTGATGGCACTCCAGAGAAACCCCAAGAACACTGTTTCAAGGATAGAGGGATCCTGAGGTCACTGTAGCAACACGAAAGAACTCTGTGGACCAAGAATCAACTCGAAAAGAGAGGTTAGTCCCTGGATTCGTCTCCAGAGGAATACCACCTTACCACAAGCACCTCAAGAGGAGGCTTCTCTCAGCTCTAGGTATGTGAGAGGGACCCTGAGTTTGCGGCCTCAAGTGGAATGGACACCGCGATGCCCTGACTCGAAATAAGGCCGGATATCCCTGCAGTGACTTCAATGCAGGCTCGTCTTGCATCTCCCAGGACGAAAGGATGTTTGAATCCCCTGTGGAAAGCACAGAGAAAGACTTAGTTCCCCACCTCATCGCGACCGATAGCCTCACATCCTTTGAAAACTCCAGAGGTACGCGGAGATCAGTGCCTCCAAAGGAGACGATGCCTGACTCCTCGTGAAACTTGATAGGAGTCCCAGGATTCCTGTGGCACTTGGAAAGGGACACTTGGTCTCCCGCCTCAGCTGGAGAGGCGTCCCAATTGCCCTGCCAAGCCTCGAGGAGAATCCAGAGTTGTCCCTCGCAACTAGGCAGGAGTCCTGACGTCGCTGAAGAAACACGTGGGTGGAAGGGCCATCCCCGTCGTAACTCGAGAATATACCCCAGGTTCCCGCCGCAACTCGAGAAAAACCATGAGACTTCCCCCTCGCCGCGAGATGAGGCCCGATTCCCCTGCACTGCGTGCAGAGCAATTCCGTGTTGCACATCACACATGAAAGGAGCCTTGATTTCCTTGATGGCACTCCAGAGAAACCCCAAGAACACTGTTTCAAGGATAGAGGGATCCTGAGGTCACTGTAGCAACACGAAAGAGCTCCGTGGGCCAAAAATCAACACGAGATGAGAGGTTACTCCCTGGCTTCGACTCCAGAGGAATACCACCTTACCACAAGCACCTCAAGAGGAGGCTTCTCTCAGCTCTAGGTATGTGAGAGGGACCCTGAGTTTGCGGCCTCAAGTGGAATGGACACCGCGATGCCCTTACATGAAATAAGGCTGGATATCCCTGCAGTGACTTGAATGCAGGCTCGTCTTGCATCTCCCAAGAAGAAAGGATGTCTGAATCCCCTGTGGAGACAACAGAGAAAGACCTAGTTCCCCACCTCATCGCGACCGGAGGCCTCACATCCTTTGAAAACTCCAGAGGTACGCGGAGATCAGTGCCTCCAAAGGAGACGATGCCTGACTCCTCGTGAAACTTGATAGGAGTCCCAGGATTCTTGTGGCATGCGGAAAGGGACCCTTGGTCTCCCGCCTCAGCTGGAGAGGCGTCCCAATTGCCCTGCCAAGCCTCGAGGAGAATCCAGAGTTGTCCCTCGCAACTAGGCAGGAGTCCTGACGTCGCTGAAGAAACACGTGGGTGGAAGGGCCATCCCCGTCGTAACTCGAGAATATACCCCAGGTTCCCGCCGCAACTCGAGAAAAACCATGAGACTTCCCCCACGCTGCGAGATGAGGCCCGATTCCCCTGCACTGCGTGCAGAGCAATTCCGTGTTGCACATCACACATGAAAGGAGCCTTGATTTCCTTCATGGCACTCCAGAGAAACCCCAAGAACACTGTTTCAAGGCTAGAGGGATCCTGAGGTCACTGTAGCAACATGAAAGAGCTCCGTGGACCAAAAATCAACTCGAGATGAGAGGTTAGTCCCTGGCTTCGACTCCTGAGGAATACCACCTTACCACAAGCACCTCAAGAGGAGGCTTCTCTCAGCTCTAGGTATGTGAGACGGACCCTGAGTTTGCGGCCTCAAGTGGAATGGACACCGCGATGCCCTGACTCGAAATAAGGCCGGATATCCCTGCAGTGACTTGAATGCAGGCTCGTCTTGCATCTCCCAAGAAGAAAGGTTGTCTGAATCCCCTGTGGAGACCACAGAGAAAGACCTAGTTCCCCACCTCATCGCGACCGGAGGCCTCACATCCTTTGAAAACTCCAGAGGTACGCGGAGATCAGTGCCTCCAAAGGAGACGATGCCTGACTCCTCGTGAAACTTGATAGGAGTCCCAGGATTCTTGTGGCACGTGGAAAGGGACCCTTGGTCTCCCGCCTCAGCTGGAGAGGCGTTCCAATTGCCCTGCCAAGCCTCGAGGAGAATCCCGAGTTGTCCTTCGCAACTAGGCAGGAGTCCTGACGTGGCTGAACAAACACGTGGGTGGAAGGGCCATCCCCGTCGTAACTCGAGAATATACCCCAGGTTCCCGCCGCAACACGAGAAAAACCATGAGACTTCCCCCTCGATGCGAGATGAGGCCCGATTCCCCTGTACTGCGTGCAGAGCAATTCCGTCTTGCACATCACACATGAAAGGAGCCTTGATTTCCTTGATGGCACTCCAGAGAAACCCCAAGAACACTGTTTCAAGGATAGAGGGATCCTGAGGTCACTGTAGCAACACGAAAGAACTCTGTGGACCAAAAATCAACTCGAAAAGAGAGGTTAGTCCCTGGATTCGTCTCCAGAGGAATACCACCTTACCACAAGCACCTCAAGAGGAGGCTTCTCTCAGCTCTAGGTATGTGAGAGGGACCCTGAGTTTGCGGCCTCAAGTGGAATGGACACCGCGATGCCCTGACTCGAAATAAGGCCGGATATCCCTGCAGTGACTGGAATGCAGGCTCGTCTTGCATCTCCCAGGACGAAAGGATGTCTGAATCCCCTGTGGAAAGCACAGAGTAAGACTTAGTTTCCCACCTCATCGCGACCGATAACCTTACATCCTTTGAAAACTCCAGAGGTACACGGAGATCAGTGCCTCCAAAGGAGACGATGCCTGACTCCTCGTGAAACTTGATAGGAGTCCCAGGATTCCTGTGGCACTTGGAAAGGGACCCTTGGTCTCCCGCCTCTGATGGAGAGGCGTCCCAATTGCCCTGCCAAGCCTCGAGGAGAATCCCGAGTTGTCCCTCGCAACTAGGCAGGAGTCCTGACGTCGCTGAAGAAACACGTGTGTGGAAGGGCCATCCCCGTCGTAACTCGAGAATATACCCCAGGTTCCCGCCGCAACTCGAGAAAAACCATGAGACTTCCCCCTCGCCGCGAGATGAGGCCCGATTCCCCTGCACTGCGTGCAGAGCAATTCCGTGTTGCACATCACACATGAAAGGAGCCTTGATTTCCTTGATGGCACTCCAGAGAAACCCCAAGAACACTGTTTCAAGGATAGAGGGATTCTGAGGTCACTGTAGCAACACGATAGAACTCTGTGGACCAAAAATCAACTCGAAAAAAGAGGTTAGTCCCTGTATTCGTCTCCAGAGGAATACCACCTTACCACAAGCACCTCAAGAGGAGGCTTCTCTCAGCTCTAGGTATGTGAGAGGGACCCTGAGTTTGCGGCCTCAAGTGGAATGGACACCGCGATGCCCTGACTCGAAATAAGGCCGGATATCCCTGCAGTGACTTCAATGCAGGCTCCTCTTGCATCTCCCAGGACGAAAGGATGTCTGAATCCCCTGTGGAAAGCACAGAGAAAGACTTAGTTCCCCACCTCATCGCGACCGATAGCCTCACATCCTTTGAAAACTCCAGAGGTATGCGGAGATCAGTGCCTCCAAAGGAGACGATGCCTGACTCCTCGTGAAACTTGATAGGAGTCCCAGGATTCCTGTGGCACTTGGAAAGGGACACTTGGTCTCCCGCCTCAGCTGGAGAGGCGTCCCAATTGCCCTGCCAAGCCTCGAGGAGAATCCAGAGTTCTCCCTCGCAACTAGGCAGGAGTCCTGACGTCGCTGAAGAAACACGTGGGTGGAAGGGCCATCCCCGTCGTAACTCGAGAATATACCCCAGGTTCCCGCCGCAACTCGAGAAAAACCATGAGACTTCCCCCTCGCCGCGAGATGAGGCCCGATTCCCCTGCACTGCATGCAGAGCAATTCCGTGTTGCACATCACACATGAAAGGAGCCTTGATTTCCTTGATGGCACTCCAGAGAAACCCCAAGAACACTGTTTCAAGGCTAGAGGGATCCTGAGGTCACTGTAGCAACACGAAAGAGCTCCGTGGGCCAAAAATCAACTCGAGATGAGAGGTTAGTCCCTGGCTTCGACTCCAGAGGAATACCACCTTACCACAAGCACCTCAAGAGGAGGCTTCTCTCAGCTCTAGGTATGTGAGAGGGACCCTGAGTTTGCGGCCTAAAGTGGAATGGACACCGCGATGCCCTGACTCGAAATAAGGCCGGATATCCCTGCAGTGACTGGAATGCAGGCTCGTCTTGCATCTCCCAAGACGAAAGGGTGTCTGAATCCCCTGTGGAGACCACAGAGAAAGACCTAGTTCCCCACCTCATCGCGACCGGAGGCCACACATCCTTTGAAAACTCCAGAGGTACGCGGAGATCAGTGCCTCCAAAGGAGACGATGCCTGACTCCTCGTGAAAATTGATAGGAGTCCCAGGATTCTTGTGGCACGTGGAAAGGGACCCTTGGTCTCCCGCCTCAGCTGGAGAGGCGTTCCAATTGCCCTGCCAAGCCTCGAGGAGAATCCCGAGTTGTCCCTCGCAACTAGGCAGGAGTCCTGACGTGGCTGAACAAACACGTGGGTGGAAGGGCCATCCCCGTCGTAACTCGAGAATATACCCCAGGTTCCCACCGCAACTCGAGAAAAACCATGAGACTTCCCCCTCGCCGCGAGATGAGGCCCGATTCCCCTGTACTGCGTGCAGAGCAATTCCGTCTTGCACATCACACATGAAAGGAGCCTTGATTTCCTTGATGGCACTCCAGAGAAACCCCAAGAACACTGTTTCAAGAATAGAGGGATCCTGAGGTCACTGTAGCAACACGAAAGAACTCTGTGGACCAAAAATCAACTCGAAAAGAGAGGTTAGTCCCTGGATTCGTCCCCAGAGGAATACCACCTTACCACAAGCACCTCAAGAGGAGGCTTCTCTCAGCTCTAGGTATGTGAGAGGGACCCTGAGTTTGCGGCCTCAAGTGGAATGGACACCGCGATGCCCTGACTCGAAATAAGGCCAGATATCCCTGCAGTGACTGGAATGCAGGCTCGTCTTGCATGTCCCAAGAAGAAAGGGTGTCTGAATCCCCTGTGGAGACCACAGAGAAAGACCTAGTTCCCCACCTCATCGCGACAGGAGGCCTCAAATCCTTTGACAACTCCAGAGGTATGCGGAGATCAGTGCCTCCAAAGGAGACGATGCCTGACTCCTCGTGAAACTTGATAGGAGACCCAGGATTCCTGTGGCACGTGGAAAGGGACCTTTGGTCTCCCGTCTCAGCTGGAGAGGCGTCCCAATTGCCCTGCAAAGCGTCGAGGAGAATCCCGAGTTGTGTCTCGCAACTAGGCAGGAGTCCTGACATGGCTGAACACACACGTGTGTGGAAGGGCCATCCCCGTCGTAACTCGAGAATATACCCCAGGTTCCCGCCGCAACTCGAGAAAAACCATGAGACTTCCCCCTCGCCGCGAGATGAGGCCCGATTCCCCTGCACTGCGTGCAGAGCAATTCCGTGTTGCACATCACACATGAAAGGAGCCTTGATTTCCTTGATGGCACTCCAGAGAAACCCCAAGAACACTGTTTCAAGGCTAGAGGGATCCTGAGGTCACTGTAGCAACACGAAAGAGCTCCGTGGGCCAAAAATCAACTCGAGATGAGAGGTTAGTCCTGGCTTCGACTCCAGAGGAATACCACCTTACCACAAGCACCTCAAGAGGAGGCTTCTCTCAGCTCTAGGTATGTGAGAGGGACCCTGAGTTTGCGGCCTCAAGTGGAATGGACACCGCGATGCCCTGACGCGAAATAAGGCTGGATATCCCTGCAGTGACTTGAATGCAGGCTCGTCTTGCATCTCCCAAGATGAAAGGATGTCTGAATCCCCTGTGGAGACCACAGAGAAAGACCTAGTTCCCCACCTCATCGCGACTGGAGGCCTCACATCCTTTGAAAACTCCAGAGGTACGCGGAGATCAGTGCCTCCAAAGGAGACGATGCCTGACTCCTCGTGAAACTTGATAGGAGTCCCGGGATTCCTGTGGCACGTGGAAAGGGACCCTTGGTCTCCGGCCTCAGCTGGAGAGGCGTCCCAATTGCCTTGCCAAGCCTCGAGGAGAATCCCGAGTTGTGTCTCGCAACTAGGCAAGAGTCCTCACATGGCTGAACCAACACGTGTGTGGAAGGGCCATCCCCGTCGTAACTCGCGAATATACCCCAGGTTCCCGCCGCAACTCGAGAAAAACCATGAGACTTCCCCCTCGCCGCGAGATGAGGCCCGATTCCCCTGCACTGCGTGCAGAGCAATTCTCTGTTGCACATCACACATGAAAGGAGCCTTGATTTCCTTGATGGCACTCCAGAGAAACCCCAAGAACACTGTTTCAAGGCTAGAGGGATCCTGAGGTCACTGTAGCAACACGAAAGAGCTCCGTGGACCAAAAATCAACTCGAGATGAGAGGTTAGTCCCTGGCTTCGACTCCAGAGGAATACCACCTTACCACAAGCACCTCAAGAGGAGGCTTCTCTCAGCTCTACGTATGTGAGAGGGACCCTGAGTTTGCGGCCTCAAGTGGAATGGACACCGCGATGCCCTGACTCGAAATAAGGCCGGATATCCCTGCAGTGACTGGAATGCAGGCTCGTCTTGCATCTCCGAAGACGAAAGGGTGTCTGAATCCCCTGTGGAGACCACAGAGAAAGACCTAGTTCCCCACCTCATCGCGACAGGAGGCCTCAAATCCTTTGAAAACTCCAGAGGTATGCGGAGATCAGTGCCTCCAAAGGAGACGATGCCTGACTCCTCGTGAAACTTGATAGGAGACCCAGGATTCCTGTGGCACGTGGAAAGGGACCCTTGGTCTCCCGTCTCAGCTGGAGAGGCGTCCCAATTGCCCTGCAAAGCCTCGAGGAGAATCCCGAGTTGTCCCTCGCAACTAGGCAGGAGTCCTGACATGGCTGAACACACACGTGTGTGGAAGGGCCATCCCCGTCGTAACTCGAGAATATACCCCAGGTTCCCGCCGCAACTCGAGAAAAACCATGAGACTTCCCCCTCGATGCGAGATGAGGCCCGATTCCCCTGTACTGCGTGCAGAGCAATTCCGTCTTGCACATCACACATGAAAGGAGCCTTGATTTCCTTGATGGCACTCCAGAGAAACCCCAAGAACACTGTTTCAAGGATAGAGGGATCCTGAGGTCACTGTAGCAACACGAAAGAACTCTGTGGACCAAAAATCAACTCGAAAAGAGAGGTTAGTCCCTGGATTCGTCTCCAGAGGAATACCACCTTACCACAAGCACCTCAAGAGGAGGCTTCTCTCAGCTCTAGGTATGTGAGAGGGACCCTGAGTTTGCGGCCTCAAGTGGAATGGACACCGCGATGCCCTGACTCGAAATAAGGCCGGATATCCCTGCAGTGACTGGAATGCAGGCTCGTCTTGCATCTCCCAAGACGAAAGGGTGTCTGAATCCCCTGTGGAGACCACAGAGAAAGACCTAGTTCCCCACCTCATCGCGACCGGAGGCCACACATCCTTTGAAAACTCCAGAGGTACGCGGAGATCAGTGCCTCCAAAGGAGACGATGCCTGACTCCTCGTGAAAATTGATAGGAGTCCCAGGATTCTTGTGGCACGTGGAAAGGGACCCTTGGTCTCCCGCCTCAGCTGGAGAGGCGTTCCAATTGCCCTGCCAAGCCTCGAGGAGAATCCCGAGTTGTCCCTCGCAACTAGGCAGGAGTCCTGACGTGGCTGAACAAACACGTGGGTGGAAGGGCCATCCCCGTCGTAACTCGAGAATATACCCCAGGTTCCCACCGCAACTCGAGAAAAACCATGAGACTTCCCCCTCGCCGCGAGATGAGGCCCGATTCCCCTGTACTGCGTGCAGAGCAATTCCGTCTTGCACATCACACATGAAAGGAGCCTTGATTTCCTTGATGGCACTCCAGAGAAACCCCAAGAACACTGTTTCAAGAATAGAGGGATCCTGAGGTCACTGTAGCAACACGAAAGAACTCTGTGGACCAAAAATCAACTCGAAAAGAGAGGTTAGTCCCTGGATTCGTCTCCAGAGGAATACCACCTTACCACAAGCACCTCAAGAGGAGGCTTCTCTCAGCTCTAGGTATGTGAGAGGGACCCTGAGTTTGCGGCCTCAAGTGGAATGGACACCGCGATGCCCTGACTCGAAATAAGGCCAGATATCCCTGCAGTGACTGGAATGCAGGCTCGTCTTGCATGTCCCAAGAAGAAAGGGTGTCTGAATCCCCTGTGGAGACCACAGAGAAAGACCTAGTTCCCCACCTCATCGCGACAGGAGGCCTCAAATCCTTTGACAACTCCAGAGGTATGCGGAGATCAGTGCCTCCAAAGGAGACGATGCCTGACTCCTCGTGAAACTTGATAGGAGACCCAGGATTCCTGTGGCACGTGGAAAGGGACCCTTGGTCTCCCGTCTCAGGTGGAGAGGCGTCCCAATTGCCCTGCAAAGCGTCGAGGAGAATCCCGAGTTGTGTCTCGCAACTAGGCAGGAGTCCTGACATGGCTGAACACACACGTGTGTGGAAGGGCCATCCCCGTCGTAACTCGAGAATATACCCCAGGTTCCCGCCGCAACTCGAGAAAAACCATGAGACTTCCCCCTCGCCGCGAGATGAGGCCCGATTCCCCTGCACTGCGTGCAGAGCAATTCCGTGTTGCACATCACACATGAAAGGAGCCTTGATTTCCTTGATGGCACTCCAGAGAAACCCCAAGAACACTGTTTCAAGGCTAGAGGGATCCTGAGGTCACTGTAGCAACACGAAAGAGCTCCGTGGGCCAAAAATCAACTCGAGATGAGAGGTTAGTCCTGGCTTCGACTCCAGAGGAATACCACCTTACCACAAGCACCTCAAGAGGAGGCTTCTCTCAGCTCTAGGTATGTGAGAGGGACCCTGAGTTTGCGGCCTCAAGTGGAATGGACACCGCGATGCCCTGACGCGAAATAAGGCTGGATATCCCTGCAGTGACTTGAATGCAGGCTCGTCTTGCATCTCCCAAGATGAAAGGATGTCTGAATCCCCTGTGGAGACCACAGAGAAAGACCTAGTTCCCCACCTCATCGCGACTGGAGGCCTCACATCCTTTGAAAACTCCAGAGGTACGCGGAGATCAGTGCCTCCAAAGGAGACGATGCCTGACTCCTCGTGAAACTTGATAGGAGTCCCAGGATTCCTGTGGCACGTGGAAAGGGACCCTTGGTCTCCGGCCTCAGCTGGAGAGGCGTCCCAATTGCCTTGCCAAGCCTCGAGGAGAATCCCGAGTTGTGTCTCGCAACTAGGCAAGAGTCCTCACATGGCTGAACCAACACGTGTGTGGAAGGGCCATCCCCGTCGTAACTCGCGAATATACCCCAGGTTCCCGCCGCAACTCGAGAAAAACCATGAGACTTCCCCCTCGCCGCGAGATGAGGCCCGATTCCCCTGCACTGCGTGCAGAGCAATTCTCTGTTGCACATCACACATGAAAGGAGCCTTGATTTCCTTGATGGCACTCCAGAGAAACCCCAAGAACACTGTTTCAAGGCTAGAGGGATCCTGAGGTCACTGTAGCAACACGAAAGAGCTCCGTGGACCAAAAATCAACTCGAGATGAGAGGTTAGTCCCTGGCTTCGACTCCAGAGGAATACCACCTTACCACAAGCACCTCAAGAGGAGGCTTCTCTCAGCTCTACGTATGTGAGAGGGACCCTGAGTTTGCGGCCTCAAGTGGAATGGACACCGCGATGCCCTGACTCGAAATAAGGCCGGATATCCCTGCAGTGACTGGAATGCAGGCTCGTCTTGCATCTCCGAAGACGAAAGGGTGTCTGAATCCCCTGTGGAGACCACAGAGAAAGACCTAGTTCCCCACCTCATCGCGACAGGAGGCCTCAAATCCTTTGAAAACTCCAGAGGTATGCGGAGATCAGTGCCTCCAAAGGAGACGATGCCTGACTCCTCGTGAAACTTGATAGGAGACCCAGGATTCCTGTGGCACGTGGAAAGGGACCCTTGGTCTCCCGTCTCAGCTGGAGAGGCGTCCCAATTGCCCTGCAAAGCCTCGAGGAGAATCCCGAGTTGTCCCTCGCAACTAGGCAGGAGTCCTGACATGGCTGAACACACACGTGTGTGGAAGGGCCATCCCCGTCGTAACTCGAGAATATACCCCAGGTTCCCGCCGCAACTCGAGAAAAACCATGAGACTTCCCCCTCGATGCGAGATGAGGCCCGATTCCCCTGTACTGCGTGCAGAGCAATTCCGTCTTGCACATCACACATGAAAGGAGCCTTGATTTCCTTGATGGCACTCCAGAGAAACCCCAAGAACACTGTTTCAAGGATAGAGGGATCCTGAGGTCACTGTAGCAACACGAAAGAACTCTGTGGACCAAAAATCAACTCGAAAAGAGAGGTTAGTCCCTGGATTCGTCTCCAGAGGAATACCACCTTACCACAAGCACCTCAAGAGGAGGCTTCTCTCAGCTCTAGGTATGTGAGAGGGACCCTGAGTTTGCGGCCCCAAGTGGAATGGACACCGCGATGCCCTGACTCGAAATAAGGCCGGATATCCCTGCAGTGACTTCAATGCAGGCTCGTCTTGCATCTCCCAGGACGAAAGGATGTCTGAATCCCCTGTGGAAAGCACAGAGAAAGACTTAGTTCCCCACCTCATCGCGACCGATAGCCTCACATCCTTTGAAAACTCCAGAGGTACGCGGAGATCAGTGCCTCCAAAGGAGACGATGCCTGACTCCTCGTGAAACTTGATAGGAGTCCCAGGATTCCTGTGGCACTTGGAAAGGGACCCTTGGTCTCCCGCCTCAGCTGGAGAGGCGTCCCAATTGCCCTGCCAAGCCTCGAGGAGAATCCAGAGTTGTCCCTCGCAACTAGGCAGGAGTCCTGACGTCGCTGAAGAAACACGTGGGTGGAAGGGCCATCCCCGTCGTAACTCGAGAATATACCCCAGGTTCCCGCCGCAACTCGAGAAAAACCATGAGACTTCCCCCTCGCCGCGAGATGAGGCCCGATTCCCCTGCACTGCGTGCAGAGCAATTCCGTGTTGCACATCACACATGAAAGGAGCCTTGATTTCCTTGATGGCACTCTAGAGAAACCCCAAGAACACTGTTTCAAGGCTAGAGGGATCCTGAGGTCACTGTAGCAACACGAAAGAGCTCCGTGGACCAAGAATCAACACGAGATGAGAGGTTAGTCCCTGGCTTCGACTCCTGAGGAATACCACCTTACCACAAGCACCTCAAGAGGAGGCTTCTCTCAGCTCCAGGTATGTGAGAGGGATCCTGAGTTTGTGGCCTCAAGTGGAATGGACACCGCGATGCCCTGACTCGAAATAAGGCCGGATATCCCTGCAGTGACTTCAATGCAGGCTCGTCTTGCATCTCCCAAGAAGAAAGGATGTCTGAATCCCCTGTGGAGACCACAGAGAAAGACCTAGTTCCCCACCTCATCGCGACCGGAGGCCTCACATCCTTTGAAAACTCCAGAGGTACGCGGAGATCAGTGCCTCCAAAGGAGACGATGCCTGACTCCTCGTGAAACTTTATAGGAGTCCCAGGATTCTTGTGGCACGTGGAAAGGGACCCTTGGTCTCCCGCCTCAGCTGGAGAGGCGTTCCAATTGCCCTGCCAAGCCTCGAGGAGAATCCCGAGTTGTCCCTCGCAACTAGGCAGGAGTCCTGACGTGGCTGAACAAACACGTGGGTGGAAGGGCCATCCCCGTCTTAACTCGAGAATATACCCCAGGTTCCCACCGCAACTCGAGAAAAACCATGAGACTTCCCCCTCGCCGCGAGATGAGGCCCGATTCCCCTGTACTGCGTGCAGAGCAATTCCGTCTTGCACATCACACATGAAAGGAGCCTTGATTTCCTTGATGGCACTCCAGAGAAACCCCAAGAACACTGTTTCAAGAATAGAGGGATCCTGAGGTCACTGTAGCAACACGAAAGAACTCTGTGGACCAAAAATCAACTCGAAAAGAGAGGTTAGTCCCTGGATTCGTCTCCAGAGGAATACCACCTTACCACAAGCACCTCAAGAGGAGGCTTCTCTCAGCTCTAGGTATGTGAGAGGGACCCTGAGTTTGCGGCCTCAAGTGGAATGGACACCGCGATGCCCTGACTCGAAATAAGGCCAGATATCCCTGCAGTGACTGGAATGCAGGCTCGTCTTGCATGTCCCAAGAAGAAAGGGTGTCTGAATCCCCTGTGGAGACCACAGAGAAAGACCTAGTTCCCCACCTCATCGCGACAGGAGGCCTCAAATCCTTTGACAACTCCAAGGTATGCGGAGATCAGTGCCTCCAAAGGAGACGATGCCTGACTCCTCGTGAAACTTGATAGGAGACCCAGGATTCCTGTGGCACGTGGAAAGGGACCTTTGGTCTCCCGTCTCAGGTGGAGAGGCGTCCCAATTGCCCTGCAAAGCGTCGAGGAGAATCCCGAGTTGTGTCTCGCAACTAGGCAGGAGTCCTGACATGGCTGAACACACACGTGTGTGGAAGGGCCATCCCCGTCGTAACTCGAGAATATACCCCAGGTTCCCGCCGCAACTCGAGAAAAACCATGAGACTTCCCCCTCGCCGCGAGATGAGGCCCGATTCCCCTGCACTGCGTGCAGAGCAATTCCGTGTTGCACATCACACATGAAAGGAGCCTTGATTTCCTTGATGGCACTCCAGAGAAACCCCAAGAACACTGTTTCAAGGCTAGAGGGATCCTGAGGTCACTGTAGCAACACGAAAGAGCTCCGTGGACCAAAAATCAACTCGAGATGAGAGGTTAGTCCCTGGCTTCGACTCCAGAGGAATACCACCTTACCACAAGCACCTCAAGAGGAGGCTTCTCTCAGCTCTACGTATGTGAGAGGGACCCTGACTTTGCGGCCTCAAGTGGAATGGACACCGCGATGCCCTGACTCGAAATAAGGCCGGATATCCCTGCAGTGACTGGAATGCAGGCTCGTCTTGCATCTCCGAAGACGAAAGGGTGTCTGAATCCCCTGTGGAGACCACAGAGAAAGACCTAGTTCCCCACCTCATCGCGACAGGAGGCCTCAAATCCTTTGAAAACTCCAGAGGTATGCGGAGATCAGTGCCTCCAAAGGAGACGATGCCTGACTCCTCGTGAAACTTGATAGGAGACCCAGGATTCCTGTGGCACGTGGAAAGGGACCCTTGGTCTCCCGTCTCAGCTGGAGAGGCGTCCCAATTGCCCTGCAAAGCCTCGAGGAGAATCCCGAGTTGTCCCTCGCAACTAGGCAGAAGTCCTGACATGGCTGAACACACACGTGTGTGGAAGGGCCATCCCCGTCGTAACTCGAGAATATACCCCAGGTTCCCGCCGCAACTCGAGAAAAACCATGAGACTTCCCCCTCGATGCGAGATGAGGCCCGATTCCCCTGTACTGCGTGCAGAGCAATTCCGTCTTGCACATCACACATGAAAGGAGCCTTGATTTCCTTGATGGCACTCCAGAGAAACCCCAAGAACACTGTTTCAAGGATAGAGGGATCCTGAGGTCACTGTAGCAACACGAAAGAACTCTGTGGACCAAAAATCAACTCGAAAAGAGAGGTTAGTCCCTGGATTCGTCTCTAGAGGAATACCACCTTACCACAAGCACCTCAAGAGGAGGCTTCTCTCAGCTCTAGGTATGTGAGAGGGACCCTGAGTTTGCGGCCTCAAGTGGAATGGACACCGCGATGCCCTGACTCGAAATAAGGCCGGATATCCCTGCAGTGACTGGAATGCAGGCTCGTCTTGCATCTCCCAAGACGAAAGGGTGTCTGAATCCCCTGTGGAGACCACAGAGAAAGACCTAGTTCCCCACCTCATCGCGACCGGAGTTCACACATCCTTTGAAAACTCCAGAGGTACGCGGAGATCAGTGCCTCCAAAGGAGACGATGCCTGACTCCTCGTGAAAATTGATAGGAGTCCCAGGATTCTTGTGGCACGTGGAAAGGGACCCTTGGTCTCCCGCCTCAGCTGGAGAGGCGTTCCAATTGCCCTGCCAAGCCTCGAGGAGAATCCCGAGTTGTCCCTCGCAACTAGGCAGGAGTCCTGACGTGGCTGAACAAACACGTGGGTGGAAGGGCCATCCCCGTCGTAACTCGAGAATATACCCCAGGTTCCCACCGCAACTCGAGAAAAACCATGAGACTTCCCCCTCGCCGCGAGATGAGGCCCGATTCCCCTGTACTGCGTGCAGAGCAATTCCGTCTTGCACATCACACATGAAAGGAGCCTTGATTTCCTTGATGGCACTCCAGAGAAACCCCAAGAACACTGTTTCAAGAATAGAGGGATCCTGAGGTCACTGTAGCAACACGAAAGAACTCTGTGGACCAAAAATCAACTCGAAAAGAGAGGTTAGTCCCTGGATTCGTCTCCAGAGGAATACCACCTTACCACAAGCACCTCAAGAGGAGGCTTCTCTCAGCTCTAGGTATGTGAGAGGGACCCTGAGTTTGCGGCCTCAAGTGGAATGGACACCGCGATGCCCTGACTCGAAATAAGGCCAGATATCCCTGCAGTGACTGGAATGCAGGCTCGTCTTGCATGTCCCAAGAAGAAAGGGTGTCTGAATCCCCTGTGGAGACCACAGAGAAAGACCTAGTTCCCCACCTCATCGCGACAGGAGGCCTCAAATCCTTTGACAACTCCAGAGGTATGCGGAGATCAGTGCCTCCAAAGGAGACGATGCCTGACTCCTCGTGAAACTTGATAGGAGACCCAGGATTCCTGTGGCACGTGGAAAGGGACCCTTGGTCTCCCGTCTCAGGTGGAGAGGCGTCCCAATTGCCCTGCAAAGCGTCGAGGAGAATCCCGAGTTGTGTCTCGCAACTAGGCAGGAGTCCTGACATGGCTGAACACACACGTGTGTGGAAGGGCCATCCCCGTCGTAACTCGAGAATATACCCCAGGTTCCCGCCGCAACTCGAGAAAAACCATGAGACTTCCCCCTCGCCGCGAGATGAGGCCCGATTCCCCTGCACTGCGTGCAGAGCAATTCCGTGTTGCACATCACACATGAAAGGAGCCTTGATTTCCTTGATGGCACTCCAGAGAAACCCCAAGAACACTGTTTCAAGGCTAGAGGGATCCTGAGGTCACTGTAGCAACACGAAAGAGCTCCGTGGGCCAAAAATCAACTCGAGATGAGAGGTTAGTCCTGGCTTCGACTCCAGAGGAATACCACCTTACCACAAGCACCTCAAGAGGAGGCTTCTCTCAGCTCTAGGTATGTTAGAGGGACCCTGAGTTTGCGGCCTCAAGTGGAATGGACACCGCGATGCCCTGACGCGAAATAAGGCTGGATATCCCTGCAGTGACTTGAATGCAGGCTCGTCTTGCATCTCCCAAGATGAAAGGATGTCTGAATCCCCTGTGGAGACCACAGAGAAAGACCTAGTTCCCCACCTCATCGCGACTGGAGGCCTCACATCCTTTGAAAACTCCAGAGGTACGCGGAGATCAGTGCCTCCAAAGGAGACGATGCCTGACTCCTCGTGAAACTTGATAGGAGTCCCAGGATTCCTGTGGCACGTGGAAAGGGACCCTTGGTCTCCGGCCTCAGCTGGAGAGGCGTCCCAATTGCCTTGCCAAGCCTCGAGGAGAATCCCGAGTTGTGTCTCGCAACTAGGCAAGAGTCCTCACATGGCTGAACCAACACGTGTGTGGAAGGGCCATCCCCGTCGTAACTCGCGAATATACCCCAGGTTCCCGCCGCAACTCGAGAAAAACCATGAGACTTCCCCCTCGCCGCGAGATGAGGCCCGATTCCCCTGCACTGCGTGCAGAGCAATTCTCTGTTGCACATCACACATGAAAGGAGCCTTGATTTCCTTGATGGCACTCCAGAGAAACCCCAAGAACACTGTTTCAAGGCTAGAGGGATCCTGAGGTCACTGTAGCAACACGAAAGAGCTCCGTGGACCAAAAATCAACTCGAGATGAGAGGTTAGTCCCTGGCTTCGACTCCAGAGGAATACCACCTTACCACAAGCACCTCAAGAGGAGGCTTCTCTCAGCTCTACGTATGTGAGAGGGACCCTGAGTTTGCGGCCTCAAGTGGAATGGACACCGCGATGCCCTGACTCGAAATAAGGCCGGATATCCCTGCAGTGACTGGAATGCAGGCTCGTCTTGCATCTCCGAAGACGAAAGGGTGTCTGAATCCCCTGTGGAGACCACAGAGAAAGACCTAGTTCCCCACCTCATCGCGACAGGAGGCCTCAAATCCTTTGACAACTCCAGAGGTATGCGGAGATCAGTGCCTCCAAAGGAGACGATGCCTGACTCCTCGTGAAACTTGATAGGAGACCCAGGATTCCTGTGGCACGTGGAAAGGGACCCTTGGTCTCCCGTCTCAGCTGGAGAGGCGTCCCAATTGCCCTGCAAAGCCTCGAGGAGAATCCCGAGTTGTCCCTCGCAACTAGGCAGGAGTCCTGACAGGGCTGAACACACACGTGTGTGGAAGGGCCATCCCCGTCGTAACTCGAGAATATACCCCAGGTTCCCGCCGCAACTCGAGAAAAACCATGAGACTTCCCCCTCGATGCGAGATGAGGCCCGATTCCCCTGTACTGCGTGCAGAGCAATTCCGTCTTGCACATCACACATGAAAGGAGCCTTGATTTCCTTGATGGCACTCCAGAGAAACCCCAAGAACACTGTTTCAAGGATAGAGGGATCCTGAGGTCACTGTAGCAACACGAAAGAACTCTGTGGACCAAAAATCAACTCGAAAAGAGAGGTTAGTCCCTGGATTCGTCTCCAGAGGAATACCACCTTACCACAAGCACCTCAAGAGGAGGCTTCTCTCAGCTCTAGGTATGTGAGAGGGACCCTGAGTTTGCGGCCTCAAGTGGAATGGACACCGCGATGCCCTGACTCGAAATAAGGCCGGATATCCCTGCAGTGACTTCAATGCAGGCTCGTCTTGCATCTCCCAGGACGAAAGGATGTCTGAATCCCCTGTGGAAAGCACAGAGAAAGACTTAGTTCCCCACCTCATCGCGACCGATAGCCTCACATCCTTTGAAAACTCCAGAGGTACGCGGAGATCAGTGCCTCCAAAGGAGACGATGCCTGACTCCTCGTGAAACTTGATAGGAGTCCCAGGATTCCTGTGGCACTTGGAAAGGGACCCTTGGTCTCCCGCCTCAGCTGGAGAGGCGTCCCAATTGCCCTGCCAAGCCTCGAGGAGAATCCAGAGTTGTCCCTCGCAACTAGGCAGGAGTCCTGACGTCGCTGAAGAAACACGTGGGTGGAAGGGCCATCCCCGTCGTAACTCGAGAATATACCCCAGGTTCCCGCCGCAACTCGAGAAAAACCATGAGACTTCCCCCTCGCCGCGAGATGAGGCCCGATTCCCCTGCACTGCGTGCAGAGCAATTCCGTGTTGCACATCACACATGAAAGGAGCCTTGATTTCCTTGATGGCACTCTAGAGAAACCCCAAGAACACTGTTTCAAGGCTAGAGGGATCCTGAGGTCACTGTAGCAACACGAAAGAGCTCCGTGGACCAAGAATCAACACGAGATGAGAGGTTAGTCCCTGGCTTCGACTCCTGAGGAATACCACCTTACCACAAGCACCTCAAGAGGAGGCTTCTCTCAGCTCTAGGTATGTGAGAGGGATCCTGAGTTTGCGGCCTCAAGTGGAATGGACACCGCGATGCCCTGACTCGAAATAAGGCCGGATATCCCTGCAGTGACTTCAATGCAGGCTCGTCTTGCATCTCCCAAGAAGAAAGGATGTCTGAATCCCCTGTGGAGACCACAGAGAAAGACCTAGTTCCCCACCTCATCGCGACCGGAGGCCTCACATCCTTTGAAAACTCCAGAGGTACGCGGAGATCAGTGCCTCCCAAGGAGACGATGCCTGACTCCTCGTGAAACTTGATAGGAGTCCCAGGATTCTTGTGGCACGTGGAAAGGGACCCTTGGTCTCCCGCCTCTGCTGGAGAGGCGTCCCAATTGCCCTGCCAAGCCTCGAGGAGAATCCAGAGTTGTCCCTCGCAACTAGGCAGGAGTCCTGACGTCGCTGAAGAAACACGTGGGTGGAAGGGCCATCCCCGTCGTAACTCGAGAATATACCCCAGGTTCCCGCCGCAACTCGAGAAAAACCATGAGACTTCCCCCTCGCTGCGAGATGAGGCCCGATTCCCCTGCACTGCGTGCAGAGCAATTCCGTGTTGCACATCACACATGAAAGGAGCCTTGATTTCCTTGATGGCACTCCAGAGAAACCCCAAGAACACTGTTTCAAGGATAGAGGGATTCTGAGGTCACTGTAGCAACACGATAGAACTCTGTGGACCAAAAATCAACTCGAAAAGAGAGGTTAGTCCCTGTATTCGTCTCCAGAGGAATACCACCTTACCACAAGCACCTCAAGAGAAGGCTTCTCTCAGCTCTAGGTATGTGAGAGGGACCCTGAGTTTGCGGCCTCAAGTGGAATGGACACCGCGATGCCCTGACTCGAAATAAGGCCGGATATCCCTGCAGTGACTTCAATGCAGGCTCCTCTTGCATCTCCCAGGACGAAAGGATGTCTGAATCCCCTGTGGAAAGCACAGAGAAAGACTTAGTTCCCCACCTCATCGCGACCGATAGCCTCACATCCGTTGAAAACTCCAGAGGTATGCGGAGATCAGTGCCTCCAAAGGAGACGATGCCTGACTCCTCGTGAAACTTGATAGGAGTCCCAGGATTCCTGTGGCACTTGGAAAGGGACACTTGGTCTCCCGCCTCAGCTGGAGAGGCGTCCCAATTGCCCTGCCAAGCCTCGAGGAGAATCCAGAGTTGTCCCTCGCAACTAGGCAGGAGTCCTGACGTCGCTGAAGAAACACGTGGGTGGAAGGGCCATCCCCGTCGTAACTCGAGAATATACCCCAGGTTCCCGCCGCAACTCGAGAAAAACCATGAGACTTCCCCCTCGCCGCGAGATGAGGCCCGATTCCCCTGCACTGCGTGCAGAGCAATTCCGTCTTGCACATCACACATGAAAGGAGCCTTGATTTCCTTGATGGCACTCCAGAGAAACCCCAAGAACACTGTTTCAAGGCTAGAGGGATCCTGAGGTCACTGTAGCAACACGAAAGAGCTCCGTGGGCCAAAAATCAACTCGAGATGAGAGGTTAGTCCCTGGATTCGTCTCCAGAGGAATACCACCTTACCACAAGCACCTCAAGAGGAGGCTTCTCTCAGCTCTAGGTATGTGAGAGGGACCCTGAGTTTGCGGCCTCAAGTGGAATGGACACCGCGATGCCCTGACGCGAAATAAGGCTGGATATCCCTGCAGTGACTTGAATGCAGGCTCGTCTTGCATCTCCCAAGATGAAAGGATGTCTGAATCCCCTGTGGAGACCACAGAGAAAGACCTAGTTCCCCACCTCATCGCGACCGGAGGCCTCACATCCTTTGAAAACTCCAGAGGTACGCGGAGATCAGTGCCTCCAAAGGAGACGATGCCTGACTCCTCGTGAAACTTGATAGGAGTCCCAGGATTCCTGTGGCACGTGGAAAGGGACCCTTGGTCTCCCGCCTCAGCTGGAGAGGCGTCCCAATTGCCTTGCCAAGCCTCGAGGAGAATCCCGAGTTGTGTCTCGCAACTAGGCAAGAGTCCTGACGTGGCTGAACAAACACGTGTGTGGAAGGGCCATCCCCGTCGTAACTCGAGAATATACCCCAGGTTCCCGCCGCAACTCGAGAAAAACCATGAGACTTCCCCCTCGCCGCGAGATGAGGCCCGATTCCCCTGCACTGCGTGCAGAGCAATTCCGTGTTCACACATGAAAGGAGCCTTGATTTCCTTCATGGCACTCCAGAGAAACCCCAAGAACACTGTTTCAAGGCTAGAGGGATCCTGAGGTCACTGTAGCAACACGAAAGAACTCCGTGGACCAAGAATCAACACGAGATGAGAGGTTAGTCCCTGGCTTCGACTCCAGAGGAATACCACCTTACCACAAGCACCTCAAGAGGAGGCTTCTCTCAGCTCTAGGTATGTGAGAGGGACCCTGAGTTTGCGGCCTCAAGTGGAATGGACACCGCGATGCCCTGACTCGAAATAAGGCCGGATATCCCTGCAGTGACTGGAATGCAGGCTCGTCTTGCATCTCCCAAGACGAAAGGGTGTCTGAATCCCCTGTGGAGACCACAGAGAAAGACCTAGTTCCCCACCTCATCGCGACAGGAGGCCTCAAATCCTTTGAAAACTCCAGAGGTATGCGGAGATCAGTGCCTCCAAAGGAGACGATGCCTGACTCCTCTTGAATCTTGATAGGAGACCCAGGATTCCTGTGGCACGTGGAAAGGGACCCTTGGTCTCCCGTCTCAGCTGGAGAGGCGTCCCAATTGCCCTGCAAAGCCTCGAGGAGAATCCCGAGTTGTCCCTCGCAACTAGGCAGGAGTCCTGACATGGCTGAACACACACGTGTGTGGAAGGGCCATCCCCGTCGTAACTCGAGAATATACCCCAGGTTCCCGCCGCCACTCGAGAAAAACCATGAGACTTCCCCCTCGCCGCGAGATGAAGCCCGATTCCCCTGCACTGCGTGCAGAGCAATTCTGTGTTGCACATCACACATGAAAGGAGCCTTGATTTCCTTGATGGCACTCCAGAGAAACCCCAAGAACACTGTTTCAAGGCTAGAGGGATCCTGAGGTCACTGTAGCAACACGAAAGAGCTCCGTGGACCAAGAATCAACACGAGATGAGAGGTTAGTCCCTGGCTTCGACTCCTGAGGAATACCACCTTACCACAAGCACCTCAAGAGGAGGCTTCTCTCAGCTCTAGGTATGTGAGAGGGACCCTGAGTATGCGGCCTCAAGTGGAATGGACACCGCGATGCCCTGACTCGAAATAAGGCCGGATATCCCTGCAGTGACTGGAATGCAGGCTCGTCTTGAATCTCCCAAGACGAAAGGGTGTCTGAATCCCCTGTGGAGACCACAGAGAAAGACCTAGTTCCCCACTTCATCGCGACAGGAGGCCTCAAATCCTTTGAAAACTCCAGAGGTATGCGGAGATCAGTGCCTCCAAAGGAGACGATGCCTGACTCCTCGTGAAACTTGATAGGAGACCCAGGATTCCTGTGGCACGTGGAAAGGGACCCTTGGTCTCCCGTCTCAGCTGGAGAGGCGTTCCAATTGCCCTGCCAAGCCTCGAGGAGAATCCCGAGTTGTCCCTCGCAACTAGGCAGGAGTCCTGACGTGGCTGAACAAACACGTGGGTGGAAGGGCCATCCCCGTCGTAACTCGAGAATATACCCCAGGTTCCCGCCGCAACTCGAGAAAAACCATGAGACTTCCCCCTCGATGCGAGATGAGGCCCGATTTCCCGGCACTGCGTGCAGAGCAATTCCGTGTTGCACATCACACATGAAAGGAGCCTTGATTTCCTTGATGGCACTCCAGAGAAACCCCAAGAACACTGTTTCAAGGCTAGAGGGATCCTGAGGTCACTGTAGCAACACGAAAGAGCTCCGTGGACCAAGAATCAACACGAGATGAGAGGTTAGTCCCTGGCTTCGACTCCTGAGGAATACCACCTTACCACAAGCACCTCAAGAGGAGGCTTCTCTCAGCTCTAGGTATGTGAGAGGGACCCTGAGTTTGCGGCCTCAAGTGGAATGGACACCGCGATGCCCTGACTCGAAATAAGGCCGGATATCCCTGCAGTGACTTCAATGCAGGCTCGTCTTGCATCTCCCAGGACGAAAGGATGTCTGAATCCCCTGTGGAAAGCACAGAGAAAGACTTAGTTTCCCACCTCATCGCGACCGATAACCTTATATCCTTTGAAAACTCCAGAGGTACGCGAAGATCAGTGCCTCCAAAGGAGACGATGCCTGACTCCTCGTGAAACTTGATAGGAGTCCCAGGATTCCTGTGGCACTTGGAAAGGGACCCTTGGTCTCCCGCCTCTGCTGGAGAGGCGTCCCAATTGCCCTGCCAAGCCTCGAGGAGAATCCAGAGTTGTCCCTCGCAACTAGGCAGGAGTCCTGACGTCGCTGAAGAAACACGTGGGTGGAAGGGCCATCCCCGTCGTAACTCGAGAATATACCCCAGGTTCCCGCCGCAACTCGAGAAAAACCATGAGACTTCCCCCTCGCTGCGAGATGAGGCCCGATTCCCCTGCACTGCGTGCAGAGCAATTCCGTGTTGCACATCACACATGAAAGGAGCCTTGATTTCCTTGATGGCACTCCAGAGAAACCCCAAGAACACTGTTTCAAGGCTAGAGGGATCCTGAGGTCACTGTAGCAACACGATAGAACTCTGTGGACCAAAAATCAACTCGAAAAGAGAGGTTAGTCCCTGTATTCGTCTCCAGAGGAATACCACCTTACCACAAGCACCTCAAGAGAAGGCTTCTCTCAGCTCTAGGTATGTGAGAGGGACCCTGAGTTTGCGGCCTCAAGTGGAATGGACACCGCGATGCCCTGACTCGAAATAAGGCCGGATATCCCTGCAGTGACTTCAATGCAGGCTCGTCTTGCATCTCCCAGGACGAAAGGATGTCTGAATCCCCTGTGGAAAGCACAGAGAAAGACTTAGTTCCCCACCTCATCGCGACCGATAGCCTCACATCCGTTGAAAACTCCAGAGGTATGCGGAGATCAGTGCCTCCAAAGGAGACGATGCCTGACTCCTCGTGAAACTTGATAGGAGTCCCAGGATTCCTGTGGCACTTGGAAAGGGACACTTGGTCTCCCGTCTCAGCTGGAGAGGCGTCCCAATTGCCCTGCCAAGCCTCGAGGAGAATCCAGAGTTGTCCCTCGCAACTAGGCAGGAGTCCTGACGTCGCTGAAGAAACACGTGGGTGGAAGGGCCATCCCCGTCGTAACTCGAGAATATACCCCAGGTTCCCGCCGCAACTCGAGAAAAACCATGAGACTTCTCCCTCGCCGCGAGATGAGGCCCGATTCCCCTGCACTGCGTGCAGAGAAATTCCGTGTTGCACATCACACATGAAAGGAGCCTTGATTTCCTTGATGGCACTCCAGAGAAACCCCAAGAACACTGTTTCAAGGCTAGAGGGATCCTGAGGTCACTGTAGCAACACGAAAGAGCTCCGTGGGCCAAAAATCAACATGAGATGAGAGGTTAGTCCCTGGCTTCGACTCCAGAGGAATACCACCTTACCACAAGCACCTCAAGAGGAGGCTTCTCTCAGCTCTAGGTATGTGAGAGGGACCCTGAGTTTGCGGCCTCAAGTGGAATGGACACCGCGATGCCCTGACTCGAAATAAGGCTGGATATCCCTGCAGTGACTTGAATGCAGGCTCGTCTTGCATCTCCCAAGATGAAAGGATGTCTGAATCCCCTGTGGAGACCACAGAGAAAGACCTAGTTCCCCACCTCATCGCGACCGGAGGCCTCACATCCTTTGAAAACTCCAGAGGTACGCGGAGATCAGTGCCTCCAAAGGAGACGATGCCTGACTCCTCGTGAAACTTGATAGGAGTCCCAGGATTCTTGTGGCACGTGGAAAGGGACTCTTGGTCTCCCGCCTCAGCTGGAGAGGCGTCCCAATTGCCTTGCCAAGCCTCGAGGAGAATACCAAGTTGTGTCTCGCAACTAGGCAAGAGTCCTGACGTGGCTGAACAAACACGTGAGTGGAAGGGCCATCCCCGTCGTAACTCGAGAATATACCCCAGGTTCCCGCCGCAACTCGAGAAAAACCATGAGACTTCCCCCTCGCCGCGAGATGAGGCCCGATTCCCCTGCACTGCGTGCAGAGCAATTCTGTGTGGCACATCACACATGAAAGGAGCCTTGATTTCCTTCATGGCACTCCAGAGAAACCCCAAGAACACTGTTTCAAGGCTAGAGGGATCCTGAGGTCACTGTAGCAACATGAAAGAGCTCCGTGGACCAAAAATCAACTCGAGATGAGAGGTTAGTCCCTGGCTTCGACTCCAGAGGAATACCACCTTACCACAAGCACCTCAAGAGGAGGCTTCTCTCAGCTCTAGGTATGTGAGAGGGACCCTGGGTTTGCGGCCTCAAGTGGAATGGACACCACGATGCCCTGACTTGAAATAAGGCCGGATATCCCTGCAGTGACTGGAATGCAGGCTCGTCTTGCATCTCCCAAGACGAAAGGGTGTCTGAATCCCCTGTGGAGACCACAGAGAAAGACGTAGTTCCCCACCTCATCGCGACAGGAGGCCTCAAATCCTTTGAAAACTCCAGAGGTATGCGGAGATCAGTGCCTCCAAAGGAGACGATGCCTGACTCCTCTTGAATCTTGATAGGAGACCCAGGATTCCTGTGGCACGTGGAAAGGGACCCTTGGTCTCCCGTCTCAGCTGGAGAGGCGTCCCAATTGCCCTGCAAAGCCTCGAGGAGAATCCCGAGTTGTCCCTCGCAACTAGGCAGGAGTCCTGACATGGCTGAACACACACGTGTGTGGAAGGGCCATCCCCGTCGTAACTCGAGAATATACCCCAGGTTCCCGCCGCCACTCGAGAAAAACCATGAGACTTCCCCCTCGCCGCGAGATGAAGCCCGATTCCCCTGCACTGCGTGCAGAGCAATTCCGTGTTGCACATCACACATGAAAGGAGCCTTGATTTCCTTGATGGCACTCCAGAGAAACCCCAAGAACACTGTTTCAAGGCTAGAGGGATCCTGAGGTCACTGTAGCAACACGAAAGAGCTCCGTGGACCAAGAATCAACACGAGATGAGAGGTTAGTCCCTGGCTTCGACTCCTGAGGAATACCACCTTACCACAAGCACCTCAAGAGGAGGCTTCTCTCAGCTCTAGGTATGTGAGAGGGACCCTGAGTATGCGGCCTCAAGTGGAATGGACACCGCGATGCCCTGACTCGAAATAAGGCCGGATATCCCTGCAGTGACTGGAATGCAGGCTCGTCTTGAATCTCCCAAGACGAAAGGGTGTCTGAATCCCCTGTGGAGACCACAGAGAAAGACCTAGTTCCCCACTTCATCGCGACAGGAGGCCTCAAATCCTTTGAAAACTCCAGAGGTATGCGGAGATCAGTGCCTCCAAAGGAGACGATGCCTGACTCCTCGTGAAACTTGATAGGAGTCCCAGGATTCTTGTGGCACGTGGAAAGGGACCCTTGGTCTCCCGCCTCAGCTGGAGAGGCGTTCCAATTGCCCTGCCAAGCCTCGAGGAGAATCCCGAGTTGTCCTTCGCAACTAGGCAGGAGTCCTGACGTGGCTGAACAAACACGTGTGTGGAAGGGCCATCCCCGTCGTAACTCGAGAATATACCCCAGGTTCCCGCCGCAACTCGAGAAAAACCATGAGACTTCCCCCTCGATGCGAGATGAGGCCCGATTCCCCTGTACTGCGTGCAGAGCAATTCCGTCTTGCACATCACACATGAAAGGAGCCTTGATTTCCTTGATGGCACTCCAGAGAAACGCCAAGAACACTGTTTCAAGGATAGAGGGATCCTGAGGTCACTGTAGCAACACGAAAGAACTCTGTGGACCAAAAATCAACTCGAAAAGAGAGGTTAGTCCCTGGATTCGTCTCCAGAGGAATACCACCTTACCACAAGCACCTCAAGAGGAGGCTTCTCTCAGCTCTAGGTATGTGAGAGGGACCCTGAGTTTGCGGCCTCAAGTGGAATGGACACCGCGATGCCCTGACTCGAAATAAGGCCGGATATCCCTGCAGTGACTTCAATGCAGGCTCCTCTTGCATCTCCCAGGACGAAAGGATGTCTGAATCCTCTGTGGAAAGCACAGAGAAAGACTTAGTTTCCCACCTCATCGCGACCGATAACCTTACATCCTTTGAAAACTCCAGAGGTACGCGGAGATCAGTGCCTCCAAAGGAGACGATGCCTGACTCCTCGTGAAACTTGATAGGAGTCCCAGGATTCCTGTGGCACTTGGAAAGGGACCCTTGGTCTCCCGCCTCTGCTGGAGAGGCGTCCCAATTGCCCTGCCAACCCTCGAGGAGAATCCAGAGTTGTCCCTCGCAACTAGGCAGGAGTCCTGACGTCGCTGAAGAAACACGTGGGTGGAAGGGCCATCCCCGTCGTAACTCGAGAATATACCCCAGGTTTCCGCCGCAACTCGAGAAAAACCATGAGACTTCCCCCTCGCTGCGAGATGAGGCCCGATTCCCCTGCACTGCGTGCAGAGCAATTCCGTGTTGCACATCACACATGAAAGGAGCCTTGATTTCCTTCATGGCACTCCAGAGAAACCCCAAGAACACTGTTTCAAGGCTAGAGGGATCCTGAGGTCACTGTAGCAACATGAAAGAGCTCCGTGGACCAAAAATCAACTCGAGATGAGAGGTTAGTCCCTGGCTTCGACTCCAGAGGAATACCACCTTACCACAAGCACCTCAAGAGGAGGCTTCTCTCAGCTCTAGGTATGTGAGAGGGACCCTGAGTTTGCGGCCTCAAGTGGAATGGACACCACGATGCCCTGACTTGAAATAAGGCCGGATATACCTGCAGTGACTGGAATGCAGGCTCGTCTTGCATCTCCCAAGACGAAAGGGTGTCTGAATCCCCTGTGGAGACCACAGAGAAAGACCTAGTTCCCCACCTCATCGCGACAGGAGGCCTCAAATCCTTTGAAAACTCCAGAGGTATGCGGAGATCAGTGCCTCCAAAGGAGACGATGCCTGACTCCTCGTGAAACTTGATAGGAGACCCAGGATTCCTGTGGCACGTGGAAAGGGACCCTTGGTCTCCCGTCTCAGCTGGAGAGGCGTCCCAATTGCCCTGCAAATCCTCGAGGAGAATGCCGAGTTGTCCCTCACAACTAGGCAGGACTCCTGACATGGCTGATCACACACGTGTGTGGAAGGGCCATCCCCGTCGTAACTCGAGAATATACCCCAGGTTCCCGCCGCAACTCGAGAAAAACCATGAGACTTCCCCCTCGCCGCGAGATGAGGCCCGATTCCCCTGAACTGCGTGCAGAGCAATTCCGTGTTGCACATCACACATGAAAGGAGCCTTGATTTCCTTCATGGCACTCCAGAGAAACCCCAAGAACACTGTTTCAAGGCTAGAGGGATCCTGAGGTCACTGTAGCAACACGAAAGAGCTCCGTGGACCAAAAATCAACTCGAGATGAGAGGTTAGTCCCTGGCTTCGACTCCAGAGGAATACCACCTTACCACAAGCACCTCAAGAGGAGGCTTCTCTCAGCTCTAGGTATGTGAGAGGGACCCTGAGTTTGCGGCCTCAAGTGCAATGGACACCGCGATGCCCTGACTTGAAATAAGGCCGGATATCCCTGCAGTGACTGGAATGCAGGCTCGTCTTGCATCTCCCAAGACGAAAGGGTGTCTGAATCCCCTGTGGAGACCACAGAGAAAGACCTAGTTCCCCACCTCATCGCGACAGGAGGCCTCAAATCCATTGAAAACTCCAGAGGTATGC
This sequence comes from Cervus elaphus, assembly GCF_910594005.1. Lineage (NCBI taxonomy): Eukaryota > Metazoa > Chordata > Mammalia > Artiodactyla > Cervidae > Cervus > Cervus elaphus. Next base: position 6,842,478 of record NC_057834.1, on the reverse strand, counting down.
GGAGATCAGTGCCTCCAAAGGAGACGATGCCTGACTCCTCGTGAAACTTGATAGGAGACCCAGGATTCCTGTGGCACGTGGAAAGGGACCCTTGGTCTCCCGTCTCAGCTGGAGAGGCGTCCCAATTGCCCTGCAAAGCCTCGAGGAGAATCCCGAGTTGTCCCTCGCAACTAGGCAGGAGTCCTGACATGGCTGTACACACACGTGTGTGGAAGGGCCATCCCCGTCGTAACTCGAGAATATACCCCAGGTTCCCGCCGCCACTCGAGAAAAACCATGAGACTTCCCCCTCGCCGAGAGACGAAGCCCGATTCCCCTGCACTGCGTGCAGAGCAATTCCGTGTTGCACATCACACATGAAAGGAGCCTTGATTTCCTTGATGGCACTCCAGAGAAACCCCAAGAACACTGTTTCAAGGCTAGAGGGATCCTGAGGTCACTGTAGCAACACGAAAGAGCTCCGTGGACCAAGAATCAACACGAGATGAGAGGTTAGTCCCTGGCTTCGACTCCTGAGGAATACCACCTTACCACAAGCACCTCAAGAGGAGGCTTCTCTCAGCTCTAGGTATGTGAGAGGGACCCTGAGTTTGCGGCCTCAAGTGGAATGGACACCGCGATGCCCTGACTTGAAATAAGGCCGGATATCCCTCCAGTGACTTGAATGCAGGCTCGTCTTGCATCTCCCAAGAAGAAAGGATGTTTGAATCCCCTGTGGAGACCACAGAGAAACACCTAGTTCCCCACCTCATCGCGACCGGAGGCCTCACATCCTTTGAAAACTCCAGAGGTACGCGGAGATCAGTGCCTCCAAAGGAGACGATGCCTGACTCCTCGTGAAACTTGATAGGAGTCCCAGGATTCCTGTGGCACGTGGAAAGGGACCCTTGGTCTCCCGCCTCAGCTGGAGAGGCGTTCCAATTGCCCTGCCAAGCCTCGAGGAGAATCCCGAGTTGCCCCTCGCAACTAGGCAGGAGTCCTGACGTGGCTGAACAAACACGTGGGTGGAAGGGCCATCCCCGTTGTAACTCGAGAATATACCCCAGGTTCCCGCCGCAACTCGAGAAAAACCATGAGACTTCCCCCTCGATGCGAGATGAGGCCCGATTCCCCTGTACTGCGTGCAGAGCAATTCCGTGTTGCACATCACACATGAAAGGAGCCTTGATTTCCTTGATGGCACTCCAGAGAAACCCCAAGAACACTGTTTCAAGGATAGAGGGATCCTGAGGTCACTGTAGCAACACGAAAGAACTCTGTGGACCAAAAATCAACTCAAAAAGAGAGATTAGTCCCTGGATTCGTCTCCAGAGGAATACCACCTTACCACAAGCACCTCAAGAGGAGGCTTCTCTCAGCTCTAGGTATGTGAGAGGGACCCTGAGTTTGCGGCCTCAAGTGGAAGGGACACCGCGATGCTCTGACGCGAAATAAGGCCGGATATCCCTGCAGTGACTTCAATGCAGGCTCGTCTTGCATCTCCCAGGACGAAAGGATGTCTGAATCCCCTGTGGAAAGCACAGAGAAAGACTTAGTTCCCCACCTCATCGCGACCGATAGCCTCACATCCTTTGAAAACTCCAGAGGTATGCGGAGATCAGTGCCTCCAAAGGAGACGATGCTTGACTCCTCGTGAAACTTGATAGGAGTCCCAGGATTCCTGTGGCACTTGGAAAGGGACACTTGGTCTCCCGCCTCAGGTGGAGAGGCGTCCCAATTGCCCTGCCAAGCCTCGAGGAGAATCCAGAGTTGTCCCTCGCAACTAGGCAGGAGTCCTGACGTCGCTGAAGAAACACGTGGGTGGAAGGGCCATCCCCGTCGTAACTCGAGAATATACCCCAGGTTCCCGCCGCAACTCGAGAAAAACCATGAGACTTCCCCCTCGCCGCGAGATGAGGCCCGATTCCCCTGCACTGCGTGCAGAGCAATTCCGTGTTGCACATCACACATGAAAGGAGCCTTGATTTCCTTCATGGCACTCCAGAGAAACCCCAAGAACACTGTTTCAAGGCTAGAGGGATCCTGAGGTCACTGTAGCAACACGAAAGAGCTCCGTGGGCCAAAAATCAACTCGAGATGAGAAGTTAGTCCCTGGCTTCGACTCCAGAGGAATACCACCTTACCACAAGCACCTCAAGAGGAGGCTTCTCTCAGCTCTAGGTATGTGAGAGGGACCCTGAGTTTGCGGCCTCAAGTGGAATGGACACCGCGATGCCCTGACGCGAAATAAGGCTGGATATCCCTGCAGTGACTTGAATGCAGGCTCGTCTTGCATCTCCCAAGATGAAAGGATGTCTGAATCCCCTGTGGAGACCACAGAGAAAGACCTAGTTCCCCACCTCATCGCGACCGGAGGCCTCACATCCTTTGAAAACTCCAGAGGTACGCGGAGATCAGTGCCTCCAAAGGAGACGATGCCTGACTCCTCGTGAAACTTAATTGGAGTCCCAGGATTCCTGTGGCACGTGGAAAGGGACCCTTGGTCTCCCGCCTCAGCTGGAGAGGCGTCCCAATTGCCTTGCCAAGCCTCGAGGAGAATCCCGAGTTGTGTCTCGCAACTAGGCAAGAGTCCTGACGTGGCTGAACAAACACGTGTGTGGAAGGGCCATCCCCGTCGTAACTCGAGAATATACCCCAGGTTCCCGCCGCAACTCGAGAAAAACCATGAGACTTCCCCCTCGCCGCGAGATGAGGCCCGATTCCCCTGCACTGCGTGCAGAGCAATTCCGTGTTGCACATCACACATGAAAGGAGCCTTGATTTCCTTCATGGCACTCCAGAGAAACCCCAAGAACACTGTTTCAAGGCTAGAGGGATCCTGAGGTCACTGTAGCAACACGAAAGAGCTCCGTGGACCAAAAATCAAGTCGAGATGAGAGGTTAGTCCCTGGCTTCGACTCCAGAGGAATACCACCTTACCACAAGCACCTCAAGAGGAGGCTTCTCTCAGCTCTAGGTATGTGAGAGGGACCCTGAGTTTGCGGCCTCAAGTGGAATGGACACCGCGATGCCCTGACTCGAAATAAGGCCGGATATCCCTGCAGTGACTGGAATGCAGGCTCGTCTTGCATCTCCCAAGAAGAAAGGGTGTCTGAATCCCCTGTGGAGACCACAGAGAAAGACATAGTTCCCCACCTCATCGCGACAGGAGGCCTCAAATCCTTTGAAAACTCCAGAGGTATGCGGAGATCAGTGCCTCCAAAGGAGACGATGCCTGACTCCTCGTGAAACTTGATAGGAGACCCAGGATTCCTGTGGCACGTGGAAAGGGACCCTTGGTCTCCCGCCTCAGCTGGAGAGGCGTCCCAATTGCCTTGCCAACCTCGAGGAGAATCCCGAGTTGTGTCTCGCAACTAGGCAAGAGTCCTGACGTGGCTGAACAAACACGTGTGTGGAAGGGCCATCCCCGTCGTAACTCGAGAATATACCCCAGGTTCCCGCCGCAACTCGAGAAAAACCATGAGACTTCCCCCTCGCCGCGAGATGAGGCCCGATTCCCCTGCACTGCGTGCAGAGCAATTCCGTGTTGCACATCACACATGAAAGGAGCCTTGATTTCCTTCATGGCACTCCAGAGAAACCCCAAGAACACTGTTTCAAGGCTAGAGGGATCCTGAGGTCACTGTAGCAACAAGAAAGAGCTCCGTGGACCAAAAATCAACTCGAGATGAGAGGTTAGTCCCTGGCTTCGACTCCAGAGGAATACCACCTTACCACAAGCACCTCAAGAGGAGGCTTCTCTCAGCTCTAGGTATGTGAGAGGGACCCTGAGTTTGCGGCCTCAAGTGGAATGGACACCGCGATGCCCTGACTCGAAATAAGGCCGGATATCCCTGCAGTGACTGGAATGCAGGCTCGTCTTGCATCTCCCAAGACGAAAGGGTGTCTGAATCCCCTGTGGAGACCACAGAGAAAGACCTAGTTCCCCACCTCATCGCGACAAGAGGCCTCAAATCCTTTGAAAACTCCAGAGGTATGCGGAGATCAGTGCCTCCAAAGGAGACGATGCCTGACTCCTCCTGAAACTTGATAGGAGACCCAGGATTCCTGTGGCACGTGGAAAGGGACCCTTGGTCTCCCGTCTCAGCTGGAGAGGCGTCCCAATTGCCCTGCAAAGCCTCGAGGAGAATCCCGAGTTGTCCCTCGCAACTAGGCAGGAGTCCTGACATGGCTGAACACACACGTGTGTGGAAGGGCCATCCCCGTCGTAACTCGAGAATATACCCCAGGTTCCCGCCGCAACTCGAGAAAAACCATGAGACTTCCCCCTCGCCGCGAGATGAAGCCCGATTCCCCTGCACTGCGTGCAGAGCAATTCCGTTTTGCACATCACACATGAAAGGAGCCTTGATTTCCTTGATGGCCCTCCAGAGAAACCCCAAGAACACTGTTTCAAGGCTTGAGGGATCCTGAGGTCACTGTAGCAACACGAAAGAGCTCCGTGGACCAAGAATCAACTCGAGATGAGAGGTTAGTCCCTGGCTTCGACTCCTGAGGAATACCACCTTACCACAAGCACCACAAGAGGAGGCTTCTCTCAGCTCTAGGTATGTGAGAGGGATCCTGAGTTTGCGGCCTCAAGTGGAATGGACACCGCGATGCCCTGACTCGAAATAAGGCCGGATATCCCTCCAGTGACTTGAATGCAGGCTCGTCTTGCATCTCCCAAGAAGAAAGGATGTTTGAATCCCCTGTGGAGACCACAGAGAAACACATAGTTCCCCACCTCATCGCGACCGGAGGCCTCACATCCTTTGAAAACTCCAGAGGTACGCGGAGATCAGTGCCTCCAAAGGAGACGATGCCTGACTCCTCGTGTAACTTGATAGGAGTCCCAGGATTCTTGTGGCACGTGGAAAGGGACCCTTGGTCTCCCGCCTCAGCTGGAGAGGCGTTCCAATTGCCCTGCCAAGCCTCGAGGAGAATCCCGAGTTGCCCCTCGCAACTAGGCAGGAGTCCTGACGTCGCTGAAGAAACACGTGGGTGGAAGGGCCATCCCCGTTGTAACTCGAGAATATACCCCAGGTTCCCGCCGCAACTCGAGAAAAACCATGAGACTTCCCCCTCGATGCGAGATGAGGCCCGATTCCCCTGTACTGCGTGCAGAGCAATTCCGTGTTGCACATCACACATGAAAGGAGCCTTGATTTCCTTAATGGCACTCCAGAGAAACCCCAGGAACACTGTTTCAAGGCTAGAGGGATCCTGAGGTCACTGTAGCAACACGAAAGAACTCTGTGGACCAAAAATCAACTCGAAAAGAGAGGTTAGTCCCTGGATTCGTCTCCAGAGGAATACCACCTTACCACAAGCACCTCAAGAGGAGGCTTCTCTCAGCTCTAGGTATGTGAGAGGGACCCTGAGTTTGCGGCCTCAAGTGGAATGGACACCGCGATGCCCTGACTCGAAATAAGGCCGGATATCCCTCCAGTGACTTGAATGCAGGCTCGTCTTGCATCTCCCAGGACGAAAGGATGTCTGAATCCCCTGTGGAAAGCACAGAGAAAGACTTAGTTCCCCACCTCATCGCGACCGATAGCCTCACATCCTTTGAAAACTCCAGAGGTATGCGGAGATCAGTGCCTCCAAAGGAGACGATGCTTGACTCCTCGTGAAACTTGATAGGAGTCCCAGGATTCCTGTGGCACTTGGAAAGGGACACTTGGTCTCCCGCCTCAGCTGGAGAGGCGTCCCAATTGCCCTGCCAAGCCTCGAGGAGAATCCAGAGTTGTCCCTCGCAACTAGGCAGGAGTCCTGACGTCGCTGAAGAAACACGTGGGTGGAAGGGCCATCCCCGTCGTAACTCGAGAATATACCCCAGGTTCCCGCCGCAACTCGAGAAAAACCATGAGACTTCCCCCTCGCCACGAGATGAGGCCCGATTCCCCTGCACTGCGTGCAGAGCAATTCCGTGTTGCACATCACACATGAAAGGAGCCTTGATTTCCTTCATGGCACTCCAGAGAAACCCCAAGAACACTGTTTCAAGGCTAGAGGGATCCTGAGGTCACTGTAGCAACACGAAAGAGCTCCGTGGACCAAAAATCAACTCGAGATGAGAGGTTAGTCCCTGGCTTCGACTCCAGAGGAATACCACCTTACCACAAGCACCTCAAGAGGAGGCTTCTCTCAGCTCTAGGTATGTGAGAGGGACCCTGAGTTTGCGGCCTCAAGTGGAATGGACACCGCGATGCCCTGACTCGAAATAAGGCCGGATATCCCTGCAGTGACTGGAATGCAGGCTCGTCTTGCATCTCCCAAGACGAAAGGGTGTCTGAATCCCCTGTGGAGACCACAGAGAAAGACCTAGTTCCCCACCTCATCTCGACAAGAGGCCTCAAATCCTTTGAAAACTCCAGAGGTATGCGGAGATCAGTGCCTCCAAAGGAGACGATGCCTGACTCCTCGTGAAACTTGATAGGAGACCCAGGATTCCTGTGGCACGTGGAAAGGGACCCTTGGTCTCCCGTCTCAGCTGGAGAGGCGTCCCAATTGCCCTGCAAAGCCTCGAGGAGAATCCCGAGTGGTCCCTCGGAACTAGGCAGGAGCCCTGACATGGCTGAACACACACGTGTGTGGAAGGGCCATCCCCGTCGTAACTCGAGAATATACCCCAGGTTCCCGCCGCAACTCGAGAAAAACCATGAGACTTCCCCCTCGCCGCGAGATGAGGCCCGATTCCCCTGCACTGCGTGCAGAGCAATTCCGTGTTGCACATCACACATGAAAGGAGCCTTGATTTCCTTGATGGCACTCCAGAGAAACCCCAAGAACACTGTTTCAAGGCTAGAGGGATCCTGAGGTCACTGTAGCAACACGAAAGAGCTCCGTGGACCAAGAATCAACACGAGATGAGAGGTTAGTCCCTGGCTTCGACTCCTGAGGAACACCACCTTACCACAAGCACCTCAAGAGGAGGCTTCTCTCAGCTCTAGGTATGTGAGAGGGATCCTGAGTTTGCGGCCTCAAGTGGAATGGACACCGCGATGCCCTGACTTGAAATAAGGCCGGATATCCCTCCAGTGACTTGAATGCAGGCTCGTCTTGCATCTCCCAAGAAGAAAGGATGTCTGAATCCCCTGTGGAGACCACAGAGAAACACCTAGTTCCCCACCTCATCGCGAACGGAGGCCTCACATCCTTTGAAAACTCCAGAGGTACGCGGAGATCAGTGCCTCCAAAGGAGACGATGCCTGACTCCTCGAGAAACTTGATAGGAGTCCCAGGATTCTTGTGGCACGTGGAAAGGGACCCTTGGTCTCCCGCCTCAGCTGGAGAGGCGTCCCAATTGCCCTGCCAAGCCTCGAGGAGAATCCCGAGTTGTCCCTCGCAACTAGGCAGGAGTCCTGACGTGGCTGAACAAACACGTGGGTGGAAGGGCCATCCCCGTCGTAACTCGAGAATATACCCCAGGTTCCCGCCGCAACTCGAGAAAAACCATGAGACTTCCCCCTCGCCGCGAGATGAGGCCCGATTCCCCTGCACTGCGTGCAGAGCAATTCTGTGTTGCACATCACACATGAAAGGAGCCTTGATTTCCTTGATGGCACTCCAGAGAAACCCCAAGAACACTGTTTCAAGGCTAGAGGGATCCTGAGGTCACTGTAGCAACACGAAAGAGCTCCGTGGACCAAAAATCAACTCGAGATGAGAGGTTAGTCCCTGGCTTCGACTCCAGAGGAATACCACCTTACCACAAACACCTCAAGAGGAGGCTTCTCTCAGCTCTAGGTATGTGAGAGGGACCCTGAGTTTGCGGCCTCAAGTGCAATGGACACCGCGATGCCCTGACTTGAAATAAGGCCGGATATCCCTGCAGTGACTGGAATGCAGGCTCGTCTTGCATCTCCCAAGACGAAAGGGTGTCTGAATCCCCTGTGGAGACCACAGAGAAAGACCTAGTTCCCCACCTCATCACGACAGGAGGCCTCAAATCCTTTGAAAACTCCAGAGGTATGCGGAGATCAGTGCCTCCAAAGGAGACGATGCCTGACTCCTCGTGAAACTTGATAGGAGACCCAGGATTCCTCTGGCACGTGGAAAGGGACCCTTGGTCTCCCGTCTCAGCTGGAGAGGCGTCCCAATTGCCCTGCAAAGCCTCGAGGAGAATCGCGAGTTGTCCCTCACAACTAGGCAGGAGTCCTGACATGGCTGAACACACACGTGTGTGGAAGGGCCATCCCCGTCGTAACTCGAGAATATACCCCAGGTTCCCGCCGCAACTCGAGAAAAACCATGAGACTTCCCCCTCGCCGCGAGATGAGGCCCGATTCCCCTGAACTGCGTGCAGAGCAATTCCGTGTTGCACATCACACATGAAAGGAGCCTTGATTTCCTTGATGGCACTCCAGAGAAACCCCAAGAACACTGTTTCAAGGCTAGAGGGATCCTGAGGTCACTGTAGCAACACGAAAGAGCTCCGTGGACCAAGAATCAACACGAGATGAGAGGTTCGTCCCTGGCTTCGACTCCTGAGGAATACCACCTTACCACAAGCACCTCAAGAGGAGGCTTCTCTCAGCTCTAGGTATGTGAGAGGGACCCTGAGTTTCCGGCCTCAAGTGGAATGGACACCGCGATGCCCTGACTCGAAATAAGGCCGGATATCCATGCAGTGACTGGAATGCAGGCTCGTCTTGCATCTCCCAAGACGAAAGGGTGTCTGAATCCCCTGTGGAGACCACAGAGAAAGACCTAGTTCCCCACCTCATCGCGACAAGAGGCCTCAAATCCTTTGAAAACTCCAGAGGTATGCGGAGATCAGTGCCTCCAAAGGAGACGATGCCTGACTCCTCGTGAAACTTGATAGGAGACCCAGGATTCCTGTGGCACGTGGAAAGGGACCCTTGGTCTCCCGTCTCAGCTGGAGAGGCGTCCCAATTGCCCTGCAAAGCCTCGAGGAGAATCCCGAGTTGTCCCTCGCAACTAGGCAGGAGTCCTGACATGGCTGAACAAACACGTGGGTGGAAGGGCCATCCCCGTCGTAACTCGAGAATATACCCCAGGTTCCCGCCGCAACTCGAGAAAAACCATGAGACTTCCCCCTCGCCGCGAGATGAAGCCCGATTCCCCTGCACTGCGTGCAGAGCAATTCCGTGTTGCACATCACACATGAAAGGAGCCTTGATTTCCTTGATGGCACTCCAGAGAAACCCCAAGAACACTGTTTCAAGGCTAGAGGGATCCTGAGGTCACTGTAGCAACACGAAAGAGCTCCGTGGACCAAGAATCAACACGAGATGAGAGGTTAGTCCCTGGCTTCGACTCCTGAGGAATACCACCTTACCACAAGCACCTCAAGAGGAGGCTTCTCTCAGCTCTAGGTATGTTAGAGGGATCCTGAGTTTGCGGCCTCAAGTGGAATGGACACCGCGATGCCCTGACTCGAAATAAGGCCGGATATCCCTCCAGTGACTTGAATGCAGGCTCGTCTTTCATCTCCCAAGAAGAAAGGATGTTTGAATCCCCTGTGGAGACCACAGAGAAACACCTAGTTCCCCACCTCATCGCGACCGGAGGCCTCACATCCTTTGAAAACTCCAGAGGTACGCGGAGATCAGTGCCTCCAAAGGAGACGATGCCTGACTCCTCGTGAAACTTGATAGGAGTCCCAGGATTCCTGTGGCACGTGGAAAGGGACCCTTGGTCTCCCGCCTCAGCTGGAGAGGCGTCCCAATTGCCTTGCCAAGCCTCGAGGAGAATCCCGAGTTGTGTCTCGCAACTAGGCAAGAGTCCTGACGTGGCTGAACAAACACGTGGGTGGAAGGGCCATCCCCGTCGTAACTCGAGAATATACCCCAGGTTCCCGCCGCAACTCGAGAAAAACCATGAGACTTCCCCCTCGCCGCGAGATGAGGTCCGATTCCCCTGCACTGCGTGCAGAGCAATTCCGTGTTGCACATCACACATGAAAGGAGCCTTGATTTCCTTGATGGCACTCCAGAGAAACCCCAAGAACACTGTTTCAAGGCTAGAGGGATCCTGAGGTCATTGTAGCAACACGAAAGAGCTCCGTGGACCAAAAATCAACTCGAGATGAGAGGTTAGTCCCTGGCTTCGACTCCAGAGGAATACCACCTTACCACAAGCACCTCAAGAGGAGGCTCCTCTCAGCTCTAGGTATGTGAGAGGGACCCTGAGTTTGCGGCCTCAAGTGGAATGGACACCGCGATGCCCTGACTCGAAATAAGGCCGGATATCCCTGCAGTGACTGGAATGCAGGCTCGTCTTGAATCTCCCAAGACGAAAGGGTGTCTGAATCCCCTGTGGAGACCACAGAGAAAGACCTAGTTCCCCACCTCATCGCGACAAGAGGCCTCAAATCCTTTGAAAACTCCAGAGGTATGCGGAGATCAGTGCCTCCAAAGGAGACGATGCCTGACTCCTCCTGAAACTTGATAGGAGACCCAGGATTCCTGTGGCACGTGGAAAGGGACCCTTGTTCTCCCGTCTCAGCTGGAGAGGCGTCCCAATTGCCCTGCAAAGCCTCGAGGAGAATCCCGAGTTGTCCTTCGCAACTAGGCAGCAGTCCTGACATGGCTGAACACACACGTGTGTGGAAGGGCCATCCCCGTCGTAACTCGAGAATATACCCCAGGTTCCCGCCGCAACTCGAGAAAAACCATGAGACTTCCCCCTCGCCGCGAGATGAAGCCCGATTCCCCTGCACTGCGTGCAGAGCAATTCCGTGTTGCACATCACACATGAAAGGAGCCTTGATTTCCTTGATGGCACTCCAGAGAAACCCCAAGAACACTGTTTCAAGGCTAGAGGGATCCTGAGGTCACTGTAGCAACACGAAAGAGCTCCGTGGACCAAGAATCAACACGAGATGAGAGGTTAGTCCCTGGCTTCGACTCCTGAGGAATACCACCTTACCACAAGCACCTCAAGAGGAGGCTTCTCTCAGCTCTAGGTATGTTAGAGGGATCCTGAGTTTGCGGCCTCAAGTGGAATGGACACCGCGATGCCCTGACTCGAAATAAGGCCGGATATCCCTCCAGTGACTTGAATGCAGGCTCGTCTTTCATCTCCCAAGAAGAAAGGATGTTTGAATCCCCTGTGGAGACCACAGAGAAACACCTAGTTCCCCACCTCATCGCGACCGGAGGCCTCACATCCTTTGAAAACTCCAGAGGTACGCGGAGATCAGTGCCTCCAAAGGAGACGATGCCTGACTCCTCGTGAAACTTGATAGGAGTCCCAGGATTCTTGTGGCACGTGGAAAGGGACCCTTGGTCTCCCGCCTCAGCTGGAGAGGCGTTCCAATTGCCCTGCCAAGCCTCGAAGAGAATCCCGAGTTGTCCCTCGCAACTAGGCAGGAGTCCTGACGTGGCTGAACAAACACGTGGGTGGAAGGGCCATCCCCGTTGTAACTCGAGAATATACCCCAGGTTCCCGCCGCAACTCGAGAAAAACCATGAGACTTCCCCCTCGATGCGAGATGAGGCCCGATTCCCCTGTACTGTGTGCAGAGCAATTCCGTCTTGCACATCACACATGAAAGGAGCCTTGATTTCCTTAATGGCACTCCAGAGAAACCCCAAGAACACTGTTTCAAGGATAGAGGGATCCTGAGGTCACTGTAGCAACACGAAAGAACTCTGTGGACCAAAAATCAACTCGAAAAGAGAGGTTAGTCCCTGGATTCGTCTCCAGAGGAATACCACCTTACCACAAGCACCTCAAGAGGAGGCTTCTCTCAGCTCTAGGTATGTGAGAGGGACCCTGAGTTTGCGGCCTCAAGTGGAATGGACACCGCGATGCCCTGACTCGAAATAAGGCCGGATATCCCTGCAGTGACTTCAATGCAGGCTCGTCTTGCATTTCCCAGGACGAAAGGATGTCTGAATCCCCTGTGGAAAGCACAGAGAAAGACTTAGTTCCCCACCTCATCGCGACCGATAGCCTCACATCCTTTGAAAACTCCAGAGGTATGCGGAGATCAGTGCCTCCAAAGGAGACGATGCTTGACTCCTCGTGAAACTTGATAGGAGTCCCAGGATTCCTGTGGCACTTGGAAAGGGACACTTGGTCTCCCGTCTCAGCTGGAGAGGCGTCCCAATTGCCCTGCCAAGCCTCGAGGAGAATCCAGAGTTGTCCCTCGCAACTAGGCAGGAGTCCTGACGTCGCTGAAGAAACACGTGGGTGGAAGGGCCATCCCCGTCGTAACTCGAGAATATACCCCAGGTTCCCGCCGCAACTCGAGAAAAACCATGAGACTTCCCCCTCGCCGCGAGATGAGGCCCGATTCCCCTGCACTGCGTGCAGAGCAATTCCGTGTTGCACATCACACATGAAAGGAGCCTTGATTTCCTTGATGGCACTCCAGAGAAACCCCAAGAACACTGTTTCAAGGCTAGAGGGATCCTGAGGTCACTGTAGCAACACGAAAGAGCTCCGTGGGCCAAAAAACAACTCGAGATGCGAGGTTAGTCCCTGGCTTCGACTCCAGAGGAATACCACCTTACCACAAGCACCTCAAGAGGAGGCTTCTCTCAGCTCTAGGTATGTGAGAGGGACCCTGAGTTTGCGGCCTCAAGTTGAATGGACACCGCGATGCCCTGACGCGAAATAAGGCTGGATATCCCTGCAGTGACTTGAATGCAGGCTCGTCTTGCATCTCCCAAGATGAAAGGATGTCTGAATCCCCTGTGGAGACCACAGAGAAAGACCTAGTTCCCCACCTCATCGCGACCGGAGGCCTCACATCCTTTGAAAACTCCAGAGGTACGCGAAGATCAGTGCCTCCAAAGGAGACGATGCCTGACTCCTCGTGAAACTTGATAGGAGTCCCAGGATACCTGTGGCACGTGTAAAGGGACCCTTGGTCTCCCGCCTCAGCTGGAGAGGCGTCCCAATTGCCCTGCAAAGCCTCGAGGAGAATCCCGAGTTGTCCCTCACAACTAGGCAGGAGTCCTCACATGGCTGAACAAACACGTGAGTGGAAGGGCCATCCCCGTCGTAACTCGAGAATATACCCCAGGTTCCCGCCGCAACTCGAGAAAAACCATGAGACTTCCCCCTCGCCGCGAGATGAGGCCCGATTCCCCTGCACTGCGTGCAGAGCAATTCCGTGTTGCACATCACACATGAAAGGAGCCTTGATTTCCTTGATGGCACTCCAGAGAAACCCCAAGAACACTGTTTCAAGGCTAGAGGGATCCTGAGGTCACTGTAGCAACACGAAAAAGCTCCGTGGACCAAAAATCAAATCGAGATGAGAGGTTAGTCCCTGGCTTCGACTCCAGAGGAATACCACCTTACCACAAACACCGCAAGAGGAGGCTTCTCTCAGCTCTAGGTATGTGAGAGGGACCCTGAGTTTGCGGCCTCAAGTGGAATGGACACCGCGATGCCCTGACTCGAAATAAGGCCGGATATCCCTGCAGTGACTTCAATGCAGGCTCGTCTTGCATCTCCCAAGACGAAAGGGTGTCTGAATCCCCTGTGGAGACAACAGAGAAAGACATAGTTCCCCACCTCATCGCGACCGGAGGCCTCATATCCTTTGAAAACTCCAGAGGTACGCGGAGATCAGTGCCTCCAAAGGAGACGATGCCTGACTCCTCGTGAAACTTGATAGGAGTCCCAGGATTCCTGTGGCACGTGGAAAGGGACCCTTGGTCTCCCGCCTCAGCTGGAGAGGCGTCCCAATTGCCTTGCCAAGCCTCGAGGAGAATCCAGAGTTGTGTCTCGCAACTAGGCAAGAGTCCTGACGTGGCTGAATAAACACGTGTGTGGAAGGGCCATCCCCGTCGTAACTCGAGAATATACCCCAGGTTCCCGCCGCAACTCGAGAAAAACCATGAGACTTCCCCCTCGCCGCGAGATGAGGCCCGATTCCCCTGCACTGCGTGCAGAGCAATTCCGTGTTGCACATCACACATGAAAGGAGCCTTGATTTCCTTGATGGCACTCCAGAGAAACCCCAAGAACACTGTTTCAAGGCTAGAGGGATCCTGAGGTCACTGTAGCAACACGAAAGAGCTCCGTGGACCAAAAATCAACTCGAGATGAGAGGTTAGTCCCTGGCTTCGACTCCAGAGGAATACCACCTTACCACAAGCACCTCAAGAGGAGGCTTCTCTCAGCTCTAGGTATGTGAGAGGGACCCTGAGTTTGCGGCCTCAAGTGGAATGGACACCGCGATGCCCTGACTCGAAATAAGGCCGGATATCCCTGCAGTGACTGGAATGCAGGCTCGTCTTGCATCTCCCAAGACGAAAGGGTGTCTGAATCCCCTGTGGAGACCACAGAGAAAGACCTAGTTCCCCACCTCATCGCGACAAGAGGCCTCAAATCCTTTGAAAACTCCAGAGGTATGCGGAGATCAGTGCCTCCAAAGGAGACGATGCCTGACTCCTCCTGAAACTTGATAGGAGACCCAGGATTCCTGTGGCACGTGGAAAGGGACCCTTGGTCTCCCGTCTCAGCTGGAGAGGCGTCCCAATTGCCCTGCAAAGCCTCGAGGAGAATCCCGAGTGGTCCCTCGGAACTAGGCAGGAGTCCTGACATGGCTGAACACACACGTGTGTGGAAGGGCCATCCCCGTCGTAACTCGAGAATATACCCCAGGTTCCCGCCGCAACTCGAGAAAAACCATGAGACTTCCCCCTCGCCACGAGATGAAGCCCGATTCCCCTGCACTGCGTGCAGAGCAATTCCGTGTTGCACATCACACATGAAAGGAGCCTTGATTTCCTTGATGGCACTCCAGAGAAACCCCAAGAACACTGTTTCAAGGCTAGAGGGATCCTGAGGTCACTGTAGCAACACGAAAGAGCTCCGTGGACCAAGAATCAACACGAGATGAGAGGTTAGTCCCTGGCTTCGACTCCTGAGGAATACCACCTTACCACAAGCACCTCAAGAGGAGGCTTCTCTCAGCTCTAGGTATGTGAGAGGGATCCTGATTTTGCGGCCTCAAGTGGAATGGACACCGTGATGCCCTGACTCGAAATAAGGCCGGATATCCCTGCAGTGACTGGAATGCAGGCTCGTCTTGCATCTCCCAAGAAGAAAGGATGTCTGAATCCCCTGTGGAGACCACAGAGAAACACCTAGTTCCCCACCTCATCGCGACCGGAGGCCTCACATCCTTTGAAAACTCCAGAGGTACGCGGAGATCAGTGCCTCCAAAGGAGACGATGCCTGACTCCTCGTGAAACTTGATAGGAGACCCAGGATTCCTGTGGCACGTGGAAAGGGACCCTTGGTCTCCCGTCTCAGCTGGAGAGGCGTCCCAATTGCCCTGCAAAGCCTCGAGGAGAATCCCGAGTTGTCCCTCACAACTAGGCAGGAGTCCTGACATGGCTGAACACACACGTGTGTGGAAGGGCCATCCCCGTCGTAACTCGAGAATATACCCCAGGTTCCCGCCGCAACTCGAGAAAAACCATGAGACTTCCCCCTCGCCGCGAGATGAGGCCCGATTCCCCTGAACTGCGTGCAGAGCAATTCCGTGTTGCACATCACACATGAAAGGAGCCTTGATTTCCTTGATGGCACTTCAGAGAAACCCCAAGAACACTGTTTCAAGGCTAGAGGGATCCTGAGGTCACTGTAGCAACACGAAAGAGCTCCGTGGACCAAGAATCAACACGAGATGAGAGGTTAGTCCCTGGATTCGACTCCTGAGGAATACCACCTTACCACAAGCACCTCAAGAGGAGGCTTCTCTCAGCTCTAGGTATGTGAGAGGGACCCTGAGTTTGCGGCCTCAAGTGGAATGGACACCGCGATGCCCTGACGCGAAATAAGGCTGGATATCCCTGCAGTGACTTCAATGCAGGCTCGTCTTGCATCTCCCAAGATGAAAGGATGTCTGAATCCCCTGTGGAGACCACAGAGAAAGACCTAGTTCCCCACCTCATCGCGACCGGAGGCCTCACATCCTTTGAAAACTCCAGAGGTACGCGGAGATCAGTGCCTCCAAAGGAGACGATGCCTGACTCCTCGTGAAACTTGATAGGAGTCCCAGGATTCTTGTGGCACGTGGAAAGGGACCCTTGGTCTCCCGCCTCAGCTGGAGAGGCGTCCCAATTGCCCTGCCAAGCCTCGAGGAGAATCCCGAGTTGTGTCTCGCAACTAGGCAGGAGTCCTGACGTGGCTGAACAAACACGTGTGTGGAAGGGCCATCCCCGTCGTAACTCGAGAATATACCCCAGGTTCCCGCCGCAACTCGAGAAAAACCATGAGACTTCCCCCTCGCCGCGAGATGAGGCCCGATTCCCCTGCACTGCGTGCAGAGCAATTCCGTGTTGCACATCACACATGAAAGGAGCCTTGATTTCCTTGATGGCACTCCAGAGAAACCCCAAGAACACTGTTTCAAGGCTAGAGGGATCCTGAGGTCACTGTAGCAACACGAAAGAGCTCCGTGGACCAAAAATCAACTCGAGATGAGAGGTTAGTCCCTGGCTTCGACTCCAGAGGAATACCACCTTACCACAAGCACCTCAAGAGGAGGCTTCTCTCAGCTCTAGGTATGTGAGAGGGACCCTGGGTTTGCGGCCTCAAGTGGAATGGACACCGCGATGCCCTGACTCGAAATAAGGCCGGATATCCCTGCAGTGACTGGAATGCAGGCTCGTCTTGCATCTCCCAAGACGAAAGGGTGTCTGAATCCCCTGTGGAGACCACAGAGAAAGACATAGTTCCCCACCTCATCGCGACAGGAGGCCTCAAATCCTTTGAAAACTCCAGAGGTATGCGGAGATCAGTGCCTCCAAAGGAGACGATGCCTGACTCCTCGTGAAACTTGATAGGAGACCCAGGATTCCTGTGGCACGTGGAAAGGGACCCTTGGTCTCCCGTCTCAGCTGGAGAGGCGTCCCAATTGCCCTGCAAAGCCTCGAGGAGAATCCCGAGTTGTCCCTCACAACTAGGCAGGAGTCCTGACATGGCTGAACACACACGTGTGTGGAAGGGCCATCCCCGTCGTAACTCGAGAATATACCCCAGGTTCCCGCCGCAACTCGAGAAAAACCATGAGACTTCCCCCTCGCCGCGAGATGAGGCCCGATTCCCCTGAACTGCGTGCAGAGCAATTCCGTGTTGCACATCACACATGAAAGGAGCCTTGATTTCCTTGATGGCACTCCAGAGAAACCCAAGAACACTGTTTCAAGGCTAGAGGGATCCTGAGGTCACTGTAGCAACACGAAAGAGCTCCGTGGACCAAGAATCAACACGAGATGAGAGGTTAGTCCCTGGCTTCGACTCCTGAGGAATACCACCTTACCACAAGCACCTCAAGAGGAGGCTTCTCTCAGCTCTAGGTATGTGAGAGGGACCCTGAGTTTGCGGCCTCAAGTGGAATGGACACCGCGATGCCCTGACGCGAAATAAGGCTGGATATCCCTGCAGTGACTTGAATGCAGGCTCGTCTTGCATCTCCCAAGATGAAAGGATGTCTGAATCCCCTGTGGAGACCACAGAGAAAGACCTAGTTCCCCACCTCATCGCGACAGGAGGCCTCACATCCTTTGAAAACTCCAGAGGTACGCGGAGATCAGTGCCTCCAAAGGAGACGATGCCTGACTCCTCGTGAAACTTGATAGGAGTCCCAGGATTCCTGTGGCACGTGGAAAGGGACCCTTGGTCTCCCGCCTCAGCTGGAGAGGCGTCCCAATTGCCTTGCCAAGCCTCGAGGAGAATCCCGAGTTGTGTCTCGCAACTAGGCAAGAGTCCTGACGTGGCTGAACAAACACGTGTGTGGAAGGGCCATCCCCGTCGTAACTCGAGAATATACCCCAGATTCCCGCCGCAACTCGAGAAAAACCATGAGACTTCCACCTCGCCGCGAGATGAGGCCCGATTCCCCTGCACTGCGTGCAGAGCAATTCCGTGTTGCACATCACACATGAAAGGAGCCTTGATTTCCTTCATGGCACTCCAGAGAAACCCCAAGAACACTGTTTCAAGGCTAGAGGGATCCTGAGGTCACTGTAGCAACACGAAAGAGCTCCGTGGACCAAAAATCAACTCGAGATGAGAGGTTAGTCCCTGGCTTCGACTCCAGAGGAATACCACCTTACCACAAGCACCTCAAGAGGAGGCTTCTCTCAGCTCTAGGTATGTGAGAGGGACCCTGGGTTTGCGGCCTCAAGTGGAATGGACACCGCGATGCCCTGACTCGAAATAAGGCCGGATATCCCTGCAGTGACTGGAATGCAGGCTCGTCTTGCATCTCCCAAGATGAAAGGATGTCTGAATCCCCTGTGGAGACCACAGAGAAAGACCTAGTTCCCCACCTCATCGCGACAGGAGGCCTCACAACCTTTGAAAACTCCAGAGGTACGCGGAGATCAGTGCCTCCAAAGGAGACGATGCCTGACTCCTCGTGAAACTTGATAGGAGTCCCAGGATTCCTGTGGCACGTGGAAAGGGACCCTTGGTCTCCCGCCTCAGCTGGAGAGGCGTCCCAATTGCCTTGCCAAGCCTCGAGTAGAATCCCGAGTTGTGTCTCGCAACTAGGCAAGAGTCCTGACGTGGCTGAACAAACACGTGTTTGGAAGGGCCATCCCCGTCGTAACTCGAGAATATACCCCAGGTTCCCGCCGCAACTCGAGAAAAACCATGAGACTTCCCCCTCGCCGCGAGATGAGGCCCGATTCCCCTGCACTGCGTGCAGAGCAATTCCGTGTTGCACATCACACATGAAAGGAGCCTTGATTTCCTTCATGGCACTCCAGAGAAACCCCAAGAACACTGTTTCAAGGCTAGAGGGATCCTGAGGTCACTGTAGCAACACGAAAGAGCTCCGTGGACCAAAAATCAACTCGAGATGAGAGGTTAGTCCCTGGCTTCGACTCCAGAGGAATACCACCTTACCACAAGCACCTCAAGAGGAGGCTTCTCTCAGCTCTAGGTATGTGAGAGGGACCCTGAGTTTGCGGCCTCAAGTGGAATGGACACCGCGATGCCCTGACTCGAAATAAGGCCGGATATCCCTGCAGTGACTGGAATGCAGGCTCGTCTTGCATCTCCCAAGACGAAAGGGTGTCTGAATCCCCTGTGGAGACCACAGAGAAAGACCTAGTTCCCCACCTCATCGCGACAAGAGGCCTCAAATCCTTTGAAAACTCCAGAGGTATGTGGAGATCAGTGCCTCCAAAGGAGACGATGCCTGACTCCTCGTGAAACTTGATAGGAGCCCCAGGATTCTTGTGGCACGTGGAAAGGGACCCTTGGTCTCCCGCCTCAGCTGGAGAGGCGTCCCAATTGCCCTGCCAAGCCTCGAGGAGAATCCCGAGTTGTCCCTCGCAACTAGGCAGGAGTCCTGACGTGGCTGAACAAACACGTGGGTGGAAGGGCCATCCCCGTCGTAACTCGAGAATATACCCCAGGTTCCCGCCGCAACTCGAGAAAAACCATGAGACTTCCCCCTCCCCGCGAGATGAGGCCCGATTCCCCTGCACTGCATGCAGAGCAATTCCGTCTTGCACATCACACATGAAAGGAGCCTTGATTTCCTTGATGGCACTCCAGAGAAACCCCAAGAACACTGTTTCAAGGATAGAGGGATCCTGAGGTCACTGTAGCAACAAGAAAGAACTCTGTGGACCAAAAATCAACTCGAAAAGAGAGGTTAGTCCCTGGATTCGTCTCCAGAGGAATACCACCTTACCACAAGCACCTCAAGAGGAGGCTTCTCTCAGCTCTAGGTATGTGAGAGGGACCCTGAGTTTGCGGCCTCAAGTGGAATGGACACCGCGATGCCCTGACTCGAAATAAGGCCGGATATCCCTGCAGTGACTTCAATGCAGGCTCGTCTTGCATCTCCCAGGACGAAAGGATGTCTGAATCCCCTGTGGAAAGCACAGAGAAAGACTTAGTTCCCCACCTCATCGCGACCGATAGCCTCACGTCCTTTGAAAACTCCAGAGGTACGCGCAGATCAGTGCCTCCAAAGGAGACGATGCCTGACTCCTCGTGAAACTTGATAGGAGTCCCAGGATTCCTGTGGCACTTGGAAAGGGACACTTGGTCTCCCGCCTCAGCTGGAGAGGCGTCACAATTGCCCTGCCAAGCCTCGAGGAGAATCCAGAGTTGTCCCTCGCAACTAGGCAGGAGTCCTGACGTCGCTGAAGAAACACGTGGGTGGGAGGGCCATCCCCGTCGTAACTCGAGAATATACCCCAGGTTCCCGCCGCAACTCGAGAAAAACCATGAGACTTCCCCCTCGCCGCGAGATGAGGCCCGATTCCCCTGCACTGCGTGCAGAGCAATTCCGTGTTGCACATCACACATGAAAGGAGCCTTGATTTCCTTGATGGCACTCCAGAGAAACCCCAAGAACACTGTTTCAAGGCTAGAGGGATCCTGAGGTCACTGTAGCAACACGAAAGAGCTCCGTTGGCCAAAAATCAACTCGAGATGAGAGGTTAGTCCCTGGCTTCAACTCCAGAGGAATACCACCTTACCACAAGCACCTCAAGAGGAGGCTTCTCTCAGCTCTAGGTATGTGAGAGGGACCCTGAGTTTGCGGCCTCAAGTGGAATGGACACCGCGATGCCCTGACGCGAAATAAGGCTGGATATCCCTGCAGTGACTTGAATGCAGGCTCGTCTTGCATCTCCCAAGATGAAAGGATGTCTGAATCCCCTGTGGAGACCACAGAGAAACACCTAGTTCCCCACCTCATCGCGACCGGAGGCCTCACATCCTTTGAAAACTCCAGAGGTACGCGGAGATCAGTGCCTCCAAAGGAGACGATGCCTGACTCCTCGTGAAACTTGATAGGAGTCCCAGGATACCTGTGGCACGTGGAAAGGGACCCTTGGTCTCCCGCCTCAGCTGGAGAGGCGTCCCAATTGCCTTGCCAAGCCTCGAGGAGAATCCCGAGTTGTGTCTCGCAACTAGGCAAGAGTCCTGACGTGGCTGAACAAACACGTGGGTGAAAGGGCCATCCCCGTCGTAACTCGAGAATATACCCCAGGTTCCCGCCGCAACTCGAGAAAAACCATGAGACTTCCCCCTCGCCGCGAGATGAGGCCCGATTCCCCTGCACTGCGTGCAGAGCAATTCTGTGTTGCACATCACACATGAAAGGAGCCTTGATTTCCTTGATGGCACTCCAGAGAAACCCCAAGAACACTGTTTCAAGGATAGAGGGATCCTGAGGTCACTGTAGCAACACGAAAGAGCTCCGTGGACCAAAAATCAACTCGAGATGAGAGGTTAGTCCCTGGGTTCGACTCCAGAGGAATACCACCTTACCACAAGCACCTCAAGAGGAGGCTTCTCTCAGCTCTAGGTATGTGAGAGGGACCCTGAGTTTGCGGCCTCAAGTGGAATGGACACCGCGATGCCCTGACGCGAAATAAGGCTGGATATCCCTGCAGTGACTTGAATGCAGGCTCGTCTTGCATCTCCCAAGATGAAAGGATGTCTGAATCCCCTGTGGAGACCACAGAGAAAGACCTAGTTCCCCACCTCATCGCGACAGGAGGCCTCACATCCTTTGAAAACTCCAGAGGTACGTGGAGATCAGTGCCTCCAAAGGAGACGATGCCTGACTCCTCGTGAAACTTGATAGGAGTCCCAGGATTCCTGTGGCACGTGGAAAGGGACCCTTGGTCTCCCGCCTCAGCTGGAGAGGCGTCCCAATTGCCCTGCAAAGCCTCGAGGAGAATCCCGAGTTGTCCCTCGCAAGTAGGCAGGAGTCCTGACGTCGCTGAAGAAACACGTGGGTGGAAGGGCCATCCCCGTCGGAACTCGAGAATATACCCCATGTTCCCGCCGCAACTCGAGAAAAACCATGAGACTTCCCCCTCGCCGCGAGATGAGGCCCGATTCCCCTGCACTGCGTGCAGAGCAATTCCGTGTTGCACATCACACATGAAAGGAGCCTTGATTTCCTTGATGGCACTCCAGAGAAACCCCAAGAACACTGTTTCAAGGCTTGAGGGATCCTGAGGTCACTGTAGCAACACGAAAGAGCTCCGTGGACCAAGAATCAACACGAGATGAGAGGTTAGTCCCTGGCGTCGACTCCTGAGGAATACGACCTTACCACAAGCACCTCAAGAGGAGGCTTCTCTCAGCTCTAGGTATGTGAGAGGGACCCTGAGTTTGCGGCCTCAAGTGGAATGGACACCGCGATGCCCTGACTCGAAATAAGGCCGGATATCCCTGCAGTGACTTGAATGCAGGCTCGTCTTGCATCTCCCAAGAAGAAAGGATGTCTGAATCCCCTGTGGAGACCACAGAGAAAGACCTAGTTCCCCACCTCATCGCGACCGGAGGCCTCACATCCTTTGAAAACTCCAGAGGTACGCGGAGATCAGTGCCTCCAAAGGAGACGATGCCTGACTCCTCGTGAAACTTGATAGGAGTCCCAGGATTCTTGTGGCACTTGGAAAGGGACCCTTGGTCTCCCGCCTCAGCTGGAGAGGCGTCCCAATTGCCCTGCCAAGCCTCGAGGAGAATCCCGAGTTGTCCCTCGCAACTAGGCAGGAGTCCTGACGTCGCTGAAGAAACACGTGTGTGGAAGGGCCATCCCCGTCGTAACTCGAGAATATACCCCAGGTTCCCGCCGCAACTCGAGAAAAACCATGAGACTTCCCCCTCGATGCGAGATGAGGCCCGATTCCCCTGTACTGCGAGCAGAGCAATTCCGTCTTGCATATCACACATGAAAGGAGCTTTGATTTCCTTGATGGCACTCCAGAGAAACCCCAAGAACACTGTTTCAAAGATAGAGGGATCCTGAGGTCACTGTAGCAACACGAAAGAACACTGTGGACCAAAAATCAACTCGAAAAGAGAGGTTAGTCCCTGGATTCGTCTCCAGAGGAATACCACCTTACCACAAGCACCTCAAGAGGAGGCTTCTCTCAGCTCTAGGTATGTGAGAGGGACCCTGAGTTTGCGGCCTCAAGTGGAATGGACACCGCGATGCACTGACTCGAAATAAGGCTGGATATCCCTGCAGTGACTTCAACGCAGGCTCGTCTTGCATCTCCCAAGACGAAAGGATGTCTGAATCCCCTGTGGAAAGCACAGAGAAAGACTTAGTTCCCCACCTCATCGCGACCGATAGCCTCACATCCTTTGAAAACTCCAGAGGTACGCGGAGATCAGTGCCTCCAAAGGAGACGATGCCTGACTCCTCGTGAAACTTGATAGGAGTCCCAGGATTCCTGTGGCACTTGGAAAGGGACACTTGGTCTCCCGCCTCAGCTGGAGAGGCGTTCCAATTGCCCTGCCAAGCCTCGAGGAGAATCCAGAGTTGTCCCTCGCAACTAGGCAGGAGTCCTGACGTGGCTGAAAAAACACGTGTGTGGAAGGGCCATCCCCGTCGTAACTCGAGAATATACCCCAGGTTCCCGCCGCAACTCGAGAAAAACCATGAGACTTCCCCCTCGCCGCGAGATGAGGCCCGATTCCCCTGCACTGCGTCAGAGCAATTCTGTGTTGCACATCACACTTGAAAGGAGCCTTGATTTCCTTGATGGCACTCCAGAGAAACCCCAAGAACACTGTTTCAAGGATAGAGGGATCCTGAGGTCACTGTAGCAACACGAAAGAGCTCCGTGGGCTAAAAATCAACTCGAGATGAGAGGTTAGTCCCTGGCTTCGACTCCAGAGGAATACCACCTTACCACAAGCACCTCAAGAGGAGGCTTCTCTCAGCTCTAGGTATGTGAGAGGGACCCTGAGTTTGCGGCCTCAAGTGGAATGGACACCGCGATGCCCTGACTCGAAATAAGGCCGGATATCCCTGCAGTGACTGGAATGCAGGCTCGTCTTGCATCTCCCAAGACGAAAGGGTGTCTGAATCCCCTGTGGAGACCACAGAGAAAGACCTAGTTCCCCACCTCATCGCGACAGGAGGCCTCAAATCCTTTGAAAACTCCAGAGGTATGCGGAGATCAGTGCCTCCAAAGGAGACGATGCCTGTCTCCTCGTGAAACTTGATAGGAGACCCAGGATTCCTGTGGCACGTGGAAAGGGACCCTTGGTCTCCCGTCTCAGCTGGAGAGGCGTCCCAATTGCCCTGCAAAGCCTCGAGGAGAATCCCGAGTTGTCCCTCACAAGTAGGCAGGAGTCCTGACGTCGCTGAAGAAACATGTGGGTGGAAGGGCCATCCCCGTCGTAACTCGAGAATATACCCCAGGTTCCCGCCGCAACTCGAGAAAAACCATGAGACTTCCCCCTCGCCGCGAGATGAGTCCCGATTCCCCTGCACTGCGTGCAGAGCAATTCCGTGTTGCACATCACACATGAAAGGAGCCTTGATTTCCTTGATGGCACTCCAGAGAAACCCCAAGAACACTGTTTCAAGGCTAGAGGGATCCTGAGGTCACTGTAGCAACACGAAAGAGCTCCGTGAACCAAGAATCAACACGAGATGAGAGGTTAGTCCCTGGCTTCGACTCCCGAGGAATACCACCTTACCACAAGCACCTCAAGAGGAGGCTTCTCTCAGCTCTAGGTATGTGAGAGGGATTCTGAGTTTGCGGCCTCAAGTGGAATGGACACCGCGATGCCCTGACTCGAAATAAGGCCAGATATCCCTGCAGTGACTTGAATGCAGGCTCGTCTTGCATCTCCCAGGAAGAAAGGATGTCTGAATCCCCTGTGGAGACCACAGACAAACACCTAGTTCCCCACCTCATCGCGACCGGAGGCCTCACATCCTTTGAAAACTCCAGAGGTACGCGGAGATCAGTGCCTCCAAAGGAGACGATGCCTGACTCCTCGTGAAACTTGATAGGAGTCCCAGGATTCTTGTGGCACGTGGAAAGGGACCCTTGGTCTCCCGCCTCAGCTGGAGAGGCGTTCCAATTGCCCTGCCAAGCCTCGCGGAGAATCCCGAGTTGTCCCTCACAACTAGGCAGGAGTCCTGACGTGGCTGAACAAACACGTGGGTGGAAGGACCATCCCCGTCGTAACTCGAGAATATACCCCAGGTTCCCGCCGCAACTCGAGAAAAACCATGAGACTTCCCCCTCGATGCGAGATGAGGCCCGATTCCCCTGTACTGCGTGCAGAGCAATTCCGTCTTGCACATCACACATGAAATGAGCCTTGATTTCCTTGATGGCACTCCAGAGAAACCCCAAGAACACTGTTTCAAGGATAGAGGGATCCTGAGGTCACTGTAGCAACACGAAAGAACTCTGTGGACCAAAAATCAACTCGAAAAGAGAGGTTAGTCCCTGGATTCGTCTCCAGAGGAATACCACCTTACCACAAGCACCTCAAGAGGAGGCTTCTCTCAGCTCTAGGTATGTGAGAGGGACCCTGAGTTTGCGGCCTCAAGTGGAATGGACACCGCGATGCCCTGACTCGAAATAAGGCCGGATATCCCTGCAGTGACTTCAATGCAGGCTCGTCTTGCATCTCCCAGGACGAAAGGATGTCTGAATCCCCTGTGGAGACCACAGAGAAAGACTTAGTTCCCCACCTCATCGCGACTGATAGCCTCACATCCTTTGAAAACTCCAGAGGTACGCGGAGATCAGTGCCTCCAAAGGAGACGATGCCTGACTCCTGGTGAAACTTGATAGGAGTCCCAGGATTCCTGTGGCACTTGGAAAGGGACACTTGGTCTCCCGCCTCAGCTGGAGAGGCGTCCCAATTGCCCTGCCAAGCCTCGAGGAGAATCCAGAGTTGTCCCTCGCAACTAGGCAGGAGTCCTGACGTCGCTGAAGAAACACGTGGGTGGAAGGGCCATCCCCGTCGTAACTCGAGAATATACCCCAGGTTCCCGCCGCAATTCGAGAAAGACCATGAGACTTCCCCCTCGCCGCGAGATGAGGCCCGAGTCCCCTGCACTGCGTGCAGAGCAATTCCGTGTTGCACATCACACATGAAAGGAGCCTTGATTTCCTTGATGGCACTCCAGAGAAACCCCAAGAACACTGTTTCAAGGCTAGAGGGATCCTGAGGTCACTGTAGCAACACGAAAGAGCTCCGTTGGCCAAAAATCAACTCGAGATGAGAGGTTAGTCCCTGGCTTCGACTCCAGAGGAATACCACCTTACCACAAGCACCTCAAGAGGAGGCTTCTCTCAGCTCTAGGTATGTGAGAGGGACCCTGAGATTGCGGCCTCAAGTGGAATGGACACCGCGATGCCCTGACGCGAAATAAGGCTGGATATCCCTGCAGTGACTTGAATGCAGGCTCGTCTTGCATCTCCCAAGATGAAAGGATGTCTGAATCCCCTGTGGAGACCACAGCGAAAGACCTAGTTCCCCACCTCATCGCGACCGGAGGCCTCACATCCTTTGAAAACTCCAGAGGTACGTGGAGATCAGTGCCTCCAAAGGAGACGATGCCTGACTCCTCGTGAAACTTGATAGGAGTCCCAGGATTCCTGTGGCACGTGGAAAGGGACACTTGGTCTCCCGCCTCAGCTGGAGAGGCGTCCCAATTGCCTTGCCAAGCCTCGAGGAGAATCCCGAGTTGTGTCTCGCAACTAGGCAAGAGTCCTGACGTGGCTGAACAAACACGTGTGTGGAAGGGCCATCCCCGTCGTAACTCGAGAATATACCCCAGGTTCCCGCCGCAACTCGAGAAAAACCATGAGACTTCTCCCTCGCCGCGAGATGAGGCCCGATTCCCCTGCACTGCGTGCAGAGCAATTCCGTGTTGCACATCACACATGAGAGGAGCCTTGATTTCCTTCATGGCACTCCAGAGAAACCCCAAGAACACTGTTTCAAGGCTAGAGGGATGCTGAGTTCACTGTAGCAACACGAAAGAGTTCCGTGGACCAAAAATCAACTCGAGATGAGAGGTTAGTCCCTGGCTTCGACTCCAGAGGAATACCACCTTACCACAAGCACCTCAAGAGGAGGCTTCTCTCAGCTCTACGTATGTGAGAGGGACCCTGAGTTTGCGGCCTCAAGTGGAATGGACACCGCGATGCCCTGACTCGAAATAAGGCCGGATATCCCTGCAGTGACTGGAATGCAGGCTCGTCTTGCATCTCTCAAGATGAAAGGATGTCTGAATCCCCTGTGGAGACCACAGAGAAAGAACTAGTTCCCCACCTCATCGCGGCAGGAGGCCTCAAATCCTTTGAAAACTCCAGAGGTACTCGGAGATCAGTGCCTCCAAAGGAGACGATGCCTGACTCCTCGTGAAACTTGATAGGAGACCCAGGATTCCTGTGGCACGTGGAAAGGGACCCTTGGTCTCCCGTCTCAGCTGGAGAGGCGTCCCAATTGCCCTGCAAAGCCTCGAGGAGAATCCCGAGTTGTCCCTCGCAACTAGGCAGGAGTCCTGACATGGCTGAACACACACGTGTGTGGAAGGGCCATCCCCGTCTTAACTCGAGAATATACCCCAGGTTCCCACCGCAACTCGAGAAAAACCATGAGACTTCCCCCTCGCCGCGAGATGAGGCCCGATTCCCCTGCACTGCGTGCAGAGCAATTCCGTGTTGCACATCACACATGAAAGGAGCCTTGATTTCCTTGATGGCACTCCAGAGAAACCCCAAGAACACTGTATCAAGGCTAGAGGGATCCTGAGGTCACTGTAGCAACACGAAAGAGCTCCGTGGACCAAGAATCAACACGAGATGAGAGGTTAGTCCCTGGCTTCGACTCCTGAGGAATACCACCTTACCACAAGCACCTCAAGAGGAGGCTTCTCTCAGCTCTAGGTATGTGAGAGGGATCCTGAGTTTGCGGCCTCAAGTGGAATGGACACCGCGATGCCCTGACTCGAAATAAGGCCGGATATCCCTCCAGTGACTTGAATGCAGGCTCGTCTTGCATCTCCCAAGAAGAAAGGATGTCTGAATCCCCTGTGGAGACCACAGAGAAACACCTAGTTCCCCACCTCATCGCGACCGGAGGCCTCACATCCTTTGAAAACTCCAGAGGTACGCGGAGATCAGTGCCTCCAAAGGAGACGATGCCTGACTCCTCGTGAAACTTGATAGGAGTCCCAGGATTCTTGTGGCACGTGGAAAGGGACCCTTGGTCTCCCGCCTCAGCTGGAGAGGCGTTCCAATTGCCCTGCCAAGCCTCGAGGAGAATCCCGAGTTGTCCCTCGCGACTAGGCAGGAGTCCTGACGTGGCTGAACAAACACGTGGGTGGAAGGGCCATCCCCGTCGTAACTCGAGAATATACCCCAGGTTCCCGCCGCAACTCGAGAAAAACCATGAGACTTCCCTCTCGCCGCGAGATGAGGCCCGATTCCCCTGTACTGCGTGCAGAGCAATTCCGTCTTGCACATCACACATGAAAGGAGCCTTGATTTCCTTGATGGCACTCCAGAGAAAACCCAAGAACACTGTTTCAAGGATAGAGGGATCCTGAGGTCACTGTAGCAACACGAAAGAACTCTGTGGACCAAAAATCAACTCGAAAAGAGAGGTTAGTCCCTGGATTCGTCTCCAGAGGAATACCACCTTACCACAAGCACCTCAAGAGGAGGCTTCTCTCAGCTCTAGGTATGTGAGAGGGACCCTGAGTTTGCGGCCTCAAGTGGAATGGACACCGCGATGCCCTGACTCGAAATAAGGCCGGATATCCCTGCAGTGACTGGAATGCAGGCTCGTCTTGCATCTCCCAAGACGAAAGGGTGTCTGAATCCCCTGTGGAGACCACAGAGAAAGACCTAGTTCCCCACCTCATCACGACAGGAGGCGTCAAATACTTTGAAAACTCCAGAGGTATGCGGAGATCAGTGCCTCCAAAGGAGACGATGCCTGACTTCTCGTGAAACTTGATAGGAGTCCCAGGATTCCTGTGGCATTTGGAAAGGGACACTTGGTCTCCCGCCTCAGCTGGAGAGGCGTCCCAATTGCCCTGCCAAGCCTCGAGGAGAATCCCGAGTTGTCCCTCGCAACTAGGCAGGAGTCCTGACGTCGGTGAAGAAACACGTGGGTGGAAGGGCCATCCCCGTCGTAACTGGAGAATATACCCCAGGTTCCCGCCGCAACTCGAGAAAAACCATGAGACTTCCCCCTCGCTGCGAGATGAGGCCCGATTCCCCTGCACTGCGTGCAGAGCAATTCCGTGTTGCACATCACACATGAAAGGAGCCTTGATTTCCTTGATGGCACTCCAGAGAAACCCCAAGAACACTGTTTCAAGGCTAGAGGGATCCTGAGGTCACTGTAGCAACACGAAAGAGCTCCGTGGGCCAAAAATCAACTCGAGATGAGAGGTTAGTCCCTGGCTTCGACTCCTGAGGAATATCACCTTACCACAAGCACCTCAAGAGGAGGCTTCTCTCAGCTCTAGGTATGTGAGAGGGACCCTGAGTTTGCGGCCTCAAGTGGAATGGACACCGCGATGCCCTGACGCGAAATAAGGCTGGATATCCCTGCAGTGACTTGAATGCAGGCTCGTCTTGCATCTCCCAAAATGAAAGGATGTCTGAATCCCCTGTGGAGACCACAGAGAAAGACCTAGTTCCCCACCTCATCGCGACCGGAGGCCTCACATCCTTTGAAAACTCCAGAGGTACGCGGAGATCAGTGCCTCCAAAGGAGACGATGCCTAACTCCTCGTGAAACTTGATAGGAGACCCAGGATTCCTGTGGCACGTGGAAAGGGACCCTTGGTCTCCCGCCTCAGCTGGAGATGCGTCCCAATTGCCTTGCCAAGCCTCGAGGAGAATCCCGAGTTGTGTCTCGCAACTAGGCAAGAGTCCTGACGTGGCTGAACAAACACGTGTGTGGAAGGGCCATCCCCGTCGTAACTCGAGAATATACAGCAGGTTCCCGCCGCAACTCGAGAAAAACCATGAGACTTCCCCCTCGCCGCGAGATGAGGCCCGATTCCCCTGCACTGCATGCAGAGCAATTCTGTGTTGCACATCACACGAAAGGAGCCTTGATTTCCTTGATGGCACTCCAGAGAAACCCCAAGAACACTGTTTCAAGGCTAGAGGGATCCTGAGGTCACTGTAGCAACACGAAAGAGCTCCGTGGACCATAAATCAACTCGAGATGAGAGGTTAGTCCCTGGCTTCGACTCCAGAGGAATACCACCTTACCACAAGCACCTCAAGAGGAGGCTTCTCTCAGCTCTAGGTATGTGAGACGGACCCTGAGTTTGTGGCCTCAAGTGGAATGGACACCGCGATGCCCTGACTCGAAATAAGGCCGGATATCCCTGCAGTGACTGCAATGCAGGCTCGTCTTGCATCTCCCAAGACGAAAGGGTGTCTGAATCCCCTGTGGAGACCACAGAGAAAGACCTAGTTCCCCACCTCATCGCGACAGGAGGCCTCAAATCCTTTGAAAGCTCCAGAGGTATGCGGAGATCAGTGCCTCCAAAGGAGACGATGCCTGACTCCTCGTGAAACTTGATAGGAGTCCCAGGATTCTTGTGGCACGTGGAAAGGGACCCTTGGTCTCCCGCCTCAGCTTTAGAGGCGTTCCAATTGCCCTGCCAAGCCTCGAGGAGAATCCCGAGTTGTCCCTCGCAACTAGGCAGGAGTCCTGACGTGGCTGAACAAACACGTGGGTGGAAGGGCCATCCCCGTCGTAACTCGAGAATATACCCCAGGTTCCCGCCGCAACTCGAGAAAAACCATGAGACTTCCCCCTCGATGCGAGATGAGGCCCGATTCCCCTGTACTCCGGGCAGAGCAATTCCGTGTTGCACATCACACATGAAAGGAGCCTTGATTTCCTTGATGGCACTCCAGAGAAACCCCAAGAACACTGTTTCAAGGATAGAGGGATCCTGAGGTCACTGTAGCAACACGAAAGAACTCTGTGGACCACAAATCAACTTGAAAAGAGAGGTTAGTCCCTGGATTCGTCTCCAGAGGAATACCACCTTACCACAAGCACCTCAAGAGGAGGCTCCTCTCAGCTCTAGGTATGTGAGAGGGACCCTGAGTTTGCGGCCTCAAGTGGAATGGACACCGCGATGCCCTGACGCGAAATAAGGCTGGATATCCCTGCAGTGACTTGAATGCAGGCTCTTCTTGCATCTCCCAAGATGAAAGGATGTCTGAATCCCCTGTGGAGACCACAGAGAAACACCTAGTTCCCCACCTAATCGCGACCGGAGGCCTCACATCCTTTGAAAACTCCAGAGGTACGCGGAGATCAGTGCCTCCAAAGGAGACGATGCCTGACTCCTCGTGAAACTTGATAGGAGTCCCAGGATTCCTGTGGCACGTGGAAAGGGACACTTGGTCTCCCGCCTCAGCTGGAGAGGCGTTCCAATTGCCCTGCCAAGCCTCGAGGAGAATCCCGAGTTGTCCCTCACAACTAGGCAGGAGTCCTGACGTGGCTGAAGAAACACGTGGGTGGAAGGGCCATCCCCGTCGTAACTCGAGAATATACCCCAGGTTCCCGCCGCAACTCGAGAAAAACCATGAGACTTCCCCCTCGATGCGAGATGAGGCCCGATTCCCCTGTACTGCGTGCAGAGCAATTCCGTCTTGCACATCACACATGAAAGGAGCCTTAATTTCCTTGATGGCACTCCAGAGAAACCCCAAGAACACTGTTTCAAGGATAGAGGGATCCTGAGGTCACTGTAGCAACACGAAAGAAATCTGTGGACCAAAAATCAACTCGAAAAGAGAGGTTAGTCCCTGGTTTCGTCTCCAGAGGAATACCACCTTACCACAAGCACCTCAAGAGGAGGCTTCTCTCAGCTCTAGGTATGTGAGAGGGACCCTGAGTTTGCTGCCTCAAGTGGAATGGACACCGCGATGCCCTGACTCGAAATAAGGCCGGATATCCCTGCAGTGACTTCAATGCAGGCTCGTCTTGCATCTCCCAGGACGAAAGGATGTCTGAATCCCCTGTGGAAAGCACAGAGAAAGACTTAGTTCCCCACCTCATCGCGACCGATAGCCTCACATCCTTTGAAAACTCCAGAGGTACGCGGAGATCAGTGCCTCCAAAGGAGACGATGCCTGACTCCTCGTGAAACTTGATAGGAGTCCCAGGATTCCTGTGGCACTTGGAAAGGGACACTTGGTCTCCCGCCTCAGCTGGAGAGGCGTCCCAATTGCCCTGCCAAGCCTCGAGGAGAATCCAGAGTTGTCCCTCGCAACTAGGCAGGAGTCCTGACGTCGCTGAAGAAACACGTGGGTGGAAGGGCCATCCCCGTCGTAACTCGAGAATATACCCCAGGTTCCCGCCGCAACTCGAGAAAAACCATGAGACTTCCCCCTCGCCGCGAGATGAGGCCCGATTCCCCTGCACTGCGTGCAGAGCAATTCCGTGTTGCACATCACACATGAAAGGAGCCTTGATTTCCTTCATGGCACTCCAGAGAAACCCCAAGAACACTGTTTCAAGGCTAGAGGGATCCTGAGGTCACTGTAGCAACACGAAAGAGCTCCGTGGACCAAAAATCAACTCGAGATGAGAGGTTAGTCCCTGGCTTCGACTCCTGAGGAATACCACCTTACCACAAGCACCTCAAGAGGAGGCTTCTCTCAGCTCTAGGTATGTGAGAGGGACCCTGAGATTGCGGCCTCAAGTGGAATGGACACCGCGATGACCTGACGCGAAATAAGGCTGGATATCCCTGCAGTGACTTGAATGCAGGCTCGTCTTGCATCTCCCAAGATGAAAGGATGTCTGAATCCCCTGTGGAGACCACAGAGAAAGACCTAGTTCCCCACCTCATCGCGACCGGAGGCCTCACATCCTTTGAAAACTCCAGAGGTATGCGGAGATCAGTGCCTCCAAAGGAGACGATACCTGACTCCTCGTGAAACTTGATAGGAGTCCCAGGATTCTTGTGGCACGTGGAAAGGGACCCTTGGTCTCCCGCCTCAGCTGGAGAGGCGTTCCAATTGCCCTGCCAAGCCTCGAGGAGAATCCCGAGTTGTCCCTCGCAACTAGGCAGGAGTCCTGACGTGGCTGAACAAACACGTGGGTGGAAGGGCGATCCCCGTCGTAACTCGAGAATATACCCCAGGTTCCCGCCGCAACTCGAGAAAAACCATGAGACTTCCCCCTCGATGCGAGATGAGGCCCGATTCCCCTGTACTCCGGGCAGAGCAATTCCGTGTTGCACATCACACATGAAAGGAGCCTTGATTTCCTTGATGGCACTCCAGAGAAACCCCAAGAACACTGTTTCAAGGATAGAGGGATCCTGAGGTCACTGTAGCAACACGAAAGAACTCTGTGGACCACAAATCAACTTGAAAAGAGAGGTTAGTCCCTGGATTCGTCTCCAGAGGAATACCACCTTACCACAAGCACCTCAAGAGGAGGCTCCTCTCAGCTCTAGGTATGTGAGAGGGACCCTGAATTTGCGGCCTCAAGTGGAATGGACACCGCGATGCCCTGACTCGAAATAAGGCCGGATATCCCTGCAGTGACTTGAATGCAGGCTCGTCTTGCATCTCCCAAGAAGAAAGGATGTCTGAATCCCCTGTGGAGACCACAGAGAAACACCTAGTTCCCCACCTCATCGCGACTGGAGGCCTCACATCCTTTGAAAACTCCAGAGGTACGCGGAGATCAGTGCCTCCAAAGGAGACGATGCCTGACTCCTCGTGAAACTTGATAGGAGTCCCAGGATTCTTGTGGCACGTGGAAAGGGACACTTGGTCTCCCGCCTCAGCTGGAGAGGCGTTCCAATTGCCCTGCCAAGCCTCGAGGAGAATCCCGAGTTATCCCTTGCAATTAGGCAGGAGTCCTGACGTGGCTGAACAAACACATGGGTGGAAGGGCCATCCCCGTCGTAACTCGAAAATATACCCCAGGTTCCCGCCGCAACTCGAGAAAAACCATGAGACTTCCCCCTCGATGCGAGATGAGGCCCGATTCCCCTGTACTGCATGCAGAGCAATTCCGTCTTGCACATCACACATGAAAGGAGCCTTGATTTCCTTGATGGCACTCCAGAGAAACCCCAAGAACACTGTTTCAAGGATAGAGGGATCCTGAGGTCACTGTAGCAACACGAAAGAACTCTGTGGACCAAAAATCAACTCGAAAAGAGAGGTTAGTCCCTGGATTCGTCTCCAGAGGAATACCACCTTACCACAAGCACCTCAAGAGGAGGCTTCTCTCAGCTCTAGGTATGTGAGAGGGACCCTGAGTTTGCGGCCTCAAGTGGAATGGACACCGCGATGCCCTGACTCGAAATAAGGCCGGATATCCCTGCAGTGACTTCAATGCAGGCTCGTCTTGCATCTCCCAGGACGAAAGGATGTCTGAATCCCCTGTGGAAAGCACAGAGAAAGATTTAGTTCCCCACCTCATCGCGACCGATAGCCTCACATCCTTTGAAAACTCCAGAGGTACGCGGAGATCAGTGCCTCCAAAGGAGACGACGCTTGACTCCTCGTGAAACTTGATAGGAGTCCCAGGATTCCTGTGGCACTTGGAAAGGGACACTTGGTCTCCCGCCTCAGCTGGAGAGGCGTCCCAATTGCCCTGCCAAGCCTCGAGGAGAATCCAGTGTTGTCCCTCGCAACTAGGCAGGAGTCCTGACGTCGCTGAAGAAACACGTGGGTGGAAGGGCCATCCCCGTCGTAACTCGAGAATATACCCCAGGTTCCCGCCGCAACTCGAGAAAAACCATGAGACTTCCCCCTCGCCGCGAGATGAGGCCCGATTCCCCTGCACTGCGTGCAGAGCAATTCCATGTTGCACATCACACATGAAAGGAGCCTTGATTTCCTTGATGGCACTCCAGAGAAACTCCAAGAACACTGTTTCAAGGCTAGAGGGATCCTGAGGTCACTGTAGCAACACGAAAGAGCTCCGTGGGCCAAAAATCAACTCGAGATGAGAGGTTAGTCCCTGGCTTCGACTCCAGAGGAATACCACCTTACCACAAGCACCTCAAGAGGAGGCTTCTCTCAGCTCTAGGTATGTGAGAGGGACCCTGAGTTTGCGGCCTCAAGTGGAATGGACACCGCGATGCCCTGACGCGAAATAACGCTGGATATCCCTGCAGTGACTTGAATGCAGGCTCGTCTTGCATCTCCCAAGATGAAAGGATGTCTGAATCCCATGTGGAGACCACAGAGAAAGACCTAGTTCCCCACCTCATCGCGACCGGAGGCCTCACATCCTTTGAAAACTCCAGAGGTTCGCGGAGATCAGTGCCTCCAAAGGAGACGATGCCTGACTCCTCGTGAAACTTGATAGGAGTCCCAGGATTCTTGTGGCACGTGGAAAGGGACCCTTGGTCTCCCGCCTCAGCTGGAGAGGCGTCCCAATTGCCCTGCCAAGCCTCGAGGAGAATCCCGAGTTTTCCCTCGCAACTAGGCAGGAGTCCTGACGTGGCTGAACAAACACGTGGGTGGAAGGGCCATCCCCGTCGTAACTCGAGAATATACCCCAGGTTCCCGCCGCAACTCGAGAAAAACCATGAGACTTCCCCCTCGCCGCGAGATGAGGCCCGATTCCCCTGCACTGCGTGCAGAGCAATTCCGTGTTGCACATCACACATGAAAGGAGCCTTGATTTCCTTGATGGCACTCCAGAGAAACCCCAAGAACACTGTTTCAAGGCTAGAGGGATCCTGAGTTCACTGTAGCAACACCAAAGAGCTCCGTGGACCAAGAATCAACACAAGATGAGAGGTTAGTCCCTGGCTTCGACTCCTGAGGAGTACCACCTTACCACAAGCACCTCAAGAGGAGGCTTCTCTCAGCTCTAGGTATGTGAGAGGGACCCTGAGTTTGCGGCCTCAAGTGGAATGGACACCGCGATGCCCTGACTCGAAATAAAGCCGGATATCCCTGCAGTGACTTGAATGCAGGCTCGTCTTGCATCTCCCAAGAAGAAAGGATGTCTGAATCCCCTGTGGAGACCACAGAGAAACACCTAGTTCCCCACCTCATCGCGACCGCAGGCCTCACATCCTTTGAAAACTACAGAGGTACGCGGAGATCAGTGCCTCCAAAGGAGACGATGCCTGACTCCTCGTGAAACTTGATAGGAGTCCCAGGATTCTTGTGGCACGTGGAAAGGGACCCTTGGTCTCCCGCCTCAGCTGGAGAGGCGTCCCAATTGCCCTGCCAAGCCTCGAGGAGAATCCCGAGTTTTCCCTCGCAACTAGGCAGGAGTCCTGACGTGGCTGAACAAACACGTGGGTGGAAGGGCCATCCCCGTCGTAACTCGAGAATATACCCCAGGTTCCCGCCGCAACTCGAGAAAAACCATGAGACTTCC
Source organism: Cervus elaphus (assembly GCF_910594005.1). NCBI lineage: Eukaryota > Metazoa > Chordata > Mammalia > Artiodactyla > Cervidae > Cervus > Cervus elaphus. Next base: position 6,806,376 of record NC_057834.1, on the reverse strand, counting down.
CCCTCGATGCGAGATGAGGCCCGATTCCCCTGTACTGCATGCAGAGCAATTCCGTCTTGCACATCACACATGAAAGGAGCCTTGATTTCCTTGATGGCACTCCAGAGAAACCCCAAGAACACTGTTTCAAGGCTAGAGGGATCCTGAGGTCACTGTAGCAACACGAAAGAACTCTGTGGACCAAAAATCAACTCGAAAAGAGAGGTTAGTCCCTGGATTCGTCTCCAGAGGAATACCACCTTACCACAAGCACCTCAAGAGGAGGCTTCTCTCAGCTCTAGGTATGTGAGAGGCACCCTGAGTTTGTGGCCTCAAGTGGAATGGACACCGCGATGCCCTGACTCGAAATAAGGCCGGATATCCCTGCAGTGACTTCAATGCCGGCTCGTCTTGCATCTCCCAGGACGAAAGGATGTCTGAATCCCATGTGGAAAGCACAGAGAAAGACTTAGTTCCCCACCTCATCGCGACCGATAGCCTCACATCCTTTGAAAACTCCAGAGGTACGCGGAGATCAGTGCCTCCAAAGGAGACGATGCCTGACTCCTCGTGAAACTTGATAGGAGTCCCAGGATTCCTGTGGCACTTGGAAAGGGACACTTGGTCTCCCGCCTCAGCTGGAGAGGCGTCCCAATTGCCCTGCAAAGCCTCGAGGAGAATCCCGAGTTGTCCCTCGCAACTAGGCAGGAGTCCTGACTTCGCTGACGAAACACGTGGGTGGAAGGGCCATCCCCTTCGTAACTCGAGAATATACCCCAGGTTCCCGCCGCAACTCGTGAAAAACCATGAGACTTCCCCCTCGCCGCGAGATGAGGCCCGATTCCCCTGCACTGCGTGCAGAGCAATTCCGTGTTGCACATCACACATGAAAGGAGCCTTGATTTCCTTGATGGCACTCCAGAGAAACCCCAAGAACACTGTTTCAAGGCTAGAGGGATCCTGAGGTCACTGTAGCAACACGAAAGAGCTCCGTGGACCAAGAATCAACACGAGATGAGAGGTTAGTCCCTGGCTTCGACTCCTGAGGAATACCACCTTACCACAAGCACCTCAAGAGGAGGCTTCTCTCAGCTCTAGGTATGTGAGAGGGACCCTGAGTTTGTGGCCTCAAGTGGAATGGACACCGCGATGCCCTGACTCGAAATAAGGCCGGATATCCCTGCAGTGACTTGAATGCAGGCTCGTCTTGCATCTCCCAAGAAGAAAGGATGTCTGAATCCCCTGTGGAGACCACAGAGAAACACATAGTTCCCCACCTCATCGCGACCGGAGGCCTCACATCCTTTGAAAACTCCAGAGGTACGCGGAGATCAGTGCCTCCAAAGGAGACGATGCCTGACTCCTCGTGAAACTTGATAGGAGACCCAGGATTCCTGTGGCACATGGAAAGGGACCCTTGGTCTCCCGCCTCAGCTGGAGAGGCGTCCGAATTGCCCTGCAAAGCCTCGAGGAGAATCCCGAGTTGTGTCTCGCAACTAGGCAAGAGTCCTGACGTGGCTGAACACACACGTGTGTGGAAGGGCCATCCCCGTCGTAACTCGAGAATATACCCCAGGTTCCCACCGCAACTCGAGAAAAACCATGAGACTACCCCCTCGCCGCGAGATGAGGCCCGATTCCCCTGCACTGCGTGCAGAGCAATTCCGTGTTGCACATCACACATGAAAGGAGCCTTGATTTCCTTGATGGCACTCCAGAGAAACCCCAAGAACACTGTTTCAAGGCTAGAGGGATCCTGAGGTCACTGTAGCAACACGAAAGAGCTCCGTGGACCAAGAATCAACACGAGATGAGAGGTTAGTCCCTGGCTTCGACTCCTGAGGAATACCACCTTACCACAAGCACCTCAAGAGGAGGCTTCTCTCAGCTCTAGGTATGTGAGAGGGATCCTGAGTTTGCGGCCTCAAGTGGAATGGACACCGCGATGCCCTGACTCGAAATAAGGCCGGATATCCCTGCAGTGACTTGAATGCAGATTCCTCTTGCATCTCCCAAGAAGAAAGGATGTCTGAATCCCCTGTGGAGACCACAGAGAAACACCTAGTTCCCCACCTCATCGCGACCGGAGGCCTCACATCCTTTGAAAACTCCAGAGGTACGCGGAGATCAGTGCCTCCAAAGGAGACGATGCCTGACTCCTCGTGAAACTTGATAGGAGTCCCAGGATTCTTGTGGCACGTGGAAAGGGACCCTTGGTCTCCCGCCTCAGCTGGAGAGGCGTTCCAATTGCCCTGCCAAGCCTCGAGTAAAATCCCGAGTTGTCCCTCGCAACTAGGCAGGAGTCCTGACGTGGCTGAACAAACACGTGGGTGGAAGGGACATCCCCGACGTAACTCGAGAATATACCCCAGGTTCCCGCCGCAACTCGAGAAAAACCATGAGACTTCCCCCTCGCCGCGAGATGAGGTCCGATTCCCCTGTACTGCGTGCAGAGCAATTCCGACTTGCACATCACACATGAAAGGAGCCTTGATTTCCTTGATTGCACTCCAGAGAAACCCCAAGAACACTGTTTCAAGGATAGAGGGATCCTGAGGTCACTGTAGCAACACGAAAGAACTCTGTGGACCAAAAATCAACTCGTAAAGAGAGGTTAGTCCCTGGATTCGTCTCCAGAGGAATACCACCTTACCACAAGCACCTCAAGAGGAGGCTTCTCTCAGCTCTAGGTATGTGAGAGGGACCCTGATTTTGCGACCTCAAGTGGAATGGACACCGTGATGCCCTGACTCGAAATAAGGCCGGATATCCCAGCAGTGACTTCAATGCAGGCTCGTCTTGCATCTCCCAGGACGAAAGGATGTCTGAATCCCCTGTGGAAAGCACAGAGAAAGACTTAGTTCCCCACCTCATCGCGACCGATAGCCTCACATCCTTTGAAAACTCCAGAGGTACGCGGAGATCAGTGCCTCCAAAGGAGACGATGCCTGACTCCTCGTGAAACTTGATAGGAGTCCCAGGATTCTTGTGGCACGTGGAAAGGGACCCTTGGTCTACCGCCTCAGCTGGAGAGGCGTCCCAATTGCCCTGCCAAGACTCGAGGAGAATCCCGAGTTGTCCCTCGCAACTAGGCAGGAGTCCTGACTTCGCTGAAGAAACACGTGGGTGGAAGGGCCATCCCCGTCGTAACTCGAGAATATACCCCAGGTTCCCGCCGCAACTCGAGAAAAACCATGAGACTTCCCCCTCGCCGCGAGATGAGGCCCGATTCCCCTGCACTGCGTGCAGAGCAATTCCGTGTTGCACATCACACATGAAAGGAGCCTTGATTTCCTTGATGGCACTCCAGAGAAACCCCAAGAACACTGTTTCAAGGCTAGAGGGATCCTGAGGTCACTGTAGCAACACGAAAGAGCTCCGTGGACCAAGAATCAACACGAGATGAGAGGTTAGTCCCTGGCTTCGACTCCTGAGGAATACCACCTTACCACAAGCACCTCAAGAGGAGGCTTCTCTCAGCTCTAGGTATGTGAGAGGGACCCTGAGTTTGCGGCCTCAAGTGGAATGGACACCGCGATGCCCTGACTCGAAATAAGGCCGGATATCCCTGCAGTGACTTGAATGCAGGCTCGTCTTGCATCTCCCAAGAAGAAAGGATGTCTGAATCCCCTGTGGAGACCACAGAGAAACACCTAGTTCCCCACCTCATCGCGACTGGAGGCCTCACATCCTTTGAAAACTCCAGAGGTACGCGGAGATCAGTGCCTCCAAAGGAGACGATGCCTGACTCCTCGTGAAACTTGATAGGAGTCCCAGGATTCTTGTGGCACGTGGAAAGGGACACTTGGTCTCCCGCCTCAGCTGGAGAGGCGTTCCAATTGCCCTGCCAAGCCTCGAGGAGAATCCCGAGTTGTCCCTCGCAACTAGGCAGGAGTCCTGACGTGGCTGAACAAACACATGGGTGGAAGGGCCATCCCCGTCGTAACTCGAAAATATACCCCAGGTTCCCGCCGCAACTCGAGAAAAACCATGAGACTTCCCCCTCGATGCGAGATGAGGCCCGATTCCCCTGTACTGCATGCAGAGCAATTCCGTCTTGCACATCACACATGAAAGGAGCCTTGATTTCCTTGATGGCACTCCAGAGAAACCCCAAGAACACTGTTTCAAGGATAGAGGGATCCTGAGGTCACTGTAGCAACACGAAAGAACTCTGTGGACCAAAAATCAACTCGAAAAGAGAGGTTAGTCCCTGGATTCGTCTCCAGAGGAATACCACCTTACCACAAGCACCTCAAGAGGAGGCTTCTCTCAGCTCTAGGTATGTGAGAGGGACCCTGAGTTTGCGGCCTCAAGTGGAATGGACACCGCGATGCCCTGACTCGAAATAAGGCCGGATATCCCTGCAGTGACTTCAATGCAGGCTCGTCTTGCATCTCCCAGGACGAAAGGATGTCTGAATCCCCTGTGGAAAGCACAGAGAAAGATTTAGTTCCCCACCTCATCGCGACCGATTGCCTCACATCCTTTGAAAACTCCAGAGGTACGCGGAGATCAGTGCCTCCAAAGGAGACGACGCTTGACTCCTCGTGAAACTTGATAGGAGTCCCAGGATTCCTGTGGCACTTGGAAAGGGACACTTGGTCTCCCGCCTCAGCTGGAGAGGCGTCCCAATTGCCCTGCCAAGCCTCGAGGAGAATCCAGAGTTGTCCCTCGCAACTAGGCAGGAGTCCTGACGTCGCTGAAGAAACACGTGGGTGGAAGGGCCATCCCCGTCGTAACTCGAGAATATACCCCAGGTTCCCGCCGCAACTCGAGAAAAACCATGAGACTTCCCCCTCGCCGCGAGATGAGGCCCGATTCCCCTGCACTGCGTGCAGAGCAATTCCATGTTGCACATCACACATGAAAGGAGCCTTGATTTCCTTGATGGCACTCCAGAGAAACTCCAAGAACACTGTTTCAAGGCTAGAGGGATCCTGAGGTCACTGTAGCAACACGAAAGAGCTCCGTGGGCCAAAAATCAACTCGAGATGAGAGGTTAGTCCCTGGCTTCGACTCCAGAGGAATACCACCTTACCACAAGCACCTCAAGAGGAGGCTTCTCTCAGCTCTAGGTATGTGAGAGGGACCCTGAGTTTGCGGCCTCAAGTGGAATGGACACCGCGATGCCCTGACGCGAAATAACGCTGGATATCCCTGCAGTGACTTGAATGCAGGCTCGTCTTGCATCTCCCAAGATGAAAGGATGTCTGAATCCCCTGTGGAGACCACAGAGAAAGACCTAGTTCCCCACCTCATCGCGACCGGAGGCCTCACATCCTTTGAAAACTCCAGAGGTTCGCGGAGATCAGTGCCTCCAAAGGAGACGATGCCTGACTCCTCGTGAAACTTGATAGGAGTCCCAGGATTCCTGTGGCACGTGGAAAGGGACCCTTGGTCTCCCGCCTCAGCTGGAGAGGCGTCCCAATTGCCTTGCCAAGCCTCGAGGAGAATCACGAGTTGTGTCTCGCAACTAGGCAAGAGTCCTGACGTTGCTGAACAAACACGTGTGTGGAAGGGCCATCCCCGTCGTAACTCGAGAATATACCTCAGGTTCCCGCCGCAACTCGAGAAAAACCATGAGACTTCCCCCTCGCCGCGAGATGAGGCCCGATTCCCCTGCACTGCGTGCAGAGCAATTCTGTGTTGCACATCACACAAGAAAGGAGCCTTGATTTCCTTCATGGCACTCCAGGGAAACCCCAAGAACACTGTTTCAAGGCTAGAGGGATCCTGAGGTCACTGTATCAACACGAAAGAACTCTGTGGACCAAAAATCAACTCGAGATGAGAGGTTAGTCCCTGGCTTCGACTCCAGAGGAATACCACCTTACCACAAGCACCTCAAGAGGAGGCTTCTCTCAGCTCTAGGTATGTGAGAGGGACCCTGAGTTTGCGGCCTCAAGTGGAATGGACACCGCGATGCCCTGACTCGAAATAAGGCCGGATATCCCTGCAGTGACTGGAATGCAGGCTCGTCTTGCATCTCCCAAGACGAAAGGGTGTCTGAATCCCCTGTGGAGACCACAGAGAAAGACCTAGTTCCCCACGTCATCGCGACAGGAGGCCTCAAATCCTTTGAAAACTCCAGAGGTATGCGGAGATCAGTGCCTCCAAAGGAGACGATGCCTGACTCCTCGTGAAACTTGATAGGAGACCCAGGATTCCTGTGGCACGTGGAAAGGGACCCTTGGTCTCCCGTCTCAGCTGGAGAGGCGTCCCAATTGCCCTGCAAAGCCTCGAGGAGAATCCCGAGTTGACCCTCGCAACTAGGCAGGAGTCCTGACATGGCTGAACACACACGTGGGTGGAAGGGCCATCCCCGTCGTAACTCGGGAATATACCCCAGGTTCCCGCCGCAACTCGAGAAAAAACATGAGACTTCCCCCTCGCCGCGAGATGAGGCCCGATTCCCCTGCACTGCGTGCAGAGCAATTCTGTGTTGCACATCACACATGAAAGGAGCCTTGATTTCCTTCATGGCACTCCAGAGAAACCCCAAGAACACTGTTTCAAGGCTAGAGGGATCCTGAGGTCACTGTAGCAACACGAAAGAGCTCCGTGGACCAAGAATCAACACGAGATGAGAGGTTAGTCCCTGGCTTCGACTCCTGAGGAATACCACCTTACCACAAGCACCTCAAGAGGAGGCTTCTCTCAGCTCTAGGTATGTGAGAGGGATCCTGAGTTTGCGGCCTCAAGTGGAATGGACACCACGATGCCCTGACTCGAAATAAGGCCGGATATCACTGCAGTGACTTGAATGCAGGCTCGTCTTGCATCTCCCAAGGAGAAAGGATGTCTGAATCCCCTGTGGAGACCACAGAGAGACACCTAGTTCCCCACCTCATCGCGACCGGAGGCCTCACATCCTTTGAAAACTCCAGAGGTACGCGGAGATCAGTGCCTCCAAAGGAGACGATGCCTGACTCCTCGTGAAACTTGATAGGAGTCCCAGGATTCTTGTGGCACGTGCAAAGGGACACTTGGTCTCCCGCCTCAGCTGGAGAGGCGTTCCAATTGCCCTGCCAAGCCTCGAGGAGAATCCCGAGTTGTCCCTCGCAACTAGGCAGGAGTCCTGACGTGGCTGAACAAACACGTGGGTGGAAGGGCCATCCCCGTCGTAACTCGAGAATATACCCCAGGTTCCCGCCGCAACTCGAGAAAAACCATGAGACTTCCCCCTCGATGCGAGATGAGGCCCGATTCCCCTGTACTGCGTGCAGAGCAATTCCGTCTTGCACATCACACATGAAAGGAGCCTTGATTTCCTTGATGGCACTCCAGAGAAACCCCAAGAACACTGTTTCAAGGATACAGGGATCCTGAGGTCACTGTAGCAACACGAAAGAACTCTGTGGACCAAAAATCAACTCGAAAAGAGAGGTTAGTCCCTGGATTCGTCTCCAGAGGAATACCACCTTACCACAAGCACCTCAAGAGGAGGCTTCTCTCAGCTCTTGGTATGTGAGAGGGACCCTGAGTTTGCGGCCTCAAGTGGAATGGACACCGCGATGCCCTGACTCGAAATAAGGCCGGATATCCCTGCAGTGACTTCAATGCAGGCTCGTCTTGCATCTCCCAGGACGAAAGGATGTCTGAATCCCCTGTGGAAAGCACAGAGAAAGATTCAGTTCCCCACCTCATTGCGACCGATAGCCTCACATCCTTTGAAAACTCCAGAGGTACGCGGAGATCAGTGCCTCCAAAGGAGACGATGCCTGACTCCTCGTGAAACTTGATAGGAGTCCCAGGATTCCTGTGGCACTTGGAAAGGGACACTTGGTCTCCCGCCTCAGCTGGAGAGGCGTCCCAATTGCCCTGCCAAGCCTCGAGGAGAATCCCGAGTTGTCCATTGCAACTAGGCAGGAGTCCTGACGTGGCTGAACAAACACGTGGGTGGAAGGGCCATCCCCGTCGTAACTCGAGAATATACCCTAGGTTCCCGCCGCAACTCGAGAAAAACCATGAGACTTCCCCCTCGCCGCGAGATGAGGCCCGATTCCCCTGCACTGCGTGCAGAGCAATTCCGTGTTGCACATCACACATGAAAGGAGCCTTGATTTCCTTGATGGCACTCCAGAGAAACCCCAAGAACACTGTTTCAAACTAGAGGGATCCTGAGGTCACTGTAGCAACACGAAAGAGCTCCGTGGGCCAAAAATCAGCTCGAGATGAGAGGTTAGTCCCTGGCTTCGACTCCAGAGGAATACCACCTTACCACAAGCACCTCAAGAGGAGGCTTCTCTCAGCTCTAGGTATGTGAGAGGGACCCTGAGTTTGCGGCCTCAAGTGGAATGGACACCGCGATGCCCTGACTCGAAATAAGGCCGGATATCCCTGCAGTGACTTCAATGCAGGCTCGTCTTGCATCTCCCAGGACGAAAGGATGTCTGAATCCCCTGTGGAAAGCACAGAGAAAGACTTAGTTCCCCACCTCATCGCGACCGATAGCCTCACATCCTTTGAAAACTCCAGAGGTACGCGGAGATCAGTGCCTTCAAAGGAGACGATGCCTGACTCCTCGTGAAACTTGATAGGAGTTCCAGGATTCCTGTGGCACTTGGAAAGGGACACTTGGTCTCCCGCCTCAGCTGGAGAGGCGTCCCAATTGCCCTGCCAAGCCTCGAGGAGAATCCAGAGTTGTCCCTCGCAACTAGGCAGGAGTCCTGACGTGGCTGAACCAACACGTGGGTGGAAGGGCCATCCCCGTCGTAACTCGAGAATATACCCCAGGTTCCCGCCGCAACTCGAGAAAAACCATGAGACTTCCCCCTCGCCGCGAGATGAGGCCCGATTCCCCTGCACTGCGTGCAGAGCAATTCTGTGTTGCACATCACACATGAAAGGAGCCTTGATTTCCTTCATGGCACTCCAGGGAAACCCCAAGAACACTGTTTCAAGGCTAGAGGGATCCTGAGGTCACTGTAGCAACACGAAAGAGCTCCGTGGACCAAAAATCAACTCGAGATGAGAGGTTACTCCCTGGCTTCGACTCCAGAGGAATACCACCTTACCACAAGCACCTCAAGAGGAGGCTTCTCTCAGCTCTAGGTATGTGAGAGGGACCCTGAGTTTGCGGCCTCAAGTGGAATGGACACCGCGATGCCCTGACTCGAAATAAGGCCGGATATCCCTGCAGTGACTTCAATGCAGGCCCGTCTTGCATCTCCCAGGACGAAAGGATGTCTGAATCCCCTGTGGAAAGCACAGAGAAAGATTTAGTTCCCCACTTCATCGCGACCGATAGCCTCACATCCTTTGAAAACTCCAGAGGTACGCGGAGATCAGTGCCTCCAAAGGAGACGATGCCTGACTCCTCGTGAAACTTGATAGGAGTCCCAGGATTCCTGTGGCACTTGGAAAGGGACACTTGGTCTCCCGCCTCAGCTGGAGAGGCGTCCCAATTGCCCTGCAAAGCCTCGAGGAGAATCCCGAGTTGTCCCTCGCAACTAGGCAGGAGTCCTGACGTCGCTGAAGAAACACGTGGGTGGAAGGGCCATCCCCGTCATAACTCGAGAATATACCCCAGGTTCCCGCCGCAACTCGAGAAAAACCATGAGACTTCCCCCTCGCCGCGAGATGAGGCCCGATTCCCCTGCACTGCGTGCAGAGCAATTCCGTGTTGCACATCACACATGAAAGGAGCCTTGATTTCCTTGATGGCACTCCAGAGAAACCCCAAGAACACTGTTTCAAGGCTAGAGGGATCCTGAGGTCACTGTAGCAACACGAAAGAGCTCCGTGGGCCAAAAATCAACTCGAAAAGAGAGGTTAGTCCCTGGATTCGACTCCAGAGGAATACCACCTTACCACAAGCACCTCAAGAGGAGGCTTCTCTCAGCTCTAGGTATGTGAGAGGGACCCTGAGTTTGCGGCCTCAAGTGGAATGGACACCGCGATGCCCTGACGCGAAATAAGGCTGGATATCCCTGCAGTGACTTGAATGCAGGCTCGTCTTGCATCTCCCAAGATGAAAGGATGTCTGAATCCCCTGTGGAGACCACAGAGAAAGACCTAGTTCCCCACCTCATCGCGATCGGAGGCCTCACATCCTTTGAAAACTCCAGAGGTACGCGGAGATCAGTGCCTCCAAAGGAGACGATGCCTGACTCCTCGTGAAACTTGATAGGAGTCCCAGGATTCCTGTGGCACTTGGAAAGGGACCCTTGGTCTCCCGCCTCAGCTGGAGAGGCGTCCCAATTGCCTTGCCAAGCCTCGAGGAGAATCCCGAGTTGTGTCTCGCAACTAGGCAAGAGTCCTGACGTGGCTGAACAAACACGTGTGTGGAAGGGCCATCCCCGTCGTAACTCGAGAATATACCCCAGGTTCCCGCCGCAACTCGAGAAAAACCATGAGACTTCCCCCTCGCCGCGAGATGAGGCCCGATTCCCCTGCACTGCGTGCAGAGCAATTCTGTGTTGCACATCACACATGAAAGGAGCCTTGATTTCCTTCATGGCACTCCAGAGAAACCCCAAGAACACTGTTTCAAGGCTAGAGGGATCCTGAGGTCACTGTAGCAACACGAAAGAGCTCCGTGGACCAAAAATCAACTCGAGATGAGAGGTTAGTCCCTGGCTTCGACTCCAGAGGAATACCACCTTACCACAAGCACCTCAAGAGGAGGCTTCTCTCAGCTCTAGGTATGTGAGAGGGACCCTGAGTTTGTGGCCTCAAGTGGAATGGACACCGTGATGCCCTGACTCAAAATAAGGCCGGATATCCCTGCAGTGACTGGAATGCAGGCTCGTCTTGCATCTCCCAAGACGAAAGGGTGTCTGAATCCCCTGTGGAGACCACAGAGAAAGACCTAGTTCCCCACCTCATCGCGACAGGAGGCCTCAAATCCTTTGAAAACTCCAGAGGTATGCGGAGATCAGTGCCTCCAAAGGAGACGATGCCTGACTCCTCGTGAAACTTGATAGGAGACCCAGGATTCCTGTGGCACGTGGAAAGGGACCCTTGGTCTCCCGTCTCAGCTGGAGAGGCGTCCCAATTGCCCTGCAAAGCCTCGAGGAGAATCCCGAGTTGTCCCTCGCAACTAGGCAGGAGTCCTGACATGGCTGAACACACACGTGTGTGCAAGGGCCATCCCCGTCGTAACTCGAGAATATACCCCAGGTTCCCGCCGCAACTCGAGAAAAACCATGAGACTTCCCCCTCACCGCAAGATGAGGCCCGATTCCCCTGCACTGCGTGCAGAGCAATTCCGTGTTGCCCCTCACACATGAAAGGAGCCTTGCTTTCCTTGATGGCACTCCAGAGAAACCCCAAGAACACTGTTTCAAGGCTAGAGGGATCCTGAGGTCACTGTAGCAACACAAAAGAGCTCCGTGGACCAAGAATCAACAAGAGATGAGAGGTTAGTCCCTGGCTTCGACTCCTGAGGAATACCACCTTACCACAAGCACCTCAAGAGGAGGCTTCTCTCAGCTCTAGGTATGTGAGAGGGATCCTGAGTTTGCGGCCTCAAGTGGAATGGACACCGCGATGCCCTGACTCGAAATAAGGCCGGATATCCCTGCAGTGACTTGAATGCAGGATCGTCTTGAATCTCCCAAGAAGAAAGGATGTCTGAATCCCCTGTGGAGACCACAGAGAAACACCTAGTTCCCCACCTCATCGCGACCGCAGGCCTCACATCCTTTGAAAACTCCAGAGGTACGCGGAGATCAGTGCCTCCAAAGGAGACGATGCCTGACTCCTCGTGAAACTTGATAGGAGTCCCAGGATTCTTGTGGCACGTGGAAAGGGACCCTTGGTCTCCCGTCTCAGCTGGAGAGGCGTTCCAATTGCCCTGCCAAGCCTCGAGGAGAATCCCGAGTTGTCCCTCGCAACTAGGCAGGAGTCCTGCCGTGGCTGAAGAAACACGTGGGTGGAAGGGCCATCCCCGTCGTAACTCGAGAATATACCCCAGGTTCCCGCCGCAACTCGAGAAAAACCATGAGACTTCCCCCTCGATGCGAGATGAGGCCCGATTCCCCTGTACTGCGTGCAGAGCAATTCCGTCTTGCACATCACACATGAAAGGAGCCTTGATTTCCTTGATGGCACTCCAGAGAAAACCCAAGAACACTGTTTCAAGGCTAGAGGGATCCTGAGGTCACTGTAGCAACACGAAAGAACTCTGTGGACCAAAAATCAACTCGAAAAGAGAGGTTAGTCCCTGGATTCGTCTCCAGAGGAATACCACCTTACCACAAGCACCGCAAGAGGAGGCTTCTCTCAGCTCTAGGTATGTGAGAGGGACCCTGAGTTTGCGGCCTCAAGTGGAATGGACACCGCGATGCCCTGACTCGAAACAAGGCCGGATATCCCTGCAGTGACTTCAATGCAGGCTCGTCTTGCATCTCCCAGGACGAAAGGATGTCTGAATCCCCTGTGGAAAGCACAGAGAAAGACTTAGTTCCCCACCTCATCGCGACCGATAGCCTCACATCCTTTGAAAACTCCAGAGGTACGCGGAGATCAGTGCCTCCAAAGGAGACGATGCCTGACTCCTCGTGAAACTTGATAGGAGTCCCAGGATTCCTGTGGCACTTGGAAAGGGACACTTGGTCTCCCGCCTCAGCTGGAGAGGCGTCCCAATTGCCGTGTAAAGCCTCGAGGAGAATCCCGAATTGTCCCTCGCAACTAGGCAGGAGTCCTGACGTCGCTGAAGAAACACGTGGGTGGAAGGGCCATCCCCGTCATAACTCGAGAATATACCCCAGGTTCCCGCCGCAACTCGAGAAAAACCATGAGACTTCCCCCTCGCCGCGAGATGAGGCCCGATTCCCCTGCGCTGCGTGCAGAGCAATTCCGTGTTGCACATCACACATGAAAGGAGCCTTGATTTCCTTGATGGCACTCCAGAGAAATCCCAAGAACACTGTTTCAAGGCTAGAGGGATCCTGAGGTCACTGTAGCAACACGAAAGAGCTCCGTGGGCCAAAAATCAACTCGAGATGAGAGGTTAGTCCCTGGCTTCGACTCCAGAGGAATGCCACCTTACCACAAGCACCTCAAGAGGAGGCTTCTCTCAGCTCTAGGTATGTGAGAGGGACCCTGAGTTTGCGGCCTCAAGTGGAATGGACACCGCGATTCCCTGACGCGAAATAAGGCCGGGTATCCCTGCAGTGACTTGAATGCAGGCTCGTCTTGCATCTCCCAAGATGAAAGGATGTCTGAATCCCCTGTGGAGACCACAGAGAAAGACCTAGTTCCCCACCTCATCGCGACCGGAGGCCTCACATCCTTTGAAAACTCCAGAGGTACGCGGAGATCAGTGCCTCCAAAGGAGACGATGCCTGACTCCTCGTGAAACTTGATAGGAGTCCCAGGATTTCTGGGGCACGTGGAAAGGGAGCCTTGGTCTCCCGCCTCAGCTGGAGAGGCGTCCCAATTGCCTTGCCAAGCCTCGAGGAGAATCCCGAGTTGTGTCTCGCAACTAGGCAAGAGTCCTGACGTGGCTGAACAAACACGTGTGTGGAAGGGCCATCCCCGTCGTAACTCGAGAATATACCCCAGGTTCCCGCCGCAACTCGAGAAAAACCATGAGACTTCCCCCTCGCCGCGAGATGAGGCCCGATTCCCCTGCACTGCGTGCAGAGCAATTCTGTGTTGCACATCACACATGAAAGGAGCCTTGATTTCCTTCATGGCACTCCAGAGAAACCCCAAGAACACTGTTTCAAGGCGAGAGGGATCCTGAGGTCACTGTAGCAACACGAAAGAGCTCCGTGGACCAAAAATCAACTCGAGATGAGAGGTTAGTCCCTGGCTTCGACTCCAGAGGAATACCACCTTACCACAAGCACCTCAAGAGGAGGCTTCTCTCAGCTCTAGGTATGTGAGAGGGACCCTGAGTTTGCGGCCTCAAGTGGAATGGACACCACGATGCCCTGACTCGAAATAAGGCCGGATATCCCTGCAGTGACTGGAATGCAGGCTCGTCTTGCATCTCCCAAGACGAAAGGGTGTCTGAATCCCCTGTGGAGACCACAGAGAAAGACCTAGTTCCCCACCTCATCGCGACAGGAGGCCTCACATCCTTTGAAAACTCCAGAGGTACGCGGAGATCAGTGCCTCCAAAGGAGACGATGCCTGACTCCTCGTGAAACTTGATAGGAGACCCAGGATTCCTGTGGCACATGGAAAGGGACCCTTGGTCTCCCGCCTCAGCTGGAGAGGCGTCCCAATTGCCCTGCAAAGCCTCGAGGAGAATCCCGAGTTGTCCCTCGCAACTAGGCAGGAGTCCTGACATGGCTGAACACACACGTGTGTGGAAGGTTCATACCCGTCGTAACTCGAGAATATACCCCAGGTTCCCGCCGCAACTCGAGAAAAACCATGAGACTACCCCCTCGCCGCGAGATGAGGCCCGATTCCCCTGCACTGCGTGCAGAGCAATTCCGTGTTGCACATCACACATGAAAGGAGCCTTGATTTCCTTGATGGCACTCCAGAGAAACCCCAAGAACACTGTTTCAAGGCTAGAGGGATCGTGAGGTCACTGTAGCAACACGAAAGAGCTCCGTGGACCAAGAATCAACACGAGATGAGAGGTTAGTCCCTGGCTTCGACTCCTGAGGAATACCACCTTACCACAAGCACCTCAAGAGGAGGCTTCTCTCAGCTCTAGGTATGTGAGAGGGATCCTGAGTTTGCGGCCTCAAGTGGAATGGACACCGCGATGCCCTGACTCGAAATAAGGCCGGATATCCCTGCAGTGACTTGAATGCAGGCTCCTCTTGCATCTCCCAAGAAGAAAGGATGTCTGAATCCCCTGTGGAGACCACAGAGAAAGACCTAGTTCCCCACCTCATCGCGACCGGAGGCCTCACATCCTTTGAAAACTCCAGAGGTACGCGGAGATCAGTGCCTGCAAAGGAGACGATGCCTGACTCCTCGTGAAACTTGATAGGAGTCCCAGGATTCTTGTGGCACGTGGAAAGGGACCCTTGGTCTCCCGCCTCAGCTGGAGAGGCGTTCCAATTGCCCTGCCAAGCCTCGAGGAGAATCCCGAGTTGTCCCTCGCAACTAGGCAGGAGTCCTGACGTGGATGAACAAACACGTGGGTGGAAGGGCCATCCCCGTCCTAACTCGAGAATATAACCCAGGTTCCCGCCGCAACTCGAGAAAAACCATGAGACTTCCCTCTCGATGCGAGATGAGGCCCGATTCCCCTGTACTGCGTGCAGAGCAATTCCGTCTTGCACATCACACATGAAAGGAGCCTTGATTTCCTTGATGGCACTCCAGAGAAACCCGAAGAACACTGTTTCAAGGATAGAGGGATCCTGAGGTCACTGTAGCAACACGAAAGAACTCTGTGGACCACAAATCAACTCGAAAAGAGAGGTTAGTCCCTGGATTCGTCTCCAGAGGAATACCACCTTACCACAAGCACCTCAAGAGGAGGCTTCTCTCAGCTCTAGGTATGTGAGAGGGTCCCTGAGTTTGCGGCCTCAAGTGGAATGGACACCGCGATGCCCTGACTCGAAATAAGGCCGGATATCCCTGCAGTGACTTCAATGCAGGCTCGTCTTGCATCTCCCAGGACGAAAGGATGTCTGAATCCCCTGTGGAAAGCACAGAGAAAGACTTAGTTCCCCACCTCATCGCGACCGGAGGCCTCACATCCTTTGAAAACTCCAGAGGTACGCGGAGATCAGTGCCTCCAAAGGAGACGATGCCTGACTCCTCGTGACACTTGATAGGAGTCCCAGGATTCCTGTGGCACGTGGAAAGGGACACTTGGTCTCCCGTCTCAGCTGGAGAGGCGTCCCAATTGCCCTGCAAAGCCTCGAGGAGAATCCCGAGTTGTCCCTCGCAACTAGGCAGGAGTCCTGACATGACTGAACACACACGTGTTTGGAAGGGCCATCCCCGTCGTAACTCGAGAATATACCCCAAGTTCCCGCCGCAACTCGAGAAAAACCATGAGACTTCCCCCTCGCCGCGAGATGAGGCCCGATTCCCCTGCACTGCGTGCAGAGCAATTCCGTGTTCCACATCACACATGAAAGGAGCCTTGATTTCCTTGATGGCACTCCAGAGAAACCCCAAGAACACTGTTTCAAGGCTAGAGGGATCCTGAGGTCACTGTAGCAACACGAAAGAGCTCCGAGGACCAAGAATCAACACGAGATGAGAGGTTAGTCCATGGCTTCGACTCCTGAGGAATACCACCTAACCACAAGCACCTCAAGAGGAGGCTTCTCTCAGCTCTAGGTATGTGAGAGGGACCCTGAGTTTGCGGCCTCAAGTGGAATGGACACCGCGATGCCCTGACGCGAAATAAGGCCGGATATCCCTGCAGTGACTTGAATGCAGGCTCGTCTTGCATCTCCCAAGAAGAAAGGATGTCTGAATCCCCTGTGGAGACCACAGAGAAACACCTAGTTCCCCACCTCATCGCGACCGGAGGCCTCACATCCTTTGAAAACTCCAGAGGTACGCGGAGATCAGTGCCTTCAAAGGAGACGATGCCTGACTCCTCGTGAAACTTGATAGGAGTCCCAGGATTCTTGTGGCACGTGGAAAGGGACCCTTGGTCTCCCGCCTCAGCTGGAGAGGCGTTCCAATTGCCCTGCCAAGCCTCGAGGAGAATCCCGAGTTGTCCCTCGCAACTAGGCAGGAGTCCTGACGTGGCTGAACAAACACGTGGGTGGAAGGGCCATCCCCGTCGTAACTCGAGAATATACCCCAGGTTCCCGCCGCAACTCGGGAAAAACCATGAGACTTCCCCCTCGATGCGAGATGAGGCCCAATTCCCCTGTACTGCGTGCACAGCAATTCCGTCTTGCACATCACACATGAAAGGAGCCTTGATTTCCTTGATGGCACTCCAGAGAAACCCCAAGAACACTGTTTCAAGGATAGAGGGATCCTGAGGTCACTGTAGCAACACGAAAGAACTCTGTGGACCAAAAATCAACACGAAAAGAGAGGTTAGTCCCTGGATTAGTCTCCAGAGGAATACCACCTTACCACAAGCACCTCAAGAGGAGGCTTCTCTCAGCTCTAGGTATGTGAGAGAGATCCTGAGTTTGCGGCCTCAAGTGGAATGGACACTGCTATGCCCTGACTCGAAATAAGGCCGGATATCCCTGCAGTGACTTCAATGCAGGCTCGTCTTGCATCTCCCAGGACGAAAGGATGTCTGAATCCCCTGTGGAAAGCACAGAGAAAGACTTAGTTCCCCACCTCATCGCGACCGGAGGCCTCACATCCTTTGAAAACTCCAGAGGTACGCGGAGATCAGTGCCTCCAAAGGAGACGATGCCTGACTCCTCGTGAAACTTGATAGGAGTCCCAGGATTCCTGTGGCACTTGGAAAGGGACACAGGGTCTCCCGCCTCAGCTGGAGAGGCGTCCCAATTGCCCTGCCAAGCCTCGAGGAGAATCCAGAGTTGTCCCTCGCAACTAGGCAGGAGTCCTGACGTGGCTGAACAAACACGTGGGTGGAAGGGCCATCCCCATCCTAACTCGAGAATATACCCCAGGTTCCCGCCGAAACTCGAGAAAAACCATGAGACTTCCCCCTCGCCGCGAGATGAGGCCCGATTCCCCTGCACTGTGTGCAGAGCAATTCCGTGTTGCACATCACACATGAAAGGAGCCTTGATTTCCTTGATGGCACTCCAGAGAAACCCCAACAACACTGTTTCAAGGCTAGAGGGATACTCAGGTCACTGTAGCAACACGAAAGAGCTCCGTGGGCCAAAAATCAACTCGAGATGAGAGATTAGTCCCTGGCTTCGACTCCAGAGGAATACCACCTTACCAGAAGCACCTCAAGAGGAGGCTTCTCTCAGCTCTAGGTATGTGAGAGGGACCCTGAGTTTGCGGCCTCAAGTGGAATGGACTCCGCGATGCCCTGACGCGAAATAAGGCTGGATATCCCTGCAGTGACTTGAATGCAGGCTCGTCTTGCATCTCCCAAGATGAAAGGATGTCTGAATCCCCTGTGGAGACCACAGAGAAAGACCTAGATCCCCACCTCATCGCGACCGGAGGCCTCACATCCTTTGAAAACTCCAGAGGTACGCGGAGATCAGTGGCTCCAAAGGAGACGATGCCTGACTCCTCGTGAAACTTGATAGGAGTCCCAGGATTCTTGTGGCACGTGGAAAGGGACCCTTGGTCTCCCGCCTCAGCTGGAGAGGCGTTCCAATTGCCTGCCAAACCTCGAGGAGAATCCCGAGTTGTCCCTCGCAACTAGGCAGGAGTCCTGACGTGGCTGAACAAACACGTGGGTGGAAGGGCCATCCCCGTCGTAACTCGAGAATATACCCCAGGTTCCCGCCGCAACTCGAGAAAAACCATGAGACTTCCCCCTCGCCGCGAGATGAGGCCCGATTCCCCTGCACTGCGTGCAGAGCAATTCTGTGTTGCACATCACACATGAAAGGAGCGTTGATTTCCTTGATGGCACTCCAGAGAAACCCCAAGAACACTGTTTCAAGGCGAGAGGGATCCTGAGGTCACTGTAGCAACACGAAAGAGCTCCGTGGACCAAAAATCAACTCGAGATGAGAGGTTAGTCCCTGGCTTCGACTCCAGAGGTATACCACCTTACCACAAGCACCTCAAGAGGAGGCTTCTCTCAGCTCTATGTATGTGAGAGGGACCCTGAGTTTGGGGCCTCAAGTGGAATGGACACCGCGATGCCCTGACTCGAAATATGGCCGGATATCCCTGCAGTGACTGGAATGCAGGCTCGTCTTGCATCTCCCAAGACGAAAGGGTGTCTGAATCCCCTGTGGAGACCACAGAGAAAGACCTAGTTCCCCACCTCATCGCGACAGGAGGCCTCAAATCCTTTGAAAACTCCAGAGGTATGCGGAGATCAGTGCCTCCAAAGGAGACGATGCCTGACTCCTCGTGAAACTTGATAGGAGACCCAGGATTCCTGTGGCAAGTGGAAAGGGACCCTTGGTCTCCCGTCTCAGCTGGAGAGGCGTCCCAATTGCCCTGAAAAGCCTCGAGGAGAATCCCGAGTTGTCCCTCGCAACTAGGCAGGAGTCCTGACATGGCTGAACACACACGTGTGTGGAAGGGCCATTCCCGTCGTAACTCGAGAATATACCCCAGGTTCCCGCCGCAACTCGAGAAAAACCATGAGACTTCCCCCTCGCCGCGAGATGAGGCCCGATTCCCCTGCACTGCGTGCAAAGCAATTCCGTGTTGCACATCACACATGAAAGGAGCCTTGATTTCCTGGATGGCACTCCAGAGAAACCCCAAGAACACTGTTTCAAGGCTAGAGGGATCCTGAGGTCACTGTAGCAACACGAAAGAGCTCCGTGGACCAACAATCAACACGAGATGAGAGGTTAGTCCCTGGCTTCGACTCCTGAGGAATACCACCTTACCACAAGCACCTCAAGAGGAGGCTTCTCTCAGCTCTAGGTATGTGAGAGGGATCCTGAGTTTGCGGCCTCAAGTGGAATGGACACCGCGATGCCCTGACTCGAAATAAGGCCGGATATCCCTGCAGTGACTTGAATGCAGGCTCGTCTTGCATCTCCCAAGAAGAAAGGATGTCTGAATCCCCTGTGGAGACCACAGAGAAACACCTACTTCCCCACCTCATCGCGACCGGAGGCCTCACATCCTTTGAAAACTCCAGAGGTACGCGGAGATCAGTGCCTCCAAAGGAGACGATGCCTGACTCCTCGTGAAACTTGATAGGAGTCCCAGGATTCTTGTGGCACGTGGACAGGGACCCTTGGTCTCCCGCCTCAGCTGGAGAGGCGTCCCAATTGCCCTGCCCAGCCTCGATGAGAATCCAGAGTTGTCCCTCGCAACTAGGCAGGAGTCCTGACGTGGCTGAACAAACACGTGGGTGGAAGGGCCATCCCCGTCGTAACTCGAGAATATACCCCAGGTTCCCGCCGCAACTCGAGAAAAACCATGAGACTTCCCCCTCGATGCGAGATGAGGCCCGATTCCCCTGTACTGCGTGCAGAGCAATTCCGTGTTGCACATCACACATGAAAGGAGCCTTGATTTCCTTGATGGCACTCCAGAGAAACCCCAAGAACACTGTTTCAAGGATAGAGGGATCCTGAGGTCACTGTAGCAACACGAAAGAACTCTGTGGACCAAAAATCAACTCGAAAAGAGAGGTTAGTCCCTGGATTCGTCTCCAGAGGAATACCACCTTACCACAAGCACCTGAAGAGGAGGCTTCTCTCAGCTCTAGGTATGTGAGAGGGACCCTTAGTTTGCGGCCTCAAGTGGAATGGACACCGCGATGCCCTGACTCGAAATAAGGCCGGATATCCCTGCAGTGACTTCAATGCAGGCTCGTCTTGCATCTCCCAGGACGAAAGGATGTCTGAATCCCCTGTGGAAAGCACAGAGAAAGACTTAGTTCCCCACCTCATCGCGACCGATAGCCTCACATCCTTTGAAAACTCCAGAGGTACGCGGAGATCAGTGCCTCCAAAGGAGACGATGCCTGACTCCTCGTGAAACTTGATAGGAGTCCCAGGATTCCTGTGGCACTTGGAAAGGGACACTTGGTCTCCCGCCTCAGCTGGAGAGGCGTTCCAATTGCCCTGCCAAGCCGCGAGGAGAATCCAGAGTTGTCCCTCGCAACTAGGCAGGAGTCCTGACATCGCTGAAGAAACACGTGGGTGGAAGGGCCATCCCCGTCGTAACTCGAGAATATACCCCAGGTTCCCGCCGCAACTCGAGAAAAACCATGAGACTTCCCCCTCGCCGCGAGATGAGGCCCGATTCCCCTGCACTGCGTGCAGAGCAATTCCGTGTTGCACATCACACATGAAAGGAGCCTTGATTTCCTTGATGGCACTCCAGAGAAACCCCAAGAACACTGTTTCAAGGCTAGAGGGATCCTGAGGTCACTGTAGCAACACGAAAGAGCTCCGTGGGCCAAAAATCAACTCGAGATGAGAGGTTAGTCCCTGGCCTCGACTCCAGAGGAATACCACCTTACCAGAAGCACCTCAAGAGGAGGCTTCTCTCATCTCTAGGTATGTGAGAGGGACCCTGAGTTTGCGGCCTCAAGTGGAATGGACACCGCGATGCCCTGACGCGAAATAAGGCCGGATATCCCTGCAGTGACTTGAATGCAGGCTCGTCTTGCATCTCCCAAGATGAAAGGATGTCTGAATCCCCTGTGGAGACCACAGAGAAAGACCTAGTTCCCCACCTCATGGCGACCGGAGGCCTCACATCCTTTGAAAACTCCACAGGTACGCGGAGATCAGTGCCTCCAAAGGAGACGATGCCTGACTCCTCGTGAAACTTGATAGGAGTCCCACGATTCCTGTGGCACGTGGAAAGGGACCCTTGGTCTCCCGCCTCAGATGGAGAGGCGTCCCAATTGCCTTGCCAAGCCTCGAGGAGAATCCCGAGTTGTGTCTCGCAACTAGGCAAGAGTCCTGACGTGGATGAACAAACACGTGTGTGGAAGGGCCATCCCCGTCGTAACTCGAGAATATACCCCAGGTTCCCGCCGCAACTCGAGAAAAACCATGAGACTTCCCCCTCGCCGCGAGATGAGGCCCGATTCCCCTGCACTGCGTGCAGAGCAATTCCGTGTTGCACATCACACATGAAAGGAGCCTTGATTTCCTTGATGGCACTCCAGAGAAACCCCAAGAACACTGTTTCAAGGCTAGAGGGATCCTGAGGTCACTGTAGCAACACGAAAGAGCTCCGTGGACCAAGAATCAACACGAGATGAGAGGTTAGTCCCTGGCTTCGACTCCTGAGGAATACCACCTTACCACAAGCACCTCAAGAGGAGGCTTCTCTCAGCTCTAGGTATGTGAGAGGGACCCTGAGTTTGCGGCCTCAAGTGGAATGGACACCGCGATGCCCTGACTCGAAATAAGGCCGGATATCCCTGCAGTGACTTGAATGCAGGCTCGTCTTGCATCTCCCCAGAAGAAAGGATGTCTGAATCCCCTGTGGAGACCACAGAGAAAGACCTAGTTCCCCACCTCATCGCGACCGGAGGCCTCACATCCTTTGAAAACTCCAGAGGTACGCGGAGATCAGTGCCTTCAAAGGAGACGATGCCTGACTCCTCGTGAAACTTGATAGGAGTCCCAGGATTCTTGTGGCACGTGGAAAGGGACCCTTGGTCTCCCGCCTCAGCTGGAGAGGCGTCCCAATTGCCCTGCCAAGCCTCGAGGAGAATCCCGAGTTGTCCCTCGCAACTAGGCAGGAGTCCTGACGTGGCTGAACAAACACGTGGGTGGAAGGGCCATCCCCGTCGTAACTCGAGAATATACCCCAGGTTCCCGCCGCAACTCGAGAAAAACCATGAGACTTCCCCCTCGCCGCGAGATGAGGCCCGATTCCCCTGCACTGCGTGCAGAGCAATTCCGTGTTGCACATCACACATGAAAGGAGCCTTGATTTCCTTGATGGCACTCCAGAGAAACCCCAAGAACACTGTTTCAAGGCTAGAGGGATCCTCAGGTCACTGTAGCAACACGAAAGAGCTCCGTGGGCCAAAAATCAACTCGAGATGAGAGGTTAGTCCCTGGCTTCGACTCCAGAGGAATACCACCTTACCAGAAGCACCTCAAGAGGAGGCTTCTCTCAGCTCTAGGTATGTGAGAGGGACCCTGAGTTTGCGGCCTCAAGTGGAATGGACACCGCGATGCCCTGACGCGAAATAAGGCTGGATATCCCTGCAGTGACTTGAATGCAGGCTCGTCTTGCATCTCCCAAGATGAAAGGATGTCTGAATCCCCTGTGGAGACCACAGAGAAACACCTAGATCCCCACCTCATCGCGACCGGAGGCCTCACATCCTTTGAAAACTCCAGAGGTACGCGGAGATCAGTGCCTCCAAAGGAGACGATGGCTGACTCCTCGTGAAACTTGATAGGAGTCCCAGGATTCTTGTGGCACGTGGAAAGGGACCCTTGGTCTCCCGCCTCAGCTGGAGAGGCGTTCCAATTGCCCTGCCAAGCCTCGAGGAGAATCCCGAGTTGTCCCTCGCAACTAGGCAGGAGTCCTGACGTGGCTGAACAAACACGTGGGTGGAAGGGCCATCCCCGCCGTACCTCGAGAATATACCCCAGGTACCTGCCGCAACTCGAGAAAAACCATGAGACTTCCCCCTCGATGCGAGATGAGGCCCGATTCCCCTGCACTGCGTGCAGAGCAATTCTGTGTTGCACATCACACATGAAAGGAGCCTTGATTTCCTTCATGGCACTCCAGAGAAACCCCAAGAACACTGTTTCAAGGCTAGAGGGATCCTGAGGTCACTGTAGCAACACGAAAGAGCTCCGTGGGCCAAAAATCAACTCGAGATGAGAGGTTAGTCCCTGGCTTCGACTCCAGAGGAACACCACCTTACCACAAGCACCTCAAGAGGAGGCTTCTCTCAGCTCTAGGTATGTGAGAGGGACCCTGAGTTTGCGGCCTCAGGTGGAATGGACACCGCGATGACCTGACTCGAAATAAGGCCGGATATCCCTGCAGTGACTTCAATGCAGGCTCGTCTTGCATCTCCCAAGACGAAAGGGTGTCTGAATCCCCTGTGGAGACCACAGAGAAAGACCTAGTTCCCCACCTCATCGCGACAGGAGGCCTCAAATCCTTTGAAAATTCCAGAGGTATGCGCAGACCAGTGCCTCCAAAGGAGACGATGCCTGACTCCTCGTGAAACTTGATAGGAGACCCAGGATTCCTGTGGCACGTGGAAAGGGACCCTTGGTCTCCCGTCTCAGCTGGAGAGGCGTCCCAATTGCCCTGCAAAGCCTCGAGGAGAATCCCGAGTTGTCCCTCGCAAGTAGGCAGGAGTCCTGACGTCGCTGAAGAAACACGTGGGTGGAAGGGCCATCCCCGTCGTAACTCGAGAATATACCCCAGGTTCCCGCCGCAACTCGAGAAAAACCATGAGACTTCCCCCTCGCCGCGAGATGAGGCCCGATTCCCCTGCACTGCGTGCAGAGCAATTCCGTCTTGCACATCACACATGAAAGGAGCCTTGATTTCCTTGATGGCACTCCAGAGAAACCCCAAGAACACTGTTTCAAGGATAGAGGGATCCTGAGGTCACTGTAGCAACACGAAAGAACTCTGTGGACCAAAAATCAACTCGAAAAGAGAGGTTAGTCCCTGGATTCGTCTCCAGAGGAATACCACCTTACCACAAGCACCTCAAGAGGAGGCTTCTCTCAGCTCTAGGTATGTCAGAGGGACCCTGAGTTTGCGGCCTCAAGTGGAATGGACACCGCGATGCCCTGACTCGAAATAAGGCCGGATATCCCTGCAGTGACTTCAATGCAGGCTCGTCTTGCATCTCCCAGGACGAAAGGATGTCTGAATCCCCTGTGGAAAGCACAGAGAAAGACTTAGTTCCCCACCTCATCGCGACCGATAGCCTCACATCCTTTGAAAACTCCAGAGGTACGCGGAGATCAGTGCCTCCAAAGGAGACGATGCCTGACTCCTCGTGAAACTTGATAGGAGTCCCAGGATTCCTGTGGCACGTGGAAAGGGACACTTGGTCTCCCGCCTCAGCTGGAGAGGCGTCCCAATTGCCCTGCCAAGCCTCGAGGAGAATCCAGAGTTGTCCCTCGCAACGAGGCAGGAGTCCTGACGTCGCTGAAGAAACACGTGGGTGGAAGGGCCATCCCCGTTGTAACTCGAGAATATACCCTAGGTTCCCGCCGCAACTCGAGAAAAACCATGAGACTTCCCCCTCACCGTGAGATGAGACCCGATTCCCCTGCACTGCGTGCAGAGCAATTCCGTCTTGCACATCACACATGAAAGGAGCCTTGATTTCCTTGATGGCACTCCAGAGAAACCCCAAGAACACTGTTTCAAGGCTAGACGGATCCTGAGGTCACTGTAGCAACACGAAAGAGCTCCGTGGGCCAAAAATCAACTCGAGATGAGAGGTTAGTCCCTGGCTTCGACTCCAGAGGAATACCACCTTACCACAAGCACCTCAAGAGGAGGCTTCTCTCAGCTCTAGGTATGTGAGAGGGACCCTGAGTTTGCGGCCTCAAGTGGAATGGACACCGCGATGCCCTGACGCGAAATAAGGCTGGATATCCCTGCAGTGACTTGAATGCAGGCTCGTCTTGCATCTCCCAAGATGAAAGGATGTCTGAATCCCCTGTGGAGACCACAGAGAAAGACCTAGTTCCCCACCTCATCGCGACCGGAGGCCTCACATCCTTTGAAAACTCCAGAGGTACGCGGAGATCAGTACCTCCAAAGGAGACGATGCCTGACTCCTCGTGAAACTTGATAGGAGTCCCAGGATTCCTGTGGCACGTGGAAAGGGACCCTTGGTCTCCCGCCTCAGCTGGAGAGGCGTCCCAATTGCCTTGCCAAGCCTCGAGGAGAATCCCGAGTTGTGTCTCGCAACTAGGCAAGAGTCCTGACGTGGCTGAACAAACACGTGTGTGGAAGGGCCATCCCCGTCGTAACTCGAGAATATACCCCAGGTTCCCGCCGCAACTCGAGAAAAACCATGAGACTTCCCCCTCGCCGCGAGATGAGGCCCGATTCCCCTGCACTGCGTGCAGAGCAATTCTGTGTTGCACATCACACATGAAAGGAGACTTGATTTCCTTGATGGCACTCCAGAGAAACCCCAAGAACACTGTTTCAAGGATAGAGGGATCCTGAGGTCACTGTAGCAACACGAAAGAGCTCCGTGGACCAAAAATCAACTCGAGATGAGAGGTTAGTCCCTGGCTTCGACTCCAGAGGAATACCACCTTACCACAAGCACCTCAAGAGGAGGCTTCTCTCAGCTCTAGGTATGTGAGAGGGACACTGAGTTTGCGGCCTCAAGTGGAATGGACACCGCGATGCCCTGACTCGAAATAAGGCCGGATATCCCTGCAGTGACTGGAATGCAGGCTCGTCTTGCATCTCCCAAGACGAAAGGGTGTCTGAATCCCCTGTGGAGACCACAGAGAAAGACCTAGTTCCCCACCTCATCGCGACAGGAGGCCTCAAATCCTTTGAAAACTCCAGAGGTATGCGGAGATCAGTGCCTCCAAAGGAGACGATGCCTGACTCCTCGTGAAACTTGATAGGAGACCCAGGATTCCTGTGGCACGTGGAAAGGGAACCTTGGTCTCCCGTCTCACCTGGAGAGGCGTCCCAATTGCCCTGCAAAGCCTCGTGGAGAATCCCGAGTTGTCCCTCGCAACTAGGCAGGAGTCCTGACGTCGCTGAAGAAACACGTGGGTGGAAGGGCCATCCCCGTCGTAACTCGAGAATATACCCCAGGTTCCCGCCGCAACTCGAGAAAAACCATGAGACTTCCCCCTCGCCGCGAGATGAGGCCCGATTCCCCTGCACTGCGTGCAGAGCAATTCCGTGTTGCACATCACACATGAAAGGAGCCTTGATTTCCTTGATGGCACTCCAGAGAAACCCCAAGAACACTGTTTCAAGGATAGAGGGATCCTGAGGTCACTGTAGCAACACGAAAGAACTCTGTGGACCAAAAATCAACTCGAAAAGAGAGGTTAGTCCCTGGATTCGTCTCCAGAGGAATACAACCTTACCACAAGCACCTCAAGAGGAGGCTTCTCTCAGCTCTAGGTATGTGAGAGGGACCCTGAGTTTGCGGCCTCAAGTGGAATGGACACCGCGATGCCCTGACTCGAAATAAGGCCGGATATCCCTGCAGTGACTTCAATGCAGGCTCGTCTTGCATCTCCCAGGACGAAAGGATGTCTGAATCCCCTGTGGAAAGCACAGAGAAAGACTTAGTTCCCCACCTCATCGCGACCGATAGCCTCACATCCTTTGAAAACTCCAGAGGTACGCGGAGATCAGTGCCTCCAAAGCAGACGATGCCTGACTCCTCGTGAAACTTGATAGGAGTCCCAGGATTCCTGTGGCACTTGGAAAGGGACACTTGGTCTTCCGCCTCAGCTGGAGAGGCGTCCCAATTGCCCTGCCAAGCCTCGAGGAGAATCCAGAGTTGTCCCTCGCAACTAGGCAGGAGTCCTGACGTCGCTGAAGAAACACGTGGGTGGAAGGGCCATCCCCGTCGTAACTCGAGAATATACCCCAGGTTCCCGCCGTAACTCGAGAAAAACCATGAGACTTCCCCCTCGCCGCGAGATGAGGCCCGATTCCCCTGCACTGCGTGCAGAGCAATTCCGTGTTGCACATCACACATGAAAGGAGCCTTGATTTCCTTGATGGCACTCCAGAGAAACCCCAAGAACACTGTTTCAAGGCTAGAGGGATCCTAAGGTCACTGTAGCAACACGAAAGAGCTCCGTGGGCCAAAAATCAACTCGAGATGAGAGGTTAGTCCCTGGCTTCGACTCCAGAGGAATACCACCTTACCACAAGCACCTCAAGAGGAGGCTTCTCTCAGCTCTAGGTATGTGAGAGGGACCCTGAGTTTGCGGCATCAAGTGGAATGGACACCGCGATGCCCTGACTCGAAATAAGGCCGGATATCCCTGCAGTGACTGGAATGCAGCCTCGTCTTGAATCTCCCAAGACGAAAGGGTGTCTGAATCCCCTGTGGAGACCACAGAGAAAGACCTAGTTCCCCACCTCATCGCGACAGGAGGCCTCAAATCCTTTGAAAACTCCAGAGGTATGCGGAGATCAGTGCCTCCAAAGGAGACAATGCCTGACTCCTCGTGAAACTTGATAGGAGACCCAGGATTCCTGTGGCACGTGGAAAGGGAACCTTGGTCTCCCGTCTCAGCTGGAGAGGCGTGCGAATTGCCCTGCAAAGCCTCGAGGAGAATCCCGAGTTGTCCCTCGCAAGTAGGCAGGAGTCCTGACGTCGCTGAAGAAACACGTGGGTGGAAGGGCCATCCCCGTCGTAACTCGAGAATATACCCCAGGTTCCCGCCGCAACTCGAGAAAAACCATGAGACTTCCCCCTCACCGCGAGATGAGGCCCGATTCCCCTGCACTGCGTGCAGAGCAATTCCGTGTTGCACATCACACATGAAAGGAGCCTTGATTTCCTTGATGGCACTCCAGAGAAACCCCAAGAACACTCTTTCAAGGCTAGAGGGATCCTGAGGTCACTGTAGCAACACGAAAGAGCTCCGTGGACCAAGAATCAACACGAGATGAGAGGTTAGTCCCTGGCTTCGACTTCTGAGGAATACAAGCTTACCACAAGCACCTCAAGAGGAGGCTTCTCTCAGCTCTAGGTATGTGAGAGGGATCCTGAGTTTGTGGCCTCAAGTGGAATGGACACCGCGATGCCCTGACTCGAAATAAGGCCGGATATCCCTGCAGTGACTTCAATGCAGGCTCGTCTTGCATCTCCCAAGATGAAAGGATGTCTGAATCCCCTGTGGAGACCACAGAGAAAGACCTAGTTCCCCACCTCATGGCGACCGGAGGCCTCACATCCTTTGAAAACTCCACAGGTACGCGGAGATCAGTGCCTCCAAAGGAGACGATGCCTGACTCCTCGTGAAACTTGATAGGAGTCCCACGATTCCTGTGGCACGTGGAAAGGGACCCTTGGTCTCCCGCCTCAGATGGAGAGGCGTCCCAATTGCCTTGCCAAGCCTCGAGGAGAATCCCGAGTTGTGTCTCGCAACTAGGCAAGAGTCCTGACGTGGATGAACAAACACGTGTGTGGAAGGGCCATCCCCGTCGTAACTCGAGAATATACCCCAGGTTCCCGCCGCAACTCGAGAAAAACCATGAGACTTCCCCCTCGCCGCGAGATGAGGCCCGATTCCCCTGCACTGCGTGCAGAGCAATTCCGTGTTGCACATCACACATGAAAGGAGCCTTGATTTCCTTGATGGCACTCCAGAGAAACCCCAAGAACACTGTTTCAAGGCTAGAGGGATCCTGAGGTCACTGTAGCAACACGAAAGAGCTCCGTGGACCAAGAATCAACACGAGATGAGAGGTTAGTCCCTGGCTTCGACTCCTGAGGAATACCACCTTACCACAAGCACCTCAAGAGGAGGCTTCTCTCAGCTCTAGGTATGTGAGAGGGACCCTGAGTTTGCGGCCTCAAGTGGAATGGACACCGCGATGCCCTGACTCGAAATAAGGCCGGATATCCCTGCAGTGACTTGAATGCAGGCTCGTCTTGCATCTCCCCAGAAGAAAGGATGTCTGAATCCCCTGTGGAGACCACAGAGAAAGACCTAGTTCCCCACCTCATCGCGACCGGAGGCCTCACATCCTTTGAAAACTCCAGAGGTACGCGGAGATCAGTGCCTTCAAAGGAGACGATGCCTGACTCCTCGTGAAACTTGATAGGAGTCCCAGGATTCTTGTGGCACGTGGAAAGGGACCCTTGGTCTCCCGCCTCAGCTGGAGAGGCGTCCCAATTGCCCTGCCAAGCCTCGAGGAGAATCCCGAGTTGTCCCTCGCAACTAGGCAGGAGTCCTGACGTGGCTGAACAAACACGTGGGTGGAAGGGCCATCCCCGTCGTAACTCGAGAATATACCCCAGGTTCCCGCCGCAACTCGAGAAAAACCATGAGACTTCCCCCTCGCCGCGAGATGAGGCCCGATTCCCCTGCACTGCGTGCAGAGCAATTCCGTGTTGCACATCACACATGAAAGGAGCCTTGATTTCCTTGATGGCACTCCAGAGAAACCCCAAGAACACTGTTTCAAGGCTAGAGGGATCCTGAGGTCACTGTAGCAACACGAAAGAGCTCCGTGGGCCAAAAATCAACTCGAGATGAGAGGTTAGTCCCTGGCTTCGACTCCAGAGGAATACCACCTTACCAGAAGCACCTCAAGAGGAGGCTTCTCTCAGCTCTAGGTATGTGAGAGGGACCCTGAGTTTGCGGCCTCAAGTGGAATGGACACCGCGATGCCCTGACGCGAAATAAGGCTGGATATCCCTGCAGTGACTTGAATGCAGGCTCGTCTTGCATCTCCCAAGATGAAAGGATGTCTGAATCCCCTGTGGAGACCACAGAGAAACACCGAGATCCCCACCTCATCGCGACCGGAGGCCTCACATCCTTTGAAAACTCCAGAGGTACGCGGAGATCAGTGCCTCCAAAGGAGACGATGGCTGACTCCTCGTGAAACTTGATAGGAGTCCCAGGATTCTTGTGGCACGTGGAAAGGGACCCTTGGTCTCCCGCCTCAGCTGGAGAGGCGTTCCAATTGCCCTGCCAAGCCTCGAGGAGAATCCCGAGTTGTCCCTCGCAACTAGGCAGGAGTCCTGACGTGGCTGAACAAACACGTGGGTGGAAGGGCCATCCCCGCCGTACCTCGAGAATATACCCCAGGTACCTGCCGCAACTCGAGAAAAACCATGAGACTTCCCCCTCGATGCGAGATGAGGCCCGATTCCCCTGCACTGCGTGCAGAGCAATTCTGTGTTGCACATCACACATGAAAGGAGCCTTGATTTCCTTCATGGCACTCCAGAGAAACCCCAAGAACACTGTTTCAAGGCTAGAGGGATCCTGAGGTCACTGTAGCAACACGAAAGAGCTCCGTGGGCCAAAAATCAACTCGAGATGAGAGGTTAGTCCCTGGCTTCGACTCCAGAGGAACACCACCTTACCACAAGCACCTCAAGAGGAGGCTTCTCTCAGCTCTAGGTATGTGAGAGGGACCCTGAGTTT
The DNA here is from genome assembly GCF_910594005.1 of Cervus elaphus. NCBI lineage: Eukaryota > Metazoa > Chordata > Mammalia > Artiodactyla > Cervidae > Cervus > Cervus elaphus. The sequence continues at coordinate 6,775,825 of NC_057834.1, read as the reverse complement.
GCGGCCTCAGGTGGAATGGACACCGCGATGACCTGACTCGAAATAAGGCCGGATATCCCTGCAGTGACTTCAATGCAGGCTCGTCTTGCATCTCCCAAGACGAAAGGGTGTCTGAATCCCCTGTGGAGACCACAGAGAAAGACCTAGTTCCCCACCTCATCGCGACAGGAGGCCTCAAATCCTTTGAAAATTCCAGAGGTATGCGCAGACCAGTGCCTCCAAAGGAGACGATGCCTGACTCCTCGTGAAACTTGATAGGAGACCCAGGATTCCTGTGGCACGTGGAAAGGGACCCTTGGTCTCCCGTCTCAGCTGGAGAGGCGTCCCAATTGCCCTGCAAAGCCTCGAGGAGAATCCCGAGTTGTCCCTCGCAAGTAGGCAGGAGTCCTGACGTCGCTGAAGAAACACGTGGGTGGAAGGGCCATCCCCGTCGTAACTCGAGAATATACCCCAGGTTCCCGCCGCAACTCGAGAAAAACCATGAGACTTCCCCCTCGCCGCGAGATGAGGCCCGATTCCCCTGCACTGCGTGCAGAGCAATTCCGTCTTGCACATCACACATGAAAGGAGCCTTGATTTCCTTGATGGCACTCCAGAGAAACCCCAAGAACACTGTTTCAAGGATAGAGGGATCCTGAGGTCACTGTAGCAACACGAAAGAACTCTGTGGACCAAAAATCAACTCGAAAAGAGAGGTTAGTCCCTGGATTCGTCTCCAGAGGAATACCACCTTACCACAAGCACCTCAAGAGGAGGCTTCTCTCAGCTCTAGGTATGTCAGAGGGACCCTGAGTTTGCGGCCTCAAGTGGAATGGACACCGCGATGCCCTGACTCGAAATAAGGCCGGATATCCCTGCAGTGACTTCAATGCAGGCTCGTCTTGCATCTCCCAGGACGAAAGGATGTCTGAATCCCCTGTGGAAAGCACAGAGAAAGACTTAGTTCCCCACCTCATCGCGACCGATAGCCTCACATCCTTTGAAAACTCCAGAGGTACGCGGAGATCAGTGCCTCCAAAGGAGACGATGCCTGACTCCTCGTGAAACTTGATAGGAGTCCCAGGATTCCTGTGGCACGTGGAAAGGGACACTTGGTCTCCCGCCTCAGCTGGAGAGGCGTCCCAATTGCCCTGCCAAGCCTCGAGGAGAATCCAGAGTTGTCCCTCGCAACGAGGCAGGAGTCCTGACGTCGCTGAAGAAACACGTGGGTGGAAGGGCCATCCCCGTTGTAACTCGAGAATATACCCTAGGTTCCCGCCGCAACTCGAGAAAAACCATGAGACTTCCCCCTCACCGTGAGATGAGACCCGATTCCCCTGCACTGCGTGCAGAGCAATTCCGTCTTGCACATCACACATGAAAGGAGCCTTGATTTCCTTGATGGCACTCCAGAGAAACCCCAAGAACACTGTTTCAAGGCTAGACGGATCCTGAGGTCACTGTAGCAACACGAAAGAGCTCCGTGGGCCAAAAATCAACTCGAGATGAGAGGTTAGTCCCTGGCTTCGACTCCAGAGGAATACCACCTTACCACAAGCACCTCAAGAGGAGGCTTCTCTCAGCTCTAGGTATGTGAGAGGGACCCTGAGTTTGCGGCCTCAAGTGGAATGGACACCGCGATGCCCTGACGCGAAATAAGGCTGGATATCCCTGCAGTGACTTGAATGCAGGCTCGTCTTGCATCTCCCAAGATGAAAGGATGTCTGAATCCCTGTGGAGACCACAGAGAAAGACCTAGTTCCCCACCTCATCGCGACCGGAGGCCTCACATCCTTTGAAAACTCCAGAGGTACGCGGAGATCAGTACCTCCAAAGGAGACGATGCCTGACTCCTCGTGAAACTTGATAGGAGTCCCAGGATTCCTGTGGCACGTGGAAAGGGACCCTTGGTCTCCCGCCTCAGCTGGAGAGGCGTCCCAATTGCCTTGCCAAGCCTCGAGGAGAATCCCGAGTTGTGTCTCGCAACTAGGCAAGAGTCCTGACGTGGCTGAACAAACACGTGTGTGGAAGGGCCATCCCCGTCGTAACTCGAGAATATACCCCAGGTTCCCGCCGCAACTCGAGAAAAACCATGAGACTTCCCCCTCGCCGCGAGATGAGGCCCGATTCCCCTGCACTGCGTGCAGAGCAATTCTGTGTTGCACATCACACATGAAAGGAGACTTGATTTCCTTGATGGCACTCCAGAGAAACCCCAAGAACACTGTTTCAAGGATAGAGGGATCCTGAGGTCACTGTAGCAACACGAAAGAGCTCCGTGGACCAAAAATCAACTCGAGATGAGAGGTTAGTCCCTGGCTTCGACTCCAGAGGAATACCACCTTACCACAAGCACCTCAAGAGGAGGCTTCTCTCAGCTCTAGGTATGTGAGAGGGACCCTGAGTTTGCGGCCTCAAGTGGAATGGACACCGCGATGCCCTGACTCGAAATAAGGCCGGATATCCCTGCAGTGACTGGAATGCAGGCTCGTCTTGCATCTCCCAAGACGAAAGGGTGTCTGAATCCCCTGTGGAGACCACAGAGAAAGACCTAGTTCCCCACCTCATCGCGACAGGAGGCCTCAAATCCTTTGAAAACTCCAGAGGTATGCGGAGATCAGTGCCTCCAAAGGAGACGATGCCTGACTCCTCGTGAAACTTGATAGGAGACCCAGGATTCCTGTGGCACGTGGAAAGGGAACCTTGGTCTCCCGTCTCACCTGGAGAGGCGTCCCAATTGCCCTGCAAAGCCTCGTGGAGAATCCCGAGTTGTCCCTCGCAACTAGGCAGGAGTCCTGACGTCGCTGAAGAAACACGTGGGTGGAAGGGCCATCCCCGTCGTAACTCGAGAATATACCCCAGGTTCCCGCCGCAACTCGAGAAAAACCATGAGACTTCCCCCTCGCCGCGAGATGAGGCCCGATTCCCCTGCACTGCGTGCAGAGCAATTCCGTGTTGCACATCACACATGAAAGGAGCCTTGATTTCCTTCATGGCACTCCAGAGAAACCCCAAGAACACTGTTTCAAGGATAGAGGGATCCTGAGGTCACTGTAGCAACACGAAAGAACTCTGTGGACCAAAAATCAACTCGAAAAGAGAGGTTAGTCCCTGGATTCGTCTCCAGAGGAATACAACCTTACCACAAGCACCTCAAGAGGAGGCTTCTCTCAGCTCTAGGTATGTGAGAGGGACCCTGAGTTTGCGGCCTCAAGTGGAATGGACACCGCGATGCCCTGACTCGAAATAAGGCCGGATATCCCTGCAGTGACTTCAATGCAGGCTCGTCTTGCATCTCCCAGGACGAAAGGATGTCTGAATCCCCTGTGGAAAGCACAGAGAAAGACTTAGTTCCCCACCTCATCGCGACCGATAGCCTCACATCCTTTGAAAACTCCAGAGGTACGCGGAGATCAGTGCCTCCAAAGCAGACGATGCCTGACTCCTCGTGAAACTTGATAGGAGTCCCAGGATTCCTGTGGCACTTGGAAAGGGACACTTGGTCTTCCGCCTCAGCTGGAGAGGCGTCCCAATTGCCCTGCCAAGCCTCGAGGAGAATCCAGAGTTGTCCCTCGCAACTAGGCAGGAGTCCTGACGTCGCTGAAGAAACACGTGGGTGGAAGGGCCATCCCCGTCGTAACTCGAGAATATACCCCAGGTTCCCGCCGTAACTCGAGAAAAACCATGAGACTTCCCCCTCGCCGCGAGATGAGGCCCGATTCCCCTGCACTGCGTGCAGAGCAATTCCGTGTTGCACATCACACATGAAAGGAGCCTTGATTTCCTTGATGGCACTCCAGAGAAACCCCAAGAACACTGTTTCAAGGCTAGAGGGATCCTAAGGTCACTGTAGCAACACGAAAGAGCTCCGTGGGCCAAAAATCAACTCGAGATGAGAGGTTAGTCCCTGGCTTCGACTCCAGAGGAATACCACCTTACCACAAGCACCTCAAGAGGAGGCTTCTCTCAGCTCTAGGTATGTGAGAGGGACCCTGAGTTTGCGGCATCAAGTGGAATGGACACCGCGATGCCCTGACTCGAAATAAGGCCGGATATCCCTGCAGTGACTGGAATGCAGCCTCGTCTTGAATCTCCCAAGACGAAAGGGTGTCTGAATCCCCTGTGGAGACCACAGAGAAAGACCTAGTTCCCCACCTCATCGCGACAGGAGGCCTCAAATCCTTTGAAAACTCCAGAGGTATGCGGAGATCAGTGCCTCCAAAGGAGACAATGCCTGACTCCTCGTGAAACTTGATAGGAGACCCAGGATTCCTGTGGCACGTGGAAAGGGAACCTTGGTCTCCCGTCTCAGCTGGAGAGGCGTGCGAATTGCCCTGCAAAGCCTCGAGGAGAATCCCGAGTTGTCCCTCGCAAGTAGGCAGGAGTCCTGACGTCGCTGAAGAAACACGTGGGTGGAAGGGCCATCCCCGTCGTAACTCGAGAATATACCCCAGGTTCCCGCCGCAACTCGAGAAAAACCATGAGACTTCCCCCTCACCGCGAGATGAGGCCCGATTCCCCTGCACTGCGTGCAGAGCAATTCCGTGTTGCACATCACACATGAAAGGAGCCTTGATTTCCTTGATGGCACTCCAGAGAAACCCCAAGAACACTCTTTCAAGGCTAGAGGGATCCTGAGGTCACTGTAGCAACACGAAAGAGCTCCGTGGACCAAGAATCAACACGAGATGAGAGGTTAGTCCCTGGCTTCGACTTCTGAGGAATACAAGCTTACCACAAGCACCTCAAGAGGAGGCTTCTCTCAGCTCTAGGTATGTGAGAGGGATCCTGAGTTTGTGGCCTCAAGTGGAATGGACACCGCGATGCCCTGACTCGAAATAAGGCCGGATATCCCTGCAGTGACTTCAATGCAGGCTCGTCTTGCATCTCCCAAGAAGAAAGGATGTCTGAATCCCCTGTGGAGACCACAGAGAAACACCTAGTTCCCCACCTCATCGCGACCGGAGGCCTCACATCCTTTGAAAACTCCAGAGGTACGCGGAGATCAGTGCCTCCAAAGGAGACGATGCCTGACTCCTCGTGAAACTTGATAGGAGTCCCAGGATTCTTGTGGCACGTGGAAAGGGACCCTTGGTCTCCCGCCTCAGCTGGAGAGGCGTTCCAATTGCCCTGCCAAGCCTCGAGGAGAATCCCGAGTTGTCCCTCGCAACTAGGCAGGAGTCCTGACGTGGCTGAACAAACACGTGGGTGGAAGGGCCATCCCCGTCGTAACTCGAGAATATACCCCAGGTTCCCGCCGCAACTCGAGAAAAACCATGAGACTTCCCCCTCGCCGCGAGATGAGGCCCGATTCCCCTGCACTGCGTGCAGAGCAATTCCTTGTTGCACATCACACATGAAAGGAGCCTTGATTTCCTTGATGGCACTCCAGAGAAACCCCAAGAACACTGTTTCAAGGCTAGAGGGATCCTGAGGTCACTGTAGCAACATGAAAGAACTCTGTGGACCAAAAATCAACTCGAAAAGAGAGGTTAGTACCTGGATTCGTCTCCAGAGGAATACCACCTTACCACAAGCACGTCAAGAGGAGGCTTCTCTCAGCTCTAGGTATGTGAGAGGGACCCTGAATTTGCGGCCTCAAGTGGAATGGACACCGCGATGCCCTGTCTCGAAATAAGGCCGGATATCCCTGCAGTGACTTCAATGCAGGCTCGTCTTGCATCTCCCAGGACGAAAGGATGTCTGAATCCCCTGTGGGAAGCACAGAGAAAGACTTAGTTCCCCACTTCATCGCGACCAATAGCCTCACATCCTTTGAAAACTCCAGAGGTACGCGGAGATCAGTGCCTCGAAAGCAGACGATACCTGACTCCTCGTGAAACTTGATAGGAGTCCCATGATTCCTGTGGCACTTGGAAAGGGACACTTGGTCTCCCGCCTCAGCTGGAGAGGCGTCCCAATTGCCCTGCCAAGCCTCGAGGAGAATCCAGAGTTGTCCCTCGCAACTAGGCAGGAGTCCTGACGTCGCTGAAGAAACACGTGGGTGGAAGGGCCATCCCCGTCGTAACTCGAGAATATACCCCAGGTTCCCGCCGCAACTCGAGAAAAACCATGAGACTTCCCCCTCGCCGCGAGATGAGGCCCGATTCCCCTGCACTGCGTGCAGAGCAATTCCGTGTTGCACATCACACATGAAAGGAGCCTTGATTTCCTTGATGGCACTCCAGAGAAACCCCAAGAACACTGTTTCAAGGCTAGAGGGATCCTGAGGTCACTGTAGCAACACGAAAGAGCTCCGTGGGCCAAAAATCAACTCGAGATGAGAGGTTAGTCCCTGGCTTCGACTCCAGAGGAATACCACCTTACCACAAGCACCTCAAGAGGAGGCTTCTCTCACCTCTAGGTATGTGAGAGGGACCCTGAGTTTGCGGCCTCAAGTGGAATGGACACCACGATGCCCTGACTCGAAATAAGGCCGGATATCCCTGCAGTGACTGGAATGCAGGCTCGTCTTGCATCTCCCAAGACGAAAGGGTGTCTGAATCCCCTGTGGAGACCACAGAGAAAGACCTAGTTCCCCACCTCATCGCGACAGGAGGCCTCACATCCTTTGAAAACTCCAGAGGTATGCGGAGATCAGTGCCTCCAAAGGAGACGATGCCTGACTCCTCGTGAAACTTGATAGGAGACCCAGGATTCCTGTGGCACGTGGAAAGGGACCCTTGGTCTCCCGTCTCAGCTGGAGAGGCGTCCGAATTGCCCTGCAAAGCCTCGAGGAGAATCCCGAGTTGTCCCTCGCAAGTAGGCAGGAGTCCTGACGTCGCTGAAGAAACACGTGTGTGGAAGGGCCATCCCCGTCGTAACTCGAGAATATACCCCAGGTTCCCGCCGCAACTCGAGAAAAACCATGAGACTTCCCCCTCGATGCGAGATGAGGCCCGATTCCACTGTACTGCGTGCAGAGTAATTCCGTCTTGCACATCACACATGAAAGGAGCCTTGATTTCCTTGATGCCACTCCAGAGAAAACCCAAGAACACTGTTTCAAGGATAGAGGGATCCTGAGGTCTCTGTAGCAACACGAAAGACCTCTGTGGACCAAAAATCAACTCGAAAAGAGAGGTTAGTCCCTGGATTCGACTCCAGAGGAATACCACCTTACCACAAGCACCTCAAGAGGAGGCTTCTCTCAGCTCTAGGTATGTGAGAGGGACCCTGAGTTTGCAGCCTCAAGTGGAATGGACACCGCGATGCCCTGACTCGAAATAAGGCCGGATATCCCTGCAGTGACTTCAATGCAGGCTCGTCTTGTATCTCCCAGGACGAAAGGATGTCTGAATCCTCTGTGGAAAGCACAGAGAAAGACTTAGTTCCCCACCTCATCGCGACCGGAGGCCTCACATCCTTTGAAAACTCCAGAGGTACGCGGAGATCAGTGCCTCCAAAGGAGACGATGCCTGACTCCTCGTGAAACTTGATAGGAGTCCCAGGATTCCTGTGGCACGTGGAAAGGGACACTTGGTCTCCCGCCTCAGCTGGAGAGGCGTCCCAATTGCCTTGCCAAGCCTCGAGGAGAATCCCGAGTTGTGTCTCGCAACTAGGCAAGAGTCCTGACGTTGCTGAACAAACACGTGTGTGGAAGGGCCATCCCCGTTGTAACTCGAGAATATACCCCAGGTTCCCGCCGCAACTCGAGAAAAACCATGAGACTTCCCCCTCGCCGCGAGATGAGGCCCGATTCCCCTGCACTGCGTGCAGAGCAATTCCGCCTTGCACATCACACATGAAAGGAGCCTTGATTTCCTTGATGGCACTCCAGAGAAACCCCAAGAACACTGTTTCAAGGATAGAGGGATCCTGAGGTCACTGTAGCAACACGAAAGAACTCTGTGGACCAAAAATCAACTGGAAAAGAGAGGTTAGTCCCTGGATTCGTCTCCAGAGGAATACCACCTTACCACAAGCACCTCAAGAGGAGGCTTCTCTCAGCTCTAGGTATGTGAGAGGGACCCTGAGTTTGCGGCCTCAAGTGGAATGGACACCGCGATGCACTGACGCGAAATAAGGCTGGATATCCCTGCAGTGACTTGAATGCAGGCTCGTCTTGCATCTCCCATGATGAAAGGATGTCTGAATCCCCTGTGGAGACCACAGAGAAAGACCTAGTTCCCCACCTCATCGCGACCGGAGGCCTCACATCCTTTGAAAACTCCAGAGGTACGCGGAGATCAGTGCCTCCAAAGGAGACGATGCCTGACTCCTCGTGAAACTTGATAGGAGTCCCAGGATTCCTGTGGCACGTGGAAAGGGACCCTTGGTCTCCCGCCTCAGCTGGAGAGGCGTCCCAATTGCCTTGCCAAGCCTCGAGGAGAATCCCGAGTTGTGTCTCGCAACTAGGCAAGAGTCCTGACGTGGCTGAACAAACACGTGTGTGGAAGGGCCATCCCCATCGTAACTCGAGAATATACCCCAGGTTCCCGCCGCAACTCGAGAAAAACCATGAGACTTCCCCCTCGCCGCGAGATGAGGCCCGATTCCCCTGCACTGCGTGCAGAGCAATTCTGTGTTGCACATCACACATGAAAGGAGCCTTGATTTCCTTCATGGCACTGCAGAGAAACCCCAAGAACACTGTTTCAAGGCTAGAGGGATCCTGAGGTCACTGTAGCAACACGAAAGAGCTCCGTTGACCAAAAATCAACTCGAGATGAGAGGTTAGTCCCTGGCTTCGACTCCAGAGGAATACCACCTTACCACAAGCACCTCAAGAGGAGGCTTCTCTCACCTCTACGTACGTGAGAGGGACCCTGAGTTTGCGGCCTCAAGTGGAATGGACACCGCGATGCCCTGACTCGAAATAAGGCCGGATATCCCTGCAGTGACTTGAATGCAGGCTCGTCTTGCATCTCCCAAGACGAAAGGGTGTCTGAATCAACTGTGGAGACCACAGAGAAAGACATAGTTCCCCACCTCATCGCGACAGGAGGCCTCAAATCCTTTGAAAACTCCAGAGGTATGTGGAGATCAGTGCCTCCAAAGGAGACGATGCCTGACTCCTCGTGAAACTTGATAGGAGTCCCAGGATTCCTGTGGCACGTGGAAAGGGACCCTTGGTCTCCCGTCTCAGCTGGAGAGGCGTCCCAATTGCCCTGCAAAGCCTCGAGGAGAATCCCGAGTTGACCCTCGCAAGTAGGCAGGAGTCCTGACATGGCTGAACACACACGTGTGTGGAAGGGCCATCCCCGTCGTAACTCGAGAATATACCCCAGGTTCCCGCCGCAACTCGAGAAAAACCATGAGACTTCCCCCTTGATGCGAGATGAGGCCCGATTCCCCTGTACTGCGTGCAGAGCAATTCCGTCTTGCACATCACACATGAAAGGAGCCTTGATTTCCTTGCTGGCACTCCAGAGAAACCCCAAGAACACTGTTTCAAGGCTAGAGGGATCCTGAGGTCACTGTAGCAACACGAAAGATCTCTGTGGACCAAAAATCAACTCGAAAAGAGAGGTTAGTCCCTGGATTCGTCTCCAGAGGAATACCACCTTACCACAAGCACCTCAAGAGGAGGCTTCTCTCAGCTCTAGGTATGTGAGAGGGACCCTGATTTTGCGGCCTCAAGTGGAATGGACACCGTGATGCCCTGACTCGAAATAAGGCCGGATATCCCAGCAGTGACTTCAATGCAGGCTCGTCTTGCATCTCCCAGGACGAAAGGATGTCTGAATCCCCTGTGGAAAGCACAGAGAAAGACTTAGTTCCCCACCTCATCGCGACCGGAGGCCTCACATCCTTTGAAAACTCCAGAGGTACGCGGAGATCAGTGCCTCCAAAGGAGACGATGCCTGACTCCTCGTGAAACTTGATAGGAGTCCCAGGATTCCTGTGGCACTTGGAAAGGGACACAGGGTCTCCCGCCTCAGCTGGAGAGGCGTCCCAATTGCCCTGCCAAGCCTCGAGGAGAATCCAGAATTGTCCCTCGCAACTAGGCAGGAGTCCTGACATGGCTGAACACACACGTGGGTGGAAGGGCCATCCCCATCCTAACTCGAGAATATACCCCAGGTTCCCGCCGAAACTCGAGAAAAACCATGAGACTTCCCCCTCGCCGCGAGATGAGGCCCGATTCCCCTGCACTGCGTGCAGAGCAATTCCGTGTTGCACATCACACATGAAAGGAGCCTTGATTTCCTTGATGGCACTCCAGAGAAACCCCAACAACACTGTTTCAAGGCTAGAGGGATCCTCAGGTCACTGTAGCAACACGAAAGAGCTCCGTGGGCCAAAAATCAACTCGAGATGAGAGGTTAGTCCCTGGCTTCGACTCCAGAGGAATACCACCTTACCACAAGCACCTCAAGAGGAGGCTTCTCTCAGCTCTAGGTATGTGAGAGGGACCCTGAGTTTGCGGCCTCAAGTGGAATGGACTCCGCGATGCCCTGACGCGAAATAAGGCTGGATATCCCTGCAGTGACTTGAATGCAGGCTCGTCTTGCATCTCCCAAGATGAAAGGATGTCTGAATCCCCTGTGGAGACCACAGAGAAAGACCTAGATCCCCACCTCATCGCGACCGGAGGCCTCACATCCTTTGAAAACTCCAGAGGTACGCGGAGATCAGTGCCTCCAAAGGAGACGATGCCTGACTCCTCGTGAAACTTGATAGGAGTCCCAGGATTCTTGTGGCACGTGGAAAGGGACCCTTGGTCTCCCGCCTCAGCTGGAGAGGCGTTCCAATTGCCTGCCAAACCTCGAGGAGAATCCCGAGTTGTCCCTCGCAACTAGGCAGGAGTCCTGACGTGGCTGAACAAACACGTGGGTGGAAGGGCCATCCCCGTCGTAACTCGAGAATATACCCCAGGTTCCCGCCGCAACTCGAGAAAAACCATGAGACTTCCCCCTCGCCGCGAGATGAGGCCCGATTCCCCTGCACTGCGTGCAGAGCAATTCTGTGTTGCACATCACACATGAAAGGAGAGTTGATTTCCTTGATGGCACTCCAGAGAAACCCCAAGAACACTGTTTCAAGGCTAGAGGGATCCTGAGGTCACTGTAGCAACACGAAAGAGCTCCGTGGACCCAAAATCAACTCGAGATGAGAGGTTAGTCCCTGGCTTCGACTCCAGAGGTATACCACCTTACCACAAGCACCTCAAGAGGAGGCTTCTCTCAGCTCTAGGTATGTGAGAGGGACCCTGAGTTTGGGGCCTCAAGTGGAATGGACACCGCGATGCCCTGACTCGAAATAAGGCCGGATATCCCTGCAGTGACTGGAATGCAGGCTCGTCTTGCATCTCCCAAGACGAAAGGGTGTCTGAATCCCCTGTGGAGACCACAGAGAAAGACCTAGTTCCCCACCTCATCGCGACAGGAGGCCTCAAATCCTTTGAAAACTCCAGAGGTATGCGGAGATCAGTGCCTCCAAAGGAGACGATGCCTGACTCCTCGTGAAACTTGATAGGAGACCCAGGATTCCTGTGGCAAGTGGAAAGGGACCCTTGGTCTCCCGTCTCAGCTGTAGAGGCGTCCCAATTGCCCTGCAAAGCCTCGAGGAGAATCCCGAGTTGTCCCTCGCAACTAGGCAGGAGTCCTGACATGGCTGAACACACACGTGTGTGGAAGGGCCATCCCCGTCGTAACTCGAGAATATACCCCAGGTTCCCGCCGCAACTCGAGAAAAACCATGAGACTTCCCCCTCGCCGCGAGATGAGGCCCGATTCCCCTGCACTGCGTGCAAAGCAATTCCGTGTTGCACATCACACATGAAAGGAGCCTTGATTTCCTTGATGGCACTCCAGAGAAACCCCAAGAACACTGTTTCAAGGCTAGAGGGATCCTGAGGTCACTGTAGCAACACGAAAGAGCTCCGTGGACCAACAATCAACACGAGATGAGAGGTTAGTCCCTGGCTTCGACTCCTGAGGAATACCACCTTACCACAAGCACCTCAAGAGGAGGCTTCTCTCAGCTCTAGGTATGTGAGAGGGATCCTGAGTTTGCGGCCTCAAGTGGAATGGACACCGCGATGCCCTGACTCGAAATAAGGCCGGATATCCCTGCAGTGACTTGAATGCAGGCTCGTCTTGCATCTCCCAAGAAGAAAGGATGTCTGAATCCCCTGTGGAGACCACAGAGAAACACCTACTTCCCCACCTCATCGCGACCGGAGGCCTCACATCCTTTGAAAACTCCAGAGGTACGCGGAGATCAGTGCCTCCAAAGGAGACGATGCCTGACTCCTCGTGAAACTTGATAGGAGTCCCAGGATTCTTGTGGCACGTGGACAGGGACCCTTGGTCTCCCGCCTCAGCTGGAGAGGCGTCCCAATTGCCCTGCCAAGCCTCGAGGAGAATCCAGAGTTGTCCCTCGCAACTAGGCAGGAGTCCTGACGTGGCTGAACAAACACGTGGGTGGAAGGGCCATCCCCGTCGTAACTCGAGAATATACCCCAGGTTCCCGCCGCAACTCGAGAAAAACCATGAGACTTCCCCCTCGATGCGAGATGAGGCCCGATTCCCCTGTACTGCGTGCAGAGCAATTCCGTGTTGCACATCACACATGAAAGGAGCCTTGATTTCCTTGATGGCACTCCAGAGAAACCCCAAGAACACTGTTTCAAGGATAGAGGGATCCTGAGGTCACTGTAGCAACACGAAAGAACTCTGTGGACCAAAAATCAACTCGAAAAGAGAGGTTAGTCCCTGGATTCGTCTCCAGAGGAATACCACCTTACCACAAGCACCTGAAGAGGAGGCTTCTCTCAGCTCTAGGTATGTGAGAGGGACCCTTAGTTTGCGGCCTCAAGTGGAATGGACACCGCGATGCCCTGACTCGAAATAAGGCCGGATATCCCTGCAGTGACTTCAATGCAGGCTCGTCTTGCATCTCCCAGGACGAAAGGATGTCTGAATCCCCTGTGGAAAGCACAGAGAAAGACTTAGTTCCCCACCTCATCGCGACCGATAGCCTCACATCCTTTGAAAACTCCAGAGGTACGCGGAGATCAGTGCCTCCAAAGGAGACGATGCCTGACTCCTCGTGAAACTTGATAGGAGTCCCAGGATTCCTGTGGCACTTGGAAAGGGACACTTGGTCTCCCGCCTCAGCTGGAGAGGCGTCCCAATTTCCCTGCCAAGCCGCGAGGAGAATCCAGAGTTGTCCCTCGCAACTAGGCAGGAGTCCTGACATCGCTGAAGAAACACGTGGGTGGAAGGGCCATCCCCGTCGTAACTCGAGAATATACCCCAGGTTCCCGCCGCAACTCGAGAAAAACCATGAGACTTCCCCCTCGCCGCGAGATGAGGCCCGATTCCCCTGCACTGCGTGCAGAGCAATTCCGTGTTGCACATCACACATGAAAGGAGCCTTGATTTCCTTGATGGCACTCCAGAGAAACCCCAAGAACACTGTTTCAAGGCTAGAGGGATCCTGAGGTCACTGTAGCAACACGAAAGAGCTCCGTGGGCCAAAAATCAACTCGAGATGAGAGGTTAGTCCCTGGCCTCGACTCCAGAGGAATACCACCTTACCAGAAGCACCTCAAGAGGAGGCTTCTCTCATCTCTAGGTATGTGAGAGGGACCCTGAGTTTGCGGCCTCAAGTGGAATGGACACCGCGATGCCCTGACGCGAAATAAGGCCGGATATCCCTGCAGTGACTTGAATGCAGGCTCGTCTTGCATCTCCCAAGATGAAAGGATGTCTGAATCCCCTGTGGAGACCACAGAGAAAGACCTAGTTCCCCACCTCATGGCGACCGGAGGCCTCACATCCTTTGAAAACTCCGCAGGTACGCGGAGATCAGTGCCTCCAAAGGAGACGATGCCTGACTCCTCGTGAAACTTGATAGGAGTCCCAGGATTCCTGTGGCACGTGGAAAGGGACCCTTGGTCTCCCGCCTCAGATGGACAGGCGTCCCAATTGCCTTGCCAAGCCTCGAGGAGAATCCCGAGTTGTGTCTCGCAACTAGGCAAGAGTCCTGACGTGGATGAACAAACACGTGTGTGGAAGGGCCATCCCCGTCGTAACTCGAGAATATACCCCAGGTTCCCGCCGCAACTCGAGAAAAACCATGAGACTTCCCCCTCGCCGCGAGATGAGGCCCGATTCCCCTGCACTGCGTGCAGAGCAATTCCGTGTTGCACATCACACATGAAAGGAGCCTTGATTTCCTTGATGGCACTCCAGAGAAACCCCAAGAACACTGTTTCAAGGCTAGAGGGATCCTGAGGTCACTGTAGCAACACGAAAGAGCTCCGTGGACCAAGAATCAACACGAGATGAGAGGTTAGTCCCTGGCTTCGACTCCTGAGGAATACCACCTTACCACAAGCACCTCAAGAGGAGGCTTCTCTCAGCTCTAGGTATGTGAGAGGGATCCTGAGTTTGCGGCCTCAAGTGGAATGGACACCGCGATGCCCTGACTCGAAATAAGGCCGGATATCCCTGCAGTGATTTGAATGCAGGCTCGTCTTGCATCTCCCCAGAAGAAAGGATGTCTGAATCCCCTGTGGAGACCACAGAGAAAGACCTAGTTCCCCACCTCATCGCGACCGGAGGCCTCACATCCTTTGAAAACTCCAGAGGTACGCGGAGATCAGTGCCTTCAAAGGAGACGATGCCTGACTCCTCGTGAAACTTGATAGGAGTCCCAGGATTCTTGTGGCACGTGGAAAGGGACCCTTGGTCTCCCGCCTCAGCTGGAGAGGCGTCCCAATTGCCCTGCCAAGCCTCGAGGAGAATCCCGAGTTGTCCCTCGCAACTAGGCAGGAGTCCTGACGTGGCTGAACAAACACGTGGGTGGAAGGGCCATCCCCATCCTAACTCGAGAATATACCCCAGGTTCCCGCCGCAACTCGAGAAAAACCATGAGACTTCCCCCTCGCCGCGAGATGAGGCCCGATTCCCCTGCACTGCGTGCAGAGCAATTCTGTGTTGCACATCACACATGAAAGGAGAGTTGATTTCCTTGATGGCACTCCAGAGAAACCCCAAGAACACTGTTTCAAGGCTAGAGGGATCCTGAGGTCACTGTAGCAACACGAAAGAGCTCCGTGGACCCAAAATCAACTCGAGATGAGAGGTTAGTCCCTGGCTTCGACTCCAGAGGTATACCACCTTACGACAAGCACCTCAAGAGGAGGCTTCTCTCAGCTCTAGGTATGTGAGAGGGACCCTGAGTTTGGGGCCTCAAGTGGAATGGACACCGCGATGCCCTGACTCGAAATAAGGCCGGATATCCCTGCAGTGACTGGAATGCAGGCTCGTCT
The DNA here is from genome assembly GCF_910594005.1 of Cervus elaphus. NCBI lineage: Eukaryota > Metazoa > Chordata > Mammalia > Artiodactyla > Cervidae > Cervus > Cervus elaphus. Next base: position 6,760,617 of record NC_057834.1, on the reverse strand, counting down.
TGCATCTCCCAAGACGAAAGGGTGTCTGAATCCCCTGTGGAGACCACAGAGAAAGACCTAGTTCCCCACCTCATCGCGACAGGAGGCCTCAAATCCTTTGAAAACTCCAGAGGTATGCGGAGATCAGTGCCTCCAAAGGAGACGATGCCTGACTCCTCGTGAAACTTGATAGGAGACCCAGGATTCCTGTGGCAAGTGGAAAGGGACCCTTGGTCTCCCGTCTCAGCTGTAGAGGCGTCCCAATTGCCCTGCAAAGCCTCGAGGAGAATCCCGAGTTGTCCCTCGCAACTAGGCAGGAGTCCTGACATGGCTGAACACACACGTGTGTGGAAGGGCCATCCCCGTCGTAACTCGAGAATATACCTCAGGTTCCCGCCGCAACTCGAGAAAAACCATGAGACTTCCCCCTCGCCGCGAGATGAGGCCCGATTCCCCTGCACTGCGTGCAAAGCAATTCCGTGTTGCACATCACACATGAAAGGAGCCTTGATTTCCTGGATGGCACTCCAGAGAAACCCCAAGAACACTGTTTCAAGGCTAGAGGGATCCTGAGGTCACTGTAGCAACACGAAAGAGCTCCGTGGACCAACAATCAACACGAGATGAGAGGTTAGTCCCTGGCTTCGACTCCTGAGGAATACCACCTTACCACAAGCACCTCAAGAGGAGGCTTCTCTCAGCTCTAGGTATGTGAGAGGGATCCTGAGTTTGCGGCCTCAAGTGGAATGGACACCGCGATGCCCTGACTCGAAATAAGGCCGGATATCCCTGCAGTGACTTGAATGCAGGCTCGTCTTGCATCTCCCAAGAAGAAAGGATGTCTGAATCCCCTGTGGAGACCACAGAGAAACACCTACTTCCCCACCTCATCGCGACCGGAGGCCTCACATCCTTTGAAAACTCCAGAGGTACGCGGAGATCAGTGCCTCCAAAGGAGACGATGCCTGACTCCTCGTGAAACTTGATAGGAGTCCCAGGATTCTTGTGGCACGTGGACAGGGACCCTTGGTCTCCCGCCTCAGCTGGAGAGGCGTCCCAATTGCCCTGCCAAGCCTCGAGGAGAATCCAGAGTTGTCCCTCGCAACTAGGCAGGAGTCCTGACGTGGCTGAACAAACACGTGGGTGGAAGGGCCATCCCCGTCGTAACTCGAGAATATACCCCAGGTTCCCGCCGCAACTCGAGAAAAACCATGAGACTTCCCCCTCGATGCGAGATGAGGCCCGATTCCCCTGTACTGCGTGCAGAGCAATTCCGTGTTGCACATCACACATGAAAGGAGCCTTGATTTCCTTGATGGCACTCCAGAGAAACCCCAAGAACACTGTTTCAAGGATAGAGGGATCCTGAGGTCACTGTAGCAACACGAAAGAACTCTGTGGACCAAAAATCAACTCGAAAAGAGAGGTTAGTCCCTGGATTCGTCTCCAGAGGAATACCACCTTACCACAAGCACCTGAAGAGGAGGCTTCTCTCAGCTCTAGGTATGTGAGAGGGACCCTGAGTTTGCGGCCTCAAGTGGAATGGACACCGCGATGCCCTGACTCGAAATAAGGCCGGATATCCCTGCAGTGACTTCAATGCAGGCTCGTCTTGCATCTCCCAGGACGAAAGGATGTCTGAATCCCCTGTGGAAAGCACAGAGAAAGACTTAGTTCCCCACCTCATCGCGACCGATAGCCTCACATCCTTTGAAAACTCCAGAGGTACGCGGAGATCAGTGCCTCCAAAGGAGACGATGCCTGACTCCTCGTGAAACTTGATAGGAGTCCCAGGATTCCTGTGGCACTTGGAAAGGGACACTTGGTCTCCCGCCTCAGCTGGAGAGGCGTCCCAATTTCCCTGCCAAGCCGCGAGGAGAATCCAGAGTTGTCCCTCGCAACTAGGCAGGAGTCCTGACATCGCTGAAGAAACACGTGGGTGGAAGGGCCATCCCCGTCGTAACTCGAGAATATACCCCAGGTTCCCGCCGCAACTCGAGAAAAACCATGAGACTTCCCCCTCGCCGCGAGATGAGGCCCGATTCCCCTGCACTGCGTGCAGAGCAATTCCGTGTTGCACATCACACATGAAAGGAGCCTTGATTTCCTTGATGGCACTCCAGAGAAACCCCAAGAACACTGTTTCAAGGCTAGAGGGATCCTGAGGTCACTGTAGCAACACGAAAGAGCTCCGTGGGCCAAAAATCAACTCGAGATGAGAGGTTAGTCCCTGGCCTCGACTCCAGAGGAATACCACCTTACCAGAAGCACCTCAAGAGGAGGCTTCTCTCATCTCTAGGTATGTGAGAGGGACCCTGAGTTTGCGGCCTCAAGTGGAATGGACACCGCGATGCCCTGACGCGAAATAAGGCCGGATATCCCTGCAGTGACTTGAATGCAGGCTCGTCTTGCATCTCCCAAGATGAAAGGATGTCTGAATCCCCTGTGGAGACCACAGAGAAAGACCTAGTTCCCCACCTCATGGCGACCGGAGGCCTCACATCCTTTGAAAACTCCGCAGGTACGCGGAGATCAGTGCCTCCAAAGGAGACGATGCCTGACTCCTCGTGAAACTTGATAGGAGTCCCAGGATTCCTGTGGCACGTGGAAAGGGACCCTTGGTCTCCCGCCTCAGATGGACAGGCGTCCCAATTGCCTTGCCAAGCCTCGAGGAGAATCCCGAGTTGTGTCTCGCAACTAGGCAGGAGTCCTGACGTGGATGAACAAACACGTGTGTGGAAGGGCCATCCCCGTCGTAACTCGAGAATATACCCCAGGTTCCCGCCGCAACTCGAGAAAAACCATGAGACTTCCCCCTCGCCGCGAGATGAGGCCCGATTCCCCTGCACTGCGTGCAGAGCAATTCCGTGTTGCACATCACACATGAAAGGAGCCTTGATTTCCTTGATGGCACTCCAGAGAAACCCCAAGAACACTGTTTCAAGGCTAGAGGGATCCTGAGGTCACTGTAGCAACACGAAAGAGCTCCGTGGACCAAGAATCAACACGAGATGAGAGGTTAGTCCCTGGCTTCGACTCCTGAGGAATACCACCTTACCACAAGCACCTCAAGAGGAGGCTTCTCTCAGCTCTAGGTATGTGAGAGGGATCCTGAGTTTGCGGCCTCAAGTGGAATGGACACCGCGATGCCCTGACTCGAAATAAGGCCGGATATCCCTGCAGTGACTTGAATGCAGGCTCGTCTTGCATCTCCCCAGAAGAAAGGATGTCTGAATCCCCTGTGGAGACCACAGAGAAAGACCTAGTTCCCCACCTCATCGCGACCGGAGGCCTCACATCCTTTGAAAACTCCATTGGTACGCGGAGATCAGTGCCTTCAAAGGAGACGATGCCTGACTCCTCGTGAAACTTGATAGGAGTCCCAGGATTCTTGTGGCACGTGGAAAGGGACCCTTGGTCTCCCGCCTCAGCTGGAGAGGCGTCCCAATTGCCCTGCCAAGCCTCGAGGAGAATCCCGAGTTGTCCCTCGCAACTAGGCAGGAGTCCTGACGTGGCTGAACAAACACGTGGGTGGAAGGGCCATCCCCATCCTAACTCGAGAATATACCCCAGGTTCCCGCCGAAACTCGAGAAAAACCATGAGACTTCCCCCTCGCCGCGAGATGAGGCCCGATTCCCCTGCACTGCGTGCAGAGCAATTCCGTGTTGCACATCACACATGAAAGGAGCCTTGATTTCCTTGATGGCACTCCAGAGAAACCCCAAGAACACTGTTTCAAGGCTAGAGGGATCCTCAGGTCACTGTAGCAACACGAAAGAGCTCCGTGGGCCAAAAATCAACTCGAGATGAGAGGTTAGTCCCTGGCTTCGACTCCAGAGGAATACCACCTTACCAGAAGCACCTCAAGAGGAGGCTTCTCTCAGCTCTAGGTATGTGAGAGGGACCCTGAGTTTGCGGCCTCAAGTGGAATGGACACCGCGATGCCCTGACGCGAAATAAGGCTGGATATCCCTGCAGTGACTTGAATGCAGGCTCGTCTTGCATCTCCCAAGATGAAAGGATGTCTGAATCCCCTGTGGAGACCACAGAGAAAGACCTAGATCCCCACCACATCGCGACCGGAGGCCTCACATCCTTTGAAAACTCCAGAGGTACGCGGAGATCAGTGCCTCCAAAGGAGACGATGGCTGACTCCTCGTGAAACTTGATAGGAGTCCCAGGATTCTTGTGGCACGTGGAAAGGGACCCTTGGTCTCCCGCCTCAGCTGGAGAGGCGTTCCAATTGCCCTGCCAAGCCTCGAGGAGAATCCCGAGTTGTCCCTCGCAACTAGGCAGGAGTCCTGACGTGGCTGAACAAACACGTGGGTGGAAGGGCCATCCCCGCCGTACCTCGAGAATATACCCCAGGTACCTGCCGCAACTCGAGAAAAACCATGAGACTTCCCCCTCGATGCGAGATGAGGCCCGATTCCCCTGCACTGCGTGCAGAGCAATTCTGTGTTGCACATCACACATGAAAGGAGCCTTGATTTCCTTCATGGCACTCCAGAGAAACCCCAAGAACACTGTTTCAAGGCTAGAGGGATCCTGAGGTCACTGTAGCAACACGAAAGAGCTCCGTGGGCCAAAAATCAACTCGAGATGAGAGGTTAGTCCCTGGCTTCGACTCCAGAGGAACACCACCTTACCACAAGCACCTCAAGAGGAGGCTTCTCTCAGCTCTAGGTATGTGAGAGGGACCCTGAGTTTGCGGCCTCAGGTGGAATGGACACCGCGATGACCTGACTCGAAATAAGGCCGGATATCCCTGCAGTGACTTCAATGCAGGCTCGTCTTGCATCTCCCAAGACGAAAGGGTGTCTGAATCCCCTGTGGAGACCACAGAGAAAGACCTAGTTCCCCACCTCATCGCGACAGGAGGCCTCAAATCCTTTGAAAATTCCAGAGGTATGCGCAGACCAGTGCCTCCAAAGGAGACGATGCCTGACTCCTCGTGAAACTTGATAGGAGACCCAGGATTCCTGTGGCACGTGGAAAGGGACCCTTGGTCTCCCGTCTCAGCTGGAGAGGCGTCCCAATTGCCCTGCAAAGCCTCGAGGAGAATCCCGAGTTGTCCCTCGCAAGTAGGCAGGAGTCCTGACGTCGCTGAAGAAACACGTGGGTGGAAGGGCCATCCCCGTCGTAACTCGAGAATATACCCCAGGTTCCCGCCGCAACTCGAGAAAAACCATGAGACTTCCCCCTCGCCACGAGATGAGGCCCGATTCCCCTGCACTGCGTGCAAAGCAATTCCGTGTTGCACATCACACATGAAAGGAGCCTTGATTTCCTGGATGGCACTCCAGAGAAACCCCAAGAACACTGTTTCAAGGCTAGAGGGATCCTGAGGTCACTGTAGCAACACGAAAGAGCTCCGTGGACCAACAATCAACACGAGATGAGAGGTTAGTCCCTGGCTTCGACTCCTGAGGAATACCACCTTACCACAAGCACCTCAAGAGGAGGCTTCTCTCAGCTCTAGGTATGTGAGAGGGATCCTGAGTTTGCGGCCTCAAGTGGAATGGACACCGCGATGCCCTGACTCGAAATAAGGCCGGATATCCCTGCAGTGACTTGAATGCAGGCTCGTCTTGCATCTCCCAAGAAGAAAGGATGTCTGAATCCCCTGTGGAGACCACAGAGAAACACCTAGTTCCCCACCTCATCGCGACCGGAGGCCTCACATCCTTTGAAAACTCCAGAGGTACGCGGAGATCAGTGCCTCCAAAGGAGACGATGCCTGACTCCTCGTGAAACTTGATAGGAGTCCCAGGATTCTTGTGGCACGTGGACAGGGACCCTTGGTCTCCCGCCTCAGCTGGAGAGGCGTCCCAATTGCCCTGCCAAGCCTCGAGGAGAATCCAGAGTTGTCCCTCGCAACTAGGCAGGAGTCCTGACGTGGCTGAACAAACACGTGGGTGGAAGGGCCATCCCCGTCGTAACTCGAGAATATACCCCAGGTTCCCGCCGCAACTCGAGAAAAACCATGAGACTTCCCCCTCGATGCGAGATGAGGCCCGATTCCCCTGTACTGCGTGCAGAGCAATTCCGTGTTGCACATCACACATGAAAGGAGCCTTGATTTCCTTGATGGCACTCCAGAGAAACCCCAAGAACACTGTTTCAAGGATAGAGGGATCCTGAGGTCACTGTAGCAACACGAAAGAACTCTGTGGACCAAAAATCAACTCGAAAAGAGAGGTTAGTCCCTGGATTCGTCTCCAGAGGAATACCACCTTACCACAAGCACCTGAAGAGGAGGCTTCTCTCAGCTCTAGGTATGTGAGAGGGACCCTTAGTTTGCGGCCTCAAGTGGAATGGACACCGCGATGCCCTGACTCGAAATAAGGCCGGATATCCCTGCAGTGACTTCAATGCAGGCTCGTCTTGCATCTCCCAGGACGAAAGGATGTCTGAATCCCCTGTGGAAAGCACAGAGAAAGACTTAGTTCCCCACCTCATCGCGACCGATAGCCTCACATCCTTTGAAAACTCCAGAGGTACGCGGAGATCAGTGCCTCCAAAGGAGACGATGCCTGACTCCTCGTGAAACTTGATAGGAGTCCCAGGATTCCTGTGGCACTTGGAAAGGGACACTTGGTCTCACGCCTCAGCTGGAGAGGCGTCCCAATTTCCCTGCCAAGCCGCGAGGAGAATCCAGAGTTGTCCCTCGCAACTAGGCAGGAGTCCTGACATCGCTGAAGAAACACGTGGGTGGAAGGGCCATCCCCGTCGTAACTCGAGAATATACCCCAGGTTCCCGCCGCAACTCGAGAAAAACCATGAGACTTCCCCCTCGCCGCGAGATGAGGCCCGATTCCCCTGCACTGCGTGCAGAGCAATTCCGTGTTGCACATCACACATGAAAGGAGCCTTGATTTCCTTGATGGCACTCCAGAGAAACCCCAAGAACACTGTTTCAAGGCTAGAGGGATCCTGAGGTCACTGTAGCAACACGAAAGAGCTCCGTGGACCAAGAATCAACACGAGATGAGAGGTTAGTCCCTGGCTTCGACTCCTGAGGAATACCACCTTACCACAAGCACCTCAAGAGGAGGCTTCTCTCAGCTCTAGGTATGTGAGAGGGATCCTGAGTTTGCGGCCTCAAGTGGAATGGACACCGCGATGCCCTGACTCGAAATAAGGCCGGATATCCCTGCAGTGACTTGAATGCAGGCTCGTCTTGCATCTCCCCAGAAGAAAGGATGTCTGAATCCCCTGTGGAGACCACAGAGAAAGACCTAGTTCCCCACCTCATCGCGACCGGAGGCCTCACATCCTTTGAAAACTCCAGAGGTACGCGGAGATCAGTGCCTTCAAAGGAGACGATGCCTGACTCCTCGTGAAACTTGATAGGAGTCCCAGGATTCTTGTGGCACGTGGAAAGGGACCCTGGGTCTCCCGCCTCAGCTGGAGAGGCGTCCCAATTGCCCTGCCAAGCCTCGAGGAGAATCCCGAGTTGTCCCTCGCAACTAGGCAGGAGTCCTGACGTGGCTGAACAAACACGTGGGTGGAAGGGCCATCCCCATCCTAACTCGAGAATATACCCCAGGTTCCCGCCGCAACTCGAGAAAAACCATGAGACTTCCCCCTCGCCGCGAGATGAGGCCCGATTCCCCTGCACTGCGTGCAGAGCAATTCTGTGTTGCACATCACACATGAAAGGAGAGTTGATTTCCTTGATGGCACTCCAGAGAAACCCCAAGAACACTGTTTCAAGGCTAGAGGGATCCTGAGGTCACTGTAGCAACACGAAAGAGCTCCGTGGACCCAAAATCAACTCGAGATGAGAGGTTAGTCCCTGGCTTCGACTCCAGAGGTATACCACCTTACGACAAGCACCTCAAGAGGAGGCTTCTCTCAGCTCTAGGTATGTGAGAGGGACCCTGAGTTTGGGGCCTCAAGTGGAATGGACACCGCGATGCCCTGACTCGAAATAAGGCCGGATATCCCTGCAGTGACTGGAATGCAGGCTCGTCTTGCATCTCCCAAGACGAAAGGGTGTCTGAATCCCCTGTGGAGACCACAGAGAAAGACCTAGTTCCCCACCTCATCGCGACAGGAGGCCTCAAATCCTTTGAAAACTCCAGAGGTATGCGGAGATCAGTGCCTCCAAAGGAGACGATGCCTGACTCCTCGTGAAACTTGATAGGAGACCCAGGATTCCTGTGGCAAGTGGAAAGGGACCCTTGGTCTCCCGTCTCAGCTGTAGAGGCGTCCCAATTGCCCTGCAAAGCCTCGAGGAGAATCCCGAGTTGTCCCTCGCAACTAGGCAGGAGTCCTGACATGGCTGAACACACACGTGTGTGGAAGGGCCATCCCCGTCGTAACTCGAGAATATACCTCAGGTTCCCGCCGCAACTCGAGAAAAACCATGAGACTTCCCCCTCGCCGCGAGATGAGGCCCGATTCCCCTGCACTGCGTGCAAAGCAATTCCGTGTTGCACATCACACATGAAAGGAGCCTTGATTTCCTGGATGGCACTCCAGAGAAACCCCAAGAACACTGTTTCAAGGCTAGAGGGATCCTGAGGTCACTGTAGCAACACGAAAGAGCTCCGTGGACCAACAATCAACACGAGATGAGAGGTTAGTCCCTGGCTTCGACTCCTGAGGAATACCACCTTACCACAAGCACCTCAAGAGGAGGCTTCTCTCAGCTCTAGGTATGTGAGAGGGATCCTGAGTTTGCGGCCTCAAGTGGAATGGACACCGCGATGCCCTGACTCGAAATAAGGCCGGATATCCCTGCAGTGACTTGAATGCAGGCTCGTCTTGCATCTCCCAAGAAGAAAGGATGTCTGAATCCCCTGTGGAGACCACAGAGAAACACCTACTTCCCCACCTCATCGCGACCGGAGGCCTCACATCCTTTGAAAACTCCAGAGGTACGCGGAGATCAGTGCCTCCAAAGGAGACGATGCCTGACTCCTCGTGAAACTTGATAGGAGTCCCAGGATTCTTGTGGCACGTGGACAGGGACCCATGGTCTCCCGCCTCAGCTGGAGAGGCGTCCCAATTGCCCTGCCAAGCCTCGAGGAGAATCCAGAGTTGTCCCTCGCAACTAGGCAGGAGTCCTGACGTGGCTGAACAAACACGTGGGTGGAAGGGCCATCCCCGTCGTAACTCGAGAATATACCCCAGGTTCCCGCCGCAACTCGAGAAAAACCATGAGACTTCCCCCTCGATGCGAGATGAGGCCCGATTCCCCTGTACTGCGTGCAGAGCAATTCCGTGTTGCACATCACACATGAAAGGAGCCTTGATTTCCTTGATGGCACTCCAGAGAAACCCCAAGAACACTGTTTCAAGGATAGAGGGATCCTGAGGTCACTGTAGCAACACGAAAGAACTCTGTGGACCAAAAATCAACTCGAAAAGAGAGGTTAGTCCCTGGATTCGTCTCCAGAGGAATACCACCTTACCACAAGCACCTGAAGAGGAGGCTTCTCTCAGCTCTAGGTATGTGAGAGGGACCCTTAGTTTGCGGCCTCAAGTGGAATGGACACCGCGATGCCCTGACTCGAAATAAGGCCGGATATCCCTGCAGTGACTTCAATGCAGGCTCGTCTTGCATCTCCCAGGACGAAAGGATGTCTGAATCCCCTGTGGAAAGCACAGAGAAAGACTTAGTTCCCCACCTCATCGCGACCGATAGCCTCACATCCTTTGAAAACTCCAGAGGTACGCGGAGATCAGTGCCTCCAAAGGAGACGATGCCTGACTCCTCGTGAAACTTGATAGGAGTCCCAGGATTCCTGTGGCACTTGGAAAGGGACACTTGGTCTCCCGCCTCAGCTGGAGAGGCGTCCCAATTTCCCTGCCAAGCCGCGAGGAGAATCCAGAGTTGTCCCTCGCAACTAGGCAGGAGTCCTGACATCGCTGAAGAAACACGTGGGTGGAAGGGCCATCCCCGTCGTAACTCGAGAATATACCCCAGGTTCCCGCCGCAACTCGAGAAAAACCATGAGACTTCCCCCTCGCCGCGAGATGAGGCCCGATTCCCCTGCACTGCGTGCAGAGCAATTCCGTGTTGCACATCACACATGAAAGGAGCCTTGATTTCCTTGATGGCACTCCAGAGAAACCCCAAGAACACTGTTTCAAGGCTAGAGGGATCCTGAGGTCACTGTAGCAACACGAAAGAGCTCCGTGGGCCAAAAATCAACTCGAGATGAGAGGTTAGTCCCTGGCCTCGACTCCAGAGGAATACCACCTTACCAGAAGCACCTCAAGAGGAGGCTTCTCTCATCTCTAGGTATGTGAGAGGGACCCTGAGTTTGCGGCCTCAAGTGGAATGGACACCGCGATGCCCTGACGCGAAATAAGGCCGGATATCCCTGCAGTGACTTGAATGCAGGCTCGTCTTGCATCTCCCAAGATGAAAGGATGTCTGAATCCCCTGTGGAGACCACAGAGAAAGACCTAGTTCCCCACCTCATGGCGACCGGAGGCCTCACATCCTTTGAAAACTCCGCAGGTACGCGGAGATCAGTGCCTCCAAAGGAGACGATGCCTGACTCCTCGTGAAACTTGATAGGAGTCCCAGGATTCCTGTGGCACGTGGAAAGGGACCCTTGGTCTCCCGCCTCAGATGGACAGGCGTCCCAATTGCCTTGCCAAGCCTCGAGGAGAATCCCGAGTTGTGTCTCGCAACTAGGCAGGAGTCCTGACGTGGATGAACAAACACGTGTGTGGAAGGGCCATCCCCGTCGTAACTCGAGAATATACCCCAGGTTCCCGCCGCAACTCGAGAAAAACCATGAGACTTCCCCCTCGCCGCGAGATGAGGCCCGATTCCCCTGCACTGCGTGCAGAGCAATTCCGTGTTGCACATCACACATGAAAGGAGCCTTGATTTCCTTGATGGCACTCCAGAGAAACCCCAAGAACACTGTTTCAAGGCTAGAGGGATCCTGAGGTCACTGTAGCAACACGAAAGAGCTCCGTGGACCAAGAATCAACACGAGATGAGAGGTTAGTCCCTGGCTTCGACTCCTGAGGAATACCACCTTACCACAAGCACCTCAAGAGGAGGCTTCTCTCAGCTCTAGGTATGTGAGAGGGATCCTGAGTTTGCGGCCTCAAGTGGAATGGACACCGCGATGCCCTGACTCGAAATAAGGCCGGATATCCCTGCAGTGACTTGAATGCAGGCTCGTCTTGCATCTCCCCAGAAGAAAGGATGTCTGAATCCCCTGTGGAGACCACAGAGAAACACCTACTTCCCCACCTCATCGCGACCGGAGGCCTCACATCCTTTGAAAACTCCATTGGTACGCGGAGATCAGTGCCTTCAAAGGAGACGATGCCTGACTCCTCGTGAAACTTGATAGGAGTCCCAGGATTCTTGTGGCACGTGGAAAGGGACCCTTGGTCTCCCGCCTCAGCTGGAGAGGCGTCCCAATTGCCCTGCCAAGCCTCGAGGAGAATCCCGAGTTGTCCCTCGCAACTAGGCAGGAGTCCTGACGTGGCTGAACAAACACGTGGGTGGAAGGGCCATCCCCATCCTAACTCGAGAATATACCCCAGGTTCCCGCCGAAACTCGAGAAAAACCATGAGACTTCCCCCTCGCCGCGAGATGAGGCCCGATTCCCCTGCACTGCGTGCAGAGCAATTCCGTGTTGCACATCACACATGAAAGGAGCCTTGATTTCCTTGATGGCACTCCAGAGAAACCCCAAGAACACTGTTTCAAGGCTAGAGGGATCCTCAGGTCACTGTAGCAACACGAAAGAGCTCCGTGGGCCAAAAATCAACTCGAGATGAGAGGTTAGTCCCTGGCTTCGACTCCAGAGGAATACCACCTTACCAGAAGCACCTCAAGAGGAGGCTTCTCTCAGCTCTAGGTATGTGAGAGGGACCCTGAGTTTGCGGCCTCAAGTGGAATGGACACCGCGATGCCCTGACGCGAAATAAGGCTGGATATCCCTGCAGTGACTTGAATGCAGGCTCGTCTTGCATCTCCCAAGATGAAAGGATGTCTGAATCCCCTGTGGAGACCACAGAGAAAGACCTAGATCCCCACCACATCGCGACCGGAGGCCTCACATCCTTTGAAAACTCCAGAGGTACGCGGAGATCAGTGCCTCCAAAGGAGACGATGGCTGACTCCTCGTGAAACTTGATAGGAGTCCCAGGATTCTTGTGGCACGTGGAAAGGGACCCTTGGTCTCCCGCCTCAGCTGGAGAGGCGTTCCAATTGCCCTGCCAAGCCTCGAGGAGAATCCCGAGTTGTCCCTCGCAACTAGGCAGGAGTCCTGACGTGGCTGAACAAACACGTGGGTGGAAGGGCCATCCCCGCCGTACCTCGAGAATATACCCCAGGTACCTGCCGCAACTCGAGAAAAACCATGAGACTTCCCCCTCGATGCGAGATGAGGCCCGATTCCCCTGCACTGCGTGCAGAGCAATTCTGTGTTGCACATCACACATGAAAGGAGCCTTGATTTCCTTCATGGCACTCCAGAGAAACCCCAAGAACACTGTTTCAAGGCTAGAGGGATCCTGAGGTCACTGTAGCAACACGAAAGAGCTCCGTGGGCCAAAAATCAACTCGAGATGAGAGGTTAGTCCCTGGCTTCGACTCCAGAGGAACACCACCTTACCACAAGCACCTCAAGAGGAGGCTTCTCTCAGCTCTAGGTATGTGAGAGGGACCCTGAGTTTGCGGCCTCAGGTGGAATGGACACCGCGATGACCTGACTCGAAATAAGGCCGGATATCCCTGCAGTGACTTCAATGCAGGCTCGTCTTGCATCTCCCAAGACGAAAGGGTGTCTGAATCCCCTGTGGAGACCACAGAGAAAGACCTAGTTCCCCACCTCATCGCGACAGGAGGCCTCAAATCCTTTGAAAATTCCAGAGGTATGCGCAGACCAGTGCCTCCAAAGGAGACGATGCCTGACTCCTCGTGAAACTTGATAGGAGACCCAGGATTCCTGTGGCACGTGGAAAGGGACCCTTGGTCTCCCGTCTCAGCTGGAGAGGCGTCCCAATTGCCCTGCAAAGCCTCGAGGAGAATCCCGAGTTGTCCCTCGCAAGTAGGCAGGAGTCCTGACGTCGCTGAAGAAACACGTGGGTGGAAGGGCCATCCCCGTCGTAACTCGAGAATATACCCCAGGTTCCCGCCGCAACTCGAGAAAAACCATGAGACTTCCCCCTCGCCACGAGATGAGGCCCGATTCCCCTGCACTGCGTGCAAAGCAATTCCGTGTTGCACATCACACATGAAAGGAGCCTTGATTTCCTGGATGGCACTCCAGAGAAACCCCAAGAACACTGTTTCAAGGCTAGAGGGATCCTGAGGTCACTGTAGCAACACGAAAGAGCTCCGTGGACCAACAATCAACACGAGATGAGAGGTTAGTCCCTGGCTTCGACTCCTGAGGAATACCACCTTACCACAAGCACCTCAAGAGGAGGCTTCTCTCAGCTCTAGGTATGTGAGAGGGATCCTGAGTTTGCGGCCTCAAGTGGAATGGACACCGCGATGCCCTGACTCGAAATAAGGCCGGATATCCCTGCAGTGACTTGAATGCAGGCTCGTCTTGCATCTCCCAAGAAGAAAGGATGTCTGAATCCCCTGTGGAGACCACAGAGAAACACCTACTTCCCCACCTCATCGCGACCGGAGGCCTCACATCCTTTGAAAACTCCAGAGGTACGCGGAGATCAGTGCCTCCAAAGGAGACGATGCCTGACTCCTCGTGAAACTTGATAGGAGTCCCAGGATTCTTGTGGCACGTGGACAGGGACCCTTGGTCTCCCGCCTCAGCTGGAGAGGCGTCCCAATTGCCCTGCCAAGCCTCGAGGAGAATCCAGAGTTGTCCCTCGCAACTAGGCAGGAGTCCTGACGTGGCTGAACAAACACGTGGGTGGAAGGGCCATCCCCGTCGTAACTCGAGAATATACCCCAGGTTCCCGCCGCAACTCGAGAAAAACCATGAGACTTCCCCCTCGATGCGAGATGAGGCCCGATTCCCCTGTACTGCGTGCAGAGCAATTCCGTGTTGCACATCACACATGAAAGGAGCCTTGATTTCCTTGATGGCACTCCAGAGAAACCCCAAGAACACTGTTTCAAGGATAGAGGGATCCTGAGGTCACTGTAGCAACACGAAAGAACTCTGTGGACCAAAAATCAACTCGAAAAGAGAGGTTAGTCCCTGGATTCGTCTCCAGAGGAATACCACCTTACCACAAGCACCTGAAGAGGAGGCTTCTCTCAGCTCTAGGTATGTGAGAGGGACCCTTAGTTTGCGGCCTCAAGTGGAATGGACACCGCGATGCCCTGACTCGAAATAAGGCCGGATATCCCTGCAGTGACTTCAATGCAGGCTCGTCTTGCATCTCCCAGGACGAAAGGATGTCTGAATCCCCTGTGGAAAGCACAGAGAAAGACTTAGTTCCCCACCTCATCGCGACCGATAGCCTCACATCCTTTGAAAACTCCAGAGGTACGCGGAGATCAGTGCCTCCAAAGGAGACGATGCCTGACTCCTCGTGAAACTTGATAGGAGTCCCAGGATTCCTGTGGCACTTGGAAAGGGACACTTGGTCTCCCGCCTCAGCTGGAGAGGCGTCCCAATTTCCCTGCCAAGCCGCGAGGAGAATCCAGAGTTGTCCCTCGCAACTAGGCAGGAGTCCTGACATCGCTGAAGAAACACGTGGGTGGAAGGGCCATCCCCGTCGTAACTCGAGAATATACCCCAGGTTCCCGCCGCAACTCGAGAAAAACCATGAGACTTCCCCCTCGCCGCGAGATGAGGCCCGATTCCCCTGCACTGCGTGCAGAGCAATTCCGTGTTGCACATCACACATGAAAGGAGCCTTGATTTCCTTGATGGCACTCCAGAGAAACCCCAAGAACACTGTTTCAAGGCTAGAGGGATCCTGAGGTCACTGTAGCAACACGAAAGAGCTCCGTGGGCCAAAAATCAACTCGAGATGAGAGGTTAGTCCCTGGCCTCGACTCCAGAGGAATACCACCTTACCAGAAGCACCTCAAGAGGAGGCTTCTCTCATCTCTAGGTATGTGAGAGGGACCCTGAGTTTGCGGCCTCAAGTGGAATGGACACCGCGATGCCCTGACGCGAAATAAGGCCGGATATCCCTGCAGTGACTTGAATGCAGGCTCGTCTTGCATCTCCCAAGATGAAAGGATGTCTGAATCCCCTGTGGAGACCACAGAGAAAGACCTAGTTCCCCACCTCATGGCGACCGGAGGCCTCACATCCTTTGAAAACTCCGCAGGTACGCGGAGATCAGTGCCTCCAAAGGAGACGATGCCTGACTCCTCGTGAAACTTGATAGGAGTCCCAGGATTCCTGTGGCACGTGGAAAGGGACCCTTGGTCTCCCGCCTCAGATGGACAGGCGTCCCAATTGCCTTGCCAAGCCTCGAGGAGAATCCCGAGTTGTGTCTCGCAACTAGGCAAGAGTCCTGACGTGGATGAACAAACACGTGTGTGGAAGGGCCATCCCCGTCGTAACTCGAGAATATACCCCAGGTTCCCGCCGCAACTCGAGAAAAACCATGAGACTTCCCCCTCGCCGCGAGATGAGGCCCGATTCCCCTGCACTGCGTGCAGAGCAATTCCGTGTTGCACATCACACATGAAAGGAGCCTTGATTTCCTTGATGGCACTCCAGAGAAACCCCAAGAACACTGTTTCAAGGCTAGAGGGATCCTGAGGTCACTGTAGCAACACGAAAGAGCTCCGTGGACCAAGAATCAACACGAGATGAGAGGTTAGTCCCTGGCTTCGACTCCTGAGGAATACCACCTTACCACAAGCACCTCAAGAGGAGGCTTCTCTCAGCTCTAGGTATGTGAGAGGGATCCTGAGTTTGCGGCCTCAAGTGGAATGGACACCGCGATGCCCTGACTCGAAATAAGGCCGGATATCCCTGCAGTGACTTGAATGCAGGCTCGTCTTGCATCTCCCCAGAAGAAAGGATGTCTGAATCCCCTGTGGAGACCACAGAGAAAGACCTAGTTCCCCACCTCATCGCGACCGGAGGCCTCACATCCTTTGAAAACTCCAGAGGTACGCGGAGATCAGTGCCTTCAAAGGAGACGATGCCTGACTCCTCGTGAAACTTGATAGGAGTCCCAGGATTCTTGTGGCACGTGGAAAGGGACCCTTGGTCTCCCGCCTCAGCTGGAGAGGCGTCCCAATTGCCCTGCCAAGCCTCGAGGAGAATCCCGAGTTGTCCCTCGCAACTAGGCAGGAGTCCTGACGTGGCTGAACAAACACGTGGGTGGAAGGGCCATCCCCATCCTAACTCGAGAATATACCCCAGGTTCCCGCCGCAACTCGAGAAAAACCATGAGACTTCCCCCTCGCCGCGAGATGAGGCCCGATTCCCCTGCACTGCGTGCAGAGCAATTCCGTGTTGCACATCACACATGAAAGGAGCCTTGATTTCCTTGATGGCACTCCAGAGAAACCCCAAGAACACTGTTTCAAGGCTAGAGGGATCCTCAGGTCACTGTAGCAACACGAAAGAGCTCCGTGGGCCAAAAATCAACTCGAGATGAGAGGTTAGTCCCTGGCTTCGACTCCAGAGGAATACCACCTTACCAGAAGCACCTCAAGAGGAGGCTTCTCTCAGCTCTAGGTATGTGAGAGGGACCCTGAGTTTGCGGCCTCAAGTGGAATGGACACCGCGATGCCCTGACGCGAAATAAGGCTGGATATCCCTGCAGTGACTTGAATGCAGGCTCGTCTTGCATCTCCCAAGATGAAAGGATGTCTGAATCCCCTGTGGAGACCACAGAGAAAGACCTAGATCCCCACCTCATCGCGACCGGAGGCCTCACATCCTTTGAAAACTCCAGAGGTACGCGGAGATCAGTGCCTCCAAAGGAGACGATGGCTGACTCCTCGGGAAACTTGATAGGAGTCCCAGGATTCTTGTGGCACGTGGAAAGGGACCCTTGGTCTCCCGCCTCAGCTGGAGAGGCGTTCCAATTGCCCTGCCAAGCCTCGAGGAGAATCCCGAGTTGTCCCTCGCAACTAGGCAGGAGTCCTGACGTGGCTGAACAAACACGTGGGTGGAAGGGCCATCCCCGCCGTACCTCGAGAATATACCCCAGGTACCTGCCGCAACTCGAGAAAAACCATGAGACTTCCCCCTCGATGCGAGATGAGGCCCGATTCCCCTGCACTGCGTGCAGAGCAATTCTGTGTTGCACATCACACATGAAAGGAGCCTTGATTTCCTTCATGGCAGTCCAGAGAAACCCCAAGAACACTGTTTCAAGGCTAGAGGGATCCTGAGGTCACTGTAGCAACACGAAAGAGCTCCGTGGGCCAAAAATCAACTCGAGATGAGAGGTTAGTCCCTGGCTTCGACTCCAGAGGAACACCACCTTACCACAAGCACCTCAAGAGGAGGCTTCTCTCAGCTCTAGGTATGTGAGAGGGACCCTGAGTTTGCGGCCTCAGGTGGAATGGACACCGCGATGACCTGACTCGAAATAAGGCCGGATATCCCTGCAGTGACTTCAATGCAGGCTCGTCTTGCATCTCCCAAGACGAAAGGGTGTCTGAATCCCCTGTGGAGACCACAGAGAAAGACCTAGTTCCCCACCTCATCGCGACAGGAGGCCTCAAATCCTTTGAAAATTCCAGAGGTATGCGCAGACCAGTGCCTCCAAAGGAGACGATGCCTGACTCCTCGTGAAACTTGATAGGAGACCCAGGATTCCTGTGGCACGTGGAAAGGGACCCTTGGTCTCCCGTCTCAGCTGGAGAGGCGTCCCAATTGCCCTGCAAAGCCTCGAGGAGAATCCCGAGTTGTCCCTCGCAAGTAGGCAGGAGTCCTGACGTCGCTGAAGAAACACGTGGGTGGAAGGGCCATCCCCGTCGTAACTCGAGAATATACCCCAGGTTCCCGCCGCAACTCGAGAAAAACCATGAGACTTCCCCCTCGCCGCGAGATGAGGCCCGATTCCCCTGCACTGCGTGCAGAGCAATTCCGTCTTGCACATCACACATGAAAGGAGCCTTGATTTCCTTGATGGCACTCCAGAGAAACCCCAAGAACACTGTTTCAAGGCTAGAGGGATCCTGAGGTCACTGTAGCAACACGAAAGAACTCTGTGGACCAAAAATCAACTCGAAAAGAGAGGTTAGTCCCTGGATTCGTCTCCAGAGGAATACCACCTTACCACAAGCACCTCAAGAGGAGGCTTCTCTCAGCTCTAGGTATGTCAGAGGGACCCTGAGTTTGCGGCCTCAAGTGGAATGGACACCGCGATGCCCTGACTCGAAATAAGGCCGGATATCCCTGCAGTGACTTCAATGCAGGCTCGTCTTGCATCTCCCAGGACGAAAGGATGTCTGAATCCCCTGTGGAAAGCACAGAGAAAGACTTAGTTCCCCACCTCATCGCGACCGATAGCCTCACATCCTTTGAAAACTCCAGAGGTACGCGGAGATCAGTGCCTCCAAAGGAGACGATGCCTGACTCCTCGTGAAACTTGATAGGAGTCCCAGGATTCCTGTGGCACGTGGAAAGGGACACTTGGTCTCCCGCCTCAGCTGGAGAGGCGTCCCAATTGCCCTGCCAAGCCTCGAGGAGAATCCAGAGTTGTCCCTCGCAACGAGGCAGGAGTCCTGACGTCGCTGAAGAAACACGTGGGTGGAAGGGCCATCCCCGTTGTAACTCGAGAATATACCCCAGGTTCCCGCCGCAACTCGAGAAAAACCATGAGACTTCCCCCTCACCGTGAGATGAGACCCGATTCCCCTGCACTGCGTGCAGAGCAATTCCGTCTTGCACATCACACATGAAAGGAGCCTTGATTTCCTTGATGGCACTCCAGAGAAACCCCAAGAACACTGTTTCAAGGCTAGACGGATCCTGAGGTCACTGTAGCAACACGAAAGAGCTCCGTGGGCCAAAAATCAACTCGAGATGAGAGGTTAGTCCCTGGCTTCGACTCCAGAGGAATACCACCTTACCACAAGCACCTCAAGAGGAGGCTTCTCTCAGCTCTAGGTATGTGAGAGGGACCCTGAGTTTGCGGCCTCAAGTGGAATGGACACCGCGATGCCCTGACGCGAAATAAGGCTGGATATCCCTGCAGTGACTTGAATGCAGGCTCGTCTTGCATCTCCCAAGATGAAAGGATGTCTGAATCCCCTGTGGAGACCACAGAGAAAGACCTAGTTCCCCACCTCATCGCGACCGGAGGCCTCACATCCTTTGAAAACTCCAGAGGTACGCGGAGATCAGTACCTCCAAAGGAGACGATGCCTGACTCCTCGTGAAACTTGATAGGAGTCCCAGGATTCCTGTGGCACGTGGAAAGGGACCCTTGGTCTCCCGCCTCAGCTGGAGAGGCGTCCCAATTGCCTTGCCAAGCCTCGAGGAGAATCCCGAGTTGTGTCTCGCAACTAGGCAAGAGTCCTGACGTGGCTGAACAAACACGTGTGTGGAAGGGCCATCCCCGTCGTAACTCGAGAATATACCCCAGGTTCCCGCCGCAACTCGAGAAAAACCATGAGACTTCCCCCTCGCCGCGAGATGAGGCCCGATTCCCCTGCACTGCGTGCAGAGCAATTCTGTGTTGCACATCACACATGAAAGGAGCCTTGATTTCCTTGATGGCACTCCAGAGAAACCCCAAGAACACTGTTTCAAGGATAGAGGGATCCTGAGGTCACTGTAGCAACACGAAAGAGCTCCGTGGACCAAAAATCAACTCGAGATGAGAGGTTAGTCCCTGGCTTCGACTCCAGAGGAATACCACCTTACCACAAGCACCTCAAGAGGAGGCTTCTCTCAGCTCTAGGTATGTGAGAGGGACCCTGAGTTTGCGGCCTCAAGTGGAATGGACACCGCGATGCCCTGACTCGAAATAAGGCCGGATATCCCTGCAGTGACTGGAATGCAGGCTCGTCTTGCATCTCCCAAGACGAAAGGGTGTCTGAATCCCCTGTGGAGACCACAGAGAAAGACCTAGTTCCCCACCTCATCGCGACAGGAGGCCTCAAATCCTTTGAAAACTCCAGAGGTATGCGGAGATCAGTGCCTCCAAAGGAGACGATGCCTGACTCCTCGTGAAACTTGATAGGAGACCCAGGATTCCTGTGGCACGTGGAAAGGGAACCTTGGTCTCCCGTCTCACCTGGAGAGGCGTCCCAATTGCCCTGCAAAGCCTCGTGGAGAATCCCGAGTTGTCCCTCGCAACCAGGCAGGAGTCCTGACGTCGCTGAAGAAACACGTGGGTGGAAGGGCCATCCCCGTCGTAACTCGAGAATATACCCCAGGTTCCCGCCGCAACTCGAGAAAAACCATGAGACTTCCCCCTCGCCGCGAGATGAGGCCCGATTCCCCTGCACTGCGTGCAGAGCAATTCCGTGTTGCACATCACACATGAAAGGAGCCTTGATTTCCTTCATGGCACTCCAGAGAAACCCCAAGAACACTGTTTCAAGGATAGAGGGATCCTGAGGTCACTGTAGCAACACGAAAGAACTCTGTGGACCAAAAATCAACTCGAAAAGAGAGGTTAGTCCCTGGATTCGTCTCCAGAGGAATACAACCTTACCACAAGCACCTCAAGAGGAGGCTTCTCTCAGCTCTAGGTATGTGAGAGGGACCCTGAGTTTGCGGCCTCAAGTGGAATGGACACCGCGATGCCCTGACTCGAAATAAGGCCGGATATCCCTGCAGTGACTTCAATGCAGGCTCGTCTTGCATCTCCCAGGACGAAAGGATGTCTGAATCCCCTGTGGAAAGCACAGAGAAAGACTTAGTTCCCCACCTCATCGCGACCGATAGCCTCACATCCTTTGAAAACTCCAGAGGTACGCGGAGATCAGTGCCTCCAAAGCAGACGATGCCTGACTCCTCGTGAAACTTGATAGGAGTCCCAGGATTCCTGTGGCACTTGGAAAGGGACACTTGGTCTTCCGCCTCAGCTGGAGAGGCGTCCCAATTGCCCTGCCAAGCCTCGAGGAGAATCCAGAGTTGTCCCTCGCAACTAGGCAGGAGTCCTGACGTCGCTGAAGAAACACGTGGGTGGAAGGGCCATCCCCGTCGTAACTCGAGAATATACCCCAGGTTCCCGCCGTAACTCGAGAAAAACCATGAGACTTCCCCCTCGCCGCGAGATGAGGCCCGATTCCCCTGCACTGCGTGCAGAGCAATTCCGTGTTGCACATCACACATGAAAGGAGCCTTGATTTCCTTGATGGCACTCCAGAGAAACCCCAAGAACACTGTTTCAAGGCTAGAGGGATCCTAAGGTCACTGTAGCAACACGAAAGAGCTCCGTGGGCCAAAAATCAACTCGAGATGAGAGGTTAGTCCCTGGCTTCGACTCCAGAGGAATACCACCTTACCACAAGCACCTCAAGAGGAGGCTTCTCTCAGCTCTAGGTATGTGAGAGGGACCCTGAGTTTGCGGCATCAAGTGGAATGGACACCGCGATGCCCTGACTCGAAATAAGGCCGGATATCCCTGCAGTGACTGGAATGCAGGCTCGTCTTGAATCTCCCAAGACGAAAGGGTGTCTGAATCCCCTGTGGAGACCACAGAGAAAGACCTAGTTCCCCACCTCATCGCGACAGGAGGCCTCAAATCCTTTGAAAACTCCAGAGGTATGCGGAGATCAGAGCCTCCAAAGGAGACAATGCCTGACTCCTCGTGAAACTTGATAGGAGACCCAGGATTCCTGTGGCACTTGGAAAGGGACCCTTGGTCTCCCGCCTCAGCTGGAGAGGCGTCCCAATTGCCCTGCCAAGCCTCGAGGAGAATCCAGAGTTGTTCCTCGCAACTAGGCAGGAGTCCTGACGTCGCTGAAGAAACACGTGGGTGGAAGGGCCATCCCCGTCGTAACTCGAGAATATACCCCAGGTTCCCGCCGCAACTCGAGAAAAACCATGAGACTTCCCCCTCGCCGCGAGATGAGGCCCGATTCCCCTGCACTGCGTGCAGAGCAATTCCGTGTTGCACATCACACATGAAAGGAGCCTTGATTTCCTTGATGGCACTCCAGAGAAACCCCAAGAACACTGTTTCAAGGCTAGAGGGATCCTGAGGTCACTGTAGCAACACGAAAGAGCTCCGTGGGCCAAAAATCAACTCGAGATGAGAGGTTAGTCCCTGGCTTCGACTCCAGAGGAATACCACCTTACCACAAGCACCTCAAGAGGAGGCTTCTCTCACCTCTAGGTATGTGAGAGGGACCCTGAGTTTGCGGCCTCAAGTGGAATGGACACCACGATGCCCTGACTCGAAATAAGGCCGGATATCCCAGCAGTGACTGGAATGCAGGCTCGTCTTGCATCTCCCAAGACGAAAGGGTGTCTGAATCCCCTGTGGAGACCACAGAGAAAGACCTAGTTCCCCACCTCATCGCGACAGGAGGCCTCACATCCTTTGAAAACTCCAGAGGTATGCGGAGATCAGTGCCTCCAAAGGAGACGATGCCTGACTCCTCGTGAAACTTGATAGGAGACCCAGGATTCCTGTGGCACGTGGAAAGGGACCCTTGGTCTCCCGTCTCAGCTGGAGAGGCGTCCGAATTGCCCTGCAAAGCCTCGAGGAGAATCCCGAGTTGTCCCTCGCAAGTAGGCAGGAGTCCTGACGTCGCTGAAGAAACACGTGTGTGGAAGGGCCATCCCCGTCGTAACTCGAGAATATACCCCAGGTTCCCGCCGCAACTCGAGAAAAACCATGAGACTTCCCCCTCGATGCGAGATGAGGCCCGATTCCACTGTACTGCGTGCAGAGTAATTCCGTCTTGCACATCACACATGAAAGGAGCCTTGATTTCCTTGATGCCACTCCAGAGAAAACCCAAGAACACTGTTTCAAGGATAGAGGGATCCTGAGGTCTCTGTAGCAACACGAAAGACCTCTGTGGACCAAAAATCAACTCGAAAAGAGAGGTTAGTCCCTGGATTCGACTCCAGAGGAATACCACCTTACCACAAGCACCTCAAGAGGAGGCTTCTCTCAGCTCTAGGTATGTGAGAGGGACCCTGAGTTTGCAGCCTCAAGTGGAATGGACACCGCGATGCCCTGACTCGAAATAAGGCCGGATATCCCTGCAGTGACTTCAATGCAGGCTCGTATTGTATCTCCCAGGACGAAAGGATGTCTGAATCCCCTGTGGAAAGTACAGAGAAAGACTTAGTTCCCCACCTCATCGCGACCGGAGGCCTCACATCCTTTGAAAACTCCAGAGGTACGCGGAGATCAGTGCCTCCAAAGGAGACGATGCCTGACTCCTCGTGAAAGTTGATAGGAGTCCCAGGATTCCTGTGGCACGTGGAAAGGGACACTTGGTCTCCCGCCTCAGCTGGAGAGGCGTCCCAATTGCCTTGCCAAGCCTCGAGGAGAATCCCGAGTTGTGTCTCGCAACTAGGCAAGAGTCCTGACGTTGCTGAACAAACACGTGTGTGGAAGGGCCATCCCCGTCGTAACTCGAGAATATACCCCAGGTTCCCGCCGCAACTCGAGAAAAACCATGAGACTTCCCCCTCGCCGCGAGATGAGGCCCGATTCCCCTGCACTGCGTGCAGAGCAATTCCGCCTTGCACATCACACATGAAAGGAGCCTTGATTTCCTTGATGGCACTCCAGAGAAACCCCAAGAACACTGTTTCAAGGATAGAGGGATCCTGAGGTCACTGTAGCAACACGAAAGAACTCTGTGGACCAAAAATCAACTGGAAAAGAGAGGTTAGTCCCTGGATTCGTCTCCAGAGGAATACCACCTTACCACAAGCACCTCAAGAGGAGGCTTCTCTCAGCTCTAGGTATGTGAGAGGGACCCTGAGTTTGCGGCCTCAAGTGGAATGGACACCGCGATGCACTGACGCGAAATAAGGCTGGATATCCCTGCAGTGACTTGAATGCAGGCTCGTCTTGCATCTCCCATGATGAAAGGATGTCTGAATCCCCTGTGGAGACCACAGAGAAAGACCTAGTTCCCCACCTCATCGCGACCGGAGGCCTCACATCCTTTGAAAACTCCAGAGGTACGCGGAGATCAGTGCCTCCAAAGGAGACGATGCCTGACTCCTCGTGAAACTTGATAGGAGTCCCAGGATTCCTGTGGCACGTGGAAAGGGACCCTTGGTCTCCCGCCTCAGCTGGAGAGGCGTCCCAATTGCCTTGCCAAGCCTCGAGGAGAATCCCGAGTTGTGTCTCGCAACTAGGCAAGAGTCCTGACGTGGCTGAACAAACACGTGTGTGGAAGGGCCATCCCCATCGTAACTCGAGAATATACCCCAGGTTCCCGCCGCAACTCGAGAAAAACCATGAGACTTCCCCCTCGCCGCGAGATGAGGCCCGATTCCCCTGCACTGCGTGCAGAGCAATTCTGTGTTGCACATCACACATGAAAGGAGCCTTGATTTCCTTCATGGCACTCCAGAGAAACCCCAAGAACACTGTTTCAAGGCTAGAGGGATCCTGAGGTCACTGTAGCAACACGAAAGAGCTCCGTTGACCAAAAATCAACTCGAGATGAGAGGTTAGTCCCTGGCTTCGACTCCAGAGGAATACCACCTTACCACAAGCACCTCAAGAGGAGGCTTCTCTCACCTCTACGTATGTGAGAGGGACCCTGAGTTTGCGGCCTCAAGTGGAATGGACACCGCGATGCCCTGACTCGAAATAAGGCCGGATATCCCTGCAGTGACTTGAATGCAGGCTCGTCTTGCATCTCCCAAGACGAAAGGGTGTCTGAATCAACTGTGGAGACCACAGAGAAAGACATAGTTCCCCACCTCATCGCGACAGGAGGCCTCAAATCCTTTGAAAACTCCAGAGGTATGTGGAGATCAGTGCCTCCAAAGGAGACGATGCCTGACTCCTCGTGAAACTTGATAGGAGTCCCAGGATTCCTGTGGCACGTGGAAAGGGATCCTTGGTCTCCCGTCTCAGCTGGAGAGGCGTCCCAATTGCCCTGCAAAGCCTCGAGGAGAATCCCGAGTTGACCCTCGCAAGTAGGCAGGAGTCCTGACATGGCTGAACACACACGTGTGTGGAAGGGCCATCCCCGTCGTAACTCGAGAATATACCCCAGGTTCCCGCCGCAACTCGAGAAAAACCATGAGACTTCCCCCTTGATGCGAGATGAGGCCCGATTCCCCTGTACTGCGTGCAGAGCAATTCCGTCTTGCACATCACACATGAAAGGAGCCTTGATTTCCTTGCTGGCACTCCAGAGAAACCCCAAGAACACTGTTTCAAGGCTAGAGGGATCCTGAGGTCACTGTAGCAACACGAAAGATCTCTGTGGACCAAAAATCAACTCGAAAAGAGAGGTTAGTCCCTGGATTCGTCTCCAGAGGAATACCACCTTACCACAAGCACCTCAAGAGGAGGCTTCTCTCAGCTCTAGGTATGTGAGAGGGACCCTGAGTTTGCGGCCTCAACTGGAATGGACACCAAGATGCCCTGACTCAAAATAAGGCCGGATATCCCTGCAGTGACTTCAATGCAGGCTCGTCTTGCATCTCCCAGGACGAAAGGATGTCTGAATCCCCTGTGGAAAGCACAGAGAAAGACTTAGTTCCCCACCTCATCGCGACCGGAGGCCTCACATCCTTTGAAAACTCCAGAGGTACGCGGAGATCAGTGCCTCCAAAGGAGACGATGCCTGACTCCTCGTGAAACTTGATAGGAGTCCCACGATTCCTGTGGCACTTGGAAAGGGACACTTGGTCTCCCGCCTCAGCTGGAGAGGCGTCCCAATTGCCCTGCCAAGCCTCGAGGAGAATCCAGAGTTGTCCCTCGCAACTAGGCAGGAGTCCTGACGTCGCTGAAGAAACACGTGGGTGGAAGGGCCATCCCCGTCGTAACTCGAGAATATACCCCAGGTTCCCGCCGCAACTCGAGAAAAACCATGAGACTTCCCCCTCTCCGAGAGATGAGGCCAGATTCCCCTGCACTGCGTGCAGAGCAATTCCGTGTTGCACATCACACATGAAAGGAGCCTTGATTTCCTTCATGGCACTCCAGAGAAACCCCAAGAACACTGTTTCAAGGCTAGAGGGATCCTGAGGTCACTGTAGCAACACGAAAGAGCTCCGTGGACCAATAATCAACTCGAGATGAGAGGTTAGTCCCTGGCTTCGACTCCAGAGGAATACCACCTTACCACAAGCACCTCAAGAGGAGGCTTCTCTCAGCTCTAGGTATGTGAGAGGGACCCTGAGTTTGCGGCCTCAAGTGGAATGGACACCGCGATGCCCTGACGCGAAATAAGGCTGGATATCCCTGCAGTGACTTGAATGCAGGCTCGTCTTGCATCTCCCAAGATGAAAGGATGTCTGAATCCCCTGTGGAGACCACAGAGAAAGACCTAGTTCCCCACCTCATCGCGACCGGAGGCCTCACATACTTTGAAAACTCCAGAGGTACGCGGAGATCAGTGCCTCCAAAGGAGACGATGCCTGACTCCTCGTGAAACTTGATAGGAGTCCCAGGATTCCTGGGGCACGTGGAAAGGGACCCTTGGTCTCCCGCCTCAGCTGGAGAGGCGTCCCAATTGCCATGCCAAGCCTCGAGGAGAATGCCGAGTTGTGTCTCGCAACTAGGCAAGAGTCCTGACGTGGATGAACAAACACGTGTGTGGAAGGGCCATCCCCGTCGTAACTCGAGAATATACCCCAGGTTCCCGCCGCAACTCGAGAAAAACCATGAGACTTCCCCCTCGCCGCGAGATGAGGCCCGATTCCCCTGCACTGCGTGCAGAGCAATTCCGTGTTGCACATCACACATGAAAGGAGCCTTGATTTCCTTCATGGCACTCCAGAGAAACCCCAAGAACACTGTTTCAAGGCTAGAGGGATCCTGAGGTCACTGTAGCAACACGAAAGAGCTTCGTGGACCAAGAATCAACAGGAGATGAGAGGTTAGTCCCTGGCTCCGACTCCTGAGGAATACCACCTTACCACAAGCACCTCAAGAGGAGGCTTCTCTCAGCTCTAGGTATGTGAGAGGGATCCTGAGTTTGCGGCCTCAAGTGGAATGGACACCGCGATGCCCTGACTCGAAATAAGGCCGGATATCCCTGCAGTGACTTGAATGCAGGCTTGTCTTGCATCTCCCAAGAAGAAAGGATGTCTGAATCCCCTGTGGAGACCACAGAGAAACACCTAGTTCCCCACGTCATCGCTACCGGAGGCCTCACATACTTTGAAAACTCCAGAGGTACGCGGAGATCAGTGCCTCCAAAGGAGACGATGCCAGACTCCTCGTGAAACTTGATAGGAGTCCCAGGATTCTTGTGGCACGTGGAAAGGGACACTTGGTCTCCCGCCTCAGCTGGAGAGGCGTTCCAATTGCCGTGCTAAGCCTCGAGGAGAATCCCGAGTTGTCCCTCGCAACTAGGCAGGAGTCCTGACGTGGCTGAACAAACACGTGGGTGGAAGGGCCATCCCCGTCGTAACTCGAGAATATACCCCAGGTTCCCGCCGCAACTCGAGAAAAACCATGAGACTTCCCCCTTGATGCGAGATTAGGCCCGATTCCCCTGCACTGCGTGCAGAGCAATTCTGTGTTGCACATCACACATGAAAGGAGCCTTGATTTCCTTGATGGCACTCCAGAGAAACCCCAAGAACACTGTTTCAAGGCTAGAGGGATCCTGAGGTCACTGTGGCAACACGAAAGAGCTCCGTGGACCAAGAATCAACACGAGATGAGAGGTTAGTCCCTGGCTTCGACTCCTGAGGAATACCACCTTACCACAAGCACCTCAAGAGGAGGTTTCTCTCAGCTCTAAGTATGTGAAAGGGATCCTGAGTTTGCGGCCTCAAATGGAATGGACACAGCGATGCCCTGACTCGAAATAAGGCCGGATATCCCTGCAGTGACTTGAATGCAGGCTCGTCTTGCATCTCCCAAGAAGAAAGGATGTCTGAATCCCCTGTGGAGACCACAGAGAAAGACCTAGTTCGCCACCTCATCGCGACCGGAGGCCTCACATCCTTTGAAAACTCCAGAGGCACGCGGAGATCAGTGCCTCCAAAGGAGACGATGCCTGACTCCTCGTGAAACTTGATAGGAGTCCCAGGATTCTTGTGGCACGTGGAAAAGGACCCTTGGTCTCCCGCCTCAGCTGGAGAGGCTTTCCAATTGCCCTGCCAAGCCTCGAGGAGAATCCCGAGTTTTCCCTTGCAACTAGGCAGGAGTCCTGACGTCGCTGAAGAAACACGTGGGTGGAAGGGCCATCCCCGTCGTAACTCGAGAATATACCCCAGGTTCCCGCCGCAACTCGAGAAAAACCATGAGACTTCCCCCTCGCCGCGAGATGAGGCCCGATTCCCCTGCACTGCGTGCAGAGCAATTCCGTGTTGCACATCACACATGAAAGGAGCCTTGATTTCCTTCATGGCACTCCAGAGAAACCCCAAGAACACTGTTTCAAGGCTAGAGGGATCCTGAGGTCACTGTAGCAACACGAAAGAGCTCCGTGGACCAAAAATCAACTCGAGATGAGAGGTTAGTCCCTGGCTTCGACTCCAGAGGAATACCACCTTACCACAAGCACCTCAAGAGGAGACTTCACTCAGCTCTATGTATGTGAGAGGGACCCTGAGTTTACGGCCTCAAGTGGAATGGACACCGCGATGCCCTGACGCAAAATAAGGCTGGATATCCCTGCAGTGACTTGAATGCAGGCTCGTCTTGCATCTCCCAAGATGAAAGGATGTCTGAATCCCCTGTGGAGACCACAGAGAAAGACCTAGTTCCCCACCTCATCGCGACCGGAGGCCTCACATCCTTTGAAAACTCCAGAGGTACGCGGAGATCAGTGCCTCCAAAGGAGACGATGCCTGACTCCTCGTGAAACTTGATAGGAGACCCAGGATTCCTGTGGCACGTGGAAAGGGACACTTGGTCTCCCGTCTCAGCTGGAGAGGCGTCCCAATTGCCCTGCAAAGCCTCGAGGAGAATCCCGAGTTGTCCCTCGCAACTAGGCAGGAGTCCTGACATGGTTGAACACACACGTGTGTGGAAGGGCCATCCCCGTCGTAACTCGAGAATATACCTCAGGTTCCCGCCGCAACTCGAGAAAAACCATGAGACTTCCCCCTCGCCGCGAGATGAGGCCCGATTCCCCTGCACTGCGTGCAGAGCAATTCTGTGTTGCACATCACACATGAAAGGAGCCTTGATTTCCTTCATGGCACTCCAGAGAAACCCCAAGAACACTGTTTCAAGGCTAAAGGGATCCTGAGGTCACTGTAGCAACACGAAAGAGCTCCGTGGACCAAAAACCAACTCGAGATGAGAGGTTAGTCCCTGGCTTCGACTCCAGAGGAATACCACCTTACCACAAGCACCTCAAGAGGAGGCTTCTCTCAGCTCTAGGTATGTGAGAGGGACCCTGAGTTTGCGGCCTCAACTGGAATGGACACCGCGATGCCCTGACTCGAAATAAGGCCGGATATCCCTGCAGTGACTGGAATGCAGGCTTGTCTTGCATCTCCCAAGACGAAAGGGTGTCTGAATCCCCTGTGGAGACGACAGAGAAAGACCTAGTTCCCCACCTCATCGCGACAGGAGGCCTCAAATCCTTTGAAAACTCCAGAGGTATGTGGAGATCAGTGCCTCCAAAGGAGACGATGCCTGACTCCTCGTGAAACTTGATAGGAGACCCAGGATTCCTGTGGCACGTGGAAAGGGACCCTTGGTCTCCCGTCTCAGCTCGAGAGGCGTCCCAATTGCCCTGCAAAGCCTCGAGGAGAATCCCGAGTTGTCCCTCGCAAGTAGGCAGGAGTCCTGACATGGCTGAACACACAGGAGTGTGGAAGGGCCATCCCCGTCGTAACTCGAGAATATACCCCAGGTTCCCGCCGCAACTCGAGAAAAACCATGAGATTTCCCCCTCGCCGCGAGATGAGGCCCGATTCCCCTGCACTGCGTGCAGAGCAATTCCGTGTTGCACATCACACATGAAAGGAGCCTTTATTTCCTTGATGGCACTCCAGAGAAACCCCAAGAACACTGTTTCAAGGCTAGAGGGATCCTGAGGTCACTGTGGCAACACGAAAGAGCTCCGTGGACCAAGAATCAACACGAGATGAGAGGTTAGTCCCTGGCTTCGACTCCTGAGGAATACCACCTTACCACAAGCACCTCAAGAGGAGGTTTCTCTCAGCTCTAAGTATGTGAAAGGGATCCTGAGTTTGCGGCCTCAAATGGAATGGACACCGCGATGCCCTGACTCGAAATAAGGCCGGATATCCCTGCAGTGACTTGAATGCAGGCTCGTCTTGCATCTCCCAAGAAGAAAGGATGTCTGAATCCCCTGTGGAGACCACAGAGAAAGACCTAGTTCGCCACCTCATCGCGACCGGAGGCCTCACATCCTTTGAAAACTCCTGAGGCACGCGGAGATCAGTGCCTCCAAAGGAGACGATGCCTGACTCCTCGTGAAACTTGATAGGAGTCCCAGGATTCTTGTGGCACGTGGAAAAGGACCCTTGGTCTCCCGCCTCAGCTGGAGAGGCTTTCCAATTGCCCTGCCAAGCCTCGAGGAGAATCCCGAGTTTTCCCTTGCAACTAGGCAGGAGTCCTGACGTCGCTGAAGAAACACGTGGGTGGAAGGGCCATCCCCGTCGTAACTCGAGAATATACCCCAGGTTCCCGCCGCAACTCGAGAAAAACCATGAGACTTCCCCCTCGCCGCGAGATGAGGCCCGATTCCCCTGCACTGCGTGCAGAGCAATTCCGTGTTGCACATCACACATGAAAGGAGCCTTGATTTCCTTTATGGCACTCCAGAGAAACCCCAAGAACACTGTTTCAAGGCTAGAGGGATCCTGAGGTCACTGTAGCAACACGAAAGAGCTCCGTGGACCAAAAATCAACTCGAGATGAGAGGTTAGTCCCTGGCTTCGACTCCAGAGGAATACCACCTTACCACAAGCACCTCAAGAGGAGACTTCACTCAGCTCTATGTATGTGAGAGGGACCCTGAGTTTACGGCCTCAAGTGGAATGGACACCGCGATGCCCTGACGCAAAATAAGGCTGGATATCCCTGCAGTGACTTGAGTGCAGGCTCGTCTTGCATCTCCCAAGATGAAAGGATGTCTGAATCCCCTGTGGAGACCACAGAGAAAGACCTAGTTCCCCACCTCATCGCGACCGGAGGCCTCACATCCTTTGAAAACTCCAGAGGTACGCGGAGATCAGTGCCTCCAAAGGAGACGATGCCTGACTCCTCGAGAAACTTGATAGGAGTCCCAGGATTCCTGTGGCACGTGGAAAGGGACACTTGGTCTCCCGCCTCAGCTGGAGAGGCGTCCCAATTGCCTTGCCAAGCCTCGAGGAGAATCCCGAGTTGTGTCTCGCAACTAGGCAAGAGTCCTGACATGGCTGAACACACACGTGTGTGGAAGGGCCATCCCCGTCGTAACTCGAGAATATACCTCAGGTTCCCGCCGCAACTCGAGAAAAACCATGAGACTTCCCCCTCGCCGCGAGATGAGGCCCGATTCCCCTGCACTGCGTGCAGAGCAATTCCGTGTTGCACATCACACATGAAAGGAGCCTTGATTTCCTTCATGGCACTCCAGAGAAACCCCAAGAACACTGTTTCAAGGCTAGAGGGATCCTGAGGTCACTGCAGCAACACGAAAGAGCTCCGTGGACCAAGAATCAACACGAGATGAGAGGTTAGTCCCTGGCTTCGACTCCTGAGGAATACCACCTTACCACAAGCACCTCAAGAGGAGGCTTCTCTCAGCTCTAGGTATGTGAGAGGGATCCTGAGTTTGCGGCCTCAAGTGGAATGGACACCGCGATGCCCTGACTCGAAATAAGGCCGTATATCCCGGCAGTGACTTGAATGCAGGCTCGTCTTGCATCTCCCAAGAAGAAAGGATGTCTGAATCCCCTGTGGAGACCACAGAGAAAGACCTAGTTCCCCACCTCATCGCGACAGGAGGCCTCACATCCTTTGAAAACTCCAGAGGTACGCGGAGATCAGTGCCTCCAACGGAGACGATGCCTGACTCCTCGTGAAACTTGATAGGAGTCCCAGGATTCTTGTGGTACGTGGAAAGGGACACTTGGTCTCCCGCCTCAGCTGGAGAGGCGTTCCAATTGCCCTGCCAAGACTCGAGGAGAATCCCGAGTTGTCCGTTGCAACTAGGCAGGAGTCCTGACGTCGCTGAAGAAACACGTGGGTGGAAGGGCCATCCCCATCGTAACTCGAGAATATACCCCAGGTTCCCGCCGCAACTCGAGAAAAACCCTGAGACTTCCCCCTCGATGCGAGATGAGGCCCGATTCCCCTGTACTGCGTGCAGAGCAATTCCGTCTTGCACATCACACATGAAAGGAGCCTTGATTTCCTTGATGGCACTCCAGAGAAACCCCAAGAACACTGTTTCAAGGCTAGAGGGATCCTGAGGTCACTGTAGCAACACGAAAGAACTCTGTGGACCAAAAATCAATTCGAAAAGAGAGGTTAGTCCCTGGATTCGTCTCCAGAGGAATACCACCTTAACACAAGCACCTCAAGAGGAGGCTTCTCTCAGCTCTAGGTATGTGAGAGGGACCCTGAGTTTGCGGCCTCAAGTGGAATGGACACCGCGATGCCCTGACTCGAAATAAGGCCGGATATCCCTGCAATGACTGGAATGCAGGCTCGTCTTGCATCTCCCAGGAAGAAAGGATGTCTGAATCCCCTGTGGAAAGCACAGAGAAAGACTTAGTTCCCCACCTCATCGCGACCGATAGCCTCACATCCTTTGAAAACTCCAGAGGTACGCGGAGATCAGTGCCTCCAAAGGAGACGATGCCTGACTCCTCGTGAAACTTGATAGGAGTACCAGGATTCCTGTGACACGTGGAAAGGGACCCTCGGTCTCCCGTCTCAGCTGGAGAGGCATCCCAATTGCCCTGCAAAGCCTCGAGGAGAATCCCGAGTTGTCCCTCGCAACTAGTCAGGAGTCCTGACATGGCTGAACACACACGTGGGTGGAAGGGCCATCCCCGTCGTAACTCGAGAATATACCCCAGGTTCCCCCCGCAACTCGAGAAAAACCATGAGACTTCCCCCTCGCCGCGAGATGAGGCCCGATTCCCCTGCACTGCGTGCAGAGCAATTCCGTGTTGCACATCACACATGAAAGGAGCCTTGATTTCCTTGATGGCACTCCAGAGAAACCCCAAGATCACTGTTTCAAGGATAGAGGGATCCTGAGGTCACTGTAGTAACACGAAAGAACTCTGTGGACCAAAAATCAACTCGAAAAGAGAGGTTAGTCCCTGGATTCGTCTTCAGAGGAATACCACCTTACCACAAGCACCTCAAGAGGAGGCTTCTCTCAGCTCTAGGTATGTGAGAGGGACCCTGAATTTGCGGCCTCAAGTGGAATAGACACCGCGATGCCCTGACTCGAAATAAGGCCGGATATCCCTGCAGTGACTTCAATGCAGGCTCGTCTTGCATCTCCCAGGACGAAAGGATGTCTGAATCCCCTGTGGAAAGCACAGAGAAAGACTTAGTTCCCCACCTCATCGCGACCGATAGCCTCACATCCTTTGAAAACTCCAGAGGTACGCGGAGATCAGTGCCTCCAAAGGAGACGATGCCTGACTTCTCGTGAAACTTGATAGGAGTCCCAGGATTCCTGTGGCACTTGGAAAGGGACACTTGGTCTCCCGCCTCAGCTGGAGAGGCGTCCCAATTGCCCTGACAAGCCTCGAGGAGAATCCAGAGTTGTCCCTCGCAAGTAGGCAGGAGTCCTGACGTCGCTGAAGAAACACGTGGGTGGAAGGGCCATCCCCGTCGTAACTCGAGAATATACCCCAGGTTCCCGCCGCAACTCGAGAAAAACCATGAGACTTCCCCCTCGCCGCGAGATGAGGCCCGATTCCCCTGCACTGTGTGCAGAGCAATTCCGTGTTGCACATCACACATGAAAGGAGCCTTGATTTCCTTCATGGCACTCCAGAGAAACCCCAAGAACACTGTTTCAAGGCTAGAGGGATCCTGAGGTCACTGTAGCAACACGAAAGAGCTCCGTGGACCAAGAATCAACACGAGATGAGAGGTTAGTCCCTGGCTTTGACTCCTGAGGAATACCACCTTACCACAAGCACCTCAAGAGGAGGCTTCTCTCAGCTCTAGGTATGTGAGAGGGATCCTGAGTTTGCGGCCTCAAGTGGAATGGACACCGCGATGCCCTGACTCGAAATAAGGCCGGATATCCCTGCAGTGACTTGAATGCAGGCTCGTCTTGCATCTCCCAAGAAGAAAGGATGTCTGAATCCCCTGTGGAGACCACAGAGAAACACCTAGTTCCCCACCTCATCGCGACCGGAGGCCTCACATCCTTTGAAAACTCCAGAGGTACGCGGAGATCAGTGCCTCCAAAGGAGACGATGCCTGACTCCTCGTGAAACTTGATAGGAGTCCCAGGATTCTTGTGGCACGTGGAAAGGGACCCTTGGTCTCCCGCCTCAGCTGGAGAGGCGTTCCAATTGCCCTGCCAAGCCTCGAGGAGAATCCCGAGTTGTCCCTCGCAACTAGGCAGGAGTCCTTACATGGCTGAACAAACACGTGGGTGGAAGGGCCATCCCCGTCGTAACTCGAGAATATACCCCAGGTTCCCGCCGCAACTCGAGAAAAACCGTGAGACTTCCCCCTCGATGCGAGATGAGGCCCGATTCCCCTGCACTGCGTGCAGAGCAATTCCGTGTTGCACATCACACATGAAAGGAGCCTTGATTTCCTTGATGGCACTCCAGAGAAACCCCAAGAACACTTTTTCAAGGATAGAGGGATCCTGAAGTCACTGTAGCAACACGAAAGAACTCTGTGGACCAAAAATCAACTCGAAAAGAGAGGTTAGTCCCTGGATTCGTCTCCAGAGGAATACCACCTTAACACAAGCACCTCAAGAGGAGGCTTCTCTCAGCTCTAGGTATGTGAGAGGGACCCTGAGTTTGCGGCCTCAAGTGGAATGGACACCGCGATGCCCTGACTCGAAATAAGGCTGGATATCCCTGCAGTGACTGGAATGCAGGCTCGTCTTGCATCTCCCAGGACGAAAGGATGTCTGAATCCCCTGTGGAGACCACCGAGAAAGACCTAGCTCCCCACCTCATCGCGACCGGAGGCCTCACATTCTTTGAAAACTCCAGAGGTACGCGGAGATCAGTGCCTCCAAAGGAGACGATGCCTGATTCCTCGTGAAACTTGATAGGAGTCCCAGGATTCCTGTGGCACGTGGAAAGGGACCCTTGGTCTCCCGCCTCAGCTGGAGAGGCGTCCCAATTGCCTTGCCAAGCCTCGAGGAGAATCCCGAGTTGTGTCTCGCAACTAGGTAAGAGTCCTGACGTGGCTGAACAAACACGTGTGTGGAAGGGCCATCCCCGTCGTA
Organism: Cervus elaphus; assembly: GCF_910594005.1. Lineage (NCBI taxonomy): Eukaryota > Metazoa > Chordata > Mammalia > Artiodactyla > Cervidae > Cervus > Cervus elaphus. Next base: position 6,725,244 of record NC_057834.1, on the reverse strand, counting down.
ACTCGAGAATATACCCCAGGTTCCCGCCGCAACTCGAGAAAAACCATGAGACTTCCCCCTCGCCGCGAGATGAGGCCCGATTCCCCTGCACTGCATGCAGAGCAATTCCGTGTTGCACATCACACATGAAAGGAGCCTTGATTTCCTTGATGGCACTCCAGAGAAACCCCAAGAACACTGTTTCAAGGCTAGAGGGATCCTGAGGTCACTGTAGCAACACGAAAGAGCTCCGTGGACCAAGAATCAACACGAGATGAGAGGTTAGTCCCTGGCTTCGACTCCTGAGGAATACCACCTTACCACAAGCACCTCAAGAGGAGGCTTCTCTCAGCTCTAGGTATGTGAGAGGGATCCTGAGTTTGCGGCCTCAAGTGGAATGGACACCGCGATGCCCTGACTCGAAATAAGGCCGGATATCCCTGCAGTGACTTGAATGCAGGCTCGTCTTGCATCTCCCAAGAAGAAAGGATGTCTGATTCCCCTGTGGAGACCACAGAGAAACACCTAGTTCCCCACCTCATCGCGACCGGAGGCCTCACATCCTTTGAAAACTCCAGAGGTACGCGGAGATCAGTGCCTCCAAAGGAGACGATGCCTGACTCCTCGTGAAACTTGATAGGAGTCCCAGGATTCTTGTGGCACGTGGAAAGGGACCCTTGGTCTCCCGCCTCAGCTGGAGAGGCGTTCCAATTGCCCTGCCAAGCCTCGAGGAGAATCCCGAGTTGTCCCTCGCAAGTAGGCAAGAGTCCTGACGTGGCTGAACAAACACGTGGGTGGAAGGGCCATCCCCGTCGTAACTCGAGAATATACCCCAGGTTCCCGCCGCAACTCGAGAAAAACCATGAGACTTCCCCCTCGCCGCGAGATGAGGCCCGATTCCCCTGCACTGCGTGCAGAGCAATTCTGTGTTGCACATCACACATGAAAGGAGCCTTGATTTCCTTCATGGCACTCCAGAGAAACCCCAAGAACACTGTTTCAAGGCTAGAGGGATCCTGAGGTCACTGTAGCAACACGAAAGAGCTCCGTGGACCAAAAATCAACTCGAGATGAGAGGTTAGTCCCTGGCTTCGACTCCAGAGGAATACCACCTTACCACAAGCACCTCAAGAGGAGGCTTCTCTCAGCTCTAGGTATGTGAGAGGGACCCTGAGTTAGCGGCCTCAAGTGGAATGGACACCGCGATGCCCTGACTCGAAATAAGGCCGGATATCCCTGCAGTGACTGGAATGCAGGCTCGTCTTGCATCTCCCAAGACGAAAGGGTGTCTGAATCCCCTGTGGAGACCACAGAGAAAGACCTAGTTCCCCACCTCATCGCGACAGGAAGCCTCAAATCCTTTGAAAACTCCAGAGGTATGCGGAGATCAGTGCCTCCAAAGGAGACGATGCCTGACTCCTCGTGAAACTTGATAGGAGACCCAGGATTCCTGTGGCACGTGGAAAGGGACCCTTGGTCTCCCGTCTCAGCTGGAGAGGCGTCCCAATTGCCCTGCAAAGCCTCGAGGAGAATCCCGAGTTGTCCCTCGCAACTAGGCAGGAGTCCTGACATGGCTGAACACACACGTGTGTGGAAGTGCCATTCCCGTCGTAGCTCGAGAATATACCCCAGGTTCCCGCCGCAACTCGAGAAAAACCATGAGACTTCCCCCTCGCGGCGAGATGAGGCCCGATTCCCCTGCACTGCGTGCAGAGCAATTCCGTGTTGCACATCACACATGAAAGGAGCCTTGATTTCCTTGATGGCACTCCAGAGAAACGCCAAGAACACTGTTTCAAGGCTAGAGGGATCCTGAGGTCACTGTAGCAACACGAAAGAGCTCCGTGGACCAAGAATCAACACGCGATGAGAGGTTAGTCCCTGGCTTCGACTCCTGAGGAATACCACCTTACCACAAGCACCTCAAGAGGAGGCTTCTCTCAGCTCTAGGTATGTGAGAGGGATCCTGAGTTTGCGGCCTCAAGTGGAATGGACACCGCGATGCCCTGACTCGAAATAAGGCCGGATATCCCTGCAGTGACTTGAATGCAGGCTCGTCTTGCATCTCCCAAGAAGAAAGGATGTCTGAATCCCCTGTGGAGACCACAGAGAAACACCTAGTTCCCCACCTCATCGCGACCGCAGGCCTCACATCCTTTGAAAAGTCCAGAGGTACGCGGAGATCAGTGCCTCCAAAGGAGACGATGCCTGACTCCTCGTGAAACTTGATAGGAGTCCCAGGATTCTTGTGGCACGTGGAAAGGGACCCTTGGTCTCCCGCCTCAGCTGGAGAGGCGTCCCAATTGCCCTGCCAAGCCTCGAGGAGAATCCCGAGTTGTCCCTCGCAACTAGGCAGGAGTCCTGACGTCGCTGAAGAAACACGTGGGTGGAAGGGCCATCCCCGTCGTAACTCGAGAATATACCCCAGGTTCCCGCCGCAACTCGAGAAAAACCATGAGACTTCCCCCTCGCCGCGAGATGAGGCCCGATTCCCCTGCACTGCGTGCAGAGCAATTCCGTGTTGCACATCACACATGAAAGGAGCCTTGATTTCCTTGATGGCACTCCAGAGAAACCCCAAGAACACTGTTTCAAGGATAGAGGGATCCTGAGGTCACTGTAGCAACACGAAAGAACTCTGTGGACCAAAAATCAACTCGAAAAGAGAGGTTAGTCCCTGGATTCGTCTCCAGAGGAATACCACCTTACCACAAGCACCTCAAGAGGAGGCTTCTCTCAGCTCTAGGTATGTGAGAGGGACCCTGAGTTTGCGGCCTCAAGTGGAATGGACACCGCGAAGCCCTGACTCGAAATAAGGCCGGATATCCCTGCAGTGACTTGAATGCAGGCTCGTCTTGCATCTCCCAGGACGAAAGGATGTCTGAATCCCTTGTGGAAAGCACAGAGAAAGACTTAGTTCCCCACCTCATCGCGACCGATAGCCTCACATCCTTTGAAAACTCCAGAGGTACGCGGAGATCAGTGCCTCCAAAGGAGACGATGCCTGACTCCTCGTGAAACTTGATAGGAGTTCCAGGATTCCTGTGGCACTTGGAAAGGGACACTTGGTCTCCCGCCTCAGCTGGAGAGGCGTCCCAATTGCCCTGCCAAGCCTCGAGGAGAATCCAGAGTTGTCCCTCGCAACTAGGCAGGAGTCCTGACGTCGCTGAAGAAACACATGGGTGGAAGGGCCATCCCCGTCGTAACTCGAGAATATACCCCAGGTTCCCGCCGCAACTCGAGAAAAACCATGAGACTTCCCCCTCGCCGTGAGATGCGGCCCGATTCCCCTGCACTGCGTGCAGAGCAATTCCGTGTTGCACATCACACATGAAAGGAGCCTTGATTTCCTTGATGGCACTCCAGAGAAACCCCAAGAACACTGTTTCAAGGCTAGAGGGATACTGAGGTCACTGTAGCAACACGAAAGAGCTCCGTGGACCAAGAATCAACACGAGATGAAAGGGTAGTCCCTGGCTTCGACTCCTGAGGAATACCACCTTACCACAAGCACCTCAAGAGGAGGCTTCTCTCAGCTCTAGGTATGTGAGAGGGATCCTGAGTTTGCGGCCTCAAGTGGAATGGACACCGCGATGCCCTGACTCGAAATAAGGCCGGATATCCCTGCAGTGACTTGAATGCAGGCTCGTCTTGCATCTCCCAAGAAGAAAGGATGTCTGAATCCCCTGTGGAGACCACAGAGAAACACCTAATTCCCCACCTCATCGCGACCGCAGGCCTCACATCCTTTGAAAACTCCAGAGGAACGCGGAGATCAGTGCCTCCAAAGGAGACGATGCCTGACTCCTCGTGAAACTTGATAGGAGTCCCAGGATTCTTCTGGCACGTGGAAAGGGACCCTTGGTCTCCCGCCTCAGCTGGAGAGGCGTTCCAATTGCCCTGCCAAGCCTCGAGGAGAATCCCGAGTTGTCCTTCGCAACTAGGCAGGAGTCCTGACATGGCTGAACAAATACGTGGGTGGAAGGGCCATCCCCGTCGTAACTCGAGAATATACCCCAGGTTCCCGCCGCAACTCGAGAAAAACCATGAGACTTCCCCCTCGATGCGAGATGAGGCCCGATTCCCCTGTACTGCGTGCAGAGCAATTCCGTCTTGCACATCACAAATGAAAGGAGCCTTGATTTCCTTGATGGCACTCCAGAGAAACCCCAAGAACACTGTTTCAAGGCTAGAGGGATCCTGAGGTCACTGTAGCAACACGAAAGAACTCTGTGGACCAAAAATCAACTCGAAAAGAGAGGTTAGTCCCTGGATTCGTCTCCAGAGGAATACCACCTTACCACAAGCACCTCAAGAGGAGGCTTCTCTCAGCTCTAGGTATGTGAGAGGGACCCTGAGTTTGCGGCCTCAAGTGGAATGGACACCGCGATGCCCTGACTCGAAATAAGGCCGGATATCCCTGCAGTGACTTCAATTCAGGCTCGTCTTGCATCTCCCAGGACGAAAGGGTGTCTGAATCCCCTGTGGAAAGCACAGAGAAAGACTTAGTTCCCCACCTCATCGCGACCGATAGCCTCACATCCTTTGAAAACTCCAGAGGTACGCGGAGATCAGTGCCTCCAAAGGAGACGATGCCTGACTCCTCGTGAAACTTGATAGGAGTCCCAGGATTCCTGTGGCACTTGGAAAGGGACACTTGGTCTCCCGCCTCAGCTGGAGAGGCGTCCCAATTGCCCTGCAAAGCCTCGAGGAGAATCCCGAGTTGTCCCTCGCAACTAGGCAGGAGTCCTGACGTCGCTGAAGAAACACGTGGGTGGAAGGGCCATCCCCGTCGTAACTCGAGAATATACCCCAGGTTCCCGCCGCAACTCGAGAAAAACCATGAGACTTCCCCCTCGCCGCGAGATGAGGCCCGATTCCCCTGCACTGCGTGCAGAGCAATTCCGTGTTGCACATCACACATGAAAGGAGCCTTGATTTCCTTGATGGCACTCCAGAGAAACCCCAAGAACACTGTTTCAAGGCTAGAGGGATCCTGAGGTCACTGTAGTAACACGAAAGAGCTCCGTGGACCAAGATTCAACACGAGATGAGAGGTTAGTCCCTGGCTTCGAATCCTGAGGAGTACCACCTTACCACAAGAACCTCAAGAGGAGGCTTCTCTCAGCTCTAGGTATGTGAGAGGGATCCTGAGTTTGCGGCCTCAAGTGGAATGGACACCGCGATGCCCTGACTCGAAATAAGGCCGGATATCCCTGCAGTGACTTGAATGCAGGCTCGCCTTGCATCTCCCAAGAAGAAAGGATGTCTGAATCCCCTGTGGAGACCACAGAGAAACACCTAGTTCCCCACCTCATCGCGACCGGAGGCCTCACATCCTTTGAAAACTCCAGAGGTACGCGGAGATCAGTGCCTCCAAAGGAGACGATGCCTGACTCCTCGTGAAACTTGATAGGAGTCCCAGGATTCTTGTGGCACGTGGAAAGGGACCCTTGGTCTCCCGCCTCAGCTGGAGAGGCGTTCCAATTGCCCTGCCAAGCCTCGAGGAGAATCCCGAGTTGTCCTTCGCAACTCGGCAGGAGTCCTGACGTGGCTGAACAAACACGTGTGTGGAAGGGCCATCCCCGTCGTAACTCGAGAATATACGCCAGGTTCCCGCCGCAACTCGAGAAAAACCATGAGACTTCCCCCTCGCCGCGAGATGAGGCCCGATTCCCCTGCACTGCGTGCAGAGCAATTCCGTGTTGCACATCACACATGAAAGGAGCCTTGATTTCCTTGATGGCACTCCAGAGAAACCCCAAGATCACTGTTTCAAGGCTAGAGGGATCCTGAGGTCACTGTAGCAACACGAAAGAGCTCCGTGGACCAAAAATCAACTCGAGATGAGAGGTTAGTCCCTGGCTTCGACTCCAGAGGAATACCACCTTACCACAAGCACCTCAAGAGGAGGCTTCTCTCAGCTCTAGGTATGTGAGAGGGACCCTGAGTTTGCGGCCTCAAGTGGAATGGACACCGCGATGCCCTGACTCGAAATAAGGCCGGATATCCCTGCAGTGACTTGAATGCAGGCTCGTCTTGCATCTCCCAAGACGAAAGGGTGTCTGATTCCCCTGTGGAGACCACAGAGAAAGATCTAGTTCCCCACCTCATCGCGACAGGAGGCCTCAAATCCTTTGAAAATTCCAGAGGTATGTGGAGATCAGTGCCTCCAAAGGAGACGATGCCTGACTCCTCGTGAAACTTGATAGGAGACCCAGGATTCCTGTGGCACGTGGAAAGGGACCCTTGGTCTCCCGTCTCAGCTGGAGAGCCGTCCCAGTTGCCCTGCAAAGCCTCGAGGAGAATCCCGAGTTGTCCCTCGCAACTAGGCAGGAGTCCTGACATGGCTGAACACACACGTGTGTGGAAGGGCCATCCCCGTCGTAACTCGAGAATATACCCCAGGTTCCCGCCGCAACTCGAGAAAAACCATGAGACTTCCCCCTCGCCGCGAGATGAGGCCCGATTCCCCTGCACTGCGTGCAGAGCAATTCCGTGTTGCACATCACACATGAAAGGAGCCTTGATTTCCTTGATGGCACTCCAGAGAATCCCCAAGAACACTGTTTCAAGGCTAGAGGGATCCTGAGGTCACTGTAGCAACAGGAAAGAGCTCCGTGGACCAAGAATCAACACGAGATGAGAGGTTAGTCCCTGGCTTCGACTCCAGAGGAATACAACCTTACCACAAGCACCTCAAGAGGAGGCTACTCTCAGCTCTAGGTATGTGAGAGGGATCCTGAGTTTGCGGCCTCAAGTGGAATGGACACCGCAATGCCCTGACTCGAAATAAGGCCGGATATCCCTGCAGTGACTTGAATGCAGGCTCGTGTTGCATCTCCCAAGAAGAAAGGATGTCTGAATCCCCTGTGGAGACCACAGAGAGACACCTAGTTCCCCACCTCATCGAGACCGGAGGCCTCACATCCTTTGAAAACTCCAGAGGTACGCGGAGATCAGTGCCTCCAAAGGAGACGATGCCTGACTCCTCGTGAAACTTGATAGGAGTCCCAGGATTCTTGTGGCACGTGGAAAGGGACCCTTGGTCTCCCGCCTCAGCTGGAGAGGCGTTCCAATTGCCTGCCAAACCTCGAGGAGAATCCCGAGTTGTCCCTCGCAACTAGGCAGGAGTCCTGACGTGGATGAACAAACACGTGGGTGGAAGGGCCATCCCCGTCCTAACTCGAGAATATAACCCAGGTTCCCGCCGCAACTCGAGAAAAACCATGAGACTTCCCCCTCGATGCGAGATGAGGCCCGATTCCCCTGTACTGCGTGCAGAGCAATTCCGTCTTGCACATCACACATGAAAGGAGCCTTGATTTCCTTGATGGCACTCCAGAGAAACCCCAAGAACACTGTTTCAAGGCTAGAGGGATCCTGAGGTCACTGTAGCAACACGAAAGAACTCTGTGGACCAAAAATCAACTCGAAAAGAGAGGTTAGTCCCTGGATTCGTCTCCAGAGGAATACCACCTTACCACAAGCACCTCAAGAGGAGGCTTCTCTCAGCTCTAGGTATGTGAGAGGGACCCTGAGTTTGCGGCATCAAGTGGAATGGACACCGCGATGCCCTGACGCGAAAAAAGGCCGGATATCCCTGCAGTGACTTCAATGCAGGCTCGTCTTGCATCTCCCAGGACGAAAGGATGTCTGAATCCCCTGTGGAAAGCACAGAGAAAGACTTAGTTCCCCACCTCATCGCGACCGATAGCCTCACATCCTTTGAAAACTCCAGAGGTACGCAGAGATCAGTGCCTCCAAAGGAGACGATGCCTGACTCCTCGTGAAACTTGATAGGAGTCCCAGGATTCCTGTGGCACGTGGAAAGGGACCCTTGGTCTCCCGCCTCAGCTGGAGAGGCATCCCAATTGCCTTGCCAAGCCTCGAGGAGAATCCCGAGTTGTGTCTCGCAACTAGGCAAGGGTCCTGACGTGCCTGAACAAACACGTGTGTGGAAGGGCCATCCCCGTCGTAACTCGAGAATATACCCCAGGTTCCCACTGCAACTCGAGAAAAACCATGAGACTTCCCCCTCGCCGCGAGATGAGGCCCGATTCCCCTGCACTGCGTGCAGAGCAATTCTGTGTTGCACATCACACATGAAAGGAGCCTTGGTTTCCTTCATGGCAATCCAGAGAAACCCCAAGAACACTGTTTCAAGGCTAGAGGGATCCTGAGGTCCCTGTAGCAACACGAAAGTGCTCCGTGGACCAAAAATCAACTCGAGATGAGAGGTTAGTCCCTGGCTTCGACTCCAGAGGAATACCACCTTACCACAAGCACCTCAAGAGGAGGCTTCTCTCAGCTCTAGGTATGTGAGAGAGACCCTGAGTTTGCGGCCTCAAGTGGAATGGACACCGCGATGCCCTGACTCGAAATAAGGCCGGATATCCCTGCAGTGATTGGAATGCAGGCTCGTCTTGCATCTCCCAAGACGAAAGGGTGTCTGAATCCCCTGTGGAGACCACAGAGAAAGACCTAGTTCCCCACCTCATCGCGACAGGAGGCCTCAAATCCTTTGAAAACTCCAGAGGTACGCGGAGATCAGTGCCTCCAAAGGAGACGATGCCTGACTCCTCGTGAAACTTGATAGGAGTCCCAGGATTCCTGTGGCACTTGGAAAGGGACACTTGGTCTCCCGCCTCAGCTGGAGAGGCGTCCCAATTGCCCTGCCAAGCCTCGAGGAGAATCCAGAGTTGTCCCTCGCAACTAGGCAGGAGTCCAGACGTCGCTGAAGAAACACGTGGGTGGAAGGGCCATCCCCGTCGTAACTCGAGAATATACCCCAGGTTCCCGCCGCAACTCGAGAAAAACCATGAGACTTCCCCCTCGCCGCGAGATGAGGCCCGATTCCCCTGCACTGCGTGCAGAGCAATTCCGTGTTGCACATCACACATGAAAGGAGCCTTGATTTCCTTGATGGCACTCCAGAGAAACCCCAAGAACACTGTTTCAAGGCTAGAGGGATCCTGAGGTCACTGTAGCAACACGAAAGAGCTCCGTGGACCAAGAATCAACACGAGATGAGAGGTTAGTCCCTGGCTTCGACTCCTGAGGAATACCACCTTACCACAAGCACCTCAAGAGGAGGCTTCTCTCAGCTCTAGGTATGTGAGAGGGACCCTGAGTTTGCGGCCTCAAGTGGAATGGACACCGCGATGCCCTGACTCGAAATATGGCCGGATATCCCTGCAGTGACTTCATTGCAGGCTCGTCTTGCATCTCCCAGGACAAAAGGATGTCTGAATCCCCTGTGGAAAGCACAGAGAAAGACTTAGTTCCCCACCTCATCGCGACCGATAGCCTCACATCCTTTGAAAACTCCAGAGGTACGCGGAGATGAGTGCCTCCAAAGGAGACGATGCCTGACTCCTCGTGAAACTTGATAGGAGTCCCAGGATTCCTGTGGCACTTGGAAAGGGACCCTTGGTCTCCCGCCTCAGCTGGAGAGGCGTCCCAATTGCCCTGCCAATCGTCGAGGAGAATCCAGAGTTGTCCCTCGCAACTAGGCAGGAGTCCTGACGTCGCTGAAGAAACACGTGGGTGGAAGGGCCATCCCCGACATAACTCGAGAATATACCCCAGGTTCCCGCCGCAACTCGAGAGAAACCATGAGACTTCCCCCTCGCCGCGAGATGAGGCCCGATTCCCCTGCACTGCGTGCAGAGCAATTCCGTGTTGCACATCACACATGAAAGGAGCCTTGATTTCCTTGATGGCACTCCAGAGAAACCCCAAGAACACTGTTTCAAGGCGAGAGGGATCCGGAGGTCACTGTAGCAACACGAAAGAGCTCCGTGGGCCAAAAATCAACTCGAGATGAGAGGTTAGTCCCTGGCTTCGACTCCAGAGGAATACCACCTTACCACAAGCACCTCAAGAGGAGGCTTCTCTCAGCTCTAGGTATGTGAGAGGGACCCTGAGTTTGCGGCCTCAAGTGGAATGGACACCGCGATGCCCTGACGCGAAATAAGGCCGGATATCCCTGCAGTGACTTCAATGCAGGCTCGTCTTGCATCTCCCAAGAAGAAAGGATGTCTGAATCCCCTGTGGAGACCACAGAGAAAGACCTAGTTCCCCACCTCATCGCGACCGGAGGCCTCACATCCTTTGAAAACTCCAGAGGTACGCGGAGATCAGTGCCTCCAAAGGAGACGATGCCTGACTCCTCGTGAAACTTGATAGGAGTCCCAGGATTCCTGTGGCACGTGGAAAGGGACCCTTGGTCTCCCGCCTCAGCTGGAGAGGCGTCCCAATTGCCTTGCCAAGCCTCGAGGAGAATCCCGAGTTGTGTCTCGCAACTAGGCAAGAGTCCTGACGTGGCTGAACAAACACGTGTGTAGAAGGGCCATCCCCGTCCTAACTCGAGAATATACCCCAGGTTCCCGCCGCAACTCGAGAAAAACCATGAGACTTCCCCCTCGCCGCGAGATGAGGCCCGATTCCCCTGCACTGCGTGCAGAGCAATTCCGTCTTGCACATCACATATGAAAGGAGCCTTGATTTCCTTCATGGCACTCCAGAGAAACCCGAAGAACACTGTTTCAAGGATAGAGGGATCCTGAGGTCACTGTAGCAACACGAAAGAGCTCCGTGGGCCAAAAATCAACTCGAGATGAGAGGTTAGTCCCTGGCTTCGACTCCAGAGGAATACCACCTTACCACAAGCACCTCAAGAGGAGGCTTCTCTCAGCTCTAGGTATGTGAGAGGGACCCTGAGTTTGCGGCCTCAAGTGGAATGGACACCGCGATGCCCTGACTCGAAATAAGGCCGGATATCCCTGCAGTGACTGGAATGCAGGCTCGTCTTGCATCTCCCAAGACGAAAGGGTGTCTGAATCCCCTGTGGAGACCACAGAGAAAGACCTAGTTCCCCACCTCATCGCGACAGGAGGCCTCAAATCCTTTGAAAACTCCAGATGTACGCGGAGATCAGTGCCTCCAAAGGAGACGATGCCTGACTCCTCGTGAAACTTGATAGGAGACCCAGGATTCCTGTGGCACTTGGAAAGGGACACTTGGTCTCCCGCCTCAGCTGGAGAGGCGTCCCAATTGCCCTGCCAAGCCTCGAGGAGAATCCAGAGTTGTCCCTCGCAACTAGGCAGGAGTCCTGACGTCACTGAAGAAACACGTGGGTGGAAGGGCCATCCCCGTCGTAACTCGAGAATATACCCCAGGTTCCCGCCGCAACTCGAGAAAAACCATGAGACTTCCCCCTCGCCGCGAGATGAGGCCCGATTCCCCTGCACTGCGTGCAGAGCAATTCCGTGTTGCACATCACACATGAAAGGAGCCTTGATTTCCTTGATGGCACTCCAGAGAAACCCCAAGAACACTGTTTCAAGGATAGAGGGATCCTGAGGTCACTGTAGCAACACGAAAGAGCTCCGTGGGCCAAAAATCAACTCGAGATGAGAGGTTAGTCCCTGGCTTCGACTCCAGAGGAATACCACCTTACCACAAGCACCTCAAGAGGAGGCTTCTCTCAGCTCTAGGTATGTGAGAGGGACCCTGAGTTAGCGTCCTCAAGTGGAATGGACACCGCGATGCCCTGACGCGAAATAAGGCTGGATATCCCTGCAGTGACTGGAATGCAGGCTCGTCTTGCATCTCCCAAGATGAAAGGATGTCTGAATCCCCTGTGGAGACCACAGAGAAACACCCAGTTCCCCACCTCATCGCGACCGGAGGCCTCACATCCTTTGAAAACTCCAGAGGTACGCGGAGATCAGTGCCTCCAAAGGAGACGATGCCTGACTCCTCGTGAAACTTGATAGGAGTCCCAGGATTCTTGTGGCACGTGGAAAGGGACCCTTGGTCTCCCGCCTCAGCTGGAGAGGCGTTCCAATTGCCCTGCCAAGCCTCGAGGAGAATCCCGAGTTGTCCCTCGCAACTAGGCAGGAGTCCTGACGTGGCTGAAGAAACACGTGGGTGGAAGGGCCATCCCCGTCGTAACTCGAGAATATACCCCAGGTTCCCGCCGCAACTCGAGAAAAACCATGAGACTTCCCCCTCGATGCGAGATGAGGCCCGATTCCCCTGTACTGCATGCAGAGCAATTCCGTCTTGCACATCACACATGAAAGGAGCCTTGATTTCCTTGATGGCACTCCAGAGAAACCCCAGAACACTGTTTCAAGGATAGAGGGATCCTGAGGTCACTGTAGCAACACGAAAGAACTCTGTGGACCAGAAATCAACTCGAAAAGAGAGGTTAGTCCCTGGATTCGTCTCCAGAGGAATACCACCTTACCACAAGCACCTCAAGAGGAGGCTTCTCTCAGCTCTAGGTATGTGAGAGGGACCCTGAGTTTGCGGCCTCAAGTGGAATGGACACCGCGATGCCCTGACTCGAAATAAGGCCGAATATCCCTGCAGTAACTTCAATGCAGGCTAGTCTTGCATCTCCCAGGACAAAAGGATGTCTGAATCCCCTGTGGAAAGCACAGAGAAAGATTTAGTTCCCCACCTCATCGCGACCGATAGCCTCACATCCTTTGAAAACTCCAGAGGTACGCGGAGATCAGTGCCTCCAAAGGAGACGATGCCTGACTCATCGTGAAACTTGATAGGAGTCCCAGGATTCCTGTGGCACGTGGAAAGGGACCCTTGGTCTCCCGCCTCAGCTGGAGAGGCGTCCCAATTGCCTTGCCAAGCCTCGAGGAGAATCCCGAGTTGTGTCTCGCAACTAGGCAAGAGTCCTGACGTGGCTGAACAAACACGTGTGTGGAAGGGCCATCCCCGTCGTAACTCGAGAATATACCCCAGGTTCCCACTGCAACTCGAGAAAAACCATGAGACTTCCCCCTCGCCGCGAGATGAGGCCCGATTCCCCTGCACTGCGTGCAGAGCAATTCTGTGTTGCACATCACACATGAAAGGAGCCTTGGTTTCCTTCATGGCACTCCAGAGAAACCCCAAGAACACTGTTTCAAGGCTAGAGGGATCCTGAGGTCACTGTAGCAACACGAAAGAGCTCCGTGGACCAAAAATCAACTCGAGATGAGAGGTTAATCCCTGGCTTCGACTCCAGAGGAATACCAGCTTACCACAAGCACCTCAAGAGGAGGCTTCTCTCAGCTCTAGGTATGTGAGAGGGACCCTGAGTTTGCGGCCTCAAGTGGAATGGACACCGCGATGCCCTGACTCGAAATAAGGCCGGATATCCCTGCAGTGACTGGAATGCAGGCTCGTCTTGCATCTCCCAAGACGAAAGGGTGTCTGAATCCCCTGTGGAGACCACAGAGAAAGACCTAGTTCCCCACCTCATCGCGACAGGAGGCCTCAAATCCTTTGAAAACTCCAGAGGTACGTGGAGATCAGTGCCTCCAAAGGAGACGATGCCTGACTCCTCGTGAAACTTGATAGGAGTCCCAGGATTCCTGTGGCACTTGGAAAGGGACCCTTGGTCCCCGCCTCAGCTGGAGAGGCGTCCCAATTGCCCTGCCAAGCCTCGAGGAGAATCCCGAGTTGTCCCTCGCAACTAGGCAGGAGTCCTGACGTCGCTGAAGAAACACGTGGGTGAAAGGGCCATCCCCGTCGTAACTCGAGAATATACCCCAGGTTCCCGCCGCAACTCGAGAAAAACCATGAGACTTCCCCCTCGATGCGAGATGAGGCCCGATTCCCCTGTACTGCGTGCAGAGCAATTGCGTGTTGCACATCACACATGAAAGGAGCCTTGATTTCCTTCATGGCACTCCCGAGAAACCCCAAGAACACTGTTTCAAGGCTAGAGGGATCCTGAGGTCACTGTAGCAACAGGAAAGAGCTCCGTGGACCAAAAATCAACTCGAGATGAGAGGTTAGTCCCTGGCTTCGACTCCAGAGGAATACCACCTTACCACAAGCACCACAAGAGGAGGCTTCTCTCAGCTACAGGTATGTGAGAGGGACCCTGAGTTTGCGGCCTCAAGTGGAATGGACACCGCGAGGCCCTGACTCGAAATAAGGCCGGATATCCCTGCAGTGACTGGAATGCAGGCTCGTCTTGCATCTCCCAAGACGAAAGGGTGTCTGAATCCCCTGTGGAGACCACAGAGAAAGACCTAGTTCCCCACCTCATCGCGACAGGAGGCCTCAAATCCTTTGAAAACTCCAGAGGTATGCGGAGATCAGTGCCTCCAAAGGAGACGATGCCTGACTCCTCATGAAACTTGATAGGAGACCCAGGATTCCTGTGGCACGTGGAAAGGGACCCTTGGTCTCCCGTCTCAGCTGGAGAGGCGTCCCAATTGCCCTGCAAAGCCTCGAGGAGAATCCCGAGTTGCCCCTCGCAACTAGGCAGGAGTCCTGACGTCGCTGAAGAAACACGTGGGTGGAAGGGCCATCCCCGTCGTAACTCGAGAATATACCCCAGGTTCCCGCCGCAACTCGAGAAAAACCATGAGACTTCCCCCTCGATGCGAGATGAGGCCCGATTCCCCTGCACTGCGTGCAGAGCAATTCCGTGTTGCACATCACACATGAAAGGAGCCTTGATTTCCTTGATGGCACTCCAGAGAAACCCCAACAACACTGTTTCAAGGCTAGAGGGATCCTGAGGTCACTGTAGCAACATGAAAGAGCTCCGTGGACCAAGAATCAACACGAGATGAAAGGTTAGTCCCTGGCTTCGACTCCTGAGGAATACCACCTTACCACAAGCACCTCAAGAGGAGGCTTCTCTCAGCTCTAGGTATGTGAGAGGGATCCTGAGTTTGCGGCCTCAAGTGGAATGGACACCGCGATGCCCTGACTCGAAATAAGGCCGGATATCCCTGCAGTGACTTGAATGCAGGCTCGTCTTGCATCTCCCAAGAAGAAAGGATGTCTGAATCCCCTGTGGAGACCACAGAGAAAGACCTAGTTCCCCACCTCATCGCGACCGGAGGCCTCACATCCTTTGAAAACTCCAGAGGTACGCGGAGATCAGTGCCTCCAAAGGAGACGATGCCTGACTCCTCGTGAAACTTGATAGGAGTCCCAGGATTCTTGTGGCACGTGGAAAGGGACCCTTGGTCTCCCGCCTCAGCTGGAGAGGCGTTCCAATTGCCCTGCCAAGCCTCGAGGAGAATCCCGAGTTGTCCCTCGCAACTAGGCAGGAGTCCTGACGTGGCTGAACAAACACGTGGGTGGAAGGGCCATCCCCGTCGTAACTCGAGAATATACCCCAGGTTCCCGCCGCAACTCGAGAAAAACCATGAGACTTCCCCCTCGATGCGAGATGAGGCCCGATTCCCCTGTACTGCGTGCAGAGCAATTCCGTCTTGCACATCACACATGAAAGGAGCCTTGATTTCCTTGATGGCACTCCAGAGAAACCCCAAGAACACTGTTTCAAGGATAGAGGGATCCTGAGGTCACTGTAGCAACACGAAAGAACTCTGTGGACCAAAAATCAACTCGAAAAGAGAGGTTAGTCCCTGGATTGGTCTCCAGAGGAATACCACCTTACCACAAGCACCTCAAGAGGAGGCTTCTCTCAGCTCTAGGTATGTGAGAGGGACCCTGAGTTTGCGGCCTCAAGTGGAATGGACACCGCGATGCCCTGACTCGAAATAAGGCTGGATATCCCTGCAGTGATTTGAATGCAGGCTCGTCTTGCATCTCCCAGGACGAAAGGATGTCTGAATCCCCTGTGGAAAGCACAGAGAAAGACTTAGTTCCCCACCTCATCGCGACCGATAGCCACACATCCTTTGAAAACTCCAGAGGTACGCGGAGATCAGTGCCTCCAAAGGAGACGATGCCTGACTCCTCGTGAAACTTGATAGGAGTCCCAGGATTCCTGTGGCACGTGGAAAGGGACCCTTGGTCTCCCGCCTCAGCTGGAGAGGCATCCCAATTGCCTTGCCAAGCCTCGAGGAGAATCCCGAGTTGTGTCTCGCAACTAGGCAAGAGTCCTGACGTGGCTGAACAAACACGTGTGTGGAAGGGCCATCCCCGTCGTAACTCGAGAATATACCCCAGGTTCCCACTGCAACTCGAGAAAAACCATGAGACTTCCCCCTCGCCGCGAGATGAGGCCCGATTCCCCTGCACTGCGTGCAGAGCAATTCTGTGTTGCACATCACACATGAAAGGAGCCTTGGTTTCCTTCATGGCACTCCAGAGAAACCCCAAGAACACTGTTTCAAGGCTAGAGGGATCCTGAGGTCACTGTAGCAACACGAAAGAGCTCCGTGGACCAAAAATCAACTCGAGATGAGAGGTTAGTCCCTGGCTTCGACTCCAGAGGAATACCACCTTACCACAAGCACCTCAAGAGGAGGCTTCTCTCAGCTCTAGGTATGTGAGAGGGACCCTGAGTTTGCGGCCTCAAGTGGAATGGACACCGCGATGCCCTGACTCGAAATAAGGCCGGATATCCCTGCAGTGACTGGAATGCAGGCTCGTCTTGCATCTCCCAAGACGAAAGGGTGTCTGAATCCCCTGTGGAGACCACAGAGAAAGACCTAGTTCCCCACCTCATCGCGACCGGAGGCCTCACATCCTTTGAAAACTCCAGAGGTACGCGGAGATCAGTGCCTCCAAAGGAGACGATGCCTGACTCCTCGTGAAACTTGATAGGAGTCCCAGGATTCCTGTGGCACTTGGAAAGGGACCCTTGGTCTCCCGCCTCAGCTGGAGAGGCGTCCCAATTGCCCTGCCAATCGTCGAGGAGAATCCAGAGTTGTCCCTCGCAACTAGACAGGAGTCCTGACGTCGCTGAAGAAACACGTGGGTGGAAGGGCCATCCCCGACATAACTCGAGAATATACCCCAGGTTCCCGCCGCAACTCGAGAGAAACCATGAGACTTCCCCCTCGCCGCGAGATGAGGCCCGATTCCCCTGCACTGCGTGCAGAGCAATTCCGTGTTGCACATCACACATGAATGGAGCCTTGATTTCCTTGATGGCACTCCAGAGAAACCCCAAGAACACTGTTTCAAGGCGAGAGGGATCCGGAGGTCACTGTAGCAAAACGAAAGAGCTCCGTGGGCCAAAAATCAACTCGAGATGAGAGGTTAGTCCCTGGCTTCGACTCCAGAGGAATACCACCTTACCACAAGCACCTCAAGAGGAGGCTTCTCTCAGCTCTAGGTATGTGAGAGGGACCCTGAGTTTGCGGCCTCAAGTGGAATGGACACCGCGATGCCCTGACTCGAAATAAGGCCGGATATCCCTGCAGTGACTGGAATGCAGTCTCGTCTTGCATCTCCCAAGACGAAAGGGTGTCTGAATCCCCTGTGGAGACCACAGAGAAAGACCTAGTTCCCCACCTCATCGCGACCGGAGGCCTCACATCCTTTGAAAACTCCAGAGGTACGCGGAGATCAGTGCCTTCAAAGGAGACGATGCCTGACTCCTCGTGAAACTTGATAGGAGTCCCAGGATTCCTGTGGCACGTGGAAAGGGACCCTTGGTCTCCCGCCTCAGCTGGAAAGGCGTCCCAATGGCCTTGCCAAGCCTCGAGGAGAATCCCGAGTTGTGTCTCGCAACTAGGCAAGATTCCTGACGTGGCTGAACAAACACGTGTGTGGAAGGGCCATCCCCGTCGTAACTCGAGAATATACCCCAGGTTCCCGCCGCAACTCGAGAAAACCCATGAGACTTCCCCCTCGCCGCGAGATGAGGCCCGATTCCCCTGCACTGCGTGCAGAGCAATTCCGTGTTGCACATCACACATGAAAGGAGCCTTGATTTCCTTCATGGCACTCCAGAGAAACCCCAAGAACACTGTTTCAAGGATAGAGGGATCCTGAGGTCACTGTAGCAACACGAAAGAGCTCCGTGGGCCAAAAATCAACTCGAGATGAGAGGTTAGTCCCTGGCTTCGACTCCAGAGGAATACCACCTTACCACAAGCACCTCAAGAGGAGGCTTCTCTCAGCTCTAGGTATGTGAGAGGGACACTGAGTTTGCGGCCTCAAGTGGAATGGACACCGCGAGGCCCTGACTCGAAATAAGGCCGGATATCCCTGCAGTGACTTGAATGCAGGCTCGTCTTGCATCTCCCAAGAAGAAAGGATGTCTGAATCCCCTGTGGAGACCACAGAGAAACACCCAGTTCCCCACCTCATCGCGACCGGAGGCCTCACATCCTTTGAAAACTCCAGAGGTACGCGGAGATCAGTGCCTCCAAAGGAGACGATGCCTGACTCCTCGTGAAACTTGATAGGAGTCCCAGGATTCTTGTGGCACGTGGAAAGGGACCCTTGGTCTCCCGCCTCAGCTGGAGAGGCGTTCCAATTGCCCTGCCAAGCCTGGAGGAGAATCCCGAGTTGTCCCTCGCAACTAGGCAGGAGTCCTGACGTGGCTGAACAAACACGTGGGTGGAAGGGCCATCCCCGTCGTAACTCGAGAATATACCCCAGGTTCCCGCCGCAACTCGAGAAAAACCATGAGACTTCCCCCTCGATGCGAGATGAGGCCCGATTCCCCTGTACTGCATGCAGAGCAATTCCGTCTTGCACATCACACATGAAAGGAGCCTTGATTTCCTTGATGGCACTCCAGAGAAACCCAAGAACACTGTTTCAAGGATAGAGGGATCCTGAGGTCACTGTAGCAACACGAAAGAACTCTGTGGACCAGAAATCAACTCGAAAAGAGAGGTTAGTCCCTGGATTCGTCTCCAGAGGAATACCACCTTACCACAAGCACCTCAAGAGGAGGCTTCTCTCAGCTCTAGGTATGTGAGAGGGACCCTGAGTTTGCGGCCTCAAGTGGAATGGACACCGCGATGCCCTGACTCGAAATAAGGCCGAATATCCCTGCAGTAACTTCAATGCAGGCTCGTCTTGCATCTCCCAGGACAAAAGGATGTCTGAATACCCTGTGGAAAGCACAGAGAAAGACTTAGTTCCCCACCTCATCGCGACCGATAGCCTCACATCCTTTGAAAACTCCAGAGGTACGCGGAGATCAGTGCCTCCAAAGGAGACGATGCCTGACTCCTCGTGAAACTTGATAGGAGTCCCAGGATTCCTGTGGCACTTGGAAAGGGACCCTTGGTCTCCCGCCTCAGCTGGAGAGGCGTCCCAATTGCCCTGCCAATCCTCGAGGTGAATCCAGAGTTGTCCCTCGCAACTAGGCAGGAGTCCTGACGTCGCTGAAGAAACACGTGGGTGGAAGGGCCATCCGCGTCGTAACTCGAGAATATACCCCAGGTTCCCGCCGCAACTCGAGAGAAACCATGAGACTTCCCCCTCGCCGCGAGATGAGGCCCGATTCCCCTGCACTGCGTGCAGAGCAATTCCGTGTTGCACATCACACATGAAAGGAGCCTTGATTTCCTTGATGGCACTCCAGAGAAACCCCAAGAACACTGTTTCAAGGCGAGAGGGATCCTGAGGTCACTGTAGCAACACGAAAGAGCTCCGTGGGCCAAAAATCAACTCGAGATGAGAGGTTAGTCCCTGGCTTCGACTCCAGAGGAATACCACCTTACCACAAGCACCTCAAGAGGAGGCTTCTCTCAGCTCTAGGTATGTGAGAGGGACCCTGAGTTTGCGGCCTCAAGTGGAATGGACACCGCGATGCCCTGACGCGAAATAAGGCTGGATATCCCTGCAGTGACTTGAATGCAGGCTCGTCTTGCATCTCCCAAGATGAAAGGATGTCTGAATCCCCTGTGGAGACCACAGAGAAAGACCTAGTTCCCCACCTCATCGCGACCGGAGGCCTCACATCCTTTGAAAACTCCAGAGGTACGCGGAGATCAGTGCCTCCAAAGGAGACGATGCCTGACTCCTCGTGAAACTTGATAGGAGTCCCAGGATTCCTGTGGCACGTGGAAAGGGACCCTTGGTCTCCCGCCTCAGCTGGAGAGGCGTCCCAATTGCCTTGCCAATCCTCGAGGAGAATCCCGAGTTGTGTCTCGCAACTAGGCAAGAGTCCTGACGTGGCTGAACAAACACGTGTGTGGAAGGGCCATCCCCGTCGTAACTCGAGAATATACCCCAGGTTCCCGCTGCAACTCGAGAAAAACCATGAGACTTCCCCCTCGCCGCGAGATGAGGCCCGATTCCCCTGCACTGCGTGCAGAGCAATTCTGTGTTGCACATCACACATGAAAGGAGCCTTGGTTTCCTTCATGGAACTCCAGAGAAACCCCAAGAACACTGTTTCAAGGCTAGAGGGATCCTGAGGTCACTTTAGCAACACGAAAGAGCTCCGTGGACCAAAAATCAACTCGAGATGAGAGGTTAATCCCTGGCTTCGACTCCAGAGGAATACCACCTTACCACAAGCACCTCAAGAGGAGGCTTCTCTCAGCTCTAGGTATGTGAGAGGGACCCTGAGTTTGCGGCCTCAAGTGGAATGGACACCGCGATGCCCTGACTCGAAATAAGGCCGGATATCCCTGCAGTGACTGGAATGCAGGCTCGTCTTGCATCTCCCAAGACGAAAGGGTGTCTGAATCCCCTGTGGAGACCACAGAGAAAGACCTAGTTCCCAACCTCATCGCGACAGGAGGCCTCAAATCCTTTGAAAACTCCAGAGGTACGCGGAGATCAGTGCCTCCAAAGGAGACGATGCCTGACTCCTCGTGAAACTTGATAGGAGTCCCAGGATTCCTGTGGCACTTGGAAAGGGACACTTGGTCTCCCGCCTCAGCTGGAGAGGCGTCCCAATTGCCCTGCCAATCCTCGAGGAGAATCCAGAGTTGTCCCTCGCAACTAGGCAGGAGTCCTGACGTCGCTGAAGAAACACGTGGGTGGAAGGGCCATCCCCGTCGTAACTCGAGAATATACCCCAGGTTCCCGCCGCAACTCGAGAAAAACCATGAGACTTCCCCCTCGCCGCGAGATGAGGCCCGATTCCCCTGCACTGCGTGCAGAGCAATTCCGTGTTGCACATCACACATGAAAGGAGCCTTGATTTCCTTCATGGCACTCCCGAGAAACCCCAAGAACACTGTTTCAAGGCTAGAGGGATCCTGAGGTCACTGTAGCAACAGGAAAGAGCTCCGTGGACCAAAAATCAACCCGAGATGAGAGGTTAGTCCCTGGCTTCGACTCCAGAGGAATACCACCTTACCACAAGCACCTCAAGAGGAGGCTTCTCTCAGCTCTAGGTATGTGAGAGGGACCCTGAGTTTGCGGCCTCAAGTGGAATGGACACCGCGATGCCCTGACTCGAAATAAGGCCGGATATCCCTGCAGTGACTGGAATGCAGGCTCGTCTTGCATCTCCCAAGACGAAAGGGTGTCTGAATCCCCTGTGGAGACCACAGAGAAAGACCTAGTTCCCCACCTCATCGCGACAGGAGGCCTCAAATCCTTTGAAAACTCCAGATGTACGCGGAGATCAGTGCCTCCAAAGGAGACGATGCCTGACTCCTCGTGAAACTTGATAGGAGACCCAGGATTCCTGTGGCACGTGGAAAGGGACCCTTGGTCTCCCGTCTCAGCTGGAGAGGCGTCCCAATTGCCCTGCAAAGCCTCGAGGAGAATCCCGAGTTGTCCCTCGCAACTAGGCAGGAGTCCTGACATGGCTGAACACACACGTGTGTGGAAGGGCCATCCCCGTCGTAACTAGAGAATATACCCCAGGTTCCCGCCGCAACTCGAGAAAAACCATGAGACTTCCCCCTCGCCGCGAGATGAGGCCCGATTCCCCTGCACTGCGTGCAGAGCAATTCCGTGTTGCACATCACACATGAAAGGAGCCTTGATTTCCTTCATGGCACTCCAGAGAAACCCCAAGAACACTGTTTCAAGGCTAGAGGGATCCTGAGGTCACTGTAGCAACATGAAAGAGCTCCGTGGACCAAGAATCAACACGAGATGAAAGGTTAGTCCCTGGCTTCGACTCCTGAGGAATACCACCTTACCACAAGCACCTCAAGAGGAGGCTTCTCTCAGCTCTAGGTATGTGAGAGGGATCCTGAGTTTGCGGCCTCAAGTGGAATGGACACCGCGATGCCCTGACTCGAAATAAGGCCGGATATCCCTGCAGTGACTTGAATGCAGGCTCGTCTTGCATCTCCCAAGAAGAAAGGATGTCTGAATCCCCTGTGGAGACCACAGAGAAAGACCTAGTTCCCCACCTCATCGCGACCGGAGGCCTCACATCCTTTGAAAACTCCAGAGGTACGCGGAGATCAGTGCCTCCAAAGGAGACGATGCCTGACTCCTCGTGAAACTTGATAGGAGTCCCAGGATTCTTGTGGCACGTGGAAAGGGACCCTTGGTCTCCCGCCTCAGCTGGAGAGGCGTTCCAATTGCCCTGCCAAGCCTCGAGGAGAATCCCGAGTTGTCCCTCGCAACTAGGCAGGAGTCCTGACGTGGCTGAAGAAACACGTGGGTGGAAGGGCCATCCCCGTCGTAACTCGAGAATATACCCCAGGTTCCCGCCGCAACTCGAGAAAAACCATGAGACTTCCCCCTCGATGCGAGATGAGGCCCGATTCCCCTGTACTGCGTGCAGAGCAATTCCGTCTTGCACATCACACATGAAAGGAGCCTTGATTTCCTTGATGGCACTCCAGAGAAACCCCAGAACACTGTTTCAAGGATAGAGGGATCCTGAGGTCACTGTAGCAACACGAAAGAACTCTGTGGACCAGAAATCAACTCGAAAAGAGAGGTTAGTCCCTGGATTCGTCTCCAGAGGAATACCACCTTAACACAAGCACCTCAAGAGGAGGCTTCTCTCAGCTCTAGGTATGTGAGAGGGACCCTGAGTTTGCGGCCTCAAGTGGAATGGACACCGCGATGCCCTGACTCGAAATAAGGCCGGATATCCCTGCAGTGACTTCAATGCAGGCTCGTCTTGCATCTCCCAGGACAAAAGGATGTCTGAATCCCCTGTGGAAAGCACAGAGAAAGACTTAGTTCCCCACCTCATCGCGACCGATAGCCTCACATCCTTTGAAAACTCCAGAGGAACGCGGAGATCAGTGCCTCCAAAGGAGACGATGCCTGACTCCTCGTGAAACTTGATAGGAGTCCCAGGATTCCTGTGGCACTTGGAAAGGGACCCTTGGTCTCCCGCCTCAGCTGGAGAGGCGTCCCAATTGCCCTGCCAATCCTCGAGGAGAATCCAGAGTTGTCCCTCGCAACTAGGCAGGAGTCCTGACGTCGCTGAAGAAACACGTGGGTGGAAGGGCCATCCCCGTCGTAACTCGAGAATATACCCCAGGTTCCCGCCGCAACTCGAGAGAAACCATGAGACTTCCCCCTCGCCGCGAGATGAGGCCCGATTCCCCTGCACTGCGTGCAGAGCAATTCCGTGTTGCACATCACACATGAAAGGAGCCTTGATTTCCTTGATGGCACTCCAGAGAAACCCCAAGAACACTGTTTCAAGGCGAGAGGGATCCTGAGGTCACTGTAGCAACACGAATGAGCTCCGTGGGCCAAAAATCAACTCGAGATGAGAGGTTAGTCCCTGGCTTCGACTCCAGAGGAATACCACCTTACCACAAGCACCTCAAGAGGAGGCTTCTCTCAGCTCTAGGTATGTGAGAGGGACCCTGAGTTTGCGGCCTCAACTGGAATGGACACCGCGATGCCCTGACGCGAAATAAGGCTGGATATCCCTGCAGTGACTTGAATGCAGGCTCGTCCTGCATCTCCCAAGATGAAAGGATGTCTGAATCCCCTGTGGAGACCACAGAGAAAGACCTAGTTCCCCACCTCATCGCGACCGGAGGCCTCACATCCTTTGAAAACTCCAGAGGTACGCGGAGATCAGTGCCTCCAAAGGAGACGATGCCTGACTCCTCGTGAAACTTGATAGGAGTCCCAGGATTCCTGTGGCACGTGGAAAGGGACCCTTGGTCTCCCGCCTCAGCTGGAGAGGCGTCCCAATTGCCTTGCCAAGCCTAGAGGAGAAGCCCGAGTTGTGTCTCGCAACTAGGCAAGAGTCCTGACGTGGCTGAACAAACACGTGTGTGGAAGGGCCATCCCCGTCGTAACTCGAGAATATACCCCAGGTTCCCACTGCAACTCGAGAAAAACCATGAGACTTCCCCCTCGCCGCGAGATGAGGCCCGATTCCCCTGCACTGCGTGCAGAGCAATTCTGTGTTGCACATCACACATGAAAGGAGCCTTGGTTTCCTTCATGGCACTCCAGAGAAACCCCAAGAACACTGTTTCAAGGCTAGAGGGATCCTGAGGTCACTGTAGCAACACGAAAGAGCTCCGTGGACCAAAAATCAACTCGAGATGAGAGGTTAATCCCTGGCTTCGACTCCAGAGGAATACCACCTTACCACAAGCACCTCAAGAGGAGGCTTCTCTCAGCTCTAGGTATGTGAGAGGGACCCTGAGTTTGCGGCCTCAAGTGGAATGGACACCGCGATGCCCTCACTCGAAATAAGGCCGGATATCCCTGCAGTGACTGGAATGCAGGCTCGTCTTGCATCTCCCAAGACGAAAGGGTGTCTGAATCCCCTGTGGAGACCACAGAGAAAGACCTAGTTCCCCACCTCATCGCGACAGGAGGCCTCAAATCCTTTGAAAACTCCAGAGGTACGCGGAGATCAGTGCCTCCAAAGGAGACGATGCCTGACTCCTCGTGAAACTTGATAGGAGTCCCAGGATTCCTGTGGCACTTGGAAAGGGACACTTGGTCTCCCGCCTCAGCTGGAGAGGCGTCCCAATTGCCCTGCCAATCCTCGAGGAGAATCCAGAGTTGTCCCTCGCAACTAGGCAGGAGTCCTGACGTCGCTGAAGAAACACGTGGGTGGAAGGGCCATCCCCGTCGTAACTCGAGAATATACCCCAGGTTCCCGCCGCAACTCGAGAAAAACCATGAGACTTCCCCCTCGCCGCGAGATGAGGCCGATTCCCCAGCACGGCGTGCAGAGCAATTCCGTCTTGCACATCACACATGAAAGGAGCCTTGATTTCCTTGATGGCACTCCAGAGAAACCCCAAGAACACTGTTTCAAGGCTAGAGGGATCCTGAGGTCACTGTAGCAACACGAAAGAGCTCCGTGGGCCAAAAATCAACTCGAGATGAGAGGTTAGTCCCTGGCTTCGACTCCAGAGGAATACCACCTTACCACAAGCACCTCAAGAGGAGGCTTCTCTCAGCTCTAGGTATGTGAGAGGGACCCTGAGTTAGCGGCCTCAAGTGGAATGGACACCGCGATGCCCTGACGCGAAATAAGGCTGGATATCCCTGCAGTGACTGGAATGCAGGCTCGTCTTGCATCTCCCAAGATGAAAGGATATCTGAATCCCCTGTGGAGACCACAGAGAAAGACCTAGTTCCCCACCTCATCGCGACCGGAGGCCTCACATCCTTTGAAAACTCCAGAGGTTCGCGGAGATCAGTGCCTCCAAAGGAGACGATGCCTGACTCCTCGTGAAACTTGATAGGAGTCCCAGGATTCCTGTGGCACGTGGAAAGGGACCCTTGGTCTCCCGCCTCAGCTGGAGAGGCGTCCCAATTGCCTTGCCAAGCCTAGAGGAGAATCCCGAGTTGTGTCTCGCAACTAGGCAAGAGTCCTAACGTGGCTGAACAAACACGTGTGTGGAAGGGCTATCCCCGTCGTAACTCGAGAATATACCCCAGGTTCCCGCTGCAACTCGAGAAAAACCATGAGACTTCCCCCTCGCCGCGAGATGAGGCCCGATTCCCCTGCACTGCGTGCAGAGCAATTCTGTGTTGCACATCACACATGAAAGGAGCCTTGATTTCCTTCATGGCACTCCCGAGAAACCCCAAGAACACTGTTTCAAGGCTAGAGGGATCCTGAGGTCACTGTAGCAACAGGAAAGAGCTCCGTGGACCAAAAATCAACTCGAGATGAGAGGTTAGTCCCTGGCTTCGACTCCAGAGGAATACCACCTTACCACAAGCACCTCAAGAGGAGGCTTCTCTCAGCTCTAGGTATGTGAGAGGGACCCTGAGTTTGCGGCCTCAAGTGGAATGGACACCGCGAGGCCCTGACTCGAAATAAGGCCGGATATCCCTGCAGTGACTGGAATGCAGGCTCGTCTTGCATCTCCCAAGACGAAAGGGTGTCTGAATCCCCTGTGGAGACCACAGAGAAAGACCTAGTTCCCCACCTCATCGCGACAGGAGGCCTCAAATCCTTTGAAAACTCCAGAGGTATGCGGAGATCAGTGCCTCCAAAGGAGACGATGCCTGACTCCTCGTGAAACTTGATAGGAGACCCAGGATTCCTGTGGCACGTGGAAAGGGACCCTTGGTCTCCCGTCTCAGCTGGAGAGGCGTCCCAATTGCCCTGCAAAGCCTCGAGGAGAATCCCGAGTTGTCCCTCGCAACTAGGCAGGAGTCCTGACATGGCTGAACACACACGTGTGTGGAAGGGCCATCCCCGTCGTAACTCGAGAATATACCCCAGGTTCCCGCCGCAACTCGAGAAAAACCATGAGACTTCCCCCTCGCCGCGAGATGAGGCCCGATTCCCCTGCACTGCGTGCAGAGCAATTCCGTGTTGCACATCACACATGAAAGGAGCCTTGATTTCCTTGATGGCACTCCAGAGAAACCCCAACAACACTGTTTCAAGGCTAGAGGGATCCTGAGGTCACTGTAGCAACACGAAAGAGCTTCGTGGACCAAGAATCAACACGAGATGAGAGGTTAGTCCCTGGCTTCGACTCCTGAGGAATACCACCTTACCACAAGCACCTTAAGAGGAGGCTTCTCTCAGCTCTAGGTATGTGAGAGGGATCCTGAGGTTGCGGCCTCAACTGGAATGGACACCGCGATGCCCTGACTCGAAATAAGGCCGGATATCCCTGCAGTGACTTCAATGCAGGCTCGTCTTGCATCTCCCAGGACAGAATGATGTCTGAATCCCCTGTGAAAGCACAGAGAAAGACTTAGTTCCCCACCTCATCGCGACCGATAGCCTCACATCCTTTGAAAACTCCAGAGGTACGCGGAGATCAGTGCCTCCAAAGGAGACGATGCCTGACTCCTCGTGAAACTTGATAGGAGTCCCAGGATTCCTGTGGCACTTGAAAAGGGACCCTTGGTCTCCCGCCTCAGCTGGAGAGGCGTCCCAATTGCCCTGCCAATCCTCGAGGAGAAGCCAGAGTTGTCCCTCGCAACTAGGCAGGAGTCCTGACGTCGCTGACGAAACACGTGGGTGGAAGGGCCATCCCCGTCGTAACTCGAGAATATACCCCAGGTTCCCGCCGCAACTTGAGAGAAACAATGAGACTTCCCCCTCGCCGCGAGATGAGGCCCGATTCCCCTGCACTGCGTGCAGAGCAATTCCGTGTTGCACATCACACATGAAAGGAGCCTTGATTTCCTTGATGGCACTCCAGAGAAACCCCAAGAACACTGTTTCAAGGCAAGAGGGATCCTGAGGTCACTGTAGCAACACGAAAGAGCTCCGTGGGCCAAAAATCAACTCGAGATGAGAGGTTAGTTCCTGGCTTCGACTCCAGAGGAATACCACCTTACCACAAGCACCTCAAGAGGAGGCTTCTCTCAGCTCTAGGTATGTGAGAGGGACCCTGAGTTTGCGGCCTCAAGTGGAATGGACACCGCGATGCCCTGACGCGAAATAAGGCTGGATATCCCTGCAGTGACTTGAATGCAGGCTCGTCTTGCATCTCCCAAGATGAAAGGATGTCTGAATCCCCTGTGGAGACCACAGAGAAAGACCTAGTTCCCCACCTCATCGCGACCGGAGGCCTCACATCCTTTGAAAACTCCAGAGGTACGCGGAGATCAGTGCCTCCAAAGGAGACGATGCCTGACTCCTCGTGAAACTTGATAGGAGTCCCAGGATTCCTGTGGCACGTGGAAAGGGACCCTTGGTCTCCCGCCTCAGCTGGAAAGGCGTCCCAATGGCCTTGCTCAGCCTCGAGGAGAATCCCGAGTTGTGTCTCGCAACTAGGCAAGACTCCTGACGTGGCTGAACAAACACGTGTGTGGAAGGGCCATCCCCGTCGTAACTCGAGAATATACCCCAGGTTCCCGCCGCAACTCGAGAAAAACCATGAGACTTCCCCCTCGCCGCGAGATGAGGCCCGATTCCCCTGCACTGCGTGCAGAGCAATTCTGTCTTGCACATCACATATGAAAGGAGCCTTGATTTCCTTCATGGCACTCCAGAGAAACCCCAAGAACACTGATTCAAGGATAGAGGGATCCTGAGGTCACTGTAGCAACACGAAAGAGCTCCGTGGGCCAAAAATCAACTCGAGATGAGAGGTTAGTCCCTGGCTTCGACTCCAGAGGAATACCACCTTACCACAAGCACCTCAAGAGGAGGCTTCTCTCAGCTCTAGGTATGTGAGAGGGACCCTGAGTTTGCGGCCTCAAGTGGAATGGACACCGCGATGCCCTGACGCGAAATAAGGCCGGATATCCCTGCAGTGACTTGAATGCAGGCTCGTCTTGCATCTCCCAAGAAGAAAGGATGTCTGAATCCCCTGTGGAGACCACAGAGAAAGACCTAGTTCCCCACCTCATCGCGACCGGAGGCCTCACATCCTTTGAAAACTCCAGAGGTACGCGGAGATCAGTGCCTCCAAAGGAGACGATGCCTAACTCCTCGTGAAACTTGAAAGGAGTCCCAGGATTCTTGTGGCACGTGGAAAGGGACCCTTGGTCTCCCGCCTCAGCTGGAGAGGCGTTCCAATTGCCCTGCCAAGCCTCGAGGAGAATCCCGAGTTGTCCCTCGCAACTAGGCAGGAGTCCTGACGTGGCTGAACAAACACGTGGGTGGAAGGGCCATCCCCGTCGTAACTCGAGAATATACCCCAGGTTCCCGCCGCAACTCGAGAAAAATCATGAGACTTCCCCCTCGATGCGAGATGAGGCCCGATTCCCCTGTACTGCGTGCAGAGCAATTCCGTGTTGCACATCACACATGAAAGGAGCCTTGATTTCCTTCATGGCACTCCAGAGAAACCCCAAGAACACTGTTTCAAGGCTAGAGGGATCCTGAGGTCACTGTAGCAACACGAAAGAACTCTGTGGACCAAAAATCAACTCGAAAAGAGAGGTTAGTCCCTGGATTCGTCTCCAGAGGAATACCACCTTACCACTAGCACCTCAAGAGGAGGCTTCTCTCAGCTCTAGGTATGTGAGAGGGACCCTGAGTTTGCGGCCTCAAGTGGAATGGACACCGCGATGCCCTGACTCGAAATAAGGCCGGATATCCCTGCAGTGACTGGAATGCAGGCTCGTCTTGCATCTCCCAAGACGAAAGGATGTCTGAATCCCCTGTGGAGACCACAGAGAAACACCTAGTTCCCCACCTCATCGCGACCGGAGGCCTCACATCCTTTGAAAACTCCAGAGGTACGCGGAGATCAGTGCCTCCAAAGGAGACGATGCCTGACTCCTCGTGAAACTTGATAGGAGTCCCAGGATTCTTGTGGCGCGTGGAAAGGGACCCTTGGTCTCCCGCCTCAGCTGGAGAGGCGTTCCAATTGCCCTGCCAAGCCTCGAGGAGAATCCCGAGTTGTCCCTCGCAACTAGGCAGGAGTCCTGACGTCGCTGAAGAAACACGTGTGTGGAAGGGCCATCCCCGTCGTAACTCGAGAATATACCCCAGGTTCCCGCCGCAACTCGACAAAAACCATGAGACTTCCCCCTCGCCGCGAGATGAGGCCCGATTCCCCTGCACTGCGTGCAGAGCAATTCCGTGTTGCACATCACACATGAAAGGAGCCTTGATTTCCTTCATGGCACTCCAGAGAAACCCCAAGAACACTGTTTCAAGGCTAGAGGGATCCTGAGGTCACTGTAGCAACAGGAAAGAGCTCCGTGGACCAAAAATCAACTAGAGATGAGAGGTTAGTCCCTGGCTTCGACTCCAGAGGAATACCACCTTACCACAAGCACCTCAAGAGGAGGCTTCTCTCAGCTCTAGGTATGTGAGAGGGACCCTGAGTTTGCGGCCTCAAGTGGAATGGACACCGCGAGGCCCTGACTCGAAATAAGGCCGGATATCCCTGCAGTGACTGGAATGCAGGCTCGTCTTGCATCTCCCAAGACGAAAGGTTGTCTGAATCCCCTGTGGAGACCACAGAGAAAGACCTAGTTCCCCACCTCATCGCGACAGGAGGCCTCAAATCCTTTGAAAACTCCAGAGGTATGCGGAGATCAGTGCCTCCAAAGGAGACGATGCCTGACTCCTCGTGAAACTTGATAGGAGACCCAGGATTCCTGTGGCACGTGGAAAGGGACCCTTGGTCTCCCGTCTCAGCTGGAGAGGCGTCCCAATTGCCCTGCAAAGCCTCGAGGAGAATCCCGAGTTGTCCCTCGCAACTAGGCAGGAGTCCTGACATGGCTGAACACACACGTGTGTGGAAGGGCCATCCCCGTCGTAACTCGAGAATATACCCCAGGTTCCCTCCGCAACTCGAGAAAAACCATGAGACTTCCCCCTCGCCGCGAGATGAGGCCCGATTCACCTGCACTGCGTGCAGAGCAATTCCGTGTTGCACATCACACATGAAAGGAGCCTTGATTTCCTTGATGGCACTCCAGAGAAACCCCAAGAACACTGTTTCAAGGCTAGAGGGATGCTGAGGTCACTGTAGCAACACGAAAGAGCTCCGTGGACCAAGAATCAACACGAGATGAGAGGTTAGTCCCTGGCTTCGACTCCTGAGGAATACCACCTTACCACAAGCACCTCAAGAGGAGGCTTCTCTCAGCTCTAGGTATGTGAGAGGGATCCTGAGTTTGTGGCCTCAAGTGGAATGGACACCGCGATGCCCTGAATCGAAATAAGGCCGGATATCCCTGCAGTGACTTGAATGCAGGCTCGTCTTGCATCTCCCAAGAAGAAAGGATGTCTGAATCCCCTGTGGAGACCACAGAGAAACACCCAGTTCCCCACCTCATCGCGACCGGAGGCCTCACATCCTTTGAAAACTCCAGAGGTACGCGGAGATCAGTGCCTCCAAAGGAGACGATGCCTGACTCCTCGTGAAACTTGATAGGAGTCCCAGGATTCTTGTGGCACGTGGAAAGGGACCCTTGGTCTCCCGCCTCAGCTGGAGAGCCGTTCCAATTGCCCTGCCAAGCCTCGAGGAGAATCCCGAGTTGTCCCTCGCAACTAGGCAGGAGTCCTGACGTGGCTGAACAAACACGTGGGTGGAAGGGCCATCCCCGTCGTAACTCGAGAATATACCCCAGGTTCCCGCCGCAACTCGAGAAAAACCATGAGACTTCCCCCTCGATGCGAGATGAGGCCCGATTCCCCTGTACTGCGTGCAGAGCAATTCCGTCTTGCACATCACACACGAAAGGAGCCTTGATTTCCTTGATGGCACTCCAGAGAAACCCCAGAACACTGTTTCAAGGATAGAGGGATCCTGAGGTCACTGTAGCAACACGAAAGAACTCTGTGGACCAGAAATCAACTCGAAAAGAGAGGTTAGTCCCTGGATTCGTCTCGAGAGGAATACCACCTTACCACAAGCACCTCAAGAGGAGGCTTCTCTCAGCTCTAGGTATGTGAGAGGGACCCTGAGTTTGCGGCCTCAAGTGGAATGGACACCGCGATGCCCTGACTCGAAATAAGGCCGGATATCCCTGCAGTGACTTCAATGCAGGCTCGTCTTGCATCTCCCAGGACAAAAGGATGTCTGAATCCCCTGTGGAAAGCACAGAGAAAGATTTAGTTCCCCACCTCATTGCGACCGATAGCCTCACATCCTTTGAAAACTCGAGAGGTACGCGGAGATCAGTGCCTCCAAAGGAGACGATGCCTGACTCCTCGTGAAACTTGATAGGAGTCCCAGGATTCCTGTGGCACTTGGAAAGGGACCCTTGGTCTCCCGCCTCAGCTGGAGAGGCGTCCCAATTGCCCTGCCAATCCCCGAGGAGAATCCAGAGTTGTCCCTCGCAACTAGGCAGGAGTCCTGACGTCGCTGAAGAAACACGTGAGTGGAAGGGCCATCCCCGTCGTAACTCGAGAATATACCCCAGGTTCCCACCGCAACTCGAGAAAAACCATGAGACTTCCCCCTCGCCGCGAGATGAGGCCCGATTCCCCTGCACTGCGTGCAGAGCAATTCCGTGTTGCACATCACACATGAAAGGAGCCTTGATTTCCTTGATGGCACTCCAGAGAAACCCCAAGAACACTGTTTCAAGGCGAGAGGGATCCTGAGGTCACTGTAGCAACACGAAAGAGCTCCGTGGGCCAAAAATCAACTCGAGATGAGAGGTTAGTCCCTGGCTTCGACTCCAGAGGAATACCACCTTACCACAAGCACCTCAAGAGGAGGCTTCTCTCAGCTCTAGGTATGTGAGAGGGACCCTGAGTTTGCGGCCTCAAGTGGAATGGACACCGCGATGCCCTGACGCGAAATAAGGCTGGATATCCCTGCAGTGACTTGAATGCAGGCTCGTCTTGCATCTCCCAAGATGAAAGGATGTCTGAATCCCCTGTGGAGACCACAGAGAAAGACCTAGTTCCCCACCTCATCGCGACCGGAGGCCTCACATCCTTTGAAAACTCCAGAGGTACGCGGAGATCAGTGCCTCCAAAGGAGACGATGCCTGACTCCTCGTGAAACTTGATAGGAGTCCCAGGATTCCTGTGGCACGTGGAAAGGGACCCTTGGTCTCCCGGCTCAGCTGGAGAGGCGTCCCAATTGCCTTGCCAAGCCTCGAGGAGAATCCCGAGTTGTGTCTCGCAACTAGGCAAGAGTCCTGACGTGGCTGAACAAACACGTGTGTGGAAGGGCCATCCCCGTCGTAACTCGAGAATATACCCCAGGTTCCCGCCGCAACTCGAGAAAAACCATGAGACTTCCCCCTCGCCGCGAGATGAGGCCCGATTCCCCTGCACTGCGTGCAGAGCAATTCTGTGTTGCACATCACACATGAAAGGAGCCTTGGTTTCCTTCATGGCACTCCAGAGAAACCCCAAGAACACTGTTTCAAGGCTAGAGGGATCCTGAGGTCACTGTAGCAACACGAAATTGCTCCGTGGACCAAAAATCAACTCGAGATGAGAGGTTAATCCCTGGCTTCGACTCCAGAGGAATACCACCTTACCACAAGCACATCAAGAGGAGGCTTCTCTCAGCTCTAGGTATGTGAGAGGGACCCTGAGTTTGCGGCCTCAAGTGGAATGGACACCGCGATGCCCTGACTCGAAATAAGGCCGGATATCCCTGCAGTGACTGGAATGCAGGCTCGTCTTGCATCTCCCAAGACGAAAGGGTGTCTGAATCCCCTGTGGAGACCACAGAGAAAGACCTAGTTCCCCACCTCATCGAGACAGGAGGCCTCAAATCCTTTGAAAACTCCAGAGGTACGCGGAGATCAGTGCCTTCAAAGGAGACGATGCCTGACTCCTCGTGAAACTTGATATGAGTCCCAGGATTCCTGTGGCACTTGGAAAGGGACACTTGGTCTCCCGCCTCAGCTGGAGAGGCGTCCCAATTGCCCTGCCAAGCCTCGAGGAGAATCCAGAGTTGTCCCTCGGAACTAGGCAGGAGTCCTGACGTCGCTGAAGAAACACGTGGGTGGAAGGGCCATCCCCGTCGTAACTCGAGAATATACCCCAGGTTCCCGCCGCAACTCGAGAAAAACCATGAGACTTCCCCCTCGCCGCGAGATGAGGCCCGATTCCCCTGCACTGCATGCAGAGCAATTCCGTGTTGCACATCACACATGAAAGGAGCCTTGATTTCCTTGATGGCACTCCAGAGAAACCCCAACAACACTGTTTCAAGGCTAGAGGGATCCTGAGGTCACTGTAGCAACACGAAAGAGCTCCGTGGGCCAAAAATCAACTCGAGATGAGAGGTTAGTCCCTGGCTTCGACTCCAGAGGAATACCACCTTACCACAAGCACCTCAAGAGGAGGCTTCTCTCAGCTCTAGGTATGTGAGAGGGACCCTGAGTTAGCGGCCTCAAGTGGAATGGACACCGCGATGCCCTGACGCGAAATAAGGCTGGATATCCCTGCAGTGACTGGAATGCAGGCTCGTCTTGCATCTCCCAAGATGAAAGGATGTCTGAATCCCCTGTGGAGACCACAGAGAAAGACCTAGTTCCCCACCTCATCGCGACCGGAGGCCTCACATCCTTTGAAAACTCCAGAGGTACGCGGAGATCAGTGCCTCCAAAGGAGACGATGCCTGACTCCTCGTGAAACTTGATAGCAGTCCCAGGATTCCTGTGGCACGTGGAAAGGGACCCTTGGTCTCCCGCCTCAGCTGGAGAGGCGTCCCAATTGCCTTGCCAAGCCTAGAGGAGAATCCGAGTTGTGTCTCGCAACTAGGCAAGAGTCCTGACGTGGCTGAACAAACACGTGTGTGGAAGGGCCATCCCCGTCGTAACTCGAGAATATACCCCAGGTTCCCGCCGCAACTCGAGAAAAACCATGAGACTTCCCCCTCGCCGCGAGATGAGGCCCGATTCCCCTGCACTGCATGCAGAGCAATTTTGTGTTGCACATCACACATGAAAGGAGCCTTGATTTCCTTCATGGCACTCCCGAGAACCCCAAGAACACTGTTTCAAGGCTAGAGGGATCCTGAGGTCACTGTAGCAACAGGAAAGAGCTCCGTGCACCAAAAATCAACTCGAGATGAGAGGTTAGTCCCTGGCTTCGACTCCAGAGGAATACCACCTTACCACAAGCACCTCAAGAGGAGGCTTCTCTCAGCTCTAGGTATGTGAGAGGGACCCTGAGTTTGCGGCCTCAAGTGGAATGGACACCGCGAGGCCCTCACTCGAAATAAGGCCGGATATTCCTGCAGTGACTTCAATGCAGGCTCGTCTTGCATCTCCCAGGACAAAAGGATGTCTGAATCCCCTGTGGAGACCACAGAGAAACACCTAGTTCCCCACCTCATCGCGACCGGAAGCCTCACATCCTTTGAAAACTCCAGAGGTACGCGGAGATCAGTACCTCCAAAGAGACGATGCCTGACTCCTCGTGAAACTTGATAGGAGTCCCAGGATTCCTGTGGCACGTGGAAAGGGAAACCTGGTCTCCCGCCTCAGCTGGAGAGGCGTTCCAATTGCCCTGCCAAGCCTCGAGGAGAATCCCGAGTTGTCCCTCGCAACTAGGCCAGAGTCCTGACGTGGCTGAACAAACACGTGGGTGGAAGGGCCATCCCCGTCGTAACTCGAGAATATACCCCAGGTTCCCGCCGCAACTCGAGAAAAACCATGAGACTTCCCCCTCGATGCGAGATGAGGCCCGATTCCCCTGTACTGCGTGCAGAGCAATTCCGTCTTGCACATCACACATGAAAGGAGCCTTGATTTCCTTGATGGCACTCCAGAGAAACCCCAGAACACTGTTTCAAGGATAGAGGGATCCTGAGGTCACTGTAGCAACACGAAAGAACTCTGTGGACCAGAAATCAACTCGAAAAGAGAGGTTAGTCCCTGGATTCGTCTCCAGAGGAATACCACCTTACCACAAGCACCTCAAGAGGAGGCTTCTCTCAGCTCTAGGTATGTGAGAGGGACCCTGAGTTTGCGGCCTCAAGTGGAATGGACACCGCGATGCCCTGACTCGAAATAAGGCCGGATATCCCTGCAGTGACTTCAATGCAGGCTCGTCTTGCATCTCCCAGGACAAAAGGATGTCTGAATCCCCTGTGGAAAGCACTGAGAAAAACTTAGTTCCCCACCTCATATCGACCGATAGCCTCACATCCTTTGAAAACTCCAGAGGTACGCGGAGATCAGTGCCTCCAAAGGAGACGATGCCTGACTCCTCGTGAAACTTGATAGGAGTCCCAGGATTCCTGTGGCACGTGGAAAGGGACCCTTGGTCTCCCGCCTCAGCTGGAGAGGCGTCCCAATTGCCTTGCCAAGCCTCGAGGAGAATCCCGAGTTGTGTCTCGCAACTAGGCAAGAGTCCTGACGTGGCTGAACAAACACGTGTGTGGAAGGGCCATCCCCGTCGTAACTCGAGAATATACCCCAGGTTCCCGCCGCAACTCGAGAAAAACCATGAGACTTCCCCCTCGCCGCGAGATGAGGCCCGATTCCCCTGCTCTGCGTGCAGAGCAATTCTGTGTTGCACATCACACATGAAAGGAGCCTTGGTTTCCTTCATGGCACTCCAGAGAAACCCCAAGAACACTGTTTCAAGGCTAGAGGGATCCTGAGGTCACTGTAGCAACACGAAAGAGCTCCGTGGACCAAAAATCAACTCGAGATGAGAGGTTATTCCCTGGCTTCGACTCCAGAGGAATACCACCTTACCACAAGCACCTCAAGAGGAGGCTTCTCTCAGCTCTAGGTATGTGAGAGGGACCCTGAGTTTGCGGCCTCAAGTGGAATGGACACCGCGATGAACTGACTCGAAATAAGGCCGGATATCCCTGCAGTGACTGGAATGCAGGCTCGTCTTGCATCTCCCAAGACGAAAGGGTGTCTGAATCCCCTGTGGAGACCACAGAGAAAGACCTAGTTCCCCACCTCATCGCGACAGGAGGCCTCAAATCCTTTGAAAACTCCAGAGGTACGCGGAGATCAGTGCCTCCAAAGGAGACGATGCCTGACTCCTCGTGAAACTTGATAGGAGTCCCAGGATTCCTGTGGCACTTGGAAAGGGACACTTGGTCTCCCGCCTCAGCTGGAGAGGCGTCCCAATTGCCCTGCCAAGCCTCGAGGAGAATCCCGAGTTGTCCCTCGCAACTAGGCAGGAGTCCTGACGTCGCTGAAGAAACACGTGGGTGGAAGGGCCATCCCCGTCGTAACTCGAGAATATACCCCAGGTTCCCGCCGCAACTCGAGAAAAACCATGAGACTTCCCCCTCGCCGGGAGATGAGGCCTGATTCCCCTGCACTGCGTGCAGAGCAATTCCGTGTTGCACATCACACATGAAAGGAGCCTTGATTTCCTTGATGGCACTCCAGAGAAACCCCAACAACACTGTTTCAAGGCTAGAGGGATCCTGAAGTCACTGTAGCAACACGAAAGAGCTCCGTGGGCCAAAAATCAACTCGAGATGAGAGGTTAGTCCCTGGCTTCGACTCCAGAGGAATACCACCTTACCACAAGCACCTCAAGAGGAGGCTTCTCTCAGCTCTAGGTATGTGAGAGGGACCCTGAGTTAGCGGCCTCAAGTGGAATGGACACCGCGATGCCCTGACGCGAAATAAGGCTGGATATCCCTGCAGTGACTGGAATGCAGGCTCGTCTTGCATCTCCCAAGATGAAAGGATGTCTGAATCCCCTGTGGAGACCACAGAGAAAGACCTAGTTCCCCACCTCATCGCGACCGGAGGCCTCACATCCTTTGAAAACTCCAGAGGTACGCGGAGATCAGTGCCTCCAAAGGAGACGATGCCTGACTCCTCGTGAAACTGGATAGCAGTCCCAGGATTCCTGTGGCACGTGGAAAGGGACCCTTGGTCTCCCGCCTCAGCTGGAGAGGCGTCCCAATTGCCTTGCCAAGCCTAGAGGAGAATCCCGAGTTGTGTCTCGCAACTAGGCAAGAGTCCTGACGTGGCTGAACAAACACGTGTGTGGAAGGGCCATCCCCGTCGTAACTCGAGAATATACCCCAGGTTCCCGCTGCAACTCGAGAAAAACCATGAGACTTCCCCCTCGCCGCGAGATGAGGCCCGATTCCCCTGCACTGCGTGCAGAGCAATTTTGTGTTGCACATCACACATGAAAGGAGCCTTGATTTCCTTCATGGCACTCCCGAGAAACCCCAAGAACACTGTTTCAAGGCTAGAGGGATCCTGAGGTCACTGTAGCAACAGGAAAGAGCTCCGTGGACCAAAAATCAACTCGAGATGAGAGGTTAGTCCCTGGCTTCGACTCCAGAGGAATACCACCTTACCACACGCACCTCAAGAGGAGGCTTCTCTCAGCTCTAGGTATGTGAGAGGGACCCTGAGTTTGCGGCCTCAAGTGGAATGGACACCGCGAGGCCCTGACTCGAAATAAGGCCGGATATCCCTGCAGTGACTTCAATGCAGGCTCGTCTTGCATCTCCCAGGACAAAAGGATGTCTGAACCCCTGTGGAGACCACAGAGAAACACCTATTTCCCCACCTCATCGCGACCGGAGGCCTCACATCCTTTGAAAACTCCAGAGGTATGCGGAGATCAGTGCCTCCAAAGGAGACGATGCCTGACTCCTCGTGAAACTTGATAGGAGTCCCAGGATTCTTGTGGCACGTGGAAAGGGACCCTTGGTCTCCCGCCTCAGCTGGAGAGGCGTTCCAATTGCCCTGCCAAGCCTCGAGGAGAATCCCGAGTTGTCCCTCGCAACTAGGCAGGAGTCCTGACGTGGCTGAACAAACACGTGGGTGGAAGGGCCATCCCCGTCGTAACTCGAGAATATACCCCAGGTTCCCGCCGCAACTCGAGAAAAACCGTGAGACTTCCCCCTCGATGCGAGATGAGGCCCGATTCCCCTGTACTGCGTGCAGAGCAATTCCGTCTTGCACATCACACATGAAAGGAGCCTTGATTTCCTTGATGGCACTCCAGAGAAACCCCAGAACACTGTTTCAAGGATAGAGGGATCCTGAGGTCACTGTAGCAACACGAAAGAACTCTGTGGACCAGAAATCAACTCGAAAAGAGAGGTTAGTCCCTGGATTCGTCTCCAGAGGAATACCACCTTACCACAAGCACCTCAAGAGGAGGCTTCTCTCAGCTCTAGGTATGTGAGAGGGACCCTGAGTTTGCGGCCTCAAGTGGAATGGACACCGCGAGGCCCTGACTCGAAATAAGGCCGGATATCCCTGCAGTGACTGGAATGCAGGCTCGTCTTGCATCTCCCAAGACGAAAGGGTGTCTGAATCCCCTGTGGAGACCACAGAGAAAGACCTAGTGCCCCACCTCATCGCGACAGGAGGCCTCAAATCCTTTGAAAACTCCAGAGGTATGCGGAGATCAGTGCCTCCAAAGGAGACGATGCCTGACTCCTCGTGAAACTTGATAGGAGACCCAGGATTCCTGTGGCACGTGGAAAGGGACCCTTGATCTCCCGTCTCAGCTGGAGAGGCGTCCCAATTGCCCTGCAAAGCCTCGAGGAGAATCCCGAGTTGTCCCTCGCAACTAGGCAGGAGTCCTGACATGGCTGAACACACACGTGTGTGGAAGGGCCATCCCCGTCGTAACTCGAGAATATACCCCAGGTTCCCGCCGCAACTCGAGAAAAACCATGAGACTTCCCCCTCGCCGCGAGATGAGGCCCGATTCCCCTGCACTGCGTGCAGAGCAATTCCGTGTTGCACATCACACATGAAAGGAGCCTTGATTTCCTTGATGGCACTCCAGAGAAACCCCAAGAACACTGTTTCAAGGCTAGAGGGATCCTGAGGTCACTGTAGCAACACGAAAGAGCTCCGTGGACCAAGAATCCACACGAGATGAGAGGTTAGTCCCTGGCTTCGACTCCTGAGGAATACCACCTTACCACAAGCACCTCAAGAGGGGGCTTCTCTCAGCTCTAGGTATGTGAGAGGGATCCTGAGTTTGCGGCCTCAAGTGGAATGGACACCGCGATGCCCTGACTCGAAATAAGGCCGGATATCCCTGCAGTGACTTGAATGCAGGCTCGTCTTGCATCTCCCAAGAAGAAAGGATGTCTGAATCCCCTGTGGAGACCACAGAGAAACACCCAGTTCCCCACCTCATCGCGACCGGAGGCCTCACATCCTTTGAAAACTCCAGAGGTACGCGGAGATCAGTGCCTCCAAAGGAGACGATGCCTGACTCCTCGTGAAACTTGATAGGAGTCCCAGGATTCTTGTGGCACGTGGAAAGGGACCCTTGGTCTCCCGCCTCAGCTGGAGAGGCGTTCCAATTGCCCTGCCAAGCCTCGAGGAGAATCCCGAGTTGTCCCTCGCAACTAGGCAGGAGTCCTGACGTGGCTGAACAAACACGTGGGTGGAAGGGCCATCCCCGTCGTAACTCGAGAATATACCCTAGGTTCCCGCCGCAACTCGAGAAAAACCATGAGACTTCCCCCTCGCCGCGAGATGAGGCCCGACTCCCCTGCACTGCGTGCAGAGCAATTCCGTGTTGCACATCACACATGAAAGGAGCCTTGATTTCCTTGATGGCACTCCAGAGAAACCCCAAGAACACTGTTTCAAGGCTAGAGGGATCCTGAGGTCACTGTAGCAACACAAAAGAGCTCCGTGGACCAAGAATCAACACGAGATTAGAGGTTAGTCCCTGGCTTCGACTCCTGAGGAATACCACCTAACCACAAGCACCTCAAGAGGAGGCTTCTCTCAGCTCTAGGTATGTGAGAGGGATAGTGAGTTTGCGGCCTCAAGTGGAATGGACGCCGCGATGCCCTGACTCGAAATAAGGCCGGATATCCCTGCAGTGACTTGAATGCAGGCTCGTCTTGCATCTCCCAAGAAGAAAGGATGTCTGAATCCCCTGTGGAGACCACAGAGAAAGACCTAGTTCCCCACCTCATCGCGACCGCAGGCCTCACATCATTTGAAAACTCCAGAGGTATGCGGAGATCAGTGCCTCCAAAGGAGACGATGCCTGACTCCTCGTGAAACTTGATAGGAGTCCCAGGATTCTTGTGGCACGTGGAAACGGACCCTTGGTCTCCCGCCTCAGCTGGAGAGGCGTTCCAATTGCCCTGCCAAGCCTCGAGGAGAATCCCGAGTTGTCCCTCGCAACTAGGCAGGAGTCCTGACGTGGCTGAACAAACACGTGGGTGGAAGGGCCATCCCCGTCGTAACTCGAGAATATACCCCAGGTTCCCGCCGCAACTCGAGAAAAACCATGAGACTTCCCCCTCGATGCGAGATGAGGCCCGATTCCCCTGTACTGCGTGCAGAGCAATTCCGTCTTGCACATCACACATGAAAGGAGCCTTGATTTCCTTGATGGCACTCCAGAGAAACCCCAAGAACACTGTTTCAAGGATAGAGGGATCCTGAGGTCACTGTACCAACACGAAAGAACTCTGTGGACCAAAAATCAACTCGAAAAGAGAGGTTAGTCCCTGGATTCGTCTCCAGAGGAATACCACCTTACCACAAGCACCTCAAGAGGAGGCTTCTCTCAACTCTAGGTATGTGAGAGGGACCCTGAGTTTGCGGCCTCAAGTGGAATGGACACCGCGATGCCCTGACTCGAAATAAGGCCGGATATCCCTGCAGTGACTTCAATGCAGGCTCGTCTTGCATCTCCCAGGACGAAAGGGTGTCTGAATCCCCTGTGGAAAGCACAGAGAAAGACTTATTTCCCCACCTCATCGCGACCGGAGGCCTCACATACTTTGAAAACTCCAGAGGTACGCGGAGATCAGTGCCTCCAAAGGAGACGATGCCTGACTCCTCGTGAAACTTGATAGGAGTCCCAGGATTCCTGTGGCACTTGGAAAGGGACACTTGGTCTCCCGCCTCAGCTGGAGAGGCGTCCCAATTGCCCTGCCAAGCCTCGAGGAGAATCCCGAGTTGTCACTCGCAACTAGGCAGGAGTCCTGACGTCGCTGAAGAAACACGTGGGTGGAAGGGCCATCCCCGTCGTAACTCGAGAATATACCCCAGGTTCCCGCCGCAACTCGAGAAAAACCATGAGACTTCCCCCTCGCCGGGAGATGAGGCCCGATTCCCCTGCACTGCGTGCAGAGCAATTCCGTGTTGCACATCACACATGAAAGGAGCCTTGATTTCCTTGATGGCACTCCAGAGAATCCCCAAGAACACTGTTTCTAGGCTAGAGGGATCCTGAGGTCACTGTAGCAACACGAAAGAGCTCCGTGGACCAAGAATCAACACGAGATTAGAGGTTAGTCCCTGGCTTCGACTCCTGAGGAATACCACCTTACCACAAGCACCTCAAGAGGAGGCTTCTCTCAGCTCTAGGTATGTGAGAGGGATCCTGAGTTTGCGGCCTCAAGAGGAATGTACACCGCGATGCCCTGACTCGAAATAAGGCCGGATATCCCTGCAGTGACTTGAATGCAGGCTCGTCTTGCATCTCCCAAGAAGAAAGGATGTCTGAATCCCCTGTGGAGACCACAGAGAAAGACCTAGTTCCCCACCTCATCGCGACCGGAAGCCTCACATCCTTTGAAAACTCCAGAGGTACGCGGATATCAGTGCCTCCAAAGGAGACGATACCTGACTCCTCGTGAAACTTGATAGGAGTCCCAGGATTCTTGTGGGACGTGGAAAGGGACCCTTGGTCTCCCGCCTCAGCTAGAGAGGCGTTCCAATTGCCCTGCTAAGCCTCGAGGACAATCCCGAGTTGTCCCTCGCAACTAGGCAGGAGTCCTGACGTCGCTGAAGAAACACGTGGGTGGAAGGGCCATCCCCGTCGTAACTCTAGAATATACCTCAGGTTCCCGCCGCAACTCGAGAAAAACCATGAGACTTCCCCCTCGATGCGAGATGAGGCCCGATTCCCCTGTACTGCGTGCAGAGCAATTCCGTCTTGCACATCACACATGAAAGGAGCCTTGATTTCCTTGATGGCACTCCAGAGAAACCCCAAGAACACTGTTTCAAGGATAGAGGGATCCTGAGGTCACTGTAGCAACACGAAAGAACTCTGTGGACCAAAAATCAACTCGAAAAGAGAGGTTAGTCCCTGGATTCGTCTCCAGAGGAATACCACCTTACCACAAGAACCTCAAGAGGAGGCTTCTCTCAGCTCTAGGTATGTGAGAGGGACGCTGAGTTTGCGGCCTCAAGTGGAATGGACACCGCGATGCCCTGACTCGAAATAAGGCTGGATATCCCTGCAGTGACTTCAATGCAGGCTCGTCTTGCATCTCCCAGGACGAAAGGATGTCTGAATCCCCTGTGGAAAGCACAGAGAAAGACTTAGTTCCCCACCTCATCGCGACCGATAGCCTCACATCCTTTGAAAACTCCAGAGGTACGCGGAGATCAGTGCCTCCAAAGGAGACGATGCCTGACTCCTCGTGAAACTTGATAGGAGACCCAGGATTCCTGTGGCACGTGGAAAGGGACCCTTGGTCTCCCGTCTCAGCTGGAGAGGCGTCTCAATTGCCCTGCAAAGCCTCGAGGAGAATCCCGAGTTGTCCCTCGCCTCTAGGCAGGAGTCCTGACGTGGCTGAAGAAACACGTGTGTGGAAGGGCCATCCCCTTCGTAACTCGAGAATATACCCCAGGTTCCCGCCGCAACTCGAGAAAAACCATGAGACTTCCCCCTCGCCGCGAGATGAGGCCCGATTCCCCTGCACTGCGTGCAGAGCAATTCCGTGTTGCACATCACACATGAAAGGAGCCTTGATTTCCTTGATGGCACTCCAGAGAAACACCAAGAACACTGTTTTAAGGCTAGAGGGATCCTGAGGTCACTGTAGCAACACAAAAGAGCTCCGTGGACCAAGAATCAACACGAGATGAGAGGTTACTCCCTGGCTTCGACTCCTGAGGAATACCACCTTACCACAAGCACCTCAAGAGGAGGCTTCTCTCAGCTCTAGGTATGTGAGAGGGATCCTGAGTTTGCGGCCTCAAGAGGAATGGACACCGCGATGCCCTGACGCGAAATAAGGCCGGATATCCCTGCAGTGACTTGAATGCAGGCTCGTCTTGCATCTCCCAAGATGAAAGGATGTCTGAATCCCCTGTGGAGACCACAGAGAAAGACCTAGTTCCCCACCTCATTGCCCCCGGAGGCCTCACATCCTTTGAAAACTCCAGAGGTACGCGGAGATTAGTGCCTCCAAAGGAGACGATACCTGACTCCTCGTGAAACTTGATAGGAGTCCCAGGATTCTTGTGGCACGTGGAAAGGGACCCTTGGTCTCCCGCCTCAGCTGAAGAGGCGTTCCAATTGCCCTGCCAAGCCTCGAGGAGAATCCCGAGTTGTTCCTCGCAACTAGGCAGGAGTCCTGACGTGGCTGAACAAACACGTGGGTGGAAGGGCCATCCACGTCGTAACTCGAGAATATACCCCAGGTTCCCGCCGCAACTCGAGAAAAACCATGAGACTTCCCCCTCGATGCGAGATGAGGC
The DNA here is from genome assembly GCF_910594005.1 of Cervus elaphus. Classification (NCBI taxonomy): domain Eukaryota; kingdom Metazoa; phylum Chordata; class Mammalia; order Artiodactyla; family Cervidae; genus Cervus; species Cervus elaphus. The sequence continues at coordinate 6,681,402 of NC_057834.1, read as the reverse complement.
CCGATTCCCCTGTACTGCGTGCAGAGCAATTCCGTCTTGCACATCACACATGAAAGGAGCCTTGATTTCCTTGATGGCACTCCAGAGAAACCCCAAGAACACTGTTTCAAGGATAGAGGGATCCTGAGGTCACTGTAGCAACACGAAAGAACTCTGTGGACCAAAAATCAACTCGAAAAGAGAGGTTAGTCCCTGGATTCGTCTCCAGAGGAATACCACCTTACCACAAGCACCTCAAGAGGAGGCTTCTCTCAGCTCTAGGTATGTGAGAGGGACCCTGAGTTTGCGGCCTCAAGTGGAATGGACACCGCGATGCCCTGACTCGAAATAAGGCCGGATATCCCTGCAGTGACTTCAATGCAGGCTCGTCTTGCATCTCCCAGGACGAAAGGATGTCTGAATCCCCTGTGGAGACCACAGAGAAAGACTTAGTTCCCCACCTCATCGCAACCGATAGCCTCACATCCTTTGAAAACTCCAGAGGTACGCGGAGATCAGTGCCTCCAAAGGAGACGATGCCTGACTCCTCGTGAAACTTGATAGGAGTCCCAGGATTCCTGTGGCACTTGGAAAGGGACACTTGGTCTCCCGCCTCAGCTGGAGAGGCGTCCCAATTGCCCTGCCAAGCCTCGAGGAGAATCCAGAGTTGTCCCTCGCAACTAGGCAGGAGTCCTGACGTCGCTGAAGAAACACGTGGGTGGAAGGGCCATCCCCGTCGTAACTCGAGAATATACCCCAGGTTCCCGCCGCAACTCGAGAAAAACCATGAGACTTCCCCCTCGCCGCGAGATGAGGCCCGATTCCCCTGCACTGCGTGCAGAGCAATTCCGTGTTGCACATCACACATGAAAGGAGCCTTGATTTCCTTGATGGCACTCCAGAGAAACCCCAAGAACACTGTTTCAAGGCTAGAGGGATCCTGAGGTCACTGTAGCAACACTAAAGAGCTCCGTGGACCAAAAATCAACTCGAGATGAGACGTTAGTCCCTGGCTTCGACTCCAGAGGAATACCACCTTACCACAAGCACCTCAAGAGGAGGCTTCTCTCAGCTCTAGGTATGTGAGAGGGACCCTGAGTTTGCGGCCTCAAGTGGAATGGACACCGCAATGCCCTGACTCGAAATAAGGCCGGATATCCCTGCAGTGACTGGAATGAAGCCTCGTCTTGCATCTCCCAAGACGAAAGGGTGTCTGAATTCCCCAGTGGAGACCACAGAGAAAGACCTAGTTCCCCACCTCATCGCGACAGGAGGCCTCAAATCCTTTGAAAACTCCACAGGTATGCGGAGATCAGTGCCTCCAAAGGAGACGATGCCTGACTCCTCGTGAAACTTGATAGGAGACCCAGGATTCCTGTGGCACGTGGAAAGGGAACCTTGGTCTCCCGTCTCAGCTGGAGAGGCGTCCCAATTGCCCTGCCAAGCCTCGAGGAGAATCCCGAGTTGTCCCTCGCAACTAGGCAGGAGTCCTGACGTCGCTGAACACACACGTGTGTGGAAGTGCCATCCCCGTCGTAACTCGAGAATATACCCCAGGTTCCCGCCGCAACTCGAGAAAAACCATGAGACTTCCCCCTCGCCGCGAGATGAGGCCCGATTCCCCTGCACTGCATGCAGAGCAATTCCGTGTTGCACATCACACATGAAAGGAGCCTTGATTTCCTTGATGGCACTCCAGAGAATCCCCAAGAACACTGTTTCAAGGCTAGAGGGATCCTGAGGTCACTGTAGCAACACGAAAGAGCTCCGTGGACCAAGAATCAACACGAGATTAGAGGTTAGTCCCTGGCTTCGACTCCTGAGGAATACCACCTTACCACAAGCACCTCAAGAGGAGGCTTCTCTCAGCTCTAGGTATGTGAGAGGGATCCTGAGTTTGCGGCCTCAAGTGGAATGGACACCGCGATGCCCTGACTCGAAATAAGGCCGGATATCCCTGCAGTGACTTGAATGCAGGCTCGTCTTGCATCTCCCAAGAAGAAAGGATGTCTGAATCCCCTGTGGAGACCACAGAGAAAGACCTAGTTCCACACCTCACCGCGACCGCAGGCCTCACATCCTTTGAAAACTCCAGAGGTACGCGGAGATCAGTGCCTCCAAAGGAGACGATGCCTGACTCCTCGTGAAACTTGATAGGAGTCCCAGGATTCTTTTGGCACGTGGAAAGGGACCCTTGGTCTCCCGCCTCAGCTGGAGAGGCGTCCCAATTGCCTTGCCAAGCCTCGAGGAGAATGCCGAGTTGTGTCTCGCAACTAGGCAAGAGTCCTGACGTGGCTGAACAAACACGTGTGTGGAAGGGCCATCCCCGTCGTAACTCGAGAATATACCCCAGGTTCCCGCCGCAACTCGAGAAAAACCATGAGACTTCCCCCTCGCCGAGAGATGAGGCCCGATTCCCCTGCACTGCGTGCAGAGCAATTGCGTGTTGCACATCACACATGAAAGGAGCCTTGATTTCCTTGATGGCACTCCAGAGAAACCCCAAGAACACTGTTTCAAGGCTAGAGGGATCCTGAGGTCACTGTATCAACACGAAAGAACTCTGTGGACCAAAAATCAACTCGAGATGAGAGGTTAGTCCCTGGCTTCGACTCCAGAGGAATACCACCTTACCACAAGCACCTCAAGAGGAGGCTTCTCTCAGCTCTAGGTGTGTGCGAGGGACCCTGAGTTTGCGGCCTCAAGTGGAATGGACACCGTGATGCCCTGACTCGAAATAAGGGCGGATATCCCTGCAGTGACTGGAATGCAGGCTCGTCTTCCATCTCCCAAGACGAAAGGGTGTCTGAATCCCCTGTGGAGACCACAGAGAAAGACCTAGTTCCCCACCTCATCGCGACAGGAGGCCTCAAATCCTTTGAAAACTCCAGAGGTATGCGGAGATCAGTGCCTCCAAAGGAGATGATGCCTGACTCCTCGTGAAACTTGATAGGAGACCCAGGATTCCTGTGTCACGTGGAAAGGGACCCTTGGTCTCCCGTCTCAGCTGGAGAGGCGTCCCAATTGCCCTGCAAAGCCTCGAGGAGAATCCCGAGTTGTCCCTCGCAACTAGGCAGGAGTCCTGACGTCGCTGAACACACACGTGTGTGGAAGGGCCATCCCCGTCGTAACTCGAGAATATACCCCAGGTTCCCGCCGCAACTCGAGAAAAACCATGAGACTTCCCCCTCGCCGCGAGATGAGGCCCGATTCCCCTGCACTGCGTGCAGAGCAATTCCGTGTTGCACATCACACATGAAAGGAGCCTTGATTTCCTTGATGGCACTCCAGAGAAACCCCAAGAACACTGTTTCAAGGCTAGAGGGATCCTGAGGTCACTGTAGCAACACGAAAGAGCTCCGTGGACACAGAATCAACACGAGATGAGAGGTTAGTCCCTGGCTTCGACTCCTGAGGAATGCCACCTTACCACAAGCACCTCAAGAGGAGGCTTCTCTCAGCTCTAGGTATGTGAGAGGGATCCTGAGTTTGCGGCCTCAAGTGGAATGGACACCGCGATGCCCTGACTCGAAATAAGGCCGGATATCCCTGCAGTGACTGGAATGCAGGCTCGTCTTGCATCTCCCAAGAAGAAAGGATGTCTGAATCCCCTGTGGAGACCACAGAGAAAGACCTAGTTTCCCACCTCATCGCGACCGGAGGCCTCACATCCTTTGAAAACTTCAGAGGTACGCGGAGATCAGTGCCTCCAAAGGAGACGATGCCTGACTCCTCGTGAAACTTGATAGGAGTCCCAGGATTCTTGTGGCACGTGGAAAGGGACCCTTGGTTTTCCGCCTCAGCTGGAGAGGCGTTCCAATTGCTGTGCCAAGCCTCGAGGAGAATCCCGAGTTGTGTCTCGCAACTAGGCAGGCGTCCTGACGTGGCTGAACAAACACGTGGGTGGAAGGGCCATCCCCGTCGTAACTCGAGAATATACCCCAGGTTCCCGCCGCAACTCGCGAAAAACCATGAGACTTCCCCCTCGATGCGAGATGAGGCCCGATTCCCCTGTACTGCGTGCAGAGCAATTCCGTCTTGCACATCACACATGAAAGGAGCCTTGATTTCCTTGATGGCACTCCAGAGAAACCCCAAGAACACTGTTTCAAGGATAGAGGGATCCTGAGGTCACTGTAGCAACACGAAAGAACTCTGTGGACCAAAAATCAACTCGAAAAGAGAGGTTAGTCCCTGGATTCGTCTCCAGAGGAATACCACCTTACCACAAGCACCTCAAGAGGAGGCTTTTCTCAGCTCTAGGTATGTGAGAGGGACCCTGAGTTTGCGGCCTCAAGTGGAATGGACACCGCGATGCCCTGACTCGAAATAAGGCCGGATATCCCTGCAGTGACTTCAATGCAGGCTCGTCTTGCATCTCCCAGGACGAAAGGATGTCTGAATCCCCTGTGGAAAGCACAGAGAAAGACTTAGTTCCCCACCTCATCGCAACCGATAGCCTCACATCCTTTGAAAACTCCAGAGGTACGCGGAGATCAGTGCCTCCAAAGGAGACGATGCCTGACTCCTCGTGAAACTTGATAGGAGTCCCAGGATTCCTGTGGCACTTGGAAAGGGACACTTGGTCTCCCGCCTCAGCTGGAGAGGCGTCCCAATTGCCCTGCCAAGCCTCGAGGAGAATCCAGAGTTGTCCCTCGCAACTAGGCAGGAGTCCTGACGTCGCTGAAGAAACACGTGGGTGGAAGGGCCATCCCCGTCGTAACTCGAGAATATACCCCAGGTTCCCGCCGCAACTCGAGAAAAACCATGAGACTTCCCCCTCGCCGCGAGATGAGGCCCGATTCCCCTGCACTGCGTGCAGAGCAATTCCGTGTTGCACATCACACATGAAAGGAGCCTTGATTTCCTTGATGGCACTCCAGAGAAACCCCAAGAACACTGTTTCAAGGCTAGAGGGATCCTGAGGTCACTGTAGCAACACTAAAGAGCTCCGTGGGCCAAAAATCAACTCGAGATGAGAGGTTAGTCCCTGGCTTCGACTCCAGAGGAATACCACCTTACCACAAGCACCTCAAGAGGAGGCTTCTCTCAGCTCTAGGTATGTGAGAGGGACCCTGAGTTTGCGGCCTCAAGTGGAATGGACACCGCAATGCCCTGACTCGAAATAAGGCCGGATATCCCTGCAGTGACTGGAATGAAGCCTCGTCTTGCATCTCCCAAGACGAAAGGGTGTCTGAATTCCCCAGTGGAGACCACAGAGAAAGACCTAGTTCCCCACCTCATCGCGACAGGAGGCCTCAAATCCTTTGAAAACTCCACAGGTATGCGGAGATCAGTGCCTCCAAAGGAGACGATGCCTGACTCCTCGTGAAACTTGATAGGAGACCCAGGATTCCTGTGGCACGTGGAAAGGGAAACTTGGTCTCCCGTCTCAGCTGGAGAGGCGTCCCAATTGCCCTGCAAAGCCTCGAGGAGAATCCCGAGTTGTCCCTCGCAACTAGGCAGGAGTCCTGACATGGCTGAACACACACGTGTGTGGAAGGGCCATCCCCGTCGTAACTCGAGAATATACCCCAGGTTCCCGCCGCAACTCAAGAAAAACCATGAGACGTCCCCATCGCCGCAAAATGAGGCCCGATTCCCCTGCACTGCGTGCAGAGCAATTCCGTCTTGCACATCACACATGAAAGGAGCCTTGATTTCCTTGATGGCACTCCAGAGAAACCCCAAGAACACTGTTTCAAGGCTAGAGGGATCCTGAGGTCACTGTAGCAACACGAAAGAGCTCCGTGGACCAAGAATCAACACGAGATGAGAGGTTAGTCCCTGGCTTCGACTCCTGAGGAATACCACCTTACCACAAGCACCTCAAGAGGAGGCTTCTCTCAGCTCCAGGTATGTGAGAGGGACCCTGAGTTTGCGGCCTCAAGTGGAATGGACACCGCGATGCCCTGACTCGAAATAAGGCCGGATATCCCTGCAGTGACTGGAATGCAGGCTCGTCTTGCATCTCCCAAGAAGAAAGGATGTCTGAATCCCCTGTGGAGACCACAGAGAAAGACCTAGTTCCCCACCTCATCGCGACCGATAGCCTCACATCCTTTGAAAACTCCAGAGGTACGCGGAGATCAGTGCCTCCAAAGGAGACGATGCCTGACTCCTCGTGAAACTTGATAGGAGTCCCAGGATTCCTGTGGCACGTGGAAAGGGACACTTGGTCTCCCGCCTCAGCTGGAGAGGCGTCCCAATTGCCCTGCCAAGCCTCGAGGAGAATCCAGAGTTGTCCTTCGCAACTAGGCAGGAGTCCTGACGTCGCTGAAGAAACACGTGGGTGGAAGGGCCATCCCCGTCGTAACTCGAGAATATACCCCAGGTTCCCGCCGCAACTCGAGAAAAACCATGAGACTTCCCCCTCGCCGCGAGATGAGGCCCGATTCCCCTGCACTGTGTGCAGAGCAATTCCGTGTTGCACATCACACATGAAAGGAGCCTTGATTTCCTTGATGGCACTCCAGAGAAACCCCAAGAACACTGTTTCAAGGCTAGAGGGATCCTGAGGTCACTGTAGCAACACGAAAGAGCTCCGTGGGCCAAAAATCAACTCGAGATGAGAGGTTAGTCCCTGGCTTCGAATCCGGAGGAATACCACCTTACCACAAGCACCTCAAGAGGAGGCTTCTCTCAGCTCTAGGTATGTGAGAGGGACCCTGAGTTTGCGGCCTCAAGTGGAATGGACACCACGATGCCCTGACTCGAAATAAGGCCGGATATCCCTGGAGTGACTTGAATGCAGGCTCGTCTTGCATCTCCCAAGAAGAAAGGATGTCTGAATCCCCTGTGGAGACCACAGAGAAAGACCTATTTCCCCACCTCATCGCGACCGGAGGCCTCACATCCTTTGAAAACTCCAGAGGTACGCGGAGATCAGTGCCTCCAAAGGAGATGATGCCTGACTCCTCGTGAAACTTGATAGGAGTCCCAGGATTCTTGTGGCACGTGGAAAGGGACGCTTGGTCTCCCGCCTCTGCTGGAGAGGCGTTCCAATTGACCTGCCAAGCCTCGAGGAGAATCCCGAGTTGTCCCTCGCAACTAGGCAGGAGTCCTGACGTCGCTGAACACACACGTGTGTGGAAGTGCCATCCCCGTCGTAACTCGAGAATATACCCCAGGTTCCCGCCGCAACTCGAGAAAAACCATGAGACTTCCCCCTCGCCGCGAGATGAGGCCCGATTCCCCTGCACTGCATGCAGAGCAATTCCGTGTTGCACATCACACATGAAAGGAGCCTTGATTTCCTTGATGGCACTCCAGAGAAACCCCAAGAACACTGTTTCAAGGCTAGAGGGATCCTGAGGTCACTGTAGCAACACGAAAGAGCTCCGTGGACCAAGAATCAACACGAGATGAGAGGTTAGTCCCTTGCTTCGACTCCTGAGGAATACCACCTTACCACACGCACCTCAAGAGGAGGCTTCTCTCAGCTCTAGGTATGTGAGAGGGACCCTGAGTTTGCGGCCTCAAGTGGAATGGACACCGCGATGCCCTGACGCGAAATAAGGCTGGATATCCCTGCAGTGACTTAAATGCAGGCTCGTCTTGCATCTGCCAAGATGAAAGGATGTCTGAATCCCCTGTGGAGACCACAGAGAAAGACCTAGTTCCCCACCTCATCGCGACCGGAGGCCTCACATCCTTTGAAAACTCCAGAGGTACGCGGAGATCAGTGCCTCCAAAGGAGACGATGCCTGACTCCTCGTGAAACTTGATAGGAGTCCCAGGATTCCTGTGGCGCGTGGAAAGGGACCCTTTGTCTCCCGCCTCAGCGGGAGAGGCGTCCCAATTGCCTTGCCAAGCCTCGAGGAGAATCCCGAGTTGTGTCTCGCAACTAGGCAAGAGTCCTGACGTGGCTGAACAAACACGTGTGTGGAAGGGCCATCCCCGTCGTAACTCGAGAATATACCCCAGGTTCCCGCCGCAACTCGAGAAAAACCATGAGACTTCCCCCTCGCCGCGAGATGAGGCCCGATTCCCCTGCACTGCGTGCAGAGCAATTCTGTGTTGCACATCACACATGAAAGGAGCCTTGATTTCCTTCATGGCACTCCAGAGAAACCCCAAGAACACTGTTTCAAATCTAGAGGGATCCTGAGGTCACTGTAGCAACACGAAAGAGCTCCGTGGACCAAAAATCAACTCGAGATGAGAGGTTAGTCCCTGGCTTCGACTCCAGAGGAATACCACCTTACCACAAGCACCTCAAGAGGAGGCTTCTCTCAGCTCTAGGTATGTGAGAGGGACCCTGAGTTTGCGGCCTCAAGTGGAATGGACACCGCGATGCCCTAACTCGAAATAAGGCCGGATATCCCTGCAGTGACTGGAATGCAGGCTCGTCTTGCATCTCACAAGACGAAAGGGTGTCTGAATCCCCTGTGGAGACCACAGAGAAAGACCTAGTTCCCCACCTCATCGCGACAGGAGGCCTCAAATCCTTTGAAAACTCCAGAGGTATGCGGAGATCAGTGCCTCCAAAGGAGACGATGCCTGACTCCTCGTGAAACTTGATAGGATACCCAGGATTCCTGTGGCACGTGGAAAGGGACCCTTGGTCTCCCGTCTCAGCTGGAGAGGCGTCCCAATTGCCCTGCAAAGCCTCGAGGAGAATCCCGAGTTGTCCCTCGCAACTAGGCAGGAGTCCTGACATGGCTGAACACACACGTGTGTGGAAGGGCCATCCCCGTCGTAACTCGAGAATATACCCCAGGTTCCCGCCGCAACTCGAGAAAAACCATGAGACGTCCCCATCGCCGCAAAATGAGGCCCGATTCCCCTGCACTGCGTGCAGAGCAATTCCGTCTTGCACATCACACATGAAAGGAGCCTTGATTTCCTTGATGGCACTCCAGAGAAACCCCAAGAACACTGTTTCAAGGCTAGAGGGATCCTGAGGTCACTGTAGCAACACGAAAGAGCTCCGTGGACCAAGAATCAACACGAGATGAGAGGTTAGTCCCTGGCTTCGACTCCTGAGGAATACCACCTTACCACAAGCACCTCAAGAGGAGGCTTCTCTCAGCTCCAGGTATGGGAGAGGGACCCTGAGTTTGCGGCCTCAAGTGGAATGGACACCGCGATGCCCTGACTCGAAATAAGGCCGGATATCCCTGCAGTGACTGGAATGCAGGCTCGTCTTGCATCTCCCAAGAAGAAAGGATGTCTGAATCCCCTGTGGAGACCACAGAGAAAGACCTAGTTCCCCACCTCATCGCGACCGATAGCCTCACATCCTTTGAAAACTCCAGAGGTACGCGGAGATCAGTGCCTCCAAAGGAGACGATGCCTGACTCCTCGTGAAACTTGATAGGAGTCCCAGGATTCCTGTGGCACTTGGAAAGGGACACTTGGTCTCCCGCCTCAGCTGGAGAGGCGTCCCAATTGCCCTGCCAAGCCTCGAGGAGAATCCAGAGTTGTCCCTCGCAACTAGGCAGGAGTCCTGACGTCGCTGAAGAAACACGTGGGTGGAAGGGCCATCCCCGTCGTAACTCGAGAATATACCCCAGGTTCCCGCCGCAACTCGAGAAAAACCATGAGACTTCCCCCTCGCCGCGAGATGAGGCCCGATTCCCCTGCACTGCGTGCAGAGCAATTCCGTGTTGCACATCACACATGAAAGGAGCCTTGATTTCCTTGATGGCACTCCAGAGAAACCCCAAGAACACTGTTTCAAGGCTAGAGGGATCCTGAGGTCACTGTAGCAACACTAAAGAGCTCCGTGGGCCAAAAATCAACTCGAGATGAGAGGTTAGTCCCTGGCTTCGACTCCAGAGGAATACCACCTTACCACAAGCACCTCAAGAGGAGGCTTCTCTCAGCTCTAGGTATGTGAGAGGGACCCTGAGTTTGCGGCCTCAAGTGGAATGGACACCGCAATGCCCTGACTCGAAATAAGGCCGGATATCCCTGCAGTGACTGGAATGAAGCCTCGTCTTGCATCTCCCAAGACGAAAGGGTGTCTGAATTCCCCAGTGGAGACCACAGAGAAAGACCTAGTTCCCCACCTCATCGCGACAGGAGGCCTCAAATCCTTTGAAAACTCCACAGGTATGCGGAGATCAGTGCCTCCAAAGGAGACAATGCCTGACTCCTCGTGAAACTTGATAGGAGACCCAGGATTCCTGTGGCACGTGGAAAGGGAAACTTGGTCTCCCGTCTCAGCTGGAGAGGCGTCCCAATTGCCCTGCAAAGCCTCGAGGAGAATCCCGAGTTGTCCCTCGCAACTAGGCAGGAGTCCTGACATGGCTGAACACACACGTGTGTGGAAGGGCCATCCCCGTCGTAACTCGAGAATATACCCCAGGTTCCCGCCGCAACTCGAGAAAAACCATGAGACGTCCCCATCGCCGCAAAATGAGGCCCGATTCCCCTGCACTGCGTGCAGAGCAATTCCGTCTTGCACATCACACATGAAAGGAGCCTTGATTTCCTTGATGGCACTCCAGAGAAACCCCAAGAACACTGTTTCAAGGCTAGAGGGATCCTGAGGTCACTGTAGCAACACGAAAGAGCTCCGTGGACCAAGAATCAACACGAGATGAGAGGTTAGTCCCTGGCTTCGACTCCTGAGGAATACCACCTTACCACAAGCACCTCAAGAGGAGGCTTCTCTCAGCTCCAGGTATGTGAGAGGGACCCTGAGTTTGCGGCCTCAAGTGGAATGGACACCGCGATGCCCTGACTCGAAATAAGGCCGGATATCCCTGCAGTGACTGGAATGCAGGCTCGTCTTGCATCTCCCAAGAAGAAAGGATGTCTGAATCCCCTGTGGAGACCACAGAGAAAGACCTAGTTCCCCACCTCATCGCGACCGATAGCCTCACATCCTTTGAAAACTCCAGAGGTACGCGGAGATCAGTGCCTCCAAAGGAGACGATGCCTGACTCCTCGTGAAACTTGATAGGAGTCCCAGGATTCCTGTGGCACGTGGAAAGGGACACTTGGTCTCCCGCCTCAGCTGGAGAGGCGTCCCAATTGCCCTGCCAAGCCTCGAGGAGAATCCAGAGTTGTCCTTCGCAACTAGGCAGGAGTCCTGACGTCGCTGAAGAAACACGTGGGTGGAAGGGCCATCCCCGTCGTAACTCGAGAATATACCCCAGGTTCCCGCCGCAACTCGAGAAAAACCATGAGACTTCCCCCTCGCCGCGAGATGAGGCCCGATTCCCCTGCACTGTGTGCAGAGCAATTCCGTGTTGCACATCACACATGAAAGGAGCCTTGATTTCCTTGATGGCACTCCAGAGAAACCCCAAGAACACTGTTTCAAGGCTAGAGGGATCCTGAGGTCACTGTAGCAACACGAAAGAGCTCCGTGGGCCAAAAATCAACTCGAGATGAGAGGTTAGTCCCTGGCTTCGAATCCGGAGGAATACCACCTTACCACAAGCACCTCAAGAGGAGGCTTCTCTCAGCTCTAGGTATGTGAGAGGGACCCTGAGTTTGCGGCCTCAAGTGGAATGGACACCACGATGCCCTGACTCGAAATAAGGCCGGATATCCCTGGAGTGACTTGAATGCAGGCTCGTCTTGCATCTCCCAAGAAGAAAGGATGTCTGAATCCCCTGTGGAGACCACAGAGAAAGACCTATTTCCCCACCTCATCGCGACCGGAGGCCTCACATCCTTTGAAAACTCCAGAGGTACGCGGAGATCAGTGCCTCCAAAGGAGATGATGCCTGACTCCTCGTGAAACTTGATAGGAGTCCCAGGATTCTTGTGGCACGTGGAAAGGGACGCTTGGTCTCCCGCCTCTGCTGGAGAGGCGTTCCAATTGACCTGCCAAGCCTCGAGGAGAATCCCGAGTTGTCCCTCGCAACTAGGCAGGAGTCCTGACGTCGCTGAACACACACGTGTGTGGAAGTGCCATCCCCGTCGTAACTCGAGAATATACCCCAGGTTCCCGCCGCAACTCGAGAAAAACCATGAGACTTCCCCCTCGCCGCGAGATGAGGCCCGATTCCCCTGCACTGCATGCAGAGCAATTCCGTGTTGCACATCACACATGAAAGGAGCCTTGATTTCCTTGATGGCACTCCAGAGAAACCCCAAGAACACTGTTTCAAGGCTAGAGGGATCCTGAGGTCACTGTAGCAACACGAAAGAGCTCCGTGGACCAAGAATCAACACGAGATGAGAGGTTAGTCCCTTGCTTCGACTCCTGAGGAATACCACCTTACCACACGCACCTCAAGAGGAGGCTTCTCTCAGCTCTAGGTATGTGAGAGGGACCCTGAGTTTGCGGCCTCAAGTGGAATGGACACCGCGATGCCCTGACGCGAAATAAGGCTGGATATCCCTGCAGTGACTTAAATGCAGGCTCGTCTTGCATCTCCCAAGACGAAAGGGTGTCTGAATCCCCTGTGGAGACCACAGAGAAAGACCTAGTTCCCCACCTCATCGCGACCGGAGGCCTCACATCCTTTGAAAACTCCAGAGGTACGCGGAGATCAGTGCCTCCAAAGGAGACGATGCCTGACTCCTCGTGAAACTTGATAGGAGTCCCAGGATTCCTGTGGCGCGTGGAAAGGGACCCTTTGTCTCCCGCCTCAGCGGGAGAGGCGTCCCAATTGCCTTGCCAAGCCTCGAGGAGAATCCCGAGTTGTGTCTCGCAACTAGGCAAGAGTCCTGACGTGGCTGAACAAACACGTGTGTGGAAGGGCCATCCCCGTCGTAACTCGAGAATATACCCCAGGTTCCCGCCGCAACTCGAGAAAAACCATGAGACTTCCCCCTCGCCGCGAGATGAGGCCCGATTCCCCTGCACTGCGTGCAGAGCAATTCTGTGTTGCACATCACACATGAAAGGAGCCTTGATTTCCTTCATGGCACTCCAGAGAAACCCCAAGAACACTGTTTCAAATCTAGAGGGATCCTGAGGTCACTGTAGCAACACGAAAGAGCTCCGTGGACCAAAAATCAACTCGAGATGAGAGGTTAGTCCCTGGCTTCGACTCCAGAGGAATACCACCTTACCACAAGCACCTCAAGAGGAGGCTTCTCTCAGCTCTAGGTATGTGAGAGGGACCCTGAGTTTGCGGCCTCAAGTGGAATGGACACCGCGATGCCCTAACTCGAAATAAGGCCGGATATCCCTGCAGTGATTGGAATGCAGGCTCGTCTTGCATCTCACAAGACGAAAGGGTGTCTGAATCCCCTGTGGAGACCACAGAGAAAGACCTAGTTCCCCACCTCATCGCGACAGGAGGCCTCAAATCCTTTGAAAACTCCAGAGGTATGCGGAGATCAGTGCCTCCAAAGGAGACGATGCCTGACTCCTCGTGAAACTTGATAGGATACCCAGGATTCCTGTGGCACGTGGAAAGGGACCCTTGGTCTCCCGTCTCAGCTGGAGAGGCGTCCCAATTGCCCTGCAAAGCCTCGAGGAGAATCCCGAGTTGTCCCTCGCAACTAGGCAGGAGTCCTGACATGGCTGAACACACACGTGTGTGGAAGGGCCATCCCCGTCGTAACTCGAGAATATACCCCAGGTTCCCGCCGCAACTCGAGAAAAACCATGAGACGTCCCCATCGCCGCAAAATGAGGCCCGATTCCCCTGCACTGCGTGCAGAGCAATTCCGTCTTGCACATCACACATGAAAGGAGCCTTGATTTCCTTGATGGCACTCCAGAGAAACCCCAAGAACACTGTTTCAAGGCTAGAGGGATCCTGAGGTCACTGTAGCAACACGAAAGAGCTCCGTGGACCAAGAATCAACACGAGATGAGAGGTTAGTCCCTGGCTTCGACTCCTGAGGAATACCACCTTACCACAAGCACCTCAAGAGGAGGCTTCTCTCAGCTCCAGGTATGGGAGAGGGACCCTGAGTTTGCGGCCTCAAGTGGAATGGACACCGCGATGCCCTGACTCGAAATAAGGCCGGATATCCCTGCAGTGACTGGAATGCAGGCTCGTCTTGCATCTCCCAAGAAGAAAGGATGTCTGAATCCCCTGTGGAGACCACAGAGAAAGACCTAGTTCCCCACCTCATCGCGACCGATAGCCTCACATCCTTTGAAAACTCCAGAGGTACGCGGAGATCAGTGCCTCCAAAGGAGACGATGCCTGACTCCTCGTGAAACTTGATAGGAGTCCCAGGATTCCTGTGGCACTTGGAAAGGGACACTTGGTCTCCCGCCTCAGCTGGAGAGGCGTCCCAATTGCCCTGCCAAGCCTCGAGGAGAATCCAGAGTTGTCCTTCGCAACTAGGCAGGAGTCCTGACGTCGCTGAAGAAACACGTGGGTGGAAGGGCCATCCCCGTCGTAACTCGAGAATATACCCCAGGTTCCCGCCGCAACTCGAGAAAAACCATGAGACTTCCCCCTCGCCGCGAGATGAGGCCCGATTCCCCTGCACTGCGTGCAGAGCAATTCCGTCTTGCACATCACACATGAAAGGAGCCTTGATTTCCTTGATGGCACTCCAGAGAAACCCCAAGAACACTGTTTCAAGGCTAGAGGGATCCTGAGGTCACTGTAGCAACACGAAAGAGCTCCGTGGGCCAAAAATCAACTCGAGATGAGAGGTTAGTCCCTGGCTTCGAATCCAGAGGAATACCACCTTACCACAAGCACCTCAAGAGGAGGCTTCTCTCAGCTCTAGGTATGTGAGAGGGACCCTGAGTTTGCGGCCTCAAGTGGAATGGACACCGCGATGCCCTGACTCGAAATAAGGCCGGATATCCCTGGAGTGACTTGAATGCAGGCTCGTCTTGCATCTCCCAAGAAGAAAGGATGTCTGAATCCCCTGTGGAGACCACAGAGAAAGACCTATTTCCCCACCTCATCGCGACCGGAGGCCTCACATCCTTTGAAAACTCCAGAGGTACGCGGAGATCAGTGCCTCCAAAGGAGATGATGCCTGACTCCTCGTGAAACTTGATAGGAGTCCCAGGATTCTTGTGGCACGTGGAAAGGGACCCTTGGTCTCCCGCCTCTGCTGGAGAGGCGTTCCAATTGCCCTGCCAAGCCTCGAGGAGAATCCCGAGTTGTCCCTCGCAACTAGGCAGGAGTCCTGACGTCGCTGAACACACACGTGTGTGGAAGTGCCATCCCCGTCGTAACTCGAGAATATACCCCTGGTTCCCGCCGCAACTCGAGAAAAACCATGAGACTTTCCCCTCGCCGCGAGATGAGGCCCGATTCCCCTGCACTGCATGCAGAGCAATTCCGTGTTGCACATCACACATGAAAGGAGCCTTGATTTCCTTGATGGCACTCCAGAGAAACCCCAAGAACACTGTTTCAAGGCTAGAGGGATCCTGAGGTCACTGTAGCAACACGAAAGAGCTCCGTGGACCAAGAATCAACACGAGATGAGAGGTTAGTCCCTTGCTTCGACTCCTGCGGAATACCACCTTACCACACGCACCTCAAGAGGAGGCTTCTCTCAGCTCTAGGTATGTGAGAGGGACCCTGAGTTTGCGGCCTCAAGTGGAATGGACACCGCGATGCCCTGACGCGAAATAAGGCTGGATATCCCTGCAGTGACTTAAATGCAGGCTCGTCTTGCATCTCCCAAGATGAAAGGATGTCTGAATCCCCTGTGGAGACCACAGAGAAAGACCTAGTTCCCCACCTCATCGCGACCGGAGGCCTCACATCCTTTGAAAACTCCAGAGGTACGCGGAGATCAGTGCCTCCAAAGGAGACGATGCCTGACTCCTCGTGAAACTTGATAGGAGTCCCAGGATTCCTGTGGCGCGTGGAAAGGGACCCTTTGTCTCCCGCCTCAGCGGGAGAGGCGTCGCAATTGCCTTGCCAAGCTTCGAGGAGAATCCCGAGTTGTGTCTCGCAACTAGGCAAGAGTCCTGACGTGGCTGAACAAACACGTGTGTGGAAGGGCCATCCCCGTCGTAACTCGAGAATATACCCCAGGTTCCCGCCGCAACTCGAGAAAAACCATGAGACTTCCCCCTCGCCGCGAGATGAGGCCCGATTCCCCTGCACTGCGTGCAGAGCAATTCTGTGTTGCACATCACACATGAAAGGAGCCTTGATTTCCTTCATGGCACTCCAGAGAAACCCCAAGAACACTGTTTCAAATCTAGAGGGATCCTGAGGTCACTGTAGCAACACGAAAGAGCTCCGTGGACCAAAAATCAACTCGAGATGAGAGGTTAGTCCCTGGCTTCGACTCCAGAGGAATACCACCTTACCACAAGCACCTCAAGAGGAGGCTTCTCTCAGCTCTAGGTATGTGAGAGGGACCCTGAGTTTGCGGCCTCAAGTCGAATGGACACCGCGATGCCCTAACTCGAAATAAGGCCGGATATCCCTGCAGTGACTGGAATGCAGGCTCGTCTTGCATCTCCCAAGACGAAAGGGTGTCTGAATCCCCTGTGGAGACCACAGAGAAAGACCTAGTTCCCCACCTCATCGCGACAGGAGGCCTCAAATCCTTTGAAAACTCCAGAGGTATGCGGAGATCAGTGCCTCCAAAGGAGACGATGCCTGACTCCTCGTGAAACTTGATAGGATACCCAGGATTCCTGTGGCACGTGGAAAGGGACCCTTGGTCTCCCCTCTCAGCTGGAGAGGCGTCCCAATTGCCCTGCAAAGCCTCGAGGAGAATCCCGAGTTGTCCCTCGCAACTAGGCAGGAGTCCTGACATGGCTGAACACACACGTGTGTGGAAGGGCCATCCCCGTCGTAACTCGAGAATATACCCCAGGTTCCCGCCGCAACTCGAGAAAAACCATGAGACGTCCCCATCGCCGCAAAATGAGGCCCGATTCCCCTGCACTGCGTGCAGAGCAATTCCGTCTTGCACATCACACATGAAAAGAGCCTTGATTTCCTTGATGGCACTCCAGAGAAACCCCAAGAACACTGTTTCAAGGCTAGAGGGATCCTGAGGTCACTGTAGCAACACGAAAGAGCTCCGTGGACCAAGAATCAACACGAGATGAGAGGTTAGTCCCTGGCTTCGACTCCTGAGGAATACCACCTTACCACAAGCACCTCAAGAGGAGGCTTCTCTCAGCTCCAGGTATGTGAGAGGGACCCTGAGTTTGCGGCCTCAAGTGGAATGGACACCGCGATGCCCTGACTCGAAATAAGGCCGGATATCCCTGCAGTGACTGGAATGCAGGCTCGTCTTGCATCTCCCAAGAAGAAAGGATGTCTGAATCCCCTGTGGAGACCACAGAGAAAGACCTAGTTCCCCACCTCATCGCGACCGATAGCCTCACATCCTTTGAAAACTCCAGAGGTACGCGGAGATCAGTGCCTCCAAGGGAGACGATGCCTGACTCCTCGTGAAACTTGATAGGAGTCCCAGGATTCCTGTGGCACTTGGAAAGGGACACTTGGTCTCCCGCCTCAGCTGGAGAGGCGTCCCAATTGCCCTGCCAAGCCTCGAGGAGAATCCAGAGTTGTCCTTCGCAACTAGGCAGGAGTCCTGACGTCGCTGAAGAAACACGTGGGTGGAAGGGCCATCCCCGTCGTAACTCGAGAATATACCCCAGGTTCCCGCCGCAACTCGAGAAAAACCATGAGACTTCCCCCTCGCCGCGAGATGAGGCCCGATTCCCCTGCACTGCGTGCAGAGCAATTCCGTGTTGCACATCACACATGAAAGGAGCCTTGATTTCCTTGATGGCACTCCAGAGAAACCCCAAGAACACTGTTTCAAGGCTAGAGGGATCCTGAGGTCACTGTAGCAACACGAAAGAGCTCCGTGGGCCAAAAATCAACTCGAGATGAGAGGTTAGTCCCTGGCTTCGACTCCAGAGGCATACCACCTTACCACAAGCACCTCAAGAGGAGGCTTCTCTCAGCTCTAGGTATGTGAGAGGGACCCTGAGTTTGCGGCCTCAAGTGGAATGGACACCGCGATGCCCTGACTCGAAATAAGGCCGGATATCCCTGGAGTGACTTGAATGCAGGCTCGTCTTGCATCTCCCAAGAAGAAAGGATGTCTGAATCCCCTGTGGAGACCACAGAGAAAGACCTATTTCCCCACCTCATCGCGACCGGAGGCCTCACATCCTTTGAAAACTCCAGAGGTACGCGGAGATCAGTGCCTCCAAAGGAGATGATGCCTGACTCCTCGTGAAACTTGATAGGAGTCCCAGGATTCTTGTGGCACGTGGAAAGGGACGCTTGGTCTCCCGCCTCTGCTGGAGAGGCGTTCCAATTGCCCTGCCAAGCCTCGAGGAGAATCCCGAGTTGTCCCTCGCAACTAGGCAGGAGTCCTGACGTGGCTGAACAAACACGTGGGTGGAAGGGCCATCCCCGTCGTAACTCGAGAGTATACCCCAGGTTCCCGCCGCAACTCGAGAAAAACCATGAGACTTCCCCATCGATGCGAGATGAGGCCCGATTCCCCTGTACTGCGTGCAGAGCAATTCCGTCTTGCACATCACACATGAGAGGAGCCTTGATTTCCTTGATGGCACTCCAGAGAAACCCCAAGAACACTGTTTCAAGGATAGAGGGATCCTGAGGTCACTGTAGCAACACGAAAGAACTCTGTGGACCAAAAATCAACTCGAAAAGAGAGGTTAGTCCCTGGCTTCGACTCCAGAGGAATACCACCTTACTACAAGCACCTCAAGAGGAGGCTTCTCTCAGCTCTAGGTATGTGAGAGGGACCCTGAGTTTGCGGCCTCAAGTGGAATGGACACCGCGATGCCCTGACTCGAAATAAGGCCGGATATCCCTGCAGTGACTTGAATGCAGGCTCGTCTTGCATCTCCCAAGAAGAAAGGATGTCTGAATCCCCTGTGGAGACCACAGAGAAAGACCTAGTTCCCCACCTCATCGTGACCGGAGGCTTCACATCCTTTGAAAACTCGAGAGGTACGCGGAGATCAGTGCCTCCAAAGGAGACGATGCCTGACTCCTCGTGAAACTTGATAGGAGTCCCAGGATTCTTGTGGCACGTGGAAAGGGACCCTTGGTCTCCCGCCTCAGCTGGAGAGGCGTCCCAATTGCCCTGCAAAGCCTCGAGGAGAATCCCGAGTTGTCCCTCGCAACTAGGCAGGAGTCCTGACGTGGCTGAACAAACACGTGGGTGGAAGGGCCATCCCCGTCGTAACTCGAGAATATACCCCAGGTTCCCGCCGCAACTCGAGAAAAACCATGAGACTTCCCCCTCGCCGCGAGATGAGGCCCGATTCACCTGTACTGCGTGCAGAGCAATTCCGTCTTGCACATCACACATGAAAGGAGCCTTGATTTCCTTGATGGCACTCCAGAGAAACCCCAAGAACACTGTTTCAAGGATAGAGGGATCCTGAGGTCACTGTAGCAACACGAAAGAACTCTGTGGACCAAAAATCAACTCGAAAAGAGAGGTTAGTCCCTGGATTCGTCTCCAGAGGAATACCACCTTACCACAAGCACCTCAAGAGGAGGCTTCTCTCAGCTCTATGTATGTGAGAGGGACCCTGAGTTTGCGGCCTCAAGTGGAATGGACACTGCGATGCCCTGACTCGAAATAAGGACGGATATCCCTGCAGTGACTTCAATGCAGGCTCGTCTTGCATCTCCCAAGAAGAAAGGATGTCTGAATCCCCTGTGGAAAGCACAGAGAAAGACTTAGTTCCCCACCTCATCGCGACCGATAGCCTCACATCCTTTGAAAACTCCAGAGGTACGCGGAGATCAGTGCCTCCAAAGGAGACGAGGCCTGACTCCTCGTGAAACTTGATAGGAGTCCCAGGATTCCTGTGGCACTTGGAAAGGGACACTTGGTCTCCCGCCTCAGCTGGAGAGGCGTCCCAATTGCCCTGCCAAGCCTCGAGGAGAATCCAGAGTTGTCCCTCGCAACTAGGCAGGAGTCCTGACGTCGCTGAAGAAACACGTGGGTGGAAGGGCCAATCCCGTCGTAACTCGAGAATATACCCCAGGTTCCCGCCGCAACTCGAGAAAAACCATGAGACATCCCCCTCGCCGCGAGATGAGGCCCGATTCCCCTACACTGCGTGCAGAGCAATTCAGTGTTGCACATCACACATGAAAGGAGCCTTGATTTCCTTGATGGCACTCCAGAGAAACCCCAAGAACACTGTTTCAAGGCTAGAGGGATCCTGAAGTCACTGTAGCAACACGAAAGAGCTCCGTGGACCAAAAATCAACTCGAGATGAGAGGTTAGTCCCTGGCTTCGACTCCAGAGGAATTCCACCTTACCACAAGCACCTCAAGAGGAGGCTTCTCTCAGCTCTAGGTATGTGAGAGGGACCCTGAGTTTGCGGCCTCAAGTGGAATGGACACCGCGATGCCCTGACTCGAAATAATGCCGGATATCCCTGCAGTGACTTCAATGCAGGCTCGTCTTGCATCTCCCAAGACGAAAGGGTGTCTGAATCCCCTGTGGAGACCACAGAGAAAGACCTAGTTCCCCACCTCATCGCGACAGGAGGCCTCAAATCCTTTGAAAACTCCAGAGGTATGCGGAGATCAGTGCCTCCAAAGGAGACGATGCCTGACTCCTCGTGAAACTTGATAGAAGACCCAGGATTCCTGTGGCACGTGGAAAGGGACCCTTGGTCTCCCGTCTCAGGTGGAGAGGCGTCCCAATTGACCTGCAAAGCCTCGAGGAGAATCCCGAGTTGTCCCTCGCAACTAGGCAGGAGTCCTGACGTGGCTGAAGAAACACGTGGGTGGAAGGGCCATCCCCGTCGTAACTCGAGAATATACCCCAGGTTCCCGCCGCAACTCGAGAAAAACCATGAGACTTACCCCTCGCCGCGAGATGAGGCCCGATTCCCCTGCACTGCGTGCCGAGCAATTCCGTGTTGCACATCACACATGAAAGGAGCCTTGATTTCCTTGATGGCACTCCAGAGAAACCCCAAGAACACTGTTTCAAGGCTAGAGGGATCCTGAGGTCACTGTAGCAACACGAAAGAGCTCCGTGGACCAAAAATCAACTCGAGATGAGAGGTTAGTCCCTGGCTTCGACTCCTGAGGAATACCACCTTACTACAAGCACCTCAAGAGGAGGCTTCTCTCAGCTCTAGGTATGTGAGAGGGACCCTGAGTTTGCGGCCTCAAGTGGAATGGACACCGCGATGCCCTGACTCGAAATAAGGCCGGATATCCCTGCAGTGACTGGAATGCAGGCTCGTCTCGCATCTCCCAAGACGAAAGGGTGTCTGAATCCCCTGTGGAGACCACAGAGAAAGACCTAGTTTCCCACCTCATCGCGACAGGAGGCCTCAAATCCTTTGAAAACTCCAGAGGTATGCGGAGATCAGTGCCTCCAAAGGAGACGATGCCTGACTCCTCGTGAAACTTGATAGGGGACCCAGGATTCCTGTGGCACGTGGAAAGGGACCCTTGGTCTCCCGTCTCAGCTGGAGAGGCGTCCCAATTGCCCTGCAAAGCATCGAGGAGAATCCCGAGTTGTCCCTCGCAACTAGGCAGGAGTCCTGACGTGGCTGAAGAAACACGTGTGTGGAAGGGCCATCCCCGTCGTAACTCGAGAATATACCCCAGGTTCCCGCCGCAACTCGAGAAAAACCATGAGACTTCCCCCTCGCCGCGAGATGAGGCCCGATTCCCCTGCACTGCGTGCAGAGCAATTCCGTGTTGCACATCACACATGAAAGGAGCCTTGATTTCCTTGATGGCACTCCAGAGAAACCCCAAGAACACTGTTTCAAGGCTAGAGGGATCCTGAGGTCACTGTAGCAACACAAAAGAGCTCCGTGGACCAAGAATCAACACGAGATGAGAGGTTACTCCCTGGCTTCGACTCCTGAGGAATACCACCTTACCACAAGCACCTCAAGAGGAGGCTTCTCTCAGCTCTAGGTATGTGAGAGGGATCCTGAGTTTGCGGCCTCAAGAGGAATGGACACCACGATGCCCTGACTCGAAATAAGGCCGGATATCCCTGCAGTGATTTGAATGCAGGCTCGTCTTGCATCTCCCAAGATGAAAGGATGTCTGAATCCCCTGTGGAGACCACAGAGAAAGACCTAGTTCCCCACCTCATCGCCACCGGAGGCCTCACATCCTTTGAAAACTCCAGAGGTACGCGGAGATTAGTGCCTCCAAAGGAGACGATACCTGACTCCTCGTGAAACTTGATAGGACTCCCAGGATTCTTGTGGCACGTGGAAAGGGACCCTTGGTCTCCCGCCTCAGCTGGAGAGGCGTTCCAATTGCCCTGCCAAGCCTCGAGGAGAATCCCGAGTTGTCCCTCGCA
This sequence comes from Cervus elaphus, assembly GCF_910594005.1. Classification (NCBI taxonomy): domain Eukaryota; kingdom Metazoa; phylum Chordata; class Mammalia; order Artiodactyla; family Cervidae; genus Cervus; species Cervus elaphus. The sequence continues at coordinate 6,659,249 of NC_057834.1, read as the reverse complement.
ACTAGGCAGGAGTCCTGACGTGGCTGAACAAACACGTGGGTGGAAGGGCCATCCCCGTCGTAACTCGAGAATATACCCCAGGTTCCCGCCGCAACTCGAGAAAAACCATGAGACTTCCCCCTCGATGCGAGATGAGGCCCGATTCCCCTGTACTGCGTGCACAGCAATTCCGTCTTGCACATCACACATGAAAGGAGCCTTGATTTCCTTGATGGCACTCCAGAGAAACCCCAAGAACACTGTTTCAAGGCTAGAGGGATCCTGAGGTCACTGAAGCAACACGAAAGAACTCTGTGGACCAAAAATCAACTCGAAAAGAGAGGTTAGTCCCTGGATTCGTCTCCAGAGGAATACCACCTTACCACAAGCACCTCAAGAGGAAGCTTCTCTCAGCTCTAGGTATGTGAGAGGGACCCTGAGTTTGCGGCCTCAAGTGGAATGGACACCGCGATGCCCTGACTCGAAATAAGGCCGGATATCCCTGCAGTGACTTCAATGCAGGCTCGTCTTGCATCTCCCAGGACGAAAGGATGTCTGAATCCCCTGTGGAAAGCACAGAGAAAGACTTAGTTCCCCACCTCATCGCGACCGGAGGCCTCACATCCTTTGAAAACTCCAGAGGTACGCGGAGATCAGTGCCTCCAAAGGAGACGATGCCTGACTCCTCGTGAAACTTGATAGGAGTCCCAGGATTCCTGTGGCACTTGGAAAGGGACACTTGGTCTCCCGCCTCAGCTGGAGAGGCGTCCCAATTGCCCTGCCAAGCCTCGAGGAGAATCCAGAGTTGTCCCTCGCAACTAGGCAGGAGTCCTGACGTCGCTGAAGAAACACGTGGGTGGAAGGACCATCCCCGTCATAACTCGAGAATATACCCCAGGTTCCCGCCGCAACTCGAGAAAAACCATGAGACTTCCCCTCGCCGCGAGATGAGGCCCGATTCCCCTGCACTGCGTGCAGAACAATTGCGTGTTGCACATCACACATGAAAGGAGCCTTGATTTCCTTGATGGCACTCCAGAGAAACCCCAAGAACACTGTTTCAAGACTAGAGGGATCCTGAGGTCACTGCAGCAACACGAAAGAGCTCCGTGGACCAAAAATCAACTCGAGATGAGAGGTTAGTTCCTGGCTTCGACTCCAGAGGAATACCACCTTACCACAAGCACCTCAAGAGGAGGCTTCTCTCAGCTCTAGGTATGTGAGAGGGACCCTGAGTTTGCGGCCTCAAGTGGAATGGACACCGCGATGCCCTGACTCGAAATAAGGCTGGATATCCCTGCAGTGACTGGAATGCAGGCTCGTCTTGCATCTCCCAAGACGAAAGGGTGTCTGAATCCCTTGTGGAGGTCACAGAGAAAGACCTAGTTCCCCACCTCATCGCGACAGGAGGCCTCAAATCCTTTGAAAACTCCAGAGGTATGCGGAGATCAGTGCCTCCAAAGGAGACGATGCCTGACTCCTCGTGAAACTTGATAGAAGACCCAGGATTCCTGTTGCACGTGGAAAGGGACCCTTGGTCTCCCGTCTCAGGTGGAGAGGCGTCCCAATTGACCTGCAAAGCCTCGAGGAGAATCCCGAGTTGTCCCTCGCAACTAGGCAGGAGTCCTGACGTGGCTGAAGAAACACGTGGGTGGAAGGGCCATCCCCGTCGTAACTCGAGAATATACCCCAGGTTCCCGCCGCAACTCGAGAAAAACCATGAGACTTACCCCTCGCCGCGAGATGAGGCCCGATTCCCCTGCACTGCGTGCCGAGCAATTCCGTGTTGCACATCACACATGAAAGGAGCCTTGATTTCCTTGATGGCACTCCAGAGAAACCCCAAGAACACTGTTTCAAGGCTAGAGGGATCCTGAGGTCACTGTAGCAACACAAAAGAGCTCCCTGGAACAAGAATCAACACGAGATGAGAGGTTAGTCCCTGGCTTCGACTCCTGAGGAATACCACCTTACCACAAGCACCTCAAGAGGAGGCTTCTCTCAGCTCTAAGTATGTGAGAGGGATCCTGAGTTTGCGGCCTCAAGTGGAATGGACACCGCGATGCCCTGACTCGAAATAAGGCCGGATATCCCTGCAGTGACTTGAATGCAGGCTCGTCTTGCATCTCCCAAGAAGAAAGGATGTCTGAATCCCCTGTGGAGACCACAGAGAAACACCTAGTTCCCCACCTCATCGCGACCGGAGGCCTCACATCCTTTGAAAACTCCAGAGGTACGCGGAGATCAGTGCTTCCAAAGGAGACGATACCTGACTCCTCGTGAAACTTGATAGGAGTCCCAGGATTCTTGTGGCACGTGGAAAGGGACCCTTGGTCTCCCGGCTCAGCTGGAGAGGCGTTCCAATTGCCCTGCCAAGCCTCGAGGAGAATCCCGAGTTGTCCCTCGCAACTAGGCAGGAGTCCTGACGTGGCTGAACAAACACGTGGGTGGAAGGGCCATCCCCGTCGTAACTCGAGAATATACCCCAGGTTCCCGCCGCAACTCGAGAAAAACCATGAGACTTCCCCCTCGATGCGAGATGAGGCCCGATTCCCCTGTACTGCGTGCAGAGCAATTCCGTCTTGCACATCACACATGAAAGGAGCCTTGATTTCCTTGATGGCACTTCAGAGAAACCCCAAGAACACTGTTTCAAGGATAGAGGGATCCTGAGGTCACTGTAGCAACACGAAAGAACTCTGTGGACCAAAAATCAATTCGAGATGAGAGGTTAGTCCCTGGGTTCGTCTCCAGAGGAATACCACCTTACCACAAGCACCTCAAGAGGAAGCTTCTCTCAGCTCTAGGTATGTGAGAGGGACCCTGAGTTTGCGGCCTCAAGTGGAATGGACACCGCGATGCCCTGACTCGAAATAAGGCCGGATATCCCTGCAGTGACTTCAATGCAGGCTCGTCTTGCATCTCTCAGGACGAAAGGATGTCTGAATCCCCTGTGGAAAGCACAGAGAAAGACTTAGTTCCCCACCTCATCGCGAACGATAGCCTCACATCCTTTGAAAACTCCAGAGGTACGCGGAGATCAGTGCCTCCAAAGGAGACGATGCCTGACTCCTCGTGAAACTTGATAGGAGTCCCAGGATTCCTGTGGCACTTGGAAAGGGACACGTGGTCTCCCGCCTCAGCTGGAGAGGCGTCCCAATTGCCCTGCCAAGCCTCGAGGAGAATCCAGAGTTGTCCCTCGCAACTAGGCAGGAGTCCTGACGTCGCTGAAGAAACACGTGGGTGGAAGGGCCATCCCCGTCGTAACTCGAGAATATACCCCAGGTTCCCGCCGCAACTCGAGAAAAACCATGAGTCTTCCCCCTCGCCGCGAGATGAGGCCCGATTCCCCTGCACTGCGTGCAGAGCAATTCCGTGTTGCACATCACACATGAAAGGAGCCTTGATTTCCTTGATGGCACTCCAGAGAAACCCCAAGAACACTGTTTCAAGGCTAGAGGGATCCTGAGGTCACTGTAGCAACACGAAAGAGCCCCGTGGACCAAAAATCAACTCGAGATGAGAGGTTAGTCCCTGGCTTCGACTCCAGAGGAATACCACCTTACCACAAGCACCTCAAGAGGAAGCTTCTCTCAGCTCTAGGTATGTGAGAGGGACCCTGAGTTTGCGGCCTCAAGTGGAATGGACACCGCGATGCCCTGACTCGAAATAAGGCCGGATATCCCTGCAGTGACTGGAATGCAGGCTCGTCTTGCATCTCCCAAGACGAAAGGGTGTCTGAATCCCCTGTGGAGACCACAGAGAAAGACCTAGTTCCCCACCTCATCGCTACAGGAGGTCTCAAATCCTTTGAAAACCCCAGAGGTATGCGGAGATCAGTGCCTCCAAAGGAGACGATGCCTGACTCCTCGTGAAACTTGATAGGAGACCCAGGATTCCTGTGGCACGTGGAAAGGGACCCTTGGTCTCCCGTCTCAGCTGGAGAGGCGTCCCAATTGCCCTGCAAAGCCTCGAGGAGAATCCCGAGTTGTCCCTCGCAACTAGGCAGGAGTCCTGACGTGGCTGAAGAAACACGTGGGTGGAAGGGCCATCCCCGTCGTAACTCGAGAATATACCCCAGGTTCCCGCCGCAACTCGAGAAAAACCATGAGACTTCCCCCTCGCCGCGAGATGAGGCCCGATTCCCCTGCACTGCGTGCAGAGCAATTCCGTGTTGCACATCACACATGAAAGGAGCCTTGATTTCCTTGATGGCACTCCAGAGAAACCCCAAGAAAACTGTTTCAAGGCTAGAGGGATCCTGAGGTCACTGTAGCAACACGAAAGAGCTCCGTGGACCAAGAATCAACACGAGATGAGAGGTTAGTCCCTGGCTTCGACTCCTGAGGAATACCACCTTACCACAAGCACCTCAAGAGGAGGCTTCTCTCAGCTCTAGGTATGTGAGAGGGATCCTGAGTTTGCGGCCTCAAGTGCAATGGAAACCGCGATGCCCTGACTCGAAATAAGGCCGGATATCCCTGCAGTGACTTGAATGCAGGCTCGTCTTGCATCTCCCAAGAAGAAAGGATGTCTGAATCCCCTGTGGAGACCACAGAGAAAGACCTAGTTCCCCACCTCATCGCGACCGGAGGCCTCACATCCTTTGAAAACTCCAGAGGTACGCGGAGATCAGTGCCTCCAAAGGAGACGATGCCTGACTCCTGGTGAAACTTGATAGGAGTCCCAGGATTCTTGTGGCACGTGGAAAGGGACCCTTGGTCTCCCGCCTCAGCTGGAGAGGCGTTCCAATTGCCCTGCCAAGCCTCAAGGAGAATCCCGAGTTGTCCCTCGCAACTAGGCAGGAGTCCTGACGTGGCTGAACAAACACGTGTGTGGAAGGGCCATCCCCGTCGTAACTCGAGAATATACCCCAGGTTCCCGCCGCAACTCGAGAAAAACCATGAGACTTCCCCCTCGATGCGAGATGAGGCCCGATTCCCCTGTACTGCGTGCAGAGCAATTCCGTCTTGCACATCACACATGAAAGGAGCCTTGATTTCCTTGATGGCACTCCAGAGAAACCCCAAGAACACTGTTTCAAGACTAGAGGGATCCTGAGGTCACTGTAGCAACACGAAAGAACTCTGTGGACCAAAAATCAACTCGAAAAGAGAGGTTAGTCCCTGGATTCATCTCCAGAGGAATACCACCTTACCACAAGCGCCTCACGAGGAGGCTTCTCTCAGCTCTAGGTATGTGAGAGGGACCCTGAGTTTGCGCCTTCACGTGGAATGGACACCGCGATGCCCTGACTCGAAATAAGGCCGGATATCCCTGCAGTGACTTCAATGCAGGCTCGTCTTGCATCTCCCAAGACGAAAGGATGTCTGAATCCCCTGTGGAAAGCACAGAGAAAGACTTAGTTCCCCACCTCATCGCGACCGGAGGCCTCACATCCCTTGAAAACTCCAGAGGTACGCGGAGATCAGTGCCTCCAAAGGAGACGATGCCTGACTCCTCGTGAAACTTGATAGGAGTCCCAGGATTCCTGTGGCACTTGGAAAGGGACACTTGGTCTCCCACCTCAGCTGGAGAGGCGTCCCAATTGCCCTGCCACACCTCGAGGAGAATCCAGAGTTGTCCCTCGCAACTAGGCAGGAGTCCTGACGTCGCTGAAGAAACACGTGGGTGGAAAGGCCATCCCCGTCGTAACTCGAGAATATACCCCAGGTTCCCGCCGCAACTCGAGAAAAACCATGAGACTTCCCCGTCGCTGCGAGATGAGGCCCGATTCCCCTGCACTGCGTGCAGTGCAATTCCGTGTTGCACATCACACATGAAAGGAGCCTTGATTTCCTTGATGGCACTCCAGAGAAACCCCAAGAACACTGTTTCAAGGCTAGAGGGATCCTGAGGTCACTGTAGCAACACGAAAGAGCTCCGTGGGCCAAAAATCAACTCGAGATGAGAGGTTAGTCCCTGGCTTCGACTCCAGAGGAATACCACCTTACCACAAGCACCTCAAGAGGAGGCTTCTCTCAGCTCTAGGTATGTGAGAGGGACCCTGAGTTTGCGGCCTCAAGTGGAGTGGACACCGCGATGCCCTGACGCGAAATAAGGCTGGATATCCCTGCAGTGACTTGAATGCAGGCTCGTATTGCATCTCCCAAGATGAAAGGATGTCTGAATCCCCTGTGGAGACCACAGAGAAAGACCTAGTTCCCCACCTCACCGCGACCGGAGGCCTCACATCCTTTGAAAACTCCAGAGGTACGCGGAGATCAGTGCCTCCAAAGGAGACGATGCCTGACTCCTCGTGAAACTTGATAGGAGTCCCAGGATTCCTGTGGCACGTGGAAAGGGACCCTTGGTCTCCCGCCTCAGCTGGAGAGGCGTCCCAATTGCCTTGCCAAGCCTCGAGGAGAATCCCGAATTGTGTCTCGCAACTAGGCAAGAGTCCTGACGTGGCTGAACAAACACGTGTGTGGAAGGGCCATCCCCGTCGTAACTCGAGAATATACCCCAGGTTCCCGCCGCAACTCGAGAAAAACCATTAGATTTCCCCTCGCCGCGAGATGAGGCCCGATTCCCCTGCACTGCGTGCAGAGCAATTCAGTGTTGCACATCACACATGAAAGGAGCCTTGATTTCCTTCATGGCACTCCAGAGAAACCCCAAGAACACTGTTTCAAGGCTAGAGGGATCCTGAGGTCACTGTAGCAACACGAAAGTGCTCCGTGGAACAAAAATCAACTCGAGATGAGAGGTTAGTCCCTGGCTTCGACTCCAGAGGAATACCACCTTACCACAAGCACCTCAAGAGGAGGCTTCTCTCAGCTCTAGGTATGTGAGAGGGACCCTGAGCTTGCGGCCTCAAGTGGAATGGACACCGCGATGCCCTGACTCGAAATAAGGCCGGATATCCCTGCAGTGACTGGAATGCAGGCTCGTCTTGCATCTCCCAAGATGAAAGGGTGTCTGAATCCCCTGTGGAGACCACAGAGAAAGACCTAGTTCCCCACCTCATCGCGACAGGAGGCCTCAAATCCTTTGAAACCTCCAGAGGTATGCGGAGATCAGTGCCTCCAAAGGAGACGATGCCTGACTCCTCGTGAAACTTGATAGGAGACCCAGGATTCCTGTGGCACGTGGAAAGGGACCCTTGGTCTCCCGTCTCAGCTGGAGAGGCGTCCCAATTGCCCTGCAAAGCCTCGAGGAGAATCCCGAGTTATCCCTCGCAACTAAGCAGGAGTCCTGACATGGCTGAACACACACGTGTGTGGAAGGGCCATCCCCGTCGTAACTCGAGAATATACCCCAGGTTCCCGCCGCAACTCGAGAAAAACCATGAGACTTCCCCCTCGCCGCGAGATGAGGCCCGATTCCCCTGCACTGCGTGCAGAGCAATTCCGTGTTGCACATCACACATGAAAGGAGCCTTGATTTCCTTGATGGCACTCCAGAGAAACCCCAAGAACACTGTTTCAAGGCTAGAGGGATCCTGAGGTCACTGTAGCAACACGAAAGAGCTCCGTGGACCAAGAATCAACACGAGATGAGAGGTTAGTCCCTGGCTTCGACTCCTGAGGAATACCACCTTACCACAAGCACCTCAAGAGGAGGCTTCTCTCAGCTCTAGGTATGTGAGAGGGATCCTGAGTTTGCGGCCTCAAGTGGAATGGACACCGCGATGCCCTGACTCGAAATAAGGCCGGATATCCCTGCAGTGACTTGAATGCAGGCTCGTCTTGCATCTCCCAAGAAGAAAGGATGTCTGAATCCCCTGTGGAGACCACAGAGAAACACCTAGTTCCCCACCTCATCGCGACCGGAGGCCTCACATCCTTTGAAAACTCCAGAGGTACGCGGAGATCAGTGCCTCCAAAGGAGACGATGCCTGACTCCTCGTGAAACTTGATAGGAGTCCCAGGATTCTTGTGGCACGTGGAAAGGGACCCTTGGTCTCCCGCCTCAGCTGGAGAGGCGTTCCAATTGCCCTGCCAAGCCTCGAGGAGAATCCCGAGTTGTCCCTCGCAACTAGGCAGGAGTCCTGACGTGGCTGAAGAAACACGTGGGTGGAAGGGCCATCCCCGTCGTAACTCGAGAATATACCCCAGGTTCCCGCCGCAACTCGAGAAAAACCATGAGACTTCCCCCTCGATGCGAGATGAGGCCCGATTCCCCTGTACTGCGTGCAGAGCAATTCCGTCTTGCACATCACACATGAAAGGAGCCTTGATTTCCTTGATGGCACTCCAGAGAAACCCCAAGAACACTGTTTCAAGGCTAGAGGGATCCTGAGGTCACTGTAGCAACACGAAAGAACTCTGTGGACCAAAAATCAACTCGAAAAGAGAGGTTAGTCCCTGGATTCGTCTCCAGAGGAATACCACCTTACCACAAGCACCTCAAGAGGAGGCTTCTCTCAGCTCTAGGTATGTGAGAGGGACCCTGAGTTTGCGGCCTCAAGTGGAATGGACACCGCGATGCCCTGACTCGAAATAAGGCCGGATATCCCTGCAGTGACTGGAATGCAGGCTCGTCTTGCATCTCCCAAGACGAAAGGGTGTCTGAATCCCCTGTGGAGACCACAGAGAAAGACCTAGTTCCCCACCTCATCGCGACAGAAGGCCTCAAATCCTTTGAAAACTTCAGAGGTATGCGGAGATCAGTGCCTCCAAAGGAGACGATGCCTGACTCCTCGTGAAACTTGATAGGAGACCCAGGATTCCTGTGGCACGTGGAAAGGGACCCTTGGTCTCCCGTCTCAGCTGGAGAGGCGTCCCAATTGCCCTGCAAAGCCTCGAGGAGAATCCCGAGTTGTCCCTCGCAACTAAGCAGGAGTCCTGACATGGCTGAACACACACGTGTGTGGAAGGGCCATCCCCGTCGTAACTCGAGAATATACCCCAGGTTCCCGCCGCAACTCGAGAAAAACCATGAGACTTCCCCCTCGCCGCGAGATGAGGCCCGATTCCCCTGCACTGCGTGCAGAGCAATTCCGTGTTGCACATCACACATGAAAGGAGCCTTGATTTCCTTGATGGCACTCCAGAGAAACCCCAAGAACACTGTTTCAAGGCTAGAGGGATCCTGAGGTCACTATAGCAACACGAAAGAGCTCCGTGGACCAAGAATCAACACGAGATGAGAGGTTAGTCCCTGGCTTCGACTCCTGAGGAATAACACCTTACCACAAGCACCTCAAGAGGAGGCTTCTCTCAGCTCTAGGTATGTGAGAGGGATCCTGAGTTTGCGGCCTCAAGTGGAATGGACACCGCGATGCCCTGACTCGAAATAAGGCCGGATATCCCTGCAGTGACTTGAATGCAGGCTCGTCTTGCATCTCCGAAGAAGAAAGGATGTCTGAATCCCCTGTGGAGACCACAGAGAAACACCTAGTTCCCCACCTCATCGCGACCGGAGGCCTGACATCCTTTGAAAACTCCAGAGGTACGCGGAGATCAGTGCCTCCAAAGGAGACGATGCCTGACTCCTCGTGAAACTTGATAGGAGTCCCAGGATTCTTGTGGCACGTGGAAAGGGACCCTTGGTCTCCCGCCTCAGCTGGAGAGGCGTTCCAATTGCCCTGCCAAGCCTCGAGGAGAATCCCTAGTTGTCCCTCGCAACTAGGCAGGAGTCCTGACGTGGCTGAACAAACACGTGGGTGGAAGGGCCATCCCCGTCGTAACTCGAGAATATACCCCAGGTTCCCGCCGCAACTCGAGAAAAACCATGAGACTTCCCCGTCGCTGCGAGATGAGGCCCGATTCCCCTGCACTGCGTGCAGTGCAATTCCGTGTTGCACATCACACATGAAAGGAGCCTTGATTTCCTTGATGGCACTCCAGAGAAACCCCAAGAACACTGTTTCAAGGCTAGAGGGATCCTGAGGTCACTGTAGCAACACGAAAGAGCTCCGTGGGCCAAAAATCAACTCGAGATGAGAGGTTAGTCCCTGGCTTCGACTCCAGAGGAATACCACCTTACCACAAGCACCTCAAGAGGAGGCTTCTCTCAGCTCTAGGTATGTGAGAGGGACCCTGAGTTTGCGGCCTCAAGTGGAGTGGACACGGCGATGCCCTGACGCGAAATAAGGCTGGATATCCCTGCAGTGACTTGAATGCAGGCTCGTCTTGCATCTCCCAAGATGAAAGGATGTCTGAATCCCCTGTGGAGACCACAGAGAAAGACCTAGTTCCCCACCTCACCGCGACCGGAGGGCTCACATCCTTTGAAAACTCCAGAGGTACGCGGAGATCAGTGCCTCCAAAGGAGACGATGCCTGACTCCTCGTGAAACTTGATAGGAGTCCCAGGATTCCTGTGGCACGTGGAAAGGGACCCTTGGTCTCCCGCCTCAGCTGGAGAGGCGTCCCAATTGCCTTGCCAAGCCTCGAGGAGAATCCCGAATTGTGTCTCGCAACTAGGCAAGAGTCCTGACGTGGCTGAACAAACACGTGTGTGGAAGGGCCATCCCCGTCGTAACTCGAGAATATACCCCAGGTTCCCGCCGCAACTCGAGAAAAACCATTAGATTTCCCCTCGCCGCGAGATGAGGCCCGATTCCCCTGCACTGCGTGCAGAGCAATTCAGTGTTGCACATCACACATGAAAGGAGCCTTGATTTCCTTGATGGCACTCCAGAGAAACCCCAAGAACACTGTTTCAAGGCTAGAGGGATCCTGAGGTCACTGTAGCAAAACGAAAGTGCTCCGTGGAACAAAAATCAACTCGAGATGAGAGGTTAGTCCCTGGCTTCGACTCCAGAGGAATACCACCTTACCACAAGCACCTCAAGAGGAGGCTTCTCTCAGCTCTAGGTATGTGAGAGGGACCCTGAGCTTGCGGCCTCAAGTGGAATGGACACCGCGATGCCCTGACTCGAAATAAGGCCGGATATCCCTGCAGTGACTGGAATGCAGGCTCGTCTTGCATCTCCCAAGACGAAAGGGTGTCTGAATCCCCTGTGGAGACCACAGAGAAAGACCTAGTTCCCCACCTCATCGCGACAGGAGGCCTCAAATCCTTTGAAAACTCCAGAGGTATGCGGAGATCAGTGCCTCCAAAGGAGACGATGCCTGACTCCTCGTGAAACTTGATAGGAGACCCAGGATTCCTGTGGCACGTGGAAAGGGACCCTTGGTCTCCCGTCTCAGCTGGAGAGGCGTCCCAATTGCCCTGCAAAGCCTCGAGGAGAATCCCGAGTTATCCCTCGCAACTAAGCAGGAGTCCTGACATGGCTGAACACACACGTGTGTGGAAGGGCCATCCCCGTCGTAACTCGAGAATATACCCCAGGTTCCCGCCGCAACTCGAGAAAAACCATGAGACTTCCCCCTCGCCGCGAGATGAGGCCCGATTCCCCTGCACTGCGTGCAGAGCAATTCCGTCTTGCACATCACACATGAAAGGAGCCTTGATTTCCTTGATGGCACTCCAGAGAAACCCCAAGAACACTGTTTCAAGGCTAGAGGGATCCTGAGGTCACTGTAGCAACACGAAAGAGCTCCGTGGACCAAAAATCAACTCGAAAAGAGAGGTTAGTCCCTGGCTTCGACTCCTGAGGAATACCACCTTACCACAAGCACCTCAAGAGGAGGCTTCTCTCAGCTCTAGGTATGTGAGAGGGATCCTGAGTTTGCGGCCTCAAGTGGAATGGACACCGCGATGCCCTGACTCGAAATAAGGCCGGATATCCCTGCAGTGACTTGAATGCAGGCTCGTCTTGCATCTCCCAAGAAGAAAGGATGTCTGAATCCCCTGTGGAGACCACAGAGAAACACCTAGTTCCCCACCTCATCGCGACCGGAGGCCTCACATCCTTTGAAAACTCCAGAGGTACGCGGAGATCAGTGCCTCCAAAGGAGACGATGCCTGACTCCTCGTGAAACTTGATAGGAGTCCCAGGATTCTTGTGGCACGTGGAATGGGACCCTTGGTCTCCCGCCTCAGCTGGAGAGGCGTTCCAATTGCCCTGCCAAGCCTCGAGGAGAATCCCGAGTTGTCCCTCGCAACTAGGCAGGAGTCCTGACGTGGCTGAAGAAACACGTGGGTGGAAGGGCCATCCCCGTCGTAACTCGAGAATATACCCCAGGTTCCCGCCGCAACTCGAGAAAAACCATGAGACTTCCCCCTCGATGCGAGATGAGGCCCGATTCCCCTGTACTGCGTGCAGAGCAATTCCGTCTTGCACATCACACATGAAAGGAGCCTTGATTTCCTTGATGGCACTCCAGAGAAACCCCAAGAACACTGTTTCAAGGCTAGAGGGATCCTGAGGTCACTGTAGCAACACGAAAGAACTCTGTGGACCAAAAATCAACTCGAAAAGAGAGGTTAGTCCCTGGATTCGTCTCCAGAGGAATACCACCTTACCACAAGCACCTCAAGAGGAGGCTTCTCTCAGCTCTAGGTATGTGAGAGGGACCCTGAGTTTGCGGCCTCAAGTGGAATGGACACCGCGATGCCCTGACGCGAAATAAGGCTGGAGATCCCTTCAGTGACTTGAATGCAGGCTCGTCTTGCATCTCCCAAGATGAAAGGATGTCTGAATCCCCTGTGGAGACCACAGAGAAAGAACTAGTTCCCCACCTCATCGCGACCGGAGGCCTCACATCCTTTGAAAACTCCAGAGGTACACGGAGATCAGTGCCTCCAAAGGAGACGATGCCTGACTCCTCGTGAAACTTGATAGGAGTCCCAGGATTCCTGTGGCACGTGGAAAGGGACCCTTGGTCTCCCGCCTCAGCTGGAGAGGCGTCCCAATTGCCTTGCCAAGCCTCGAGGAGAATCCCGAGTTGTGTCTCGCAACTAGGCAAGAGTCCTGACGAGGCTGAACAAACACGTGTGTGGAAGGGCCATCCCCGTCGTAACTCGAGAATATACCCCAGGTTCCCGCCGCAACTCGAGAAAAACCATGAGACTTCCCCCTCGCCGCGAGATGAGGCCCGATTTCCCTGCACTGCGTGCAGAGCAATTCTGTGTTGCACATCACACAAGAAAGGAGCCTTGATTTCCTTCATGGCACTCCAGAGAAACCCCAAGAACACTGTTTCAAGGCTAGAGGGATCCTGAGGTCACTGTAGCAACACGAAAGAGCTCCGTGGACCAAAAATCAACTCGAGATGAGAGGTTAGTCCCTGGCTTCGACTCCAGAGGAATACCACCTTACCACAAGCACCTCAAGAGGAGGCTTCTCTCAGCTCTAGGTATGTGAGAGGGACCCTGAGTTTGTGGCCTCAAGTGGAATGGACACCGCAATGCCCTGACTCGAAATAAGGCCGGATATCCCTGCAGTGACTGGAATGCAGGCTCGTCTTGCATCTCCCAAGACGAAAGGGTGTCTGAATCCCCTGTGGAGACCACAGAGAAAGATCTAGTTCCCCACCTCATCGCGACAGGAGGCCTCAAATCCTTTGAAAACTCCAGAGGTATGCGGAGATCAGTGCCTCCAAAGGAGACGATGCCTGACTCCTCGTGAAACTTGATAGGAGACCCAGGATTCCTGTGGCACGTGGAAAGGGACCCTTGGTCTCCCGTCTCAGCTGGAGAGGCGTCCCAATTGCCCTGCAAAGCCTCGAGGAGAATCCCGAGTTGTCCCTCGCAACTAGGCAGGAGTCCTGACATGGCTGAACAGACACGTGTGTGGAAGGGCCATCCCCGTCGTAACTCGAGAATATATCCCAGGTTACGGCCGCAACTCGAGAAAAACCATGAGACTTCCCCCTCGCCGCGAGATGAGGCTCGATTCCCCTGCACTGCGTGCAGAGCAATTCCGTGTTGCACATCACACATGAAAGGAGCCTTGATTTCCTTGATGGCACTCCAGAGAAACCCCAAGAACACTGTTTCAAGGCTAGAGGGATCCTGAGGTCACTGTAGCAACACGAAAGAGCTCCGTGGACCAAGAATCAACACAAGATGAGAGGTTAGTCCCTGGCTTCGACTCCTGAGGAATACCACCTTACCACAAGCACCTCAAGAGGAGGCTTCTCTCAGCTCTAGGTATGTGAGAGGGATCCTGAGTTTGCGGCCTCAAGTGGAATGGACACCGCGATGCCCTGACTCGAAATAAGGCCGGATATCCCTGCAGTGACTTGAATGCAGGCTCGTCTTGCATCTCCCAAGAAGAAAGGATTTCTGAATCCCCTGTGGAGACCACAGAGAAACACCTAGTTCCCCACCTCATCGCGACCGGAGGCCTCACATCCTTTGAAAATTCCAGAGGTACGCGGAGATCAGTGCCTCCAAAGGAGACGATGCCTGACTCCTGGTGAAACTTGATAGGAGTCCCAGGATTCTTGTGGCACGTGGAAAGGGACCCTTGGTCTCCCGCCTCACCTGGAGAGGCGTCCCAATTGCCCTGCCAAGCCTCGAGGAGAATCCCGAGTTGTCCCTCGCAACTAGGCAGGAGTCCTGACGTGGCTGAACAAACACGTGGGTGGAAGGGCCATCCCCGTCGTAACTCGAGAATATACCCCAGGTTCCCGCCGCAACTCGAGAAAAACCATGAGACTTCCCCCTCGATGCGAGATGAGGCCCGTTTCCCCTGTACTGCGTGCAGAGCAATTCCGTCTTGCACATCACACATGAAAGGAGCCTTGATTTCCTTGATGGCACTCCAGAGAAACCCCAAGAACACTGTTTCAAGGATAGAGGGATCCTGAGGTCACTGTAGCAACACGAAAGAACTCTGTGGACCAAAAATCAACTCGAAAAGAGAGGTTAGTCCCTGGATTCGTCTCCAGAGGAATACCACCTTACCACAAGCACCTCAAGAGGAGGCTTCTCTCAGCTCTAGGTATGTGAGAGGGACCCTGAGTTTGCGGCCTCAAGTGGAATGGACACCGCGATGCCCTGACTCGAAATAAGGCCGGATATCCCTGCAGTGACTTCAATGCAGGCTCGTCTTGCATCTCCCAGGACGAAAGGATGTCTGAATCCCCTGTGGAAAGCTCAGAGAAAGACTTAGTTCCCCACTTCATCGCGACCGATAGCCGCACATCCTTTGAAAACTCCAGAGGTACGCGGAGATCAGTGCCTCCAAAGGAGACGATGCCTGGCTCCTCGTGAAACTTGATAGGAGTCCCAGGATTCCTGTGGCACTTGGAAAGGGACACTTGGTCTCCCGCCTCAGCTGGAGAGGCGTCCCAATTGCCCTGCCAAGCCTCGAGGAGAATCCAGAGTTGTCCCTCGCAACTAGGCAGGAGTCCTGACGTCGCTGAAGAAACACGTGGGTGGAAGGGCCATCCCCGTCGTAACTCGAGAATATACCCCAGGTTCCCGCCGCAACTCGAGAAAAACCATGAGACTTCCCCCTCGCCGCGAGATGAGACCCGATTCCCCTGCACTGCGTGCAGAGCAATTCCGTGTTGCACATCACACATGAAAGGAGCCTTGATTTCCTTGATGGCACTCCAGAGAAACCCCAAGAACACTGTTTCAAGGCTAGAGGGATCCTGAGGTCACTGTAGAAACACGAAAGAGCTCCGTGGACCAAGAATCAACACGAGATGAGAGGTTAGTCCCTGGCTTCGACTCCTGAGGAATACCACCTTACCACAAGCACCTCAAGAGGAGGCTTCTCTCAGCTCTAGGTATGTGAGAGGGATCCTGAGTTTGCGGCCTCAAGTGGAATGGACACCGCGATGCCCTGACTCGAAATAAGGCCGGATATCCCTGCAGTGACTTGAATGCAGGCTCGTCTTGCATCTCGCAAGAAGAAAGGATGTCTGCATCCCCTGTGGAGACCACTGAGAAACACATAGTTCCCCACCTCATCGCGACCGGAGGCCTCACATCCTTTGAAAACTCCAGAGGTACGCGGACATCAGTGCCTCCAAAGGAGACGATGCCTGACTCCTCGTGAAACTTGATAGGAGTCCCAGGATTCTTGTGGCACGTGGAAAGGGACCCTTGGTCTCCCGCTCAGCTGGAGAGGCGTCCCAATTGCCCTGCCAAGCCTCGAGGAGAATCCCGAGTTGCCCCTCGCGACTAGGCAGGAGAACTGACGTGGCTGAACAAACACGTGGGTGGAAGGGCCATCCCCGTCGTAACTCGAGAATATACCCCAGGTTCCCGCCGCAACTCGAGAAAAACCATGAGACTTCCCCCTCGATGCAAGATGAGGCCTGATTCCCCTGTACTGCGTGCAGAGCAATTCCGTCTTGCACATCACACATGAAAGGAACCTTGATTTCCTTGATGGCACTCCAGAGAAACCCCAAGAACACTGTTTCAAGGATAGAGGGATCCTGAGGTCACTGTAGCAACACGAAAGAACTCTGTGGACCAAAAATCAACTCGAAAAGAGAGGTTAGTCCCTGGATTCGTCTCCAGAGGAATACCACCTTACCACAAGCACCTCAAGAGGAGGCTTCTCTCAGCTCTAGGTATGTGAGAGGGACCCTGAGTTTGCGGCCTCAAGTGGAATGGACACCGCGATGCCCTGACTCGAAATAAGGCCGGATATCCCTGCAGTGACTTCAATGCAGGCTCGTCTTGCATCTCCCAGGAAGAAAGGATGTCTGAATCCCCTGTGGAAAGCACAGAGAAAGACTTAGTTCCCCACCTCATGGCGACCGATAGCCTCACATCCTTTGAAAACTCCAGAGGTACGCGGAGATCAGTGCCTCCAAAGGAGACGATGCCTGACTCCTCGTGAAACTTGATAGGAGTCCCAGGATTCCTGGGGCACTTGGAAAGGGACACTTGGTCTCCCGCCTCAGCTGGAGAGGCGTCCCAATTGCCCTGCCAAGCCTCGAGGAGAATCCAGAGTTGTCCCTCGCAACTAGGCAGGAGTCCTGACGTCGCTGAAGAAACACGTGGGTGGAAGGGCCATCCCCGTCGTAACTCGAGAATATACCCCAGGTTCCCGCCGCAACTCGAGAAAAACCATGAGACTTCCCCCTCGCCGCGAGATGAGGCCCGATTCCCCTGCACTGCGTGCAGAGCAATTCCGTGTTGCACATCACACATGAAAGGAGCCTTGATTTCCTTGATGGCACTCCAGAGAAACCCCAAGAACACTGTTTCAAGGATAGAGGGATCCTGAGGTCACTGTAGCAACACGAAAGAGCTCCGTGGGCCAAAAATCAACTCGAGATGAGAGGTTAGTCCCTGGCTTCGACTCCAGAGGAATACCACCTTACCACAAGCACCTCAAGAGGAGGCTTCTCTCAGCTCTAGGTAAGTGAGAGGGACCCTGAGTTTGCGGCCTCAAGTGGAATGGACACCGCGATGCCCTGACGCGAAATAAGGCTGGATATCCCTGCAGTGACTTGAATGCAGGCTCGTCTTGCATCTCCCAAGATGAAAGGATGTCTGAATCCCCTGTGGAGACCACAGAGAAAGACCTAGTTCCACACCTCATCACGACCGGAGGCCTCACATCCTTTGAAAACTCCAGAGGTACGCAGAGATCAGTGCCTCCAAAGGAGACGATGCCTGACTCCTCGTGAAACTTGATAGGAGTCCCAGGATTCCTGTGGCACGTGGAAAGGGACCCTTGGTCTCACGTCTCAGCTGGAGAGGCGTCCCAATTGCCCTGCAAAACCTCGAGGAGAATCCCGAGTTGTCCCTCGCAACTAGGCAGGAGTCCTGACGTCGCTGAACAAACACGTGGGTGGAAGGGCCATCCCCGTCGTAACTCGAGAATATACCCCAGGTTCCCGCCGCAACTCGAGAAAAACCATGAGACTTCCCCCTCGATGCGAGATGAGGCCCGATTCCCCTGTACTGCGTGCAGAGCAATTCCGTCTTGCACATCACACATGAAAGGAGCCTTGATTTCCTTGATGGCACTCCAGAGAAACCCCAAGATCACTGTTTCAAGGATAGAGGGATCCTGAGGTCACTGTAGCAACACGAAAGAACTCTGTGGACCAAAAATCAACTCGAAAAAGAGGTTAGTCCCTGGATTCGTCTCCAGAGGAATACCACCTTACCACAAGCACCTCAAGAGGAGGCTTCTCTCAGCTCTAGGTATGTGAGAGGGACCCTGAGTTTGCGGCCTCAAGTGGAATGGACACCGCGATGCCCTGACTCGAAATAAGGCCGGATATCCCTGCAGTGACTTCAATGCAGGCTCGTCTTGCATCTCCCAGGACGAAAGGATGTCTGAATCCCCTGTGGAAAGCACAGAGAAAGACTTAGTTCCCCACCTCATCGCGACCGATAGCCTCACATCCTTTGAAAACTCCAGAGGTACGTGGAGATCAGTGCCTCCAAAGGAGACGATGCCTGACTCCTCGTGAAACTTGATAGGAGTCCCAGGATTCCTGTGGCACTTGGAAAGGGACACTTGGTCTCCCGCCTCAGCTGGAGAGGCGTCCTAATTGCCCTGCCAAGCCTCGAGGAGAATTCAGAGTTGTCCCTCGCAACTAGGCAGGAGTCCTGACGTCGCTGAAGAAACACGTGGGTGGAAGGGCCATCCCCGTCGTAACTCGAGAATATACCCCAGGTTCCCGCCGCAACTCGAGAAAAACCATGAGACTTCCCCCTCGCCGCGAGATGAGGCCCGATTCCCCTGCACTGCGTGCAGAGCAATTCCGTCTTGCACATCACACATGAAAGGAGCCTTGATTTCCTTGATGGCACTCCAGAGAAACCCCAAGAACACTGTTTCAAGGCTAGAGGGATCCTGAGGTCACTGTAGCAACACGAAAGAGCTCCGTGGGCCAAAAATCAACTCGAGATGAGAGGTTAGTCCCTGGCTTCGACTCCAGAGGAATACCACGTTACCACAAGCACCTCAAGAGGAGGCTTCTCTCAGCTCTAGGTATCTGAGAGGGACCCTGAGTTTGCGGCCTCAAGTGGAATGGACACCGCGATGCCCTGACGCGAAATAAGGCTGGATATCCCTGCAGTGACTTGAATGCAGGCTCGTCTTGCATCTCCCAAGATGAAAGGATGTCTGAATCCCCTGTGGAGACCACAGAGAAAGACCTAGTTCCCCACCTCATCGCGACCGGAGGCTTCACATCCTTTGAAAACTCCAGAGGTACGCGGAGATCAGTGCCTCCAAAGGAGACGATGCCTGACTCCTCGTGAAACTTGATAGGAGTCCCAGGATTCCTGTGGCACGTGGAAAGGGAGCCATGGTCTCCCGCCTCAGCTGGAGAGGCGTCCCAATTGCCTTGCCAAGCCTCGAGGAGAATCCCGAGTTGTGTCTCGCAACTAGGCAAGAGTCCTGACGTGGCTGAACAAACACGTGTGTGGAAGGGCCATCCCCGTCGTAACTCGAGAATATACCCCAGGTTCCCGCCGCAACTCGAGAAAAACCATGAGACTTCCCCCTCGCCGCGAGATGAGGCCCGATTCCCCTGCACTGCGTGCAGAGCAATTCTGTGTTGCACATCACACATGAAAGGAGCCTTGATTTCCTTCATGGAACTCCAGAGAAACCCCAAGAACAGTGTTTCAAGGATAGAGGGATTCTGAGGTCACTGTAGCAACAGGAAAGAGCTCCGTGGACCAAAAATCAACTCGAGATGAGAGGTTAGTCCCTGGCTTCGACTCCAGAGGAATACCACCTTACCACAAGCACCTCAAGAGTAGGCTTCTCTCAGCTCTAGGTATGTGAGAGGGACCCTGAGCTTGCGGCCTCAAGTGGAATGGACACCGCGATGCCCTGACTCGAAATAAGGCCGGATATCCCTGCAGTGACTTGAATGCAGGCTCGTCTTGCATCTCCCAAGAAGAAAGGATGTCTGAATCCCCTGTGGAGACCACAGAGAAACACCTAGTTCCCCACCTCATCGCGACCGGAGGCCTCACATCCTTTGAAAACTCCAGAGGTACGCGGAGATCAGTGCCTCCAAAGGAGACGATGCCTGACTCCTCGTGAAACTTGATAGGAGTCCCAGGATTCCTGTGGCACGTGGAAAGGGACCCTTGGTCTCCCGCCTCAGCTGGAGAGGCGTTCCAATTGCCCTGCCAAGCCTCGAGGAGAATCCCGAGTTGTCCCTCGCAACTAGGCAGGAGTCCTGACGTGGCTGAACAAACACGTGGGTGGAAGGGCCATCCCCGTCGTAACTCGAGAATATACCCCAGGTTCCCGCCACACTCGAGAAAAACCATGAGACTTCCCCCTCGATGCGAGATGAGGCCCGATTCCCCTGTACTGCGTGCAGAGCAATTCCGTCTTGCACATCACACATGAAAGGAGCCTTGATTTGCTTGATGGCACTCCAGAGAAACCCCAAGAACACTGTTTCAAGGATAGAGGGATCCTGAGGTCACTGTAGCAACACGAAAGAACTCTGTGGACCAAAAATCAACTCGAAAAGAGAGGTTAGTCCCTGGCTTCGTCTCCAGAGGAATACCACCTTACCACAAGCACCTCAAGAGGAGGCTTCTCTCAGCTCTAGGTATGTGAGAGGGACCCTGAGTTTGCGGCCTCAAGTGGAATGGACACCGCGATGCCCTGACTCGAAATAAGGCCGGATATCCCTGCAGTGACTTCAATGCAGGCTCGTCTTGCATCTCCCAGGACGAAAGGATGTCTGAATCCCCTGTGGAAAGCACAGAGAAAGACTTAGTTCCCACCTCATCGCGACCGATAGCCTCACATCCTTTGAAAACTCCAGAGGTACGCGGAGATCAGTGCCTCCAAAGGAGACGATGCCTGACTCCTCGTGAAACTTGATAGGAGTCCCAGGATTCCTGTGGCACTTGGAAAGGGACACTTGGTCTCCCGCCTCAGCTGGAGAGGCGTCCCAATTGCCCTGCCAAGCCTCGAGGAGAATCCAGAGTTGTCCCTCGCAACTAGGCAGGAGTCCTGACGTTGCTGAAGAAACACGTGGGTGGAAGCGCCATCCCCGTCGTAACTCGAGAATATACCCCAGGTTCCCGCCGCAACTCGAGAAAAACCATGAGACTTCCCCCTCGCCGCGAGATGAGGCCCGATTCCCCTGCACTGCGTGCAGAGCAATTCCGTGTTGCACATCACACATGAAAGGAGCCTTGATTTCCTTGATGGCACTCCAGAGAAACCCCAAGAACACTGTTTCAAGGCTAGAGGGATCCTGAGGTCACTGTAGCAACACGAAAGAGCTCCGTGGGCCAAAAATCAACTCGAGATGAGAGGTTAGTCCCTGGCTTCGACTCCAGAGGAATACCACCTTACCACAAGCACCTCAAGAGGAGGCTTCTCTCAGCTCTAGGTATGTGAGAGGGACCCTGAGTTTGCGGCCTCAAGTGGAATGGACACCGCGATGCCCTGACGCGAAATAAGGCTGGATATCCCTGCAGTGACTTGAATGCAGGCTCGTCTTGCATCTCCCAAGATGAAAGGATGTCTGAATCCCCTGTGGAGACCACAGAGAAAGACCTAGTTCCCCACCTCATCGCGACCGGAGGCCTCACATCCTTTGAAAACTCCAGAGGTACGCGGAGATCAGTGCCTCCAAAGGATACGATGCCTGACTCATCGTGAAACTTGATAGGAGACCGAGGATTCCTGTGGCACGTGGAAAGGGACCCTTGGTCTCCCGTCTCAGCTGGAGAGGCGTCGCATTTGCCCTGCAAAACCTCGAGGAGAATCCCGAGTTCTCCCTCGCAACTAGGCAGGAGTCCTGACGTCGCTGAAGAAACACGTGGGTGGAAGGGCCATCCCCGTCGTAACTCGAGAATATACCCCAGGTTCCCGCCGCAACTCGAGAAAAACCATGAGACTTCCCCCTCGCCGGGAGATGAGGCCCGATTCCCCTGCACTGCGTGCAGAGCAATTCCGTGTTGCACATCACACATGAAAGGAGCCTTGATTTCCTTGATGGCACTCCAGAGAAACCCCAAGAACACTGTTTCAAAGCTAGAGGGATCCTGAGGTCACTGTAGCAACACGAAAGAGCTCCGTGGACCTAGAATCAACACGAGATGAGAGGTTAGTCCCTGGCTTCGACTCCTGAGGAATACCACCTTACCACAAGCACCTCAAGAGGAGGCTTCTCTCAGCTCTAGGTATGTGAGAGGGACCCTGAGTTTGCGGCCTCAAGTGGAATGGACACCGCGATGCCCTGACTCGAAATAAGGCCGGATATCCCTGCAGTGACTTGAATGCAGGTTCGTCTTGCATCTCCCAAGAAGAAAGGATGTCTGAATCCCCTGTGGAGACCACAGAGAAACACCTAGTTCCCCACCTCATCGCGACCGGAGGCCTCACATCCTTTGAAAACTCCAGAGGTTCGCGGAGATCAGTGGCTCCAAAGGAGACGATGCCTGACTCCTCGTGAAACTTGATAGGCGTCCCAGGATTCTTGTGGCACGTGGAAAGGGACCCTTGGTCTCCCGCCTCAGCTGGAGAGGCGTTCCAATTGCCCTGCCAAGCCTCGAGGAGAATCCCGAGTTGTCCCTCGCAACTAGGCAGGAGTCCTGACGTGGCTGAACAAACACGTGGGTGGAAGGGTCATCCCCGTCGTAACTCGAGAATATACCCTAGGTTCCCGCCGCAACTCGAGAAAAACCATGAGACTTCCCCCTCGATGCGAGATGAGGACCGATTCCCCTGTACTGCGTGCAGAGCAATTCCGTCTTGCACATCACACATGAAAGGAGCCTTGATTTCCTTGATGGCACTCCAGAGAATCCCCAAGAACACTGTTTCAAGGATAGAGGGATCCTGAGGTCACTGTAGCAACACGAAAGAACTCTGTGGACCAAAAATCAACTCGAAAAGAGAGGTTAGTCCCTGGCTTCGACTCCAGAGGAATACCACCTTACCACAAGCACCTCAAGAGGAGGCTTCTCTCAGCTCTAGGTATGTGAGAGGGACCCTGAGTTTGCGGCCTCAAGTGGAATGGACACCGCGATGCCCTGACTCGAAATAAGGCCGGATATCCCTGCAGTGACTTCAATGCAGGCTCGTCTTGCATCTCCCAGGACGAAAGAATGTCTGAATCCCCTGGGGAAAGCACAGAGAAAGACTTAGTTCCCCACCTCATCGCGACCGATAGCCTCACATCCTTTGAAAACTCCAGAGGTACGCGGAGATCAGTGCCTCCAAAGGAGACGATGCCTGACTCCTCGTGAAACTTGATAGGAGTCCCAGGATTCCTGTGGCACTTGGAAAGGGACACTTGGTCTCCCGCCTCAGCTGGAGAGGCGTCCCAATTGCCCTGCCAAGCCTCGAGGAGAATCCAGAGTTGTCCCTCGCAACTAGGCAGGAGTCCTGACGTCGCTGAAGAAACACGTGGGTGGAAGGGCCATCCCCGTCGTAACTCGAGAATATACCCCAGGTTCCCGGCACAACTCGAGAAAAACCATGAGACTTCCCCCTCGCCGCGAGATGAGGCCCGATTCCCCTGCACTGCGTGCAGAGCAATTCCGTGTTGCACATCACACATGAAAGGAGCCTTGATTTCCTTGATGGCACTCCAGAGAAACCCCAAGAACACTGTTTCAAGGCTAGAGGGATCCTGAGGTCACTGTAGCAACACGAAAGAGCTCCGTGGTCCCAAAATCAACTCGAGATGAGAGGTTAGTCCCTGGCTTCGACTCCAGAGGAATACCACCTTACCACAAGCACCTCAAGAGGAGGCTTCTCTCAGCTCTAGGTATGTGAGAGGGACCCTGAGTTTGCGGCCTCAAGTGGAATGGACACCGCGATGCCCTGACTCGAAATAAGGCCGGATATCCCTGCAGTGACTGGAATGCAGGCTCGTCTTGCATCTCCCAAGACGAAAGGGTGTCTGAATCCCCTGTGGAGACCACAGAGAAAGACCTAGTTCCCCACCTCATCGCGACCGGGGGCCTCAAATCCTTTGAAAACTCCAGAGGTATGCGGAGATCAGTGCCTCCAAAGGAGATGATGCCTGACTCCTCGTGAAACTTGATAGGAGACCCAGGATTCCTGTGGCACGTGGAAAGGGACCCTTGGTCTCCCGTCTCAGCTGGAGAGGCGTCCCAATTGCCCTGCAAAGCCTCGAGGAGAATCCAGAGTTGTCCCTCGCAACTAGGCAGGAGTCCTGACGTGGCTGAACAAACACGTGGGTGGAAGGGCCATCCCCGTCGTAACTCGAGAATATACCCCAGGTTCCCGCCGCAACTCCAGAAAAACCATGAGACTTCCCCCTCGCCGCGAGATGAGGCCCGATTCCCCTGCACTGCGTGCAGAGCAATTCCGTGTTGCACATCACACATGAAAGGAGCCTTGATTTCCTTGATGGCACTCCAGAGAAAACCCAAGAACACTGTTTCAAGGCTAGAGGGATGCTGAGGTCACTGTAGCAACACGAAAGAGCTCCGTGGACCAAGAATCAACACGAGATGAGAGGTTAGTCGCTGGCTTCGACTCCTGAGGAATACCACCTTACCACAAGCACCTCAAGAGGAGGCTTCTCTCAGCTCTAGGTATGTGAGAGGGATCCTGAGTTTGCGGCCTCAAGTGGAATGGACACCGCGATGCCCTGACTCGAAATAAGGCCGGATATCCCTGCAGTGACTTGAATGCAGGCTCGTCTTGCATCTCCCAAGAAGAAAGGATGTCTGAATCCCCTGTGGAGACCACAGAGAAACACCTAGTTCCCCACCTCATCGCGAGCGGAGGCCTCACATCCTTTGAAAACTCCAGAGGTATGCGGAGATCAGTGCCTCCAAAGGAGACGATGCCTGACTCCTCGTGAAACTTGACAGGAGTCCCAGGATTCCTGTGGCACTTGGAAAGGGACACTTGGTCTCCCGCCTCAGCTGGAGAGGCGTCCCAATTGCCCTGCCAAGCCTCGAGGAGAATCCAGAGTTGTCCCTCGCAACTAGGCAGGAGTCCTGACGTCGCTGAAGAAACACGTGGGTGGAAGGGCCATCCCCGTCGTAACTCGAGAATATACCCCAGGTTCCCGCCGCAACTCGAGAAAAACCATGAGACTTCCCCCTCGATGCGAGATGAGGCCCGATTCCCCTGTACTGCGTGCAGAGCAATTCCGTCTTGCACATCACACATGAAAGGAGCCTTGATTTCCTTGATGGCACTCCAGAGAAACCCCAAGAACACTGTTTCAAGGATAGAGGGATCCTGAGGTCATTGTAGCAACACGAAAGAACTCTGTGGACCAAAAATCAACTCGAAAAGAAAGGTTAGTCCCTGGATTCGTCTCCAGAGGAATACCACCTTACCACAAGCACCTCAAGAGGAGGCTTCTCTCAGCTCTAGGTATGTGAGAGGGACCCTGAGTTTGCGGCCTCAAGTGGAATGGACACCGCGATGCCCTGACTCGAAATAAGGCCGGATATCCCTGCAGTGACTTCAATGCAGGCTTGTCTTGCATCTCCCAGGACGAAAGGATGTCTGAATCCCCTGTGGAAAGCACAGAGAAAGACTTAGTTCCCCACCTCATCGCGACCGATAGCCTCACATCCTTTGAAAGCTCCAGAGGTACGCGGAAATCAGTGCCTCCAAAGGAGACGATGCCTGACTCCTCGTGAAACTTGATAGTAGTCCCAGAATTCCTGTGGCACTTGGAAAGGGACACTTGGTCTCCCGCCTCAGCTGGAGAGGCGTCCCAATTGCCCTGCCAAGCCTCGAGGAGAATCCAGAGTTGTCCCTCGCAACTAGGCAGGAGTCCTGACGTCGCTGAAGAAACACGTGGGTGGAAGGGCCATCCCCGTCGTAACTCGAGAATATACCCCAGGTTCCCGCCGCAACTCGAAAAAAACCATGAGACTTCCCCCTCGACGCGAGATGAGGCCCGATTCCCCTGCACTGCGTGCAGAGCAGTTCCGTGTTGCACATCACACATGAAAGGAGCCTTGATTTCCTTGATGGCACTCCAGAGAAACCCCAAGAACACTGTTTCAAGGCTAGAGGGATCCTGAGGTCACTGTAGCAACACGAAAGAGCTCCGTGGGCCAAAAATCAACTCGAGATGAGAGGTTAGTCCCTGGCTTCGACTCCAGAGGAATACCACCTTACCACAAGCACCTCAAGAGGAGGCTTCTCTCAGCTCTAGGTATGTGAGAGGGACCCTGAGTTTGCGGCCTCAAGTGGAATGGACACCGCGATGCCCTGACGCGAAATAAGGCTTGATATCCCTGCAGTGACTTGAATGCAGGCTCGTCTTGCATCTCCCAAGATGAAAGGATGTCTGAATACCCTGTGGAGACCACAGAGAAAGACCTAGTTCCCCACCTCATCGCGACCGGAGGCCTCACATCCTTTGAAAACTCCAGAGGTACACGGAGATCAGGGCCTCCAAAGGAGACGATGCCTGACTCCTCGAGAAACTTGATAGGAGTCCCAGGATTCCTGTGGCACGTGGAATGGGACCCTTGGTCTCCCGCCTCAGCTGGAGAGCCGTCCCAATTGCCTTGCCAAGCCTCGAGGAGAATCCCGAGTTGTGTCTCGCAACTAGGCAAGAGTCCTGACGTGGCTGAACAAACACGTGTGTGGAAGGGCCATCCCCGTCGAAACTCGAGAATATACCCCAGGTTCCCGCCGCAACTCGAGAAAAACCATGAGACTTCCCCCTCGCCGCGAGATGAGGCCCGATTCCCCTGCACTGCGTGCAGAGCAATTCTGTGTTGCACATCACACAAGAAAGGAGCCTTGATTTCCCTCATGGCACTCCAGAGAAACCCCAAGAACACTGTTTCAAGGCTAGAGGGATCCTGAGGTCACTGTAGCAACACGAAAGAGCTCCGTGGACCAAAAATCAAAACGAGATGAGAGGTTAGTCCCTGGCTTCGACTCCAGAGGAATACCACCTTACCACAAGCACCTCAAGAGGAGGCTTCTCTCAGCTCTAGGTATGTGAGAGGGACCCTGAGTTTGCGGCCTCAAGTGGAATGGACACCGCGATGCCCTGACTCGAAATAAGGCCGGATATCCCTGCAGTGACTGGAATGCAGGCTCGTCTTGCATCTCCCAAGACGAAAGGGTGTCTGAAGCCCCTGTGGAGACCGCAGAGAAAGACCTAGTTCCCCACCTCATCGCGACAGGAGGCCTCAAATCCTTTGAAAACTCCAGAGGTATGCGGAGATCAGTGCCTCCAAAGGAGACGATGCCTGACTCCTCGTGAAACTTGATAGGAGACCCAGGATTCCTGTGGCACGTGGAAAGGGACCCTTGGTCTCCCGTCTCAGCTGGAGAGGCGTCCCAATTGCCCTGCAAAGCCTCGAGGAGAATCCAGAGTTGTCCCTCGCAACTATTCAGGAGTCCTGACGTCGCTGAAGAACTACGTGGGTGGAAGTGCCATCCCCGTCGTAACTCGAGAATATACCCCAGGTTCCCGCCGCAACTCGAGAAAAACCATGAGACTTCCCCCTCGCCGCGAGATGAGGCCTGATTCCCCTGCACTGTGTGCAGAGCAATTCTGTGTTGCACATCACACATGAAAGGAGCCTTGATTTCCTTCATGGCACTCCAGAGAAACCCCAAGAACACTGTTTCAAGGCTAGAGGGATCCTGAGGTCACTGTAGCAACACGAAAGAGCTCCGTGGACCAAGAATCAACACGAGATGAGAGGTTACTCCCTGGCTTCGACTCCTGAGGAATACCACCTTACCACAAGCACCTCAAGAGGAGGCTTCTCTCAGCTCTAGGTATGTGAGAGGGATCCTGAGTTTGCGGCCTCAAGTGGAATGGACACCGCGAAGCCCTGACTCGAAATAAGGCCGGATATCCCTGCAGTGACTTGAATGCAGGCTCGTCTTGCATCTCCCAAGACAAAAGGATGTCTGAATCCCCTGTGGAGACCACAGAGAATCACCTAGTTCCCCACCTCATCGCGACCGGAGGCCTCACATCCTTTGAAAACTCCAGAGGTACGCGGAGATCAGTGCCTCCAAAGGAGACGATGCCTGACTCCTCGTGAAACTTGATAGGAGTCCCAGGTTCTTGTGGCACGTGGAAAGGGACCCTTGGTCTCCCGCCTCAGCTGGAGAGGCGTTCCAAATGCCCTGCCAAGCCTCGAGGAGAATCCCGAGTTGTCCCTCGCAACTAGGCAGGAGTCCTGACGTGGCTGAACAAACACGTGGGTGGAAGGGCCATCCCTGTCGTAACTCGAGAATATACCCCAGGTTCCCGCCGCAACTCGAGAAAAACCATGAGACTTCCCCCTCGCCGCGAGATGAGGCCCGATTCCCCTGTACTGCGTGCAGAGCAATTCCGTCTTGCACATCACACATGAAAGGAGCCTTGATTTCCTTGATGGCACTCCAGAGAAACCCCAAGAACACTGTTTCAAGGCTAGAGGGAACCTGAGGTCACTGTAGCAACACGAAAGAGCTCCGTGGACCAAGAATCAACACGAGATGAGAGGTTAGTCCCTGGCTTCGACTCCTGAGGTATACCACCTTACCACAAGCACCTCAAGAGGAGGCTTCTCTCAGCTCTAGGTATGTGAGAGGGATCCTGAGTTTGCGGCCTCAAGTGGAATGGACACCGCGATGCCCTGACTCGAAATAAGGCCGGATATCCCTGCAGTGACTTCAATGCAGGCTCGTCTTGCATCTCCCAAGAAGAAAGGATGTCTGAATCCCCTGTGGAGACCACAGAGAAACACCTAGTTCCCCACCTCATCGCGACCGGAGGCCTCACATCCTTTGAAAACTCCAGAGGTACGCGGAGATCAGTGCCTCCAAAGGAGACGATGCCTGACTCCTCGGGAAACTTGATAGGAGTCCCAGGATTCTTGTGGCACGTGGAAAGGGACCCTTGGTCTCCCGCCTCAGCTGGAGAGGCGTTCCAATTGCCCTGCCAAGCCTCGAGGAGAATCCCGAGTTGTCCCTCGCAACTAGGCAGGAGTCCTGACGTGGCTGAACAAACACGTGGGTGGAAGGGCCATCCCCGTCGTAACTCGAGAATATACCCCAGGTTCCCGCCGCAACTCGAGAAAAACCATGAGACTTCCCCCTCGCCGCGAGATGAGGCCCGATTCCCCTGCACTGCGTGCAGAGCAATTCTGTGTTGCACATCACACATGAAAGGAGCCTTGATTTCCTTGATGGCACTCCAGAGAAACCCCAAGAACACTGTTTCAAAGCTAGAGGCATCCTGAGGTCACTGTAGCAACACGAAAGAGCTCCGTGGACCAAAAATCAACTCGAGATGAGAGGTTAGTCCCTGGCTTCGACTCCAGAGGAATACCACCTTACCACAAGCACCTCAAGAGGAGGCTTCTCTCAGCTCTAGGTATGTGAGAGGGACCCTGAGTTTGCGGCCTCAAGTGGAATGGACACCGCGATGCCCTGACTCGAAATAAGGCCGGATATCCCTGCAGTGACTGGAATGCAGGCTCGTCTTGCATCTCCCAAGATGAAAGGGTGTCTGAATCCCCTGTGGAGACCACAGAGAAAGACCTAGTTCCCCACCTCATCGCGACAGGAGGCCTCAAATCCTTTGAAAACTCCAGAGGTATGCGGAGATCAGTGCCTCCAAAGGAGACGATGCCTGAGTCCTCGTGAAACTTGATAGGAGACCCAGGATTCCTGTGGCACGTGGAAAGGGACCCTTGGTCTCCCGCCTCAGCTGGAGAGGCGTCCCAATTGCCCTGCCAAGCCTCGAGGAGAATCCCGAGGTGTCCCTCGCAACTAGGCAGGAGTCCTGACATGGCTGAACACACACGTGTGTGGAAGGGCCATCCCCGTCGTAACTCGAGAATATACCCCAGGTTCCCGCCGCAACTCGAGAAAAACCATGAGACTTCCCCCTCGCCGCGAGATGAGGCCCGATTCCCCTGCACTGCGTGCAGAGCAATTCCGTGTTGCACATCACACATGAAAGGAGCCTTGATTTCCTTGATGGCACTCCAGAGAAACCCCAAGAACACTGTTTCAAGGCTAGAGGGATCCTGAGGTCACTGTAGCAACACGAAAGAGCTCCGTGGACCAAGAATCAACACGAGATGAGAGGTTAGTCCCTGGCTTCGACTCCAGAGGAATACCACCTTACCACAAGCACCTCAAGAGGAGGCTTCTCTCAGCTCTAGGTATGTGAGAGGGACCCTCAGTTTGCGGCCTCAAGTGGAATGGACACCGCGATGCCCTGACGCGAAATAAGGCTGGATATCCCTGCAGTGACTTGAATGCAGGCTCGTCTTGCATCTCCCAAGACGAAAGGGTGTCTGAATCCCCTGTGGAGACCACAGAGAAAGACCTAGTTCCCCACCTCATCGCGACAGGAGGCCTCAAATCCTTTGAAAACTCCAGAGGTATGCGGAGATCAGTGCCTCCAAAGGAGGCGATGCCTGACTCCTCGTGAAACTTGATAGGAGACCCAGGATTCCTGTGGCACGTGGAAAGGGACCCTTGGTCTCCCGTCTCAGCTGGAGAGGCGTCCCAATTGCCCTGCAAAGCCTCGAGGAGAATCCCGAGTTGTCCCTCGCAACTAGGCAGGAGTCCTGACATGGCTGAACACACACGTGTGTGGAAGGGCCATCCCCGTCGTAACTCGAGAATATACCCCAGGTTCCCGCCGCAACTCGAGAAAAACCATGAGACTTCCCCCTCGATGCGAGATGAGGCCCGATTCCCCTGTACTGCGTGCAGAGCAATTCCGTGTTGCACATCACACATGAAAGGAGCCTTGATTTCCTTGATGGCACTCCAGAGAAACCCCAAGAACACTGTTTCAAGGATAGAGGGATCCTGAGGTCACTGTAGCAACACGAAAGAACTCTGTGGACCAAAAATCAACTCGAAAAGAGAGGTTAGTCCCTGGATTCGTCTCCAGAGGAATACCACCTTACCACAAGCACCTCAAGAGGAGGCTTCTCTCAGCTCTAGGTATGTGAGAGGGACCCTGAGTTTGCGGCCTCAAGTGGAATGAACACCGCGATGCCCTGACTCGAAATAAGGCCGGATATCCCTGCAGTGACTTCAATCCAGGCTCGTCTTGCATCTCCCAGGACGAAAGGATGTCTGAATCCCCTGTGGAGACCACAGAGAAAGACCTAGTTCCCCACCTCATCGCGACCTGAGGCCTCACATCCTTTGAAAACTCCAGAGGTACGCGGAGATCAGTGCCTCCAAAGGAGACGATGCCTGACACCTCATGAAACTTGATAGGAGTACCAGGATTCCTGTGGCACGTGGAAAGGGACCCTTGGTCTCCCGCCTCAGCTGGAGAGCCGTCCCAATTGCCTTGCCAAGCGTCGAGGAGAATCCCGAGTTGTGTCTCACAACTAGGCAAGAGTCCTGACGTGGCTGAACAAACACGTGTGTGGAAGGGCCATCCCCGTCGTAACTCGAGAATATACCC
Source organism: Cervus elaphus (assembly GCF_910594005.1). Lineage (NCBI taxonomy): Eukaryota > Metazoa > Chordata > Mammalia > Artiodactyla > Cervidae > Cervus > Cervus elaphus. The sequence goes on along the minus strand of NC_057834.1, from coordinate 6,628,135 downwards.
CAGGTTCCCGCCGCAACTCGAGAAAAACCATGAGACTTCCCCCTCGCCGCGAGATGAGGCCCGATTCCCCTGCACTGCGTGCAGAGCACTTCCGTGTTGTACATCACACATGAAAGGAGCCTTGATTTCCTTGATGGCACTCCAGAGAAACCCCAAGAACACTGTTTCATGGCTAGAGGGATCCTGAGGTCACTGTAGCAACACGAAAGAGCTCCGTGGACCAAAAATCAACTCGAGATGAGAGGTTAGTCCCTGGCTTCGACTCCAGAGGAATACCACCTTACCACAAGCACCTCAAGAGGAGGCTTCTCTCAGCTCTAGGTATGTGAGAGGGACCCTGAGTTTGCGGCCTCAAGTGGAATGGACACCGCGATGCCCTGACTCGAAATAAGGCCGGATATCCCTGCAGTGACTGGAATACAGGCTCGTCTTGCATCTCCCAAGACGAAAGGGTGTCTGAATCCCCTGTGGAGACCACAGAGAAAGACCTAGTTCCCCACCTCATCGCGACCGGTGCCTCACATCCTTTGAAAACTCCAGAGGTATGCGGAGATCAGTGCCTCCAAAGGAGACGATGCCTGACTCCTCGTGAAACTTGATAGGAGACCCAGGATTCCTGTGGCACGTGGAAAGGGACCCTTGGTCTCCCGTCTCAGCTGGAGAGGCGTCCCAATTGCCCTGCAAAGCCTCGAGGAGAATCCCGAGTTGTCCCTCGCAACTAGGCAGGAGTCCTGACATGGCTGAACACACACGTGTGTGGAAGGGCCATCCCCGTTGTAACTCGAGAATATACCCCAAGTTCCCGCCGCCACTCGAGAAAAACCATGAGACTTCCCCCTCGCCGCGAGATGAGGCCCGATTCCCCTGCACTGCGTGCAGAGCAATTCCGTCTTGCACATCACACATGATAGGAGCCTTGATTTCCTTGATGGCACTCCAGAGAAACCCCAAGAACACTGTTTCAAGGCTAGAGGGATCCTGAGGTCACTATAGCAACACGAAAGAGCTCCGTGGACCAAGAATCAACATGAGATGAGAGGTTAGTCCCTGGCTTCGACTCCTGAGGAATACCACCTTACCACAAGCACCTCAAGAGGAGGCTTCTCTCAGCTCTAGGTATGTGAGAGGGTCCCTGAGATTGCGGCCTCAAGTGGAATGGACACCGCGATGCCCTGACTCGAAATAAGGCTGGATATCCCTGCAGTGACTTGAATGCAGGTTCGTCTTGCATCTCCCAAGAAGAAAGAATGTCTGAATCCCCTGTGGAGACCACAGAGAAACACCTAGTTCCCCACCTCATCGCGACCGGAGGCCTCACATCCTTTGAAAACTCCAGAGGTACGCGGAGATCAGTGCCTCCAAAGGAGGCGATGCCTGACTCCTCGTGAAACTTGATAGGAGACCCAGGATTCCTGTGGCACGTGGAAAGGGACCCTTGGTCTCCCGTCTCAGCTGAAGAGGCGTACCAATTGCCCTGCAAAGCCTCGAGAAGAATCCCGAGTTGTCCCTCGCAACTAGGCAGGAGTCCTGACATGGCTGAACACACGTGTGTGGAAGGGCCATCCCCGTCGTAACTCGAGAATATACCCCAGGTTCCCGCCGCAACTCGAGAAAAACCATGAGACTTCCCCCTCGATGCGAGATGAGGCCCGATTCCCCTGTACTGCGTGCAGAGCAATTCCGTGTTGCACATCACACATGAAAGGAGCCTTGATTTCCTTGATGGCACTCCAGAGAAACCCCAAGAACACTGTTTCAAGGATAGAGGGATCCTGAGGTCACTGTAGCAACACGAAAGAACTCTGTGGACCAAAAATCAACTCGAAAAGAGAGGTTAGTCCCTGGATTCGTCTACAGAGGAATACCACCTTACCACAAGCACCTCAAGAGGAGGCTTCTCTCAGGTCTAGGTATGTGAGAGGGACCCTGAGTTTGCGGCCTCAAGTGGAATGGACACCGCAATGCCCTGACTCGAAATAAGGCCGGATATCCCTGCAGTGACTTCAATGCAGGCTCGTCTTGCATCTCCCAGGACGAAAGGATGTCTGAATCCCCTGTGGAAAGCACAGAGAAAGACTTAGTTCCCACCTCATCGCGACCGATAGCCTCACATCCTTTGAAAACTCCAGAGGTACGCGGAGATCAGTGCCTCCAAAGGAGACGACGCCTGACTCCTCGTGAAACTTGATAGGAGTCCCAGGATTCCTGTGGCACTTGGAAAGGGACACTTGGTCTCCCGCCTCAGCTGGAGAGGTGTCCCAATTGCCCTGCCAAGCCTCGAGGAGAATCCAGAGTTGTCCCTCGCAACTAGGCAGGAGTCCTGACGTCGCTGAAGAAACACGTGGGTGGAAGGGCCATCCCCGTCGTAACTCGAGAATATACCCCAGGTTCCCGCCGCAACTCGAGAAAAACCATGAGACTTCCCCCTCGCCGCGAGATGAGGCCCGATTCCCCTGCACTGCGTGCAGAGCAATTCCGTGTTGCACATCACACATGAAAGGAGCCTTGATTTCCTTGATGGCACTCCAGAGAAACCCCAAGAACACTGTTTCAAGGCTAGAGGGATCCTGAGGTCACTGTAGCAACACGAAAGAGCTCCGTGGGCCAAAAATCAACTCGAGATGAGAGGTTAGTCCCTGGCTTCGACTCCAGAGGAATACCACCTTACCACAAGCACCTCAAGAGGAGGCTTCTCTCAGCTCTAGGTATGTGAGAGGGACCCTCAGTTTGCGGCCTCAAGTGTAATGGACACCGCGATGCCCTGACGCGAAATAAGGCTGGATATCCCTGCAGTGACTTGAATGCAGGCTCGTCTTGCATCTCCCAAGATGAAAGGATGTCTGAATCCCCTGTGGAGACCACAGAGAAAGACGTAGTTCCCCACCTCATCGCGAAAGGAGGCCTCACATCCTTTGAAAACTCCAGAGGTACGCGGAGATCAGTGCCTCCAAAGGAGACGATGCCTGACTCCTCGTGAAACTTGATAGGAGTCCCAGGATTCTTGTGGCACGTGGAAATGGACCCTTGGTCTCCCGCCTCAGCTGGAGAGGCGTTCCAATTGCCCTGCCAAGCCTCGAGGAGAATCCCGAGTTGTCCCTCGCAACTAGGCAGCAGTCCTGACGTGGCTGAACAAACACGTGTGTGGAAGGGCCATCCCCGTCGAAACTCGAGAATATACCCCAGGTTCCCACCACAACTCGAGAAAAACCATGAGACTTCCCCCTCGCCGCGAGATGAGGCCCGATTCCCCTGCACTGCGTGCAGAGCAATTCCGTGTTGCACATCACACATGAAAGGAGCCTAGATTTCCTTGATGGCACTCCAGAGAAACCCCAAGAACACTGTTTCAAGGCTAGAGGGATCCTGAGGTCACTGTAGCAACACGAAAGAGCTCCGTGGACCAAGAATCAACACGAGATGAGAGGTTAGTCCCTGGCTTCGACTCCTGAGGAATACCACCTTACCACAAGCACCTCAAGAGGAGGCTTCTCTCAGCTCTAGGTATGTGAGAGGGACCCTGAGTTTGTGGCCTCAAGTGGAATGGACACCGCGATGCTCTGACTCGAAATAAGGCCGGATATCCCTGCAGTGACTTGAATGCAGGCTCGTCTTGCATCTCCCAAGACAAAAGGATGTCTGAATCCCCTGTGGAGACCACAGAGAAACACCTAGTTCCCCACCTCATCGCGACCGGAGGCCTCACATCCTTTGAAAACTCCAGAGGTACGCGGAGATCAGTTCCTCCAAAGGAGACGATGCCTGACTCCTCGTGAAACTTGATAGGAGTCCCAGGATTCTTGTGGCACGTGGAAAGGGACCCTTGGTCTCCCGCCTCAGCTGGAGAGGCGTCCCAATTGCCCTGCCAAGCCTCGAGGAGAATCCCGAGTTGTCCCTCGCAACTAGGCAGGAGTCCTGACGTGGCTGAACAAACACATGGGTGGAAGGGCCATCCCCGTCGAAACTCGAGAATATACCCCAGGTTCCCGCTGCAACTCGAGAAAAACCATGAGACTTCCCCCTCGCCGCGAGATGAGGCCCGATTCCCCTGCACTGCGTGCACAGCAATTCCGTGTTGCACATCACACATGAAAGGAGCCTTGATTTCCTTGATGGCACTCCAGAGAAACCCCAAGAACACTGTTTCAAGGCTAGAGGGATCCTGAGGTCACTGTAGCAAAACGAAAGAGCTCCGTGGGCCAAAAATCAACTCGAGATGAGAGGTTAGTCCCTGGCTTCGACTCCAGAGGAATACCACCTTACCACAAGCACCTCAAGAGGAGGCTTCTCTCAGCTCTAGGTATGTGAGAGGGACCCTGAGTTTGCGGCCTCAAGTGGAATGGACACCGCGATGCCCTGACACGAAATAAGGCTGGATATCCCTGCAGTGACTTGAATGCAGGCTCGTCTTGCATCTCCCAAGATGAAAGGATGTCTGAATCCCCTGTGGAGACCACAGAGAAAGACCTAGTTCCCCACCTCATCGCGACCGGAGGCCTCACATCCTTTGAAAACTCCAGAAGTACGCGGAGATCAGTGCCTCCAAAGGAGACGATGCCTGACTCCTCGTGAAACTTGATAGGAGTCCCAGGATTCCTGTGGCACGTGGAAAGGGACCCTTGGTCTCCCGCCTCAGCTGGAGAGCCGTTCCAATTGCCCTGCCAAGCCTCGAGGAGAATCCCGAGTTGTCCCTCGCAACTAGGCAGAGGTCCTGACGTGGCTGAACAAACACGTGGGTGGAAGGGCCATCCCCGTCGTAACTCGAGAATATACCCCAGGTTCCCGCCGCAACTCGAGAAAAACCATGAGACTTCCCCCTCGCCGCGAGATGAGGCCCGATTCCCCTGCACTGCGTGCAGAGCAATTCCGTCTTGCACATCACACATGAAAGGAGCCTTCATTTCCTTGATGGCACTCCAGAGAAACCCCAAGAACACTGTTTCAAGGCTAGAGGGATCCTGAGGTCACTGTAGCAACACGAAAGAGCTCCGTGGGCCAAAAATCAACTCGAGATGAGAGGTTAGTCCCTGGCTTCGACTCCAGAGGAATACCACCTTACCACAAGCACCTCAAGAGGAGGCTTCTCTCAGCTCTAGGTATGTGAGAGGGACCCTGAGTTTGCGGCCTCAAGTGGAATGGACACCGCGATGCCCTGACGCGAAATAAGGCTGGATATCCCTGCAGTGACTTGAATGCAGGCTCGTCTTGCCTCTCCCAAGATGAAAGGATGTCTGAATCCCCTGTGGAGACCACAGAGAAAGACCTAGTTCCCCACCTCATCGCGACCGGAGGCCTCACATCCTTTGAAAACTCCAGAGGTACGCGGAGATCAGTGCCTCCAAAGGAGACGATGCCTGACTCCTCGTGAAACTTGATAGGAGTCCCAGGATTCCTGTGGCACGTGGAAAGGGACCCTTGGTCTCCCGCCTCAGCTGGAGAGGCGTCCCAATTGCCTTGCCAAGCCTCGAGGAGAATCCCGAGTTGTGTCTCGCAACTAGGCAAGAGTCCTGACGTGGCTGAACAAACACGTGTGTGGAAGGGCCATCCCCGTCGTAACTCGAGAATATACCCCAGGTTCCCGCCGCAACTCGAGAAAAACCATGAGACTTCCCCCTCGCCACGAGATGAGGCCCGATTCCCCTGCACTGCGTGCACAGCAATTCTGTGTTGCACATCACACATGAAAGGAGCCTTGATTTCCTTCATGGCACTCCAGAGAAACCCCAAGAACACTGTTTCAAGGCTAGAGGGATCCTGAGGTCACTGTAGCAACACGATAGAACTCTGTGGACCAAAAATCAACTCGAGATGAGAGGTAAGTCCCTGGCTTCGACTCCAGAGGAATACCACCTTACCAGAAGCACCTCAAGAGGTGGCTTCTCTCAGCTCTAGGTATGTGAGAGGGACCCTGAGTTTGCGGCCTCAAGTGGAATGGACACCGCGATGCTCTGACTCGAAATAAGGCCGGATATCCCTGCAGTGACTTGAATGCAGGTTCGTCTTGCATCTCCCAAGAAGAAAGGATGTCTGAATCCCCTGTGGAGACCACAGAGAAACACCTAGTTCCCCACCTCATCGCGACCGGAGGCCTCACATCCTTTGAAAACTCCAGAGGTACGCGGAGATCAGTGCCTCCAAAGGAGACGATGCCTGACTCCTCGTGAAACTTGATAGGAGTCCCAGGATTCTTGTGGCACGTGGAAAGGGACCCTTGGTCTCCCGCCTCAGCTGGAGAGGCGTCCCAATTGCCCTGCCAAGCCTCGAGGAGAATCCCGAGTTGTCCCTCGCAACTAGGCAGGAGTCCTGACGTGGCTGAACAAACACATGGGTGGAAGGGCCATCCCCGTCGAAACTCGAGAATATACCCCAGGTTCCCGCTGCAACTCGAGAAAAACCATGAGACTTCCCCCTCGCCGCGAGATGAGGCCCGATTCCCCTGCACTGCGTGCAGAGCAATTCCGTGTTGCACATCACACATGAAAGGAGCCTTGATTTCCTTGATGGCACTCCAGAGAAACCCCAAGAACACTGTTTCAAGGCTAGAGGGATCCTGAGGTCACTGTAGCAAAACGAAAGAGCTCCGTGGACCAAAAATCAACTCGAGATGAGAGGTTAGTCCCTGGCTTCGACTCCAGAGGAATACCACCTTACCACAAGCACCTCAAGAGGAGGCTTCTCTCAGCTCTAGGTATGTGAGAGGGACCCTGAGTTTGCGGCCTCAAGTGGAATGGACACCGCGATGCCCTGACACGAAATAAGGCTGGATATCCCTGCAGTGACTTGAATGCAGGCTCGTCTTGCATCTCCCAAGATGAAAGGATGTCTGAATCCCCTGTGGAGACCACAGAGAAAGACCTAGTTCCCCACCTCATCGCGACCGGAGGCCTCACATCCTTTGAAAACTCCAGAAGTACGCGGAGATCAGTGCCTCCAAAGGAGACGATGCCTGACTCCTCGTGAAACTTGATAGGAGTCCCAGGATTCCTGTGGCACGTGGAAAGGGACCCTTGGTCTCCCGCCTCAGCTGGAGAGGCGTTCCAATTGCCCTGCCAAGCCTCGAGGAGAATCCCGAGTTGTCCCTCGCAACTAGGCAGAGGTCATGACGTGGCTGAACAAACACGTGGGTGGAAGGGCCATCCCCGTCGTAACTCGAGAATATACCCCAGGTTCCCGCCGCAACTCGAGAAAAACCATGAGACTTCCCCCTCGCCGCGAGATGAGGCCCGATTCCCCTGCACTGCGTGCAGAGCAATTCCGTGTTGCACATCACACATGAAAGGAGCCTTCATTTCCTTGATGGCACTCCAGAGAAACCCCAAGAACACTGTTTCAAGGCTAGAGGGATCCTGAGGTCACTGTAGCAACACGAAAGAGCTCCGTGGGCCAAAAATCAACTCGAGATGAGAGGTTAGTCCCTGGCTTCGACTCCAGAGGAATACCACCTTACCACAAGCACCTCAAGAGGAGGCTTCTCTCAGCTCTAGGTATGTGAGAGGGACCCTGAGTTTGCGGCCTCAAGTGGAATGGACACCGCGATGCCCTGACGCGAAATAAGGCTGGATATCCCTGCAGTGACTTGAATGCAGGCTCGTCTTGCCTCTCCCAAGATGAAAGGATGTCTGAATCCCCTGTGGAGACCACAGAGAAAGACCTAGTTCCCCACCTCATCGCGACCGGAGGCCTCACATCCTTTGAAAACTCCAGAGGTACGCGGAGATCAGTGCCTCCAAAGGAGACGATGCCTGACTCCTCGTGAAACTTGATAGGAGTCCCAGGATTCCTGTGGCACGTGGAAAGGGACCCTTGGTCTCCCGCCTCAGCTGGAGAGGCGTCCCAATTGCCTTGCCAAGCCTCGAGGAGAATCCCGAGTTGTGTCTCGCAACTAGGCAAGAGTCCTGACGTGGCTGAACAAACACGTGTGTGGAAGGGCCATCCCCGTCGTAACTCGAGAATATACCCCAGGTTCCCGCCGCAACTCGAGAAAAACCATGAGACTTCCCCCTCGCCACGAGATGAGGCCCGATTCCCCTGCACTGCGTGCACAGCAATTCTGTGTTGCACATCACACATGAAAGGAGCCTTGATTTCCTTCATGGCACTCCAGAGAAACCCCAAGAACACTGTTTCAAGGCTAGAGGGATCCTGAGGTCACTGTAGCAACACGATAGAACTCTGTGGACCAAAAATCAACTCGAGATGAGAGGTAAGTCCCTGGCTTCGACTCCAGAGGAATACCACCTTACCAGAAGCACCTCAAGAGGTGGCTTCTCTCAGCTCTAGGTATGTGAGAGGGACCCTGAGTTTGCGGCCTCAAGTGGAATGGACACCGCGATGCTCTGACTCGAAATAAGGCCGGATATCCCTGCAGTGACTTGAATGCAGGTTCGTCTTGCATCTCCCAAGAAGAAAGGATGTCTGAATCCCCTGTGGAGACCACAGAGAAACACCTAGTTCCCCACCTCATCGCGACCGGAGGCCTCACATCCTTTGAAAACTCCAGAGGTACGCGGAGATCAGTGCCTCCAAAGGAGACGATGCCTGACTCCTCGTGAAACTTGATAGGAGTCCCAGGATTCTTGTGGCACGTGGAAAGGGACCCTTGGTCTCCCGCCTCAGCTGGAGAGGCGTCCCAATTGCCCTGCCAAGCCTCGAGGAGAATCCCGAGTTGTCCCTCGCAACTAGGCAGGAGTCCTGACGTGGCTGAACAAACACATGGGTGGAAGGGCCATCCCCGTCGAAACTCGAGAATATACCCCAGGTTCCCGCTGCAACTCGAGAAAAACCATGAGACTTCCCCCTCGCCGCGAGATGAGGCCCGATTCCCCTGCACTGCGTGCAGAGCAATTCCGTGTTGCACATCACACATGAAAGGAGCCTTGATTTCCTTGATGGCACTCCAGAGAAACCCCAAGAACACTGTTTCAAGGCTAGAGGGATCCTGAGGTCACTGTAGCAAAACGAAAGAGCTCCGTGGGCCAAAAATCAACTGGAGATGAGAGGTTAGTCCCTGGCTTCGACTCCAGAGGAATACCACCTTACCACAAGCACCTCAAGAGGAGGCTTCTCTCAGCTCTAGGTATGTGAGAGGGACCCTGAGTTTGCGGCCTCAAGTGGAATGGACACCGCGATGCCCTGACACGAAATAAGGCTGGATATCCCTGCAGTGACTTGAATGCAGGCTCGTCTTGCATCTCCCAAGATGAAAGGATGTCTGAATCCCCTGTGGAGACCACAGAGAAAGACCTAGTTCCCCACCTCATCGCGACCGGAGGCCTCACATCCTTTGAAAACTCCAGAAGTACGCGGAGATCAGTGCCTCCAAAGGAGACGATGCCTGACTCCTCGTGAAACTTGATAGGAGTCCCAGGATTCCTGTGGCACGTGGAAAGGGACCCTTGGTCTCCCGCCTCAGCTGGAGAGGCGTTCCAATTGCCCTGCCAAGCCTCGAGGAGAATCCCGAGTTGTCCCTCGCAACTAGGCAGAGGTCATGACGTGGCTGAACAAACACGTGGGTGGAAGGGCCATCCCCGTCGTAACTCGAGAATATACCCCAGGTTCCCGCCGCAACTCGAGAAAAACCATGAGACTTCCCCCTCGCCGCGAGATGAGGCCCGATTCCCCTGCACTGCGTGCAGAGCAATTCCGTGTTGCACATCACACATGAAAGGAGCCTTCATTTCCTTGATGGCACTCCAGAGAAACCCCAAGAACACTGTTTCAAGGCTAGAGGGATCCTGAGGTCACTGTAGCAACACGAAAGAGCTCCGTGGGCCAAAAATCAACTCGAGATGAGAGGTTAGTCCCTGGCTTCGACTCCAGAGGAATACCACCTTACCACAAGCACCTCAAGAGGAGGCTTCTCTCAGCTCTAGGTATGTGAGAGGGACCCTGAGTTTGCGGCCTCAAGTGGAATGGACACCGCGATGCCCTGACGCGAAATAAGGCTGGATATCCCTGCAGTGACTTGAATGCAGGCTCGTCTTGCCTCTCCCAAGATGAAAGGATGTCTGAATCCCCTGTGGAGACCACAGAGAAAGACCTAGTTCCCCACCTCATCGCGACCGGAGGCCTCACATCCTTTGAAAACTCCAGAGGTACGCGGAGATCAGTGCCTCCAAAGGAGACGATGCCTGACTCCTCGTGAAACTTGATAGGAGTCCCAGGATTCCTGTGGCACGTGGAAAGGGACCCTTGGTCTCCCGCCTCAGCTGGAGAGGCGTCCCAATTGCCTTGCCAAGCCTCGAGGAGAATCCCGAGTTGTCCCTCGCAACTAGGCAGGAGTCCTGACGTGGCTGAACAAACACGTGGGTGGAAGGGCCATCCCCGTCGTAACTCGAGAATATACCCCAGGTTCCCGCCGCAACTCGAGAAAAACCATGAGACTTCCCCCTCGATGCGAGATGAGGCCCGATTCCCCTGTATTGCGTGCAGAGCAATTCCGTCTTGCACATCACACATGAAAGGAGCCTTGATTTCCTTGATGGCACTCCAGAGAAACCCCAAGAACACTGTTTCAAGGATAGAGGGATCCTGAGGTCACTGTAGCAACACGAAAGAACTCTGTGGACCAAAAATCAACTCGAAAAGAGAGGTTAGTCCCTGGATTCGTCTCCAGAGGAATACCACCTTACCACAAGCACCTCAAGAGGAGGCTTCTCTCAGCTCTAGGTATGTGAGAGGGACCCTGAGTTTGCGGCCTCAAGTGGAATGGACACCGCGATGCCCTGACTCGAAATAAGGCCGGATATCCCTGCAGTGACTTCAATGCAGGCTCGTCTTGCATCTCCCACGACGAAAGGATGTCTGAATCCCCTGTGGAAAGCACAGAGAAAGACTTAGTTCCCCACCTCATCGCGACCGATAGCCTCACATCCTTTGAAAACTCCAGAGGTATGCGGAGATCAGTGCCTACAAAGGAGACGATGCCTGACTCCTCGTGAAACTTGATAGGAGACCCAGGATTCCTGTGGCACTTGGAAAGGGACACGTGGTCTCCCGCCTCAGCTGGAGAGGCGTCCCAATTGCCCTGCCAAGCCTCGAGGAGAATCCAGAGTTGTCCCTCGCAACTAGGCAGGAGTCCTGACGTGGCTGAACAAACACGTGGGTGGAAGGGCCATCCCCGTCGTAACTCGAGAATATACCCCAGGTTCCCGCCGCAACTCGAGAAAAACCATGAGACTTCCCCCTCGCTGCGAGATGAGGCTCGATTCCCCTGCACTGCGTGCAGAGCAATTCCGTGTTGCACATCACACATGAAAGGAGCCTTGATTTCCTTGATGGCACTCCAGAGATACCCCCAAGAACACTGTTTCAAGGCTAGAGGGATCCTGAGGTCACTGTAGCAACACGAAAGAGTTCCGTGGGCCAAAAATCAACTCGAGATGAGAGGTTAGTCCCTGGCTTCGACTCCAGAGGAATACCACCTTACCACAAGCACCTCAAGAGGAGGCTTCTCTCAGCTCTAGGTATGTGAGAGGGACCCTCAGTTTGCGGCCTCAAGTGGAATGGACACCGCGATGCCCTGACGCGAAATAAGGCCGGATATCCCTGCAGTGACTTGAATGCAGGCTCGTCTTGCATCTCCCAAGACGAAAGGATGTCTGAATCCCCTGTGGAGAACACAGAGAAAGACCTAGTTCCCCACCTCATCGCGACCGGAGGCCTCACATCCTTTGAAAACTCCAGAGGTACGCGGAGATCAGTGCCTCCAAAGGAGACGATGCCTGACTCCTCGTGAAACTTGATAGGAGTCCCAGGATTCCTGTGGCACGTGGAAAGGGACACTTGGTCTCCCGCCTCAGCTGGAGAGGCGTCCCAATTGCCTTGCCAAGCCTCGAGGAGAATCCCGAGTTGTGTCTCGCAACTATGCAAGAGTCCTGACGTCGCTGAAGAAACACGTGGGTGGAAGGGCCATCCCCGTCGTAACTCGAGAATATACCCCAGGTTCCCGCCGCAACTCGACAAAAACCATGAGACTTCCCCCTCGATGCGAGATGAGGCCCGATTCCCCTGCACTGCGTGCAGAGCAATTCCGTCTTGCACATCACACATGAAAGGAGCCTTGATTTCCTTGATGGCACTCCAGAGAAACCCCAAGAACACTGTTTCAAGGCTAGAGGGATCCTGAGGTCACTGTAGCAACACGAAAGAGCTCCGTGGACCAAGAATCAACACGAGATGAGAGGTTAGTCCCTGGCTTCGACTCCTGAGGAATACCACCTTACCACAAGCACCTCAAGAGGAGGCTTCTCTCAGCTCTAGGTATGTGAGAGGGATCCTGAGTTTGCGGCCTCAAGTGGAATGGACACCGCGATGCCCTGACTCGAAATAAGGCTGGATATCCCTGCAGTGACTTGAATGCAGGCTCGTCTTGCATCTCCCAAGAAGAAAGGATGTCTGAATCCCCTGTGGAGATCACAGAGAAACACCGAGTTCCCCACCTCATCCCGACCGGAGGCCTCACATCCTTTGAAAACCACAGAGGTACGCGGAGATCAGTGCCTCCAAAGGAGACGATGCCTGACTCCTCGTGAAACTTGATAGGAGTCCCAGGATTCCTGTGGCACGTGGAAAGGGACCCTTGGGCTCCCGCCTCAGCTGGAGAGGCGTCCCAATTGCTCTGCCAAGCCTCGAGGAGAATCCCGAGTTGTGTCTCGCAACTAGGCAAGAGTCCTGACGTGGCTGAACAAACTCGTGTGTGGAAGGGCCATCCCCGTCGTAACTCGAGAATATACCCCAGGTTCCCGCCGCAACTCGAGATAAACCATGAGACTTCCCCCTCGCCGCGAGATGAGGCCCGATTCCCCTGCACTGCGTGCAGAGCAATTCTGTTTTGCACATCACACATGAAAGGAGCCTTGATTTCCTTCATGGCATTCCAGAGACACCCCAAGAACACTGTTTCAAGGCTAGAGGGATCCTGAGGTCACTGTAGCAACACGAAAGAGCTCCGTGGACCAAAAATCAACTCGAGATGAGAGGTTAGTCCCGGGCTTCGACTCCAGAGGAATACCACCTTACCACAAGCCCCTCAAGAGGAGGCTTCTCTCAGCTCTAGGTATGTGAGAAGGACCCTGAGTTTGTGGCCTCAAGTGGAATGGACACCGCGATGCCCTGATTCGAAATAAGGCCGGATATCCCTGCAGTGACTTGAATGCAGGCTCGTCTTGCATCTCCCAAGACGAAAGGGTGTCTGAATCCCCTGTGGAGACGACAGAGAAAGACCTAGTTCCCCACCTCATCGCGACAGGAGGCCTCAAATTCTTTGAAAACTCCAGACGTATGCGGAGATCAGTGCCTCCAAAGGAGACGATGCCTGACTCCTCGTGAAACTTGATAGGAGACCCAGGATTCCTGTGGCACGTGGAAAGGGACACTTGGTCTCCCGTCTCAGCTGGAGAGGCGTCCCAATTGCCCTGCAAAGCCTCGAGGAGAATCCCGAGTTGTCCCTCGCAACTAGGCAGGAGTCCTGACGTCGCTGAAGAAACACGTGGGTGGAAGGGCCATCCCCGTCGTAACTCGAGAATATACCCCAGGTTCCCGCCGCAACTCGAGAAAAACCATGAGACTTCCCCCTCGCCGCGAGATGAGGCCCGATTTCCCTGCACTGCGTGCAGAGCAATTCCGTGTTGCACATCACACATGAAAGGAGCCTTGATTTCCTTGATGGCACTCCAGAGAAACCCCAAGAACACTGTTTCAAGGCTAGAGGGATCCTGAGGTCACTGTAGCAACACGAAAGAGCTCCGTGGACCAAGAATCAACACGAGATGAGAGGTTAGTCCCTGGCTTCGACTTCTGACGAATACCACCTTACCACAAGCACCTCAAGAGGAGGCTTCTCTCAGCTCTAGGTATGTGAGAGGGATCCTGAGTTTGCGGCCTCAAGTGGAATGGACACCGCGATGCCCTGACTCGAAATAAGGCCGGATATCCCTGCAGTGACTTCAATGCAGGCTCGTCTAGCATCTCCCAAGAAGAAAGGATGTCTGAATCCCCTGTGGAGACCACAGAGAAAGACCTAGTTCCCCACCTCACCGCGACCGGAGGCCTCACATCCTTTGAAAACTCCAGAGGTACGCGGAGATCAGTGCCTCCAAAGGAGACGATGCCTGACTCCTCGTGAAACTTGATAGGAGTCCCAGGATTCCTGTGGCACGTGGCAAGGGACCCTTGGTCTCCCGCCTCAGCTGGAGAGGCGTCCCAATTGCCTTGCCAAGCCTCGAGGAGAATCCCGAGTTGTGTCTCGCAACTATGCAAGAGTCCTGACGTCGCTGAAGAAACACGTGGGTGGAAGGGCCATCCCCGTCGTAACTCGAGAATATACCCCAGGTTCCCGCCGCAACTCGACAAAAACCATGAGACTTCCCCCTCGCCGCGAGATGAGGCCCGATTCCCCTGCACTGCATGCAGAGCAATTCTGTGTTGCACATCACACATGAAAGGAGCCTTGATTTCCTTGATGGCACTCCAGAGAAACCCCAAGAACACTGTTTCAAGGCTAGAGGGATCCTGAGGTCACTGTAGCACCACGAAAGAGCTCCGTGGACCAAGAATCAACACGAGATGAGAGGTTAGTCCCTGGCTTCGACTCCTGAGGAATACCACCTTACCACAAGCACCTCAAGAGGAGGCTTCTCTCAGCACTAGGTATGTGAGAGGGATCCTGAGTTTGCGGCCTCAAGTGGAATGGAAACCGCGATGCCCTGACTCGAAATAAGGCCGGATATCCCTGCAGTGACTTGAATGCAGGCTCGTCTTGCATCTCCCAAGAAGAAAGGATGTCTGAATCCCCTGTGGAGATCACAGAGAAACACCGAGTTCCCCACCTCATCGCGACCGGAGGCCTCACATCCTTTGAAAACCACAGAGGTACGCGGAGATCAGTGCCTCCAAAGGAGACGATGCCTGACTCCTCGTGAAACTTGATAGGAGTCCCAGGATTCCTGTGGCACGTGGAAAGGGACACTTGGTCTCCCGCCTCAGCTGAGAGGCGTCCCAATTGCCTTGCCAAGCCTCGAGGAGAATCCCGAGTTGTGTCTCGCAACTAGGCAAGAGTCCTGACGTGGCTGAACAAACACGTGTGTGGAAGGGCCATCCCCGTCGTAACTCGAGAATATACCCCAGGTTCCCGCCGCAACTCGAGAAAAACCATGAGACTTCCCCCTCGATGCGAGATGAGGCCCGATTCCCCTGCACTGCGTGCAGAGCAATTCCGTGTTGCACATCACACATGAAAGGAGCCTTGATTTCCTTGATGGCACTCCAAAGAAACCCCAAGAACACTGTTTCAAGGCTAGAGGGATGCTGAGGTCACTGTAGCAACACGAAAGAGCTCCGTGGACCAAGAATCAACACGAGATGAGAGGGTAGTCCCTGGCTTCGACTCCTGAGGAATACCACCTTACCACAAGCACCTCAAGAGGAGGCTTCTCTCAGCTCTAGGTATGTGAGAGGGACCCTGAGTTTGAGGCCTCAAGTGGAATGGACACCGCGATGCCCTGACTCGAAATAAGGCCGGATATCCCTGCAGTGACTTGAATGCAGGCTCGTCTTGCATCTCCCAAGAAGAAAGGATGTCTGAATCCCCTGTGAAGACCACAGAGAAACACCTAGTTCCCCACCTCATCGCGACCGGAGGCCTCACATCCTTTGAAAACTCCAGAGGTATGCAGAGATCAGTGCCTCCAAAGGAGACGATGCCTGACTCCTCGTGAAACTTGATAGGAGTCCCAGGATTCTTGTGGCACGTGGAAAGGGACCCTTGGTCTCCCGCCTCAGCTGGAGAGGCATTCCAATTGCCCTGCCAAGCCTCGAGGAGAATCCCGAGTTGTCCCTCGCAACTAGGCAGGAGCCCTGACGTCGCTGAAGAGACACGTGGGTGGAAGGGCCATCCCCGTCGTAACTCAAGAATATACCCCAGGTTCCCGCCGCAACTCGAGAAAAACCATGAGACTTCCCCCTCGATGCGAGATGAGGCCCGATTCCCCTGTATTGCGTGCAGAGCAATTCCGTCTTGCACATCACACATGAAAGGAGCCTTGATTTCCTTGATGGCACTCCAGAGAAACCCCAAGAACACTGTTTCAAGGATAGAGGGATCCTGAGGTCACTGTAGCAACACGAAAGAACTCTGTGGACCAAAAATCAACTCGAAAAGAGAGGTTAGTCCCTGGATTCGTCTCCAGAGGAATACCACCTTACCACAAGCACCTCAAGAGGAGGCTTCTCTCAGCTCTAGGTATGTGAGAGGGACCCTGAGTTTGCGGCCTCAAGTGGAATGGACACCGCGATGCCCTGACTCGAAATAAGGCCGGATATCCCTGCAGTGACTTCAATGCAGGCTCGTCTTGCATCTCCCACGACGAAAGGATGTCTGAATCCCCTGTGGAAAGCACAGAGAAAGACTTAGTTCCCCACCTCATCGCGACCGATAGCCTCACATCCTTTGAAAACTCCAGAGGTACGCGGAGATCAGTGCCTACAAAGGAGACGATGCCTGACTCCTCGTGAAACTTGATAGGAGACCCAGGATTCCTGTGGCACTTGGAAAGGGACACGTGGTCTCCCGCCTCAGCTGGAGAGGCGTCCCAATTGCCCTGCCAAGCCTCGAGGAGAATCCAGAGTTGTCCCTCGCAACTAGGCAGGAGTCCTGACGTGGCTGAACAAACACGTGGGTGGAAGGGCCATCCCCGTCGTAACTCGAGAATATACCCCAGGTTCCCGCCGCAACTCGAGAAAAACCATGAGACTTCCCCCTCGCTGCGAGATGAGGCTCGATTCCCCTGCACTGCGTGCAGAGCAATTCCGTCTTGCACATCACACATGAAAGGAGCCTTGATTTCCTTGATGGCACTCCAGAGATACCCCAAGAACACTGTTTCAAGGCTAGAGGGATCCTGAGGTCACTGTAGCAACACGAAAGAGTTCCGTGGGCCAAAAATCAACTCGAGATGAGAGGTTAGTCCCTGGCTTCGACTCCAGAGGAATACCACCTTACCACAAGCACCTCAAGAGGAGGCTTCTCTCAGCTCTAGGTATGTGAGAGGGACACTCAGTTTGCGGCCTCAAGTGGAATGGACACCGCGATGCCCTGACGCGAAATAAGGCCGGATATCCCTGCAGTGACTTGAATGCAGGCTCGTCTTGCATCTCCCAAGACGAAAGGATGTCTGAATCCCCTGTGGAGA
Source organism: Cervus elaphus (assembly GCF_910594005.1). Classification (NCBI taxonomy): domain Eukaryota; kingdom Metazoa; phylum Chordata; class Mammalia; order Artiodactyla; family Cervidae; genus Cervus; species Cervus elaphus. The sequence continues at coordinate 6,610,949 of NC_057834.1, read as the reverse complement.
ACACAGAGAAAGACCTAGTTCCCCACCTCATCGCGACCGGAGGCCTCACATCCTTTGAAAACTCCAGAGGTACGCGGAGATCAGTGCCTCCAAAGGAGACGATGCCTGACTCCTCGTGAAACTTGATAGGAGTCCCAGGATTCCTGTGGCACGTGGAAAGGGACCCTTGGTCTCCCGCCTCAGCTGGAGAGGCGTCCCAATTGCCTTGCCAAGCCTCGAGGAGAATCCCGAGTTGTGTCTCGCAACTATGCAAGAGTCCTGACGTCGCTGAAGAAACACGTGGGTGGAAGGGCCATCCCCGTCGTAACTCGAGAATATACCCCAGGTTCCCGCCGCAACTCGACAAAAACCATGAGACTTCCCCCTCGCCGCGAGATGAGGCCCGATTCCCCTGCACTGCGTGCAGAGCAATTCCGTCTTGCACATCACACATGAAAGGAGCCTTGATTTCCTTGATGGCACTCCAGAGAAACCCCAAGAACACTGTTTCAAGGCTAGAGGGATCCTGAGGTCACTGTAGCAACACGAAAGAGCTCCGTGGACCAAGAATCAACACGAGATGAGAGGTTAGTCCCTGGCTTCGACTCCTGAGGAATACCACCTTACCACAAGCACCTCAAGAGGAGGCTTCTCTCAGCTCTAGGTATGTGAGAGGGATCCTGAGTTTGCGGCCTCAAGTGGAATGGAAACCGCGATGCCCTGACTCGAAATAAGGCCGGATATCCCTGCAGTGACTTGAATGCAGGCTCGTCTTGCATCTCCCAAGAAGAAAGGATGTCTGAATCCCCTGTGGAGATCACAGAGAAACACCGAGTTCCCCACCTCATCGCGACCGGAGGCCTCACATCCTTTGAAAACCACAGAGGTACGCGGAGATCAGTGCCTCCAAAGGAGACGATGCCTGACTCCTCGTGAAACTTGATAGGAGTCCCAGGATTCCTGTGGCACGTGGAAAGGGACACTTGGTCTCCCGCCTCAGCTGAGAGGCGTCCCAATTGCCTTGCCAAGCCTCGAGGAGAATCCCGAGTTGTGTCTCGCAACTAGGCAAGAGTCCTGACGTGGCTGAACAAACACGTGTGTGGAAGGGCCATCCCCGTCGTAACTCGAGAATATACCCCAGGTTCCCGCCGCAACTCGAGAAAAACCATGAGACTTCCCCCTCGATGCGAGATGAGGCCCGATTCCCCTGCACTGCGTGCAGAGCAATTCCGTGTTGCACATCACACATGAAAGGAGCCTTGATTTCCTTGATGGCACTCCAAAGAAACCCCAAGAACACTGTTTCAAGGCTAGAGGGATGCTGAGGTCACTGTAGCAACACGAAAGAGCTCCGTGGACCAAGAATCAACACGAGATGAGAGGGTAGTCCCTGGCTTCGACTCCTGAGGAATACCACCTTACCACAAGCACCTCAAGAGGAGGCTTCTCTCAGCTCTAGGTATGTGAGAGGGACCCTGAGTTTGAGGCCTCAAGTGGAATGGACACCGCGATGCCCTGACTCGAAATAAGGCCGGATATCCCTGCAGTGACTTGAATGCAGGCTCGTCTTGCATCTCCCAAGAAGAAAGGATGTCTGAATCCCCTGTGAAGACCACAGAGAAACACCTAGTTCCCCACCTCATCGCGACCGGAGGCCTCACATCCTTTGAAAACTCCAGAGGTATGCAGAGATCAGTGCCTCCAAAGGAGACGATGCCTGACTCCTCGTGAAACTTGATAGGAGTCCCAGGATTCTTGTGGCACGTGGAAAGGGACCCTTGGTCTCCCGCCTCAGCTGGAGAGGCATTCCAATTGCCCTGCCAAGCCTCGAGGAGAATCCCGAGTTGTCCCTCGCAACTAGGCAGGAGTCCTGACGTGGCTGAACAAACACGTGGGTGGAAGGGCCATCCCCGTCGTAACTCGAGAATATACCCCAGGTTCCCGCCGCAACTCGAGAAAAACCATGAGACTTCCCCCTCGATGCGAGATGAGGCCCGATTCCCCTGTATTGCGTGCAGAGCAATTCCGTCTTGCACATCACACATGAAAGGAGCCTTGATTTCCTTGATGGCACTCCAGAGAAACCCCAAGAACACTGTTTCAAGGATAGAGGGATCCTGAGGTCACTGTAGCAACACGAAAGAACTCTGTGGACCAAAAATCAACTCGAAAAGAGAGGTTAGTCCCTGGATTCGTCTCCAGAGGAATACCACCTTACCACAAGCACCTCAAGAGGAGGCTTCTCTCAGCTCTAGGTATGTGAGAGGGACCCTGAGTTTGCGGCCTCAAGTGGAATGGACACCGCGATGCCCTGACTCGAAATAAGGCCGGATATCCCTGCAGTGACTTCAATGCAGGCTCGTCTTGCATCTCCCACGACGAAAGGATGTCTGAATCCCCTGTGGAAAGCACAGAGAAAGACTTAGTTCCCCACCTCATCGCGACCGATAGCCTCACATCCTTTGAAAACTCCAGAGGTACGCGGAGATCAGTGCCTACAAAGGAGACGATGCCTGACTCCTCGTGAAACTTGATAGGAGACCCAGGATTCCTGTGGCACTTGGAAAGGGACACGTGGTCTCCCGCCTCAGCTGGAGAGGCGTCCCAATTGCCCTGCCAAGCCTCGAGGAGAATCCAGAGTTGTCCCTCGCAACTAGGCAGGAGTCCTGACGAGGCTGAACAAACACGTGGGTGGAAGGGCCATCCCCGTCGTAACTCGAGAATATACCCCAGGTTCCCGCCGCAACTCGAGAAAAACCATGAGACTTCCCCCTCGCTGCGAGATGAGGCTCGATTCCCCTGCACTGCGTGCAGAGCAATTCCGTCTTGCACATCACACATGAAAGGAGCCTTGATTTCCTTGATGGCACTCCAGAGATACCCCAAGAACACTGTTTCAAGGCTAGAGGGATCCTGAGGTCACTGTAGCAACACGAAAGAGTTCCGTGGGCCAAAAATCAACTCGAGATGAGAGGTTAGTCCCTGGCTTCGACTCCAGAGGAATACCACCTTACCACAAGCACCTCAAGAGGAGGCTTCTCTCAGCTCTAGGTATGTGAGAGGGACACTCAGTTTGCGGCCTCAAGTGGAATGGACACCGCGATGCCCTGACGCGAAATAAGGCCGGATATCCCTGCAGTGACTTGAATGCAGGCTCGTCTTGCATCTCCCAAGACGAAAGGATGTCTGAATCCCCTGTGGAGAACACAGAGAAAGACCTAGTTCCCCACCTCATCGCGACCGGAGGCCTCACATCCTTTGAAAACTCCAGAGGTACGCGGAGATCAGTGCCTCCAAAGGAGACGATGCCTGACTCCTCGTGAAACTTGATAGGAGTCCCAGGATTCCTGTGGCACGTGGAAAGGGACCCTTGGTCTCCCGCCTCAGCTGGAGAGGCGTCCCAATTGCCTTGCCAAGCCTCGAGGAGAATCCCGAGTTGTGTCTCGCAACTATGCAAGAGTCCTGACGTCGCTGAAGAAACACGTGGGTGGAAGGGCCATCCCCGTCGTAACTCGAGAATATACCCCAGGTTCCCGCCGCAACTCGACAAAAACCATGAGACTTCCCCCTCGCCGCGAGATGAGGCCCGATTCCCCTGCACTGCGTGCAGAGCAATTCCGTCTTGCACATCACACATGAAAGGAGCCTTGATTTCCTTGATGGCACTCCAGAGAAACCCCAAGAACACTGTTTCAAGGCTAGAGGGATCCTGAGGTCACTGTAGCAACACGAAAGAGCTCCGTGGACCAAGAATCAACACGAGATGAGAGGTTAGTCCCTGGCTTCGACTCCTGAGGAATACCACCTTACCACAAGCACCTCAAGAGGAGGCTTCTCTCAGCTCTAGGTATGTGAGAGGGATCCTGAGTTTGCGGCCTCAAGTGGAATGGACACCGCGATGCCCTGACTCGAAATAAGGCTGGATATCCCTGCAGTGACTTGAATGCAGGCTCGTCTTGCATCTCCCAAGAAGAAAGGATGTCTGAATCCCCTGTGGAGATCACAGAGAAACACCGAGTTCCCCACCTCATCGCGACCGGAGGCCTCACATCCTTTGAAAACCACAGAGGTACGCGGAGATCAGTGCCTCCAAAGGAGACGATGCCTGACTCCTCGTGAAACTTGATAGGAGTCCCAGGATTCCTGTGGCACGTGGAAAGGGACCCTTGGGCTCCCGCCTCAGCTGGAGAGGCGTCCCAATTGCCCTGCCAAGCCTCGAGGAGAATCCCGAGTTGTGTCTCGCAACTAGGCAAGAGTCCTGACGTGGCTGAACAAACTCGTGTGTGGAAGGGCCATCCCCGTCGTAACTCGAGAATATACCCCAGGTTCCCGCCGCAACTCGAGATAAACCATGAGACTTCCCCCTCGCCGCGAGATGAGGCCCGATTCCCCTGCACTGCGTGCAGAGCATTTCTGTTTTGCACATCACACATGAAAGGAGCCTTGATTTCCTTCATGGCATTCCAGAGAAACCCCAAGAACACTGTTTCAAGGCTAGAGGGATCCTGAGGTCACTGTAGCAACACGAAAGAGCTCCGTGGACCAAAAATCAACTCGAGATGAGAGGTTAGTCCCGGGCTTCGACTCCAGAGGAATACCACCTTACCACAAGCCCCTCAAGAGGAGGCTTCTCTCAGCTCTAGGTATGTGAGAAGGACCCTGAGTTTGTGGCCTCAAGTGGAATGGACACCGCGATGCCCTGATTCGAAATAAGGCCGGATATCCCTGCAGTGACTTGAATGCAGGCTCGTCTTGCATCTCCCAAGACGAAAGGGTGTCTGAATCCCCTGTGGAGACGACAGAGAAAGACCTAGTTCCCCACCTCATCGCGACAGGAGGCCTCAAATTCTTTGAAAACTCCAGACGTATGCGGAGATCAGTGCCTCCAAAGGAGACGATGCCTGACTCCTCGTGAAACTTGATAGGAGACCCAGGATTCCTGTGGCACGTGGAAAGGGACACTTGGTCTCCCGTCTCAGCTGGAGAGGCGTCCCAATTGCCCTGCAAAGCCTCGAGGAGAATCCCGAGTTGTCCCTCGAAACTAGGCAGGAGTCCTGACGTCGCTGAAGAAACACATGGGTGGAAGGGCCATCCCCGTCGTAACTCGAGAATATACCCCAGGTTCCCGCCGCAACTCGAGAAAAACCATGAGACTTCCCCCTCGCCGCGAGATGAGGCCCGATTTCCCTGCACTGCGTGCAGAGCAATTCCGTCTTGCACATCACACATGAAAGGAGCCTTGATTTCCTTCATGGCACTCCAGAGAAACCCCAAGAACACTGTTTCAAGGCTAGAGGGATCCTGAGGTCACTGTAGCAACACGAAAGAGCTCCGTGGACCAAGAATCAACACGAGATGAGAGGTTAGTCCCTGGCTTCGACTTCTGACGAATACCACCTTACCACAAGCACCTCAAGAGGAGGCTTCTCTCAGCTCTAGGTATGTGAGAGGGATCCTGAGTTTGCGGCCTCAAGTGGAATGGACACCGCGATGCCCTGACTCGAAATAACGCCGGATATCCCTGCAGTGACTTGAATGCAGGCTCGTCTTGCATCTCCCAAGAAGAAAGGATGTCTGAATCCCCTGTGGAGACCACAGAGAATCACCTAGTTCCCCACCTCATCGCGACCGGAGGCCTCACATCCTTTGAAAACTCCAGAGGTACGCGGAGATCAGTGCCTCCAAAGGAGACGATGCCTGACTCCTCGTGAAACTTGATAGGAGTCCCAGGATTCTTGTGGCACGTGGAAAGGGACCCTTGGTCTCCCGCCTCAGCTGGAGAGGCGTTCCAATTGCCCTGCCAAGCCTCGAGGAGAATCCCGAGTTGTCCCTCGCAACTAGGCAGGAGTCCTGACGTGGCTGAACAAACACGTGGTTGGAAGGGCCATCCCCGTCGTAACTCGAGAATATACCCCAGGTTCCCGCCGCAACTCGAGAAAAACCATGAGACTTCCCCCTCGCCGCGAGATGAGGCCCGATTCCCCTGTACTGCGTGCAGAGCAATTCCGTCTTGCACATCACACATGAAAGGAGCCTTGATTTCCTTGATGGCACTCCAGAGAAACCCCAAGAACACTGTTTCAAGGATAGAGGGATCCTGAGGTCACTGTAGCAACACAAAAGAACTCTGTGGACTAAAAATCAACTCGAAAAGAGAGGTTAGTCCCTGGATTCGTCTCCAGAGGAATACGACCTTACCACAAGCACCTCAAGAGGAGGCTTCTCTCAGCTCTAGGTATGTGAGAGGGACCCTCAGTTTGCGGCCTCAAGTGGAATGGACACCGCGATGCCCTGACTCGAAATAAGGCCAGATATCCCTGCAGTGACTTCAATGCAGGCTCGTCTTGCATCTCCCAGGACGAAAGGATGTCTGAATCCCCTGTGGAAAGCACAGAGAAAGACTTAGTTCCCCACCTCATCGCGACCGATAGCCTCACATCCTTTGAAAACTCCAGAGGTACGCGGAGATCAGTGCCTCCAAAGGAGACGATGCCTGACTCCTCGTGAAACTTGATAGGAGACCCAGGATTCCTGTGGCACTTGGAAAGGGACACTTGGTCTCCCTCCTCAGCTGGAGAGGCGTCCCAATTGCCCTGCCAAGCCTCGAGGAGAATCCAGAGTTGTCCCTCGCAACTAGGCAGGAGTCCTGACGTCGCTGAAGAAACACGTGGGTGGAAGGGCCATCCCCGTCGTAACTCGAGAATATACCCCAGGTTCCCGCCGCAACTCGAGAAAAACCATGAGACTTCCCACTCGCTGCGAGATGAGGCTCGATTCCCCTGCACTGCGTGCAGAGCAATTCCGTGTTGCACATCACACATGAAAGGAGCCTTGATTTCCTTGATGGCACTCCAGAGATACCCCAAGAACACTGTTTCAAGGCTAGAGGGATCCTGAGGTCACTGTAGCAACACGAAAGAGTTCCGTGGGCCAAAAATCAACTCGAGATGAGAGGTTAGTCCCTGGCTTCGACTCCAGAGGAATACCACCTTACCACAAGCACCTCAAGAGGAGGCTTCTCTCAGCTCTAGGTATGTGAGAGGGACCCTCAGTTTGCGGCCTCAAGTGGAATGGACACCGCGATGCCCTGACGCGAAATAAGGCCGGATATCCCTGCAGTGACTTGAATGCAGGCTCGTCTTGCATCTCCCAAGACGAAAGGATGTCTGAATCCCCTGTGGAGAACACAGAGAAAGACCTAGTTCCCCACCTCATCGCGACCGGAGGCCTCACATCCTTTGAAAACTCCAGAGGTACGCGGAGATCAGTGCCTCCAAAGGAGACGATGCCTGACTCCTCGTGAAACTTGATAGGAGTCCCAGGATTCCTGTGGCACGTGGAAAGGGACCCTTGGTCTCCCACCTCAGCTGGAGAGGCGTACCAATTGCCTTGCCAAGCCTCGAGGAGAATCCCGAGTTGTGTCTCGCAACTATGCAAGAGTCCTGATGTCGCTGAAGAAACACGTGGGTGGAAGGGCCATCCCCGTCGTAACTCGAGAATATACCCCAGGTTCCCGCCGCAACTCGAGAAAAACCATGAGACTTCCCCCTCGCCGCGAGATGAGGCCCGATTCCCCTGCACTGCGTGCAGAGCAATTCCGTCTTGCACATCACACATGAAAGGAGCCTTGATTTCCTTGATGGCACTCCAGAGAAACCCCAAGAACACTGTTTCAAGGCTAGAGGGATCCTGAGGTCACTGTAGCAACACGAAAGAGCTCCGTGGACCAAGAATCAACACGAGATGAGAGGTTAGTCCCTGGCTTCGACTCCTGAGGAATACCACCTTACCACAAGCACCTCAAGAGGAGGCTTCTCTCAGCTCTAGGTATGTGAGAGGGATCCTGAGTTTGCGGCCTCAAGTGGAATGGACACCGCGATGCCCTGACTCGAAATAAGGCCGGATATCCCTGCAGTGACTTGAATGCAGGCTCGTCTTGCATCTCCCAAGAAGAAAGGATGTCTGAATCCCCTGTGGAGATCACAGAGAAACACCGAGTTCCCCACCTCATCGCGACCGGAGGCCTCACATCCTTTGAAAACCACAGAGGTACGCGGAGATCAGTGCCTCCAAAGGAGACGATGCCTGACTCCTCGTGAAACTTGATAGGAGTCCCAGGATTCCTGTGGCACGTGGAAAGGGACACTTGGTCTCCCGCCTCAGCTGAGAGGCGTCCCAATTGCCTTGCCAAGCCTCGAGGAGAATCCCGAGTTGTGTCTCGCAACTAGGCAAGAGTCCTGACGTGGCTGAACAAACACGTGTGTGGAAGGGCCATCCCCGTCGTAACTCGAGAATATACCCCAGGTTCCCGCCGCAACTCGAGAAAAACCATGAGACTTCCCCCTCGATGCGAGATGAGGCCCGATTCCCCTGCACTGCGTGCAGAGCAATTCCGTCTTGCACATCACACATGAAAGGAGCCTTGATTTCCTTGATGGCACTCCAGAGAAACCCCAAGAACACTGTTTCAAGGCTAGAGGGATGCTGAGGTCACTGTAGCAACACGAAAGAGCTCCGTGGACCAAAAATCAACACGAGATGAGAGGTTAGTCCCTGGCTTCGACTCCTGAGGAATACCACCTTACCACAAGCACCTCAAGGGGAGGCTTCTCTCAGCTCTAGGTATGTGAGAAGGACCCTGAGTGTGTGGCCTCAAGTGGAATGGACACCGCGATGCCCTGACTCGAAATAAGGCCGGATATCCCTGCAGTGACTTGAATGCAGGCTCGTCTTGCATCTCCCAAGATGAAAGGATGTCTGAATCCTCTGTGGAGACCACAGAGAAAGACCTAGTTCCCCACCTCATCGCGACCGGAGGCCTCACATCCTTTGAAAACTCCAGAGGTACGCGGAGATCAGTGCCTCCAAAGGAGACGATGCCTGACTCCTCGTGAAACTTGATAGGAGTCCCAGGATTCCTGTGGCACGTGGAAAGGGACCCTTGGTCTCCCGCCTCAGCTGGAGAGGCGTCCCAATTGCCCTGCCAAGCCTCGAGGAGAATCCCGAGTTGTGTCTCGCAACTAGGCAAGAGTCCTGACGTGGCTGAACAAACTCGTGTGTGGAAGGGCCATCCCCGTCGTAACTCGAGAATATACCCCAGGTTCCCGCCGCAACTCGAGAAAAACCATGAGACTTCCCCCTCGCCGTGAGATGAGGCCCGATTCCCCTGCACTGCGTGCAGAGCAATTCTGTGTTGCACATCACACATGAAAGGAGCCTTGATTTCCTTCATGGCATTCCAGAGAAACCCCAAGAACACTGTTTCAAGGCTAGAGGGATCCTGAGGTCACTGTAGCAACACGAAAGAGCTCCGTGGACCAAAAATCAACTCGAGATGAGAGGTTAGTCCCGGGCTTCGACTCCAGAGGAATACCACCTTACCACAAGCCCCTCAAGAGGAGGCTTCTCTCAGCTCTAGGTATGTGAGAAGGACCCTGAGTGTGTGGCCTCAAGTGGAATGGACACCGCGATGCCCTGATTCGAAATAAGGCCGGATATCCCTGCAGTGACTTGAATGCAGGCTCGTCTTGCATCTCCCAAGACGAAAGGTTGTCTGAATCCCCTGTGGAGACGACAGAGAAACACCTAGTTCCCCACCTCATCGCGACCAGAGGCCTCACATACTTTGAAAACTCCAGAGGTACGCGGAGATCAGTGCCTCCAAAGGAGACGATGCCTGACTCCTCGTGAAACTTGATAGGAGTCCCAGGATTCTTGTGGCACGTGGAAAGGGACCCTTGGTCTCCCGCCTCAGCTGGAGAGGCGTCCCAATTGCCCTGCCAAGCCTCGAGGAGAATCCCGAGTTGTCCCTCGCAACTAGGCAGGAGTCCTGACGTGGCTGAACAAACACGTGGGTGGAAGGGCCATCCCCGTCGTAACTCGAGAATATACCCCAGGTTCCCGCCGCAACTCGAGAAAAACCATGAGACTTCCCCCTCGATGCGAGATGAGGCCCGATTCCCCTGTACTGCGTGCAGAGCAATTCCGTCTTGCACATCACACATGAAAGGAGCCTTGATTTCCTTGATGGCACTCCAGAGAAACCCCAAGAACACTGTTTCAAGGATAGAGGGATCCTGAGGTCACTGTAGCAACACAAAAGAACTCTGTGGACTAAAAATCAACTCGAAAAGAGAGGTTAGTCCCTGGATTCGTCTCCAGAGGAATACGACCTTACCACAAGCACCTCAAGAGGAGGCTTCTCTCAGCTCTAGGTATGTGAGAGGGACCCTCAGTTTGCGGCCTAAAGTGGAATGGACACCGCGATGCCCTGACTCGAAATAAGGCCGGATATCCCTGCAGTGACTTCAATGCAGGCTCGTCTTGCATCTCCCAGGACGAAAGGATGTCTGAATCCCCTGTGGAAAGCACAGAGAAAGACTTAGTTCCCCACCTCATCGCGACCGATAGCCTCACATCCTTTGAAAACTCCAGAGGTACGCGGAGATCAGTGCCTCCAAAGGAGACGATGCCTGACTCCTCGTGAAACTTGACAGGAGTCCCAGGATTCCTGTGGCACTTGGAAAGGGACACTTGGTCTCCCGCCTCAGCTGGAGAGGCGTCCCAATTGCCCTGCCAAGCCTCGAGGAGAATCCAGAGTTGTCCCTCGCAACTAGGCAGGAGTCCTGACGTCGCTGAAGAAACACGTGGGTGGAAGGGCCATCCCCGTCGTAACTCGAGAATATACCCCAGGTTCCCGCCGAAACTCGAGAAAAACCATGAGACTTCCCCCTCGATGCGAGATGAGGCCCGATTCCCCTGTACTGCGTGCAGAGCAATTCCATCTTGCACATCACACATGAAAGGAGCCTTGATTTCCTTGATGGCACTCCAGAGAAACCCTAAGAACACTGTTTCAAGGATAGAGGGATCCTGAGGTCACTGTAGCAACACGAAAGAGCTCCGTGGACCAAAAATCAACACGAGATGAGAGGTTAGTCCCTGGCTTCGACTCCTGAGGAATACCACCTTACCACAAGCACCTCAAGGGGAGGCTTCTCTCAGCTCTAGGTATGTGAGAAGGACCCTGAGTGTGTGGCCTCAAGTGGAATGGACACCGCGATGCCCTGACTCGAAATAAGGCTGGATATCCCTGCAGTGACTTGAATGCAGGCTCGTCTTGCATCTCCCAAGATGAAAGGATGTCTGAATCCTCTGTGGAGACCACAGAGAAAGACCTAGTTCCCCACCTCATCGCGACCGGAGGCCTCACATCCTTTGAAAACTCCAGAGGTACGCGGAGATCAGTGCCTCCAAAGGAGACGATGCCTGACTCCTCGTGAAACTTGATAGGAGTCCCAGGATTCCTGTGGCACGTGGAAAGGGACCCTTGGTCTCCCGCCTCAGCTGGAGAGGCGTCCCAATTGCCCTGCCAAGCCTCGAGGAGAATCCCGAGTTGTGTCTCGCAACTAGGCAAGAGTCCTGACGTGGCTGAACAAACTCGTGTGTGGAAGGGCCATCCCCGTCGTAACTCGAGAATATACCCCAGGTTCCCGCCGCAACTCGAGAAAAACCATGAGACTTCCCCCTCGCCGTGAGATGAGGCCCGATTCCCCTGCACTGCGTGCAGAGCAATTCTGTGTTGCACATCACACATGAAAGGAGCCTTGATTTCCTTCATGGCATTCCAGAGAAACCCCAAGAACACTGTTTCAAGGCTAGAGGGATCCTGAGGTCACTGTAGCAACACGAAAGAGCTCCGTGGACCAAAAATCAACTCGAGATGAGAGGTTAGTCCCGGGCTTCGACTCCAGAGGAATACCACCTTACCACAAGCACCTCAAGAGGAGGCTTCTCTCAGCTCTAGGTATGTGAGAAGGACCCTGAGTGTGTGGCCTCAAGTGGAATGGACACCGCGATGCCCTGATTCGAAATTAGGCCGGATATCCCTGCAGTGACTTGAATGCAGGCTCGTCTTGCATCTCCCAAGACTAAAGGTTGTCTGAATCCCCTGTGGAGACGACAGAGAAACACCTAGTTCCCCACCTCATCGCGACCGGAGGCCTCACATACTTTGAAAACTCCAGAGGTACGCGGAGATCAGTGCCTCCAAAGGAGACGATGCCTGACTCCTCGTGAAACTTGATAGGAGTCCCAGGATTCTTGTGGCACGTGGAAAGGGACCCTTGGTCTCCCGCCTCAGCTGGAGAGGCGTCCCAATTGCCCTGCCAAGCCTCGAGGAGAATCCCGAGTTGTCCCTCGCAACTAGGCAGGAGTCCTGACGTGGCTGAACAAACAAGTGGGTGGAAGGGCCATCCCCGTCGTAACTCGAGAATATACCCCAGGTTCCCGCCGCAACTCGAGAAAAACCATGAGACTTCCCCCTCGATGCGAGATGAGGCCCGATTCCCCTGTACTGCGTGCAGAGCAATTCCGTCTTGCACATCACACATGAAAGGAGCCTTGATTTCCTTGATGGCACTCCAGAGAAACCCCAAGAACACTGTTTCAAGGATAGAGGGATCCTGAGGTCACTGTAGCAACACAAAAGAACTCTGTGGACTAAAAATCAACTCGAAAAGAGAGGTTAGTCCCTGGATTCGTCTCCAGAGGAAAACGACCTTACCACAAGCACCTCAAGAGGAGGCTTCTCTCAGCTCTAGGTATGTGAGAGGGACCCTCAGTTTGCGGCCTAAAGTGGAATGGACACCGCGATGCCTTGACTCGAAATAAGGCCGGATATCCCTGCAGTGACTTCAATGCAGGCTCGTCTTGCATCTCCCAGGACGAAAGGATGTCTGAATCCCCTGTGGAAAGCACAGAGAAAGACTTAGTTCCCCACCTCATCGCGACCGATAGCCTCACATCCTTTGAAAACTCCAGAGGTACGCGGAGATCAGTGCCTCCAAAGGAGACGATGCCTGACTCCTCGTGAAACTTGACAGGAGTCCCAGGATTCCTGTGGCACTTGGAAAGGGACACTTGGTCTCCCGCCTCAGCTGGAGAGGCGTCCCAATTGCCCTGCCAAGCCTCGAGGAGAATCCAGAGTTGTCCCTCGCAACTAGGCAGGAGTCCTGACGTCGCTGAAGAAACACGTGGGTGGAAGGGCCATCCCCGTCGTAACTCGAGAATATACCCCATGTTCCCGCCGCAACTCGAGAAAAACCATGAGACTTCCCCCTCGATGCGAGATGAGGCCCGATTCCCCTGTACTGCGTGCAGAGCAATTCCATCTTGCACATCACACATGAAAGGAGCCTTGATTTCCTTGATGGCACTCCAGAGAAACCCTAAGAACACTGTTTCAAGGCTAGAGGGATCCTGAGGTCACTGTAGCAACACGAAAGAACTCTGTGGACCAAAAATCAACTCGAAAAGAGAGGTTAGTTCCTGGATTCGTCTCCAGAGGAATACCACCTTACCACAAGCACCTCAAGAGGAGGCTTCTCTCAGCTCTAGGTATGTGAGAGGAACCCTGAGTTTGCGGCCTCAAGTGGAATGGACACCGCGATGCCCTGACACGAAATAAGGCCGGATATCCCTGCAGTGACTTCAATGCAGGCTCGTCTTGCATCTCCCAGGACGAAAGGATGTCTGAATCCCCTGTGGAAAGCACAGAGAAAGACTTAGTTCCCCACCTCATCGCGACCGATAGCCTCACATCCTTTGAAAGCTCCAGAGGTACGCGGAGATCAGTGCCTCCAAAGGAGACGATGCCTGACTCCTCGTGAAACTTGATAGGATCCCAGGATTCTTGTGGCACTTGGAAAGGGACACTTGGTCTCCCGCCTCAGCTGGAGAGGCGTCAAAATTGCCCTGCCAAGCCTCGAGGAGAATCCAGAGTTGTCCCTCGCAACTAGGCAGGAGTCCTGACGTCGCTGAACAAACACGTGGGTGGAAGGGCCATCCCCGTCGTAACTCGAGAATATACCCCAGGTTCCCGCCGCAACTCGAGAAAAACCATGAGACTTCCCCCTCGCCGCGAGATGAGGCCCGATTCACCTGCACTGCGTGAAGAGCAATTCCGTGTTGCATATCACACATGAAAGGAGCCTTGATTTCCTTGATGGCACTCCAGAGAAAACCCAAGAACACTGTTTCAAGGCTAGAGGGATCCTGAGGTCACTGTAGCAGCACGAAAGAGCTCCGTGGACCAAAAATCAACACGCGATGAGAGGTTAGTCCCTGGCTTCGACTCCTGAGGAATACCACCTTACCAGAAGCACCTCAAGAGGAGGCTTCTCTCAGCTCTAGGTATGTGAGAGGGACCCTGAGTTTGCGGCCTCAAGTGGAATGGACACCGCGATGCCCTGACTCGAAATAAGGCCGGATATCCCTGCAGTGACTGGAATGCAGGCTCGTCTTGCATCTCCCAAGACGAAAGGGTGTCTGAATCCCCTGTGGAGACCGCAGAGAAAGACCTAGTTCTCCACCTCATCGCGACAGGAGGCCTCAAATCCTTTGAAAACTCCAGAGGTATGCGGAGATCAGTGCCTCCAAAGGAGACGATGCCTGACTCCTCGTGAAACTTGATAGGAGACCCAGGATTCCTGTGGCACGTGGAAAGGGACCCTTGGTCTCACGTCTCAGCTGGAGAGGCGTCCCAATTGCCCTGCAAAGCCTCGAGGAGAATCCAGAGTTGTCCCTCGCAACTAGGCAGGAGTCCTGACGTCGCTGAAGAAACACGTGGGTGGAAGGGCCATCCTCGTCGTAACTCGAGAATATACCCCAGGTTCCCTCCGCAACTCGAGAAAAACCATGAGACTTCCCCCTCGCCGCGAGATGAGGCCCGATTCCCCTGCACTGCATGCAGAGCAATTCCGTGTTGCACATCACACATGAAAGGAGCCTTGATTTCCTTGATGGCACTCCAGAGAAACCCCAAGAACACTGTTTCAAGGCTAGAGGGATCCTGAGGTCACTGTAGCAACACGAAAGAGCTCCGTGGACCAAGAATCAACACGAGATGAGAGGTTAGTCCCTGGCTTCGACTCCTGAGGAATACCACCTTACCACAAGCACCTCAAGAGGAGGCTTCTCTCAGCTCTAGGTATGTGAGAGGGATCCTGAATTTGCGGCCTCAAGTGGAATGGACACCGCGATGCCCTGACTCGAAATAAGGCCGGATATCCCTGCAGTGACTTGAATGCAGGCTCGTCTTGCATCTCCCAAGATGAAAGGATGTCTGAATCCCCTGTGGAGAGCACAGAGAAACACCTAGTTCTCCACTTCATCGCGACCGGAGGCCTCACATCCTTTGAAAACTCCAGAGGTACGCGGAGATCAGTGCCTCCAAAGGAGATGATGCCTGACTCCTCGTGAAACTTGATAGGAGTCCCAAGATTCTTGTGGCACGTGGAAAGGGACCCTTGGTCTCCCGCCTCAGCTGGAGAGGCGTTTCAATTGCCCTGCCAAGCCTCGAGGAGAATCCCGAGCTGTCCCTCGCAACTAGGCAGGAGTCCTGACGTGGCTGAAGAAACACGTGGGTGGAAGGGCCATCCCCGTCGTAACTCGAGAATATACCCCAGGTTCCCGCCGCAACTCGAGAAAAACCATGAGACTTCCCCCTCGATGCGAGATGAGGCCCGATTCCCCTGTACTGCGTGCAGAACAATTCCGTCTTGCACATCACACATGAAAGGAGCCTTGATTTCCTTGATGGCACTCCAGAGAAACCCCAAGAACACTGTTTCAAGGCTAGAGGGATCCTGAGGTCACTGTAGCAACACGAAAGAACTCTGTGGACCAAAAATCAACTCGTAAAGAGAGGTTAGTCCCTGGATTCGTCTCCAGAGGAATACCACCTTACCACAAGCACCTCAAGAGGAGGCTTCTCTCAGCTCTAGGTATGTGAGAGGGACCCTGAGTTTGCGGCCTCAAGTGGAATGGACACCGCGATGCCCTGACTCGAAATAAGGCCGGATATCCCTGCAGTGACTTCAATGCAGGCTTGTCTTGCATCTCCCAGGACTAAAAGATGTCTGAATCCCCTGTGGAAAGCACAGAGAAAGACTTAGTTCCCCACCTCATCGCGACCGATAGCCTCACATCCTTTGAAAGCTCCAGAGATACGCGGAGATCAGTGCCTCCAAAGGAGACGATGCCTGACTCCTCGTGAAACTTGATAGGAGTCCCAGGATTCCTGTGGCACTTGGAAAGGGACACTTGGTCTCCCGCAACAGCTGGAGAGGCGTCCCAATTGCCCTGCCAAGCCTCGAGGAGAATCCAGAGTTGTCCCTCGCAACTAGGCAGGAGTCCTGACGTCGCTGAACAAACACGTGGGTGGAAGGGCCATCCCCGTCGTAACTCGAGAATATACCCCAGGTTCCCGCCGCAACTCGAGAAAAACCATGAGACTTCCCCCTCGCCGCGAGATGAGGCCCGATTCCCCTGCACTGCGTGCAGAGCAATTCCGTGTTGCACATCACACATGAAAGGAGCCTTGATTTCCTTGATGGCACTCCAGAGAAACCCCAAGAACACTGTTTCAAGGAGAGAGGGATCCTGAGGTCTCTGTAGCAACACGAAAGAGCTCTGTGGGCCAAAAATCAACTCGAGATGAGAGGTTAGTCCCTGGCTTCGACTCCAGAGGAATACCACCTTACCACAAGCACCTCAAGAGGAGGCTTCTCTCAGCTCTAGGTATGTGAGAGGGACCCTGAGTTTGCGGCCTCAAGTGGAATGGACACCGCGATGCCCTGACGGGAAATAAGGCTTGATATCCCCGCAGTGACTTGAATGCAGGCTCGTCTTGCATCTCCCAAGATGAAAGGATGTCTGAATACCCTGTGGAGACCACAGAGAAAGACCTAGTTCCCCACCTCATCGCGACCGGAGGCCTCACATCCTTTGAAAACTCCAGAGGTACACGGAGATCAGTGCCTCCAAAGGAGACGATGCCTGACTCCTCGTGAAACTTGATAGGAGTCCCAGGATTCCTGTGGCACGTGGAAAGGGACCCTTGGTCTCCCGCCTCAGCTGGAGAGGCGTCCCAATTGCCTTGCCAAGCCTCGAGGAGAATCCCGAGTTGTGTCTCGCAACTAGGCAAGAGTCCTGACGTGGCTGAACAAACACGTGTGTGGAAGGGCCATCCCCGTCGTAACTCGAGAATATACCCCAGGTTCCCGCCGCAACTCGAGAAAAATCATGAGACTTCCCCCTCGCCGCGAGATGAGGCCCGATTCCCCTGCACTGCGTGCAGAGCAATTCTGTGTTGCACATCACAAATGAAAGGAGCCTTGATTTCCTTCATGGCACTCCAGAGAAACCCCAAGAACACTGTTTCAAGGCTCGAGGGATCCTGAGGTCACTGTAGTAACACGAAAGAGCTCCGTAGACTAAAAATCAACACGAGATGAGAGGTTAGTCCCTGGCTTCGACTCCAGAGGAATACCACCTTACCACAAGCACCTCAAGAGGAGGCTTCTCTCAGCTCTAGGTATGTGAGAGGGACCCTGAGTTTGCGGCCTCAAGTGGAATGGACACCGCGATGCCCTGACTCGAAATAAGGCCGGATATCCCTGCAGTGACTTGAATGCAGGCTCGTCTTGCATCTCCCAAGAAGAAAGGATGTCTGAATCCCCTGTGGAGACCACAGAGAAACACCTAGTTCCCCACCTCATCGCGACCGGAGGCCTCACATCCTTTGAAAACTCCAGAGGTACGCGGAGATCAGTGCCTCCAAAGGAGACGATGCCTGACTCCTCGTGAAACTTGACAGGAGTCCCAGGATTCCTGTGGCACTTGGAAAGGGACCCTTGGTCTCCCGCCTCAGCTGGAGAGGCGTCCCAATTGCCCTGCCAAGCCTCGAGGAGAATCCAGAGTTGTCCCTCGCAACTAGGCAGGAGTCCTGACGTGGCTGAAGAAACACGTGGGTGGAAGGGCCATCCCCGTCGTAACTCGAGAATATACCCCAGGTTCCCGCCGCAACTCGAGAAAAACCATGAGACTTCCCGCTCGCTGCGAGATGAGGCCCGATTCCCCTGCACTGCGTGCAGAGCAATTCCGTGTTGCACATCACACAGGAAAGGAGCCTTGATTTCCTTGATGGCACTCCAGAGAAACCCCAAGAACACTGTTTCAAGGCTAGAGGGATCCTGAGGTCACTGTAGCAACACGAAAGAGCTCCGTGGACCAAGAATCAACACGAGATGAGAGGTTAGTCCCTGGCTTCGACTCCTGAGGAATACCACCTAACCACAAGCACCTCAAGAGGAGGCGTCTCTCAGCTCTAGGTATGTGAGAGGCACCCTGAGTTTGCGCCCTCAAGTGGAATGGACACCGCGATGCCCTGACTCGAAATAAGGCCGGATATCCCTGCAGTGACTTGAATGCAGGCTCGTCTTGCATCTCCCAAGACAAAAGGATGTCTGAATCCCCTGTGGAGACCACAGTGAAACACCTAGTTCCCCACCTCATCGCGACCGGAGGCCTCACATCCTTTGAAAACTCCAGAGGTACGCGGAGATCAGTGCCTGCAACGGAGACGATGCCTGACTCCTCGTGAAACTTGATAGGAGTCCCAGGATTCTTGTGGCACGTGGAAAGGGACCCTTGGTCTCCCGCCTCAGCTGGAGAGGCGTTCCAAATGCCCTGCCAAGCCTCGAGGAGAATCCCGAGTTGTCCCTCGCAACTAGGCAGGAGTCCTGACGTGGCTGAACAAACAGGTGGGTGGAAGGGCCATCCCTGTCGTAACTCGAGAATATATCCCAGGCTCCCGCCGCAACTCGAGAAAAACCATGAGACTTCCCCCTCGATGCGAGATGAGGCCCGATTCCCCTGTACTGCGTGCAGAGCAATTCCGTCTTGCACATCACACATGAAAGGAGCCTTGATTTCCTTGATGGCACTCCAGAGAAACCCCAAGAACACTGTTTCAAGGCTAGAGGGATCCTGAGGTCACTGTAGCAACACGAAAGAGCTCCGTGGGCCAAAAATCAACTCGAGATGTGAGGTTAGTCCCTGGCTTCGACTCCTGAGGAATACCACCTTACCACAAGCACCTCAAGAGGAGGCTTCTCTCAGCTCTAGGTATGTGAGAGGGACCCTGAGTTTGCGGACTCAAGTGGAATGGACACCGCGATGCCCTTACGCGAAATAAGGCTGGATATCCCTGCAGTGACTTGAATTCAGGCTCGTCTTGCATCTCCCAAGATGAAAGGATGTCTGAATCCCCTGTGGAGACCACAGAGAAAGACCTAGTTCCCCACCTCATCGCGACCGGAGGCCTCACATCCTTTGAAAACTCCAGAGGTACGCGGAGATCAGTGCCTCCAAAGGAGACGATGCCTGACTCCTCGTGAAACTTGATAGGAGTCCCAGGATTCCTGTGGCACGTGGAAAGGGACCCTTGGTCTCCCGCCTCAGCTGGAGAGGCGTCCCAATTGCCTTGCCAAGCCTCGAGGAGAATCCCGAGTTGTGTCTCGCAACTAGGCAAGAGTCCTGACGTGGCTGAAGAAACACGTGTGTGGAAGGGCCATCCCCGTCGTAACTCGAGAATATACCCCAGGTTCCCGCCGCAACTCGAGAAAAACCATGAGACTTCCCCCTCGCCGGGAGATGAGGCCCGATTCCCCTGCACTGCGTGCAGAGCAATTCTGTGTTGCACATCACACATGAAAGGAGCCTTGATTTCCTTCATGGCACTCCAGAGAAACCCCAAGAACACTGTTTCAAGGCTAGAGGGATCCTGAGGTCACTGTAGCAACACGAAAGAGCTCCGTGGACCAATAATCAACTCGAGATGAGAGGTTAGTCCCTGGTTTCGACTCCAGAGGAATACCACCTTACCACAATCACCTCAAGAGGAGGCTTCTCTCAGCTCTAGGTATGTGAGAGGGACCCTGAGTTTGTGGCCTCAAGTGGAATGGACACCGTGATGCCCTGACTCGAAATAAGGCCGGATATCCCTGCAGTGACTGGAATGCAGGCTCGTCTTGCATCTCCCAAGAAAAGGGTGTCTGAATCCCCTGTGGAGACCACAGAGAAAGACCTAGTTCCCCACCTCATCGCGACAGGAG
Source organism: Cervus elaphus (assembly GCF_910594005.1). NCBI lineage: Eukaryota > Metazoa > Chordata > Mammalia > Artiodactyla > Cervidae > Cervus > Cervus elaphus. The sequence goes on along the minus strand of NC_057834.1, from coordinate 6,591,012 downwards.
GCCTCAAATCCTTTGAAAACTCCAGAGGTATGCGGAGATCAGTGCCTCCAAAGGAGACGATGCCTGACTCCTCGTGAAACTTGATAGGAGACCCAGGATTCCTGTGGCACGTGGAAAGGGACTCTTTGTCTCCCGTCTCAGCTGGAGAGGCGTCCCAATTGCCCTGCTAAGCCTCGAGGAGAATCCCGAGTTGTCCCTCGCAACTAGGCAGGAGTCCTGACGTCGCTGAAGAAACACGTGGGTGGAAGGGCCATTCCCGTCGTAACTCGAAAATATACACTAGGTTCCCGCCGCAACTCGAGAAAAACCATGAGACTTCCCCCTCGCCGCGAGATGAGGCCCGATTCCCCTGCACTGCGTGCAGAGCAATTCCATGTTGCACATCACACATGAAAGGAGCCTTGATTTCCTTGATGGCACTCCAGAGAAACCCCAAGAACACTGTTTCAAGGCTAGAGGGATCCTGAGGTCACTGTAGCAACACGAAAGAGCTCCGTGGGCCAAAAATCAACTCGAGATGAGAGGATAGTCCCTGGCTTCGACTCCAGAGGAATACCACCTTACCACAAGCACCTCAAGAGGAGGCTTCTCTCAGCTCTAGGTATGTGAGAGGGACCCTGAGTTTGCGGCCTCAAGTGGAATGGACACCGCGATGCCCTGACGTGAAATAAGGCTGGATATCCCTGCAGTGACTTGAATGCAGGCTCGTCTTGCATCTCCCAAGATGAAAGGATGTCTGAATCCCCTGTAGAGACCACAGAGAAAGACCTAGTTCCCCACCTCATCGCGACCGGAGGCCTCACATCCTTTGAAAACTCCAGAGGTACGCGGAGATCAGTGCCTCCAAAGGAGACGATGCCTGACTCCTCGTGAAACTTGATAGGAGTCCCAGGATTCCTGTGGCACGTGGAAAGGGACCCTTGGTCTCCCTCCTCAGCTGGAGAGGCGTCCCAATTGCCTTGTCAAGCCTCGAGGAGAATCCCGAGTTGTGTCTCGCAACTAGGCATGAGTCCTGACGTGGCTGAACAAACACGTGTGTGGAAGGGCCATCCCCGTCGTAACTCGAGAATATACCCCAGGTTCCCGCCGCAACTCGAGAAAAACCATGAGACTTCCCCCTCGCCGCGAGATGAGGCCCGATTCCCCTGCACTGCGCGCAGAGCAATTCCGTGTTGCACATCACACATGAAAGGAGCCTTGATTTCCTTGATGGCACTCCAGAGAAACCCCAAGAACACTGTTTCAAGGCTAGAGGGATCCAGAGGTCACTGTAGCAACACGAAAGAACTCTGTGGACTAAAAATCAACTCGAAAAGAGAGGTTAGTCCCTGGATTCGTCTCCAGAGGAATACCACCTTACCACAAGCACCTCAAGAAGAGGCTTCTCTCAGCTCTAGGTATGTGAGAGGGACCCTGAGTTTGCGGCCTCAAGTGGAATGGACACCGCGATGCCCTGACTCGAAATAAGGCCGGATATCCCTGCAGTGACTTCAATGCAGGCTCCTCTTGCATCTCCCAGGACGAAAGTATGTCTGAATCCCCTGTGGAAAGCACAAAGAAAGACTTAGTTCCCCACCTCATCGCGACCGATAGCCTTACATCCTTTGAAAACTCCAGAGGTACGCGGAGATCAGTGCCTCCAAAGGAGACGATGCCTGACTCCTCGTGAAACTTGATAGGAGTCCCAGGATTCCTGTGGCACGTGGAAAGGGACCCTTGGTCTCCCGCCTCAGCTGGAGAGGCGTCCCAATTGCCTTGCCAAGCCTCGAGGAGAATCCCGAGTTGTGTCTCGCAACTAGGCAAGAGTCCTGACGTGGCTGAACAAACACGTGTGTGGAAGGGCCATCCCCGTCGTAACTCGAGAATATACCCCAGGTTCCCGCCGCAACTCGAGAAAAACCATGAGACTTCCCCCTCGCCGCGAGATGAGGCCCGATTCCCCTGCACTGCGTGCACAGCAATTCTGTGTTGCACATCACACATGAAAGGAGCCTTGATTTCCTTCATGGCACTCCAGAGAAACCCCAAGAACACTGTTTCAAGGCTAGAGGGATCCTGAGGTCACTGTAGCAACACGAAAGAGCTCTGTGGACCAAAAATCAACTCGAGATGAGAGGTTAGTCCCTGGCTTCGACTCCAGAGGAATACCACCTTACCACAAGCACCTCAAGAGGAGGCTTCTCTCAGCTCTAGGTATGTGAGAGGGACCCTGAGTTTGCGGCCTCAAGTGGAATGGACACCACGATGCCCTGACTCGAAATAAGGCCGGATATCCCTGCAGTGACTGGAATGCAGGCTCGTCTTGCATCTCCCAAGACGAAAGGGTGTCTGAATCCCCTGTGGAGACCACAGAGAAAGACCTAGTTCCCCACCTCATCGCGACAGGAGGCCTCAAATCCTTTAAAAACTCCAGAGGTATGCGGAGATCAGTGCCTCCAAAGGAGACGATGCCTGACTCCTCGTGAAACTTGATAGGAGTCCCAGGATTCCTGTGGCACGTGGAAAGGGACCCTTGGTCTCCCGTCTCAGCTGGAGAGGCGTCCCAATTGCCCTGCAAAGCCTCGAGGAGAATCCAGAGTTGTCCCTCGCAACTAGGCAGGAGTCCTGACGTCGCTGAACAAACACGTGGGTGGAAGGGCCATCCCCGTCGTAACTCGAGAATATACCCCAGGTTCCCGCCGCAACTCGAGAAAAACCATGAGACTTCCCCCTCGCCGCGAGATGAGGCCCGATTCCCCTGCACTGCATGCAGAGCAATTCCGTGTTGCACATCACACATGAAAGGAGCCTTGATTTCCTTGATGGCACTCCAGAGAAACCCCAAGAACACTGTTTCAAGGCTAGAGGGATCCTGAGGTCACTGTAGCAACACGAAAGAGCTCCGTGGGCCAAAAATCAACTCGAGATGAGAGGTTAGTCCCTGGCTTCGACTCCAGAGGAATACCACCTTACCACAAGCACCTCAAGAGGAGGCTTCTCTCAGCTCTAGGTATGTGAGAGGGACCCTGAGTTTGCGGCCTCAAGTGGAATGGACACCGCGATGCCCTGACGCGAAATAAGGCTGGATATCCCTGCAGTGACTTGAATGCAGGCTCGTCTTGCATCTCCCAAGATGAAAGGATGTCTGAATCCCCTGTGGAGACCACAGAGAAAGACCTAGTTCCCCACCTCATCGCGACCGGAGGCCTCACATCCTTTGAAAACTCCAGAGGTACGCGGAGATCAGTGCCTCCAAAGGAGACGATGCCTGACTCCTCGTGAAACTTGATAGGAGTCCCAGGATTCCTGTGGCACGTGGAAAGGGACCCTTGGTCTCCCGCCTCAGCTGGAGAGGCGTCCCAATTGCCTTGCCAAGCCTCGAGGAGAATCCCGAGTTGTGTCTCGCAACTAGGCAAGAGTCCTGACGTGGCTGAACAAACACGTGTGTGGAAGGGCCATCCCCGTCGTAACTCGAGAATATACCCCAGGTTCCCGCCGCAACTCGAGAAAAACCATGAGACTTCCCCCTCGCCGCGAGATGAGGCCCGACTCCCCTGCACTGCGTGCACAGCAATTCTGTGTTGCACATCACACATGAAAGGAGCCTTGATTTCCTTCATGGCACTCCAGAGAAACCCCAAGAACACTGTTTCAAGGCTAGAGGGATCCTGAGGTCACTGTAGCAACACGAAAGAGCTCCGTGGACCAAAAATCAACTCGAGATGAGAGGTTAGTCCCTGGCTTCGACTCCAGAGGAATACCACCTTACCACAAGCACCTCAAGAGGAGGCTTCTCTCAGCTCTAGGTATGTGAGAGGGACCCTGAGTTTGCGGCCTCAAGTGGAATGGACAACACGATGCCCTGACTCGAAATAAGGCCGGATATCCCTGCAGTGACTGGAATGCAGGCTCGTCTTGCATCTCCCAAGACGAAAGGGTGTCTGAATCCCCTGTGGAGACCACAGAGAAAGACCTAGTTCCCCACCTCATCGCGACAGGAGGCCTCAAATCCTTTGAAAACTCCAGAGGTATGCGGAGATCAGTGCCTCCAAAGGAGACGATGCCTGACTCCTCGTGAAACTTGATAGGAGACCCAGGATTCCTGTGGCACGTGGAAAGGGACCCTTGGTCTCCCGTCTCAGCTGGAGAGGCGTCCCAATTGCCCTGCAAAGCCTCGAGGAGAATCCAGAGTTGTCCCTCGCAACTAGGCAGGAGTCCTGACGTCGCTGAAGAAACACGTGGGTGGAAGGGCCATCCCCGTCGTAACTCGAGAATATACCCCAGGTTCCCGCCGCAACTCGAGAAAAACCATGAGACTTCCCCCTCGCCGCGAGATGAGGCCCGATTCCCCTGCACTGCGTGCAGAGCAATTCCGTGTTGCACATCACACATGAAAGGAGCCTTGATTTCCTTGATGGCACTCCAGAGAAACCCCAAGAACACTGTTTCAAGGCTAGAGGGATCCTGAGGTCACTGTAGCAACACGAAAGAGCTCCGTGGGCCAAAAATCAACTCGAGATGAGAGGTTAGTCCCTGGCTTCGACTCCAGAGGAATACCACCTTACCACAAGCACCTCAAGAGGAGGCTTCTCCCAGCTCTAGGTATGTGAGAGGGACCCTGAGTTTGCGGCCTCAAGTGGAATGGACACCGCGATGCCCTGATGGGAAATAAGGCTGGATATCCCTGCAGTGACTTGAATGCAGGCTCGTCTTGCATCTCCCAAGATGAAAGGATGTCTGAATCCCCTGTGGAGACCACAGAGAAAGACCTAGTTCCCCACCTCATCGCGACCGGAGGCCTCACATCCTTTGAAAACTCCAGAGGTACGCGGAGATCAGTGCCTCCAAAGGAGACGATGCCTGATTCCTCGTGAAACTGATAGGAGTCCCAGGATTCCTGTGGCACGTGGAAAGGGACCCTTGGTCTCCCTCCTCAGCTGGAGAGGCGTCCCAATTGCCTTGCCAAGCCTCGAGGAGAATCCCGAGTTGTGTCTCGCAACTAGGCAAGAGTCCTGACGTGGCTGAACAAACACGTGTGTGGAAGGGCCATCCCCGTCGTAACTCGAGAATATACCCCAGGTTCCCGCCGCAACTCGAGAAAAACCATGAGACTTCCCCCTCGCCGCGAGATGAGGCCCGATTCCCCTGCACTGCGTGCACAGCAATTCTGTGTTGCACATCACACATGAAAGGAGCCTTGATTTCCTTCATGGCACTCCAGAGAAACCCCAAGAACACTGTTTCAAGGCTAGAGGGATCCTGAGGTCACTGTAGCAACACGAAAGAGCTCCGTGGACCAAAAATCAACTCGAGATGAAAGGTTAGTCCCTGGCTTCGACTCCAGAGGAATACCACCTTACCACAAGCACCTCAAGAGGAGGCTTCTCTCAGCTCTAGGTATGTGAGAGGGACCCTGAGTTTGCGGTCTCAAGTGGAATGGACACCGCGATGCCCTGACTCGAAATAAGGCCGGATATCCCTGCAGTGACTGGAATGCAGGCTCGTCTTGCATCTCCCAAGACGAAAGGGTGTCTGAATCCCCTGTGGAGACCACAGAGAAAGACCTAGTTCCCCACCTCATCGCGACAGGAGGCCTCAAATCCTTTGAAAACTCCAGAGGTATGCGGAGATCAGTGCCTCCAAAGGAGACGATGCCTGACTCCTCGTGAAACTTGATAGGAGTCCCAGGATTCCTGTGGCACGTGGAAAGGGACCCTTGGTCTCCCTCCTCAGCTGGAGAGGCGTCCCAATTGCCTTGTCAAGCCTCGAGGAGAATCCCGAGTTGTGTCTCGCAACTAGGCAGGAGTCCTGACGTGGCTGAACAAACACGTGTGTGGAAGGGCCATCCCCGTCGTAACTCGAGAATATACCCCATGTTCCCGCCGCAACTCGAGAAAAACCATGAGACTTCCCCCTCGCCGCGAGATGAGGCCCGATTCCCCTGCACTGCGCACAGAGCAATTCTGTGTTGCACATCACACATGAAAGGAGCCTTGATTTCCTTGATGGCACTCCAGAGAAACCCCAAGAACACTGTTTCAAGGCTAGAGGGATCCTGAGGTCACTGTAGCAACACGAAAGAACTCTGTGGACCAAAAATCAACTCGAAAAGAGAGGTTAGTCCCTGGATTCGTCTCCAGAGGAATACCACCTTACCACAAGCACCTCAAGAGGAGGCTTCTCTCAGCTCTAGGTATGTGAGAGGGACCCTGAGTTTGCGGCCTCAAGTGGAATGGACACCGCGATGCCCTGACTCGAAATAAGGCCGGATATCCCTGCAGTGACTTCAATGCAGGCTCGTCTTGCATCTCCCAGGACGAAAGTATGTCTGAATCCCCTGTGGAAAGCACAAAGAAAGATTTAGTTCCCCACCTCATCGCGACCGATAGCCTCACATCCTTTGAAAACTCCAGAGGTACGCGGAGATCAGTGCCTCCAAAGGAGACGATGCCTGACTCCTCGTGAAACTTGATAGGAGTCCCAGGATTCCTGTGGCACGTGGAAAGGGACCCTTGGTCTCCCGCCTCAGCTGGAGAGGCGTCCCAATTGCCTTGCCAAGCCTCGAGGAGAATCCCGAGTTGTGTCTCGCAACTAGGCAAGAGTCCTGACGTGGCTGAACAAACACGTGGGTGGAAGGGCCATCCCCGTCGTAACTCGAGAATATACCCCAGGTTCCCGCGCAACTCGAGAAAAACCATGAGACTTCCCCCTCGCCGCGAGATGAGGCCCGATTCCCCTGCACTGCGGGCACAGTAATTCTGTGTTGCACATCACACATGAAAGGAGCCTTGATTTCCTTCATGGCACTCCAGAGAAACCCCAAGAACACTGTTTCAAGGCTAGAGGGATCCTGAGGTCACTGTAGCAACACGAAAGAGCTCCGTGGACCAAAAATCAACTCGAGATGAGAGGTTAGTCCCTGGCTTCGACTCCAGAGGAATACCACCTTACCACAAGCACCTCAAGAGGAGGCTTCTCTCAGCTCTAGGTATGTGAGAGGGACCCTGAGTTTGCGGCCTCAAGTGGAATGGACACCACGATGCCCTGACTCGAAATAAGGCCGGATATCCCTGCAGTGACTGGAATGCAGGCTCGTCTTGCATCTCCCAAGACGAAAGGGTGTCTGAATCCCCTGTGGAGACCACAGAGAAAGACTTAGTTCCCCACCTCATCGCGACAGGAGGCCTCAAATCCTTTGAAAACTCCAGAGGTATGCGGAGATCAGTGCCTCCAAAGGAGACGATGCCTGACTCCTCGTGAAACTTGATAGGAGACCCAGGATTCCTGTGGCACGGGGAAAGGGACCCTTGGTCTCCCGTCTCAGCTGGAGAGGCGTCCCAATTGCCCTGCAAAGCCTCGAGGAGAATCCAGAGTTGTCCCTCGCAACTAGGCAGGAGTCCTGACGTCGCTGAACAAACACGTGGGTGGAAGGGCCATCCCCGTCGTAACTCGAGAATATACCCCAGGTTCCCGCCGCAACTCGAGAAAAACCATGAGAATTCCCCCTCGCCGCGAGATGAGGCCCGATTCCCCTGCACTGCGTGCACAGCAATTCTGTGTTGCACATCACACATGAAAGGAGCCTTGATTTCCTTGATGGCACTCCAGAGAAACCCCAAGAACACTGTTTCAAGGCTAGAGGGATCCTGAGGTCACTGTAGCAACACGAAAGAGCTCCGTGGACCAAAAATCAACTCGAGATGAGAGTTTAGTCCCTGGCTTCGACTCCAGAGGAATACCACCTTACCACAAGCACCTCAAGAGGAGGCTTCTCTCAGCTCTAGGTATGTGAGAGGGACCCTGAGTTTGCGGCCTCAAGTGGAATGGACAACACGATGCCCTGACTCGAAATAAGGCCGGATATCCCTGCAGTGACTGGAATGCAGGCTCGTCTTGCATCTCCCAAGACGAAAGGGTGTCTGAATCCCCTGTGGAGACCACAGAGAAAGACCTAGTTCCCCACCTCATCGCGACAGGAGGCCTCAAATCCTTTGAAAACTCCAGAGGTATGCGGAGATCAGTGCCTCCAAAGGAGACGATGCCTGACTCCTCGTGAAACTTGATAGGAGACCCAGGATTCCTGTGGCACGTGGAAAGGGACCCTTGGTCTCCCGTCTCAGCTGGAGAGGCGTCCCAATTGCCCTGCAAAGCCTCGAGGAGAATCCAGAGTTGTCCCTCGCAACTAGGCAGGAGTCCTGACGTCGCTGAACAAACACGTGGGTGGAAGGGCCATCCCCGTCGTAACTCGAGAATATACCCCAGGTTCCCGCCGCAACTCGAGAAAAACCATGAGACTTCCCCCTCGCCGCGAGATGAGGCCCGATTCCCCTGCACTGCATGCAGAGCAATTCCGTGTTGCACATCACACATGAAAGGAGCCTTGATTTCCTTGATGGCACTCCAGAGAAACCCCAAGAACACTGTTTCAAGGCTAGAGGGATCCTGAGGTCACTGTAGCAACACAAAAGAGCTCCGTGGGCCAAAAATCAACTCAAGATGAGAGGTTAGTCCCTGGCTTCGACTCCAGAGGAATACCACCTTACCACAAGCACCTCAAGAGGAGGCTTCTCTCAGCTCTAGGTATGTGAGAGGGACCCTGAGTTTGCGGCCTCAAGTGGAATGGACACCGCGATGCCCTGACGCGAAATAAGGCTGGATATCCCTGCAGTGACTTGAATGCAGGCTCGTCTTGCATCTCCCAAGATGAAAGGATGTCTGAATCCCCTGTGGAGACCACAGAGAAAGACCTAGTTCCCCACCTCATCGCGACCGGAGGCCTCACATCCTTTGAAAACTCCAGAGGTACGCGGAGATCAGTGCCTCCAAAGGAGACGATGCCTGACTCCTCGTGAAACTTGATAGGAGTCCCAGGATTCCTGTGTCACGTGGAAAGGGACCCTTGGTCTCCCGCCTCAGCTGGAGAGGCGTCCCAATTGCCCTGCCAAGCCTCGAGGAGAATCCCGAGTTGTCCCTCGCAACTAGGCAGGAGTCCTGACGTGGCTGAACAAACACGTGGGTGGAAGGGCCATCCCCGTCGTAACTCGAGAATATACCCCAGGTTCCCGCCGCAACTCGAGAAAAACCATGAGACTTCCCCCTCGCCGCGAGATGAGGCCCGATTCCCCTGCACTGCGTGCACAGCAATTCTGTGTTGCACATCACACATGAAAGGAGCCTTGATTTCCTTCATGGCACTCCAGAGAAACCCCAAGAACACTGTTTCAAGGCTAGAGGGATCCTGAGGTCACTGTAGCAACACGAAAGAGCTCCGTGGACCAAAAATCAACTCGAGATGAGAGGTTAGTCCCTGGCTTCGACTCCAGAGGAATACCACCTTACCACAAGCACCTCAAGAGGAGGCTTCTCTCAGCTCTAGGTATGTGAGAGGGACCCTGAGTTTGCGGCCTCAAGTGGAATGGACACCACGATGCCCTGACTCGAAATAAGGCCGGATATCCCTGCAGTGACTGGAATGCAGGCTCGTCTTGCATCTCCCACGATGAAAGGGTGTCTGAATCCCCTGTGGAGACCACAGAGAAAGACCTAGTTCCCCACCTCATCGCGACAGAAGGCCTCAAATCCTTTGAAAAATCCAGAGGTATGCGGAGATCAGTGCCTCCAAAGGAGACGATGCCTGACTCCTCATGAAACTTGATAGGAGACCCAGGATTCCTGTGGCACGTGGAAAGGGACTCTTGGTCTCCCGTCTCAGCTGGAGAGGCGTCCCAATTGCCCTGCAAAGCCTCGAGGAGAATCCCGAGTTGTCCCTCGCAACTAGGCAGGAGTCCTGACATGGCTGAACACACACGTGTGTGGAAGGGCCATCCCCGTCGTAACTCGAGAATATACCCCAGGTTCCCGCCGCAACTCGAGAAAAACCATGAGACTTCCCCCTCGCCGCGAGATGAGGCCCGATTCCCCTGCACTGCGTGCAGAGCAATTCCGTGTTGCACATCACACATGAAAGGAGCCTTGATTTCCTTGATGGCACTCCAGAGAAACCCCAAGAACACTGTTTCAAGGCTAGAGGGATCCTGAGGTCACTGTAGCAACACGAAAGAGCTCCGTGGAACAAGATTCAACACGAGATGAGAGATTAGTCCCTGGCTTCGACTCCTGAGGAATACCACCTTACCACAAGCACCTCAAGAGGAGGCTTCTCTCAGCTCTAGGTATGTGAGAGGGACCCTGAGTTTGCGGCCTCAAGTGGAATGGACACCGCGATGCCCTGACTCGAAATAAGGCCGGATATCCCTGCAGTGACTTGAATGCAGGCTCGTCTTGCATCTCCCAAGAAGAAAGGATGTCTGAATCCCCTGTGGAGACTACAGAGAAACACCTAGTTCCCCACCTCATCGCGACCGGAGGCCTCACATCCTTTGAAAACTCCAGAGGTATGCGGAGATCAGTGCCTCCAAAGGAGACGATGCCTGACTCCTCGTGAAACTGATAGGAGTCACAGGATTCTTGTGGCACGTGGAAAGGGACACTTGGTCTCCCGCCTCAGCTGGAGAGGCGTTCCAATTGCCCTGCCAAGCCTCGAGGAGAATCCCGAGTTGTCCCTCGCAACTAGGCAGGAGACCTGATGTGGCTGAACAAACACGTGGGTGGAAGGGCCATCCCCGTCGTAACTCGAGAATATACCCCAGGTTCCCACCGCAACTCGAGAAAAACCATGAGACTTCCCCCTCGCCGCGAGATGTGGCCCGTTTCCCCTGCACTGCGTGCAGAGCAATTCCGTGTTGCACATCACACATGAAAGGAGCCTTGATTTCCTTCATGGCACTCCAGAGAAACCCCAAGAACACTGTTTCAAGGCTAGAGGGATCCTGAGGTCACTGTAGCAACACGAAAGAACTCTGTGGACCAAAAATCAACTCGAAAAGAGAGGTTAGTCCCTGGATTCGTCTCCAGAGGAATACCACCTTACCACAAAAACCTCAAGAGGAGGCTTCTCTCAGCTCTAGGTATGTGAGAGGGACCCTGAGTTTGCGGCCTCAAGTGGAATGGACACCGCGATGCCCTGACTCGAAATAAGGCCGGATATCCCTGCAGTGACTTCAATGCAGGCTCGTCTTGCATCTCCCAGGACGAAAGGATGTCTGAATCCCCTGTGGAAAGCACAGAGAAAGACTTAGTTCCCCACCTCATGGCGACCGATAGCCTCACATCCTTTGAAAACTCCAGAGGTACGCGGAGATCAGTGCCTCCAAAGGAGACGATGCCTGACTCCTCGTGAAACTTGATAGGAGTCCCAGGATTCCTGTGGCACGTGGAAAGGGACCCTTGGTCTCCCGCCTCAGCTGGAGAGGCGTCCCAATTGCCCTGCCAAGCCTCGAGGAGAATCCAGAGTTGTCCCTCGCAACTAGGCAGGAGTCCTGACGTCGCTGAAGAAACACGTGGGTGGAAGGGCCATCCCCGTCGTAACTCGAGAATATACCCCAGGTTCCCGCCGCAACTCGAGAAAAACCATGAGACTTCCCCCTCGCCGCGAGATGAGGCCCGATTCCCCTGCACTGCGTGCAGAGCAATTCCGTGTTGCACATCACACATGAAAGGAGCCTTGATTTCCTTGATGGCACTCCAGAGAAACCCCAAGAACACTGTTTCAAGGATAGAGGGATCCTGAGGTCACTGTAGCAACACGAAAGAGCTCCGTGGGCCAAAAATCAACTCGAGATGAGAGGTTAGTCCCTGGCTTCGACTCCAGAGGAATACCACCTTACCACAAGCACCTCAAGAGGAGGCTTCTCTCAGCTCTAGGTATGTGAGAGGGACCCTGAGTTTGCGGCCTCAAGTGGAATGGACACCGCGATGCCCTGACGTGAAATAAGGCTGGATATCCCTGCAGTGACTTGAATGCAGGCTCGTCTTGCATCTCCCAAGATGAAAAGATTTCTGAATCCCCTGGGGAGACCACAGAGAAAGACCTAGTTCCCCACCTCATCGCGACCAGAGGCCTCACATCCTTTGAAAACTCCAGAGGTACGCGGAGATCAGTGCCTCCAAAGGAGACGATGCCTGACTCCTCGTGAAACTTGATAGGAGTCCCAGGATTCCTGTGGCACGTGGAATGGGACCCTTGTTCTCCTGCCTCAGCTGGAGAGGCGTCCCAATTGCCTTGTCAAGCCTCGAGGAGAATCCCGAGTTGTGTCTCGCAACTAGGCAGGAGTCCTGACGTGGCTGAACAAACACGTGTGTGGAAGGGCCATCCCCGTTGTAACTCGAGAATATACCCCAGGTTCCCGCCGCAACTCGAGAAAAACCATGAGACTTCCCCCTCGCCGCGAGATGAGGCCCGATTCCCCTGCACTGCGCGCAGAGCAATTCTGTGTTGCACATCACACATGAAAGGAGCCTTGATTTCCTTGATGGCACTCCAGAGAAACCCCAAGAACACTGTTTCAAGGCTAGAGGGATCCTGAGGTCACTGTAGCAACACGAAAGAACTCTGTGGACCAAAAATCAACTCGAAAAGAGAGGTTATTCCCTGGATTCGTCTCCAGAGGAATACCACCTTACCACAAGCATCTCAAGAGGAGGCTTCTCTCAGCTCTAGGTATGTGAGAGGGACCCTGAGTTTGCGGCCTCAAGTGGAATGGACACCGCGATGCCCTGACTCGAAATAAGGCCGGATATCCCTGCAGTGACTTCAATGCAGGCTCGTCTTGCATCTCACAGGACGAAAGGATGTCTGAATCCCCTGTGGAAAGCACAGAGAAAGACTTAGTTCCCCACCTCATCGCGACCGATAGCCTCACATCCTTTAAAAACTCCAGAGGTACGCGGAGATCAGTGCCTCCAAAGGAGACGATGCCTGACTCCTCGTGAAACTTGATAGGAGTCCCAGGATTCCTGTGGCACGTGGAAAGGGACCCTTGGTCTCCCGCCTCAGCTGGAGAGGCGTCCCAATTGCCCTGCCAAGCCTCGAGGAGAATCCAGAGTTGTCCCTCGCAACTAGGCAGGAGTCCTGACGTCGCTGAAGAAACACGTGGGTGGAAGGGCCATCCCCGTCGTAACTCGAGAATATACCCCAGGTTCCCGCCTCAACTCGAGAAAAACCATGAGACTTCCCCCTCGCCGCGAGATGAGGCCCGATTCCCCTGCACTGCGTGCAGAGCAATTCCGTGTTGCACATCACACATGAAAGGAGCCTTGATTTCCTTCATGGCACTCCAGAGAAACCCCAAGAACACTGTTTCAAGGATAGAGGGATCCTGAGGTCACTGTAGCAACACGAAAGAGCTCCGTGGGCCAAAAATCAACTCGAGATGAGAGGTTAGTCCCTGGCTTCGACTCCAGAGGAATACCACCTTACCACAAGCACCTCAAGAGGAGGCTTCTCTCAGCTCTAGGTATGTGAGAGGGACCCTGAGTTTGCGGCCTCAAGTGGAATGGACACCGCGATGCCCTGACGTGAAATAAGGCTGGATATCCCTGCAGTGACTTGAATGCAGGCTCGTCTTGCATCTCCCAAGATGAAAAGATTTCTGAATCCCCTGGGGAGACCACAGAGAAAGACCTAGTTCCCCACCTCATCGCGACCGGAGGCCTCACATCCTTTGAAAACTCCAGAGGTACGCGGAGATCAGTGCCTCCAAAGGAGACGATGCCTGACTCCTCGTGAAACTTGATAGGAGTCCCAGGATTCCTGTGGCACGTGGAAAGGGACCCTTGGTCTCCCGCCTCAGCTGGAGAGGCGTCCCAATTGCCTTGCCAAGCCTCGAGGAGAATCCAGAGTTGTCCCTCGCAACTAGGCAGGAGTCCTGACGTCGCTGAAGAAACACGTGGGTGGAAGGGCCATCCCCGTCGTAACTCGAGAATATACCCCAGGTTCCCGCCGCAACTCGAGAAAAACCATGAGACTTCCCCCTCGCCGCGAGATGAGGCCCGATTCCCCTGCACTGCGTGCAGAGCAATTCCGTGTTGCACATCACACATGAAAGGAGCCTTGATTTCCTTGATGGCACTCCAGAGAAACCCCAAGAACACTGTTTCAAGGCTAGAGGGATCCTGAGGTCACTGTAGCAACACGAAAGAGCTCCGTGGGCCAAAAATCAACTCGAGATGAGAGGTTAGTCCCTGGCTTCGACTCCAGAGGAATACCACCTTACCACAAGCACCTCAAGAGGAGGCTTCTCTCAGCTCTAGGTATGTGAGAGGGACCCTGAGTTTGCGGCCTCAAGTGGAATGGACACCGCGATGCCCTGACGTGAAATAAGGCTGGATATCCCTGCAGTGACTTGAATGCAGGCTCGTCTTGCATCTCCCAAGATGAAAAGATTTCTGAATCCCCTGGGGAGACCACAGAGAAAGACCTAGTTCCCCACCTCATCGCGACCGGAGGCCTCACATCCTTTGAAAACTCCAGAGGTACGCGGAGATCAGTGCCTCCAAAGGAGACGATGCCTGACTCCTCGTGAAACTTGATAGGAGTCGCAGGATTCCTGTGGCACGTGGAATGGGACCCTTGGTCTCCTGCCTCAGCTGGAGAGGCGTCCCAATTGCCTTGTCAAGCCTCGAGGAGAATCCCGAGTTGTGTCTCGCAACTAGGCAGGAGTCCTGACGTGGCTGAACAAACACGTGGGTGGAAGGGCCATCCCCGTCGTAACTCGAGAATATACCCCAGGTTCCCGCCGCAACTCGAGAAAAACCATGAGACTTCCCCCTCGCCGCGAGATGAGGCCCGATTCCCCTGCACTGCGTGCAGAGCAATTCCGTGTTGCACATCACACATGAAAGGAGCCTTGATTTCCTTGATGGCACTCCAGAGAAACCCCAAGAACACTGTTTCAAGGCTAGAGGGATCCTGAGGTCACTGTAGCAACACGAAAGAGCTCCGTGGAACAAGATTCAACACGAGATGAGAGATTAGTCCCTGGCTTCGACTCCTGAGGAATACCACCTTACCACAAGCACCTCAAGAGGAGGCTTCTCTCAGCTCTAGGTATGTGAGAGGGACCCTGAGTTTGCGGCCTCAAGTGGAATGGACACCGCGATGCCCTGACTCGAAATAAGGCCGGATATCCCTGCAGTGACTTGAATGCAGGCTCGTCTTGCATCTCCCAAGAAGAAAGGATGTCTGAATCCCCTGTGGAGACTACAGAGAAACACCTAGTTCCCCACCTCATCGCGACCGGAGGCCTCACATCCTTTGAAAACTCCAGAGGTATGCGGAGATCAGTGCCTCCAAAGGAGACGATGCCTGACTCCTCGTGAAACTGATAGGAGTCACAGGATTCTTGTGGCACGTGGAAAGGGACACTTGGTCTCCCGCCTCAGCTGGAGAGGCGTTCCAATTGCCCTGCCAAGCCTCGAGGAGAATCCCGAGTTGTCCCTCGCAACTAGGCAGGAGACCTGATGTGGCTGAACAAACACGTGGGTGGAAGGGCCATCCCCGTCGTAACTCGAGAATATACCCCAGGTTCCCACCGCAACTCGAGAAAAACCATGAGACTTCCCCCCTCGCCGCGAGATGTGGCCCGTTTCCCCTGCACTGCGTGCAGAGCAATTCCGTGTTGCACATCACACATGAAAGGAGCCTTGATTTCCTTCATGGCACTCCAGAGAAACCCCAAGAACACTGTTTCAAGGCTAGAGGGATCCTGAGGTCACTGTAGCAACACGAAAGAACTCTGTGGACCAAAAATCAACTCGAAAAGAGAGGTTAGTCCCTGGATTCGTCTCCAGAGGAATACCACCTTACCACAAAAACCTCAAGAGGAGGCTTCTCTCAGCTCTAGGTATGTGAGAGGGACCCTGAGTTTGCGGCCTCAAGTGGAATGGACACCGCGATGCCCTGACGCGAAATAAGGCTGGATATCCCTGCAGTGACTTGAATGCAGGCTCGTCTTGCATCTCCCAAGATGAAAGGATGTCTGAATCCCCTGTGGAGACCACAGAGAAAGACCTAGTTCCCCACCTCATCGCGACCGGAGGCCTCACATCCTTTGAAAACTCCAGAGGTACGCAGAGATCAGTGCCTCCAAAGGAGACGATGCCTGACTCCTCGTGAAACTTGATAGGAGTCCCAGGATTCCTGTGGCACGTGGAGAGGGACACTTGGTCTCCCGCCTCAGCTGGAGAGGCGTCTCAATTGCCTTGCCAAGCCTCGAGGAGAATCCCGAGTTGTGTCTCGCAACTAGGCAAGAGTCCTGACGTGGCTGAACAAACACGTGTGTGGAAGGGCCATCCCCGTCGTAACTCGAGAATATACCCCAGGTTCCCGCCGCAACTCGAGAAAAACCATGAGACTTCCCCCTCGCCGCGAGATGAGGCCCGATTCCCCTGCACTGCGTGCACAGCAATTCTGTGTTGCACATCACACATGAAAGGAGCCTTGATTTCCTTCATGGCACTCCAGAGAAACCCCAAGAACACTGTTTCAAGGCTAGAGGGAACCTGAGGTCACTGTAGCAACACGAAAGAACTCTGTGGACCAAAAATCAACTTGAAAAGAGAGGTTAGTCCCTGGATTCGTCTCCAGAGGAATACCACCTTACCACAAGCACCTCAAGAGGAGGCTTCTCTCAGCTCTAGGTATGTGAGAGGGACCCTGAGTTTGCGGCCTCAAGTGGAATGGACACCGCGATGCCCTGACTCGAAATAAGGCCGGATATCCCTGCAGTGACTTCAATGCAGGCTCGTCTTGCATCTCCCAGGACGAAAGGATGTCTGAATCCCCTGTGGAAAGCACAGAGAAAGACTTAGTTCCCCACCTCATGGCGACCGATAGCCTCACATCCTTTGAAAACTCCAGAGGTACGCGGAGATCAGTGCCTCCAAAGGAGACGATGCCTGACTCCTCGTGAAACTTGATAGGAGTCCCAGGATTCCTGTGGCACGTGGAAAGGGACCCTTGGTCTCCCGCCTCAGCTGGAGAGGCGTCCCAATTGCCCTGCCAAGCCTCGAGGAGAATCCAGAGTTGTCCCTCGCAACTAGGCAGGAGTCCTGACGTCGCTGAAGAAACACGTGGGTGGAAGGGCCATCCCCGTCGTAACTCGAGAATATACCCCAGGTTCCCGCCGCAACTCGAGAAAAACCATGAGACTTCCCCCTCGCCGCGAGATGAGGCCCGATTCCCCTGCACTGCGTGCAGAGCAATTCCGTGTTGCACATCACACATGAAAGGAGCCTTGATTTCCTTGATGGCACTCCAGAGAAACCCCAAGAACACTGTTTCAAGGATAGAGGGATCCTGAGGTCACTGTAGCAACACGAAAGAGCTCCGTGGGCCAAAAATCAACTCGAGATGAGAGGTTAGTCCCTGGCTTCGACTCCAGAGGAATACCACCTTACCACAAGCACCTCAAGAGGAGGCTTCTCTCAGCTCTAGGTATGTGAGAGGGACCCTGAGTTTGCGGCCTCAAGTGGAATGGACACCGCGATGCCCTGACGTGAAATAAGGCTGGATATCCCTGCAGTGACTTGAATGCAGGCTCGTCTTGCATCTCCCAAGATGAAAAGATTTCTGAATCCCCTGGGGAGACCACAGAGAAAGACCTAGTTCCCCACCTCATCGCGACCAGAGGCCTCACATCCTTTGAAAACTCCAGAGGTACGCGGAGATCAGTGCCTCCAAAGGAGACGATGCCTGACTCCTCGTGAAACTTGATAGGAGTCCCAGGATTCCTGTGGCACGTGGAATGGGACCCTTGTTCTCCTGCCTCAGCTGGAGAGGCGTCCCAATTGCCTTGTCAAGCCTCGAGGAGAATCCCGAGTTGTGTCTCGCAACTAGGCAGGAGTCCTGACGTGGCTGAACAAACACGTGTGTGGAAGGGCCATCCCCGTTGTAACTCGAGAATATACCCCAGGTTCCCGCCGCAACTCGAGAAAAACCATGAGACTTCCCCCTCGCCGCGAGATGAGGCCCGATTCCCCTGCACTGCTCGCAGAGCAATTCTGTGTTGCACATCACACATGAAAGGAGCCTTGATTTCCTTGATGGCACTCCAGAGAAACCCCAAGAACACTGTTTCAAGGCTAGAGGGATCCTGAGGTCACTGTAGCAACACGAAAGAACTCTGTGGACCAAAAATCAACTCGAAAAGAGAGGTTAGTCCCTGGATTCGTCTCCAGAGGAATACCACCTTACCACAAGCATCTCAAGAGGAGGCTTCTCTCAGCTCTAGGTATGTGAGAGGGACCCTGAGTTTGCGGCCTCAAGTGGAATGGACACCGCGATGCCCTGACTCGAAATAAGGCCGGATATCCCTGCAGTGACTTCAATGCAGGCTCGTCTTGCATCTCACAGGACGAAAGGATGTCTGAATCCCCTGTGGAAAGCACAGAGAAAGACTTAGTTCCCCACCTCATCGCGACCGATAGCCTCACATCCTTTAAAAACTCCAGAGGTACGCGGAGATCAGTGCCTCCAAAGGAGACGATGCCTGACTCCTCGTGAAACTTGATAGGAGTCCCAGGATTCCTGTGGCACGTGGAAAGGGACCCTTGGTCTCCCGCCTCAGCTGGAGAGGCGTCCCAATTGCCCTGCCAAGCCTCGAGGAGAATCCAGAGTTGTCCCTCGCAACTAGGCAGGAGTCCTGACATCGCTGAAGAAACACGTGGGTGGAAGGGCCATCCCCGTCGTAACTCGAGAATATACCCCAGGTTCCCGCCTCAACTCGAGAAAAACCATGAGACTTCCCCCTCGCCGCGAGATGAGGCCCGATTCCCCTGCACTGCGTGCAGAGCAATTCCGTGTTGCACATCACACATGAAAGGAGCCTTGATTTCCTTCATGGCACTCCAGAGAAACCCCAAGAACACTGTTTCAAGGATAGAGGGATCCTGAGGTCACTGTAGCAACACGAAAGAGCTCCGTGGGCCAAAAATCAACTCGAGATGAGAGGTTAGTCCCTGGCTTCGACTCCAGAGGAATACCACCTTACCACAAGCACCTCAAGAGGAGGCTTCTCTCAGCTCTAGGTATGTGAGAGGGACCCTGAGTTTGCGGCCTCAAGTGGAATGGACACCGCGATGCCCTGACGTGAAATAAGGCTGGATATCCCTGCAGTGACTTGAATGCAGGCTCGTCTTGCATCTCCCAAGATGAAAAGATTTCTGAATCCCCTGGGGAGACCACAGAGAAAGACCTAGTTCCCCACCTCATCGCGACCGGAGGCCTCACATCCTTTGAAAACTCCAGAGGTACGCGGAGATCAGTGCCTCCAAAGGAGACGATGCCTGACTCCTCGTGAAACTTGATAGGAGTCCCAGGATTCCTGTGGCACGTGGAAAGGGACCCTTGGTCTCCCGCCTCAGCTGGAGAGGCGTCCCAATTGCCTTGCCAAGCCTCGAGGAGAATCCAGAGTTGTCCCTCGCAACTAGGCAGGAGTCCTGAGGTCGCTGAAGAAACACGTGGGTGGAAGGGCCATCCCCGTCGTAACTCGAGAATATACCCCAGGTTCCCGCCGCAACTCGAGAAAAACCATGAGACTTCCCCCTCGCCGCGAGATGAGGCCCGATTCCCCTGCACTGCGTGCAGAGCAATTCCGTGTTGCACATCACACATGAAAGGAGCCTTGATTTCCTTGATGGCACTCCAGAGAAACCCCAAGAACACTGTTTCAAGGCTAGAGGGATCCTGAGGTCACTGTAGCAACACGAAAGAGCTCCGTGGGCCAAAAATCAACTCGAGATGAGAGGTTAGTCCCTGGCTTCGACTCCAGAGGAATACCACCTTACCACAAGCACCTCAAGAGGAGGCTTCTCTCAGCTCTAGGTATGTGAGAGGGACCCTGAGTTTGCGGCCTCAAGTGGAATGGACACCGCGATGCCCTGACGTGAAATAAGGCTGGATATCCCTGCAGTGACTTGAATGCAGGCTCGTCTTGCATCTCCCAAGATGAAAAGATTTCTGAATCCCCTGGGGAGACCACAGAGAAAGACCTAGTTCCCCACCTCATCGCGACCGGAGGCCTCACATCCTTTGAAAACTCCAGAGGTACGCGGAGATCAGTGCCTCCAAAGGAGACGATGCCTGACTCCTCGTGAAACTTGATAGGAGTCGCAGGATTCCTGTGGCACGTGGAATGGGACCCTTGGTCTCCTGCCTCAGCTGGAGAGGCGTCCCAATTGCCTTGTCAAGCCTCGAGGAGAATCCCGAGTTGTGTCTCGCAACTAGGCAGGAGTCCTGACGTGGCTGAACAAACACGTGGGTGGAAGGGCCATCCCCGTCGTAACTCGAGAATATACCCCAGGTTCCCGCCGCAACTCGAGAAAAACCATGAGACTTCCCCCTCGCCGCGAGATGAGGCCCGATTCCCCTGCACTGCGCGCAGAGCAATTCTGTGTTGCACATCACACATGAAAGGAGCCTTGATTTCCTTGATGGCACTCCAGAGAAACCCCAAGAACACTGTTTCAAGGATAGAGGGATCCTGAGGTCACTGTAGCAACACGAAAGAACTCTGTGGACCAAAAATCAACTCGAAAAGAGAGGTTAGTCCCTGGATTCGTCTCCAGAGGAATACCACCTTACCACAAGCATCTCAAGAGAAGGCTTCTCTCAGCTCTAGGTATGTGAGAGGGACCCTGAGTTTGCGGCCTCAAGTGGAATGGACACCGCGATGCCCTGACTCGAAATAAGGCCGGATATCCCTGCAGTGACTTCAATGCAGGCTCGTCTTGCATCTCCCAGGACGAAAGGATGTCTGAATCCCCTGTGGAAAGCACAGAGAAAGACTTAGTTCCCCACCTCATCACGACCGGAGTCCTCACATCCTTTGAAAATTCCAGAGGTACGCGGAGATCAGTGCCTCCAAAGGAGACGATGCCTGACTCCTCGTGAAACTTGATAGGAGTCCCAGGATTCCTGTGGCACGTGGAAAGGGACCCTTGGTCTCCCGCCTCAGCTGGAGAGGCGTCCCAATTGCCCTGCCAAGCCTCGAGGAGAATCCAGAGTTGTCCCTCGCAACTAGGCAGGAGTCCTGACGTCGCTGAAGAAACACGTGGGTGGAAGGGCCATCCCCGTCGTAACTCGAGAATATACCCCAGGTTCCCGCCGCAACTCGAGAAAAACCATGAGACTTCCCCCTCGCCGCGAGATGAGGCCCGATTCCCCTGCACTGCGTGCAGAGCAATTCCGTGTTGCACATCACACATGAAAGGAGCCTTGATTTCCTTGATGACACTCCAGAGAAACCCCAAGAACACTGTTTCAAGGCTAGAGGGATCCTGAGGTCACTGTAGCAACACGAAAGAGCTCCGTGGGCCAAAAATCAACTCGAGATGAGAGGTTAGTCCCTGGCTTCGACTCCAGAGGAATACCACCTTACCACAAGCACCTCAAGAGGAGGCTTCTCTCAGCTCTAGGTATGTGAGAGGGACCCTGAGTTTGCGGCCTCAAGTGGAATGGACACCGCGATGCCCTGACGTGAAATAAGGCTGGATATCCCTGCAGTGACTTGAATGCAGGCTCGTCTTGCATCTCCCAAGATGAAAAGATTTCTGAATCCCCTGTGGAGACCACAGAGAAAGACCTAGTTCCCCACCTCATCGCGACCTGAGGCCTCACATCCTTTGAAAACTCCAGAGGTACGCAGAGATCAGTGCCTCCAAAGGAGACGATGCCTGACTCCTCGTGAAACTTGATAGGAGTCCCAGGATTCCTGTGGCACGTTTAAAGGGACCCTTGGTCTCCTGCCTCAGCTGGAGAGGCGTCCCAATTGCCTTGTCAAGCCTCGAGGAGAATCCCGAGTTGTGTCTCGCAACTAGGCAGGAGTCCTGACGTGGCTGAACAAACACGTGTGTGGAAGGGCCATCCCCGTCGTAACTCGAGAATATACCCCAGGTTCCCGCCGCAACTCGAAAAAAACCATGAGACTTCCCCCTCGCCGCGAGATGAGGCCCGATTCCCCTGCACTGCGCGCAGAGCAATTCTGTGTTGCACATCACACATGAAAGGAGCCTTGATTTCCTTGATGGCACTCCAGAGAAACCCCAAGAACACTGTTTCAAGGCTAGAGGGATCCTGAGGTCACTGTAGCAAGACGAAAGAACTCTGTGGACCAAAAATCAACTCGAAAAGAGAGGTTAGTCCCTGGATTCGTCTCCAGAGGAATACCACCTTACCAGAAGCACCTCAAGAGGAGGCTTCTCTCAGCTCTAGGTATGTGAGAGGGACCCTGAGTTTGCGGCCTCAAGTGGAATGGACACCGCGATGCCCTGACTCGAAATAAGGCCGGATATCCCTGCAGTGACTTCAATGCAGGCTCGTCTTGCATCTCCCAGGACGAATGGATGTCTGAATCCCCTGTGGAAAGCACAGAGAAAGACTTAGTTCCCCACCTCATCGCGACCGATAGCCTCACATCCTTTGAAAACTCCAGAGGTACGTGGAGATCAGTGCCTCCAAAGGAGACGATGCCTGACTCCTCGTGAAACTTGATAGGAGTCCCAGGATTCTTGTGGCACGTGGAAAGGGACCCTTGGTCTCCCGCCTCAGCTGGAGAGGCGTCCCAATTGCCCTGCCAAGCCTCGAGGAGAATCCCGAGTTGTCCCTCGCAACTAGGCAAGAGTCCTGACATGGCTGAACAAACACGTGTGTGGAAGGGCCATCGCCGTCGTAACTCGAGAATATACCCCAGGTTCCCGCCGCAACTCGAGAAAAACCATGAGACTTCCCCCTCGCCGCGAGATGAGGCCCGATTCCACTGCACTGCGTGCAGAGCAATTCTGTCTTGCACATCACACATGAAAGGAGCCTTGATTTCCTTCATGGCACTCCAGAGAAACCCCAAGAACACTTTTTCAAGGCTAGAGGGATCCTGAGGTCACTGTAGCAACACGAAAGAGCTCCGTGGACCAAGAATCAACACGAGATGAGAGGTTAGTCCCTGGCTTCGACTCCTGAGGAATACCACCTTACCACAAGCACCTCAAGAGGAGGCTTCTCTCAGCTCTAGGTATGTGAGAGGGACCCTGAGTTTGCGGACTCAAGTGGAATGGACACCGCGATGCCCTGACTCGAAATAAGGCCGGATATCCCTGCAGTGACTTGAATGCAGGCTCGTCTTGCATCTCCCAAGAAGAAAGGATGTCTGAATCCCCTGTGGAGACCACAGAGAAAGACCTAGTTCCCCACCTCATCGCGACCGGAGGCCTCACATCCTTTAAAAACTCCAGAGGTACGCGGAGATCAGTGCCTCCAAAGGAGACGATGCCTGACTCCTCGTGAAACTTGATAGGAGTCCCAGGATTCCTGTGGCACTTGGAAAGGGACACTTGGTCTCCCGCCTCAGCTGGAGAGGCGTCCCAATTGCCCTGCCAAGCCTCGAGGAGAATCCAGAGTTGTCCCTCGCAACTAGGCAGGAGTCCTGACGTCGCTGAAGAAACACGTGGGTGGAAGGGCCATCCCCGTCGTAACTCGAGAATATACCCCAGGTTCCCGCCGCAACTCGAGAAAAACCATGAGACTTCCCCCTCGCCGCGAGATGAGGCCCGATTCCCCTGCACTGCGTGCAGAGCAATTCCGTGTTGCACATCACACATGAAAGGAGCCTTGATTTCCTTGATGGCACTCCAGAGAAACCCCAAGAACACTGTTTCAAGGCTAGAGGGATCCTGAGGTCACTGTAGCAACACGAAAGAGCTCCGTGGGCCAAAAATCAACTCGAGATGAGAGGTTAGTCCCTGGCTTCGACTCCTGAGGAATACCACCTTACCACAAGCACCTCAAGAGGAGGCTTCTCTCAGCTCTAGGTATGTGAGTGGGACCCTGAATTTGCGGCCTCAAGTGGAATGGACACCGCGATGCCCTGACGCGAAATAAGGCTGGATATCCCTGCAGTGACTTGAATGCAGGCTCGTCTTGCATCTCCCAAGATGAAAGGATGTCTGAATCCTCTGTGGAGACCACAGAGAAAGACCTAGTTCCCCACCTCATCGCGACCGGAGGCCTCACATCCTTTGAAAACTCCAGAGGTACGCGGAGATCAGTGCCTCCAAAGGAGACGATGCCTGACTCCTCGTGAAACTTGATAGGAGTCCCAGGATTCATGTGGCATGTGGAAAGGGACCCTTGGTCTCCCGCCTCAGCTGGAGAGGCGTCCCAATTGCCTTGCCAAGCCTCGAGGAGAATCCCGAGTTGTGTCTCGCAACTAGGCAGGAGTCCTGACGTGGCTGAACAAACACGTGTGTGGAAGGGCCATCCCCGCCGTAACTCGAGAATATACCCCAGGTTCCCGCCGCAACTCGAGAAAAACCATGAGACTTCCCCCTCGCCGCGAGATGAGGCCCGATTCCCCTGCACTGCGTGCAGAGCAATTCTGTGTTGCACATCACACATGAAAGGAGCCTTGATTTCCTTCATGGCACTCCAGAGAAACCCAAAGAACACTGTTTCAAGGCTAGAGGGATCCTGAGGTCACTGTATCAACACGAAAGAGCTCCGTGGACCAAAAATCAACTCGAAAAGAGAGGTTAGTCCCTGGATTCGTCTCCAGAGGAATACCACCTTACCACAAGCACCTCAAGAGGAGGCTTCTCTCAGCTCTAGGTATGTGAGAGGGTCCCTGAGTTTGCGGCCTCAAGTGGAATGGACACCGCGATGCCCTGACTCGAAATAAGGCCGGATATCCCTGCAGTGACTTGAATGCAGGCTCGTCTTGCATCTCCCAAGAAGAAAGGATGTCTGAATCCCCTGTGGAGACCACAGAGAAAGACCTAGTTCCCCACCTCATCGCGACCGGAGGCCTCACATCCTTTGAAAACTCCAGAGGTACGCGGAGATCAGTGCCTCCAAAGGAGACGATGCCTGACTCCTCGTGAAACTTGATAGGAGTCCCAGGATTCCTGTGGCACTTGGAAAGGGACACTTGGTCTCCCGCCTCAGCTGGAGAGGCGTCCCAATTGCCCTGCCAAGCCTCGAGGAGAATCCAGAGTTGTCCCTCGCAACTAGGCAGGAGTCCTGACGTCGCTGAAGAAACACGTGTGTGGAAGGGCCATCCCCGTCGTAACTCGAGAATATACCCCAGGTTCCCGCCGCAACTCGAGAAAAACCATGAGACTTCCCCCTCGCCGCGAGATGAGGCCCGATTCCCCTGCACTGCGTGCAGAGCAATTCCGTGTTGCACATCACACATGAAAGGAGCCTTGATTTCCTTGATGGCACTCCAGAGAAACCCCAAGAACACTGTTTCAAGGCTAGAGGGATCCTGAGGTCACTGTAGCAACACGAAAGAGCTCCGTGGGCCAAAAATCAACTCGAGATGAGAGGTTAGTCCCTGGCTTCGACTCCAGAGGAATACCACCTTACCACAAGCACCTCAAGAGGAGGCTTCTCTCAGCTCTAGGTATGTGAGTGGGACCCTGAATTTGCGGCCTCAAGTGGAATGGACACCGCGATGCCCTGAGGCGAAATAAGGCTGGATATCCCTGCAGTGACTTGAATGCAGGCTCGTCTTGCATCTCCCAAGATGAAAGGATGTCTGAATCCCCTGTGGAGACCACAGAGAAAGACCTAGTTCCCCACCTCATCGCGACCGGAGGCCTCACATCCTTTGAAATCTCCAGAGTTACGCGGAGATCAGTGCCTCCAAAGGAGACGATGCCTGACTCCTCGTGAAACTTGATAGGAGTCCCAGGATTCCTGTGGCACGTGGAAAGGGACACTTGGTCTCCCGTCTCAGCTGGAGAGGCGTCCCAATTGCCCTGCAAAGCCTCGAGGAGAATCCCGAGTTGTGTCTCGCTACTAGGCAGGAGTCCTGGCGTCGCTGAAGAAACACGTGGGTGGAAGGGCCATCCCCGTCGTAACTCGAGAATATACCATAGGTTCCCGCCGCAACTCGAGAAAAACCATGAGACTTCCCCCTCGCTGCGAGATGAGGCCCGATTCCCCTGCACTGCGTGCAGAGCAATTCCGTGTTGCACATCACACATGAAAGGAGCCTTGATTTCCTTGATGGCACTCCAGAGAAACCCCAAGAACACTGTTTCAAGGCTAGAGGGATCCTGAGGTCACTGTAGCAACACGAAAGAACTCTGTGGACCAAAAATCAACTCGAAAAGAGAGGTTAGTCCCTGGATTCGTCTCCAGAGGAATACCACCTTACCACAAGCACCTCAAGAGGAGGCTTCTCTCAGCTCTAGGTATGTGAGAGGGTCCCTGAGTTTGCGGCCTCAAGTGGAATGGACACCGCGATGCCCTGAGGCGAAATAAGGCTGGATATCCCTGCAGTGACTTGAATGCAGGCTCGTCTTGCATCTCCCAAGAAGAAAGGATGTCTGAATCCCCTGTGGAGACCACAGAGAAAGACCTAGTTCCCCACCTCATCGCGACCGGAGGCCTCACATCCTTTGAAAATTCCAGAGGTATGCAGAGATCAGTGCCTACTAAGGAGACGATGCCTGACTCCTCGTGAAACTTGATAGGAGACCCAGTATTCCTGTGGCACGTGGAAAGGGACCCTTGGTCTCCCGTCTCAGCTGGAGAGGCGTCCCAATTGCCCTGCAAAGCCTCGAGGAGAATCCCGAGTTGTCCCTCGCTACTAGGCAGGAGTCCTGGCGTCGCTGAAGAAACACGTGGGTGGAAGGGCCATCCCCGTCGTAACTCGAGAATATACCATAGGTTCCCGCCGCAACTCGAGAAAAATCATGAGACTTCCCCCTCGCCGCGAGATGAGGCCCGATTCCCCTGCACTGCGTGCAGAGCAATTCCGTGTTGCACATCACACATGAAAGGAGCCTTGATTTCCTTGATGGCACTCCAGAGAAACCCCAAGAACACTGTTTCAAGGCTAGAGGGATCCTGAGGTCACTGTAGCAACACGAAAGAGCTCCGTGGGCCAAAAATCAACTCGAGATGAGAGGTTAGTCCCTGGCGTCGACTCCTGAGGAATACCACCTTACCACAAGCACCTAAAGAGGAGGCTTCTCTCAGCTCTAGGTATGTGAGTGGGACCCTGAATTTGCGGCCTCAAGTGGAATGGACACCGCGATGCCCTGACGCGAAATAAGGCTGGATATCCCTGCAGTGACTTGAATGCAGGCTCGTCTTGCATCTCCCAAGATGAAAGGATGTCTGAATCCCCTGTGGAGACCACAGAGAAAGACCTAGTTCCCCACCTCATCGCGACCGGAGGCCTCACATCCTTTGAAAACTCCAGAGGTACGCGGAGATCAGTGCCTCCAAAGGAGACGATGCCTGACTCCTCGTGAAACTTGATAGGAGTCCCAGGATTCCTGTGGCACGTGGAAAGGGACCCTTGGTCTCCCGCCTCAGCTGGAGAGGCGTCCCAATTGCCTTGCCAAGCCTCGAGGAGAATCCCGAGTTGTGTCTCGCAACTAGGCAAGAGTCCTGACGTGGCTGAACAAACACGTGTGTGGAAGGGCCATCCCCGCCGTAACTCGAGAATATACCCCAGGTTCCCGCCGCAACTCGAGAAAAACCATGAGACTTCCCCCTCGCCGCGAGATGAGGCCCGATTCCCCTGCACTGCGTGCAGAGCAATTCTGTGTTGCACATCACACATGAAAGGAGCCTTGATTTCCTTCATGGCACTCCAGAGAAACCCAAAGAACACTGTTTCAAGGCTACAGGGATCCTGAGGTCACTGTATCAACACGAAAGAGCTCCGTGGACCAAAAATCAACTCGAGATGAGAGGTTAGTCCCTGGCTTCGACTCCAGAGGAATACCACCTTACCACAAGCACCTCAAGAGGAGGCTTCTCTCAGCTCTAGGTATGTGAGAGGGACCCTGAGTTTGCGGCCTCAAGTGGAATGGACACCGCGATGCCCTGACTCGAAATAAGGCCGGATATCCCTGCAGTGACTGGAATGCAGGCCCGTCTTGCATCTCCCAAGACGAAAGGGTGTCTGAATCCCCTGAGGAGACCACAGAGAAAGACCTAGTTCCCCACCTCATCGCGACAGGAGGCCTCAAATCCTTTGAAAATTCCAGAGGTATGCCGAGATCAGTGCCTCCTAAGGAGACGATGCCTGACTCCTCGTGAAACTTGATAGGAGACCCAGTATTCCTGTGGCACGTGGAAAGGGACCCTTGGTCTCCCGTCTCAGCTGGAGAGGCGTCCCAATTGCCCTGCAAAGCCTCGAGGAGAATCCCGAGTTGTCCCTCGCTACTAGGCAGGAGTCCTGGCGTCGCTGAAGAAACACGTGGGTGGAAGGGCCATCCCCGTCGTAACTCGAGAATATACCCCAGGTTCCCGCCGCAACTCGAGAAAAACCATGAGAATTCCCCCTCGCCGCGAGATGAGGCCCGATTCCCCTGCACTGCGTGCAGAGCAATTCCGTGTTGCACATCACACATGAAAGGAGCCTTGATTTCCTTGATGGCACTCCAGAGAAACCCCAAGAACACTGTTTCAAGGCTAGAGGGATCCTGAGGTCACTGTAGCAACACGAAAGAGCTCCGTGGACCAAGAATCAACACGAGATGAGAGGTTAGTCCCTGGCTTCGACTCCTGAGGAATAACACCTTACCACAAGCACCTCAAGAGGAGGCTTCTCTCAGCTCTAGGTATGTGAGAGGGACCCTGAGTTTGCGGCCTCAAGTGGAATGGACACCGCGATGCCCTGACTCGAAATAAGGCCGGATATCCCTGCAGTGACTTGAATGCAGGCTCGTCTTGCATCTCCCAAGATGAAAGGATGTCTGAATCCCCTGTGGAGACCACAGAGAAAGACCTAGTTCCCCACCTCATCGCGACCGGAGGCCTCACATTCTTTGAAAACTCCAGAGGTACGCGGAGATCAGTGCCTCCAAAGGAGACGATGCCTGACTCCTCGTGAACCTTGATAGGAGTCCCAGGATTCCTGTGGCACGTGGAAAGGGACCCTTGGTCTCCCGCCTCAGCTGGAGAGGCGTCCCAATTGCCTTGCCAAGCCTCGAGGAGAATCCCGAGTTGTGTCTCGCAACTAGGCAAGAGTCCTGACGTGGCTGAACAAACACGTGTGTGGAAGGGCCATCCCCGTCGTAACTCGAGAATATACCCCAGGTTCCCGCCGCAACTCGAGAAAAACCATGAGACTTCCCCCTCGCCGCGAGATGAGGCCCGATTCCCCTGCACTGCGTGCAGAGCAATTCTGTGTTGCACATCACACATGAAAGGAGCCTTGATTTCCTTGATGGCACTCCAGAGAAACCCCAAGAACACTGTTTCAAGGCTAGAGGGATCCTGAGGTCACTGTGGCAACACGAAAGAGCTCCGTGGACCAAAAGTCAACTCGAGATGAGAGGTTAGTCCCTGGCTTCGACTCCAGAGGAATACCACCTTACCACAAGCACCTCAAGAGGAGGCTTCTCTCAGCTCTAGGTATGTGAGAGGGATCCTGAGTTTGCGGCCTCAAGTGGAATGGACACCGCGATGCCCTGACTCGAAATAAGGCCGGATATCCCTGCAGTGACTTGAATGCAGGCTCGTCTTGCATCTCCCAAGAAGAAAGGATGTCTGAATCCCCTGTGGAGACCACAGAGAAAGACCTAGTTCCCCACCTCATCGCGACCGGAGGCCTCACATCCTTTGAAAACTCCAGAGGTACGCGGAGATCAGTGCCTCCAAAGGAGACGATGCCTGACTCCTCGTGAAACTTGATAGGAGTCCCAGGATTCCTGTGGCACGTGGAAAGGGACACTTGGTCTCCCGCCTCAGCTGGAGAGGCGTTCCAATTGCCCTACCAAGCCTCGAGGAGAATCCCGAGTTGTCCCTCGCAACTAGGCAGGAGTCCTGACGTGGCTGAACAAACACGTGGGTGGAAGGGCCATCCCCGTCGTAACTCGAGAATATACCCCAGGTTCCCGCCACAACTCGAGAAAAACCATGAGACTTCCCCCTCGATGCGAGATGAGGCCCGATTCCCCTGTACTGCGTGCAGAGCAATTCCGTCTTGCACATCACACATGAAAGGAGCCTTGATTTCCTTGATGGCACTCCAGAGAAACCCCAAGAACACTGTTTCAAAGATAGAGGGATCCTGAGGTCACTGTAGCAACACGAAAGAACACTGTGGACCAAAAATCAACTCGAAAAGAGAGGTTAGTCCCTGGATTCGTCTCCAGAGGAATACCACCTTACCACAAGCACCTCAAGAGGAGGCTTCTCTCAGCTCTAGGTATGTGAGAGGGACCCTGAGTTTGCGGCTTCAAGTGGAATGGCCACCGCGATGCCCTGACTCGAAATAAGGCCGGATATCCCTGCAGTGACTTCAATGCAGGATCGTCTTGCATCTCCCAGGACGAAAGGATGTCTGAATCCCCTGTGGAAAGCACAGAGAAAGACTTAGTTCCCCACCTCATCGCGA
This sequence comes from Cervus elaphus, assembly GCF_910594005.1. NCBI lineage: Eukaryota > Metazoa > Chordata > Mammalia > Artiodactyla > Cervidae > Cervus > Cervus elaphus. The sequence continues at coordinate 6,560,773 of NC_057834.1, read as the reverse complement.
CCGATAGCCTCACATCCTTTGAAAACTCCAGAGGTACGCGGAGATCAGTGCCTCCAAAGGAGACGATGCCTGACTCCTCGTGACACTTGATAGGAGTCCCAGGATTCCTGTGGCACTTGGAAAGGGACATTTGGTCTCCCGCCTCAGCTGGAGAGGCGTCCCAATTGCCCTACCAAGCCTCGAGGAGAATCCAGAGTTGTCCCTCGCAACTAGGCAGGAGTCCTGACGTCGCTGAAGAAACACGTGGGTGGAAGGGCCATCCCCGTCGTAACTCGAGAATATACCCCAGGTTCCCGCCGCAACTCGAGAAAAACCATGAGACTTCCCCCTCGCCGTGAAATGAGGCCCGATTCCCCTGCACTGCGTGCAGAGCAATTCCGTGTTGCACATCACACATGAAAGGAGCCTTGATTTCCTTCATGGCACTCCAGAGAAACCCCAAGAACACTGTTTCAAGGCTAGAGGGATCCTGAGGTCACTGTAGCAACACGAAAGACCTCCGTGGGCCAAAAATCAACTCGAGATGAGAGGTTAGTCCCTGGCTTCGACTCCAGAGGAATACCACCTTACCACAAGCACCTCAAGAGGAGGCTTCTCTCAGCTCTAGGTATGTGAGAGGGACCCTGAGTTTGCGGCCTCAAGTGGAATGGACACCGCGATGCCCTGACGCGAAATAAGGCTGGATATCCCTGCAGTGACTTGAATGCAGGCTCGTCTTGCATCTCCCAAGACGAAAGGGTGTTTGAATCCCCTGTGGAGACCACAGAGAAAGACCTAGTTCCCCACCTCATCGCGACCGGAGGCCTCAAATCCTTTGAAAACTCCAGAGGTATGCGGAGATCAGTGCCTCCAAAGGAGACGATGCCTGACTCCTCGTGAAACTTGATAGGAGACCCAGGATTCCTGTGGCACGTGGAAAGGGACCCTTGGTCTCCCGTCTCAGCTGGAGAGGCGTCCCAATTGCCCTGCAAAGCCTCGAGGAGAATCCCGAGTTGTCCCTCGCAACTAGGCAGGAGTCCTGACATGGCTGAACACACACGTGTGTGGAAGGGCCATCCCCGTCGTAACTCGAGAATATACCCCAGGTTCCCGCCGCAACTCGAGAAAAACCATGAGACTTCCCCCTCGCCGCGAGATGAGGCCCGATTCCCCTGCACTGCGTGCAGAGCAATTCCGTGTTCCACATCACACATGAAAGGAGCCTTGATTTCCTTGATGGCACTCCAGAGAAACCCCAAGAACACTGTTTCAAGGCTAGAGGGATCCTGAGGTCACTGTAGCAACACGAAAGAGCTCCGTGGACCAAGAATCAACACGAGATGAGAGGTTAGTCCATGGCTTCGACTCCTGAGGAATACCACCTAACCACAAGCACCTCAAGAGGAGGCTTCTCTCAGCTCTAGGTATGTGAGAGGGATCCTGAGTTTGCGGCCTCAAGTGGAATGGACACCGCGATGCCCTGACTCGAAATAAGGCCGGATATCCCTGCAGTGACTTGAATGCAGGCTCGTCTTGCATCTCCCAAGAATAAAGAATGTCTGAATCCCCTGTGGAGACAACAGAGAAACACCTAGTTCCCCACCTCATCGCGACCGGAGGCCTCACATCCTTTGAAAACTCCAGAGGTACGCGGAGATCAGTGCCTCCAAAGGAGACGATGCCTGACTCCTCGTGAAACTTGATAGGAGTCCCAGGATTCTTGTAGCACGTGGAAAGGGACCCTTGGTCTCCCGCCTCAGCTGGAGAGGCGTCCCAATTGCCCTGCCAAGCCTCGAGGAGAATCCAGAGTTGTCCCTCGCAACTAGGCAGGAGTCCTGACGTGGCTGAACAAACACGTGGGTGGAAGGGCCATCCCCGTCGTAACTCGAGAATATACCCCAGGTTCCCGCCGCAACTCGAGAAAAACCATGAGACTTCCCCCTCGATGCGAGATGAGGCCCGATTCCCCTGTACTGCGTGCAGAGCAATTCCGTCTTGCACATCACACATGAAAGGAGCCTTGATTTCCTTGATGGCACTCCAGAGAAACCCCAAGAACACTGTTTCAAGGATAGAGGGATCCTGAGGTCACTGTAGCAACACGAAAGAACTCTGTGGACCAAAAATCAACTCGAAAAGAGAGGTTAGTCCCTGGATTCGTCTCCAGAGGAATACCACCTTACCACAAGCACCTCAAGAGGAGGCTTCTCTCAGCTCTAGGTCTGTGAGAGGGACCCTGAGTTTGCGGCCTCAAGTGGAATGGACACCGCGATGCCCTGACTCGAAATAAGGCCGGATATCCCTGCAGTGACTTCAATGCAGGCTCGTCTTGCATCTCCCAGGACGAAAGGATGTCTGAATCCCCTGTGGAAAGCACAGAGAAAGACTTAGTTCCCCACCTCATCGCGACCGATAGCCTCACATCCTTTGAAAACTCCAGAGGTACGCGGAGATCAGTGCCTCCAAAGGAGACGATGCCTGACTCCTCGTGAAACTTGATAGGAGTCCCAGGATTCCTGTGGCACTTGGAAAGGGACACTTGGTCTCCCGCCTCAGCTGGAGAGGCGTCCCAATTGCCCTGCCAAGCCTCGAGGAGAATCCAGAGTTGTCCCTCGCAACTAGGCAGGAGTCCTGATGTCGCTGAAGAAACACGTGGGTGGAAGGGCCTTCCCCGTCGTAACTCGAGAATATACCCCAGGTTCCCGCCGCAACTCGAGAAAAACCATGAGACTTCCCCCTCGCCGCGAGATGAGGCCCGATTCCCCTGCACTGCGTGCAGAGCAATTCCGTGTGGCACATCACACATGAAAGGAGCCTTGATTTCCTTGATGGCGCTCCAGAGAAACCCCAAGAACACTGTTTCAAGGCTAGAGGGATCCTGAGGTCACTGTAGCAACACGAAAGAGCTCCGTGGGCCAAAAATCAACTCGAGATGAGAGGTTAGTTCCTGGCCTCGACTCCAGAGGAATACCACCTTACCACAAGCACTTCAAGAGGAGGCTTCTCTCAGCTCTAGGTATGTGAGAGGGACCCTGAGTTTGCGGCCTCAAGTGGAATGGACACCGCGATGCCCTGACGCGAAATAAGGCCGGATATCCCTGCAGTGACTTGAATGCAGGCTCGTCTTGCATCTCCCAAGATGAAAGGATGTCTGAATCCCCTGTGGAGACCACAGAGAAAGACCTAGTTCCCCACCTCATCGCGACCGGAGGCCTCACATCCTTTGAAAACTCCAGAGGTACGCGGAGATCAGTGCCTCCAAAGGAGACGATGCCTGACTCCTCGTGAAACTTGATAGGAGTCCCAGGATTCCTGTGGCACGTGGAAAGGGACCCTTGGTCTCCCGCCTCAGCTGGAGAGGCGTCCCAATTGCCTTGCCAAGCCTCGAGGAAAATCCCGAGTTGTGTCTCCAACTAGGCAAGAGTCCTGACTTGGATGAACAAACACGTGTGTGGAAGGGCCATCCCCGTCGTAACTCGAGAATATACCCCAGGTTCCCGCCGCAACTCGAGAAAAACCATGAGACTTCCCCCTCGCCGCGAGATGAGGCCCGATTCCCCTGCACTGCGTGCAGAGCAATTCTGTGTTGCACATCACACATGAAAGGAGCCTTGATTTCCTTCATGGCACTCCAGAGAAACCCCAAGAACACTGTTTCAAGGCTAGAGGGATCCTGAGGTCACTGTAGCAACACGAAAGAGCTCCGTGGGCCAAAAATCAACTCGAGATGAGAGGTTAGTCCCTGGCTTCGACTCCAGAGGAATACCACCTTACCACAAGCACCTCAAGAGGAGGCTTCTCTCAGCTCTAGGTATGTGAGAGGGACCCTGAGTTTGCGGCCTCAAGTGGAATGGACACCGCGATGCCCTGACGCGAAATAAGGCCGGATATCCCTGCAGTGACTTGAATGCAGGCTCGTCTTGCATCTCCCAAGAAGAAAGGATGTCTGAATCCCCTGTGGAGACCACAGAGAAAGACCTAGTTCCCCACCTCATCGCGACCGGAGGCCTCACATCCTTTGAAACCTCCAGAGGTACGCGGAGATCAGTGCCTCCAAAGAAGACGATGCCTGAGTCCTCGTGAAACTTGATAGGAGTGCCAGGATACCTGTGGCACGTGGAAAGGGACCCTTGGTCTCCCGCCTCAGCTGGAGAGGCGTCCCAATTGCCCTGCAAAGCCTCGAGGAGAATCCCGAGTTGTCCCTCGCAACTAGGCAGGAGTCCTGACGTCGCTGAAGAAACACGTGTGTGGAAGGGCCATCCCCGTCGTAACTCGAGAATATACCCCAGGTTCCCGCCGCAACTCGAGAAAAACCATGAGACTTCCCCCTCGCCGCGAGATGAGGCCCGATTCCCCTGCACTGCGTGCAGAGCAATTCCGTGTTGCACATCACACATGAAAGGAGCCTTGATTTCCTTGATGGCACTCCAGAGAAACCCCAAGAACACTGTTTCAAGGCTAGAGGGATCCTGAGGTCACTGCAGCAACACGAAAGAGCTCCGTGGACCAAGAATCAACACGAGATGAGAGGTTAGTCCCTGGCTTCGACTCCTGAGGAATACCACCTTACCACAAGCACCTCAAGAGGAGGCTTCTCTCAGCTCTAGGTATGTGAGAGGGATCCTGAGTTTGCGGCCTCAAGTGGAATGGACACCGCGATGCCCTGACTCGAAATAAGGCCGGATATCCCTGCAGTGACTTGAATGCAGGCTCGTCTTGCATCTCCCAAGAAGAAAGGATGTCTGAATCCCCTCTGGAGACCACAGAGAAAGACCTAGTTCCCCACCTCATCGCGACCGCAGGCCTCACATCCTTTGAAAACTCCAGAGGTACGCGGAGATCAGTGCCTCCAAAGGAGACGATGCCTGACTCCTCGTGAAACTTGATAGGAGTCCCAGGATTCCTGTGGCACTTGGAAAGGGACACTTGGTCCCCCGCCTCAGCTGGAGAGGCGTCCCAATTGCCCTGCCAAGCCTCGAGGAGAATCCAGAGTTGTCCCTCGCAACTAGGCAGGAGTCCTGACGTGGCTGAACAAACACGTGGGTGGAAGGGCCATCCCCGTCGTAACTCGAGAATATACCCCAGGTTCCCGCCGCAACTCGAGAAAAACCATGAGACTTCCCCCTCGCCGCGAGATGAGGCCCGATTCCCCTGCACTGCGTGCAGAGCAATTCCGTGTTGCACATCACACATGAAAGGAGCCTTGATTTCCTTGATGGCACTCCAGAGAAACCCCAAGAACACTGTTTCAAGGCTAGAGGGATCCTCAGGTCACTGTAGCAACACGAAAGAGCTCCGTGGGCCAAAAATCAACTCGAGATGAGAGGTTAGTCCCTGGCTTCGACTCCAGAGGAATACCACCTTACCAGAAGCACCTCAAGAGGAGGCTTCTCTCAGCTCTAGGTATGTGAGAGGGATCCTGAGTTTGCGGCCTCAAGTGGAATGGACACCGCGATGCCCTGACTCGAAATAAGGCCGGATATCCCTGCAGTGACTGGAATGCAGGCTCGTCTTGCATCTCTCAAGACGAAAGGGTGTCTGAATCCCCTGTGGAGACCACAGAGAAAGACCTAGTTCCCCACCTCATCGCGACAGGAGGCCTCAAAATCTTTGAAAACTCCAGAGGTATGCGGAGATCAGTGCCTCCAAAAGAGACGATGCCTGACTCCTCGTGAAACTTGATAGGAGACCCAGGATTCCTGTGGCACGTGGAAAGGGACCCTGGTTCTCCCGCCTCAGCTGGAGAGGCGTTCCAATTGCCCTGCCAAGCCTCGAGGAGAATCCAGAGTTGTCCCTCGCAACTAGGCAGGAGTCCTGACGTGGCTGAACAAACACGTGGGTGGAAGGGCCATCCCCGTCGTAACTCGAGAATATACCCCAGGTTCCCGCCGCAACTCGAGAAGAACCATGAGACTTCCCCCTCGATGCGAGATGAGGCCCGATTCCCCTGTACTGCGTGCAGAGCAATTCCGTCTTGCACATCACACATGAAAGGAGCCTTGATTTCCTTGATGGCACTCCAGAGAAACCCCAAGAACACTGTTTCAAGGATAGAGGGATCCTGAGGTCACTGTAGCAACACGAAAGAGCTCCGTGGACCAAAAATCAACTCGAGATGAGAGGTTAGTCCCTGGCTTCGACTCCAGAGGAATACCACCTTACCACAAGCACCTCAAGAGGAGGCTTCTCTCAGCTCTAGGTATGTGAGAGGGACCCTGAGTTTGCGGCCTCAAGTGGAATGGACACCGCGATGCCCTGACTCGAAATAAGGCCGGATATCCCTGCAGTGACTGGAATGCAGGCTCGTCTTGCATCTCCCAAAACGAAAGGGTGTCTGAATCCCCTGTGGAGACCACAGAGAAAGACCTAGTTCCCCACCTCATCGCGACCGATAGCCTCACATCCTTTGAAAACTCCAGAGGTACGCGGAGATCAGTGCCTCCAAAGGAGACGATGCCTGACTCCTCGTGAAACTTGATGGGAGTCCCAGGATTCCTGGGGCACGTGGAAAGGGACCCTTGGTCTCCCGCCTCATCTGGAAAGGCGTCCCAATTGCCTTGCCAAGCCTTGAGGAGAATCCCGAGTTGTGTCTCGCAACTAGGCAAGAGTCCTGACGTGGCTGAACAAACACGTGTGTGGAAGGGCCATCCCCGTCGTAACTCGAGAATATACCCCAGGTTCCCGCCGCAATTCGAGAAAAACCATGAGACTTCCCCCTCGCCGCGAGATGAGGCCCGATTCCCCTGCACTGCGTGCAGAGCAATTCCGTCTTGCACATCAGACATGAAAGGAGCCTTGATTTCCTTCATGGCACTCCAGAGAAACCCCAAGAACACTGTTTCAAGGCTAGAGGGATCCTGAGGTCACTGTAGCAACACGAAAGAGCTCCGTGGACCAAGAATCAACACGAGATGAGAGGTTAGTCCCTGGCTTCGACTCCTGAGGAATACCACCTTACCACAAGCTGCTCAAGAGGAGGCTTCTCTCAGCTCTAGGTATGTGAGAGGGATCCTGAGTTTGCGGCCTCAAGTGGAATGGACACCGCGATGCCCTGACTCGAAATAAGGCCGGATATCCCTGCAGTGACTTGAATGCAGGCTCGTCTTGCATCTCCCAAGAAGAAAGGATGTCTGAATCCCCTGTGGAGACCACAGAGAAACACCTAGTTCCCCACCTCATCGCGACCGGAGGCCTCACATCCTTTGAAAACTCCAGAGGTACGCGGAGATCAGTGCCTCCAAAGGAGACGATGCCTGACTCCTCGTGAAACTTGATAGGAGTCCCAGGATTCTTGTGGCACGTGGAAACGGACCCTTGGTCTCCCGCCTCAGCTGGAGAGGCGTTCCAATTGCCCTGCCAAGCCTCGAGGAGAATCCCGAGTTGTCCCTCGCAACTAGGCAGGAGTCCTGACGTGGCTGAACAAGCACGTGTGTGGAAGGGCCATCCCCGTCGTAACTCGAGAATATACCCCAGGTTCCTGCCGCAACTCGAGAAAAACCATGAGACTTCCCCCTCGCCGCGAGATGAGGCCCGATTCCCCTGCACTGCGTGCAGAGCAATTCCGTGTTGCACATCACACATGAAAGGAGCCTTGATTTCCTTCATGGCACTCCAGAGAAACCCCAAGAACACTGTTTCAAGGATAGAGGGATCCTGAGGTCACTGTAGCAACACGAAAGAGCTCCGTGGGCCAAAAATCAACTCGAGATGAGAGGTTAGTCCCTGGCTTCGACTCCAGAGGAATACCACCTTACCACAAGCACCTCAAGAGGAGGCTTCTCTCAGCTCTAGGTATGTGAGAGGGACCCTGAGTTTGCGGCCTCAAGTGGAATGGACACCGCGATGCCCTGACGCGAAATAAGGCTGGATATCCCTGCAGTGACTTGAATGCAGGCTCGTCTTGCATCTCCCAAGATGAAAGGATGTCTGAATCCCCTGTGGAGACCACAGAGAAAGACCTAGTTCCCCACCTCATCGCGACCGCAGGCCTCACATCCTTTGAAAACTCCAGAGGTACGCGGAGATCAGTGCCTCCAAAGGAGACGATGCCTGACTCCTCGTGAAACTTGATAGGAGTCCCAGGATTCCTGTGGCACTTGGAAAGGGACCCTTGGTCTCCCGCCTCAGCTGGAGAGGCGTCCCAATTGCCTTGCCAAGCCTCGAGGAGAATCCCGAGTTGTGTCTCGCAACTAGGCAAGAGTCCTGACGTGGCTGAACAAACACGTGTGTGGAAGGGCCATCCCCGTCGTAACTCGAGAATATACCCCAGGTTCCCGCCGCAACTCGAGAAAAACCATGAGACTTCCCCCTCGCCGCGAGATGAGGCCCGATTCCCCTGCACTGCGTGCAGAGCAATTCTGTGTTGCACCTCACACATGAAAGGAGCCTTGATTTCCTTCATGGCACTCCAGAGAAACCCCAAGAACACTGTTTCAAGGCTAGAGGGATCCTGAGGTCACTGTAGCAACACGAAAGAGCTCCATGGACCAAAAATCAACTCGAGATGAGAGGTTAGTCCCTGGCTTCGACTCCAGAGGAATACCACCTTACCACAAGCACCTCAAGAGGAGGCTTCTCTCAGCTCTAGGTATGTGAGAGGGACCCTGAGTTTGCGGCCTCAAGTGGAATGGACACCGCGATGCCCTGACTCGAAATAAGGCCGGATATCCCTGCAGTGACTGGAATGCAGGCTCGTCTTGCATCTCCCAAGACGAAAGGGTGTCTGAATCCCCTGTGGAGACCACAGAGAAAGACCTAGTTCCCCACCTCATCGCGACCGGAGGCTTCAAATCCGTTGAAAACTCCAGAGGTATGCGGAGATCAGTGCCTCCAAAGGAGACGATGCCTGACTCCTCGTGAAATTGACAGGAGTCCCAGAATTCCTGTGGCACCTGGAAAGGGACACTTGGTCTCCCGCCTCAGCTGGAGAGGAGTCCCAATTGCCCTGCCAAGCCTCGAGGAGAATCCAGAGTTGTCCCTCGCAACTAGGCAGGAGTCCTGACGTCGCTGAAGAAACACGTGGGTGAAAGGGCCATCCCCGTCGTAACTCGAGAATATACCCCAGGTTCCCGCCGCAACTCGAGAAAAACCATGAGACTTCCCCCTCGCTGCGAGATGAGGCCCGATTCCCCTGCACTGCGTGCAGAGTAATTCCGTGTTGCACATCGCACATGAAAGGAGCCTTGATTTCCTTGATGGCACTCCAGAGAAACCCCAAGAACACTGTTTCAAGGCTAGAGGGATCCTGAGGTCACTGTAGCAACACGAAAGAGCTCTGTGGACCAAGAATCAACACGAGATGAGAGGTTAGTCCCTGGCTTCGACTCCTGAGGAATACCACCTTACCACAAGCACCTCAAGAGGAGGCTTCTCTCAGCTCTAGGTATGTGAGAGGGATCCTGAGTTTGCGGCCTCAAGTGGAATGGACACCGCGATGCCCTGACTCGAAATAAGGCCGGATATCCCTGCAGTGACTTGAATGCAGGCTCGTCTTGCATCTCCCAAGAAGAAAGGATGTCTGAATCCCCTGTGGAGACCACAGAGAAAGACCTAGTTCCCCACCTCATCGCGACCGGAGGCCTCACATCCTTTGAAAACTCCAGAGGTACGCGGAGATCAGTGCCTCCAAAGGAGACGATGCCTGACTCCTTGTGAAACTTGATAGGAGTCCCAGGATTCCTGTGGCACGTAGAAAGGGACCCTTGGTCTCCCGCCTCAGCTGGAGAGGCGTTCCAATTGCCCTGCCAAGCCTCGAGGAGAATCCCGAGTTGTCCCTCGCAACTAGGCAGGAGTCCTGACGTTGCTGAACAAACACGTGGGTGGAAGGGCCATCCCCGTCGTAACTCGAGAATATACCCCAGGTTCCCGCCGCAACTCGAGAAAAACCATGAGACTTCCCCCTCGATGCGAGATGAGGCCCGATTCCCCTGTACTGCGTGCAGAGCAATTCCGTCTTGCACATCACACATGAAAGGAGCCTTGATTTCCTTGATGACACTCCAGAGAAACCCCAAGAATTCTGTTTCAAGGATAGAGGGATCCTGAGGTCACTGTAGCAACACGAAAGAACTCTGTGGACCAAAAATCAACTCGAAAAGAGAGGTTAGTCCCTGGATTCGTCTCCAGAGGAATACCACCTTACCACAAGCACCTCAAGAGGAGGCTTCTCTCAGCTCTAGGTATGTGAGAGGGACCCTGAGTTTGCGGCCTCAAGTGGAATGGACACCGCGATGCCCTGACTCGAAATAAGGCCGGATATCCCTGCAGTGACTTCAATGCAGGCTCGTCTTGCATCTCCCAGGACGAAAGGATGTCTGAATCCCCTGTGGAAAGCACAGAGAAAGACTTAGTTCCCCACCTCATCGCGACCGATAGCCTCACATCCTTTGAAAACTCCAGAGGTACGCGGAGATCAGTGCCTCCAAAGGAGACGATGCCTGACTCCTCGTGAAACTTGATAGGAGTCCCAGGATTCCTGTGGCACTTGGAAAGGGACACTTGGTCTCCCGCCTCAGCTGGAGAGGCGTCCCAATTGCCCTGCCAAGCCTCGAGGAGAATCCAGAGTTGTCCCTCGCAACTAGGCAGGAGTCCTGACGTCGCTGAAGAAACACGTGTGTGGAAGGGCCATCCCCTTCGTAACTCGAGAATATACCCCAGGTTCCCGCCGCAACTCGAGAAAAACCATGAGACTTCCCCCTCGCCGCGAGATGAGGCCCGATTCCCCTGCACTGCGTGCAGAGCAATTCCGTGTTGCACATCACACATGAAAGGAGCCTTGATTTCCTTGATGGCACTCCAGAGAAACCCCAAGAACACTGTTTCAAGGCTAGAGGGATCCTGAGGTCACTGTAGCAACACGAAAGAGCTCCGTGGGCCAAAAATCAACTCGAGATGAGAGGTTAGTCCCTGGCTTCGACTCCAGAGGAATACCACCTTACCACAAGCACCTCAAGAGGAGGCTTCTCTCAGCTCTAGGTATGTGAGAGGGACCCTGAGTTTGCGGCCTCAAGTGGAATGGACACCGCGATGCCCTGACTCGAAATAAGGCCGGATATCCCTGCAGTGACTTCAATGCAGGCTCGTCTTGCATCTCCCAGGACGAAAGGATGTCTGAATCCCCTGTGGAAAGCACAGAGAAAGACTTAGTTCCCCACCTCATCGCGACCGATAGCCTCACATCCTTTGAAAACTCCAGAGGTACGCGGAGATCAGTGCCTCCAAAGGAGACGATGCCTGACTCCTCGTGAAACTTGATAGGAGTCCCAGGATTCCTGTGGCACTTGGAAAGGGACATTTGGTCTCCCGCCTCAGCTGGAGAGGCGTCCCAATTGCCCTGCCAAGCCTCGAGGAGAATCCAGAGTTGTCCCTCGCAACTAGGCAAGAGTCCTGACGTGGCTGAAGAAACACGTGGGTGGAAGGGCCATCCCCGTCGTAACTCGAGAATATACCCCAGGTTCCCGCCGCAACTCGAGAAAAACCATGAGACTTCCCCCTCGCCGCGAGATGAGGCCCGATTCCCCTGCACTGCATGCAGAGCAATTCCGTCTTGCACATCACACATGAAAGGAGCCTTGATTTCCTTGATGGCACTCCAGAGAAACCCCCAGAACACTGTTTCAAGGCTAGAGGGATCCTGAGGTCACTGTAGCAACACGAAAGAGCTCCGTGGGCCAAAAATCAACTCGAGATGAGAGGTTAGTCCCTGGCTTCGACTCCAGAGGAATACCACCTTACCACAAGCACCTCAAGAGGAGGCTTCTCTCAGCTCTAGGTATGTGAGAGGGACCCTGAGTTTGCGGCCTCAAGTGGAATGGACACCGCGATGCCCTGACTCGAAATAAGGCCGGATATCCCTGCAGTGACTTGAATGCAGGCTCGTCTTGCATCTCCCAAGAAGAAAGGATGTCTGAATCCCCTGTGGAGACCACAGAGAAAGACCTAGTTCCCCACCTTATCGCGACCGGAGGCCTCACATCCTTTGAAAACTCCAGAGGAACGCGGAGATCAGTGCCTCCAAAGGAGACGATGCCTGACTCCTCGTGAAACTTGATAGGAGTCCCAGGATTCTTGTGGCACGTGGAAAGGGATCGTTGGTCTCCCGCCTCAGCTGGAGAGGCGTTCCAATTGCCCTGCCAAGCCTCGAGGAGAATCCCGAGTTGTCCCTCGCAACGAGGCAGGAGTCCTGACGTGGCTGAACAAACACGTGGGTGGAAGGGCCATCCCCGTCGTAACTCGAGAATATACCCCAGGTTCCCGCCGCAACTCGAGAAAAACCATGAGACTTCCCCCTCGATGCGAGATGAGGCCCGATTCCCCTGTACTGCGTGCAGAGCAATTCCGTGTTGCACATCACACATGAAAGGAGCCTTGATTTCCTTGATGGCACTCCAGAGAAACCCCAAGAACACTGTTTCAAGGCTAGAGGGATCCTGAGGTCACTGTAGCAACACGAAAGAACTCTGTGGACCAAAAATCAACTCGAAAAGAGAGGTTAGTCCCTGGATTCGTCTCCTGAGGAATACCACCTTACCACAAGCACCTCAAGAGGAGGCTTCTCTCAGCTCTAGGTATGTGAGAGGGACCCTGAGTTTGCGGCCTCAAGTGGAAAGGACACCGCGATGCCCTGACTCGAAATAAGGCCGGATATCCCTGCAGTGACTTCAATGCAGGCTCGTCTTGCATCTCCCAGGACGAAAGGATGTCTGAATCCCCTGTGGAAAGCACAGAGAAGACTTAGTTCCCCACCTCATCGCGACCGATAGCCTCACATCCTTTGAAAACTCCAGAGGTACGTGGAGATCAGTGCCTCCAAAGGAGACGATGCCTGACTCCTCGTGAAACTTGATAGGAGTCCCAGGATTCCTGTGGCACTTGGAAAGGGACACTTGGTCTCCCGCCTCAGCTGGAGAGGCGTCCCAATTGCCCTGCCAAGCCTCGAGGAGAATCCAGAGTTGTCCCTCGCAACTAGGCAGGAGCCCTGACGTCGCTGAAGAGACACGTGGGTGGAAGGGCCATCCCCGTCGTAACTCGAGAATATACCCCAGGTTCCCGCCGCAACTCGAGAAAAACCATGAGACTTCCCCCTCGCCGCGAGATGAGGCCCGATTCCCCTGCACTGCGTGCAGAGCAATTCCGTGTTGCACATCACACATGAAAGGAGCCTTGATTTCCTTGATGGCACTCCAGAGAAACCCCAAGAACACTTTTTCTAGGCTAGAGGGATCCTGAGGTCACTGTAGCAACACGAAAGAGCTCCGTGGACCAAAAATCAACTCGAGATGAGAGGTTAATCCCTGGCTTCGACTCCAGAGGAAAACCACCTTACCACAAGCACCTCAAGAGAAGGCTTCTCTCAGCTCTAGGTATGTGAGAGGGACCCTGAGTTTGCGGCCTCAAGTGGAATGGACACCGCGATGCCCTGACTCGAAATAAGGCCGGATATCCCTGCAGTGACTGGAATGCAGGCTCGTCTTGCATCTCCCAAGACGACAGGGTGTCTGAATCCCCTGTGGAGACCACAGAGAAAGACCTAGTTCCCCACCTCATCGCGACAGGAGGCCTCAAATCCTTTGAAAACTCCAGAGGTACGCGGAGATCAGTGCCTCCAAAGGAGACGATGCCTGACTCCTCGTGAAACTTGATAGGGGACCCAGGATTCCTGTGGCACGTGGAAAGGGACCCTTGGTCTCCCGTCTCAGCTGGAGAGGCGTCCCAATTGCCCTGCAAAGCCTCGAGGAGAATCCCGAGTTGTCCCTCGCAACTAGGCAGGAGTCCTGACGTCGCTGAAGAAACACATGGGTGGAAGGTCCATCCCCACCGTAACTCGAGAATATACCCCAGGTTCCCGCCGCAACTCGAGAAAAACCATGAGACTTCCCCCTCACCGCGAGATGAGGCCCGATTCCCCTGCACTGCGTGCAGAGCAATTCCGTGTTGCACATCACACATGAAAGGAGCCTTGATTTCCTTGATGGCACTCCAGAGAAACCCCAAGAACACTGTTTCAAGGCTAGAGGGATCCTGAGGTCACTGTAGCAACACGAAAGAGCTCCGTGGACCAAGAATCAACACGAGATGAGAGGTTAGTCCCTGGCTTCGACTCCTGAGGAATACCACCTTACCACAAGCACCTCAAGAGGAGGCTTCTCTCAGCTCTAGGTATGTGAGAGGGATCCTGAATTTGCGGCCTCAAGTGGAATGGACACCGCGATGCCCTGACTCGAAATAAGGCCGGATATCCCTGCAGTGACTTGAATGCAGGCTCGTCTTGCATCTCCCAAGAAGAAAGGATGTCTGAATCCCCTGTGGAGACCACAGAGAAAGACCTAGTTCCCCACCTCATCGCGACCGGAGGCCTCACATCCTTTGAAAACTCCAGAGGAACGCGGAGATCAGTGCCTCCAAAGGAGACGATGCCTGACTCCTCGTGAAACTTGATAGGAGTCCCAGGATTCTTGTGGCACGTGGAAAGGGATCGTTGGTCTCCCGCCTCAGCTGGAGAGGCGTTCCAATTGCCCTGCCAAGCCTCGAGGAGAATCCCGAGTTGTCCCTCGCAACTAGGCAGGAGTCCTGACGTGGCTGAACAAACACGTGGGTGGAAGGGCCATCCCCGTCGTAACTCGAGAATATACCCCAGGTTCCCGCCGCAACTCGAGAAAAACCATGAGACTTCCCCCTCGATGCGAGATGAGGCCCGATTCCCCTGTACTGCGTGCAGAGCAATTCCGTCTTGCACATCACACATGAAAGGAGCCTTGATTTCCTTGATGGCACTCCAGAGAAACCCCAAGAACACTGTTTCAAGGCTAGAGGGATCCTGAGGTCACTGTAGCAACACGAAAGAACTCTGTGGACCAAAAATCAACTCGAAAAGAGAGGTTAGTCCCTGGATTCGTCTCCAGAGTATTACCACCTTACCACAAGCACCTCAAGAGGAGGCTTCTCTCAGCTCTAGGTATGTGAGAGGGACCCTGAGTTTGCGGCCTCAAGTGGAAAGGACACCGCGATGCCCTGACTCGAAATAAGGCCGGATATCCCTGCAGTGACTTCAATGCAGGCTCGTCTTGCATCTCCCAGGACGAAAGGATGTCTGAATCCCCTGTGGAAAGCACAGAGAAAGACTTAGTTCCCCACCTCATCGCGACCGATAGCCTCACATCCTTTGAAAACTCCAGAGGTACGTGGAGATCAGTGCCTCCAAAGGAGACGATGCCTGAATCCTCGTGAAACTTGATAGGAGTCCCAGGATTCCTGTGGCACTTGGAAAGGGACACTTGGTCTCCCGCCTCAGCTGGAGAGGCGTCCCAATTGCCCTGCCAAGCCTCGAGGAGAATCCAGAGTTGTCCCTCGCAACTAGGCAGGAGCCCTGACGTCGCTGAAGAGACACGTGGGTGGAAGGGCCATCCCCGTCGTAACTCGAGAATATACCCCAGGTTCCCGCCGCAACTCGAGAAAAACCATGAGACTTCCCCCTTGCCGCGAGATGAGGCCCGATTCCCCTGCACTGCGTGCAGAGCAATTCCGTGTTGCACATCACACATGAAAGGATCCTTGATTTCCTTGATGGCACTCCAGAGAAACCCCAAGAACACTTTTTCAAGGCTAGAGGGATCCTGAGGTCACTGTAGCAACACGAAAGAGCTCCGTGGACCAAAAATCAACTCGAGATGAGAGGTTAATCCCTGGCTTCGACTCCAGAGGAATACCACCTTACCACAAGCACCTCAAGAGAAGGCTTCTCTCAGCTCTAGGTATGTGAGAGGGACCCTGAGTTTGCGGCCTCAAGTGGAATGGACACCGGGATGCCCTGACGAGAAATAAGGCCGGATATCCCTGCAGTGACTTGAATGCAGGCTCGTCTTGCATCTCCCAAGATGAAAGGGTGTCTGAATCCCCTGTGGAGACCACAGAGAAAGACCTAGTTCCCCACCTCATCGCGACCGGAGGCCTCACATCCTTTGAAAACTCCAGAGGTACGCGGAGATCAGTGCCTCCAAAGGAGACGATGCCTGACTCCTCGTGAAACTTGATAGGAGTCCCAGGATTCCTGTGGCACGTGGAAAGGGACCCTTGGTCTCCCGCCTCAGCTGGAGAGGCGTCCCAATTGCCTTGCCAAGCCTCGAGGAGAATCCCGAGTTGTGTCTCGCAACTAGGCAAGAGTCCTGACGTGGCTGCACACACACGTGTGTGGAAGGGCCATCCCCGCCGTAACTCGAGAATATACCCCAGGTTCCCGCCGCAACTCGAGAAAAACCATGAGACTTCCCCCTCGCCGCGAGATGAGGCCCGATTCCCCTGCACTGCGTGCAGGGCAATTCTGTGTTGCACATCACACATGAAAGGAGCCTTGATTTCCTTCATGGCACTCCAGAGAAACCCCAAGAACACTGTTTCAAGGCTAGAGGGATCCTGAGGTCACTGTAGCAACACGAAAGAGCTCCGTGGACCAAAAATCAACTCGAGATGAGAGGTTAGTCCCTGGCTTCGACTCCAGAGGAATACCACCTTACCACAAGCACCTCAAGAGGAGGCTTCTCTCAGCTCTAGGTATGTGAGAGGGACCCTGAGTTTGCGGCCTCAAGTGGAATGGACACCGTGATGCCCTGACTCGAAATAAGGCCGGATATCCCTGCAGTGACTGGAATGCAGGCTCGTCTTGCATCTCCCAAGACGAAAGGGTGTCTGAGTCCCCTGTGGAGACCACAGAGAAAGACCTAGTTCCCCACCTCATCGCGACAGGAGGCCTCAAATCCTTTGAAAACTCCAGAGGTATGCGGAGATCAGTGTCTCCAAAGGAGACGATGCCTGACCCCTCGTGAAACTTGATAGGAGACCCAGGATTCCTGTGGCACGTGGAAAGGGACCCTTGGTCTCCCGTCTCAGCTGGAGAGGCGTCCCAATTGCCCTGCAAAGCCTCGAGGAGAATCCCGAGTTGTCCCTCGCAACTAGGCAGGAGTCCTGACATGGCTGAACACACACGTGTGTGGAAGGGCCATCCCCGTCGTAACTCGAGAATATACCCCAGGTTCCCGCCGCAACTCGAGAAAAACCATGAGACTTCCCCCTCGCCGCGAGATGAGGGCCGATTCCCCTGCACTGCGTGCAGAGCAATTCCGTGTTGCACATCACACATGAAAGGAGCCTTGATTTCCTTGATGGCACTCCAGAGAAACCCCAAGAACACTGTTTCAAGGCTAGAGGGATCCTGAGGTCACTGTAGCAACACGAAAGAGCTCCGTGTGCCAAAAATCAACTCGAGGTGAGAGGTTACTCCCTGGCTTCGACTCCAGAGGAATACCACCTTACCACAAGCACCTCAAGAGGAGGCTTCTCTCAGCTCTAGGTATGTGAGAGGGACCCTGAGTTTGCGGCCTCAAGTGGAATGGACACCGCGATGCCCTGACTCGAAATAAGGCCGGATATCCCTGCAGTGACTTGAATGCAGGCTCGTCTTGCATCTCCCAAGAAGAAAGGATGTCTGAATCCCCTGTGGAGACCACAGAGAAACACCTAGTTCGCCACCTCATCGCGACCGGAGGCCTCACATCCTTTGAAAACTCCAGAGGTACGCGGAGATCAGTGCCTCCAAAGGAGACGATGCCTGACTCCTCGTGAAACTTGATAGGAGTCCCAGGATTCTTGTGGCACGTGGAAAGGGACCCTTGGTCTCCCGCCTCAGCTGGAGAGGCGTTCCAATTGCAGTGCCAAGCCTCGAGGAGAATCCCGAGTTGTCCCTCGCAACTAGGCAGGAGTCCTGACGTGGCTGAACAAACACGTGGTTGAAAGGGCCATCCCCGTCGTAACTCGAGAATATACCCCAGGTTCCCGCCGCAACTCGAGAAAAACCATGAGACTTCCCCCTCGATGCGAGATGAGGCCCGATTCCCCTGTACTGCGTGCAGAGCAATTCCGTCTTGCACATCACACATGAAAGGAGCCTTGATTTCCTTGATGGCACTCCAGAGAAACTCCAAGAACACTGTTTCAAGGCTAGAGGGATCCTGAGGTCACTGTAGCAACACGAAAGAACTCTGTGGACCAAAAATCAACTCGAAAAGAGAGGTTAGTCCCTGGATTCGTCTCCAGAGGAATACCACCTTACCACAAGCACCTCAAGAGGAGGCTTCTCTCAGCTCTAGGTATGTGAGAGGGACCCTGAGTTTGCGGCCTCAAGTGGAATGGACACCGCGATGCCCTGACTCGAAATAAGGCCGGATATCCCTGCAGTGACTTCAATGCAGGCTCGTCTTGCATCTCCCACGACGAAAGGATGTCTGAATCCCCTGTGGAAAGCACAGGGAAAGACTTCGTTCCCCACCTCATCGCGACCGATAGCCTCACATCCTTTGAAAACTCCAGAGGTACGCGGAGATCAGTGCCTCCAAAGGAGACGATGCCTGACTCCTCGTGAAACTTGATAGGAGTCCCAGGATTCTTGAGGCACGTGGAAAGGGACCCTTGGTCTCCCGCCTCAGCTGGAGAGGCGTTCCAATTGCCCTGCCAAGCCTCGCGGAGAATCCCGAGTTGTCCCTCGCAACTAGGCAGGAGTCCTGACGTGGCTGAACAAACACGTGGGTGGAAGGGCCATCCCCGTCGTAACTCGAGAATATACCCCAGGTTCCCGCCGCAACTCGAGAAAAACCATGAGACTTCCGCCTCGATGCGAGATGAGGCCCGATTCCCCTGTACTGCATGCAGAGCAATTCCGTCTTGCACATCACACATGAAAGGAGCCTTGATTTCCTTGATGGCACTCCAGAGAAACCCCAAGAACACTGTTTCAAGGATAGAGGGATCCTGAGGTCACTGTAGCAACACGAAAGAGCTCCGTGGGCCAAAAATCAACTCGAGATGAGAGGTTAGTCCCTGGCTTCGACTCCAGAGGAATACCACCTTACCACAAGCACCTCAAGAGGAGGCTTCTCTCAGCTCTAAGTATGTGAGAGGGACCCTGAGTTAGCGGCCTCAAGTGGAATGGACACCGCGATGCCCTGACGCGAAATAAGGCTGGATATCCCTGCAGTGACTTGAATGCAGGCTCGTCTTGCATCTCCCAAGATGAAAGGATGTCTGAATCCCCTGTGGAGACCACAGGGAAAGACCTAGTTCCCCACCTCATCGCGACCGGAGGCCTCACATCCTTTGAAAACTCCAGAGGTACGCGGAGATCAGTGCCTCCAAAGGAGACGATGCCTGACTCCTCGTGAAACTTGATAGGAGTCCCAGGATTCCTGTGGCACGTGGAAAGGGACCCTTGGTCTCCCGCCTCAGCTGGAGAGGCGTCCCAATTGCCTTGCCAATCCTAGAGGAGAATCCCGAGTTGTGTCTCCCAACTAGGCAAGAGTCCTGACGTGGCTGAACAAACACGTGTGTGGAAGGGCCATCCCCGTAGTAACTCGAGAATATACCCCAGGTTCCCGCTGGAACTCGAGAAAAACCATGAGACTTCCCCCTCGCCGCGAGATGAGGCCCGATTCCCCTGCACTGCGTGCAGAGCAATTCTGTGTTGCACATCACACATGAAAGGAGCCTTGATTTCCTTCATGGCACTCCAGAGAAACCCCAAGAACACTGTTTCAAGGCTAGAGGGATCCTGAGGTCACTGTAGCAACAGGAAAGAGCACCGTGGACCAAAAATCAACTCGAGATGAGAGGTTAGTCCCTGGCTTCGACTCCAGAGGAATACCACCTTACCACAAGCACCTCAAGAGGAGGCTTCTCTCAGCTCTAGGAATGTGAGAGGGACCCTGAGTTTGCGGCCTCAAGTGGAATGGACACCGCGAGGCCCTGACTCGAAATAAGGCCGGATATCCCTGCAGTGACTGGAATGCAGGCTCGTCTTGCATCTCCCAAGACGAAAGGATGTCTGAATCCCCTGTGGAGACCACAGAGAAAGACCTAGTTTCCCACCTCATTGCGACAGGAGGCCTCAAATCCTTTGAAAACTCCAGAGGTATGCGGAGATCAGTGCCTCCAAAGGAGACGATGCCTGACTCCTCGTGAAACTTGATAGGAGACCCAGGATTTCTGTGGCACGTGGAAAGGGACCCTTGGTCTCCCGCCTCAGCTGGAGAGGCGTTCCAATTGCCCTGCCAAGCCTCGAGGAGAATCCCGAGTTGTCCCTCGCAATTAGGCAGGAGTCCTGACGTGGCTGAACAAACACGTGGGTGGAAGGGCCATCCCCGTCGTAACTCGAGAATATACCCCAGGTTCCCGCCGCAACTCGAGAAAAACCATGAGACTTCCCCCTCGATGCGAGATGAGGCCCGATTCCCCTGTACTGCGTGCAGAGCAATTCCGTCTTGCACATCACACATGAAAGGAGCCTTGATTTCCTTCATGGCACTCCAGAGAAACCCCAGAACACTGTTTCAAGGATAGAGGGATCCTGAGGTCACTGTAGCAACACGAAAGAACTCTGTGGACCAGAAATCAACTCGAAAAGAGAGGTTAGACCCTGGATTCGTCTCCAGAGGAATACCACCTTACCACAAGCACCTCAAGAGGAGGCTTCTCTCAGCTCTAGGTATGTGAGAGGGACCCTGAGTTTGCGGCCTCAAGTGGAATGGACACCGCGATGCCCTGACTCGAAATAAGGCCGGATATCCCTGCAGTGACTTCAATGCAGGCTCGTCTTGCATCTCCCAGGACAAAAGGATGTCTGAATCCCCTGTGGAAAGCACAGAGAAAGACCTAGTTCCCCACCTCATCGCGACCGGAGGCCTCACATCCTTTGAAAAATCCAGAGGTACGCGGAGATCAGTGCCTCCAAAGGAGACGATGCCTGACTCCTCGTGAAACTTGATAGGAGTCCCAGGATTCTTGTGGCACGTGGAAAGGGACCCTTGGTCTCCCGCCTCAGCTGGAGAGGCGTTCCAATTGCCCTGCCAAGCCTCGAGGAGAATCCCGAGTTGTCCCTCGCAACTAGGCAGGAGTCCTGACGTGGCTGAACAAACACGTGGGTGGAAGGGCCATCCCCGTCGTAACTCGAGAATATACCCCAGGTTCCCGCCGCAACTCGAGAAAAACCATGAGACTTCCCCCTCGATGCGAGATGAGGCCCGATTCCCCTGTACTGCGTGCAGAGCAATTCCGTCTTGCACATCACACATGAAAGAAGCCTTGATTTCCTTGATGGCACTCCAGAGAAACCCCAAGAACACTGTTTCAAGGCTAGAGGGATCCTGAGGTCACTGTAGCAACACGAAAGAACTCTGTGGACCAAAAATCAACTCGAAAAGAGAGGTTAGTCCCTGGATTCGTCTCCAGAGGAATACCACCTTACCACAAGCACCTCAAGAGGAGGCTTCTCTCAGCTCTAGGTATGTGAGAGGGACCCTGAGTTTGCGGCCTCAAGTGGAATGGACACCGCGATGCCCTGACTCGAAATAAGGCCGGATATCCCTGCAGTGACTTCAATGCAGGCTCGTCTTGCATCTCCCAGGACGAAAGGATGTCTGAATCCCCTGTGGAAAGCACAGAGAAAGACCTAGTTCCCCACCTCATCGCGACAGTAGGCCTCAAATCCTTTGAAAACTCCAGAGGTACGCGGAGATCAGTGCCTCCAAAGGAGACGATGCCTGACTCCTCGTGAAACTTGATAGGAGTCCCAGGATTCCTGTGGCACTTGGAAAGGGCCACTTGGTCTCCCGCCTCAGCTGGAGAGGCGTCCCAATTGCCCTGCCAAGCCTCGAGGAGAATCCAGAGTTGTCCCTCGCAACTAGCAGGAGTCCTGACGTCACTGAAGAAACACGTGGGTGGAAGGGCCATCCCCGTCGTAACTCGAGAATATACCCCAGGTTCCCGCCGCAACTCGAGAAAAACCATGAGACTTCCCCCTCGCCGCGAGATGAGGCCCGATTCCCCTGCACTGCGTGCAGAGCAATTCCGTGTTGCACATCACACATGAAAGGAGCCTTGATTTCCTTGATGGCACTCCAGAGAAACCCCAAGAACACTGTTTCAAGGCTAGAGGGATCCTGAGGTCACTGTAGCAACACGAAAGAGCTCCGTGGGCCAAAAATCAACTCGAGATGAGAGGTTAGTCCCTGGCTTCGACTCCAGAGGAATACCACCTTACCACAAGCACCTCAAGAGGAGGCTTCTCTCAGCTCTAGGTATGTGAGAGGGACCCTGAGTTAGAGGCCTCAAGTGGAATGGACACCGCGATGCCCTGACGCGAAATAAGGCTGGATATCCCTGCAGTGACTGGAATGCAGGCTCGTCTTGCATCTCCCAAGATGAAACGATGTCTGAATCCCCTTTGGAGACCACAGAGAAACACCTAGTTCCCCACCTCATCGCGACCGGAGGCCTCACATCCTTTGAAAACTCCAGAGGTACGCGGAGATCAGTGCCTCCAAAGGAGACGATGCCTGACTCCTCGTGAAACTTGATAGGAGTCCCAGGATTCCTGTGGCACGTGGAAAGGGACCCTTGGTCTCCCGCCTCAGCTGGAGAGGCGTCCCAATTGCCTTGCCAAGCCTCGAGGAGAATCCCGAGTTGTGTCTCGCAACTAGGCAAGAGTCCTGACGTGGCGGAACACACAGGTGTGTGGAAGGGCCATCCCCGCCGTAACTCGAGAATATAACCCAGGTTCCCGCCGGAACTCGAGAAAAACCATGAGACTTCCCCCTCGCCGCGAGATGAGGCCCGATTCCCCTGCACTGCGTGCAGAGCAATTCTGTGTTGCACATCACACATGAAAGGAGCCTTGATTTCCTTCATGGCACTCCAGAGAAACCCCAAGAACACTGTTTCAAGGCTAGAGGGATCCTGAGGTCACTGTAGCAACACGAAAGAGCTCCGTGGACCAAAAATCAACTCGAGATGAGAGGTTAGTCCCTGGCTTCGACTCCAGAGGAATACCACCTTACCACAATCACCTCAAGAGGAGGCTTCTCTCAGCTCTAGGTATGTGAGAGGGACCCTGAGTTTGCGGCCTCAAGTGGAATGGACACCGCGATGCCCTGACTCGAAATAAGGCCGGATATCCCTGCAGTGACTGGAATGCAGGCTCGTCTTGCATCTCCCAAGACGAAAGGGTGTCTGAATCCCCTGTGGAGACCACAGAGAAAGACCTAGTTCCCCACCTCATCGCGACAGGAGGCCTCAAATCCTTTGAAAACTCCAGAGGTATGTGGAGATCAGTGCCTCCAAAGGAGACGATGCCTGACTCCTCGTGAAACTTGATAGGAGACCCAGGATTCCTGTGGCACGTGGAAAGGGACCCTTGGTCTCCCGTCTCAGCTGGAGAGGCGTCCCAATTGCCCTGCAAAGCCTCGAGGAGAATCCCGAGTTGTCCCTCGCAACTAGGCAGGAGTCCTGACGTCGCTGAAGAAACACGTGGGTGGAAGGGCCATCCCCGTCGTAACTCGAGAATATACCCCAGGTTCCCGCCGCAACTCGAGAAAAACCATGAGACTTCCCCCTCGCCGCGAGATGAGGCCCGATTCCCCTGCACTGCGTGCAGAGCAATTCCGTGTTGCACATCACACATGAAAGGAGCCTTGATTTCCTTGATGGCACTCCAGAGAAACCCCAAGAACACTGTTTCAAGGCTAGAGGGATCCTGAGGTCACTGTAGCAACACGAAAGAGCTCCGTGGGCCAAAAATCAACTCGAGATGAGAGGTTAGTCCCTGGCTTCGACTCCAGAGAAATACCACCTTACCACAAGCACCTCAAGAGGAGGCTTCTCTGAGCTCTAGGTATGTGAGAGGGACCCTGAGTTTGCGGCCTCAAGTGGAATGGACACCGCGATGCCCTGACTCGAAATAAGGCCGGATATCCCTGCAGTGACTTGAATGCAGGCTCGTCTTGCATCTCCCAAGAAGAAAGGATGTCTGAATCCCCTGTGGAGACCACAGAGAAAGACCTAGTTCCCCACCTCATCGCGACCGGAGGCCTCACATCCTTTGAAAACTCCAGAGGTATGCGGAGATCAGTGCCTCCAAAGGAGACGATGCCTGACTCCTCGTGAAACTTGATAGGAGTCCCAGGATTCTTGTGGCACGTGGAAAGGGACCCTTGGTCTCCCGCCTCAGCTGGAGAGGCGTTCCAATTGCCCTGCCAAGCCTCGAGGAGAATCCCGAGTTGTCCCTCGCAACTAGGCAGGAGTCCTGACGTGGCTGAACAAACACGTGGGTGGAAGGGCCATCCCCGACATAACTCGAGAATATATCCCAGGTTCCCGCCGCAACTCCAGAAAAACCATGAGACTTCCCCATCGATGCGAGATGAGGCCCGATTCCCCTGTACTGCATACAGAGCAATTCCGTCTTGCACATCACACATGAAAGGAACCTTGATTTCCTTGATGGCACTCCAGAGAAACCCCAAGAACACTGTTTCAAGGCTAGAGGGATCCTGAGGTCACTGTAGCAACACCAAAGAGCTCCGTGGGCCAAAAATCAACTCGA
This sequence comes from Cervus elaphus, assembly GCF_910594005.1. Lineage (NCBI taxonomy): Eukaryota > Metazoa > Chordata > Mammalia > Artiodactyla > Cervidae > Cervus > Cervus elaphus. Next base: position 6,536,376 of record NC_057834.1, on the reverse strand, counting down.
GATGAGAGGTTAGTCCCTGGCTTCGACTCCAGAGGAATACCACCTTACCACAAGCACCTCAAGAGGAGGCTTCTCTCAGCTCTAGGTATGTGAGAGGGACCCTGAGTTTGCGGCCTCAAGTGGAATGGACACCGCGATGCCCTGACTCGAAATAAGGCCGTATATCCCTGCAGTGACTTGAATGCAGGCTCGTCTTGCATCTCCCAAGAAGAAAGGATGTCTGAATCCCCTGTGGAGACCACAGAGAAACACCTAATTCCCCACCTCATCGAGACCGGAGGCCTCACATCCTTTGATAACTCCAGAGGTATGCGGAGATCAGTGCCTCCAAAGGAGACAATGCCTGACTCCTCGTGAAACTTGATAGGAGTCCCAGGATTCTTGTGGCACGTGGGAAGGGACCCTTGGTCTCCCGCCTCAGCTGGAGAGGCGTTCCAATTGCCCTGCCAAGCCTGAGGCTTCTCTCAGCTCTAGGTATGTGAGAGGGACCCTGAGTTTGCGGCCTCAAGTGGAATGGACACCGCAATGCCCTGACTCGAAATAAGGCCGGATATCCCTGCAGTGACTGGAATGCAGGCTGGTCTTGCATCTCCCAAGACGAAAGGGTGTCTGAATCCCCTGTGGAGACGACAGAGAAAGACCTAGTTCCCCACCTCATCGCGACAGGAGGCCTCAAATCCTTTGAAAACTCCAGAGGTATGCGGAGATCAGTGCCTCCAAAGGAGACGATGCCTGACTCCTCGTGAAACTTGATAGGAGACCCAGGATTCCTGTGGCACGTGGAAAGCGACCCTTGGTCTCCCGTCTCAGCTGGAGAGGCGTCCCAATTGCCCTGCAAAGCCTCGAGGAGAATCCCGAGTTGTCCCTCGCAACTAGGCAGGAGTCCTGACGTCACTGAACACACACGTGTGTGGAAGGGCCATCCCCGTCGTAACTCGAGAATATACCCCAGGTTCCCGCCGCAACTCGAGAAAAACCATGAGACTTCCCCCTCGCCGCGAGATGAGGCCCGATTCCCCTGCACTGCGTGCAGAGCAATTCCGTGTTGCACATCACACATGAAAGGAGCCTTGATTTCCTTCATGGCACTCCAGAGAAACCCCAAGAACACTGTTTCAAGGCTAGAGGGATCCTGAGGTCACTGTAGCAACATGAAAGAGCTCCGTGGACACAGAATCAACACGAGATGAGAGGTTAGTCCCTGGCTTCGACTCCTGAGGAATGCCACCTTACCACAAGCACCTCAAGAGGAGGCTTCTCTCAGCTCTAGGTATGTGAGAGGGATCCTGAGTTTGCGGCCTCAAGTGGAATGGACACCGCGATGCCCTGACTCGAAATAAGGCCGGATATCCCTGCAGTGACTGGAATGCAGGCTCGTCTTGCATCTCCCAAGAAGAAAGGATGTCTGAATCCCCTGTGGAGACCACAGAGAAAGACCTAGTTTCCCACCTCATCGCGACCGGAGGCCTCACATCCTTTGAAAACTTCAGAGGTAAGCGGAGATCAGTGCCTCCAAAGGAGACGATGCCTGACTCCTCGTGAAACTTGATAGGATTCCCAGGATTCTTGTGGCACGTGGAAAGGGACCCTTGGTCTCCCGCCTCACCTGGAGAGGCGTTCCAATTGCCCTGCCAAGCCTCGAGGAGAATCCCGAGTTGTCCCTCGCAACTAGGCAGGAGTCCTGACGTGGCTGAACAAACACGTGGGTGGAAGGGCCATCCCCGTCGTAACTCGAGAATATACCCCAGGTTCCCGCCGCAACTCGAGAAAAACCATGAGACTTCCCCCTCGATGCGAGATGAGGCCCGATTCCCCTGTACTGCGTGCAGAGCAATTCCGTCTTGCACATCACACATGAAAGGAGCCTTGATTTCCTTGATGGCACTCCAGAGAAACCCCAAGAACACTGTTTCAAGGATAGAGGGATCCTGAGGTCACAGTAGCAACACGAAAGAACTCTGTGGACCAAAAATCAACTCGAAAAGAGAGGTTAGTCCCTGGATTCGTCTCCAGAGGAATACCACCTTACCACAAGCACCTCAAGAGGAGGCTTCTCTCAGCTCTAGGTATGTGAGAGGGACCCTCAGTCTGCGGCCTCAAGTGGAATGGACACCGCGATGCCCTGACTCGAAATAAGGCCGGATATCCCTGCAGTGACTTCAATGCAGGCTCGTCTTGCATCTCCCAGGACAAAAGGATGTCTGAATCCCCTGTGGAAAGCACAGAGAAAGACCTAGTTCCCCACCTCATCGCGACCGGAGGCCTCACATCCTTTGAAAAATCCAGAGGTACGCGGAGATCAGTGCCTCCAAAGGAGACGATGCCTGACTCCTCGTGAAACTTGATAGGAGTCCCAGGATTCTTGTGGCACGTGGAAAGGGACCCTTGGTCTCCCGCCTCAGCTGGAGAGGCGTTCCAATTGCCCTGCCAAGCCTCGAGGAGAATCCCGAGTTGTCCCTCGCAACTAGGCAGGAGTCCTGACGTGGCTGAACAAACACGTGGGTGGAAGGGCCATCCCCGTCGTAACTCGAGAATATACCCCAGGTTCCCGCCGCAACTCGAGAAAAACCATGAGACTTCCCCCTCGATGCGAGATGAGGCCCGATTCCCCTGTACTGCGTGCAGAGCAATTCCGTCTTGCACATCACACATGAAAGAAGCCTTGATTTCCTTGATGGCACTCCAGAGAAACCCCAAGAACACTGTTTCAAGGCTAGAGGGATCCTGAGGTCACTGTAGCAACACGAAAGAACTCTGTGGACCAAAAATCAACTCGAAAAGAGAGGTTAGTCCCTGGATTCGTCTCCAGAGGAATACCACCTTACCACAAGCACCTCAAGAGGAGGCTTCTCTCAGCTCTAGGTATGTGAGAGGGACCCTGAGTTTGCGGCCTCAAGTGGAATGGACACCGCGATGCCCTGACTCGAAATAAGGCCGGATATCCCTGCAGTGACTTCAATGCAGGCTCGTCTTGCATCTCCCAGGACGAAAGGATGTCTGAATCCCCTGTGGAAAGCACAGAGAAAGACCTAGTTCCCCACCTCATCGCGACAGTAGGCCTCAAATCCTTTGAAAACTCCAGAGGTACGCGGAGATCAGTGCCTCCAAAGGAGACGATGCCTGACTCCTCGTGAAACTTGATAGGAGTCCCAGGATTCCTGTGGCACTTGGAAAGGGCCACTTGGTCTCCCGCCTCAGCTGGAGAGGCGTCCCAATTGCCCTGCCAAGCCTCGAGGAGAATCCAGAGTTGTCCCTCGCAACTAGCAGGAGTCCTGACGTCACTGAAGAAACACGTGGGTGGAAGGGCCATCCCCGTCGTAACTCGAGAATATACCCCAGGTTCCCGCCGCAACTCGAGAAAAACCATGAGACTTCCCCCTCGCCGCGAGATGAGGCCCGATTCCCCTGCACTGCGTGCAGAGCAATTCCGTGTTGCACATCACACATGAAAGGAGCCTTGATTTCCTTGATGGCACTCCAGAGAAACCCCAAGAACACTGTTTCAAGGCTAGAGGGATCCTGAGGTCACTGTAGCAACACGAAAGAGCTCCGTGGGCCAAAAATCAACTCGAGATGAGAGGTTAGTCCCTGGCTTCGACTCCAGAGGAATACCACCTTACCACAAGCACCTCAAGAGGAGGCTTCTCTCAGCTCTAGGTATGTGAGAGGGACCCTGAGTTAGAGGCCTCAAGTGGAATGGACACCGCGATGCCCTGACGCGAAATAAGGCTGGATATCCCTGCAGTGACTGGAATGCAGGCTCGTCTTGCATCTCCCAAGATGAAACGATGTCTGAATCCCCTTTGGAGACCACAGAGAAACACCTAGTTCCCCACCTCATCGCGACCGGAGGCCTCACATCCTTTGAAAACTCCAGAGGTACGCGGAGATCAGTGCCTCCAAAGGAGACGATGCCTGACTCCTCGTGAAACTTGATAGGAGTCCCAGGATTCCTGTGGCACGTGGAAAGGGACCCTTGGTCTCCCGCCTCAGCTGGAGAGGCGTCCCAATTGCCTTGCCAAGCCTCGAGGAGAATCCCGAGTTGTGTCTCGCAACTAGGCAAGAGTCCTGACGTGGCGGAACACACAGGTGTGTGGAAGGGCCATCCCCGCCGTAACTCGAGAATATAACCCAGGTTCCCGCCGGAACTCGAGAAAAACCATGAGACTTCCCCCTCGCCGCGAGATGAGGCCCGATTCCCCTGCACTGCGTGCAGAGCAATTCTGTGTTGCACATCACACATGAAAGGAGCCTTGATTTCCTTCATGGCACTCCAGAGAAACCCCAAGAACACTGTTTCAAGGCTAGAGGGATCCTGAGGTCACTGTAGCAACACGAAAGAGCTCCGTGGACCAAAAATCAACTCGAGATGAGAGGTTAGTCCCTGGCTTCGACTCCAGAGGAATACCACCTTACCACAATCACCTCAAGAGGAGGCTTCTCTCAGCTCTAGGTATGTGAGAGGGACCCTGAGTTTGCGGCCTCAAGTGGAATGGACACCGCGATGCCCTGACTCGAAATAAGGCCGGATATCCCTGCAGTGACTGGAATGCAGGCTCGTCTTGCATCTCCCAAGACGAAAGGGTGTCTGAATCCCCTGTGGAGACCACAGAGAAAGACCTAGTTCCCCACCTCATCGCGACAGGAGGCCTCAAATCCTTTGAAAACTCCAGAGGTATGTGGAGATCAGTGCCTCCAAAGGAGACGATGCCTGACTCCTCGTGAAACTTGATAGGAGACCCAGGATTCCTGTGGCACGTGGAAAGGGACCCTTGGTCTCCCGTCTCAGCTGGAGAGGCGTCCCAATTGCCCTGCAAAGCCTCGAGGAGAATCCCGAGTTGTCCCTCGCAACTAGGCAGGAGTCCTGACGTCGCTGAAGAAACACGTGGGTGGAAGGGCCATCCCCGTCGTAACTCGAGAATATACCCCAGGTTCCCGCCGCAACTCGAGAAAAACCATGAGACTTCCCCCTCGCCGCGAGATGAGGCCCGATTCCCCTGCACTGCGTGCAGAGCAATTCCGTGTTGCACATCACACATGAAAGGAGCCTTGATTTCCTTGATGGCACTCCAGAGAAACCCCAAGAACACTGTTTCAAGGCTAGAGGGATCCTGAGGTCACTGTAGCAACACGAAAGAGCTCCGTGGGCCAAAAATCAACTCGAGATGAGAGGTTAGTCCCTGGCTTCGACTCCAGAGAAATACCACCTTACCACAAGCACCTCAAGAGGAGGCTTCTCTGAGCTCTAGGTATGTGAGAGGGACCCTGAGTTTGCGGCCTCAAGTGGAATGGACACCGCGATGCCCTGACTCGAAATAAGGCCGGATATCCCTGCAGTGACTTGAATGCAGGCTCGTCTTGCATCTCCCAAGAAGAAAGGATGTCTGAATCCCCTGTGGAGACCACAGAGAAAGACCTAGTTCCCCACCTCATCGCGACCGGAGGCCTCACATCCTTTGAAAACTCCAGAGGTATGCGGAGATCAGTGCCTCCAAAGGAGACGATGCCTGACTCCTCGTGAAACTTGATAGGAGTCCCAGGATTCTTGTGGCACGTGGAAAGGGACCCTTGGTCTCCCGCCTCAGCTGGAGAGGCGTTCCAATTGCCCTGCCAAGCCTCGAGGAGAATCCCGAGTTGTCCCTCGCAACTAGGCAGGAGTCCTGACGTGGCTGAACAAACACGTGGGTGGAAGGGCCATCCCCGACATAACTCGAGAATATATCCCAGGTTCCCGCCGCAACTCCAGAAAAACCATGAGACTTCCCCCTCGATGCGAGATGAGGCCCGATTCCCCTGTACTGCATACAGAGCAATTCCGTCTTGCACATCACACATGAAAGGAGCCTTGATTTCCTTGATGGCACTCCAGAGAAACCCCAAGAACACTGTTTCAAGGCTAGAGGGATCCTGAGGTCACTGTAGCAACACCAAAGAGCTCCGTGGGCCAAAAATCAACTCGAGATGAGAGGTTAGTCCCTGGCTTCGACTCCAGAGGAATACCACCTTACCACAAGCACCTCAAGAGGAGGCTTCTCTCAGCTCTAGGTATGTGAGAGGGACCCTGAGTTTGCGGCCTCAAGTGGAATGGACACCGCGATGCCCTGACTCGAAATAAGGCCGTATATCCCTGCAGTGACTTGAATGCAGGCTCGTCTTGCATCTCCCAAGAAGAAAGGATGTCTGAATCCCCTGTGGAGACCACAGAGAAACACCTAATTCCCCACCTCATCGAGACCGGAGGCCTCACATCCTTTGATAACTCCAGAGGTATGCGGAGATCAGTGCCTCCAAAGGAGACAATGCCTGACTCCTCGTGAAACTTGATAGGAGTCCCAGGATTCTTGTGGCACGTGGGAAGGGACCCTTGGTCTCCCGCCTCAGCTGGAGAGGCGTTCCAATTGCCCTGCCAAGCCTGAGGCTTCTCTCAGCTCTAGGTATGTGAGAGGGACCCTGAGTTTGCGGCCTCAAGTGGAATGGACACCGCAATGCCCTGACACGAAATAAGGCCGGATATCCCTGCAGTGACTGGAATGCAGGCTGGTCTTGCATCTCCCAAGACGAAAGGGTGTCTGAATCCCCTGTGGAGACGACAGAGAAAGACCTAGTTCCCCACCTCATCGCGACAGGAGGCCTCAAATCCTTTGAAAACTCCAGAGGTATGCGGAGATCAGTGCCTCCAAAGGAGACGATGCCTGACTCCTCGTGAAACTTGATAGGAGACCCAGGATTCCTGTGGCACGTGGAAAGCGACCCTTGGTCTCCCGTCTCAGCTGGAGAGGCGTCCCAATTGCCCTGCAAAGCCTCGAGGAGAATCCCGAGTTGTCCCTCGCAACTAGGCAGGAGTCCTGACGTCACTGAACACACACGTGTGTGGAAGGGCCATCCCCGTCGTAACTCGAGAATATACCCCAGGTTCCCGCCGCAACTCGAGAAAAACCATGAGACTTCCCCCTCGCCGCGAGATGAGGCCCGATTCCCCTGCACTGCGTGCAGAGCAATTCCGTGTTGCACATCACACATGAAAGGAGCCTTGATTTCCTTCATGGCACTCCAGAGAAACCCCAAGAACACTGTTTCAAGGCTAGAGGGATCCTGAGGTCACTGTAGCAACATGAAAGAGCTCCGTGGACACAGAATCAACACGAGATGAGAGGTTAGTCCCTGGCTTCGACTCCTGAGGAATGCCACCTTACCACAAGCACCTCAAGAGGAGGCTTCTCTCAGCTCTAGGTATGTGAGAGGGATCCTGAGTTTGCGGCCTCAAGTGGAATGGACACCGCGATGCCCTGACTCGAAATAAGGCCGGATATCCCTGCAGTGACTGGAATGCAGGCTCGTCTTGCATCTCCCAAGAAGAAAGGATGTCTGAATCCCCTGTGGAGACCACAGAGAAAGACCTAGTTTCCCACCTCATCGCGACCGGAGGCCTCACATCCTTTGAAAACTTCAGAGGTAAGCGGAGATCAGTGCCTCCAAAGGAGACGATGCCTGACTCCTCGTGAAACTTGATAGGATTCCCAGGATTCTTGTGGCACGTGGAAAGGGACCCTTGGTCTCCCGCCTCACCTGGAGAGGCGTTCCAATTGCCCTGCCAAGCCTCGAGGAGAATCCCGAGTTGTCCCTCGCAACTAGGCAGGAGTCCTGACGTGGCTGAACAAACACGTGGGTGGAAGGGCCATCCCCGTCGTAACTCGAGAATATACCCCAGGTTCCCGCCGCAACTCGAGAAAAACCATGAGACTTCCCCCTCGATGCGAGATGAGGCCCGATTCCCCTGTACTGCGTGCAGAGCAATTCCGTCTTGCACATCACACATGAAAGGAGCCTTGATTTCCTTGATGGCACTCCAGAGAAACCCCAAGAACACTGTTTCAAGGATAGAGGGATCCTGAGGTCACAGTAGCAACACGAAAGAACTCTGTGGACCAAAAATCAACTCGAAAAGAGAGGTTAGTCCCTGGATTCGTCTCCAGAGGAATACCACCTTACCACAAGCACCTCAAGAGGAGGCTTCTCTCAGCTCTAGGTATGTGAGAGGGACCCTCAGTCTGCGGCCTCAAGTGGAATGGACACCGCGATGCCCTGACTCGAAATAAGGCCGGATATCCCTGCAGTGACTTCAATGCAGGCTCGTCTTGCATCTCCCAGGACGAAAGGATGTCTGAATCCCCTGTGGAAAGCACAGAGAAAGACTTAGTTCCCCACCTCATCGCGACCGATAGCCTCACATCCTTTGAAAACTCCAGAGGTACGCGGAGATCAGTGCCTCCAAAGGAGACGATGCCTGACTCCTCGTGAAACTTGATAGGAGTCCCAGGATTCCTGTGGCACTTGGAAAGGGACACTTGGTCTCCCGCCTCAGCTGGAGAGGCGTCCCAATTGCCCTGCCAAGCCTCGAGGAGAATCCAGAGTTGTCCCTCGCAACTAGGCAGGAGTCCTGACGTCGCTGAAGAAACACGTGGGTGGAAGGGCCATCCCCGTCGTAACTCGAGAATATACCCCAGGTTCCCGCCGCAACTCGAGAAAAACCATGAGACTTCCCCCTCGCCGCGAGATGAGGCCCGATTCCCCTGCACTGCGTGCAGAGCAATTCCGTGTTGCACATCACACATGAAAGGAGCCTTGATTTCCTTGATGGCACTCCAGAGAAACCCCAAGAACACTGTTTCAAGGATAGAGGGATCCTGAGGTCACAGTAGCAACACGAAAGAACTCTGTGGACCAAAAATCAACTCGAAAAGAGAGGTTAGTCCCTGGATTCGTCTCCAGAGGAATACCACCTTACCACAAGCACCTCAAGAGGAGGCTTCTCTCAGCTCTAGGTATGTGAGAGGGACCCTCAGTCTGTGGCCTCAAGTGGAATGGACACCGCGATGCCCTGACTCGAAATAAGGCCGGATATCCCTGCAGTGACTTCAATGCAGGCTCGTCTTGCATCTCCCAGGAAGAAAGGATGTCTGAATCCCCTGTGGAAAGCACAGAGAAAGACTTAGTTCCCCACCTCATCGCGACCGATAGCCTCACATCCTTTGAAAACTCCAGAGGTACGCGGAGATCAGTGCCTCCAAAGGAGACGATGCCTGACTCCTCGTGAAACTTGATAGGAGTCCCAGGATTCCTGTGGCACTTGGAAACGGACACTTGGTCTCCCGCCTCAGCTGGAGAGGCGTCCCAATTGCCCTGCCAAGCCTCGAGGAGAATCCAGAGTTGTCCCTCGCAACTAGGCAGGAGTCCTGACGTCGCTGAAGAAACACGTGGGTGGAAGGGCCATCCCCGTCGTAACTCGAGAATATACCCCAGGTTCCCGCCGCAACTCGAGAAAAACCATGAGACTTCCCCCTCGGCGCGAGATGAGGCCCGATTCCCCTGCACTGCGTGCAGAGCAATTCCGTGTTGCACATCACACATGAAAGGAGCCTTGATTTCCTTGATGGCACTCCAGAGAAACCCCAAGAACACTGTTTCAAGGCTAGAGGGATCCTGAGGTCACTGTAGCAACACGAAAGAGCTCCGTGGGCCAAAAATCAACTCGAGATGAGAGGTTAGTCCCTGGCTTCGACTCCTGACGAATACCACCTTACCACAAGCACCTCAAGAGGAGGCTTCTCTCAGCTCTAGGTATGTGAGAGGGACCCTGAGTTTGCGGCCTCAAGTGGAATGGACACCACGATGCCCTGACTCGAAATTAGGCCGGATATCCCTGCAGTGACTGGAATGCAGGCTCGTCTTGCATCTCCCAAGACGAAAGGGTGTCTGAATCCCCTGTGGAGACCACAGAGAAAGACCTAGTTCCCCACCTCATCGCGACAGGAGGCCTCAAATCCTTTAAAAACTCCAGAGATATGCGGAGATCAGTGCCTCCAAATGAGATGATGCCTGACTCCTCGTGAAACTTGATAGGAGACCCAGGATTCCTGTGGCACGTGGAAAGGGACCCTTGGTATCCCGTCTCAGCTGGAGAGGCGTCCCAATTGCCCTGCAAAGCCTCGAGGAGAATCACGAGATGTCCCTCGCAACTAGGCAGGAGTCCTGACATGGCTGAACACACACGTGTGTGGAAGAGCCATCCCCGTCGTAACTCGAGAATATACCCCAGGTTCCCGCCGCAACTCGAGAAAAACCATGAGACTTCCCCCTCGCTGCGAGATGAGGCCCGATTCCCCTGCACTGCATGCAGAGCAATTCCGTGTTGCACATCACACATGAAAGGAGCCTTGATTTCCTTGATGGCACTCCAGAGAAACCCCAAGAACACTGTTTCAAGGCTAGAGGGATCCTTAGGTCACTGTAGCAACACGAAAGAACTCCGTGGACCAAGAATCAACACGAGATGAGAGGTTAGTTCCTGGCTTCGACTCCTGAGGAATACCACCTTACCACAAGCACCTCAAGAGGAGGCTTCTCTCAGCTCTAGGTATGTGAGAGGGATCCTGAGTTTGCGGCCTCAAGTGGAATGGACACCGCGATGCCCTGACTCGAAATAAGGCCGGATATCCCTGCAGTGACTTGAATGCAGGCTCGTCTTGCATCTCCCAAGAAGAAAGGACGTCTGAATCCCCTGTGGAGACCACAGAGAAAGACCTAGTTCCCCACCTCATCGCGACCGCAGGCCTCACATCCTTTGAAAACTCCAGAGGTACGCGGAAATCAGTGCCTCCAAAGGAGACGATGCCTGACTCCTCGTGAAACTTGATAGGCGTCCCAGGATTCTTGTGGCACGTGGAAAGGGACCCTTGGTCTCCCGCCTCACCTGGAGAGGCGTTCCAATTGCCCTGCCAAGCCTCGAGGAGAATCCCGAGTTGTCCCTCGCAACTAGGCAGGAGTCCTGACGTGGCTGAACAAACACGTGTGTGGAAGGGCCATCCCCGTCGTAACTCGAGAATATACCCCAGGTTCCCGCCGCAACTCGAGAAAAACCATGAGACTTCCCCCTCGATGCGAGATGAGGCCCGATTCCCCTGTACTGCGTGCAGAGCAATTCCGTCTTGCACATCACACATGAAAGGAGCCTTGATTTCCTTGATGGCACTCCAGAGAAACCCCAAGAACACTGTTTCAAGGATAGAGGGATCCTGAGGTCACAGTAGCAACACGAAAGAACTCTGTGGACCAAAAATCAACTCGAAAAGAGAGGTTAGTCCCTGGATTCGTCTCCAGAGGAATACCACCTTACCACAAGCACCTCAAGAGGAGGCTTCTCTCAGCTCTAGGTATGTGAGAGGGACCCTCAGTCTGCGGCCTCAAGTGGAATGGACACCGCGATGCCCTGACTCGAAATAAGGCCGGATATCCCTGCAGTGACTTCAATGCAGGCTCGTCTTGCATCTCCCAGGACGAAAGGATGTCTGAATCCCCTGTGGAAAGCACAGAGAAAGACTTAGTTCCCCACCTCATCGCGACCGATAGCCTCACATCCTTTGAAAACTCCAGAGGTACGCGGAGATCAGTGCCTCCAAAGGAGACGATGCCTGACTCCTCGTGAAACTTGATAGGAGTCCCAGGATTCCTGTGGCACTTGGAAAGGGACACTTGGTCTCCCGCCTCAGCTGGAGAGGCGTCCCAATTGCCCTGCCAAGCCTCGAGGAGAATCCAGAGTTGTCCCTCGCAACTAGGCAGGAGTCCTGACGTCGCTGAAGAAACACGTGGGTGGAAGGGCCATCCCCGTCGTAACTCGAGAATATACCCCAGGTTCCCGCCGCAACTCGAGAAAAACCATGAGACTTTCCCCTCGCCGCGAGATGAGGCCCGATTCCCCTGCACTGCGTGCAGAGCAATTCTGTGTTGCACATCACACATGAAAGGAGTCTTGATTTACTTCATGGCACTCCAGAGAAACCCCAAGAACACTGTTTCAAGGCTAGAGGGATCCTGAGGTCACTGTAGCAACACGAAAGAGCTCCGTGGACCAAAAATCAACTCGAGATGAGAGGTTAGTCCCTGGCTTCGACTCCAGAGGAATACCACCTTACCACAAGCACCTCAAGAGGAGGCTTCTCTCAGCTCTAGGTATGTGAGAGGGACCCTGAGTTTGCGGCCTCAAGTGGAATGGACACCGCGATGCCCTGACTCGAAATAAGGCCGGATATCCCTGCAGTGACTGGAATGCAGGCTCGTCTTGCATCTCCCAAGACGAAAGGGTGTCTGAATCCCCTGTGGAGACCACAGAGAAAGACCTAGTTCCCCACCTCATCGCGACAGGAGGCCTCAAATCCTTTGAAAACTCCAGAGGTATGCGGAGATCAGTGCCTCCAAAGGAAACGATGCCTGACTCCTCGTGAAACTTGATAGGAGACCCAGGATTCCTGTGGCACGTGGAAAGGGACCCTTGGTCTCCCGTCTCAGGTGGAGAGGCGTCCCAATTGCCCTGCAAAGCCTCGAGGAGAATCACGAGATGTCCCTCGCAACCAGGCAGGAGTCCTGACGTCGCTGAAGAAACACGTGGGTGGAAGGGCCATCCCCATCGTAACTCGAGAATATACCCCAGGTTCCCGCCGCAACTCGAGAAAAACCATGAGACTTCCCCCTCGGCGCGAGATGAGGCCCGATTCCCCTGCACTGCGTGCAGAGCAATTCCGTGTTGCACATCACACATGAAAGAAGCCTTGATTTCCTTGATGGCACTCCAGAGAAACCCCAAGAACACTGTTTCAAGGCTAGAGGGATCCTGAGGTCACTGTAGCAACACGAAAGAGCTCCGTGGACCAAGAATCAACACGAGATGAGAGGTTAGTCCCTGGCTTCGACTCCTGAGGAATACCACCTTACCACAAGCACCTCAAGAGGAGGTTTCTCTCAGCTCTAGGTAAGTGAGAGGGACCCTGAGTTTGCGGCCTCAAGTGGAATGGACACCGCGATGCCCTGACTCGAAATAAGGCCGGATATCCCTGCAGTGACTTGAATGCAGGCTCGTCTTGCATCTCCCAAGAAGAAAGGATGTCTGAATCCCCTGTGGAGACCCCAGAGAAACACCTAGTTCCCCACCTCATCGCGACTCGTGGCGTCACATCCTTTGAAAACTCCAGAGGTAGGCGGAGATCAGTGCCTCCAAAGAGAACGATGCCTGACTCCTCGTGAAACTTGATAGGAGTCCCAGGATTCTTGTGGCACGTGGAAAGGGACCCTTGGTCTCCCGCCTCAGCTGGAGAGGCGTTCCAATTGCCCTGAAAAGCCTCGAGGAGAATCCCGAGTTGTCCCTCGCAACTAGGCAGGAGTCCTGACGTGGCTGAACAAACACGTGGGTGGAAGGGCCATCCCCGTCGTAACTCGAGAATATACCCCAGGTTCCCGCCGCAACTCGAGAAAAACCATGAGACTTCCCCCTCGATGCGAGATGAGGCCCGATTCCCCTGTACTGCGTGCAGAGCAATTCCGTCTTGCACATCACACATGAAAGGAGCCTTGATTTCCTTGATGGCACTCCAGAGAAACCCCAAGAACACTGTTTCAAGGCTAGAGGGATCCTGAGGTCACTGTAGCAACACGAAAGAACTCTGTGGACCAAAAATCAACTCGAAAAGAGAGGTTAGTCCCTGGATTCGTCTCCAGAGGAATACCACCTTACCACAAGCACCTCAAGAGGAGGCTTCTCTCAGCTCTAGGTATGTGAGAGGGACCCTGAGTTTGCGGCCTCAAGTGGAATGGACACCGCGATGCCCTGACTCGAAATAAGGCCGGATATCCCTGCAGTGACTTCAATGCAGGCTCGTCTTGCATCTCGCAGGACGAAAGGATGTCTGAATCCCCTGTGGAAAGCACAGAGAAAGACTTAGTTCCCCACCTCATCGCGACCGATAGCCTCACATCCTTTGAAAACTCCAGAGGTACGCGGAAATCAGTGCCTCCAAAGGAGACGATGCCTGACTCCTCGTGAAACTTGATAGGAGTCCCAGGATTCCTGTGGCACTTGGAAAGGGACACTTGGTCTCCCGCCTCAGCTGGAGAGGCGTCCCAGTTGCCCTGCCAAGCCTCGAGGAGAATCCAGAGTTGTCCCTCGCTACTAGGCAGGAGTCCTGACGTGGCTGAAGAAACACGTGGGTGGAAGGGCCATCCCCGTCGTAACTCGAGAATATACCCCAGGTTCCCGCCGCAACTCGAGAAAAACCATGAGACTTCCCCCTCGCCGCGAGATGAGGCCCGATTCCCCTGCACTGCGTGCAGAGCAATTCCGTGTTGCACATCACACATAAAAGGAGCCTTGATTTCCTTGATGGCACTCCAGAGAAACCCCAAGAACACTGTTTCAAGGCTAGAGGGATCCTGAGGTCACTGTAGCAACACGAAAGAGCTCCGTGGACCAAAAATCAACTCGAGATGAGAGGTTAGTCCCTGGCTTCGACTCCAGTGGAATACCACCTTACCACAAGCACCTCAAGAGGAGGCTTCTCTCAGCTCTAGGTATGTGAGAGGGACCCTGAGTTTGTGGCTTCAAGTGGAATGGACACCGCGATGCCCTGACACGAAATAAGGCCGGATATCCCTGCAGTGACTGGAATGCAGGCTCGTCTTGCATTTCCCAAGACGAAAGGGTGTCTGAATCCCCTGTGGAGACCACAGAGAAAGACCTAGTTCAGCACCTCATCGCAACCGGAGGCCTCAAATCCTTTGAAAACTCCAGAGGTATGCGGAGATCAGTGCCTCCAAAGGAGACGATGCCTGACTCCTCGTGAAACTTGATAGGAGACCCAGGATTCCTGTGGCACGTGGAAAGGGACCCTTGGTCTCCCGTCTCAGGTGGAGAGGCGTCCCAATTGCCCTGCAAAGCCTCGAGGAGAATCCCGAGTTGTCCCTCGCAACCAGGCAGGAGTCCTGACGTCGCTGAAGAAACACGTGTGTGGAAGGGCCATCCCCGTCGTAACTCGAGAATATACCCCAGGTTCCCGCCGCAACTCGAGAAAAACCATGAGACTTCCCCCTCGGCGCGAGATGAGGCCCGATTCCCCTGCACTGCGTGCAGAGCAATTCCGTGTTGCACATCACACATGAAAGAAGCCTTGATTTCCTTGATGGCACTCCAGAGAAACCCCAAGAACACTGTTTCAAGGCTAGAGGGATCCTGAGGTCACTGTAGCAACACGAAAGAGCTCCGTGGACCAAGAATCAACACGAGATGAGAGGTTAGTCCCTGGCTTCGACTCCTGAGGAATACCACCTTACCACAAGCACCTCAAGAGGAGGCTTCTCTCAGCTCTAGGTATGTGAGAGGGACCCTGAGTTTGCGGCCTCAAGTGGAATGGACACCGCGATGCCCTGACTCGAAATAAGGCCGGATATCCCTGCAGTGACTTGAATGCAGGCTCGTCTTGCATCTCCCAAGAAGAAAGGATGTCTGAATCCCCTGTGGAGACCACAGAGAAAGACCTAGTTCCCTACCTCATTGCGACCGGAGGCCTCAAATCCTTTGAAAACTCCAGAGGTATGAGGAGATCAGTGCCTCCAAAGGAGACGATGCCTGACTCCTCGTGAAACTTGATAGGAAACCCAGGATTCCTGTGGCACGTGGAAAGGGACACTTGGTCTCCCGTCTCAGCTGGAGAGGCGTCCCAATTGCCCTGCAAAGCCTCGAGGAGAATCCCGAGTTGTCCCTCGCAACTAGGCAGGAGTCCTGACATGGCTGAACACACACGTGTGTGGAAGGGCCATCCCCGTCGTAACTCGAGAATATACCCCAGGTTCCCGCCGCAACTCGAGAAAAACCATGAGACTTCCCCCTCGCCGCGAGATGAGGCCCGATTCCGCTGCACTGCGTGCAGAGCAATTCCGTGTTGCACATCACACATGAAAGGAGCCTTGATTTCCTTGATGGCACTCCAGAGAAACCCCAAGAACACTGTTTCAAGGCTAGAGGGATCCTGAGGTCACTGTAGCAACACGAAAGAGCTCCGTGGACAAAGAATCAACATGACATGAGAGGTTAGTCCCTGGCTTCGACTCCTGAGGAATACCACCTTACCACAAGCACCTCAAGAGGAGGCTTCTCTCAGCTCTAGGTATGTGAGAGGGACCCTGAGTTTGCGGCCTCAAGTGGAATGGACACCGCGATGCCCTGACTCGAAATAAGGCCGGATATCCCTGCAGTGACTTGAATGCAGGCTCGTCTTGCATCTCCCAAGAAGAAAGGATGTCTGAATCCCTTGTGGAGACCACAGAGAAACACCTAGTTCCCCACCTCATCGTGACCGGAGGCCTCACATCCTTTGAAAACTCCAGAGGTACGCGGAGATCAGTGCCTCCAAAGGAGACGATGCCTGACTCCTCGTGAAACTTGATAGGAGTCCCAGGATTCTTGTGGCACGTGGAAAGGGAACCTTGGTCTCCCGCCTCAGCTGGAGAGGCGTTCCAATTGGCCTGCCAAGCCTCGAGGAGAATCCCGAGTTGTTCCCCGCAACTAGGCAGGAGTCCTGACGTGGCTGAACAAACACGTGGGTGGAAGGGCCATCCCCGTCGTAACTCGAGAATATACCCCTGGTTCCCGCCGCAACTCGAGAAAAACCATGAGACTTCCCCCTCGATGCGAGATGAGGCCCGATTCCCCTGTACTGCGTGCAGAGCAATTCCGTCTTGCACATCACACATGAAAGGAGCCTTGATTTCCTTGATGGCACTCCAGAGAAACCCCAAGAACACTGTTTCAAGGCTAGAGGGATCCTGAGGTCACTGTAGCAACACGAAAGAACTCTGTGGACCAAAAATCAACTCGAAAAGAGAGGTTAGTCCCTGGACTGGTCTCCAGAGGAATACCACCTTACCACAAGCACCTCAAGAGGAGGCTTCTCTCAGCTCTAGGTATGTCAGAGGGACCCTGAGTTTGCGGCCTCAAGTGGAATGGACACCGCGATGCCCTGACTCGAAATAAGGCCGGATATCCCTGCAGTGACTTCAATGCAGGCTCGTCTTGCATCTCCCAGGACGAAAGGATGTCTGAATCCCCTGTGGAAAGCACAGAGAAAGACTTAGTTCCCCACCTCATCGCGACCGATAGCCTCACATCCTTTGAAAACTCCAGAGGTACGCGGAGATCAGTGCCTCCAAAGGAGCCGATGCCTGACTTCTCGTGAAACTTGATAGGAGTCCCAGGATTCCTGTGGCACTTAGAAAGGGACACTTGGTCTCCTGCCTCAGCTGGAGAGGCGTCCCAATTGCCCTGCCAAGCCTCGAGGAGAATCCCGAGTTGTCCCTCGCAACTAGGCAGGAGTCCTGACGTTGCTGAAGAAACACGTGGGTGGAAGGGCCATCCCCGTCGTAACTCGAGAATATACCCCAGGTTCCCGCCGCAACTCGAGAAAAACCATGAGACTTCCCCCTCGCCGCGAGATGAGGCCCGATTCCCCTGCACTGCGTGCAGAGCAATTCCGTGTTGCACATCACACATGAAAGGAGCCTTGATTTCCTTGATGGCACTCCAGAGAAACCCCAAGAACACTGTTTCAAGGCTAGAGGGATCCTGAGGTCACTGTAGCAACACGAAAGAGCTCCGTGGGCCAAAAATCAACTCGAGATGAGAGGTTAGTCCCTGGCTTCGACTCCAGAGGAATACCACCTTACCACAAGCACCTCAAGAGGAGGCTTCTCTCAGCTCTAGGTATGTGAGAGGGACCCTGAGTTTGCGGCCTCAAGTGGAATGGACACCGCGATGCCCTGACGCGAAATAAGGCTGGATATCCCTGCAGTGACTTGAATGCAGGCTCGTCTTGCATCTCCCAAGATGAAAGGATGTCTGAATCCCCTGTGGAGACCACAGAGAAAGACCTAGTTCCACACCTCATCACGACCGGAGGCCTCACATCCTTTGAAAACTCCAGAGGTACGCGGAGATCAGTGCCTCCAAAGGAGACGATGCCTGACTCCTCGTGAAACTTGATAGGAGACCCCGGATTCCTGTGGCACGTGGAAAGGGACCCTTGGTCTCCCGTCTCAGCTGGAGAGGCGTCCCAATTGCCCTGTAAAACCTCGAGGAGAATCCCGAGTTGTCCCTCGCAAGTAGGCAGGAGTCCTGACGTCGCTGAAGAAACACGTGGGTGGAAGGGCCATCCCCGTCGTAACTCGAGAATATACCCCAGGTTCCCGCCGCAACTCGAGAAAAACCATGAGACTTCCCCCTCGATGCGAGATGAGGCCAGATTCCCCTGCACTGCGTGCAGAGCAATTCCGTGTTGCACATCACACATGAAAGGAGCCTTGATTTCCTTGATGGCACTCCAGAGAAACCCCAAGAACACTGTTTGAAGGCTAGAGGGATCCTGAGGTCACTGTAGCAACACGAAAGAGCTCCGTGGGCCAAAAATCAACACGAAATGAGAGGTTAGTCCCTGGCTTCGACTCCTGAGGAATACCACCTTACCACAAGCACCTCAAGAGGAGGCTTCTCTCAGCTCTAGGTATGTGAGAGGGATCCTGAGTTTGCGGCCTCAAGTGGAATGGACACCGCGATGCCCTGACTCGAAATAAGGCCGGATATCCCTGCAGTGACTTGAATGCAGGCTCGTCTTGCATCTCCCAAGAAGAAAGGATGTCTGAATCCCCTGTGGAGACCACAGAGAAACACCTAGTTTCCCACCTCATTGCGACCGGAGGCCTCACATCCTTTGAAAACTCCAGAGGTACGCGGAGATCAGTGCCTCCAAAGGAGACGATGCCCGACTCCTCGTGAAACTTGATAGGAGTCCCAGGATACTTGTGGCACGTGGAAAGGGACCCTTGGTCTCCCGCCTCAGCTGGAGAGGCGTCCCAATTGCCCTGCCAAGCCTCGAGGAGAATCCAGAGTTGTCCCTCGCAACTAGGCAGGAGTCCTGACGTCGCTGAAGAAACACGTGGGTGGAAGGGCCATCCCCGTCGTAACTCGAGAATATACCCCAGGTTCCCGCCGCAACTCGAGAAAAACCATGAGACTTCCCCCTCGTCGCGAGATGAGGCCCGATTCCCCTGCACTGCGTGCAGAGCAATTCCGTGTTGCACATCACACATGAAAGGAGCCTTGATTTCCTTGATGGCACTCCAGAGAAACCCCAAGAACACTGTTTCAAGGCTAGAGGGATCCTAATGTCACTGTAGCAACACGAAAGAGCTCCGTGGGCCAAAAATCAACTCGAGATGAGAGGTTAGTCCCTGGCTTCGACTCCAGAGGAATACCACCTTACCACAAGCACCTCAAGAGGAGGCTTCTCTCAGCTCTAGGTATGTGAGAGGGACCCTGAGTTTGCGGCCTCAAGTGGAATGGACACCGCGATGCCCTGACGCGAAATAAGGCTGGATATCCCTGCAGTGACTTGAATGCACGCTCGTCTTGCATCTCCCAAGATGAAAGGATGTCTGAATCCCCTGTGGAGACCACAGAGAAAGACCTAGTTCCCCACCTCAACGCGACCGGAGGCCTCACATCCTTTGAAATCTCCAGAGGTACGCGGAGATCAGTGCCTCCAAAGGAGACGATGCCTGACTCATCGTGAAACTTGATAGGAGACCGAGGATTCCTGTGGCACGTGGAAAGGGACCCTTGGTCTCCCGCCTCAGCTGGAGAGGCGTCGCAATTGCCCTGCAAAACCTCGAGGGGAATCCCGAGTTGTCCCTCGCAACTAGGCAGGAGTCCTGACGTCGCTGAAGAAACACGTGGGTGGAAAGGCCATCCCCGTCGTAACTCGAGAATATACCCCAGGTTCCCGCCGCAACTCGAGAAAAACCATGAGACTTCCCCCTCGCCGGGAGATGAGGCCCGATTCCCCTGCACTGCGTGCAGAGCAATTCCGTGTTGCACATCACACATGAAAGGAGCCTTGATTTCCTTGATGGCACTCCAGAGAAACCCCAAGAACACTGTTTCAAGGCTAGAGGGATCCTGAGGTCACTGTAGCAACACGAAAGAACTCTGTGGACCAAAAATCAACTCGAAAAGAGAGGTTAGTCCCTGGATTCGTCTCCAGAGGAATACCACCTTACCACAAGCACCTCAAGAGGAGGCTTCTCTCAGCTCTAGGTATGTGAGAGGGACCCTGAGTTTGCGGCCTCAAGTGGAATGGACACCGCGATGCCCTGACTCGAAATAAGGCCGGATATCCCTGCAGTGACTTCAATGCAGGCTCGTCTTGCATCTCCCAGGACGAAAGGATGTCTGAATCCCCTGTGGAAAGCACAGAGAAAGACTTAGTTCCCCACCTCATCGCGACCGATAGCCTCACATCCTTTGAAAACTCCAGAGGTACGCGGAGATCAGTGCCTCCAAAGGAGACGATGCCTGACTCCTCGTGAAACTTGATAGGAGTCCCAGGATTCCTGTGGCACTTGGAAAGGGACACTTGGTCTCCCGCCTCAGCTGGAGAGGCGTCCCAATTGCCCTGCCAAGCCTCGAGGAGAATCCAGAGTTGTCCCTCGCAACTAGGCAGGAGTCCTGACGTCGCTGAAGAAACACGTGGGTGGAAGGGCCATCCCCGTCGTAACTCGAGAATATACCCCAGGTTCCCGCCGCAACTCGAGAAAAACCATGAGACTTCCCCTCGATGCGAGATGAGGCCCGATTCCCCTGTACTGCGTGCAGAGCAATTCCGTGTTGCACATCACACATGAAAGGAGCCTTGATTTCCTTGATGGCACTCCAGAGAAACCCCAAGAACACTGTTTCAAGGCTGGAGGGATCCTGAGGTCACTGTAGAAACACGAAAGAACTCTGTGGGCCAAAAATCAACTCGAGATGAGAGGTTAGTCCCTGGATTCGTCTCCAGAGGAATACCACCTTACCACAAGCACCTCAAGAGGAGGCTTCTCTCAGCTCTAGGTATGTGAGAGGGACCCTGAGTTTGCGGCCTCAAGTGGAATGGACACCGCGATGCCCTGACTCGAAATAAGGCCGAATATCCCTGCAGTGACTGGAATGCAGGCTCGTCCTGCATCTCTCAAGACGAAAGGATGTCTGAATCCCCTGTGGAAAGCACAGAGAAAGACTTAGTTCCCCACCTCATCGCGACCGATAGCCTCACATCCTTTGAAAACTCCAGAGGTACGCGGAGATCAGTGCCTCCAAAGGAGACGATGCCTGACTCCTCGTGAAACTTGATAGGAGTCCCAGGATTCCTGTGGCACTTGGAAAGGGACACTTGGTCTCCCGCCTCAGCTGGAGAGGCGTCCCAATTGCCCTGCCAAGCCTCCAGGGGAATCCAGAGTTTTCCCTCGCAACTAGGCAGGAGTCCTGACGTCGCTGAAGAAACACGTGGGTGGAAGGGCCATCCCCGTCGTAACTCGAGAATATACCCCAGGTTCCCGCCGCAACTCGAGAAAAACCATGAGACTTCCCCCTCGCCGCGAGATGAGGCCCGATTCCCCTGCACTGCGTGCAGAGCAATTCCGTGTTGCACATCACACATGAAAGGAGCCTTGATTTCCTTGATGGCACTCCAGAGAAACCCCAAGAACACTGTTTCAAGGCTAGAGGGATCCTGAGGTCACTGTAGCAACACGAAAGAGCTCCGTGGGCCAAAAATCAACTCAAGATGAGAGGTTAGTCCCTGGCTTCGACTCCAGAGGAATACCACCTTACCACAAGAACCGCAAGAGGAGGCTTCTCTCAGCTCTAGGTATGTGAGAGGGACCCTGAGTTTGCGGCCTCAAGTGGAATGGACACCGCGATGCCCTGACGCGAAATAAGGCTGGATATCCCTGCAGGGACTTGAATGCAGGCTCGTCTTGCATCTCCCAAGATGAAAGGATGTCTGAATCCCCTGTGGAGACCACAGAGAAAGACCTAGCTCCCCACCTCATCGCGACCGGAGGCCTCACATCCTTTGAAAACTCCAGAGGTACGCGGAGATCAGTGCCTCCAAAGGAGACAATGCCTGACTCCTCGTGAAACTTGATAAGAGTCCCAGGATTCCTGTGGCACGTGGAAAGGGACCCTTGGTCTCCCGCCTCAGCGGGAGAGGGGTCCCAATTGCCTTGCCAAGCCTCGAGGAGAATCCCGAGTTGTGTCTCGCAACTAGGCAAGAGTCCTGACGTGGCTGAACAAACACGTGTGTGGAAGGGCCATCCCCGTCGTAACTCCAGAATATACCCCAGGTTCCCGCCGCAACTCGAGAAAAACCATGAGACTTCCCCCTCGCCGCGAGATGAGGCCCGATTCCCCTGCACTGCGTGCAGAGCAATTCTGTGTTGCACATCACACATGAAAGGAGCCTTGATTTCCTTCATGGCACTCCAGAGAAACCCCAAGAACACTGTTTCAAGGCTAGAGGGATCCTGAGGTCACTGTAGCAACACGAAAGAGCTCCGTGGACCAAAAATCAACTCGAGATGAGAGGTTAGTCCCTGGCTTCGACTCCAGAGGAATACCACCTTACCACAAGCACCTCAAGAGGAGGCTTCTCTCAGCTCTAGGTATGTGAGAGGAACCCTGAGTTTGCGGCCTCAAGTGGAATGGACACCGCGATGCTCTGACTCGAAATAAGGCCGGATATCCCTGCAGTGACTGGAATGCAGGCTCGTTTTGCATCTCCCAAGACGAAAGGGTGTCTGAATCCCCTGTGGAGACCACAGAGAAAGACCTAGTTCCCCACCTCATCGCGACAGGAGGCCTCAAATCCTTTGAAAACTCCAGAGGTATGCGGAGATCAGTGCCTCCAAAGGAGAGGATGCCTGACTCCTCGTGAAACTTGATAGGAGACCCAGGATTCCTGTGGCACGTGGAAAGGGACCCTTGGTCTCCCGTCTCAGCTGGAGAGGCATCCCAATTGCCCTGCAAAGCCTCGAGGAGAATCCCGAGTTGTCCCTCGCAACTAGGCAGGAGTCCTGACATGGCTGAACACACACGTGTGTGGAAGGGCCATCCCCGTCGTAATTCGAGAATATACCCCAGGTTCCCGCCGCAACTCGAGAAAAACCATGAGACTTCCCCCTCGCCGCGAGATGAGGCCCGATTCCCCTGCACTGCGTGCAGAGCAATTCCGTGTTGCACATCACACATGAAAGGAGCCTTGATTTCCTTGATGGCACTCCAGAGAAACCCCAAGAACACTGTTTCAAGGCTAGAGGTATCCTGAGGTCACTGTAGCAACACGAAAGAGCTCCGTTGACCAAGAATCAACACGAGATGAGAGGTTAGTCCCTGGCTTCGACTCCTGAGGAATACCACATTACCACAAGCACCTCAAGAGGAGGCTTCTCTCAGCTCTAGGTATGTGAGAGGGATCCTGAGTTTGCGGCCTCAAGTGGAATGGACACCGCGATGCCCTGACTCGAAATAAGGCCGGATATCCCTGCAGTGACTTGAATGCAGGCTCGTCTTGCATCTCCCAAGAAGAAAGGATGTCTGAATCCCCTGTGGAGACCACAGAGAAAGACCTAGTTCCCCAGCTCATCGCGACAGGAGGCCTCAAATCCTTTGAAAACTCCAGAGGTACGCGGAGATCAGTGCCTCCAAAGGAGACGATGCCTGACTCCTCGTGAAACTTGATAGGAGTCCCAGGATTCTTGTGGCACGTGGAAAGGGACCCTTGGTCTCCCGCCTCACCTGGAGAGGCGTTCCAATTGCCCTGCCAAGCCTCGAGGAGAATCCCGAGTTGTCCCTCGCAACTAGGCAGGAGTCCTGACGTGGCTGAACAGCACGTGGGTGGAAGGGCCATCCCCGTCGTAACTCGAGAATATACCCCAGGTTCCCGCCGCAACTCGAGAAAAACCATGAGACTTCCCCCTCGATGCGAGATGAGGCCTGATTCCCCTGTACTGCGTGCAGAGCAATTCCGTCTTGCACATCACACATGAAAGGAGCCTTGATTTCCTTGATGGCACTCCAGAGAAACCCCAAGAACACTGTTTCAAGGATAGAGGGATCCTGAGGTCACTGTAGCAACACGAAAGAACTCTGTGGACCAAAAATCAACTCGAAAAGAGAGGTTAGTCCCTGGATTCGTCTCCAGAGGAATACCACCTTACCACAAGCACCTCAAGAGGAGGCTTCTCTCAGCTTTAGGTATGTGAGAGGGACCCTGAGTTTGCGGCCTCAAGTGGAATGGACACCGCGATGCCCTGACTCGAAATAAGGCCGGATATCCCTGCAGTGACTTCAATGCAGGCTCGTCTTGCATCTCCCAGGACGAAAGGATGTCTGAATCCCCTGTGGAAAGCACAGAGAAAAACTTAGTTCCCCACCTCATCGCGACCGATAGCCTCACATCCTTTGAAAACTCCAGAGGTACGCGGAGATCAGTGCCTCCAAAGGAGACGATGCCTGACTCCTCGTGAAACTTGATAGGAGTCCCAGGATTCTTGTGGCACTTGTAAAGGGACACTTGGTCTCCCGCCTCAGCTGGAGAGGCGTCCCAATTGCCCTGCCAAGCCTCGAGGAGAATCCAGAGCTGTCCCTCGCAACTAGGCAGGAGTCCTGATGTCGCTGAAGAAACACGTGGGTGGAAGGGCCATCCCCGTCGTAACTCGAGAATATACCCCAGGTTCCCGCCGCAACTCGAGAAAAACCATGAGACTTCCCCCTCGCCGCGAGATGAGGCCCGATTCCCCTGCACTGCGTGCAGAGCAATTCCGTGTTGCACATCACACATGAAAGGAGCCTTGATTTACTTCATGGCACTCCAGAGAAACCCCAAGAACACTGTTTCAAGGCTAGAGGGATCCTGAGGTCACTGTAGCAACACGAAAGAGCTCCGTGGGCCAAAAATCAACTCGAGATGAGAGGTTAGTCCCTGGCTTCGACTCCAGAGGAATACCACCTTACCACAAGCACCTCAAGAGGAGGCTTCTCTCAGCTCTAGGTATGTGAGAGGGACCCTGAGTTTGCGGCCTCAAGTGGAATGGACACCGCGATGCCCTGACTCGAAATAAGGCCGGATATCCCTGCAGTGACTGGAATGCAGGCTCGTCTTGCATCTCCCAAGATGAAAGGGTGTCTGAATCCCCTGTGGAGACCACAGAGAAACACCTAGTTCCCCACCTCATCGCGACCGGAGGCCTCAAATCCTTTGAAAACTCCAGAGGTATGCGGAGATCAGTGCCTCCAAAGGAGACGATGCCTGACTCCTCGTGAAACTTGATAGGAGACCCTGGATTCCTGTGGCACGTGGAAAGGGACCCTTGGTCTCCCGTCTCAGCTGGAGAGGCGTCCCAATTGCCCTGTAAAGCCTCGAGGAGAATCCCGAGTTGTCCCTCGCAACTAGGCAGGAGTCCTGACATGGCTGAACACACACGTGTGTGGAAGGGCCATCCCCGTTGTAACTCGAGAATATACCCCAGGTTCCCGCCGCAACTCGAGAAAAACCATGAGACTTCCCCCTCGCCGCGAGATGAGGCCCGATTCCCCTGCACTGCGTGCAGAGCAATTCCGTGTTGCACGTCACACTTGAAAGGAGCCTTGATTTCCTTCATGGCACTCCAGAGAGACCCCAAGAACACTGTTTCAAGGCTAGAGGGATCCTGAGGTCACTGTAGCAACACGAAAGAGCTCCGTGGACAAGAATCAACACGAGATGAGAGGTTAGTCCCTGGCTTCGACTCCAGAGGAATACCACCTTACCAGAAGCACCTCAAGAGGAGGCTTCTCTCAGCTCTAGGTATGTGAGAGGGACCCTGAGTTTGCGGCCTCAAGTGGAATGGACACCGCGATGCCCTGACTCGAAATAAGGCCGGATATCCCTGCAGTGACTTCAATGCAGGCTCGTCTTGCATCTCCCAAGATGAAAGGATGTCTGAATCCCCTGTGGAGACCACAGAGAAAGACCTAGTTCCCCACCTCATCGCGACCGGAGGCCTCACATCCTTTGAAAACTCCAGAGGTACGCGGAGATCAGTGCCTCCAAAGGAGACGATGCCTGACTCCTCGTGAAACTTGATAGGAGTCCCAGGATTCTTGTGGCACGTGGAAAGGGACCCTTGGTCTCCCGCCTCAGCTGAAGAGGCGTTCCAATTGCCCTGCCAAGCCTCGAGGAGAATCCCGAGTTGTCCCTCACAACTAGGCAGGAGTCCTGACGTGGCTGAACAAACACGTGGGTAGAAGGGCCATCCCCGTCGTAACTCGAGAATATACCCCAGGTTCCCGCCGCAACTCGAGAAAAACCATGAGACTTCCCCCTCGATGCGAGATGAGGCCCGATTCCCCTGTACTGCGTGCAGAGCAATTCCGTCTTGCACATCACACATGAAAGGAGCCTTGATTTCCTTGATGGCACTCCAGAGAAACCCCAAGAACACTGTTTCAAGGCTAGAGGGATCCTGAGGTCACTGTAGCAACACGAAAGAACTCTGTGGACCAAAAATCAACTCGAAAAGAGAGGTTAGTCCCTGGATTCGTCTCCAGAGGAATACCACCTTACCACAAGCACCTCAAGAGGAGGCTTCTCTCAGCTCTAGGTATGTGAGAGGGACCCTGAGTTTGCGGCCTCAAGTGGAATGGACACCGCGATGCCCTGACTCGAAATAAGGCCGGATATCCCTGCAGTGACTTCAATGCAGGCTCGTCTTGCATCTCCCAAGACGAAAGGGTGTCTGAATCCCCTGTGGAGACCACAGAGAAACACCTAGTTCCCCACCTCATCGCGACCGATAGCCTCACATCCTTTGAAAACTCCAGAGGTATGCGGAGATCAGTGCCTCCAAAGGAGACGATGCCTGACTCCTCGTGAAACTTGATAGGAGACCCAGGATTCCTGTGGCACGTGGAAAGGGACCCTTGGTCTCCCGTCTCAGCTGGAGAGGCGTCCCAATTGCCCTGCAAAGCCTCGAGGAGAATCCTGAGTTGGCCCTCGCAACTAGGCAGGAGTCCTGACATGGCTGAACACACACGTGTGTGGAAGGGCCATCCCCGTCGTAACTCGAGAATATACCCCAGGTTCCCGCCGCAACTCGAGAAAAACCATGAGACTTCCCCCTCGATGCGAGATGAGGCCCGATTCCCCTGCACTGCGTGCAGAGCAATTCCGTGTTGCACATCACACATGAAAGGAGCCTTGATTTCCTTGATGGCACTCCAGAGAATCCCCAAGAACACTGTTTCAAAGCTAGAGGGATCCTGAGGTCACTGTAGCAACACGAAAGAGCTCCGTGTACCAAGAATCAACACGAGATGAGAGGTTAGTCCCTGGCTTCGACTCCTGAGGAATACCACCTTACCACAAGCACCTCAAGAGGAGGCTTCTCTCAGCTCTAGGTATGTGAGAGGGATCCTGAGTTTGCGGCCTCAAGTGGAATGGACACCGCGATGCCCTGACGCGAAATAAGGCCGGATATCCCTGCAGTGACTTGAATGCAGGCTCGTCTTGCATCTCCCAAGAAGAAAGGATGTCTGAATCCCCTGTGGAGACCACAGAGAAACAACTAGTTCCCCACCTCATCGCGACCGATAGCCTCACATCCTTTGAAAACTCCAGAGGTACGCGGAGATCAGTGCCTCCAAAGGAGACGATGCCTGACTCCTTGTGAAACTTGATAGGAGTCCCAGGATTCCTGTGGCACGTGGAAAGGGACCCTTGGTCTCCCGCCTCAGCTGGAGAGGCGTCCCAATTGCCTTGCCAAGCCTCGAGGAGAATCCCGAGTTGTGTCTCGCAACTAGGCAAGAGTCCTGACGTAGCTGAACAAACACGTGTGTGGAAGGGCCATCCCCGTCGTAACTCGAGAATATACCCCAGGTTCCCGCCGCAACTCGAGAAAAACCATGAGACTTCCCCCTCGCCGAGAGATGAGGCCCGATTCCCCTGCACTGCGTGCAGAGCAATTCCGTGTTGCACATCACACATGAAAGGAGCCTTGATTTCCTTGATGGCACTCCAGAGAAACCCCAAGAACACTGTTTCAAGGCTAGAGGGATCCTGAGGTCACTGTAGCAACACGAAAGAGCTCCGTGGGCCAAAAATCAACTCGAGATGAGAGGTTAGTCCCTGGCTTCGACTCCAGAGGAATACCACCTTACCACAAGCACCTCAAGAGGAGGCTTCTCTCAGCTCTAGGTATGTGAGAGGGACCCTGAGTTTGCGGCCTCAAGTGGAATGGACACCGCGATGCCCTGACGCGAAATAAGGCTGGATATCCCTGCAGTGACTGGAATGCAGGCTCGTCTTGCATCTCCCAAGAAGAAAGGATGTCTGAATCCCCTGTGGAGACCACAGAGAAAGACCTAGTTCCCCACCTCATCGCGACCGGAGGCCTCACATCCTTTGAAAACTCCAGAGGTATGCGGAGATCAGTGCCTCCAAAGGAGACGATGCCTGACTCCTCGTGAAACTTGATAGGAGTCCCCGGATTCATGTGGCACGTGGAAAGGGACCCTTGGTCTCCCGCCTCAGCTGGAGAGGCGTCCCAATTGCCTTGCCAAGCCTCGAGGAGAATCCCGAGTTGTGTCTCGCAACTAGGCAAGAGTCCTGAGGTGGCTGAACAAACACGTGTGTGGAAGGGCCATCCCCGTCGTAACTCGAGAATATACCCCAGGTTCCCGCCGCAACTCGAGAAAAACCATGAGACTTCCCCCTCGCCGCGAGATGAGGCCCGATTCCCCTGCACTGCGTGCAGAGCAATTCCGTGTTGCACATCACACATGAAAGGAGCCTTGATTTCCTTGATGGCACTCCAGTGAAACCCCAAGAACACTGTTTCAAGGCTAGAGGGATCCTGAGGTCACTGTAGCAACACGAAAGAGCTCCGTTGACCAAGAATCAACACGAGATGAGAGGTTAGTCCCTGGCTTCGACTCCTGAGGAATGCCACCTTACCACAAGCACCTCAAGAGGAGGCTTCTCTCAGCTCTAGGTATGTGAGAGGGACCCTGAGTTTGCGGCCTCAAGTGGAATGGACACCGCGATGCCCTGACTCGAAATAAGGCCGGATATCCCTGCAGTGACTTCAATGCAGGCTCGTCTTGCATCTCCCAGGACGAAAGGATGTCTGAATCCCCTGTGGAAAGCACAGAGAAAGACTTAGTTCCCCACCTCATCGCGACCGATAGCCTCACATCCTTTGAAAACTCCAGAGGTACGCGGAGATCAGTGCCTCCAAAGGAGACGATGCCTGACTCCTCGTGAAACTTGATAGGAGTCCCAGGATTCCTGTGGCACTTGGAAAGGGACACTTGGTCTCCCGCCTCAGCTGGAGAGGCGTCCCAGTTGCCCTGCCAAGCCTCGAGGAGAATCCAGAGTTGTCCCTCGCAACTAGGCAGGAGTCCTGACGTCGCTGAAGAAACACGTGGGTGGAAGGGCCATCCCCGTCGTAACTCGAGAATATACCCCAGGTTCCCGCCGCAACTCGAGAAAAACCATGAGACTTCCCCCTCGCCGCAAGATGAGGCCCGATTCCCCTGCACTGCGTGCAGAGCAATTCCGTGTTGCACATCACACATGAAAGGAGCCTTGATTTCCTTGATGGCACTCCAGAGAAACCCCAAGAACACTGTTTCAAGGCTAGAGGGATCCTGAGGTCACTGTAGCAACACGAAAGAGCTGCGTGGGCCAAAAATCAACTCGAGATGAGATGTTAGTCCCTGGCTTCGACTCCAGAGGAATACCACCTTACCACAAGCACCTCAAGAGGAGGCTTCTCTCAGCTCTAGGTATGTGAGAGGGACCCTGAGTTTGCGGTCTCAAGTGGAATGGACACCGCGATGCCCTGACGCGAAATAAGGCTGGATATCCCTGCAGTGACTTGAATGCAGGCTCGTCTTGCATCTCCCAAGATGAAAGGATGTCTGAATCCCCTGTGGAGACCACAGAGAAAGACCTAGTTCCCCATCTCATCGCGACCGGAGGCCTCACATCCTTTGAAAACTCCAGAGGTACGCGGAGATCAGTGCCTCCAAAGGAGACGATGCCTGACTCCTCGTGAAACTTGATAGGAGTCCCAGGATTCTTGTGGCACGTGGAAAGGGACCCTTGGTCTCCCGCCTCAGCTGGAGAGGCGTTCCAATTGCCCTGTCAAGCCTCGAGGAGAATCCCGAGTTGTCCCTCGCAACTAGGCAGGAGTCCTGACGTGGCTGAACAAACACGTGGGTGGAAGGGCCATCCCCGTCGTAACTCGAGAATATACCCCAGGTTCCCGCCGCAACTCGAGAAAAACCATGAGACTTCCCCCTCGATGCGAGATAAGGCCCGATTCCCCTGTACTGCGTGCAGAGCAATTCCGTCTTGCACATCACACATGAAAGGAGCCTTGATTTCCTTGATGGCACTCCAGAGAAAACCCAAGAACACTGTTTCAAGGATAGAGGGATCCTGAGGTCACTGTAGCAACACGGAAGAACTCTGTGGACCAAAAATCAACTCGAAAAGAGAGGTTAGTCCCTGGATTCGTCTCCAGAGGAATACCAACTTACCACAAGCACCTCAAGAGGAGGCTTCTCTCAGCTCTAGGTATGTGAGAGGGACCCTGAGTTTGCGGCCTCAAATGGAATGGACACCGCGATGCCCCGACTCGAAATAAGGCCGGATATCCCTGCAGTGACTTCAATGCAGGCTCGTCTTGCATCTCCCAGGACGAAAGGATGTCTGAATCCCCTGTGGAAAGCACAGAGAAAGACTTAGTTCCCCACCTCATCGCGACCGATAGCCTCACATCCTTTGAAAACTCCAGAGGTACGCGGAGATCAGTGCCTCCAAAGGAGACGATGCCTGACTCCTCGTGAAACTTGATAGGAGACCCAGGATTCCTGTGGCACTTGGAAAGGGACCCTTGGTCTCCCGCCTCAGCTGGAGAGGCGTCCCAATTGCCCTGCCAAGCCTCGAGGAGAATCCAGATTTGTCCCTCGCAAGTAGGCAGGAGTCCTAACGTCGCTGAAGAAACACGTGGGTGGAAGGGCCATCCCCGTCGTAACTCGAGAATATACCCCAGGTTCCCGCCGCAACTCGAGAAAAACCATGAGACTTCCCCCTCGCCGCGAGATGAGGCCCGATTCCCCTACACTGCGTGCAGAGCAATTCCGTGTTGCACATCACACATGAAAGGAGCCTTGATTTCCTTGATGGCACTCCAGAGAAACCCCAAGAACACTGTTTCAAGGCTAGAGGGATCCTGAGGTCACTGTAGCAACACGAAAGAGCTCCGTGGGCCAAAAATCAACTCGAGATGAGAGGTTAGTTCCTGGCTTCGACTCCAGAGGAATACCACCTTACCACAAGCACCTCAAGAGGAGGCTTCTCTCAGCTCTAGGTATGTGAGAGGGACCCTGAGTTTGCGGCCTCAAGTGGAATGGACACCGCGATGCCCTGACGCTAAATAAGGCTGGATATCCCTGCAGTGACTTGAATGCAGGCTCGTCTTGCATCTCCCAAAATGAAAGGGTGTCTGAATCCCCTGTGGAGACGACAGAGAAAGACCTAGTTCCCCACCTCATCGCGACCGGAGGCCTCACATCCTTTGAAAACTCCAGAGGTACGCGGAGATCAGTGCCTCCAAAGGAGACGATGCCTGACTCCTCGTGAAACTTGGTAGGAGTCCCAGGATTCCTGTGGCACGTGGAAAGGGACCCTTGGTCTCCCGCCTCAGCTGGAGAGGCGTCCCAATTGCCTTGCCAAGCCTCGAGGAGAATCCCGAGTTGTGTCTCGCAACTAGGCAAGAGTCCTGACGTGGCTGAACAAACACGTGTGTGGAAGGGCCATCCCCGTCGTAACTCGAGAATATACCCCAGGTTCTCGCTGCAACTCGAGAAAAACCATGAGACTTCCCCCTCGCCGCGAGATGAGGCCCGATTCCCCTGCACTGCGTGCAGAGCAATTCCGTGTTGCACATCACACATGAAAGGAGCCTTGATTTCCTTGATGGCACTCCAGAGAAACCCCAAGAACACTGTTTCAAGGCTAGAGGGATCCTGAGGTCACTGTAGCAACACGAAAGAGCTCCGTGGGCCAAAAATCAACTCGAGATGAGAGGTTAGTCCCTGGCTTCGACTCCAGAGGAATACCACCTTACCACAAGCACCTCAAGAGGAGGCTTCTCTCAGCTCTAGGTATGTGAGAGGGACCCTGAGTTTGCGGTCTCAAGTGGAATGGACACCGCGATGCCCTGACGCGAAATAAGGCTGGATATCCCTGCAGTGACTTGAATGCAGGCTCGTCTTGCATCTCCCAAGATGAAAGGATGACTGAATCCCCTGTGGAGACCACAGAGAAAGACCTAGTTCCCCACCTCATCGCGACCGGAGGCCTCACATCCTTTGAAAACTCCAGAGGTACGCGGAGATCAGTGCCTCCAAAGGAGACGATGCCTGACTCCTCGTGAAACTTGGTAGGAGTCCCAGGATTCCTGTGGCACGTGGAAAGGGACCCTTGGTCTCCCGCCTCAGCTGGAGAGGCGTCCCAATTGCCTTGCCAAGCCTCGAGGAGAATCCCGAGTTGTGTCTCGCAACTAGGCAAGAGTCCTGACGTGGCTGAACAAACACGTGTGTGGAAGGGCCATCCCCGTCGTAACTCGAGAATATACCCCAGGTTCTCGCTGCAACTCGAGAAAAACCATGAGACTTCCCCCTCGCCGCGAGATGAGGCCCGATTCCCCTGCACTGCGTGCAGAGCAATTCCGTGTTGCACATCACACATGAAAGGAGCCTTGATTTCCTTGATGGCACTCCAGAGAAACCACAAGAACACTGTTTCAAGGATAGAGGGATCCTGAGGTCACTGTAGCAACACGAAAGAGCTCCGTGGGCCAAAAATCAACTCGAGATGAGAGGTTAGTCCCTGGCTTCGACTCCAGAGGAATACCACCTTACCACAAGCACCTCAAGAGGAGGCTTCTCTCAGCTCTAGGTATGTGAGAGGGACCCTGAGTTTGCGGTCTCAAGTGGAATGGACACCGCGATACCCTGACGCGAAATAAGGCTGGATATCCCTGCAGTGACTTGAATGCAGGCTCGTCTTGCATCTCCCAAGATGAAAGGATGTCTGAATCCCCTGTGGAGACCACAGAGAAAGACCTAGTTCCCCATCTCATCGCGACCGGAGGCCTCACATCCTTTGAAAACTCCAGAGGTACGCGGAGATCAGTGCCTCCAAAGGAGACGATGCCTGACTCCTCGTGAAACTTGATAGGAGTCCCAGGATTCCTGTGGCACGTGGAAAGGGACCCTTGGTCTCCCGTCTCAGCTGGAGAGGCGTCCCAATTGCCTTGCCAAGCCTCGAGGAGAATCCCGAGTTGTGTCTCGCAACTAGGCAAGAGTCCTGACGTGGCTGAACAAACACGTGTGTGGAAGGGCCATCCACGTCGTAACTCGAGAATATACCCCAGGTTCCCGCCGCAACTCGAGAAAAAACATGAGACTTCCCCCTCGCCGCGAGATGAGGCCCGATTCCCCTGCACTGCGTGCAGAGCAATTCTGTGTTGCACATCACACATGAAAGGAGCCTTGATTTCCTTCATGGCACTCCAGAGAAACCCCAAGAACACTGTTTCAAGGCTAGAGGGATCCTGAGGTCACTGTAGCAACACGAAAGAGCTCCGTGGACCAAAAATCAACTCGAGATGAGAGGTTAGTCCCTGGCTTCGATTCCAGAGGAATACCACCTTACCACAAGCACCTCAAGAGGAGGCTTCTCTCAGCTCTAGGTATGTGAGAGGGACCCTGAGTTTGCGGCCTCAAGTGGAATGGACACCGCGATGCCCTGACTCGAAATAAGGCCGGATATCCCTGCAGTGACTGGAATGCAGGCTCGTCTTGCATTTCCCAAGACGAAAGGGTGTCTGAATCCCCTGTGGAGACCACAGAGAAAGACCTAGTTCCCCACCTCATCGCGACCGGAGGCCTCACATCCTTTGAAAACTCCAGAGGTACGCGGAGATCAGTGCCTCCAAAGGAGACGATGCCTGACTCCTCGTGAAACTTGATAGGAGACCCAGGATTCCTGTGGCCCTTTGAAAGGGATCCTTGGTCTCCCGTCTCAGCTGGAGAGGCGTCCCAATTGCCTTGCCAAGCCTCGAGGAGAATCCCGAGTTGTCCCTCGCAAGTAGGCAGGAGTCCTGACGTCGCTGAAGAAACACGTGGGTGGAAGGGCCATCCCCGTCGTAACTCGAGAATATACCCCAGGTTCCCGCCGCAACTCGAGAAAAACCATGAGACTTCCCCCTCGCCGCGAGATGAGGCCCGATTCCCCTGCACTGCGTGCAGAGCAATTCCATGTTGCACATCAAACATGAAAGGAGCCTTGATTTCCTTGATGGCACTCCAGAGAAACCACAAGAACACTGTTTCAAGGATAGAGGGATCCTGAGGTCACTGTAGCAACACGAAAGAGCTCCGTTGACCAAGAATCAACACGAGATGAGAGGTTAGTCCCTGGCTTCGACTCCTGAGGAATACCACCTTACCACAAGCACCTCAAGAGGAGGCTTCTCTCAGCTCTAGGTATGTGAGAGGGATCCTGAGTTTGCGGCCTCAAGTGGAATGGACACCGCGATGCCCTGACTCGAAATAAGGCCGGATATCCCTGCAGTGACTTGAATGCAGGCTCGTCTTGCATCTCCCAAGAAGAAAGGATGTCTGAATCCCCTGTGGAGACCACAGAGAAAAACCTAGTTCCCCACCTCATCGCGACCGGAGGCCTCACATCCTTTGAAAACTCCAGAGGTACGCGGAGATCAGTGCCTCCAAAGGAGACGATGCCTGACTCCTCGTGAAACTTGATAGGAGTCCCAGGATTCTTGTGGCACGTGGAAAGGGACCCTTGGTCTCCCGCCTCAGCTGGAGAGGCGTTCCAATTGCCCTGCCAAGCCTCGAGGAGAATCCCGAGTTGTCCCTCGCAACTAGGCAGGAGTCCTGACGTGGCTGAACAAACACGTGGGTGGAAGGGCCATCCCCGTCGTAACTCGAGAATATACCCCAGGTTCCCGCCGCAACTCGAGAAAAACCATGAGACTTCCCCCTCACCGCGAGATGAGGCCCGATTCCCCTGTACTGCGTGCAGAGCAATTCCCTCTTGCACATCACACATGAAAGGAGGCTTGATTTCCTTGATGGCACTCCAGAGAAACCCCAAGAACACTGTTTCAAGGATAGAGGGATCCTGAGGTCACTGTAGCAACACGAAAGAACTCTGTGGACCAAAAATCAACTCGAAAAGAGAGGTTAGTCCCTGGATTCGTCTCCAGAGGAATACCACCTTACCACAAGCACCTCAAGAGGAGGCTTCTCTCAGCTCTAGGTATGTGAGAGGGACCCTGAGTTTGCGGCCTCAAGTGGAATGGACACCGCGATGCCCTGACTCGAAATAAGGCCGGATATCCCTGCAGTGACTTCAATGCAGGCTCGTCTTGCATCTCCCAGGATGAAAGGATGTCTGAATCCCCTGTGGAGACCACAGAGAAAGACTTAGTTCCCCACCTCATCGCGACCAATAGCCTCACCTTCTTTGAAAATTCCAGAGGTACGCGGAGATCAGTGCCTCCAAAGGAGACGATGCCTGACTCCTCGTGAAACTTGATAGGAGTCCCAGGATTCCTGTGGCACTTGGAAAGGGACACTTGGTCTCCCGCCTCAGCTGGAGAGGCGTCCCAATTGCCCTGCCAAGCCTCGAGGAGAATCCAGAGTTGTCCCTCGCAACTAGGCAGGAGTCCTGACGTCGCTGAAGAAACACGTGGGTGGAAGGGCCATCCCCGTCGTAACTCGAGAATATACCCCAGGTTCCCGCCGCAACTCGAGAAAAACCATGAGACTTCCCCCTCGCCGCGAGATGAGGCCCGATTCCCCTGCACTGCGTGCAGAGCAATTCCGTCTTGCACATCACACATGAAAGGAGCCTTGATTTCCTTGATGGCACTCCAGAGAAACCCCAAGAACACTGTTTCAAGGCTAGAGGGATCCTGAGGTCACTGTAGCAACACGAAAGAGCTCCGTGGGCCAAAAATCAACTCGAGATGAGAGGTTAGTCCCTGGCTTCGACTCCAGAGGAATACCACCTTACCACAAGCACCTCAAGAGGAGGCTTCTCTCAGCTCTAGGTATGTGAGAGGGACCCTGAGTTTGCGGCCTCAAGTGGAATGGACACCGCGATGCCCTGACGCGAAATAAGGCTGGATATCCCTGCAGTGACTTGAATGCAGGCTCGTCTTGCATCTCCCAAGATGAAAGGATGTCTGAATCCCCTGTGGAGACCATAGAGAAAGAACCAGTTCCCCACCTCATCGCGACCGGAGGCCTCACATCCTTTGAAAACTCCAGAGGTACGCGGAGATCAGTGCCTCCAAAGGAGACGATGCCTGACTCCTCGTGAAACTTGATAGGAGTCCCAGGATTCCTGTGGCACGTGGAAAGGGACCCTTGGTCTCCCGCCTCAGCTGGAGAGGCGTCCCAATTGCCTTGCCAAGCCTCGAGGAGAATCCCGAGTTGTGTCTCGCAACTAGGCAAGAGTCCTGACGTGGCTGAACAAACACGTGTGTGGAAGGGCCATCCCCGTCGTAACTCGAGAATATACCCCAGGTTCCCGCCGCAACTCGAGAAAAACCATGAGACTTCCCCCTCACCGCGAGATGAGGCCCGATTCCCCTGCATTGCGTGCAGAGCAATTCTGTGTTGCACATCACACATGAAAGGAGCCTTGATTTCCTTCATGGCACTCCAGAGAAACCCCAAAAACACTGTTTCAAGGCTAGAGGGATCCTGAGGTCACTGTAGCAACAAGAAAGAGCTCCGTGGACCAAAAATCAACTCGAGATGAGAGGTTAGTCCCTGGCTTCGACTCCAGAGGAATACCACCTTACCACAAGCACCTCAAGAGGAGGCTTCTCTCAGCTCTAGTTATGTGAGAGGGACCCTGAGTTTGCGGCCTCAAGTGGAATGGACACCGCGATGCCCTGACTCGAAATAAGGCCGGATATCCCTGCAGTGACTTGAATGCAGGCTCGTCTTGCATCTCCCAAGACGAAAGGGTGTCTGAATCCCCTGTGGAGACCACAGAGAAAGACCTAGTTCCCCACCTCATCGCGACAGGAGGCCTCAAATCCTTTGAAAACTCCAGAGGTATGCGGAGATCAGTGCCTCCAAAGGAGACGATGCCTGACTCCTCGTGAAACTTGATAGGAGACCCAGGATTCCTGTGGCACGTGGAAAGGGACCCTTGGTCTCCCGTCTCAGCTGGAGAGGCGTCCCAATTGCCCTGCAAAGCCTCGAGGAGAATCCCGAGTTGTCCCTCGCAACTAGGCAGGAGTCCTGACGTCGCTGAAGAAGCACGTGTGTGGAAGGGCCATCCCCGTCGTAACTCGAGAATATACCCCAGGTTCCCGCCGCAACTCGAGAAAAACCATGAGACTTCCCCCTCGCCGCGAGATGAGGCCCGATTCCCCTGCACTGCGTGCAGAGCAATTCTGTGTTGCACATCACACATGAAAGGAGCCTTGATTTTCTTGATGGCACTTCAGAGAAACCCCAAGAACACTGTTTCAAGGCTAGAGGGAACCTGAGGTCACTGTAGCAACACGAAGGAGCTCCGTGGACCAAGAATCAACACGAGATGAGAGGTTAGTCCCTGGCTTCGACTCCTGAGGAATACCACCTTACCACAAGCACCTCAAGAGGAGGCTTCTCTCAGCTCTAGGTATGTGAGAGGGATCCTGAGTTTGCGGCCTCAAGTGGAATGGACACCGCGATCCCCTGACTCGAAATAAGGCCGGATATCCCTGCAGTGACTTGAATGCAGGCTCGTCTTGCATCTCCCAAGAAGAAAGGATGTCTGAATCCCCTGTGGAGACCACAGAGAAACACCTAGTTCCCCACCTCATCGAGACCGGAGGCCTCACATCCTTTGAAAACTCCAGAGGTACGCGGAGATCAGTGCCTCCAAAGGAGACGATGCCTGACTCCTCGTGAAACTTGATAGGAGTCCCAGGATTCTTGTGGCACGTGGAAAGGGACCCTTGGTCTCCCGCCTCAGCTGGAGAGGCGTTCAAATTGCCCTGCCAAGCCTCGAGGAGAATCCCGAGTTGTCCCTCGCAACTAGGCAGGAGTCCTGACGTGGCTGAACAAACACGTGGGTGGAAGGGCCATCCCCGTCGTAACTCGAGAATATACCCCAGGTTCCCGCCGCAACTCGAGAAAAACCATGAGACTTCCCCCTCGATGCGAGATGAGGCCCGATTCCCCTGTACTGCGTGCAGAGCAATTCCCTCTTGCACATCACACATGAAAGGAGCCTTGATTTCCTTGATGGCACTCCAGAGAAACCCCAAGAACACTGTTTCAAGGATAGAGGGATCCTGAGGTCACTGTAGCAACAAGAAAGAACTCTGTGGACCAAAAATCAACTCGAAAAGAGAGGTTAGTCCCTGGATTCGTCTCCAGAGGAATACCACCTTACCACAAGCACCTCAAGAGGAGGCGTCTCTCAGCTCTAGTTATGTGAGAGGGACCCTGAGTTTGCGGCCTCAAGTGGAATGGACACCGCGATGCCCTGACTCGAAATAAGGCCGGATATCCCTGCAGTGACTTCAATGCAGGCTCGTCTTGCATCTCCCAGGACGAAAGGATGTCTGAATCCCCTGTGGAAAGCACAGAGAAAGACTTAGTTCCCCACCTCATCGCGACCAATAGCCTCACATTCTTTGAAAACTCCAGAGGTACGCGGAGATCAGTGCCTCCAAAGGAGACGATGCCTGACTCCTCGTGAAACTTGATAGGAGTCCCAGGATTCCTGTGGCACTTGGAAAGGGACACTTGGTCTCCCGCCTTAGCTGGAGAGGCGTCCCAATTGCCCTGCCAAGCCTCGAGGAGAATCCAGAGTTGTCCCTCGCAACTAGGCAGGAGTCCTGACGTCGCTGAAGAAACACGTGGGTGGAAGGGCCATCCCCGTCGTAACTCGAGAATATACCCCAGGTTCCCGCCGCAACTCGAGAAAAACCATGAGACTTCCCCCTCGCCGCGAGATGAGGCCCGATTCCCCTGCACTGCGTGCAGAGCAATTCCGTGTTGCACATCACACATGAAAGGAGCCTTGATTTCCTAGATGGCACTCCAGAGAAACCCCAAGAACACTGTTTCAAGGCTAGAGGGATCCTGAGGTCACTGTAGCAACACGAAAGAGCTCCGTGGGCCAAAAATCAACTCGAGATGAGAGGTTAGTCCCTGGCTTCGACTCCAGGGGAATACCACCTTACCACAAGCACCTCAAGAGGAGGCTTCTCTCAGCTCTAGGTATGTGAGAGGGACCCTGAGTTTGCGGCCTCAAGTGGAATGGACACCGCGATGCCCTGACGCGAAATAAGGCTGGATATCCCTGCAGTGACTTGAATGCAGGCTCGTCTTGCATCTCCCAAGATGAAAGGATGTCTGAATCCCCTGTGGAGACCATAGAGAAAGAACCAGTTCCCCACCTCATCGCGACCGGAGGCCTCACATCCTTTGAAAACTCCAGAGGTACGCGGAGATCAGTGCCTCCA
The DNA here is from genome assembly GCF_910594005.1 of Cervus elaphus. Lineage (NCBI taxonomy): Eukaryota > Metazoa > Chordata > Mammalia > Artiodactyla > Cervidae > Cervus > Cervus elaphus. Next base: position 6,497,064 of record NC_057834.1, on the reverse strand, counting down.
AAGGAGACGATGCCTGACTCCTCGTGAAACTTGATAGGAGTCCCAGGATTCCTGTGGCACGTGGAAAGGGACCCTTGGTCTCCCGCCTCAGCTGGAGAGGCGTCCCAATTGCCTTGCCAAGCCTCGAGGAGAATCCCGAGATGTGTCTCGCAACTAGGCAAGAGTCCTGACGTGGCTGAACAAACACGTGTGTGGAAGGGCCATCCCCGTCGTAACTCGAGAATATACCCCAGGTTCCCGCCGCAACTCGAGAAAAACCATGAGACTTCCCCCTCACCGCGAGATGAGGCCCGATTCCCCTGCATTGCGTGCAGAGCAATTCTGTGTTGCACATCACACATGAAAGGAGCCTTGATTTCCTTCATGGCACTCCAGAGAAACCCCAAAAACACTGTTTCAAGGCTAGAGGGATCCTGAGGTCACTGTAGCAACAAGAAAGAGCTCCGTGGACCAAAAATCAACTCGAGATGAGAGGTTAGTCCCTGGCTTCGACTCCAGAGGAATACCACCTTACCACAAGCACCTCAAGAGGAGGCTTCTCTCAGCTCTAGTTATGTGAGAGGGACCCTGAGTTTGCGGCCTCAAGTGGAATGGACACCGCGATGCCCTGACTCGAAATAAGGCCGGATATCCCTGCAGTGACTTGAATGCAGGCTCGTCTTGCATCTCCCAAGACGAAAGGGTGTCTGAATCCCCTGTGGAGACCACAGAGAAAGACCTAGTTCCCCACCTCATCGCGACAGGAGGCCTCAAATCCTTTGAAAACTCCAGAGGTATGCGGAGATGAGTGCCTCCAAAGGAGACGATGCCTGACTCCTCGTGAAACTTGATAGGAGACCCAGGATTCCTGTGGCACGTGGAAAGGGACCCTTGGTCTCCCGTCTCAGCTGGAGAGGCGTCCCAATTGCCCTGCAAAGCCTCGAGGAGAATCCCGAGTTGTCCCTCGCAACTAGGCAGGAGTCCTGACATGGCTGAACACACACGTGAGTGGAAGGGCCATCCCCGTCGTAACTCGAGAATATACCCCAGGTTCCCGCCGCAACTCGAGAAAAACCATGAGACTTCCCCCTCGCCGCGAGATGAGGCCCGATTCCCCTGCACTGCATGCAGAGCAATTCTGTGTTGCACATCACACATGAAAGGAGCCTTGATTTCCTTGATGGCACTCCAGAGAAACCCCAAGAACACTGTTTCAAGGATAGAGGGATCCTGAGGTCACTGTAGCAACAAGAAAGAACTCTGTGGACCAAAAATCAACTCGAAAAGAGAGGTTAGTCCCTGGATTCGTCTCCAGAGGAATACCACCTTACCACAAGCACCTCAAGAGGAGGCTTCTCTCAGCTCTAGTTATGTGAGAGGGACCCTGAGTTTGCGGCCTCAAGTGGAATGGACACCGCGATGCCCTGACTCGAAATAAGGCCGGATATCCCTGCAGTGACTTCAATGCAGGCTCGTCTTGCATCTCCCAGGACGAAAGGATGTCTGAATCCCCTGTGGAAAGCACAGAGAAAGACTTAGTTCCCCACCTCATCGCGACCAATAGCCTCACATTCTTTGAAAACTCCAGAGGTACGCGGAGATCAGTGCCTCCAAAGGAGACGATGCCTGACTCCTCGTGAAACTTGATAGGAGTCCCAGGATTCCTGTGGCACTTGGAAAGGGACACTTGGTCTCCCGCCTTAGCTGGAGAGGCGTCCCAATTGCCCTGCCAAGCCTCGAGGAGAATCCAGAGTTGTCCCTCGCAACTAGGCAGGAGTCCTGACGTCGCTGAAGAAACACGTGGGTGGAAGGGCCATCCCCGTCGTAACTCGAGAATATACCCCAGGTTCCCGCCGCAACTCGAGAAAAACCATGAGACTTCCCCCTCGCCGCGAGATGAGGCCCGATTCCCCTGCACTGCGTGCAGAGCAATTCCGTGTTGCACATCACACATGAAAGGAGCCTTGATTTCCTTGATGGCACTCCAGAGAAACCCCAAGAACACTGTTTCAAGGCTAGAGGGATCCTGAGGTCACTGTAGCAACACGAAAGAGCTCCGTGGGCCAAAAATCAACTCGAGATGAGAGGTTAGTCCCTGGCTTCGACTCCAGGGGAATACCAACTTACCACAAGCACCTCAAGAGGAGGCTTCTCTCAGCTCTAGGTATGTGAGAGGGACCCTGAGTTTGCGGCCTCAAGTGGAATGGACACCGCGATGCCCTGACGCGAAATAAGGCTGGATATCCCTGCAGTGACTTGAATGCAGGCTCGTCTTGCATCTCCCAAGATGAAAGGATGTCTGAATCCCCTGTGGAGACCACAGAGAAAGAACCAGTTCCCCACCTCATCGCGACCGGAGGCCTCACATCCTTTGAAAACTCCAGAGGTACGCGGAGATCAGTGCCTCCAAAGGAGACGATGCCTGGCTCCTCGTGAAACTTGATAGGAGTCCCAGGATTCCTGTGGCACGTGGAAAGGGACCCTTGGTCTCCCGCCTCAGCTGGAGAGGCGTCCCAATTTCCTTGCCAAGCCTCGAGGAGAATCCCGAGTTGTGTCTCGCAACTAGGCAAGAGTCGTGACGTGGCTGAACAAACACGTGTGTGGAAGGGCCATCCCCGTCATAACTCGAGAATATACCCCAGGTTCCCGCCGCAACTCGAGAAAAACCATGAGACTTCCCCCTCACCTCGAGATGAGGCCCGATTCCCCTGCACTGCGTGCAGAGCAATTCCGTGTTGCACATCACACATGAAAGGAGCCTTGATTTCCTTGATGGCACTCCAGAGAAACCCCAAGAACACTGTTTCAAGGCTAGAGTGATCCTGAGGTCACTGTAGCAACACGAAAGAGCTCCGTGGACCAAGAATCAACACAAGATGAGAGGTTAGTCCCTGGCTTCGACTCCTGAGGAATACCACCTTACCACAAGCACCTCAAGAGGAGGCTTCTCTCAGCTCTAGGTATGTGAAAGGGATCCTGAGTTTGCGGCCTCAAGTGGAATGGACACCGCGATGCCCTGACTCGAAATAAGGCCGGATATTCCTGCAGTGACTGGAATGCAGGCTCGTCTTGCATCTCCCAAGAAGAAAGGATGTCTGAATCCCCTGTGGAGACCACAGAGAAACACCTAGTTCCCCAACTCATCGCGACCGGAGGCCTCACATCCTTTGAAAACTCCAGAGGTACGCGGAGATCAGTGCCTCCAAAGCAGACGATGCCTGACTCCTCGTGAAAATTGATAGGAGTCCCAGGATTCTTGTGGCACATGGAAAGGGACCCTTGGTCTCCCGCCTCAGCTGGAGAGGCGTTCCAATTGCCCTGCCAAGCCTCGAGGTGAATCCCACGTTGTCCCTTGCAACTAGGCAGGAGTCCTGACGTGGCTGAACAAACACGTGGGTGGAAGGGCCATCCCCGTCGTAACTCGAGAATATACCCCAGGTTCCCGCCGCAACTCGAGAAAAACCATGAGACTTCCCCCTCAAAGCGAGATGAAGCCCGATTCCCCTGTACTGCGTGCAGAGCAATTCCGTCTTGCACATCACACATGAAAGGAGCCTTGATTTCCTTGATGGCCCTCCAGAGAAACCCCAAGACCACTGTTTCAAGGCTAGAGGGATCCTGAGGTCACTGTAGCAACACGAAAGAGCTCCGTGGGCCAAAAATCAACTCGAGATGAGAGGTTAGTCCCTGGCTTCGACTCCAGAGGAATTCCACCTTACCACAAGCACCTCAAGAGGAGGCTTCTCTCAGCTCTAGGTATGTGAGAGGGACCCTGAGTTTGCGGCCTCAAGTGGAATGGACACCGCGATGCCCTGACTCGAAATAAGGCTGGATATCCCTGCAGTGACTGGAATGCAGGCTCGTCTTGCATCTCCCAAGATGAAAGGGTGTCTGAATCCCCTGTGGAGACCACAGAGAAAGACCTAGTTCCCCACCTCATCGCGACAGGAGGCCTCAAATCCTTTGAAAACTCCAGAGGTATGCGGAGATCAGTGCCTCCAAAGGAGACGATGCCTGACTCCTCGTGAAACTTGATAGGAGACCCAGGATTCCTGTGGCACGTGGAAAGGGACACTTGGTCTCCCGTCTCAGCTGGAGAGGCGTCCCAATTGCCCTGCAAAGCCTCGAGGAGAATCCCGAGTTGTCCCTCGCAACTAGGCAGGAGTCCTGACGTCGCTGAAGAAGCACGTGTGTGGAAGGGCCATCCCCGTCGTAACTCGAGAATATACCCCAGGTTCCCGCCGCAACTCGAGAAAAACCATGAGACTTCCCCCTCGCCGCGAGATGAGGCCCGATTCCCCTGCACTGCGTGCAGAGCAATTCTGTGTTGCACATCACACATGAAAGGAGCCTTGATTTTCTTGATGGCACTTCAGAGAAACCCCAAGAACACTGTTTCAAGGCTAGAGGGAACCTGAGGTCACTGTAGCAACACGAAGGAGCTCCGTGGACCAAGAATCAACACGAGATGAGAGGTTAGTCCCTGGCTTCGACTCCTGAGGAATACCACCTTACCACAAGCACCTCAAGAGGAGGCTTCTCTCAGCTCTAGGTATGTGAGAGGGATCCTGAGTTTGCGGCCTCAAGTGGAATGGACACCGCGATCCCCTGACTCGAAATAAGGCCGGATATCCCTGCAGTGACTTGAATGCAGGCTCGTCTTGCATCTCCCAAGAAGAAAGGATGTCTGAATCCCCTGTGGAGACCACAGAGAAACACCTAGTTCCCCACCTCATCGAGACCGGAGGCCTCACATCCTTTGAAAACTCCAGAGGTACGCGGAGATCAGTGCCTCCAAAGGAGACGATGCCTGACTCCTCGTGAAACTTGATAGGAGTCCCAGGATTCTTGTGGCACGTGGAAAGGGACCCTTGGTCTCCCGCCTCAGCTGGAGAGGCGTTCAAATTGCCCTGCCAAGCCTCGAGGAGAATCCCGAGTTGTCCCTCGCAACTAGGCAGGAGTCCTGACGTGGCTGAACAAACACGTGGGTGGAAGGGCCATCCCCGTCGTAACTCGAGAATATACCCCAGGTTCCCGCCGCAACTCGAGAAAAACCATGAGACTTCCCCCTCGATGCGAGATGAGGCCCGATTCCCCTGTACTGCGTGCAGAGCAATTCCCTCTTGCACATCACACATGAAAGGAGCCTTGATTTCCTTGATGGCACTCCAGAGAAACCCCAAGAACACTGTTTCAAGGATAGAGGGATCCTGAGGTCACTGTAGCAACAAGAAAGAACTCTGTGGACCAAAAATCAACTCGAAAAGAGAGGTTAGTCCCTGGATTCGTCTCCAGAGGAATACCACCTTACCACAAGCACCTCAAGAGGAGGCGTCTCTCAGCTCTAGTTATGTGAGAGGGACCCTGAGTTTGCGGCCTCAAGTGGAATGGACACCGCGATGCCCTGACTCGAAATAAGGCCGGATATCCCTGCAGTGACTTCAATGCAGGCTCGTCTTGCATCTCCCAGGACGAAAGGATGTCTGAATCCCCTGTGGAAAGCACAGAGAAAGACTTAGTTCCCCACCTCATCGCGACCAATAGCCTCACATTCTTTGAAAACTCCAGAGGTACGCGGAGATCAGTGCCTCCAAAGGAGACGATGCCTGACTCCTCGTGAAACTTGATAGGAGTCCCAGGATTCCTGTGGCACTTGGAAAGGGACACTTGGTCTCCCGCCTTAGCTGGAGAGGCGTCCCAATTGCCCTGCCAAGCCTCGAGGAGAATCCAGAGTTGTCCCTCGCAACTAGGCAGGAGTCCTGACGTCGCTGAAGAAACACGTGGGTGGAAGGGCCATCCCCGTCGTAACTCGAGAATATACCCCAGGTTCCCGCCGCAACTCGAGAAAAACCATGAGACTTCCCCCTCGCCGCGAGATGAGGCCCGATTCCCCTGCACTGCGTGCAGAGCAATTCCGTGTTGCACATCACACATGAAAGGAGCCTTGATTTCCTTGATGGCACTCCAGAGAAACCCCAAGAACACTGTTTCAAGGCTAGAGGGATCCTGAGGTCACTGTAGCAACACGAAAGAGCTCCGTGGGCCAAAAATCAACTCGAGATGAGAGGTTAGTCCCTGGCTTCGACTCCAGGGGAATACCACCTTACCACAAGCACCTCAAGAGGAGGCTTCTCTCAGCTCTAGGTATGTGAGAGGGACCCTGAGTTTGCGGCCTCAAGTGGAATGGACACCGCGATGCCCTGACGCGAAATAAGGCTGGATATCCCTGCAGTGACTTGAATGCAGGCTCGTCTTGCATCTCCCAAGATGAAAGGATGTCTGAATCCCCTGTGGAGACCATAGAGAAAGAACCAGTTCCCCACCTCATCGCGACCGGAGGCCTCACATCCTTTGAAAACTCCAGAGGTACGCGGAGATCAGTGCCTCCAAAGGAGACGATGCCTGACTCCTCGTGAAACTTGATAGGAGTCCCAGGATTCCTGTGGCACGTGGAAAGGGACCCTTGGTCTCCCGCCTCAGCTGGAGAGGCGTCCCAATTGCCTTGCCAAGCCTCGAGGAGAATCCCGAGATGTGTCTCGCAACTAGGCAAGAGTCCTGACGTGGCTGAACAAACACGTGTGTGGAAGGGCCATCCCCGTCGTAACTCGAGAATATACCCCAGGTTCCCGCCGCAACTCGAGAAAAACCATGAGACTTCCCCCTCACCGCGAGATGAGGCCCGATTCCCCTGCATTGCGTGCAGAGCAATTCTGTGTTGCACATCACACATGAAAGGAGCCTTGATTTCCTTCATGGCACTCCAGAGAAACCCCAAAAACACTGTTTCAAGGCTAGAGGGATCCTGAGGTCACTGTAGCAACAAGAAAGAGCTCCGTGGACCAAAAATCAACTCGAGATGAGAGGTTAGTCCCTGGCTTCGACTCCAGAGGAATACCACCTTACCACAAGCACCTCAAGAGGAGGCTTCTCTCAGCTCTAGTTATGTGAGAGGGACCCTGAGTTTGCGGCCTCAAGTGGAATGGACACCGCGATGCCCTGACTCGAAATAAGGCCGGATATCCCTGCAGTGACTTGAATGCAGGCTCGTCTTGCATCTCCCAAGACGAAAGGGTGTCTGAATCCCCTGTGGAGACCACAGAGAAAGACCTAGTTCCCCACCTCATCGCGACAGGAGGCCTCAAATCCTTTGAAAACTCCAGAGGTATGCGGAGATGAGTGCCTCCAAAGGAGACGATGCCTGACTCCTCGTGAAACTTGATAGGAGACCCAGGATTCCTGTGGCACGTGGAAAGGGACCCTTGGTCTCCCGTCTCAGCTGGAGAGGCGTCCCAATTGCCCTGCAAAGCCTCGAGGAGAATCCCGAGTTGTCCCTCGCAACTAGGCAGGAGTCCTGACATGGCTGAACACACACGTGAGTGGAAGGGCCATCCCCGTCGTAACTCGAGAATATACCCCAGGTTCCCGCCGCAACTCGAGAAAAACCATGAGACTTCCCCCTCGCCGCGAGATGAGGCCCGATTCCCCTGCACTGCATGCAGAGCAATTCTGTGTTGCACATCACACATGAAAGGAGCCTTGATTTCCTTGATGGCACTCCAGAGAAACCCCAAGAACACTGTTTCAAGGATAGAGGGATCCTGAGGTCACTGTAGCAACAAGAAAGAACTCTGTGGACCAAAAATCAACTCGAAAAGAGAGGTTAGTCCCTGGATTCGTCTCCAGAGGAATACCACCTTACCACAAGCACCTCAAGAGGAGGCTTCTCTCAGCTCTAGTTATGTGAGAGGGACCCTGAGTTTGCGGCCTCAAGTGGAATGGACACCGCGATGCCCTGACTCGAAATAAGGCCGGATATCCCTGCAGTGACTTCAATGCAGGCTCGTCTTGCATCTCCCAGGACGAAAGGATGTCTGAATCCCCTGTGGAAAGCACAGAGAAAGACTTAGTTCCCCACCTCATCGCGACCAATAGCCTCACATTCTTTGAAAACTCCAGAGGTACGCGGAGATCAGTGCCTCCAAAGGAGACGATGCCTGACTCCTCGTGAAACTTGATAGGAGTCCCAGGATTCCTGTGGCACTTGGAAAGGGACACTTGGTCTCCCGCCTTAGCTGGAGAGGCGTCCCAATTGCCCTGCCAAGCCTCGAGGAGAATCCAGAGTTGTCCCTCGCAACTAGGCAGGAGTCCTGACGTCGCTGAAGAAACACGTGGGTGGAAGGGCCATCCCCGTCGTAACTCGAGAATATACCCCAGGTTCCCGCCGCAACTCGAGAAAAACCATGAGACTTCCCCCTCGCCGCGAGATGAGGCCCGATTCCCCTGCACTGCGTGCAGAGCAATTCCGTGTTGCACATCACACATGAAAGGAGCCTTGATTTCCTTGATGGCACTCCAGAGAAACCCCAAGAACACTGTTTCAAGGCTAGAGGGATCCTGAGGTCACTGTAGCAACACGAAAGAGCTCCGTGGGCCAAAAATCAACTCGAGATGAGAGGTTAGTCCCTGGCTTCGACTCCAGGGGAATACCAACTTACCACAAGCACCTCAAGAGGAGGCTTCTCTCAGCTCTAGGTATGTGAGAGGGACCCTGAGTTTGCGGCCTCAAGTGGAATGGACACCGCGATGCCCTGACGCGAAATAAGGCTGGATATCCCTGCAGTGACTTGAATGCAGGCTCGTCTTGCATCTCCCAAGATGAAAGGATGTCTGAATCCCCTGTGGAGACCACAGAGAAAGAACCAGTTCCCCACCTCATCGCGACCGGAGGCCTCACATCCTTTGAAAACTCCAGAGGTACGCGGAGATCAGTGCCTCCAAAGGAGACGATGCCTGGCTCCTCGTGAAACTTGATAGGAGTCCCAGGATTCCTGTGGCACGTGGAAAGGGACCCTTGGTCTCCCGCCTCAGCTGGAGAGGCGTCCCAATTTCCTTGCCAAGCCTCGAGGAGAATCCCGAGTTGTGTCTCGCAACTAGGCAAGAGTCGTGACGTGGCTGAACAAACACGTGTGTGGAAGGGCCATCCCCGTCATAACTCGAGAATATACCCCAGGTTCCCGCCGCAACTCGAGAAAAACCATGAGACTTCCCCCTCACCTCGAGATGAGGCCCGATTCCCCTGCACTGCGTGCAGAGCAATTCCGTGTTGCACATCACACATGAAAGGAGCCTTGATTTCCTTGATGGCACTCCAGAGAAACCCCAAGAACACTGTTTCAAGGCTAGAGTGATCCTGAGGTCACTGTAGCAACACGAAAGAGCTCCGTGGACCAAGAATCAACACAAGATGAGAGGTTAGTCCCTGGCTTCGACTCCTGAGGAATACCACCTTACCACAAGCACCTCAAGAGGAGGCTTCTCTCAGCTCTAGGTATGTGAAAGGGATCCTGAGTTTGCGGCCTCAAGTGGAATGGACACCGCGATGCCCTGACTCGAAATAAGGCCGGATATTCCTGCAGTGACTGGAATGCAGGCTCGTCTTGCATCTCCCAAGAAGAAAGGATGTCTGAATCCCCTGTGGAGACCACAGAGAAACACCTAGTTCCCCAACTCATCGCGACCGGAGGCCTCACATCCTTTGAAAACTCCAGAGGTACGCGGAGATCAGTGCCTCCAAAGCAGACGATGCCTGACTCCTCGTGAAAATTGATAGGAGTCCCAGGATTCTTGTGGCACATGGAAAGGGACCCTTGGTCTCCCGCCTCAGCTGGAGAGGCGTTCCAATTGCCCTGCCAAGCCTCGAGGTGAATCCCACGTTGTCCCTTGCAACTAGGCAGGAGTCCTGACGTGGCTGAACAAACACGTGGGTGGAAGGGCCATCCCCGTCGTAACTCGAGAATATACCCCAGGTTCCCGCCGCAACTCGAGAAAAACCATGAGACTTCCCCCTCAAAGCGAGATGAAGCCCGATTCCCCTGTACTGCGTGCAGAGCAATTCCGTCTTGCACATCACACATGAAAGGAGCCTTGATTTCCTTGATGGCCCTCCAGAGAAACCCCAAGACCACTGTTTCAAGGCTAGAGGGATCCTGAGGTCACTGTAGCAACACGAAAGAGCTCCGTGGGCCAAAAATCAACTCGAGATGAGAGGTTAGTCCCTGGCTTCGACTCCAGAGGAATTCCACCTTACCACAAGCACCTCAAGAGGAGGCTTCTCTCAGCTCTAGGTATGTGAGAGGGACCCTGAGTTTGCGGCCTCAAGTGGAATGGACACCGCGATGCCCTGACTCGAAATAAGGCTGGATATCCCTGCAGTGACTGGAATGCAGGCTCGTCTTGCATCTCCCAAGATGAAAGGGTGTCTGAATCCCCTGTGGAGACCACAGAGAAAGACCTAGTTCCCCACCTCATCGCGACAGGAGGCCTCAAATCCTTTGAAAACTCCAGAGGTATGCGGAGATCAGTGCCTCCAAAGGAGACGATGCCTGACTCCTCGTGAAACTTGATAGGAGACCCAGGATTCCTGTGGCACGTGGAAAGGGACACTTGGTCTCCCGTCTCAGCTGGAGAGGCGTCCCAATTGCCCTGCAAAGCCTCGAGGAGAATCCCGAGTTGTCCCTCGCAACTAGGCAGGAGTCCTGACATGGTTGAACACACACGTGTGTGGAAGGGCCATCCCCGTCGTAACTCGAGAATATACCCCAGGTTCCCGCCGCAACTCGAGAAAAACCATGAGACTTCCCCCTCGCCTCGAGATGAGGCCCGATTCCCCTGCACTGCGTGCAGAGCAATTCCGTGTTGCACATCACACATGAAAGGAGCCTTGATTTCCTTGATGGCACTCCAGAGAAACCCCAAGAACACTGTTTCAAGGCTAGAGGGATCCTGAGGTCACTGTAGCAACACAAAAGAGCTCCGTGGACCAAGAATCAACACGAGATGAGAGGTTAGTCCCTGGCTTCGACTCCTGAGGAATACCACCTTACCACAAGAACCTCAAGAGGAGGCTTCTCTCAGCTCTAGGTATGTGAGAGGGATCATGAGTTTGCGGCCTCAAGTGGAATGGACACCGCGATGCCCTGACTCGAAATAAGGCCGGATATCCCTGCAGTGACTTGAATGTAGGCTCGTCTTGCATCTCCCAAGAAGAAAGGATGTCTGAATCCCCTGTGGAGACCACAGAGAAACAACTAGTTCCCCACCTCAACGCGACCGGAGGCCTCACATCATTTGAAAACTCCAGAGGTACGCGGAGATCAGTGCCTCCAAAGGAGACAATGCCTGACTCCTCGTGAAACTTGATAGGAGTCCCAGGATTCCTGTGGCACGTGGAAAGGGACCCTTGGTCTCCCGTCTCAGGTGGAGAGGCGTCCCAATTGCCTTGCCAAGCCTCGAGGAGAATCCCGAGTTGTGTCTCGCAACTAGGCAAGAGTCCTGACATGGCTGAACAAACACGTGGGTGGAAGGGCCATCCCCGTCGTAACTCGAGAATATACCCCAGGTTCCCGCCGCAACTCGAGAAAAACCATGAGACTTCCCCCTCGCCGCGAGATGAGGCCCGATTCCCCTGCACTGCGTGCAGAGCAATTCTGTGTTGCACATCACACATGAAAGGAGCCTTGATTTCCTTCATGGCACTCCAGAGAAACCCCAAGAACACTGTTTCAAGGCTAGAGGGATCCTGAGGTCACTGTAGCAACACGAAAGAGCTCCGTGGACCAAAAATCAACTCGAGATGAGAGGTTAGTCCCTGGCTTCGACTCCAGAGGAATACCACCTTACCACAAGCACCTCAAGAGGAGGCTTCTCTCAGCTCTAGGTATGTGAGAGGGACCCTGAGTTTGCGGCCTTAAGTGGAATGGACACCGCGATGCCCTGACTCGAAATAAGGCTGGATATCCCTGCAGTGACTGGAATGCAGGCTCGTCTTGCATCTCCCAAGACGAAAGGGTGTCTGAATCCCATGTGGAGACCACAGAGAAAGACCTAGTTCCCCACCTCATCGCGACAGGAGGCCTCAAATCCTTTGAACACTCCAGAGGTATGCGGAGATCAGTGCCTCCAAAGGAGACGATGCCTGACTCCTCGTGAAACTTGATAGGAGACCCAGGATTCCTGTGGCACGTGGAAAGGGACCCTTGGTCTCCCGCCTCAGTTGGAGAGGCGTCCCAATTGCCTTGCCAAGCCTCGAGGAGAATCCCGAGTTGTGTCTCGCAACTAGGCAAGAGTCCTGACGTGGCTGAACAAACACGTGTGTGGAAGGGCCATCCCCGTCGTAACTGGAGAATATACCCCAGGTTCCCGCCGCAACTCGAGAAAAACCATGAGACTTCCCCCTCGCCGCGAGATGAGGCCCGATTCCCCTGCACTGCGTGCAGAGCAATTCCGTGTTGCACATCACACATGAAAGGAGCCTTGATTTCCTTGATGGCACTCCAGAGAAACCCCAAGAACACTGTTTCAAGGCTAGAGGGATCCTGAGGTCACTGTAGCAACACGAAAGAGCTCCGTGGGCCAATAATCAACTCGAGATGAGAGGTTAGTCCCTGGCTTCGACTCCAGAGGAATACCACCTTACCACAAGCACCTCAAGAGGAGGCTTCTCTCAGCTCTAGGTATGTGAGAGGGACCCTGAGTTTGCGGCCTCAAGTGGAATGGACACCGCGATGCCCTGACGCGAGATAAGGCTGGATATCCCTGCAGTGACTGGAATGCAGGCTCGTCTTGCATCTCCCAGGACGAAAGGATGTCTGAATCCCCGGTGTAGACCACAGAGAAACACCTAGTTCCCCATCTCATCGCGACCGGAGGCCTCACATCCTTTGAAAACTCCAGAGGTATGCGGAGATCAGTGCCTCCAAAGGAGACGATGCCTGACTCCTCCTGAAACTTGATAGGAGTCCCAGGATTCCTGTGGCACGTGGAAAGGGACCCTTGGTCTCCCGCCTCAGCTGGAGAGGCATTCCAATTGCCCTGCCAAGCCTCGAGGAGAATCCCGAGTTGTCCCTCGCAACTAGGCAGGAGTCCTGACGTGGCTGAACAAACACGTGGGTGGAAGGGCCATCCCCGTCGTAACTCGAGAATATACCCCAGGTTCCCGCCGCAACTCGAGAAAAACCATGAGACTTCCCCCTCGCCGCGAGATGAGGCCCGATTCCCCTGTACTGCGTGCAGAGCAATTCCGTCTTGCACATCACACATGAAAGGAGCCTTGATTTCCTTGATGGCACTCCAGAGAAAGCCCAAGAACACTGTTTCAAGGCTAGAGGGATCCTGAGGTCACTGTGGCAACACGAAAGAACTCTGTGGACCAAAAATCAACTCGAAAAGAGAGGTTAGTCCCTGGATTCGTCTCCAGAGGAATACCACCTTACCACAAGCACCTCAAGAGGAGGCTTCTCTCAGCTCTAGGTATGTGAGAGGGACCCTGAGTTTGCGGCCTCAAGTGGAATGGACACCGCGATGCCCTGACTCGAAATAAGGCCGGATATCCCTGCAGTGACTTCAATGCAGGCTCGTCTTGCATCTGCCAGGACGAAAGGATGTCTGAATCCCCTGTGGAAAGCACAGAGAAAGACTTAGTTCCCCACCTCATCGCGACCGATAGCCTCACATCCTTTGAAAACTCCAGAGGTACGCGGAGATCAGTGCCTCCAAAGGAGACGATGCCTGACTCCTCGTGAAACTTGATAGGAGTCCCAGGATTCCTGTGGCACTTGGAAAGCGACCCTTGGTCTCCCGCCTCAGCTGGAGAGGCGTCCCAATTGCCCTGCCAAGCCTCGAGGAGAATCCAGAGTTGTCCCTCGCAAGTAGGCAGGAGTCCTGCCGTCGCTGAAGAAACACGTGGGTGGAAGGGCCATCCCCGTCGTAACTCGAGAATATACCCCAGGTTCCCGCCGGAACTCGAGAAAAACCATGAGACTTCCCCCTCGCCGCGAGATGAGGCCCGATTCCCCTGCACTGCGTGCAGAGCAATACTGTGTTGCACATCACACATGAAAGGAGCCTTGATTTCCTTGATGGCACTCCAGAGAAACCCCAAGAACACTGTTTCAAGGCTAGAGGGATCCTGAGGTCACTGTAGCAACACGAAAGAGCTCCGTGGGCCAAAAATCAACTCGAGATGAGAGGTTAGTCCCTGGCTTCGACTCCAGAGGAATACCACCTTACCACAAGCACCTCAAGAGGAGGCTTCTCTCAGCTCTAGGTATGTGAGAGGGACCCTGAGTTTGCGGCCTCAAGTGGAATGGACACCGCGATGCCCTGACGCGAAATAAGGCTGGATATCCCTGCAGTGACTTGAATGCAGGCTCGTCTTGCATCTCCCAAGATGAAAGGATGTCTGTATCCCCTGTGGAGACCACAGAGAAAGACCTAGTTCCCCACCTCATCGCGACCGGAGGCCTCACATCCTTTGAAAACTCCAGAGGTACGCGGAGATCAGTGCCTCCAAAGGAGACGATGCCTGACTCCTCGTGAAACTTGATAAGAGTCCCAGGATTCCTGTGGCACGTGGAAAGGGACCCTTGGTCTCCCGCCTCAGCTGGAGAGGCGTCCCAATTGCCTTGAAAAGCCTCGAGGAGAATCCAGAGTTGTCCCTCGCAACTAGGCAGGAGTCCTGACGTCGCTGAAGAAACACGTGGGTGGAAGGGCCATCCCCGTCGTAACTCGAGAATATACCCCAGGTTCCCGCCGCAACTCGAGAAAAACCATGAGACTTCCCCCTCGCCGCGAGATGAGGCCCGATTCCCCTGCACTGCGTGCAGAGCAATTCCGTGTTGCACATCACACATGAAAGGAGCCTTGATTTCCTTGATGGCACTCCAGAGAAACCCCAAGAACACTGTTTCAAGGCTAGAGGGATCCTGAGGTCACTGTAGCAACACGAAAGAGCTCCGTGGGCCAAAAATCAACTCGAGATGAGAGGTTAGTCCCTGGCTTCGACTCCAGGGGAATACCACCTTACCACAAGCACCTCAAGAGGAGGCTTCTCTCAGCTCTAGGTATGTGAGAGGGACCCTGAGTTTGCGGCCTCAAGTGGAATGGACACCGCGATGCCCTGACGCGAAATAAGGCTGGATATCCCTGCAGTGACTTGAATGCAGGCTCGTCTTGCATCTCCCAAGATGAAAGGATGTCTGAATCCCCTGTGGAGACCATAGAGAAAGAACCAGTTCCCCACCTCATCGCGACCGGAGGCCTCACATCCTTTGAAAACTCCAGAGGTACGCGGAGATCAGTGCCTCCAAAGGAGACGATGCCTGACTCCTCGTGAAACTTGATAGGAGTCCCAGGATTCCTGTGGCACGTGGAAAGGGACCCTTGGTCTCCCGCCTCAGCTGGAGAGGCGTCCCAATTGCCTTGCCAAGCCTCGAGGAGAATCCCGAGTTGTGTCTCGCAACTAGGCAAGAGTCCTGACGTGGCTGAACAAACACGTGTGTGGAAGGGCCATCCCCGTCGTAACTCGAGAATATACCCCAGGTTCCCGCCGCAACTCGAGAAAAACCATGAGACTTCCCCCTCGCCGCGAGATGAGGCCCGATTCCCCTGCATTGCGTGCAGAGCAATTCTGTGTTGCACATCACACATGAAAGGAGCCTTGATTTCCTTCATGGCACTCCAGAGAAACCCCAAAAACACTGTTTCAAGGCTAGAGGGATCCTGAGGTCACTGTAGCAACAAGAAAGAGCTCCGTGGACCAAAAATCAACTCGAGATGAGAGGTTAGTCCCTGGCTTCGACTCCTGAGGAATACCACCTTACCACAAGCACCTCAAGAGGAGGCTTCTCTCAGCTCTAGGTATGTGAGAGGGATCCTGAGTTTGCGGCCTCAAGAGGAATGGACACCGCGATGCCCTGACTCGAAATAAGGCCGGATATCCCTGCAGTGACTTCAATGCAGGCTCGTCTTGCATCTCCCAAGAAGAAAGGATGTCTGAATCCCCTGTGGAGACAACAGAGAAACACCTAGTTCCCCACCTCATCGAGACCGGAGGCCTCACATCCTTTGAAAACTCCAGAGGTACGCGGAGATCAGTGCCTCCAAAGGAGACGATGCCTGACTCCTCGTGAAACTTGATAGGAGTCCCAGGATTCTTGTGGCACGTGGAAAGGGACCCTTGGTCTCCCGCCTCAGCTGGAGAGGCGTTCCAATTGCCCTGCCAAGCCTCGAGGAGAATCCAGAGTTGTCCCTCGCAACTAGGCAGGAGTCCTGACGTGGCTGAACAAACACGTGGGTGGAAGGGCCATCCCCGTCGTAACTCGAGAATATACCCCAGGTTCCCGCCGCAACTCGAGAAAAACCATGAGACTTCCCCTCGATGCGAGATGAGGCCCGATTCCCCTGTACTGCGTGCAGAGCAATTCCCTCTTGCACATCACACATGAAAGGAGCCTTGATTTCCTTGATGGCACTCCAGAGAAACCCCAAGAACACTGTTTCAAGGATAGAGGGATCCTGAGGTCACTGTAGCAACAAGAAAGAACTCTGTGGACCAAAAATCAACTCGAAAAGAGAGGTTAGTCCCTGGATTCGTCTCCAGAGGAATACCACCTTACCACAAGCACCTCAAGAGGAGGCTTCTCTCAGCTCTAGGTATGTGAGAGGGACCCTGAGTTTGCGGCCTCAAGTGGAATGGACACCGCGATGCCCTGACTCGAAATAAGGCCGGATATCCCTGCAGTGACTTCAATGCAGGCTCGTCTTGCATCTCCCAGGACGAAAGGATGTCTGAATCCCCTGTGGAAAGCACAGAGAAAGACTTAGTTCCCCACCTCATCGCGACCAATAGCCTCACATTCTTTGAAAACTCCAGAGGTACGCGGAGATCAGTGCCTCCAAAGGAGACGATGCCTGACTCCTCGTGAAACTTGATAGGAGTCCCAGGATTCCTGTGGCACTTGGAAAGGGACACTTGGTCTCCCGCCTCAGCTGGAGAGGCGTCCCAATTGCCCTGCCAAGCCTCGAGGAGAATCCAGAGTTGTCCCTCGCAACTAGGCAGGAGTCCTGACGTCGCTGAAGAAACACGTGGGTGGAAGGGCCATCCCCGTCGTAACTCGAGAATATACCCCAGGTTCCCGCCGCAACTCGAGAAAAACCATGAGACTTCCCCCTCGCCGCGAGATGAGGCCCGATTCCCCTGCACTGCGTGCAGAGCAATTCCGTGTTGCACATCACACATGAAAGGAGCCTTGATTTCCTTGATGGCACTCCAGAGAAACCCCAAGAACACTGTTTCAAGGCTAGAGGGATCCTGAGGTCCCTGTAGCAACACGAAAGAGCTCCGTGGGCCAAAAATCAACTCGAGATGAGAGGTTAGTCCCTGGCTTCGACTCCAGGGGAATACCACCTTACCACAAGCACCTCAAGAGGAGGCTTCTCTCAGCTCTAGGTATGTGAGAGGGACCCTGAGTTTGCGGCCTCAAGTGGAATGGACACCGCGATGCCCTGACGCGAAATAAGGCTGGATATCCCTGCAGTGACTTGAATGCAGGCTCGTCTTGCATCTCCCAAGATGAAAGGATGTCTGAATCCCCTGTGGAGACCACAGAGAAAGAACCAGTTCCCCACCTCATCGCGACCGGAGGCCTCACATCCTTTGAAAACTCCAGAGGTACGCGGAGATCAGTGCCTCCAAAGGAGACGATGCCTGACTCCTCGTGAAACTTGATAGGAGTCCCAGGATTCCTGTGGCACGTGGAAAGGGACCCTTGGTCTCCCGCCTCAGCTGGAGAGGCGTCCCAATTGCCTTGCCAAGCCTCGAGGAGAATCCCGAGTTGTGTCTCGCAACTAGGCAAGAGTCCTGACGTGGCTGAACAAACACGTGTGTGGAAGGGCCATCCCCGTCGTAACTCGAGAATATACCCCAGGTTCCCGCCGCAACTCGAGAAAAACCATGAGACTTCCCCCTCACCTCGAGATGAGGCCCGATTCCCCTGCACTGCGTGCAGAGCAATTCCGTGTTGCACATCACACATGAAAGGAGCCTTGATTTCCTTGATGGCACTCCAGAGAAACCCCAAGAAAACTGTTTCAAGGCTAGAGGGATCCTGAGGTCACTGTAGCAACACGAAAGAGCTCCGTGGACCAAGAATCAACACAAGATGAGAGGTTAGTCCCTGGCTTCGACTCCTGAGGAATACCACCTTACCACAAGCACCTCAAGAGGAGGCTTCTCTCAGCTCTAGGTATGTGAGAGGAACCCTGAGTTTGCGGCCTAAGGTGGAATGGACACCGCGATGCCCTGACTCGAAATAAGGCCGGATATCCCTGCAGTGACTGGAATGCAGGCTCGTCTTGCATCTCCCAAAACGAAAGGGTGTCTGAATCCCCTGTGGAGACCACAGAGAAAGACCTAGTTCCCCACCTCATCGCGACAGGAGGCCTCAAATCCTTTGAAAACTCCAGAGGTATGCGGAGATCAGTGCCTCCAAAGGAGACGATGCCTGACTCCTCGTGAAACTTGATAGGAGACCCAGGATTCCTGTGGCACGTGGAAAGGGACCCTTGGTCTCCCATCTCAGCTGGAGAGGCGTCCCAATTGCCCTGCAAAGCCTCGAGGAGAATCCCGAGTTGTCCCTCGCAACTAGGCAGGAGTCCTGACATGGCTGAACACACACGTGTGTGGAAGGGCCATCCCCGTCGTAACTCGAGAATATACCCCAGGTTCCCGCCGCAACTCGAGAAAAACCATGAGACTTCCCCCTCGCCGCGAGATGAGGCCCGATTCCCCTGCACTGCGTGCAGAGCAATTCCGTGTTGCACATCACACATGAAAGGAGCCTTGATTTCCTTGATGGCACTCCAGAGAAACCCCAAGAACACTGTTTCAAGGCTAGAGGGATCCTGAGGTCACTGTAGCAACACGAAAGAGCTCCGTGGACCAAGAATCAACACGAGATGAGAGGTTAGTCCCTGGCTTCGACTCCTGAGGAATACCACCTTACCACAAGCACCTCAAGAGGAGGCTTCTCTCAGCTCTAGGTATGTGAGAGGGATCCTGAGTTTGCGGCCTCAAGAGGAATGGACACCGCGATGCCCTGACTCGAAATAAGGCCGGATATCCCTGCAGTGACTTCAATGCAGGCTCGTCTTGCATCTCCCAAGAAGAAAGGATGTCTGAATCCCCTGTGGAGACAACAGAGAAACACCTAGTTCCCCACCTCATCGAGACCGGAGGCCTCACATCCTTTGAAAACTCCAGAGGTACGCGGAGATCAGTGCCTCCAAAGGAGACGATGCCTGACTCCTCGTGAAACTTGATAGGAGTCCCAGGATTCTTGTGGCACGTGGAAAGGGACCCTTGGTCTCCCGCCTCAGCTGGAGAGGCGTTCCAATTGCCCTGCCAAGCCTCGAGGAGAATCCAGAGTTGTCCCTCGCAACTAGGCAGGAGTCCTGACGTGGCTGAACAAACACGTGGGTGGAAGGGCCATCCCCGTCGTAACTCGAGAATATACCCCAGGTTCCCGCCGCAACTCGAGAAAAACCATGAGACTTCCCCTCGATGCGAGATGAGGCCCGATTCCCCTGTACTGCGTGCAGAGCAATTCCCTCTTGCACATCACACATGAAAGGAGCCTTGATTTCCTTGATGGCACTCCAGAGAAACCCCAAGAACACTGTTTCAAGGATAGAGGGATCCTGAGGTCACTGTAGCAACAAGAAAGAACTCTGTGGACCAAAAATCAACTCGAAAAGAGAGGTTAGTCCCTGGATTCGTCTCCAGAGGAATACCAGCTTACCACAAGCACCTCAAGAGGAGGCTTCTCTCAGCTCTAGGTATGTGAGAGGGACCCTGAGTTTGCGGCCTCAAGTGGAATGGACACCGCGATGCCCTGACTCGAAATAAGGCCGGATATCCCTGCAGTGACTTCAATGCAGGCTCGTCTTGCATCTCCCAGGACGAAAGGATGTCTGAATCCCCTGTGGAAAGCACAGAGAAAGACTTAGTTCCCCACCTCATCGCGACCAATAGCCTCACATTCTTTGAAAACTCCAGAGGTACGCGGAGATCAGTGCCTCCAAAGGAGACGATGCCTGACTCCTCGTGAAACTTGATAGGAGTCCCAGGATTCCTGTGGCACTTGGAAAGGGACACTTGGTCTCCCGCCTCAGCTGGAGAGGCGTCCCAATTGCCCTGCCAAGCCTCGAGGAGAATCCAGAGTTGTCCCTCGCAACTAGGCAGGAGTCCTGACGTCGCTGAAGAAACACGTGGCTGGAAGGGCCATCCCCGTCGTAACTCGAGAATATACCCCAGGTTCCCGCCGCAACTCGAGAAAAACCATGAGACTTCCCCCTCGCCGCGAGATGAGGCCCGATTCCCCTGCACTGCGTGCAGAGCAATTCCGTGTTGCACATC
This sequence comes from Cervus elaphus, assembly GCF_910594005.1. Lineage (NCBI taxonomy): Eukaryota > Metazoa > Chordata > Mammalia > Artiodactyla > Cervidae > Cervus > Cervus elaphus. The sequence continues at coordinate 6,476,831 of NC_057834.1, read as the reverse complement.
ACACATGAAAGGAGCCTTGATTTCCTTGATGGCACTCCAGAGAAACCCCAAGAACACTGTTTCAAGGCTAGAGGGATCCTGAGGTCACTGTAGCAACACGAAAGAGCTCCGTGGGCCAAAAATCAACTCGAGATGAGAGGTTAGTCCCTGGCTTCGACTCCAGGGGAATACCACCTTACCACAAGCACCTCAAGAGGAGGCTTCTCTCAGCTCTAGGTATGTGAGAGGGACCCTGAGTTTGCGGCCTCAAGTGGAATGGACACCGCGATGCCCTGACGCGAAATAAGGCTGGATATCCCTGCAGTGACTTGAATGCAGGCTCGTCTTGCATCTCCCAAGATGAAAGGATGTCTGAATCCCCTGTGGAGACCACAGAGAAAGAACCAGTTCCCCACCTCATCGCGACCGGAGGCCTCACATCCTTTGAAAACTCCAGAGGTACGCGGAGATCAGTGCCTCCAAAGGAGACGATGCCTGACTCCTCGTGAAACTTGATAGGAGTCCCAGGATTCCTGTGGCACGTGGAAAGGGACCCTTGGTCTCCCGCCTCAGCTGGAGAGGCGTCCCAATTGCCTTGCCAAGCCTCGAGGAGAATCCCGAGTTGTGTCTCGCAACTAGGCAAGAGTCCTGACGTGGCTGAACAAACACGTGTGTGGAAGGGCCATCCCCGTCGTAACTCGAGAATATACCCCAGGTTCCCGCCGCAACTCGAGAAAAACCATGAGACTTCCCCCTCACCTCGAGATGAGGCCCGATTCCCCTGCACTGCGTGCAGAGCAATTCCGTGTTGCACATCACACATGAAAGGAGCCTTGATTTCCTTGATGGCACTCCAGAGAAACCCCAAGAACACTGTTTCAAGGCTAGAGGGATCCTGAGGTCACTGTAGCAACACGAAAGAGCTCCGTGGACCAAGAATCAACACAAGATGAGAGGTTAGTCCCTGGCTTCGACTCCTGAGGAATACCACCTTACCACAAGCACCTCAAGAGGAGGCTTCTCTCAGCTCTAGGTATGTGAGAGGAACCCTGAGTTTGCGGCCTAAGGTGGAATGGACACCGCGATGCCCTGACTCGAAATAAGGCCGGATATCCCTGCAGTGACTGGAATGCAGGCTCGTCTTGCATCTCCCAAAACGAAAGGGTGTCTGAATCCCCTGTGGAGACCACAGAGAAAGACCTAGTTCCCCACCTCATCGCGACAGGAGGCCTCAAATCCTTTGAAAACTCCAGAGGTATGCGGAGATCAGTGCCTCCAAAGGAGACGATGCCTGACTCCTCGTGAAACTTGATAGGAGACCCAGGATTCCTGTGGCACGTGGAAAGGGACCCTTGGTCTCCCATCTCAGCTGGAGAGGCGTCCCAATTGCCCTGCAAAGCCTCGAGGAGAATCCCGAGTTGTCCCTCGCAACTAGGCAGGAGTCCTGACATGGCTGAACACACACGTGTGTGGAAGGGCCATCCCCGTCGTAACTCGAGAATATACCCCAGGTTCCCGCCGCAACTCGAGAAAAACCATGAGACTTCCCCCTCGCCGCGAGATGAGGCCCGATTCCCCTGCACTGCGTGCAGAGCAATTCCGTGTTGCACATCACACATGAAAGGAGCCTTGATTTCCTTGATGGCACTCCAGAGAAACCCCAAGAACACTGTTTCAAGGCTAGAGGGATCCTGAGGTCACTGTAGCAACACGAAAGAGCTCCGTGGACCAAGAATCAACACGAGATGAGAGGTTAGTCCCTGGCTTCGACTCCTGAGGAATACCACCTTACCACAAGCACCTCAAGAGGAGGCTTCTCTCAGCTCTAGTTATGTGAGAGGGATCCTGAGTTTGCGGCCTCAAGTGGAATGGACACCGCGATGCCCTGACTCGAAATAAGGCCGGATATCCCTGCAGTGACTTGAATGCAGGCTCGTCTTGCATCTCCCAAGAAGAAAGGATGTCTGAATCAGCTGTGGAGACCACAGAGAAAGACCTAGTTCCCCACCTCATCGCGACCGGAGGCCTCACATCCTTTGAAAACTCCAGAGGTACGCGGAGATCAGTGCCTCCAAAGGAGACGATGCCTGACTCCTCGTGAAACTTGATAGGAGTCCCAGGATTCTTGTGGCACGTGGAAAGGGACCCTTGGTCTCCCGCCTCAGCTGGAGAGGCGTTCCAATTGCCCTGCCAAGCCTCGAGGAGAATCCCGAGTTGTCCCTCGCAACTAGGCAGGAGTCCTGACGTGGATGAACAAACACGTGGGTGGAAGGGCCATCCCCGTCATAACTCGAGAATATACCCCAGGTTCCCGCCGCAACTCGAGAAAAACCATGAGACTTCCCCCTCGATACGAGATGAGGCCCGATTCCCCTGTACTGCGTGCAGAGCAATTCCGTCTTGCACATCACACATGAAAGCAGCCTTGATTTCCTTGATGGCACTCCAGAGAAACCCCAAGAACACTGTTTCAAGGCTAGAGGGATCCTGAGGTCACTGTAGCAACACGAAAGAACTCTGTGGACCAAAAATCAACTCGAAAAGAGAGGTTAGTCCCTGGATTCGTCTCCAGAGGAATACCACCTTACCACAAGCACCTCAAGAGGAGGCTTCTCTCAGCTCTAGGTATGTGAGAGGGACCCTGAGTTTGCGGCCTCAAGTGGAATGGACACCGCGATGCCCTGACTCGAAATAAGGCCGGATATCCCTGCAGTGACTTCAATGCAGGCTCGTCTTGCATCTCCCAGGACGAAAGGATGTCTGAATCCCCTGTGGAAAGCACAGAGAAAGACTTAGTTCCCCACCTCATCGCGACCGATAGCCTCACATCCTTTGAAAACTCCAGAGGTATGCGGAGATCAGTGCCTCCAAAGGAGACGATGCCTGACTCCTCGTGAAACTTGATAGGAGACCCAGGATTCCAGTGGCACTTGGAAAGGGACACTTGGTCTCCCGCCTCAGCTGGAGAGGCGTCCCAATTGCCCTGCCAAGCCTCGAGGAGAATCCAGAGTTGTCCCTCGCAACTAGGCAGGAGTCCTGACGTCGCTGAAGAAACACGTGGGTGGAAGGGCCATCCCCGTCGTAACTCGAGAATATACCCCAGGTTCCCGCCGCAACTCGAGAAAAACCATGAGACTTCCCCCTCGCCGCGAGATGAGGCCCGATTCCCCTGCACTGCGTGCAGAGCAATTCTGTGTTGCACATCACACATGAACGGAGCCTTGATTTCCTTCATGGCACTCCAGAGACACCCCAAGAACACTGTTTCAAGTCTAGAGGGATCCTGAGGTCACTGTAGCAACACGAAAGAGCTCCGTGGACCAAAAATCAACTCGAGATGAGAGGTTAGTCCCTGGCTTCGACTCCAGAGGAATATCACCTTACCACAAGCACCTCAAGAGGAGGCTTCTCTCAGCTCTAGCTATGTGAGAGGGACCCTGAGTTTGCGGCCTCAAGTGGAATGGACACCGCGATGCCCTGACTCGAAATAAGGCCGGATATCCCTGCAGTGACTGGAATGCAGGCTCGTCTTGCATCTCCCAAGACGAAAGGGTGTCTGAATCCCCTGTGGAGACCACAGAGAAAGACCTAGTTCCCGACCTCATCGCGACAGGAGGCCTCAAATCCTTTGAAAACTCCAGAGGTATGCGGAGATCAGTGCCTCCAAAGGAGACGATGCCTGACTCCTCGTGAAACTTGATAGGAGTCCCAGGATTCCTGTGGCACTTGGAAAGGGACACTTGGTCTCCCTCCTCAGCTTTAGAGGCGTCCCAATTGCCCTGCCAAGCCTCGAGGAGAATCCAGAGTTATCCCTCGCAACTAGGCAGGAGTCCTGACGTCGCTGAAGAAACACGTGGGTGGAAGGGCCATCCCCGTCGTAACTCGAGAATATACCCCAGGTTCCCGCCGCAACTCGAGAAAAACCATGAGACTTCCCCCTCGCCGCGAGATGAGGCCCGATTCCCCTGCACTGCGTGCAGAGCAATTCCGTGTTGCACATCACACATGAAAGGAGCCTTGATTTCCTTGATGGCACTCCAGAGAAACCCCAAGAACACTGTTTCAAGGCTAGAGGGATCCTGAGGTCACTGTAGCAACACGAAAGAGCTCCGTGGACCAACAATCAACTGGGGTGAGAGGGTAGTCCCTGGCTTCGACTCCAGAGGAATACCACCTTACCACAAGCACCTCAAGAGGAGGCTTCTCTCAGCTCTAGGTATGTGAGAGGGACCCTGAGTTTGCGGCCTCAAGTGGAATGGACACCGCGATGCCCTGACTCGAAATAAGGGCGGATATCCCTGCAGTGACTGGAATGCAGGCTCGTCTTGCATCTCCCAGGACGAAAGGGTGTCTGAATCCCCTGTGGAGACCACAGAGAAAGACCTAGTTCCCCACCTCATCGCGACCGGAGGCCTCACATCCTTTGAAAACTCCAGAGGTACGCGGAGATCAGTGCCTCCAAAGGAGACGATGCCTGACTCCTCGTGTAACTTGATAGGAGTCCCAGGATTCTTGTGGCATGTGGAAAGGGACCCTTGGTCTCCCGCCTCAGCTGGAGAGGCGTTCCAATTGCCCTGCCAAGCCTCGAGGAGAATCCCGAGTTGTCCCTCGCAACTAGGCAGGAGTCCTGACGTGGCTGAACAAACACGTGGGTGGAAGGGCCATCCCCGTCGTAACTCGAGAATATACCCCAGGTTCCCGCCGCAACTCGAGAAAAACCATGAGACTTCCCCCTCGATGCGAGATGAGGCCCGATTCCCCTGTACTGCGTGTAGAGCAATTCCGTCTTGCACATCACACATGAAAGGAGCCTTGATTTCCTTGATGGCACTCCAGAGAAACCCCAAGAACACTGTTTCAAGGCTAAAGGGATCCTGAGGTCACTGTAGCAACACGAAAGAACTCTGTGGACCAAAAATCAACTCGAAAAGAGAGGTTAGTCCCTGGATTCGTCTCCAGAGGAATACCACCTTACCACAAGCACCTCAAGAGGAGGCTTCTCTCAGATCTAGGTATGTGAGAGGGACCCTGAGTTTGCGGCCTCAAGTGGAATGGACACCGCGATGCCCTGACTCGAAATAAGGCCGGATATCCCTGCAGTGACTTCAATGCAGGCTCGTCTTGCATCTCCCAGGACGAAAGGATGTCTGAATCCCCTGTGGAAAGCACAGAGAAAGACTTAGTTCCCCACCTCATCGCGACCAATAGCCTCACATCCTTTGAAAACTCCAGAGGTACGCGGAGATCAGTGCCTCCAAAGGAGACGATGCCTGACTCCTCGTGAAACTTGATAGGAGTCCCAGGATTCCTGTGGCACTTGGAAAGGGACACTTGGTCTCCCGCCTCAGCTGGAGAGGCGTCCCAATTGCCCTGCCAAGCCTCGAGGAGAATCCAGAGTTGTCCCTCGCAACTAGGCAGGAGTCCTGACGTCGCTGAAGAAACACGTGTGTGGAAGGGCCATCCCCGTCGTAACTCGAGAATATACCCCAGGTTCCCTCCGCAACTCGAGAAAAACCATGAGACTTCCCCCTCGCCGCGAGATGAGGCCCGATTCCCCTGCACTGCGTGCAGAGCAATTCCGTGTTGCACATCACACATGAAAGGAGCCTTGATTTCCTTGATGGCACTCCAGAGAAACCCCAAGAACACTGTTTCAAGGCTAGAGGGATTCTGAGGTCACTGTAGCAACACGAAAGAGCCCCGTGGGCCAAAAATCAACTCGAGATGAGAGGTTAGTCCCTGGCTTCGACTCCAGAGGAATACCACCTTACCACAAGCACCTCAAGAGGAGGCTTCTCTCAGCTCTAGGTATGTGAGAGGGACCCTGAGTTTGCGGCCTCAAGTGGAATGAACACCGCGATGCCCTGACGCGAAATAAGGCTGGATATCCCTGCAGTGACATGAATGCAGGCTCGTCTTGCATCTCCCAAGATGAAAGGATGTCTGAATCCCCTGTGGAGACCACAGAGAAAGACCTATTTTCCCACCTCATCGCGACCGGAGGCCTCACATCTTTGAAAACTCCAGAGGTATGCGGAGATCAGTGCCTCCAAAGGAGACGATGCCTGACTCCTCGTGAAACTTGATAGGAGTCCCAGGATTCCTGTGGCACGTGGAAAGGGACCCTTGGTCACCCGCCTCAGCTGGAGAGGCGTCCCAATTGCCTTGCCAAGCCTCGAGGAGAATCCCGAGTTGTGTCTCGCAACTAGGCAAGAGTCCTGACGTGGCTGAACAAACACGTGTGTGGAAGGGCCATCCCCGTCGTAACTCGAGAATATACCCCAGTTTCCCGCCGCAACTCGAGAAAAACCATGAGACTTCCCCCTTGCCGCGAGATGAGGCCCGATTCCCCTGCACTGCGTGCAGAGCAATTCTGTGTTGCACATCACACATGAAAGGAGCCTTGATTTCCTTGATGGCACTCCAGAGAAACCCCAAGAACACTGTTTCAAGGCTAGAGGGATCCTGAGGTCACTGTAGCAACACGAAAGAGCTCCGGGGACCAAAAATCAACTCGAGATGAGAGGTTAGTCCCTGGCTTCGACTCCAGAGGAATACCACCTTACCACAAGCACCTCAAGAGGAGGCTTCTCTCAGCTCTAGGTATGTGAGAGGGACCCTGAGTTTGCGGCCTCAAGTGGAATGGACACCGCGATGCCCTGACTCGAAATAAGGCCGGATATCCCTGCAGTGACTGGAATGCAGGCTCGTCTTGCATCTCCCAAGACGAAAGGGTGTCTGAATCGCCTGTGGAGACCACAGAGAAAGACCTAGTTCCCCACCTCACGCGACAGGAGGCCTCAAATCCTTTGAAAACTCCAGAGGTATGTGGCGATCAGTGCCTCCAAAGGAGACGATTCCTGACTCCTCGTGAAACTTGATAGGAGACCCAGGATTCCGGTGGCACGTGGCAAGGGACCCTTGGTCTCCCGTCTCAGCTGGAGAGGCGTCCCAATTGCCCTGCAAAGCCTCGAGGAGAATCCCGACTTGTCCCTCGCAACTAGGCAGGAGTCCTGACATGGCTGAACACACACGTGGGTGGAAGGGCCATCCCCGTCGTAACTCGAGAATATACCCCAGGTTCCCGCCGCAACTCGAGAAAAACCATGAGACTTCCCCTCGCCGCGAGATGAGGCCCGATTCCCCTGAACTGCATGCAGAGCAATTCCGTGTTGCACATCACACATGAAAGGAGCCTTGATTTCCTTGATGGCACTCCAGAGAAACCCCAAGAACACTGTTTCAAGGCTAGAGGGATCCTGAGGTCACTGTAGGAACAAGAAAGAGCTCCGTGGACCAAGAATCAACACGAGATGAGAGGTTAGTCCCTGGCTTCGACTCCTGAGGAATACCACCTTACCACAAGCACCTCAAGAGGAGGCTTCTCTCAGCTCTAGGTATGTGAACGGGATCCTGAGTTTGCGGCCTCAAGTGGAATGGACACCGCGATGCCCTGACTCGAAATAAGGCCGGATATCCCTGCAGTGACTTGAATGCAGGCTTGTCTTGCATCTCCCAAGATGAAAGTATGTCTGAATCCCCTGTGGAGACCACAGAGAAACACCTAGTTCCCCACCTCATCGCGACCGGAGGCCTCACATCCTTTGAAAACTCCAGAGGTACGCGGAGATCAGTGCCTCCAAAGGAGACGATGCCTGACTCCTCGTGAAACTTGATAGGAGTCCCAGGATTCTTGTGGCACGTGGAAAGGGACCCTTGGTCTCCCGCCTCAGCTGGAGAGGCTTCCAATTGCCCTGCCAAGCCTCGAGGAGAATCCCGAGTTGTCCCTCGCAACTAGGCAGGAGTCCTGACGTGGCTGAACAAACACGTGGGTGGAAGGGCCATCCCCGTCGTAACTCGAGAATATACCCCAGGTTCCCGCCGCAACTCGAGAAAAACCATGAGACTTCCCCCTCGATGCGAGATGAGGCCCGATTCCCCTGTACTGCGTGCAGAGCAATTCCGTCTTGCACATCACACATGAAAGGAGCCTTGATTTCCTTGATGGCACTCCAGAGAAACCCCAAGAACACTGTTTCAAGGATAGAGGGATCCTGAGGTCACTGTAGCAACACGAAAGAACTCTGTGGACAAAAATCAACTCGAAAAGAGAGGTTAGTCCCTGGATTCGTCTCCAGAGGAATACCACCTTACCACAAGCACCTCAAGAGGAGGCTTCTCTCAGCTCTAGGTATGTGAGAGGGACCCTGAATTTGCGGCCTCAAGTGGAATGGACACCGCGATGCCCTGACTCGAAATAAGGCCGGATATCCCTGCAGTGACTTCAATGCAGGCTCGTCCTGCATCTCCCAGGACGAAAGGATGTCTGAATCCCCTGTGGAAAGCACAGAGAAAGACTTAGTTCCCCACCTCATCTCGACCGATAGCCTCACATCCTTTGAAAACTCCAGAGGTACGCGGAGATCAGTGCCTCCAAAGGAGACGATGCCTGACTCCTCGTGAAACTTGATAGGAGTCCCAGGATTCCTGTGGCACTTGGAAAGGGACACTTGGTCTCCCGCCTCAGCTGGAGAGGCGTCCCAATTGCCCTGCCAAGCCTCGAGGAGAATCCAGAGTTGTCCCTCGCAACTAGGCAGGAGTCCTGACGTCGCTGAAGAAACACGTGGGTGGAAGGGCCATCCCCGTTGTAACTCGAGAATGTACCCCAGGTTCCTGCCGCAACTCGAGAAAAACCATGAGACTTCCCCCTCGCCGCGAGATGAGGCCCGATTCCCCTGCACTGCGTGCAGAGAAATTCCGTGTTGCACATCACACATGAAAGGAGCCTTGATTTCCTTGATGGCACTCCAGAGAAACCCCAAGAACACTGTTTCAAGGCTCGAGGGATCCTGAGGTCACTGTAGCAACACGAAAGAGCTCCGTGGTCCAAAAATCAACTAGAGATGAGAGGTTAGTCCCTGGCTTCGAGTCCAGAGGAATACCACCTTACCACAAGCACCTCAAGAGGAGGCTTCTCTCAGCTCTAGGTATGTGTGAGTGACCCTGAGTTTGGGGCCTCAAGTGGAATGGACACCGCGATGCCCTGACTCGAAATAAGGCCGGATATCCCTGCAGTGACTGGAATGCAGGCTCGTCTTGCATCTCCCAAGACGAAAGGGTGTCTGAATCCCCTGTGGAGACCACAGAGAAAGACCTAGTTCCCCACTTCATCGCGACAGGAGGCCTCAAATCCTTTGAAAACTCCAGAGGCACGCGGAGATCAGTGCCTCCAAAGGAGACGATGCCTGACTCCTCGTGAAACTTGATAGGAGACCCAGGATTCCTGTGGCACGTGGAAAGGGACACTTGGTCTCCCGTCTCAGCTGGAGAGGCGTCCCAATTGCCCTGCAAAGCCTCGAGGAGAATCCAGAGTTGTCCCTCGCAACTAGGCAGGAGTCCTGACGTCGCTGAAGAAACACGTGGGTGGAAGGGCCATCCCCGTCGTAACTCGAGAATATACCCCAGGTTCCCGCCGCAACTCGAGAAAAACCATGAGACTTCCCCCTCGCCGCGAGATGAGGCCCGATTCCCCTGCACTGCGTGCAGAGCAATTCCGTGTTGCACATCACACATGAAAGGAGCCTTGATTTCCTTCATGGCACTCCAGAGAAACCCCAAGAACACTGTTTCAAGGCTAGAGGGATCCTGAGGTCACTGTAGCAACACGAAAGAGCTCCGTGGACCAAGAATCAACACGAGATGAGAGGTTAGTCCATGGCTTCGACTCCAGGGGAATACCACCGTACCACAAGCACCTCAAGAGGAGGCTTCTCTCAGCTCTAGGTATGTGAGAGGGACCCTGAGTTTGCGGCCTCAAGTGGAATGGACACCGCGATGCCCTGACTCGAAATAAGGCCGAATATCCCTGCAGTGACTTGAATGCAGGCTCGTCTTGCATCTCCCATGAAGAAAGGATGTCTGAATCCCCTGTGGAGACCACAGAGAAAGACCTAGTTCCCCACCTCATCGCGACCGGAGGCCTCACATCCTTTGAAAACTCCAGAGGTACTCAGAGATGAGTGCCTCCAAAGGAGACGATGCCTGACTCCTCGTGAAACTTGATAGGAGTCCCAGGATTCTTGTGGCACGTGGAAAGGGACCCTTGGTCTCCCGCCTCAGCTGGAGAGGCGTTCCAATTGCCCTGCCAAGCCTCGAGGAGAATCCCGAGTTGTCCCTCGCAACTAGGCAGGAGTCCTGACGTGGCTGAACAAACACGTGGGTGGAAGGGCCATCCCCGTCGTAACTCGAGAATATACCCCAGGTTCCCGCCGCAACTCGAGAAAAACCATGAGACTTCCCCCTCGATGCGAGATGAGGCCCGATTCCCCTGTACTGCGTGCAAAGCAATTCCGTCTTGCACATCACACATGAAAGGAGCCTTGATTTCCTTGATGGCACTCCAGAGAAACCCCAAGAACACTGTTTCAAGGATAGAGGGATCCTGAGGTCACTGTAGCAACACGAAAGAACTCTGTGGACCAAAAATCAACTCGAAAAGAGAGGTTAGTCCCTGGATTCGTCTCCAGAGGAATACCACCTTACCACAAGCCCCTCAAGAGGAGGCTTCTCTCAGCTCTAGGTATGTGAGAGGGACCCTGAGTTTGCGGCCTCAAGTGGAATGGACACCACGATGCCCTGACTCGAAATAAGGCCGGATATCCCTGCAGTGACTTCAATGCAGGCTCGTCTTGCATCTCCCAGAACGAAAGGATGTCTGAATCCCCTGTGGAAAGCACAGAGAAAGACTTAGTTCCCCACCTCATCGCGACCGATAGCCTCACATCCTTTGAAAACTCCAGAGGTACGCGGAGATCAGTGCCTCCAAAGGAGACGATGCCTGACTCCTCGTGAAACTTGATAGGAGTCCGAGGATTCCTGTGGCACGTGGAAAGGGACCCTTGGTCTCCCGCCTCAGCTGGAGAGGCGTCCCAATTGCCTTGCCAAGCCTCGAGGAGAATCCCGAGTTGTGTCTCGCAACTAGGCAAGAGTCCTGACGTGGCTGAACAAAAACGTGTGTGGAAGGGCCATCCCCGTCGTAACTCGAGAATATACCCCAGGTTCCCGCCGCAACTCGAGAAAAACCATGAGACTTCCCCCTCGCCGCGAGATGAGGCCCGATTCCCCTGCACTGCGTGCAGAGCAATTCCGTGTTGCACATCACACATGAAAGGAGCCTTGATTTCCTTGATGGCACTCCAGAGAAACCCCAGGAACACTGTTTCAAGGCTAGAGGGATCCTGAGGTCACTGTAGCAACACAAAAGAGCTCCGTGGACCAAGAATCAACACGAGATGAGAGGTTAGTCCCTGGCTTCGACTCCTGAGGAATACCACCTTACCACAAGCACCTCAAGAGGAGGCTTCTCTCAGCTCTAGGTATGTGAGAGGGATCCTGAGTTTGCGGCCTCAAGTGGAATGGACACCGCGATGGCCTGACTCGAAATAAGGCCGGATATCTCTGCAGTGACTGTAATGCAGGCTCGTCTTGCATCTCCCAAGAAGAAAGGATGTCTGAATCCCCTGTGGAGACAACAGGGAAACACCTAGTTCCCCACCTCATCGCGACCGGAGGCCTCACATCCTTTGAAAACTCCAGAGGTACGCGGAGATCAGTGCCTCCAAAGGAGACGATGCCTGACTCCTCGTGAAACTTGATAGGAGTCCCAGGATTCTTGTGGCACGTGAAAAGGGACCCTTGGTCTCCCGCCTCAGCTGGAGAGGCGTTCCAATTGCCCTGCCAAGCCTCGAGGAGAATCCCGAGTTGTCCCTCGCAACTAGGCAGGAGTCCTGACGTGGCTGAACAAACACGTGGGTGGAAGGGCCATCCCCGTCGTAACTCGAGAATATACCCCAGGTTCCCGCCGCAACTCGAGAAAAACCATGAGACTTCCCCCTCAAAGCGAGATGAAGCCCGATTCCCCTGTACTGCGTGCAGAGCAATTCCGTCTTGCACATCACACATGAAAGGAGCCTTGATTTCCTTGATGGCACTCCAGAGAAACCCCAAGACCACTGTTTCAAGGCTAGAGGGATCCTGAGGTCACTGTAGCAACACGAAAGAGCTCCGTGGGCCAAAAATCAACTCGAGATGAGAGGTTAGTCCCTGGCTTCGACTCCAGAGGAATTCCACCTTACCACAAGCACCTCAAGAGGAGGCTTCTCTCATCTCTAGGTATGTGAGAGGGACCCTGAATTTGCGGCCTCAAGTGGAATGGACACCCCGATGCCCTGACGCGAAATAAGGCTGGATATCCCTGCAGTGACTTGAATGCAGGCTCGTCTTGCATCTCCCAAGATGAAAGGATGTCTGAATCCCCTGTGGAGACCTCAGAGAAAGACCTAGTTCCCCACCTCATCGCGACCGGAGGCCTCACATCCTTTGAAAACTCCAGAGGTACGCGGAGATCAGTGCCTCCAAAGGAGACGATGCCTGACTCCTCGTGAAACTTGATAGGAGTCCCAGGATTCCTGTGGCACGTGGAAAGGGACCCTTGGTCTCCGGCCTCAGCTGGAGAGGCGTCCCAATTGCCTTGCCAAGCCTCGAGGAGAATCCCGAGTTGTCCCTCGCAACTAGGCAGGAGTCCTGACATGGCTGAACACACACGTGTGTGGAAGGGCCATCCCCGTCGTAACTCGAGAATATACCCCAGGTTCCCGCCGCAACTCGAGAAAAACCATGAGACTTCCCCCTCGCCGCGAGATGAGGCCCGATTCCCCTGCACTGCGTGCAGAGCAATTCCGTGTTGCACATCACACATGAAAGGAGCCTTGATTTCCTTGATGGCACTCCAGAGAAACCCCAAGAACACTGTTTCAAGGCTAGAGGGATCCTGAGGTCACTGTAGCAACACGAAAGAGCTCCGTGGACCAAGAATCAACACGAGATGAGAGGTTAGTCCCTGGCTTCGACTCCTGAGGAATACCACCTTACCACAAGCACCTCAAGAGGAGGCTTCTCTCAATTCTAGGTATGTGAGAGGGATCCTGAGTTTGCGGCCTCAAGTGGAATGGACACCGCGATGCCCTGACTCGAAATAAGGCCGGATATCCCTGCAGTGACTTGAATGCAGGCTCGTCTTGCATCTCCCAAGATGAAAGGATGTCTGAATCCCCTGTGGAGACCACAGAGAAAGACCTAGTTCCCCACCTCATCGCGACCGGAGGCCTCACATCCTTTGAAAACTCCAGAGGTATGCGGAGATCAGTGCCTCCAAAGGAGACGATGCCTGACTCCTCGTGAAACTTGATAGGAGTCCCAGGATTCTTGTGGCATGTGGAAAGGGACCCTTGGTCTCCCGCCTCAGCTGGAGAGGCGTTCCAATTGCCCTGCCAAGCCTCGAGGAGAATCCCGAGTTGTCCCTCGCAACTAGGCAGGAGTCCTGACGTGGCTGAACAAACATGTGTGTGGAAGGGCCATCCCCGTCGTAACTCGAGAATATACCCCAGGTTCCCGCCGCAACTCGAGAAAAACCATGAGACTTCCCCCTCGATGCGAGATGAGGCCCGATTCCCCTGTACTGCGTGCAGAGCAATTCCGTCTTGCACATCACACATGAAAGGAGCCTTGATTTCCTTCATGGCACTCCAGAGAAACCCCAAGAACACTGTTTCAAGGATAGAGGGATCCTGCGGTCACTGTAGCAACACGAAAGAACTCTGTGGACCAAAAATCAACTTGAAAAGAGAGGTTAGTCCCTGGATTCGTCTCCAGAGGAATACCACCTTACCACAAGCATCTCAAGAGGAGGCTTCTCTCAGCTCTAGGTATGTGAGAGGGACCCTGAGTTTGCGGCCTCAAGTGGAATGGACACCGCGATGTCCTGACTCGAAATAAGGCCGGATATCCCTGCAGTGACTTCAATGCAGGCTCATCTTGCATCTCCCAGGACGAAAGGATGTCTGAATCCCCTGTGGAAAGCACAGAGAAAGACTTAGTTCCCCACCTCATCGCGACCGATAGCCTCACATCCTTTGAAAACTCCAGAGGTACGCGGAGATCAGTGCCTCCAAAGGAGACGATGCCTGACTCCTCGTGAAACTTGATAGGAGTCCCAGGATTCCTGTGGCACTTGGAAAGGGACACTTGGTCTCCCGCCTCAGCTGGAGAGGCGTCCCAATTGCCCTGCCAAGCCTCGAGGAGAATCCAGAGTTGTCCCTCGCAACTAGGCAGGAGTCCTGACGTCGCTGAAGAAACACGTGGGTGGAAGGGCCATCCCCGTCGTAACTCGAGAATATACCCCAGGTTCCCGCCGCAACTCGAGAAAAACCATGAGACTTCCCCCTCGCCGCGAGATGAGGCCCGATTCCCCTGCACTGCGTGCAGAGCAATTCCGTGTTGCACATCACACATGAAAGGAGCCTTGATTTCCTTGATGGCACTCCAGAGAAACCCCAAGAACACTGTTTCAAGGCTAGAGGGATCCTGAGGTCACTGTAGCAACACGAAAGAGCTCCGTGGGCCAAAAATCAACTCGAGATGAGAGGTTTGTCCCTGGCTTCGACTCCAGAGGAATACCACCTTACCACAAGCACCTCAAGAGGAGGCTTCTCTCAGCTCTAGGTATGTGAGAGGGACCCTGAGTTTGCGGCCTCAAGTGGAATGGACACCACGATGCCCTGACTCGAAATAAGGCCGGATATCCCTGCAGTGACTTCAATGCAGGCTCGTCTTGCATCTCCCAGAACGAAAGGATGTCTGAATCCCCTGTGGAAAGCACAGAGAAAGACTTAGTTCCCCACCTCATCGCGACCGATAGCCTCACATCCTTTGAAAACTCCAGAGGTACGCGGAGATCAGTGCCTCCAAAGGAGACGATGCCTGACTCCTCGTGAAACTTGATAGGAGTCCGAGGATTCCTGTGGCACGTGGAAAGGGACCCTTGGTCTCCCGCCTCAGCTGGAGAGGCGTCCCAATTGCCTTGCCAAGCCTCGAGGAGAATCCCGAGTTGTGTCTCGCAACTAGGCAAGAGTCCTGACGTGGCTGAACAAAAACGTGTGTGGAAGGGCCATCCCCGTCGTAACTCGAGAATATACCCCAGGTTCCCGCCGCAACTCGAGAAAAACCATGAGACTTCCCCCTCGCCGCGAGATGAGGCCCGATTCCCCTGCACTGCGTGCAGAGCAATTCCGTGTTGCACATCACACATGAAAGGAGCCTTGATTTCCTTGATGGCACTCCAGAGAAACCCCAGGAACACTGTTTCAAGGCTAGAGGGATCCTGAGGTCACTGTAGCAACACAAAAGAGCTCCGTGGACCAAGAATCAACACGAGATGAGAGGTTAGTCCCTGGCTTCGACTCCTGAGGAATACCACCTTACCACAAGCACCTCAAGAGGAGGCTTCTCTCAGCTCTAGGTATGTGAGAGGGATCCTGAGTTTGCGGCCTCAAGTGGAATGGACACCGCGATGGCCTGACTCGAAATAAGGCCGGATATCTCTGCAGTGACTGTAATGCAGGCTCGTCTTGCATCTCCCAAGAAGAAAGGATGTCTGAATCCCCTGTGGAGACAACAGGGAAACACCTAGTTCCCCACCTCATCGCGACCGGAGGCCTCACATCCTTTGAAAACTCCAGAGGTACGCGGAGATCAGTGCCTCCAAAGGAGACGATGCCTGACTCCTCGTGAAACTTGATAGGAGTCCCAGGATTCCTGTGGCACGTGAAAAGGGACCCTTGGTCTCCCGCCTCAGCTGGAGAGGCGTTCCAATTGCCCTGCCAAGCCTCGAGGAGAATCCCGAGTTGTCCCTCGCAACTAGGCAGGAGTCCTGACGTGGCTGAACAAACACGTGGGTGGAAGGGCCATCCCCGTCGTAACTCGAGAATATACCCCAGGTTCCCGCCGCAACTCGAGAAAAACCATGAGACTTCCCCCTCAAAGCGAGATGAAGCCCGATTCCCCTGTACTGCGTGCAGAGCAATTCCGTCTTGCACATCACACATGAAAGGAGCCTTGATTTCCTTGATGGCACTCCAGAGAAACCCCAAGACCACTGTTTCAAGGCTAGAGGGATCCTGAGGTCACTGTAGCAACACGAAAGAGCTCCGTGGGCCAAAAATCAACTCGAGATGAGAGGTTAGTCCCTGGCTTCGACTCCAGAGGAATTCCACCTTACCACAAGCACCTCAAGAGGAGGCTTCTCTCATCTCTAGGTATGTGAGAGGGACCCTGAATTTGCGGCCTCAAGTGGAATGGACACCCCGATGCCCTGACGCGAAATAAGGCTGGATATCCCTGCAGTGACTTGAATGCAGGCTCGTCTTGCATCTCCCAAGATGAAAGGATGTCTGAATCCCCTGTGGAGACCTCAGAGAAAGACCTAGTTCCCCACCTCATCGCGACCGGAGGCCTCACATCCTTTGAAAACTCCAGAGTTACGCGGAGATCAGTGCCTCCAAAGGAGACGATGCCTGACTCCTCGTGAAACTTGATAGGAGTCCCAGGATTCCTGTGGCACGTGGAAAGGGACCCTTGGTCTCCGGCCTCAGCTGGAGAGGCGTCCCAATTGCCTTGCCAAGCCTCGAGGAGAATCCCGAGTTGTCCCTCGCAACTAGGCAGGAGTCCTGACATGGCTGAACACACACGTGTGTGGAAGGGCCATCCCCGTCGTAACTCGAGAATATACCCCAGGTTCCCGCCGCAACTCGAGAAAAACCATGAGACTTCCCCCTCGCCGCGAGATGAGGCCCGATTCCCCTGCACTGCGTGCAGAGCAATTCCGTGTTGCACATCACACATGAAAGGAGCCTTGATTTCCTTGATGGCACTCCAGAGAAACCCCAAGAACACTGTTTCAAGGCTAGAGGGATCCTGAGGTCACTGTAGCAACACGAAAGAGCTCCGTGGACCAAGAATCAACACGAGATGAGAGGTTAGTCCCTGGCTTCGACTCCTGAGGAATACCACCTTACCACAAGCACCTCAAGAGGAGGCTTCTCTCAATTCTAGGTATGTGAGAGGGATCCTGAGTTTGCGGCCTCAAGTGGAATGGACACCGCGATGCCCTGACTCGAAATAAGGCCGGATATCCCTGCAGTGACTTGAATGCAGGCTCGTCTTGCATCTCCCAAGAAGAAAGGATGTCTGAATCCCCTGTGGAGACCACAGAGAAAGACCTAGTTCCCCACCTCATCGCGACCGGAGGCCTCACATCCTTTGAAAACTCCAGAGGTATGCGGAGATCAGTGCCTCCAAAGGAGACGATGCCTGACTCCTCGTGAAACTTGATAGGAGTCCCAGGATTCTTGTGGCATGTGGAAAGGGACCCTTGGTCTCCCGCCTCAGCTGGAGAGGCGTTCCAATTGCCCTGCCAAGCCTCGAGGAGAATCCCGAGTTGTCCCTCGCAACTAGGCAGGAGTCCTGACGTGGCTGAACAAACATGTGTGTGGAAGGGCCATCCCCGTCGTAACTCGAGAATATACCCCAGGTTCCCGCCGCAACTCGAGAAAAACCATGAGACTTCCCCCTCGATGCGAGATGAGGCCCGATTCCCCTGTACTGCGTGCAGAGCAATTCCGTCTTGCACATCACACATGAAAGGAGCCTTGATTTCCTTCATGGCACTCCAGAGAAACCCCAAGAACACTGTTTCAAGGATAGAGGGATCCTGCGGTCACTGTAGCAACACGAAAGAACTCTGTGGACCAAAAATCAACTTGAAAAGAGAGGTTAGTCCCTG
The DNA here is from genome assembly GCF_910594005.1 of Cervus elaphus. NCBI lineage: Eukaryota > Metazoa > Chordata > Mammalia > Artiodactyla > Cervidae > Cervus > Cervus elaphus. Next base: position 6,459,175 of record NC_057834.1, on the reverse strand, counting down.
GATTCGTCTCCAGAGGAATACCACCTTACCACAAGCATCTCAAGAGGAGGCTTCTCTCAGCTCTAGGTATGTGAGAGGGACCCTGAGTTTGCGGCCTCAAGTGGAATGGACACCGCGATGTCCTGACTCGAAATAAGGCCGGATATCCCTGCAGTGACTTCAATGCAGGCTCATCTTGCATCTCCCAGGACGAAAGGATGTCTGAATCCCCTGTGGAAAGCACAGAGAAAGACTTAGTTCCCCACCTCATCGCGACCGATAGCCTCACATCCTTTGAAAACTCCAGAGGTACGCGGAGATCAGTGCCTCCAAAGGAGACGATGCCTGACTCCTCGTGAAACTTGATAGGAGTCCCAGGATTCCTGTGGCACTTGGAAAGGGACACTTGGTCTCCCGCCTCAGCTGGAGAGGCGTCCCAATTGCCCTGCCAAGCCTCGAGGAGAATCCAGAGTTGTCCCTCGCAACTAGGCAGGAGTCCTGACGTCGCTGAAGAAACACGTGGGTGGAAGGGCCATCCCCGTCGTAACTCGAGAATATACCCCAGGTTCCCGCCGCAACTCGAGAAAAACCATGAGACTTCCCCCTCGCCGCGAGATGAGGCCCGATTCCCCTGCACTGCGTGCAGAGCAATTCCGTGTTGCACATCACACATGAAAGGAGCCTTGATTTCCTTGATGGCACTCCAGAGAAACCCCAAGAACACTGTTTCAAGGCTAGAGGGATCCTGAGGTCACTGTAGCAACACGAAAGAGCTCCGTGGGCCAAAAATCAACTCGAGATGAGAGGTTTGTCCCTGGCTTCGACTCCAGAGGAATACCACCTTACCACAAGCACCTCAAGAGGAGGCTTCTCTCAGCTCTAGGTATGTGAGAGGGGCCCTGAGTTTTCGGACTCAAGTGGAATGAACACCGCGATGCCCTGACGCGAAATAAGGCTGAATATCCCTGCAGTGACATGAATGCAGGCTCGTCTTGCATCTCCCAAGATGAAAGGATGTCTGAATCCCCTGTGGAGACCACAGAGAAAGGCCTAGTTCCCCACCTCATCGCGACCGGAGGCCTCACATCCTTTGAAAACTCCAGAGGTACGCGGAGATCAGTGCCTCCAAAGGAGACGATGCCTGACTCCTCGTGAAACTTGATAGGAGTCCCAGGATTCCTGTGGCACGTGGAAAGGGACCCTTGGTCTCCCGCCTCAGCTGGAGAGGCGTCCCAATTGCCTTGCCAAGCCTCGAGGAGAATCCCGAGTTGTGTCTCGCAACTAGGCAAGAGTCCTGACGTGGCTGAACAAAAACGTGTGTGGAAGGGCCATCCCCGTCGTAACTCGAGAATATACCCCAGGTTCCCGCCGCAACTCGAGAAAAACCATGAGACTTCCCCCTCGCCGCGAGATGAGGCCCGATTCCCCTGCACTGCGTGCAGAGCAATTCCGTGTTGCACATCACACATGAAAGGAGCCTTGATTTCCTTGATGGCACTCCAGAGAAACCCCAGGAACACTGTTTCAAGGCTAGAGGGATCCTGAGGTCACTGTAGCAACACAAAAGAGCTCCGTGGACCAAGAATCAACACAAGATGAGAGGTTAGTCCCTGGCTTCGACTCTTGAGGAATACCACCTTACCACAAGCACCTCAAGAGGAGGCTTCTCTCAGCTCTAGGTATGTGAGAGGGATCCTGAGTTTGCGGCCTCAAGTGGAATGGACACCGCGATGCCCTGACTCGAAATAAGGCCGGATATCTCTGCAGTGACTGGAATGCAGGCTCGTCTTGCATCTCCCAAGACAAAAGGATGTCTGAATCCCCTGTGGAGACAACAGGGAAACACCTAGTTCCCCACCTCATCGCGACCGGAGGCCTCACATCCTTTGAAAACTCCAGAGGTACGCGGAGATCAGTGCCTCCAAAGGAGACGATGCCTGACTCCTCGTGAAACTTGATAGGAGTCCCAGGATTCTTGTGGCACGTGAAATGGGACCCTTGGTCTCCCGCCTCAGCTGGAGAGGCGTTCCAATTGCCCTGCGAAGCCTCGAGGAGAATCCCGAGTTTTCCCTCGCAACTAGGCAGGAGTCCTGACGTGGCTGAACAAACACGTGGGTGGAAGGGCCATCCCCGTCGTAACTCGAGAATATACCCCAGGTTCCCGCCGCAACTCGAGAAAAACCATGAGACTTCCCCCTCGATGCGAGATGAGGCCTGATTCCCCTGTGCTGCGTGCAGAGCAATTCCGTCTTGCACATCACACATGAAAGAGGCCTTGATTTCCTTGATGGCACTCCAGAGAAACCCCAAGAACACTGTTTCAAGGATAGAGGGATCCTGAGGTCACTGTAGCAACACGAAAGAACTCTGTGGACCAAAAATCAACTCGAAAAGAGAGGTTAGTCCCTGGATTCGTCTCCAGAGGAATACCACCTTACCACAAGCACCTCAAGAGGAGGCTTCTCTCAGCTCTAGGTATGTGAGAGGGACCCTGAGTTTGCGGCCTCAAGTGGAATGGACACCGCGATGCCCTGACTCGAAATAAGGCCGGATATCCCTGCAGTGACTTCAATGCAGGCTCGTCTTGCATCTCCCAGGACGAAAGGATGTCTGAATCCCCTGTGGAAAGCACAGAGAAAGACTTAGTACCCCACCTCATCGCGACCGATAGCCTCACATCCTTTGAAAACTCCAGAGGTACGCGGAGATCAGTGCCTCCAAAGGAGACGATGCCTGACTCCTCGTGAAACTTGATAGGAGTCCCAGGATTCCTGTGGCACTTGGAAAGGGACACTTGGTCTCCCGCCTCAGCTGGAGAGGCGTCCCAATTGCCCTGCCAAGCCTCGAGGAGAATCCAGAGTTGTCCCTCGCAACTAGGCAGGAGTCCTGATGTCGCTGAAAAAACACGTGTGTGGAAGGGCCATCCCCGTCGTAACTCGAGAATATACCCCAGGTTCCCGCCGCAACTCGAGAAAAACCATGAGACTTCCCCCTCGCTGCGAGATGAGGCCCGATTCCCCTGCACTGCGTGCAGAGCAATTCCGTGTTGCACATCACACATGAAAGGAGCCTTGATTTCCTTGATGGCACTCCAGAGAAACCCCAAGAACACTGTTTCAAGGCTAGAGGGATCCTGAGGTCACTGTAGCAACACGAAAGAGCTCCGTGGGCCAAAAATCAACTCGAGATGAGAGGTTAGTCCCTGGCTTCGACTCCAGAGGAATACCACCTTACCACAAGCACCTCAAGAGGAGGCTTCTCTCAGCTCTAGGTATGTGAGAGGGACCCTGAGTTTGCGGCCTCAAGTGGAATGGACACCGCGATGCCCTGACGCGAAATAAGGCTGGATATCCCTGCAGTGACTTGAATGCAGGCTCGTCTTGCATCTCCCAAGATGAAAGGATGTCTGAATCCCCTGTGGAGACCACAGAGAAAGACCTAGTTCCCCACCTCATCGCGACCGGAGGCCTCACATCCTTTGAAAACTCCAGAGGTACGCGGAGATCAGTGCCTCCAAAGGAGACGATGCCTGACTCCTCGTGAAACTTGATAGGAGACCCAGGATTCCTGTGGCACGTGGAAAGGGACCCTTGGTCTCCCGTCTCAGCTGGAGAGGCGTCCCAATTGCCCTGCCAAGCCTCGAGGAGAATCCCGAGTTGTCCCTCGCAACTAGGCAGGAGTCCTAACATGGCTGAACACACACGTGTGTGGAAGGGCCATCCCCGTCGGAACTCGAGAATATACCCCAGGTTCCCGCCGCAACTCGCGAAAAACCATGAGAATTCCCCCTCACCGCGAGATGAGGCCCGATTCCCGTGCACTGCGTGCAGAGCAATTCCGTGTTGCACATCACACATGAAAGGAGCCTTGATTTCCTTGATGGCACTCCAGAGAAACCCCAAGAACACTGTTTCAAGGCTAGAGGGATCCTGAGGTCACTGTAGGAACACGAAAGAGCTCCGTGGGAAAAAAATCAACTCGAGATGAGAGGTTAGTCCCTGGCTTCGACTCCTGAGGAATACCACCTTACCACAAGCACCTCAAGAGGAGGCTTCTCTCAGCTCTAGGTATGTGAGAGGGACCCTGAGTTTGCTGCCTCAAGTGGAATGGACACCGCGATGCCCTGACTCGAAATAAGGCCGGATATCCCTGCAGTGACTTGAATGCAGGCTCGTCTTGCATCTCCCAAGAAGAAAGGATGTCTGAATCCCCTGTGGAGACCACAGAGAAACATCTAGTTCCCCACCTCATCGCGACCGGAGACCTCACATCCTTTGAAAACTCCAGAGGTACGCGGAGATCAGTGCCTCCAAAGGAGACGATGCCTGACTCCTCGTGAAACTTGATAGGAGTCCCAGGATTCTTGTGGCACGTGGAAAGGGACCCTTGGTCTCCCGCCTCAGCTGGAGAGGCGTTCCAATTGCCCTGCCAAGCCTCGAGGAGAATCCAGAGTTGTCCCTCGCAACTAGGCAGGAGTCCTGACGTGGCTGAACAAACACTTGTGTGGAAGGGCCATCCCCGTCGTAACTCGAGAATATACCCCAGGTTCCCGCCGCAACTCGAGAAAAACCATGAGACTTCCCCCTCGATGCGAGATGAGGCCCGATTCCCCTGTACTGCGTGCAGAGCAATTTCGTCTTGCACATCACACATGAAAGGAGCCTTGATTTCCTTGATGGCACTCCAGAGAAACCCCAAGAACACTGTTTCAAGGCTAGAGGGATCCTGAGGTCACTGTAGCAACACGAAAGAACTCCGTGGACCAAAAATCAACTCGAAAAGAGAGGTTAGTCCCTGGATTCGTCTCCAGAGGAATACAACCTTACCACAAGCACCTCAAGAGGAGGCTTCTCTCAGCTCTAGGTATGTGAGAGGGACCCTGAGTTTGCGGCCTCAAGTGGAATGGACACCGCGATGCCCTGACTCGAAATAAGGCCGGATATCCCTGCAGTGACTTCAATGCAGGCTCGTCTTGCATCTCCCAGGACGAAAGGATGTCTGAATCCCCTGTGGAAAGCACAGAGAAAGACTTAGTTCCCCACCTCATCGCGACCGATAGCCTCACATCCTTTGAAAACTCCAGAGGTACGCGGAGATCAGTGCCTCCAAAGGAGACGATGCCTGACTCCTCGTGAAACTTGATAGGAGTCCCAGGATTCCTGTGGCACTTGGAAAGGGCCACTTGGTCTCCCCCCTCAGCTGGAGAGGCGTCCCAATTGCCCTGCCAAGCCTCGAGGAGAATCCAGAGTTGTCCCTCACAACTAGGCAGGAGTCCTGACGTCGCTGAAGAAACACGTGGGTGGAAGGGCCATCCCCGTCGTAACTCGAGAATATACCCCAGGTTCCCGCCGCAACTCGAGAAAAACCATGAGACTTCCCCCTCGCCGCGAGATGAGGCCCGATTCCCCTGTACTGCGTGCAGAGCAATTCCGTCTTGCACATCACACATGAAAGGAGCCTTGATTTCCTTGATGGCACTCCAGAGAAACCCCAAGAACACTGTTTCAAGGCTAGAGGGATCCTGAGGTCACTGTAGCAACACGAAAGAGCTCCGTGGGCCAAAAATCAACTCGAGATGAGAGGTTAGTCCCTGGCTTCGACTCCAGAGGAATACCACCTTACCACAAGCACCTCAAGAGGAGGCTTCTCTCAGCTCTAGGTATGTGAGAGGGACCCTGAGTTTGCGGCCTCAAGTGGAATGGACACCGCGATGCCCTGACGCGAAATAAGGCTGGATATCCCTGCAGTGACTTGAATGCAGGCTCGTCTTGCATCTCCCAAGATGAAAGGATGTCTGAATCCCCTGTGGAGACCACAGAGAAAGACCTAGTTCCCCACCTCATCGCGACCGGAGGCCTCACATCCTTTGAAAACTCCAGAGGTACGCGGAGATCAGTGCCTCCAAAGGAGACGATGCCTGACTCCTCGTGAAACTTGATAGGAGTCCCAGGATTCCTGTGGCACGTGGAAAGGGACCCTTGGTCTCCCGCCTCAGCTGGAGAGGCGTCCCAATTGCCTTGCCAAGCCTCGAGGAGAATCCCGAGTTGTGTCTCGCAACTAGGCAAGAGTCCTGACGTGGCTGAACAAACACGTGTGTGGAAGGGCCATCCCCGTCATAACTCGAGAATATACCCCATGTTCCCGCCGCAACTCGAGAAAAACCATGAGACTTCCCCCTCGCCGCGAGATGAGGCCCGATTCCCCTGCACTGCGTGCAGAGCAATTCCGTGTTGCACATCACACATGAAAGGAGCCTTGATTTCCTTCATGGCACTCCAGAGAAACCCCAAGAACACTGTTTCAAGGCTAGAGGGATCCTGAGGTCACTGTAGCAACACAAAAGAGCTCCGTGGACCAAGAATCAACACGAGATGAGAGGTTAGTCCCTGGCTTCGATTCCAGAGGAATACCACTTTACCACAAGCACCTCAAGAGGAGGCTTCTCTCAGCTCTAGGTATGTGAGAGGGATCCTGAGTTTGCGGCCTCAAGTGGAATGGACACCGCGATGCCCTGACTCGAAATAAGGTCGGATATCCCTGCAGTGACTTGAATGCAGGCTCGTCTTGCATCTCCCAAGAAGAAAGGATGTCTGAATCCCCTGTGGAGACCACAGAGAAACACCTAGTTTCCCACCTCATCGCGACCGGAGGCCTCACATCCTTTGAAAACTCCAGAGGTACGCGGAGATCAGTGCCTCCAAAGGAGACGATGCCTGACTCCTCGTGAAAATTGATAGGAGTCCCAGGATTCTTGTGGCACGTGGAAAGGGACCCTTGGTCTCCCGCCTCAGCTGGAGAGGCGTTCCAATTGCCCTGCCAAGCCTCGAGGAGAATCCCGAGTTGTCCCTCGCAACTAGGTAGGAGTCCTGACGTGGCTGAACAAACACGTGGGTGGAAGGGCCATCCCCGTCGTAACTCGAGAATATACCCCAGGTTCCCGCCGCAACTCGAGAAAAACCATGAGACTTCCCCCTCGATGCGAGATGAGGCCCGATTCCCCTGTACTGCGTGCAGAGCAATTCCGTCTTGCACATCACACATGAAAGGAGCCTTGATTTCCTTGATGGCACTCCAGAGAAACCCCAAGAACACTGTTTCAAGGATAGAGGGATCCTGAGGTCACTGTAGCAACATGAAAGAACTCTGTGGACTGAAAATCAACTCGAAAAGAGAGGTTAGTCCCTGGATTCGTCTCCAGAGGAATACCACCTTACCACAAGCACCTCAAGAGGAGGCTTCTCTCAGCTCTAGGTATGTGAGAGGGACCCTGAGTTTGCGGCCTCAAGTGGAATGGACACCGCGATGCCCTGACTCGAAATAAGGCCGGATATCCCTGCAGTGACTTCAATGCAGGCTCGTCTTGCATCTCGCAGGACGAAAGGATGTCTGAATCCCCTGTGGAAAGCACAGAGAAAGACTTAGTTCCCCACCTCATCGCGACTGGAGGCCTCACATCCTTTGAAAACTCCAGAGGTACGTGGAGATCAGTGCCTCCAAAGGAGACGATGCCTGACACCTCGTGAAACTTGATAGGAGTCCCAGGATACCTGTGGCACTTGGAAAGGGACACTTGGTCTCCCGCCTCAGCTGGAGAGGCGTCCCAATTGCCCTGCCAAGCCTCGAGGAGAATCCTGAGTTGTGTCTCGCAACTAGGCAGGAGTCCTGACGTCGCTGAAGAAACACGTGGGTGGAAGGGCCATCCCCGTCGTAACTCGAGAATATACCCCAGGTTCCCGCTGCAACTCGAGAAAAACCATGAGACTTCCCCCTCGCCGCGAGATGAGGCCCGATTCCCCTGCACTGCGTGCAGAGCAATTCCGTGTTGCACATCACACATGAAAGGAGCCTTGATTTCCTTGATGGCACTCCAGAGAAACCCCAAGAACACTGTTTCAAGGATAGAGGGATCCTGAGGTCACTGTAGCAACACGAAAGAGCTCCGTGGGCCAAAAATCAACTCGAAATGAGAGGGTAGTCCCTGGCTTCGACTCCAGAGGAATACCACCTTACCACAAGCACCTCAAGAGGAGGCTTCTCTCAGCTCTAGGTATGTGAGAGGGACCCTGAGTTTGCGGCCTCAAGTGGAATGGACACCGCGATGCCCTGACGCGAAATAAGGCTGGATATCCCTGCAGTGACTTGAATGCAGGCTCGTCTTGCATCTCCCAAGATGAAAGGATGTCTGAATCCCCTGTGGAGACCACAGAGAAAGACCTAGTTCCCCACCTCATCGCGACCGGAGGCCACACATCCTTTGAAAACTCCAGAGGTACGCGGAGATCAGTGCCTCCAAAGGAGACGATGCCTGACTCCTCGTGAAACTTGATAGGAGTCCCAGGATTCCTGTGGCACGTGGAAAGGGACCCTTGGTCTCCCGCCTCAGCTGGAGAGGCGTCCCAATTGCCTTGCCAAGCCTCGAGGAGAATCCCGAGTTGTGTCTCGCAACTAGGCAAGAGTCCTGACGTGGCTGAACAAACAAGTGTGTGGAAGGGCCATCCCCGTCATAACTCGAGAATATACCCCATGTTCCCGCCGCAACTCGAGAAAAACCATGAGACTTCCCCATCGCCGATGGATGAGGCCCGATTCCCCTGCACTGCATGCAGAGCAATTCTGTGTTGCACATCACACATGAAAGGAGCCTTGATTTCCTTCATGGCACTCCAGAGAAACCCCAAGAACACTGTTTCAAGGCTAGAGGGATCCTGAGGTCACTGTAGCAACACGAAAGAGCTCTGTGGACCAAGAATCAACACGAGATGAGAGGTTAGTCCCTGGCTTCGACTCCAGAGGAATACCACTTTACCACAAGCACCTCAAGAGGAGGCTTCTCTCAGCTCTAGGTATGTGAGAGGGATCCTGAGTTTGCGGCCTCAAGTGGAATGGACACCGCGATGCCCTGACTCGAAATAAGGCCGGATATCCCTGCAGTGACTTGAATGCAGGCTCGTCTTGCATCTCCCAAGATGAAAGGATGTCTGAATCCCCTGTGGAGACCACAGAGAAAGACCTAGTTCCCCACCTCATCGCGACCGGAGGCCTCACATCCTTTGAAAACTCCAGAGGTACGCGGAGATCAGTGCCTCCAAAGGAGACGATGCCTGACTCCTCGTGAAACTTGATAGGAGTCCCAGGATTCCTGTGGCACGTGGAAAGGGACCCTTGGTCTCCCGCCTCAGCTGGAGAGGCGTCCCAATTGCCTTGCCAAGCCTCGAGGAGAATCCCGAGTTGTGTCTCGCAACTAGGCAAGAGTCCTGACGTGGCTGAACAAACACGTGTGTGGAAGGGCCATCCCCGTCATAACTCGAGAATATACCCCATGTTCCCGCCGCAACTCGAGAAAAACCATGAGACTTCCCCCTCGCCGCGAGATGAGGCCCGATTCCCCTGCACTGCGTGCAGAGCAATTCCGTGTTGCACATCACACATGAAAGGAGCCTTGATTTCCTTCATGGCACTCCAGAGAAACCCCAAGAACACTGTTTCAAGGCTAGAGGGATCCTGAGGTCACTGTAGCAACACAAAAGAGCTCCGTGGACCAAGAATCAACACGAGATGAGAGGTTAGTCCCTGGCTTCGATTCCAGAGGAATACCACTTTACCACAAGCACCTCAAGAGGAGGCTTCTCTCAGCTCTAGGTATGTGAGAGGGATCCTGAGTTTGCGGCCTCAAGTGGAATGGACACCGCGATGCCCTGACTCGAAATAAGGTCGGATATCCCTGCAGTGACTTGAATGCAGGCTCGTCTTGCATCTCCCAAGAAGAAAGGATGTCTGAATCCCCTGTGGAGACCACAGAGAAACACCTAGTTTCCCACCTCATCGCGACCGGAGGCCTCACATCCTTTGAAAACTCCAGAGGTACGCGGAGATCAGTGCCTCCAAAGGAGACGATGCCTGACTCCTCGTGAAAATTGATAGGAGTCCCAGGATTCTTGTGGCACGTGGAAAGGGACCCTTGGTCTCCCGCCTCAGCTGGAGAGGCGTTCCAATTGCCCTGCCAAGCCTCGAGGAGAATCCCGAGTTGTCCCTCGCAACTAGGTAGGAGTCCTGACGTGGCTGAACAAACACGTGGGTGGAAGGGCCATCCCCGTCGTAACTCGAGAATATACCCCAGGTTCCCGCCGCAACTCGAGAAAAACCATGAGACTTCCCCCTCGATGCGAGATGAGGCCCGATTCCCCTGTACTGCGTGCAGAGCAATTCCGTCTTGCACATCACACATGAAAGGAGCCTTGATTTCCTTGATGGCACTCCAGAGAAACCCCAAGAACACTGTTTCAAGGATAGAGGGATCCTGAGGTCACTGTAGCAACATGAAAGAACTCTGTGGACTGAAAATCAACTCGAAAAGAGAGGTTAGTCCCTGGATTCGTCTCCAGAGGAATACCACCTTACCACAAGCACCTCAAGAGGAGGCTTCTCTCAGCTCTAGGTATGTGAGAGGGACCCTGAGTTTGCGGCCTCAAGTGGAATGGACACCGCGATGCCCTGACTCGAAATAAGGCCGGATATCCCTGCAGTGACTTCAATGCAGGCTCGTCTTGCATCTCGCAGGACGAAAGGATGTCTGAATCCCCTGTGGAAAGCACAGAGAAAGACTTAGTTCCCCACCTCATCGCGACTGGAGGCCTCACATCCTTTGAAAACTCCAGAGGTACGTGGAGATCAGTGCCTCCAAAGGAGACGATGCCTGACACCTCGTGAAACTTGATAGGAGTCCCAGGATACCTGTGGCACTTGGAAAGGGACACTTGGTCTCCCGCCTCAGCTGGAGAGGCGTCCCAATTGCCCTGCCAAGCCTCGAGGAGAATCCTGAGTTGTGTCTCGCAACTAGGCAGGAGTCCTGACGTCGCTGAAGAAACACGTGGGTGGAAGGGCCATCCCCGTCGTAACTCGAGAATATACCCCAGGTTCCCGCTGCAACTCGAGAAAAACCATGAGACTTCCCCCTCGCCGCGAGATGAGGCCCGATTCCCCTGCACTGCGTGCAGAGCAATTCCGTGTTGCACATCACACATGAAAGGAGCCTTGATTTCCTTGATGGCACTCCAGAGAAACCCCAAGAACACTGTTTCAAGGATAGAGGGATCCTGAGGTCACTGTAGCAACACGAAAGAGCTCCGTGGGCCAAAAATCAACTCGAAATGAGAGGGTAGTCCCTGGCTTCGACTCCAGAGGAATACCACCTTACCACAAGCACCTCAAGAGGAGGCTTCTCTCAGCTCTAGGTATGTGAGAGGGACCCTGAGTTTGCGGCCTCAAGTGGAATGGACACCGCGATGCCCTGACGCGAAATAAGGCTGGATATCCCTGCAGTGACTTGAATGCAGGCTCGTCTTGCATCTCCCAAGATGAAAGGATGTCTGAATCCCCTGTGGAGACCACAGAGAAAGACCTAGTTCCCCACCTCATCGCGACCGGAGGCCACACATCCTTTGAAAACTCCAGAGGTACGCGGAGATCAGTGCCTCCAAAGGAGACGATGCCTGACTCCTCGTGAAACTTGATAGGAGTCCCAGGATTCCTGTGGCACGTGGAAAGGGACCCTTGGTCTCCCGCCTCAGCTGGAGAGGCGTCCCAATTGCCTTGCCAAGCCTCGAGGAGAATCCCGAGTTGTGTCTCGCAACTAGGCAAGAGTCCTGACGTGGCTGAACAAACAAGTGTGTGGAAGGGCCATCCCCGTCATAACTCGAGAATATACCCCATGTTCCCGCCGCAACTCGAGAAAAACCATGAGACTTCCCCATCGCCGATGGATGAGGCCCGATTCCCCTGCACTGCATGCAGAGCAATTCTGTGTTGCACATCACACATGAAAGGAGCCTTGATTTCCTTCATGGCACTCCAGAGAAACCCCAAGAACACTGTTTCAAGGCTAGAGGGATCCTGAGGTCACTGTAGCAACACGAAAGAGCTCTGTGGACCAAGAATCAACACGAGATGAGAGGTTAGTCCCTGGCTTCGACTCCAGAGGAATACCACTTTACCACAAGCACCTCAAGAGGAGGCTTCTCTCAGCTCTAGGTATGTGAGAGGGATCCTGAGTTTGCGGCCTCAAGTGGAATGGACACCGCGATGCCCTGACTCGAAATAAGGCCGGATATCCCTGCAGTGACTTGAATGCAGGCTCGTCTTGCATCTCCCAAGAAGAAAGGATGTCTGAATCCCCTGTGGAGACCACAGAGAAACACCTAGTTCCCCACCTCATCGCGACCGGAGGCCTCACATCCTTTGAAAACTCCAGAGGTACGCGGAGATCAGTGCCTCCAAAGGAGACGATGCCTGACTCCTCGTGAAAATTGATAGGAGTCCCATGATTCTTGTGGCACGTGGAAAGGGACCCTTGGTCTCCCGCCTCAGCTGGAGAGGCGTTCCAATTGCCCTGCCAAGCCTCGAGGAGAATCCCGAGTTGTCCCTCGCAACTAGGCAGGAGTCCTGACGTGGCTGAACAAACACGTGGGTGGAAGGGCCATCCCCGTCGTAACTCGAGAATATACCCCAGGTTCCCGCCGCAACTCGAGAAAAACCATGAGACTTCCCCCTCGATGCGAGATGAGGCCCGATTCCCCTGTACTGCGTGCAGAGCAATTCCGTCTTGCACATCACACATGAAAGGAGCCTTGATTTCCTTGATGGCACTCCAGAGAAACCCCAAGAACACTGTTTCAAGGCTAGAGGGATCCTGAGGTCACTGTAGCAACACGAAAGAACTCTGTGGACCAAAAATCAACTCGAAAAGAGAGGTTAGTCCCTGGATTCGTCTCCAGAGGAATACCACCTTACCACAAGCACCTCAAGAGGAGGCTTCTCTCAGCTCTAGGTATGTGAGAGGGACCCTGAGTTTGCGGCCTCAAGTGGAATGGACACCGCGATGCCCTGACTCGAAATAAGGCCGGATATCCCTGCAGTGACTTCAATGCAGGCTCGTCTTGCATCTCCCAGGACGAAAGGATGTCTGAATCCCCTGTGGAAAGCACAGAGAAAGACTTAGTTCCCCACCTCATCACGACCGATAGCCTCACATCCTTTGAAAACTCCAGAGGTACGTGGAGATCAGTGCCTCCAAAGGAGACGATGCCTGACACCTCGTGAAACTTGATAGGAGTCCCAGGATACCTGTGGCACTTGGAAAGGGACACTTGGTCTCCCGCCTCAGCTGGAGAGGCGTCCCAATTGCCCTGCCAAGCCTCGAGGAGATTCCAGAATTGTCCCTCGCAACTAGGCAGGAGTCCTGACGTCGCTGAAGAAACACGTGGGTCGAAGGGCCATCCCCGTCGTAACTAGAGAATATACCGCAGGTTCCCGCCGCAACTCGAGAAAAACCATGAGACTTCCCACTCGCCGCGAGATGAGGCCCGATTCCCCTGCACTGCGTGCAGAGCAATTCCGTGTTGCACATCACACATGAAAGGAGCCTTGATTTCCTTGATGGCACTCCAGAGAAACCCCAAGAACACTGTTTCAAGGCTAGAGGGATCCTGAGGTCACTGTAGCAACACGAAAGAGCTCCATGGGCCAAAAATCAACTCGAGATGAGAGGTTAGTCCTGGCTTCGACTCCAGAGGAATACCACCTTACCACAAGCAACTCAAGAGGAGGCTTCTCTCAGCTCTAGGTATGTGAGAGGGACCCTGAGTTTGCGGCCTCAAGTGGAATGGACACCGCGATGCCCTGACGCGAAATAAGGCTGGATATCCCTGCAGTGACTTGAATGCAGGCTCGTCTTGCATCTCCCAAGATGAAAGGATGTCTGAATCCCCTGTGGAGACCACAGAGAAAGACCTAGTTCCCCACCTCATCGCGACTGGAGGCCTCACATCCTTTGAAAACTCCAGAGGTACGCGGAGATCAGTGCCTCCAAAGGAGACGATGCCTGACTCCTCGTGAAACTTGATAGGAGTCCCAGGATTCCTGTGGCACGTGGAAAGGGACCCTTGGTCTCCCGCCTCAGCTGGAGAGGCGTCCCAATTGCCTTGCCAAGCCTCGAGGAGAATCCCGAGTTGTGTCTCGCAACTAGGCAAGAGTCCTGACATGGCTGAACAAACACGTGTGTGGAAGGGACATCCCCGTCGTAACTCGCGAATATACCCCAGGTTCCCGCCGCAACTCGAGAAAAACCATGAGACTTCCCCCTCGCCGCGAGATGAGGCCCGATTCCCCTGCACTGCGTGCAGAGCAATTCTGTGTTGCACATCACACATGAAAGGAGCCTTGATTTCCTTCATGGCACTCCAGAGAAACCCCAAGAACACTGTTTCAAGGCTAGAGGGATCCTGAGGTCACTGTAGCAACACGAAAGAGCTCCGTGGACCAAAAATCAACTCGAGATGAGAGGTTAGTCCCTGGCTTCGACTCCAGAGGAATACCACCTTACCACAAGCACCTCAAGAGGAGGCTTCTCTCAGCTCTAGGTATGTGAGAGGGACCCTGAGTTTGCGGCCTCAAGTGGAATGGACACCGCGATGCCCTGACTCGAAATAAGGCCGGATATCCCTGCAGTGACTGGAATGCAGGCTCGTCTTGCATCTACCAAGACGAAAGGGTGTCTGAATCCCCTTGGAGACCACAGAGAAAGACCTAGTTCCCCACCTCATCGCGACAGGAGGCCTCAAATCCTTTGAAAACTCCAGAGGTATGCGGAGATCAGTGCCTCCAAAGGAGACGATGCCTGACTCCTCGTGAAACTTGATAGGAGACCCAGGATTCCTGTGGCACGTGGAAAGGGACCCTTGGTCTCCCGTCTCAGCTGGAGAGGCGTCCCAATTGCCCTGCAAAGCCTCGAGGAGAATCCCGAGTTGTCCCTCGCAACTAGGCAGGAGTCCTGACGTCGCTGAAGAAACACGTGTGTGGAAGGGCCATCCGCGTCGTAACTCGAGAATATACCCCAGGTTCCCGCCGCAACTCGAGAAAAACCATGAGTCTTCCCCCTCGCCGCGTGATGAGGCCCGATTCCCCTGCACTGCGTGCAGAGCAATTCCGTGTTGCACATCACACATGAAAGGAGCCTTGATTTCCTTGATGGCACTCCAGAGAAACCCCAAGAACACTGTTTCAAGGCTAGAGGGATCCTGAGGTCACTGTAGCAACACGAAAGAACTCTGTGGACCAAAAATCAACTCGAAAAGATAGGTTAGTCCCTGGCTTCGACTCCAGAGGAATACCACCTTACCACAAGCACCTCAAGAGGAGGCTTCTCTCAGCTCTAGGTATGTGAGAGGGACCCTGAGTTTGCGGCCTCAAGTGGAATGGACACCGCGATGCCCTGACTCGAAATAAGGCCGGATATCCCTGCAGTGACTTCAATGCAGGCTCGTCTTGCATCTCCCAGGACGAAAGGATGTCTGAATCCCCTGTGGAAAGCACAGAGAAAGACTTAGTTCCCCACCTCATCGCGACCGATAGCCTCACATCCTTTGAAAACTCCAGAGGTACGCGGAGATCAGTGCCTCCAAAGGAGACGATGCCTGACTCCCCGTGAAACTTGATAGGAGTCCCAGGATTCCTGTGGCACTTGGAAAGGGACACTTGGTCTCCTGCCTCAGCTGGAGAGGCGTCCCAATTGCCCTGCCAAGCCTCGAGGAGAATCCAGAGTTGTCCCTCGCAACTAGGCAGGAGTCCTGACGTGGCTGAACAAACACGTGGGTGGAAGGGCCATCCCCGTCATAACTCGAGTATATACCCCAGGTTCCCGCCGCAACTCGAGAAAAACCATGAGACTTCCCCCTCGCCGCGAGATGAGGCCCGATTCCCCTGCACTGCGTGCAGAGCAATTCCGTGTTGCACATCACACATGAAAGGAGCCTTGATTTCCTTGATGGCACTCCAGAGAAACCCCAAGAACACTGTTTCAAGGCTAGAGGGATCCTGAGGTCACTGTAGCAACACGAAAGAGCTCCGTGGGCCAAAAATCAACTCGAGATGAGAGGTTAGTCCCTGGCTTCGACTCCAGAGGAATACCACCTTACCACAAGCACCTCAAGAGGAGGCTTCTCTCAGCTCTAGGTATGTGAGAGGGACCCTGAGTTTGCGGCCTCAAGTGGAATGGACACCGCGATGCCCTGACGCGAAATAAGGCTGGATATCCCTGCAGTGACTTGAATGCAGGCTCGTCTTGCATCTCCCAAGATGAAAGGATGTCTGAATCCCCTGTGGAGACCACAGAGAAAGACCTAGTTCCCCACCTCATCGCGACCGGAGGCCTCACATCCTTTGAAAACTCCAGAGGTACGCTGAGATCAGTGCCTCCAAAGGAGACGATGCCTGACACCTCGTGAGACTTGATAGGAGTCCCAGGATTACTGTGGCACGTGGAAAGGGACCCTTGGTCTCGCGCCTCAGCTGGAGAGGCGTCCCAATTGCCTTGCCAAGCCTCGAGGAGAATGCAGAGTTGTGTCTCGCAACTAGGCAAGAGTCCTGACGTGGCTGAACAAACACGTGTGTGGAAGGGCCATCCCCGTCGTAACTCGAGAATATAACCCAGGTTCCCGCCGCAACTCGAGAAAAACCATGAGACTTCCCCCTCGCCGCGAGATGAGGCCCGATTCCCCTGCACTGCGTGCAGAGCAATTCTGTGTTGCACATCACACATGAAAGGAGCCTTGATTTCCTTCATGGCACTCCAGAGAAACCCCAAGAACACTGTTTCAAGGATAGAGGGATCCTGAGGTCACTGTAGCAACACGAAAGAGCTCCGTGGACCAAAAATCAACTCGAGATGAGAGGTTAGTCCCTGGCTTCGACTCCAGAGGAATACCACCTTACCACAAGCACCTCAAGCGGAGGTTTCTCTCAGCTCTAGGTATGTGAGAGGGACCCTGAGTTTGCGGCCTCAAGTGGAATGGACACCGCGATGCCCTGACGCGAAATAAGGCTGGATATCCCTGCAGTGGCTTGAATGCAGGCTCGTCTTGCATCTCCCAAGATGAAAGGATGTCTGAATCCCCTGTGGAGACCACAGAGAAAGACCTAGTTCCCCACCTCATCGCGACCGGAGGCCTCACATCCTTTGAAAACTCCAGAGGTACGCGGAGATCAGTGCCTCCAAAGGAGACGATGTCTGACTCCTCGTGAAACTTGATAGGAGTCCCAGGATTCTTGTGGCACGTGGAAAGGGAACCTTGGTCTCCCGCCTCAGCTGGAGAGGCGTTCCAATTGCCCTGCCAAGCCTCGAGGAGAATCCCGAGTTGTCCCTCGCAACTAGGCAGGAGTCCTGACGTGGCTGAACAAACACGTGGGTGGAAGGGCCATCCCCGTCGTAACTCGAGAATATACCCCAGGTTCCCGCCGCAACTCGAGAAAAACCATGAGACTTCCCCCTCGTTGCGAGATGAGGCCCGATTCCCCTGTACTGCGTGCAGAGCAATTCCGTCTTGCACATCACACATGAAAGGAGCCTTGATTTCCTTCATGGCACTCCAGAGAAACCCCAAGAACACTGTTTCAAGGATAGAGGGATCCTGAGGTCACTGCAGCAACACGAAAGAACTCTGTGGACCAAAAATCAACTCGAAAAGAGAGGTTAGTCCCTGGATTCGTCTCCAGAGGAATACCACCTTACCACAAGCACCTCAAGAGGAGGCTTCTCTCAGCTCTAGGTATGTGAGAGGGACCCTGAGTTTCCGGCCTCAAGTGGAATGGACACCGCGATGCCCTGACTCGAAATAAGGCCGGATATCCCTGCAGTGACTTGAATGCAGGCTCGTCTTGCATCTCCCAGGACGAAAGGATGTCTGAATCCCCTGTGGAGACCACAGAGAAAGACCTAATTCCCCACCTCATCGCGACCGGAGGCCTCACATCCTTTGAAAACTCCAGAGGTACGTGGAGATCAGTGCCTCCAAAGGAGACGATGCCTGACTCCTCGTGAAACTTGATAGGAGTCCCAGGATACCTGTGGCACTTGGAAAGGGACACTTGGTCTCCCGCCTCAGCTGCAGAGGCGTCCCAATTGCCCTGCCAAGCCTCGAGGAGAATCCAGAGTTGTCCCTCGCAACTAGGCAGGAGTCCTGACGTCGCTGAAGAAACACGTGTGTGGAAGGGCCATCCCCGTCGTAACTCGAGAATATACCCCAGGTTCCCGCCGCAACTCGAGAAAAACCATGAGACTTCCCCCTCGCCGCGAGATGAGGCCCGATTCCCCTGCACTGCGTGCAGAGCAATTCCGTTTTGCACATCACACATGAAAGGAGCCTTGATTTCCTTGATGGCACTCCAGAGAAACCCCAAGAACACTGTTTCAAGGCTAGAGGGACCCTGAGGTCACTGTAGCAACACGAAAGAGCTCCGTGGGCCAAAAATCAACTCGAGATGAGAGGTTAGTCTTGGCTTCGACTCCAGAGGAATACCACCTTACCACAAGCACCTCAAGAGGAGGCTTCTCTCAGCTCTAGGTATGTGAGAGGGACCCTGAGTTTCCGGCCTCAAGTGGAATGGACACCGCGATGCCCTGACTCGAAATAAGGCCGGATATCCCTGCAGTGACTTCAATGCAGGCTCGTCTTGCATCTCCCAAGAAAGGATGTCTGAATCCCCTGTGGAGACCACAGAGAAAGACCTAGTTCCCCACCTCATCGCGACCGGAGGCCTCACATCCTTTGAAAACTCCAGAGGTACGCGGAGATCAGTGCCTCCAAAGGAGACGATGCCTGACTCCTCGTGAAACTTGATAGGAGTCCCAGGATTCTTGTGGCACGTGGAAAGAGACCCTTGGTCTCCCGCCTCAGCTGGAGAGGCGTTCCAATTGCCCTGCCAAGCCTCGAGGAGAATCCCGAGTTGTCCCTCGCAACTAGGCAGGAGTCCTGACGTGGCTGAACAAACACGTGGGTGGAAGGGCCATCCCCGTCGTAACTCGAGAATATACCCCAGGTTCCCGCCGCAACTCGAGAAAAACCATGAGACTTCCCCCTCGATGCGAGATGAGGCCCGATTCCCCTGTACTGCGTGCAGAGCAATTCCGTCTTGCACATCACACATGAAAGGAGCCTTGATTTCCTTGATGGCACTCCAGAGAAACCCCAAGAACACTGTTTCAAGGTTAGAGGGATCCTGAGGTCACTGTAGCAACACGAAAGAACTCTGTGGACCAAAAATCAACTCGAAAAGAGAGGTTAGTCCCTAGATTCGTCTCCAGAGGAATAACACCTTACCACAAGCACCTCAAGAGGATGCTTCTCTCAGCTCTAGGTATGTGAGAGGGACCCTGAGTTTGCGGCCTCAAGTGGAATGGACACCGCGATGCCCTGACTCGAAATAAGGCCGGATATCCCTGCAGTGACTTCAATGCAGGCTCGTCTTGCATCTCCCAGGACGAAAGGATGTCTGAATCCCCTGTGGAAAGCACAGAGAAAGACTGAGTTCCCCACCTCATCGCGACCGATAGCCTCACATCCTTTGAAAACTCCAGAGGTACGCGGAGATCAGTGCCTCCAAAGGAGACGATGCCTGACTCCTCGTGAAACTTGATAGGAGTCCCAGGATTCCTGTGGCACTTGGAAAGGGCCACTTGGTCTCCCGCCTCAGCTGGAGAGGCGTCCCAATTGCCCTGCCAAGCCTCGAGGAGAATCCAGAGTTGTCCCTCGCAACTAGGCAGGAGTCCTGACGTCGCTGAAGAAACACGTGGGTGGAAGGGCCATCCCCGTCGTAACTCGAGAATATACCCCAGGTTCCCGCCGCAACTCGAGAAAAACCATGAGACTTCCCCCTCGCCGCGAGATGAGGCCCGATTCCCCTGCACTGCGTGCAGAGCAATTCCGTGTTGCACATCACACATGAAAGGAGCCTTGATTTCCTTGATGGCACTCCAGAGAAACCCCAAGAACACTGTTTCAAGGCTAGAGGGATCCTGAGGTCACTGTAGCAACACGAAAGAGCTCCGTGGGCCAAAAATCAACTCGAGATGAGAGGTTAGTCCCTGGCTTCGACTCCAGAGGAATACCACCTTACCACAAGCACCTCAAGAGGAGGCTTCTCTCAGCTCTAGGTATGTGAGAGGGACCCTGAGTTTGCGGCCTCAAGTGGAATGGACACCGCGATGCCCTGACGCGAAATAAGGCTGGATATCCCTGCAGTGACTTGAATGCAGGCTCGTCTTGCATCTCCCAAGATGAAAGGATGTCTGAATCCCCTGTGGAGACCACAGAGAAAGACCTAGTTCCCCACCTCATCGCGACCGGAGGCCTCACATCCTTTGAAAACTCCAGAGGTACGCTGAGATCAGTGCCTCCAAAGGAGACGATGCCTGACTCCTCGTGAAACCTGATAGGAGTCCCAGGATTCCTGTGGCACGTGGAAAGGGACCCTTGGTCTCGCGCCTCAGCTGGAGAGGCGTCCCAATTGCCTTGCCAAGCCTCGAGGAGAATGCAGAGTTGTGTCTCGCAACTAGGCAAGAGTCCTGACGTGGCTGAACAAACACGTGTGTGGAAGGGCCATCCCCGTCGTAACTCGAGAATATACCCCAGGTTCCCGCCGCAACTCGAGAAAAACCATGAGACTTCCCCCTCGCCGCGAGATGAGGCCCGATTCCCCTGCACTGCGTGCAGAGCAATTCTGTGTTGCACATCACACATGAAAGGAGCCTTGATTTCCTTCATGGCACTCCAGAGAAACCCCAAGAACACTGTTTCAAGGCTAGAGGGATCCTGAGGTCACTGTAGCAACACGAAAGAGCTCTGTGGACCAAGAATCAACACGAGATGAGAGGTTAGTCCCTGGCTTCGACTCCAGAGGAATACCACCTTACCACAAGCACCTCAAGAGGAGGCTTCTCTCAGCTCTAGGTATGTGAGAGGGATCCTGAGTTTGCGGCCTCAAGTGGAATGGACACCGCGATGCCCTGACTCGAAATAAGGCCGGATATCCCTGCAGTGACTTGAATGCAGGCTCGTCTTGCTTCTCCCAAGAAGAAAGGATGTCTGAATCCCCTGTGGAGACCACAGAGAAAGACCTAGTTCCCCACCTCATCGCGACCGGAGGCCTCACATCCTTTGAAAACTCCAGAGGTACGCGGAGATCAGTGCCTCCAAAGGAGACGATGCCTGACTCCTCGTGAAACTTGATAGGAGTCCCAGGATTCTTGTGGCACGTGGAAAGAGACCCTTGGTCTCCCGCCTCAGCTGGAGAGGCGTTCCAATTGCCCTGCCAAGCCTCGAGGAGAATCCCGAGTTGTCCCTCGCAACTAGGCAGGAGTCCTGACGTGGCTGAACAAACACGTGGGTGGAAGGGCCATCCCCGTCGTAACTCGAGAATATACCCCAGGTTCCCGCCGCAACTCGAGAAAAACCATGAGACTTCCCCCTCGATGCGAGATGAGGCCCGATTCCCCTGTACTGCGTGCAGAGCAATTCGGTCTTGCACATCACACATGAAAGGAGCCTTGATTTCCTTGATGGCACTCCAGAGAAACCCCAAGAACACTGTTTCAAGGCTAGAGGGATCCTGAGGTCACTGTAGCAACACGAAAGAACTCTGTGGACCAAAAATCAACTCGAAAAGAGAGGTTAGTCCCTGGATTCGTCTCCAGAGGAATACCACCTTACCACAAGCACCTCAAGAGGAGGCTTCTCTCAGCTCTAGGTATGTGAGAGGGACCCTGAGTTTGCGGCCTCAAGTGGAATGGACACCGCGATGCCCTGACTCGAAATAAGGCCGGATATCCCTGCAGTGACTTCAATGCAGGCTCGTCTAGCATCTCCCAGGACGAAAGGATGTCTGAATCCCCTGTGGAAAGCACAGAGAAAGACTTAGTTCCCCACCTCATCGCGACCGATAGCCTCACATCCTTTGAAAACTCCAGAGGTACGCGGAGATCAGTGCCTCCAAAGGAGACGATGCCTGACTCCTCGTGAAACTTGATAGGAGTCCCAGGATTCCTGTGGCACTTGGAAAGGGCCACTTGGTCTCCCGCCTCAGCTGGAGAGGCGTCCCAATTGCCCTGCCAAGCCTCGAGGAGAATCCCGAGTTGTCTCTCGCAACTAGGCAGGAGTCCTGACGTCGCTGAAGAAACACGTGGGTGGAAGGGCCATCCCCGTCGTAACTCGAGAATATACCCCAGGTTCCCGCCGCAACTCGAGAAAAACCATGAGACTTCCCCCTCGCCGCGAGATGAGGCCCGATTCCCCTGCACTGCGTGCAGAGCAATTCCGTGTTGCACATCACACATGAAAGGAGCCTTGATTTCCTTGATGGCACTCCAGAGAAACCCCAAGAACACTGTTTCAAGGCTAGAGGGATCCTGAGGTCACTGTAGCAACACGAAAGAGCTCCGTGGGCCAAAAATCAACTCGAGATGAGAGGTTAGTCCCTGGCTTCGACTCCAGAGGAATACCACCTTACCACAAGCACCTCAAGAGGAGGCTTCTCTCAGCTCTAGGTATGTGAGAGGGACCCTGAGTTTCCGGCCTCAAGTGGAATGGACACCGCGATGCCCTGACGCGAAATAAGGCTGGATATCCCTGCAGTGACTTGAATGCAGGCTCGTCTTGCATCTCCCAAGATGAAAGGATGTCTGAATCCCCTGTGGAGACCACAGAGAAAGACCTAGTTCCCCACCTCATCGGGACCGGAGGCCTCACATCCTTTGAAAACTCCAGAGGTACGCGGAGATCAGTGCCTCCAAAGGAGACGATGTCTGACTCCTCGTGAAACTTGATAGGAGTCCCAGGATTCTTGTGGCACGTGGAAAGGGAACCTTGGTCTCCCGCCTCAGCTGGAGAGGCGTTCCAATTGCCCTGCCAAGCCTCGAGGAGAATCCCGAGTTGTCCCTCGCAACTAGGCAGGAGTCCTGACGTGGCTGAAGAAACACGTGGGTGGAAGGGCCATCCCCGTCGTAACTCGAGAATATACCCCAGGTTCCCGCCGCAACTCGAGAAAAACCATGAGACTTCCCCCTCGATGAGAGATGAGGCCCGATTCCCCTGTACTGCGTGCAGAGCAATTCCGTCTTGCACATCACACATGAAAGGAGCCTTGATTTCCTTGATGGCACTCCAGAGAAACCCCAAGAACACTGTTTCAAGGATAGAGGGATCCTGAGGTCACTGTAGCAACACGAAAGAACTCTGTGGACCAAAAATCAACTCGAAAAGAGAGGTTAGTCCCTGGATTCGTCTCCAGAGGAATACCACCTTACCACAAGCACCTCAAGAGGAGGCTTCTCTCAGCTCTAGGTATGTGAGAGGGACCCTGAGTTTGCGGCCTCAAGTGGAATGGACACCGCGATGCCCTGACTCGAAATAAGGCCGGATATCCCTGCAGTGACTTCAATGCAGGCTCGTCTTGCATCTCCCAGGACGAAAGGATGTCTGAATCCCCTGTGGAAAGCACAGAGAAAGACTTAGTTCCCCACCTCATCGCGACCGATAGCCTCATATCCTTTGAAAACTCCAGAGGTACGCGGAGATCAGTGCCTCCAAAGGAGACGATGCCTGACTCCTCGTGAAACTTGATAGGAGTCCCAGGATTCCTGTGGCACTTGGAAAGGGCCACTTGGTCTCCCGCCTCAGCTGGAGAGGCGTCCCAATTGCCCTGCCAAGCCTCGAGGAGAATCCAGAGTTGTCCCTCGCAAGTAGGCAGGAGTCCTGACGTCGCTGAAGAAACACGTGTGTGGAAGGGCCATCCCCGTCGTAACTGGAGAATATACCCCAGGTTCCCGCCGCAACTCGAGAAAAACCATGAGACTTCCCCCTCGCCGCGAGATGAGGCCCGATTCCCGTGCACTGCGTGCAGAGCAATTCCGTGTTGCACATCACACATGAAAGGAGCCTTGATTTCCTTGATGGCACTCCAGAGAAACCCCAAGAACACTGTTTCAAGGCTAGAGGGATCCTGAGGTCACTGTAGCAACACGAAAGAGCTCCGTGGGCCAAAAATCAACTCGAGATGAGAGGTTAGTCCCTGGCTTCGACTCCAGAGGAATACAACCTTACCACAAGCACCTCAAGAGGAGGCTTCTCTCAGCTCTAGGTATGTGAGAGGTACCCTGAGTTTCCGGCCTCAAGTGGAATGGACACCGCGATGCCCTGACGCGAAATAAGGCTGGATATCCCTGCAGTGACTTGAATGCAGGCTCGTCTTGCATCTCCCAAGATGAAAGGATGTCTGAATCCCCTGTGGAGACCACAGAGAAAGACCTAGTTCCCCACCTCATCGGGACCGGAGGCCTCACATCCTTTGAAAACTCCAGAGGTACGCGGAGATCAGTGCCTCCAAAGGAGACGATGTCTGACTCCTCGTGAAACTTGATAGGAGTCCCAGGATTCTTGTGGCACGTGGAAAGGGAACCTTGGTCTCCCGCCTCAGCTGGAGAGGCGTTCCAATTGCCCTGCCAAGCCTCGAGGAGAATCCCGAGTTGTCCCTCGCAACTAGGCAGGAGTCCTGACGTGGCTGAACAAACACGTGGGTGGAAGGGCCATCCCCGTCGTAACTCGAGTATATACCCCACGTTCCCGCCGCAACTCGAGAAAAACCATGAGACTTCCCCCTCGATGCGAGATGAGGCCCGATTCCCCTGTACTGCGTGCAGAGCAATTCCGTCTTGCACATCACACATGAAAGGAGCCTTGATTTCCTTGATGGCACTCCAGAGAAACCCCAAGAACACTGTTTCAAGGATAGAGGGATCCTGAGGTCACTGTAGCAACACGAAAGAACTCTGTGGACCACAAATCAACTCGAAAAGAGAGGTTAGTCCCTGGATTCGTCTCCAGAGGAATACCACCTTACCACAAGCACCTCAAGAGGAGGCTTCTCTCAGCTCTAGGTATGTGAGAGGGACCCTGAGTTTGCGGCCTCAAGTGGAATGGACACCGCGATGCCCTGACTCGAAATAAGGCCGGATATCCGTGCAGTGACTTCAATGCAGGCTCGTCTTGCATCTCCCAGGACGAAAGGATGTCTGAATCCCCTGTGGAAAGCACAGAGAAAGACTTAGTTCCCCACCTCATCGCGACCGATAGCCTCACATCCTTTGAAAACTCCAGAGGTACGCGGAGATCAGTGCCTCCGAAGGAGATGATGCCTGACTCCTCGTGAAACTT
Organism: Cervus elaphus; assembly: GCF_910594005.1. Lineage (NCBI taxonomy): Eukaryota > Metazoa > Chordata > Mammalia > Artiodactyla > Cervidae > Cervus > Cervus elaphus. The sequence continues at coordinate 6,434,162 of NC_057834.1, read as the reverse complement.
GATAGGAGTCCCAGGATTCCTGTGGCACTTGGAAAGGGACACTTGGTCTCCCGCCTCAGCTGGAGAGGCGTCCCAATTGCCCTTCCAAACATCGAGGAGAATCCAGAGTTGTCCCTCGCAACTAGGCAGGAGTCCTGACGTCGCTGAAGAAACACGTGGGTGGAAGGGCCATCCACGTCGTAACTCGAGAATATACCCCAGGTTCCCGCCGCAACTCGAGAAAAACCATGAGACTTCCCCCTCGACGCGAGATGAGGCCCGATTCCCCTGCACTGCGTGCACAGCAATTCCGTGTTGCACATCACATGAAAGGAGCCTTGATTTCCTTGATGGCACTCCAGAGAAACCCCAAGAACACTGTTTCAAGGATAGAGGGATCCTGAGGTCACTGTAGCAACACGAAAGAGCTCCGTGGGCCAAAAATCAACTCGAGATGAGAGGTTAGTCCCTGGCTTCGACTCCAGAGGAATACCACCCTACCACAAGCACCTCAAGAGGAGGCTTCTCTCAGCTCTAGGTATGTGAGAGGGACCCTGAGTTTGCGGCCTCAAGTGGAATGGACACCGCGATGCCCTGACTCGAAATAAGGCCGGATATCCCTGCAGTGACTTCAATGCAGGCTCGTCTAGCATCTCCCAGGACGAAAGGATGTCTGAATCCCCTGTGGAAAGCACAGAGAAAGACTTAGTTCCCCACCTCATCGCGACCGATAGCCTCACATCCTTTGAAAACTCCAGAGGTACGCGGAGATCAGTGCCTCCAAAGGAGACGATGCCTGACTCCTCGTGAAACTTGATAGGAGTCCCAGGATTCCTGTGGCACTTGGAAAGGGCCACTTGGTCTCCCGCCTCAGCTGGAGAGGCGTCCCAATTGCCCTGCCAAGCCTCGAGGAGAATCCCGAGTTGTCTCTCGCAACTAGGCAGGAGTCCTGACGTCGCTGAAGAAACACGTGGGTGGAAGGGCCATCCCCGTCGTAACTCGAGAATATACCCCAGGTTCCCGCCGCAACTCGAGAAAAACCATGAGACTTCCCCCTCGCCGCGAGATGAGGCCCGATTCCCCTGCACTGCGTGCAGAGCAATTCCGTGTTGCACATCACACATGAAAGGAGCCTTGATTTCCTTGATGGCACTCCAGAGAAACCCCAAGAACACTGTTTCAAGGCTAGAGGGATCCTGAGGTCACTGTAGCAACACGAAAGAGCTCCGTGGGCCAAAAATCAACTCGAGATGAGAGGTTAGTCCCTGGCTTCGACTCCAGAGGAATACCACCTTACCACAAGCACCTCAAGAGGAGGCTTCTCTCAGCTCTAGGTATGTGAGAGGGACCCTGAGTTTCCGGCCTCAAGTGGAATGGACACCGCGATGCCCTGACGCGAAATAAGGCTGGATATCCCTGCAGTGACTTGAATGCAGGCTCGTCTTGCATCTCCCAAGATGAAAGGATGTCTGAATCCCCTGTGGAGACCACAGAGAAAGACCTAGTTCCCCACCTCATCGCGACCGGAGGCCTCACATCCTTTGAAAACTCCAGAGGTACGCGGAGATCAGTGCCTCCAAAGGAGACGATGTCTGACTCCTCGTGAAACTTGATAGGAGTCCCAGGATTCTTGTGGCACGTGGAAAGGGAACCTTGGTCTCCCGCCTCAGCTGGAGAGGCGTTCCAATTGCCCTGCCAAGCCTCGAGGAGAATCCCGAGTTGTCCCTCGCAACTAGGCAGGAGTCCTGACGTGGCTGAAGAAACACGTGGGTGGAAGGGCCATCCCCGTCGTAACTCGAGAATATACCCCAGGTTCCCGCCGCAACTCGAGAAAAACCATGAGACTTCCCCCTCGATGAGAGATGAGGCCCGATTCCCCTGTACTGCGTGCAGAGCAATTCCGTCTTGCACATCACACATGAAAGGAGCCTTGATTTCCTTGATGGCACTCCAGAGAAACCCCAAGAACACTGTTTCAAGGATAGAGGGATCCTGAGGTCACTGTAGCAACACGAAAGAACTCTGTGGACCAAAAATCAACTCGAAAAGAGAGGTTAGTCCCTGGATTCGTCTCCAGAGGAATACCACCTTACCACAAGCACCTCAAGAGGAGGCTTCTCTCAGCTCTAGGTATGTGAGAGGGACCCTGAGTTTGCGGCCTCAAGTGGAATGGACACCGCGATGCCCTGACTCGAAATAAGGCCGGATATCCCTGCAGTGACTTCAATGCAGGCTCGTCTTGCATCTCCCAGGACGAAAGGATGTCTGAATCCCCTGTTGAAAGCACAGAGAAAGACTTAGTTCCCCACCTCATCGCGACCGATAGCCTCATATCCTTTGAAAACTCCAGAGGTACGCGGAGATCAGTGCCTCCAAAGGAGACGATGCCTGACTCCTCGTGAAACTTGATAGGAGTCCCAGGATTCCTGTGGCACTTGGAAAGGGCCACTTGGTCTCCCGCCTCAGCTGGAGAGGCGTCCCAATTGCCCTGCCAAGCCTCGAGGAGAATCCAGAGTTGTCCCTCGCAAGTAGGCAGGAGTCCTGACGTCGCTGAAGAAACACGTGGGTGGAAGGGCCATCCCCGTCGTAACTCGAGAATATACCCCAGGTTCCCGCCGCAACTCGAGAAAAACCATGAGACTTCCCCCTCGCCGCGAGATGAGGCCCGATTCCCCTGTACTGCGTGCAGAGCAATTCCGTCTTGCACATCACACATGAAAGGAGCCTTGATTTCCTTGATGGCACTCCAGAGAAACCCCAAGAACACTGTTTCAAGGATAGAGGGATCCTGAGGTCACTGTAGCAACACGAAAGAACTCTGTGGACCACAAATCAACTCGAAAAGAGAGGTTAGTCCCTGGATTCGTCTCCAGAGGAATACCACCTTACCACAAGCACCTCAAGAGGAGGCTTCTCTCAGCTCTAGGTATGTGAGAGGGACCCTGAGTTTGCGGCCTCAAGTGGAATGGACACCGCGATGCCCTGACTCGAAATAAGGCCGGATATCCGTGCAGTGACTTCAATGCAGGCTCGTCTTGCATCTCCCAGGACGAAAGGATGTCTGAATCCCCTGTGGAAAGCACAGAGAAAGACTTAGTTCCCCACCTCATCGCGACCGATAGCCTCACATCCTTTGAAAACTCCAGAGGTACGCGGAGATCAGTGCCTCCGAAGGAGATGATGCCTGACTCCTCGTGAAACTTGATAGGAGTCCCAGGATTCCTGTGGCACTTGGAAAGGGACACTTGGTCTCCCGCCTCAGCTGGAGAGGCGTCCCAATTGCCCTTCCAAACATCGAGGAGAATCCAGAGTTGTCCCTCGCAACTAGGCAGGAGTCCTGACGTCGCTGAAGAAACACGTGGGTGGAAGGGCCATCCACGTCGTAACTCGAGAATATACCCCAGGTTCCCGCCGCAACTCGAGAAAAACCATGAGACTTCCCCCTCGCCGCGAGATGAGGCCCGATTCCCCTGCACTGCGTGCACAGCAATTCCGTGTTGCACATCACATGAAAGGAGCCTTGATTTCCTTGATGGCACTCCAGAGAAACCCCAAGAACACTGTTTCAAGGATAGAGGGATCCTGAGGTCACTGTAGCAACACGAAAGAGCTCCGTGGGCCAAAAATCAACTCGAGATGAGAGGTTAGTCCCTGGCTTCGACTCCAGAGGAATACCACCCTACCACAAGCACCTCAAGAGGAGGCTTCTCTCAGCTCTAGGTATGTGAGAGGGACCCTGAGTTTGCGGCCTCAAGTGGAATGGACACCGCGATGCCCTGACGCGAAATAAGGCTGGATATCCCTGCAGTGACTTGAATGCAGGCTCGTCTTGCATCTCCTAAGAAGAAAGGATGTCTGAATCCCCTGTGGAGACCACAGAGAAAGACCTAGTTCCCCACCTCATCGCGACCGGAGGCCTCACATCCTTTGAAAACTCCAGAGGTACGCGGAGATAAGTGCCTCCAAAGGAGACGATGCCTGACTCCTCGTGAAACTTGATAGGAGTCCCAGGATTCTTGTGGCACGTTTAAAGGGACCCTTGGTCTCCCGCCTCAGCTGGAGAGGCGTTCCAATTGCCCTGCCAAGCCTCGAGGAGAATCCCGAGTTTTCCCTCACAACTAGGCAGGAGTCCTGACGTGGCTGAACAAACACGTGGGTGGAAGGGCCATCCCCGTCATAACTCGAGAATATACCCCAGGTTCCCGCCGCAACTCGAGAAAAACCATGAGACTTCCCCCTCAATGCGAGATGAGGCCCGATTCCCCTGTTCTGCGTGTAGAACAATTCCGTCTTGCACATCACACATGAAAGGAGCCTTGATTTCCTTGATGGCACTCCAGAGAAACCCCAAGAACACTGTTTCAAGGCTAGAGGGATCCTGAGGTCACTGTAGCAACACGAAAGAGCTTCGTGGACCAAAAATCAACTCGTGATGAGAGGTTAGTCCCTGGCTTCGACTCCAGAGGAATACCACCTTACCACAAGCACCTCAAGAGGAGGCTTCTCTCAGCTCTAGGTATGTGAGAGGGACCCTGAGTTTGCGGCCTCAAGTGGAATGGACACCGCGATGCCCTGACTTGAAATAAGGCCGGATATCCCTGCAGTGACTGGAATGCAGGCTCGTCTTGCATCTCCCAAGACGAAAGGGTGTCTGAATCCCCTGTGGAGACCACAGAGAAAGACGTAGTTCCCCACCTCATCGCGACAGGAGGCCTCAAATCCTTTGAAAACTCCAGAGGTATGCGGAGATCAGTGCCTCCAAAGGAGACGATGCCTGACTCCTCGTGAAACTTGATAGGAGACCCAGGATTTCTGTGGCACGTGGAAAGGGACCCTTGGTCTCCCGTCTCAGCTGGAGAGGCGTCCCAATTGCCCTGCAAAGCCTCGAGGAGAATCCCGAGTTGTCCCTCACAACTAGGCAGGAGTCCTGACATGGCTGATCACACACGTGTGTGGAAGGGCCATCCCCGTCGTAACTCGAGAATATACCCCAGGTTCCCGCCGCAACTCGAGAAAAACCATGAGACTTCCCCCTCGCCGCGAGATGAGGCCCGATTCCCCTGTACTGCGTGCAGAGCAATTCCGTGTTGCACATCACACATGAAAGGAGCCTTGATTTCCTTGATGGCACTCCAGAGAAACCCCAAGAACACTGTTTCAAGGATAGAGGGATCCTGAGGTCACTGTAGCAACACGAAAGAACTCTGTGGACCAAAAATCAACTCGAAAAGAGAGGTTAGTCCCTGGATTCGTCTCCAGAGGAATACCACCTTACCACAAGCACCTCAAGAGGAGGCTTCTCTCAGCTCTAGGTATGTGAGAGGGACCCTGAGTTTGCGGCCTCAAGTGGAATGGACACCGCGATGCCCTGACTCGAAATAAGGCCGGATATCCCTGCAGTGACTGGAATGCAGGCTCGTCTTGCATCTCCCAAGACGAAAGGGTGTCTGAATCCCCTGTGGAGACCACAGAGAAAGACCTAGTTCCCCACCTCATCGCGACCGGAGGCCTCACATCCTTTGAAAACTCCAGAGGTACGCGGAGATCAGTGCCTCCAAAGGAGACGATGCCTGACTCCTCGTGAAACTTGATAGGAGTCCCAGGATTCCTGTGGCACTTGGAAAGGGACCCTTGGTCTCCCGCCTCAGCTGGAGAGGCGTCCCAATTGCCTTGCCAAGCCTCGAGGAGAATCCCGAGTTGTGTCTCGCAACTAGGCAAGAGTCCTGACGTGGCTCAACAAACACGTGGGTGGAAGGGCCATCCCCGTCGTAACTCGAGAATATACCCCAGGTTCCCGCCGCAACTCGAGAAAAACCATGAGACTTCCCCCTCGCCGCGAGATGAGGCCCGATTCCCCTGCACTGCGTGCAGAGCAATTCTGTGTTGCACATCACACATGAAAGGAGCCTTGATTTCCTTCATGGCACTCCAGAGAAACCCCAAGAACACTGTTTCAAGGCTAGAGGGATCCTGAGGTCACTGTAGCAACACGAAAGAGCTCCGTGGACCAAGAATCAACACGAGATGAGAGGTTAGTCCCTGGCTTCGACTCCTGAGGAATACCACCTTACCACAAGCACCTCAAGAGGAGGCTTCTCTCAGCTCTAGGTATGTGAGAGGGACCCTGACTTTGCGGCCTCTAGTGGAATGGACACCGCGATGCCCTGACTCGAAATAAGGCCGGATATCCCTGCAGTGACTTCAATGCAGGCTCGTCTTGCATCTCCCAGGACGAAAGGATGTCTGAATCCCCTGTGGAAAGCACAGAGAAAGACTTAGTTCCCCACCTCATCGCGACCGATAGCCTCACATCCTTTGAAAACTCCAGAGGTACGCGGAGATCAGTGCCTCCAAAGGAGACGATGCCTGACTCCTCGTGAAACTTGATAGGAGTCCCAGGATTCCTGTGGCACTTGGAAAGGGACCCTTGGTCTCCCGCCTCAGCTGGAGAGGCGTCCCAATTGCCCTGCCAAGCCTCGAGGAGAATCCAGAGTCGTCCCTCGCAACTAGGCAGGAGTCCTGACGTCGCTGAAGAAACACGTGGGTGGAAGGGCCATCCCCGTCGTAACTCGAGAATATACCCCAGGTTCCCGCCGCAACTCGAGAAAAACCATGAGACTTCCCCCTCGCCACGAGATGAGGCGCGATTCCCCTGCACTGCGTGCAGAGCAATTCCGTGTTGCACATCACACATGAAAGGAGCCTTGATTTCCTTGATGGCACTCCAGAGAAACCCCAAGAACACTGTTTCAAGGCTAGAGGGATCCTGAGGTCACTGTAGCAACACGAAAGAGCTCCGTGGGCCAAAAATCAACTCGAGATGAGAGGTTAGTCCCTGGCTTCGACTCCAGAGGAATACCACCTTACCACAAGCACCTCAAGAGGAGGCTTCTCTCAGCTCTAGGGATGTGAGAGGGACCCTGAGATTGCGGCCTCAAGTGGAATGGACACCGCGATGCCCTGACGCGAAATAAGGCTGGATATCCCTGCAGTGACTTGAATGCAGGCTCGTCTTGCATCTCCCAAGATGAAAGGATGTCTGAATCCCCTGTGGAGACCACAGAGAAAGACCTAGTTCCCAACCTCATCGCGACCGGAGGCCTCACATCCTTTGAAAACTCCAGAGGTACGCGGAGATCAGTGCCTCCAAAGGAGACGATGCCTGACTCCTCGTGAAACTTGATAGGAGTCCCAGGATTCCTGTGGCACGTGGAAAGGGACCCTTGGTCTCCCGCCTCAGCTGGAGAGGCGTCCCAATTGCCTTGCCAAGCCTCGAGGAGAATCCCGAGTTGTGTCTCGCAACTAGGCAAGAGTCCTGACGTCGCTGAACAAACACGTGTGTGGAAGGGCCATTCTCGTCGTAACTCGAGAATATACCCCACGTTCCCGCCGCAACTCGAGAAAAACCATGAGACTTCCCCCTCGCCGCGAGATGAGGCCCGATTCCCCTGCACTGCGTGCAGAGCAATTTTGTGTTGCACATCACACATGAAAGGAGCCTTGATTTCCTCCATGGCACTCCAGAGCAACCCCAAGAACACTGTTTCAAGGCTAGAGGGATCTTGAGGTCACTGTAGCAACACGAAAGAGCTCCGTGGACCAAGAATCAACACGAGATGAGAGGTTAGTCCCTGGCTTCGACTCCTGAGGAAAACCACCTTACCACAAGCACCTCAAGAGGAGGCTTCTCTCAGCTCTAGGTATGTGAGAGGGACCCTGAGTTTGCGGCCTCAAGTGGAATGGACACCGCGATGCCCTGACTCGAAATAAGGCCGGATATCCCTGCAGTGACTTCAATGCAGGCTCGTCTTGCATCTCCCAGGACGAAAGGATGTCTGAATCCCCTGTGGAAAGCACAGAGAAAGACTTAGTTCCCCACCTCATCGCGACCGATAGCCTCACATCCTTTGAAAACTCCAGAGGTACGCGGAGATCAGTGCCTCCAAAGGAGACGATGCCTGACTCCTCGTGAAACTTGATAGGAGTCCCAGGATTCCTGTGGCACTTGGAAAGGGACCCTTGGTCTCCCGCCTCAGCTGGAGAGGCGTCCCAATTGCCCTGCCAAGCCTCGAGGAGAATCCAGAGTCGTCCATCGCAACTAGGCAGGAGTCCTGACGTCGCTGAAGAAACACGTGGGTGGAAGGGCCATCCCCGTCGTAACTCGAGAATATACCCCAGGTTCCCGCCGCAACTCGAGAAAAACCATGAGACTTCCCCCTCGCCACGAGATGAGGCGCGATTCCCCTGCACTGCGTGCAGAGCAATTCCGTGTTGCACATCACACATGAAAGGAGCCTTGATTTCCTTGATGGCACTCCAGAGAAACCCCAAGAACACTGTTTCAAGGCTAGAGGGATCCTGAGGTCACTGTAGCAACACGAAAGAGCTCCGTGGGCCAAAAATCAACTCGAGATGAGAGGTTAGTCCCTGGCTTCGACTCCAGAGGAATACCACCTTACCACAAGCACCTCAAGAGGAGGCTTCTCTCAGCTCTAGGGATGTGAGTGGGACCCTGAGATTGCGGCCTCAAGTGGAATGGACACCGCGATGCCCTGACGCGAAATAAGGCTGGATATCCCTGCAGTGACTTGAATGCAGGCTCGTCTTGCATCTCCCAAGATGAAAGGATGTCTGAATCCCCTGTGGAGACCACAGAGAAAGACCTAGTTCCCCACCTCATCGCGACCGGAGGCCTCACATCCTTTGAAAACTCCAGAGGTACGCGGAGATCAGTGCCTCCAAAGGAGACGATGCCTGACTCCTCGTGAAACTTGATAGGAGTCCCAGGATTCCTGTGGCACTTGGAAAGGGACACTTGGTCTCCCGCCTCAGCTGGAGAGGCGTCCCAATTGCCTTGCCAAGCCTCGAGGAGAATCCCGAGTTGTGTCTCGCAACTAGGCAAGAGTCCTGACGTGGCTGAACAAACACGTGTGTGGAAGGGCCATCCCCGTCGTAACTCGAGAATATACCCCAGGTTCCCGCCGCAACTCGAGAAAAACCATGAGACTTCCCCCTCGCCGCGAGATGAGGCCCGATTCCCCTGAACTGCGTGCAGAGCAATTCTGTGTTGCACATCACACATGAAAGGAGCCTTGATTTCCTTCATGGCACTCCAGAGCAACCCCAAGAACACTGTTTCAAGGCTAGAGGGATCCTGAGGTCACTGTAGCAACACGAAAGAGCTCCGTGGACCAAAAATCAACTCGAGATGAGAGGTTAGTCCCTGGCTTCGACTCCAGAGGAATACCACCTTACCACAAGCACCTCAAGAGGAGGCTTCTCTCAGCTCTAGGTATGTGAGAGGGACCCTGAGTTTGCGGCCTCAAGTGGAATGGACACCGCGATGCCCTGACTCGAAATAAGGCCGGATATCCCTGCAGTGACTGGAATGCAGGCTCGTCTTGCATCTCTCAAGATGAAAGGATGTGTGAATCCCCTGTGGAGACCACAGAGAAAGAACTAGTTCCCCACCTCATCGCGACCGATAGCCTCACATCCTTTGAAAACTCCAGAGGTACGCAGAGATCAGTGCCTCCAAAGGAGACGATGCCTGACTCCTCGTGAAACTTGATAGGAGACCCAGGATTCCTGTGGCACGTGGAAAGGGACCCTTAGTCTCCCGTCTCAGGTGGAGAGGGGTCCCAATTGCCCTGCAAAGAGTCGAGGAGAATCCCGAGTTGTCCCTCGCAACTAGGCAGGAGTCCTGACATGGCTGAACACACACGTGTGTGGAAGGGCCATCCCCGTCGTAACTCGAGAATATACCCCAGGTTCCCACCGCAACTCGAGAAAAACCATGAGACTTCCCCCTCGCCGCGAGATGAGGCCCGATTCCCCTGCACTGCGTGCAGAGCAATTCCGTGTTGCACATCACACATGAAAGGAGCCTTGATTTCCTTCATGGCACTCCAGAGAAACCCCAAGAACACTGTTTCAAGGCTAGAGGGATCCTGAGGTCACTGTAGCAACACGAAAGAGCTCCGTGGACCAAGAATCAACACGAGATGAGAGGTTAGTCCCTTGCTTCGACTCCTGAGGAATACCACCTTACCACAAGCACCTCAAGAGGAGGCTTCTCTCAGCTCTAGGTATGTGAGAGGGATCCTGAGTTTGCGGCCTCAAGTGGAATGGACACCGCGATGCCCTGACTCGAAATAAGGCCGGATATCCCTGCAGTGACTTGAATGCAGGCTCGTCTTGCATCTCCCAAGAAGAAAGGATGTCTGAATCCCCTGTGGAGACCACAGAGAAACACCTAGTTCCCCACCTCATCGCGACCGGAGGCCTCACATCCTTTGAAAACTCCAGAGGTACGCGGAGATCAGTGCCTCCAAAGGAGACGATGCCTGACTCCTCGTGAAACTTGATAGGAGTCCCAGGATTCTTGTGGCACGTGGAAAGGGACCCTTGGTCTCCCGCCTCAGCTGGAGAGGCGTTCCAATTGCCCTGCCAAGCCTCGAGGAGAATCCCGAGTTGTCCCTCGCAACTAGGCAGGAGTCCTGACGTGGCTGAACAAACACGTAGGTGGAAGGGCCATCCCCGTCGTAACTCGAGAATATACCCCAGGTTCCCGCCGCAACTCGAGAAAAACCATGAGACTTCCCCCTCGCTGCGAGATGAGGCCCGATTCCCCTGTACTGCGTGCAGAGCAATTCCGTCTTGCACATCACACATGAAAGGAGCCTTGATTTCCTTGATGGCACTCCAGAGAAACCCCAAGAACAGTGTTTCAAGGATAGCGGGATCCTGAGGTCACTGTAGCAACACGAAAGAACTCTGTGGACCAAAAATCAACTCGAAAAGAGGGGTTAGTCCCTGGATTCGTCTCCAGAGGAATACCACCTTACCACAAGCACCTCAAGAGGAGGCTTCTCTCAGCTCTAGGTATGTGAGAGGGACCCTGAGTTTGCGGCCTGAAGTGGAATGGACACCGCGATGCCCTGACGCGAAATAAGGCTGGATATCCCTGCAGTGACTTGAATGCAGGCTCGTCTTGCATCTCCCAAGATGAAAGGATGTCTGAATCCCCTGTGGAGACCACAGAGAAAGACCTAGTTCCCCACCTCATCGCGACCGGAGGCCTCACATCCTTTGAAAACTCCAGAGGTACGCGGAGATCAGTGCCTCCAAAGGAGACGATGCCTGACTCCTCGTGAAACTTGATAGGAGTCCCAGGATTCCTGTGGCACGTGGAAAGGGACCCTTGGTCTCCCGCCTGAGCTGGAGAGGCGTCCCAATTGCCTTGCCAAGCCTCGAGGAGAATGCCGAGTTGTGTCTCGCAACTAGGCAAGAGTCCTGACGTGGCTGAACAAACACGTGTGTGGAAGGGCCATCCCCGTCGTAACTCGAGAATATACCCCAGGTTCCCGCCGCAACTCGAGAAAAACCATGAGACTTCCCCCTCGCCGCGAGATGAGGCCCGATTCCCCTGCACTGCGTGCAGAGCAATTCTGTGTTGCACATCACACATGAAAGGAGCCTTGATTTCCTTGATGGCACTCCAGAGAAACCCCAAGAACACTGTTTCAAGGCTAGAGGGATCCTGAGGTCACTGTAGCAACACGAAAGAGCTCCGTGGACCAAAAATCAACTCGAGATGAGAGGTTAGTCCCTGGCTTCGACTCCAGAGGAATACCACCTTACCACAAGCACCTCAAGAGAAGGCTTCTCTCAGCTCTAGGTATGTGAGAGGGACCCTGAGTTTGTGGCCTCAAGTTGAATGGACACCGCGATGCCCTGACTCGAAATAAGGCCGGATATCCCTGCAGTGACTGGAATGCAGGCTCGTCTTGCATCTCCCAAGACGAAAGGGTGTCTGAATCCCCTGTGGAGACCACAGAGAAAGACCTAGTTCCCCACCTCATCGCGACAGGAGGCCTCAAATCCTTTGAAAACTCCAGAGGTATGCGGAGATCAGTGCCTCCAAAGGAGACGATGCCTGACTCCTCGTGAAACTTGATAGGAGTCCCAGGATTCCTGTGGCACGTGGAAAGGGACCCTTGGTCTCCCGCCTGAGCTGGAGAGGCGTCCCAATTGCCTTGCCAAGCCTCGAGGAGAATGCCGAGTTGTGTCTCGCAACTAGGCAAGAGTCCTGACGTGGCTGAACAAACACGTGTGTGGAAGGGCCATCCCCGTCGTAACTCGAGAATATACCCCAGGTTCCCGCCGCAACTCGAGAAAAACCATGAGACTTCCCCCTCGCCGCGAGATGAGGCCCGATTCCCCTGCACTGCGTGCAGAGCAATTCCGTGTTGCACATCACACATGAAAGGAGCCTTGATTTCCTTGATGGCACTCCAGAGAAACCCCAAGAACACTGTTTCAAGGCTAGAGGGATCCTGAGGTCACTGTAGCAACACGAAAGAGCTCCGTGGACCAAGAATCAACACGAGATGAGAGGTTAGTCCCTGGCTTCGACTCCTGAGGAATACCACCTTACCACAAGCACCTCAAGAGGACGCTTCTCTCAACTCTAGGTATGTGAGAGGGATCCTGAGTTTGCGGCCTCAAGTGGAATGGACACCGCGATGCCCTGACTCGAAATAAGGCCGGATATCCCTGCAGTGACTTGAATGCAGGCTCGTCTTGCATCTCCCAAGAAGAAAGGATGTCTGAATCCCCTGTGGAGACCACAGAGAAACACCTAGTTCCCCACCTCATCGCGACCGGAGGCCTCACATCCTTTGAAAACTCCAGAGGTACGCGGAGATCAGTGCCTCCAATGGAGACGATGCCTGACTCCTCGTGAAACTTGATAGGAGTCCCAGGATTCTTGTGGCACGTGGAAAGGGACCCTTGGTCTCCCGCCTCAGCTGGAGAGGCGTTCCAATTGCCCTGCCAAGCCTCGAGGAAAATCCCGCGTTGTCCCTCGCAACTAGGCAGGAGTCCTGACGTGGCTGAACAAACACGTGGGTGGAAGGGCCATCCCCGTCGTAACTCGAGAATATACCCCAGGTTCCCGCCGCAACTCGAGAAAAACCATGAGACTTCCCCCTCGCCGCGAGATGAGGCCCGATTCCCCTGCACTGCGTGCAGAGCAATTCTGTGTTGCACATCACACATGAAAGGAGCCTTGATTTCCTTGATGGCACTCCAGAGAAACCCCAAGAACACTGTTTCAAGGCTAGAGGGATCCTGAGGTCACTGTAGCAACACGAAAGAGCTCCGTGGACCAAAAATCAACTCGAGATGAGAGGTTAGTCCCTGGCTTCGACTCCAGAGGAATACCACCTTACCACAAGCACCTCAAGAGGAGGCTTCTCTCAGCTCTAGGTATGTGAGAGGGACCCTGAGTTTGTGGCCTCAAGTGGAATGGACACCGCGATGCCCTGACTCGAAATAAGGCCGGATATCCCTGCAGTGACTGGAATGCAGGCTCGTCTTGCATCTCCCAAGACGAAAGGGTGTCTGAATCCCCTGTGGAGACCACAGAGAAAGACCTAGTTCCCCACCTCATCGCGACAGGAGGCCTCAAATCCTTTGAAAACTCCAGAGGTATGCGGAGATCAGTGCCTCCAAAGGAGACGATGCCTGACTCCTCGTGAAACTTGATAGGAGACCCAGGATTCCCGTGGCACGTGGAAAGGGACCCTTGGTCTCCCGTCTCAGCTGGAGAGGCGTCCCAATTGCCCTGCCAAGCCTCGAGGAGAATCCCGAGTTGTCCCTCGCAACTAGGCAGGAGTCCTGACGTCGCTGAAGAAACACGTGGGTGGAAGGGCCATCCCCGTCGTAACTCGAGAATATACCCCAGGTTCCCGCCGCAACTCGAGAAAAACCATGAGACTTCCCCCTCGCCGCGAGATGAGGCCCGATTCCCCTGCACTGCGTGCAGAGCAATTCCGTGTTGCACATCACACATGAAAGGAGCCTTGATTTCCTTGATGACACTCCAGAGAAACCCCAAGAACACTGTTTCAAGGCTAGAGGGATCCTGAGGTCACTGTAGCAACACCAAAGAGCTCCGGGGACCAAGAATCAACACGAGATGAGAGGTTAGTCCCTGGATTCGACTCCTGAGGAATACCACCTTACCACAAGCACCTCAAGAGGAGGCTTCTCTCAGCTCTAGGTATGTGAGAGGGATCCTGAGTTTGCGGCCTCAAGTGGAATGGACACCGCGATGCCCTGACTCGAAATAAGGCCGGATATCCCTGCAGTGACTTCAATGCAGGCTCGTCTTGCATCTCCCAGGACGAAAGGATGTCTGAATCCCCTGTGGAAAGCACAGAGAAAGACTTAGTTCCCCACCTCATCGCGACCGATAGCCTCACGTCCTTTGAAAACTCCAGAGGTACGCGGAGATCAGTGCCTCCAAAGGAGACGATGCCTGACTTCTCGTGAAACTTGATAGGAGTCCCAGGATTCCTGTGGCACTTGGAAAGGGAAACTTGGTCTCCCGCCTCAGCTGGAGAGGCGTCCCAATTGCCCTGCCAAGCCTCGAGGAGAATCCCGAGTTGTCCCTCGCAACTAGGCAGGAGTCCTGACGTCGCTGAAGAAACACGTGGGTGGAAGGGCCATCCCCGTCGTAACTCGAGAATATACCCCAGGTTCCCGCCGCAACTCGAGAAAAACCATGAGACTTCCCCCTCGCTGCGAGATGAGGCCCGATTCCCCTGCACTGCGTGCAGAGCAATTCCGTGTTGCACATCACACATGAAAGGAGCCTTGATTTCCTTGATGGCACTCCAGAGAAACCCCAAGAACACTGTTTCAAGGATAGAGGGATCCTGAGGTCACTGTAGCAACACGAAAGAGCTCCGTGGGCCAAAAATCAACACGAGATGAGAGGTTAGTACCTGGCTTCGACTCCTGAGGAATACCACCTTACCACAAGCACCTCAAGAGGACGCTTCTCTCAACTCTAGGTATGTGAGAGGGATCCTGAGTTTGCGGCCTCAAGTGGAATGGACACCGCGATGCCCTGACTCGAAATAAGGCCGGATATCCCTGCAGTGACTTGAATGCAGGCTCGTCTTGCATCTCCCAAGAAGAAAGGATGTCTAAATCCCCTGTGGAGACCACAGAGAAACACCTAGTTCCCCACCTCATCGCGACCGGAGGCCTCACATCCTTTGAAAACTCCAGAGGTACGCGGAGATCAGTGCCTCCAATGGAGACGATGCCTGACTCCTCGTGAAACTTGATAGGAGTCCCAGGATTCTTGTGGCACGTGGAAAGGGACCCTTGGTCTCCCGCCTCAGCTGGAGAGGCGTTCCAATTGCCCTGCCAAGCCTCGAGGAAAATCCCGCGTTGTCCCTCGCAACTAGGCAGGAGTCCTGACGTGGCTGAACAAACACGTGGGTGGAAGGACCATCCCCGTCGTAACTCGAGAATATACCCCAGGTTCCCGCCGCAACTCGAGAAAAACCATGAGACTTCCCCCTCGCCGCGAGATGAGGCCCGATTCCCCTGCACTGCGTGCAGAGCAATTCTGTGTTGCACATCACACATGAAAGGAGCCTTGATTTCCTTGATGGCACTCCAGAGAAACCCCAAGAACACTGTTTCAAGGCTAGAGGGATCCTGAGGTCACTGTAGCAACACGAAAGAGCTCCGTGGACCAAAAATCAACTCGAGATGAGAGGTTAGTCCCTGGCTTCGACTCCAGAGGAATACCACCTTACCACAAGCACCTCAAGAGGAGGCTTCTCTCAGCTCTAGGTATGTGAGAGGGACCCTGAGTTTGTGGCCTCAAGTGGAATGGACACCGCGATGCCCTGACTCGAAATAAGGCCGGATATCCCTGCAGTGACTGGAATGCAGGCTCGTCTTGCATCTCCCAAGACGAAAGGGTGTCTGAATCCCCTGTGGAGACCACAGAGAAAGACCTAGTTCCCCACCTCATCGCGACAGGAGGCCTCAAATCCTTTGAAAACTCCAGAGGTATGCGGAGATCAGTGCCTCCAAAGGAGACGATGCCTGACTCCTCGTGAAACTTGATAGGAGACCCAGGATTCCCGTGGCACGTGGAAAGGGACCCTTGGTCTCCCGTCTCAGCTGGAGAGGCGTCCCAATTGCCCTGCCAAGCCTTGAGGAGAATCCCGAGTTGTCCCTCGCAACTAGGCAGGAGTCCTGACGTCGCTGAAGAAACACGTGGGTGGAAGGGCCATCCCCGTCGTAACTCGAGAATATACCCCAGGTTCCCGCCGCAACTCGAGAAAAACCATGAGACTTCCCCCTCGCCGCGAGATGAGGCCCGATTCCCCTGCACTGCGTGCAGAGCAATTCCGTGTTGCACATCACACATGAAAGGAGCCTTGATTTCCTTGATGACACTCCAGAGAAACCCCAAGAACACTGTTTCAAGGCTAGAGGGATCCTGAGGTCACTGTAGCAACACCAAAGAGCTCCGGGGACCAAGAATCAACACGAGATGAGAGGTTAGTCCCTGGATTCGACTCCTGAGGAATACCACCTTACCACAAGCACCTCAAGAGGAGGCTTCTCTCAGCTCTAGGTATGTGAGAGGGATCCTGAGTTTGCGGCCTCAAGTGGAATGGACACCGCGATGCCCTGACTCGAAATAAGGCCGGATATCCCTGCAGTGACTTCAATGCAGGCTCGTCTTGCATCTCCCAGGACGAAAGGATGTCTGAATCCCCTGTGGAAAGCACAGAGAAAGACTTAGTTCCCCACCTCATCGCGACCGATAGCCTCACGTCCTTTGAAAACTCCAGAGGTACGCGGAGATCAGTGCCTCCAAAGGAGACGATGCCTGACTTCTCGTGAAACTTGATAGGAGTCCCAGGATTCCTGTGGCACTTGGAAAGGGAAACTTGGTCTCCCGCCTCAGCTGGAGAGGCGTCCCAATTGCCCTGCCAAGCCTCGAGGAGAATCCCGAGTTGTCCCTCGCAACTAGGCAGGAGTCCTGACGTCGCTGAAGAAACACGTGGGTGGAAGGGCCATCCCCGTCGTAACTCGAGAATATACCCCAGGTTCCCGCCGCAACTCGAGAAAAACCATGAGACTTCCCCCTCGCTGCGAGATGAGGCCCGATTCCCCTGCACTGCGTGCAGAGCAATTCCGTGTTGCACATCACACATGAAAGGAGCCTTGATTTCCTTGATGGCACTCCAGAGAAACCCCAAGAACACTGTTTCAAGGATAGAGGGATCCTGAGGTCACTGTAGCAACACGAAAGAGCTCCGTGGGCCAAAAATCAACTCGAGATGAGAGGTTAGTCCCTGGCTTCGACTCCTGAGGAATACCACCTTACTACAAGCACCTCAAGAGGAGGCTTCTCTCAGCTCTAGGTATGTGAGAGGGACCCTGAGTTTGCGGCCTCAAGTGGAATGGACACCGCGATGCCCTGACGCGAAATAAGGCTGGATATCCCTGCAGTGACTTGAATGCAGGCTCATCTTGCATCTCCCAAGAAGAAAGGATGTCTGAATCCCCTGTGGAGACCACAGAGAAAGACCTAGTTCCCCACTTCATCGCGACCGGAGGCCTCACATCCTTTGAAAACTCCAGATGTACGGGGAGATCAGTGCCTCCAAAGGAGACGATGCCTGACTCCTCGTGAAACTTGATAGGAGTCCCAGGATTCCTGTGGCACGTGGAAAGGGACACTTGGTCTCCCGCCTCAGCTGGAGAGGCGTCCCAATTGCCTTGCCAAGCCTCGAGGAGAATCCCGAGTTGTGTCTCGCAACTAGGCAAGAGTCCTGACGTGGCTGAACAAACACGTGTGTGGAAGGGCCATCACCGTCGTAACTCGAGAATATACCCCAGGTTCCCGCCGCAACTCGAGAAAAACCATGAGACTTCCCCTCGCCGCGAGATGAGGCCCGATTCCCCTGCACTGCGTGCAGAGCAATTCTGTGTTGCACATCACACATAAAAGGAGCCTTGATTTCCTTGATGGCACTCCAGAGAAACCCCAAGAACACTGTTTCAAGGCTAGAGGGATCCTGAGGTCACTGTAGCAACACGAAAGAGCTCCGTGGACCAAAAATCAACTCGAGATGAGAGGTTAGTCCCTGGCTTCGACTCCAGAGGAATACCACCTTACCACAAGCACCTCAAGAGGAGGCTTCTCTCAGCTCTAGGTATGTGAGAGGGACCCTGAGTTTGCGGCCTCAAGTGGAATGGACACCGCGATGCCCTGACTCGAAATAAGGCCGGATATCCCTGCAGTGACTGGAATGCAGGCTCGTCTTGCATCTCCCAAGACGAAAGGGTGTCTGAATCCCCTGTGGAGACCACAGAGAAAGACCTAGTTCCCCACCTCATCGCGACAGGAGGCCTCAAATCCTTTGAAAACTCCAGAGGTACGCGGAGATCAGTGCCTCCAAAGGAGAGGATGCCTGACTCCTCGTGAAACTTGATAGGAGACCCAGGATTCCTGTGGCACGTGGAAAGGGACCCTTGGTCTCCCGTCTCAGCTGGAGAGGCGTCCCAATTGCCCTGCCAAGCCTCGAGGAGAATCCCGAGTTGTCCCTCGCAACTAGGCAGGAGTCCTGACGTCGCTGAAGAAACACGTGGGTGGAAGGGCCATCCCCGTCGTAACTCGAGAATATACCCCAGGTTCCCGCCGCAACTCGAGAAAAACCATGAGACTTCCCCCTCGATGCGAGATGAGGCCCGATTCCCCTGTACTGCGTGCAGAGCAATTCCGTCTTGCACATCACACATGAAAGGAGCCTTGATTTCCTAAATGGCACTCCAGAGAAACCCCAAGAACACTGTTTCAAGGATAGAGGGATCCAGAGGTCACTGTAGCAACACGAAAGAACTCTGTGGACCAAAAATCAACTCGAAAAGAGAGGTTAGTCCCTGGATTCGTCTCCAGAGGAATACCACCTTACCACAAGCACCTCAAGAGGAGGCTTCTCTCAGCTCTAGGTATGTGAGAGGGACCCTGAGTTTGCGGCCTCAAGTGGAATGGACACCGCGATGCCCTGACTAGAAATAAGGCCGGATATCCTTGCAGTGACTTCAATGCAGGCTCGTCTTGCATCTCCCAGGACGAAAGGATGTCTGAATCCCCTGTGGAAAGCACAGAGAAAGACTTAGTTCCCCACCTCATCCCGACCGATAGCCTCACATCCTTTGAAAACTCCAGAGGTACGCGGAGATCAGTGCCTCCAAAGGAGACGATGCCTGACTTCTCGTGAAACTTGATAGGAGTCCCAGGATTCCTGTGGCACTTGGAAAGGGAAACTTGGTCTCCCGCCTCAGCTGGAGAGGCGTCCCAATTGCCCTGCCAAGCCTCGAGGAGAATCCAGAGTTGTCCCTCGCAACTAGGCAGGAGTCCTGACGTTGCTGAAGAAACACGTGGGTGGAAGGGCCATCCCCGTCGTAACTCGAGAATATACCCAAGGTTCCCGCCGCAACTCGAGAAAAACCATGAGACTTCCCCCTCGCTGCGAGTTGAGGCCCGATTCCCCTGCACTGCGTGCAGAGCAATTCCGTGTTGCACATCACACATGAAAGGAGCCTTGATTTCCTTGATGGCACTCCAGAGAAACCCCAAGAACACTGTTTCAAGGCTAGAGGGATCCTGAGGTCACTGTAGCAACACGAAAGAGCTCCGTGGCCAAAAATCAACTCGAGATGAGAGGTTAGTCCCTGGCTTCGACTCCAGAGGAATACCACCTTACCACAAGCACTTCAAGAGGAGGCTTCTCTCAGCTCTAGGTATGTGAGAGGGACCCTGAGTTTGCGGCCTCAAGTGGAATGGACACCGTGATGCCCTGACTCGAAATAAGGCCGGATATCCCTGCAGTGACTTGAATGCAGGCTCGTCTTGCATCTCCCAAGACGAAAGGGTGTCTGAATCCCCTGTGGAGACCACAGAGAAAGACCTAGTTCCCCACCTCATCGCGACAGGAGGCCTCAAATCCTTTGAAAACTCCAGAGGTATGCGGAGATCAGTGCCTCCAAAGGAGACGATGCCTGACTCCTCGTGAAACTTGATAGGAGACCCAGGATTCCTGTGGCACGTGGAAAGGGACCCTTGGTCTCCCGTCTCAGCGGGAGAGGCGTCCCAATTGCCCTGCAAAGCCTCGAGGAGAATCCCGAGTTGTCCCTCGCAACTAGGCAGGAGTCCTGACATGGCTGAACACACACGTGTGTGGAAGGGCCATCCCCGTCGTAACTCGAGAATATACCCCAGGTTCCCGCCACAACTCGAGAAAAACCATGAGACTTCCCCTTCTCCGCGAAATGAGGCCCGATTCCCCTGCACTGCGTGCAGAGCAATTCCGTCTTGCACATCACACATGAAAGGAGCCTTGATTTCCTTGATGGCACTCCAGAGAAACCCCAAGAACACTGTTTCAAGGATAGAGGGATCCTGAGGTCACTGTAGCAACATGAAAGAACTCTGTGGACCGAAAGTCAACTCGAAAAGAGAGGTTAGTCCCTGGATTCGTCTCCAGAGGAATACCACCTTACCAAAAGCACCTCAAGAGGAGGCTTCTCTCAGCTCTAGGTATGTGAGAGGGACCCTGAGTTTGCGGCCTCAAGTGGAATGGACACCGCGATGCCCTGACTCGAAATAAGGCCGGATATCCCTGCAGTGACTGGAATGCAGGCTCGTCTTGCATCTCCCAAGACGAAAGGATGTCTGAATCCCCTGTGGAAAGCACAGAGAAAGACTTAGTTCCCCACCTCATCGCGACCGATAGCCTCACATCCTTTGAAAACTCCAGAGGTACGCGGAGATCAGTGCCTCCAAAGGAGACGATGCCTGACTCCTCGTGAAACTTGATAGGAGTCCCAGGATTCCTGTGGCACTTCGAAAGGGACACTTGGTCTCCCGCCTCAGCTGGAGAGGCGTCCCAATTGCCCTGCCAAGCCTCGAGGAGAATCCAGAGTTGTCCCTCACAACTAGGCAGGAGTCCTGACGTCGCTGAAGAAACACGTGGGTGGAAGGGCCATCCCCGTCGGAACTCGAGAATATACCCCAGGTTCCCGCCGCAACTCGAGAAAAACCATGAGACTTCCCCCTCGCCGCGAGATGAGGCCCGATTCCCCTGCACTGCGTGCAGAGCAATTCCGTGTTGCACATCACACATGAAAGGAGCCTTGATTTCCTTCATGGCACTCCAGAGAAACCCCAAGAACACTGTTTCAAGGCTAGAGGGATGCTGAGGTCACTGTAGCAACACGAAAGAGCTCCGCGGGCCAAAAATCAACTCGAGATGAGAGGTTAGTCCCTGGCTTCGACTCCAGAGGAATACCACCTTACCACAAGCACCTCAAGAGGAGGCTTCTCTCAGCTCTAGGTATGTGAGATGGACCCTGAGTTTGCGGCCTCAAGTGGAATGGACACCGCGATGCCCTGACGCGAAATAAGGCTGGATATCCCTGCAGTGACTTGAATGCAGGCTCGTCTTGCATCTCCCAAGATGAAAGGATGTCTGAATCCCCTGTGGAGACCACAGAGAAAGACCTAGTTCCCCACCTCATCGCGACCGGAGGCCTCACATCCTTTGAAAACTCCAGAGGTACGCGGAGATCAGTGCCTCCAAAGGAAACGATGCCTGAGTCCTCGTGAAACTTGATAGGAGTCCCAGGATTCCTGTGGCACGTGGAAAGGGACCCTTGGTCTCCCGCCTCAGCTGGAGAGGCGTCCCAATTGCCTTGCCAAGCCTCGAGGAGAATCCCGAGTTGTGTCTCGCAACTAGGCAAGAGTCCTGACGTGGCTGAACAATCACGTGTGTGGAAGGGCCATCCCCGTCGTAACTCGAGAATATACCCCAGGTTCCCGCCGCAATTCGAGAAAAACCATGAGACTTCCCCCTCGCCGCGAGATGAGGCCCGATTCTCCTGCACTGCGTGCAGAGCAATTCTGTGTTGCACATCACACATGAAAGGAGCCTTGATTTCCTTCATGGCACTCCAGAGAAACCCCAAGAACACTGTTTCAAGGCTAGAGGGATCCTGAGGTCACTGTAGCAACACGAAAGAGCTCCGTGGACCAAAAATCAACTCGAGATGAGAGGTTAGTCCCTGGCTTCGACTCCAGAGGAATACCACCTTACCACAAGCACCTCAAGAGGAGGCTTCTCTCAGCTCTAGGTATGTGAGAGGGACCCTGAGTTTGCGGCCTCAAGTGGAATGGACACCGCGATGCCCTGATGCGAAATAAGGCTGGATATCCCTGCAGTGACTTGAATGCAGGCTCGTCTTGCATCTCCCAAGATGAAAGGATGTCTGAATCCCCTGTGGAGACCACAGAGAAAGACCTA
This sequence comes from Cervus elaphus, assembly GCF_910594005.1. Classification (NCBI taxonomy): domain Eukaryota; kingdom Metazoa; phylum Chordata; class Mammalia; order Artiodactyla; family Cervidae; genus Cervus; species Cervus elaphus. The sequence goes on along the minus strand of NC_057834.1, from coordinate 6,411,987 downwards.
GTTCCCCACCTCATCGCGACCGATAGCCTCACATCCTTTGAAAACTCCAGAGGTACGCGGAGATCAGTGCCTCCAAAGGAGACGATGCCTGACTCCTCGTGAAACTTGATAGGAGTCCCAGGATTCCTGTGGCACGTGGAAAGGGACCCTTGGTCTCCCGCCTCAGCTGGAGAGGCGTCCCAATTGCCTTGCCAAGCCTCGAGGAGAATCCCGAGTTGTGTCTCGCAACTAGGCAGGAGTCCTGACGTCGCTGAAGAAACACGTGGGTGGAAGGGCCATCCCCGTCGTAACTCGAGAATATACTCCAGGTTCCCGCCGCAACTCGAGAAAAACCATGAGACTTCCCCCTCGCTGCGAGATGAGGCCCGATTCCCCTGCACTGCGTGCAGAGCAATTCCGTGTTGCACATCACACATGAAAGGAGCCTTGATTTCCTTGATGGCACTCCAGAGAAACCCCAAGAACACTGTTTCAAGGCTAGAGGGATCCTGAGGTCACTGTAGCAACACGAAAGAGCTCCGTGGACCAAGAATCAACACGAGATGAGAGGTTAGTCCCTGGCTTCGACTCGTGAGGAATACCACCTTACCACAAGCACCTCAAGAGGAGGCTTCTCTCAGCTCTAGGTATGTGAGAGGGATCCTGAGTTTGCGGCCTCAAGTGGAATGGACACCGCGATGCCTTGACTCGAAATAAGGCCAGATATCCCTGCAGTGACTTGAATGCAGGCTCGTCTTGCATCTCCCAAGAAGAAAGGATGTCTGAATCCCCTGTGGAGACCACAGAGAAACACCTAGTTCCCCACCTCATCACGACCGGAGGCCTCACATCCTTTGAAAACTCCAGAGGTATGCCGAGATCAGTGCCTCCAAAGGAGACGATGCCTGACTCCTCGTGAAACTTGATAGGAGTCCCAGGATTCTTGTGGCACGTGGAAAGGGATCCTTGGTCTCCCGCCTCAGCTGGAGAGGCGTCCCAATTGCCCTGCCAAGCCTCGAGGAGAATCCCGAGTTGTCCCTCGCAACTAGGCAGGAGTCCTAACGTGGCTGAAGAAACACGTGGGTGGAAGGGCCATCCCCGTCGTAACTCGAGAATATACCGCAGGTTCCCGCCGCAACTCGAGAAAAACCATGAGACTTCCCCCTCGATGCGAGATGAGGCCCGATTCCCCTGTACTGCGTGCAGAGCAATTCCGTCTTGCACATCACACATGAAAGGAGCCTTGATTTCCTAGATGGCACTCCAGAGAAACCCCAAGAACACTGTTTCAAGGCTAGAGGGATCCTGAGGTCACTGTAGCAACACGAAAGAACTCTGTGGACCAAAAATCAACTCGAAAAGAGAGGTTAGTCCCTGGATTCGTCCCCAGAGGAATACCACCTTACCACAAGCACCTCAAGAGGAGGCTTCTCTCAGCTCTAGGTATGTGAGAGGGACCCTGAGTTTGCGGCCTCAAGTGGAATGGACACCGCGATGCCCTGACTTGAAATAAGGCCGGATATCCCTGCAGTGACTTCAATGCAGGCTCGTCTTGCATCTCCCAGGACGAAAGGATGTCTGAATCCCCTGTGGAAAGCACAGAGAAAGACTTAGTTCCCCACCTCATCGCGACCGATAGCCTCACATCCTTTGAAAACTCCAGAGGTACGCGGAGATCAGTGCCTCCAAAGGAGACGATGCCTGACTCCTCGTGAAACTTGATAGGAGTCCCAGGATTCCTGTGGCACGTGGAAAGGGACACTTGGTCTCCCGCCTCAGCTGGAGAGGCGTCCCAATTGCCCTGCCAAGCCTCGAGGAGAATCCAGAGTTGTCCCTCGCAACTAGGCAGGAGTCCTGACGTCGCTGAAGAAACACGTGGGTGGAAGGGCCATCCCCGTCGTAACTCGAGAATATACCCCAGGTTCCCGCCGCAACTCGAGAAAAACCGAGACTTCCCCCTCGCCGCGAGATGAGGCCCGATTCCCCTGCACTGCGTGCAGAGCAATTCCGTGTTGCACATCACACATGAAAGGAGCGTTGATTTCCTTGATGGCACTCCAGAGAAACCCCAAGAACACTGTTTCAAGGCTAGAGGGATCCTGAGGTCACTGTAGCAACACGAAAGAGCTCCGTGGGCCAAAAATCAACTCGAGATGAGAGGTTAGTCCCTGGCTTCGACTCCAGAGGAATACCACCTTACCACAAGCACCTCAAGAGGAGGCTATTCTCAGCTCTAGGTATGTGAGAGGGACCCTGAGTTTGCGGCCTCAAGTGGAATGGACACCGCGATGCCCTGACGCGAAATAAGGCTGGATATCCCTGCAGTGACTTGAATGCAGGCTCGTCTTGCATCTCCCAAGATGAAAGGATGTCTGAATCCCCTGTGGAGACCACAGAGAAAGACCTAGTTCCCCACCTCATCGCGACCGGAGGCCTCACATCCTTTGAAAACTCCAGAGGTACGCGGAGATCAGTGCCTCCAAAGGAGACGATGCCTGACTCCTCGTGAAACTTGATAGGAGTCCCAGGATTCCTGTGGCACGTGGAAAGGGACCCTTGGTCTCCTGCCTCAGCTGGAGAGGCGTCCCAATTGCCTTGCCAAGCCTCGAGGAGAATCCCGAGTTGTGTCTCGCAACTAGGCAAGAGTCCTGACGTGGCTGAACAAACACGTGTGTGGAAGGGCCATCCCCGTCGTAACTCGAGAATATACCCCAGGTTCCCGCCACAACTCGAGAAAAACCATGAGACTTCCCCTTCTCCGCGAAATGAGGCCCGATTCCCCTGCACTGCGTGCAGAGCAATTCCGTCTTGCACATCACACATGAAAGGAGCCTTGATTTCCTTGATGGCACTCCAGAGAAACCCCAAGAACACTGTTTCAAGGATAGAGGGATCCTGAGGTCACTGTAGCAACATGAAAGAACTCTGTGGACCGAAAGTCAACTCGAAAAGAGAGGTTAGTCCCTGGATTCGTCTCCAGAGGAATACCACCTTACCAAAAGCACCTCAAGAGGAGGCTTCTCTCAGCTCTAGGTATGTGAGAGGGACCCTGAGTTTGCGGCCTCAAGTGGAATGGACACCGCGATGCCCTGACTCGAAATAAGGCCGGATATCCCTGCAGTGACTGGAATGCAGGCTCGTCTTGCATCTCCCAAGACGAAAGGATGTCTGAATCCCCTGTGGAAAGCACAGAGAAAGACTTAGTTCCCCACCTCATCGCGACCGATAGCCTCACATCCTTTGAAAACTCCAGAGGTACGCGGAGATCAGTGCCTCCAAAGGAGACGATGCCTGACTCCTCGTGAAACTTGATAGGAGTCCCAGGATTCCTGTGGCACTTCGAAAGGGACACTTGGTCTCCCGCCTCAGCTGGAGAGGCGTCCCAATTGCCCTGCCAAGCCTCGAGGAGAATCCAGAGTTGTCCCTCACAACTAGGCAGGAGTCCTGACGTCGCTGAAGAAACACGTGGGTGGAAGGGCCATCCCCGTCGGAACTCGAGAATATACCCCAGGTTCCCGCCGCAACTCGAGAAAAACCATGAGACTTCCCCCTCGCCGCGAGATGAGGCCCGATTCCCCTGCACTGCGTGCAGAGCAATTCCGTGTTGCACATCACACATGAAAGGAGCCTTGATTTCCTTCATGGCACTCCAGAGAAACCCCAAGAACACTGTTTCAAGGCTAGAGGGATGCTGAGGTCACTGTAGCAACACGAAAGAGCTCCGCGGGCCAAAAATCAACTCGAGATGAGAGGTTAGTCCCTGGCTTCGACTCCAGAGGAATACCACCTTACCACAAGCACCTCAAGAGGAGGCTTCTCTCAGCTCTAGGTATGTGAGATGGACCCTGAGTTTGCGGCCTCAAGTGGAATGGACACCGCGATGCCCTGACGCGAAATAAGGCTGGATATCCCTGCAGTGACTTGAATGCAGGCTCGTCTTGCATCTCCCAAGATGAAAGGATGTCTGAATCCCCTGTGGAGACCACAGAGAAAGACCTAGTTCCCCACCTCATCGCGACCGGAGGCCTCACATCCTTTGAAAACTCCAGAGGTACGCGGAGATCAGTGCCTCCAAAGGAAACGATGCCTGAGTCCTCGTGAAACTTGATAGGAGTCCCAGGATTCCTGTGGCACGTGGAAAGGGACCCTTGGTCTCCCGCCTCAGCTGGAGAGGCGTCCCAATTGCCTTGCCAAGCCTCGAGGAGAATCCCGAGTTGTGTCTCGCAACTAGGCAAGAGTCCTGACGTGGCTGAACAATCACGTGTGTGGAAGGGCCATCCCCGTCGTAACTCGAGAATATACCCCAGGTTCCCGCCGCAATTCGAGAAAAACCATGAGACTTCCCCCTCGCCGCGAGATGAGGCCCGATTCTCCTGCACTGCGTGCAGAGCAATTCTGTGTTGCACATCACACATGAAAGGAGCCTTGATTTCCTTCATGGCACTCCAGAGAAACCCCAAGAACACTGTTTCAAGGCTAGAGGGATCCTGAGGTCACTGTAGCAACACGAAAGAGCTCCGTGGACCAAAAATCAACTCGAGATGAGAGGTTAGTCCCTGGCTTCGACTCCAGAGGAATACCACCTTACCACAAGCACCTCAAGAGGAGGCTTCTCTCAGCTCTAGGTATGTGAGAGGGACCCTGAGTTTGCGGCCTCAAGTGGAATGGACACCGCGATGCCCTGATGCGAAATAAGGCTGGATATCCCTGCAGTGACTTGAATGCAGGCTCGTCTTGCATCTCCCAAGATGAAAGGATGTCTGAATCCCCTGTGGAGACCACAGAGAAAGACCTAGTTCCCCACCTCATCGCGACCGATAGCCTCACATCCTTTGAAAACTCCAGAGGTACGCGGAGATCAGTGCCTCCAAAGGAGACGATGCCTGACTCCTCGTGAAACTTGATAGGAGTCCCAGGATTCCTGTGGCACGTGGAAAGGGACCCTTGGTCTCCCGCCTCAGCTGGAGAGGCGTCCCAATTGCCTTGCCAAGCCTCGAGGAGAATCCCGAGTTGTGTCTCGCAACTAGGCAGGAGTCCTGACGTCGCTGAAGAAACACGTGGGTGGAAGGGCCATCCCCGTCGTAACTCGAGAATATACTCCAGGTTCCCGCCGCAACTCGAGAAAAACCATGAGACTTCCCCCTCGCTGCGAGATGAGGCCCGATTCCCCTGCACTGCGTGCAGAGCAATTCCGTGTTGCACATCACACATGAAAGGAGCCTTGATTTCCTTGATGGCACTCCAGAGAAACCCCAAGAACACTGTTTCAAGGCTAGAGGGATCCTGAGGTCACTGTAGCAACACGAAAGAGCTCCGTGGACCAAGAATCAACACGAGATGAGAGGTTAGTCCCTGGCTTCGACTCGTGAGGAATACCACCTTACCACAAGCACCTCAAGAGGAGGCTTCTCTCAGCTCTAGGTATGTGAGAGGGATCCTGAGTTTGCGGCCTCAAGTGGAATGGACACCGCGATGCCTTGACTCGAAATAAGGCCAGATATCCCTGCAGTGACTTGAATGCAGGCTCGTCTTGCATCTCCCAAGAAGAAAGGATGTCTGAATCCCCTGTGGAGACCACAGAGAAACACCTAGTTCCCCACCTCATCACGACCGGAGGCCTCACATCCTTTGAAAACTCCAGAGGTATGCCGAGATCAGTGCCTCCAAAGGAGACGATGCCTGACTCCTCGTGAAACTTGATAGGAGTCCCAGGATTCTTGTGGCACGTGGAAAGGGATCCTTGGTCTCCCGCCTCAGCTGGAGAGGCGTCCCAATTGCCCTGCCAAGCCTCGAGGAGAATCCCGAGTTGTCCCTCGCAACTAGGCAGGAGTCCTAACGTGGCTGAAGAAACACGTGGGTGGAAGGGCCATCCCCGTCGTAACTCGAGAATATACCGCAGGTTCCCGCCGCAACTCGAGAAAAACCATGAGACTTCCCCCTCGATGCGAGATGAGGCCCGATTCCCCTGTACTGCGTGCAGAGCAATTCCGTCTTGCACATCACACATGAAAGGAGCCTTGATTTCCTAGATGGCACTCCAGAGAAACCCCAAGAACACTGTTTCAAGGCTAGAGGGATCCTGAGGTCACTGTAGCAACACGAAAGAACTCTGTGGACCAAAAATCAACTCGAAAAGAGAGGTTAGTCCCTGGATTCGTCCCCAGAGGAATACCACCTTACCACAAGCACCTCAAGAGGAGGCTTCTCTCAGCTCTAGGTATGTGAGAGGGACCCTGAGTTTGCGGCCTCAAGTGGAATGGACACCGCGATGCCCTGACTTGAAATAAGGCCGGATATCCCTGCAGTGACTTCAATGCAGGCTCGTCTTGCATCTCCCAGGACGAAAGGATGTCTGAATCCCCTGTGGAAAGCACAGAGAAAGACTTAGTTCCCCACCTCATCGCGACCGATAGCCTCACATCCTTTGAAAACTCCAGAGGTACGCGGAGATCAGTGCCTCCAAAGGAGACGATGCCTGACTCCTCGTGAAACTTGATAGGAGTCCCAGGATTCCTGTGGCACGTGGAAAGGGACACTTGGTCTCCCGCCTCAGCTGGAGAGGCGTCCCAATTGCCCTGCCAAGCCTCGAGGAGAATCCAGAGTTGTCCCTCGCAACTAGGCAGGAGTCCTGACGTCGCTGAAGAAACACGTGGGTGGAAGGGCCATCCCCGTCGTAACTCGAGAATATACCCCAGGTTCCCGCCGCAACTCGAGAAAAACCGAGACTTCCCCCTCGCCGCGAGATGAGGCCCGATTCCCCTGCACTGCGTGCAGAGCAATTCCGTGTTGCACATCACACATGAAAGGAGCGTTGATTTCCTTGATGGCACTCCAGAGAAACCCCAAGAACACTGTTTCAAGGCTAGAGGGATCCTGAGGTCACTGTAGCAACACGAAAGAGCTCCGTGGGCCAAAAATCAACTCGAGATGAGAGGTTAGTCCCTGGCTTCGACTCCAGAGGAATACCACCTTACCACAAGCACCTCAAGAGGAGGCTATTCTCAGCTCTAGGTATGTGAGAGGGACCCTGAGTTTGCGGCCTCAAGTGGAATGGACACCGCGATGCCCTGACGCGAAATAAGGCTGGATATCCCTGCAGTGACTTGAATGCAGGCTCGTCTTGCATCTCCCAAGATGAAAGGATGTCTGAATCCCCTGTGGAGACCACAGAGAAAGACCTAGTTCCCCACCTCATCGCGACCGGAGGCCTCACATCCTTTGAAAACTCCAGAGGTACGCGGAGATCAGTGCCTCCAAAGGAGACGATGCCTGACTCCTCGTGAAACTTGATAGGAGTCCCAGGATTCCTGTGGCACGTGGAAAGGGACCCTTGGTCTCCTGCCTCAGCTGGAGAGGCGTCCCAATTGCCTTGCCAAGCCTCGAGGAGAATCCCGAGTTGTGTCTCGCAACTAGGCAAGAGTCCTGACGTGGCTGAACAAACACGTGTGTGGAAGGGCCATCCCCGTCGTAACTCGAGAATATACCCCAGATTCCCGCCGCAACTCGAGAAAAACCATGAGACTTCCCCCTCGCCGCGAGATGAGGCCCGATTCCCCTGCACTGCATGCAGAGCAATTCTGTGTTGCACATCACACATGAAAGGAGCCTTGATTTCCTTCATGGCACTCCAGAGAAACCCCAAGAACACTGTTTCAAGGCTAGAGGGATCCTGAGGTCACTGTAGCAACACGAAAGAGCTCCGTGGACCAAAAATCAACTCGAGATGAGAGGTTAGTCCCTGGCTTCGACTCCAGAGGAATACCACCTTACCACAAGCACCTCAAGAGGAGGCTTCTCTCAGCTCTAGGTATGTGAGAGGGACCCGGAGTTTGCGGCCTCAAGTGGAATGGACACCGCGATGCCCTGACTCGAAATAAGGCCGTATATCCCTGCAGTGTCTGGAATGCAGGCTCGTCTTGCATCTCCCAAGACGAAAGGGTGTCTGAATCCCCTGTGGAGACCACAGAGAAAGACCTAGTTCCCCACCTCATCGCGACAGGCGGCCTCAAATCCTTTGAAAACTCCAGAGGTATGCGGAGATCAGTGCCTCCAAAGGAAACGATGCCTGAGTCCTCGTGAAACTTGATAGGAGTCCCAGGATTCCTGTGGCACGTGGAAAGGGACCCTTGGTCTCCCGCCTCAGCTGGAGAGGCGTCCCAATTGCCTTGCCAAGCCTCGAGGAGAATCCCGAGTTGTGTCTCGCAACTAGGCAAGAGTCCTGACGTGGCTGAACAATCACGTGTGTGGAAGGGCCATCCCCGTCGTAACTCGAGAATATACCCCAGGTTCCCGCCGCAATTCGAGAAAAACCATGAGACTTCCCCCTCGCCGCGAGATGAGGCCCGATTCTCCTGCACTGCGTGCAGAGCAATTCTGTGTTGCACATCACACATGAAAGGAGCCTTGATTTCCTTCATGGCACTCCAGAGAAACCCCAAGAACACTGTTTCAAGGCTAGAGGGATCCTGAGGTCACTGTAGCAACACGAAAGAGCTCCGTGGACCAAAAATCAACTCGAGATGAGAGGTTAGTCCCTGGCTTCGACTCCAGAGGAATACCACCTTACCACAAGCACCTCAAGAGGAGGCTTCTCTCAGCTCTAGGTATGTGAGAGGGACCCTGAGTTTGCGGCCTCAAGTGGAATGGACACCGCGATGCCCTGATGCGAAATAAGGCTGGATATCCCTGCAGTGACTTGAATGCAGGCTCGTCTTGCATCTCCCAAGATGAAAGGATGTCTGAATCCCCTGTGGAGACCACAGAGAAAGACCTAGTTCCCCACCTCATCGCGACCGATAGCCTCACATCCTTTGAAAACTCCAGAGGTACGCGGAGATCAGTGCCTCCAAAGGAGACGATGCCTGACTCCTCGTGAAACTTGATAGGAGTCCCAGGATTCCTGTGGCACGTGGAAAGGGACCCTTGGTCTCCCGCCTCAGCTGGAGAGGCGTCCCAATTGCCTTGCCAAGCCTCGAGGAGAATCCCGAGTTGTGTCTCGCAACTAGGCAGGAGTCCTGACGTCGCTGAAGAAACACGTGGGTGGAAGGGCCATCCCCGTCGTAACTCGAGAATATACCCCAGGTTCCCGCCGCAACTCGAGAAAAACCATGAGACTTCCCCCTCGCTGCGAGATGAGGCCCGATTCCCCTGCACTGCGTGCAGAGCAATTCCGTGTTGCACATCACACATGAAAGGAGCCTTGATTTCCTTGATGGCACTCCAGAGAAACCCCAAGAACACTGTTTCAAGGCTAGAGGGATCCTGAGGTCACTGTAGCAACACGAAAGAGCTCCGTGGACCAAGAATCAACACGAGATGAGAGGTTAGTCCCTGGCTTCGACTCGTGAGGAATACCACCTTACCACAAGCACCTCAAGAGGAGGCTTCTCTCAGCTCTAGGTATGTGAGAGGGATCCTGAGTTTGCGGCCTCAAGTGGAATGGACACCGCGATGCCTTGACTCGAAATAAGGCCAGATATCCCTGCAGTGACTTGAATGCAGGCTCGTCTTGCATCTCCCAAGAAGAAAGGATGTCTGAATCCCCTGTGGAGACCACAGAGAAACACCTAGTTCCCCACCTCATCACGACCGGAGGCCTCACATCCTTTGAAAACTCCAGAGGTATGCCGAGATCAGTGCCTCCAAAGGAGACGATGCCTGACTCCTCGTGAAACTTGATAGGAGTCCCAGGATTCTTGTGGCACGTGGAAAGGGATCCTTGGTCTCCCGCCTCAGCTGGAGAGGCGTCCCAATTGCCCTGCCAAGCCTCGAGGAGAATCCCGAGTTGTCCCTCGCAACTAGGCAGGAGTCCTAACGTGGCTGAAGAAACACGTGGGTGGAAGGGCCATCCCCGTCGTAACTCGAGAATATACCGCAGGTTCCCGCCGCAACTCGAGAAAAACCATGAGACTTCCCCCTCGATGCGAGATGAGGCCCGATTCCCCTGTACTGCGTGCAGAGCAATTCCGTCTTGCACATCACACATGAAAGGAGCCTTGATTTCCTAGATGGCACTCCAGAGAAACCCCAAGAACACTGTTTCAAGGCTAGAGGGATCCTGAGGTCACTGTAGCAACACGAAAGAACTCTGTGGACCAAAAATCAACTCGAAAAGAGAGGTTAGTCCCTGGATTCGTCCCCAGAGGAATACCACCTTACCACAAGCACCTCAAGAGGAGGCTTCTCTCAGCTCTAGGTATGTGAGAGGGACCCTGAGTTTGCGGCCTCAAGTGGAATGGACACCGCGATGCCCTGACTTGAAATAAGGCCGGATATCCCTGCAGTGACTTCAATGCAGGCTCGTCTTGCATCTCCCAGGACGAAAGGATGTCTGAATCCCCTGTGGAAAGCACAGAGAAAGACTTAGTTCCCCACCTCATCGCGACCGATAGCCTCACATCCTTTGAAAACTCCAGAGGTACGCGGAGATCAGTGCCTCCAAAGGAGACGATGCCTGACTCCTCGTGAAACTTGATAGGAGTCCCAGGATTCCTGTGGCACGTGGAAAGGGACACTTGGTCTCCCGCCTCAGCTGGAGAGGCGTCCCAATTGCCCTGCCAAGCCTCGAGGAGAATCCAGAGTTGTCCCTCGCAACTAGGCAGGAGTCCTGACGTCGCTGAAGAAACACGTGGGTGGAAGGGCCATCCCCGTCGTAACTCGAGAATATACCCCAGATTCCCGCCGCAACTCGAGAAAAACCATGAGACTTCCCCCTCGCCGCGAGATGAGGCCCGATTCCCCTGCACTGCATGCAGAGCAATTCTGTGTTGCACATCACACATGAAAGGAGCCTTGATTTCCTTCATGGCACTCCAGAGAAACCCCAAGAACACTGTTTCAAGGCTAGAGGGATCCTGAGGTCACTGTAGCAACACGAAAGAGCTCCGTGGACCAAAAATCAACTCGAGATGAGAGGTTAGTCCCTGGCTTCGACTCCAGAGGAATACCACCTTACCACAAGCACCTCAAGAGGAGGCTTCTCTCAGCTCTAGGTATGTGAGAGGGACCCGGAGTTTGCGGCCTCAAGTGGAATGGACACCGCGATGCCCTGACTCGAAATAAGGCCGTATATCCCTGCAGTGTCTGGAATGCAGGCTCGTCTTGCATCTCCCAAGACGAAAGGGTGTCTGAATCCCCTGTGGAGACCACAGAGAAAGACCTAGTTCCCCACCTCATCGCGACAGGCGGCCTCAAATCCTTTGAAAACTCCAGAGGTATGCGGAGATCAGTGCCTCCAAAGGAGACGATGCCTGACTCCTCGTGAAACTTGTTAGGAGTCCCAGGATTCCTGTGGCACGTGGAAAGGGACCCTTGGTCTCCCGTCTCAGCTGGAGAGGCGTCCCAATTGCCCTGCAAAACCTCGAGGAGAATCCCGAGTTGTCCCTCGCAACTAGGCAGGAGTCCTGACGTCGCTGAACACACACGTGTGTGGAAGGGCCATCCCCGTCGTAACTCGAGAATATACCCCAGGTTCCCGCCGCAACTCGAGAAAAACCATGAGACTTCCCCCTCGCCGCGAGATGAGGCCCGATTCCCCTGCACTGCGTGCAGAGCAATTCCGTGTTGCACATCACACATGAAAGGAGCCTTGATTTCCTTGATGGCACTCCAGAGAAACCCCAAGAACACTGTTTCAAGGATAGAGGGATCCTGAGGTCACTGTAGCAACACGAAAGAACTCTGTGGACCAAAAATCAACTCGAAAAGAGAGGTTAGTCCCTGGATTCGTCTCCAGAGGAATACCACCTTACCACAAGCACCTCAAGAGGAGGCTTCTCTCAGCTCTAGGTATGTGAGAGGGACCCTGAGTTTGCGGCCTCAAGTGGAATGGACACCGCGATGCCCTGACTCGAAATAAGGCCGGATATCCCTGCAGTGACTTCAATGCAGGCTCGTCTTGCATCTCCCAGGACGAAAGGATGTCTGAATCCCCTGTGGAAAGCACAGAGAAAGACTTAGTTCCCCACCTCATCGCGACCGATAGCCTCACATCCTTTGAAAACTCCAGAGGTACGCGGAGATCAGTGCCTCCAAAGGAGACGATGCCTGACTCCTCGTGAAACTTGATAGGAGTCCCAGGATTCCTGTGGCACGTGGAAAGGGACCCTTGGTCTCCCGCCTCAGCTGGAGAGGCGTCCCAATTGCCTTGCCAAGCCTCGAGGAGAATCCCGAGTTGTGTCTCGCAACTAGGCAAGAGTCCTGACGTGGCTGAACAAACACGTGGGTGGAAGGGCCATCCCCGTCGTAACTCGAGAATATACCCCAGGTTCCCGCCGCAACTCGAGAAAAACCATGAGACTTCCCCCTCGCCGCAAGATGAGGCCCGATTCCCCTGCACTGCGTGCAGAGCAATTCTGTGTTGCACATCACACATGAAAGGAGCCTTGATTTCCTTCATGGCACTCCAGAGAAACCCCAAGAACACTGTTTCAAGGCTAGAGGGATCCTGAGGTCACTGTAGCAACACGAAAGAGCTCCGTGGACCAAGAATCAACACGAGATGAGAGGTTAGTCCCTGGCTTCGACTCCAGAGGAATACCACCTTACCACAAGCACCTCAAGAGGAGGCTTCTCTCAGCTCTAGGTATGTGAGAGGGACCCTGATTTTGCGGCCTCAAGTGGAATGGACACCGCGATGCCCTGACTCGAAATAAGGCTGGATATCCCTGCAGTGACTGGAATGCAGGCTCGTCTTGCATCTCCCAAGACGAAAGGGTGTCTGAATCCCCTGTGGAGACCACAGAGAAAGACCTAGTTCCCCACCTCATCGCGACAGGAGGCCTCAAATCCTTTGAAATCTCCAGAGGTATGCGGAGATCAGTGCCTCCAAAGGAGACGATGCCTGACTCCTCATGAAACTTGATAGGAGACCCAGGATTCCTGTGGCACGTGGAAAGGGACCCTTGGTCTCCCGTCTCAGCTGGAGAGGCGTCCCAATTGCCCTGCAAAGCCTCGAGGAGAATCCCGAGTTGTCCCTCGCAACTAGGCAGGAGTCCTGACATGGCTGAACACACACGTGTGTGGAAGGGCCATCCCCGTCGTAACTCGAGAATATACCCCAGGTTCCCACCGCAACTCGAGAAAAACCATGAGACTTCCCCCTCGATGCGAGATGAGGCCCGATTCCCCTGTACTCCGTGCAGAGCAATTCCGTCTTGCACATCACACATGAAAGGAGCCTTGATTTCCTTGATGGCACTCCAGAGAAACCCCAAGAACACTGTTTCAAGGCTAGAGGGATCCTGAGGTCACTGTAGCAACACGAAAGAACTCTGTAGACCAAAAATCAACTCGAAAAGAGAGGTTAGTCCCTGGATTCTTCTCCAGAGGAATACCACCTTACCACAAGCACCTCAAGAGGAGGCTTCTCTCAGCTCTAGGTATGTGAGAGGGACCCTGAGTTTGGGGCCTCAAGTGGAATGGACACCGCGATGCTCTGACTCGAAATAAGGCCGGATATCCCTGCAGTGACTTCAATGCAGGCTCGTCTTGCATCTCCCAGGACGAAAGGATGTCTGAATCCCCTGTGGAAAGCACAGAGAAAGACTTAGTTCCCCACCTCATCGCGACCGATAGCCTCACATTCTTTGAAAACTCCAGAGGTACGCGGAGATCAGTGCCTCCAAAGGAGACGATGCCTGACTCCTCGTGAAACTTGATAGGAGTCCCAGGATTCCTGTGGCACTTGGAAAGGGACACTTGGTCTCCCGCCTCAGCTGGAGAGGCGTCCCAATTGCCCTGCCAAGCCTCGAGGAGAATCCAGAGATGTCCCTCGCAACTAGGCAGGAGTCCTGACGTCGCTGAAGAAACACGTGGGTGGAAGGGCCATCCCCGTCGTAACTCGAGAATATACCCCAGGTTCCCGCTGCAACTCGAGAAAAACCATGAGACTTCCCCCTCGCCACGAGATGAGGCCCGATTCCCCTGCACTGCGTGCAGAGCAATTCCGTGTTGCACATCACACATGAAAGGAGCCTTGATTTCCTTGATGGCACTCCAGAGAAACCCCAAGAACACTGTTTCAAGGCTAGAGGGATCCTGAGGTCACTGTAGCAACACGAAAGAGCTCCGTGGGCCAAAAATCAACTCGAGATGAGAGGTTAGTCCCTGGCTTCGACTCCAGAGGAATACCACCTTACCACAAGCACCTCAAGAGGAGGCTTCTCTCAGCTCTAGGTATGTGAGAGGGACCCTGAGTTTGCGGCCTCAAGTGGAATGGACACCGCGATGCCCTGACGCGAAATAAGGCTGGATATCCCTGCAGTGACTTGAATGCAGGCTCGTCTTCCATCTCCCAAGATGAAAGGTTGTCTGAATCCCCTGAGGAGACCACAGAGAAAGACCTAGTTCCCCACCTCATCGCGACCGGAGGCCTCACATCCTTTGAAAACTCCAGAGGTACGCGGAGATCAGTGCCTCCAAAGGAGACGATGCCTGACTCCTCGTGAAACTTGATAGGAGTCCCAGGATTCCTGTGGCACGTGGAAAGGGACCCTTGGTCTCCCGCCTCAGCTGGAGAGGCGTCCCAATTGCCTTGCCAAGCCTCGAGGAGAATCCCGAGTTGTGTCTCGCAACTAGGCAAGAGTCCTGACGTGGCTGAACAAACACGTGTGTGGAAGGGCCATCCCCGTCGTAACTGGAGAATATACCCCAGGTTCCCGCCGCAACTCGAGAAAAACCATGAGACTTCCCCCTCGCCGCGAGATGAGGCCCGCTTCCCCTGCACTGCGTGTAGAGCAATTCCGTGTTGCACATCACACATGAAAGGAGCCTTGATTTCCTTGATGGCACTCCAGAGAAACCCCAAAAACACTGTTTCAAGGCTAGAGGGATCCTGAGGTCACTGTAGCAACACAAAAGAGCTCCGTGGACCAAAAATCAACTCGAGATGAGAGGTTAGTCCCTGGCTTCGACTCCAGAGGAATACCACCTTACCACAAGCACCTCAAGAGGAGGCTTCTCTCAGCTCTAGGTATGTGAGAGGGACCCTGAGTTTGCGGCCTCAAGTGGAATGGACACCGCGATGCCCTGACGCGAAATAAGGCTGGATATCCCTGCAGTGACTTGAATGCAGGCTCGTCTTGCATCTCCCAAGATGAAAGGATGTCTGAATCCCCTGTGGAGACCACAGAGAAAGACCTAGTTCCCCACCTCATCGCGACCGGAGGCCTCACATCCTTTGAAAACTCCAGAGGTACGCGGAGATCAGTGCCTCCAAAGGAGACGATGCCTGACTCCTCGTGAAACTTGATAGGAGTCCCAGGATTCCTGTGGCACGTGGAAAGGGACCCTTGGTCTCCCGCCTCAGCTGGAGAGGCGTCCCAATTGCCTTGCCAAGCCTCGAGGAGAATCCAGAGTTGTGTCTCGCAACTAGCCAAGAGTCCTGACGTGGCTGAACAAACACGTGTGTGGAAGGGCCATCCCCGTCGTAACTCGAGAATATACCCCAGGTTCCCGCCGCAACTCGAGAAAAACCATGAGACTTCCCCCTCGCCGCGAGATGAGGCCCGATTCCCCTGCACTGCGTGCAGAGCAATTCCGTGTTGCACATCACACATGAAAGGAGCCTTGATTTCCTTGATGGCACTCCAGAGAAACCCCAAGAACACTGTTTCAAGGCTAGAGGGATCCTGAGGTCACTGTAGCAACACGAAAGAGCTCCGTGGACCAAGAATCAACACGAGATGAGAGGTTAGTCCCTGGCTTCGACTCCTGAGGAATACCACCTTACCACAAGCACCTCAAGAGGAGGCTTCTCTCAGCTCTAGGTATGTGAGAGGGACCCTGAGTTTGCGGCCTCAAGTGGAATGGACACCGCGATGCCCTGACTCGAAATAAGGCCGGATATCCCTGCAGTGACTTGAATGCAGGCTCGTCTTGCATCTCCCAAGAAGAAAGGATGTCTGAATCCCCTGTGGAGACCACAGAGAAACACCTAGTTCCCCACCTCATTGCGACCGGAGGCCTCACATCCTTTGAAAACTCCAGAGGTACGCGGAGATCAGTGCCTCCAAAGGAGACGATGCCTGACTCCTTGTGAAACTTGATAGGAGTCCCAGGATTCTTGTGGCACGTGGAAAGGGACCCTTGGTCTCCCGCCTCAGCTGGAGAGGCATTCCAATTGCCCTGCCAAGCCTCGAGGAGAATCCAGAGTTGTCCCTCGCAACTAGGCAGGAGTCCTGACGTCGCTGAAGAAACACGTGTGTGGAAGGGCCATGCCCGTCGTAACTCGAGAATATACCCCAGGTTCCCGCCGCAACTGGAGAAAAACCATGAGACTTCCCCCTCGATGCGAGATGAGGCCCGATACCCCTGTACTGCGTGCAGAGCAATTCCGTCTTGCACATCACACATGAAAGGAGCCTTGATTTCCTTGATGGCACTCCAGAGAAACCCCAAGAACACTGTTTCAAGGCTAGAGGGATCCTGAGGTCACTGTAGCAACACGAAAGAACTCTGTGGACCAAAAATCAACTCGAAAAGAGAGGTTAGTCCCTGGATTCGTCTCCAGAGGAATACCACCTTACCACAAGCACCTCAAGAGGAGGCTTCTCTCAGCTCTAGGTATGTGAGAGGGACCCTGATTTTGCGGCCTCAAGTGGAATGGACACCGCGATGCCCTGACGCGAAATACGGCTGGATATCCCTGCAGTGACTTGAATGCAGGCTCGTTTTGCATCTCCCAAGAAGAAAGGATGTCTGAATCCCCTGTGGAGACCACAGAGAAAGACCTAGTTCCCCACCTCATCGCGCCCGGAGGCCTCAAATCCTTTGAAATCTCCAGAGGTATGCGGAGATCAGTGCCTCCAAAGGAGACGATGCCTGACTCCTCATGAAACTTGATAGGAGACCCAGGATTCCTGTGGCACGTGGAAAGGGACCCTTGGTCTCCCGTCTCAGCTGGAGAGGCGTCCCAATTGCCCTGCAAAGCCTCGAGGAGAATCCCGAGTTGTCCCTCGCAACTAGGCAGGAGTCCTGACATGGCTGAACACACACGTGTGTGGAAGGGCCATCCCCATCGTAACTCGAGAATATACCCCAGATTCCCGCCGCAACTCGAGAAAAAGCATGAGACTTCCCCCTCGCCGCGAGATGAGGCCCGATTCCCCTGCACTGCGTGCAGAGCAATTCCGTGTTGCACATCACACATGAAAGGAGCCTTGATTTCCTTGATGGCACTCCAGAGAAACCCCAAGAACACTGTTTCAAGGCTAGAGGGATCCTGAGGTCACTGTAGCAACACGAAAGAGCTCCGTGGACCAAGAATCAACACGAAATGAGAGGTTAGTCCCTGGCTTCGACTCCTGAGGAATACCACCTTACCACAAGCACCTCAAGAGGAGGCTTCTCTCAGCTCTAGGTATGTGAGAGGGATCCTGAGTTTGCGGCCTCAAGTGGAATGGACACCGCGATGCCCTGACTCGAAATAAGGCCGGATATCCCTGCAGTGACTGGAATGCAGGCTCGTCTTGCATCTACCAAGAAGAAAGGATGTCTGAATCCCCTGTGGAGGCCACAGAGAAACACCTAGTTCCCCACCTCATCGCGACCGGAGGCCTCACATCCTTTGAAAACTCCAGAGGTACGCGGAGATCAGTGCCTCCAAAGGAGACGATGCCTGACTCCTCGTGAAACTTGATAGGAGTCCCAGGATTCTTGTGGCACGTGGAAAGGGACCCTTGGTCTCCCGCCTCAGCTGGAGAGGCGTCCCAATTGCCCTGCCAAGCCTAGAGGAGAATCCAGAGTTGT
The DNA here is from genome assembly GCF_910594005.1 of Cervus elaphus. Taxonomy (NCBI): domain Eukaryota; kingdom Metazoa; phylum Chordata; class Mammalia; order Artiodactyla; family Cervidae; genus Cervus; species Cervus elaphus. The sequence goes on along the minus strand of NC_057834.1, from coordinate 6,394,260 downwards.
CCCTCGCAACTAGGCAGGAGTCCTGACGTCGCTGAAGAAACACGTGTGTGGAAGGGCCATCCCCGTCGTAACTCGAGAATATACCCCAGGTTCCCGCCGCAACTGGAGAAAAACCATGAGACTTCCCCCTCGATGCGAGATGAGGCCCGATACCCCTGTACTGCGTGCAGAGCAATTCCGTCTTGCACATCACACATGAAAGGAGCCTTGATTTCCTTGATGGCACTCCAGAGAAACCCCAAGAACACTGTTTCAAGGCTAGAGGGATCCTGAGGTCACTGTAGCAACACGAAAGAACTCTGTGGACCAAAAATCAACTCGAAAAGAGAGGTTAGTCCCTGGATTCGTCTCCAGAGGAATACCACCTTACCACAAGCACCTCAAGAGGAGGCTTCTCTCAGCTCTAGGTATGTGAGAGGGACCCTGATTTTGCGGCCTCAAGTGGAATGGACACCGCGATGCCCTGACTCGAAATAAGGCCGGATATCCCTGCAGTGACTTCAATGCAGGCTCGTCTTGCATCTCCCAGGACGAAAGGATGTCTGAATCCCCTGTGGAAAGCACAGAGAAAGACTTAGTTCCCCACCTCATCGCGACCGATAGCCTCACATCCTTTGAAAACTCCAGAGGTACGCGGAGATCAGTGCCTCCAAAGGAGACGATGCCTGACTCCTCGTGAAACTTGATAGGAGTCCCAGGATTCCTGTGGCACTTGGAAAGGGACACTTGGTCTCCCGCCTCAGCTGGAGAGGCGTCCCAATTGCCCTGCCAAGCCTCGAGGAGAATCCAGAGTTGTCCCTCGCAACTAGGCAGGAGTCCTGACGTGGCTGAACAAACACGTGTGTGGAATTGCCATCCCCGTTGTAACTCGAGAATATACCCCAGGTTCCCGCCGCAACTCGAGAAAAACCATGAGACTTCCCCCTCGCCGCGAGATGAGGCCCGATTCCCCTGCACTGCGTGCAGAGCAATTCCGTGTTGCACATCACACATGAAAGGAGCCTTGATTTCCTTGATGGCACTCCAGAGAAACCCCAAGAACACTGTTTCAAGGCTAGAGGGATCCTGAGGTCACTGTAGCAACACGAAAGAGCTCCGTTGGCCAAAAATCAACTCGAGATGAGAGGTTAGTCCCTGGCTTCGACTCCAGAGGAATACCACCTTACCACAAGCACCTCAAGAGGAGGCTTCTCTCAGCTCTAGGTATGTGAGAGGGACCCTGAGTTTGCGGCCTCAAGTGGAATGGACACCGCGATGCCCTGACGCGAAATAAGGCTGGATATCCCTGCAGTGACTTGAATGCAGGCTCGTCTTGCATCTCCCAAGATGAAAGGATGTCTGAATCCCCTGTGGAAAGCACAGAGAAAGACCTAGTTCCCCACCTCATCGCGCCCGGAGGCCTCACATCCTTTGAAAACTCCAGAGGTACGCGGAGATCAGTGCCTCCAAAGGAGACGATGCCTGACTCCTCGTGAAACTTGATAGGAGTCCCAGGATTCCTGTGGCACGTGGAAAGGGACCCTTGGTCTCCCGCCTCAGCTGGAGAGGCGTCCCAATTGCCTTGCCAAGCCTCGAGGAGAATCCCGAGTTGTGTCTCACAACTAGGCAAGAGTCCTGACGTGGCTGAACAAACACGTGTGTGGAAGGGCCATCCCCGTCGTAACTCGAGAATATACCCCAGGTTCCCGCCGCAACTCGAGAAAAACCATGAGACTTCCCCCTCGCCGCAAGATGAGGCCCAATTCCCCTGCACTGCGTGCAGAGCAATTCTGTGTTGCACATCACACATGAAAGGAGCCTTGATTTCCTTCATGGCACTCCAGAGAAACCCCAAGAACACTGTTTCAAGGCTAGAGGGATCCTGAGGTCACTGTAGCAACACGAAAGAGCTCCGTGGACCAAAAATCAACTCGAGATGAGAGGTTAGTCCCTGGCTTCGACTCCTGAGGAATACCACCTTACCACAAGCACCTCAAGAGGAGGCTTCTCTCAGCTCTAGGTATGCGAGAGGGACCCTGAGTTTGCGGCCTCAAGTGGAATGGACACCGCAATGCCCTGACTCGAAATAAGGCCGGATATCCCTGCAGTGACTGGAATGCAGGCTCGTCTTGCATCTCCCAAGATGAAAGGGTGTCTGAATCCCCTGTGGAGACCACAGAGAAATACCTAGTTCCCCACCTCATCGCGACAGGAGGCCTCAAATCCTTTGAAAACTCCAGAGGTATGCGGAGATCAGTGCCTCCAAAGGAGACGATGCCTGACTCCTCGTGAAACTTGATAGGAGACCCAGGATTCCTGTGGCACGTGGAAAGGGACACTTGGTCTCCCGTCTCAGCTGGAGAGGCGTCCCAATTGCCCTGCCAAGCCTCGAGGAGAATCCCGAGTTGTCCCTCGCAACTAGGCAGGAGTCCTGACGTGGCTGAACACACACATGTGTGGAAGGGCCATCCCCGTCGTAACTCGAGAATATACCCCAGGTTCCCGCCGCAACTCGAGAAAAACCATGAGACTTCCCCCTCGCCGCGAGATGAGGCCCGATTCCCCTGCACTGCGTGCAGAGCAATTCCGTGTTGCACATCACACATGAAAGGAGCCTTGATTTCCTTGATGGCACTCCAGAGAAACCCCAAGAACACTGTTTCAAGGCTAGAGGGATCCTGAGGTCACTGTAGCAACACGAAAGAGCTCCATGGACCAAGAATCAACACGAGATGAGAGGTTAGTCCCTGGCTTCGACTCCTGACGAATACCACCTTACCACAAGCACCTCAAGAGGAGGCTTCTCTCAGCTCTAGGTATGTGAGAGGGATCCTGAGTTTGCGGCCTCAAGTGGAATGGACACCGAGATGCCCTGACTCGAAATAAGGACGGATATCCCTGCAGTGACTTGAATGCTGGCTCGTCTTGCATCTCCCAAGATGAAAGGATGTCTGAATCCCCTGTGGAGACCACAGAGAAAGACCTAGTTCCCCACCTCATCGCAACAGGAGGCCTCAAATCCTTTGAAAACTCCAGAGGTACGCGGAGATCAGTGCCTCCAAAGGAGACGATGCCTGACTCCTCGTGAAACTTGATAGGAGTCCCAGGATTCCTGTGGCACGTGGAAAGGGACCCTTGGTCTCCCGCCTCAGCTGGAGAGGCGTCCCAATTGCCCTGCCAATCCTCGAGGAGAATCCCGAGTTGTCCCTCGCAACTAGGCAGGAGTCCTGACGTGGCTGAACAAACACGTGGGTGGAAGGGCCATCCCCGTCGTAACTCGAGAATATATCCCAGGTTCCCGCCGCAACTCGAGAAAAACCATGAGACTTCCCCCTCGCCGCGAGATGAGGCCCGATTCCCCTGTACTGCGTGCAGAGCAATTCTGTGTTGCACATCACACATGAAAGGAGCCTTGATTTCCTTGATGGCACTCCAGAGAAACCCCAAGAACACTGTTTCAAGGCTAGAGGGATCCTGAGGTCACTGTAGCAACACGAAAGAGCTCCGTGGGCCAAAAATCAACTTGAGATGAGAGGTTAGTCCCTGGCTTCGACTCCAGAGGAATACCACCTTACCACAAGCACCTCAAGAGGAGGCTTCTCTCAGCTCTAGGTATGTGAGAGGGACCCTGATTTTGCGGCCTCAAGTGGAATGGACACCGCGATGCCCTGACTCGAAATAAGGCCGGATATCCCTGCAGTGACTGGAATGCAGGCTCGTCTTGCATCTCCCAAGACGAAAGGGTGTCTGAATCTCCTGTGGAGACCACAGAGAAAAACCTAGTTCCCCACCTCATCGCGACCGGAGGCCTCACATCCTTTGAAAACTCCAGAGGTACGCGGAGATCAGTGCCTCCAAAGGAGACGATGCCTGACTCCTCGTGAAACTTGATAGGAGTCCCAGGATTCTTGTGGCACGTGGAAAGGGACCCTTGGTCTCCCGCCTCAGCTGGAGAGGCATCCCAATTGCCCTGCCAAGCCTCGAGGAGAATCCCGAGTTGTCCCTCGCAACTAGGCAGGAGTCCTGACGTGGCTGAACAAACACGTGGGTGGAAGGGCCATCCCCGTCGTAACTCGAGAATATACCCCAGGTTCCCACCGCAACTCGAGAAAAACCATGAGACTTCCCCCTCGATGCGAGATGAGGCCCGATTCCCCTGTACTCCGTGCAGAGCAATTCCGTCTTGCACATCACACATGAAAGGAGCCTTGATTTCCTTGATGGCACTCCAGAGAAACCCCAAGAACACTGTTTCAAGGCTAGAGGGATCCTGAGGTCACTGTAGCAACACGAAAGAACTCTGTAGACCAAAAATCAACTCGAAAAGAGAGGTTAGTCCCTGGATTCTTCTCCAGAGGAATACCACCTTACCACAAGCACCTCAAGAGGAGGCTTCTCTCAGCTCTAGGTATGTGAGAGGGACCCTGAGTTTGGGGCCTCAAGTGGAATGGACACCGCGATGCCCTGACGCGAAATAAGGCTGGATATCCCTGCAGTGACTTGAATGCAGGCTCGTCTTCCATCTCCCAAGATGAAAGGATGTCTGAATCCCCTGAGGAGACCACAGAGAAAGACCTAGTTCCCCACCTCATCGCGACCGGAGGCCTCACATCCTTTGAAAACTCCAGAGGTACGCGGAGATCAGTGCCTCCAAAGGAGACGATGCCTGACTCCTCGTGAAACTTGATAGGAGTCCCAGGATTCCTGTGGCACGTGGAAAGGGACCCTTGGTCTCCCGCCTCAGCTGGAGAGGCGTCCCAATTGATTTGCCAAGCCTCGAGGAGAATCCCGAGTTGTGTCTCGCAACTAGCCAAGAGTCCTGACGTGGCTGAACAATCACGTGTGTGGAAGGGCCATCCCCGTCGTAACTGGAGAATATACCCCAGGTTCCCGCCGCAACTCGAGAAAAACCATGAGAATTCCCCCTCGCCGCGAGATGAGGCCCGATTCCCCTGCACTGCGTGCAGAGCAATTCCGTGTTGCACATCACACATGAAAGGAGCCTTGATTTCCTTGATGGCACTCCAGAGAAACCCCAAGAACACTGTATCAAGGCTAGAGGGATACTGAGGTCACTGTAGCAACACGAAAGAGCTCCGTGGACCAAGAATCAACACGAGATGAGAGGTTAGTCCCTGGCTTCGACTCCTGAGGAATACCACCTTACCACAAGCACCTCAAGAGGAGGCTTCTCTCAGCTCTAGGTATGTGAGAGGGACCCTGAGTTTGCGGCCTCAAGTGGAATGGACACCACGATGCCCTGACTCGAAATAAGGCCGGATATCCCTGCAGTGACTTGAATGCAGGCTCGTCTTGCATCTCCCAAGAAGAAAGGATGTCTGAATCCCCTGTGGAGACCACAGAGAAACACCTAGTTCCCCACCTCATTGCGACCGGAGGCCTCACATCCTTTGAAAACTCCAGAGGTACGCGGAGATCAGTGCCTCCAAAGAGACGATGCCTGACTCCTCGTGAAACTTGATAGGAGTCCCAGGATTCTTGTGGCACGTGGAAAGGGACCCTTGGTCTCCCGCCTCAGCTGGAGAGGCGTTCCAATTGCCCTGCCAAGCCTCGAGGAGAATCCAGAGTTGTCCCTCGCAACTAGGCAGGAGTCCTGACGTGGCTGAAGAAACACGTGTGTGGAAGGGCCATCCCCGTCGTAACTCGAGAATATACCCCAGGTTCCCGCCGCAACTGGAGAAAAACCATGAGACTTCCCCCTCGTGGCGAGATGAGGCCCGATACCCCTGTACTGCGTGCAGAGCAATTCCGTCTTGCACATCACACATGAAAGGAGCCTTGATTTCCTTGATGGCACTCCAGAGAAACCCCAAGAACACTGTTTCAAGGCTAGAGGGATCCTGAGGTCACTGTAGCAACACGAAAGAGCTCCGTGGGCCAAAAATCAACTTGAGATGAGAGGTTAGTCCCTGGCTTCGACTCCAGAGGAATACCACCTTACCACAAGCACCTCAAGAGGAGGCTTCTCTCAGCTCTAGGTATGTGAGAGGGACCCTGATTTTGCGGCCTCAAGTGGAATGGACACCGCGATGCCCTGACTCGAAATAAGGCCGGATATCCCTGCAGTGACTGGAATGCAGGCTCGTCTTGCATCTCCCAAGACGAAAGGGTGTCTGAATCTCCTGTGGAGACCACAGAGAAAGACCTAGTTCCCCACCTCATCGCGACAGGAGGCCTCAAATCCTTTGAAAACTCCAGAGGTATGCGGAGATCAGTGCCTCCAAAGGAGACGATGCCTGACTCCTCATGAAACTTGATAGGAGACCCAGGATTCCTGTGGCACGTGGAAAGGGACCCTTGGTCTCCCGTCTCAGCTGGAGAGGCGTCCCAATTGTCCTGCAAAGCCTCGAGGAGAATCCCGAGTTGTCCCTCGCAACTAGGCAGGAGTCCTGACATAGCTGAACACACACGTGTGTGGAAGGGCCATCCCCGTCGTAACTCGAGAATATACCCCAGGTTCCCGCCGCAACTCGAGAAAAACCATGAGACTTCCCCCTCGCCGCGAGATGAGGCCCGATTCCCCTGCACTGCGTGCAGAGCAATTCCGTGTTGCACATCACACATGAAAGGAGCCTTGATTTCCTTGATGGCACTCCAGAGAAACCCCAAGAACACTGTTTCAAGGCTAGAGGGATCCTGAGGTCACTGTAGCAACACGAAAGAGCTCCGTGGACCAAGAATCAACACGAAATGAGAGGTTAGTCCCTGGCTTCGACTCCTGAGGAATACCACCTTACCACAAGCACCTCAAGAGGAGGCTTCTCTCAGCTCTAGGTATGTGAGAGGGATCCTGAGTTTGCGGCCTCAAGTGGAATGGACACCGCGATGCCCTGACTCGAAATAAGGCCGGATATCCCTGCAGTGACTTGAATGCAGGCTCGTCTTGCATCTCCCAAGAAGAAAGGATGTCTGAATCCCCTGTGGAGACCACAGAGAAACACCTAGTTCCCCACCTCATTGCGACCGGAGGCCTCACATCCTTTGAAAACTCCAGAGGTACGCGGAGATCAGTGCCTCCAAAGGAGACGATGCCTGACTCCTCGTGAAACTTGATAGGAGTCCCAGGATTCTTGTGGCACGTGGAAAGGGACCCTTGGTCTCCCGCCTCAGCTGGAGAGGCGTTCCAATTGCCCTGCCAAGCCTCGAGGAGAATCCAGAGTTGTCCCTCGCAACTAGGCAGGAGTCCTGACGTGGCTGAAGAAACACATGTGTGGAAGGGCCATCCCCGTCGTAACTCGAGAATATACCCCAGGTTCCCGCCGCAACTGGAGAAAAACCATGAGACTTCCCCCTCGATGCGAGATGAGGCCCGATACCCCTGTACTGCGTGCAGAGCAATTCCGTCTTGCACATCACACATGAAAGGAGGCTTGATTTCCTTGATGGCACTCCAGAGAAACCCCAAGAACACTGTTTCAAGGCTAGAGGGATCCTGAGGTCACTGTAGTAACACGAAAGAGCTCCGTGGGCCAAAAATCAACTTGAGATGAGAGGTTAGTCCCTGGCTTCGACTCCAGAGGAATACCACCTTACCACAAGCACCTCAAGAGGAGGCTTCTCTCAGCTCTAGGTATGTGAGAGGGACCCTGATTTTGCGGCCTCAAGTGGAATGGACACCGCGATGCCCTGACTCGAAATAAGGCCGGATATCCCTGCAGTGACTGGAATGCAGGCTCGTCTTGCATCTCCCAAGACGAAAGGGTGTCTGAATCTCCTGTGGAGACCACAGAGAAAGACCTAGTTCCCCACCTCATCGCGACAGGAGGCCTCAAATCCTTTGAAAACTCCAGAGGTATGCGGAGATCAGTGCCTCCAAAGGAGACGATGCCTGACTCCTCATGAAACTTGATAGGAGACCCAGGATTCCTGTGGCACGTGGAAAGGGACCCTTGGTCTCCCGTCTCAGCTGGAGAGGCGTCCCAATTGTCCTGCAAAGCCTCGAGGAGAATCCCGAGTTGTCCCTCGCAACTAGGCAGGAGTCCTGACATGGCTGAACACACACGTGTGTGGAAGGGCCATCCCCGTCGTAACTCGAGAATATACACCAGGTTCCCGCCGCAACTCGAGAAAAACCATGAGACTTCCCCCTCGCCGCGAGATGAGGCCCGATTCCCCTGCACTGCGTGCAGAGCAATTCCGTGTTGCACATCACACATGAAAGGAGCCTTGATTTCCTTGATGGCACTCCAGAGAAACCCCAAGAACACTGTTTCAAGGCTAGAGGGATCCTGAGGTCACTGTAGCAACACGAAAGAGCTCCGTGGACCAAGAATCAACACGAAATGAGAGGTTAGTCCCTGGCTTCGACTCCTGAGGAATACCACCTTACCACAAGCACCTCAAGAGGAGGCTTCTCTCAGCTCTAGGTATGTGAGAGGGATCCTGAGTTTGCGGCCTCAAGTGGAATGGACACCGCGATGCCCTGACTCGAAATAAGGCCGGATATCCCTGCAGTGACTTGAATGCAGGCTCGTCTTGCATCTCGCAAGAAGAAAGGATGTCTGAATCCCCTGTGGAGACCAAAGAGAAACACCTAGTTCCCACCTCATCGCGCCCGGAGGCCTCACATCCTTTGAAAACTCCAGAGGTACGCGGAGATCAGTGCCTCCAAAGGAGACGATGCCTGACTCCTCGTGAAACTTGATAGGAGTCCCAGGATTCTTGTGGCACGTGGAAAGGGACCCTTGGTCTCCCGCCTCAGCTGGAGAGGCGTCCCAATTGCCCTGCCAAGCCTCGAGGAGAATCCCGAGTTGTCCCTCGCAACTAGGCAGGAGTCCTGACGTGGCTGAACAAACACGTGGGTGGAAGGGCCATCCCCGTCGTAACTCGAGAATATACCCCAGGTTCCCACCGCAACTCGAGAAAAACCATGAGACTTCCCCCTCGATGCGAGATGAGGCCCGATTCCCCTGTACTCCGTGCAGAGCAATTCCGTGTTGCACATCACACATGAAAGGAGCCTTGATTTCCTTGATGGCACTCCAGAGAAACCCCAAGAACACTGTTTCAAGGCTAGAGGGATCCTGAGGTCACTGTAGCAACACGAAAGAACTCTGTAGACCAAAAATCAACTCGAAAAGAGAGGTTAGTCCCTGGATTCGTCTCCAGAGGAATACCACCTTACCACAAGCACCTCAAGAGGAGGCTTCTCTCAGCTCTAGGTATGTGAGAGGGACCCTGATTTTGCGGCCTAAAGTGGAATGGACACCGCGATGCCCTGACTCGAAATAAGGCCGGATATCCCTGCAGTGACTTCAATGCAGGCTCGTCTTGCACCTCCCAGGACGAAAGGATGTCTGAATCCCCTGTGGAAAGCACAGAGAAAGACTTAGTTACCCACCTCATCGTGACCGATAGCCTCACATCCTTTGAAAACTCCAGAGGTACGCGGAGATCAGTGCCTCCAAAGGAGACGATGCCTGACTCCTCGTGAAACTTGATAGGAGTCCCAGGATTCCTGTGGCACTTGGAAAGGGACACTTGGTCTCCCGCCTCAGCTGGAGAGGTGTCCCAATTGCCCTGCCAAGCCTCGAGGAGAATCCAGAGTTGTCCCTCGCAACTAGGCAGGAGTCCTGATGTGGCTGAACAAACACGTGGGTGGAAGGGCCATCCCCGTCGTAACTCGAGAATATACCCCAGGTTCCCGCCGCAACTCGAGAAAAACCATGAGACTTCCCCCTCGCCGCGAGATGAGGCCCGATTCCCCTGCACTGCGTGCAGAGCAATTCCGTGTTGCACATCACACATGAAAGGAGCCTTGATTTCCTTGATGGCACTCCAGAGAAACCCCAAGAACACTGTTTCAAGGCTAGAGGGATCCTGAGGTCACTGTAGCAACACGAAAGAGCTCCGTGGGCCAAAAATCAACTCGAGATGAGAGGTTAGTCCCTGGCTTCGACTCCTGAGGAATACCACCTTACCACAAGCACCTCAAGAGGAGGCTTCTCTCAGCTCTAGGTATGTGAGAGGGACCCTGAGTTTGCGGCCTCAAGTGGAATGGACACCGCGATGCCCTGACGCGAAATAAGGCCGGATATCCCTGCAGTGACTTGAATGCAGGCTCGTCTTGCATCTCCCAAGATGAAAGGATGTCTGAATCCCCTGTGGAGACCACAGAGAAAGACCTAGTTCCCCACCTCATCGCGACCGGAGGCCTCACATCCTTTGAAAACTCCAGAGGTACGCGGAGATCAGTGCCTCCAAAGGAGACGATGCCTGACTCCTCGTGAAACTTGATAGGAGTCCCAGGATTCCTGTGGCACGTGGAAAGGGACCCTTGGTCTCCCGCCTCACCTGGAGAGGCGTCCCAATTGCCTTGCCAAGCCTCGAGGAGAATCCCGAGTTGTGTCTCGCAACTAGGCAAGAGTCCTGACGTGGCTGAACAAACACGTGTGTGGAAGGGCCATCCCCGTCGTAACTCGAGAATATACCGCAGGTTCCCGCCGCAACTCGAGAAAAACCATGAGACTTCCCCCTCGCCGCGAGATGAGGCCCGATTCCCCTGCACTGCGTGCAGAGCAATTCTGTATTGCACATCACACATGAAAGGAGCCTTGATTTCCTTCATGGCACTCCAGAGAAACCCCAAGAACACTGTTTCAAGGCTAGAGGGATCCTGAGGTCACTGTAGCAACACGAAAGAGCTCCGTTGGCCAAAAATCAACTCGAGATGAGAGGTTAGTCCCTGGCTTCGACTCCAGAGGAATACCACCTTACCACAAGCACGTCAAGAGGAGGCTTCTCTCAGCTCTAGGTATGTGAGAGGGACCCTGAGTTTGCGGCCTCAAGTGGAATGGACACCGCGATGCCCTGATTCGAAATAAGGCCGGATATCCCTGCAGTGACTGGAATGCAGGCTCGTCTTGCATCTCTCAAGACGAAAGGGTGTCTGAATCCCCTGTGGAGACCACAGAGAAAGACCTAGTTCCCCACCTCATCGCGACAGGAGGCCTCAAATCCTTTGAAAACTCCAGAGGTATGCGGAGATCAGTGCCTCCAAAGGAGACGATGCCTGACTCCTCGTGAAACTTGATAGGAGACCCAGGATTCCTGTGGCACTTGGAAAGGGACCCTTGGTCTCCCGCCTCAGCTGGAGAGGCGTCCCAATTGCCCTGCAAAGCCTATAGGAGAATCCCGAGTTGTCCCTCGCAACTAGGCAGGAGTCCTGACATGGCTGAACAAACACGTGTGTGGAAGGGCCATCCCCGTCGTAACTCGAGAATATACCCCAGGTTCCCGCCGCAACTCGAGAAAAACCATGAGACTTCCCCCTCGCCGCGAGATGAGGCCCGATTCCCCTGCACTGCGTGCAGAGCAATTCCGTGTTGCACATCACACATGAAAGGAGCCTTGATTTCCTTGATGGCACTCCAGAGAAACCCCAAAAACACTGTTTCAAGGCTAGAGGGATCCTGAGGTCACTGTAGCAACACGAAAGAGCTCCGTGGACCAAGAATCAACACGAGATGAGAGGTTAGTCCCTGGCTTCGACTCCTGAGGAATACCACCTTACCACAAGCACCTCAAGAGGAGGCTTCTCTCAGCACTAGGTATGTGAGAGGGATCCTGAGTTTGCGGCCTCAAGTGGAATGGACACCGCGATGCCCTCACGCGAAATAAGGCCGGATATCTCTGCAGTGACTTGAATGCAGGCTCATCTTGCATCTCCCAAGATGAAAGGATGTCTGAATCCCCTGTGGAGACCACAGAGAAAGACCTAGTTCCCCACCTCATCGCGACCGGAGGCCTCACATCCTTTGAAAACTCCAGAGGTTCGCGGAGATCAGTGCCTCCAAAGGAAACGATGCCTGACTCCTCGTGAAACTTGATAGGAGTCCCAGGATTCCTGTGGCACGTGGAAAGGGACCCTTGGTCTCCCGCCTCAGCTGGAGAGGCGTTCCAATTGCCCTGCCAAGCCTCGAGGAGAATCCCAAGTTGTCCCTCCCAACTAGGCACGAGTCCTGACGTGGCTGAACAAACACGTGGGTGGAAGGGCCATCCCCGTCGTAACTCGAGAATATACCCCAGGTTCCCGCCGCAACTCGAGAAAAACCATGAGACTTCCCCCTCGATGCGAGATGAGGCCCGATTCCCCTGTACTGCGTGCAGAGCAATTCCGTGTTGCACATCACACATGAAAGGAGCCTTGATTTCCTTGATGGCACTCCAGAGAAACCCCAAGAACACTGTTTCAAGGCTAGAGGGATCCTGAGGTCACTGTAGCAACACGAAAGAACTCTGTGGACCAAAAATCAACTCGAAAAGAGAGGTTAGTCCCTGGCTTCGACTCCAGAGGAATACCACCTTACCACAAGCACCTCAAGAGGAGGCTTCTCTCAGCTCTAGGTATGTGAGAGGGACCCTGAGTTTGCGGCCTCAAGTGGAATGGACACCGCGATGCCCTGACTCGAAATAAGGCCGGATATCCCTGCAGTGACTGGAATGCAGGCTCGTCTTGCATCTCCCAAGACGAAAGGGTGTCTGAATCCCCTGTGGAGACCACAGAGAAAGACCTAGTTCCCCACCTCATCGCGAGAGGAGGCCTCAAATCCTTTGAAAACTCCAGAGGTACGCGGAGATCAGTGCCTCCAAAGGAGACGATGCCTGACTCCTCGTGAAACTTGATAGGAGAACCAGGATTCCTGTGGCACGTGGAAAGGGACCCTTGGTCTCTCGTCTCAGCTGGAGAGGCGTCCCAATTGCCCTGCCAAGGCTCGAGGAGAATCCAGAGTTGTCCCTCGCAACTAGGCAGGAGTCCTGACGTCGCAGAACACACACGTGTGTGGAAGGGCCATCCCCGTCGTAACTGGAGAATATACCCCAGGTTCCCGCCGCAACTCGAGAAAAACCATGAGACTTCCCCCTCGCCGCGAGATGAGGCCCGATTCCCCTGTACTGCGTGCAGAGCAATTCCGTGTTGCACATCACACATGAAAGGAGCCTTGATTTCCTTGATGGCACTCCAGAGAAACCCCAAGAACACTGTTTCAAGGCTAGAGGGATCCTGAGGTCACTGTAGCAACACGAAAGAGCTCCGTGGACCAAGAATCAACACGAGATGAGAGGTTAGTCCCTGGCTTCGACTCCTGAGGAATACCACCTTACCACAAGCACCTCAAGAGGAGGCTTCTCTCAGCTCTAGGTATGTGAGAGGGACCCTGAGTTTGCGGCCTCAAGTGGAATGGACACCGCGATGCCCTGACTCGAAATAAGGCCGGATATCCCTGCAGTGACTTGAATGCAGGCTCGTCTTGCATCTCCCAAGAAGAAAGGATGTCTGAATCCCCTGTGGAGACCACAGAGAAACACCTAGTTCCCCACCTCATTGCGACCGGAGGCCTCACATCCTTTGAAAACTCCAGAGGTACGCGGAGATCAGTGCCTCCAAAGGAGACGATGCCTGACTCCTCGTGAAACTTGATAGGAGTCCCAGGATTCCTGTGGCACGTGGAAAGGGACCCTTGGTCTCCCGCCTCAGCTGGAGAGGCGTTCCAATTGCCCTGCCAAGCCTCGAGGAGAATCCAGAGTTGTCCCTCGCAACTAGGCAGGAGTCCTGACGTGGCTGAAGAAACACGTGTGTGGAAGGGCCATCCCCGTCGTAACTCGAGAATATACCCCAGGTTCCCGCCGCAACTGGAGAAAAACCATGAGACTTCCCCCTCGATGCGAGATGAGGCCCGATACCCCTGTACTGCGTGCAGAGCAATTCCGTCTTGCACATCACACATGAAAGGAGCCTTGATTTCCTTGATGGCACTCCAGAGAAACCCCAAGAACACTGTTTCAAGGCTAGAGGGATCCTGAGGTCACTGTAGCAACACGAAAGAACTCTGTGGACCAAAAATCAACTCGAAAAGAGAGGTTAGTCCCTGGATTCGTCTCCAGAGGAATACCACCTTACCACAAGCACCTCAAGAGGAGGCTTCTCTCAGCTCTAGGTATGTGAGAGGGACCCTGATTTTGCGGCCTCAAGTGGAATGGACACCGCGATGCCCTGACTCGAAATAAGGCCGGATATCCCTGCAGTGACTTCAATGCAGGCTCGTCTTGCATCTCCCAGGACGAAAGGATGTCTGAATCCCCTGTGGAAAGCACAGAGAAAGACTTAGTTCCCCACCTCATCGCGACCGATAGCCTCACATCCTTTGAAAACTCCAGAGGTACGCGGAGATCAGTGCCTCCAAAGGAGACGATGCCTGACTCCTCGTGAAACTTGATAGGAGTCCCAGGATTCCTGTGGCACTTGGAAAGGGACACTTGGTCTCCCGCCTCAGCTGGAGAGGCGTCCCAATTGCCCTGCCAAGCCTCGAGGAGAATCCAGAGTTGTCCCTCACAACTAGGCAGGAGTCCTGACGTGGCTGAACAAACACGTGTGTGGAATTGCCATCCCCGTCGTAACTCGAGAATATACCCCAGGTTCCCGCCGCAACTCGAGAAAAACCATGAGACTTCCCCCTCGCCGCGAGATGAGGCCCGATTCCCCTGCACTGCGTGCAGAGCAATTCCGTGTTGCACATCACACATGAAAGGAGCCTTGATTTCCTTGATGGCACTCCAGAGAAACCCCAAGAACACTGTTTCAAGGCTAGAGGGATCCTGAGGTCACTGTAGCAACACGAAAGAGCTCCGTGGGCCAAAAATCAACTCGAGATGAGAGGTTAGTCCCTGGCTTCGACTCCAGAGGAATACCACCTTACCACAAGCACCTCAAGAGGAGGCTTCTCTCAGCTCTAGGTATGTGAGAGGGACCCTGAGTTTGCGGCCTCAAGTGGAATGGACACCGCGATGCCCTGACGCGAAATAAGGCTGGATATCCCTGCAGTGACTTGAATGCAGGCTCGTCTTGCATCTCCCAAGATGAAAGGATGTCTGAATCCCCTGTGGAGACCACAGAGAAAGACCTAGTTCCCCACCTCATCGCGCCCGGAGGCCTCACATCCTTTGAAAACTCCAGAGGTACGCGGAGATCAGTGCCTCCAAAGGAGACGATGCCTGACTCCTCGTGAAACTTGATAGGAGTCCCAGGATTCCTGTGGCACGTGGAAAGGGACCCTTGGTCTCCCGCCTCAGCTGGAGAGGCGTCCCAATTGCCTTGCCAAGCCTCGAGGAGAATCCCGAGTTGTGTCTCACAACTAGGCAAGAGTCCTGACGTGGCTGAACAAACACGTGTGTGGAAGGGCCATCCCCGTCGTAACTCGAGAATATACCCCAGGTTCCCGCCGCAACTCGAGAAAAACCATGAGACTTCCCCCTCGCCGCAAGATGAGGCCCGATTCCCCTGTACTGCGTGCAGAGCAATTCCGTCTTGCACATCACACATGAAAGCAGCCTTGATTTCCTCGATGTCACTCCAGAGAAACCCCAAGAACACTGTTTCAAGGCTAGAGGGATCCTGAGGTCACTGTAGCAACACGAAAGAGCTCCGTGGGCCAAAAATCAACTCGAGATGAGAGGTTAGTCCCTGGCTTCGACTCCAGAGGAATACCACCTTACCACAAGCACCTCAAGAGGAGGCTTCTCTCAGCTCTAGGTATGTGAGAGGGACCCTGAGTTTGCGGCCTCAAGTGGAATGGACACCACGATGCCCTGACGCGAAATACGGCTGGATATCCCTGCAGTGACTTGAATGCAGGCTCGTCTTGCATCTCCCAAGATGAAAGGATGTCTGAATTCCCTGTGGAGACCACAGAGAAAGACCTAGTTCCCCACCTCATCGCGAGAGGAGGCCTCAAATCCTTTGAAAACTCCAGAGGTTCGCGGAGATCAGTGCCTCCAAAGGAGACGATGCCTGACTCCTCGTGAAACTTGATAGGAGAACCAGGATTCCTGTGGCACGTGGAAAGGGACCCTTGGTCTCCCGTCTCAGCTGGAGAGGCGTCCCAATTGCCCTGCCAAGGCTTGAGGAGAATTCAGAGTTGTCCCTCGCAACTAGGCAGGAGTCCTGACGTCGCAGAACACACACGTGTGTGGAAGGGCCATCCCCGTCGTAACTCGAGAATATACCCCAGGTTCCCGCCGCAACTCGAGAAAAACCATGAGACTTCCCCCTCGCCGCGAGATGAGGCCCGATTCCCCTGCACTGCGTGCAGAGCAATTCCGTGTTGCACATCACACATGAAAGGAGCCTTGATTTCCTTGATGGCACTCCAGAGAAACCCCAAGAACACTGTTTCAAGGCTAGAGGGATCCTGAGGTCACTGTAGCAACACGAAAGAGCTCCGTGGACCAAGAATCAACACGAGATGAGAGGTTAGTCCCTGGCTTCGACTCCTGAGGAATACCACCTTACCACAAGCACATCAAGAGGAGGCTTCTCTCAGCTCTAGGTATGTGAGAGGGACCCTGAGTTTGCGGCCTCAAGTGGAATGGACACCGCGATGCCCTGACTCGAAATAAGGCCGGATATCCCTGCAGTGACTTGAATGCAGGCTCGTCTTGCATCTCCCAAGAAGAAAGGATGTCTGAATCCCCTGTGGAGACCACAGAGAAACACCTAGTTCCCCACCTCATTGCGACCGGAGGCCTCACATCCTTTGAAAACTCCAGAGGTACGCGGAGATCAGTGCCTCCAAAGGAGACGATGCCTGACTCCTCGTGAAACTTGATAGGAGTCCCAGGATTCTTGTGGCACGTGGAAAGGGACCCTTGGTCTCCCGCCTCAGCTGGAGAGGCGTTCCAATTGCCCTGCCAAGCCTCGAGGAGAATCCAGAGTTGTCCCTCGCAACTAGGCAGGAGTCCTGACGTCGCTGAAGAAACACGTGTGTGGAAGGGCCATCCCCGTCGTAACTCGAGAATATACCCCAGGTTCCCGCCGCAACTGGAGAAAAACCATGAGACTTCCCCCTCGATGCGAGATGAGGCCCGATACCCCTGTACTGCGTGCATAGCAATTCCGTCTTGCACATCACACATGAAAGGAGCCTTGATTTCCTTGATGGCACTCCAGAGAAACCCCAAGAACACTGTTTCAAGGCTAGAGGGATCCTGAGGTCACTGTAGCAACACGAAAGAACTCTGTGGACCAAAAATCAACTCGAAAAGAGAGGTTAGTCCCTGGATTCGTCTCCAGAGGAATACCACCTTACCACAAGCACCTCAAGAGGAGGCTTCTCTCAGCTCTAGGTATGTGAGAGGGACCCTGATTTTGCGGCCTCAAGTGGAATGGACACCGCGATGCCCTGACTCGAAATAAGGCCGGATATCCCTGCAGTGACTTCAATGCAGGCTCGTCTTGCATCTCCCAGGACGAAAGGATGTCTGAATCCCCTGTGGAAAGCACAGAGAAAGACTTAGTTCCCCACCTCATCGCGACCGATAGCCTCACATCCTTTGAAAACTCCAGAGGTACGCGGAGATCAGTGCCTCCAAAGGAGACGATGCCTGACTCCTCGTGAAACTTGATAGGAGTCCCAGGATTCCTGTGGCACTTGGAAAGGGACACTTGGTCTCCCGCCTCAGCTGGAGAGGCGTCCCAATTGCCCTGCCAAGCCTCGAGGAGAATTCAGAGTTGTCCCTCACAACTAGGCAGGAGTCCTGACGTGGCTGAACAAACACGTGTGTGGAATTGCCATCCCCGTCGTAACTCGAGAATATACCCCAGGTTCCCGCCGCAACTCGAGAAAAACCATGAGACTTCCCCCTCGCCGCGAGATGAGGCCCGATTCCCCTGCACTGCGTGCAGAGCAATTCCGTGTTGCACATCACACATGAAAGGAGCCTTGATTTCCTTGATGGCACTCCAGAGAAACCCCAAGAACACTGTTTCAAGGCTAGAGGGATCCTGAGGTCACTGTAGCAACACGAAAGAGCTCCGTGGGCCAAAAATCAACTCGAGATGAGAGGTTAGTCCCTGGCTTCGACTCCAGAGGAATACCACCTTACCACAAGCACCTCAAGAGGAGGCTTCTCTCAGCTCTAGGGATGTGAGAGGGACCCTGAGTTTGCGGCCTCAAGTGGAATGGACACCGCGATGCCCTGACGCGAAATAAGGCTGGATATCCCTGCAGTGACTTGAATGCAGGCTCGTCTTGCATCTCCCAAGATGAAAGGATGTCTGAATCCCCTGTGGAGACCACAGAGAAAGACCTAGTTCCCCACCTCATCGCGCCCGGAGGCCTCACATCCTTTGAAAACTCCAGAGGTACGCGGAGATCAGTGCCTCCAAAGGAGACGATGCCTGACTCCTCGTGAAACTTGATAGGAGTCCCAGGATTCCTGTGGCACGTGGAAAGGGACCCTTGGTCTCCCGCCTCAGCTGGAGAGGCGTCCCAATTGCCTTGCCAAGCCTCGAGGAGAATCCCGAGTTGTGTCTCACAACTAGGCAAGAGTCCTGACGTGGCTGAACAAACACGTGTGTGGAAGGGCCATCCCCGTCGTAACTCGAGAATATACCCCAGGTTCCCGCCGCAACTCGAGAAAAACCATGAGACTTCCCCCTCGCCGCAAGATGAGGCCCGATTCCCCTGCACTGCGTGCAGAGCAATTCTGTGTTGCACATCACACATGAAAGGAGCCTTGATTTCCTTGATGGCACTCCAGAGAAACCCCAAGAACACTGTTTCAAGGCTAGAGGGATCCTGAGGTCACTGTAGCAACACGAAGGAGCTCCGTGGACCAAAAATCAACTCGAGATGAGAGGTTAGTCCCTGGCTTCGACTCCTGAGGAATACCACCTTACCACAAGCACCTCAAGAGGAGGCTTCTCTCAGCTCTAGGTATGCGAGAGGGACCCTGAGTTTGCGGCCTCAAGTGGAATGGACACCGCAATGCCCTGACTCGAAATAAGGCCGGATATCCCTGCAGTGACTGGAATGCAGGCTCGTCTTGCATCTCCCAAGACGAAAGGGTGTCTGAATCCCCTGTGGAGACCACAGAGAAATACCTAGTTCCCCACCTCATCGCGACAGGAGGCCTCAAATCCTGTGAAAACTCCAGAGGTATGCGGAGATCAGTGCCTCCAAAGGAGACGATGCCTGACTCCTCGTGAAACTTGATAGGAGACCCAGGATTCCTGTGGCACGTGGAAAGGGACCCTTGGTCTCCCGTCTCAGCTGGAGAGGCGTCCCAATTGCCCTGCCAAGCCTCGAGGAGAATCCCGAGTTGTCCCTCGCAACTAGGCAGGAGTCCTGACGTGGCTGAACACACACATGTGTGGAAGGGCCATCCCCGTCGTAACTCGAGAATATACCCCAGGTTCCCGCCGCAACTCGAGAAAAAGCATGAGACTTCCCCCTCGCCGCGAGATGAGGCCCGATTCTCCTGCACTGCGTGCAGAGCAATTCCGTGTTGCACATCACACATGAAAGGAGCCTTGATTTCCTTGATGGCACTCCAGAGAAACCCCAAGAACACTGTTTCAAGGCTAGAGGGATCCTGAGGTCACTGTAGCAACACGAAAGAGCTCCGTGGACCAAGAATCAACACGAAATGAGAGGTTAGTCCCTGGCTTCGACTCCTGAGGAATACCACCTTACCACAAGCACCTCAAGAGGAGGCTTCTCTCAGCTCTAGGTATGTGAGAGGGATCCTGAGTTTGCGGCCTCAAGTGGAATGGACACCGAGATGCCCTGACTCGAAATAACGCCGGATATCCCTGCAGTGACTTGAATGCAGGCTCGTCTTGCATCTCCCAAGAAGAAAGGATGTCTGAATCCCCTGTGGAGAGCACAGAGAAACACCTAGTTCCCACCTCATCGCGACCGGAGGCCTCACATCCTTTGAAAACTCCAGAGGTACGCGGAGATCAGTGCCTCCAAAGGAGACGATGCCTGACTCCTAATGAAACTTGATAGGAGTCCCAGGATTCTTGTGGCACGTGGAAAGGGACCCTTGGTCTCCCGCCTCAGCTGGAGAGGCGTCCCAATTGCCCTGCCAAGCCTCGAGGAGAATCCCGAGTTGTCCCTCGCAACTAGGCAGGAGTCCTGACGTGGCTGAACAAACACGTGGGTGGAAGGGCCATCCCCGTCGTAACTCGAGAATATACCCCAGGTTCCCACCGCAACTCGAGAAAAACCATGAGACTTCCCCCTCGATGCGAGATGAGGCCCGATTCCCCTGTACTCCGTGCGGAGCAATTCCGTCTTGCACATCACACATGAAAGGAGCCTTGATTTCCTTGATGGCACTCCAGAGAAACCCCAAGAACACTGTTTCAAGGCTAGAGGGATCCTGAGGTCACTGTAGCAACACGAAAGAACTCTGTAGACCAAAAATCAACTCGAAAAGAGAGGTTAGTCCCTGGATTCTTCTCCAGAGGAATACCACCTTACCACAAGCACCTCAAGAGGAGGCTTCTCTCAGCTCTAGGTATGTGAGAGGGACCCTGAGTTTGGGGCCTCAAGTGGAATGGACACCGCGATGCCCTGACGCGAAATAAGGCTGGATATCCCTGCAGTGACTTGAATGCAGGCTCGTCTTCCATCTCCCAAGATGAAAGGATGTCTGAATCCCCTGTGGAGACCACAGAGAAAGACCTAGTTCCCCACCTCATCGCGACCGGAGGCCTCACATCCTTTGAAAACTCCAGAGGTACGCGGAGATCAGTGCCTCCAAAGGAGACGATGCCTGACTCCTCGTGAAACTTGATAGGAGTCCCAGGATTCCTGTGGCACGTGGAAAGGGACCCTTGGTCTCCCGCCTCAGCTGGAGAGGCGTCCCAATTGCCTTGCCAAGCCTCGAGGAGAATCCCGAGTTGTGTCTCGCAACTAGCCAAGAGTCCTGACGTGGCTGAACAAACACGTGTGTGGAAGGGCCATCCCCGTCGTAACTCGAGAATATACCCCAGGTTCCCGCCGCAACTCGAGAAAAACCATGAGAATTCCCCCTCGCCGCGAGATGAGGCCCGATTCCCCTGCATTGCGTGCAGAGCAATTCCGTGTTGCACATCACACATGAAAGGAGCCTTGATTTCCTTGATGGCACTCCAGAGAAACCCCAAGAACACTGTTTCAAGGCTAGAGGGATCCTGAGGTCACTGTAGCAACACGAAAGAGCTCCGTGGACCAAGAATCAACACGAGATGAGAGGTTAGTCCCTGGCTTCGACTCCTGAGGAATACCACCTTACCACAAGCACCTCAAGAGGAGGCTTCTCTCAGCTCTAGGTATGTGAGAGGGACCCTGAGTTTGCGGCCTCAAGTGGAATGGACACCGCGATGCCCTGACTCGAAATAAGGCCGGATATCCCTGCAGTGACTTGAATGCAGGCTCGTCTTGCATCTCCCAAGAAGAAAGGATGTCTGAATCCCCTGTGGAGACCACAGAGAAAGACCTAGTTCCCCACCTCATCGCGACCGGAGGCCTCACATCCTTTGAAAACTCCAGAGGTACGCGGAGATCAGTGCCTCCAAAGGAGACGATGCCTGACTCCTCGTGAAACTTGATAGGAGTCCCAGGATTCTTGTGGCACGTGGAAAGGGACCCTTGGTCTCCCGCCTCAGCTGGAGAGGCGTTCCAATTGCCCTGCCAAGCCTCGAGGAGAATCCAGAGTTGTCCCTCGCAACTAGGCAGGAGTCCTGACGTGGCTGAAGAAACACGTGTGTGGAAGGGCCATCCCCGTCGTAACTCGAGAATATACCCCAGGTTCCCGCCGCAACTGGAGAAAAACCATGAGACTTCCCCCTCGATGCGAGATGAGGCCCGATACCCCTGTACTGCGTGCAGAGCAATTCCGTCTTGCACATCACACATGAAAGGAGCCTTGATTTCCTTGATGGCACTCCAGAGAAACCCCAAGAACACTGTTTCAAGGCTAGAGGGATCCTGAGGTCACTGTAGCAACACGAAAGAACTCTGTGGACCAATAATCAACTCGAAAAGAGAGGTTAGTCCCTGGATTCGTCTCCAGAGGAATACCACCTTACCACAAGCACCTCAAGAGGAGGCTTCTCTCAGCTCTAGGTATGTGAGAGGGACCCTGATTTTGCGGCCTCAAGTGGAATGGACACCGCGATGCCCTGACTCGAAATAAGGCCGGATATCCCTGCAGTGACTTCAATGCAGGCTCGTCTTGCACCTCCCAGGACGAAAGGATGTCTGAATCCCCTGTGGAAAGCACAGAGAAAGACTTAGTTACCCACCTCATCGTGACCGATAGCCTCACATCCTTTGAAAACTTCAGAGGTACGCGGAGATCAGTGCCTCCAAAGGAGACGATGCCTGACTCCTCGTGAAACTTGATAGGAGTCCCAGGATTCCTGTGGCACTTGGAAAGGGACACTTGGTCTCCCGCCTCAGCTGGAGAGGCGTCCCAATTGCCCTGCCAAGCCTCGAGGAGAATCCCGAGTTGTGTCTCGCAACTAGGCAAGAGTCCTGACGTGGCTGAACAAACACGTGTGTGGAAGGGCCATCCCCGTCGTAACTCGAGAATATACCGCAGGTTCCCGCCGCAACTCGAGAAAAACCATGAGACTTCCCCGTCGCCGCGAGATGAGGCCCGATTCCCCTGCACTGCGTGCAGAGCAATTCTGTGTTGCACATCACACATGAAAGGAGCCTTGATTTCCTTCATGGCACTCCAGAGAAACCCCAAGAACACTGTTTCAAGGCTAGAGGGATCCTGAGGTCACTGTAGCAACACGAAAGAGCTCCGTGGACCAAAAATCAACTCGAGATGAGAGGTTAGTCCCTGGCTTCGACTCCAGAGGAATACCACCTTACCACAAGCACGTCAAGAGGAGGCTTCTCTCAGCTCTAGGTATGTGAGAGGGACCCTGAGTTTGCGGCCTCAAGTGGAATGGACACCGCGATGCCCTGATTCGAAATAAGGCCGGATATCCCTGCAGTGACTGGAATGCAGGCTCGTCTTGCATCTCTCAAGACGAAAGGGTGTCTGAATCCCCTGTGGAGACCACAGAGAAAGACCTAGTTCCCCACCTCATCGCGACAGGAGGCCTCAAATCCTTTGAAATCTCCAGAGGTATGCGGAGATCAGTGCCTCCAAAGGAGACGATGCCTGACTCCTCGTGAAACTTGATAGGAGACCCAGGACTCCTGTGGCACTTGGAAAGGGACCCTTGGTCTCCCGCCTCAGCTGGAGAGGCGTCCCAATTGCCCTGCAAAGCCTCTAGGAGAATCCCGAGTTGTCCCTCGCAACTAGGCAGGAGTCCTGACATGGCTGAACAAACACGTGTGTGGAAGGGCCATCCCCGTCGTAACTCGAGAATATACCCCAGGTTCCCGCCGCAACTCGAGAAAAACCATGAGACTTCCCCCTCGCCGCGAGATGAGGCTCGATTCCCCTGCACTGCGTGCAGAGCAATTCCGTGTTGCACATCACACATGAAAGGAGCCTTGATTTCCTTGATGGCACTCCAGAGAAACCCCAAAAACACTGTTTCAAGGCTAGAGGGATCCTGAGGTCACTGTAGCAACACGAAAGAGCTCCGTGGACCAAGAATCAACACGAGATGAGAGGTTAGTCCCTGGCTTCGACTCCTGAGGAATACCACCTTACCACAAGCACCTCAAGAGGAGGCTTCTCTCAGCACTAGGTATGTGAGAGGGATCCTGAGTTTGCGGCCTCAAGTGGAATGGACACCGCGATGCCCTCACGCGAAATAAGGCCGGATATCTCTGCAGTGACTTGAATGCAGGCTCATCTTGCATCTCCCAAGGTGAAAGGATGTCTGAATCCCCTGTGGAGACCACAGAGAAAGACCTAGTTCCCCACCTCATCGCGACCGGAGGCCTCACATCCTTTGAAAACTCCAGAGGTACGCGGAGATCAGTGCCTCCAAAGGAAACGATGCCTGACTCCTCGTGAAACTTGATAGGAGTCCCAGGATTCCTGTGGCACTTGGAAAGGGACACTTGGTCTCCCGCCTCAGCTGGAGAGGCGTCCCAATTGCCCTGCCAAGCCTCGAGGAGAATCCAGAGTTGTCCCTCGCAACTAGGCAGGAGTCCTGACGTCGCTGAAGAAACACGTGGGTGGAAGGGCCATCCCCGTCGTAACTCGAGAATATACCCCAGGTTCCCACCGCAACTCGAGAAAAACCATGAGACTTCCCCCTCGCCGCGAGATGAGGCCCGATTCCCCTGCACTGCGTGCAGAGCAATTCTGTGTTGCACATCACACATGAAAGGAGCCTTGATTTCCTTCATGGCACTCCAGAGAAACCCCAAGAACACTGTTTCAAGGCTAGAGGGATCCTGAGGTCACTGTAGCAACACGAAAGAGCTCCGTGGGCCAAAAATCAACTCGAGATGAGAGGTTAGTCCCTGGCTTCGACTCCTGAGGAATACCACCTTACCACAAGCACCTCAAGAGGAGGCTTCTCTCAGCTCTAGGTATGTGAGAGGGACCCTGAGTTTGCGGCCTCAAGTGGAATGGACACCGCGATGCCCTGACGCGAAATAAGGCTGGATATCCCTGCAGTGACTTGAATGCAGGCTCGTCTTGCATCTCCCAAGATGAAAGGATGTCTGAATCCCCTGTGGAGACCACAGAGAAAGACCTAGTTCCCCACCTCCTCGCGACCGGAGGCCTCACATCCTTTGAAAACTCCAGAGGCACGCAGAGATCAGTGCCTCCAAAGAAGACGATGCCTGACTCCTCGTGAAACTTGATAGGAGTCCCAGGATTCCTGTGGCACGTGGAAAGGGACCCTTGGTCTCCCGCCTCAGCTGGAGAGGCGTCCCAATTGCCTTGCCAAGCCTCGAGGAGAATCCCGAGTTGTGTCTCGCAACCAGGCAAGAGTCCTGACGTGGCTGAACAAACACGTGTGTGGAAGGGCCATCCCCGTCGTAACTCGAGAATATACCGCAGGTTCCCGCCGCAACTCGAGAAAAACCATGAGACTTCCCCCTCGCCGCGAGATGAGGCCCGATTCCCCTGCACTGCGTGCAGAGCAATTCTGTGTTGCACATCACACATGAAAGGAGCCTTGATTTCCTTCATGGCACTCCAGAGAAACCCCAAGAACACTGTTTCAAGGCTAGAGGGATCCTGAGGTCACTGTAGCAACACGAAAGAACTCTGTGGACCAATAATCAACTCGAAAAGAGAGGTTAGTCCCTGGATTCGTCTCCAGAGGAATACCACCTTACCACAAGCACCTCAAGAGGAGGCTTCTCTCAGCTCTAGGTATGTGAGAGGGACCCTGAGTTTGGGGCCTCAAGTGGAATGGACACCGCGATGCCCTGACGCGAAATAAGGCTGGATATCCCTGCAGTGACTTGAATGCAGGCTCGTCTTCCATCTCCCAAGATGAAAGGATGTCTGAATCCCCTGTGGAGACCACAGAGAAAGACCTAGTTCCCCACCTCATCGCGACCGGAGGCCTCACATCCTTTGAAAACTCCAGAGGTTCGCGGAGATCAGTGCCTCCAAAGGAAACGATGCCTGACTCCTCGTGAAACTTGATAGGAGTCCCAGGATTCCTGTGGCACTTGGAAAGGGACACTTGGTCTCCCGCCTCAGCTGGAGAGGCGTCCCAATTGCCCTGCCAAGCCTCGAGGAGAATCCAGAGTTGTCCCTCGCAACTAGGCAGGAGTCCTGACGTCGCTGAAGAAACACGTGGGTGGAAGGGCCATCCCCGTCGTAACTCGAGAATATACCCCAGGTTCCCACCGCAACTCGAGAAAAACCATGAGACTTCCCCCTCGCCGCGAGATGAGGCCCGATTCCCCTGCACTGCGTGCAGAGCAATTCTGTGTTGCACATCACACATGAAAGGAGCCTTGATTTCCTTCATGGCACTCCAGAGAAACCCCAAGAACACTGTTTCAAGGCTAGAGGGATCCTGAGGTCACTGTAGCAACACGAAAGAGCTCCGTGGGCCAAAAATCAACTCGAGATGAGAGGTTAGTCCCTGGCTTCGACTCCTGAGGAATACCACCTTACCACAAGCACCTCAAGAGGAGGCTTCTCTCAGCTCTAGGTATGTGAGAGGGACCCTGAGTTTGCGGCCTCAAGTGGAATGGACACCGCGATGCCCTGACGCGAAATAAGGCTGGATATCCCTGCAGTGACTTGAATGCAGGCTCGTCTTGCATCTCCCAAGATGAAAGGATGTCTGAATCCCCTGTGGAGACCACAGAGAAAGACCTAGTTCCCCACCTCCTTGCGACCGGAGGCCTCACATCCTTTGAAAACTCCAGAGGCACGCAGAGATCAGTGCCTCCAAAGAAGACGATGCCTGACTCCTCGTGAAACTTGATAGGAGTCCCAGGATTCCTGTGGCACGTGGAAAGGGACCCTTGGTCTCCCGCCTCAGCTGGAGAGGCGTCCCAATTGCCTTGCCAAGCCTCGAGGAGAATCCCGAGTTGTGTCTCGCAACCAGGCAAGAGTCCTGACGTGGCTGAACAAACACGTGTGTGGAAGGGCCATCCCCGTCGTAACTGGAGAATATACCCCAGGTTCCCGCCGCAACTCGAGAAAAACCATGAGACTTCCCCCTCGCCGCGAGATGAGGCCCGCTTCCCCTGCACTGCGTGTAGAGCAATTCTGTGTTGCACATCACACATGAAAGGAGCCTTGATTTCCTTCATGGCACTCCAGAGAAACCCCAAGAACACTGTTTCAAGGCTAGAGGGATCCTGAGGTCACTGTAGCAACACGAAAGAACTCTGTGGACCAATAATCAACTCGAAAAGAGAGGTTAGTCCCTGGATTCGTCTCCAGAGGAATACCACCTTACCACAAGCACCTCAAGAGGAGGCTTCTCTCAGCTCTAGGTATGTGAGAGGGACCCTGATTTTGCGGCCTCAAGTGGAATGGACACCGCGATGCCCTGACTCGAAATAAGGCCGGATATCCCTGCAGTGACTTCAATGCAGGCTCGTCTTGCACCTCCCAGGACGAAAGGATGTCTGAATCCCCTGTGGAAAGCACAGAGAAAGACTTAGTTACCCACCTCATCGTGACCGATAGCCTCACATCCTTTGAAAACTCCAGAGGTACGCGGAGATCAGTGCCTCCAAAGGAGACGATGCCTGACTCCTCGTGAAACTTGATAGGAGTCCCAGGATTCCTGTGGCACTTGGAAAGGGACACTTGGTCTCCCGCCTCAGCTGGAGAGGCGTCCCAATTGCCCTGCCAAGCCTCGAGGAGAATCCCGAGTTGTGTCTCGCAACTAGGCAAGAGTCCTGACGTGGCTGAACAAACACGTGTGTGGAAGGGCCATCCCCGTCGTAACTCGAGAATATACCGCAGGTTCCCGCCGCAACTCGAGAAAAACCATGAGACTTCCCCCTCGCCGCGAGATGAGGCCCGATTCCCCTGCACTGCGTGCAGAGCAATTCTGTGTTGCACATCACACATGAAAGGAGCCTTGATTTCCTTCATGGCACTCCAGAGAAACCCCAAGAACACTGTTTCAAGGCTAGAGGGATCCTGAGGTCACTGTAGCAACACGAAAGAGCTCCGTGGACCAAAAATCAACTCGAGATGAGAGGTTAGTCCCTGGCTTCGACTCCAGAGGAATACCACCTTACCACAAGCACGTCAAGAGGAGGCTTCTCTCAGCTCTAGGTATGTGAGAGGGACCCTGAGTTTGCGGCCTCAAGTGGAATGGACACCGCGATGCCCTGATTCGAAATAAGGCCGGATATCCCTGCAGTGACTGGAATGCAGGCTCGTCTTGCATCTCTCAAGACGAAAGGGTGTCTGAATCCCCTGTGGAGACCACAGAGAAAGACCTAGTTCCCCACCTCATCGCGACAGGAGGCCTCAAATCCTTTGAAATCTCCAGAGGTATGCGGAGATCAGTGCCTCCAAAGGAGACGATGCCTGACTCCTCGTGAAACTTGATAGGAGACCCAGGATTCCTGTGGCACTTGGAAAGGGACCCTTGGTCTCCCGCCTCAGCTGGAGAGGCGTCCCAATTGCCCTGCAAAGCCTCTAGGAGAATCCCGAGTTGTCCCTCGCAACTAGGCAGGAGTCCTGACATGGCTGAACAAACACGTGTGTGGAAGGGCCATCCCCGTCGTAACTCGAGAATATACCCCAGGTTCCCGCCGCAACTCGAGAAAAACCATGAGACTTCCCCCTCGCCGCGAGATGAGGCTCGATTCCCCTGCACTGCGTGCAGAGCAATTCCGTGTTGCACATCACACATGAAAGGAGCCTTGATTTCCTTGATGGCACTCCAGAGAAACCCCAAAAACACTGTTTCAAGGCTAGAGGGATCCTGAGGTCACTGTAGCAACACGAAAGAGCTCCGTGGACCAAGAATCAACACGAGATGAGAGGTTAGTCCCTGGCTTCGACTCCTGAGGAATACCACCTTACCACAAGCACCTCAAGAGGAGGCTTCTCTCAGCACTAGGTATGTGAGAGGGATCCTGAGTTTGCGGCCTCAAGTGGAATGGACACCGCGATGCCCTCACGCGAAATAAGGCCGGATATCTCTGCAGTGACTTGAATGCAGGCTCATCTTGCATCTCCCAAGGTGAAAGGATGTCTGAATCCCCTGTGGAGACCACAGAGAAAGACCTAGTTCCCCACCTCATCGCGACCGGAGGCCTCACATCCTTTGAAAGCTCCAGAGGTTCGCGGAGATCAGTGCCTCCAAAGGAAACGATGCCTGACTCCTCGTGAAACTTGATAGGAGTCCCAGGATTCCTGTGGCACTTGGAAAGGGACACTTGGTCTCCCGCCTCAGCTGGAGAGGCGTCCCAATTGCCCTGCCAAGCCTCGAGGAGAATCCAGAGTTGTCCCTCGCAACTAGGCAGGAGTCCTGACGTCGCTGAAGAAACACGTGGGTGGAAGGGCCATCCCCGTCGTAACTCGAGAATATACCCCAGGTTCCCACCGCAACTCGAGAAAAACCATGAGACTTCCCCCTCGCCGCGAGATGAGGCCCGATTCCCCTGCACTGCGTGCAGAGCAATTCTGTGTTGCACATCACACATGAAAGGAGCCTTGATTTCCTTCATGGCACTCCAGAGAAACCCCAAGAACACTGTTTCAAGGCTAGAGGGATCCTGAGGTCACTGTAGCAACACGAAAGAGCTCCGTGGGCCAAAAATCAACTCGAGATGAGAGGTTAGTCCCTGGCTTCGACTCCTGAGGAATACCACCTTACCACAAGCACCTCAAGAGGAGGCTTCTCTCAGCTCTAGGTATGTGAGAGGGACCCTGAGTTTGCGGCCTCAAGTGGAATGGACACCGCGATGCCCTGACGCGAAATAAGGCTGGATATCCCTGCAGTGACTTGAATGCAGGCTCGTCTTGCATCTCCCAAGACGAAAGGGTGTCTGAATCCCCTGTGGAGACCACAGAGAAAGACCTAGTTCCCCACCTCCTCGCGACCGGAGGCCTCACATCCTTTGAAAACTCCAGAGATACGCAGAGATCAGTGCCTCCAAAGAAGACGATGCCTGACTCCTCGTGAAACTTGATAGGAGTCCCAGGATTCCTGTGGCACGTGGAAAGGGACCCTTGGTCTCCCGCCTCAGCTGGAGAGGCGTCCCAATTGCCTTGCCAAGCCTCGAGGAGAATCCCGAGTTGTGTCTCGCAACCAGGCAAGAGTCCTGACGTGGCTGAACAAACACGTGTGTGGAAGGGCCATCCCCGTCGTAACTGGAGAATATACCCCAGGTTCCCGCCGCAACTCGAGAAAAACCATGAGACTTCCCCCTCGCCGCGAGATGAGGCCCGCTTCCCCTGCACTGCGTGTAGAGCAATTCTGTGTTGCACATCACACATGAAAGGAGCCTTGATTTCCTTCATGGCACTCCAGAGAAACCCCAAGAACACTGTTTCAAAGCTAGAGGGATCCTGAGGTCACTGTAGCAACACGAAAGAGCTCCGTGGACCAAAAATCAACTCGAGATGAGAGGTTAGTCCCTGGCTTCGACTCCAGAGGAATACCACCTTACCACAAGCACCTCAAGAGGAGGCTTCTCTCAGCTCTAGGTATGTGAGAGGGACCCTGAGTTTGCGGCCTCAAGTGGAATGGACACCGCGATGCCCTGACTCGAAATAAGGCCGGATATCCCTGCAGTGACTGGAATGCAGGCTCGTCTTGCATCTCCCAAGACGAAAGGGTGTCTGAATCCCCTGTGGAGACCACAGAGAAAGACCTAGTTCCCCACCTCATCGCGACAGGAGGCCTCAAATCCTTTGAAAACTCCAGAGGTATGCGGAGATCAGTGCCTCCAAAGGAAACGATGCCTGACTCCTCGTGAAACTTGACAGGAGACCCAGGATTCCTGTGGCACGTGGAAAGGGACCCTTGGTCTCCCGTCTCAGCTGGAGAGGCGTCCCAATTGCCCTGCAAAGCCTCGAGGAGAATCCCGAGTTGTCCCTCGCAACTAGGCAGGAGTCCTGACGTCGCTGAAGAAACACGTGGGTGGAAGGGCCATCCCCGTCGTAACTCGAGAATATACCCCAGGTTCCCCCCGCACCTCGAGAAAAACCATGAGACTTCCCCCTTGCCGCGAGATGAGGCCCGATTCCCCTGCACTGCGTGCAGAGCAATTCTGTGTTGCACATCACACATGAAAGGAGCCTTGATTTCCTTGATGGCACTCCAGAGAAACCCCAAGAACACTGTTTCAAGGCTAGAGGGATCCTGAGGTCACTGTAGCAACACGAAAGAGCTCCGTGGACCAAGAATCAACACGAGATGAGAGGTTAGTCCCTGGCTTTGATTCCTGAGGAATACCACCTTACAAAAGCACCTCAAGAGGAGGCTTCTCTCAGCTCTAGGTGTGTGAGAGGGATCCTGAGTTTGCGGCCTCAAGAGGAATGGACACCGCGATGCCCTGACTCGAAATAAGGCCGGATATCCCTGCAGTGACTTGAATGCAGGCTCGTCTTGCATCTCCCAAGAAGAAAGGATGTCTGAATCCCCTGTGGAGACCACAGAGAAAGACCTAGTTCCCCACCTCATCGCGACCGGAGGCCTCACATCCTTTGAAAACTCCAGAGGTATGCGGAGATCAGTGCCTTCAAAGGAGACGATGCCTGACTCCTCGTGAAACTTGATAGGAGTCCCAGGATTCTTGTGGCACGTGGAAAGGGACCCTTGGTCTCCCGCCTCAGCTGGAGAGGTATTCCAATTGCCCTGCCAAGCCTCGAGGGGAATCCCGAGTTGTCCCTCGCAACTAGGCAGGAGTCCTGACGTGGCTGAACAAACACGTGGGTGGAAGGGCCATCCCCGTCGTAACTCGAGAATATACCCCAGGTTCCCGCCGCAACTCGAGAAAAACCATGAGACTTCCCCCTCGATGCGAGATGAGGCCCAATTCCCCTGTACTGCGTGCAGAGCAATTCCGTCTTGCACATCACACATGAAAGGAGCCTTGATTTCCTTGATGGCACTCCAGAGAAACCCCAAGAACACTGTTTCAAGGATAGAGGGATCCTGAGGTCACTGTAGCAACACGAAAGAACTCTGTGGACCAAAAATCAACTCGAAAAGATAGGTTAGTCCCTGGATTCGTCTCCAGAGGAATACCACCTTACCACAAGCACCTCCAGAGGAGGCTTCTCTCAGCTCTAGGTATGTGAGAGGGACCCTGAGTTTGCGGCCTCAAGTGGAATGGACACCGCGATGCCCTGACTCGAAATAAGGCCGGATATCCCTGCAGTGACTTCATGCAGGCTCGTCTTGCATCTCCCAGGACGAAAGGATGTCTGAATCCCCTGTGGAAAGCACAGAGAAAGACTTAGTTCGCCACCTCATCGCGACCGGAGGCCTCACATCCTTTGAAAACTCCAGAGGTATCGGAGATCAGTGCCTCCAAAGGAGACGATGCCTGACTCCTCGTGAAACTTGATAGGAGTCCCAGGATTCCTGTGGCAATTGGAAAGGGACACTTGGTCTCCCGCCTCAGCTGGAGAGGCGTCCCAATTGCCCTGCCAAGCCTCGAGGAGAATCCAAAGTTGTCCCTCGCAACTAGGCAGGAGTCCTGACGTGGCTGAACAAACACGTGGGTGGAAGGGCCATCCCCGTCGTAACTCGAGAATATACCCCAGGTTCCCGCCGCAACTCGAGAAAAACCATGAGACTTCCCCCTCGCCGCGAGATGAGGCCCGATTCCCCTGCACTGCGTGCAGAGCAATTCCGTGTTGCACATCACACATGAAAGGAGCCTTGATTTCCTTGATGGCACTCCAGAGAAACCCCAAGAACACTGTTTCAAGGCTAGAGGGATCCTGAGGTCACTGTAGCAACACGAAAGAGCTCCGTGGGCCAAAAATCAACTCGAGATGAGAGGTTAGACCCTGGCTTCGACTCCAGAGGAATACCACCTTACCACAAGCACCTCAAGAGGAGGCTTCTCTCAGCTCTAGGTATGTGAGAGGGACCCTGAGTTTGCGGCCTCAAGTGGAATGGACACCGCGATGCCCTGACGCGAAATAAGGCTGGATATCCCTGCAGTGACTTGAATGCAGGCTCGTCTTGCATCTCCCAAGATGAAAGGATGTCTGAATCCCCTGTGGAGACCACAGAGAAAGACCTAGTTCCCCACCTTATTGCGACCGGAGGCCTCACATCCTTTGAAAACTCCAGAGGTACGCGGAGATCAGTGCCTCCAAAGGAGACGATGCCTGACTCCTCGTGAAACTTGATAGGAGTCCCAGGATTCCTGTGGCACGTGGAAAGGGACCCTTGGTCTCCCGCCTCAGCTGAAGAAGCGTCCCAATTGCCTTGCCAAGCCTCGAGGAGAATCCCGAGTTGTGTCTCGCAACTAGGCAAGAGTCCTGACGTGGCTGAACAAACACGTGTGTGGAAGGGCCATCCCCGTCGTAACTCGAGAATATACCCCAGGTTCCCGCCGCAACTCGAGAAAAACCATGAGACTTCCACCTCGCCGCGAGATGAGGCCCGATTCCCCTGCACTGCGTGCAGAGCAATTCTGTGTTGCACATCACACATGAAAGGAGCCTTGATTTCCTTCATGGCACTCCAGAGAAACCCCAAGAACACTGTTTCAAGGCTAGAGGGATCCTGAGGTCACTGTAGCAACACGAAAGAACTCTGTGGACCAAAAATCAACTCGAGATGAGAGGTTAGTCCCTGGCTTCGACTCCTGAGGAATACCACCTTACCAGAAGCATCTCAAGAGGAGGCTTCTCTCAGCTCTAGGTATGTGAGAGGGATCCTGAGTTTGCGGCCTCAAGTGGAATGGACACCGCGATGCCCTCACGCGAAATAAGGCCGGATATCTCTGCAGTGACTTGAATGCAGGCTCATCTTGCATCTCCCAAGGTGAAAGGATGTCTGAATCCCCTGTGGAGACCACAGAGAAAGACCTAGTTCCCCACCTCATCGCGACCGGAGGCCTCACATCCTTTGAAAACTCCAGAGGTACGCGGAGATCAGTGCCTCCAAAGGAAACGATGCCTGACTCCTCGTGAAACTTGATAGGAGTCCCAGGATTCCTGTGGCACGTGGAAAGGGACCCTTGGTCTCCCGCCTCAGCTGGAGAGGCGTTCCAATTGCCCTGCCAAGCCTCGAGGAGAATCCCAAGTTGTCCCTCCCAACTAGGCACGAGTC
This sequence comes from Cervus elaphus, assembly GCF_910594005.1. Classification (NCBI taxonomy): domain Eukaryota; kingdom Metazoa; phylum Chordata; class Mammalia; order Artiodactyla; family Cervidae; genus Cervus; species Cervus elaphus. The sequence goes on along the minus strand of NC_057834.1, from coordinate 6,360,812 downwards.
CTGACGTGGCTGAACAAACACGTGGGTGGAAGGGCCATCCCCGTCGTAACTCGAGAATATACCCCAGGTTCCCGCCGCAACTCGAGAAAAACCATGAGACTTCCCCCTCGATGCGAGATGAGGCCCGATTCCCCTGTACTGCGTGCAGAGCAATTCCGTCTTGCACATCACACATGAAAGGAGCCTTGATTTCCTTGATGGCACTCCAGAAAAACCCCAAGAACACTGTTTCAAGGCTAGAGGGATCCTGAGGTCACTGTAGCAACACGAAAGAACTCTGTGGACCAAAAATCAACTCGAAAAGAGAGGTTAGTCCCTGGCTTCGACTCCAGAGGAATACCACCTTACCACAAGCACCTCAAGAGGAGGCTTCTCTCAGCTCTAGGTATGTGAGAGGGACCCTGAGTTTGCGGCCTCAAGTGGAATGGACACCGCGATGCCCTGACTCGAAATAAGGCCGGATATTCCTGCAGTGACTTCAATGCAGGCTCGTCTTTCATCTCCCAGGACGAAAGGATGTCTGAATCCCCTGTGGAAAGCACAGAGAAAGACTTAGTTCCCCACCTCATCGCGACCGATAGCCTCACATCCTTTGAAAACTCCAGAGGTACTCGGAGATCAGTGCCTCCAAAGGAGATGATGCCTGACTCCTCGTGAAACTTGATAGGAGTCCCAGGATTCCTGTGGCACTTGGAAAGGGACACTTGGTCTCCCGCCTCAGCTGGAGAGGCGTCCCAATTGCCCTGCCAAGCCTCGAGGAGAATCCAGAGTTGTCCCTCGCAACTAGGCAGGAGTCCTGACGTCGCTGAAGAAACACGTGGGTGGAAGGGCCATCCCCGTCGTAACTCGAGAATATACCCCAGGTTCCCACCGCAACTCGAGAAAAACCATGAGACTTCCCCCTCGCCGCGAGATGAGGCCCGATTCCCCTGCACTGCGTGCAGAGCAATTCTGTGTTGCACATCACACATGAAAGGAGCCTTGATTTCCTTCATGGCACTCCAGAGAAACCCCAAGAACACTGTTTCAAGGCTAGAGGGATCCTGAGGTCACTGTAGCAACACGAAAGAGCTCCGTGGACCAACAATCAACTGGGGTGAGAGGGTAGTCCCTGGCTTCGACTCCAGAGGAATACCACCTTACCACAAGCACCTCAAGAGGAGGCTTCTCTCAGCTCTAGGTATGTGAGAGGGACCCTGAGTTTGCGGCCTCAAGTGGAATGGACACCGCGATGCCCTGACGCGAAATAAGGCTGGATATCCCTGCAGTGACTTGAATGCAGGCTCGTCTTGCATCTCCCAAGATGAAAGGATGTCTGAATCCCCTGTGGAGACCACAGAGAAAGACCTAGTTCCCCACCTCCTCGCGACCGGAGGCCTCACATCCTTTGAAAACTCCAGAGGTACGCAGAGATCAGTGCCTCCAAAGGAGACGATGCCTGACTCCTCGTGAAACTTGATAGGAGTCCCAGGATTCCTGTGGCACGTGGAAAGGGACCCTTGGTCTCCCGCCTCAGCTGGAGAGGCGTCCCAATTGCCTTGCCAAGCCTCGAGGAGAATCCCGAGTTGTGTCTCGCAACCAGGCAAGAGTCCTGACGTGGCTGAACAAACACGTGTGTGGAAGGGCCATCCCCGTCGTAACTGGAGAATATACCCCAGGTTCCCGCCGCAACTCGAGAAAAACCATGAGACTTCCCCCTCGCCGCGAGATGAGGCCCGCTTCCCCTGCACTGCGTGTAGAGCAATTCTGTGTTGCACATCACACATGAAAGGAGCCTTGATTTCCTTCATGGCACTCCAGAGAAACCCCAAGAACACTGTTTCAAGGCTAGAGGGATCCTGAGGTCACTGTAGCAACACGAAAGAGCTCCGTGGACCAAAAATCAACTCGAGATGAGAGGTTAGTCCCTGGCTTCGACTCCAGAGGAATACCACCTTACCACAAGCACCTCAATAGGAGGCTTCTCTCAGCTCTAGGTATGTGAGAGGGACCCTGAGTTTGCGGCCTCAAGTGGAATGGACACCGCGATGCCCTGACTCGAAATAAGGCCGGATATCCCTGCAGTGACTGGAATGCAGGCTCGTCTTGCATCTCCCAAGACGAAAGGGTGTCTGAATCCCCTGTGGAGACCACAGAGAAATACCTATTTCCCCACCTCATCGCGACAGGAGGCCTCAAATCCTTTGAAAACTCCAGAGGTATGCGGAGATCAGTGCCTCCAAAGGAAACGATGCCTGACTCCTCGTGAAACTTGACAGGAGACCCAGGATTCCTGTGGCACGTGGAAAGGGACCCTTGGTCTCCCGTCTCAGCTGGAGAGGCGTCCCAATTGCCCTGCAAAGCCTCGAGGAGAATCCCGAGTTGTCCCTCGCAACTAGGCAGGAGTCCTGACGTCGCTGAAGAAACACGTGGGTGGAAGGGCCATCCCCGTCGTAACTCGAGAATATACCCCAGGTTCCCGCCGCACCTCGAGAAAAACCATGAGACTTCCCCCTTGCCGCGAGATGAGGCCCGATTCCCCTGCACTGCGTGCAGAGCAATTCTGTGTTGCACATCACACATGAAAGGAGCCTTGATTTCCTTGATGGCACTCCAGAGAAACCCCAAGAACACTGTTTCAAGGCTAGAGGGATCCTGAGGTCACTGTAGCAACACGAAAGAGCTCCGTGGACCAAGAATCAACACGAGATGAGAGGTTAGTCCCTGGCTTTGATTCCTGAGGAATACCACCTTACAAAAGCACCTCAAGAGGAGGCTTCTCTCAGCTCTAGGTGTGTGAGAGGGATCCTGAGTTTGCGGCCTCAAGAGGAATGGACACCGCGATGCCCTGACTCGAAATAAGGCCGGATATCCCTGCAGTGACTTGAATGCAGGCTCGTCTTGCATCTCCCAAGAAGAAAGGATGTCTGAATCCCCTGTGGAGACCACAGAGAAAGACCTAGTTCCCCACCTCATCGCGACCGGAGGCCTCACATCCTTTGAAAACTCCAGAGGTATGCGGAGATCAGTGCCTTCAAAGGAGACGATGCCTGACTCCTCGTGAAACTTGATAGGAGTCCCAGGATTCTTGTGGCACGTGGAAAGGGACCCTTGGTCTCCCGCCTCAGCTAGAGAGGTATTCCAATTGCCCTGCCAAGCCTCGAGGGGAATCCCGAGTTGTCCCTCGCAACTAGGCAGGAGTCCTGACGTGGCTGAACAAACACGTGGGTGGAAGGGCCATCCCCGTCGTAACTCGAGAATATACCCCAGGTTCCCGCCGCAACTCGAGAAAAACCATGAGACTTCCCCCTCGATGCGAGATGAGGCCCAATTCCCCTGTACTGCGTGCAGAGCAATTCCGTCTTGCACATCACACATGAAAGGAGCCTTGATTTCCTTGATGGCACTCCAGAGAAACCCCAAGAACACTGTTTCAAGGATAGAGGGATCCTGAGGTCACTGTAGCAACACGAAAGAACTCTGTGGACCAAAAATCAACTCGAAAAGATAGGTTAGTCCCTGGATTCGTCTCCAGAGGAATACCACCTTACCACAAGCACCTCCAGAGGAGGCTTCTCTCAGCTCTAGGTATGTGAGAGGGACCCTGAGTTTGCGGCCTCAAGTGGAATGGACACCGCGATGCCCTGACTCGAAATAAGGCCGGATATCCCTGCAGTGACTTCATGCAGGCTCGTCTTGCATCTCCCAGGACGAAAGGATGTCTGAATCCCCTGTGGAAAGCACAGAGAAAGACTTAGTTCGCCACCTCATCGCGACCGGAGGCCTCACATCCTTTGAAAACTCCAGAGGTACGCGGAGATCAGTGCCTCCAAAGGAGACGATGCCTGACTCCTCGTGAAACTTGATAGGAGTCCCAGGATTCCTGTGGCACTTGGAAAGGGACACTTGGTCTCCCGCCTCAGCTGGAGAGGCGTCCCAATTGCCCTGCCAAGCCTCGAGGAGAATCCAAAGTTGTCCCTCGCAACTAGGCAGGAGTCCTGACGTGGCTGAACAAACACGTGGGTGGAAGGGCCATCCCCGTCGTAACTCGAGAATATACCCCAGGTTCCCGCCGCAACTCGAGAAAAACCATGAGACTTCCCCCTCGCCGCGAGATGAGGCCCGATTCCCCTGCACTGCGTGCAGAGCAATTCCGTGTTGCACATCACACATGAAAGGAGCCTTGATTTCCTTGATGGCACTCCAGAGAAACCCCAAGAACACTGTTTCAAGGCTAGAGGGATCCTGAGGTCACTGTAGCAACACGAAAGAGCTCCGTGGGCCAAAAATCAACTCGAGATGAGAGGTTAGACCCTGGCTTCGACTCCAGAGGAATACCACCTTACCACAAGCACCTCAAGAGGAGGCTTCTCTCAGCTCTAGGTATGTGAGAGGGACCCTGAGTTTGCGGCCTCAAGTGGAATGGACACCGCGATGCCCTGACGCGAAATAAGGCTGGATATCCCTGCAGTAACTTGAATCCAGGCTCGTCTTGCATCTCCCAAGATGAAAGGATGTCTGAATCCCCTGTGGAGACCACAGAGAAAGACCTAGTTCCCCACCTTATTGCGAACGGAGGCCTCACATCCTTTGAAAACTCCAGAGGTACGCGGAGATCAGTGCCTCCAAAGGAGACGATGCCTGACTCCTCGTGAAACTTGATAGGAGTCCCAGGATTCCTGTGGCACGTGGAAAGGGACCCTTGGTCTCCCGCCTCAGCTGGAGAAGCGTCCCAATTGCCTTGCCAAGCCTCGAGGAGAATCCCGAGTTGTGTCTCGCAACTAGGCAAGAGTCCTGACGTGGCTGAACAAACACGTGTGTGGAAGGGCCATCCCCGTCGTAACTCGAGAATATACCCCAGGTTCCCGCCGCAACTCGAGAAAAACCATGAGACTTCCACCTCGCCGCGAGATGAGGCCCGATTCCCCTGCACTGCGTGCAGAGCAATTCTGTGTTGCACATCACACATGAAAGGAGCCTTGATTTCCTTGATGGCACTCCAGAGAAACCCCAAGAACACTGTTTCAAGGCTAGAGGGATCCTGAGGTCACTGTAGCAACACGAAAGAACTCTGTGGACCAAAAATCAACTCGAGATGAGAGGTTAGTCCCTGGCTTCGACTCCTGAGGAATACCACCTTACCAGAAGCACCTCAAGAGGAGGCTTCTCTCAGCTCTAGGTATGTGAGAGGGATCCTGAGTTTGCGGCCTCAAGTGGAATTAACACCGCGATGCCCTGACTCGAAGTAAGGCCGGATATCCCTGCAGTGACTGGAATGCAGGCTCGTCTTGCATCTCCCAAGACGAAAGGGTGTCTGAATCCCCTGTGGAGACCACAGAGAAAGACCTAGTTCCCCACCTCATCGCGACAGGAGGCCTCAAAATCTTTGAAAACTCCAGAGGTATGCGGAGATCAGTGCCTCCAAAGGAGACGATGCCTGACTCCTCGTGAAACTTGATAGGAGACCCAGGATTCCTGTGGCACGTGGAAAGGGACCCTTGGTCTCCCGTCTCAGCTGGAGAGGCGTCCCAATTGCCCTGCAAAGCCTCGAGGAGAATCCCGAGTTGTCCCTCGCAACTAGGCAGGAGTCCTGACATGACTGAACACACACGTGTGTGGAAGGGCCATCCCCGTCGTAACTCGAGAATATACCCCAGGTTCCCGCCGCAACTCGAGAAAAACCATGAGACTTCCCCCTCGCCCAGAGATGAGGCCCGATTCCCCTGCACTGCGTGCAGAGCAATTCCGTGTTGCACATCACACATGAAAGGAGCCTTGATTTCCTTGATGGCACTCCAGAGAAACCCCAAGAACACTGTTTCAAGGCTAGAGGGATCCTGAGGTCACTGTAGCAACACGAACGAGCTCCGTGGACCAAGAATCAACACGAGATGAGAGGTTAGTCCCTGGCTTCGACTCCTGAGGAATACCACCTTACCACAAGCACCTCAAGAGGAGGCTTCTCTCAGCTCTAGGTATGTGAGAGGGATCCTGAGTTTGCGGCCTCAAGTGGAATGGACACCGCGATGCCCTGCCTCGAAATAAGGCCGGATATCCCTGCAGTGACTTGAATGCAGGCTCATCTTGCATCTCCCAAGAAGAAAGGATGTCTGAATCCCCTGTGGAGACCACAGAGAAAGACCTAGTTCCCCACCTCATCGCGACCGGAGGCCTCACATCCTTTGAAAACTCCAGAGGTACGCGGAGATCAGTGCCTCCAAAGGAGACGATGCCTGACTCCTCGTGAAACTTGATAGGAGTCCCAGGATTCTTGTGGCACGTGGAAAGGGACCCTTGGTCTCCCGCCTCAGCTGGAGAGGCGTTCCAATTGCCCTGCCAAGCCTCGAGGAGAATCCCGAGTTGTCCCTCGCAACTAGCCAAGAGTCCTGACGTGGCTGAAGAAACACGTGGGTGGAAGGGCCATCCCCGTCGTAACTCGAGAATATACCCCAGGTTCCCGCCGCAACTCGAGAAAAACCATGAGACTTCCCCCTCGCCGCGAGATGAGGCCCGATTCCCCTGCACTGCGTGCAGAGCAATTCCGTGTTGCACATCACACATGAAAGGAGCCTTGATTTCCTTGATGGCACTCCAGAGAAACCCCAAGAACACTGTTTCAAGGCTAGAGGGATCCTGAGGTCACTGTAGCAACACGAAAGAGCTCCGTGGACTAAGAATCAACACGAGATGAGAGGTTAGTCCCTGGCTTCGACTCCTGAGGAATACCACCTTACCACAAGCACCTCAAGAGGAGGCTTCTCTCAGCTCTAGGTATGTGAGAGGGACCCTGAGTTTGCGGCCTCAAGTGGAATGGACACCGCGATGCCCTGACGCGAAATAAGGCCGGATATCCCTGCAGTGACTTGAATGCAGGCTCGTCTTGCATCTCCCAAGATGAAAGGATGTCTGAATCCCCTGTGGAGACCACAGAGAAAGACCTAGTTCCCCACCTCATCGCGACCGGAGGCCTCACATCCTTTGAAAACTCCAGAGGTACGCGGAGATCAGTGCCTCCAAAGGAGACGATGCCTGACTCCTCGTGAAACTTGATAGGAGTCCCAGGATTCCTGTGGCACGTGGAAAGGGACCCTTGGTCTCCCGCCTCAGCTGGAGAGGCGTCCCAATTGCCTTGCCAAGCCTCGAGGAGAATCCCGAGTTGTGTCTCGCAACTAGGAAAGAGTCCTGACGTGGCTGAACAAACACGTGTGTGGAAGGGCCATCCCCGTCGTAACTCGAGAATATACCGCAGGTTCCCGCCGCAACTCGAGAAAAACCATGAGACTTCCCCCTCGCCGCGAGATGAGGCCCGATTCCCCTGCACTGCGTGCAGAGCAATTCTGTGTTGCACATCACACATGAAAGGAGCCTTGATTTCCTTCATGGCACTCCAGAGAAACCCCAAGAACACTGTTTCAAGGCTAGAGGGATCCTGAGGTCACTGTAGCAACAGGAAAGAGCTCCGTGGACCAAAAAACAACTCGAGATGAGAGGTTAGTCCCTGGCTTCGACTCCAGAGGAATACCACCTTACCACAAGCACGTCAAGAGGAGGCTTCTCTCAGCTCTAGGTATGTGAGAGGGACCCTGAGTTTGCGGCCTCAAGTGGAATGGACACCGCGATGCCCTGATTCGAAATAAGGCCGGATATCCCTGCAGTGACTGGAATGCAGGCTCGTCTTGCATCTCTCAAGACGAAAGGGTGTCTGAATCCCCTGTGGAGACCACAGAGAAAGACCTAGTTCCCCACCTCATCGCGACAGGAGTCCTCAAATCCTTTGAAAACTCCAGAGGTATGCGGAGATCAGTGCCTCCAAAGGAGACGATTCCTGACTCCTCGTGAAACTTGATAGGAGACCCAGGATTCCTGTGGCACATGGAAAGGGACCCTTGGTCTCCCTCCTCAGTTGGAGAGGCGTCCCGATTGCCCTGCAAAGCCTCTAGGAGAATCCCGAGTTGTCCCTCGCAACTAGGCAGGAGTCCTGACATGACTGAACACACACGTGTGTGGAAGGGCCATCCCCGTCGTAACTCGAGAATATACCCCAGGTTCCCGCCGCAACTCGAGAAAAACCATGAGACTTCCTCCTCGCCGCGAGATGAGGCCCGATTCCCCTGCACTGCGTGCAGAGCAATTCCGTGTTGCACATCACACATGAAAGGAGCCTTGATTTCCTTGATGGCACTCCAGAGAAACCCCAAGAACACTGTTTCAAGGATAGAGGGATCCTGAGGTCACTGTAGCAACACGAAAGAGCTCCGTGGACCAAGAATCAACACGAGATGAGAGGTTAGTCCCTGGCTTCGACTCCTGAGGAATACCACCTTACCACAAGCACCTCAAGAGGAGGCTTCTCTCAGCTCTAGGTATGTGAGAGGGACCCTGAGTTTGCGGCCTCAAGTGGAATGGACACCGCGATGCCCTGACTCGAAATAAGGCCGGATATTCCTGCAGTGACTTCAATGCAGGCTCGTCTTGCATCTCCCAGGACGAAAGGATGTCTGAATCCCCTGTGGAAAGCACAGAGAAAGACTTAGTTCCCCACCTCATCGCGACCGATAGCCTCACATCCTTTGAAAACTCCAGAGGTACGCGGAGATCAGTGCCTCCAAAGGAGATGATGCCTGACTCCTCGTGAAACTTGATAGGAGTCCCAGGATTCCTGTGGCACTTGGAAAGGGACACTTGGTCTCCCGCCTCAGCTGGAGAGGCGTCCCAATTGCCCTGCCAAGCCTCGAGGAGCATCCAGAGTTGTCCCTCGCAACTAGGCAGGAGTCCTGACTTCGCTGAAGAAACACGTGGGTGGAAGGGCCATCCCCGTCGTAACACGAGAATATACCCCAGGTTCCCACCGCAACTCGAGAAAAACCATGAGACTTCCCCCTCGCCGCGAGATGAGGCCCGATTCCCCTGCACTGCGTGCAGAGCAATTCCGTGTTGCACATCACACATGAAAGGAGCCTTGATTTCCTTGATGGCACTCCAGAGAAACCCCAAGAACACTGTTTCAAGGCTAGAGGGATCCTGAGGTCACTGTAGCAACAAGAAAGAGCTCCGTGGACCAAAAATCAACTCGAGATGAGAGGTTAGTCCCTGGCTTCGACTCCAGAGGAATACCACCTTACCACAAGCACCTCAAGAGGAGGCTTCTCTCAGCTCTAGGTATGTGAGAGGGACCCTGAGTTTGCGGCCTCAAGTGGAATGGACACCGCGATGCCCTGACTCGAAATAAGGCCGGATATCCCTGCAGTGACTGGAATGCAGGCTCGTCTTGCATCTCCCAAGACGAAAGGGTGTCTGAATCCCCTGTGGAGACCACAGAGAAAGACCTAGTTCCCCACCTCATCGCGACAGGAGGCCTCAAATCCTTTGAAAACTCCAGAGGTATGCGGAGATCAGTGCCTCCAAAGGAAACGATGCCTGACTCCTTGTGAAACTTGATAGGAGACCCAGGATTCCTGTGGCACATGGAAAGGGACTCTTGGTCTCCCGTCTCAGCTGGAGAGGCGTCCCAATTGCCCTGCAAAGCCTCGAGGAGAATCCCGAGTTGTCCCTCGCAACTAGGCAGGAGTCCTGACGTCGCTGAAGAAACACGTGGGTGGAAGGGCCATCCCCGTCGTAACTCGAGAATATACCCCAGGTTCCCGGCCCACCTCGAGAAAAACCATGAGACTTCCCCCTCGCCACGAGATGAGGCCCGATTCCCCTGCACTGCATGCAGAGCAATTCCGTGTTGCACATCACACATGAAAGGAGCCTTGATTTCCTTGATGGCACTCCAGAGAAACCCCAAGAACACTGTTTCAAGGCTAGAGGGATCCTGAGGTCACTGTAGCAACACGAAAGAGCTCCGTGGACCAAGAATCAACACGAGATGAGAGGTTAGTCCCTGGCTTTGACTCCTGAGGAATACCACCTTACAAGAGCACCTCAAGAGGAGGCTTCTCTCAGCTCTAGGTATGTGAGAGGGATCCTGAGTTTGCGGCCTCAAGTGGAATGGACACCGCGATGCCCTGACTCGAAATAAGGCCGGATATCCCTGCAGTGACTTGAATGCAGGCTCGTCTTGCATCTCCCAAGAAGAAAGGATGTCTGAATCCCCTGTGGAGACCACAGAGAAAGACCTAGTTCCCCACCTCATCGCGACCGGAGGCCTCACATCCTTTGAAAACTCCAGAGGTATGCGGAGATCAGTGCCTTCAAAGGAGACGATGCCTGACTCCTCGTGAAACTTGATAGGAGTCCCAGGATTCTTGTGGCACGTGGAAAGGGACCCTTGGTCTCCCGCCTCAGCTGGAGAGGTATTCCGATTGCCCTGCCAAGCCTCGAGGGGAATCCCGAGTTGTCCCTCGCAACTAGGCAGGAGTCCTGACGTGGCTGAACAAACACGTGGGTGGAAGGGCCATCCCCGTCGTAACTCGAGAATATACCCCAGGTTCCCGCCGCAACTCGAGAAAAACCATGAGACTTCCCCCTCGATGCGAGATGAGGCCCGATTCCCCTGTACTGCGTGCAGAGCAATTCCGTCTTGCACATCACACATGAAAGGAGCCTTGATTTCCTTGATGGCACTCCAGAGAAACCCCAAGAACACTGTTTCAAGGCTAGAGGGATCCTGAGGTCACTGTAGCAACACGAAAGAACTCTGTGGACCAAAAATCAACTCGAAAAGAGAGGTTAGTCCCTGGATTCGTCTCCAGAGGAATACCACCTTACCACAAGCACCTCAAGAGGAGGCTTCTCTCAGCTCTAGGTATGTGAGAGGGACCTTGAGTTTGCGGCCTCAAGTGGAATGGACACCGCGATGCCCTGACGCGAAATAAGGCTGGATATCCCTGCAGTGACTTGAATGCAGGCTCGTCTTGCATCTCCCAAGATGAAAGGATGTCTGAATCCCCTGTGGAGACCACAGAGAAAGACCTAGTTCCCCACCTCATTGCGACCGGAGGCCTCACATCCTTTGAAAACTCCAGAGGTACGCGGAGATCAGTGCCTCCAAAGGAGACGATGCCTGACTCCTCGTGAAACTTGATAGGAGTCCCAGGATTCCTGTGGCACGTGGAAAGGGACCCTTGGTCTCCCGCCTCAGCTGGAGAAGCGTCCCAATTGCCTTGCCAAGCCTCGAGGAGAATCCCGAGTTGTGTCTCGCAACTAGGCAAGAGTCCTGACGTGGCTGAACAAACACGTGTGTGGAAGGGCCATCCCCGTCGTAACTCGAGAATATACCCCAGGTTCCCGCCGCAACTCGAGAAAAACCATGAGACTTCCCCCTCGCCGCGAGATGAGGCCCGATTCCCCTGCACTGCGTGCAGAGCAATTCTGTGTTGCACATCACACATGAAAGGAGCCTTGATTTCCTTGATGGCACTCCAGAGAAACCCCAAGAACACTGTTTCAAGGCTAGAGGGATCCTGAGGTCACTGTAGCAACACGAAAGAACTCTGTGGACCAAAAATCAACTCGAGATGAGAGGTTAGTCCCTGGCTTCTACTCCAGAGGAATACCACCTTACCAGAAGCACCTCAAGAGGAGGCTTCTCTCAGCTCTAGGTATGTGAGAGGGACCCTGAGTTTGCGGCCTCAAGTGGAATGGACACCGCGATGCCCTGACTCGAAATAAGGCCGGATATCCCTGCAGTGACTGGAATGCAGGCTCGTCTTGCATCTCCCAAGACGAAAGGGTGTCTGAATCCCCTGTGGAGACCACAGAGAAAGACCTAGTTCCCCACCTCATCGCGACAGGAGGCCTCAAATCCTTTGAAAACTCCAGAGGTATGCGGAGATCAGTGCCTCCAAAGGAAACGATGCCTGACTCCTCGTGAAACTTGATAGGAGACCCAGGATTCCTGTGGCACGTGGAAAGGGACCCTTGGTCTCCCGTCTCAGCTGGAGAGGCGTCCCAATTGCCCTGCAAAGCCTCGAGGAGAATCCAGAGTTGTCCCTCGCAACTAGGCAGGAGTCCTGACGTCGCTGAAGAAACACGTGGGTGGAAGGGCCATCCCCGTCGTAACTCGAGAAAATACTCCAGGTTCCCGCCGCAACTCGAGAAAAACCATGAGACTTCCCCCTCGCCGCGAGATGAGGCCCGATTCCCCTGCACTGCGTGCAGAGCAATTCCGTGTTGCACATCACACATGAAAGGAGCCTTGATTTCCTTGATGGCACTCCAGAGAAACCCCAAGAACACTGTTTCAAGGATAGAGGGATCCTGAGGTCACTGTAGCAACACGAAAGAACTCTGTGGACCAAAAATCAACTCGAAAAGAGAGGTTAGTCCCTGGATTCGTCTCCAGAGGAATACCACCTTACCACAAGCACCTCAAGAGGAGGCTTCTCTCAGCTCTAGGTATGTGAGAGGGACCCTGAGTTTGCGGCCTCAAGTGGAATGGACACCGCGATGCCCTGACTCGAAATAAGGACGGATATCCCTGCAGTGACTGGAATGCAGGCTCGTCTTGCATCTCCCAGGACGAAAGGATGTCTGAATCCCCTGTGGAAAGCACAGAGAAAGACTTAGTTCCCCACCTCATCGCGACCGATAGCCTCACATCCTTTAAAAACTCCAGAGGTACGCGGAGATCAGTGCCTCCAAAGGAGACAATGCCTGACTCCTCGTGAAACTTGATAGGAGTCCCAGGATTCCTGTGGCACTTGGAAAGGGACACTTGGTCTCCCGCCTCAGCTGGAGAGGCGTCCCAATTGCCCTGCCAAGCCTCGAGGAGAATCCCGAGTTGTCCCTCGCAACTAGGCAGGAGTCCTGACGTGGCTGAACAAACACGTGGGTGGAAGGGCCATCCCCGTCGTAACTCGAGAATATACCCCAGGTTCCCGCCGCAACTCGAGAAAAACCATGAGACTTCCCCCTCGCCGCGAGATGAGGCCCGATTCCCCTGCACTGCGTGCAGAGCAATTCCGTGTTGCACATCACACATGAAAGGAGCCTTGATTTCCTTCATGGCACTCCAGAGAAACCCCAAGAACACTGTTTCAAGGCTAGAGGGATCCTGAGGTCACTGTAGCAACACGAAAGAGCTCCGTGGGCCAAAAATCAACTCGAGATGAGAGGTTAGTCCCTGGCTTCGACTCCAGAGGAATACCACCTTACCACAAGCACCTCAAGAGGAGGCTTCTCTCAGCTCTAGGTATGTGAGAGAGATCCTGAGTTTGGGGCCTCAAGTGGAATTGACACCGCGATGCCCTGACTCGAAATAAGGCCGGATATCCCTGCAGTGACTGGAATGCAGGCTCGTCTTGCATCTCCCAAGACGAAAGGGTGTCTGAATCCCCTGTGGAGACCACAGAGAAAGACCTATTTCCCCAACTCATCGCGACAGGAGGCCTCAAAATCTTTGAAAACTCCAGAGGTATGTGGAGATCAGTGCCTCCAAAGGAGACGATGCCTGACTCCTCGTGAAACTTTATAGGAGACCCAGGATTCCTGTGGCACGTGGAAAGGGACACTTGGTCTCCCGCCTCAGGTGGAGAGGCGTCCCAATTGCCCTGCCAAGCCTCGAGGAGAATCCAGAGTTGTCCCTCGCACCTAGGCAGGAGTCCTGACGTCGCTGAAGAAACACGTGGGTGGAACGGCCATCCCCGTCGTAACTCGAGAATTTACCCCAGGTTCCCGCCGCAACTCGAGAAAAACCATGAGACTTCCCCCTCGCCGCGAGATGAGGCCCGATTCCCCTGCACTGCGTGCAGAGCAATTCCGTGTTGCACATCACACATGAAAGGAGCCTTGATTTCCTTCATGGCACTCCAGAGAAACCCCAAGAACACTGTTTCAAGGCTAGAGGGATCCTGAGGTCACTGTAGCAACACGAAAGAGCTCCGTGGGCCAAAAATCAACTCGAGATGAGAGGTTAGTCCCTGGCTTCGACTCCAGAGGAATACCACCTTACCACAAGCACCTCAAGAGGAGGCTTCTCTCAGCTCTAGGTATGTGAGAGGGACCCTGAATTTGCAGCCTCAAGTGGAATGGACACCGCGATGCCCTGACGCGAAATAAGGCTGGATATCCCTGCAGTGACTTGAATGCAGGCTCGTCTTGCATCTCCCAAGATGAAAGGATGTCTGAATCCCCTGTGGAGACCACAGAGAAAGACCTAGTTCCCCACCTCATCGCGACCGGAGGCCTCACATCCTTTGAAAACTCCAGAGGTACGCGGAGATCAGTGCCTCCAAAGGAGACGATGCCTGACTCCTCGTGAAACTTGATAGGAGTCCCAGGATTCCTGTGGCACGTGGAAAGGGACCCTTGGTCTCCCGCCTCAGCTGGAGAGGTGTCCCAATTGCCCTGCCAAGCCTCGAGGAGAATCCAGAGTTGTGTCTCGCAACTAGGCAAGAGTCCTGACGTGGCTGAACAAACACGTGTGTGGAAGGGCCATCCCCGTCGTAACTCGAGAATATACCCCAGGTTCCTGCCGCAACTCGAGAAAAACCATGAGACTTCCCCCTCGCCGCGAGATGAGGCCCGATTCCCCTGTACTGCGTGCAGAGCAATTCTGTGTTGCACATCACACATGAAAGGAGCCTTGATTTCCTTCATGGCACTCCAGAGAAACCCCAAGAACACTGTTTCAAGGCTAGAGGGATCCTGAGGTCACTGTAGCAACACAAAAGAGCTCCGTGGACCCAAAATCAACTCGAAATGAGAGGATAGCCCCTGGCTTCGACTCCAGACGAATACCACCTTACCACAAGCACCTCAAGAGGAGGCTTCTCTCAGCTCTAGGTATGTGAGAGGGACCCTGATTTTGCGGCCTCAAATGGAATGGACACCGCGATGCCCTGACTCGAAATAAGGCCGGATATCCCTGCAGTGACTGGAATGCAGGCTCGTCTTGCATCTCCCAAGACGAAAGGGTGTCTGAATCCCCTGTGGAGACCACAGAGAAAGACGTAGTTCCCCACCTCATCGCTACAGGAGGCCTCAAATCCTTTGAAAACTCTAGAGGTATGCGGAGTTCAGTGCCTCCAAAGGAGACGATGCCTGACTCCTCGTGAAACTTGATAGGAGACCCAGGATTCCTGTGGCACGTGGAAAGGGACCCTTGGTCTCCCGTCTCAGCTGGAGAGGCGTCCCAATTGCCCTGCAAAGCCTCTAGGAGAATCCCGAGTTGTCCCTCGCAACTAGGCAGGAGTCCTGACATGGCTGAACACACACGTGTGTGGAAGGGACATCCCCGTCGTAACTCGAGAATATACCCCAGGTTCCCGCCGCAACTCGAGAAAAACCATGAGACTTCCCCCTCGCCGCGAGATGAGGCCCGATTCCCCTGCAATGCGTGCAGAGCAATTCCGTGTTGCACATCACACATGAAAGGAGCCTTGATTTCCTTGATGGCACTCCAGAGAAACCCCAAGAACACTGTTTCAAGGCTAGAGGGATCCTGAGGTCACTGTAGCAACACGAAACAGCTCCGTGGACCAAAAATCAACTCGAAAAGAGAGATTAGTCCCTGGATTCGTCTCCAGAGGAATACCATCTTACCACAAGCACCTCAAGAGGAGGCTTCTCTCAGCTCTAGGTATGTGAGAGGGACCCTGAGTTTGCGGCCTCAAGTGGAATGGACACCGCGATGCCCTGACTCGAAATAAGGCCGGATATCCCTGCAGTGACTTCAATGCAGGCTCGTCTTGCATCTTCCAGGACGAAAGGATGTCTGAATCCCCTGTGGAAAGCACAGAGAAAGACTTAGTTCCCCACCTCATCGCGACCGATAGCCTCACATCCTTTGAAAACTCCAGAGGTACGCGGAGATCAGTGCCTCCAAAGGAGACGATGCCTGACTCCTCGTGAAACTTGATAGGAGTCCCAGGATTCCTGTGGCACGTGGAAAGGGACACTTGGTCTCCCGCCTCAGCTGGAGAGGCGTCCCAATTGCCCTGCCAAGCCTCGAGGAGAATCCAGAGTTGTACCTCGCAACTAGGCAGGAGTCCTGACGTTGCTGAAGAAACACGTGGGTGGAAGGGCCATCCCCGTCGTAACTCGAGAATATACCACAGGTTCCCGGCGCAACTCGAGAAAAACCATGAGACTTCCCCCTCGCCGCGAGATGAGGCCCGATTCCCCTGCACTGCGTGAAGAGCAATTCCGTGTTGCACATCACACATGAAAGGAGCCTTGATTTCCTTGATGGCACTCCAGAGAAACCCCAAGAACACTGTTTCAAGGCTAGAGGGATCCTGAGGTCACTGTAGCAACACGAAAGAGCTCCGTGGGCCAAAAATCAACTCGAGATGAGAGGTTAGTCCCTGGCTTCGACTCCAGAGGAATACCACCTTACCACAAGCACCTCAAGAGGAGGCTTCTCTCAGCTCTAGGTATGTGAGAGGGACCCTGAGTTTGCGGCCTCAAGTGGAATGGACACCGCGATGCCCTGACGCGAAATAAGGCCGGATATCCCTGCAGTGACTTGAATGCAGGCTTGTCTTGCATCTCCCAAGATGAAAGGATGTCTGAATCCCCTGTGGAGACCACAGAGAAAGACCTAGTTCCTCACCTCATCGCGATCGGAGGCCTCACATCCTTTGAAAACTCCAGAGGTACGCGGAGATCAGTGCCTCCAAAGGAGACGATGCCTGACTCCTCGTGAAACTTGATAGGAGTCCCAGGATTCCTGTGGCACGTGGAAAGGGACCCTTGGTCTCCCGCCTCAGCTGGAGAGGCGTCCCAATTGCCTTGCCAAGCCTCGAGGAGAATCCCGAGTTGTGTCTCGCAACTAGGCAAGAGTCCTGACGTGGCTGAACAAACACGTGTGTGGAAGGGCCATCCCCGTCGTAACTCGAGAATATACCCCAGGTTCCCGCCGCAACTCGAGAAAAACCATGAGACTTCCCCCTCGCCGCGAGATGAGGCCCGATTCCCCTGCACTGCGTGCAGAGCAATTCTGTGTTGCACATCACACATGAAAGGAGCCTTGATTTCCTTCATGGCACTCCACAGAAACCCCAAGAACACTGTTTCAAGGCTAGAGGGATCCTGAGGTCACTGTAGCAACACGAAAGAGTTCCGTGGACCCAAAATCAACTCGAGATGAGAGGTTAGTCCCTGGCTTCGACTCCAGAGGAATACCACCTTACCACAAGCACCTCAAGAGGAGGCTTCTCTCAGCTCTAGGTATGTGAGAGGGATCCTGAGTTTGCGGCCTCAAGTGGAATGGACACCGCGATGCCCTGACTCGAAATAAGGCCGGATATCCCTGCAGTGACTTGAATGCAGGCTCATCTTGCATCTCCCAAGAAGAAAGGATGTCTGAATCCCCTGTGGAGACCACAGAGAAACACCTAGTTCCCCACCTCATCGCGACCGGAGGCCTCACATCCTTTGAAAACTCCAGAGGTACGCGGAGATCAGTGCCTCCAAAGGAAACGATGCCTGACTCCTCGTGAAACTTGATAGGAGACCCAGGATTCCTGTGGCACTTGGAAAGGGACACTTGGTCTCCCGCCTCAGCTGGAGAGGCGTACCAATTGCCCTGCCAAGCCTCGAGGAGAATCCCGAGTTGTCCCTCGCAACTAGGCAGGAGTCCTGACGTGGCTGAACAAACACGTGGGTGGAAGGGCCATCCCCGTCGTAACTCGAGAATATACCCCAGGTTCCCGCCGCAACTCGAGAAAAACCATGAGACTTCCCCCTCGCCGCGAGATGAGGCCCGATTCCCCTGCACTGCGTGCAGAGCAATTCCGTGTTGCACATCACACATGAAAGGAGCCTTGATTTCCTTGATGGCACTCCAGAGAAACCCCAAGAACACTGTTTCAAGGCTAGAGGGATCCTGAGGTCACTGTAGCAACACGAAAGAGCTCCGTGGGCCAAAAATCAACTCGAGATGAGAGGTTAGTCCCTGGCTTCGACTCCAGAGGAATAACACCTTACCACAAGCACCTCAAGAGGAGGCTTCTCTCAGCTCTAGGTATGTGAGAGGGATCCTGAGTTTGGGGCCTCAAGTGGAATTGACACCGCGATGCCCTGACTCGAAATAAGGCCGGATATCCCTGCAGTGACTGGAATGCAGGCTCGTCTTGCATCTCCCAAGACGAAAGGGTGTCTGAATCCCCTGTGGAGACCACAGAGAAAGACCTATTTCCCCAACTCATCGCGACAGGAGGCCTCAAAATCTTTGAAAACTCCAGAGGTATGTGGAGATCAGTGCCTCCAAAGGAGACGATGCCTGACTCCTCGTGAAACTTTATCGGAGACCCAGGATTCCTGTGGCACGTGGAAAGGGACACTTGGTCTCCCGCCTCAGCTGGAGAGGCGTCCCAATTGCCCTGCCAAGCCTCGAGGAGAATCCAGAGTTGTCCCTCGCACCTAGGCAGGAGTCCTGACGTCGCTGAAGAAACACGTGGGTGGAACGGCCATCCCCGTCGTAACTCGAGAATTTACCCCAGGTTCCCGCCGCAACTCGAGAAAAACCATGAGACTTCCCCCTCGCCGCGAGATGAGGCCCGATTCCCCTGCACTGCGTGCAGAGCAATTCCGTGTTGCACATCACACATGAAAGGAGCCATGATTTCCTTCATGGCACTCCAGAGAAACCCCAAGAACACTGTTTCAAGGCTAGAGGGATCCTGAGGTCACTGTAGCAACACGAAAGAGCTCCGTGGGCCAAAAATCAACTCGAGATGAGAGGTTAGTCCCTGGCTTCGACTCCAGAGGAATACCACCTTACCACAAGCACCTCAAGAGGAGGCTTCTCTCAGCTCTAGGTATGTGAGAGGGACCCTGAATTTGCAGCCTCAAGTGGAATGGACACCGCGATGCCCTGACGCGAAATAAGGCTGGATATCCCTGCAGTGACTTGAATGCAGGCTCGTCTTGCATCTCCCAAGATGAAAGGATTTCTGAATCCCCTGTGGAGACCACAGAGAAAGACCTAGTTCCCCACCTCATCGCGACCGGAGGCCTCACATCCTTTGAAAACTCCAGAGGTACGCGGAGATCAGTGCCTCCAAAGGAGACGATGCCTGACTCCTCGTGAAACTTGATAGGAGTCCCAGGATTCCTGTGGCACGTGGAAAGGGACCCTTGGTCTCCCGCCTCAGCTGGAGAGGTGTCCCAATTGCCCTGCCAAGCCTCGAGGAGAATCCAGAGTTGTGTCTCGCAACTAGGCAAGAGTCCTGACGTGGCTGAACAAACACGTGTGTGGAAGGGCCATCCCCGTCGTAACTCGAGAAAATACCCCAGGTTCCCGCCGCAACTCGAGAAAAACCATGAGACTTCCCCCTCGCCGCGAGATGAGGCCCGATTCCCCTGTACTGCGTGCAGAGCAATTCTGTGTTGCACATCACACATGAAAGGAGCCTTGATTTCCTTCATGGCACTCCAGAGAAACCCCAAGAACACTGTTTCAAGGCTAGAGGGATCCTGAGGTCACTGTAGCAACACAAAAGAGCTCCGTGGACCCAAAATCAACTCGAAATGAGAGGATAGCCCCTGGCTTCGACTCCAGAGGAATACCACCTTACCACAAGCACCTCAAGAGGAGGCTTCTCTCAGCTCTAGGTATGTGAGAGGGACCCTGAGTTTGCGGCCTCAAGTGGAATGGACACCGCGATGCCCTGACTCGAAATAAGGCCGGATATCCCTGCAGTGACTGGAATGCAGGCTCGTCTTGCATCTCCCAAGACGAAAGGGTGTCTGAATCCCCTGTGGAGACCACAGAGAAAGACGTAGTTCCCCACCTCATCGCGACAGGAGGCCTCAAATCCTTTGAAAACTCTAGAGGTATGCGGAGATCAGTGCCTCCAAAGGAGACGATGCCTGACTCCTCGTGAAACTTGATAGGAGACCCAGGATTCCTGTGGCACGTGGAAAGGGACCCTTGGTCTCCCGTCTCAGCTGGAGAGGCGTCCCAATTGCCCTGCAAAGCCTCTAGGAGAATCCCGAGTTGTCCCTCGCAACTAGGCAGGAGTCCTGACATGGCTGAACACACACGTGTGTGGAAGGGACATCCCCGTCGTAACTCGAGAATATACCCCAGGTTCCCGCCGCAACTCGAGAAAAACCATGAGACTTCCCCCTCGCCGCGAGATGAGGCCCGATTCCCCTGCACTGCGTGCAGAGCAATTCCGTGTTGCACATCACACATGAAAGGAGCCTTGATTTCCTTGATGGCACTCCAGAGAAACCCCAAGAACACTGTTTCAAGGCTAGAGGGATCCTGAGGTCACTGTAGCAACACGAAACAGCTCCGTGGACCAAAAATCAACTCGAAAAGAGAGGTTAGTCCCTGGATTCGTCTCCAGAGGAATACCATCTTACCACAAGCACCTCAAGAGGAGGCTTCTCTCAGCTCTAGGTATGTGAGAGGGACCCTGAGTTTGCGGCCTCAAGTGGAATGGACACCGCGATGCCCTGACTCGAAATAAGGCCGGATATCCCTGCAGTGACTTCAATGCAGGCTCGTCTTGCATCTTCCAGGACGAAAGGATGTCTGAATCCCCTGTGGAAAGCACAGAGAAAGATTTAGTTCCCCACATCATCGCGACCGATAGCCTCACATCCTTTGAAAACTCCAGAGGTACGCGGAGATCAGTGCCTCCAAAGGAGACGATGCCTGACTCCTCGTGAAACTTGATAGGAGTCCCAGGATTCCTGTGGCACGTGGAAAGGGACACTTGGTCTCCCGCCTCAGCTGGAGAGGCGTCCCAATTGCCCTGCCAAGCCTCGAGGAGAATCCAGAGTTGTACCTCGCAACTAGGCAGGAGTCCTGACGTTGCTGAAGAAACACGTGGGTGGAAGGGCCATCCCCGTCGTAACTCGAGAATATACCACAGGTTCCCGGCGCAACTCGAGAAAAACCATGAGACTTCCCCCTCGCCGCGAGATGAGGCCCGATTCCCCTGCACTGCGTGAAGAGCAATTCCGTGTTGCACATCACACATGAAAGGAGCCTTGATTTCCTTGATGGCACTCCAGAGAAACCCCAAGAACACTGTTTCAAGGCTAGAGGGATCCTGAGGTCACTGTAGCAACACGAAAGAGCTCCGTGGGCCAAAAATCAACTCGAGATGAGAGGTTAGTCCCTGGCTTCGACTCCAGAGGAATACCACCTTACCACAAGCACCTCAAGAGGAGGCTTCTCTCAGCTCTAGGTATGTGAGAGGGACCCTGAGTTTGCGGCCTCAAGTGGAATGGACACCGCGATGCCCTGACGCGAAATAAGGCCGGATATCCCTGCAGTGACTTGAATGCAGGCTCGTCTTGCATCTCCCAAGATGAAAGGATGTCTGAATCCCCTGTGGAGACCACAGAGAAAGACCTAGTTCCCCACCTCATCTCGATCGGAGGCCTCACATCCTTTGAAAACTCCAGAGGTACGCGGAGATCAGTGCCTCCAAAGGAGACGATGCCTGACTCCTCGTGAAACTTGATAGGAGTCCCAGGATTCCTGTGGCACGTGGAAAGGGACCCTTGGTCTCCCGCCTCAGCTGGAGAGGCGTCCCAATTGCCTTGCCAAGCCTCGAGGAGAATCCCGAGTTGTGTCTCGCAACTAGGCAAGAGTCCTGACGTGGCTGAACAAACACGTGTGTGGAAGGGCCATCCCCGTCGTAACTCGAGAATATACCCCAGGTTCCCGCCGCAACTCGAGAAAAACCATGAGACTTCCCCCTCGCCGCGAGATGAGGCCCGATTCCCCTGCACTGCGTGCAGAGCAATTCTGTGTTGCACATCACACATGAAAGGAGCCTTGATTTCCTTCATGGCACTCCACAGAAACCCCAAGAACACTGTTTCAAGGCTAGAGGGATCCTGAGGTCACTGTAGCAACACGAAAGAGCTCCGTGGACCCAAAATCAACTTGAGATGAGAGGTTAGTCCCTGGCTTCGACTCCAGAGGAATACCACCTTACCACAAGCACCTCAAGAGGAGGCTTCTCTCAGCTCTAGGTATGTGAGAGGGATCCTGAGTTTGCGGCCTCAAGTGGAATGGACACCGCGATGCCCTGACTCGAAATAAGGCCGGATATCCCTGCAGTGACTTGAATGCAGGCTCATCTTTCATCTCCCAAGAAGAAAGGATGTCTGAATCCCCTGTGGAGACCACAGAGAAACACCTAGTCCCCCACCTCATCGCGACCGGAGGCCTCACATCCTTTGAAAACTCCAGAGGTACGCGGAGATCAGTGCCTCCAAAGGAAACGATGCCTGACTCCTCGTGAAACTTGATAGGAGTCCCAGGATTCTTGCGGCACGTGGAAAGGGACCCTTGGTCTCCCGCCTCAGCTGGAGAGGCGTTCCAATTGCCCTGCCAAGCCTCGAGGAGAATCCCGAGTTGTCCCTGGCAACTAGGCAGGAGTCCTGACGTGGCTGAACAAACACGTGGGTGGAAGGGCCATCCCCGTCGTAACTCGAGAATATACCCCAGGTTCCCGCCGCAACTCGAGAAAAACCATGAGACTTCCCCCTCGATGCGAGATGAGGCCCGATTCCCCTGTACTGCGTGGAGAGCAATTCCGTCTTGCACATCACACATGAAAGGAGCCTTGATTTCCTTGATGGCACTCCAGAGAAACCCCAAGAACACACTTTCAAGGATAGAGGGATTCTGAGGTCACTGTAGCAACACGAAAGAACTCTGTGGACCAAAAATCAACTCGAAAAGTGAGGTTAGTCCCTGGATTCGTCTCCAGAGGAATACCACCTTACCACAAGCACCTCAAGAGGAGGCTTCTCTCAGCTCTAGGTATGTGAGAGGGATCCAGAGTTTGGGGCCTCAAGTGGAATTGACACCGCGATGCCCTGACTCGAAATAAGGCCGGATATCCCTACAGTGACTGGAATGCAGGCTCGTCTTGCATCTCCCAAGACGAAAGGTTGTCTGAATCCCCTGTGGAGACCACAGAGAAAGACCTATTTCCCCACCTCATCGCGACAGGAGGCCTCAAAATCTTTGAAAACTCCAGAGGTATGTGGAGATCAGTGCCTCCAAAGGAGACGATGCCTGACTCCTCGTGAAACTTTATAGGAGACCCAGGATTCCTGTGGTACGTGGAAAGCGACACTTGGTCTCCCGCCTCAGCTGGAGAGGCGTCCCAATTGCCCTGCCAAGCCTCGAGGAGAATCCAGAGTTGTCCTTCGCACCTAGGCAGGAGTCCTGACGTCGCTGAAGAAACACGTGGGTGGAAGGGCCATCCCCGTCGTAACTCGAGAATATACCCCAGGTTCCCGCCGCAACTCGAGAAAAACCATGAGACTTCCCCCTCGCCCAGAGATGAGGCCCGATTCCCCTGCACTGCGTGCAGAGCAATTCCGTGTTGCACATCACACATGAAAGGAGCCATGATTTCCTTCATGGCACTCCAGAGAAACCCCAAGAACACTGTTTCAAGGCTAGAGGGATCCTGAGGTCACTGTAGCAACACGAAAGAGCTCCGTGGGCCAAAAATCAACTCGAGATGAGAGGTTAGTCCCTGGCTTCGACTCCAGAGGAATACCACCTTACCACAAGCACCTCAAGAGGAGGCTTCTCTCAGCTCTAGGTATGTGAGAGGGACCCTGAATTTGCAGCCTCATGTGGAATGGACACCGCGATGCCCTGACGCGAAATAAGGCTGGATATCCCTGCAGTGACTTGAATGCAGGCTCGTCTTGCATCTCCCAAGATGAAAGGATGTCTGAATCCCCTGTGGAGACCACAGAGAAAGACCTAGTTCCCCACCTCATCGCGACCGGAGGCCTCACATCCTTTGAAAACTCCAGAGGTACGCGGAGATCAGTGCCTCCAAAGGAGACGATGCCTGACTCCTCGTGAAACTTGATAGGAGTCCCAGGATTCCTGTGGCACGTGGAAAGGGACCCTTGGTCTCCCGCCTCAGCTGGAGAGGCGTCCCAATTGCCTTGCCAAGCCTCGAGGAGAATCCCGAGTTGTGTCTCGCAACTAGGCAAGAGTCCTGACGTGGCTGAACAAACACGTGTGTGGAAGGGCCATCCCCGTCGTAACTCGAGAATATACCCCAGGTTCCCGCCGCAACTCGAGAAAAACCATGAGCCTTCCCCCTCGATGTGAGATGAGGCCCGATTCCCCTGTACTGCGTGCAGAGCAATTCCGTCTTGCACATCACACATGAAAGGAGCCTTGATTTCCTTGATGGCACTCCAGAGAAACCCCAAGAACACTGTTTCAAGGATAGAGGGATCCTGAGGTCACTGTAGCAACACGAAAGAACTCTGTGGACCAAAAATCAACTCGAAAAGAGAGGTTAGTCCCTGGATTCGTCTCCAGAGGAATACCACCTTACCACAAGCACCTCAAGAGGAGGATTCTCTCAGCTCTAGGTATGTGAGAGGGACCCTGAGTTTGTGGCCTCAAGTGGAATGGACACCGCGATGCCCTGACTCGAAATAAGGCCGGATATCCCTGCAGTGACTTCAATGCAGGCTCGTCTTGCATCTCCCAGGACGAAAGGATGTCTGAATCCCCTGTGGAAAGCACAGAGAAAGACTTAGTTCCCCACCTCATCGCGACCGGAGGCCTCACATCCTTTGAAAACTCCAGAGGTACGCGGAGATCAGTGCCTCCAAAGGAGACGATGCCTGACTCCTCGTGAAACTTGATAGGAGTCCCAGGATTCCTGTGGCACTTGGAAAGGGACACTTGGTCTCCCGCCTCAGCTGGAGAGGCGTACCAATTGCCCTGCCAAGCCTCGAGGAGAATCCCGAGTTGTCCCTGGCAACTAGGCAGGAGTCCTGACGTGGCTGAACAAACACGTGGGTGGAAGGGCCATCCCCGTCGTAACTCGAGAATATACCCCAGGTTCCCGCCGCAACTCGAGAAAAACCATGAGACTTCCCCCTCGCCGCGAGATGAGGCCCGATTCCCCTGCACTGCGTGCAGAGCAATTCCGTGTTGCACATCACACATGAAAGGAGCCTTGATTTCCTTGATGGCACTCCAGAGAAACCCCAAGAACACTGTTTCAAGGCTAGAGGGATCCTGAGGTCACTGTAGCAACACGAAAGAGCTCCGTGGGCCAAAAATCAACTCGAGATGAGAGGTTAGTCCCTGGCTTCGACTCCAGAGGAATACCACCTTACCACAAGCACCTCAAGAGGAGGCTTCTCTCAGCTCTAGGTATGTGAGAGGGATCCTGAGTTTGGGGCCTCAAGTGGAATTGACACCGCGATGCCCTGACTCGAAATAAGGCCGGATATCCCTGCAGTGACTGGAATGCAGGCTCGTCTTGCATGTCCCAAGACGAAAGGGTGTCTGAATCCCCTGTGGAGACCACAGAGAAAGACCTATTTCCCCAACTCATCGCGACAGGAGGCCTCAAAATCTTTGAAAACTCCAGAGGTATGTGGAGATCAGTGCCTCCAAAGGAGACGATGCCTGACTCCTCGTGAAACTTTATAGGAGACCCAGGATTTCTGTGGCACGTGGAAAGGGACACTTGGTCTCCCGCCTCAGCTGGAGAGGCGTCCCAATTGCCCTGCCAAGCCTCGAGGAGAATCCAGAGTTGTCCCTCGCACCTAGGCAGGAGTCCTGACGTCGCTGAAGAAACACGTGGGTGGAAGGGCCATCCCCGTCGTAACTCGAGAATATACCCCAGGTTCCCGCCGCAACTCGAGAAAAACCATGAGACTTCCCCCTCGCCGCGAGATGAGGCCCGATTCCCCTGCACTGCGTGCAGAGCAATTCCGTGTTGCACATCACACATGAAAGGAGCCATGATTTCCTTCATGGCACTCCAGAGAAACCCCAAGAACACTGTTTCAAGGCTAGAGGGATCCTGAGGTCACTGTAGCAACACGAAAGAGCTCCGTGGGCCAAAAATCAACTCGAGATGAGAGGTTAGTCCCTGGCTTCGACTCCAGAGGAATACCACCTTACCACAAGCACCTCAAGAGGAGGCTTCTCTCAGCTCTAGGTATGTGAGAGGGACCCTGAATTTGCAGCCTCAAGTGGAATGGACACCGCGATGCCCTGACGCGAAATAAGGCTGGATATCCCTGCAGTGACTTGAATGCAGGCTCGTCTTGCATCTCCCAAGATGAAAGGATGTCTGAATCCCCTGTGGAGACCACAGAGAAAGACCTAGTTCCCCACCTCATCGCGATCGGAGGCCTCACATCCTTTGAAAACTCCAGAGGTACGCGGAGATCAGTGCCTCCAAAGGAGACGATGCCTGACTCCTCGTGAAACTTGATAGGAGTCCCAGGATTCCTGTGGCACGTGGAAAGGGACCCTTGGTCTCCCGCCTCAGCTGGAGAGGCGTCCCAATTGCCTTGCCAAGCCTCGAGGAGAATCCCGAGTTGTGTCTCGCAACTAGGCAAGAGTCCTGACGTGGCTGAACAAACACGTGTGTGGAAGGGCCATCCCCGTCGTAACTCGAGAATATACCCCAGGTTCCCGCCGCAACTCGAGAAAAACCATGAGCCTTCCCCCTCGATGTGAGATGATGCCCGATTCCCCTGTACTGCGTGCAGAGCAATTCCGTCTTGCACATCACACATGAAAGGAGCCTTGATTTCCTTGATGGCACTCCAGAGAAACCCCAAGAACACTGTTTCAAGGATAGAGGGATCCTGAGGTCACTGTAGCAACACGAAAGAACTCTGTGGACCAAAAATCAACTCGAAAAGAGAGGTTAGTCCCTGGATTCGTCTCCAGAGGAATACCACCTTACCACAAGCACCTCAAGAGGAGGATTCTCTCAGCTCTAGGTATGTGAGAGGGACCCTGAGTTTGTGGCCTCAAGTGGAATGGACACCGCGATGCCCTGACTCGAAATAAGGCCGGATATCCCTGCAGTGACTTCAATGCAGGCTCGTCTTGCATCTCCCAGGACGAAAGGATGTCTGAATCCCCTGTGGAAAGCACAGAGAAAGACTTAGTTCCCCACCTCATCGCGACCGGAGGCCTCACATCCTTTGAAAACTCCAGAGGTACGCGGAGATCAGTGCCTCCAAAGGAGACGATGCCTGACTCCTCGTGAAACTTGATAGGAGTCCCAGGATTCCTGTGGCACTTGGAAAGGGACACTTGGTCTCCCGCCTCAGCTGGAGAGGCGTACCAATTGCCCTGCCAAGCCTCGAGGAGAATCCCGAGTTGTCCCTCGCAACTAGGCAGGAGTCCTGACGTGGCTGAACAAACACGTGGGTGGAAGGGCCATCCCCGTCGTAACTCGAGAATATACCCCAGGTTCCCGCCGCAACTCGAGAAAAACCATGAGACTTCCCCCTCGCCGCGAGATGAGGCCCGATTCCCCTGCACTGCGTGCAGAGCAATTCCGTGTTGCACATCACACATGAAAGGAGCCTTGATTTCCTTGATGGCACTCCAGAGAAACCCCAAGAACACTGTTTCAAGGCTAGAGGGATCCTGAGGTCACTGTAGCAACACGAAAGAGCTCCGTGGGCCAAAAATCAACTCGAGATGAGAGGTTAGTCCCTGGCTTCGACTCCAGAGGAATACCACCTTACCACAAGCACCTCAAGAGGAGGCTTCTCTCAGCTCTAGGTATGTGAGAGGGATCCTGAGTTTGGGGCCTCAAGTGGAATTGACACCGCGATGCCCTGACTCGAAATAAGGCCGGATATCCCTGCAGTGACTGGAATGCAGGCTCGTCTTGCATGTCCCAAGACGAAAGGGTGTCTGAATCCCCTGTGGAGACCACAGAGAAAGAACTATTTCCCCAACTCATCGCGACAGGAGGCCTCAAAATCTTTGAAAACTCCAGAGGTATGTGGAGATCAGTGCCTCCAAAGGAGACGATGCCTGACTCCTCGTGAAACTTTATAGGAGACCCAGGATTCCTGTGGCACGTGGAAAGGGACACTTGGTCTCCCGCCTCAGCTGGAGAGGCGTCCCAATTGCCCTGCCAAGCCTCGAGGAGAATCCAGAGTTGTCCCTCGCACCTAGGCAGGAGTCCTGACGTCGCTGAAGAAACACGTGGGTGGAAGGGCCATCCCCGTCGTAACTCGAGAATATACCCCAGGTTCCCGCCGCAACTCGAGAAAAACCATGAGACTTCCCCCTCGCCGCGAGATGAGGCCCGATTCCCCTGCACTGCGTGCAGAGCAATTCCGTGTTGCACATCACACATGAAAGGAGCCATGATTTCCTTCATGGCACTCCAGAGAAACCCCAAGAACACTGTTTCAAGGCTAGAGGGATCCTGAGGTCACTGTAGCAACACGAAAGAGCTCCGTGGGCCAAAAATCAACTCGAGATGAGAGGTTAGTCCCTGGCTTCGACTCCAGAGGAATACCACCTTACCACAAGCACCTCAAGAGGAGGCTTCTCTCAGCTCTAGGTATGTGAGAGGGACCCTGAATTTGCAGCCTCAAGTGGAATGGACACCGCGATGCCCTGACGCGAAATAAGGCTGGATATCCCTGCAGTGACTTGAATGCAGGCTCGTCTTGCATCTCCCAAGATGAAAGGATGTCTGAATCCCCTGTGGAGACCACAGAGAAAGACCTAGTTCCCCACCTCATCGCAACCGGAGGCCTCACATCCTTTGAAAACTCCAGAGGTACGCGGAGATCAGTGCCTCCAAAGGAGACGATGCCTGACTCCTCGTGAAACTTGATAGGAGTCCCAGGATTCCTGTGGCACGTGGAAAGGGACCCTTGGTCTCCCGCCTCAGCTGGAGAGGCGTCCCAATTGCCTTGCCAAGCCTCGAGGAGAATCCCGAGTTGTGTCTCGCAACTAGGCAAGAGTCCTGACGTGGCTGAACAAACACGTGTGTGGAAGGGCCATCCCCGTCGTAACTCGAGAATATACCCCAGGTTCCCGCCGCAACTCGAGAAAAACCATGAGACTTCCCCCTCGCCGCGAGATGAGGCCCGATTCCCCTGCACTGCATGCAGAGCAATTCCGTGTTGCACATCACACATGAAAGGAGCCTTGATTTCCTTGATGGCACTCCAGAGAAACCCCAAGAACACTGTTTCAAGGCTAGAGGGATCCTGAGGTCACTGTAGCAACACGAAAGAGCTCCGTGGACCCAAAATCAACTCGAGATGAGAGGTTAGTCCCTGGCTTCGACTCCAGAGGAATACCACCTTACCACAAGCACCTCAAGAGGAGGCTTCTCTCAGCTCTAGGTATGTGAGAGGGATCCTGAGTTTGCGGCCTCAAGTGGAATGGACACCGCGATGCCCTGACTCGAAATAAGGCCGGATATCCCTGCAGTGACTTGAATGCAGGCTCATCTTGCATCTCCCAAGAAGAAAGGATGTCTGAATCCCCTGTGGAGACCACAGAGAAACACCTAGTTCCCCACCTCATCGCGACCGGAGGCCTCACATCCTTTGAAAACTCCAGAGGTACGCGGAGATCAGTGCCTCCAAAGGAAACGATGCCTGACTCCTCGTGAAACTTGATAGGAGTCCCAGGATTCTTGTGGCACGTGGAAAGGGACCCTTGGTCTCCCGCCTCAGCTGGAGAGGCGTTCCAATTTCCCTGCCAAGCCTCGAGGAGAATCCCGAGTTGTCCCTCGCAACTAGGCAGGAGTCCTGACGTGGCTGAACAAACACGTGGGTGGAAGGGCCATCCCCGTCGTAACTCGAGAATATACCCCAGGTTCCCGCCGCAACTCGAGAAAAACCATGAGACTTCCCCCTCGATGCGAGATGAGGCCCGATTCCCCTGTACTGCGTGCAGAGCAATTCCGTCTTGCACATCACACATGAAAGGAGCCTTGATTTCCTTGATGGCACTCCAGAGAAACCCCAAGAACACTCTTTCAAGGATAGAGGGATTCTGAGGTCACTGTAGCAACACGAAAGAACTCTGTGGACCAAAAATCAACTCGAAAAGAGAGGTTAGTCCCTGGATTCGTCTCCAGAGGAATACCACCTTACCACAAGCACCTCAAGAGGAGGCTTCTCTCAGCTCTAGGTATGTGAGAGGGACCCTGAGTTTGCGGCCACAAGTGGAATTGACACCGCGATGCCCTGACTCGAAATAAGGCCGGATATCCCTGCAGTGACTGGAATGCAGGCTCGTCTTGCATCTCCCAAGACGAAAGGGTGTCTGAATCCCCTGTGGAGACCACAGAGAAAGACCTATTTCCCCAACTCATCGCAACAGGAGGCCTCAAAATCTTTGAAAACTCCAGAGGTATGTGGAGATCAGTGCCTCCAAAGGAGACGATGCCTGACTCCTCGTGAAACTTGATAGGAGTCCCAGGATTCCTGTGGCACGTGGAAAGCGACACTTGGTCTCCCGCCTCAGCTGGAGAGGCGTCCCAATTGCCCTGCCAAGCCTCGAGGAGAATCCAGAGTTGTCCCTCGCACCTAGGCAGGAGTCCTGACGTCGCTGAAGAAACACGTGGGTGGAAGGGCCATCCCCGTCGTAACTCGAGAATATACCCCAGGTTCCCGCCGCAACTCGAGAAAAACCATGAGACTTCCCCCTCGCCGCGAGATGAGGCCCGATTCCCCTGCACTGCGTGCAGAGCAATTCCGTGTTGCACATCACACATGAAAGGAGCCATGATTTCCTTCATGGCACTCCAGAGAAACCCCAAGAACACTGTTTCAAGGCTAGAGGGATCCTGAGGTCACTGTAGCAACACGAAAGAGCTCCGTGGGCCAAAAATCAACTCGAGATGAGAGGTTAGTCCCTGGCTTCGACTCCAGAGGAATACCACCTTACCACAAGCACCTCAAGAGGAGGCTTCTCTCAGCTCAAGGTATGTGAGAGGGACCCTGAATTTGCAGCCTCAAGTGGAATGGACACCGCGATGCCCTGACGCGAAATAAGGCTGGATATACCTGCAGTGACTTGAATGCAGGCTTGTCTTGCATCTCCCAAGATGAAAGGATGTCTGAATCCCCTGTGGAGACCACAGAGAAAGACCTAGTTCCCCACCTCATCGCGACCGGAGGCCTCACATCCTTTGAAAACTCCAGAGGTACGCGGAGATCAGTGCCTCCAAAGGAGACGATGCCTGACTCCTCGTGAAACTTGATAGGAGTCCCAGGATTCCTGTGGCACGTGGAAAGGGACCCTTGGTCTCCCGCCTCAGCTGGAGAGGCGTCCCAATTGCCTTGCCAAGCCTCGAGGAGAATCCCGAGTTGTGTCTCGCAACTAGGCAAGAGTCCTGACGTGGCTGAACAAACACGTGTGTGGAAGGGCCATCCCCGTCGTAACTCGAGAATATACCCCAGGTTCCCGCCGCAACTCGAGAAAAACCATGAGCCTTCCCCCTCGATGTGAGATGAGGCCCGATTCCCCTGTACTGCGTGCAGAGCAATTCCGTCTTGCACATCACACATGAAAGGAGCCTTGATTTCCTTGATGGCACTCCAGAGAAACCCCAAGAACACTGTTTCAAGGATAGAGGGATCCTGAGGTCACTGTAGCAACACGAAAGATCTCTGTGGACCAAAAATCAACTCGAAAAGAGAGGTTAGTCCCTGGATTCGTCTCCAGAGGAATACCACCTTACCACAAGCACCTCAAGAGGAGGATTCTCTCAGCTCTAGGTATGTGAGAGGGACCCTGAGTTTGTGGCCTCAAGTGGAATGGACTCCGCGATGCCCTGACTCGAAATAAGGCCGGATATCCCTGCAGTGACTTCAATGCAGGCTCGTCTTGCATCTCCCAGGACGAAAGGATGTCTGAATCCCCTGTGGAAAGCACAGAGAAAGACTTAGTTCCCCACCTCATCGCGACCGGAGGCCTCACATCCTTTGAAAACTCCAGAGGTACGCGGAGATCAGTGCCTCCAAAGGAGACGATGCCTGACTCCTCGGGAAACTTGATAGGAGTCCCAGGATTCCTGTGGCACTTGGAAAGGGACACTTGGTCTCCCGCCTCAGCTGGAGAGGCGTACCAATTGCCCTGCCAAGCCTCGAGGAGAATCCCGAGTTGTCCCTCGCAACTAGGCAGGAGTCCTGACGTGGCTGAACAAACACGTGGGTGGAAGGGCCATCCCCGTCGTAACTCGAGAATATACCCCAGGTTCCCGCCTCAACTCGAGAAAAACCATGAGACTTCCCCCTCGCCGCGAGATGAGGCCCGATTCCCCTGCACTGCGTGCAGAGCAATTCCGTGTTGCACATCACACATGAAAGGAGCCTTGATTTCCTTGATGGCACTCCAGAGAAACCCCAAGAACACTGTTTCAAGGCTAGAGGGATCCTGAGGTCACTGTAGCAACACGAAAGAGCTCCGTGGGCCAAAAATCAACTCGAGATGAGAGGTTAGTCCCTGGCTTCGACTCCAGAGGAATACCACCTTACCACAAGCACCTCAAGAGGAGGCTTCTCTCAGCTCTAGGTATGTGAGAGGGATCCTGAGTTTGGGGCCTCAAGTGGAATTGACACCGCGATGCCCTGACTCGAAATAAGGCCGGATATTCCTGCAGTGACTGGAATGCAGGCTCGTCTTGCATCTCCCAAGACGAAAGGGTGTCTGAATCCCCTGTGGAGACCACAGAGAAAGACCTATTTCCCCAACTCATCGCGACAGGAGGCCTCAAAATCTTTGAAAACTCCAGAGGTATGTGGAGATCAGTGCCTCCAAAGGAGACGATGCCTGACTCCTCGTGAAACTTTATAGGAGACCCAGGATTCCTGTGGCACGTGGAAAGGGACACTTGGTCTCCCGCCTCAGCTGGAGAGGCGTCCCAATTGCCCTGCCAAGCCTCGAGGAGAATCCAGAGTTGTCCCTCGCACCTAGGCAGGAGTCCTGACGTCGCTGAAGAAACACGTGGGTGGAAGGGCCATCCCCGTCGTAACTCGAGAATATACCCCAGGTTCCCGCCGCAACTCGAGAAAAACCATGAGATTTCCCCCTCGCCGCGAGATGAGGCCCGATTCCCCTGCACTGCGTGCAGAGCAATTCCGTGTTGCACATCACACATGAAAGGAGCCATGATTTCCTTCATGGCACTCCAGAGAAACCCCAAGAACACTGTTTCAAGGCTAGAGGGATCCTGAGGTCACTGTAGCAACACGAAAGAGCTCCGTGGGCCAAAAATCAACTCGAGATGAGAGGTTAGTCCCTGGCTTCGACTCCAGAGGAATACCACCTTACCACAAGCACCTCAAGAGGAGGCTTCTCTCAGCTCTAGGTATGTGAGAGGGACCCTGAATTTGCAGCCTCAAGTGGAATGGACACCGCGATGCCCTGACGCGAAATAAGGCTGGATATCCCTGCAGTGACTTGAATGCAGGCTCGTCTTGCATCTCCCAAGATGAAAGGATGTCTGAATCCCCTGTGGAGACCACAGAGAAAGACCTAGTTCCCCACCTCATCGCGACCGGAGGCCTCACATCCTTTGAAAACTCCAGAGGTACGCAGAGATCAGTGCCTCCAAAGGAGACGATGCCTGACTCCTCGTGAAACTTGATAGGAGTCCCAGGATTCCTGTGGCACGTGGAAAGGGACACTTGGTCTCCCGCCTCAGCTGGAGAGGCGTCCCAATTGCCTTGCCAAGACTCGAGGAGAATCCCGAGTTGTGTCTCGCAACTAGGCAAGAGTCCTGACGTGGCTGAACAAACACGTGTGTGGAAGGGCCATCCCCGTCGTAACTCGAGAATATACCCCAGGTTCCTGCCGCAACTCGAGAAAAACCATGAGACTTCCCCCTCGCCGCGAGATGAGGCCCGATTCCCCTGTA
The DNA here is from genome assembly GCF_910594005.1 of Cervus elaphus. Classification (NCBI taxonomy): domain Eukaryota; kingdom Metazoa; phylum Chordata; class Mammalia; order Artiodactyla; family Cervidae; genus Cervus; species Cervus elaphus. The sequence continues at coordinate 6,327,246 of NC_057834.1, read as the reverse complement.
CTGCGTGCAGAGCAATTCTGTGTTGCACATCACACATGAAAGGAGCCTTGATTTCCTTCATGGCACTCCAGAGAAACCCCAAGAACACTGTTTCAAGGCTAGAGGGATCCTGAGGTCACTGTAGCAACACAAAAGAGCTCCGTGGACCCAAAATCAACTCGAGATGAGAGGATAGCCCCTGGCTTCGACTCCAGAGGAATACCACCTTACCACAAGCACCTCAAGAGGAGGCTTCTCTCAGCTCTAGGTATGTGAGAGGAACCCTGAGTTTGCGGCCTCAAGTGGAATCGACACCGCGATGCCCTGACTCGAAATAAGGCCGGATATCCCTGCAGTGACTGGAATGCAGGCTCGTCTTGCATCTCCCAAGACGAAAGGGTGTCTGAATCCCCTGTGGAGACCACAGAGAAAGACGTAGTTCCCCACCTCATCGCGACAGGAGGCCTCAAATCCTTTGAAAACTCCAGAGGTATGCGGAAATCAGTGCCTCCAAAGGAGACGATGCCTGACTCCTCGTGAAACTTGATAGGAGACCCAGGATTCCTGTGGCACGTGGAAAGGGACCCTTGGTCTCCCGTCTCAGCTGGAGAGGCGTCCCAATTGCCCTGCAAAGCCTCTAGGAGAATCCCGAGTTGTCCCTCGCAACTAGGCAGGAGTCCTGACATGGCTGAACACACACGTGTGTGGAAGGGACATCCCCGTCGTAACTCGAGAATATACCCCAGGTTCCCGCCGCAACTCGAGAAAAACCATGAGACTTCCCCCTCGCTGCGAGATGAGGCCCGATTCCCCTGAACTGCGTGCAGAGCAATTCCGTGTTGCACATCACACATGAAAGGAGCCTTGATTTCCTTGATGGCACTCCAGAGAAACCCCAAGAACACTGTTTCAAGGCTAGAGGGATCCTGAGGTCACTGTAGCAACACGAAAGAGCTCCGTGGACCAAGAATCAACACGAGATGAGAGGTTAGTCCCTGGCTTCGACTCCTGAGGAATACCACCTTACCACAAGCACCTCAAGAGGAGGCTTCTCTCAGCTCTAGGTATGTGAGAGGGATCCTGAGTTTGCGGCCTCAAGTGGAATGGACACCGCGATGCCCTGACTCGAAATAAGGCTGGATATCCCTGCAGTGACTGGAATGCAGGCTCGTCTTGCATCTCCCAAGAAGAAAGGATGTCTGAATCCCCTGTGGAGACCACAGAGAAACACCTAGTTCCCCACCTCATCGCGACCGGAGGCCTCACATCCTTTGAAAACTCCAGAGGTACGCGGAGATCAGTGCCTCCAAAGGAGACGATGCCTGACTCCTCGTGAAACTTGATAGGAGTCCCAGGATTCTTGTGGCACGTGGAAAGGGACCCTTGGTCTCCCGCCTCAGCTGGAGAGGCGTCCCAATTGCCCTGCCAAGCCTCGAGGAGAATCCAGAGTTGTCCCTCGCAACTAGGCAGGAGTCCTGACGTGGCTGAACAAACACGTGGGTGGAAGGGCCATCCCCGTCGTAACTCGAGAATATACCCCAGGTTCCCGCCGCAACTCGAGAAAAACCATGAGACTTCCCCCTCGATGCGAGATGAGGCCCGATTCCCCTGTACTGCGTGCAGAGCAATTCCGTCTTGCACATCACACATGAAAGGAGCCTTGATTTCCTTGATGGCACTCCAGAGAAACCCCAGGAACACTGTTTCAAGGATAGAGGGATCCTGAGGTCACTGTAGCAACACGAAAGAACTCTGTGGACCAAAAATCAACTCGAAAAGAGAGGTTAGTCCCTGGATTCGTCTCCAGAGGAATACCACCTTACCACAAGCACCTCAAGAGGAGGCTTCTCTCAGCTCTAGGTATGTGAGAGGGACCCTGAGTTTGCGGCCTCAAGTGGAATGGACACCGCGATGCCCTGACGCGAAATAAGGCCGGATATCCCTGCAGTGACTTGAATGCAGGCTCGTCTTGCATCTCCAAAGAAGAAAGGATGTCTGAATCCCCTGTGGAGACCACAGAGAAAGACCTAGTTCCCCACCTCATCGCGATCGGAGGCCTCACATCCTTTGAAAACTCCAGAGGTACGCGGAGATCAGTGCCTCCAAAGGAGACGATGCCTGACTCCTCGTGAAACTTGATAGGAGACCCAGGATTCCTGTGGCACGTGGAAAGGGACCCTTGGTCTCCCGCCTCAGCTGGAGAGGCGTCCCAATTGCCTTGCCAAGCCTCGAGGAGAATCCCGAGTTGTGTCTCGCAACTAGGCAAGAGTCCTGACGTGGCTGAACAAACACGTGTGTGGAAGGGCCATCCCCGACGTAACTCGAGAATATACCCCAGGTTCCCGCCGCAACTCGAGAAAAACCATGAGACTTCCCCCTCGCCGCGAGATGAGGCCCGATTCCCCTGCACTGCGTGCAGAGCAATTCTGTGTTGCACATCACACATGAAAGGAGCCTTGATTTCCTTCATGGCACTCCAGAGAAACCCCAAGAACACTGTTTCAAGGCTAGAGGGATCCTGAGGTCACTGTAGCAACACGAAAGAGCTCCGTGGACCCAAAATCAACTCGAGATGAGAGGTTAGTCCCTGGCTTCGACTCCAGAGGAATACCACCTTACCACAAGCACCTCAAGAGGAGGCTTCTCTCAGCTCTAGGTATGTGAGAGGGATCCTGAGTTTGCGGCCTCAAGTGGAATGGACACCGCGATGCCCTGACTCGAAATAAGGCCGGATATCCCTGCAGTGACTTGAATGCAGGCTCATCTTGCATCTCCCAAGAAGAAAGGATGTCTGAATCCCCTGTGGAGACCACAGAGAAAGACCTAGTTCCCCACCTCATCGCGAGCGGAGGCCTCACATCCTTTGAAAACTCCAGAGGTACGCGGAGATCAGTGCCTCCAAAGGAGACGATGCCTGACTCCTCGTGAAACTTGATAGGAGTCCCAGGATTCTTGTGGCACGTGGAAAGGGACCCTTGGTCTCCCGCCTCAGCTGGAGAGGCGTTCCAATTGCCGAGCCAAGCCTCGAGGAGAATCCCGAGTTGTCCCTCGCAACTAGGCAGGAGTCCTGACGTGGCTGAACAAACACGTGGGTGGAAGGGCCATCCCCGTCGTAACTCGAGAATATACCCCAGGTTCCCGCCGCAACTCGAGAAAAACCATGAGACTTCCCCCTCGATGCGAGATGAGGCACGATTCCCCTGTACTCCGTGCAGAGCAATTCCGTCTTGCACATCACACATGAAAGGAGCCTTGATTTCCTTGATGGCACTCCAGAGAAACCCCAAGAACACTCTTTCAAGGATAGAGGGATTCTGAGGTCACTGTAGCAACACGAAAGAACTCTGTGGACCAAAAATCAACTCGAAAAGAGAGGTTAGTCCCTGGATTCGTCTCCAGAGGAATACCACCTTACCACAAGCACCTCAAGAGGAGGCTTCTCTCAGCTCTAGGTATGTGAGAGGGATCTTGAGTTTGGGGCCTCAAGTGGAATTGACACCGCGATGCCCTGACTCGAAATAAGGCCGGATATCCCTGCAGTGACTGGAATGCAGGCTCGTCTTGCATCTCCCAAGACGAAAGGGTGTCTGAATCCCCTGTGGAGACCACAGAGAAAGACCTATTTCCCCAACTCATCGCGACAGGAGGTCTCAAAATCTTTGAAAACTCCAGAGGTATGTGGAGATCAGTGCCTCCAAAGGAGACGATGCCTGACTCCTCGTGAAACTTTATAGGAGACCCAGGATTCCTGTGGCACGTGGAAAGCGACACTTGGTCTCCCGCCTCAGGTGGAGAGGCGTCACAATTGCCCTGCCAAGCCTCGAGGAGAATCCAGAGTTGTCCCTCGCACCTAGGCAGGAGTCCTGACGTCGCTGAAGAAACACGTGGGTGGAAGGGCCATCCCCGTCGTAACTCGAGAATATACCCCAGGTTCCCGCCGCAACTCGAGAAAAACCATGAGACTTCCCCCTCGCCGCGAGATGAGGCCCGATTCCCCTGCACTGCGTGCAGAGCAATTCCGTGTTGCACATCACACATGAAAGGAGCCATGATTTCCTTCATGGCACTCCAGAGAAACCCCAAGAACACTGTTTCAAGGCTAGAGGGATCCTGAGGTCACTGTAGCAACACGAAAGAGCTCCGTGGGCCAAAAATCAACTCGAGATGAGAGGTTAGTCCCTGGCTTCGACTCCAGAGGAATACCACCTTACCACAAGCACCTCAAGAGGAGGCTTCTCTCAGCTCTAGGTATGTGAGAGGGACCCTGAATTTGCAGCCTCAAGTGGAATGGACACCGCGATGCCCTGACGCGAAATAAGGCTGGATATCCCTGCAGTGACTTGAATGCAGGCTCGTCTTGCCTCTCCCAAGACGAAAGGGTGTCTGAATCCCCTGTGGAGACCACAGAGAAAGACGTAGTTCCCCACCTCATCGCGACAGGAGGCCTCAAATCCTTTGAAAACTCAAGAGGTATGCGGAGATCAGTGCCTCCAAAGGAGACGATGCCTGACTCCTCGTGAAACTTGATAGGAGACCCAGGATTCCTGTGGCACGTGGAAAGGGACCCTTGGTCTCCCGTCTCAGCTGGAGAGGCGTCCCAATTGCCCTGCAAAGCCTCTAGGAGAATCCCGAGTTGTCCCTCGCAACTAGGCAGGAGTCCTGACATGGCTGAACACACACGTGTGTGGAAGGGACATCCCCGTCGTAACTCGAGAATATACCCCAGGTTCCCGCCGCAACTCGAGAAAAACCATGAGACTTCCCCCTCGCTGCGAGATGAGGACCGATTCCCCTGCACTGCGTGCAGAGCAATTCCGTGTTACACATCACACATGAAAGGAGCCTTGATTTCCTTGATGGCACTCCAGAGAAACCCCAAGAACACTGTTTCAAGGCTAGAGGGATCCTGAGGTCACTGTAGCAACACGAAAGAGCTCCGTGGACCAAGAATCAACACGAGATGAGAGGTTAGTCCCTGGCTTCGACTCCTGAGGAATACCACCTTACCACAAGCACCTCAAGAGGAGGCTTCTCTCAGCTCTAGGTATGTGACAGGGATCCTGAGTTTGCGGCCTCAAGTGGAATGGACACCGCGATGCCCTGACTCGAAATAAGGCTGGATATCCCTGCAGTGACTGGAATGCAGGCTCGTCTTGCATCTCCCAAGAAGAAAGGATGTCTGAATCCCCTGTGGAGACCACAGAGAAACACCTAGTTCCCCACCTCATCGCGACCGGAGGCCTCACATCCTTTGAAAACTCCAGAGGTACGTGGAGATCAGTGCCTCCAAAGGAGACGATGCCTGACTCCTCGTGAAACTTGATAGGAGTCCCAGGATTCTTTTGGCACGTGGAAAGGGACCCTTGGTCTCCCGCCTCAGCTGGAGAGGCGTCCCAATTGCCCTGCCAAGCCTCGAGGAGAATCCAGAGTTGTCCCTTGCAACTAGGCAGGAGTCCTGACGTGGCTGAACAAACACGTGGGTGGAAGGGCCATCCCCGTCGTAACTCGAGAATATACCCCAGGTTCCCGCCGCAACTCGAGAAAAACCATGAGACTTCCCCCTCGATGCGAGATGAGGCCCGATTCCCCTGTACTCCGTGCAGAGCAATTCCGTGTTGCACATCACACATGAAAGGAGCCTTGATTTCCTTGATGGCACTCCAGAAAAACCCCAAGAACACTGTTTCAAGGATAGAGGGATCCTGAGGTCACTGTAGCAACACGAAAGAACTCTGTGGACCAAAAATCAACTCGAAAAGAGAGGTTAGTCCCTGGATTCGTCTCCAGAGGAATACCACCTTACCACAAGCACCTCAAGAGGAGGCTTCTCTCAGCTCTAGGTATGTGAGAGGGACCCTGAGTTTGCGGCCTCAAGTGGAATGGACACCGCGATGCCCTGACTCGAAATAAGGCCAGATATCCCTGCAGTGACTTCAATGCAGGCTCGTCTTGCATCTTCCAGGACGAAAGGATGTCTGAATCCCCTGTGGAAAGCACAGAGAAAGACTTAGTTCCCCACCTCATCGCGACCGATAGCCTCACATCCTTTGAAAACTCCAGAGGTACGCGGAGATCAGTGCCTCCAAAGGAGACGATGCCTGACTCCTCGTGAAACTTGATAGGAGTCCCAGGATTCCTTTGGCACTTGGAAAGGGACACTTGGTCTCCCGCCTCAGCTGGAGAGGCGTCCCAATTGCCCTGCCAAGCCTCGAGGAGAATCCAGAGTTGTACCTCGCAACTAGGCAGGAGTCCTGACGTCGCTGAAGAAACACGTGGGTGGAAGGGCCATCCCCGTCGTAACTCGAGAATATACCCCAGGTTCCCGCCGCAACTCGAGAAAAACCATGAGACTTCCCCCTCGCCGCGAGATGAGGCCCGATTCCCCTGCACTGCGTGCAGAGCAATTCCGTGTTGCACATCACACATGAAAGGAGCCTTGATTTCCTTCATGGCACTCCAGAGAAACCCCAAGAACACTGTTTCAAGGCTAGAGGGATCCTGAGGTCACTGTAGCAACACGAAAGAGCTCCGTGGGCCAAAAATCAACTCGAGATGAGAGGTTAGTCCCTGGCTTCGACTCCAGAGGAATACCACCTTACCACAAGCACCTCAAGAGGAGGCTTCTCTCAGCTCTAGGTATGTGAGAGGGACCCTGAGTTTGCGGCCTCAAGTGGAATGGACACCGCGATGCCCTGACGCGAAATAAGGCCGGATATCCCTGCAGTGACTTGAATGCAGGCTCGTCTTGCATCTCCCAAGATGAAAGGATGTCTGAATCCCCTGTGGAGACCACAGAGAAAGACCTAGTTCCCCACCTCATCGCGACAGGAGGCCTCAAATCCTTTGAAAACTCCAGAGGTATGCGGAGATCAGTGCCTCCAAAGGAGACGATGCCTGACTCCTCGTGAAACTTGATAGGAGTCCCAGGATTCCTGTGGCACGTGGAAAGGGACCCTTAGTCTCCCGCCTCAGCTGGAGAGGCGTTCCAATTGCCCTGCCAAGCCTCGAGGAGAATCCAGAGTTGTCCCTCGCAACTAGCCAAGAGTCCTGACGTGGCTGAACAAACACGTGTGTGGAAGGGCCATCCCCGTTGTAACTCGAGAATATACCCCAGGTTCCCGCCGCAACTCGAGAAAAACCATGAGACTTCCCCCTCGCCGCAAGATGAGGCCCGATTCCCCTGCACTGCGTGCAGAGCAATTCTGTGTTGCACATCACACATGAAAGGAGCCTTGATTTCCTTCATGGCACTCCAGAGAAACCCCAAGAACACTGTTTCAAGGCTAGAGGGATCCTGAGGTCACTGTAGCAACACGAAAGAGCTCCTTGGACCAAAAATCAACTCGAGATGAGAGGTTAGTCCCTGGCTTCGACTCCTGAGGAATACCACCTTACCACAAGCACCTCAAGAGGAGGCTTCTCTCAGCTCTAGGTATGCGAGAGGGACCCTGAGTTTGCGGCCTCAAGTGGAATGGACACCGCAATGCCCTGACTCGAAATAAGGCCGGATATCCCTGCAGTGACTGGAATGCAGGCTCGTCTTGCATCTCCCAAGACGAAAGGTTGTCTGAATCCCCTGTGGAGACCACAGAGAAACACCTAGTTCCCCACCTCATCGCGACAGGAGGCCTCAAATCCTTTGAAAACTCCAGAGGTATGCGGAGATCAGTGCCTCCAAAGGAGACGATGCCTGACTCCTCGTGAAACTTGATAGGAGACCCAGGATTCCTGTGGCACGTGGAAAGGGACCCTTGGTCTCCCGTCTCACCTGGAGAGGCGTCCCAATTGCCCTGCCAAGCCTCGAGGAGAATCCCGAGTTGTCCCTCGCAACTAGGCAGGAGTCCTGACGTGGCTGAACACACACGTGTGTGGAAGGGCCATCCCCGTCGTAACTCGAGAATATACCCCAGGTTCCCGCCGCAACTCGAGAAAAACCATGAGACTTCCCCCTCGCCGCGAGATGAGGCCCGATTCCCCTGCACTGCGTGCAGAGCAATTCCGTGTTGCACATCACACATGAAAGGAGCCTTGATTTCCTTGATGGCACTCCAGAGAAACCCAAAGAACACTGTTTCAAGGCTAGAGGGATCCTGAGGTCACTGTAGCAACACGAAAGAGCTCCATGGACCAAGAATCAACACGAGATGAGAGGTTAGTCCCTGGCTTCGACTCCTGACGAATACAACCTTACCACAAGCACCTCAAGAGGAGGCTTCTCTCAGCTCTAGGTATGTGAGAGGGACCCTGAGTTTGCGGCCTCAGGTGGAATGGACACCGCGATGCCCTGACGCGATATACGGCTGGATATCCCTGCAGTGACTTGAATGCAGGCTCGTCTTGCATCTCCCAAGATGAAAGGATGTCTGAATCCCCTGTGGAGACCACAGAGAAAGACCTAGTTCCCCACCTCATCGCGACCGATAGCCTCACATCCTTTGAAAACTCCAGAGGTACGCGGAGATCAGTGCCTCCAAAGGAGACGATGCCTGACTCCTCGTGAAACTTGATAGGAGTCCCAGGATTCCTGTGGCACTTGGAAAGGGACACTTGGTCTCCCGCCTCAGCTGGAGAGGCGTCCCAATTGCCCTGCCAAGCCTCGAGGAGAATCCAGAGTTGTCCCTCGCAACTAGGCAGGAGTCCTGACGTGGCTGAAGAAACACGTGGGTGGAAGGGCCATCCCCGTCGTAACTCGAGAGTATACCCCAGGTTCCCGCTGCAACTCGAGAAAAACCATGAGACTTCCCCCTCGCCACGAGATGAGCCCCGATTCCCCTGCACTGCGTGCAGAGCAATTCCGTGTTGCACATCACACATGAAAGGAGCCTTGATTTCCTTCATGGCACTCCAGAGAAACCCCAAGAACACTGTTTCAAGGCTAGAGGGATCCTGAGGTCACTGTAGCAACACGAAAGAGCTCCGTGGGCCAAAAATCAACTCGAGATGAGAGGTTAGTCCCTGGCTTCGACTCCAGAGGAATACCACCTTACCACAAGCACCTCAAGAGGAGGCTTCTCTCAGCTCTAGGTATGTGAGAGGGACCCTGAGTTTGCGGCCTCAAGTGGAATGGACACCGCGATGCCCTGACGCGAAATAAGGCTGGATATCCCTGCAGTAACTTGAATGCAGGCTCGTCTTGCATCTCCCAAGATGAAAGGATGTCTGAATCCCCTGTGGAGACCACAGAGAAAGACCTAGTTCCCCACCTCATTGCGACCGGAGGCCTCACATCCTTTGAAAACTCCAGAGGTACGCGGAGATCAGTGCCTCCAAAGGAGACGATGCCTGACTCCTCGTGAAACTTGATAGGAGTCCCAGGATTCCTGTGGCACGTGGAAAGGGACCCTTGGTCTCCCGCCTCAGCTGGAGAAGCGTCCCAATTGCCTTGCCAAGCCTCAAGGAGAATCCCGAGTTGTGTCTCGCAACTAGGCAAAAGTCCTGACGTGGCTGAACAAACACGTGTGTGGAAGGGCCATCTCCGTCGTAACTGGAGAATATACCCCAGGTTCCCGCCGCAACTCGAGAAAAACCATGAGACTTCCACCTCGCCGCGAGATGAGGCCCGATTCCCCTGCACTGCGTGCAGAGCAATTCTGTGTTGCACATCACACATGAAAGGAGCCTTGATTTCCTTCATGGCACTCCAGAGAAACCCCAAGAACACTGTTTCAAGGCTAGAGGGATCCTGAGGTCACTATAGCAACACGAAAGAACTCTGTGGACCAAAAATCAACTCGAGATGAGAGGTTAGTCCCTGGCTTCGACTCCAGAGGAATACCACCTTACCAGAAGCACCTCAAGAGGAGGCTTCTCTCAGCTCTAGGTATGTGAGAGGGATCCTGAGTTTGCGGCCTCAAGTGGAATGGACACCGCGATGCCCTGACTCGAAATAAGGCCGGATATCCCTGCAGTGACTGGAATGCAGGCTCGTCTTGCATCTCCCAAGACGAAATGTGTCTGAATCCCCTGTGGAGACCACAGAGAAAGACCTAGTTCCCCACCTCATCGCGACAGGAGGCCTCAAAATCTTTGAAAACTCCAGAGGTATGCGGAGATCAGTGCCTCCAAAGGAGACGATGCCTGACTCCTCGTGAAACTTGATAGGAGACCCAGGATTCCTGTGGCACGTGGAAAGGGACCCTTGGTCTCCCGTCTCAGCTGGAGAGGCGTCCCAATTGCCCTGCAAAGCCTCGAGGAGAATCCCGAGTTGTCCCTCGCAACTAGGCAGGAGTCCTGACATGGCTGAACACACACGTGTGTGGAAGGGCCATCCCCGTCGTAACTCGAGAATATACCCCAGGTTCCCGCCGCAACTCGAGAAAAACCATGAGACTTCCCCCTCACCCAGAGATGAGGCCCGATTCCCCTGCACTGCGTGCAGAGCAATTCCGTGTTGCACATCACACATGAAAGGAGCCTTGATTTCCTTGATGGCAGTCCAGAGAAACCCCAAGAACACTGTTTCAAGGCTAGAGGGATCCTGAGGTCACTGTAGCAACACGAAAGAGCTCCGTGGACCAAGAATCAACACGAGATGAGAGGTTAGTGCCTGGCTTCGACTCCTGAGGAATACCACCTTACCACAAGCACCTCAAGAGGAGGCTTCTCTCAGCTCTAGGTATGTGAGAGGGACCCTGAGTTTGCGGCCTCAAGTGGAATGGACACCGCGATGCCCTGACTCGAAATAAGGCCGGATATCCCTGCAGTGACTTGAATGCAGGCTCGTCTTGCATCTCCCAAGAAGAAAGGATGTCTGAATCCCCTGTGGAGACCACAGAGAAACAACTAGTTCCACACCTCATTGCGACCGGAGGCCTCACATCCTTTGAAAACTCCAGAGGTACGCGGAGATCAGTGCCTCCAAAGGAGACGATGCCTGACTCCTCGTGAAACTTGATAGGAGTCCCAGGATTCTTGTGGCACGTGGAAAGGGACCCTTGGTCTCCCGCCTCAGCTGGAGAGGCGTTCCAATTGCCCTGCCAAGCCTCGAGGAGAATCCAGAGTTGTCCCTCGCAACTAGGCAGGAGTCCTGACGTCGCTGAAGAAACACGTGGGTGGAAGGGCCATCCCCGTCGTAACTCGAGAATATACCCCAGGTTCCCGCCGCAACTCGAGAAAAACCATGAGACTTCCCCCTCGCCGCGAGATGAGGCCCGATTCCCCTGCACTGCGTGCAGAGCAATTCCGTGTTGCACATCACACATGAAAGGAGCCTTGATTTCCTTGATGGCACTCCAGAGAAACCCCAAGAACACTGTTTCAAGGCTAGAGGGATCCTGAGGTCACTGTAGCAACACGAAAGAGCTCCGTGGGCCAAAAATCAACTCGAGATGATAGGTTAGTCCCTGGCTTCGACTCCAGAGGAATACCACCTTACCACAAGCACCTCAAGAGGAGGCTTCTCTCAGCTCTAGGTATGTGAGAGGGACCCTGAGTTTGCGGCCTCAAGTGGAATGGACACCGCGATGCCCTGACGCGAAATAAGGCCGGATATCCCTGCAGTGACTTGAATGCAGGCTCGTCTTGCATCTCCCAAGATGAAAGGATGTCTGAATCCCCTGTGGAGACCACAGAGAAAGACCTAGTTCCCAACCTCATCGCGACCGGAGGCCTCACATCCTTTGAAAACTCCAGAGGTACGCGGAGATCAGTGCCTCCAAAGGAGACGATGCCTGACTCCTCGTGAAACTTGATAGGAGTCCCAGGATTCCTGTGGCACGTGGAAAGGGACCCTTGGTCTCCCTCCTCAGCTGGAGAGGCGTCCCAATTGCCTTGCCAAGCCTCGAGGAGAATCCCGAGTTGTGTCTCGCAACTAGGCAAGAGTCCTGACGTGGCTGAACAAACACGTGTGTGGAAGGGCCATCCCCGTCGTAACTCGAGAATATACCGCAGGTTCCCGCCGCAACTTGAGAAAAACCATGAGACTTCCCCCTCGCCGCGAGATGAGGACCGATTCCCCTGCACTGCGTGCAGAGCAATTCTGTGTTGCACATCACACATGAAAGGAGCCTTGATTTCCTTCATGGCACTCCAGAGAAACCCCAAGAACACTGTTTCAAGGCTAGAGGGATCCTGAGGTCACTGTAGCAACACGAAAGAGCTCCGTGGACCAAAAATCAACTCGAGATGAGAGGTTAGTCCCTGGCTTCGACTCCAGAGGAATACCACCTTACCACAAGCACCTCAAGAGGAGGCTTCTCTCAGCTCTAGGTATGTGAGAGGGACCCTGAGTTTGCGGCCTCAAGTGGAATGGACACCGCGATGCCCTGATTCGAAATAAGGCCGGATATCCCTGCAGTGACTGGAATGCAGGCTCGTCTTGCATCTCTCAAGACCAAAGGGTGTCTGAATCCCCTGTGGAGACCACAGAGAAAGACCTAGTTCCCCACCTCATCGCGACAGGAGGCCTCAAATCCTTTGAAAACTCCAGAGGTATGCGGAGATCAGTGCCTCCAAAGGAGACGATGCCTGACTCATCGTCAAACTTGATAGGAGACCCAGGATTCCTGTGGCACATGGAAAGGGACACTTGGTCTCCCGCCTCAGCTGGAGAGGCGTCCCAATTGCCCTGCAAAGCCTCTAGGAGAATCCCGAGTTGTCCCTCGCAACTAGGCAGGAGTCCTGACATGACTGAACACACACGTGTGTGGAAGGGCCATCCCCTTCGTAACTCGAGAATATACCCCAGGTTCCCGCCGCAACTCGAGAAAAACCATGAGACTTCCCCCTCGCCGCGAGATGAGGCCCGATTCCCCTGCACTGCGTGCAGAGCAATTCCGTGTTGCACATCACACATGAAAGGAGCCTTGATTTCCTTCATGGCACTCCAGAGAAACCCCAAAAACACTGTTTCAAGGCTAGAGGGATCCTGAGGTCACTGTAGCAACACGAAAGAGCTCCGTGGACCAAGAATCAACACGATATGAGAGGTTAGTCCCTGGCTTCGACTCCTGAGGAATACCACCTTACCACAAGCACCTCAAGAGGACGCTTCTCTCAGCACTAGGTATGTGAGAGGGATCCTGAGTTTGCGGCCTCAAGTGGAATGGACACCGCGATGCCCTGACTCGAAATAAGGCCGGATATCCCTGCAGTGACTTGAATGCAGGCTCATCTTGCATCTCCCAAGATGAAAGGATGTCTGAATCCCCTATGGAGACCACAGAGAAAGACCTAGTTAACCACCTCATCGCGACCGGAGGCCTCACATCCTTTGAAAACTCCAGAGGTACGCGGAGATCAGTGCCTTCAAAGGAAACGATGCCTGACTCCTCGTGAAACTTGATAGGAGTCCCAGGATTCCTGTGGCACGTGGAAAGGGACACTTGGTCTCCCGCCTCAGCTGGAGAGGCGTTCCAATTGCCCTGCCAAGCCTCGAGGAGAATCCCAAGTTGTCCCTCCCAACTAGGCACGAGTCCTGACGTGGCTGAACAAACACGTGGGTGGAAGGGCCATCCCCGTCGTAACTCGAGAATATACCCCAGGTTCCCGCCGCAACTCGAGAAAAACCATGAGACTTCCCCCTCGATGCGAGATGAGGCCCGATTCCCCTGTACTGCGTGCAGAGCAATTCCGTCTTGCACATCACACATGAAAGGAGCCTTGATTTCCTTGATGGCACTCCAGAGAAACCCCAAGAACACTGTTTCAAGGATAGAGGGATCCTGAGGTCACTGTAGCAACACGAAAGAACTCTGTGGACCAAAAATCAACTCGAAAAGAGAGGTTAGTCCCTGGCTTCGACTCCAGAGGAATACCACCTTACCACAAGCACCTCAAGAGGAGGCTTCTCTCAGCTCTAGGTATGTGAGAGGGACCCTGAGTTTGCGGCCTCAAGTGGAATGGACACCGCGATGCCCTGACTCGAAATAAGGCCGGATATTCCTGCAGTGACTTCAATGCAGGCTCTTCTTGCATCTCCCAGGACGAAAGGATGTCTGAATCCCCTGTGGAAAGCACAGAGAAAGACTTAGTTCCCCACCTCATCGCGACCGATAGCCTCACATCCTTTGAAAACTCCAGAGGTACGCGGAGATCAGTGCCTCCTAAGGAGATGATGCCTGACTCCTCGTGAAACTTGATAGGAGTCCCAGGATTCCTGTGGCACTTGGAAAGGGACCCTTGGTCTCCCGCCTCAGCTGGAGAGGCGTCCCAATTGCCCTGCCAAGCCTCGAGGAGAATCCAGAGTTGTCCCTCGCAACTAGGCAGGAGTCCTGACTTCGCTGAAGAAACACGTGGGTGGAAGGGCCATCCCCGTCGTAACTCGAGAATATACCCCAGGTTCCCGCCGCAACTCGAGAAAAACCATGAGACTTCCCCCTCGATGCGAGATGAGGCCCAATTCCCCTGTACTGCGTGCAGAGCAATTCCGTCTTGCACATCACACATGAAAGGAGCCTTGATTTCCTTGATGGCACTCCAGAGAAACCCCAAGAACACTGTTTCAAGGCTAGAGGGATCCTGAGGTCACTGTAGCAACACGAAAGAACTCTGTGGACCAAAAATCAACTCGAAAAGAGAGGTTAGTCCCTGGATTCGTCTCCAGAGGAATACCACCTTACCACAAGCACCTCAAGAGGAGGCTTCTCTCAGCTCTAGGTATGTGAGAGGGACCCTGAGTTTGCGGCCTCAAGTGGAATGGACACCGCGATGCCCTGACTCGAAATAAGGCCGGATATCCCTGCAGTGACTTCATGCAGGCTCGTCTTGCATCTCCCAGGACGAAAGGATGTCTGAATCCCCTGTGGAGACCACAGAGAAAGACCTAGTTCCCCACCTCATCGCGACAGGAGGCCTCAAAATCTTTGAAAACTCCAGAGGTATGCGGAGATCAGTGCCTCCAAAGGAGACGATGCCTGACTCCTCGTGAAACTTGATAGGAGACCCAGGATTCCTGTGGCACGTGGAAAGGGACCCTTGGTCTCCCGTCTCAGCTGGAGAGGCGTCCCAATTGCCCTGCCAAGCCTCGAGGAGAATCCCGAGTTGTCCCTCGCAACTAGGCAGGAGTCCTGACATGGCTGAACACACACGTGTGTGGAAGGGCCATCCCCGTCGTAACTCGAGAATATACCCCAGGTTCCCGCCGCAACTCGAGAAAAACCATGAGACTTCCCCCTCGCCCAGAGATGAGGCCCGATTCCCCTGCACTGCGTGCAGAGCAATTCCGTGTTGCACATCACACATGAAAGGAGCCTTGATTTCCTTGATGGCACTCCAGAGAAACCCCAAGAACACTGTTTCAAGGCTAGAGGGATCCTGAGGTCACTGTAGCAACACGAAAGAGCTCCGTGGACCAAGAATCAACACGAGATGAGAGGTTAGTCCCTGGCTTCGACTCCTGAGGAATACCACCTTACCACAAGCACCTCAAGAGGAGGCTTCTCTCAGCTCTAGGTATGTGAGAGGGATCCTGAGTTTGCGGCCTCAAGTGGAATGGACACCGCGATGCCCTGCCTCGAAATAAGGCCGGATATCCCTGCAGTGACTTGAATGCAGGCTCGTCTTGCATCTCCCAAGAAGAAAGGATGTCTGAATCCCCTGTGGAGACAACATAGAAAGACCTAGTTCCCCACCTCATCGCGACCGGAGGCCTCACATCCTTTGAAAACTCCAGAGGTACGCGGAGATCAGTGCCTCCAAAGGAGACGATGCCTGACTCCTCGTGAAACTTGATAGGAGTCCCAGGATTCTTGTGGCACGTGGAAAGGGACCCTTGGTCTCCCGCCTCAGCTGGAGAGGCGTTCCAATTGCCCTGCCAAGCCTCGAGGAGAATCCAGAGTTGTCCCTCGCAACTAGCCAAGAGTCCTGACGTGGCTGAACAAACACGTGTGTGGAAGGGCCATCCCCGTCGTAACTCGAGAATATACCCCAGGTTCCCGCCGCAACTCGAGAAAAACCATGAGACTTCCCCCTCACCCAGAGATGAGGCCCGATTCCCCTGCACTGCGTGCAGAGCAATTCCGTGTTGCACATCACACATGAAAGGAGCCTTGATTTCCTTCATGGCACTCCAGAGAAACCCCAAGAACACTGTTTCAAGGATAGAGGGATCCTGAGGTCACTGTAGCAACACGAAAGAGCTCCGTGGACCAAGAATCAACACGAGATGAGAGGTTAGTCCCTGGCTTCGACTCCTGAGGAATACCACCTTACCACAAGCACCTCAAGAGGAGGTTTCTCTCAGCTCTAGGTATGTGAGAGGGACACTGAGTTTGCGGCCTCAAGTGGAATGGACACCGCGATGCCCTGACTCGAAATTAGGCCGGATATCCCTGCAGTGACTTGAATGCAGGCTCGTCTTGCATCTCCCAAGAAGAAAGGATGTCTGAATCCCCTGTGGAGACCACAGAGAAACACCTAGTTCCCCACCTCATTGCGACCGGAGGCCTCACATCCTTTGAAAACTCCAGAGGTACACGGAGATCAGTGCCTCCAAAGGAGACGATGCCTGACTCCTCGTGAAACTTGATAGGAGTCCCAAGATTCTTGTGGCACGTGGAAAGGGACACTTGGTCTCCCGCCTCAGCTGGAGAGGCGTTCCAATTGCCCTGCCAAGCCTCGAGGAGAATCCAGAGTTGTCCCTCGCAACTAGGCAGGAGTCCTGACGTGGCTGAAGAAACACGTGGGTGGAAGGGCCATCCCCGTCGTAACTCGAGAATATTCCCCAGGTTCCCGCCGCAACTGGAGAAAAACCATGAGACTTCCCCATCGATGCGAGATGAGGCCCGATACCCCTGTACTGCGTGCAGAGCAATTCCGTCTTGCACATCACACATGAAAGGAGCCTTGATTTCCTTGATGGCACTCCAGAGAAACCCCAAGAACACTGTTTCAAGGCTAGAGGGATCCTGAGGTCACTGTAGCAACACGAAAGAACTCTGTGGACCAAAAATCAACTCGAAAAGAGAGGTTAGTCCCTGGATTCGTCTCCAGAGGAATACCACCTTACCACAAGCACCTCAAGAGGAGGCTTCTCTCAGCTCTAGGTATCTGAGAGGGACCCTGATTTTGCGGCCTCAAGTGGAATGGACACCGCGATGCCCTGACTCGAAATAAGGCCGGATATCCCTGCAGTGACTTCAATGCAGGCTCGTCTTGCATCTCCCAGGACGAAAGGATGTCTGAATCCCCTGTGGAAAGCACAGAGAAAGACTTAGTTCCCCACCTCATCGCGACCGATAGCCTCACATCCTTTGAAAACTCCAGAGGTACGCGGAGATCAGTGCCTCCAAAGGAGACGATGCCTGACTCCTCGTGAAACTTGATAGGAGTCCCAGGATTCCTGTGGCACTTGGAAAGGGACACTTGGTCTCCCGCCTCAGCTGGAGAAGCGTCCCAATTGCCCTGCCAAGCCTCGAGGAGAATCCAGAGTTGTCCCTCGCAACTACGCAGGAGTCCTGACGTGGCTGAACAAACACGTGGCTGGAAGGGCCATCCCCGTCGTAACTCGAGAATATACCCCAGGTTCCCGCCGCAACTCGAGAAAAACCATGAGACTTCCCCCTCGCCGCGAGATGAGGCCCGATTCCCCTGCACTGCGTGCAGAGCAATTCCGTGTTGCACATCACACATGAAAGGAGCCTTGATTTCCTTCATGGCACTCCAGAGAAACCCCAAGAACACTGTTTCAAGGCTAGAGGGATCCTGAGGTCACTGTAGCAACACGAAAGAGCTCCGTGGGCCAAAAATCAACTCGAGATGAGAGGTTAGTCCCTGGCTTCGACTCCAGAGGAATACCACCTTACCACAAGCACCTCAAGAGGAGGCTTCTCTCAGCTCTAGGTATGTGAGAGGGACCCTGAGTTTGCGGCCTCAAGTGGAATGGACACCGCGATGCCCTGACGCGAAATAAGGCCGGATATCCCTGCAGTGACTTGAATGCAGGCTCGTCTTGCATCTCCCAAGATGAAAGGATGTCTGAATCCCCTGTGGAGACCACAGAGAAAGACCTAGTTCCCAACCTCATCGCGACCGGAGGCCTCACATCCTTTGAAAACTCCAGAGGTACGCGGAGATCAGTGCCTCCAAAGGAGACGATGCCTGACTCCTCGTGAAACTTGATAGGAGTCCCAGGATTCCTGTGGCACGTGGAAAGGGACCCTTGGTCTCCCGCCTCAGCTGGAGAGGCGTCCCAATTGCCTTGCCAAGCCTCGAGGAGAATCCCGAGTTGTGTCTCGCAACTAGGCAAGAGTCCTGACGTGGCTGAACAAACACGTGTGTGGAAGGGCCATCCCCGTCTTAACTCGAGAATATACCGCAGGTTCCCACCGCAACTCGAGAAAAACCATGAGACTTCCCCCTCGCCGCGAGATGAGGCCCGATTCCCCTGCACTGCGTGCAGAGCAATTCTGTGTTACACATCACACATGAAAGGAGCCTTGATTTCCTTCATGGCACTCCAGAGAAACCCCAAGAACACTGTTTCAAGGCTAGAGGGATCCTGAGGTCACTGTAGCAACACGAAAGAGCTCCGTGGACCAAAAATCAACTCGAGATGAGAGGTTAGTCCCTGGCTTCGACTCCAGAGGAATACCACCTTACCACAAGCACGTCAAGAGGAGGCTTCTCTCAGCTCTAGGTATGTGAGAGGGACCCTGAGTTTGCGGCCTCAAGTGGAATGGACACCGCGATGCCCTGATTCGAAATAAGGCCGGATATCCCTGCAGTGACTGGAATGCAGGCTCGTCTTGCATCTCTCAAGACGAAAGGGTGTCTGAATCCCCTGTGGAGACCACAGAGAAAGACCTAGTTCCCCACCTCATCACGACAGGAGGCCTCAAATCCTTTGAAAACTCCAGAGGTATGCGGAGATCAGTGCCTCCAAAGGAGACGATGCCTGACTCCTCGTGAAACTTGATAGGAGACCCAGGATTCCTGTGGCACATGGAAAGGGACCCTTGGTCTCCCGCCTCAGCTGGAGAGGCGTCCCAATTGCCCTGCAAAGCCTCTAGGAGAATCCCGAGTTGTCCCTCGCAACTAGGCAGGAGTCCTGACATGACTGAACACACACGTGTGTGGAAGGGCCATCCCCGTCGTAACTCGAGAATATACCCCAGGTTCCCGCCGCAACTCGAGAAAAACCATGAGACTTCCCCCTCGCCGCGAGATGAGGCCCGATTCCCCTGCACTGCGTGCAGAGCAATTCCGTGTTGCACATCACACATGAAAGGAGCCTTGATTTCCTTGATGGCACTCCAGAGAAACCCCAAAAACACTGTTTCAAGGCTAGAGGGATCCTGAGGTCACTGTAGCAACACGAAAGAGCTCCGTGGACCAAGAATCAACACGAGATGAGAGGTTAGTCCCTGGCTTCGACTCCTGAGGAATACCACCTTACCACAAGCACCTCAAGAGGACGCTTCTCTCAGCACTAGGTATGTGAGAGGGATCCTGAGTTTGCGGCCTCAAGTGGAATGGACACCGCGATGCCCTGACTCGAAATAAGGCCGGATATCCCTGCAGTGACTTGAATGCAGGCTCATCTTGCATCTCCCAAGATGAAAGGATGTCTGAATCCCCTGTGGAGACCACAGAGAAAGACCTAGTTAACCACCTCATCGCGACCGGAGGCCTCACATCCTTTGAAAACTCCAGAGGTATGTGGAGATCAGTGCCTCCAAAGGAAACGATGCCTGACTCCTCGTGAAACTTGATAGGAGTCCCAGGATTCCTGTGGCACGTGGAAAGGGACCCTTGGTCTCCCGCCTCAGCTGGAGAGGCGTTCCAATTGCCCTGCCAAGCCTCGAGGAGAATCCCAAGTTGTCCCTCCCAACTAGGCACGAGTCCTGACGTGGCTGAACAAACACGTGGGTGGAAGGGCCATCCCCGTCGTAACTCGAGAATATACCCCAGGTTCCCGCCGCAACTCGAGAAAAACCATGAGACTTCCCCCTCGATGCGAGATGAGGCCCGATTCCCCTGTACTGCGTGCAGAGCAATTCCGTCTTGCACATCACACATGAAAGGAGCCTTGATTTCCTTGATGGCACTCCAGAGAAACCCCAAGAACACTGTTTCAAGGATAGAGGGATCCTGAGGTCACTGTAGCAACACGAAAGAACTCTGTGGACCAAAAATCAACTCGAAAAGAGAGGTTAGTCCCTGGCTTCGACTCCAGAGGAATACCACCTTACCACAAGCACCTCAAGAGGAGGCTTCTCTCAGCTCTAGGTATGTGAGAGGGACCCTGAGTTTGCGGCCTCAAGTGGAATGGACACCGCGATGCCCTGACGCGAAATAAGGCTGGATATCCCTGCAGTGACTTGAATGCAGGCTCGTCTCGCATCTCCCAAGATGAAAGGATGTCTGAATCCCCTGTGGAGACCACAGAGAAAGACCTAGTGCCCCACCTCCTCGCGACCGGAGGCCTCACATCCTTTGAAAACTCCAGAGGTACGCGGAGATCAGTGCCTCCAAAGGAGACGATGCCTGAGTCCTCGTGAAACTTGATAGGAGTCCCAGGATTCCTGTGGCACGTGGAAAGGGACCCTTGGTCTCCCGCCTCAGCTGGAGAGGCGTCCCAATTGCCTTGCCAAGCCTCGAGGAGAATCCCGAGTTGTGTCTCGCAACTAGGCAAGAGTCCTGACGTGGCTGAACAAACACGTGTGTGGAAGGGCCATCCCCGTCGTAACTGGAGAATATACCCCAGGTTCCCGCCGCAACTCGAGAAAAACCATGAGACTTCCCCCTCGCCACGAGATGAGGCCCGCTTCCCCTGCACTGCGTGTAGAGCAATTCTGTGTTGCACATCACACATGAAAGGAGCCTTGATTTCCTTCATGGCACTCCAGAGAAACCCCAAGAACACTGTTTCAAGGCTAGAGGGATCCTGAGGTCACTGTAGCAACACGAAACAGCTCCGTGGACCAAAAATCAACTCGAGATGAGAGGTTAGTCCCTGGCTTCGACTCCAGAGGAATACCACCTTACCACAAGCACGTCAAGAGGAGGCTTCTCTCAGCTCTAGGTATGTGAGAGGGACCCTGAGTTTGCGGCCTCAAGTGGAATGGACACCGCGATGCCCTGACTCGAAATAAGGCCGGATATCCCTGCAGTGACTGGAATGCAGGCTCGTCTTGCATCTCCCAAGACGAAATGGTGTCTGAATCCCCTGTGGAGACCACAGAGAAAGACCTAGTTCCCCACCTCATCGCGACAGGAGGCCTCAAATCCTTTGAAAACTCCAGAGGTATGCGGAAATCAGTGCCTCCAAAGGAAACGATGCCTGACTCCTCGTGAAACTTGATAGGAGACCCAGGATTCCTGTGGCACGTGGAAAGGGACCCTTGGTCTCCCGTCTCAGCTGGAGAGGCGTCCCAATTGCCCTGCAAAGCCTCGAGCAGAATCCAGAGTTGTCCCTCGCAACTAGGCAGGAGTCCTGACGTCGCTGAAGAAACACGTGGGTGGAAGGGCCATCCCCGTCGTAACTCGAGAATATACCACAGGTTCCCGCCGCACCTCGAGAAAAACCATGAGACTTCCCCCTCGCCGCGAGATGAGGCCCGATTCCCCTGCACTGCATGCAGAGCAATTCCGTGTTGCACATCACACATGAAAGGAGCCTTGATTTCCTTGATGGCACTCCAGAGAAACCCCAAGAACACTGTTTCAAGGCTAGAGGGATCCTGAGGTCACTGTAGCAACACGAAAGAGCTCCGTGGACCAAGAATCAACACAAGATGAGAGGTTAGTCCCTGGCTTTGACTCCTGAGGAATACCACCTTACCACAAGCACCTCAAGAGGAGGCTTCTCTCAGCTCTAGGTATGTGAGAGGGATCCTGAGTTTGCGGCCTCAAGTGGAATGGACACCGCGATGCCCTGACTCGAAATAAGGCCGGATATCCCTGCAGTGACTTGAATGCAGGCTCGTCTTGCATCTCCCAAGAAGAAAGGATGTCTGAATCCCCTGTGGAGACCACAGAGAAAGACCTAGTTCCCCACATCATCGCGACCGGAGGCCTCACATCCTTTGAAAATTCCAGAGGTATGCGGAGATCAGTGCCTTCAAAGGAGACGATGCCTGACTCCTCGTGAAACTTGATAGGAGTCCCAGGATTCTTGTGGCACGTGGAAAGGGACCCTTGGTCTCCCGCCTCAGCTGGAGAGGTATTCCAATTGCCCTGCCAAGCCTCAAGGGGAATCCCGAGTTGTCCCTCGCAACTAGGCAGGAGTCCTGACGTGGCTGAACAAACACGTGGGTGGAAGGGCCATCCCCGTCGAAACTCGAGAATATACCCCAGGTTCCCGCCGCAACTCGAGAAAAACCATGAGACTTCCCCCTCACCGCGAGATGAGGCCCGATTCCCCTGCACTGTGTGCAGAGCAATTCCGTGTTGCACATCACACATTAAAGGAGCCTTGATTTCCTTCATGGCACTCCAGAGAAACCCCAAGAACACTGTTTCAAGGCTAGAGGGATCCTGAGGTCACTGTAGCAACACGAAAGAGCTCCGTGGACCAAAAATCAACTCGAGATGAGAGGTTAGTCCCTGGCTTCGACTCCAGAGGAATACCACCTTACCAGAAGCACCTCAAGAGGAGGCTTCTCTCAGCTCTAGGTATGTGAGAGGGACCCTGAGTTTGCGGCCTCAAGTGGAATGGACACCGCGATGCCCTGACGGGAAATAAGGCTGGATATCCCTGCAGTGACTTGAATGCAGGCTAGTCTTGCATCTCCCAAGATGAAAGGATGTCTGAATCCCCTGTGGAGACCACAGAGAAAGACCTAGTTCCCCACCTCATCGCGACCGGAGGCCTCACATCCTTTGAAAACTCCAGAGGTACGCGGAGATCAGTGCCTCCAAAGGAGACGATGCCTGACTCCTCGTGAAACTTGATAGGAGTCCCAGGATTCCGGTGGCACGTGGAAAGGGACCCTTGGTCTCCCGCCTCAGCTGGAGAGGCGTCCCAATTGACCTGCCAAGCCTCGAGGAGAATCCCGAGTTGTCCCTCGGAACTAGGCAAGAGTCCTGACGTGGCTGAACAAACACGTGTGTGGAAGGGCCATCCCCGTCGTAACTCGAGAATATACCCCAGGTTCCCGCCGCAACTCGAGAAAAACCATGAGACTTCCCCCTCGCCGCGAGATGAGGCCCGATTCCCCTGCACTGCGTGCAGAGCAATTCTGTGTTGCACATCACACATGAAAGGAGCCTTGATTTCCTTCATGGCACTCCAGAGAAACCCCAAGAACACTGTTTCAAGGCTAGAGGGATCCTGAGGTCACTGTAGCAACACGAAAGAGCTCCGTGGACCAAAAATCAACTCGAGATGAGAGGTTAGTCCCTGGCTTCGACTCCAGAGGAATACCACCTTACCACAAGCACCTCAAGAGAAGGCTTCTCTCAGCTCTAGGTATGTGAGAGGGACCCTGAGTTTGCGGCCTCAAGTGGAATGGACACCGCGATGCCCTGACTCGAAATAAGGCCGGATATCCCTGCAGTGACTGGAATGCAGGCTCGTCTTGCATCTCCCAAGAAGAAAGGATGTCTGAATCCCCTGTGGAGACCACAGAGAAAGACCTAGTTCCCCACCTCATCGCGACAGGAGGCCTCAAATCCTTTGAAAACTCCAGAGGTATGCGGAGATCAGTGCCTCCAAAGGAAACGATGCCTGACTCCTCGTGAAACTTGATAGGAGACCCAGGATTCCTGTGGCACGTGGAAAGGGACCCTTGGTCTCCCGTCTCAGCTGGAGAGGCGTCCCAATTGCCCTGCAAAGCCTCGAGGAGAATCCAGAGTTGTCCCTCGCAACTAGGCAGGAGTCCTGACGTCGCTGAAGAAACACGTGGGTGGAAGGGCCATCCCCGTCGTAACTCGAGAAAATACCCCAGGTTCCCGCCGCAACTCGAGAAAAACCATGAGACTTCCCCCTCGCCGCGAGATGAGGCCCGATTCCCCTGCACTGCGTGCAGAGCAATTCCGTGTTGCACATCACACATGAAAGGAGCCATGATTTCCTTCATGGCACTCCAGAGAAACCCCAAGAACACTGTTTCAAGGCTAGAGGGATCCTGAGGTCACTGTAGCAACACGAAAGAGCTCCGTGGGCCAAAAATCAACTCGAGATGAGAGGTTAGTCCCTGGCTTCGACTCCAGAGGAATACCACCTTACCACAAGCACCTCAAGAGGAGGCTTCTCTCAGCTCTAGGTATGTGAGAGGGACCCTGAATTTGCAGCCTCAAGTGGAATGGACACCGCGATGCCCTGACGCGAAATAAGGCTGGATATCCCTGCAGTGACTTGAATGCAGGCTCGTCTTGCATCTCCCAAGATGAAAGGATGTCTGAATCCCCTGTGGAGACCACAGAGAAAGACCTAGTTCCCCACCTCATCGCGACCGGAGGCCTCACATCCTTTGAAAACTCCAGAGGTACGCGGAGATCAGTGCCTCCAAAGGAGACGATGCCTGACTCCTCGTGAAACTTGATAGGAGTCCCAGGATTCCTGTGGCACGTGGAAAGGGACCCTTGGTCTCCCGCCTCAGCTGGAGAGGCGTCCCAATTGCCTTGCCAAGCCTCGAGGAGAATCCCGAGTTGTGTCTCGCAACTAGGCAAGAGTCCTGACGTGGCTGAACAAACACGTGTGTGGAAGGGCCATCCCCGTCGTAACTCGAGAATATACCCCAGGTTCCTGCCGCAACTCGAGAAAAACCATGAGACTTCCCCCTTGCCGCGAGATGAGGCCCAATTCCCCTGTACTGCGTGCAGAGCAATTCTGTGTTGCACATCACACATGAAAGGAGCCTTGATTTCCTTCATGGCACTCCAGAGAAACCCCAAGAACACTGTTTCAAGGCTAGAGGGATCCTGAGGTCACTGTAGCAACACGAAAGAGCTCCGTGGACCCAAAATCAACTCGAGATGAGAGGATAGCCCCTGGCTTCGACTCCAGAGGAATACCACCTTACCACAAGCACCTCAAGAGGAGGCTTCTCTCAGCTCTAGGTATGTGAGAGGGACCCTGAGTTTGCGGCCTCAAGTGGAATGGACACCGCGATGCCCTGACTCGAAATAAGGCCGGATATCCCTGCAGTGACTGGAATGCAGGCTCGTCTTGCATCTCCCAAGACGAAAGGGTGTCTGAATCCCCTGTGGAGACCACAGAGAAAGACCTAGTTCGCCACCTCATCGCGACCGGAGGCCTCACATCCTTTGAAAACTCCAGAGGTACGCGGAGATCAGTGCCTCCAAAGGAGACGATGCCTGACTCCTCGTGAAACTTGATAGGAGTCCCAGGATTCCTGTGGCACGTGGAAAGGGACCCTTGGTCTCCCGCCTCAGCTGGAGAGGCGTCCCAATTGCCTTGCCAAGCCTCGAGGAGAATCCCGAGTTGTGTCTCGCAACTAGGCAAGAGTCCTGACGTGGCTGAACAAACACGTGTGTGGAAGGGCCATCCCCGTCGTAACTCGAGAATATACCCCAGGTTCCCGCCGCAACTCGAGAAAAACCATGAGCCTTCCCCCTCGATGTGAGATGAGGCCCGATTCCCCTGTACTGCGTGCAGAGCAATTCCGTCTTGCACATCACACATGAAAGGAGCCTTGATTTCCTTGATGGCACTCCAGAGAAACCCCAAGAACACTGTTTCAAGGATAGAGGGATCCTGAGGTCACTGTAGCAACACGAAAGAACTCTGTGGACCAAAAATCAACTCGAAAAGAGAGGTTAGTCCCTGGATTCGTCTCCAGAGGAATACCACCTTACCACAAGCACCTCAAGAGGAGGATTCTCTCAGCTCTAGGTATGTGAGAGGGACCCTGAGTTTGTGGCCTCAAGTGGAATGGACACCGCGATGCCCTGACTCGAAATAAGGCCGGATATCCCTGCAGTGACTTCAATGCAGGCTCGTCTTGCATCTCCCAGGACGAAAGGATGTCTGAATCCCCTGTGGAAAGCACAGAGAAAGACTTAGTTCCCCACCTCATCGCGACCGGAGGCCTCACATCCTTTGAAAACTCCAGAGGTACGCGGAGATCAGTGCCTCCAAAGGAGACGATGCCTGACTCCTCGTGAAACTTGATAGGAGTCCCAGGATTCCTGTGGCACTTGGAAAGGGACACTTGGTCTCCCGCCTCAGCTGGAGAGGCGTACCAATTGCCCTGCCAAGCCTCGAGGAGAATCCCGAGTTGTCCCTCGCAACTAGGCAGGAGTCCTGACGTGGCTGAACAAACACGTGGGTGGAAGGGCCATCCCCGTCGTAACTCGAGAATATACCCCAGGTTCCCGCCGCAACTCGAGAAAAACCATGAGACTTCCCCCTCGCCGTGAGATGAGGCCCGATTCCCCTGCACTGCGTGCAGAGCAATTCCGTGTTGCACATCACACATGAAAGGAGCCTTGATTTCCTTGATGGCACTCCAGAGAAACCCCAAGAACACTGTTTCAAGGCTAGAGGGATCCTGAGGTCACTGTAGCAACACGAAAGAGCTCCGTGGGCCAAAAATCAACTCGAGATGAGAGGTTAGTCCCTGGCTTCGACTCCAGAGGAATACCACCTTACCACAAGCACCTCAAGAGGAGGCTTCTCTCAGCTCTAGGTATGTGAGAGGGATCCTGAGTTTGGGGCCTCAAGTGGAATTGACACCGCGATGCCCTGACTCGAAATAAGGCCGGATATCCCTGCAGTGACTGGAATGCAGGCTCGTCTTGCATGTCCCAAGACGAAAGGGTGTCTGAATCCCCTGTGGAGACCACAGAGAAAGACCTATTTCCCCAACTCATCGCGACAGGAGGCCTCAAAATCTTTGAAAACTCCAGAGGTATGTGGAGATCAGTGCCTCCAAAGGAGACGATGCCTGACTCCTCGTGAAACTTTATAGGAGACCCAGGATTTCTGTGGCACGTGGAAAGGGACACTTGGTCTCCCGCCTCAGCTGGAGAGGCGTCCCAATTGCCCTGCCAAGCCTCGAGGAGAATCCAGAGTTGTCCCTCGCACCTAGGCAGGAGTCCTGACGTCGCTGAAGAAACACGTGGGTGGAAGGGCCATCCCCGTCGTAACTCGAGAATATACCCCAGGTTCCCGCCGCAACTCGAGAAAAACCATGAGACTTCCCCCTCGCCGCGAGATGAGGCCCGATTCCCCTGCACTGCGTGCAGAGCAATTCCGTGTTGCACATCACACATGAAAGGAGCCTTGATTTCCTTCATGGCACTCCAGAGAAACCCCAAGAACACTGTTTCAAGGCTAGAGGGATCCTGAGGTCACTGTAGCAACACGAAAGAGCTCCGTGGGCCAAAAATCAACTCGAGATGAGAGGTTAGTCCCTGGCTTCGACTCCAGAGGAATACCACCTTACCACAAGCACCTCAAGAGGAGGCTTCTCTCAGCTCTAGGTATGTGAGAGGGACCCTGAATTTGCAGCCTCAAGTGGAATGGACACCGCGATGCCCTGACGCGAAATAAGGCTGGATATCCCTGCAGTGACTTGAATGCAGGCTCGTCTTGCATCTCCCAAGATGAAAGGATGTCTGAATCCCCTGTGGAGACCACAGAGAAAGACCTAGTTCCCCACCTCATCGCGATCGGAGGCCTCACATCCTTTGAAAACTCCAGAGGTACGCGGAGATCAGTGCCTCCAAAGGAGACGATGCCTGACTCCTCGTGAAACTTGATAGGAGTCCCAGGATTCCTGTGGCACGTGGAAAGGGACCCTTGGTCTCCCGCCTCAGCTGGAGAGGCGTCCCAATTGCCTTGCCAAGCCTCGAGGAGAATCCCGAGTTGTGTCTCGCAACTAGGCAAGAGTCCTGACGTGGCTGAACAAACACGTGTGTGGAAGGGCCATCCCCGTCGTACCTCGAGAATATACCCCAGGTTCCCGCCGCAACTCGAGAAAAACCATGAGCCTTCCCCCTCGATGTGAGATGATGCCCGATTCCCCTGTACTGCGTGCAGAGCAATTCCGTCTTGCACATCACACATGAAAGGAGCCTTGATTTCCTTGATGGCACTCCAGAGAAACCCCAAGAACACTGTTTCAAGGATAGAGGGATCCTGAGGTCACTGTAGCAACACGAAAGAACTCTGTGGACCAAAAATCAACTCGAAAAGAGAGGTTAGTCCCTGGATTCGTCTCCAGAGGAATACCACCTTACCACAAGCACCTCAAGTGGAGGATTCTCTCAGCTCTAGGTATGTGAGAGGGACCCTGAGTTTGTGGCCTCAAGTGGAATGGACACCGCGATGCCCTGACTCGAAATAAGGCCGGATATCCCTGCAGTGACTTCAATGCAGGCTCGTCTTGCATCTCCCAGGACGAAAGGATGTCTGAATCCCCTGTGGAAAGCACAGAGAAAGACTTAGTTCCCCACCTCATCGCGACCGGAGGCCTCACATCCTTTGAAAACTCCAGAGGTACGCGGAGATCAGTGCCTCCAAAGGAGACGATGCCTGACTCCTCGTGAAACTTGATAGGAGTCCCAGGATTCCTGTGGCACTTGGAAAGGGACACTTGGTCTCCCGCCTCAGCTGGAGAGGCGTACCAATTGCCCTGCCAAGCCTCGAGGAGAATCCCGAGTTGTCCCTCGCAACTAGGCAGGAGTCCTGACGTGGCTGAACAAACACGTGGGTGGAAGGGCCATCCCCGTCGTAACTCGAGAATATACCCCAGGTTCCCGCCGCAACTCGAGAAAAACCATGAGACTTCCCCCTCGCCGCGAGATGAGGCCCGATTCCCCTGCACTGCGTGCAGAGCAATTCCGTGTTGCACATCACACATGAAAGGAGCCTTGATTTCCTTGATGGCACTCCAGAGAAACCCCAAGAACACTGTTTCAAGGCTAGAGGGATCCTGAGGTCACTGTAGCAACACGAAAGAGCTCCGTGGGCCAAAAATCAACTCGAGATGAGAGGTTAGTCCCTGGCTTCGACTCCAGAGGAATACCACCTTACCACAAGCACCTCAAGAGGAGGCTTCTCTCAGCTCTAGGTATGTGAGAGGGATCCTGAGTTTGGGGCCTCAAGTGGAATTGACACCGCGATGCCCTGACTCGAAATAAGGCCGGATATCCCTGCAGTGACTGGAATGCAGGCTCGTCGTGCATCTCCCAAGACGAAAGCGTGTCTGAATCCCCTGTGGAGACCACAGAGAAAGACCTATTTCCCCACCTCATCGCGACAGGAGGCCTCAAATCCTTTGAAAACTCCAGAGGTATGCGGAGATCAGTGCCTCCAAAGGAGACGATGCCTGACTCCTCGTGAAACTTGATAGGAGACCCAGGATTCCTGTGGCACGTGGAAAGGGACCCTTGGTCTCCCGTCTCAGCTGGAGAGGCGTCCCAATTGCCCTGCAAAGCCTCTAGGAGAATCCCGAGTTGTCCCTCGCAACTAGGCAGGAGTCCTGACATGGCTGAACACACACGTGTGTGGAAGGGACATCCCCGTCGTAACTCGAGAATATACCCCAGGTTCCCGCCGCAACTCGAGAAAAACCATGAGACTTCCCCCTCGCCGCGAGATGAGGACCGATTCCCCTGTACTGCGTGCAGAGCAATTCCGTGTTGCACATCACACATGAAAGGAGCCTTGATTTCCTTGATGGCACTCCAGAGAAACCCCAAGAACACTGTTTCAAGGCTAGAGGGATCCTGAGGTCACTGTAGCAACACGAAAGAGCTCCGTGGACCAAAAATCAACACGAGATGAGAGGTTAGTCCCTGGCTTCGACTCCTGAGGAATACCACCTTACCACAAGCACCTCAAGAGGAGGCTTCTCTCAGCTCTAGGTATGTGAGAGGGATCCTGAGTTTGCGGCCTCAAGTGGAATGGACACCGCGATGCCCTGACTCGAAATAAGGCTGGATATCCCTGCAGTGACTGGAATGCAGGCTCGTCTTGCATCTCCCAAGAAGAAAGGATGTTTGAATCCCCTGTGGAGACCACAGAGAAACACCTAGTTCCCCACCTCATCGCGATCGGAGGCCTCACATCCTTTGAAAACTCCAGAGGTACGCGGAGATCAGTGCCTCCAAAGGAGACGATGCCTGACTCCTCGTGAAACTTGATAGGAGTCCCAGGATTCTTGTGGCACGTGGAAAGGGACCCTTGGTCTCCCGCCTCAGATGGAGAGGCGTCCCAATTGCCCTGCCAAGCCTCGAGGAGAATCCAGAGTTGTCCCTCGCAACTAGGAAGGAGTCCTGACGTGGCTGAACAAACACGTGGGTGGAAGGGCCATCCCCGTCGTAACTCGAGAATATACCCGAGGTTCCTGCCGCAACTCGAGAAAAACCATGAGACTTCCCCCTCGATGCGAGATGAGGCCCGATTCCCCTGTACTGCGTGCAGAGCAATTCCGTCTTGCACATCACACATGAAAGGAGCCTTGATTTCCTTCATGGCACTCCAGAGAAACCCCAAGAACACTGTTTCAAGGCTAGAGGGATCCTGAGGTCACTGTAGCAACACGAAAGAGCTCCGTGGACCCAAAATCAACTCGAGATGAGAGGATAGCCCCTGGCTTCGACTCCAGAGGAATACCACCTTACCACAAGCACCTCAAGAGGAGGCTTCTCTCAGCTCTAGGTATGTGAGAGGGACCCTGAGTTTGCGGCCTCAAGTGGAATGGACATCGCGATGCCCTGACTCGAAATAAAGCCGGATATCCCTGCAGTGACTGGAATGCAGGCTCGTCTTGCATCTCCCAAGACGAAAGCGTGTCTGAATCCCCTGTGGAGACCACAGAGAAAGACCTATTTCCCCACCTCATCGCGACAGGAGGCCTCAAATCCTTTGAAAACTCCAGAGGTATGCAGAGATCAGTGCCTCCAAAGGAGACGATGACTGACTCCTCGTGAAACTTGATAGGAGACCCAGGATTCCTGTGGCACGTGGAAAGGGACCCTTGGTCTCCCGTCTCAGCTGGAGAGGCGTCCCAATTGCCCTGCAAAGCCTCTAGGAGAATCCCGAGTTGTCCCTCGCAACTAGGCAGGAGTCCTGACATGGCTGAACACACACGTGTGTGGAAGGGACATCTCCGTCGTAACTCGAGAATATACCCCAGGTTCCCGCCGCAACTCGAGAAAAACCATGAGACTTCCCCCTCGCCGCGAGATGAGGACCGATTCCCCTGCACTGCGTGCAGAGCAATTCCGTGTTGCACATCACACATGAAAGGAGCCTTGATTTCCTTGATGGCACTCCAGAGAAACCCCAAGAACACTGTTTCAAGGCTAGAGGGATCCTGAGGTCACTGTAGCAACACGAAAGAGCTCCGTGGACCAAGAATCAACACGAGATGAGAGGTTAGTCCCTGGCTTCGACTCCTGAGGAATACCACCTTACCACAAGCACCTCAAGAGGAGGCTTCTCTCAGCTCTAGGTATGTGAGAGGGATGCTGAGTTTGCGGCCTCAAGTGGAATGGACACCGCGATGCCCTGACTCGAAATAAGGCTGGATATCCCTGCAGTGACTGGAATGCAGGCTCGTCTTGCATCTCCCAAGAAGAAAGGATGTTTGAATCCCCTGTGGAGACCACAGAGAAACACCTAGTTCCCCACCTCATCGCGATCGGAGGCCTCACATCCTTTGAAAACTCCAGAGGTAAGCGGAGATCAGTGCCTCCAAAGGAGACGATGCCTGACTCCTCGTGAAACTTGATAGGAGTCCCAGGATTCTTGTGGCACGTGGAAAGGGACCCTTGGTCTCCCGCCTCAGCTGGAGAGGCGTCCCAGTTGCCCTGCCAAGCCTCGAGGAGAATCCAGAGTTGTCCCTCGCAACTAGGAAGGAGTCCTGACGTGGCTGAACAAACACGTGGGTGGAAGGGCCATCCCCGTCGTAACTCGAGAATATACCCCAGGTTCCCGCCGCAACTCGAGAAAAACCATGAGACTTCCCCCTCGATGCGAGATGAGGCCCGATTCCCCTGTACTGCGTGCAGAGCAATTCCGTCTTGCACATCACACATGAAAGGAGCCTTGATTTCCTTGATGGCACTCCAGAGAAACCCCAAGAACACTGTTTCAAGGATAGAGGGATCCTGAGGTCTCTGTAGCAACACGAAAGAACTCTGTGGACCAAAAATCACCTCGAAAAGAGAGGTTAGTCCCTGGATTCGTCTCCAGAGGAATACCACCTTACCACAAGCACCTCAAGAGGAGGCTTCTCTCAGCTCTAGGTATGTGAGAGGGACCCTGAGTTTGCGGCCTCAAGTGGAATGGACACCGCGATGCCCTGACTCGAAATAAGGCCGGAAATCCCTGCAGTGACTTCAATGCAGGCTCGTCTTGCATCTTCCAGGACGAAAGGATGTCTGAATCCCCTGTGGAAAGCACAGAGAAAGACTTAGTTCCCCACCTCATCGCGACCGATAGCCTCACATCCTTTGAAAACTCCAGAGGTACGCGGAGATCAGTGCCTCCAAAGGAGACGATGCCTGACTCCTCGTGAAACTTGATAGGAGTCCCAGTATTCCTGTGGCAATTGGAAAGGGACACTTGGTCTCCCGCCTCAGCTGGAGAGGCGTCCCAATTGCCCTGCCAAGCCTCGAGGAGAATCCAGAGTTGTACCTCGCAACTAGGCAGGAGTCCTGACGTCGCTGAAGAAACACGTGGGTGGAAGGGCCATCCCC
Organism: Cervus elaphus; assembly: GCF_910594005.1. NCBI lineage: Eukaryota > Metazoa > Chordata > Mammalia > Artiodactyla > Cervidae > Cervus > Cervus elaphus. The sequence goes on along the minus strand of NC_057834.1, from coordinate 6,294,708 downwards.
GTCGTAACTCGAGAATATACCCCAGGTTCCCGCCGCAACTCGAGAAAAACCATGAGACTTCCCCCTCGCCGCGAGATGAGGCCCGATTCCCCTGCCCTGCGTGCAGAGCAATTCCGTGTTGCACATCACACATGAAAGGAGCCTTGATTTCCTTGATGGCACTCCAGAGAAACCCCAAGAACACTGTTTCAAGGCTAGAGGGATCCTGAGGTCACTGTAGCAACACGAAAGAGCTCCGTGGGCCAAAAATCAACTCGAGATGAGAGGTTAGTCCCTGGCTTCGACTCCAGAGGAATACCACCTTACCACAAGGACCTCAAGAGGAGGCTTCTCTCAGCTCTAGGTATGTGAGAGGGACCCTGAGTTTGCGGCCTCAAGTGGAATGGACACCGCGATGCCCTGACGCGAAATAAGGCCGGATATCCCTGCAGTGACTTGAATGCAGGCTCGTCTTGCATCTCCCAAGATGAAAGGATGTCTGAATCCCCTGTGGAGACCACAGAGAAAGACCTAGTTCCCCACCTCATCGCGACCGGAGGCCTCACATCCTTTGAAAACTCCAGAGGTACGCGGAGATCAGTGCCTCCAAAGGAGACGATGCCTGACTCCTCGTGAAACTTGATAGGAGTCCCAGGATTCCTGTGGCACGTGGAAAGGGACCCTTGGTCTCCCGCCTCAGCTGGAGAGGCGTCCCAATTGCCTTGCCAAGCCTCGAGGAGAATCCCGAGTTGTGTCTCGCAACTAGGCAAGAGTCCTGACGTGGCTGAACAAACACGTGGGTGGAAGGGCCATCCCCGTCGTAACTCGAGAATATACCCCAGGTTCCCGCCGCAACTCGAGAAAAACCATGAGACTTCCCCCTCGCCGCGAGATGAGGCCCGATTCCCCTGCACTGCGTGCAGAGCAATTCTGTGTTGCACATCACACATGAAAGGAGCCTTGATTTCCTTCATGGCACTCCACAGAAACCCCAAGAACACTGTTTCAAGGCTAGAGGGATCCTGAGGTCACTGTAGCAATACGAAAGAGCTCCGTGGACCCAAAATCAACTCGAGATGAGAGGTTAGTCCCTGGCTTCGACTCCAGAGGAATACCACCTTACCACAAGCACCTCAAGAGGAGGCTTCTCTCAGATCTAGGTATGTGAGAGGGATCCTGAGTTTGCGGCCTCAAGTGGAATGGACACCGCGATGTCCTGACTCGAAATAAGGCCGGATATCCCTGCAGTGACTTGAATGCAGGCTCATCTTGCATCTCCCAAGAAGAAAGGATGTCTGAATCCCCTGTGGAGACCACAGAGAAACACCTAGTTCCCCACCTCATCGCGACCGGAGGCCTCACATCCTTTGAAAACTCCAGAGGTACGCGGAGATCAGTGCCTCCAAAGGAAACGATGCCTGACTCCTCGTGAAACTTGATAGGAGTCCCAGGATTCTTGTGGCACGTGGAAAGGGACCCTTGGTCTCCCGCCTCAGCTGGAGAGGCGTCCCAATTGCCCTGCCAAGCCTCGAGGAGAATCCCGAGTTGTCCCTCGCAACTAGGCAGGAGTCCTGACGTGGCTGAACAAACACGTGGGTGGAAGGGCCATCCCCGTCGTAACTCGAGAATATACCCCAGGTTCCCGCCTCAACTCGAGAAAAACCATGAGACTTCCCCCTCGATGCGAGATGAGGCCCGATTCCCCTGTACTGCGTGCAGAGCAATTCCGTCTTGCACATCACACATGAAAGGAGCCTTGATTTCCTTGATGGCACTCCAGAGAAACCCCAAGAACACTCTTTCAAGGATAGAGGGATTCTGAGGTCACTGTAGCAACACGAAAGAACTCTGTGGACCAAAAATCAACTCGAAAAGAGAGGTTAGTCCCTGGATTCGTCTCCAGAGGAATACCACCTTACCACAAGCACCTCAAGAGGAGGCTTCTCTCAGCTCTAGGTATGTGAGAGGGACCCTGAGTTTGCGGCCTCAAGTGGAATGGACACCGCGATGCCCTGACTCGAAATAAGGCCGGATATCCCTGCAGTGACTTCAATGCAGGCTCGTCTTGCATCTCCCAGGACGAAAGGATGTCTGAATCCCCTGTGGAAAGCACAGAGAAAGACTTAGTTCCCCACCTCATCGCGACCGATAGCCTCACATCCTTTGAAAACTCCAGAGGTACGCGGAGATCAGTGCCTCCAAAGGAGACGATGCCTGACTCCTCGTGAAACTTGATAGGAGTCCCAGGATTCCTGTGGCACTTGGAAAGGGACACTTGGTCTCCCGCCTCAGCTGGAGAGGCGTCCCAATTGCCCTGCCAAGCCTCGAGGAGAATCCAGAGTTGTCCCTCGCAACTAGGCAGGAGTCCTGACTTCGCTGAAGAAACACGTGGGTGGAAGGGCCATCCCCGTCGTAACTCGAGAATATACCCCAGGTTCCCACCGCAACTCGAGAAAAACCATGAGACTTCCCCCTCGCCGCGAGATGAGGCCCGATTCCCCTGTACTGCGTGCAGAGCAATTCCGTCTTGCACATCACACATGAAAGGAGCCTTGATTTCCTTGATGGCACTCCAGAGAAACCCCAAGAACACTGTTTCAAGGCTAGAGGGATCCTGAGGTCACTGTAGCAACACGAAAGAGCTCCGTGGGCCAAAAATCAACTCGAGATGAGAGGTTAGTCCCTGGCTTCGACTCCAGAGGAATACCACCTTACCACAAGCACCTCAAGAGGAGGCTTCTCTCAGCTCTAGGTATGTGAGAGGGACCCTGAGTTTGCGGCCTCAAGTGGAATGGACACCGCGATGCCCTGACGCGAAATAAGGCTGGATATCCCTGCAGTGACTTGAATGCAGGCTCGTCTTGCATCTCCCAAGATGAAAGGATGTCTGAATCCCCTGTGGAGACCACAGAGAAAGACCTAGTTCCCCACCTCATCGCGACCGGAGGCCTCACATCCTTTGAAAACTCCAGAGGTACGCGGAGATCAGTGCCTCCAAAGGAGACGATGCCTGACTCATCGTGAAACTTGATAGGAGTCCCAGGATTCCTGTGGCACGTGGAAAGGGACCCTTGGTCTCCCGCCTCAGCCGGAGAGGCGTCCCAATTGCCTTGCCAAGCCTCGAGGAGAATCCCGAGTTGTGTCTCGCAACTAGGCAAGAGTCCTGACGTGGCTGAACAAACACGTGTGTGGAAGGGCCATCCCCGTCGTAACTAGAGAATATACCCCAGGTTCCCGCCGCAACTCGAGAAAAACCATGAGACTTCCCCCTCGCCGCGAGATGAGGCCCGCTTCCCCTGCACTGCGTGTAGAGCAATTCCGTGTTGCACATCACACATGAAAGGCGCCTTGATTTCCTTCATGGCACTCCAGAGAAACCCCAAGAACACTGTTTCAAGGCTAGAGGGATCCTGAGGTCACTGTAGCAACACGAAAGAGCTCCGTGGACCAAAAATCAACTCGAGATGAGAGGTTAGTCCCTGGCTTCGACTCCAGAGGAATACCACCTTACCACAAGCACCTCAAGAGGAGGCTTCTCTCAGCTCTAGGTATGTGAGAGGGACCCTGAGTTTGCGGCCTCAAGTGGAATGGACACCGCGATGCCCTGACTCGAAATAAGGCCGGATATCCCTGCAGTGACTGGAATGCAGGCTCGTCTTGCATCTCCCAAGACGAAAGGGTGTCTGAATCCCCTGTGGAGACCACAGAGAAAGACCTAGTTCCCCACCTCATCACGACAGGAGGCCTCAAATCCTTTGAAAACTCCAGAGGTATGCGGAGATCAGTGCCTCCAAAGGAAACGATGCCTGACTCCTCGTGAAACTTGATAGGAGACCCAGGATTCCTGTGGCACGTGGGAAGGGACCCTTGGTCTCCCGTCTCAGCTGGAGAGGCGTCCCAATTGCCCTGCAAAGCCTCGAGGAGAATCCCGAGTTGTCCCTCGCAACTAGGCAGGAGTCCTGACGTCGCTGAAGAAACACGTGGGTGGAAGGGCCATCCCCGTCGTAACTCGAGAATATACCCCAGGTTCCCGCCGCACCTCGAGAAAAACCATGAGACTTCCCCCTCGCCGCGAGATGAGGCCCGATTCCCCTGCACTGCATGCAGAGCAATTCCGTGTTGCACATCACACATGAAAGGAGCCTTGATTTCCTTGATGGCACTCCAGAGAAACCCCAAGAACACTGTTTCAAGGCTAGAGGGATCCTGAGGTCACTGTAGCAACACGAAAGAGCTCCGTGGACCAAGAATCAACACGAGATGAGAGGTTAGTCCCTGGCTTTGACTCCTGAGGAATACCACCTTACAAAAGCACCTCAAGAGGAGGCTTCTCTCAGCTCTAGGTATGTGAGAGGGATCCTGAGTTTGCGGCCTCAAGTGGAATGGACACCGCGATGCCCTGACTCGAAATAAGGCCGGATATCCGTGCAGTGACTTGAATGCAGGCTCGTCTTGCATCTCCCAAGAAGAAAGGACGTCTGAATTCCCTGAGGAGACCACAGAGAAAGACCTAGTTCCCCACCTCATCGCGACCGGAGGCCTCACATCCTTTGAAAACTCCAGAGGTATGCAGAGATCAGTGCCTTCAAAGGAGACGATGCCTGACTCCTCGTGAAACTTGATAGGAGTCCCAGGATTCTTGTGGCACGTGGAAAGGGACCCTTGGTCTCCCGCCTCAGCTGGAGAGGTATTCCAATTGCCCTGCCAAGCCTCGAGGGGAATCCCGAGTTGTCCCTCGCAACTAGGCAGGAGTCCTGACGTGGCTGAACAAACACGTGGGTGGAAGGGCCATCCCCGTCGTAACTCGAGAATATACCCCAGGTTCCCGCCGCAACTCGAGAAAAACCATGAGACTTCCCCCTCGATGCGAGATGAGCCCCAATTCCCCTGTACTGCGTGCAGAGCAATTCCGTCTTGCACATCACACATAAAAGGAGCCTTGATTTCCTTGATGGCACTCCAGAGAAACCCCAAGAACACTGTTTCAAGGATAGAGGGATCCTGAGGTCACTGTAGCAACACGAAAGAACTCTGTGGACCAAAAATCAACTCGAAAAGAGAGGTTAGTCCCTGGATTCGTCTCCAGAGGAATACCACCTTACCACAAGCACCTCAAGAGGAGGCTTCTCTCAGCTCTAGGTATGTGAGAGGGACCCTGAGTTTGCGGCCTCAAGTGGAATGGACACCGCGATGCCCTGACGCGAAATAAGGCTGGATATCCCTGCAGTAACTTGAATGCAGGCTCGTCTTGCATCTCCCAAGATGAAAGGATGTCTGAATCCCCTGTGGAGACCACAGAGAAAGACCTAGTTCCCCACCTCATTGCGACCGGAGGCCTCACATCCTTTGAAAACTCCAGAGGTACGCGGAGATCAGTGCCTCCAAAGGAGACGATGCCTGACTCCTCGTGAAACTTGATAGGAGTCCCAGGATTCCTGTGGCACGTGGAAAGGGACCCTTGGTCTCCCGCCTCAGCTGGAGAGGCGTCCCAATTGCCTTGCCAAGCCTCGAGGAGAATCCCGAGTTGTGTCTCGCAACTAGGCAAGAGTCCTGACGTGGCTGAACAAACACGTGTGTGGAAGGGCCATCCGCGTCGTAACTAGAGAATATACCCCAGGTTCCCGCCGCAACTCGAGAAAAACCATGAGACTTCCCCCTCGCCGCGAGATGAGGCCCGCTTCCCCTGCACTGCGTGTAGAGCAATTCCGTGTTGCACATCACACATGAAAGGAGCCTTGATTTCCTTCATGGCACTCCAGAGAAACCCCAAGAACACTGTTTCAAGGCTAGAGGGATCCTGAGGTCACTGTAGCAACACGAAAGAGCTCCGTGGACCAAAAATCAACTCGAGATGAGAGGTTAGTCCCTGGCTTCGACTCCAGAGGAATACCACCTTACCACAAGCACCTCAAGAGGAGGCTTCTCTCAGCTCTAGGTATGTGAGAGGGACCCTGAGTTTGCGGCCTCAAGTGGAATGGACACCGCGATGCCCTGACTCGAAATAAGGCCGGATATCCCTGCAGTGACTGGAATGCAGGCTCGTCTTGCATCTCCCAAGACAAAAGGGTGTCTGAATCCCCTGTGGAGACCACAGAGAAAGACCTAGTTCCCCACCTCATCGCGACAGGAGGCCTCAAATCCTTTGAAAACTCCAGAGGTATGCGGAGATCAGTGCCTCCAAAGGAAACGATGCCTGACTTCTCGTGAAACTTGATAGGAGACCCAGGATTCCTGTGGCACGTGGAAAGGGACCCTTGGTCTCCCGTCTCAGCTGGAGAGGCGTCCCAATTGCCCTGCAAAGCCTCGAGGAGAATCCCGAGTTGTCCCTCACAACTAGGCAGGAGTCCTGACGTCGCTGAAGAAACACGTGGGTGGAAGGGCCATCCCCGTCGTAACTCGAGAATATACCCCAGGTTCCCGCCTCAACTCGAGAAAAACCATGAGACTTCCCCCTCGATGCGAGATGAGGCCCGATTCCCCTGCACTGCGTGCAGAGCAATTCCGTCTTGCACATCACACATGAAAGGAGCCTTGATTTCCTTGATGGCACTCCAGAGAAACCCCAAGAACACTCTTTCAAGGATAGAGGGATTCTGAGGTCACTGTAGCAACACGAAAGAACTCTGTGGACCAAAAATCAACTCGAAAAGAGAGGTTAGTCCCTGGATTCGTCTCCAGAGGAATACCACCTTACCACAAGCACCTCAAGAGGAGGCTTCTCTCAGCTCTAGGTATGTGAGAGGGACCCTGAGTTTGCGGCCTCAAGTGGAATGGACACCGCGATGCCCTGACTCGAAATAAGGCCGGATATCCCTGCAGTGACTGGAATGCAGGCTCGTCTTGCATCTCCCAAGACAAAAGGGTGTCTGAATCCCCTGTGGAGACCACAGAGAAAGACCTAGTTCCCCACCTCATCGCGACAGGAGGCCTCAAATCCTTTGAAAACTCCAGAGGTATGCGGAGATCAGTGCCTCCAAAGGAAACGATGCCTGACTTCTCGTGAAACTTGATAGGAGACCCAGGATTCCTGTGGCACGTGGAAAGGGACCCTTGGTCTCCCGTCTCAGCTGGAGAGGCGTCCCAATTGCCCTGCAAAGCCTCGAGGAGAATCCCGAGTTGTCCCTCACAACTAGGCAGGAGTCCTGACGTCGCTGAAGAAACACGTGGGTGGAAGGGCCATCCCCGTCGTAACTCGAGAATATACCCCAGGTTCCCGCCTCAACTCGAGAAAAACCATGAGACTTCCCCCTCGATGCGAGATGAGGCCCGATTCCCCTGCACTGCGTGCAGAGCAATTCCGTCTTGCACATCACACATGAAAGGAGCCTTGATTTCCTTGATGGCACTCCAGAGAAACCCCAAGAACACTCTTTCAAGGATAGAGGGATTCTGAGGTCACTGTAGCAACACGAAAGAACTCTGTGGACCAAAAATCAACTCGAAAAGAGAGGTTAGTCCCTGGATTCGTCTCCAGAGGAATACCACCTTACCACAAGCACCTCAAGAGGAGGCTTCTCTCAGCTCTAGGTATGTGAGAGGGACCCTGAGTTTGCGGCCTCAAGTGGAATGGACACCGCGATGCCCTGACTCGAAATAAGGCCGGATATCCCTGCAGTGACTTCAATGCAGGCTCGTCTTGCATCTCCCAGGACGAAAGGATGTCTGAATCCCCTGTGGAAAGCACAGAGAAAGACTTAGTTCCCCACCTCATCGCGACCGATAGCCTCACATCCTTTGAAAACTCCAGAGGTACGCGGAGATCAGTGCCTCCAAAGGAGACGATGCCTGACTCCTCGTGAAACTTGATAGGAGTCCCAGGATTCCTGTGGCACTTGGAAAGGGACACTTGGTCTCCCGCCTCAGCTGGAGAGGCGTCCCAATTGCCCTGCCAAGCCTCGAGGAGAATCCCGAGTTGTCCCTCGCAACTAGGCAGGAGTCCTGACTTCGCTGAAGAAACACGTGGGTGGAAGGGCCATCCCCGTCGTAACTCGAGAATATACCCCAGGTTCCCACCGCAACTCGAGAAAAACCATGAGACTTCCCCCTCGCCGCGAGATGAGGCCCGATTCCCCTGCACTGCGTGCAGAGCAATTCCGTGTTGCACATCACACATGAAAGGAGCCTTGATTTCCTTGATGGCACTCCAGAGAAACCCCAAGAACACTGTTTCAAGGATAGAGGGATCCTGAGGTCACTGTAGCAACACGAAAGAGCTCCGTGGACCAAGAATCAACACGAGATGAGAGGTTAGTCCCTGGCTTTGACTCCTGAGGAATACCACCTTACAAAAGCACCTCAAGAGGAGGCTTCTCTCAGCTCTAGGTATGTGAGAGGGATCCTGAGTTTGCGGCCTCAAGTGGAATGGACACCGCGATGCCCTGACTCGAAATAAGGCCGGATATCCCTGCAGTGACTTGAATGCAGGCTCGTCTTGCATCTCCCAAGAAGAAAGGATGTCTGAATCCCCTGAGGAGACCACAGAGAAAGACCTAGTTCCCCACCTCATCGCGACCGGAGGCCTCACATCCTTTGAAAACTCCAGAGGTATGCAGAGATCAGTGCCTTCAAAGGAGACGATGCCTGACTCCTCGTGAAACTTGATAGGAGTCCCAGGATTCTTGTGGCACGTGGAAAGGGACCCTTGGTCTCCCGCCTCAGCTGGAGAGGTATTCCAATTGCCCTGCCAAGCCTCGAGGGGAATCCCGAGTTGTCCCTCGCAACTAGGCAGGAGTCCTGACGTGGCTGAACAAACACGTGGGTGGAAGGGCCATCCCCGTCGTAACTCGAGAATATACCCCAGGTTCCCGCCGCAACTCGAGAAAAACCATGAGACTTCCCCCTCGATGCGAGATGAGCCCCAATTCCCCTGTACTGCGTGCAGAGCAATTCCGTCTTGCACATCACACATAAAAGGAGCCTTGATTTCCTTGATGGCACTCCAGAGAAACCCCAAGAACACTGTTTCAAGGATAGAGGGATCCTGAGGTCACTGTAGCAACACGAAAGAACTCAGTGGACCAAAAATCAACTCGAAAAGAGAGATTAGTCCCTGGATTCGTCTCCGGAGGAATACCACCTTACCACAAGCACCTCAAGAGGAGGCTTCTCTCAGCTCTAGGTATGTGAGAGGGACCCTGAGTTTGCGGCCTCAAGTGGAATGGACACCGCGATGCCCTGACGCGAAATAAGGCTGGATATCCCTGCAGTAACTTGAATGCAGGCTCGTCTTGCATCTCCCAAGATGAAAGGATGTCTGAATCCCCTGTGGAGACCACAGAGAAAGACCTAGTTCCCCACCTCATTGCGACCGGAGGCCTCACATCCTTTGAAAACTCCAGAGGTATGCGGAGATCAGTGCCTCCAAAGGAGACGATGCCTGACTCCTCGTGAAACTTGATAGGAGTCACAGGATTCCTGTGGCACGTGGAAAGGGACCCTTGGTCTCCCGCCTCAGCTGGAGAGGCGTCCCAATTGCCTTGCCAAGCCTCGAGGAGAATCCCGAGTTGTGTCTCGCAACTAGGCAAGAGTCCTGACGTGGCTGAACAAACACGTGTGTGGAAGGGCCATCCCCGTCGTAACTAGAGAATATACCCCAGGTTCCCGCCGCAACTCGAGAAAAACCATGAGACTTCCCCCTCGCCGCGAGATGAGGCCCGCTTCCCCTGCACTGCGTGTAGAGCAATTCCGTGTTGCACATCACACATGAAAGGAGCCTTGATTTCCTTCATGGCACTCCAGAGAAACCCCAAGAACACTGTTTCAAGGCTAGAGGGATCCTGAGGTCACTGTAGCAACACGAAAGAGCTCCGTGGACCAAAAATCAACTCGAGATGAGAGGTTAGTCCCTGGCTTCGACTCCAGAGGAATACCACCTTACCACAAGCACCTCAAGAGGAGGCTTCTCTCAGCTCTAGGTATGTGAGAGGGACCCTGAGTTTGCGGCCTCAAGTGGAATGGACACCGCGATGCCCTGACTCGAAATAAGGCCGGATATCCCTGCAGTGACTGGAATGCAGGCTCGTCTTGCATCTCCCAAGACGAAAGGGTGTCTGAATCCCCTGTGGAGACCACAGAGAAAGACCTAGTTCCCCACCTCATCGCGACAGGAGGCCTCAAATCCTTTGAAAACTCCAGAGGTATGCGGATATCAGTGCCTCCAAAGGAAACGATGCCTGACTCCTCGTGAAACTTGATAGGAGACCCAGGATTCCTGTGGCACGTGGAAAGGGACCCTTGGTCTCCCGTCTCAGCTGGAGAGGCGTCCCAATTGCACTGCAAAGCCTCGAGGAGAATCCCGAGTTGTCCCTCGCAACTAGGCAGGAGTCCTGACGTCGCTGAAGAAACACGTGGGTGGAAGGGCCATCCCCGTCGTAACTCGAGAATATACCCCAGGTTCCCGCCGCACCTCGAGAAAAACCATGAGACTTCCCCCTCGCCGCGAAATGAGGCCCGATTCCCCTGCACTGCATGCAGAGCAATTCCGTGTTGCACATCACACATGAAAGGAGCCTTGATTTCCTTGATGGCACTCCAGAGAAACCCCAAGAACACTGTTTCAAGGATAGAGGGATCCTGAGGTCACTGTAGCAACACGAAAGAGCTCCGTGGACCAAGAATCAAGACGAGATGAGAGGTTAGTCCCTGGCTTTGACTCCTGAGGAATACCACCTTACAAAAGCACCTCAAGAGGAGGCTTCTCTCAGCTCTAGGTATGTGAGAGGGATCCTGAGTTTGCGGCCTCAAGTGGAATGGACACCGCGATGCCCTGACTCGAAATAAGGCCGGATATCCCTGCAGTGACTTGAATGCAGGCTCGTCTTGCATCTCCCAAGAAGAAAGGATGTCTGAATCCCCTGTGGAGACCACAGAGAAAGACCTAGTTCCCCACCTCATCGCGACCGGAGGCCTCACATCCTTTGAAAACTCCAGAGGTATGCAGAGATCAGTGCCTTCAAAGGAGACGATGCCTGACTCCTCGTGAAACTTGATAGGAGTCCCAGGATTCTTGTGGCACGTGGAAAGGGACCCTTGGTCTCCCGCCTCAGCTGGAGAGGTATTCCAATTGCCCTGCCAAGCCTCGAGGGGAATCCCGAGTTGTCCCTCGCAACTAGGCAGGAGTCCTGACGTGGCTGAACAAACACGTGGGTGGAAGGGCCATCCCCGTCGTAACTCGAGAATATACCCCAGGTTCCCGCCGCAACTCGAGAAAAACCATGAGACTTCCCCCTCGATGCGAGATGAGCCCCAATTCCCCTGTACTGCGTGCAGAGCAATTCCGTCTTGCACATCACACATGAAAGGAGCCTTGATTTCCTTGATGGCACTCCAGAGAAACCCCAAGAATACTGTTTCAAGGATAGAGGGATCCTGAGGTCACTGTAGCAACACGAAAGAACTCTGTGGACCAAAAATCAACTCGAAAAGAGAGGTTAGTCCCTGGATTCGTCTCCAGAGGAATACCACCTTACCACAAGCACCTCAAGAGGAGGCTTCTCTCAGCTCTAGGTATGTGAGAGGGACCCTGAGTTTATGGCCTCAAGTGGAATGGACACCGCGATGCCCTGACGCGAAATAAGGCTGGATATCCCTGCAGTAACTTGAATGCAGGCTCGTCTTGCATCTCCCAAGATGAAAGGATGTCTGAATCCCCTGTGGAGACCACAGAGAAAGACCTAGTTCCCCACCTCATTGCGACCGGAGGCCTCACATCCTTTGAAAACTCCAGAGGTACGCGGAGATCAGTGCCTCCAAAGGAGACGATGCCTGACTCCTCGTGAAACTTGATAGGAGTCCCAGGATTCCTGTGGCACGTGGAAAGGGACCCTTGGTCTCCCGCCTCAGCTGGAGAAGCGTCCCAATTGCCTTGCCAAGCCTCGAGGAGAATCCCGAGTTGTGTCTCGCAACTAGGCAAGAGTCCTGACGTGGCTGAACAAACACGTGTGTGGAAGGGCCATCCCCGTCGTAACTGGAGAATATACCCCAGGTTCCCGCCGCAACTCGAGAAAAACCATGAGACTTCCCCCTCGCCGCGAGATGAGGCCCGATTCCCCTGCACTGCGTGCAGAGCAATTCTGTGTTGCACATCACACATGAAAGGAGCCTTGATTTCCTTGATGGCACTCCAGAGAAACCCCAAGAACACTGTTTCAAGGCTAGAGGGATCCTGAGGTCACTGTAGCAACACGAAAGAACTCTGTGGACCAAAAATCAACTCGAGATGAGAGGTTAGTCCCTGGCTTCGACTCCAGAGGAATACCACCTTACCAGAAGCACCTCAAGAGGAGGCTTCTCTCAGCTCTAGGTATGTGAGAGGGATCCTGAGTTTGCGGCCTCAAGTGGAATTAACACCGCGATGCCCTGACTCGAAATAAGGCCGGATATCCCTACAGTGACTGGAATGCAGGCTCGTCTTGCATCTCCCAAGACGAAAGGGTGTCTGAATCCCCTGTGGAGACCACAGAGAAAGACCTAGTTCCCCACCTCATCGCGAGAGGAAGCCTCAAAATCTTTGAAAACTCCAGAAGTATGCGGAGATCAGTGCCTCCAAAGGAGACGATGCCTGACTCCTCGTGAAACTTGATAGGAGACCCAGGATTCCTGTGGCACGTGGAAAGGGACCCTTGGTATCCCGTCTCAGCTGGAGAGGCGTCCCAATTGCCCTGCAAAGCCTCGAGGAGAATCCCGAGTCGTCCCTCGCAACTAGGCAGGAGTCCTGACGTGGCTGAACAAACACGTGGGTGGAAGGGCCATCCCCGTCGTAACTCGAGAATATACCCCAGGTTCCCGCCGCACCTCGAGAAAAACCATGAGACTTCCCCCTCGCCGCGAGATGAGGCCCGATTCCCCTGCACTGCATGCAGAGCAATTCCGTGTTGCACATCACACATGAAAGGAGCCTTGATTTCCTTGATGGCACTCCAGAGAAACCCCAAGAACACTGTTTCAAGGCTAGAGGGATCCTGAGGTCACTGTAGCAACACGAAAGAGCTCCGTGGACCAAGAATCAACACGAGATGAGAGGTTAGTCCCTGGCTTTGACTTCTGAGGAATACCACCTTACAAAAGCACCTCAAGAGGAGGCTTCTCTCAGCTCTAGGTATGTGAGAGGGATCCTGAGTTTGCGGCCTCAAGTGGAATGGACACCGCGATGCCCTGACTCGAAATAAGGCCGGATATCCCTGCAGTGACTTGAATGCAGGCTCGTCTTGCATCTCCCAAGAAGAAAGGATGTCTGAATCCCCTGTGGAGACCACAGAGAAAGACCTAGTTCCCCACCTCATCGCGACCGGAGGCCTCACATCCTTTGAAAACTCCAGAGGTATGCAGAGATCAGTGCCTTCAAAGGAGACGATGCCTGACTCCTCGTGAAACTTGATAGGAGTCCCAGGATTCTTGTGGCACGTGGAAAGGGACCCTTGGTCTCCCGCCTCAGCTGGAGAGGTATTCCAATTGCCCTGCCAAGCCTCGAGGGGAATCCCGAGTTGTCCCTCGCAACTAGGCAGGAGTCCTGACGTGGCTGAACAAACACGTGGGTGGAAGGGCCATCCCCGTCGTAACTCGAGAATATACCCCAGGTTCCCGCCGCAACTCGAGAAAAACCATGAGACTTCCCCCTCGATGCGAGATGAGCCCCAATTCCCCTGTACTGCGTGCAGAGCAATTCCGTCTTGCACATCACACATGAAAGGAGCCTTGATTTCCTTGATGGCACTCCAGAGAAACCCCAAGAACACTGTTTCAAGGCTAGAGGGATCCTGAGGTCACTGTAGCAACACGAAAGAGCTCCGTGGGCCAAAAATCAACTCGAGATGAGAGGTTAGTCCCTGGCTTCGACTCCAGAGGAATACCACCTTACCACATGCACCTCAAGAGGAGGCTTCTCTCAGCTCTAGGTATGTGAGAGGGACCCTGAGTTTGCGGCCTCAAGTGGAATGGACACCGCGATGCCCTGACGCGAAATAAGGCTGGATATCCCTGCAGTGACTTGAATGCAGGCTCGTCTTGCATCTCCCAAGATGAAAGGATGTCTGAATCCCCTGTGGAGACCACAGAGAAAGACCTAGTTCCCCACCTCATCGCGACCGGAGGCCTCACATCCTTTGAAAACTCCAGAGGTACGCGGAGATCAGTGCCTCCAAAGGAGACGATGCCTGACTCCTCGTGAAACTTGATAGGAGTCCCAGGATTCCTGTGGCACGTGGAAAGGGACCCTTGGTCTCCCGCCTCAGCTGGAGAGGCGTCCCAATTGCCTTGCCAAGCCTCGAGGAGAATCCCGAGTTGTGTCTCGCAACTAGGCAAGAGTCCTGACGTGGCAGAACAAACACGTGTGTGGAAGGGCCATCCCCGTCGAAACTCGAGAATATACCCCAGGTTCCCGCCGCAACTCGAGAAAAACCATGAGACTTCCCCCTCACCGCGAGATGAGGCCCGATTCCCCTGCACTGTGTGCAGAGCAATTCCGTGTTGCACATCACACATGAAAGGAGCCTTGATTTCCTTCATGGCACTCCAGAGAAACCCCAAGAACACTGTTTCAAGGCTAGAGGGATCCTGAGGTCACTGTAGCAACACGAAAGAGCTCCGTGGACCAAAAATCAACTCGAGATGAGAGGTTAGTCCCTGGCTTCGACTCCAGAGGAATACCACCTTACCAGAAGCACCTCAAGAGGAGGCTTCTCTCAGCTCTAGGTATGTGAGAGGGACCCTGAGTTTGCGGCCTCAAGTGGAATGGACACCGCGATGCCCTGACGCGAAATAAGGCTGGATATCCCTGCAGTGACTTGAATGCAGGCTCGTCTTGCATCTCCCAAGATGAAAGGATGTCTGAATCCCCTGTGGAGACCACAGAGAAAGACCTAGTTCCCCCCCTCATCGCGACCGGAGGCCTCACATCCTTTGAAAACTCCAGAGGTACGCGGAGATCAGTGCCTCCAAAGGAGACGATGCCTGACTCCTCGTGAAACTTGATAGGAGTCCCAGGATTCCGGTGGCACGTGGAAAGGGACCCTTGGTCTCCCGCCTCAGCTGGAGAGGCGGCCCAATTGCCTTGCCAAGCCTCGAGGAGAATCCCGAGTTGTGTCTCGCAACTAGGCAAGAGTCCTGACGTGGCTGAACAAACACGTGTGTGGAAGGGCCATCCCCGTCGTAACTCGAGAAAATACCCCAGGTTCCCGCCGCAACTCGAGAAAAACCATGAGACTTCCCCCTCGCCGCGAGATGAGGCCCGATTCCCCTGCACTGCGTGCAGAGCAATTCCGTGTTGCACATCACACATGAAAGGAGCCTTGATTTCCTTGATGGCACTCCAGAGAAACCCCAAGAACACTGTTTCAAGGCTAGAGGGATCCTGAGGTCACTGTAGCAACACGAAAGAGCTCCGTGGACCAAAAATCAACTCGAGATGAGAGGTTAGTCCCTGGCTTCGACTCCAGAGGAATACCACCTTACCACAAGCACCTCAAGAGGAGGCTTCTCTCAGCTTTAGGTATGTGAGAGGGACCCTGAGTTTGCGGCCTCAAGTGGAATGGACACCGTGATGCCCTGACTCGAAATATGGCCGGATATCCCTGCAGTGACTTGAATGCAGGCTCGTCTTGCATCTCCCAAGAAGAAAGGATGTCTGAATCCCCTGTGGAGACCACAGAGAAAGACCTAGTTCCCCACCTCATCGCGACCGGAGGCCTCACATCCTTTGAAAACTCCAGAGGTACGCGGAGATCAGTGCCTCCAAAGGAGACGATGCCTGACTCCTCGTGAAACTTGATAGGAGTCCCAGGATTCCGGTGGCACGTGGAAAGGGACCCTTGGTCTCCCGCCTCAGCTGGAGAGGCGGCCCAATTGCCTTGCCAAGCCTCGAGGAGAATCCCGAGTTGTGTCTCGCAACTAGGCAAGAGTCCTGACGTGGCTGAACAAACACGTGTGTGGAAGGGCCATCCCCGTCGTAACTCGAGAAAATACCCCAGGTTCCCGCCGCAACTCGAGAAAAACCATGAGACTTCCCCCTCGCCGCGAGATGAGGCCCGATTCCCCTGCACTGCGTGCAGAGCAATTCCGTGTTGCACATCACACATGAAAGGAGCCTTGATTTCCTTGATGGCACTCCAGAGAAACCCCAAGAACACTGTTTCAAGGCTAGAGGGATCCTGAGGTCACTGTAGCAACACGAAAGAGCTCCGTGGACCAAAAATCAACTCGAGATGAGAGGTTAGTCCCTGGCTTCGACTCCAGAGGAATACCACCTTACCACAAGCACCTCAAGAGGAGGCTTCTCTCAGCTTTAGGTATGTGAGAGGGACCCTGAGTTTGCGGCCTCAAGTGGAATGGACACCGTGATGCCCTGACTCGAAATATGGCCGGATATCTCTGCAGTGACTTGAATGCAGGCTCGTCTTGCATCTCCCAAGAAGAAAGGATGTCTGAATCCCCTGTGGAGACCACAGAGAAAGACCTAGTTCCCCACCTCATGGCGACCGGAGGCCTCACATCCTTTGAAAACTCCAGAGGTACGCGGAGATCAGTGCCTTCAAAGGAGACGATGCCTGACTCCTCGTGAAACTTGATAGGAGTCCCAGGATTCTTGTGGCACGTGGAAAGGGACCCTTGGTCTCCCGCCTCAGCTGGAGAGGCGTTCCAATTGCCCTGCCAAGCCTCGAGGAGAATCCCGAGTTGTCCCTCGCAACTAGGCAGGAGTCCTGACGTGGCTGAACAAACACGTGGGTGGAAGGGCCATCCCCGTCGTAACTCGAGAATATACCCCAGGTTCCCGCCGCAACTCGAGAAAAACCATGAGACTTCCCACTCGATGCGAGATGAGGCCCAATTCCCCTGTACTGCGTGCAGAGCAATTCCGTCTTGCACATCACACATGAAAGGAGCCTTGATTTCCTTGATGGCACTCCAGAGAAACCCCAAGAACACTGTTTCAAGGCTAGAGGGATCCTGAAGTCACTGTAGCAACACGAAAGAACTCTGTGGACCAAAAATCAACTCGAAAAGAGAGGTTAGTCCCTGGATTCGTCTCCAGAGGAATACCACCTTACCACAAGCACCTCAAGAGGAGGATTCTCTCAGCTCTAGGTATGTGAGAGGGACCCTGAGTTTGTGGCCTCAAGTGGAATGGACACCGCGATGCCCTGACTCGAAATAAGGCCGGATATCCGTGCAGTGACTTCAATGCAGGCTCGTCTTGCATCTCCCAGGACGAAAGGATGTCTGAATCCCCTGTGGAAAGCACAGAGAAAGACTTAGTTCCCCACCTCATCGCGACAGGAGGCCTCAAATCCTTTGAAAACTCCAGAGGTACGCGGAGATCAGTGCCTCCAAAGGAGACGATGCCTGACTCCTCGTGAAACTTGATAGGAGTCCCAGGATTCCTGTGGCACTTGGAAAGGGACACTTGGTCTCCCGCCTTAGTTGGAGAGGCGTCCCAATTGCCCTGCCAAGCCTCGAGGAGAATCCAGAGTTGTCCCTCGCAACTACGCAGGAGTCCTGACGTCGCTGAAGAAACACGTGGGTGGAAGGGCCATCCCCGTCGTAACTCGAGAATATACCCCAGGTTCCCGCCGCAACTCGAGAAAAACCATGAGACTTCCCCCTCGCCGCGAGATGAGGGCCGATTCCCCTGCACTGCGTGCAGAGCAATTCCGTGTTGCACATCACACATGAAAGGAGCCTTGATTTCCTTGATGGCACTCCAGAGAAACCCCAAGAACACTGTTTCAAGGCTAGAGGGATCCTGAGGACACTGTAGCAACACGAAAGAGCTCCGTGGGCCAAAAATCAACTCGAGATGAGAGGTTAGTCCCTGGTTTCGACTCCAGAGGAATACCACCTTACCAGAAGCACCTCAAGAGGAGGCTTCTCTCAGCTCTAGGTATGTGAGAGGGACCCTGAGTTTGCGGCCTCAAGTGGAATGGACACCGCGATGCCCTGACGCGAAATAAGGCTGGATATCCCTGCAGTGACTTGAATGCAGGCTCGTCTTGCATCTCCCAAGATGAAAGGATGTCTGAATCCCCTGTGGAGACCACAGAGAAAGACCTAGTTCCCCACCTCATCGCGACCGGAGGCCTCACATCCTTTGAAAACTCCAGAGGTACGCGGAGATCAGTGCCTCCAAAGGAGACGATGCCTGACTCCTCGTGAAACTTGATAGGAGTCCCAGGATTCCGGTGGCACGTGGAAAGGGACCCTTGGTCTCCCGCCTCAGCTGGAGAGGCGGCCCAATTGCCTTGCCAAGCCTCGAGGAGAATCCCGAGTTGTGTCTCGCAACTAGGCAAGAGTCCTGACGTGGCTGAACAAACACGTGTGTGGAAGGGCCATCCCCGTCGTAACTCGAGAATATACCCCAGGTTCCCGCCGCACCTCGAGAAAAACCATGAGACTTCCCCCTCGCCGCGAGATGAGGCCCGATTCCCCTGCACTGCATGCAGAGCAATTCTGTGTTGCACATCACACATGAAAGGAGCCTTGATTTCCTTCATGGCACTCCAGAGAAACCCCAAGAACACTGTTTCAAGGCTAGAGGGATCCTGAGGTCACTATAGCAACACGAAAGAGCTCCGTGGACCAAAAATCAACTCGAGATGAGAGGTTAGTCCCTGGCTTCGACTCCAGAGGAATACCACCTTACCACAAGCACCTCAAGAGAAGGCTTCTCTCAGCTCTAGGTATGTGAGAGGGACCCTGAGTTTGCGGCCTCAAGTGGAATGGACACCGCGATGCCCTGACTCGAAATAAGGCCGGATATCCCTGCAGTGACTGGAATGCAGGCTCGTCTTGCATCTCCCAAGACGAAAGGGTGTCTGAATCCCCTGTGGAGACCACAGAGAAAGACCTAGTTCCCCACCTCATCGCGACAGGAGGCCTCAAATCCTTTGAAAACTCCAGAGGTATGCGGAGATCAGTGCCTCCAAAGGAAACGATGCCTGACTCCTAGTGAAACTTGATAGGAGACCCAGGATTCCTGTGGCACGTGGAAAGGGACCCTTGGTCTCCCGTCTCAGCTGGAGAGGCGTCCCAATTGCCCTGCAAAGCCTCGAGGAGAATCCAGAGTTGTCCCTCGCAACTAGGCAGGAGTCCTGACGTCGCTGAAGAAACACGTGGGTGGAAGGGCCATCCCCGTCGTAACTCGAGAAAATACCCCAGGTTCCCGCCGCAACTCGAGAAAAACCATGAGACTTCCCCCTCGCCGCGAGATGAGGCCCGATTCCCCTGCACTGCGTGCAGAGCAATTCCGTGTTGCACATCACACATGAAAGGAGCCTTGATTTCCTTGATGGCACTCCAGAGAAACCCCAAGAACACTGTTTCAAGGCTAGAGGGATCCTGAGGTCACTGTAGCAACACGAAAGAGCTCCGTGGACCAAAAATCAACTCGAGATGAGAGGTTAGTCCCTGGCTTCGACTCCAGAGGAATACCACCTTACCACAAGCACCTCAAGAGGAGGCTTCTCTCAGCTTTAGGTATGTGAGAGGGACCCTGAGTTTGCGGCCTCAAGTGGAATGGACACCGTGATGCCCTGACTCGAAATATGGCCGGATATCCCTGCAGTGACTTGAATGCAGGCTCGTCTTGCATCTCCCAAGAAGAAAGGATGTCTGAATCCCCTGTGGAGACCACAGAGAAAGACCTAGTTCCCCACCTCATGGCGACCGGAGGCCTCACATCCTTTGAAAACTCCAGAGGTACGCGGAGATCAGTGCCTTCAAAGGAGACGATGCCTGACTCCTCGTGAAACTTGATAGGAGTCCCAGGATTCTTGTGGCACGTGGAAAGGGACCCTTGGTCTCCCGCCTCAGCTGGAGAGGCGTTCCAATTGCCCTGCCAAGCCTCGAGGAGAATCCCGAGTTGTCCCTCGCAACTAGGCAGGAGTCCTGACGTGGCTGAACAAACACGTGGGTGGAAGGGCCATCCCCGTCGTAACTCGAGAATATACCCCAGGTTCCCGCCGCAACTCGAGAAAAACCATGAGACTTCCCACTCGATGCGAGATGAGGCCCAATTCCCCTGTACTGCGTGCAGAGCAATTCCGTCTTGCACATCACACATGAAAGGAGCCTTGATTTCCTTGATGGCACTCCAGAGAAACCCCAAGAACACTGTTTCAAGGCTAGAGGGATCCTGAAGTCACTGTAGCAACACGAAAGAACTCTGTGGACCAAAAATCAACTCGAAAAGAGAGGTTAGTCCCTGGATTCGTCTCCAGAGGAATACCACCTTACCACAAGCACCTCAAGAGGAGGATTCTCTCAGCTCTAGGTATGTGAGAGGGACCCTGAGTTTGTGGCCTCAAGTGGAATGGACACCGCGATGCCCTGACTCGAAATAAGGCCGGATATCCGTGCAGTGACTTCAATGCAGGCTCGTCTTGCATCTCCCAGGACGAAAGGATGTCTGAATCCCCTGTGGAAAGCACAGAGAAAGACTTAGTTCCCCACCTCATCGCGACAGGAGGCCTCAAATCCTTTGAAAACTCCAAAGGTACGCGGAGATCAGTGCCTCCAAAGGAAACGATGCCTGACTCCTCGTGAAACTTGATAGGAGTCCCAGGATTCCTGTGGCACTTGGAAAGGGACACTTGGTCTCCCGCCTTAGTTGGAGAGGCGTCCCAATTGCCCTGCCAAGCCTCGAGGAGAATCCAGAGTTGTCCCTCGCAACTACGCAGGAGTCCTGACGTCGCTGAAGAAACACGTGGGTGGAAGGGCCATCCCCGTCGTAACTCGAGAATATACCCCAGGTTCCCGCCGCAACTCGAGAAAAACCATGAGACTTCCCCCTCGCCGCGAGATGAGGGCCGATTCCCCTGCACTGCGTGCAGAGCAATTCCGTGTTGCACATCACACATGAAAGGAGCCTTGATTTCCTTGATGGCACTCCAGAGAAACCCCAAGAACACTGTTTCAAGGCTAGAGGGATCCTGAGGACACTGTAGCAACACGAAAGAGCTCCGTGGGCCAAAAATCAACTCGAGATGAGAGGTTAGTCCCTGGCTTCGACTCCAGAGGAATACCACCTTACCACAAGCACCTCAAGAGGAGGCTTCTCTCAGCTCTAGGTATGTGAGAGGGACCCTGAGTTTGCGGCCTCAAGTGGAATGGACACCGCGATGCCCTGACGCGAAATAAGGCTGGATATCCCTGCAGTGACTTGAATGCAGGCTCGTCTTGCATCTCCCAAGATGAAAGGATGTCTGAATCCCCTGTGGAGACCACAGAGAAAGACCTAGTTCCCCACCTCATCGCGACCGGAGACCTCACATCCTTTGAAAACTCCAGAGGTACGCGGAGATCAGTGCCTCCAAAGGAGACGATGCCTGACTCCTCGTGAAACTTGATAGGAGTCCCAGGATTCCTGTTTCACGTGGAAAGGGACCCTTGGTCTCCCGCCTCAGCTGGAGAGGCGTCCCAATTGCCCTGCCCAGCCTCGAGGAGAATCCAGAGTTGTCCCTCGCAACTAGGCAGGAGTCCTGACGTCGCTGAAGAAACACGTGGGTGGAAGGGCCATCCCCGTCGTAACTCGAGAATATACCCCAGGTTCCCGCCGCAACTCGAGAAAAACCATGAGACTTCCCCCTCGCTGCGAGATGAGGCCCGATTCCCCTGCACTGCGTGCAGAGCAATTCCGTGTTGCACATCACACATGAAAGGAGCCTTGATTTCCTTGATGGCACTCCAGAGAAACCCCAAGAACACTGTTTCAAGGCTAGAGGGATCCTGAGGTCACTGTAGCAACACGAAAGAGCTCCGTGGACCAAGAATCAACACGAGATGAGAGGTTAGTCCCTGGCTTCGACTCCTGAGGAATACCACCTTACCACAAGCACCTCAAGAGGAGGGTTCTCTCATCTCTAGGTATGTGAGAGGGATCCTGAGTTTGCGGCCTCAAGTGGAAGGGACACCGAGATGCCCTGACTCGAAATAAGGCCGGATATCCCTGCAGTGACTTGAATGCAGGCTCCTCTTGCATCTCCCAAGAAGAAAAGATGTCTGAATCCCCTGTGGAGACCACAGAGAAACACCTAGTTCCCCACCTCATCGCGACAGGCGGCCTCACATCCTTTGAAAACTCCAGAGGTACGCGGAGATCAGTGCCTCCAAAGGAGACGATGCCTGACTCCTCGTGAAACTTGATAGGAGTCCCAGGATTCTTGTGGCACGTGGAAAGGGACCCTTGGTCTCCCGCCTCAGCTGGAGAGGCGTTCCAATTGCCCTGCCAAGCCTCGAGGAGAATCCCGAGTTGTCCCTCGCAACTAGGCAGGAGTCCTGACGTGGCTGAACAAACACGTGGGTGGAAGGGCCATCCCCGTCGTAACTCGAGACTATACCCCAGGTTCCCGCCGCAACTCGAGAAAAACCATGAGACTTCCCCCTCGCCGCGAGATGAGGCCCGATTCCCCTGTACTGCGTGCAGAGCAATTCCGTCTTGCACATCACACATGAAAGGAGCCTTGATTTCCTTGATGGCACTCCAGAGAAACCCCAAGAACACTGTTTCAAGGATAGAGGGATCCTGAGGTCACTGTAGCAACACGAAAGAACTCTGTGGACCAAAAATCAACTCGAAAAGAGAGGTTAGTCCCTGGATTCGTCTCCAGAGGAATACCACCTTACCACAAGCACCTCAAGAGGAGGCTTCTCTCAGCTCTAGGTATGTGAGAGGGACCCTGAGTTTGCGGCCTCAAGTGGAATGGACACCGCGATGCCCTGACTCGAAATAAGGCCGGATATCCCTGCAGAGACTTGAATGCAGGCTCGTCTTGCATCTCCCAGGACGAAAGGATGTCTGAATCCCCTGTGGAAAGCACAGAGAAAGACTTAGTTCCCCACCTCATCGCGACCGATAGCCTCACATCCTTTGAAAACTCCAGAGGTACGCGGAGATCAGTGCCTCCAAAGGAGACGATGCCTGACTCCTCGTGAAACTTGATAGGAGTCCCAGGATTCCGGTGGCACTTGGAAAGGGACACTTGGTCTCCCGCCTCAGCTGGAGAGGCGTCCCAATTGCCCTGGCAAGCCTCGAGGAGAATCCAGAGTTGTCCCTCTCAACTACGCAGGAGTCCTGACGTCGCTGAAGAAACACGTGGGTGGAAGGGCCATCCCCGTCGTAACTCGAGAATGTACCCCAGGTTCCCGCCGCAACTCGAGAAAAACCATGAGACTTCCCCCTCGCCGCGAGATGAGGCCCGATTCCCCTGCACTGCGTGCAGAGCAATTCCGTGTTGCACATCACACATGAAAGGAGCCTTGATTTCCTTGATGGCACTCCAGAGAAACCCCAAGAACACTGTTTCAAGGCTAGAGGGATCCTGAGGACACTGTAGCAACACGAAAGAGCTCCGTGGGCCAAAAATCAACTCGAGATGAGAGGTTAGTCCCTGGCTTCGACTCCAGAGGAATACCACCTTACCACAAGCACCTCAAGAGGAGGCTTCTCTCAGCTCTAGGTATGTGAGAGGGACCCTGAGTTTGCGGCCTCAAGTGGAATGGACACCGCGATGCCCTGAAGCGAAATAAGGCTGGATATCCCTGCAGTGACTTGAATGCAGGCTCGTCTTGCATCTCCCAAGATGAAAGGATGTCTGAATCCCCTGTGGAGACCACAGAGAAAGACCTAGTTCCCCACCTCATCGCGACCGGAGGCCTCACATCCTTTGAAAACTCCAGAGGTACGCGGAGATCAGTGCCTCCAAAGGAGACGATGCCTGACTCCTCGTGAAACTTGATAGGAGTCCCAGGATTCCTGTGGCACGTGGAAAGGGACCCTTGGTCTCCCGCCTCAGCTGGAGAGGCGTCCCAATTGCTTTGCCAAGCCTCGAGGAGAATCCCGAGTTGTGTCTCACAACTAGGCAAGAGTCCTAACGTGGCTTAACAAACACGTGTGTGGAAGGGCCATCCCCGTCGTAACTCGAGAATATACCCCAGGTTCCCGCCGCAACTCGAGAAAAACCATGAGACTTCCCCCTCGCCGCGAGATGAGGCCCGATTCCCCTGCACAGCGTGCAGAGCAATTCTGTGTTGCACATCACACATGAAAGGAGCCTTGATTTCCTTCATGGCACTCCAGGGAAACCCCAAGAACATATTTCAAGGCTAGAGGCATCCTGAGGTCACTGTATCAACACGAAAGAGCTCCGTGGACCAAAAACCAACTCGAGATGAGAGGTTAGTCCCTGGCTTCGACTCCAGCGGAATACCACCTTACCACAAGCACTCAAGAGGAGGCTTCTCTCAGCTCTAGGTATGTGAGAGGGACCCTGAGTTTGCGGCCTCAAGTGGAATGGACACCGCGATGCCCTGACTCGAAATAAGGCCGGATATGCCTGCAGTGACTTTAATGCAGGCTCGTCTTGCATCTCCCAAGACGAAAGGGTGTCTGAATCCCCTGTGGAGACCACAGAGAAAGACCTAGTTCCCCACCTCATCGCAATAGGAGGCCTCAAATCCTTTGAAAACTCCAGAGGTATGCGGAGATCAGTGCCTCCAAAGGAGATGATGCCTGACTCCTCGTGAAACTTGATAGGAGACCCAGGATTCCTGTGGCACGTGGAAAGGGACCCTTGGTCTCCCGTCTCAGCTGGAGAGGCGTCCCAATTGCCCTGCAAAGCCTCGAGGAGAATCCCGAGTTGTCCCTCGCAACTAGGCAGGAGTCCTGACATGGCTGAACACACACGTGGGTGGAAGGGCCATCCCCGTCGTAACTCGAGAATATACCCCAGGTTCCCGCCGCAACTCGAAAAAAACCATGAGACTTCCCCCTCGCCGCGAGATGAAGCCCGATTCCCCTGCACTGCGTGCAGAGCAATTCTGTGTTGCACATCACACATGAAAGGAGCCTTGATTTCCTTCATGGCACTCCAGAGAAACCCCAAGAACACTGTTTCAAGGCTAGAGGTATCCTGAGGTCACTGTAGCAACACGAAAGAGCTCCGTGGACCAAGAATCAACACGAGATGAGAGGTTAGTCCCTGGCTTCGACTCCTGAGGAATACCACCTTACCACAAGCACCTCAAGAGGAGGCTTCTCTCAGCTCTAGGTATGTGAGAGGGATCCTGAGTTTGCGGCCTCAAGTGGAATGGACACCGCGATGCCCTGACTCGAAATAAGGCCGGATATCCCTGCAGTGACTTGAATGCAGGCTCGTCTTGCATCTCCCAAGAAGAAAGGATGTCTGAATCCCCTGTGGAGACCACAGAGAGACACCTAGTTCCCCACCTCATCGCGACCGGAGGCCTCACATCCTTTGAAAACTCCAGAGGTACGCGGAGATCAGTGCCTCCAAAGGAGACGATGCCTGACTCCTCGTGAAACTTGATAGGAGTCCCAGGATTCCTGTGGCACTTTGAAAGGGACACTTGGTCTCCCGCCTCAGCTGGAGAGGCGTCCCAATTGCCCTGCCAAGCCTCGAGGAGAATCCAGAGTTGTCCCTCGCAACTAGGCAGGAGTCCTGACGTGGCTGAACACACACGTGGGTGGAAGGGCCATCCCCGTCGTAACTCGAGAATATACCCCAGGTTCCCGCCGCAACTCGAGAAAAACCATGAGACTTCCCCCTCGCCGCAAGATGAGGCCCGATTCCCCTGTACTGCGTGCAGAGCAATTCTGTGTTGCACATCACACATGAAAGGAGCCTTTATTTCCTTCATGGAACTCCAGGGAAACCCCAAGAACACTGTTTCAAGGCTAGAGGGATCCTGAGGTCACTGTATCAACACGAAAGAGCTCCGTGGACCAAAAATCAACTCGAGATGAGAGGTTAGTCCCTGGCTTCGACTCCAGAGGAATACCACCTTTCCACAAGCACCTCAAGAGGAGGCTTCTCTCAGCTCTAGGTATGTGAGTGGGACCCTGAGTTTGCGGCCTCAAGTGGAATGGACACCGCGATGCCCTGACTCGAAATAAGGCCGGATATGCCGGCAGTGACTGGAATGCAGGCTCGTCTTGCATCTCCCAAGACGAAAGGGTGTCTGAATCCCCTGTGGAGACCACAGAGAAAGACCTAGTTCCCCACCTCATCGCGACAGGAGGCCTCAAATCCTTTGAAAACTCCAGAGGTATGCGGAGATCAGTTCCTCCAAAGGAGACGATGCCTGACTCCTCGTGAAACTTGATAGGAGACCCAGGATTCCTGTGGCACGTGGAAAGGGACCCTTGGTCTCCCGTCTCAGCTGGAGAGGTGTCCCAATTGCCCTGCAAAGCCTCGAGGAGAATCCCGAGGTGTCCCTCGCAACTAGGCAGGAGTCCTGACGTGGCTGAACAAACACGTGGGTGGAAGGGCCATTCCCGTCGTAACTCGAGAATATACCCCAGGTTCCCGCCGCACCTCGAGAAAAACCATGAGACTTCCCCCTCGCCGCGAGATGAGGCCCGATTCCCCTGTACTGCGTGCAGAGCAATTCCGTCTTGCACATCACACATGAAAGGAGCCTTGATTTCCTTGATGGCACTCCAGAGAAACCCCAAGAACACTGTTTCAAGGATAGAGGGATCCTGAGGTCACTGTAGCAACACGAAAGAACTCTGTGGACCAAAAATCAACTCGAAAAGAGAGGTTAGTCCCTGGATTCGTCTCCAGAGGAATACCACCTTACCACAAGCACCTCAAGAGGAGGCTTCTCTCAGCTCTTGGTATGTGAGAGGGACCCTGAGTTTGCGGCCTCAAGTGGAATGGACACCGCGATGCCCTGACTCGAAATAAGGCCGGATATCCGTGCAGTGACTTCAATGCAGGCTCGTCTTGCATCTCCCAGGACGAAAGGATGTCTGAATCCCCTGTGGAAAGCACAGAGAAAGATTTAGTTCCCCACCTCATCGCGACCGATAGCCTCACATCCTTTGAAAACTCCAGAGGTACGCGGAGATCAGTGCCTCCAAAGGAGACGACGCCTGACTCCTCGTGAAACTTGATAGGAGTCCCAGGATTCCTGTGGCACTTGGAAAGGGACACTTGGTCTCCCGCCTCAGCTGGAGAGGCGTCCCAATTGCCCTGCCAAGCCTCGAGGAGAATCCCGAGTTGTCCCTCGCAACTAGGCAGGAGTCCTGACGTGGCTGAACAAACACGTGGGTGGAAGGGCCATCCCCGTCGTAACTCGAGAATATACCCCAGGTTCCCGCCGCAACTCGAGAAAAACCATGAGACTTCCCCCTCGCCGCGAAATGAGGCCCGATTCCCCTGCACTGCGTGCAGAGCAATTCCGTGTTGCACATCACACATGAAAGGAGCCTTGATTTCCTTGATGGCACTCCAGAGAAATCCCAAGAACACTGTTTCAAGGCTAGAGGGATCCTGAGGTCACTGGAGCAACACGAAAGAGCTCCGTGGGCCAAAAATCAACTCGAGATGAGAGGTTAGTCCCTGGCTTCGACTCCAGAGGAATACCACCTTACCACAAGCACCTCAAGAGGAGGCTTCTCTCAGCTCTAGGTATGTGAGAGGGATCCTGAGTTTGCGGCCTCAAGTGGAATGGACACCGCGATTCCCTGACTCGAAATAAGGCCGGATATCCCTGCAGTGACTTGAATGCAGGCTCGTCTTGCATCTCCCAAGAAGAAAGGATGTCTGAATCCCCTGTGGAGACCACAGAGAAAGACCTAGTTTCCCACCTCATCGCGACCGCAGGCCTCACATCCTTTGAAAACTCCAGAGGTACGCGGAGATCAGTGCCTCCAAAGGAGACGATGCCTGACTCCTCGTGAAACTTGATAGGAGTCCCAGGATTCTTGTGGCACGTGGAAAGGGACCCTTGGTCTCCCGCCTCAGCTGGAGAGGCGTTCCAATTGCCCTGCCAAGCCTCGAGGAGAATCCAGAGTTGTCCCTCGCAACTAGGCAGGAGTCCTGACATGGCTGAACAAACACGTGGGTGGAAGGGCCATCCCCGTCGTAACTCGAGAATATACCCCAGGTACCCGCCGCAACTCGAGAAAAACCATGAGACTTCCCCCTCGCCGCGAGATGAGGCCCGATTCCCCTGTACTGCGTGCAGAGCAATTCCGTCTTGCACATCACACATGAAAGGAGCCTTGATTTCCTTGATGGCACTCCAGAGAAACCCCAAGAACACTGTTTCAAGGATAGAGGGATCCTGAGGTCACTGTAGCAACACGAAAGAACTCTGTGGACCAAAAATCAACTCGAAAAGAGAGGTTAGTCCCTGGATTCGTCTCCAGAGGAATACCACCTTACCACAAGCACCTCAAGAGGAGGCTTCTCTCAGCTCTAGGTATGTGAGAGGGACCCTGAGTTTGCGGCCTCAAGTGGAATGGACACCGCGATGCCCTGACTCGAAATAAGGCCGGATATCCCTGCAGTGACTGGAATGCAGGCTCGTCTTGCATCTCCCAAGACGAAAGGGTGTCTGAATCCCCTGTGGAGACCACAGAGAAAGACCTAGTTCCCCACCTCATCGCGACAGGAGGCCTCAAATCCTTTGAAAACTCCAGAGGTATGCGGAGATCAGTGCCTCCAAAGGAGACGATGCCTGACTCCTCGTGAAACTTGATAGGAGACCCAGGATTCCTGTGGCACGTGGAAAGGGACCCTTGGTCTCCCGTCTCAGCTGGAGAGCCGTCCCAATTGCCCTGCAAAGCCTCGAGGAGAATCCCGAGTTGTCCCTCGCAACTAGGCAGGAGTCCTGACGTCGCTGAAGAAACACGTGGGTGGAAGGGCCATCCCCGTCGTAACTCGAGAATATACCCCAGGTTCCCGCCGCAACTCGAGAAAAACCATGAGACTTCCCCCTCGCCGCGAGATGAGGCCCGATTCCCCTGCACTGCGTGCAGAGCAATTCCGTGTTGCACATCACACATGAAAGGAGCCTTGATTTCCTTGATGGCACTCCAGAGAAACCCCAAGAACACTGTTCCAAGGCTAGAGGGATACTGAGGTCATTGTAGCAACACGAAAGAGCTCCGTGGACCAAAAATCAACACGAGATGAGAGGTTAGTCCCTGGCTTCGACTCCTGAGGAATACCACCTTACCACAAGCACCTCAAGAGGAGGCTTCTCTCAGCTCTAGGTATGTGAGAGGGATCCTGAGTTTGTGGCCTCAAGTGGAATGGACACCGCGATGCCCTGACTCGAAATAAGGCCGGATATCCCTGCAGTGACTTGAATGCAGGCTCGTCTTGCATCTCCCAAGAAGAAAGGATGTCTGAATCCCCTGTGGAGACCACAGAGAAACACCTAGTTCCCCACCTCATCGCGACCGGAAGCCTCACATCCTTTGAAAACTCCAGAGGTACGCGGAGATCAGTGCCTCCAAAGGAGAGGACGCCTGACTCCTCGTGAAACTTCATAGGAGTCCCAGGATTCCTGTGGCACTTGGAAAGGGACACTTGGTCTCCCGCCTCAGCTGGAGAGGCGTCCCAATTGCCCTGCCAAGCCTCGAGGAGAATCCAGAGTTGTCCCTCGCAACTAGGCAGGAGTCCTGACGTCGCTGAAGAAACACGTGGGTGGAAGGGCCATCCCCGTCGTAACTCGAGAATATACCCCAGGTTCCCGCGCAACTCGAGAAAAACCATGAGACTTCCCCCTCGCCGCGAGATGAGGCCCGATTCCCCTGCACTGCGTGCAGAGCAATTCCGTGTTGCACATCACACATGAAAGGAGCCTTGATTTCCTTGATGGCACTCCAGAGAAACCCCAAGAACACTGTTTCAAGGCTAGAGGGATCCTGAGGTCACTGTAGCAACACGAAAGAGCTCCGTGGGCCAAAAATCAACTCGAGATGAGAGGTTAGTCCCTGGCTTCGACTCCAGAGGAATACCACCTTACCACAAGCACCTCAAGAGGAGGCTTCTCTCAGCTCTAGGTATGTGAGAGGGACCCTGAGTTTGCGGCCTCAAGTGGAATGGACACCGCGATGCCCTGATGCGAAATAAGGCTGGATATCCCTGCAGTGACTTGAATGCAGGCTCGTCTTGCATCTCCCAAGATGAAAGGATGTCTGAATCCCCTGTGGAGACCACAGAGAAAGACCTAGTTCCCCACCTCATCGCGACCGGAGGCCTCACATCCTTTGAAAACTCCAGAGGTATGCGGAGATCAGTGCCTCCAAAGGAGACGATGCCTGACTCCTCGTGAAACTTGATAGGAGTCCCAGGATTCCTGTGGCACGTGGAAAGGGACACTTGGTCTCCCGCCTCAGCTGGAGAGGCGTCCCAATTGCCTTGCCAAGCCTCGAGGAGAATCCAGAGTTGTCCCTCGCAACTAGGCAGGAGTCCTGACGTGTCTGAAGAAACACGTGTGTGGAAGGGCCATCCCCGTCGTATCTCGAGACTATACCCCAGGTTCCCGCCGCAACTCGAGAAAAACCATGAGACTTCCCCCTCGCCGCGAGATGAGGCCCGATTCCCCTGCACTGCGTGCAGAGCAATTCTGTGTTGCACATCACACATGAAAGGAGCCTTGATTTCCTTGATGGCACTCCAGAGAAACCCCAAGAACACTGTTTCAAGGATAGAGGGATCCTGAGGTCACTGTAGCAACACGAAAGAGCTCCGTGGACCAAAAATCAACTCGAGATGAGAGGTTAGTTCCTGGCTTCGACTCCAGAGGAATACCACCTTACCACAAGCACCTCAAGAGGAGGCTTCTCTCATCTCTAGGTATGTGAGAGGGACCCTGAGTTTGCGGCCTCAAGTGGAATGGACACCACGATGCCCTGACTCGAAATAAGGCCGGATATCCCTGCAGTGACTAGAATGCAGGCTCGTCTTGCATCTCCCAAGACGAAAGGGTGTCTGAATCCCCTGTGGAGACCACAGAGAAAGACCTAGTTCCCCACCTCATCGCGACAGGAGGCCTCAAATCCTTTGAAAACTCCAGAGGTATGCGGAGATCAGTGCCTCCAAAGGAGACGATGCCTGACTCCTCGCGAAACTTGATAGGAGACCCAGGATTCCTGCGGCACGTGGAAAGGGACCCTTGGTCTCCCGTCTCAGCTGGAGGGGCGTCCCAATTGCCCTGCAAAGCCTCGAGGAGAATCCCGAGATGTCCCTCGCAACTAGGCAGGAGTTCTGACATGGCTGAACACACACGTGTGTGGAAGTGCCATCCCCGTCATAACTCGAGAATATACCCCAGGTTCCCGCTGCAACTCGAGAAAAACCATGAGACTTCCCCCTCGCCGCGAGATGAGGCCCGATTCCCCTGCACTGCGTGCAGAGCAATTCCGTGTTGCACATCACACATGAAAGGAGCCTTGATTTCCTTGATGGCACTCTAGAGAAACCCCAAGAACACTGTTTCAAAGCTAGAGGGATCCTGAGGTCACTGTAGCAACACGAAAGAGCTCCGTGGACCAAGAATCAACACGAGATGAGAGGTTAGTCCCTGGCTTCGACTCCTGAGGAATACCACCTTACCACAAGCACCTCAAGAGGAGGCTTCTCTCAGCTCTAGGTATGTGAGAGGGATCCTGAGTTTGCGGCCTCAAGTGGAATGGACACCGCGATGCCCTGACTCGAAATAAGGCCGGATATCCCTGCAGTGACTTGAATGCAGGCTCGTCTTGCATCTCCCAGGACGAAAGGATGTCTGAATCCCCTGTGGAAAGCACAGAGAAAGACTTAGTTCCCCACCTCATTGCGACCGATAGCCTCACATCCTTTGAAAACTCCAGAGGTACGCGGAGATCAGTGCCTCCAAAGGAGACGATGCCTGACTCCTCGTGAAACTTGATAGGAGACCCAGGATTCCTGTGGCACGTGGAAAGGGACCCTTGGTCTCCCGTCTCAGCTGGAGAGGCGTCCCAATTGCCCTGCCAAGCCTCGAGGAGAATCCAGAGTTGTCCCTCGCAACTAGGCAGGAGTCCTGACGTCGCTGAAGAAACACGTGTGTGGAAGGGCCATCCCCGTCGTAACTCGAGAATATACCCCAGGTTCCCGCCGCAACTCGAGAAAAACCATGAGACTTCCCCCTCGCCGCGAGATGAGGCCCGATTCCCCTGCACTGCGTGCAGAGCAATTCCGTGTTGCACATCACACATGAAAGGAGCCTTGATTTCCTTGATGGCACTCCAGAGAAACCCCAAGAACACTGTTTCAAGGCTAGAGGGATCCTGAGGTCACTGTAGCAACACGAAAGAGCTCCGTGGACCAAGAATCAACACGAGATGAGAGGTTAGTCCCTGGCTTCGACTCCTGAGGAATACCACCTTACCACAAGCACCTCAAGAGGAGGCTTCTCTCAGCTCTAGGTATGTGAGAGGGATCCTGAGTTTGCGGCCTCAAGTGGAATGGACACCGCGATGCCCTGACTCGAAATAAGGCCGGATATCCCTGCAGTGACTTGAATGCAGGCTCGTCTTGCATCTCCCAAGAAGAAAGGATGTCTGAATCCCCTGTGGAGACCACAGAGAAACACCTAGTTCCCCACCTCATCGCGACCGGAGGCCTCACATCCTTTGAAAACTCCAGAGGTACGCGGAGATCAGTGTCTCCAAAGGAGACGATGCCTGACTCCTCGTGAAACTTGATAGGAGTCCCAGGATTCTTGTGGCACGTGGAAAGGGACCCTTGGTCTCCCGCCTCAGCTGGAGAGGCGTTCCAATTGCCCTGCCAAGCCTCGAGGAGAATCCCGAGTTGTCCCTCGCAACTAGGCAGGAGTCCTGACGTGGCTGAACAAACACGTGGGTGGAAGGGCCATCCCCGTCGTAACTCGAGACTATACCCCAGGTTCCCGCCGCAACTCGAGAAAAACCATGAGACTTCCCCCTCGCCGCGAGATGAGGCCCGATTCCCCTGTACTGCGTGCAGAGCAATTCCGTCTTGCACATCACACATGAAAGGAGCCTTGATTTCCTTGATGGCACTCCAGAGAATCCCCAAGAACACTGTTTCAAGGATAGAGGGATCCTGAGGTCACTGTAGCAACACGAAAGAACTCTGTGGACCAAAAATCAACTCGAAAAGAGAGGTTAGTCCCTGGATTCGTCTCCAGAGGAATACCACCTTACCACAAGCACCTCAAGAGGAGGCTTCTCTCAGCTCTAGGTATTTGAGAGGGACCCTGAGTTTGCGGCCTCAAGTGGAATGGACACCGCGATGCCCTGACTCGAAATAAGGCCGGATATCCCTGCAGTGACTTGAATGCAGGCTCGTCTTGCATCTCCCAGGACGAAAGGATGTCTGAATCCCCTGTGGAAAGCACAGAGAAAGACTTAGTTCCCCACCTCATCGCGACCGATAGCCTCACATCCTTTGAAAACTCCAGAGGTACGCGGAGATCAGTGCCTCCAAAGGAGACGATGCCTGACTCCTCGTGAAACTTGATAGGAGTCCCAGGATTCCTGTGGCACTTGGAAAGGGACACTTGGTCTCCCGTCTCAGCTGGAGAGGCGTCCCAATTGCCCTGCCAAGCCTCGAGGAGAATCCAGAGTTGTCCCTCGCAACTACGCAGGAGTCCTGACGTCGCTGAAGAAACACGTGGGTGGAAGGGCCATCCCCGTCGTAACTCGAGAATATACCCCAGGTTCCCGCCGCAACTCGAGAAAAACCATGAGACTTCCCCCTCGCCGCGAGATGAGGCCCGATTCCCCTGCACTGCGTGCAGAGCAATTCCGTGTTGCACATCACACATGAAAGGAGCCTTGATTTCCTTGATGGCACTCCAGAGAAACCCCAAGAACACTGTTTCAAGGCTAGAGGGATCCTGAGGACACTGTAGCAACACGAAAGAGCTCCGTGGGCCAAAAATCAACTCGAGATGAGAGGTTAGTCCCTGGCTTCGACTCCAGAGGAATACCACCTTACCACAAGCACCTCAAGAGGAGGCTTCTCTCAGCTCTAGGTATGTGAGAGGGACCCTGAGTTTGCGGCCTCAAGTGGAATGGACACCGCGATGCCCTGACGCGAAATAAGGCTGGATATCCCTGCAGTGACTTGAATGCAGGCTCGTCTTGCATCTCCCAAGATGAAAGGATGTCTGAATCCCCTGTGGAGACCACAGAGAAAGACCTAGTTCCCCACCTCATCGCGACCGGAGACCTCACATCCTTTGAAAACTCCAGAGGTACGCGGAGATCAGTGCCTCCAAAGGAGACGATGCCTGACTCCTCGTGAAACTTGATAGGAGTCCCAGGATTCCTGTGGCACGTGGAAAGGGACCCTTGGTCTCCCGCCTCAGCTGGAGAGGCGTCCCAATTGCCCTGCCCAGCCTCGAGGAGAATCCAGAGTTGTCCCTCGCAACTAGGCAGGAGTCCTGACGTCGCTGAAGAAACACGTGGGTGGAAGGGCCATCCCCGTCGTAACTCGAGAATATACCCCAGGTTCCCGCCGCAACTCGAGAAAAACCATGAGACTTCCCCCTCGCTGCGAGATGAGGCCCGATTCCCCTGCACTGCGTGCAGAGCAATTCCGTGTTGCACATCACACATGAAAGGAGCCTTGATTTCCTTGATGGCACTCCAGAGAAACCCCAAGAACACTGTTTCAAGGCTAGAGGGATCCTGAGGTCACTGTAGCAACACGAAAGAGCTCCGTGGACCAAGAATCAACACGAGATGAGAGGTTAGTCCCTGGCTTCGACTCCTGAGGAATACCACCTTACCACAAGCACCTCAAGAGGAGGGTTCTCTCATCTCTAGGTATGTGAGAGGGATCCTGAGTTTGCGGCCTCAAGTGGAATGGACACCGAGATGCCCTGACTCGAAATAAGGCCGGATATCCCTGCAGTGACTTGAATGCAGGCTCCTCTTGCATCTCCCAAGAAGAAAAGATGTCTGAATCCCCTGTGGAGACCACAGAGAAACACCTAGTTCCCCACCTCATCGCGACAGGCGGCCTCACATCCTTTGAAAACTCCAGAGGTACGCGGAGATCAGTGCCTCCAAAGGAGACGATGCCTGACTCCTCGTGAAACTTGATAGGAGTCCCAGGATTCTTGTGGCACGTGGAAAGGGACACTTGGTCTCCCGCCTCAGCTGGAGAGGCGTTCCAATTGCCCTGCCAAGCCTCGAGGAGAATCCCGAGTTGTCCCTCGCAACTAGGCAGGAGTCCTGACGTGGCTGAACAAACACGTGGGTGGAAGGGCCATCCCCGTCGTAACTCGAGACTATACCCCAGGTTCCCGCCGCAACTCGAGAAAAACCATGAGACTTCCCCCTCGCCGCGAGATGAGGCCCGATTCCCCTGTACTGCGTGCAGAGCAATTCCGTCTTGCACATCACACATGAAAGGAGCCTTGATTTCCTTGATGGCACTCCAGAGAAACCCCAAGAACACTGTTTCAAGGATAGAGGGATCCTGAGGTCACTGTAGCAACACGAAAGAACTCTGTGGACCAAAAATCAACTCGAAAAGAGAGGTTAGTCCCTGGATTCGTCTCCAGAGGAATACCACCTTACCACAAGCACCTCAAGAGGAGGCTTCTCTCAGCTCTAGGTATGTGAGAGGGACCCTGAGTTTGCGGCCTCAAGTGGAATGGACACCGCGATGCCCTGACTCGAAATAAGGCCGGATATCCCTGTAGAGACTTGAATGCAGGCTCGTCTTGCATCTCCCAGGACGAAAGAATGTCTGAATCCCCTGTGGAAAGCACAGAGAAAGACTTAGTTCCCCACCTCATCGCGACCGATAGCCTCACATCCTTTGAAAACTCCAGAGGTACGCGGAGATCA
This sequence comes from Cervus elaphus, assembly GCF_910594005.1. NCBI lineage: Eukaryota > Metazoa > Chordata > Mammalia > Artiodactyla > Cervidae > Cervus > Cervus elaphus. Next base: position 6,259,112 of record NC_057834.1, on the reverse strand, counting down.
GTGCCTCCAAAGGAGACGATGCCTGACTCCTCGTGAAACTTGATAGGAGTCCCAGGATTCCTGTGGCACTTGGAAAGGGACACTTGGTCTCCCGATTCAGCTGGAGAGGCGTCCCAATTGCCCTGCCAAGCCTCGAGGAGAATCCAGAGTTGTCCCTCTCAACTACACAGGAGTCCTGACGTCGCTGAAGAAACACGTGGGTGGAAGGGCCATCCCCGTCGTAACTCGAGAATGTACCCCAGGTTCCCGCCGCAACTCGAGAAAAACCATGAGACTTCCCCCTCGCCGCGAGATGAGGCCCGATTCCCCTGCACTGCGTGCAGAGCAATTTCGTGTTGCACATCACACATGAAAGGAGCCTTGATTTCCTTGATGGCACTCCAGAGAAACCCCAAGAACACTGTTTCAAGGCTAGAGGGATCCTGAGGACACTGTAGCAACACGAAAGAGCTCCGTGGGCCAAAAATCAACTCGAGATGAGAGGTTAGTCCCTGGCTTCGACTCCAGAGGAATACCACCTTACCACAAGCACCTCAAGAGGAGGCTTCTCTCAGCTCTAGGTATGTGAGAGGGACCCTGAGTTTGCGGCCTCAAGTGGAATGGACACCGCGATGCCCTGAAGCGAAATAAGGCTGGATATCCCTGCAGTGACTTGAATGCAGGCTCGTCTTGCATCTCCCTAGATGAAAGGATGTCTGAATCCCCTGTGGAGACCACAGAGAAAGACCTAGTTCCCCACCTCATCGCGACCGGAGGCCTCACATCCTTTGAAAACTCCAGAGGTACGCGGAGATCAGTGCCTCCAAAGGAGACGATGCCTGACTCCTCGTGAAACTTGATAGGAGTCCCAGGATTCCTGTGGCACGTGGAAAGGGACCCTTGGTCTCCCGCCTCAGCTGGAGAGGCGTCCCAATTGCCTTGCCAAGCCTCGAGGAGAATCCCGAGTTGTGTCTCACAACTAGGCAAGAGTCCTAACGTGGCTTAACAAACACGTGTGTGGAAGGGCCATCCCCGTCGTAACTCGAGAATATACCCCAGGTTCCCGCCGCAACTCGAGAAAAACCATGAGACTTCCCCCTCGCCGCGAGATGAGGCCCGATTCCCCTGCACTGCGTGCAGAGCAATTCTGTGTTGCACATCACACATGAAAGGAGCCTTGATTTCCTTCATGGCACTCCAGAGAAACCCCAAGAACACTGTTTCAAGGCTAGAGGGATCCTGAGGTCACTGTAGCAACACGAAAGAGCTCCGTGGACCAAGAATCAACACGAGATGAGAGGTTAGTCCCTGGCTTCGACTCCTGAGGAATACCACCTTACCACAAGCACCTCAAGAGGAGGCTTCTCTCAGCTCTAGGTATGTGAGAGGGACCCTGAGTTTGCGGCCTCAAGTGGAATGGACACCGCGATGCCCTGACTCGAAATAAGGCCGGATATCCCTGCAGTGACTTGAATGCAGGCTCGTCTTGCATCTCCCAAGAAGAAAGGATGTCTGAATCCCCTGTGGAGACCACAGAGAGACACCTAGTTCCCCACCTCATCGCGACCGGAGGCCTCACATCCTTTGAAAACTCCAGAGGTACGCGGAGATCAGTGCCTCCAAAGGAGACGATGCCTGACTCCTCGTGAAACTTGATAGGAGTCCCAGGATTCCTGTGGCACTTTGAAAGGGACCCTTGGTCTCCCGCCTCAGCTGGAGAGGCGTCCCAATTGCCCTGCCAAGCCTCGAGGAGAATCCAGAGTTGTCCCTCGCAACTAGGCAGGAGTCCTGACGTGGCTGAACAAACACGTGGGTGGAAGGGCCATCCCCGTCGTAACTCGAGAATATACCCCAGGTTCCCGCCGCAACTCGAGAAAAACCATGAAACTTCCCCCTCGCCGCGAGATGAGGCCCGATTCCCCTGCACTGCGTGCAGAGCAATTCTGTGTTGCACATCACACATGAAAGGAGCCTTTATTTCCTTCATGGAACTCCAGGGAAACCCCAAGAACACTGTTTCAAGGCTAGAGGGATCCTGAGGTCACTGTATCAACACGAAAGAGCTCCGTGGACCAAAAATCAACTCGAGATGAGAGGTTAGTCCCTGGCTTCGACTCCAGAGGAATACCACCTTTCCACAAGCACCTCAAGAGGAGGCTTCTCTCAGCTCTAGGTATGTGAGTGGGACCCTGAGTTTGCGGCCTCAAGTGGAATGGACACCGCGATGCCCTGACTCGAAATAAGGCCGGATATGCCGGCAGTGACTGGAATGCAGGCTCGTCTTGCATCTCCCAAGACGAAAGGGTGTCTGAATCCCCTGTGGAGACCACAGAGAAAGACCTAGTTCCCCACCTCATCGCGACAGGAGGCCTCAAATCCTTTGAAAACTCCAGAGGTACGCGGAGATCAGTGCCTCCAAAGGAGACGATGCCTGACTCCTCGTGAAACTTGATAGGAGACCCAGGATTCCTGTGGCACGTGGAAAGGGACCCTTGGTCTCCCGTCTCAGCTGGAGAGGTGTCCCAATTGCCCTGCAAAGCCTCGAGGAGAATCCCGAGTTGTCCCTCGCAACTAGGCAGGAGTCCTGACATGGCTGAACACACACGTGGGTGGAAGGGCCATCCCCGTCGTAACTCGAGAATATACCCCAGGTTCCCGCCGCAACTCGAGAAAAACCATGAGACTTCCCCCTCGCCGCGAGATGAGGCCCGATTCCCCTGCACTGCGTGCAGAGCAATTCTGTGTTGCACATCACACATGAAAGGAGCCTTGATTTCCTTCATGGCACTCCAGAGAACCCCCAAGAACACTGTTTCAAGGCTAGAGGGATCCTGAGGTCACTGTAGCAACACGAAAGAGCTCCGTGGACCAAGAATCAACACGAGATGAGAGGTTAGTCCCTGGCTTCGACTCCTGAGGAATACCACCTTACCACAAGCACCTCAAGAGGAGGCTTTTCTCAGCTCTAGGTATGTGAGAGGGATCCTGAGTTTGCGGCCTCAAGTGGAATGGACACCGCGATTCCCTGACTCGAAATAAGGCCGGATATCCCTGCAGTGACTTGAATGCAGGCTCGTCTTGCATCTCCCAAGAAGAAAGGATGTCTGAATCCCCTGTGGAGACCACAGAGAAAGACCTAGTTTCCCACCTCATCGCGACCGCAGGCCTCACATCCTTTGAAAACTCCAGAGGTACGCGGAGATCAGTGCCTCCAAAGGAGACGATGCCTGACTCCTCGTGAAACTTGATAGGAGTCCCAGGATTCTTGTGGCACGTGGAAAGGGACCCTTGGTCTCCCGCCTCAGGTGGAGAGGCGTTCCAATTGCCCTGCCAAGCCTCGAGGAGAATCCCGAGTTGTCCCTCGCAACTAGGCAGGAGTCCTGACATGGCTGAACAAACACGTGGGTGGAAGGGCCATCCCCGTCGTAACTCGAGAATATACCCCAGGTACCCGCCGCAACTCGAGAAAAACCATGAGACTTCCCCCTCGCCGCGAGATGAGGCCCGATTCCCCTGTACTGCGTGCAGAGCAATTCCGTCTCGCACATCACACATGAAAGGAGCCTTGATTTCCTTCATGGCACTCCAGAGAAACCCCAAGAACACTGTTTCAAGGCTAGAGGGATCCTGAGGTCACTGTAGCAACACGAAAGAACTCTGTGGGCCAAAAATCAACTCGAAAAGAGAGGTTAGTCCCTGGATTCGTCTCCAGAGGAATACCACCTTACCACAAGCACCTCAAGAGGAGGCTTCTCTCAGCTCTAGGTATGTGAGAGGGACCCTGAGTTTGCGGCCTCAAGTGGAATGGACACCGCGATGCCCTGACTCGAAATAAGGCCGGATATCCCTGCAGTGACTTCAATGCAGGCTCGTCTTGCATCTCCCAGGACGAAAGGATGTCTGAATCCCCTGTGGAGAACACAGAGAAAGACCTAGTTCCCCACCTCATCGCGACCGGAGGCCTCACATCCTTTGAAAATTCCAGAGGTACGCGGAGATCAGTGCCTCCAAAGGAGACGATGCCTGACTCCTCGTGAAACTTGATAGGAGTCCCAGGATTCTTGTGGAACGTGGAAAGGGACTCTTGGTCTCCCGCCTCAGCTGGAGAGGCGTCCCAATTGCCCTGCCAAGCCTCGAGGAGAATCCCGAGTTGTCCCTCGCAACTAGGCAGGAGTCCTGACATGGCTGAACAAACACGTGGGTGGAAGGGCCATCCCCGTCGTAACTCGAGAATATACCCCAGGTTCCCGCCGCAACTCGAGAAAAACCATGAGACTTCCCCCTCGATGCGAGATGAGGCCCGATTCCCCTGTACTGCGTGCAGAGCAATTCCGTCTTGCACATCACACATGAAAGGAGCCTTGATTTCCTTGATGGCACTCCAGAGAAACCCCAAGAACACTGTTTCAAGGCTAGAGGGATCCTGAGGTCACTGTAGCAACACGAAAGAGCTCCGTGGGCCAAAAATCAACTCGAGATGAGAGGTTAGTCCCTGGCTTCGACTCCAGAGGAATACCACCTTACCACAAGCACCTCAAGAGGAGGCTTCTCTCAGCTCTAGGTATGTGAGAGGGACCCTGAGTTTGCGGCCTCAAGTGGAATGGACACCGCGATGCCCTGACGCGAAATAAGGCTGGATATCCCTGCAGTGACTTGAATGCAGGCTCGTCTTGCATCTCCCAAGATGAAAGGATGTCTGAGTCCCCTGTGGAGACCACAGAGAAAGACCTAGTTCCCCACCTCATCGCGACCGGAGGCCTCACATCCTTTGAAAACTCCAGAGGTACGCGGAGATCAGTGCCTCCAAAGGAGACGATGCCTGACTCCTCGTGAAACTTGATAGGAGTCCCAGGATTCCTGTGGCACGTGGAAAGGGACCTTTGGTCTCCCGCCTCAGCTGGAGAGGCGTCCCAATTGCCTTGCCAAGCCTCGAGGAGAATCCCGAGTTGTGTCTCGCAACTAGGCAAGAGTCCTGACGTGGCTGAACAAACACGTGTGTGGAAGGGCCATCCCCGTCGTAACTCGAGAATATACCCCAGGTTCCCGCCGCAACTCGAGAAAAACCATGAGACTTCCCCCTCGCCGCGAGATGAGGCCCGATTCCCCTGCACTGCGTGCAGAGCAATTCTGTGTTGCACATCACACATGAAAGGAGCCTTGATTTCCTTCATGGCACTCCAGAGAAACCCCAAGAACACTGTTTCAAGGCTAGAGGGATCCTGAGGTCACTGTAGCAACACGAAAGAGCTCCGTGGACCAAAAATCAACTCGAGATGAGAGGTTAGTCCCTGGCTTCAACTCCAGAGGAATACCACCTTACCACAAGCACCTCAAGAGGAGGCTTCTCTCAGCTCTAGGTATGTGAGAGGGACCCTGAGTTTGCGGCCTCAAGTGGAATGGACACCGCGATGCCCTGACTCGAAATAAGGCCGGATATCCCTGCAGTGACTGGAATGCAGGCTCGTCTTGCATCTCCCAAGACGAAAGGGTGTCTGAATCCCCTGTGGAGACCACAGAGCAAGAACTAGTTCCCCACCTCATCGCGACAGGAGGCCTCAAATCCTTTGAAAACTCCAGAGGTATGCGGAGATCAGTGCCTCCAAAGGAGACGATGCCTGACTCCTCGTGAAACTTGATAGGAGACCCAGGATTCCTGTGGCACATGGAAAGGGACCCTTGGTCTCCCGCCTCAGCTGGAGAGGCGTCCCAATTGCCCTGCAAAGCCTCTAGGAGAATCCCGAGTTGTCCCTCGCAACTAGGCAGGAGTCCTGACATGGCTGAACACACACGTGTGTGGAAGGGCCATCCCCGTCGTAACTCGAGAATATACCCCAGGTTCCCGCCGCAACTCGAGAAAAACCATGAGACTTCCCCCTCGCCGCGAGATGAGGCCCGATTCCCCTGCACTGCGTGCAGAGCAATTCCGTGTTGCACATCACACATGAAAGGAGCCTTGATTTCCTTGATGGCACTCCAGAGAAACCCCAAGAACACTGTTTCAAGGCTAGAGGGATCCTGAGGTCACTGTAGCAACACGAAAGAGCTCCCTGGACCAAGAATCAACACGAGATGAGAGGTTAGTCCCTGGCTTCGACTCCTGAGGAATACCACCTTACCACAAGCACCTCAAGAGGAGGCTTCTCTCAGCTCTAGGTATGTGAGAGGGATCCTGAGTTTGCGGCCTCAAGTGGAATGGACACCGCGATGCCCTGACTCGAAATAAGGCCGGATATCCCTGCAGTGACTTGAATGCAGGCTCGTCTTGCATCTCCCAAGAAGAAAGGATGTCTGAATCCCCTGTGGAGACCACAGAGAAAGACCTAGTTCCCCACCTCATCGCGACCGGAGGCCTCACATCCTTTGAAAACTCCAGAGGTACGCGGAGATCAGTGCCTCCAAAGGAGACGATGCCTGACTCCTCGTGAAACTTGATAGGAGTCCCAGGATTCTTGTGGCACGTGGAAAGGGACCCTTTGTCTCCCGCCTCAGCTGGAGAGGCGTTCCAATTGCCCTGCCAAGCCTCGAGGAGAATCCCGAGTTGTCCCTCGCAACTAGGCAGGAGTCCTGACGTGGCTTAACAAACACGTGGGTGGAAGGGCCATCCCCGCCGTAACTCGAGAATATACCCCAGGTTCCCGCCGCAACTCGAGAAAAACCATGAGACTTCCCCCTCGATGCGAGATGAGGCCCAATTCCCCTGTACTGCGTGCAGAGCAATTCCGTCTTGCACATCACACATGAAAGGAGCCTTGATTTCCTTGATTGCACTCCAGAGAAACCCCAAGAACACTGTTTCAAGGCTAGAGGGATCCTGAGGTCACTGTAGCAACACGAAAGAACTCTGTGGACCAAAAATCAACTCGAAAAGAGAGGTTAGTCCCTGGATTCGTCTCCAGAGGAATACCACCTTACCACAAGCACCTCAAGAGGAGGCTTCTCTCAGCTCTAGGTATGTGAGAGGGACCCTGAGTGTGCGGCCTCAAGTGGAATGGACACCGTGATGCCCTGACTCGAAATAAGGCCGGATATCCCTGCAGTGACTTCAATGCAGGCTCGTCTTGCATCTCCCAGGACGAAAGGATGTCTGAATCCCCTGTGGAAAGCACAGAGAAAGACTTAGTTCCCCACGTCATCGCGACCGATAGCCTCACATCCTTTGAAAACTCCAGAGGTACGCGGAGATCAGTGCCTCCAAAGGAGACGATGCCTGACTTCTCATGAAACTTGTTAGGAGTCCCAGGATTCCTGTGGCACTTGGAAAGGGACACTTGGTCTCCCGCCTCAGCTGGAGAGGCGTCCCAATTGCCCTGCCAAGCCTCGAGGAGAATCCAGAGTTGTCCCTCGCAACTAGGCAGGAGTCCTGACGTCGCTGAAGAAACACGTGGGTGGAAGGGCCATCCCCGTCGTAACTCGGGAATATACCCCAGGTTCCCGCCGCAACTCGAGAAAAACCATGAGACTTCCCCCGCGCTGCGAGATGAGGCCCGATTCCCCTGCACTGCGTGCAGAGCAATTCCGTGTTGCACATCACACATGAAAGGAGCCTTGATTTCCTTGATGGCACTCCAGAGAAACCCCAAGAACACTGTTTCAAGGCTAGAGGGATCCTGAGGTCACTGTAGCAACACGAAAGAGCTCCGTGGGCCAAAAATCAACTCGAGATGAGAGGTTAGTCCCTGGCTTCGACTCCTGAGGAATACCACCTTACCACAAGCACCTCAAGAGGAGGCTTCTCTCAGCTCTATGTATGTGAGAGGGACCCTGAGTTTGCGGCCTCAAGTGGAATGGACACCGCGATGCCCTGACGCGAAATAAGGCTGGGTATCCCTGCAGTGACTTAAATGCAGGCTCGTCTTGCATCTCCCAAGATGAAAGGATGTCTGAATCCCCTGTGGAGACCACAGAGAAAGACCTAGTTCCCCACCTCATCGCGACCGGAGGCCTCACATCCTTTGAAAACTCCAGAGGTACGCGGAGATCAGTGCCTCCAAAGGAGACGATGCCTGACTCCTCGTGAATCTTGATAGGAGTCCCAGGATTCCTGTGGCACGTGGAAAGGGACCCTTGGTCTCCCGCCTCAGCTGGAGAGGCGTCCCAATTGCCTTGCCAAGCCTCGAGGAGAATCCCGAGTTGTGTCTCGCAACTAGGCAAGAGTCCTGACGTGGCTGAACAAACACGTGTGTGGAAGGGCCATCCCCATCGTAACTCGAGAATATACCCCAGGTTCCCGCCGCAACTCGAGAAAAACCATGAGACTTCCCCCTCGCCGCGAGATGAGGCCCGATTCCCCTGCACTGCGTGCAGAGCAATTCTGTGTTGCACATCACACATGAAAGGAGCCTTGATTTCCTTCATGGCACTCCAGAGAAACCCCAAGAACACTGTTTCAAGGCTAGAGGGATCCTGAGGTCACTGTAGCAACATGAAAGAGCTCCGTGGACCAAAAATCAACTCGAGATGAGAGGTTAGTCCCTGGCTTCGACTCCAGAGGAATACCACCTTACCACAAGCACCTCAAGAGGAGGCTTCTCTCAGCTCTAGGTATGTGAGAGGGACCCTGAGTTTGCGGCCTCAAGTGGAATGGACACCACGATGCCCTGACTCGAAATAAGGCCGGATATCCCTGCAGTGACTGGAATGCAGGCTCGTCTTGCATCTCCCAAGACGAAAGGGTGTCTGAATCCCCTGTGGAGACCACAGAGAAAGACCTAGTTCCCCACCTCATCGCGACAGGAGGCCTCAAATCCTTTGAAAACTCCAGAGGTATGCGGAGATCAGTGCCTCCAAAGGAGACGATGCCTGACTCCTCGTGAAACTTGATAGGTGTCCCAGGATTCCTGTGGCACTTGGAAAGGGACCCTTGGTCTCCCGCCTCAGCTGGAGAGGCGTCCCAATTGCCCTGCCAAGCCTCGAGGAGAATCCCGAGTTGTCCCTCGCAACTAGGCAGGAGTCCGGACGTCGCTGAAGAAACACGTGGGTGGAAGGGCCATCCCCGTCGTAACTCGAGAATATACCCCAGGTTCCCGCCGCAACTCGAGAAAAACCATGAGACTTCCCCCTCGCCGCGAAATGAGGCCCGATTTCCCTGCACTGCGTGCAGAGCAATTCCGTGTTGCACATCACACATGAAAGGAGCCTTGATTTCCTTGATGGCACTCCAGAGAAATCCCAAGAACACTGTTTCAAGGCTAGAGGGATCCTGAGGTCACTGTAGCAACACGAAAGAGCTCCGTGGGCCAAAAATCAACTCGAGATGAGAGGTTAGTCCCTGGCTTCGACTCCAGAGGAATACCACCTTACCACAAGCACCTCAAGAGGAGGCTTCTCTCAGCTCTAGGTATGTGAGAGGGATCCTGAGTTTGCGGCCTCAAGTGGAATGGACACCGCGATTCCCTGACTCGAAATAAGGCCGGATATCCCTGCAGTGACTTGAATGCAGGCTCGTCTTGCATCTCCCAAGAAGAAAGGATGTCTGAATCCCCTGTGGAGACCACAGAGAAAGACCTAGTTTCCCACCTCATCGCGACCGCAGGCCTCACATCCTTTGAAAACTCCAGAGGTACGCGGAGATCAGTGCCTCCAAAGGAGACGATGCCTGACTCCTCGTGAAACTTGATAGGAGTCCCAGGATTCTTGTGGCACGTGGAAAGGGACCCTTGGTCTCCCGCGTCAGCTGGAGAGGCGTTCCAATTGCCCTGCCAAGCCTCGAGGAGAATCCCGAGTTGTCCCTCGCAACTAGGCAGGAGTCCTGACATGGCTGAACAAACACGTGGGTGGAAGGGCCATCCCCGTCGTAACTCGAGAATATACCCCAGGTACCCGCCGCAACTCGAGAAAAACCATGAGACTTCCCCCTCGCCGCGAGATGAGGCCCGATTCCCCTGTACTGCGTGCAGAGCAATTCCGTCTTGCACATCACACATGAAAGGAGCCTTGATTTCCTTGATGGCACTCCAGAGAAACCCCAAGAACACTGTTTCAAGGATAGAGGGATCCTGAGGTCACTGTAGCAACACGAAAGAACTCTGTGGACCAAAAATCAACTCGAAAAGAGAGGTTAGTCCCTGGATTCGTCTCCAGAGGAATACCACCTTACCACAAGCACCTCAAGAGGAGGCTTCTCTCAGCTCTAGGTATGTGAGAGGGACCCTGAGTTTGCGGACTCAAGTGGAATGGACACCGCGATGCCCTGACTCGAAATAAGGCCGGATATCCCTGCAGTGACTTCAATGCAGGCTCGTCTTGCATCTCCCAGGACGAAAGGATGTCTGAATCCCCTGTGGAGACCACAGAGAAAGACCTAGTTCCCCACCTCATCGCGACCAGAGGCCTCACATCCTTTGAAAATTCCAGAGGTACGCGGAGATCAGTGCCTCCAAAGGAGACGATGCCTGACTCCTCGTGAAACTTGATAGGAGTCCCAGGATTCTTGTGGCACGTGGAAAGGGACACTTGGTCTCCCGCCTCAGCTGGAGAGGCGTTCCAATTGCCCTGCCAAGCCTCGAGGAGAATCCCGAGTTGTCCCTCGCAACTAGGCAGGAGTCCTGACGTGGCTGAACAAACACGTGGGTGGAAGGGCCATCCCCGTCGTAACTCGAGAATATACCCCAGGTTCCCGCCGCAACTCGAGAAAAACCATGAGACTTCCCCCTCGATGCGAGATGAGGCCCGATTCCCCTGTACTGCGTGCAGAGCAATTCCGTGTTGCACATCACACATGAAAGGAGCCTTGATTTCCTTGATGGCACTCCAGAGAAACCCCAAGAACACTGTTTCAAGGCTAGAGGGATCCTGAGGTCACTGTAGCAACACGAAAGAACCCTGTGGACCACAAATCAACTCGAAAAGAGAGGTTAGTCCCTGGATTCGTCTCCAGAGGAATACCACCTTACCACAAGCACCTCAAGAGGAGGCTTCTCTCAGCTCTAGGTATGTGAGAGGGACCCTGAGTTTGCGGCCTCAAGTGGAATGGACACCGCGATGCCCTGACTCGAAATAAGGCCGGATATCCCTGCAGTGACTTCAATGCAGGCTCGTCTTGCATCTCCCAAGACGAAAGGATGTCTGAATCCCCTGTGGAAAGCACAGAGAAAGACTTAGTTCCCCACCTCATCGCGACCGATAGCCTCACATCCTTTGAAAACTCCAGAGGTACGCGGAGATCAGTGCCTCCAAAGGAGACGATGCCTGACTTCTCGTGAAACTTGATAGGAGTCCCAGGATTCCTGTGGCACTTGGAAAGGGACACTTGGTCTCCCGCCTCAGCTGGAGAGGCGTCCCAATTGCCCTGCCAAGCCTCGAGGAGAATCCAGAGTTGTCCCTCGCAACTAGGCAGGAGTCCTGACGTCGCTGAAGAAACACGTGGGTGGAAGGGCCATCCCCGTCGTAACTCGAGAATATACCCCAGGTTCCCGCCGCAACTCGAGAAAAACCATGAGACTTCCCCCTCGCCGCGAGATGAGGCCCGATGCCCCTGCACTGCGTGCAGAGCAATTCTGTGTTGCACATCACACCTGAAAGGAGCCTTGATTTCCTTCATGGCACTCCAGAGAAACCCCAAGAACACTGTTTCAAGGCTAGAGGGATCCTGAGGTCACTGTAGCAACACGAAAGAGCTCCGTGGACCAAAAATCAACTCGAGATGAGAGGTTAGTCCCTGGCTTCGACTCCAGTGGAATACCACCTTACCACAAGCACCTCAAGAGGAGGCTTCTCTCAGCTCTAGGTATGTGAGAGGGACCCTGAGTTTGCGGCCTCAAGTGGAATGGACACCGCGATGCCCTGACTCGAAATAAGGCCGGATATCCCTGCAGTGACTGGAATGCAGGCTCGTCTTGCATCTCCCAAGACGAAAGGGTGTCTGAATTCCCTGTGGAGACCACAGAGAAAGACCTAGTTCCCCACCTCATCGCGACAGGAGGCCTCAAATCCTTTGAAAATTCCAGAGGTATGCGGAGATCAGTGCCTCCAAAGGAGACGATGCCTGACTCCTCGTGAAACTTGATAGGAGACCCAGTATTCCTGTGGCACGTGGAAAGGGACCCTTGGTCTCCCGTCTCAGCTGGAGAGGCGTCCCAATTGCCCTGCAAAGCCTCGAGGAGAATCCCGAGTTTTCCCTCGCTACTAGGCAGGAGTCCTGACTTCGCTGAAGAAACACGTGGGTGGAAGGGCCATCCCCGTCGTAACTCGAGAATATACTCCAGGTTCCCGCCGCAACTCGAGAAAAACCATGAGACTTCCCCCTCGCCGCGAGATGAGGCCCGATTCCCCTGTACTGCGTGCAGAGCAATTCCGTCTTGCACATCACACATGAAAGGAGCCTTGATTTCCTTGATAGCACTCCAGAGAAACCCCAAGAACACTGTTTCAAGGATAGAGGGATCCTGAGGTCACTGTAGCAACACGAAAGAGCTCCGTGGACCAAGAATCAACACGAGATGAGAGGTTAGTCCCTGGCTTCGACTCCTGAGGAATACCACCTTACCACAAGCACCTCAAGAGGAGGCTTCTCGCAGCTCTAGGTATGTGAGAGGGATCCTGAGTTTGCGGCCTCAAGTGGAATGGACACCGCGATGCCCTGACTCGAAATAAGGCCGGATATCCCTGCAGTGACTTGAATGCAGGCTCGTCTTGCATCTCCCAAGAAGAAAGGATGTCTGAATCCCCTGTGGAGACCACAGAGAAAGACCTAGTTCCTCACCTCATCGCGACCGGAGGCCTCACATCCTTTGAAAACTCCAGAGGTACGCGGAGATCAGTGCCTCCAAAGGAGACGATGCCTGACTCCTCGTGAAACTTGATAGGAGTCCCAGGATTCTTGTGGCACGTGGAAAGGGACCCTTTGTCTCCCGCCTCAGCTGGAGAGGCGTTCCAATTGCCCTGCCAAGCCTCGAGGAGAATCCCGAGTTGTCCCTCGCAACTAGGCAGGAGTCCTGACGTGGCTTAACAAACACGTGGGTGGAAGGGCCATCCCCGTCGTAACTCGAGAATATACCCCAGGTTCCCGCCGCAACTCGAGAAAAACCATGAGACTTCCCCCTCGATGCGAGATGAGGCCCAATTCCCCTGTACTGCGTGCAGAGCAATTCCGTCTTGCACATCACACATGAAAGGAGCCTTGATTTCCTTGATTGCACTCCAGAGAAACCCCAAGAACACTGTTTCAAGGATAGAAAGATCCTGAGGTCACTGTAGCAACACGAAAGAACTCTGTGGACCAAAAATCAACTCGTAAAGAGAGGTTAGTCCCTGGATTCGTCTCCAGAGGAATACCACCTTACCACAAGCACCTCAAGAGGAGGCTTCTCTCAGCTCTAGGTATGTGAGAGGGACCCTGAGTTTGCGGCCTCAAGTGGAATGGACACCGTGATGCCCTGAATCGAAATAAGGCCGGATATCCCTGCAGTGACTTCAATGCAGGCTCGTCTTTCATCTCCCAGGACGAAAGGATGTCTGAATCCCCTGTGGAAAGCACAGAGAAAGACTTAGTTCCCCACCTCATCGCGACCGATAGCCTCACATCCTTTGAAAACTCCAGAGGTATGCGGAGATCAGTGCCTCCAAAGGAGACGATGCCTGACTCCTCGTGAAACTTGATAGGAGTCCCAGGATTCCTGTGGCACTTGGAAAGGGACACTTGGTCTCCCGCCTCAGCTGGAGAGGCGTCCCAATTGCCCTGCAAAGCCTTGAGGAGAATCCCGAGTTGTCCCTCGCAACTAGGCAGGAGTCCTGACGTCGCTGATGAAACACGTGGGTGGAAGGGCCATCCCCGTCGTAACTCGAGAATATAACCCATGTTCCCGCCGCAACTCGAGGAAAACCATGAGACTTCCCCTCGCCGCGAGATGAGGCCGGATTCCCCTGCACTGCGTGCAGAGCAATTCCGTGTTGCACATCACACAGGAAAGGAGCCTTGATTTCCTTGATGGCACTCCAGAGAAACCCCAAGAATACTGTTTTAAGGCTAGAGGGATCCTGAGGTCACTGTAGCAACACGAAAGAGCTCCGTGGGCCAAAAATCAACTCGAGATGAGAGGTTAGTCCCTGGCTTCGACTCCTGAGGAATACCACCTTACCACAAGCACCTCAAGAGGAGGCTTCTCTCAGCTCTAGGTATGTGAGTGGGACCCTGAGTTTGCGGCCTCAAGTGGAATGGACACCGCGATGCCCTGACGCGAAATAAGGCTGGATATCCCTGCAGTGACTTGAATGCAGTCTCGTCTTGCATCTCCCAAGATGAAAGGATGTCTGAATCCCCTGTGGAGACCACAGAGAAAGATCTAGTTCCCCACCTCATCGCGACCGGAGGCCTCACATCCTTTGAAAACTCCAGAGGTACGCGGAGATCAGTGCCTCCAAAGGAGACGATGCCTGACTCCTCGTGAAACTTGATAGGAGTCCCAGGATTCCTGTGGCACGTGGAAAGGGACCCTTGGTCTCCCGCCTCAGCTGGAGAGGCGTCCCAATTGCCTTGCCAAGCCTCGAGGAGAATCCCGAGTTGTGTCTCGCAACTAGGCAAGAGTCCTGACGTGGCTGAACAAACACGTGTGTGGAAGGGGCATCCCCGTCGTAACTCGAGAATATACCCCAGGTTCCCGCCGCAACTCGAGAAAAACCATGAGACTTCCCCCTCGCCGCGAGATGAGGCCCGATTCCCCTGCACTGCGTGCAGAGCAATTCCGTGTTGCACATCACACATGAAAGGAGCCTTGATTTCCTTGATGGCACTCCAGAGAAACCCAAAAACACTGTTTCAAGGCTAGAGGGATCCTGAGGTCACTGTAGCAACACGAAAGAGCTCCGTGGACCAAGAATCAACACGAGATGAGAGGTTAGTCCCTGGCTTCGCCTCCTGAGGAATACCACCTTACCACAAGCACCTCAAGAGGAGGCTTCTCTCAGCTCTAGGTATGTGAGAGGGATCCTGAGTTTGCGGCCTCAAGTGGAATGGACACCGCGATGCCCTGACTCGAAATAAGGCCGGATATCCCTGCAGTGACTTGAATGCAGGCTCGTCTTGCATCTCCCAAGAAGAAAGGATGTCTGAATCCCCTGTGGAGACCACAGAGAAACACCTAGTTCCCCACCTCATCGCGACCGGAGGCCTCACATCCTTTGAAAACTCCAGAGGTACGCGGAGATCAGTGCCTCCAAAGGAGACGATGCCTGACTCCTCGTGAAACTTGATAGGAGTCCCAGGATTCTTGTGGCACGTGGAAAGGGACCCTTGGTCTCCCGCCTCAGCTGGAGAGGCGTTCCAATTGCCCTGCCAAGCCTCGAGGAGAATCCCGAGTTGTCCCTCGCAACTAGGCAGGATTCCTGACGTGGCTGAACAAACACGTGGGTGGAAGGACCATCCCCGTCGTAACTCGAGAATATACCCCAGGTTCCCGCCGCAACTCGAGAAAAACCATGAGACTTCCCCCTCGATGCGAGATGAGGCCCGATTCCCCTGTACTGCGTGCAGAGCAATTCCGTGGTGCACATCACACATGAAAGGAGCCTTGATTTCCTTGATGGCACTCCAGAGAAACCCCAAGAACACTGTTTCAAGGCTAGAGGGATCCTGAGGTCACTGTAGCAACACGAAAGAACCCTGTGGACCACAAATCAACTCGAAAAGAGAGGTTAGTCCCTGGATTCGTCTCCAGAGGAATACCACCTTACCACAAGCACCTCAAGAGGAGGCTTCTCTCAGCTCTAGGTATGTGAGAGGGACCCTGAGTTTGCGGCCTCAAGTGGAATGGACACCGCGATGCCCTGACTCGAAATAAGGCCGGATATCCCTGCAGTGACTTCAATGCAGGCTCGTCTTGCATCTCCCAAGACGAAAGGATGTCTGAATCCCCTGTGGAAAGCACAGAGAAAGACTTAGTTCCCCACCTCATCGCGACCGATAGCCTCACATCCTTTGAAAACTCCAGAGGTACGCGGAGATCAGTGCCTCCAAAGGAGACGATGCCTGACTTCTCGTGAAACTTGATAGGAGTCCCAGGATTCCTGTGGCACTTGGAAAGGGACACTTGGTCTACCGCCTCAGCTGGAGAGGCGTCCCAATTGCCCTGCCAAGCCTCGAGGAGAATCCAGAGTTGTCCCTCGCAACTAGGCAGGAGTCCTGACGTCGCTGAAGAAACACGTGGGTGGAAGGGCCATCCCCGTCGTAACTCGAGAATATACCCCAGGTTCCCGCCGCAACTCGAGAAAAACCATGAGACTTCCCCCTCGCCGCGAGATGAGGCCCGATGCCCCTGCACTGCGTGCAGAGCAATTCTGTGTTGCACATCACACCTGAAAGGAGCCTTGATTTCCTTCATGGCACTCCAGAGAAACTCCAAGAACACTGTTTCAAGGCTAGAGGGATCCTGAGGTCACTGTAGCAACACGAAAGAGCTCCGTGGACCAAAAATCAACTCGAGATGAGAGGTTAGTCCCTGGCTTCGACTCCAGTGGAATACCACCTTACCACAAGCACCTCAAGAGGAGGCTTCTCTCAGCTCTAGGTATGTGAGAGGGACCCTGAGTTTGCGGCCTCAAGTGGAATGGACACCGCGATGCCCTGACTCGAAATAAGGCCGGATATCCCTGCAGTGACTGGAATGCAGGCTCGTCTTGCATCTCCCAAGACGAAAGGGTGTCTGAATTCCCTGTGGAGACCACAGAGAAAGACCTAGTTCCCCACCTCATCGCGACAGGAGGCCTCAAATCCTTTGAAAATTCCAGAGGTATGCGGAGATCAGTGCCTCCAAAGGAGACGATGCCTGACTCCTCGTGAAACTTGATAGGAGACCCAGTATTCCTGTGGCACGTGGAAAGGGACCCTTGGTCTCCCGTCTCAGCTGGAGAGGCGTCCCAATTGCCCTGCAAAGCCTCGAGGAGAATCCCGAGTTTTCCCTCGCTACTAGGCAGGAGTCCTGACGTCGCTGAAGAAACACGTGGGTGGAAGGGCCATCCCCGTCGTAACTCGAGAATATACCCCAGGTTCCCGCCGCAACTCGAGAAAAACCATGAGACTTCCCCCTCGCCGCGAGATGAGGCCCGATTCCCCTGTACTGCGTGCAGAGCAATTCCGTCTTGCACATCACACATGAAAGGAGCCTTGATTTCCTTGATAGCACTCCAGAGAAACCCCAAGAACACTCTTTCAAGGATAGAGGGATCCTGAGGTCACTGTAGCAACACGAAAGAGCTCCGTGGACCAAGAATCAACACGAGATGAGAGGTTAGTCCCTGGCTTCGACTCCTGAGGAATACCACCTTACCACAAGCACCTCAAGAGGAGGC
Organism: Cervus elaphus; assembly: GCF_910594005.1. Taxonomy (NCBI): domain Eukaryota; kingdom Metazoa; phylum Chordata; class Mammalia; order Artiodactyla; family Cervidae; genus Cervus; species Cervus elaphus. The sequence continues at coordinate 6,241,853 of NC_057834.1, read as the reverse complement.
TTCTCGCAGCTCTAGGTATGTGAGAGGGATCCTGAGTTTGCGGCCTCAAGTGGAATGGACACCGCGATGCCCTGACTCGAAATAAGGCCGGATATCCCTGCAGTGACTTGAATGCAGGCTCGTCTTGCATCTCCCAAGAAGAAAGGATGTCTGAATCCCCTGTGGAGACCACAGAGAAAGACCTAGTTCCCCACCTCATCGCGACCGGAGGCCTCACATTCTTTGAAAACTCCAGAGGTACGCGGAGATCAGTGCCTCCAAAGGAGACGATGCCTGACTCCTCGTGAAACTTGATAGGAGTCCCAGGATTCTTGTGGCACGTGGAAAGGGACCCTTGGTCTCCCGCCTCAGCTCGAGAGGCGTTCCAGTTGCCCTGCCAAGCCTCGAGGAGAATCCCGAGTTGTCCCTCGCAACTAGGCAGGAGTCCTGACGTGGCTGAACAAACACATGTGTGGAAGGGCCATCCCCGTCGTAACTCGAGAATATACCCCAGGTTCCCGCCGCAACTCGAGAAAAACCATGAGACTTCCCCCTCGATGCGAGATGAGGCCCGATTCCCCTGTACTGCGTGCAGAGCAATTCCGTCTTGCACATCACACATGAAAGGAGCCTTGATTTCCTTGATGGCACTCCAGAGAAACCCCAAGAACACTGTTTCAAGGCTAGAGGGATCCTGAGGTCACTGTAGCAACACGAAAGAACTCTGTGGACCACAAAACAACTCGAAAAGAGAGGTTAGTCCCTGGATTCGTCTCCAGAGGAATACCACCTTACCACAAGCACCTCAAGAGGAGGCTTCTCTCAGCTCTAGGTATGTGAGAGGGACCCTGAGTTTGCGGCCTCAAGTGGAATGGACACCGCGATGCCCTGACTCGAAATAAGGCCGGATATCCCTGCAGTGACTTGAATGCAGGCTCGTCTTGCATCTCCCAAGACGAAAGGATGTCTGAATCCCCTATGGAAAGCACAGAGAAAGACTTAGTTCCCCACCTCATCGCGACCGATAGCCTCACATCCTTTGAAAACTCCAGAGGTACGCGGAGATCAGTGCCTCCAAAGGAGACGATGCCTGACTTCTCATGAAACTTGTTAGGAGTCCCAGGATTCCTGTGGCACTTGGAAAGGGACACTTGGTCTCCCGCCTCAGCTGGAGAGGCGTCCCAATTGCCCTGCCAAGCCTCGAGGAGAATCCAGAGTTGTCCCTCGCAACTAGGCAGGAGTCCTGATGTCGCTGAAGAAACACGTGGGTGGAAGGGCCATCCCCGTCGTAACTCGGGAATATACCCCAGGTTCCCGCCGCAACTCGAGAAAAACCATGAGACTTCCCCCTCGATGCGAGATGAGGCCCGATTCCCCTGCACTGCGTGCAGAGCAATTCCGTGTTGCACATCACACATGAAAGGAGCCTTGATTTCCGTGATGGCACTCCAGAGAAACCCCAAGAACACTGTTTCAAGGCTAGAGGGATCCTGAGGTCACTGTAGCAACACGAAAGAGCTCCGTGGGCCAAAAATCAACTCGAGATGAGAGGTTAGTCCCTGGCTTCGACTCCTGAGGAATACCACCTTACCACAAGCACCTCAAGAGGAGGCTTCTCTCAGCTCTATGTATGTGAGAGGGACCCTGAGTTTGCGGCCTCAAGTGGAATGGACACCGCGATGCCCTGACGCGAAATAAGGCTGGATATCCCTGCAGTGACTTAAATGCAGGCTCGTCTTGCATCTCCCAAGATGAAAGGATGTCTGAATCCCCTGTGGAGACCACAGAGAAAGACCTAGTTCCCCACCTCATCGCGACCGGAGGCCTCACATCCTTTGAAAACTCCAGAGGTACGCGGAGATCAGTGCCTCCAAAGGAGACGATGCCTGACTCCTCGTGAATCTTGATAGGAGTCCCAGGATTCCTGTGGCACGTGGAAAAGGACCCTTGGTCTCCCGCCTCAGCTGGAGAGGCGTCCCAATTGCCTTGCCAAGCCTCGAGGAGAATCCCGAGTTGTGTCTCGCAACTAGGCAAGAGTCCTGACGTGGCTGAACAAACACGTGTGTGGAAGGGCCATCCCCGTCGTAACTCGAGAATATACCCCAGGTTCCCGCCGCAACTCGAGAAAAACCATGAGACTTCCCCCTCGCCGCGAGATGAGGCCCGATTCCCCTGCACTGCGTGCAGAGAAATTCTGTGTTGCACATCACACATGAAAGGAGCCTTGATTTCCTTCATGGCACTCCAGAGAAACCCCAAGAACACTGTTTCAAGGATAGAGGGATCCTGAGGTCACTGTAGCAACATGAAAGAGATCCGTGGACCAAAAATCAACTCGAGATGAGAGGTTAGTCCCTGGCTTCGACTCCAGAGGAATACCACCTTACCACAAGCACCTCAAGAGGAGGCTTCTCTCAGCTCTAGGTATGTGAGAGGGACCCTGAGTTTGCGGCCTCAAGTGGAATGGACACCGCGATGCCCTGACTCGAAATAAGGCCGGATATCCCTGCAGTGACTGGAATGCAGGCTCGTCTTGCATCTCCCAAGACGAAAGGGTGTCTGAATCCCCTGTGGAGACCACAGAGAAAGACCTAGTTCCCCACCTCATCGCGACAGGAGGCCTCAAATCCTTTGAAAACTCCAGAGGTATGCGGAGATCAGTGCCTCCAAAGGAGACGATGCCTGACTTCTCGTGAAACTTGATAGGTGTCCCAGGATTCCTGTGGCACTTGGAAAGGGACCCTTGGTCTCCCGCCTCAGCTGGAGAGGCGTCCCAATTGCCCTGCCAAGCCTCGAGGAGAATCCCGAGTTGTCCCTCGCAACTAGGCAGGAGTCCTGACGTCGCTGAAGAAACACATGGGTGGAAGGGCCATCCCCGTCGTAACTCGAGAATATACCCCAGGTTCCCGCCGCAACTCGAGAAAAACCATGAGACTTCCCCCTCGCTGCGAGATGAGGCCCGATTCCCCTCCACTGCGTGCAGACCAATTCTGTGTTGCACATCACACATGAAAGGAGCCTTGATTTCCTTGATGGCACTCCAGAGAAACCCCAAGAACACTGTTTCAAGGCTAGAGGGATCCTGAGGTCACTGTAGCAACACGAAAGAGCTCCGTGGACCAAGAATCAACACGAGATGAGAGGTTAGTCCCTGGCTTCGACTCCAGAGGAATACCACCTTACCACAAGCACCTCAAGAGGAGGCTTCTCTCAGCTCTAGGTATGTGAGAGGGACCCTGAGTTTGCGGCCTCAAGTGGAATGGACACCGCGATGCCCTGACGCGAAATAAGGCTGGATATCCCTGCAGTGACTTGAATGCAGGCTCGTCTTGCATCTCCCAAGATGAAAGGATGTCTGAATCCCCTGTGGAGACCACAGAGAAAGACCTAGTTCCCCACCTCATCGCGACCGGAGGCCTCACATCCTTTGAAAACTCCAGAGGTACGCGGAGATCAGTGCCTCCAAAGGAGACGATGCCTGACTCCTCGTGAAACTTGATAGGAGTCCCAGGATTCCTGTGGCACGTGGAAAGGGACCCTTGGTCTCCCGCCTCAGCTGGAGAGGCGTCCCAATTGCCTTGCCAAGCCTCGAGGAGAATCCCGAGTTGTGTCTCGCAACTAGGCAAGAGTCCTGACGTGGCTGAACAAACACGTGTGTGGAAGGGCCATCCCCGTCGTAACTCGAGAATATACCCCAGGTTCCCGCCGCAACTCGAGAAAAACCATGAGACTTCCCCCTCGCCGCGAGATGAGGCCCGATTCCCCTGCACTGCGTGCAGAGCAATTCTGTGTTGCACATCACACATGAAAGGAGCCTTGATTTCCTTCATGGCACTCCAGAGAAACCCCAAGAACACTGTTTCAAGGCTAGAGGGATCCTGAGGTCACTGTAGCAACACGAAAGAGCTCCGTGGACCAAAAATCAACTCGAGATGAGAGGTTAGTCCCTGGCTTCGACTCCAGAGGAATACCACCTTACCACAAGCACCTCAAGAGGAGGCTTCTCTCAGCTCTAAGTATGTGAGAGGGACCCTGAGTTTGCGGCCTCAAGTGGAATGGACACCGCGATGCCCTGACTCGAAATAAGGCCGGATATCCCTGCAGTGACTGGAATGCAGGCTCGTCTTGCATCTCCCAAGACGAAAGGGTGTCTGAATCCCCTGTGGAGACCACAGAGAAACACCTAGTTCCCCACCTCATCGCGACCGGAGGCCTCACATTCTTTGAAAACTCCAGAGGTACGCGGAGATCAGTGCCTCCAAAGGAGACGATGCCTGACTCCTCGTGAAACTTGATACGAGACCCAGGATTCCTGTGGCACGTGGAAAGGGACACTTGGTCTCCCGTCTCAGCTGGAGAGGCGTCCCAATTGCCCTGCAAAGCCTCGAGGAGAATCCCGAGTTGTCCCTCACAACTAGGCAGGAGTCCTGACGTCGCTGAAGAAACACGTGGGTGGAAGGGCCATCCCCGTCGTAACTCGAGAATATACCCCAGGTTCCCGCCGCAACTCGAGAAAAACCATGAGACTTCCCCCTCGCCGCGAGATGAGGCCCGATTCCCCTGCACTGCGTGCAGAGCAATTCCGTGTTGCACATCACACATGAAAGGAGCCTTGATTTCCTTCATGGCACTCCAGAGAAACCCCAAGAACACTGTTTCAAGGCTAGAGGGATCCTGAGGTCACTGTAGCAACACGAAAGAACTCTGTGGACCAAAAATCAACTCGAAAAGAGAGGTTAGTCCCTGGCTTCGACTCCTGAGGAATACCACCTTACCACAAGCACCTCAAGAGGAGGCTTCTCTCAGCTCTAGGTATGTGAGAGGGATCCTGAGTTTGCGGCCTCAAGTGGAATGGACACCGCGATGCCCTGACTCGAAATAAGGCCGGATATCCCTGCAGTGACTTGAATGCAGGCTCGTCTTGCATCTCCCAAGAAGAAAGGATGTCTGAATCCCCTGTGGAGATCACAGAGAAACACTTAGTTCCCCACCTCATCGCGACAGGAGGCCTCACATCCTTTGAAATCTCCAGAGGTATGCGGAGATCAGTGCCTCCAAAGGAGACGATGCCTGACTCCTCGTGAAACTTGATAGGCGTCCCAGGATTCTTGTGGCACGTGGAAAGGGACCCTTGGTCTCCCGCCTCAGCTGGAGAGGCGTTCCAATTGCCCTGCCAAGCCTCGAGGAGAATCCCGAGTTGTCCCTCGCAACTAGGCAGGAGTCCTGACGTGGCTGAACAAACACGTGGATGGAAGGGCCATCCCCGTCGTAACTCGAGAATATACCCCAGGTTCCCGCCGCAACTCTAGAAAAACCATGAGACTTCCCCCTCGATGCGAGATGAGGCCCGATTCCCCTGTACTGCGTGCAGAGCAATTCCGTCTTGCACATCACACATGAAAGGAGCCTTGATTTCCTTCATGGCACTCCAGAGAAACCCCAAGAACACTGTTTCTAGGCTAGAGGGATCCTGAGGTCACTGTAGCAACACGAAAGAGCTCCGTGGGCCAAAAATCAACTCGAGATGAGAGGTTAGTCCCTGGCTTCGACTCCAGAGGAATACCACCTTACCACAAGCACCTCAAGAGGAGGCTTCTCTCAGCTCTAGGTATGTGAGAGGGACCCTGAGTTTGCGGCCTCAAGTGGAATGGACACCGCGATGCCCTGACTCGAAATAAGGCCGGATATCCCTGCAGTGACTTGAATGCAGGCTCGTCTTGCATCTCCCAAGATGAAAGGATGTCTGAATCCCCTGTGGAGACCACAGAGAAAGACCTAGTTCCCCACCTCATCGCGACCGGAGGCCTCACATCCTTTGAAAACTCCAGATGTACGCGGAGATCAGTGCCTCCAAAGGAGACGATGCCTGACTCCTCGTGAAACTTGATAGGAGTCCCAGGATTCCTGTGGCACGTGGAAAGGGACCCTTGGTCTCCCGCCTCAGCTGGAGAGGCGTCTCAATTGCCTTGCCAAGCCTCGAGGAGAATCCCGAGTTGTGTCTCGCAAGTAGGCAAGAGTCCTGACGTGGCTGAACAAACACGTGTGTGGAAAGGCCATCCCCGTCGTAACTCGAGAATATACCCCAGGTTCCCGCCGCAACTCGAGAAAAACCATGAGACTTCCCCCTCGCCGCGAGATGAGGCCCGATTCCCCTGCACTGCGTGCAGAGCAATTCTGTGTTGCACATCACACATGAAAGGAGCCTTGATTTCCTTCATGGCACTCCAGAGAAACCCCAAGAACACTGTTTCAAGGCTAGAGGGATCCTGAGGTCACTGTAGCAACACGAAAGAGCTCCGTGGACCAAGAATCAACACGAGATGAGAGGTTAGTCCCTGGCTTCGACTCCTGAGGAATACCACCTTACCACAAGCACCTCAAGAGGAGGCTTCTCTCAGCTCTAGGTATGTGAGAGGGATCCTGAGTTTGCGGCCTCAAGTGGAATGGACACCGCGATGCCCTGACTCGAACTAAGGCCGGATATCCCTGCAGTGACTTGAATGCAGGCTCGTCTTGCATCTCCCAAGAAGAAAGGATGTCTGAGTCCCCTGTGGAGACCACAGAGAAACACCTAGTTCCCCACCTCATCGCGACCGGAGGCCTCACATCCTTTGAAAACTCCAGAGGTACGCGGAGATCAGTGCCTCCAAAGGAGACGATGCCTGACTCCTCGTGAAACTTGATAGGAGTCCCAGGATTCTTGTGGCACGTGGAAAGGGACCCTTGGTCTCCCGCCTCAGCTGGAGAGGCGTTCCAATTGCCCTGCCAAGCCTCGAGGAGAATCCCGAGTTGTCCCTCGCAACTAGGCAGGAGTCCTGACATGGCTGAACAAACACGTGGGTGGAAGGGCCATCCCCGTCGTAACTCGAGACTATACCCCAGGTTCCCGCCGCAACTCGAGAAAAACCATGAGACTTCCCCCTCGCCGCGAGATGAGGCCCGATTCCCCTGCACTGCGTGCAGAGCAATTCCGTGTTGCACATCACACATGAAAGGAGCCTTGATTTCCTTGATGGCACTCCAGAGAATCCCCAAGAACACTGTTTCAAGGATAGAGGGATCCTGAGGTCACTGTAGCAACACGAAAGAACTCTGTGGACCAAAAATCAACTCGAAAAGAGAGGTTAGTCCCTGGATTCGTCTCCAGAGGAATACCACCTTACCACAAGCACCTCAAGAGGAGGCTTCTCTCAGCTCTAGGTATGTGAGAGGGACCCTGAGTTTGCGGCCTCAAGTGGAATGGACACCGCGATGCCCTGACGCGAAATAAGGCTGGATATCCCTGCAGTGACTTGAATGCAGGCTCGTCTTGCATCTCCCAAGATGAAAGGATGTCTGAATCCCCTGTGGAGACCACAGAGAAAGACCTAGTTCCCCACCTCATCGCGACCGGAGGCCTCACATCCTTTGAAAACTCCAGAGGTACGCGGAGATCAGTGCCTCCAAAGGAGACGATGCCTGACTCCTCGTGAAACTTGATAGGAGTCCCAGGATTCCTGTGGCACGTGGAAAGGGACCCTTGGTCTCCCGCCTCAGCTGGAGAGGCGTCCCAATTGCCCTGCAAAGCCTCGAGGAGAATCCCGAGTTGTCCCTCGCAACTAGGCAGGAGTCCTGACATGGCTGAACACACACGTGGGTGGAAGGGCCATCCCCGTCGTAACTCGAGAATATACCCCAGGTTCCCGCCGCAACTCGAGAAAAACCATGAGACTTCCCCCTCGATGCGAGATGAGGCCCGATTCCCCTGTACTGCGTGCAGAGCAATTCCGTCTTGCACATCACACATGAAAGGAGCCTTGATTTCCTTGATGGCACTCCAGAGAAACCCCAAGAACACTGTTTCAAGGATAGAGGGATCCTGAGGTCACTGTAGCAACACGAAAGAACTCTGTGGACCAAAAATCAACTCGAAAAGAGAGGTTAGTCCCTGGATTCGTCTCCAGAGGAATACCACCTTACCACAAGCACCTCAAGAGGAGGCTTCTCTCAGCTCTAGGTATGTGAGAGGGACCCTGAGTTTGCGGCCTCAAGTGGAATGGACACCGCGATGCCCTGACTCGAAATAAGGCCGGATATCCCTGCAGTGACTTCAATGCAGGCTCGTCTTGCATCTGCCAGGACGAAAGGATGTCTGAATCCCCTGTGGAAAGCACAGAGAAAGACTTAGTTCCCCACCTCATCGCGACCGATAGCCTCACATCCTTTGAAAACTCCAGAGGTACGCGGAGATCAGTGCCTCCAAAGGAGACGATGCCTGACTCCTCGTGAAACTTGATAGGAGTCCCAGGATTCCTGTGGCACGTGGAAAGGGACCCTTGGTCTCCCGCCTCAGCTGGAGAGGCGTCCTAATTGCCCTGCAAAGCCTTGAGGAGAATCCCGAGTTGTCCCTCGCAACTAGGTAGGAGTCCTGACGTCGCTGATGAAACACGTGGGTGGAAGGGCCATCCCCGTCGTAACTCGAGAATATACCCCAGGTTCCCGCCGCAACTCGAGAAAAACCATGAGACTTCCCCCTCGCCGCGAGATGAGGCCCGATTCCCCTGCACTGCGTGCAGAGCAATTCAGTGTTGCACATCACACATGAAAGGAGCCTTGATTTCCTTGATGGCACTCCAGAGAAACCCCAAGAACACTGATTCAAGGCTAGAGGGATCCTGAGGTCACTGTAGCAACACGAAACAGCTCCGTGGGCCAAAAATCAACTCGAGATGAGAGGTTAGTCCCTGGCTTCGACTCCAGAGGAATACCACCTTACCACAAGCACCTCAAGAGGAGGCTTCTCTCAGCTCTAGGTATGTGAGAGGGACCCTGAGTTTGCGGCCTCAAGAGGAATGGACACCGCGATGCCCTGACGCGAAATAAGGCTGGATATCCCTGCAGTGACTTGAATGCAGGCTCGTCTTGCATCTCCCAAGATGAAAGGATGTCTGAATCCCCTGTGGAGACCACAGAGAAAGACCTAGTTCCCCACCTCATCGCGACCGGAGGCCTCACATCCTTTGAAAACTCCAGAGGTACGCGGAGATCAGTGCCTCCAAAGGAGACGATGCCTGACTCCTCGTGAAACTTGATAGGAGTCCCAGGATTCCTGTGGCACGTGGAAAGGGACCCTTGGTCTCCCGCCTCAGCTGGAGAGGCGTCCCAATTGCCTTGCCAAGCCTCGAGGAGAATCCCGAGTTGTGTCTCGCAACTAGGCAAGAGTCCTGCCGTGGCTGAACAAACACGTGGGTGGAAGGGCCATCCCCGTCGTAACTCGAGAATATACCCCAGGTTCCCGGCGCAACTCGAGAAAAACCATGAGACTTCCCCCTCGCCGCGAGATGAGGCCCGATTCCCCTGCACTGCATGCAGAGCAATTCCGTGTTGCACATCACACATGAAAGGAGCCTTGATTTCCTTCATGGCACTCCAGAGAAACCCCAAGAACACTGTTTCAAGGCTAGAGGGATCCTGAGGTCACTGTAGCAACACGAAAGAGCTCCGTGGACCAAGAATCAACTCGAGATGAGAGGTTAGTCCCTGGCTTCGACTCCAGAGGAATACCACCTTACCACAAGCACCTCAAGAGGAGGCTTCTCTCAGCTCTAGGTATGTGAGAGGGACCCTGAGTTTGGGGCCTCAAGTGGAATGGACACCGCGATGCCCTGACTCGAAATAAGGCCGGATATCCCTGCAGTGACTGGAATGCAGGCTCGTCTTGCATCTCCCAAGACGAAAGGGTGTCTGAATCCCCTGTGGAGACCACAGAGCAAGACCTAGTTCCCCACCTCATCGCGACAGGAGGCCTCAAATCCTTTGAAAACTCCAGAGGTATGCGGAGATCAGTGCCTCCAAAGGAGACGATGCCTGACTCCTTCTGAAACTTGATAGGAGACCCAGGATTCCTGTGGCACATGGAAAGGGACCCTTGGTCTCCCGCCTCAGCTGGAGAGGCGTCCCAATTGCCCTGCCAAGCCTCGAGGAGAATCACGAGTTGTCCCTCGCAACTAGGCAGGAGTCCTGACATGGCTGAACACACACGTGTGTGGAAGGGCCATCCCCGTCGTAACTCGAGAATATACCCCAGGTTCCCGCCGCAACTCGAGAAAAACCATGAGACTTCCCCCTCGCCGCGAGATGAGGCCCGATTCCCCTGCACTGCGTGCAGAGCAATTCCGTGTTGCACATCACATATTAAAGGAGCCTTGATTTCCTTGATGGCACTCCAGAGAAACCCCAAGAACACTGTTTCAAGGCTAGAGGGATCCTGAGGTCCCTGTAGCAACACGAAAGAGCTCCGTGGACCAAGAATCAACAGGAGATGAGAGGTTAGTCCCAGGCTTCGACTCCTGAGGAATACCACCTTAGCACAAGCACCTCAAGAGGAGGCTTCTCTCAGCTCTAGGTATGTGAGAGGGACCCTGAGTTTGCGGCCTCAAGTGGAATGGACACCGCGATGCCCTGACTCGAAATAAGGCCGGATATCCCTGCAGTGACTTGAATGCAGGCTCGTCTTGCATTTCCCAAGACGAAAGGGGGTCTGAATCCCCTGTGGAGACCACAGAGAAAGACCTAGTTCCCCACCTCATCGCGACCGCAGGCCTCACATCCTTTGAAAACTCCAGAGGTACGCGGAGATCAGTGCCTCCAAAGGAGACGATGCCTGACTCCTCGTGAAACTTGATAGGAGTCCCAGGATTCTTGTGGCACGTGGAAAGGGACCCTTGGTCTCCCGCCTCAGCTGGAGAGGCGTTCCAATTGCCCTTCCAAGCCTCGAGGAGAATACCGAGTTGTCCCTCGCAACTAGGCAGGAGTCCTGACGTGGCTGAACAAACACGTGGGTGGAAGGGCCATCCCGGTCGTAACTCGAGAATATACCCCAGGTTCCCGCCGCAACTCGAGAAAAACCATGAGACTTCCCCCTCGATGCGAGATGAGGCCCGATTCCCCTGTACTGCGTGCAGAGCAATTCCGTCTTGCACATCACACATGAAAGGAGCCTTGATTTCCTTGATGGCACTCCAGAGAAACCCCAAGAACACTGTTTCAAGGCTAGAGGGATCCTGAGGTCACTGTAGCAACACGAAAGAACTCTGTGGACCAAAAATCAACTCGAAAAGAGAGGTTAGTCCCTGGATTCGTCTCCAGAGGAATACCACCTTACCACAAGCACCTCAAGAGGAGGCTTCTCTCAGCTCTAGGTATGTGAGAGGGACCCTGAGTTTGCGGCCTCAAGTGGAATGGACACCGCGATGCCCTGACTCGAAGTAAGGCCGGATATCCCTGCAGTGACTTCAATGCAGGCTCGTCTTGCATCTCCCAGGACGAAAAGATGTCTGAATCCCCTGTGGAAAGCACAGAGAAAGACTTAGTTCCCCACCTCATCGCGACCGATAGCCTCACATCCCTTGAAAACTCCAGAGGTACGCGGAGATCAGTGCCTCCAAAGGAGACGATGCCTGACTCCTCGTGAAACTTGATAGGAGTCCCAGGTTTCCTGTGGCACGTGGAAAGGGACCCTTGGTCTCCCGCCTCAGCTGGAGAGGCGTCCCAATTGCCTTGCCAAGCCTCGAGGAGAATTCCGAGTTGTGTCTCGCAACTAGGCAAGAGTCCTGACGTGGCTGAACAAACACGTGTGTGGAAGGGCCATCGCCGTCGTAACTCGAGAATATACCCCAGGTTCCCGCCGCACCTCGAGAAAAACCATGAGACTTCCCTCTCGCCGCGAGATGAGGCCCGCTTCCCCTGCACTGCGTGCAGAGCAATTCCGTGTTGCACATCACACATGAAAGGAGCCTTGATTTCCTTCATGGCACTCCAGAGAAACCCCAAGAACACTGTTTCAAGGCTAGAGGGATCCTGAGGTCACTGTAGCAACACGAAAGATCTCCGTGGATCAAAAATCAACTCGAGATGAGAGGTTAGTCCCTGGCTTCGACTCCAGAGGAATACCACCTTACCACAAGCACCTCAAGAGAAGGCTTCTCTCAGCTCTAGGTATGTGAGAGGGACCCTGAGTTTGCGGCCTCAAGTGGAATGGACACCGCGATGCCCTGACTCGAAATAAGGCCGGATATCCCTGCAGTGACTGGAATGCAGGCTCGTCTTGCATCTCCCAAGACGAAAGGGTGTCTGAATCCCCTGTGGAGACCACAGAGAAAGACCTAGTTCCCCACCTCATCGCGACAGGAGGCCTCAAATCCTTTGAAAACTCCAGAGGTACGCGGAGATCAGTGCCTCCAAAGGAAACGATGCCTGACTCCTCGTGAAACTTGATAGGAGTCCCAGGATTCCTGTGGCACGTGGAAAGGGACACTTGGTCTCCCGTCTCAGCTGGAGAGGCGTCCCAATTGCCCTGCAAAGCCTCGAGGAGAATCCCGATTTGTCCCTCGCAACTAGGCAGGAGTCCTGACGTCGCTGAAGAAACACGTGGGTGGAAGGGCCATCCCCATCGTAACTCGAGAATATACCCCAGGTTCCCGCCGCAACTCGAGAAAAACCATGAGACTTCCCCCTCGCCGCGAGATGAGGCCCGATTCCCCTGCACTGCGTGCAGAGCAATTCCGTGTTGCACATCACATATTAAAGGAGCCTTGATTTCCTTGATGGCACTCCAGAGAAACCCCAAGAACACTGTTTCAAGGCTAGAGGGATCCTGAGGTCCCTGTAGCAACACGAAAGAGCTCCGTGGACCAAGAATCAACAGGAGATGAGAGGTTAGTCCCAGGCTTCGACTCCTGAGGAATACCACCTTACCACAAGCACCTCAAGAGGAGGCTTCTCTCAGCTCTAGGTATGTGAGAGGGACCCTGAGTTTGCGGCCTCAAGTGGAATGGACACCGCGATGCCCTGACTCGAAATAAGGCCGGATATCCCTGCAGTGACTTGAATGCAGGCTCGTCTTGCATTTCCCAAGACGAAAGGGTGTCTGAATCCCCTGTGGAGACCACAGAGAAAGACCTAGTTCCCCACCTCATCGCGACCGATAGCCTCACATCCTTTGAAAACTCCAGAGGTACGCGGAGATCAGTGCCTCCAAAGGAGACGATGCCTGACTCCTCGTGAAACTTGATAGGAGTCCCAGGATTCCTGTGGCACGTGGAAAGGGACCCTTGGTCTCCCGCCTCAGCTGGAGAGGCGTCCTAATTGCCCTGCAAAGCCTTGAGGAGAATCCCGAGTTGTCCCTCGCAACTAGGTAGGAGTCCTGACGTCGCTGATGAAACACGTGGGTGGAAGGGCCATCCCCGTCGTAACTCGAGAATATACCCCAGGTTCCCGCCGCAACTCGAGAAAAACCATGAGACTTCCCCCTCGCCGCGAGATGAGGCCCGATTCCCCTGCACTGCGTGCAGAGCAATTCAGTGTTGCACATCACACATGAAAGGAGCCTTGATTTCCTTGATGGCACTCCAGAGAAACCCCAAGAACACTGATTCAAGGCTAGAGGGATCCTGAGGTCACTGTAGCAACACGAAACAGCTCCGTGGGCCAAAAATCAACTCGAGATGAGAGGTTAGTCCCTGGCTTCGACTCCAGAGGAATACCACCTTACCACAAGCACCTCAAGAGGAGGCTTCTCTCAGCTCTAGGTATGTGAGAGGGACCCTGAGTTTGCGGCCTCAAGAGGAATGGACACCGCGATGCCCTGACGCGAAATAAGGCTGGATATCCCTGCAGTGACTTGAATGCAGGCTCGTCTTGCATCTCCCAAGATGAAAGGATGTCTGAATCCCCTGTGGAGACCACAGAGAAAGACCTAGTTCCCCACCTCATCGCGACCGGAGGCCTCACATCCTTTGAAAACTCCAGAGGTACGCGGAGATCAGTGCCTCCAAAGGAGACGATGCCTGACTCCTCGTGAAACTTGATAGGAGTCCCAGGATTCCTGTGGCACGTGGAAAGGGACCCTTGGTCTCCCGCCTCAGCTGGAGAGGCGTCCCAATTGCCTTGCCAAGCCTCGAGGAGAATCCCGAGTTGTGTCTCGCAACTAGGCAAGAGTCCTGCCGTGGCTGAACAAACACGTGGGTGGAAGGGCCATCCCCGTCGTAACTCGAGAATATACCCCAGGTTCCCGGCGCAACTCGAGAAAAACCATGAGACTTCCCCCTCGCCGCGAGATGAGGCCCGATTCCCCTGCACTGCATGCAGAGCAATTCCGTGTTGCACATCACACATGAAAGGAGCCTTGATTTCCTTCATGGCACTCCAGAGAAACCCCAAGAACACTGTTTCAAGGCTAGAGGGATCCTGAGGTCACTGTAGCAACACGAAAGAGCTCCGTGGACCAAGAATCAACTCGAGATGAGAGGTTAGTCCCTGGCTTCGACTCCAGAGGAATACCACCTTACCACAAGCACCTCAAGAGGAGGCTTCTCTCAGCTCTAGGTATGTGAGAGGGACCCTGAGTTTGGGGCCTCAAGTGGAATGGACACCGCGATGCCCTGACTCGAAATAAGGCCGGATATCCCTGCAGTGACTGGAATGCAGGCTCGTCTTGCATCTCCCAAGACGAAAGGGTGTCTGAATCCCCTGTGGAGACCACAGAGCAAGACCTAGTTCCCCACCTCATCGCGACAGGAGGCCTCAAATCCTTTGAAAACTCCAGAGGTATGCGGAGATCAGTGCCTCCAAAGGAGACGATGCCTGACTCCTTCTGAAACTTGATAGGAGACCCAGGATTCCTGTGGCACATGGAAAGGGACCCTTGGTCTCCCGCCTCAGCTGGAGAGGCGTCCCAATTGCCCTGCCAAGCCTCGAGGAGAATCACGAGTTGTCCCTCGCAACTAGGCAGGAGTCCTGACATGGCTGAACACACACGTGTGTGGAAGGGCCATCCCCGTCGTAACTCGAGAATATACCCCAGGTTCCCGCCGCAACTCGAGAAAAACCATGAGACTTCCCCCTCGCCGCGAGATGAGGCCCGATTCCCCTGCACTGCGTGCAGAGCAATTCCGTGTTGCACATCACATATTAAAGGAGCCTTGATTTCCTTGATGGCACTCCAGAGAAACCCCAAGAACACTGTTTCAAGGCTAGAGGGATCCTGAGGTCCCTGTAGCAACACGAAAGAGCTCCGTGGACCAAGAATCAACAGGAGATGAGAGGTTAGTCCCAGGCTTCGACTCCTGAGGAATACCACCTTAGCACAAGCACCTCAAGAGGAGGCTTCTCTCAGCTCTAGGTATGTGAGAGGGACCCTGAGTTTGCGGCCTCAAGTGGAATGGACACCGCGATGCCCTGACTCGAAATAAGGCCGGATATCCCTGCAGTGACTTGAATGCAGGCTCGTCTTGCATTTCCCAAGACGAAAGGGTGTCTGAATCCCCTGTGGAGACCACAGAGAAAGACCTAGTTCCCCACCTCATCGCGACCGCAGGCCTCACATCCTTTGAAAACTCCAGAGGTACGCGGAGATCAGTGCCTCCAAAGGAGACGATGCCTGACTCCTCGTGAAACTTGATAGGAGTCCCAGGATTCTTGTGGCACGTGGAAAGGGACCCTTGGTCTCCCGCCTCAGCTGGAGAGGCGTTCCAATTGCCCTTCCAAGCCTCGAGGAGAATACCGAGTTGTCCCTCGCAACTAGGCAGGAGTCCTGACGTGGCTGAACAAACACGTGGGTGGAAGGGCCATCCCGGTCGTAACTCGAGAATATACCCCAGGTTCCCGCCGCAACTCGAGAAAAACCATGAGACTTCCCCCTCGATGCGAGATGAGGCCCGATTCCCCTGTACTGCGTGCAGAGCAATTCCGTCTTGCACATCACACATGAAAGGAGCCTTGATTTCCTTGATGGCACTCCAGAGAAACCCCAAGAACACTGTTTCAAGGCTAGAGGGATCCTGAGGTCACTGTAGCAACACGAAAGAACTCTGTGGACCAAAAATCAACTCGAAAAGAGAGGTTAGTCCCTGGATTCGTCTCCAGAGGAATACCACCTTACCACAAGCACCTCAAGAGGAGGCTTCTCTCAGCTCTAGGTATGTGAGAGGGACCCTGAGTTTGCGGCCTCAAGTGGAATGGACACCGCGATGCCCTGACTCGAAGTAAGGCCGGATATCCCTGCAGTGACTTCAATGCAGGCTCGTCTTGCATCTCCCAGGACGAAAAGATGTCTGAATCCCCTGTGGAAAGCACAGAGAAAGACTTAGTTCCCCACCTCATCGCGACCGATAGCCTCACATCCCTTGAAAACTCCAGAGGTACGCGGAGATCAGTGCCTCCAAAGGAGACGATGCCTGACTCCTCGTGAAACTTGATAGGAGTCCCAGGTTTCCTGTGGCACGTGGAAAGGGACCCTTGGTCTCCCGCCTCAGCTGGAGAGGCGTCCCAATTGCCTTGCCAAGCCTCGAGGAGAATTCCGAGTTGTGTCTCGCAACTAGGCAAGAGTCCTGACGTGGCTGAACAAACACGTGTGTGGAAGGGCCATCGCCGTCGTAACTCGAGAATATACCCCAGGTTCCCGCCGCACCTCGAGAAAAACCATGAGACTTCCCTCTCGCCGCGAGATGAGGCCCGCTTCCCCTGCACTGCGTGCAGAGCAATTCCGTGTTGCACATCACACATGAAAGGAGCCTTGATTTCCTTCATGGCACTCCAGAGAAACCCCAAGAACACTGTTTCAAGGCTAGAGGGATCCTGAGGTCACTGTAGCAACACGAAAGATCTCCGTGGATCAAAAATCAACTCGAGATGAGAGGTTAGTCCCTGGCTTCGACTCCAGAGGAATACCACCTTACCACAAGCACCTCAAGAGAAGGCTTCTCTCAGCTCTAGGTATGTGAGAGGGACCCTGAGTTTGCGGCCTCAAGTGGAATGGACACCGCGATGCCCTGACTCGAAATAAGGCCGGATATCCCTGCAGTGACTGGAATGCAGGCTCGTCTTGCATCTCCCAAGACGAAAGGGTGTCTGAATCCCCTGTGGAGACCACAGAGAAAGACCTAGTTCCCCACCTCATCGCGACAGGAGGCCTCAAATCCTTTGAAAACTCCAGAGGTACGCGGAGATCAGTGCCTCCAAAGGAAACGATGCCTGACTCCTCGTGAAACTTGATAGGAGTCCCAGGATTCCTGTGGCACGTGGAAAGGGACACTTGGTCTCCCGTCTCAGCTGGAGAGGCGTCCCAATTGCCCTGCAAAGCCTCGAGGAGAATCCCGATTTGTCCCTCGCAACTAGGCAGGAGTCCTGACGTCGCTGAAGAAACACGTGGGTGGAAGGGCCATCCCCATCGTAACTCGAGAATATACCCCAGGTTCCCGCCGCAACTCGAGAAAAACCATGAGACTTCCCCCTCGCCGCGAGATGAGGCCCGATTCCCCTGCACTGCGTGCAGAGCAATTCCGTGTTGCACATCACATATTAAAGGAGCCTTGATTTCCTTGATGGCACTCCAGAGAAACCCCAAGAACACTGTTTCAAGGCTAGAGGGATCCTGAGGTCCCTGTAGCAACACGAAAGAGCTCCGTGGACCAAGAATCAACAGGAGATGAGAGGTTAGTCCCAGGCTTCGACTCCTGAGGAATACCACCTTACCACAAGCACCTCAAGAGGAGGCTTCTCTCAGCTCTAGGTATGTGAGAGGGACCCTGAGTTTGCGGCCTCAAGTGGAATGGACACCGCGATGCCCTGACTCGAAATAAGGCCGGATATCCCTGCAGTGACTTGAATGCAGGCTCGTCTTGCATTTCCCAAGACGAAAGGGTGTCTGAATCCCCTGTGGAGACCACAGAGAAAGACCTAGTTCCCCACCTCATCGCGACCGCAGGCCTCACATCCTTTGAAAACTCCAGAGGTACGCGGAGATCAGTGCCTCCAAAGGAGACGATGCCTGACTCCTCGTGAAACTTGATAGGAGTCCCAGGATTCTTGTGGCACGTGGAAAGGGACCCTTGGTCTCCCGCCTCAGCTGGAGAGGCGTTCCAATTGCCCTTCCAAGCCTCGAGGAGAATACCGAGTTGTCCCTCGCAACTAGGCAGGAGTCCTGACGTGGCTGAACAAACACGTGGGTGGAAGGGCCATCCCGGTCGTAACTCGAGAATATACCCCAGGTTCCCGCCGCAACTCGAGAAAAACCATGAGACTTCCCCCTCGATGCGAGATGAGGCCCGATTCCCCTGTACTGCGTGCAGAGCAATTCCGTCTTGCACATCACACATGAAAGGAGCCTTGATTTCCTTGATGGCACTCCAGAGAAACCCCAAGAACACTGTTTCAAGGCTAGAGGGATCCTGAGGTCACTGTAGCAACACGAAAGAACTCTGTGGACCAAAAATCAACTCGAAAAGAGAGGTTAGTCCCTGGATTCGTCTCCAGAGGAATACCACCTTACCACAAGCACCTCAAGAGGAGGCTTCTCTCAGCTCTAGGTATGTGAGAGGGACCCTGAGTTTGCGGCCTCAAGTGGAATGGACACCGCGATGCCCTGACTCGAAGTAAGGCCGGATATCCCTGCAGTGACTTCAATGCAGGCTCGTCTTGCATCTCCCAGGACGAAAAGATGTCTGAATCCCCTGTGGAAAGCACAGAGAAAGACTTAGTTCCCCACCTCATCGCGACCGATAGCCTCACATCCCTTGAAAACTCCAGAGGTACGCGGAGACCAGTGCCTCCAAAGGAGACGATGCCTGACTCCTCGTGAAACTTGATAGGAGTCCCAGGTTTCCTGTGGCACGTGGAAAGGGACCCTTGGTCTCCCGCCTCAGCTGGAGAGGCGTCCCAATTGCCTTGCCAAGCCTCGAGGAGAATTCCGAGTTGTGTCTCGCAACTAGGCAAGAGTCCTGACGTGGCTGAACAAACACGTGTGTGGAAGGGCCATCGCCGTCGTAACTCGAGAATATACCCCAGGTTCCCGCCGCACCTCGAGAAAAACCATGAGACTTCCCTCTCGCCGCGAGATGAGGCCCGATTCCCCTGCACTGCGTGCAGAGCAATTCCGTGTTGCACATCACACATGAAAGGAGCCTTGATTTCCTTCATGGCACTCCAGAGAAACCCCAAGAACACTGTTTCAAGGCTAGAGGGATCCTGAGGTCACTGTAGCAACACGAAAGATCTCCGTGGATCAAAAATCAACTCGAGATGAGAGGTTAGTCCCTGGCTTCGACTCCAGAGGAATACCACCTTACCACAAGCACCTCAAGAGAAGGCTTCTCTCAGCTCTAGGTATGTGAGAGGGACCCTGAGTTTGCGGCCTCAAGTGGAATGGACACCGCGATGCCCTGACTCGAAATAAGGCCGGATATCCCTGCAGTGACTGGAATGCAGGCTCGTCTTGCATCTCCCAAGACGAAAGGGTGTCTGAATCCCCTGTGGAGACCACAGAGAAAGACCTAGTTCCCCACCTCATCGCGACAGGAGGCCTCAAATCCTTTGAAAACTCCAGAGGTACGCGGAGATCAGTGCCTCCAAAGGAAACGATGCCTGACTCCTCGTGAAACTTGATAGGAGTCCCAGGATTCCTGTGGCACGTGGAAAGGGACACTTGGTCTCCCGTCTCAGCTGGAGAGGCGTCCCAATTGCCCTGCAAAGCCTCGAGGAGAATCCCGATTTGTCCCTCGCAACTAGGCAGGAGTCCTGACGTCGCTGAAGAAACACGTGGGTGGAAGGGCCATCCCCATCGTAACTCGAGAATATACCCCAGGTTCCCGCCGCAACTCGAGAAAAACCATGAGACTTCCCCCTCGCCGCGAGATGAGGCCCGATTCCCCTGCACTGCGTGCAGAGCAATTCCGTGTTGCACATCACACATGAAAGGAGCCTTGATTTCCTTGATGGCACTCCAGAGAAACCCCAAGAACACTGTTTCAAGGTTGGAGGGATCCTGAGGTCACTGTAGCAACACGAAAGAGCTCCGTGGACCAAGAATCAACACGAGATGAGAGGTTAGTCCCTGGCTTCGACTCCTGAGGAATACCACCTTACCACAAGCACCTCAAGAGGAGGCTTCTCTCAGCTCTAGGTATGTGAGAGGAATCCTGAGTTTCCGGCCTCAAGTGGAATGGACACCGCGATGCCCTGACTCGAAATAAGGCCGGATATCCCTGCAGTGACTTGAATGCAGGCTCGTCTTGCATCTCCCAAGAAGAAAGGATGTCTGAATCCCCTGTGGAGACCACAGAGAAAGACCTAGTTCCCCACCTCATCGCGACTGGAGGCCTCACATCCTTTGAAAACTCCAGAGGTACGCGGAGATCAGTGCCTCCAAAGGAGACGATGCCTGACTCCTCGTGAAACTTGATAGGAGTCCCAGGATTCTTGTGGCACGTGGAAAGGGACCCTTGGTCTCCCGCCTCAGCTGGAGAGGCGTTCCAATTGCCCTGCCAAGCCTCGAGGAGAATCCCGAGTTGTCCCTCGCAACTAGGCAGGAGTCCTGACGTGGCTGAAGAAACACGTGGGTGGAAGGGCCATCCCCGTCGTAACTCGAGAATATACCCCAGGTTCCCGCCGCAACTCGAGAAAAACCATGAGACTTCCCCCTCAATGCGAGATGAGGCCCGATTCCCCTATACTGCGTGCAGAGCAATTCCGTCTTGCACATCACACATGAAAGGAACCTTGATTTCCTTCATGGCACTCCAGAGAAACCCCAAGAACACTGTTTCAAGGATAGAGGGATCCTGAGGTCACTGTAGCAACACGAAAGAACTCTGTGGACCAAAAATCAACTCGAAAAGAGAGGTTAGTCCCTGGATTCGTCTCCAGAGGAATACCACCTTACGACAAGCACCTCAAGAGGAGGCTTCTCTCAGCTCTAGGTATGTGAGAGGGACCCTGAGTTTGCGGCCTCAAGTGGAATGGACACCACGATGCCCTGACTCGAAATAAGGCCGGATATCCCTGCAGTGACTTCAATGCAGGCTCGTCTTGCATCTCCCAGGACGAAAGGATGTCTGAATCCCCTATGGAAAGCACAGAGAAAGACTTAGTTCCCCACCTCATCGCGACCGGAGGCCTCACAACCTTTGCAAACTCCAGAGGTACGCGGAGATCAGTGCCTCCAAAGGAGACGATGCCTGACTCCTCGTGAAACTTGATAGGAGTCCCACGATTCCTGTGGCACTTGGAAAGGGACACTTCGTCTCCCGCCTCAGCTGAAGAGGCGTCCCAATTGCCCTGCCAAGCCTCGAGGAGAATCCAGAGTTGTCCCTCGCAACTAGGCAGGAGTCCTGACGTCACTGAAGAAACACGTGGGTGGAAGGGCCATCCCCATCGTAACTCGAGAATATACCCCAGGTTCCCGCCGCAACTCGAGAAAAACCATGAGACTTCCCCCTCGCCGCGAGATGAGGCCCGATTCCCCTGCACTGCATGCAGAGCAATTCCGTGTTGCACATCACACATGAAAGGAGCCTTGATTTCCTTCATGGCACTCCAGAGAAACCCCAAGAACACTGTTTCAAGGCTAGAGGGATCCTGAGGTCACTGTAGCAACACGAAAGAGCTCCGTGGGCCAAAAATCAACTCGAGATGAGAGGTTAGTCCCTGGCTTCGACTCCAGAGGAATACCACCTTACCACAAGCACCTCAAGAGGAGGCTTCTCTCAGCTCTAGGTATGTGAGAGGGACCCTGAGTTTGGGGCCTCAAGTGGAATGGACACCGCGATGCCCTGACTCGAAATAAGGCCGGATATCCCTGCAGTGACTGGAATGCAGGCTCGTCTTGCATCTCCAAAGACGAAAGGGTGTCTGAATCCCCTGTGGAGACCACAGAGCAAGACCTAGTTCCCCACCTCATCGCGACAGGAGGCCTCAAATCCTTTGAAAACTCCAGAGGTATGCGGAGATCAGTGCCTCCAAAGGAGACGATGCCTGACTCCTTCTGAAACTTGATAGGAGACCCAGGATTCCTGTGGCACATGGAAAGGGACCCTTGGTCTCCCGCCTCAGCTGGAGAGGCGTCCCAATTGCCCTGCCAAGCCTCGAGGAGAATCACGAGTTGTCCCTCGCAACTAGGCAGGAGTCCTGACATGGCTGAACACACACGTGTGTGGAAGGGCCATCCCCGTCGTAACTCGAGAATATACCCCAGGTTCCCGCCGCAACTCGAGAAAAACCATGAGACTTCCCCCTCGCCGCGAGATGAGGCCCGATTCCCCTGCACTGCGTGCAGAGCAATTCCGTGTTGCACATCACATATTAAAGGAGCCTTGATTTCCTTGATGGCACTCCAGAGAAACCCCAAGAACACTGTTTCAAGGCTAGAGGGATCCTGAGGTCCCTGTAGCAACACGAAAGAGCTCCGTGGACCAAGAATCAACAGGAGATGAGAGGTTAGTCCCAGGCTTCGACTCCTGAGGAATACCACCTTACCACAAGCACCTCAAGAGGAGGCTTCTCTCAGCTCTAGGTATGTGAGAGGGACCCTGAGTTTGCGGCCTCAAGTGGAATGGACACCGCGATGCCCTGACTCAAAATAAGGCCGGATATCCCTGCAGTGACTTGAATGCAGGCTCGTCTTGCATCTCCCAAGAAGAAAGCATGTCTGAATCCCCTGTGGAGACCACAGAGAAAGACCTAGTTCCCCACCTCATCGCGACCGCAGGCCTCACATCCTTTGAAAACTCCAGAGGTACGCGGAGATCAGTGCCTCCAAAGGAGACGATGCCTGACTCCTCGTGAAACTTGATAGGAGTCCCACGATTCCTGTGGCACTTGGAAAGGGACACTTCGTCTCCCGACTCAGCTGAAGAGGCGTCCCAATTGCCCTGCCAAGCCTCGAGGAGAATCCAGAGTTGTCCCTCGCAACTAGGCAGGAGTCCTGACGTCACTGAAGAAACACGTGGGTGGAAGGGCCATCCCCATCGTAACTCGAGAATATACCCCAGGTTCCCGCCGCAACTCGAGAAAAACCATGAGACTTCCCCCTCGCTGCGAGATGAGGCCCGATTCCCCTGCACTGCATGCAGAGCAATTCCGTGTTGCACATCACACATGAAAGGAGCCTTGATTTCCTTCATGGCACTCCAGAGAAACCCCAAGAACACTGTTTCAAGGCTAGAGGGATCCTGAGGTCACTGTAGCAACACGAAAGAGCTCCGTGGGCCAAAAATCAACTCGAGATGAGAGGTTAGTCCCTGGCTTCGACTCCAGAGGAATACCACCTTACCACAAGCACCTCAAGAGGAGGCTTCTCTCAGCTCTAGGTATGTGAGAGGGACCCTGAGTTTGGGGCCTCAAGTGGAATGGACACCGCGATGCCCTGACTCGAAATAAGGCCGGATATCCCTGCAGTGACTGGAATGCAGGCTCGTCTTGCATCTCCCAAGACGAAAGGGTGTCTGAATCCCCTGTGGAGACCACAGAGCAAGACCTAGTTCCCCACCTCATCGCGACAGGAGGCCTCAAATCCTTTGAAAACTCCAGAGGTATGCGGAGATCAGTGCCTCCAAAGGAGACGATGCCTGACTCCTTCTGAAACTTGATAGGAGACCCAGGATTCCTGTGGCACATGGAAAGGGACCCTTGGTCTCCCGCCTCAGCTGGAGAGGCGTCCCAATTGCCCTGCCAAGCCTCGAGGAGAATCACGAGTTGTCCCTCGCAACTAGGCAGGAGTCCTGACATGGCTGAACACACACGTGTGTGGAAGGGCCATCCCCGTCGTAACTCGAGAATATACCCCAGGTTCCCGCCGCAACTCGAGAAAAACCATGAGACTTCCCCCTCGCCGCGAGATGAGGCCCGATTCCCCTGCACTGCGTGCAGAGCAATTCCGTGTTGCACATCACATATTAAAGGAGCCTTGATTTCCTTGATGGCACTCCAGAGAAACCCCAAGAACACTGTTTCAAGGCTAGAGGGATCCTGAGGTCCCTGTAGCAACACGAAAGAGCTCCGTGGACCAAGAATCAACAGGAGATGAGAGGTTAGTCCCAGGCTTCGACTCCTGAGGAATACCACCTTACCACAAGCACCTCAAGAGGAGGCTTCTCTCAGCTCTAGGTATGTGAGAGGGACCCTGAGTTTGCGGCCTCAAGTGGAATGGACACCGCGATGCCCTGACTCAAAATAAGGCCGGATATCCCTGCAGTGACTTGAATGCAGGCTCGTCTTGCATCTCCCAAGAAGAAAGCATGTCTGAATCCCCTGTGGAGACCACAGAGAAAGACCTAGTTCCCCACCTCATCGCGACCGCAGGCCTCACATCCTTTGAAAACTCCAGAGGTACGCGGAGATCAGTGCCTCCAAAGGAGACGATGCCTGACTCCTCGTGAAACTTGATAGGAGTCCCAGGATTCTTGTGGCACGTGGAAAGGGACCCTTGGTCTCCCGCCTCAGCTGGAGAGGCGTTCCAATTGCCCTTCCAAGCCTCGAGGAGAATACCGAGTTGTCCCTCGCAACTAGGCAGGAGTCCTGACGTGGCTGAACAAACACGTGGGTGGAAGGGCCATCCCCGTCGTAACTCGAGAATATACCCCAGGTTCCCGCCGCAACTCGAGAAAAACCATGAGACTTCCCCCTCGATGCGAGATGAGGCCCGATTCCCCTGTACTGCGTGCAGAGCAATTCCGTCTTGCACATCACACATGAAAGGAGCCTTGATTTCCTTGATGGCACTCCAGAGAAACCCCAAGAACACTGTTTCAAGGCTAGAGGGATCCTGAGGTCACTGTAGCAACACGAAAGAACTCTGTGGACCAAAAATCAACTCGAAAAGAGAGGTTAGTCCCTGGATTCGTCTCCAGAGGAATACCACCTTACCACAAGCACCTCAAGAGGAGGCTTCTCTCAGCTCTAGGTATGTGAGAGGGACCCTGAGTTTGCGGCCTCAAGTGGAATGGACACCGCGATGCCCTGACTCGAAATAAGGCCGGATATCCCTGCAGTGACTTCAATGCAGGCTCGTCTTGCATCTCCCAGGACGAAAGGATGTCTGAATCCCCTGTGGAAAGCACAGAGAAAGACTTAGTTCCCCACCTCATCGCGACCGATAGCCTCACATCCTTTGAAAACTCCAGAGGTACGCGGAGATCAGTGCCTCCAAAGGAGACGATGCCTGACTCCTCGTGAAACTTGATAGGAGTCCCAGGATTCCTGTGGCACTTGGAAAGGGACACTTGGTCTCCCGCCTCAGCTGGAGAGGCATCCCAATTGCCCTGCAAAGCCTCGAGGAGAATCCCGAGTTGTCCCTCGCAACTAGGCAGGAGTCCTGACGTCGCTGACGAAACACGTGGGTGGAAGGGCCATCCCCGTCGTAACTCGAGAATATACCCCAGGTTTCCGCCGCAACTCGAGAAAAACCATGAGACTTCCCCCTCGCCGCGAGATGAGGCCCGATTCCCCTGCACTGCGTGCAGAGCAATTCCGTGTTGCACATCACACATGAAAGGAGCCTTGATTTCCTTGATGGCACTCCAGAGAAACCCCGAGAACACTGTTTCAAGGCTAGAGGGATCCTGAGGTCACTGTAGCAACACGAAAGACCTCCGTGGGCCAAAAATCAACTCGAGATGAGAGGTTAGTCCCTGGCTTCGACTCCAGAGGAATACCACCTTACCACAAGCACCTCAAGAGGAGGCTTCTCTCAGCTCTAGGTATGTGAGAGGGACCCTGAGTTTGCGGCCTCAAGTGGAATGGACACCGCGATGGCCTGACGCGAAATAAGGCCGGATATCCCTGCAGTGACTTGAATGCAGGCTCGTCTTGCTCTCCCAAGATGAAAGGATGTCTGAATCCCCTGTGGAGACCACAGAGAAACACCTAGTTCCCCACCTCATCGCGACCGGAGGCCTCACATCCTTTGAAAACTCCAGAGGTACGCGGAGATCAGTGCCTCCAAAGGAGACGATGCCTGACTCCTCGTGAAACTTGATAGGAGTCCCAGGATTCCTGTGGCACGTGGAAAGGGACCCTTGGTCTCCCGCCTCAGATGGAGAGGCGTCCCAATTGCCTTGCCAAGCCTCGAGGAGAATCCCGAGTTGTCCCTCGCAACTAGGCAGGAGTCCTGACGTGGCTGAAGAAACACGTGTGTGGAAGGGCCATCCCCGTCGTAACTCGAGAATATACCCCAGGTTTCCGCCGCAACTCGAGAAAAACCATGAGACTTCCCCTTCGATGCGAGATGGGGCCCGATTCCCCTGTACTGCGTGCAGAGCAATTCCGTCTTGCACATCACACATGAAAGGAGCCTTGATTTCCTTGATGGCACTCCAGAGAAACCCCAAGAACACTGTTTCCAGGATAGAGGGATCCTGAGGTCACTGTAGCAACACGAAAGAACTCTGTGGACCAAAAATCAACTCGAAAAGAGAGGTTAGTCCCTGGATTCGTCTCCAGAGGAATACCACCTTACCACAAGCACCTCAAGAGGAGGCTTCTCTCAGCTCTAGGTATGTGAGAGGGACCCTGAGTTTGCGGCCTCAAGTGGAATGGACACCGCGATGCCCTGACTCGAAATAAGGCCGGATATCCCTGCAGTGACTTCAATGCAGGCTCGTCTTGCATCTCCCAGGACGAAAGGATGTCTGAATCCCCTGTGGAAAGCACAGAGAAAGACTTAGTTCCCCACCTCATCGCGACCGATAGCCTCACATCCTTTGAAAACTCCAGAGGTACGCGGAGATCAGTGCCTCCAAAGGAGACGATGCCTGACTCCTCGTGACACTTGATAGGAGTCCCAGGATTCCTGTGGCACTTGGAAAGGGACACTTGGTCTCCCGCCTCAGCTGGAGAGGCGTCCCAATTGCCCTGCCAAGCCTCGAGGAGAATCCAGAGTTGTCCCTCGCAACTAGGCAGGAGTCCTGACATGGCTGAACACACACGTGTGTGGAAGGGCCATCCCCGTCGTAACTCGAGAATATACCCCAGGTTCCCGCCGCAACTCGAGAAAAACCATGAGACTTCCCCCTCGCCGCGAGATGAGGCCCGATTCCCCTGCACTGCGTGCAGAGCAATTCTGTGTTGCACATCACACATGAAAGGAGCCTTCATTTCCTCGATGGCACTCCAGAGAAACCCCAAGAACACTGTTTCAAGGCTAGAGGGATCCTGAGGTCACTGTAGCAACACGAAAGAGCTCCGTGGACCCAAAATCAACTCGAGATGAGAGGTTAGTCCCTGGCTTCGACTCCAGAGGAATACCACCTTACCACAAGCACCTCAAGAGGAGGCTTCTCTCAGCTCTAGGTATGTGAGAGGGACCCTGAGTTTGCGGCCTCAAGTGGAATGGACACCGCGATGCCCTGACTCGAAATAAGGCCGGATATCCCTGCAGTGACTTGAATGCAGGCTCGTCTTGCATCTCCCAGGACGAAAGGATGTCTGAATCCCCTGTGGAAAGCACAGAGAAAGACCTAGTTCCCCACCTCATCGCGACCGATCGCCTCACATCCTTTGAAAACTCCAGAGGTACGCGGAGATCAGTGCCTCCAAAGGAGACGATGCCTGACTCTTCGTGAAACTTGATAGGAGTCCCAGGATTCCTGTGGCACTTGGAAAGGGACACTTGGTCTCCCGCCTCAGCTGGAGAGGTGTCCCAATTGCCCTGCAAAGCCTCGAGGAGAATCCAGAGTGGTTCCTCGCAACTAGGCAGGAGTCCTGACGTGGCTGAACACACACGTGTGTGGAAGGGCCATCCCCGTCGTAACTCGAGAATATACCCCAGGTTCCCGCCGCAACTCGAGAAAAACCATGAGACTTCCCCCTCGCCGCGAGATGAGGCCCGATTCCCCTGCACTGCGTGCAGAGCAATTCCGTGTTGCACATCACACATGAAAGGAGCCTTGATTTCCTTGACGGCACTCCAGAGAAACCCCAAGAACACTGTTTCAAGGATAGAGGGATCCTGAGGTCACTGTAGCAACACAAAAGAGCTCCGTGGGCCAAAAATCAACTCGAGATGAGAGGTTAGTCCCTGGCTTCGACTCCAGAGGAATACCACCTTACCACAAGCACCTCAAGAGGAGGCTTCTCTCAGCCCTAGGTATGTGAGAGGGACCCTGAGTTTGCGGCCTCAAGTGGAATGGACACCGCGATGCCCTGACGCGAAATAAGGCTGGATATCCCTGCAATGACTTGAATGCAGGCTCGTCTTGCATCTCCCAAGATGAAAGGATGTCTGAATCCCCTGTGGAGACCACAGAGAAAGACCTAGTTCCCCACCTCATCGCGACCGGAGGCCTCACATCCTTTGAAAACTCCAGAGGTACGCGGAGATCAGTGCCTCCAAAGGAGACGATGCCTGACTCCTCGTGAAACTTGATAGGAGTCCCAGGATTCCTGTGGCACGTGGAAAGGGACCCTTGGTATCCCGCCTCAGCTGGAGAGGCGTCCCAAATGCCTTGCCAAGCCTCGAGGAGAATCCCGAGTTGTGTCTCGCAACTAGGCAAGAGTCCTGACGTGGCTGAACAAACACGTGTGTGGAAGGGCCATCCCCGTCGTAACTCGAGAATATACCCCAGGTTCCCGCCGCAACTCGAGAAAAACCATGAGACTTCCCCCTCGCCACGAGATGAGGCCCGATTCCCCTGCACTGCGTGCAGAGCAATTCTGTGTTGCACATCACACATGAAAGGAGCCTTGATTTCCTTGATGGCACTCCAGAGAAACCCCAAGAACACTGTTTCAAGGCTAGAGGGATCCTGAGGTCACTGTAGCAACACGAAAGAGCTCCGTGGACCAAAAATCAACTCGAGATGAGAGGTTAGTCCCTCGCTTCGACTCCAGAGGAATACCACCTTACCACAAGCACCTCAAGAGGAGGCTTCTCTCAGCTCTAGGTATGTGAGAGGGACCCTGAGTTTGCGGCCTCAAGTGGAATGGACACCGCGATGCCCTGACTCGAAATAAGGCCGGATATCCCTGCAGTGACTGGAATGCAGGCTCGTCTTGCATCTCCCAAGAAGAAAGGGTGTCTGAATCCCCTGTGGAGACCACAGAGAAAGACTTAGTTCCCCACCTCATCGCGACAGGAGGCTTCAAATCCTTTGAAAACTCCAGAGGTATGGGGAGATCAGTGCCTCCAAAGGAGACGATGCCTGACTCCTCGTGAAACTTGATAGGAGTCCCAGGATTCCTGTGGCACTTGGAAAGGGACACTTGGTCTCCCGCCTCAGCTGGAGAGGCGTCCCAATTGCCCTGCCAAGCCTCGAGGAGAATCCAGAGTTGTCCCTCGCAACTAGGCAGGAGTCCTGACGTCGCTGAAGAAACACGTGGGTGGAAGGGCCATCCCCGTCGTAACTCGAGAATATACCCCAGGTTCCCGCCGCAACTCGAGAAAAACCATGAGACTTCCCCCTCGATGCGAGATGAGGCCCGATTCCCCTGTACTGCGTGCAGAGCAATTCCGTCTTGCACATCACACATGAAAGGAGCCTTGATTTCCTTCATGGCACTCCAGAGAAACCCCAAGAACACTGTTTCAAGGCTAGAGGGATCCTGAGGTCACTGTAGCAACACGAAAGAGCTCCGTGGACCAAGAATCAACACGAGATGAGAGGTTAGTCCCTGGCTTCGAATCCTGAGTAATACCACCTTACCACAAGCAGCTCAAGAGGAGGCTTCTCTCAGCTCTAGGTATGTGAGAGGGACCCTGAGTTTGCGGCCTCAAGTGGAATGGACACCGCGATGCCCTGACTCGAAATAAGGCCGGATATCCCTGCAGTGACTTCAATGCAGGCTCGTCTTGCATCTCCCAGGACAAAAGGATGTCTGAATCCCCTGTGGAAAGCACAGAGAAAGACTTAGTTCCCCACCTCATCGCGACCGATAACCTCACATCCTTTGAAAACTCCAGAGGTACGCGGAGATCAGTGCCTCCAAAGGAGACGATGCCTGACTCCTCGTGAAACTTGATAGGAGTCCCAGGATTCCTGTGGCACGTGGAAAGGGACCCTTGGTCTCCCGCCTCAGCTGGAGAGGTGTCCCAATTGCCTTGCCAAGCCTCGAGGAGAATCCCGAGTTGTGTCTCACAACTAGGCAAGAGTCCTGACGTGGCTGAACAAACACGTGTGTGGAAGGGCCATCCCCGTCGTAACTCGAGAATATACCCCAGGTTCCCGCCGCAACTCGAGAAAAACCATGAGACTTCCCCCTCGCCGCGAGATGAGGCCCGATTCCCCTGCACTGCGTGCAGAGCAATTCTGTGTTGCACATCACACATGAAAGGAGCCTTGATTTCCTTCATGGCACTCCAGAGAAACCCCAAGAACACTGTTTCAAGGCTAGAGGGATCCTGAGGTCACTGTAGCAACACGAAAGAGCTCCGTGGGCCAAAAATCAACTCGAGATGAGAGGTTAGTCCCTGGCTTCGACTCCAGAGGAATACCACCTTACCACAAGCACCTCAAGAGGAGGCTTCTCTCAGCTCTAGGTATGTGAGAGGGATCCTGAGTTTGCGGCCTCAAGTGGAATGGACACCGCGATGCCCTGTCTCGAAAAAAGGCCGGATATCCCTGCAGTGACTGGAATGCAGGCTCGTCTTGCATCTCCCAAGACGAAAGGGTGTCTGAATCCCCTGTGGAGACCACAGAGAAAGACCTAGTTCCCCACCTCATCGCGACAGGAGGCCTCAAATCCTTTGAAAACTGCAGAGGTATGCGGAGATCAGTGCCTCCAAAGGAGACGATGCCTGACTCCTCGTGAAACTTGATAGGAGACCCAGGATTCCTGTGGCACGTGGAAAGGGACCCTTGGTCTCCCGTCTCAGCTGGAGAGGCGTCCCAATTGCCCTGCCAAGCCTCGAGGAGAATCCCGAGTTGTCCCTCGCAACTAGGCAGGAGTCCTGACATGGCTGAACACACACGTGTGTGGAAGGGCCATCCCCGTCGTAACTCGAGAATATACCCCAGGTTCCCGCCGCAACTCGAGAAAAACCAGGAGACTTCCCCCTCGCCGCGAGATGAGGCCCGATTCCCCTGCACTGCGTGCAGAGCAATTCTGTGTTGCACATCACACATGAAAGGAGCCTTGATTTCCTTGATGGCACTCCAGAGAAACCCCAAGAACACTGTTTCAAGGCTAGAGGGATCCTGAGGTCACTGTAGCAACACGAAAGAGCTCCGTGGACCAAGAATCAACACGAGATGCGAGGTTAGTCCCTAGCTTCGACTCCTGAGGAATACCACCTTACCAGAAGCACCTCAAGAGGAGGCTTCTCTCAGCTCTAGGTATGTGAGAGGGATCCTGAGTTTGCGGCCTCAAGTGGAATGGACACCGCGATGCCCTGACTCGAAATAAGGCCGGATATCCCTGCAGTGACTTGAATGCAGGCTCGTCTTGCATCTCCCAAGAAGAAAGGATGTCTGAATCCCCTGTGGAGACCACAGAGAAACACCTAGTTCCCCACCTCATCGCGACCGGAGGCCTCACATCCTTTGAAAACTCCAGAGGTACGCGGAGATCAGTGCCTCCAAAGGAGACGATGTCTGACTCCTCGTGAAACTTGATAGGAGTCCCAGGATTCTTGTGGCACGTGGAAAGGGACCCTTGGTCTCCCGCCTCAGCTGGAGAGGCGTTCCAATTGCCCTGCCAAGCCTCGAGGAGAATCCCGAGTTGTCCCTCGCAACAAGGCAGGAGTCCTGACGTGGCTGAACAAACACGTGGGTGGAAGGGCTATCCCCGTCGTAACTCGAGAATATACCCCAGGTTCCCGCCGCAACTCGAGAAAAACCATGAGACTTCCCCCTCGATGCGAGATGAGGCCCAATTCCCCTGTACTGCGTGCAGAGCAATTCCGTCTTGCACATCACACATGAAAGGAGCCTTGATTTCCTTGATGGCACTCCAGAGAAAACCCAAGAACACTGTTTCAAGGCTAGAGGGATCCTGAGGTCTCTGTAGCAACACGAAAGAACTCTGTGGACCAAAAATCAACTCGAAAAGAGAGGTTAGTCCCTGGATTCGACTCCAGAGGAATACCACCTTACCACAAGCACCTCAAGAGGAGGCTTCTCTCAGCTCTAGGTATGTGAGAGGGACCCTGAGTTTGCGGCCTCAAGTGGAATGGACACCGCGATGCCCTGACTCGAAATAAGGCCGGATATCCCTGCAGTGACTTCAATGCAGGCTCGTCTTGCATCTCCCAGGACGAAAGGATGTCTGAATCCCCTGTGGAAAGCACAGAGAAAGACTTAGTTCCCCACCTCATCGCGACCGATAGCCTCACATCCTTTGAAAACTCCAGAGGTACGCGGAGATCAGTGCCTCCAAAGGAGACGATGCCTGACTCCTCGTGAAACTTGATAGGAGTCCCAGGATTCCTGTGGCACTTGGAAAGGGACACTTGGTCTCCCGCCTCAGCTGGAGAGGCGTCCCAATTGCCCTGCCAAGCCTCGAGGAGAATCCAGAGTTGTCCCTCGCAACTAGGCAGGAGTCCTGACGTCGCTGAAGAAACACGTGTGTGGACAGGCCATCCCCGTCGTAACTCGAGAATATACCCCAGGTTCCCGCCGCAACTCGAGAAAAACCATGAGACTTCCCCCTCGCCGCGAGATGAGGCCCGATTCCCCAGCACTGCGTGCAGAGCAATTCCGTGTTGCACATCACACATGAAAGGAGCCTTGATTTCCTTGATGACACTCCAGAGAAACCCCAAGAACACTGTTTCAAGGATAGAGGGATCCTGAGGTCACTGTAGCAACACGAAAGAGCTCCGTGGACCAAAAATCAACTCGAGATGAGAGGTTAGTCCCTGGCTTCGACTCCAGAGGAATACCACCATAGCACAAGCACCTCAAGAGGAGGCTTCTCTCAGCTCTAGGTATGTGAGAGGGACCCTGAGTTTGCGGCCTCAAGTGGAATGGACATCGCGATGCCCTGACTCGAAATAAGGCCGGATATCCCTGCAGTGACTTCAATGCAGGCTCGTCTTGCATCTCCCAAGAAGAAAGGATGTCTGAATCCCCTGTGGAGACCGCAGAGAAACACCTAGTTCCCCACCTCATCGCGACCGGAGGCCTCACATTCTTTGAAAACTCCAGAGGTACGCGGAGATCAGTGCCTCCAAAGGAGACGATGCCTGACTCCTCGTGAAACTTGATAGGAGTCCCAGGATTCTTGTGGCACGTGGAAAGGGACCCTTGGTCTCCCACCTCAGCTGGAGAGGCGTTCCAATTGCCCTGTCAAGCCTCGAGGAGAATCCCGAGTTGTCCCTCGCAACTAGGCAGGAGTCCTGACGTGGCTGAACAAACACGTGGGTGGAAGGGCCATCCCCGTCGTAACTCGAGAATATACCCCAGGTTCCCGCCGCAACTCGAGAAAAACCATGAGACTTCCCCCTCGATGCGAGATGAGGCCCGATTCCCCTGTACTGCATGCAGAGCAATTCCGTGTTGCACATCACACATGAAAGGAGCCTTGATTTCCTTGATGGCACTCCAGAGAAACCCCAAGAACACTGTTTCAAGGCTAGAGGGTTCCTGTGGTCACTGTAGCAACACGAAAGAGCTCCGTGGACCAAGAATCAACACGAGATGAGAGGTTAGTCCCTGGCTTCGACTCCTGAGGAATACCACCTTACCACAAGCACCTCAAGAGGAGGCTTCTCTCAGCTCTAGGTATGTGAGAGGGATCCTGAGATTGCGGCCTCAAGTGGAATGGACACCGCGATGCCCTGACTCGAAATAAGGCCGGATATCCCTGCAGTGACTTGAATGCAGGCTCGTCTTGCATCTCCCAAGAAGAAAGGATGTCTGAATCCCCAGTGGAGACCACAGAGAAACACCTAGTTCCCCACGGCATCGCTACCGGAAGCCTCACATCCTTTGAAAACTCCAGAGGTACGCGAAGATCAGTGCCTCCAAAGGAGACGATGCCTGACTCCTCGTGAAACTTTATAGGGGTCCCAGGATTCTTGTGGCACGTGGAAAGGGACCCTTGGTCTCCCGCCTCAGCTGGAGAGGCGTTCCAATTGCCCTGCCAAGCCTCGAGGAGAATCCCTAGTTGTCCCTCGCAACAAGGCAGGATTCCTGACGTGGCTGAACAAACACGTGGGTGGAAGGGCCATCCCCGTCGTAACTCGAGAATATACCCCAGGTTCCCGCCGCAACTCGAGAAAAACCATGAGACTTTCCCCTCGATGCGAGATGAGGCCCGATTCCCCTGTACTGCGTGCAGAGCAATTCCGTCTTGCACATCACACATGAAAGGAGCCTTGATTTCCTTCATGGCACTCCAGAGAAACCCCAAGAACACTGTTTCAAGGATAGAGGGATCCTGAGGTCACTGTAGCAACACGAAAGAACTCTGTGGACCAAAAATCAACTCGAAAAGAGAGGTTAGTCCCTGGATTCGTCTCCAGAGGAATACCACCTTACCACAAGCACCTCAAGAGGAGGCTTCTCTCAGCTCTAGGTATGTGAGAGGGACCCTGAGTTTGCGGCCTCAAGTGGAATGGACACCGCGATGCCCTGACTCGAAATAAGGCCGGATATCCCTGCAGTGACTGGAATGCAGGCTCGTCTTGCATCTCCCAAGACGAAAGGGTGTCTGAATCCCCTGTGGAGACCACAGAGAAAGACTTAGTTCCCCACCTCATCGCGACAGGAGGCTTCAAATCCTTTGAAAACTCCAGAGGTATGGGGAGATCAGTGCCTCCAAAGGAGACGATGCCTGACTCCTCGTGAAACTTGATAGGAGTCCCAGGATTCCTGTGGCACTTGGAAAGGGACACTTGGTCTCCCGCCTCAGCTGGAGAGGCGTCCCAATTGCCCTGCCAAGCCTCGAGGAGAATCCAGAGTTGTCCCTCGCAACTAGGCAGGAGTCCTGACGTCGCTGAAGAAACACGTGGGTGGAAGGGCCATCCCCGTCGTAACTCGAGAATATACCCCAGGTTCCCGCCGCAACTCGAGAAAAACCATGAGACTTCCCCCTCGATGCGAGATGAGGCCCGATTCCCCTGTACTGCGTGCAGAGCAATTCCGTCTTGCACATCACACATGAAAGGAGCCTTGATTTCCTTGATGGCACTCCAGAGAAACCCCAAGAACACTGTTTCAAGGATAGAGGGATCCTGAGGTCACTGTAGCAACACGAAAGAACTCTGTGGACCAAAAATCAACTCGAAAAGAGAGGTTAGTCCCTGGATTCGTCTCCAGAGGAATACCACCTTACCACAAGCACCTCAAGAGGAGGCTTCTCTCAGCTCTAGGTATGTGAGAGGGACCCTGAGTTTGCGGCCTCAAGTGGAATGGACACCGCGATGCCCTGACTCGAAATAAGGCCGGATATCCCTGCAGTGACTTCAATGCAGGCTCGTCTTGCATCTCCCAGGACAAAAGGATGTCTGAATCCCCTGTGGAAAGCAAAGAGAAAGACTTAGTTCCCCACCTCATCGCGACCGATAGCCTCACATCCTTTGAAAACTTCAGAGGTACGCGGAGATCAGTGCCTCCAAAGGAGACGATGCCTGACTCCTCGTGAAACTTGATAGGAGTCCCAGGATTCCTGTGGCACGTGGAAAGGGACCCTTGGTCTCCCGCCTCAGCTGGAGAGGTGTCCCAATTGCCTTGCCAAGCCTCGAGGAGAATCCCGAGTTGTGTCTCACAACTAGGCAAGAGTCCTGACGTGGCTGAACAAACACGTGTGTGGAAGGGCCATCCCCGTTGTAACTCGAGAATATACCCCAGGTTCCCGCCGCAACTCGAGAAAAACCATGAGACTTCCCCCTCGCCGCGAGATGAGGCCCGATTCCCCTGCACTGCGTGCAGAGCAATTCTGTGTTGCACATCACACATGAAAGGAGCCTTGATTTCCTTCATGGCACTCCAGAGAAACCCCAAGAACACTGTTTCAAGGCTAGAGGGATCCTGAGGTCACTGTAGCAACACAAAAGAGCTCCGTGGGCCAAAAATCAACTCGAGATGAGAGGTTAGTCCCTGGCTTCGACTCCAGAGGAATACCACCTTACCACAAGCACCTCAAGAGGAGGCTTCTCTCAGCTCTAGGTATGTGAGAGGGACCCTGAGTTTGTGGCCTCAAGTGGAATGGACACCGCGATGCCCTGTCTCGAAAAAAGGCCGGATATCCCTGCAGTGACTGGAATGCAGGCTCGTCTTGCATCTCCCAAGACGAAAGGGTGTCAGAATCCCCTGTGGAGACCACAGAGAAAGACCTAGTTCCCCACCTCATCGCGACAGGAGGCCTCAAATCCTTTGAAAACTCCAGAGGTATGCGGAGATCAGTGCCTCCAAAGGAGACGATGCCTGACTCCTCGTGAAACTTGATAGGAGACCCAGGATTCCTGTGGCACGTGGAAAGGGACCCTTGGTCTCCCGTCTCAGCTGGAGAGGCGTCCCAATTGCCCTGCCAAGCCTCGAGGAGAATCCAGAGTTGTCCCTCGCAACTAGGCAGGAGTCCTGACATGGCTGAACACACACGTGTGTGGAAGGGCCATCCCCGTCGTAACTCGAGAATATACCCCAGGTTCCCGCCGCAACTCGAGAAAAACCAGGAGACTTCCCCCTCTCCGCGAGATGAGGCCCGATTCCCCTGCACTGCGTGCAGAGCAATTCTGTGTTGCACATCACACATGAAAGGAGCCTTGATTTCCTTGATGGCACTCCAGAGAAACCCCAAGAACACTGTTTCAAGGCTAGAGGGATCCTGAGGTCACTGTAGCAACACGAAAGAGCTCCGTGGACCAAGAATCAACACGAGATGCGAGGTTAGTCCCTGGCTTCGACTCCTGAGGAATACCACCTTACCACAAGCACCTCAAGAGGAGGCTTCTCTCAGCTCTAGGTATGTGAGAGGGATCCTGAGTTTGCGGCCTCAAGTGGAATGGACACCGCGATGCCCTGACTCGAAATAAGGCCGGATATCCCTGCAGTGACTTGAATGCAGGCTCGTCTTGCATCTCCCAAGAAGAAAGGATGTCTGAATCCCCTGTGGAGACCACAGAGAAACACCTAGTTCCCCACCTCATCGCGACCGGAGGCCTCACATCCTTTGAAAACTCCAGAGGTACGCGGAGATCAGTGCCTCCAAAGGAGACGATGTCTGACTCCTCGTGAAACTTGATAGGAGTCCCAGGATTCTTGTGGCACGTGGAAAGGGACCCTTGGTCTCCCGCCTCAGCTGGAGAGGCGTTCCAATTGCCCTGCCAAGCCTCGAGGAGAATCCCGAGTTGTCCCTCGCAACAAGGCAGGAGTCCTGACGTGGCTGAACAAACACGTGGGTGGAAGGGCCATCCCCGTCGTAACTCGAGAATATACCCCAGGTTCCCGCCGCAACTCGAGAAAAACCATGAGACTTACCCCTCGATGCGAGATGAGGCCCGATTCCCCTGTACTGCGTGCAGAGCAATTCCGTCTTGCACATCACACATGAAAGGAGCCTTGATTTCCTTGATGGCACTCCAGAGAAACCCCAAGAACACTGTTTCAAGGATAGAGGGATCCTGAGGTCACTGTAGCAACACGAAAGAACTCTGTGGACCACAAATCAACTCGAAAAGAGAGGTTAGTCCCTGGATTCGTCTCCAGAGGAATACCACCTTACCACAAGCACCTCAAGAGGAGGCTTCTCTCAGCTCTAGGTATGTGAGAGGGACCCTGAGTTTGCGGCCTCAAGTGGAATGGACACCGCGATGCCCTGACTCGAAATAAGGCCGGATATCCCTGCAGTGACTTCAATGCAGGCTCGTCTTGCATCTCCCAAGAAGAAAGGATGTCTGAATCCCCTGTGGAGACCACAGAGAAACACCTAGTTCCCCACCTCATCGCGACCGGAGGCCTCACATCCTTTGAAAACTCCAGAGGTACGCGGAGATCAGTGCCTCCAAAGGAGACGATGCCTGACTCCTCGTGAAACTTGATCGGAGTCCCAGGATTCTTGTGGCACGTGGAAACGGACACTTGGTCTCCCGCGTCAGCTGGAGAGGCGTTCCAAATGCCCTGCCAAGCCTCGAGGAGAATCCCGAGTTGTCCCTCGCAACTAGGCAGGAGTCCTGACGTGGCTGAAGAAACACGTGGGTGGAAGGGCCATCCCCGTCGTAACTCGAGAATATACCCCAGGTTCCCGCCGCAACTCGAGAAAAACCATGAGACTTCCCCCTCGATGCGAGATGAGGCCCGATTCCCCTGTACTGCGTGCAGAGCAATTCCGTCTTGCACATCACACATGAAAGGAGCCTTGATTTCCTTGATGGCACTCCAGAGAAAACCCAAGAACACTGTTTCAAGGCTAGAGGGATCCTGAGGTCTCTGTAGCAACACGAAAGAACTCTGTGGACCAAAAATCAACTCGAAAAGAGAGGTTAGTCCCTGGATTCGACTCCAGAGGAATACCACCTTACCACAAGCACCTCAAGAGGAGGCTTCTCTCAGCTCTAGGTATGTGAGAGGGACCCTGAGTTTGCGGCCTCAAGTGGAATGGACACCGCGATGCCCTGACTCGAAATAAGGCCGGATATCCCTGCAGTGACTGGAATGCAGGCTCGTCTTGCATCTCCCAAGACGAAAGGGTGTCTGAATCCCCTGTGGAGACCACAGAGAAAGACCTAGTTCCCCACCTCATCGCGACAGGAGGCCTCAAATCCTTTGAAAACTCCAGAGGTATGCGGAGATCAGTGCCTCCAAAGGAGACGATGCCTGACTCCTCGTGAAACTTGATAGGAGACCCAGGATTCCTGTGGCACGTGGAAAGGGACCCTTGGTCTCCCGTCTCAGCTGGAGAGGCGTCCCAATTGCCCTGCCAAGCCTCGAGGAGAATCCAGAGTTGTCCCTCGCAACTAGGCAGGAGTCCTGACATGGCTGAACACACACGTGTGTGGAAGGGCCATCCCCGTCGTAACTCGAGAATATACCCCAGGTTCCCGCCGCAACTCGAGAAAAACCAGGAGACTTCCCCCTCTCCGCGAGATGAGGCCCGATTCCCCTGCACTGCGTGCAGAGCAATTCTGTGTTGCACATCACACATGAAAGGAGCCTTGATTTCCTTGATGGCACTCCAGAGAAACCCCAAGAACACTGTTTCAAGGCTAGAGGGATCCTGAGGTCACTGTAGCAACACGAAAGAGCTCCGTGGACCAAGAATCAACACGAGATGCGAGGTTAGTCCCTGGCTTCGACTCCTGAGGAATACCACCTTACCACAAGCACCTCAAGAGGAGGCTTCTCTCAGCTCTAGGTATGTGAGAGGGATCCTGAGTTTGCGGCCTCAAGTGGAATGGACACCGCGATGCCCTGACTCGAAATAAGGCCGGATATCCCTGCAGTGACTTGAATGCAGGCTCGTCTTGCATCTCCCAAGAAGAAAGGATGTCTGAATCCCCTGTGGAGACCACAGAGAAACACCTAGTTCCCCACCTCATCGCGACCGGAGGCCTCACATCCTTTGAAAACTCCAGAGGTACGCGGAGATCAGTGCCTCCAAAGGAGACGATGTCTGACTCCTCGTGAAACTTGATAGGAGTCCCAGGATTCTTGTGGCACGTGGAAAGGGACCCTTGGTCTCCCGCCTCAGCTGGAGAGGCGTTCCAATTGCCCTGCCAAGCCTCGAGGAGAATCCCGAGTTGTCCCTCGCAACAAGGCAGGAGTCCTGACGTGGCTGAAGAAACACGTGGGTGGAAGGGCCATCCCCGTCGTAACTCGAGAATATACCCCAGGTTCCCGCCGCAACTCGAGAAAAACCATGAGACTTACCCCTCGATGCGAGATGAGGCCCGATTCCCCTGTACTGCGTGCAGAGCAATTCCGTCTTGCACATCACACATGAAAGGAGCCTTGATTTCCTTGATGGCACTCCAGAGAAACCCCAAGAACACTGTTTCAAGGATAGAGGGATCCTGAGGTCACTGTAGCAACACGAAAGAACTCTGTGGACCACAAATCAACTCGAAAAGAGAGGTTAGTCCCTGGATTCGTCTCCAGAGGAATACCACCTTACCACAAGCACCTCAAGAGGAGGCTTCTCTCAGCTCTAGGTATGTGAGAGGGACCCTGAGTTTGCGGCCTCAAGTGGAATGGACACCGCGATGCCCTGACTCGAAATAAGGCCGGATATCCCTGCAGTGACTTCAATGCAGGCTCGTCTTGCATCTCCCAAGAAGAAAGGATGTCTGAATCCCCTGTGGAGACCACAGAGAAACACCTAGTTCCCCACCTCATCGCGACCGGAGGCCTCACATCCTTTGAAAACTCCAGAGGTACGCGGAGATCAGTGCCTCCAAAGGAGACGATGCCTGACTCCTCGTGAAACTTGATAGGAGTCCCAGGATTCTTGTGGCACGTGGAAACGGACACTTGGTCTCCCGCGTCAGCTGGAGAGGCGTTCCAAATGCCCTGCCAAGCCTCGAGGAGAATCCCGAGTTGTCCCTCGCAACTAGGCAGGAGTCCTGACGTGGCTGAAGAAACACGTGGGTGGAAGGGCCATCCCCGTCGTAACTCGAGAATATACCCCAGGTTCCCGCCGCAACTCGAGAAAAACCATGAGACTTCCCCCTCGATGCGAGATGAGGCCCGATTCCCCTGTACTGCGTGCAGAGCAATTCCGTCTTGCACATCACACATGAAAGGAGCCTTGATTTCCTTGATGGCACTCCAGAGAAAACCCAAGAACACTGTTTCAAGGCTAGAGGGATCCTGAGGTCTCTGTAGCAACACGAAAGAACTCTGTGGACCAAAAATCAACTCGAAAAGGGAGGTTAGTCCCTGGATTCGACTCCAGAGGAATACCACCTTACCACAAGCACCTCAAGAGGAGGCTTCTCTCAGCTCTAGGTATGTGAGAGGGACCCTGAGTTTGCGGCCTCAAGTGGAATGGATACCGCGATGCCCTGACTCGAAATAAGGCCGGATATCCCTGCAGTGACTTCAATGCAGGTCGTCTTGCATCTCCCAGGACGAAAGGATGTCTGAATCCCCTGTGGAAAGCACAGAGAAAGACTTAGTTCCCCACCTCATCGCGACCGATAGCCTCACATCCTTTGAAAACTCCAGAGGTACACGGAGATCAGTGCCTCCAAAGGAGACGATGCCTGACTCCTCGTGAAACTTGATAGGAGTCCCAGGATTCCTGTGGCACTTGGAAAGGGACACTTGGTCTCCCGCCTCAGCTGGAGAGGCGTCCCAATTGCCCTGCCAAGCCTCGAGGAGAATCCAGAGTTGTCCCTCGCAACTAGGCAGGAGTCCTGACGTCGCTGAAGAAACACGTGTGTGGACAGGCCATCCCCGTCGTAACTCGAAAATATACCCCAGGTTCCCGCCGCAACTCGAGAAAAACCATGAGACTTCCCCCTCGCCGCGAGATGAGGCCCGATTCCCCAGCACTGCGTGCAGAGCAATTCCGTGTTGCACATCACACATGAAAGGAGCCTTGATTTCCTTGATGACACTCCAGAGAAACCCCAAGAACACTGTTTCAAGGATAGAGGGATCCTGAGGTCACTGTAGCAACACGAAAGAGCTCCGTGGACCAAAAATCAACTCGAGATGAGAGGTTAGTCCCTGGCTTCGACTCCAGAGGAATACCACCATAGCACAAGCACCTCAAGAGGAGGCTTCTCTCAGCTCTAGGTATGTGAGAGGGACCCTGAGTTTGCGGCCTCAAGTGGAATGGACACCGCGATGCCCTGACTCGAAATAAGGCCGGATATCCCTGCAGTGACTTCAATGCAGGTCGTCTTGCATCTCCCAGGACGAAAGGATGTCTGAATCCCCTGTGGAAAGCACAGAGAAAGACTTAGTTCCCAACCTCATTGCGACCGATAGCCTCACATCCTTTGAAAACTCCAGAGGTACGCGGAGATCAGTGCCTCCAAAGGAGACGATGCCTGACTCCTCGTGAAACTTGATAGGAGTCCCAGGATTCCTGTGGCACGTGGAAAGGGACCCTTGGTCTCCCGCCTCAGCTGGAGAGGTGTCCCAATTGCCTTGCCAAGCCTCGAGGAGAATCCCGAGTTGTGTCTCGCAACTAGGCAAGAGTCCTGACGTGGCTGAACAAACACGTGTGTGGAAGGGCCATCCCCGTCGTAACTCGAGAATATACCCCAGGTTCCCGCCGCAACTCGAGAAAAACCATGAGACTTCCCCCTCGATGCGAGATGAGGCCCGATTCCCCTGTACTGCATGCAGAGCAATTCCGTGTTGCACATCACACATGAAAGGAGCCTTGATTTCCTTGATGGCACTCCAGAGAAACCCCAAGAACACTGTTTCAAGGCTAGAGGGATCCTGAGGTCACTGTAGCAACACGAAAGAGCTCCGTGGACCAAGAATCAACACGAGATGAGAGGTTAGTCCCTGGCTTCGACTCCTGAGGAATACCACCTTACCACAAGCACCTCAAGAGAAGGCTTCTCTCAGCTCTAGGTATGTGAGAGGGACCCTGAGTTTGCGGCCTCAAGTGGAATGGACACCGCGATGCCCTGACTCGAAATAAGGCCGGATATCCCTGCAGTGACTTGAATGCAGGCTCGTCTTGCATCTCCCAAGAAGAAAGGATGTCTGAATCCCCCGTGGAGACCACAGAGAAACACCTAGTTCCCCACGGCATCGCTACCGGAAGCCTCACATCCTTTGAAAATTCCAGAGGTACGCGGAGATCAGTGCCTCCAAAGGAGACGATGCCTGACTCCTCGTGAAACTTGATAGGAGTCCCAGGATTCTTGTGGCACGTGGAAAGGGACACTTGGTCTCCCGCCTCAGCTGGAGAGGCGTTCCAATTGCCCTGCCAAGCCTCGAGGAGAATCCCGAGTTGTCCCTCGCAACTAGGCAGGAGTCCTGACGTGGCTGAACAAACACGTGGGTGGAAGGGCCATCCCCGTCGTAACTCGAGAATATACCACAGGTTCCCGCCGCAACTCGAGAAAAACCATGAGACTTCCCCCTCGATGCGAGATGAGGCCCGATTCCCCTGTACTGCGTGCAGAGCAATTCCGTCTTGCACATCACACATGAAAGGAGCCTTGATTTCCTTGATGGCACTCCAGAGAAACCCCAAGAACACTGTTTCAAGGATAGAGGGATCCTGAGGTCACTGTAGCAACACGAAAGAACTCTGTGGACCAAAAATCAACTCGAAAAGAGAGGTTAGTCCCTGGATTCGTCTCCAGAGGAATACCACCTTACCACAAGCACCTCAAGAGGAGGCTTCTCTCAGCTCTAGGTATGTGAGAGGGACCCTGAGTTTGCGACCTCAAGTGGAATGGACACCGGGATGCCCTGACGCGAAATAAGGCTGGATATCCCTGCAGTGACTTGAATGCAGGCTCGTCTTGCATCTCCCAAGATGAAAGGATGTCTGAATCCCCTGTGGAGACCACAGAGAAAGACCTAGTTCCCCACCTCATCGCGACCGGAGGCCTCACATCCTTTGAAAACTCCAGAGGTACGCGGAGATCAGTGCCTCCAAAGGAGACGATGCCTGACTCCTCGTGAAACTTGATAGGAGTCCCAGGATTCCTGTGGCACGTGGAAAGCGACCCTTGGTCTCCCGCCTCAGCTGGAGAGGCGTCCCAATTGCCTTGCCAAGCCTCGAGGAGAATCCCGAGTTGTGTCTCGCAACTAGGCAAGAGTCCTGACGTTGCTGAACAAACACGTGTGTGGAAGGGCCATCCCCGTCGTAACTCGAGAATATACCCCAGGTTCCCGCCGCAACTCGAGAAAAACCATGAGACTTCCCCCTCGATGCGAGATGAGGCCCGATTCCCCTGCACTGCGTGCAGAGCAATTCTGTGTTGCAAATCACACATGAAAGGAGCCTTGATTTCCTTCATGGCACTCCAGAGAAACCCCAAGAACACTGTTTCAAGGCTAGAGGGATCCTGAGGTCACTGTAGCAACACGAAAGAGCTCCGTGGACCAAAAATCAACTCGAGATGAGAGCTGAGTCCCTGGCTTCGACTCCAGAGGAATACCACCTTACCACAAGCACCTCAAGAGGAGGCTTCTCTCAGCTCTAGGTATGTGAGAGGGACCCTGAGTTTGCGGCCTCAAGTGGAATGGACACCGCGATGCCCTGACTCGAAATAAGGCCGGATATCCCTGCAGTGACTGGAATGCAGGCTTGTCTTGCATCTCCCAAGACGAAAGGGTGTCTGAATCCCCTGTGGAGACCACAGAGAAAGACCTAGTTCCCCACCTCATCGCGACAGGAGGCCTCAAATCCTTTGAAAACTCCAGAGGTATGTGGAGATCAGTGCCTCCAAAGGAGACGATGCCTGACTCCTCGTGAAACTTGATAGGAGACCCAGGATTCCTGTGGCACG
Organism: Cervus elaphus; assembly: GCF_910594005.1. Classification (NCBI taxonomy): domain Eukaryota; kingdom Metazoa; phylum Chordata; class Mammalia; order Artiodactyla; family Cervidae; genus Cervus; species Cervus elaphus. Next base: position 6,197,755 of record NC_057834.1, on the reverse strand, counting down.
TGGAAAGGGACCCTTGGTCTCCCGTCTCAGCTGGAGAGGCGTCCCAATTGCCCTGCAAAGCCTCGAGGAGAATCCCGAGTTGTCCCTCGCAACTAGGCAGGAGTCCTGACGTGGCTGAAGAAACACGTGGGTGGAAGGGCCATCCCCGTCGTAACTCGAGAATATACCCCAGGTTCCCGCCGCAACTCGAGAAAAACCATGAGACTTCCCCCTCGATGCGAGATGAGGCCCGATTCCCCTGTACTGCGTGCAGAGCAATTCCGTCTTGCACATCACACATGAAAGGAGCCTTGATTTCCTTGATGGCACTCCAGAGAAAACCCAAGAACACTGTTTCAAGGATAGAGGGATCCTGAGGTCTCTGTAGCAACACGAAAGAACTCTGTGGACCAAAAATCAACTCGAAAAGAGAGGTTAGTCCCTGGATTCGACTCCAGAGGAATACCACCTTACCACAAGCACCTCAAGAGGAGGCTTCTCTCAGCTCTAGGTATGTGAGAGGGACCCTGAGTTTGCGGCCTCAAGTGGAATGGACACCGCGATTCCCTGACTCGAAATAAGGCCGGATATCCCTGCAGTGACTTCAATGCAGGCTCGTCTTGCATCTCCCAGGACGAAAGGATGTCTGAATCCCCTGTGGAAAGCACAGAGAAAGACTTAGTTCCCCACCTCATCGCGAGCGATAGCCTCACATCCTTTGAAAACTCCAGAGGTACGCGGAGATCAGTGCCTCCAAAGGAGACGATGCCTGACTCCTCGTGAAACTTGATAGGAGTCCCAGGATTCCTGTGGCACTTGGAAAGGGACACTTGGTCTCCCGCCTCAGCTGGAGAGGCGTCCCAATTGCCCTGCCAAGCCTCGAGGAGAATCCAGAGTTGTCCCTCGCAACTAGGCATGAGTCCTGACGTCGCTGAAGAAACACGTGTGTGGACAGGCCATCCCCGTCGTAACTCGAGAATATACCCCAGGTTCCCGCCGCAACTCGAGAAAAACCATGAGACTTCCCCCTCGCCGCGAGATGAGGCCCGATTCCCCAGCACTGCGTGCAGAGCAATTCCGTGTTGCACATCACACATGAAAGGAGCCTTGATTTCCTTGATGACACTCCAGAGAAACCCCAAGAACACTGTTTCAAGGCTAGAGGGATCCTGAGGTCACTGTAGCAACACGAAAGAGCTCCGTGGACCAAAAATCAACTCGAGATGAGAGGTTAGTCCCTGGCTTCGACTCCAGAGGAATACCACCTTACCACAAGCACCTCAAGAGGAGGCTTCTCTCAGCTCTAGGTATGTGAGAGGGACCCTGAGTTTGCGGCCTCAAGTGGAATGGACATCGCGATGCCCTGACTCGAAATAAGGCCGGATATCCCTGCAGTGACTTCAATGCAGGCACGTCTTGCATCTCCCAAGAAGAAAGGATGTCTGAATCCCCTGTGGAGACCGCAGAGAAACACGTAGTTCCCCACCTCATCGCGACCGGAGGCCTCACATCCTTTGAAAACTCCAGAGGTACGCGGAGATCAGTGCCTTCAAAGGAGACGGTGCCTGACTCCTCGTGAAACTTGATAGGAGTCCCAGGATTCTTGTGGCACGTGGAAAGGGACCCTTGGTCTCCCGCCTCAGCTGGAGAGGCGTTCCAATTGCCCTGTCAAGCCTCGAGGAGAATCCCGAGTTGTCCCTCGCAACTAGGCAGGAGTCCTGACGTGGCTGAACAAACACGTGGGTGGAAGGGCCATCCCCGTCGTAACTCGAGAATATACCCCAGGTTCCCGCCGCAACTCGAGAAAAACCATGAGACTTCCCCCTCGATGCGAGATGAGGCCCGATTCCCCTGTACTGCATGCAGAGCAATTCCGTGTTGCACATCACACATGAAAGGAGCCTTGATTTCCTTGATGGCACTCCAGAGAAACCCCAAGAACACTGTTTCAAGGCTAGAGGGATCCTGAGGTCACTGTAGCAACACGAAAGTGCTCCGTGGACCAAGAATCAACACGAGATGAGAGGTTAGTCCCTGGCTTCGACTCCTGAGGAATACCACCTTACCACAAGCACCTCAAGAGGAGGCTTCTCTCAGCTCTAGGTATGTGAGAGGGATCCTGAGATTGCGGCGTCAAGTGGAATGGACACCGCGATGCCCTGACTCGAAATAAGGCCGGATATCCCTGCAGTGACTTGAATGCAGGCTCGTCTTGCATCTCCCAAGAAGAAAGGATGTCTGAATCCCCAGTGGAGACCACAGAGAAACACCTAGTTCCCCACGGCATCGCTACCGGAAGCCTCACATCCTTTGAAAACTCCAGAGGTACGCGGAGATCAGTGCCTCCAAAGGAGACGATGCCTGACTCCTCGTGAAACTTGATAGGAGTCCCAGGATTCTTGTGGCACGTGGAAAGGGACCCTTGGTCTCCCGCCTCAGCTGGAGAGGCGTTCCAATTGCCCTGCCAAGCCTCGAGGAGAATCCCGAGTTGTCCCTCGCAACAAGGCAGGAGTCCTGACGTGGCTGAACAAACACGTGGGTGGAAGGGCCATCCCCGTCGTAACTCGAGAATATACCCCAGGTTCCCGCCGCAACTCGAGAAAAACCATGAGACTTCCCCCTCGATGCGAGATGAGGCCCGATTCCCCTGTACTGCGTGCAGAGCAATTCCGTTTTGCACATCACACATGAAAGGAGCCTTGATTTCCTTGATGGCACTCCAGAGAAACCCCAAGAACACTGTTTCAAGGATAGAGGGATCCTGAGGTCACTGTAGCAACACGAAAGAACTCTGTGGACCAAAAATCAACTCGAAAAGAGAGGTTAGTCCCTGGATTCGTCTCCAGAGGAATACCACCTTACCACAAGCACCTCAAGAGGAGGCTTCTCTCAGCTCTAGGTATGTGAGAGGGACCCTGAGTTTGCGGCCTCAAGTGGAATGGACACCGCGATGCCCTGACTCGAAATAAGGCCGGATATCCCTGCAGTGACTTCAATGCAGGCTCGTCTTGCATGTCCCAGGACGAAAGGATGTCTGAATCCCCTGTGGAAAGCACAGAGAAAGACTTAGTTCCCCACCTCATCGCGACCGATAGCCTCACATCCTTTGAAAACTCCAGAGGTACGCGGAGATCAGTGCCTCCAAAGGAGACGATGCCTGACTCCTCGTGAAACTTGATAGGAGTCCCAGGATTCCTGTGGCACGTGGAAAGGGACCCTTGGTCTCCCGCCTCAGCTGGAGAGGTGTCCCAATTGCCTTGCCAAGCCTCGAGGAGAATCCCGAGTTGTGTCTCGCAACTAGGCAAGAGTCCTGACGTGGCTGAACAGACACGTGTGTGGAAGGGCCATCCCCGTCGTAACTCGAGAATATACCCCAGGTTCCCGCCGCAACTCGAGAAAAACCATGAGACTTCCCCCTCGCCGCGAGATGAGGCCCGATTCCCCTGCACTGCGTGCAGAGCAATTCTGTGTTGCACATCACACATGAAAGGAGCCTTGATTTCCTTCATGGCACTCCAGAGAAACCCCAAGAACACTGTTTCAAGGATAGAGGGATCCTGAGGTCACTGTAGCAACACGAAAGAGCTCCGTGGACCAAAAGTCAACTCGAGATGAGAGGTTAGTCCCTGGCTTCGACTCCAGAGGAATACCACCTTACCACAAGCACCTCAAGAGGAGGCTTCTCTCAGCTCTAGGTATGTGAGAGGGACCCTGAGTTTGCGGCCTCAAGTGGAATGGACACCGCGATGCCCTGACTCGAAATAAGGCCGGATATCCCTGCAGTGACTTGAATGCAGGCTCGTCTTGCATCTCCCAAGAAGAAAGGATGTCTGAATCCCCAGTGGAGACCACAGAGAAACACCTAGTTCCCCACGGCATCGCTACCGGAAGCCTCACATCCTTTGAAAACTCCAGAGGTACGCGGAGATCAGTGCCTCCAAAGGAGACGATGCCTGACTCCTCGTGAAACTTGATAGGAGTCCCAGGATTCTTGTGGCACGTGGAAAGGGACCCTTGGTCTCCCGCCTCAGCTGGAGAGGCGTTCCAATTGCCCTGCCAAGCCTCGAGGAGAATCCCGAGTTGTCCCTCGCAACTAGGCAGGAGTCCTGACGTGGCTGAACAAACACGTGGGTGGAAGGGCCATCCCCGTCGTAACTCGAGAATATAACACAGGTTCCCGCCGCAACTCGAGAAAAACCATGAGACTTCCCCCTCGATGCGAGATGAGGCCCGATTCGCCTGTACTGCGTGCAGAGCAATTCCGTCTTGCACATCACACATGAAAGGAGCCTTGATTTCCTTGATGGCACTCCAGAGAAACCCCAAGAACACTGTTTCAAGGCTAGAGGGATCCTGAGGTCACTGTAGCAACACGAAAGAACTCTGTGGACCAAAAATCAACTCGAAAAGAGAGGTTAGTCCCTGGATTCGTCTCCAGAGGAATACCACCTTACCACAAGCACCTCAAGAGGAGGCTTCTCTCAGCTCTAGGTATGTGAGAGGGACCCTGAGTTTGCGGCCTCAAGTGGAATGGACACCGCGATGCCCTGACTCGAAATAAGGCCGGATATCCCTGCAGTGACTTCAATGCAGGCTCGTCTTGCATCTCCCAGGACGAAAGGATGTCTGAATCCCCTGTGGAAAGCACAGAGAAAGACTTAGTTCCCCACCTCATCGCGACCGGAGGCCTCACATCCTTTGAAAACTCCAGAGGTACGCGGAGATCAGTGCCTCCAAAGGAGACGATGCCTGACTCCTCGTGAAACTTGATAGGAGTCCCAGGATTCCTGTGGCACTTGGAAAGGGACACTTGGTCTCCCGCCTCAGCTGGAGAGGCGTCCCAATTGCCTTGCCAAGCCTCGAGGAGAATCCCGAGTTGTGTCTCGCAACTAGGCAAGAGTCCTGACGTGGCTGAACAAACACGTGTGTGGAAGGGCCATCCCCGTCGTAACTCGAGAATATACCCCAGGTTCCCACCGCAACTCGAGAAAAACCATGAGACTTCCCCCTCGCCGCGAGATGAGGCCCGATTCCCCTGCACTGCGTGCAGAGCAATTCCGTCTTGCACATCACACATGAAAGGAGCCTTGATTTCCTTGATGGCACTCCAGAGAAACCCCAAGAACACTGTTTCAAGGATAGAGGGATCCTGAGGTCACTGTAGCAACACGAAAGAGCTCCGTGGACCAAAAATCAACTCGAGATGAGAGCTTAGTCCCTGGCTTCGACTCCAGAGGAATACCACCTTACCACAAGCACCTCAAGAGGAGGCTTCTCTCAGCTCTAGGTATGTGAGAGGGACCCTGAGTTTGCGGCCTCAAGTGGAATGGACACCGCGATGCCCTGACTCGAAATAAGGCCGGATATCCCTGCAGTGACTGGAATGCAGGCTTGTCTTGCATCTCCCATGACGAAAGGGTGTCTGAATCCCCTGTGGAGACCGCAGAGAAACACCTAGTTCCCCACCTCATCGCGACCGGAGGCCTCACATCCTTTGAAAACTCCAGAGGTACGCGGAGATCAGTGCCTCCAAAGGAGACGATGCCTGACTCCTCGAGAAACTTGATAGGAGTCCCAGGATTCTTGTGGCACGTGGAAAGGGACCCTTGGTCTCCCGCCTCAGCTGGAGAGGCGTTCCAATTGCCCTGTCAAGCCTCGAGGAGAATCCCGAGTTGTCCCTCGCAAGTAGGCAGGAGTCCTGACGTGGCTGAACAAACACGTGGGTGGAAGGGCCATCCCCGTCGTAACTCGAGAATATACCACAGGTTCCCGCCGCAACTCGAGAAAAACCATGAGACTTCCCCCTCGATGCGAGATGAGGCCCGATTCCCCTGTACTGCGTGCAGAGCAATTCCGTCTTGCATATCACACATGAAAGGAGCCTTGATTTCCTTGATGGCACTCCAGAGAAACCCCAAGAACACTGTTTCAAGGCTAGAGGGATCCTGAGGTCACTGTAGCAACACGAAAGAACTCTGTGGACCAAAAATCAACTCGAAAAGAGAGGTTAGTCCCTGGATTCGTCTCCAGAGGAATACCACCTTACCACAAGCACCTCAAGAGGAGGCTTCTCTCAGCTCTTGGTATGTGAGAGGGACCCTGAGTTTGCGGCCTCAAGTGGAATGGACACCGCGATGCCCTGACTCGAAATAAGGCCGGATGTCCCTGCAGTGACTTCAATGCAGGCTCGTCTTGCATCTCCCAGAACGAAAGGATGTCTGAATCCCCTGTGGAAAGCACAGAGAAAGACTTAGTTCCCCACCTCATCGCGACCAGAGGCCTCACATCCTTTGAAAACTCCAGAGGTACGCGGAGATCAGTGCCTCCAAAGGAGACGATGCCTGACTCCTCGTGAAACTTGATAGGAGTCCCAGGATTCCTGTGGCACGTGGAAAGGGACCCTTGGTCTCCCGCCTCAGCTGGAGAGGCGTCCCAATTGCCTTGCCAAGCCTCGAGGAGAATCCCGAGTTGTGTCTCGCAACTAGGCAAGAGTCCTGACGTGGCTGAACAAACACGTGTGTGGAAGGGCCATCCCCGTCGTAACTCGAGAATATACCCCAGGTTCCCACCGCAACTCGAGAAAAACCATGAGACTTCCCCCTCGCCGCGAGATGAGGCCCGATTCCCCTGCACTGCGTGCAGAGCAATTCCGTCTTGCACATCACACATGAAAGGAGCCTTGATTTCCTTGATGGCACTCCAGAGAAACCCCAAGAACACTGTTTCAAGGCTAGAGGGATCCTGAGGTCACTGTAGCAACACGAAAGAACTCTGTGGACCAAAAATCAACTCGAAAAGAGAGGTTAGTCCCTGGCTTCGACTCCAGAGGAATACCACCTTACCACAAGCACCTCAAGAGGAGGCTTCTCTCAGCTCTAGGTATGTGAGAGGGACCCTGAGTTTGCGGCCTCAAGTGGAATGGACACCGCGATGCCCTGACGCGAAATAAGGCTGGATATCCCTGCAGTGACTTGAATGCAGGCTCGTCTTGCATCTCCCAAGATGAAAGGATGTCTGAATCCCCTGTGGAGACCACAGAGAAAGACCTAGTTCCCCACCTCATCGCGACCGGAGGCCTCACATCCTTTGAAAACTCCAGAGGTACGCGGAGATCAGTGCCTCCAAAGGAGACGATGCCTGACTCCTCGTGAAACTTGATAGGAGTCCCAGGATTCCTGTGGCACGTGGAAATGGACCCTTGGTCTCCCGCCTCAGCTGGAGAGGCGTCCCAATTGCCTTGCCAAGCCTCGAGGAGAATCCCGAGTTGTGTCTTGCAACTAGGCAAGAGCCCTGACGTGGCTGAACAAACACGTGTGTGGAAGGGCCATCCCCGTCGTAACTCGAGAATATACCCCAGGTTCCCGCCGCAACTCGAGAAAAACCATGAGACTTCCCCCTCGCCGCGAGATGAGGCCCGATTCCCCTGCACTGCGTGCAGAGCAATTCTGTGTTGCACATCACACATGAAAGGAGCCTTGATTTCTTTCATGGCACTCCAGAGAAACCCCAAGAACACTGTTTCAAGGCTAGAGGGATCCTGAGGTCACTGTAGCAACACGAAAGAGCTCCGTGGACCAAAAATCAACTCGAGATGAGAGGTTAGTCCCTGGCTTCGACTCCAGAGGAATACCACCTTACCACAAGCACGTCAAGAGGAGGCTTCTCTCAGCTCTAGGTATGTGAGAGGGACCCTGAGTTTGCGGCCTCAAGTGGAATGGACACCGCGATGCCCTGACTCGAAATAAGGCCGGATATCCCTGCAGTGACTGGAATGCAGGCTTGTCTTGCATCTCCCAAGACGAAAGGGTGTCTGAATCCCCTGTGGAGACCACAGAGAAAGACCTAGTTCCCCACCTCATCGCGACAGGAGGCCTCAAATCCTTTGAAAACTCCAGAGGTATGTGGAGATCAGTGCCTCCAAAGGAGACGATGCCTGACTCCTCGTGAAACTTGATAGGAGACCCAGGATTCCTGTGGCACGTGGAAAGGGACCCTTGGTCTCCCGTCTCAGCTGGAGAGGCGTCCCAATTGCCCTGCAAAGCCTCGAGGAGAATCCCAGTTGTCCCTCGCAAGTAGGCAGGAGTCCTGACATGGCTGAACACACAGGAGTGTGGAAGGGCCATCCCCGTCGTAACTTGAGAATATACCCCAGGTTCCCGCCGCAACTCGAGAAAAACCATGAGACTTCCCCCTCGCCGCGAGATGAGGCCCGATTCCCCTGCACTGCGTGCAGAGCAATTCCGTGTTGCACATCACACATGAAAGGAGCCTTTATTTCCTTGATGGCACTCCAGAGAAACCCCAAGAACACTGTTTCAAGGCTAGAGGGATCCTGAGGTCACTGTGGCAACACGAAAGAGCTCCGTGGACCAAGAATCAACACGAGATGAGAGGTTAGTCCCTGGCTTCGACTCCTGAGGAATACCACCTTACCACAAGCACCTCAAGAGGAGGCTTCTCTCAGCTCTAGGTATGTGAAAGGGATCCTGAGTTTGCGGCCTCAAATGGATTGGACACCGCGATGCCCTGACTCGAAATAAGGCCGGATATCCCTGCAGTGACTTGAATGCAGGCTCGTCTTGCATCTCCCAAGAAGAAAGGATGTCTGAATCCCCTGTGGAGACCACAGAGAAAGACCTAGTTCGCCACCTCATCGCGACCGGAGTCCTCACATCCTTTGAAAACTCCAGAGGTACGCGGAGATCAGTGCCTCCAAAGGAGACGATGCCTGACTCCTCGTGAAACTTGATAGGAGTCCCAAGATTCTTGTGGCAAGTGGAAAGGGACCCTAGGTCTCCCGCCTCAGCTGGAGAGGCGTTCCAATTGCCCTGCCAAGCCTCGAGGAGAATCCCGAGTTGTCCCTTGCAACTAGGCAGGAGTCCTGACGTCGCTGAAGAAACACGTGGGTGTAAGGGCCATCCCCGTCGTAACTCGAGAATATACCCCAGGTTCCCGCCGCAACTCGAGAAAAACCATGAGACTTCCCCCTCGCCACGAGATGAGGCCCGATTCCCCTGCACTGCGTGCAGAGCAATTCCGTGTTGCACATCACACATGAAAGGAGCCTTGATTTCCTTGATGGCACTCCAGAGAAACCCCAAGAACACTGTTTCAAGGATAGAGGGATCCTGAGGTCACTGTAGCAACACGAAAGAGCCCCGTGGACCAAAAATCAACTCGAGATGAGAGGTTAGTCCCTGGCTTCGACTCCAGAGAAATACCACCTTACCACAAGCACCTCAAGAGGAGGCTTCTCTCAGCTCTAGGTATGTGAGAGGGACCCTGAGTTTGCGGCCTGAAGTGGAATGGACACCGCGAAGCCCTGACGCGAAATAAGGCTGCATATCCCTGCAGTGACTTGAATGCAGGCTCGTCTTGCATCTCCCAAGATGAAAGGATGTCTGAATCCCCTGTGGAGACCACAGAGAAAGACCTAGTTCCCCACCTCATCGCGACCGGAGGCCTCACATCCTTTGAAAACTCCAGAGGTACACGGAGATCAGTGCCTCCAAAGGAGCCGATGCCTGACTCCTCGAGAAACTTGATAGGAGTCCCAGGATTCCTGTGGCACGTGGAAAGGGACCCTTGGTCTCCCGCCTCAGCTGGAGAGGCGTCCCAATTGCCTTGCCAAGCCTCGAGGAGAATCCCGAGTTGTCCCTCGCAACTAGGCAAGAGTCCTGACGTGGCTGAACACACACGTGTGTGGAAGGGCCATCCCCGTCGTAACTCGAGAATTTACCTCAGGTTCCCGCCGCAACTCGAGAAAAACCATGAGACTTCCCCCTCGCCGCGAGATGAGGCCCGATTCCCCTGCACTGCGTGCAGAGCAATTCCGTGTTGCACATCACACATGAAAGGAGCCTTGATTTCCTTCATGGCACTCCAGAGAAACCCCAAGAACACTGTTTCAAGGCTAGAGGGATCCTGAGGTCACTGTAGCAACACGAAAGAGCTCCGTGGACCAAGAATCAACACGAGATGAGAGGTTAGTCCCTGGCTTCGACTCCTGAGGAATACCACCTTACCACAAGCACCTCAAGAGGAGGCTTCTCTCAGCTCTAGGTATGTGAGAGGGATCCTGAGTTTGCGGCCTCAAGTGGAATGGACACCGTGATGCCCTGACTCGAAATAAGGCCGTATATCCCGGCAGTGACTTGAATGCAGGCTCGTCTTGCATCTCCCAAGAAGAAAGGATGTCTGAATCCCCTGTGGAGACCACAGAGAAAGACCTAGTTCCCCACCTCATCGCGAGCGCAGGCCTCACATCCTTTGAAAACTCCAGAGGTACGCGGAGATCAGTGCCTCCAAAGGAGACGATGCCTGACTTCTCGTGAAACGTGATAGGAGTCCCAGGATTCTTGTGGTACGTTGAAAGGGACCCTTGGTCTCCCGCCTCAGCTGGAGAGGCGTTCCAATTGCCCTGCCAAGCCTCGAGGAGAATCCCGAGTTGTCCCTCGCAACTAGGCAGGAGTCCTGACGTGGCTGAACAAACACGTGGGTGGAAGGGCCATCCCCGTCGTAACTCGAGAATATACCCCAGGTTCCCGCCGCAACTCGAGAAAAACCATGAGACTTCCCCCTCGATGCGAGATGAGGCCCGATTCCCCTGTACTGCGTGCAGAGCAATTCCGTCTTGCACATCACACATGAAAGGAGCCTTGATTTCCTTGATGGCACTCCAGAGAAACCCCAAGAACACTGTTTCAAGGCTAGAGGGATCCTGAGGTCACTGTAGCAACACGAAAGAACTCTGTGGACCAAAAATCAACTCGAAAAGAGAGGTTAGTCCCTGGATTCGTCTCCAGAGGAATACCACCTTACCACAAGCACCTCAAGAGGAGGCTTCTCTCAGCTCTAGGTATGTGAGAGGGACCCTGAGTTTGCGGCCTCAAGTGGAATGGACACCGCGAAGCCCTGACGCGAAATAAGGCTGGATATCCCTGCAGTGACTTGAATGCAGGCTCGTCTTGCATCTCCCAAGATGAAAGGATGTCTGAATCCCCTGTGGAGACCACAGAGAAAGACCTAGTTCCCCACCTCATCGCGACCGGAGGCCTCACATCCTTTGAAAACTCCAGAGGTACACGGAGATCAGTGCCTCCAAAGGAGACGATGCCTGACTCCTCGAGAAACTTGATAGGAGTCCCAGGATTCCTGTGGCACGTGGAAAGGGACACTTGGTCTCCCGCCTCAGCTGGAGAGGCCTCCCAATTGCCTTGCCAAGCCTCGAGGAGAATCCCGAGTTGTGTCTCGCAACTAGGCAAGAGTCCTGACGTGGCTGAACAAACACGTGTGTGGAAGGGCCATCCCCGTCGTAACTCGAGAATATACCCCAGGTTCCCGCCGCAACTCGAGAAAAACCATGAGACTTCCCCCTCGCCGCGAGATGAGGCCCGATTCCCCTGCACTGCGTGCAGAGCAATTCTGTGTTGCACATCACACATGAAAGGAACCTTGATTTCCTTGATGGCACTCCAGAGAAACCCCAAGAACACTGTTTCAAGGCTAGAGGGATCCTGAGGTCACTGTAGCAACACGAAAGAGCTCCGTGGACCAAAAATCAACTCGAGATGAGAGGTTAGTCCCTGGCTTCGACTCCAGAGGAATACCACCTTACCACAAGCACCTCAAGAGGAGGCTTCTCTCAGCTCTAGGTATGTGAGAGGGACCCTGAGTTTGCGGCCTCAAGTGGAATGGACACCGCGATGCCCTGACTCGAAATAAGGCCGGATATCCCTGCAGTGACTGGAATGCAGTCTCGTCTTGCATCTCCCAAGACGAAAGGGTGTCTGAATCCCCTGTGGAGACCACAGAGAAAGACCTAGTTCCCCACCTCATCGCGACAGGAGGCCTCAAATCCTTTGAAAACTCCAGAGGTATGCGGAGATCAGTGCCTCCAAAGGAGACGATGCCTGACTCCTCGTGAAACTTGATAGGAGACCCAGGATTCCTGTGGCACGTGGAAAGGGACCCTTGGTCTCCCGCCTCAGCTGGAGAGGCGTCCCAATTGCCCTGCAAAGCCTCGAGGAGAATCCCGAGTTGTCCCTCGCAACTAGGCAGGAGTCCTGACATGGCTGAAAACACACGTGTGTGGAAGGGCCATCCCCGTCGTAACTCGAGAATATACCTCAGGTTCCCGCCGCAACTCGAGAAAAACCATGAGACTTCCCCCTCGCCGCGAGATGAGGCCCGATTCCCCTGCACTGCATGCAGAGCAATTCCGTTTTGCACATCACACATGAAAGGAGCCTTGATTTCCTTCATGGCACTCCAGAGAAACCCCAAGAACACTGTTTCAAGGCTAGAGGCATCCTGAGGTCACTGTAGCAACACGAAAGATCTCCGTGGACCAAGAATCAACACGAGATGAGAGGTTAGTCCCTGGCTTCGACTACTGAGGAATACCACCTTACCACAAGCACCTCAAGAGGAGGCTTCTCTCAGCTCTAGGTATGTGAGAGGGATCCTGAGTTTGCGGCCTCAAGTGGAATGGACACCGTGATGCCCTGACTCGAAATAAGGCCGTATATCCCGGCAGTGACTTGAATGCAGGCTCGTCTTGCATCTCCCAAGAAGAAAGGATGTATGAATCCCCTGTGGAGACCACAGAGAAAGACCTAGTTCCCCACCTCATCGCGACCGCAGGCCTCACATCCTTTGAAAACTCCAGAGGTACGCGGAGATCAGTGCCTCCAAAGGAGACGATGCCTGACTTCTCGTGAAACTTGATAGGAGTCCCAGGATTCTTGTGGTACGTAGAAAGGGACCCTTGGTCTCCCGTCTCAGCTGGAGAGGCGTTCCAATTGCCCTGCCACGCCTCGAGGAGAATCCCGAGTTGTCCCTCGCAACTAGGCAGGAGTCCTGACGTGGCTGAAGAAACACGTGGGTGGAAGGGCCATCCCCGTCGTAACTCGAGAATATACCCCAGGTTCCCGCCGCAACTCGAGAAAAACCATGAGACTTCCCCCTCGATGCGAGATGAGGCCCGATTCCCCTGTACTGCGTGCAGAGCAATTCCGTCTTGCACATCACACATGAAAGGAGCCTTGATTTCCTTGATGGCACTCCAGAGAAACCCCAAGAACACTGTTTCAAGGATAGAGGGATCCTGAAGTCACTGTAGCAACACGAAAGAACTCTGTGGACCAAAAATCAACTCGAAAAGAGAGGTTAGTCCCTGGATTCGTCTCCAGAGGAATACCACCTTACCACAAGCACCTCAAGAGGAGGCTTCTCTCAGCTCTAAGTATGTGAGAGGGACCCTGAGTTTGCGGCCTCAAGTGGAATGGACACCGCGATACCCTGACGTGAAATAATGCTGGATATCCCTGCAGTGACTTGAATGCAGGCTCGTCTTGCATCTCCCAAGATGAAAGGATGTCTGAATCCCCTTTGGAGACCACAGAGAAAGACCTAGTTCCCCACCTCATCGCGACCGGAGGCCTCACATCCTTTGAAAACTCCCGAGGTACGCGGAGATCAGTGCCTCCAAAGGAGACGATGCCTGACTCCTCGTGAAACTTGATAGGAGTCCCAGGATTCCTGTGGCACGTGGAAAGGGACCCTTGGTCTCCCGCCTCAGCTGGAGAGGCGTCCGAATTGCCTTGCCAAGCCTCGAGGAGAATCCCGAGTTGTGTCTCGCAACTAGGCAAGAGTCCTGATGTGGCTGAACAAACACGTGTGTGTAAAGGCCATCCCCGTCGTAACTCGAGAATATACCCCAGGTTCCCGCCGCAACTCGAGAAAAACCATGAGACTTCCCCCTCGCCGCGAGATGAGGCCCGATTCCCCTGCACTGCGTGCAGAGCAATTCTGTGTTGCACATCACACATGAAAGGAGCCTTGATTTCCTTGATGGCACTTCAGAGAAACCCCAAGAACACTGTTTCAAGGCTAGAGGGATCCTGAGGTCACTGTAGCAACACGAAAGAGCTCCGTGGACCAAAAACCAACTCGAGATGAGAGGTTAGTCCCTGGCTTCGACTCCAGAGGAATACAACCTTACCACAAGGACCTCAAGAGGAGGCTTCTCTCAGCTCTAGGTATGTGAGAGGGACCCTGAGTTTGCGGCCTCAAGTGGAATGGACACCGCGATGCCCTGACTCGAAATAAGGCCGGATATGCCTGCAGTGACTGGAATGCAGGCTTGTCTTGCATCTCGCAAGACGAAAGGGTGTCTGAATCCCCTGTGGAGACGACAGAGAAAGACCTAGTTCCCCACCTCATCGCGACAGGAGGCCTCAAATCCTTTGAAAACTCCAGAGTTATGTGGAGATCAGTGCCTCCAAAGGAGACGATGCCTGATCCTCGTGAAACTTGATAGGAGACCCAGGATTCCTGTGGCACGTGGAAAGGGACCCTTGGTCTCCCGTCTCAGCTGGAGAGGCGTTCCAATTGCCCTGCAAAGCCTCGAGGAGAATCCCGAGTTGTCCCCCTCAAGTAGGCAGGGTTCCTGACATGGCTGAACACACAGGAGTGTGGAAGGGCCATCCCCGTCTTAACTCGAGAATATACCCCAGGTTCCCGCCGCAACTCGAGAAAAACCATGAGACTTCCCCCTCGCCGCGAGATGAGGCCCGATTCCCCTGCACTGCGGGCAGAGCAATTCCGTGTTGCACATCACACATGAAAGGAGCCTGGATTTCCTTGATGGCACTCCAGAGAATCCCCAAGAACACTGTTTCAAGGCTAGAGGGATCCTGAGGTCACTGTAGCAACACGAAAGAGCTCCGTGGGCCAAAAATCAACTCGAGATGAGAGGTTAGTCCCTGACTTCGACTCCAGAGGAATACCACCTTACCACAAACACCTCAAGAGGAGGCTTCTCTCAGCTCTAGGTATGTGAGAGGGACCCTGAGTTTGCGGCCTCAAGTGGAATGGACACCGCGATGCCCTGACGCGAAATAAGGCCGGATATACCTCCAGTGACTTGAATGCAGGCTCGTCTTGCATCTCCCAAGATGAAAGGATGTCTGAATCCCCTGTGGAGACCACAGAGAAACACCTAGTTCCCCACGTCATCGCTACCGGAGGCCTCACATCCTTTGAAAACTCCAGAGGTACGCGGAGATCAGTGCCTCCAAAGGAGACGATGCCTGACTCCTCGTGAAACTTGATAGGATTCCCAGGATTCTTGTGGCACGTGGAAAGGGACCCTTGGTCTCCCGCCTCAGCTGGAGAGGCATTCCAATTGCCGTGCCAAGCCTCGAGGAGAATCCCGAGTTGTCCCTCGCAACTAGGCAGGAGTCCTGACGTGGCTGAACAAACACGTGTGTGGAAGGGCCATCCCCGTCGTAACTCGAGAATATACCCCAGGTTCCCGCCGCTACTCGAGAAAAACCATGAGACTTCCCCCTCGATGCGAGATGAGGCCCGATTCCCCTGTACTGCGTGCAGAGCAATTCCGTCTTGCACATTACACATGAAAGGAGCCTTGATTTCCTTGATGGCACTCCAGAGAAACCCCAAGAACACTGTTTCAAGGCTAGAGGGATCCTGAGGTCACTGTAGCAACACGAAAGAACTCTGTGGACCAAAAATCAACTTGAAAAGAGAGGTTAGTCCCTGGATTCGTCTCCAGAGGAATATCACCTTACCACAAGCACCTCAAGAGGAGGCTTCTCTCAGCTCTAGGTATGTGAGAGGGACCCTGAGTTTGCGGCCTCAGGTGGAATGGACACCAAGATGCCCTGACTCGAAATAAGGCCGGATATCCCTGCAGTGACTTCAATGCAGGCTCGTCTTGCATGTCCCAGGACGAAAGGATGTCTGAATCCCCTGTGGAAAGCACAGAGAAAGACTTAGTTCCCCACCTCATCGCGACCGATAGCCTCACATCCTTTGAAAACTCCAGAGGTACGCGGAGATCAGTGCCTCCAGAGGAGACGATGCCTGACTCCTCGTGAAAATTGATAGGAGTCCCAGGATTCCTGTGGCACTTGGAAAGGGACACTTGGTCTCCCGCTTCAGCTGGAGAGGCGTCCCAATTGCCCTGCCAAGCCTCGAGGAGAATCCAGAGTTGTCCCTCGCAACTAGGCAGGAGTCCTGAGGTCGCTGAAGAAACACGTGGGTGGAAGGGCCATCCCCGTCGTAACTCGAGAATATACCCCAGGTTACCGCCGCAACTCGAGAAAAACCATGAGACTTCCCCCTCGCCGCGAGATGAGGCCCGATTCCCCTGCACTGCGTGCAGAGCAATTCCGTGTTGCACATCACACATGAAAGGAGCCTTGATTTCCTTGATGGCACTCCAGAGAAACCCCAAGAACACTGTTTCAAGGCTAGAGGGATCCTGAGGTCACTGTAGCAACACGAAAGAGCTCCGTGGGCCAAAAATCAACTCGAGATGAGAGGTTAGTCCCTGGCTTCGACTCCAGAGGAATACCACCTTACCACAAGCACCTCAAGAGGAGGCTTCTCTCAGCTCTAGGTATGTGAGAGGGACCCTGAGTTTGCGGCCTCAAGTGGAATGGACACCGCGATGCCCTGACGCGAAATAAGGCTGGATATCCCTGTAGTGACTTGAATGCAGGCTCGTCTTGCATCTCCCAAGATGAAAGGATGTCTGAATCCCCTGTGGAGACCACAGAGAAAGACCTAGTTCCCCACCTCATCGCGACCGGAGGCCTCACATCCTTTGAAAACTCCAGAGGTACGCGGAGATCAGTGCCTCCAAAGGAGACGATGCCTGACTCCTCGAGAAACTTGATAGGAGTCCCAGGATTCCTGTGGCACGTGGAAAGGGACCCTTGGTCTCCCGCCTCAGCTGGAGAGGCGTTCCAATTGCCTTGCCAAACCTCGAGGAGAATCCCGAGTTGTGTCTCGCAACTAGGCAAGAGTCCTGACGTGGCTGAACAAACACGTGTGTGGAACGGCCATCCCCGTCGTAACTCGAGAATATACCCCAGGTTCCCGCCGCAACTCGAGAAAAACATGAGACTTCCCCCTCGCCGCGAGATGAGGCCCGATTCCCCTGCACTGCGTGCAGAGCAATTCTGTGTTGCACATCACACATGAAAGGAGCCTTGATTTCCTTGATGGCACTCCAGAGAAACCCCAAGAACACTGTTTCAAGGCTAGAGGGATCCTGAGGTCATTGTAGCAACACGAAAGAGCTCCGTGGACCAAAAACCAACTCGAGATGAGAGGTTCGTCCCTGGCTTCGACTCCAGAGGAATACCACCTTACCACAAGCACCTCAAGAGGAGGCTTCTCTCAGCTCTAGGTATGTGAGAGGGATCCTGAGTTTGCGGCCTCAAGTAGAATGAACACCGCGATGCCCTGACTCGAAAAAAGGCCGGATATCCCTGCAGTGACTGGAATGCAGGCTTGTCTTGCATCTCCGAAGACGAAAGGGTGTCTGAATCCACTGTGGAGACCACAGAGAAAGACCTAGTTCCCCACCTCATCGCGACCGGAGGCCTCACATCCTTTGAAAACTCCAGAGGTACGCGGAGATAAGTGCCTCCAAAGGAGACGATGCCTGACTACTCGTGAAACTTGATAGGAGTCCCAGGATTCTTGTGGCACGTGGAAAGGGATACTTGGTCTCCCGCCTCAGCTGGAGAGGCGTTCCAATTGCCCTGCCAAGCCTCGAGGAGAATCCCGAGTTATCCCTTGCAATTAGGCAGGAGTCCTGACATGGCTGAACAAACACGTGGGTGGAAGGGCCATCCCCATCGTAACTCGAGAATATACCCCAGGTTCCCGCCGCAACTCGAGAAAAACCATGAGACTTCCCCCTCGATGCGAGATGAGGCCCGATTCCCCTGTACTGCGTGCAGAGCAATTCCGTCTTGCACATCACACATGAAAGGAGCCTTGATTTCCTTGATGGCACTCCAGAGAAACCCCAAGAACACTGTTTCAAGGATAGAGGGATCCTGAGGTCACTGTAGCAACACGAAAGAACTCTGTGGACCAAAAATCAACTCGAAAAGAGAGGTTAGTCCCTGGATTCGACTCCAGAGGAATACCACCTTACCACAAGCACCTCAAGAGGAGGCTTCTCTCAGCTCTAGGTATGTGAGAGGGACCCTGAGTTTGCGGCCTCAAGTGGAATGGACACCGCGATGCACTGACTCGAAATAAGGCCGGATATCCCTGCAGTGACTGGAATGCAGGCTCGTCTTGCATCTCCCAGGACGAAAGGATGTCTGAATCCCCTGTGGAAAGCACAGAGAAAGACTTAGTTCCCCACCTCATCGCGACCGATCGCCTCACATCCTTTGAAAACTCCAGAGGTACGCGGAGATCAGTGCCTCCAAAGGAGACGATGCCTGACTCCTCGTGAAACTTGATAGGAGTCCCAGGATTCCTGTGGCACTTGGAAAGGGACACTTGGTCTCCCGCCTCAGCTGGAGAGGCGTCCCAATTGCCCTGCCAAGCCTCGAGGAGAATCCAGAGTAGTCCCTCGCAACTAGGCAGGAGTCCTGACGTCGCTGAACAAACACGTGTGTGGAAGGGCCATCCCCGTCGTAACTCGAGAATATACCCCAGGTTCCCGCCGCAACTCGAGAAAAACCATGAGACTTCCCCCTCGCCGCGAGATGAGGCCCGATTCCCCTGCACTGCGTGCAGAGCAATTCCGTGTTGCACATCACACATGAAAGGAGCCTTGATTTCCTTGATGGCACTCCAGAGAAACCCCAAGAACACTGTTTCAAGGCTAGAGGGATCCTGAGGTCACTGTAGCAACACGAAAGAGCTCCGTGGGCCAAAAATCAACTCGAGATGAGAGGTTAGTCCCTGGCTTCGACTCCAGAGGAATACCACCTTACCACAAGCACCTCAAGAGGAGGCTTCTCTCAGCTCTAGGTATGTGAGAGGGACCCTGAGTGTGCGGCCTCAAGTGGAATGGACACCGCGATGCCCTGACGCGAAATAAGGCTGGATATCCCTGCAGTGACTTGAATGCAGGCTCTTCTTGCATCTCCCAAGATGAAAGGATGTCTGAATCCCCTGTGGAGACCACAGAGAAAGACCTAGTTCCCCACCTCATCGCGACCGGAGGCCTCACATCCTTTGAAAACTCCAGAGGTACGCGGAGATCAGTGCCTCCAAAGGAGACGATGCCTGACTCCTCGTGAAACTTGATAGGAGTCCCAGGATTCCTGTGGCACGTGGAAAGGGACCCTTGGTCTCCCGCCTCAGCTGGAGAGGCGTCCCAATTGCCTTGCCAAGCCTCGAGGAGAATCCCGAGTTGTGTCTCGCAACTAGGCAAGAGTCCTGACGTGGCTGAACAAACACGTGTGTGGAAGGGCCATCCCCGTCGTAACTCGAGAATATACCCCAGGTTCCCGCCGCAACTCGAGAAAAACCATGAGACTTCCCCCTCGATGCGAGATGAGGCCCGATTCCCCTGTACTGCGTGCAGAGCAATTCCGTCCTGCACATCACACATGAAAGGAGCCTTGATTTCCTTGATGGCACTCCAGAGAAACCCCAAGAACACTGTTTCAAGGATAGAGGGATCCTGAGGTCACTGTAGCAACACGAAAGAAATCTGTGGACCAAAAATCAACTCGAAAAGACAGGTTAGTCCCTGGATTCGTCTCCAGAGGAATACCACCTTACCACAAGCACCTCAAGAGGAGGCTTCTCTCAGCTCTAGGTATGTGAGAGGGACCCTGAGTTTGGGGCCTCAAGTGGAATGGACACCGCAATGCCCTGACTCGAAATAAGGCCTGATATCCCTGCAGTGACTTCAATGCAGGCTCGTCTTGCATCTCCCAGGACGAAAGGATGTCTGAATCCCCTGTGGAAAGCACAGAGAAAGACTTAGTTCCCCACCTCATCGCGACCGATAGCCTCACATCCTTTGAAAACTCCAGAGGTACGCGGAGATCAGTGCCTCCAAAGGAGACGATGCCTGACTCCTCGTGAAACTTGATAGGAGTCCCAGGATTCCTGTGGCACTTGGAAAGGGACACTTGGTCTCCCGCCTCAGCTGGAGAGGCGTCCCAATTGCCCTGCCAAGCCTCGAGGAGAATCCAGAGTTGTCCCTCGCCACTAGGCAGGAGTCCTGACGTCGCTGAAGAAACACGTGGGTGGAAGGGCCATCCCCGTCGTAACTCGAGAATATACCCCAGTTTCCCGCCGCAACTCGAGAAAAACCATGAGACTTCCCCCTCGCCGCGAGATGAGGCCCGATTCCCCTGCACTGCGTGCAGAGCAATTCCGTGTTGCACATCACACATGAAAGGAGCCTTGATTTCCTTGATGGCACTCCAGAGAAACCCCAAGAATACTGTTTCAAGGATAGAGGGATCCTGAGGTCACTGTAGCAACACGAAAGAGCTCCGTGGGCCAAAAATCAACTCGAGATGAGAGGTTAGTCCCTGGCTTCGACTCCAGAGGAATACCACCTTACCACAAGCACCTCAAGAGGAGGCTTCTCTCAGCTCTAGGTATGTGAGAGGGACCCTGAGTGTGCGGCCTCAAGTGGAATGGACACCGCGATGCCCTGACGCGAAATAAGGCTGGATATCCCTGCAGTGACTTGAATGCAGGCTCGTCTTGCATCTCCCAAGATGAAAGGATGTCTGAATCCCCTGTGGAGACCACAGAGAAAGACCTAGTTCCCCACCTCATCGCGACCGGAGGCCTAACATCCTTTGAAAACTCCAGAGGTACGCGGAGATCAGTGCCTCCAAAGGAGACGATGCCTGACTCCTCGTGAAACTTGATAGGAGTCCCAGGATTCCTGTGGCACGTGGAAAGGGACCCTTAGTCTCCCGCCTCAGCTGGAGAGGCGTCCCAATTGCCTTGCCAAGCCTCGAGGAGAATCCCGAGTTGTGTCTCGCAACTAGGCAAGAGTCCTGACATGGCTGAACACACACGTGTGTGGAAGGGCCATCCCCGTCGTAACTCGAGAATATACCCCAGGTTCCCGCCGCAACTCGAGAAAAACCATGAGACTTCCCCCTCGCCGCGAGATGAGGCCCGATTCCCCTGCACTGCGTGCAGAGCAATTCCGTGTTGCACATCACACATGAAAGGAGCCTTGATTTCCTTCATGGCACTCCAGAGAAACCCCAAGAACACTGTTTCAAGGCTAGAGGGATCCTGAGGTCACTGTAGCAACACGAAAGAGCTCCGTGGACCAAGAATCAACACGAGATGGGAGGTTAGTCCCTGGCTTCGACTCCTGAGGAATACCACCTTACCACAAGCACCTCAAGAGGAGGCTTCTCTCAGCTCTAGGTATGTGAGAGGGATCCTGAGTTTGCGGCCTCAAGTGGAATGGACACCGCGATGCCCTGACTCGAAATAAGGCCGGATATCCCTGCAGTGACTGGAATGCAGGCTCGTCTTGCATCTCCCAGGACGAAAGGATGTCTGAATCCCCTGTGGAGACCACAGAGAAAGACCTAGTTCCCCACCTCATCGCGACCGGAGGCCTCACATTCTTTGAAAACTCCAGAGGTACGCGGAGATCAGTGCCTCCAAAGGAGACGATGCCTGACTCCTCGTGAAACTTGATAGGAGTCCCAGGATTCCTGTGGCATGTGGAAAGGGACCCTTGGTCTCCCGCCTCAGCTGGAGAGGCGTCCCAATTGCCTTGCCAAGCCTCGAGGAGAATCCCGAGTTGTGTCTCGCAACTAGGCAAGACTCCTGACGTGGCTGAACAAAAAAGTGTGTGGAAGGGCCATCCCCGTCGTAACTCGAGAATATACCCCAGGTTCCCGCCACAACTCGAGAAAAACCATGAGACTTCCCCCTCGCCGCGAGATGAGGCCCGATTCCCCTGCACTGCATGCAGAGCAATTCTGTGTGGCACATCACACATGAAAGGAGCCTTGATTTCCTTGATGGCACTCCAGAGAAACCCCAAGAACACTGTTTCAAGGCTAGAGGGATCCTGAGGTCACTGTAGCAACACGAAAGAGCTCCGTGGGCCAAAAATCAACTCGAGATGAGAGGTTCGTCCCTGGCTTCGACTCCAGAGGAATACCACCTTACCACAAGCACCTCAAGAGGAGGCTTCTCTCAGCTCTAGGTATGTGAGAGGGACCCTGAGTTTGCGGCCTCAAGTGGAATGGACACCGCGATGCCCTGACTCGAAATAAGCCCGGATATCCCTGCAGTGACTGGAATGCAGGCTCGTCTTGCATCTCCCAGGACGAAAGGATGTCTGAATCCCCTGTGGAGACCACAGAGAAAGACCTAGTTCCCCACCTCATCGCGACCGGAGGCCTCACATCCTTTGAAAACTCCAGAGGTACGCGGAGATCAGTGCCTCCAAAGGAGACGATGCCTGACTCCTCGTGAAACTTGATAGGAGTCCCAGGATTCCTGTGGCACGTGGAAAGGGACCCTTGGTCTCCCGCCTCAGCTGGAGAGGCGTCCCAATTGCCTTGCCAAGCCTTGAGGAGAATCCCGAGTTTTGTCTCGCAACTAGGCAAGAGTCCTGACGTGGCTGAACAAACACGTGTGTGGAAGGGCCATCCCCGTCGTAACTCGAGAATATACCCCATGTTCCCGCCGCAACTCGAGAAAAACCATGAGACTTCCCCCTCGCCGCGAGATGAGGCCGGATTCCCCTGCACTGCGTGCAGAGCAATTCTGTGTTGCACATCACACATGAAAGGAGCCTTGATTTCCTTCATGGCACTCCAGAGAAACCCCAAGAACACTGTTTCAAGGCTAGAGGGATCCTGAGGTCACTGTAGCAACACGAAAGAGCTCTGTGGACCAATAATCAACTCGAGATGAGAGGTTAGTCCCTGGCTTCGACTCCAGAGGAATACCACCTTACCACAAGCACCTCAAGAGGAGGCTTCTCTCAGCTCTAGGTATGTGAGAGGGACCCTGAGTTTGCGGCCTCAAGTGGAATGGACACCGCGATGCCCTGACTCGAAATAAGGCCGGATATCCCTGCAGTGACTGGAATGCAGGCTCCTCTTGCATCTCCCAACACGAAAGGGTGTCTGAATCCCCTGTGGAGACCACAGAGAAAGACCTAGTTCCCCACCTCATCGCGACAGGAAGCCTCAAATCCTTTGAAAACTCCAGAGGTATGCGGAGATCAGTGCCTCCAAAGGAGACGATGCCTGACTCCTCGTGAAACTTGATAGGAGACCCAGGATTCCTGTGGCACGTGGAAAGGGACCCTTGGTCTCCCGTCTCAGCTGGAGAGGCGTCCCAATTGCCCTGCAAAGCCTCGAGGAGAATCCCGAGTTGTCCCTCGCAACTAGGCAGGAGTCCTGACATGGCTGAACACACACGTGTGTGGAAGGGCCATCCCCGTCGTAACTCGAGAATATACCCCAGGTTCCCGCCGCAACTCGAGAAAAACCATGAGACTTCCCCCTCGCCGCGAGATGAGGCCCGATTCCCCTGCACTGCGTGCAGAGCAATTCCGTGTTGCACATCACACATGAAAGGAGCCTTGATTTCCTTCATGGCACTCCAGAGAAACCCCAAGAACACTGTTTCAAGGCTAGAGGGATCCTGAGGTCACTGTAGCAACACGAAAGAGCTCCGTGGACCAAGAATCAACACGAGATGAGAGGTTAGTCCCTGGCTTCGACTCCTGAGGAATACCACCTTACCACAAGCACCTCAAGAGGAGGCTTCTCTCAGCTCTAGGTATGTGAGAGGGATCCTGAGTTTACGGCCTCAAGTGGAATGGACACCGCGATGCCCTGACTCGAAATAAGGCCGGATATCCCTGCAGTGACTGGAATGCAGGCTCGTCTTGCATCTCCCAAGACGAAAGGGTGTCTGAATCCCCTGTGGAGACCACAGAGAAAGACCTAGTTCCCCACCTCATCGCGACAGGAAGCCTAAAATCCTTTGAAAACTCCAGAGGTATGCGGAGATCAGTGCCTCCAAAGGAGACGATGCCTGACTCCTCGTGAAACTTGATAGGAGACCCAGGATTCCGGTGGCACGTGGAAAGGGACCCTTGGTCTCCCGCCTCAGCTGGAGAGGCGTCCCAATTGCCTTGCCAAGCCTCGAGGAGAATCCCGAGTTGTGTCTCGCAACTAGGCAAGAGTCCTGACGTGGCTGAACAAAAAAGTGTGTGGAAGGGCCATCCCCGTCGTAACTCGAGAATATACCCCAGGTTCCCGCCACAACTCGAGAAAAACCATGAGACTTCCCCCTCGCCGCGAGATGAGGCCCGATTCCCCTGCACTGCATGCAGAGCAATTCTGTGTGGCACATCACACATGAAAGGAGCCTTGATTTCCTTGATGGCACTCCAGAGAAACCCCAAGAACACTGTTTCAAGGCTAGAGGGATCCTGAGGTCACTGTAGCAACACGAAAGAGCTCCGTGGGCCAAAAATCAACTCGAGATGAGAGGTTCGTCCCTGGCTTCGACTCCAGAGGAATACCACCTTACCACAAGCACCTCAAGAGGAGGCTTCTCTCAGCTCTAGGTATGTGAGAGGGACCCTGAGTTTGCGGCCTCAGGTGGAATGGACACCGCGATGCCCTGACTCGAAATAAGCCCGGATATCCCTGCAGTGACTGGAATGCAGGCTCGTCTTGCATCTCCCAGGACGAAAGGATGTCTGAATCCCCTGTGGAGACCACAGAGAAAGACCTAGTTCCCCACCTCATCGCGACCGGAGGCCTCACATCCTTTGAAAACTCCAGAGGTACGCGGAGATCAGTGCCTCCAAAGGAGACGATGCCTGACTCCTCGTGAAACTTGATAGGAGACCCAGGATTCCTGTGGCACGTGGAAAGGGACCCTTGGTCTCCCGTCTCAGCTGGAGAGGCGTCCCAATTGCCCTGCAAAGCCTCGAGGAGAATCCCGAGTTGTCCCTCGCAACTAGGCAGGAGTCCTGACATGGCTGAACACACACGTGTGTGGAAGGGCCATCCCCGTCGTAACTCGAGAATATACCCCAGGTTCCCGCGGCAACTCGAGAAAAACCATGAGACTTCCCCCTCGCCGCGAGATGAGGCCCGATTCCCCTGCACTGCGTGCAGAGCAATTCCGTGTTGCACATCACACATGAAAGGAGCCTTGATTTCCTCATGGCACTCCAGAGAAACCCCAAGAACACTGTTTCAAGGCTAGAGGGATCCTGAGGTCACTGTAGCAACACGAAAGAGCTCCGTGGACCAAGAATCAACACGAGATGAGAGGTTAGTCCCT
Source organism: Cervus elaphus (assembly GCF_910594005.1). Classification (NCBI taxonomy): domain Eukaryota; kingdom Metazoa; phylum Chordata; class Mammalia; order Artiodactyla; family Cervidae; genus Cervus; species Cervus elaphus. The sequence goes on along the minus strand of NC_057834.1, from coordinate 6,172,660 downwards.
GGCTTCGACTCCTGAGGAATACCACCTAACCACAAGCACCTCAAGAGGAGGCTTCTCTCAGCTCTAGGTATGTGAGAGGGATCCTGAGTTTGCGGCCTCAAGTGGAATGGACACCGTGATGCCCTGACTCGAAATAAGGCCGGATATCCCTGCAGTGACTTGAATGCAGGCTCGTCTTGCATCTCCCAAGAAGAAAGGATGTCTGAATCCCCTGTGGAGACCACAGAGAAACACCTAGTTTCCCACCTCATCGCGACTGGAGGCCTCAAATCCTTTGAAAACTCCAGAGGTACGCGGAGATCAGTGCCTCCAAAGGAGACGATGCCTGACTCCTCGTGAAACTTGATAGGAGTCCCAGGATTCTTGTGGCACGTGGAAAGGGACCCTTGGTCTCCCGCCTCAGCTGGAGAGGCGTTCCAATTGCCCTGCCAAGCCTCGAGGAGAATCCCGAGTTGTCCCTCGCAACTAGGCAGGAGTCCTGACATGGCTGAACAAACACGTGGGTGGAAGGGCCATCCCCGTCGTAACTCGAGAATATACCCCAGGTTCCCGCCGCAACTCGAGAAAAACCATGAGACTTCCCCCTCGATGCGAGATGAGGCCCGATTCCCCTGGACTGCGTGCAGAGCAATTCCGTGTTGCACATCACACATGAAAGGAGCCTTGATTTCCTTGATGGCACTCCAGAGAAACCCCAAGAACACTTTTTCAAGGATAGAGGGATCCTGAAGTCACTGTAGCAACACGAAAGAACTCTGTGGACCAAAAATCAACTCGAAAAGAGAGGTTAGTCCCTGGATTCGTCTCCAGAGGAATACCACCTTACCACAAGCACCTCATGAGGAGGCTTCTCTCAGCTCTAGGTATGTGAGAGGGACCCTGAGTTTGCGGCCTCAAGTGGAATGGACACCGCGATGCCCTGACTCGAAATAAGCCCGGATATCCCTGCAGTGACTGGAATGCAGGCTCGTCTTGCATCTCCCAGGACGAAAGGATGTCTGAATCCCCTGTGGAGACCACAGAGAAAGACCTAGTTCCCCACCTCATCGCGACCGGAGGCCTCACATCCTTTGAAAACTCCAGAGGTACGCGGAGATCAGTGCCTCCAAAGGAGACGATGCCTGACTCCTCGTGAAACTTGATAGGAGTCCCAGGATTCCTGTGGCACGTGGAAAGGGACCCTTGGTCTCCCGCCTCAGCTGGAGAGGCGTCCCAATTGCCTTGCCAAGCCTTGAGGAGAATCCCGAGTTTTGTCTCGCAACTAGGCAAGAGTCCTGACGTGGCTGAACAAACACGTGTGTGGAAGGGCCATCCCCGTCGTAACTCGAGAATATACCCCATGTTCCCGCCGCAACTCGAGAAAAACCATGAGACTTCCCCCTCGCCGCGAGATGAGGCCGGATTCCCCTGCACTGCGTGCAGAGCAATTCTGTGTTGCACATCACACATGAAAGGAGCCTTGATTTCCTTCATGGCACTCCAGAGAAACCCCAAGAACACTGTTTCAAGGCTAGAGGGATCCTGAGGTCACTGTAGCAATACGAAAGAGCTCTGTGGACCAATAATCAACTCGAGATGAGAGGTTAGTCCCTGGCTTCGACTCCAGAGGAATACCACCTTACCACAAGCACCTCAAGAGGAGGCTTCTCTCAGCTCTAGGTATGTGAGAGGGACCCTGAGTTTGCGGCCTCAAGTGGAATGGACACCGCGATGCCCTGACTCGAAATAAGGCCGGATATCCCTGCAGTGACTGGAATGCAGGCTCCTCTTGCATCTCCCAACACGAAAGGGTGTCTGAATCCCCTGTGGAGACCACAGAGAAAGACCTAGTTCCCCACCTCATCGCGACAGGAAGCCTCATATCCTTTGAAAACTCCAGAGGTATGCGGAGATCAGTGCCTCCAAAGGAGACGATGCCTGACTCCTCGTGAAACTTGATAGGAGACCCAGGATTCCTGTGGCACGTGGAAAGGGACCCTTGGTCTCCCGTCTCAGCTGGAGAGGCGTCCCAATTGCCCTGCAAAGCCTCGAGGAGAATCCCGAGTTGTCCCTCGCAACTAGGCAGGAGTCCTGACATGGCTGAACACACACGTGTGTGGAAGGGCCATCCCCGTCGTAACTCGAGAATATACCCCAGGTTCCCGCCGCAACTCGAGAAAAACCATGAGACTTCCCCCTCGCCGCGAGATGAGGCCCGATTCCCCTGCACTGCGTGCAGAGCAATTCCGTGTTGCACATCACACATGAAAGGAGCCTTGATTTCCTTCATGGCACTCCAGAGAAACCCCAAGAACACTGTTTCAAGGCTAGAGGGATCCTGAGGTCACTGTAGCAACACGAAAGAGCTCCGTGGACCAAGAATCAACACGAGATGAGAGGTCAGTCCCTGGCTTCGACTCCTGAGGAATACCACCTTACCACAAGCACCTCAAGAGGAGGCTTCTCTCAGCTCTAGGTATGTGAGAGGGATCCTGAGTTTGCGGCCTCAAGTGGAATGGACATCGCAATGCCCTGACTCGAAATAAGGCCGGATATCCCTGCAGTGACTGGAATGCAGGCTCGTCTTGCATCTCCCAAGAAGAAAGGATGTCTGAATCCCCTGTGGAGACCACAGAGAAACACCTAGTTTCCCACCTCATCGCGACTGGAGGCCTCACATCCTTTGAAAACTCCAGAGGTACGCGGAGATCAGTGCCTCCAAAGGAGACGATGCCTGACTCCTCGTGAAACTTGATAGGAGTCCCAGGATTCTTGTGGCACGTGGAAAGGGACCCTTGGTCTCCCGCCTCAGCTGGAGAGGCGTTCCAATTGCCCTGCCAAGCCTCGAGGAGAATCCCGAGTTGTCCCTCGCAACTAGGCAGGAGTCCTGACATGGCTGAACAAACACGTGGGTGGAAGGGCCATCCCCGTCGTAACTCGAGAATATACCCCAGGTTCCCGCCGCAACTCGAGAAAAACCATGAGACTTCCCCCTCGATGCGAGATGAGGCCCGATTCCCCTGGACTGCGTGCAGAGCAATTCCGTGTTGCACATCACACATGAAAGGAGCCTTGATTTCCTTGATGGCACTCCAGAGAAACCCCAAGAACACTTTTTCAAGGATAGAGGGATCCTGAAGTCACTGTAGCAACACCAAAGAACTCTGTGGACCAAAAATCAACTCGAAAAGAGAGGTTAGTCCCTGGATTCGTCTCCAGAGGAATACGACCTTACCACAAGCACCTCAAGAGGAGGCTTCTCTCAGCTCTAGGTATGTGAGAGGGACCCTGAGTTTGCGGCCTCAAGTGGAATGGACACCGCGATGCCCTGACTCGAAATAAGGCCGGATATCCCTGCAGTGACTGGAATGCAGGCTCGTCTTGCATCTCCCAGGACGAAAGGATGTCTGAATCCCCTGTGGAGACCACAGAGAAAGACCTAGTTCCCCACCTCATCGCGACCGGAGGCCTCACATTCTTTGAAAACTCCAGAGGTACGCGGAGATCAGTGCCTCCAAAGGAGACGATGCCTGACTCCTCGTGAAACTTGATAGGAGTCCCAGGATTCCTGTGGCATGTGGAAAGGGACCCTTGGTCTCCCGCCTCAGCTGGAGAGGCGTCCCAATTGCCTTGCCAAGCCTCGAGGAGAATCCCGAGTTGTGTCTCGCAACTAGGCAAGAGTCCTGACGTGGCTGAACAAACACGTGTGTGGAAGGGCCATCCCCGTCGTAACTCGAGAATATACCCCAGGTTCCCGCCGCAACTCGAGAAAAACCATGAGACTTCCCCCTCGCCCCGAGATGAGGCCCGATTCCCCTGCACTGCGTGCAGAGCAATTCTGTGTTGCACATCACACATGAAAGGAGCCTTGATTTCCTTGATTGCACTCCAGAGAAACCCCAAGAACACTGTTTTAAGGCTAGAGGGATCCTGAGGTCACTGTAGCAACACGAAAGAGCTCCGTGGGCCAAAAATCAACTTGAGATGAGAGGTTAGTCCCTGGCTTCGACTCCAGAGGAATACCACCTTACCACAAGCACCTCAAGAGGAGGCATCTCTCACTTTAGGTATGTGAGAGGGACCCTGAGTTTGCGGCCTCAAGTGGAATGGATACCGCGATGCCCTGACTCGAAATAAGGCTGGATATCCCTGCAATGACTTGAATGCAGGCTCGTCTTGCATCTCCCAAGATGAAAGGATGTCTGAATCCCCTGTGGAGACCACAGAGAAAGACCTAGTTCCCCACCTCATCGCGACCGGAGACCTCACATCCTTTGAAAACTCCAGAGGTACGCGGAGATCAGTGCCTCCAAAGGAGACGATGCCTGACTCCTCGTGAAACTTGATAGGAGTCCCAGGATTCCTGTGGCACGTGGAAAGGGACCCTTGGTCTCCCGTCTCAGCTGGAGAGGCGTCCCAATTGCCTTGCCAAGCCTCGAGGAGAATCCCGAGTTGTGTCTCGCAACTAGGCAGGAGTCCTGACATGGCTGAACACACACGTGTGTGGAAGTGCCATCCCCGTCGTAACTCGAGAATATACCCCAGGTTCCCGCCGCAACTCGAGAAAAACAATGAGACTTCCCCCTCGCCGCGAGATGAGGCCCGATTCCCCTGCACTGCGTGCAGAGCAATTCCGTGTTGCACATCACACATGAAAGGAGCCTTGATTTCCTTGATGGCATTCCAGAGAAACCCCAAGAACACTGTTTCAAGGCTAGAGGGATCCTGAGGTCACTGTAGCAACACGAAAGAGCTCCGTGGACCAAGAATCAACACGAGATGAGAGGTTAGTCCCTGGCTTCGACTCCTGAGGAATACCACCTTACCACAAGCACCTCAAGAGGAGGCTTCTCTCAGCTCTAGGTATGTGAGAGGGATCCTGAGTTTGCGGCCTCAAGTGGAATGGACACCGCGATGCCCTGACTCGAAATAAGGCCGGATATCCCTGCAGTGTCTTGAATGCAGGCTCGTCTTGCATCTCCCAAGAAGAAAGGATGTCTGAATCCCCTGTGGAGACCACAGAGAAACACCTAGTTCCCCACCTCATCGCCACCGCAGGCCTCACATCCTTTGAAAACTCCAGAGGTACGCGGAGATCAGTGCCTCCAAAGGAGACGATGCCTGACTCCTCGTGAAATTTGATAGGAGTCCCAGGATTCTTGTGGCACGTGGAAAGGGACCCTTGGTCTCCCGCCTCAGCTGGAGAGGCGTTCCAATTGCCCTGCCAAGCCTCGAGGAGAATCCCGAGTTGTCCCTCGCAACTAGGCAGGAGTCCTGACGTGGCTGAACAAACACGTGGGTGGAAGGGCCATCCCCGTCGTAACTCGAGAATATACCCCAGGTTCCCGCCGCAACTCGAGAAAAACCATGAGACTTCCCCCTCGATGCGAGATGAGGCCCGATTCCCCTGTACTGCGTGCAGAGCAATTCCGTGTTGCACATCACACATGAAAGGAGCCTTGATTTCCTTGATGGCACTCCAGAGAAACCCCAAGAACACTGTTTCAAGGCTAGAGGGATCCTGAGGTCACTGTAGCAACACGAAAGAGCTCCGTGGACCAAGAATCAACACGAGATAAGAGGTTAGTCCCTTGCTTCGACTCCTGAGGAATACCACCTTACCACAAGCACCTCAAGAGGAGGCTTCTCTCAGCTCTAGGTATGTGAGAGGGACCCTGAGTTTGCGGCCTCAAGTGGAATGGACACCGCGATGCCCTGACTCGAAATAAGGCCGGATATCCCTGCAGTGACTTGAATGCAGGCTCGTCTTGCATCTCCCCAGAAGAAAGGATGTCTGAATCCCCTGTGGAGACCACAGAGAAACACCTAGTTCCCCACCTCATCGCGACCGGAGGCCTCACATCCTTTGAAAACTCCAGAGGTACGCGGAGATCAGTGCCTCCAAAGGAGACGATGCCTGACTCCTCGTGAAACTTGATAGGAGTCCCAGGATTCCTGTGGCACGTGGAAAGGGACCCTTGGTCTCCCGTCTCAGCTGAAGAGGCGTCCCAATTGCCCTGCAAAGCCTCGAGGAGAATCCAGAGTTGTCCCTCGCAACTAGGCAGGAGTCCTGACGTCGCTGAAGAAACACGTGGGTGGAAGGGCCATCCCCGTCGTAACTCGAGAATATACCCCAGGTTCCCGCCGCAACTCGAGAAAAACCATGAGACTTCCACCTCGCCGCGAGATGAGGCCCGATTCCCCTGCACTGTGTGCAGAGCAATTCCGTGTTGCACATCACACATGAAAGGAGCCTTGATTTCCTTGATGGCACTCCAGAGAATCCCCAAGAACACTGTTTCAAGGCTAGAGGGATCCTGAAGTCACTGTAGCAACACGAAAGAGTTCCGTGGACCAAGAATCAACACGAGATGAGAGGTTAGTCCCTGGCTTCGACTCCTGAGGAATACCACCTTACCACAAGCACCTCAAGAGGAGGCTTCTCTCAGCTCTAGGTATGTGAGAGGGATCCTGAGTTTGCGGCCTCAAGTGGAATGGACACCGCAATGCCCTGACTCGAAATAAGGCCGGATATCCCTGCAGTGAAATGAATGCAGGCTCGTCTTGCATCTCCCAAGAAGAAAGGATGTCTGAATCCCCTGTGGAGACCACAGAGAAACACCCAGTTCCCCACCTCATCGCGACCGGAGGCCTCACATCCTTTGAAAACTCCAGAGGTACGCGGAGATCAGTGCCTCCAAAGGAGACGATGCCTGACTCCTCGTGAAACTTGATAGGAGTCCCAGGATTCTTGTGGCACGTGGAAAGGGACCCTTGGTCTCCCGCCTCAGCTGGAGAGGCGTTCCAATTGCCCTGCCAAGCCTCGAGGAGAATCCCGAGTTGTCCCTTGCAACTAGGCAGGAGTCCTGACGTGGTTGAACAAACACGTGGGTGGAAGGGCCATCCCCGTCGTAACTCGAGAATATACCCCAGGTTCCCGCCGCAACTCGAGAAAAACCATGAGACTTCCCCCTCGATGCAAGATGAGGCCCGATTCCCCTGTACTGCGTGCAGAGCAATTCCGTCTTGCACATCACACATGAAAGGAGCCTTGATTTCCTTGATGGCACTCCAGAGAAACCCCCAGAACACTGTTTCAACGATAGAGGGATCCTGAGGTCACTGTAGCAACACGAAAGAACTCTGTGGACCAAAAATCAACTCGAAAAGAGAGGTTAGTCCCTGGATTCGTCTCCAGAGGAATACCACCTTACCACAAGCACCTCAAGAGGAGGCTTCTCTCAGCTCTAGGTATGTGAGAGGGACCCTGAGTTTGGGGCCTCAAGTGGAATGGACACCGCGATGCCCTGACTCGAAATAAGGCCGGATATCCCTGCAGTGACTTCAATGCAGGCTCGTTTTGCATGTCCCAGGACAAAAGGATGTCTGAATCCCCTGTGGAAAGCACAGAGAAAGACTTAGTTCCCCACCTCATCGCGACCGATAGCCTCACATCCTTTGAAATCTCCAGAGGTACGCGGAGATCAGTGCCTCCAAAGGAGACAATGCCTGACTCTTCGTGAAACTTGATAGGAGTCCCAGGATTCCTGTGGCACTTGGAAAGGGACACTTGGTCTCCCGCCTCAGCTGGAGAGGCGTCCCAATTGCCCTGCCAAGCCTCGAGGAGAATCCAGAGTTGTCCCTCGCAACTAGGCAGGAGTCCTGACGTGGCTGAAGAAACACGTGGGTGGAAGGGCCATCCCCGTCGTAACTCGAGAATATACCCCAGGTTCTCGCCGCAACTCGAGAAAAACCATAAGACTTCCCCCTCGCCGCGAGATGAGGCCCGATTCCCCTGCACTGCATGCAGAGCAATTCCATCTTGCACATCACACATGAAAGGAGCCTTGATTTCCTTGATGGCACTCCAGAGAAACCCCAAGAACACTGTTTCAAGGCTAGAGGGATCCTGAGGTCACTGTAGCAACACGAAAGAGCTCCGTGGGCCAAAAATCAACTCGAGATGAGAGGTTAGTCCCTGGCTTCGACTCCAGAGGAATACCACCTTACCACAAGCACCTCAAGAGGAGGCTTCTCTCAGCTCTAGGTATGTGAGAGGGACCCTGAGTTTGCGGCCTCAAGTGGAATGGACACCGCGATGCCCTGACTCGAAATAAGGCCGGATATCCCTGCAGTGACTGGAATGCAGGCTCGTCTTGCATCTCCCAAGACGAAAGGGTGTCTGAATCCCCTGTGGAGACCACAGAGAAAGACCTAGTTCCCCACCTCATCGCGACCGGAGGCCTCACATCCTTTGAAAACTCCAGAGGAACGCGGAGATCAGTGCCTCCAAAGGAGACGATGCCTGACTCCTCGTGAAACTTGATAGGAGTCCCAGGATTCTTGTGGCACGTGGAAAGGGACCCTTGGTCTCCCGGCTCAGCTGGAGAGGTGTTCCAATTGCCCTGCCAAGCCTCGAGGAGAATCCCGAGTTGTCCCTCGCAACTAGGCAGGAGTCCTGACGTGGCTGAACAAACACGTGGGTGGAAGGGCCATCCCCGTCGTAACTCGAGAATATACCCCAGGTTCCCGCCGCAACTCGAGAAAAACCATGAGACTTCCCCCTCGATGCGAGATGAGGCCCGATTCCCCTGTACTGCGTGCAGAGCAATTCCGTCTTGCACATCACACATGAAAGGAGCCTTGATTTCCTTGATGGCACTCCAGAGAAACCCCAAGAACTCTGTTTCAAGGCTAGAGGGATCCTGAGGTCACTGTAGCAACACGAAAGAACTCTGTGGACCAAAAATCAACTCGAAAAGAGAGGTTAGTCCCTGGATTCGTCTCCAGAGGAATACCACCTTACCACAAGCACCTCAAGAGGAGGCTTCTCTCAGCTCTAGGTATGTGAGAGGGACCCTGAGTTTGCGGCCTCAAGTGGAATGGACACCGCGATGCCCTGACTCGAAATAAGGCCGGATATCCCTGCAGTGACTTCAATGCAGGCTCGTCTTGCATCTCCCAGGACGAAAGGATGTCTGAATCCCCTGTGGAAAGCACAGAGAAAGACTTAGTTCCCCACCTCATCGCGACCGATAGCCTCACATCCTTTGAAAACTCCAGAGGTACGCGGAGATCAGTGCCTCCAAAGGAGACGATGCCTGACTCCTCGGGAAACTTGATAGGAGTCCCAGGATTCCTGTGGTACTTGGAAAGGGACACTTGGTCTCCCGCCTCAGCTGGAGAGGCGTCCCAATTGCCCTGCCAAGCCTCGAGGAGAATCCAGAGTTGTCCCTCGCAACTAGGCAGGAGCCCTGACGTCGCTGAAGAGACACGTGGGTGGAAGGGCCATCCCCGTCGTAACTCGAGAATATACCCCAGGTTCCCGCCGCAACTCGAGAAAAACCATGAGACTTCCCCCTCGCCGCGAGATGAGGCCCGATTCCCCTGCACTGCGTGCAGAGCAATTCCTTGTTGCACATCACACATGAAAGGAGCCTTGATTTCCTTGATGGCACTCCAGAGAAACCCCAAGAACACTGTTTCAAGGCTAGAGGGATCCTGAGGTCACTGTAGCAACACGAAAGAGCTCCTTTGGCCAAAAATCAACTCGAGATGAGAGGTTAGTCCCTGGCTTCGACTCCAGAGGAATACCACCTTACCACAAGCACCTCAAGAGGAGGCTTCTCTCAGCTCTAGGTATGTGAGAGGGACCCTGAGTTTGCAGCCTCAAGTGGAATGGACACCGCGATGCCCTGACGCGAAATAAGGCCAGATATCCCTGCAGTGACTTGAATGCAGGCTCGTCTTGCATCTCCCAAGATGAAAGGATGTCTGAATCCCCTGTGGAGACCACAGAGAAACACCTAGTTCCCCACCTCATCGCGACCGGAGGCCTCACATCCTTTGAAAACTCCAGAGGTACGCGGAGATTAGTGCCTCCAAAGGAGACGATGCCTGACTCCTCGTGAAACTTGATAGGAGTCCCAGGATTCCTGTGGCACGTGGAAAGGGACCCTTGTTCTCCCGCCTCAGCTGGAGAGGCGTCCCAATTGCCTTGCCAAGCCTCGAGGAGAATCCCGAGTTGTGTCTCGCAACTAGGCAAGAGTCCTGACGTGGCTGAACACACACGTGTGTGGAAGGGCCATCCCCGCCGTAACTGGAGAATATACCCCAGGTTCCCGCCGCAACTCGAGAAAAACCATGAGACTTCCCCCTCGCCGCGAGATGAGGCCCGATTCCCCTGCACTGCGTGCAGAGCAATTCTGTGTTGCACATCACACATGAAAGGAGCCTTGATTTCCTTCATGGCACTCCAGAGAAACCCCAAGAACACTGTTTCAAGGCTAGAGGGATCCTGAGGTCACTGTAGCAACACGAAAGAGCTCCGTGGACCAAAAATCAACTCGAGATGAGAGGTTAGTCCCTGGCTTCGACTCCAGAGGAATACCACCTTACCACAAGCACCTCAAGAGGAGGCTTCTCTCAGCTCTAGGTATGTGAGAGGGACCCTGAGTTTGCGGCCTCAAGTGGAATGGACACCGCGATGCCCTGACTCGAAATAAGGCCGGATATCCCTGCAGTGACTTCAATGCAGGCTCGTCTTGCATCTCCCAGGACGAAAGGATGTCTGAATCCCCTGTGGAAAGCACAGAGAAAGACTTAGTTCCCCACCTCATCGCGACCGATAGCCTCACATCCTTTGAAAACTCCAGAGGTAAGCGGAGATCAGTGCCTCCAAAGGAGACGATGCCTGACTCCTCGTGAAACTTGATAGGAGTCCCAGGATTCCTGTGGCACTTGGAAAGGGACACTTGGTCTCCCGCCTCAGCTGGAGAGGCGTCCCAATTGCCCTGCCAAGCCTCGAGGAGAATCCAGAGTTGTCCCTCGCAACTAGGCAGGAGCCCTGACGTCGCTGAAGAAACAGGTGGGTGGAAGGGCCATCCCCGTCGTAACTCGAGAATATACCCCAGGTTCCCGCCGCAACTCGAGAAAAACCATGAGACTTCCCCCTCGCCGCGAGATGAGGCCCGATTCCCCTGCACTGCGTGCAGAGCAATTCCGTGTTGCACATCACACATGAAAGGAGCCTTGATTTCCTTCATGGCACTCCAGAGAAACCCCAAGAACACTGTTTCAAGGCTAGAGGGATCCTGAGGTCACTGTAGCAACACGAAAGAGCTCCGTGGGCCAAAAATCAACTCGAGATGAGAGGTTAGTCCCTGGCTTCGACTCCAGAGGAATACCACCTTACCACAAGCACCTCAAGAGGAGGCTTCTCTCAGCTCTAGGTATGTGAGAGGGACCCTGAGTTTGCGGCCTCAAGTGGAATGGACACCGCGATGCCCTGACGCGAAATAAGGCCGGATATCCCTGCAGTGACTGGAATGCAGGCTCGTCTTGCATCTCCCAAGATGAAAGGATGTCTGAATCCCCTGTGGAGACCACAGAGAAAGACCTAGTTCCCCACCTCATCGCGACCAGAGGCCTCACATCCTTTGAAAACTCCAGAGGTACGCGGAGATCAGTGCCTCCAAAGGAGACGATGCCTGACTCCTCGGGAAACTTGATAGGAGTCCCAGGATTCCTGTGGCACGTGGAAAGGGACCCTTGGTCTCCCGCCTCAGCTGGAGAGGTGTCCCAATTGCCTTGCCAAGCCTCGAGGAGAATCCCGAGTTGTGTCTCGCAACTAGGCAAGAGTCCTGACGTGGCTGAACAAACACGTGTGTGGAAGGGCCATCCCCGTCGTAACTCGAGAATATACCCCAGGTTCCCGCCGCAACCCGAGAAAAACCATGAGACTTCCCCCTCGCCGCGAGATGAGGCCCGATTCCACAGCACTGCGTGTAGAGCAATTCCGTCTTGCACATCACACATGAAAGGAGCCTTGATTTCCTTGATGGCACTCCAGAGAAACCCCAAGAACTCTGTTTCAAGGCTAGAGGGATCCTGAGGTCACTGTAGCAACACGAAAGAACTCTGTGGACCAAAAATCAACTCGAAAAGAGAGGTTAGTCCCTGGATTCGTCTCCAGAGGAATACCACCTTACCACAAGCACCTCAAGAGGAGGCTTCTCTCAGCTCTAGGTATGTGAGAGGGACCCTGAGTTTGCGGCCTCAAGTGGAATGGACACCGCGATGCCCTGACTCGAAATAAGGCCGGATATCCCTGCAGTGACTTCAATGCAGGCTCGTCTTGCATCTCCCAGGACGAAAGGATGTCTGAATCCCCTGTGGAAAGCACAGAGAAAGACTTAGTTCCCCACCTCATCGCGACCGATAGCCTCACATCCTTTGAAAACTCCAGAGGTACGCGGAGATCAGTGCCTCCAAAGGAGACGATGCCTGACTCCTCGGGAAACTTGATAGGAGTCCCAGGATTCCTGTGGCACTTGGAAAGGGACACTTGGTCTCCCGCCTCAGCTGGAGAGGCGTCCCAATTGCCCTGCCAAGCCTCGAGGAGAATCCAGAGTTGTCCCTCGCAACTAGGCAGGAGCCCTGACGTCGCTGAAGAGACACGTGGGTGGAAGGGCCATCCCCGTCGTAACTCGAGAATATACCCCAGGTTCCCGCCGCAACTCGAGAAAAACCATGAGACTTCCCCCTCGCCGCGAGATGAGGCCCGATTCCCCTGCACTGCGTGCAGAGCAATTCCGTGTTGCACATCACACATGAAAGGAGCCTTGATTTCCTTGATGGCACTCCAGAGAAACCCCAAGAACACTGTTTCAAGGCTAGAGGGATCCTGAGGTCACTGTAGCAACACGAAAGAGCTCCGTGGGCCAAAAATCAACTCGAGATGAGAGGTTAGTCCCTGGCTTCGACTCCAGAGGAATACCACCTTACCACAAGCACCTCAAGAGGAGGCTTCTCTCAGCTCTAGGTATGTGAGAGGGACCCTGAGTTTGCGGCCTCAAGTGGAATGGACACCGCGATGCCCTGACGCGAAATAAGGCCGGATATCCCTGCAGTGACTTGAATGCAGGCTCGTCTTGCATCTCCCAAGATGAAAGGATGTCTGAATCCCCTGTGGAGACCACAGAGAAACACCTAGTTCCCCACCTCATCGCGACCGGAGGCCTCACATCCTTTGAAAACTCCAGAGGTACGCGGAGATTAGTGCCTCCAAAGGAGACGATGCCTGACTCCTCGTGAAACTTGATAGGAGTCCCAGGATTCCTGTGGCACGTGGAAAGGGACCCTTGTTCTCCCGCCTCAGCTGGAGAGGCGTCCCAATTGCCTTGCCAAGCCTCGAGGAGAATCCCGAGTTGTGTCTCGCAACTAGGCAAGAGTCCTGACGTGGCTGAACACACAGGTGTGTGGAAGGGCCATCCCCGCCGTAACTGGAGAATATACCCCAGGTTCCCGCCGCAACTCGAGAAAAACCATGAGACTTCCCCCTCGCCGCGAGATGAGGCCCGATGCCCCTGCACTGCGTGCAGAGCAATTCCGTGTTGCACATCACACATGAAAGGAGCCTTGATTTCCTTGATGGCACTCCAGAGAAACCCCAAGAACACTGTTTCAAGGCTAGAGGGATCCTGAGGTCACTGTAGCAACACGAAAGAGCTCCGTGGGCCAAAAATCAACTCGAGATGAGAGGTTAGTCCCTGGCTTCGACTCCAGAGGAATACCACCTTACCACAAGCACCTCAAGAGGAGGCTTCTCTCAGCTCTAGGTATGTGAGAGGGACCCTGAGTTTGCGGCCTCAAGTGGAATGGACACCGCGATGCCCTGACTCGAAATAAGGCCGGATATCCCTGCAGTGACTTGAATGCAGGCTCGTCTTGCATCTCCCAAGAAGAAAGGATGTCTGAATCCCCTGTGGAGACCACAGAGAAACACCCAGTTCCCCACCTCATCGCGACCGGAGGCCTCACATCCTTTGAAAACTCCAGAGGTACGCGGAGATCAGTGCCTCCAAAGGAGACGATGCCTGACTCCTCGTGAAACTTGATAGGAGTCCCAGGATTCTTGTGGCACGTGGAAAGGGACCCTTGGTCTCCCGCCTCAGCTGGAGAGGCGTTCCAATTGCCCTGCCAAGCCTCGAGGAGAATCCCGAGTTGTCCCTCGCAACTAGGCAGGAGTCCTGACGTGGCTGAACAAACACGTGGGTGGAAGGGCCATCCCCGTCGTAACTCGAGAATATACCCCAGGTTCCCGCCGCAACTCGAGAAAAACCATGAGACTTCCCCCTCGATGCGAGATGAGGCCCGATTCCCCTGGACTGCGTGCAGAGCAATTCCGTGTTGCACATCACACATGAAAGGAGCCTTGATTTCCTTGATGGCACTCCAGAGAAACCCCCAGAACACTGTTTCAACGATAGAGGGATCCTGAGGTCACTGTAGCAACACGAAAGAACTCTGTGAACCAAAAATCAACTCGAAAAGAGAGGTTAGTCCCTGGATTCGTCTCCAGAGGAATACCACCTTACCACAAGCACCTCAAGAGGAGGCTTCTCTCAGCTCTAGGTATGTGAGAGGGACCCTGAGTTTGGGGCCTCAAGTGGAATGGACACCGCGATGCCCTGACTCGAAATAAGGCCGGATATCCCTGCAGTGACTTCAATGCAGGCTCGTCTTGCATGTCCCAGGACAAAAGGATGTCTGAATCCCCTGTGGAAAGCACAGAGAAAGACTTAGTTCCCCACCTCATCGCGACCGATAGCCTCACATCCTTTGAAATCTCCAGAGGTACGCGGAGATCAGTGCCTCCAAAGGAGACGATGCCTGACTCTTCGTGAAACTTGATAGGAGTCCCAGGATTCTTGTGGCACGTGGAAAGGGACACTTGGTCTCCCGGCTCAGCTGGAGAGGTGTTCCAATTGCCCTGCCAAGCCTCGAGGAGAATCCCGAGTTGTCCCTCGCAACTAGGCAGGAGTCCTGACGTGGCTGAACAAACACGTGGGTGGAAGGGCCATCCCCGTCGTAACTCGAGAATATACCCCAGGTTCCCGCCGCAACTCGAGAAAAACCATGAGACTTCCCCCTCGATGCGAGATGAGGCCCGATTCCCCTGTACTGCGTGCAGAGCAATTCCGTCTTGCACATCACACATGAAAGGAGCCTTGATTTCCTTGATGGCTCTCCAGAGAAACCCCAAGAACTCTGTTTCAAGGCTAGAGGGATCCTGAGGTCACTGTAGCAACACGAAAGAACTCTGTGGACCAAAAATCAACTCGAAAAGAGAGGTTAGTCCCTGGATTCGTCTCCAGAGGAATACCACCTTACCACAAGCACCTCAAGAGGAGGCTTCTCTCAGCTCTAGGTATGTGAGAGGGACCCTGAGTTTGCGGCCTCAAGTGGAATGGACACCGCGATGCCCTGACTCGAAATAAGGCCGGATATCCCTGCAGTGACTTCAATGCAGGCTCGTCTTGCATCTTCAGGACGAAAGGATGTCTGAATCCCCTGTGGAAAGCACAGAGAAAGACTTAGTTCCCCACCTCATCGCGACCGATAGCCTCACATCCTTTGAAAACTCCAGAGGTACGCGGAGATCAGTGCCTCCAAAGGAGACGATGCCTGACTCCTCGGGAAACTTGATAGGAGTCCCAGGATTCCTGTGGCACTTGGAAAGGGACACTTGGTCTCCCGCCTCAGCTGGAGAGGCGTCCCAATTGCCCTGCCAAGCCTCGAGGAGAATCACGAGTTGTCCCTCGCAACTAGGCAGGAGCCCTGACGTCGCTGAAGAGACACGTGGGTGGAAGGGCCATCCCCGTCGTAACTCGAGAATATACCCCAGGTTCCCGCCGCAACTCGAGAAAAACCATGAGACTTCCCCCTCGCCGCGAGATGAGGCCCGATTCCCCTGCACTGCGTGCAGAGCAATTCTGTGTTGCACATCACACATGAAAGGAGCCTTGATTTCCTTCATGGCACTCCAGAGAAACCCCAAGAACACTGTTTCAAGGCTAGAGGGATCCTGAGGTCACTGTAGCAACACGAAAGAGCTCCGTGGACCAAAAATCAACTCGAGATGAGAGGTTAGTCCCTGGCTTCGACTCCAGAGGAATACCACCTTACCACAAGCACCTCAAGAGGAGGCTTCTCTCAGCTCTAGGTATGTGAGAGGGACCCTGAGTTTGCGGCCTCAAGTGGAATGGACACCGCGATGCCCTGACTCGAAATAAGGCTGGATATCCCTGCAGTGACTGGAATGCAGGCTCGTCTTGCATCTCCCAAGACGAAAGGGTGTCTGAATCCCCTGTGGAGACCACAGAGAAAGACCTAGTTCCCCACCTCATCACGACAGGAGGCCTCAAATCCTTTGAAAACTCCAGAGGTATGCGGAGATCAGTGTCTCCAAAGGAGACGATGCCTGACTCCTCGTGAAACTTGATAGGAGACCCAGGATTCCTGTGGCACGTGGAAAGGGACCCTTGGTCTCCCGTCTCAGCTGGAGAGGCGTCCAATTGCCCTGCAAAGCCTCGAGGAGAATCCCGAGTTGTCCCTCGCAACTAGGCAGGAGTCCTGACATGGCTGAACACACACGTGGGTGGAAGGGCCATCCCCGTCGTAACTCGAGAATATACCCCAGGTTCCCGCCGCAACTCGAGAAAAACCATGAGACTTCCCCCTCTCCGCGAGATGAGGGCCGATTCCCCTGCACTGCGTGCAGAGCAATTCCGTGTTGCACATCACACATGAAAGGAGCCTTGATTTCCTTGATGGCACTCCAGAAAACCCCAAGAACACTGTTTCAAGGCTAGAGGGATCCTGAGGTCACTGTAGCAACACGAAAGAGCTCCGTGGGCCAAAAATCAACTCGAGATGAGAGGTTACTCCCTGGCTTCGACTCCAGAGGAATACCACCTTACCACAAGCACCTCAAGAGGAGGCTTCTCTCAGCTCTAGGTATGTGAGAGGGACCCTGAGTTTGCGGCCTCAAGTGGAATGGACACCGCGATGCCCTGACTCGAAATAAGGCCGGATATCCCTGCAGTGACTTGAATGCAGGCTCGTCTTGCATCTCCCAAGAAGAAAGGATGTCTGAATCCCCTGTGGAGACCACAGAGAAACACCTAGTTCCCCACCTCATCGCGACCGGAGGCCTCACATCCTTTGAAAACTCCAGAGGTACGCGGAGATCAGTGCCTCCAAAGGAGACGATGCCTGACTCCTCGGGAAACTTGATAGGAGTCCCAGGATTCTTGTGGCACATGGAAAGGGACCCTTGGTCTCCCGCCTCAGCTGGAGAGGCGTTCCAATTGCCGTGCCAAGCCTCGAGGAGAATCCCGAGTTGTCCCTCGCAACTAGGCAGGAGTCCTGACGTGGCTGAACAAACACGTGGGTGGAAGGGCCATCCCCGTCGTAACTCGAGAATATACCCCAGGTTCCCGCCGCAACTCGAGAAAAACCATGAGACTTCCCCCTCGATGCGAGATGAGGCCCGATTCCCCTGTACTGCGTGCAGAGCAATTCCGTCTTGCACATCACACATGAAAGGAGCCTTGATTTCCTTCATGGCACTCCAGAGAAACCCCAAGAACACTGTTTCAAGGCTAGAGGGATCCTGAGGTCACTGTAGCAACACGAAAGAACTCTGTGGACCAAAAATCAACTCGAAAAGAGAGGTTAGTCCCTGGATTCGTCTCCAGAGGAATACCACCTTACCACAAGCACCTCAAGAGGAGGCTTCTCTCAGCTCTAGGTATGTGAGAGGGACCCTGAGTTTGCGGCCTCAAGTGGAATGGACACCGCGATGCCCTGACTCGAAATAAGGCCGGATATCCCTGCAGTGACTTCAATGCAGGCTCGTCTTGCATCTCCCAGGACGAAAGGATGTCTGAATCCCCTGTGGAAAGCACAGAGAAAGACTTAGTTCCCCACCTCATCGCGACCGATAGCCTCACATCCTTTGAAAACTCCAGAGGTAAGCGGAGATCAGTGCCTCCAAAGGAGACGATGCCTGACTCCTCGTGAAACTTGATAGGAGTCCCAGGATTCCTGTGGCACTTGGAAAGGGACACTTGGTCTCCCGCCTCAGCTGGAGAGGCGTCCCAATTGCCCTGCCAAGCCTCGAGGAGAATCCAGAGTTGTCCCTCGCAACTAGGCAGGAGTCCTGACGTCGCTGAAGAAACAGGTGGGTGGAAGGGCCATCCCCGTCGTAACTCGAGAATATACCCCAGGTTCCCGCCGCAACTCGAGAAAAACCATGAGACTTCCCCCTCGCCGCGAGATGAGGCGCGATTCCCCTGCACTGCGTGCAGAGCAATTCCGTGTTGCACATCACACATGAAAGGAGCCTTGATTTCCTTCATGGCTCTCCAGAGAAACCCCAAGAACACTGTTTCAAGGCTAGAGGGATCCTGAGGTCACTGTAGCAACACGAAAGAGCTCCGTGGGCCAAAAATCAACTCGAGATGAGAGGTTAGTCCCTGGCTTCGACTCCAGAGGAATACCACCTTACCACAAGCACCTCAAGAGGAGGCTTCTCTCAGCTCTAGGTATGTGAGAGGGACCCTGAGTTTGCGGCCTCAAGTGGAATGGACACCGCGATGCCCTGACGCGAAATAAGGCTGGATATCCCTGCAGTGACTTGAATGCAGGCTCGTCTTGCATCTCCCAAGATGAAAGGATGTCTGAATCCCCTGTGGAGACCACAGAGAAAGACCTAGTTCCCCACCTCATCGCGACCAGAGGCCTCACATCCTTTGAAAACTCCAGAGGTACGCGGAGATCAGTGCCTCCAAAGGAGACGATGCCTGACTCCTCGTGAAACTTGATAGGAGTCCCAGGATTCCTGTGGCACGTGGAAAGGGACCCTTGGTCTCCCGCCTCAGCTGGAGAGGTGTCCCAATTGCCTTGCCAAGCCTCGAGGAGAATCCCGAGTTGTGTCTCGCAACTAGGCAAGAGTCGTGACGTGGCTGAACAAACACGTGTGTGGAAGGGCCATCCCCGTCGTAACTCGAGAATATACCCCAGGTTCCCGCCGCAACTCGAGAAAAACCATGAGACTTCCCCCTCGCCGCGAGATGAGGCCCGATTCCCCTGCACTGCATGCAGAGCAATTCTGTGTTGCACATCACACATGAAAGGAGCCTTGATTTCCTTCATGGCACTCCAGAGAAACCCCAAGAACACTGTTTCAAGGCTAGAGGGATCCTGAGGTCACTGTAGCAACATGAAAGAGCTCCGTGGACCAAAAATCAACTCGAGATGAGAGGTTAGTCCCTGGCTTCGACTCCAGAGGAATACCACCTTACCACAAGCACCTCAAGAGGAGGCTTCTCTCAGCTCTAGGTATGTGAGAGGGACCCTGAGTTTGCGGCCTCAAGTGGAATGGACACCGCGATGCCCTGACTCGAAATAAGGCCGGATATCCCTGCAGTGACTGGAATGCAGGCTCGTCTTGCATCTCCCAAGACGACAGGGTGTCTGAATCCCCTGTGGAGACCACAGAGAAAGACCTAGTTCCCCACCTCATCGCGACAGGAGGCCTCAAATCCTTTGAAAACTCCAGAGGTATGCGGAGATCAGTGCCTCCAAAGGAGACGATGCCTGACTCCTCGTGAAACTTGATAGGAGACCCAGGATTCCTGTGGCACGTGGAAAGGGACCCTTGGTCTCCCGTCTCAGCTGGAGAGGTGTCCCAATTGCCCTGCAAAGCCTCGAGGAGAATCCCGAGTCGTCCCTCGCAACTAGGCAGGAGTCCTGACATGGCTGAACACACACGTGTGTGGAAAGGCCATCCCCGTCGTAACTCGAGAATATACCCCAGGTTCCCGCCGCAACTCGAGAAAAACCATGAGACTTCCCCCTCGCCGCGAGATGAGGCCCGATTCCCCAGCACTGCGTGTAGAGCAATTCCGTCTTGCACATCACACATGAAAGGAGCCTTGATTTCCTTGATGGCACTCTAGAGAAACCCCAAGAACTCTGTTTCAAGGATAGAGGGATCCTGAGGTCACTTTAGCAACACGAAAGAACTCTGTGGACCAAAAATCAACTCGAAAAGAGAGGTTAGTCCCTGGATTCGTCTCCAGAGGGATACCACCTTACCACAAGCACCTCAAGAGGAGGCTTCTCTCAGCTCTAGGTATGTGAGAGGGACCCTGAGTTTGCGGCCTCAAGTGGAATGGACACCGCGATGCCCTGACTCGAAATAAGGCCGGATATCCCTGCAGTGACTTCAATGCAGGCTCGTCTTGCATCTCCCAGGACGAAAGGATGTCTGAATCCCCTGTGGAAAGCACAGAGAAAGACTTAGTTCCCCACCTCATCGCGACCGATAGCCTCACATCCTTTGAAAACTCCAGAGGTATGCGGAGATCAGTGCCTCCAAAGGAGACGATGCCTGACTCCTCGGGAAACTTGATAGGAGTCCCAGGATTCCTGTGGCACGTGGAAAGGGACCCTTGTTCTCCCGCCTCAGCTGGAGAGGCGTCCCAATTGCCTTGCCAAGCCTCGAGGAGAATCCCAAGTTGTGTCTCGCAACTAGGCAAGAGTCCTGACGTGGCTGAACACACACGTGTGTGGAAGGGCCATCCCCGCCGTAACTGGAGAATATACCCCAGGTTCCCGCCGCAACTCGAGAAAAACCATGAGACTTCCCCCTCGCCGCGAGATGAGGCCCGATGCCCCTGCACTGCGTGCAGAGCAATTCTGTGTTGCACATCACACATGAAAGGAGCCTTGATTTCCTTGATGGCACTCCAGAGAAACCCCAAGAACACTGTTTCAAGGCTAGAGGGATCCTGAGGTCACTGTAGCAACACGAAAGAGCTCCGTGGGCCAAAAATCAACTCGAGATGAGCGGTTACTCCCTGGCTTCGACTGCAGAGGAATACCACCTTACCACAAGCACCTCAAGAGGAGGCTTCTCTCAGCTCTAGGTATGTGAGAGGGACCCTGAGTTTGCGGCCTCAAGTGGAATGGACACCGCGATGCCCTGACTCGAAATAAGGCCGGATATCCCTGCAGTGACTTCAATGCAGGCTCGTCTTGCATCTCCCAAGAAGAAAGGATGTCTGAATCCCCTGTGGAGACCACAGAGAAACACCTAGTTCCCCACCTCATCGCGACCGGAGGCCTCACATCCTTTGAAAACTCCAGAGGTACGCGGAGATCAGTGCCTCCAAAGGAGACGATGCCTGACTCCTCGTGAAACTTGATAGGAGTCCCAGGATTCTTGTGGCACATGGAAAGGGACCCTTGGTCTCCCGCCTCAGCTGGAGAGGCGTTCCAATTGCCGTGCCAAGCCTCGAGGAGAATCCCGAGTTGTCCCTCGCAACTAGACAGGAGTCCTGACGTGGCTGAACAAACACGTGGGTGGAAGGGCCATCCCCGTCGTAACTCGAGAATATACCCCAGGTTCCCGCCGCAACTCGAGAAAAACCATGAGACTTCCCCCTCGATGCGAGATGAGGCCCGATTGCCCTGTACTGCGTGCAGAGCAATTCCGTCTTGCACATCACACATGAAAGGAGCCTTGATTTCCTTGATGGCACTCCAGAGAAACCCCAAGAACACTGTTTCAAGGCTAGAGGGATCCTGAGGTCACTGTAGCAACACGAAAGAACTCTGTGGACCAAAAATCAACTCGAAAAGAGAGGTTAGTCCCTGGATTCGTCTCCAGATGAATACCACCTTACCACAAGCACCTCAAGAGGAGGCTTCTCTCAGCTCTAGGTATGTGAGAGGGACCCTGAGTTTGCGGCCTCAAGTGGAATGGACACCGCGATGCCCTGACTCGAAATAAGGCCGGATATCCCTGCAGTGACTTCAATGCAGGCTCGTCTTGCATCTCCCAAGACGAAAGGGTGTCTGAATCCCCTGTGGAGACCACAGAGAAAGACTTAGTTCCCCACCTCATCGCGACCGATAGCCTCACATCCTTTGAAAATTCCAGAGGTATGCGGAGATCAGTGCCTCCAAAGGAGACGATGCCTGACTCCTCGTGAAACTTGATAGGAGACCCAGGATTCCTGTGGCACTTGGAAAGGGACACTTGGTCTCCCGTCTCAGCTGGAGGGGCGTCCCAATTGCCCTGCAAAGCCTCGAGGAGAATCCCGAGTTGTCCCTCGCATCTAGGCAGGAGTCCTGACATGGCTGAACACACACGTGTGTGGAAAGGCCATCCCCGTCGTAACTCGAGAATATACCCCAGGTTCCCGCCGCAACTCGAGAAAAACCATGAGACTTCCCCCTCGCCGCGAGATGAGGCCCGATTCCCCAGCACTGCGTGTAGAGCAATTCCGTCTTGCACATCACACATGAAAGGAGCCTTGATTTCCTTCATGGCACTCCAGAGAAACCCCAAGAACACTGTTTCAAGGCTAGAGGGATCCTGAGGTCACTGTAGCAACACGAAAGAGCTCCGTGGACCAAGAATCAACACGAGATGAGAGGTTAGTCCCTGGCTTCGACTCCTGAGGAATACCACCTTACCACAAGCACCTCAAGAGGAGGCTTCTCTCAGCTCTAGGTATGTGAGAGGGATCCTGAGTTTGCGGCCTCAAGTGGAATGGACACCGCGATGCCCTGACTCGAAATAAGGCTGGATATCCCTGCAGTGACTGGAATGCAGGCTCGTCTTGCATCTCCCAAGAAGAAAGGATGTCTGAATCCCCTGTGGAGACCACAGAGAAACACCTAGTTCCCCACCTCATCGCGACCGGAGGCCTCACATCCTTTGAAAATTCCAGAGGTATGCGGAGATCAGTGCCTCCAAAGGAGACGATGCCTGACTCCTCGTGAAACTTGATAGGAGCCCCAGGATTCCTGTGGCACTTGGAAAGGGACACTTGGTCTCCCGCCTCAGTTGGAGAGGCGTCCCAATTGCCCTGCCAAGCCTCGAGGAGAATCCAGAGTTGTCCCTCGCAACTAGGCAGGAGTCCTGACGTGGCTGAAGAAACACGTGGGTGGAAGGGCCATCCCCGTCGTAACTCGAGAATATACCCAGGTTCTCGCCGCAACTCGAGAAAAACCATGAGACTTCCCCCTCGCCGCGAGATGAGGCCCGATTCCCCTGCACTGCATGCAGAGCAATTCCGTCTTGCACATCACACATGAAAGGAGCCTTGATTTCCTTGATGGCACTCCAGAGAAACCCCAAGAACACTGTTTCAAGGCTAGAGGGATCCTGAGGTCACTGTAGCAACACGAAAGAGCTCCGTGGGCCAAAAATCAACTCGAGATGAGAGGTTAGTCCCTGGCTTCGACTCCAGAGGAATACCACCTTACCACAAGCACCTCAAGAGGAGGCTTCTCTCAGCTCTAGGTATGTGAGAGGGACCCTGAGTTTGCGGCCTCAAGTGGAATGGACACCGCGATGCCCTGACTCGAAATAAGGCCGGACATCCCTGCAGTGACTGGAATGCAGGCTCGTCTTGCATCTCCCAAGACGAAAGGGTGTCTGAATCCCCTTTGGAGACCACAGAGAAAGACTTAGTTCCCCACCTCATCGCGACCGATAACCTCACATCCTTTGAAAATTCCAGAGGTATGCGGAGATCAGTGCCTCCAAAGGAGACGATGCCTGACTCCTCGTGAAACTTGATAGGAGACCCAGGATTCCTGTGGCACTTGGAAAGGGACACTTGGTCTCCCGTCTCAGCTGGAGGGGCGTCCCAATTGCCCTGCAAAGCCTCGAGGAGAATCCCGAGTTGTCCCTCGCATCTAGGCAGGAGTCCTGACATGGCTGAACACACACGTGTGTGGAAGGGCCATCCCCGTCGTAACTCGAGAATATACCCCAGGTTCCCGCCGCAACTCGAGAAAAACCATGAGACTTCCCCCTCGCCGCGAGATGAGGCCCGATTCCCCTGCACTGCGTGTAGAGCAATTCCGTCTTGCACATCACACATGAAAGGAGCCTTGATTTCCTTCATGGCACTCCAGAGAAACCCCAAGAACACTGTTTCAAGGCTAGAGGGATCCTGAGGTCACTGTAGCAAAACGAAAGAACTCTGTGGACCAAAAATCAACTCGAAAAGAGAGGTTAGTCCCTGGATTCGTCTCCAGAGGAATACCACCTTACCACAAGCACCTCAAGAGGAGGCTTCTCTCAGCTCTAGGTATGTGAGAGGGACCCTGTGTTTGCGGCCTCAAGTGGAATGGACACCGCGATGCCCTGACTCGAAATAAGGCCGGATATCCCTGCAGTGACTTGAATGCAGGCTCGTCTTGCATCTCCCAAGAAGAAAGGATGTCTGAATCCCCTGTGGAGACCACAGAGAAACACCTAGTTCCCCACCTCATCGCGACCGGAGGCCTCACATCCTTTGAAAACTCCAGAGGTACGCGGAGATCAGTGCCTCCAAAGGAGACGATGCCTGACTCCTCGTGAAACTTGATAGGAGTCCCAGGATTCTTGTGGCACATGGAAAGGGACCCTTGGTCTCCCGCCTCAGCTGGAGAGGCGTTCCAATTGCCGTGCCAAGCCTCGAGGAGAATCCCGAGTTGTCCCTCGCAACTAGACAGGAGTCCTGACGTGGCTGAACAAACACGTGGGTGGAAGGGCCATCCCCGTCGTAACTCGAGAATATACCCCAGGTTCCCGCCGCAACTCGAGAAAAACCATGAGACTTCCCCCTCGATGCGAGATGAGGCCCGATTCCCCTGTACTGCGTGCAGAGCAATTCCGTCTTGCACATCACACATGAAAGGAGCCTTGATTTCCTTGATGGCACTCCAGAGAAACCCCAAGAACACTGTTTCAAGGCTAGAGGGATCCTGAGGTCACTGTAGCAACACGAAAGAACTCTGTGGACCAAAAATCAACTCGAAAAGAGAGGTTAGTCCCTGGATTCGTCTCCAGATGAATACCACCTTACCACAAGCACCTCAAGAGGAGGCTTCTCTCAGCTATAGGTATGTGAGAGGGACCCTGAGTTTGCGGCCTCAAGTGGAATGGACACCGCGATGCCCTGACTCGAAATAAGGCCGGATATCCCTGCAGTGACTTCAATGCAGGCTCGTCTTGCATCTCCCAGGACGAAAGGATGTCTGAATCCCCTGTGGAAAGCACAGAGAAAGACTTAGTTCCCCACCTCATCGCGACCGATAGCCTCACATCCTTTGAAAACTCCAGAGGTAAGCGGAGATCAGTGCCTCCAAAGGAGACGATGCCTGACTCCTCGTGAAACTTGATAGGAGTCCCAGGATTCCTGTGGCACTTGGAAAGGGACACTTGGTCTCCCGCCTCAGCTGGAGAGGCGTCCCAATTGCCCTGCCAAGCCTCGAGGAGAATCCAGAGTTGTCCCTCGCAACTAGGCAGGAGTCCTGACGTCGCTGAAGAAACAGGTGGGTGGAAGGGCCATCCCCGTCGTAACTCGAGAATATACCCCAGGTTCCCGCCGCAACTCGAGAAAAACCATGAGACTTCCCCCTCGCCGCGAGATGAGGCCCGATTCCCCTGCACTGCATGCAGAGCAATTCCGTGTTGCACATCACACATGAAAGGAGCCTTGATTTCCTTCATGGCACTCCAGAGAAACCCCAAGAACACTGTTTCAAGGCTAGAGGGATCCTGAGGTCACTGTAGCAACACGAAAGAGCTCCGTGGGCCAAAAATCAACTCGAGATGAGAGGTTAGTCCCTGGCTTCGACTCCAGAGGAATACCACCTTACCACAAGCACCTCAAGAGGAGGCTTCTCTCAGCTCTAGGTATGTGAGAGGGACCCTGAGTTTGCGGCCTCAAGTGGAATGGACACCGAGATGCCCTGACGCGAAATAAGGCTGGATATCCCTGCAGTGACTTGAATGCAGGCTCGTCTTGCATCTCCCAAGATGAAAGGATGTCTGAATCCCCTGTGGAGACCACAGAGAAAGACCTAGTTCCCCACCTCATCGCGACCAGAGGCCTCACATCCTTTGAAAACTCCAGAGGTACGCGGAGATCAGTGCCTCCAAAGGAGACGATGCCTGACTCCTCGTGAAACTTGATAGGAGTCCCAGGATTCCTGTGGCACGTGGAAAGGGACACTTGGTCTCCCGCCTCAGCTGGAGAGGTGTCCCAATTGCCTTGCCAAGCCTCGAGGAGAATCCCGAGTTGTGTCTCGCAACTAGGCAAGAGTCCTGACGTGGCTGAACAAACACGTGTGTGGAAGGGCCATCCCCGTCGTAACTCGAGAATATAGCCCAGGTTCCCGCCGCAACTCGAGAAAAACCATGAGACTTCCCCCTCGCCGCGAGATGAGGCCCGATTCCCCTGCACTGCATGCAGAGCAATTCCGTCTTGCACATCACACATGAAAGGAGCCTTGATTTCCTTGATGGCACTCCAGAGAAACCCCAAGAACACTGTTTCAAGGCTAGAGGGATCCTGAGGTCACTGTAGCAACACGAAAGAGCTCCGTGGGCCAAAAATCAACTCAAGATGAGAGGTTAGTCCCTGGCTTCGACTCCAGAGGAATACCACCTTACCACAAGCACCTCAAGAGGAGGCTTCTCTCAGCTCTAGGTATGTGAGAGGGACCCTGAGTTTGCGGCCTCAAGTGGAATGGACACCGCGATGCCCTGACTCGAAATAAGGCCGGACATCCCTGCAGTGACTGGAATGCAGGCTCGTCTTGCATCTCCCAAGACGAAAGGGTGTCTGAATCCCCTGTGGAGACCACAGAGAAAGACTTAGTTCCCCAACTCATCGCGACCGATAGCCTCACATCCTTTGAAAATTCCAGAGGTATGCGGAGATCAGTGCCTCCAAAGGAGACGATGCCTGACTCCTCGTGAAACTTGATAGGAGACCCAGGATTCCTGTGGCACTTGGAAAGGGACACTTGGTCTCCCGTCTCAGCTGGAGGGGCGTCCCAATTGCCCTGCAAAGCCTCGAGGAGAATCCCGAGTTGTCCCTCGCATCTAGGCAGGAGTCCTGACATGGCTGAACACACACGTGTGTGGAAGGGCCATCCCCGTCGTAACTCGAGAATATACCCCAGGTTCCCGCCGCAACTCGAGAAAAACCATGAGACTTCCCCCTCGCCGCGAGATGAGGCCCGATTCCCCAGCACTGCCTGTAGAGCAATTCCGTCTTGCACATCACACATGAAAGGAGCCTTGATTTCCTTCATGGCACTCCAGAGAAACCCCAAGAACACTGTTTCAAGGCTAGAGGGATCCTGAGGTCACTGTAGCAACACGAAAGAGCTCCGTGGACCAAGAATCAACACGAGATGAGAGGTTAGTCCCTGGCTTCGACTCCTGAGGAATACCACCTTACCACAAGCACCTCAAGAGGAGGCTTCTCTCAGCTCTAGGTATGTGAGAGGGATCCTGAGTTTGCGGCCTCAAGTGGAATGGACACCGCGATGCCCTGACTCGAAATAAGGCTGGATATCCCTGCAGTGACTGGAATGCAGGCTCGTCTTGCATCTCCCAAGAAGAAAGGATGTCTGAATCCCCTGTGGAGACCACAGAGAAACACCTAGTTCCCCACCTCATCGCGACCGGAGGCCTCACATCCTTTGAAAATTCCAGAGGTACGCGGAGATCAGTGCCTCCAAAGGAGACGATGCCTGACTCCTCGTGAAACTTGATAGGAGCCCCAGGATTCCTGTGGCACTTGGAAAGGGACACTTGGTCTCCCGCCTCAGTTGGAGAGGCGTCCCAATTGCCCTGCCAAGCCTCGAGGAGAATCCAGAGTTGTCCCTCGCAACTAGGCAGGAGTCCTGACGTGGCTGAAGAAACACGTGGGTGGAAGGGCCATCCCCGTCGTAACTCGAGAATATACCCAGGTTCTCGCCGCAACTCGAGAAAAACCATGAGACTTCCCCCTCGCCGCGAGATGAGGCCCGATTCCCCTGCACTGCATGCAGAGCAATTCCGTCTTGCACATCACACATGAAAGGAGCCTTGATTTCCTTGATGGCACTCCAGAGAAACCCCAAGAACACTGTTTCAAGGCTAGAGGGATCCTGAGGTCACTGTAGCAACACGAAAGAGCTCCGTGGGCCAAAAATCAACTCAAGATGAGAGGTTAGTCCCTGGCTTCGACTCCAGAGGAATACCACCTTACCACAAGCACCTCAAGAGGAGGCTTCTCTCAGCTCTAGGTATGTGAGAGGGACCCTGAGTTTGCGGCCTCAAGTGGAATGGACACCGCGATGCCCTGACTCGAAATAAGGCCGGACATCCCTGCAGTGACTGGAATGCAGGCTCGTCTTGCATCTCCCAAGACGAAAGGGTGTCTGAATCCCCTGTGGAGACCACAGAGAAAGACTTAGTTCCCCACCTCATCGCGACCGATAGCCTCACATCCTTTGAAAATTCCAGAGGTACGCGGAGATCAGTGCCTCCAAAGGAGACGATGCCTGACTCCTCGTGAAACTTGATAGGAGCCCCAGGATTCCTGTGGCACTTGGAAAGGGACACTTGGTCTCCCGCCTCAGTTGGAGAGGCGTCCCAATTGCCCTGCCAAGCCTCGAGGAGAATCCAGAGTTGTCCCTCGCAACTAGGCAGGAGTTCTGACGTGGCTGAAGAAACACGTGGGTGGAAGGGCCATCCCCGTCGTAACTCGAGAATATACCCAGGTTCTCGCCGCAACTCGAGAAAAACCATGAGACTTCCCCCTCGCCGCGAGATGAGGCCCGATTCCCCTGCACTGCATGCAGAGCAATTCCGTCTTGCACATCACACATGAAAGGAGCCTTGATTTCCTTGATGGCACTCCAGAGAAACCCCAAGAACACTGTTTCAAGGCTAGAGGGATCCTGAGGTCACTGTAGCAACACGAAAGAGCTCCGTGGGCCAAAAATCAACTCAAGATGAGAGGTTAGTCCCTGGCTTCGACTCCAGAGGAATACCACCTTACCACAAGCACCTCAAGAGGAGGCTTCTCTCAGCTCTAGGTATGTGAGAGGGACCCTGAGTTTGCGGCCTCAAGTGGAATGGACACCGCGATGCCCTGACTCGAAATAAGGCCGGACATCCCTGCAGTGACTGGAATGCAGGCTCGTCTTGCATCTCCCAAGACGAAAGGGTGTCTGAATCCCCTGTGGAGACCACAGAGAAAGACTTAGTTCCCCACCTCATCGCGACCGATAGCCTCACATCCTTTGAAAATTCCAGAGGTATGCGGAGATCAGTGCCTCCAAAGGAGACGATGCCTGACTCCTCGTGAAACTTGATAGGAGACCCAGGATTCCTGTGGCACTTGGAAAGGGACACTTGGTCTCCCGTCTCAGCTGGAGGGGCGTCCCAATTGCCCTGCAAAGCCTCGAGGAGAATCCCGAGTTGTCCCTCGCATCTAGGCAGGAGTCCTGACATGGCTGAACACACACGTGTGTGGAAGGGCCATCCCCGTCGTAACTCGAGAATATACCCCAGGTTCCCGCCGCAACTCGAGAAAAACCATGAGACTTCCCCCTCGCCGCGAGATGAGGCCCGATTCCCCTGCACTGCGTGTAGAGCAATTCCGTCTTGCACATCACACATGAAAGGAGCCTTGATTTCCTTCATGGCACTCCAGAGAAACCCCAAGAACACTGTTTCAAGGCTAGAGGGATCCTGAGGTCACTGTAGCAAAACGAAAGAACTCTGTGGACCAAAAATCAACTCGAAAAGAGAGGTTAGTCCCTGGATTCGTCTCCAGAGGAATACCACCTTACCACAAGCACCTCAAGAGGAGGCTTCTCTCAGCTCTAGGTATGTGAGAGGGACCCTGTGTTTGCGGCCTCAAGTGGAATGGACACCGCGATGCCCTGACTCGAAATAAGGCCGGATATCCCTGCAGTGACTTCAATGCAGGCTCGTCTTGCATCTCCCAAGATGAAAGGATGTCTGAATCCCCTGTGGAAAGCACAGAGAAAGACTTCGTTCCCCACCTCATCGCGACCGATAGCCTCACATCCTTTGAAAACTCCAGAGGTACGCGGAGATCAGTGCCTCCAAAGGAGACGATGCCTGACTCCTCGTGAAACTTGATAGGAGTCCCAGGATTCCTGTGGCACTTGGAAAGGGACACTTGGTCTCCCGTCTCAGCTGGAGAGGCGTCCCAATTGCCCTGCCAAGCCTCGAGGAGAATCCAGAGTTATCCCTCGCAACTAGGCAGGAGTCCTGACGTCGCTGAAGAAACACGTGGGTGGAAGGGCCATCCCCGTCGTAACTCGAGAATATACCCCAGGTTCCCGCCGCAACTCGAGAAAAACCATGAGACTTCCCCCTCGCCGCGAGATGAGGACCGATTCCCCTGCACTGCGTGCAGAGCAATTCCGTGTTGCACATCACACATGAAAGGAGCCTTGATTTCCTTGATGGCACTCCAGAGAAACCCCAAGAACACTGTTTCAAGGCTAGAGGGATCCTGAGGTCACTGTATCAACACGAAAGAGCTCCGTGGGCCAAAAATCAACTCGAGATGAGAGGTTAGTCCCTGGCTTCGACTCCAGAGGAATACCACCTTACCACAAGCACCTCAAGAGGAGGCTTCTCTCAGCTCTAGGTATGTGAGAGGGACCCTGAGTTTGCGGCCTCAAGTGGAATGGACACCGCGATGCCCTGACGCGAAATAAGGCTGGATATCCCTGCAGTGACTTGAATGCAGGCTCGTGTTGCATCTCCCAAGATGAAAGGATGTCTGAATCCCCTGTGGAGACCACAGAGAAAGACCTAGTTCCCCACCTCATCGCGACCAGAGGCCTCACATCCTTTGAAAACTCCAGAGGTACGCGGAGATCAGTGCCTCCAAAGGAGACGATGCCTGACTCCTCGTGAAACTTGATAGGAGTCCCAGGATTCCTGTGGCACGTGGAAAGGGACCCTTGGTCTCCCGCCTCAGCTGGAGAGGTGTCCCAATTGCCTTGCCAAGCCTCGAGGAGAATCCCGAGTTGTGTCTCGCAACTAGGCAAGAGTCCTGACGTGGCTGAACAAACACGTGTGTGGAAGGGCCATCCCCGTCGTAACTCGAGAATATACCCCAGGTTCCCGCCGCAACTCGAGAAAAACCATGAGACTTCCCCCTCGCCGCGAGATGAGGCCCGATTCCCCTGCACTGCATGCAGAGCAATTCTGTGTTGCACATCACACATGAAAGGAGCCTTGATTTCCTTCATGGCACTCCAGAGAAACCCCAAGAACACTGTTTCAAGGCTAGAGGGATCCTGAGGTCACTGTAGCAACACGAAAGAGCTCCGTGGACCAAAAATCAACTCGAGATGAGAGGTTAGTCCCTGGCTTCGACTCCAGAGGAATACCACCTTACCACAAGCACCTCAAGAGGAGGCTTCTCTCAGCTCTAGGTATGTGAGAGGGACCCTGAGTTTGCGGCCTCAAGTGGAATGGACACCGCGATGCCCTGACTCGAAATAAGGCCGGATATCCCTGCAGTGACTGGAATGCAGGCTCGTCTTGCATCTCACAACACGAAAGGATGTCTGAATCCCCTGTGGAGACCACAGAGAAAGACCTAGTTCCCCACCTCATCGCGACAGGAGGCCTCAAATCCTTTGAAAACTCCAGAGGTATGCGGAGATCAGTGCCTCCAAAGGAGACGATGCCTGACTCCTCGTGAAACTTGATAGGAGACCCAGGATTCCTGTGGCACGTGGAAAGGGACCCTTGGTCTCCCGTCTCAGGTGGAGAGGCGTCCCAATTGCCCTGCAAAGCCTCGAGGAGAATCCCGAGTTGTCCCTCGCAACTAGGCAGGAGTCCTGACATGGCTGAACACACACGTGTGTGGAAAGGCCATACCCGTCGTAACTCGAGAATATACCCCAGGTTCCCGCCGCAACTCGAGAAAAACCATGAGACTTCCCCCTCGCCGCGAGATGAGGCCCGATTCCCCAGCACTGCGTGTAGAGCAATTCCGTCTTGCACATCACACATGAAAGGAGCCTTGATTTCCTTCATGGCACTCCAGAGAAACCCCAAGAACACTGTTTCAAGGCTAGAGGGATCCTGAGGTCACTGTAGCAACACGAAAGAGCTCCGTGGACCAAGAATCAACACGAGATGAGAGGTTAGTCCCTGGCTTCGACTCCTGAGGAATACCACCTTACCACAAGCACCTCAAGAGGAGGCTTCTCTCAGCTCTAGGTATGTGAGAGGGATCCTGAATTTGCGGCCTCAAGTGGAATGGACACCGCGATGCCCTGACTCGAAATAAGGCTGGATATCCCTGCAGTGACTTGAATGCAGGCTCATCTTGCATCTCCCAAGAAGAAAGGATGTCTGAATCCCCTGTGGAGACCACAGAGAAACACCTAGTTCCCCACCTCATCGCGACTGGAGGCCTCACATCCTTTGAAAACTCCAGAGGTACGCGGAGATCAGTGCCTCCAAAGGAGACGATGCCTGACTCCTCGTGAAACTTGATAGGAGTCCCAGGATTCTTGTGGCACGTGGAAAGGGACCCTTGGTCTCCCGCCTCAGCTGGAGAGGCGTTCCAATTGCCCTGCCAAGCCTCGAGGAGAATCCAGAGTTGTCCCTCGCAACTAGGCAGGAGTCCTGACGTGGCTGAACAAACACGTGGGTGGAAGGGCCATCCCCGTCGTAACTCGAGAATATACCCCAGGTTCCCGCCGCAACTCGAGAAAAACCATGAGACTTCCCCCTCGATGCGAGATGAGGCCCGATTCCCCTGTACTGCGTGCAGAGCAATTCCGTCTTGCACATCACACATGAAAGGAGCCTTGATTTCCTTGATGGCACTCCAGAGAAACCCCAAGAACACTGTTTCAAGGATAGAGGGATCCTGAGGTCACTGTAGCAACACGAAAGAACTCTGTGGACCAAAAATCAACTCGAAAAGAGAGGTTAGTCCCTGGATTCGTCTCCAGAGGAATACCACCTTACCACAAGCACCTCAAGAGGAGGCTTCTCTCAGCTCTAGGTATGTGAGAGGGACCCTGAGTTTGCGGCCTCAAGTGGAATGGACACCGCGATGCCCTGACTTGAAATAAGGCCGGATATCCCTGCAGTGACTTCAATGCAGGCTCGTCTTGCATGTCCCAGGACGAAAGGATGTCTGAATCCCCTGTGGAAAGCACAGAGAAAGACTTCGTTCCCCACCTCATCGCGACCGATAGCCTCACATCCTTTGAAAATTCCAGAGGTACGCGGAGATCAGTGCCTCCAAAGGAGACGATGCCTGACTCCTCGTGAAACTTGATAGGAGTCCCAGGATTCCTGTGGCACTTGGAAAGGGACACTTGGTCTCCCGTCTCAGCTGGAGAGGCGTCCCAATTGCCCTGCCAAGCCTCGAGGAGAATCCAGAGTTATCCCTCGCAACTAGGCAGGAGTCCTGACGTCGCTGAAGAAACACGTGGGTGGAAGGGCCATCCCCGTCGTAACTCGAGAATATACCCCAGGTTCCCGCCGCAACTCGAGAAAAACCATGAGACTTCCCCCTCGCCGCGAGATGAGGACCGATTCCCCTGCACTGCGTGCAGAGCAATTCCGTGTTGCACATCACACATGAAAGGAGCCTTGATTTCCTTGATGGCACTCCAGAGAAACCCCAAGAACACTGTTTCAAGGCTAGAGGGATCCTGAGGTCACTGTATCAACACGAAAGAGCTCCGTGGGCCAAAAATCAACTCGAGATGAGAGGTTAGTCCCTGGCTTCGACTCCAGAGGAATACCACCTTACCACAAGCACCTCAAGAGGAGGCTTCTCTCAGCTCTAGGTATGTGAGAGGGACCCTGAGTTTGCGGCCTCAAGTGGAATGGACAGCGCGATGCCCTGACGCGAAATAAGGCTGGATATCCCTGCAGTGACTTGAATGCAGGATCGTCTTGCATCTCCCAAGACGAAAGGATGTCTGAATCCCCTGTGGAGACCACAGAGAAAGACCTAGTTCCCCACCTCATCGCGATTGGAGGCCTCACATCCTTTGAAAACTCCAGAGGTACGCGGAGATCAGTGCCTCCAAAGGAGACGATGCCTGACTCCTCGTGAAACTTGATAGGAGTACCAGGATTCCTGTGGCACGTGGAAAGGGACCCTTGGTCTACCGCCTCAGCTGGAGAGGTGTCCCAATTGCCTTGCCAAGCCTCGAGGAGAATCCCGAGTTGTGTTTCGCAACTAGGCAAGAGTCCTGACGTGGCTGAACAAACACGTGTGTGGAAGGGCCATCCCCGTCGTAACTCGAGAATATACCCCAGGTTCCCGCCGCAACTCGAGAAAAACCATGAGACTTCCCCCTCGCCGCGAGATGAGGCCCGATTCCCCTGCACTGCGTGCAGAGCAATTCTGTGTTGCACATCACACATGAAAGGAGCCTTGATTTCCTTCATGGCACTCCTGAAAAACCCCAAGAACACTGTTTCAAGGCTAGAGGGATCCTGAGGTCACTGTAGCAACACGAAAGAGCTCCGTGGACCAAAAATCAACTCGAGATGAGAGGTTAGTCCCTGGCTTCGACTCCAGAGGA
Organism: Cervus elaphus; assembly: GCF_910594005.1. Classification (NCBI taxonomy): domain Eukaryota; kingdom Metazoa; phylum Chordata; class Mammalia; order Artiodactyla; family Cervidae; genus Cervus; species Cervus elaphus. The sequence goes on along the minus strand of NC_057834.1, from coordinate 6,138,421 downwards.
ATACCACCTTACCACAAGCACCTCAAGAGGAGGCTTCTCTCAGCTCTAGGTATGTGAGAGGGACCCTGAGTTTGCGGCCTCAAGTGGAATGGACACCGCGATGCCCTGACTCGAAATAAGGCCGGATATCCCTGCAGTGACTGGAATGCAGAATCGTCTTGCATCTCCCAAGACGAAAGGGTGTCTGAATCCCCTGTGGAGACCACAGAGAAAGACCTAGTTTCCCACCTCATCGCGACAGGAGGCCTCAAATCCTTTGAAAACTCCAGAGGTATGCGGAGATCAGTGCCTCCAAAGGAGACGATGCCTGACTCCTCGTGAAACTTGATAGGAGACCCAGGATTCCTGTGGCACGTGGAAAGGGACCCTTGGTCTCCCGTCTCAGCTGGAGAGGCGTCCCAATTGCCCTGCAAAGCCTCGAGGAGAATCCCGATTTGTCCCTCGCAACTAGGCAGGAGTCCTGACGTCGCTGAAGAAACACGTGGGTGGAAGGGCCATCCCCACCGTAACTCGAGAATATACCCCAGGTTCCCGCCGCAACTCGAGAAAAACCATGAGACTTCCCCCTCACCGCGAGATGAGGCCCAATTCCCCTGCACTGCGCGCAGAGCAATTCCGTGTTGCACATCACACATGAAAGGAGCCTTGATTTCCTTGATGGCACTCCAGAGAAACCCCAAGAACACTGTTTCAAGGCTAGAGGGATCCTGAGGTCACTGTAGCAACACAAAAGAGCTCCGTGCACCAAGAATCAAAACGAGATGAGAGGTTAGTCCCTGGCTTCGACTCCTGAGGAATACCACCTTACCACAAGCACCTCAAGCGGAGGCTTCTCTCAGCTCTAGGTATGTGAGAGGGATCCTGAGTTTGCGGCCTCAAGTGGAATGGACACCGCGATGCCCTGACTCAAAATAAGGCCGGATATCCCTGCAGTGACTTGAATGCAGGCTCGTCTTGCATCTCCCAAGACGAAAGGATGTCTGAATCCCCTGTGGAGACCACAGAGAAACACCTAATTCCCCACCTCATCGCGACCGGAGGCCTCACATCCTTTGAAAACTCCAGAGGAACGCGGAGATCAGTGCCTCCAAAGGAGACGATGCCTGACTCCTCGTGAAACTTGATAGGAGTCCCAGGATTCTTGTGGCACGTGGAAAGGGACCCTTGGTCTCCCGCCTCAGCTGGAGAGGTGTTCCAATTGCCCTGCCAAGCCTCGAGGAGAATCCCGAGTTGTCCCTCGCAACTAGGCAGGAGTCCTGACGTGGCTGAACAAACACGTGGGTGGAAGGGCCATCCCCGTCGTAACTCGAGAATATACCCTAGGTTCCCGCCGCAACTCGAGAAAAACCATGAGACTTCCCCCTCGATGCGAGATGAGGCCCAATTCCCCTGTACTGCGTGCAGAGCAATTCCATCTTGCACATCACACATGAAAGGAGCCTTGATTTCCTTGATGGCACTCCAGAGAAACCCCAAGAACTCTGTTTCAAGGCTAGAGGGATCCTGAGGTCACTGTAGCAACACGAAAGAACTCTGTGGACCAAAAATCAACTCGAAAAGAGAGGTTAGTCCCTGTATTCGTCTCCAGAGGAATACCACCTTACCACAAGCACCTCAAGAGGAGGCTTCTCTCAGCTCTAGGTATGTGAGAGGGACCCTGAGTTTGCGGCCTCAAGTGGAATGGACACCGCGATGCCCTGACTCGAAATAAGGCCGGATATCCCTGCAGTGACTTCAATGCAGGCTCGTCTTGCATCTCCCAGGACGAAAGGATGTCTGAATCCCCTGTGGAAAGCACAGAGAAAGACTTAGTTCCCCACCTCATCGCGACCGATAGCCTCACATCCTTTGAAAACTCCAGAGGTACGCGGAGATCAGTGCCTCCAAAGAAGACGATGCCTGACTCCTCGGGAAACTTGATAGGAGTCCCAGGATTCCTGTGGCACTTGGAAAGGGACACTTGGTCTCCCGCCTCAGCTGGAGAGGCGTCCCAATTGCCCTGCCAAGCCTCGAGGAGAATCCAGAGTTTTCCCTCGCAACTAGGCAGGAGCCCTGACGTCGCTGAAGAGACACGTGGGTGGAAGGGCCATCCCCGTCGTAACTCGAGAATATACCCCAGGTTCCCGCCGCAACTCGAGAAAAACCATGAGACTTTCCGCTCGCCGCGAGATGAGGCCCGATTCCCCTGCACTGCGTGCAGAGCAATTCCGTGTTGCACATCACACAGGAAAGGAGCCTTGATTTCCTTGATGGCACTCCAGAGAAACCCCAAGAACACTGTTTCAAGGCTAGAGGGATCCTGAGGTCACTGTAGCAACACGAAAGAGCTCCGTGGGCCAAAAATCAACTCGAGCTGAGAGGTTAGTCCCTGGCTTCGACTCCAGAGGAATACCACCTTACCACAAGCACCTCAAGAGGAGGCTTCTCTCAGCTCTAGGTATGTGAGAGGGACCCTGAGTTTGCGGCCTCAAGTGGAATGGACACCGCGATGCCCTGACTCGAAATAAGGCCGGATATCCCTGCAGTGACTGGAATGCAGGCTCGTCTTGCATCTCTCAAGACGAAAGGGTGTCTGAATCCCCTGTGGAGACCACAGAGAAAGACCTAGTTCCCCACCTCATCACGAGAGGAGGCCTCAAATCCTTTGAAAACTCCAGAGGTATGCGGAGATCAGTGTCTCCAAAGGAGACGATGCCTGACTCCTCGTGAAACTTGATAGGAGACCCAGGATTCCTGTGGCACGTGGAAAGGGACCCTTGGTCTCCCGTCTCAGCTGGAGAGGCGTCCCAATTGCCCTGCAAAGCCTCGAGGAGAATCCCGAGTTGTCCCTCGCAACTAGGCAGGAGTCCTGACATGGCTGAACACACACGTGTGTGGAAGGGCCATCCCCTCGTAACTCGAGAATATACCCCAGGTTCCCGCCGCAACTCGAGAAAAACCATGAGACTTCCCCCTCGCCGCGAGATGAGGCCCGATTCCCCTGCACTGCGTGCAGAGCAATTCCGTGTTGCACATCACACATGAAAGGGGCCTTGATTTCCTTGATGGCACTCCAGAGAAACCCCAACAACACTGTTTCAAGGCTAGAGGGTCCTGAGGTCACTGTAGCAACACGAAAGAGGTCCGTGGGCCAAAAATCAACTCGAGATGAGAGGTTACTCCCTGGCTTCGACTCCAGAGGAATACCACCTTACCACAAGCACCTCAAGAGGAGGCTTCTCTCAGCTCTAGGTATGTGAGAGGGACCCTGAGTTTGCGGCCTCAAGTGGAATGGACACCGCGATGCCCTGACTCGAAATAAGGCCGGATATCCCTGCAGTGACTTGAATGCAGGCTCGTCTTGCATCTCCCAAGAAGAAACGATGTCTGAATCCCCTGTGGAGACCACAGAGAAACACCTAGTTCCCCACCTCATCGCGACCGGAGGCCTCACATCCTTTGAAAACTCCAGAGGTACGCGGAGATCAGTGCCTCCAAAGGAGACGATGCCTGACTCATCGTGAAACTTGATAGGAGTCCCAGGATTCTTGTGGCACGTGGAAAGGGACCCTTGGTCTCCCGCCTCAGCTGGAGAGGCGTTCCAATTGCCGTGCCAAGCCTCGAGGAGAATCCCGAGTTGTCCCTCGCAACTAGGCAGGAGTCCTGACGTGGCTGAACAAACACGTGGGTGGAAGGGCCATCCCCGTCGTAACTCGAGAATATACCCCAGGTTCCCGCCGCAACTCGAGAAAAACCATGAGACTTCCCCCTCGATGCGAGATGAGGCCCGATTCCCCTGTACTGCGTGCAGAGCAATTCCGTCTTGCACATCACACATGAAAGGATCCTTGATTTCCTTGATGGCACTCCAGAGAAACCCCAAGAACACTGTTTCAAGGCTAGAGGGATCCTGAGGTCACTGTAGCAACACAAAAGAACTCTGTGGACCAAAAATCAACTCGAAAAGAGAGGTTAGTCCCTGGATTCGTCTCCAGAGGAATACCACCTTACCACAAGCACCTCAAGAGGAGGCTTCTCTCAGCTCTAGGTATGTGAGAGGGACCCTGAGTTTGCGGCCTCAAGTGGAATGGACACCGCGATGCCCTGACTCGAAATAAGGCCGGATATCCCTGCAGTGACTTCAATGCAGGCTCGTTTGCATCTCCCAGGACGAAAGGATGTCTGAATCCCCTGTGGAAAGCACAGAGAAAGACTTAGTTCCCCACCTCATCGCGACCGATAGCCTCACATCCTTTGAAAACTCCAGAGGTAAGCGGAGATCAGTGCCTCCAAAGGAGACGATGCCTGACTCCTCGTGAAACTTGATAGGAGTCCCAGGATTCCTGTGGCACGTGGAAAGGGACCCTTGGTCTCCCGTCTCAGGTGGAGAGGCGTCCCAATTGCCCTGCAAAGCCTCGAGGAGAATCCCGAGTTGTCCCTCGCAACTAGGCAGGAGTCCTGACATGGCTGAACACACACGTGTGTGGAAAGGCCATACCCGTCGTAACTCGAGAATATACCCCAGGTTCCCGCCGCAACTCGAGAAAAACCATGAGACTTCCCCCTCGCCGCGAGATGAGGCCCGATTCCCCAGCACTGCGTGTAGAGCAATTCCGTCTTGCACATCACACATGAAAGGAGCCTTGATTTCCTTCATGGCACTCCAGAGAAACCCCAAGAACACTGTTTCAAGGCTAGAGGGATCCTGAGGTCACTGTAGCAACACGAAAGAGCTCCGTGGACCAAGAATCAACACGAGATGAGAGGTTAGTCCCTGGCTTCGACTCCTGAGGAATACCACCTTACCACAAGCACCTCAAGAGGAGGCTTCTCTCAGCTCTAGGTATGTGAGAGGGATCCTGAATTTGCGGCCTCAAGTGGAATGGACACCGCGATGCCCTGACTCGAAATAAGGCTGGATATCCCTGCAGTGACTTGAATGCAGGCTCATCTTGCATCTCCCAAGAAGAAAGGATGTCTGAATCCCCTGTGGAGACCACAGAGAAACACCTAGTTCCCCACCTCATCGCGACTGGAGGCCTCACATCCTTTGAAAACTCCAGAGGTACGCGGAGATCAGTGCCTCCAAAGGAGACGATGCCTGACTCCTCGTGAAACTTGATAGGAGTCCCAGGATTCTTGTGGCACGTGGAAAGGGACCCTTGGTCTCCCGCCTCAGCTGGAGAGGCGTTCCAATTGCCCTGCCAAGCCTCGAGGAGAATCCCGAGTTGTCCCTCGCAACTAGGCAGGAGTCCTGACGTGGCTGAACAAACACGTGGGTGGAAGGGCCATCCCCGTCGTAACTCGAGAATATACCCCAGGTTCCCGCCGCAACTCGAGAAAAACCATGAGACTTCCCCCTCGATGCGAGATGAGGCCCGATTCCCCTGTACTGCGTGCAGAGCAATTCCGTCTTGCACATCACACATGAAAGGAGCCTTGATTTCCTTGATGTCACTCCAGAGAAACCCCAAGAACACTGTTTCAAGGATAGAGGGATCCTGAGGTCACTGTAGCAACACGAAAGAACTCTGTGGACCAAAAATCAACTCGAAAAGAGAGGTTAGTCCCTGGATTCGTCTCCAGAGGAATACCACCTTACCACAAGCACCTCAAGAGGAGGCTTCTCTCAGCTCTAGGTATGTGAGAGGGACCCTGAGTTTGCGGCCTCAAGTGGAATGGACACCGCGATGCCCTGACTTGAAATAAGGCCGGATATCCCTGCAGTGACTTCAATGCAGGCTCGTCTTGCATGTCCCAGGACGAAAGGATGTCTGAATCCCCTGTGGAAAGCACAGAGAAAGACTTCGTTCCCCACCTCATCGCGACCGATAGCCTCACATCCTTTGAAAATTCCAGAGGTACGCGGAGATCAGTGCCTCCAAAGGAGACGATGCCTGACTCCTCGTGAAACTTGATAGGAGTCCCAGGATTCCTGTGGCACTTGGAAAGGGACACTTGGTCTCCCGTCTCAGCTGGAGAGGCGTCCCAATTGCCCTGCCAAGCCTCGAGGAGAATCCAGAGTTATCCCTCGCAACTAGGCAGGAGTCCTGACGTCGCTGAAGAAACACGTGGGTGGAAGGGCCATCCCCGTCGTAACTCGAGAATATACCCCAGGTTCCCGCCGCAACTCGAGAAAAACCATGAGACTTCCCCCTCGCCGCGAGATGAGGACCGATTCCCCTGCACTGCGTGCAGAGCAATTCCGTGTTGCACATCACACATGAAAGGAGCCTTGATTTCCTTGATGGCACTCCAGAGAAACCCCAAGAACACTGTTTCAAGGCTAGAGGGATCCTGAGGTCACTGTATCAACACGAAAGAGCTCCGTGGGCCAAAAATCAACTCGAGATGAGAGGTTAGTCCCTGGCTTCGACTCCAGAGGAATACCACCTTACCACAAGCACCTCAAGAGGAGGCTTCTCTCAGCTCTAGGTATGTGAGAGGGACCCTGAGTTTGCGGCCTCAAGTGGAATGGACAGCGCGATGCCCTGACGCGAAATAAGGCTGGATATCCCTGCAGTGACTTGAATGCAGGATCGTCTTGCATCTCCCAAGACGAAAGGATGTCTGAATCCCCTGTGGAGACCACAGAGAAAGACCTAGTTCCCCACCTCATCGCGATTGGAGGCCTCACATCCTTTGAAAACTCCAGAGGTACGCGGAGATCAGTGCCTCCAAAGGAGACGATGCCTGACTCCTCGTGAAACTTGATAGGAGTACCAGGATTCCTGTGGCACGTGGAAAGGGACCCTTGGTCTACCGCCTCAGCTGGAGAGGTGTCCCAATTGCCTTGCCAAGCCTCGAGGAGAATCCCGAGTTGTGTTTCGCAACTAGGCAAGAGTCCTGACGTGGCTGAACAAACACGTGTGTGGAAGGGCCATCCCCGTCGTAACTCGAGAATATACCCCAGGTTCCCGCCGCAACTCGAGAAAAACCATGAGACTTCCCCCTCGCCGCGAGATGAGGCCCGATTCCCCTGCACTGCGTGCAGAGCAATTCTGTGTTGCACATCACACATGAAAGGAGCCTTGATTTCCTTCATGGCACTCCTGAAAAACCCCAAGAACACTGTTTCAAGGCTAGAGGGATCCTGAGGTCACTGTAGCAACACGAAAGAGCTCCGTGGACCAAAAATCAACTCGAGATGAGAGGTTAGTCCCTGGCTTCGACTCCAGAGGAATACCACCTTACCACAAGCACCTCAAGAGGAGGCTTCTCTCAGCTCTAGGTATGTGAGAGGGACCCTGAGTTTGCGGCCTCAAGTGGAATGGACACCGCGATGCCCTGACTCGAAATAAGGCCGGATATCCCTGCAGTGACTGGAATGCAGAATCGTCTTGCATCTCCCAAGACGAAAGGGTGTCTGAATCCCCTGTGGAGACCACAGAGAAAGACCTAGTTTCCCACCTCATCGCGACAGGAGGCCTCAAATCCTTTGAAAACTCCAGAGGTATGCGGAGATCAGTGCCTCCAAAGGAGACGATGCCTGACTCCTCGTGAAACTTGATAGGAGACCCAGGATTCCTGTGGCACGTGGAAAGGGACCCTTGGTCTCCCGTCTCAGCTGGAGAGGCGTCCCAATTGCCCTGCAAAGCCTCGAGGAGAATCCCGAGTTGTCCCTCGCAACTAGGCAGGAGTCCTGACGTCGCTGAAGAAACACGTGGGTGGAAGGGCCATCCCAACCGTAACTCGAGAATATACCCCAGGTTCCCGCCGCAACTCGAGAAAAACCATGAGACTTCCCCCTCACCGCGAGATGAGGCCCAATTCCCCTGCACTGCGCGCAGAGCAATTCCGTGTTGCACATCACACATGAAAGGAGCCTTGATTTCCTTGATGGCACTCCAGAGAAACCCCAAGAACACTGTTTCAAGGCTAGAGGGATCCTGAGGTCACTGTAGCAACACGAAAGAGCTCCGTGCACCAAGAATCAAAACGAGATGAGAGGTTAGTCCCTGGCTTCGACTCCTGAGGAATACCACCTTACCACAAGCACCTCAAGCGGAGGCTTCTCTCAGCTCTAGGTATGTGAGAGGGATCCTGAGTTTGCGGCCTCAAGTGGAATGGACACCGCGATGCCCTGACTCAAAATAAGGCCGGATATCCCTGCAGTGACTTGAATGCAGGCTCGTCTTGCATCTCCCAAGACGAAAGGATGTCTGAATCCCCTGTGGAGACCACAGAGAAACACCTAATTCCCCACCTCATCGCGACCGGAGGCCTCACATCCTTTGAAAACTCCAGAGGAACGCGGAGATCAGTGCCTCCAAAGGAGACGATGCCTGACTCCTCGTGAAACTTGATAGGAGTCCCAGGATTCTTGTGGCACGTGGAAAGGGACCCTTGGTCTCCCGCCTCAGCTGGAGAGGTGTTCCAATTGCCCTGCCAAGCCTCGAGGAGAATCCCGAGTTGTCCCTCGCAACTAGGCAGGAGTCCTGACGTGGCTGAACAAACACGTGGGTGGAAGGGCCATCCCCGTCGTAACTCGAGAATATACCCCAGGTTCCCGCCGCAACTCGAGAAAAACCATGAGACTTCCCCCTCGATGCGAGATGAGGCCCGATTCCCCTGTACTGCGTGCAGAGCAATTCCGTCTTGCACATCACACATGAAAGGAGCCTTGATTTCCTTGATGGCACTCCAGAGAAACCCCAAGAACACTGTTTCAAAGATACAGGGATCCTGAGGTCACTGTAGCAACACGAAAGAACTCTGTGGACCAAAAATCAACTCGAAAAGAGAGGTTAGTCCCTGGATTCGTCTCCAGAGGAATACCACCTTACCACAAGCACCTCAAGAGGAGGCTTCTCTCAGCTCTAGGTATGTGAGAGGGACCCTGAGTTTGCGGCCTCAAGTGGAATGGACACCGCGATGCCCTGACTCGAAATAAGGCCGGATATCCCTGCAGTGACTTCAATGAAGGCTCGTCTTGCATCTCCCAGGACGAAAGGATGTCTGAATCCCCTGTGGAAAGCACAGAGAAAGATTTAGTTCCCCACCTCATCGCGACCGATAGCCTCACATCCTTTGAAAACTCCAGAGGTACGCGGAGATCAGTGCCTCCAAAGGAGACGATGCCTGACTCCTCGTGAAACTTGATAGGAATCCCAGGATTCCTGTGGCACTTGGAAAGGGACACTTGGTCTCCCGCCTCAGCTGGAGAGGCGGCCCAATTGCCCTGCCAAGCCTCGAGGAGAATCCAGAGTTGTCCCTCGCAACTAGGCAGGAGTCCTGACGTCGCTGAAGAAACACGTGGGTGGAAGGGCCATCCCCGTCGTAACTCGAGAATATACCCCAGGTTCCCGCGGCAACTCGAGAAAAACCATGAGACTTCCCCCTCACTGCGAGATGAGGCCCGATTCCCCTGCACTGCGTGCAGAGCAATTCCGTGTTGCACATCACACATGAAAGGAGCCTTGATTTCCTTCATGGCACTCCAGAGAAACCCCAAGAACACTGTTTCAAGGCTAGAGGGATCCTGAGGTCACTGTAGCAACACGAAAGAGCTCCGTGGGCCAAAAATCAACTCGAGATGAGAGGTTAGTCCCTGGCTTCGACTCCAGAGGAATACCACCTTACCACAAGCACCTCAAGAGGAGGCTTCTCTCAGCTCTAGGTATGTGAGAGGGACCCTGAGTTTGCGGCCTCAAGTGGAATGGACACCGCGATGCCCTGACGCGAAATAAGGCTGGATATCCCTGCAGTGACTTGAATGCAGGCTCGTCTTGCATCTCCCAAGATGAAAGGATGTCTGAATCCCCTGTGGAGACCACAGAGAAAGACCTAGTTCCCCACCTCATCGCGACCGGAGGCCTCACATCCTTTGAAAACTCCAGAGGTACGCGGAGATCAGTGCCTCCAAAGGAGACGATGCCTGACTCCTCGTGAAACTTGATAGGAGTCCCAGGATTCCTGTGGCACGTGGAAAGGGACCCTTGGTCTCCCGCCTCAGCTGGAGAGGTGTCCCAATTGCCTTGCCAAGCCTCGTGGAGAATCCCGAGTTGTGTCTCGCAACTAGGCAAGAGTCCTGACGTGGCTGAAGAAACACGTGGGTGGAAGGGCCATCCCCGTCGTAACTCGAGAATATACCCCAGGTTCCCGCCGCAACTCGAGAAAAACCATGAGACTTCCCCCTCGCCGCGAGATGAGGCCCGATTCCCCTGCACTGCATGCAGAGCAATTCTGTGTTGCACATCACACATGAAAGGAGCCTTGATTTCCTTCATGGCACTCCAGAGAAACCCCAAGAACACTGTTTCAAGGCTAGAGGGATCCTGAGGTCACTGTAGCAACACGAAAGAGCTCCGTGGACCAAAAATCAACTCGAGATGAGAGGTTAGTCCCTGGCTTCGACTCCAGAGGAATACCACCTTACCACAAGCACCTCAAGAGGAGGCTTCTCTCAGCTCTAGGTATGTGAGAGGGACCCTGAGTTTGCGGCCTCAAGTGGAATGGACACCGCGATGCCCTGACTCGAAATAAGGCCGGATATCCCTGCAGTGACTGGAATGCAGGCTCGTCTTGCATCTCCCAAGACGACAGGGTGTCTGAATCCCCTGTGGAGACCACAGAGAAAGACCTAGTTCCCCACCTCATCGCGACAGGAGGCCTCAAATCCTTTGAAAACTCCAGAGGTATGCGGAGATCAGTGCCTCCAAAGGAGACGATGCCTGACTCCTCGTGAAACTTGATAGGAGACCCAGGATTCCTGTGGCACGTGGAAAGGGACCCTTGGTCTCCCGTCTCAGCTGGAGAGGCGTCCCAATTGCCCTGCCAAGCCTCGAGGAGAATCCAGAGTTGTCCATCGCAACTAGGCAGGAGTCCTGACATCGCTGAACACACACGTGTGTGTAAAGGCCATCCCCGTCGTAACTCGAGAATATACCCCAGGTTCCCGCCGCAACTCGAGGAAAACCATGAGACTTCCCCCTCGCCGCTAGATGAGGCCCGATTCCCCTGCACTGCGTGCAGAGCAATTCTGTGTTGCACATCACACATGAAAGGAGTCTTGATTTTCTTGATGGCACTCCAGAGAAACCCCAAGAACACTGTTTCAAGGCTAGAGGGATCCTGAGGTCACTGTAGCAACACGAAAGAGCTCCGTGGACCAAGAATCAACACGAGATGAGAGGTTAGTCCCTGGCTTCGACTTCTGAGGAATACCACCTTACCACAAGCACATCAAGAGTAGGCTTCTCTCAGCTCTAGGTATGTGAGAGGGATCCTGAGTTTGCGGCCTCAAGTGAAATGGACACCGCGATGCCCTGACTCGAAATAAGGCGGGATATCCCTGCAGTGACTTGAATGCAGGCTCGTCTTGCATCTCCCAAGAAGAAAGGATGTCTGAATCCCCTGTGGAGACCACAGAGAAACACCTAGTTCCCCACCTCATCGCGACCGGAGGCCTCACATCCTTTGAAAACTCCAGAGGTACGCGGAGATCAGTGCCTCCATAGGAGACGATGCCTGACTCCTCGTGAAACTTAATAGGAGTCCCAAGATTCTTGTGGCACGTGAAAAGGGACCCTTGGTCTGCCGCCTCAGCTGGAGAGGCGTTCCAATTGCCCTGCCAAGCCTCGAGGAGAATCCCGAGTTGTCCCTCGCAACTAGGCAGGAGTCCTGACGTGGCTGAACAAACACGTGGGTGGAAGGGCCATCCCCGTCGTAACTCGAGAATATACCCCAGGTTCCCGCCGCAACTCGAGAAAAACCATGAGACTTCCCCCTCGATGCGAGATGAGGCCCGATTCCCCTGTACTGCGTGCAGAGCAATTCCGTCTTGCACATCACACATGAAAGGAGCCTTGATTTCCTTGATGGCACTCCAGAGAAACCCCAAGAACACTGTTTCAAGGATAGAGGGATCCTGAGGTCACTGTAGCAACACGAAATAACTCTGTGGACCAAAAATCAACTCGAAAAGAGAGGTTAGTCCCTGGATTCGTCTCCAGAGGAATACCACCTTACCACAAGCACCTCAAGAGGAGGCTTCTCTCAGCTCTAGGTATGTGAGAGGGACCCTGAGTTTGCAGCCTCAAGTGGAATGGACACCGCGATGCCCTGACTCGAAATAAGGCTGGATATCCCTGCAGTGACTTCAATGCAGGCTCGTCTTGCATCTCCCAGGACGAAAGGATGTCTGAATCCCCTGTGGAAAGCACAGAGAAAGACTTAGTTCCCCACCTCATCGCGACCGATAGCCTCACATCCTTTGAAAACTCCAGAGGTACGTGGAGATCAGTGCCTCCAAAGGAGACAATGCCTGACTCCTCGTGAAACTTGATAGGAGTCCCAGGATTCCTGTGGCACTTGGAAAGGGACACTTGGTCTCCCGCCTCAGCTGGAGAGGCGTCCCAATTGCCCTGCAAAGCCTCGAGGAGAATCCAGAGTTGTCCCTCGCAACTAGGCAGGAGTCCTGAAGTCGCTGAACAAACACGTGGGTGGAAGGGCCATCCCCGTCGTAACTCGAGAATATACCCCAGGTTCCTGCCGCAACTCGAGAAAAACCATGAGACTTCCCCCTCGCCGCGAGATGAGGCCCGATTCCCCTGCACTGCGTGCAGAGCAATTCCGTGTTGCACATCACACATGAAAGGAGCCTTGATTTCCTTGATGGCACTCCAGAGAAACCCCAAGAACACTGTTTCAAGGCTAGAGGGATCCTGAGGTCACTGTAGCAACACGAAAGAGCTCCGTGGGCCAAAAATCAACTCGAGATGAGAGGTTAGTCCCTGGCTTCGACTCCAGAGGAATACCACCTTACCACAAGCACCTCAAGAGGAGGCTTCTCTCAGCTCTAGGTATGTGAGAGGGACCCTGAGTTTGCGGCCTCAAGTGGAATGGACACCGCGATGCCCTGACGCGAAATAAGGCTGGATATCCCTGCAGTGACTTGAATGCAGGCTCGTCTTGCATCTCCCAAGATGAAAGGATGTCTGAATCCCCTGTGGAGACCACAGAGAAAGACCTAGTTCCCCACCTCATCGCGACCGGAGACCTCACATCCTTTGAAAACTCCAGAGGTACGCGGAGATCAGTGCCTCCAAAGGAGACGATGCCTGACTCCTCGTGAAACTTGATAGGAGTCCCAGGATTCCTGTGGCACGTGGAAAGGGACCCTTGGTCTCCCGCCTCAGCTGGAGAGGTGTCCCAATTGCCTTGCCAAGCCTCGTGGAGAATCCCGAGTTGTGTCTCGCAACTAGGCAAGAGTCCTGACGTGGCTGAAGAAACACGTGGGTGGAAGGGCCATCCCCGTCGTAACTCGAGAATATACCCCAGGTTCCCGCCGCAACTCGAGAAAAACCATGAGACTTCCCCCTCGCCGCGAGATGAGGCCCGATTCCCCTGCACTGCATGCAGAGCAATTCTGTGTTGCACATCACACATGAAAGGAGCCTTGATTTCCTTCATGGCACTCCAGAGAAACCCCAAGAACACTGTTTCAAGGCTAGAGGGATCCTGAGGTCACTGTAGCAACACGAAAGAGCTCCGTGGACCAAAAATCAACTCGAGATGAGAGGTTAGTCCCTGGCTTCGACTCCAGAGGAATACCACCTTACCACAAGCACCTCAAGAGGAGGCTTCTCTCAGCTCTAGGTATGTGAGAGGGACCCTGAGTTTGCGGCCTCAAGTGGAATGGACACCGCGATGCCCTGACTCGAAATAAGGCCGGATATCCCTGCAGTGACTGGAATGCAGGCTCGTCTTGCATCTCCCAAGACGACAGGGTGTCTGAATCCCCTGTGGAGACCACAGAGAAAGACCTAGTTCCCCACCTCATCGCGACAGGAGGCCTCATATCCTTTGAAAACTCCAGAGGTATGCGGAGATCAGTGCCTCCAAAGGAGACGATGCCTGACTCCTCGTGAAACTTGATAGGAGACCCAGGATTCCTGTGGCACGTGGAAAGGGACCCTTGGTCTCCCGTCTCAGCTGGAGAGGCGTCCCAATTGCCCTGCCAAGCCTCGAGGAGAATCCAGAGTTGTCCATCGCAACTAGGCAGGAGTCCTGACATCGCTGAACACACACGTGTGTGTAAAGGCCATCCCCGTCGTAACTCGAGAATATACCCCAGGTTCCCGCCGCAACTCGAGGAAAACCATGAGACTTCCCCCTCGCCGCTAGATGAGGCCCGATTCCCCTGCACTGCGTGCAGAGCAATTCTGTGTTGCACATCACACATGAAAGGAGTCTTGATTTTCTTGATGGCACTCCAGAGAAACCCCAAGAACACTGTTTCAAGGCTAGAGGGATCCTGAGGTCACTGTAGCAACACGAAAGAGCTCCGTGGACCAAGAATCAACACGAGATGAGAGGTTAGTCCCTGGCTTCGACTTCTGAGGAATACCACCTTACCACAAGCACATCAAGAGTAGGCTTCTCTCAGCTCTAGGTATGTGAGAGGGATCCTGAGTTTGCGGCCTCAAGTGAAATGGACACCGCGATGCCCTGACTCGAAATAAGGCGGGATATCCCTGCAGTGACTTGAATGCAGGCTCGTCTTGCATCTCCCAAGAAGAAAGGATGTCTGAATCCCCTGTGGAGACCACAGAGAAACACCTAGTTCCCCACCTCATCGCGACCGGAGGCCTCACATCCTTTGAAAACTCCAGAGGTACGCGGAGATCAGTGCCTCCATAGGAGACGATGCCTGACTCCTCGTGAAACTTAATAGGAGTCCCAAGATTCTTGTGGCACGTGAAAAGGGACCCTTGGTCTGCCGCCTCAGCTGGAGAGGCGTTCCAATTGCCCTGCCAAGCCTCGAGGAGAATCCCGAGTTGTCCCTCGCAACTAGGCAGGAGTCCTGACGTGGCTGAACAAACACGTGGGTGGAAGGGCCATCCCCGTCGTAACTCGAGAATATACCCCAGGTTCCCGCCGCAACTCGAGAAAAACCATGAGACTTCCCCCTCGATGCGAGATGAGGCCCGATTCCCCTGTACTGCGTGCAGAGCAATTCCGTCTTGCACATCACACATGAAAGGAGCCTTGATTTCCTTGATGGCACTCCAGAGAAACCCCAAGAACACTGTTTCAAGGATAGAGGGATCCTGAGGTCACTGTAGCAACACGAAATAACTCTGTGGACCAAAAATCAACTCGAAAAGAGAGGTTAGTCCCTGGATTCGTCTCCAGAGGAATACCACCTTACCACAAGCACCTCAAGAGGAGGCTTCTCTCAGCTCTAGGTATGTGAGAGGGACCCTGAGTTTGCAGCCTCAAGTGGAATGGACACCGCGATGCCCTGACTCGAAATAAGGCTGGATATCCCTGCAGTGACTTCAATGCAGGCTCGTCTTGCATCTCCCAGGACGAAAGGATGTCTGAATCCCCTGTGGAAAGCACAGAGAAAGACTTAGTTCCCCACCTCATCGCGACCGATAGCCTCACATCCTTTGAAAACTCCAGAGGTACGTGGAGATCAGTGCCTCCAAAGGAGACAATGCCTGACTCCTCGTGAAACTTGATAGGAGTCCCAGGATTCCTGTGGCACTTGGAAAGGGACACTTGGTCTCCCGCCTCAGCTGGAGAGGCGTCCCAATTGCCCTGCAAAGCCTCGAGGAGAATCCAGAGTTGTCCCTCGCAACTAGGCAGGAGTCCTGAAGTCGCTGAACAAACACGTGGGTGGAAGGGCCATCCCCGTCGTAACTCGAGAATATACCCCAGGTTCCTGCCGCAACTCGAGAAAAACCATGAGACTTCCCCCTCGCCGCGAGATGAGGCCCGATTCCCCTGCACTGCGTGCAGAGCAATTCCGTGTTGCACATCACACATGAAAGGAGCCTTGATTTCCTTGATGGCACTCCAGAGAAACCCCAAGAACACTGTTTCAAGGCTAGAGGGATCCTGAGGTCACTGTAGCAACACGAAAGAGCTCCGTGGGCCAAAAATCAACTCGAGATGAGAGGTTAGTCCCTGGCTTCGACTCCAGAGGAATACCACCTTACCACAAGCACCTCAAGAGGAGGCTTCTCTCAGCTCTAGGTATGTTAGAGGGACCCTGAGTTTGCGGCCTCAAGTGGAATGGACACCGCGATGCCCTGACGCGAAATAAGGCTGGATATCCCTGCAGTGACTTGAATGCAGGCTCGTCTTGCATCTCCCAAGATGAAAGGATGTCTGAATCCCCTGTGGAGACCACAGAGAAACACCTAGTTCCCCACCTCATCGCGACCGGCGACCTCACATCCTTTAAAAACTCCAGAGGTACGCGGAGATCAGTGCCTCCAAAGGAGACGATGCCTGACTCCTCGTGAAACTTGATAGGAGTACCAGGATTCCTGTGGCACGTGGAAAGGGACCCTTGGTCTACCGCCTCAGCTGGAGAGGTGTCCCAATTGCCTTGCCAAGCCTCGAGGAGAATCCCGAGTTGTGTTTCGCAACTAGGCAAGAGTCCTGACGTGGCTGAACAAACACGTGTGTGGAAGGGCCATCCCCGTCGTAACTCGAGAATATACCCCAGGTTCCCGCCGCAACTCGAGAAAAACCATGAGACTTCCCCCTCGCCGCGAGATGAGGCCCGATTCCCCTGCACTGCGTGCAGAGCAATTCTGTGTTGCACATCACACATGAAAGGAGCCTTGATTTCCTTCATGGCACTCCTGAAAAACCCCAAGAACACTGTTTCAAGGCTAGAGGGATCCTGAGGTCACTGTAGCAACACGAAAGAGCTCCGTGGACCAAAAATCAACTCGAGATGAGAGGTTAGTCCCTGGCTTCGACTCCAGAGGAATACCACCTTACCACAAGCACCTCAAGAGGAGGCTTCTCTCAGCTCTAGGTATGTGAGAGGGACCCTGAGTTTGCGGCCTCAAGTGGAATGGACACCGCGATGCCCTGACTCGAAATAAGGCCGGATATCCCTGCAGTGACTGGAATGCAGAATCGTCTTGCATCTCCCAAGACGAAAGGGTGTCTGAATCCCCTGTGGAGACCACAGAGAAAGACCTAGTTTCCCACCTCATCGCGACAGGAGGCCTCAAATCCTTTGAAAACTCCAGAGGTATGCGGAGATCAGTGCCTCCAAAGGAGACGATGCCTGACTCCTCGTGAAACTTGATAGGAGACCCAGGATTCCTGTGGCACGTGGAAAGGGACCCTTGGTCTCCCGTCTCAGCTGGAGAGGCGTCCCAATTGCCCTGCAAAGCCTCGAGGAGAATCCCGAGTTGTCCCTCGCAACTAGGCAGGAGTCCTGACGTCGCTGAAGAAACACGTGGGTGGAAGGGCCATCCCAACCGTAACTCGAGAATATACCCCAGGTTCCCGCCGCAACTCGAGAAAAACCATGAGACTTCCCCCTCACCGCGAGATGAGGCCCAATTCCCCTGCACTGCGCGCAGAGCAATTCCGTGTTGCACATCACACATGAAAGGAGCCTTGATTTCCTTGATGGCACTCCAGAGAAACCCCAAGAACACTGTTTCAAGGCTAGAGGGATCCTGAGGTCACTGTAGCAACACGAAAGAGCTCCGTGCACCAAGAATCAAAACGAGATGAGAGGTTAGTCCCTGGCTTCGACTCCTGAGGAATACCACCTTACCACAAGCACCTCAAGCGGAGGCTTCTCTCAGCTCTAGGTATGTGAGAGGGATCCTGAGTTTGCGGCCTCAAGTGGAATGGACACCGCGATGCCCTGACTCAAAATAAGGCCGGATATCCCTGCAGTGACTTGAATGCAGGCTCGTCTTGCATCTCCCAAGACGAAAGGATGTCTGAATCCCCTGTGGAGACCACAGAGAAACACCTAATTCCCCACCTCATCGCGACCGGAGGCCTCACATCCTTTGAAAACTCCAGAGGAACGCGGAGATCAGTGCCTCCAAAGGAGACGATGCCTGACTCCTCGTGAAACTTGATAGGAGTCCCAGGATTCTTGTGGCACGTGGAAAGGGACCCTTGGTCTCCCGCCTCAGCTGGAGAGGTGTTCCAATTGCCCTGCCAAGCCTCGAGGAGAATCCCGAGTTGTCCCTCGCAACTAGGCAGGAGTCCTGACGTGGCTGAACAAACACGTGGGTGGAAGGGCCATCCCCGTCGTAACTCGAGAATATACCCCAGGTTCCCGCCGCAACTCGAGAAAAACCATGAGACTTCCCCCTCGATGCGAGATGAGGCCCGATTCCCCTGTACTGCGTGCAGAGCAATTCCGTCTTGCACATCACACATGAAAGGAGCCTTGATTTCCTTGATGGCACTCCAGAGAAACCCCAAGAACACTGTTTCAAAGATACAGGGATCCTGAGGTCACTGTAGCAACACGAAAGAACTCTGTGGACCAAAAATCAACTCGAAAAGAGAGGTTAGTCCCTGGATTCGTCTCCAGAGGAATACCACCTTACCACAAGCACCTCAAGAGGAGGCTTCTCTCAGCTCTAGGTATGTGAGAGGGACCCTGAGTTTGCGGCCTCAAGTGGAATGGACACCGCGATGCCCTGACTCGAAATAAGGCCGGATATCCCTGCAGTGACTTCAATGAAGGCTCGTCTTGCATCTCCCAGGACGAAAGGATGTCTGAATCCCCTGTGGAAAGCACAGAGAAAGATTTAGTTCCCCACCTCATCGCGACCGATAGCCTCACATCCTTTGAAAACTCCAGAGGTACGCGGAGATCAGTGCCTCCAAAGGAGACGATGCCTGACTCCTCGTGAAACTTGATAGGAATCCCAGGATTCCTGTGGCACTTGGAAAGGGACACTTGGTCTCCCGCCTCAGCTGGAGAGGCGGCCCAATTGCCCTGCCAAGCCTCGAGGAGAATCCAGAGTTGTCCCTCGCAACTAGGCAGGAGTCCTGACGTCGCTGAAGAAACACGTGGGTGGAAGGGCCATCCCCGTCGTAACTCGAGAATATACCCCAGGTTCCCGTGGCAACTCGAGAAAAACCATGAGACTTCCCCCTCACTGCGAGATGAGGCCCGATTCCCCTGCACTGCGTGCAGAGCAATTCCGTGTTGCACATCACACATGAAAGGAGCCTTGATTTCCTTCATGGCACTCCAGAGAAACCCCAAGAACACTGTTTCAAGGCTAGAGGGATCCTGAGGTCACTGTAGCAACACGAAAGAGCTCCGTGGGCCAAAAATCAACTCGAGATGAGAGGTTAGTCCCTGGCTTCGACTCCAGAGGAATACCACCTTACCACAAGCACCTCAAGAGGAGGCTTCTCTCAGCTCTAGGTATGTGAGAGGGACCCTGAGTTTGCGGCCTCAAGTGGAATGGACACCGCGATGCCCTGACGCGAAATAAGGCTGGATATCCCTGCAGTGACTTGAATGCAGGCTCGTCTTGCATCTCCCAAGATGAAAGGATGTCTGAATCCCCTGTGGAGACCACAGAGAAAGACCTAGTTCCCCACCTCATCGCGACCGGAGGCCTCACATCCTTTGAAAACTCCAGAGGTATGCGGAGATCAGTGCCTCCAAAGGAGACGATGCCTGACTCCTCGTGAAACTTGATAGGAGTCCCAGGATTCCTGTGGCACGTGGAAAGGGACCCTTGGTCTCCCGCCTCAGCTGGAGAGGTGTCCCAATTGCCTTGCCAAGCCTCGTGGAGAATCCCGAGTTGTGTCTCGCAACTAGGCAAGAGTCCTGACGTGGCTGAAGAAACACGTGGGTGGAAGGGCCATCCCCGTCGTAACTCGAGAATATACCCCAGGTTCCCGCCGCAACTCGAGAAAAACCATGAGACTTCCCCCTCGCCGCGAGATGAGGCCCGATTCCCCTGCACTGCATGCAGAGCAATTCTGTGTTGCACATCACACATGAAAGGAGCCTTGATTTCCTTCATGGCACTCCAGAGAAACCCCAAGAACACTGTTTCAAGGCTAGAGGGATCCTGAGGTCACTGTAGCAACACGAAAGAGCTCCGTGGACCAAAAATCAACTCGAGATGAGAGGTTAGTCCCTGGCTTCGACTCCAGAGGAATACCACCTTACCACAAGCACCTCAAGAGGAGGCTTCTCTCAGCTCTAGGTATGTGAGAGGGACCCTGAGTTTGCGGCCTCAAGTGGAATGGACACCGCGATGCCCTGACTCGAAATAAGGCCGGATATCCCTGCAGTGACTGGAATGCAGGCTCGTCTTGCATCTCCCAAGACGACAGGGTGTCTGAATCCCCTGTGGAGACCACAGAGAAAGACCTAGTTCCCCACCTCATCGCGACAGGAGGCCTCAAATCCTTTGAAAACTCCAGAGGTATGCGGAGATCAGTGCCTCCAAAGGAGACGATGCCTGACTCCTCGTGAAACTTGATAGGAGACCCAGGATTCCTGTGGCACGTGGAAAGGGACCCTTGGTCTCCCGTCTCAGCTGGAGAGGCGTCCCAATTGCCCTGCCAAGCCTCGAGGAGAATCCAGAGTTGTCCATCGCAACTAGGCAGGAGTCCTGACATCGCTGAACACACACGTGTGTGTAAAGGCCATCCCCGTCGTAACTCGAGAATATACCCCAGGTTCCCGCCGCAACTCGAGGAAAACCATGAGACTTCCCCCTCGCCGCTAGATGAGGCCCGATTCCCCTGCACTGCGTGCAGAGCAATTCTGTGTTGCACATCACACATGAAAGGAGTCTTGATTTTCTTGATGGCACTCCAGAGAAACCCCAAGAACACTGTTTCAAGGCTAGAGGGATCCTGAGGTCACTGTAGCAACACGAAAGAGCTCCGTGGACCAAGAATCAACACGAGATGAGAGGTTAGTCCCTGGCTTCGACTTCTGAGGAATACCACCTTACCACAAGCACATCAAGAGTAGGCTTCTCTCAGCTCTAGGTATGTGAGAGGGATCCTGAGTTTGCGGCCTCAAGTGAAATGGACACCGCGATGCCCTGACTCGAAATAAGGCGGGATATCCCTGCAGTGACTTGAATGCAGGCTCGTCTTGCATCTCCCAAGAAGAAAGGATGTCTGAATCCCCTGTGGAGACCACAGAGAAACACCTAGTTCCCCACCTCATCGCGACCGGAGGCCTCACATCCTTTGAAAACTCCAGAGGTACGCGGAGATCAGTGCCTCCATAGGAGACGATGCCTGACTCCTCGTGAAACTTAATAGGAGTCCCAAGATTCTTGTGGCACGTGAAAAGGGACCCTTGGTCTGCCGCCTCAGCTGGAGAGGCGTTCCAATTGCCCTGCCAAGCCTCGAGGAGAATCCCGAGTTGTCCCTCGCAACTAGGCAGGAGTCCTGACGTGGCTGAACAAACACGTGGGTGGAAGGGCCATCCCCGTCGTAACTCGAGAATATACCCCAGGTTCCCGCCGCAACTCGAGAAAAACCATGAGACTTCCCCCTCGATGCGAGATGAGGCCCGATTCCCCTGTACTGCGTGCAGAGCAATTCCGTCTTGCACATCACACATGAAAGGAGCCTTGATTTCCTTGATGGCACTCCAGAGAAACCCCAAGAACACTGTTTCAAGGATAGAGGGATCCTGAGGTCACTGTAGCAACACGAAATAACTCTGTGGACCAAAAATCAACTCGAAAAGAGAGGTTAGTCCCTGGATTCGTCTCCAGAGGAATACCACCTTACCACAAGCACCTCAAGAGGAGGCTTCTCTCAGCTCTAGGTATGTGAGAGGGACCCTGAGTTTGCAGCCTCAAGTGGAATGGACACCGCGATGCCCTGACTCGAAATAAGGCTGGATATCCCTGCAGTGACTTCAATGCAGGCTCGTCTTGCATCTCCCAGGACGAAAGGATGTCTGAATCCCCTGTGGAAAGCACAGAGAAAGACTTAGTTCCCCACCTCATCGCGACCGATAGCCTCACATCCTTTGAAAACTCCAGAGGTACGTGGAGATCAGTGCCTCCAAAGGAGACAATGCCTGACTCCTCGTGAAACTTGATAGGAGTCCCAGGATTCCTGTGGCACTTGGAAAGGGACACTTGGTCTCCCGCCTCAGCTGGAGAGGCGTCCCAATTGCCCTGCAAAGCCTCGAGGAGAATCCAGAGTTGTCCCTCGCAACTAGGCAGGAGTCCTGAAGTCGCTGAACAAACACGTGGGTGGAAGGGCCATCCCCGTCGTAACTCGAGAATATACCCCAGGTTCCTGCCGCAACTCGAGAAAAACCATGAGACTTCCCCCTCGCCGCGAGATGAGGCCCGATTCCCCTGCACTGCGTGCAGAGCAATTCCGTGTTGCACATCACACATGAAAGGAGCCTTGATTTCCTTGATGGCACTCCAGAGAAACCCCAAGAACACTGTTTCAAGGCTAGAGGGATCCTGAGGTCACTGTAGCAACACGAAAGAGCTCCGTGGGCCAAAAATCAACTCGAGATGAGAGGTTAGTCCCTGGCTTCGACTCCAGAGGAATACCACCTTACCACAAGCACCTCAAGAGGAGGCTTCTCTCAGCTCTAGGTATGTTAGAGGGACCCTGAGTTTGCGGCCTCAAGTGGAATGGACACCGCGATGCCCTGACGCGAAATAAGGCTGGATATCCCTGCAGTGACTTGAATGCAGGCTCGTCTTGCATCTCCCAAGATGAAAGGATGTCTGAATCCCCTGTGGAGACCACAGAGAAACACCTAGTTCCCCACCTCATCGCGACCGGCGACCTCACATCCTTTAAAAACTCCAGAGGTACGCGGAGATCAGTGCCTCCAAAGGAGACGATGCCTGACTCCTCGTGAAACTTGATAGGAGTCCCAGGATTCCTGTGGCACGTGGAAAGGGACCCTTGGTCTCCCGCCTCAGCTGGAGAGGCGTCCCAATTGCCTTGCCAAGCCTCGAGGAGAATCCCGAGTTGTGTCTCGCAACTAGGCAAGAGTCCTGACGTGGCTGAACAAACACGTGTGTGGAAGGGCCATCCCCGTGGTAACTCGAGAATATACCCCAGGTTCCCACAGCAACTCGAGAAAAACCATGAGACTTCCCCCTCGCCGCGAGATGAGGCCCGATTCCCCTGCACTGCGTGCAGAGCAATTCTGTGTTGCACATCACACATGAAAGGAGCCTTGATTTCCTTGATGGCACTCCAGAGAAACCACAAGAACACTGTTTCAAGGCTAGAGGGATCCTGAGGTCACTGTATCAACACGAAAGAGCTCCGTGGGCCAAAAATCAACTCGAGATGAGAGGTTAGTCCCTGGCTTCGACTCCAGAGGAATACCACCTTACCACAAGCACCTCAAGAGGAGGCTTCTCTCAGCTCTAGGTATGTGAGAGGGACCCTGAGTTTGCGGCCTCAAGTGGAATGGACACCGCGATGCCCTGACTCGAAATAAGGCCGGATATCCCTGCAGTGACTTCAATGCAGGCTCGTCTTGCATCTCCCAAGACGAAAGGGTGTCTGAATCCCCTATGGAGACCACAGAGAAAGACCTAGTTCCCCACCTCATCGCAACAGGAGGCCTCAAATCCTTTGAAAACTCCAGAGGTACGCGGAGATCAGTGCCTCCAAAGGATACGATGCCTGACTCCTCGTGAAACTTGATAGGAGTCCCAGGATTCCTGTGGCACTTGGAAAGGGACACTTGGTCTCCCGCCTCAGCTGGAGAGGCGTCCCAATTGCCCTGCCAAGCCTCGAGGAGAATCCAGAGTTGTCCCTCGCAACTAGGCAGGAGTCCTGACGTCGCTGAAGAAACACGTGGGTGGAAGGGCCATCCCCGTCGTAACTCGAGAATATACCCCAGGTTCCCGCCGCAACTCGAGAAAAACCATGAGACTTCCCCCTCGCCGCGAGATGAGGCCCGATTCCCCTGCACTGCGTGCAGAGCAATTCCGTGTTGCACATCACACATGAAAGGAGCCTTGATTTCCTTGATGGCACTCCAGAGAAACCCCAACAACACTGTTTCAAGGCTAGAGGGATCCTGAGGTCACTGTAGCAACACGAAAGAGCTCCGTGGACCAAGAATCAACACGAGATGAGAGGTTAGTCCCTGGCTTCGACTCCTGAGGAATACCACCTTACCACAAGCACCTCAAGAGGAGGCTTCTCTCAGCTCTAGGTATGTGAGAGGGATCCTGAGTTTGCGGCCTCAAGTGGAATGGACACCGCGATGCCCTGACTCGAAATAAGGCCGGATATCCCTGCAGTGACTTGAATGCAGGCTCGTCTTGCATCTCCCAAGAAGAAAGGATGTCTGAATCCCCTGTGGAGACCACAGAGAAACACCTAGTTCCCCACCTCATCGCGACCGGAGGCCTCACATCCTTTGAAAACTCCAGAGGTACGCGGAGATCAGTGCCTCCAAAGGAGACGATGCCTGACTCCTCGTGAAACTTGATAGGAGTCCCAGGATTCTTGTGGCACGTGGAAAGGGACCCTTGGTCTCCTGCCTCAGCTGGAGAGGCGTTCCAATTGCCCTGCCAAGCCTCGAGGAGAATCCAGAGTTGTCCCTCGCAACTAGGCAGGAGTCCTGACGTGGCTGAACAAACACGTGGGTGGAAGGGCCATCCCCGTCGTAACTCGAGAATATACCCCAGGTTCCCGCCGCAACTCGAGAAAAACCATGAGACTTCCCACCCGATGCGAGATGAGGCCCGATTCCCCTGTACTGCGTGCAGAGCAATTCCGTCTTGCACATCACACATGAAAGGAGCCTTGATTTCCTTGATGGCACTCCAGAGAAACCCCAAGAACACTGTTTCAAGGATAGAGGGATCCTGAGGTCACTGTAGCAACACGAAAGAACTCTGTGGACCAAAATCAACTCGAAAAGAGAGGTTAGTCCCTGGATTCGTCTCCAGAGGAATACCACCTTACCACAAGCACCTCAAGAGGAGGCTTCTCTCAGCTCTAGGTATGTGAGAGGGACCCTGAATTTGCGGCCTCAAGTGGAATGGACACCGCGATGCCCTGACTCGAAATAAGGCCGGATATCCCTGCAGTGACTTCAATGCAGGCTCGTCTTGCATCTCCCAGGACGAAAGGATGTCTGAATCCCCTGTGGAAAGCACAGAGAAAGACTTAGTTCCCCACCTCATCGCGACCGATAGCCTCACATCCTTTGAAAACTCCAGAGGTACGCGGAGATCAGTGCCTCCAAAGGAGACGATGCCTGACTCCTCGTGAAACTTGATAGGAGACCCAGGATTCCTGTGGCACTTGGAAAGGGACACTTGGTCTCCCGCCTCAGCTGGAGAGGCGTCCCAATTGCCCTGCAAAGCCTCGAGGAGAATCCCGAGTTGTCCCTCGCAACTAGGCAGGAGTCCTGACGTCGCTGAAGAAACACTTGGGTGGAAGGGCCATCCCCGTCGTAACTCGAGAATATACCCCAGGTTCCCGCCGCAACTCGAGAAAAACCATGAGACTTCCCCCTCGCCGCGAGATGAGGCCCGATTCCCCTGCACTGCGTGCAGAGCAATTCCGTGTTGCACATCACACATGAAAGGAGCCTTGATTTCCTTGATGGCACTCCAGAGAAACCCCAAGAACACTGTTTCAAGGCTAGAGGGATCCTGAGGTCACTGTAGCAACACGAAAGAGCTCCGTGGACCAAAAATCAACTCGAGATGAGAGGTTAGTCCCTGGCTTCGACTCCAGAGGAATACCACCTTACCACAAGCACCTCAAGAGGAGGCTTCTCTCAGCTCTAGGTATGTGAGAGGGACCCTGAGTTTGCGGCCTCAAGTGGAATGGACACCGTGATACCCTGACGCGAAATAAGGCTGGATATCCCTGCAGTGACTTGAATGCAGGCTCGTCTTGCATCTCCCAAGATGAAAGGATGTCTGAATCCCCTGTGGAGACCACAGAGAAAGACCTAGTTCCCCACCTCATCGCGACCTGAGGCTTCACATCCTTTGAAAACTCCAGAGGTACGCGGAGATCAGTGCCTCCAAAGGAGACGATGCCTGACTCCTCGTGAAACTTGATAGGAGTCCCAGGATTCCTGTGGCACGTGGAAAGGGACCCTTGGTCTCCCGCCTCAGCTGGAGAGGCGTCCCAATTGCCTTGCCAAGCCTCGAGGAGAATCCCGAGTTGTGTCTCGCAACTAGGCAAGAGTCCTTACGTGAATGAACAAACACGTGTGTGGAAGGGCCATCCCCGTCGTAACTCGAGAATATACCCCAGGTTCCCGCTGCAACTCGAGAAAAACCATGAGACTTCCCCCTCGCCGCGAGATGAGGCCCGATTCCCCTGCACTGCGTGCAGAGCAATTCTGTGTTGCACATCACACATGAAAGGAGCCTTGGTTTCCTTCATGGCACTCCAGAGAAACCCCAAGAACACTGTTTCAAGGCTAGAGGGATCCTGAGGTCACTGTAGCAACACGAAAGAGCTCCGTGGACCAAAAATCAACTCGAGATGAGAGCTTAGTCCCTGGCTTCGACTCCAGAGGAATACCACCTTACCACAAGCACCTCAAGAGGAGGCTTCTCTCAGCTCTAGGTATGTGAGAGGGACCCTGAGTTTGCGGCCTCTAGTGGAATGGACACCGCGATGCCCTGACTCAAAATAAGGCCGGATATCCCTGCAGTGACTGGAATGCAGGCTCGTCTTGCATCTCCCAAGACGAAAGGGTGTCTGATTCCCCTGTGGAGACCACAGAGAAAGACCTAGTTCCCCACCTCATCGCGACAGGAGGCCTCAAATCCTTTGAAAACTCCAGAGGTACGCGGAGATCACTGCCTCCAAAGGAGACGATGCCTGACTCCTCGTGAAACTTGATAGGAGTCCCAGGATTCCTGTGGCACTTGGAAAGGGACACTTGGTCTCCCGCCTCAGCTGGAGAGGCGTCCCAATTGCCCTGCCAAGCCTCGAGGAGAATCCAGAGTTGTCCCTCGCAACTAGGCAGGAGTCCTGACATCGCTGAAGAAACACGTGGGTGGAAGGGCCATCCCCGTCGTAACTCGAGAATATACCCCAGGTTCCCGCCGCAACTCGAGAAAAACCATGAGACTTCCCCCTCGCCGCGAGATGAGGTCCGATTCCCCTGCACTGCGTGCAGAGCAATTCCGTGTTGCACATCACACATGAAAGGAGCCTTGATTTCCTTGATGGCACTCCAGAGAAACCCCAAGAACACTGTTTCAAGGCTAGAGGGATCCTGAGGTCACTGTAGCAACACGAAAGAGCTCCGTGGGCCAAAAATCAACTCGAGATGAGAGGTTAGTCCCTGGCTTCGACTCCAGAGGAATACCACCTTACCACAAGCACCTCAAGAGGAGGCTTCTCTCAGCTCTAGGTATGTGAGAGGGACCCTGAGTTTGCGGCCTCAAGTGGAATGGACACCGCGATGCCCTGACTCGAAATAAGGCCGGATATCCCTGCAGTGACTTGAATGCAGGCTCGTCTTGCATCTCCCAAGACGAAAGGATGTCTGAATCCCCTGTGGAGACCACAGAGAAACACCCAGTTTCCCACCTCATCGCGACCGGAGGCCTCACATCCTTTGAAAACTCCAGAGGTACGCGGAGATCAGTGCCTCCAAAGGAGACGATGCCTGACTCCTCCTGAAACTTGATAGGAGTCCCAGAATTCTTGTGGCACGTGGAAAGGGACCCTTGGTCTCCCGCCTCAGCTGGAGAGGCGTTCCAATTGCCCTGCCAAGCCTCGAGGAGAATCCCGAGTTGTCCCTCGCAACTAGGCAGGAGTCCTGACGTGGCTGAACAAACACGTGGGTGGAAGGGCCATCCCCGTCGTAACTCGAGAATATACCCCAGGTTCCCGCCGCGACTCGAGAAAAACCATGAGACTTCCCCCTCGATGCCAGATGAGGCCCGATTCCCCTGTACTGCGTGCAGAGCAATTCCGTCTTGCACATCACACATGAAAGGAGCCTTGATTTCCTTGATGGCACTCCAGAGAAACCCCAGAACACTGTTTCAAGGATAGAGGGATCCTGAGGTCACTGTAGCAACACGAAAGAACTCTGTGGACCAGAAATCAACTCGAAAAGAGAGGTTAGTCCCTGGATTCGTCTCCAGAGGAATACCACCTTACCACAAGCACCTCAAGAGGAGGCTTCTCTCAGCTCTAGGTATGTGAGAGGGACCCTGAGTTTGCGGCCTCAAGTGGAATGGACACCGCGATGCCCTGACTCGAAATAAGGCCGGATATCCCTGCAGTGACTTCAATGCAGGCTCGTCTTGCATCTCCCAGGACAAAAGGATGTCTGAATCCCCTGTGGAAAGCACAGAGAAAGACTTAGTTCCCCACCTCATCGCGACCGATAGCCTCACATCCTTTGAAAACTCCAGAGATACGCGGAGATCAGTGCCTCCAAAGGAGACGATGCCTGACTCCTCGTGAAACTTGATAGGAGTCCCAGGATTCCTGTGGCTCTTGGAAAGGGACCCTTGGTCTCCCGCCTCAGCTGGAGAGGCGTCCCAATTGCCCTGCCAAGCCTCGAGGAGAATCCAGAGTTGTCCCTCGCAACTAGGCAGGAGTCCTGACGTCGCTGAAGAAACACGTGGGTGGAAGGGCCATCCCCGTCGTAACTCGAGTATATACCCCAGGTTCCCGCCGCAACTCGAGAAAAACCATGAGACTTCCCCCTCGCCGCGAGATGAGGCCCGATTCCCCTGCACTGCGTGCAGAGCAATTCCGTGTTGCACATCACACATGAAAGGAGCCTTGATTTCCTTGATGGCACTCCAGAGAAACCCCAAGAACACTGTTTCAAGGCTAGAGGGATTCTGAGGTCACTGTAGCAACACGAAAGAGCCCCGTGGGCCAAAAATCAACTCGAGATGAGAGGTTAGTCCCTGGCTTCGACTCCAGAGGAATACCACCTTACCACAAGCACCTCAAGAGGAGGCTTCTCTCAGCTCTAGGTATGTGAGAGGGACCCTGAGTTAGCGGCCTCAAGTGGAATGGACACCGCGATGCCCTGACGCGAAATAAGGCTGGATATCCCTGCAGTGACTGGAATGCAGGCTCGTCTTGCATCTCCCAAGATGAAAGGATGTCTGAATCCCCTGTGGAGACCACAGAGAAAGACCTAGTTCCCCACCTCATCGCGACCGGAGGCCTCACATCCTTTGAAAACTCCAGAGGTACGCGGAGGTCAGTGCCTCCAAAGGAGACGATGCCTGACTCCTCGTGAAACTTGATAGGAGTCCCAGGATTCCTGTGGCACGTGGAACGGGACCCTTGGTCTCCCGCCTCAGCTGGAGAGGCGTCCCAATTGCCTTGCCAAGCCTAGAGGAGAATCCCGAGTTGTGGCTCGCAACTAGGCAAGAGTCCTGACGTGGCTGAACAAACACGTGTGTGGAAGGGCCATCCCCGTCGTAACTCGAGAATATACCCCAGGTTCCCGCTGCAACTCGAGAAAAACCATGAGACTTCCCCCTCGCCGCGAGATGAGGCCCGATTCCCCTGCACTGCGTGCAGAGCAATTCTGTGTTGCACATCACACATGAAAGGAGCCTTGATTTCCTTCATGGCACTCCAGAGAAACCCCAAGAACACTGTTTCAAGGCTAGAGGGATCCTGAGGTCACTGTAGCAACAGGAAAGAGCTCCGTGGACCAAAAATCAACTCGAGATGAGAGGTTAGTCCCTGGCTTCGACTCCAGAGGAATACCACCTTACCACAAGCACCTCAAGAGGAGGCTTCTCTCAGCTCTAGGTATGTGAGAGGGACCCTGAGTTTGCGGCCTCAAGTGGAATGGACACCGCGAGGCCCTGACTCGAAATAAGGCCGGATATCCCTGCAGTGACTGGAATGCAGGCTCGTCTTGCATCTCCCAAGACGAAAGGGTGTCTGAATCCCCTGTGGAGACGACAGAGAAAGACCTAGTTCCCCACCTCATCGCGACAGGAGGCCTCAAATCCTTTGAAAACTCCAGAGGTATGCGGAGATCAGTGCCTCCAAAGGAGACGATGCCTGACTCCTCGTGAAACTTGATAGGAGACCCAGGATTCCTGTGGCACGTGGAAAGGGACCCTTGGTCTCCCGCCTCAGCTGGAGAGGCGTCCCAATTGCCCTGCAAAGCCTCGAGGAGAATCCCGAGTTGTCCCTCGCAACTAGGCAGGAGTCCTGACATGGCTGAACACACACGTGGGTGGAAGGGCCATTCCCTCGTAACTCGAGAATATACCCCAGGTTCCCGCCGCAACTCGAGAAAAACCATGAGACTTCCCCCTCGCCGCAAGATGAGGCCCGATTCCCCTGCACTGCGTGCAGTGCAATTCCGTGTTGCACATCACACATGAAAGGAGCCTTGATTTCCTTGATGGCACTCCAGAGAAACCCCAAGAACACTGTTTCAAGGCTAGAGGGATCCTGAGGTCACTGTAGCAACAAGAAAGAGCTCCGTGGACCAAGAATCAACACGAGATGAGAGGTTAGTCCCTGGCTTCGACTCGTGAGGAATACCACCTTACCACAAGCACCTCAAGAGGAGGCTTCTCTCAGCTCTAGGTATGTGAGAGGGATCCTGAGTTTGCGGCCTCAAGTGGAATGGACACCGCGATGCCCTGACTCGAAATAAGGCCGGATATCCCTGCAGTGACTTGAATGCAGGCTCGTCTTGCATCTCCCAAGAAGAAAGGATGTCTGAATCCCCTGTGGAGACCACAGAGAAACACCCAGTTCCCCACCTCATCGCGACCGGAGGCCTCACATCCTTTGAAAACTCCAGAGGTACGCGGAGATCAGTGCCTCCAAAGGAGACGATGCCTGACTCCTCGTGAAACTTGATAGGAGTCCCAGGATTCTTGTGGCACGTGGAAAGGGACCCTTGGTCTCCCGCCTCAGCTGGAGAGGCGTTCCAATTGCCCTGCCAAGCCTCGAGGAGAATCCCGAGTTGTCCCTCGCAACTAGGCAGGAGTCCTGACGTGGCTGAACAAACACGTGGGTGGAAGGGCCACCCCCGTCGTAACTCGAGAATATACCCCAGGTTCCCGCCGCAACTCGAGAAAAACCATGAGACTTCCCCCTCGATGCGAGATGAGGCCCGATTCCCCTGTACTGCGTGCAGAGCAATTCCGTCTTGCACATCACACATGAAAGGAGCCTTGATTTCCTTGATGGCACTCCAGAGAAACCCCAGAACACTGTTTCAAGGATAGAGGGATCCTGAGGTCACTGTAGCAACACGAAAGAACTCTGTGGACCAGAAATCAACCCGAAAAGAGAGGTTAGTCCCTGGATTCGTCTCCAGAGGAATACCACCTTACCACAAGCACCTCAAGAGGAGGCTTCTCTCAGCTCTAGGTATGTGAGAGGGACCCTGTGTTTGCGGCCTCAAGTGGAATGGACACCGCGATGCCCTGACGCGAAATAAGGCTGGATATCCCTGCAGTGACTGGAATGCAGGCTCGTCTTGCATCTCCCAAGATGAAAGGATGTCTGAATCCCCTGTGGAGACCACAGAGAAAGACCTAGTTCCCCACCTCATCGCGACCGATAGCCTCACATCCTTTGAAAACTCCAGAGGTACGCGGAGATCAGTGCCTCCAAAGGAGACGATGCCTGACTCCTCGTGAAACTTGATAGGAGTCCCAGGATTCCTGTGGCACTTGGAAAGGGACACTTGGTCTCCCGCCTCAGCTGGAGAGGCGTCCCAATTGCCCTGCCAAGCCTCGAGGAGAATCCCGAGTTGTCCCTCGCAACTAGGCAGGAGTCCTGACGTCGCTGAGGAAACACGTGGGTGGAAGGGCCATCCCCGTC
Source organism: Cervus elaphus (assembly GCF_910594005.1). Taxonomy (NCBI): domain Eukaryota; kingdom Metazoa; phylum Chordata; class Mammalia; order Artiodactyla; family Cervidae; genus Cervus; species Cervus elaphus. The sequence continues at coordinate 6,106,879 of NC_057834.1, read as the reverse complement.
GTAACTCGAGAATATACCCCAGGTTCCCGCCGCAACTCGAGAAAAACCATGAGACTTCCCCCTCGGCGCGAGATGAGGCCCGATTCCCCTGCACTGCGTGCAGAGCAATTCCGTGTTGCACATCACACAAGAAAGGAGCCTTGATTTCCTTGATGGCACTCCAGAGAAACCCCAACAACACTGTTTCAAGGCTAGAGGGATCCTGAGGTCAATGTAGCAACACGAAAGAGCTCCGTGGACCAAGAATCAACACGAGATGAGAGGTTAGTCCTTGGCTTCGACTCCTGAGGAATACCACCTTACCACAAGCACCTCAAGAGGAGGCTTCTCTCAGCTCTAGGTATGTGAGAGGGATCCTGAGTTTGCGGCCTCAAGTGGAATGGACACCGCGATGCCCTGACTCGAAATAAGGCCGGATATCCCTGCAGTGACTTGAATGCAGGCTCGTCTTGCATCTCCCAAGAAGAAAGGATGTCTGAATCCCCTGTGGAGACCACAGAGAAACACCTAGTTCCCCACCTCATCGCGACCGGAGGCCTCACATCCTTTGAAAACTCCAGAGGTACGCGGAGATCAGTGCCTCCAAAGGAGACGATGCCTGACTCCTCGTGAAACTTGATAGGAGTCCCAGGATTCTTGTGGCACGTGGAAAGGGACCCTTGGTCTCCCGCCTCAGCTGGAGAGGCGTTCCAATTGCCCTGCCAAGCCTCGAGGAGAATCCCGAGTTGTCCCTCGCAACTAGGCAGGAGTCCTGACGTGGCTGAACAAACACGTGGGTGGAAGGGCCATCCCCGTCGTAACTCGAGAATATACCCCAGGTTCCCGCCGCAACTCGAGAAAAACCATGAGACTTCCCCCTCGATGCGAGATGAGGCCCGATTCCCCTGTACTGCGTGCAGAGCAATTCCGTCTTGCACATCACACATGAAAGGAGCCTTGATTTCCTTGATGGCACTCCAGAGAAACCCCAAGAACACTGTTTCAAGGCTAGAGGGATCCTGAGGTCACTGTAGCAACACGAAAGAACTCTGTGGACCATAAATCAACTCGAAAAGAGAGGTTAGTCCCTGGATTCGTCTCCAGAGGAATACCACCTTACCACAAGCACCTCAAGAGGAGGCTTCTCTCAGCTCTAGGTATGTGAGAGGGACCCTGAGTTTGCGGCCTCAAGTGGAATGGACACCGCGATGCCCTGACTCGAAATAAGGCCGGATATCCCTGCAGTGACTTCAATGCAGGCTCGTCTTGCATCTCCCAGGACGAAAGGATGTCTGAATCCCCTGTGGAGACCACAGAGAAAGACCTAGTTCCCCACCTCATCGCGACCGGAGGCCTCACATCCTTTGAAAACTCCAGAGGTACGCGGAGATCAGTGCCTCCAAAGGAGACGATGCCTGACTCCTCGTGAAACTTGATAGGAGTCCCAGGATTCCTGTGGCACGTGGAAAGGGACCCTTGGTCTCCCGCCTCAGCTGGAGAGGCGTCCCAATTGCCTTGCCAAGCCTCGAGGAGAATCCCGAGTTGTGTCTCTCAACTAGCAAGAGTCCTGACGTGGCTGAACAAACACGTGTGTGGAAGGGCCATCCCCGTCGTAACTCGAGAATATACCCCAGGTTCCCACCGCAACTCGAGAAAAACCATGAGACTTCCCCCTCGCCGCGAGATGAGGCCCGATTCCCCTGCACTGCGTGCAGAGCAATTCTGTGTTGCACATCACACATGAAAGGAGCCTTGATTTCCTTCATGGCACTCCAGAGAAACCCCAAGAACACTGTTTCAAGGCTAGAGGGATCCTGAGGTCACTGTAGCAACACGAAAGAGCTCCGTGGACTAAAAATCAACTCGAGATGAGAGGTTAGTCCCTGGCTTCGACTCCAGAGGAATACCACCTTACCACAAGCACCTCAAGAGGAGGCTTCTCTCAGCTCTAGGTATGTGAGAGGGACCCTGAGTTTGCGGCCTCAAGTGGAATGGACACCGCGATGCCCTGACTCGAAATAAGGCCGGATAGTCCTGCAGTGACTGGAATGCAGGCTCGTCTTGCATCTCCCAAGACGAAAGGGTGTCTGAATCCCCTGTGGAGACCACAGAGAAAGATCTAGTTCCCCACCTCATCGCGACAGGAGGCCTCAAATCCTTTGAAAACTCCAGAGGTATGCGGAGATCAGTGCCTCCAAAGGAGACGATGCCTGACTCCTCGTGAAACTTGATAGGAGACCCAGGATTCCTGTGGCACGTGGAAAGGGACCCTTGGTCTCCCGTCTCAGCTGGAGATGCGTCCCAATTGCCCTGCAAAGCCTCGAGGAGAATCCCGAGTTGTCCCTCGCAACTAGGCAGGAGTCCTGACGTCGCTGAAGGAACACGTGGGTGGAAGGGCCATCCCCGTCGTAACTCGAGAATATACCCCAGGTTCCCGCCGCAACTCGAGAAAAACCATGAGACTTCCCCCTCGCCGTGAGATGCGGCCCGATTCCCCTGCACTGCGTGCAGAGCAATTCCGTGTTGCACATCACACATGAAAGGAGCCTTGATTTCCTTGATGGCACTCCAGAGAAACCCCAAGAACACTGTTTCAAGGCTAGAGGGATCCTGAGGTCACTGTAGCAACAAGAAAGAGCTCCGTGGACCAAGAATCAACACGAGATGAGAGGTTAGTCCCTGGCTTCGACTCGTGAGGAATACCACCTTACCACAAGCACCTCAAGAGGAGGCTTCTCTCAGCTCTAGGTATGTGAGAGGGATCCTGAGTTTGCGGCCTCAAGTGGAATGGACACCGCGATGCCCTGACTCGAAATAAGGCCGGATATCCCTGCAGTGACTTGAATGCAGGCTCGTCTTGCATCTCCCAAGAAGAAAGGATGTCTGAATCCCCTGTGGAGACCACAGAGAAACACCCAGTTCCCCACCTCATCGCGACCGGAGGCCTCACATCCTTTGAAAACTCCAGAGGTACGCGGAGATCAGTGCCTCCAAAGGAGACGATGCCTGACTCCTCGTGAAACTTGATAGGAGTCCCAGGATTCTTGTGGCACGTGGAAAGGGACCCTTGGTCTCCCGCCTCAGCTGGAGAGGCGTTCCAATTGCCCTGCCAAGCCTCGAGGAGAATCCCGAGTTGTCCCTCGCAACTAGGCAGGAGTCCTGACGTGGCTGAACAAACACGTGGGTGGAAGGGCCATCCCCGTCGTAACTCGAGAATATACCCCAGGTTCCCGCCGCAACTCAAGAAAAACCATGAGACTTCCCCCTCGATGCGAGATGAGGCCCGATTCCCCTGTACTGCGTGCAGAGCAATTCCGTCTTGCACATCACACATGAAAGGAGCCTTGATTTCCTTGATGGCACTCCAGAGAAACCCCAGAACACTGTTTCAAGGATAGAGGGATCCTGAGGTCACTGTAGCAACACGAAAGAACTCTGTGGACCAGAAATCAACTCGAAAAGAGAGGTTAGTCCCTGGATTCGTCTCCAGAGGAATACCACCTTACCACAAGCACCTCAAGAGGAGGCTTCTCTCAGCTCTAGGTATGTGAGAGGGACCCTGAGTTTGCGGCCTCAAGTGGAATGGACACCGCGATGCCCTGACTCGAAATAAGGCCGGATATCCCTGCAGTGACTTCAATGCAGGCTCGTCTTGCATCTCCCAGGACAAAAGGATGTCTGAATCCCCTGTGGAAAGCACAGAGAAAGACTTAGTTCCCCACCTCATCGCGACCGATAGCCTCACATCCTTTGAAAACTCCAGAGGTACGCGGAGATCAGTGCCTCCAAAGGAGACGATGCCTGACTCCTCGTGAAACTTGATAGGAGTCCCAGGATTCCTGTGGCTCTTGGAAAGGGACCCTTGGTCTCCCGGCTCAGCTGGAGAGGCGTCCCAATTGCCCTGCCAAGCCTCGAGGAGAATCCAGAGTTGTCCCTCGCAACTAGGCAGGAGTCCTGACGTCGCTGAAGAAACACGTGGGTGGAAGGGCCATCCCCGTCGTAACTCGAGAATATACCCCAGGTTCCCGCCACAACTCGAGAAAAACCATGAGACTTCCCCCTCGCCGCGAGATGAGGCCCGATTCCCCTGCACTGCGTGCAGAGCAATTCCGTGTTGCACATCACACATGAAAGGAGCCTTGATTTCCTTGATGGCACTCCAGAGAAACCCCAAGAACACTGTTTCAAGGCTAGAGGGATCCTGAGGTCACTGTAGCAACACGAAAGAGCCCCATTGGCCAAAAATCAACTCGAGATGAGAGGTTAGTCCCTGGCTTCGACTCCAGAGGAATACCACCTTACCACAAGCACCTCAAGAGGAGGCTTCTCTCAGCTCTAGGTATGTGAGAGGGACCCTGAGTTAGCGGCCTCAAGTGGAATGGACACCGCGATGCCCTGACGCGAAATAAGGCTGGATATCCCTGCAGTGACTGGAATGCAGGCTCGTCTTGCATCTCCCAAGATGAAAGGATGTCTGAATCCCCTGTGGAGACCACAGAGAAAGACCTAGTTCCCCACCTCATCGCGACCGGAGGCCTCACATCCTTTGAAAACTCCAGAGGTACGCGGAGGTCAGTGCCTCCAAAGGAGACGATGCCTGACTCCTCGTGAAACTTGATAGGAGTCCCAGGATTCCTGTGGCACGTGGAAAGGGACCCTTGGTCTCCCGCCTCAGCTGGAGAGGCGTCCCAATTGCCTTGCCAAGCCTAGAGGAGAATCCCGAGTTGTGGCTCGCAACTAGGCAAGAGTCCTGACGTGGCTGAACAAACACGTGTGTGGAAGGGCCATCCCCGTCGTAACTCGAGAATATACCCCAGGTTCCCGCTGCAACTCTAGAAAAACCATGAGACTTCCCCCTCGGCGCGAGATGAGGCCCGATTCCCCTGCACTGCGTGCAGAGCAATTCTGTGTTGCACATCACACATGAAAGGAGCCTTGATTTCCTTCATGGCACTCCAGAGAAACCCCAAGAACACTGTTTCAAGGCTAGAGGGATCCTGAGGTCACTGTAGCAACAGGAAAGAGCTCCGTGGACCAAAAATCAACTCGAGATGAGAGGTTAGTCCCTGGCTTCGACTCCAGAGGAATACCACCTTACCACAAGCACCTCAAGAGGAGGCTTCTCTCAGCTCTAGGTATGTGAGAGGGACCCTGAGTTTGCGGCCTCAAGTGGAATGGACACCGCGAGGCCCTGACTCGAAATAAGGCCGGATATCCCTGCAATGACTGGAATGCAGGCTCGTCTTGCATCTCCCAAGACGAAAGGGAGTCTGAATCCCCTGTGGAGAAGACAGAGAAAGACCTAGTTCCCCACCTCATCGCGACAGGAGGCCTCAAATCCTTTGAAAACTCCAGAGGTATGCGGAGATCAGTGCCTCCAAAGGAGACGATGCCTGACTCCTCGTGAAACTTGATAGGAGACCCAGGATTCCTGTGGCACGTGGAAAGGGACCCTTGGTCTCCCGCCTCAGCTGGAGAGGCGTCCCAATTGCCCTGCAAAGCCTCGAGGAGAATCCCGAGTTGTCCCTCGCAACTAGGCAGGAGTCCTGACATGGCTGAACACACACGTGGGTGGAAGGGCCATCCCCTCGTAACTCGAGAATATACCCCAGGTTCCCGCCGCAACTCGAGAAAAACCATGAGACTTCCCCCTCGCCGCGAGATGAGGCCCGATTCCCCTGCACTGCGTGCAGTGCAATTCCGTGTTGCACATCACACATGAAAGGAGCCTTGATTTCCTTGATGGCACTCCAGAGAAACCCCAAGAACACTGTTTCAAGGCTAGAGGGATCCTGAGGTCACTGTAGCAACAAGAAAGAGCTCCGTGGACCAAGAATCAACACGAGATGAGAGGTTAGTCCCTGGCTTCGACTCGTGAGGAATACCACCTTACCACAAGCACCTCAAGAGGAGGCTTCTCTCAGCTCTAGGTATGTGAGAGGGATCCTGAGTTTGCGGCCTCAAGTGGAATGGACACCGCGATGCCCTGACTCGAAATAAGGCCGGATATCCCTGCAGTGACTTGAATGCAGGCTCGTCTTGCATCTCCCAAGAAGAAAGGATGTCTGAATCCCCTGTGGAGACCACAGAGAAACACCCAGTTCCCCACCTCATCGCGACCGGAGGCCTCACATCCTTTGAAAACTCCAGAGGTACGCGGAGATCAGTGCCTCCAAAGGAGACGATGCCTGACTCCTCGTGAAACTTGATAGGAGTCCCAGGATTCTTGTGGCACGTGGAAAGGGACCCTTGGTCTCCCGCCTCAGCTGGAGAGGCGTTCCAATTGCCCTGCCAAGCCTCGAGGAGAATCCCGAGTTGTCCCTCGCAACTAGGCAGGAGTCCTGACGTGGCTGAACAAACACGTGGGTGGAAGGGCCATCCCCGTCGTAACTCGAGAATATACCCCAGGTTCCCGCCGCAACTCGAGAAAAACCATGAGACTTCCCCCTCGATGCGAGATGAGGCCCGATTCCCCTGTACTGCGTGCAGAGCAATTCCGTCTTGCACATCACACATGAAAGGAGCCTTGATTTCCTTGATGGCACTCCAGAGAAACCCCAGAACACTGTTTCAAGAATAGAGGGATCCTGAGGTCACTGTAGCAACACGAAAGAACTCTGTGGACCAGAAATCAACCCGAAAAGAGAGGTTAGTCCCTGGATTCGTCTCCAGAGGAATACCACCTTACCACAAGCACCTCAAGAGGAGGCTTCTCTCAGCTCTAGGTATGTGAGAGGGACCCTGAGTTTGCGGCCTCAAGTGGAATGGACACCGCGATGCCCTGACTCAAAATAAGGCCGGATATCCCTGCAGTGACTTCAATGCAGGCTCGTCTTGCATCTCCCAGGACAAAAGGATGTCTGAATCCCCTGTGGAAAGCACAGAGAAAGACTTAGTTCCCCACCTCATCGCGACCGATAGCCTCACATCCTTTGAAAACTCCAGAGGTACGCGGAGATCAGTGCCTCCAAAGGAGACGATGCCTGACTCCTCGTGAAACTTGATAGGAGTCCCAGGATTCCTGTGGCACTTGGAAAGGGACACTTGGTCTCCCGCCTCAGCTGGAGAGGCGTCCCAATTGCCCTGCCAAGCCTCGAGGAGAATCCAGAGTTGTCCCTCGCAACTAGGCAGGAGTCCTGACGTCGCTGAGGAAACACGTGGGTGGAAGGGCCATCCCCGTCGTAACTCGAGAATATACCCCAGGTTCCCGCCGCAACTCGAGAAAAACCATGAGACTTCCCCCTCGGCGCGAGATGAGGCCCGATTCCCCTGCACTGCGTGCAGAGCAATTCCGTGTTGCACATCACACAAGAAAGGAGCCTTGATTTCCTTGATGGCACTCCAGAGAAACCCCAACAACACTGTTTCAAGGCTAGAGGGATCCTGAGGTCAATGTAGCAACACGAAAGAGCTCCGTGGACCAAGAATCAACACGAGATGAGAGGTTATTCCTTGGCTTCGACTCCTGAGGAATACCACCTTACCACAAGCACCTCAAGAGGAGGCTTCTCTCAGCTCTAGGTATGTGAGAGGGATCCTGAGTTTGCGGCCTCAAGTGGAATGGACACCGCGATGCCCTGACTCGAAATAAGGCCGGATATCCCTGCAGTGACTTGAATGCAGGCTCGTCTTGCATCTCCCAAGAAGAAAGGATGTCTGAATCCCCTGTGGAGACCACAGAGAAACACCTAGTTCCCCACCTCATCGCGACCGGAGGCCTCACATCCTTTGAAAACTCCAGAGGTACGCGGAGATCAGTGCCTCCAAAGGAGACGATGCCTGACTCCTCGTGAAACTTGATAGGAGTCCCAGGATTCTTGTGGCACGTGGAACGGGACCCTTGGTCTCCCGCCTCAGCTGGAGAGGCGTTCCAATTGCCCTGCCAAGCCTCGAGGAGAATCCCGAGTTGTCCCTCGCAACTAGGCAGGAGTCCTGACGTGGCTGAACAAACACGTGGGTGGAAGGGCCATCCCCGTCATAACTCGAGAATATACCCCAGGTTCCCGCCGCAACTCGAGAAAAACCATGAGACTTCCCCATCGATGCGAGATGAGGCCCGATTCCCCTGTACTGCGTGCAGAGCAATTCCGTCTTGCACATCACACATGAAAGGAGCCTTGATTTCCTTGATGGCACTCCAGAGAAACCCCAAGAACACTGTTTCAAGGCTAGAGGGATCCTGAGGTCACTGTAGCAACACGAAAGAACTCTGTGGACCAAAAATCAACTCGAAAAGAGAGGTTAGTCCCTGGATTCGTCTCCAGAGGAATACCACCTTACCACAAGCACCTCAAGAGGAGGCTTCTCTCAGCTCTAGGTATGTGAGAGGGACCCTGAGTTTGCGGCCTCAAGTGGAATGGACACCGCGATGCCCTGACTCGAAATAAGGCTGGATATCCCTGCAGTGACTGGAATGCAGCCTCGTCTTGCATCTCCCAAGACGAAAGGGTGTCTGAATCCCCAGTGGAGACCACAGAGAAAGACCTAGTTCCCCACCTCATCGCGACAGGAGGCCTCAAATCCTTTGAAAACTCCACAGGTATGCGGAGATCAGTGCCTCCAAAGGAGACGATGCCTGACTCCTCGTGAAACTTGACAGGAGACCCAGGATTCCTGTGGCACGTGGAAAGGGAACCTTGGTCTCCCGTCTCAGCTGGAGAGGCGTCCCAATAGCCCTGCAAAGCCTCGAGGAGAATCCCGAGTTGTCCCTCGCAACTAGGCAGGAGTCCTGACGTCGCTGAACACACACGTGTGTGGAAGTGCCATCCCCGTCGTAACTCGAGAATATACACCAGGTTCCCGCCGCTCCTTGAGAAAAACCATGAGACTTCCCCCTCGCCGCGAGATGAGGCCCGATTCCCCTGAACTGCATGCAGAGCAATTCCGTGTTGCACATTACACATGAAAGGAGCCTTGATTTCCTTGATGGCACTCCAGAGAAACCCCAAGAACACTGTTTCAAGGCTAGAGGGATCCTGAGGTCACTGTAGCAACACGAAAGAGCTCCGTGGACCAAGAATCAACACGAGATGAGAGGTTAGTCCCTGGCTTCGACTCCTGAGGAATACCACCTTACCACAGGCACCTCAAGAGGAGGCTTCTCTCAGCTCTAAGTATGTGAGAGGGACCCTGAGTTTGCGGCCTCAAGTGGAATGGACACCGCGATGCCCTGACGCGAAATAAGGCTGGATATCCCTGCAGTGACTTGAATGCAGGCTCGTCTTGCATCTCCCAAGATGAAAGGATATGTGAATCCCCTGTGGTGACCACAGAGAAAGACCTAGTTACCCACCTCATCGCGACCGGAGGCCTCACATCCTTTGAAAACTCCAGAGGTACGCGGAGATCAGTGCCTCCAAAGGAGACGATGCCTGACTCCTCGTGAAAATTGATAGGAGTCCCAGGATTCCTGCGGCACTTGGAAAGGGACCCTTAGTCTCCCGCCTCAGCGGGAGAGGCGTCCCAATTGCCTTGCCAAGCCTCGAGGAGAATCCCGAGTTGTGTCTCGCAACTAGGCAAGAGTCCTGACGTGGCTGAACAAACACGTGTGTGGAAGGGCCATCCCCGTCGTAACTCGAGAATATAACCCAGGTTCCCGCCACAACTCGAGAAAAACCATGAGACTTCCCCCTCGCCGCGAGATGAGGCCCGATTCCCCTGCACTGCGTGCAGAGCAATTCTGTGTTGCACATCACACATGAAAGGAGCCTTGATTTCCTTCATGGCACTCCAGAGAAACCCCAAGAACACTGTTTCAAGGCTAGAGGGATCCTGAGGTCACTGTAGCATCACGAAAGAGCTCCGTGGACCAAAAATCAACTCGAGATGAGAGGTTAGTCCCTGGCTTCGACTCCAGAGGAATACCACCTTACCACAAGCACCTCAAGAGGAGGCTTCTCTCAGCTCTAGGTATGTGAGAGGGATCCTGAGTTTGCGGCCTCAAGTGGAATGGACGCCGCGATGCCCTGACTCGAAATAAGGCCGGATATCCCTGCAGTGACTTCAATGCAGGCTCGTCTTGCATCTCCCAGGACGAAAGGATGTCTGAATCCCCTGTGGAAAGCACAGAGAAAGACTTAGTTCCCCACCTCATCGCGACCGATAGCCTCACATCCTTTGAAAACTCCAGAGGTACGCGGAGATCAGTGCCTCCAAAGGAGAGGATGCCTGACTCCTCGTGAAACTTGATAGGAGTCCCAGGATTCCTGTGGCACTTTGAAAGGGACACTTGGTCTCCCGCCTCAGCTGGAGAGGCGTCCCAATTGCCCTGCCAAGCCTCGAGGAGAATCCAGAGTTGTCCCTCGCAACTAGGCAAGAGTCCTGACGTGGCTGAACAAACACGTGTGTGGAAGGGCCATCCCCGTCGTAACTCGAGAATATACCCCAGGTTCCCGCCGCAACTCGAGAAAAACCATGAGACTTCCCCCTCGCCGCGAGATGAGGCCCGATTCCCCTGCACTGCGTGCAGAGCAATTCCGTGTTGCACATCACTCATGAAAGGAGCCTTGATTTCCTTCATGGCACTCCAGAGAAACCCCAAGAACACTGTTTCAAGGGTAGAGGGATCCTGAGGTCACTGTAGCAACACGAAAGAGCTCCGTGGACCAAAAATCAACTCGAGATGAGAGGTTAGTCCCTGGCTTCGACTCCAGAGGAATACCACCTTACCACAAGCACCTCAAGAGGAGGCTTCTCTCAGCTCTAGGTGTGTGAGAGGGAACCTGAGTTTGCGGCCTCAAGTGGAATGGACACCGCGATGCCCTGACTCGAAATAAGGCCGGATATCCCTGCAGTGACTGGAATGCAGGCTCGTCTTCCATCTCCCAAGACGAAAGGGTTTCTGAATCCGCTGTGGAGACCACAGAGAAAGACCTAGTTCCCCACCTCATCGCGACAGGAGGCCTCAAATCCTTTGAAAACTCCAGAGGTATGCGGAGATCAGTGCCTCCAAAGGAGACGATGCCTGACTCCTCGTGAAACTTGATAGGAGACCCAGGATTCCTGTGGCACGTGGAAAGGGACCCTTGGTCTCCCGTCTCAGCTGGAGAGGCGTCCCAATTGCCTGCAAAGCCTCGAGGAGAATCCCGAGTTGTCCCTCGCAATTAGGCAGGAGTCCTGACGTCGCTGAACACACACGTGTGTGGAAGGGCCATCCCCGTCGTAACTCGAGAATATACCCCAGGTTCCTGCCGCAACTCGAGAAAACCTTGAGACTTCCCCCTCGCCTCAAAATGAGGCCCGATTCCCCTGCACTGCGTGCAGAGCAATTCCGTCTTGCACATCACACATGAAAGGAGCCTTGATTTCCTTGATGGCACTCCAGAGAAACCCCAAGAACACTGTTTCAAGGCTAGAGGGATCCTGAGGTCAATGTAGCAACATGAAAGAGCTCCGTGGACACAGAATCAACACGAGATGAGAGGTTAGTCCTTGGCTTCGACTCCTGAGGAATGCCACCTTACCACAAGCACCTCAAGAGGAGGCTTCTCTCAGCTCTAGGTATGTGAGAGGGACCCTGAGTTTGCGGCCTCAAGTGGAATGGACACCGCGATGCCCTGACTCGAAATAAGGCCGGATATCCCTGCAGTGACTTCAATGCAGGCTCGTCTTGCATCTCCCAAGAAGAAAGGATGTCTGAATCCCCTGTGGAGACCACAGAGAAAGACCTAGTTTCCCACCTCATCGCGACCGGAGGCCTCACATCCTTTGAAAACTTCAGAGGTACGCGGAGATCAGTGCCTCCAAAGGAGACGATGCCTGACTCCTCGTGAAACTTGATAGGAGTCCCAGGATTCTTGTGGCACGTGGAAAGGGACCCTTGGTCTCCCGCCTCAGCTGGAGAGGCGTTCCAATTGCCGTGCCAAGCCTCGAGGAGAATCCCGAGTTGTGTCTCGCAACTAGGCAGGCGTCCTGACGTGGCTGAACAAACACGTGGGTGGAAGGGCCATCCCCGTCGTAACTCGAGAATATACCCCAGGTTCCCGCTGCAACTCGAGAAAAACCATGAGACTTCCCCCTCGATGCGAGATGAGGCCCGATTCCCCTGTACTGCGTGCAGAGCAATTCCGTCTTGCACATCACACATGAAAGGAGCCTTGATTTCCTTCATGGCACTCCAGAGAAACCCCAAGAACACTGTTTCAAGGATAGAGGGATCCTGAGGTCACTGTAGCAACACGAAAGAACTCTGTGGACCAAAAATCAACTCGAAAAGAGAGGTTAGTCCCTGGATTCGTCTCCAGAGGAATACCACCTTACCACAAGCACCTCAAGAGGAGGCTTCTCTCAGCTCTGGGTATGTGAGAGGGACCCTGAGTTTGCGGCCTCAAGTGGAATGGACACCGCGATGCCCTGACTCGAAATAAGGCCGGATATCCCTGCAGTGACTTCAATGCAGGCTCGTCTTGCATCTCCCAAGATGAAAGGATGTCTGAATCCCCTGTGGAGACCACAGAGAAAGACCTAGTTCCCCACCTCATCGCGACCGGAGGCCTCACATCCTTTGAAAACTCCAGAGGTACGCGGAGATCAGTGCCTCCAAAGGAGACGATGCCTGACTCCTCGTGAAACTTGATAGGAGTCCCAGGATTCCTGTGGCACGTGGAAAGGGACCCTTAGTCTCCCGCCTCAGCGGGAGAGGCGTCCCAATTGCCTTGCCAAGCCTCGAGGAGAATCCCGAGTTGTGTCTCGCAACTAGGCAAGAGTCCTGACGTGGCTGAACAAACACGTGTGTGGAAGGGCCATCCCCGTCGTAACTCGAGAATATACCCCAGGTTCCCGCCGCAACTCGAGAAAAACCATGAGACTTCCCCCTCACCGCGAGATGAGGCCCGATTCCCCTGCACTGCGTGCAGAGCAATTCTGTGTTGCACATCACACATGAAAGGAGCCTTGATTTCCTTCATGGCACTCCAGAGAAACCCCAAGAACACTGTTTCAAGGCTAGAGGGATCCTGAGGTCACTGTAGCAACACGAAAGAGCTCCGTGGACCAAAAATCAACTCGAGATGAGAGGTTAGTCCCTGGCTTCGACTCCAGAGGAATACCACCTTACCACAAGCACCTCAAGGGGAGGTTTCTCTCAGCTCTAGGTATGTGAGAGGGACCCTGAGTTTGCGGCCTCAAGTGGAATGGACACCGCGATGCCCTGACTCGAAACAAGGCCGGATATCCCTGCAGTGACTGGAATGCCGGCTCGTCTTGCATCTCCCAAGACGAAAGGGTGTCTGAATCCCCTGTGGAGACCACAGAGAAAGACCTAGTTCCCCACCTCATCGCGACAGGAGGCCTCAAATCCTTTGAAAACTCCAGAGGTATGCGGAGATCAGTGCCTCCAAAGGAGACGATGCCTGACTCCTCGTGAAACTTGATAGGAGACCCAGGATTCCTGTGGCACTTGGAAAGGGACACTTGGTCTCCCGCCTCAGCTGGAGAGGCGTCCCAATTGCCCTGCCAATCCTTGAGGACAATCCAGAGTTGTCCCTCGCAACTAGGCAGGAGTCCTGACGTCGCTGAAGAAACACGTGTGTGGAAGGGCCATCCCCGTCGTAACTCGAGAATATACCCCAGGTTCCCGCCGCAACTCGAGAAAAACCATGAGACTTCCCCCTCGCCGCGAGATGAGGCCCGATTCCCCTGCACTGCGTGCAGAGCAATTCCGTGTTGCACATCACACATGAAAGGAGTCTTGATTTCCTTGATGGCACTCCAGAGAAACCCCAAGAACACTGTTTCAAGGCTAGAGGGATCCTGAGGTCACTGTAGCAACACGAAAGAGCTCCGTGGACCAAAAATCAACTCGAGATGAGAGGTTAGTCCCTGGCTTCGACTACAGAGGAATACCACCTTACCACAAGCACCTCAAGAGGAGGCTTCTCTCAGCTCTAGGTATGGGAGAGGGACCCTGAGTTTGCGGCCTCAAATGGAATGGACACCGCGATGCCCTGACTCGAAATAAGGCCGGATATCCCTGCAGTGACTGGAATGCAGGCTCGTCTTGCATCTCCCAAGACGAAAGGGTGTCTGAATCCCCAGTGGAGACCACAGAGAAAGACCTAGTTCCCCACCTCATCGCGACAGGAGGCCTCAAATCCTTTGAAAACTCCAGAGGTATGCGGAGATCAGTGCCTCCAAAGGAGACGATGCCTGACTCCTCGTGAAACTTGATAGGAGACCCAGGATACCTGTGGCACGTGGAAAGGGACCCTTGGTCTCCCGCCTCAGCTGGAGAGGCGTCCCAATTGCCCTGCAAAGCCTCAAGGAGAATCCCGAGTTGTCCCTCGCAACTAGGCAGGAGTCCTGACGTCGCTGAACACACACGTGTGTGGAAGTGCCATCCCCGTCGTAACTCGAGAATATACCCCAGGTTCCCGCCGCAACTCGAGAAAAACCATGAGACTTCCCCCTCGATGCGAGATGAGGCCCGATTCCCCTGTACTGCGTGCAGAGCAATTCCGTCTTGCACATCACACATGAAAGGAGCCTTGATTTCCTTGATGGCACTCCAGAGAAACCCCAAGAACACTGTTTCAAGGCTAGAGGGATCCTGAGGTCACTGTAGCAACACGAAAGAACTCTGTGGACCAAAAATCAACTCGAAAAGAGAGGTTAGTCCCTGGATTCGTCTCCAGAGGAATACCACCTTACCACAAGCACCTCAAGAGGAGGCTTCTCTCAGCTCTAGGTATGTGAGAGGGACCCTGAGTTTGCGGCCTCAAGTGGAATGGACACCGCGATGCCCTGACTCGAAATAAGGCTGGATATCCCTGCAGTGACTGGAATGCAGCCTCGTCTTGCATCTCCCAAGACGAAAGGGTGTCTGAATCCCCAGTGGAGACCACAGAGAAAGACCTAGTTCCCCACCTCATCGCGACAGGAGGCCTCAAATCCTTTGAAAACTCCACAGGTATGCGGAGATCAGTGCCTCCAAAGGAGACGATGCCTGACTCCTCGTGAAACTTGACAGGAGACCCAGGATTCCTGTGGCACGTGGAAAGGGAACCTTGGTCTCCCGTCTCAGCTGGAGAGGCGTCCCAATAGCCCTGCAAAGCCTCGAGGAGAATCCCGAGTTGTCCCTCGCAACTAGGCAGGAGTCCTGACGTCGCTGAACACACACGTGTGTGGAAGTGCCATCCCCGTCGTAACTCGAGAATATACACCAGGTTCCCGCCGCTCCTTGAGAAAAACCATGAGACTTCCCCCTCGCCGCGAGATGAGGCCCGATTCCCCTGAACTGCATGCAGAGCAATTCCGTGTTGCACATTACACATGAAAGGAGCCTTGATTTCCTTGATGGCACTCCAGAGAAACCCCAAGAACACTGTTTCAAGGCTAGAGGGATCCTGAGGTCACTGTAGCAACACGAAAGAGCTCCGTGGACCAAGAATCAACACGAGATGAGAGGTTAGTCCCTGGCTTCGACTCCTGAGGAATACCACCTTACCACACGCACCTCAAGAGGAGGCTTCTCTCAGCTCTAAGTATGTGAGAGGGACCCTGAGTTTGCGGCCTCAAGTGGAATGGACACCGCGATGCCCTGACGCGAAATAAGGCTGGATATCCCTGCAGTGACTTGAATGCAGGCTCGTCTTGCATCTCCCAAGATGAAAGGATATGTGAATCCCCTGTGGTGACCACAGAGAAAGACCTAGTTACCCACCTCATCGCGACCGGAGGCCTCACATCCTTTGAAAACTCCAGAGGTACGCGGAGATCAGTGCCTCCAAAGGAGACGATGCCTGACTCCTCGTGAAAATTGATAGGAGTCCCAGGATTCCTGCGGCACTTGGAAAGGGACCCTTAGTCTCCCGCCTCAGCGGGAGAGGCGTCCCAATTGCCTTGCCAAGCCTCGAGGAGAATCCCGAGTTGTGTCTCGCAACTAGGCAAGAGTCCTGACGTGGCTGAACAAACACGTGTGTGGAAGGGCCATCCCCGTCGTAACTCGAGAATATAACCCAGGTTCCCGCCACAACTCGAGAAAAACCATGAGACTTCCCCCTCGCCGCGAGATGAGGCCCGATTCCCCTGCACTGCGTGCAGAGCAATTCTGTGTTGCACATCACACATGAAAGGAGCCTTGATTTCCTTCATGGCACTCCAGAGAAACCCCAAGAACACTGTTTCAAGGCTAGAGGGATCCTGAGGTCACTGTAGCATCACGAAAGAGCTCCGTGGACCAAAAATCAACTCGAGATGAGAGGTTAGTCCCTGGCTTCGACTCCAGAGGAATACCACCTTACCACAAGCACCTCAAGAGGAGGCTTCTCTCAGCTCTAGGTATGTGAGAGGGATCCTGAGTTTGCGGCCTCAAGTGGAATGGACGCCGCGATGCCCTGACTCGAAATAAGGCCGGATATCCCTGCAGTGACTTCAATGCAGGCTCGTCTTGCATCTCCCAGGACGAAAGGATGTCTGAATCCCCTGTGGAAAGCACAGAGAAAGACTTAGTTCCCCACCTCATCGCGACCGATAGCCTCACATCCTTTGAAAACTCCAGAGGTACGCGGAGATCAGTGCCTCCAAAGGAGAGGATGCCTGACTCCTCGTGAAACTTGATAGGAGTCCCAGGATTCCTGTGGCACTTTGAAAGGGACACTTGGTCTCCCGCCTCAGCTGGAGAGGCGTCCCAATTGCCCTGCCAAGCCTCGAGGAGAATCCAGAGTTGTCCCTCGCAACTAGGCAAGAGTCCTGACGTGGCTGAACAAACACGTGTGTGGAAGGGCCATCCCCGTCGTAACTCGAGAATATACCCCAGGTTCCCGCCGCAACTCGAGAAAAACCATGAGACTTCCCCCTCGCCGCGAGATGAGGCCCGATTCCCCTGCACTGCGTGCAGAGCAATTCCGTGTTGCACATCACTCATGAAAGGAGCCTTGATTTCCTTCATGGCACTCCAGAGAAACCCCAAGAACACTGTTTCAAGGGTAGAGGGATCCTGAGGTCACTGTAGCAACACGAAAGAGCTCCGTGGACCAAAAATCAACTCGAGATGAGAGGTTAGTCCCTGGCTTCGACTCCAGAGGAATACCACCTTACCACAAGCACCTCAAGAGGAGGCTTCTCTCAGCTCTAGGTGTGTGAGAGGGAACCTGAGTTTGCGGCCTCAAGTGGAATGGACACCGCGATGCCCTGACTCGAAATAAGGCCGGATATCCCTGCAGTGACTGGAATGCAGGCTCGTCTTCCATCTCCCAAGACGAAAGGGTTTCTGAATCCGCTGTGGAGACCACAGAGAAAGACCTAGTTCCCCACCTCATCGCGACAGGAGGCCTCAAATCCTTTGAAAACTCCAGAGGTATGCGGAGATCAGTGCCTCCAAAGGAGACGATGCCTGACTCCTCGTGAAACTTGATAGGAGACCCAGGATTCCTGTGGCACGTGGAAAGGGACCCTTGGTCTCCCGTCTCAGCTGGAGAGGCGTCCCAATTGCCTGCAAAGCCTCGAGGAGAATCCCGAGTTGTCCCTCGCAATTAGGCAGGAGTCCTGACGTCGCTGAACACACACGTGTGTGGAAGGGCCATCCCCGTCGTAACTCGAGAATATACCCCAGGTTCCTGCCGCAACTCGAGAAAACCTTGAGACTTCCCCCTCGCCTCAAAATGAGGCCCGATTCCCCTGCACTGCGTGCAGAGCAATTCCGTCTTGCACATCACACATGAAAGGAGCCTTGATTTCCTTGATGGCACTCCAGAGAAACCCCAAGAACACTGTTTCAAGGCTAGAGGGATCCTGAGGTCAATGTAGCAACATGAAAGAGCTCCGTGGACACAGAATCAACACGAGATGAGAGGTTAGTCCTTGGCTTCGACTCCTGAGGAATGCCACCTTACCACAAGCACCTCAAGAGGAGGCTTCTCTCAGCTCTAGGTATGTGAGAGGGACCCTGAGTTTGCGGCCTCAAGTGGAATGGACACCGCGATGCCCTGACTCGAAATAAGGCCGGATATCCCTGCAGTGACTTCAATGCAGGCTCGTCTTGCATCTCCCAAGAAGAAAGGATGTCTGAATCCCCTGTGGAGACCACAGAGAAAGACCTAGTTTCCCACCTCATCGCGACCGGAGGCCTCACATCCTTTGAAAACTTCAGAGGTACGCGGAGATCAGTGCCTCCAAAGGAGACGATGCCTGACTCCTCGTGAAACTTGATAGGAGTCCCAGGATTCTTGTGGCACGTGGAAAGGGACCCTTGGTCTCCCGCCTCAGCTGGAGAGGCGTTCCAATTGCCGTGCCAAGCCTCGAGGAGAATCCCGAGTTGTGTCTCGCAACTAGGCAGGCGTCCTGACGTGGCTGAACAAACACGTGGGTGGAAGGGCCATCCCCGTCGTAACTCGAGAATATACCCCAGGTTCCCGCTGCAACTCGAGAAAAACCATGAGACTTCCCCCTCGATGCGAGATGAGGCCCGATTCCCCTGTACTGCGTGCAGAGCAATTCCGTCTTGCACATCACACATGAAAGGAGCCTTGATTTCCTTCATGGCACTCCAGAGAAACCCCAAGAACACTGTTTCAAGGATAGAGGGATCCTGAGGTCACTGTAGCAACACGAAAGAACTCTGTGGACCAAAAATCAACTCGAAAAGAGAGGTTAGTCCCTGGATTCGTCTCCAGAGGAATACCACCTTACCACAAGCACCTCAAGAGGAGGCTTCTCTCAGCTCTGGGTATGTGAGAGGGACCCTGAGTTTGCGGCCTCAAGTGGAATGGACACCGCGATGCCCTGACTCGAAATAAGGCCGGATATCCCTGCAGTGACTTCAATGCAGGCTCGTCTTGCATCTCCCAAGATGAAAGGATGTCTGAATCCCCTGTGGAGACCACAGAGAAAGACCTAGTTCCCCACCTCATCGCGACCGGAGGCCTCACATCCTTTGAAAACTCCAGAGGTACGCGGAGATCAGTGCCTCCAAAGGAGACGATGCCTGACTCCTCGTGAAACTTGATAGGAGTCCCAGGATTCCTGTGGCACGTGGAAAGGGACCCTTAGTCTCCCGCCTCAGCGGGAGAGGCGTCCCAATTGCCTTGCCAAGCCTCGAGGAGAATCCCGAGTTGTGTCTCGCAACTAGGCAAGAGTCCTGACGTGGCTGAACAAACACGTGTGTGGAAGGGCCATCCCCGTCGTAACTCGAGAATATACCCCAGGTTCCCGCCGCAACTCGAGAAAAACCATGAGACTTCCCCCTCGCCGCGAGATGAGGCCCGATTCCCCTGCACTGCGTGCAGAGCAATTCTGTGTTGCACATCACACATGAAAGGAGCCTTGATTTCCTTCATGGCACTCCAGAGAAACCCCAAGAACACTGTTTCAAGGCTAGAGGGATCCTGAGGTCACTGTAGCAACACGAAAGAGCTCCGTGGACCAAAAATCAACTCGAGATGAGAGGTTAGTCCCTGGCTTCGACTCCAGAGGAATACCACCTTACCACAAGCACCTCAAGAGGAGGTTTCTCTCAGCTCTAGGTATGTGAGAGGGACCCTGAGTTTGCGGCCTCAAGTGGAATGGACACCGCGATGCCCTGACTCGAAACAAGGCCGGATATCCCTGCAGTGACTGGAATGCCGGCTCGTCTTGCATCTCCCAAGACGAAAGGGTTTCTGAATCCCCTGTGGAGACCACAGAGAAAGACCTAGTTCCCCACCTCATCGCGACAGGAGGCCTCAAATCCTTTGAAAACTCCAGAGGTATGCGGAGATCAGTGCCTCCAAAGGAGACGATGCCTGACTCCTCGTGAAACTTGATAGGAGACCCAGGATTCCTGTGGCACTTGGAAAGGGACACTTGGTCTCCCGCCTCAGCTGGAGAGGCGTCCCAATTGCCCTGCCAATCCTTGAGGACAATCCAGAGTTGTCCCTCGCAACTAGGCAGGAGTCCTGACGTCGCTGAAGAAACACGTGTGTGGAAGGGCCATCCCCGTCGTAACTCGAGAATATACCCCAGGTTCCCGCCGCAACTCGAGAAAAACCATGAGACTTCCCCCTCGCCGCGAGATGAGGCCCGATTCCCCTGCACTGCGTGCAGAGCAATTCCGTGTTGCACATCACACATGAAAGGAGTCTTGATTTCCTTGATGGCACTCCAGAGAAACCCCAAGAACACTGTTTCAAGGCTAGAGGGATCCTGAGGTCACTGTAGCAACACGAAAGAGCTCCGTGGACCAAAAATCAACTCGAGATGAGAGGTTAGTCCCTGGCTTCGACTACAGAGGAATACCACCTTACCACAAGCACCTCAAGAGGAGGCTTCTCTCAGCTCTAGGTATGGGAGAGGGACCCTGAGTTTGCGGCCTCAAATGGAATGGACACCGCGATGCCCTGACTCGAAATAAGGCCGGATATCCCTGCAGTGACTGGAATGCAGGCTCGTCTTGCATCTCCCAAGACGAAAGGGTGTCTGAATCCCCAGTGGAGACCACAGAGAAAGACCTAGTTCCCCACCTCATCGCGACAGGAGGCCTCAAATCCTTTGAAAACTCCAGAGGTATGCGGAGATCAGTGCCTCCAAAGGAGACGATGCCTGACTCCTCGTGAAACTTGATAGGAGACCCAGGATTCCTGTGGCACGTGGAAAGGGACCCTTGGTCTCCCGCCTCAGCTGGAGAGGCGTCCCAATTGCCCTGCAAAGCCTCAAGGAGAATCCCGAGTTGTCCCTCGCAACTAGGCAGGAGTCCTGACGTCGCTGAACACACACGTGTGTGGAAGTGCCATCCCCGTCGTAACTCGAGAATATACCCCAGGTTCCCGCCGCAACTCGAGAAAAACCATGAGACTTCCCCCTCGCCGCGAGATGAGGCCCGATTCCCCTGAACTGCATGCAGAGCAATTCCGTGTTGCACATCACACATGAAAGGAGCCTTGATTTCCTTGATGGCACTCCAGAGAAACCCCAAGAACACTGTTTCAAGGATAGAGGGATCCTGAGGTCACTGTAGCAACACGAAAGAGCTCCGTGGACCAAGAATCAACACGAGATGAGAGGTTAGTCCCTGGCTTCGACTCCAGAGGAATACCACCTTACCACACGCACCTCAAGAGGAGGCTTCTCTCAGCTCTAGGTATGTGAGAGGGACCCTGAGTTTGCGGCCTCAAGTGGAATGGACACCGCGATGCCCTGACGCGAAATAAGGCTGGATATCCCTGCAGTGACTTGAATGCAGGCTCGTCTTGCATCTCCCAAGATGAAAGGATGTCTGAATCCCCTGTCGTGACCACAGAGAAAGACCTAGTTCCCCACCTCATCGCGACCGGAGGCCTCACATCCTTTGAAAACTCCAGAGGTACGCGGAGATCAGTGCCTCCAAAGGAGACGATGCCTGACTCCTCGTGAAACTTGATAGGAGTCCCAGGATTCCTGTGGCACGTGGAAAGGGACCCTTAGTCTCCCGCCTCAGCGGGAGAGGCGTCCCAATTGCCTTGCCAAGCCTCGAGGAGAATCCCGAGTTGTGTCTCGCAACTAGGCAAGAGTCCTGACGTGGCTGAACAAACACGTGGGTGGAAGGGCCATCCCCGTCGTAACTCGAGAATATACCCCAGGTTCCCGCCGCAACTCGAGAAAAACCATGAGACTTCCCCCTCGCCGCGAGATGAGGCCCGATTCCCCTGCACTGCGTGCAGAGCAATTCTGTGTTGCACATCACACATGAAAGGAGCCTTGATTTCCTTCATGGCACTCCAGAGAAACCCCAAGAACACTGTTTCAAGGCTAGAGGGATCCTGAGGTCACTGTAGCATCAAGAAAGAGCTCCGTGGACCAAAAATCAACTCGAGATGAGAGGTTAGTCCCTGGCTTCGACTCCAGAGGAATACCACCTTACCACAAGCACCTCAAGAGGAGGCTTCTCTCAGCTCTATGTATGTGAGAGGGACCCTGAGTTTGCGGCCTCAAGTGGAATGGACACCGCGATGCCCTGACTCGAAATAAGGCCGGATATCCCTGCAGTGACTGGAATGCAGGCTCGTCTTGCATCTCCCAAGACGAAAGGGTGTCTGAATCCCCTGTGGAGACCACAGAGAAACACCTAGTTCCCCACCTCATCGCGACAGGAGGCCTCAAATCCTTTGAAAACTCCAGAGGTATGCGGAGATCAGTGCCTCCAAAGGAGACGATGCCTGACTCCTCGTGAAACTTGATAGGAGACCCAGGATTCCTGTGGCACGTGGAAAGGGACCCTTGGTCTCCCGTCTCAGCTGGAGAGGCGTCCGAATTGCCCTGCAAAGCCTCGAGGAGAATCCCGAGTTGTCCCTCGCAACTAGGCAGGAGTCCTGACATGGCTGAACACACACGTGTGTGGAAGGGCCATCCCCGTCATAACTCGAGAATATACCCCAGGTTCCCGCCGCAACTCGAGAAAAACCATGAGACGTCCCCATCGCCGCAAAATGAGGCCCGATTCCCCTGCACTGCGTGCAGAGCAATTCCGTCTTGCACATCACACATGAAAGGAGCCTTGATTTCCTTGATGGCACTCCAGAGAAACCCCAAGAACACTGTTTCAAGGCTAGAGGGATCCTGAGGTCACTGTAGCAACACGAAAGAGCTCCGTGGACCAAGAATCAACACGAGATGAGAGGTTAGTCCCTGGCTTCGACTCCTGAGGAATACCACCTTACCACAAGCACCTCAAGAGGAGCCTTCTCTAAGCTCCAGGTATGTGAGAGTGACCCTGAGTTTGCGGCCTCAAGTGGAATGGACACCGCGATGCCCTGACTCGAAATAAGGCCTGATATCCCTGCAGTGACTGGAATGCAGGCTCGTCTTGCATCTCCCAAGAAGAAAGGATGTCTGAATCCCCTGTGGAAAGCACAGAGAAAGACCTAGTTCCCCACCTCATCGCGACCGATAGCCTCACATACTTTGAAAACTCCAGAGGTACGCGGAGATCAGTGCCTCCAAAGGAAACGATGCCTGACTCCTCGTGAAACTTGATAGGAGTCCCAGGATTCCTGTGGCACTTGGAAAGGGACACTTGGTCTCCCGCCTCAGCTGGAAAGGCGTCCCAATTGCCCTGCCAAGCCTCGAGGAGAATCCAGAGTTATCCCTCGCAACTAGGCAGGAGTCCTGACGTCGCTGAAGAAACACGTGGGTGGAAGGGCCATCCCCGTCGTAACTCGAGAATATACCCCAGGTTCCCGCCGCAACTCGAGAAAAACCATGAGACTTCCCCCTCGCCGCGAGATGAGGCCCGATTCCCCTGCACTGCGTGCAGAGCAATTCCGTGTTGCACATCACACATGAAAGGAGCCTTGATTTCCTTGATGGCACTCCAGAGAAACCCCAAGAACACTGTTTCAAGGCTAGAGGGATCCTGAGGTCACTGTAGCAACACGAAAGAACTCTGTGGACCAAAAATCAACTCGAAAAGAGAGGTTTGTCCCTGGCTTCGACTCCAGAGGAATACCACCTTACTACAAGCACCTCAAGAGGAGGCTTCTCTCAGCTCTAGGTATGTGAGAGGGACCCTGAGTTTGCGGCCTCAAGTGGAATGGACACCGCGATGCCCTGACGCGAAATAAGGCTGGATATCCCTGCAGTGACTTGAATGCAGGCTCGTCTTGCATCTCCCAAGATGAAAGGATGTCTGAATCCCTGTGGAGACCACAGAGAAAGACTTAGTTCCCCACCTCATCGCGACCGGAGGCCTCACATCCTTTGAAAACTCCAGAGGTACGCGGAGATCAGTGCCTCCAAAGGAGACGATGCCTGACTCCTCGTGAAACTTGATAGGAGTCCCAGGATTCCTGTGGCACGTGGAAAGGGACTCTTGGTCTCCCGCCTCAGCTGGAGAGGCGTCCCAATTGCCTTGCCAAGCCTCGAGGAGAATTCGGAGCTGTGTCTCGCAACTAGGCAAGAGTCCTGACGTGGCTGAACAAACACGTGGGTGGAAGGGCCATTCCCGTCGTAACTCGAGAATATACCCCAGGTTCCCGCCGCAACTCGAGAAAAACCATGAGACTTCCCCCTCGCCGCGAGATGAGGCCCGATTCCCCTGAACTGCGTGCAGAGCAATTCTGTGTTGCACATCACACATGAAAGGAGCCTTGATTTCCTACATGGCACTCCAGAGAAACCCCAAGAACACTGTTTCAAGGCTAGAGGGATCCTGAGGTCACTTTAGCAACACGAAAGAGCTCCGTGGACCAAAAATCAACTCGAGATGAGAGGTTAGTCCCTGGCTTCGACTCCAGAGGAATACCACCTTACCACAAGCACCTCAAGAGGAGGCTTCTCTCAGCTCTAGGTATGTGAGAGGGACCCTGAGTTTGCGGCCTCAAGTGGAATGGACACCGCGATGCCCTGACTCGAAATAAGGCCGGATATCCCTGCAGTGACTGGAATGCAGGCTCGTCTTGCATCTCCCAAGACGAAAGGGTGTCTGAATCCCCTGTGGAGACCACAGAGAAAGACCTAGTTCCCCACCTCATCGCGACAGGAGGCCTCAAATCCTTTGAAAACTCCACAGGTATGCGGAGATCAGTGCCTCCAAAGGAGACGATGCCTGACTCCTCGTGAAACTTGATAGGAGACCCAGGATTCCTGTGGCACGTGGAAAGGGACCCTTGGTCTCCCGCCTCAGCTGGAGAGGCGTCCCAATTGCCCTGCAAAGCCTCGAGGAGAATCCCGAGTTGTCCCTCGCAACTAGGCAGGAGTCCTGACATGGCTGAACACACACGTGTGTGGAAGGGCCATCCCCGTCGTAACTCAAGAATATACCCCAGGTTCCCGCCGCAACTCGAGAAAAACCATGAGACTTCCCCCTCGCAGCAAAATGAGGCCCGATTCCCCTGTACTGCGTGCAGAGCAATTCCGTGTTGCACATCACACATGAAAGGAGCCTTGATTTCCTTGAAGGCACTCCAGAGAAACCATAAGAACACTGTTTCAAGGCTAGAGGGATCCTGAGGTCACTGTAGCAACACGAAAGAGCTCCGTGGACCAAGAATCAACACGAGATGAGAGGTTAGTCCCTGGCTTCGACTCCTGAGGAAAACCACCTTACCACAAGCACCTCAAGAGGAGGCTTCTCTCAGCTCTAGGTGTGTGAGAGGGACCCTGAGTTTGCGGCCTCAAGTGGAATGGACGCCGCGATGCCCTGACTCGAAATAAGGCCGGATATCCCTGCAGTGACTTGAATGCAGGCTCGTCTTGCATCTCCCAAGAAGAAAGGATGTCTGAATCCCCTGTGGAGACCACAGAGAAAGACCTAGTTCCCCACCTCATCGTGACCGGAGGCCTCACATCCTTTGAAAAGTCGAGAGGTACGCGGAGATCAGTGCCTCCAAAGGAGACGATGCCTGACTCCTCGTGAAACTTGATAGGAGTCCCAGGATTCTTGTGGCACGTGGAAAGGGACCCTTGGTCTCCCGCCTCAGCTGGAGAGGCGTTCCAATTGCCCTGCCAAGCCTCGAGGAGAATCCCGAGTTGTCCCTCGCAACTAGGCAGGAGTCCTGACGTGGCTGAACAAACACGTGGGTGGAAGGGCCATCCCCGTCGTAACTCGAGAATATACCCCAGGTTCCCGCCGCAACTCGAGAAAAACCATGAGACTTCCCCCTCGCCGCGAGATGAGGCCCGATTCCCCTGTACTTCGTGCAGAGCAATTCCGTCTTGCACATCACACATGAAAGGAGCCTTGATTTCCTTGATGGCACTCCAGAGAAACCCCAAGAACACTGTTTCAAGGCTAGAGGGATCCTGAGGTCACTGTAGCAACACGAAAGAACTCTGTGGACCAAAAATCAACTCGAAAAGAGAGGTTAGTCCCTGGATTCGTCTCCAGAGGAATACCACCTTACCACAAGCACCTCAAGAGGAGGCTTCTCTCAGCTCTAGGTATGTGAGAGGGACCCTGAGTTTGCGGCCTCAAGTGGAATGGACACTGCGATGCCCTGACTCGAAATAAGGCCGGATATCCCTGCAGTGACTTCAATGCAGGCTCGTCTTGCATCTCCCAAGAAGAAAGGATGTCTGAATCCCCTGTGGAAAGCACAGAGAAAGACTTAGTTCCCCACCTCATCGCGACCGATAGCCTCACATCCTTTGAAAACTCCAGAGGTACGCGGAGATCAGTGCCTCCAAAGGAGACGATGCCTGACTCCTCGTGAAACTTGATAGGAGTCCCAGGATTCCTGTGGCACTTGGAAAGGGACACTTGGTCTCGCGCCTCAGCTGGAGAGGCGTCCCAATTGCCCTGCCAAGCCTCGAGGAGAATCCAGAGTTGTCCCTCGCAACTAGGCAGGAGTCCTGACGTCGCTGAAGAAACACGTGGGTGGAAGGGCCATCCCCGTCGTAACTCGAGAATATACCCCAGGTTCCCGCCGCAACTCGAGAAAAACCATGAGACTTCCCCCTCGCCGTGAGATGAGGCCCGATTCCCCTGCACTGCGTGCAGAGCAATTCAGTGTTGCACATCACACATGAAAGGAGCCTTGATTTCCTTGATGGCACTCCAGAGAAACCCCAAGAACACTGTTTCAAGGCGAGAGGGATCCTGAGGTCACTGTAGCAACACGAAAGAGCTCCGTGGGCCAAAAATCAACTCGAGATGAGAGGTTAGTCCCTGGCTTCGACTCCAGAGGAATACCACCTTACCACAAGCACCTCAAGCGGAGGCTTCTCTCAGCTCTAGGTATGTGAGAGGGACCCTGATTTTGCGGCCTCAAGTGTAATGCACACCGCGATGCCCTGACTCGAAATAAGGCCGGATATCCCTGCAGTGACTGGAATGCAGGCTCGTCTTGCATCTCCCAAGACGAAAGGGTGTCTGAATCCCCTGTGGAGACCACAGAGAAAGACCTAGTTCCCCACCTCATCGCGACAGGAGGCCTCAAATCCTTTGAAAACTCCACAGGTATGCGGAGATCAGTGCCTCCAAAGGAGACGATGCCTGACTCCTCGTGAAACTTGATAGGAGACCCAGGATTCCTGTGGCACGTGGAAAGGGACCCTTGGTCTCCCGTCTCAGCTGGAGAGGCGTCCCAATTGCCCTGCAAAACCTCGAGGAGAATCCCGAGTTGTCCCTCGCAACTAGGCAAGAGTCCTGACATGGCTGAACACACACGTGGGTGGAAGGGCCATCCCCGTCGTAACTCGAGAATATACCCCAGGTTCCCGCCGCAACTCGAGAAAAACCATGAGACTTCCCCCTCGACGCGAGATGAGGCCCGATTCCCCTGCACTGCGTGCAGAGCAATTCCGTCTTGCACATCACACATGAAAGGAGCCTTGATTTCCTTGATGGCACTCCAGAGAATCCCCAAGAACACTGTTTCAAGGCTAGAGGGATCCTGCGGTCACTGTAGCAACACGAAAGAGCTCCGTGGACCAAGAATCAACACGAGATGAGAGGTTAGTCCCTGGCTTCGACTCCAGAGGAATACCACCTTACCACAAGCACCTCAAGAGGAGGCTTCTCTTAGCTCTAGGTATGTGAGAGGGATCCTGAGTTTGCGGCCTCAAGTGGAATGGACACCGGGATGCCCTGACTCGAAATAAGGCCGGATATCCCTGCAGTGACTTGAATGCAGGCTCGTCTTGCATCTCCCAAGAAGAAAGGATGTCTGAATCCCCTGTGGAGACCACAGAGAAACACCTAGTTCCCCACCTCATCGCGACCGGAGGCCTCACATCCTTTGAAAACTCCAGAGGTACGCGGAGATCAGTGCCTCCAAAGGAGACGATGCCTGACTCCTCGTGAAATTTGATAGGAGTCCCAGGATTCTTGTGGCACGTGGAAAGGGACCCTTTGTCTCCCGCCTCAGCTGGAGAGGCGTCCCAATTGCCCTGCCAAGCCTCGAGGAGAATCCCGAGTTGTCCCTCGCAACTAGGCAGGAGTCCTGACGTGGCTGAACAAACACGTGGGTGGAAGGGCCATCCCCGTCGTAACTCGAGAATATACCCCAGGTTCCCGCCGCAACTCGACAAAAACCATGAGACTTCCCCCTCGATGCGAGATGAGGCCCGATTCCCCTGTACTCCGTGCAGAGCAATTCCGTCTTGCACATCACACATGAAAGGAGCCTTGATTTCCTTGATGGCACTCCAGAGAAACCCCAAGAACACTGTTTCAAGGCTAGAGGGATCCTGAGGTCACTGTAGCAACACGAAAGAACTCTGTGGACCAAAAATCAACTCGAAAAGAGAGGTTAGTCCCTGGATTCGTCTCCAGAGGAATACAACCTTACCACAAGCACCTCAAGAGGAGGCTTCTCTCAGCTCTAGGTATGTGAGAGGGACCCTGAGTTTGCGGCCTCAAGTGGAATGGACACCGCGATGCCCTGACTCGAAATAAGGCCGGATATCCCTGCAGTGACTTCAATGCAGGCTCGTCTTGCATCTCCCAAGACGAAAGGGTGTCTGAATCCCCTGTGGAGACCACAGAGAAAGACTTAGTTCCCCACCTCATCGCGACAGGAGGCCTCAAATCCTTTGAAAACTCCAGAGGTACGCGGATATCAGTGCCTCCAAAGGAGACGATACCTTACTCCTCGTGAAACTTGATAGGAGTCCCAGGATTCTTGTGGCACGTGGAAAGGGACCCTTGGTCTCCCGCCTCAGCTGGAGAGGCGTCCCAATTGCCCTGCCAAGCCTCGAGGAGAATCCCGAGTTGTCCCTCGCAACTAGGCAGGAGTCCTGACGTGGCTGAACAAACACGTGGGTGGAAGGGCCATCCCCGTCGTAACTCGAGAATATACCCCAGGTTCCCGCCGCAACTCGAGAAAAACCATGAGACTTCCCCCTCGATGCGAGATGAGGCCCGATTCCCCTGTACTGCGTGCAGAGCAATTCCGTCTTGCACATCACACATGAAAGGAGCCTTGATTTCCTTGATGGCACTCCAGAGAAACCCCAAGAATACTGTTTCAAGGATAGAGGGATCCTGAGGTCACTGTAGCAACACGAAAGAACTCTGTGGACCAAAAATCAACTCGAAAAGAGAGGTTAGTCCCTGGATTCGTCTCCAGAGGAATACCACCTTACCACAAGCACCTCAAGAGGAGGCTTCTCTCAGCTCTAGGTATGTGAGAGGGACCCTGAGTTTGCGGCCTCAAGTGGAATGGACACCGCGATGCCCTGACTCGAAATAAGGCCGGATATCCCTGCAGTGACTTCAATGCAGGCTCGTCTTGATCTCCCAGGACGAAAGGATGTCTGAATCCCCTGTGGAAAGCACAGAGAAAGACTTAGTTCCCCACCTCATCGCGACCGATAGCCTCACATCCTTTGAAAACTCCAGAGGTACGCGGAGATCAGTGCCTCCAAAGGAGACGATGCCTGACTCCTCGTGAAACTTGATAGGAGTCCCAGGATTCCTGTGGCACTTGGAAAGGGACACTTGGTCTCCCGCCTCAGCTGGAGAGGCGTCCCAATTGCCCTGCCAAGCCTCGAGGAGAATCCAGAGTTGTCCCTCGCAACTAGGCAGGAGTCCTGACGTCGCTGAAGAAACACGTGGGTGGAAGGGCCATCCCCGTCATAACTCGAGAATATACCCCAGGTTCCCGCCGCAACGCGAGAAAAACCATGAGACTTCCCCTCGCCGCGAGATGAGGCCCGATTCCCCTGCACTGCGTGCAGAGCAATTCCGTGTTGCACATCACACATGAAAGGAGCCTTGATTTCCTTGATGGCACTCCAGAGAAACCCCAAGAACACTGTTTCAAGGCTAGAGGGATCCTGAGGTCACTGTAGCAACACGAAAGAGCTCCGTGGACCAAAAATCAACTCGAGATGAGAGGTTAGTCCCTGGCTTCGACTCCAGAGGAATACCACCTTACCACAAGCACCTCAAGAGGAGGCTTCTCTCAGCTCTAGGTATGTGAGAGGGACCCTGAGTTTGCGGCCTCAAGTGGAATGGACACCGCGATGCCCTGACTCGAAATAAGGCCGGATATCCCTGCAGTGACTGGAATGCAGGCTCGTCTTGCATCTCCCAAGACGAAAGGGTGTCTGAATCCCCTGTGGAGAAAACAAAGAAAGACCTAGTTCCCCACCTCATCGCGACAGGAGGCCTCAAATCCTTTGAAAACTCCAGAGGTATGCGGAGATCAGTGCCTCCAAAGGAGACGATGCCTGACTCCTCGTGAAACTTGATAGGAGACCCAGGATTCCTGTGGCACGTGGAAAGGGACCCTTGGTCTCCCGTCTCAGCTGGAGAGGCGTCCCAATTGCCCTGCAAAGCCTCGAGGAGAATCCCGAGTTGTCCCTCGCAACTAGGCAGGAGTCCTGACGTCGCTGAAGAAACACGTGGGTGGAAGGGTCATCCCCGTCGTAACTCGTGAATATACCCCAGGTTCCCGCCGCAACTCGAGAAAAACCATGAGACTTCCCCCTCGCCGCGAGATGAGGCCCGATTCCCCTTCACTGCGTGCAGAGCAATTCCGTGTTGCACATCACACATGAAAGGAGCCTTGATTTCCTTGATGGCACTCCAGAGAAACCCCAAGAACACTGTTTCAAGGCTAGAGGGATCCTGAGGTCACTGTAGCAACACGAAAGAGCTCCGTGGACCAAAAATCAACTCGAGATGAGAGGTTAGTCCCTGGCTTCGACTCCAGAGGAATACCACCTTACCACAAGCACCTCAAGAGGAGGCTTCTCTCAGCTCTAGGTATGTGAGAGGGACCCTGAGTTTGCGGCCTCAAGTGGAATGGACACCGCGATGCCCTGATGTGAAATAAGGCTGGATATCCCTGCAGTGACTTGAAGGCAGCCTCGTCTTGCATCTCCCAAGATGAAAGGATGTCTGAATCCCCTGTGGAGACCACAGAGAAAGACCTAGTTCCCCACCTCATCGCGACCGGACGCCTCACATCCTTTGAAATCTCCAGAGGTACGTGGAGATCAGTGCCTCCAAAGGAGACGATGCCTGACTCCTCCTGAAACTTGATAGGAGTCCCAGGATTCCTGTGGCACGTGGAAAGGGACCCTTGGTCTCCCGCCTCAGCTGGAGAGGCGTCCCAATTGCCTTGCCAAGCCTCGAGGAGAATCCCGAGTTGTGTCTCGCAACTAGGCAAGAGTCCTGATGTGGCTGAACAAACACGTGTGTGGAAGGGCCATCCCCGTCGTAACTCGAGAATATACCCCAGGTTCCCGTCGCAACTCGAGAAAAACCATGAGACTTCCCCCTCGCCGCGAGATGAGGCCCGATTCCCCTGCACTGCGTGCAGAGCAATTCTGTGTTGCACATCACACATGAAAGGAGCCTTGATTTCCTTCATGGCACTCCAGAGAAACCCCAAGAACACTGTTTCAAGGCTAGAGGGATCCTGAGGTCACTGTAGCAACACGAAAGAGCTCTGTGGACCAAAAATCAACTCGAGATGAGAGGTTAGTCCAAGGCTTCGACTCCAGAGGAATACCACCTTACCACAAGCACCTCAAGAGGAGGCTTCTCTCAGCTCTAGGTATGTGAGAGGGACCCTGAGTTTGTGGCCTCAAGTGGAATGGACACCGCGATGCCCTGACTCGAAAAAAGGCCGGATATCCCTGCAGTGACTGGAATGCAGGCTCGTCTTGCATCTCCCAAGACGAAAGGGTGTCTGAATCCCCTGTGGAGACCACAGAGAAAGACCTAGTTCCCCACCTCATCGCGACAGGAGGCCTCAAATCCTTTGAAAACTCCAGAGGTATGCGGAGATCAGTGCCTCCAAAGGAGACGATGCCTGACTCCTCGTGAAACTTGATAGGAGACCCAGGATTCCTGTGGCACGTGGAAAGGGACACTTGGTCTCCCGTCTCAGCTGGAGAGGCGTCCCAATTGCCCTGCAAAGCCTCGAGGAGAATCCCGAGTTGTCCCTCGCAGCTAGGCAGGAGTCCTGACGTGGCTGAAGAAACACGTGTGTGGAAGGGCCATCCCCGTCGTAACTCGAGAATATACCCCAGGTTCCCGCCGAAACTCGAGAAAAACCATGAGACTTCCCCCTCGCCGCGAGATGAGGCCCGATTCCCCTGCACTGCGTGCAGAGCAATTCCGTGTTGCACATCACACATGAAAGGAGCCTTGATTTTCTTGATGGCACTCCAGAGAAACCCCAAGAACACTGTTTCAAGGCTAGAGGGATCCTGAGGTCACTGTAGCAACACGAAAGAGCTCCGTGGACCAAGAATCAACACGAGATGAGAGGTTAGTTCCTGGCTTCGACTCCTGAGGAATACCACCTTACCACAAGCACCTCAAGAGGAGGCTTCTCTCAGCTCTAGGTATGTGAGAGGGACCCTGAGGTTGCGGCCTCAAGTGGAATGGACACCGCGATGCCCTGACTCGAAATAAGGCCGGATATCCCTGCAGTGACTTCAATGCAGGCTCGTCTTGCATCTCCCAAGATGAAAGGATGTCTGAATCCCCTGTGGAGACCACAGAGAAATACCTAGTTCCCCACCTCATCGCGACCGGAGGCCTCACATCCTTTGAAAACTCCAGAGGTATGCGGAGATCAGTGCCTCCAAATGAGATAATGCCTGAGTCCTCGTGAAACTTGATAGGAGACCCAGGATTCCTGTGGCACGTGAAAGGGACCCTTGGTCTCCCGCCTCACCTGGAGAGGCGTTCCAATTGCCCTGCCAAGCCTCGAGGAGAATCCCGAGTTGTCCCTCGCAACTAGGCAGGAGTCCTGACGTCGCTGAAGAAACACGTGTGTGGAAGGGCCATCCCCGTCGTAACTCGAGAATATACCCCAGGTTCCCGCCGCAACTCGAGAAAAGCCATGAGACTTCCCCCTCGCCACGAGATGAGGCCCGATTCCCCTGCACTGCGTACAGAGCAATTCCGTGTTGCACATCACACATGAAAGGAGCCTTGATTTCCTTCATGGCACTCCAGAGAAACCCCAAGAACACTGTTTCAAGGCTAGAGGGATCCTGAGGTCACTGTAGCAACACGAAAGAGCTCCGTGGACCAAGAATCAACTCGAGATGAGAGGTTAGTCCCTGGCTTCGACTCCTGAGGAATACCACCTTACCACAAGCACCTCAAGAGGAGGCTTCTCTCAGCTCTAGGTATGTGAGAGGGACCCTGAGGTTGCGGCCTCAAGTGGAATGGACACCGCGATGCCCTGACTCGAAATAAGGCCGGATATCCCTGCAGTGATTTCAATGCAGGCTCGTCTTGCATCTCCCAGGACGAAAGGATGTCTGAATCCCCTGTGGAAAGCACAGAGAAAGACTTAGTTCCCCACCTCATCGCGACCGATAGCCTCACATCCTTTGAAAACTCCAGAGGTACGCGGAGATCAGTGCCTCCAAAGGAGACGATGCCTGACTCCTCGTGAAACTTGATAGGAGTCCCAGGATTCCTGTGGCACTTGGAAAGGGACCCTTGGTCTCCCGCCTCAGCTGGAGAGGCGTCCCAATTGCCCTGCCAAGCCTCGAGGAGAATCCAGAGTTGTCCCTCACAACTAGGCAGGAGTCCTGACGTCGCTGAAGAAACACGTGTGTGGAAGGGCCATCCCCGTCGTAGCTCGAGAATATACCCCAGGTTCCAGCCGCAACTCGAGAAAAACCATGAGACTTCCCCCTCGCCGCGAGATGAGGCCCGATTCCCCTGCACTGCGTGCAGAGCAATTCCGTGTTGCACATCACACATGAAAGGAGCCTTGATTTCCTTGATGGCACTCCAGAGAAACCCCAAGAACACTGTTTCAAGGCTAGAGGGATCCTGAGGTCACTGTAGCAACACGAAAGAGCTCCGTGGACCAAAAATCAACTCGAGATGAGAGGTTAGTCCCTGGCTTCGACTCCAGAGGAATACCACCTTACCACAAGCACCTC
The DNA here is from genome assembly GCF_910594005.1 of Cervus elaphus. Taxonomy (NCBI): domain Eukaryota; kingdom Metazoa; phylum Chordata; class Mammalia; order Artiodactyla; family Cervidae; genus Cervus; species Cervus elaphus. Next base: position 6,073,144 of record NC_057834.1, on the reverse strand, counting down.
AAGAGGAGGCTTCTCTCAGCTCTAGGTATGTGAGAGGGACCCTGACTTTGCGGCCTCAAGTGGAATGGACACCGCGATGCCCTGATGTGAAATAAGGCCGGATATCCCTGCAGTGACTTGAAGGCAGGCTCGTCTTGCATCTCCCAAGATGAAAGGATGTCTGAATCCCCTGTGGAGACCACAGAGAAAGACCTAGTTCCCCACCTCATCGCGACAGGAGGCCTCACATCCTTTGAAAACTCCAGAGGTACGCGGAGATCAGTGCCTCCAAAGGAGACGATGCCTGACTCCTCGTGAAACTTGATAGGAGTCCCAGGATTCCTGTGGCACGTGGAAAGGGACCCTTGGTCTCCCGCCTCAGCTGGAGAGGCGTCCCAATTGCCTTGCCAAGCCTCGAGGAGAATCCCGAGTTGTGTCTCGCAACTAGGCAAGAGTCCTGACGTGGCTGAACAAACACGTGTGTGGAAGGGCCATCCCCGTCGTAACTCGAGAATATACCCCAGGTTCCCGCCGCAACTCGAGAAAAACCATGAGACTTCCCCCTCGCCGCGAGATGAGGCCCGATTCCCCTGCACTGCGTGCAGAGCAATTCTGTGTTGCACATCACACATGAAAGGAGCCTTGATTTCCTTCATGGCACTCCAGAGAAAACCCAAGAACACTGTTTCAAGGCTAGAGGGATCCTGAGGTCACTGTAGCAACACGAAAAAGCTCTGTGGACCAAAAATCAACTCGAGATGAGAGGTTAGTCCCTGGCTTCGACTCCAGAGGAATACCACCTTACCACAAGCACCTCAAGAGGAGGCTTCTCTCAGCTCTAGGTATGTGAGAGGGACCATGAGTTTGTGGCCTCAAGTGGAATGGACACCGTGATGCCCTGACTCGAAAAAAGGCCGGATATCCCTGCAGTGACTGGAATGCAGGCTCGTCTTGCATCTCCCAAGATGAAAGGGTGTCTGAATCCCCGGTGGAGACCACAGAGAAAGACCTAGTTCCCCACCTCATCGCGACAGGAGGCCTCAAATCCTTTGAAAACTCCAGAGGTATGCGGAGATCAGTGCCTCCAAAGGAGACGATGCCTGACTCCTCGTGAAACTTGATAGGAGACCCAGGATTCCTGTGGCACGTGGAAAGGGACACTTGGTCTCCCGTCTCAGCTGGAGAGGCGTCCCAATTGCCCTGCAAAGCCTCGAGGAGAATCCCGAGTTGTCCCTCGCAGCTAGGCAGGAGTCCTGACATGGCTGAACACACACGTGTGTGGAAGGGACATCCCCGTCGTAACTCGAGAATATACCCCAGGTTCCCGCCGCAACTCGAGAAAAACCATGAGACTTCCCCCTCGCCGCGAGATGAGGCCCGATTCCCCTGCACTGCGTGCAGAGCAATTCCGTCTTGCACATCACACATGAAAGGAGCCTTGATTTCCTTGATGGCACTCCAGAGAAACCCCAAGAACACTGTTTCAAGGCTAGAGGGATCCTGAGGTCACTGTAGCAACACGAAAGAGCTCCGTGGACCAAGAATCAACACGAGATGAGAGGTTAGTTCCTGGCTTCGACTCCTGAGGAATACCACCTTACCACAAGCACCTCAAGAGGAGGCTTCTCTCAGTTCTAGGTATGTGAGAGGGACCCTGAGTTTGCGGCCTCAAGTGGAATGGACACCGCGATGCCCTGACTCGAAATAAGGCCGGATATCCCTGCAGTGACTTGAATGCAGGATCGTCTTGCATCTCCCAAGACGAAAGGATGTCTGAATCCCCTGTGGAGACCACAGAGAAATACCTAGTTCCCCACCTCATCGCGACCGGAGGCCTCACATCCTTTGAAAACTCCAGAGGAATGCGGAGATCAGTGCCTCCAAAGGAGACGATGCCTGACTCCTCGTGAAACTTGATAGGAGTCCCAGGATTCTTGTGGCACGTGGAAAGGGACGCTGGTCTCCCGCCTCAGGTGGGGAGGCGTTCCAATTGCCCTGCCAAGCCTCGAGGAGAATCCCGAATTGTCCCTCGCAACTAGGCAGGAGTCCTGACGTGGCTGAACAAACACGTGGGTGGAAGGGCCATCCCCGTCGTAACTCGAGAATATACCCCAGGTTCCCGCCGAAACTCGAGAAAAACCATGAGACTTCCCCCTCTCCGCGAGATGAGGCCCGATTCCCCTGTACTGTGTGCAGAGCAATTCCGTCTTGCACATCACACATGAAAGGAGCCTTGATTTCCTTCATGGCACTCCAGAGAAACCCCAAGAACACTGTTTCAAGGATAGAGGGATCCTGAGGTCACTGTAGCAACACGAAAGAACTCTGTGGACCAAAAATCAACTCGAAAAGAGAGGTTAGTCCCTGGATTCGTCTCCAGAGGATTACCACCTTACCACAAGCACCTCAAGAGGAGGCTTCTCTCAGCTCTAGGTATGTGAGAGGGACCCTGAGTTTGCGGCCTCAAGTGGAATGGACACCGCGATGCCCTGACTCGAAATAAGGCCGGATATCCCTGCAGTGACTGGAATGCAGGCTCGTCTTGCATCTCCCAAGAGGAAAGGGTGTCTGAATCCCCTGTGGAGACCACAGAGAAAGACCTAGTTCCCCACCTCATCGCGACAGGAGGCCTCAAATCCTTTAAAAACTCCAGAGGTATGCGGAGATCAGTGCCTCCAAATGAGATAATGCCTGAGTCCTCGTGAAACTTGATAGGAGACCCAGGATTCCTGTGGCACGTGGAAAGGGACCCTTGGTCTCCCGTCTCAGCTGGAGAGGCGTCCCAATTGCCCTGCAAAGCCTCGAGGAGAATCACGAGATGTCCCTCGCAACTAGGCAGGAGTCCTGACATGGCTGAACACACACGTGGGTGGAAGAGCCATCCCCGTCGTAACTCGAGAATATACCCCAGGTTCCCGCTGCAACTCGAGAAAAACCATGAGACTTCCCCCTCGCCGCGAGATGAGGCCCGATTCCCCTGCACTGCATGCAGAGCAATTCCGTGTTGCACATCACACATGAAAGGAGCCTTGATTTCCTTGATGGCACTCCAGAGAAACCCCAAGAACACTGTTTCAAGGCTAGAGGGATCCTGAGGTCACTGTAGCAACACGAAAGAGCTCCGTGGACCAAGAATCAACACGAGATGAGAGGTTAGTTCCTGGCTTCGACTCCTGAGGAATACCACCTTACCACAAGCACCTCAAGAGGAGGCTTCTCTCAGCTCTAGGTATGTGAGAGGGACCCTGAGTTTGCGGCCTCAAGTGGAATGGACACCGCGATGCCCTGACTCGAAATAAGGCCGGATATTCCTGCAGTGACTTCAATGCAGGCTCGTCTTGCATCTCCCAGGACGAAAGGATGTCTGAATCCCCTGTGGAAAGCACAGAGAAAGACTTAGTTCCCCACCTCATCGCGACAGGAGGCCTCAAATCCTTTGAAAACTCCAGAGGTATGCGGAGATCAGTGCCTCCAAAGGAGACGATGCCTGACTCCTCGTGAAAATTGATAGGAGACCCAGGATTCCTGTGGCACGTGGAAAGGGACCCTTGGTCTCCCGTCTCAGCTGGAGAGGCGTCCCAATTGCCCTGCAAAGCCTCGAGGAGAATCCCGAGTTGTCCCTCGCAGCTAGGCAGGAGTCCTGACGTCACTGAAGAAACACGTGGGTGGAAGGGCCATCCCCGTCGTAACTCGAGAATATACCCCAGGTTCCCGCCGCAACTCGAGAAAAACCATGAGACTTGCCCCTCGTCGCGAGATGAGGCCCGATTCCCCTGCACTGCGTGCAGAGCAATTCCGTGTTCCACATCACACATGAAAGGAGCCTTGATTTCCTTGAAGGCACTCCAGAGAAACCCCAAGAACACTGTTTCAAGGCTAGAGGGATCCTGAGGTCACTGTAGCAACACGAAAGAGCTCCGTGGACCAAGAATCAACACGAGATGAGAGGTTAGTTCCTGGCTTCGAATCCTGAGGAATAACACCTTACCACAAGCACCTCAAGAGGAGGCTTCTCTCAGCTCTAGGTATGTGAGCCGGATCCTGAGTTGCGGCCTCAAGTGGAATGGACACCGCGATGCCCTGTCTCGAAATAAGGCCGGATATCCCTGCAGTGACTTGAATGCAGGCTCGTCTTGCATCTCCCAAGACGAAAGGATGTCTGAATCCCCTGGGGAGACCACAGAGAAATACCTAGTTCCCCACCTCATCGCGACCGGAGGCCTCACATCCTTTGAAAACTCCAGAGGTACGCGGAGATCAGTGCCTCCAAAGGAGACGATGCCTGACTCCTCGTAAAACTTGATAGGAGTCCCAGGATTCTTGTGGCACGTGGAAAGGGACCCTTGGTCTCCCGCCTCAGCTGGAGAGGCGTTCCAATTGCCCTGCCAAGCCTCGAGGAGAATCCCGAGTTGTCCCTCGCAACTAGGCAGGAGTCCTGACGTGGCTGAACAAACACGTGGGTGGAAGGGCCATCCCCGTCGTAACTCGTGAATATACCCCAGGTTCCCGCCGCAACTCGACAAAAACCATGAGACTTCCCCCTCGATGCGAGATGAGGCCCGATTCCCCTGTACTGTGTGCAGAGCAATTCCGACTTGCACATCACACATGAAAGGAGCCTTGATTTCCTTGATGGCACTCCAGGGAAACCCCAAGAACACTGTTTCAAGGATAGAGGGATCCTGAGGTCACTGTAGCAACACGAAATAACTCTGTGGACCAAAAATCAACTCGAAAAGAGAGGTTAGTCCCTGGATTCGTCTCCAGAGGAATACCACCTTACCACAAGCACCTCAAGAGGAGGCTTCTCTCAGCTCTAGGTATGTGAGAGGGACCCTGAGTTTGCGGCCTCAAGTGGAATGGACACCGCGATGCCCTGACTCGAAATAAGGCCGGATATCCCTGCAGTGACTTCAATGCAGGCTCGTTTTGTATCTCCCAAGACGAAAGGATGTCTGAATCCCCTGTGGAAAGCACAGAGAAAGACTGAGTTCCCCACCTCATCACGACCGATAGCCTCACATCCTTTGAAAACTCCAGAGGTACGCGGAGATCAGTGCCTCCAAAGGAGACGACGCCTGACTTCTCGAGAAACTTGATAGGAGTCCCAGGATTCCTGTGGCACTTGGAAAGGGACTCTTGGTCTCCCGCCTCAGCTGGAGAGGCGTCCCAATTGCCCTGCCAAGCCTCGAGGAGAATCCAGAGTTGTCCCTCGCAACTAGGCAGGAGTCCTTACGTCGCTGAATAAACACGTGGGTGGAAGGGCCATCCCCGTCGTAACTCGAGAATATACCCCAGGTTCCCGCCGCAACTCGAGAAAAACCATGAGACTTCCCCCTCGCTGCGAGATGAGGCCCGATTCCCATGCACTGCGTGCAGAGCAATTCCGTGTTGCACATCACACATGAAAGGAGCCTTGATTTCCTTGATGGCACTCCAGAGAAACCCCAAGAACACTGTTTCAAGGCTAGAGGGATCCTGAGGTCACTGTAGCAACACGAAAGAGCTCCGTGGACCAAAAATCAACTCGAGATGAGAGGTTAGTCCCTGGCTTCGACTCCAGAGGAATACCACCTTACCACAAGCACCTCAAGAGGAGGCTTCTCTCAGCTCTAGGTATGTGAGAGGGACCCTGAGTTTGCGGCCTCAAGTGGAATGGACACCGCGATGCCCTGACTCGAAATAAGGCCGGATATCCCTGCAGTGACTTCAATGCAGGCTCGTCTTGCATCTCCCAGGACGAAAGGATGTCTGAATCCCCTGTGGAAAGCACAAAGAAAGACTTAGTTCCCCACCTCATCGCGACCGATAGCCTAACATCCTTTGAAAACTCCAGAGGTACGCGGAGATCAGTGCCTCCAAAGGAACGATGCCTGACTTCCCGTGAAACTTGATAGGAGTCCCAGGATTCCTGTGGCACTTGGAAAGGGACACTTGGTCTCCCGCCTCAGCTGGAGAGGCGTCCCAATTGCCCTGCCAAGCCTCGAGGAGAATCCAGAGTTGTCCCTCGCAACTAGGCAGGAGTCCTGACGTGGCTGAAGAAACACGTGGGTGGAAGGGCCATCCCCGTCGTAACTCGAGAATATACCCCAGGTTCCCGCCGCAACTCGAGAAAAACCATGAGACTTCCCCCTCGCCGCGAGATGAGGCCCGATTCCCCTGCACTGCGTGCAGAGCAATTCTGTGTTGCACATCACACATGAAAGGAGCCTTGATTTCCTTCATGGCACTCCAGAGAAACCCCAAGATCACTGTTTCAAGGCTATAGGGATCCTGAGGTCACTGTAGCAACACGAAAGAGCTCCGTGGACCAAAAATCAACTCGAGATGAGAGGTTAGTCCCTGGCTTCGACTCCAGAGGAATACCACCTTACCACAAGCACCTCAAGAGGAGGCTTCTCTCAGCTCTAGGTATGTGAGAGGGACCCTGAGTTTGCGGCCTCAAGTGGAATGGACACCGCGATGCCCTGACTCGAAATAAGGCCGATATCCCTGCAGTGACTGGAATGCAGGCTCGTCTTGCATCTCCCAAGTCGAAAGGGTGTCTGAATCCCCTGTGGAGTCCACAGAGAAAGACCTAGTTCCCCACCTCATCGCGACAGGAGGCCTCAAATCCTTTGAAAACTCCAGAGGTATGCGGAGATCAGTGCCTCCAAAGGAGACGATGCCTGACTCCTCGTGAAACTTGATAGGAGACCCAGGATTCCTGTGGCACGTGGAAAGGGACCCTTGGTCTCCCGTCTCAGCTGGAGAGGCGTCCCAATTGCCCTGCAAAGCCTCGAGGAGAATCCCGAGTTGTCCCTCGCAACTAGGCAGGAGTCCTGACATGGCTGAACACACACGTGTGTGGAAGGGCCATCCCCGTCGTAACTCGAGAATATACCCCAGGTTCCCGCCGCAACTCGAGAAAAACCATGAGACTTCCCCCTCGCCGCGAGATGAGGCCCGATTCCCCTGCACTGCGTGCAGAGCAATTCCGTGTTGCACATCACACATGAAAGGAGCCTTGATTTCCTTCATGGCACTCCAGAGAAACCCCAAGAACACTGTTTCAAGGCTAGAGGGATCCTGAGGTCACTGTAGCAACACGAAAGAGCTCCGTGGACCAAGAATCAACACGAGATGAGAGGTTAGTCCCTGGCTTCGACTCCAGAGGAATACCACCTTACCACAAGCACCTCAAGAGGAGGCTTCTCTCAGCTCTAGGTATGTGAGAGGGATCCTGAGTTTGCGGCCTCAAGTGGAATGGACACCGCGATGCCCTGACTCGAAATAAGGCCGGATATCCCTGCAGTGACTTGAATGCAGGCTCGTCTTGCATCTCCCAGGACGAAAGGATGTCTGAATCCCCTGTGGAGACCACAGAGAAACACCTAGTTCCACACCTCATCGCGACCGGAGGCCTCACATCCTTTGAAAACTCCAGAGGTACGCGGAGATCAGTGCCTCCAAAGGAGACAATGCCTGACTCCTCGTGAAACTTGATAGGAGTCCCAGGATTCTTGTGGCACGTGGAAAGGGACCCTTGGTCTCCCGCCTCAGCTGGAGAGGCGTTCCAATTGCCCTGCCAAGCCTCGAGGAGAATCCCGAGTTGTCCCTCGCAACTAGGCAGGAGTCCTGACGTGGCTGAACAAACACGTGGGTGGAAGGGCCATCCCCGTCGTAACTCGAGAATATACCCCAGGTTCCCGCCGCAACTCGAGAAAAACCATTAGACTTCCCCCTCGATGCGAGATGAGGCCCGATTCCCCTGCACTGCGTGCAGAGCAATTCCGTGTTGCACATCACACATGAAAGGAGCCTTGATTTCCTTGATGGCACTCCAGAGAAACCCCAAGAACTCTGTTTCAAGGCTAGAGGGATCCTGAGGTCACTGTAGCAACACGAAAGAGCTCTGTGGACCAAGAATCAACACGAGATGAGAGGTTAGTCCCTGGCTTCGACTCCTGAGGAATACCACCTTACCAAAAGCACCTCAAGAGGAGGCTTCTCTCAGCTCTAGGTATGTGAGAGGGACCCTGAGTTTGCGGCCTCAAGTGGAATGGGCACCGTGATGCCCTGACTCGAAATAAGGCCGGATATCCCTGCAGTGACTTGAATGCAGGCTCGTCTTGCATCTCCCAAGTAGAAAGGATGTCTGAATCCCTTGTGGAGACCACAGAGAAACACCTAGTTCCCCACCTCATCGTGACCGGAGGCCTCACATCCTTTGAAAACTCCAGAGGTACGCGGAGATCAGTGCCTCCAAAGGAGACGATGCCTGACTCCTCGTGAAACTTGATAGGAGTCCCAGGATTCTTGTGGCACGTGGAAAGGGACCCTTGGTCTCCCGCCTCACCTGGAGAAGCGTTCCAATTGCCCTGCCAAGCCTCGAGGAGAATCCCGAGTTGTCCCTCGCAACTAGGCAGGAGTCCTGACGTGGCTGAACAAACACGTGGGTGGAAGGGCCATCCCCGTCGTAACTCGAGAATATACCCCTGGTTCCCGCCGCAACTCGAGAAAAACCATGAGACTTCCCCCTCGCCGCGAGATGTGGCCCGATTCCCCTGTACTGCGTGCAGAGCAATTCCGTCTTGCACATCACACATGAAAGGAGCCTTGATTTCCTTGATGGCACTCCAGAGAAACCCCAAGAACACTGTTTCAAGGATAGAGGGATCCTGAGGTCACTGTAGCAACACGAAAGAGCTCCGTGGGCCAAAAATCAACTCGAGATGAGAGGTTAGTCCCTGGCTTCGACTCCAGAGGCATACCACCTTACCACAGGCACCTCAAGAGGAGGCTTCTCTCAGCTCTAGGTATGTGAGAGGGACCCTGAGTTTGCGGCCTCAAGTGGAATGGACACCGCGATGCCCTGACGCGAAATAAGGCCGGATATCCCTGCAGTGACTTCAATGCAGGCTCGTCTTGCATCTCCCAGGACGAAAGGATGTCTGAATCCCCTGTGGAAAGCACAGAGAAAGACTTAGTTCCCCACCTCATTGCGACCGATAGCCTCACATCCTTTGAAAACGCCAGAGGTACGCGGAGATCAGTGCCTCCAAAGGAGACGATGCCTGACTCCTCGTGAAATTTGATAGGAGTCCCAGGATTCCTGTGGCACTTGGAAAGGGACACTTGGTCTCCCGCCTCAGCTGGAGAGGCGTCCCAATTGCCCTGCCAAGCCTCGAGGAGAATCCAGAGTTGTCCCTCGCAACTAGGCAGGAGTCCTGACGTCGCTGAAGAAACACGTGGGTGGAAGGGCCATCCCCGTCGTAACTCGAGAATATACCCCAGGTTCCCGCCGCAACTCGAGAAAAACCATGAGACTTCCCCCTCGCCGCGAGATGAGGCCCGATTCCCCTGCACTGCGTGCAGAGCAATTCTGTGTTGCACATCACACATGAAAGGAGCCTTGATTTCCTTCATGGCACTCCAGAGAAACCCCAAGAACACTGTTTCAAGGCTAGAGGGATCCTGAGGTCACTGTAGCAATACGAAAGAGCTCCGTGGACCAAAAATCAACTCGAGATGAGAGGTTAGTCCCTGGCTTCGACTCCAGAGGAATACCACCTTACCACAAGCACCTCAAGAGGAGGCTTCTCTCAGCTCTAGGTATGTGAGAGGGACCCTGAGTTGGCGGCCTCAAGTGGAATGGACACCGCGATGCCCTGACTCGAAATAAGGCCGGATATCCCTGCAGTGACTGGAATGCAGGCTCGTCTTGCATCTCCCAAGACGAAAGGGTGTCTGAATCCCCTGTGGAGACCACAGAGAAAGACCTAGTTCCCCACCTCATCGCGACAGGAGGCCTCAAATCCTTTGAAAACTCCAGAGGTATGCGGAGATCAGTGCCTCCAAAGGAGACGATGCCTGACTCCTCGTGAAACTTGATAGGAGACCCAGGATTCCTGTGGCACGTGGAAAGGGACCCTTGGTCTCCCGTCTCAGCTGCAGAGGCGTCCCAATTGCCCTGCAAAGCCTCGAGGAGAATCCCGAGTTGTCCCTCGCAACTAGACAGGAGTCCTGACGTCGCTGAAGAAACACGTGGGTCGAAGGGCCATCCCCGTCGTAACTCGAGAATATACCCCAGGTTCCCGCCGCAACTAGAGAAAAACCATGAGACTTCCCCCTCGCCGCGAGATGAGGCCCGATTCCCCTGCACTGCGTGCAGAGCAATTCTGTGTTGCACATCACACATGAAAGGAGCCTTGATTTCCTTGATGGCACTCCAGAGAAACCCCAAGAACACTGTTTCAAGTCTAGAGGGATCCTGAGGTCACTGTAGCAACACGAAAGAGCTCCGTGGACCAAGAATCAACACGAGATGATAGGTTAGTCCCTGGCTTCGACTCCTGAGGAATACCACCTTACCACAAGCACCTCAAGAGGAGGCTTCTCTCAGCTCTAGGTATGTGAGAGGGACCCTGAGTTTGCGGCCTCAAGTGGAATGGACACCGCGATGCCCTGACTCGAAATAAGGCCGGATATCCCTGCAGTGACTTGAATGCAGGCTCGTCTTGCATCTCCCAAGAAGAAAGGATGTCTGAATCCCCTGTGGAGACCACAGAGAAACACCTAGTTCCCCACCTCATCGCGACCGGAGGCCTCACATACTTTGAAAACTCCAGAGGTACGCGGAGATCAGTGCCTCCAAAGGAGACGATGCCTGACTCCTCGAGAAACTTGATAGGAGTACCATTATTCTTGTGGCACGTGGAAAGGGACCCTTGGTCTCCCGCCTCAGCTGGAGAGGCGTTCCAATTGCCCTGCCAAGCCTCGAGGAGAATACCGAGTTGTCCCACGCAACTAGGCAGGAGTCCTGACGTGGCTGAACAAACACGTGTGTGGAAGGGCCATCCCCGTCGTAACTCGAGAATATACCCCAGGTTCCCGCCGCAACTCGAGAAAAACCATGAGACTTCCCCCTCGATGCGAGATGAGGCCCGATTCCCCTGCACTGCGTGCAGAGCAATTCCGTGTTGCACATCACACATGAAAGGAGCCTTGATTTCCTTCATGGCACTCCAGAGAAACCCCAAGAACACTGTTTCAAGGCTAGAGGGATCCTGAGGTCACTGTAGCAACACGAAAGAGCTCCGTGGACGAAGAATCAACACGAGATGAGAGGTTAGTCCCTGGCTTCGACTCCTGAAGAATACGACCTTACCACAAGCACCTCAAGAGGAGGCTTCTCTCAGCTCTAGGTATGTGAGAGGGATCCTGAGTTTGCGGCCTCAAGTGGAATGGACACCGCGATGCCCTGACTCGAAATAAGGCCGGATATCCCTGCAGTGACTTGAATGCAGTCTCGTCTTGCATCTCCCAGGACGAAAGGATGTCTGAATCCCCTGTGGAGACCACAGAGAAACACCTAGTTCCACACCTCATCGCGACCGGAGGCCTCACATCCTTTGAAAACTCCAGAGGTACGCGGAGATCAGTGCCTCCAAAGGAGACAATGCCTGACTCCTCGTGAAACTTGATAGGAGTCCCAGGATTCTTGTGGCACGTGGAAAGGGACCCTTGGTCTCCCGCCTCAGCTGGAGAGGCGTTCCAATTGCCCTGCCAAGCCTCGAGGAGAATCCCGAGTTGTCCCTCGCAACTAGGCAGGAGTCCTGACGTGGCTGAACAAACACGTGGGTGGAAGGGCCATCCCCGTCGTAACTCGAGAATATACCCCAGGTTCCCGCCGCAACTCGAGAAAAACCATGAGACTTCCCCCTCGCCGCGAGATGAGGCCCGATTCCCCTGCACTGCATGCAGAGCAATTCCGTGTTGCACATCACACATGAAAGGAGCCTTGATTTCCTTGATGGCACTCCAGAGAAACCCCAAGAACTCTGTTTCAAGGCTAGAGGGATCCTGAGGTCACTGTAGCAACACGAAAGAGCTCTGTGGACCAAGAATCAACACGAGATGAGAGGTTAGTCCCTGGCTTCGACTCCTGAGGAATACCACCTTACCAAAAGCACCTCAAGAGGAGTCTTCTCTCAGCTCTAGGTATGTGAGAGGGACCCTGAGTTTGCGGCCTCAAGTGGAATGGGCACCGTGATGCCCTGACTCGAAATAAGGCCGGATATCCCTGCAGTGACTTGAATGCAGGCTCGTCTTGCATCTCCCAAGTAGAAAGGATGTCTGAATCCCTTGTGGAGACCACAGAGAAACACCTAGTTCCCCACCTCATCGTGACCGGAGGCCTCACATCCTTTGAAAACTCCAGAGGTACGCGGAGATCAGTGCCTCCAAAGGAGACGATGCCTGACTCCTCGTGAAACTTGATAGGAGTCCCAGGATTCTTGTGGCACGTGGAAAGGGACCCTTGGTCTCCCGCCTCAGCTGGAGAAGCGTTCCAATTGCCCTGCCAAGCCTCGAGGAGAATCCCGAGTTGTCCCTCGCAACTAGGCAGGAGTCCTGACGTGGCTGAACAAACACGTGGGTGGAAGGGCCATCCCCGTCGTAACTCGAGAATATACCCCTGGTTCCCGCCGCAACTCGAGAAAAACCATGAGACTTCCCCCTCGATGCGAGATGAGGCCCGATTCCCCTGTACTGCGTGCAGAGCAATTCCGTCTTGCACATCACACATGAAAGGAGCCTTGATTTCCTTGATGGCACTCCAGAGAAACCCCAAGAACACTGTTTCAAGGATAGAGGGATCCTGAGGTCACTGTAGCAACACGAAAGAGCTCCGTGGGCCAAAAATCAACTCGAGATGAGAGGTTAGTCCCTGGCTTCGACTCCAGAGGCATACCACCTTACCACAGGCACCTCAAGAGGAGGCTTCTCTCAGCTCTAGGTATGTGAGAGGGACCCTGAGTTTGCGGCCTCAAGTGGAATGGACACCGCGATGCCCTGACTCGAAATAAGGCCGGATATCCCTGCAGTGACTTCAATGCAGGCTCGTCTTGCATCTCCCAGGACGAAAGGATGTCTGAATCCCCTGTGGAAAGCACAGAGAAAGACTTAGTTCCCAACCTCATTGCGACCGATAGCCTCACATCCTTTGAAAACGCCAGAGGTACGCGGAGATCAGTGCCTCCAAAGGAGACGATGCCTGACTCCTCGTGAAATTTGATAGGAGTCCCAGGATTACTGTGGCACTTGGAAAGGGACACTTGGTCTCCCGCCTCAGCTGGAGAGGCGTCCCAATTGCCCTGCCAAGCCTCGAGGAGAATCCAGAGTTGTCCCTCGCAACTAGGCAGGAGTCCTGACGTCGCTGAAGAAACACGTGGGTGGAAGGGCCATCCCCGTCGTAACTCGAGAATATACCCCAGGTTCCCGCCGCAACTCGAGAAAAACCATGAGACTTCCCCCTCGCCGCGAGATGAGGCCCGATTCCCCTGCACTGCGTGCAGAGCAATTCTGTGTTGCACATCACACATGAAAGGAGCCTTGATTTCCTTCATGGCACTCCAGAGAAACCCCAAGAACACTGTTTTAAGGCTAGAGGGATCCTGAGGTCACTGTAGCAATACGAAAGAGCTCCGTGGACCAAAAATCAACTCGAGATGAGAGGTTAGTCCCTGGCTTCGACTCCAGAGGAATACCACCTTACCACAAGCACCTCAAGAGGAGGCTTCTCTCAGCTCTAGGTATGTGAGAGGGACCCTGAGTTGGCGGCCTCAAGTGGAATGGACACCGCGATGCCCTGACTCGAAATAAGGCCGGATATCCCTGCAGTGACTGGAATGCAGGCTCGTCTTGCATCTCCCAAGACGAACGGCTGTCTGAATCCCCTGTGGAGACCACAGAGAAAGACCTAGTTCCCCACCTCATCGCGACAGGAGGCCTCAAATCCTTTGAAAACTCCAGAGGTATGCGGAGATCAGTGCCTCCAAAGGAGACGATGCCTGACTCCTCGTGAAACTTGATAGGAGACCCAGGATTCCTGTGGCACGTGGAAAGGGACCCTTGGTCTCCCGTCTCAGCTGCAGAGGCGTCCCAATTGCCCTGCAAAGCCTCGAGGAGAATCCCGAGTTGTCCCTCGCAACTAGACAGGAGTCCTGACTTCGCTGAAGAAACACGTGGGTCGAAGAGCCATCCCCGTCGTAACTCGAGAATATACCCCAGGTTCCCGCCGCAACTCGAGAAAAACCATGAGACTTCCCCCTCGCCGCGAGATGAGGCCCGATTCCCCTGCACTGCGTGCAGAGCAATTCTGTGTTGCACATCACACATGAAAGGAGCCTTGATTTCCTTGATGGCACTCCAGAGAAACCCCAAGAACACTGTTTCAAGTCTAGAGGGATCCTGAGGTCACTGTAGCAACACGAAAGAGCTCCGTGGACCAAGAATCAACACGAGATGATAGGTTAGTCCCTGGCTTCGACTCCTGAGGAATACCACCTTACCACAAGCACCTCAAGAGGAGGCTTCTCTCAGCTCTAGGTATGTGAGAGGGACCCTGAGTTTGCGGCCTCAAGTGGAATGGACACCGCGATGCCCTGACTCGAAATAAGGCCGGATATCCCTGCAGTGACTTGAATGCAGGCTCGTCTTGCATCTCCCAAGAAGAAAGGATGTCTGAATCCCCTGTGGAGACCACAGAGAAACACCTAGTTCCCCACCTCATCGCGACCGGAGGCCTCACATACTTTGAAAACTCCAGAGGTACGCGGAGATCAGTGCCTCCACAGGAGACGATGCCTGACTCCTCGAGAAACTTGATAGGAGTACCATTATTCTTGTGGCACGTGGAAAGGGACCCTTGGTCTCCCGCCTCAGCTGGAGAGGCGTTCCAATTGCCCTGCCAAGCCTCGAGGAGAATACCGAGTTGTCCCTCGCAACTAGGCAGGAGTCCTGACGTGGCTGAACAAACACGTGTGTGGAAGGGCCATCCCCGTCGTAACTCGAGAATATACCCCAGGTTCCCGCCGCAACTCGAGAAAAACCATGAGACTTCCCCCTCGATGCGAGATGAGGCCCGATTCCCCTGTACTGCGTGCAGAGCAATTCCGTCTTGCACATCACACATGAAAGGAGCCTTGATTTCCTTGATGGCACTCCAGAGAAACCCCAAGAACACTGTTTCAAGGATAGAGGGATCCTGAGGTCACTGTAGCAACACGAAAGAACACTGTGGACCAAAAATCAACTCGAAAAGAGAGGTTAGTCCCTGGATTCGTCTCCAGAGGAATACGACCTTACCACAAGCACCTCGAGAGGAGACTTCTCTCAGCTCTAGGTATGTGAGAGGGACCCTGAGTTTGCGGCCTCAAGTGGAATGGACACCGCGATGCCCTGACTCGAAATAAGGCCGGATATCCCTGCAGTGACTTCAATGCAGGCTCGTCTTGCATCTCCCAAGACGAAAGGTTGTCTGAATCCCCTGTGGAAAGCACAGAGAAAGACTTAGTTCCCCAGCTCAACGCGACCGATAGCCTCACATCCTTTGAAAACTCCAGAGGTACGCGGAGATCAGTGCCTCCAAAGGAGACGATGCCTGACTCCTCGTGAAACTTGATAGGAGTCCCAGGATTCCTGTGGCACTTGGAAAGGGACACTTGGTCTCCCGCCTCAGCTGGAGAGGCGTCCCAATTGCCCTGCCAAGCCTCGAGGAGAATCCAGAGTTGTCCCTCGCAACTAGGCAGGAGTCCTGACGTTGCTGAAGAAACACGTGGGTGGAAGGGCCATCCCCGTCGTAACTCGAGAATATACCCCAGGTTCCCGCCGCAACTCAAGAAAAACCATGAGACTTCCCCCTCGCCGCGAGATGAGGCCCGA
This sequence comes from Cervus elaphus, assembly GCF_910594005.1. Lineage (NCBI taxonomy): Eukaryota > Metazoa > Chordata > Mammalia > Artiodactyla > Cervidae > Cervus > Cervus elaphus. The sequence goes on along the minus strand of NC_057834.1, from coordinate 6,057,460 downwards.
TTCCCCTGCACTGCGTGCAGAGCAATTCCGTGTTGAACATCACACATGAAAGGAGCCTTGATTTCCTTGATGGCACTCCAGAGAAACCGCAAGAACACTGTTTCAAGGCTAGAGGGATCCTGAGGTCACTGTAGCAACATGAAAGAACTCCGTGGACCAAAAATCAACTCGAGATGAGAGGTTAGTCCCTGGATTCGACTCCAGAGGAATACCATCTTACCACAAGCACCTCAAGAGGAGGCTTCTCTCAGCTCTAGGTATGTGAGAGGGACCCTGAGTTTGCGGCCTCAAGTGGAATGGACACCGCGATGCCCTGACGCGAAATAAGGCCGGATAACCCTGCAGTGACTTGAATGCAGGCTCGTCTTGCATCTCCCAAGATGAAAGGATGTCTGAATCCCCTGTGGAGACCACAGAGAAAGACCTAGTTCCCCACCTCATCGCGACCGGAGGCCTCACATCCTTTGAAAACTTCAGGGGTACGCGGAGATCAGTGCCTCCAAAGGAGACGATGCCTGACTCCTCGTGAAACTTGATAGGAGTCCCAGGATTCCTGTGGCACGTGGAAAGGGACCCTTGGTCTCCCGTCTCAGCTGGAGAGGCGTCCCAATTGCCCTGCAAAGCCTCGAGGAGAATCCCGAGTTGTCCCTCGCAACTAGGCAGGAGTCCTGACATGGCTGAACACACACGTGTGTGGAAGGGCTATCCCCGTCGTAACTCGAGAATATACCCCAGGTTCCCGCCGCAACTCGAGAAAAACCATGAGACTTCCCCCTCGTCGCGAGATGAGGCCCGATTCCCCTGCACTGCGTGCAGAGCAATTCCGTGTTGCACATCACACATGAAAGGAGCCTTGATTTCCTTGATGGCACTCCAGAGAAACCCCAAGAACACTGTTTCAAGGCTAGAGGGATCCTGAGGTCACTGTAGCAACACGAAAGAGCTCCGTGGACCAAGAATCAACACGAGATGAGAGGTTAGTCCCTGGCTTCGACTCCTGAGGAATACCACCTTACCACAAGCACCTCAAGAGGAGGCTTCTCTCAGCTCTAGGTATGTGAGAGGGACCCTGAGTTTGCGGCCTCAAGTGGAATGGACACCGCGATGCCCTGACGCGAAATAAGGCCGGATATCCCTGCAGTGACTGGAATGCAGGCTCGTCTTGCATCTCCCAAGACGAAAGGGTGTCTGAATCCCCTGTGGAGACCACAGAGAAAGACCTAGTTCCCCACCTCATCGCGACAGGAGGCCTCACATCCTTTGAAAACTCCAGAGGTACGCGGAGATCAGTGCCTCCAAAGGAGACAATGCCTGACTCCTCGTGAAACTTGATAGGAGTCCCAGGATTCTTGTGGCACGTGGAAAGGGACTCTTGGTATCCCGTCTCAGCTGGAGAGGCGTCCCAATTGCCCTGCCAAGCCTCGAGGAGAATCCCGAGTTGTCCCTCGCAACTAGGCAGGAGTCCTGACGTGGCTGAACAAACACATGGGTGGAAGGGCCATCCCCATCGTAACTCGAGAATATACCCGAGGTTCCCGCCGCAACTCGAGAAAAACCATGAGACTTCCACCTCGATGCGAGATGAGGCCCGATTCCCCTGTACTGCGTGCAGAGCAATTCCGTCTTGCACATCACACATGAAAGGAGCCTTGATTTCCTTGATGGCACTCCAGAGAAACCCCAAGAACACTGTTTCAAGGATAGAGGGATCCTGAGGTCACTGTAGCAACGCGAAAGAACTCTGTGGACCAAAAATCAACTCGGAAAGAGAGGTTAGTCCCTGGATTCGTCTCCAGAGGAATACCACCTTACCACAAGCACCTCAAGAGGAGGCTTCTCTCAGCTATAGGTATGTGAGAGGGACCCTGAGTTTGCGGCCTCAAGTGGAATGGACACCGCGATGCCCTGACTCGAAATAAGGCCGGATATCCCTGCAGTGACTTCAATGCAGGCTCGTCTTGCATCTCCCAGGACGAAACGATGTCTGAATCCCCTGTGGAAAGCACAGAGAAAGACTTAGTTCCCCACCTCATCGCGACCGATAGCCTCATATCCTTTGAAAACTCCAGAGGTACGCGGAGATCAGTGCCTCCAAAGGAGACGATGCCTGACTCCTCGTGAAACTTGATAGGAGTCCCAGGATTCCTGTGGCACTTGGAAAGGGACACTTGGTCTCCCGCCTCAGCTGGAGAGGCGTCCCAATTGCCCTGCCAAGCCTCGAGGAGAATCCCGAGTTGTCCCTCGCAACTAGGCAGGAGTCCTGACGTCGCTGAAGAAACACGTGGGTGGAAGGGCCATCCCCGTCGTAACTCGAGAATATACCCCAGGTTCCCGCCGCAACTCGAGAAAAACCATGAGACTTCCCCCTCGCCACGAGATGAGGCCCGATTCCCCTGCACTGCGTGCAGAGCAATTCTGTGTTGCACACCACACATGAAAGGAGCCTTGATTTCCTTCATGGCACTCCAGAGAAACCCCAAGAACACTGTTTCAAGGCTAGAGGGATCCTGAGGTCACTGTAGCAACACGAAAGAGCTCCGTGGGCCAAAAATCAACTCGAGATGAGAGGTTAGTCCCTGGCTTCGACTCCAGAGGAATACCACCTTACCACAAGCACCTCAAGAGGAGGCTTCTCTCAGCTCTAGGTATGTGAGAGGGACCCTGAGTTTGGGGCCTCAAGTGGAATGGACACCGCGATGCCCTGACTCGAAATAAGGCCGATATCCCTGCAGTGACTGGAATGCAGGCTCGTCTTGCATCTCCCAAGACGAAAGGGTGTCTGAATCCCCTGTGGAGACCACAGAGAAAGACCTAGTTCCCCACCTCATCACGACAGGAGGCCTCAAATCCTTTGAAAACTCCAGAGGTATGCGGAGATCAGTGCCTGCAAAGGAGACGATGCCTGACTCCTCGTGAAACTTGATAGGAGACCCAGGATTCCTGTGGCACGTGGAAAGGGACCCTTGGTCTCCCGACTCAGCTGGAGAGGCGTCCCAATTGCCCTGCAAAACCTCGAGGAGAATCCCGAGTTGTCCCTCGCAACTAGGCAGGAGTCCTGATATGGCTGAACACACACGTGTGTGGAAGGGCCATCCCCGTCATAACTCGAGAATATACCCCAGGTTCCCGCCGCAACTTGAGAAAAACCATGAGACTTCCCCCTCGCCGCGAGATGAGGCCCGATTCCCCTGCACTGCGTGCAGAGCAATTCCGTGTTGCACATCACACATGAAAGGAGCCTTGATTTCCTTCATGGCACTCCAGAGAAACCCCAAGAACACTGTTTCAAGGCTAGAGGGATCCTGAGGTCACTGTAGCAACACGAAAGAGCTCCGTGGGCCAAAAATCAACTCGAGATGAGAGGTTAGTCCCTGGCTTCGACTCCAGAGGAATACCACCTTACCACAAGCACCTCAAGAGGAGGCTTCTCTCAGCTCTAGGTATGTGAGAGGGACCCTGAGTTTGCGGCCTCAAGTGGAATGGACACCGCGATGCCCTGACTCGAAATAAGGCCGGATATCCCTGCAGTGACTGGAATGCAGGCTCGTCTTGCATCTCCCAAGACGAAAGGATGTCTGAATCCCCTGTGGAAAGCACAGAGAAAGACTTAGTTTCCCACCTCATCGCGACCGATAGCCTCACATCCTTTGAAAACTCCAGAGGTACGCGGAGATCAGTGCCTCCAAAGGAGCCGATGCCTGACTTCTCGTGAAACTTGATAGGTGTCCCAGGATTCCTGTGGCACTTGGAAAGGGACACTTGGTCTCCCGCCTCAGCTGGAGAGGCGTCCCAATTGCCCTGCCAAGCCTCGAGGAGAATCCAGAGTTGTCCCTCGCAACTAGGCAGGAGTCCTGACGTCGCTGAAGAAACACGTGGGTGGAAGGGCCATCCCCGTCGTAACTCGAGAATATACCCCAGGTTCCCGCCGCAACTGGAGAAAAACCATGAGACTTCCCCCTCGCCGCGAGATGAGGCCCGATTCCCCTGCACTGCGTGCAGAGCAATTCCGTGTTGCACATCACACATGAAAGGGGCCTTGATTTCCTTGATGGCACTCCAGAGAAACCCTAAGAACACTGTTTCAAGGCTAGAGGGATCCTGAGGTCACTGTAGCAACACGAAAGAGCTCCGTGGGCCAAAAATCAACTCGAGATGGGAGGTTAGTCCCTGGCTTAGACTCCAGAGGAATACCACCTTACCACAAGCACCTCAAGAGGAGGCTTCTCTCAGCTCTAGGTATGTGAGAGGGACCCTGAGTTTGCGGCCTCAAGTGGAATGGACACCGCGATGCCCTGACTCGAAATAAGGCTGGATATCCCTGCAGTGACTGGAATGCAGCCTCGTCTTGCATCTCCCAAGACGAAAGGGTGTCTGAATCCCCTGTGGAGACCACAGAGAAAGACCTAGTTCCCCACCTCATCGCGACAGGAGGCCTCAAATCCTTTGAAAACTCCAGAGGTATGCGGAGATCAGTGCCTCCAAAGGAGACGATGCCTGACTCCTCGTGAAACTTGATAGGAGACCCAAGATTCCTGTGGCACGTGGAAAGGGAGTCTTGGTCTCCCGCCTCAGCTGGAGAGGCGTCCCAATTGCCCTGCAAAGCCTCGAGGAGAATCCCGAGTTGTCCCTCGCAACTAGGCAGGAGTCCTGACATGGCTGAACACACACGTGTGTGGAAGGGCCATCCCCGTCGTAACTCGAGAATATACCCCAGGTTCCCGCCGCAACTCGAGAAAAACCATGAGACTTCCCCCTCGCCGCGAGATGAGGCCCGATTCCCCTGCACTGCGTGCAGAGCAATTCCGTGTTGCACATCACACATGAAAGGAGCCTTGATTTCCTTGATGGCACTCCAGAGAAACCCCAAGAACACTGTTTCAAGGCTAGAGGGATCCTGAGGTCACTGTAGCAACACGAAAGAGCTCCGTGGACCAAGAATCAACACGAGATGAGAGGTTAGTCCCTGGCTTCGACTCCTGAGGAATACCACCTTACCACAAGCACCTCAAGAGGAGGCTTCTCTCAGCTCTAGGTATGTGAGAGGGATCCTGAGTTTGCGGCCTCAAGTGGAATGGACACCGCGATGCCCTGACTCGAAATAAGGCCGGATATCCCTGCAGTGACTTGAATGCAGGCTCGTCTTGCATCTCCCAAGAAGAAAGGATGTCTGAATCCCCTGTGTAGACCACAGAGAAACACCTAGTTCCCCACCTCATCGCGACCGGAGGCCTCACATCCTTTGAAAACTCCAGAGGTACGCGGAGATCAGTGCCTCCAAAGGAGACGATGCCTGACTTCTCGTGAAACTTGATAGGAGTCCCAGGATTCTTGTGGCACGTGGAAAGGGACCCTTGGTCTCCCGCCTCAGCTGGAGAGGCGTTCCAATTGCCCTGCCAAGCCTCGAGGAGAATCCCGAGTTGTCCCTCGCAACTAGGCAGGAGTCCTGACGTGGATGAACAAACACGTGTGTGGAAGGGCCATCCCCGTCGTAACTCGAGAATATACCCCAGGTTCCCGCTGCAACTCGAGAAAAACCATGAGACTTCCCCCTCGATGCGAGATGAGGCCCGATTCCCCTGTACTGCGTGCAGAGCAATTCCGTCTTGCACATCACACATGAAAGGAGCCTTGATTTCCTTGATGGCACTTCAGAGAAACCCCAAGAACACTGTTTCAAGGCTAGAGGGATCCTGAGGTCACTGTAGCAACACGAAAGAACTCTGTGGACCAAAAATCAACTCGAAAAGAGAGGTTAGTCCCTGGATTCGTCTCCAAAGGAATACCACCTTACCACAAGCACCTCAAGAGGAGGCTTCTCTCAGCTCTAGGTATGTGAGAGGGACCCTGAGTTTGCAGCCTCAAGTGGAATGGACACCGCGATGCCCTGACTCGAAATAAGGCCGGATATCCCTGCAGTGACTTCAATGCAGGCTCGTCTTGCATCTCCCACGACGAAAGGATGTCTGAATCCCCTGTGGAAAGCACAGAGAAAGACTTAGTTCCCCACCTCATCGCGACCGATAGCCTCACATCCTTTGAAAACTCCAGAGGTACGCGGAGATCAGTGCCTCCAAAGGAGACGATGCCTGACTCCTCGTGAAACTTGATAGCAGACCCAGGATTCCTGTGGCACGTGGAAAGGGACCCTTGGTCTCCCGTTTCAGCTGGAGAGGCGTCCCAATTGCCCTGCCAAGCCTCGAGGATAATCCCGAGTTGTCCCTCGCAACTAGGCAGGAGTCCTGACGTGGCTGAACAAACACGTGGGTGGAAGGGCCATCCCCGTCGTAACTCGAGAATATACCCCAGGTTCCCGCCGCAACTCGAGAAAAACCATGAGACTTCCCCCTCGCCGCGAGATGAGGCCCGATTCCCCTGCACTGCGTGCAGAGCAATTCCGTGTTGCACATCACACATGAAAGGAGCCTTGATTTCCTTGATGGCACTCCAGAGAAACCCCAAGAACACTGTTTCAAGGCTAGAGGGATCCTGAGGTCACTGTAGCAACACGAAAGATCTCCGTGGACCAAAAATCAACTCGAGATGAGAGGTTAGTCCCTGGCTTCGACTCCAGAGGAATACCACCTTACCACAAGCACCTCAAGAGGAGGCTTCTCTCAGCTCTAGGTATGTGAGAGGGACCCTGAGTTTGCGGCCTCAAGTGGAATGGACACCGCGATGCCCTGACGCGAAATAAGGCCGGATATCCCTGCAGTGACTTGAATGCAGGCTCGTCTTGCATCTCCCAAGAAGAAAGGATGTCTGAATCCCCTGTGGAGACCACAGAGAAACACCTAGTTCCCCACCTCATCGCGACCGGAGGCCTCACATCCTTTGAAAACTCCAGAGGTACGCGGAGATCAGTGCCTCCAAAGCAGACGATGCCTGACTCCTCGTGAAACTTGATAGGAGTCCCAGGATTCTTGTGGCACGTGGAAAGGGACACTTGGTCTCCCGCCTCAGCTGGAGAGGCGTTCCAATTGCCCTGCCAAGCCTCGAGGAGAATCCCGAGTTGTCCCTCGCAACTAGGCAGGAGTCCTGACGTGGCTGAACAAACACGTGGGTGGAAGGGCCATCCCCGTCGTAACTCGAGAATATACCCCAGGTTCCCGCCGCAACTCGAGAAAAACCATGAGACTTCCCCCTCGATGCGAGATGAGGCCTGATTCCCCTGTACTGCGTGCAGAGCAATTCCGTCTTGCACATCACACATGAAAGGAGCCTTGATTTCCTTGATGGCACTCCAGAGAATCCCAAGAACACTGTTTCAAGGATAGAGGGATCCTGAGGTCACTGTAGCAACACGAAAGAACTCTGTGGACCAAAAATCAACTCGAAAAGAGAGGTTAGTCCCTGAATTCGTCTCCAGAGGAATACCACCTTACCACAAGCACCGCAAGAGGAGGCTTCTCTCAGCTCTAGGTATGTGAGAGGGACCCTGAGTTTCCGGCCTCAAGTGGAATGGACACCGCGATGCCCTGACTCGAAATAAGGCCGGATATCCCTGCAGTGACTTCAATGCAGGCTCGTCTTGCATCTCCCAGGACGAAAGGATGTCTGAATCCCCTGTGGAAAGCACAGAGAAAGACTTAGTTCCCACCTCATCACGACCGATAGCCTCACATCCATTGAAAACTCCAGAGGTACGCGGAGATCAGTGCCTCCAAAGGACACGATGCCTGACTCCTCGTGAAACTTGATAGGAGTCCCAGGATTCCTGTGGCACTTGGAACGGGACACTTGGTCTCCCGCCTCAGCTGGAGAGGCGTCCCAATTGCCCTGCCAAGCCTCGAGGAGAATCCAGAGTTGTGTCTCGCAACTAGGCAGGAGTCCTGACGTCGCTGAAGAAACAAGTGGGTGGAAGGGCCATCCTCGTCGTAACTCGAGAATATACCCCAGGTTCCCGCCGCAACTCGAGAAAAACCATGAGACTTCCCCCTCGTCGCGAGATGAGGCCCGATTCCCCTGTACTGCGTGCAGAGCAATTCCGTGTTGCACATCACACATGAAAGGAGCCTTGATTTCCTTGATGGCACTCCAGAGAAACCCCAAGTACACTGTTTCAAGGCTAGAGGGATCCTGAGGTCACTGTAGCAACACGAAAGAGCTCCGTGGGCCAAAAATCAACTTGAGATGAGAGGTTAGTCCCTGGCTTCGACTCCAGAGGAATACCACCTTACCACAAGCACCTCAAGAGGTGGCTTCTCTCAGCTCTAGGTATGTGAGAGGGACCCTGAGTTTGCGGCCTCAAGTGGAATGGACACCGCGATGCCCTGACGCGAAATAAGGCCGGATATCCCTGCAGTGACTTGAATGCAGGCTCGTCTTGCATCTCCCAAGATGAAAGGATGTCTGAATCCCCTGTGGAGACCACAGAGAAAGACCTAGTTCCACACCTCATCACGACCGGAGGCCTCACATCCTTTGAAAACTCCAGAGGTACGCAGAGATCAGTGCCTCCAAAGGAGACGATGCCTGACTCCTCGTGAAACTTGATAGGAGACCCAGGATTCCTGTGGCACGTGGAAAGGGACCCTTGGTCTCCCGTCTCAGCTGGAGAGGCGTCCCAATTGCCCTGCAAAACCTCGAGGAGAATCCCGAGTTGTCCCTCGCAACTAGGCAGGAGTCCTGACGTCGCTGAAGAAACACGTGGGTGGAAGGGCCATCCCCGTCGTAACTCGAGAATATACCCCAGGTTCCCGCCGCAACTCGAGAAAAACCATGAGACTTCCCCCTCGCCGCGAGATGAGGCCCGATTCCCCTGCACTGCGTGCAGAGCAATTCCGTGTTGCACATCACACATGAAAGAAGCCTTGATTTCCTTGATGGCACTCCAGAGAAACCCCAAGAACACTGTTTCAAGGCTAGAGGGATCCTGAGGTCACTGTAGCAACACGAAAGAGCTCCGTGGGCCAAAAATCAACACGAGATGAGAGGTTAGTCCCTGGCTTCGACTCCTGAGGAATACCACCTTACCACAAGAACCTCAAGAGGAGGCTTCTCTCAGCTCTAGGTATGTGAGAGGGATCCTGAGTTTGCGGCCTCAAGTGGAATGGACACCGCGATGCCCTGACTCGAAATAAGGCCGGATATCCCTGCAGTGACTTGAATGCAGGCTCGTCTTGCATCTCCCAAGAAGAAAGGATGTCTGAATCCCCTGTGGAGACCACAGAGAAACACCTAGTTCCCCACCTCATTGCGACCGGAGGCCTCACATCCTTTGAAAACTCCAGAGGTACGCGGAGATCAGTGCCTCCAAAGGAGACGATGCCTGACTCCTCGTGAAACTTGATAGGAGTCCCAGGATTCTTGTGGCACGTGGAAAGGGACCCTTGGTCTCCCGCCTCAGCTGGAGAGGCGTTCCAATTGCCCTGCAAAGCCTCGAGGAGAATCCCGAGTTGTCCCTCGCAACTAGGCAGGAGTCCTGACGTGGCTGAACAAACACGTGGGTGGAAGGGCCATCCCCGTCGTAACTCGAGAATATACCCCAGGTTCCCGCCGCAACTCGAGAAAAACCATGAGACTTCCCCCTCGATGCGATATGAGGCCCGATTCCCCTGTACTGCGTGCAGAGCAATTCCGTCTTGCACATCACACATGAAAGGAGCCTTGATTTCCTTGATGGCACTCCAGAGAAACCCCAAGAACACTGTTTCAAGGATAGAGGGATCCTGAGTTCACTGTAGCAACACGAAAGAACTCTGTGGACCAAAAATCAACTCGAAAAGAGAGGTTAGTCCCTGGATTCGTCTCCAGAGGAATACCACCTTACCACAAGCACCTCAAGAGGAGGCTTCTCTCAGCTCTAGGTATGTGAGAGTGACCCTGAGTTTGCGGCCTCAAGTGGAATGGACACCGCGATGCCCTGACTCGAAATAAGGCCGGATATCCCGGCAGTGACTTCAATGCAGGCTCGTCTTGCATCTCCCACGATGAAAGGATGTCTGAATCCCCTGTGGAAAGCACAGAGAAAGACTTAGTTCCCCACCTCATCGCGACCGATAGCCTCACATCCTTTGAAAACTCCAGAGGTACGCGGAGATCAGTGCCTCCAAAGGAGACGATGCCTGACTCCTCGTGAAACTTGATAGGAGTCCCAGGATTCCTGTGGCACTTGGAAAGGGACACTTGGTCTCCCGCCTCAGCTGGAGAGGTGTCCCAATTGCCCTGCCAAGCCTCGAGGAGAATCCAGAGTTGTCCCTCGCAACTAGGCAGGAGTCCTGACGTCGCTGAAGAAACACGTGGGTGGAAGGGCCATCCCCGTCGTAACTCGAGAATATACCCCAGGTTCCCGCCGCAACTCGAGAACAACCATGAGACTTCCCCCTCGCCGCGAGATGTGGCCCGATTCCCCTGCACTGCGTGCAGAGCAATTCCGTGTTGCACATCACACATGAAAGGAGCCTTGATTTCCTTGATGGCACTCCAGAGAAACCCCAAGAACACTGTTTCAAGGCTAGAGGGATCCTGAGGTCACTGTAGAAACACGAAAGAGCTCCGTGGACCAAGAATCAACACGAGATGAGAGGTTAGTCCCTGGCTTCGACTCCTGAGGAATACCACTTTACCACAAGCACCTCAAGAGGAGGCTTCTCTCAGCTCTAGGTATGTGAGAGGGATCCTGAGTTTGCGGCCTCAAGTGGAATGGACACCGCGATGCCCTGACTCGAAATAAGGCCGGATATCCCTGCAGTGACTTGAATGCAGGCTCGTCTTGCATCTCCCAAGAAGAAAGGATGTCTGAATCCCCTGTGGAGACCACAGAGAAACACCTAGTTCCCCACCTCATCGCGACCGGAGGCCTCACATCCTTTGAAAACTCCAGAGGTACGCGGAGATCAGTGCCTCCAAAGGAGACGATGCCTGACTCCTCGTGAAACTTGATAGGAGTCCCAGGATTCTTGTGGCACGTGGAAAGGGACCCTTGGTCTCCCGCCTCAGCTGGAGAGGCGTTCCAATTGCCCTGCCAAGCCTCGAGGAGAATCCCGAGTTGTCCCTCGCAACTAGGCAGGAGTCCTGACGTTGCTGAAGAAACACGTGGGTGGAAGGGCCATCCCCGTCGTAACTCGAGAATATACCCCAGGTTCCCGCCGCAACTCGAGAAAAACCATGAGACTTCCCCCTCGCCGCGAGATGAGGCCCGATTCCCCTGCACTGCGTGCAGAGCAATTCCGTGTTGCACATCACACATGAAAGGAGCCTTCATTTCCTTGATGGCACTCCAGAGAAACCCCAAGAACACTGTTTCAAGGCTAGAGGGATCCTGAGGTCACTGTAGCAACACGAAAGAACTCTGTGGACCAAAAATCAACTCGAAAAGAGAGGTTAGTCCCTGGATTCGTCTCCAGAGGAATACCACCTTACCACAAGCACCTCAAGAGGAGGCTTCTCTCAGCTCTAGGTATGTGAGAGGTACCCTGAGTTTGCGGCCTCAAGTGGAATGGACACCGCGATGCCCTGACTCGAAATAAGGCCAGATATCCCTGCAGTGACTTCAATGCAGGCTCGTCTTGCATCTCCCAGGGCGAAAGGATGTCTGAATCCCCTGTGGAAAGCACAGAGAAAGACTTAGTTCCCCACCTCATCGCGACCGATAGCCTCACATCCTTTGAAAACTCCAGAGGTACGCGGAAATCAGTGCCTCCAAAGGAGACGATGCCTGACTCCTCGTGAAACTTGATAGGAGTCCAAGGATTCCTGTGGCACTTGGAAAGGGAAACTTGGTCTCCCGCCTCAGCTGGAGAGGCGTCCCAATTGCCCTGCCAAGCCTCGAGGAGAATCCAGAGTTGTCCCTCGCAACTAGGCAGGAGTCCTGACGTGGCTGAACAAACACGTGTGTGGAAGGGCCATCCCCGTCGTAACTCGAGAATATACCCCAGGTTCCCGCCGCAACTCGAGAAAAACCATGAGACTTCCCCCTCGCCGCGAGATGAGGCCCGATTCCCCTGCACTGCATGCAGAGCAATTCCGTGTTGCACATCACACATGAAAGGAGCCTTGATTTCCTTGATGGCACTCCAGAGAAACCCCAAGAACACTGTTTCAAGGCTAGAGGGATCCTGAGGTCACTGTAGCAACACGAAAGAGCTCCGTGGGCCAAAAATCAACTCGAGATGAGAGGTTAGTCCCTGGCTTCGACTCCAGAGGAATACCACCTTACCACAAGCACCTCAAGAGGAGGCTTCTCTCAGCTCTAGGTATGTGAGAGGGACCCTGAGTTTGCGGCCTCAAGTGGAATGGACACCGCGATGCCCTGACTCGAAATAAGGCCGGATATCCCTGCAGTGACTTGAATGCAGGCTCGTCTTGCATCTCCCAAGATGAAAGGATGTCTGAATCCCCTGTGGAGACCTCAGAGAAAGACCTAGTTCCCCACCTCATCGCGACCGGAGGCCTCACATCCTTTGAAAACTCCAGAGGTACGCGGAGATCAGTGCCTCCAAAGGAGACGATGCCTGACTCCTCGTGAAACTTGATAGGAGTCCCAGAATTCCTGTGGCACGTGGAAAGGGACCCATGGTCTCCCGACTCAGCTGGAGAGGCATCCCAATTGCCTTGCCAAGCCTCGAAGAGAATCCCGAGTTGTGTCTCGCAACTAGGCAAGAGTCCTGACGTGGCTGAACAAACACGTGTGTGGAAGGGCCATCCCCGTTGTAACTCGAGAATATACCCCAGGTTCCCGCCGCAACTCGAGAAAAACCATGAGACTTCCCCCTCGCCGCGAGATGAGGCCCGATTCCCCTGCACTGCGTGCAGAGCAATTCTGTGTTGCACATCACACATGAAAGGAGCCTTGATTTCCTTGATGGCACTCCAGAGAAACCCCAAGAACACTGTTTCAAGGCTGGAGGGATCCTGAGGTCACTGTAGCAACACGAACGAACTCTGTGGACCAAAAATCAACTCGAGATGAGAGGTTAGTCCCTGGCTTCGACTCCAGAGGAATACCACCTTACCAGAAGCACCTGAAGAGGAGGCTTCTCTCAGCTCTAGGTATGTGAGAGGGACCCTGAGTTTGCGGCCTCAAGTTGAATGGACACCGCGATGCCCTGACTCGAAATAAGGCCGGATATCCCTGCAGTGACTGGAATGCAGGCTCGTCTTGCATCTCCCAAGACGAAAGGGTGTCTGAATCCCCTGTGGAGACCACAGAGAAAGACTTAGTTCCCCACCTCATCGCGACAGGAGGCCTCAAATCCTTTGAAAACTCCAGAGGTATGCGGAGATCAGTGCCTCCAAAGGAGACGATGCCTGACTCCTCGTGAAACTTGATAGGAGACCCAGGATTCCTGTGGGACGTGGAAAGGGACCCTTGGTCTCCCGCCTCAGCTGGAGAGCCGTCCCAATTGCCCTGCAAAGCCTCGAGGAGAATCCCGAGTTGTCCCTCGCAACTAGGCAGGAGTCCTGACATGGCTGAACAAACACGTGTGTGGAAGGGCCATCCCCGTCGTAACTCGAGAATATACCCCAGGTTCCCGCCGCAACTCGAGAAAAACCATGAGACTTCCCCCTCGCCGCGAGATGTGGCCCGTTTCCCCTGCACTGCGTGCAGAGCAATTCCGTGTTGCACATCACACATGAAAGGAGCCTTGATTTCCTTGATGGCACTCCAGAGAAACCCCAAGAACACTGTTTCAAGGCTAGAGGGATCCTGAGGTCACTGTAGCAACACGAAAGAGTCCGTGGACCAAGAATCAACACGAGATGAGAGGTTAGTCCCTGGCTTCGACTCCTGAGGAATACCACCTTACCACAAGCACCTCAAGAGGAGGCTTCTCTCAGCTCTAGGTATGTGAGAGGGATCCTGAGTTTGCGGCCTCAAGTGGAATGGACACCGCGATGCCCTGACTCGAAATAAGGCCGGATATCCCTGCAGTGACTGGAATGCAGGCTCGTCTTGCATCTCCGAAGAAGAAAGGATGTCTGAATCCCCTGTGGAGACCACAGAGAAACACCTAGTTCCCCACCTCATCGCGACCGGAGGCCTCACATCCTTTGAAAACTCCAGAGGTACGCGGAGATCAGTGCCTCCAAAGGAGACGATGCCTGACTCCTCGTGAAACTTGATAGGAGTCCCAGGATTCTTGTGGCACGTGGAAAGGGACCCTTGGTCTCCCGCCTCAGCTGGAGAGGCGTTCCAATTGCCCTGCCAAGCCTCGAGGAGAATTCCGAGTTGTCCCTCGCAACTAGGCAGGAGTCCTGACGTGGCTGAACAAACACGTGGGTGGAAGGGCCATCCCCGTCGTAACTCGAGAATATACCCCAGGTTCCCGCCGCAACTCGAGAAAAACCATGAGATTTCCCCCTCGATGCGAGATGAGGCCCGATTCCCCTGTATTGCGTGCAGAGCAATTCCGTCTTGCACATCACACATGAAAGGAGCCTTGATTTCCTTGATGGAAATCCAGAGAAACCCCAAGAACACTGTTTCAAGGATAGAGGGATCCTGAGGTCACTGTAGCAACACGAAAGAACTCTGTGGACCAAAAATCAACTCGAAAAGAGAGGTTAGTCCCTGGATTCGTCTCCAGAGGAATACCACCTTACCACAAGCACCTCAAGAGGAGGCTTCTCTCAGCTCTAGGTATGTGAGAGGGACCCTGAGTTTGCGGCCTCAAGTGGAATGGACACCGCGATGCCCTGACGCGAAATAAGGCTGGATATCCCTGCAGTGACTTGAATGCAGGCTCGTCTTGCATCTCCCAAGATGAAAGGATGTCTGAATCCCCTGTGGAGACCACAGAGAAAGACCTAGTTCCCCACCTCATCGCGACTGGAGGCCTCACATCCTTTGAAAACTCCAGAGGTACGCGGAGATCAGTGCCTCCAACGGAGACGATGCCTGACTCCTCGTGAAACTTGATAGGAGTCCCAGGATTCCTGTGGCACGTGGAAAGGGACCCTTGGTCTCCGCCTCAGCTGGAGAGGCGTCCCAATTGCCTTGCCAAGCCTCGAGGAGAATCCCGAGTTGTGTCTCGCAACTAGGCAAGAGTCCTGACGTGGCTGAACAAACACGTGTGTGGAAGGGCCATCCCCGTCTTAACTCGAGAATATACCCCAGGTTCCTGCCGCAACTCGAGAAAAAAACATGAGACTTCCCCCTCGCCGCGAGATGAGGCCCGATTCCACTGCACTGCGTGCACAGCAATTCTGTGTTGCACATCACACATGACAGGAGCCTTGATTTCCTTCATGGCACTCCAGAGAAACCCCAAGTACACTGTTTCAAGGCTAGAGGGATCCTGAGGTCACTGTAGCAACACGAAAGAGCTCCGTGGACCAAAAATCAACTCGAGATGAGAGGTTAGTCCCTGGCTTCGACTCCAGAGGAATACCACCTTACCACAAGCACCTCAAGAGGAGGCTTCTCTCAGCTCTAGGTATGTGAGAGGGACCCTGAGTTTGCGGCCTCAAGTGGAATGGACACCGCGATGCCCTGACTCGAAATAAGGCCGGATATCCCTGCAGTGACTGGAATGCAGGCTCGTCTTGCATCTCCCAAGACGAAAGGGTGTCTGAATCCCCTGTGGAGACCACAGAGAAAGACCTAGTTCCCCACCTCATCGCGACAGGAGGCCTCACATCCTTTGAAAACTCCAGAGGTATGCGGAGATCAGTGCCTCCAAAGGAGACGATGCCTGACTCCTCGTGAAACTTGATAGGAGTCCGAGGATTCCTGTGGCACGTGGAAAGGGACCCTTGGTCTCCCGTCTCAGCTGGAGAGGCGTCCCAATTGCCCTGCAAAGCTTCGAGGAGAATCCCGAGTTGTCCCTCGCAACTAGGCAGGAGTCCTGACATGGCTGAACACACACGTGTGTGGAAGGGCCATCCCCGTCGTAACTCGAGAATATACCCCAGGTTCCCGCCGCAACTCGAGAAAAACCATGAGACTTCCCCCTCGCCGCGAGATGAGGCCCGATTCCCCTGCACTGCCTGCAGAGCAATTCCGTGTTGCACATCACACATGAAAGGAGCCTTGATTTCCTTGATGGCACTCCAGAGAAACCCCAAGAACACTGTTTCAAGGCTAGAGGGATCCTGAGGTCACTGTAGCAACACGAAAGAGCTCCGTGGACCAAGAATCAACACGAGATGAGAGGTTAGTCCCTGGCTTCGACTCCTGAGGAATACCACTTTACCACAAGCACCTCAAGAGGAGGCTTCTCTCAGCTCTAGGTATGCGAGAGGGATCCTGAGTTTGCGGCCTCAAGTGGAATGGACACCGCGATGCCCTGACTCGAAATAAGGCCGGATATCCCTGCAGTGACTTGAATGCAGGCTCGTCTTGCATCTCCCAAGAAGAAAGGATGTCTGAATCCCCTGTGGAGGACACAGAGAAACACCTAGTTCCCCACCTCATCGCGACCGCAGGCCTCACATCCTTTGAAAACTCCAGAGGTACGCGGAGATCAGTGCCTCCAAAGGAGACGATGCCTGACTCCTCGTGAAACTTGATAGGAGTCCCAGGATTCCTGTGGCACGTGGAAAGGGACCCTTGGTCTCCCGCCTCAGCTGGAGAGGCGTCCCAATTACCTTGCCAAGCCTCGAGGAGAATCCCGAGTTGTGTCTCGCAACTAGGCAAGAGTCCTGACGTGGTTGAACAAACACGTGTGTGGAAGGGCCATCCCCGTCGTAACTCGAGAATATACCCCAGGTTCCCGCCGCAACTCGAGAAAAACCATGAGACTTCCCCCTCGCCGCGAGATGAGGCCCGATTCCCCTGCACTGCGTGCAGAGCAATTCTGTGTTGCACATCACACATGAAAGGAGCCTTGATTTCCTTCATGGCACTCCAGAGAAACCCCAAGAACACTGTTTCAAGGCTAGAGGGATCCTGAGGTCACTGTAGCAACACGAAAGAGCTCCGTGGACCAAAAATCAACTCGAGATGAGAGGTTAGTCCCTGGCTTCGACTCCAGAGGAATACCACCTTACCACAAGCACCTCAAGAGGAGGCTTCTCTCAGCTCTAGGTATGTGAGAGGGACCCTGAGTTTGTGGCCTCAAGTGGAATGGACACCGCGATGCCCTGACTCGAAATAAGGCCGGATATCCCTGCAGTGACAGGAATGCAGGCTCGTCTTGCATCTCCCAAAACGAAAGGGTGTCTGAATCCCCTGTGGAGACCACAGAGAAAGACCTAGTTCCCCACCCCATCGCGACAGGAGGCCTCAAATCCTTTGAAAACTCCAGAGGTATGCGGAGATCAGTGCCCCCAAAGGAGACGATGCCTGACTCCTCGTGAAACTTGATAGGAGACCCAGGATTCCTGTGGCACGTGGAAAGGGACCCTTGGTCTCCCGTCTCAGCTGGAGAGGCATCCCAATTGCCCTGCAAAGCCTCGAGGAGAATCCAGAGTTGTCCCTCGCAACTAGGCAGGAGTCCTGACGTCGCTGAAGAAACACGTGGGTGGAAGGGCCATCCCCGTCGTAACTCGAAAATATACCCCAGGTTCCCGCCGCAACTCGAGAAAAACCATGAGACTTCCCCCTCGCCGCGAGATGAGGCCCGATTCCCCTGCACTGCGAGCAGAGCAATTCCGTGTTGCACATCACACATGAAAGGAGCCTTGATTTCCTTGATGGCACTCCAGAGAAACCCCAAGAACACTGTTTCAAGGCTAGAGGGATCCTGAGGTCACTGTAGCAACACGAAAGAGCTCCGTGGACCAAGAATCAACACGAGATGAGAGGTTAGTCCCTGGCTTCGACTCCTGAGGAATACCACCTTACCACAAGCACCTCAAGAGGAGGCTTCTCTCAGCTCGAGGTATGTGAGAGGGATCCTGAGTTTGCGGCCTCAAGTGGAATGGACACCGCGATGCCCTGACTCGAAATAAGGCCGGATATCCCTGCAGTGACTTGAATGCAGGCTCGTCTTGCATCTCCCAAGAAGAAAGGATGTCTGAGTCCCCTGTGGAGACCACAGAGAAACACCTAGTTCCCCACCTCATCGCGACCGCAGGCCTCACATCCTTTGAAAACTCCAGAGGTACGCGGAGATCAGTGCCTCCAAAGGAGACGATGCCTGACTCCTCGTGAAACTTGATAGGAGTCCCAGGATTCCTGTGGCACGTGGAAAGGGACCCTTGGTCTCCCGCCTCAGCTGGAGAGGCGTCCCAATTGCCTTGCCAAGCCTCGAGGAGAATCCCGAGTTGTGTCTCGCAACTAGGCAAGAGTCCTGACGTGGCTGAACAAACACGTGTGTGGAAGGGCCATCCCCGTCGTAACTCGAGAATATACCCCAGGTTCCCGCCGCAACTCGAGAAAAACCATGAGACTTCCCCCTCGCCGCGAGATGAGGCCCGATTCCTGTGCACTGCGTGCAGAGCAATTCCGTGTTGCACATCACACATGAAAGGAGCCTTGATTTCCTTGATGGCACTCCAGAGAAACCCCAAGAACACTGTTTCAAGGCTAGAGGGATCCTGAGGTCACTGTAGCAACACGAAAGAGCTCCGTGGACCAAGAATCAACACGAGATGAGAGGTTAGTCCCTGGCTTCGACTCCTGAGGAATACCACTTTACCACAAGCACCTCAAGAGGAGGCTTCTCTCAGCTCTAGGTATGTGAGAGGGATCCTGAGTTTGCGGCCTCAAGTGGAATGGACACCGCGATGCCCTGACTCGAAATAAGGCCGGATATCCCTGCAGTGACTTGAATGCAGGCTCGTCTTGCATCTCCCAAGAAGAAAGGATGTCTGAATCCCCTGTGGAGACCACAGAGAAACACCTAGTTCCCCACCTCATCGCGACCGCAGGCCTCACATCCTTTGAAAACTCCAGAGGTACGCGGAGATCAGTGCCTCCAAAGGAGACGATGCCTGACTCCTCGTGAAACTTGATAGGAGTCCCAAGATTCCTGTGGCACGTGGAAAGGGACCCTTGGTCTCCCGCCTCAGCTGGAGAGGCGTTCCAATTGCCCTGCCAAGCCTCGAGGAGAATCCCGAGTTGTCCCTCGCAACTAGGCAGGAGTCCTGACGTGGCTGAACAAACACGTGGGTGGAAGGGCCATCCCCGTCGTAACTCGAGAATATACCCCAGGTTCCCGCCGCAACTCGAGAAAAACCATGAGACTTCCCCCTCGCCGCGAGATGAGGCCCGATTCCCCTACACTGCGTGCAGAGCAATTCGGTGTTGCACATCACACATGAAAGGAGCCTTGATTTCCTTGATGGCACTCCAGAGAAACCCCAAGAACACTGTTTCAAGGCTAGAGGGATCCTGAGGTCACTGTAGCAACACGAAAGAGCTCCGTGGGCCAAAAATCAACTCGAGATGAGATGTTAGTCCCTGGCTTCGACTCCAGAGGAATACCACCTTATCACAAGCACCTCAAGAGGAGGCTTCTCTCAGCTCTAGGTATGTGAGAGGGACCCTGAGTTTGCGGCCTCAAGTGGAATGGACACCGCGATGCCCTGACGCAAAATAAGGCTGGATATCCCTGCAGTGACTTGAATGCAGGCTCGTCTTGCATCTCCCAAGATGAAAGGATGTCTGAATCCCCTGTGGAGACCACAGAGAAAGACCTAGTTCCCCACCTCATCGCGACCGGAGGCCTCACATCCTTTGAAAACTCCAGAGGTACGCGGAGATCAGTGCCTCCAAAGGAGACGATGCCTGACTCCTCGTGAAACTTGATAGGAGTCCCAGGATTCCTGTTGCACGTGGAAAGGGACCCTTGGTCTCCCGCCTCAGCTGGAGAGGCGTCCCAATTGCCTTGCCAAGCCTCGAGGAGAATCCCGAGTTGTGTCTCGCAACTAGGCAAGAGTCCTGACGTGGCTGAACAAACACGTGTGTGGAAGGGCCATCCCCGTCGTAACTCGAGAATATACCCCAGGTTCCCGCCGCAACTCGAGAAAAACCATGAGACTTCCCCCTCGCCGCGAGATGAGGCCCGATTCCTCTGCACTGCGTGCAGAGCAATTCCGTGTTGCACATCACACATGAAAGGAGCCTTGATTTCCTTGATGGCACTCCAGAGAAACCCCAAGAACACTGTTTCAAGGCTAGAGGGATCCTGAGGTCACTGTAGCAACACGAAAGAGATCCGTGGACCAAGAATCAACACGAGATGAGAGGTTAGTCCCTGGCTTCGACTCCTGAGGAATACCACCTTACCACAAGCACCTCAAGAGGAGGCTTCTCTCAGCTCTAGGTATGTGAGAGGGATCCTGAGTTTGCGGCCTCAAGTGGAATGGACACCGTGATGCCCTGACTCGAAATAAGGCCGGATATCCCTGCAGTGACTTGAATGCAGGCTCGTCTTGCATCTCACAAGAAGAAAGGATGTCTGAATCCCCTGTGGAGACCACAGAGAAACACCTAGTTCCCCACCTCATCGCGACCGGAGGCCTCACATCCTTTGAAAACTCCAGAGGTACGCGGAGATCAGTGCCTCCAAAGGAGAGGATGCCTGACACCTCGTGAAACTTGATAGGAGTCCCAGGATTCCTGTGGCACGTGGAAAGGGACCCTTGGACTCCCGCCTCAGCTGGAGAGGCGTCCCAATTGCCTTGCCAAGCCTCGAGGAGAATCCCGAGTTGTGTCTCGCAACTAGGCAAGAGTCCTGACGTGGCTGAACAAACACGTGTGTGGAAGGGCCATCCCCGTCGTAACTCGAGAATATACCCCAGGTTCCCGCCGCAACTCGAGAAAAACCATGAGACTTCCCCCTCGCCGCGAGATGAGGCCCGATTCCTCTGCACTGCGTGCAGAGCAATTCCGTGTTGCACATCACACATGAAAGGAGCCTTGATTTCCTTGATGGCACTCCAGAGAAACCCCAGGAACACTGTTTCAAGGCTAGAGGGATCCTGAGGTCACTGTAGCAACACGAAAGAGCTCCGTGGACCAAGAATCAACACGAGATGAGAGGTTAGTCCCTGGCTTCGACTCCTGAGGAATACCACTTTACCACAAGCACCTCAAGAAGTGGCTTCTCTCAGCTCTAGGTATGTGAGAGGGATCCTGAGTTTGCGGCCTCAAGTGGAATGGACACCGCGATGCCCTGACTCGAAATAAGGCCGGATATCCCTGCAGTGACTTGAATGCAGGCTCGTCTTGCATCTCCCAAGAAGAAAGGATGTCTGAATCCCCTGTGGAGACCACAGAGAAACACCTAGTTCCCCACCTCATCGCGACCGCAGGCCTCACATCCTTTGAAAACTCCAGAGGTACGTGGAGATCAGTGCCTCCAAAGGAGACGATGCCTGACTCCTCGTGAAACTTGATAGGAGTCCCAGGATTCCTGTGGCACGTGGAAAGGGACCCTTGGTCTCCCGCCTCAGCTGGAGAGGCGTTCCAATTGCCCTGCCAAGCCTCGAGGAGAATCCCGAGTTGTGTCTCGCAACTAGGCAAGAGTCCTGACGTGGCTGAACAAACACGTGGGTGGAAGGGCCATCCCCGTCGTAACTCGAGAATATACCCCAGGTTCCCGCCGCAACTCGAGAAAAACCATGAGACTTCCCCCTCGCCGCGAGATGAGGCCCGATTCCCCTGCACTGCGTGCAGAGCAATTCCGTGTTGCACATCACACATGAAAGGAGCCTTGATTTCCTTGATGGCACTCCAGAGAAACCCCAAGAACACTGTTTCAAGGCTAGAGGGATCCTGAGGTCACTGTAGCAACACGAAAGAGCTCCGTGGGCCAAAAATCAACTCGAGATGAGATGTTAGTCCCTGGCTTCGACTCCAGAGGAATACCACCTTACCACAAGCACCTCAAGAGGAGGCTTCTCTCAGCTCTAGGTATGTGAGAGGGACCCTGAGTTTGCGGCCTCAAGTGGAATGGACACCGCGATGCCCTGACGCAAAATAAGGCTGGATATCCCTGCAGTGACTTGAATGCAGGCTCGTCTTGCATCTCCCAAGATGAAAGGATGTCTGAATCCCCTGTGGAGACCACAGAGAAAGACCTAGTTCCCCACCTCATCGCGACCGGAGGCCTCACATCCTTTGAAAACTCCAGAGGTACGCGGAGATCAGTGCCTCCAAAGGAGACGATGCCTGACTCCTCGTGAAACTTGATAGGAGTCCCAGGATTCCTGTTGCACGTGGAAAGGGACCCTTGGTCTCCCGCCTCAGCTGGAGAGGCGTCCCAATTGCCTTGCCAAGCCTCGAGGAGAATCCCGAGTTGTGTCTCGCAACTAGGCAAGAGTCCTGACGTGGCTGAACAAACACGTGTGTGGAAGGGCCATCCCCGTCGTAACTCGAGAATATACCCCAGGTTCCCGCCGCAACTCGAGAAAAACCATGAGACTTCCCCCTCGCCGCGAGATGAGGCCCGATTCCTCTGCACTGCGTGCAGAGCAATTCCGTGTTGCACATCACACATGAAAGGAGCCTTGATTTCCTTGATGGAACTCCAGAGAAACCCCAAGAACACTGTTTCAAGGCTAGAGGGATCCTGAGGTCACTGTAGCAACACGAAAGAGATCCGTGGACCAAGAATCAACACGAGATGAGAGGTTAGTCCCTGGCTTCGACTCCTGAGGAATACCACCTTACCACAAGCACCTCAAGAGGAGGCTTCTCTCAGCTCTAGGTATGTGAGAGGGATCCTGAGTTTGCGGCCTCAAGTGGAATGGACACCGTGATGCCCTGACTCGAAATAAGGCCGGATATCCCTGCAGTGACTTGAATGCAGGCTCGTCTTGCATCTCACAAGAAGAAAGGATGTCTGAATCCCCTGTGGAGACCACAGAGAAACACCTAGTTCCCCACCTCATCGCGACCGGAGGCCTCACATCCTTTGAAAACTCCAGAGGTACGCGGAGATCAGTGCCTCCAAAGGAGACGATGCCTGACTCCTCGTGAAACTTGATAGGAGTCCCAGGATTCCTGTGGCACGTGGAAAGGGACCCTTGGTCTCCCGCCTCAGCTGGAGAGGCGTCCCAATTGCCTTGCCAAGCCTCGAGGAGAATCCCGAGTTGTGTCTCGCAACTAGGCAAGAGTCCTGACGTGGCTGAACAAACACGTGTGTGGAAGGGCCATCCCCGTCGTAACTCGAGAATATACCCCAGGTTCCCGCCGCAACTCGAGAAAAACCATGAGACTTCCCCCTCGCCGCGAGATGAGGCCCGATTCCTCTGCACTGTGTGCAGAGCAATTCCGTCTTGCACATCACACATGAAAGGAGCCTTGATTTCCTTGATGGCACTCCAGAGAAACCCCAAGAACACTGTTTCAAGGCTAGAGGGATCCTGAGGTCACTGTAGCAACACGAAAGAGATCCGTGGACCAAGAATCAACACGAGATGAGAGGTTAGTCCCTGGCTTCGACTCCTGAGGAATACCACCTTACCACAAGCACCTCAAGAGGAGGCTTCTCTCAGCTCTAGGTATGTGAGAGGGATCCTGAGTTTGCGGCCTTAAGTGGAATGGACACCGTGATGCCCTGACTCGAAATAAGGCCGGATATCCCTGCAGTGACTTGAATGCAGGCTCGTCTTGCATCTCACAAGAAGAAAGGATGTCTGAATCCCCTGTGGAGACCACAGAGAAACACCTAGTTCCCCACCTCATCGCGACCGGAGGCCTCACATCCTTTGAAAACTCCAGAGGTACGCGGAGATCAGTGCCTCCAAAGGAGACGATGCCTGACTCCTCGTGAAACTTGATAGGAGTCCCAGGATTCTTGTGGCACGTGGAAAGGGACCCTTGGTCTCCCGCCTCAGCAGGAGAGGCGTTCCAATTGCCCTGCCAAGCCTCGAGGAGAATCCAGAGTTGTCCCTCGCAACTAGGCAGGAGTCCTGACGTCGCTGAAGAAACACGTGGATGGAAGGGCCATCCCCGTCGTAACTCGAGAATATACCCCAGGTTCCCGCCGCAACTCGAGAAAAACCATGAGACTTCCCCCTCGCCGCGAGATGAGGCCCGATTCCCCTGCACTGCGTGCAGAGCAATTCCGTGTTGCACATCACACATGAAAGGAGCCTTGATTTCCTTGATGGCACTCCAGAGAAACCCCAAAAACACTGTTTCAAGGATAGAGGGATCCTGAGGTCACTGTAGCAACACGAAAGAGCTCCGTGGGCCAAAAATCAACTCGAGATGAGAGGTTAGTCCCTGGCTTCGACTCCAGAGGCATACCACCTTACCACAGGCACCTCAAGAGGAGGCTTCTCTCAGCTCTAGGTATGTGAGAGGGACCCTGAGTTTGCGGCCTCAAGTGGAATGGACACCGCGATGCCCTGACTCGAAATAAGGCCGGATATCCCTGCAGTGACTTCAATGGAGGCTCGTCTTGCATCTCCCAGGACGAAAGGATGTCTGAATCCCCTGTGGAGACCACAGAGAAAGACTTAGTTCCCCACCTCATCGCGACCGATAGCCTCACATCCTTTGAAAACTCCAGAGGTACGCGGAGATCATTGCCTCCAAAGGAGACGACGCCTGACTCCTCGTGAATCTTGATAGGAGTCCCAGGATTCCTGTGGCACTTGGAAAGGGACACTTGGTCTCCCGCCTCAGCTGGAGAGGCGTCCCAATTGCCCTGCCAAGCCTCGAGGAGAATCCAGAGTTGTCCCTCGCAACTAGGCAGGAGTCCTGACGTGGCTGAACAAACACGTGGGTGGAAGGGCCATCCCCGTCGTAACTCGAGAATATACCCCAGGTTCCCGCCGCAACTCGGGAAAAACCATGAGATTTCCCCCTCGCCGCGAGATGAGGCCCGATTCCCCTGCACTGCGTGCAGAGCAATTCCGTGTTGCACATCACACATGAAAGGAGCCTTGATTTCCTTGATGGCACTCCAGAGAAACCCCAAGAACACTGTTTCAAGGCTAGAGGGATCCTGAGGTCACTGTAGCAACACGAAAGATCTCCGTGGGCCAAAAATCAACTCGAGATGAGAGGTTAGTCCCTGGCTTCGACTCCAGAGGAATACCGCCTTACCACAAGCACCTCAAGAGGAGGCTTCTCTCAGCTCTAGGTATGTGAGAGGGACCCTGAGTTTGCGGCCTCAAGTGGAATGGACACCGCGATGCCCTGAGGCGAAATAAGGCTGGATATCCCTGCAGTGACTTGAATGCAGGCTCGTCTTGCATCTCCCAAGATGAAAGGATGTCTGAATCCCCTGTGGAGACCACAGAGAAAGACATAGTTCCCCACCTCATCGCGACCGGAGGCCTCACAGCCTTTGAAAACTCCAGAGGTACGCGGAGATCAGTGCCTCCAAAGAGACGATGCCTGACTCCTCGTGAAAATTGATAGGAGTCCCAGGAATCCTGTGGCACGTGGAAAGGGACCCTTGGTCTCCCGCCTCAGCTGGAGAGGCGTCCCAATTGCCTTGCCAAGCCTCGAGGAGAATACCGAGTTGTGTCTCGCAACTAGGCAGGAGTCCTGACGTGGCTGAACAAACACGTGGGTGGAAGGGCCATCCCCGTCGTAACTCGAGAACATACCCCAGGTTCCCGCCGCAACTCGAGAAAAACCATGAGACTTCCCACTCAACGCGAGATGAGGCCCGATTCCCCTGTACTGCGTGCAGAGCAATTCCGTCTTGCACATCACACATGAAAGGAGCCTTGATTTCCTTGATGGCACTCCAGAGAAACCCCAAGAACACTGTTTCAAGGATAGAGGGATCCTGAGGTCACTGTAGCAACACGAAAGAACTCTGTGGACCAAAAATCAACTCGAAAAGAGAGGTTAGTCCCTGGATTCGTCTCCAAAGGAATACCACCTTACCACAAGCACCTCAAGAGGAGGCTTCTCTCAGCTCTAGGTATGTGAGAGGGACCCTGAATTTGCGGCCTCAAGTGGAATGGACACCGCGATGCCCTGACTCGAAATAAGGCCGGATATCCCTGCAGTGACTTCAATGCAGGCTCGTCTTGCATCTCCCAGGACGAAAGGATGTCTGAATCCCCTGTGGAAAGCACAGAGAAAGACTTTGTTCCCCTCCTCATCGCGACCGATAGCGTCACATCCTTTGAAAACTCCAGAGGTACGCGGAGATCAGTGCCTCCAAAGGAGACGATGCCTGACTCCTCGTGAAACTTGATAGGAGACCCAGGATTCCTGTGGCACGTGGAAAGGGACCCTTGCTCTCAAGCCTCAGCTGGAGAGGCGTCCCAATTGCCCTGCCAAGCCTCGAGGAGAATCCAGAGTTGTCCCTCGCAACTAGGCAGGAGTCCTGACGTCGCTGAAGAAACACGTGGGTGGAAGGGCCATCCCCGTCGTAACTCGAGAATATACCCCAGGTTCTCGCCGCAACTCGAGAAAAACCATGAGACTTCCCCCTCGCCGCGAGATGAGGCCCGATTTCCCTGCACTGCGTGCAGAGCAATTCCGTGTTGCACATCACACATGAAAGGAGCCTTGATTTCCTTGATGGCACTCCAGAGAAACCCCAAGAACACTGTTTCAAGGCCAGAGGGATCCTGAGGTCACTGTAGCAACACGAAAGAGCTCCGTGGGCCAAAAATCAACTCGAGATGAGAGGTTAGTCCCTGGCTTCGACTCCAGAGGAATACCACCTTACCACAAGCACCTCAAGAGGAGGCTTCTCTCAGCTCTAGGTATGTGAGAGGGACCCTGAGTTTGCGGCCTCAAGTGGAATGGACACCGTGATGCCCTGACGCGAAATAAGGCTGGATATCCCTGCAGTGACTTGAATGCAGGCTCGTCTTGCATCTCCGAAGATGAAAGGATGTCTGAATCCCCTGTGGAGACCACAGAGAAACACCTAGTTCCCCACCTCATCGCGACCGATAGCCTCACATCCTTTGAAAACTTCAGAGGTATGCGGAGATCAGTGCCTCCAAAGGAGACGATTCCTGACTCCTCGTGAAACTTGATAGGAGTCCCAGGATTCCTGTGGCACGTGGAAAGGGACACTTGGTCTCCCGTCTCAGCTGGAGAGGCATCCCAATTGCCCTGCCAAGCCTCGAGGAGAATCCCGAGTTGTCCCTCGCAACTAGGCAGGAGTCCTGACGTGACTGAAGAAACACGTGGGTGGAAGGGCCATTCCCGTCGTAACTCGAGAATATACCCCAGGTTCCCGCCGTAACTCGAGAAAAACCATGAGACTTCCCCCTCGATGCGTGATGAGGCCCGATTCCCCTGTACTGCGTGCAGAGCAATTCCGTCTTGCACATCACACATGAAAGGAGCCTTGATTTCCTTGATGGCACTCCAGAGAAACCCCAAGAACACTGTTTCAAGGCTAGAGGGATCCTGAGGTCACTGTAGCAACACGAAAGAAATCTGTGGACCAAAAATCAACTCGAAAAAATGGTTAGTCCCTGGATTCGTCTACAGAGGAATATCACCTTACCACAAGCACCTCAAGAGGAGGCTTCTCTCAGCTCTAGGTATGTGAGAGGGACCCTGAGTTTGCGACCTCAAGTGGAATGGACACCGCGATGCCCTGACTCGAAATAAGGCTGGATATCCCTGCAGTGACTTGAATGCAGGCTCTTCTTGCATCTCCCAAGATGAAAGGATGTCTGAATCCCCTGTAGAGACCACAGAGAAAGACCTAGTTCCCCACCTCATCGCGACCGGAGGCCTCACATCCTTTGAAAACTCCAGAGGTACGCGGAGATCAGTGCCTCCAAAGGAGACGATGCCTGACTCCTCGTGAAACTTGATAGGAGTCCCAGGATTCCTGTGGCACGTGGAAAGGGACCCTTGGTCTCCCGCCTCAGCTGGAGAGGCGTCCCAATTGCCTTGTCAAGCCTCGAGGAGAATCCCGAGTTGTGTCTCACAACTAGGCAGGAGTCCTGACGTGGCTGATCAAACACGTGTGTGGAAGGGCCATCCCCGTCGTAACTCGAGAATATACCCCAGGTTCCCGCCGCAACTCGAGAAAAACCATGAGACTTCCCTCTCGCCGCGAGATGAGGCCCGATTCCCCTGCACTGCGCGCAGAGCAATTCTGTGTTGCACATCACACATGAAAGGAGCCTTGATTTCCTTGATGGCACTCCAGAGAAACCCCAAGAACACTGTTTCAAGGCTAGAGGGATCCTGAGGTCACTGTAGCAACACGAAAGAACTCTGTGGACCAAAAATCAACTCGAAAAGAGAGGTTAGTCCCTGGCTTCGTCTCCAGAGGAATACCACCTTACCACAAGCACCTCAAGAGGAGGCTTCTCTCAGCTCTAGGTATGTGAGAGGGACCCTGAGTTTGCGGCCTCAAGTGGAATGGACACCGCGATGCCCTGACGCGAAATAAGGCCGGATATCCCTGCAGTGACTTGAATGCAGGCTCGTCTTGCATCTCCCAGGACGAAAGGATGTCTGAATCCCCTGTGGAAAGCACAGAGAAAGACTTAGTTCCCCACCTCATCGCGACCGATAGCCTCACATCCTT
Organism: Cervus elaphus; assembly: GCF_910594005.1. Taxonomy (NCBI): domain Eukaryota; kingdom Metazoa; phylum Chordata; class Mammalia; order Artiodactyla; family Cervidae; genus Cervus; species Cervus elaphus. Next base: position 6,029,141 of record NC_057834.1, on the reverse strand, counting down.
TGAAAACTCCAGAGGTACGCGGAGATCAGTGCCTCCAAAGGAGACGATGCCTGACTCCTCGTGAAACTTGATAGGAGTCCCAGGATTCCTGTGGCACGTGGAAAGGGACCCTTGGTCTCCCGCCTCAGCTGGAGAGGCGTCCCAATTGCCTTGCCAAGCTTCGAGGAGAATCCCGAGTTGTGTCTCGCAACTAGGCAAGAGTCCTGACGTGGCTGAACAAACACGTGTGTGGAAGGGCCATCCCCGTCGTAACTCGAGAATATACCCCAGGTTCCCGCCGCAACTCGAGAAAAACCATGAGACTTCCCCCTCGCCGCGAGATGAGGCCCGATTCCCCTGCACTGCGTGCACAGCAATTCTGTGTTGCACATCACACATGAAAGGAGCCTTGATTTCCTTCATGGCACTCCAGATAAACCCCAAGAACACTGTTTCAAGGCTAGAGGGATCCTGAGGTCACTGTAGCAACAAGAAAGAGCTCCGTGGACCAAAAATCAACTCGAGATGAGAGGTTAGTCCCTGGCTTCGACTCCAGAGGAATACCACCTTACCACAAGCACCTCAAGAGGAGGCTTCTCTCAGCTCTAGGTATGTGAGAGGGACCTTGAGTTTGCGGCCTCAAGTGGAATGGACACCACGATGCCCTGACTCGAAATAAGGCCGGATATCCCTGCAGTGACTGGAATGCAGGCTCGTCTTGCATCTCCCAAGACGAAAGGGTGTCTGAATCCCCTGTGGAGACCACAGAGAAACACCTAGTTCCCCACCTCATCGCGACCGCAGGCCTCACATCCTTTGAAAACTCCAGAGGTACGCGGAGATCAGTGCCTCCAAAGGAGACGATGCCTGACTCCTCGTGAACCTTGATAGGAGACCCAAGATTCCTGTGGCACGTGGAAAGGGACCCTTGGTCTCCCGTCTCAGCTGGAGAGGCGTCCCAATTGCCCTACAATGCCTCGAGGAGAATCCCGAGTTGTCCCTCGCAACTAGGCAGGAGTCCTGACGTCGCTGAAGAAACACGTGGGTGGAAGGGCCATCCCCGTCGTAACTCGAGAATATACCCCAGGTTCCCGCCGCAACTCGAGAAAAACCATGAGACTTCCCCCTCGCCGCGAGATCAGGCCCGATTCCCCTGCACTGCGTGCAGAGCAATTCCGTGTTGCACATCACACATGAAAGGAGCCTTGATTTCCTTGATGGCACTCCAGAGAAACCCCAAGAACACTGTTTCAAGGCTAGAGGGATCCTGAAGTCACTGTAGCATCACGAAAGAGCTCCGTGGGCCAAAAATCAACTCGAGATGAGAGGTTAGTCCCTGGCTTCGACTCCAGAGGAATACCACCTTACCACAAGCACCTCAAGAGGAGGCTTCTCTCAGCTCTAGGTATGTGAGAGGGACCCTGAGTTTGCGGCCTCAAGTGGAATGGACACCGCGATGCCCTGACGCGAAATAAGGCTGGATATCCCTGCAGTGACTTGAATGCAGGCTCGTCTTGCATCTCCCAAGATGAAAGGATGTCTGAATCCCCTGTGGAGACCACAGAGAAAGACCCAGTTCCCCACCTCATCGCGACCGGAGGCCTCACATCCTTTGAAAACTCCAGAGGTACGCGGAAATCAGTGCCTCCAAAGGAGACGATGCCTGACTCCTCGTGAAACTTGATAGGAGTCCCAGGATTCCTGTGGCACGTGGAAAGGGACCCTTGGTCTCCCGCCTCAGCTGGAGAGGCGTCCCAATTGCCTTGCCAAGCCTCGAGGAGAATCCCGAGTTGTGTCTCGCAACTAGGCAAGAGTCCTGACGTGGCTGAACAAACACGTGTGTGGAAGGGCCATCCCCGTCGTAACTCGAGAATATACCCCAGGTTCCCACCGCAACTCGAGAAAAACCATGAGACTTCCCCTTCGCCGCGAGATGAGGCCCGATTCCCCTGCACTGCGTGCACAGCAATTCTGTGTTGCACATCACACATGAAAGGAGCCTTGATTTCCTTCATGGCACTCCAGAGAAACCCCAAGAACACTGTTTCAAGGCTAGAGGGATCCTGAGGTCACTGTAGCAACACGAAAGAGCTCCGTGGACCAAAAATCAACTCGAGATGAGAGGTTAGTCCCTGGCTTCGACTCCAGAGGAATACCACCTTACCACAAGCACCTCAAGAGGAGGCTTCTCTCAGCTCTAGGTATGTGAGAGGGACTCTGAGTTTGCGGCCTCAAGTGGAATGGACACCACGATGCCCTGACTCGAAATAAGGCCGGATATCCCTGCAGTGACTGGAATGCAGGCTCGTCTTGCATCTCCCAAGACGAAAGGGTGTCTGAATCCCCTGTGGAGACCACAGAGAAAGACCTAGTTCCCCACCTCATCACGACAGGAGGCCTCAAACCTTTGAAAACTCCAGAGGTATGCGGAGATCAGTGCCTCCAAAGGAGACGATGCCTGACTCCTGGTGAAACTTGATAGGAGACCCAGGATTCCTGTGGCACGTGGAAAGGGACCCTTGGTCTCCCGCCTCAGCTGGAGAGGCGTCCCAATTGCCCTGCAAAGCCTCGAGGAGAATCCCGAGTTGTCCCTCGCAACTAGGCAGGAGTCCTGACGTCGCTGAAGAAACACGTGGGTGGAAGGGCCATCCCCGTCGTAACTCGAGAATATACCCCAGGTTCCCGCCGCAACTCGAGAAAAACCATGAGACTTCCCCCTCGCCGCGAGATGAGGCCCGATTCCCCTGCACTGCGTGCAGAGCAATTCCGTGTTGCACATCACACATGAAAGGAGCCTTGATTTCCTTGATGGCACTCCAGAGAAACACCAAGAACACTGTTTCTAGGCTAGAGGGATCCTGAGGTCACTGTAGCAACACGAAAGAGCTCCGTGGACCAAGATTCAACAAGAGATGAGAGATTAGTCCCTGGCTTCGACTCCTGAGGAATACGACCTTACCACAAGCACCTCAAGAGGAGGCTTCTCTCAGCTCTAGGTATGTGAGAGGGACCCTGAGTTTGTGGCCTCAAGTGGAATGGACACCGCGATGCCCTGACTCGAAATAAGGCCGGATATCCCTACAGTGACTTCAATGCAGGCTCGTCTTGCATCTCCCAGGACGAAAGGATGTCTGAATCCCCTGTGGAAAGCACAGAGAAAGACTTAGTTGCCCACCTCATCGCGACCGATACCCTCACATCCTTTGAAAACTCCAGAGGTACGCGGAGATCAGTGCCTCCAAAGGAGACGATGCCTGACTCCTCGTGAAACTTGATAGGAGTCCCAGGATTCCTGTGGCACTTGGAAAGGGACCCTTGTTCTCCCGCCTCAGCTGGAGAGGCGTCGCAATTGCCCTGCCAAGCCTCGAGGAGAATCCCGAGTTGTCCCTTGCAACTAGGCAGGAGTCCTGACGTGGCTGAACAAACACGTGGGTGGAAGGGCCATCCCCGTCGTAACTCGAGAATATACCCCAGGTTCGCGCCGCAACTCGAGAAAAACCATGAGACTTCCCCCTCGATGCGAGATGAGGCCCGATTCCCCTGTACTGCGTGCAGAGCAATTCCGTGTTGCACATCACACATGAAAGGAGCCTTGATTTCCTTGATGGCACTCCAGAGAAACCCCAAGAACACTGTTTCAAGGCTAGAGGGATCCTGAGGTCACTGTAGCAACACGAAAGAACTCTGTGGACCAAAAATCAACTCGAAAAGAGAGGTTAGTCCCTGGATTCGTCTCCAGAGGAATACCACCTTACCACAAGCACCTCAAGAGGAGGCTTCTCTCAGCTCTAGGTATGTGAGAGGGACACTGAGTTTGCGGCCTCAAGTGGAATGGACACCGCGATGCCCTGACTCGAAATAAGGCCGGATATCCCTGCAGTGACTTCAATGCAGGCTCGTCTTGCATCTCCCAGGACGAAAGGATGTCTGAATCCCCTGTGGAAAGCACAGAGAAAGACTTTGTTCCCCACCTCATCGCGACCGATAGCCTCACATCCTTTGAAAGCTCCAGAGGTACGCGGAGATCAGTGCCTCCAAAGGAGACGATGCCTGACTCCTCGTGAAACTTGATAGGAGTCCCAGGATTCCTGTGGCACTTGGAAAGGGACACTTGGTCTCCCGCCTCAGCTGGAGAGGCGTCCCAATTGCCCTGCCAAGCCTCGAGGAGAATCCAGAGTTGTCCCTCGCAACTAGGCAGGAGTCCTGACGTCGCTGAAGAAACACGTGGGTGGAAGGGCCATCCCCGTCGTAACTCGAGAATATACCCCAGGTTCCCGCCGCAACTCGAGAAAAACAATGAGACTTCCCCCTCGCCGCGAGATGAGGCCCGATTCCCCTGCACTGCGTGCAGAGCAATTCCGTGTTGCACATCACACATGAAAGGAGCCTTGATTTCCTTGATGGCACTCCAGAGAAACCCCAAGAACACTGTTTCAAGGCTAGAGGGATCCTGAGGTCACCGTAGCAACACGAAAGAGCTCCGTGGGCCAAAAATCAACTCGAGATGAGAGGTTAGTCCCTGGCTTCGACTCCAGAGGAATACCACCTTACCACAAGCACCTCAAGAGGAGGCTTCTCTCAGCTCTAGGTATGTGAGAGGGACCCTGAGTTTGCGGCCTCAAGTGTAATGGACACCGCGATGCCCTGACGCGAAATAAGGCTGGATATCCCTGCAGTGACTTGAATGCAGGCTCGTCTTGCATCTCCCAAGATGAAAGGATGTCTGAATCCCCTGTGGAGACCACAGAGAAAGACCTAGTTCCCCACCTCATCGGGACCGGAGGCCTCACATCCTTTGAAAACTCCAGAGGTACGCGGAGATCAGTGCCTCCAAAGGAGACGATGCCTGACTCCTCGTGAAACTTGATAGGAGTCCCAGGATTACTGTGGCACGTGGAAAGGGACCCTTGGTCTCCCGCCTCAGCTGGAGAGGCGTCCCAATTGCCTTGCCAAGCCTCGAGGAGAATCCCGAGTTGTGTCTCGCAACTAGGCAAGAGTCCTGACGTGGCTGAACAAACACGTGTGTGGAAGGGCCATCCCCGTCGTAACTCGAGAATATACCCCAGGTTCCCGCCGCAACTCGAGAAAAACCATGAGACTTCCCCCTCGCCGCGAGATGAGGCCCGATTCCCCTGCACTGCGTGCAGAGCAATTCCGTGTTGCACATCACACATGAAAGGAGCCTTGATTTCCTTGATGGCACTCCAGAGAAACACCAAGAACACTGTTTCTAGGCTAGAGGGATCCTGAGGTCACTGTAGCAACACGAAAGAGCTCCGTGGACCAAGATTCAACAAGAGATGAGAGATTAGTCCCTGGCTTCGACTCCTGAGGAATACGACCTTACCACAAGCACCTCAAGAGGAGGCTTCTCTCAGCTCTAGGTATGTGAGAGGGACCCTGAGTTTGTTGCCTCAAGTGGAATGGACACCGCGATGCCCTGACTCGAAATAAGGCCGGATATCCCTACAGTGACTTCAATGCAGGCTCGTCTTGCATCTCCCAGGACGAAAGGATGTCTGAATCCCCTGTGGAAAGCACAGAGAAAGACTTAGTTGCCCACCTCATCGCGACCGATACCCTCACATCCTTTGAAAACTCCAGAGGTACGCGGAGATCAGTGCCTCCAAAGGAGACGATGCCTGACTCCTCGTGAAACTTGATAGGAGTCCCAGGATTCCTGTGGCACGTGGAAAGGGACCCTTGTTCTCCCGCCTCAGCTGGAGAGGCGTCGCAATTGCCCTGCCAAGCCTCGAGGAGAATCCCGAGTTGTCCCTTGCAACTAGGCAGGAGTCCTGACGTGGCTGAACAAACACGTGGGTGGAAGGGCCATCCCCGTCGTAACTCGAGAATATACCCCAGGTTCGCGCCGCAACTCGAGAAAAACCATGAGACTTCCCCCTCGATGCGAGATGAGGCCCGATTCCCCTGTACTGCGTGCAGAGCAATTCCGTGTTGCACATCACACATGAAAGGAGCCTTGATTTCCTTGATGGCACTCCAGAGAAACCCCAAGAACACTGTTTCAAGGCTAGAGGGATCCTGAGGTCACTGTAGCAACACGAAAGAACTCTGTGGACCAAAAATCAACTCGAAAAGAGAGGTTAGTCCCTGGATTCGTCTCCAGAGGAATACCACCTTACCACAAGCACCTCAAGAGGAGGCTTCTCTCAGCTCTAGGTATGTGAGAGGGACACTGAGTTTGCGGCCTCAAGTGGAATGGACACCGCGATGCCCTGACTCGAAATAAGGCCGGATATCCCTGCAGTGACTTCAATGCAGGCTCGTCTTGCATCTCCCAGGACGAAAGGATGTCTGAATCCCCTGTGGAAAGCACAGAGAAAGACTTTGTTCCCCACCTCATCGCGACCGATAGCCTCACATCCTTTGAAAGCTCCAGAGGTACGCGGAGATCAGTGCCTCCAAAGGAGACGATGCCTGACTCCTCGTGAAACTTGATAGGAGTCCCAGGATTCCTGTGGCACTTGGAAAGGGACACTTGGTCTCCCGCCTCAGCTGGAGAGGCGTCCCAATTGCCCTGCCAAGCCTCGAGGAGAATCCAGAGTTGTCCCTCGCAACTAGGCAGGAGTCCTGACGTCGCTGAAGAAACACGTGGGTGGAAGGGCCATCCCCGTCGTAACTCGAGAATATACCCCAGGTTCCCGCCGCAACTCGAGAAAAACAATGAGACTTCCCCCTCGCCGCGAGATGAGGCCCGATTCCCCTGCACTGCGTGCAGAGCAATTCCGTGTTGCACATCACACATGAAAGGAGCCTTGATTTCCTTGATGGCACTCCAGAGAAACCCCAAGAACACTGTTTCAAGGCTAGAGGGATCCTGAGGTCACCGTAGCAACACGAAAGAGCTCCGTGGGCCAAAAATCAACTCGAGATGAGAGGTTAGTCCCTGGCTTCGACTCCAGAGGAATACCACCTTACCACAAGCACCTCAAGAGGAGGCTTCTCTCAGCTCTAGGTATGTGAGAGGGACCCTGAGTTTGCGGCCTCAAGTGTAATGGACACCGCGATGCCCTGACGCGAAATAAGGCTGGATATCCCTGCAGTGACTTGAATGCAGGCTCGTCTTGCATCTCCCAAGATGAAAGGATGTCTGAATCCCCTGTGGAGACCACAGAGAAAGACCTAGTTCCCCACCTCATCGGGACCGGAGGCCTCACATCCTTTGAAAACTCCAGAGGTACGCGGAGATCAGTGCCTCCAAAGGAGACGATGCCTGACTCCTCGTGAAACTTGATAGGAGTCCCAGGATTACTGTGGCACGTGGAAAGGGACCCTTGGTCTCCCGCCTCAGCTGGAGAGGCGTCCCAATTGCCTTGCCAAGCCTCGAGGAGAATCCCGAGTTGTGTCTCGCAACTAGGCAAGAGTCCTGACGTGGCTGAACAAACACGTGTGTGGAAGGGCCATCCCCGTCGTAACTCGAGAATATACCCCAGGTTCCCGCCGCAACTCGAGAAAAACCATGAGACTTCCCCCTCGCCGCGAGATGAGGCCCGATTCCCCTGCACTGCGTGCAGAGCAATTCTGTGTTGCACATCACACATGAAAGGAGCCTTGATTTCCTTCATAGCACTCCAGAGAAACCCCAAGAACACTGTTTCAAGGCTAGAGGGATCCTGAAGTAACTGTAGCAACACGAAAGAGCTCCGTGGACCAAGAATCAACACGAGATGAGAGGTTAGTCCCTGGCTTCGACTCCTGAGGAATACCACCTTACCACAAGCACCTCAAGAGGAGGCTTCTCTCAGCTCTAGGTATGTGAGAGGGACCCTGAGTTTGTGGCCTCAAGTGGAATGGACACCGCGATGCCCTGACTCGAAATAAGGCCGGATATCCCTGCAGTGACTTCAATGCAGGCTCGTCTTGCATCTCCCAGGACGAAAGGATGTCTGAATCCCCTGTGGAAAGCACAGAGAAAGACTTAGTTGCCCACCTCATCGCGACCGATACCCTCACATCCTTTGAAAACTCCAGAGGTACGCGGAGATCAGTGCCTCCAAAGGAGACGATGCCTGACTCCTCGTGAAACTTGATAGGAGTCCCAGGATTCCTGTGGCACGTGGAAAGGGACCCTTGGTCTCCCGCCTCAGCTGGAGAGGCGTTCCAATTGCCCTGCCAAGCCTCGAGGAGAATCCCGAGTTGTCCCTTGCAACTAGGCAGGAGTCCTGACGTGGCTGAACAAACACGTGGGTGGAAGGGCCATCCCCGTCGTAACTCGAGAATATACCCCAGGTTCGCGCCGCAACTCGAGAAAAACCATGAGACTTCCCCCTCGATGCGAGATGAGGCCCGATTCCCCTGTACTGCGTGCAGAGCAATTCCGTCTTGCACATCACACATGAAAGGAGCCTTGATTTCCTTGATGGCACTCCAGAGAAACCCCAAGAACACTGTTTCAAGGCTAGAGGGATCCTGAGGTCACTGTAGCAACACGAAAGAACTCTGTGGACCAAAAATCAACTCGAAAAGAGAGGTTAGTCCCTGGATTCGTCTCCAGAGGAATACCACCTTACCACAAGCACCTCAAGAGGAGGCTTCTCTCAGCTCTAGGTATGTGAGAGGGACACTGAGTTTGCGGCCTCAAGTGGAATGGACACCGCGATGCCCTGACTCGAAATAAGGCCGGATATCCCTGCAGTGACTTCAATGCAGGCTCGTCTTGCATCTCCCAGGACGAAAGGATGTCTGAATCCCCTGTGGAAAGCACAGAGAAAGACTTTGTTCCCCACCTCATCGCGACCGATAGCCTCACATCCTTTGAAAGCTCCAGAGGTACGCGGAGATCAGTGCCTCCAAAGGAGACGATGCCTGACTCTTCGTGAAATTGATAGGAGTCCCAGGATTCCTGTGGCACTTGGAAAGGGACACTTGGTCTCCCGCCTCAGCTGGAGAGGCGTCCCAATTGCCCTGCCAAGCCTCGAGGAGAATCCAGAGTTGTCCCTCGCAACTAGGCAGGAGTCCTGACGTCGCTGAAGAAACACGTGGGTGGAAGGGCCATCCCCATCGTAACTCGAGAATATACCCCAGGTTCCCGCCGCAACTCGAGAAAAACAATGAGACTTCCCCCTCGCCGCGAGATGAGGCCCGATTCCCCTGCACTGCGTGCAGAGCAATTCCGTGTTGCACATCACACATGAAAGGAGCCTTGATTTCCTTGATGGCACTCCAGAGAAACCCCAAGAACACTGTTTCAAGGCTAGAGGGATCCTGAGGTCACCGTAGCAACACGAAAGAGCTCCGTGGGCCAAAAATCAACTCGAGATGAGAGGTTAGTCCCTGGCTTCGACTCCAGAGGAATACCACCTTACCACAAGCACCTCAAGAGGAGGCTTCTCTCAGCTCTAGGTATGTGAGAGGGACCCTGAGTTTGCGGCCTCAAGTGTAATGGACACCGCGATGCCCTGACGCGAAATAAGGCTGGATATCCCTGCAGTGACTTGAATGCAGGCTCGTCTTGCATCTCCCAAGATGAAAGGATGTCTGAATCCCCTGTGGAGACCACAGAGAAAGACCTAGTTCCCCACCTCATCGCGACCGGAGGCCTCACATCCTTTGAAAACTCCAGAGGTACGCGGAGATCAGTGCCTCCAAAGGAGACGATGCCTGACTCCTCGTGAAACTTGATAGGAGTCCCAGGATTACTGTGGCACGTGGAAAGGGACCCTTGGTCTCCCGCCTCAGCTGGAGAGGCGTCCCAATTGCCTTGCCAAGTCTCGAGGAGAATCCCGAGTTGTGTCTCGCAACTAGGCAAGAGTCCTGACGTGGCTGAACAAACACGTGTGTGGAAGGGCCATCCCCGTCGTAACTCGAGAATATACCCCAGGTTCCCGCCGCAACTCGAGAAAAACCATGAGACTTCCCCCTCGCCGCGAGATGAGGCCCGATTCCCCTGCACTGCGTGCAGAGCAATTCTGTGTTGCACATCACACATGAAAGGAGCCTTGATTTCCTTCATGGCACTCCAGAGAAACCCCAAGAACACTGTTTCAAGGCTAGAGGGATCCTGAGGTCACTGTAGCAACACGAAAGAGCTCCGTGGACCAAAAATCAACTCGAGATGAGAGGTTAGTCCCTAGCTTCGACTCCAGAGGAATACCACCTTACCACAAGCACCTCAAGAGGAGGCTTCTCTCAGCTCTAGGTATGTGAGAGGGACCCTGAGTTTGCAGCCTCAAGTGGAATGGACACCACGATGACCTGACTCGAAATAAGGCCGGATATCCCTGCAGTGACTGGAATGCAGGCTCGTCTTGCATCTCCCAAGACGAAAGGGTGTCTGAATCCCCTGTGGAGACCACAGAGAAAGACCTAGTTCCACACCTCATCGCGACAGGAGGCCTCAAATCCTTTGAAAACTCCTGAGGTATGCGGAGATCAGTGCCTCCAAAGGAGACGATGCCTGACTCCTCGTGAAACTTAATAGGAGACCCAGGATTCCTGTGGCACGTGGAAAGGGACACTTGGTCTCCCGTCACAGCTGGAGAGGCGTCCCAATTGCCCTGCAAAGCCTCGAGGAGAATCCCGAGTTGTCCCTCGCAACTAGGCAGGAGTCCTGACATGGCTGAACACACACGTGTGTGGAAGGGCCATCCCCATCGTAACTCGAGAATATACCCCAGGTTCCCGCCGCAACTCGAGAAAAACCATGAGACTTCCCCCTTGCTGCGAAATGAGGCCCGATTCCCCTGCACTGCGTGCAGAGCAATTCCGTGTTGCACATCACACATGAAAGGAGCCTTGATTTCCTTGATGGCACTCCAGAGAAACCCCAAGAACACTGTTTCAAGGCTAGAGGGATCCTGAGGTCACTGTAGCAACACGAAAGAGCTCCGTGGACCAAGAATCAACACGAGATGAGAGGTTAGTCCCTGGCTTCGACTCCTGAGGAATACCACCTTACCACAAGCACCTCAAGAGGAGGCTTCTCTCAGCTCTAGGTATGTGAGAGGGATCCTGAGTTTGCGGCCTCAAGTGGAATGGACACCGCGATGCCCTGACTCGAAATAAGGCCGGATATCCCTGCAGTGACTTGAATGCAGGCTCGTCTTGCATCTCCCAAGAAGAAAGGATGTCTGAATCCCCTGTGGAGACCACAGAGAAACACCTAGTTCCCCACCTCATCGCGACCGATTGCCTCACATCCTTTGAAAACTCCAGAGGTACGCGGAGATCAGTGCCTCCAAAGGAGACGATGCCTGACTCCTCGTGAAACTTGATAGGAGTCCCAGGATTCTTGTGGCACGTGGAAAGGGAGCCTTGGTCTCCTGCCTCAGCTGGAGAGGCGTTCCAATTGCCCTGCCAAGCCTCGAGGAGAATCCCGAGTTGTCCCTCGCAACTAGGCAGGAGTCCTGACGTGGCTGAGCAAACACGTGTGTGGAAGGGCCATCCCCGTCGTAACTCGAGAATATACCCCAGGTTCCCGCCGCAACTCGAGAAAAACCATGAGACTTCCCCCTCGATGCGAGATGAGGCCCGATTCCCCTGTACTGCGTGCAGAGCAATTCCGTCTTGCACATCACACATGAAAGGAGCCTTGATTTCCTTGATGGCACTCCAGAGAAACCCCAAGAACACTGTTTCAAGGCTAGAGGGATCCTGAAGTCACTGTAGCAACACGAAAGAGCTCCGTGGGCCAAAAATCAACTCGAGATGAGAGGTTAGTCCCTGGCTTCGACTCCAGAGGAATACCACCTTACCACAAGCACCTCAAGAGGAGGCTACTCTCAGCTCTAGGTATGTGAGAGGGACCCTGATTTTGCGGCCTCAAGTGGAATGGACACCGCGATGCCCTGACGCGAAATAAGGCTGGATATCCCTGCAGTGACTTAAATGCAGGCTCGTCTTGCATCTCCCAAGATGAAAGGATGTCTGAATCCCCTGTGGAGACCACAGAGAAAGACCTAGTTCCCCACCTCATCGCGACCGGAGGCCTCACATCCTTTGAAAACTCCAGAGGTATGCGGAGATCAGTGCCTCCAAAGGAGACGATGCCTGACTCCTCGTGAAACTTGATAGGAGACCCAGGATTCCTGTGGCACGTGGAAAGGGACCCTTGGTCTCCCTCCTCAGCTGGAGAGGCGTCCCAATTGCCTTGAAAAGCCTCGAGGAGAATCCCGAGTTGTGTCTCGCAACTAGGCAAGAGTCCTGACGTGGCTGAACAAACACGTGTGTGGAAGGGCCATCCTCGTCGTACCTCGAGAATATACCCCAGGTTCCCGCCGCAACTCGAGAAAAACCATGAGACTTCCCCTTCGCCGCGAGATGAGGCCCGATTCCCCTGCACTGCGTGCACAGCAATTCCGTGTTGCACATCACACATGAAAGGAGCCTTGATTTCCTTCATGGCACTCCAGAGAAACCCCAAGAACACTGTTTCAAGGCTAGAGGGATCCTGAGGTCACTGTAGCAACACGAAAGAGCTCCGTGGACCAAGAATCAACTCGAGATGAGAGGTTAGTCCCTGGCTTCGACTCCTGAGGAATACCACCTTACCACAAGCACCTCAAGAGAAGGCTTCTCTCAGCTCTAGGTATGTGAGAGGGACCCTGAGTTTGCGGCCTCAAGTGGAATGGACACCACGATGCCCTGACTTGAAATAAGGCCGGATATCCCTGCAGTGACTGGAATGCAGGCTCGTCTTGCATCTCCCAAGACGAAAGGGTGTCTGAATCCCCTGTGGAGACCACAGAGAAAGACCTAGTTCCCCAACTCATCGCGACAGGAGGCCTCAAACCTTTGAAAACTCCAGAGGTATGCGGAGATCAGTGCCTCCAAAGGAGACGATGCCTGACTCCTGGTGAAACTTGATAGGAGACCCAGGATTCCTGTGGCAGGTGGAAAGGGACCCTTGGTCTCCCGTCTCAGCTGGAGAGGCGTCCCAATTGCCCTGCAAAGCCTCGAGGAGAATCCCGAGTTGTCCCTCGCAACTAGGCAGGAGTCCTGACGTCGCTGAAGAAACACGTGGGTGGAAGGGCCATCCCCGTCGTAACTCGAGAATATATCCCAGGTTCCCGCTGCAACTCGAGAAAAACCATGAGACTTCCCCCTCGCCGCGAGATGAGGCCCGATTCCGCTGCACTGCGTGCAGAGCAATTCCGTCTTGCACATCACACATGAAAGGAGCCTTGATTTCCTTAATGGAACTCCAGAGAAACCCCAAGAACACTGTTTCAAGGCTAGAGGGATCCTGAGGTCACTGTAGCAACACGAAAGAGCTCCGTGGACCAAGATTCAACAAGAGATGAGAGATTAGTCCCTGGCTTCGACTCCTGAGGAATACCACCTTACCACAAGCACCTCAAGAGGAGGCTTCTCTCAGCTCTTGGTATGTGAGAGGGACCCTGAGTTTGTGGCCTCAAGTGGAATGGACACCGCGATGCCCTGACTCGAAAAAAGGCCGGATATCCCTGCAGTGACTTGAATGCAGGCTCGTCTTGCATCTCCCAGGACGAAAGGATGTCTGAATCCCCTGTGGAAAGCACAGAGAAAGACTTAGTTGCCCACCTCATCGCGACCGATACCCTCACATCCTTTGAAAACTCCAGAGGTACGCGGAGATCAGTGCCTCCAAAGGAGACGATGCCTGACTCCTCGTGAAACTTGATAGGAGTCCCAGGATTCCTGTGGCACGTGGAAAGGGACCCTTGGTCTCCCGCCTCAGCTGGAGAGGCGTCCCAATTGCCTTGCCAAGCCTCGAGGAGAATCCCGAGTTGTGTCTCGCAACTAGGCAAGAGTCCTGACGTGGCTGAACAAACACGTGTGTGGAAGGGCCATCCCCGTCGTAACTCGAGAATATACCCCAGGTTCCCGCCGCAACTCGAGAAAAACCATGAGACTTCCCCCTCGCCGCGAGATGAGGCTCGATTCCCCTGCACTGCGTGCAGATTAATTCTGTGTTGCACATCACACATGAAAGGAGCCTTGATTTCCTACATGGCACTCCAGAGAAACCCCAAGAACACTGTTTCAAGGCTAGAGGGATCCTGAGGTCATTGTAGCAACACGAAAGAGCTCCGTGGACCAAAAATCAACTCGAGATGAGAGGTTAGTCCCTAGCTTCGACTCCAGAGGAATACCACCTTACCACAAGCACCTCAAGAGGAGGCTTCTCTCAGCTCTAGGTATGTGAGAGGGACCCTGAGTTTGCGGCCTCAAGTGGAATGGACACCGCGATGACCTGACTCGAAATAAGGCCGGATATCCCTGCAGTGACTTGAATGCAGGCTCGTCTTGCATCTCCCAAGAAGAAAGGATGTCTGAATCCCCTGTGGAGACCACAGAGAAACACCTAGTTCCCCACCTCATCGCGACCGATAGCCTCACATCCTTTGAAAACTCTAGAGGTACGCGGAGATCAGTGCCTCCAAAGGAGACGATGCCTGACTCCTCGTGAAACTTGATAGGAGTCCCAGGATTCTTGTGGCACGTGGAAAGGGAGCCTTGGTCTCCTGCCTCAGCTGGAGAGGCGTTCCAATTGCCCTGCCAAGCCTCGAGGAGAATCCCGAGTTGTCCCTCGCAACTAGGCAGGAGTCCTGACGTCGCTGAAGAAACACGTGGGTGGAAGGGCCATCCCCGTCGTAACTGGAGAATATACCCCAGGTTCCCGCCGCAACTCGAGAAAAACCATGAGACTTCCCCTTCGCCGCGAGATGAGGCCCGATTCCCCTGCACTGCGTGCACAGCCATTCCGTGTTGCACATCACACATGAAAGGAGCCTTGATTTCCTTCATGGCACTCCAGAGAAACCCCAAGAACACTGTTTCAAGGCTAGAGGGATCCTGAGGTCACTCTAGCAACACGAAAGAACTCTGTGGACCAAAAATCAACTCGAGATGAGAGGTAAGTCCCTGGCTTCGACTCCAGAGGAATACCACCTTAACACAAGCACCTCAAGAGGAGGCTTCTCTCAGCTCTAGGTATGTGAGAGGGACCCTGAGTTTGCGGCCTCAAGTGGAATGGACACCGCGATGCCCTGACTCGAAATAAGGCCGGATATCCCTGCAGTGACTGGAATGCAGCCTCGTCTTGCATCTCCCAAGACGAAAGGGTGTCTGAATCCCCTGTGGAGACCACAGAGAAAGACCTAGTTCCCCACCTCATCGCGACAGGAAGCCTCAAATCCTTTGAAAACTCCAGAGGTATGCGGAGATCAGTGCCTCCAAAGGAGACGATGCCTGACTCCTCGTGAAACTTGATAGGAGACCCAGGATTCCTGTGGCACTTGGAAAGGGACCCTTGGTCTCCCGCCTCAGCTGGAGAGGCGTCCCAATTGCCCTGCAAAGCCTCGAGGAGAATCCCGAGTTGTCCCTCGCAACTAGGCAGGAGTCCTGACATGGCTGAACAAACACGTGTGTGGAAGGGCCATACCCGTCGTAACTCGAGAATATACCCCAGGTTCCCGCCGCAACTCGAGAAAAACCATGAGACTTCCCCCTCGCCGCGAGATGTGGCCCGTTTCCCCTGCACTGCGTGCAGAGCAATTCCGTGTTGCACATCACACATGAAAGGAGCCTTGATTTCCTTGATGGCACTCCAGAGAAACCCCAAGAACACTGTTTCAAGGCTAGAGGGATCATGAGGTCACTGTAGAAACACGAAAGAGCTCCGTGGACTAAGAATCAACACGAGATGAGAGGTTAGTCCCTGGCTTCGACTCCTGAGGAATACCACCTTATCACAAGCACCTCAAGAGGAGGCTTCTCTCAGCTCTAGGTATGTGAGAGGGATCCTGAGTTTGTGGCCTCAAGTGGAATGGACACCGCGATGCCCTGACTCGAAATAAGGCCGGATATCCGTGCAGTGACTTCAATGCAGGCTCGTCTTGCATCTCCCAAGAAGAAAGGATGTCTGAATCCCCTGTGGAGACCACAGAGAAACACCTAGTTCCCCACCTCATCGCGACCGGAGGCCTCACATCCTTTGAAAACTCCAGAGGTACGCGGAGATCAGTGCCTCCAAAGGATAGGATGCCTGACTCCTCGTGAAACTTGATAGGAGTCCCAGGATTCTTGTGGCACGTGGAAAGGGACCCTTGGTCTCCCGCCTCAGCTGGAGAGGCGTTCCAATTGCCCTGCCAAGCCTCGAGGAGAATCCCGAGTTGTCCCTCGCAACTAGGCAGGAGTCCTGACGTGGCTGAACAAACACGTGGGTGGAAGGGCCATCCCCGTCGTAACTCGAGAATATACCCCAGGTTCCCGCCGCAACTCGAGAAAAACCATGAGACTTCCCCCTCGCCGCGAGATGAGGCCCGATTCCCCTGCACTGCGTGCAGAGCAATTCCGTGTTGCACATCACACATGAAAGGAGCCTTGATTTCCTTGATGGCACTCCAGAGAAACCCCAAGAACACTGTTTCAAGGCTAGAGGGATCCTGAGGTCACTGTAGCAACACGAAAGAGCTCCGTGGGCCAAAAATCAACTCGAGATGAGAGGTTAGTCCCTGGCTTCGACTCCAGAGGAATACCACCTTACCACAAGCACCTCAAGAGGAGGCTTCTCTCAGCTCTAGGTATGTGAGAGGGACCCTGAGTTTGCGGCCTCAAGTGGAATGGACACCGCGATGCCCTGACTCGAAATAAGGCTGCATATCCCTGCAGTGACTTGAATGCAGGCTCGTCTTGCATCTCCCAAGATGAAAGGATGTCTGAATCCCCTGTGGAGACCACAGAGAAAGACCTAGTTCCCCACCTCATCGCGACCGGAGGCCTCACATCCTTTGAAAACTCCAGAGGTACGCGGAGATCAGTGCCTCCAAAGGAGACGATGCCTGACTCCTCGTGAAACTTGATAGGAGTCCCAGGATTCCTGTGGCACTTGGAAAGGGACCCTTGGTCTCCCGCCTCAGCTGGAGAGGCGTCCCAATTGCCTTGCCAAGCCTCGAGGAGAATCCCGAGTTGTGTCTCGCAACTTTGCAGGAGTCCTGACGTGGCTGAACAAACACGTGTGTGGAAGGGCCATCCCCGTCGTAACTCGAGAATATACCCGAGGTTCCCGCCGCAACTCGAGAAAAACCATGAGACTTGCCCCTCGCCGCGAGATGAGGCCCGATTCCCCTGCACTGCGTGCAGAGCAATTCTGTGTTGCACATCACACATGAAAGGAGCCTTGATTTCCTTGATGGCACTCCAGAGAAACCCCAAGAACACTGTTTCAAGGCTAGAGGGATCCTGAGGTCACTGTAGCAACACGAAAGAGCTCCGTGGACCCAAAATCAACTCGAGATGAGAGGTTAGTCCCTGGCTTCGACTCCAGAGGAATACCACCTTACCACAAGCACCTCAAGAGGAGGCTTCTCTCAGCTCTAGGTATGTGAGAGGGACCCTGAGTTTGCGGCCTCAAGTGGAATGGACACCGCGATGCCCTGACTCGAAATAAGGCCGGATATCCCTGCAGTGACTGGAATGCAGGCTCGTCTTGCATCTCCCAAGACAAAAGGGTGTCTGAATCCACTGTGGAGACCACAGAGAAAGACCTAGTTCCCCACCTCATCGCGACAGGAGGCCTCAAATCCTTTGAAAACTCCAGAGGTATGCGGAGATCAGTGCCTCCAAAGGAGACGATGCCTGACTCCTCGTGAAACTTGATAGGAGTCCCAGGATTCCTGTGGCACTTGGAAAGGGACCCTTGGTCTCCCGCCTCAGTTGGAGAGGCGTTCCAATTGCCCTGCCAAGCCTCGAGGAGAATCCCGAGTTGTCCCTCGCAACTAGGCAGGAGTCCTGACGTCGCTGAAGAAACACGTGGGTGGAAGGGCCATCCCCGTCGTAACTCGAGAATATACCCCAGGTTCCCGCCGCAACTCGAGAAAATCCATGAGAATTCCCCCTCGCCGCGAGATGAGGCCCGATTCCCCTGCACTGCGTGCAGAGCAATTCCGTGTTGCACGTCACACATGAAAGGAGCCTTGATTTCCTTGATGGCACTCCAGAGAAACCCCAAGAACACTGTTTCAAGGCTAGAGGGATCCTGAGGTCACTGTAGCAACACGAAAGAGCTCCGTGGGCCAAAAATCAACTCGAGATGAGAGGTTAGTCCATGGCTTCGACTCCAGAGGAATACCACCTTACCACAAGCACCTCAAGAGGAGGCTTCTCTCAGCTCTAGGTATGTGAGAGGGACCCTGAGTTTGCGGCCTCAAGTGGAATGGACACCGCGATGCCCTGACTCGAAATAAGGCCGGATATCCCTGCAGTGCCTGGAATGCAGGCTCGTCTTGCATCTCCCAAGACGAAAGGATGTCTGAATCCCCTGTGGAGACCACAGAGAAACACCTAGTTCCCCACCTCATCGCGACCGGATGCCTCACATCCTTTGAAAACTCCAGAGGTACGCGGAGTTCAGTGCCTCCAAAGGAGACGATGCCTGACTCCTCGTGAAACTTTAAAGGAGACCCAGGATTCCTGTGGCATGTGGAAAGGGACCCTTGGTCTCCCGTCTCAGCTGGAGAGGCGTCCCAATTGCCCTGCCAAGCCTCGAGGAGAATCCCGAATTGTCCCTCGCAACTAGGCAGGAGTCCTGACGTCGCTGAAGAAACACGTGTGTGGAAGGGCCATCCCCGTCGTAACTCGAGAATATACCCCAGGTTCCCGCCGCAACTCGAGAAAAACCATGAGACTTCCCCCTCGCCGCGAGATGAGGCCCGATTCCCCTGCACTGCATGCAGAGCAATTCCGTGTTGCACATCACACATGAAAGGAGCCTTGATTTCCTTGATGGCACTCCAGAGAAACCCCAAGAACACTGTTTCAAGGCTAGAGGGATCCTGAGGTCACTGTAGCAACACGAAATAGCTCCGTGGGCCAAAAATCAACTCGAGATGAGAGGTTAGTCCCTGGCTTCGACTCCAGAGGAATACCACCTTACGACAAGCACCTCAAGAGGAGGCTTCTCTCAGCTCTAGGTATGTGAGAGGGACCCTGAGTTTGCGGCCTCAAGTGGAAAGGACACCGCGATGTCCTGACTCGAAATAAGGCCGGATATCCCTGCAGTGACTTGAATGCAGGCTCGTCTTGTATCTCCCAAGAAGAAAGGATGTCTGAATCCCCTGTGGAGACCACAGAGAAACACCTAGTTCCCCACCTCATCGCGACGGGGGCCTCACATCCTTTGAAAACCCCAGAGGTACGCGGAGATCAGTGCCTCCAAAGGAGACGATGCCTGACTCCTCGTGAAACTTGATAGGAGTCCCAGGATTCTTGTGGCACGTGGAAAGGGACCCTTGGTCTCCCGCCTCAGCTGGAGAGGCGTTCCAATTGCCGTGCCAAGCCTCGAGGAGAATCCCGAGTTGTCCCTCGCAACTAGGCAGGAGTCCTGACGTGGCTGAACAAACACGTGGGTGGAAGGGCCATTCCCGTCGTAACTCGAGAATATACCCCAGGTTCCCGCCGCAACTCGAGAAAAACCATGAGACTTCCCCCTCGATGCGAGATGAGGCCCGATTCCCCTGTACTGCGTGCAGAGCAATTCCGTGTTGCACATCACACATGAAAGGAGCCTTGATTTCCTTGATGGCACTCCAGAGAAACCCCAAGAACACTGTTTCAAGGCTAGAGGGATCCTGAGGTCACTGTAGCAACACGAAAGAGCTCCGTGGGCCAAAAATCAACTCGAGATGAGAGGTTAGTCCCTGGCTTCGACTCCAGAGGAATACCACCTTACCACAAGCACCTCAAGAGGAGGCTTCTCTCAGCTCTAGGTATGTGAGAGGGACCCTGAGTTTGCGGCCTCAAGTGGAATGGACACCGCGATGCCCTGACTCGAAATAAGGACGGATATCCCTGCCGTGACTGGAATGCAGGCTCGTCTTGCATCTCTCAAGACGAAAGGATGTCTGAATCCCCTGTGGAGACCACAGAGAAACACCTAGTTCCCCACCTCATCGCGACCCGATGCCTCACATCCTTTGAAAACTCCAGAGGTACGCGGAGATCAGCGCCTCCAAAGGAGACGATGCCTGACTCCTCGTGAAACTTGATAGGAGACCCAGGATTCCTGTGGCATGTGGAAAGGGACCCTTGGTCTCCCGTCTCAGCTGGAGAGGCGTCCCAATTGCCCTGCAAAGCCTCTAGGGGAATCCCGAGTTGTCCCTCGCAACTAGGCAGGAGTCCTGACGTCGCTGAAGAAACACGTGGGTGGAAGGGCCATCCCCGTCGTAACTCGAGAATATACCCCAGGTTCCCGCCGCAACTCGAGAAAAACCATGAGACTTCCCCCTCGCCGCGAGATGAGGCCCGATTCCCCTGCACTGCGTGCAGAGCAATTCCGTGTTGCACATCACACATGAAAGGAGCATTGATTTCCTTGATGGCACTCCAGAGAAACCCCAAGAACACTGTTTCAAGGCTAGAGGGATCCTGAGGTCACTGTAGCAACACGAAAGAGCTCCGTGGGCCAAAAATCAACTCGAGATGAGAGGTTAGTCCCTGGCTTCGACTCCAGAGGAATACCACCTTACCACAAGCACCTCAAGAGGAGGCTTCTCTCAGCTCTAGGTATGTGAGAGGGACCCTGAGTTTGCGGCCTCAAGTGGAATGGACACCGCGATGCCCTGACTCGAAATAAGGCCGGATATCCCTGCAGTGACTTGAATGCAGGCTCGTCTTGCATCTCCCAAGAAGAAAGGATGTCTGAATCCCCTGTGGAGACCACAGAGAAACACCTAGTTCCCCACCTCATCGCGACCGGAGGCCTCACATCCTTTGAAAACTCCAGAGGTACGCGGAGATCAGTGCCTCCAAAGGAGACGATGCCTGACTCCTCGTGAAACTTGATAGGAGTCCCAGGATTCTTGTGGCACGTGGAAAGGGACCCTTGGTCTCCCGCCTCAGCTGGAGAGGCGTTCCAATTGCCGTGCCAAGCCTCGAGGAGAATCCCGAGTTGTCCCTCGCAACTAGGCAGGAGTCCTGACGTGGCTGAACAAACACGTGGGTGGAAGGGCCATCCCCGTCGTAACTCGAGAATATACCCCAGGTTCCCGCCGCAACTCGAGAAAAACCATGAGACTTCCCCCTCGATGCGAGATGAGGCCCGATTCCACTGTACTCCGTGCAGAGCAATTCCGTCTTGCACATCACATATGAAAGGAGCCTTGATTTCCTTCATGGCACTCCAGAGAAACCCCAAGAACACTGTTTCAAGGATAGAGGGATCCTGAGGTCACTGTAGCAACACGAAAGAACTCTGTGGACCAAAAATCAACTCGAAAAGAGAGGTTAGTTCCTGGATTCGTCTCCAGAGGAATACCACCTTACCACAAGCACCTCAAGAGGAGGCTTCTCTCAGCTCTAGGTATGTGAGAGGGACCCTGAGTTTGCGGCCTCAAGTGGAATGGACACCGCGATGCCCTGACTCGAAATAAGGACGGATATCCCTGCAGTGACTGGAATGCAGGCTCGTCTTGCATCTCCCAAGACGAAAGGATGTCTGAATCCTCTGTGGAGACCACAGAGAAAAACCTAGTTCCCCACCTCATCGCGACCCGATGCCTCACATCCTTTGAAAACTCCAGAGGTACGCGGAGATCAGCGCCTCCAAAGGAGACGATGCCTGACTCCTCGTGAAACTTGATAGGAGACCCAGGATTCCTGTGGCACGTGGAAAGGGACTCTTGGTCTCCCGTCTCAGCTGGAGAGGCGTCCCAATTGCCCTGCAAAGCCTCGAGGAGAATCCCGAGTTGTCCCTCGCAACTAGGCAGGAGTCCTGACGTCGCTGAAGAAACACGTGGGTGGAAGGGCCATCCCCGTCGTAACTCGAGAATATACCCCAGGTTCCCGCCGCAACTCGAGAAAAACCATGAGACTTCCCCCTCGCCGCGAGATGAGGCCCGATTCCCCTGCACTGCGTGCAGAGCAATTCCGTGTTGCACATCACACATGAAAGGAGCCTTGATTTCCTTGATGGCACTCCAGAGAAACCCCAAGAACACTGTTTCAAGGCTAGAGGGATCCTGAGGTCACTGTAGCAACACGAAAGAGCTCCGTGGGCCAAAAATCAACTCGAGATGAGAGGTTAGTCCCTGGCTTCGACTCCAGAGGAATACCACCTTACCACAAGCACCTCAAGAGGAGGCTTCTCTCAGCTCTAGGTATGTGAGAGGGACCCTGAGTTTGCGGCCTCAAGTGGAATGGACACCGCGATGCCCTGACTCGAAATAAGGCCGGATATCCCTGCAGTGACTTGAATGCAGGCTCGTCTTGCATCTCCCAAGAAGAAAAGATGTCTGAATCCCCTGTGGAGACCACAGAGAAACACCTAGTTCCCCACCTCATCGCGACCGGAGGCCTCACATCCTTTGAAAACTCCAGAGGTACGCGGAGATCAGTGCCTCCAAAGGAGACGATGCCTGACTCCTCGTGAAACTTGATAGGAGTCCCAGGATTCTTGTGGCACGTGGAAAGGGACCCTTGGTCTCCCGCCTCAGCTGGAGAGGCATTCCAATTGCCGTGCCAAGCCTCGAGGAGAATCCCGAGTTGTCCCTCGCAACTAGGCAGGAGTCCTGACGTGGCTGAACAAACACGTGGGTGGAAGGGCCATCCCCGTCGTAACTCGAGAATATACCCCAGGTTCCCGCCGCAACTCGAGAAAAACCATGAGACTTCCCCCTCGATGCAAGATGAGGCCCGATTCCACTGTACTGCGTGCAGAGCAATTCCGTCTTGCACATCACATATGAAAGGAGCCTTGATTTCCTTCATGGCACTCCAGAGAAACCCCAAGAACACTGTTTCAAGGATAGAGGGATCCTGAGGTCACTGTAGCAACACGAAAGAACTCTGTGGACCAAAAATCAAGTCGAAAAGAGAGGTTAGTCCCTGGATTCGTCTCCAGAGGAATACCACCTTACCACAAGCACCTCAAGAGGAGGCTTCTCTCAGCTCTAGGTATGTGAGAGGGACCCTGAGTTTGCGGCCTCAAGTGGAATGGACTCCGCGATGCCCTGACTCGAAATAAGGACGGATATCCCTGCAGTGACTCGAATGCAGGCTCGTCTTGCATCTCCCAAGACGAAAGGATGTCTGAATCCCCTGTGGAGACCACAGAGAAACACCTAGTTCCCCACCTCATCGCGACCGGAGGCCTCACATCCTTTGAAAACTCCAGAGGTACGCGGAGATCAGTGCCTCCAAAGGAGACGATGCCTGACTCCTCGTGAAACTTGATAGGAGTCCCAGGATTCTTGTGGCACGTGGAAAGGGACCCTTGGTCTCCCGCCTCAGCTGGAGAGGCATTCCAATTGCCGTGCCAAGCCTCGAGGAGAATCCCGAGTTGTCCCTCGCAACTAGGCAGGAGTCCTGACGTGGCTGAACAAACACGTGGGTGGAAGGGCCATCCCCGTCGTAACTCGAGAATATACCCCAGGTTCCCGCCGCAACTCGAGAAAAACCATGAGACTTCCCCCTCGATGCAAGATGAGGCCCGATTCCACTGTACTGCGTGCAGAGCAATTCCGTCTTGCACATCACATATGAAAGGAGCCTTGATTTCCTTCATGGCACTCCAGAGAAACCCCAAGAACACTGTTTCAAGGATAGAGGGATCCTGAGGTCACTGTAGCAACACGAAAGAACTCTGTGGACCAAAAATCAAGTCGAAAAGAGAGGTTAGTCCCTGGATTCGTCTCCAGAGGAATACCACCTTACCACAAGCACCTCAAGAGGAGGCTTCTCTCAGCTCTAGGTATGTGAGAGGGACCCTGAGTTTGCGGCCTCAAGTGGAATGGACTCCGCGATGCCCTGACTCGAAATAAGGACGGATATCCCTGCAGTGACTGGAATGCAGGCTCGTCTTGCATCTCCCAAGACGAAAGGATGTCTGAATCCCCTGTGGAGACCACAGAGAAACACCTAGTTCCCCACCTCATCGCGACCGATAGCCTCACATCCTTTGAAAACTCCAGAGGTACGCGGAGATCAGCGCCTCCAAAGGAGACGATGCCTGACTCCTCGTGAAACTTGATAGGAGACCCAGGATTCCTGTGGCACGTGGAAAGGGACCCTTGGTCTCCCGTCTCAGCTGGAGAGGCGTCCCAATTGCCCTGCAAAGCCTCGAGGAGAATCCCGAGTTGTCCCTCGCAACTAGGCAGGAGTCCTGACGTCGCTGAAGAAACACGTGGGTGGAAGGGCCATCCCCGTCGTAACTCGAGAATATACCCCAGGTTCCCGCCGCAACTCGAGAAAAACCATGAGACTTCCCCCTCGATGCGAGATGAGGCCCGATTCCCCTGTACTGCGTGCAGAGCAATTCCGTCTTGCACATCACACATGAAAGGAGCCTTGATTTCCTTGATGGCACTCCAGAGAAACCCCAAGAACACTGTTTCAAGGATAGAGGGATCCTGAGGTCACTGTAGCAACACGAAAGAACTCTGTGGACCAAAAATCAAGTCGAAAAGAGAGGTTAGTCCCTGGATTCGTCTCCAGAGGTATACCACCTTACCACAAGCACCTCAAGAGGAGGCTTCTCTCAGCTCTAGGTATGTGAGAGGGACCCTGAGTTTGCGGCCTCAAGTGGAATGGACACCGCGATGCCCTGACTCGAAATAAGGCTGGATATCCCTGCAGTGACTTCAATGCAGGCTCGTCTTGCATTTCCCAGGACGAAAGGATGTCTGAATCCCCTGTGGAAAGCACAGAGAAAGACTTAGTTCCCCACCTCATCGCGACCGATAGCCTCACATCCTTTGAAAACTCCAGAGGTACGCGGAGATCAGTGCCTCCAAAGGAGACGATGCCTGACTCCTCGTGAAACTTGATAGGAGTCCCAGGATTCCTGTGGCACTTGGAAAGGGACACTTGGTCTCCCGCCTCAGCTGGAGAGGCGTCCCAATTGCCCTGCCAAGCCTCGAGGAGAATCCAGAGGTGTCCCTCGCAACTAGGCAGGAGTCCTGACGTCGCTGAAGAAACACGTGGGTGGAAGGGCCATCCCCGTCGTAACTCGAGAATATACCCAAGGTTCCCGCCGCAACTCGAGAAAAACCATGAGACTTCCCCCTCGCCGCGAGATGAGGCCCGATTCCCCTGCACTGCGTGCAGAGCAATTCCGTGTTGCACATCACACATGAAAGGAGCCTTGATTTCCTTGATGGCACTCCAGAGAAACCCCAAGAACTCTGTTTCAAGGCTAGAGGGATCCTGAGGTCACTGTAGCAACACGAAAGAGCTCCGTGGGCCAAAAATCAACTCGAGATGAGAAGTTAGTCCCTGGCTTCGACTCCAGAGGAATACCACCTTACCACAAGCACCTCAAGAGGAGGCTTCTCTCAGCTCTAGGTATGTGAGAGGGACCCTGAGTTTGCGACCTCAAGTGGAATGGACACCGCGATGCCCTGACTCGAAATAAGGCCGGATATCCCTGCAGTGACTTGAATGCAGGCTCGTCTTGCATCTCCCAAGAAGAAAGGATGTCTGAATCCCCTGTGGAGACCACAGAGAAACACCTAGTTCCCCACCTCATCGCGACCGGAGGCCTCACATCCTTTGAAAACTACAGAGGTACGCGGAGATCAGTGCCTCCAAAGGAGACGATGCCTGACTCCTCGTGAAACTTGATAGGAGTCCCAGGATTCTTGTGGCGCGTGGAAAGGGACCCTTGGTCTCCCGCCTCAGCTGGAGAGGCGTTCCAATTGCCGTGCCAAGCCTCGAGGAGAATCCCGAGTTGTCCCTCGCAACTAGGCAGGAGTCCTGACGTGGCTGAACAAACACGTGGGTGGAAGGGCCATCCCCGTTGTAACTCGAGAATATACCCCAGGTTCCCGCCGCAACTCGAGAAAAACCATGAGACTTCCCCCTCGATGCGAGATGAGGCCCGATTCCACTGTACTGCGTGCAGAGCAATTCCGTCTTGCACATCACATATGAAAGGAGCCTTGATTTCCTTCATGGCACTCCAGAGAAACCCCAAGAACACTGTTTCAAGGATAGAGGGATCCTGAGGTCACTGTAGCAACACGAAAGAACTCTGTGGACCAAAAATCAAGTCGAAAAGAGAGGTTAGTCCCTGGATTCGTCTCCAGAGGAATACCACCTTACCACAAGCACCTCAAGAGGAGGCTTCTCTCAGCTCTAGGTATGTGAGAGGGACCCTGAGTTTGCGGCCTCAAGTGGAATGGACACCGCGATGCCCTGACTCGAAATAAGGCTGGATATCCCTGCAGTGACTTCAATGCAGGCTCGTCTTGCATCTCCCAGGACAAAAGGATGTCTGAATCCCCTGTGGAAAGCACAGAGAAAGACTTAGTTCCCCACCTCATCGTGACCGATAGCCTCACATCCTTTGAAAAATCCAGAGGTACGCGGAGATCAGTGCCTCCAAAGGAGACGATGCCTGACTCCTCGTGAAACTTGATAGGAGTCCCAGGATTCCTGTGGCACTTGGAAAGGGACACTTGGTCTCCCGCCTCAGCTGGAGAGGCGTCCCAATTGCCCTGCCAAGCCTCGAGGAGAATCCAGAGGTGTCCCTCGCAACTAGGCAGGAGTCCTGACGTCGCTGAAGAAACACGTGGGTGGAAGGGCCATCCCCGTCGTAACTCGAGAATATACCCCAGGTTCCTGCCGCAACTCGAGAAAAACCATGAGACTTCCCCCTCGCCGCGAGATGAGGCCCGATTCCCCTGCACTGCGTGCAGAGCAATTCCGTGTTGCACATCACACATGAAAGGAGCCTTGATTTCCTTGATGGCACTCCAGAGAAACCCCAAGAACACTGTTTCAAGGCTAGAGGGATCCTGAGGTCACTGTAGCAACACGAAAGAGCTCCGTGGACCAAAAATCAACTCGAAAAGAGAGGTTAGTCCCTGGATTCGTCTCCAGAGGAATACCACCTTACCACAAGCACCTCAAGAGGAGGCTTCTCTCAGCTCTAGGTATGTGAGAGGGACCCTGAGTTTGCGGCCTCAAGTGGAATGGACACCGCGATGCCCTGACTCGAAATAAGGACGGATATCCCTGCAGTGACTGGAATGCAGGCTCGTCTTGCATCTCCCAAGACGAAAGGATGTCTGAATCCCCTGTGGAGACCACAGAGAAAGACCTAGTTCCCCACCTCATCGCGACCCGATGCCTCACATACTTTGAAAACTCCAGAGGTACGGGGAGATCAGCGCCTCCAAAGGAGACGATGCCTGACTCCTCGTGAAACTTGATAGGAGACCCAGGATTCCTGTTGCACGTGGAAAGGGACCCTTGGTCTCCCGTCTCAGCTGGAGAGGCGTCCCAATTGCCCTGCAAAGCCTCGAGGAGAATCCCGAGTTGTCCCTCGCAACTAGGCAGGAGTCCTGACGTCGCTGAAGAAACACGTGGGTGGAAGGGCCATCCCCGTCGTAACTCGAGAATATACCCCAGGTTCCCGCCGCAACTCGAGAAAAACCATGAGACTTCCCCCTCGCCGCGAGATGAGGCCCGATTCCCCTGCACTGCGTGCAGAGCAATTCCGTGTTGCACATCACACATGAAAGGAGCCTTGATTTCCTTGATGGCACTCCAGAGAAACCCCAAGAACACTGTTTCAAGGCTAGAGGGATCCTGAGGTCACTGTAGCAACACGAAAGAGCTCCGTGGGCCAAAAATCAACTCGAGATGAGAGGTTAGTCCCTGGCTTCGACTCCAGAGGAATACCACCTTACCACAAGCACCTCAAGAGGAGGCTTCTCTCAGCTCTAGGTATGTGAGAGGGACCCTCAGTTTGCGGCCTCAAGTGGAATGGACACCGCGATGCCCTGACTCGAAATAAGGCCGGATATCCCTGCAGTGACTTGAATGCAGGCTCGTCTTGCATCTCCCAAGAAGAAAGGATGTCTGAATCCCCTGTGGAGACCACAGAGAAACACCTAGTTCCCCACCTCATCGCGACCGGAGGCCTCACATCCTTTGAAAACTCCAGAGGTACGCGGAGATCAGTGCCTCCAAAGGAGACGATGCCTGACTCCTCGTGAAACTTGATAGGAGTCCCAGGATTCTTGTGGCACGTGGAAAGGGACCCTTGGTCTCCCGCCTCAGCTGGAGAGGCGTTCCAATTGCCGTGCCAAGCCTCGAGGAGAATCCCGAGTTGTCCCTGGCAACTAGGCAGGAGTCCTGACGTGGCTGAACAAACACGTGGGTGGAAGGGCCATCC
The DNA here is from genome assembly GCF_910594005.1 of Cervus elaphus. Classification (NCBI taxonomy): domain Eukaryota; kingdom Metazoa; phylum Chordata; class Mammalia; order Artiodactyla; family Cervidae; genus Cervus; species Cervus elaphus. The sequence goes on along the minus strand of NC_057834.1, from coordinate 6,001,042 downwards.
CCGTCGTAACTCGAGAATATACCCCAGGTTCCCGCCGCAACTCGAGAAAAACCATGAGACTTCCCCCTCGATGCGAGATGAGGCCCGATTCCACTGTACTGCGTGCAGAGCAATTCCGTCTTGCACATCACATATGAAAGGAGCCTTGATTTCCTTCATGGCACTCCAGAGAAACCCCAAGAACACTGTTTCAAGGATAGAGGGATCCTGAGGTCACTGTAGCAACACGAAAGAACTCTGTGGACCAAAAATCAAGTCGAAAAGAGAGGTTAGTCCCTGGATTCATCTCCAGAGGAATACCACCTTACCACAAGCACCTCAAGAGGAGGCTTCTCTCAGCTCTAGGTATGTGAGAGGGACCCTGAGTTTGCGGCCTCAAGTGGAATGGACACCGCGATGCCCTGACTCGAAATAAGGACGGATATCCCTGCAGTGACTGGAATGCAGGCTCGTCTTGCATCTCCCAAGACGAAAGGATGTCTGAATCCCCTGTGGAGACCACAGAGAAACACCTAGTTCCCCACCTCATCGCGACCCGATGCCTCACATCCTTTGAAAACTCCAGAGGTACGCGGAGATCAGCGCCTCCAAAGGAGACGATGCCTGACTCCTCGTGAAACTTGATAGGAGACCCAGGATTCCTGTGGCACGTGGAAAGGGACCCTTGGTCTCCCGTCTCAGCTGGAGAGGCGTCCCAATTGCACTGCAAAGCCTCGAGGAGAATCCCGAGTTGTCCCTCGCAACTAGGCAGGAGTCCTGACGTCGCTGAAGAAACACGTGGGTGGAAGGGCCATCCCCGTCGTAACTCGAGAATATACCCCAGGTTCCCGCCGCAACTCGAGAAAAACCATGAGACTTCCCCCTCGCCGCGAGATGAGGCCCGATTCCCCTGCACTGCGTGCAGAGCAATTCCGTGTTGCACATCACACATGAAAGGAGCCTTGATTTCCTTGATGGCACTCCAGAGAAACCCCAAGAACACTGTTTCAAGGCTAGAGGGATCCTGAGGTCACTGTAGCAACACGAAAGAGCTCCGTGGGCCAAAAATCAACTCGAGATGAGAGGTTAGTCCCTGGCTTCGACTCCAGAGGAATACCACCTTACCACAAGCACCTCAAGAGGAGGCTTCTCTCAGCTCTAGGTATGTGAGAGGGACCCTCAGTTTGCGGCCTCAAGTGGAATGGACACCGCGATGCCCTGACTCGAAATAAGGCCGGATATCCCTGCAGTGACTTGAATGCAGGCTCGTCTTGCATCTCCCAAGAAGAAAGGATGTCTGAATCCCCTGTGGAGACCACAGAGAAACACCTAGTTCCCCACCTCATCGCGACCGGAGGCCTCACATCCTTTGAAAACTCCAGAGGTACGCGGAGATCAGTGCCTCCAAAGGAGACGATGCCTGACTCCTCGTGAAACTTGATAGGAGTCCCAGGATTCTTGTGGCACGTGGAAAGGGACACTTGGTCTCCCGCCTCAGGTGGAGAGGCGTTCCAATTGCCGTGCCAAGCCTCGAGGAGAATCCCGAGTTGTCCCTCGCAACTAGGCAGGAGTCCTGACGTGGCTGAAGAAACACGTGTGTGGAAGGGCCATCCCCGTCGTAACTCGAGAATATACCCCAGGTTCCCGCCGCAACTCGAGAAAAACCATGAGACTTCCCCCTCGATGCGAGATGAGGCCCGATTCCACTGTACTGCGTGCAGAGCAGTTCCGTCTTGCACATCACATATGAAAGGAGCCTTGATTTCCTTGATGGCACTCCAGAGAAACCCCAAGAACACTGTTTCAAGAATAGAGGGATCCTGAGGTCACTGTAGCAACACGAAAGAACTCTGTGGACCAAAAATCAAGTCGAAAAGAGAGGTTAGTCCCTGGATTCGTCTCCAGAGGAATACCACCTTACCACAAGCACCTCAAGAGGAGGCTTCTCTCAGCTCTAGGTATGTGAGAGGGACCCTGAGTTTGCGGCCTCAAGTGGAATGGACACCGCGATGCCCTGACTCGAAATAAGGCTGGATATCCCTGCAGTGACTTCAATGCAGGCTCGTCTTGCATTTCCCAGGACGAAAGGATGTCTGAATCCCCTGTGGATAGCACAGAGAAAGACTTAGTTCCCCACCTCATCGCGACCGATAGCCTCACATCCTTTGAAAACTCCAGAGGTACGCGGAGATCAGTGCCTCCAAAGGAGACGATGCCTGACTCCTCGTGAAACTTGATAGGAGTCCCAGGATTCCTGTGGCACTTGGAAAGGGACACTTGGTCTCCCGCCTCAGCTGGAGAGGCGTCCCAATTGCCCTGCCAAGCCTCGAGGAGAATCCCGAGTTGTCCCTCGCAACTAGGCAGGAGTCCTGACGTCGCTGAAGAAACACGTGGGTGGAAGGGCCATCCCCGTCGTAACTCGAGAATATACCCCAGGTTCCCGCCGCAACTCGAGAAAAACCATGAGACTTCCCCCTCGCCGCGAGATGAGGCCCGATTCCCCTGCACTGCGTGCAGAGCAATTCCGTGTTGCACATCACACATGAAAGGAGCCTTGATTTCCTTGATGGCACTCCAGAGAAACCCCAAGAACACTGTTTCAAGGCTAGAGGGATCCTGAGGTCACTGTAGCAACACGAAAGAGCTCCGTGGGCCAAAAATCAACTCGAGATGAGAGGTTAGTCCCTGGCTTCGACTCCAGAGGAATACCACCTTACCACAAGCACCTCAAGAGGAGGCTTCTCTCAGCTCTAGGTATGTGAGAGGGACCCTCAGTTTGCGGCCTCAAGTGGAATGGACACCGCGATGCCCTGACTCGAAATAAGGCCGGATATCCCTGCAGTGACTTGAATGCAGGCTCGTCTTGCATCTCCCAAGAAGAAAGGATGTCTGAATCCCCTGTGGAGACCACAGAGAAACACCTAGTTCCCCACCTCATCGCGACCGGAGGCCTCACATCCTTTGAAAACTCCAGAGGTACGCGGAGATCAGTGCCTCCAAAGGAGACGATGCCTGACTCCTCGTGAAACTTGATAGGAGTCCCAGGATTCTTGTGGCACGTGGAAAGGGACCCTTGGTCTCCCGCCTCAGCTGGAGAGGCGTTCCAATTGCCCTGCCAAGCCTCGAGGAGAATCCCGAGTTGTCCCTCGCAACTAGGCAGGAGTCCTGACGTGGCTGAACAAACACGTGGGTGGAAGGGCCATCCCCGTCGTAACTCGAGAATATACCCCAGGTTCCCGCCGCAACTCGAGAAAAACCATGAGACTTCCCCCTCGATGCGAGATGAGGCCCGATTCCACTGTACTGCGTGCAGAGCAATTCCGTCTTGCACATCACATATGAAAGGAGCCTTGATTTCCTTCATGGCACTCCAGAGAAACCCCAAGAACACTGTTTCAAGGATAGAGGGATCCTGAGGTCACTGTAGCAACACGAAAGAACTCTGTGGACCAAAAATCAAGTCGAAAAGAGAGGTTAGTCCCTGGATTCGTCTCCAGAGGAATACCACCTTACCACAAGCACCTCAAGAGGAGGCTTCTCTCAGCTCTAGGTATGTGAGAGGGACCCTGAGTTTGCGGCCTCAAGTGGAATGGACACCGCGATGCCCTGACTCGAAATAAGGACGGATATCCCTGCAGTGACTGGAATGCAGGCTCGTCTTGCATCTCCCAAGACGAAAGGATGTCTGAATCCCCTGTGGAGACCACAGAGAAAGACCTAGTTCCCCACCTCATCGCGACCCGATGCCTCACATCCTTTGAAAACTCCAGAGGTACGCGGAGATCAGCGCCTCCAAAGGAGACGATGCCTGACTCCTCGTGAAACTTGATAGGAGACCCAGGATTCCTGTGGCACGTGGAAAGGGACCCTTGGTCTCCCGTCTCAGCTGGAGAGGCGTCCCAATTGCCCTGCAAAGCCTCGAGGAGAATCCCGAGTTGTCCCTCACAACTAGGCAGGAGTCCTGACGTCGCTGAAGAAACACGTGGGTGGAAGGGCCATCCCCGTCGTAACTCGAGAATATACCCCAGGTTCCCGCCGCAACTCGAGAAAAACCATGAGACTTCCCCCTCGCCGCGAGATGAGGCCCGATTCCCCTGCACTGCGTGCAGAGCAATTCCGTGTTGCACATCACACATGAAAGGAGCCTTGATTTCCTTGATGGCACTCCAGAGAAACCCCAAGAACACTGTTTCAAGGCTAGAGGGATCCTGAGGTCACTGTAGCAACACGAAAGAGCTCCGTGGGCCAAAAATCAACTCGAGATGAGAGGTTAGTCCCTGGCTTCGACTCCAGAGGAATACCACCTTACCACAAGCACCTCAAGAGGAGGCTTCTCTCAGCTCTAGGTATGTGAGAGGGACCCTGAGTTTGCGGCCTCAAGTGGAATGGACACCGCGATGCCCTGACTCGAAAAAAGGCCGGATATCCCTGCAGTGACTTGAATGCAGGCTCGTCTTGCATCTCCCAAGAAGAAAGGATGTCTGAATCCCCTGTGGAGACCACAGAGAAACACCTAGTTCCCCACCTCATCGCGACCGGAGGCCTCACATCCTTTGAAAACTCCAGAGGTACGCGGAGATCAGTGCCTCCAAAGGAGACGATGCCTGACTCCTCGTGAAACTTGATAGGAGTCCCAGGATTCTTGTGGCACGTGGAAAGGGACCCTTGGTCTCCCGCCTCAGCTGGAGAGGCGTTCCAATTGCCGTGCCAAGCCTCGAGGAGAATCCCGAGTTGTCCCTCGCAACTAGGCAGGAGTCCTGATGTGGCTGAACAAACACGTGGGTGGAAGGGCCATCCCCGTCGTAACTCGAGAATATACCCCAGGTTCCCGCCGCAACTCGAGAAAAACCATGAGACTTCCCCCTCGATGCGAGATGAGGCCCGATTCCACTGTACTGCGTGCAGAGCAATTCCGTCTTGCACATCACACATGAAAGGAGCCTTGATTTCCTTGATGGCACTCCAGAGAAACCCCAAGAACACTGTTTCAAGGCTAGAGGGATCCTGAGGTCACTGTAGCAACACGAAAGAACTCTGTGGACCAAAAATCAAGTCGAAAAGAGAGGTTAGTCCCTGGATTCGTCTCCAGAGGAATACCACCTTACCACAAGCACCTCAAGAGGAGGCTTCTCTCAGCTCTAGGTATGTGAGAGGGACCCTGAGTTTGCGGCCTCAAGTGGAATGGACACCGCGATGCCCTGACTCGAAATAAGGACGGATATCCCTGCAGTGACTGGAATGCAGGCTCGTCTTGCATCTCCCAAGACGAAAGGATGTCTGAATCCCCTGTGGAGACCACAGAGAAACACCTAGTTCCCCACCTCATCGCGACCCGATGCCTCACATCCTTTGAAAACTCCAGAGGTACGCGGAGATCAGCGCTTCCAAAGGAGACGATGCCTGACTCCTCGTGAAACTTGATAGGAGACCCAGGATTCCTGTGGCACGTGGAAAGGGACCCTTGGTCTCCCGTCTCAGCTGGAGAGGCGTCCCAATTGCCCTGCAAAGCCTCGAGGAGAATCCCGAGTTGTCCCTCGCAACTAGGCAGGAGTCCTGACGTCGCTGAACAAACACGTGTGTGGAAGGGCCATCCCCGTCGTAACTCGAGAATATACCCCAGGTTCCCGCCGCAACTCGAGAAAAACCATGAGACTTCCCCCTCGCCGCGAGATGAGGCCCGATTCCCCTGCACTGCGTGCAGAGCAATTCCGTGTTGCACATCACACATGAAAGGAGCCTTGATTTCCTTGATGGCACTCCAGAGAAACCCCAAGAACACTGTTTCAAGGCTAGAGGGATCCTGAGGTCACTGTAGCAACACGAAAGAGCTCCGTGGGCCAAAAATCAACTCGAGATGAGAGGTTAGTCCCTGGCTTCGACTCCAGAGGAATACCACCTTACCACAAGCACCTCAAGAGGAGGCTTCTCTCAGCTCTAGGTATGTGAGAGGGACCCTGAGTTTGCGGCCTCAAGTGGAATGGACACCGCGATGCCCTGACTCGAAATAAGGCCGGATATCCCTGCAGTGACTTGAATGCAGGCTCGTCTTGCATCTCCCAAGAAGAAAGGATGTCTGAATCCCCTGTGGAGACCACAGAGAAACACCTAGTTCCCAACCTCATCGCGACCGGAGGCCTCACATCCTTTGAAAATTCCAGAGGTACGCGGAGATCAGTGCCTCCAAAGGAGACGATGCCTGACTCCTCGTGAAACTTGATAGGAGTCCCAGGATTCTTGTGGCACGTGGAAAGGGACCCTTGGTCTCCCGCCTCAGCTGGAGAGGCGTTCCAATTGCCGTGCCAAGCCTCGAGGAGAATCCCGAGTTGTCCCTCGCAACTAGGCAGGAGTCCTGACGTGGCTGAACAAACACGTGGGTGGAAGGGCCATCCCCGTCGTAACTCGAGAATATACCCCAGGTTCCCGCCGCAACTCGAGAAAAACCATGAGACTTCCCCCTCGATGCGAGATGAGGCCCGATTCCTCTGTACTGCGTGCAGAGCAGTTCCGTCTTGCACATCACATATGAAAGGAGCCTTTATTTCCTTCATGGCACTCCAGAGAAACCCCAAGAACACTGTTTCAAGAATAGAGGGATCCTGAGGTCACTGTAGCAACACGAAAGAACTCTGTGGACCAAAAATCAAGTCGAAAAGAGAGGTTAGTCCCTGGATTCGTCTCCAGAGGAATACCACCTTACCACAAGCACCTCAAGAGGAGGCTTCTCTCAGCTCTAGGTATGTGAGAGGGACCCTGAGTTTGCGGCCTCAAGTGGAATGGACACCGCGATGCCCTGACTCGAAATAAGGACGGATATCCCTGCAGTGACTGGAATGCAGGCTCGTCTTGCATCTCCCAAGACGAAAGGATGTCTGAATCCCCTGTGGAGACCACAGAGAAACACCTAGTTCCCCACCTCATCGCGACCCGATGCCTCACATCCTTTGAAAACTCCAGAGGTACGCGGAGATCAGCGCTTCCAAAGGAGACGATGCCTGACTCCTCGTGAAACTTGATAGGAGACCCAGGATTCCTGTGGCACGTGGAAAGGGACCCTTGGTCTCCCGTCTCAGCTGGAGAGGCGTCCCAATTGCCCTGCAAAGCCTCGAGGAGAATCCCGAGTTGTCCCTCGCAACTAGGCAGGAGTCCTGACGTCGCTGAACAAACACGTGTGTGGAAGGGCCATCCCCGTCGTAACTCGAGAATATACCCCAGGTTCCCGCCGCAACTCGAGAAAAACCATGAGACTTCCCCCTCGCCGCGAGATGAGGCCCGATTCCCCTGCACTGCGTGCAGAGCAATTCCGTGTTGCACATCACACATGAAAGGAGCCTTGATTTCCTTGATGGCACTCCAGAGAAACCCCAAGAACACTGTTTCAAGAATAGAGGGATCCTGAGGTCACTGTAGCAACACGAAAGAACTCTGTGGACCAAAAATCAAGTCGAAAAGAGAGGTTAGTCCCTGGATTCGTCTCCAGAGGAATACCACCTTACCACAAGCACCTCAAGAGGAGGCTTCTCTCAGCTCTAGGTATGTGAGAGGGACCCTGAGTTTGCGGCCTCAAGTGGAATGGACACCGCGATGCCCTGACTCGAAATAAGGCTGGATATCCCTGCAGTGACTTCAATGCAGGCTCGTCTTGCATTTCCCAGGACGAAAGGATGTCTGAATCCCCTGTGGATAGCACAGAGAAAGACTTAGTTCCCCACCTCATCGCGACCGATAGCCTCACATCCTTTGAAAACTCCAGAGGTACGCGGAGATCAGTGCCTCCAAAGGAGACGATGCCTGACTCCTCGTGAAACTTGATAGGAGTCCCAGGATTCCTGTGGCACTTGGAAAGGGACACTTGGTCTCCCGCCTCAGCTGGAGAGGCGTCCCAATTGCCCTGCCAAGCCTCGAGGAGAATCCCGAGTTGTCCCTCGCAACTAGGCAGGAGTCCTGACGTCGCTGAAGAAACACGTGGGTGGAAGGGCCATCCCCGTCGTAACTCGAGAATATACCCCAGGTTCCCGCCGCAACTCGAGAAAAACCATGAGACTTCCCCCTCGCCGCGAGATGAGGCCCGATTCCCCTGCACTGCGTGCAGAGCAATTCCGTGTTGCACATCACACATGAAAGGAGCCTTGATTTCCTTGATGGCACTCCAGAGAAACCCCAAGAACACTGTTTCAAGGCTAGAGGGATCCTGAGGTCACTGTAGCAACACGAAAGAGCTCCGTGGGCCAAAAATCAACTCGAGATGAGAGGTTAGTCCCTGGCTTCGACTCCAGAGGAATACCACCTTACCACAAGCACCTCAAGAGGAGGCTTCTCTCAGCTCTAGGTATGTGAGAGGGACCCTCAGTTTGCGGCCTCAAGTGGAATGGACACCGCGATGCCCTGACTCGAAATAAGGCCGGATATCCCTGCAGTGACTTGAATGCAGGCTCGTCTTGCATCTCCCAAGAAGAAAGGATGTCTGAATCCCCTGTGGAGACCACAGAGAAACACCTAGTTCCCCACCTCATCGCGACCGGAGGCCTCACATCCTTTGAAAACTCCAGAGGTACGCGGAGATCAGTGCCTCCAAAGGAGACGATGCCTGACTCCTCGTGAAACTTGATAGGAGTCCCAGGATTCTTGTGGCACGTGGAAAGGGACCCTTGGTCTCCCGCCTCAGCTGGAGAGGCGTTCCAATTGCCCTGCCAAGCCTCGAGGAGAATCCCGAGTTGTCCCTCGCAACTAGGCAGGAGTCCTGACGTGGCTGAACAAACACGTGGGTGGAAGGGCCATCCCCGTCGTAACTCGAGAATATACCCCAGGTTCCCGCCGCAACTCGAGAAAAACCATGAGACTTCCCCCTCGATGCGAGATGAGGCCCGATTCCACTGTACTGCGTGCAGAGCAATTCCGTCTTGCACATCACATATGAAAGGAGCCTTGATTTCCTTCATGGCACTCCAGAGAAACCCCAAGAACACTGTTTCAAGGATAGAGGGATCCTGAGGTCACTGTAGCAACACGAAAGAACTCTGTGGACCAAAAATCAAGTCGAAAAGAGAGGTTAGTCCCTGGATTCGTCTCCAGAGGAATACCACCTTACCACAAGCACCTCAAGAGGAGGCTTCTCTCAGCTCTAGGTATGTGAGAGGGACCCTGAGTTTGCGGCCTCAAGTGGAATGGACACCGCGATGCCCTGACTCGAAATAAGGACGGATATCCCTGCAGTGACTGGAATGCAGGCTCGTCTTGCATCTCCCAAGACGAAAGGATGTCTGAATCCCCTGTGGAGACCACAGAGAAAGACCTAGTTCCCCACCTCATCGCGACCCGATGCCTCACATCCTTTGAAAACTCCAGAGGTACGCGGAGATCAGCGCCTCCAAAGGAGACGATGCCTGACTCCTCGTGAAACTTGATAGGAGACCCAGGATTCCTGTGGCACGTGGAAAGGGACCCTTGGTCTCCCGTCTCAGCTGGAGAGGCGTCCCAATTGCCCTGCAAAGCCTCGAGGAGAATCCCGAGTTGTCCCTCACAACTAGGCAGGAGTCCTGACGTCGCTGAAGAAACACGTGGGTGGAAGGGCCATCCCCGTCGTAACTCGAGAATATACCCCAGGTTCCCGCCGCAACTCGAGAAAAACCATGAGACTTCCCCCTCGCCGCGAGATGAGGCCCGATTCCCCTGCACTGCGTGCAGAGCAATTCCGTGTTGCACATCACACATGAAAGGAGCCTTGATTTCCTTGATGGCACTCCAGAGAAACCCCAAGAACACTGTTTCAAGGCTAGAGGGATCCTGAGGTCACTGTAGCAACACGAAAGAGCTCCGTGGGCCAAAAATCAACTCGAGATGAGAGGTTAGTCCCTGGCTTCGACTCCAGAGGAATACCACCTTACCACAAGCACCTCAAGAGGAGGCTTCTCTCAGCTCTAGGTATGTGAGAGGGACCCTGAGTTTGCGGCCTCAAGTGGAATGGACACCGCGATGCCCTGACTCGAAATAAGGCCGGATATCCCTGCAGTGACTTGAATGCAGGCTCGTCTTGCATCTCCCAAGAAGAAAGGATGTCTGAATCCCCTGTGGAGACCACAGAGAAACACCTAGTTCCCCACCTCATCGCGACCGGAGGCCTCACATCCTTTGAAAACTCCAGAGGTACGCGGAGATCAGTGCCTCCAAAGGAGACGATGCCTGACTCCTCGTGAAACTTGATAGGAGTCCCAGGATTCTTGTGGCACGTGGAAAGGGACCCTTGGTCTCCCGCCTCAGCTGGAGAGGCGTTCCAATTGCCGTGCCAAGCCTCGAGGAGAATCCCGAGTTGTCCCTCGCAACTAGGCAGGAGTCCTGATGTGGCTGAACAAACACGTGGGTGGAAGGGCCATCCCCGTCGTAACTCGAGAATATACCCCAGGTTCCCGCCGCAACTCGAGAAAAACCATGAGACTTCCCCCTCGATGCGAGATGAGGCCCGATTCCACTGTACTGCGTGCAGAGCAATTCCGTCTTGCACATCACACATGAAAGGAGCCTTGATTTCCTTGATGGCACTCCAGAGAAACCCCAAGAACACTGTTTCAAGGCTAGAGGGATCCTGAGGTCACTGTAGCAACACGAAAGAACTCTGTGGACCAAAAATCAAGTCGAAAAGAGAGGTTAGTCCCTGGATTCGTCTCCAGAGGAATACCACCTTACCACAAGCACCTCAAGAGGAGGCTTCTCTCAGCTCTAGGTATGTGAGAGGGACCCTGAGTTTGCGGCCTCAAGTGGAATGGACACCGCGATGCCCTGACTCGAAATAAGGACGGATATCCCTGCAGTGACTGGAATGCAGGCTCGTCTTGCATCTCCCAAGACGAAAGGATGTCTGAATCCCCTGTGGAGACCACAGAGAAACACCTAGTTCCCCACCTCATCGCGACCCGATGCCTCACATCCTTTGAAAACTCCAGAGGTACGCGGAGATCAGCGCTTCCAAAGGAGACGATGCCTGACTCCTCGTGAAACTTGATAGGAGACCCAGGATTCCTGTGGCACGTGGAAAGGGACCCTTGGTCTCCCGTCTCAGCTGGAGAGGCGTCCCAATTGCCCTGCAAAGCCTCGAGGAGAATCCCGAGTTGTCCCTCGCAACTAGGCAGGAGTCCTGACGTCGCTGAACAAACACGTGTGTGGAAGGGCCATCCCCGTCGTAACTCGAGAATATACCCCAGGTTCCCGCCGCAACTCGAGAAAAACCATGAGACTTCCCCCTCGCCGCGAGATGAGGCCCGATTCCCCTGCACTGCGTGCAGAGCAATTCCGTGTTGCACATCACACATGAAAGGAGCCTTGATTTCCTTGATGGCACTCCAGAGAAACCCCAAGAACACTGTTTCAAGGCTAGAGGGATCCTGAGGTCACTGTAGCAACACGAAAGAGCTCCGTGGGCCAAAAATCAACTCGAGATGAGAGGTTAGTCCCTGGCTTCGACTCCAGAGGAATACCACCTTACCACAAGCACCTCAAGAGGAGGCTTCTCTCAGCTCTAGGTATGTGAGAGGGACCCTGAGTTTGCGGCCTCAAGTGGAATGGACACCGCGATGCCCTGACTCGAAATAAGGCCGGATATCCCTGCAGTGACTTGAATGCAGGCTCGTCTTGCATCTCCCAAGAAGAAAGGATGTCTGAATCCCCTGTGGAGACCACAGAGAAACACCTAGTTCCCAACCTCATCGCGACCGGAGGCCTCACATCCTTTGAAAATTCCAGAGGTACGCGGAGATCAGTGCCTCCAAAGGAGACGATGCCTGACTCCTCGTGAAACTTGATAGGAGTCCCAGGATTCTTGTGGCACGTGGAAAGGGACCCTTGGTCTCCCGCCTCAGCTGGAGAGGCGTTCCAATTGCCGTGCCAAGCCTCGAGGAGAATCCCGAGTTGTCCCTCGCAACTAGGCAGGAGTCCTGACGTGGCTGAACAAACACGTGGGTGGAAGGGCCATCCCCGTCGTAACTCGAGAATATACCCCAGGTTCCCGCCGCAACTCGAGAAAAACCATGAGACTTCCCCCTCGATGCGAGATGAGGCCCGATTCCTCTGTACTGCGTGCAGAGCAGTTCCGTCTTGCACATCACATATGAAAGGAGCCTTTATTTCCTTCATGGCACTCCAGAGAAACCCCAAGAACACTGTTTCAAGAATAGAGGGATCCTGAGGTCACTGTAGCAACACGAAAGAACTCTGTGGACCAAAAATCAAGTCGAAAAGAGAGGTTAGTCCCTGGATTCGTCTCCAGAGGAATACCACCTTACCACAAGCACCTCAAGAGGAGGCTTCTCTCAGCTCTAGGTATGTGAGAGGGACCCTGAGTTTGCGGCCTCAAGTGGAATGGACACCGCGATGCCCTGACTCGAAATAAGGACGGATATCCCTGCAGTGACTGGAATGCAGGCTCGTCTTGCATCTCCCAAGACGAAAGGATGTCTGAATCCCCTGTGGAGACCACAGAGAAACACCTAGTTCCCCACCTCATCGCGACCCGATGCCTCACATCCTTTGAAAACTCCAGAGGTACGCGGAGATCAGCGCTTCCAAAGGAGACGATGCCTGACTCCTCGTGAAACTTGATAGGAGACCCAGGATTCCTGTGGCACGTGGAAAGGGACCCTTGGTCTCCCGTCTCAGCTGGAGAGGCGTCCCAATTGCCCTGCAAAGCCTCGAGGAGAATCCCGAGTTGTCCCTCGCAACTAGGCAGGAGTCCTGACGTCGCTGAACAAACACGTGTGTGGAAGGGCCATCCCCGTCGTAACTCGAGAATATACCCCAGGTTCCCGCCGCAACTCGAGAAAAACCATGAGACTTCCCCCTCGCCGCGAGATGAGGCCCGATTCCCCTGCACTGCGTGCAGAGCAATTCCGTGTTGCACATCACACATGAAAGGAGCCTTGATTTCCTTGATGGCACTCCAGAGAAACCCCAAGAACACTGTTTCAAGGCTAGAGGGATCCTGAGGTCACTGTAGCAACACGAAAGAGCTCCGTGGGCCAAAAATCAACTCGAGATGAGAGGTTAGTCCCTGGCTTCGACTCCAGAGGAATACCACCTTACCACAAGCACCTCAAGAGGAGGCTTCTCTCAGCTCTAGGTATGTGAGAGGGACCCTGAGTTTGCGGCCTCAAGTGGAATGGACACCGCGATGCCCTGACTCGAAATAAGGCCGGATATCCCTGCAGTGACTTGAATGCAGGCTCGTCTTGCATCTCTCAAGAAGAAAGGATGTCTGAATCCCCTGTGGAGACCACAGAGAAACACCTAGTTCCCAACCTCATCGCGACCGGAGGCCTCACATCCTTTGAAAATTCCAGAGGTACGCGGAGATCAGTGCCTCCAAAGGAGACGATGCCTGACTCCTCGTGAAACTTGATAGGAGTCCCAGGATTCTTGTGGCACGTGGAAAGGGACCCTTGGTCTCCCGCCTCAGCTGGAGAGGCGTTCCAATTGCCGTGCCAAGCCTCGAGGAGAATCCCGAGTTGTCCCTCGCAACTAGGCAGGAGTCCTGACGTGGCTGAACAAACACGTGGGTGGAAGGGCCATCCCCGTCGTAACTCGAGAATATACCCCAGGTTCCCGCCGCAACTCGAGAAAAACCATGAGACTTCCCCCTCGATGCGAGATGAGGCCCGATTCCTCTGTACTGCGTGCAGAGCAGTTCCGTCTTGCACATCACATATGAAAGGAGCCTTTATTTCCTTCATGGCACTCCAGAGAAACCCCAAGAACACTGTTTCAAGAATAGAGGGATCCTGAGGTCACTGTAGCAACACGAAAGAACTCTGTGGACCAAAAATCAAGTCGAAAAGAGAGGTTAGTCCCTGGATTCGTCTCCAGAGGAATACCACCTTACCACAAGCACCTCAAGAGGAGGCTTCTCTCAGCTCTAGGTATGTGAGAGGGACCCTGAGTTTGCGGCCTCAAGTGGAATGGACACCGCGATGCCCTGACTCGAAATAAGGCTGGATATCCCTGCAGTGACTTCAATGCAGGCTCGTCTTGCATTTCCCAGGACGAAAGGATGTCTGAATCCCCTGTGGATAGCACAGAGAAAGACTTAGTTCCCCACCTCATCGCGACCGATAGCCTCACATCCTTTGAAAACTCCAGAGGTACGCGGAGATCAGTGCCTCCAAAGGAGACGATGCCTGACTCCTCGTGAAACTTGATAGGAGTCCCAGGATTCCTGTGGCACTTGGAAAGGGACACTTGGTCTCCCGCCTCAGCTGGAGAGGCGTCCCAATTGCCCTGCCAAGCCTCGAGGAGAATCCAGAGTTGTCCCTCGCAACTAGGCAGGAGTACTGACGTCGCTGAAGAAACACGTGGGTGGAAGGGCCATCCCCGTCGTAACTCGAGAATATACCCCAGGTTCCCGCCGCAACTCGAGAAAAACCATGAGACTTCCCCCTCGCCGCGAGATGAGGCCCGATTCCCCTGCACTGCGTGCAGAGCAATTCTGTCTTGCACATCACACATGAAAGGAGCCTTGATTTCCTTGATGGCACTCCAGAGAAACCCCAAGAACACTGTTTCAAGGCTAGAGGGATCCTGAGGTCACTGTAGCAACACGAAAGAGCTCCGTGGGCCAAAAATCAACTCGAGATGAGAGGTTAGTCCCTGGCTTCGACTCCAGAGGAATACCACCTTACCACAAGCACCTCAAGAGGAGGCTTCTCTCAGCTCTAGGTATGTGAGAGGGACCCTGAGTTTGCGGCCTCAAGTGGAATGGACACCGCGATGCCCTGACTCGAAATAAGGCCGGATATCCCTGCAGTGACTTGAATGCAGGCTCGTCTTGCATCTCCCAAGAAGAAACGATGTCTGAATCCCCTGTGGAGACCACAGAGAAACACCTAGTTCCCCACCTCATCGCGACCGGAGGCCTCACATTCTTTGAAAACTCCAGAGGTACGCGGAGATCAGTGCCTCCAAAGGAGACGATGCCTGACTCCTCGTGAAACTTGATAGGAGTCCCAGGACTCTTGTGGCACGTGGAAAGGGACCCTTGGTCTCCCGCCTCAGCTGGAGAGGCGTTCCAATTGCCGTGCCAAGCCTCGAGGAGAATCCCGAGTTGTGTCTCGCAACTAGACAGGAGTCCTGATGTGGCTGAACAAACACGTGGGTGGAAGGGCCATCCCCGTTGTAACTCGAGAATATACCCCAGGTTCCCGCCGCAACTCGAGAAAAACCATGAGACTTCCCCCTCGATGCAAGATGAGGCCCGATTCCCCTGTACTGCGTGCAGAGCAATTCCGTCTTGCACATCACACATGAAAGGAGCCTTGATTTCCTTCATGGCACTCCAGAGAAACCCCAAGAACACTGTTTCAAGGATAGAGGGATCCTGAGGTCACTGTAGCAACACGAAAGAACTCTGTGGACCAAAAATCAAGTCGAAAAGAGAGGTTAGTCCCTGGATTCGTCTCCAGAGGAATACCACCTTACCACAAGCACCTCAAGAGGAGGCTTCTCTCAGCTCTAGGTATGTGAGAGGGACCCTGAGTTTGCGGCCTCAAGTGGAATGGACACCGCGATGCCCTGACTCGAAATAAGGACGGATATCCCTGCAGTGACTGGAATGCAGGCTCGTCTTGCATCTCCCAAGACGAAAGGATGTCTGAATCCCCTGTGGAGACCACAGAGAAACACCTAGTTCCCCACCTCATCGCGACCCGATGCCTCACATTCTTTGAAAACTCCAGAGGTACGCGGAGATCAGCGCCTCCAAAGGAGACGATGCCTGACTCCTCGTGAAACTTGATAGGAGACATAGGATTCCTGTGGCACGTGGAAAGGGACCCTTGGTCTCCCGTCTCAGCTGGAGAGGCGTCCCAATTGCCCTGCAAAGCCTCGAGGAGAATCCCGAGTTGTCCCTCGCAACTAGGCAGGAGTCCTGACGTGGCTGAACAAACACGTGGGTGGAAGGGCCATCCCCGTCGTAACTCGAGAATATACCCCAGGTTCCCGCCGCAACTCGAGAAAAACCATGAGACTTCCCCCTCGATGCGAGATGAGGCCCGATTCCCCTGTACTGCGTGCAGAGCAATTCCGTCTTGCACATCACACATGAAAGGAGCCTTGATTTCCTTCATGGCACTCCAGAGAAACCCCAAGAACACTGTTTCAAGGATAGAGGGATCCTGAGGTCACTGTAGCAACACGAAAGAATTCTGTGGACCAAAAATCAAGTCGAAAAGAGAGGTTAGTCCCTGGATTCGTCTCCAGAGGAATACCACCTTACCACAAGCACCTCAAGAGGAGGCTTCTCTCAGCTCTAGGTATGTGAGAGGGACCCTGAGTTTGCGGCCTCAAGTGGAATGGACACCGCGATGCCCTGACTCGAAATAAGGACGGATATCCCTGCAGTGACTGGAATGCAGGCTCGTCTTGCATCTCCCAAGACGAAAGGATGTCTGAATCCCCTGTGGAGACCACAGAGAAAGACCTAGTTCCCCACCTCATCGCGACCCGATGCCTCACATCCTTTGAAAACTCCAGAGGTACGCGGAGATCAGCGCCTCCAAAGGAGACGATGCCTGACTCCTCGTGAAACTTGATAGGAGACCCAGGATTCCTGTGGCACGTGGAAAGGGACCCTTGGTCTCCCGCCTCAGCTGGAGAGGCGTCCCAATTGCCCTGCAAAGCCTCGAGGAGAATCCCGAGTTGTCCCTCGCAACTAGGCAGGAGTCCTGACGTCGCTGAAGAAACACGTGGGTGGAAGGGCCATCCCCGTCGTAACTCGAGAATATACCCCAGGTTCCCGCCGCAACTCGAGAAAAACCATGAGACTTCCCCCTCGCCGCGAGATGAGGCCCGATTCCCCTGCACTGCGTGCAGAGCAATTCCGTGTTGCACATCACACATGAAAGGAGCCTTGATTTCCTTGATGGCACTCCAGAGAAACCCCAAGAACACTGTTTCAAGGCTAGAGGGATCCTGAGGTCACTGTAGCAACACGAAAGAGCTCCGTGGGCCAAAAATCAACTCGAGATGAGAGGTTAGTCCCTGGCTTCGACTCCAGAGGAATACCACCTTACCACAAGCACCTCAAGAGGAGGCTTCTCTCAGCTCTAGGTATGTGAGAGGGACCCTGAGTTTGCGGCCTCAAGTGGAATGGACACCGCGATGCCCTGACTCGAAATAAGGCCGGATATCCCTGCAGTGACTGGAATGCAGGCTCGTCTTGCATCTCCCAAGAAGAAAGGATGTCTGAATCCCCTGTGGAGACCACAGAGAAACACCTAGTTCCCCACCTCATCGCGACGGGGGCCTCACATCCTTTGAAAACTCCAGAGGTACGCGGAGATCAGTGCCTCCAAAGGAGATGATGCCTGACTCCTCGTGAAACTTGATAGGAGTCCCAGGATTCTTGTGGCACGTGGAAAGGGACCCTTGGTCTCCCGCCTCAGCTGGAGAGGCGTTCCAATTGCCGTGCCAACCCTCGAGGAGAATCCCGAGTTGTCCCTCGCAACTAGGCAGGAGTCCTGACGTGGCTGAACAAACACGTGGGTGGAAGGGCCATCCCCGTTGTAACTCGAGAATATACCCCAGGTTCCCGCCGCAACTCGAGAAAAACCATGAGACTTCCCCCTCGATTCGAGATGAGGCCCGATTCCCCTGTACTGCGTGCAGAGCAATTCCGTCTTGCACATCACACATGAAAGGAGCCTTGATTTCCTTGATGGCACTCCAGAGAAACCCCAAGAACACTGTTTCAAGGATAGAGGGATCCTGAGGTCACTGTAGCAACACGAAAGAACTCTGTGGACCAAAAATCAAGTCGAAAAGAGAGGTTAGTCCCTGGATTCGTCTCCAGAGGTATACCACCTTACCACAAGCACCTCAAGAGGAGGCTTCTCTCAGCTCTAGGTATGTGAGAGGGACCCTGAGTTTGCGGCCTCAAGTGGAATGGACACCGCGATGCCCTGACTCGAAATAAGGCTGGATATCCCTGCAGTGACTTCAATGCAGGCTCGTCTTGCATTTCCCAGGACGAAAGGATGTCTGAATCCCCTGTGGATAGCACAGAGAAAGACTTAGTTCCCCACCTCATCGCGACCGATAGCCTCACATCCTTTGAAAAATCCAGAGGTACGCGGAGATCAGTGCCTCCAAAGGAGACGATGCCTGACTCCTCGTGAAACTTGATAGGAGTCCCAGGATTCCTGTGGCACTTGGAAAGGGACACTTGGTCTCCCGCCTCAGCTGGAGAGGCGTCCCAATTGCCCTGCCAAGCCTCGAGGAGAATCCAGAGTTGTCCCTCGCAACTAGGCAGGAGTCCTGACGTCGCTGAAGAAACACGTGGGTGGAAGGGCCATCCCCGTCGTAACTCGAGAATATACCCCAGGTTCCCGCCGCAACTCGAGAAAAACCATGAGACTTCCCCCTCGCCGCGAGATGAGGCCCGATTCCCCTGCATTGCGTGCAGAGCAATTCCGTGTTGCACATCACACATGAAAGGAGCCTTGATTTCCTTGATGGCACTCCAGAGAAACCCCAAGAACACTGTTTCAAGGCTAGAGGGATCCTGAGGTCACTGTAGCAACACGAAAGAGCTCCGTGGGCCAAAAATCAACTCGAGATGAGAGGTTAGTCCCTGGCTTCGACTCCAGAGGAATACCACCTTACCACAAGCACCTCAAGAGGAGGCTTCTCTCAGCTCTAGGTATGTGAGAGGGACCCTGAGTTTGCGGCCTCAAGTGGAATGGACACCGCGATGCCCTGACTCGAAATAAGGCCGGATATCCCTGCAGTGACTGGAATGCAGGCTCGTCTTGCATCTCCCAAGAAGAAAGGATGTCTGAATCCCCTGTGGAGACCACAGAGAAACACCTAGTTCCCCACCTCATCGCGACCGGAGGCCTCACATCCTTTGAAAACTCCAGAGGTACGCGGAGATCAGTGCCTCCAAAGGAGACGATGCCTGACTCCTCGTGAAACTTGATAGGAGTCCCAGGATTCTTGTGGCACGTGGAAAGGGACCCTTGGTCTCCCGCCTCAGCTGGAGAGGCGTTCCAATTGCCGTGCCAAGCCTCGAGGAGAATCCCGAGTTGTCCCTCGCAACTAGGCAGGAGTCCTGACGTGGCTGAACAAACACGTGGGTGGAAGGGCCATCCCCGTCGTAACTCGAGAATATACCCCAGGTTCCCGCCGCAACTCGAGAAAAACCATGAGACTTCCCCCTCGAAGCGAGATGAGGCCCGATTCCACTGTACTGCGTGCAGAGCAATTCCGTCTTGCACATCACATATGAAAGGAGCCTTGATTTCCTTCATGGCACTCCAGAGAAACCCCAAGAACACTGTTTCAAGAATAGAGGGATCCTGAGGTCACTGTAGCAACACGAAAGAACTCTGTGGACCAAAAATCAAGTCGAAAAGAGAGGTTAGTCCCTGGATTCATCTCCAGAGGAATACCACCTTACCACAAGCACCTCAAGAGGAGGCTTCTCTCAGCTCTAGGTATGTGAGAGGGACCCTGAGTTTGCGGCCTCAAGTGGAATGGACACCGCGATGCCCTGACTCGAAATAAGGCTGGATATCCCTGCAGTGACTTCAATGCAGGCTCGTCTTGCATTTCCCAGGACGAAAGGATGTCTGAATCCCCTGTGGATAGCACAGAGAAAGACTTAGTTCCCCACCTCATCGCGACCGATATCCTCACATCCTTTGAAAACTCCAGAGGTACGCGGAGATCAGTGCCTCCAAAGGAGACGATGCCTGACTCCTCGTGAAACTTGATAGGAGTCCCAGGATTTATGTGGCACTTGGAAAGGGACACTTGGTCTCCCGCCTGAGCTGGAGAGGCGTCCCAATTGCCCTGCCAAGCCTCGAGGAGAATCCAGAGTTGTCCCTCGCAACTAGGCAGGAGTCCTGACGTCGCTGAAGAAACACGTGGGTGGAAGGGCCATCCCCGTCGTAACTCGAGAATATACCCCAGGTTCCCGCCGCAACTCGAGAAAAACCATGAGACTTCCCCCTCGCCGCGAGATGAGGCCCGATTCCCCTGCACTGCGTGCAGAGCAATTCCGTGTTGCACATCACACATGAAAGGAGCCTTGATTTCCTTGATGGCACTCCAGAGAAACCCCAAGAACACTGTTTCAAGGCTAGAGGGATCCTGAGGTCCCTGTAGCAACACGAAAGAGCTCCGTGGGCCAAAAATCAACTCGAGATGAGAGGTTAGTCCCTGGCTTCGACTCCAGAGGAATACCACCTTACCACAAGCACCTCAAGAGGAGACTTCACTCAGCTCTAGGTATGTGAGAGGGACCCTGAGTTTACGGCCTCAAGTGGAATGGACACCGCGATGCCCTGACGCGAAATAAGGCTGGATATCCCTGCAGTGACTTGAATGCAGGCTCGTCTTGCATCTCCCAAGATGAAAGGATGTCTGAATCCCCTGTGGAGACCACAGAGAAAGACCTAGTTCCCCACCTCATCGCGACCGGAGGCCTCACATCCTTTGAAAACTCCAGAGGTACGCGGAGATCAGAGCCTCCAAAGGAGACGATGCCTGACTCCTCGTGAAACTTGATAGGAGTCCCAGGATTCCTGTGGCACGTGGAAAGGGACCCTTGGTCTCCCGTCTCAGCTGGAGAGGCGTCCCAATTGCCCTGCAAAGCCTCGAGGAGAATCCCGAGTTGTCCCTCGCAACTAGGCAGGAGTCCTGACATGGCTGAACACACACGTGTGTGGAAGGGCCATCCCCGTCGTAACTCGAGAATATACCCCAGGTTCCCGCCGCAACTCGAGAAAAACCATGAGACTTCCCCCTCGCCGCGAGATGAGGCCCGATTCCCCTGCACTGCGTGCAGAGCAATTCCGTGTTGCACATCACACATGAAAGGAGCCTTGATTTCCTTGATGGCACTCCAGAGAAACCCCAAGAACACTGTTTCAAGGCTAGAGGGATCCTGAAGTAACTGTAGCAACACGAAAGAGCTCCGTGGACCAAGAATCAACACGAGATGAGAGGTTAGTCCCTGGCTTCGACTCCTGAGGAATACCACCTTACCACAAGCACCTCAAGAGGAGGCTTCTCTCAGCTCTAGGTATGTGAGAGGGACCCTGAGTTTGCGGCCTCAAATGGAATGGACACCGCGATGCCCTGACTCGAAATAAGGCCGGATATCCCTGCAGTGACTTCAATGCAGGCTCGTCTTGCATCTCCCAGGACGAAAGGATGTCTGAATCCCCTGTGGAAAGCACAGAGATAGAATTAGTTCCCCACCTCATCGCGACCGATAGCCTCACATCCTTTGAAAACTCCAGAGGTACGCGGAGATCAGTGCCTCCAAAGGAGACGATGCCTGACTCCTCGTGAAACTTGATAGGAGACCCAGGATACCTGTGGCACTTGGAAAGGGACACTTGGTCTCCCGCCTCAGCTGGAGAGGCGTCCCAATTGCCCTGCCAAGCCTCGAGGAGAATCCAGAGTTGTTCCTCGCAACTAGGCAGGAGTCCTGACGTCGCTGAAGAAACACGTGGGTGGAAGGGCCATCCCCGTCGTAACTCGAGAATATACCCCAGGTTCCCGCCGCAACTCGAGAAAAACCATGAGACTTCCCCCTCGCCGCGAGATGAGGCCCGATTCCCCTGCACTGCGTGCCGAGCAATTCTGTGTTGCACATCACACATGAAAGGAGCCTTGATTTCCTTGATGGCACTCCAGAGAAACCCCAAGAACACTGTTTCAAGGATAGAGGGATCCTGAGGTCACTGTAGCAACACGAAAGAACTCTGTGGACCAAAAATCAACTCGAAAAGAGAGGTTAGTCCCTGGATTCGTCTCCAGAGGAATACCACCTTACCACAAGCACCTCAAGAGGAGGCTTCTCTCAGCTCTAGGTATGTGAGAGGGACCCTGAGTTTGCGGCCTCAAGTGGAATGGACACCGCGATGCCCTGACTCGAAATAAGGCCGGTTATCCCTGCAGTGACTTCAATGCAGGCTCGTCTTGCATCTCCCAGGACGAAAGGATGTCTGAATCCCCTGTGGAAAGCACAGAGAAAGACTTAGTTCCCCACCTCATCGCGACCGATAGCCTCACATCCTTTGAAAACACCAGAGGTACGCGGAGATCAGTGCCTCCAAAGGAGACGATGCCTGACTCCTCGTGAAACTTGATAGGAGTCCCAGGATTCCTGTGGCACGTGGAAAGGGACACTTGGTCTCCCGCCTCAGCTGGAGAGGCGTCCCAATTGCCCTGCAAAGCCTCTAGGAGAATCCCGAGTTGTCCCTCGCAACTAGGCAGGAGTCCTGACGTCGCTGAAGAAACACGTGTGTGGAAGGGCCATCCGCGTCGTAACTCGAGAATATACCCCAGGTTCCCGCCGCAACTCGAGAAAAACCATGAGTCTTCCCCCTCGCCGCGTGATGAGGCCCGATTACCCAGCACTGCGTGCAGAGCAATTCCGTGTTGCACATCACACATGAAAGGAGCCTTGATTTCCTTGATGGCACTCCAGAGAAACCCCAAGAACACTGTTTCAAGGCTAGAGGGATCCTGAGGTCACTGTAGCAACACGAAAGAGCTCCGTGGACCAAGAATCAACACGAGATGAGAGGTTAGTCCCTGGCTTCGACTCCAGAGGAATACCACCTTTCCACAAGCACCTCAAGAGGAGGCTTCTCTCAGCTCTAGGTATGTGAGAGGGATCCTGAGTTTGCAGCCTCAAGTGGAATGGACACCGCGATGCCCTGACTCGAAATAAGGCCGGATATCCCTGCAGTGACTTGAATGCAGGCTCGTCTTGCATCTCCCAAGAAGAAAGGATGTCTGAATCCCCTGTGGAGACCACAGAGAAAGATCTAGTTCCCCACCTCATCGCGACCGGAGGCCTCACATCCTTTGAAAACTCCAGAGGTAAGCGGAGATCAGTCCTTCCAAAGGAGACGATGCCTGACTCCTCGTGAAACTTGATAGGAGTCCCAGGATTCTTGTGTCACGTGGAAAGAGACCCTTGGTCTCCCGCCTCAGCTGGAGAGGCGTTCCAATTGCCCTGCCAAGCCTCGAGGAGAATCCCGAGTTGTCCCTCGCAACTAGGCAGGAGTCCTGACGTGGCTGAACAAACACGTGTGTGGAAGGGCCATCCCCGTCGTAACTCGAGAATATACCCCAGGTTCCCGCCGCAACTCGAGAAAAACCATGAGACTTCCCCCTCGATGGGAGATGAGGCCCGATTCCCCTGTACTGCGTGCAGAGCAATTCCGTCTTGCACATCACACATGAAAGGAGCCTTGATTTCCTTGATGGCACTCCAGAGAAACCCCAAGAACACTGTTTCAAGGATAGAGGGATCCTGAGGTCACTGTAGCAACACGAAAGAACTCTGTGGACCAAAAATCAACTCGAAAAGAGAGGTTAGTCCCTGGCTTCGACTCCAGAGGAATACCACCTTACCACAAGCACCTCAAGAGGAGGCTTCTCTCAGCTCTAGGTATGTGAGAGGGACCCTGAGTTTGCGGCCTAAAGTGGAATGGACACCGCGATGCCCTGACTCGAAATAAGGCCGGATATCCCTGCAGTGACTGGAATGCAGGCTCGTCTTGCATCTCCCAAGACGAAAGGGTGTCTGAATCCCCTGTGGAGACCACAGAGAAAGACCTAGTTCCACACTTCATCGCGACCGGAGGCCACACATCCTTTGAAAACTCCAGAGGTATGCGGAGATCAGTGCCTCCAAAGGAGACGATGCCTGACTCCTCGTGAAAATTGATAGGAGTCCCAGGATTCTTGTGGCACGTGGAAAGGGACCCTTGGTCTCCGGCCTCAGCTGGAGAGGCGTTCCAATTGCCCTGCCAAGCCTCGAGGAGAATCCCGAGTTGTCCCTCGCAACTAGGCAGGAGTCCTGACGTGGCTGAACAAACACGTGGGTGGAAGGGCCATCCCCGTCGTAACTCGAGAATATACCCCAGGTTCCCACCGCAACTCGAGAAAAACCATGAGACTTCCCCCTCGCCGCGAGATGAGGCCCGATTCCCCTGTACTGCGTGCAGAGCAATTCCGTCTTGCACATCACACATGAAAGGAGCCTTGATTTCCTTGATGGCACTCCAGAGAAACCCCAAGAACACTGTTTCAAGGATAGAGGGATCCTGAGGTCACTGTAGCAACACGAAAGAACTCTGTGGACCAAAAATCAACTCGAAAAGAGAGGTTAGTCCCTGGATTCGTCTCCAGAGGAATACCACCTTACCACAAGCACCTCAAGAGGAGGCTTCTCTCAGCTCTAGGTATGTGAGAGGGACCCTGAGTTTGCGGCCTAAAGTGGAATGGACACCGCGATGCCCTGACTCGAAATAAGGCCAGATATCCCTGCAGTGACTGGAATGCAGGCTCGTCTTGCATGTCCCAAGAAGAAAGGGTGTCTGAATCCCCTGTGGAGACCACAGAGAAAGACCTAGTTCCCCACCTCATCGCGACAGGAGGCCTCAAATCCTTTGACAACTCCAGAGGTATGCGGAGATCAGTGCCTCCAAAGGAGACGATGCCTGACTCCTCGTGAAACTTGATAGGAGACCCAGGATTCCTGTGGCACGTGGAAAGGGACCTTTGGTCTCCCGTCTCAGCTGGAGAGGCGTCCCAATTGCCCTGCAAAGCCTCGAGGAGAATCCCGAGTTGTGTCTCGCAACTAGGCAGGAGTCCTGACATGGCTGAACACACACGTGTGTGGAAGGGCCATCCCCGTCGTAACTCGAGAATATACCCCAGGTTCCCGCCGCAACTCGAGAAAAACCATGAGACTTCCCCCTCGCCGCGAGATGAGGCCCGATTCCCCTGCACTGCGTGCAGAGCAATTCCGTGTTGCACATCACACATGAAAGGAGCCTTGATTTCCCTCATGGCACTCCAGAGAAACCCCAAGAACACTGTTTCAAGGCTAGAGGGATCCTGAGGTCACTGTAGCAACACGAAAGAGCTCCGTGGGCCAAAAATCAACTCGAGATGAGACTTTAGTCCTGGCTTCGACTCCAGAGGAATACCACCTTACCACAAGCACCTCAAGAGGAGGCTTCTCTCAGCTCTAGGTATGTGAGAGGGATGTTGAGTTTGCGGCCTCAAGTGGAATGGACACCGCGATGCCCTCACTCGAAATAAGGCCGGATATCCCTGCAGTGACTTGAATGCAGGCTCGTCTTGCATCTCCCAAGATGAAAGGATGTCTGAATCCCCTGTGGAGACCACAGAGAAAGACCTAGTTCCCCACCTCATCGCGACCGGAGGCCTCACATCCTTTGAAAACTCCAGAGGTACGCGGAGATCAGTGCCTCCAAAGGAGACGATGCCTGACTCCTCGTGAAACTTGATAGGAGTCCCAGGATTCCTGTGGCACGTGGAAAGGGACCCTTGGTCTCCCGCATCAGCTGGAGAGGCGTCCCAATTGCCTTGCCAAGCCTCGAGGAGAATCCCGAGTTGTGTCTCACAACTAGGCAAGAGTCCTGACGTGGCTGAACAAACATGTGTGTGGAAGGGCCATCCCCGTCATAACTCGAGAATATACCCCAGGTTCCCGCCGCAACTCGAGAAAAACCATGAGACTTGCCCCTCGCCGCGAGATGAGGCCCGATTCCCCTGCACTGCGTGCAGAGCACTTCTGTGTTGCACATCACACATGAAAGGAGCCTTGATTTCCTTCATGGCCCTCCAGAGAAACCCCAAGAACACTGTTTCAAGGCGAGAGGGATCCTGAGGTCACTGTAGCAACACGAAAGAGCTCCGTGGACCAAAAATCAAATCGAGATGAGAGGTTAGTCCCTGGCTTCGACTCCAGAGGAATACCACCTTAACACAAGCACCTCAAGAGGAGGCTTCTCTCAGCTCTAGGTATGTGAGAGGGACCCTGAGTTTTGAGGCCTCAAGTGGAATGGACACCGCGATGCCCTGACTCGAAATAAGGCCGGATATCCCTGCAGTGACTGGAATGCAAGCTCGTCTTGCATCTCCCAAGACGAAAGGGTGTCTGAATCCCCTGTGGAGACCACAGAGAAAGACCTAGTTACCCACTTCATCGCGACAGGAGGCCTCAAATCCTTTGAAAACTCCAGAGGTATGCGGAGATCAGTGCCTCCAAAGGAGACGATGCCTGACTCCTCGTGAAACTTGATAGGAGTCCCAGGATTCCTGTGGCACGTGGAAAGGGACCCTTGGTCTCCCGTCTCAGCTGGAGAGGCGTTCCAATTGCCCTGCCAAGCCTCGAGGAGAATCCCGAGTTGTCCCTCGCAACTAGGCAGGAGTCCTGACGTGGCTGAACAAACACGTGGGTGGAAGGGCCATCCCCGTCGTAACTCGAGAATATACCCCAGGTTCCCGCCGCAACTCGAGAAAAACCATGAGACTTCCCCCTCGATGCGAGATGAGGCCCGATTTCCCGGCACTGCGTGCAGAGCAATTCCGTGTTGCACATCACACATGAAAGGAGCCTTGATTTCCTTGATGGCACTCCAGAGAAACCCCAAGAACACTGTTTCAAGGATAGAGGGATCCTGAGGTCACTGTAGCAACACGAAAGAGCTCCGTGGACCAAGAATCAACACGAGATGAGAGGTTAGTCCATGGCTTCGACTCCTGAGGAATACCACCTTACCACAAGCACCTCAAGAGGAGGCTTCTCTCAGCTCTAGGTATGTGAGAGGGATGTTGAGTTTGCGGCCTCAAGTGGAATGGACACCGCGATGCCCTCACTCGAAATAATGCCGGATATCCCTGCAGTGACTTGAATGCAGGCTCGTCTTGCATCTCCCAAGAAGAAAGGATGTCTGAATCCCCTGTGGAGACCACAGAGAAAGACCTAGTTCCCCACCTCATCGCGACCGGAGGCCTCACATCCTTTGAAAACTCCAGAGGTACGCGGAGATCAGTGCCTCCAAAGGAGACGATGCCTGACTCCTCGTGAAACTTGATAGGAGTCCCAGGATTCCTGTGGCACTTGAAAAGGGACACTTGGTCTCCCGCCTCAGCTGTAGAGGCGTCCCAATTGCCCTGGCAAGCCTCGAGGAGAATCCAGAGTTGTCCCTCGCAACTAGACAGGAGTCCTGACGTCGCTGAAGAAACACGTGGGTGGAAGGGCCATCCCCGTCGTAACTCGAGAATATACCCCAGGTTCCCACCGCAACTCGAGAAAAACCATGAGACTTCCCCCTCGCCGCGAGATGAGGCCCGATTCCCCTGCACTGCGTGCAGAGCAATTCTGTCTTGCACATCACACATGAAAGGAGCCTTGATTTCCTTGATGGCACTCCAGAGAAACCCCAAGAACACTGTTTCAAGGCTAGAGGGATCCTGAGGTCACTGTAGCAACACGAAAGAGCTCCGTGGGCCAAAAATCAACTCGAGATGAGAGGTTAGTCCCTGGCTTCGACTCCTGAGGAATACCACCTTACCACAAGCACCTCAAGAGGAGGCTTCTCTCAGCTCTAGGTATGTGAGAGGGACCCTGAGTTTGTGGCCTCAAGTGGAATGGACACCGCGATGCCCTGACTCGAAATAAGGCCGGATATCCCTGCAGTGACTTGAATGCAGGCTCGTCTTGCATCTCCCAAGACGAAAGGGTGTCTGAATCCCCTGTGGAGACCACAGAGAAAGACCTAGTTCCCCACCTCATCGCGACAGGAGGCCTCAAATCCTTTGAAAACTCCACAGGTATGAGGAGATCAGTGCCTCCAAAGGAGACGATGCCTGACTCCTCGTGAAACTTGATAGGAGACCCAGGATTCCTGTGGCACGTGGAAAGGGACCCTTGGTCTCCCGTCTCAGCTGGAGAGGCGTCCCAATTGCCCTGCAAAGCCTCTAGGAGAATCCCGAGTTGTCCCTCGCAACTAGGCAGGAGTCCTGACGTCGCTGAAGAAACACGTGTGTGGAAGGGCCATCCGCGTCGTAACTCGAGAATATACCCCAGGTTCCCGCCGCAACTCGAGAAAAACCATGAGTCTTCCCCCTCGCCGCGTGATGAGGCCCGATTCCCCTGCACTGCGTGCAGAGCAATTCCGTGTTGCACATCACACATGAAAGGAGCCTTGATTTCCTTGATGGCACTCCAGAGAAACCCCAAGAACACTGTTTCAAGGCTAGAGGGATCCTGAGGTCACTGTAGCAACACGAAAGAGCTCCGTGGACCAAGAATCAACACGAGATGAGAGGTTAGTCCCTGGCTTCGACTCCAGAGGAATACCACCTTTCCACAAGCACCTCAAGAGGAGGCTTCTTTCAGCTCTAGGTATGTGAGAGGGATCCTGAGTTTGCAGCCTCAAGTGGAATGGACACCGCGATGCCCTGACTCGAAATAAGGCCGGATATCCCTGCAGTGACTTGAATGCAGGCTCGTCTTGCATCTCCCAAGAAGAAAGGATGTCTGAATCCCCTGTGGAGACCACAGAGAAAGATCTAGTTCCCCACCTCATCGCGACCGGAGGCCTCACATCCTTTGAAAACTCCAGAGGTAAGCGGAGATCAGTCCTTCCAAAGGAGACGATGCCTGACTCCTCGTGAAACTTGATAGGAGTCCCAGGATTCTTGTGTCACGTGGAAAGAGACCCTTGGTCTCCCGCCTCAGCTGGAGAGGCGTTCCAATTGCCCTGCCAAGCCTCGAGGAGAATCCCGAGTTGTCCCTCGCAACTAGGCAGGAGTCCTGACGTGGCTGAACAAACACGTGGGTGGAAGGGCCATCCCCGTCGTAACTCGAGAATATACCCCAGGTTCCCGCCGCAACTCGAGAAAAACCATGAGACTTCCCCCTCGATGGGAGATGAGGCCCGATTCCCCTGTACTGCGTGCAGAGCAATTCCGTCTTGCACATCACACATGAAAGGAGCCTTGATTTCCTTGATGGCACTCCAGAGAAACCCCAAGAACACTGTTTCAAGGATAGAGGGATCCTGAGGTCACTGTAGCAACACGAAAGAACTCTGTGGACCAAAAATCAACTCGAAAAGAGAGGTTAGTCCCTGGCTTCGACTCCAGAGGAATACCACCTTACCACAAGCACCTCAAGAGGAGGCTTCTCTCAGCTCTAGGTATGTGAGAGGGACCCTGAGTTTGCGGCCTAAAGTGGAATGGACACCGCGATGCCCTGACTCGAAATAAGGCCGGATATCCCTGCAGTGACTGGAATGCAGGCTCGTCTTGCATCTCCCAAGACGAAAGGGTGTCTGAATCCCCTGTGGACACCACAGAGATAGACCTAGTTCCACACTTCATCGCGACCGGAGGCCACACATCCTTTGAAAACTCCAGAGGTATGCGGAGATCAGTGCCTCCAAAGGAGACGATGCCTGACTCCTCGTGAAAATTGATAGGAGTCCCAGGATTCTTGTGGCACGTGGAAAGGGACCCTTGGTCTCCCGCCTCAGCTGGAGAGGCGTTCCAATTGCCCTGCCAAGCCTCGAGGAGAATCCCGAGTTGTCCCTCGCAACTAGGCAGGAGTCCTGACGTGGCTGAACAAACACGTGGGTGGAAGGGCCATCCCCGTCGTAACTCGAGAATATACCCCAGGTTCCCACCGCAACTCGAGAAAAACCATGAGAATTCCCCCTCGCCGC
Source organism: Cervus elaphus (assembly GCF_910594005.1). Classification (NCBI taxonomy): domain Eukaryota; kingdom Metazoa; phylum Chordata; class Mammalia; order Artiodactyla; family Cervidae; genus Cervus; species Cervus elaphus. Next base: position 5,971,517 of record NC_057834.1, on the reverse strand, counting down.
GAGATGAGGCCCGATTCCCCTGTACTGCGTGCAGAGCAATTCCGTCTTGCACATCACACATGAAAGGAGCCTTGATTTCCTTGATGGCACTCCAGAGAAACCCCAAGAACACTGTTTCAAGGATAGAGGGATCCTGAGGTCACTGTAGCAACACGAAAGAACTCTGTGGACCAAAAATCAACTCGAAAAGAGAGGTTAGTCCCTGGATTCGTCTCCAGAGGAATACCACCTTACCACAAGCACCTCAAGAGGAGGCTTCTCTCAGCTCTAGGTATGTGAGAGGGACCCTGAGTTTGCGGCCTAAAGTGGAATGGACACCGCGATGCCCTGACTCGAAATAAGGCCAGATATCCCTGCAGTGACTGGAATGCAGGCTCGTCTTGCATGTCCCAAGAAGAAAGGGTGTCTGAATCCCCTGTGGAGACCACAGAGAAAGACCTAGTTCCCCACCTCATCGCGACAGGAGGCCTCAAATCCTTTGACAACTCCAGAGGTATGCGGAGATCAGTGCCTCCAAAGGAGACGATGCCTGACTCCTCGTGAAACTTGATAGGAGACCCAGGATTCCTGTGGCACGTGGAAAGGGACCCTTGGTCTCCCGTCTCAGCTGGAGAGGCGTCCCAATTGCCCTGCAAAGCCTCGAGGAGAATCCCGAGTTGTGTCTCGCAACTAGGCAGGAGTCCTGACATGGCTGAACACACACGTGTGTGGAAGGGCCATCCCCGTCGTAACTCGAGAATATACCCCAGGTTCCCGCCGCAACTCGAGAAAAACCATGAGACTTCCCCCTCGCCGCGAGATGAGGCCCGATTCCCCTGCACTGCGTGCAGAGCAATTCCGTGTTGCACATCACACATGAAAGGAGCCTTGATTTCCTTGATGGCACTCCAGAGAAACCCCAAGAACACTGTTTCAAGGCTGGAGGGATCCTGAGGTCACTGTAGCAACACGAAAGAGCTCTGTGGGCCAAAAATCAACTCGAGATGAGACTTTAGTCCTGGCTTCGACTCCAGAGGAATACCACCTAACCACAAGCACCTCAAGAGGAGGCTTCTCTCAGCTCTAGGTATGTGAGAGGGATGTTGAGCTTGCGGCCTCAAGTGGAATGGACACCGCGATGCCCTCACTCGAAATAAGGCCGGATATCCCTGCAGTGACTTGAATGCAGGCTCGTCTTGCATCTCCCAAGAAGAAAGGATGTCTGAATCCCCTGTGGAGACCACAGAGAAACACCTAGTTCCCCACCTCATCGCGACCGGAGGCCTCACATCCTTTGAAAACTCCAGAGGTACGCGGAGATCAGTGCCTCCAAAGGAGACGATGCCTGACTCCTCGTGAAACTTGATAGGAGTCCCAGGATTCCTGTGGCACTTGAAAAGGGACACTTGGTCTCCCGCCTCAGCTGGAGAGGCGTCCCAATTGCCCTGGCAAGCCTCGAGGAGAATCCAGAGTTGTCCCTCGCAACTAGACAGGAGTCCTGACGTCGCTGAAGAAACACGTGGGTGGAAGGGCCATCCCCGTCGTAACTCGAGAATATACCCCAGGTTCCCACCGCAACTCGAGAAAAACCATGAGACTTCCCCCTCGCCGCGAGATGAGGCCCGATTCCCCTGCACTGCGTGCAGAGAAATTCTGTCTTGCACATCACACATGAAAGGAGCCTTGATTTCCTTGATGGCACTCCAGAGAAACCCCAAGAACACTGTTTCAAGGCTAGAGGGATCCTGAGGTCACTGTAGCAACACGAAAGAGCTCCGTGGGCCAAAAATCAACTCGAGATGAGAGGTTAGTCCCTGGCTTCGACTCCTGAGGAATACCACCTTACCACAAGCACCTCAAGAGGAGGCTTCTCTCAGCTCTAGGTATGTGAGAGGGACCCTGAGTTTGTGGCCTCAAGTGGAATGGACACCGCGATGCCCTGACTCGAAATAAGGCCGGATATCCCTGCAGTGACTGGAATGCAGGCTCGTCTTGCATCTCCCAAGATGAAAGGGTGTCTGAATCCCCTGTGGAGACCACAGAGAAACACCTAGTTCCCCACCTCATCGCGACCCGATGCCTCACATCCTTTGAAAACTCCAGAGGTACGCGGAGATCAGTGCCTCCAAAGGAGACGATGCCTGACTCCTCGTGAAACTTGATAGGAGACCCAGGATTCCTGTGGCACGTGGAAAGGGACCTTTGGTCTCCCGTCTCAGCTGGAGAGGCGTCCCAATTGCCCTGCAAAGCCTCGAGGAGAATCCCGAGTTGTGTCTCGCAACTAGGCAGGAGTCCTGACATGGCTGAACACACACGTGTGTGGAAGGGCCATCCCCGTCGTAACTCGAGAATATACCCCAGGTTCCCGCCGCAACTCGAGAAAAACCATGAGACTTCCCCCTCGCCGCGAGATGAGGCCCGATTCCCCTGCACTGCGTGCAGAGCAATTCCGTGTTGCACATCACACATGAAAGGAGCCTTGATTTCCTTGATGGCACTCCAGAGAAACCCCAAGAACACTGTTTCAAGGCTAGAGGGATCCTGAGGTCACTGTAGCAACACGAAAGAGCTCCGTGGGCCAAAAATCAACTCGAGATGAGAGGTTAGTCCCTGGCTTCGACTCCAGAGGAATACCACCTTACCACAAGCACCTCAAGAGGAGGCTTCTCTCAGCTCTAGGTATGTGAGAGGGACCCTGAGTTTGCGGCCTCAAGTGGAATGGACACCGCGATGCCCTGACGCGAAATAAGGCTGGATATCCCTGCAGTGACTTGAATGCAGGCTCGTCTTGCATCTCCCAAGATGAAAGGGTGTCTGAATCCCCTGTGGAGACCACAGAGAAAGACCTAGTTCCCCACCTCATCGCGACAGGAGGACTCACATCCTTTGAAAACTCCAGAGGTACGCGGAGATCAGTGCCTCCAAAGGAGACGATGCCTGACTCCTCGTGAAACTTGATAGGAGTCCCAGGATTCCTGTGGCACGTGGAAAGGGACCCTTGGTCTCCGGCCTCAGCTGGAGAGGCGTCCCAATTGCCTTGCCAAGCCTCCAGGAGAATCCCGAGTTGTGTCTCGCAACTAGGCAAGAGTCCTCACGTGGCTGAACAAACACGTGTGTGGAAGGGCCATCCCCGTCTTAACTCGAGAATATACCCCAGGTTCCCGCCGCAACTCGAGAAAAACCATGAGACTTGCCCCTCGCCGCGAGATGAGGCCCGATTCCCCTGCACTGCGTGCAGAGCAATTCTGTGTTGCACATCACACATGAAAGGAGCCTTGATTTCCTTGATGGCACTCCAGAGAAACCCCAAGAACACTGTTTCAAGGCTAGAGGGATCCTGAGGTCACTGTAGCAACACGAAAGAGCTCCGTGGACCAAAAATCAACTCGAGATGAGAGGTTAGTCCCTGGCTTCGACTCCAGAGGAATACCACCTTACCACAAGCACCTCAAGAGGAGGCTTCTCTCAGCTCTACGTATGTGAGAGGGACCCTGAGTTTGCGGCCTCAAGTGGAATGGACACCGCGATGCCCTGACTCGAAATAAGGCCGGATATCCCTGCAGTGACTGGAATGCAGGCTCGTCTTGCATCTCCCAAGACGAAAGGGTGTCTGAATCCCCTGTGGAGACCACAGAGAAAGACCTAGTTCCCCACTTCATCGCGACAGGAGGCCTCAAATCCTTTGAAAACTCCAGAGGTATGCGGAGATCAGTGCCTCCAAAGGAGACGATGCCTGACTCCTCGTGAAACTTGATAGGAGACCCAGGATTCCTGTGGCACGTGGAAAGGGACCCTTGGTCTCCCGTCTCAGCTGGAGAGGCGTCCCAATTGCCCTGCAAAGCCTCGAGGAGAATCCCGAGTTGTCCCTCGCAACTAGGCAGGAGTCCTGACATGGCTGAACACACACGTGTGTGGAAGGGCCATCCCCGTCGTAACTCGAGAATATACCCCAGGTTCCCGCCGCAACTCGAGAAAAACCATGAGACTTCCCCCTCGCCGCGAGATGAGGCCCGATTCCCCTGCACTGCGTGCAGAGCAATTCCGTGTTGCACATCACATATGAAAGGAGCCTTGATTTCCTTGATGGCACTCCAGAGAAACCCCAAGAACACTGTTTCAAGGCTAGAGGGATCCTGAGGTCACTGTAGCAACACGAAAGAGCTCCGTGGGCCAAAAATCAACTCGAGATGAGAGGTTACTCCCTGGCTTCGACTCCAGAGGAATACCACCTTACCACAAGCACCTCAAGAGGAGGCTTCTCTCAGCTCTAGGTATGTGAGAGGGACCCTGAGTTTGCGGCCTCAAGTGGAATGGACACCGCGATGCCCTGACGCGAAATAAGGCTGGATATCCCTGCAGTGACTTGAATGCAGGCTCGTCTTGCATCTAGCAAGATGAAAGGATGTCTGAATCCCCTGTGGAGACCACAGAGAAAGACCTAGTTCCCCACCTCATCGCGACTGGAGGCCTCACATCCTTTGAAAACTCCAGAGGTACACGGAGATCAGTGCCTCCAAAGGAGACGATGCCTGACTCCTCGTGAAACTTGATAGGAGTCCCAGGATTCCTGTGGCACGTGGAAAGGGACCCTTGGTCTCCGGCCTCAGCTGGAGAGGCGTCCCAATTGCCTTGCCAAGCCTCGAGGAGAATCCCGAGTTGTGTCTCGCAACTAGGCAAGAGTCCTCACGTGGCTGAACAAACACGTGTGTGGAAGGGCCATCCCCGTCTTAACTCGAGAATATACCCCAGGTTCCCGCCGCAACTCGAGAAAAACCATGAGACTTGCCCCTCGCCGCGAGATGAGGCCCGATTCCCCTGCACTGCGTGCAGAGCAATTCTGTGTTGCACATCACACATGAAAGGAGCCTTGATTTCCTTGATGGCACTCCAGAGAAACCCCAAGAACACTGTTTCAAGGCTAGAGGGATCCTGAGGTCACTGTAGCAACACGAAAGAGCTCCGTGGACCAAAAATCAACTCGAGATGAGAGGTTAGTCCCTGGCTTCGACTCCAGAGGAATACCACCTTACCACAAGCACCTCAAGAGGAGGCTTCTCTCAGCTCTACGTATGTGAGAGGGACCCTGAGTTTGCGGCCTCAAGTGGAATGGACACCGCGATGCCCTGACTCGAAATAAGGCCGGATATCCCTGCAGTGACTGGAATGCAGGCTCGTCTTGCATCTCCCAAGACGAAAGGGTGTCTGAATCCCCTGTGGAGACCACAGAGAAAGACCTAGTTCCCCACTTCATCGCGACAGGAGGCCTCAAATCCTTTGAAAACTCCAGAGGTATGCGGAGATCAGTGCCTCCAAAGGAGACGATGCCTGACTCCTCGTGAAACTTGATAGGAGACCCAGGATTCCTGTGGCACGTGGAAAGGGACCCTTGGTCTCCCGTCTCAGCTGGAGAGGCGTCCCAATTGCCCTGCAAAGCCTCGAGGAGAATCCCGAGTTGTCCCTCGCAACTAGGCAGGAGTCCTGACATGGCTGAACACACACGTGTGTGGAAGGGCCATCCCCGTCGTAACTCGAGAATATACCCCAGGTTCCCGCCGCAACTCGAGAAAAACCATGAGACTTCCCCCTCGCCGCGAGATGAGGCCCGATTCCCCTGCACTGCGTGCAGAGCAATTCCGTGTTGCACATCACACATGAAAGGAGCCTTGATTACCTTGATGGCACTCCAGAGAAACCCCAAGAACACTGTTTCAAGGCTAGAGGGATCCTGAGGTCACTGTAGCAACACGAAAGAGCTCCGTGGGCCAAAAATCAACTCGAGATGAGAGGTTACTCCCTGGCTTCGACTCCAGAGGAATACCACCTTACCACAAGCACCTCAAGAGGAGGCTTCTCTCAGCTCTAGGTATGTGAGAGGGACCCTGAGTTTGCGGCCTCAAGTGGAATGGACACCGCGATGCCCTGACGCGAAATAAGGCTGGATATCCCTGCAGTGACTTGAATACAGGCTCGTCTTGCATCTCCCAAGAAGAAAGGATGTCTGAATCCCCTGTGGAGACCACAGAGAAACACCTAGTTCCCCACCTCATCGCGACCGGAGGCCTCACATCCTTTGAAAACTCCAGAGGTACGCGGAGATCAGTGCCTCCAAAGGAGACGATGCCTGACTCCTCGTGAAAATTGATAGGAGTCCCAGGATTCTTGTGGCACGTGGAAAGGGACCCTTGGTCTCCCGCCTCAGCTGGAGAGGCGTTCCAATTGCCCTGCCAAGCCTCGAGGAGAATCCCGAGTTGTCCCTCGCAACTAGGCAGGAGTCCTGACGTGGCTGAACAAACACGTGTGTGGAAGGGCCATCCCCGTCGTAACTCGAGAATATACCCCAGGTTCCCGCCGCAACTCGAGAAAAACCATGAGACTTCCCCCTCGATGCGAGATGAGGCCCGATTCCCCTGTACTGCGTGCAGAGCAATTCCGTGTTGCACATCACACATGAAAGGAGCCTTGATTTCCTTGATGGCACTCCAGAGAAACCCCAAGAACACTGTTTCAAGGATAGAGGGATCCTGAGGTCACTGTAGCAACACGAAAGAACTCTGTGGACCAAAAATCAACTCGAAAAGAGAGGTTAGTCCCTGGATTCGTCTCCAGAGGAATACCACCTTACCACAAGCACCTCAAGAGGAGGCTTCTCTCAGCTCTAGGTATGTGAGAGGGACCCTGAGTTTGCGGCCTCAAGTGGAATGGACACCGCGATGCCCTGACTCGAAATAAGGCCGGATATCCCTGCAGTGACTTCAATGCAGGCTCGTCTTGCATCTCCCAGGACGAAAGGATGTCTGAATCCCCTGTGGAGACCACAGAGAAAGACCTAGTTCCCCACCTCATCGCGACCGATAGCCTCACATTCTTTGAAAACTCCAGAGGTACGCGGAGATCAGTGCCTCCAAAAGAGATGATGCCTGACTCCTCGTGAAACTAGATAGGAGTCCCAGGTTTCCTGTGGCACTTGGAAAGGGACACTTGGTCTCCCGCCTCAGCTGGAGAGGCTTCCCAATTGCCCTGCCAAACCTCGAGGAGAATCCCGAGTTGTCCCTCGCAACTAGGCAGGAGTCCTGACGTGGCTGAACAAACACGTGGGTGGAAGGGCCATCCCCGTCGTAACTCGAGAATATACCCCAGGTTCCCGCCGCAACTCGAGAAAAACCATGAGACTTCCCCCTCGCCACAAGATGAGGCCCGATTCCCCTGCACTGCGTGCAGAGCAATTCCGTGTTGCACATCACACATGAAAGGAGCCTTGATTTCCTTGATGGCACTCCAGAGAAACCCCAAGAACACTGTTTCAAGGCTAGAGGGATCCTGAGGTCACTGTAGCAACACGAAAGAGCTCCGTGGGCCAAAAATCAACTCGAGATGAGAGGTTAGTCCCTGGCTTCGACTCCAGAGGAATACCACATTACCACAAGCACCTCAAGAGGAGGCTTCTCTCAGCTCTAGGTATGTGAGAGGGACCCTGAGTTTACGGCCTCAAGTGGAATGGACACCGCGATGCCCTGACGCGAAATAAGGCTGGATATCCCTGCAGTGACTTCAATGCAGGCTCGTCTTGCATCTCCCAAGATGAAAGGATGTCTGAATCCCCTGTGGAGACCACAGAGAAAGACCTAGTTCCCCACCTCATCGCGACCGGAGGCCTCACATCCTTTGAAAACTCCAGAGGTACGCGGAGATCAGTGCCTCCAAAGGAGACGATGCCTGACTCCTCGTGAAACTTGATAGGAGACCCAGGATTCCTGTGGCACGTGGAAAGGGACCCTTGGTCTCCCGCCTCAGCTGGAGAGGCGTTCCAATTGCCCTGCCAAGCCTCGAGGAGAATCCCGAGTTGTCCCTCGCAACTAGGCAGGAGTCCTGACGTGGCTGAACAAACACGTGGGTGGAAGGGCCATCCCCGTCGTAACTCGAGAATATACCCCAGGTTCCCGCCGCAACTCGAGAAAAACCATGAGACTTCCCCCTCGCCGCGAGATGAGGCCCGATTCCCCTGCACTGCGTGCAGAGCAATTCTGTGTTGCACATCACACATGAAAGGAGCCTTGATTTCCTTCATGGCACTCCAGAGAAACCCCAAGAACACTGTTTCAAGGCTAGAGGGACCCTGAGGTCACTGTAGCAACACGAAAGAGCTCCGTGGACCAAAAATCAACTCGAGATGAGAGGTTAGTCCCTGGCTTCGACTCCAGAGGAATACCACCTTACCACAAGCAACTCAAGAGGAGGCTTCTCTCAGCTCTAGGTATGTGAGAGGGACCCTGAGTTTGTGGCCTCAAGTGGAATGGACACCGCGATGCCCTGACTCGAAATAAGGCCGGATATCCCTGCAGTGACTGGAATGCAGGCTCGTCTTGCATCTCCCAAGAAGAAAGGATGTCTGAATCCCCTGTGGAGACCACAGAGAAACACCTAGTTCCCAACCTCATCGCGACCGGAGGCCTCACATCCTTTGAAAACTCCAGAGGTACGCGGAGATCAGTGCCTCCAAAGGAGACGATGCCTGACTCCTCGTGAAACTTGATAGGAGTCCCAGGATTCTTGTGGCACGTGGAAAGGGACCCTTGGTCTCCCGCCTCAGCTGGAGAGGCGTCTCAATTGCCCTGCCAAGCCTCGAGGAGAATCCCGAGTTGTCCCTCGCAACTAGGCAGGAGTCCTGACGTGGCTGAACAAACACGTGTGTGGAAGGGCCATCCCCGTCGTAACTCGAGAATATACCCCAGGTTCCCGCCGCAACTCGAGAAAAACCATGAGACTTCCCCCTCGATGTGAGATGAGGCCCGATTCCCCTGTACTGCGTGCAGAGCAATTCCGTCTTGCACATCACACATGAAAGGAGCCTTGATTTCCTTGATGGCACTCCAGAGAAACCCCAAGAACACTGTTTCAAGGATAGAGGGATCCTGAGGTCACTGTAGCAACACGAAAGAACTCTGTGGACCAAAAATCAACTCGAAAAGAGAGGTTAGTCCCTGGATTCGTCTCCAGAGGAATACCACCTTACCACAAGCACCTCAAGAGGAGGCTTCTCTCAGCTCTAGGTATGTGAGAGGGACCCTGAGTTTGCGGCCTCAAGTGGAATGGACACCGCGATGCCCTGACTCGAAATAAGGCCGGATATCCCTGCAGTGACTTCAATGCAGGCTCGTCTTGCATCTCCCAGGACGAAAGGATGTCTGAATCCCCTGTGGAAAGCACAGAGAAAGACTTAGTTCCCCACCTCATCGCGACCGATAGCCTCACATCCTTTGAAAACTCCAGAGGTACGCGGAGATCAGTGCCTCCAAAGGAGACGATGCCTGACTCCTCGTGAAACTTGATAGGAGTCCCAGGATTCCTGTGGCACTTGGAAAGGGACACTTGGTCTCCCGCCTCAGCTGGAGAGGCGTCCCAATTGCCCTGCCAAGCCTCGAGGAGAATCCAGAGTTGTCCCTCGCAACTAGGCAGGAGTCCTGACTTCGCTGAAAAAACACGTGTGTGGAAGGGCCATCCCCGTCGTAACTCGAGAATATACCCCAGGTTCCCGCCGCAACTCGAGAAAAACCATGAGACTTCCCCCTCGCCGCGAGATGAGGCCCGATTCCCCTGCACTGCGTGCAGAGCAATTCCGTGTTGCACATCACACATGAAAGGAGCCTTGATTTCCTGGATGGCACTCCAGAGAAACCCCAAGAACACTGTTTCAAGGCTAGAGGGATCCTGAGGTCACTGTAGCAACACGAAAGAGCTCCGTGGGCCAAAAATCAACTCGAGATGAGAGGTTACTCCCTGGCTTCGACTCCAGAGGAATACCACCTTACCACAAGCACCTCAAGAGGAGGCTTCTCTCAGCTCTAGGTATGTGAGAGGGACCCTGAGTTTGCGGCCTCAAGTGGAATGGACACCGCGATGCCCTGACGCGAAATAAGGCTGGATATCCCTGCAGTGACTTGAATGCAGGCTCGTCTTGCATCTAGCAAGATGAAAGGATGTCTGAATCCCCTGTGGAGACCACAGAGAAAGACCTAGTTCCCCACCTCATCGCGACTGGAGGCCTCACATCCTTTGAAAACTCCAGAGGTACACGGAGATCAGTGCCTCCAAAGGAGACGATGCCTGACTCCTCGTGAAACTTGATAGGAGTCCCAGGATTCCTGTGGCACGTGGAAAGGGACCCTTGGTCTCCGGCCTCAGCTGGAGAGGCGTCCCAATTGCCTTGCCAAGCCTCGAGGAGAATCCCGAGTTGTGTCTCGCAACTAGGCAAGAGTCCTCACGTGGCTGAACAAACACGTGTGTGGAAGGGCCATCCCCGTCTTAACTCGAGAATATACCCCAGGTTCCCGCCGCAACTCGAGAAAAACCATGAGACTTGCCCCTCGCCGCGAGATGAGGCCCGATTCCCCTGCACTGCGTGCAGAGCAATTCTGTGTTGCACATCACACATGAAAGGAGCCTTGATTTCCTTGATGGCACTCCAGAGAAACCCCAAGAACACTGTTTCAAGGCTAGAGGGATCCTGAGGTCACTGTAGCAACACGAAAGAGCTCCGTGGACCAAAAATCAACTCGAGATGAGAGGTTAGTCCCTGGCTTCGACTCCAGAGGAATACCACCTTACCACAAGCACCTCAAGAGGAGGCTTCTCTCAGCTCTACGTATGTGAGAGGGACCCTGAGTTTGCGGCCTCAAGTGGAATGGACACCGCGATGCCCTGACTCGAAATAAGGCCGGATATCCCTGCAGTGACTGGAATGCAGGCTCGTCTTGCATCTCCCAAGACGAAAGGGTGTCTGAATCCCCTGTGGAGACCACAGAGAAAGACCTAGTTCCCCACTTCATCGCGACAGGAGGCCTCAAATCCTTTGAAAACTCCAGAGGTATGCGGAGATCAGTGCCTCCAAAGGAGACGATGCCTGACTCCTCGTGAAACTTGATAGGAGACCCAGGATTCCTGTGGCACGTGGAAAGGGACCCTTGGTCTCCCGTCTCAGCTGGAGAGGCGTCCCAATTGCCCTGCAAAGCCTCGAGGAGAATCCCGAGTTGTCCCTCGCAACTAGGCAGGAGTCCTGACATGGCTGAACACACACGTGTGTGGAAGGGCCATCCCCGTCGTAACTCGAGAATATACCCCAGGTTCCCGCCGCAACTCGAGAAAAACCATGAGACTTCCCCCTCGCCGCGAGATGAGGCCCGATTCCCCTGCACTGCGTGCAGAGCAATTCCGTGTTGCACATCACACATGAAAGGAGCCTTGATTTCCTTGATGGCACTCCAGAGAAACCCCAAGAACACTGTTTCAAGGCTAGAGGGATCCTGAGGTCACTGTAGCAACACGAAAGAGCTCCGTGGGCCAAAAATCAACTCGAGATGAGAGGTTAGTCCCTGGCTTCGACTCCAGAGGAATACCACCTTACCACAAGCACCTCAAGAGGAGGCTTCTCTCAGCTCTAGGTATGTGAGAGGGACCCTGAGTTTGCGGCCTCAAGTGGAATGGACACCGCGATGCCCTGACGCGAAATAAGGCTGGATATCCCTGCAGTGACTTGAATACAGGCTCGTCTTGCATCTCCCAAGAAGAAAGGATGTCTGAATCCCCTGTGGAGACCACAGAGAAACACCTAGTTCCCCACCTCATCGCGACCGGAGGCCTCACATCCTTTGAAAACTCCAGAGGTACGCGGAGATCAGTGCCTCCAAAGGAGACGATGCCTGACTCCTCGTGAAAATTGATAGGAGTCCCAGGATTCTTGTGGCACGTGGAAAGGGACCCTTGGTCTCCCGCCTCAGCTGGAGAGGCGTTCCAATTGCCCTGCCAAGCCTCGAGGAGAATCCCGAGTTGTCCCTCGCAACTAGGCAGGAGTCCTGACGTGGCTGAACAAACACGTGGGTGGAAGGGCCATCCCCGTCGTAACTCGAGAATATACCCCAGGTTCCCGCCGCAACTCGAGAAAAACCATGAGACTTCCCCCTCGATGCGAGATGAGGCCCGATTCCCCTGTACTGCGTGCAGAGCAATTCCGTGTTGCACATCACACATGAAAGGAGCCTTGATTTCCTTGATGGCACTCCAGAGAAACCCCAAGAACACTGTTTCAAGGATAGAGGGATCCTGAGGTCACTGTAGCAACACGAAAGAACTCTGTGGACCAAAAATCAACTCGAAAAGAGAGGTTAGTCCCTGGATTCGTCTCCAGAGGAATACCACCTTACCACAAGCACCTCAAGAGGAGGCTTCTCTCAGCTCTAGGTATGTGAGAGGGACCCTGAGTTTGCGGCCTCAAGTGGAATGGACACCGCGATGCCCTGACTCGAAATAAGGCCGGATATCCCTGCAGTGACTTCAATGCAGGCTCGTCTTGCATCTCCCAGGACGAAAGGATGTCTGAATCCCCTGTGGAGACCACAGAGAAAGACCTAGTTCCCCACCTCATCGCGACCGATAGCCTCACATTCTTTGAAAACTCCAGAGGTACGCGGAGATCAGTGCCTCCAAAAGAGATGATGCCTGACTCCTCGTGAAACTAGATAGGAGTCCCAGGTTTCCTGTGGCACTTGGAAAGGGACACTTGGTCTCCCGCCTCAGCTGGAGAGGCTTCCCAATTTCCCTGCCAAACCTCGAGGAGAATCCCGAGTTGTCCCTCGCAACTAGGCAGGAGTCCTGACGTGGCTGAACAAACACGTGGGTGGAAGGGCCATCCCCGTCGTAACTCGAGAATATACCCCAGGTTCCCGCCGCAACTCGAGAAAAACCATGAGACTTCCCCCTCGCCACAAGATGAGGCCCGATTCCCCTGCACTGCGTGCAGAGCAATTCCGTGTTGCACATCACACATGAAAGGAGCCTTGATTTCCTTGATGGCACTCCAGAGAAACCCCAAGAACACTGTTTCAAGGCTAGAGGGATCCTGAGGTCACTGTAGCAACACGAAAGAGCTCCTTGGGCCAAAAATCAACTCGAGATGAGAGGTTAGTCCCTGGCTTCGACTCCAGAGGAATACCACATTACCACAAGCACCTCAAGAGGAGGCTTCTCTCAGCTCTAGGTATGTGAGAGGGACCCTGAGTTTACGGCCTCAAGTGGAATGGACACCGCGATGCCCTGACGCGAAATAAGGCTGGATATCCCTGCAGTGACTTCAATGCAGGCTCGTCTTGCATCTCCCAAGATGAAAGGATGTCTGAATCCCCTGTGGAGACCACAGAGAAAGACCTAGTTCCCCACCTCATCGCGACCGGAGGCCTCACATCCTTTGAAAATTCCAGAGGTACGCGGAGATCAGTGCCTCCAAAGGAGACGATGCCTGACTCCTCGTGAAACTTGATAGGAGACCCAGGATTCCTGTGGCACGTGGAAAGGGACCCTTGGTCTCCCGCCTCAGCTGGAGAGGCGTTCCAATTGCCCTGCCAAGCCTCGAGGAGAATCCCGAGTTGTCCCTCGCAACTAGGCAGGAGTCCTGACGTGGCTGAACAAACACGTGGGTGGAAGGGCCATCCCCGTCGTAACTCGAGAATATACCCCAGGTTCCCGCCGCAACTCGAGAAAAACCATGAGACTTCCCCCTCGCCGCGAGATGAGGCCCGATTCCCCTGCACTGCGTGCAGAGCAATTCTGTGTTGCACATCACACATGAAAGGAGCCTTGATTTCCTTCATGGCACTCCAGAGAAACCCCAAGAACACTGTTTCAAGGCTAGAGGGACCCTGAGGTCACTGTAGCAACACGAAAGAGCTCCGTGGACCAAAAATCAACTCGAGATGAGAGGTTAGTCCCTGGCTTCGACTCCAGAGGAATACCACCTTACCACAAGCAACTCAAGAGGAGGCTTCTCTCAGCTCTAGGTATGTGAGAGGGACCCTGAGTTTGTGGCCTCAAGTGGAATGGACACCGCGATGCCCTGACTCGAAATAAGGCCGGATATCCCTGCAGTGACTGGAATGCAGGCTCGTCTTGCATCTCCCAAGAAGAAAGGATGTCTGAATCCCCTGTGGAGACCACAGAGAAACACCTAGTTCCCAACCTCATCGCGACCGGAGGCCTCACATCCTTTGAAAACTCCAGAGGTACGCGGAGATCAGTGCCTCCAAAGGAGACGATGCCTGACTCCTCGTGAAACTTGATAGGAGTCCCAGGATTCTTGTGGCACGTGGAAAGGGACCCTTGGTCTCCCGCCTCAGCTGGAGAGGCGTCTCAATTGCCCTGCCAAGCCTCGAGGAGAATCCCGAGTTGTCCCTCGCAACTAGGCAGGAGTCCTGACGTGGCTGAACAAACACGTGTGTGGAAGGGCCATCCCCGTCGTAACTCGAGAATATACCCCAGGTTCCCGCCGCAACTCGAGAAAAACCATGAGACTTCCCCCTCGATGTGAGATGAGGCCCGATTCCCCTGTACTGCGTGCAGAGCAATTCCGTCTTGCACATCACACATGAAAGGAGCCTTGATTTCCTTGATGGCACTCCAGAGAAACCCCAAGAACACTGTTTCAAGGATAGAGGGATCCTGAGGTCACTGTAGCAACACGAAAGAACTCTGTGGACCAAAAATCAACTCGAAAAGAGAGGTTAGTCCCTGGATTCGTCTCCAGAGGAATACCACCTTACCACAAGCACCTCAAGAGGAGGCTTCTCTCAGCTCTAGGTATGTGAGAGGGACCCTGAGTTTGCGGCCTCAAGTGGAATGGACACCGCGATGCCCTGACTCGAAATAAGGCCGGATATCCCTGCAGTGACTTCAATGCAGGCTCGTCTTGCATCTCCCAGGACGAAAGGATGTCTGAATCCCCTGTGGAAAGCACAGAGAAAGACTTAGTTCCCCACCTCATCGCGACCGATAGCCTCACATCCTTTGAAAACTCCAGAGGTACGCGGAGATCAGTGCCTCCAAAGGAGACGATGCCTGACTCCTCGTGAAACTTGATAGGAGTCCCAGGATTCCTGTGGCACTTGGAAAGGGACACTTGGTCTCCCGCCTCAGCTGGAGAGGCGTCCCAATTGCCCTGCCAAGCCTCGAGGAGAATCCAGAGTTGTCCCTCGCAACTAGGCAGGAGTCCTGACTTCGCTGAAAAAACACGTGTGTGGAAGGGCCATCCCCGTCGTAACTCGAGAATATACCCCAGGTTCCCGCCGCAACTCGAGAAAAACCATGAGACTTCCCCCTCGCCGCGAGATGAGGCCCGATTCCCCTGCACTGCGTGCAGAGCAATTCCGTGTTGCACATCACACATGAAAGGAGCCTTGATTTCCTTGATGGCACTCCAGAGAAACCCCAAGAACACTGTTTCAAGGCTAGAGGGATCCTGAGGTCACTGTAGCAACACGAAAGAGCTCCGTGGGCCAAACATCAACTCGAGATGAGAGGTTAGTCCCTGGCTTCGACTCCTGAGGAATACCACCTTACCACAAGCAACTCAAGAGGAGGCTTCTCTCAGCTCTAGGTATGTGAGAGGGACCCTGAGTTTGCGGCCTCAAGTGGAATGGACACCGCGATGCCCTGACGCGAAATAAGGCTGGATATCCCTACAGTGACTTGAATGCAGGCTCGTCTTGCATCTCCCAAGATGAAAGGATGTCTGAATCCCCTGTGGAGACCACAGAGAAAGACCTACTTCCCACCTCATCCCGACCGGAGGCCTCACATCCTTTGAAAACTCCAGAGGTACGCGGAGATCAGTGCCTCCAAAGGAGACGATGCCTGACTCCTCGTGAAACTTGATAGGAGTCCCAGGATTCCTGTGGCACGTGGAAAGGGACCCTCGGTCTCCCGCCTCAGCTGGAGAGGCGTTCCAATTGCCCTGCCACGGCTCGAGGAGAATCCCGAATTGTCCCTCGCAACTAGGCAGGAGTCCTGACGTGGCTGAACAAACACGTGTGTGGAAGGGCCATCCCCGTCGTAACTCGAGAATATACCCCAGGTTCCCGCCGCAACTCGAGAAAAACCATGAGACTTCCCCCTCGCCGCGAGATGAGGCCCGATTCCCCTGCACTGCATGCAGAGCAATTCCGTGTTGCACATCACACATGAAAGGAGCCTTGATTTCCTTGATGGCACTCCAGAGAAACCCCAAGAACACTGTTTCAAGGCTAGAGGGATCCTGAGGTCACTGTAGCAACACGAAAGAGCTCCGTGGGCCAAAAATCAACTCGAGATGAGAGGTTAGTCCCTGGCTTCGACTCCAGAGGAATACCACCTTACCACAAGCACCTCAAGAGGAGGCTTCTCTCAGCTCTAGGTATGTGAGAGGGACCCTGAGTTTGCGGCCTCAAGTGGAATGGACACCGCGATGCCCTGACGCGAAATAAGGCTGGATATCCCTGCAGTGACTTGAATGCAGGCTCGTCTTGCATCTCCCAAGATGAAAGGATGTCTGAATCCCCTGTGGAGACCACAGAGAAAGACCTAGTTCCCCACCTCATCGCGACCGGAGGCCTCACATCCTTTGAAAACTCCAGAGGTACGCGGAGATCAGTGCCTCCAAAGGAGACGATGCCTGACTCCTCGTGAAACTTGATAGGAGTCCCAGGATTCCTGTGGCACGTGGAAAGGGACCCTTGGTCTCCCGCCTCAGCTGGAGAGGCGTCCCAATTGCCTTGCCAAGCCTCGAGGAGAATCCCGAGTTGTGTCTCGCAACTTTGCAGGAGTCCTGACGTGGCTGAACTAACACGTGTGTGGTAGGGCCATTCCCGTCGTAACTCGAGAATATCCCCCAAGTTCCCGCCGCAACTCTAGAAAAACCATGAGACTTGCCCCTCGCCGCGAGATGAGGCCCGATTCCCCTGCACTGCGTGCAGAGCAATTCTGTGTTGCACATCACACATGAAAGGAGCCTTGATTTCCTTCATGGCACTCCAGAGATACCCCAAGAACACTGTTTCAAGGCTAGAGGGATCCTGAGGTCACTGTAGCAACACGAAAGAGCTCCGTGGGCCAAAAATCAACTCGAGATGAGAGGTTAGTCCCTGGCTTCGACTCCAGAGGAATACCACCTTACCACAAGCACCTAAAGAGGAGGCTTCTCTCAGCTCTAGGTATGTGAGAGGGACCCTGAGTTTGCGGCCTCAAGTGGAATGGACACCGCGATGCCCTGACTCGAAATAAGGCCGGATATCCCTGCAGTGACTGGAATGCAGGCTCGTCTTGCATCTCCCAAGAAGAAAGAATGTCTGAATCCCCTGTGGAGACCACAGAGAAAGACCTAGTTCCCCACCTCATCGCGACCGGAGGCCTCACATCCTTTGAAAACTCCAGAGGTACGCGGAGATCAGTGCCTCCAAAGGAGACGATGCCTGACTCCTCGTGAAACTTGATAGGAGACCCAGGATTCCTGTGGCACGTGGAAAGGGACCCTTGGTCTCCCGCCTCAGCTGGAGAGGCGTCCCAATTGCCCTGCCAAGCCTCGAGGAGAATCCCGAGTTGTCCCTCGCAACTAGGCAGGAGTCCTGACGTGGCTGAACAAACACGTGGGTGGAAGGGCCATCCCCGTCGTAACTCGAGAATATACCCCAGGTTCCCGCCGCAACTCGAGAAAAACCATGAGACTTCCCCCTCGCCGCGAGATGAGGCCCGATTCCCCTGCACTGCGTGCAGAGCAATTCTGTGTTGCACATCACACATGAAAGGAGCCTTGATTTCCTTCATGGCACTCCAGAGAAACCCCAAGAACACTGTTTCAAGGCTAGAGGGATCCTGAGGTCACTGTAGCAACACGAAAGAGCTCCGTGGACCAAAAATCAACTCGAGATGAGAGGTTAGTCCCTGGCTTCGACTCCAGAGGAATACCACCTTACCACAAGCAACTCAAGAGGAGGCTTCTCTCAGCTCTAGGTATGTGAGAGGGACCCTGAGTTTGTGGCCTCAAGTGGAATGGACACCGCGATGCCCTGACTCGAAATAAGGCCGGATATCCCTGCAGTGACTGGAATGCAGGCTCGTCTTGCATCTCCCAAGAAGAAAGGATGTCTGAATCCCCTGTGGAGACCACAGAGAAACACCTAGTTCCCAACCTCATCGCGACCGGAGGCCTCACATCCTTTGAAAACTCCAGAGGTACGCGGAGATCAGTGCCTCCAAAGGAGACGATGCCTGACTCCTCGTGAAACTTGATAGGAGTCCCAGGATTCTTGTGGCACGTGGAAAGGGACCCTTGGTCTCCCGCCTCAGCTGGAGAGGCGTCTCAATTGCCCTGCCAAGCCTCGAGGAGAATCCCGAGTTGTCCCTCGCAACTAGGCAGGAGTCCTGACGTGGCTGAACAAACACGTGTGTGGAAGGGCCATCCCCGTCGTAACTCGAGAATATACCCCAGGTTCCCGCCGCAACTCGAGAAAAACCATGAGACTTCCCCCTCGATGTGAGATGAGGCCCGATTCCCCTGTACTGCGTGCAGAGCAATTCCGTCTTGCACATCACACATGAAAGGAGCCTTGATTTCCTTGATGGCACTCCAGAGAAACCCCAAGAACACTGTTTCAAGGATAGAGGGATCCTGAGGTCACTGTAGCAACACGAAAGAACTCTGTGGACCAAAAATCAACTCGAAAAGAGAGGTTAGTCCCTGGATTCGTCTCCAGAGGAATACCACCTTACCACAAGCACCTCAAGAGGAGGCTTCTCTCAGCTCTAGGTATGTGAGAGGGACCCTGAGTTTGCGGCCTCAAGTGGAATGGACACCGCGATGCCCTGACTCGAAATAAGGCCGGATATCCCTGCAGTGACTTCAATGCAGGCTCGTCTTGCATCTCCCAGGACGAAAGGATGTCTGAATCCCCTGTGGAAAGCACAGAGAAAGACTTAGTTCCCCACCTCATCGCGACCGATAGCCTCACATCCTTTGAAAACTCCAGAGGTACGCGGAGATCAGTGCCTCCAAAGGAGACGATGCCTGACTCCTCGTGAAACTTGATAGGAGTCCCAGGATTCCTGTGGCACTTGGAAAGGGACACTTGGTCTCCCGCCTCAGCTGGAGAGGCGTCCCAATTGCCCTGCCAAGCCTCGAGGAGAATCCAGAGTTGTCCCTCGCAACTAGGCAGGAGTCCTGACTTCGCTGAAAAAACACGTGTGTGGAAGGGCCATCCCCGTCGTAACTCGAGAATATACCCCAGGTTCCCGCCGCAACTCGAGAAAAACCATGAGACTTCCCCCTCGCCGCGAGATGAGGCCCGATTCCCCTGCACTGCGTGCAGAGCAATTCCGTGTTGCACATCACACATGAAAGGAGCCTTGATTTCCTTGATGGCACTCCAGAGAAACCCCAAGAACACTGTTTCAAGGCTAGAGGGATCCTGAGGTCACTGTAGCAACACGAAAGAGCTCCGTGGGCCAAAAATCAACTCGAGATGAGAGGTTAGTCCCTGGCTTCGACTCCAGAGGAATACCACCTTACCACAAGCACCTCAAGAGGAGGCTTCTCTCAGCTCTAGGTATGTGAGAGGGACCCTGAGTTTGCGGCCTCAAGTGGAATGGACACCGCGATGCCCTGACGCGAAATAAGGCTGGATATCCCTGCAGTGACTTGAATGCAGGCTCGTCTTGCATCTCCCAAGATGAAAGGATGTCTGAATCCCCTGTGGAGACCACAGAGAAAGACCTAGTTCCCCACCTCATCGCGACCGGAGGCCTCACATCCTTTGAAAACTCCAGAGGTACGCGGAGATCAGTGCCTCCAAAGGAGACGATGCCTGACTCCTCGTGAAACTTGATAGGAGTCCCAGGATTCCTGTGGCACGTGGAAAGGGACCCTTGGTCTCCCGCATCAGCTGGAGAGGCGTCCCAATTGCCTTGCCAAGCCTCGAGGAGAATCCCGAGTTGTGTCTCACAACTAGGCAAGAGTCCTGACGTGGCTGAACAAACATGTGTGTGGAAGGGCCATCCCCGTCATAACTCGAGAATATACCCCAGGTTCCCGCCGCAA
Organism: Cervus elaphus; assembly: GCF_910594005.1. NCBI lineage: Eukaryota > Metazoa > Chordata > Mammalia > Artiodactyla > Cervidae > Cervus > Cervus elaphus. Next base: position 5,951,653 of record NC_057834.1, on the reverse strand, counting down.
CTCGAGAAAAACCATGAGACTTGCCCCTCGCCGCGAGATGAGGCCCGATTCCCCTGCACTGCGTGCAGAGCACTTCTGTGTTGCACATCACACATGAAAGGAGCCTTGATTTCCTTCAAGGCACTCCAGAGAAACCCCAAGAACACTGTTTCAAGGCGAGAGGGATCCTGAGGTCACTGTAGCAACACGAAAGAGCTCCGTGGACCAAAAATCAAATCGAGATGAGAGGTTAGTCCCTGGCTTCGACTCCAGAGGAATACCACCTTAACACAAGCACCTCAAGAGGAGGCTTCTCTCACCTCTAGGTATGTGAGAGGGACCCTGAGTTTTGCGGCCTCAAGTGGAATGGACACCGCGATGCCCTGACTCGAAATAAGGCCGGATATCCCTGCAGTGACTGGAATGCAAGCTCGTCTTGCATCTCCCAAGACGAAAGGGTGTCTGAATCCCCTGTGGAGACCACAGAGAAAGACCTACTTACCCACTTCATCGCGACAGGAGGCCTCAAATCCTTTGAAAACTCCAGAGGTATGCGGAGATCAGTGCCTCCAAAGGAGACGATGCCTGACTCCTCGTGAAACTTGATAGGAGTCCCAGGATTCCTGTGGCACGTGGAAAGGGACCCTTGGTCTCCCGTCTCAGCTGGAGAGGCGTTCCAATTGCCCTGCCAAGCCTCGAGGAGAATCCCGAGTTGTCCCTCGCAACTAGGCAGGAGTCCTGACGTGGCTGAACAAACACGTGGGTGGAAGGGCCATCCCCGTCGTAACTCGAGAATATACCCCAGGTTCCCGCCGCAACTCGAGAAAAACCATGAGACTTCCCCCTCGATGCGAGATGAGGCCCGATTTCCCGGCACTGCGCGCAGAGCAATTCCGTGTTGCACATCACACATGAAAGGAGCCTTGATTTCCTTGATGGCACCCCAGAGAAACCCCAAGAACACTGTTTCAAGGCTAGAGGTATTTTGAGGTCACTGTAGCAACACGAAAGAGCTCCGTGGACCAAGAATCAACACGAGATGAGAGGTTAGTCCCTGGCTTCGACTCCTGAGGAATACCACCTTACCACAAGCACCTCAAGAGGAGGCTTCTCTCAGCTCTAGGTATGTGAGAGGGATGTTGAGTTTGCGGCCTCAAGTGGAATGGACACCGCGATGCCCTCACTCGAAATAATGCCGGATATCCCTGCAGTGACTTGAATGCAGGCTCGTCTTGCATCTCCCAAGAAGAAAGGATGTCTGAATCCCCTGTGGAGACCACAGAGAAAGACCTAGTTCCCCACCTCATCGCGACCGGAGGCCTCACATCCTTTGAAAACTCCAGAGGTACGCGGAGATCAGTGCCTCCAAAGGAGACGATGCCTGACTCCTCGTGAAACTTGATAGGAGTCCCAGGATTCCTGTGGCACTTGAAAAGGGACACTTGGTCTCCCGCCTCAGCTGGAGAGGCGTCCCAATTGCCCTGGCAAGCCTCGAGGAGAATCCAGAGTTGTCCCTCGCAACTAGACAGGAGTCCTGACGTCGCTGAAGAAACACGTGGGTGGAAGGGCCATCCCCGTCGTAACTCGAGAATATACCCCAGGTTCCCACCGCAACTCGAGAAAAACCATGAGACTTCCCCCTCGCCGCGAGATGAGGCCCGATTCCCCTGCACTGCGTGCAGAGCAATTCTGTCTTGCACATCACACATGAAAGGAGCCTTGATTTCCTTGATGGCACTCCAGAGAAACCCCAAGAACACTGTTTCAAGGATAGAGGGATCCTGAGGTCACTGTAGCAACACGAAATAACTCTGTGGACCAAAAATCAACTCGAAAAGAGAGGTTAGTCCCTGGATTCGTCTCCAGAGGAATACCACCTTACCACAAGCACCTCAAGAGGAGGCTTCTCTCAGCTCTAGGTATGTGAGAGGGACCCTGAGTTTGCGGCCTCAAGTGGAATGGACACCGCGATACCCTGACTCGAAATAAGGCCGGATATCCCTGCAGTGACTGGAATGCAGGCTCGTCTTGCATGTCCCAAGAAGAAAGGGTGTCTGAATCCCCTGTGGAGACCACAGAGAAAGACCTAGTTCCCCACCTCATCGCGACAGGAGGCCTCAAATCCTTTGACAACTCCAGAGGTATGCGGAGATCAGTGCCTCCAAAGGAGACGATGCCTGACTCCTCGTGAAACTTGATAGGAGACCCAGGATTCCTGTTGCACGTGGAAAGGGACCTTTGGTCTCCCGTCTCAGCTGGAGAGGCGTCCCAATTGCCCTGCAAAGCCTCGAGGAGAATCCCGAGTTGTGTCTCGCAACTAGGCAGGAGTCCTGACATGGCTGAACACACACGTGTGTGGAAGGGCCATCCCCGTCGTAACTCGAGAATATACCCCAGGTTCCCGCCGCAACTCGAGAAAAACCATGAGACTTCCCCCTCGCCGCGAGATGAGGCCCGATTCCCCTGCACTGCCTGCAGAGCAATTCCGTGTTGCACATCACACATGAAAGGAGCCTTGATTTCCTTGATGGCACTCCAGAGAAACCCCAAGAACACTGTTTCAAGGCTAGAGGGATCCTGAGGTCACTGTAGCAACACGAAAGAGCTCCGTGGGCCAAAAATCAACTCGAGATGAGACTTTAGTCCTGGCTTCGACTCCAGAGGAATACCACCTTACCACAAGCACCTCAAGAGGAGGCTTCTCTCAGCTCTAGGTATGTGAGAGGGACCCTGAGTTTGCAGCCTCAAGTGGAATGGACACCGCGATGCCCTGACGCGAAATAAGGCTGGATATCCCTGCAGTGACTTGAATGCAGGCTCGTCTTGCATCTCCCAAGATGAAAGGATGTCTGAATCCCCTGTGGAGACCACAGAGAAAGACCTAGTTCCCCACCTCATCGGGACTGGAGGCCTCACATCCTTTGAAAACTCCAGAGGTACGCGGAGATCAGTGCCTCCAAAGGAGACGATGCCTGACTCCTCGTGAAACTTGATAGGAGTCCCAGGATTCCTGTGGCACGTGGAAAGGGACCCTTGGTCTCCGGCCTCAGCTGGAGAGGCGTCCCAATTGCCTTGCCAAGCCTCCAGGAGAATCCCGAGTTGTGTCTCGCAACTAGGCAAGAGTCCTCACGTGGCTGAACAAACACGTGTGTGGAAGGGCCATCCCCGTCTTAACTCGAGAATATACCCCAGGTTCCCGCCGCAACTCGAGAAAAACCATGAGACTTGCCCCTCGCCGCGAGATGAGGCCCGATTCCCCTGCACTGCGTGCAGAGCAATTCTGTGTTGCACATCACACATGAAAGGAGCCTTGATTTCCTTGATGGCACTCCAGAGAAACCCCAAGAACACTGTTTCAAGGCTAGAGGGATCCTGAGGTCACTGTAGCAACACGAAAGAGCTCCGTGGACAAAAAATCAACTCGAGATGAGAGGTTAGTCCCTGGCTTCGACTCCAGAGGAATACCACCTTACCACAAGCACCTCAAGAGGAGGCTTCTCTCAGCTCTACGTATGTGAGAGGGACCCTGAGTTTGCGGCCTCAAGTGGAATGGACACCGCGATGCCCTGACTCGAAATAAGGCCGGATATCCCTGCAGTGACTGGAATGCAGGCTCGTCTTGCATCTCCCAAGACGAAAGGGTGTCTGAATCCCCTGTGGAGACCACAGAGAAAGACCTAGTTCCCCACTTCATCGCGACAGGAGGCCTCAAATCCTTTGAAAACTCCAGAGGTATGCGGAGATCAGTGCCTCCAAAGGAGACGATGCCTGACTCCTCGTGAAACTTGATAGGAGACCCAGGATTCCTGTGGCACGTGGAAAGGGACCCTTGGTCTCCCGTCTCAGCTGGAGAGGCGTCCCAATTGCCCTGCAAAGCCTCGAGGAGAATCCCGAGTTGTCCCTCGCAACTAGGCAGGAGTCCTGACATGGCTGAACACACACGTGGGTGGAAGGGCCATCCCCGTCGTAACTCGAGAATATACCCCAGGTTCCCGCCGCAACTCGAGAAAAACCATGAGACTTCCCCCTCGATGCGAGATGAGGCCCGATTCCCCTGTACTGCGTGCAGAGCAATTCCGTGTTGCACATCACACATGAAAGGAGCCTTGATTTCCTTGATGGCACTCCAGAGAAACCCCAAGAACACTGTTTCAAGGATAGAGGGATCCTGAGGTCACTGTAGCAACACGAAAGAACTCTGTGGACCAAAAATCAACTCGAAAAGAGAGGTTAGTCCCTGGATTCGTCTCCAGAGGAATACCACCTTACCACAAGCACCTCAAGAGGAGGCTTCTCTCAGCTCTAGGTATGTGAGAGGGACCCTGAGTTTGCGGCCTCAAGTGGAATGGACACCGCGATGCCCTGACTCGAAATAAGGCCGGATATCCCTGCAGTGACTTCAATGCAGGCTCGTCTTGCATCTCCCAGGACGAAAGGATGTCTGAATCCCCTGTGGAGACCACAGAGAAAGACCTAGTTCCCCACCTCATCGCGACCGGAGGCCTCACATCCTTTGAAAACTCCAGAGGTACGCGGAGATCAGTGCCTCCAAAGGAGACGATTCCTGACTCCTCGTGAAACTTGATAGGAGTCCCAGGATTCCTGTGGCACGTGGAAAGGGACCCTTGGTCTCCCGCCTCAGCTGGAGAGGCGTCCCAATTGCCTTGCCAAGCCTCGAGGAGAAACCCGAGTTGTGTCTCGCAACTTTGCAGGAGTCCTGACGTGGCTGAACTAACACGTGTGTGGTAGGGCCATTCCCGTCGTAACTCGAGAATATCCCCCAAGTTCCCGCCGCAACTCTAGAAAAACCATGAGACTTGCCCCTCGCCGCGAGATGAGGCCCGATTCCCCTGCACTGCGTGCAGAGCAATTCTGTGTTGCACATCACACATGAAAGGAGCCTTGATTTCCTTCATGGCACTCCAGAGATACCCCAAGAACACTGTTTCAAGGCTAGAGGGATCCTGAGGTCACTGTAGCAACACGAAAGAGCTCCGTGGGCCAAAAATCAACTCGAGATGAGAGGTTAGTCCCTGGCTTCGACTCCAGAGGAATACCACCTTACCACAAGCACCTCAAGAGGAGGCTTCTCTCAGCTCTAGGTATGTGAGAGGGACCCTGAGTTTGCGGCCTCAAGTGGAATGGACACCGCGATGCCCTGACTCGAAATAAGGCCGGATATCCCTGCAGTGACTGGAATGCAGGCTCGTCTTGCATCTCCCAAGACGAAAGGGTGTCTGAATCCCCTGTGGAGACCACAGAGAAAGACCTAGTTCCCCACCTCATTGCGACAGGAGGCCTCAAATCCTTTGAAAACTCCAGAGGTATGCGGAGATCAGTGCCTCCAAAGGAGACGATGCCTGACTCCTCGTGAAACTTGATAGGAGACCCAGGATTCCTGTGGCACGTGGAAAGGGACCCTTGGTCTCCCGTCTCAGCTGGAGAGGCGTCCCAATAGCCCTGCAAAGCCTCGAGGAGAATCCCGAGTTGTCCCTCGCAACTAGGCAGGAGTCCTGACGTCGCTGAAGAAACACGTGGGTGGAAGGGCCATCCCCGTCGTAACTCGAGAATATACCCCAGGTTCCCGCCGCAACTCGAGAAAAACCATGAGACTTCCCCCTCGCCACGAGATGAGGCCCGATTCCCCTGCACTGCGTGCAGAGCAATTCCGTGTTGCATATCACACATGAAAGGAGCCTTGATTTCCTTGATGGCACTCCAGAGAAACCCCAAGAACACTGTTTCAAGGCTAGAGGGATCCTGAGGTCACTGTAGCAACACGAAAGAGCTCCGTGGACCAAGAATCAACACGAGATGAGAGGTTAGTCCCTGGCTTCGACTCCTGAGGAATACCACCTTACCACAAGCACCTCAAGAGGAGGCTTCTCTCAGCTCTAGGTATGTGAGAGGGATGTTGAGTTTGCGGCCTCAAGTGGAATGGACACCGTGATGCCCTGACTCGAAATAAGGCCGGATATCCCTGCAGTGACTTGAATGCAGGCTCGTCTTGCATCTCCCAAGAAGAAAGGATGTCTGAATCCCCTGTGGAGACCACAGAGAAAGACCTAGTTCCCCACCTCATCGCGACCGGAGGCCTCACATCCTTTGAAAACTCCAGAGGTACGCGGAGATCAGTGCCTCCAAAGGAGACGATGCCTGACTCCTCGTGAAACTTGATAGGAGTCCCAGGATTCTTGTGGCACGTGGAAAGGGACCCTTGGTCTCCCGCCTCAGCTGGAGAGGCGTTCCAATTGCCCTGCCAAGCCTCGAGGAGAATCCCGAGTTGTCCCTCGCAACTAGGCAGGAGTCCTGACGTGGCTGAACAAACACGTGGGTGGAAGGGCCATCCCCGTCGTAACTCGAGAATATACCCCAGGTTCCCGCCGCAACTCGAGAAAAACCATGAGACTTCCCCCTCGCCGCGAGATGAGGCCCGATTCCCCTGCACTGCGTGCAGAGCAATTCTGTGTTGCACATCACACATGAAAGGAGCCTTGATTTCCTTCATGGCACTCCAGAGAAACCCCAAGAACACTGTTTCAAGGCTAGAGGGATCCTGAGGTCACTGTAGCAACACGAAAGAGCTCCGTGGACCAAAAATCAACTCGAGATGAGAGGTTAGTCCCTGGCTTCGACTCCAGAGGAATACCACCTTACCACAAGCAACTCAAGAGGAGGCTTCTCTCAGCTCTAGGTATGTGAGAGGGACCCTGAGTTTGCGGCCTCAAGTGGAATGGACACCGCGATGCCCTGACTCGAAATAAGGCCGGATATCCCTGCAGTGACTGGAATGCAGGCTCGTCTTGCATCTCCCAAGAAGAAAGGATGTCTGAATCCCCTGTGGAGACCACAGAGAAACACCTAGTTCCCAACCTCATCGCGACCGGAGGCCTCACATCCTTTGAAAACTCCAGAGGTACGCGGAGATCAGTGCCTCCAAAGGAGACGATGCCTGACTCCTCGTGAAACTTGATAGGAGTCCCAGGATTCTTGTGGCACGTGGAAAGGGACCCTTGGTCTCCCGCCTCAGCTGGAGAGGCGTCCCAATTGCCCTGCCAAGCCTCGAGGAGAATCCCGAGTTGTCCCTCGCAACTAGGCAGGAGTCCTGACGTGGCTGAACAAACACGTGTGTGGAAGGGCCATCCCAGTCGTAACTCGAGAATATACCCCAGGTTCCCGCCGCAACTCGAGAAAAACCATGAGACTTCCCCCTCGATGTGAGATGAGGCCCGATTCCCCTGTACTGCGTGCAGAGCAATTCCGTCTTGCACATCACACATGAAAGGAGCCTTGATTTCCTTGATGGCACTCCAGAGAAACCCCAAGAACACTGTTTCAAGGATAGAGGGATCCTGAGGTCACTGTAGCAACACGAAAGAACTCTGTGGACCAAAAATCAATTCGAAAAGAGAGGTTAGTCCCTGGATTCGTCTCCAGAGGAATACCACCTTACCACAAGCACCTCAAGAGGAGGCTTCTCTCAGCTCTAGGTATGTGAGAGGGACCCTGAGTTTGCGGCCTCAAGTGGAATGGACACCGCGATGCCCTGACTCGAAATAAGGCCGGATATCCCTGCAGTGACTTCAATGCAGGCTCGTCTTGCATCTCCCAGGACGAAAGGATGTCTGAATCCCCTGTGGAAAGCACAGAGAAAGACTTAGTTCCCCACCTCATCGCGACCGATAGCCTCACATCCTTTGAAAACTCCAGAGGTACGCGGAGATCAGTGCCTCCAAAGGAGACGATGCCTGACTCCTCGTGAAACTTGATAGGAGTCCCAGGATTCCTGTGGCACTTGGAAAGGGACACTTGGTCTCCCGCCTTAGCTGGAGAGGCGTCCCAATTGCCCTGCCAAGCCTCGAGGAGAATCCAGAGTTGTCCCTCGCAACTAGGCAGGAGTCCTGACGTCGCTGAAAAAACACGTGTGTGGAAGGGCCATCCCCGTCGTAACTCGAAAATATACCCCAGGTTCCCGCCGCAACTCGAGAAAAACCATGAGACTTCCCCCTCGCCGCGAGATGAGGCCCGATTCCCCTGCACTGCGTGCAGAGCAATTCCGTGTTGCACATCACACATGAAAGGAGCCTTGATTTCCTTGATGGCACTCCAGAGAAACCCCAAGAACACTGTTTCAAGGCTAGAGGGATCCTGAGGTCACTGTAGCAACACGAAAGAGCTCCGTGGGCCAAAAATCAACTCGAGATGAGAGGTTAGTCCCTGGCTTCGACTCCAGAGGAATACCACCTTACCACAAGCACCTCAAGAGGAGGCTTCTCTCAGCTCTAGGTATGTGAGAGGGACCCTGAGTTTGCGGCCTCAAGTGAAATGGACACCGCGATGCCATGACGCGAAATAAGGCTGGATATCCCTGCAGTGACTTGAATGCAGGCTCGTCTTGCATCTCCCAAGATGAAAGGGTGTCTGAATCCCCTGTGGAGACCACAGAGAAAGACCTAGTTCCCGACCTCATCGCGACAGGAGGCCTCAAATCCTTTGAAAACTCCAGAGGTATGCGGAGATCAGTGCCTCCAAAGGAGACGATGCCTGACTCCTCGTGAAACTTGATAGGAGACCCAGGATTCCTGTGGCTCGTGGAAAGGGACCCTTGGTCTCCCGTCTCAGCTGGAGAGGCGTCCCAATTGCCCTGCAAAGCCTCGAGGAGAATCCCGAGTTGTCCCTCGCAACTAGGCAGGAGTCCTGACATGGCTGAACACACACGTGTGTGGAAGGGCCATCCCCGTCGTAACTCGAGAATATACCCCAGGTTCCCGCCGCAACTCGAGAAAAACCATGAGACTTCCCCCTCGCCGCGAGATGAGGCCCGATTCCCCTGCACTGCGTGCAGAGCAATTCTGTGTTGCACATCACACATGAAAGGAGCCTTGATTTCCCTCATGGCACTCCAGAGACACCCCAAGAACACTGTTTCAAGGCTAGAGGGATTCTGAGGTCACTGTAGCAACACGAAAGAGCTCCGTGGGCCAAAAATCAACTCGAGATGAGAGGTTAGTCCCTGGCTTCGACTCCAGAGGAATACCACCTTACCACAAGCACCTCAAGAGGAGGCTTCTCTCAGCTCTAGGTATGTGAGAGGGACCCTGAGTTTGCGGCCTCAAGTGGAATGGACACCGCGATGCCCTGACTCGAAATAAGGCCGGATATCCCTGCAGTGACTGGAATGCAGGCTCGTCTTGCATCTCCCAAGACGAAAGGGTGTCTGATTCCCCTGTGGAGACCACAGAGAAAGACCTAGTTCCCCACCTCATCGCGACAGGAGGCCTCAAATCCTTTGAAAACTCCAGAGGTATGCGGAGATCAGTGCCTCCAAAGGAGACGATGCCTGACTCCTCGTGAAACTTGATAGGAGACCCAGGATTCCTGTGGCACGTGGAAAGGGACCCTTGGTCTCCCGTCTCAGCTGGAGAGGCGTCCCAATTGCCCTGCAAAGCCTCGAGGAGAATCCCGAGTTGTCCCTCGCAACTAGGCAGGAGTCCTCACATGGCTGAACACACACGTGTGTGGAAGGGCCATCCCCGTCGGAACTCGAGAATATACCCCAGGTTCCCGCCGCAACTCGAGAAAAACCATGAGACTTCCCCCTCGCCGCGAGATGAGGCCCGATTCCCCTGCACTGCGTGCAGAGCAATTCCGTGTTGCACATCACACATGAAAGGAGCCTTGATTTCCTTGATGGCACTCCAGAGAAACCCCAAGAACACTGTTTCAAGGCTAGAGGGATCCTGAGGTCACTGTAGCAACACGAAAGAGCTCCGTGGACCAAGAATCAACACGAGATGAGAGGTTAGTCCCTGGCTTCGACTCCAGAGGAATACCACCTTACCACAAGCACCTCAAGAGGAGGCTTCTCTCAGCTCTAGGTATGTGAGAGGGATCCTGAGTTTGCGGCCTCAAGTGGAATGGACACCGCGATGCCCTGACTCGAAATAAGGCCGGATATCCCTGCAGTGACTTGAATGCAGGCTCGTCTTGCATCTCCCAAGAAGAAAGGATGTCTGAATCCCCTGTGGAGACCACAGAGAAACACCTAGTTCCCCACCTCATCGCGACCGGAGGCCTCACATCCTTTGAAAACTCCAGAGGTACGCGGAGATCAGTGCCTCCAAAGGAGACAATGCCTGACTCCTCGTGAAAATTGTTAGGAGTCCCAGGATTCTTGTGGCACGTGGAAAGGGATCCTTGGTCTCCCGCCTCAGCTGGAGAGGCGTTCCAATTGCCCTGCCAAGCCTCGAGGAGAATCCCGAGTTGTCCCTCGCAACTAGGCAGGAGTCCTGACGTGGCTGAACAAACACGTGGGTGGAAGGGCCATCCCCGTTGTAACTCGAGAATATACCCCAGGTTCCCGCCGCAACTCGAGAAAAACCATGAGACTTCCCCCTCGCCGCGAGATGAGGCCCGATTCCCCTGCACTGCGTGCAGAGCAATTACGTGTTGCACATCACACATGAAAGGAGCCTTGATTTCCTTGATGGCACTCCAGAGAAACCCCAAGAACACTGTTTCAAGGTTAGAGGGATCCTGAGGTCACTGTAGCAACACGAAAGAGCTCCGTGGGCCAAAAATCAACTCGAGATGAGAGGTTAGTCCCTGGCTTCGACTCCAGAGGAATACCACCTTACCACAAGCACCTCAAGAGGAGGCTTCTCTCAGCTCTAGGTATGTGAGAGGGACCCTGAGTTTGCGGCCTCAAGTGGAATGGACACCGCGATGCCCTGACGCGAAATAAGGCTGGATATCCCTGCAGTGACTTGAATGCAGGCTCGTCTTGCATCTCCCAAGATGAAAGGATGTCTGAATCCCCTGTGGAGACCACAGAGAAAGACCTAGTTCCCCACCTCATCGCGACCGGAGGCCTCACATCCTTTGAAACTCCAGAGGTACGCGGAGATCAGTGCCTCCAAAGGAGACGATGCCTGACTCCTCGTGAAACTTGATAGGAGTCCCAGGATTCCTGTGGCACGTGGAAAGGGACCCTTGGTCTCCCGCCTCAGCTGGAGAGGCGTCCCAATTGCCTTGCCAAGCCTCTAGGAGAATCCCGAGTTGTGTCTCGCAACTAGGCAAGAGTCCTGACGTGGCTGAACAAACACGTGTGTGGAAGGGCCATCCCCGTCGTAACTCGAGAATATACCCCAGGTTCCCGCCGCAACTCGAGAAAAACCATGAGACTTCCCCCTCGCCGCGAGATGAGGCCCGATTCCCCTGCACTGCGTGCAGAGCAATTCTGTGTTGCACATCACACATGAAAGGAGCCTTGATTTCCTTGATCGCACTCCAGAGAAACCCCAAGAACACTGTTTCAAGGCTAGAGGGATCCTGAGGTCACTGTAGCCACAAGAAAGAGCTCCGTGGACCAAAAATCAATTCGAGATGAGAGGTTAGTCCCTGGCTTCGACTCCAGAGGAATACCACCTTACCACAAGCACCTCAAGAGGAGGCTTCTCTCAGCTCTACGTATGTGAGAGGGACCCTGAGTTTGCGGCCTCAAGTGGAATGGACACCGCGATGCCCTGACTCGAAATAAGGCCGGATATCCCTGCAGTGACTGGAATGCAGGCTCGTCTTGCATCTCCCAAGACGAAAGGGTGTCTGAATCCCCTGTGGAGACCACAGAGAAAGACCTAGTTCCCCACCTCATCGCGACAGGAGGCCTCAAATCCTTTGAAAACTCCAGAGGTATGCGGAGATCAGTGCCTCCAAAGGAGACGATGCCTGACTCCTCGTGAAACTTGATAGGAGACCCAGGATTCCTGTGGCACGTGGAAAGGGACCCTTGGTCTCCCGTCTCAGCTGGAGAGGCGTCCCAATGGCCCTGCAAAGCCTCGAGGAGAATCCCGAGTTGTCCCTCGCAACTAGGCAGGAGTCCTGACGTGGCTGAATAAACACGTGGGTGGAAGGGCCATCCCCGTCTTAACTCGAGAATATACCCCAGGTTCCCGCTGCAACTCGAGAAAAACCATGAGACTTCCCCCTCGCCGCGAGATGAGGCCCGATTCCCCTGCACTGCGTGCAGAGCAATTCCGTGTTGCACATCACACATGAAAGGAGCCTTGATTTCCTTGATGGCACTCCAGAGAAACCCCAAGAACACTGTTTCAAGGCTAGAGGGATCCTGAGGTCACTGTAGCAACACGAAAGAGCTCCGTGGACCAAGAATCAACACGAGATGAGAGGTTAGTCACTGGCTTCGACTCCTGAGGAATACCACCGTACCACAAGCACCTCAAGAGGAGGCTTCTCTCAGCTCTAGGTATGTGAGAGGGATCCTGAGTTTGCGGCCTCAAGTGGAATGGACACCACGATGCCCTGACTCGAAATAAGGCTGCATATCCCTGCAGTGACTTGAATGCAGGCTCGTCTTGCATCTCCCATGAAGAAAGGATATCTGAATCCCCTGTGGAGACCACAGAGAAAGACCTAGTTCCCCACCTCATCGCGACCGGAGGCCTCACATCCTTTGAAAATTCCAGAGGTACTCAGAGATCAGTGCCTCCAAAGGAGACGATGCCTGACTCCTCGTGAAACTTGATAGGAGTCCCAGGATTCTTGTGGCACGTGGAAAGGGACCCTTGGTCTCCCGCCTCAGCTGGAGAGGCGTTCCAATTGCCCTGCCAAGCCTCGAGGAGAATCCCGAGTTGTCCCTCGCAACTAGGCAGGAGTCCTGACGTGGCTGAACAAACACGTGGGTGGAAGGGCCATCCCCGTCGTAACTCGAGAATATACCCCAGGTTCCCGCCGCAACTCGAGAAAAACCATGAGACTTCCCCCTCGATGCGTGATGAGGCCCGATTCCCCTGTACTGCGTGCAGAGCAATTCCGTCTTGCACATCACACATGAAAGGAGCCTTGATTTCCTTGATGGCACTCCAGAGAAACCCCAAGAACACTGTTTCAAGGATAGAGGGATCCTGAGGTCACTGTAGCAACATGAAAGAACTCTGTGGACCAAAAATCAACTCGAAAAGAGAGGTTAGTCCCTGGATTCGTCTCCAGAGGAATACCACCTTACCACAAGCCCCTCAAGAGGAGGCTTCTCTCAGCTCTAGGTATGTGAGAGGGACCCTGAGTTTGCGGCCTCAAGTGGAATGGACACCGTGATGCCCTGACTCGAAATAAGGCCGGATATCCCTGCAGTGACTTCAATGCAGGCTCGTCTTGCATCTCCCAGGACGAAAGGATGTCTGAATCCCCTGTGGAAAGCACAGAGAAAGACTTAGTTCCCCACCTCATCGCGACCGATAGCCTCACATCCTTTGAAAACTCCAGAGGTACGCGGAGATCAGTGCCTCCAAAGGAGACGATGCCTGACTCCTCGTGAAACTTGATAGGAGTCCGAGGATTCGTGTGGCACTTGGAAAGGGACCCTTGGTCTCCCGCCTCAGCTGGAGAGGCGTCCCAATTGCCCTGCCAAGCCTCGAGGAGAATCCAGAGTTGTCCCTCGCAACTAGGCAGGAGTCCTGACGTCGCTGAAGAAACACGTGGGTGGAAGGGCCATCCCCGTCGTAACTCGAGAATATACCCCAGGTTCCCGCCGCAACTCGATTAAAACCATGAGACTTCCCCCTCGCCGCGAGATGAGGCCCGATTCCCCTGCACTGCGTGCAGAGCAATTCCGTGTTGCACATCACACATGAAAGGAGCCTTGATTTCCTTGATGGCACTCCAGAGAAACCCCAAGAACACTGTTTCAAGGCTAGAGGGATCCTGAGGTCACTGTAGCAACACGAAAGAGCTCCGTGGACCAAGAATCAACACGAGATGAGAGGTTAGTCCCTGGCTTCGACTCCTGAGGAATACCACCGTACCACAAGCACCTCAAGAGGAGGCTTCTCTCAGCTCTAGGTATGTGAGAGGGATCCTGAGTTTGCGGCCTCAAGTGGAATGGACACCACGATGCCCTGACTCGAAATAAGGCCGGATATCCCTGCAGTGACTTGAATGCAGGCTCGTCTTGCATCTCCCATGAAGAAAGGATATCTGAATCCCCTGTGGAGACCACAGAGAAAAACCTAGTTCCCCACCTCATCGCGACCGGAGGCCTCACATCCTTTGAAAACTCCAGAGGTACTCAGAGATCAGTGCCTCCAAAGGAGACGATGCCTGACTCCTCGTGAAACTTGATAGGAGTCCCAGGATTCTTGTGGCACGTGGAAAGGGACCCTTGGTCTCCCGCCTCAGCTGGAGAGGCGATCCAATTGCCCTGCCAAGCCTCGAGGAGAATCCCGAGTTGTCCCTCGCAACTAGGCAGGAGTCCTGACGTGGCTGAACAAACACGTGGGTGGAAGGGCCATCCCCGTCGTAACTCGAGAATATACCCCAGGTTCCCGCCGCAACTCGAGAAAAACCATGAGACTTCCCCCTCGATGCGAGATGAGGCCCGATTCCCCTGTACTGCGTGCAAAGCAATTCCGTCTTGCACATCACACATGAAAGGAGCCTTGATTTCCTTGATGGCACTCCAGAGAAACCCCAAGAACACTGTTTCAAGGATAGAGGGATCCTGAGGTCACTGTAGCAACATGAAAGAACTCTGTGGACCAAAAATCAACTCGAAAAGAGAGGTTAGTCCCTGGATTCGTCTCCAGAGGAATACCACCTTACCACAAGCCCCTCAAGAGGAGGCTTCTCTCAGCTCTAGGTATGTGAGAGGGACCCTGAGTTTGCGGCCTCAAGTGGAATGGACACCGTGATGCCCTGACTCGAAATAAGGCCGGATATCCCTGCAGTGACTTCAATGCAGGCTCGTCTTGCATCTCCCAAGATGAAAGGATGTCTGAATCCCCTGTGGAAAGCACAGAGAAAGACTTAGTTCCCCACCTCATCGCGACCGATAGCCTCACATCCTTTGAAAACTCCAGAGGTACGCGGAGATCAGTGCCTCCAAAGGAGACGATGCCTGACTCCTCGTGAAACTTGATAGGAGTCCGAGGATTCCTGTGGCACTTGGAAAGGGACCCTTGGTCTCCCGCCTCAGCTGGAGAGGCGTCCCAATTGCCCTGCCAAACCTCGAGGAGAATCCAGAGTTGTCCCTCGCAACTAGGCAGGAGTCCTGACGTCGCTGAAGAAACACGTGGGTGGAAGGGCCATCCCCGTCGTAACTCGAGAATATACCCCAGGTTCCCGCCGCAACTCGATTAAAACCATGAGACTTCCCCCTCGCCGCGAGATGAGGCCCGATTCCCCTGCACTGTGTGCAGAGCAATTCCGTGTTGCACATCACACATGAAAGGAGCCTTGATTTCCTTGATGGCACTCCAGAGAAACCCCAAGAACACTGTTTCAAGGCTAGAGGGATCCTGAGGTCACTGTAGCAACACGAAAGAGCTCCGTGGACCAAGAATCAACACGAGATGAGAGGTTAGTCCCTGGCTTCGACTCCTGAGGAATACCACCGTACCACAAGCACCTCAAGAGGAGGCTTCTCTCAGCTCTAGGTATGTGAGAGGGATCCTGAGTTTGCGGCCTGAAGTGGAATGGACACCACGATGCCCTGACTCGAAATAAGGCCGGATATCCCTGCAGTGACTTGAATGCAGGCTCGTCTTGCATCTCCCATGAAGAAAGGATATCTGAATCCCCTGTGGAGACCACAGAGAAAGACCTAGTTCCCCACCTCATCGCGACCGGAGGCCTCACATCCTTTGAAAACTCCAGAGGTACTCAGAGATCAGTGCCTCCAAAGGAGACGATGCCTGACTCCTCGTGAAACTTGATAGGAGTCCCAGGATTCTTGTGGCACGTGGAAAGGGACCCTTGGTCTCCCGCCTCAGCTGGAGAGGCGTTCCAATTGCCCTGCCAAGCAACGAGGAGAATCCCGAGTTGTCCCTCGCAACTAGGCAGGAGTCCTGACGTGGCTGAACAAACACGTGGGTGGAAGGGCCATCCCCGTCGTAACTCGAGAATATACCCCAGGTTCCCGCCGCAACTCGAGAAAAACCATGAGACTTCCCCCTCGATGCGAGATGAGGCCCGATTCCCCTGTACTGCGTGCAAAGCAATTCCGTCTTGCACATCACACATGAAAGGAGCCTTGATTTCCTTGATGGCACTCCAGAGAAACCCCAAGAACACTGTTTCAAGGATAGAGGGATCCTGAGGTCACTGTAGCAACATGAAAGAACTCTGTGGACCAAAAATCAACTCGAAAAGAGAGGTTAGTCCCTGGATTCGTCTCCAGAGGAATACCACCTTACCACAAGCACCTCAAGAGGAGGCTTCTCTCAGCTCTAGGTATGTGAGAGGGACCCTGAGTTTGCGGCCTCAAGTGGAATGGACACCGCGATGACCTGACTCGAAATAAGGCCGGATATCCCTGCAGTGACTTCAATGCTGGCTCGTCTTGCCTCTCCCAGGACGAAAGGATGTCTGAATCCCCTGTGGAAAGCACAGAAAAGACTTAGTTCCCCACCTCATCGCGACCGATAGCCTCACATCCTTTGAAAATTCCAGAGGTATGCGGAGATCAGTGCCTCCAAAGGAGACGATGCCTGACTCCTCGTGAAACTTGATAGGAGTCCCAGGATTCCTGTGGCACTTGAAAAGGGACCCTTGGTCTCCCGCCTCAGGTGGAGAGGCGTCCCAATTGCCCTGCCAAACCTCGAGGAGAATCCAGAGTTGTCCCTTGCAACTAGGCAGGAGTCCTGACGTCGCTGAAGAAACACGTGGGTGGAAGGGCCATCCCCGTCGTAACTCGAGAATATACCCCAGGTTCCCGCCGCAACTCGAGAAAAACCATGAGACTTCCCCCTCGCCGCGAGATGAGGCCCGATTCCCCTGAACTGCGTGCAGAGCAATTCCGTGTTGCACATCACACATGAAAGGAGCCTTGATTTCCTTGATGGCACTCCAGAGAAACCCCAAGAACACTGTTTCAAGGCTAGAGGGATCCTGAGGTCACTGTAGCAACAAGAAAGAGCTCCGTGGGCAAAAATCAACTCGAGATGAGAGGTTAGTCCCAGGCTTCGACTCCAGAGGAATACCACCTTACCACAAGCACCTCAAGAGGAGGCTTCTCTCAGCTCTAGGTATGTGAGAGGGATCCTGATTTTGCGGCCTCAAGTGGAATGGACACCGCGATGCCCTGAGTCGAAATAAGGCCGGATATCCCTGCAGTGACTTGAATGCAGGCTCGTCTTGCATCTCCCAAGAAGAAAGGATGTCTGAATCCCCTGTGGAGACCACAGAGAAACACCTAGTTCCCCACCTCATCGCGACCGGAGGCCTCACATCCTTTGAAAACTCCAGAGGTACGCGGAGATCAGTGCCTCCAAAGGAGACGATGCCTGACTCCTCGTGAAACTTGATAGGAGTCCCAGGATTCTTGTGGCACGTGGAAAGGGACCCATGGTCTCCCGCCTCAGCTGGAGAGGCGTTCCAATTGCCCTGCCAAGCCTCGAGGAGAATCCCGAGTTGTCCCTCGCAACTAGGCAGGAGTCCTGACGTGGCTGAACAAACACGTGGGTGGAAGGGCCATCCCCGTCGTAACTCGAGAATATACCCCAGGTTCCCGCCGCAACTCGAGAAAAACCATGAGACTTCCCCCTCGATGCGAGATGAGGCCCGATTCCCCTGCACTGCGTGCAGAGCAATTCTGTCTTGCACATCACACATGAAAGGAGCCTTGATTTCCTTGATGGCACTCCAGAGAAACCCCAAGAACACTGTTTCAAGGATAGAGGGATCCTGAGGTCACTGTAGCAACACAAAAGAACTCTGTGGACCAAAAATCAACTCGAAAAGAGAGGTTAGACCCTGGATTCGTCTCCAGAGGAATACCACCTTACCACAAGCACCTCAAGAGGAGGCTTCTCTCAGCTCTAGGTATGTGAGAGGGACCCTGAGTTTGCGGCCTCAAGTGGAATGGACACCGCGATGCCCTGACTCGAAATAAGGCCGGATATCCCTGCAGTGACTTCAATGCAGGCTCGTCTTGCATCTCCCAGGACGAAAGGATGTCTGAATCCCCTGTGGAAAGCACAGAGAAAGACTTAGTTCCCCACCTCATCGCGACCGATAGCCTCACATCCTTTGAAAACTCCAGAGGTACGCGGAGATCAGTTCCTCCAAAGGAGACGATGCCTGACTCCTCGTGAAACTTGATAGGAGTCCCAGGATTCCTGTGGCACTTGAAAAGGGACACTTGGTCTCCCGCCTCAGCTGGAGAGGCGTCCCAATTGCCCTGCCAAGCCTCGAGGAGAATCCAGAGTTGTCCCTCGCAACTAGGCAGGAGTCCTGACGTCGCTGAAGAAACACGTGGGTGGAAGGGCCATCCCCGTCGTAACTCGAGAATATACCCCAGGTTCCCACCGCAACTCGAGAAAAACCATGAGACTTCCCCCTCGCCTCGAGATGAGGCCCGATTCCCCTGCACTGCGTGCAGAGCAATTCTGTCTTGCACATCACACATGAAAGGAGCCTTGATTTCCTTGATGGCACTCCAGAGAAACCCCAAGAACACTGTTTCAAGGCTAGAGGGATCCTGAGGTCACTGTAGCAACACGAAAGAGCTCCGTGGGCCAAAAATCAACTCGAGATGAGAGGTTAGTCCCTGGCTTCGATTCCAGAGGAATAACACCTTACCACAAGCACCTCAAGAGGAGGCTTCTCTCAGCTCTAGGTATGTGAGAGGGACCCTGAGTTTGTGGCCTCAAGTGGAATGGACACCGCGATGCCCTGACTCGAAATAAGGCCGGATATCCCTGCAGTGACTTGAATGCAGGCTCGTCTTGCATCTCCCAAGATGAAAGGATGTCTGAATCCCCTGTGGAGACCACAGAGAAAGACCTAGTTCCCCACCTCATCGCGACCGGAGGCCTCACATCCTTTGAAAACTCCAGAGGTACGCGGAGATCAGTGCCTCCAAAGGAGACGATACCTGACTCCTCGTGAAACTTGATAGGAGTCCCAGGATTCTTGTGGCACGTGGAAAGGGACCCTCGGTCTCCCGCCTCAGCTTGAGAGGCGTTCCAATTGCCCTGCCACGCCTCGAGGAGAATCCCGAATTGTCCCTCGCAACTAGGCAGGAGTCCTGACGTGGCTGAACAAACACGTGGGTGGAAGGGCCATCCCCGTCGTAACTCGAGAATATACCCCAGGTTCCCGCCGCAACTCGAGAAAAACCATGAGACTTCCCCCTCGCCGCGAGATGAGGCCCGATTCCCCTGCACTGCGTGCAGAGCAATTCCGTGTTGCATATCACACATGAAAGGAGCCTTGATTTCCTTGATGGCACTCCAGAGAAACCCCAAGAACACTGTTTCAAGTCTAGAGAGATCCTGAGGTCACTGTAGCAACACGAAAGAGCTCCGTGGACCAAGAATCAACACGAGATGAGAGGTTAGTCCCTGGCTTCGACTCCAGAGGAATACCACCTTACCACAAGCACCTCAAGAGGAGGCTTCTCTCAGCTCTACGTATGTGAGAGGGATCTTGAGTTTGCGGCCTCAAGTGGAATGGACACCGTGATGCCCTGACTCGAAATAAGGCCGGATATCCCTGCAGTGACTGGAATGCAGGCTCGTCTTGCATCTCCCAAGAAGAAAGGATGTCTGAATCCCCTGTGGAGACCACAGAGAAACACCTAGTTCCCCACCTCATCGCGACCGGAGGCCTCACATCCTTTGAAAACTCCAGAGGTACGCGGAGATCAGTGCCTCCAAAGGAGACGATGCCTGACTCCTCGTGAAACTTGATAGGAGTCCCAGGATTCTGGTGGCACGTGGAAAGGGACACTTGGTCTCCCGCCTCAGCTGGAGAGGCGTTCCAATTGCCCTGCCAAGCCTCGAGGAGAATCCCGAGTTGTGTCTCGCAACTAGGCAAGAGTCCTGACGTGGCTGAACAAACACGTGTGTGGAAGGGCCATCCCCGTCATAACTCGAGAATATACCCCAGGTTCCCGCCGCAACTCGAGAAAAACCATGAGACTTGCCCCTCGCCGCGAGATTAGGCCCGATTCCCCTGCACTGCGTGCAGAGCAATTCCGTGTTGCACATCACACATGAAAGGAGCCTTGATTTCCTTCATGGCACTCCAGAGAAACCCCAAGAACACTGTTTCAAGGCGAGAGGGATCCTGAGGTCACTGTAGCAACACGAAAGAGCTCCGTGGACCAAAAATCAACTCGAGATGAGAGGTTAGTCCCTGGCTTCGACTCCAGAGGAATACCACCTTAACACAAGCACCTCAAGAGGAGGCTTCTCTCAGCTCTAGGTATGTGAGAGGGACCCTGAGTTTGCGGCCTCAAGTGGAATGGACACCGCGATGCCCTGACTCGAAATAAGGCCGGATATCCCTGCAGTGACTGGAATGCAGGCTCGTCTTGCATCTCCCAAGACGAAAGGGTGTCTGAATCCCCTGTGGAGACCACAGAGAAAGACCTAGTTCCCCACTTCATCGCGACAGGAGGCCTCAAATCCTTTGAAAACTCCAGAGGTATGCGGAGATCAGTGCCTCCAAAGGAGACGATGCCTGACTCCTCGTGAAACTTGATAGGAGACCCAGGATTCCTGTGGCACGTGGAAAGGGAACCTTGGTCTCCCGTCTCAGCTGGAGAGGCGTTCCAATTGCCCTGCCAAGCCTCGAGGAGAATCCCGAGTTGTCCCTCGCAACTAGGCAGGAGTCGTGACGTGGCTGAACAAACACGTGGGTGGAAGGGCCATCCCCGTCGTAACTCGAGAATATACCCCAGGTTCCCGCCGCAACTCGAGAAAAACCATGAGACTTCCCCCTCGATGCGAGATGAGGCCCGATTTCCCGGCACTGCGTGCAGAGCAATTCCGTGTTGCACATCACACATGAAAGGAGCCTTGATTTCCTTGATGGCACCCCAGAGAAACCCCAAGAACACTGTTTCAAGGCTAGAGGGATCCTGAGGTCACTGTAGCAACACGAAAGAGCTCCGTGGACCAAGAATCAACACGAGATGAGAGGTTAGTTCCTGGCTTCGACTCCTGAGGAATACCACCTTACCACAAGCACCTCAAGAGGAGGCTTCTCTCAGCTCTAGGTATGTGAGAGGGACCCTGAGTTTGCGGCCTCAAGTGGAATGGACACCGCGATGCCCTGACTCGAAATAAGGCCGGATATCCCTGCAGTGACTTGAATGCAGGCTCGTCTTGCATCTCCCAAGAAGAAAGGTTGTCTGAATCCCCTGTGGAGACCACAGAGAAAGACCTAGTTCCCCACCTCATCGCGACCGGAGGCCTCACATCCTTTGAAAACTCCAGAGGTACGCGGAGATCAGTGCCTCCAAAGGAGACGATGCCTGACTCCTCGTGAAACTTGATAGGAGTCCCAGGATTCTTGTGGCACGTGGAAAGGGACCCTTGGTCTCCCGCCTCAGCTGGAGAGGCGTTCCAATTGCCCTGCCAAGCCTCGAGGAGAATCCCGAGTTGTCCTTCGCAACTAGGCAGGAGTCCTGACGTGGCTGAACAAACACGTGGGTGGAAGGGCCATCCCCGTCGTAACTCGAGAATATACCCCAGGTTCCCGCCGCAACACGAGAAAAACCATGAGACTTCCCCCTCGCTGCGAGATGAGGCCCGATTCCCCTGTACTGCGTGCAGAGCAATTCCGTCTTGCACATCACACAAAAAGGAGCCTTGATTTCCTTGATGGCACTCCAGAGAAACCCCAAGATCACTGTTTCAAGGATAGAGGGATCCTGAGGTCACTGTAGCAACACGAAATAACTCTGTGGACCAAAAATCAACTCGAAAAGAGAGGTTAGTCCCTGGATTCGTCTCCAGAGGAATACCACCTTACCACAAGCACCTCAAGAGGAGGCTTCTCTCAGCTCTAGGTATGTGAGAGGGACCCTGAGTTTGCGGCCTCAAGTGGAATGGACACCGCGATGCCCTGACTCGAAATAAGGCCGGATATCCCTGCAGTGACTGGAATGCAGGCTCGTCTTGCATCTCCCAAGACGAAAGGGTGTCTGAATCCCCTGTGGAGACCACAGAGAAAGACCTAGTTCCCCACCTCATCGCGACAGGAGGCCTCAAATCCTTTGAAAACTCCAGAGGTATGCGGAGATCAGTGCCTCCAAAGGAGACGATGCCTGACTCCTCGTGAAACTTGATAGGAGACCCAGGATTCCTGTGGCACGTGGAAAGGGACCCTTGGTCTCCCGTCTCAGCTGGAGAGGCGTCCCAATTGCCCTGCAAAGCCTCGAGGAGAATCCCGAGTTGTCCCTCGCAAGTAGGCAGGAGTCCTGACATGGCTGAACACACACGTGTGTGGAAGGGCCATCCCCGTCGTAACTCGAGAATATACCCCAGGTTCCCGCCGCAACTCGAGAAAAACCATGAGACTTCCCCCTCGATGCGAGATGAGGCCCGATTCCCCTGTACTGCGTGCAGAGCAATTCCGTCTTGCACATCACACATGAAAGGAGCCTTGATTTCCTTGATGGCACTCCAGAGAAACCCCAAGAACACTGTTTCAAGGATAGAGGGATCCTGAGGTCACTGTAGCAACACGAAAGAACTCTGTGGACCAAAAATCAACTCGAAAAGAGAGGTTAGTCCCTGGATTCGTCTCCAGAGGAATACCACCTTACCACAAGCACCTCAAGAGGAGGCTTCTCTCAGCTCTAGGTATGTGAGAGGGACCCTGAGTTTGCGGCCTCAAGTGGAATGGACACCGCGATGCCCTGACTCGAAATAAGGCCGGATATCCCTGCAGTGACTTCAATGCAGGCTCGTCTTGCATCTCCCAGGACGAAAGGATGTTTGAATCCCCTGTGGAAAGCACAGAGAAAGACTTAGTTCCCCACCTCATCGCGACCGATAGCCTCACATCCTTTGAAAACTCCAGAGGTACGCGGAGATCAGTGCCTCCAAAGGAGACGATGCCTGACTCCTCGTGAAACTTGATAGGAGTCCCAGGATTCCTGTGGCACTTGGAAAGGGACACTTGGTCTCCCGCCTCAGCTGGAGAGGCGTCCCAATTGCCCTGCCAAGCCTCGAGGAGAATCCAGAGTTGTCCCTCGCAACTAGGCAGGAGTCCTGACGTCGCTGAAGAAACACGTGGGTGGAAGGGCCATCCCCGTCGTAACTCGAGAATATACCCCAGGTTCCCGCCGCAACTCGAGAAAAACCATGAGACTTCCCCCTCGCCGCGAGATGAGGCCCGATTCCCCTGCACTGCGTGCAGAGCAATTCCGTGTTGCACATCACACATGAAAGGAGCCTTGATTTCCTTGATGGCACTCCAGAGAAACCCCAAGAACACTGTTTCAAGGATAGAGGGATCCTGAGGTCACTGTAGCAACACGAAAGAGCTCCGTGGGCCAAAAATCAACACGAGATGAGAGGTTACTCCCTGGCTTCGACTCCAGAGGAATACCACCTTACCACAAGCACCTCAAGAGGAGGCTTCTCTCAGCTCTAGGTATGTGAGAGGGACCCTGAGTTTGCGGCCTCAAGTGGAATGGACACCGCGATGCCCTTACACGAAATAAGGCTGGATATCCCTGCAGTGACTTGAATGCAGGCTCGTCTTGCATCTCCCAAGAAGAAAGGATGTCTGAATCCCCTGTGGAGACCACAGAGAAAGACCTAGTTCCCCACCTCATCGCGACCGGAGGCCTCACATCCTTTGAAAACTCCAGAGGTACGCGGAGATCAGTGCCTCCAAAGGAGACGATGCCTGACTCCTCGTGAAACTTGATAGGAGTCCCAGGATTCTTGTGGCATGCGGAAAGGGAACCTTGGTCTCCCGCCTCAGCTGGAGAGGCGTCCCAATTGCCCTGCCAAGCCTCGAGGAGAATCCAGAGTTGTCCCTCGCAACTAGGCAGGAGTCCTGACGTCGCTGAAGAAACACGTGTGTGGAAGGGCCATCCCCGTCGTAACTCGAGAATATACCCCAGGTTCCCGCCGCAACTCGAGAAAAACCATGAGACTTCCCCCACGCTGCGAGATGAGGCCCGATTCCCCTGCACTGCGTGCAGAGCAATTCCGTGTTGCACATCACACATGAAAGGAGCCTTGATTTCCTTCATGGCACTCCAGAGAAACCCCAAGAACACTGTTTCAAGGCTAGAGGGATCCTGAGGTCACTGTAGCAACATGAAAGAGCTCCGTGGACCAAAAATCAACTCGAGATGAGAGGTTAGTCCCTGGCTTCGACTCCTGAGGAATACCACCTTACCACAAGCACCTCAAGAGGAGGCTTCTCTCAGCTCTAGGTATGTGAGACGGACCCTGAGTTTGCGGCCTCAAGTGGAATGGACACCGCGATGCCCTGACTCGAAATAAGGCCGGATATCCCTGCAGTGACTTGAATGCAGGCTCGTCTTGCATCTCCCAAGAAGAAAGGTTGTCTGAATCCCCTGTGGAGACCACAGAGAAAGACCTAGTTCCCCACCTCATCGCGACCGGAGGCCTCACATCCTTTGAAAACTCCAGAGGTACGCGGAGATCAGTGCCTCCAAAGGAGACGATGCCTGACTCCTCGTGAAACTTGATAGGAGTCCCAGGATTCTTGTGGCACGTGGAAAGGGACCCTTGGTCTCCCGCCTCAGCTGGAGAGGCGTTCCAATTGCCCTGCCAAGCCTCGAGGAGAATCCCGAGTTGTCCTTCGCAACTAGGCAGGAGTCCTGACGTGGCTGAACAAACACGTGGGTGGAAGGGCCATCCCCGTCGTAACTCGAGAATATACCCCAGGTTCCCGCCGCAACACGAGAAAAACCATGAGACTTCCCCCTCGATGCGAGATGAGGCCCGATTCCCCTGTACTGCGTGCAGAGCAATTCCGTCTTGCACATCACACATGAAAGGAGCCTTGATTTCCTTGATGGCACTCCAGAGAAACCCCAAGAACACTGTTTCAAGGATAGAGGGATCCTGAGGTCACTGTAGCAACACGAAAGAACTCTGTGGACCAAAAATCAACTCGAAAAGAGAGGTTAGTCCCTGGATTCGTCTCCAGAGGAATACCACCTTACCACAAGCACCTCAAGAGGAGGCTTCTCTCAGCTCTAGGTATGTGAGAGGGACCCTGAGTTTGCGGCCTCAAGTGGAATGGACACCGCGATGCCCTGACTCGAAATAAGGCCGGATATCCCTGCAGTGACTTCAATGCAGGCTCCTCTTGCATCTCCCAGGACGAAAGGATGTCTGAATCCCCTGTGGAAAGCACAGAGAAAGACTTAGTTTCCCACCTCATCGCGACCGATAACCTTACATCCTTTGAAAACTCCAGAGGTACACGGAGATCAGTGCCTCCAAAGGAGACGATGCCTGACTCCTCGTGAAACTTGATAGGAGTCCCAGGATTCCTGTGGCACTTGGAAAGGGACCCTTGGTCTCCCGCCTCTGCTGGAGAGGCGTCCCAATTGCCCTGCCAAGCCTCGAGGAGAATCCAGAGTTGTCCCTCGCAACTAGGCAGGAGTCCTGACGTCGCTGAAGAAACACGTGTGTGGAAGGGCCATCCCCGTCGTAACTCGAGAATATACCCCAGGTTCCCGCCGCAACTCGAGAAAAACCATGAGACTTCCCCCTCGCCGCGAGATGAGGCCCGATTCCCCTGCACTGCGTGCAGAGCAATTCCGTGTTGCACATCACACATGAAAGGAGCCTTGATTTCCTTGATGGCACTCCAGAGAAACCCCAAGAACACTGTTTC
Source organism: Cervus elaphus (assembly GCF_910594005.1). Lineage (NCBI taxonomy): Eukaryota > Metazoa > Chordata > Mammalia > Artiodactyla > Cervidae > Cervus > Cervus elaphus. The sequence continues at coordinate 5,926,033 of NC_057834.1, read as the reverse complement.
AAGGATAGAGGGATTCTGAGGTCACTGTAGCAACACGATAGAACTCTGTGGACCAAAAATCAACTCGAAAAAAGAGGTTAGTCCCTGTATTCGTCTCCAGAGGAATACCACCTTACCACAAGCACCTCAAGAGGAGGCTTCTCTCAGCTCTAGGTATGTGAGAGGGACCCTGAGTTTGCGGCCTCAAGTGGAATGGACACCGCGATGCCCTGACTCGAAATAAGGCCGGATATCCCTGCAGTGACTTCAATGCAGGCTCCTCTTGCATCTCCCAGGACGAAAGGGTGTCTGAATCCCCTGTGGAGACCACAGAGAAAGACCTAGTTCCCCACCTCATCGCGACCGGAGGCCACACATCCTTTGAAAACTCCAGAGGTACGCGGAGATCAGTGCCTCCAAAGGAGACGATGCCTGACTCCTCGTGAAAATTGATAGGAGTCCCAGGATTCCTGTGGCACGTGGAAAGGGACCCTTGGTCTCCCGCCTCAGCTGGAGAGGCGTTCCAATTGCCCTGCCAAGCCTCGAGGAGAATCCCGAGTTGTCCCTCGCAACTAGGCAGGAGTCCTGACGTGGCTGAACAAACACGTGGGTGGAAGGGCCATCCCCGTCGTAACTCGAGAATATACCCCAGGTTCCCACCGCAACTCGAGAAAAACCATGAGACTTCCCCCTCGCCGCGAGATGAGGCCCGATTCCCCTGTACTGCGTGCAGAGCAATTCCGTCTTGCACATCACACATGAAAGGAGCCTTGATTTCCTTGATGGCACTCCAGAGAAACCCCAAGAACACTGTTTCAAGAATAGAGGGATCCTGAGGTCACTGTAGCAACACGAAAGAACTCTGTGGACCAAAAATCAACTCGAAAAGAGAGGTTAGTCCCTGGATTCGTCTCCAGAGGAATACCACCTTACCACAAGCACCTCAAGAGGAGGCTTCTCTCAGCTCTAGGTATGTGAGAGGGACCCTGAGTTTGCGGCCTCAAGTGGAATGGACACCGCGATGCCCTGACTCGAAATAAGGCCAGATATCCCTGCAGTGACTGGAATGCAGGCTCGTCTTGCATGTCCCAAGAAGAAAGGGTGTCTGAATCCCCTGTGGAGACCACAGAGAAAGACCTAGTTCCCCACCTCATCGCGACAGGAGGCCTCAAATCCTTTGACAACTCCAGAGGTATGCGGAGATCAGTGCCTCCAAAGGAGACGATGCCTGACTCCTCGTGAAACTTGATAGGAGACCCAGGATTCCTGTGGCACTTGGAAAGGGACCTTTGGTCTCCCGTCTCAGCTGGAGAGGCGTCCCAATTGCCCTGCAAAGCCTCGAGGAGAATCCCGAGTTGTGTCTCGCAACTAGGCAGGAGTCCTGACATGGCTGAACACACACGTGTGTGGAAGGGCCATCCCCGTCGTAACTCGAGAATATACCCCAGGTTCCGGCCGCAACTCGAGAAAAACCATGAGACTTCCCCCTCGCCGCGAGATGAGGCCCGATTCCCCTGCACTGCGTGCAGAGCAATTCCGTGTTGCACATCACACATGAAAGGAGCCTTGATTTCCTTCATGGCACTCCAGAGAAACCCCAAGAACACTGTTTCAAGGCTAGAGGGATCCTGAGGTCACTGTAGCAACACGAAAGAGCTCCGTGGGCCAAAAATCAACTCGAGATGAGAGGTTAGTCCTGGCTTCGACTCCAGAGGAATACCACCTTACCACAAGCACCTCAAGAGGAGGCTTCTCTCAGCTCTAGGTATGTGAGAGGGACCCTGAGTTTGCGGCCTCAAGTGGAATGGACACCGCGATGCCCTGACGCGAAATAAGGCTGGATATCCCTGCAGTGACTTGAATGCAGGCTCGTCTTGCATCTCCCAAGATGAAAGGATGTCTGAATCCCCTGTGGAGACCACAGAGAAAGACCTAGTTCCCCACCTCATCGCGACTGGAGGCCTCACATCCTTTGAAAACTCCAGAGGTACGCGGAGATCAGTGCCTCCAAAGGAGACGATGCCTGACTCCTCGTGAAACTTGATAGGAGTCCCAGGATTCCTGTGGCACGTGGAAAGGGACCCTTGGTCCGGCCTCAGCTGGAGAGGCGTCCCAATTGCCTTGCCAAGCCTCGAGGAGAATCCCGAGTTGTGTCTCGCAACTAGGCAAGAGTCCTCACATGGCTGAACAAACACGTGTGTGGAAGGGCCATCCCCGTCGTAACTCGCGAATATACCCCAGGTTCCCGCCGCAACTCGAGAAAAACCATGAGACTTCCCCCTCGCCGCGAGATGAGGCCCGATTCCCCTGCACTGCGTGCAGAGCAATTCTGTGTTGCACATCACACATGAAAGGAGCCTTGATTTCCTTGATGGCACTCCAGAGAAACCCCAAGAACACTGTTTCAAGGCTAGAGGGATCCTGAGGTCACTGTAGCAACACGAAAGAGCTCCGTGGACCAAAAATCAACTCGAGATGAGAGGTTAGTCCCTGGCTTCGACTCCAGAGGAATACCACCTTACCACAAGCACCTCAAGAGGAGGCTTCTCTCAGCTCTAGGTATGTGAGAGGGACCCTGAGTTCGCGGCCTCAAGTGGAATGGACACCGCGATGCCCTGACTCGAAATAAGGCCGGATATCCCTGCAGTGACTGGAATGCAGGCTCGTCTTGCATCTCCCAAGACGAAAGGGTGTCTGAATCCCCTGTGGAGACCACAGAGAAAGACCTAGTTCCCCACCTCATCGCGACAGGAGGCCTCAAATCCTTTGAAAACTCCAGAGGTATGCGGAGATCAGTGCCTCCAAAGGAGACGATGCCTGACTCCTCGTGAAACTTGATAGGAGACCCAGGATTCCTGTGGCACGTGGAAAGGGACCCTTGGTCTCCCGTCTCAGCTGGAGAGGCGTCCCAATTGCCCTGCAAAGCCTCGAGGAGAATCCCGAGTTGTCCCTCGCAACTAGGCAGGAGTCCTGACATGGCTGAACACACACGTGTGTGGAAGGGCCATCCCCGTCGTAACTCGAGAATATACCCCAGGTTCCCGCCGCAACTCGAGAAAAACCATGAGACTTCCCCCTCGATGCGAGATGAGGCCCGATTCCCCTGTACTGCGTGCAGAGCAATTCCGTCTTGCACATCACACATGAAAGGAGCCTTGATTTCCTTGATGGCACTCCAGAGAAACCCCAAGAACACTGTTTCAAGAATAGAGGGATCCTGAGGTCACTGTAGCAACACGAAAGAACTCTGTGGACCAAAAATCAACTCGAAAAGAGAGGTTAGTCCCTGGATTCGTCTCCAGAGGAATACCACCTTACCACAAGCACCTCAAGAGGAGGCTTCTCTCAGCTCTAGGTATGTGAGAGGGACCCTGAGTTTGCGGCCTCAAGTGGAATGGACACCGCGATGCCCTGACTCGAAATAAGGCCAGATATCCCTGCAGTGACTGGAATGCAGGCTCGTCTTGCATGTCCCAAGAAGAAAGGGTGTCTGAATCCCCTGTGGAGACCACAGAGAAAGACCTAGTTCCCCACCTCATCGCGACAGGAGGCCTCAAATCCTTTGACAACTCCAGAGGTATGCGGAGATCAGTGCCTCCAAAGGAGACGATGCCTGACTCCTCGTGAAACTTGATAGGAGACCCAGGATTCCTGTGGCACTTGGAAAGGGACCTTTGGTCTCCCGTCTCAGCTGGAGAGGCGTCCCAATTGCCCTGCAAAGCCTCGAGGAGAATCCCGAGTTGTGTCTCGCAACTAGGCAGGAGTCCTGACATGGCTGAACACACACGTGTGTGGAAGGGCCATCCCCGTCGTAACTCGAGAATATACCCCAGGTTCCGGCCGCAACTCGAGAAAAACCATGAGACTTCCCCCTCGCCGCGAGATGAGGCCCGATTCCCCTGCACTGCGTGCAGAGCAATTCCGTGTTGCACATCACACATGAAAGGAGCCTTGATTTCCTTCATGGCACTCCAGAGAAACCCCAAGAACACTGTTTCAAGGCTAGAGGGATCCTGAGGTCACTGTAGCAACACGAAAGAGCTCCGTGGGCCAAAAATCAACTCGAGATGAGAGGTTAGTCCTGGCTTCGACTCCAGAGGAATACCACCTTACCACAAGCACCTCAAGAGGAGGCTTCTCTCAGCTCTAGGTATGTGAGAGGGACCCTGAGTTTGCGGCCTCAAGTGGAATGGACACCGCGATGCCCTGACGCGAAATAAGGCTGGATATCCCTGCAGTGACTTGAATGCAGGCTCGTCTTGCATCTCCCAAGATGAAAGGATGTCTGAATCCCCTGTGGAGACCACAGAGAAAGACCTAGTTCCCCACCTCATCGCGACTGGAGGCCTCACATCCTTTGAAAACTCCAGAGGTACGCGGAGATCAGTGCCTCCAAAGGAGACGATGCCTGACTCCTCGTGAAACTTGATAGGAGTCCCAGGATTCCTGTGGCACGTGGAAAGGGACCCTTGGTCCGGCCTCAGCTGGAGAGGCGTCCCAATTGCCTTGCCAAGCCTCGAGGAGAATCCCGAGTTGTGTCTCGCAACTAGGCAAGAGTCCTCACATGGCTGAACAAACACGTGTGTGGAAGGGCCATCCCCGTCGTAACTCGCGAATATACCCCAGGTTCCCGCCGCAACTCGAGAAAAACCATGAGACTTCCCCCTCGCCGCGAGATGAGGCCCGATTCCCCTGCACTGCGTGCAGAGCAATTCTGTGTTGCACATCACACATGAAAGGAGCCTTGATTTCCTTGATGGCACTCCAGAGAAACCCCAAGAACACTGTTTCAAGGCTAGAGGGATCCTGAGGTCACTGTAGCAACACGAAAGAGCTCCGTGGACCAAAAATCAACTCGAGATGAGAGGTTAGTCCCTGGCTTCGACTCCAGAGGAATACCACCTTCCACAAGCACCTCAAGAGGAGGCTTCTCTCAGCTCTAGGTATGTGAGAGGGACCCTGAGTTTGCGGCCTCAAGTGGAATGGACACCGCGATGCCCTGACTCGAAATAAGGCCGGATATCCCTGCAGTGACTGGAATGCAGGCTCGTCTTGCATCTCCCAAGACGAAAGGGTGTCTGAATCCCCTGTGGAGACCACAGAGAAAGACCTAGTTCCCCACCTCATCGCGACAGGAGGCCTCAAATCCTTTGAAAACTCCAGAGGTATGCGGAGATCAGTGCCTCCAAAGGAGACGATGCCTGACTCCTCGTGAAACTTGATAGGAGACCCAGGATTCCTGTGGCACGTGGAAAGGGACCCTTGGTCTCCCGTCTCAGCTGGAGAGGCGTCCCAATTGCCCTGCAAAGCCTCGAGGAGAATCCCGAGTTGTCCCTCGCAACTAGGCAGGAGTCCTGACATGGCTGAACACACACGTGTGTGGAAGGGCCATCCCCGTCGTAACTCGAGAATATACCCCAGGTTCCCGCCGCAACTCGAGAAAAACCATGAGACTTCCCCCTCGATGCGAGATGAGGCCCGATTCCCCTGTACTGCGTGCAGAGCAATTCCGTCTTGCACATCACACATGAAAGGAGCCTTGATTTCCTTGATGGCACTCCAGAGAAACCCCAAGAACACTGTTTCAAGGATAGAGGGATCCTGAGGTCACTGTAGCAACACGAAAGAACTCTGTGGACCAAAAATCAACTCGAAAAGAGAGGTTAGTCCCTGGATTCGTCTCCAGAGGAATACCACCTTACCACAAGCACCTCAAGAGGAGGCTTCTCTCAGCTCTAGGTATGTGAGAGGGACCCTGAGTTTGCGGCCTCAAGTGGAATGGACACCGCGATGCCCTGACTCGAAATAAGGCCGGATATCCCTGCAGTGACTTCAATGCAGGCTCGTCTTGCATCTCCCAGGACGAAAGGATGTCTGAATCCCCTGTGGAAAGCACAGAGAAAGACTTAGTTCCCCACCTCATCGCGACCGATAGCCTCACATCCTTTGAAAACTCCAGAGGTACGCGGAGATCAGTGCCTCCAAAGGAGACGATGCCTGACTCCTCGTGAAACTTGATAGGAGTCCCAGGATTCCTGTGGCACTTGGAAAGGGACACTTGGTCTCCCGCCTCAGCTGGAGAGGCGTCCCAATTGCCCTGCCAAGCCTCGAGGAGAATCCAGAGTTGTCCCTCGCAACTAGGCAGGAGTCCTGACGTCGCTGAAGAAACACGTGGGTGGAAGGGCCGTCCCCGTCGTAACTCGAGAATATACCCCAGGTTCCCGCCGCAACTCGAGAAAAACCATGAGACTTCCCCCTCGCCGCGAGATGAGGCCCGATTCCCCTGCACTGCGTGCAGAGCAATTCCGTGTTGCACATCACACATGAAAGGAGCCTTGATTTCCTTGATGGCACTCCAGAGAAACCCCAAGAACACTGTTTCAAGGATAGAGGGATCCTGAGGTCACTGTAGCAACACAAAAGAGCTCCGTGGGCCAAAAATCAACACGAGATGAGAGGTTACTCCCTGGCTTCGACTCCAGAGGAATACCACCTTACCACAAGCACCTCAAGAGGAGGCTTCTCTCAGCTCTAGGTATGTGAGAGGGACCCTGAGTTTGCGGCCTCAAGTGGAATGGACACCGCGATGCCCTTACGCGAAATAAGGCTGGATATCCCTGCAGTGACTTGAATGCAGGCTCGTCTTGCATCTCCCAAGAAGAAAGGATGTCTGAATCCCCTGTGGAGACCACAGAGAAAGACCTAGTTCCCCACCTCATCGCGACCGGAGGCCTCACATCCTTTGAAAACTCCAGAGGTACGCGGAGATCAGTGCCTCCAAAGGAGACGATGCCTGACTCCTCGTGAAACTTGATAGGAGTCCCAGGATTCTTGTGGCATGTGGAAAGGGACCCTTGGTCTCCCGCCTCAGCTGGAGAGGCGTTCCAATTGCCCTGCCAAGCCTCGAGGAGAATCCCGAGTTGTCCCTCGCAACTAGGCAGGAGTCCTGACGTGGCTGAACAAACACGTGGGTGGAAGGGCCATCCCCGTCGTAACTCGAGAATATACCCCAGGTTCCCGCCGCAACTCGAGAAAAACCATGAGACTTCCCCCTCGATGCGAGATGAGGCCTGATTCCCCTGTACTGCGTGCAGAGCTATTCCGTCTTGCACATCACACATGAAAGGAGCCTTGATTTCCTTGATGGCACTCCAGAGAAACCCCAAGAACACTGTTTCAAGTATAGAGGGATCCTGAGGTCACTGTAGCAACACGAAAGAAATCTGTGGACCAAGAATCAACTCGAAAAGAGAGGTTAGTCCCTGGCTTCGACTCCTGAGGAATACCACCTTACCACAAGCACCTCAAGAGGAGGCTTCTCTCAGCTCTAGGTATGTGAGAGGGATCCTGAGTTTGCGGCCTCAAGTGGAATGGACACCGCGATGCCCTGAGTCGAAATAAGGCCGGATATCCCTGCAGTGACTTGAATGCAGGCTCGTCTTGCATCTCCCATGATGAAAGGATGTCTGAATCCCCTGTGGAGACCACAGAGAAAGACCTAGTTCCCCACCTCATCGCGACCGGAGGCCTCACATCCTTTGAAAACTCCAGAGGTACGCGGAGATCAGTGCCTCCAAAGGAGACGATGCCTGACTCCTCGTGAAACTTGATAGGAGTCCCAGGATTCTTGTGGCACGTGGAAAGGGACCCATGGTCTCCCGCCTCAGCTGGAGAGGCGTTCCAATTGCCCTGCCAAGCCTCGAGGAGAATCCCGAGTTGTCCCTCGCAACTAGGCAGGAGTCCTGACGTGGCTGAACAAACACGTGGGTGGAAGGGCCATCCCCGTCGTAACTCGAGAATATACCCCAGGTTCCCGCCGCAACTCGAGAAAAACCATGAGACTTCCCCCTCGATGCGAGATGAGGCCCGATTTCCCGGCACTGCGTGCAGAGCAATTCCGTGTTGCACATCACACATGAAAGGAGCCTTGATTTCCTTGATGGCACCCCAGAGAAACCCCAAGAACACTGTTTCAAGGCTAGAGGGATCCTGAGGTCACTGTAGCAACACGAAAGAGCTCCGTGGACCAAGAATCAACACGAGATGAGAGGTTAGTCCCTGGCTTCGACTCCTGAGGAATACCACCTTACCACAAGCACCTCAAGAGGAGGCTTCTCTCAGCTCTAGGTATGTGAGAGGGACCCTGAGTTTGCGGCCTCAAGTGGAATGGACACCGCGATGCCCTGACTCGAAATAAGGCCGGATATCCCTGCAGTGACTTCAATGCAGGCTCCTCTTGCATCTCCCAGGACGAAAGGATGTCTGAATCCCCTGTGGAAAGCACAGAGAAAGACTTAGTTTCCCACCTCATCGCGACCGATAACCTTACATCCTTTGAAAACTCCAGAGGTACGCGGAGATCAGTGCCTCCAAAGGAGACGATGCCTGACTCCTCGTGAAACTTGATAGGAGTCCCAGGATTCCTGTGGCACTTGGAAAGGGACCCTTGGTCTCCCGCCTCTGCTGGAGAGGCGTCCCAATTGCCCTGCCAAGCCTCGAGGAGAATCCAGAGTTGTCCCTCGCAACTAGGCAGGAGTCCTGACGTCGCTGAAGAAACACGTGGGTGGAAGGGCCATCCCCGTCGTAACTCGAGAATATACCCCAGGTTCCCGCCGCAACTCGAGAAAAACCATGAGACTTCCCCCTCGCTGCGAGATGAGGCCCGATTCCCCTGCACTGCGTGCAGAGCAATTCCGTGTTGCACATCACACATGAAAGGAGTCTTGATTTCCTTGATGGCACTCCAGAGAATCCCCAAGAACACTGTTTCAAGGATAGAGGGATTCTGAGGTCACTGTAGCAACACGATAGAACTCTGTGGACCAAAAATCAACTCGAAAAGAGAGGTTAGTCCCTGTATTCGTCTCCAGAGGAATACCACCTTACCACAAGCACCTCAAGAGAAGGCTTCTCTCAGCTCTAGGTATGTGAGAGGGACCCTGAGTTTGCGGCCTCAAGTGGAATGGACACCGCGATGCCCTGACTCGAAATAAGGCTGGATATCCCTGCAGTGACTTGAATGCAGGCTCGTCTTGCATCTCCCAAGATGAAAGGATGTCTGAATCCCCTGTGGAGACCACAGAGAAAGACCTAGTTCCCCACCTCATCGCGACTGGAGGCCTCACATCCTTTGAAAACTCCAGAGGTACGCGGAGATCAGTGCCTCCAAAGGAGACGATGCCTGACTCCTCGTGAAACTTGATAGGAGTCCCAGGATTCCTGTGGCACTTGGAAAGGGACCCTTGGTCTCCCGCCTCTGCTGGAGAGGCGTCCCAATTGCCCTGCAAAGCCTCGAGGAGAATCCCGAGTTGTCCCTCGCAACTAGGCAGGAGTCCTGACATGGCTGAACACACACGTGTGTGGAAGGGCCATCCCCGTCGTAACTCGAGAATATACCCCAGGTTCCCGCCGCAACTCGAGAAAAACCATGAGACTTCCCCCTCGATGCGAGATGAGGCCCGATTCCCCTGTACTGCGTGCAGAGCAATTCCATCTTGCACATCACACATGAAAGGAGCCTTGATTTCCTTGATGGCACTCCAGAGAAACCCCAAGAACACTGTTTCAAGGCTAGAGGGATCCTGAGGTCACTGTAGCAACACGAAAGAGCTCCGTGGGCCAAAAATCAACTCGAGATGAGAGGTTAGTCCCTGGCTTCGACTCCAGAGGAATACCACCTTACCACAAGCACCTCAAGAGGAGGCTTCTCTCAGCTCTAGGTATGTGAGAGGGACCCTGAGTTTGCGGCCTCAAGTGGAATGGACACCGCGATGCCCTGACTCGAAATAAGGCTGGATATCCCTGCAGTGACTTGAATGCAGGCTCGTCTTGCATCTCCCAAGATGAAAGGATGTCTGAATCCCCTGTGGAGACCACAGAGAAAGACCTAGTTCCCCACCTCATCGCGACCGGAGGCCTCACATCCTTTGAAAACTCCAGAGGTACGCGGAGATCAGTGCCTCCAAAGGAGACGATGCCTGACTCCTCGTGAAACTTGATAGGAGTCCCAGGATTCTTGTGGCACGTGGGAAGGGACCCTTGGTCTCCCGCCTCAGCTGGAGAGGCGTTCCAATTGCCCTGCCAAGCCTCGAGGAGAATCCCGAGTTGTCCCTCGCAACTAGGCAGGAGTCCTGACGTGGCTGAACAAACACGTGGGTGGAAGGGCCATCCCCGTCGTAACTCGAGAATATACCCCAGGTTCCCGCCGCAACTCGAGAAAAACCATGAGACTTCCCCCTCGCCGCGAGATGAGGCCCGATTCCCCTGCACTGCGTGCAGAGCAATTCCGTGTTCACACATGAAAGGAGCCTTGATTTCCTTCATGGCACTCCAGAGAAACCCCAAGAACACTGTTTCAAGGCTAGAGGGATCCTGACGTCACTGTAGCAACACGAAAGAGCTCCGTGGACCAAGAATCAACACGAGATGAGAGGTTAGTCCCTGGCTTTGACTCCAGAGGAATACCACCTTACCACAAGCACCTCAAGAGGAGGCTTCTCTCAGCTCTAGGTATGTGAGAGGGACCCTGAGTTTGCGGCCTCAAGTGGAATGGACACCGCGATGCCCTGACTCGAAATAAGGCCGGATATCCCTGCAGTGACTGGAATGCAGGCTCGTCTTGCATCTCCCAAGACGAAAGGGTGTCTGAATCCCCTGTGGAGACCACAGAGAAAGACCTAGTTCCCCACCTCATCGCGACAGGAGGCCTCAAATCCTTTGAAAACTCCAGAGGTATGCGGAGATCAGTGCCTCCAAAGGAGACGATGCCTGACTCCTCTTGAATCTTGATAGGAGACCCAGGATTCCTGTGGCACGTGGAAAGGGACCCTTGGTCTCCCGTCTCAGCTGGAGAGGCGTCCCAATTGCCCTGCAAAGCCTCGAGGAGAATCCCGAGTTGTCCCTCGCAACTAGGCAGGAGTCCTGACATGGCTGAACACACACGTGTCTGGAAGGGCCATCCCCGTCGTAACTCGAGAATATACCCCAGGTTCCCGCCGCAACTCGAGAAAAACCATGAGACTTCCCCCTCGCCGCGAGATGAGGCCCGATTCCCCTGCACTGCGTGCAGAGCAATTCCGTGTTGCACATCACACATGAAAGGAGCCTTGATTTCCTTGATGGCACTCCAGAGAAACCCCAAGAACACTGTTTCAAGGCTAGAGGGATCCTGAGGTCACTGCAGCAACACGAAAGAGCTCCGTGGACCAAGAATCAACACAAGATGAGAGGTTAGTCCCTGGCTTCGACTCCTGAGGAATACCACCTTACCACAAGCACCTCAAGAGGAGGCTTCTCTCAGCTCTAGGTATGTGAGAGGGACCCTGAGTTTGCGGCCTCAAGTGGAATGGACACCGCGATGCCCTGACTCGAAATAAGGCCGGATATCCCTGCAGTGACTGGAATGCAGGCTCGTCTTGAATCTCCCAAGACGAAAGGGTGTCTGAATCCCCTGTGGAGACCACAGAGAAAGACCTAGTTCCCCACTTCATCGCGACAGGAGGCCTCAGATACTTTGAAAACTCCAGAGGTATGCGGAGATCAGTGCCTCCAAAGGAGACGATGCCTGACTCCTCGTGAAACTTGATAGGAGACCCAGGATTCCTGTGGCACGTGGAAAGGGACCCTTGGTCTCCCGTCTCAGCTGGAGAGGCGTTCCAATTGCCCTGCCAAGCCTCGAGGAGAATCCCGAGTTGTCCCTCGCAACTAGGCAGGAGTCCTGACGTGGCTGAACAAACACGTGGGTGGAAGGGCCATCCCCGTCGTAACTCGAGAATATACCCCAGGTTCCCGCCGCAACTCGAGAAAAACCATAAGACTTCCCCCTCGATGCGAGATGAGGCCCGATTTCCCGGCACTGCGTGCAGAGCAATTCCGTGTTGCACATCACACATGAAAGGAGCCTTGATTTCCTTGATGGCACCCCAGAGAAACCCCAAGAACACTGTTTCAAGGCTACAGGGATCCTGAGGTCACTGTAGCAACACGAAAGAGCTCCGTGGACCAAGAATCAACACGAGATGAGAGGTTAGTCCCTGGCTTCGACTCCTGAGGAATACCACCTTACCACAAGCACCTCAAGAGGAGGCTTCTCTCAGCTCTAGGTATGTGAGAGGGACCCTGAGTTTGCGGCCTCAAGTGGAATGGACACCGCGATGCCCTGACTCGAAATAAGGCCGGATATCCCTGCAGTGACTTCAATGCAGGCTCGTCTTGCATCTCCCAGGACGAAAGGATGTCTGAATCCCCTGTGGAAAGCACAGAGAAAGACTTAGTTTCCCACCTCATCGCGACCTATAACCTTATATCCTTTGAAAACTCCAGAGGTACGCGGAGATCAGTGCCTCCAAAGGAGACGATGCCTGACTCCTCGTGAAACTTGATAGGAGTCCCAGGATTCCTGTGGCACTTGGAAAGGGACCCTTGGTCTCCCGCCTCTGCTGGAGAGGCGTCCCAATTGCCCTGCCAAGCCTCGAGGAGAATCCAGAGTTGTCCCTCGCAACTAGGCAGGAGTCCTGACGTCGCTGAAGAAACACGTGGGTGGAAGGGCCATCCCCGTCGTAACTCGAGAATATACCCCAGGTTCCCGCCGCAACTCGAGAAAAACCATGAGACTTCCCCCTCGCCGCGAGATGAGGCCCGATTCCCCTGCACTGCGTGCAGAGCAATTCCGTGTTGCACATCACACATGAAAGGAGCCTTGATTTCCTTGATGGCACTCCAGAGAAACCCCAAGAACACTGTTTCAAGGCTAGAGGGATCCTGAGGTCACTGTAGCAACACGAAAGAGCTCCGTGGGCCAAAAATCAACTCGAGATGAGAGGTTAGTCCCTGGCTTCTACTCCAGAGAAATACCACCTTACCACAAGCACCTCAAGAGGAGGCTTCTCTCAGCTCTAGGTATGTGAGAGGGACCCTGAGTTTGCGGCCTCAAGTGGAATGGACACCGCGATGCCCTGACGCGAAATAAGGCTGGATATCCCTGCAGTGACTTGAATGCAGGCTCGTCTTGCATCTCCCAAGATGAAAGGATGTCTGAATCCCCTGTGGAGACCACAGAGAAACACCTAGTTCCCCACCTCATCGCGACCGGAGGCCTCACATCCTTTGAAAACTCCAGAGGTACGCGGAGATCAGTGCCTCCAAAGGAGACGATGCCTGACTCCTCGTGAAACTTGATAGGAGTCCCAGGATTCTTGTGGCACGTGGAAAGGGACCCTTGGTCTCCCGCCTCAGCTGGAGAGGCGTTCCAATTGCCCTGCCAAGCCTCGAGGAGAATCCCGAGTTGTCCTTCGCAACTAGGCAGGAGTCCTGACGTGGCTGAACAAACACGTGGGTGGAAGGGCCATCCCCGTCGTAACTCGAGAATATACCCCAGGTTCCCGCCGCAACTCGAGAAAAACCATGAGACTTCCCCCTCGATGCGAGATGAGGCCCGATTCCCCTGTACTGCGTGCAGAGCAATTCCGTCTTGCACATCACACATGAAAGGAGCCTTGATTTCCTTGATGGCACTCCAGAGAAACCCCAAGAACACTGTTTCAAGGATAGAGGGATCCTGAGGTCACTGTAGCAACACGAAAGAACTCTGTGGACCAAAAATCAACTCGAAAAGAGAGGTTAGTCCCTGGATTCGTCTCCAGAGGAATACCACCTTACCACAAGCACCTCAAGAGGAGGCTTCTCTCAGCTCTAGGTATGTGAGAGGGACCCTGAGTTTGCGGCCTCAAGTGGAATGGACACCGCGATGCCCTGACTCGAAATAAGGCCGGATATCCCTGCAGTGACTTCAATGCAGGCTCCTCTTGCATCTCCCAGGACGAAAGGATGTCTGAATCCCCTGTGGAAAGCACAGAGAAAGACTTAGTTTCCCACCTCATCGCGACCGATAACCTTACATCCTTTGAAAACTCCAGAGGTACACGGAGATCAGTGCCTCCAAAGGAGACGATGCCTGACTCCTCGTGAAACTTGATAGGAGTCCCAGGATTCCTGTGGCACTTGGAAAGGGACACTTGGTCTCCCGCCTCAGCTGGAGAGGCGTCCCAATTGCCCTGCCAAGCCTCGAGGAGAATCCAGAGTTCTCCCTCGCAACTAGGCAGGAGTCCTGACGTCGCTGAAGAAACACGTGGGTGGAAGGGCCATCCCCGTCGTAACTCGAGAATATACCCCAGGTTCCCGCCGCAACTCGAGAAAAACCATGAGACTTCCCCCTCGCCGCGAGATGAGGCCCGATTCCCCTGCACTGCATGCAGAGCAATTCCGTGTTGCACATCACACATGAAAGGAGCCTTGATTTCCTTGATGGCACTCCAGAGAAACCCCAAGAACACTGTTTCAAGGCTAGAGGGATCCTGAGGTCACTGTAGCAACACGAAAGAGCTCCGTGGGCCAAAAATCAACTCGAGATGAGAGGTTAGTCCCTGGCTTCGACTCCAGAGGAATACCACCTTACCACAAGCACCTCAAGAGGAGGCTTCTCTCAGCTCTAGGTATGTGAGAGGGACCCTGAGTTTGCGGCCTAAAGTGGAATGGACACCGCGATGCCCTGACTCGAAATAAGGCCGGATATCCCTGCAGTGACTGGAATGCAGGCTCGTCTTGCATCTCCCAAGACGAAAGGGTGTCTGAATCCCCTGTGGAGACCACAGAGAAAGACCTAGTTCCCCACCTCATCGCGACCGGAGGCCACACATCCTTTGAAAACTCCAGAGGTACGCGGAGATCAGTGCCTCCAAAGGAGACGATGCCTGACTCCTCGTGAAAATTGATAGGAGTCCCAGGATTCTTGTGGCACGTGGAAAGGGACCCTTGGTCTCCCGCCTCAGCTGGAGAGGCGTTCCAATTGCCCTGCCAAGCCTCGAGGAGAATCCCGAGTTGTCCCTCGCAACTAGGCAGGAGTCCTGACGTGGCTGAACAAACACGTGGGTGGAAGGGCCATCCCCGTCGTAACTCGAGAATATACCCCAGGTTCCCACCGCAACTCGAGAAAAACCATGAGACTTCCCCCTCGCCGCGAGATGAGGCCCGATTCCCCTGTACTGCGTGCAGAGCAATTCCGTCTTGCACATCACACATGAAAGGAGCCTTGATTTCCTTGATGGCACTCCAGAGAAACCCCAAGAACACTGTTTCAAGAATAGAGGGATCCTGAGGTCACTGTAGCAACACGAAAGAACTCTGTGGACCAAAAATCAACTCGAAAAGAGAGGTTAGTCCCTGGATTCGTCTCCAGAGGAATACCACCTTACCACAAGCACCTCAAGAGGAGGCTTCTCTCAGCTCTAGGTATGTGAGAGGGACCCTGAGTTTGCGGCCTCAAGTGGAATGGACACCGCGATGCCCTGACTCGAAATAAGGCCAGATATCCCTGCAGTGACTGGAATGCAGGCTCGTCTTGCATGTCCCAAGAAGAAAGGGTGTCTGAATCCCCTGTGGAGACCACAGAGAAAGACCTAGTTCCCCACCTCATCGCGACAGGAGGCCTCAAATCCTTTGACAACTCCAGAGGTATGCGGAGATCAGTGCCTCCAAAGGAGACGATGCCTGACTCCTCGTGAAACTTGATAGGAGACCCAGGATTCCTGTGGCACGTGGAAAGGGACCTTTGGTCTCCCGTCTCAGGTGGAGAGGCGTCCCAATTGCCCTGCAAAGCGTCGAGGAGAATCCCGAGTTGTGTCTCGCAACTAGGCAGGAGTCCTGACATGGCTGAACACACACGTGTGTGGAAGGGCCATCCCCGTCGTAACTCGAGAATATACCCCAGGTTCCGGCCGCAACTCGAGAAAAACCATGAGACTTCCCCCTCGCCGCGAGATGAGGCCCGATTCCCCTGCACTGCGTGCAGAGCAATTCCGTGTTGCACATCACACATGAAAGGAGCCTTGATTTCCTTCATGGCACTCCAGAGAAACCCCAAGAACACTGTTTCAAGGCTAGAGGGATCCTGAGGTCACTGTAGCAACACGAAAGAGCTCCGTGGGCCAAAAATCAACTCGAGATGAGAGGTTAGTCCTGGCTTCGACTCCAGAGGAATACCACCTTACCACAAGCACCTCAAGAGGAGGCTTCTCTCAGCTCTAGGTATGTGAGAGGGACCCTGAGTTTGCGGCCTCAAGTGGAATGGACACCGCGATGCCCTGACGCGAAATAAGGCTGGATATCCCTGCAGTGACTTGAATGCAGGCTCGTCTTGCATCTCCCAAGATGAAAGGATGTCTGAATCCCCTGTGGAGACCACAGAGAAAGACCTAGTTCCCCACCTCATCGCGACTGGAGGCCTCACATCCTTTGAAAACTCCAGAGGTACGCGGAGATCAGTGCCTCCAAAGGAGACGATGCCTGACTCCTCGTGAAACTTGATAGGAGTCCCAGGATTCCTGTGGCACGTGGAAAGGGACCCTTGGTCTCCGGCCTCAGCTGGAGAGGCGTCCCAATTGCCTTGCCAAGCCTCGAGGAGAATCCCGAGTTGTGTCTCGCAACTAGGCAAGAGTCCTCACATGGCTGAACCAACACGTGTGTGGAAGGGCCATCCCCGTCGTAACTCGCGAATATACCCCAGGTTCCCGCCGCAACTCGAGAAAAACCATGAGACTTCCCCCTCGCCGCGAGATGAGGCCCGATTCCCCTGCACTGCGTGCAGAGCAATTCTGTGTTGCACATCACACATGAAAGGAGCCTTGATTTCCTTGATGGCACTCCAGAGAAACCCCAAGAACACTGTTTCAAGGCTAGAGGGATCCTGAGGTCACTGTAGCAACACGAAAGAGCTCCGTGGACCAAAAATCAACTCGAGATGAGAGGTTAGTCCCTGGCTTCGACTCCAGAGGAATACCACCTTACCACAAGCACCTCAAGAGGAGGCTTCTCTCAGCTCTACGTATGTGAGAGGGACCCTGAGTTTGCGGCCTCAAGTGGAATGGACACCGCGATGCCCTGACTCGAAATAAGGCCGGATATCCCTGCAGTGACTGGAATGCAGGCTCGTCTTGCATCTCCCAAGACGAAAGGGTGTCTGAATCCCCTGTGGAGACCACAGAGAAAGACCTAGTTCCCCACCTCATCGCGACAGGAGGCCTCAAATCCTTTGAAAACTCCAGAGGTATGCGGAGATCAGTGCCTCCAAAGGAGACGATGCCTGACTCCTCGTGAAACTTGATAGGAGACCCAGGATTCCTGTGGCACGTGGAAAGGGACCCTTGGTCTCCCGTCTCAGCTGGAGAGGCGTCCCAATTGCCCTGCAAAGCCTCGAGGAGAATCCCGAGTTGTCCCTCGCAACTAGGCAGGAGTCCTGACATGGCTGAACACACACGTGTGTGGAAGGGCCATCCCCGTCGTAACTCGAGAATATACCCCAGGTT
This sequence comes from Cervus elaphus, assembly GCF_910594005.1. Taxonomy (NCBI): domain Eukaryota; kingdom Metazoa; phylum Chordata; class Mammalia; order Artiodactyla; family Cervidae; genus Cervus; species Cervus elaphus. The sequence goes on along the minus strand of NC_057834.1, from coordinate 5,908,697 downwards.
CCCGCCGCAACTCGAGAAAAACCATGAGACTTCCCCCTCGATGCGAGATGAGGCCCGATTCCCCTGTACTGCGTGCAGAGCAATTCCGTCTTGCACATCACACATGAAAGGAGCCTTGATTTCCTTGATGGCACTCCAGAGAAACCCCAAGAACACTGTTTCAAGGATAGAGGGATCCTGAGGTCACTGTAGCAACACGAAAGAACTCTGTGGACCAAAAATCAACTCGAAAAGAGAGGTTAGTCCCTGGATTCGTCTCCAGAGGAATACCACCTTACCACAAGCACCTCAAGAGGAGGCTTCTCTCAGCTCTAGGTATGTGAGAGGGACCCTGAGTTTGCGGCCTCAAGTGGAATGGACACCGCGATGCCCTGACTCGAAATAAGGCCGGATATCCCTGCAGTGACTGGAATGCAGGCTCGTCTTGCATCTCCCAGGACGAAAGGATGTCTGAATCCCCTGTGGAGACCACAGAGAAAGACCTAGTTCCCCACCTCATCGCGACCGATAGCCTCACATCCGTTGAAAACTCCAGAGGTATGCGGAGATCAGTGCCTCCAAAGGAGACGATGCCTGACTCCTCGTGAAACTTGATAGGAGTCCCAGGATTCTTGTGGCACGTGGGAAGGGACCCTTGGTCTCCCGCCTCAGCTGGAGAGGCGTTCCAATTGCCCTGCCAAGCCTCGAGGAGAATCCCGAGTTGTCCCTCGCAACTAGGCAGGAGTCCTGACGTGGCTGAACAAACACGTGGGTGGAAGGGCCATCCCCGTCGTAACTCGAGAATATACCCCAGGTTCCCGCCGCAACTCGAGAAAAACCATGAGACTTCCCCCTCGCCGCGAGATGAGGCCCGATTCCCCTGCACTGCGTGCAGAGCAATTCCGTGTTCACACATGAAAGGAGCCTTGATTTCCTTCATGGCACTCCAGAGAAACCCCAAGAACACTGTTTCAAGGCTAGAGGGATCCTGAGGTCACTGTAGCAACACGAAAGAGCTCCGTGGACCAAGAATCAACACGAGATGAGAGGTTAGTCCCTGGCTTTGACTCCAGAGGAATACCACCTTACCACAAGCACCTCAAGAGGAGGCTTCTCTCAGCTCTAGGTATGTGAGAGGGACCCTGAGTTTGCGGCCTCAAGTGGAATGGACACCGCGATGCCCTGACTCGAAATAAGGCCGGATATCCCTGCAGTGACTGGAATGCAGGCTCGTCTTGCATCTCCCAAGACGAAAGGGTGTCTGAATCCCCTGTGGAGACCACAGAGAAAGACCTAGTTCCCCACCTCATCGCGACAGGAGGCCTCAAATCCTTTGAAAACTCCAGAGGTATGCGGAGATCAGTGCCTCCAAAGGAGACGATGCCTGACTCCTCTTGAATCTTGATAGGAGACCCAGGATTCCTGTGGCACGTGGAAAGGGACCCTTGGTCTCCCGTCTCAGCTGGAGAGGCGTCCCAATTGCCCTGCAAAGCCTCGAGGAGAATCCCGAGTTGTCCCTCGCAACTAGGCAGGAGTCCTGACATGGCTGAACACACACGTGTCTGGAAGGGCCATCCCCGTCGTAACTCGAGAATATACCCCAGGTTCCCGCCGCAACTCGAGAAAAACCATGAGACTTCCCCCTCGCCGCGAGATGAGGCCCGATTCCCCTGCACTGCGTGCAGAGCAATTCCGTGTTGCACATCACACATGAAAGGAGCCTTGATTTCCTTGATGGCACTCCAGAGAAACCCCAAGAACACTGTTTCAAGGCTAGAGGGATCCTGAGGTCACTGTAGCAACACGAAAGAGCTCCGTGGACCAAGAATCAACACAAGATGAGAGGTTAGTCCCTGGCTTCGACTCCTGAGGAATACCACCTTACCACAAGCACCTCAAGAGGAGGCTTCTCTCAGCTCTAGGTATGTGAGAGGGACCCTGAGTTTGCGGCCTCAAGTGGAATGGACACCGCGATGCCCTGACTCTAAATAAGGCCGGATATCCCTGCAGTGACTGGAATGCAGGCTCGTCTTGAATCTCCCAAGACGAAAGGGTGTCTGAATCCCCTGTGGAGACCACAGAGAAAGACCTAGTTCCCCACTTCATCGCGACAGGAGGCCTCAGATACTTTGAAAACTCCAGAGGTATGCGGAGATCAGTGCCTCCAAAGGAGACGATGCCTGACTCCTCGTGAAACTTGATAGGAGACCCAGGATTCCTGTGGCACGTGGAAAGGGACCCTTGGTCTCCCGTCTCAGCTGGAGAGGCGTTCCAATTGCCCTGCCAAGCCTCGAGGAGAATCCCGAGTTGTCCCTCGCAACTAGGCAGGAGTCCTGACGTGGCTGAACAAACACGTGGGTGGAAGGGCCATCCCCGTCGTAACTCGAGAATATACCCCAGGTTCCCGCCGCAACTCGAGAAAAACCATGAGACTTCCCCCTCGCCGCGAGATGAGGCCCGATTCCCCTGCACTGCGTGCAGAGCAATTCCGTGTTGCACATCACACATGAAAGGAGCCTTGATTTCCTTGATGGCACTCCAGAGAAACCCCAAGAACACTGTTTCAAGGCTAGAGGGATCCTGAGGTCACTGTAGCAACACGAAAGAGCTCCGTGGACCAAGAATCAACACAAGATGAGAGGTTAGTCCCTGGCTTCGACTCCTGAGGAATACCACCTTACCACAAGCACCTCAAGAGGAGGCTTCTCTCAGCTCTAGGTATGTGAGAGGGACCCTGAGTTTGCGGCCTCAAGTGGAATGGACACCGCGATGCCCTGACTCTAAATAAGGCCGGATATCCCTGCAGTGACTGGAATGCAGGCTCGTCTTGAATCTCCCAAGACGAAAGGGTGTCTGAATCCCCTGTGGAGACCACAGAGAAAGACCTAGTTCCCCACTTCATCGCGACAGGAGGCCTCAGATACTTTGAAAACTCCAGAGGTACGCGGAGATCAGTGCCTCCAAAGGAGACGATGCCTGACTCCTCGTGAAACTTGATAGGAGTCCCAGGATTCCTGTGGCACTTGGAAAGGGACCCTTGGTCTCCCGCCTCTGCTGGAGAGGCGTCCCAATTGCCCTGCCAAGCCTCGAGGAGAATCCAGAGTTGTCCCTCGCAACTAGGCAGGAGTCCTGACGTCGCTGAAGAAACACGTGGGTGGAAGGGCCATCCCCGTCGTAACTCGAGAATATACCCCAGGTTCCCGCCGCAACTCGAGAAAAACCATGAGACTTCCCCCTCGCCGCGAGATGAGGCCCGATTCCCCTGCACTGCGTGCAGAGCAATTCCGTGTTGCACATCACACATGAAAGGAGCCTTGATTTCCTTGATGGCACTCCAGAGAAACCCCAAGAACACTGTTTCAAGGCTAGAGGGATCCTGAGGTCACTGTAGCAACACGAAAGAGCTCCGTGGGCCAAAAATCAACTCGAGATGAGAGGTTAGTCCCTGGCTTCTACTCCAGAGAAATACCACCTTACCACAAGCACCTCAAGAGGAGGCTTCTCTCAGCTCTAGGTATGTGAGAGGGACCCTGAGTTTGCGGCCTCAAGTGGAATGGACACCGCGATGCCCTGACGCGAAATAAGGCTGGATATCCCTGCAGTGACTTGAATGCAGGCTCGTCTTGCATCTCCCAAGATGAAAGGATGTCTGAATCCCCTGTGGAGACCACAGAGAAACACCTAGTTCCCCACCTCATCGCGACCGGAGGCCTCACATCCTTTGAAAACTCCAGAGGTACGCGGAGATCAGTGCCTCCAAAGGAGACGATGCCTGACTCCTCGTGAAACTTGATAGGAGTCCCAGGATTCTTGTGGCACGTGGAAAGGGACCCTTGGTCTCCCGCCTCAGCTGGAGAGGCGTTCCAATTGCCCTGCCAAGCCTCGAGGAGAATCCCGAGTTGTCCTTCGCAACTAGGCAGGAGTCCTGACGTGGCTGAACAAACACGTGGGTGGAAGGGCCATCCCCGTCGTAACTCGAGAATATACCCCAGGTTCCCGCCGCAACTCGAGAAAAACCATGAGACTTCCCCCTCGATGCGAGATGAGGCCCGATTCCCCTGTACTGCGTGCAGAGCAATTCCGTCTTGCACATCACACATGAAAGGAGCCTTGATTTCCTTGATGGCACTCCAGAGAAACCCCAAGAACACTGTTTCAAGGATAGAGGGATCCTGAGGTCACTGTAGCAACACGAAAGAACTCTGTGGACCAAAAATCAACTCGAAAAGAGAGGTTAGTCCCTGGATTCGTCTCCAGAGGAATACCACCTTACCACAAGCACCTCAAGAGGAGGCTTCTCTCAGCTCTAGGTATGTGAGAGGGACCCTGAGTTTGCGGCCTCAAGTGGAATGGACACCGCGATGCCCTGACTCGAAATAAGGCCGGATATCCCTGCAGTGACTTCAATGCAGGCTCCTCTTGCATCTCCCAGGACGAAAGGATGTCTGAATCCCCTGTGGAAAGCACAGAGAAAGACTTAGTTTCCCACCTCATCGCGACCGATAACCTTACATCCTTTGAAAACTCCAGAGGTACACGGAGATCAGTGCCTCCAAAGGAGACGATGCCTGACTCCTCGTGAAACTTGATAGGAGTCCCAGGATTCCTGTGGCACTTGGAAAGGGACACTTGGTCTCCCGCCTCAGCTGGAGAGGCGTCCCAATTGCCCTGCCAAGCCTCGAGGAGAATCCAGAGTTCTCCCTCGCAACTAGGCAGGAGTCCTGACGTCGCTGAAGAAACACGTGGGTGGAAGGGCCATCCCCGTCGTAACTCGAGAATATACCCCAGGTTCCCGCCGCAACTCGAGAAAAACCATGAGACTTCCCCCTCGCCGCGAGATGAGGCCCGATTCCCCTGCACTGCATGCAGAGCAATTCCGTGTTGCACATCACACATGAAAGGAGCCTTGATTTCCTTGATGGCACTCCAGAGAAACCCCAAGAACACTGTTTCAAGGCTAGAGGGATCCTGAGGTCACTGTAGCAACACGAAAGAGCTCCGTGGGCCAAAAATCAACTCGAGATGAGAGGTTAGTCCCTGGCTTCGACTCCAGAGGAATACCACCTTACCACAAGCACCTCAAGAGGAGGCTTCTCTCAGCTCTAGGTATGTGAGAGGGACCCTGAGTTTGCGGCCTAAAGTGGAATGGACACCGCGATGCCCTGACTCGAAATAAGGCCGGATATCCCTGCAGTGACTGGAATGCAGGCTCGTCTTGCATCTCCCAAGACGAAAGGGTGTCTGAATCCCCTGTGGAGACCACAGAGAAAGACCTAGTTCCCCACCTCATCGCGACCGGAGGCCACACATCCTTTGAAAACTCCAGAGGTACGCGGAGATCAGTGCCTCCAAAGGAGACGATGCCTGACTCCTCGTGAAAATTGATAGGAGTCCCAGGATTCTTGTGGCACGTGGAAAGGGACCCTTGGTCTCCCGCCTCAGCTGGAGAGGCGTTCCAATTGCCCTGCCAAGCCTCGAGGAGAATCCCGAGTTGTCCCTCGCAACTAGGCAGGAGTCCTGACGTGGCTGAACAAACACGTGGGTGGAAGGGCCATCCCCGTCGTAACTCGAGAATATACCCCAGGTTCCCACCGCAACTCGAGAAAAACCATGAGACTTCCCCCTCGCCGCGAGATGAGGCCCGATTCCCCTGTACTGCGTGCAGAGCAATTCCGTCTTGCACATCACACATGAAAGGAGCCTTGATTTCCTTGATGGCACTCCAGAGAAACCCCAAGAACACTGTTTCAAGAATAGAGGGATCCTGAGGTCACTGTAGCAACACGAAAGAACTCTGTGGACCAAAAATCAACTCGAAAAGAGAGGTTAGTCCCTGGATTCGTCTCCAGAGGAATACCACCTTACCACAAGCACCTCAAGAGGAGGCTTCTCTCAGCTCTAGGTATGTGAGAGGGACCCTGAGTTTGCGGCCTCAAGTGGAATGGACACCGCGATGCCCTGACTCGAAATAAGGCCAGATATCCCTGCAGTGACTGGAATGCAGGCTCGTCTTGCATGTCCCAAGAAGAAAGGGTGTCTGAATCCCCTGTGGAGACCACAGAGAAAGACCTAGTTCCCCACCTCATCGCGACAGGAGGCCTCAAATCCTTTGACAACTCCAGAGGTATGCGGAGATCAGTGCCTCCAAAGGAGACGATGCCTGACTCCTCGTGAAACTTGATAGGAGACCCAGGATTCCTGTGGCACGTGGAAAGGGACCTTTGGTCTCCCGTCTCAGGTGGAGAGGCGTCCCAATTGCCCTGCAAAGCGTCGAGGAGAATCCCGAGTTGTGTCTCGCAACTAGGCAGGAGTCCTGACATGGCTGAACACACACGTGTGTGGAAGGGCCATCCCCGTCGTAACTCGAGAATATACCCCAGGTTCCGGCCGCAACTCGAGAAAAACCATGAGACTTCCCCCTCGCCGCGAGATGAGGCCCGATTCCCCTGCACTGCGTGCAGAGCAATTCCGTGTTGCACATCACACATGAAAGGAGCCTTGATTTCCTTCATGGCACTCCAGAGAAACCCCAAGAACACTGTTTCAAGGCTAGAGGGATCCTGAGGTCACTGTAGCAACACGAAAGAGCTCCGTGGGCCAAAAATCAACTCGAGATGAGAGGTTAGTCCTGGCTTCGACTCCAGAGGAATACCACCTTACCACAAGCACCTCAAGAGGAGGCTTCTCTCAGCTCTAGGTATGTGAGAGGGACCCTGAGTTTGCGGCCTCAAGTGGAATGGACACCGCGATGCCCTGACGCGAAATAAGGCTGGATATCCCTGCAGTGACTTGAATGCAGGCTCGTCTTGCATCTCCCAAGATGAAAGGATGTCTGAATCCCCTGTGGAGACCACAGAGAAAGACCTAGTTCCCCACCTCATCGCGACTGGAGGCCTCACATCCTTTGAAAACTCCAGAGGTACGCGGAGATCAGTGCCTCCAAAGGAGACGATGCCTGACTCCTCGTGAAACTTGATAGGAGTCCCAGGATTCCTGTGGCACGTGGAAAGGGACCCTTGGTCTCCGGCCTCAGCTGGAGAGGCGTCCCAATTGCCTTGCCAAGCCTCGAGGAGAATCCCGAGTTGTGTCTCGCAACTAGGCAAGAGTCCTCACATGGCTGAACCAACACGTGTGTGGAAGGGCCATCCCCGTCGTAACTCGCGAATATACCCCAGGTTCCCGCCGCAACTCTAGAAAAACCATGAGACTTCCCCCTCGCCGCGAGATGAGGCCCGATTCCCCTGCACTGCGTGCAGAGCAATTCTGTGTTGCACATCACACATGAAAGGAGCCTTGATTTCCTTGATGGCACTCCAGCGAAACCCCAAGAACACTGTTTCAAGGCTAGAGGGATCCTGAGGTCACTGTAGCAACACGAAAGAGCTCCGTGGACCAAAAATCAACTCGAGATGAGAGGTTAGTCCCTGGCTTCGACTCCAGAGGAATACCACCTTACCACAAGCACCTCAAGAGGAGGCTTCTCTCAGCTCTACGTATGTGAGAGGGACCCTGAGTTTGCGGCCTCAAGTGGAATGGACACCGCGATGCCCTGACTCGAAATAAGGCCGGATATCCCTGCAGTGACTGGAATGCAGGCTCGTCTTGCATCTCCCAAGACGAAAGGGTGTCTGAATCCCCTGTGGAGACCACAGAGAAAGACCTAGTTCCCCACCTCATCGCGACAGGAGGCCTCAAATCCTTTGAAAACTCCAGAGGTATGCGGAGATCAGTGCCTCCAAAGGAGACGATGCCTGACTCCTCGTGAAACTTGATAGGAGACCCAGGATTCCTGTGGCACGTGGAAAGGGACCCTTGGTCTCCCGTCTCAGCTGGAGAGGCGTCCCAATTGCCCTGCAAAGCCTCGAGGAGAATCCCGAGTTGTCCCTCGCAACTAGGCAGGAGTCCTGACATGGCTGAACACACACGTGTGTGGAAGGGCCATCCCCGTCGTAACTCGAGAATATACCCCAGGTTCCCGCCGCAACTCGAGAAAAACCATGAGACTTCCCCCTCGATGCGAGATGAGGCCCGATTCCCCTGTACTGCGTGCAGAGCAATTCCGTCTTGCACATCACACATGAAAGGAGCCTTGATTTCCTTGATGGCACTCCAGAGAAACCCCAAGAACACTGTTTCAAGGATAGAGGGATCCTGAGGTCACTGTAGCAACACGAAAGAACTCTGTGGACCAAAAATCAACTCGAAAAGAGAGGTTAGTCCCTGGATTCGTCTCCAGAGGAATACCACCTTACCACAAGCACCTCAAGAGGAGGCTTCTCTCAGCTCTAGGTATGTGAGAGGGACCCTGAGTTTGCGGCCTCAAGTGGAATGGACACCGCGATGCCCTGACTCGAAATAAGGCCGGATATCCCTGCAGTGACTGGAATGCAGGCTCGTCTTGCATCTCCCAAGACGAAAGGGTGTCTGAATCCCCTGTGGAGACCACAGAGAAAGACCTAGTTCCCCACCTCATCGCGACCGGAGGCCACACATCCTTTGAAAACTCCAGAGGTACGCGGAGATCAGTGCCTCCAAAGGAGACGATGCCTGACTCCTCGTGAAACTTGATAGGAGTCCCAGGATTCTTGTGGCACGTGGAAAGGGACCCTTGGTCTCCCGCCTCAGCTGGAGAGGCGTCCCAATTGCCCTGCCAAGCCTCGAGGAGAATCCCGAGTTGTCCCTCGCAACTAGGCAGGAGTCCTGACGTGGCTGAACAAACACGTGGGTGGAAGGGCCATCCCCGTCGTAACTCGAGAATATACCCCAGGTTCCCACCGCAACTCGAGAAAAACCATGAGACTTCCCCCTCGCCGCGAGATGAGGCCCGATTCCCCTGTACTGCGTGCAGAGCAATTCCGTCTTGCACATCACACATGAAAGGAGCCTTGATTTCCTTGATGGCACTCCAGAGAAACCCCAAGAACACTGTTTCAAGGCTAGAGGGATCCTGAGGTCACTGTAGCAACACGAAAGAGCTCCGTGGACCAAGAATCAACACGAGATGAGAGGTTAGTCCCTGGCTTCGACTCCTGAGGAATACCACCTTACCACAAGCACCTCAAGAGGAGGCTTCTCTCAGCTCTAGGTATGTGAGAGGGATCCTGAGTTTGCGGCCTCAAGTGGAATGGACACCGCGATGCCCTGACTCGAAATAAGGCCGGATATCCCTGCAGTGACTTCAATGCAGGCTCGTCTTGCATCTCCCAAGAAGAAAGGATGTCTGAATCCCCTGTGGAGACCACAGAGAAAGACCTAGTTCCCCACCTCATCGCGACCGGAGGCCTCACATCCTTTGAAAACTCCAGAGGTACGCGGAGATCAGTGCCTCCAAAGGAGACGATGCCTGACTCCTCGTGAAACTTTATAGGAGTCCCAGGATTCTTGTGGCACGTGGAAAGGGACCCTTGGTCTCCCGCCTCAGCTGGAGAGGCGTTCCAATTGCCCTGCCAAGCCTCGAGGAGAATCCCGAGTTGTCCCTCGCAACTAGGCAGGAGTCCTGACGTGGCTGAACACACACGTGTGTGGAAGGGACATCCCCGTCGTAACTCGAGAATATACCCCAGGTTCCCGCCGCAACTCGAGAAAAACCATGAGACTTCCCCCTCGCCGCGAGATGAGGCCCGATTCCCCTGCACTGCGTGCAGAGCAATTCCGTGTTGCACATCACACATGAAAGGAGCCTTGATTTCCTTGATGGCACTCCAGAGAAACCCCAAGAACACTGTTTCAAGGCTAGAGGGATCCTGAGGTCACTGTAGCAACACGAAAGAGCTCCGTGGGCCAAAAATCAACTCGAGATGAGAGGTTAGTCCTGGCTTCGACTCCAGAAGAATACCACCTTACCACAAGCACCTCAAGAGGAGGCTTCTCTCAGCTCTAGGTATGTGAGAGGGACCCTGAGTTTGCGGCCTCAAGTGGAATGGACACCGCGATGCCCTGACGCGAAATAAGGCTGGATATCCCTGCAGTGACTTGAATGCAGGCTCGTCTTGCATCTCCCAAGATGAAAGGATGTCTGAATCCCCTGTGGAGACCACAGAGAAAGACCTAGTTCCCCACCTCATCGCGACTGGAGGCCTCACATCCTTTGAAAACTCCAGAGGTACGCGGAGATCAGTGCCTCCAAAGGAGACGATGCCTGACTCCTCGTGAAACTTGATAGGAGTCCCAGGATTCCTGTGGCACGTGGAAAGGGACCCTTGGTCTCCGGCCTCAGCTGGAGAGGCGTCCCAATTGCCTTGCCAAGCCTCGAGGAGAATCCCGAGTTGTGTCTCGCAACTAGGCAAGAGTCCTCACATGGCTGAACCAACACGTGTGTGGAAGGGCCATCCCCGTCGTAACTCGCGAATATACCCCAGGTTCCCGCCGCAACTCGAGAAAAACCATGAGACTTCCCCCTCGCCGCGAGATGAGGCCCGATTCCCCTGCACTGCATGCAGAGCAATTCTGTGTTGCACATCACACATGAAAGGAGCCTTGATTTCCTTGATGGCACTCCAGAGAAACCCCAAGAACACTGTTTCAAGGCTAGAGGGATCCTGAGGTCACTGTAGCAACACGAAAGAGCTCCGTGGACCAAAAATCAACTCGAGATGAGAGGTTAGTCCCTGGCTTCGACTCCAGAGGAATACCACCTTACCACAAGCACCTCAAGAGGAGGCTTCTCTCAGCTCTACGTATGTGAGAGGGACCCTGAGTTTGCGGCCTCAAGTGGAATGGACACCGCGATGCCCTGACTCGAAATAAGGCCGGATATCCCTGCAGTGACTGGAATGCAGGCTCGTCTTGCATCTCCCAAGACGAAAGGGTGTCTGAATCCCCTGTGGAGACCACAGAGAAAGACCTAGTTCCCCACCTCATCGCGACAGGAGGCCTCAAATCCTTTGAAAACTCCAGAGGTATGCGGAGATCAGTGCCTCCAAAGGAGACGATGCCTGACTCCTCGTGAAACTTGATAGGAGACCCAGGATTCCTGTGGCACGTGGAAAGGGACCCTTGGTCTCCCGTCTCAGCTGGAGAGGCGTCCCAATTGCCCTGCAAAGCCTCGAGGAGAATCCCGAGTTGTCCCTCGCAACTAGGCAGGAGTCCTGACATGGCTGAACACACACGTGTGTGGAAGGGCCATCCCCGTCGTAACTCGAGAATATACCCCAGGTTCCCGCCGCAACTCGAGAAAAACCATGAGACTTCCCCCTCGATGCGAGATGAGGCCCGATTCCCCTGTACTGCGTGCAGAGCAATTCCGTCTTGCACATCACACATGAAAGGAGCCTTGATTTCCTTGATGGCACTCCAGAGAAACCCCAAGAACACTGTTTCAAGGATAGAGGGATCCTGAGGTCACTGTAGCAACACGAAAGAACTCTGTGGACCAAAAATCAACTCGAAAAGAGAGGTTAGTCCCTGGATTCGTCTCCAGAGGAATACCACCTTACCACAAGCACCTCAAGAGGAGGCTTCTCTCAGCTCTAGGTATGTGAGAGGGACCCTGAGTTTGCGGCCTCAAGTGGAATGGACACCGCGATGCCCTGACTCGAAATAAGGCCGGATATCCCTGCAGTGACTTCAATGCAGGCTCGTCTTGCATCTCCCAGGACGAAAGGATGTCTGAATCCCCTGTGGAAAGCACAGAGAAAGACTTAGTTCCCCACCTCATCGCGACCGATAGCCTCACATCCTTTGAAAACTCCAGAGGTACGCGGAGATCAGTGCCTCCAAAGGAGACGATGCCTGACTCCTCGTGAAACTTGATAGGAGTCCCAGGATTCCTGTGGCACTTGGAAAGGGACCCTTGGTCTCCCGCCTCAGCTGGAGAGGCGTCCCAATTGCCCTGCCAAGCCTCGAGGAGAATCCAGAGTTGTCCCTCGCAACTAGGCAGGAGTCCTGACGTCGCTGAAGAAACACGTGGGTGGAAGGGCCATCCCCGTCGTAACTCGAGAATATACCCCAGGTTCCCGCCGCAACTCGAGAAAAACCATGAGACTTCCCCCTCGCCGCGAGATGAGGCCCGATTCCCCTGCACTGCGTGCAGAGCAATTCCGTGTTGCACATCACACATGAAAGGAGCCTTGATTTCCTTGATGGCACTCCAGAGAAACCCCAAGAACACTGTTTCAAGGCTAGAGGGATCCTGAGGTCACTGTAGCAACACGAAAGAGCTCCGTGGACCAAGAATCAACACGAGATGAGAGGTTAGTCCCTGGCTTCGACTCCTGAGGAATACCACCTTACCACAAGCACCTCAAGAGGAGGCTTCTCTCAGCTCTAGGTATGTGAGAGGGATCCTGAGTTTGCGGCCTCAAGTGGAATGGACACCGCGATGCCCTGACTCGAAATAAGGCCGGATATCCCTGCAGTGACTTCAATGCAGGCTCGTCTTGCATCTCCCAAGAAGAAAGGATGTCTGAATCCCCTGTGGAGACCACAGAGAAAGACCTAGTTCCCCACCTCATCGCGACCGGAGGCCTCACATCCTTTGAAAACTCCAGAGGTACGCGGAGATCAGTGCCTCCAAAGGAGACGATACCTGACTCCTCGTGAAACTTGATAGGAGTCCCAGGATTCTTGTGGCACGTGGAAAGGGACCCTCGGTCTCCCGCCTCAGCTGGAGAGGCGTTCCAATTGCCCTGCCACGCCTCGAGGAGAATCCCGAATTGTCCCTCGCAACTAGGCAGGAGTCCTGACGTGGCTGAACAAACACGTGGGTGGAAGGGCCATCCCCGTCGTAACTCGAGAATATACCCCAGGTTCCCGCCGCAACTCGGGAAAAACCATGAGACTTCCCCCACGATGCGAGATGAGGCCTGATTCCCCTGTACTGCGTGCAGAGCTATTCCGTCTTGCACATCACACATGAAAGGAGCCTTGATTTCCTTGATGGCACTCCAGAGAAACCCCAAGAACACTGTTTTAAGGCTAGAGGGATCCTGAGGTCACTGTAGCAACACGAAAGAACTCTGTGGACCAAAAATCAACTCGAAAAGAGAGGTTAGTCCCTGGATTCGTCTCCAGAGGAATACCACCTTACCACAAGCACCTCAAGAGGAGGCTTCTCTCAGCTCTAGGTATGTGAGAGGGACCCTGAGTTTGCGGCCTCAAGTGGAATGGACACCGCGATGCCCTGACTCGAAATAAGGCCGGATATCCCTGCAGTGACTGGAATGCAGGCTCGTCTTGCCTCTCCCAGGACGAAAGGATGTCTGAATCCCCTGTGGAAAGCACAGAGAAAGACTTAGTTCCCCACCTCATCGCGACCGATAGCCTCACATTCTTTGAAAATTCCAGAGGTATGCGGAGATCAGTGCCTCCAAAGGAGACGATGCCTGACTCCTCGTGAAACTTGATAGGAGTCCCAGGATTCCTGTGGCACTTGGAAAGGGACCCTTGGTCTCCCGCCTCAGCTGGAGAGGCGTCCCAATTGCCCTGCCAAACCTCGAGGAGAATCCAGAGTTGTCCCTTGCAACTAGGCAGGAGTCCTGACGTCGCTGAAGAAACACGTGGGTGGAAGGGCCATCCCCATCGTAACTCGAGAATATACCCCAGGTTCCCGCCGCAACTCGAGAAAAACCATGAGACTTCCCCCTCGCCGCGAGATGAAGCCCGATTCCCCTGCACTGCGTGCAGAGCAATTCCGTGTTGCACATCACACATGAAAGGAGCCTTGATTTCCTTGATGGCACTCCAGAGAAACCCCAAGAACACTGTTTCAAGGCTAGAGGGATCCTGAGGTCACTGTAGCAACACGAAAGAGCTCCGTGGGCAAAAATCAACTCGAGATGAGAGGTTAGTCCCTGGCTTCGACTCCAGAGGAATACCACCTTACCACAAGCACCTCAAGAGGAGGCTTCTCTCAGCTCTAGGTATGTGAGAGGGACCCTGAGTTTGCGGCCTCAAGTGGAATGGACACCGCGATGCCCTGACGCGAAAAAGTCTGGATATCCCTGCAGTGACTTGAACGCAGGCTCGTCTTGCATCTCCCAAGATGAAAGGATGTCTGAATCCCCTGTGGAGACCACAGAGAAAGACCTAGTTCCCCACCTCATCGCGACCGGAGGCCTCACATCCTTTGAAAACTCCAGAGGTACACGGAGATCAGTGCCTCCAAAGGAGACGATGCCTGACTCCTCGTGAAACTTGATAGGAGTCCCAGGATTCTTGTGGCACGTGGAAAGGGACCCTTGGTCTCCCGTCTCAGCTGGAGAGGCGTCCCAATTGCCCTGCAAAGCCTCGAGGAGAATCCCGAGTTGTCCCTCGCAAGTAGGCAGGAGTCCTGACGTGGCTGAAGAAACACGTGGGTGGAAGGGCCATCCCCGTCGGAAGTCGAGAATATACCCCAGGTTCCCGCCGCAACTCGAGAAAAACCATGAGACTTCCCCCTCGCCGCGAGATGAGGCCCGATTCCCCTGCACTGCGTGCAGAGCAATTCCGTGTTGCATATCACACATGAAAGGAGCCTTGATTTCCTTGATGGCACTCCAGAGAAACCCCAAGAACACTGTTTCAAGGATAGAGGGATCCTGAGGTCACTGTAGCAACACGAAAGAGCTCCGTGGACCAAGAATCAACACGAGATGAGAGGTTAGTCCCTGGCTTCGATTCCAGAGGAATACCACCTTACCACAAGCACCTCAAGAGGAGGCTTCTCTCAGCTCTAGGTATGTGAGAGGGACCCTGAGTTTGCGGCCTCAAGTGGAATGGACACCGCGATGCCCTGACTCGAAATAAGGCCGGATATCCCTGCAGTGACTTCATGCAGGCTCGTCTTGCATCTCCCAGGACGAAAGGATGTCTGAATCCCCTGTGGAGACCACAGAGAAACACCTAGTTCCCCACCTCATCGCGACCGGAGGCCTCACATCCTTTGAAAACTCCAGAGGTATGCGGAGATCAGTGCCTCCAAAGGAGACGATGCCTGACTCCTCGTGAAACTTGATAGGAGTCCCAGGATTCCTGTGGCACTTGGAAAGGGACACTTGGTCTCCCGCCTCAGCTGGAGAGGCGTCCCAATTGCCCTGCCAAGCCTCGAGGAGAATCCAGAGTTGTCCCTCGCAACTAGGCAGGAGTCCTGACGTCGCTGAAGAAACACGTGGGTGGAAGGGCCATCCCCGTCGTAACTCGAGAATATACCCCAGGTTCCCGCCGCAACTCGAGAAAAACCATGAGACTTCCCCCTCGCCGCGAGATGAGGCCCGATTCCCCTGCACTGCGTGCAGAGCAATTCTGTGTTGCACATCACACATGAAAGGAGCCTTGATTTCCTTCATGGCACTCCAGAGAAACCCCAAGAACACTGTTTCAAGGCTAGAGGGATCCTGAGGTCACTGTAGCAACATGAAAGAGCTCCGTGGACCAAAAATCAACTCGAGATGAGAGGTTAGTCCCTGGCTTCGACTCCAGAGGAATACCACCTTACCACAAGCACCTCAAGAGGAGGCTTCTCTCAGCTCTAGGTATGTGAGAGGGACCCTGAGTTTGCGGCCTCAAGTGGAATGGACACCACGATGCCCTGACTTGAAATAAGGCCGGATATCCCTGCAGTGACTGGAATGCAGGCTCGTCTTGCATCTCCCAAGACGAAAGGGTGTCTGAATCCCCTGTGGAGACCACAGAGAAAGACCTAGTTCCCCACCTCATTGCGACAGGAGGCCTCAAATCCTTTGAAAACTCCAGAGGTATGCGGAGATCAGTGCCTCCAAAGGAGACGATGCCTGAGTCCTCGTGAAACTTGATAGGAGACCCAGGATTCCTGTGGCACGTGGAAAGGGACCCTTGGTCTCCCGTCTCAGCTGGAGAGGCGTCCCAATTGCCCTGCAAATCCTCGAGGAGAATGCCGAGTTGTCCCTCACAACTAGGCAGGAGTCCTGACATGGCTGCTTCCACACGTGTGTGGAAGGGCCATCCCCGTCGTAACTCGAGAATATACCCCAGGTTCCCGCCGCAACTCGAGAAAAACCATGAGACTTCCCCCTCGCCGCGAGATGAGGCCCGATTCCCCTGAACTGCGTGCAGAGCAATTCCGTGTTGCACATCACACATGAAAGGAGCCTTGATTTCCTTCATGGCACTCCAGAGAAACCCCAAGAACACTGTTTCAAGGCTAGAGGGATCCTGAGGTCACTGTAGCAACACGAAAGAGCTCCGTGGACCAAAAATCAACTCGAGATGAGAGGTTAGTCCCTGGCTTCGACTCCAGAGGAATACCACCTTACCACAAGCACCTCAAGAGGAGGCTTCTCTCAGCTCTAGGTATGTGAGAGGGACCCTGAGTTTGCGGCCGCAAGTGCAATGGACACCGCGATGCCCTGACTTGAAATAAGGCCGGATATCCCTGCAGTGACTGGAATGCAGGCTCGTCTTGCATCTCCCAAGACGAAAGGGTGTCTGAATCCCCTGTGGAGACCACAGAGAAAGACCTAGTTCCCCACCTCATCGCGACAGGAGGCCTCAAATCCATTGAAAACTCCAGAGGTATGCGGAGATCAGTGCCTCCAAAGGAGACGATGCCTGACTCCTCGTGAAACTTGATAGGAGACCCAGGATTCCTGTGGCACGTGGAAAGGGACCCTTGGTCTCCCGTCTCAGCTGGAGAGGCGTCCCAATTGCCCTGCAAAGCCTCGAGGAGAATCCCGAGTTGTCCCTCCCAACTAGGCAGGAGTCCTGACATGGCTGTACACACACGTGTGTGGAAGGGCCATCCCCGTCGTAACTCGAGAATATACCCCAGGTTCCAGCCGCAACTCGAGAAAAACCATGAGACTTCCCCCTCGCCGAGAGACGAAGCCCGATTCCCCTGCACTGCGTGCAGAGCTATTCCGTGTTGCACATCACACATGAAAGGAGCCTTGATTTCCTTGATGGCACTCCAGAGAAACCCCAAGAACACTGTTTCAAGGCTAGAGGGATCCTGAGGTCACTGTAGCAACACGAAAGAGCTCCGTGGACCAAGAATCAACACGAGATGAGAGGATAGTCCCTGGCTTCGACTCCTGAGGAATACCACCTTACCACAAGCACCTCAAGAGGAGGCTTCTCTCAGCTCTAGGTATGTGAGAGGGACCCTGAGTTTGCGGCCTCAAGTGGAATGGACACCGCGATGCCCTGACTTGAAATAAGGCCGGATATCCCTCCAGTGACTTGAATGCAGGCTCGTCTTGCATCTCCCAAGAAGAAAGGATGTTTGAATCCCCTGTGGAGACCACAGAGAAACACCTAGTTCCCCACCTCATCGCGACCGGAGGCCTCACATCCTTTGAAAACTCCAGAGGTACGCGGAGATCAGTGCCTCCAAAGGAGACGATGCCTGACTCCTCGTGAAACTTGATAGGAGTCCCAGGATTCCTGTGGCACGTGGAAAGGGACCCTTGGTCTCCCGCCTCAGCTGGAGAGACGTTCCAATTGCCCTGCCAAGCCTCGAGGAGAATCCCGAGTTGCCCCTCGCAACTAGGCAGGAGTCCTGACGTGGCTGAACAAACACGTGGGTGGAAGGGCCATCCCCGTCGTAACTAGAGAATATACCCCAGGTTCCCGCCGCAACTCGAGAAAAACCATGAGACTTCCCCCTCGATGCGAGATGAGGCCCGATTCCCCTGTACTGCGTGCAGAGCAATTCCGTCTTGCACATCACACATGAAAGGAGCCTTGATTTCCTTGATGGCACTCCAGAGAAACCCCAAGAACACTGTTTCAAGGATAGAGGGATCCTGAGGCCACTGTAGCAACACGAAAGAACTCTGTGGACCAAAAATCAACTCGAAAAGAGAGGTTAGTCCCTGGATTCGTCTCCAGAGGAATACCACCTTACCACAAGCACCTCAAGAGGAGGCTTCTCTCAGCTCTAGGTATGTGAGAGGGACCCTGAGTTTGCGGCCTCAAGTGGAATGGACACCGCGATGCCCTGACTCGAAATAAGGCCGGATATCCCTGCAGTGACTTCAATGCAGGCTCGTCTTGCATCTCCCAGGACGAAAGGATGTTTGAATCCCCTGTGGAAAGCACAGAGAAAGACTTAGTTCCCCACCTCATCGCGACCGATAGCCTCACATCCTTTGAAAACTCCAGAGGTACGCGGAGATCAGTGCCTCCAAAGGAGACGATGCCTGACTCCTCGTGAAACTTGATAGGAGTCCCAGGATTCCTGTGGCACTTGGAAAGGGACACTTGGTCTCCCGCCTCAGCTGGAGAGGCGTCCCAATTGCCCTGCCAAGCCTCGAGGAGAATCCAGAGTTGTCCCTCGCAACTAGGCAGGAGTCCTGACGTCGCTGAAGAAACACGTGGGTGGAAGGGCCATCCCCGTCGTAACTCGAGAATATACCCCAGGTTCCGGCCGCAACTCGAGAAAAACCATGAGACTTCCCCCTCGCCGCGAGATGAGGCCCGATTCCCCTGCACTGCGTGCAGAGCAATTCCGTGTTGCACATCACACATGAAAGGAGCCTTGATTTCCTTGATGGCACTCCAGAGAAACCCCAAGAACACTGTTTCAAGGATAGAGGGATCCTGAGGTCACTGTAGCAACACGAAAGAGCTCCGTGGGCCAAAAATCAACACGAGATGAGAGGTTACTCCCTGGCTTCGACTCCAGAGGAATACCACCTTACCACAAGCACCTCAAGAGGAGGCTTCTCTCAGCTCTAGGTATGTGAGAGGGACCCTGAGTTTGCGGCCTCAAGTGGAATGGACACCGCGATGCCCTTACATGAAATAAGGCTGGATATCCCTGCAGTGACTTGAATGCAGGCTCGTCTTGCATCTCCCAAGAAGAAAGGATGTCTGAATCCCCTGTGGAGACAACAGAGAAAGACCTAGTTCCCCACCTCATCGCGACCGGAGGCCTCACATCCTTTGAAAACTCCAGAGGTACGCGGAGATCAGTGCCTCCAAAGGAGACGATGCCTGACTCCTCGTGAAACTTGATAGGAGTCCCAGGATTCTTGTGGCATGCGGAAAGGGACCCTTGGTCTCCCGCCTCAGCTGGAGAGGCGTCCCAATTGCCCTGCCAAGCCTCGAGGAGAATCCAGAGTTGTCCCTCGCAACTAGGCAGGAGTCCTGACGTCGCTGAAGAAACACGTGTGTGGAAGGGCCATCCCCGTCGTAACTCGAGAATATACCCCAGGTTCCCGCCGCAACTCGAGAAAAACCATGAGACTTCCCCCACGCTGCGAGATGAGGCCCGATTCCCCTGCACTGCGTGCAGAGCAATTCCGTGTTGCACATCACACATGAAAGGAGCCTTGATTTCCTTCATGGCACTCCAGAGAAACCCCAAGAACACTGTTTCAAGGCTAGAGGGATCCTGAGGTCACTGTAGCAACATGAAAGAGCTCCGTGGACCAAAAATCAACTCGAGATGAGAGGTTAGTCCCTGGCTTCGACTCCTGAGGAATACCACCTTACCACAAGCACCTCAAGAGGAGGCTTCTCTCAGCTCTAGGTATGTGAGACGGACCCTGAGTTTGCGGCCTCAAGTGGAATGGACACCGCGATGCCCTGACTCAAAATAAGGCCGGATATCCCTGCAGTGACTTGAATGCAGGCTCGTCTTGCATCTCCCAAGAAGAAAGGTTGTCTGAATCCCCTGTGGAGACCACAGAGAAAGACCTAGTTCCCCACCTCATCGCGACCGGAGGCCTCACATCCTTTGAAAACTCCAGAGGTACGCGGAGATCAGTGCCTCCAAAGGAGACGATGCCTGACTCCTCGTGAAACTTGATAGGAGTCCCAGGATTCTTGTGGCACGTGGAAAGGGACCCTTGGTCTCCCGCCTCAGCTGGAGAGGCGTTCCAATTGCCCTGCCAAGCCTCGAGGAGAATCCCGAGTTGTCCTTCGCAACTAGGCAGGAGTCCTGACGTGGCTGAACAAACACGTGGGTGGAAGGGCCATCCCCGTCGTAACTCGAGAATATACCCCAGGTTCCCGCCGCAACACGAGAAAAACCATGAGACTTCCCCCTCGATGCGAGATGAGGCCCGATTCCCCTGTACTGCGTGCAGAGCAATTCCGTCTTGCACATCACACATGAAAGGAGCCTTGATTTCCTTGATGGCACTCCAGAGAAACCCCAAGAACACTGTTTCAAGGATAGAGGGATCCTGAGGTCACTGTAGCAACACGAAAGAACTCTGTGGACCAAAAATCAACTCGAAAAGAGAGGTTAGTCCCTGGATTCGTCTCCAGAGGAATACCACCTTACCACAAGCACCTCAAGAGGAGGCTTCTCTCAGCTCTAGGTATGTGAGAGGGACCCTGAGTTTGCGGCCTCAAGTGGAATGGACACCGCGATGCCCTGACTCGAAATAAGGCCGGATATCCCTGCAGTGACTGGAATGCAGGCTCGTCTTGCATCTCCCAGGACGAAAGGATGTCTGAATCCCCTGTGGAAAGCACAGAGTAAGACTTAGTTTCCCACCTCATCGCGACCGATAACCTTACATCCTTTGAAAACTCCAGAGGTACACGGAGATCAGTGCCTCCAAAGGAGACGATGCCTGACTCCTCGTGAAACTTGATAGGAGTCCCAGGATTCCTGTGGCACTTGGAAAGGGACCCTTGGTCTCCCGCCTCTGATGGAGAGGCGTCCCAATTGCCCTGCCAAGCCTCGAGGAGAATCCCGAGTTGTCCCTCGCAACTAGGCAGGAGTCCTGACGTCGCTGAAGAAACACGTGTGTGGAAGGGCCATCCCCGTCGTAACTCGAGAATATACCCCAGGTTCCCGCCGCAACTCGAGAAAAACCATGAGACTTCCCCCTCGCCGCGAGATGAGGCCCGATTCCCCTGCACTGCGTGCAGAGCAATTCCGTGTTGCACATCACACATGAAAGGAGCCTTGATTTCCTTGATGGCACTCCAGAGAAACCCCAAGAACACTGTCTCAAGGATAGAGGGATTCTGAGGTCACTGTAGCAACACGATAGAACTCTGTGGACCAAAAATCAACTCGAAAAAAGAGGTTAGTCCCTGTATTCGTCTCCAGAGGAATACCACCTTACCACAAGCACCTCAAGAGGAGGCTTCTCTCAGCTCTAGGTATGTGAGAGGGACCCTGAGTTTGCGGCCTCAAGTGGAATGGACACCGCGATGCCCTGACTCGAAATAAGGCCGGATATCCCTGCAGTGACTTCAATGCAGGCTCCTCTTGCATCTCCCAGGACGAAAGGATGTCTGAATCCCCTGTGGAAAGCACAGAGAAAGACTTAGTTCCCCACCTCATCGCGACCGATAGCCTCACATCCTTTGAAAACTCCAGAGGTATGCGGAGATCAGTGCCTCCAAAGGAGACGATGCCTGACTCCTCGTGAAACTTGATAGGAGTCCCAGGATTCCTGTGGCACTTGGAAAGGGACACTTGGTCTCCCGCCTCAGCTGGAGAGGCGTCCCAATTGCCCTGCCAAGCCTCGAGGAGAATCCAGAGTTCTCCCTCGCAACTAGGCAGGAGTCCTGACGTCGCTGAAGAAACACGTGGGTGGAAGGGCCATCCCCGTCGTAACTCGAGAATATACCCCAGGTTCCCGCCGCAACTCGAGAAAAACCATGAGACTTCCCCCTCGCCGCAAGATGAGGCCCGATTCCCCTGCACTGCATGCAGAGCAATTCCGTGTTGCACATCACACATGAAAGGAGCCTTGATTTCCTTGATGGCACTCCAGAGAAACCCCAAGAACACTGTTTCAAGGCTAGAGGGATCCTGAGGTCACTGTAGCAACACGAAAGAGCTCCGTGGGCCAAAAATCAACTCGAGATGAGAGGTTAGTCCCTGGCTTCGACTCCAGAGGAATACCACCTTACCACAAGCACCTCAAGAGGAGGCTTCTCTCAGCTCTAGGTATGTGAGAGGGACCCTGAGTTTGCGGCCTAAAGTGGAATGGACACCGCGATGCCCTGACTCGAAATAAGGCCGGATATCCCTGCAGTGACTGGAATGCAGGCTCGTCTTGCATCTCCCAAGACGAAAGGGTGTCTGAATCCCCTGTGGAGACCACAGAGAAAGACCTAGTTCCCCACCTCATCGCGACCGGAGGCCACACATCCTTTGAAAACTCCAGAGGTACGCGGAGATCAGTGCCTCCAAAGGAGACGATGCCTGACTCCTCGTGAAAATTGATAGGAGTCCCAGGATTCTTGTGGCAGGTGGAAAGGGACCCTTGGTCTCCCGCCTCAGCTGGAGAGGCGTTCCAATTGCCCTGCCAAGCCTCGAGGAGAATCCCGAGTTGTCCCTCGCAACTAGGCAGGAGTCCTGACGTGGCTGAACAAACACGTGGGTGGAAGGGCCATCCCCGTCGTAACTCGAGAATATACCCCAGGTTCCCACCGCAACTCGAGAAAAACCATGAGACTTCCCCCTCGCCGCGAGATGAGGCCCGATTCCCCTGTACTGCGTGCAGAGCAATTCCGTCTTGCACATCACACATGAAAGGAGCCTTGATTTCCTTGATGGCACTCCAGAGAAACCCCAAGAACACTGTTTCAAGAATAGAGGGATCCTGAGGTCACTGTAGCAACACGAAAGAACTCTGTGGACCAAAAATCAACTCGAAAAGAGAGGTTAGTCCCTGGATTCGTCCCCAGAGGAATACCACCTTACCACAAGCACCTCAAGAGGAGGCTTCTCTCAGCTCTAGGTATGTGAGAGGGACCCTGAGTTTGCGGCCTCAAGTGGAATGGACACCGCGATGCCCTGACTCGAAATAAGGCCAGATATCCCTGCAGTGACTGGAATGCAGGCTCGTCTTGCATGTCCCAAGAAGAAAGGGTGTCTGAATCCCCTGTGGAGACCACAGAGAAAGACCTAGTTCCCCACCTCATCGCGACAGGAGGCCTCAAATCCTTTGACAACTCCAGAGGTATGCGGAGATCAGTGCCTCCAAAGGAGACGATGCCTGACTCCTCGTGAAACTTGATAGGAGACCCAGGATTCCTGTGGCACGTGGAAAGGGACCTTTGGTCTCCCGTCTCAGCTGGAGAGGCGTCCCAATTGCCCTGCAAAGCGTCGAGGAGAATCCCGAGTTGTGTCTCGCAACTAGGCAGGAGTCCTGACATGGCTGAACACACACGTGTGTGGAAGGGCCATCCCCGTCGTAACTCGAGAATATACCCCAGGTTCCCGCCGCAACTCGAGAAAAACCATGAGACTTCCCCCTCGCCGCGAGATGAGGCCCGATTCCCCTGCACTGCGTGCAGAGCAATTCCGTGTTGCACATCACACATGAAAGGAGCCTTGATTTCCTTGATGGCACTCCAGAGAAACCCCAAGAACACTGTTTCAAGGCTAGAGGGATCCTGAGGTCACTGTAGCAACACGAAAGAGCTCCGTGGACCAAAAATCAACTCGAGATGAGAGGTTAGTCCCTGGCTTCGACTCCAGAGGAATACCACCTTACCACAAGCACCTCAAGAGGAGGCTTCTCTCAGCTCTACGTATGTGAGAGGGACCCTGAGTTTGCGGCCTCAAGTGGAATGGACACCGCGATGCCCTGACTCGAAATAAGGCCGGATATCCCTGCAGTGACTGGAATGCAGGCTCGTCTTGCATCTCCGAAGACGAAAGGGTGTCTGAATCCCCTGTGGAGACCACAGAGAAAGACCTAGTTCCCCACCTCATCGCGACAGGAGGCCTCAAATCCTTTGAAAACTCCAGAGGTATGCGGAGATCAGTGCCTCCAAAGGAGACGATGCCTGACTCCTCGTGAAACTTGATAGGAGACCCAGGATTCCTGTGGCACGTGGAAAGGGACCCTTGGTCTCCCGTCTCAGCTGGAGAGGCGTCCCAATTGCCCTGCAAAGCCTCGAGGAGAATCCCGAGTTGTCCCTCGCAACTAGGCAGAAGTCCTGACATGGCTGAACACACACGTGTGTGGAAGGGCCATCCCCGTCGTAACTCGAGAATATACCCCAGGTTCCCGCCGCAACTCGAGAAAAACCATGAGACTTCCCCCTCGATGCGAGATGAGGCCCGATTCCCCTGTACTGCGTGCAGAGCAATTCCGTCTTGCACATCACACATGAAAGGAGCCTTGATTTCCTTGATGGCACTCCAGAGAAACCCCAAGAACACTGTTTCAAGGATAGAGGGATCCTGAGGTCACTGTAGCAACACGAAAGAACTCTGTGGACCAAAAATCAACTCGAAAAGAGAGGTTAGTCCCTGGATTCGTCTCTAGAGGAATACCACCTTACCACAAGCACCTCAAGAGGAGGCTTCTCTCAGCTCTAGGTATGTGAGAGGGACCCTGAGTTTGCGGCCTCAAGTGGAATGGACACCGCGATGCCCTGACTCGAAATAAGGCCGGATATCCCTGCAGTGACTGGAATGCAGGCTCGTCTTGCATCTCCCAAGACGAAAGGGTGTCTGAATCCCCTGTGGAGACCACAGAGAAAGACCTAGTTCCCCACCTCATCGCGACCGGAGTTCACACATCCTTTGAAAACTCCAGAGGTACGCGGAGATCAGTGCCTCCAAAGGAGACGATGCCTGACTCCTCGTGAAAATTGATAGGAGTCCCAGGATTCTTGTGGCACGTGGAAAGGGACCCTTGGTCTCCCGCCTCAGCTGGAGAGGCGTTCCAATTGCCCTGCCAAGCCTCGAGGAGAATCCCGAGTTGTCCCTCGCAACTAGGCAGGAGTCCTGACGTGGCTGAACAAACACGTGGGTGGAAGGGCCATCCCCGTCGTAACTCGAGAATATACCCCAGGTTCCCACCGCAACTCGAGAAAAACCATGAGACTTCCCCCTCGCCGCGAGATGAGGCCCGATTCCCCTGTACTGCGTGCAGAGCAATTCCGTCTTGCACATCACACATGAAAGGAGCCTTGATTTCCTTGATGGCACTCCAGAGAAACCCCAAGAACACTGTTTCAAGAATAGAGGGATCCTGAGGTCACTGTAGCAACACGAAAGAACTCTGTGGACCAAAAATCAACTCGAAAAGAGAGGTTAGTCCCTGGATTCGTCTCCAGAGGAATACCACCTTACCACAAGCACCTCAAGAGGAGGCTTCTCTCAGCTCTAGGTATGTGAGAGGGACCCTGAGTTTGCGGCCTCAAGTGGAATGGACACCGCGATGCCCTGACTCGAAATAAGGCCAGATATCCCTGCAGTGACTGGAATGCAGGCTCGTCTTGCATGTCCCAAGAAGAAAGGGTGTCTGAATCCCCTGTGGAGACCACAGAGAAAGACCTAGTTCCCCACCTCATCGCGACAGGAGGCCTCAAATCCTTTGACAACTCCAGAGGTATGCGGAGATCAGTGCCTCCAAAGGAGACGATGCCTGACTCCTCGTGAAACTTGATAGGAGACCCAGGATTCCTGTGGCACGTGGAAAGGGACCCTTGGTCTCCCGTCTCAGGTGGAGAGGCGTCCCAATTGCCCTGCAAAGCGTCGAGGAGAATCCCGAGTTGTGTCTCGCAACTAGGCAGGAGTCCTGACATGGCTGAACACACACGTGTGTGGAAGGGCCATCCCCGTCGTAACTCGAGAATATACCCCAGGTTCCCGCCGCAACTCGAGAAAAACCATGAGACTTCCCCCTCGCCGCGAGATGAGGCCCGATTCCCCTGCACTGCGTGCAGAGCAATTCCGTGTTGCACATCACACATGAAAGGAGCCTTGATTTCCTTGATGGCACTCCAGAGAAACCCCAAGAACACTGTTTCAAGGCTAGAGGGATCCTGAGGTCACTGTAGCAACACGAAAGAGCTCCGTGGGCCAAAAATCAACTCGAGATGAGAGGTTAGTCCTGGCTTCGACTCCAGAGGAATACCACCTTACCACAAGCACCTCAAGAGGAGGCTTCTCTCAGCTCTAGGTATGTTAGAGGGACCCTGAGTTTGCGGCCTCAAGTGGAATGGACACCGCGATGCCCTGACGCGAAATAAGGCTGGATATCCCTGCAGTGACTTGAATGCAGGCTCGTCTTGCATCTCCCAAGATGAAAGGATGTCTGAATCCCCTGTGGAGACCACAGAGAAAGACCTAGTTCCCCACCTCATCGCGACTGGAGGCCTCACATCCTTTGAAAACTCCAGAGGTACGCGGAGATCAGTGCCTCCAAAGGAGACGATGCCTGACTCCTCGTGAAACTTGATAGGAGTCCCAGGATTCCTGTGGCACGTGGAAAGGGACCCTTGGTCTCCGGCCTCAGCTGGAGAGGCGTCCCAATTGCCTTGCCAAGCCTCGAGGAGAATCCCGAGTTGTGTCTCGCAACTAGGCAAGAGTCCTCACATGGCTGAACCAACACGTGTGTGGAAGGGCCATCCCCGTCGTAACTCGCGAATATACCCCAGGTTCCCGCCGCAACTCGAGAAAAACCATGAGACTTCCCCCTCGCCGCGAGATGAGGCCCGATTCCCCTGCACTGCGTGCAGAGCAATTCTCTGTTGCACATCACACATGAAAGGAGCCTTGATTTCCTTGATGGCACTCCAGAGAAACCCCAAGAACACTGTTTCAAGGCTAGAGGGATCCTGAGGTCACTGTAGCAACACGAAAGAGCTCCGTGGACCAAAAATCAACTCGAGATGAGAGGTTAGTCCCTGGCTTCGACTCCAGAGGAATACCACCTTACCACAAGCACCTCAAGAGGAGGCTTCTCTCAGCTCTACGTATGTGAGAGGGACCCTGAGTTTGCGGCCTCAAGTGGAATGGACACCGCGATGCCCTGACTCGAAATAAGGCCGGATATCCCTGCAGTGACTGGAATGCAGGCTCGTCTTGCATCTCCGAAGACGAAAGGGTGTCTGAATCCCCTGTGGAGACCACAGAGAAAGACCTAGTTCCCCACCTCATCGCGACAGGAGGCCTCAAATCCTTTGACAACTCCAGAGGTATGCGGAGATCAGTGCCTCCAAAGGAGACGATGCCTGACTCCTCGTGAAACTTGATAGGAGACCCAGGATTCCTGTGGCACGTGGAAAGGGACCCTTGGTCTCCCGTCTCAGCTGGAGAGGCGTCCCAATTGCCCTGCAAAGCCTCGAGGAGAATCCCGAGTTGTCCCTCGCAACTAGGCAGGAGTCCTGACAGGGCTGAACACACACGTGTGTGGAAGGGCCATCCCCGTCGTAACTCGAGAATATACCCCAGGTTCCCGCCGCAACTCGAGAAAAACCATGAGACTTCCCCCTCGATGCGAGATGAGGCCCGATTCCCCTGTACTGCGTGCAGAGCAATTCCGTCTTGCACATCACACATGAAAGGAGCCTTGATTTCCTTGATGGCACTCCAGAGAAACCCCAAGAACACTGTTTCAAGGATAGAGGGATCCTGAGGTCACTGTAGCAACACGAAAGAACTCTGTGGACCAAAAATCAACTCGAAAAGAGAGGTTAGTCCCTGGATTCGTCTCCAGAGGAATACCACCTTACCACAAGCACCTCAAGAGGAGGCTTCTCTCAGCTCTAGGTATGTGAGAGGGACCCTGAGTTTGCGGCCTCAAGTGGAATGGACACCGCGATGCCCTGACTCGAAATAAGGCCGGATATCCCTGCAGTGACTTCAATGCAGGCTCGTCTTGCATCTCCCAGGACGAAAGGATGTCTGAATCCCCTGTGGAAAGCACAGAGAAAGACTTAGTTCCCCACCTCATCGCGACCGATAGCCTCACATCCTTTGAAAACTCCAGAGGTACGCGGAGATCAGTGCCTCCAAAGGAGACGATGCCTGACTCCTCGTGAAACTTGATAGGAGTCCCAGGATTCCTGTGGCACTTGGAAAGGGACCCTTGGTCTCCCGCCTCAGCTGGAGAGGCGTCCCAATTGCCCTGCCAAGCCTCGAGGAGAATCCAGAGTTGTCCCTCGCAACTAGGCAGGAGTCCTGACGTCGCTGAAGAAACACGTGGGTGGAAGGGCCATCCCCGTCGTAACTCGAGAATATACCCCAGGTTCCCGCCGCAACTCGAGAAAAACCATGAGACTTCCCCCTCGCCGCGAGATGAGGCCCGATTCCCCTGCACTGCGTGCAGAGCAATTCCGTGTTGCACATCACACATGAAAGGAGCCTTGATTTCCTTGATGGCACTCTAGAGAAACCCCAAGAACACTGTTTCAAGGCTAGAGGGATCCTGAGGTCACTGTAGCAACACGAAAGAGCTCCGTGGACCAAGAATCAACACGAGATGAGAGGTTAGTCCCTGGCTTCGACTCCTGAGGAATACCACCTTACCACAAGCACCTCAAGAGGAGGCTTCTCTCAGCTCTAGGTATGTGAGAGGGATCCTGAGTTTGCGGCCTCAAGTGGAATGGACACCGCGATGCCCTGACTCGAAATAAGGCCGGATATCCCTGCAGTGACTTCAATGCAGGCTCGTCTTGCATCTCCCAAGAAGAAAGGATGTCTGAATCCCCTGTGGAGACCACAGAGAAAGACCTAGTTCCCCACCTCATCGCGACCGGAGGCCTCACATCCTTTGAAAACTCCAGAGGTACGCGGAGATCAGTGCCTCCCAAGGAGACGATGCCTGACTCCTCGTGAAACTTTATAGGAGTCCCAGGATTCTTGTGGCACGTGGAAAGGGACCCTTGGTCTCCCGCCTCAGCTGGAGAGGCGTTCCAATTGCCCTGCCAAGCCTCGAGGAGAATCCCGAGTTGTCCCTCGCAACTAGGCAGGAGTCCTGACGTGGCTGAACAAACACGTGGGTGGAAGGGCCATCCCCGTCTTAACTCGAGAATATACCCCAGGTTCCCACCGCAACTCGAGAAAAACCATGAGACTTCCCCCTCGCCGCGAGATGAGGCCCGATTCCCCTGTACTGCGTGCAGAGCAATTCCGTCTTGCACATCACACATGAAAGGAGCCTTGATTTCCTTGATGGCACTCCAGAGAAACCCCAAGAACACTGTTTCAAGAATAGAGGGATCCTGAGGTCACTGTAGCAACACGAAAGAACTCTGTGGACCAAAAATCAACTCGAAAAGAGAGGTTAGTCCCTGGATTCGTCTCCAGAGGAATACCACCTTACCACAAGCACCTCAAGAGGAGGCTTCTCTCAGCTCTAGGTATGTGAGAGGGACCCTGAGTTTGCGGCCTCAAGTGGAATGGACACCGCGATGCCCTGACTCGAAATAAGGCCAGATATCCCTGCAGTGACTGGAATGCAGGCTCGTCTTGCATGTCCCAAGAAGAAAGGGTGTCTGAATCCCCTGTGGAGACCACAGAGAAAGACCTAGTTCCCCACCTCATCGCGACAGGAGGCCTCAAATCCTTTGACAACTCCAGAGGTATGCGGAGATCAGTGCCTCCAAAGGAGACGATGCCTGACTCCTCGTGAAACTTGATAGGAGACCCAGGATTCCTGTGGCACGTGGAAAGGGACCTTTGGTCTCCCGTCTCAGGTGGAGAGGCGTCCCAATTGCCCTGCAAAGCGTCGAGGAGAATCCCGAGTTGTGTCTCGCAACTAGGCAGGAGTCCTGACATGGCTGAACACACACGTGTGTGGAAGGGCCATCCCCGTCGTAACTCGAGAATATACCCCAGGTTCCCGCCGCAACTCGAGAAAAACCATGAGACTTCCCCCTCGCCGCGAGATGAGGCCCGATTCCCCTGCACTGCGTGCAGAGCAATTCCGTGTTGCACATCACACATGAAAGGAGCCTTGATTTCCTTGATGGCACTCCAGAGAAACCCCAAGAACACTGTTTCAAGGCTAGAGGGATCCTGAGGTCACTGTAGCAACACGAAAGAGCTCCGTGGGCCAAAAATCAACTCGAGATGAGAGGTTAGTCCTGGCTTCGACTCCAGAGGAATACCACCTTACCACAAGCACCTCAAGAGGAGGCTTCTCTCAGCTCTAGGTATGTGAGAGGGACCCTGAGTTTGCGGCCTCAAGTGGAATGGACACCGCGATGCCCTGACGCGAAATAAGGCTGGATATCCCTGCAGTGACTTGAATGCAGGCTCGTCTTGCATCTCCCAAGATGAAAGGATGTCTGAATCCCCTGTGGAGACCACAGAGAAAGACCTAGTTCCCCACCTCATCGCGACTGGAGGCCTCACATCCTTTGAAAACTCCAGAGGTACGCGGAGATCAGTGCCTCCAAAGGAGACGATGCCTGACTCCTCGTGAAACTTGATAGGAGTCCCAGGATTCCTGTGGCACGTGGAAAGGGACCCTTGGTCTCCGGCCTCAGCTGGAGAGGCGTCCCAATTGCCTTGCCAAGCCTCGAGGAGAATCCCGAGTTGTGTCTCGCAACTAGGCAAGAGTCCTCACATGGCTGAACCAACACGTGTGTGGAAGGGCCCTCCCCGTCGTAACTCGCGAATATACCCCAGGTTCCCGCCGCAACTCGAGAAAAACCATGAGACTTCCCCCTCGCCGCGAGATGAGGCCCGATTCCCCTGCACTGCGTGCAGAGCAATTCTGTGTTGCACATCACACATGAAAGGAGCCTTGATTTCCTTGATGGCACTCCAGAGAAACCCCAAGAACACTGTTTCAAGGCTAGAGGGATCCTGAGGTCACTGTAGCAACACGAAAGAGCTCCGTGGACCAAAAATCAACTCGAGATGAGAGGTTAGTCCCTGGCTTCGACTCCAGAGGAATACCACCTTACCACAAGCACCTCAAGAGGAGGCTTCTCTCAGCTCTAGGTATGTGAGAGGGACCCTGAGTTTGCGGCCTCAAGTGGAATGGACACCGCGATGCCCTGACTCGAAATAAGGCCGGATATCCCTGCAGTGACTGGAATGCAGGCTCGTCTTGCATCTCCCAAGACGAAAGGGTGTCTGAATCCCCTGTGGAGACCACAGAGAAAGACCTAGTTCCCCACCTCATCGCGACAGGAGGCCTCAAATCCTTTGAAAACTCCAGAGGTATGCGGAGATCAGTGCCTCCAAAGGAGACGATGCCTGACTCCTCGTGAAACTTGATAGGAGACCCAGGATTCCTGTGGCACGTGGAAAGGGACCCTTGGTCTCCCGTCTCAGCTGGAGAGGCGTCCCAATTGCCCTGCAAAGCCTCGAGGAGAATCCCGAGTTGTCCCTCGCAACTAGGCAGGAGTCCTGACATGGCTGAACACACACGTGTGTGGAAGGGCCATCCCCGTCGTAACTCGAGAATATACCCCAGGTTCCCGCCGCAACTCGAGAAAAACCATGAGACTTCCCCCTCGATGCGAGATGAGGCCCGATTCCCCTGTACTGCGTGCAGAGCAATTCCGTCTTGCACATCACACATGAAAGGAGCCTTGATTTCCTTGATGGCACTCCAGAGAAACCCCAAGAACACTGTTTCAAGGATAGAGGGATCCTGAGGTCACTGTAGCAACACGAAAGAACTCTGTGGACCAAAAATCAACTCGAAAAGAGAGGTTAATCCCTGGATTCGTCTCCAGAGGAATACCACCTTACCACAAGCACCTCAAGAGGAGGCTTCTCTCAGCTCTAGGTATGTGAGAGGGACCCTGAGTTTGCGGCCTCAAGTGGAATGGACACCGCGATGCCCTGACTCGAAATAAGGCCGGATATCCCTGCAGTGACTTCAATGCAGGCTCGTCTTGCATCTCCCAGGACGAAAGGATGTCTGAATCCCCTGTGGAAAGCACAGAGAAAGACTTAGTTCCCCACCTCATCGCGACCGATAGCCTCACATCCTTTGAAAACTCCAGAGGTACGCGGAGATCAGTGCCTCCAAAGGAGACGATGCCTGACTCCTCGTGAAACTTGATAGGAGTCCCAGGATTCCTGTGGCACTTGGAAAGGGACCCTTGGTCTCCCGCCTCAGCTGGAGAGGCGTCCCAATTGCCCTGCCAAGCCTCGAGGAGAATCCAGAGTTGTCCCTCGCAACTAGGCAGGAGTCCTGACGTCGCTGAAGAAACACGTGGGTGGAAGGGCCATCCCCGTCGTAACTCGAGAATATACCCCAGGTTCCCGCCGCAACTCGAGAAAAACCATGAGACTTCCCCCTCGCCGCGAGATGAGGCCCGATTCCCCTGCACTGCGTGCACAGCAATTCCGTGTTGCACATCACACATGAAAGGAGCCTTGATTTCCTTGATGGCACTCTAGAGAAACCCCAAGAACACTGTTTCAAGGCTAGAGGGATCCTGAGGTCACTGTAGCAACACGAAAGAGCTCCGTGGACCAAGAATCAACACGAGATGAGAGGTTAGTCCCTGGCTTCGACTCCTGAGGAATACCACCTTACCACAAGCACCTCAAGAGGAGGCTTCTCTCAGCTCTAGGTATGTGAGAGGGATCCTGAGTTTGCGGCCTCAAGTGGAATGGACACCGCGATGCCCTGACTCGAAATAAGGCCGGATATCCCTGCAGTGACTTCAATGCAGGCTCGTCTTGCATCTCCCAAGAAGAAAGGATGTCTGAATCCCCTGTGGAGACCACAGAGAAACACCTAGTTCCCCACCTCATCGCGACCGGAGGCCTCACATCCTTTGAAAACTCCAGAGGTACGCGGAGATCAGTGCCTCCAAAGGAGACGATACCTGACTCCTCGTGAAACTTGATAGGAGTCCCAGGATTCTTGTGGCACGTGGAAAGGGACCCTCGGTCTCCCGCCTCAGCTGGAGAGGCGTTCCAATTGCCCTGCCACGCCTCGAGGAGAATCCCGAATTGTCCCTCGCAACTAGGCAGGAGTCCTGACGTGGCTGAACAAACACGTGGGTGGAAGGGCCATCCCCGTCGTAACTCGAGAATATACCCCAGGTTCCCGCCGCAACTCGGGAAAAACCATGAGACTTCCCCCACGATGCGAGATGAGGCCTGATTCCCCTGTACTGCGTGCAGAGCTATTCCGTCTTGCACATCACACATGAAAGGAGCCTTGATTTCCTTGATGGCACTCCAGAGAAACCCCAAGAACACTGTTTCAAGGCTAGAGGGATCCTGAGGTCACTGTAGCAACACGAAAGAAATCTGTGGACCAAAAATCAACTCGAAAAGAGAGGTTAGTCCCTGGATTCGTCTCCAGAGGAATACCACCTTACCACAAGCACCTCAAGAGGAGGCTTCTCTCAGCTCTAGGTATGTGAGAGGGACCCTGAGTTTGCGGCCTCAAGTGGAATGGACACCGCGATGCCCTGACTCGAAATAAGGCCGGATATCCCTGCAGTGACTTCAATGCAGGCTCGTCTTGCCTCTCCCAGGACGAAAGGATGTCTGAATCCCCTGTGGAAAGCACAGAGAAAGACTTAGTTCCCCACCTCATCGCGACCGATAGCCTCACATCCGTTGAAAATTCCAGAGGTATGCGGAGATCAGTGCCTCCAAAGGAGACGATGCCTGACTCCTCATGAAACTTGATAGGAGTCCCAGGATTCCTGTGGCACTTGGAAAGGGACCCTTGGTCTCCCGCCTCAGCTGGAGAGGCGTCCCAATTGCCCTGCCAAACCTCGAGGAGAATCCAGAGTTGTCCCTTGCAACTAGGCAGGAGTCCTGACGTCGCTGAAGAAACACGTGGGTGGAAGGGCCATCCCCGTCGTAACTCGAGAATATACCCCAGGTTCCCGCCGCAACTCGAGAAAAACCATGAGACTTCCCCCTCGCTGCGAGATGAGGCCCGATTCCCCTGCACTGCGTGCAGAGCAATTCCGTGTTGCACATCACACATGAAAGGAGCCTTGATTTCCTTGATGGCACTCCAGAGAAACCCCAAGAACACTGTTTCAAGGCTAGAGGGATCCTGAGGTCACTGTAGCAACACGAAAGAGCTCCGTGGACCAAGAATCAACACGAGATGAGAGGTTAGTCCCTGGCTTCGACTCCTGAGGAATACCACCTTACCACAAGCACCTCAAGAGGAGGCTTCTCTCAGCTCTAGGTATGTGAGAGGGATCCTGAGTTTGCGGCCTCAAGTGGAATGGACACCGCGATGCCCTGACTCGAAATAAGGCCGGATATCCCTGCAGTGACTTCAATGCAGGCTCGTCTTGCATCTCCCAAGAAGAAAGGATGTCTGAATCCCCTGTGGAGACCACAGAGAAAGACCTAGTTCCCCACCTCATCGCGACCGGAGGCCTCACATCCTTTGAAAACTCCAGAGGTACGCGGAGATCAGTGCCTCCAAAGGAGACGATACCTGACTCCTCGTGAAACTTGATAGGAGTCCCAGGATTCTTGTGGCAAGTGGAAAGGGACCCTCGGTCTCCCGCCTCAGCTGGAGAGGCGTTACAATTGCCCTGCCACGCCTCGAGGAGAATCCCGAATTGTCCCTCGCAACTAGGCAGGAGTCCTGACGTGGCTGAACAAACACGTGGGTGGAAGGGCCATCCCCGTCGTAACTCGAGAATATACCCCAGGTTCCCGCCGCAACTCGGGAAAAACCATGAGACTTCCCCCACGATGCGAGATGAGGCCTGATTCCCCTGTACTGCGTGCAGAGCTATTCCGTCTTGCACATCACACATGAAAGGAGCCTTGATTTCCTTGATGGCACTCCAGAGAAACCCCAAGAACACTGTTTCAAGGCTAGAGGGATCCTGAGGTCACTGTAGCAACACGAAAGAAATCTGTGGACCAAAAATCAACTCGAAAAGAGAGGTTAGTCCCTGGATTCGTCTCCAGAGGAATACCACCTTACCACAAGCACCTCAAGAGGAGGCTTCTCTCAGCTCTAGGTATGTGAGAGGGACCCTGAGTTTGCGGCCTCAAGTGGAATGGACACCGCGATGCCCTGACTCGAAATAAGGCCGGATATCCCTGCAGTGACTTCAATGCAGGCTCGTCTTGCCTCTCCCAGGACGAAAGGATGTCTGAATCCCCTGTGGAAAGCACAGAGAAAGACTTAGTTCCCCACCTCATCGCGACCGATAGCCTCACATTCTTTGAAAATTCCAGAGGTATGCGGAGATCAGTGCCTCCAAAGGAGACGATGCCTGACTCCTCGTGAAACTTGATAGGAGTCCCAGGATTCCTGTGGCACTTGGAAAGGGACCCTTGGTCTCCCGCCTCAGCTGGAGAGGCGTCCCAATTGCCCTGCCAAACCTCGAGGAGAATCCAGAGTTGTCCCTTGCAACTAGGCAGGAGTCCTGACGTCGCTGAAGAAACACGTGGGTGGAAGGGCCATCCCCATCGTAACTCGAGAATATACCCCAGGTTCCCGCCGCAACTCGAGAAAAACCATGAGACTTCCCCCTCGCCGCGAGATGAAGCCCGATTCCCCTGCACTGCGTGCAGAGCAATTCTGTGTTGCACATCACACATGAAAGGAGCCTTGATTTCCTTGATGGCACTCCAGAGAAACCCCAAGAACACTGTTTCAAGGCTAGAGGGATCCTGAGGTCACTGTAGCAACACGAAAGAGCTCCGTGGGCAAAAATCAACTCGAGATGAGAGGTTAGTCCCTGGCTTCGACTCCAGAGGAATACCACCTTACCACAAGCACCTCAAGAGGAGGCTTCTCTCAGCTCTAGGTATGTGAGAGGGACCCTGAGTTTGCGGCCTCAAGTGGAATGGACACCGCGATGCCCTGACGCGAAAAAGGCTGGATATCCCTGCAGTGACTTGAACGCAGGCTCGTCTTGCATCTCCCAAGATGAAAGGATGTCTGAATCCCCTATGGAGACCACAGAGAAAGACCTAGTTCCCCACCTCATCGCGACCGGAGGCCTCACATCCTTTGAAAATTCCAGAGGTTTACGGAGATCAGTGCCTCCAAAGGAGACGATGCCTGACTCCTCGTGAAACTTGATAGGAGTCCCAGGATTCCTGTGGCACGTGGAAAGGGACCCTTGGTCTCCCGTCTCAGCTGGAGAGGCGTCCCAATTGCCTTGCCAAGCCTCGAGGAGAATCCCGAGTTGTGTCTCGCAACTAGGCAAGAGTCCTGACGTGGCTGAACAAACACGTGTTTGGAAGGGCCATCCCCGTCTTAACTCGAGAATATACCCCAGGTTCCCGCCGCAACTCGAGAAAAACCATGAGACTTCCCCCTCGCCGCGAGATGAGGTCCAATTCCCCTGCACTGCGTGCAGAGCAATTCCGTGTTGCACATCACACATGAAAGGAGCCTTGATTTCCTTGATGGCACTCCAGAGAAACCCCAAGAACACTGTTTCAAGGCTAGAGGGATCCTGAGGTCACTGTAGCAACACGAAAGAGCTCCGTGGACCAAGAATCAACACGAGATGAGAGGTTAGTCCCTGGCTTCGACTCCAGAGGAATACCACCTTACCACAAGCACCTCAAGAGGAGGCTTCTCTCAGCTCTAGGTATGTGAGAGGGATCCTGAGTTTGCGGCCTCAAGTGGAATGGACACCGCGATGCCCTGAGTCGAAATAAGGCCGGATATCCCTGCAGTGCCTTGAATGCAGGCTCGTCTTGCATCTCCCAAGATGAAAGGATGTCTGAATCCCCTGTGGAGACCACAGAGAAACACCTAGTTCCCCACCTCATCGCGACCGGAGGCCTCACATCCTTTGAAAACTCCAGAGGTACGCGGAGATCAGTGCCTCCAAAGGAGACGATGCCTGACTCCTCGTGAAACTTGATAGGAGTCCCAGGATTCTTGTGGCACGTGGAAAGGGACCCATGGTCTCCCGCCTCAGCTGGAGAGGCGTTCCAATTGCCCTGCCAAGCCTCGAGGAGAATCCCGAGTTGTCCCTCGCAACTAGGCAGGAGTCCTGACGTGGCTGAACAAACACGTGGGTGGAAGGGCCATCCCCGTCGTAACTCGAGAATATACCCCAGGTTCCCGCCGCAACTCGAGAAAAACCATGAGACTTCCCCCTCGATGCGAGATGAGGCCCGATTTCCCGGCACTGCGTGCAGAGCAATTCCGTGTTGCACATCACACATGAAAGGAGCCTTGATTTCCTTGATGGCACCCCAGAGAAACCCCAAGAACACTGTTTCAAGGCTAGAGGGATCCTGAGGTCACTGTAGCAACACGAAAGAGCTCCGTGGACCAAGAATCAACACGAGATGAGAGGTTAGTCCCTGGCTTCGACTCCTGAGGAATACCACCTTACCACAAGCACCTCAAGAGGAGGCTCCTCTCAGCTCTAGGTATGTGAGAGGGACCCTGAGTTTGCGGCCTCAAGTGGAATGGACACCGCGATGCCCTGACTCGAAATAAGGCCGGATATCCCTGCAGTGACTTCAATGCAGGCTCCTCTTGCATCTCCCAGGACGAAAGGATGTCTGAATCCCCTGTGGAAAGCACAGAGAAAGACTTAGTTTCCCACCTCATCGCGACCGATAACCTTACATCCTTTGAAAACTCCAGAGGTACGCGGAGATCAGTGCCTCCAAAGGAGACGATGCCTGACTCCTCGTGAAACTTGATAGGAGTCCCAGGATTCCTGTGGCACTTGGAAAGGGACCCTTGGTCTCCCGCCTCTGCTGGAGAGGCGTCCCAATTGCCCTGCCAAGCCTCGAGGAGAATCCAGAGTTGTCCCTCGCAACTAGGCAGGAGTCCTGACGTCGCTGAAGAAACACGTGGGTGGAAGGGCCATCCCCGTCGTAACTCGAGAATATACCCCAGGTTCCCGCCGCAACTCGAGAAAAACCATGAGACTTCCCCCTCGCTGCGAGATGAGGCCCGATTCCCCTGCACTGCGTGCAGAGCAATTCCGTGTTGCACATCACACATGAAAGGAGCCTTGATTTCCTTGATGGCACTCCAGAGAAACCCCAAGAACACTGTTTCAAGGATAGAGGGATTCTGAGGTCACTGTAGCAACACGATAGAACTCTGTGGACCAAAAATCAACTCGAAAAGAGAGGTTAGTCCCTGTATTCGTCTCCAGAGGAATACCACCTTACCACAAGCACCTCAAGAGAAGGCTTCTCTCAGCTCTAGGTATGTGAGAGGGACCCTGAGTTTGCGGCCTCAAGTGGAATGGACACCGCGATGCCCTGACTCGAAATAAGGCCGGATATCCCTGCAGTGACTTCAATGCAGGCTCCTCTTGCATCTCCCAGGACGAAAGGATGTCTGAATCCCCTG
Organism: Cervus elaphus; assembly: GCF_910594005.1. Taxonomy (NCBI): domain Eukaryota; kingdom Metazoa; phylum Chordata; class Mammalia; order Artiodactyla; family Cervidae; genus Cervus; species Cervus elaphus. Next base: position 5,870,838 of record NC_057834.1, on the reverse strand, counting down.
TGGAAAGCACAGAGAAAGACTTAGTTCCCCACCTCATCGCGACCGATAGCCTCACATCCGTTGAAAACTCCAGAGGTATGCGGAGATCAGTGCCTCCAAAGGAGACGATGCCTGACTCCTCGTGAAACTTGATAGGAGTCCCAGGATTCCTGTGGCACTTGGAAAGGGACACTTGGTCTCCCGCCTCAGCTGGAGAGGCGTCCCAATTGCCCTGCCAAGCCTCGAGGAGAATCCAGAGTTGTCCCTCGCAACTAGGCAGGAGTCCTGACGTCGCTGAAGAAACACGTGGGTGGAAGGGCCATCCCCGTCGTAACTCGAGAATATACCCCAGGTTCCCGCCGCAACTCGAGAAAAACCATGAGACTTCCCCCTCGCCGCGAGATGAGGCCCGATTCCCCTGCACTGCGTGCAGAGCAATTCCGTGTTGCACATCACACATGAAAGGAGCCTTGATTTCCTTGATGGCACTCCAGAGAAACCCCAAGAACACTGTTTCAAGGCTAGAGGGATCCTGAGGTCACTGTAGCAACACGAAAGAGCTCCGTGGGCCAAAAATCAACTCGAGATGAGAGGTTAGTCCCTGGCTTCGACTCCAGAGGAATACCACCTTACCACAAGCACCTCAAGAGGAGGCTTCTCTCAGCTCTAGGTATGTGAGAGGGACCCTGAGTTTGCGGCCTCAAGTGGAATGGACACCGCGATGCCCTGACTCGAAATAAGGCTGGATATCCCTGCAGTGACTTGAATGCAGGCTCGTCTTGCATCTCCCAAGATGAAAGGATGTCTGAATCCCCTGTGGAGACCACAGAGAAAGACCTAGTTCCCCACCTCATCGCGACAGGAGGCCTCACATCCTTTGAAAACTCCAGAGGTACGCGGAGATCAGTGCCTCCAAAGGAGACGATGCCTGACTTCTCGTGAAACTTGATAGGAGTCCCAGGATTCTTGTGGCACGTGGGAAGGGACCCTTGGTCTCCCGCCTCAGCTGGAGAGGCGTTCCAATTGCCCTGCCAAGCCTCGAGGAGAATCCCGAGTTGTCCCTCGCAACTAGGCAGGAGTCCTGACGTGGCTGAACAAACACGTGGGTGGAAGGGCCATCCCCGTCGTAACTCGAGAATATATTCCAGGTTCCCGCCGCAACTCGAGAAAAACCATGAGACTTCCCCCTCGATGCGAGATGAGGCCCGATTCCCCTGTACTGCGTGCAGAGCAATTCCGTCTTGCACATCACACATGAAAGGAGCCTTGATTTCCTTGATGGCACTCCAGAGAAACCCCAAGAACACTGTTTCAAGGATAGAGGGATCCTGAGGTCACTGTAGCAACACGAAAGAACTCTGTGGACCAAAAATCAACTCGAAAAGAGAGGTTAGTCCCTGGATTCGTCTCCAGAGGAATACCACCTTACCACAAGCACCTCAAGAGGAGGCTTCTCTCAGCTCTAGGTATGTGAGAGGGACCCTGAGTTTGCGGCCTCAAGTGGAATGGACACCGCGATGCCCTGACGCGAAATAAGGCTGGATATCCCTGCAGTGACTTCAATGCAGGCTCGTCTTGCATCTCCCAAGATGAAAGGATGTCTGAATCCCCTGTGGAGACCACAGAGAAAGACCTAGTTCCCCACCTCATCGCGACCGGAGGCCTCACATCCTTTGAAAACTCCAGAGGTACGCGGAGATCAGTGCCTCCAAAGGAGACGATGCCTGACTCCTCGTGAAACTTGATAGGAGTCCCAGGATTCCTGTGGCACGTGGAAAGGGACCCTTGGTCTCCCGCCTCAGCTGGAGAGGCGTCCCAATTGCCTTGCCAAGCCTCGAGGAGAATCCCGAGTTGTGTCTCGCAACTAGGCAAGAGTCCTGACGTGGCTGAACAAACACGTGTGTGGAAGGGCCATCCCCGTCGTAACTCGAGAATATACCCCAGGTTCCCGCCGCAACTCGAGAAAAACCATGAGACTTCCCCCTCGCCGCGAGATGAGGCCCGATTCCCCTGCACTGCGTGCAGAGCAATTCCGTGTTCACACATGAAAGGAGCCTTGATTTCCTTCATGGCACTCCAGAGAAACCCCAAGAACACTGTTTCAAGGCTAGAGGGATCCTGAGGTCACTGTAGCAACACGAAAGAACTCCGTGGACCAAGAATCAACACGAGATGAGAGGTTAGTCCCTGGCTTCGACTCCAGAGGAATACCACCTTACCACAAGCACCTCAAGAGGAGGCTTCTCTCAGCTCTAGGTATGTGAGAGGGACCCTGAGTTTGCGGCCTCAAGTGGAATGGACACCGCGATGCCCTGACTCGAAATAAGGCCGGATATCCCTGCAGTGACTGGAATGCAGGCTCGTCTTGCATCTCCCAAGACGAAAGGGTGTCTGAATCCCCTGTGGAGACCACAGAGAAAGACCTAGTTCCCCACCTCATCGCGACAGGAGGCCTCAAATCCTTTGAAAACTCCAGAGGTATGCGGAGATCAGTGCCTCCAAAGGAGACGATGCCTGACTCCTCTTGAATCTTGATAGGAGACCCAGGATTCCTGTGGCACGTGGAAAGGGACCCTTGGTCTCCCGTCTCAGCTGGAGAGGCGTCCCAATTGCCCTGCAAAGCCTCGAGGAGAATCCCGAGTTGTCCCTCGCAACTAGGCAGGAGTCCTGACATGGCTGAACACACACGTGTGTGGAAGGGCCATCCCCGTCGTAACTCGAGAATATACCCCAGGTTCCCGCCGCCACTCGAGAAAAACCATGAGACTTCCCCCTCGCCGCGAGATGAAGCCCGATTCCCCTGCACTGCGTGCAGAGCAATTCTGTGTTGCACATCACACATGAAAGGAGCCTTGATTTCCTTGATGGCACTCCAGAGAAACCCCAAGAACACTGTTTCAAGGCTAGAGGGATCCTGAGGTCACTGTAGCAACACGAAAGAGCTCCGTGGACCAAGAATCAACACGAGATGAGAGGTTAGTCCCTGGCTTCGACTCCTGAGGAATACCACCTTACCACAAGCACCTCAAGAGGAGGCTTCTCTCAGCTCTAGGTATGTGAGAGGGACCCTGAGTATGCGGCCTCAAGTGGAATGGACACCGCGATGCCCTGACTCGAAATAAGGCCGGATATCCCTGCAGTGACTGGAATGCAGGCTCGTCTTGAATCTCCCAAGACGAAAGGGTGTCTGAATCCCCTGTGGAGACCACAGAGAAAGACCTAGTTCCCCACTTCATCGCGACAGGAGGCCTCAAATCCTTTGAAAACTCCAGAGGTATGCGGAGATCAGTGCCTCCAAAGGAGACGATGCCTGACTCCTCGTGAAACTTGATAGGAGACCCAGGATTCCTGTGGCACGTGGAAAGGGACCCTTGGTCTCCCGTCTCAGCTGGAGAGGCGTTCCAATTGCCCTGCCAAGCCTCGAGGAGAATCCCGAGTTGTCCCTCGCAACTAGGCAGGAGTCCTGACGTGGCTGAACAAACACGTGGGTGGAAGGGCCATCCCCGTCGTAACTCGAGAATATACCCCAGGTTCCCGCCGCAACTCGAGAAAAACCATGAGACTTCCCCCTCGATGCGAGATGAGGCCCGATTTCCCGGCACTGCGTGCAGAGCAATTCCGTGTTGCACATCACACATGAAAGGAGCCTTGATTTCCTTGATGGCACTCCAGAGAAACCCCAAGAACACTGTTTCAAGGCTAGAGGGATCCTGAGGTCACTGTAGCAACACGAAAGAGCTCCGTGGACCAAGAATCAACACGAGATGAGAGGTTAGTCCCTGGCTTCGACTCCTGAGGAATACCACCTTACCACAAGCACCTCAAGAGGAGGCTTCTCTCAGCTCTAGGTATGTGAGAGGGACCCTGAGTTTGCGGCCTCAAGTGGAATGGACACCGCGATGCCCTGACTCGAAATAAGGCCGGATATCCCTGCAGTGACTTCAATGCAGGCTCGTCTTGCATCTCCCAGGACGAAAGGATGTCTGAATCCCCTGTGGAAAGCACAGAGAAAGACTTAGTTTCCCACCTCATCGCGACCGATAACCTTATATCCTTTGAAAACTCCAGAGGTACGCGAAGATCAGTGCCTCCAAAGGAGACGATGCCTGACTCCTCGTGAAAATTGATAGGAGTCCCAGGATTCCTGTGGCACTTGGAAAGGGACCCTTGGTCTCCCGCCTCTGCTGGAGAGGCGTCCCAATTGCCCTGCCAAGCCTCGAGGAGAATCCAGAGTTGTCCCTCGCAACTAGGCAGGAGTCCTGACGTCGCTGAAGAAACACGTGGGTGGAAGGGCCATCCCCGTCGTAACTCGAGAATATACCCCAGGTTCCCGCCGCAACTCGAGAAAAACCATGAGACTTCCCCCTCGCTGCGAGATGAGGCCCGATTCCCCTGCACTGCGTGCAGAGCAATTCCGTGTTGCACATCACACATGAAAGGAGCCTTGATTTCCTTGATGGCACTCCAGAGAAACCCCAAGAACACTGTTTCAAGGCTAGAGGGATCCTGAGGTCACTGTAGCAACACGATAGAACTCTGTGGACCAAAAATCAACTCGAAAAGAGAGGTTAGTCCCTGTATTCGTCTCCAGAGGAATACCACCTTACCACAAGCACCTCAAGAGAAGGCTTCTCTCAGCTCTAGGTATGTGAGAGGGACCCTGAGTTTGCGGCCTCAAGTGGAATGGACACCGCGATGCCCTGACTCGAAATAAGGCCGGATATCCCTGCAGTGACTTCAATGCAGGCTCGTCTTGCATCTCCCAGGACGAAAGGATGTCTGAATCCCCTGTGGAAAGCACAGAGAAAGACTTAGTTCCCCACCTCATCGCGACCGATAGCCTCACATCCGTTGAAAACTCCAGAGGTATGCGGAGATCAGTGCCTCCAAAGGAGACGATGCCTGACTCCTCGTGAAACTTGATAGGAGTCCCAGGATTCCTGTGGCACTTGGAAAGGGACACTTGGTCTCCCGTCTCAGCTGGAGAGGCGTCCCAATTGCCCTGCCAAGCCTCGAGGAGAATCCAGAGTTGTCCCTCGCAACTAGGCAGGAGTCCTGACGTCGCTGAAGAAACACGTGGGTGGAAGGGCCATCCCCGTCGTAACTCGAGAATATACCCCAGGTTCCCGCCGCAACTCGAGAAAAACCATGAGACTTCCCCCTCGCCGCGAGATGAGGCCCGATTCCCCTGCACTGCGTGCAGAGAAATTCCGTGTTGCACATCACACATGAAAGGAGCCTTGATTTCCTTGATGGCACTCCAGAGAAACCCCAAGAACACTGTTTCAAGGCTAGAGGGATCCTGAGGTCACTGTAGCAACACGAAAGAGCTCCGTGGGCCAAAAATCAACACGAGATGAGAGGTTAGTCCCTGGCTTCGACTCCAGAGGAATACCACCTTACCACAAGCACCTCAAGAGGAGGCTTCTCTCAGCTCTAGGTATGTGAGAGGGACCCTGAGTTTGCGGCCTCAAGTGGAATGGACACCGCGATGCCCTGACTCGAAATAAGGCTGGATATCCCTGCAGTGACTTGAATGCAGGCTCGTCTTGCATCTCCCAAGATGAAAGGATGTCTGAATCCCCTGTGGAGACCACAGAGAAAGACCTAGTTCCCCACCTCATCGCGACCGGAGGCCTCACATCCTTTGAAAACTCCAGAGGTACGCGGAGATCAGTGCCTCCAAAGGAGACGATGCCTGACTCCTCGTGAAACTTGATAGGAGTCCCAGGATACCTGTGGCACGTGGAAAGGGACTCTTGGTCTCCCGCCTCAGCTGGAGAGGCGTCCCAATTGCCTTGCCAAGCCTCGAGGAGAATACCAAGTTGTGTCTCGCAACTAGGCAAGAGTCCTGACGTGGCTGAACAAACACGTGAGTGGAAGGGCCATCCCCGTCGTAACTCGAGAATATACCCCAGGTTCCCGCCGCAACTCGAGAAAAACCATGAGACTTCCCCCTCGCCGCGAGATGAGGCCCGATTCCCCTGCACTGCGTGCAGAGCAATTCTGTGTGGCACATCACACATGAAAGGAGCCTTGATTTCCTTCATGGCACTCCAGAGAAACCCCAAGAACACTGTTTCAAGGCTAGAGGGATCCTGAGGTCACTGTAGCAACATGAAAGAGCTCCGTGGACCAAAAATCAACTCGAGATGAGAGGTTAGTCCCTGGCTTCGACTCCAGAGGAATACCACCTTACCACAAGCACCTCAAGAGGAGGCTTCTCTCAGCTCTAGGTATGTGAGAGGGACCCTGGGTTTGCGGCCTCAAGTGGAATGGACACCACGATGCCCTGACTTGAAATAAGGCCGGATATCCCTGCAGTGACTGGAATGCAGGCTCGTCTTGCATCTCCCAAGACGAAAGGGTGTCTGAATCCCCTGTGGAGACCACAGAGAAAGACGTAGTTCCCCACCTCATCGCGACAGGAGGCCTCAAATCCTTTGAAAACTCCAGAGGTATGCGGAGATCAGTGCCTCCAAAGGAGACGATGCCTGACTCCTCTTGAATCTTGATAGGAGACCCAGGATTCCTGTGGCACGTGGAAAGGGACCCTTGGTCTCCCGTCTCAGCTGGAGAGGCGTCCCAATTGCCCTGCAAAGCCTCGAGGAGAATCCCGAGTTGTCCCTCGCAACTAGGCAGGAGTCCTGACATGGCTGAACACACACGTGTGTGGAAGGGCCATCCCCGTCGTAACTCGAGAATATACCCCAGGTTCCCGCCGCCACTCGAGAAAAACCATGAGACTTCCCCCTCGCCGCGAGATGAAGCCCGATTCCCCTGCACTGCGTGCAGAGCAATTCCGTGTTGCACATCACACATGAAAGGAGCCTTGATTTCCTTGATGGCACTCCAGAGAAACCCCAAGAACACTGTTTCAAGGCTAGAGGGATCCTGAGGTCACTGTAGCAACACGAAAGAGCTCCGTGGACCAAGAATCAACACGAGATGAGAGGTTAGTCCCTGGCTTCGACTCCTGAGGAATACCACCTTACCACAAGCACCTCAAGAGGAGGCTTCTCTCAGCTCTAGGTATGTGAGAGGGACCCTGAGTATGCGGCCTCAAGTGGAATGGACACCGCGATGCCCTGATTCGAAATAAGGCCGGATATCCCTGCAGTGACTGGAATGCAGGCTCGTCTTGAATCTCCCAAGACGAAAGGGTGTCTGAATCCCCTGTGGAGACCACAGAGAAAGACCTAGTTCCCCACTTCATCGCGACAGGAGGCCTCAAATCCTTTGAAAACTCCAGAGGTATGCGGAGATCAGTGCCTCCAAAGGAGACGATGCCTGACTCCTCGTGAAACTTGATAGGAGACCCAGGATTCCTGTGGCACGTGGAAAGGGACCCTTGGTCTCCCGTCTCAGCTGGAGAGGCGTTCCAATTGCCCTGCCAAGCCTCGAGGAGAATCCCGAGTTGTCCCTCGCAACTAGGCAGGAGTCCTGACGTGGCTGAACAAACACGTGGGTGGAAGGGCCATCCCCGTCGTAACTCGAGAATATACCCCAGGTTCCCGCCGCAACTCGAGAAAAACCATGAGACTTCCCCCTCGATGCGAGATGAGGCCCGATTTCCCGGCACTGCGTGCAGAGCAATTCCGTGTTGCACATCACACATGAAAGGAGCCTTGATTTCCTTGATGGCACTCCAGAGAAACCCCAAGAACACTGTTTCAAGGCTAGAGGGATCCTGAGGTCACTGTAGCAACACGAAAGAGCTCCGTGGACCAAGAATCAACACGAGATGAGAGGTTAGTCCCTGGCTTCGACTCCTGAGGAATACCACCTTACCACAAGCACCTCAAGAGGAGGCTTCTCTCAGCTCTAGGTATGTGAGAGGGACCCTGAGTTTGCGGCCTCAAGTGGAATGGACACCGCGATGCCCTGACTCGAAATAAGGCCGGATATCCCTGCAGTGACTTGAATGCAGGCTCGTCTTGCATCTCCCAAGAAGAAAGGTTGTCTGAATCCCCTGTGGAGACCACAGAGAAAGACCTAGTTCCCCACCTCATCGCGACCGGAGGCCTCACATCCTTTGAAAACTCCAGAGGTACGCGGAGATCAGTGCCTCCAAAGGAGACGATGCCTGACTCCTCGTGAAACTTGATAGGAGTCCCAGGATTCTTGTGGCACGTGGAAAGGGACCCTTGGTCTCCCGCCTCAGCTGGAGAGGCGTTCCAATTGCCCTGCCAAGCCTCGAGGAGAATCCCGAGTTGTCCTTCGCAACTAGGCAGGAGTCCTGACGTGGCTGAACAAACACGTGTGTGGAAGGGCCATCCCCGTCGTAACTCGAGAATATACCCCAGGTTCCCGCCGCAACTCGAGAAAAACCATGAGACTTCCCCCTCGATGCGAGATGAGGCCCGATTCCCCTGTACTGCGTGCAGAGCAATTCCGTCTTGCACATCACACATGAAAGGAGCCTTGATTTCCTTGATGGCACTCCAGAGAAACGCCAAGAACACTGTTTCAAGGATAGAGGGATCCTGAGGTCACTGTAGCAACACGAAAGAACTCTGTGGACCAAAAATCAACTCGAAAAGAGAGGTTAGTCCCTGGATTCGTCTCCAGAGGAATACCACCTTACCACAAGCACCTCAAGAGGAGGCTTCTCTCAGCTCTAGGTATGTGAGAGGGACCCTGAGTTTGCGGCCTCAAGTGGAATGGACACCGCGATGCCCTGACTCGAAATAAGGCCGGATATCCCTGCAGTGACTTCAATGCAGGCTCCTCTTGCATCTCCCAGGACGAAAGGATGTCTGAATCCTCTGTGGAAAGCACAGAGAAAGACTTAGTTTCCCACCTCATCGCGACCGATAACCTTACATCCTTTGAAAACTCCAGAGGTACGCGGAGATCAGTGCCTCCAAAGGAGACGATGCCTGACTCCTCGTGAAACTTGATAGGAGTCCCAGGATTCCTGTGGCACTTGGAAAGGGACCCTTGGTCTCCCGCCTCTGCTGGAGAGGCGTCCCAATTGCCCTGCCAACCCTCGAGGAGAATCCAGAGTTGTCCCTCGCAACTAGGCAGGAGTCCTGACGTCGCTGAAGAAACACGTGGGTGGAAGGGCCATCCCCGTCGTAACTCGAGAATATACCCCAGGTTTCCGCCGCAACTCGAGAAAAACCATGAGACTTCCCCCTCGCTGCGAGATGAGGCCCGATTCCCCTGCACTGCGTGCAGAGCAATTCCGTGTTGCACATCACACATGAAAGGAGCCTTGATTTCCTTCATGGCACTCCAGAGAAACCCCAAGAACACTGTTTCAAGGCTAGAGGGATCCTGAGGTCACTGTAGCAACACGAAAGAGCTCCGTGGACCAAAAATCAACTCGAGATGAGAGGTTAGTCCCTGGCTTCGACTCCAGAGGAATACCACCTTACCACAAGCACCTCAAGAGGAGGCTTCTCTCAGCTCTAGGTATGTGAGAGGGACCCTGAGTTTGCGGCCTCAAGTGGAATGGACACCACGATGCCCTGACTTGAAATAAGGCCGGATATACCTGCAGTGACTGGAATGCAGGCTCGTCTTGCATCTCCCAAGACGAAAGGGTGTCTGAATCCCCTGTGGAGACCACAGAGAAAGACCTAGTTCCCCACCTCATCGCGACAGGAGGCCTCAAATCCATTGAAAACTCCAGAGGTATGCGGAGATCAGTGCCTCCAAAGGAGACGATGCCTGACTCCTCGTGAAACTTGATAGGAGACCCAGGATTCCTGTGGCACGTGGAAAGGGACCCTTGGTCTCCCGTCTCAGCTGGAGAGGCGTCCCAATTGCCCTGCAAAGCCTCGAGGAGAATCCCGAGTTGTCCCTCGCAACTAGGCAGGAGTCCTGACATGGCTGTACACACACGTGTGTGGAAGGGCCATCCCCGTCGTAACTCGAGAATATACCCCAGGTTCCCGCCGCCACTCGAGAAAAACCATGAGACTTCCCCCTCGCCGAGAGACGAAGCCCGATTCCCCTGCACTGCGTGCAGAGCAATTCCGTGTTGCACATCACACATGAAAGGAGCCTTGATTTCCTTGATGGCACTCCAGAGAAACCCCAAGAACACTGTTTCAAGGCTAGAGGGATCCTGAGGTCACTGTAGCAACACGAAAGAGCTCCGTGGACCAAGAATCAACACGAGATGAGAGGTTAGTCCCTGGCTTCGACTCCTGAGGAATACCACCTTACCACAAGCACCTCAAGAGGAGGCTTCTCTCAGCTCTAGGTATGTGAGAGGGACCCTGAGTTTGCGGCCTCAAGTGGAATGGACACCGCGATGCCCTGACTTGAAATAAGGCCGGATATCCCTCCAGTGACTTGAATGCAGGCTCGTCTTGCATCTCCCAAGAAGAAAGGATGTTTGAATCCCCTGTGGAGACCACAGAGAAACACCTAGTTCCCCACCTCATCGCGACCGGAGGCCTCACATCCTTTGAAAACTCCAGAGGTACGCGGAGATCAGTGCCTCCAAAGGAGACGATGCCTGACTCCTCGTGAAACTTGATAGGAGTCCCAGGATTCCTGTGGCACGTGGAAAGGGACCCTTGGTCTCCCGCCTCAGCTGGAGAGGCGTTCCAATTGCCCTGCCAAGCCTCGAGGAGAATCCCGAGTTGCCCCTCGCAACTAGGCAGGAGTCCTGACGTGGCTGAACAAACACGTGGGTGGAAGGGCCATCCCCGTTGTAACTCGAGAATATACCCCAGGTTCCCGCCGCAACTCGAGAAAAACCATGAGACTTCCCCCTCGATGCGAGATGAGGCCCGATTCCCCTGTACTGCGTGCAGAGCAATTCCGTGTTGCACATCACACATGAAAGGAGCCTTGATTTCCTTGATGGCACTCCAGAGAAACCCCAAGAACACTGTTTCAAGGATAGAGGGATCCTGAGGTCACTGTAGCAACACGAAAGAACTCTGTGGACCAAAAATCAACTCAAAAAGAGAGATTAGTCCCTGGATTCGTCTCCAGAGGAATACCACCTTACCACAAGCACCTCAAGAGGAGGCTTCTCTCAGCTCTAGGTATGTGAGAGGGACCCTGAATTTGCGGCCTCAAGTGGAAGGGACACCGCGATGCTCTGACGCGAAATAAGGCCGGATATCCCTGCAGTGACTTCAATGCAGGCTCGTCTTGCATCTCCCAGGACGAAAGGATGTCTGAATCCCCTGTGGAAAGCACAGAGAAAGACTTAGTTCCCCACCTCATCGCGACCGATAGCCTCACATCCTTTGAAAACTCCAGAGGTATGCGGAGATCAGTGCCTCCAAAGGAGACGATGCTTGACTCCTCGTGAAACTTGATAGGAGTCCCAGGATTCCTGTGGCACTTGGAAAGGGACACTTGGTCTCCCGCCTCAGGTGGAGAGGCGTCCCAATTGCCCTGCCAAGCCTCGAGGAGAATCCAGAGTTGTCCCTCGCAACTAGGCAGGAGTCCTGACGTCGCTGAAGAAACACGTGGGTGGAAGGGCCATCCCCGTCGTAACTCGAGAATATACCCCAGGTTCCCGCCGCAACTCGAGAAAAACCATGAGACTTCCCCCTCGCCGCGAGATGAGGCCCGATTCCCCTGCACTGCGTGCAGAGCAATTCCGTGTTGCACATCACACATGAAAGGAGCCTTGATTTCCTTCATGGCACTCCAGAGAAACCCCAAGAACACTGTTTCAAGGCTAGAGGGATCCTGAGGTCACTGTAGCAACACGAAAGAGCTCCGTGGGCCAAAAATCAACTCGAGATGAGAAGTTAGTCCCTGGCTTCGACTCCAGAGGAATACCACCTTACCACAAGCACCTCAAGAGGAGGCTTCTCTCAGCTCTAGGTATGTGAGAGGGACCCTGAGTTTGCGGCCTCAAGTGGAATGGACACCGCGATGCCCTGACGCGAAATAAGGCTGGATATCCCTGCAGTGACTTGAATGCAGGCTCGTCTTGCATCTCCCAAGATGAAAGGATGTCTGAATCCCCTGTGGAGACCACAGAGAAAGACCTAGTTCCCCACCTCATCGCGACCGGAGGCCTCACATCCTTTGAAAACTCCAGAGGTACGCGGAGATCAGTGCCTCCAAAGGAGACGATGCCTGACTCCTCGTGAAACTTAATTGGAGTCCCAGGATTCCTGTGGCACGTGGAAAGGGACCCTTGGTCTCCCGCCTCAGCTGGAGAGGCGTCCCAATTGCCTTGCCAAGCCTCGAGGAGAATCCCGAGTTGTGTCTCGCAACTAGGCAAGAGTCCTGACGTGGCTGAACAAACACGTGTGTGGAAGGGCCATCCCCGTCGTAACTCGAGAATATACCCCAGGTTCCCGCCGCAACTCGAGAAAAACCATGAGACTTCCCCCTCGCCGCGAGATGAGGCCCGATTCCCCTGCACTGCGTGCAGAGCAATTCCGTGTTGCACATCACACATGAAAGGAGCCTTGATTTCCTTCATGGCACTCCAGAGAAACCCCAAGAACACTGTTTCAAGGCTAGAGGGATCCTGAGGTCACTGTAGCAACACGAAAGAGCTCCGTGGACCAAAAATCAAGTCGAGATGAGAGGTTAGTCCCTGGCTTCGACTCCAGAGGAATACCACCTTACCACAAGCACCTCAAGAGGAGGCTTCTCTCAGCTCTAGGTATGTGAGAGGGACCCTGAGTTTGCGGCCTCAAGTGGAATGGACACCGCGATGCCCTGACTCGAAATAAGGCCGGATATCCCTGCAGTGACTGGAATGCAGGCTCGTCTTGCATCTCCCAAGAAGAAAGGGTGTCTGAATCCCCTGTGGAGACCACAGAGAAAGACATAGTTCCCCACCTCATCGCGACAGGAGGCCTCAAATCCTTTGAAAACTCCAGAGGTATGCGGAGATCAGTGCCTCCAAAGGAGACGATGCCTGACTCCTCGTGAAACTTGATAGGAGACCCAGGATTCCTGTGGCACGTGGAAAGGGACCCTTGGTCTCCCGCCTCAGCTGGAGAGGCGTCCCAATTGCCTTGCCAACCTCGAGGAGAATCCCGAGTTGTGTCTCGCAACTAGGCAAGAGTCCTGACGTGGCTGAACACACACGTGTGTGGAAGGGCCATCCCCGTCGTAACTCGAGAATATACCCCAGGTTCCCGCCGCAACTCGAGAAAAACCATGAGACTTCCCCCTCGCCGCGAGATGAGGCCCGATTCCCCTGCACTGCGTGCAGAGCAATTCCGTGTTGCACATCACACATGAAAGGAGCCTTGATTTCCTTCATGGCACTCCAGAGAAACCCCAAGAACACTGTTTCAAGGCTAGAGGGATCCTGAGGTCACTGTAGCAACAAGAAAGAGCTCCGTGGACCAAAAATCAACTCGAGATGAGAGGTTAGTCCCTGGCTTCGACTCCAGAGGAATACCACCTTACCACAAGCACCTCAAGAGGAGGCTTCTCTCAGCTCTAGGTATGTGAGAGGGACCCTGAGTTTGCGGCCTCAAGTGGAATGGACACCGCGATGCCCTGACTCGAAATAAGGCCGGATATCCCTGCAGTGACTGGAATGCAGGCTCGTCTTGCATCTCCCAAGACGAAAGGGTGTCTGAATCCCCTGTGGAGACCACAGAGAAAGACCTAGTTCCCCACCTCATCGCGACAAGAGGCCTCAAATCCTTTGAAAACTCCAGAGGTATGCGGAGATCAGTGCCTCCAAAGGAGACGATGCCTGACTCCTCCTGAAACTTGATAGGAGACCCAGGATTCCTGTGGCACGTGGAAAGGGACCCTTGGTCTCCCGTCTCAGCTGGAGAGGCGTCCCAATTGCCCTGCAAAGCCTCGAGGAGAATCCCGAGTTGTCCCTCGCAACTAGGCAGGAGTCCTGACATGGCTGAACACACACGTGTGTGGAAGGGCCATCCCCGTCGTAACTCGAGAATATACCCCAGGTTCCCGCCGCAACTCGAGAAAAACCATGAGACTTCCCCCTCGCCGCGAGATGAAGCCCGATTCCCCTGCACTGCGTGCAGAGCAATTCCGTGTTGCACATCACACATGAAAGGAGCCTTGATTTCCTTGATGGCCCTCCAGAGAAACCCCAAGAACACTGTTTCAAGGCTTGAGGGATCCTGAGGTCACTGTAGCAACACGAAAGAGCTCCGTGGACCAAGAATCAACTCGAGATGAGAGGTTGGTCCCTGGCTTCGACTCCTGAGGAATACCACCTTACCACAAGCACCACAAGAGGAGGCTTCTCTCAGCTCTAGGTATGTGAGAGGGATCCTGAGTTTGCGGCCTCAAGTGGAATGGACACCGCGATGCCCTGACTCGAAATAAGGCCGGATATCCCTCCAGTGACTTGAATGCAGGCTCGTCTTGCATCTCCCAAGAAGAAAGGATGTTTGAATCCCCTGTGGAGACCACAGAGAAACACATAGTTCCCCACCTCATCGCGACCGGAGGCCTCACATCCTTTGAAAACTCCAGAGGTACGCGGAGATCAGTGCCTCCAAAGGAGACGATGCCTGACTCCTCGTGTAACTTGATAGGAGTCCCAGGATTCTTGTGGCACGTGGAAAGGGACCCTTGGTCTCCCGCCTCAGCTGGAGAGGCGTTCCAATTGCCCTGCCAAGCCTCGAGGAGAATCCCGAGTTGCCCCTCGCAACTAGGCAGGAGTCCTGACGTCGCTGAAGAAACACGTGGGTGGAAGGGCCATCCCCGTTGTAACTCGAGAATATACCCCAGGTTCCCGCCGCAACTCGAGAAAAACCATGAGACTTCCCCCTCGATGCGAGATGAGGCCCGATTCCCCTGTACTGCGTGCAGAGCAATTCCGTGTTGCACATCACACATGAAAGGAGCCTTGATTTCCTTAATGGCACTCCAGAGAAACCCCAGGAACACTGTTTCAAGGCTAGAGGGATCCTGAGGTCACTGTAGCAACACGAAAGAACTCTGTGGACCAAAAATCAACTCGAAAAGAGAGGTTAGTCCCTGGATTCGTCTCCAGAGGAATACCACCTTACCACAAGCACCTCAAGAGGAGGCTTCTCTCAGCTCTAGGTATGTGAGAGGGACCCTGAGTTTGCGGCCTCAAGTGGAATGGACACCGCGATGCCCTGACTCGAAATAAGGCCGGATATCCCTCCAGTGACTTGAATGCAGGCTCGTCTTGCATCTCCCAGGACGAAAGGATGTCTGAATCCCCTGTGGAAAGCACAGAGAAAGACTTAGTTCCCCACCTCATCGCGACCGATAGCCTCACATCCTTTGAAAACTCCAGAGGTATGCGGAGATCAGTGCCTCCAAAGGAGACGATGCTTGACTCCTCGTGAAACTTGATAGGAGTCCCAGGATTCCTGTGGCACTTGGAAAGGGACACTTGGTCTCCCGCCTCAGCTGGAGAGGCGTCCCAATTGCCCTGCCAAGCCTCGAGGAGAATCCAGAGTTGTCCCTCGCAACTAGGCAGGAGTCCTGACGTCGCTGAAGAAACACGTGGGTGGAAGGGCCATCCCCGTCGTAACTCGAGAATATACCCCAGGTTCCCGCCGCAACTCGAGAAAAACCATGAGACTTCCCCCTCGCCACGAGATGAGGCCCGATTCCCCTGCACTGCGTGCAGAGCAATTCCGTGTTGCACATCACACATGAAAGGAGCCTTGATTTCCTTCATGGCACTCCAGAGAAACCCCAAGAACACTGTTTCAAGGCTAGAGGGATCCTGAGGTCACTGTAGCAACACGAAAGAGCTCCGTGGACCAAAAATCAACTCGAGATGAGAGGTTAGTCCCTGGCTTCGACTCCAGAGGAATACCACCTTACCACAAGCACCTCAAGAGGAGGCTTCTCTCAGCTCTAGGTATGTGAGAGGGACCCTGAGTTTGCGGCCTCAAGTGGAATGGACACCGCGATGCCCTGACTCGAAATAAGGCCGGATATTCCTGCAGTGACTGGAATGCAGGCTCGTCTTGCATCTCCCAAGACGAAAGGGTGTCTGAATCCCCTGTGGAGACCACAGAGAAAGACCTAGTTCCCCACCTCATCTCGACAAGAGGCCTCAAATCCTTTGAAAACTCCAGAGGTATGCGGAGATCAGTGCCTCCAAAGGAGACGATGCCTGACTCCTCGTGAAACTTGATAGGAGACCCAGGATTCCTGTGGCACGTGGAAAGGGACCCTTGGTCTCCCGTCTCAGCTGGAGAGGCGTCCCAATTGCCCTGCAAAGCCTCGAGGAGAATCCCGAGTGGTCCCTCGGAACTAGGCAGGAGCCCTGACATGGCTGAACACACACGTGTGTGGAAGGGCCATCCCCGTCGTAACTCGAGAATATACCCCAGGTTCCCGCCGCAACTCGAGAAAAACCATGAGACTTCCCCCTCGCCGCGAGATGAGGCCCGATTCCCCTGCACTGCGTGCAGAGCAATTCCGTGTTGCACATCACACATGAAAGGAGCCTTGATTTCCTTGATGGCACTCCAGAGAAACCCCAAGAACACTGTTTCAAGGCTAGAGGGATCCTGAGGTCACTGTAGCAACACGAAAGAGCTCCGTGGACCAAGAATCAACACGAGATGAGAGGTTAGTCCCTGGCTTCGACTCCTGAGGAACACCACCTTACCACAAGCACCTCAAGAGGAGGCTTCTCTCAGCTCTAGGTATGTGAGAGGGATCCTGAGTTTGCGGCCTCAAGTGGAATGGACACCGCGATGCCCTGACTTGAAATAAGGCCGGATATCCCTCCAGTGACTTGAATGCAGGCTCGTCTTGCATCTCCCAAGAAGAAAGGATGTCTGAATCCCCTGTGGAGACCACAGAGAAACACCTAGTTCCCCACCTCATCGCGAACGGAGGCCTCACATCCTTTGAAAACTCCAGAGGTACGCGGAGATCAGTGCCTCCAAAGGAGACGATGCCTGACTCCTCGAGAAACTTGATAGGAGTCCCAGGATTCTTGTGGCACGTGGAAAGGGACCCTTGGTCTCCCGCCTCAGCTGGAGAGGCGTCCCAATTGCCCTGCCAAGCCTCGAGGAGAATCCCGAGTTGTCCCTCGCAACTAGGCAGGAGTCCTGACGTGGCTGAACAAACACGTGGGTGGAAGGGCCATCCCCGTCGTAACTCGAGAATATACCCCAGGTTCCCGCCGCAACTCGAGAAAAACCATGAGACTTCCCCCTCGCCGCGAGATGAGGCCCGATTCCCCTGCACTGCGTGCAGAGCAATTCTGTGTTGCACATCACACATGAAAGGAGCCTTGATTTCCTTGATGGCACTCCAGAGAAACCCCAAGAACACTGTTTCAAGGCTAGAGGGATCCTGAGGTCACTGTAGCAACACGAAAGAGCTCCGTGGACCAAAAATCAACTCGAGATGAGAGGTTAGTCCCTGGCTTCGACTCCAGAGGAATACCACCTTACCACAAACACCTCAAGAGGAGGCTTCTCTCAGCTCTAGGTATGTGAGAGGGACCCTGAGTTTGCGGCCTCAAGTGCAATGGACACCGCGATGCCCTGACTTGAAATAAGGCCGGATATCCCTGCAGTGACTGGAATGCAGGCTCGTCTTGCATCTCCCAAGACGAAAGGGTGTCTGAATCCCCTGTGGAGACCACAGAGAAAGACATAGTTCCCCACCTCATCGCGACAGGAGGCCTCAAATCCTTTGAAAACTCCAGAGGTATGCGGAGATCAGTGCCTCCAAAGGAGACGATGCCTGACTCCTCGTGAAACTTGATAGGAGACCCAGGATTCCTGTGGCACGTGGAAAGGGACCCTTGGTCTCCCGTCTCAGCTGGAGAGGCGTCCCAATTGCCCTGCAAAGCCTCGAGGAGAATCCCGAGTTGTCCCTTACAACTAGGCAGGAGTCCTGACATGGCTGAACACACACGTGTGTGGAAGGGCCATCCCCGTCGTAACTCGAGAATATACCCCAGGTTCCCGCCGCAACTCGAGAAAAACCATGAGACTTCCCCCTCGCCGCGAGATGAGGCCCGATTCCCCTGAACTGCGTGCAGAGCAATTCCGTGTTGCACATCACACATGAAAGGAGCCTTGATTTCCTTGATGGCACTCCAGAGAAACCCAAGAACACTGTTTCAAGGCTAGAGGGATCCTGAGGTCACTGTAGCAACACGAAAGAGCTCCGTGGACCAAGAATCAACACGAGATGAGAGGTTAGTCCCTGGCTTCGACTCCTGAGGAATACCACCTTACCACAAGCACCTCAAGAGGAGGCTTCTCTCAGCTCTAGGTATGTGAGAGGGACCCTGAGTTTGCGGCCTCAAGTGGAATGGACACCGCGATGCCCTGACGCGAAATAAGGCTGGATATCCCTGCAGTGACTTGAATGCAGGCTCGTCTTGCATCTCCCAAGATGAAAGGATGTCTGAATCCCCTGTGGAGACCACAGAGAAAGACCTAGTTCCCCACCTCATCGCGACAGGAGGCCTCACATCCTTTGAAAACTCCAGAGGTACGCGGAGATCAGTGCCTCCAAAGGAGACGATGCCTGACTCCTCGTGAAACTTGATAGGAGTCCCAGGATTCCTGTGGCACGTGGAAAGGGACCCTTGGTCTCCCGCCTCAGCTGGAGAGGCGTCCCAATTGCCTTGCCAAGCCTCGAGGAGAATCCCGAGTTGTGTCTCGCAACTAGGCAAGAGTCCTGACGTGGCTGAACAAACACGTGTGTGGAAGGGCCATCCCCGTCGTAACTCGAGAATATACCCCAGATTCCCGCCGCAACTCGAGAAAAACCATGAGACTTCCACCTCGCCGCGAGATGAGGCCCGATTCCCCTGCACTGCGTGCAGAGCAATTCCGTGTTGCACATCACACATGAAAGGAGCCTTGATTTCCTTCATGGCACTCCAGAGAAACCCCAAGAACACTGTTTCAAGGCTAGAGGGATCCTGAGGTCACTGTAGCAACACGAAAGAGCTCCGTGGACCAAAAATCAACTCGAGATGAGAGGTTAGTCCCTGGCTTCGACTCCAGAGGAATACCACCTTACCACAAGCACCTCAAGAGGAGGCTTCTCTCAGCTCTAGGTATGTGAGAGGGACCCTGGGTTTGCGGCCTCAAGTGGAATGGACACCGCGATGCCCTGACTCGAAATAAGGCCGGATATCCCTGCAGTGACTGGAATGCAGGCTCGTCTTGCATCTCCCAAGATGAAAGGATGTCTGAATCCCCTGTGGAGACCACAGAGAAAGACCTAGTTCCCCACCTCATCGCGACAGGAGGCCTCACAACCTTTGAAAACTCCAGAGGTACGCGGAGATCAGTGCCTCCAAAGGAGACGATGCCTGACTCCTCGTGAAACTTGATAGGAGTCCCAGGATTCCTGTGGCACGTGGAAAGGGACCCTTGGTCTCCCGCCTCAGCTGGAGAGGCGTCCCAATTGCCTTGCCAAGCCTCGAGGAGAATCCCGAGTTGTGTCTCGCAACTAGGCAAGAGTCCTGACGTGGCTGAACAAACACGTGTTTGGAAGGGCCATCCCCGTCGTAACTCGAGAATATACCCCAGGTTCCCGCCGCAACTCGAGAAAAACCATGAGACTTCCCCCTCGCCGCGAGATGAGGCCCGATTCCCCTGCACTGCGTGCAGAGCAATTCCGTGTTGCACATCACACATGAAAGGAGCCTTGATTTCCTTCATGGCACTCCAGAGAAACCCCAAGAACACTGTTTCAAGGCTAGAGGGATCCTGAGGTCACTGTAGCAACACGAAAGAGCTCCGTGGACCAAAAATCAACTCGAGATGAGAGGTTAGTCCCTGGCTTCGACTCCAGAGGAATACCACCTTACCACAAGCACCTCAAGAGGAGGCTTCTCTCAGCTCTAGGTATGTGAGAGGGACCCTGAGTTTGCGGCCTCAAGTGGAATGGACACCGCGATGCCCTGACTCGAAATAAGGCCGGATATCCCTGCAGTGACTGGAATGCAGGCTCGTCTTGCATCTCCCAAGACGAAAGGGTGTCTGAATCCCCTGTGGAGACCACAGAGAAAGACCTAGTTCCCCACCTCATCGCGACAAGAGGCCTCAAATCCTTTGAAAACTCCAGAGGTATGTGGAGATCAGTGCCTCCAAAGGAGACGATGCCTGACTCCTCGTGAAACTTGATAGGAGCCCCAGGATTCTTGTGGCACGTGGAAAGGGACCCTTGGTCTCCCGCCTCAGCTGGAGAGGCGTCCCAATTGCCCTGCCAAGCCTCGAGGAGAATCCCGAGTTGTCCCTCGCAACTAGGCAGGAGTCCTGACGTGGCTGAACAAACACGTGGGTGGAAGGGCCATCCCCGTCGTAACTCGAGAATATACCCCAGGTTCCCGCCGCAACTCGAGAAAAACCATGAGACTTCCCCCTCCCCGCGAGATGAGGCCCGATTCCCCTGCACTGCATGCAGAGCAATTCCGTCTTGCACATCACACATGAAAGGAGCCTTGATTTCCTTGATGGCACTCCAGAGAAACCCCAAGAACACTGTTTCAAGGATAGAGGGATCCTGAGGTCACTGTAGCAACAAGAAAGAACTCTGTGGACCAAAAATCAACTCGAAAAGAGAGGTTAGTCCCTGGATTCGTCTCCAGAGGAATACCACCTTACCACAAGCACCTCAAGAGGAGGCTTCTCTCAGCTCTAGGTATGTGAGAGGGACCCTGAGTTTGCGGCCTCAAGTGGAATGGACACCGCGATGCCCTGACTCGAAATAAGGCCGGATATCCCTGCAGTGACTTCAATGCAGGCTCGTCTTGCATCTCCCAGGACGAAAGGATGTCTGAATCCCCTGTGGAAAGCACAGAGAAAGACTTAGTTCCCCACCTCATCGCGACCGATAGCCTCACGTCCTTTGAAAACTCCAGAGGTACGCGCAGATCAGTGCCTCCAAAGGAGACGATGCCTGACTCCTCGTGAAACTTGATAGGAGTCCCAGGATTCTTGTGGCACGTGGAAAGGGACCCTTGGTCTCCCGCCTCAGCTGGAGAGGCGTCTCAATTGCCCTGCCAAGCCTCGAGGAGAATCCAGAGTTGTCCCTCGCAACTAGGCAGGAGTCCTGACGTCGCTGAAGAAACACGTGGGTGGGAGGGCCATCCCCGTCGTAACTCGAGAATATACCCCAGGTTCCCGCCGCAACTCGAGAAAAACCATGAGACTTCCCCCTCGCCGCGAGATGAGGCCCGATTCCCCTGCACTGCGTGCAGAGCAATTCCGTGTTGCACATCACACATGAAAGGAGCCTTGATTTCCTTGATGGCACTCCAGAGAAACCCCAAGAACACTGTTTCAAGGCTAGAGGGATCCTGAGGTCACTGTAGCAACACGAAAGAGCTCCGTTGGCCAAAAATCAACTCGAGATGAGAGGTTAGTCCCTGGCTTCAACTCCAGAGGAATACCACCTTACCACAAGCACCTCAAGAGGAGGCTTCTCTCAGCTCTAGGTATGTGAGAGGGACCCTGAGTTTGCGGCCTCAAGTGGAATGGACACCGCGATGCCCTGACGCGAAATAAGGCTGGATATCCCTGCAGTGACTTGAATGCAGGCTCGTCTTGCATCTCCCAAGATGAAAGGATGTCTGAATCCCCTGTGGAGACCACAGAGAAACACCTAGTTCCCCACCTCATCGCGACCGGAGGCCTCACATCCTTTGAAAACTCCAGAGGTACGCGGAGATCAGTGCCTCCAAAGGAGACGATGCCTGACTCCTCGTGAAACTTGATAGGAGTCCCAGGATACCTGTGGCACGTGGAAAGGGACCCTTGGTCTCCCGCCTCAGCTGGAGAGGCGTCCCAATTGCCTTGCCAAGCCTCGAGGAGAATCCCGAGTTGTGTCTCGCAACTAGGCAAGAGTCCTGACGTGGCTGAACAAACACGTGGGTGAAAGGGCCATCCCCGTCGTAACTCGAGAATATACCCCAGGTTCCCGCCGCAACTCGAGAAAAACCATGAGACTTCCCCCTCGCCGCGAGATGAGGCCCGATTCCCCTGCACTGCGTGCAGAGCAATTCTGTGTTGCACATCACACATGAAAGGAGCCTTGATTTCCTTGATGGCACTCCAGAGAAACCCCAAGAACACTGTTTCAAGGATAGAGGGATCCTGAGGTCACTGTAGCAACACGAAAGAGCTCCGTGGACCAAAAATCAACTCGAGATGAGAGGTTAGTCCCTGGGTTCGACTCCAGAGGAATACCACCTTACCACAAGCACCTCAAGAGGAGGCTTCTCTCAGCTCTAGGTATGTGAGAGGGACCCTGAGTTTGCGGCCTCAAGTGGAATGGACACCGCGATGCCCTGACGCGAAATAAGGCTGGATATCCCTGCAGTGACTTCAATGCAGGCTCGTCTTGCATCTCCCAAGATGAAAGGATGTCTGAATCCCCTGTGGAGACCACAGAGAAAGACCTAGTTCCCCACCTCATCGCGACCGGAGGCCTCACATCCTTTGAAAACTCCAGAGGTACGCGGAGATCAGTGCCTCCAAAGGAGACGATGCCTGACTCCTCGTGAAACTTGATAGGAGTCCCAGGATTCTTGTGGCACGTGGAAAGGGACCCTTGGTCTCCCGCCTCAGCTGGAGAGGCGTCCCAATTGCCCTGCCAAGCCTCGAGGAGAATCCCGAGTTGTGTCTCGCAACTAGGCAGGAGTCCTGACGTGGCTGAACAAACACGTGTGTGGAAGGGCCATCCCCGTCGTAACTCGAGAATATACCCCAGGTTCCCGCCGCAACTCGAGAAAAACCATGAGACTTCCCCCTCGCCGCGAGATGAGGCCCGATTCCCCTGCACTGCGTGCAGAGCAATTCCGTGTTGCACATCACACATGAAAGGAGCCTTGATTTCCTTGATGGCACTCCAGAGAAACCCCAAGAACACTGTTTCAAGGCTAGAGGGATCCTGAGGTCACTGTAGCAACACGAAAGAGCTCCGTGGACCAAAAATCAACTCGAGATGAGAGGTTAGTCCCTGGCTTCGACTCCAGAGGAATACCACCTTACCACAAGCACCTCAAGAGGAGGCTTCTCTCAGCTCTAGGTATGTGAGAGGGACCCTGGGTTTGCGGCCTCAAGTGGAATGGACACCGCGATGCCCTGACTCGAAATAAGGCCGGATATCCCTGCAGTGACTGGAATGCAGGCTCGTCTTGCATCTCCCAAGACGAAAGGGTGTCTGAATCCCCTGTGGAGACCACAGAGAAAGACATAGTTCCCCACCTCATCGCGACAGGAGGCCTCAAATCCTTTGAAAACTCCAGAGGTATGCGGAGATCAGTGCCTCCAAAGGAGACGATGCCTGACTCCTCGTGAAACTTGATAGGAGACCCAGGATTCCTGTGGCACGTGGAAAGGGACCCTTGGTCTCCCGTCTCAGCTGGAGAGGCGTCCCAATTGCCCTGCAAAGCCTCGAGGAGAATCCCGAGTTGTCCCTCACAACTAGGCAGGAGTCCTGACATGGCTGAACACACACGTGTGTGGAAGGGCCATCCCCGTCGTAACTCGAGAATATACCCCAGGTTCCCGCCGCAACTCGAGAAAAACCATGAGACTTCCCCCTCGCCGCGAGATGAGGCCCGATTCCCCTGAACTGCGTGCAGAGCAATTCCGTGTTGCACATCACACATGAAAGGAGCCTTGATTTCCTTGATGGCACTCCAGAGAAACCCAAGAACACTGTTTCAAGGCTAGAGGGATCCTGAGGTCACTGTAGCAACACGAAAGAGCTCCGTGGACCAAGAATCAACACGAGATGAGAGGTTAGTCCCTGGCTTCGACTCCTGAGGAATACCACCTTACCACAAGCACCTCAAGAGGAGGCTTCTCTCAGCTCTAGGTATGTGAGAGGGACCCTGAGTTTGCGGCCTCAAGTGGAATGGACACCGCGATGCCCTGACGCGAAATAAGGCTGGATATCCCTGCAGTGACTTGAATGCAGGCTCGTCTTGCATCTCCCAAGATGAAAGGATGTCTGAATCCCCTGTGGAGACCACAGAGAAAGACCTAGTTCCCCACCTCATCGCGACAGGAGGCCTCACATCCTTTGAAAACTCCAGAGGTACGCGGAGATCAGTGCCTCCAAAGGAGACGATGCCTGACTCCTCGT
The DNA here is from genome assembly GCF_910594005.1 of Cervus elaphus. Classification (NCBI taxonomy): domain Eukaryota; kingdom Metazoa; phylum Chordata; class Mammalia; order Artiodactyla; family Cervidae; genus Cervus; species Cervus elaphus. Next base: position 5,846,844 of record NC_057834.1, on the reverse strand, counting down.
GAAACTTGATAGGAGTCCCAGGATTCCTGTGGCACGTGGAAAGGGACCCTTGGTCTCCCGCCTCAGCTGGAGAGGCGTCCCAATTGCCTTGCCAAGCCTCGAGGAGAATCCCGAGTTGTGTCTCGCAACTAGGCAAGAGTCCTGACGTGGCTGAACAAACACGTGTGTGGAAGGGCCATCCCCGTCGTAACTCGAGAATATACCCCAGATTCCCGCCGCAACTCGAGAAAAACCATGAGACTTCCACCTCGCCGCGAGATGAGGCCCGATTCCCCTGCACTGCGTGCAGAGCAATTCCGTGTTGCACATCACACATGAAAGGAGCCTTGATTTCCTTCATGGCACTCCAGAGAAACCCCAAGAACACTGTTTCAAGGCTAGAGGGATCCTGAGGTCACTGTAGCAACACGAAAGAGCTCCGTGGACCAAAAATCAACTCGAGATGAGAGGTTAGTCCCTGGCTTCGACTCCAGAGGAATACCACCTTACCACAAGCACCTCAAGAGGAGGCTTCTCTCAGCTCTAGGTATGTGAGAGGGACCCTGGGTTTGCGGCCTCAAGTGGAATGGACACCGCGATGCCCTGACTCGAAATAAGGCCGGATATCCCTGCAGTGACTGGAATGCAGGCTCGTCTTGCATCTCCCAAGATGAAAGGATGTCTGAATCCCCTGTGGAGACCACAGAGAAAGACCTAGTTCCCCACCTCATCGCGACAGGAGGCCTCACAACCTTTGAAAACTCCAGAGGTACGCGGAGATCAGTGCCTCCAAAGGAGACGATGCCTGACTCCTCGTGAAACTTGATAGGAGTCCCAGGATTCCTGTGGCACGTGGAAAGGGACCCTTGGTCTCCCGCCTCAGCTGGAGAGGCGTCCCAATTGCCTTGCCAAGCCTCGAGGAGAATCCCGAGTTGTGTCTCGCAACTAGGCAAGAGTCCTGACGTGGCTGAACAAACACGTGTTTGGAAGGGCCATCCCCGTCGTAACTCGAGAATATACCCCAGGTTCCCGCCGCAACTCGAGAAAAACCATGAGACTTCCCCCTCGCCGCGAGATGAGGCCCGATTCCCCTGCACTGCGTGCAGAGCAATTCCGTGTTGCACATCACACATGAAAGGAGCCTTGATTTCCTTCATGGCACTCCAGAGAAACCCCAAGAACACTGTTTCAAGGCTAGAGGGATCCTGAGGTCACTGTAGCAACACGAAAGAGCTCCGTGGACCAAAAATCAACTCGAGATGAGAGGTTAGTCCCTGGCTTCGACTCCAGAGGAATACCACCTTACCACAAGCACCTCAAGAGGAGGCTTCTCTCAGCTCTAGGTATGTGAGAGGGACCCTGAGTTTGCGGCCTCAAGTGGAATGGACACCGCGATGCCCTGACTCGAAATAAGGCCGGATATCCCTGCAGTGACTGGAATGCAGGCTCGTCTTGCATCTCCCAAGACGAAAGGGTGTCTGAATCCCCTGTGGAGACCACAGAGAAAGACCTAGTTCCCCACCTCATCGCGACAAGAGGCCTCAAATCCTTTGAAAACTCCAGAGGTATGTGGAGATCAGTGCCTCCAAAGGAGACGATGCCTGACTCCTCGTGAAACTTGATAGGAGCCCCAGGATTCTTGTGGCACGTGGAAAGGGACCCTTGGTCTCCCGCCTCAGCTGGAGAGGCGTCCCAATTGCCCTGCCAAGCCTCGAGGAGAATCCCGAGTTGTCCCTCGCAACTAGGCAGGAGTCCTGACGTGGCTGAACAAACACGTGGGTGGAAGGGCCATCCCCGTCGTAACTCGAGAATATACCCCAGGTTCCCGCCGCAACTCGAGAAAAACCATGAGACTTCCCCCTCCCCGCGAGATGAGGCCCGATTCCCCTGCACTGCATGCAGAGCAATTCCGTCTTGCACATCACACATGAAAGGAGCCTTGATTTCCTTGATGGCACTCCAGAGAAACCCCAAGAACACTGTTTCAAGGATAGAGGGATCCTGAGGTCACTGTAGCAACAAGAAAGAACTCTGTGGACCAAAAATCAACTCGAAAAGAGAGGTTAGTCCCTGGATTCGTCTCCAGAGGAATACCACCTTACCACAAGCACCTCAAGAGGAGGCTTCTCTCAGCTCTAGGTATGTGAGAGGGACCCTGAGTTTGCGGCCTCAAGTGGAATGGACACCGCGATGCCCTGACTCGAAATAAGGCCGGATATCCCTGCAGTGACTTCAATGCAGGCTCGTCTTGCATCTCCCAGGACGAAAGGATGTCTGAATCCCCTGTGGAAAGCACAGAGAAAGACTTAGTTCCCCACCTCATCGCGACCGATAGCCTCACGTCCTTTGAAAACTCCAGAGGTACGCGCAGATCAGTGCCTCCAAAGGAGACGATGCCTGACTCCTCGTGAAACTTGATAGGAGTCCCAGGATTCCTGTGGCACTTGGAAAGGGACACTTGGTCTCCCGCCTCAGCTGGAGAGGCGTCACAATTGCCCTGCCAAGCCTCGAGGAGAATCCAGAGTTGTCCCTCGCAACTAGGCAGGAGTCCTGACGTCGCTGAAGAAACACGTGGGTGGGAGGGCCATCCCCGTCGTAACTCGAGAATATACCCCAGGTTCCCGCCGCAACTCGAGAAAAACCATGAGACTTCCCCCTCGCCGCGAGATGAGGCCCGATTCCCCTGCACTGCGTGCAGAGCAATTCCGTGTTGCACATCACACATGAAAGGAGCCTTGATTTCCTTGATGGCACTCCAGAGAAACCCCAAGAACACTGTTTCAAGGCTAGAGGGATCCTGAGGTCACTGTAGCAACACGAAAGAGCTCCGTTGGCCAAAAATCAACTCGAGATGAGAGGTTAGTCCCTGGCTTCAACTCCAGAGGAATACCACCTTACCACAAGCACCTCAAGAGGAGGCTTCTCTCAGCTCTAGGTATGTGAGAGGGACCCTGAGTTTGCGGCCTCAAGTGGAATGGACACCGCGATGCCCTGACGCGAAATAAGGCTGGATATCCCTGCAGTGACTTGAATGCAGGCTCGTCTTGCATCTCCCAAGATGAAAGGATGTCTGAATCCCCTGTGGAGACCACAGAGAAACACCTAGTTCCCCACCTCATCGCGACCGGAGGCCTCACATCCTTTGAAAACTCCAGAGGTACGCGGAGATCAGTGCCTCCAAAGGAGACGATGCCTGACTCCTCGTGAAACTTGATAGGAGTCCCAGGATACCTGTGGCACGTGGAAAGGGACCCTTGGTCTCCCGCCTCAGCTGGAGAGGCGTCCCAATTGCCTTGCCAAGCCTCGAGGAGAATCCCGAGTTGTGTCTCGCAACTAGGCAAGAGTCCTGACGTGGCTGAACAAACACGTGGGTGAAAGGGCCATCCCCGTCGTAACTCGAGAATATACCCCAGGTTCCCGCCGCAACTCGAGAAAAACCATGAGACTTCCCCCTCGCCGCGAGATGAGGCCCGATTCCCCTGCACTGCGTGCAGAGCAATTCTGTGTTGCACATCACACATGAAAGGAGCCTTGATTTCCTTGATGGCACTCCAGAGAAACCCCAAGAACACTGTTTCAAGGATAGAGGGATCCTGAGGTCACTGTAGCAACACGAAAGAGCTCCGTGGACCAAAAATCAACTCGAGATGAGAGGTTAGTCCCTGGGTTCGACTCCAGAGGAATACCACCTTACCACAAGCACCTCAAGAGGAGGCTTCTCTCAGCTCTAGGTATGTGAGAGGGACCCTGAGTTTGCGGCCTCAAGTGGAATGGACACCGCGATGCCCTGACGCGAAATAAGGCTGGATATCCCTGCAGTGACTTGAATGCAGGCTCGTCTTGCATCTCCCAAGATGAAAGGATGTCTGAATCCCCTGTGGAGACCACAGAGAAAGACCTAGTTCCCCACCTCATCGCGACAGGAGGCCTCACATCCTTTGAAAACTCCAGAGGTACGTGGAGATCAGTGCCTCCAAAGGAGACGATGCCTGACTCCTCGTGAAACTTGATAGGAGTCCCAGGATTCCTGTGGCACGTGGAAAGGGACCCTTGGTCTCCCGCCTCAGCTGGAGAGGCGTCCCAATTGCCCTGCAAAGCCTCGAGGAGAATCCCGAGTTGTCCCTCGCAAGTAGGCAGGAGTCCTGACGTCGCTGAAGAAACACGTGGGTGGAAGGGCCATCCCCGTCGGAACTCGAGAATATACCCCATGTTCCCGCCGCAACTCGAGAAAAACCATGAGACTTCCCCCTCGCCGCGAGATGAGGCCCGATTCCCCTGCACTGCGTGCAGAGCAATTCCGTGTTGCACATCACACATGAAAGGAGCCTTGATTTCCTTGATGGCACTCCAGAGAAACCCCAAGAACACTGTTTCAAGGCTTGAGGGATCCTGAGGTCACTGTAGCAACACGAAAGAGCTCCGTGGACCAAGAATCAACACGAGATGAGAGGTTAGTCCCTGGCGTCGACTCCTGAGGAATACGACCTTACCACAAGCACCTCAAGAGGAGGCTTCTCTCAGCTCTAGGTATGTGAGAGGGACCCTGAGTTTGCGGCCTCAAGTGGAATGGACACCGCGATGCCCTGACTCGAAATAAGGCCGGATATCCCTGCAGTGACTTGAATGCAGGCTCGTCTTGCATCTCCCAAGAAGAAAGGATGTCTGAATCCCCTGTGGAGACCACAGAGAAAGACCTAGTTCCCCACCTCATCGCGACCGGAGGCCTCACATCCTTTGAAAACTCCAGAGGTACGCGGAGATCAGTGCCTCCAAAGGAGACGATGCCTGACTCCTCGTGAAACTTGATAGGAGTCCCAGGATTCTTGTGGCACTTGGAAAGGGACCCTTGGTCTCCCGCCTCAGCTGGAGAGGCGTCCCAATTGCCCTGCCAAGCCTCGAGGAGAATCCCGAGTTGTCCCTCGCAACTAGGCAGGAGTCCTGACGTCGCTGAAGAAACACGTGTGTGGAAGGGCCATCCCCGTCGTAACTCGAGAATATACCCCAGGTTCCCGCCGCAACTCGAGAAAAACCATGAGACTTCCCCCTCGATGCGAGATGAGGCCCGATTCCCCTGTACTGCGAGCAGAGCAATTCCGTCTTGCATATCACACATGAAAGGAGCTTTGATTTCCTTGATGGCACTCCAGAGAAACCCCAAGAACACTGTTTCAAAGATAGAGGGATCCTGAGGTCACTGTAGCAACACGAAAGAACTCTGTGGACCAAAAATCAACTCGAAAAGAGAGGTTAGTCCCTGGATTCGTCTCCAGAGGAATACCACCTTACCACAAGCACCTCAAGAGGAGGCTTCTCTCAGCTCTAGGTATGTGAGAGGGACCCTGAGTTTGCGGCCTCAAGTGGAATGGACACCGCGATGCACTGACTCGAAATAAGGCTGGATATCCCTGCAGTGACTTCAACGCAGGCTCGTCTTGCATCTCCCAAGACGAAAGGATGTCTGAATCCCCTGTGGAAAGCACAGAGAAAGACTTAGTTCCCCACCTCATCGCGACCGATAGCCTCACATCCTTTGAAAACTCCAGAGGTACGCGGAGATCAGTGCCTCCAAAGGAGACGATGCCTGACTCCTCGTGAAACTTGATAGGAGTCCCAGGATTCCTGTGGCACTTGGAAAGGGACACTTGGTCTCCCGCCTCAGCTGGAGAGGCGTTCCAATTGCCCTGCCAAGCCTCGAGGAGAATCCAGAGTTGTCCCTCGCAACTAGGCAGGAGTCCTGACGTGGCTGAAAAAACACGTGTGTGGAAGGGCCATCCCCGTCGTAACTCGAGAATATACCCCAGGTTCCCGCCGCAACTCGAGAAAAACCATGAGACTTCCCCCTCGCCGCGAGATGAGGCCCGATTCCCCTGCACTGCGTCAGAGCAATTCTGTGTTGCACATCACACTTGAAAGGAGCCTTGATTTCCTTGATGGCACTCCAGAGAAACCCCAAGAACACTGTTTCAAGGATAGAGGGATCCTGAGGTCACTGTAGCAACACGAAAGAGCTCCGTGGGCTAAAAATCAACTCGAGATGAGAGGTTAGTCCCTGGCTTCGACTCCAGAGGAATACCACCTTACCACAAGCACCTCAAGAGGAGGCTTCTCTCAGCTCTAGGTATGTGAGAGGGACCCTGAGTTTGCGGCCTCAAGTGGAATGGACACCGCGATGCCCTGACTCGAAATAAGGCCGGATATCCCTGCAGTGACTGGAATGCAGGCTCGTCTTGCATCTCCCAAGACGAAAGGGTGTCTGAATCCCCTGTGGAGACCACAGAGAAAGACCTAGTTCCCCACCTCATCGCGACAGGAGGCCTCAAATCCTTTGAAAACTCCAGAGGTATGCGGAGATCAGTGCCTCCAAAGGAGACGATGCCTGTCTCCTCGTGAAACTTGATAGGAGACCCAGGATTCCTGTGGCACGTGGAAAGGGACCCTTGGTCTCCCGTCTCAGCTGGAGAGGCGTCCCAATTGCCCTGCAAAGCCTCGAGGAGAATCCCGAGTTGTCCCTCACAAGTAGGCAGGAGTCCTGACGTCGCTGAAGAAACATGTGGGTGGAAGGGCCATCCCCGTCGTAACTCGAGAATATACCCCAGGTTCCCGCCGCAACTCGAGAAAAACCATGAGACTTCCCCCTCGCCGCGAGATGAGTCCCGATTCCCCTGCACTGCGTGCAGAGCAATTCCGTGTTGCACATCACACATGAAAGGAGCCTTGATTTCCTTGATGGCACTCCAGAGAAACCCCAAGAACACTGTTTCAAGGCTAGAGGGATCCTGAGGTCACTGTAGCAACACGAAAGAGCTCCGTGAACCAAGAATCAACACGAGATGAGAGGTTAGTCCCTGGCTTCGACTCCCGAGGAATACCACCTTACCACAAGCACCTCAAGAGGAGGCTTCTCTCAGCTCTAGGTATGTGAGAGGGATCCTGAGTTTGCGGCCTCAAGTGGAATGGACACCGCGATGCCCTGACTCGAAATAAGGCCAGATATCCCTGCAGTGACTTGAATGCAGGCTCGTCTTGCATCTCCCAGGAAGAAAGGATGTCTGAATCCCCTGTGGAGACCACAGACAAACACCTAGTTCCCCACCTCATCGCGACCGGAGGCCTCACATCCTTTGAAAACTCCAGAGGTACGCGGAGATCAGTGCCTCCAAAGGAGACGATGCCTGACTCCTCGTGAAACTTGATAGGAGTCCCAGGATTCTTGTGGCACGTGGAAAGGGACCCTTGGTCTCCCGCCTCAGCTGGAGAGGCGTTCCAATTGCCCTGCCAAGCCTCGCGGAGAATCCCGAGTTGTCCCTCACAACTAGGCAGGAGTCCTGACGTGGCTGAACAAACACGTGGGTGGAAGGACCATCCCCGTCGTAACTCGAGAATATACCCCAGGTTCCCGCCGCAACTCGAGAAAAACCATGAGACTTCCCCCTCGATGCGAGATGAGGCCCGATTCCCCTGTACTGCGTGCAGAGCAATTCCGTCTTGCACATCACACATGAAATGAGCCTTGATTTCCTTGATGGCACTCCAGAGAAACCCCAAGAACACTGTTTCAAGGATAGAGGGATCCTGAGGTCACTGTAGCAACACGAAAGAACTCTGTGGACCAAAAATCAACTCGAAAAGAGAGGTTAGTCCCTGGATTCGTCTCCAGAGGAATACCACCTTACCACAAGCACCTCAAGAGGAGGCTTCTCTCAGCTCTAGGTATGTGAGAGGGACCCTGAGTTTGCGGCCTCAAGTGGAATGGACACCGCGATGCCCTGACTCGAAATAAGGCCGGATATCCCTGCAGTGACTTCAATGCAGGCTCGTCTTGCATCTCCCAGGACGAAAGGATGTCTGAATCCCCTGTGGAGACCACAGAGAAAGACTTAGTTCCCCACCTCATCGCGACTGATAGCCTCACATCCTTTGAAAACTCCAGAGGTACGCGGAGATCAGTGCCTCCAAAGGAGACGATGCCTGACTCCTGGTGAAACTTGATAGGAGTCCCAGGATTCCTGTGGCACTTGGAAAGGGACACTTGGTCTCCCGCCTCAGCTGGAGAGGCGTCCCAATTGCCCTGCCAAGCCTCGAGGAGAATCCAGAGTTGTCCCTCGCAACTAGGCAGGAGTCCTGACGTCGCTGAAGAAACACGTGGGTGGAAGGGCCATCCCCGTCGTAACTCGAGAATATACCCCAGGTTCCCGCCGCAATTCGAGAAAGACCATGAGACTTCCCCCTCGCCGCGAGATGAGGCCCGAGTCCCCTGCACTGCGTGCAGAGCAATTCCGTGTTGCACATCACACATGAAAGGAGCCTTGATTTCCTTGATGGCACTCCAGAGAAACCCCAAGAACACTGTTTCAAGGCTAGAGGGATCCTGAGGTCACTGTAGCAACACGAAAGAGCTCCGTGGGCCAAAAATCAACTCGAGATGAGAGGTTAGTCCCTGGCTTCGACTCCAGAGGAATACCACCTTACCACAAGCACCTCAAGAGGAGGCTTCTCTCAGCTCTAGGTATGTGAGAGGGACCCTGAGATTGCGGCCTCAAGTGGAATGGACACCGCGATGCCCTGACGCGAAATAAGGCTGGATATCCCTGCAGTGACTTGAATGCAGGCTCGTCTTGCATCTCCCAAGATGAAAGGATGTCTGAATCCCCTGTGGAGACCACAGCGAAAGACCTAGTTCCCCACCTCATCGCGACCGGAGGCCTCACATCCTTTGAAAACTCCAGAGGTACGTGGAGATCAGTGCCTCCAAAGGAGACGATGCCTGACTCCTCGTGAAACTTGATAGGAGTCCCAGGATTCCTGTGGCACGTGGAAAGGGACACTTGGTCTCCCGCCTCAGCTGGAGAGGCGTCCCAATTGCCTTGCCAAGCCTCGAGGAGAATCCCGAGTTGTGTCTCGCAACTAGGCAAGAGTCCTGACGTGGCTGAACAAACACGTGTGTGGAAGGGCCATCCCCGTCGTAACTCGAGAATATACCCCAGGTTCCCGCCGCAACTCGAGAAAAACCATGAGACTTCCCCCTCGCCGCGAGATGAGGCCCGATTCCCCTGCACTGCGTGCAGAGCAATTCCGTGTTGCACATCACACATGAGAGGAGCCTTGATTTCCTTCATGGCACTCCAGAGAAACCCCAAGAACACTGTTTCAAGGCTAGAGGGATGCTGAGTTCACTGTAGCAACACGAAAGAGTTCCGTGGACCAAAAATCAACTCGAGATGAGAGGTTAGTCCCTGGCTTCGACTCCAGAGGAATACCACCTTACCACAAGCACCTCAAGAGGAGGCTTCTCTCAGCTCTACGTATGTGAGAGGGACCCTGAGTTTGCGGCCTCAAGTGGAATGGACACCGCGATGCCCTGACTCGAAATAAGGCCGGATATCCCTGCAGTGACTGGAATGCAGGCTCGTCTTGCATCTCTCAAGATGAAAGGATGTCTGAATCCCCTGTGGAGACCACAGAGAAAGAACTAGTTCCCCACCTCATCGCGGCAGGAGGCCTCAAATCCTTTGAAAACTCCAGAGGTACTCGGAGATCAGTGCCTCCAAAGGAGACGATGCCTGACTCCTCGTGAAACTTGATAGGAGACCCAGGATTCCTGTGGCACGTGGAAAGGGACCCTTGGTCTCCCGTCTCAGCTGGAGAGGCGTCCCAATTGCCCTGCAAACCTCGAGGAGAATCCCGAGTTGTCCCTCGCAACTAGGCAGGAGTCCTGACATGGCTGAACACACACGTGTGTGGAAGGGCCATCCCCGTCTTAACTCGAGAATATACCCCAGGTTCCCACCGCAACTCGAGAAAAACCATGAGACTTCCCCCTCGCCGCGAGATGAGGCCCGATTCCCCTGCACTGCGTGCAGAGCAATTCCGTGTTGCACATCACACATGAAAGGAGCCTTGATTTCCTTGATGGCACTCCAGAGAAACCCCAAGAACACTGTATCAAGGCTAGAGGGATCCTGAGGTCACTGTAGCAACACGAAAGAGCTCCGTGGACCAAGAATCAACACGAGATGAGAGGTTAGTCCCTGGCTTCGACTCCTGAGGAATACCACCTTACCACAAGCACCTCAAGAGGAGGCTTCTCTCAGCTCTAGGTATGTGAGAGGGATCCTGAGTTTGCGGCCTCAAGTGGAATGGACACCGCGATGCCCTGACTCGAAATAAGGCCGGATATCCCTCCAGTGACTTGAATGCAGGCTCGTCTTGCATCTCCCAAGAAGAAAGGATGTCTGAATCCCCTGTGGAGACCACAGAGAAACACCTAGTTCCCCACCTCATCGCGACCGGAGGCCTCACATCCTTTGAAAACTCCAGAGGTACGCGGAGATCAGTGCCTCCAAAGGAGACGATGCCTGACTCCTCGTGAAACTTGATAGGAGTCCCAGGATTCCTGTGGCACGTGGAAAGGGACCCTTGGTCTCCCGCCTCAGCTGGAGAGGCGTTCCAATTGCCCTGCCAAGCCTCGAGGAGAATCCCGAGTTGTCCCTCGCGACTAGGCAGGAGTCCTGACGTGGCTGAACAAACACGTGGGTGGAAGGGCCATCCCCGTCGTAACTCGAGAATATACCCCAGGTTCCCGCCGCAACTCGAGAAAAACCATGAGACTTCCCTCTCGCCGCGAGATGAGGCCCGATTCCCCTGTACTGCGTGCAGAGCAATTCCGTCTTGCACATCACACATGAAAGGAGCCTTGATTTCCTTGATGGCACTCCAGAGAAAACCCAAGAACACTGTTTCAAGGATAGAGGGATCCTGAGGTCACTGTAGCAACACGAAAGAACTCTGTGGACCAAAAATCAACTCGAAAAGAGAGGTTAGTCCCTGGATTCGTCTCCAGAGGAATACCACCTTACCACAAGCACCTCAAGAGGAGGCTTCTCTCAGCTCTAGGTATGTGAGAGGGACCCTGAGTTTGCGGCCTCAAGTGGAATGGACACCGCGATGCCCTGACTCGAAATAAGGCCGGATATCCCTGCAGTGACTGGAATGCAGGCTCGTCTTGCATCTCCCAAGACGAAAGGGTGTCTGAATCCCCTGTGGAGACCACAGAGAAAGACCTAGTTCCCCACCTCATCACGACAGGAGGCGTCAAATACTTTGAAAACTCCAGAGGTATGCGGAGATCAGTGCCTCCAAAGGAGACGATGCCTGACTTCTCGTGAAACTTGATAGGAGTCCCAGGATTCCTGTGGCATTTGGAAAGGGACACTTGGTCTCCCGCCTCAGCTGGAGAGGCGTCCCAATTGCCCTGCCAAGCCTCGAGGAGAATCCCGAGTTGTCCCTCGCAACTAGGCAGGAGTCCTGACGTCGGTGAAGAAACACGTGGGTGGAAGGGCCATCCCCGTCGTAACTGGAGAATATACCCCAGGTTCCCGCCGCAACTCGAGAAAAACCATGAGACTTCCCCCTCGCTGCGAGATGAGGCCCGATTCCCCTGCACTGCGTGCAGAGCAATTCCGTCTTGCACATCACACATGAAAGGAGCCTTGATTTCCTTGATGGCACTCCAGAGAAACCCCAAGAACACTGTTTCAAGGCTAGAGGGATCCTGAGGTCACTGTAGCAACACGAAAGAGCTCCGTGGGCCAAAAATCAACTCGAGATGAGAGGTTAGTCCCTGGCTTCGACTCCTGAGGAATATCACCTTACCACAAGCACCTCAAGAGGAGGCTTCTCTCAGCTCTAGGTATGTGAGAGGGACCCTGAGTTTGCGGCCTCAAGTGGAATGGACACCGCGATGCCCTGACGCGAAATAAGGCTGGATATCCCTGCAGTGACTTGAATGCAGGCTCGTCTTGCATCTCCCAAAATGAAAGGATGTCTGAATCCCCTGTGGAGACCACAGAGAAAGACCTAGTTCCCCACCTCATCGCGACCGGAGGCCTCACATCCTTTGAAAACTCCAGAGGTACGCGGAGATCAGTGCCTCCAAAGGAGACGATGCCTAACTCCTCGTGAAACTTGATAGGAGACCCAGGATTCCTGTGGCACGTGGAAAGGGACCCTTGGTCTCCCGCCTCAGCTGGAGATGCGTCCCAATTGCCTTGCCAAGCCTCGAGGAGAATCCCGAGTTGTGTCTCGCAACTAGGCAAGAGTCCTGACGTGGCTGAACAAACACGTGTGTGGAAGGGCCATCCCCGTCGTAACTCGAGAATATACAGCAGGTTCCCGCCGCAACTCGAGAAAAACCATGAGACTTCCCCCTCGCCGCGAGATGAGGCCCGATTCCCCTGCACTGCGTGCAGAGCAATTCTGTGTTGCACATCACACGAAAGGAGCCTTGATTTCCTTGATGGCACTCCAGAGAAACCCCAAGAACACTGTTTCAAGGCTAGAGGGATCCTGAGGTCACTGTAGCAACACGAAAGAGCTCCGTGGACCATAAATCAACTCGAGATGAGAGGTTAGTCCCTGGCTTCGACTCCAGAGGAATACCACCTTACCACAAGCACCTCAAGAGGAGGCTTCTCTCAGCTCTAGGTATGTGAGACGGACCCTGAGTTTGTGGCCTCAAGTGGAATGGACACCGCGATGCCCTGACTCGAAATAAGGCCGGATATCCCTGCAGTGACTGCAATGCAGGCTCGTCTTGCATCTCCCAAGACGAAAGGGTGTCTGAATCCCCTGTGGAGACCACAGAGAAAGACCTAGTTCCCCACCTCATCGCGACAGGAGGCCTCAAATCCTTTGAAAGCTCCAGAGGTATGCGGAGATCAGTGCCTCCAAAGGAGACGATGCCTGACTCCTCGTGAAACTTGATAGGAGTCCCAGGATTCTTGTGGCACGTGGAAAGGGACCCTTGGTCTCCCGCCTCAGCTTTAGAGGCGTTCCAATTGCCCTGCCAAGCCTCGAGGAGAATCCCGAGTTGTCCCTCGCAACTAGGCAGGAGTCCTGACGTGGCTGAACAAACACGTGGGTGGAAGGGCCATCCCCGTCGTAACTCGAGAATATACCCCAGGTTCCCGCCGCAACTCGAGAAAAACCATGAGACTTCCCCCTCGATGCGAGATGAGGCCCGATTCCCCTGTACTCCGGGCAGAGCAATTCCGTGTTGCACATCACACATGAAAGGAGCCTTGATTTCCTTGATGGCACTCCAGAGAAACCCCAAGAACACTGTTTCAAGGATAGAGGGATCCTGAGGTCACTGTAGCAACACGAAAGAACTCTGTGGACCACAAATCAACTTGAAAAGAGAGGTTAGTCCCTGGATTCGTCTCCAGAGGAATACCACCTTACCACAAGCACCTCAAGAGGAGGCTCCTCTCAGCTCTAGGTATGTGAGAGGGACCCTGAGTTTGCGGCCTCAAGTGGAATGGACACCGCGATGCCCTGACGCGAAATAAGGCTGGATATCCCTGCAGTGACTTGAATGCAGGCTCTTCTTGCATCTCCCAAGATGAAAGGATGTCTGAATCCCCTGTGGAGACCACAGAGAAACACCTAGTTCCCCACCTAATCGCGACCGGAGGCCTCACATCCTTTGAAAACTCCAGAGGTACGCGGAGATCAGTGCCTCCAAAGGAGACGATGCCTGACTCCTCGTGAAACTTGATAGGAGTCCCAGGATTCCTGTGGCACGTGGAAAGGGACCCTTGGTCTCCCGCCTCAGCTGGAGAGGCGTTCCAATTGCCCTGCCAAGCCTCGAGGAGAATCCCGAGTTGTCCCTCACAACTAGGCAGGAGTCCTGACGTGGCTGAAGAAACACGTGGGTGGAAGGGCCATCCCCGTCGTAACTCGAGAATATACCCCAGGTTCCCGCCGCAACTCGAGAAAAACCATGAGACTTCCCCCTCGATGCGAGATGAGGCCCGATTCCCCTGTACTGCGTGCAGAGCAATTCCGTCTTGCACATCACACATGAAAGGAGCCTTAATTTCCTTGATGGCACTCCAGAGAAACCCCAAGAACACTGTTTCAAGGATAGAGGGATCCTGAGGTCACTGTAGCAACACGAAAGAAATCTGTGGACCAAAAATCAACTCGAAAAGAGAGGTTAGTCCCTGGTTTCGTCTCCAGAGGAATACCACCTTACCACAAGCACCTCAAGAGGAGGCTTCTCTCAGCTCTAGGTATGTGAGAGGGACCCTGAGTTTGCTGCCTCAAGTGGAATGGACACCGCGATGCCCTGACTCGAAATAAGGCCGGATATCCCTGCAGTGACTTCAATGCAGGCTCGTCTTGCATCTCCCAGGACGAAAGGATGTCTGAATCCCCTGTGGAAAGCACAGAGAAAGACTTAGTTCCCCACCTCATCGCGACCGATAGCCTCACATCCTTTGAAAACTCCAGAGGTACGCGGAGATCAGTGCCTCCAAAGGAGACGATGCCTGACTCCTCGTGAAACTTGATAGGAGTCCCAGGATTCCTGTGGCACTTGGAAAGGGACACTTGGTCTCCCGCCTCAGCTGGAGAGGCGTCCCAATTGCCCTGCCAAGCCTCGAGGAGAATCCAGAGTTGTCCCTCGCAACTAGGCAGGAGTCCTGACGTCGCTGAAGAAACACGTGGGTGGAAGGGCCATCCCCGTCGTAACTCGAGAATATACCCCAGGTTCCCGCCGCAACTCGAGAAAAACCATGAGACTTCCCCCTCGCCGCGAGATGAGGCCCGATTCCCCTGCACTGCGTGCAGAGCAATTCCGTGTTGCACATCACACATGAAAGGAGCCTTGATTTCCTTCATGGCACTCCAGAGAAACCCCAAGAACACTGTTTCAAGGCTAGAGGGATCCTGAGGTCACTGTAGCAACACGAAAGAGCTCCGTGGACCAAAAATCAACTCGAGATGAGAGGTTAGTCCCTGGCTTCGACTCCTGAGGAATACCACCTTACCACAAGCACCTCAAGAGGAGGCTTCTCTCAGCTCTAGGTATGTGAGAGGGACCCTGAGATTGCGGCCTCAAGTGGAATGGACACCGCGATGACCTGACGCGAAATAAGGCTGGATATCCCTGCAGTGACTTGAATGCAGGCTCGTCTTGCATCTCCCAAGATGAAAGGATGTCTGAATCCCCTGTGGAGACCACAGAGAAAGACCTAGTTCCCCACCTCATCGCGACCGGAGGCCTCACATCCTTTGAAAACTCCAGAGGTATGCGGAGATCAGTGCCTCCAAAGGAGACGATACCTGACTCCTCGTGAAACTTGATAGGAGTCCCAGGATTCTTGTGGCACGTGGAAAGGGACCCTTGGTCTCCCGCCTCAGCTGGAGAGGCGTTCCAATTGCCCTGCCAAGCCTCGAGGAGAATCCCGAGTTGTCCCTCGCAACTAGGCAGGAGTCCTGACGTGGCTGAACAAACACGTGGGTGGAAGGGCGATCCCCGTCGTAACTCGAGAATATACCCCAGGTTCCCGCCGCAACTCGAGAAAAACCATGAGACTTCCCCCTCGATGCGAGATGAGGCCCGATTCCCCTGTACTCCGGGCAGAGCAATTCCGTGTTGCACATCACACATGAAAGGAGCCTTGATTTCCTTGATGGCACTCCAGAGAAACCCCAAGAACACTGTTTCAAGGATAGAGGGATCCTGAGGTCACTGTAGCAACACGAAAGAACTCTGTGGACCACAAATCAACTTGAAAAGAGAGGTTAGTCCCTGGATTCGTCTCCAGAGGAATACCACCTTACCACAAGCACCTCAAGAGGAGGCTCCTCTCAGCTCTAGGTATGTGAGAGGGACCCTGAATTTGCGGCCTCAAGTGGAATGGACACCGCGATGCCCTGACGCGAAATAAGGCTGGATATCCCTGCAGTGACTTGAATGCAGGCTCGTCTTGCATCTCCCAAGATGAAAGGATGTCTGAATCCCCTGTGGAGACCACAGAGAAAGACCTAGTTCCCCACCTCATCGCGACCGGAGGCCTCACATCCTTTGAAAACTCCAGAGGTACGCGGAGATCAGTGCCTCCAAAGGAGACGATGCCTGACTCCTCGTGAAACTTGATAGGAGACCCAGGATTCCTGTGGCACGTGGAAAGGGACCCTTGGTCTCCCGCCTCAGCTGGAGAGGCGTCCCAATTGCCTTGCCAAGCCTCGAGGAGAATCCCGAGTTGTGTCTCGCAACTAGGCAAGAGTCCTGACGTGGCTGAACAAACACGTGTGTGGAAGGGCCATCCCCGTCGTAACTCGAGAATATACCCCAGGTTCCCGCCGCAACTCGAGAAAAACCATGAGACTTCCCCCTCGCCGCGAGATGAGGCCCGATTCCCCTGCACTGCGTGCAGAGCAATTCTGTGTTGCACATCACACATGAAAGGAGCCTTGATTTCCTTGATGGCACTCCAGAGAAACCCCAAGAACACTGTTTCAAGGCTAGAGGGATCCTGAGGTCACTGTAGCAACACGAAAGAGCTCCTTGGACCAAAAATCAACTCGAGATGAGAGGTTAGTCCCTGGCTTCGACTCCAGAGGAATACCACCTTACCACAAGCACCTCAAGAGGAGGCTTCTCTCAGCTCTAGGTATGTGAGAGGGACCCTGAGTTTGCGGCCTCAAGTGGAATGGACACCGCGATGCCCTGACTCGAAAAAAGGCCGGATATCCCTGCAGTGACTTCAATGCAGGCTCGTCTTGCATCTCCCAAGACGAAAGGATGTCTGAATCCCCTGTGGAAAGCACAGAGAAAGACTTAGTTCCCCACCTCATCGCGACCGATAGCCTCACATCCTTTGAAAACTCCAGAGGTACGCGGAGATCAGTGCCTCCAAAGGAGACGATGCCTGACTCCTCGAGAAACTTGATAGGAGACCCAGGATTCCTGTGGCACGTGGAAAGGGACCCTTGGTCTCCCGTCTCAGCTGGAGAGGCGTCCCAATTGCCCTGCAAAGCCTCGAGGAGAATCCCGAGTTGTCCCTCGCAACTAGGCAGGAGTCCTGACGTCGCTGAAGAAACACGTGGGTGGAAGGGCCATCCCCGTCGTAACTCGAGAATATACCCCAGGTTCCCGCCGCACTCGAGAAAAACCATGAGACTTCCCCCTCGCCGCGAGATGAGGCCCGATTCCCCTGCACTGCGTGCAGAGCAATTCCGTGTTGCACATCACACATGAAAGGAGCCTTGATTTCCTTCATGGCACTCCAGAGAAACCCCAAGAACACTGTTTCAAGGCTAGAGGGATCCTGAGGTCACTGTAGCAACACGAAAGAGCTCCGTGGGCCAAAAATCAACTCGAGATGAGAGGTTAGTCCCTGGCTTCGACTCCCGAGGAATACCACCTAACCACAAACACCTCAAGAGGAGGCTTCTCTCAGCTCTAGGTATGTGAGAGGGACCCTGAGTTTGCGGCCTCAAGTGGAATGGACACCGCTATGCCCTGACGCGAAATAAGGCTGGATATCTCTGCAGTGACTTGAATGCAGGCTCGTCTTGCATCTCCCAAGATGAAAGGATGTCTGAATCCCCTTTGGAGACCACAGAGAAAGACCTAGTTCCCCACCTCCTCGCGACCGGAGGCCTCACATCCTTTGAAAACTCCAGAGGTACACGGAGATCAGTGCCTCCAAAGGAGACGATGCCTGATTCCTCGTGAAACTTGATAGGAGACCCAGGATTCCTGTGGCACGTGGAAAGGGACACCTGGTCTCCCGTCTCAGCTGGAGAGGCGTTCCAATTGCCCTGCCAAGCCTCGAGGAGAATCCCGAGTTGTCCCTCGCAACTAGGCAGGAGTCCTGACGTGGCTGAACAAACACGTGGGTGGAAGGGCCATCCCCGTCGTAACTCGAGAATATACCCCAGGTTCCCGCCGCAACTCGAGAAAAACCATGAGACTTCCGCCTCGATGCGAGATGAGGCCCGATTCCCCTGTACTGCGTGCAGAGCAATTCCGTCTTGCACATCACACATGAAAGGAGCCTTGATTTCCTTGATGGCACTCCAGAGAAACCCCAAGAACACTGTTTCAAGGATAGAGGGATCCTGAGGTCACTGTAGCAACACGAAAGAACTCTGTGGACCAAAAATCAACTCGAAAAGAGAGGTTAGTCCCTGGATTCGTCTCCAGAGGAATACCACCTTACCACAAGCACCTCAAGAGGAGGCTTCTCTCAGCTCTAGGTATGTGAGAGGGACCCTGAGTTTGCGGCCTCAAGTGGAATGGACACCGCGATGCCCTGACTCGAAATAAGGCCGGATATCCCTGCAGTGACTTCAATGCAGGCTCGTCTTGCATCTCCCAAGACGAAAGGGTGTCTGAATCCCCTGTGGAGACCACAGAGAAAGACCTAGTTCCCCACCTCATCGCGACAGGAGGCCTCAAATCCTTTGAAAACTCCAGAGGTATGTGGAGATCAGTGCCTCCAAAGGAGACGATGCCTGACTCCTCGTGAAACTTGATAGGAGACCCAGGATTCCTGTGGCACGTGGAAAGGGACCCTTGGTTTCCCGCCTCAGCTGGAGAGGCGTCCCAATTGCCCTGCAAAGCCTCGAGGAGAATCCCGAGATGTCCCTCGCAACTAGGCAGGAGTCCGGACATGGCTGAACACACACGTGTGTGGAAGGGCCATCCCCGTCGTAACTCGAGAATATACCCCAGGTTCCCGCCGCAACTCGAGAAAAACCATGAGACTTCCCCCTCGCCGCGAGATGAGGCCCGATTCCCCTGCACTGCGTGCAGAGCAATTCCGTGTTGCACATCACACATGAAAGGAGCCTTGATTTCCTTGATGGCACTCCTGAGAAACCCCAAGAACACTGTTTCAAGGCTAGAGGGATCCTGAGGTCACTGTAGCAACACGAAAGAGCTCCGTGGACCAAGAATCAACACGAGATGAGAGGTTAGTCCCTGGCTTCGACCCCTGAGGAATACCCCTTACCACAAGCACCTCAAGAGAAGGCTTCTCTCAGCTCTAGGTATGTGAGAGGGATCCTGAGTTTGGGGCCTCAAGTGGAATGGACACCGCGATGCCCTGACTCGAAATAAGGCCGGATATCCCTGCAGTGACTTGAATGCAGGCTCGTCTTGCATCTCCAAAAAGAAAGGATGTCTGAATCCCCTGTGGAGACCACAGAGAAACACCTAGTTCCCCACCTCATCGCGACCGCAGGCCTCACATCCTTTGAAAACTCCAGAGGTACGCGGAGATCAGTGCCTCCAAAGGAGACGATGCCTGACTCCTCGTGAAACTTGATAGGAGTCCCAGGATTCTTGTCGCACGTGGAAAGGGACCCTTGGTCTCCCGCCTGAGCTGGAGAGGCGTTCCAATTGCCCTGCCAAGCCTCGAGGAGAATCCCGAGTTGTCCCTCGCAACTAGGCAGGAGTCCTGACGTGGCTGAACAAACACGTGTGTGGAAGGGCCATCCCCGTCGTAACTCGAGAATATACCCCAGGTTCCCGCCGCAACTCGAGAAAAACCATGAGACGTCCCCCTCGCCGCGAGATGAGGCCCGATTCCCCTGTACTGCGTGCAGAGCAATTCTGTGTTGCACATCACACATGAAAGGAGCCTTGATTTCCTTCATGGCACTCCAGAGAAACCCCAAGAACACTGTTTCAAGGCTAGAGGGATCCTGAGGTCACGGTAGCAACACGAAAGAGCTCCGTGGTCCAAAAATCAACTCGAGATGAGAGGTTTGTCCCTGGCTTCGACTCCAGAGGAATACCACCTTACCACAAGCACCTCAAGAGGAAGCTTCTCTCAGCTCTAGGTATGTGAGAGGGACCCTAAGTTTGCGGCCTCAAGTGGAATGGACACCGCGATGCCCTGAGTCGAAATAAGGCCGGATATCCCTGCAGTGACAGGAATGCAGGCTCGTCTTGCATCTCCCAAGACGAAAGGATGTCTGAATCCCCTGTGGAGACCACAGAGAAAGACCTAGTTCCCCACCTCATCGCGACAGGAGGCCTCAAATCCTTTGAAAACTCCAGAGGTATGCGGAGATCAGTGCCTCCAAAGGAGACGATGCCTGACTCCTCGTGAAACTTGATAGGAGACCCAGGATTCCTGTGGCACGTGGAAAGGGACCCTTGGTATCCCGTCTCAGCTGGAGAGGCGTCCCAATTGCCCTGCAAAGCCTCGAGGAGAATCCAGAGTTGTCCCTCGCAACTAGGCAGGAGTCCTGACGTCGCTGAAGAAACACGTGGGTGGAAGGGCCATCCCCGTCGTAACTCGAGAATATACCCCAGGTTCCCGCCGCAACTCGAGAAAAACCATGAGACTTCCCCCTCTCCGCGAGATGAGGCCCGATTCCCCTGCACTGCGTGCAGAGCAATTCCGAGTTGCACATCACACATGAAAGGAGCCTTGATTTCCTTGATGGCACTCCAGAGAAACCCCAAGAACACTGTTTCAAGGCTAGAGGGATCCTGAGGTCACTCTAGCAACACGAAAGAGCTCCGTGGACCAAGAATCAACACGAGATGAGAGGTTAGTCCCTGGCTTCGACTCCTGACGAATACCACCTTACCACAAGCACCTCAAGAGGAGGCTTCTCTCAGCTCTAGGTATGTGAGAGGGATCCTGAGTTTGCGGCCTCAAGTGGAATGGACACCGCGATGCCCTGACTCGAAATAAGGCCGGATATCCCTGCAGTCACTTGAATGCAGGCTCGTCTTGCATCTCCCAAGATGAAAGGATGTCTGAATCCCCTGTGGAGACCACAGAGAAAGACCTAGTTCCCCACCTCATCGCGACCGCAGGCCTCACATCCTTTGAAAACTCCAGAGGTACGCGGAGATCAGTGCCTCCAAAGGAGACGATGCCTGACTCCTCGTGAAACTTGATAGGAGTCCCAGGATTCTTGTGGCACGTGGAAAGGGACCCTTGGTCTCCCGCCTCAGCTGGAGAGGCGTTCCAATTGCCCTGCCAAGCCTCGAGGAGAATCCCGAGTTGTCCCTCGCAACTAGGCAGGAGTCCTGACGTGGCTGAACAAACACGTGGGTGGAAGGGCCATCCCCGTCGTAACTCGAGAATATACCCCAGGTTCCCGCCGCAACTCGAGAAAAACCATGAGACGGCCCCCTCGATGCGAGATGAGGCCCGATTCCCCTGTAGTGCGTGCAGAGCAATTCCGTCTTGCACATCACACATGAAAGGAGCCTTGATTTCCTTGATGGCACTCCAGAGAAACCCCAAGAACACTGTTTCAAGGATAGAGGGATCCTGAGGTCACTGTAGCAACACGAAAGAACTCTGTGGACCAAAAATCAACTCGAAAAGAGAGGTTAGTCCCTGGATTCGTCTCCAGAGGAATACCACCTTACCACAAGCACCTCAAGAGGAGGCTTCTCTCAGCTCTAGGTATGTGAGAGGGACCCTGAGTTTGCGGCCTCAAGTGGAATGGACACCGCGATGCCCTGACTCGAAATAAGGCCGGATATCCCTGCAGTGACTTCAATGCAGGCTCGTCTTGCATCTCCCAGGACGAAAGGATGTCTGAATCCCCTGAGGAAAGCACAGAGAAAGACTTAGTTCCCCACCTCATCGCGACCGGAGGCCTCACATCCTTTGAAAACTCCAGAGGTACGCGGAGATCAGTGCCTCCAAAGGAGACGATGCCTGACTCCTCGTGAAACTTGATAGGAGTCCCAGGATTCCTGTGGCACTTGGAAAGGGAAACTTGGTCTCCCGCCTCAGCTGGAGAGGCGTCCCAATTGCCCTGCCAAGCCTCGAGGAGAATCCAGAGTTGTCCCTCGCAACTAGGCAGGAGTCCTGACGTCACTGAAGAAACACGTGGGTGGAAGGGCCATCCCCGTCGTAACTCGAGAATATACCCCAGGTTCCCGCCGCAACTCGAGAAAAACCATGAGACTTCCCCCTCGCCGCGAGATGAGGCCCGATTCCCCTGCACTGCGTGCAGAGCAATTCCGTGTTGCACATCACACATGAAAGGAGCCTTGATTTCCTTGATGGCACTCCAGAGAAACCCCAAGAACACTGTTTCAAGGCTAGAGGGATCCTGAGGTCACTGTAGCAACACGAAAGAGCTCCGTGGGCCAAAAATCAACTCGAGATGAGAGGTTAGTCCCTGGCTTCGACTCCAGAGGAATACCACCTTACCACAAGCACCTCAAGAGGAGGCTTCTCTCAGCTCTAGGTATGTGAGAGGGACCCTGAGTTTGCGGCCTCAAGTGGAATGGACACCGCGATGCCCTGACTCGAAATAAGGCCGGATATCCCTGCAGTGACTTGAATGCAGGCTCGTCTTGCATCTCCCAAGACGAAAGGATGTCTGAATCCCCTGTGGAGACCACAGAGAAAGACCTAGTTCCCCACCTCATCGCGACAGGAGGCCTCAAATCCTTTGAAAACTCCAGAGGTATGCGGAGATCAGTGCCTCCAAAGGAGACGATGCCTGACTCCTCGTGAAACTTGATAGGAAACCCAGGATTCCTGTGGCACGTGGAAAGGGACCCTTGGTCTCCCGTCTCAGCTGGAGAGGCGTCCCAATTGCCCTGCAAAGCCTCGAGGAGAATCCCGAGTTGTCCCTCGCAACTAGGCAGGAGTCCTGACATGGCTGAACACACACGTTTGTGGAAGGGCCATCCCCGTCGTAACTCGAGAATATACCCCAGGTTCCCGCCGCAACTCGAGAAAAACCATGAGACTTCCCCCTCGCCGCGAGATGAGGCCCAATTCCCCTGCACTGCGTGCAGAGCAATTCCGTTTTGCCCATCACACATGAAAGGAGCCTTGATTTCCTTGATGGCACACCAGAGAAACCCCAAGAACACTGTTTCAAGGCTAGAGGGATCCTGAGGTCACTGTAGCAACATGAAAGAGCTCCGTGGACCAAGAATCAACACGAGATGAGAGGTTAGTCCCTGGCTTTGACTCCTGAGGAATACCACCTTACCACAAGCACCTCAAGAGGAGGCTTCTCTCAGCTCTAGGTATGTGAGAGGGATCCTGAGTTTGCGGCCTCAAGTGGAATGGACACCGCGATGCCCTGACTCGAAATAAGGCCGGATATCCCTGCAGTGACTTGAATGCAGGCTCGTCTTGCATCTCCCAAGAAGAAAGGATGTCTGAATCCCCTGTGGAGACCACAGAGAAAGACCTAGTTCCCCACCTCATCGCGACCGGAGGCCTCACATCCTTTGAAAACTCCAGAGGTACGCGGAGATCAGTGCCTCCAAAGGAGACGATGCCTGACTCCTCGTGAAACTTGATAGGAGTCCCAGGATTCTTGTGGCACGTGGAAAGGGACCCTTGGTCTCCCGCCTCAGCTGGAGAGGCGTCCCAATTGCCCTGCCAAGCGTCGAGGAGAATCCAGAGTTGTCCCTCGCAACTAGGCAGGAGTCCTGACGTGGCTGAACAAACACGTGGCTGGAAGGGCAATCCCCGTCGTAACTCGAGAATATACCCCAGGTTCCCGCCGCAACTCGAGAAAAACCATGAGACTTCCCCCTCGATGCGAGATGAGGCCCGATTCCCCTGTACTGCGTGCAGAGCAATTCCGTCTTGCACATCACACATGAAAGGAGCCTTGATTTCCTTGATGGCACTCCAGAGAAACCCCAAGAACACTGTTTCAAGGATAGAGGGATCCTGAGGTCACTGTAGCAACACGAAAGAACTCTGTGGACCAAAAATCAACTCGAAAAGAGAGGTTAGTCCCTGGATTCGTCTCCAGAGGAATACCACCTTACCACAAGCACCTCAAGAGAAGGCTTCTCTCAGCTCTAGGTATGTGAGAGGGACCCTGAGTTTGCGGCCTCAAGTGGAATGGACACCGCGATGCCCTGACTCGAAATAAGGCCGGATATCCCTGCAGTGACTTCAATGCAGGCTCGTCTTGCATCTCCCAGGACGAAAGGATGTCTGAATCCCCTGTGGAAAGCACAGAGAAAGACTTAGTTCCCCACCTCATCGCGACCGATAGCCTCACATCCTTTGAAAACTCCAGAGGTACGCGGAGATCAGTGCCTCCAAAGGAGACGATGCCTGACTCCTCGTGAAACTTGATAGGAGTCCCAGGATTCCTGTGGCACTTGGAAAGGGACACTTGGTCTCCCGCCTCAGCTGGAGAGGCGTCCCAATTGCCCTGCCAAGCCTCGAGGAGAATCCAGAGTTGTCCCTCGCAAGTAGGCAGGAGTCCTGACGTCGCTGAAGAAACACGTGGGTGGAAGGGCCATCCCGTCGTAACTCGAGAATATACCCCAGGTTCCCGCCGCAACTCGAGAAAAACCATGAGACTTCCCCCTCGCCGCGAGATGAGGCCCGATTCCCCTGCACTGCGTGCAGAGCAATTCCGTGTTGCACATCACACATGAAAGGAGCCTTGATTTCCTTGATGGCACTCCAAAGAAACCCCAAGAACACTGTTTCAAGGCTAGAGGGATCCTGAGGTCACTGTAGCAACACGAAAGAGCTCCGTGGACCAAAAATCAACTCGAGATGAGAGGTTAGTCCCTGGCTTCGACTCCAGAGGAATACCACCTTACCACAAGCACCTCAAGAGGAGGCTTCTCTCAGCTCTAGGTATGTGAGAGGGACCCTGAGTTTGCGGCCTCAAGTGGAATGGACACCGCGATGCCCTGACTCGAAATAAGGCCGGACATGCCTGCAGTGACTTTAATTCCGGCTCGTCTTGCATCTCCCAAGAAGAAAGGATGTCTGAATCCCCTGTGGAGACCACAGAGAAAGACCTAGTTCCCCACCTCATCGCGACAGGAGGCCTCAAATCCTTTGAAAACTCCAGAGGTATGCGGAGATCAGTGCCTCCAAAGGAGACGATGCCTGACTCCTCGTGAAACTTGATAGGAGACCCAGGATTCCTGTGGCACGTGGAAAGGGACCCTTGGTCTCCCGTCTCAGCTGGAGAGACGTCCCAATTGCCCTGCAAAGCCTAGAGGAGAATCCCGAGATGTCCCTGGCAACTAGGCAGGAGTCCTGACATGGCTGAACACACACGTGTGTGGAAGGGCCATCCCCGTCGTAACTCGAGAATATACCCCAGGTTCCCGCCGCAACTCGAGAAAAACCATGAGACTTCCCCCTCGCCGCGAGATGAGGCCCGATTCCCCTGCACTGCGTGCAGAGCAATTCCGTGTTGCACATCACACATGAAAGGAGCCTTGATTTCCTTGATGGCACTCCAGAGAAACCCCAAGAACACTGTTTCAAGGATAGAGGGATCCTGAGGTCACTGTAGCAACCCGAAAAAGCTCCGTGGACCAAGAATCAACACGAGATGAGAGGTTAGTCCCTGGCTTCGACTCCAGAGGAATACCACCTTACCACAAGCACCTCAAGAGGAGGCTTCTCTCAGCTCTAGGTATGTGAGAGGGACCCTGAGTTTGTGGCCTCAAGTGGAATGGACACCGCGATGCCCTGACTCGAAATAAGGCCGGATATCCCTGCAGTGACTTCAATGCAGGCTCGTCTTGCATCTCCCAGGACGAAAGGATGTCTGAATCCCCTGTGGAAAGCACAGAGAAAGACTTAGTTCCCCACCTCATCGCGACCGATAGCCTCACATCCTTTGAAAACTCCAGAGGTACGCGGAGATCAGTGCCTCCAAAGGAGACGATGCCTGACTCCTCGTGAAACTTGATAGGAGTCCCAGGATTCCTGTGGCACTTGGAAAGGGACACTTGGTCTCCCGCCTCAGCTGGAGAGGCGTCCCAATTGCCCTGCCAAGCCTCGAGGAGAATCCAGAGTTGTCCCTCGCAACTAGGCAGGAGTCCTGACGTCGCAGAAGAAACACGTGGGTGGAAGGGCCATCCCCGTCGTAACTCGAGAATATACCCCAGGTTCCCGCCGCAACTCGAGAAAAACCATGAGACTTCCCCCTCGCCGCGAGATGAGGCCCGATTCCCCTGCACTGCGTGCAGAGCAATTCCGTGTTGCACATCACACATGAAAGGAGCCTTGATTTCCTTGATGGCACTCCAGAGAAACCCCAAGAACACTGTTTCAAGGCTAGAGGGATCCTGAGGTCACTGTAGCAACACGAAAGAGCTCCGTGGGCCAAAAATCAACTCGAGATGAGAGGTTAGTCCCTGGCTTCGACTCCAGAGGAATACCACCTTACCACAAGCACCTCAAGAGGAGGCTTCTCTCAGCTCTAGGTATGTGAGAGGGACCCTGAGTTTGCGGCCTCAAGTGGAATGGACACCGCGATGCCCTGACGCGAAATAAGGCTGGATATCCCTGCAGTGACTTGAATGCAGGCTCGTCTTGCATCTCCCAAGATGAAAGGATGTCTGAATCCCCTGTGGAGTCCACAGAGAAAGACCTAGTTCCCCACCTCATCGCGACCGGAGGCCTCACATCCTTTGAAAACTCCAGAGGTACGCGGAGATCAGTGCCTCCAAAGGAGACGATGCCTGACACCTCGTGAAACTTGATAGGAGTCCCAGGATTCCTGTGGCACGTGGAAAGGGACCCTTGGTCTCCCGCCTCAGCTGGAGGGGCGTCCCAATTGCCTTGCCAAGCCTCGAGGAGAATCCCGAGTTGTGTCTCGCAACTAGGCAAGAGTCCTGACATGGCTGAACAAATACGTGTGTGGAAGGGCCATCCCCGTCGTAACTCGAGAATATACCCCAGGTTCCCGCCGCAACTCGAGAAAAACCATGAGACTTCCCCCTCGATGCGAGATGAGGCCCGATTCCCCTGCACTGCGTGCAGAGTAATTCTGTGTTGCACATCACACATGAAAGGAGCCTTGATTTCCTTGATGGCACTCCAGAGAAACCCCAAGAACACTGTTTCAAGGCTAGAGGGATCCTGAGGTCACTGTAGCAACACGAAACAGCTCCGTGGGCCAAAATCAACTTGAGATGAGAGGTTAGTCCCTGGCTTCGACTCCAGAGGAATACCACCTTACCACAAGCACCTCAAGAGGAGGCTTCTCTCAGCTCTAGGTATGTGAGAGGGACCCTGAGTTTGCGGCCTCAAGTGGAATGGACACCGCGATGCCCTGACTCGAAATCAGGCCGGATATCCCTGCAGTGACTGGAATGCAGGCTCGTCTTGCATCTCCCAAGACGAAAGGGTGTCTGAATCCCCTGTGGAGACCACAGAGAAAGACCTAGTTCCCCACCTCATCGCGACAGGAGGCCTCAAATCCTTTGAAAACTCCAGAGGTATGCGGAGATCAGTGCCTCCAAAGGAGACGATGCCTGACTCCTCGTGAAACTTGATAGGAGACCCAGGATTCCTGTGGCACGTGGAAAGGGACCCTTGGTCTCCCGTCTCAGCTGGAGAGGCGTCCGAATTGCCCTGCAAAGCCTCGAGGAGAATCCCGAGTTGTCCCTCGCACCTAGGCAGGAGTCCTGACATGGCTGAACACACACGTGTGTGGAAGTGCCATCCCCGTCGTAACTCGAGAATATACCCCAGGTTCCCGCCGCAACTCGAGAAAAAGCATGAGACTTCCCCCTCGCCGCGAGATGAGGCCCGATTCCCCTGCACTGCGTGCAGAGCAATTCCGTGTTGCACATCACACATGAAAGGAGCCTTGATTTCCTTGATGGCACTCCAGAGAAACCCCAAGAACACTGTTTCAAGGCTAGAGGTATCCTGAGGTCACTGTAGCAACACGAAATAGCTCCGGGGACCAAGAATCAACACGAAATGAGTGGTTAGTCCCTGGCTTCGACTCCTGAGGAATACCACCTTACCACAAGCACCTCAAGAGGAGGCTTCTCTCAGCTCTAGGTATGTGAGAGGGATCCTGAGTTTTCGGCCTCAATTGGAATGGACACCGCGATGCTCTGACTCGAAATAAGGCCGGATATCCCTACAGTGACTTGAATGCAGGCTCGTCTTGCATCTCCCAAGAAGAAAGGATGTCTGAATCCCCTCTGGAGACCACAGAGAAAGACCTAGTTCCCCACCTCATCGCGACCGGAGGCCTCACATCCTTTGAAAACTCCAGAGGTACGCGGAGATCAGTGGCTCCAAAGGAGACGATGCCTGACGCCTCGTGAAACTTGATAGGAGTCCCAGGATTCTTGTGGCACGTGGAAAGGGACCCTTGGTCTCCCGCCTCAGCTGGAGAGGCGTTCCAATTGCCCTGCCAAGCCTCGAGGAGAATCCCGAGTTGTCCCTCGCATCTAAGCAGGAGTCCTGATGTCGCTGAAGAAACACGTGGGTGGAAGGGCCATCCCCGTCGTAACTCGAGAATATACCCCAGGTTCCCGCCGCAACTCGAGAAAAACCATGAGACTTCCCCCTCGCCGCGAGATGAGGCCCGATTCCCCTGCACTGCGTGCAGAGCAATTCCGTGTTGCACATCACACATGAAAGGAGCCTTGATTTCCTTCATGGCACTCCAGAGAAACCCCAAGAACACTGTTTCAAGGCTAGAGGGATCCTGAGGTCACTGTAGCAACACGAAAGAGCTCCGTGGACCAAGAATCAACACGAGATGAGAGGTTAGTCCCTGGCTTCGACTCCTGAGGAATACCACCTTACCACAAGCACCTCAAGAGGAGGCTTCTCTCAGCTCTAGGTATGTGAGAGGGATCCTGAGTTTGCGGCCTCAAGTGGAATGGACACTGCGATGCCCTGACTCGAAATAAGGCCGGATATCCCTGCAGTGACTTGAATGCAGGCTCGTCTTGAATCTCCCAGGACGAAAGGATGTCTGAATCCCCTGTGGAGACCACAGAGAAAGACCTAGTTCCCCACCTCATCGCGACCGGAGGCCTCACATCCTTTGAAAACTCCAGAGGTACGCGGAGATCTGTGCCTCCAAAGGAGACGATGCCTGACTCCTCGTGAAAAACTGATAGGAGTCCCAGGATTCTTGTGGCACGTGGAAAGGGACACTTGGTCTCCCGCCTCAGCTGGAGAGGCGTTCCAATTGCCCTGTCAAGCCTCGAGGAGAATCCCGAGTTGTCCCTCGCAACTAGGCAGGAGTCCTGACGTGGCTGAAGAAACACGTGGGTGGAAGGGCCATCCCCGTCGTAACTCGAGAATATACCCCAGGTTCCCGCCGCAACTCGAGAAAAACCATGAGACTTCCCCCTCGATGCGAGATGAGGCCCGATTCCCCTGTACTGCGTGCAGAGCAATTCCGTCTTGCACATCACACATGAAAGGAGCCTTGATTTCCTTCATGGCACTCCAGAGAAACCCCAAGAACACTGTTTCAAGGATAGAGGGATCCTGAGGTCACTGTAGCAACACGAAAGAACTCTGTGGACCAAAAATCAACTCGAAAAGAGAGGTTAGTCCCTGGATTCGTCTCCAGAGGAATACCACCTTACCACAAGCACCTCAAGAGGAGGCTTCTCTCAGCTCTAGGTATGTGAGAGGGACCCTGAGTTTGTGGCCTCAAGTGGAATGGACACCGCGATGCCCTGACTCGAAATAAGGCCGGATATCCCTGCAGTGACTTCAATGCAGGCTCGTCTTGCATCTCCCAGGACGAAAGGATGTCTGAATCCCCTGTGGAAAGCACAGAGAAAGACTTAGTTCCCCACCTCATCGCGACCGATAGCCTCACATCCTTTGAAAACTCCAGAGGTACGCGGAGATCAGTGCCTCCAAAGGAGACGATGCCTGACTCCTCGTGAAACTTGATAGGAGTCCCAGGATTCCTGTGGCACTTGGAAAGGGACACTTGGTCTCCCGCCTCAGCTGGAGAGGCGTTCCAATTGCCCTGCCAAGCCTCGAGGAGAATCCAGAGTTGTCCCTCGCAACTAGGCAGGAGTCCTGACGTCGCTGAAGAAACACGTGGGTGGAAGGGCCATCCCCGTCGTAACTCGAGAATATACCCCAGGTTCCCGCCGCAACTCGAGAAAAACCATGAGACTTCCCCCTCGCCGCGAGATGAGGCCCGATTCCCCTGCACTGCGTGCAGAGCAATTCCGTGTTGCACATCACACATGAAAGGAGCCTTGTTTTCCTTGATGGCACTCCAGAGAAACCCCAAGAACACTGTTTCAAGGCTAGAGGGATCCTGAGGTCACTGTAGCAACACGAAAGAGCTCCGTGGGCCAAAAATCAACTCGAGATGAGAGGTTAGTCCCTGGCTTCGACTCCAGAGGAATACCACCTTACCACAAGCACCTCAAGAGGAGGCTTCTCTCAGCTCTAGGTATGTGAGAGGGAACCTGAGTTTGCGGCCTCAAGTGGAATGGACACCGCGATGCCCTGACGCGAAATAAGGCTGGATATCCCTGCAGTGACTTGAATGCAGGCTCGTCTTGCATCTCCCAAGATGAAAGGATGTCTGAATCCCCTGTGGAGTCCACAGAGAAAGACCTAGTTCCCCACCTCATCGCGACCGGAGGCCTCACATCCTTTGAAAACTCCAGAGGTACGCGGAGATCAGTGCCTCCAAAGGAGACGATGCCTGACACCTCGTGAAACTTGATAGGAGTCCCAGGATTCTTGTGGCACGTGGAAAGGGACCCTTGGTCTCCCGCCTCAGCTGGAGAGGCGTCCCAATTGCCTTGCCAAGCCTCGAGGAGAATCCCGAGTTGTGTCTCGCAACTAGGCAAGAGTCCTGACATGGCTGAACAAATACGTGTGTGGAAGGGCCATCCCCGTCGTAACTCGAGAGTATACCCCAGGTTCCCGCCGCAACTCGAGAAAAACCATGAGACTTCCCCCTCGCCGCGAGATGAGGCCCGATTCCCCTGCACTGCGTGCAGAGCAATTCTGTGTTGCACATCACACATGAAAGGAGCCTTGATTTCCTTGATGGCACTCCAGAGAAACCCCAAGAACACTGTTTCAAGGCTAGAGGGATCCTGAGGTCACTGTAGCAACACGAAACAGCTCCGTGGGCCAAAAATCAACTTGAGATGAGAGGTTAGTCCCTGGCTTCGACTCCAGAGGAATACCACCTTACCACAAGCACCTCAAGAGGAGGCTTCTCTCAGCTCTAGGTATGTGAGAGGGACCCTGAGTTTGCGGCCTCAAGTGGAATGGACACCGCGATGCCCTGACTCGAAATAAGGCCGGATATCCCTGCAGTGACTGGAATGCAGGCTCGTCTTGCATCTCCCAAGACGAAAGGGTGTCTGAATCCCCTGTGGAGACCACAGAGAAAGACCTAGTTCCCCACCTCATCGCGACAGGAGGCCTCAAATCCTTTGAAAACTCCAGAGGTATGCGGAGATCAGTGCCTCCAAAGGAGACGATGCCTGACTCCTCGTGAAACTTGATAGGAGACCCAGGATTCCTGTGGCACGTGGAAAGGGACCCTTGGTCTCCCGTCTCAGCTGGAGAGGCGTCCCAATTGCCCTCCAAAGCCTCGAGGAGAATCCCGAGTTGTCCCTCGCAACTAGGCAGGAGTCCTGACATGGCTGAACACACACGTGTGTGGAAGTGCCATCCCCGTCGTAACTCGAGAATATACCCCAGGTTCCCGCCGCAACTCGAGAAAAAGCATGAGACTTCCCCCTCGCCGCGAGATGAGGCCCGATTCCCCTGCACTGCGTGCAGAGCAATTCCGTGTTGCACATCACACATGAAAGGAGCCTTGATTTCCTTGATGGCACTCCAGAGAAACCCCAAGAACACTGTTTCCAGGCTAGAGGGATCCTGAGGTCACTGTAGCAACACGAAAGAGCTCCGGGGACCAAGAATCAACACGAAATGAGTGGTTAGTCCCTGGCTTCGACTCCTGAGGAATACCACCTTACCACAAGCACCTCAAGAGGAGGCTTCTCTCAGCTCTAGGTATGTGAGAGGGATCCTGAGTTTTCGGCCTCAATTGGAATGGACACCGCGATGCTCTGACTCGAAATAAGGACGGATATCCCTACAGTGACTTGAATGCAGGCTCGTCTTGCATCTCCCAAGAAGAAAGGATGTCTGAATCCCCTCTGGAGACCACAGAGAAAGACCAAGTTCCCCACCTCATCGCGACCGGAGGCCTCACATCCTTTGAAAACTCCAGAGGTACGCGGAGATCAGTGGCTCCAAAGGAGACGATGCCTGACGCCTCGTGAAACTTGATAGGAGTCCCAGGATTCTTGTGGCATGTGGAAAGGGACCCTTGGTCTCCCGCCTCAGCTGGAGAGGCGTTCCAATTGCCCTGCCAAGCCTCGAGGAGAATCCCGAGTTGTTCCTCGCAACTAGGCAGGAGTCCTGACGTGGCTGAACAAACACGTGGGTGGAAGGGCCATCCCCGTCGTAACTCGAGAATATACCCCAGGTTTCCGCCGCAACTCGAGAAAAACCATGAGACTTCCCCCTCGATGCGAGATGAGGCCCGATTCCCCTGTACTGCGTGCAGAGCAATTCCGTCTTGCACATCACACATGAAAGGAGCCTTGATTTCCTTGATGGCACTCCAGAGAAACCCCAAGAACACTGTTTCAAGGCTAGAGGGATCCTGAGGTCACTGTAGAAACACGAAAGAACTCTGTGGACCAAAAATCAACTCGAAAAGAGAGGTTAGTCCCTGGATTCTTCTCCAGAGGAATACCACCTTACCACAAGCACCTCAAGAGGAGGCTTCTCTCAGCTCTAGGTATGTGAGAGGGACCCTGAGTTTGCGGCCTCAAGTGGAATGGACACCGCGATGCCCTGACTCGAAATAAGGCCGGATATCCCTGCAGTGACTTCAATGCAGGCTCGTCTTGCATCTCCCAGGATGAAAGGTTGTCTGAATCCCCTGTGGAAAGCACAGAGAAAGACTTAGTTCCCACCTCATCGCGACCGATAGCCTCACATCCTTTGAAAACTCCAGAGGTACGCGGAGATCAGTGCCTCCAAAGGAGACGATGCCTGACTCCTCGTGAAACTTGATAGGAGTCCCAGGATTCCTGTGGCACTTGGAAAGGGACACTTGGTCTCCCGCCTCAGCTGGAGAGGCGTCCCAATTGCCCTGCCAAGCCTCGAGGAGAATCCAGAGTTGTCCCTCGCAACTAGGCAGGAGTCCTGACGTCGCTGAAGAAACACGTGGGTGGAAGGGCCATCCCCGTCGTAGCTCGAGAATATACCCCAGGTTCCCGCCGCAACTCGAGAAAAACCATGAGACTTCCCCCTCGCCACGAGATGAGGCCCGATTCCCCTGCACTGCGTGCAGAGCAATTCCGTGTTGCACATCACACATGAAAGGAGCCTTGATTTCCTTGATGGCACTCCAGAGAAACCCCAAGAACACTGTTTCAAGGCTAGAGGGATCCTGAGGTCACTGTAGCAACACGAAAGAGCTCCGTGGGCCAAAAATCAACTCGAGATGAGAGGTTAGTCCCTGGCTTCGACTCCAGAGGAATACCACCTTACCACAAGCACCTCAAGAGGAGGCTTCTCTCAGCTCTAGGTATGTGAGAGGGACCCTGAGTTTGCGGCCTCAAGTGGAATGGACACCGCGATGCCCTGACGTGAAATAAGGCTGGACATCCCTGCAGTGACTTGAATGCAGGCTCGTCTTGCATCTCCCAAGATGAAAGGATGTCTGAATCCCCTGTGGAGACCACAGAGAAAGAGCTAGTTCCCCACCTCATCGCGACCGGAGGCCTCACATCCTTTGAAAACTCCAGAGGTACGCGGAGATCAGTGCCTCCAAAGGAGACGATGCCTGACTCCTCGTGAAACTTGATAGGAGTCCCAGGATTCCTGTGGCACGTGGAAAGGGACCCTTGGTCTCCCGCCTCAGCTGGAGAGGCGTCCCAATTGCCTTGCCAAGCCTCGAGGAGAATCCCGAGTTGTGTCTCGCAACTAGGCAAGAGTCCTGACGTGGCTGAACAAACACGAGTGTGGAAGGGCCATCCCCGTCGTAACTCGAGAATATACCCCAGGTTCCCGCCGCAACTCGAGAAAAACCATGAGACTTCCCCCTCGCCGCGAGATGAGGCCCGATTCCCCTGCACTGCGTGCAGAGCAATTCCGTGTTGCACATCACACATGAAAGGAGCCTTGATTTCCTTGATGGCACTCCAGAGAAACCCCAAGAACACTGTTTCAAGGCTAGAGGGATCCTGAGGTCACTGTAGCAACACGAAAGAACTCTGTGTACCAAAAATCAACTCGAAAAGAGAGGTTAGTCCCTGGATTCTTCTCCAGAGGAATACCACCTTACCACAAGCACCTCAAGAGGAGGCTTCTCTCAGCTCTAGGTATGTGAGAGGAACCCTGAGTTTGCGGCCTCAAGTGGAATGGACACCGCGATGCCCTGACTCGAAATAAGGCCGGATATCCCTGCAGTGACTTCAATGCAGGCTCGTCTTGCATCTCCCAGGACGAAAGGTTGTCTGAATCCCCTGTGGAAAGCACAGAGAAAGACTTAGTTCCCCACCTCATCGCGACCGATAGCCTCACATCCTTTGAAAACTCCAGAGGTACGCGGAGATCAGTGCCTCCAAAGGAGACGATGCCTGACTCCTCGTGAAACTTGATAGGAGTCCCAGGATTCCTGTGGCACTTGGAAAGGGACACTTGGTCTCCCGCCTCAGCTGGAGAGGCGTCCCAATTGCCCTGCCAAGCCTCGAGGAGAATCCCGAGTTGTCCCTCGCAACTAGGCAGGAGTCCTGACGTCGCTGAAGAAACACGTGGGTGGAAGGGCCATCCCCGTCGTAGCTCGAGAATATACCCCAGGTTCCCGCCGCAACTCGAGAAAAACCATGAGACTTCCCCCTCGCCACGAGATGAGGCCCGATTCCCCTGCACTGCGTGCAGAGCAATTCCGTGTTGCACATCACACATGAAAGGAGCCTTGATTTCCTTGATGGCACTCCAGAGAAACCCCAAGAACACTGTTTCAAGGCTAGAGGGATCCTGAGGTCACTGTAGCAACACGAAAGAGCTCCGTGGGCCAAAAATCAACTCGAGATGAGAGGTTAGTCCCTGGCTTCGACTCCAGAGGGATACCACCTTACCACAAGCACCTCAAGAGGAGGCTTCTCTCATCTCTAGGTATGTGAGAGGGACCCTGAGTTTGCGGCCTCAAGTGGAATGGACACCGCGATGCCCTGACGCGAAATAAGGCTGGATATCCCTGCAGTGACTTGAATGCAGGCTCGTCTAGCATCTCCCAAGATGAAAAGATGTCTGATTCCCCTGTGGAGACCACAGAGAAAGACCTAGTTCCCCACCTCATCGCGACCGGAGGCCTCACATCCTTTGAAAACTCCAGAGGTACGCGGAGATCAGTGCCTCCAAAGGAGACGATGCCTGACTCCTCGTGAAACTTGATAGGAGTCCCAGGATTCCTGTGGCACGTGGAAAGGGACCCTTGGTCTCCCGCCTCAGCTGGAGAGGCGTCCCAATTGCCTTGCCAAGCCTCGAGGAAAATCCCGAGTTGTGTCTCGCAACTAGGCAAGAGTCCTGACGTGGCTGAACAAACACGTGTGTGGAAGGGCCATCCCCGTCGTAACGCGAGAATATACCCCAGGTTCCCGCCGCAACTCGAGAAAAACCATGAGCCTTCCCCCTCGCCGCGAGATGAGGCCCGATTCCCCTGCACTGCGTGCAGAGCAATTCTGTGTTGCACATCACACATGAAAGGAGCCTTGATTTCCTTCATGGCACTCCAGAGAAACCCCAAGAACACTGTTTCAAGGCTAGAGGGATCCTGAGGTCACTGTAGCAACACGAAAGAGCTCCGTGGACCAAAAATCAACTCGAGATGAGAGGTTAGTCCCTGGCTTCAACTCCAGAGGTATACCACCTTACCACAAGCACCTCAAGAGGAGGCTTCTCTCAGCTCTAGGTATGTGAGAGGGACCCTGAGTTTGCGGCCTCAAGTGGAATGGACACCGCAATGCCCTGACTCGAAATAAGGCCGGATATCCCTGCAGGGACTGGAATGCAGGCTCGTCTTGCATCTCCCAAGACGAAAAGGTGTCTGAATCCCCTGTAGAGACCACAGAGAAAGACCTAGTTCCCCACCTCATCGCGACAGGAGGCCTCAAATCCTTTGAAAACTCCAGAGGTATGCGGAGATTAGTGCCTCCAAAGGAGACGATGCCTGACTCCTCGTGAAACTTGATAGGAGACCCAGGATTCCTGTGGCATTTGGAAAGGGACACTTGGTCTCCCGCCTCAGCTGGAGAGGCGTCCCAATTGCCCTGCCAAGCCTCGAGGAGAATCCCGAGTTGTCCCTCGCAACTAGGCAGGAGTCCTGACGTGGCTGAACACACACGTGTGTGGAAGGGCCATCCCCGTCGTAACTCGAGAATATACCCCAGGTTCCCGCCGCAACTCGAGAAAAACCATGAGACTTCCCCCTCGCCGCGAGATGAGGCCCGATTCCCCTGCACTGCGTGCAGAGCAATTCTGTGTTGCACATCACACATGAAAGGAGCCTTGATTTCCTTCATGGCACTCCAGAGAAACCCCAAGAACACTGTTTCAAGGCTAGAGGGAGCCTGAGGTCACTGTAGCAACACGAAAGAGCTCCGTGGACCAAAAATCAACTCGAGATGAGAGGTTAGTCCCTGGCTTCGACTCCAGAGGAATACCACCTTACCACAAGCACCTCAAGAGGAGGCTTCTCTCAGCTCTAGGTATGTGAGAGGGACCCTGAGTTTGCGGCCTCAAGTGGAATGGACACGGCAATGCCCTGACTCGGAATAAGGCCGGATATCCCTGCAGTGACTGGAATACAGGCTCGTCTTGCATCTCCCAAGACGAAAAGGTGTCTGAATCCCCTGTAGAGACCACAGAGAAAGACCTAGTTCCCCACCTCATCGCGACAGGAGGCCTCAAATCCTTTGAAAACTCCAGAGGTATGCGGAGATTAGTGCCTCCAAAGGAGACGATGCCTGACTCCTCGTGAAACTTGATAGGAGACCCAGGATTCCTGTGGCACTTGGAAAGGGACACTTGGTCTCCCGCCTCAGCTGAAGAGGCGTCCCAATTGCCCTGCCAAGCCTCGAGGAGAATCCCGAGTTGTCCCTCGCAACTAGGCAGGAGTCCTGACGTGGCTGAACACACACGTGTGTGGAAGGGCCATCCCCGTCGTAACTCGAGAATATACCCCAGGTTCCCGCCGCAACTCGAGAAAAACCATGAGATTTCCCCTCGCCGCGAGATGAGGCCCGATTCCCCTGCACTGCGTGCAGAGCAATTCTGTGTTGCACATCACACATGAAAGGAGCCTTGATTTCCTTCATGGCACTCCAGAGAAACCCGAAGAACACTGTTTCAAGGCTAGAGGGAGCCTGAGGTCACTGTAGCAACACGAAA
Organism: Cervus elaphus; assembly: GCF_910594005.1. NCBI lineage: Eukaryota > Metazoa > Chordata > Mammalia > Artiodactyla > Cervidae > Cervus > Cervus elaphus. The sequence goes on along the minus strand of NC_057834.1, from coordinate 5,809,825 downwards.
GAGCTCCGTGGGCCAAAAATCAACTTGAGATGAGAGGTTAGTCCCTGGCTTCGACTCCAGAGGAATACCACCTTACCACAAGCACCTCAAGAGGAGGCTTCTCTCAGCTCTAGGTATGTGAGAGGGACCCTGAGTTTGTGGCCTCAAGTGGAATGGACACCGCTATGCCCTGACTCGAAATAAGGCCGGATATCCCTGCAGTGACTTGAATGCAGGCTCGTCTTGCATCTCCCAAGAAGAAAGGATGTCTGAATCCCCTGTGGAGACCACAGAGAAACACCTAGTTCCCCACCTCATTGCGACCGGAGGCCTCACATCCTTTGAAAACTCCAGAGGTACGCGGAGATCAGTGCCTCCAAAGGAGACGATGCCTGACTCCTCGTGAAACTTGATAGGAGTCCCAGGATTCTTGTGGCACGTGGAAAGGGACCCTTGGTCTCCCGCCTCAGCTGGAGAGGCGTTCCAATTGCCCTGCCAAGCCTTGAGGAGAATCCAGAGTTGTCCCTCGCAACTAGGCAGGAGTCCTGACGTCGCTGAACAAACACGTGGGTGGAAGGGCCATCCCCGTCGTAACTCGAGAATATACCCCAGGTTCCCGCCGCAACTGGAGAAAAACCATGAGACTTCCCCCTCGATGCGAGATGAGGCCCGATACCCCTGTACTGCGTGCAGAGCAATTCCGTCTTGCACATCACACATGAAAGGAGCCTTGATTTTCTTGATGGCACTCCAGAGAAGCCCCAAGAACACTGTTTCAAGGCTAGAGGGATCCTGAGGTCACTGTAGCAACACGAAAGAACTCTGTGGACCAAAAATCAACTCGGAAAGAGAGGTTAGTCCCTGGATTCGTCTCCAGAGCAATACCACCTTACCACAAGCACCTCAAGAGGAGGCTTCTCTCAGCTCTAGGTATGTGAGAGGGACCCTGAATTTGCGGCCTCAAGTGGAATGGACACCGCGATGCCCTGACTCGAAATAAGGCCGGATATCCCTGCAGTGACTTCAATGCAGGCTCGTCTTGCATCTCCCAAGAAGAAAGGATGTCTGAAACCCCTGTGGAGACCACAGAGAAAGACCTAGTTCCCCACCTCATCGCGACAGGAGGCCTCAAATCCTTTGAAAACTCCAGAGGTATGCGGAGATCAGTGCCTCCAAAGGAGACGATGCCTGACTCCTCGTGAAACTTGATAGGAGACCCAGGATTCCTGTGGCACATGGAAAGGGACCCTTGGTCTCCCGCCTCAGCTGGAGAGGCGTCCCAATTGCCCTGCAAAGCCTCTAGGAGAATCCGGAGTTGTCCCTCGCAACTAGGCAGGAGTCCTGACATGGCTGAACACACACGTGTGTGGAAGGGCCATCCCCGTCGTAACTCGAGAATATTCCCCAGGTTCCCGCCGCAACTCGAGAAAAACCATGAGACTTCCCCCTCGCCGCGAGATGAGGCCCGATTCCCCTGCACTGCGTGCAGAGCAATTCCGTGTTGCACATCACACATGAAAGGAGCCTTGATTTCCTTGATGGCACTCCAGAGAAACCCCAAGAACACTGTTTCAAGGCTAGAGGGATCCTGAGGTCACTGTAGCAACACGAAAGAGCTCCGTGGACCAAGAATCAACTCGAGATGAGAGGTTAGTCCCTGGCTTCGACTCCAGAGGAATACCACCTTACCACAAGCACCTCAAGAGGAGGCTTCTCTCAGCTCTAGGTATGTGAGAGGGACCCTGAGTTTGCGGCCTCAAGTGGAATGGACACCGCGATGCCCTGACGCGAAATAAGGCTGGATATCCCTGCAGTGACTTGAATGCAGGCTCGTCTTGCATCTCCCAAGATGAAAGGATGTCTGAATCCCCTGTGGAGACCACAGAGAAAGACGTAGTTCCCCACCTCATCGCGACCGGAGGCCTCACATACTTTGAAAACACCAGAGGTACGCGGAGATCAGTGCCTCCAAAGGAGACAATGCCTGACTCCTCGTGAAACTTGATAGGAGTCCCAGGATTCCTGTGGCACGTGGAAAGGGACCCTTGGTCTCCCGCCTCAGCTGGAGAGGCGTCCCAATTGCCTTGCCAAGCCTCGAGGAGAATCCCGAGTTGTGTCTCGCAACTAGGCAAGAGTCCTGACGTGGCTGAACAAACACGTGTGTGGAAGGGCCATCCCCGTCGTAACTCGAGAATATACCCCAGGTTCCCGCCGCAACTCGAGAAAAACCATGAGACTTCCCCCTCGCCGCGAGATGAGGCCCGATTCCCCTGCACTGCGTGCAGAGCAATTCTGTGTTGCACATCACACATGAAAGGAGCCTTGATTTCCTTCATGGCACTCCAGAGAAACCCCAAGAACACTGTTTCAAGGCTAGAGGGATCCTGAGGTCACTGTAGCAACACGAAAGAGCTCCGTGGACCAAAAATCAACTCGAGATGAGAGGTTAGTCCCTGGCTTCGACTCCAGAGGAATACCACCTTACCACAAGCACCTCAATAGGAGGCTTCTCTCAGCTCTAGGTATGTGAGAGGGATCCTGAGTTTGCGGCCTCAAGTGGAATGGACACCGTGATGCCCTGACTCGAAATAAGGCCGGATATCCCTGCAGTGACTTCAATGCAGGCTCGTCTTGCATCTCGCAGGACGAAAGGATGTCTGAATCCCCTGTGGAAAGCACAGAGAAAGACTTAGTTCCCCACCTCATCGCGACCCATAGCCTCACATCCTTTGAAAACTCCAGAGGTATGCGGAGATCAGTGCCTCCAAAGGAGACGATGCCTGACTCCTCGTGAAACTTGATAGGAGACCCAGGATTCCTGTGGCACGTGGAAAGGGACCCTTGGTCTTCCGTCTCAGCTGGAGAGGCGTCCCAATTGCCCTGCAAAGCCTCGAGGAGAATCCCGAGTTGTCCCTCGCATCTAGGCAGGAGTCCTGACGTCGCTGAAGAAACACGTGGGTGGAAGGGCCATCCCCGTCGTAACTCGAGAATATACCCCAGGTTCCCGCCGCAACTCGAGAAAAACCATGAGACTTCCCCCTCGCCGCGAGATGAGGCCCGATTCCCCTGCACTGCGTGCAGAGCAATTCCGTGTTGCACATCACACATGAAAGGAGCCTTGATTTCCTTGATGGCACTCCAGAGAAACCCCAAGAACACTGTTTCAAGGCTAGAGGGATCCTGAGGTCACTGTAGCAACACGAAAGAGCTCCGGGGACCAAGAATCAACACGAGATGAGAGGTTAGTCCCTGGCTTCGACTCCTGAGGAATACCACCTTACCACAAGCACCTCAAGAGGAGGCTTCTCTCAGCTCTAGGTATGTGAGAGGGATCCTGAGTTTGCGGCCTCAAGTGGAATGGACACCGCGATGCCCTGACTCGAAATAAGGCCGGATATCCCTGCAGTGACTTGAATGCAGGCTCGTCTTGCATCTCCCAGGACGAAAGGATGTCTGAATCCCCTGTGGAGACCACAGAGAAAGACCTAGTTCCCCACCTCATCGCGACTAGAGGCCTCACATCCTTTGAAAACTCCAGAGGTACACGGAGATCTGTGCCTCCAAAGGAGACGATGCCTGACTCCTCGTGAAAAACTGATAGGAGTCCCAGGATTCTTGTGGCACGTGGAAAGGGACACTTGGTCTCCCGCCTCAGCTGGAGAGGCGTTCCAATTGCCCTGCCAAGCCTCGAGGAGAATCCAGAGTTGTCCCTCGCAACTAGGCAGGAGTCCTGACGTGGCTGAAGAAACACGTGGGTAGAAGGGCCATCCCCGTCGTAACTCGAGAATATACCCCAGGTTCCCGCCGCAACTCGAGAAAAACCATGAGACTTCCCCCTCGATGCGAGATGAGGCCCGACTCCCCTGTACTGCGTGCAGAGCAATTCCGTCTTGCACATCACACATGAAAGGAGCCTTGATTTCCTTGATGGCACTCCAGAGAAACCCCAAGAACACTGTTTCAAGGCTAGAGGGATCCTGAGGTCACTGTAGCAACACGAAAGAACTCTGTGGACCAAAAATCAACTCGAAAAGAGAGGTTAGTCCCTGGATTCGTCTCCAGAGGAATACCACCTTACCACAAGCACCTCAAGAGGAGGCTTCTCTCAGCTCTAGGTATGTGAGAGGGACCCTGAGTTTGCGGCCTCAAGTGGAATGGACACCGCGATGCCCTGACTCGAAATAAGGCCGGATATCCCTGCAGTGACTTCAATGCAGGCTCGTCTAGCATCTCCCAGTACGAAAGGATGTCTGAATCCCCTGTGGAAAGCACAGAGAAAGACTTAGTTCCCCACCTCATCGCGACCGATAGCCTCACATCCTTTGAAAACTCCAGAGGGACGCGGAGATCAGTGCCTCCAAAGGAGACGATGCCTGACTCCTCGTGAAACTTGATAGGAGTCCCAGGATTCCTGTGGCACTTGGAAAGGGACACTTGGTCTCCCGCCTCAGCTGGAGAGGCGTCCCAATTGCCCTGCCAAGCCTCGAGGAGAATCCAGAGTTGTCCCTCGCAACTAGGCAGGAGTCCTGACGTCGCTGAAGAAACACGTGGGTGGAAGGGCCATCCCCGTCGTAACTCGAGAATATACCCCAGGTTCCCGCCGCAACTCGAGAAAAACCATGAGACTTCCCCCTCGCCACGAGATGAGGCCCGATTCCCCTGCACTGCGTGCAGAGCAATTCCGTGTTGCACATCACACATGAATGGAGCCTTGATTTCCTTGATGGCACTCCAGAGAAGCCCCAAGAACACTGTTTCAAAGCTAGAGGGATCCTGAGGTCACTGTAGCAACACGAAAGAGCTCCGTGGGCCAAAAATCAACTCGAGATGAGAGGTTAGTCCCTGGCTTCGACTCCAGAGGAATACCACCTTACCACAAGCACCTCAAGAGGAGGCTTCTCTCAGCTCTAGGTATGTGAGAGGGACCCTGAGTTTGCGGCCTCAAGTGGAATGGACACCGCGATGCCCTGACGCGAAATAAGGCTGGATATCCCTGCAGTGACTTGAATGCAGGCTCGTCTTGCATCTCCCAAGAAGAAAGGATGTCTGAATCCCCTGTGGAGACCACAGAGAAACACCTATTTCCCCACCTCATCGCGACCGGAGGCCTCACATCCTTTGAAAACTCCAGAGGTACGCGGAGATCAGTGCCTCCAAAGGAGACGATGCCTGACTCCTCGTGAAACTTGATAGGAGTCCCAGGATTCCTGTGGCACGTGGAAAGGGACCCTTGGTCTCCCGCCTCAGCTGGAGAGGCGTTCCAATTGCCCTGCCAAGCCTCGAGGAGAATCCCGAGTTGTCCCTCGCAACTAGGCAGGAGTCCTGACGTCGCTGAACAAACACGTGGGTGAAGGGCCATCCCCGTCGTAACTCGAGAATATACCCCAGGTTCCCGCCGCAACTCGAGAAAAACCATGAGACTTCCCCCTCGATGCGAGATGAGGCCCGATTCCCCTGTACTGCGTGCAGAGCAATTCCGTCTTGCACATCACACATGAAAGGAGCCTTGATTTCCTTGATGGCACTCCAGAGAAACCCCAAGAACACTGTTTCAAGGCTAGAGGGATCCTGAGGTCACTGTAGCAACACGAAAGAACTCTGTGGACCAAAAATCAACTCGAAAAGAGAGGTTGGTCCCTGGATTCTTCTCCAGAGGAATACCACCTTACCACAAGCACCTCAAGAGGAGGCTTCTCTCAGCTCTAGGTATGTGAGAGGGACCCTGAGTTTGCGGCCTCAAGTGGAATGGACACCGCGATGCCCTGACTCGAAATAAGGCCGGATATCCCTGCAGTGACTTCAATGCAGGCTCGTCTTGCATCTCCCAGGACGAAAGGTTGTCTGAATCCCCTGTGGAAAGCACAGAGAAAGACTTAGTTCCCCACCTCATCGCGACCGATAGCCTCACATCCTTTGAAAACTCCAGAGGTACGCGGAGATCAGTGCCTCCAAAGGAGACGATGCCTGACTCCTCGTGAAACTTGATAGGAGTCCCAGGATTCCTGTGGCACTTGGAAAGGGACACTTGGTCTCCCGCCTCAGCTGGAGAGGCGTCCCAATTGCCCTGCCAAGCCTCGAGGAGAATCCAGAGTTGTCCCTCGCAACTAGGCAGGAGTCCTAACGTCGCTGAAGAAACACGTGGGTGGAAGGGCCATCCCCGTCGTAGCTCGAGAATATACCCCAGGTTCCCGCCGCAACTCGAGAAAAACCATGAGACTTCCCCCTCGCCGCGAGATGAGGCCCGATTCCCCTGCACTGCGTGCAGAGCAATTCTGTGTTGCACATCACACATGAAAGGAGCCTTGATTTCCTTCATGGCACTCCAGAGAAACCCCAAGAACACTGTTTCAAGGCTAGAGGGAGCCTGAGGTCACTGTAGCAACACGAAAGAGCTCCGTAGGCCAAAAATCAACTTGAGATGAGAGGTTAGTCCCTGGCTTCGACTCCAGAGGAATACCACCTTACCAAAAGCACCTCAAGAGGAGGCTTCTCTCAGCTCTAGGTATGTGAGAGGGACCCTGAGTTTGCGGCCTCAAGTGTAATGGACACCGCTATGCCCTGACTCGAAATAAGGCCGGATATCCCTGCAGTGACTTGAATGCAGGCTCGTCTTGCATCTCCCAAGAAGAAAGGATGTCTGAATCCCCTGTGGAGACCACAGAGAAACACCTAGTTCCCCACCTCATTGCGACCGGAGGCCTCACATCCTTTGAAAACTCCAGAGGTACGCGGAGATCAGTGCCTCCAAAGGAGACGATGCCTGACTCCTCGTGAAACTTGATAGGAGTCCCAGGATTCTTGTGGCACGTGGAAAGGGACCCTTGGTCTCCCGCCTCAGCTGGAGAGGCGTTCCAATTGCCCTGCCAAGCCTCGAGGAGAATCCAGAGTTGTCCCTCGCAACTAGGCAGGAGTCCTGACGTCGCTGAAGAAACACGTGGGTGGAAGGGCCATCCCCGTCGTAACTCGAGAATATACCCCAGGTTCCCGCCGCAACTGGAGAAAAACCATGAGACTTCCCCCTCGATGCGAGATGAGGCCCGATACCCCTGTACTGCGTGCAGAGCAATTCCGTCTTGCACATCACACATGAAAGGAGCCTTGATTTTCTTGATGGCACTCCAGAGAAACCCCAAGAACACTGTTTCAAGGCTAGAGGGATCCTGAGGTCACTGTAGCAACACGAAAGAACTCTGTGGACCAAAAATCAACTCGAAAAGAGAGGTTAGTCCCTGGATTCGTCTCCAGAGCAATACCACCTTACCACAAGCACCTCAAGAGGAGGCTTCTCTCAGCTCTAGGTATGTGAGAGGGACCCTGAATTTGCGGCCTCAAGTGGAATGGACACCGCGATGCCCTGACTCGAAATAAGGCCGGATATCCCTGCAGTGACTTCAATGCAGGCTCGTCTTGCATCTCCCAAGAAGAAAGGATGTCTGAAACCCCTGTGGAGACCACAGAGAAAGACCTAGTTCCCCACCTCATCGCGACAGGAGGCCTCAAATCCTTTGAAAACTCCAGAGGTATGCGGAGATCAGTGCCTCCAAAGGAGACGATGCCTGACTCCTCGTGAAACTTGATAGGAGACCCAGGATTCCTGTGGCACATGGAAAGGGACCCTTGGTCTCCCGCCTCAGCTGGAGAGGCGTCCCAATTGCCCTGCAAAGCCTCTAGGAGAATCCGGAGTTGTCCCTCGCAACTAGGCAGGAGTCCTGACATGGCTGAACACACACGTGTGTGGAAGGGCCATCCCCGTCGTAACTCGAGAATATTCCCCAGGTTCCCGCCGCAACTCGAGAAAAACCATGAGACTTCCCCCTCGCCGCGAGATGAGGCCCGATTCCCCTGCACTGCGTGCAGAGCAATTCCGTGTTGCACATCACACATGAAAGGAGCCTTGATTTCCTTGATGGCACTCCAGAGAAACCCCAAGAACACTGTTTCAAGGCTAGAGGGATCCTGAGGTCACTGTAGCAACACGAAAGAGCTCCGTGGACCAAGAATCAACACGAGATGAGAGGTTAGTCCCTGGCTTCGACTCCTGAGGAATACCACCTTACCACAAGCACCTCAAGAGGAGGCTTCTCTCAGCACTAGGTATGTGAGAGGGATCCTGAGTTTGCGGCCTCAAGTGGAATGGACACCGCGATGCCCTGACTCGAAATAAGGCCGGATATCCCTGCAGTGACTTGAATGCAGGCTCGTCTTGCATCTCCCAAAAAGAAAGGATGTCTGAAACCCCTGTGGAGACCACAGAGAAAGACCTAGTTCCCCACCTCATCGCGACCGGAGGCCTCACATCCTTTGAAAACTCCAGAGGTACGCGGAGATCAGTGCCTCCAAAGGAGACGATGCCTGACTCCTCGTGAAACTTGATAGGAGTCCCAGGATTCTTGTGGCACGTGGAAATGGACCCTTGGTCTCCCGCCTCAGCTGGAGAGGCGTTCCAATTGCCCTGCCAAGCCTCGAGGAGAATCCCGAGTTGTCCCTCGCAACTAGGCAGGAGTCCTGATGTGGCTGAACAAACACGTGGGTGGAAGGGCCATCCCCGTCGTAACTCGAGAATATACCCCAGGTTCCCGCCGCAACTCGTGAAAAACCATGAGACTTCCCCCTCGATGCGAGATGAGGCCCGATTCCCCTGTACTGCGTGCAGAGCAATTCCGTCTTGCACATCACACATGAAAGGAGCCTTGATTTCCTTGATGGCACTCCAGAGAAACCCCAAGAACACTGTTTCAAGGCTAGAGGGATCCTGAGGTCACTGTAGCAACACGAAAGAACTCTGTGGACCAAAAATCAACTCGAAAAGAGAGGTTAGTCCCTGGATTCGTCTCCAGAGGAATACCACCTTACCACAAGCACCTCAAGAGGAGGCTTCTCTCAGCTCTAGGTATGTGAGAGGGACCCTGAGTTTGCGGCCTCAAGTGGAATGGACACCGCGATGCCCTGACTCGAAATAAGGCCGGATATCCCTGCAGTGACTTGAATGCAGGCTCTTCTTGCATCTCCCAGGACGAAAGGTTGTCTGAATCCCCTGTGGAAAGCACAGAGAAAGACTTAGTTCCCCACCTCATCGCGACCGATAGCCTCACATCCTTTGAAAACTCCAGAGGTACGCGGAGATCAGTGCCTCCAAAGGAGACGATGCCTGACTCCTCGTGAAACTTGATAGGAGTCCCAGGATTCCTGTGGCACTTGGAAAGGGACACTTGGTCTCCCGCCTCAGCTGGAGAGGCGTCCCAATTGCCCTGCCAAGCCTCGAGGAGAATCCAGAGTTGTCCCTCGCAACTAGGCAGGAGTCCTGACGTCGCTGAAGAAACACGTGGGTGGAAGGGCCATCCCCGTCGTAGCTCGAGAATATACCCCAGGTTCCCGCCGCAACTCGAGAAAAACCATGAGACTTCCCCCTCGCCACGAGATGAGGCCCGATTCCCCTGCACTGCGTGCAGAGCAATTCCGTGTTGCACATCACACATGAAAGGAGCCTTGATTTCCTTGATGGCACTCCAGAGAAACCCCAAGAACACTGTTTCAAGGCTAGAGGGATCCTGAGGTCACTGTAGCAACACGAAAGAGCTCCGTGGGCCAAAAATCAACTCGAGATGAGAGGTTAGTCCCTGGCTTCGACTCCAGAGGGATACCACCTTACCACAAGCACCTCAAGAGGAGGCTTCTCTCAGCTCTAGGTATGTGAGAGGGACCCTGAGTTTGCGGCCTCAAGTGGAATGGACACCGCGATGCCCTGACGCGAAATAAGGCTGGATATCCCTGCAGTGACTTGAATGCAGGCTCGTCTTGCATCTCCCAAGATGAAAGGATGTCTGAATCCCCTGTGGAGACCACAGAGAAAGACCTAGTTCCCCACCTCATCGCGACCGGAGGCCTCACATCCTTTGAAAACTCCAGAGGTACGCGGAGATCAGTGCCTCCAAAGGAGACGATGCCTGACTCCTCGTGAAACTTGATAGGAGTCCCCGGATTCCTGTGGCACGTGGAAAGGGACCCTTGGTCTCCCGCCTCAGCTGGAGAGGCGTCCCAATTGCCTTGCCAAGCCTCGAGGAGAATCCCGAGTTGTGTCTCGCAACTAGGCAAGAGTCCTGACGTGGCTGAACAAACACGAGTGTGGAAGGGCCATCCCCGTCGTAACTCGAGAATATACCCCAGGTTCCCGCCGCAACTCGAGAAAAACCATGAGACTTCCCCCTCGCCGCGAGATGAGGCCCGATTCCCCTGCACTGCGTGCAGAGCAATTCTGTGTTGCACATCACACATGAAAGGAGCCTTGATTTCCTTCATGGCACTCCAGAGAAACCCCAAGAACACTGTTTCAAGGCTAGAGGGATCCTGAGGTCACTGTAGCAACACGAAAGAGCTCCGTGGACCAAAAATCAACTCGAGATGAGAGGTTAGTCCCTGGCTTCGACTCCAGAGGAATACCACCTTACCACAAGCACCTCAAGAGGAGGCTTCTCTCAGCTCTAGGTATGTGAGAGGGACCCTGAGTTTGCGGCCTCAAGTGGAATGGACACCGCTATGCCCTGACTCGAAATAAGGCCGGATATCCCTGCAGTGACTGGAATGCAGGCTCGTCTTGCATCTCCCAAGACGAAAGGGTGTCTGAATCCCCTGTAGAGACCACAGAGAAAGACCTAGTTCCCCACCTCATCGCGACAGGAGGCCTCAAATCCTTTGAAAACTCCAGAGGTATGCGGAGATTAGTGCCTCCAAAGGAGACGATGCCTGACTCCTCGTGAAACTTGATAGGAGACCCAGGATTCCTGTGGCACTTGGAAAGGGACACTTGGTCTCCCGCCTCAGCTGGAGAGGCGTTCCAATTGTCCTGCCAAGCCTCGAGGAGAATCCCGAGTTGTCCCTCGCAACTAGGCAGGAGTCCTGACGTGGCTGAACACACACGTGTGTGGAAGGGCCATCCCCGTCGTAACTCGAGAATATACCCCAGGTTCCCGCCGCAACTCGAGAAAAACCATGAGACTTCCCCCTCGCCGCGAGATGAGGCCCGATTCCCCTGCACTGCGTGCAGAGCAATTCTGTGTTGCACATCACACATGAAAGGAGCCTTGATTTCCTTCATGGCACTCCAGAGAAACCCCAAGAACACTGTTTCAAGGCTAGAGGGAGCCTGAGGTCACTGTAGCAACACGAAAGAGCTCCGTGGGCCAAAAATCAACTTGAGATGAGAGGTTAGTCCCTGGCTTCGACTCCAGAGGAATACCACCTTACCACAAGCACCTCAAGAGGAGGCTTCTCTCAGCTCTAGGTATGTGAGAGGGACCCTCAGTTTGCGGCCTCAAGTGGAATGGACACCGCGATGCCCTGACTCGAAATAAGGCCGGATATCCCTGCAGTGACTTGAATGCAGGCTCTTCTTGCATCTCCCAGGACGAAAGGATGTCTGAATCCCCTGTGGAAAGCACAGAGAAAGACTTAGTTCCCCACCTCATCGCGACCGATAGCCTCACATCCTTTGAAAACTCCAGAGGTACGCGGAGATCAGTGCCTCCAAAGGAGACGATGCCTGACTCCTCATGAAACTTGATAGGAGTCCCAGGATTCCTGTGGCACTTGGAAAGGGACACTTGGTCTCCCGCCTCAGCTGGAGAGGCGTCCCAATTGCCCTGCCAAGCCTCGAGGAGAATCCAGAGTTGTCCCTCGCAACTAGGCAGGAGTCCTGACGTCGCTGAACAAACACGTGGGTGGAAGGGCCATCCCCGTCGTAACTCGAGAATATACCCCAGGTTCCCGCCGCAACTCGAGAAAAACCATGAGACTTCCCCCTCGCCGCGAGATGAGGCCCGATTCCCCTGCACTGCGTGCAGAGCAATTCCGTGTTGCACATCACACATGAAAGGAGCCTTGATTTCCTTGATGGCACTCCAGAGAAACCCCAAGAACACTGTTTCAAGGCTAGAGGGATCCTGAGGTCACTGTAGCAACACGAAAGAGCTCCGGGGACCAAGAATCAACTCGAGATGAGAGGTTAGTCCCTGGCTTCGACTCCAGAGGAATACCACCTTACCACAAGCACCTCAAGAGGAGGCTTCTCTCAGCTCTAGGTATGTGAGAGGGACCCTGAGTTTGCGGCCTCAAGTGGAATGGACACCGCGATGCCCTGACGCGAAATAAGGCTGGATATCCCTGCAGTGACTTGAATGCAGGCTCGTCTTGCATCTCCCAAGATGAAAGGATGTCTGAATCCCCTGTGGAGACCACAGAGAAAGACCTAGTTCCCCACCTCATCGCGACCGGAGGCCTCACATCCTTTGAAAACTCCAGAGGTATGCGGAGATCAGTGCCTCCAAAGGAAACGATGCCTGACTCCTCGTGAAACGTGATAGGAAACCCAGGATTCCTGTGGCACGTGGAAAGGGACCCTTGGTCTCCCGTCTCAGCTGGAGAGGCGTCCCAATTGCCCTGCAAAGCCTCGAGGAGAATCCCGAGTTGTCCCTCGCAACTAGGCAGGAGTCTTGACGTCGCTGAAGAAACACGTGGGTGGAAGGGCCATCCCCGTCGTAACTCGAGAATATACCCCAGGTTCCCGCCGCAACTCCAGAAAAACCATGAGACTTCCCCCTCGCCGCGAGATGAGGCCCGATTCCCCTGCACTGCGTGCAGAGCAATTCCGTGTTGCACATCACACATGAAAGGAGCCTTGATTTCCTTGATGGCACTCCAGAGAAACCCCAAGAACACTGTTTCAAGGCTAGAGGGATCCTGAGGTCACTGTAGCAACACGAAAGAGCTCCGTGGACCAAGAATCAACACGAGATGAGAGGTTAGTCCCTGGCTTCGACTCCTGAGGAATACCACCTTACCACAAGCACCTCAAGAGGAGGCTTCTCTCAGCTCTAGGTATGTGAGAGGGACCCTGAGTTTGCGGCCTCTAGTGGAATGGACACCGCGATGCCCTGACTCGAAATAAGGCCGGATATCCCTGCAGTGACTTCAATGCAGGCTCGTCTTGCATCTCCCAGGACGAAAGGATGTCTGAATCCCCTGTGGAAAGCACAGAGAAAGACTTAGTTCCCCACCTCATCGCGACCGATAGCCTCACATCCTTTGAAAACTCCAGAGGTACGCGGAGATCAGTGCCTCCAAAGGAGACGATGCCTGACTCCTCGTGAAACTTGATAGGAGTCCCAGGATTCCTGTGGCACGTGGAAAGGGACCCTTGGTCTCCCGCCTCAGCTGGAGAGGCGTCCCAATTGCCTTGCCAAGCCTCGAGGAGAATCCCGAGTTGTGTCTCGCAACTAGGCAAGAGTTCTGACGTGGCTGAACAAACACGTGTGTGGAAGGGCCATCCCCGTCGTAACTCGAGAATATACCCCAGGTTCCCGCCGCAACTCGAGAAAAACCATGAGCCTTCCCCCTCGCCGCGAGATGAGGCCCGATTCCCCTGCACTGCGTGCAGAGCAATTCTGTGTTGCACATCACACATGAAAGGAGCCTTGATTTCTTTCATGGCACTCCAGAGAAACCCCAAGAACACTGTTTCAAGGATAGAGGGATCCTGAGGTCACTGTAGCAACACGAAAGAACTCTGTGGACCAAAAATCAACTCGAGATGAGAGGTTAGTCCCTGGCTTCGACTCCAGAGGAATACCACCTTACCAGAAGCACCTCAAGAGGAGGTTTCTCTCAGCTCTAGGTATGTGAGAGGGATCCTGAGTTTGCGGCCTCAAGTGGAATTGACACCGCGATGCCCTGACTTGAAATAAGGCCGGATATCCCTGCAGTGACTTGAATGCAGGCTCGTCTTGCATCTCCCAAGACGAAAGGGTGTCTGAATCCCCTGTGGAGACCACAGAGAAAGACCTCGTTCCCCACCTCATTGCGACAGGAGGCCTCAAAATCTTTGAAATCTCCAGAGGTATGCGGAGATCAGTGCCTCCAAAGGAGACGATGCCTGACTCCTCGTGAAACTTGATAGGAGACCCAGGATTCCTGTGGCACGTGGAAAGGGACACCTGTTCTCCCGCCTCAGCTGGAGAGGCGTCCCAATTGCCCTGCAAAGCCTCAAGGAGAATCCCGAATTGTCCCTCGCAACTAGGCAGGAGTCCTGACATGGCTGAACACACACTTGTGGAAGGGCCATCCCCGTCGTAACTCGAGAATATACCCCAGGTTCCCGCCGCAACTCGAGAAAAACCATGAGACTTCCCCCTCGCCGCGAGATGAGGCCCGATTCCCCTGCACTGCGTGCAGAGCAATTCCCTGTTGCACATCACACATGAAAGGAGCCTTGATTTCCTTGATGGCACTCCAGAGAAACCCCAAGAACACTGTTTCAAGGCTAGAGGGATCCTGAGGTCACTGTAGCAACACGAAAGAGCTCCGTGGACCAAGAATCAACACGAGATGAGAGGTTAGTCCCTGGCTTCGACTCCTGAGGAATACCACCTTACCACAAGCACCTCAAGAGGAGGCTTCTCTCAGCTCTAGGTATGTGAGAGGGATCCTGAGTTTGCGGCCTCAAGTGGAATGGACACCGCGATGCCCTGACTCGAAATGAGGCCGGATATCCCTGCAGTGACTTGAATGCAGGCTCGTCTTGCATCTCCCAAGAAGAAAGGATGTCTGAATCCCCTGTGGAGACCACAGAGAAAGACCTAGTTCCCCACCTCATCGCGACCGGAGGCCTCACATCCTTTGAAAACTCCAGAGGTACGCGGAGATCAGTGCCTCCAAAGGAGACGATGCCTGACTCCTCGTGAAACTTGATAGGAGTCGCAGGATTCTTGTGGCACGTGGAAAGGGACCCTTGGTCTCCCGCCTCAGCTGGAGAGGCGTTCCAATTGCCCTGCCAAGCCTCGAGGAGAATCCCGAGTTGTCCCTCGCAACTAGGCAGGAGTCCTGACGTGGCTGAACAAACACGTGGGTGGAAGGGCCATCCCCGTCGTAACTCGAGAATATACCCCAGGTTCCCGCCGCAACTCGAGAAAAACCATGAGACTTCCCCCTCGATGCGAGATGAGGCCCGATTCCCCTGCACTGCGTGCAGAGCAATTCCGTGTTGCACATCACACATGAAAGGAGCCTTGATTTCCTTGATGGCACTCCAGAGAAACCCCAAGAACACTGTTTCAAGGCTAGAGGGATCCTGAGGTCACTGTAGCAACACGAAAGAACTCTGTGGACCAAAAATCAACTCGAAAAGGGAGGTTAGTCCCTGGATTCGTCTCCAGAGGAATACCACCTTACCACAAGCACCTCAAGAGGAGGCTTCTCTCAGCTCTAGGTATGTGAGAGGGACCCTGAGTTTGCGGCCTCAAGTGGAATGGACACCGCGATTCCCTGACTCGAAATAAGGCCGGATATCCCTGCAGTGACTTCAATGCAGGCTCGTCTTGCATCTCCCAGGACGAAAGGATGTCTGAATCCCCTGTGGAAAGCACAGAGAAAGACTTAGTTCCCCACCTCATCGCGACCGATAGCCTCACATCCTTTGTAAACTCCAGAGGTACGCGGAGATCAGTGCCTCCAAAGGAGACGATGCCTGACTCCTCGTGAAACTTGATAGGAGTCCCAGGATTCCTGTGGCACGTGGAAAGGGACACTTGGTCTCCCGCCTCAGCTGGAGAGGCGTCCCAATTGCCCTGCCAAGCCTCGAGGAGAATCCAGAGTTGTCCCTCGCAACTAGGCAGGAGTCCTGACGTCGCTGAAGAAACACGTGGGTGGAAGGGCCATCCCCATCGTAACTCGAGAATATACCCCAGGTTCCCGCCACAACTCGAGAAAAACCATGAGACTTCCCCCTCGCCGCGAGATGAGGCCCGATTCCCCTGCACTGCGTGCAGAGCAATTCCGTGTTGCACATCACACATGAAAGGAGCCTTGATTTCCTTGATGGCACTCCAGAGAAACCCCAAGAACACTGTTTCAAGGCTAGAGGGATCCTGAGGTCACTGTAGCAACACGAAAGAGCTCCGTGGACCCAAAATCAACTTGAGATGAGAGGTTAGTCCCTGGCTTCGACTCCAGAGGAATACCACCTTACCACAAGCACCTCAAGAGGAGGCTTCTCTCAGCTCTAGGTATGTGAGAGGGACCCTGAGTTTGCGGCCTCAAGTGGAATGGACACCGCTATGCCCTGACGCGAAATAAGGCTGGATATCCCTGCAGTGACTTGAATGCAGGCTCGTCTTGCATCTCCCAAGATGAAAGGATGTCTGAATCCCCTGTGGAGACCACAGAGAAGACCTAGTTCCCCACCTCATCGCGACCGGAGGCCTCACATCCTTTGAAAACTCCAGAGGTACGCGGAGATCAGTGCCTCCAAAGGAGACGATGCCTGACTCCTCGTGAAACTTGATAGGAGACCCAGGATTCCTGTGGCACGTGGAAAGGGACCCTTGGTCTCCCGCCTCAGCTGGAGAGGCGTCCCAATTGCCTTGCCAAGCCTCGAGGAGAATCCCGAGTTGTGTCTCGCAACTAGGCAAGAGTCCTGACGTGGCTGAACAAACACGTGTGTGGAAGGGCCATCCCCGTCGTAACTCGAGAATATACCCCAGGTTCCCGCCGCAACTCGAGAAAAACCATGAGACGTCCCCCTCGCCGCGAGATGAGGCCCGATTCCCCTGCACTGCGTGCAGAGCAATTCTGTGTTGCACATCACACATGAAAGGAGCCTTGATTTCCTTCATGGCACTCCAGAGAAACCCCAAGAACACTGTTTCAAGGCTAGAGGGATCCTGAGGTTACTGTAGCAACACGAAAGAGCTCCGTGGACCAAAAATCAACTCGAGATGAGAGGTTAGTCCCTGGCTTCGACTCTAGAGGAATACCACCTTACCACAAGC
Source organism: Cervus elaphus (assembly GCF_910594005.1). NCBI lineage: Eukaryota > Metazoa > Chordata > Mammalia > Artiodactyla > Cervidae > Cervus > Cervus elaphus. Next base: position 5,793,029 of record NC_057834.1, on the reverse strand, counting down.
ACCTCAAGAGGAGGCTTCTCTCAGCTCTAGGTTTGTGAGAGGGACCCTGAGTTTGGGGCCTCAAGTGGAATGGACACCGCGATGCCCTGACTCGAAATAAGGCCGGATATCCCTGCAGTGACTGGAATGCAGGATCGTCTTGCATCTCCCAAGACGAAAGGGTGTCTGAATCCCCTGTGGAGACCACAGAGAAAGACCTAGTTCCCCACCTCATCGCGACAGGAGGCCTCAAATCCTTTGAAAACTCCAGAGGTATGCGTAGATCAGTGCCTCCAAAGGAGACGATGCCTGACTCCTCATGAAACTTGATAGGAGACCCAGGATTCCTGTGGCACGTGGAAAGGGACCCTTGGTCTCCCGTCTCAGCTGGAGAGGCGTCCCAATTGCCCTGCAAAGCCTCGAGGAGAATACCGAGTTGTCCCTCGCAACTAGGCAGGAGTCCTGACATGGCTGAACACACACGTGTGTGGAAGGGCCATCCCCGTCGTAACTCGAGAATATACCCCAGGTTCCCGCCGCAACTCGAGAAAAACCATGAGACTTCCCCCTCGCCGCGAGATGAGGCCCGATTCCCCTGCACTGCGTGCAGAGCAATTCCGTGCTGCACATCACACATGAAAGGAGCCTTGATTTCCTTGATGGCACTCCAGAGAAACCCCAAGAACACTGTTTCAAGGCTAGAGGGATCCTGAGGTCACTGTAGCAACACGAAAGAGCTCCGTGGACCAAGAATCAACACGAGATGAGAGGTTAGTCCCTGGCTTCGACTCCTGAGGAATACCACCTTACCACAAGCACCTCAAGAGGAGGCTTCTCTCAGCTCTAGGTATGTGAGAGGGACCCTGAGTTTGCGGCCTCAAGTGGAATGGACACCGCGATGCCCTGACTCGAAATAAGGCCGGATATCCCTGCAGTGACTTCAATGCAGGCTCGTCTTGCATCTCCCAGGACGAAAGGATGTCTGAATCCCCTGTGGAAAGCACAGAGAAAGACTTAGTTCCCCACCTCATCGCGACGGATAGCCTCACATCCTTTGAAAACTCCAGAGGTACGCGGAGATCAGTGCCTCCAAAGGAGACGATGCCTGACTCCTCGTGAAACTTGATAGGAGTCCCAGGATTCCTGTGGCACTTGGAAAGGGACACTTGGTCTCCCGCCTCAGCTGGAGAGGCGTCCCAATTGCCCTGCAAAGCCTCGAGGAGAATCCAGAGTTGTCCCTCACAACTAGGCAGGAGTCCTGACGTCGGTGAAGAAACACGTGGGTGGAAGGGCCATCCCCATCGTCACTCGAGAATATACCCCAGGTTCCCGCCGCAACTCGAGAAAAACCATGAGACTTCCCCCTCGCCACGAGATGAGGCCCGATTCCCCTGCACTGCGTGCAGAGCAATTCCGTGTTGCACATCACACATGAAAGGAGCCTTGATTTCCTTGATGGCACTCCAGAGAAACCCCAAGAACACTGTTTCAAGGTTAGAGGGATCCTGAGGTCACTGTAGCAACACGGAAGAGCTCCGTGGGCCAAAAATCAACTCGAGATGAGAGGTTAGTCCCTGGCTTCGACTCCAGAGGAATACCACCTTACCACAAGCACCTCAAGAGGAGGCTTCTCTCAGCTCTAGGTATGTGAGAGGGACCCTGAGTTTGCGGCCTCAAGTGGAATGGACACCGCGATGCCCTGACGCGAAATAAGGCTGGATATCCCTGCAGTGACTTGAATGCAGGCTCGTCTTGCATCTCCGAAGATGAAAGGATGTCTGAATCCCCTGTGGAGACCACAGAGAAAGACCTAGTTCCCCACCTCATCGCGACCGGAGGCCTCACATCCTTTGAAAACTCCAGAGGTACGCGGAGATCAGTGCCTCCAAAGGAGACGATGCCTGACTCCTCGTGAATCTTGATAGGAGTCCCAGGATTCCTGTGGCACTGGGAAAGGGACCCTTGGTCTCCCGCCTCAGCTGGAGAGGCGTCCCAATTGCCTTGCCAAGCCTTGAGGAGAATCCCGAGTTGTGTCTCGCAACTAGGCAAGAGTCCTGACGTGGCTGAACAAACACGTGTGTGGAAGGGCCATCCCCGTCGTAACTCGAGAATATACCCCAGGTTCCCGCCGCAACTCGAGAAAAACCATGAGACGTCCCCCTCGCCGCGAGATGAGGCCCGATTCCCCTGCACTGCGTGCAGAGCAATTCTGTGTTGCACATCACACATGAAAGGAGCCTTGATTTCCTTCATGGCACTCCAGAGAAACCCCAAGAACACTGTTTCAAGGCTAGAGGGATCCTGAGGTTACTGTAGCAACACGAAAGAGCTCCGTGGACCAAAAATCAACTCGAGATGAGAGGTTAGTCCCTGGCTTCGACTCTAGAGGAATACCACCTTACCACAAGCACCTCAAGAGGAGGCTTCTCTCAGCTCTAGGTTTGTGAGAGGGACCCTGAGTTTGGGGCCTCAAGTGGAATGGACACCGCGATGCCCTGACTCGAAATAAGGCCGGATATCCCTGCAGTGACTGGAATGCAGGATCGTCTTGCATCTCCCAAGACGAAAGGGTGTCTGAATCCCCTGTGGAGACCACAGAGAAAGACCTAGTTCCCCACCTCATCGCGACAGGAGGCCTCAAATCCTTTGAAAACTCCAGAGGTATGCGTAGATCAGTGCCTCCAAAGGAGACGATGCCTGACTCCTCATGAAACTTGATAGGAGACCCAGGATTCCTGTGGCACGTGGAAAGGGACCCTTGGTCTCCCGTCTCAGCTGGAGAGGCGTCCCAATTGCCCTGCAAAGCCTCGAGGAGAATACCGAGTTGTCACTCGCAACTAGGCAGGAGTCCTGACATGGCTGAACACACACGTGTGTGGAAGGGCCATCCCCGTCGTAACTCGAGAATATACCCCAGGTTCCCGCCGCAACTCGAGAAAAACCATGAGACTTCCCCCTCGCCGCGAGATGAGGCCCGATTCCCCTGCACTGCGTGCAGAGCAATTCCGTGCTGCACATCACACATGAAAGGAGCCTTGATTTCCTTGATGGCACTCCAGAGAAACCCCAAGAACACTGTTTCAAGGCTAGAGGGATCCTGAGGTCACTGTAGCAACACGAAAGAGCTCCGTGGACCAAGAATCAACACGAGATGAGAGGTTAGTCCCTGGCTTCGACTCCTGAGGAATACCACCTTACCACAAGCACCTCAAGAGGAGGCTTCTCTCAGCTCTAGGTATGTGAGAGGGACCCTGAGTTTGCGGCCTCAAGTGGAATGGACACCGCGATGCCCTGACTCGAAATAAGGCCGGATATCCCTGCAGTGACTTCAATGCAGGCTCGTCTTGCATCTCCCAGGACGAAAGGATGTCTGAATCCCCTGTGGAAAGCACAGAGAAAGACTTAGTTCCCCACCTCATCGCGACCGATAGCCTCACATCCTTTGAAAACTCCAGAGGTACGCGGAGATCAGTGCCTCCAAAGGAGACGATGCCTGACTCCTCGTGAAACTTGATAGGAGTCCCAGGATTCCTGTGGCACTTGGAAAGGGACACTTGGTCTCCCGCCTCAGCTGGAGAGGCGTCCCAATTGCCCTGCAAAGCCTCGAGGAGAATCCAGAGTTGTCCCTCACAACTAGGCAGGAGTCCTGACGTCGGTGAAGAAACACGTGGGTGGAAGGGCCATCCCCATCGTCACTCGAGAATATACCCCAGGTTCCCGCCGCAACTCGAGAAAAACCATGAGACTTCCCCCTCGCCACGAGATGAGGCCCGATTCCCCTGCACTGCGTGCAGAGCAATTCCGTGTTGCACATCACACATGAAAGGAGCCTTGATTTCCTTGATGGCACTCCAGAGAAACCCCAAGAACACTGTTTCAAGGTTAGAGGGATCCTGAGGTCACTGTAGCAACACGGAAGAGCTCCGTGGGCCAAAAATCAACTCGAGATGAGAGGTTAGTCCCTGGCTTCGACTCCAGAGGAATACCACCTTACCACAAGCACCTCAAGAGGAGGCTTCTCTCAGCTCTAGGTATGTGAGAGGGACCCTGAGTTTGCGGCCTCAAGTGGAATGGACACCGCGATGCCCTGACGCGAAATAAGGCTGGATATCCCTGCAGTGACTTGAATGCAGGCTCGTCTTGCATCTCCGAAGATGAAAGGATGTCTGAATCCCCTGTGGAGACCACAGAGAAAGACCTAGTTCCCCACCTCATCGCGACCGGAGGCCTCACATCCTTTGAAAACTCCAGAGGTACGCGGAGATCAGTGCCTCCAAAGGAGACGATGCCTGACTCCTCGTGAATCTTGATAGGAGTCCCAGGATTCCTGTGGCACTGGGAAAGGGACCCTTGGTCTCCCGCCTCAGCTGGAGAGGCGTCCCAATTGCCTTGCCAAGCCTTGAGGAGAATCCCGAGTTGTGTCTCGCAACTAGGCAAGAGTCCTGACGTGGCTGAACAAACACGTGTGTGGAAGGGCCATCCCCGTCGTAACTCGAGAATATACCCCAGGTTCCCGCCGCAACTCGAGAAAAACCATGAGCCTTCCCCCTCGCCGCGAGATGAGGCCCGATTCCCCTGCACTGCGTGCAGAGCAATTCTGTGTTGCACATCACACATGAAAGGAGCCTTGATTTCTTTCATGGCACTCCAGAGAAACCCCAAGAACACTGTTTCAAGGCTAGAGGGATCCTGAGGTCACTGTAGCAACACGAAAGAACTCTGTGGACCAAAAATCAACTCGAGATGAGAGGTTAGTCCCTGGCTTCGACTCCAGAGGAATACCACCTTACCAGAAGCACCTCAAGAGGAGGCTTCTCTCAGCTCTAGGTATGTGAGAGGGATCCTGAGTTTGCGGCCTCAAGTGGAATTGACACCGCGATGCCCTGACTTGAAATAAGGCCGGATATCAATGCAGTGACTGGAATGCAGGCTCGTCTTGCATCTCCCAAGACGAAAGGGTGTCTGAATCCCCTGTGGAGACCACAGAGAAAGACCTCGTTCCCCACCTCATTGCGACAGGAGGCCTCAAAATCTTTGAAAACTCCAGAGGTATGCGGAGATCAGTGCCTCCAAAGGAGACGATGCCTGACTCCTCGTGAAACTTGATAGGAGACCCAGGATTCCTGTGGCACGTGGAAAGGGACACTTGGTCTCCCGCCTCAGCTGGAGAGGCGTCCCAATTGCCCTGCAAAGCCTCAAGAAGAATCCCGAGTTGTCCCTCGCAACTATGCAGGAGTCCTGACATGGCTGAACACACACGTGTGTGGAAGGGCCATCCCCGTCGTAACTCGAGAATATACCCCAGGTTCCCGCCGCAACTCGAGAAAAACCATGAGACTTCCCCCTCGCCGCGAGATGAGGCCCGATTCCCCTGCACTGCGTGCAGAGCAATTCCGTGTTGCACATCACACATGAAAGGAGCCTTGATTTCCTTGATGGCACTCCAGAGAAACCCCAAGAACACTGTTTCAAGGATAGAGGGATCCTGAGGTCACTGTAGCAACACGAAAGAGCTCCGTGGACCAAAAATCAACACGAGATGAGAGGTTAGTCCCTGGCTTCGACTCCAGAGGAATACCACCTTACCACAAGCACGTCAAGAGGAGGCTTCTCTCAGCTCTAGGTATGTGAGAGGGACCTTGAGTTTGCGGCCTCAAGTGGAATGGACACCGCGATGCCCTGACTCGAAATAAGGCAGGATATCCCTGCAGTGACTTGAATGCAGGCTGGTCTTGCATCTCCCAAGAAGAAAGGATGTCTGAATCCCCTGTGGAGACCACAGAGAAAGACCTAGTTCCCCACCTCATCGCGACAGGAGGTCTCACATCCTTTGAAAACTCCAGAGGGACGCGGAGATCAGTGCCTCCAAAGGAGACGATGCCTGACTCCTCGTGAAACTTGATAGGAGTCCCAGGATTCTTGTGGCACGTGGAAAGGGACCCTTGGTCTCCCGCCTCAGCTGGAGAGGCGTTCCAATTGCCCTGCCAAGCCTCGAGGAGAATCCCGAGTTGTCCCTCGCAACTAGGCAGGAGTCCTGACGTGGCTGAACAAACACGTGGGTGGAAGGGCCATCCCCGTTGTAACTCGAGAATATACCCCAGGTTCCCGCCGCAACTCGAGAAAAACCATGAGACTTCCCCCTCGATGCGAGATGAGGCCCGATTCCCCTGCACTGCGTGCAGAGCAATTCCGTCTTGCACATCACACATGAAAGGAGCCTTGATTTCCTTGATGGCACTCCAGAGAAACCCCAAGAACACTGTTTCAAGGCTAGAGGGATCCTGAGGTCACTGTAGCAACACGAAAGAACTCTGTGGACCAAAAATCAACTCGAAAAGGGAGGTTAGTCCCTGGATTCGTCTCCAGAGGAATACCACCTTACCACAAGCACCTCAAGAGGAGGCTTCTCTCAGCTCTAGGTATGTGAGAGGGACCCTGAGTTTGCGGCCTCAAGTGGAATGGACACCGCGATGCCCTGACTCGAAATAAGGCCGGATATCCCTGCAGTGACTGGAATGCAGGATCGTCTTGCATCTCCCAAGACGAAAGGGTGTCTGAATCCCCTGTGGAAAGCACAGAGAAAGACTTAGTTCCCCACCTCATCGCGACCGATAGCCTCACATCCTTTGAAAACTCCAGAGGTACGCGGAGATCAGTGCCTCCAAAGGAGACGATGCCTGACTCCTCGTGAAACTTGATAGGAGTCCCAGGATTCCTGTGGCACTTGGAAAGGGACACTTGGTCTCCCGCCTCAGCTGGAGAGGCGTCCCAATTGCCCTGCCAAGCCTCGAGGAGAATCCAGAGTTGTCCCTCGCAACTAGGCAGGAGTCCTGACGTCGCTGAAGAAACACGTGGGTGGAAGGGCCATCCCCATCGTAACTCGAGAATATACCCCAGGTTCCCGCCACAACTCGAGAAAAACCATGAGACTTCCCCCTCGCCGCGAGATGAGGCCCGATTCCCCTGCACTGCGTGCAGAGCAATTCCGTGTTGCACATCACACATGAAAGGAGCCTTGATTTCCTTGATGGCACTCCAGAGAAACCCCAAGAACACTGTTTCAAGGCTAGAGGGATCCTGAGGTCACTGTAGCAACACGAAAGAGCTCCGTGGACCCAAAATCAACTCGAGATGAGAGGTTAGTCCCTGGCTTCGACTCCTGAGGAATACCACCTTACCCCAAGCACCTCAAGAGGAGGCTTCTCTCAGCTCTAGGTATGTGAGAGGGATCCTGAGTTTGCGGCCTCAAGTGGAATGGACACCGCGATGCCCTGACTCGAAATAAGGCAGGATATCCCTGCAGTGACTTGAATGCAGGCTCGTCTTGCATCTCCCAAGAAGAAAGGATGTCTGAATCCCCTGTGGAGACCACAGAGAAAGACCTAGTTCCCCACCTCATCGCGACAGGAGGCCTCACATCCTTTGAAAACACCAGAGGTACGCGGAGATCAGTGCCTCCAAAGGAGACGATGCCTGACTCCTCGTGAAACTTGATAGGAGCCCCAGGATTCTTGTGGCACGTGGAAAGGGACCCTTGGTCTCCCGCCTCAGCTGGAGAGGCGTTCCAATTGCCCTGCCAAGCCTCGAGGAGAATCCCGAGTTGTCCCTCGCAACTAGGCAGGAGTCCTGACGTGGCTGAACACACACGTGGGGGGAAGGGCCATCCCCGTCGTAACTCAAGAATATACCACAGGTTCCCGCCGCAACTCGAGAAAAACCATGAGACTTCCCCCTCGCCGCGAGATGAGGCCCGATTCCCCTGCACTGCGTGCAGAGCAATTCCGTGCTGCACATCACACATGAAAGGAGCCTTGATTTCCTTCATGGCACTCCAGAGAAACCCCAAGAACACTGTTTCAAGGATAGAGGGATCCTGAGGTCACTGTAGCAACACGAAAGAGCTCCGTGGACCAAGAATCAACACGAGATGAGAGGTTAGTCCCTGGCTTCGACTCCTGAGGAATACCACCTTACCACAAGCACCTCAAGAGGAGGCTTCTCTCAGCTCTAGGTATGTGAGAGGGATCCTGAGTTTGCGGCCTCACGTGGAATGGACACCGCGATGCCCTGACTCGAAATAAGGCCGGATATCCCTGCAGTGACTTGAATGCAGGCTCGTCTTGCATCTCCCAAGAAGAAAGGATGTCTGAATCCCCCGTGGAGACCACAGAGAAAGACCTAGTTCCCCACCTCATCGCGACAGGCGGCCTCACATCCTTTGAAAACTCCAGAGGTACGCGGAGATCAGTGCCTCCAAAGGAGACGATGCCTGACTCCTCGTGAAACTTGATAGGAGTCCCAGGATTCTTGTGGCACGTGGAAAGGGACCCTTGGTCTCCCGCCTCAGCTGGAGAGGCGTCCCAATTGCCTTGCCAAGCCTCGAGGAGAATCCCGAGTTGTGTCTCGCAACTAGGCAAGTGTCCTGACGTGGCTGAACAAACACGTGTGTGGAAGGGTCATCCCCGTCGTAACTCAAGAATATACCCCAGGTTCCCGCCGCAACTCGAGAAAAACCATGAGCCTTCCCCCTCGCCGCGAGATGAGGCCCGATTCCCCTGCACTGCGTGCAGAGCAATTCTGTGTTGCACATCACACATGAAAGGAGTCTTGATTTCCTTCATGGCACTCCAGAGAAACCCCAAGATCACTGTTTCAAGGATAGAGGGATCCTGAGGTCACTGTAGCAACACGAAAGAACTCTGTGGACCAAAAATCAACTCGAAAAGAGAGGTTAGTCCCTGGATTCGTCTCCAGAGGAATACCACCTTACCACAAGCACCTCAAGAGGAGGCTTCTCTCAGCTCTAGGTATGTGAGAGGGACCCTGAGTTTGCGGCCTCAAGTGGAATGGACACCGCGATGCCCTGACTCGAAATAAGGCCGGATATCCCTGCAGTGACTTCAATGCAGGCTCGTCTTGCATCTCCCAGGACGAAAGGATGTCTGAATCCCCTGTGGAAAGCACAGAGAAAGACGTAGTTCCCCACCTCCTCGCGACCGATAGCCTCACATCCTTTGAAAACTCCAGAGGTACGCGGAGATCAGTGCCTCCAAAGGAGACGATGCCTGACTCCTCGTGAAACTTGATAGGAGTCCCAGGATTCCTGTGGCACTTGGAAAGGGACACTTGGTCTCCCGCCTCAGCTGGAGAGGCGTCCCAATTGCCCTGCAAAGCCTCGAGGAGAATCCCGAGTTGTCCCTCGCAACTAGGCAGGAGTCCTGACGTCGCTGAAGAAACACGTGGGTGGAAGGGCCATCCCCGTCGTAACTCGAGAATATACCCCAGGTTCCCGCCGCAACTCGAGAAAAACCATGAGACTTCCCCCTCGCCGCGAGATGAGGCCCAATTCCCCTGTACTGCGTGCAGAGCAATTCCGTCTTGCACATCACACATGAAAGGAGTCTTGATTTCCTTGATGGCACTCCAGAGAAACCCCAAGAACACTGTTTCAAGGATAAAGGGATCCTGAGGTCACTGTAGCAACACGAAAGAACTCTGTGGACCACAAATCAACTCGAAAAGAGAGGTTAGTCCCTGGATTCGTCTCCAGAGGAATACCACCTTACCACAAGCACCTCAAGAGGAGGCTTCTCTCAGCTCTAGGTATGTGAGAGGGACCCTGAGTTTGCGGCCTCAAGTGGAATGGACACCGCGATGCCCTGACGCAAAATAAGGCCGGATATCCCTGCAGTGACTTGAATGCAGGCGCGTCTTGCATCTCCCAAGATGAAAGGATGTCTGAATCCCCTGTGGAGACCACAGAGAAAGACCTAGTTCCCCACCTCATCGCGACCGGAGGCCTCACATCCTTTGAAAACTCCAGAGGTACGCAGAGATCAGTGCCTCCAAAGGAGACGATGCCTGACTCCTCGTGAAACTTGATAGGAGTCCCAGGATTCCTGTGGCACGTGGAAAGGGACCCTTGGTCTCCCGCCTCAGCTGGAGAGGCGTCCCAATTGCCTTGCCAAGCCTCGAGGAGACTCCCGAGTTGTGTCTCGCAACTAGGCAAGAGTCCTGACGTCGCTGAAGAAACACGTGTGTGGAAGGGCCATCCCCGTCGTAACTCGAGAATATACCCCAGGTTCCCGCCGCAACTCGAGAAAAACCATGAGACTTCCGCCTCGCCGCGAGATGAGGCCCGATTCCCCTGCACTGCGTGCAGAGCAATTCTGTGTTGCACATCACACATGAAAGGAGCCCTGATTTCCTTGATGGCACTCCAGAGAAACCCCAAGAACACTGTTTCAAGGATAGAGGGATCCTGAGGTCACTGTAGCAACACGAAAGAACTCTGTGGACCAAAAATCAACTCGAAAAGAGAGGTTAGTCCCTGGATTCGTCTCCAGAGGAATACCACCTTACCACAAGCACCTCAAGAGGAGGCTTCTCTCAGCTCTAGGTATGTGAGAGGGACCCTGAGTTTGCGGCCTCAAGTGGAATGGACACCGCGATGCCCTGACTCGAAATAAGGCCGGATATCCCTGCAGTGACTTCAATGCAGGCTCGTCTTGCATCTCCCAGGACGAAAGGATGTCTGAATCCCCTGTGGAAAGCACAGAGAAAGACTTAGTTCCCCACCTCATCGCGACCGATAGCCTCACATCCTTTGAAAACTCCAGAGGTACGCGGAGATCAGTGCCTCCAAAGGAGACGATGCCTGACTCCTCGTGAAACTTGATAGGAGTCCCAGGATTCCTGTGGCACTTGGAAAGGGACACTTGGTCTCCCGCCTCAGCTGGAGAGGCGTCCCAATTGCCCTGCCAAGCCTCGAGGAGAATCCAGAGTTGTCCCTCGCAACTAGGCAGGAGTCCTGACGTCGCTGAAGAAACACGTGGGTGGAAGGGCCATCCCCGTCGTAACTCGAGAATATACCCCAGGTTCCCGCCGCAACTCGAGAAAAACCATGAGACTTCCCCCTCGCCACAAGATGAGGCCCGATTCCCCTCCACTGCGTGCAGAGCAATTCCGTGTTGCACATCACACATGAAAGGAGCCTTGATTTCCTTGATGGCACTCCAGAGAAACCCCAAGAACACTGTTTCAAGGCTAGAGGGATCCTGAGGTCACTGTAGCAACACGAAAGAGCTCCGTGGGCCAAAAATCAACTCGAGATGAGAGGTTAGTCCCTGGCTTCGACTCCAGAGGAATACCACCTTACCACAAGCACCTCAAGAGGAGGCTTCTCTCAGCTCTAGGTATGTGAGAGGGACCCTGAGTTTGCGGCCTCAAGTGGAATGGACACCGCGATGCCCTGACGCGAAATAAGGCTGGATATCCCTGCAGTGACTTGAATGCAGGCTCGTCTTGCATCTCCCAAGATGAAAGGATGTCTGAATCCCCTGTGGAGACCACAGAGAAAGACCTAGTTCCCCACCTCATCGCGACCGGAGGCCTCACATCCTTTGAAAACTCCAGAGGTACACGGAGATCAGTGCCTCCAAAGGAGACGATGCCTGACTCCTCGTGAAACTTGATAGGAGTCCCAGGATTCCTGTGGCACGTGGAAAGGGACCCTTGGTCTCCCGCCTCAGCTGGAGAGGCGTCCCAATTGCCTTGCCAAGCCTCGAGGAGAATCCCGAGTTGTGTCTCGCAACTAGGCAAGAGTCCTGACGTGGCTGAACAAACACGTGGGTGGAAGGGCCATCCCCGTCGTAACTGGAGAATATACCCCAGGTTCCCGCCGCAACTCGAGAAAAACCATGAGACTTCCCCCTCGCCGCGAGATGAGGCCCGATTCCCCTGCACTGCGTGCAGAGCAATTCTGTGTTGCACATCACACATGAAAGGAGCCTTCATTTCCTTCATGGCACTCCAGAGAAACCCCAAGAACACTGTTTCAAGGCTAAAGGGATCCTGAGGTCACTGTAGCAACACGAAAGAGCTCCGTGGACCAAAAATCAACTCGAGATGAGAGGTTAGTCCCTGGCTTCGACTGCAGAGGAATACCACCTTACCACAAGCACCTCAAGAGGAGGCTTCTCTCAGCTCTATGTATGTGAGAGGGATCCTGAGTTTGCGGCCTCAAGTGGAATGGACACCGCGATGCCCTGACTCGAAATAAGGCCGGATATCCCTGCAGTGACTTGAATGCAGGCTCGTCTTGCATCTCCCAAAACGAAAGGGTGTCTGAATCCCCTGTGGAGACCACAGAGAAACACCTAGTTCCCCACCTCATCGCGACCGGAGGCCTCACATCCTTTGAAAACTCCAGAGGTACGCGGAGATCAGTGCCTCCAAAGGAGACGATGCCTGACTCCTCGTGAAACTTGATAGGAGTCCCAGGATTCTTGTGGCACGTGGAAAGGGACCCTTGGTCTCCCGCCTCAGCTGGAGAGGCGTTCCAATTGCCCTGCCAAGCCTCGAGGAGAATCCCGAGTTGTCCCTCGCAACTAGGCAGGAGTCCTGACGTGGCTGAACAAACACGTGGGTAGAAAGGCCATCCCCGTCGTAACTCGAGAATATACCCCAGGTTCCCGCCGCAACTCGAGAAAAACCATGAGACTTCCCCCTCGATGCGAGATGAGGCCCGATTCCCCTGTACTGCGTGCAGAGCAATTCCGTCTTGCACATCACACATGAAAGGAGCCTTGATTTCCTTGATGGCACTCCAGAGAAACCCCAAGAACACTGTTTCAAGGATAGAGGGATCCTGAGGTCACTGTAGCAACACGAAAGGACTCTGTGAACCAAAAATCAACTCGAAAAGAGAGGTTAGTCCCTGGATTCGTCTCCAGAGGAATACCACCTTACCACAAGCACCTCAAGAGGAGGCTTCTCTCAGCTCTAGGTATGTGAGAGGGACCCTGAGTTTGCGGCCTCAAGTGGAATGGACACCGCGATGCCCTGACTCGAAATAAGGCCGGATATCCCTGCAGTGACTTCAATGCAGGCTCGTCTTGCATCTCCCGGGACGAAAGGATGTCTGAATCCCCTGTGGAAAGCACAGAGAAAGACTTAGTTCCCCACCTCATCGCGACCGATAGCCTCACATCCTTTGAAAACTCCAGAGGTACGCGGAGATCAGTGCCTCCAAAGGAGACGATGCCTGACTCCTCGTGAAACTTGATAGGAGTCCCAGGATTCCTGTGGCACTTGGAAAGGGACACTTGGTCTCCCGCCTCAGCTGCAGAGGCGTCCCAATTGCCCTGCCAACCCTCGAGGAGAATCCAGAGTTGTCCCTCGCAACTAGGCAGGCGTCCTGACGTCGCTGAAGAAACACGTGGGTGGAAGGGCCATCCCCGTCGTAACTCGAGAATATACCCCAGGTTCCCGCCGCAACTCGAGAAAAACCATGAGACTTCCCCCTCGCCGCGAGATGAGGCCCGATTCCCCTGCACTGCGTGCAGAGCAATTCCGTGTTGCACATCACACATGAAAGGAGCCTTGATTTCCTTGATGGCACTCCAGAGAAACCCCAAGAACACTGTTTCAAGGCTAGAGGGATCCTGAGGTCACTGTAGCAACACGAAAGAGCTCCGTGGGCCAAAAATCAACTCGAGATGAGAGGTTAGTCCCTGGCTTCGACTCCAGAGGAATACCACCTTACCACAAGCACCTCAAGAGGAGGCTTCTCTCAGCTCTAGGTATGTGAGAGGGATCCTGAGTTTGCGGCCTCAAGTGGAATGGACACCGCGATGCCCTGACTCGAAATAAGGCCGGATATCCCTGCAGTGACTTGAATGCAGGCTCGTCTTGCATCTCCCAAGAAGAAAGGATGTCTGAATCCCCTGTGGAGACCACAGAGAAAGACCTAGTTCCCCACCTCATCGCGACCGGAGGCCTCACATCCTTTGAAAACTCCAGAGGTACGCGGCGATCAGTGCCTTCAAAGGAGACGATGCCTGACTCCTCGTGAAACTTGATAGGAGTCCCAGGATTCTTGTGGCACGTGGAAAGGGACCCTTGGTCTCCCGCCTCAGCTGGAGAGGCGTTCCAATTGCCCTGCCAAGCCTCGAGGAGAATCCCGAGTTGTCCCTCGCAACTAGGCAGGAGTCCTGACGTGGCTGAACAAACCCGTGGGTGGAAGGGCCATCCCCGTCGTAACTCGAGAATATACCCCAGGTTCCCGCCGCAACTCGAGAAAAACCATGATACTTCCCCCTCGATGCGAGATGAGGCCCGATTCCCCTGTACTGCGTGCAGAGCAATTCCGTGTTGCACATCACACATGAAAGGAGCCTTGATTTCCTTGATGGCACTCCAGAGAAACCCCAAGAACACTGTTTCAAGGCTAGAGGGATCCTGAGGTCACTGTAGCAACACGAAAGAACTCTGTGGACCAAAAATCAACTCGAAAAGAGAGGTTAGTCCCTGGATTCGTCTCCAGAGGAATACCACCTTTCCACAAGCACCTCAAGAGGAGGCTTCTCTCAGCTCTAGGTATGTGAGAGGGACCCTGAGTTTGCGTCCTCAAGTGGAATGGACACCGCGATGCCCTGACTCGAAATAAGGCCGGATATCCCTGCAGTGACTTCAATGCAGGCTCGTCTTGCATCTCCCAGGATGAAAGGATGTCTGAATCCCCTGTGGAAAGCACAGAGAAAGACTTAGTTCCCCACCTCATAGCGACCGATAGCCTCACATCCTTTGAAAACTCCAGAGGTACGCGGAGATCAGTGCCTCCAAAGGAGACGACGCCTGACTCCTCGTGAAACTTGATAGGAGTCCCAGGATTCCTGTGGCACGTGGAAAGGGACCCTTGGTCTCCCGCCTCAGCTGGAGAGGCGTCCCAATTGCCTTGCCAAGCCTCGAGGAGAATCCCGAGTTGTGTCTCGCAACTAGGCAAGAGTCCTGACGTGGCTGAACAAACACGTGTGTGGAAGGGCCATCCCCGTCGTAACTCGAGAATATACCCCAGGTTCCCGCCGCAACTCGAGAAAAACCATGAGACTTCCCCCTCGATGCGAGATGAGGCCCGATTCCCCTGCACTGCGTGCAGAGCAATTCTGTGTTGCACATCACACATGAAAGGAGCCTTGATTTCCTTCATGGCACTCCAGAGAAACACCAAGAACACTGTTTCAAGGCTAGAGGGATCCTGAGGTCACTGTAGCAACACGAAAGAGCTCCGTGGACCAAAAATCAACTCGAGATGAGAGGTTAGTCCCTGGCTTCGACTCCAGAGGAATACCACCTTACCACAAGCACCTCAAGAGGAGGCTTCTCTCAGCTCTAGGTATGTGAGAGGGATCCTGAGTTTGCGGCCTCAAGTGGAATGGACACCGCGATGCCCTGACTCGAAATAAGGCCGGATATCCCTGCAGTGACTTGAATGCAGGCTCGTCTTGCATCTCCCAAGAAGAAAGGATGTCTGAATCCCCTGTGGAGACCACAGAGAAAGACCTAGATCCCCACCTCATCGCGACCGGAGGCCTCACATCCTTTGAAAACTCCAGAGGTACGCGGAGATCAGTGCCTCCAAAGGAGACGATGCCTGACTCCTAGTGAAACTTGATAGGAGTCCCAGGATTCTTGTGGCACGTGGAAAGGGACCCTTGGTCTCCCGCCTCAGCTGGAGAGGCGTTCCAATTGCCCTGCCAAGCCTCGAGGAGAATCCAGAGTTGTCCCTCGCAACTAGGCAGGAGTCCTGACGTGGCTGAACAAACACGTGGGTGGAAGGGCCATCCCCGTCGTAACTCGAGAATATACCCCAGGTTCCCGCCGCAACTCGAGAAAAACCATGAGACTTCCCCCTCGATGCGAGATGAGGCCCGATTCCCCTGTACTGCGTGCAGAGCAATTCCGTCTTGCACATCACACATGAAAGGAGCCTTGATTTCCTTGATGGCACTCCAGAGAAACCCCAAGAACACTGTTTCAAGGATAGAGGGATCCTGAGGTCACTGTAGCAACACGAAAGAACTCTGTGGACCAAAAATCAACTCGAAAAGAGAGGTTAGTCCCTGGATTCGTCTCCAGAGGAATACCACCTTACCACAAGCACCTCAAGAGGAGGCTTCTCTCAGCTCTAGGTATGTGAGAGGGACCCTGAGTTTGCGGCCTCAAGTGGAATGGACACCGCGATGCCCTGACTCGAAATAAGGCCGGATATCCCTGCAGTGACTTCAATGCAGGCTCGTCTTGCATCTCCCAGGACGAAAGGATGTCTGAATCCCCTGTGGAAAGCACAGAGAAAGACTTAGTTCCCCACCTCATCGCGACCGATAGCCTCACATCCTTTGAAAACTCCAGAGGTACGCGGAGATCAGTGCCTCCAAAGGAGACGACGCCTGACTCCTCGTGAAACTTGATAGGAGTCCCAGGATTCCTGTGGCACTGGGAAAGGGACACTTGGTCTCCCGCCTCAGCTGGAGAGGCGTCCCAATTGCCCTGCCAAGCCTCGAGGAGAATCCAGAGTTGTCCCTCGCAACTAGGCAGGAGTCCTGACGTCGCTGAAGAAACACGTGGGTGGAAGGGCCATCCCCGTCGTAACTCGAGAATATACCCCAGGTTCCCGCCGCAACTCGAGAAAAACCATGAGACTTCCCCCTCGCCGCGAGATGAGGCCCGATTCCCCTGCACTGCGTGCAGAGCAATTCCGTGTTGCACATCACACATGAAAGGAGCCTTGATTTCCTTCATGGCACTCCAGAGAAACCCCAAGAACACTGTTTCAAGGCTAGAGGGATCCTGAGGTCACTGTAGCAACACGAAAGAGCTCCGTGGGGCAAAAATCAACTCGAGATGAGAGGTTAGTCCCTGGCTTCGACTCCAGAGGAATACCACCTTACCACAAGCACCTCAAGAGGAGGCTTCTCTCAGCTCAAGGTATGTGAGAGGGACCCTGAGTTTGCGGCCTCAAGTGGAATGGACACCGCGATGCCCTGACGCGAAATAAGGCCAGATATCCCTGCAGTGACTTGAATGCAGGCTCGTCTTGCATCTCCCAAGAAGAAAGGATGTCTGAATCCCCTGTGGAGACCACAGAGAAACACCTAGTTCCCCACCTCATCGCGACCGGAGGCCTCACATCCTTTGAAAACTCCAGAGGTACGCGGAGATCAGTGCCTCCAAAGGAGACGATGCCTGACTCCTAGTGAAACTTGATAGGAGTCCCAGGATTCTTGTGGCACGTGGAAAGGGACCCTTGGTCTCCCGCCTCAGCTGGAGAGGCGTTCCAATTGCCCTGCCAAGCCTCGAGGAGAATCCCGAGTTGTCCCTCGCGACTAGGCAGGAGTCCTGACGTGGCTGAAGAAACACGTGGGTGGAAGGGCCATCCCCGTCGTAACTCGAGAATATACCCCAGGTTCCCGCCGCAACTCGAGAAAAACCATGAGACTTCCCCCTCGATGCGAGATGAGGCCCGATTCCCCTGTACTGCGTGCAGAGCAATTCCGTCTTGCACATCACACATGAAAGGAGCCTTGATTTCCTTGATGGCACTCCAGAGAAACCCCAAGAACACTGTTTCAAGGCTAGAGGGATCCTGAGGTCACTGTAGCAACACGAAAGAACTCTGTGGACCAAAAATCAACTCGAAAAGAGAGGTTAGTCCCTGGATTCGTCTCCAGAGGAATACCACCTTACCACAAGCACCTCAAGAGGAGGCTTCTCTCAGCTCTAGGTATGTGAGAGGGACCCTGAGTTTGCGGCCTCAAGTGGAATGGACACCGCGATGCCCTGACTCGAAATAAGGCCGGATATCCCTGCAGTGACTTCAATGCAGGCTCGTCTTGCATCTCCCAGGACGAAAGGATGTCTGAATCCCCTGTGGAAAGCACAGAGAAAGACTTAGTTCCCCACCTCATCGCGACCGATAGCCTCACATCCTTTGAAAACTCCAGAGGTACGCGGAGATCAGTGCCTCCAAAGGAGACGACGCCTGACTCCTCGTGAAACTTGATAGGAGTCCCAGGATTCCTGTGGCACTTGGAAAGGGACACTTGGTCTCCCGCCTCAGCTGGAGAGGCGTCCCAATTGCCCTGCCAAGCCTCGAGGAGAATCCAGAGTTGTCCCTCGCAACTAGGCAGGAGTCCTGACGTCGCTGAAGAAACACGTGGGTGGAAGGGCCATCCCCGTCGTAACTCGAGAATATACCCCAGGTTCCCGCGGCAACTCGAGAAAAACCATGAGACTTCCCCCTCGCCGCGAGATGAGGCCCGATTCCCCTGCACTGCGTGCAGAGCAATTCCGTGTTGCACATCACACATGAAAGGAGCCTTGATTTCCTTGATGGCACTCCAGAGAAACCCCAAGAACACTGTTTCAAGGCTAGAGGGATCCTGAGGTCACTGTAGCAACACGAAAGAGCTCCGTGGGCCAAAAATCAACTCGAGATGAGAGGTTAGTCCCTGGCTTCGACTCCAGAGGAATACCACCTTACCACAAGCACCTCAAGAGGAGGCTTCTCTCAGCTCTAGGTATGTGAGAGGGACCCTGAGTTTGCGGCCTCAAGTGGAATGGACACCGCGATGCCCTGACGCGAAATAAGGCCGGATATCCCTGCAGTGACTTGAATGCAGGCTCGTCTTGCATCTCCCAAGATGAAAGGATGTCTGAATCCCCTGTGGAGACCACAGAGAAACACCTAGTTCCCCACCTCATCGCGACCGGAGGCCTCACATCCTTTGAAAACTCCAGAGGTACGCGGAGATCAGTGCCTCCAAAGGAGACGATGCCTGACTCCTAGTGAAACTTGATAGGAGTCCCAGGATTCTTGTGGCACGTGGAAAGGGACCCTTGGTCTCCCGCCTCAGCTGGAGAGGCGTTCCAATTGCCCTGCCAAGCCTCGAGGAGAATCCCGAGTTGTCCCTCGCAACTAGGCAGGAGTCCTGACGTGGCTGAAGAAACACGTGGGTGGAAGGGCCATCCCCGTCGTAACTCGAGAATATACCCCAGGTTCCCGCCGCACCTCGAGAAAAACCATGAGACTTCCCCCTCGATGCGAGATGAGGCCCGATTCCCCTGTACTGCGTGCAGAGCAATTCCGACTTGCACATCACACATGAAAGGAGCCTTGATTTCCTTGATGGCACTCCAGAGAAACCCCAAGAACACTGTTTCAAGGATAGAGGGATCCTGAGGTCACTGTAGCAACACGAAAGAACTCTGTGGACCAAAAATCAACTCGAAAAGAGAGGTTAGTCCCTGGATTCGTCTCCAGAGGAATACCACCTTACCACAAGCACCTCAAGAGGAGGCTTCTCTCACCTCTAGGTATGTGAGAGGGACCCTGAGTTTGCGGCCTCAAGTGGAATGGACACCGCGATGCCCTGACTCGAAATAAGGCCGGATATCCCTGCAGTGACTTCAATGCAGGCTCGTCTTGCATCTCCCAGGACGAAAGGATGTCTGAATCCCCTGTGGAAAGCACAGAGAAAGACTTAGTTCCCCACCTAATCGCGACCTATAGCCTCACATCCTTTGAAAACTCCAGAGGTACGCGGAGATCAGTGCCTCCAAAGGAGACGACGCCTGACTCCTCGTGAAACTTGATAGGAGTCCCAGGATTCCTGTGGCACTTGGAAAGGGACACTTGGTCTCCCGCCTCAGCTGGAGAGGCGTCCCAATTGCCCTGCCAAGCCTCGAGGAGAATCCAGAGTTGTCCCTCGCAACTAGGCAGGAGTCCTGACGTCGCTGAAGAAACACGTGGGTGGAAGGGCCATCCCCGTCGTAACTCGAGAATATACCCCAGGTTCCCGCCGCAACTCGAGAAAAACCATGAGACTTCCCCCTCGCCGCGAGATGAGGCCCGATTCCCCTGCACTGCGTGCAGAGCAATTCCGTGTTGCACATCACACATGAAAGGAGCCTTGATTTCCTTGATGGCACTCCAGAGAAACCACAAGAACACTGTTTCAAGGCTAGAGGGATCCTGAGGTCACTGTAGCAACACGAAAGAGCTCCGTGGGCCAAAAATCAACTCGAGATGAGAGGTTAGTCCCTGGCTTCGACTCCAGAGGAATACCACCTTACCACAAGCACCTCAAGAGGAGGCTTCTCTCAGCTCTAGGTATGTGAGAGGGACCCTGAGTTTGCGGCCTCAAGTGGAATGGACACCGCGATGCCCTGACGCGAAATAAGGCCGGATATCCCTGCAGTGACTTGAATGCAGGCTCGTCTTGCATCTCCCAAGATGAAAGGATGTCTGAATCCCCTGTGGAGACCACAGAGAAAGACCTAGTTCCCCACCTCATCGCGACCGGAGGCCTCACATCCTTTGAAAACTCCAGAGGGACGCGGAGATCAGTGCCTCCAAAGGAGACGATGCCTGACTCCTCGTGAAACTTGATAGGAGTCCCAGGATTCCTGTTGCACGTGGAAAGGGACCCTTGGTCTCCCGCCTCAGCTGGAGAGGCGTCCCAATTGCCTTGCCAAGCCTCGAGGAGAATCCCGAGTTGTGTCTCGCAACTAGGCAAGAGTCCTGACGTGGCTGAACAAACACGTGTGTGGAAGGGCCATCCCCGTCGTAACTCGAGAATATACCCCAGGTTCCCGCCGCAACTCGAGAAAAACCATGAGACTTCCCCCTCGCCGCGAGATGAGGCCCGATTCCCCTGCACTGCGTGCAGAGCAATTCTGTGTTGCACATCACACATGAAAGGAGCCTTGATTTCCTTCATGGCACTCCAGAGAAACCCCAAGAACACTGTTTCAAGGCTAGAGGGATCCTGAGGTCACTGTAGCAACATGAAAGAGCTCCGTGGACCAAAAATCAACTCGAGATGAGAGGTTAGTCCCTGGCTTCGACTCCAGAGGAATACCACCTTACCACAAGCACCTCAAGAGGAGGCTTCTCTCAGCTCTAGGTATGTGAGAGGGATCCTGAGTTTGCGGCCTCAAGTGGAATGGACACCGCGATGCCCTGACTCGAAATAAGGCCGGATATCCCTGCAGTGACTTGAATGCAGGCTCGTCTTGCATCTCCCAAGAAGAAAGGATGTCTGAATCCCCTGTAGAGACCACAGAGAAACACCTAGTTCCCTACCTCATCGCGACCGGAGGCCTCACATCCTTTGAAAACTCCAGAGGTACGCGGAGATCAGTGCCTCCAAAGGAGACGATGCCTGACTCCTCGTGAAACTTGATAGGAGTCCCAGGATTCTTGTGGCACGTGGAAAGGGACCCTTGGTCTCCCGCCTCAGCTGGAGAGGCGTTCCAATTGCCCTGCCAAGCCTCGAGGAGAATCCCGAGTTGTCCCTCGCAACTAGGCAGGAGTCCTGACGTGGCTGAACAAACACGTGGGTGGAAGGGCCATCCCCGTCGTAACTCGAGAATATACCCCAGGTTCCCGCCGCAACTCGAGAAAAACCATGAGACTTCCCCCTCGATGCGAGATGAGGCCCGATTCCCCTGTACTCCGTGCAGAGCAATTCCGTCTTGCACATCACACATGAAAGGAGCCTTGATTTCCTTGATGGCACTCCAGAGAAACCCCAAGAACACTGTTTCAAGGATAGAGGGATCCTGAGGTCACTGTAGCAACACGAAAGAACTCTGTGGACCAAAAATCAACTCGAAAAGAGAGGTTAGTCCCTGGATTCGTCTCCAGAGGAATACCACCTTACCACAAGCACCTCAAGAGGAGGCTTCTCTCAGCTCTAGGTATGTGAGAGGGAACCTGAGTTTGCGGCCTCAAGTGGAATGGACACCGCGATGCCCTGACTCGAAATAAGGCCGGATATCCCTGCAGTGACTTCAATGCAGGCTCGTCTTGCATCTCCCAGGACGAAAGGATGTCTGAATCCCCTGTGGAAAGCACAGAGAAAGACTTAGTTCCCCACCTCATCGCGACCGATAGCCTCACATCCTTTGAAAACTCCAGAGGTACGAGGAGATCAGTGCCTCCAAAGGAGACGATGCCTGACTCCTCGTGAAACTTGATAGGAGTCCCAGGATTCCTGTGGCACTTGGAAAGGGACACTTGGTCTCCCGCCTCAGCTGGAGAGGCGTCCCAATTGCCCTGCCAAGCCTCGAGGAGAATCCAGAGTTGTCCCTCGCAACTAGGCAGGAGTCCTGACGTCGCTGAAGAAACACGTGGGTGGAAGGGCCATCCCCGTCGTAACTCGAGAATATACCCCAGGTTCCCGCTGCAACTCGAGAAAAACCAAGAGACTTCCCCCTCGCCGCGAGATGAGGCCCGATTCCCTTGCACTGCGTGCAGAGCAATTCCGTGTTGCACATCACACATGAAAGGAGCCTTGATTTCCTTGATGGCACTCCAGAGAAACCCCAAGAACACTGTTTCAAGGCTAGAGGGATCCTGAGGTCACTGTAGCAACACGAAAGAGCTCCGTGGGCCAAAAATCAACTCGAGATGAGAGGTTAGTCCCTGGCTTCGACTCCAGAGGAATACCACCTTACCACAAGCACCTCAAGAGGAGGCTTCTCTCAGCTCTAGGTATGTGAGAGGGACCCTGAGTTTGCGGCCTCAAGTGGAATGGACACCGCGATGCCCTGACGCGAAATAAGGCTGGATATCCCTGCAGTGACTTGAATGCAGGCTCGTCTTGCATCTCCCAAGATGAAAGGATGTCTGAATCCCCTGTGGAGACCACAGAGAAAGACCTAGTTCCCCACCTCATCGCGACCGGAGGCCTCACATCCTTTGAAAACTCCAGAGGTACGCGGAGATCAGTGCCTCCAAAGGAGACGATGCCTGACTCCTCGTGAAACTTGATAGGAGTCCCAGGATTCCTGTGGCACGTGGAAAGGGACCCTTGGTCTCCCGCCTCAGCTGGAGAGGCGTCCCAATTGCCTTGCCAAGCCTCGAGGAGAATCCCGAGTTGTGTCTCGCAACTAGGCAAGAGTCCTGACGTGGCTGAACAAACACGTGTGTGGAAGGGCCATCGCCGTCGTAACTCGGGAATATACCCCAGGTTCCCGCCGCAACTCGAGAAAAACCATGAGACTTCCCCCTCGCCGCGAGATGAGGCCCGATTCTCCTGCACTGCGTGCAGAGCAATTCTGTGTTGCACATCACACATGAAAGGAGCCTTGATTTCCTTCATGGCACTCCAGAGAAACCCCAAGAACACTGTTTCAAGGCTAGAGGGATCCTGAGGTCACTGTAGCAACACGAAAGAGCTCCGTGGACCCAAAATCAACTCGAGATGAGAGGTTAGTCCCTGGCTTCGACTCCAGAGGAATACCACCTTACCACAAGCACCTCAAGAGGAGGCTTCTCTCAGCTCTACGTATGTGAGAGGGACCCTGAGTTTGCGGCCTCAAGTGGAATGGACACCGCGATGCCCTGACTCGAAATAAGGCCGGATATCCCTGCAGTGACTGGAATGCAGGCTCGTCTTGCATCTCCCAAGACGAAAGGGTGTCTGAATCCCCTGTGGAGACCACAGAGAAAGACCTAGTTCCCCACCTTATCGCGACAGGAGGACTCAAATCCTTTGAAAACTCCAGAGGTTTGCGGAGATCAGTGCCTCCAAAGGAAACGATGCCTGACTCCTCGTGAAACTTGGTAGGAGACCCAGGATTCCTGTGGCACGTGGAAAGGGACCCTTGGTCTCCCGTCTCAGCTGGAGAGGCATCCCAATTGCCCTGCAAAGCCTCGAGGAGAATCCCGAGTTGTCCCTCGCAACTAGGCAGGAGTCCTGACGTCGCTGAATAAACACGTGTGTGGAAGGGCCATCCCCGTCGTAACTCGAGAATATACCCCAGGTTCCCGCCGCAACTCGAGAAAAACCATGAGACTTCCCCCTCGCCGCGAGATGAGGCCCGATTCCCCTGCACTGCGTGCAGAGCAATTCCGTGTTGCACATCACACATGAAAGGAGCCTTGATTTCCTTCATGGCACTCCAGAGAAACCCCAAGAACACTGTTTCAAGGCTAGAGGGATCCTGAGGTCACTGTAGCAACACGAAAGAGCTCCGTGGACCAAGAATCAACACGAGATGAGAGGTTAGTCCCTGGCTTCGACTCCTGAGGAATACCACCTTACCACAAGCACCTCAAGAGGAGGCTTCTCTCAGCTCTAGGTATGTGAGAGGGATCCTGAGTTTGCGGCCTCAAGTGGAATGGACACCGCGATGCCCTGACTCGAAATAAGGCCGGATATCCCTGCAGTGACTTGAATGCAGGCTCGTCTTGCATCTCCCAAGAAGAAAGGATGTCTGAATCCCCTGTGGAGACCACAGAGAAAGACCTAGTTCCACACCTCATCGCGACCGGAGGCCTCACATCCTTTGAAAACTCCAGAGGTACGCCTAGATCAGTGCCTTCAAAGGAGACGATGCCTGACTCCTCGTGAAACTTGATAGGAGTCCCAGGATTCTTGTGGCACGTGGAAAGGGACACTTGGTCTCCCGCCTCAGCTGGAGAGGCGTTCCAATTGCCGTGCCAAGCCTCGAGGAGAATCCCGAGTTGTCCCTCGCAACTAGGCAGGAGTCCTGACGTGGCTGAACAAACACGTGGGTGGAAGGGCCATCCCCGTCGTAACTCGAGAATATACCCCAGGTTCCCGCCGCAACTCGAGAAAAACCATGAGACTTCCCCCTCGATGCGAGATGAGGCCCAATTCCCCTGTACTGCGTGCAGAGCAATTCCGTCTTGCACATCACACATGAAAGGAGCCTTGATTTCCTTGATGGCACTCCAGAGAAACCCCAAGAACACTGTTTCAAGGATAGAGGGATCCTGAGGTCACTGTAGCAACACGAAAGAACTCTGTGGACCAAAAATCAACTTGAAAAGAGAGGTTAGTCCCTGGATTCGTCTCCAGAGGAATGCCACCTTACCACAAGCACCTCAAGAGGAGGCTTCTCTCAGCTCTAGGTATGTGAGAGGGACCCTGAGTTTGCGGCCTCAAGTGGAATGGACACCGCGATGCCCTGACTCGAAATAAGGCCGGATATCCCTGCAGTGACTACATGCAGGCTCGTCTTGCATCTCCCAGGACGAAAGAATGTCTGAATCCCCTGTGGAAAGCACAGAGAAAGACTTAGTTCCCCACCTCATCGCGACCGGAGGCCTCACATCCTTTGAAAACTCCAGAGGTACGCGGAGATCAGTGCCTCCAAAGGAGACGATGCCTGACTCCTCGTGAAACTTGATAGGAGTCCCAGGATTCCTGTGGCACGTGGAAAGGGACACTTTGTCTCCCGCCTCAGCTGGAGAGGCGTCCCAATTGCCCTGCCAAGCCTCGAGGAGAATCCAGAGTTGTCCCTCGCAACTAGGCAGGAGTCCTGACGTGGTTGAACAAACACGTGGGTGGAAGGGCCATCCCCGTCGTAACTCGAGAATATACCCCAGGTTCCCGCCGCAACTCGAGAAAAACCATGAGACTTCCCCCTCGCCGCGAGATGAGGCCCGATTCCCCTGCACTGCGTGCAGAGCAATTCCATGTTGCACATCACACATGAAAGGAGCCTTGATTTCCTTGATGGCACTCCAGAGAAACCCTAAGAACACTGTTTCAAGGCTAGAGGGATCCTGAGGTCACTGTAGCAACACGAAAGAGCTCCGTGGACCAAGAATCAACACGAGATGAGAGGTTAGTACCAGGCTTCGACTCCGGAGGAATACCACCTTACCACAAGCACCTCAAGAGGAGCCTTCTCGCAGCTCTAGGTATGTGAGAGGGATCCTGAGTTTGCGGCCTCAAGTGGAATGGACACCGCGATGCCCTGACTCGAAATAAGGCCGGATATCCCTGCAGTGACTTGAATGCAGGCTCGTCTTGCATCTCCCAAGAAGAAAGGATGTCTGAATCCCCTGTGGAGACCACAGAGAAAGACCTAGTTCCCCACCTCATCGCGACCGGTGGCCTCACATCCTTTGAAAACTCCAGAGGTACGCGGAGATCAGTGCCTCCAAAGGAGACGATGCCTGACTCTTCGTGAAACTTGATAGGAGTCCCAGGATTCTTGTGGCACGTGGAAAGGTACCCTTGGTCTACCGCCTCAGCTGGAGAGGCGTTCCAATTACCCTGCCAAGCCTCGAGGAGAATCCCGAGTTGTCCCTCGCAACTAGGCAGGAGTTCTGACGTGGCTGAACAAACACGTGGGTGGAAGGGCCATCCCCGTCGTAACTCGAGAATATACCCCAGGTTCCCGCCGCAACTCGAGAAAAACCATGAGACTTCCCCCTCGATGCGAGATGAGGCCCGATTCCCCTGTACTGCGTGCAGAGCAATTCCGTCTTGCACATCACACATGAAAGGAGCCTTGATTTCCTTGATGGCACTCCAGAGAAACCCCAAGAACACTGTTTCAAGGCTAGAGGGGTCCTGAGGTCACTGTAGCAACACGAAAGAACTCTGTGGACCAAAAATCAACTCGAAAAGAGAGGTTAGTCCCTGGATTCGTCTTCAGAGGAATACCACCTTACCACAAGCACCTCAAGAGGAGGCTTCTCTCAGCTCTAGGTATGTGAGAGGGACCCTGAGTTTGCGGCCTCAAGTGGAATGGACACCGCGATGCCCTGACTCGAAATAAGGCCGGATATCCCTGCAGTGACTTCAATGCAGGCTCGTCTTGCATCTCCCAGGACGAAAGGATGTCTGAATCCCCTGTGGAAAGCACAGAGAAAGACTTAGTTCCCCACCTCATCGCGACCGATAGCCTCACATCCTTTGAAAACTCCAGAGGTACGCGGAGATCAGTGCCTCCAAAGGAGATGATGCCTGACTCCTCGTGAAACTTGATAGGAGTCCCAGGATTCCTGTGGCACTTGGAAACGGACACTTGGTCTCCCGTCTCAGATGGAGAGGCGTCCCAATTGCCCTGCCAAGACTCGAGGAGAATCCAGAGTTGTCCCTCGCAACTAGGCAGGAGTCCTGACGTCGCTGAAGAAACACGTGGGTGGAAGGGCCATCCCCGTCGTAACTCGAGAATATACCCCAGGTTCCCGCCGCAACTCGAGAAAAACCATGAGACTTCCCCCTCGCCGCGAGATGAGGCCCGATTCCCCTGCACTGCGTGCAGAGCAATTCCGTGTTGCACATCACACATGAAAGGAGGCTTGATTTCCTTGATGGCACTCCAGAGAAACCCCAAGAACACTGTTTCAAGGCTAGAGGGATCCTGAGGTCACTGTAGCAACACGAAAGAGCTCCGTGGGCCAAAAATCAACTCGAGATGAGAGGTTAGTCCCTGACTTCGACTCCAGAGGAACACCACCTTACCACAAGCACCTCAAGAGGAGGCTACACTCAGCTCTAGGTATGTGAGAGGGACCCTGAGTTTGCGGCCTCAAGTGGAATGGACACCACGATGCCCTGACGCGAAATAAGGCTGGATATCGCTGCAGTGACTTGAATGCAGGCTCGTCTTGCATCTCCCAAGATGAAAGGATGTCTGAATCCCCTGTGGAGACCACAGAGAAAGACCTAGTTCCCCACCTCATCGCGACCGGAGGCCTCACATCCTTTGAAAACTCCAGAGGTACGCGGAGATCAGTGCCTCCAAAGGAGACGATGCCTGACTCCTCGTGAAACTTGATAGGAGTCCCAGGATTCCTGTGGCACGTGGAAAGGGATCCTTGGTCTCCCGCCTCAGCTGGAGAGGCGTCCCAATTGCCTTGCCAAGCCTCGAGGAGAATCCCGAGTTGTGTCTCGCAACTAGGCAAGAGTCCTGACGTGGCTGAACAAACATGTGTGTGGAAGGGCCATCCCCGTCGTAACTCGAGAATATACACCAGGTTCCCGCCGCAACTCGAGAAAAACCATGAGACTTCCCCCTCGCCGCGAGATGAGGCCCGATTCCCCTGCACTGCGTGCAGAGCAATTCTGTGTTGCACATCACACATGAAAGGAGCCTTGATTTCCTTGATGGCACTCCAGAGAAACCCCAAGAACACTGTTTCAAGGCTAGAGGGATCCTGAGGTCACTGTAGCAACACGAAAGAGCTCCGTGGGCCAAAAATCAACTCGAGATGAGAGGTTAGTCCCTGGCTTCGACTCCTGAGGAATACCACCTTACCACAAGCACCTCAAGAGGAGGCTTCTCTCAGCTCTATGTATGTGAGAGGGACCCTGAGTTTGCGGCCTCAAGTGGAATGGACACCGCGATGCCCTGACGCGAAATAAGGCTGGATATCCCTGCAGTGAAATGAATGCAGGCTCGTCTTGCATCTCCCAAGAAGAAAGGATGTCTGAATCCCCTGTGGAGACCACAGAGAAACACCCAGTTCCCCACCTCATCGCGACCGGAGGCCTCACATCCTTTGAAAACTCCAGAGGTACGCGGAGATCAGTGCCTCCAAAGGAGACGATGCCTGACTCCTCGTGAAACTTGATAGGAGTCCCAGGATTCTTGTGGCACGTGGAAAGGGACCCTTGGTCTCCCGCCTCAGCTGGAGAGGCGTTCCAATTGCCCTGCCAAGCCTCGAGGAGAATCCCGAGTTGTCCCTCGCAACTAGGCAGGAGTCCTGACGTGGCTGAACAAACACGTGGGTGGAAGGGCCATCCCCGTCGTAACTCGAGAATATACCCCAGGTTCCCGCCGCAACTCGAGAAAAACCATGAGACTTCCCCCTCGATGGGAGATGAGGCCCGATTCCACTGTACTGCGTGCAGAGCAATTCCGTCTTGCACATCACACATGAAAGGAGCCTTGATTTCCTTGATGGCACTCCAGAGAAACCGCAAGAACACTGTTTCAAGGATAGAGGGATCCTGAGGTCACTGTAGCAACACGAAAGAACTCTGTGGACCAAAAATCAACTTGAAAAGAGAGGTTAGTCCCTGGATTCGTCTCCAGAGGAATACCACCTTACCACAAGCACCTCAAGAGGAGGCTTCTCTCAGCTCTAGGTATGTGAGAGGGACCCTGAATTTGCGGCCTCAAGTGGAATGGACACCGCGATGCCCTGACGCGAAATAAGGCTCGATATCCCTGCAGTGACTTCAATGCAGGCTCGTCTTGCATTTCCCAGGACGAAAGGATGTCTGAATCCCCTGTGGAAAGCACAGAGAAAGACTTAGTTCCCCACCTCATCGCGACCGATAGCCTCACATCCTTTGAAAACTCCAGAGGTATGCGGAGATCAGTGCCTCCAAAGGAGACGATGCCTGACTCCTCGTGAAACTTGATAGGAGTCCCTGGATTCCTGTGGCACTTGGAAAGGGACACTTGGTCTCCCGCCTCAGCTGGAGAGGCGTCCCAATTGCCCTGCCAAGCCTCGAGGAGAATCCAGAGTTGTCCCTCGCAACTAGGCAGGAGTCCTGACGTCGCTGAAGAAACACGTGGGTGGAAGGGCCATCCCCGTCGTAACTCGAGAATATACCCCAGGTTCCCGCCGCAACTCGAGAAAAACCATGAGACTTCCCCCTCGCCGCGAGATGAGGCCCGATTCCCCTGCACTGCGTGCAGAGCAATTCCGTGATGCACATCACACATGAAAGGAGCCTTGATTTCCTTGATGGCACTCCAGAGAAACCCCAAGAACACTGTTTCAAGGCTAGAGGGATCCTGAGGTCACTGTAGCAACAGG
The DNA here is from genome assembly GCF_910594005.1 of Cervus elaphus. Lineage (NCBI taxonomy): Eukaryota > Metazoa > Chordata > Mammalia > Artiodactyla > Cervidae > Cervus > Cervus elaphus. The sequence continues at coordinate 5,763,664 of NC_057834.1, read as the reverse complement.
AAAGAGCTCCGTTGGCCAAAAATCAACTCGAGATGAGAGGTTAGTCCCTGGCTTCGAATCCAGAGGAATACCACCTTACCACAAGCACCTCAAGAGGAGGCTTCTCTCAGCTCTAGGTATGTGAGAGGGACCCTGAGTTTGCGGCCTCAAGTGGAATGAACACCGCGATGCCCTGACTCGAAATAAGGCCGGATATCCCTGCAGTGACTTCAATGCAGGCTCGTCTTGCATCTCCCAAGAAGAAAGGATGTCTGAATCCCCTGTGGAGACCACAGAGAAACACCTAGTTCCCCACCTCATCGCGACCGGAGGCCTCACATCCTTTGAAAACTCCAGAGGTACGCGGAGATCAGTGCCTCCAAAGGAGACGATGCCTGACTCCTCGTGAAACTTGATAGGAGTCCCAGGATTCTTGTGGCACGTGGAAAGGGACCCTTGGTCTCCCGCCTCAGCTGGAGAGGCGTTCCAATTGCCGTGCCAAGCCTCGAGGAGAATCCCGAGTTGTCCCTCGCAACTAGGCAGGAGTCCTGACGTGGCTGAACAAACACGTGGGTGGAAGGGCCATCCCCGTCGTAACTCGAGAATATACCCCAGGTTCCCGCCGCAACTCGAGAAAAACCATGAGACTTCCCCCTCGATGCGAGATGAGGCCCGATTCCACTGTACTGCGTGCAGAGCAATTCCGTGTTGCACATCACACATGAAAGGAGCCTTGATTTCCTTGATGGCACTCCAGAGAAACCCCAAGAACACTGTTTCAAGGCTAGAGGGATCCTGAGGTCACTGTAGCAACACGAAAGAGCTCCGTGGACCAAGAATCAACACGAGATGAGAGGTTAGTCCCTGGCTTCGACTTCTGAGGAATACCACCTTACCACAAGCACCTCAAGAGGAGGCTTCTCTCAGCTCTAGGTATGTGAGAGGGATCCTGAGTTTGCAGCCTCAAGTGGAATGGACACCGCGATGCCCTGACTCGAAATAAGGCCGGATATCCCTGCAGTGACTTGAATGCAGGCTCGTCTTGCAGCTCCCAAGAAGAAAGGATGTCTGAATCCCCTGTGGAGACCACAGAGAAACACCTAGTTCCCCACCTCATCGCGACCGGAGGCCTCACATCCTTTGAAAACTCCAGAGGTACGCGGAGATCAGTGCCTCCAAAGGAGACGATGCCTGACTCCTCGTGAAACTTGATAGGAGTCCCTGGATTCCTGTGGCACTTGGAAAGGGACACTTGGTCTCCCGCCTCAGCTGGAGAGGCGTCCCAATTGCCCTGCCAAGCTTAGAGGAGAATCCAGAGTTGTCCCTCGCAACTAGGCAGGAGTCCTGACGTCGCTGAACAAACACGTGGGTGGAAGGGCCATCCCCGTCGTAACTCGAGAATATACCCCAGGTTCCCGCCGCAACTCGAGAAAAACCATGAGACTTCCCCCTCGCCGCGAGATGAGGCCCGCTTCCCCTGCACTGCGTGCAGAGCAATTCCGTGTTGCACATCACACATGAAAGGAGCCTTGATTTCCTTGATGGCACTCCAGAGAAACCCCAAGAACACTGTTTCAAGGCTAGAGGGATCCTGAGGTCACTGTAGCAACACGAAAGGGCTCCGTGGGCCAAAAATCAACACGAGATGAGAGGTTAGTCCCTGGCTTCGACTCCAGAGGAATACCACCTTACCACAAGCACCTCAAGAGGAGGCTTCTCTCAGCTCTATGTATGTGAGAGGGACCCTGAGTTTGCGGCCTCAAGTGGAATGGACACCGCGATGCCCTGACGTGAAATAAGGCTGGATATCCCTGCAGTGACTTGAATGCAGGCTCGTCTTGCATCTCCGAAGATGAAAGGATGTCTGAATCCCCTGTGGAGACCACAGAGAAAGACCTAGTTCTCCACCTTATCGCGACCGGAGGCCTCACATCCTTTGAAAACTCCAGAGGTACGCGAAGATCAGTGCCTCCAAAGGAGACGATGCCTGACTCCTCGTGAAACTTGATAGGAGTCCCAGGATTCCTGTGGCACGTGGAAAGGGACCCTTGGTCTCCCGCCTCAGCTAGAGAGGCGTCCCAATTGCCTTGCCAAGCCTCGAGGAGAATCCCGAGTTGTGTCTCGCAACTAGGGAAGAGTCCTGACGTGGCTGAACACACACGTGTGTGGAAGGGCCATCCCCGTCGTAACTCGAGAATATACCCCAGGTTCCCGCCGCAACTCGAAAAAAACCATGAGACTTCCCCCTCGCCGCGAGATGAGGCCCGATTCCCCTGCACTGCGTGCAGGGCAATTCTGTGTTGCACATCACACATGAAAGGAGCCTTGATTTCCTTGATGGCACTCCAGAGAAACCCCAAGAACACTGTTTCAAGGCTAGAGGGATCCTGAGGTCACTGTAGCAACACGAAAGAGCTCCGTGGACCAAAAATCAACTCGAGATGAGAGGTTAGTCCCTGGCTTCGAATCCAGAGGAATACCACCTTACCACAAGCACTTCAAGAGGAGGCTTCTCTCAGCTCTAGGTATGTGAGAGGGATCCTGAGTTTGCGGCCTCAAGTGGAATGGACACCGCGATGCCCTGACGCGAAATAAGGCTGGATATCCCTGCAGTGACTTGAATGCAGGCTCGTCTTGCATCTCCCAAGAAGAAAGGATGTCTGAATCCCCTGTGGAGACCACAGAGAAAGACCTAGTTCCCCACCTCATCGCGACCGGAGGCCTCACATTCTTTGAAAACTCCAGAGGTACGCGGAGATCAGTGCCTCCAAAGGAGACGATGCCTGACTCCTCGTGAAACTTGATAGGAGTCCCAGGATTCCTGTGGCACGTGGAAAGGGACCCTTGGTCTCCCGCCTCAGCTGGAGAGGCGTCCCAATTGCCTTGCCAAGCCTCGAAGAGAATCCCGAGTTGTGTCTCGCAACTAGGCAGGAGTCCTGACGTGGCTGAACAAACACGTGTGTGGAAGGGCCATCCCCGTAGTAACTCGAGAATATACCCCAGGTTCCCGCCGCAACTCGAGAAAAACCATGAGACTTCCCCCTCGCCGCGAGATGAGGCCCGATTCCCCTGCACTGCGTGCAGAGCAATTCTGTGTTGCACATCACACATGAAAGGAGCCTTGATTTCCTTCATGGCACTCCAGAGAAACCCCAAGAACACTGTTTCAAGGCTAGAGGGATCCTGAGGTCACTGCAGCAACACGAAAGAGCTCCGTGGACCAAAAATCAACTCGAGATGAGAGGTTAGTCCCTGGCTTCGACTCCAGAGGAATACAACCTTACCACAAGCACCTCAAGAGGAGGCTTCTCTCAGCTCTAGGTATGTGAGAGGGACCCTGAGATTGCGGCCTCAAGTGGAATGGACACCGCGATGCCCTGACTCGAAATAAGGCCGGATATCCCTGCAGTGACTGGAATGCAGGCTCGTCTTGCATCTCCCAAGACGAAAGGGTGTCTGAATCCCCTGTGGAGACCACAGAGAAAGACCTAGTTCCCCACCTCATCGCGACAGGAGGCCTCAAATCCTTTGAAAACTCCAGAGGTATGCGGAGATCAGTGCCTCCAAAGGAGACGATGCCTGACTCCTCGTGAAACTTGATAGGAGACCCAGGATTCCTGTGGCATGTGGAAAGGGACACTTGGTCTCCCGTCTCAGCTGGAGAGGCGTCCCAATTGCCCTGCAAAGCCTCGAGGAGAATCCCGAGTTGTCCCTCGCAACTAGGCAGGAGTCCTGACGTCGCTGAAGAAACACGTGTGTGGAAGGGCCATCCCCGTCGTAACTCGAGAATATACCCCAGGTTCCCGCCGCAACTCGAGAAAAACCATGAGACTTCCCCCTCGGCGCGAGATGAGGCCCGATTCCCCTGCACTGCGTGCAGAGCAATTCCGTGTTGCACATCACACATGAAAGGAGCCTTGATTTCCTTGATGGCACTCCAGAGAAACCCCAAGAACACTGTTTCAAGGCTAGAGGGATCCTGAGGTCACTGTAGCAACACGAAAGAGCTCCGTGGACCAAGAATCAACACGAGATGAGAGGTTAGTCCCTGGCGTCGACTCCTGAGGAATACCACCTTACCACAAGCACCTCAAGAGGAGGCTTCTCTCAGCTCTAGGTATGTGAGAGGGATCCTGAGTTTGCGGCCTCAAGTGGAATGGACACCGCGATGCCCTGACTCGACATAAGGCCGGATATGCCTGCAGTGACTTGAATGCAGGCTCGCCTTGCATCTCCCAAGAAGAAAGGATGTCTGAATCCCCTGTGGAGACCACAGAGAAACACCTAGTTCCCCACCTCATCGCGACCGCAGGCCTCACATCCTTTGAAAACTCCAGAGGTACGCGGAGATCAGTGCCTCCAAAGGAGACGATGGCTGACTCCTCGTGAAACTTGATAGGAGTCCCAGGATTCTTGTGGCACGTGGAAAGGGACCCTTGGTCTCCCGCCTCAGCTGGAGAGGCGTTCCAATTGCCTTGCCAAGCCTCGAGGAGAATCCCGAGTTGTCCCTCGCAACTAGGCAGGAGTCCTGACGTGGCTGAACAAACACGTGGGTGGAAGGGCTATCCCCGTCGTAACTCGAGAATATACCCCAGGTTCCCGCCGCAACTCGAGAAAAACCATGAGACTTCCCCCTCGGCGCGAGATGAGGCCCGATTCCCCTGCACTGCGTGCAGAGCAATTCTGTTTTGCACATCACACATGAAAGGAGCCTTGATTTCCTTGATGGCACTCCAGAGAAACCCCAAGAACACTGTTTCAAGGATAGAGGGATCCTGAGGTCACTGTAGCAACACGAAAGAGCTCCGTGGACCAAAAATCAACTCGAGATGAGAGGTTAGTCCCTGGCTTCGACTCCAGAGGAATACCACCTTACCACAAGCACCTCAAGAGGAGGCTTCTCTCAGCTCTAGGTATGTGAGAGGGACCCTGAGTTTGCGGCCTCAAGTGGAATGGACACCGCGATGCCCTGACTCGAAATAAGAACGGATATCCCTGCAGTGACTGGAATGCAGGCTCGTCTTGCATCTCCCAAGACGAAAGGGTGTCTGAATCCCCTGTTGAGACCACAGAGAGAGACCTAGTTCCCCACCTCATCGCGACAGGAGGCCTCAAATCCTTTGAAAACTCCAGAGGTATGCGGAGATCAGTGCCTCCAAAGGAGACGATGCCTGACTCCTCGTGAAACTTGATAGGAGTCCCAGGATTCTTGTGGCACGTGGAAAGGGACCCTTGGTCTCCCGCCTCAGCTGGAGAGGCGTTCCAATTGCCCTGCCAAGCCTTGAGGAGAATCCAGAGTTGTCCCTCGTAACTAGGCAGGAGTCCTGACGTGGCTGAACAAACACGTGGGTGGAAGGGCCATCCCCGTCGTAACTCGAGAATATACAACAGGTTCCCGCCGCAACTCGAGAAAAACCATGAGACTTCCCCCTCGATGCGAGATGAGGCCCGATTCCCCTGTACTGCGTGCAGAGCAATTCCGTCTTGCACATCACACATGAAAGGAGCCTTGATTTCCTTGATGGCACTCCAGAGAAACCCCAAGAACACTCTTTCAAGGATACAGGGATCCTGAGGTCACTGTAGCAACACGAAAGAACTCTGTGGACCAAAAATCTACTCGAAAAGAGAGGTTAGTCCCTGGATTCGTCTCCAGAGGAATACCACCTTACCACAAGCACCTCAAGAGGAGGCTTCTCTCAGCTCTAGGTATGTGAGAGGGACCCTGAGTTTGCGGCCTCAAGTGGAATGGACACCGCAATGCCCTGACTCGAAATAAGGCCGGATATCCCTGCAGTGACTTCAATGCAGGCTCGTCTTGCATCTCCCAGGACGAAAGGATGTCTGAATCCCCTGTGGAAAGCACAGAGAAAGACTTAGTTCCCCACCTCATCCCGACCGATAGCCTCACATCCTTTGAAAACTCCAGAGGTACGCGGAGATCAGTGCCTCCAAAGGAGACGATGCCTGACTCCTCGTGAAACTTGATAGGAGTCCCAGGATTCCTGTGGCACTTGGAAAGGGACACTTGGTCTCCCGCCTCAGCTGGAGAGGCGTCCCAATTGCCCTGCCAAGCCTCGAGGTGAATCCAGAGTTGTCCCTCGCAACTAGGCAGGAGTCCTGACGTCGCTGAAGAAACACGTGGGTGGAAGGGCCATCCCCGTCGTAACTCGAGAATATACCCCAGGTTCCCGCCGCAACTCGAGAAAAACCATGAGACTTCCCCCTCGCCGCGAGATGAGGCCCGATTCCCCTGCACTGCGTGCAGAGCAATTCCGTGTTGCACATCACACATGAAAGGAGCCTTGATTTCCTTGATGGCACTCCAGAGAAACCCCAAGAACACTGTTTCAAGGCTAGAGGGATCCTGAGGTCACTGTAGCAACACGAAAGAGCTCCGTGGGCCAAAAATCAACACGAGATGAGAGGTTAGTCCCTGGCTTCGACTCCAGAGGAATACCACCTTACCACAAGCACCTCAAGAGGAGGCTTCTCTCAGCTCTAGGTATGTGAGAGGGACCCTGAGTTTGCGGCCTCAAGTGGAATGGACACCGCGATGCCCTGACGCGAAATAAGGCTGGATATCCCTGCAGTGACTTGAATGCATGCTCGTCTTGCATCTCCCAAGATGAAAGGATGTCTGAATCCCCTGTGGAGACCACAGAGAAAGACCTAGTTCCCCACCTCATCGCGACCGGAGGCCTCACATCCTTTGAAAACTCCAGAGGTACGCGGAGATCAGTGCCTCCAAAGGAGACGATGCCTGACTCCTCGTGAAACTTGATAGGAGTCCCAGGTTTCCTGTGGCACGTGGAAAGGGAGCCTTGGTCTCCCGCCTCAGCTGGAGAGGCGTCCCAATTGCCTTGCCAAGCCTCGAGGAGAATCCCGAGTTGTGTCTCGCAACTAGGCAAGAGTCCTGACGTGGCTGAACAAACACGTGGGTGGAAGGGCCATCCCCGTCGTAACTCGAGAATATATCCCAGGTTCCCGCCGCAACTCGAGAAAAACCATGAGACTTCCCCCTCCCCGTGAGATGAGGCCCGATTCCCCTGCACTGCATGCAGAGCAATTCCGTGTTGCACATCACACATGAAAGGAGCCTTGATTTCCTTGATGGCACTCCAGAGAAACCCCAAGAACACTGTTTCAAGGCTAGAGGGATCCTGAGGTCACTGTAGCAACATGAAAGAACTCCGTGGACCAAGAATCAACTCGAGATGAGAGGTTAGTCCCTGGCTTCGACTCCTGAGCAATACCACCTTACCACAAGCACCTCAAGAGGAGGCTTCTCTCAGCTCTAGGTATGTGAGAGGGCCCCTGAGTTTGCGGCCTCAAGTGGAATGGACACCGCGATGCCCTGACTCGAAATAAGGCCGGATATCCCTGCAGTGACTTGAATGCAGGCTCGTCTTGCATCTCCCAAGAAGAAAGGATGTCTGAATTCCCTGTGGAGACCACAGAGAAAGACCAAGTTCCCCACCTCATCGCGACCGGAGGCCTCACATCCTTTGAAAACTCCAGAGGTACGCGGAGATCAGTGCCTCCAAAGGAGACGATGCCTGACTCCTCGTGAAACTTGATAGGAGTCCCAGGATTCTTGTGGCACGTGGAAAGGGACCCTTGGTCTCCCGCCTCAGCTGGAGAGGCGTTCCAATTGCCCTGCCAAGCCTCGAGGAGAATCCAGAGTTGTCCCTCACAACTAGGCAGGAGTCCTGATGTGGCTGAACAAACACGTGGGTGGAAGGGCCATCCCCGTCGTAACTCGAGAATATACCCCAGGTTCCCGCCGCAACTCGAGAAAAACCATGAGACTTCCCCCTCGATGCGAGATGAGGCCCGATTCCCCTGTACTGCGTGCAGAGCAATTCCGTCTTGCACATCACACATGAAAAGAGCCTTGATTTCCTTGATGGCACTCCAGAGAAACCCCAAGAACACTGTTTCAAGGCTAGAGGGATCCTGAGGTCACTGTAGCAACACGAAAGAACTCTGTGGACCAAAAATCAACTCGAAAGGAGAGGTTAGTCCCTGGATTCGTCTCCAGAGGAATACCACCTTACCACAAGCACCTCAAGAGGAGGCTTCTCTCAGCTCTAGGTATGTGAGAGGGACCCTGAGTTTGCGGCCTCAAGTGGAATGGACACCGCGATGCCCTGACTCGAAATAAGGCCGGATATCCCTGCAGTGACTTCAATGCAGGCTCGTCTTGCATCTCCCAGGACGAAAGGATGTCTGAATCCCCTGTGGAAAGCACAGAGAAAGACTTAGTTCCCCACCTCATCGCGACCGATAGCCTCACATCCTTTGAAAACTCCAGAGGTACGCGGAGATCAGTGCCTCCAAAGGAGACGATGCCTGACTCCTCGTGAAACTTGATAGGAGTCCCAGGATTCCTGTGGCACTTGGAAAGGGACACTTGGTCTCCCGCCTCAGCTGGAGAGGCGTCCCAATTGCCCTGCCAAGCCTCGAGGTGAATCCAGAGTTGTCCCTCGCAACTAGGCAGGAGTCCTGACGTCGCTGAAGAAACACGTGGGTGGAAGGGCCATCCCCGTCGTAACTCGAGAATATACCCCAGGTTCCCGCCGCAACTCCAGAAAAACCATGAGACTTCCCCCTCGCCGCGAGACGAGACCCGATTCCCCTGTACTGCGTGCAGAGCAATTCCGTCTTGCACATCACACATGAAAGGAGGCTTGATTTCCTTGATGGAACTCCAGAGAAACCCCAAGAACACTCTTTCAAGGATACAGGGATCCTGAGGTCACTGTAGCAACACGAAAGAACTCTGTGGACCAAAAATCTACTCGAAAAGAGAGGTTAGTCCCTGGATTCGTCTCCAGAGGAATACCACCTTACCACAAGCACCTCAAGAGGAGGCTTCTCTCAGCTCTAGGTATGTGAGAGGGACCCTGAGTTTGCGGCCTCAAGTGGAATGGACACCGCGATGCCCTGACTCGAAATAAGGCCGGATATCCCTGCAGTGACTTCAATGCAGGCTCGTCTTGCATCTCCCAGGACGAAAGGATGTCTGAATCCCCTGTGGAAAGCACAGAGAAAGACTTAGTTCCCCACCTCATCGCGACCGATAGCCTCACATCCTTTGAAAACTCCAGAGGTACGCGGAGATCAGTGCCTCCAAAGGAGACGATGCCTGACTCCTCGTGAAACTTGATAGGAGTCCCAGGATTCCTGTGGCACTTGGAAAGGGACACTTGGTCTCCCGCCTCAGCTGGAGAGGTGTCCCAATTGCCCTGCCAAGCCTCGAGGTGAATCCAGAGTTGTCCCTCGCAACTAGGCAGGAGTCCTGACGTCGCTGAAGAAACACGTGGGTGGAAGGGCCATCCCCGTCGTAACTCGAGAATATACCCCAGGTTCCCGCCGCAACTCGAGAAAAACCATGAGACTTCCCCCTCGCCGCGAGATGAGGCCCGATTCCCCTGCACTGCGTGCAGAGCAATTCCGTGTTGCACATCACACATGAAAGGAGCCTTGATTTCCTTGATGGCACTCCAGAGAAACCCCAAGAACACTGTTTCAAGGCTAGAGGGATCCTGAGGTCACTGTAGCAACACGAAAGAGCTCCGTGGGCCAAAAATCAACTCGAGATGAGAGGTTAGTCCCTGGCTTCGACTCCAGAGGAATACCACCTTACCACAAGCACCTCAAGAGGAGGCTTCTCTCAGCTCTAGGTATGTGAGAGGGACCCTGAGTTTGCGGCCTCAAGTGGAATGGACACCGCGATGCCCTGACGCGAAATAAGGCTGGATATCCCTGCAGTGACTTGAATGCAGGCTCGTCTTGCATCTCCCAAGATGAAAGGATGTCTGAATCCCCTGTGGAGACCACAGAGAAAGACCTAGTTCCCCACCTCATCGCGACCGGAGGCCTCACATCCTTTGAAAACTCCAGAGGTACGCGGAGATCAGTGCCTCCAAAGGAGACGATGCCTGACTCCTCGTGAAACTTGATAGGAGTCCCAGGTTTCCTGTGGCACGTGGAAAGGGAGCCTTGGTCTCCCGCCTCAGCTGGAGAGGCGTCCCAATTGCCTTGCCAAGCCTCGAGGAGAATCCCGAGTTGTGTCTCGCAATTAGGCAAGAGTCCTGACGTGGCTGAACAAACACGTGTGTGGAAGGGCCATCCCCGTCGTAACTCGAGAATATATCCCAGGTTCCCGCCGCAACTCGAGAAAAACCATGAGACTTCCCCCTCGCCGCGAGATGAGGCCCGATTCCCCTGTACTGCATGCAGAGCAATTCCGTGTTGCACATCACACATGAAAGGAGCCTTGATTTCCTTGATGGCACTCCAGAGAAACCCCAAGAACACTGTTTCAAGGCTAGAGGGATCCTGAGGTCACTGTAGCAACATGAAAGAACTCCATGGACCAAGAATCAACTCGAGATGAGAGGTTAGTCCCTGGCTTCGACTCCTGAGCAATACCACCTTACCACAAGCACCTCAAGAGGAGGCTTCTCTCAGCTCTAGGTATGTGAGAGGGCCCCTGAGTTTGCGGCCTCACGTGGAATGGACACCGCGATGCCCTGACTCGAAATAAGGCCTGATATCCCTGCAGTGACTTGAATGCAGGCTCGTCTTGCATCTCCCAAGAAGAAAGGATGTCTGAATTCCCTGTGGAGACCACAGAGAAAGACCTCGTTCCCCACCTCATCGCGACCGGAGGCCTCACATCCTTTGAAAACTCCAGAGGTACGCGGAGATCAGTGCCTCCAAAGGAGACGATGCCTGACTCCTCGTGAAACTTGATAGGAGTCCCAGGATTCTTGTGGCACGTGGAAAGGGACCCTTGGTCTCCCGCCTCAGCTGGAGAGGCGTTCCAATTGCCCTGCCAAGCCTCGAGGAGAATCCAGAGTTGTCCCTCGCAACTAGGCAGGAGTCCTGATGTGGCTGAACAAACACGTGGGTGGAAGGGCCATCCCCGTCGTAACTCGAGAATATACCCCAGGTTCCCGCCGCAACTCGAGAAAAACCATGAGACTTCCCCCTCGATGCGAGATGAGGCCCGATTCCCCTGTACTGCGTGCAGAGCAATTCCGTCTTGCACATCACACATGAAAAGAGCCTTGATTTCCTTGATGGCACTCCAGAGAAACCCCAAGAACACTGTTTCAAGGCTAGAGGGATCCTGAGGTCACTGTAGCAACACGAAAGAACTCTGTGGACCAAAAATCAACTCGAAAGGAGAGGTTAGTCCCTGGATTCGTCTCCAGAGGAATACCACCTTACCACAAGCACCTCAAGAGGAGGCTTCTCTCAGCTCTAGGTATGTGAGAGGGACCCTGAGTTTGCGGCCTCAAGTGGAATGGACACCGCGATGCCCTGACTCGAAATAAGGCCGGATATCCCTGCAGTGACTTCAATGCAGGCTCGTCTTGCATCTCCCAGGACGAAAGGATGTCTGAATCCCCTGTGGAAAGCACAGAGAAAGACTTAGTTCCCCACCTCATCGCGACCGATAGCCTCACATCCTTTGAAAACTCCAGAGGTACGCGGAGATCAGTGCCTCCAAAGGAGACGATGCCTGACTCCTCGTGAAACTTGATAGGAGCCCCAGGATTCCTGTGGCACTTGGAAAGGGACACTTGGTCTCCCGCCTCAGCTGGAGAGGCGTCCCAATTGCCCTGCCAAGCCTCGAGGTGAATCCAGAGTTGTCCCTCGCAACTAGGCAGGAGTCCTGACGTCGCTGAAGAAACACGTGGGTGGAAGGGCCATCCCCGTCGTAACTCGAGAATATACCCCAGGTTCCTGCCGCAACTCCAGAAAAACCATGAGACTTCCCCCTCGCCGCGAGACGAGACCCGATTCCCCTGCACTGCGTGCAGAGCAATTCTGTGTTGCACATAACACATGAAAGGAGCCTTGATTTCCTTGATGGCACTCCAGAGAAACCCCAAGAACACTGTTTCAAGGCTAGAGGGATCCTGAGGTCACTGTAGCAACACAAAAGAGCTCCGTGGACCAAAAATCAACTCGAGATGAGAGGTTAGTCCCTGGCTTCGACTCCAGAGGAATACCACCTTACCACAAGCACCTCAAGAGGAGGCTTCTCTCAGCTCTAGGTATGTGAGAGGGACCCTGAGTTTGCGGCCTCAAGTGGAATGGACACCGCGATGCCCTGACTCGAAATAAGGCCGGATATCCCTGCAGTGACTGGAATGCAGGCTCGTCTTGCATCTCCCAAGACGAAAGGGTGTCTGAATCCCCTGTGGAGACCACAGAGAAAGACCTAGTTCCCCACCTCATCGCGACAGGAGGCCTCAAATCCTTTGAAAACTCCAGAGGTATGCGGAGATCAGTGCCTCCAAAGGAGACGATGCCTGACTCCTCGTGAAACTTGATAGGAGACCCAGGATTCCTGTGGCACGTGGAAAGGGACCCTTGGTCTCCCGTCTCAGCTGGAGAGGCGTCCCAATTGCCCTGCAAACCTCGAGGAGAATCCCGGGTTGTCCCTCGCAACTAGGCAGGAGTCCTGACGTCGCTGAAGAAACACGTGGGTGGAAGGGCCATCCCCGTCGTAACTCGAGAATATACCCCAGGTTCCCGCCGCAACTCGAGAAAAACCATGAGACTTCCCCCTCGCCGCGAGATGAGGCCCGATTCCCCTGCACTGCGTGCAGAGCAATTCCGTCTTGCACATCACACATGAAAGGAGCCTTGATTTCCTTGATGGCACTCCAGAGAAACCCCAAGAACACTGTTCCAAGGCTAGAGGGATCCTGAGGTCACTGTAGCAACACGAAAGAGCTCGGTGGACCAAGAATCAACACGAGATGAGAGGTTAGTCCCTGGCTTCGACTCCTGAGGAATACCACCTTACCACAAGGACCTCAAGAGGAGGCTTCTCTCAGCTCTAGGTATGTGAGAGGGATCCTGAGTTTGCGGCCTCAAGTGGAATGGACACCGCGATGCCCTGACTCGAAATAAGGCCGGATATCCCTGCAGTGACTTGAATGCAGGCTCGTCTTGCATCTCCCAAGAAGAAAGGATGTCTGAATTCCCTGTGGAGACCACAGAGAAACACCTAGTTCCCCACCTCATCGCGACCGGAGGCCTCACATCCTTTGAAAACTCCAGAGGTACGCGGAGATCAGTGCCTCCAAAGGAGACGATGCCTGACTCCTCGTGAAACTTGATAGGAGTCCCAGGATTCTTGTGGCACGTGGAAAGGGACCCTTGGTCTCCCGCCTCAGCTGGAGAGGCGTTCCAATTGCCCTGCCAAGCCTCGAGGAGAATCCCGAGTTGTCCCTCGTAACTAGGCAGGAGTCCTGACGTGGCTGAACAAACACGTGGGTGGAAGGGCCATCCCCGTCGTAACTCGAGAATATACCCCAGGTTCCCGCCGCAACTCGAGAAAAACCATGAGACTTCCCCCTCGATGCGAGATGAGGCCCGATTCCCCTGTACTGCGTGCAGAGCAATTCCGTCTTGCACATCACACATGAAAGGAGCCTTGATTTCCTTGATGGCACTCCAGAGAATCCCCAAGAACACTGTTTCAAGGATAGAGGGATCCTGAGGTCACTGTAGCAACACGAAAGAACTCTGTGGACCAAAAATCAACTCGAAAAGAGAGGTTAGTCCCTGGATTCGTCTCCAGAGGAATACCACCTTACCACAAGCACCTCAAGAGGAGGCTTCTCTCAGCTTTAGGTATGTGAGAGGGACCCTGAGTTTGCAGCCTCAAGTGGAATGGACACTGCGATGCCCTGACTCGAAATAAGGCCGGATATCCCTGCAGTGACTTCAATGCAGGCTCGTCTTGCATCTCCCAGGACGAAAGGATGTCTGAATCCCCTGTGGAAAGCACAGAGAAAGACTTAGTTCCCCACCTCATCGCGACCGATAGCCTCACATCCTTTGAAAACTCCAGAGGTATGCGGAGACCAGTGCCTCCAAAGGAGACGATGCCTGACTCCTCGTGAAACTTGATAGGAGTCCCAGGTTTCCTGTGGCACTTGGAAAGGGACACTTGGTCTCCCGCCTCAGCTGGAGAGGCGTCCCAATTGCCCTGCCAAGCCTCGAGGAGAATCCAGAGTTGTCCCTCGCAACTAGGCAGGAGTCCTGACGTCGCTGAAGAAACACGTGGGTGGAAGGGCCATCCCCGTCGTAACTCGAGAATATACCCCAGGTTCCCGCCGCAACTCGAGAAAAACCATGAGACTTCCCCCTCGCCGCGAGATGAGGCCCGATTCCCCTGCACTGCGTGCAGAGCAATTCCGTGTTGCACATCACACATGAAAGGAACCTTGATTTCCTTGATGGCACTCCAGAGAAACCCCAAGAACACTGTTTCAAGGCTAGAGGGATCCTGAGGTCACTGTAGCAACACGAAAGAGCTCCGTGGGCCAAAAATCAACTCGAGATGAGAGGTTAGTCCCTGGCTTCGACTCCAGAGGAATACCACCTTACCACAAGCACCTCAAGAGGAGGCTTCTCTCAGCTCTAGGTATGTGAGAGGGACCCTGAGTTTGCGGCCTCAAGTGGAATGGACACCGCGATGCCCTGACGCGAAATAAGGCTGGATATCCCTGCAGTGACTTGAATGCAGGCTCGTCTTGCATTTCCCAAGATGAAAGGATGTCTGAATCCCCTGTGGAGACCACAGAGAAAGACCTAGTTCCCCACTTCATCGCGACCGCAGGTCTCACATCCTTTGAAAACTCCAGAGGTACGCGGAGATCAGTGCCTCCAAAGGAGACGATGCCTGACTCCTCGTGAAACTTGATAGGAGTCCCAGGATTCCTGTGGCACTTGGAAAGGGACACTTGGTCTCCCGCCTCAGCTGGAGAGGCGTCCCAATTGCCCTGCAAAGCCTCGAGGAGAATACCGAGTTGTTCCTCGCAACTAGGCAGGAGTCCTGACATGGCTGAACACACACGTGTGTGGAAGGGCCATCCCCGTCGTAACTCGAGAATATACCCCAGGTTCCCGCCGCAACTCGAGAAAAACCATGAGACTTCCCCCTCGCCGCGAGATGAGGCCCGATTCCCCTGCACTGCGTGCAGAGCAATTCCGTGCTGCACATCACACATGAAAGGAGCCTTGATTTCCTTCATGGCACTCCAGAGAAACCCCAAGAACACTGTTTCAAGGATAGAGGGATCCTGAGGTCACTGTAGCAACACGAAAGAGCTCCGTGGACCAAGAATCAACACGAGATGAGAGGTTAGTCCCTGGCTTCGACTCCTGAGGAATACCACCTTACCACAAGCACCTCAAGAGGAGGCTTCTCTCAGCTCTAGGTATGTGAGAGGGATCCTGAGTTTGCGGCCTCAAGTGGAATGGACACCGCGATGCCCTGACTCGAAATAAGGCCGGATATCCCTGCAGTGACTTGAATGCAGGCTCGTCTTGCATCTCCCAAGAAGAAAGGATGTCTGAATCCCCTGTGGAGACCACAGAGAAAGACCTAGTTCCCCACCTCATCGCGACAGGCGGCCTCACATCCTTTGAAAACTCCAGAGGTACGCGGAGATCAGTGCCTCCAAAGGAGACGATGCCTGACTCCTCGTGAAACTTGATAGGAGTCCCAGGATTCTTGTGGCACGTGGAAAGGGACCCTTGGTCTCCCGCCTCAGCTGGAGAGGCGTCCCAATTGCCTTGCCAAGCCTCGAGGAGAATCCCGAGTTGTGTCTCGCAACTAGGCAAGAGTCCTGACGTGGCTGAACAAACACGTGTGTGGAAGGGTCATCCCCGTCGTAACTCAAGAATATACCCCAGGTTCCCGCCGCAACTCGAGAAAAACCATGAGCCTTCCCCCTCGCCGCGAGATGAGGCCCGATTCCCCTGCACTGCGTGCAGAGCAATTCTGTGTTGCACATCACACATGAAAGGAGCCTTGATTTCTTTCATGGCACTCCAGAGAAACCCCAAGAACACTGTTTCAAGGCTAGAGGGATCCTGAGGTCACTGTAGCAACACGAAAGAACTCTGTGGACCAAAAATCAACTCGAGATGAGAGGTTAGTCCCTGGCTTCGACTCCAGAGGAATACCACCTTACCAGAAGCACCTCAAGAGGAGGCTTCTCTCAGCTCTAGGTATGTGAGAGGGATCCTGAGTTTGCGGCCTCAAGTGGAATTGACACCGCGATGCCCTGACTTGAAATAAGGCCGGATATCCCTGCAGTGACTGGAATGCAGGCTCGTCTTGCATCTCCCAAGACGAAAGGGTGTCTGAATCCCCTGTGGAGACCACAGAGAAAGACCTCGTTCCCCACCTCATTGCGACAGGAGGCCTCAAATCCTTTGACAACTCCAGAGGAATGCGGAGATCAGTGCCTCCAAAGGAGACGATGCCTGACTCCTCGTGAAACTTGATAGGAGACCCAGGATTCCTGTGGCACGTGGAAAGGGACACTTGGTCTCCCGCCTCAGCTGGAGAGGCGTCCCAATTGCCCTGCAAAGCCTCAAGGAGAATCCCGAGTTGTCCCTCGCAACTAGGCAGGAGTCCTGACATGGCTGAACACACACGTGTGTGGAAGGGCCATCCCCGTCGTAACTCGAGAATATACCCCAGGTTCCCGCCGCAACTCGAGAAAAACCATGAGACTTCCCCCTCGCCGCGAGATGAGGCCCGATTCCCCTGCACTGCGTGCAGAGCAATTCCGTGTTGAACGTCACACATGAAAGGAGTCTTGATTTCCTTCATGGCACTCCAGAGAAACCCCAAGATCACTGTTTCAAGGATAGAGGGATCCTGAGGTCACTGTAGCAACACGAAAGAACTCTGTGGACCAAAAATCAACTCGAAAAGAGAGGTTAGTCCCTGGATTCGTCTCCAGAGGAATACCACCTTACCACAAGCACCTCAAGAGGAGGCTTCTCTCAGCTCTAGGTATGTGAGAGGGACCCTGAGTTTGCGGCCTCAAGTGGAATGGACACCGCGATGCCCTGACTCGAAATAAGGCCGGATATCCCTGCAGTGACTTCAATGCAGGCTCGTCTTGCATCTCCCAGGACGAAAGGATGTCTGAATCCCCTGTGGAAAGCACAGAGAAAGACGTAGTTCCCCACCTCCTCGCGACCGATAGCCTCACATCCTTTGAAAACTCCAGAGGTACGCGGAGATCAGTGCCTCCAAAGGAGACGATGCCTGACTCCTCGTGAAACTTGATAGGAGTCCCAGGATTCCTGTGGCACTTGGAAAGGGACACTTGGTCTCCCGCCTCAGCTGGAGAGGCGTCCCAATTGCCCTGCAAAGCCTCGAGGAGAATCCCGAGTTGTCCCTCGCAACTAGGCAGGAGTCCTGACGTCGCTGAAGAAACACGTGGGTGGAAGGGCCATCCCCGTCGTAACTCGAGAATATACCCCAGGTTCCCGCCGCAACTCGAGAAAAACCATGAGACTTCCCCCTCGCCGCGAGATGAGGCCCAATTCCCCTGTACTGCGTGCAGAGCAATTCCGTCTTGCACATCACACATGAAAGGAGTCTTGATTTCCTTGATGGCACTCCAGAGAAACCCCAAGAACACTGTTTCAAGGATAAAGGGATCCTGAGGTCACTGTAGCAACACGAAAGAACTCTGTGGACCAAAAATCAACTCGAAAAGAGAGGTTAGTCCCTGGATTCGTCTCCAGAGGAATACCACCTTACCACAAGCACCTCAAGAGGAGGCTTCTCTCAGCTCTAGGTATGTGAGAGGGACCCTGAGTTTGCGGCCTCAAGTGGAATGGACACCGCGATGCCCTGACGCAAAATAAGGCCGGATATACCTGCAGTGACTTGAATGCAGGCGCGTCTTGCATCTCCCAAGATGAAAGGATGTCTGAATCCCCTGTGGAGACCACAGAGAAAGACCTAGTTCCCCACCTCATCGCGACCGGAGGCCTCACATCCTTTGAAAACTCCAGAGGTACGCAGAGATCAGTGCCTCCAAAGGAGACGATGCCTGACTCCTCGTGAAACTTGATAGCAGTCCCAGGATTCCTGTGGCACGTGGAAAGGGACCCTTGGTCTCCCGCCTCAGCTGGAGAGGCGTCCCAATTGCCTTGCCAAGCCTCGAGGAGACTCCCGAGTTGTGTCTCGCAACTAGGCAAGAGTCCTGACGTCGCTGAAGAAACACGTGTGTGGAAGGGCCATCCCCGTCGTAACTCGAGAATATACCCCAGGTTCCCGCCGCAACTCGAGAAAAACCATGAGACTTCCGCCTCGCCGCGAGATGAGGCCCGATTCCCCTGCACTGCGTGCAGAGCAATTCTGTGTTGCACATCACACATGAAAGGAGCCTTGATTTCCTTCATGGCACTCCAGAGAAACCCCAAGAACACTGTTTCAAGGCTAGAGGGATCCTGAGGTCACTGTAGCAACACGAAAGAGCTCCGTGGACCAAAAATCAACTCGAGATGAGAGGTTAGTCCCTGGCTTCGACTCCAGAGGAATACCACCTTTCCACAAGCACCTCAAGAGGAGGCTTCTCTCAGCTCTAGGTATGTGAGAGGGATGCTGAGTTTGCGGCCTCAAGTGGAATGGACACCGCGATGCCCTGACGCGAAATAAGGCTGGATATCCCTGCAGTGACTTGAATGCAGGCTCGTCTTGCATCTCCCAAGATGAAAGGATGTCTGAATCCCCTGTGGAGACCACAGAGAAACACCTAGTTCCCCACCTCATCGCGACCGCATGCCTCACATCCTTGAAAACTACAGAGGTACGCGGAGATCAGTGCCTCCAAAGGAGACGATGCCTGACTCCTCGTGAACCTTGATAGGAGTCCCAGGATTCCTGTGGCACTTGGAAAGTGACCCTTGGTCTCCGGCCTCAGCTGGAGAGGCGTTCCAATTGCCCTGCCAAGCCTCGAGGAGAATCCCGAGTTGTCCCTCGCAACTAGGCAGGAGTCCTGACGTGGCTGAACAAACACGTGGGTGGAAGGGCCATCCCCGTCGTAACTCGAGAATATACCCCAGGTTCCCGCCGCAACTCGAGAAAAACCATGAGACTTCCCCCTCGATGCGAGATGAGGCCCGATTCCCCTGTACTGCGTGCAGAGCAATTCCGTCTTGCACATCACACATGAAAGGAGCCTTGTTTTCCTTGATGGCACTCCACAGAAACCCCAAGAACACTGTTTCAAGGATAGAGGGATCCTGAGGTCACTGTAGCAACACGAAAGAACTCTGTGGACCAAAAATCAACTCGAAAAGAGAGGTTAGTCCCTGGATTCGTCTCCAGAGGAATACCACCTTACCACAAGCACCTCAAGAGGAGGCTTCTCTCAGCTCTAGGTATGTGAGAGGGACCCTGAGTTTGCGGCCTCAAGTGGAATGGACACCGCGATGCCCTGACTCGAAATAAGGCCGGATATCCCTGCAGTGACTTCAATGCAGGCTCGTCTTGCATCTCCCAGGACGAAAGGATGTCTGAATCCCCTGTGGAAAGCACAGAGAAAGACTTAGTTCCCCACTCATCGCGACCGATAGCCTCACATCCTTTGAAAACTCCAGAGGTACGCGGAGATCAGTGCCTCCAAAGGAGACGATGCCTGACTCCTCGTGAAACTTGATAGGAGTCCCAGGATTCCTGTGGCACTTGGAAAGGGACCCTTGGTCTCCCGCCTCAGCTGGAGAGGCGTTCCAATTGCCCTGCCAAGCCTCGAGGAGAATCCCGAGTTGTCCCTTGCAACTAGGCAGGAGTCCTGATGTGGCTGAACAAACACGTGGGTGGAAGGGCCATCCCCGTCGTAACTCGAGAATATACTCCAGGTTCCCGCCGCAACTCGAGAAAAACCATGAGACTTCCCCCTCGATGCGAGATGAGGCCCGATTCCCCTGTACTGCGTGCAGAGCAATTCCGTCTTGCACATCACACATGAAAGGAGCCCTGATTTCCTTGATGGCACTCCAGAGAAACCCCAAGAACACTGTTTCAAGGATAGAGGGATCCTGAGGTCACTGTAGCAACACGAAAGAACTCTGTGGACCAAAAATCAACTCGAAAAGAGAGGTTAGTCCCTGGATTCGTCTCCAGAGGAATACCACCTTACCACAAGCACCTCAAGAGGAGGCTTCTCTCAGCTCTAGGTATGTGAGAGGGACCCTGAGTTTGCGGCCTCAAGTGGAATGGACACCGCGATGCCCTGACTCGAAATAAGGCCGGATATCCCTGCAGTGACTTCAATGCAGGCTCGTCTTGCATCTCCCAGGACGAAAGGATGTCTGAATCCCCTGTGGAAAGCACAGAGAAAGACTTAGTTCCCCACCTCATCGCGACCGATAGCCTCACATCCTTTGAAAACTCCAGAGGTACGCGGAGATCAGTGCCTCCAAAGGAGACGATGCCTGACTCCTCGTGAAACTTGATAGGAGTCCCAGGATTCCTGTGGCACTTGGAAAGGGACACTTGGTCTCCCGCCTCAGCTGGAGAGGCGTCCCAATTGCCCTGCCAAGCCTCGAGGAGAATCCAGAGTTGTCCCTCGCAACTAGGCAGGAGTCCTGACGTCGCTGAAGAAACACGTGGGTGGAAGGGCCATCCCCGTCGTAACTCGAGAATATACCCCAGGTTCCCGCCGCAACTCGAGAAAAACCATGAGACTTCCCCCTCGCCACAAGATGAGGCCCGATTCCCCTCCACTGCGTGCAGAGCAATTCCGTGTTGCACATCACACATGAAAGGAGCCTTGATTTCCTTGATGGCACTCCAGAGAAACCCCAAGAACACTGTTTCAAGGCTAGAGGGATCCTGAGGTCACTGTAGCAACACGAAAGAGCTCCGTGGGCCAAAAATCAACTCGAGATGAGAGGTTAGTCCCTGGCTTCGACTCCAGAGGAATACCACCTTACCACAAGCACCTCAAGAGGAGGCTTCTCTCAGCTCTAGGTATGTGAGAGGGACCCTGAGTTTGCGGCCTCAAGTGGAATGGACACCGCGATGCCCTGACGCGAAATAAGGCTGGATATCCCTGCAGTGACTTGAATGCAGGCTCGTCTTGCATCTCCCAAGATGAAAGGATGTCTGAATCCCCTGTGGAGACCACAGAGAAAGACCTAGTTCCCCACCTCATCGCGACCGGAGGCCTCACATCCTTTGAAAACTCCAGAGGTATGCGGAGATCAGTGCCTCCAAAGGAGACGATGCCTGACTCCTCGTGAAACTTGATAGCAGACCCAGGATTCCTGTGGCACGTGGAAAGGGACCCTTGGTCTCCCGCCTCAGCTGGAGAGGCGTCCCAATTGCCTTGCCAAGCCTCGAGGAGAATCCCGAGTTGTGTCTCGCAACTAGGCAAGAGTCCTGACGTGGCTGAACAAACACGTGGGTGGAAGGGCCATCCCCGTCGTAACTGGAGAATATACCCCAGGTTCCCGCCGCAACTCGAGAAAAACCATGAGACTTCCCCCTCGCCGCGAGATGAGGCCCGATTCCCCTGCACTGCGTGCAGAGCAATTCTGTGTTGCACATCACACATGAAAGGAGCCTTCATTTCCTTCATGGCACTCCAGAGAAACCCCAAGAACACTGTTTCAAGGCTAAAGGGATCCTGAGGTCACTGTAGCAACACGAAAGAGCTCCGTGGACCAAAAATCAACTCGAGATGAGAGGTTAGTCCCTGGCTTCGACTGCAGAGGAATACCACCTTACCACAAGCACCTCAAGAGGAGGCTTCTCTCAGCTCTATGTATGTGAGAGGGATCCTGAGTTTGCGGCCTCAAGTGGAATGGACACCGCGATGCCCTGACTCGAAATAAGGCCGGATATCCCTGCAGTGACTTGAATGCAGGCTCGTCTTGCATCTCCCAAAACGAAAGGGTGTCTGAATCCCCTGTGGAGACCACAGAGAAACACCTAGTTCCCCACCTCATCGCGACCGGAGGCCTCACATCCTTTGAAAACTCCAGAGGTACGCGGAGATCAGTGCCTCCAAAGGAGACGATGCCTGACTCCTCGTGAAACTTGATAGGAGTCCCAGGATTCTTGTGGCACGTGGAAAGGGACCCTTGGTCTCCCGCCTCAGCTGGAGAGGCGTTCCAATTGCCCTGCCAAGCCTCGAGGAGAATCCCGAGTTGTCCCTCGCAACTAGGCAGGAGTCCTGACGTGGCTGAACAAACACGTGGGTAGAAAGGCCATCCCCGTCGTAACTCGAGAATATACCCCAGGTTCCCGCCGCAACTCGAGAAAAACCATGAGACTTCCCCCTCGATGCGAGATGAGGCCCGATTCCCCTGTACTGCGTGCAGAGCAATTCCGTCTTGCACATCACACATGAAAGGAGCCTTGATTTCCTTGATGGCACTCCAGAGAAACCCCAAGAACACTGTTTCAAGGATAGAGGGATCCTGAGGTCACTGTAGCAACACGAAAGGACTCTGTGGACCAAAAATCAACTCGAAAAGAGAGGTTAGTCCCTGGATTCGTCTCCAGAGGAATACCACCTTACCACAAGCACCTCAAGAGGAGGCTTCTCTCAGCTCTAGGTATGTGAGAGGGACCCTGAGTTTGTGGCCTCAAGTGGAATGGACACCGCGATGCCCTGACTCGAAATAAGGCCGGATATCCCTGCAGTGACTTCAATGCAGGCTCGTCTTGCATCTCCCGGGACGAAAGGATGTCTGAATCCCCTGTGGAAAGCACAGAGAAAGACTTAGTTCCCCACCTCATCGCGACCGATAGCCTCACATCCTTTGAAAACTCCAGAGGTACGCGGAGATCAGTGCCTCCAAAGGAGACGATGCCTGACTCCTCGTGAAACTTGATAGGAGTCCCAGGATTCCTGTGGCACTTGGAAAGGGACACTTGGTCTCCCGCCTCAGCTGCAGAGGCGTCCCAATTGCCCTGCCAAGCCTCGAGGAGAATCCAGAGTTGTCCCTCGCAACTAGGCAGGAGTCCTGACGTCGCTGAAGAAACACGTGGGTGGAAGGGCCATCCCCGTCGTAACTCGAGAATATACCCCAGGTTCCCGCCGCAACTCGAGAAAAACCATGAGACTTCCCCCTCGCCGCGAGATGAGGCCCGATTCCCCTGCACTGCGTGCAGAGCAATTCCGTGTTGCACATCACACATGAAAGGAGCCTTGATTTCCTTGATGGCACTCCAGAGAAACCCCAAGAACACTGTTTCAAGGCTAGAGGGATCCTGAGGTCACTGTAGCAACACGAAAGAGCTCCGTGGGCCAAAAATCAACTCGAGATGAGAGGTTAGTCCCTGGCTTCGACTCCAGAGGAATACCACCTTACCACAAGCACCTCAAGAGGAGGCTTCTCTCAGCTCTAGGTATGTGAGAGGGATCCTGAGTTTGCGGCCTCAAGTGGAATGGACACCGCGATGCCCTGACTCGAAATAAGGCCGGATATCCCTGCAGTGACTTGAATGCAGGCTCGTCTTGCATCTCCCAAGAAGAAAGGATGTCTGAATCCCCTGTGGAGACCACAGAGAAAGACCTAGTTCCCCACCTCATCGCGACCGGAGGCCTCACATCCTTTGAAAACTCCAGAGGTACGCGGCGATCAGTGCCTTCAAAGGAGACGATGCCTGACTCCTCGTGAAACTTGATAGGAGTCCCAGGATTCTTGTGGCACGTGGAAAGGGACCCTTGGTCTCCCGCCTCAGCTGGAGAGGCGTTCCAATTGCCCTGCCAAGCCTCGAGGAGAATCCCGAGTTGTCCCTCGCAACTAGGCAGGAGTCCTGACGTGGCTGAACAAACCCGTGGGTGGAAGGGCCATCCCCGTCGTAACTCGAGAATATACCCCAGGTTCCCGCCGCAACTCGAGAAAAACCATGATACTTCCCCCTCGATGCGAGATGAGGCCCGATTCCCCTGTACTGCGTGCAGAGCAATTCCGTGTTGCACATCACACATGAAAGGAGCCTTGATTTCCTTGATGGCACTCCAGAGAAACCCCAAGAACACTGTTTCAAGGCTAGAGGGATCCTGAGGTCACTGTAGCAACACGAAAGAACTCTGTGGACCAAAAATCAACTCGAAAAGAGAGGTTAGTCCCTGGATTCGTCTCCAGAGGAATACCACCTTTCCACAAGCACCTCAAGAGGAGGCTTCTCTCAGCTCTAGGTATGTGAGAGGGACCCTGAGTTTGCGTCCTCAAGTGGAATGGACACCGCGATGCCCTGACTCGAAATAAGGCCGGATATCCCTGCAGTGACTTCAATGCAGGCTCGTCTTGCATCTCCCAGGATGAAAGGATGTCTGAATCCCCTGTGGAAAGCACAGAGAAAGACTTAGTTCCCCACCTCATAGCGACCGATAGCCTCACATCCTTTGAAAACTCCAGAGGTACGCGGAGATCAGTGCCTCCAAAGGAGACGACGCCTGACTCCTCGTGAAACTTGATAGGAGTCCCAGGATTCCTGTGGCACGTGGAAAGGGACCCTTGGTCTCCCGCCTCAGCTGGAGAGGCGTCCCAATTGCCTTGCCAAGCCTCGAGGAGAATCCCGAGTTGTGTCTCGCAACTAGGCAAGAGTCCTGACGTGGCTGAACAAACACGTGTGTGGAAGGGCCATCCCCGTCGTAACTCGAGAATATACCCCAGGTTCCCGCCGCAACTCGAGAAAAACCATGAGACTTCCCCCTCGCCGCGAGATGAGGCCCGATTCCCCTGCACTGCGTGCAGAGCAATTCTGTGTTGCACATCACACATGAAAGGAGCCTTGATTTCCTTGATGGCACTCCAGAGAAACCCTAAGAACACTGTTTCAAGGCTAGAGGGATCCTGAGGTCACTGTAGCAACACGAAAGAGCTCCGTGGACCAAGAATCAACACGAGATGAGAGGTTAGTACCAGGCTTCGACTCCGGAGGAATACCACCTTACCACAAGCACCTCAAGAGGAGCCTTCTCGCAGCTCTAGGTATGTGAGAGGGATCCTGAGTTTGCGGCCTCAAGTGGAATGGACACCGCGATGCCCTGACTCGAAATAAGGCCGGATATCCCTGCAGTGACTTGAATGCAGGCTCGTCTTGCATCTCCCAAGAAGAAAGGATGTCTGAATCCCCTGTGGAGACCACAGAGAAAGACCTAGTTCCCCACCTCATCGCGACCGGTGGCCTCACATCCTTTGAAAACTCCAGAGGTACGCGGAGATCAGTGCCTCCAAAGGAGACGATGCCTGACTCTTCGTGAAACTTGATAGGAGTCCCAGGATTCTTGTGGCACGTGGAAAGGTACCCTTGGTCTACCGCCTCAGCTGGAGAGGCGTTCCAATTACCCTGCCAAGCCTCGAGGAGAATCCCGAGTTGTCCCTCGCAACTAGGCAGGAGTTCTGACGTGGCTGAACAAACACGTGGGTGGAAGGGCCATCCCCGTCGTAACTCGAGAATATACCCCAGGTTCCCGCCGCAACTCGAGAAAAACCATGAGACTTCCCCCTCGATGCGAGATGAGGCCCGATTCCCCTGCACTGCGTGCAGAGCAATTCTGTGTTGCACATCACACATGAAAGGAGCCTTGATTTCCTTCATGGCACTCCAGAGAAACACCAAGAACACTGTTTCAAGGCTAGAGGGATCCTGAGGTCACTGTAGCAACACGAAAGAGCTCCGTGGACCAAAAATCAACTCGAGATGAGAGGTTAGTCCCTGGCTTCGACTCCAGAGAAATACCACCTTACCACAAGCACCTCAAGAGGAGGCTTCTCTCAGCTCTAGGTATGTGAGAGGGATCCTGAGTTTGCGGCCTCAAGTGGAATGGACACCGCGATGCCCTGACTCGAAATAAGGCCGGATATCCCTGCAGTGACTTGAATGCAGGCTCGTCTTGCATCTCCCAAGAAGAAAGGATGTCTGAATCCCCTGTGGAGACCACAGAGAAAGACCTAGTTCCCCACCTCATCGCGACCGGAGGCCTCACATCCTTTGAAAACTCCAGAGGTACGCGGAGATCAGTGCCTCCAAAGGAGACGATGCCTGACTCCTAGTGAAACTTGATAGGAGTCCCAGGATTCTTGTGGCACGTGGAAAGGGACCCTTGGTCTCCCGCCTCAGCTGGAGAGGCGTTCCAATTGCCCTGCCAAGCCTCGAGGAGAATCCAGAGTTGTCCCTCGCAACTAGGCAGGAGTCCTGACGTGGCTGAACAAACACGTGGGTGGAAGGGCCATCCCCGTCGTAACTCGAGAATATACCCCAGGTTCCCGCCGCAACTCGAGAAAAACCATGAGACTTCCCCCTCGATGCGAGATGAGGCCCGATTCCCCTGTACTGCGTGCAGAGCAATTCCGTCTTGCACATCACACATGAAAGGAGCCTTGATTTCCTTGATGGCACTCCAGAGAAACCCCAAGAACACTGTTTCAAGGATAGAGGGATCCTGAGGTCACTGTAGCAACACGAAAGAACTCTGTGGACCAAAAATCAACTCGAAAAGAGAGGTTAGTCCCTGGATTCGTCTCCAGAGGAATACCACCTTACCACAAGCACCTCAAGAGGAGGCTTCTCTCAGCTCTAGGTATGTGAGAGGGACCCTGAGTTTGCGGCCTCAAGTGGAATGGACACCGCGATGCCCTGACTCGAAATAAGGCCGGATATCCCTGCAGTGACTTCAATGCAGGCTCGTCTTGCATCTCCCAGGACGAAAGGATGTCTGAATCCCCTGTGGAAAGCACAGAGAAAGACTTAGTTCCCCACCTCATCGCGACCGATAGCCTCACATCCTTTGAAAACTCCAGAGGTACGCGGAGATCAGTGCCTCCAAAGGAGACGACGCCTGACTCCTCGTGAAACTTGATAGGAGTCCCAGGATTCCTGTGGCACTGGGAAAGGGACACTTGGTCTCCCGCCTCAGCTGGAGAGGCGTCCCAATTGCCCTGCCAAGCCTCGAGGAGAATCCAGAGTTGTCCCTCGCAACTAGGCAGGAGTCCTGACGTCGCTGAAGAAACACGTGGGTGGAAGGGCCATCCCCGTCGTAACTCGAGAATATACCCCAGGTTCCCGCCGCAACTCGAGAAAAACCATGAGACTTCCCCCTCGCCGCGAGATGAGGCCCGATTCCCCTGCACTGCGTGCAGAGCAATTCCGTGTTGCACATCACACATGAAAGGAGCCTTGATTTCCTTCATGGCACTCCAGAGAAACCCCAAGAACACTGTTTCAAGGCTAGAGGGATCCTGAGGTCACTGTAGCAACACGAAAGAGCTCCGTGGGCCAAAAATCAACTCGAGATGAGAGGTTAGTCCCTGGCTTCGACTCCAGAGGAATACCACCTTACCACAAGCACCTCAAGAGGAGGCTTCTCTCAGCTCAAGGTATGTGAGAGGGACCCTGAGTTTGCGGCCTCAAGTGGAATGGACACCGCGATGCCCTGACGCGAAATAAGGCCAGATATCCCTGCAGTGACTTGAATGCAGGCTCGTCTTGCATCTCCCAAGAAGAAAGGATGTCTGAATCCCCTGTGGAGACCACAGAGAAACACCTAGTTCCCCACCTCATCGCGACCGGAGGCCTCACATCCTTTGAAAACTCCAGAGGTACGCGGAGATCAGTGCCTCCAAAGGAGACGATGCCTGACTCCTAGTGAAACTTGATAGGAGTCCCAGGATTCTTGTGGCACGTGGAAAGGGACCCTTGGTCTCCCGCCTCAGCTGGAGAGGCGTTCCAATTGCCCTGCCAAGCCTCGAGGAGAATCCCGAGTTGTCCCTCGCGACTAGGCAGGAGTCCTGACGTGGCTGAAGAAACACGTGGGTGGAAGGGCCATCCCCGTCGTAACTCGAGAATATACCCCAGGTTCCCGCCGCAACTCGAGAAAAACCATGAGACTTCCCCCTCGATGCGAGATGAGGCCCGATTCCCCTGTACTGCGTGCAGAGCAATTCCGTCTTGCACATCACACATGAAAGGAGCCTTGATTTCCTTGATGGCACTCCAGAGAAACCCCAAGAACACTGTTTCAAGGATAGAGGGATCCTGAGGTCACTGCAGCAACACGAAAGAACTCTGTGGACCAAAAATCAACTCGAAAAGAGAGGTTAGTCCCTGGATTCGTCTCCAGAGGAATACCACCTTACCACAAGCACCTCAAGAGGAGGCTTCTCTCAGCTCTAGGTATGTGAGAGGGACCCTGAGTTTGCGGCCTCAAGTGGAATGGACACCGCGATGCCCTGACTCGAAATAAGGCCGGATATCCCTGCAGTGACTTCAATGCAGGCTCGTCTTGCATCTCCCAGGACGAAAGGATGTCTGAATCCCCTGTGGAAAGCACAGAGAAAGACTTAGTTCCCCACCTCATCGCGACCGATAGCCTCACATCCTTTGAAAACTCCAGAGGTACGCGGAGATCAGTGCCTCCAAAGGAGACGACGCCTGACTCCTCGTGAAACTTGATAGGAGTCCCAGGATTCCTGTGGCACTTGGAAAGGGACACTTGGTCTCCCGCCTCAGCTGGAGAGGCGTCCCAATTGCCCTGCCAAGCCTCGAGGAGAATCCAGAGTTGTCCCTCGCAACTAGGCAGGAGTCCTGACGTCGCTGAAGAAACACGTGGGTGGAAGGGCCATCCCCGTCGTAACTCGAGAATATACCCCAGGTTCCCGCGGCAACTCGAGAAAAACCATGAGACTTCCCCCTCGCCGCGAGATGAGGCCCGATTCCCCTGCACTGCGTGCAGAGCAATTCCGTGTTGCACATCACACATGAAAGGAGCCTTGATTTCCTTGATGGCACTCCAGAGAATCCCCAAGAACACTGTTTCAAGGCTAGAGGGATCCTGAGGTCACTGTAGCAACACGAAAGAGCTCCGTGGGCCAAAAATCAACTCGAGATGAGAGGTTAGTCCCTGGCTTCGACTCCAGAGGAATACCACCTTACCACAAGCACCTCAAGAGGAGGCTTCTCTCAGCTCTAGGTATGTGAGAGGGACCCTGAGTTTGCGGCCTCAAGTGGAATGGACACCGCGATGCCCTGACGCGAAATAAGGCCGGATATCCCTGCAGTGACTTGAATGCAGGCTCGTCTTGCATCTCCCAAGATGAAAGGATGTCTGAATCCCCTGTGGAGACCACAGAGAAACACCTAGTTCCCCACCTCATCGCGACCGGAGGCCTCACATCCTTTGAAAACTCCAGAGGTACGCGGAGATCAGTGCCTCCAAAGGAGACGATGCCTGACTCCTAGTGAAACTTGATAGGAGTCCCAGGATTCTTGTGGCACGTGGAAAGGGACCCTTGGTCTCCCGCCTCAGCTGGAGAGGCGTTCCAATTGCCCTGCCAAGCCTCGAGGAGAATCCCGAGTTGTCCCTCGCAACTAGGCAGGAGTCCTGACGTGGCTGAAGAAACACGTGGGTGGAAGGGCCATCCCCGTCGTAACTCGAGAATATACCCCAGGTTCCCGCCGCAACTCGAGAAAAACCATGAGACTTCCCCCTCGATGCGAGATGAGGCCCGATTCCCCTGTACTGCGTGCAGAGCAATTCCGACTTGCACATCACACATGAAAGGAGCCTTGATTTCCTTGATGGCACTCCAGAGAAACCCCAAGAACACTGTTTCAAGGATAGAGGGATCCTGAGGTCACTGTAGCAACACGAAAGAACTCTGTGGACCAAAAATCAACTCGAAAAGAGAGGTTAGTCCCTGGATTCGTCTCCAGAGGAATACCACCTTACCACAAGCACCTCAAGAGGAGGCTTCTCTCACCTCTAGGTATGTGAGAGGGACCCTGAGTTTGCGGCCTCAAGTGGAATGGACACCGCGATGCCCTGACTCGAAATAAGGCCGGATATCCCTGCAGTGACTTCAATGCAGGCTCGTCTTGCATCTCCCAGGACGAAAGGATGTCTGAATCCCCTGTGGAAAGCACAGAGAAAGACTTAGTTCCCCACCTAATCGCGACCGATAGCCTCACATCCTTTGAAAACTCCAGAGGTACGCGGAGATCAGTGCCTCCAAAGGAGACGACGCCTGACTCCTCGTGAAACTTGATAGGAGTCCCAGGATTCCTGTGGCACTTGGAAAGGGACACTTGGTCTCCCGCCTCAGCTGGAGAGGCGTCCCAATTTCCCTGCCAAGCCTCGAGGAGAATCCAGAGTTGTCCCTCGCAACTAGGCAGGAGTCCTGACGTTGCTGAAGAAACACGTGGGTGGAAGGGCCATCCCCGTCGTAACTCGAGAATATACCCCAGGTTCCTGCCGCAACTCGAGAAAAACCATGAGACTTCCCCCTCGCCGCGAGATGAGGCCCGATTCCCCTGCACTGCGTGCAGAGCAATTCCGTGTTGCACATCACACATGAAAGGAGCCTTGATTTCCTTGATGGCACTCCAGAGAAACCACAAGAACACTGTTTCAAGGCTAGAGGGATCCTGAGGTCACTGTAGCAACACGAAAGAGCTCCGTGGGCCAATAATCAACTCGAGATGAGAGGTTAGTCCCTGGCTTCGACTCCAGAGGAATACCACCTTACCACAAGCACCTCAAGAGGAGGCTTCTCTCAGCTCTAGGTATGTGAGAGGGACCCTGAGTTTGCGGCCTCAAGTGGAATGGACACCGCGATGCCCTGACGCGAAATAAGGCCGGATATCCCTGCAGTGACTTGAATGCAGGCTCGTCTTGCATCTCCCAAGATGAAAGGATGTCTGAATCCCCTGTGGAGACCACAGAGAAAGACCTAGTTCCCCACCTCATCGCGACCGGAGGCCTCACATCCTTTGAAAACTCCAGAGGGACGCGGAGATCAGTGCCTCCAAAGGAGACGATGCCTGACTCCTCGTGAAACTTGATAGGAGTCCCAGGATTCCTGTTGCACGTGGAAAGGGACCCTTGGTCTCCCGCCTCAGCTGGAGAGGCGTCCCAATTGCCTTGCCAAGCCTCGAGGAGAATCCCGAGTTGTGTCTCGCAACTAGGCAAGAGTCCTGACGTGGCTGAACAAACACGTGTGTGGAAGGGCCATCCCCGTCGTAACTCGAGAATATACCCCAGGTTCCCGCCGCAACTCGAGAAAAACCATGAGACTTCCCCCTCGCCGCGAGATGAGGCCCGATTCCCCTGCACTGCGTGCAGAGCAATTCTGTGTTGCACATCACACATGAAAGGAGCCTTGATTTCCTTCATGGCACTCCAGAGAAACCCCAAGAACACTGTTTCAAGGCTAGAGGGATCCTGAGGTCACTGTAGCAACATGAAAGAGCTCCGTGGACCAAAAATCAACTCGAGATGAGAGGTTAGTCCCTGGCTTCGACTCCAGAGGAATACCACCTTACCACAAGCACCTCAAGAGGAGGCTTCTCTCAGCTCTAGGTATGTGAGAGGGATCCTGAGTTTGCGGCCTCAAGTGGAATGGACACCACGATGCCCTGACTCGAAATAAGGCCGGATATCCCTGCAGTGACTTGAATGCAGGCTCGTCTTGCATCTCCCAAGAAGAAAGGATGTCTGAATCCCCTGTAGAGACCACAGAGAAACACCTAGTTCCCTACCTCATCGCGACCGGAGGCCTCACATCCTTTGAAAACTCCAGAGGTACGCGGAGATCAGTGCCTCCAAAGGAGACGATGCCTGACTCCTCGTGAAACTTGATAGGAGTCCCAGGATTCTTGTGGCACGTGGAAAGGGACCCTTGGTCTCCCGCCTCAGCTGGAGAGGCGTTCCAATTGCCCTGCCAAGCCTCGAGGAGAATCCCGAGTTGTCCCTCGCAACTAGGCAGGAGTCCTGACGTGGCTGAACAAACACGTGGGTGGAAGGGCCATCCCCGTCGTAACTCGAGAATATACCCCAGGTTCCCGCCGCAACTCGAGAAAAACCATGAGACTTCCCCCTCGATGCGAGATGAGGCCCGATTCCCCTGTACTCCGTGCAGAGCAATTCCGTCTTGCACATCACACATGAAAGGAGCCTTGATTTCCTTGATGGCACTCCAGAGAAACCCCAAGAACACTGTTTCAAGGATAGAGGGATCCTGAGGTCACTGTAGCAACACGAAAGAACTCTGTGGACCAAAAATCAACTCGAAAAGAGAGGTTAGTCCCTGGATTCGTCTCCAGAGGAATACCACCTTACCACAAGCACCTCAAGAGGAGGCTTCTCTCAGCTCTAGGTATGTGAGAGGGACCCTGAGTTTGCGGCCTCAAGTGGAATGGACACCGCGATGCCCTGACTCGAAATAAGGCCGGATATCCCTGCAGTGACTTCAATGCAGGCTCGTCTTGCATCTCCCAGGACGAAAGGATGTCTGAATCCCCTGTGGAAAGCACAGAGAAAGACTTAGTTCCCCACCTCATCGCGACCGATAGCCTCACATCCTTTGAAAACTCCAGAGGTACGAGGAGATCAGTGCCTCCAAAGGAGACGATGCCTGACTCCTCGTGAAACTTGATAGGAGTCCCAGGATTCCTGTGGCACTTGGAAAGGGACACTTGGTCTCCCGCCTCAGCTGGAGAGGCGTCCCAATTGCCCTGCCAAGCCTCGAGGAGAATCCAGAGTTGTCCCTCGCAACTAGGCAGGAGTCCTGACGTCGCTGAAGAAACACGTGGGTGGAAGGGCCATCCCCGTCGTAACTCGAGAATATACCCCAGGTTCCCGCTGCAACTCGAGAAAAACCAAGAGACTTCCCCCTCGCCGCGAGATGAGGCCCGATTCCCTTGCACTGCGTGCAGAGCAATTCCGTGTTGCACATCACACATGAAAGGAGCCTTGATTTCCTTGATGGCACTCCAGAGAAACCCCAAGAACACTGTTTCAAGGCTAGAGGGATCCTGAGGTCACTGTAGCAACACGAAAGAGCTCCGTGGGCCAAAAATCAACTCGAGATGAGAGGTTAGTCCCTGGCTTCGACTCCAGAGGAATACCACCTTACCACAAGCACCTCAAGAGGAGGCTTCTCTCAGCTCTAGGTATGTGAGAGGGACCCTGAGTTTGCGGCCTCAAGTGGAATGGACACCGCGATGCCCTGACGCGAAATAAGGCTGGATATCCCTGCAGTGACTTGAATGCAGGCTCGTCTTGCATCTCCCAAGATGAAAGGATGTCTGAATCCCCTGTGGAGACCACAGAGAAAGACCTAGTTCCCCACCTCATCGCGACCGGAGGCCTCACATCCTTTGAAAACTCCAGAGGTACGCGGAGATCAGTGCCTCCAAAGGAGACGATGCCTGACTCCTCGTGAAACTTGATAGGAGTCCCAGGATTCCTGTGGCACGTGGAAAGGGACCCTTGGTCTCCCGCCTCAACTGGAGAGGCGTCCCAATTGCCTTGCCAAGCCTCGAGGAGAATCCCGAGTTGTGTCTCGCAACTAGGCAAGAGTCCTGACGTGGCTGAACAAACACGTGTGTGGAAGGGCCATCGCCGTCGTAACTCGGGAATATACCCCAGGTTCCCGCCGCAACTCGAGAAAAACCATGAGACTTCCCCCTCGCCGCGAGATGAGGCCCGATTCTCCTGCACTGCGTGCAGAGCAATTCTGTGTTGCACATCACACATGAAAGGAGCCTTGATTTCCTTCATGGCACTCCAGAGAAACCCCAAGAACACTGTTTCAAGGCTAGAGGGATCCTGAGGTCACTGTAGCAACACGAAAGAGCTCCGTGGACCCAAAATCAACTCGAGATGAGAGGTTAGTCCCTGGCTTCGACTCCAGAGGAATACCACCTTACCACAAGCACCTCAAGAGGAGGCTTCTCTCAGCTCTACGTATGTGAGAGGGACCCTGAGTTTGCGGCCTCAAGTGGAATGGACACCGCGATGCCCTGACTCGAAATAAGGCCGGATATCCCTGCAGTGACTGGAATGCAGGCTCGTCTTGCATCTCCCAAGACGAAAGGGTGTCTGAATCCCCTGTGGAGACCACAGAGAAAGACCTAGTTCCCCACCTTATCGCGACAGGAGGACTCAAATCCTTTGAAAACTCCAGAGGTTTGCGGAGATCAGTGCCTCCAAAGGAAACGATGCCTGACTCCTCGTGAAACTTGGTAGGAGACCCAGGATTCCTGTGGCACGTGGAAAGGGACCCTTGGTCTCCCGTCTCAGCTGGAGAGGCATCCCAATTGCCCTGCAAAGCCTCGAGGAGAATCCCGAGTTGTCCCTCGCAACTAGGCAGGAGTCCTGACGTCGCTGAAGAAACACGTGTGTGGAAGGGCCATCCCCGTCGTAACTCGAGAATATACCCCAGGTTCCCGCCGCAACTCGAGAAAAACCATGAGACTTCCCCCTCGCCGCGAGATGAGGCCCGATTCCCCTGCACTGCGTGCAGAGCAATTCCGTGTTGCACATCACACATGAAAGGAGCCTTGATTTCCTTCATGGCACTCCAGAGAAACCCCAAGAACACTGTTTCAAGGCTAGAGGGATCCTGAGGTCACTGTAGCAACACGAAAGAGCTCCGTGGACCAAGAATCAACACGAGATGAGAGGTTAGTCCCTGGCTTCGACTCCTGAGGAATACCACCTTACCACAAGCACCTCAAGAGGAGGCTTCTCTCAGCTCTAGGTATGTGAGAGGGATCCTGAGTTTGCGGCCTCAAGTGGAATGGACACCGCGATGCCCTGACTCGAAATAAGGCCGGATATCCCTGCAGTGACTTGAATGCAGGCTCGTCTTGCATCTCCCAAGAAGAAAGGATGTCTGAATCCCCTGTGGAGACCACAGAGAAAGACCTAGTTACACACCTCATCGCGACCGGAGGCCTCACATCCTTTGAAAACTCCAGAGGTACGCCTAGATCAGTGCCTTCAAAGGAGACGATGCCTGACTCCTCGTGAAACTTGATAGGAGTCCCAGGATTCTTGTGGCACGTGGAAAGGGACACTTGGTCTCCCGCCTCAGCTGGAGAGGCGTTCCAATTGCCGTGCCAAGCCTCGAGGAGAATCCCGAGTTGTCCCTCGCAACTAGGCAGGAGTCCTGACGTGGCTGAACAAACACGTGGGTGGAAGGGCCATCCCCGTCGTAACTCGAGAATATACCCCAGGTTCCCGCCGCAACTCGAGAAAAACCATGAGACTTCCCCCTCGATGCGAGATGAGGCCCAATTCCCCTGTACTGCGTGCAGAGCAATTCCGTCTTGCACATCACACATGAAAGGAGCCTTGATTTCCTTGATGGCACTCCAGAGAAACCCCAAGAACACTGTTTCAAGGATAGAGGGATCCTGAGGTCACTGTAGCAACACGAAAGAACTCTGTGGACCAAAAATCAACTTGAAAAGAGAGGTTAGTCCCTGGATTCGTCTCCAGAGGAATGCCACCTTACCACAAGCACCTCAAGAGGAGGCTTCTCTCAGCTCTAGGTATGTGAGAGGGACCCTGAGTTTGCGGCCTCAAGTGGAATGGACACCGCGATGCCCTGACTCGAAATAAGGCCGGATATCCCTGCAGTGACTACATGCAGGCTCGTCTTGCATCTCCCAGGACGAAAGAATGTCTGAATCCCCTGTGGAAAGCACAGAGAAAGACTTAGTTCCCCACCTCATCGCGACCGGAGGCCTCACATCCTTTGAAAACTCCAGAGGTACGCGGAGATCAGTGCCTCCAAAGGAGACGATGCCTGACTCCTCGTGAAACTTGATAGGAGTCCCAGGATTCCTGTGGCACGTGGAAAGGGACACTTTGTCTCCCGCCTCAGCTGGAGAGGCGTCCCAATTGCCCTGCCAAGCCTCGAGGAGAATCCAGAGTTGTCCCTCGCAACTAGGCAGGAGTCCTGACGTGGTTGAACAAACACGTGGGTGGAAGGGCCATCCCCGTCGTAACTCGAGAATATACCCCAGGTTCCCGCCGCAACTCGAGAAAAACCATGAGACTTCCCCCTCGCCGCGAGATGAGGCCCGATTCCCCTGCACTGCGTGCAGAGCAATTCCATGTTGCACATCACACATGAAAGGAGCCTTGATTTCCTTGATGGCACTCCAGAGAAACCCTAAGAACACTGTTTCAAGGCTAGAGGGATCCTGAGGTCACTGTAGCAACACGAAAGAGCTCCGTGGACCAAGAATCAACACGAGATGAGAGGTTAGTACCAGGCTTCGACTCCGGAGGAATACCACCTTACCACAAGCACCTCAAGAGGAGCCTTCTCGCAGCTCTAGGTATGTGAGAGGGATCCTGAGTTTGCGGCCTCAAGTGGAATGGACACCGCGATGCCCTCACTCGAAATAAGGCCGGATATCCCTGCAGTGACTTGAATGCAGGCTCGTCTTGCATCTCCCAAGAAGAAAGGATGTCTGAATCCCCTGTGGAGACCACAGAGAAAGACCTAGTTCCCCACCTCATCGCGACCGGTGGCCTCACATCCTTTGAAAACTCCAGAGGTACGCGGAGATCAGTGCCTCCAAAGGAGACGATGCCTGACTCTTCGTGAAACTTGATAGGAGTCCCAGGATTCTTGTGGCACGTGGAAAGGTACCCTTGGTCTACCGCCTCAGCTGGAGAGGCGTTCCAATTACCCTGCCAAGCCTCGAGGAGAATCCCGAGTTGTCCCTCGCAACTAGGCAGGAGTTCTGACGTGGCTGAACAAACACGTGGGTGGAAGGGCCATCCCCGTCGTAACTCGAGAATATACCCCAGGTTCCCGCCGCAACTCGAGAAAAACCATGAGACTTCCCCCTCGATGCGAGATGAGGCCCGATTCCCCTGTACTGCGTGCAGAGCAATTCCGTCTTGCACATCACACATGAAAGGAGCCTTGATTTCCTTGATGGCACTCCAGAGAAACCCCAAGAACACTGTTTCAAGGCTAGAGGGATCCTGAGGTCACTGTAGCAACACGAAAGAACTCTGTGGACCAAAAATCAACTCGAAAAGAGAGGTTAGTCCCTGGATTCGTCTTCAGAGGAATACCACCTTACCACAAGCACCTCAAGAGGAGGCTTCTCTCAGCTCTAGGTATGTGAGAGGGACCCTGAGTTTGCGGCCTCAAGTGGAATGGACACCGCGATGCCCTGACTCGAAATAAGGCCGGATATCCCTGCAGTGACTTCAATGCAGGCTCGTCTTGCATCTCCCAGGACGAAAGGATGTCTGAATCCCCTGTGGAAAGCACAGAGAAAGACTTAGTTCCCCACCTCATCGCGACCGATAGCCTCACATCCTTTGAAAACTCCAGAGGTACGCGGAGATCAGTGCCTCCAAAGGAGATGATGCCTGACTCCTCGTGAAACTTGATAGGAGTCCCAGGATTCCTGTGGCACTTGGAAACGGACACTTTGTCTCCCGCCTCAGCTGGAGAGGCGTCCCAATTGCCCTGCCAAGACTCGAGGAGAATCCAGAGTTGTCCCTCGCAACTAGGCAGGAGTCCTGACGTCGCTGAAGAAACACGTGGGTGGAAGGGCCATCCCCGTCGTAACTCGAGAATATACCCCAGGTTCCCGCCGCAACTCGAGAAAAACCATGAGACTTCCCCCTCGCCGCGAGATGAGGCCCGATTCCCCTGCACTGCGTGCAGAGCAATTCCGTGTTGCACATCACACATGAAAGGAGGCTTGATTTCCTTGATGGCACTCCAGAGAAACCCCAAGAACACTGTTTCAAGGCTAGAGGGATCCTGAGGTCACTGTAGCAACACGAAAGAGCTCCGTGGGCCAAAAATCAACTCGAGATGAGAGGTTAGTCCCTGACTTCGACTCCAGAGGAACACCACCTTACCACAAGCACCTCAAGAGGAGGCTACACTCAGCTCTAGGTATGTGAGAGGGACCCTGAGTTTGCGGCCTCAAGTGGAATGGACACCACGATGCCCTGACGCGAAATAAGGCTGGATATCGCTGCAGTGACTTGAATGCAGGCTCGTCTTGCATCTCCCAAGATGAAAGGATGTCTGAATCCCCTGTGGAGACCACAGAGAAAGACCTAGTTCCCCACCTCATCGCGACCGGAGGCCTCACATCCTTTGAAAACTCCAGAGGTACGCGGAGATCAGTGCCTCCAAAGGAGACGATGCCTGACTCCTCGTGAAACTTGATAGGAGTCCCAGGATTCCTGTGGCACGTGGAAAGGGATCCTTGGTCTCCCGCCTCAGCTGGAGAGGCGTCCCAATTGCCTTGCCAAGCCTCGAGGAGAATCCCGAGTTGTGTCTCGCAACTAGGCAAGAGTCCTGACGTGGCTGAACAAACATGTGTGTGGAAGGGCCATCCCCGTCGTAACTCGAGAATATACACCAGGTTCCCGCCGCAACTCGAGAAAAACCATGAGACTTCCCCCTCGCCGCGAGATGAGGCCCGATTCCCCTGCACTGCGTGCAGAGCAATTCTGTGTTGCACATCACACATGAAAGGAGCCTTGATTTCCTTGATGGCACTCCAGAGAAACCCCAAGAACACTGTTTCAAGGCTAGAGGGATCCTGAGGTCACTGTAGCAACACGAAAGAGCTCCGTGGGCCAAAAATCAACTCGAGATGAGAGGTTAGTCCCTGGCTTCGACTCCTGAGGAATACCACCTTACCACAAGCACCTCAAGAGGAGGCTTCTCTCAGCTCTATGTATGTGAGAGGGACCCTGAGTTTGCGGCCTCAAGTGGAATGGACACCGCGATGCCCTGACGCGAAATAAGGCTGGATATCCCTGCAGTGAAATGAATGCAGGCTCGTCTTGCATCTCCCAAGAAGAAAGGATGTCTGAATCCCCTGTGGAGACCACAGAGAAACACCCAGTTCCCCACCTCATCGCGACCGGAGGCCTCACATCCTTTGAAAACTCCAGAGGTACGCGGAGATCAGTGCCTCCAAAGGAGACGATGCCTGACTCCTCGTGAAACTTGATAGGAGTCCCAGGATTCTTGTGGCACGTGGAAAGGGACCCTTGGTCTCCCGCCTCAGCTGGAGAGGCGTTCCAATTGCCCTGCCAAGCCTCGAGGAGAATCCCGAGTTGTCCCTCGCAACTAGGCAGGAGTCCTGACGTGGCTGAACAAACACGTGGGTGGAAGGGCCATCCCCGTCGTAACTCGAGAATATACCCCAGGTTCCCGCCGCAACTCGAGAAAAACCATGAGACTTCCCCCTCGATGCGAGATGAGGCCCGATTCCACTGTACTGCGTGCAGAGCAATTCCGTCTTGCACATCACACATGAAAGGAGCCTTGATTTCCTTGATGGCACTCCAGAGAAACCGCAAGAACACTGTTTCAAGGATAGAGGGATCCTGAGGTCACTGTAGCAACACGAAAGAACTCTGTGGACCAAAAATCAACTTGAAAAGAGAGGTTAGTCCCTGGATTCGTCTCCAGAGGAATACCACCTTACCACAAGCACCTCAAGAGGAGGCTTCTCTCAGCTCTAGGTATGTGAGAGGGACCCTGAATTTGCGGCCTCAAGTGGAATGGACACCGCGATGCCCTGACGCGAAATAAGGCTCGATATCCCTGCAGTGACTTCAATGCAGGCTCGTCTTGCATTTCCCAGGACGAAAGGATGTCTGAATCCCCTGTGGATAGCACAGAGAAAGACTTAGTTCCCCACCTCATCGCGACCGATAGCCTCACATCCTTTGAAAACTCCAGAGGTATGCGGAGATCAGTGCCTCCAAAGGAGACGATGCCTGACTCCTCGTGAAACTTGATAGGAGTCCCTGGATTCCTGTGGCACTTGGAAAGGGACACTTGGTCTCCCGCCTCAGCTGGAGAGGCGTCCCAATTGCCCTGCCAAGCCTCGAGGAGAATCCAGAGTTGTCCCTCGCAACTAGGCAGGAGTCCTGACGTCGCTGAAGAAACACGTGGGTGGAAGGGCCATCCCCGTCGTAACTCGAGAATATACCCCAGGTTCCCGCCGCAACTCGAGAAAAACCATGAGACTTCCCCCTCGCCGCGAGATGAGGCCCGATTCCCCTGCACTGCGTGCAGAGCAATTCCGTGATGCACATCACACATGAAAGGAGCCTTGATTTCCTTGATGGCACTCCAGAGAAACCCCAAGAACACTGTTTCAAGGCTAGAGGGATCCTGAGGTCACTGTAGCAACAGGAAAGAGCTCCGTTGGCCAAAAATCAACTCGAGATGAGAGGTTAGTCCCTGGCTTCGAATCCAGAGGAATACCACCTTACCACAAGCACCTCAAGAGGAGGCTTCTCTCAGCTCTAGGTATGTGAGAGGGACCCTGAGTTTGCGGCCTCAAGTGGAATGAACACCGCGATGCCCTGACTCGAAATAAGGCCGGATATCCCTGCAGTGACTTCAATGCAGGCTCGTCTTGCATCTCCCAAGAAGAAAGGATGTCTGAATCCCCTGTGGAGACCACAGAGAAACACCTAGTTCCCCACCTCATCGCGACCGGAGGCCTCACATCCTTTGAAAACTCCAGAGGTACGCGGAGATCAGTGCCTCCAAAGGAGACGATGCCTGACTCCTCGTGAAACTTGATAGGAGTCCCAGGATTCTTGTGGCACGTGGAAAGGGACCCTTGGTCTCCCGCCTCAGCTGGAGAGGCGTTCCAATTGCCGTGACAAGCCTCGAGGAGAATCCCGAGTTGTCCCTCGCAACTAGGCAGGAGTCCTGACGTCGCTGAAGAAACACGTGGGTGGAAGGACCATCCCCGTCGTAACTCGAGAATATACCCCAGGTTCCCGCCGCAACTCGAGAAAAACCATGAGACTTCCCCCTCGATGCGAGATGAGGCCCGATTCCACTGTACTGCGTGCAGAGCAATTCCGTGTTGCACATCACACATGAAAGGAGCCTTGATTTCCTTGATGGCACTCCAGAGAAACCCCAAGAACACTGTTTCAAGGCTAGAGGGATCCTGAGGTCACTGTAGCAACACGAAAGAGCTCCGTGGACCAAGAATCAACACGAGATGAGAGGTTAGTCCCTGGCTTCGACTTCTGAGGAATACCACCTTACCACAAGCACCTCAAGAGGAGGCTTCTCTCAGCTCTAGGTATGTGAGAGGGATCCTGAGTTTGCGGCCTCAAGTGGAATGGACACCGCGATGCCCTGACTCGAAATAAGGCCGGATATCCCTGCAGTGACTTGAATGCAGGCTCGTCTTGCAGCTCCCAAGAAGAAAGGATGTCTGAATCCCCTGTGGAGACCACAGAGTAACACCTAGTTCCCCACCTCATCGCGACCGGAGGCCTCACATCCTTTGAAAACTCCAGAGGTACGCGGAGATCAGTGCCTCCAAAGGAGACGATGCCTGACTCCTCGTGAAACTTGATAGGAGTCCCTGGATTCCTGTGGCACTTGGAAAGGGACACTTGGTCTCCCGCCTCAGCTGGAGAGGCGTCCCAATTGCCCTGCCAAGCTTAGAGGAGAATCCAGAGTTGTCCCTCGCAACTAGGCAGGAGTCCTGACGTCGCTGAACAAACACGTGGGTGGAAGGGCCATCCCCGTCGTAACTCGAGAATATACCCCAGGTTCCCGCCGCAACTCGAGAAAAACCATGAGACTTCCCCCTCGCCGCGAGATGAGGCCCGATTCCCCTGCACTGCGTGCAGAGCAATTCCGTGTTGCACATCACACATGAAAGGAGCCTTGATTTCCTTGATGGCACTCCAGAGAAACCCCAAGAACACTGTTTCAAGGCTAGAGGGATCCTGAGGTCACTGTAGCAACACGAAAGGGCTCCGTGGGCCAAAAATCAACACGAGATGAGAGGTTAGTCCCTGGCTTCGACTCCAGAGGAATACCACCTTACCACAAGCACCTCAAGAGGAGGCTTCTCTCAGCTCTATGTATGTGAGAGGGACCCTGAGTTTGCGGCCTCAAGTGGAATGGACACCGCGATGCCCTGACGTGAAATAAGGCTGGATATCCCTGCAGTGACTTGAATGCAGGCTCGTCTTGCATCTCCGAAGATGAAAGGATGTCTGAATCCCCTGTGGAGACCACAGAGAAAGACCTAGTTCTCCACCTTATCGCGACCGGAGGCCTCACATCCTTTGAAAACTCCAGAGGTACGCGGAGATCAGTGCCTCCAAAGGAGACGATGCCTGACTCCTCGTGAAACTTGATAGGAGTCCCAGGATTCCTGTGGCACGTGGAAAGGGACCCTTGGTCTCCCGCCTCAGCTAGAGAGGCGTCCCAATTGCCTTGCCAAGCCTCGAGGAGAATCCCGAGTTGTGTCTCGCAACTAGGGAAGAGTCCTGACGTGGCTGAACACACACGTGTGTGGAAGGGCCATCCCCGTCGTAACTCGAGAATATACCCCAGGTTCCCGCCGCAACTCGAAAAAAACCATGAGACTTCCCCCTCGCCGCGAGATGAGGCCCGATTCCCCTGCACTGCGTGCAGAGCAATTCTGTGTTGCACATCACACATGAAAGGAGCCTTGATTTCCTTGATGGCACTCCAGAGAAACCCCAAGAACACTGTTTCAAGGCTAGAGGGATCCTGAGGTCACTGTAGCAACACGAAAGAGCTCCGTGGACCAAAAATCAACTCGAGATGAGAGGTTAGTCCCTGGCTTCGAATCCAGAGGAATACCACCTTACCACAAGCACTTCAAGAGGAGGCTTCTCTCAGCTCTAGGTATGTGAGAGGGATCCTGAGTTTGCGGCCTCAAGTGGAATGGACACCGCGATGCCCTGACGCGAAATAAGGCTGGATATCCCTGCAGTGACTTGAATGCAGGCTCGTCTTGCATCTCCCAAGAAGAAAGGATGTCTGAATCCCCTGTGGAGACCACAGAGAAAGACCTAGTTCCCCACCTCATCGCGACCGGAGGCCTCACATTCTTTGAAAACTCCAGAGGTACGCGGAGATCAGTGCCTCCAAAGGAGACGATGCCTGACTCCTCGTGAAACTTGATAGGAGTCCCAGGATTCCTGTGGCACGTGGAAAGGGACCCTTGGTCTCCCGCCTCAGCTGGAGAGGCGTCCCAATTGCCTTGCCAAGCCTCGAAGAGAATCCCGAGTTGTGTCTCGCAACTAGGCAGGAGTCCTGACGTGGCTGAACAAACACGTGTGTGGAAGGGCCATCCCCGTAGTAACTCGAGAATATAC
This sequence comes from Cervus elaphus, assembly GCF_910594005.1. NCBI lineage: Eukaryota > Metazoa > Chordata > Mammalia > Artiodactyla > Cervidae > Cervus > Cervus elaphus. The sequence goes on along the minus strand of NC_057834.1, from coordinate 5,720,891 downwards.
CCCAGGTTCCCGCCGCAACTCGAGAAAAACCATGAGACTTCCCCCTCGCCGCGAGATGAGGCCCGATTCCCCTGCACTGCGTGCAGAGCAATTCTGTGTTGCACATCACACATGAAAGGAGCCTTGATTTCCTTCATGGCACTCCAGAGAAACCCCAAGAACACTGTTTCAAGGCTAGAGGGATCCTGAGGTCACTGCAGCAACACGAAAGAGCTCCGTGGACCAAAAATCAACTCGAGATGAGAGGTTAGTCCCTGGCTTCGACTCCAGAGGAATACAAACTTACCACAAGCACCTCAAGAGGAGGCTTCTCTCAGCTCTAGGTATGTGAGAGGGACCCTGAGATTGCGGCCTCAAGTGGAATGGACACCGCGATGCCCTGACTCGAAATAAGGCCGGATATCCCTGCAGTGACTGGAATGCAGGCTCGTCTTGCATCTCCCAAGACGAAAGGGTGTCTGAATCCCCTGTGGAGACCACAGAGAAAGACCTAGTTCCCCACCTCATCGCGACAGGAGGCCTCAAATCCTTTGAAAACTCCAGAGGTATGCGGAGATCAGTGCCTCCAAAGGAGACGATGCCTGACTCCTCGTGAAACTTGATAGGAGACCCAGGATTCCTGTGGCATGTGGAAAGGGACACTTGGTCTCCCTTCTCAGCTGGAGAGGCGTCCCAATTGCCCTGCAAAGCCTCGAGGAGAATCCCGAGTTGTCCCTCGCAACTAGGCAGGAGTCCTGACGTCGCTGAAGAAACACGTGTGTGGAAGGGCCATCCCCGTCGTAACTCGAGAATATACCCCAGGTTCCCGCCGCAACTCGAGAAAAACCATGAGACTTCCCCCTCGGCGCGAGATGAGGCCCGATTCCCCTGCACTGCGTGCAGAGCAATTCCGTGTTGCACATCACACATGAAAGGAGCCTTGATTTCCTTGATGGCACTCCAGAGAAACCCCAAGAACACTGTTTCAAGGCTAGAGGGATCCTGAGGTCACTGTAGCAACACGAAAGAGCTCCGTGGACCAAGAATCAACACGAGATGAGAGGTTAGTCCCTGGCGTCGACTCCTGAGGAATACCACCTTACCACAAGCACCTCAAGAGGAGGCTTCTCTCAGCTCTAGGTATGTGAGAGGGATCCTGAGTTTGCGGCCTCAAGTGGAATGGACACCGCGATGCCCTGACTCGACATAAGGCCGGATATGCCTGCAGTGACTTGAATGCAGGCTCGCCTTGCATCTCCCAAGAAGAAAGGATGTCTGAATCCCCTGTGGAGACCACAGAGAAACACCTAGTTCCCCACCTCATCGCGACCGCAGGCCTCACATCCTTTGAAAACTCCAGAGGTACGCGGAGATCAGTGCCTCCGAAGGAGACGATGGCTGACTCCTCGTGAAACTTGATAGGAGTCCCAGGATTCTTGTGGCACGTGGAAAGGGACCCTTGGTCTCCCGCCTCAGCTGGAGAGGCGTTCCAATTGCCTTGCCAAGCCTCGAGGAGAATCCCGAGTTGTCCCTCGCAACTAGGCAGGAGTCCTGACGTGGCTGAACAAACACGTGGGTGGAAGGGCTATCCCCGTCGTAACTCGAGAATATACCCCAGGTTCCCGCCGCAACTCGAGAAAAACCATGAGACTTCCCCCTCGGCGCGAGATGAGGCCCGATTCCCCTGCACTGCGTGCAGAGCAATTCTGTTTTGCACATCACACATGAAAGGAGCCTTGATTTCCTTGATGGCACTCCAGAGAAACCCCAAGAACACTGTTTCAAGGATAGAGGGATCCTGAGGTCACTGTAGCAACACGAAAGAGCTCCGTGGACCAAAAATCAACTCGAGATGAGAGGTTAGTCCCTGGCTTCGACTCCAGAGGAATACCACCTTACCACAAGCACCTCAAGAGGAGGCTTCTCTCAGCTCTAGGTATGTGAGAGGGACCCTGAGTTTGCGGCCTCAAGTGGAATGGACACCGCGATGCCCTGACTCGAAATAAGAACGGATATCCCTGCAGTGACTGGAATGCAGGCTCGTCTTGCATCTCCCAAGACGAAAGGGTGTCTGAATCCCCTGTTGAGACCACAGAGAGAGACCTAGTTCCCCACCTCATCGCGACAGGAGGCCTCAAATCCTTTGAAAACTCCAGAGGTATGCGGAGATCAGTGCCTCCAAAGGAGACGATGCCTGACTCCTCGTGAAACTTGATAGGAGTCCCAGGATTCTTGTGGCACGTGGAAAGGGACCCTTGGTCTCCCGCCTCAGCTGGAGAGGCGTTCCAATTGCCCTGCCAAGCCTTGAGGAGAATCCAGAGTTGTCCCTCGTAACTAGGCAGGAGTCCTGACGTGGCTGAACAAACACGTGGGTGGAAGGGCCATCCCCGTCGTAACTCGAGAATATACCCCAGGTTCCCGCCGCAACTCGAGAAAAACCATGAGACTTCCCCCTCGATGCGAGATGAGGCCCGATTCCCCTGTACTGCGTGCAGAGCAATTCCGTCTTGCACATCACACATGAAAGGAGCCTTGATTTCCTTGATGGCACTCCAGAGAAACCCCAAGAACACTCTTTCAAGGATACAGGGATCCTGAGGTCACTGTAGCAACACGAAAGAACTCTGTGGACCAAAAATCTACTCGAAAAGAGAGGTTAGTCCCTGGATTCGTCTCCAGAGGAATACCACCTTACCACAAGCACCTCAAGAGGAGGCTTCTCTCAGCTCTAGGTATGTGAGAGGGACCCTGAGTTTGCGGCCTCAAGTGGAATGGACACCGCAATGCCCTGACTCGAAATAAGGCCGGATATCCCTGCAGTGACTTCAATGCAGGCTCGTCTTGCATCTCCCAGGACGAAAGGATGTCTGAATCCCCTGTGGAAAGCACAGAGAAAGACTTAGTTCCCCACCTCATCCCGACCGATAGCCTCACATCCTTTGAAAACTCCAGAGGTACGCGGAGATCAGTGCCTCCAAAGGAGACGATGCCTGACTCCTCGTGAAACTTGATAGGAGTCCCAGGATTCCTGTGGCACTTGGAAAGGGACACTTGGTCTCCCGCCTCAGCTGGAGAGGCGTCCCAATTGCCCTGCCAAGCCTCGAGGTGAATCCAGAGTTGTCCCTCGCAACTAGGCAGGAGTCCTGACGTCGCTGAAGAAACACGTGGGTGGAAGGGCCATCCCCGTCGTAACTCGAGAATATACCCCAGGTTCCCGCCGCAACTCGAGAAAAACCATGAGACTTCCCCCTCGCCGCGAGATGAGGCCCGATTCCCCTGCACTGCGTGCAGAGCAATTCCGTGTTGCACATCACACATGAAAGGAGCCTTGATTTCCTTGATGGCACTCCAGAGAAACCCCAAGAACACTGTTTCAAGGCTAGAGGGATCCTGAGGTCACTGTAGCAACACGAAAGAGCTCCGTGGGCCAAAAATCAACTCGAGATGAGAGGTTAGTCCCTGGCTTCGACTCCAGAGGAATACCACCTTACCACAAGCACCTCAAGAGGAGGCTTCTCTCAGCTCTAGGTATGTGAGAGGGACCCTGAGTTTGCGGCCTCAAGTGGAATGGACACCGCGATGCCCTGACGCGAAATAAGGCTGGATATCCCTGCAGTGACTTGAATGCATGCTCGTCTTGCATCTCCCAAGATGAAAGGATGTCTGAATCCCCTGTGGAGACCACAGAGAAAGACCTAGTTCCCCACCTCATCGCGACCGGAGGCCTCACATCCTTTGAAAACTCCAGAGGTACGCGGAGATCAGTGCCTCCAAAGGAGACGATGCCTGACTCCTCGTGAAACTTGATAGGAGTCCCAGGTTTCCTGTGGCACGTGGAAAGGGAGCCTTGGTCTCCCGCCTCAGCTGGAGAGGCGTCCCAATTGCCTTGCCAAGCCTCGAGGAGAATCCCGAGTTGTGTCTCGCAACTAGGCAAGAGTCCTGACGTGGCTGAACAAACACGTGGGTGGAAGGGCCATCCCCGTCGTAACTCGAGAATATATCCCAGGTTCCCGCCGCAACTCGAGAAAAACCATGAGACTTCCCCCTCCCCGTGAGATGAGGCCCGATTCCCCTGCACTGCATGCAGAGCAATTCCGTGTTGCACATCACACATGAAAGGAGCCTTGATTTCCTTGATGGCACTCCAGAGAAACCCCAAGAACACTGTTTCAAGGCTAGAGGGATCCTGAGGTCACTGTAGCAACATGAAAGAACTCCGTGGACCAAGAATCAACTCGAGATGAGAGGTTAGTCCCTGGCTTCGACTCCTGAGCAATACCACCTTACCACAAGCACCTCAAGAGGAGGCTTCTCTCAGCTCTAGGTATGTGAGAGGGCCCCTGAGTTTGCGGCCTCAAGTGGAATGGACACCGCGATGCCCTGACTCGAAATAAGGCCTGATATCCCTGCAGTGACTTGAATGCAGGCTCGTCTTGCATCTCCCAAGAAGAAAGGATGTCTGAATTCCCTGTGGAGACCACAGAGAAAGACCAAGTTCCCCACCTCATCGCGACCGGAGGCCTCACATCCTTTGAAAACTCCAGAGGTACGCGGAGATCAGTGCCTCCAAAGGAGACGATGCCTGACTCCTCGTGAAACTTGATAGGAGTCCCAGGATTCTTGTGGCACGTGGAAAGGGACCCTTGGTCTCCCGCCTCAGCTGGAGAGGCGTTCCAATTGCCCTGCCAAGCCTCGAGGAGAATCCAGAGTTGTCCCTCGCAACTAGGCAGGAGTCCTGATGTGGCTGAACAAACACGTGGGTGGAAGGGCCATCCCCGTCGTAACTCGAGAATATACCCCAGGTTCCCGCCGCAACTCGAGAAAAACCATGAGACTTCCCCCTCGATGCGAGATGAGGCCCGATTCCCCTGTACTGCGTGCAGAGCAATTCCGTCTTGCACATCACACATGAAAAGAGCCTTGATTTCCTTGATGGCACTCCAGAGAAACCCCAAGAACACTGTTTCAAGGCTAGAGGGATCCTGAGGTCACTGTAGCAACACGAAAGAACTCTGTGGACCAAAAATCAACTCGAAAGGAGAGGTTAGTCCCTGGATTCGTCTCCAGAGGAATACCACCTTACCACAAGCACCTCAAGAGGAGGCTTCTCTCAGCTCTAGGTATGTGAGAGGGACCCTGAGTTTGCGGCCTCAAGTGGAATGGACACCGCGATGCCCTGACTCGAAATAAGGCCGGATATCCCTGCAGTGACTTCAATGCAGGCTCGTCTTGCATCTCCCAGGACGAAAGGATGTCTGAATCCCCTGTGGAAAGCACAGAGAAAGACTTAGTTCCCCACCTCATCGCGACCGATAGCCTCACATCCTTTGAAAACTCCAGAGGTACGCGGAGATCAGTGCCTCCAAAGGAGACGATGCCTGACTCCTCGTGAAACTTGATAGGAGTCCCAGGATTCCTGTGGCACTTGGAAAGGGACACTTGGTCTCCCGCCTCAGCTGGAGAGGCGTCCCAATTGCCCTGCCAAGCCTCGAGGTGAATCCAGAGTTGTCCCTCGCAACTAGGCAGGAGTCCTGACGTCGCTGAAGAAACACGTGGGTGGAAGGGCCATCCCCGTCGTAACTCGAGAATATACCCCAGGTTCCCGCCGCAACTCCAGAAAAACCATGAGACTTCCCCCTCGCCGCGAGACGAGACCCGATTCCCCTGTACTGCGTGCAGAGCAATTCCGTCTTGCACATCACACATGAAAGGAGCCTTGATTTCCTTGATGGCACTCCAGAGAAACCCCAAGAACACTCTTTCAAGGATACAGGGATCCTGAGGTCACTGTAGCAACACGAAAGAACTCTGTGGACCAAAAATCTACTCGAAAAGAGAGGTTAGTCCCTGGATTCGTCTCCAGAGGAATACCACCTTACCACAAGCACCTCAAGAGGAGGCTTCTCTCAGCTCTAGGTATGTGAGAGGGACCCTGAGTTTGCGGCCTCAAGTGGAATGGACACCGCGATGCCCTGACTCGAAATAAGGCCGGATATCCCTGCAGTGACTTCAATGCAGGCTCGTCTTGCATCTCCCAGGACGAAAGGATGTCTGAATCCCCTGTGGAAAGCACAGAGAAAGACTTAGTTCCCCACCTCATCGCGACCGATAGCCTCACATCCTTTGAAAACTCCAGAGGTACGCGGAGATCAGTGCCTCCAAAGGAGACGATGCCTGACTCCTCGTGAAACTTGATAGGAGTCCCAGGATTCCTGTGGCACTTGGAAAGGGACTCTTGGTCTCCCGCCTCAGCTGGAGAGGTGTCCCAATTGCCCTGCCAAGCCTCGAGGTGAATCCAGAGTTGTCCCTCGCAACTAGGCAGGAGTCCTGACGTCGCTGAAGAAACACGTGGGTGGAAGGGCCATCCCCGTCGTAACTCGAGAATATACCCCAGGTTCCCGCCGCAACTCGAGAAAAACCATGAGACTTCCCCCTCGCCGCGAGATGAGGCCCGATTCCCCTGCACTGCGTGCAGAGCAATTCCGTGTTGCACATCACACATGAAAGGAGCCTTGATTTCCTTGATGGCACTCCAGAGAAACCCCAAGAACACTGTTTCAAGGCTAGAGGGATCCTGAGGTCACTGTAGCAACACGAAAGAGCTCCGTGGGCCAAAAATCAACTCGAGATGAGAGGTTAGTCCCTGGCTTCGACTCCAGAGGAATACCACCTTACCACAAGCACCTCAAGAGGAGGCTTCTCTCAGCTCTAGGTATGTGAGAGGGACCCTGAGTTTGCGGCCTCAAGTGGAATGGACACCGCGATGCCCTGACGCGAAATAAGGCTGGATATCCCTGCAGTGACTTGAATGCAGGCTCGTCTTGCATCTCCCAAGATGAAAGGATGTCTGAATCCCCTGTGGAGACCACAGAGAAAGAACTAGTTCCCCACCTCATCGCGACCGGAGGCCACACATCCTTTGAAAACTCCAGAGGTACGCGGAGATCAGTGCCTCCAAAGGAGACGATGCCTGACTCCTCGTGAAACTTGATAGGAGTCCCAGGTTTCCTGTGGCACGTGGAAAGGGAGCCTTGGTCTCCCGCCTCAGCTGGAGAGGCGTCCCAATTGCCTTGCCAAGCCTCGAGGAGAATCCCGAGTTGTGTCTCGCAATTAGGCAAGAGTCCTGACGTGGCTGAACAAACACGTGTGTGGAAGGGCCATCCCCGTCGTAACTCGAGAATATATCCCAGGTTCCCGCCGCAACTCGAGAAAAACCATGAGACTTCCCCCTCCCCGTGAGATGAGGCCCGATTCCCCTGTACTGCATGCAGAGCAATTCCGTGTTGCACATCACACATGAAAGGAGCCTTGATTTCCTTGATGGCACTCCAGAGAAACCCCAAGAACACTGTTTCAAGGCTAGAGGGATCCTGAGGTCACTGTAGCAACATGAAAGAACTCCATGGACCAAGAATCAACTCGAGATGAGAGGTTAGTCCCTGGCTTCGACTCCTGAGCAATACCACCTTACCACAAGCACCTCAAGAGGAGGCTTCTCTCAGCTCTAGGTATGTGAGAGGGCCCCTGAGTTTGCGGCCTCACGTGGAATGGACACCGCGATGCCCTGACTCGAAATAAGGCCGGATATCCCTGCAGTGACTTGAATGCAGGCTCGTCTTGCATCTCCCAAGAAGAAAGGATGTCTGAATTCCCTGTGGAGACCACAGAGAAAGACCTCGTTCCCCACCTCATCGCGACCGGAGGCCTCACATCCTTTGAAAACTCCAGAGGTACGCGGAGATCAGTGCCTCCAAAGGAGACGATGCCTGACTCCTCGTGAAACTTGATAGGAGTCCCAGGATTCTTGTGGCACGTGGAAAGGGACCCTTGGTCTCCCGCCTCAGCTGGAGAGGCGTCCCAATTGCCCTGCCAAGCCTCGAGGAGAATCCAGAGTTGTCCCTCGCAACTAGGCAGGAGTCCTGATGTGGCTGAACAAACACGTGGGTGGAAGGGCCATCCCCGTCGTAACTCGAGAATATACCCCAGGTTCCCGCCGCAACTCGAGAAAAACCATGAGACTTCCCCCTCGATGCGAGATGAGGCCCGATTCCCCTGTACTGCGTGCAGAGCAATTCCGTCTTGCACATCACACATGAAAAGAGCCTTGATTTCCTTGATGGCACTCCAGAGAAACCCCAAGAACACTGTTTCAAGGCTAGAGGGATCCTGAGGTCACTGTAGCAACACGAAAGAACTCTGTGGACCAAAAATCAACTCGAAAGGAGAGGTTAGTCCCTGGATTCGTCTCCAGAGGAATACCACCTTACCACAAGCACCTCAAGAGGAGGCTTCTCTCAGCTCTAGGTATGTGAGAGGGACCCTGAGTTTGCGGCCTCAAGTGGAATGGACACCGCGATGCCCTGACTCGAAATAAGGCCGGATATCCCTGCAGTGACTTCAATGCAGGCTCGTCTTGCATCTCCCAGGACGAAAGGATGTCTGAATCCCCTGTGGAAAGCACAGAGAAAGACTTAGTTCCCCACCTCATCGCGACCGATAGCCTCACATCCTTTGAAAACTCCAGAGGTACGCGGAGATCAGTGCCTCCAAAGGAGACGATGCCTGACTCCTCGTGAAACTTGATAGGAGTCCCAGGATTCCTGTGGCACTTGGAAAGGGACACTTGGTCTCCCGCCTCAGCTGGAGAGGCGTCCCAATTGCCCTGCCAAGCCTCGAGGTGAATCCAGAGTTGTCCCTCGCAACTAGGCAGGAGTCCTGACGTCGCTGAAGAAACACGTGGGTGGAAGGGCCATCCCCGTCGTAACTCGAGAATATACCCCAGGTTCCTGCCGCAACTCCAGAAAAACCATGAGACTTCCCCCTCGCCGCGAGATGAGGCCCGATTCCCCTGCACTGCGTGCAGAGCAATTCTGTGTTGCACATAACACATGAAAGGAGCCTTGATTTCCTTGATGGCACTCCAGAGAAACCCCAAGAACACTGTTTCAAGGCTAGAGGGATCCTGAGGTCACTGTAGCAACACAAAAGAGCTCCGTGGACCAAAAATCAACTCGAGATGAGAGGTTAGTCCCTGGCTTCGACTCCAGAGGAATACCACCTTACCACAAGCACCTCAAGAGGAGGCTTCTCTCAGCTCTAGGTATGTGAGAGGGACCCTGAGTTTGCGGCCTCAAGTGGAATGGACACCGCGATGCCCTGACTCGAAATAAGGCCGGATATCCCTGCAGTGACTGGAATGCAGGCTCGTCTTGCATCTCCCAAGACGAAAGGGTGTCTGAATCCCCTGTGGAGACCACAGAGAAAGACCTAGTTCCCCACCTCATCGCGACAGGAGGCCTCAAATCCTTTGAAAACTCCAGAGGTATGCGGAGATCAGTGCCTCCAAAGGAGACGATGCCTGACTCCTCGTGAAACTTGATAGGAGACCCAGGATTCCTGTGGCACGTGGAAAGGGACCCTTGGTCTCCCGTCTCAGCTGGAGAGGCGTCCCAATTGCCCTGCAAACCTCGAGGAGAATCCCGGGTTGTCCCTCGCAACTAGGCAGGAGTCCTGACGTCGCTGAAGAAACACGTGGGTGGAAGGGCCATCCCCGTCGTAACTCGAGAATATACCCCAGGTTCCCGCCGCAACTCGAGAAAAACCATGAGACTTCCCCCTCGCCGCGAGATGAGGCCCGATTCCCCTGCACTGCGTGCAGAGCAATTCCGTCTTGCACATCACACATGAAAGGAGCCTTGATTTCCTTGATGGCACTCCAGAGAAACCCCAAGAACACTGTTCCAAGGCTAGAGGGATCCTGAGGTCACTGTAGCAACACGAAAGAGCTCGGTGGACCAAGAATCAACACGAGATGAGAGGTTAGTCCCTGGCTTCGACTCCTGAGGAATACCACCTTACCACAAGGACCTCAAGAGGAGGCTTCTCTCAGCTCTAGGTATGTGAGAGGGATCCTGAGTTTGCGGCCTCAAGTGGAATGGACACCGCGATGCCCTGACTCGAAATAAGGCCGGATATCCCTGCAGTGACTTGAATGCAGGCTCGTCTTGCATCTCCCAAGAAGAAAGGATGTCTGAATTCCCTGTGGAGACCACAGAGAAACACCTAGTTCCCCACCTCATCGCGACCGGAGGCCTCACATCCTTTGAAAACTCCAGAGGTACGCGGAGATCAGTGCCTCCAAAGGAGACGATGCCTGACTCCTCGTGAAACTTGATAGGAGTCCCAGGATTCTTGTGGCACGTGGAAAGGGACCCTTGGTCTCCCGCCTCAGCTGGAGAGGCGTTCCAATTGCCCTGCCAAGCCTCGAGGAGAATCCCGAGTTGTCCCTCGTAACTAGGCAGGAGTCCTGACGTGGCTGAACAAACACGTGGGTGGAAGGGCCATCCCCGTCGTAACTCGAGAATATACCCCAGGTTCCCGCCGCAACTCGAGAAAAACCATGAGACTTCCCCCTCGATGCGAGATGAGGCCCGATTCCCCTGTACTGCGTGCAGAGCAATTCCGTCTTGCACATCACACATGAAAGGAGCCTTGATTTCCTTGATGGCACTCCAGAGAAACCCCAAGAACACTGTTTCAAGGATAGAGGGATCCTGAGGTCACTGTAGCAACACGAAAGAACTCTGTGGACCAAAAATCAACTCGAAAAGAGAGGTTAGTCCCTGGATTCGTCTCCAGAGGAATACCACCTTACCACAAGCACCTCAAGAGGAGGCTTCTCTCAGCTTTAGGTATGTGAGAGGGACCCTGAGTTTGCAGCCTCAAGTGGAATGGACACTGCGATGCCCTGACTCGAAATAAGGCCGGATATCCCTGCAGTGACTTCAATGCAGGCTCGTCTTGCATCTCCCAGGACGAAAGGATGTCTGAATCCCCTGTGGAAAGCACAGAGAAAGACTTAGTTCCCCACCTCATCGCGACCGATAGCCTCACATCCTTTGAAAACTCCAGAGGTATGCGGAGACCAGTGCCTCCAAAGGAGACGATGCCTGACTCCTCGTGAAACTTGATAGGAGTCCCAGGTTTCCTGTGGCACTTGGAAAGGGACACTTGGTCTCCCGCCTCAGCTGGAGAGGCGTCCCAATTGCCCTGCCAAGCCTCGAGGAGAATCCAGAGTTGTCCCTCGCAACTAGGCAGGAGTCCTGACGTCGCTGAAGAAACACGTGGGTGGAAGGGCCATCCCCGTCGTAACTCGAGAATATACCCCAGGTTCCCGCCGCAACTCGAGAAAAACCATGAGACTTCCCCCTCGCCGCGAGATGAGGCCCGATTCCCCTGCACTGCGTGCAGAGCAATTCCGTGTTGCACATCACACATGAAAGGAACCTTGATTTCCTTGATGGCACTCCAGAGAAACCCCAAGAACACTGTTTCAAGGCTAGAGGGATCCTGAGGTCACTGTAGCAACACGAAAGAGCTCCGTGGGCCAAAAATCAACTCGAGATGAGAGGTTAGTCCCTGGCTTCGACTCCAGAGGAATACCACCTTACCACAAGCACCTCAAGAGGAGGCTTCTCTCAGCTCTAGGTATGTGAGAGGGACCCTGAGTTTGCGGCCTCAAGTGGAATGGACACCGCGATGCCCTGACGCGAAATAAGGCTGGATATCCCTGCAGTGACTTGAATGCAGGCTCGTCTTGCATTTCCCAAGATGAAAGGATGTCTGAATCCCCTGTGGAGACCACAGAGAAAGACCTAGTTCCCCACTTCATCGCGACCGCAGGTCTCACATCCTTTGAAAACTCCAGAGGTACGCGGAGATCAGTGCCTCCAAAGGAGACGATGCCTGACTCCTCGTGAAACTTGATAGGAGTCCCAGGATTCCTGTGGCACGTGGAAAGGGACCCTTGGTCTCCCGCCTCAGCTGGAGAGGCGTCCCAATTGCCTTGCCAAGCCTCGAGGAGAATCCCGAGTTGTGTCTCGCAACTAGGCAAGAATCCTGACGTGGCAGAACAAACACGTGTGTGGAAGGGCCATCCCCGTCGTAACTCGAGAATATACCCCAGGTACCCGCCGCAACTCGAGAAAAACCATGAGACTTCCCTCTCGCCGCGAGATGAGGCCCGATTCCCCTGCACTGCGTGCAGAGCAATTCCGTGTTGCACATCACACATGAAAGAAGCCTTGATTTCCTTGATGGCACTCCAGAGAAACCCCAAGAACACTGTTTCAAGGCTAGAGGGATCCTGAGGTCACTGTAGCAACACGAAAGAGCTCCGTGGACCAAGAATCAACACGAGATGAGAGGTTAGTCCCTGGCTTCGACTCCTGAGGAATACCACCTTACCACAAGCACCTCAAGAGGAGGCTTCTCTCAGCTGTAGGTATGTGAGAGGGACCCTGAGTTTGCGGCCTCAAGTGGAATGGACACCGCGATGCCCTGACTCGAAATAAGGCCGGATATCCCTGCAGTGACTGGAATGCAGGCTCGTCTTGCATCTCCCAAGACGAAAGGGTGTCTGAATCCCCTGTGGAGACCACAGAGAAAGACCTAGTTCCCCACCTCATCGCGACAGGAGGCCGCAAATCCTTTGAAAACTCCAGAGGTATGCGGAGATCAGTGCCTCCAAAGGAGACGATGCCTGACTCCTCGTGAAACTTGATAGGAGACCCAGGATTCCTGTGGCACGTGGAAAGGGACCCTTTGTCTCCCGTCTCAGCTGGAGAGGCGTCCCAATTGCCCTGCAAACCTCGAGGAGAATCCCGGGTTGTCCCTCGCAACTAGGCAGGAGTCCTGACGTCGCTGAAGAAACACGTGGGTGGAAGGGCCATCCCCGTCGTAACTCGAGAATATACCCCAGGTTCCCGCCGCAACTCGAGAAAAACCATGAGACTTCCCCCTCGCCGCGAGATGAGGCCCGATTCCCCTGCACTGCGTGCAGAGCAATTCCGTCTTGCACATCACACATGAAAGGAGCCTTGATTTCCTTGATGGCACTCCAGAGAAACCCCAAGAACACTGTTCCAAGGCTAGAGGGATCCTGAGGTCACTGTAGCAACACGAAAGAGCTCGGTGGACCAAGAATCAACACGAGATGAGAGGTTAGTCCCTGGCTTCGACTCCTGAGGAATACCACCTTACCACAAGCACCTCAAGAGGAGGCTTCTCTCAGCTCTAGGTATGTGAGAGGGATCCTGAGTTTGCGGCCTCAAGTGGAATGGACACCGCGATGCCCTGACTCGAAATAAGGCCGGATATCCCTGCAGTGACTTGAATGCAGGCTCGTCTTGCATCTCCCAAGAAGAAAGGATGTCTGAATTCCCTGTGGAGACCACAGAGAAACACCTAGTTCCCCACCTCATCGCGACCGGAGGCCTCACATCCTTTGAAAACTCCAGAGGTACGCGGAGATCAGTGCCTCCAAAGGAGACGATGCCTGACTCCTCGTGAAACTTGATAGGAGTCCCAGGATTCTTGTGGCACGTGGAAAGGGACCCTTGGTCTCCCGCTTCAGCTGGAGAGGCGTTCCAATTGCCCTGCCAAGCCTCGACGAGAATCCCGAGTTGTCCCTCGCAACTAGGCAGGAGTCCTGACGTGGCTGAACAAACACGTGGGTGGAAGGGCCATCCCCGTCGTAACTCGAGAATATACCCCAGGTTCCCGCCGCAACTCGAGAAAAACCATGAGACTTCCCCCTCGATGCGAGATGAGGCCCGATTCCCCTGTACTGCGTGCAGAGCAATTCCGTCTTGCACATCACACATGAAAGGAGCCTTGATTTCCTTGATGGCACTCCAGAGAAACCCCAAGAACACTGTTTCAAGGATAGAGGGATCCTGAGGTCACTGTAGCAACACGAAAGAACTCTGTGGACCAAAAATCAACTCGAAAAGAGAGGTTAGTCCCTGGATTCGTCTCCAGAGGAATACCACCTTACCACAAGCACCTCAAGAGGAGGCTTCTCTCAGCTTTAGGTATGTGAGAGGGACCCTGAGTTTGCAGCCTCAAGTGGAATGGACACTGCGATGCCCTGACTCGAAATAAGGCCGGATATCCCTGCAGTGACTTCAATGCAGGCTCGTCTTGCATCTCCCAGGACGAAAGGATGTCTGAATCCCCTGTGGAAAGCACAGAGAAAGACTTAGTTCCCCACCTCATCGCGACCGATAGCCTCACATCCTTTGAAAACTCCAGAGGTATGCGGAGACCAGTGCCTCCAAAGGAGACGATGCCTGACTCCTCGTGAAACTTGATAGGAGTCCCAGGTTTCCTGTGGCACTTGGAAAGGGACACTTGGTCTCCCGCCTCAGCTGGAGAGGCGTCCCAATTGCCCTGCCAAGCCTCGAGGAGAATCCAGAGTTGTCCCTCGCAACTAGGCAGGAGTCCTGACGTCGCTGAAGAAACACGTGGGTGGAAGGGCCATCCCCGTCGTAACTCGAGAATATACCCCAGGTTCCCGCCGCAACTCGAGAAAAACCATGAGACTTCCCCCTCGCCGCGAGATGAGGCCCGATTCCCCTGCACTGCGTGCAGAGCAATTCCGTGTTGCACATCACACATGAAAGGAACCTTGATTTCCTTGATGGCACTCCAGAGAAACCCCAAGAACACTGTTTCAAGGCTAGAGGGATCCTGAGGTCACTGTAGCAACACGAAAGAGCTCCGTGGGCCAAAAATCAACTCGAGATGAGAGGTTAGTCCCTGGCTTCGACTCCAGAGGAATACCACCTTACCACAAGCACCTCAAGAGGAGGCTTCTCTCAGCTCTAGGTATGTGAGAGGGACCCTGAGTTTGCGGCCTCAAGTGGAATGGACACCGCGATGCCCTGACGCGAAATAAGGCTGGATATCCCTGCAGTGACTTGAATGCAGGCTCGTCTTGCATTTCCCAAGATGAAAGGATGTCTGAATCCCCTGTGGAGACCACAGAGAAAGACCTAGTTCCCCACTTCATCGCGACCGCAGGTCTCACATCCTTTGAAAACTCCAGAGGTACGCGGAGATCAGTGCCTCCAAAGGAGACGATGCCTGACTCCTCGTGAAACTTGATAGGAGTCCCAGGATTCCTGTGGCACTTGGAAAGGGACCCTTGGTCTCCCGCCTCAGCTGGAGAGGCGTCCCAATTGCCTTGCCAAGCCTCGAGGAGAATCCCGAGTTGTGTCTCGCAACTAGGCAAGAGTCCTGACGTGGCTGAACAAACACGTGTGTGGAAGGGCCATCCCCGTCGTAACTCGAGAATATACCCCAGGTACCCGCCGCAACTCGAGAAAAACCATGAGACTTCCCTCTCGCCGCGAGATGAGGCCCGATTCCCCTGCACTGCGTGCAGAGCAATTCCGTGTTGCACATCACACATGAAAGAAGCCTTGATTTCCTTGATGGCACTCCAGAGAAACCCCAAGAACACTGTTTCAAGGCTAGAGGGATCCTGAGGTCACTGTAGCAACACGAAAGAGCTCCGTGGACCAAGAATCAACACGAGATGAGAGGTTAGTCCCTGGCTTCGACTCCTGAGGAATACCACCTTACCACAAGCACCTCAAGAGGAGGCTTCTCTCAGCTCTAGGTATGTGAGAGGGACCCTGAGTTTGCGGCCTCAAGTGGAATGGACACCGCGATGCCCTGACTCGAAATAAGGCCGGATATCCCTGCAGTGACTTGAATTCAGGCTCGTCTTGCATTTCCCAAGACGAAAGGATGTCTGAATCCCCTGTGGAGACCACAGAGAAAGACCTAGTTCCCCACCTCATCGCGACCGGAGGCCTCACATCCTTTGAAAACTCCAGAGGTACGCGGAGATCAGTGCCTCCAAAGGAGACGATGCCTGACTCCTCGTGAAACTTGATAGCAGTCCCAGGATTCTTGTGGCACGTGGAAAGGGACACTTGGTCTCCCGCCTCAGCTGGAGAGGCGTTCCAATTGCCCTGCCAAGCCTCGAGGAGAATCCCGAGTTGTCCCTCGCAACTAGGCAGGAGTCCTGACGTGGCTGAACAAACACGTGGGTGGAAGGGCCATCCCCGTCATAACTTGAGAATATACCCCAGGTTCCCGCCGCAACTCGAGAAAAACCATGAGACTTCCCCCTCGATGCGAGATGAGGCCCGATTCCCCTGTACTGCGTGCAGAGCAATTCCGTCTTGCACATCACACATGAAAGGAGCCTTGATTTCCTTGATGGCACTCCAGAGAAACCCCAAGAACACTGTTTCAAGGATAGAGGGATCCTGAGGTCACTGTAGCAACACGAAAGAACTCTGTGGACCAAAAATCAACTCGAAAAGAGAGGTTAGTCCCTGGATTCGTCTCCAGAGGAATACCACCTTACCACAAGCACCTCAAGAGGAGGCTTCTCTCAGCTCTAGGTATGTGAGAGGGACCCTGAGTTTGCGGCCTCAAGTGGAATGGACACCGCGATGCCCTGACGCGAAATAAGGCCGGATATCCCTGCATGACTTCAATGCAGGCACGTCTTGCATCTCCCAAGACGAAAGGTTGTCTGAATCCCCTGTGGAAAGCACAGAGAAAGACTTAGTTCCCCACCTCATCGCGACCGATAGCCTCACATCCTTTGAAAACTCCAGAGGTACGCGGAGATCAGTGCCTCCAAAGGAGACGATGCCTGACTCCTCGTGAAACTTGATAGGAGTCCCAGGATTCCTGTGGCACTTGGAAAGGGACACTTGGTCTCCCGCCTCAGCTGGAGAGGCGTCCCAATTGCCATGCCAAGCCTCGAGGAGAATCCAGAGTTGTCCCTCGCAACTAGGCAGGAGTCCTGACGTCGCTGAAGAAACACGTGGGTGGAAGGGCCATCCCTGTCGTAACTCGAGAATATACCTCAGGTTCCCACCGCAACTCGAGAAAAACCATGAGACTTCCCCCTCGCCGCGAGATGAGGCCCGATTCCCCTGCACTGCGTGCAGAGCAATTCTGTGTTGCACATCACACATGAAAGGAGCCTTGATTTCCTTGATGGCACTCCAGAGAAACCCCAAGAACACTGTTTCAAGGCTAGAGGGATCCTGAGGTCACTGTAGCAACACGAAAGAGCTCCGTGGGCCAAAAATCAACTCGAGATGAGAGGTTAGTCCCTGGCTTCGACTCCAGAGGAATACCACCTTACCACAAGCACCTCAAGAGGAGGCTTCTCTCAGCTCTAGGTATGTGAGAGGGACCCTGAGTTTGCGGCCTCAAGTGGAATGGACACCGCGATGCTCTGACGCGAAATAAAGCTGGATATCCCTGCAGTGACTTGAATGCAGGCTCGTCTTGCATCTCCCAAGATGAAAGGATGTCTGAATCCCCTGTGGAGACCACATAGAAAGACCTAGTTCCCCACCTCATCGCGACCGGAGGCCTCACATCCTTTGAAAACTCCAGAGGTACGCGGAGATCAGTGCCTCCAAAGGAGACGATGCCTGACTCCTCGTGAAACTTGATAGGAGTCCCAGGATTCCTGTGGCACGTGGAAAGGGACCCTTGGTCTCCCGCCTCAGCTGGAGAGGCGTCCCAATTGCCTTGCCAAGCCTCGAGGAGAATCCCGAGTTGTGTCTCGCAACTAGGCAAGAGTCCTGACGTGGCTGAACAAACACGTGTGTGGAAGGGCCATCCCCGTCGTAACTCGAGAATATACCCCAGGTTCCCGCCGCAACTCGAGAAAAACCATGAGACTTCCCCCTCGCCGCGAGATGAGGCCCGATTTCCCTGCACTGCGTGCAGAGCAATTTTGTGTTGCACATCACACATGAAAGGAGCCTTGATTACCTTCATGGCACTCCAGAGAAACCCCAAGAACACTGTTTCAAGGCTAGAGGGATCCTGAGGTCACTGTAGCAACACGAAAGAGCTCCGTGGACCAAAAATCAACTCGAGATGAGAGGTTAGTCCCTGGCTTCGATTCCAGAGGAATACCACCTTACCACAAGCACCTCAAGAGGAGGCTTCTCTCAGCTCTAGGTATGTGAGAGGGACCCTGAGTTTGCGGCCTCAAGTGGAATGGACACCGCGATGCCCTGACTCGAAATAAGGCCGGATATTCCTGCAGTGACTGGAATGCAGGCTCGTCTTGCATCTCCCAAGACGAAAGGGTGTCTGAATCCCCTGTGGAGACCACAGAGAAAGACCTAGTTCCCCACCTCATCGCGACAGGAGGCCTCAAAATCTTTGAAAACTCCAGAGGTATGAGGAGATCAGTGCCTCCAAAGGAGACGATGCCTGACTCCTCGTGAAACTTGATAGGAGACCCAGGATTCCTTTGGCACGTGGAAAGGGACCCTTGTTCTCCCGCCTCAGCTGGAGAGGCGTCCCAATTGCCCTGCAAAGCCTCGAGGAGACTCCCGAGTTGTCCCTCGCAACTAGGCAGGAGTCCTGACATGGCTGAACACACACGTGTGTGGAAGGGCCATCCCCGTCGTAACTCGAGAATATACCCCAGGTTCCCGCCGCAACTCGAGAAAAACCATGAGACTTCCCCCTCGCCGCGAGATGAGGCCCGATTCCCCTGCACTGCTTGCAGAGCAATACCGTGTTGCACATCACACATGAAAGGAGCCTTGATATCCTTGATGGCACTCCAGAGAAACCCCAAGAACACTGTTTCAAGGCTAGAGGGATCCTGAGGTCACTGTAGCAACACGAAAGAGCTCCGTGGACCAAGAATCAACACGAGATGAGAGGTTAGTCCCTGGCTTCGACTCCTGAGGAATACCACCTTACCACAAGCACCTCAAGAGGAGGCTTCTCTCAGCTCTAGGTATGTGAGAGGGATCCTGAGTTTGTGGCCTCAAGTGGAATGGACACCGCGATGCCCTGACTCGAAATAAGGCCGGATATCCCTGCAGTGACTTGAATGCAGGCTCGTCTTGCATCTCCCAAGAAGAAAGGATGTCTGAATCCCCTGTGGAGACCACAGAGAAACACCTAGTTCCCCACCTCATTGCGACCGGAGGCCTCACATCCTTTGAAAACTCCAGAGGTACGCGGAGATCAGTGCCTCCAAAGGAGACGATGCCTGACTCCTCGTGAAACTTGATAGGAGTCCCAGGATTCTTGTGGCACGTGGAAAGGGACCCTTGGTCTCCCGCCTCAGCTGGAGAGGCGTTCCAATTGCCCTGCCAAGCGTCGAGGAGAATCCCGAGTTGTCCCTCGCAACTAGGCAGGAGTCCTGACGTGGCTGAACAAACACGTGGGTGGAAGGGCCATCCCCGTCGTAACTCGAGAATATACCCCAGGTTCCCGCCGCAACTCGAGAAAAACCATGAGACTTCCCCCTCGATGCGAGATGAGGCCCGATTCCCCTGCACTGCGTGCAGAGCAATTCCGTCTTGCACATCACACATGAAAGGAGCCTTGATTTCCTTGATGGCACTCCAGAGAAACCCCAAGAACACTGTTTCAAGGATAGAGGGATCCTGACGTCACTGTAGCAACACGAAAGAACTCTGTGGACCAAAAATCAACTCGAAAAGAGAGGTTAGTCCCTGAATTCGTCTCCAGAGGAATAACACCTTACCACAAGCACCTCAAGAGGAGGCTTCTCTCAGCTCTAGGTATGTGAGAGGGACCCTGAGTTTGCGGCCTCAAGTGGAATGGACACCGCGATGCCCTGACTCGAAATAAGGCCGGATATCCCTGCAGTGACTTCAATGCAGGCTCGTCTTGCATCTCCCAGGACGAAAGGATGTCTGAATCCCCTGTGGAAAGCACAGAGAAAGACTTAGTTCCCCACCTCATCGCGACCGATAGCCTCACATCCTTTGAAAACTCCAGAGGTACGCGGAGATCAGTGCCTCCAAAGGAGACGATGCCTGACTCCTCGTGAAACTTGATAGGAGTCCCAGGATTCCTGTGGCACTTGGAAAGGGACACTTGGTCTCCCGCCTCAGCTGGAGAGGCGTCCCAATTGCCCTGCAAAGCCTCGAGGAGAATCCAGAGTTGTCCCTCGCAACTAGGCAGGAGTCCTGACGTCGCTGAAGAAACACGTGGGTGGAAGGGCCATCCCCGTCGTAACTCGAGAATATACCCCAGGTTCCCGCCGCAACTCGAGAAAAACCATGAGACTTCCCCCTCGCCGCGAGATGAGGCCCGATTCCCCTGCACTGCGTGCAGAGCAATTCCGTGTTGCACATCACACATGAAAGGAGCCTTGATTTCCTTGATGGCACTCCAGAGAAACCCCAAGAACACTGTTTCAAGGCTAGAGGGATCCTGAGGTCACTGTAGCAACACGAAAGAGCTCCGTGGGCCAAAAATCAACTCGAGATGAGAGGTTAGTCCCTGGATTCGTCTCCAGAGGAATACCACCTTACCACAAGCACCTCAAGAGGAGGCTTCTCTCAGCTCTAGGTATGTGAGAGGGACCCTGAGTTTGCGGCCTCAAGTGGAATGGACACCGCGATGCCCTGACGCGAAATAAGGCTGGATATCCCTGCAGTGACTTGAATGCAGGCTCGTCTTGCATCTCCCAAGATGAAAGGATGTCTGAATCCCCTGTGGAGACCACAGAGAAAGACCTAGTTCCCCACCTCATCGCGACCGGAGGCCTCACATCCTTTGAAAACTCCAGAGGTACGCGGAGATCAGTGCCTCCAAAGGAGACGATGCCTGACTCCTCGTGAAACTTGATAGGAGTCCCAGGATTCTTGTGGCACGTGGAAAGGGACCCTTGGTCTCCCGCCTCAGCTGGAGAGGCGTTCCAATTGCCCTGCCAAGCCTCGAGGAGAATCCCGAGTTGTCCCTCGCAACTAGGCAGGAGTCCTGACGTGGCTGAACAAACACGTGGGTGGAAGGGCCATCCCCGTCGTAACTCGAGAATATACCCCAGGTTCCCGCCGCAACTCGAGAAAAACCGTGAGACTTCCCCCTCGATTCGAGATGAGGCCCGATTCCCCTGTACTGCGTGCAGAGCAATTCCGTCTTGCACATCACACATGAAAGGAGCCTTGATTTCCTTGATGGCTCTCCAGAGAAACCCCAAGAACACTGTTTCAAGGCTAGAGGGATCCTGAGGTCACTGTAGCAACACGAAAGAACTCTGTGGACCACAAATCTACTCGAAAAGAGAGGTTAGTCCCTGGATTCGTCTCCAGAGGAATACCACCTTACCACAAGCACCTCAAGAGGAGGCTTCTCTCAGCTCTAGGTATGTGAGAGGGACCCTGAGTTTGCGGCCTCAAGTGGAATGGACACCGCGATGCCCTGACTCGAAATAAGGCCGGATATCCCTGCAGTGACTGGAATGCAGGCTCGTCTTGCATCTCCCAAGACGAAAGGGTGTCTGAATCCCCTGAGGAGACCACAGAGAAAGACCTAGTTCCCCACCTCATCGCGACAGGAGGCCTCAAATCCTTTGAAAATTTCAGAGGTGTGCGGAGATCAGTGCCTCCAAAGGAGACGATGCCTGACTCCTCGTGAAACTTGATAGGTGTCCCAGTATTCCTGTGGCACGTGGAAAGGGACCCTTGGTCTCCCGTCTCAGCTGGAGAGGCGTCCCAATTGCCCTGCAAAGCCTCGAGGAGAATCCCGAGTTGTCCCTCGCTACTAGGCAGGAGTCCTGGCGTCGCTGAAGAAACACGTGGGTGGAAGGGCCATCCCCGTCGTAACTCGAGAATATACCCCAGGTTCCCGCCGCAACTCGAGAAAAACCATGAGACTTCCCCCTCGCCGCGAGATGAGGCCCGATTCCCCTGCACTGCGTGCAGAGCAATTCCGTGGTGCACATCACACATGAAAGGAGCCTTGATTTCCTTGATGGCACTCCAGAGAAACCCCAAGAACACTGTTTCAAGGCTAGAGGGATCCTGAGGTCACTGTAGCAACACGAAAGAGCTCCGTGGACCAAGAATCAACACGAGATGAGAGGTTAGTCCCTGGCTTCGACTCCTGAGGAATACCACCTTACCACAAGCACCTCAAGAGGAGGCTTCTCTCAGCTCTAGGTATGTGAGAGGGATCCTGAGTTTGCGGCCTCAAGTGGAATGGACACCGCGATGCCCTGACTCGAAATAAGGCCGGATATCCCTGCAGTGACTTGAATGCAGGCTCGTCTTGCATCTCCCAAGAAGAAAGGATGTCTGAATCCCCTGTGGAGACCACAGAGAAAGACCTAGTTCCCCACCTCATCGCGACCGGAGGCCTCACATCCTTTGAAAACTCCAGAGGTACGCGGAGATCAGTGCCTCCAAAGGAGACGATGCCTGACTCCTCGTGAAACTTGATAGGAGTCCCAGGATTCTTGTGGCACGTGGAAAGGGACCCTTGGTCTCCCGCCTCAGCTGGAGAGGCGTTCCAATTGCCCTGCCAAGCCTCGAGGAGAATCCCGAGTTGTCCCTCGCAACTAGGCAGGAGTCCTGACGTGGCTGAACAAACACGTGGGTGGAAGGGCCATCCCCGTCGTAACTCGAGAATATACCCCAGGTTCCCGCCGCAACTCGAGAAAAACCATGAGACTTCCCCCT
Source organism: Cervus elaphus (assembly GCF_910594005.1). NCBI lineage: Eukaryota > Metazoa > Chordata > Mammalia > Artiodactyla > Cervidae > Cervus > Cervus elaphus. The sequence continues at coordinate 5,698,560 of NC_057834.1, read as the reverse complement.
CGATGCGAGATGAGGCCCGATTCCCCTGTACTGCGTGCAGAACAATTCCGTGTTGCACATCACACATGAAAGGAGCCTTGATTTCCTTCATGGCACTCCAGAGAAACCCCAAGAACACTGTTTCAAGGCTAGAGGGATCCTGAGGTCACTGTAGCAACACGAAAGAACCCTGTGGACCACAAATCAACTCGAAAAGAGAGGTTAGTCCCTGGATTCGTCTCCAGAGGAATACCACCTTACCACAAGCACCTCAAGAGGAGGCTTCTCTCAGCTCTAGGTATGTGAGAGGGACCCTGAGTTTGCGGCCTCAAGTGGAATGGACACCGCGATGCCCTGACTCGAAATAAGGCCGGATATCCCTGCAGTGACTTCAATGCAGGCTCGTCTTGCATCTCCCAAGACGAAAGGATGTCTGAATCCCCTGTGGAAAGCACAGAGAAAGACTTAGCTCCCCACCTCATCGCGACCGATAGCCTCACATCCTTTGAAAACTCCAGAGGTACGCGGAGATCAGTGCCTCCAAAGGAGACGATGCCTGACTCCTCGTGAAACTTGATAGGAGTCCCAGGATTCCTGTGGCACTTGAAAAGGGACACTTGGTCTCCCGCCTCAGCTGGAGAGGCGTCCCAATTGCCCTGCCAAACCTCGAGGAGAATCCAGAGTTGTCCCTCGCAACTAGGCAGGAGTCCTGACGTCGCTGAAGAAACACGTGGGTGGAAGGGCCATCCCCGTCGTAACTCGAGAATATACCCCAGGTTCCCGCCGCAACTCGAGAAAAACCATGAGACTTCCCCCTCGCCGCGAGATGAGGCCCGATTCCCCTGCACTGCGTGCAGAGCAATTCCGTGTTGCACATCACACATGAAAGGAGCCTTGATTTCCTTGATAGCACTCCAGAGAAACCCCAAGAACACTGTTTCAAGGCTAGAGGGATCCTGAGGTCACTGTAGCAACACGAAAGAGCTCCGTGGACCAAGAATCAACACGAGATGAGAGGTTAGTCCCTGGCTTCGAATCCTGAGGAATACCACCTTACCACAAGCACCTCAAGAGGAGCCTTCTCGCAGCTCTAGGTATGTGAGAGGGATCCTGAGTTTGCGGCCTCAAGTGGAATGGACACCGCGATGCCCTGACTCGAAATAAGGCCGGATATCCCTGCAGTGACTTGAATGCAGGCTCGTCTTGCATCTCCCAAGAAGAAAGGATGTCTGAATCCCCTGTGGAGACCACAGAGAAAGACCTAGTTCCCCACCTCATCGCGACCGGAGGCCTCACATTCTTTGAAAACTCCAGAGGTACGCGGAGATCAGTGCCTCCAAAGGAGACGATGCCTGACTCCTCGTGAAACTTGATAGGAGTCCCAGGATTCTTGTGGCACGTGGAAAGGGACCCTTGGTCTTCCGCCTCAGCTGGAGAGGCGTTCCAATTGCCCTGCCAAGCCTCGAGGAGAATCCCGAGTTGTCCCTCGCAACTAGGCAGGAGTCCTGACGTGGCTGAACAAACACGTGGGTGGAAGGGCCATCCCCGTCGTAACTCGAGAATATACCCCAGGTTCCCGCCGCAACTCGAGAAAAACCATGAGACTTCCCCCTCGATGCGAGATGAGGCCCGATTCCCCTGTACTGCGTGCAGAGCAATTCCGTCTTGCACATCACACATGAAAGGAGCCTTGATTTCCTTGATGGCTCTCCAGAGAAACCCCAAGAACACTGTTTCAAGGCTAGAGGGATCCTGAGGTCACTGTAGCAACACGAAAGAACTCTGTGGACCACAAATCTACTCGAAAAGAGAGGTTAGTCCCTGGATTCGTCTCCAGAGGAATACCACCTTACCACAAGCACCTCAAGAGGAGGCTTCTCTCAGCTCTAGGTATGTGAGAGGGACCCTGAGTTTGCGGCCTCAAGTGGAATGGACACCGCGATGCCCTGACTCGAAATAAGGCCGGATATCCCTGCAGTGACTGGAATGCAGGCTCGTCTTGCATCTCCCAAGACGAAAGGGTGTCTGAATCCCCTGAGGAGACCACAGAGAAAGACCTAGTTCCCCATCTCATCGCGACAGGAGGCCTCAAATCCTTTGAAAATTTCAGAGGTGTGCGGAGATCAGTGCCTCCAAAGGAGACGATGCCTGACTCCTCGTGAAACTTGATAGGAGACCCAGTATTCCTGTGGCACGTGGAAAGGGACCCTTGGTCTCCCGTCTCAGCTGGAGAGGCGTCCCAATTGCCCTGCAAAGCCTCGAGGAGAATCCCGAGTTGTCCCTCGCTACTAGGCAGGAGTCCTGGCGTCGCTGAAGAAACACGTGGGTGGAAGGGCCATCCCCGTCGTAACTCGAGAATATACCCCAGGTTCCCGCCGCAACTCGAGAAAAACCATGAGACTTCCCCCTCGATGCGAGATGAGGCCCGATTCCCCTGTACTGCGTGCAGAGCAATTCCGTGTTGCACATCACACATGAAAGGAGCCTTGATTTCCTTCATGGCACTCCAGAGAAACCCCAAGAACACTGTTTCAAGGCTAGAGGGATCCTGAGGTCACTGTAGCAACACGAAAGAACTCTGTGGACCACAAATCAACTCGAAAAGAGAGGTTAGTCCCTGGATTCGTCTCCAGAGGAATACCACCTTACCACAAGCACCTCAAGAGGAGGCTTCTCTCAGCTCTAGGTATGTGAGAGGGACCCTGAGTTTGCGGCCTCAAGTGGAATGGACAGCGCGATGCCCTGACTCGAAATAAGGCCGGATATCCCTGCAGTGACTTCAATGCAGGCTCGTCTTGCATCTCCCAAGACGAAAGGATGTCTGAATCCCCTGTGGAAAGCACAGAGAAAGACTTAGTTCCCCACCTCATCGCGACCGATAGCCTCACATCCTTTGAAAACTCCAGAGGTACGCGGAGATCAGTGCCTCCAAAGGAGACGATGCCTGACTTCTCGTGAAACTTGATAAGAGTCCCAGGATTCCTGTGGCACTTGAAAAGGGACACTTGGTCTCCCGCCTCAGCTGGAGAGGCGTCCCAATTGCCCTGCCAAACCTCGAGGAGAATCCAGAGTTGTCCCTCGCAACTAGGCAGGAGTCCTGACGTCGCTGAAGAAACACGTGGGTGGAAGGGCCATCCCCGTCGTAACTCGAGAATATACCCCAGGTTCCCGCCGCAACTCGAGAAAAACCATGAGACTTCCCCCTCGCCGCGAGATGAGGCCCGATTCCCCTGCACTGCGTGCAGAGCAATTCCGTGTTGCACATCACACATGAAAGGAGCCTTGATTTCCTTGATAGCACTCCAGAGAAACCCCAAGAACACTGTTTCAAGGCTAGAGGGATCCTGAGGTCACTGTAGCAACACGAAAGAGCTCCGTGGACCAAGAATCAACACAAGATGAGAGGTTAGTCCCTGGCTTCGAATCCTGAGGAATACCACCTTACCACAAGCACCTCAAGAGGAGCCTTCTCGCAGCTCTAGGTATGTGAGAGGGATCCTGAGTTTGCGGCCTCAAGTGGAATGGACACCGCGATGCCCTGACTCGAAATAAGGCCGGATATCCCTGCAGTGACTTGAATGCAGGCTCGTCTTGCATCTCCCAAGAAGAAAGGATGTCTGAATCCCCTGTGGAGACCACAGAGAATGACCTAGTTCCCCACCTCATCGCGACAGGAGGCCTCAAATCCTTTGAAAACTCCAGAGGTATGCGGAGATCAGTGCCTCCAAAGGAGACGATGCCTGACTCCTCGTGAAACTTGATAGGAGACCCAGGATTCCTGTGGCACGTGGAAAGGGACCCTTGGTCTCCCGTCTCAGCTGGAGAGGCGTCCCAATTGCCCTGCAAAGCCTCGAGGAGAATCCCTAGTTGTCCCTCGCAACTAAGCAAGAGTCCTGACATGGCTGAACACACACGTGTGTGGAAGGGCCATCCCCGTCGTAACTCGAGAATATACCCCAGGTTCCCGCCGCAACTCGAGAAAAACCATGAGACTTCCCCCTCGCCGCGAGATGAGGCCCGATTCCCCTGCACTGCGTGCAGAGCAATTCCGTGTTGCACATCACACATGAAAGGAGCCTTGATTTCCTTGATGGCACTCCAGAGAAACCCCAAGAACACTGTTTCAAGGCTAGAGGGATCCTGAGGTCACTGTAGCAACACGAAAGAGCTCCGTGGGCCAAAAATCAACTCGAGATGAGAGGTTAGTCCCTGGCTTCGACTCCAGAGGAATACCACCTTACCACAAGCACCTCAAGAGGAGGCTTCTCTCAGCTCTAGGTATGTGAGAGGGACCCTGAGTTTGCGGCCTCAAGTGGAATGGACACCGCGATGCCCTGATGCGAAATAAGGCTGGATATCCCTGCAGTGACTTGAATGCAGGCTCGTCTTGCATCTCCCAAGATGAAAGGATGTCTGAATCCCCTGTGGAGACCACAGAGAAAGACCTAGTTCCCCACCTCATCGCGACCGGAGGCCTCACATCCTTTGAAAACTCCAGAGGTACGCGGAGATCAGTGTCTCCAAAGGAGACGATGCCTGACTCCTCGTGAAACTTGATAGGAGTCCCAGGATTCCTGTGGCACGTGGAAAGGGACACTTGGTCTCCCGCCTCAGCTGGAGAGGCGTCCCAATTGCCTTGCCAAGCCTCGAGGAGAATCCTGAGTTGTCCCTCGCAACTAGGCAGGAGTCCTGACGTGGCTGAAGAAACACGTGTGTGGAAGGGCCATCCCCGTCGTATCTCGAGAATATACCCCAGGTTCCCGCCGCAACTCGAGAAAAACCATGAGACTTCCCCCTCGCCACGAGATGAGGCCCGATTCCCCTGCACTGCGTGCAGAGCAATTCTGTGTTGCACATCACACATGAAAGGAGCCTTGATTTCCTTGATGGCACTCCAGAGAAACCCCAAGAACACTGTTTCAAGGATAGAGGGATCCTGAGGTCACTGTAGCAACACGAAAGAGCTCCGTGGACCAAAAATCAACTCGAGATGAGAGGTTAGTTCCTGGCTTCGACTCCAGAGGAATACCACCTTACCACAAGCACCTCAAGAGGAGGCTTCTCTCATCTCTAGGTATGTGAGAGGGACCCTGAGTTTGCGGCCTCAAGTGGAATGGACACCACGATGCCCTGACTCGAAATAAGGCCGGATATCCCTGCAGTGACTAGAATGCAGGCTCGTCTTGCATCTCCCAAGACGAAAGGGTGTCTGAATCCCCTGTGGAGACCACAGAGAAAGACCTAGTTCCCCACCTCTTCGCGACAGGAGGCCTCAAATCCTTTGAAAACTCCAGAGGTATGCGGAGATCAGTGCCTCCAAAGGAGACGATGCCTGACTCCTCGCGAAACTTGATAGGAGACCCAGGATTCCTGCGGCACGTGGAAAGGGACCCTTGGTCTCCCGTCTCAGCTGGAGGGGCGTCCCAATTGCCCTGCAAAGCCTCGAGGAGAATCCCGAGATGTCCCTCGCAACTAGGTAGGAGTCCTGACATGGCTGAACACACACGTGTGTGGAAGTGCCATCCCCGTCATAACTCGAGAATATACCCCAGGTTCCCGCTGCAACTCGAGAAAAACCATGAGACTTCCCCCTCTCCGCGAGATGAGGCCCGATTCCCCTGCACTGCGTGCAGAGCAATTCCGTGTTGCACATCACACATGAAAGGAGCCTTGATTTCCTTGATGGCACTCTAGAGAAACCCCAAGAACACTGTTTCAAGGCTAGAGGGATCCTGAGGTCACTGTAGCAACACGAAAGAGCTCCGGGACCAAGAATCAACACGAGATGAGAGGTTAGTCCCTGGCTTCGACTCCTGCGGAATACCACCTTACCACAAGCACCTCAAGAGGAGGCTTCTCTCAGCTCTAGGTATGTGAGAGGGATCCTGAGTTTGCGGCCTCAAGTGGAATGGACCCCGCGATGCCCTGACTCGAAATAAGGCCGGATATCCCTGCAGTGACTTGAATGCAGGCTCGTCTTGCATCTCCCAGGACGAAAGGATGTCTGAATCCCCTGTGGAAAGCACAGAGAAAGACTTAGTTCCCCACCTCATCGCGACCGATAGCCTCACATCCTTTGAAAACTCCAGAGGTACGCGGAGATCAGTGCCTCCAAAGGAGACGATGCCTGACTCCTCGTGAAACTTGATAGGAGACCCAGGATTCCTGTGGCACGTGGAAAGGGACCCTTGGTCTCCCGTCTCAGCTGGAGAGGCGTCCCAATTGCCCTGCCAAGCCTCGAGGAGAATCCAGAGTTGTCCCTCGCAACTAGGCAGGAGTCCTGACGTCGCTGAAGAAACACGTGTGTGGAAGGGCCATCCCCGTCGTAACTCGAGAATATACCCCAGGTTCCCGCCGCAACTCGAGAAAAACCATGAGACTTCCCCCTCGCCGCGAGATGAGGCCCGATTCCCCTGCACTGCGTGCAGAGCAATTCCGTGTTGCACATCACACATGAAAGGAGCCTTGATTTCCTTGATGGCACTCCAGAGAAACCCCAAGAACACTGTTTCAAGGCTAGAGGGATCCTGAGGTCACTGTAGCAACACGAAAGAGCTCCGTGGACCAAGAATCAACACGAGATGATTGGTTAGTCCCTGGCTTCGACTCCTGAGGAATACCACCTTACCACAAGCACCTCAAGAGGAGGCTTCTCTCAGCTCTAGGTATGTGAGAGGGATCCTGAGTTTGCGGCCTCAAGTGGAATGGACACCGCGATGCCCTGACTCGAAATAAGGCCGGATATCCCTGCAGTGACTTGAATGCAGGCTCGTCTTGCATCTCCCAAGAAGAAAGGATGTCTGAATCCCCTGTGGAGACCACAGAGAAACACCTAGTTCCCCACCTCATCGCGACCGGAGGCCTCACATCCTTTGAAAACTCCAGAGGTACGCGGAGATCAGTGCCTCCAAAGGAGACGATGCCTGACTCCTCGTGAAACTTGATAGGAGTCCCAGGATTCTTGTGGCACGTGGAAAGGGACCCTTGGTCTCCCGCCTCAGCTGGAGAGGCGTTCCAATTGCCCTGCCAAGCCTCGAGGAGAATCCCGAGTTGTCCCTCGCAACTAGGCAGGAGTCCTGACGTGGCTGAACAAACACGTGGGTGGAAGGGCCATCCCCGTCGTAACTCGAGACTATACCCCAGGTTCCCGCCGCAACTCGAGAAAAACCATGAGACTTCCCCCTCGCCGCGAGATGAGGCCCGATTCCCCTGTACTGCGTGCAGAGCAATTCCGTCTTGCACATCACACATGAAAGGAGCCTTGATTTCCTTGATGGCACTCCAGAGAATCCCCAAGAACACTGTTTCAAGGATAGAGGGATCCTGAGGTCACTGTAGCAACACGAAAGAACTCTGTGGACCACAAATCAACTCGAAAAGAGAGGTTAGTCCCTGGATTCGTCTCCAGAGGAATACCACCTTACCACAAGCACCTCAAGAGGAGGCTTCTCTCAGCTCTAGGTATTTGAGAGGGACCCTGAGTTTGCGGCCTCAAGTGGAATGGACACCGCGATGCCCTGACTCGAAATAAGGCCGGATATCCCTGCAGTGACTTGAATGCAGGCTCGTCTTGCATCTCCCAGGACGAAAGGATGTCTGAATCCCCTGTGGAAAGCACAGAGAAAGACTTAGTTCCCCACCTCATCGCGACCGATAGCCTCACATCCTTTGAAAACTCCAGAGGTACGCGGAGATCAGTGCCTCCAAAGGAGACGATGCCTGACTCCTCGTGAAACTTGATAGGAGTCCCAGGATTCCTGTGGCACTTGGAAAGGGACACTTGGTCTCCCGCCTTAGTTGGAGAGGCGTCCGAATTGCCCTGCCAAGCCTCGAGGAGAATCCAGAGTTGTCCCTCGCAACTAGGCAGGAGTCCTGACGTCGCTGAAGAAACACGTGGGTGGAAGGGCCATCCCCGTCGTAACTCGAGAATGTACCCCAGGTTCCCGCCGCAACTCGAGAAAAACCATGAGACTTCCCCCTCGCCGCGAGATGAGGCCCGATTCCCCTGCACTGCGTGCAGAGCAATTCCGTGTTGCACATCACACATGAAAGGAGCCTTGATTTCCTTGATGGCACTCCAGAGAAACCCCAAGAACACTGTTTCAAGGCTAGAGGGATCCTGAGGACACTGTAGCAACACGAAAGAGCTCCGTGGGCCAAAAATCAACTCGAGATGAGAGGTTAGTCCCTGGCTTCGACTCCAGAGGAATACCACCTTACCACAAGCACCTCAAGAGGAGGCTTCTCTCAGCTCTAGGTATGTGAGAGGGACCCTGAGTTTGCGGCCTCAAGTGGAATGGACACCGCGATGCCCTGACGCGAAATAAGGCTGGATATCCCTGCAGTGACTTGAATGCAGGCTCGTCTTGCATCTCCCAAGATGAAAGGATGTCTGAATCCCCTGTGGAGACCACAGAGAAAGACCTAGTTCCCCACCTCATCGCGACCGGAGACCTCACATCCTTTGAAAACTCCAGAGGTACGCGGAGATCAGTGCCTCCAAAGGAGACGATGCCTGACTCCTCGTGAAACTTGATAGGAGTCCCAGGATTCCTGTGGCACGTGGAAAGGGACCCTTGGTCTCCCGCCTCAGCTGGAGAGGCGTCCCAATTGCCCTGCCCAGCCTCGAGGATAATCCAGAGTTGTCCCTCGCAACTAGGCAGGAGTCCTGACGTGGCTGAAGAAACACGTGGGTGGAAGGGCCATCCCCGTCGTAACTCGAGAATATACCCCAGGTTCCCGCCGCAACTCGAGAAAAACCATGAGACTTCCCCCTCGCTGCGAGATGAGGCCCGATTCCCCTGAACTGCGTGCAGAGCAATTCCGTGTTGCACATCACACATGAAAGGAGCCTTGATTTCCTTGATGGCACTCCAGAGAAACCCCAAGAACACTGTTTCAAGGCTAGAGGGATCCTGAGGTCACTGTAGCAACACGAAAGAGCTCCGTGGACCAAGAATCAACACGAGATGAGAGGTTAGTCCCTGGCTTCGACTCCAGAGGAATACCACCTTACCACAAGCACCTCAAGAGGAGGGTTCTCTCATCTCTAGGTATGTGAGAGGGACCCTGAGTTTGCGGCCTCAAGTGGAATGGACACCACGATGCCCTGACTCGAAATAAGGCCGGATATCCCTGCAGTGACTAGAATGCAGGCTCCTCTTGCATCTCCCAAGAAGAAAAGATGTCTGAATCCCCTGTGGAGACCACAGAGAAACACCTAGTTCCCCACCTCATCGCGACAGGCGGCCTCACATCCTTTGAAAACTCCAGAGGTACGCGGAGATCAGTGCCTCCAAAGGAGACGATGCCTGACTCCTCGTGAAACTTGATAGGAGTCCCAGGATTCTTGTGGCACGTGGAAAGGGACCCTTGGTCTCCCGCCTCAGCTGGAGAGGCGTTCCAATTGCCCTGCCAAGCCTCGAGGAGAATCCCGAGTTGTCCCTCGCAACTAGGCAGGAGTCCTGACGTGGCTGAACAAACACGTGGGTGGAAGGGCCATCCCCGTCGTAACTCGAGACTATACCCCAGGTTCCCGCCGCAACTCGAGAAAAACCATGAGACTTCCCCCTCGCCGCGAGATGAGGCCCGATTCCCCTGTACTGCGTGCAGAGCAATTCCGTCTTGCACATCACACATGAAAGGAGCCTTGATTTCCTTGATGGCACTCCAGAGAAACCCCAAGAACACTGTTTCAAGGATAGAGGGATCCTGAGGTCACTGTAGCAACACGAAAGAACTCTGTGGACCAAAAATCAACTCGAAAAGAGAGGTTAGTCCCTGGATTCGTCTCCAGAGGAATACCACCTTACCACAAGCACCTCAAGAGGAGGCTTCTCTCAGCTCTAGGTATGTGAGAGGGACCCTGAGTTTGCGGCCTCAAGTGGAATGGACACCGCGATGCCCTGACTCGAAATAAGGCCGGATATACCTGCAGAGACTTGAATGCAGGCTCGTCTTGCATCTCCCAGGACGAAAGGATGTCTGAATCCCCTGTGGAAAGCACAGAGAAAGACTTAGTTCCCCACCTCATCGCGACCGATAGCCTCACATCCTTTGAAAACTCCAGAGGTACGCGGAGATCAGTGCCTCCAAAGGAGACGATGCCTGACTCCTCGTGAAACTTGATAGGAGTCCCAGGATTCCTGTGGCACTTGGAAAGGGACACTTGGTCTCCCGCCTCAGCTGGAGAGGCGTCCCAATTGCCCTGCCAAGCCTCGAGGAGAATCCAGAGTTGTCCCTCTCAACTACGCAGGAGTCCTGACGTCGCTGAAGAAACACGTGGGTGGAAGGGCCATCCCCGTCGTAACTCGAGAATGTACCCCAGGTTCCAGCCGCAACTCGAGAAAAACCATGAGACTTCCCCCTCGCCGCGAGATGAGGCCCGATTCCCCTGCACTGCGTGCAGAGCAATTCCGTGCTGCACATCACACATGAAAGGAGCCTTGATTTCCTTGATTGCACTCCAGAGAAACCCCAAGAACACTGTTTCAAGGCTAGAGGGATCCTGAGGACACTGTAGCAACACGAAAGAGCTCCGTGGGCCAAAAATCAACTCGAGATGAGAGGTTAGTCCCTGGCTTCGACTCCAGAGGAATACCACCTTACCACAAGCACCTCAAGAGGAGGCTTCTCTCAGCTCTAGGTATGTGAGAGGGACCCTGAGTTTGCGGCCTCAAGTGGAATGGACACCGCGATGCCCTGACTCGAAATAAGGCCGGATATCCCTGCAGTGACTGGAATGCAGGCTCGTCTTGCATCTCCCAAGACGAAAGGGTGTCTGAATCCCCTGTGGAGACCACAGAGCAAGAACTAGTTCCCCACCTCATCGCGACAGGAGGCCTCAAATCCTTTGAAAACTCCAGAGGTATGCGGAGATCAGTGCCTCCAAAGGAGACGATGCCTGACTCCTCGTGAAACTTGATAGGAGACCCAGGATTCCTGTGGCACATGGAAAGGGACCCTTGGTCTCCCGCCTCAGCTGGAGAGGCGTCCCAATTGCCCTGCAAAGCCTCTAGGAGAATCCCGAGTTGTCCCTCGCAACTAGGCAGGAGTCCTGACATGGCTGAACACACACGTGTGTGGAAGGGCCATCCCCGTCGTAACTCGAGAATATACCCCAGGTTCCCGCCGCAACTCGAGAAAAACCATGAGACTTCCCCCTCGCCGCGAGATGAGGCCCGATTCCCCTGCACTGCGTGCAGAGCAATTCCGTGTTGCACATCACACATGAAAGGAGCCTTGATTTCCTTGATGGCACTCCAGAGAAACCCCAAGAACACTGTTTCAAGGCTAGAGGGATCCTGAGGTCACTGTAGCAACACGAAAGAGCTCCGTGGACCAAGAATCAACTCGAGATGAGAGGTTAGTCCCTGGCTTCGACTCCTGAGGAATACCACCTTACCACAAGCACCTCAAGAGGAGGCTTCTCTCAGCTCTAGGTATGTGAGAGGGATCCTGAGTTTGCGGCCTCAAGTGGAATGGACACCGCGATGCCCTGACTCGAAATAAGGCCGGATATCCCTGCAGTGACTTGAATGCAGGCTCGTCTTGCATCTCCCAAGAAGAAAGGATGTCTGAATCCCCTGTGGAGACCACAGAGAAAGACCTAGTTCCTCACCTCATCGCGACCGGAGGCCTCACATCCTTTGAAAACTCCAGAGGTACGCGGAGATCAGTGCCTCCAAAGGAGACGATGCCTGACTCCTCGTGAAACTTGATAGGAGTCCCAGGATTCTTGTGGCACGTGGAAAGGGACCCTTTGTCTCCCGCCTCAGCTGGAGAGGCGTTCCAATTGCCCTGCCAAGCCTCGAGGAGAATCCCGAGTTGTCCCTCGCAACTAGGCAGGAGTCCTGACGTGGCTTAACAAACACGTGGGTGGAAGGGCCATCCCCGTCGTAACTCGAGAATATACCCCAGGTTCCCGCCGCAACTCGAGAAAAACCATGAGACTTCCCCCTCGATGCGAGATGAGGCCCAATTCCCCTGTACTGCGTGCAGAGCAATTCCGTCTTGCACATCACACATGAAAGGAGCCTTGATTTCCTTGATTGCACTCCAGAGAAACCCCAAGAACACTGTTTCAAGGATAGAGGGATCCTGAGGTCACTGTAGCAACACGAAAGAACTCTGTGGACCAAAAATCAACTCGTAAAGAGAGGTTAGTCCCTGGATTCGTCTCCAGAGGAATACCACCTTACCACAAGCACCTCAAGAGGAGGCTTCTCTCAGCTCTAGGTATGTGAGAGGGACCCTGAGTTTGCGGCCTCAAGTGGAATGGACACCGTGATGCCCTGAATCGAAATAAGGCCGGATATCCCTGCAGTGACTTCAATGCAGGCTCGTCTTGCATCTCCCAGGACGAAAGGATGTCTGAATCCCCTGTGGAGACCACAGAGAAAGACTTAGTTCCCCACCTCATCGCGACCGATAGCCTCACATCCTTTGAAAACTCCAGAGGTATGCGGAGATCAGTGCCTCCAAAGGAGACGATGCCTGACTCCTCGTGAAACTTGATAGGAGTCCCAGGATTCCTGTGGCACTTGGAAAGGGACACTTGGTCTCCCGCCTCAGCTGGAGAGGCGTCCCAATTGCCCTGCAAAGCCTTGAGGAGAATCCCGAGTTGTCCCTCGCAACTAGGCAGGAGTCCTGACGTCGCTGATGAAACACGTGGGTGGAAGGGCCATCCCCGTCGTAACTCGAGAATATAACCCATGTTCCCGCCGCAACTCGAGAAAAACCATGAGACTTCCCCCTCGCCGCGAGATGAGGCCGGATTCCCCTGCACTGCGTGCAGAGCAATTCCGTGTTGCACATCACACATGAAAGGAGCCTTGATTTCCTTGATGGCACTCCAGAGAAACCCCAAGAATACTGTTTTAAGGCTAGAGGGATCCTGAGGTCACTGTAGCAACACGAAAGAGCTCCGTGGGCCAAAAATCAACTCGAGATGAGAGGTTAGTCCCTGGCTTCGACTCCTGAGGAATACCACCTTACCACAAGCACCTCAAGAGGAGGCTTCTCTCAGCTCTAGGTATGTGAGTGGGACCCTGAGTTTGCGGCCTCAAGTGGAATGGACACCGCGATGCCCTGACGCGAAATAAGGCTGGATATCCCTGCAGTGACTTGAATGCAGTCTCGTCTTGCATCTCCCAAGATGAAAGGATGTCTGAATCCCCTGTGGAGAACACAGAGAAAGATCTAGTTCCCCACCTCATCGCGACCGGAGGCCTCACATCCTTTGAAAACTCCAGAGGTACGCGGAGATCAGTGCCTCCAAAGGAGACGATGCCTGACTCCTCGTGAAACTTGATAGGAGTCCCAGGATTCCTGTGGCACGTGGAAAGGGACCCTTGGTCTCCTGCCTCAGCTGGAGAGGCGTCCCTATTGCCTTGCCAAGCCTCGAGGAGAATCCCGAGTTGTGTATCGCAACTAGGCAAGAGTCCTGACATGGCTGAACAAACACGTGGGTGGAAGGGCCATCCCCGTCGTAACTCGAGAATATACCCCAGGTTCCCGCCGCAACTCGAGAAAAACCATGAGACTTCCCCCTCGCCGCGAGATGAGGCCCGATTCCCCTGCACTGCGTGCAGAGCAATTCTGTGTTGCACATCACACATGAAAGGAGCCTTGATTTCCTTCATGGCACTCCAGAGAAACCCCAAGAACACTGTTTCAAGGATAGAGGGATCCTGAGGTCACTGTAGCAACACGAAAGAGCTCCGTGGACCAAGAATCAACACGAGATGAGAGGTTAGTCCCTGGCTTCGACTCCAGAGGAATACCACCTTACCACAAGCACCTCAAGAGGAGGCTTCTCTCAGCTCTAGGTATGTGAGAGGGACCCTGAGTTTGCGGCCTCAAGTGGAATGGACACCGCGATGCCCTGACTCGAAATAAGGCCGGACATCCCTGCAGTGACTTGAATGCAGGCTCGTCTTGCATCTCCCAAGACGAAAGGGTGTCTGAATCCCCTGTGGAGACCACAGAGAAGACCTAGTTCCCCACCTCATCGCGACAGGAGGCCTCAAATCCTTTGAAAACTCCAGAGGTATGCGGAGATCAGTGCCTCCAAAGGAGACGATGCCTGACTCCTCGTGAAACTTGATAGGAGTCCCAGGATTCCTGTGGCACGTGGAAAGGCACCCTTGGTCTCCCGTCTCAGCTGGAGAGGCATCCCAATTGCCCTGCAAAGCCTCGAGGAGAATCCCGAGTTGTCCCTCGCAACTAGGCAGGAGTCCTGACGTCACTGAACACACACGTGTGTGGAATGGCCATCCCCGTCGTAACTCGAGAATATACCCCAGGTTCCCGCCGCAACTCGAGAAAAACCATGAGACTTCCCCCTCGCCGCGAGATGAGGCCCGATTCCCCTGCACTGCGTGCAGAGCAATTCCGTGTTGCACATCACACATGAAAGGAGCCTTGATTTCCTTGATGGCACTCCAGAGAAACCCCAAGAACACTGTTTCAAGGCTAGAGGGATCCTGAGGTCACTGTAGCAACACGAAAGAGCTCCGTGGACCAAGAATCAACACGAGATGAGAGGTTAGTCCCTGGCTTCGACTCCAGAGGAATACCACCTTACCACAAGCACCTCAAGAGGAGGCTTCTCTCAGCTCTAGGTATGTGAGAGGGACCCTGAGTTTGCGGCCTCAAGTGGAATGGACACCGCGATGCCCTGACGCGAAATAAGGCTGGATATCCCTGCAGTGACTTGAATGCAGGCTCGTCTTGCATCTCCCAAGATGAAAGGATGTCTGAATCCCCTGTGGAGACCACAGAGAAAGACCTAGTTCCCCACCTCATCGCGACCGGAGGCCTAACATCCTTTGAAAACTCCAGAGGTACGCGGAGATCAGTGCCTCCAAAGGAGACGATGCCTGACTCCTCGTGAAACTTGATAGGAGACCCAGGATTCCTGTGGCACGTGGAAAGGGACCCTTGGTCTCCCGCCTCAGCTGGAGAGGCGTTCCAATTGCCCTGCCAAGCCTCGAGGAGAATCCCGAGTTGTCCCTCGCAACTAGGCAGGAGTCCTGACGTGGCTGAACAAACACGTGGGTGGAAGGGCCATCCCCGTCGTAACTCGAGAATATACCCCAGGTTCCCGCCGCAACTCGAGAAAAACCATGAGACTTCCCCCTTGCCGCGAGATGAGGCCCGATTCCCCTGCACTGCGTGCAGAGCAATTCTGTGTTGCACATCACACATGAAAGGAGCCTTGATTTCCTTGATGGCACTCCAGAGAAACCCCAAGAACACTGTTTCAAGGCTAGAGGGATCCTGAGGTCACTGTAGCAACACGAAAGAGCTCCGTGGACCAAAAATCAACGCGAGATGAGAGGTTAGTCCCTGGCTTCGACTCCAGAGGAATACCACCTTACGACAAGCACCTCAAGAGGAGGCTTCTCTCAGCTCTAGGTATGTGAGAGGGACCCTGAGTTTGCGGCCTCAAGTGGAATGGACACCGCGATGCCCTGACTCGAAATAAGGCCGGATATCCCTGCAGTGACTGGAATGCAGGCTCGTCTTGCATCTCCCAAGACGAAAGCGTGTCTGAATCCCCTGTGGAGACCACAGAGAAAGACCTAGTTCCCCACCTCATCGCGACAGGAGGCCTCAAATCCTTTGAAAACTCCAGAGGTATGCGGAGATCAGTGCCTCCAAAGGAGACGATGCCTGACTCCTCGTGAAACTTGATAGGAGACCCAGGATTCCTGTGGCACGTGGAAAGGGACCCTTGGTCTCCCGCCTCAGCTGGAGAGGCGTTCCAATTGCCCTGCCAAGCCTCGAGGAGAATCCTGAGTTGTCCCTCGCAACTAGGCAGGAGTCCTGACGTGGCTGAACAAACACGTGGGTGGAAGGGCCATCCCCGTCGT
Source organism: Cervus elaphus (assembly GCF_910594005.1). NCBI lineage: Eukaryota > Metazoa > Chordata > Mammalia > Artiodactyla > Cervidae > Cervus > Cervus elaphus. The sequence goes on along the minus strand of NC_057834.1, from coordinate 5,682,703 downwards.
AACTCGAGAATATACTCCAGGTTACCGCCGCAACTCGAGAAAAACCATGAGATTTCCCCCTCGCCGCGAGATGAGGCCCGAATCCCCTGCACTGCGTGCAGAGCAATTCCGAGTTGCACATCACACATGAAAGGAGCCTTGATTTCCTTCATGGCACTCCAGAGAATCCCCAAGAACACTGTTTCAAGGCTAGAGGGATCCTGAGGTCACTGTAGCAACACGAAAGAGCTCTGTGGGCCAAAAGTCAACTCGAGATGAGAGGTTAGTCCCTGGCTTCGACTCCAGAGGAATACCACCTTACCACAAGCACCTCAAGAGGAGGCTTCTCTCAGCTCTAGGTATGTGAGAGGGACCCTGAGTTTGCGGCCTCAAGTGGAATGGACACCGCGATGCCCTGACGCTAAATAAGGCTGGATATCCCTGCAGTGACTTGAATGCAGGCTCGTCTTGCATCTCCCAAGATGAAAGGATGTCTGAATCCCCTGTGGAGACCACAGAGAAAGACCTAGTTCCCCACCTCATCGCGACCGGAGGCCTCACATCCTTTGAAAACTCCAGAGGTACGCGGAGATCAGTGCCTCCAAAGGAGACGATGCCTGACTCCTCGTGAAACTTGATAGGAGACCCAGGATTCCTGTGGCACGTGGAAAGGGACCCTCGGTCTCCCGTCTCAGCTGGAGAGGCATCCCAATTGCCCTGCAAAGCCTCGAGGAGAATCCCGAGTTATCCCTCGCAACTAGTCAGGAGTCCTGACATGGCTGAACACACACGTGGGTGGAAGGGCCATCCCCGTCGTAACTCGAGAATATACCCCAGGTTCCCACTGCAACTCGAGAAAAACCATGAGACTTCCCCCTCGCCGCGAGATGAGGCCCGATTCCCCTGCACTGCGTGCAGAGCAATTCCGTGTTGCACATCACACATGAAAGGAGCCTTGATTTCCTTGATGGCACTCCAGAGAAACCCCAAGAACACTGTTTCAAGGATAGAGGGATCCTGAGGTCACTGTAGCAACACGAAAGAACTCTGTGGACCAAAAATCAACTCGAAAAGAGAGGTTAGTCCCTGGATTCGTCTCCAGAGGAATACCACCTTACCACAAGCACCTCAAGAGGAGGCTTCTCTCAGCTCTAGGTATGTGAGAGGGACCCTGAGTTTGCGGCCTCAAGTGGAATGGACACCGCGATGCCCTGACTCGAAATAAGGCCGGATATCCCTGCATGACTTCAATGCAGGCTCGTCTTGCATCTCCCCAGAAGAAAGGATGTCTGAATCCCCTGTGGAGACCACAGAGAAACACCTAGTTCCCCACCTCATCGCGACCGGAGGCCTCACATCCTTTGAAAACTCCAGAGGTACGCGGAGATCAGTGCCTCCAAAGGAGACGATGCCTGACTCCTCGTGAAACTTGATAGGAGTCCCAGGATTCCTGTGGCACGTGGAAAGGGACCCTTGGTCTCCCGCCTCAGCTGGAGAGGCGTCCCAATTGCCTTGCCAAGCCTCGAGGAGAATCCCGAGTTGTGTCTCGCAACTAGGCAAGAGTCCTGACGTGGCTGAAGAAACACGTGTGTGGAAGGGCCATCCCCGTCGTAACTCGAGAATATACCCCAGGTTCCCGCCGCAACTCGAGAAAAACCATGAGACTTCCCCCTCGCCGCGAGATGAGGCCGGATTCCCCTGCACTGCGTGCAGAGCAATTCTGTGTTGCACATCACACATGAAAGGAGCCTTGATTTCCTTCATGGCACTCCAGAGAAACCCCAAGAACACTGTTTCAAGGCTAGAGGGATCCTGAGGTCACTGTAGCAACACGAAAGAGCTCCGTGGACCAAAAATCAACTCGAGATGAGAGGTTAGTCCCTGGCTTCGACTCCAGAGGAATACCACCTTACCACAAGCACCTCAAGAGGAGGCTTCTCTCAGCTCTAGGTATGTGAGAGGGACCCTGAGTTTGCGGCCTCAAGTGGAATGGACACCGCGATGCCCTGACTCGAAATAAGGCCGGATATCCCTGCAGTGACTGGAATGCAGGCTCGTCTTGCATCTCCCAAGACGAAAGGGTGTCTGAATCCCCTGTGGAGACCACAGAGAAAGACCTAGTTCCCCACCTCATCGCGACAGGAGGCCTCAAATCCTTTGAAAACTCCAGAGGTATGCGGAGATCAGTGCCTCCAAAGGAGACGATGCCTGACTCCTCGTGAAACTTGATAGGAGACCCAGGATTCCTGTGTCACGTGGAAAGGGACCCTTGGTCTCCCGTCTCAGCTGGAGAGGCGTCCCAATTGCCCTGCAAAGCCTCGAGGAGAATCCCGAGTTGTCCCTCACAACTAGGCAGGAGTCCTGACATGGCTGAACACACACGTGTGTGGAAGGGCAATCCCCGTCGTAACTCGAGAATATACCCCAGGTTCCCGCCGCAACTCGAGAAAAACCATGAGACTTCCCCCTCGCCGCGAGATGAGGCCCGATTCCCCTGTACTGCGTGCAGAGCAATTCCGTGTTGCACATCACACATGAAAGGAGCCTTGATTTCCTTGATGGCACTCCAGAGAAACCCCAAGAACACTGTTTCAAGGCTAGAGGGATCCTGAGGTCACTGTAGCAACACGAAAGAGCTCCGTGGACCAAGAATCAACACGAGATGAGAGGTTAGTCCCTGGCTTCGACTCCTGAGGAATACCACCTTACCACAAGCACCTCAAGAGGAGGCTTCTCTCAGCTCTAGGTATGTGAGAGGGACCCTGAGTTTGCGGCCTCAAGTGGAATGGACACCGCGATGCCCTGACGCGAAATAAGGCTGGATATCCCTGCAGTGACTGGAATGCAGGCTCGTCTTGCATCTCCCAAGATGAAAGGGTGTCTGAATCCCCTGTGGAGACCACAGAGAAAGACCTAGTTCCCCACCTCATCGCGACAGGAGGCCTCAAATCCTTTGAAAACTCCAGAGGTATGCGGAGATCAGTGCCTCCAAAGGAGACAATGCCTGACTCCTCGTGAAACTTGATAGGAGACCCAGGATTCCTGTGGCACGTGGAAAGGGACCCTTGGTCTCCCGTCTCAGCTGAAGATGCGTCCCAATTGCCCTGCAAAGCCTCGAGGAGAATCCAGAGTTGTCCCTCGCAACTAGGCAGGAGTCCTGACGTCGCTGAAGAAACACGTGGGTGGTAGGGCCATCCCCGTCGTAACTCGAGAATATACCCCAGGTTCCCGCCGCAACTCGAGAAAAACCATGAGACTTCCACCTCGCCGCGAGATGAGGCCTGATTCCCCTGCACTGCGTGCAGAGCAATTCCGTGTTGCACATCACACATGAAAGGAGCCTTGATTTCCTTGAGGGCACTCTAGAGAAACCCCAAGAACACTGTTTCAAGGCTAGAGGGATCCTGAAGTCACTGTAGCAACAAGAAAGAGCTCCGTGGACCAAGAATCAACACGAGATGAGAGGTTAGTCCCTGGCTTCGACTCCTGAGGAATACCACCTTACCACAAGCACCTCAAGAGGAGGCTTCTCTCAGCTCTAGGTATGTGAGAGGGATCCTGAGTTTGCGGCCTCAAGTGGAATGGACACCGCGATGCCCTGACTCGAAATAAGGCCGGATATCCCTGCAGTGACTTGAATGCAGGCTCGTCTTGCATCTCCCAAGAAGAAATGATGTCTGAATCCCCTGTGGAGACCACAGAGAAACACCTAGTTCCCCACCTCATCGCGACCGATAGCCTCACATCCTTTGAAAACTCCAGAGGTACGCGGAGATCAGTGCCTCCAAAGGAGACGATGCCTGACTCCTCGTGAAACTTGATAGGAGTCCCAGGATTCTTGTGGCACGTGGAAAGGGACCCTTGGTCTCCCGCCTCAGCTGGAGAGGCGATCCAATTGCCCTGCCAAGCCTCGAGGAGAATCCCGAGTTGTCCCTCGCAACTAGGCAGGAGTCCTGACGTGGCTGAACAAACACGTGTGTGGAAGGGCCATCCCCGTCGTAACTCGAGAATATACCCCAGGTTCCCACTGCAACTCGAGAAAAACCATGAGACTTCCCCCTCGCCGCGAGATGAGGCCCGATTCCCCTGCACTGCGTGCAGAGCAATTCTGTGTTGCACATCACACATGAAAGGAGCCTTGGTTTCCTTCATGGCACTCCAGAGAAACCCCAAGAACACTGTTTCAAGGCTAGAGGGATCCTGAGGTCACTGTAGCAACACGAAAGAGCTCCGTGGACCAAAAATCAACTCGAGATGAGAGGTTAGTCCCTGGCTTCGACTCCAGAGGAATACCACCTTACCACAAGCACCTCAAGAGGAGGCTTCTCTCAGCTCTAGGTATGTGAGAGGGACCCTGAGTTTGCGGCCTCAAGTGGAATGGACACCGCGATGCCCTGACTCGAAATAAGGCCGGATATCCCTGCAGTGACTGGAATGCAGGCTCGTCTTGCATCTCCCAATACGAAAGGGTGTCTGAATCCCCTGTGGAGACCACAGAGAAAGACCTAGTTCCCCACCTCATCGCGACAGGAGGCCTCAAATCCTTTGAAAACTCCAGAGGTATGCGGAGATCATTGCCTCCAAAGGAGACGATGCCTGACTCCTCGTGAAACTTGATAGGAGTCCCAGGATTCCTGTGGCACTTGGAAAGGGACACTTGGTCTCCCGCCTCAGCTGGAGAGGCGTCCCAATTGCCCTGCCGAGACTCGAGGAGAATCCAGAGTTGTCCCTCGCAACTAGGCAGGAGTCCTGACGTCGCTGAAGAAACACGTGGGTGGAAGGGCCATCCCCGTCGTAACTCGAGAATATACCCCAGGTTCCCGCCGCAACTCGAGAAAAACCATGAGACTTCCCCCTCGCCGCGAGATGAGGCCCGATTCCCCTGCACTGCGTGCAGAGCAATTCCGTGTTGCACATCACACATGAAAGGAGCCTTGATTTCCTTGATGGCACTCCAGAGAAACCCCAAGAACACTGTTTCAAGGCTAGAGGGATCCTGAGGTCACTGTAGCAACACGAAAGAGCTCCGTGGGCCAAAAATCAACTCGAGATGAGAGGTTAGTCCCTGGCTTCGACTCCAGAGGAATACCACCTTACCACAAGCACCTCAAGAGGAGGCTTCTCTCAGCTCTAGGTATGTGAGAGGGACCCTGAGTTAGCGGCCTCAAGTGGAATGGACACCGCGATGCCCTGACGCGAAATAAGGCTGGATATCCCTGCAGTGACTGGAATGCAGGCTCGTCTTGCATCTCCCAAGATGAAAGGATGTCTGAATCCCCTGTGGAGACCACAGAGAAAGACCTAGTTCCCCACCTCATCGCGACCGGAGGCCTCACATCCTTTGAAAACTCCAGAGGTACGCGGAGATCAGTGCCTCCAAAGAAGATGATGCCTGACTCCTCGTGAAACTTGATAGGAGTCCCAGGATTCCTGTGGCACGTGGAAAGGGACCCTTGGTCTCCCGCCTCAGCTGGAGAGGGGTCCCAATTGCCTTGCCAAGCCTCGAGGAGAATCCAGAGTTGTGTCTCGCAACTAGGCAAGAGTCCTGACGTGGCTGAACAAACACGTGTGTGGAAGGGCCATCCCCGTCGTAACTCGAGAATATACCCCAGGTTCCCGCTGCAACTCGAGAAAAACCATGAGACTTCCCCCTCGCCGCGAGATGAGGCCCGATTCCCCTGCACTGCGTGCAGAGCAATTCTGTGTTGCACATCACACATGAAAGGAGCCTTGATTTCCTTCATGGCACTCCAGAGAAACCCCAAGAACACTGTTTCAAGGCTAGAGGGATCCTGAGGTCACTGTAGCAACACGAAAGAGCTCCGTGGACCAAAAATCAACTCGAGATGAAAGGTTAGTCCCTGGCTTCGACTCCAGAGGAATACCACCTTACCACAAGCACCTCAAGAGGAGGCTTCTCTCAGCTCTAGGTATGTGAGAGGGACCCTGAGTTTGCGGCCTCAAGTGAAATGGACACCGCGATGCCCTGACTCGAAATAAGGCCGGATATCCCTGCAGTGACTGGAATGCAGGCTCGTCTTGCATCTCCCAAGACGAAAGGGTGTCTGAATCGCCTGTGGAGACCACAGAGAAAGACCTAGTTCCCCACCTCATCGCGACAGGAGGCCTCAAATCCTTTGAAAACTCCAGAGGTATGCGGAGATCAGTGCCTCCAAAGGAGACGATGCCTGACTCCTCGTGAAACTTGATAGGAGACCCAGGATTCCTGTGTCACGTGGAAAGGGACACTTGGTCTCCCGTCTCAGCTGGAGAGGCGTCCCAATTGCCCTGCAAAGCCTCGAGGAGAATCCCGAGTTGTCCCTCACAACTAGGCAGGAGTCCTGACATGGCTGAACACACACGTGTGTGGAAGGGCAATCCCCGTCGTAACTCGAGAATATACCCCAGGTTCCCGCCGCAACTCGAGAAAAACCATGAGACTTCCCCCTCGCCGCGAGATGAGGCCCGATTCCCCTGCACTGCGTGCAGAGCAATTCCGTGTTGCACATCACACTTGAAAGGAGCCTTGATTTCCTTGATGGCACTCCAGAGAAACCCCAAGAACTCTGTCTCAAGGCTAGAGGGATCCTGAGGTCACTGTAGCAACACGAAAGAGCTCCGTGGACCAAGAATCAGCACGAGATGAGAGGTTAGTCCCTGGCTTCGACTCCTGAGGAATACCACCTTACCACAAGCACCTCAAGAGGAGGCTTCTCTCAGCTCTAGGTATGTGAGAGGGATCCTGAGTTTGCGGCCTCAAGTGGACTGGACACCGCGATTCCCTGACTCGAAATAAGGCCGGATATCCCTGCAGTGACTTGAATGCAGGCTCGTCTTGCATCTCCCAAGAAGAAAGGATGTCTGAATCCCCTGTGGAGACCACAGAGAAACAGCCAGTTCCCCACCTCATCGCGACCGGAGGCCTCACATCCTTTGAAAACTCCAGAGGTACGCGGAGATCAGTGCCTCCAAAGGAGACGATGCCTGACTCCTCGTGAAACTTGATAGGAGACCCAGGATTCCTGTGTCACGTGGAAAGGGACTCTTGGTCTCCCGCCTCAGCTGGAGAGGCGTTCCAATTGCCCTGCCAAGCCTCGAGGAGAATCCCGAGTTGTCCCTCGCAACTAGGCAGGAGTCCTGACGTGGCTGAACAAACACGTGTGTGGAAGGGCCATCCCCGTCGTAACTCGAGAATATAGCCCAGGTTCCCGCCGCAACTCGAGAAAAACCATGAGACTTCCCCCTCGATGCGAGATGAGGCCCGATTCCCCTGTACTGCGTGCAGAGCAATTCCGTCTTGCACATCACACATGAAAGGAGCCTTGATTTCCTTGATGGCACTCCAGAGAAACCCCCAGAACACTATTTCAAGGATAGAGGGATCCTGAGGTCACTGTAGCAACAGGAAAGAACTCTGTGAACCAAAAATCAACTCGAAAAGAGAGGTTAGTCCCTGGATTCGTCTCCAGAGGAATACCACCTTACCACAAGCACCTCAAGAGGAGGCTTCTCTCAGCTCTAGGTATGTGAGAGGGACCCTGAGTTTGGGGCCTCAAGTGGAATGGACACCGCGATGCCCTGACTCGAAATAAGGCCGGATATCCCTGCAGTGACTTCAATGCAGGCTCGTCTTGCATGTCCCAGTACAAAAGGATGTCTGAATCCCCTGTGGAAAGCACAGAGAAAGACTTAGTTCCCCACCTCATCGCGACCGATAGCCTCACATCCTTTGAAAACTCCAGAGGTACGCGGAGATCAGTGCCTCCAAAGGAGACGATGCCTGACTCCTCGTGAAACTTGATAGGAGTCCCAGGATTCCTGTGGCACTTGGAAAGGGACACTTGGTCTCCCGCCTCAGGTGGAGAGGCGTCCCAATTGCCCTGCCAAGCCTCGAGGAGAATCCAGAGTTGTCCCTCGCAACTAGGCAGGAGCCCTGACGTCGCTGAAGAAACACGTGTGTGGAAGGGCCATCCCCGTCGTAACTCGAGAATATACCCCAGGTTCCCGCCGCAACTCGAGAAAAACCATGAGACTTCCCCCTCGCCGCGAGATGAGGCCCGATTCCCCTGCACTGCGTGCAGAGCAATTCCGTGTTGCACATCACACATGAAAGGAGCCTTGATTTCCTTGATGGCACTCCAGAGAAACCCCAAGAACACTGTTTCAAGGCTAGAGGGATCCTGAGGTCACTGTAGCAACACGAAAGAGCTCCGTGGGCCAAAAATCAACTCGAGATGATAGGTTAGTCCCTGGCTTCGACTCCAGAGGAATACCACCTTACCACAAGCACCTCAAGAGGAGGCTTCTCTCAGCTCTAGGTATGTGAGAGGGACCCTGAGTTTGGGGCCTCAAGTGGAATGGACACCGCGATGCCCTGACTCGAAATAAGGCCGGATATCCCTGCAGTGACTGGAATGCAGGCTCGTCTTGCATCTCCCAAAACGAAAGGGTGTCTGAATCCCATGTGGAGACCACAGAGAAAGACCTAGTTCCCCACCTCATCGCGACAGGAGGCCTCAAATCCTTTGAAAATTCCAGAGGTATGCGGAGATCAGTGCCTCCAAAGGAGACGATGCCTGACTCCTCGTGAAACTTGATAGGAGACCCAGGATTCCTGTGGCACTTGGAAAGGGACACTTGGTCTCCCGTCTCAGCTGGAGGGGCGTCCCAATTGCCCTGCAAAGCCTCGAGGAGAATCCAGAGTTATCTCTCGCAACTAGGCAGGAGTCCTGACATGGCTGAACACACACGTGTGTGGAAGGGCCATCCCCGTCGTAACTCGAGAATATACCCCAGGTTCCCGCCGCAACTCGAGAAAAACCATGAGACTTCCCCCTCGCCGCGAGATGAGGCCCGATTCCCCAGCACTGCGTGTAGAGCAATTCCGTGTTGCACATCACACATGAAAGGAGCCTTGATTTGCTTCATGGCACTCCAGAGAAACCCCAAGAACACTGTTTCAAGGCTAGAGGGATCCTGAGGTCACTGTAGCAACACGAAAGAGCTCCGTGGACCAAGAATCAACACGAGATGAGAGGTTAGTCCCTGGCTTCGACTCCAGAGGAATACCACCTTACCACAAGCACCTCAAGAGGAGGCTTCTCTCAGCTCTAGGTATGTGAGAGGGATCCTGAGTTTGCGGCCTCAAGTGGAATGGACACCGCGATGCCCTGACTCGAAATAAGGCTGGATATCCCTGCAGTGACTTGAATGCAGGCTCGTCTTGCATCTCCCAAGAAGAAAGGATGTCTGAATCCCCTGTTGAGACCACAGAGAAACACCTAGTTCCCCACCTCATCGCGACCGGAGGCCTCACATCCTTTGAAAACTCCAGAGGTACGCGGAGATCAGTGCCTCCAAAGGAGACGATGCCTGACTCCTCGTGAAACTTGATAGGAGTCCCAGGATTCTTGTGGCACGTGGAAAGGGGGACCATTGGTCTCCCGCCTCAGCTGGAGAGGCGTTCCAATTGCCCTGCCAAGCCTCGAGGAGAATCCCGAGTTGTCCCTCGCAACTAGGCAGGAGTCCTGACGTGGCTGAACAAACACGTGGGTGGAAGGGCCATCCCCGTCGTAACTCGAGAATATACCCCAGGTTCCCGCCGCAACTCGAGAAAAACCATGAGACTTCCCCCTCGATGCGAGATGAGGCCCGATTCCCCTGTACTGCGTGCAGAGCAATTCCGTCTTGCACATCACACATGAAAGGAGCCTTGATTTCCTTGATGGCACTCCAGAGAAACCCCAAGAACACTGTTTCAAGGATAGAGGGATCCTGACGTCACTGTAGCAACACGAAAGAACTCTGTGGACCAAAAATCAACTCGAAAAGAGAGGTTAGTCCCTGAATTCGTCTCCAGAGGAATAACACCTTACCACAAGCACCTCAAGAGGAGGCTTCTCTCAGCTCTAGGTATGTGAGAGGGACCCTGAGTTTGCGGCCTCAAGTGGAATGGACACCGCGATGCCCTGACTCGAAATAAGGCCGGATATCCCTGCAGTGACTTCAATGCAGGCTCGTCTTGCATCTCCCAGGACGAAAGGATGTCTGAATCCCCTGTGGAAAGCACAGAGAAAGACTTAGTTCCCCACCTCATCGCGACCGGAGGCCTCACATCCTTTGAAATCTCCAGAGGTACGCGGAGATCAGTGCCTCCAAAGGAGACGATGCCTGACTCCTCGTGAAACTTGATAGGAGTCCCAGGATTCCTGTGGCACTTGGAAAGGGACACTTGGTCTCCCGCCTCAGCTGGAGAGGCTTCCCAATTGCCCTGCCAAGCCTCGAGGAGAATCCAGAGTTGTCCCTCGCAACTAGGCAGGAGTCCTGACGTGGCTGAAGAAACACGTGGGTGGAAGGGCCATCCCCGTCGTAACTCGAGAATATACCCCAGGTTCTCGCCGCAACTCGAGAAAAACCATGAGACTTCCCCCTCGCCGCGAGATGAGGCCCGATTCCCCTGCACTGCATGCAGAGCAATTCCGTGTTGCACATCACACATGAAAGGAGCCTTGATTTCCTTGATGGCACTCCAGAGAAACCCCAAGAACACTGTTTCAAGGCTAGAGGGATCCTGAGGTCACTGTAGCAACACGAAAGAGCTCCGTGGGCCAAAAATCAACTCGAGATGAGAGGTTAGTCCCTGGCTTCGACTCCAGAGGAATACCACCTTACCACAAGCACCTCAAGAGGAGGCTTCTCTCAGCTCTAGGTATGTGAGAGGGACCCTGAGTTTGCGGCCTCAAGTGGAATGGACACCGCGATGCCCTGACTCGAAATAAGGCCGGATATCCCTGCAGTGACTTGAATGCAGGCTCGTCTTGCATCTCCCAAGACGAAAGGGTGTCTGAATCCCCTGTGGAGACCACAGAGAAAGACCTAGTTCCCCACCTCATCGCGACTGGAGGCCTCACATCCTTTGAAAACTCCAGAGGAACGCGGAGATCAGTGCCTCCAAAGGAGACGATGCCTGACTCCTCGTGAAACTTGATAGGAGTCCCAGGATTCTTGTGGCACGTGGAAAGGGACACTTGGTCTCCCGCCTCAGCTGGAGAGGCGTTCCAACTGCCCTGCCAAGCCTCGAGGAGAATCCCGAGTTGTCCCTCGCAACTAGGCAGGAGTCCTGACGTGGCTGAACAAACACGTGGGTGGAAGGGCCATCCCCGTCGTAACTCGAGAATATACCCCAGGTTCCCGCCGCAACTCGAGAAAAACCATGAGACTTCCCCCTCGATGCGAGATGAGGCCCGATTCCCCTGTACTGCGTGCAGAGCAATTCCGTCTTGCACATCACACATGAAAGGAGCCTTGATTTCCTTGATGGCACTCCAGAGAAACCCCAAGAACTCTGTTTCAAGGCTAGAGGGATCCTGAGGTCACTGTAGCAACACGAAAGAACTCTGTGGACCAAAAATCAACTCGAAAAGAGAGGTTAGTCCCTGGATTCATCTCCAGAGGAATACCACCTTACCACAAGCACCTCAAGAGGAGGCTTCTCTCAGCTCTAGGTATGTGAGAGGGACCCTGAGTTTGCGGCCTCAAGTGGAATGGACACCGCGATGCCCTGACTCGAAATAAGGCCGGATATCCCTGCAGTGACTTCAATGCAGGCTCGTCTTGCATCTCCCAGGACGAAAGGATGTCTGAATCCCCTGTGGAAAGCACAGAGAAAGACTTAGTTCCCCACCTCATCGCGACCGATAGCCTCACATCCTTTGAAAACTCCAGAGGTACGCGGAGATCAGTGCCTCCAAAGGAGACGATGCCTGACTCCTCGGGAAACTTGATAGGAGTCCCAGGATTCCTGTGGCACTTGGAAAGGGACCCTTGTTCTCCCGCCTCAGCTGGAGAGGCGTCCCAATTGCCTTGCCAAGCCTCGAGGAGAATCCCGAGTTGTGTCTCGCAACTAGGCAAGAGTCCTGACGGGGCTGAACACACTCGTGTGTGGAAGGGCCATCCCCGCCGTAACTGGAGAATATACCCCAGGTTCCCGCCGCAACTCGAGAAAAACCATGAGACTTCCCCCTCGCCGCGAGATGAGGCCCGATTCCCCTGCACTGCGTGCAGAGCAATTCTGTGTTGCACATCACACATGAAAGGAGCCTTGATTTCCTTCATGGCACTCCAGAGAAACCCCAAGAACACTGTTTCAAGGCTAGAGGGATCCTGAGGTCACTGTAGCAACACGAAAGAGCTCCGTGGACCAAAAATCAACTCGAGATGAGAGGTTAGTCCCTGGCTTCGACTCCAGAGGAATACCACCTTACCACAAGCACCTCAAGAGGAGGCTTCTCTCAGCTCTAGGTATGTGAGAGGGACCCTGAGTTTGCGGCCTCAAGTGGAATGGACACCGCGATGCCCTGACTCGAAATAAGGCCGGATATCCCTGCAGTGACTGGAATGCAGGCTCGTCTTGCATCTCCCAAGACGAAAGGGTGTCTGAATCCCCTGTGGAGACCACAGCGAAAGACCTAGTTCCCCACCTCATCACGACAGGAGGCCTCAAATCCTTTGAAAACTCCAGAGGTATGCGGAGATCAGTGTCTCCAAAGGAGACGATGCCTGACTCCTCGTGAAACTTGATAGGAGACCCAGGATTCCTGTGGCACGTGGAAAGGGACCCTTGGTCTCCCGTCTCAGCTGGAGAGGCGTCCCAATTGCCCTGCAAAGCCTCGAGGAGAATCCCGAGTTGTCCCTCGCAACTAGGCAGGAGTCCTGACATGGCTGAACACACACGTGTGTGGAAGGGCCATCCCCGTCGTAACTCGAGAATATACCCCAGGTTCCCGCCGCAACTCGAGAAAAACCATGAGACTTCCCCCTCGCCGCGAGATGAGGGCCGATTCCCCTGCACTGCGTGCAGAGCAATTCCGTGTTGCACATCACACATGAAAGGAGCCTTGATTTCCTTCATGGCACTCCAGAGAAACCCCAAGAACACTGTTTCAAGGCTAGAGGGATCCTGAGGTCACTGTAGCAACACGAAAGAGCTCTGTGGACCAAAAATCAACTCGAGATGAGAGGTTAGTCCCTGGCTTCGACTCCAGAGGAATACCACCTTACCACAAGCACCTCAAGAGGAGGCTTCTCTCAGCTCTAGGTATGTGAGAGGGACCCTGAGTTTTCGGCCTCAAGTGGAATGGACACCGCGATGCCCAGACGCTAAATAAGGCTGGATATCCCTGCAGTGACTTGAATGCAGGCTCGTCTTGCATCTCCCAAGATGAAAGGATGTCTGAATCCCCTGTGGAGACCACAGAGAAAGACCTAGTTCCCCACCTCATCGCGACCGGAGGCCTCACATCCTTTGAAAACTCCAGAGGTACGCGGAGATCAGTGCCTCCAAAGGAGACGATGCCTGACTTCTCGTGAAACTTGATAGGAGTCCCAGGATTCCTGTGGCACTTGGAAAGGGACACTTGGTCTCCCGCCTCAGCTGGAGAGGCGTCCCTATTGCCCTGACAAGCCTCGAGGAGAATCCAGAGTTGTCCCTCTCAACTAGGCAGGAGTCCTGACGTCGCTGAAGAAACACGTGGGTGGAAGGGCCATCCCCGTCGTAACTCGAGAATATACCCCAGGTTCCCGCCGCAACTCGAGAAAAACCATGAGACTTCCCCCTCGCCGCGAGATGAGGCCCGATTCCCCTGCACTGCGTGCAGAGCAATTCCGTGTTGCACATCACACATGAAAGGAGCCTTGATTTCCTTGATGGCACTCCAGAGAAACCCCAAGAACACTGTTTCAAGGCTAGAGGGATCCTGAGGTCACTGTAGCAACACGAAAGAGCTCCGTGGGCCAATAATCAACTCGAGATGAGAGGTTAGTCCCTGGCTTCGACTCCAGAGGAATACCACCTTACCACAAGCACCTCAAGAGGAGGCTTCTCTCAGCTCTAGGTATGTGAGAGGGACCCTGAGTTTGCGGCCTCAAGTGGAATGGACACCGCGATGCCCTGACTCGAAATAAGGCCGGATATCCCTGCAGTGACTGGAATGCAGGCCCGTCTTGCATCTCCCAGGACGAAAGGATGTCTGAATCCCCTGTGGAGACCACAGAGAAAGACCTAGTTCCCCATCTCATCGCGACCGGAGGCCTCACATTCTTTGAAAACTCCAGAGGTACGCGGAGATCAGTGCCTCCAAAGGAGACGATGCCTGACTCCTCGTGAAACTTGATAGGAGTCCCAGGATTCCTGTGGCACGTGGAAAGGGACCCTTGGTCTCCCGCCTCAGCTGGAGAGGCGTCCCAATTGCCTTGCCAAGCCTCGAGGAGAATCCCGAGTTGTGTCTCGCAACTAGGCAAGAGTCCTGACGTGGCTGAACAAACACGTGTGTGGAAGGGCCATCCCCGTCGTAACTCGAGAATATACCCCAGGTTCCCGCCGCAACTCGAGAAAAACCATGAGACTTCCCCCTCGCCCCGAGATGAGGCCCGATTCCCCTGCACTGCGTGCAGAGCAATTCTGTGTTGCACATCACACATGAAAGGAGCCTTGATTTCCTTGATGGCACTCCAGAGAAACCCCAAGAACACTGTTTTAAGGCTAGAGGGATCCTGAGGTCACTCTAGCAACACGAAAGAGCTCCGTGGGCCAAAAATCAACTTGAGATGAGAGGTTAGTCCCTGGCTTCGACTCCAGAGGAATACCACCTTACCACAAGCACATCAAGAGGAGGCATCTCTCAGCTTTAGGTATGTGAGTGGGACCCTGAGTTTGCGGCCTCAAGTGGAATGGATACCGCGATGCCCTAACGCGAAATAAGGCTGGATATCCCTGCAATGACTTGAATGCAGGCTCGTCTTGCATCTCCCAAGATGAAAGGATGTCTGAATCCCCTGTGGAGACCACAGAGAAAGACCTAGTTCCCCACCTCATCGCGACCGGAGGCCTCACATCCTTTGAAAACTCCAGAGGTACGCAGAGATCAGTGCCTCCAAAGGAGACAATGCCTGACTCCTCGTGAAACTTGATAGGAGTCCCAGGATTCCTGTGGCACGTGGAAAGGGACCCTTGGTCTCCCGTCTCAGCTGGAGAGGCGTCCCAATTGCCTTGCCAAGCCTCGAGGAGAATCCCGAGTTGTGTCTCGCAACTAGGCAAGAGTCCTGACGTGGCTGAACAAACACGTGTGTGGAAGGGCCATCCCTGTCGTAACTCGAGAATATACCCCAGGTTCCCGCCGCAACTCGAGAAAAACCATGAGACTTCCCCCTCGCCGCGAGATGAGGCCCGATTCCCCTGCACTGCGTGCAGAGCAATTCTGTGTTGCACATCACACATGAAAGGAGCCTTGATTTCCTTCATGGCACTCCAGAGAAACCCCAAGAACACTGTTTCAAGGCTAGAGGGATCCTGAGGTCACTGTAGCAACACGAAAGATCTCCGTGGACCCAAAATCAACTCGGGATGAGAGGTTATTCCCTGGCTTCGACTCCAGAGGAATACCACCTTACCTCAAGCACCTCAAGAGGAGGTTTCTCTCAGCTCTAGGTATGTGAGAGGGACCCTGAGTTTGCGGCCTCAAGTGGAAGGGACACCGCGATGCCCTGACTCGAAATAAGGCCGGATATCCCTGCAGTGACTGGAATGCAGGCTCGTCTTGCATCTCCCAAGACGAAAGGGTGTCTGAATCCCCTGTGGAGACCACAGAGAAAGACCTAGTTCCCCACCTCATCGCGACAGGAAGCCTCAAATTCTTTGAAAACTCCAGAGGTATGCGGAGATCAGTGCCTCCAAAGGAGACGATGCCTGACTCCTCGTGAAACTTGATAGGAGACCCAGGATTCCGGTGGCACGTGGAAAGGGACCCTTGGTCTCCCGTCTCAGCTGGAGAGGCGTCCCAATTGCACTGCAAAGCCTCGAGGAGAATCCCGAGTTGTCCCTCGCAACTAGGCAGGAGTCCTGACATGGCTGAACACACACGTGTGTGGAAGTGCCATCCCCGTCGTAACTCGAGAATATACCCCAGGTTCCCGCCGCAACTCGAGAAAAACCATGAGACTTCCCCCTCGCCGCGAGATGAGGCCCGATTCCCCTGCACTGCGTGCAGAGCAATTCCGTGTTGCACATCACACATGAAAGGAGCCTTGATTTCCTTGATGGCACTCCAGAGAAACCCCAAGAACACTGTTTCAAGGCTAGAGGGATCCTGAGGTCACTGTAGCAACACGAAAGAGCTCCGTGGACCAAAAATCAACTCGAGATGAGAGGTTAGTCCCTGGCTTCGACTCCAGAGAAATACCACCTTACCACAAGCACCTCAAGAGGAGGCTTCTCTCAGCTATAGGTATGTGAGAGGTACCCTGAGTTTGCGGCCTCAAGTGGAATGGACACCGCGATGCCCTGACTCGAAATAAGGCCGGATATCCCTGCAGTGACTGGAATGCAGGCTCTTCTTGCATCTCCCAATACGAAAGGGTGTCTGAATCCCCTGTGGAGACCACAGAGAAAGACCTAGTTCCCCACCTCATCGCGACAGAAGGCCTCAAATCCTTTGAAAACTCCAGAGGTATGCGGATATCAGTGCCTTCAAAGGAGACGATGCCTGACTCCTCGTGAAACTTGATAGGAGTCCCAGGATTCCTGTGGCACTTGGAAAGGGACACTTGGTCTCCCGCCTCAGCTGGAGAGGCGTCCCAATTGCCCTGCCAAGCCTCGAGGAGAATCCAGAGTTGTCCCTCGCAACTAGGCAGGAGTCCTGACGTCGCTGAAGAAACACGTGGGTGGAAGGGCCATCCCCGTCGTAACTCGAGAATATACCCCAGGTTCCCGCCGCAACTCGAGAAAAACCATGAGACTTCCCCCTCGCCGCGAGATGAGGCCCGATTCCCCTGCACTGCGTGCAGAGCAATTCCGTGTTGCACATCACACATGAAAGGAGCCTTGATTTCCTTGATGGCACTCCAGAGAAACCCCAAGAACACTGTTTCAAGGCTAGAGGGATCCTGAGGTCACTGTAGCAACACGAAAGAGCTCCGTGGGCCAAAAATCAACTCGAGATGAGAGGTTAGTCCCTGGCTTCGACTCCAGAGGAATACCACCTTACCACAAGCACCTCAAGAGGAGGCTTCTCTCAGCTCTAGGTATGTGAGAGGGACCCTGAGTTAGCGGCCTCAAGTGGAATGGACACCGCGATGCCCTGACGCGAAATAAGGCTGGATATCCCTGCAGTGACTGGAATGCAGGCTCGTCTTGCATCTCCCAAGATGAAAGGATGTCTGAATCCCCTGTGGAGACCACAGAGAAAGACCTAGTTCCCCACCTCATCGCGACCGGAGGCCTCACATCCTTTGAAAATTCCAGAGGTACGCGGAGATCAGTGCCTCCAAAGTAGACGATGCCTGACTCCTCGTGAAACTTGATAGGAGTCCCAGGATTCCTGTGGCACGTGGAAAGGGACCCTTGGTCTCCCGCCTCAGCTGGAGAGGCGTCCCAATTGCCTTGCCAAGCCTCGAGGAGAATCCAGAGTTGTGTCTCGCAACTAGGTAAGAGTCCTGACGTGGCTGAACAAACACGTGTGTGGAAGGGCCATCCCCGTCGTAACTCGAGAATATACCCCAGGTTCCCGCTGCAACTCGAGAAAAACCATGAGACTTCCCCCTCGCCGCGAGATGAGGCCCGATTCCCCTGCACTGCGTGCAGAGCAATTCTGTGTTGCACATCACACATGAAAGGAGCCTTGATTTCCTTCATGGCACTCCAGAGAAACCCCAAGAACACTGTTTCAAGGCTAGAGGGATCCTGAGGTCACTGTAGCAACACGAAAGAGCTCCGTGGACCAAAAATCAACTCGAGATGAGAGGTTAGTCCCTGGCTTCGACTCCAGAGGAATACCACCTTACCACAAGCACCTCAAGAGGAGGCTTCTCTCAGCTCTAGGTATGTGAGAGGGACCCTGAGTTTGCGGCCTCAAGTGGAATGGACACCGCGATGCCCTGACTCGAAATAAGGCCGGATATCCCTGCAGTGACTGGAATGCAGGCTCGTCTTGCATCTCCCAAGACGAAAGGGTGTCTGAATCGCCTGTGGAGACCACAGAGAAAGACCTAGTTCCCCACCTCATCGCGACAGGAGGCCTCAAATCCTTTGAAAACTCCAGAGGTATGCGGAGATCAGTGCCTCCAAAGGAGACGATGCCTGACTCCTCGTGAAACTTGATAGGAGACCCAGGATTCCTGTGTCACGTGGAAAGGGACCCTTGGTCTCCCGTCTCAGCTGGAGAGGCGTCCCAATTGCCCTGCAAAGCCTCGAGGAGAATCCCGAGTTGTCCCTCACAACTAGGCAGGAGTCCTGACATGGCTGAACACACACGTGTGTGGAAGGGCCATCCCCGTCGTAACTCGAGAATATACCCCAGGTTCCCGCCGCAACTCGAGAAAAACCATGAGACTTCCCCCTCGCCGCGAGATGAGGCCCGATTCCCCTGCACTGCATGCAGAGCAATTCCGTGTTGCACATCACACATGAAAGGAGCCTTGATTTCCTTGATGGCACTCCAGAGAAACCCCAAGAACTCTGTTTCAAGGCTAGAGGGATCCTGAGGTCACTGTAGCAACACGAAAGAACTCTGTGAACCAAAAATCAACTCGAAAAGAGAGGTTAGTCCCTGGATTCGTCTCCAGAGGAATACCACCTTACCACAAGCACCTCAAGAGGAGGCTTCTCTCAGCTCTAGGTATGTGAGAGGGACCCTGAGTTTGGGGCCTCAAGTGGAATGGACACCGCGATGCCCTGACTCGAAATAAGGCCGGATATCCCTGCAGTGACTTCAATGCAGGCTCGTCTTGCATGTCCCAGTACAAAAGGATGTCTGAATCCCCTGTGGAAAGCACAGAGAAAGACTTAGTTCCCCACCTCATCGCGACCGATAGCCTCACATCCTTTGAAAACTCCAGAGGTACGCGGAGATCAGTGCCTCCAAAGGAGACGATGCCTGACTCCTCGTGAAACTTGATAGGAGTCCCAGGATTCCTGTGGCACTTGGAAAGGGACACTTGGTCTCCCGCCTCAGGTGGAGAGGCGTCCCAATTGCCCTGCCAAGCCTCGAGGAGAATCCAGAGTTGTCCCTCGCAACTAGGCAGGAGCCCTGACGTCGCTGAAGAAACACGTGGGTGGAAGGGCCATCCCCGTCGTAACTCGAGAATATACCCCAGGTTCCCGCCGCAACTCGAGAAAAACCATGAGACTTCCCCCTCGCCGCGAGATGAGGCCCGATTCCCCTGCACTGCGTGCAGAGCAATTCCGTGTTGCACATCACACATGAAAGGAGCCTTGATTTCCTTGATGGCACTCCAGAGAAACCCCAAGAACACTGTTTCAAGGCTAGAGGGATCCTGAGGTCACTGTAGCAACACGAAAGAGCTCCGTGGGCCAAAAATCAACTCGAGATGAGAGGTTAGTCCCTGGCTTCGACTCCAGAGGAATACCACCTTACCACAAGCACCTCAAGAGGAGGCTTCTCTCAGCTCTAGGTATGTGAGAGCGACCCTGAGTTTGCGGCCTCAAGTGGAATGGACACCGCGATGCCCTGACTCGAAATAAGGCCGGATATCCCTGCAGTGACTGGAATGCAGGCTCGTCTTGCATCTCCCAAGACGAAAGGGTGTCTGAATCCCATGTGGAGACCACAGAGAAAGACCTAGTTCCCCACCTCATCGCAACAGGAGGCCTCAAATCCTTTGAAAATTCCAGAGGTATGCGGAGATCAGTGCCTCCAAAGGAGACGATGCCTGACTCCTCGTGAAACTTGATAGGAGACCCAGGATTCCTGTGGCACTTGGAAAGGGACACTTGGTCTCCCGTCTCAGCTGGAGGGGCGTCCCAATTGCCCTGCAAAGCCTCGAGGAGAATCCAGAGTTATCTCTCGCAACTAGGCAGGAGTCCTGACATGGCTGAACACACACGTGGGTGGAAGGGCCATCCCCGTCGTAACTCGAGAATATACCCCAGGTTCCCGCCGCAACTCGAGAAAAACCATGAGACTTCCCCCTCGCCGCGAGATGAGGCCCGATTCCCCAGCACTGCGTGTAGAGCAATTCCGTGTTGCACATCACACATGAAAGGAGCCTTGATTTGCTTCATGGCACTCCAGAGAAACCCCAAGAACACTGTTTCAAGGCTAGAGGGATCCTGAGGTCACTGTAGCAACACGAAAGAGCTCCGTGGACCAAGAATCAACACGAGATGAGAGGTTAGTCCCTGGCTTCGACTCCTGAGGAATACCACCTTACCACAAGCACCTCAAGAGGAGGCTTCTCTCAGCTCTAGGTATGTGAGAGGGATCCTGAGTTTGCGGCCTCAAGTGGAATGGACACCGCGATGCCCTGACTCGAAATAAGGCTGGATATCCCTGCAGTGACTTGAATGCAGGCTCGTCTTGCATCTCCCAAGAAGAAAGGATGTCTGAATCCCCTGTGGAGACCACAGAGAAACACCTAGTTCCCCACCTCATCGCGACCGGAGGCCTCACATCCTTTGAAAACTCCAGAGGTACGCGGAGATCAGTGCCTCCAAAGGAGACGATGCCTGACTCCTCGTGAAACTTGATAGGAGTCCCAGGATTCTTGTGGCACGTGGAAAGGGGGACCCTTGGTCTCCCGCCTCAGCTGGAGAGGCGTTCCAATTGCCCTGCCAAGCCTCGAGGAGAATCCCGAGTTGTCCCTCGCAACTAGGCAGGAGTCCTGACGTGGCTGAACAAACACGTGGGTGGAAGGGCCATCCCCGTCGTAACTCGAGAATATACCCCAGGTTCCCGCCGCAACTCGAGAAAAACCATGAGACTTCCCCCTCGATGCGAGATGAGGCCCGATTCCCCTGTACTGCGTGCAGAGCAATTCCGTCTTGCACATCACACATGAAAGGAGCCTTGATTTCCTTGATGGCACTCCAGAGAAACCCCAAGAACACTGTTTCAAGGCTAGAGGGATCCTGAGGTCACTGTAGCAACACGAAAGAACTCTGTGGACCAAAAATCAACTCAAAAAGAGAGGTTAGTCCCTGGATTCGTCTCCAGAGGAATACCACCTTACCACAAGCACCTCAAGAGGAGGCTTCTCTCAGCTCTAGGTATGTGAGAGGGACCCTGAGTTTGCGGCCTCAAGTGGAATGGACACCGCGATGCCCTGACTCGAAATAAGGCCGGATATCCCTGCAGTGACTTCAATGCAGGCTGTCTTGCATCTCCCAGGACGAAAGGATGACTGAATCCCCTGTGGAAAGCACAGAGAAAGACTTAGTTCCCCACCTCATCGCGACCGATAGCCTCACATCCTTTGAAAACTCCAGAGGTACGCGGAGATCAGTGCCTCCAAAGGAGACGATGCCTGACTCCTCGTGAAACTTGATAGGAGTCCCAGGATTCCTGTGGCACTTGGAAAGGGACACTTGGTCTCCCGCCTCAGCTGGAGAGGCTTCCCAATTGCCCTGCCAAGCCTCGAGGAGAATCCAGAGTTGTCCCTCGCAACTAGGCAGGAGTCCTGACGTGGCTGAAGAAACACGTGGGTGGAAGGGCCATCCCCGTCGTAACTCGAGAATATACCCCAGGTTCTCGCCGCAACTCGAGAAAAACCATGAGACTTCCCCCTCGCCGCGAGATGAGGCCCGATTCCCCTGCACTGCATGCAGAGCAATTCCGTCTTGCACATCACACATGAAAGGAGCCTTGATTTCCTTGATGGCACTCCAGAGAAACCCCAAGAACACTGTTTCAAGGCTAGAGGGATCCTGAGGTCACTGTAGCAACACGAAAGAGCTCCGTGGGCCAAAAATCAACTCGAGATGAGAGGTTAGTCCCTGGCTTCGACTCCAGAGGAATACCACCTTACCACAAGCACCTGAAGAGGAGGCTTCTCTCAGCTCTAGGTATGTGAGAGGGACCCTGAGTTTGCGGCCTCAAGTGGAATGGACACCGCGATGCCCTGACTCGAAATAAGGCTGGATATCCCTGCAGTGACTGGAATGCAGGCTCGTCTTGCATCTCCCAAGACGAAAGGGTGTCTGAATCCCCTGTGGAGACCACAGAGAAAGACCTAGTTCCCCACCTCATCGCGACCGGAGGCCTCACATCCTTTGAAAACTCCAGAGGAACGCGGAGATCAGTGCCTCCAAAGGAGACGATGCCTGACTCCTCGTGAAACTTGATAGGAGTCCCAGGATTCTTGTGGCACGTGGAAAGGGACCCTTGGTCTCCCGCCTCAGCTGGAGAGGTGTTCCAATTGCCCTGCCAAGCCTCGAGGAGAATCCCGAGTTGTCCCTCGCAACTAGGCAGGAGTCCTGACGTGGCTGAACAAACACGTGGGTGGAAGGGCCATCCCCGTCGTAACTCGAGAATATACCCCAGGTTCCGCCGCAACTCGAGAAAAACCATGAGACTTCCCCCTCGATGCGAGATGAGGCCCGATTCCCCTGTACTGCGTGCAGAGCAATTCCGTCTTGCACATCACACATGAAAGGAGCCTTGATTTCCTTGATGGCACTCCAGAGAAACCCCAAGAACTCTGTTTCAAGGCTAGAGGGATCCTGAGGTCACTGTAGCAACACGAAAGAACTCTGTGGACCAAAAATCAACTCGAAAAGAGAGGTTAGTCCCTGGATTCGTCTCCAGAGGAATACCACCTTACCACAAGCACCTCAAGAGGAGGCTTCTCTCAGCTCTAGGTATGTGAGAGGGACCCTGAGTTTGCGGCCTCAAGTGGAATGGACACCGCGATGCCCTGACTCGAAATAAGGCCGGATATCCCTGCAGTGACTTCAATGCAGGCTCGTCTTGCATCTCCCAGGACGAAAGGATGTCTGAATCCCCTGTGGAAAGCACAGAGAAAGACTTAGTTCCCCACCTCATCGCGACCGATAGCCTCACATCCTTTGAAAACTCCAGAGGTACGCGGAGATCAGTGCCTCCAAAGGAGACGATGCCTGACTCCTCGTGAAACTTGATAGGAGTCCCAGGATTCCTGTGGCACTTGGAAAGGGACACTTGGTCTCCCGCCTCAGCTGGAGAGGCGTCCCAATTGCCCTGCCAAGCCTCGAGGAGAATCCAGAGTTGTCCCTCGCAACTAGGCAGGAGCCCTGACGTCGCTGAAGAGACACGTGGGTGGAAGGGCCATCCCCGTCGTAACTCGAGAATATACCCCAGGTTCCCGCCGCAACTCGAGAAAAACCATGAGACTTCCCACTCGCCGCGAGATGAGGCCCGATTCCCCTGCACTGCGTGCAGAGCAATTCCGTGTTGCACATCACACATGAAAGGAGCCTAGATTTCCTTGATGGCACTCCAGAGAAACCCCAAGAACACTGTTTCAAGGCTAGAGGGATCCTGAGGTCACTGTAGCAACACGAAAGAGCTCCGTGGGCCAAAAATCAACTCGAGATGAGAGGTTAGTCCCTGGCTTCGACTCCAGAGGAATACCACCTTACCACAAGCACCTCAAGAGGAGGCTTCTCTCAGCTCTAGGTATGTGAGAGGGACCCTGAGTTTGCGGCGTCAAGTGGAATGGACACCGCGATGCCCTGACGCGAAATAAGGCCGGATATCCGTGCAGTGACTTGAATGCAGGCTCGTCTTGCATCTCCCAAGATGAAAGGATGTCTGAATCCCCTGTGGAGACCACAGAGAAACACCTAGTTCCCCACCTCATCGCGACCGGAGGCCTCACATCCTTTGAAAACTCCAGAGGTACGCGGAGATTAGTGCCTCCAAAGGAGACGATGCCTGACTCCTCGTGAAACTTGATAGGAGTCCCAGGATTCTTGTGGCACGTGGAAAGGGACCCTTGTTCTCCCGCCTCAGCTGGAGAGGCGTCCCAATTGCCTTGCCAAGCCTCGAGGAGAATCCCGAGTTGTGTCTCGCAACTAGGCAAGAGTCCTGACAGGGCTGAACACACACGTGTGTGGAAGGGCCATCCCCGCCGTAACTGGAGAATATACCCCAGGTTCCCGCCGCAACTCGAGAAAAACCATGAGACTTTCCCCTCGCCGCGAGATGAGGCCCGATTCCCCTGCACTGCGTGCAGAGCAATTCTGTGTTGCACATCACACATGAAAGGAGCCTTGATTTCCTTCATGGCACTCCAGAGAAACCCCAAGAACACTGTTTCAAGGCTAGAGGGATCCTGAGGTCACTGTAGCAACACGAAAGAGCTCCGTGGACCAAAAATCAACTCGAGATGAGAGGTTAGTCCCTGGCTTCGACTCCAGAGGAATACCACCTTACCACAAGCACCTCAAGAGGAGGCTTCTCTCAGCTCTAGGTATGTGAGAGGGACCCTGAGTTTGCGGCCTCAAGTGGAATGGACACCGCGATGCCCTGACTCGAAATAAGGCCGGATATCCCTGCAGTGACTGGAATGCAGGCTCATCTTGCATCTCCCAAGACGAAAGGGTGTCTGAATCCCCTGTGGAGACCACAGCGAAAGACCTAGTTCCCCACCTCATCACGACAGGAGGCCTCAAATCCTTTGAAAACTCCAGAGGTATGCGGAGATCAGTGTCTCCAAAGGAGACGATGCCTGACTCCTCGTGAAACTTGATAGGAGACCCAGGATTCCTGTGGCACGTGGAAAGGGACCCTTGGTCTCCCGTCTCAGCTGGAGAGGCGTCCCAATTGCCCTGCAAAGCCTCGAGGAGAATCCCGAGTTGTCCCTCGCAACTAGGCAGGAGTCCTGACATGGCTGAACACACACGTGTGTGGAAGGGCCATCCCCGTCGTAACTCGAGAATATACCCCAGGTTCCCGCCGCAACTCGAGAAAAACCATGAGACTTCCCACTCGCCGCGAGATGAGGGCCGATTCCCCTGCACTGCGTGCAGAGCAATTCCGTGTTGCACATCACACATGAAAGGAGCCTTGATTTCCTTCATGGCACTCCAGAGAAACCCCAAGAACACTGTTTCAAGGCTAGAGGGATCCTGAGGTCACTGTAGCAACACGAAAGAGCTCCGTGGGCCAACAATCAACTCGAGATGAGAGGTTAGTCCCTGGCTTCGACTCCAGAGGAATACCACCTTACCACAAGCACCTCAAGAGGAGGCTTCTCTCAGCTCTAGGTATGTGAGAGGGACCCTGAGTTTGCGGCCTCAAGTGGAATGGACACCGCGATGCCCTGATTCGAAATAAGGCCGGATATCCCTGCAGTGACTTGAATGCAGGCTCGTCTTGCATCTCCCAAGAAGAAAGGATGTCTGAATCCCCTGTGGAGACCACAGAGAAACACCTAGTTCCCCACCTCATCGCGACCGGAGGCCTCACATCCTTTGAAAACTCCAGAGGTACGCGGAGATCAGTGCCTCCAAAGGAGACGATGCCTGACTCCTCGTGAAACTTGATAGGAGTCCCAGGATTCTTGTGGCTCGTGAAAAGGGGGACCCTTGGTCTCCCGCCTCAGCTGGAGAGGCGTTCCAATTGCCCTGCCAAGCCTCGAGGAGAATCCCGAGTTGTCCCTCGCAACTAGGCAGGAGTCCTGACGTGGCTGAACAAACACGTGGGTGGAAGGGCCATCCCCGTCGTAACTCGAGAATATACCCCAGGTTCCCGCCGCAACTCGAGAAAAACCATGAGACTTCCCCCTCGATGCGAGATGAGGCCCGATTCCCCTGTACTGCGTGCAGAGCAATTCCGTCTTGCACATCACACATGAAAGGAGCCTTGATTTCCTTGATGGCACTCCAGAGAAACCCCAAGAACACTGTTTCAAGGCTAGAGGGATCCTGAGGTCACTGTAGCAACACGAAATAACTCTGTGGACCAAAAATCAACTCGAAAAGAGAGGTTAGTCCCTGGATTCGTCTCCAGAGGAATACCACCTTACCACAAGCACCTCAAGAGGAGGCTTCTCTCAGCTCTAGGTATGTGAGAGGGACCCTGAGTTTGCAGCCTCAAGTGGAATGGACACCGCGATGCCCTGACTCGAAATAAGGCCGGATATCCCTGCAGTGACTGGAATGCAGGCTCGTCTTGCATCTCCCAGGACGAAAGGATGTCTGAATCCCCTGTGGAAAGCACAGAGAAAGACTTAGTTCCCCACCTCATCGCGACCGATAGCCTCACATCCTTTGAAATCTCCAGAGGTACGCGGAGATCAGTGCCTCCAAAGGAGACGATGCCTGACTCCTCGTGAAACTTGATAGGAGTCCCAGGATTCCTGTGGCACTTGGAAAGGGACACTTGGTCTCCCGCCTCAGCTGGAGAGGCGTCCCAATTGCCCTGCCAAGCCTCGAGGAGAATCCAGAGTTGTCCCTCGCAACTAGGCAGGAGTCCTGACGTGGCTGAAGAAACACGTGGGTGGAAGGGCCATCCCCGTCGTAACTCGAGAATATACCCCAGGTTCTCGCCGCAACTCGAGAAAAACCATGAGACTTCCCCCTCGCCTCGAGATGAGGCCCGATTCCCCTGCACTGCATGCAGAGCAATTCCGTCTTGCACATCACACATGAAAGGAGCCTTGATTTCCTTGATGGCACTCCAGAGAAACCCCAAGAACACTGTTTCAAGGCTAGAGGGATCCTGAGGTCACTGTAGCAACACGAAAGAGCTCCGTGGACCAAAAATCAACTCGAGATGAGAGGTTAGTCCCTGGCTTCGACTCCAGAGGAATACCACCTTACCACAAGCACCTCAAGAGGAGGCTTCTCTCAGCTCTAGGTATGTGAGAGGGACCCTGAGTTTGCGGCCTCAAGTGGAATGGACACCGCGATGCCCTGACTCGAAATAAGGCCGGATATCCCTGCAGTGACTGGAATGCAGGCTCGTCTTGCATCTCCCAAGACGAAAGGGTGTCTGAATCCCCTGTGGAGACCACAGAGAAAGACCTAGTTCCCCACCTCATCGCGACCGGAGGCCTCACATCCTTTGAAAACTCCAGAGGAACGCGGAGATCAGTGCCTCCAAAGGAGACGATGCCTGACTCCTCGGGAAACTTGATAGGAGTCCCAGGATTCCTGTGGCACTTGGAAAGGGACACTTGGTCTCCCGCCTCAGCTGGAGAGGCGTCCCAATTGCCCTGCCAAGCCTCGAGGAGAATCCAGAGTTGTCCCTCGCAACTAGGCAGGAGCCCTGACGTCGCTGAAGAGACACGTGGGTGGAAGGGCCATCCCCGTCGTAACTCGAGAATATACCCCAGGTTCCCGCCGCAACTCGAGAAAAACCATGAGACTTCCCCCTCGCCGCGAGATGAGGCCCGATTCCCCTGCACTGCGTGCAGAGCAATTCCGTGTTGCACATCACACATGAAAGGAGCCTAGATTTCCTTGATGGCACTCCAGAGAAACCCCAAGAACACTGTTTCAAGGCTAGAGGGATCCTGAGGTCACTGTAGCAACACGAAAGAGCTCCGTGGGCCAAAAATCAACTCGAGATGAGAGGTTAGTCCCTGGCTTCGACTCCAGAGGAATACCACCTTACCACAAGCACCTCAAGAGGAGGCTTCTCTCAGCTCTAGGTATGTGAGAGGGACCCTGAGTTTGCGGCGTCAAGTGGAATGGACACCGCGATGCCCTGACGCGAAATAAGGCCGGATATCCGTGCAGTGACTTGAATGCAGGCTCGTCTTGCATCTCCCAAGATGAAAGGATGTCTGAATCCCCTGTGGAGACCACAGAGAAACACCTAGTTCCCCACCTCATCGCGACCGGAGGCCTCACATCCTTTGAAAACTCCAGAGGTACGCGGAGATTAGTGCCTCCAAAGGAGACGATGCCTGACTCCTCGTGAAACTTGATAGGAGTCCCAGGATTCTTGTGGCACGTGGAAAGGGACCCTTGTTCTCCCGCCTCAGCTGGAGAGGCGTCCCAATTGCCTTGCCAAGCCTCGAGGAGAATCCCGAGTTGTGTCTCGCAACTAGGCAAGAGTCCTGACAGGGCTGAACACACACGTGTGTGGAAGGGCCATCCCCGCCGTAACTGGAGAATATACCCCAGGTTCCCGCCGCAACTCGAGAAAAACCATGAGACTTTCCCCTCGCCGCGAGATGAGGCCCGATTCCCCTGCACTGCGTGCAGAGCAATTCTGTGTTGCACATCACACATGAAAGGAGCCTTGATTTCCTTCATGGCACTCCAGAGAAACCCCAAGAACACTGTTTCAAGGCTAGAGGGATCCTGAGGTCACTGTAGCAACACGAAAGAGCTCCGTGGACCAAAAATCAACTCGAGATGAGAGGTTAGTCCCTGGCTTCGACTCCAGAGGAATACCACCTTACCACAAGCACCTCAAGAGGAGGCTTCTCTCAGCTCTAGGTATGTGAGAGGGACCCTGAGTTTGCGGCCTCAAGTGGAATGGACACCGCGATGCCCTGACTCGAAATAAGGCCGGATATCCCTGCAGTGACTGGAATGCAGGCTCATCTTGCATCTCCCAAGACGAAAGGGTGTCTGAATCCCCTGTGGAGACCACAGCGAAAGACCTAGTTCCCCACCTCATCACGACAGGAGGCCTCAAATCCTTTGAAAACTCCAGAGGTATGCGGAGATCAGTGTCTCCAAAGGAGACGATGCCTGACTCCTCGTGAAACTTGATAGGAGACCCAGGATTCCTGTGGCACGTGGAAAGGGACCCTTGGTCTCCCGTCTCAGCTGGAGAGGCGTCCCAATTGCCCTGCAAAGCCTCGAGGAGAATCCCGAGTTGTCCCTCGCAACTAGGCAGGAGTCCTGACATGGCTGAACACACACGTGTGTGGAAGGGCCATCCCCGTCGTAACTCGAGAATATACCCCAGGTTCCCGCCGCAACTCGAGAAAAACCATGAGACTTCCCACTCGCCGCGAGATGAGGGCCGATTCCCCTGCACTGCGTGCAGAGCAATTCCGTGTTGCACATCACACATGAAAGGAGCCTTGATTTCCTTCATGGCACTCCAGAGAAACCCCAAGAACACTGTTTCAAGGCTAGAGGGATCCTGAGGTCACTGTAGCAACACGAAAGAGCTCCGTGGGCCAACAATCAACTCGAGATGAGAGGTTAGTCCCTGGCTTCGACTCCAGAGGAATACCACCTTACCACAAGCACCTCAAGAGGAGGCTTCTCTCAGCTCTAGGTATGTGAGAGGGACCCTGAGTTTGCGGCCTCAAGTGGAATGGACACCGCGATGCCCTGATTCGAAATAAGGCCGGATATCCCTGCAGTGACTTGAATGCAGGCTCGTCTTGCATCTCCCAAGAAGAAAGGATGTCTGAATCCCCTGTGGAGACCACAGAGAAACACCTAGTTCCCCACCTCATCGCGACCGGAGGCCTCACATCCTTTGAAAACTCCAGAGGTACGCGGAGATCAGTGCCTCCAAAGGAGACGATGCCTGACTCCTCGTGAAACTTGATAGGAGTCCCAGGATTCTTGTGGCTCGTGAAAAGGGGGACCCTTGGTCTCCCGCCTCAGCTGGAGAGGCGTTCCAATTGCCCTGCCAAGCCTCGAGGAGAATCCCGAGTTGTCCCTCGCAACTAGGCAGGAGTCCTGACGTGGCTGAACAAACACGTGGGTGGAAGGGCCATCCCCGTCGTAACTCGAGAATATACCCCAGGTTCCCGCCGCAACTCGAGAAAAACCATGAGACTTCCCCCTCGATGCGAGATGAGGCCCGATTCCCCTGTACTGCGTGCAGAGCAATTCCGTCTTGCACATCACACATGAAAGGAGCCTTGATTTCCTTGATGGCACTCCAGAGAAACCCCAAGAACACTGTTTCAAGGCTAGAGGGATCCTGAGGTCACTGTAGCAACACGAAAGAACTCTGTGGACCAAAAATCAACTCGAAAAGAGAGGTTAGTCCCTGGATTCGTCTCCAGAGGAATACCACCTTACCACAAGCACCTCAAGAGGAGGCTTCTCTCAGCTCTAGGTATGTGAGAGGGACCCTGAGTTTGCGGCCTCAAGTGGAATGGACACCGCGATGCCCTGACTCGAAATAAGGCCGGATATCCCTGCAGTGACTTCAATGCAGGCTCGTCTTGCATCTCCCAGGACGAAAGGATGTCTGAATCCCCTGTGGAAAGCACAGAGAAAGACTTAGTTCCCCACCTCATCGCGACCGATAGCCTCACATCCTTTGAAATCTCCAGAGGTACGCGGAGATCAGTGCCTCCAAAGGAGACGATGCCTGACTCCTCGTGAAACTTGATAGGAGTCCCAGGATTCCTGTGGCACTTGGAAAGGGACACTTGGTCTCCCGCCTCAGCTGGAGAGGCGTCCCAATTGCCCTGCCAAGCCTCGAGGAGAATCCAGAGTTGTCCCTCGCAACTAGGCAGGAGTCCTGACGTGGCTGAAGAAACACGTGGGTGGAAGGGCCATCCCCGTCGTAACTCGAGAATATACCCCAGGTTCACGCCGCAACTCGAGAAAAACCATGAGACTTCCCCCTCGCCTCGAGATGAGGCCCGATTCCCCTGCACTGCATGCAGAGCAATTCCGTCTTGCACATCACACATAAAAGGAGCCTTGATTTCCTTGATGGCACTCCAGAGAAACCCCAAGAACACTGTTTCAAGGCTAGAGGGATCCTGAGGTCACTGTAGCAACACGAAAGAGCTCCGTGGACCAAAAATCAACTCGAGATGAGAGGTTAGTCCCTGGCTTCGACTCCAGAGGAATACCACCTTACCACAAGCACCTCAAGAGGAGGCTTCTCTCAGCTCTAGGTATGTGAGAGGGACCCTGAGTTTGCGGCCTCAAGTGGAATGGACACCGCGATGCCCTGACTCGAAATAAGGCCGGATATCCCTGCAGTGACTGGAATGCAGGCTCGTCTTGCATCTCCCAAGACGAAAGGGTGTCTGAATCCCCTGTGGAGACCACAGAGAAAGACCTAGTTCCCCACCTCATCGCGACCGGAGGCCTCACATCCTTTGAAAACTCCAGAGGAACGCGGAGATCAGTGCCTCCAAAGGAGACGATGCCTGACTCCTCGGGAAACTTGATAGGAGTCCCAGGATTCCTGTGGCACTTGGAAAGGGACACTTGGTCTCCCGCCTCAGCTGGAGAGGCGTCCCAATTGCCCTGCCAAGCCTCGAGGAGAATCCAGAGTTGTCCCTCGCAACTAGGCAGGAGCCCTGACGTCGCTGAAGAGACACGTGGGTGGAAGGGCCATCCCCGTCGTAACTCGAGAATATACCCCAGGTTCCCGCCGCAACTCGAGAAAAACCATGAGACTTCCCCCTCGCCGCGAGATGAGGCCCGATTCCCCTGCACTGCGTGCAGAGCAATTCCGTGTTGCACATCACACATGAAAGGAGCCTTGATTTCCTTGATGGCACTCCAGAGAAACCCCAAGAACACTGTTTCAAGGCTAGAGGGATCCTGAGGTCACTGTAGCAACACGAAAGAGCTCCGTGGGCCAAAAATCAACTCGAGATGAGAGGTTAGTCCCTGGCTTCGACTCCAGAGGAATACCACCTTACCACAAGCACCTCAAGAGGAGGCTTCTCTCAGCTCTAGGTATGTGAGAGGGACCCTGAGTTTGCGGCCTCAAGTGGAATGGACACCGCGATGCCCTGACGCGAAATAAGGCTGGATATCCCTGCAGTGACTGGAATGCAGGCTCGTCTTGCATCTCCCAAGATGAAAGGATGTCTGAATCACCTGTGGAGACCACAGAGAAACACCTAGTTCCCCACCTCATCGCGACCGGAAGCCTCACATCCTTTGAAAACTCCAGATGTACGCGGAGATTAGTGCCTCCAAAGGAGACGATGCCTGACTCCTCGTGAAACTTGATAGGAGTCCCAGGATTCCTGTGGCACGTGGAAAGGGACCCTTGTTCTCCCGCCTCAGGTGGAGAGGCGTCCCAATTGCCTTGCCAAGCCTCGAGGAGAATCCCGAGTTGTGTCTCGCAACTAGGCAAGAGTCCTGACGTGGCTGAACACACACGTGTGTGGAAGGGCCATCCCCGCCGTAACTGGAGAATATACCCCAGGTTCCCGCCGCAACTCGAGAAAAACCATGAGACTTCCCCCTCGCCGCGAGATGAGGCCCGATTCCCCTGCACTGCGTGCAGAGCAATTCTGTGTTGCACATCACACATGAAAGGAGCCTTGATTTCCTTCATGGCACTCCAGAGAAACCCCAAGAACACTGTTTCAAGGCTAGAGGGATCCTGAGGTCACTGTAGCAACACGAAAGAGCTCCGTGGACCAAAAATCAACTCGAGATGAGAGGTTAGTCCCTGGCTTCGACTCCAGAGGAATACCACCTTACCACAAGCACCTCAAGAGGAGGCTTCTCTCAGCTCTAGGTATGTGAGAGGGACCGTGAGTTTGCGGCCTCAAGTGGAATGGACACCGCGATGCCCTGACTCGAAATAAGGCCGGATATCCCTGCAGTGACTGGAATGCAGGCTCGTCTTGCATCTCCCAAGACGAAAGGGTGTCTGAATCCCCTGTGGAGACCACAGAGAAAGACCTAGTTCCCCACCTCATCACGACAGGAGGCCTCAAATCCTTTGAAAACTCCAGAGGTATGCGGAGATCAGTGTCTCCAAAGGAGACGATGCCTGACTCCTCGTGAAACTTGATAGGAGACCCAGGATTCCTGTGGCACGTGGAAAGGGACCCTTGGTCTCCCGTCTCAGCTGGAGAGGCGTCCCAATTGCCCTGCAAAGCCTCGAGGAGAATCCCGAGTTGTCCCTCGCAACTAGGCAGGAGTCCTGACATGGCTGAACACACACGTGTGTGGAAGGGCCATCCCCGTCGTAACTCGAGAATATACCCCAGGTTCCCGCCGCAACTCGAGAAAAACCATGAGACTTCCCCCTCGCCGCGAGATGAGGGCCGATTCCCCTGCACTGCGTGCAGAGCAATTCCGTGTTGCACATCACACATGAAAGGAGCCTTGATTTCCTTGATGGCACTCCAGAGAAACCCCAAGAACACTGTTTCAAGGCTAGAGGGATCCTGAGGTCACTGTAGCAACACGAAAGAGCTCCGTGGGCCAAAAATCAACTCGAGATGTGAGGTTACTCCCTGGCTTCGACTCCAGAGGAATACCACCTTACCACAAGCACCTCAAGAGGAGGCTTCTCTCAGCTCTAGGTATGTGAGAGGGCCCCTGAGTTTGCGGCCTCAAGTGGAATGGACACCGCGATGCCCTGACTCGAAATAAGGCCGGATATCCCTGCAGTGACTTGAATGCAGGCTCGTCTTGCATCTCCCAAGAAGAAAGGATGTCTGAATCCCCTGTGGAGACCACAGAGAAACACCTAGTTCCCCACCTCATCGCGACCGGAGGCCTCACATCCTTTGAAAATTCCAGAGGTACGCGGAGATCAGTGCCTCCAAAGGAGACGATGCCTGACTCCTCGTGAAACTTGATAGGAGTCCCAGGATTCTTGTGGCACGTGGAAAGGGACCCTTGGTCTCCCGCCTCAGCTGGAGAGGCGTTCCAATTGCCCTGCCAAGCCTCGAGGAGAATCCCGAGTTGTCCCTCGCAACTAGGCAGGAGTCCTGACGTGGCTGAACAAACACGTGGGTGGAAGGGCCATCCCCGTCGTAACTCGAGAATATACCCCAGGTTTCCGCCGCAACTCGAGAAAAACCATGAGACTTCCCCCTCGATGCGAGATGAGGCCCGATTCCCCTGTACTGCGTGCAGAGCAATTCCGTCTTGCACATCACACATGAAAGGAGCCTTGATTTCCTTGATGGCACTCCAGAGAAACCCCAAGAACACTGTTTCAAGCCTAGAGGGATCCTGAGGACACTGTAGCAACACGAAAGAACTCTGTGGACCAAAAATCAACTCGAAAAGAGAGGTTAGTCCCTGGATTCGTCTCCAGAGGAATACCACCTTACCACAAGCACCTCAAGAGGAGGCTTCTCTCAGCTCTAGGTATGTGAGAGGGACCCTGAGTTTGCGGCCTCAAGTGGAATGGACACCGCGATGCCCTGACTCGAAATAAGGCCGGATATCCCTGCAGTGACTTCAATGCAGGCTCGTCTTGCATCTCCCAGGACGAAAGGATGTCTGAATCCCCTGTGGAAAGCACAGAGAAAGACTTAGTTCCCCACCTCATCGCGACCGATAGCCTCACATCCTTTGAAAACTCCAGAGGTAAGCGGAGATCATTGCCTCCAAAGGAGACGATGCCTGACTCCTCGTGAAACTTGATAGGAGTCCCAGGATTCCTGTGGCACTTGGAAAGGGACACTTGGTCTCCCGCCTCAGCTGGAGAGGCGTCCCAATTGCCCTGCCAAGCCTCGAGGAGAATCCAGAGTTGTCCCTCGCAACTAGGCAGGAGTCCTGACGTGGCTGAAGAAACACGTGGGTGGAAGGGCCATCCCCGTCGTAACTCGAGAATATACCCCAGGTTCCCGCCGCAACTCGAGAAAAACCATGAGACTTCCCCCTCGCCGCGAGATGAGGCCCGATTCCCCTGCACTGCGTGCAGAGCAATTCCGTGTTGCACATCACACATGAAAGGAGCCTTGATTTCCTTCATGGCACTCCAGAGAAACCCCAAGAACACTGTTTCAAGGCTAGAGGGATCCTGAGGTCACTGTAGCAACACGAAAGAGCTCCGTGGGCGAAAAATCAACTCGAGATGAGAGGTTAGTCCCTGGCTTCGACTCCAGAGGAATACCACCTTACCACAAGCACCTCAAGAGGAGGCTTCTCTCAGCTCTAGGTATGTGAGAGGGACCCTGAGGTTGCGGCCTCAAGTGGAATGGACACCGCGATGCCCTGACTCGAAATAAGGCCGGATATCCCTGCAGTGACTGGAATGCAGGCTCGTCTTGCATCTCCCAAGACGACAGGGTGTCTGAATCCCCTGTGGAGACCACAGAGAAAGACCTAGTTCCCCACCTCATCGCGACAGGAGGCCTCAAATCCTTTGAAAACTCCAGAGGTATGCGGAGATCAGTGCCTCCAAAGGAGACGATGCCTGACTCCTCGTGAAACTTGATAGGAGACCCAGGATTCCTGTGGCACGTGGAAAGGGACACTTGGTCTCCCGTCTCAGCTGGAGAGGCGTCCCAATTGCCCTGCAAAGCCTCGAGGAGAATCCCGAGTTGTCCCTCGCAACTAGGCAGGAGTCCTGACATGGCTGAACACACACGTGTGTGGAAAGGCCATCCCCGTCGTAACTCGAGAATATACCCCAGGTTCCCGCCGCAACTCGAGAAAAACCATGAGACTTTCCCCTCGCCGCGAGATGAGGCCCGATTCCCCAGCACTGCGTGTAGAGCAATTTCGTCTTGCACATCACACATGAAAGGAGCCTTGATTTCCTTCATGGCACTCCAGAGAAACCCCAAGAACACTGTTTCAAGGCTAGAGGGATCCTGAGGTCACTGTAGTAACACGAAAGAGCTCCGTGGACCAAGAATCAACACGAGATGAGAGGTTAGTCCCTGGCTTCGACTCCTGAGGAATACCACCTTACCACAAGCACCTCAAGAGGAGGCTTCTCTCAGCTCTAGGTATGTGAGAGGGATCCTGAGTTTGTGGCCTCAAGTGGAATGGACACCGCGATGCCCTGACTCGAAATAAGGCCGGATATCCCTGCAGTGACTGGAATGCAGGCTCGTCTTGCATCTCCCAAGAAGAAAGGATGTCTGAATCCCCTGTGGAGACCACAGAGAAACACCTAGTTCCCCACCTCATTGCGACCGGAGGCCTCACATCCTTTGAAAACTCCAGAGGTACGCGGAGAACAGTGCCTCCAAAGGAGACGATGCCTGACTCCTCGTGAAACTTGATAGGAGTCCCAGGATTCTTGTGGCACGTGGAAAGGGACCCTTGGTCTCCCGCCTCAGCTGGAGAGGCGTTCCAATTGCCCTGCCAAGCCTCGAGGAGAATCCCGAGTTGTCCCTCGCAACTAGGCAGGAGTCCTGACGTGGCTGAACAAACACGTGTGTGGAAGGGCCATCCCCGTCGTAACTCGAGAATATACCCCAGGTTCCCGCCGCAACTCGAGAAAAACCATGAGACTTCCCCCTCGATGCGAGATGAGGCCCGATTCCCCTGTACTGCGTGCAGAGCAATTCCGTCTTGCACATCACACATGAAAGGAGCCTTGATTTCCTTGATGGCACTCCAGAGAAACCCCAAGAACACTGTTTCAAGGATAGAGGGATCCTGAGGTCACTGTAGCAACACGAAAGAACTCTGTGGACCAAAAATCAACTCGAAAAGAGAGGTTAGTCCCTGGATTCGTCTCCAGAGGAATACCACCTTACCACAAGCACCTCAAGAGGAGGCTTCTCTCAGCTCTAGGTATGTGAGAGGGACCCTGAGTTTGCGGCCTCAAGTGGAATGGACACCGCGATGCCCTGACTCGAAATAAGGCCGGATATCCCTGCAGTGACTTCAATGCAGGCTCGTCTTGCATCTCCCAGGACGAAAGGATGTCTGAATCCCCTGTGGAAAGCACAGAGAAAGACTTAGTTCCCCACCTCATCGCGACCGATAGCCTCACATCCTTTGAAAACTCCAGAGGTACGCGGAGATCAGTGCCTCCAAAGGAGACGATGCCTGACTCCTCGTGAAACTTGATAGGAGTCCCAGGATTCCTGTGGCACTTGGAAAGGGACACTTGGTCTCCCGCCTCAGCTGGAGAGGCGTCCCAATTGCCCTGCCAAGCCTCGAGGAGAATCCAGAGTTGTCCCTCGCAACTAGGCAGGAGTCCTGACGTGGCTGAAGAAACACGTGGGTGGAAGGGCCATCCCCGTCGTAACTCGAGAATATACCCCAGGTTCTCGCCGCAACTCGAGAAAAACCATGAGACTTCCCCCTCGCCGCGAGATGAGGCCCGATTCCCCTGCACTGCATGCAGAGCAATTCCGTCTTGCACATCACACATGAAAGGAGCCTTGATTTCCTTGATG
Source organism: Cervus elaphus (assembly GCF_910594005.1). Lineage (NCBI taxonomy): Eukaryota > Metazoa > Chordata > Mammalia > Artiodactyla > Cervidae > Cervus > Cervus elaphus. The sequence continues at coordinate 5,645,929 of NC_057834.1, read as the reverse complement.
GCACTCCAGAGAAACCCCAAGAACACTGTTTCAAGGCTAGAGGGATCCTGAGGTCACTGTAGCAACACGAAAGAGCTCCGTGGGCCAAAAATCAACTCGAGATGAGAGGTTAGTCCCTGGCTTCGACTCCAGAGGAATACCACCTTACCACAAGCACCTCAAGAGGAGGCTTCTCTCAGCTCTAGGTATGTGAGAGGGACCCTGAGGTTGCGGCCTCAAGTGGAATGGACACCGCGATGCCCTGACTCGAAATAAGGCCGGATATCCCTGCACTGACTGGAATGCAGGCTCGTCTTGCATCTCACAAGACGAAACGGTGTCTGAATCCCCTGTGGAGACCACAGAGAAAGACCTAGTTCCCCACCTCATCGCGACAGGAGGCCTCAAATCCTTTGAAAACTCCAGAGGTATGCGGAGATCAGTGCCTCCAAAGGAGACGATGCCTGACTCCTCGTGAAACTTGATAGGAGACCCAGGATTCCTGTGGCACGTGGAAAGGGACACTTGGTCTCCCGTCTCAGCTGGAGAGGCGTCTCAATTGCCCTGCAAAGCCTCGAGGAGAATCCCGAGTTGTCCCTTGCAACTAGGCAGGAGTCCTGACATGGCTGAACACACACGTGTGTGGAAAGGCCATCCCCGTCGTAACTCGAGAATATACCCCAGGTTCCCGCCGCAACTCGAGAAAAACCATGAGACTTCCCCCTCGCCGCGAGATGAGGCCCGATTCCCCTGCACTGCGTGTAGAGCAATTCCGTCTTGCACATCACACATGAAAGGAGCCTTGATTTCCTTCATGGCACTCCAGAGAAACCCCAAGAACACTGTTTCAAGGCTAGAGGGATCCTGAGGTCACTGTAGCAAAACGAAAGAACTCTGTGGACCAAAAATCAACTCGAAAAGAGAGGTTAGTCCCTGGATTCGTCTCCAGAGGAATACCACCTTACCACAAGCACCTCAAGAGGAGGCTTCTCTCAGCTCTAGGTATGTGAGAGGGACCCTGAGTTTGCGGCCTCAAGTGGAATGGACACCGCGATGCCCTGACTCGAAATAAGGCCGGATATCCCTGCAGTGACTTCAATGCAGGCTCGTCTTGCATCTCCCAGGACGAAAGGATGTCTGAATCCCCTGTGGAAAGCACAGAGAAAGACTTAGCTCCCCACCTCATCGCGACCGATAGCCTCACATCCTTTGAAAACTCCAGAGGTACGCGGAGATCAGTGCCTCCAAAGGAGACGATGCCTGACTCCCCGGGAAACTTGATAGGAGTCCCAGGATTCCTGTGGCACTTGGAAAGGGACACTTGGTCTCCCGCCTCAGCTGGAGAGGCGTCCCAATTGCCCTGCCAAGCCTCGAGGAGAATCCAGAGTTTTCCCTCGCAACTAGGCAGGAGCCCTGACGTCGCTGAAGAGACACGTGGGTGGAAGGGCCATCCCCGTCGTAACTCGAGAATATACCCCAGGTTCCCGCCGCAACTCGAGAAAAACCATGAGACTTCCCCCTCGCCGCGAGATGAGGCCCGATTCCCCTGCACTGCGTGCAGAGCAATTCCGTGTTGCACATCACACATGAAAGGAGCCTTGATTTCCTTGATGGCACTCCAGAGAAACCCCAAGAACACTGTTTCAAGGCTAGAGGGATCCTGAGGTCACTGTAGCAACACGAAAGAGCTCCGTGGGCCAAAAATCAACTCGAGATGAGAGGTTAGTCCCTGGCTTCGACTCCAGAGGAATACCACCTTACCACAAGCACCTCAAGAGGAGGCTTCTCTCAGCTCTAGGTATGTGAGAGGGACCCTGAGTTTGCGGCCTCAAGTGGAATGGACACCGCGATGCCCTGACGCGAAATAAGGCCGGATATCCCTGCAGTGACTTGAATGCAGGCTCGTCTTGCATCTCCCAAGATGAAAGGATGTCTGAATCCCCTGTGGAGACCACAGAGAAACACCTAGTTCCCCACCTCATCGCGACCGGAGGCCTCACATCCTTTGAAAACTCCAGAGGTACGCGGAGATCAGTGCCTCCAAAGGAGACGATGCCTGACTCCTCGTGAAACTTGATAGAAGTCCCAGGATTCCTGTGGCACGTGGAAAGGGACCCTTGGTCTCCCGCCTCAGCTGGAGAGGCGTTCCAATTGCCGTGCCAAGCCTCGAGGAGAATCCCGAGTTGTCCCTCGCAACTAGGCAGGAGTCCTGACGTGGCTGAACAAACACGTGGGTGGAAGGGCCATCCCCGTCGTAACTCGAGAATATACCCCAGGTTCCCGCCGCAACTCGAGAAAAACCATGAGACTTCCCCCTCGATGCGAGATGAGGCCCGATTCCCCTGTACTGCGTGCAGAGCAATTCCGTCTTGCACATCACACATGAAAGGAGCCTTGATTTCCTTGATGGCACTCCAGAGAAACCCCAGAACACTGTTTCAAGGATAGAGTGATCCTGAGGTCACTGTAGCAACACGAAAGAACTCTGTGGACCAGAAATCAACTCGAAAAGAGAGGTTAGTCCCTGGATTCGTCTCCAGAGGAATACCACCTTACCACAAGCACCTCAAGAGGAGGCTTCTCTCAGCTCTAGGTATGTGAGAGGGACCCTGAGTTTGCGGCCTCAAGTGGAATGGACACCGCGATTCCCTGACTCGAAATAAGGCCGGATATCCCTGCAGTGACTTCAATGCAGGCTCGTCTTGCATCTCCCAGGACGAAAGGATGTCTGAATCCCCTGTGGAAAGCACAGAGAAAGACTTAGTTCCCCACCTCATCGCGACCGATAGCCTCACATCCTTTGAAAACTCCAGAGGTAAGCGGAGATCAGTGCCTCCAAAGGAGACGATGCCTGACTCCTCGTGAAACTTGATAGGAGTCCCAGGATTCCTGTGGCACTTGGAAAGGGACACTTGGTCTCCCGCCTCAGCTGGAGAGGCGTCCCAATTGCCCTGCCAAGCCTCGAGGAGAATCCAGAGTTGTCCCTCGCAACTAGGCAGGAGTCCTGACGTCGCTGAACAAACACGTGTGTGGAAGGGCCATCCCACTCGTAACTCGAGAATATACCCCAGGTTCACGCCGCAACTCGAGAAAAACCATGAGACTTCCCCCTCGCCGCGAGATGAGGCCCGATTCCCCTGCACTGCGTGCAGAGCAATTCCGTGTTGCACATCACACATGAAAGGAGCCTTGATTTCCTTCATGGCACTCCAGAGAAACCCCAAGAACACTGTTTCAAGGCTAGAGGGATCCTGAGGTCACTGTAGCAACACGAAAGAGCTCCGTGGGCCAAAAATCAACTCGAGATGAGAGGTTAGTCCCTGGCTTCGACTCCAGAGGAATACCACCTTACCACAAGCACCTCAAGAGGAGGCTTCTCTCAGCTCTAGGTATGTGAGAGGGACCCTGAGTTTGCGGCCTCAAGTGGAATGGACACCGCGATGCCCTGACGCGAAATAAGGCTGGATATCCCTGCAGTGACTTGAATGCAGGCTCGTCTTGCATCTCCCAAGATGAAAGGATGTCTGAATCCACTGTGGAGACCACAGAGAAAGACCTAGTTCCCCACCTCATCGCGACCAGAGGCCTCACATCCTTTGAAAACTCCAGAGGTACGCGGAGATCAGTGCCTCCAAAGGAGACGATGCCTGACTCCTCGTGAAACTTGATAGGAGTCCCAGGATTCCTGTGGCACGTGGAAAGGACCCTTGGTCTCCCGCCTCAGATGGATAGGTGTCCCAATTGCCTTGCCAAGCCTCGAGGAGAATCCCGAGTTGTGTCTCACAACTAGGCAAGAGTCCTGACGTGGCTGAACAAACACGTGTGTGGAAGGGCCATCCCCGTCGTAACTCGAGAATATACCCCAGGTTCCCGCCGCAACTCGAGAAAAACCATGAGACTTCCCCCTCGCCGCGAGATGAGGCCCGATTCCCCTTCACTGCATGCAGAGCAATTCTGTGTTGCACATCACACATGAAAGGAGCCTTGATTTCCTTCATGGCACTCCAGAGAAACCCGAAGAACACTGTTTCAAGGCTAGAGTGATCCTGAGGTCACTGTAGCAACACGAAAGAGCTCCGTGGACCAAAAATCAACTCGAGATGAGAGGTTAGTCCCTGGCTTCGACTCCAGAGGAATACCACCTTACCACAAGCACCTCAAGAGGAGGCTTCTCTCAGCTCTAGGTATGTGAGAGGGACCCTGAGTTTGCGGCCTCAAGTGGAATGGACACCGCGATGCCCTGACTCGAAATAAGGCCGGATATCCCTGCAGTGACTGGAATGCAGGCTCGTCTTGCATCTCCCAAGACGACAGGGTGTCTGAATCCCCTGTGGAGACCACAGAGAAAGACCTAGTTCCCCACCTCATCGCGACAGGAGGCCTCAAATCCTTTGAAAACTCCAGAGGTATGCGGAGATCAGTGCCTCCAAAGGAGACGATGCCTGACTCCTCGTGAAACTTGATAGGAGACCCAGGATTCCTGTGGCACGTGGAAAGGGACCCTTGGTCTCCCGTCTCAGCTGGAGAGGCGTCCCAATTGCCCTGCCAAGCCTCGAGGAGAATCCAGAGTTGTCCCTCGCAACTAGGCAGGAGTCCTGACATGGCTGAACACACACGTGTGTGGAAAGGCCATCCCCGTCGTAACTCGAGAATATACCCCAGGTTCCCGCCGCAACTCGAGAAAAACCATGAGACTTCCCCCTCGATGCGAGATGAGGCCCGATTCCCCTGTCCTGCGTGCAGAGCAATTCCGTCTTGCACATCACACATGAAAGGAGCCTTGATTTCCTTGATGGCACTCCAGAGAAACCCCAAGAACTCTGTTTCAAGGCTAGAGGGATCCTGAGGTCACTGTAGCAACACGAAAGAACTCTGTGGACCAAAAATCAACTCGAAAAGAGAGGTTAGTCCCTGGATTCGTCTCCAGAGGAATACCACCTTACCACAAGCACCTCAAGAGGAGGCTTCTCTCAGCTCTAGGTATGTGAGAGGGACCCTGAGTTTGCGGCCTCAAGTGGAATGGACACCGCGATGCCCTGACTCGAAATAAGGCCGGATATCCCTGCAGTGACTTCAATGCAGGCTCGTCTTGCATCTCCCAGGACGAAAGGATGTCTGAATCCCCTGTGGAAAGCACAGAGAAAGACTTAGTTCCCCACCTCATCGCGACCGATAGCCTCACATCCTTTGAAAACTCCAGAGGTACGCGGAGATCAGTGCCTCCAAAGGAGACGATGCCTGACTCCTCGTGAAACTTGATAGGAGTCCCAGGATTCCTGTGGCACTTGGAAAGGGACACTTGGTCTCCCGCCTCAGCTGGAGAGGCGTCCCAATTGCCCTGCCAAGCCTCGAGGAGAATCCAGAGTTTTCCCTCGCAACTAGGCAGGAGCCCTGACGTCGCTGAAGAGACACGTGGGTGGAAGGGCCATCCCCGTCGTAACTCGAGAATATACCCCAGGTTCCCGCCGCAACTCGAGAAAAACCATGAGACTTCCCCCTCGCCGCGAGATGAGGCCCGATTCCCCTGCACTGCGTGCAGAGCAATTCCGTGTTGCACATCACACATGAAAGGAGCCTTGATTTCCTTGATGGCACTCCAGAGAAACCCCAAGAACACTGTTTCAAGGCTAGAGGGATCCTGAGGTCACTGTAGCAACACGAAAGAGCTCCGTGGGCCAAAAATCAACTCGAGATGAGAGGTTAGTCCCTGGCTTCGACTCCAGAGGAATACCACCTTACCACAAGCACCTCAAGAGGAGGCTTCTCTCAGCTCTAGGTATGTGAGAGGGACCCTGAGTTTGCGGCCTCAAGTGGAATGGACACCGCGATGCCCTGACGCGAAATAAGGCCGGATATCCCTGCAGTGACTTGAATGCAGGCTCGTCTTGCATCTCCCAAGATGAAAGGATGTCTGAATCCCCTGTGGAGACCACAGAGAAACACCTAGTTCCCCACCTCATCGCGACCGGAGGCCTCACATCCTTTGAAAACTCCAGAGGTACGCGGAGATCAGTGCCTCCAAAGGAGACGATGCCTGACTCCTCGTGAAACTTGATAGGAGTCCCAGGATTCCTGTGGCACGTGGAAAGGGACTCTTGGTCTCCCGCCTCAGCTGGAGAGGCGTTCCAATTGCCGTGCCAAGCCTCGAGGAGAATCCCGAGTTGTCCCTCGCAACTAGGCAGGAGTCCTGACGTGGCTGAACAAACACGTGGGTGGAAGGGCCATCCCCGTCGTAACTCGAGAATATACCCCAGGTTCCCGCCGCAACTCGAGAAAAACCATGAGACTTCCCCCTCGATGCGAGATGAGGCCCGATTCCCCTGTACTGCGTGCAGAGCAATTCCGTCTTGCACATCACACATGAAAGGAGCCTTGATTTCCTTGATGGCACTCCAGAGAAACCCCAGAACACTGTTTCAAGGATAGAGTGATCCTGAGGTCACTGTAGCAACACGAAAGAACTCTGTGGACCAGAAATCAACTCGAAAAGAGAGGTTAGTCCCTGGATTCGTCTCCAGAGGAATACCACCTTACCACAAGCACCTCAAGAGGAGGCTTCTCTCAGCTCTAGGTATGTGAGAGGGACCCTGAGTTTGCGGCCTCAAGTGGAATGGACACCGCGATTCCCTGACTCGAAATAAGGCCGGATATCCCTGCAGTGACTTCAATGCAGGCTCGTCTTGCATCTCCCAGGACGAAAGGATGTCTGAATCCCCTGTGGAAAGCACAGAGAAAGACTTAGTTCCCCACCTCATCGCGACCGATAGCCTCACATCCTTTGAAAACTCCAGAGGTAAGCCGAGATCAGTGCCTCCAAAGGAGACGATGCCTGACTCCTCGTGAAACTTGATAGGAGTCCCAGGATTCCTGTGGCACTTGGAAAGGGACACTTGGTCTCCCGCCTCAGCTGGAGAGGCGTCCCAATTGCCCTGCCAAGCCTCGAGGAGAATCCAGAGTTGTCCCTCGCAACTAGGCAGGAGTCCTGACGTCGCTGAACAAACACGTGTGTGGAAGGGCCATCCCCCTCGTAACTCGAGAATATACCCCAGGTTCACGCCGCAACTCGAGAAAAACCATGAGACTTCCCCCTCGCCGCGAGATGAGGCCCGATTCCCCTGCACTGCGTGCAGAGCAATTCCGTGTTGCACATCACACATGAAAGGAGCCTTGATTTCCTTCATGGCACTCCAGAGAAACCCCAAGAACACTGTTTCAAGGCTAGAGGGATCCTGAGGTCACTGTAGCAACACGAAAGAGCTCCGTGGGCCAAAAATCAACTCGAGATGAGAGGTTAGTCCCTGGCTTCGACTCCAGAGGAGTACCACCTTACCACAAGCACCTCAAGAGGAGGCTTCTCTCAGCTCTAGGTATGTGAGAGGGACCCTGAGTTTGCGGCCTCAAGTGGAATGGACACCGCGATGCCCTGACGCGAAATAAGGCTGGATATCCCTGCAGTGACTTGAATGCAGGCTCGTCTTGCATCTCCCAAGATGAAAGGATGTCTGAATCCCCTGTGGAGACCACAGAGAAAGACCTAGTTCCCCACCTCATCGCGACCAGAGGCCTCACATCCTTTGAAAACTCCAGAGGTACGCGGAGATCAGTGCCTCCAAAGGAGACGATGCCTGACTCCTCGTGAAACTTGATAGGAGTCCCAGGATTCCTGTGGCACGTGGAAAGGACCCTTGGTCTCCCGCCTCAGCTGGAGAGGTGTCCCAATTGCCTTGCCAAGCCTCGAGGAGAATCCCGAGTTGTGTCTCACAACTAGGCAAGAGTCCTGACGTGGCTGAACAAACACGTGTGTGGAAGGGCCATCCCCGTCGTAACTCGAGAATATACCCCAGGTTCCCGCCGCAACTCGAGAAAAACCATGAGACTTCCCCCTCGCCGCGAGATGAGGCCCGATTCCCCTGCACTGCGTGCAGAGCAATTCCGTGTTGCACATCACACATGAAAGGAGCCTTGATTTCCTTGATGGCACTCCAGAGAAACCCCAAGAACACTGTTTCAAGGCTAGAGGGATCCTGAGGTCACTGTAGCAACACGAAAGAGCTCCGTGGACCAAAAATCAACTCGAGATGAGAGGTTAGTCCCTGGCTTCGACTCCAGAGGAATACCACCTTACCACAAGCACCTCAAGAGGAGGCTTCTCTCAGCTCTAGGTATGTGAGAGGGACCCTGAGTTTGCGGCCTCAAGTGGAATGGACACCGCGATGCCCTGACTCGAAATAAGGCCGGATATCCCTGCAGTGACTTGAATGCAGGCTCGTCTTGCATCTCCCAAGAAGAAAGGATGTCTGAATCCCCTGTGGAGACCACAGAGAAAGACCTAGTTCCCCACCTCATCGCGACAGGAGGCCTCAAATCCTTTGAAAACTCCAGAGGTATGCGGAGATCAGTGCCTCCAAAGGAGACGATGCCTGACTCCTCGTGAAACTTGATAGGACACCCAGGATTCCTGTGGCACGTGGAAAGGGACCCTTGGTCTCCCGTCTCAGCTGGAGAGGCGTCCCAATTGCCCTGCAAAGCCTCGAGGAGAATCCCGAGTTGTCCCTCGCAACTAGGCAGGAGTCCTGACGTCGCTGAAGAAACACGTGGGTGGAAGGGCCATCCCCACCGTAACTCGAGAATATACCCCAGGTTCCCGCCGCAACTCGAGAAAAACCATGAGACTTCCCCCTCACGGCGAGATGAGGCCCAATTCCCCTGCACTGCGCGCAGAGCAATTCCGTGTTGCACATCACACATGAAAGGAGCCTTGATTTCCTTGATGGCACTCCAGAGAAACCCCAAGAACACTGTTTCAAGGCTAGAGGGATCCTGAGGTCACTGTAGCAACACGAAAGAGCTCCGTGCACCAAGAATCAACACGAGATGAGAGGTTAGTCCCTGGCTTCGACTCCTGAGGAATACCACCTTACCACAAGCACCTCAAGAGGAGGCTTCTCTCAGCTCTAGGTATGTGAGAGGGATCCTGAGTTTGCGGCCTCAAGTGGAATGGACACCGCGATGCCCTGACTCAAAATAAGGCCGGATATCCCTGCAGTGACTTGAATGCAGGCTCGTCTTGCATCTCCCAAGACGAAAGGATGTCTGAATCCCCTGTGGAGACCACAGAGAAAGACCTAGTTCCCCACCTCATCGCGACCGGAGGCCTCACATCCTTTGAAATCTCCAGAGGAACGCGGAGATCAGTGCCTCCAAAGGAGACGATGCCTGACTCCTCGTGAAACTTGATAGAAGTCCCAGGATTCTTGTGGCACGTGGAAAGGGACCCTTGGTCTCCCGCCTCAGCTGGAGAGGTGTTCCAATTGCCCTACCAAGCCTCGAGGAGAATCCCGAGTTGTCCCTCGCAACTAGGCAGGAGTCCTGACGTGGCTGAACAAACACGTGGGTGGAAGGGCCATCCCCGTCGTAACTCGAGAATATACCCCAGGTTCCCGCCGCAACTCGAGAAAAACCATGAGACTTCCCCCTCGATGCGAGATGAGGCCCGATTCCCCTGTCCTGCGTGCAGAGCAATTCCGTCTTGCACATCACACATGAAAGGAGCCTTGATTTCCTTGATGGCACTCCAGAGAAACCCCAAGAACTCTGTTTCAAGGCTAGAGGGATCCTGAGGTCACTGTAGCAACACGAAAGAACTCTGTGGACCAAAAATCAACTCGAAAAGAGAGGTTAGTCCCTGGATTCGTCTCCAGAGGAATACCACCTTACCACAAGCACCTCAAGAGGAGGCTTCTCTCAGCTCTAGGTATGTGAGAGGGACCCTGAGTTTGCGGCCTCAAGTGGAATGGACACCGCGATGCCCTGACTCGAAATAAGGCCGGATATCCCTGCAGTGACTTCAATGCAGGCTCGTCTTGCATCTCCCAGGACGAAAGGATGTCTGAATCCCCTGTGGAAAGCACAGAGAAAGACTTAGTTCCCCACCTCATCGCGACCGATAGCCTCACATCCTTTGAAAACTCCAGAGGTACGCGGAGATCAGTGCCTCCAAAGGAGACGATGCCTGACTCCTCGTGAAACTTGATAGGAGTCCCAGGATTCCTGTGGCACTTGGAAAGGGACACTTGGTCTCCCGCCTCAGCTGGAGAGGCGTCCCAATTGCCCTGCCAAGCCTCGAGGAGAATCCAGAGTTTTCCCTCGCAACTAGGCAGGAGCCCTGACGTCGCTGAAGAGACACGTGGGTGGAAGGGCCATCCCCGTCGTAACTCGAGAATATACCCCAGGTTCCCGCCGCAACTCGAGAAAAACCATGAGACTTCCCCCTCGCCGCGAGATGAGGCCCGATTCCCCTGCACTGCGTGCAGAGCAATTCCGTGTTGCACATCACACATGAAAGGAGCCTTGATTTCCTTGATGGCACTCCAGAGAAACCCCAAGAACACTGTTTCAAGGCTAGAGGGATCCTGAGGTCACTGTAGCAACACGAAAGAGCTCCGTGGGCCAAAAATCAACTCGAGATGAGAGGTTAGTCCCTGGCTTCGACTCCAGAGGAATACCACCTTACCACAAGCACCTCAAGAGGAGGCTTCTCTCAGCTCTAGGTATGTGAGAGGGACCCTGAGTTTGCGGCCTCAAGTGGAATGGACACCGCGATGCCCTGACGCGAAATAAGGCCGGATATCCCTGCAGTGACTTGAATGCAGGCTCGTCTTGCATCTCCCAAGATGAAAGGATGTCTGAATCCCCTGTGGAGACCACAGAGAAACACCTAGTTCCCCACCTCATCGCGACCGGAGGCCTCACATCCTTTGAAAACTCCAGAGGTACGCGGAGATCAGTGCCTCCAAAGGAGACGATGCCTGACTCCTCGTGAAACTTGATAGGAGTCCCAGGATTCCTGTGGCACGTGGAAAGGGACCCTTGGTCTCCCGCCTCAGCTGGAGAGGCGTTCCAATTACCGTGCCAAGCCTCGAGGAGAATCCCGAGTTGTCCCTCGCAACTAGGCAGGAGTCCTGACGTGGCTGAACAAACACGTGGGTGGAAGGGCCATCCCCGTCGTAACTCGAGAATATACCCCAGGTTCCCGCCCCAACTCGAGAAAAACCATGAGACTTCCCCCTCGATGCGAGATGAGGCCCGATTCCCCTGTACTGCGTGCAGAGCAATTCCGTCTTGCACATCACACATGAAAGGAGCCTTGATTTTCTTGATGGCACTCCAGAGAAACCCCAGAACACTGTTTCAAGGATAGAGTGATCCTGAGGTCACTGTAGCAACACGAAAGAACTCTGTGGACCAGAAATCAACACGAAAAGAGAGGTTAGTCCCTGGATTCGTCTCCAGAGGAATACCACCTTACCACAAGCACCTCAAGAGGAGGCTTCTCTCAGCTCTAGGTATGTGAGAGGGACCCTGAGTTTGCGGCCTCAAGTGGAATGGACACCGCGATTCCCTGACTCGAAATAAGGCCGGATATCCCTGCAGTGACTTCAATGCAGGCTCGTCTTGCATCTCCCAGGACGAAAGGATGTCTGAATCCCCTGTGGAAAGCACAGAGAAAGACTTAGTTCCCCACCTCATCGCGACCGATAGCCTCACATCCTTTGAAAACTCCAGAGGTACGCGGAGATCAGTGCCTCCAAAGGAGACGATGCCTGACTCCTCGGGAAACTTGATAGGAGTCCCAGGATTCCTGTGGCACTTGGAAAGGGACACTTGGTCTCCCGCCTCAGCTGGAGAGGCGTCCCAATTGCCCTGCCAAGCCTCGAGGAGAATCCAGAGTTTTCCCTCGCAACTAGGCAGGAGCCCTGACGTCGCTGAAGAGACACGTGGGTGGAAGGGCCATCCCCGTCGTAACTCGAGAATATACCCCAGGTTCCCGCCGCAACTCGAGAAAAACCATGAGACTTCCCCCTCGCCGCGAGATGAGGCCCGATTCCCCTGCACTGCGTGCAGAGCAATTCCGTGTTGCACATCACACATGAAAGGAGCCTTGATTTCCTTGATGGCACTCCAGAGAAACCCCAAGAACACTGTTTCAAGGCTAGAGGGATCCTGAGGTCACTGTAGCAACACGAAAGAGCTCCGTGGGCCAAAAATCAACTCGAGATGAGAGGTTAGTCCCTGGCTTCGACTCCAGAGGAATACCACCTTACCACAAGCACCTCAAGAGGAGGCTTCTCTCAGCTCTAGGTATGTGAGAGGGACCCTGAGTTTGCGGCCTCAAGTGGAATGGACACCGCGATGCCCTGACGCGAAATAAGGCCGGATATCCCTGCAGTGACTTGAATGCAGGCTCGTCTTGCATCTCCCAAGATGAAAGGATGTCTGAATCCCCTGTGGAGACCACAGAGAAACACCTAGTTCCCCACCTCATCGCGACCGGAGGCCTCACATCCTTTGAAAACTCCAGAGGTACGCGGAGATCAGTGCCTCCAAAGGAGACGATGCCTGACTCCTCGTGAAACTTGATAGGAGTCCCAGGATTCCTGTGGCACGTGGAAAGGGACCCTTGGTCTCCCTCCTCAGCTGGAGAGGCGTTCCAATTGCCGTGCCAAGCCTCGAGGAGAATCCCGAGTTGTCCCTCGCAACTAGGCAGGAGTCCTGACGTGGCTGAACAAACACGTGGGTGGAAGGGCCATCCCCGTCGTAACTCGAGAATATACCCCAGGTTCCCGCCCCAACTCGAGAAAAACCATGAGACTTCCCCCTCGATGCGAGATGAGGCCCGATTCCCCTGTACTGCGAGCAGAGCAATTCCGTCTTGCACATCACACATGAAAGGAGCCTTGATTTTCTTGATGGCACTCCAGAGAAACCCCAGAACACTGTTTCAAGGATAGAGTGATCCTGAGGTCACTGTAGCAACACGAAAGAACTCTGTGGACCAGAAATCAACACGAAAAGAGAGGTTAGTCCCTGGATTCGTCTCCAGAGGAATACCACCTTACCACAAGCACCTCAAGAGGAGGCTTCTCTCAGCTCTAGGTATGTGAGAGGGACCCTGAGTTTGCGGCCTCAAGTGGAATGGACACCGCGATTCCCTGACTCGAAATAAGGCCGGATATCCCTGCAGTGACTTCAATGCAGGCTCGTCTTGCATCTCCCAGGACGAAAGGATGTCTGAATCCCCTGTGGAAAGCACAGAGAAAGACTTAGTTCCCCACCTCATCGCGACCGATAGCCTCACATCCTTTGAAAACTCCAGAGGTAAGCGGAGATCAGTGCCTCCAAAGGAGACGATGCCTGACTCCTCGTGAAACTTGATAGGAGTCCCAGGATTCCTGTGGCACTTGGAAAGGGACACTTGGTCTCCCGCCTCAGCTGGAGAGGCGTCCCAATTGCCCTGCCAAGCCTCGAGGAGAATCCAGAGTTGTCCCTCGCAACTAGGCAGGAGTCCTGACGTCGCTGAACAAACACGTGTGTGGAAGGGCCATCCCCCTCGTAACTCGAGAATATACCCCAGGTTCACGCCGCAACTTGAGAAAAACCATGAGACTTCCCCCTCGCCGCGAGATGAGGCCCGATTCCCCTTCACTGCATGCAGAGCAATTCTGTGTTGCACATCACACATGAAAGGAGCCTTGATTTCCTTCATGGCACTCCAGAGAAACCCGAAGAACACTGTTTCAAGGCTAGAGTGATCCTGAGGTCACTGTAGCAACACGAAAGAGCTCCGTGGACCAAAAATCAACTCGAGATGAGAGGTTAGTCCCTGGCTTCGACTCCAGAGGAATACCACCTTACCACAAGCACCTCAAGAGGAGGCTTCTCTCAGCTCTAGGTATGTGAGAGGGACCCTGAGTTTGCGGCCTCAAGTGGAATGGACACCGCGATGCCCTGACTCGAAATAAGGCCGGATATCCCTGCAGTGACTGGAATGCAGGCTCGTCTTGCATCTCCCAAGACGACAGGGTGTCTGAATCCCCTGTGGAGACCACAGAGAAAGACCTAGTTCCCCACCTCATCACGACAGGAGGCCTCAAATCCTTTGAAAACTCCAGAGGTATGCGGAGATCAGTGCCTCCAAAGGAGACGATGCCTGACTCCTCGTGAAACTTGATAGGAGACCCAGGATTCCTGTGGCACGTGGAAAGGGACCCTTGGTCTCCCGTCTCAGCTGGAGAGGCCTCCCAATTGCCCTGCAAAGCCTCGAGGAGAATCCAGAGTTGTCCCTCGCAACTAGGCAGGAGTCCTGACATGGCTGAACACACACGTGTGTGGAAAGGCCATCCCCGTCGTAACTCGAGAATATACCCCAGGTTCCCGCCGCAACTCGAGAAAAACCATGAGACTTCCCCCTCGTCGCGAGATGAGGCCCGATTCCCCTGCACTGCGTGCAGAGCAATTCCGTGTTGCACATCACACATGAAAGGAGCCTTGATTTCCTTGATGGCACTCCAGAGAAACCCCAAGAACACTGTTTCAAGGCTAGAGGGATCCTGAGGTCACTGTAGCAACACGAAAGAGCTCCGTGGGCCAACAATCAACTCGAGATGAGAGGTTAGTCCCTGGCTTCGACTCCAGAGGAATACCACCTTACCACAAGCACCTCAAGAGGAGGCTTCTCTCAGCTCTAGGTATGTGAGAGGGACCCTGAGTTTGCGGCCTCAAGTGGAATGGACACCGCGATGCCCTGACTCGAAATAAGGCCGGATATCCCTGCAGTGACTGGAATGCAGGCTCGTCTTGCATCTCCCAAGACGAAAGGGTGTCTGAATCCCCTGTGGAGACCACAGAGAAAGACCTAGTTCCCCACCTCATCGCGACAGGAGGCCTCAAATCCTTTGAAAACTCCAGAGGTAAGCGGAGATCACTGCCTCCAAAGGAGACGATGCCTGACTCCTCGTGAAACTTGATAGGAGTCCCAGGATTCCTGTGGCACGTGGAAAGGGACCCTTGGTCTCCCGCCTCAGCTGGAGAGGCGTCCCAATTGCCTTGCCAAGCCTCGAGGAGAATCCCGAGTTGTGTCTCGCAACTAGGCAAGAGTCCTGACGTGGCTGAACAAACACGTGTGTGGAAGGGCCATCCCCGTGGTAACTCGAGAATATACCCCAGGTTCCCACTGCAACTCCAGAAAAACCATGAGACTTCCCCCTCACCGCGAGATGAGGCCCGATTCCCCTGCACTGCGTGCAGAGCAATTCTGTGTTGCACATCACACATGAAAGGAGCCTTGATTTCCTTCATGGCACTCCAGAGAAACCCCAAGAACACTGTTTCAAGTCTAGAGGGATCCTGAGGTCACTGTAGCAACACGAAAGAGCTCCGTGGACCAAAAATCAACTAGAGATGAGAGGTTACTCCCTGGCTTCGACTCCAGAGGAATACCACCTTACCACAAGCACCTCAAGAGGAGGCTTCTCTCAGCTCTAGGTATGTGAGAGGGACCCTGAGTTTGCGGCCTCAAGTGGAATGGACACCGCGATGCCCTGACTCGAAATAAGGCCGGATATCCCTGCAGTGACTGGAATGCAGGCTCGTCTTGCATCTCCCAAGACGAAACGGTGTCTGAATCCCCTGTGGAGACCACAGAGAAAGACCTAGTTCCCCACCTCATCGCGACAGGAGGCCTCAAATCCTTTGAAAACTCCAGAGGTACGCGGAGATCAGTGCCTTCAAAGGAGACGATGCCTGACTCCTCGTGAAACTTGATAGGAGTCCCAGGATTCCTGTGGCACTTGGAAAGGGACACTTGGTCTCCCGCCTCAGCTGGAGAGGCGTCCCAATTGCCCTGCCAAGCCTCGAGGAGAATCCAGAGTTGTCCCTCGCAACTAGGCAGGAGTCCTGACGTCGCTGAGGAAACACGTGGGTGGAAGGGCCATCCCCGTCGTAACTCGAGAATATACCCCAGGTTCCCGCCGCAACTCGAGAAAAACCATGAGACTTCCCCCTCGGCGCGAGATGAGGCCCGATTCCCCTGCACTGCGTGCAGAGCAATTCCCTGTTGCACATCACACAAGAAAGGAGCCTTGATTTCCTTGATGGCACTCCAGAGAAACCCCAACAACACTGTTTCAAGGCTAGAGGGATCCTGAGGTCACTGTAGCAACACGAAAGAGCTCCGTGGACCAAGAATCAACACGAGATGAGAGGTTAGTCCCTGGCTTCGACTCCTGAGGAACACCACCTTACCACAAGCACCTCAAGAGGAGGCTTCTCTCAGCTCTAGGTATTTGAGAGGGATCCTGAGTTTGCGGCCTCAAGTGGAATGGACACCGCGATGCCCTGACTCGAAATAAGGCCGGATATCCCTGCAGTGACTTGAATGCAGGCTCGTCTTGCATCTCCCAAGAAGAAAGGGTGTCTGAATCCCCTGTGGAGACCACAGAGAAAGACCTAGTTCCCCACCTCATCGCGACAGGAGGCCTCAAATCCTTTGAAAACTCCAGAGGTATGCGGAGATCAGTGCCTCCAAAGGAGACGATGCCTGACTCCTCGTGAAACTTGATAGAAGACCCAGGATTCCTGTGGCACGTGGAAAGGGACCCTTGGTCTCCCGCCTCAGCTGGAGAGGCGTCCCAATTGCCCTGCAAAGCCTCGAGGAGAATCCCGAGTTGTCCCTCGCAACTAGGCAGGAGTCCTGACATGGCTGAACACACACGTGTGTGGAAGGGCCATCCCCTCGTAACGCGAGAATATACCCCAGGTTCCCGCCGCAACTCGAGAAAAACCATGAGACTTCCCCCTCGCCGCGAGATGAGGCCCGATTCCCCTGCACTGCGTGCAGAGCAATTCCGTGTTGCACATCACACATGAAAGGAGCCTTGATTTCCTTCATGGCACTCCAGAGAAACCCCAAGAACACTGTTTCAAGGCTAGAGGGATCCTGAGGTCACTGTAGCAACAAGAAAGAGCTCCGTGGACCAAGAATCAACACGAGATGAGAGGTTAGTCCCTGGCTTCGACTCCTGAGGAATACCACCTTACCACAAGCACCTCAAGAGGAGGCTTCTCTCAGCTCTAGGTATGTGAGAGGGATCCTGAGTTTGCGGCCTCAAGTGGAATGGACACCGCGATGCCCTGACTCGAAATAAGGCCGGATATCCCTGCAGTGACTTGAATGCAGGCTCGTCTTGCATCTCCCAAGAAGAAAGGATGTCTGAATCCCCTGTGGAGACCGCAGAGAAACACCTAGTTCCCCACCTCATCGCGACCGGAGGCCTCACATTCTTTGAAAACTCCAGAGGTACGCGGAGATCAGTGCCTCCAAAGGAGACGATGCCTGACTCCTCGTGAAACTTGATAGGAGTCCCAGGATTCTTGTGGCACGTGGAAAGGGACACTTGGTCTCCCGCCTCAGCTGGAGAGGCGTTCCAATTGCCCTGCCAAGCCTCGAGGAGAATCCCGAGTTGTCCCTCGCAACTAGGCAGGAGTCCTGACGTGGCTGAACAAACACGTGGGTGGAAGGGCCATCCCCGTCGTAACTCGAGAATATACCACAGGTTCCCGCCGCAACTCGAGAAAAACCATGAGACTTCCCCCTCGATGCGAGATGAGGCCCGATTCCCCTGTACTGCGTGCAGAGCAATTCCGTCTTGCACATCACACATGAAAGGAGCCTTGATTTCCTTGATGGCACTCCAGAGAAACCCCAAGAACACTGTTTCAAGGATAGAGGGATCCTGAGGTCACTGTAGCAACACGAAAGAACTCTGTGGACCAAAAATCAACTCGAAAAGAGAGGTTAGTCCCTGGATTCGTCTCCAGAGGAATACCACCTTACCACAAGCACCTCAAGAGGAGGCTTCTCTCAGCTCTAGGTATGTGAGAGGGACCCTGAGTTTGCGACCTCAAGTGGAATGGACACCGGGATGCCCTGACGCGAAATAAGGCTGGATATCCCTGCAGTGACTTGAATGCAGGCTCGTCTTGCATCTCCCAAGATGAAAGGATGTCTGAATCCCATGTGGAGACCACAGAGAAAGACCTAGTTCCCCACCTCATCGCGACCGGAGGCCTCACATCCTTTGAAAACTCCAGAGGTACGCGGAGATCAGTGCCTCCAAAGGAGACGATGCCTGACTCCTCGTGAAACTTGATAGGAGTCCCAGGATTCCTGTGGCACGTGGAAAGCGACCCTTGGTCTCCCGCCTCAGCTGGAGAGGCGTCCCAATTGCCTTGCCAAGCCTCGAGGAGAATCCCGAGTTGTGTCTCGCAACTAGGCAAGAGTCCTGACGTTGCTGAACAAACACGTGTGTGGAAGGGCCATCCCCGTCGTAACTCGAGAATATACCCCAGGTTCCCGCCGCAACTCGAGAAAAACCATGAGACTTCCCCCTCGATGCGAGATGAGGCCCGATTCCCCTGCACTGCGTGCAGAGCAATTCTGTGTTGCAAATCACACATGAAAGGAGCCTTGATTTCCTTCATGGCACTCCAGAGAAACCCCAAGAACACTGTTTCAAGGCTAGAGGGATCCTGAGGTCACTGTAGCAACACGAAAGAGCTCCGTGGACCAAAAATCAACTCGAGATGAGAGCTTAGTCCCTGGCTTCGACTCCAGAGGAATACCACCTTACCACAAGCACCTCAAGAGGAGGCTTCTCTCAGCTCTAGGTATGTGAGAGGGACCCTGAGTTTGCGGCCTCAAGTGGAATGGACACCGCGATGCCCTGACTCGAAATAAGGCCGGATATCCCTGCAGTGACTGGAATGCAGGCTTGTCTTGCATCTCCCAAGACGAAAGGGTGTCTGAATCCCCTGTGGAGACCACAGAGAAAGACCTAGTTCCCCACCTCATCGCGACAGGAGGCCTCAAATCCTTTGAAAACTCCAGAGGTATGTGGAGATCAGTGCCTCCAAAGGAGACGATGCCTGACTCCTCGTGAAACTTGATAGGAGACCCAGGATTCCTGTGGCACGTGGAAAGGGACCCTTGGTCTCCCGTCTCAGCTGGAGAGGCGTCCCAATTGCCCTGCAAAGCCTCGAGGAGAATCCCGAGTTGTCCCTCGCAACTAGGCAGGAGTCCTGACGTGGCTGAAGAAACACGTGGGTGGAAGGGCCATCCCCGTCGTAACTCGAGAATATACCCCAGGTTCCCGCCGCAACTCGAGAAAAACCATGAGACTTCCCCCTCGATGCGAGATGAGGCCCGATTCCCCTGTACTGCGTGCAGAGCAATTCCGTCTTGCACATCACACATGAAAGGAGCCTTGATTTCCTTGATGGCACTCCAGAGAAAACCCAAGAACACTGTTTCAAGGATAGAGGGATCCTGAGGTCTCTGTAGCAACACGAAAGAACTCTGTGGACCAAAAATCAACTCGAAAAGAGAGGTTAGTCCCTGGATTCGACTCCAGAGGAATACCACCTTACCACAAGCACCTCAAGAGGAGGCTTCTCTCAGCTCTAGGTATGTGAGAGGGACCCTGAGTTTGCGGGCTCAAGTGGAATGGACACCGCGATGCCCTGACTCGAAATAAGGCCGGATATCCCTGCAGTGACTTCAATGCAGGCTCGTCTTGCATCTCCCAGGACGAAAGGATGTCTGAATCCCCTGTGGAAAGCACAGAGAAAGACTTAGTTCCCCACCTCATCGCGACCGATAGCCTCACATCCTTTGAAAACTCCAGAGGTACGCGGAGATCAGTGCCTCCAAAGGAGACGATGCCTGACTCCTCGTGAAACTTGATAGGAGTCCCAGGATTCCTGTGGCCTTGGAAAGGGACACTTGGTCTCCCGCCTCAGCTGGAGAGGCGTCCCAATTGCCCTGCCAAGCCTCGAGGAGAATCCAGAGTTGTCCCTCGCAACTAGGCAGGAGTCCTGACGTCGCTGAAGAAACACGTGTGTGGACAGGCCATCCCCGTCGTAACTCGAGAATATACCCCAGGTTCCCGCCGCAACTCGAGAAAAACCATGAGACTTCCCCCTCGCCGCGAGATGAGGCCCGATTCCCCAGCACTGCGTGAAGAGCAATTCCGTGTTGCACATCACACATGAAAGGAGCCTTGATTTCCTTGATGACACTCCAGAGAAACCCCAAGAACACTGTTTCAAGGCTAGAGGGATCCTGAGGTCACTGTAGCAACACGAAAGAGCTCCGTGGACCAAAAATCAACTCGAGATGAGAGGTTAGTCCCTGGCTTCGACTCCAGAGGAATACCACCTTACCACAAGCACCTCAAGAGGAGGCTTCTCTCAGCTCTAGGTATGTGAGAGGGACCCTGAGTTTGCGGCCTCAAGTGGAATGGACATCGCGATGCCCTGACTCGAAATAAGGCCGGATATCCCTGCAGTGACTTCAATGCAGGCACGTCTTGCATCTCCCAAGAAGAAAGGATGTCTGAATCCCCTGTGGAGACCGCAGAGAAACACCTAGTTCCCCACCTCATCGCGACCGGAGGCCTCACATCCTTTGAAAACTCCAGAGGTACGCGGAGATCAGTGCCTCCAAAGGAGACGGTGCCTGACTCCTCGTGAAACTTGATAGGAGTCCCAGGATTCTTGTGGCACGTGGAAAGGGACCCTTGGTCTCCCGCCTCAGCTGGAGAGGCGTTCCAATTGCCCTGTCAAGCCTCGAGGAGAATCCCGAGTTGTCCCTCGCAACTAGGCAGGAGTCCTGACGTGGCTGAACAAACACGTGGGTGGAAGGGCCATCCCCGTCGTAACTCGAGAATATACCCCAGGTTCCCGCCGCAACTCGAGAAAAACCATGAGACTTCCCCCTCGATGCGAGATGAGGCCCGATTCCCCTGTACTGCATGCAGAGCAATTCCGTGTTGCACATCACACATGAAAGGAGCCTTGATTTCCTTGATGGCACTCCAGAGAAACCCCAAGAACACTGTTTCAAGGCTAGAGGGATCCTGAGGTCACTGTAGCAACACGAAAGAGCTCCGTGGACCAAGAATCAACACGAGATGAGAGGTTAGTCCCTGGCTTCGACTCCTGAGGAATACCACCTTACCACAAGCACCTCAAGAGGAGGCTTCTCTCAGCTCTAGGTATGTGAGAGGGATCCTGAGATTGCGGCCTCAAGTGGAATGGACACCGCGATGCCCTGACTCGAAATAAGGCCGGATATCCCTGCAGTGACTTGAATGCAGGCTCGTCTTGCATCTCCCAAGAAGAAAGGATGTCTGAATCCCCAGTGGAGACCACAGAGAAACACCTAGTTCCCCACGGCATCGCTACCGGAAGCCTCACATCCTTTGAAAACTCCAGAGGTACGCGGAGATCAGTGCCTCCAAAGGAGACGATGCCTGACTCCTCGTGAAACTTGATAGGAGTCCCAGGATTCTTGTGGCACGTGGAAAGGGACCCTTGGTCTCCCGCCTCAGCTGGAGAGGCGTTCCAATTGCCCTGCCAAGCCTCGAGGAGAATCCCGAGTTGTCCCTCGCAACAAGGCAGGAGTCCTGACGTGGCTGAACAAACACGTGGGTGGAAGGGCCATCCCCGTCGTAACTCGAGAATATACCCCAGGTTCCCGCCGCAACTCGAGAAAAAAGATGAGACTTCCCCCTCGATGCGAGATGAGGCCCGATTCCCCTGTACTGCGTGCAGAGCAATTCCGTCTTGCACATCACACATGAAAGGAGCCTTGATTTCCTTGATGGCACTCCAGAGAAACCCCAAGAACACTGTTTCAAGGATAGAGGGATCCTGAGGTCACTGTAGCAACACGAAAGAACTCTGTGGACCAAAAATCAACTCGAAAAGAGAGGTTAGTCCCTGGATTCGTCTCCAGAGGAATACCACCTTACCACAAGCACCTCAAGAGGAGGCTTCTCTCAGCTCTAGGTATGTGAGAGGGACCCTGAGTTTGCGGCCTCAAGTGGAATGGACACCGCGATGCCCTGACTCGAAATAAGGCCGGATATCCCTGCAGTGACTTCAATGCAGGCTCGTCTTGCATCTCCCAGGACGAAAGGATGTCTGAATCCCCTGTGGAAAGCACAGAGAAAGACTTAGTTCCCCACCTCATCGCGACCGATAGCCTCACATCCTTTGAAAACTCCAGAGGTACGCGGAGATCAGTGCCTCCAAAGGAGACGATGCCTGACTCCTCGTGAAACTTGATAGGAGTCCCAGGATTCCTGTGGCACGTGGAAAGGGACCCTTGGTCTCCCGCCTCAGCTGGAGAGGTGTCCCAATTGCCTTGCCAAGCCTCGAGGAGAATCCCGAGTTGTGTCTCGCAACTAGGCAAGAGTCCTGACGTGGCTGAACAGACACGTGTGTGTAAGGGCCATCCCCGTCGTAACTCGAGAATATACCCCAGGTTCCCGCCGCAACTCGAGAAAAACCATGAGACTTCCCCCTCGCCGCGAGATGAGGCCCGATTCCCCTGCACTGCGTGCAGAGCAATTCTGTGTTGCACATCACACATGAAAGGAGCCTTGATTTCCTTCATGGCACTCCAGAGAAACCCCAAGAACACTGTTTCAAGGATAGAGGGATCCTGAGGTCACTGTAGCAACACGAAAGAGCTCCGTGGACCAAAAGTCAACTCGAGATGAGAGGTTAGTCCCTGGCTTCGACTCCAGAGGAATACCACCTTACCACAAGCACCTCAAGAGGAGGCTTCTCTCAGCTCTAGGTATGTGAGAGGGACCCTGAGTTTGCGGCCTCAAGTGGAATGGACATCGCGATGCCCTGACTCGAAATAAGGCCGGATATCCCTGCAGTGACTTCAATGCAGGCTCGTCTTGCATCTCCCAAGAAGAAAGGATGTCTGAATCCCCTGTGGAGACCGCAGAGAAACACCTAGTTTCCCACCTCATCGCGACCGGAGGCCTCACATCCTTTGAAAACTCCAGAGGTACGCGGAGATCAGTGCCTCCAAAGGAGACGATGCCTGACTCCTCGTGAAACTTGATAGGAGTCCCAGGATTCTTGTGGCACGTGGAAAGGGACCCTTGGTCTCCCGCCGCAGCTGGAGAGGCGTTCCAATTGCCCTGTCAAGCCTCGAGGAGAATCCCGAGTTGTCCCTCGCAACTAGGCAGGAGTCCTGACGTGGCTGAACAAACACGTGGGTGGAAGGGCCATCCCCGTCGTAACTCGAGAATATACCCCAGGTTCCCGCCGCAACTCGAGAAAAACCATGAGACTTCCCCCTCGATGCGAGATGAGGCCCGATTCCCCTGTACTGCATGCAGAGCAATTCCGTGTTGCACATCACACATGAAAGGAGCCTTGATTTCCTTGATGGCACTCCAGAGAAACCCCAAGAACACTGTTTCAAGGCTAGAGGGATCCTGAGGTCACTGTAGCAACACGAAAGAGCTCCGTGGACCAAGAATCAACACGAGATGAGAGGTTAGTCCCTGGCTTCGACTCCTGAGGAATACCACCTTACCACAAGCACCTCAAGAGGAGGCTTCTCTCAGCTCTAGGTATGTGAGAGGGACCCTGAGTTTGCGGCCTCAAGTGGAATGGACACCGCGATGCCCTGACTCGAAATAAGGCCGGATATCCCTGCAGTGACTTGAATGCAGGCTCGTCTTGCATCTCCCAAGAAGAAAGGATGTCTGAATCCCCAGTGGAGACCACAGAGAAACACCTAGTTCCCCACGGCATCGCTACCGGAAGCCTCACATCCTTTGAAAACTCCAGAGGTACGCGGAGATCAGTGCCTCCAAAGGAGACGATGCCTGACTCCTCGTGAAACTTGATAGGAGTCCCAGGATTCTTGTGGCACGTGGAAAGGGACCCTTGGTCTCCCGCCTCAGCTGGAGAGGCGTTCCAATTGCCCTGCCAAGCCTCGAGGAGAATCCCGAGTTGTCCCTCGCAACTAGGCAGGAGTCCTGACGTGGCTGAACAAACACGTGGGTGGAAGGGCCATCCCCGTCGTAACTCGAGAATATACCACAGGTTCCCGCCGCAACTCGAGGAAAACCATGAGACTTCCCCCTCGATGCGAGATGAGGCCCGATTCCCCTGTACTCCGTGCAGAGCAATTCCGTCTTGCACATCACACATGAAAGGAGCCTTGATTTCCTTGATGGCACTCCAGAGAAACCCCAAGAACACTGTTTCAAGGCTAGAGGGATCCTGAGGTCACTGTAGCAACACGAAAGAACTCTGTGGACCAAAAATCAACTCGAAAAGAGAGGTTAGTCCCTGGATTCGTCTCCAGAGGAATACCACCTTACCACAAGCACCTCAAGAGGAGGCTTCTCTCAGCTCTAGGTATGTGAGAGGGACCCTGAGTTTGCGGCCTCAAGTGGAATGGACACCGCGATGCCCTGACTCGAAATAAGGCCGGATATCCCTGCAGTGACTTCAATGCAGGCTCGTCTTGCATCTCCCAGGACGAAAGGATGTCTGAATCCCCTGTGGAAAGCACAGAGAAAGACTTAGTTCCCCACCTCATCGCGACCGGAGGCCTCACATCCTTTGAAAACTCCAGAGGTACGCGGAGATCAGTGCCTCCAAAGGAGACGATGCCTGACTCCTCGTGAAACTTGATAGGAGTCCCAGGATTCCTGTGGCACTTGGAAAGGGACACTTGGTCTCCCGCCTCAGCTGGAGAGGCGTCCCAATTGGCTTGCCAAGCCTCGAGGAGAATCCCGAGTTGTGTCTCGCAACTAGGCAAGAGTCCTGACGTGGCTGAACAAACACGTGTGTGGAAGGGCCATCCCCGTCGTAACTCGAGAATATACCCCAGGTTCCCACCGCAACTCGAGAAAAACCATGAGACTTCCCCCTCGCCGCGAGATGAGGCCCGATTCCCCTGCACTGCGTGCAGAGCAATTCCGTCTTGCACATCACACATGAAAGGAGCCTTGATTTCCTTGATGGCACTCCAGAGAAACCCCAAGAACACTGTTTCAAGGATAGAGGGATCCTGAGGTCACTGTAGCAACACGAAAGAGCTCCGTGGACCAAAAATCAACTCGAGATGAGAGCTTAGTCCCTGGCTTCGACTCCAGAGGAATACCACCTTACCACAAGCACCTCAAGAGGAGGCTTCTCTCAGCTCTAGGTATGTGAGAGGGACCCTGAGTTTGCGGCCTCAAGTGGAATGGACACCGCGATGCCCTGACTCGAAATAAGGCCGGATATCCCTGCAGTGACTGGAATGCAGGCTTGTCTTGCATCTCCCATGACGAAAGGGTGTCTGAATCCCCTGTGGAGACCACAGAGAAAGACCTAGTTCCCCACCTCATCGCGACAGGAGGCCTCAAATCCTTTGAAAACTCCAGAGGTATGTGGAGATCAGTGCCTCCAAAGGAGACGATGCCTGACTCCTCGTGAAACTTGATAGGAGACCCAGGATTCCTGTGGCACGTGGAAAGGGACCCTTGGTCTCCCGTCTCAGCTGGAGAGGCGTCCCAATTGCCCTGCAAAGCCTCGAGGAGAATCCCGAGTTGTCCCTCGCAACTAGGCAGGAGTCCTGACATGGCTGAACACACACGTGTGTGGAAGGGCCATCCCCGTCGTAACTCGAGAATATACCACAGGTTCCCGCCGCAACTCGAGAAAAACCATGAGACTTCCCCCTCGCCGCGAGATGAGGCCCGATTCCCCTGCACTGCGTACAGAGCAATTCCGTGTTGCACATCACACATGAAAGGAGCCTTTATTTCCTTGATGGCAATCCAGAGAAACCCCAAGAACACTGTTTCAAGGCTAGAGGGATCCTGAGGTCACTGTAGCAACACGAAAGAGCTCCGTGGACCAAGAATCAACACGAGATGAGAGGTTAGTCCCTGGCTTCGACTCCTGAGGAATACCACCTTACCACAAGCACCTCAAGAGGAGGCTTCTCTCAGCTCTAAGTATGTGAAAGGGATCCTGAGTTTGCGGCTTCAAATGGAACGGACACCGCGATGCCCTGACTCGAAATAAGGCCGGATATCCCTGCAGTGACTTCAATGCAGGCTCGTCTTGCATCTCCCAGGACGAAAGGATGTCTGAATCCCCTGTGGAAAGCACAGAGAAAGACTTAGTTCCCCACCTCATCGCGACCGATAGCCTCACATCCTTTGAAAACTCCAGAGGTACGCGGAGATCAGTGCCTCCAAAGGAGACGATGCCTGACTCCTCGTGAAACTTGATAGGAGTCCCAGGATTCCTGTGGCACGTGGAAAGGGACCCTAGGTCTCCCGCCTCAGCTGGAGAGGCGTTCCAATTGCCCTGCCAAGCCTCGAGGAGAATCCCGAGTTGTCCCTTGCAACTAGGCAGGAGTCCTGACGTCGCTGAAGAAACACGTGGGTGTAAGGGCCATCCCCGTCGTAACTCGAGAATATACCCCAGGTTCCCGCCGCAACTCGAGAAAAACCATGAGACTTCCCCCTCGCCGCGAGATGAGGCCCGATTCCCCTGCACTGCGTGCAGAGCAATTCTGTGTTGCACATCACACATGAAAGGAGCCTTGATTTCCTTGATGGCACTCCAGAGAAACCCCAAGAACACTGTTTCAAGGCTAGAGGGATCCTGAGGTCACTGTAGCAACACGAAAGAGCCCCGTGGACCAAAAATCAACTCGAGATGAGAGGTTAGTCCCTGGCTTCGACTCCAGAGGAATACCACCTTACCACAAGCACCTCAAGAGGAGGCTTCTCTCAGCTCTAGGTATGTGAGAGGGACCCTGAGTTTGCGGCCTGAAGTGTAATGGACACCGCGAAGCCCTGACGCGAAATAAGGCTGTATATCCCTGCAGTGACTTGAATGCAGGCTCGTCTTGCATCTCCCAAGATGAAAGGATGTCTGAATCCCCTGTGGAGACCACAGAGAAAGACCTAGTTCCCCACCTCATCGCGACCGGAGGCCTCACATCCTTTGAAAACTCCAGAGGTACACGGAGATCAGTGCCTCCAAAGGAGACGATGCCTGACTCCTCGAGAAACTTGATAGGAGTCCCAGGATTCCTGTGGCACGTGGAAAGGGACCCTTGGTCTCCCGCCTCAGCTGGAGAGGCGTCCCAATTGCCTTGCCAAGCCTCGAGGAGAATCCCGAGTTGTCCCTCGCAACTAGGCAAGAGTCCTGACGTGGCTGAACACACACGTGTGTGGAAGGGCCATCCCCGTCGTAACTCGAGAATTTACCTCAGGTTCCCGCCACAACTCGAGAAAAACCATGAGACTTCCCCCTCGCCGCGAGATGAGGCCCGATTCCCCTGCACTGCGTGCAGAGCAATTCCGTGTTGCACATCACACATGAAAGGAGCCTTGATTTCCTTCATGGCACTCCAGAGAAACCCCAAGAACACTGTTTCAAGGCTAGAGGGATCCTGAGGTCACTGTAGCAACACGAAAGAGCTCCGTGGACCAAGAATCAACACGAGATGAGAGGTTAGTCCCTGGCTTCGACTCCTGAGGAATACCACCTTACCACAAGCACCTCAAGAGGAGGCTTCTCTCAGCTCTAGGTATGTGAGAGGGATCCTGAGTTTGCGGCCTCAAGTGGAATGGACACCGTGATGCCCTGACTCGAAATAAGGCCGTATATCCCGGCAGTGACTTGAATGCAGGCTCGTCTTGCATCTCCCAAGAAGAAAGGATGTCTGAATCCCCTGTGGAGACCACAGAGAAAGACCTAGTTCCCCACCTCATCGCGAGCGCAGGCCTCACATCCTTTGAAAACTCCAGAGGTACGCGGAGATCAGTGCCTCCAAAGGAGACGATGCCTGACTTCTCGTGAAACGTGATAGGAGTCCCAGGATTCTTGTGGTACGTTGAAAGGGACCCTTGGTCTCCCGCCTCAGCTGGAGAGGCGTTCCAATTTCCCTGCCAAGCCTCGAGGAGAATCCCGAGTTGTCCCTCGCAACTAGGCAGGAGTCCTGACGTGGCTGAACAAACACGTGGGTGGAAGGGCCATCCCCGTCGTAACTCGAGAATATACCCCAGGTTCCCGCCGCAACTCGAGAAAAACCATGAGACTTCCCCCTCGATGCGAGATGAGGCCCGATTCCCCTGTACTGCGTGCAGAGCAATTCCGTCTTGCACATCACACATGAAAGGAGCCTTGATTTCCTTGATGGCACTCCAGAGAAACCCCAAGAACACTGTTTCAAGGCTAGAGGGATCCTGAGGTCACTGTAGCAACACGAAAGAACTCTGTGGACCAAAAATCAACTCGAAAAGAGAGGTTAGTCCCTGGATTCGTCTCCAGAGGAATACCACCTTACCACAAGCACCTCAAGAGGAGGCTTCTCTCAGCTCTAGGTATGTGAGAGGGACCCTGAGTTTGCGGCCTCAAGTGGAATGGACACCGCGAAGCCCTGACGCGAAATAAGGCTGGATATCCCTGCAGTGACTTGAATGCAGGCTCGTCTTGCATCTCCCAAGATGAAAGGATGTCTGAATCCCCTGTGGAGACCACAGAGAAAGACCTAGTTCCCCACCTCATCGCGACCGGAGGCCTCACATCCTTTGAAAACTCCAGAGGTACACGGAGATCAGTGCCTCCAAAGGAGACGATGCCTGACTCCTCGAGAAACTTGATAGGAGTCCCAGGATTCCTGTGGCACGTGGAAAGGGACACTTGGTCTCCCGCCTCAGCTGGAGAGGCCTCCCAATTGCCTTGCCAAGCCTCGAGGAGAATCCCGAGTTGTGTCTCGCAACTAGGCAAGAGTCCTGACGTGGCTGAACAAACACGTGTGTGGAAGGGCCATCCCCGTCGTAACTCGAGAATATACCCCAGGTTCCCGCCGCAACTCGAGAAAAACCATGAGACTTCCCCCTCGCCGCGAGATGAGGCCCGATTCCCCTGCACTGCGTGCAGAGCAATTCTGTGTTGCACATCACACATGAAAGGAACCTTGATTTCCTTGATGGCACTCCAGAGAAACCCCAAGAACACTGTTTCAAGGCTAGAGGGATCCTGAGGTCACTGTAGCAACACGAAAGAGCTCCGTGGACCAAAAATCAACTCGAGATGAGAGGTTAGTCCCTGGCTTCGACTCCAGAGGAATACCACCTTACCACAAGCACCTCAAGAGGAGGCTTCTCTCAGCTCTAGGTATGTGAGAGGGACCCTGAGTTTGCAGCCTCAAGTGGAATGGACACCGCGATGCCCTGACTCGAAATAAGGCCGGATATCCCTGCAGTGACTGGAATGCAGTCTCGTCTTGCATCTCCCAAGACGAAAGGGTGTCTGAATCCCCTGTGGAGACCACAGAGAAAGACCTAGTTCCCCACCTCATCGCGACAGGAGGCCTCAAATCCTTTGAAAACTCCAGAGGTATGCGGAGATCAGTGCCTCCAAAGGAGACGATGCCTGACTCCTCGTGAAACTTGATAGGAGACCCAGGATTCCTGTGGCACGTGGAAAGGGACCCTTGGTCTCCCGCCTCAGCTGGAGAGGCGTCCCAATTGCCCTGCAAAGCCTCGAGGAGAATCCCGAGTTGTCCCTCGCAACTAGGCAGGAGTCCTGACATGGCTGAAAACACACGTGTGTGGAAGGGCCATCCCCGTCGTAACTCGAGAATATACCTCAGGTTCCCGCCGCAACTCGAGAAAAACCATGAGACTTCCCCCTCGCCGCGAGATGAGGCCCGATTCCCCTGCACTGCATGCAGAGCAATTCCGTGTTGCACATCACACATGAAAGGAGCCTTGATTTCCTTCATGGCACTCCAGAGAAACCCCAAGAACACTGTTTCAAGGCTAGAGGCATCCTGAGGTCACTGTAGCAACACGAAAGAGCTCCGTGGACCAAAAATCAACTCGAGATGAGAGGTTAGTCCCTGGCTTCGACTCCAGAGGAATACCACCTTACCACAAGCACCTCAAGAGGAGGCTTCTCTCAGCTCTAGGTATGTGAGAGGGACCCTGAGTTTGCGGCCTCAAGTGGAATGGACACCGTGATGCCCTGACTCGAAATAAGGCCGTATATCCCGGCAGTGACTTGAATGCAGGCTCGTCTTGCATCTCCCAAGAAGAAAGGATGTATGAATCCCCTGTGGAGACCACAGAGAAAGACCTAGTTCCCCACCTCATCGCGACCGCAGGCCTCACATCCTTTGAAAACTCCAGAGGTACGCGGAGATCAGTGCCTCCAAAGGAGACGATGCCTGACTTCTCGTGAAACTTGATAGGAGTCCCAGGATTCTTGTGGTACGTAGAAAGGGACCCTTGGTCTCCCGTCTCAGCTGGAGAGGCGTTCCAATTGCCCTGCCAAGCCTCGAGGAGAATCCCGAGTTGTCCCTCGCAACTAGGCAGGAGTCCTGACGTGGCTGAACAAACACGTGGGTGGAAGGGCCATCCCAGTCGTAACTCGAGAATATACCCCAGGTTCCCGCCGCAACTCGAGAAAAACCATGAGACTTCCCCCTCGATGCGAGATGAGGCCCGATTCCCCTGTACTGCGTGCAGAGCAATTCCGTCTTGCACATCACACATGAAAGGAGCCTTGATTTCCTTGATGGCACTCCAGAGAAACCCCAAGAACACTGTTTCAAGGATAGAGGGATCCTGAAGTCACTGTAGCAACACGAAAGAACTCTGTGGACCAAAAATCAACTCGAAAAGAGAGGTTAGTCCCTGGATTCGTCTCCAGAGGAATACCACCTTACCACAAGCACCTCAAGAGGAGGCTTCTCTCAGCTCTAGGTATGTGAGAGGGACCCTGAGTTTGCGGCCTCAAGTGGAATGGACACCGCGATACCCTGACATGAAATAAGGCTGGATATCCCTGCAGTGACTTGAATGCAGGCTCGTCTTGCATCTCCCAAGATGAAAGGATGTCTGAATCCCCTTTGGAGACCACAGAGAAAGACCTAGTTCCCCACCTCATCGCGACCGGAGGCCTCACATCCTTTGAAAACTCCCGAGGTACGCGGAGATCAGTGCCTCCAAAGGAGACGATGCCTGACTCCTCGTGAAACTTGATAGGAGTCCCAGGATTTCTGTGGCACGTGGAAAGGGACCCTTGGTCTCCCGCCTCAGCTGGAGAGGCGTCCGAATTGCCTTGCCAAGCCTCGAGGAGAATCCCGAGTTGTGTCTCGCAACTAGGCAAGAGTCCTGATGTGGCTGAACAAACACGTGTGTGTAAAGGCCATCCCCGTCGTAACTCGAGAATATACCCCAGGTTCCCGCCGCAACTCGAGAAAAACCATGAGACTTCCCCCTCGCCGCGAGATGAGGCCCGATTCCCCTGCACTGCGTGCAGAGCAATTCTGTGTTGCACATCACACATGAAAGGAGCCTTGATTTCCTTCATGGCACTTCAGAGAAACCCCAAGAACACTGTTTCAAGGCTAGAGGGATCCTGAGGTCACTGTAGCAACACGAAAGAGCTCCGTGGACCAAAAACCAACTCGAGATGAGAGGTTAGTCCCTGGCTTCGACTCCAGAGGAATACAACCTTACCACAAGGACCTCAAGAGGAGGCTTCTCTCAGCTCTAGGTATGTGAGAGGGACCCTGAGTTTGCGGCCTCAAGTGGAATGGACACCGCGATGCCCTGACTCGAAATAAGGCCGGATATGCCTGCAGTGACTGGAATGCAGGCTTGTCTTGCATCTCGCAAGACGAAAGGGTGTCTGAATCCCCTGTGGAGACGACAGAGAAAGACCTAGTTCCCCACCTCATCGCGACAGGAGGCCTCAAATCCTTTGAAAACTCCAGAGTTATGTGGAGATCAGTGCCTCCAAAGGAGACGATGCCTGATCCTCGTGAAACTTGATAGGAGACCCAGGATTCCTGTGGCACGTGGAAAGGGACCCTTGGTCTCCCGTCTCAGCTGGAGAGGCGTTCCAATTGCCCTGCAAAGCCTCGAGGAGAATCCAGAGTTGTCCCCCGCAAGTAGGCAGGGTTCCTGACATGGCTGAACACACAGGAGTGTGGAAGGGCCATCCCCGTCTTAACTCGAGAATATACCCCAGGTTCCCGCCGCAACTCGAGAAAAACCATGAGACTTCCCCCTCGCCGCGAGATGAGGCCCGATTCCCCTGCACTGCGGGCAGAGCAATTCCGTGTTGCACATCACACATGAAAGGAGCCTGGATTTCCTTGATGGCACTCCAGAGAATCCCCAAGAACACTGTTTCAAGGCTAGAGGGATCCTGAGGTCACTGTAGCAACACGAAAGAGCTCCGTGGGCCAAAAATCAACTCGAGATGAGAGGTTAGTCCCTGACTTCGACTCCAGAGGAATACCACCTTACCACAAACACCTCAAGAGGAGGCTTCTCTCAGCTCTAGGTATGTGAGAGGGACCCTGAGTTTGCGGCCTCAAGTGGAATGGACACCGCGATGCCCTGACGCGAAATAAGGCCGGATATACCTGCAGTGACTTGAATGCAGGCTCGTCTTGCATCTCCCAAGATGAAAGGATGTCTGAATCCCCTGTGGAGACCACAGAGAAACACCTAGTTCCCCACGTCATCGCTACCGGAGGCCTCACATCCTTTGAAAACTCCAGAGGTACGCGGAGATCAGTGCCTCCAAAGGAGACGATGCCTGACTCCTCGTGAAACTTGATAGGATTCCCAGGATTCTTGTGGCACGTGGAAAGGGACCCTTGGTCTCCCGCCTCAGCTGGAGAGGCATTCCAATTGCCGTGCCAAGCCTCGAGGAGAATCCCGAGTTGTCCCTCGCAACTAGGCAGGAGTCCTGACGTGGCTGAACAAACACGTGTGTGGAAGGGCCATCCCCGTCGTAACTCGAGAATATACCCCAGGTTCCCGCCGCAACTCGAGAAAAACCATGAGACTTCCCCCTCGATGCGAGATGAGGCCCGATTCCCCTGTACTGCGTGCAGAGCAATTCCGTCTTGCACATCACACATGAAAGGAGCCTTGATTTCCTTGATGGCACTCCAGAGAAACCCCAAGAACACTGTTTCAAGGCTAGAGGGATCCTGAGGTCACTGTAGCAACACGAAAGAACTCTGTGGACCAAAAATCAACTTGAAAAGAGAGGTTAGTCCCTGGATTCGTCTCCAGAGGAATATCACCTTACCACAAGCACCTCAAGAGGAGGCTTCTCTCAGCTCTAGGTATGTGAGAGGGACCCTGAGTTTGCGGCCTCAAGTGGAATGGACACCAAGATGCCCTGACTCGAAATAAGGCCGGATATCCCTGCAGTGACTTCAATGCAGGCTCGTCTTGCATGTCCCAGGACGAAAGGATGTCTGAATCCCCTGTGGAAAGCACAGAGAAAGACTTAGTTCCCCACCTCATCGCGACCGATAGCCTCACATCCTTTGAAAACTCCAGAGGTACGCGGAGATCAGTGCCTCCAGAGGAGACGATGCCTGACTCCTCGTGAAAATTGATAGGAGTCCCAGGATTCCTGTGGCACTTGGAAAGGGACACTTGGTCTCCCGCTTCAGCTGGAGAGGCGTCCCAATTGCCCTGCCAAGCCTCGAGGAGAATCCAGAGTTGTCCCTCGCAACTAGGCAGGAGTCCTGAGGTCGCTGAAGAAACACGTGGGTGGAAGCACCATCCCCGTCGTAACTCGAGAATATACCCCAGGTTACCGCCGCAACTCGAGAAAAACCATGAGACTTCCCCCTCGCCGCGAGATGAGGCCCGATTCCCCTGCACTGCGTGCAGAGCAATTCCGTGTTGCACATCACACATGAAAGGAGCCTTGATTTCCTTGATGGCACTCCAGAGAAACCCCAAGAATACTGTTTCAAGGATAGAGGGATCCTGAGGTCACTGTAGCAACACGAAAGAGCTCCGTGGGCCAAAAATCAACTCGAGATGAGAGGTTAGCCCCTGGCTTCGACTCCAGAGGAATACCACCTTACCACAAGCACCTCAAGAGGAGGCTTCTCTCAGCTCTAGGTATGTGAGAGGGACCCTGAGTGTGCGGCCTCAAGTGGAATGGACACCGCGATGCCCTGACTCGAAATAAGGCTGGATATCCCTGCAGTGACTTGAATGCAGGCTCGTCTTGCATCTCCCAAGATGAAAGGATGTCTGAATCCCCTGTGGAGACCACAGAGAAAGACCTAGTTCCCCACCTCATCGCGACCGGAGGCCTAACATCCTTTGAAAACTCCAGAGGTACGCGGAGATCAGTGCCTCCAAAGGAGACGATGCCTGACTCCTCGTGAAACTTGATAGGAGTCCCAGGATTCCTGTGGCACGTGGAAAGGGACCCTTAGTCTCCCGCCTCAGCTGGAGAGGCGTGCCAATTGCCTTGCCAAGCCTCGAGGAGAATCCCGAGTTGTGTCTCGCAACTAGGCAAGAGTCCTGACGTGGCTGAACAAACACGTGTGTGGAAGGGCCATCCCCGTCGTAACTCGAGAATATACCCCAGGTTCCCGCCGCAACTCGAGAAAAACCATGAGACTTCCCCCTCGCCGCGAGATGAGGCCCGATTCCCCTGCACTGCGTGCAGAGCAATTCTGTGTTGCAAATCACACAAGAAAGGAGCCTTTATTTCCTTCATGGCACTCCAGAGAAACCCCAAGAACACTGTTTCAAGGATAGAGGGATCCTGAGGTCACTGTAGCAACACGAAAGAGCTCCGTGGACCAAACATCAACTCGAGATGAGAGGTTAGTCCCTGGCTTCGACTCCAGAGGAATACCACCTTACCACAAGCACCTCAAGAGGAGGCTTCTCTCAGCTCTAGGTATGTGAGAGTGACCCTGAGTTTGCGGCCTCAAGTGGAATGGACACCGCGATGCCCTGACTCGAAATAAGGCCGGATATCCCTGCAGTGACTGGAATGCAGGCTCGTCTTGCATCTCCCAAGAAGAAAGGATGTCTGAATCCCCTGTGGAGACCACAGAGAAAGACCTAGTTCCCCACCTCATCGCGACCGGAGGCCTCACATTCTTTGAAAACTCCAGAGGTACGCGGAGATCAGTGCCTCCAAAGGAGACGATGCCTGACTCCTCGTGAAACTTGATAGGAGTCCCAGGATTCCTGTGGCATGTGGAAAGGGACCCTTGGTCTCCCGCCTTAGCTGGAGAGGCGTCCCAATTGCCTTGCCAAGCCTCGAGGAGAATCCCGAGTTGTGTCTCGCAACTAGGCAAGACTCCTGACGTGGCTGAACAAAAAAGTGTGTGGAAGGGCCATCCCCGTCGTAACTCGAGAATATACCCCAGGTTCCCGCCACAACTCGAGAAAAACCATGAGACTTCCCCCTCGCCGCGAGATGAGGCCCGATTCCCCTGCACTGCATGCAGAGCAATTCTGTGTGGCACATCACACATGAAAGGAGCCTTGATTTCCTTGATGGCATTCCAGAGAAACCCCAAGAACACTGTTTCAAGGCTAGAGGGATCCTGAGGTCACTGTAGCAACACGAAAGAGCTCCGTGGGCCAAAAATCAACTCGAGATGAGAGGTTCGTCCCTGGCTTCGACTCCAGAGGAATACCACCTTACCACAAGCACCTCAAGAGGAGGCTTCTCTCAGCTCTAGGTATGTGAGAGGGACCCTGAGTTTGCGGCCTCAAGTGGAATGGACACCGCGATGCCCTGACTCGAAATAAGCCCGGATATCCCTGCAGTGACTGGAATGCAGGCTCGTCTTGCATCTCCCAGGACGAAAGGATGTCTGAATCCCCTGTGGAGACCACAGAGAAAGACCTAGTTCCCCACCTCATCGCGACCGGAGGCCTCACATCCTTTGAAAACTCCAGAGGTACGCGGAGATCAGTGCCTCCAAAGGAGACGATGCCTGACTCCTCGTGAAACTTGATAGGAGTCCCAGGATTCCTGTGGCACGTGGAAAGGGACCCTTGGTCTCCCGCCTCAGCTGGAGAGGCGTCCCAATTGCCTTGCCAAGCCTTGAGGAGAATCCCGAGTTTTGTCTCGCAACTAGGCAAGAGTCCTGACGTGGCTGAACAAACACGTATGTGGAAGGGCCATCCCCGTCGTAACTCGAGAATATACCCCATGTTCCCGCCGCAACTCGAGAAAAACCATGAGACTTCCCCCTCGCCGCGAGATGAGGCCGGATTCCCCTGCACTGCGTGCAGAGCAATTCTGTGTTGCACATCACACATGAAAGGAGCCTTGATTTCCTTCATGGCACTCCAGAGAAACCCCAAGAACACTGTTTCAAGGCTAGAGGGATCCTGAGGTCACTGTAGCAACACGAAAGAGCTCTGTGGACCAATAATCAACTCGAGATGAGAGGTTAGTCCCTGGCTTCGACTCCAGAGGAATACCACCTTACCACAAGCACCTCAAGAGGAGGCTTCTCTCAGCTCTAGGTATGTGAGAGGGACCCTGAGTTTGCGGCCTCAAGTGGAATGGACACCGCGATGCCCTGACTCGAAATAAGGCCGGATATCCCTGCAGTGACTGGAATGCAGGCTCCTCTTGCATCTCCCAACACGAAAGGGTGTCTGAATCCCCTGTGGAGACCACAGAGAAAGACCTAGTTCCCCACCTCATCGCGACAGGAAGCCTCAAATCCTTTGAAAACTCCAGAGGTATGCGGAGATCAGTGCCTCCAAAGGAGACGATGCCTGACTCCTCGTGAAACTTGATAGGAGACCCAGGATTCCTGTGGCACGTGGAAAGGGACCCTTGGTCTCCCGTCTCAGCTGGAGAGGCGTCCCAATTGCCCTGCAAAGCCTCGAGGAGAATCCCGAGTTGTCCCTCGCAACTAGGCAGGAGTCCTGACATGGCTGAACACACACGTGTGTGGAAGGGCCATCCCCGTCGTAACTCGAGAATATACCCCAGGTTCCCGCCGCAACTCGAGAAAAACCATGAGACTTCCCCCTCGCCGCGAGATGAGGCCCGATTCCCCTGCACTGCGTGCAGAGCAATTCCGTGTTGCACATCACACATGAAAGGAGCCTTGATTTCCTTGATGGCACTCCAGAGAAACCCCAAGAACACTGTTTCAAGGCTAGAGGGATCCTGAGGTCACTGTACCAACACGAAAGAGCTCCGTGGACCAAGAATCAACACGAGATGAGAGGTTAGTCCCTGGCTTCGACTCCTGAGGAATACCACCTTACCACAAGCACCTCAAGAGGAGGCTTCTCTCAGCTCTAGGTATGTGAGAGGGATCCTGAGTTTACGGCCTCAAGTGGAATGGACACCGCGATGCCCTGACTCGAAATAAGGCCGGATATCCCTGCAGTGACTGGAATGCAGGCTCGTCTTGCATCTCCCAAGACGAAAGGGTGTCTGAATCCCCTGTGGAGACCACAGAGAAAGACCTAGTTCCCCACCTCATCGCGACAGGAAGCCTAAAATCCTTTGAAAACTCCAGAGGTATGCGGAGATCAGTGCCTCCAAAGGAGACGATGCCTGACTCCTCGTGAAACTTGATAGGAGACCCAGGATTCCGGTGGCACGTGGAAAGGGACCCTTGGTCTCCCGCCTCAGGTGGAGAGGCGTCCCAATTGCCTTGCCAAGCCTCGAGGAGAATCCCGAGTTGTGTCTCGCAACTAGGCAAGAGTCCTGACGTGGCTGAACAAAAAAGTGTGTGGAAGGGCCATCCCCGTCGTAACTCGAGAATATACCCCAGGTTCCCGCCACAACTCGAGAAAAACCATGAGACTTCCCCCTCGCCGCGAGATGAGGCCCGATTCCCCTGCACTGCATGCAGAGCAATTCTGTGTGGCACATCACACATGAAAGGAGCCTTGATTTCCTTGATGGCACTCCAGAGAAACCCCAAGAACACTGTTTCAAGGCTAGAGGGATCCTGAGGTCACTGTAGCAACACGAAAGAGCTCCGTGGGCCAAAAATCAACTCGAGATGAGAGGTTCGTCCCTGGCTTCGACTCCAGAGGAATACCACCTTACCACAAGCACCTCAAGAGGAGGCTTCTCTCAGCTCTAGGTATGTGAGAGGGACCCTGAGTTTGCGGCCTCAGGTGGAATGGACACCGCGATGCCCTGACTCGAAATAAGGCCGGATATCCCTGCAGTGACTGGAATGCAGGCTCGTCTTGCATCTCCCAGGACGAAAGGATGTCTGAATCCCCTGTGGAGACCACAGAGAAAGACCTAGTTCCCCACCTCATCGCGACCGGAGGCCTCACATCCTTTGAAAACTCCAGAGGTACGCGGAGATCAGTGCCTCCAAAGGAGACGATGCCTGACTCCTCGTGAAACTTGATAGGAGTCCCAGGATTCCTGTGGCACGTGGAAAGGGACCCTTGGTCTCCCGCCTCAGCTGGAGAGGCGTCCCAATTGCCTTGCCAAGCCTTGAGGAGAATCCCGAGTTTTGTCTCGCAACTAGGCAAGAGTCCTGACGTGGCTGAACAAACACGTGTGTGGAAGGGCCATCCCCGTCGTAACTCGAGAATATACCCCAGGTTCCCGCCGCAACTCGAGAAAAACCATGAGACTTCCCCCTCGCCCCGAGATGAGGCCCGATTCCCCTGCACTGCGTGCAGAGCAATTCTGTGTTGCACATCACACATGAAAGGAGCCTTGATTTCCTTCATGGCACTCCAGAGAAACCCCAAGAACACTGTTTCAAGGCTAGAGGGATCCTGAGGTCACTGTAGCAACACGAAAGAGCTCCGTGGGCCAAAAATCAACTCGAGATGAGAGGTTAGTCCCTGGCTTCGACTCCAGAGGAATACCACCTTACCACAAGCACCTCAAGAGGAGGCATCTCTCAGCTTTAGGTATGTGAGAGGGACCCTGAGTTTGCGGCCTCAAGTGGAATGGATACCGCGATGCCCTGACGCGAAATAAGGCTGGATATCCCTGCAATGACTTGAATGCAGGCTCGTCTTGCATCTCCCAAGATGAAAGGATGTCTGAATCCCCTGTGGAGACCACAGAGAAAGACCTAGTTCCCCACCTCATCGCGACCGGAGGCCTCACATCCTTTGAAAACTCCAGAGGTACGCGGAGATCAGTGCCTCCAAAGGAGACGATGCCTGACTCCTCGTGAAACTTGATAGGAGTCCCAGGATTCCTGTGGCACGTGGAAAGGGACCCTTGGTCTCCCGCCTCAGCTGGAGAGGCGTCCCAATTGCCTTGCCAATCCTCGAGGAGAATCCCGAGTTGTGTCTCGCAACTAGGCAAGAGTCCTGACGTGGCTGATCAAACACGTGTGTGGAAGGGCCATCCCCGTCGTAACTCGAGAATATACCCCAGGTTCCCGCCGCAACTCGAGAAAAACCATGAGACTTCCCCCTCGCCGCGAGATGAGGCCCGATTCCCCTGCACTGCGTGCAGAGCAATTCTGTGCTGCACATCACACATGAAAGGAGCCTTGATTTCCTTCATGGCACTCCAGAGAAACCCCAAGAACACTGTTTCAAGGCTAGAGGGATCCTGAGGTCACTGTAGCAACAGGAAAGAGCTCTGTGGACCAATAATCAACTCGAGATGAGAGGTTAGTCCCTGGCTTCGACTCCAGAGGAATACCACCTTACCACAAGCACCTCAAGAGGAGGCTTCTCTCAGCTCTAGGTATGTGAGAGGGACCCTGAGTTTGCGGCCTCAAGTGGAATGGACACCGCGATGCCCTGACTCTAAATAAGGCCGGATATCCCTGCAGTGACTGGAATGCAGGCTCCTCTTGCATCTCACAACACGAAAGGGTGTCTGAATCCCCTGTGGAGACCACAGAGAAAGACCTAGTTCCCCACCTCATCGCGACAGGAGGCCTCAAATCCTTTGAAAACTCCAGAGGTATGCGGAGATCAGTGCCTCCAAAGGAGACGATGCCTGACTCCTCGTGAAACTTGATAGGAGACCCAGGATTCCTGTGGCACGTGGAAAGGGACCCTTGGTCTCCCGTCTCAGCTGGAGAGGCGTCCCAATTGCCCTGCAAAGCCTCGAGGAGAATCCCGAGTTGTCCCTCGCAACTAGGCAGGAGTCCTGACATGGCTGAACACACACGTGTGTGGAAGGGCCATCCCCGTCGTAACTCGAGAATATACCCCAGGTTCCCGCGGCAACTCGAGAAAAACCATGAGACTTCCCCCTCGCCGCGAGATGAGGCCCGATTCCCCTGCACTGCGTGCAGAGCAATTCCGTGTTGCACATCACACATGAAAGGAGCCTTGATTTCCTCATGGCACTCCAGAGAAACCCCAAGAACACTGTTTCAAGGCTAGAGGGATCCTGAGGTCACTGTAGCAACACGAAAGAGCTCCGTGGACCAAGAATCAACACGAGATGAGAGGTTAGTCCCTGGCTTCGACTCCTGAGGAATACCACCTAACCACAAGCACCTCAAGAGGAGGCTTCTCTCAGCTCTAGGTATGTGAGAGGGATCCTGAGTTTGCGGCCTCAAGTGGAATGGACACCGTGATGCCCTGACTCGAAATAAGGCCGGATATCCCTGCAGTGACTTGAATGCAGGCTCGTCTTGCATCTCCCAAGAAGAAAGGATGTCTGAATCCCCTGTGGAGACCACAGAGAAACACCTAGTTTCCCACCTCATCGCGACTGGAGGCCTCAAATCCTTTGAAAACTCCAGAGGTACGCGGAGATCAGTGCCTCCAAAGGAGACGATGCCTGACTCCTCGTGAAACTTGATAGGAGTCCCAGGATTCTTGTGGCACGTGGAAAGGGACCCTTGGTCTCCCGCCTCAGCTGGAGAGGCGTTCCAATTGCCCTGCCAAGCCTCGAGGAGAATCCCGAGTTGTCCCTCGCAACTAGGCAGGAGTCCTGACATGGCTGAACAAACACGTGGGTGGAAGGGCCATCCCCGTCGTAACTCGAGAATATACCCCAGGTTCCCGCCGCAACTCGAGAAAAACCATGAGACTTCCCCCTCGATGCGAGATGAGGCCCGATTCCCCTGGACTGCGTGCAGAGCAATTCCGTGTTGCACATCACACATGAAAGGAGCCTTGATTTCCTTGATGGCACTCCAGAGAAACCCCAAGAACACTTTTTCAAGGATAGAGGGATCCTGAAGTCACTGTAGCAACACGAAAGAACTCTGTGGACCAAAAATCAACTCGAAAAGAGAGGTTAGTCCCTGGATTCGTCTCCAGAGGAATACCACCTTACCACAAGCACCTCAAGAGGAGGCTTCTCTCAGCTCTAGGTATGTGAGAGGGACCCTGAGTTTGCGGCCTCAAGTGGAATGGACACCGCGATGCCCTGACTCGAAATAAGGCCGGATATCCCTGCAGTGACTGGAATGCAGGCTCGTCTTGCATCTCCCAGGACGAAAGGATGTCTGAATCCCCTGTGGAGACCACAGAGAAAGACCTAGTTCCCCACCTCATCGCGACCGGAGGCCTCACATTCTTTGAAAACTCCAGAGGTACGCGGAGATCAGTGCCTCCAAAGGAGACGATGCCTGACTCCTCGTGAAACTTGATAGGAGTCCCAGGATTCCTGTGGCATGTGGAAAGGTACCCTTGGTCTCCCGCCTCAGCTGGAGAGGCGTCCCAATTGCTTTGCCAAGCCTCGAGGAGAATCCCGAGTTGTGTCTCGCAACTAGGCAAGAGTCCTGACGTGGCTGAACAAAAAAGTGTGTGGAAGGGCCATCCCCGTCGTAACTCGAGAATATACCCCAGGTTCCCGCCACAACTCGAGAAAAACCATGAGACTTCCCCCTCGCCGCGAGATGAGGCCCGATTCCCCTGCACTGCATGCAGAGCAATTCTGTGTGGCACATCACACATGAAAGGAGCCTTGATTTCCTTGATGGCACTCCAGAGAAACCCCAAGAACACTGTTTCAAGGCTAGGGGGATCCTGAGGTCACTGTAGCAACACGAAAGAGCTCCGTGGGCCAAAAATCAATTCGAGATGAGAGGTTCGTCCCTGGCTTCGACTCCAGAGGAATACCACCTTACCACAAGCACCTCAAGAGGAGGCTTCTCTCAGCTCTAGGTATGTGAGAGGGATCCTGAGTTTGCGGCCTCAAGTGGAATGGACACCGCGAGGCCCTGACTCGAAATAAGGCCGGATATCCCTGCAGTGACTGGAATGCAGGCTCGTCTTGCATCTCCCAGGACGAAAGGATGTCTGAATCCCCTGTGGAGACCACAGAGAAAGACCTAGTTGCCCACCTCATCGCGACCGGAGGCCTCACATTCTTTGAAAACTCCAGAGGTACGCGGAGATCAGTGCCTCCAAAGGAGACGATGCCTGACTCCTCGTGAAACTTGATAGGAGTCCCAGGATTCCTGTGGCACGTGGAAAGGGACCCTTGGTCTCCCGCCTCAGCTGGAGAGGCGTCCCAATTGCCTTGCAAGCCTCGAGGAGAATCCCGAGTTGTGTCTCGCAACTAGGCAAGAGTCCTGACGTGGCTGAACAAACACGTGTGTGGAAGGGCCATCCCCGTCGTAACTCGAGAATATACCCCAGGTTCCCGCCGCAACTCGAGAAAAACCATGAGACTTCCCCCTCGCCCCGAGATGAGGCCCGATTCCCCTGCACTGCGTGCAGAGCAATTCTGTGTTGCACATCACACATGAAAGGAGCCTTGATTTCCTTCATGGCACTCCAGAGAAACCCCAAGAACACTGTTTCAAGGCTAGAGGGATCCTGAGGTCACTGTAGCAACACGAAAGAGCTCCGTGGGCCAAAAATCAACTCGAGATGAGAGGTTAGTCCCTGGCTTCGACTCCAGAGGAATACCACCTTACCACAAGCACCTCAAGAGGAGGCATCTCTCAGCTTTAGGTATGTGAGAGGGACCCTGAGTTTGCGGCCTCAAGTGGAATGGATACCGCGATGCCCTGACGCGAAATAAGGCTGGATATCCCTGCAATGACTTGAATGCAGGCTCGTCTTGCATCTCCCAAGATGAAAGGATGTCTGAAACCCCTGTGGAGACCACAGAGAAAGACCTAGTTCCCCACCTCATCGCGACCGGAGGCCTCACATCCTTTGAAAACTCCAGAGGTACGCGGAGATCAGTGCCTCCAAAGGAGACGATGCCTGACTCCTCGTGAAACTTGATAGGAGTCCCAGGATTCCTGTGGCACGTGGAAAGGGACCCTTGGTCTCCCGCCTCAGCTGGAGAGGCGTCCCAATTGCCTTGCCAATCCTCGAGGAGAATCCCGAGTTGTGTCTCGCAACTAGGCAAGAGTCCTGACGTGGCTGATCAAACACGTGTGTGGAAGGGCCATCCCCGTCGTAACTCGAGAATATACCCCAGGTTCCCGCCGCAACTCGAGAAAAACCATGAGACTTCCCCCTCGCCGCGAGATGAGGCCCGATTCCCCTGCACTGCGTGCAGAGCAATTCTGTGTTGCACATCACACATGAAAGGAGCCTTGATTTCCTTCATGGCACTCCAGAGAAACCCCAAGAACACTGTTTCAAGGCTAGAGGGATCCTGAGGTCACTGTAGCAACAGGAAAGAGCTCTGTGGACCAATAATCAACTCGAGATGAGAGGTTAGTCCCTGGCTTCGACTCCAGAGGAATACCACCTTACCACAAGCACCTCAAGAGGAGGCTTCTCTCAGCTCTAGGTATGTGAGAGGGACCCTGAGTTTGCGGCCTCAAGTGGAATGGACACCGCGATGCCCTGACTCTAAATAAGGCCGGATATCCCTGCAGTGACTGGAATGCAGGCTCCTCTTGCATCTCCCAACACGAAAGGGTGTCTGAATCCCCTGTGGAGACCACAGAGAAAGACCTAGTTCCCCACCTCATCGCGACAGGAGGCCTCAAATCCTTTGAAAACTCCAGAGGTATGCGGAGATCAGTGCCTCCAAAGGAGACGATGCCTGACTCCTCGTGAAACTTGATAGGAGACCCAGGATTCCTGTGGCACGTGGAAAGGGACCCTTGGTCTCCCGTCTCAGCTGGAGAGGCGTCCCAATTGCCCTGCAAAGCCTCGAGGAGAATCCCGAGTTGTCCCTCGCAACTAGGCAGGAGTCCTGACATGGCTGAACACACACGTGTGTGGAAGGGCCATCCCCGTCGTAACTCGAGAATATACCCCAGGTTCCCGCCGCAACTCGAGAAAAACCATGAGACTTCCCCCTCGCCGCGAGATGAGGCCCGATTCCCCTGCACTGCGTGCAGAGCAATTCCGTGTTGCACATCACACATGAAAGGAGCCTTGATTTCCTTCATGGCACTCCAGAGAAACCCCAAGAACACTGTTTCAAGGCTAGAGGGATCCTGAGGTCACTGTAGCAACACGAAAGAGCTCCGTGGACCAAGAATCAACACGAGATGAGAGGTCAGTCCCTGGCTTCGACTCCTGAGGAATACCACCTTACCACAAGCACCTCAAGAGGAGGCTTCTCTCAGCTCTAGGTATGTGAGAGGGATCCTGAGTTTGCGGCCTCAAGTGGAATGGACATCGCAATGCCCTGACTCGAAATAAGGCCGGATATCCCTGCAGTGACTGGAATGCAGGCTCGTCTTGCATCTCCCAAGAAGAAAGGATGTCTG
Source organism: Cervus elaphus (assembly GCF_910594005.1). Classification (NCBI taxonomy): domain Eukaryota; kingdom Metazoa; phylum Chordata; class Mammalia; order Artiodactyla; family Cervidae; genus Cervus; species Cervus elaphus. The sequence continues at coordinate 5,601,837 of NC_057834.1, read as the reverse complement.
AATCCCCTGTGGAGACCACAGAGAAACACCTAGTTTCCCACCTCATCGCGACCGGAGGCCTCACATACTTTGAAAACTCCAGAGGTACGCGGAGATCAGTGCCTCCAAAGGAGACGATGCCTGACTCCTCGTGAAACTTGATAGGAGTCCCAGGATTCTTGTGGCACGTGGAAAGGGATCCTTGGTCTCCCGCCTCAGCTGGAGAGGCGTTCCAATTGCCCTGCCAAGCCTCGAGGAGAATCCCGAGTTGTCCCTCGCAACTAGGCAGGAGTCCTGACATGGCTGAACAAACACGTGGGTGGAAGGGCCATCCCCGTCGTAACTCGAGAATATACCCCAGGTTCCCGCCGCAACTCGAGAAAAACCATGAGACTTCCCCCTCGATGCGAGATGAGGCCCGATTCCCCTGGACTGCGTGCAGAGCAATTCCGTGTTGCACATCACACATGAAAGGAGCCTTGATTTCCTTGATGGCACTCCAGAGAAACCCCAAGAACACTTTTTCAAGGATAGAGGGATCCTGAAGTCACTGTAGCAACACCAAAGAACTCTGTGGACCAAAAATCAACTCGAAAAGAGAGGTTAGTCCCTGGATTCGTCTCCAGAGGAATACGACCTTACCACAAGCACCTCAAGAGGAGGCTTCTCTCAGCTCTAGGTATGTGAGAGGGACCCTGAGTTTGCGGCCTCAAGTGGAATGGACACCGCGATGCCCTGACTCGAAATACGGCCGGATATCCCTGCAGTGACTGGAATGCAGGCTCGTCTTGCATCTCCCAGGACGAAAGGATGTCTGAATCCCCTGTGGAGACCACAGAGAAAGACCTAGTTCCCCACCTCATCGCGACCGGAGGCCTCACATTCTTTGAAAACTCCAGAGGTACGCGGAGATCAGTGCCTCCAAAGGAGACGATGCCTGACTCCTCGTGAAACTTGATAGGAGTCCCAGGATTCCTGTGGCATGTGGAAAGGGACCCTTGGTCTCCCGCCTCAGCTGGAGAGGCGTCCCAATTGCCTTGCCAAGCCTCGAGGAGAATCCCGAGTTGTGTCTCGCAACTAGGCAAGAGTCCTGACGTGGCTGAACAAACACGTGTGTGGAAGGGCCATCCCCGTCGTAACTCGAGAATATACCCCAGGTTCCCGCCGCAACTCGAGAAAAACCATGAGACTTCCCCCTCGCCCCGAGATGAGGCCCGATTCCCCTGCACTGCGTGCAGAGCAATTCTGTGTTGCACATCACACATGAAAGGAGCCTTGATTTCCTTGATTGCACTCCAGAGAAACCCCAAGAACACTGTTTTAAGGCTAGAGGGATCCTGAGGTCACTGTAGCAACACGAAAGAGCTCCGTGGGCCAAAAATCAACTTGAGATGAGAGGTTAGTCCCTGGCTTCGACTCCAGAGGAATACCACCTTACCACAAGCACCTCAAGAGGAGGCATCTCTCAGCTTTAGGTATGTGAGAGGGACCCTGAGTTTGCGGCCTCAAGTGGAATGGATACCGCGATGCCCTGACGCGAAATAAGGCTGGATATCCCTGCAATGACTTGAATGCAGGCTCGTCTTGCATCTCCCAAGATGAAAGGATGTCTGAATCCCCTGTGGAGACCACAGAGAAAGACCTAGTTCCCCACCTCATCGCGACCGGAGACCTCACATCCTTTGAAAACTCCAGAGGTACGCGGAGATCAGTGCCTCCAAAGGAGACGATGCCTGACTCCTCGTGAAACTTGATAGGAGTCCCAGGATTCCTGTGGCACGTGGAAAGGGACCCTTGGTCTCCCGTCTCAGCTGGAGAGGCGTCCCAATTGCCTTGCCAAGCCTCGAGGAGAATCCCGAGTTGTGTCTCGCAACTAGGCAAGAGTCCTGACGTGGCTGAACAAACACGTGTGTGGAAGGGCCATCCCTGTCGTAACTCGAGAATATACCCCAGGTTCCCGCCGCAACTCGAGAAAAACCATGAGACTTCCCCCTCGCCGCGAGATGAGGCCCGATTCCCCTGCACTGCGTGCAGAGCAATTCTGTGTTGCACATCACACATGAAAGGAGCCTTGATTTCCTTCATGGCACTCCAGAGAAACCCCAAGAACACTGTTTCAAGGCTAGAGGGATCCTGAGGTCACTGTAGCAACACGAAAGAGCTCCGTGGACCCAAAATCAACTCGAGATGAGAGGTTAGTCCCTGGCTTCGACTCCAGAGGAATACCACCTTACCACAAGCACCTCAAGAGGAGGCTTCTCTCAGCTCTAGGTATGTGAGAGGGACCCTGAGTTTGCGGCCTCAAGTGGAATGGACACCGCGATGCCCTGACTCGAAATAAGGCCGGATATCCCTGCAGTGACTGGAATGCAGGCTCGTCTTGCATCTCCCAAGACGAAAGGGTGTCTGAATCCCCTGTGGAGACCACAGAGAAAGACCTAGTTCCCCACCTCATCGCGACAGGAAGCCTCAAATCCTTTGAAAACTCCAGAGGTATGCGGAGATCAGTGCCTCCAAAGGAGACGATGCCTGACTCCTCGTGAAACTTGATAGGAGACCCAGGATTCCGGTGGCACGTGGAAAGGGACCCTTGGTCTCCCGTCTCAGCTGGAGAGGCGTCCCAATTGCCCTGCAAAGCCTCGAGGAGAATCCCGAGTTGTCCCTCGCAACTAGGCAGGAGTCCTGACATGGCTGAACACACACGTGTGTGGAAGTGCCATCCCCGTCGTAACTCGAGAATATACCCCAGGTTCCCGCCGCAACTCGAGAAAAACCATGAGACTTCCCCCTCGCCGCGAGATGAGGCCCGATTCCCCTGCACTGCGTGCAGAGCAATTCCGTGTTGCACATCACACATGAAAGGAGCCTTGATTTCCTTGATGGCATTCCAGAGAAACCCCAAGAACACTGTTTCAAGGCTAGAGGGATCCTGAGGTCACTGTAGCAACACGAAAGAGCTCCGTGGACCAAGAATCAACACGAGATGAGAGGTTAGTCCCTGGCTTCGACTCCTGAGGAATACCACCTTACCACAAGCACCTCAAGAGGAGGCTTCTCTCAGCTCTAGGTATGTGAGAGGGATCCTGAGTTTGCGGCCTCAAGTGGAATGGACACCGCGATGCCCTGACTCGAAATAAGGCCGGATATCCCTGCAGTGACTTCAATGCAGGCTCGTCTTGCATCTCCCAGGACGAAAGGATGTCTGAATCCCCTGTGGAAAGCACAGAGAAAGACTTAGTTCCCCACCTCATCGCGACCGAGAGCCTCACATCCTTTGAAAACTCCAGAGGTACGCGGAGATCAGTGCCTCCAAAGGAGACGATGCCTGACTCCTCGGGAAACTTGATAGGAGTCCCAGGATTCTTGTGGCACGTGGAAAGGGACCCTTGGTCTCCCGCCTCAGCTGGAGAGGCGTTCCAATTGCCCTGCCAAGCCTCGAGGAGAATCCCGAGTTGTCCCTCGCAACTAGGCAGGAGTCCTGACGTGGCTGAACAAACACGTGGGTGGAAGGGCCATCCCCGTCGTAACTCGAGAATATACCACAGGTTCCCGCCGCAACTCGAGAAAAACCATGAGACTTCCCCCTCGATGCGAGATGAGGCCCGATTCCCCTGTACTGCGTGCAGAGCAATTCCGTGTTGCACATCACACATGAAAGGAGCCTTGATTTCCTTGATGGCACTCCAGAGAAACCCCAAGAACACTGTTTCAAGGCTAGAGGGATCCTGAGGTCACTGTAGCAACACGAAAGAGCTCCGTGGACCAAGAATCAACACGAGATAAGAGGTTAGTCCCTTGCTTCGACTCCTGAGGAATACCACCTTACCACAAGCACCTCAAGAGGAGGCTTCTCTCAGCTCTAGGTATGTGAGAGGGACCCTGAGTTTGCGGCCTCAAGTGGAATGGACACCGCGATGCCCTGACTCGAAATAAGGCCGGATATCCCTGCAGTGACTTGAATGCAGGCTCGTCTTGCATCTCCCCAGAAGAAAGGATGTCTGAATCCCCTGTGGAGACCACAGAGAAACACCTAGTTCCCAACCTCATCGCGACCGGAGGCCTCACATCCTTTGAAAACTCCAGAGGTACGCGGAGATTAGTGCCTCCAAAGGAGACGATGCCTGACTCCTCGTGAAACTTGATAGGCGTCCCAGGATTCCTGTGGCACGTGGAAAGGGACCCTTGGTCTCCCGTCTCAGCTGAAGAGGCGTCCCAATTGCCCTGCAAAGCCTCGAGGAGAATCCAGAGTTGTCCCTCGCAACTAGGCAGGAGTCCTGACGTCGCTGAAGAAACACGTGGGTGGAAGGGCCATCCCCGTCGTAACTCGAGAATATACCCCAGGTTCCCGCCGCAACTCGAGAAAAACCATGAGACTTCCACCTCGCCGCGAGATGAGGCCCGATTCCCCTGCACTGTGTGCAGAGCAATTCCGTGTTGCACATCACACATGAAAGGAGCCTTGATTTCCTTGATGGCACTCTAGAGAAACCCCAAGAACACTGTTTCAAGGCTAGAGGGATCCTGAAGTCACTGTAGCAACACGAAAGAGTTCCGTGGACCAAGAATCAACACGAGATGAGAGGTTAGTCCCTGGCTTCGACTCCTGAGGAATACCACCTTACCACAAGCACCTCAAGAGGAGGCTTCTCTCAGCTCTAGGTATGTGAGAGGGATCCTGAGTTTGCGGCCTCAAGTGGAATGGACACCGCGATGCCCTGACTCGAAATAAGGCCGGATATCCCTGCAGTGAAATGAATGCAGGCTCGTCTTGCATCTCCCAAGAAGAAAGGATGTCTGAATCCCCTGTGGAGACCACAGAGAAACACCCAGTTCCCCACCTCATCGCGACCGGAGGCCTCACATCCTTTGAAAACTCCAGAGGTACGCGGAGATCAGTGCCTCCAAAGGAGACGATGCCTGACTCCTCGTGAAACTTGATAGGAGTCCCAGGATTCTTGTGGCACGTGGAAAGGGACCCTTGTTCTCCCGCCCCAGCTGGAGAGGCGTTCCAATTGCCCTGCCAAGCCTCGAGGAGAATCCCGAGTTGTCCCTTGCAACTAGGCAGGAGTCCTGACGTGGCTGAACAAACACGTGGGTGGAAGGGCCATCCCCGTCGTAACTCGAGAATATACCCCAGGTTCCCGCCGCAACTCGAGAAAAACCATGAGACTTCCCCCTCGATGCAAGATGAGGCCCGATTCCCCTGTACTGCGTGCAGAGCAATTCCGTCTTGCACATCACACATGAAAGGAGCCTTGATTTCCTTGATGGCACTCCAGAGAAACCCCCAGAACACTGTTTCAACGATAGAGGGATCCTGAGGTCACTGTAGCAACACGAAAGAACTCTGTGAACCAAAAATCAACTCGAAAAGAGAGGTTAGTCCCTGGATTCGTCTCCAGAGGAATACCACCTTACCACAAGCACCTCAAGAGGAGGCTTCTCTCAGCTCTAGGTATGTGAGAGGGACCCTGAGTTTGGGGCCTCAAGTGGAATGGACACCGCGATGCCCTGACTCGAAATAAGGCCGGATATCCCTGCAGTGACTTCAATGCAGGCTCGTTTTGCATGTCCCAGGACAAAAGGATGTCTGAATCCCCTGTGGAAAGCACAGAGAAAGACTTAGTTCCCCACCTCATCGCGACCGATAGCCTCACATCCTTTGAAATCTCCAGAGGTACGCGGAGATCAGTGCCTCCAAAGGAGACAATGCCTGACTCTTCGTGAAACTTGATAGGAGTCCCAGGATTCCTGTGGCACTTGGAAAGGGACACTTGGTCTCCCGCCTCAGCTGGAGAGGCGTCCCAATTGCCCTGCCAAGCCTCGAGGAGAATCCAGAGTTGTCCCTCGCAACTAGGCAGGAGTCCTGACGTGGCTGAAGAAACACGTGGGTGGAAGGGCCATCCCCGTCGTAACTCGAGAATATACCCCAGGTTCTCGCCGCAACTCGAGAAAAACCATGAGACTTCCCCCTCGCCGCGAGATGAGGCCCGATTCCCCTGCACTGCATGCAGAGCAATTCCATCTTGCACATCACACATGAAAGGAGCCTTGATTTCCTTGATGGCACTCCAGAGAAACCCCAAGAACACTGTTTCAAGGCTAGAGGAATCCTGAGGTCACTGTAGCAACACGAAAGAGCTCCGTGGGCCAAAAATCAACTCGAGATGAGAGGTTAGTCCCTGGCTTCGACTCCAGAGGAATACCACCTTTCCACAAGCACCTCAAGAGGAGGCTTCTCTCAGCTCTAGGTATGTGAGAGGGACCCTGAGTTTGCGGCCTCAAGTGGAATGGACACCGCGATGCCCTGACTCGAAATAAGGCCGGATATCCCTGCAGTGACTGGAATGCAGGCTCGTCTTGCATCTCCCAAGACGAAAGGGTGTCTGAATCCCCTGTGGAGACCACAGCGAAAGACCTAGTTCCCCACCTCATCGCGACCGGAGGCCTCACATCCTTTGAAAACTCCAGAGGAACGCGGAGATCAGTGCCTCCAAAGGAGACGATGCCTGACTCCTCGTGAAACTTGATAGGAGTCCCAGGATTCTTGTGGCACGTGGAAAGGGACCCTTGGTCTCCCGCCTCAGCTGGAGAGGTGTTCCAATTGCCCTGCCAAGCCTCGAGGAGAATCCCGAGTTGTCCCTCGCAACTAGGCAGGAGTCCTGACGTGGCTGAACAAACACGTGGGTGGAAGGGCCATCCCCGTCGTAACTCGAGAATATACCCCAGGTTCCCGCCGCAACTCGAGAAAAACCATGAGACTTCCCCCTCGATGCGAGATGAGGCCCGATTCCCCTGTACTGCGTGCAGAGCAATTCCGTCTTGCACATCACACATGAAAGGAGCCTTGATTTCCTTGATGGCACTCCAGAGAAACCCCAAGAACTCTGTTTCAAGGCTAGAGGGATCCTGAGGTCACTGTAGCAACACGAAAGAACTCTGTGGACCAAAAATCAACTCGAAAAGAGAGGTTAGTCCCTGGATTCGTCTCCAGAGGAATACCACCTTACCACAAGCACCTCAAGAGGAGGCTTCTCTCAGCTCTAGGTATGTGAGAGGGACCCTGAGTTTGCGGCCTCAAGTGGAATGGACACCGCGATGCCCTGACTCGAAATAAGGCCGGATATCCCTGCAGTGACTTCAATGCAGGCTTGTCTTGCATCTCCCAGGACGAAAGGATGTCTGAATCCCCTGTGGAAAGCACAGAGAAAGACTTAGTTCCCCACCTCATCGCGACCGATAGCCTCACATCCTTTGAAAACTCCAGAGGTACGCGGAGATCAGTGCCTCCAAAGGAGACGATGCCTGACTCCTCGGGAAACTTGATAGGATTCCCAGGATTCCTGTGGTACTTGGAAAGGGACACTTGGTCTCCCGCCTCAGCTGGAGAGGCGTCCCAATTGCCCTGCCAAGCCTCGAGGAGAATCCAGAGTTGTCCCTCGCAACTAGGCAGGAGCCCTGACGTCGCTGAAGAGACACGTGGGTGGAAGGGCCATCCCCGTCGTAACTCGAGAATATACCCCAGGTTCCCGCCGCAACTCGAGAAAAACCATGAGACTTCCCCCTCGCCGCGAGATGAGGCCCGATTCCCCTGCACTGCGTGCAGAGCAATTCCGTGTTGCACATCACACATGAAAGGAGCCTTGATTTCCTTGATGGCACTCCAGAGAAACCCCAAGAACACTGTTTCAAGGCTAGAGGGATCCTGAGGTCACTGTAGCAACACGAAAGAGCTCCGTGGGCCAAAAATCAACTCGAGATGAGAGGTTAGTCCCTGGCTTCGACTCCAGAGGAATACCACCTTACCACAAGCACCTCAAGAGGAGGCTTCTCTCAGCTCTAGGTATGTGAGAGGGACCCTGAGTTTGCAGCCTCAAGTGGAATGGACACCGCGATGCCCTGACGCGAAATAAGGCCGGATATCCCTGCAGTGACTTGAATGCAGGCTCGTCTTGCATCTCCCAAGATGAAAGGATGTCTGAATCCCCTGTGGAGACCACAGAGAAACACCTAGTTCCCCACCTCATCGCGACCGGAGGCCTCACATCCTTTGAAAACTCCAGAGGTACGCGGAGATTAGTGCCTCCAAAGGAGACGATGCCTGACTCCTCGTGAAACTTGATAGGAGTCCCAGGATTCCTGTGGCACGTGGAAAGGGACCCTTGTTCTCCCGCCTCAGCTGGAGAGGCGTCCCAATTGCCTTGCCAAGCCTCGAGGAGAATCCCGAGTTGTGTCTCGCAACTAGGCAAGAGTCCTGACGTGGCTGAACACACACGTGTGTGGAAGGGCCATTCCCGCAGTAACTGGAGAATATACCCCAGGTTCCCGCCGCAACTCGAGAAAAACCATGAGACTTCCCCCTCGCCGCGAGATGAGGCCCGATTCCCCTGCACTGCGTGCAGAGCAATTCCGTGTTGCACATCACACATGAAAGGAGCCTTGATTTCCTTCATGGCACTCCAGAGAAACCCCAAGAACACTGTTTCAAGGCTAGAGGGATCCTGAGGTCACTGTAGCAACACGAAAGAGCTCCGTGGACCAAAAATCAACTCGAGATGAGAGGTTAGTCCCTGGCTTCGACTCCAGAGGAATACCACCTTACCACAAGCACCTCAAGAGGAGGCTTCTCTCAGCTCTAGGTATGTGAGAGGGACCCTGAGTTTGCGGCCTCAAGTGGAATGGACACCGCGATGCCCTGACTCGAAATAAGGCCGGATATCCCTGCAGTGACTGGAATGCAGGCTCGTCTTGCATCTCCCAAGACGAAAGGGTGTCTGAATCCCCTGTGGAGACCACAGAGAAAGACCTAGTTCCCCACCTCATCACGACAGGAGGCCTCAAATCATTTGAAAACTCCAGAGGTATGCGGAGATCAGTGTCTCCAAAGGAGACGATGCCTGACTCCTCGTGAAACTTGATAGGAGACCCAAGATTCCTGTGGCACGTGGAAAGGGACCCTTGGTCTCCCGTCTCAGCTGGAGAGGCGTCCCAATTGCCCTGCAAAGCCTCGAGGAGAATCCCGAGTTGTCCCTCGCAACTAGGCAGGAGTCCTGACATGGCTGAACACACACGTGTGTGGAAGGGCCATCCCCGTCGTAACTCGAGAATATACCCCAGGTTCCCGCCGCAACTCGAGAAAAACCATGAGACTTCCCCCTCGCCGCGAGATGAGGGCCGATTCCCCTGCACTGCGTGCAGAGCAATTCCGTGTTGCACATCACACATGAAAGGAGCCTTGATTTCCTTGATGGCACTCCAGAGAAACCCCAAGAACACTGTTTCAAGGCTAGAGGGATCCTGAGGTCACTGTAGCAACACGAAAGAGCTCCGTGGGCCAAAAATCAACTCGAGATGAGAGGTTACTCCCTGGCTTCGACTCCAGAGGAATACCACCTTACCACAAGCACCTCAAGAGGAGGCTTCTCTCAGCTCTAGGTATGTGAGAGGGACCCTGAGTTTGCGGCCTCAAGTGGAATGGACACCGCGATGCCCTGACTCGAAATAAGGCCGGATATCCCTGCAGTGACTTCAATGCAGGCTCGTTTTGCATGTCCCAGGACAAAAGGATGTCTGAATCCCCTGTGGAAAGCACAGAGAAAGACTTAGTTCCCCACCTCATCGCGACCGATAGCCTCACATCCTTTGAAATCTCCAGAGGTACGCGGAGATCAGTGCCTCCAAAGGAGACAATGCCTGACTCTTCGTGAAACTTGATAGGAGTCCCAGGATTCCTGTGGCACTTGGAAAGGGACACTTGGTCTCCCGCCTCAGCTGGAGAGGCGTCCCAATTGCCCTGCCAAGCCTCGAGGAGAATCCAGAGTTGTCCCTCGCAACTAGGCAGGAGTCCTGACGTGGCTGAAGAAACACGTGGGTGGAAGGGCCATCCCCGTCGTAACTCGAGAATATACCCCAGGTTCTCGCCGCAACTCGAGAAAAACCATGAGACTTCCCCCTCGCCGCGAGATGAGGCCCGATTCCCCTGCACTGCATGCAGAGCAATTCCATCTTGCACATCACACATGAAAGGAGCCTTGATTTCCTTGATGGCACTCCAGAGAAACCCCTGAACACTGTTTCAAGGCTAGAGGAATCCTGAGGTCACTGTAGCAACACGAAAGAGCTCCGTGGGCCAAAAATCAACTCGAGATGAGAGGTTAGTCCCTGGCTTCGACTCCAGAGGAATACCACCTTACCACAAGCACCTCAAGAGGAGGCTTCTCTCAGCTCTAGGTATGTGAGAGGGACCCTGAGTTTGCGGCCTCAAGTGGAATGGACACCGCGATGCCCTGACTCGAAATAAGGCCGGATATCCCTGCAGTGACTGGAATGCAGGCTCGTCTTGCATCTCCCAAGACGAAAGGGTGTCTGAATCCCCTGTGGAGACCACAGAGAAAGACCTAGTTCCCCACCTCATCGCGACCGGAGGCCTCACATCCTTTGAAAACTCCAGAGGAACGCGGAGATCAGTGCCTCCAAAGGAGACGATGCCTGACTCCTCGTGAAACTTGATAGGAGTCCCAGGATTCTTGTGGCACGTGGAAAGGGACCCTTGGTCTCCCGGCTCAGCTGGAGAGGTGTTCCAATTGCCCTGCCAAGCCTCGAGGAGAATCCCGACTTGTCCCTCGCAACTAGGCAGGAGTCCTGACGTGGCTGAACAAACACGTGGGTGGAAGGGCCATCCCCGTCGTAACTCGAGAATATACCCCAGGTTCCCGCCGCAACTCGAGAAAAACCATGAGACTTCCCCCTCGATGCGAGATGAGGCCCGATTCCCCTGTACTGCGTGCAGAGCAATTCCGTCTTGCACATCACACATGAAAGGAGCCTTGATTTCCTTCATGGCACTCCAGAGAAACCCCAAGAACTCTGTTTCAAGGCTAGAGGGATCCTGAGGTCACTGTAGCAACACGAAAGAACTCTGTGGACCAAAAATCAACTCGAAAAGAGAGGTTAGTCCCTGGATTCGTCTCCAGAGGAATACCACCTTACCACAAGCACCTCAAGAGGAGGCTTCTCTCAGCTCTAGGTATGTGAGAGGGACCCTGAGTTTGCGGCCTCAAGTGGAATGGACACCGCGATGCCCTGACTCGAAATAAGGCCGGATATCCCTGCAGTGACTTCAATGCAGGCTCGTCTTGCATCTCCCAGGACGAAAGGATGTCTGAATCCCCTGTGGAAAGCACAGAGAAAGACTTAGTTCCCCACCTCATCGCGACCGATAGCCTCACATCCTTTGAAAACTCCAGAGGTACGCGGAGATCAGTGCCTCCAAAGGAGACGATGCCTGACTCCTCGGGAAACTTGATAGGATTCCCAGGATTCCTGTGGTACTTGGAAAGGGACACTTGGTCTCCCGCCTCAGCTGGAGAGGCGTCCCAATTGCCCTGCCAAGCCTCGAGGAGAATCCAGAGTTGTCCCTCGCAACTAGGCAGGAGCCCTGACGTCGCTGAAGAGACACGTGGGTGGAAGGGCCATCCCCGTCGTAACTCGAGAATATACCCCAGGTTCCCGCCGCAACTCGAGAAAAACCATGAGACTTCCCCCTCGCCGCGAGATGAGGCCCGATTCCCCTGCACTGCGTGCAGAGCAATTCCGTGTTGCACATCACACATGAAAGGAGCCTTGATTTCCTTGATGGCACTCCAGAGAAACCCCAAGAACACTGTTTCAAGGCTAGAGGGATCCTGAGGTCACTGTAGCAACACGAAAGAGCTCCGTGGGCCAAAAATCAACTCGAGATGAGAGGTTAGTCCCTGGCTTCGACTCCAGAGGAATACCACCTTACCACAAGCACCTCAAGAGGAGGCTTCTCTCAGCTCTAGGTATGTGAGAGGGACCCTGAGTTTGCAGCCTCAAGTGGAATGGACACCGCGATGCCCTGACGCGAAATAAGGCCGGATATCCCTGCAGTGACTTGAATGCAGGCTCGTCTTGCATCTCCCAAGATGAAAGGATGTCTGAATCCCCTGTGGAGACCACAGAGAAACACCTAGTTCCCCACCTCATCGCGACCGGAGGCCTCACATCCTTTGAAAACTCCAGAGGTACGCGGAGATTAGTGCCTCCAAAGGAGACGATGCCTGACTCCTCGTGAAACTTGATAGGAGTCCCAGGATTCCTGTGGCACGTGGAAAGGGACCCTTGTTCTCCCGCCTCAGCTGGAGAGGCGTCCCAATTGCCTTGCCAAGCCTCGAGGAGAATCCCGAGTTGTGTCTCGCAACTAGGCAAGAGTCCTGACGTGGCTGAACACACACGTGTGTGGAAGGGCCATCCCCGCCGTAACTGGAGAATATACCCCAGGTTCCCGCCGCAACTCGAGAAAAACCATGAGACTTCCCCCTCGCCGCGAGATGAGGCCCGATTCCCCTGCACTGCGTGCAGAGCAATTCCGTGTTGCACATCACACATGAAAGGAGCCTTGATTTCCTTCATGGCACTCCAGAGAAACCCCAAGAACACTGTTTCAAGGCTAGAGGGATCCTGAGGTCACTGTAGCAACACGAAAGAGCTCCGTGGACCAAAAATCAACTCGAGATGAGAGGTTAGTCCCTGGCTTCGACTCCAGAGGAATACCACCTTACCACAAGCACCTCAAGAGGAGGCTTCTCTCAGCTCTAGGTATGTGAGAGGGACCCTGAGTTTGCGGCCTCAAGTGGAATGGACACCGCGATGCCCTGACTCGAAATAAGGCCGGATATCCCTGCAGTGACTGGAATGCAGGCTCGTCTTGCATCTCCCAAGACGAAAGGGTGTCTGAATCCCCTGTGGAGACCACAGAGAAAGACCTAGTTCCCCACCTCATCACGACAGGAGGCCTCAAATCATTTGAAAACTCCAGAGGTATGCGGAGATCAGTGTCTCCAAAGGAGACGATGCCTGACTCCTCGTGAAACTTGATAGGAGACCCAAGATTCCTGTGGCACGTGGAAAGGGACCCTTAGTCTCCCGTCTCCGCTGGAGAGGCGTCCCAATTGCCCTGCAAAGCCTCGAGGAGAATCCCGAGTTGTCCCTCGCAACTAGGCAGGAGTCCTGACATGGCTGAACACACACGTGTGTGGAAGGGCCATCCCCGTCGTAACTCGAGAATATACCCCAGGTTCCCGCCGCAACTCGAGAAAAACCATGAGACTTCCCCCTCGCCGCGAGATGAGGGCCGATTCCCCTGCACTGCGTGCAGAGCAATTCCGTGTTGCACATCACACATGAAAGGAGCCTTGATTTCCTTGATGGCACTCCAGAGAAACCCCAAGAACACTGTTTCAAGGCTAGAGGGATCCTGAGGTCACTGTAGCAACACGAAAGAGCTCCGTGGGCCAAAAATCAACTCGAGATGAGAGGTTACTCCCTGGCTTCGACTCCAGAGGAATACCACCTTACCACAAGCACCTCAAGAGGAGGCTTCTCTCAGCTCTAGGTATGTGAGAGGGACCCTGAGTTTGCGGCCTCAAGTGGAATGGACACCGCGAGGCCCTGACTCGAAATAAGGCCGGATATCCCTGCAGTGACTTGAATGCAGGCTCGTCTTGCATCTCCCAAGAAGAAAGGATGTCTGAATCCCCTGTGGAGACCACAGAGAAACACCTAGTTCCCCACCTCATCGCGACCGGAGGCCTCACATCCTTTGAAAACTCCAGAGGTACGCGGCGATCAGTGCCTCCAAAGGAGACGATGCCTGACTCCTCGGGAAACTTGATAGGAGTCCCAGGATTCTTGTGGCACATGGAAAGGGACCCTTGGTCTCCCGCCTCAGCTGGAGAGGCGTTCCAATTGCCGTGCCAAGCCTCGAGGAGAATCCCGAGTTGTCCCTCGCAACTAGGCAGGAGTCCTGACGTGGCTGAACAAACACGTGGGTGGAAGGGCCATCCCCGTCGTAACTCGAGAATATACCCCAGGATCCCGCCGCAACTCGAGAAAAACCATGAGACTTCCCCCTCGATGCGAGATGAGGCCCGATTCCCCTGTACTGCGTGCAGAGCAATTCCGTCTTGCACATCACACATGAAAGGAGCCTTGATTTCCTTGATGGCACTCCAGAGAAACCCCAAGAACACTGTTTCAAGGCTAGAGGGATCCTGAGGTCACTGTAGCAACACGAAAGAACTCTGTGGACCAAAAATCAACTCGAAAAGAGAGGTTAGTCCCTGGATTCGTCTCCAGAGGAATACCACCTTACCACAAGCACCTCAAGAGGAGGCTTCTCTCAGCTCTAGGTATGTGAGAGGGACCCTGAGTTTGCGGCCTCAAGTGGAATGGACACCGCGATGCCCTGACTCGAAATAAGGCCGGATATCCCTGCAGTGACTTCAATGCAGGCTCGTCTTGCATCTCCCAGGACGAAAGGATGTCTGAATCCCCTGTGGAAAGCACAGAGAAAGACTTAGTTCCCCACCTCATCGCGACCGATAGCCTCACATCCTTTGAAAACTCCAGAGGTAAGCGGAGATCAGTGCCTCCAAAGGAGACGATGCCTGACTCCTCGTGAAACTTGATAGGAGTCCCAGGATTCCTGTGGCACTTGGAAAGGGACACTTGGTCTCCCGCCTCAGCTGGAGAGGCGTCCCAATTGCCCTGCCAAGCCTCGAGGAGAATCCAGAGTTGTCCCTCGCAACTAGGCAGGAGCCCTGACGTCGCTGAAGAAACAGGTGGGTGGAAGGGCCATCCCCGTCGTAACTCGAGAATATACCCCAGGTTCCCGCCGCAACTCGAGAAAAACCATGAGACTTCCCCCTCGCCGCGAGATGAGGCCCGATTCCCCTGCACTGCGTGCAGAGCAATTCCGTGTTGCACATCACACATGAAAGGAGCCTTGATTTCCTTGATGGCACTCCAGAGAAACCCCAAGAACACTGTTTCAAGGCTAGAGGGATCCTGAGGTCACTGTAGCAACACGAAAGAGCTCCGTGGGCCAAAAATCAACTCGAGATGAGAGGTTAGTCCCTGGCTTCGACTCCAGAGGAATACCACCTTACCACAAGCACCTCAAGAGGAGGCTTCTCTCAGCTCTAGGTATGTGAGAGGGACCCTGAGTTTGCGGCCTCAAGTGGAATGGACACCGCGATGCCCTGACGCGAAATAAGGCTGGATATCCCTGCAGTGACTTGAATGCAGGCTCGTCTTGCATCTCCCAAGATGAAAGGATGTCTGAATCCCCTGTGGAGACCACAGAGAAAGACCTAGTTCCCCACCTCATCGCGACCAGAGGCCTCACATCCTTTGAAAACTCCAGAGGTACGCGGAGATCAGTGCCTCCAAAGGAGACGATGCCTGACTCCTCGTGAAACTTGATAGGAGTCCCAGGATTCCTGTGGCACGTGGAAAGGGACCCTTGGTCTCCCGCCTCAGCTGGAGAGGTGTCCCAATTGCCTTGCCAAGCCTCGAGGAGAATCCCGAGTTGTGTCTCGCAACTAGGCAAGAGTCCTGACGTGGCTGAACAGACACGTGTGTGGAAGGGCCATCCCTGTCGTAACTCGAGAATATACCCCAGGTTCCCGCCGCAACCCGAGAAAAACCATGAGACTTCCCCCTCGCCGCGAGATGAGGCCCGATTCCACAGCACTGCGTGTAGAGCAATTCCGTCTTGCACATCACACATGAAAGGAGCCTTGATTTCCTTGATGGCACTCCAGAGAAACCCCAAGAACTCTGTTTCAAGGCTAGAGGGATCCTGAGGTCACTTTAGCAACACGAAAGAACTCTGTGGAACAAAAATCAACTCGAAAAGAGAGGTTAGTCCCTGGATTCGTCTCCAGAGGGATACCACCTTACCACAAGCACCTCAAGAGGAGGCTTCTCTCAGCTCTAGGTATGTGAGAGGGACCCTGAGTTTGCGGCCTCAAGTGGAATGGACACCGCGATGCCCTGACGCGAAATAAGGCCGGATATCCCTGCAGTGACTTGAATGCAGGCTCGTCTTGCATCTCCCAAGATGAAAGGATGTCTGAATCCCCTGTGGAGACCACAGAGAAACACCTAGTTCCCCACCTCATCGCGACCGGAGGCCTCACATCCTTTGAAAACTCCAGAGGTACGCGGAGATTAGTGCCTCCAAAGGAGACGATGCCTGACTCCTCGTGAAACTTGATAGGAGTCCCAGGATTCCTGTGGCACGTGGAAAGGGACCCTTGTTCTCCCGCCTCAGCTGGAGAGGCGTCCCAATTGCCTTGCCAAGCCTCGAGGAGAATCCCGAGTTGTGTCTCGCAACTAGGCAAGAGTCCTGACGTGGCTGAACACACAGGTGTGTGGAAGGGCCATCCCCGCCGTAACTGGAGAATATACCCCAGGTTCCCGCCGCAACTCGAGAAAAACCATGAGACTTCCCCCTCGCCGCGAGATGAGGCCCGATGCCCCTGCACTGCGTGCAGAGCAATTCCGTGTTGCACATCACACATGAAAGGAGCCTTGATTTCCTTGATGGCACTCCAGAGAAACCCCAAGAACACTGTTTCAAGGCTAGAGGGATCCTGAGGTCACTGTAGCAACACGAAAGAGCTCCGTGGGCCAAAAATCAACTCGAGATGAGAGGTTAGTCCCTGGCTTCGACTCCAGAGGAATACCACCTTACCACAAGCACCTCAAGAGGAGGCTTCTCTCAGCTCTAGGTATGTGAGAGGGACCCTGAGTTTGCGGCCTCAAGTGGAATAGACACCGCGATGCCCTGACTCGAAATAAGGCCGGATATCCCTGCAGTGACTTGAATGCAGGCTCGTCTTGCATCTCCCAAGAAGAAAGGATGTCTGAATCCCCTGTGGAGACCACAGAGAAACACCTAGTTCCCCACCTCATCGCGACCGGAGGCCTCACATCCTTTGAAAACTCCAGAGGTACGCGGAGATCAGTGCCTCCAAAGGAGACGATGCCTGACTCCTCGTGAAACTTGATAGGAGTCCCAGGATTCTTGTGGCACATGGAAAGGGACCCTTGGTCTCCCGCCTCAGCTGGAGAGGCGTTCCAATTGCCCTGCCAAGCCTCGAGGAGAATCCCGAGTTGTCCCTCGCAACTAGGCAGGAGTCCTGACGTGGCTGAACAAACACGTGGGTGGAAGGGCCATCCCCGTCGTAACTCGAGAATATACCCCAGGTTCCCGCCGCAACTCGAGAAAAACCATGAGACTTCCCCCTCGATGCGAGATGAGGCCCGATTTCCCTGTACTGCGTGCAGAGCAATTCCGTCTTGCACATCACACATGAAAGGAGCCTTGATTTCCTTGATGGCACTCCAGAGAAACCCCAAGAACACTGTTTCAAGGCTAGAGGGATCCTGAGGTCACTGTAGCAACACGAAAGAACTCTGTGGACCAAAAATCAACTCGAAAAGAGAGGTTAGTCCCTGGATTCGTCTCCAGAGGAATACCACCTTACCACAAGCACCTCAAGAGGAGGCTTCTCTCAGCTCTAGGTATGTGAGAGGGACCCTGAGTTTGCGGCCTCAAGTGGAATGGACACCGCGATGCCCTGACTCGAAATAAGGCCGGATATCCCTGCAGTGACTTCAATGCAGGCTCGTCTTGCATCTCCCAGGACGAAAGGATGTCTGAATCCCCTGTGGAAAGCACAGAGAAAGACTTAGTTCCCCACCTCATCGCGACCGATAGCCTCACATCCTTTGAAAACTCCAGAGGTAAGCGGAGATCAGTGCCTCCAAAGGAGACGATGCCTGACTCCTCGTGAAACTTGATAGGAGTCCCAGGATTCCTGTGGCACTTGGAAAGGGACACTTGGTCTCCCGCCTCAGCTGGAGAGGCGTCCCAATTGCCCTGCCAAGCCTCGAGGAGAATCCAGAGTTGTCCCTCGCAACTAGGCAGGAGTCCTGACGTCGCTGAAGAAACAGGTGGGTGGAAGGGCCATCCCCGACGTAACTCGAGAATATACCCCAGGTTCCCGCCGCAACTCGAGAAAAACCATGAGACTTCCCCCTCGCCGCGAGATGATGCCCGATTCCCCTGCACTGCGTGCAGAGCAATTCCGTGTTGCACATCACACATGAAAGGAGCCTTGATTTCCTTCATGGCACTCCAGAGAAACCCCAAGAACACTGTTTCAAGGCTAGAGGGATCCTGAGGTCACTGTAGCAACACGAAAGAGCTCCGTGGGCCAAAAATCAACTCGAGATGAGAGGTTAGTCCCTGGCTTCGACTCCAGAGGAATACCACCTTACCACAAGCACCTCAAGAGGAGGCTTCTCTCAGCTCTAGGTATGTGAGAGGGACCCTGAGTTTGCGGCCTCAAGTGGAATGGACACCGAGATGCCCTGACGCGAAATAAGGCTGGATATCCCTGCAGTGACTTGAATGCAGGCTCGTCTTGCATCTCCCAAGATGAAAGGATGTCTGAATCCCCTGTGGAGACCACAGAGAAAGACCTAGTTCCCCACCTCATCGCGACCAGAGGCCTCACATCCTTTGAAAACTCCAGAGGTACGCGGAGATCAGTGCCTCCAAAGGAGACGATGCCTGACTCCTCGTGAAACTTGATAGGAGTCCCAGGATTCCTGTGGCACTTGGAAAGGGACCCTTGGTCTCCCGCCTCAGCTGGAGAGGTGTCCCAATTGCCTTGCCAAGCCTCGAGGAGAATCCCGAGTTGTGTCTCGCAACTAGGCAAGAGTCCTGACGTGGCTGAACAAACACGTGTGTGGAAGGGCCATCCCCGTCGTAACTCGAGAATATACCCCAGGTTCCCGCCGCAACTCGAGAAAAACCATGAGACTTCCCCCTCGCCGCGAGATGAGGCCCGATTCCCCTGCACTGCATGCAGAGCAATTCTGTGTTGCACATCACACATGAAAGGAGCCTTGATTTCCTTCATGGCACTCCAGAGAAACCCCAAGAACACTGTTTCAAGGCTAGAGGGATCCTGAGGTCACTGTAGCAACACGAAAGAGCTCCGTGGACCAAAAATCAACTCGAGATGAGAGGTTAGTCCCTGGCTTCGACTCCAGAGGAATACCACCTTACCACAAGCACCTCAAGAGGAGGCTTCTCTCAGCTCTAGGTATGTGAGAGGGACCCTGAGTTTGCGGCCTCAAGTGGAATGGACACCGCGATGCCCTGACTCGAAATAAGGCCGGATATCCCTGCAGTGACTGGAATGCAGGCTCGTCTTTCATCTCCCAAGACGACAGGGTGTCTGAATCCCCTGTGGAGACCACAGAGAAAGACCTAGTTCCCCACCTCATCGCGACAGGAGGCCTCAAATCCTTTGAAAACTCCAGAGGTATGCGAAGATCAGTGCCTCCAAAGGAGACGATGCCTGACTCCTCGTGAAACTTGATAGGAGACCCAGGATTCCTGTGGCACGTGGAAAGGGACCCTTGGTCTCCCGCCTCAGCTGGAGAGGTGTCCCAATTGCCCTGCAAAGCCTCGAGGAGAATCCCGAGTTGTCCCTCGCATCTAGGCAGGAGTCCTGACATGGCTGAACACACACGTGTGTGGAAAGGCCATCCCCGTCGTAACTCGAGAATATACCCCAGGTTCCCGCCGCAACTCGAGAAAAACCATGAGACTTCCCCCTCGCCGCGAGATGAGGCCCGATTCCCCAGCACTGCGTGTAGAGCAATTCCGTCTTGCACATCACACATGAAAGGAGCCTTGATTTCCTTCATGGCACTCCAGAGAAACCCCAAGAACACTGTTTCAAGGCTAGAGGGATCCTGAGGTCACTGTAGCAACACGAAAGAGCTCCGTGGACCAAGAATCAACACGAGATGAGAGGTTAGTCCCTGGCTTCGACTCCTGAGGAATACCACCTTACCACAAGCACCTCAAGAGGAGGCTTCTCTCAGCTCTAGGTATGTGAGAGGGATCCTGAGTTTGCGGCCTCAAGTGGAATGGACACCGCGATGCCCTGACTCGAAATAAGGCTGGATATCCCTGCAGTGACTTGAATGCAGGCTCGTCTTGCATCTCCCAAGAAGAAAGGATGTCTGAATCCCCTGTGGAGACCACAGAGAAACACCTAGTTCCCCACCTCATCGCGACCGGAGGCCTCACATCCTTTGAAAATTCCAGAGGTACGCGGAGATCAGTGCCTCCAAAGGAGACGATGCCTGACTCCTCGTGAAACTTGATAGGAGCCCCAGGATTCCTGTGGCACTTGGAAAGGGACACTTGGTCTCCCGCCTCAGTTGGAGAGGCGTCCCAATTGCCCTGCCAAGCCTCGAGGAGAATCCAGAGTTGTCCCTCGCAACTAGGCAGGAGTCCTGACGTGGCTGAAGAAACACGTGGGTGGAAGGGCCATCCCCGTCGTAACTCGAGAATATACCCCAGGTTCTCGCCGCAACTCGAGAAAAACCATGAGACTTCCCCCTCGCCGCGAGATGAGGCCCGATTCCCCTGCACTGCATGCAGAGCAATTCCGTCTTGCACATCACACATGAAAGGAGCCTTGATTTCCTTGATGGCACTCCAGAGAAACCCCAAGAACACTGTTTCAAGGCTAGAGGGATCCTGAGGTCACTGTAGCAACACGAAAGAGCTCCGTGGGCCAAAAATCAACTCAAGATGAGAGGTTAGTCCCTGGCTTCGACTCCAGAGGAATACCACCTTACCACAAGCACCTCAAGAGGAGGCTTCTCTCAGCTCTAGGTATGTGAGAGGGACCCTGAGTTTGCGGCCTCAAGTGGAATGGACACCGCGATGCCCTGACTCGAAATAAGGCCGGACATCCCTGCAGTGACTGGAATGCAGGCTCGTCTTGCATCTCCCAAGACGAAAGGGTGTCTGAATCCCCTGTGGAGACCACAGAGAAAGACTTAGTTCCCCACCTCATCGCGACCGATAGCCTCACATCCTTTGAAAATTCCAGAGGTATGCGGAGATCAGTGCCTCCAAAGGAGACGATGCCTGACTCCTCGTGAAACTTGATAGGAGACCCAGGATTCCTGTGGCACTTGGAAAGGGACACTTGGTCTCCCGTCTCAGCTGGAGGGGCGTCCCAATTGCCCTGCAAAGCCTCGAGGAGAATCCCGAGTTGTCCCTCGCATCTAGGCAGGAGTCCTGACATGGCTGAACACACACGTGTGTGGAAGGGCCATCCCCGTCGTAACTCGAGAATATACCCCAGGTTCCCGCCGCAACTCGAGAAAAACCATGAGACTTCCCCCTCGCCGCGAGATGAGGCCCGATTCCCCTGCACTGCGTGTAGAGCAATTCCGTCTTGCACATCACACATGAAAGGAGCCTTGATTTCCTTCATGGCACTCCAGAGAAACCCCAAGAACACTGTTTCAAGGCTAGAGGGATCCTGAGGTCACTGTAGCAAAACGAAAGAACTCTGTGGACCAAAAATCAACTCGAAAAGAGAGGTTAGTCCCTGGATTCGTCTCCAGAGGAATACCACCTTACCACAATCACCTCAAGAGGAGGCTTCTCTCAGCTCTAGGTATGTGAGAGGGACCCTGTGTTTGCGGCCTCAAGTGGAATGGACACCGCGATGCCCTGACTCGAAATAAGGCCGGATATCCCTGCAGTGACTTCAATGCAGGCTCGTCTTGCATCTCCCAGGACGAAAGGATGTCTGAATCCCCTGTGGAAAGCACAGAGAAAGACTTCGTTCCCCACCTCATCGCGACCGATAGCCTCACATCCTTTGAAAACTCCAGAGGTACGCGGAGATCAGTGCCTCCAAAGGAGACGATGCCTGACTCCTCGTGAAACTTGATAGGAGTCCCAGGATTCCTGTGGCACTTGGAAAGGGACACTTGGTCTCCCGTCTCAGCTGGAGAGGCGTCCCAATTGCCCTGCCAAGCCTCGAGGAGAATCCAGAGTTATCCCTCGCAACTAGGCAGGAGTCCTGACGTCGCTGAAGAAACACGTGGGTGGAAGGGCCATCCCCGTCGTAACTCGAGAATATACCCCAGGTTCCCGCCGCAACTCGAGAAAAACCATGAGACTTCCCCCTCGCCGCGAGATGAGGACCGATTCCCCTGCACTGCGTGCAGAGCAATTCCGTGTTGCACATCACACATGAAAGGAGCCTTGATTTCCTTGATGGCACTCCAGAGAAACCCCAAGAACACTGTTTCAAGGCTAGAGGGATCCTGAGGTCACTGTATCAACACGAAAGAGCTCCGTGGGCCAAAAATCAACTCGAGATGAGAGGTTAGTCCCTGGCTTCGACTCCAGAGGAATACCACCTTACCACAAGCACCTCAAGAGGAGGCTTCTCTCAGCTCTAGGTATGTGAGAGGGACCCTGAGTTTGCGGCCTCAAGTGGAATGGACACCGCGATGCCCTGACGCGAAATAAGGCTGGATATCCCTGCAGTGACTTGAATGCAGGCTCGTCTTGCATCTCCCAAGATGAAAGGATGTCTGAATCCCCTGTGGAGACCACAGAGAAAGACCTAGTTCCCCACCTCATCGCGACCAGAGGCCTCACATCCTTTGAAAACTCCAGAGGTACGCGGAGATCAGTGCCTCCAAAGGAGACGATGCCTGACTCCTCGTGAAACTTGATAGGAGTCCCAGGATTCCTGTGGCACGTGGAAAGGGACCCTTGGTCTCCCGCCTCAGCTGGAGAGGTGTCCCAATTGCCTTGCCAAGCCTCGAGGAGAATCCCGAGTTGTGTCTCGCAACTAGGCAAGAGTCCTGACGTGGCTGAACAAACACGTGTGTGGAAGGGCCATCCCCGTCGTAACTCGAGAATATACCCCAGGTTCCCGCCGCAACTCGAGAAAAACCATGAGACTTCCCCCTCGCCGCGAGATGAGGCCCGATTCCCCTGCACTGCATGCAGAGCAATTCTGTGTTGCACATCACACATGAAAGGAGCCTTGATTTCCTTCATGGCACTCCAGAGAAACCCCAAGAACACTGTTTCAAGGCTAGAGGGATCCTGAGGTCACTGTAGCAACACGAAAGAGCTCCGTGGACCAAAAATCAACTCGAGATGAGCGGTTAGTCCCTGGCTTCGACTCCAGAGGAATACCACCTTACCACAAGCACCTCAAGAGGAGGCTTCTCTCAGCTCTAGGTATGTGAGAGGGACCCTGAGTTTGCGGCCTCAAGTGGAATGGACACCGCGATGCCCTGACTCGAAATAAGGCCGGATATCCCTGCAGTGACTGGAATGCAGGCTCGTCTTGCATCTCACAACACGAAAGGATGTCTGAATCCCCTGTGGAGACCACAGAGAAAGACCTAGTTCCCCACCTCATCGCGACAGGAGGCCTCAAATCCTTTGAAAACTCCAGAGGTATGCGGAGATCAGTGCCTCCAAAGGAGACGATGCCTGACTCCTCGTGAAACTTGATAGGAGACCCAGGATTCCTGTGGCACGTGGAAAGGGACCCTTGGTCTCCCGTCTCAGCTGGAGAGGCGTCCCAATTGCCCTGCAAAGCCTCGAGGAGAATCCCGAGTTGTCCCTCGCAACTAGGCAGGAGTCCTGACGTCGCTGAAGAAACACGTGGGTGGAAAGGCCATCCCCACCGTAACTCGAGAATATACCCCAGGTTCCCGCGGCAACTCGAGAAAAACCATGAGACTTCCCCCTCACCGCGAGATGAGGCCCAATTCCCCTGCACTGCGCGCAGAGCAATTCCGTGTTGCACATCACACATGAAAGGAGCCTTGATTTCCTTGATGGCACTCCAGAGAAACCCCAAGAACACTGTTTCAAGGCTAGAGGGATCCTGAGGTCAGTGTAGCAACACGAAAGAGCTCCGTGCACCAAGAATCAAAACGAGATGAGAGGTTAGTCCCTGGCTTCGACTCCTGAGGAATACCACCTTACCACAAGCACCTCAAGCGGAGGCTTCTCTCAGCTCTAGGTATGTGAGAGGGATCCTGAGTTTGCGGCCTCAAGTGGAATGGACACCGCGATGCCCTGACTCAAAATAAGGCCGGATATCCCTGCAGTGACTTGAATGCAGGCTCGTCTTGCATCTCCCAAGACGAAAGGATGTCTGAATCCCCTGTGGAGACCACAGAGAAACACCTAATTCCCCACCTCATCGCGACCGGAGGCCTCACATCCTTTGAAAACTCCAGAGGAACGCGGAGATCAGTGCCTCCAAAGGAGACGATGCCTGACTCCTCGTGAAACTTGATAGGAGTCCCAGGATTCTTGTGGCACGTGGAAAGGGACCCTTGGTCTCCCGCCTCAGCTGGAGAGGTGTTCCAATTGCCCTGCCAAGCCTCGAGGAGAATCCCGAGTTGTCCCTCGCAACTAGGCAGGAGTCCTGTCGTGGCTGAACAAACACGTGGCTGGAAGGGCCATCCCCGTCGTAACTCGAGAATATACCCTAGGTTCCCGCCGCAACTCGAGAAAAACCATGAGACTTCCCCCTCGATGCGAGATGAGGCCCAATTCCCCTGTACTGCGTGCAGAGCAATTCCATCTTGCACATCACACATGAAAGGAGCCTTGATTTCCTTGATGGCACTCCAGAGAAACCCCAAGAACTCTGTTTCAAGGCTAGAGGGATCCTGAGGTCACTGTAGCAACACGAAAGAACTCTGTGGACCAAAAATCAACTCGAAAAGAGAGGTTAGTCCCTGTATTCGTCTCCAGAGGAATACCACCTTACCACAAGCACCTCAAGAGGAGGCTTCTCTCAGCTCTAGGTATGTGAGAGGGACCCTGAGTTTGCGGCCTCAAGTGGAATGGACACCGCGATGCCCTGACTCGAAATAAGGCCGGATATCCCTGCAGTGACTTCAATGCAGGCTCGTCTTGCATCTCCCAGGACAAAAGGATGTCTGAATCCCCTGTGGAAAGCACAGAGAAAGACTTAGTTCCCCACCTCATCGCGACCGATAGCCTCACATCCTTTGAAAACTCCAGAGGTACGCGGAGATCAGTGCCTCCAAAGAAGACGATGCCTGACTCCTCGGGAAACTTGATAGGAGTCCCAGGATTCCTGTGGCACTTGGAAAGGGACACTTGGTCTCCCGCCTCAGCTGGAGAGGCGTCCCAATTGCCCTGCCAAGCCTCGAGGAGAATCCAGAGTTGTCCCTCGCAACTAGGCAGGAGCCCTGACGTCGCTGAAGAGACACGTGGGTGGAAGGGCCATCCCCGTCGTAACTCGAGAATATACCCCAGGTTCCCGCCGCAACTCGAGAAAAACCATGAGACTTTCCGCTCGCCGCGAGATGAGGCCCGATTCCCCTGCACTGCGTGCAGAGCAATTCCGTGTTGCACATCACACAGGAAAGGAGCCTTGATTTCCTTGATGGCACTCCAGAGAAACCCCAAGAACACTGTTTCAAGGCTAGAGGGATCCTGAGGTCACTGTAGCAACACGAAAGAGCTCCGTGGGCCAAAAATCAACTCGAGATGAGAGGTTAGTCCCTGGCTTCGACTCCAGAGGAATACCACCTTACCACAAGCACCTCAAGAGGAGGCTTCTCTCAGCTCTAGGTATGTGAGAGGGACCCTGAGTTTGCGGCCTCAAGTGGAATGGACACCGCGATGCCCTGACGCGAAATAAGGCTGGATATCCCTGCAGTGACTTGAATGCAGGCTCGTCTTGCATCTCCCAAGATGAAAGGATGTCTGAATCCCCTGTGGAGACCACAGAGAAAGACCTAGTTCCCCACCTCATCGCGACCAGAGGCCTCACATCCTTTGAAAACTCCAGAGGTACGCGGAGATCAGTGCCTCCAAAGGAGACGATGCCTGACTCCTCGTGAAACTTGATAGGAGTCCCAGGATTCCTGTGGCACGTGGAAAGGGACCCTTGGTCTCCCGCCTCAGCTGGAAAGGTGTCCCAATTGCCTTGCCAAGCCTCGAGGAGAATCCCGAGTTGTGTCTCGCAACTAGGCAAGAGTCCTGACGTGGCTGAACAAACACGTGTGTGGAAGGGCCATCCGGGTCGTAACTCGAGAATATACCCCAGGTTCCCGCCGCAACTCGAGAAAAACCATGAGACTTCCCCCTCGCCGCGAGATGAGGCCCGATTCCCCTGCACTGCATGCAGAGCAATTCTGTGTTGCACATCACACATGAAAGGAGCCTTGATTTCCTTCATGGCACTCCAGAGAAACCCCAAGAACACTGTTTCAAGGCTAGAGGGATCCTGAGGTCACTGTAGCAACACGAAAGAGCTCCGTGGACCAAAAATCAACTCGAGATGAGAGGTTAGTCCCTGGCTTCGACTCCAGAGGAATACCACCTTACCACAAGCACCTCAAGAGGAGGCTTCTCTCAGCTCTAGGTATGTGAGAGGGACCCTGAGTTTGCGGCCTCAAGTGGAATGGACACCGCGATGCCCTGACTCGAAATAAGGCCGGATATCCCTCCAGTGACTGGAATGCAGGCTCGTCTTGCATCTCCCAAGACGACAGGGTGTCTGAATCCCCTGTGGAGACCACAGAGAAAGACCTAGTTCCCCACCTCATCGCGACAGGAGGCCTCAAATCCTTTGAAAACTCCAGAGGTATGCGGAGATCAGTGCCTCCAAAGGAGACGATGCCTGACTCCTCGTGAAACTTGATAGGAGACCCAGGATTCCTGTGGCACGTGGAAAGGGACCCTTGGTCTCCCGTCTCAGCTGGAGAGGCGTCCCAATTGCCCTGCCAAGCCTCGAGGAGAATCCAGAGTTGTCCATCGCAACTAGGCAGGAGTCCTGACATCGCTGAACACACACGTGTTTGGAAAGGCCATCCTCGTCGTAACTCGAGAATATACCCCAGGTTCCCGCCGCAACTCGAGGAAAACCATGAGACTTCCCCCTCGCCGCGAGATGAGGCCCGATTCCCCTGCACTGCGTGCAGAGCAATTCTGTGTTGCACATCACACATGAAAGGAGTCTTGATTTTCTTGATGGCACTCCAGAGAAACCCCAAGAACACTGTTTCAAGGCTAGAGGGATCCTGAGGTCACTGTAGCAACACGAAAGAGCTCCGTGGACCAAGAATCAACACGAGATGAGAGGTTAGTCCCTGGCTTCGACTTCTGAGGAATACCACCTTACCACAAGCACATCAAGAGTAGGCTTCTCTCAGCTCTAGGTATGTGAGAGGGATCCTGAGTTTGCGGCCTCAAGTGAAATGGACACCGCGATGCCCTGACTCGAAATAAGGCGGGATATCCCTGCAGTGACTTGAATGCAGGCTCGTCTTGCATCTCCCAAGAAGAAAGGATGTCTGAATCCCCTGTGGAGACCACAGAGAAAGACCTAGTTCCCCACCTCATCGTGACCGGAGGCCTCACATCCTTTGAAAACTCCAGAGGTACGCGGAGATCAGTGCCTCCATAGGAGACGATGCCTGACTCCTCGTGAAACTTGATAGGAGTCCCCAGATTCTTGTGGCACGTGAAAAGGGACCCTTGGTCTGCCGCCTCAGCTGGAGAGGCGTTCCAATTGCCCTGCCAAGCCTCGAGGAGAATCCCGAGTTGTCCCTCGCAACTAGGCAGGAGTCCTGACGTGGCTGAACAAACACGTGGGTGGAAGGGCCATCCCCGTCGTAACTCGAGAATATACCCCAGGTTCCCGCCGCAACTCGAGAAAAACCATGAGACTTCCCCCTCGATGCGAGATGAGGCCCGATTCCCCTGTACTGCGTGCAGAGCAATTCCGTCTTGCACATCACACATGAAAGGAGCCTTGATTTCCTTGATGGCACTCCAGAGAAACCCCAAGAACACTGTTTCAAGGATAGAGGGATCCTGAGGTCACTGTAGCAACACGAAATAACTCTGTGGACCAAAAATCAACTCGAAAAGAGAGGTTAGTCCCTGGATTCGTCTCCAGAGGAATACCACCTTACCACAAGCACCTCAAGAGGAGGCTTCTCTCAGCTCTAGGTATGTGAGAGGGACCCTGAGTTTGCAGCCTCAAGTGGAATGGACACCGCGATGCCCTGACTCGAAATAAGGCTGGATATCCCTGCAGTGACTTCAATGCAGGCTCGTCTTGCATCTCCCAGGACGAAAGGATGTCTGAATCCCCTGTGGAAAGCACAGAGAAAGACTTAGTTCCCCACCTCATCGCGACCGATAGCCTCACATCCTTTGAAAACTCCAGAGGTACGTGGAGATCAGTGCCTCCAAAGGAGACAATGCCTGACTCCTCGTGAAACTTGATAGGAGTCCCAGGATTCCTGTGGCACTTGGAAAGGGACACTTGGTCTCCCGCCTCAGCTGGAGAGGCGTCCCAATTGCCCTGCAAAGCCTCGAGGAGAATCCAGAGTTGTCCCTCGCAACTAGGCAGGAGTCCTGAAGTCGCTCAACAAACACGTGGGTGGAAGGGCCATCCCCGTCATAACTCGAGAATATACCCCAGGTTCCCGCCGCAACTCGAGAAAAACCATGAGACTTCCCCCTCGCCGCGAGATGAGGCCCGATTCCCCTGCACTGCGTGCAGAGCAATTCCGTGTTGCACATCACACATGAAAGGAGCCTTGATTTCCTTGATGGCACTCCAGAGAAACCCCAAGAACACTGTTTCAAGGCTAGAGGGATCCTGAGGTCACTGTAGCAACACGAAAGAGCTCCGTGGGCCAAAAATCAACTCGAGATGAGAGGTTAGTCCCTGGCTTCGACTCCAGAGGAATACCACCTTACCACAAGCACCTCAAGAGGAGGCTTCTCTCAGCTCTAGGTATGTTAGAGGGACCCTGAGTTTGCGGCCTCAAGTGGAATGGACACCGCGATGCCCTGACGCGAAATAAGGCTGGATATCCCTGCAGTGACTTGAATGCAGGCTCGTCTTGCATCTCCCAAGATGAAAGGATGTCTGAATCCCCTGTGGAGACCACAGAGAAACACCTAGTTCCCCACCTCATCGCGACCGGCGACCTCACATCCTTTAAAAACTCCAGAGGTACGCGGAGATCAGTGCCTCCAAAGGAGACGATGCCTGACTCCTCGTGAAACTTGATAGGAGTCCCAGGATTCCTGTGGCACGTGGAAAGGGACCCTTGGTCTCCCGCCTCAGCTGGAGAGGCGTCCCAATTGCCTTGCCAAGCCTCGAGGAGAATCCCGAGTTGTGTCTCGCAACTAGGCAAGAGTCCTGACGTGGCTGAACAAACACGTGTGTGGAAGGGCCATCCCCGTGGTAACTCGAGAATATACCCCAGGTTCCCACTGCAACTCGAGAAAAACCATGAGACTTCCCCCTCGCCGCGAGATGAGGCCCGATTCCCCTGCACTGCGTGCAGAGCAATTCTGTGTTGCACATCACACATGAAAGGAGCCTTGATTTCCTTCATGGCACTCCAGAGAAACCCCAAGAACACTGTTTCAAGGCTAGAGGGATCCTGAGGTCACTGTAGCAACACGAAAGAGCTCCGTGGGCCAAAAATCAACTCGAGATGAGAGGTTAGTCCCTGGCTTCGACTCCAGAGGAATACCACCTTACCACAAGCACCTCAAGAGGAGGCTTCTCTCAGCTCTAGGTATGTGAGAGGGACCCTGAGTTTGCGGCCTCAAGTGGAATGGACACCGCGATGCCCTGACTCGAAATAAGGCCGGATATCCCTGCAGTGACTTCAATGCAGGCTCGTCTTGCATCTCCCAAGACGAAAGGGTGTCTGAATCCCCTATGGAGACCACAGAGAAAGACCTAGTTCCCCACCTCATCGCAACAGGAGGCCTCAAATCCTTTGAAAACTCCAGAGGTACGCGGAGATCAGTGCCTCCAAAGGATACGATGCCTGACTCCTCGTGAAACTTGATAGGAGTCCCAGGATTCCTGTGGCACTTGGAAAGGGACACTTGGTCTCCCGCCTCAGCTGGAGAGGCGTCCCAATTGCCCTGCCAAGCCTCGAGGAGAATCCAGAGTTGTCCCTCGCAACTAGGCAGGAGTCCTGACGTCGCTGAAGAAACACGTGGGTGGAAGGGCCATCCCCGTCGTAACTCGAGAATATACCCCAGGTTCCCGCCGCAACTCGAGAAAAACCATGAGACTTCCCCCTCGCCGCGAGATGAGGCCCGATTCCCCTGCACTGCGTGCAGAGCAATTCCGTGTTGCACATCACACATGAAAGGAGCCTTGATTTCCTTGATGGCACTCCAGAGAAACCCCAACAACACTGTTTCAAGGCTAGAGGGATCCTGAGGTCACTGTAGCAACACGAAAGAGCTCCGTGGACCAAGAATCAACACGAGATGAGAGGTTAGTCCCTGGCTTCGACTCGTGAGGAATACCACCTTACCACAAGCACCTCAAGAGGAGGCTTCTCTCAGCTCTAGGTATGTGAGAGGGATCCTGAGTTTGCGGCCTCAAGTGGAATGGACACCGCGATGCCCTGACTCGAAATAAGGCCGGATATCCCTGCAGTGACTTGAATGCAGGCTCGTCTTGCATCTCCCAAGAAGAAAGGATGTCTGAATCCCCTGTGGAGACCACAGAGAAACACCTAGTTCCCCACCTCATCGCGACCGGAGGCCTCACATCCTTTGAAAACTCCAGAGGTACGCGGAGATCAGTGCCTCCAAAGGAGACGATGCCTGACTCCTCGTGAAACTTGATAGGAGTCCCAGGATTCTTGTGGCACGTGGAAAGGGACCCTTGGTCTCCTGCCTCAGCTGGAGAGGCGTTCCAATTGCCCTGCCAAGCCTCGAGGAGAATCCAGAGTTGTCCCTCGCAACTAGGCAGGAGTCCTGACGTGGCTGAACAAACACGTGGGTGGAAGGGCCATCCCCGTCGTAACTCGAGAATATACCCCAGGTTCCCGCCGCAACTCGAGAGAAACCATGAGACTTCCCACTCGATGCGAGATGAGGCCCGATTCCCCTGTACTGCGTGCAGAGCAATTCCGTCTTGCACATCACACATGAAAGGAGCCTTGATTTCCTTGATGGCACTCCAGAGAAACCCCAAGAACACTGTTTCAAGGATAGAGGGATCCTGAGGTCACTGTAGCAACACGAAAGAACTCTGTGGACCAAAATCAACTCGAAAAGAGAGGTTAGTCCCTGGATTCGTCTCCAGAGGAATACCACCTTACCACAAGCACCTCAAGAGGAGGCTTCTCTCAGCTCTAGGTATGTGAGAGGGACCCTGAATTTGCGGCCTCAAGTGGAATGGACACCGCGATGCCCTGACTCGAAATAAGGCCGGATATCCCTGCAGTGACTTCAATGCAGGCTCGTCTTGCATCTCCCAGGACGAAAGGATGTCTGAATCCCCTGTGGAAAGCACAGAGAAAGACTTAGTTCCCCACCTCATCGCGACCGATAGCCTCACATCCTTTGAAAACTCCAGAGGTACGCGGAGATCAGTGTCTCCAAAGGAGACGATGCCTGACTCCTCGTGAAACTTGATAGGAGTCCCAGGATTCCTGTGGCACTTGGAAAGGGACACTTGGTCTCCCGCCTCAGCTGGAGAGGCGTCCCAATTGCCCTGCAAAGCCTCGAGGAGAATCCCGAGTTGTCCCTCGCAACTAGGCAGGAGTCCTGACGTCGCTGAAGAAACACTTGGGTGGAAGGGCCATCCCCGTCGTAACTCGAGAATATACCCCAGGTTCCCGCCGCAACTCGAGAAAAACCATGAGACTTCCCCCTCGCCGCGAGATGAGGCCCGATTCCCCTGCACTGCGTGCAGAGCAATTCCGTGTTGCACATCACACATGAAAGGAGCCTTGATTTCCTTGATGGCACTCCAGAGAAACCCCAAGAACACTGTTTCAAGGCTAGAGGGATCCTGAGGTCACTGTAGCAACACGAAAGAGCTCCGTGGACCAAAAATCAACTCGAGATGAGAGGTTAGTCCCTGGCTTCGACTCCAGAGGAATACCACCTTACCACAAGCACCTCAAGAGGAGGCTTCTCTCAGCTCTAGGTATGTGAGAGGGACCCTGAGTTTGCGGCCTCAAGTGGAATGGACACCGTGATACCCTGACGCGAAATAAGGCTGGATATCCCTGCAGTGACTTGAATGCAGGCTCGTCTTGCATCTCCCAAGATGAAAGGATATCTGAATCCCCTGTGGAGACCACAGAGAAAGACCTAGTTCCCCACCTCATCGCGACCGGAGGCTTCACATCCTTTGAAAACACCAGAGGTACGCGGAGATCAGTGCCTCCAAAGGAGACGATGCCTGACTCCTCGTGAAACTTGATAGGAGTCCCAGGATTCCTGTGGCACGTGGAAAGGGACCCTTGGTCTCCCGCCTCAGCTGGAGAGGCGTCCCAATTGCCTTGCCAAGCCTCGAGGAGAATCCCGAGTTGTGTCTCGCAACTAGGCAAGAGTCCTGACGTGAATGAACAAACACGTGTGTGGAAGGGCCATCCCCGTGGTAACTCGAGAATATACCCCAGGTTCCCACTGCAACTCGAGAAAAACCATGAGACTTCCCCCTCGCCGCGAGATGAGGCCCGATTCCCCTGCACTGAGCAGAGCAATTCTGTGTTGCACATCACACATGAAAGGAGCCTTGGTTTCCTTCATGGCACTCCAGAGAAACCCCAAGAACACTGTTTCAAGGCTAGAGGGATCCTGAGGTCACTGTAGCAACACGAAAGAGCTCCGTGGACCAAAAATCAACTCGAGATGAGAGGTTAGTCCCTGGCTTCGACTCCAGAGGAATAGCACCTTACCACAAGCACCTCAAGAGGAGGCTTCTCTCAGCTCTAGGTATGTGAGAGGGACCCTGAGTTTGCGGCCTCAAGTGGAATGGACACCGCGATGCCCTGACTCGAAATAAGGCCGGATATCCCTGCAGTGACTTGAATGCAGGCTCGTCTTGCATCTCCCAAGACGAAAGGATGTCTGAATCCCCTGTGGAGACCACAGAGAAACACCCAGTTTCCCACCTCATCGCGACCGGAGGCCTCACATCCTTTGAAAACTCCAGAGGTACGCGGAGATCAGTGCCTCCAAAGGAGACGATGCCTGACTCCTCGTGAAACTTGATAGGAGACCCAGGATTCCTGTGGCACGTGGAAAGGGACCCTTGGTCTCCCGCCTCAGCTGGAGAGGCGTCCCAATTGCCCTGCAAAGCCTCGAGGAGAATCCCGAGTTGTCCCTCTCAACTAGGCAGGAGTCCTGACATGGCTGAACACACACGTGTGTGGAAGGGCCATCCCCTCGTAACTCGAGAATATACCCCAGGTTCCCGCCGCAACTCGAGAAAAACCATGAGACTTCCCCCTCGCCGCGAGATGAGGCCCGATTCCCCTGCACTGCGTGCAGTGCAATTCCGTGTTGCACATCACACATGAAAGGAGCCTTGATTTCCTTGATGGCACTCCAGAGAAACCCCAAGAACACTGTTTCAAGGCTAGAGGGATCCTGAGGTCACTGTAGCAACACGAAAGAGCCCCATTGGCCAAAAATCAACTCGAGATGAGAGGTTAGTCCCTGGCTTCGACTCCAGAGGAATACCACCTTACCACAAGCACCTCAAGAGGAGGCTTCTCTCAGCTCTAGGTATGTGAGAGGGACCCTGAGTTTGCGGCCTCAAGTGGAATGGACACCGCGATGCCCTGACTCAAAATAAGGACGGATATCCCTGCAGTGACTTCAATGCAGGCTCGTCTTGCATCTCCCAGGACAAAAGGATGTCTGAATCCCCTGTGGAAAGCACAGAGAAAGACTTAGTTCCCCACCTCATCGCGACCGATAGCCTCACATCCTTTGAAAACTCCAGAGGTACGCGGAGATCAGTGCCTCCAAAGGAGACGATGCCTGACTCCTCGTGAAACTTGATAGGAGTCCCAGGATTCCTGTGGCACTTGGAAAGGGACACTTGGTCTCCCGCCTCAGCTGGAGAGGCGTCCCAATTGCCCTGCCAAGCCTCGAGGAGAATCCCGAGTTGTCCCTCGCAACTAGGCAGGAGTCCTGACGTCGCTGAGGAAACACGTGGGTGGAAGGGCCATCCCCGTCGTAACTCGAGAATATACCCCAGGTTCCCGCCGCAACTCGAGAAAAACCATGAGACTTCCCCCTCGGCGCGAGATGAGGCCCGATTCCCCTGCACTGCGTGCAGAGCAATTCCGTGTTGCACATCACACAAGAAAGGAGCCTTGATTTCCTTGATGGCACTCCAGAGAAACCCCAACAACACTGTTTCAAGGCTAGAGGGATCCTGAGGTCAATGTAGCAACACGAAAGAGCTCCGTGGACCAAGAATCAACACGAGATGAGAGGTTAGTCCTTGGCTTCGACTCCTGAGGAATACCACCTTACCACAAGCACCTCAAGAGGAGGCTTCTCTCAGCTCTAGGTATGTGAGAGGGATCCTGAGTTTGCGGCCTCAAGTGGAATGGACACCGCGATGCCCTGACTCGAAATAAGGCCGGATATCCCTGCAGTGACTTGAATGCAGGCTCGTCTTGCATCTCCCAAGAAGAAAGGATGTCTGAATCCCCTGTGGAGACCACAGAGAAACACCTAGTTCCCCACCTCATCGCGACCGGAGGCCTCACATCCTTTGAAAACTCCAGAGGTACGCGGAGATCAGTGCCTCCAAAGGAGACGATGCCTGACTCCTCGTGAAACTTGATAGGAGTCCCAGGATTCTTGTGGCACGTGGAAAGGGACCCTTGGTCTCCCGCCTCAGCTGGAGAGGCGTTCCAATTGCCCTGCCAAGCCTCGAGGAGAATCCCGAGTTGTCCCTCGCAACTAGGCAGGAGTCCTGACGTGGCTGAACAAACACGTGGGTGGAAGGGCCATCCCCGTCGTAACTCGAGAATATACCCCAGGTTCCCGCCGCAACTCGAGAAAAACCATGAGACTTCCCCCTCGATGCGAGATGAGGCCCGATTCCCCTGTACTGCGTGCAGAGCAATTCCGTCTTGCACATCACACATGAAAGGAGCCTTGATTTCCTTGATGGCACTCCAGAGAAACCCCAAGAACACTGTTTCAAGGCTAGAGGGATCCTGAGGTCACTGTAGCAACACGAAAGAACTCTGTGGACCAAAAATCAACTCGAAAAGAGAGGTTAGTCCCTGGATTCGTCTCCAGAGGAATACCACCTTACCACAAGCACCTCAAGAGGAGGCTTCTCTCAGCTCTAGGTATGTGAGAGGGACCCTGAGTTTGCGGCCTCAAGTGGAATGGACACCGCGATGCCCTGACGCGAAATAAGGCTGGATATCCCTGCAGTGACTTGAATGCAGGCTCATCTTGCATCTCCCAAGATGAAAGGATGTCTGAATCCCCTGTGGAGACCACAGAGAAAGACCTAGTTCCCCACCTCATCGCGACCGGAGGCCTCACATCCTTTGAAAACTCCAGAGGTACGCGGAGATCAGTGCCTCCAAAGGAGACGATGCCTGACTCCTCGTGAAACTTGATAGGAGTCCCAGGATTCCTGTGGCACGTGGAAAGGGACCCTTGGTCTCCCGCCTCAGCTGGAGAGGCGTCCCAATTGCCCTGCCAAGCCTCGAGGAGAATCCAGAGTTGTCCCTCGCAACTAGGCAGGAGTCCTGACGTCGCTGAAGAAACACGTGGGTGGAAGGGCCATCCCCGTCGTAACTCGAGAATATACCCCAGGTTCCCGCCGCAACTCGAGAAAAACCATGAGACTTCCCCCTCGCCGCGAGATGAGGCCCGATTCCCCTGCACTGCGTGCAGAGCAATTCCATGTTGCACATCACACATGAAAGGAGCCTTGATTTCCTTGATGGCACTCCAGAGAAACCCCAAGAACACTGTTTCAAGGCTAGAGGGATTCTGAGGTCACTGTAGCAACACGAAAGAGCCCCGTGGGCCAAAAATCAACTCGAGATGAGAGGTTAGTCCCTGGCTTCGACTCCAGAGGAATACCACCTTACCACAAGCACCTCAAGAGGAGGCTTCTCTCAGCTCTAGGTATGTGAGAGGGACCCTGAGTTAGCGGCCTCAAGTGGAATGGACACCGCGATGCCCTGACGCGAAATAAGGCTGGATATCCCTGCAGTGACTGGAATGCAGGCTCGTCTTGCATCTCCCAAGATGAAAGGATGTCTGAATCCCCTGTGGAGACCACAGAGAAAGACCTAGTTCCCCACCTCATCGCGACCGGAGGCCTCACATCCTTTGAAAACTCCAGAGGTACGCGGAGGTCAGTGCCTCCAAAGGAGACGATGCCTGACTCCTCGTGAAACTTGATAGGAGTCCCAGGATTCCTGTGGCACGTGGAACGGGACCCTTGGTCTCCCGCCTCAGCTGGAGAGGCGTCCCAATTGCCTTGCCAAGCCTAGAGGAGAATCCCGAGTTGTGGCTCGCAACTAGGCAAGAGTCCTGACGTGGCTGAACAAACACGTGTGTGGAAGGGCCATCCCCGTCGTAACTCGAGAATATACCCCAGGTTCCCGCTGCAACTCGAGAAAAACCATGAGACTTCCCCCTCGCCGCGAGATGAGGCCCGATTCCCCTGCACTGCGTGCAGAGCAATTCTGTGTTGCACATCACACATGAAAGGAGCCTTGATTTCCTTCATGGCACTCCAGAGAAACCCCAAGAACACTGTTTCAAGGCTAGAGGGATCCTGAGGTCACTGTAGCAACAGGAAAGAGCTCCGTGGACCAAAAATCAACTCGAGATGAGAGGTTAGTCCCTGGCTTCGACTCCAGAGGAATACCACCTTACCACAAGCACCTCAAGAGGAGGCTTCTCTCAGCTCTAGGTATGTGAGAGGGACCCTGGGTTTGCGGCCTCAAGTGGAATGGACACCGCGAGGCCCTGACTCGAAATAAGGCCGGATATCCCTGCAGTGACTGGAATGCAGGCTCGTCTTGCATCTCCCAAGACGAAAGGGTGTCTGAATCCCCTGTGGAGACCACAGAGAAAGACCTAGTTCCCCACCTCATCGCGACAGGAGGCCTCAAATCCTTTGAAAACTCCAGAGGTATGCGGAGATCAGTGCCTCCAAAGGAGACGATGCCTGACTCCTCGTGAAACTTGATAGGAGACCCAGGATTCCTGTGGCACGTGGAAAGGGACCCTTGGTCTCCCGCCTCACCTGGAGAGGCGTCCCAATTGCCCTGCAAAGCCTCGAGGAGAATCCCGAGTTGTCCCTCTCAACTAGGCAGGAGTCCTGACATGGCTGAACACACACGTGTGTGGAAGGGCCATCCCCTCGTAACTCGAGAATATACCCCAGGTTCCCGCCGCAACTCGAGAAAAACCATGAGACTTCCCCCTCGCCGCGAGATGAGGCCCGATTCCCCTGCACTGCGTGCAGTGCAATTCCGTGTTGCACATCACACATGAAAGGAGCCTTGATTTCCTTGATGGCACTCCAGAGAAACCCCAAGAACACTGTTTCAAGGCTAGAGGGATCCTGAGGTCACTGTAGCAACACGAAAGAGCCCCATTGGCCAAAAATCAACTCGAGATGAGAGGTTAGTCCCTGGCTTCGACTCCAGAGGAATACCACCTTACCACAAGCACCTCAAGAGGAGGCTTCTCTCAGCTCTAGGTATGTGAGAGGGACCCTGAGTTTGCGGCCTCAAGTGGAATGGACACCGCGATGCCCTGACTCAAAATAAGGACGGATATCCCTGCAGTGACTTCAATGCAGGCTCGTCTTGCATCTCCCAGGACAAAAGGATGTCTGAATCCCCTGTGGAAAGCACAGAGAAAGACTTAGTTCCCCACCTCATCGCGACCGATAGCCTCACATCCTTTGAAAACTCCAGAGGTACGCGGAGATCAGTGCCTCCAAAGGAGACGATGCCTGACTCCTCGTGAAACTTGATAGGAGTCCCAGGATTCCTGTGGCACTTGGAAAGGGACACTTGGTCTCCCGCCTCAGCTGGAGAGGCGTCCCAATTGCCCTGCCAAGCCTCGAGGAGAATCCCGAGTTGTCCCTCGCAACTAGGCAGGAGTCCTGACGTCGCTGAGGAAACACGTGGGTGGAAGGGCCATCCCCGTCGTAACTCGAGAATATACCCCAGGTTCCCGCCGCAACTCGAGAAAAACCATGAGACTTCCCCCTCGGCGCGAGATGAGGCCCGATTCCCCTGCACTGCGTGCAGAGCAATTCCGTGTTGCACATCACACAAGAAAGGAGCCTTGATTTCCTTGATGGCACTCCAGAGAAACCCCAACAACACTGTTTCAAGGCTAGAGGGATCCTGAGGTCAATGTAGCAACACGAAAGAGCTCCGTGGACCAAGAATCAACACGAGATGAGAGGTTAGTCCTTGGCTTCGACTCCTGAGGAATACCACCTTACCACAAGCACCTCAAGAGGAGGCTTCTCTCAGCTCTAGGTATGTGAGAGGGATCCTGAGTTTGCGGCCTCAAGTGGAATGGACACCGCGATGCCCTGACTCGAAATAAGGCCGGATATCCCTGCAGTGACTTGAATGCAGGCTCGTCTTGCATCTCCCAAGAAGAAAGGATGTCTGAATCCCCTGTGGAGACCACAGAGAAACACCTAGTTCCCCACCTCATCGCGACCGGAGGCCTCACATCCTTTGAAAACTCCAGAGGTACGCGGAGATCAGTGCCTCCAAAGGAGACGATGCCTGACTCCTCGTGAAACTTGATAGGAGTCCCAGGATTCTTGTGGCACGTGGAAAGGGACCCTTGGTCTCCCGCCTCAGCTGGAGAGGCGTTCCAATTGCCCTGCCAAGCCTCGAGGAGAATCCCGAGTTGTCCCTCGCAACTAGGCAGGAGTCCTGACGTGGCTGAACAAACACGTGGGTGGAAGGGCCATCCCCGTCGTAACTCGAGAATATACCCCAGGTTCCCGCCGCAACTCGAGAAAAACCATGAGACTTCCCCCTCGATGCGAGATGAGGCCCGATTCCCCTGTACTGCGTGCAGAGCAATTCCGTCTTGCACATCACACATGAAAGGAGCCTTGATTTCCTTGATGGCACTCCAGAGAAACCCCAAGAACACTGTTTCAAGGCTAGAGGGATCCTGAGGTCACTGTAGCAACACGAAAGAACTCTGTGGACCAAAAATCAACTCGAAAAGAGAGGTTAGTCCCTGGATTCGTCTCCAGAGGAATACCACCTTACCACAAGCACCTCAAGAGGAGGCTTCTCTCAGCTCTAGGTATGTGAGAGGGACCCTGAGTTTGCGGCCTCAAGTGGAATGGACACCGCGATGCCCTGACGCGAAATAAGGCTGGATATCCCTGCAGTGACTTGAATGCAGGCTCGTCTTGCATCTCCCAAGATGAAAGGATGTCTGAATCCCCTGTGGAGACCACAGAGAAAGACCTAGTTCCCCACCTCATCGCGACCGGAGGCCTCACATCCTTTGAAAACTCCAGAGGTACGCGGAGATCAGTGCCTCCAAAGGAGACGATGCCTGACTCCTCGTGAAACTTGATAGGAGTCCCAGGATTCCTGTGGCACGTGGAAAGGGACCCTTGGTCTCCCGCCTCAGCTGGAGAGGCGTCCCAATTGCCTTGCCAAGCCTCGAGGAGAATCCCGAGTTGTGTCTCTCAACTAGGCAAGAGTCCTGACGTGGCTGAACAAACACGTGTGTGGAAGGGCCATCCCCGTCGTAACTCGAGAATATACCGCAGGTTCCCACCGCAACTCGAGAAAAACCATGAGACTTCCCCCTCGCCGAGAGATGAGGCCCGATTCCCCTGCACTGCGTGCAGAGCAATTCTGTGTTGCACATCACACATGAAAGGAGCCTTGATTTCCTTCATGGCACTCCAGAGAAACCCCAAGAACACTGTTTCAAGGCTAGAGGGATCCTGAGGTCAATGTAGCAACACGAAAGAGCTCCGTGGACCAAAAATCAACTCGAGATGAGAGGTTAGTCCCTGGCTTCGACTCCAGAGGAATACCACCTTACCACAAGCACCTCAAGAGGAGGCTTCTCTCAGCTCTAGGTATGTGAGAGGGACCCTGAGTTTGCGGCCTCAAGTGGAATGGACACCGCGATGCCCTGACTCGAAATAAGGCCGGATAGTCCTGCAGTGACTGGAATGCAGGCTCGTCTTGCATCTCCCAAGACGAAAGGGTGTCTGAATCCCCTGTGGAGACCACAGAGAAAGATCTAGTTCCCCACCTCATCGCGACAGGAGGCCTCAAATCCTTTGAAAACTCCAGAGGTATGCGGAGATCAGTGCCTCCAAAGGAGACGATGCCTGACTCCTCGTGAAACTTGATAGGAGACCCAGGATTCCTGTGGCACGTGGAAAGGGACCCTTGGTCTCCCGTCTCAGCTGGAGATGCGTCCCAATTGCCCTGCAAAGCCTCGAGGAGAATCCCGAGTTGTCCCTCGCAACTAGGCAGGAGTCCTGACGTCGCTGAAGGAACACGTGGGTGGAAGGGCCATCCCCGTCGTAACTCGAGAATATACCCCAGGTTCCCGCCGCAACTCGAGAAAAACCATGAGACTTCCCCCTCGCCGTGAGATGCGGCCCGATTCCCCTGCACTGCGTGCAGAGCAATTCCGTGTTGCACATCACACATGAAAGGAGCCTTGATTTCCTTGATGGCACTCCAGAGAAACCCCAAGAACACTGTTTCAAGGCTAGAGGGATCCTGAGGTCACTGTAGCAACAAGAAAGAGCTCCGTGGACCAAGAATCAACACGAGATGAGAGGTTAGTCCCTGGCTTCGACTCGTGAGGAATACCACCTTACCACAAGCACCTCAAGAGGAGGCTTCTCTCAGCTCTAGGTATGTGAGAGGGATCCTGAGTTTGCGGCCTCAAGTGGAATGGACACCGCGATGCCCTGACTCGAAATAAGGCCGGATATCCCTGCAGTGACTTGAATGCAGGCTCGTCTTGCATCTCCCAAGAAGAAAGGATGTCTGAATCCCCTGTGGAGACCACAGAGAAACACCCAGTTCCCCACCTCATCGCGACCGGAGGCCTCACATCCTTTGAAAACTCCAGAGGTACGCGGAGATCAGTGCCTCCAAAGGAGACGATGCCTGACTCCTCGTGAAACTTGATAGGAGTCCCAGGATTCTTGTGGCACGTGGAAAGGGACCCTTGGTCTCCCGCCTCAGCTGGAGAGGCGTTCCAATTGCCCTGCCAAGCCTCGAGGAGAATCCCGAGTTGTCCCTCGCAACTAGGCAGGAGTCCTGACGTGGCTGAACAAACACGTGGGTGGAAGGGCCATCCCCGTCGTAACTCGAGAATATACCCCAGGTTCCCGCCGCAACTCGAGAAAAACCATGAGACTTCCCCCTCGATGCGAGATGAGGCCCGATTCCCCTGTACTGCGTGCAGAGCAATTCCGTCTTGCACATCACACATGAAAGGAGCCTTGATTTCCTTGATGGCACTCCAGAGAAACCCCAGAACACTGTTTCAAGGATAGAGGGATCCTGAGGTCACTGTAGCAACACGAAAGAACTCTGTGGACCAGAAATCAACTCGAAAAGAGAGGTTAGTCCCTGGATTCGTCTCCAGAGGAATACCACCTTACCACAAGCACCTCAAGAGGAGGCTTCTCTCAGCTCTAGGTATGTGAGAGGTACCCTGAGTTTGCGGCCTCAAGTGGAATGGACACCGCGATGCCCTGACAAGAAATAAGGCCGGATATCCCTGCAGTGACTTCAATGCAGGCTCGTCTTGCATCTCCCAGGACAAAAGGATGTCTGAATCCCCTGTGGAAAGCACAGAGAAAGACTTAGTTCCCCACCTCATCGCGACCGATAGCCTCACATCCTTTGAAAACTCCAGAGGTACGCGGAGATCAGTGCCTCCAAAGGAGACGATGCCTGACTCCTCGTGAAACTTGATAGGAGTCCCAGGATTCCTGTGGCTCTTGGAAAGGGACCCTTGGTCTCCCGGCTCAGCTGGAGAGGCGTCCCAATTGCCCTGCCAAGCCTCGAGGAGAATCCAGAGTTGTCCCTCGCAACTAGGCAGGAGTCCTGACGTCGCTGAAGAAACACGTGGGTGGAAGGGCCATCCCCGTCGTAACTCGAGAATATACCCCAGGTTCCCGCCGCAACTCGAGAAAAACCATGAGACTTCCCCCTCGCCGCGAGATGAGGCCCGATTCCCCTGCACTGCGTGCAGAGCAATTCCGTGTTGCACATCACACATGAAAGGAGCCTT
This sequence comes from Cervus elaphus, assembly GCF_910594005.1. Classification (NCBI taxonomy): domain Eukaryota; kingdom Metazoa; phylum Chordata; class Mammalia; order Artiodactyla; family Cervidae; genus Cervus; species Cervus elaphus. The sequence continues at coordinate 5,559,992 of NC_057834.1, read as the reverse complement.
GATTTCCTTGATGGCACTCCAGAGAAACCCCAAGAACACTGTTTCAAGGCTAGAGGGATCCTGAGGTCACTGTAGCAACACGAAAGAGCCCCATTGGCCAAAAATCAACTCGAGATGAGAGGTTAGTCCCTGGCTTCGACTCCAGAGGAATACCACCTTACCACAAGCACCTCAAGAGGAGGCTTCTCTCAGCTCTAGGTATGTGAGAGGGACCCTGAGTTAGCGGCCTCAAGTGGAATGGACACCGCGATGCCCTGACGCGAAATAAGGCTGGATATCCCTGCAGTGACTGGAATGGAGGCTCGTCTTGCATCTCCCAAGATGAAAGGATGTCTGAATCCCCTGTGGAGACCACAGAGAAAGACCTAGTTCCCCACCTCATCGCGACCGGAGGCCTCACATCCTTTGAAAACTCCAGAGGTACGCGGAGGTCAGTGCCTCCAAAGGAGACGATGCCTGACTCCTCGTGAAACTTGATAGGAGTCCCAGGATTCCTGTGGCACGTGGAAAGGGACCCTTGGTCTCCCGCCTCAGCTGGAGAGGCGTCCCAATTGCCTTGCCAAGCCTAGAGGAGAATCCCGAGTTGTGGCTCGCAACTAGGCAAGAGTCCTGACGTGGCTGAACAAACACGTGTGTGGAAGGGCCATCCCCGTCGTAACTCGAGAATATACCCCAGGTTCCCGCTGCAACTCGAGAAAAACCATGAGACTTCCCCCTCGGCGCGAGATGAGGCCCGATTCCCCTGCACTGCGTGCAGAGCAATTCTGTGTTGCACATCACACATGAAAGGAGCCTTGATTTCCTTCATGGCACTCCAGAGAAACCCCAAGAACACTGTTTCAAGGCTAAAGGAATCCTGAGGTCACTGTAGCAACAGGAAAGAGCTCCGTGGACCAAAAATCAACTCGAGATGAGAGGTTAGTCCCTGGCTTCGACTCCAGAGGAATACCACCTTACCACAAGCACCTCAAGAGGAGGCTTCTCTCAGCTCTAGGTATGTGAGAGGGACCCTGAGTTTGCGGCCTCAAGTGGAATGGACACCGCGAGGCCCTGACTCGAAATAAGGCCGGATATCCCTGCAGTGACTGGAATGCAGGCTCGTCTTGCATCTCCCAAGACGAAAGGGAGTCTGAATCCCCTGTGGATACGACAGAGAAAGACCTAGTTCCCCACCTCATCGCGACAGGAGGCCTCAAATCCTTTGAAAACTCCAGAGGTATGCGGAGATCAGTGCCTCCAAAGGAGACGATGCCTGACTCCTCGTGAAACTTGATAGGAGACCAAGGATTCCTGTGGCACGTGGAAAGGGACCCTTGGTCTCCCGCCTCAGCTGGAGAGGCGTCCCAATTGCCCTGCAAAGCCTCGAGGAGAATCCCGAGTTGTCCCTCGCAACTAGGCAGGAGTCCTGACATGGCTGAACACACACGTGGGTGGAAGGGCCATCCCCTCGTAACTCGAGAATATACCCCAGGTTCCCGCCGCAACTCGAGAAAAACCATGAGACTTCCCCCTCGCCGCGAGATGAGGCCCGATTCCCCTGCACTGCGTGCAGTGCAATTCCGTGTTGCACATCACACATGAAAGGAGCCTTGATTTCCTTGATGGCACTCCAGAGAAACCCCAAGAACACTGTTTCAAGGCTAGAGGGATCCTGAGGTCACTGTAGCAACAAGAAAGAGCTCCGTGGACCAAGAATCAACACGAGATGAGAGGTTAGTCCCTGGCTTCGACTCGTGAGGAATACCACCTTACCACAAGCACCTCAAGAGGAGGCTTCTCTCAGCTCTAGGTATGTGAGAGGGATCCTGAGTTTGCGGCCTCAAGTGGAATGGACACCGCGATGCCCTGACTCGAAATAAGGCCGGATATCCCTGCAGTGACTTGAATGCAGGCTCGTCTTGCATCTCCCAAGAAGAAAGGATGTCTGAATCCCCTGTGGAGACCACAGAGAAACACCCAGTTCCCCACCTCATCGCGACCGGAGGCCTCACATCCTTTGAAAACTCCAGAGGTACGCGGAGATCAGTGCCTCCAAAGGAGACGATGCCTGACTCCTCGTGAAACTTGATAGGAGTCCCGGGATTCTTGTGGCACGTGGAAAGGGAGCCTTGGTCTCCCGCCTCAGCTGGAGAGGCGTTCCAATTGCCCTGCCAAGCCTCGAGGAGAATCCCGAGTTGTCCCTCGCAACTAGGCAGGAGTCCTGACGTGGCTGAACAAACACGTGGGTGGAAGGGCCATCCCCGTCGTAACTCGAGAATATACCCCAGGTTCCCGCCGCAACTCGAGAAAAACCATGAGACTTCCCCCTCGATGCGAGATGAGGCCCGATTCCCCTGTACTGCGTGCAGAGCAATTCCGTCTTGCACATCACACATGAAAGGAGCCTTGATTTCCTTGATGGCACTCCAGAGAAACCCCAGAACACTGTTTCAAGGATAGAGGGATCCTGAGGTCACTGTAGCAACACGAAAGAACTCTGTGGACCAGAAATCAACCCGAAAAGAGAGGTTAGTCCCTGGATTCGTCTCCAGAGGAATACCACCTTACCACAAGCACCTCAACAGGAGGCTTCTCTCAGCTCTAGGTATGTGAGAGGGACCCTGAGTTTGCGGCCTCAAGTGGAATGGACACCGCGATGCCCTGACTCAAAATAAGGCCGGATATCCCTGCAGTGACTTCAATGCAGGCTCGTCTTGCATCTCCCAGGACAAAAGGATGTCTGAATCCCCTGTGGAAAGCACAGAGAAAGACTTAGTTCCCCACCTCATCGCGACCGATAGCCTCACATCCTTTGAAAACTCCAGAGATACGCGGAGATCAGTGCCTCCAAAGGAGACGATGCCTGACTCCTCGTGAAACTTGATAGGAGTCCCAGGATTCCTGTGGCACTTGGAAAGGGACACTTGGTCTCCCGCCTCAGCTGGAGAGGCGTCCCAATTGCCCTGCCAAGCCTCGAGGAGAATCCCGAGTTGTCCCTCGCAACTAGGCAGGAGTCCTGACGTCGCTGAGGAAACACGTGGGTGGAAGGGCCATCCCCGTCGTAACTCGAGAATATACCCCAGGTTCCCGCCGCAACTCGAGAAAAACCATGAGACTTCCCCCTCGGCGCGAGATGAGGCCTGATTCCCCTGCACTGCGTGCAGAGCAATTCCGTGTTGCACATCACACAAGAAAGGAGCCTTGATTTCCTTGATGGCACTCCAGAGAAACCCCAACAACACTGTTTCAAGGCTAGAGGGATCCTGAGGTCAATGTAGCAACACGAAAGAGCTCCGTGGACCAAGAATCAACACGAGATGAGAGGTTATTCCTTGGCTTCGACTCCTGAGGAATACCAGCTTACCACAAGCACCTCAAGAGGAGGCTTCTCTCAGCTCTAGGTATGTGAGAGGGATCCTGAGTTTGCGGCCTCAAGTGGAATGGACACCGCGATGCCCTGACTCGAAATAAGGCCGGATATCCCTGCAGTGACTTCAATGCAGGCTCGTCTTGCATCTCCCAGGACGAAAGGATGTCTGAATCCCCTGTGGAGACCACAGAGAAAGACCTAGTTCCCCACCTCATCGCGACCGGAGGCCTCACATCCTTTGAAAACTCCAGAGGTACGCGGAGATCAGTGCCTCCAAAGGAGACGATGCCTGACTCCTCGTGAAACTTGATAGGAGTCCCAGGATTCCTGTGGCACGTGGAAAGGGACCCTTGGTCTCCCGCCTCAGCTGGAGAGGCGTCCCAATTGCCTTGCCAAGCCTCGAGGAGAATCCCGAGTTGTGTCTCTCAACTAGGCAAGAGTCCTGACGTGGCTGAACAAACACGTGTGTGGAAGGGCCATCCCCGTCGTAACTCGAGAATATACCCCAGGTTCCCACCGCAACTCGAGAAAAACCATGAGACTTCCCCCTCGCCGCGAGATGAGGCCCGATTCCCCTGCACTGCGTGCAGAGCAATTCTGTGTTGCACATCACACATGAAAGGAGCCTTGATTTCCTTCATGGCACTACAGAGAAACCCCAAGAACACTGTTTCAAGGCTAGAGGGATCCTGAGGTCACTGTAGCAACACGAAAGAGCTCCGTGGACCAAAAATCAACTCGAGATGAGAGGTTAGTCCCTGGCTTCGACTCCAGAGGAATACCACCTTACCACAAGCACCTCAAGAGGAGGCTTCTCTCAGCTCTAGGTATGTGAGAGGGACCCTGAGTTTGCGGCCTCAAGTGGAATGGACACCGCGATGCCCTGACTCGAAATAAGGCCGGATAGTCCTGCAGTGACTGGAATGCAGGCTCGTCTTGCATCTCCCAAGACGAAAGGGTGTCTGAATCCCCTGTGGAGACCACAGAGAAAGATCTAGTTCCCCACCTCATCGCGACAGGAGGCCTCAAATCCTTTGAAAACTCCAGAGGTATGCGGAGATCAGTGCCTCCAAAGGAGACGATGCCTGACTCCTCGTGAAACTTGATAGGAGACCCAGGATTCCTGTGGCACGTGGAAAGGGACCCTTGGTCTCCCGTCTCAGCTGGAGATGCGTCCCAATTGCCCTGCAAAGCCTCGAGGAGAATCCCGAGTTGTCCCTCGCAACTAGGCAGGAGTCCTGACGTCGCTGAAGGAACACGTGGGTGGAAGGGCCATCCCCGTCGTAACTCGAGAATATACCCCAGGTTCCCGCCGCAACTCGAGAAAAACCATGAGACTTCCCCCTCGATGCGAGATGAGGCCCGATTCCCCTGTACTGCGTGCAGAGCAATTCCGTCTTGCACATCACACATGAAAGGAGCCTTGATTTCCTTGATGGCACTCCAGAGAAACCCCAAGAACACTGTTTCAAGGATAGAGGGATCCTGAGGTCACTGTAGCAACACGAAAGAACTCTGTGGACCAAAAATCAACTCGAAAAGAGAGGTTAGTCCCTGGATTCGTCTCCAGAGGAATACCACCTTACCACAAGCACCTCAAGAGGAGGCTTCTCTCAGCTCTAGGTATGTGAGAGGGACCCTGAGTTTGCGGCCTCAAGTGGAATGGACACCGCGATGCCCTGACTCGAAATAATGCCGGATATCCCTGCAGTGACTTCAATGCAGGCTCGTGTTGCATCTCCCAGGACGAAAGGATGTCTGAATCCCCTGTGGAAAGCACAGAGAAAGACTTAGTTCCCCACCTCATCGCGACCGATAGCCTCACATCCTTTGAAAACTCCAGAGGTACGCGGAGATCAGTGCCTCCAAAGGAGACGATGCCTGACTCCTCGTGAAACTTGATAGGAGTCCCAGGATTCCTGCGGCACTTGGAAAGGGACACTTGGTCTCCCGCCTCAGCTGGAGAGGCGTCCCAATTGCCCTGCCAAGCCTCGAGGAGAATCCAGAGTTGTCCCTCGCAACTAGGCAGGAGTCCTGACGTCGCTGAAGAAACACGTGGGTGGAAGGGCCATCCCCGTCGTAACTCGAGAATATACCCCAGGTTCCCTCCGCAACTCGAGAAAAACCATGAGACTTCCCCCTCGCCGCGAGATGAGGCGCGATTCCCCTGCACTGCGTGCAGAGCAATTCCGTGCTGCACATCACACATGAAAGGAGCCTTGATTTCCTTCATGGCACTCCAGAGAAACCCCAAGAACACTGTTTCAAGGCTAGAGGGATCCTGAGGTCACTGTAGCAACACGAAAGAGCTCCGTGGGCCAAAAATCAACTCGAGATGAGAGGTTAGTCCCTGGCTTCGACTCCAGAGGAATACCACCTTACCACAAGCACCTCAAGAGGAGGCTTCTCTCAGCTCTAGGTATGTGAGAGGGACCCTGAGTTTGCGGCCTCAAGTGGAATGGACACCGCGATGCCCTGACGCGAAATAAGGCCGGTTATCCCGGCAGTGACTTGAATGCAGGCTCGTCTTGCATCTCCCAAGATGAAAGGATGTCTGAATCCCCTGTGGAGACCACAGAGAAAGACCTAGTTCCCCACCTCATCGCGACCGGAGGCCTCACATCCTTTGAAAACTCCAGAGGTACGCGGAGATCAGTGCCTCCAAAGGAGACGATGCCTGACTCCTCGTGAAACTTGATAGGAGTCCCAGGATTCCTGTGGCACGTGGAAAGGGACCCTTGGTCTCCCGCCTCAGCTGGAGAGGCGTCCCAATTGCCTTGCCAAGCCTAGAGGAGAATCCCGAGTTGTGGCTCGCAACTAGGCAAGAGTCCTGACGTGGCTGAACAAACACGTGTGTGGAAGGGCCATCCCCGTCGTAACTCGAGAATATACCCCAGGTTCCCGCTGCAACTCGAGAAAAACCATGAGACTTCCCCCTCGCCGCGAGATGAGGCCCGATTCCCCTGCACTGCGTGCAGAGCAATTCTGTGTTGCACATCACACATGAAAGGAGCCTTGATTTCCTTCATGGCACTCCAGAGAAACCCCAAGAACACTGTTTCAAGGCTAGAGGGATCCTGAGGTCACTGTAGCAACAGGAAAGAGCTCCGTGGACCAAAAATCAACTCGAGATGAGAGGTTAGTCCCTGGCTTCGACTCCAGAGGAATACCACCTTACCACAAGCACCTCAAGAGGAGGCTTCTCTCAGCTCTAGGTATGTGAGAGGGACCCTGAGTTTGCGGCCTCAAGTGGAATGGACACCGCGAGGCCCTGACTCGAAATAAGGCCGGATATCCCTGCAGTGACTGGAATGCAGGCTCGTCTTGCATCTCCCAAGACGAAAGGGTGTCTGAATCCCCTGTCGAGACGACAGAGAAAGACCTAGTTCCCCACCTCATCGCGACCGGAGGCCTCACATCCTTTGAAAACTCCAGAGGTACGCGGAGATCAGTGCCTCCAAAGGAGACGATGCCTGACTCCTCGTGAAACTTGATAGGAGTCCCAGGATTCTTGTGGCACGTGGAAAGGGACCCTTGGTCTCCCGCCTCAGCTGGAGAGGCGTTCCAATTGCCCTGCCAAGCCTCGAGGAGAATCCCGAGTTGTCCCTCGCAACTAGGCAGGAGTCCTGACGTGGCTGAACAAACACGTGTGTGGAAGGGCCATCCCCGTCGGAACTCGAGAATATACCCCAGGTTCCCGCCGCAACTCGAGAAAAACCATGAGACTTCCCCCTCGATGCGAGATGAGGCCCGATTCCCCTGTACTGCGTGCAGAGCAATTCCGTCTTGCACATCACACATGAAAGGAGCCTTGATTTCCTTGATGGCACTCCAGAGAAACCCCAGAACACTGTTTCAAGGATAGAGGGATCCTGAGGTCACTGTAGCAACACGAAAGAACTCTGTGGACCAGAAATCAACCCGAAAAGAGAGGTTAGTACCTGGATTCGTCTCCAGAGGAATACCACCTTACCACAAGCACCTCAAGAGGAGGCTTCTCTCAGCTCTAGGTATGTGAGAGGTACCCTGAGTTTGCGGCCTCAAGTGGAATGGACACCGCGATGCCCTGACTCAAAATAAGGCCGGATATCCCTGCAGTGACTTCAATGCAGGCTCGTCTTGCATCTCCCAGGACAAAAGGATGTCTGAATCCCCTGTGGAAAGCACAGAGAAAGACTTAGTTCCCCACCTCATCGCGACCGATAGCCTCACATCCTTTGAAAACTCCAGAGGTACGCGGAGATCAGTGCCTCCAAAGGAGACGATGCCTGACTCCTCGTGAAACTTGATAGGAGTCCCAGGATTCTTGTGGCACGTGGAAAGGGACCCTTGGTCTCCCGCCTCAGCTGGAGAGGCGTTCCAATTGCCCTGCCAAGCCTCGAGGAGAATCCCGAGTTGTGTCTCGCAACTAGGCAGGAGTCCTGACGTGGCTGAACAAACACTTGGGTGGAAGGGCCATCCCCGTCGTAACTCGAGAATATACCCCAGGTTCCCGCCGCAACTCGAGAAAAACCATGAGACTTCCCCCTCGATGCGAGATGAGGCCCGATTCCCCTGTACTGCGTGCAGAGCAATTCCGTCTTGCACATCACACATGAAAGGAGCCTTGATTTCCTTGATGGCACTCCAGAGAAACCCCAAGAACACTGTTTCAAGGCTAGAGGGATCCTGAGGTCACTGTAGCAACACGAAAGAACTCTGTGGACCAAAAATCAACTCGAAAAGAGAGGTTAGTCCCTGGATTCGTCTCCAGAGGAATACCACCTTACCACAAGCACCTCAAGAGGAGGCTTCTCTCAGCTCTAGGTATGTGAGAGGGACCCTGAGTTTGCGGCCTCAAGTGGAATGGACACCGCGATGCCCTGACTCGAAATAAGGCCGGATATCCCTGCAGTGACTTCAATGCAGGCTCGTCTTGCATCTCCCAGGACGAAAGGATGTCTGAATCCCCTGTGGAGACCACAGAGAAAGACCTAGTTCCCCACCTCATCGCGACCGGAGTCCTCACATCCTTTGAAAACTCCAGAGGTACGCGGAGATCAGTGCCTCCAAAGGAGACGATGCCTGACTCCTCGTGAAACTTGATAGGAGTCCCAGGATTCCTGTGGCACGTGGAAAGGGACCCTTGGTCTCCCGCCTCAGCTGGAGAGGCGTCCCAATTGCCTTGCCAAGCCTCGAGGAGAATCCCGAGTTGTGTCTCTCAACTAGGCAAGAGTCCTGACGTGGCTGAACAAACACGTGTGTGGAAGGGCCATCCCTGTAGTAACTCGAGAATATACCCCAGGTTCCCACCGCAACTCGAGAAAAACCATGAGACTTCCCCCTCGCCGCGAGATGAGGCCCGATTCCCCTGCACTGCGTGCAGAGCAATTCTGTGTTGCACATCACACATGAAAGGAGCCTTGATTTCCTTGATGGCACTCCAGAGAAACCCCAAGAACACTGTTTCAAGGCTAGAGGGATCCTGAGGTCACTGTAGCAACACGAAAGAGCTCCGTGGACCAAAAATCAACTCGAGATGAGAGGTTAGTCCCTGGCTTGGACTCCAGAGGAATACCACCTTACCACAAGCACCTCAAGAGGAGGCTTCTCTCAGCTCTAGGTATGTGAGAGGGACCCTGAGTTTGCGGCCTCAAGTGGAATGGACACCGCGATGCCCTGACTCGAAATAAGGCCGGATAGTCCTGCAGTGACTGGAATGCAGGCTCGTCTTGCATCTCCCAAGACGAAAGGGTGTCTGAATCCCCTGTGGAGACCACAGAGAAAGATCTAGTTCCCCACCTCATCGCGACAGGAGGCCTCAAATCCTTTGAAAACTCCAGAGGTATGCGGAGATCAGTGCCTCCAAAGGAGACGATGCCTGACTCCTCGTGAAACTTGATAGGAGACCCAGGATTCCTGTGGCACGTGGAAAGGGACCCTTGGTCTCCCGTCTCAGCTGGAGAGGCGTCCCAATTGCCCTGCAAAGCCTCGAGGAGAATCCCGAGTTGTCCCTCGCAACTAGGCAGGAGTCCTGACGTCGCGGAACACACACGTGTGTGGAAGGGCCATCCCCGTCGTAACTCGAGAATATACCCCAGGTTCCCGCCGCAACTCGAGAAAAACCATGAGACTTCCCCCTCGCCGCGAGATCAGGCCCGATTCCCCTGCACTGCGTGCAGAGCAATTCCGTGTTGCACATCACACATGAAAGGAGCCTTGATTTCCTTGATGGCACTCCAGAGAAACCCCAAGAACACTGTTTCAAGGCTAGAGGGATCCTGAGGTCACTGTAGCAACATGAAAGAGCTCCGTGGACACAGAATCAACTCGAGATGAGAGGTTAGTCCCTGGCTTCGACTCCTGAGGAATGCCACCTTACCACAAGCACCTCAAGAGGAGGCTTCTCTCAGCTCTAGGTATGTGAGAGGGATCCTGAGTTTGCGGCCTCAAGTGGAATGGACACCGCGATGCCCTGACTCGAAATAAGGCCGGATATCCCTGCAGTGACTGGAATGCAGGCTCGTCTTGCATCTCCCAAGAAGAAAGGATGTCTGAATCCCCTGTGGAGACCACAGAGAAAGACCTAGTTCCCCACCTCATCGCGACCGGAGGCCTCACATCCTTTGAAAACTCCAGAGGTACGCGGAGATCAGTGCCTCCAAAGGAGACGATGCCTGAGTCCTCGTGAAACTTGATAGGAGTCCCAGGATTCTTGTGGCACGTGGAAAGGGACCCTTGGTCTCCCGCCTCAGCTGGAGAGGCGTTCCAATTGCCCTGCCAAGCCTCGAGGAGAATCCCGAGTTGTCCCTCGCAACTAGGCAGGAGTCCTGACGTGACTGAACAAACACGAGGGTGGAAGGGCCATCCCCGTCGTAACTGGAGAATATACCCCAGGTTCCCGCCGCAACTCGAGAAAAACCATGAGACTTCCCCCTCGATGCGAGATGAGGCCCGATTCCCCTGTACTGCGTGCAGAGCAATTCCGTCTTGCACATCACACATGAAAGGAGCCTTGATTTCCTTGATGGCACTCCAGAGAAACCCCAAGAACACTGTTTCAAGGATAGAGGGATCCTGAGGTCACTGTAGCAACACGAAAGAACTCTGTGGACCAAAAATCAACTCGAAAAGAGAGGTTAGTCCCTGGATTCGTCTCCAGAGGAATACCACCTTACCACAAGCACCTCAAGAGGAGGCTTCTCTCAGCTCTAGGTATGTGAGAGGGACCCTGAGTTTGCGGCCTCAAGTGGAATGGACACCGCGATGCCCTGACTCGAAATAAGGCCGGATATCCCTGCAGTGACTTCAATGCAGGCTCGTCTTGCATCTCCCAGGACGAAAGGATGTCTGAATCCCCTGTGGAAAGCACAGAGAAAGACTTAGTTCCCCACCTCATCGCGACCGATAGCCTCACATCCTTTGAAAACTCCAGAGGTACGCGGAGATCAGTGCCTCCAAAGGAGACGATGCCTGACTCCTCGTGAAACTTGATAGGAGTCCCAGGATTCCTGTGGCACTTGGAAAGGGACACTTGGTCTCCCGCCTCAGCTGGAGAGGCGTCCCAATTGCCCTGCCAAGCCTCGAGGAGAATCCAGAGTTGTCCCTCGCAACTAGGCAGGACTCCTGACGTCGCTGAAGAAACACGTGGGTGGAAGGGCAATCCCCCTCGTAACTCGAGAATATACCCCAGGTTCCCGCCGCAACTCGAGAAAAACCATGAGACTTCCCCCTCGCCGCGAGATGAGGCCCGATTCCCCTGCACTTCGTGCAGAGCAATTCCGTGTTGCACATCACACATGAAAGGAGCCTTGATTTCCTTGATGGCACTCCAGAGAAACCCCAAGAACACTGTTTCAAGGCTAGAGGGATCCTGAGGTCACTGTATCAACACGAAAGAGTTCCGTGGGCCAAAAATCAACTCGAGATGAGAGGTTAGTCCCTGGCTTCGACTCCAGAGGAATACCACCTTACCACAAGCACCTCAAGAGGAGGCTTCTCTCAGCTCTAGGTATGTGAGAGGGACCCTGAGTTTGCGGCCTCAAGTGGAATGGACACCGCGATGCCCTGACGCGAAATAAGGCTGGATATCCCTGCAGTGACTTGAATGCAGGCTCGTCTTGCATCTCCCAAGATGAAAGGATGTCTGAATCCCCTGTGGAGACCACAGAGAAAGACCTAGTTCCCCACCTCATCGCGACCGGAGGCCTCACATCCTTTGCAAACTCCAGAGGTACGCGGAGATCAGTGCCTCCAAAGGAGACGATGCCTGACTCCTCGGGAAACTTGATAGGAGTCCCAGGATTCCTGTGGCACGTGGAAAGGGACCCTTAGTCTCCCGCCTCAGCTGGAGAGGCGTCCCAATTGCCTTGCCAAGCCTCGAGGAGAATCCCGAGTTGTGTCTCGCAACTAGGCAAGAGTCCTGACGTGGCTGAAGAAACACGTGTGTGGAAGGGCCATCCCCGTCGTAACTCGAGAATATACCCCAGGTTCCCGTAGCAACTCGAGAAAAACCATGAGACTTCCCCCTCGCCGCGAGATGAGGCCCGATTCCCCTGAACTGCGTGCAGAGCAATTCTGTGTTGCACATCACACATGAAAGGAGCCTTGATTTCCTTCATGGCACTACAGAGAAACCCCAAGAACACTGTTTCAAGGCTAGAGGGATCCTGAGGTCACTGTAGCAACACGAAAGAGCTCCGTGGACCAAAAATCAACTCGAGATGAGAGGTTAGTCCCTGGCTTCGACTCCAGAGGAAAACCACCTTACCACAAGCACCTCAAGAGGAGGTTTCTCTCAGCTCTAGGTATGTGAGAGGGACCCTGAGTTTGCGGCCTCAAGTGGAATGGACACCGCGATGCCCTGACTCGAAATAAGGCCGGATATCCCTGCAGTGACTGGAATGCAGGCTCGTCTTGCATCTCCCAAGACGAAAGGGTGTCTGAATCCCCTGTGGAGACCACAGAGAAAGACCTAGTTCCCCACCTCATCGCGACAGGAGGCCTCAAATCCTTTGAAAACTCCAGAGGTATGCGGAGACCAGTGCCTCCAAAGGAGACGATGCCTGACTCCTCGTTAAACTTGATAGGAGACCCAGGATTCCTGTGGCACTTGGAAAGGGACACTTGGTCTCCCGCCTCAGCTGGAGAGGCGTCCCAATTGCCCTGCCAATCCTCGAGGAGAATCCAGAGTTGTCCCTCGCGACTAGGCAGGAGTCCTGACGTCGCTGAAGAAACACGTGGGTGGAAGGGCCATCCCCGTCGTAACTCGAGAATATACCCCAGGTTCCCGCCGCAACTCGAGAAAAACCATGAGACTTCCCCCTCGCCGCGAGATGAGGCCCGATTCCCCTGCACTGCGTGCAGAGCAATTCCGTGTTGCACATCACACATGAAAGGAGTCTTGATTTCCTTGATGGCACTCGAGAGAAACCCCAAGAACACTGTTTCAAGGCTAGAGGGATCCTGAGGTCACTGTAGCAACACGAAAGAGCTCCGTGGACCAAGAATCAACACGAGATGAGAGGTTAGTCCCTGGCTTCGACTCCTGAGGAATACCACCTTACCACACGCACCTCAAGAGGAGGCTTCTCTCAGCTCTAAGTATGTGAGAGGGACCCTGAGTTTGCGGCCTCAAGTGGAATGGACACCGCGATGCCCTGACGCGAAATAAGGCTGGATATCCCTGCAGTGACTTGAATGCAGGCTCGTCTTGCATCTCCCAAGATGAAAGGATATGTGAATCCCCTGTGGTGACCACAGAGAAAGACCTAGTTACCCACCTCATCGCGACCGGAGGCCTCACATCCTTTGAAAACTCCAGAGGTACGCGGAGATCAGTGCCTCCAAAGGAGACGATGCCTGACTCCTCGTGAAAATTGATAGGAGTCCCAGGATTCCTGCGGCACGTGGAAAGGGACCCTTAGTCTCCCGCCTCAGCGGGAGAGGCGTCCCAATTGCCTTGCCAAGCCTCGAGGAGAATCCCGAGTTGTGTCTCGCAACTAGGCAAGAGTCCTGACGTGGCTGAACAAACACGTGTGTGGAAGGGCCATCCCCGTCGTAACTCGAGAATATAACCCAGGTTCCCGCCGCAACTCGAGAAAAACCATGAGACTTCCCCCTCGCCGCGAGATGAGGCCCGATTCCCCTGCACTGCGTGCAGAGCAATTCTGTGTTGCACATCACACATGAAAGGAGCCTTGATTTCCTTCATGGCACTCCAGAGAAACCCCAAGAACACTGTTTCAAGGCTAGAGGGATCCTGAGGTCACTGTAGCATCACGAAAGAGCTCCGTGGACCAAAAATCAACTCGAGATGAGAGGTCAGTCCCTGGCTTCGACTCCAGAGGAATACCACCTTACCACAAGCACCTCAAGAGGAGGCTTCTCTCAGCTCTAGGTATGTGAGAGGGATCCTGAGTTTGCGGCCTCAAGTGGAATGGACGCCGCGATGCCCTGACTCGAAATAAGGCCGGATATCCCTGCAGTGACTTCAATGCAGGCTCGTCTTGCATCTCCCAGGACGAAAGGATGTCTGAATCCCCTGTGGAAAGCACAGAGAAAGACTTAGTTCCCCACCTCATCGCGACCGATAGCCTCACATCCTTTGAAAACTCCAGAGGTACGCGGAGATCAGTGCCTCCAAAGGAGAGGATGCCTGACTCCTCGTGAAACTTGATAGGAGTCCCAGGATTCCTGTGGCACTTTGAAAGGGACACTTGGTCTCCCGCCTCAGCTGGAGAGGCGTCCCAATTGCCCTGCCAAGCCTGGAGGAGAATCCAGAGTTGTCCCTCGCAACTAGGCAAGAGTCCTGACGTGGCTGAACAAACACGTGTGTGGAAGGGCCATCCCCGTCGTAACTCGAGAATATACCCCAGGTTCCCGCCGCAACTCGAGAAAAACCATGAGACTTCCCCCTCGCCGCGAGATGAGGCCCGATTCCCCTGCACTGCGTGCAGAGCAATTCCGTGTTGCACATCACACATGAAAGGAGCCTTGATTTCCTTCAGGGCACTCCAGAGAAACCCCAAGAACACTGTTTCAAGGGTAGAGGGATCCTGAGGTCACTGTAGCAACACGAAAGAGCTCCGTGGACCAAAAATCAACTCGAGATGAGAGGTTAGTCCCTGGCTTCGACTCCAGAGGAATACCACCTTACCACAAGCACCTCAAGAGGAGGCTTCTCTCAGCTCTAGGTGTGTGAGAGGGAACCTGAGTTTGCGGCCTCAAGTGGAATGGACACCGCGATGCCCTGACTCGAAATAAGGCTGGATATCCCTGCAGTGACTGGAATGCAGGCTCGTCTTCCATCTCCCAAGACGAAAGGGTTTCTGAATCCGCTGTGGAGACCACAGAGAAAGACCTAGTTCCCCACCTCATCGCGACAGGAGGCCTCAAATCCTTTGAAAACTCCAGAGGTATGCGGAGATCAGTGCCTCCAAAGGAGACGATGCCTGACTCCTCGTGAAACTTGATAGGAGACCCAGGATTCCTGTGGCACGTGGAAAGGGACCCTTGGTCTCCCGTCTCAGCTGGAGAGGCGTCCCAATTGCCCTGCAAAGCCTCGAGGAGAATCCCGAGTTGTCCCTCGCAATTAGGCAGGAGTCCTGACGTCGCTGAACACACACGTGTGTGGAAGGGCCATCCCCGTCGTAACTCGAGAATATACCCCAGGTTCCTGCCGCAACTCGAGAAAACCTTGAGACTTCCCCCTCGCCTCAAAATGAGGCCCGATTCCCCTGCACTGCGTGCAGAGCAATTCCGTCTTGCACATCACACATGAAAGGAGCCTTGATTTCCTTGATGGCACTCCAGAGAAACCCCAAGAACACTGTTTCAAGGCTAGAGGGATCCTGAGGTCACTGTAGCAACATGAAAGAGCTCCGTGGACACAGAATCAACACGAGATGAGAGGTTAGTCCTTGGCTTCGACTCCTGAGGAATGCCACCTTACCACAAGCACCTCAAGAGGA
The DNA here is from genome assembly GCF_910594005.1 of Cervus elaphus. Lineage (NCBI taxonomy): Eukaryota > Metazoa > Chordata > Mammalia > Artiodactyla > Cervidae > Cervus > Cervus elaphus. Next base: position 5,544,692 of record NC_057834.1, on the reverse strand, counting down.
GGCTTCTCTCAGCTCTAGGTATGTGAGAGGGACCCTGAGTTTGCGGCCTCAAGTGGAATGGACACCGCGATGCCCTGACTCGAAATAAGGCCGGATATCCCTGCAGTGACTTCAATGCAGGCTCGTCTTGCATCTCCCAAGAAGAAAGGATGTCTGAATCCCCTGTGGAGACCACAGAGAAAGACCTAGTTTCCCACCTCATCGCGACCGGAGGCCTCACATCCTTTGAAAACTTCAGAGGTACGCGGAGATCAGTGCCTCCAAAGGAGACGATGCCTGACTCCTCGTGAAACTTGATAGGAGTCCCAGGATTCTTGTGGCACGTGGAAAGGGACCCTTGGTCTCCCGCCTCAGCTGGAGAGGCGTTCCAATTGCCGTGCCAAGCCTCGAGGAGAATCCCGAGTTGTGTCTCGCAACTAGGCAGGCGTCCTGACGTGGCTGAACAAACACGTGTGTGGAAGGGCCATCCCCGTCGTAACTCGAGAATATACCCCAGGTTCCCGCTGCAACTCGAGAAAAACCATGACACTTCCCCCTCGATGCGAGATGAGGCCCGATTCCCCTGTACTGCGTGCAGAGCAATTCCGTCTTGCACATCACACATGAAAGGAGCCTTGATTTCCTTCATGGCACTCCAGAGAAACCCCAAGAACACTGTTTCAAGGATAGAGGGATCCTGAGGTCACTGTAGCAACACGAAAGAACTCTGTGGACCAAAAATCAACTCGAAAAGAGAGGTTAGTCCCTGGATTCGTCTCCAGAGGAATACCACCTTACCACAAGCACCTCAAGAGGAGGCTTCTCTCAGCTCTGGGTATGTGAGAGGGACCCTGAGTTTGCGGCCTCAAGTGGAATGGACACCGCGATGCCCTGACTCGAAATAAGGCCGGATATCCCTGCAGTGACTTCAATGCAGGCTCGTCTTGCATCTCCCAGGACGAAAGGATGTCTGAATCCCCTGTGGAAAGCACAGAGAAAGACTTAGTTCCCCACCTCATCGCGACCGAGAGCCTCACATCCTTTGAAAACTCCAGAGGTACGCGGAGATCAGTGCCTCCAAAGGAGACGATGCCTGACTCCTCGTGAAACTTGATAGGAGTCCCAGGATTCCTGTGGCACTTGGAAAGGGACACTTGGTCTCCCGCCTCAGCTGGAGAGGCGTCCCAATTGCCCTGCCAAGCCTCGAGGAGAATCCAGAGTTGTCCCTCGCGACTAGGCAGGAGTCCTGACGTCGCTGAAGAAACACGTGGGTGTAAGGGCCATCCCCGTCGTAACTCGAGAATATACCCCAGGTTCCCGCCGCAACTCGAGAAAAACCATGAGACTTCCCCCTCGCCGCGAGATGAGGCCCGATTCCCCTGCACTGCGTGCAGAGCAATTCCGTGTTGCACATCACACATGAAAGGAGCCTTGATTTCCTTGATGGCACTCCAGAGAAACCCCAAGAACACTGTTTCAAGGCTAGAGGGATACTGAGGTCACTGTAGCAACACGAAAGAGCTCCGTGGACCAAAAATCAACTCGAGATGAGAGGTTAGTCCCTGGCTTCGACTCCTGAGGAATACCACCTTACCACACGCACCTCAAGAGGAGGCTTCTCTCAGCTCTAGGTATGTGAGAGGGACCCTGAGTTTGCGGCCTCAAGTGGAATGGACACCGCGATGCCCTGACGCGAAATAAGGCTGGATATCCCTGCAGTGACTTGAATGCAGGCTCGTCTTGCATCTCCCAAGATGAAAGGATGTCTGAATCCCCTGTGGAGACCACAGAGAAAGACCTAGTTCCCCACCTCATCGCGACCGGAGGCCTCACATCCTTTGAAAACTCCAGAGGTACGCGGAGATCAGTGCCTCCAAAGGAGACGATGCCTGACTTCTCGTGAAACTTGATAGGAGTCCCAGGATTCCTGTGGCACGTGGAAAGGGACCCTTAGTCTCCCGCCTCAGCGGGAGAGGCGTCCCAATTGCCTTGCCAAGCCTCGAGGAGAATCCCGAGTTGTGTCTCGCAACTAGGCAAGAGTCCTGACGTGGCTGAACAAACACGTGTGTGGAAGGGCCATCCCCGTCGTAACTCGAGAATATACCCCAGGTTCCCGCCGCAACTCGAGAAAAACCATGAGACTTCCCCCTCGCCGCGAGATGAGGCCCGATTCCCCTGCACTGCGTGCAGAGCAATTCTGTGTTGCACATCACACATGAAAGGAGCCTTGATTTCCTTCATGGCACTCCAGAGAAACCCCAAGAACACTGTTTCAAGGCTAGAGGGATCCTGAGGTCACTGTAGCAACACGAAAGAGCTCCGTGGACCAAAAATCAACTCGAGATGAGAGGTTAGTCCCTGGCTTCGACTCCAGAGGAATACCACCTTACCACAAGCACCTCAAGAGGAGGTTTCTCTCAGCTCTAGGTATGTGAGAGGGACCCTGAGTTTGCGGCCTCAAGTGGAATGGACACCGCGATGCCCTGACTCGAAACAAGGCCGGATATCCCTGCAGTGACTGGAATGCCGGCTCGTCTTGCATCTCCCAAGACGAAAGGGTGTCTGAATCCCCTGTGGAGACCACAGAGAAAGACCTAGTTCCCCACCTCATCGCGACAGGAGGCCTCAAATCCTTTGAAAACTCCAGAGGTATGCGGAGATCAGTGCCTCCAAAGGAGACGATGCCTGACTCCTCGTGAAACTTGATAGGAGACCCAGGATTCCTGTGGCACTTGGAAAGGGACACTTGGTCTCCCGCCTCAGCTGGAGAGGCGTCCCAATTGCCCTGCCAATCCTTGAGGAAAATCCAGAGTTGTCCCTCGCAACTAGGCAGGAGTCCTGACGTCGCTGAAGAAACACGTGGGTGGAAGGGCCATCCCCGTCGTAACTCGAGAATATACCCCAGGTTCCCGCCGCAACTCGAGAAAAACCATGAGACTTCCCCCTCGCCGCGAGATGAGGCCCGATTCCCCTGCACTGCGTGCAGAGCAATTCCGTGTTGCACATCACACATGAAAGGAGTCTTGATTTCCTTGATGGCACTCCAGAGAAACCCCAAGAACACTGTTTCAAGGCTAGAGGGATCCTGAGGTCACTGTAGCAACACGAAAGAGCTCCGTGGACCAAAAATCAACTCGAGATGAGAGGTTAGTCCCTGGCTTCGACTCCAGAGGAATACCACCTTACCACAAGCACCTCAAGAGGAGGCTTCTCTCAGCTCTAGGTATGTGAGAGGGACCCTGAGTTTGCGGCCTCAAATGGAATGGACACCGCGATGCCCTGACTCGAAATAAGGCCGGATATCCCTGCAGTGACTGGAATGCAGCCTCGTCTTGCATCTCCCAAGACGAAAGGGTGTCTGAATCCCCAGTGGAGACCACAGAGAAAGACCTAGTTCCCCACCTCATCGCGACAGGAGGCCTCAAATCCTTTGAAAACTCCAGAGGTATGCGGAGATCAGTGCCTCCAAAGGAGACGATGCCTGACTCCTCGTGAAACTTGATAGGAGACCCAGTATTCCTGTGGCACGTGGAAAGGGACCCTTGGTCTCCCGCCTCAGCTGGAGAGGCGTCCCAATTGCCCTGCAAAGCCTCGAGGAGAATCCCGAGTTGTCCCTCGCAACTAGGCAGGAGTCCTGACGTCGCTGAACACACACGTGTGTGGAAGTGCCATCCCCGTCGTAACTCGAGAATATACCCCAGGTTCCCGCCGCAACTCGAGAAAAACCATGAGACTTCCCCCTCGCCGCGAGATGAGGCCCGATTCCCCTGAACTGCATGCAGAGCAATTCCGTGTTGCACATCACACATGAAAGGAGCCTTGATTTCCTTCATGGCACTCCAGAGAATCCCCAAGAACACTGTTTCAAGGATAGAGGGATCCTGAGGTCACTGTAGCAACACGAAAGAGCTCCGTGGACCAAGAATCAACACGAGATGAGAGGTTAGTCCCTGGCTTCGACTCCAGAGGAATACCACCTTACCACACGCACCTCAAGAGGAGGCTTCTCTCAGCTCTAGGTATGTGAGAGGGACCCTGAGTTTGCGGCCTCAAGTGGAATGGACACCGCGATGCCCTGACGCGAAATAAGGCTGGATATCCCTGCAGTGACTTGAATGCAGGCTCGTCTTGCATCTCCCAAGATGAAAGGATGTCTGAATCCCCTGTCGTGACCACAGAGAAAGACCTAGTTACCCACCTCATCGCGACCGGAGGCCTCACATCCTTTGAAAACTCCAGAGGTACGCGGAGATCAGTGCCTCCAAAGGAGACGATGCCTGACTCCTCGTGAAACTTGATAGGAGTCCCAGGATTCCTGTGGCACGTGGAAAGGGACCCTTAGTCTCCCGCCTCAGCGGGAGAGGCGTCCCAATTGCCTTGCCAAGCCTCGAGGAGAATCCCGAGTTGTGTCTCGCAACTAGGCAAGAGTCCTGACGTGGCTGAACAAACACGTGGGTGGAAGGGCCATCCCCGTCGTAACTCGAGAATATACCCCAGGTTCCCGCCGCAACTCGAGAAAAACCATGAGACTTCCCCCTCGCCGCGAGATGAGGCCCGATTCCCCTGCACTGCGTGCAGAGCAATTCTGTGTTGCACATCACACATGAAAGGAGCCTTGATTTCCTTCATGGCACTCCAGAGAAACCCCAAGAACACTGTTTCAAGGCTAGAGGGATCCTGAGGTCACTGTAGCATCAAGAAAGAGCTCCGTGGACCAAAAATCAACTCGAGATGAGAGGTTAGTCCCTGGCTTCGACTCCAGAGGAATACCACCTTACCACAAGCACCTCAAGAGGAGGCTTCTCTCAGCTCTAGGTATGTGAGAGGGACCCTGAGTTTGCGGCCTCAAGTGGAATGGACACCGCGATGCCCTGACTCGAAATAAGGCCGGATATCCCTGCAGTGACTGGAATGCAGGCTCGTCTTGCATCTCCCAAGACGAAAGGGTGTCTGAATCCCCTGTGGAGACCACAGAGAAACACCTAGTTCCCCACCTCATCGCGACAGGAGGCCTCAAATCCTTTGAAAACTCCAGAGGTATGCGGAGATCAGTGCCTCCAAAGGAGACGATGCCTGACTCCTCGTGAAACTTGATAGGAGACCCAGGATTCCTGTGGCACGTGGAAAGGGACCCTTGGTCTCCCGTCTCAGCTGGAGAGGCGTCCGAATTGCCCTGCAAAGCCTCGAGGAGAATCCCGAGTTGTCCCTCGCAACTAGGCAGGAGTCCTGACATGGCTGAACACACACGTGTGTGGAAGGGCCATCCCCGTCATAACTCGAGAATATACCCCAGGTTCCCGCCGCAACTCGAGAAAAACCATGAGACGTCCCCATCGCCGCAAAATGAGGCCCGATTCCCCTGCACTGCGTGCAGAGCAATTCCGTCTTGCACATCACACATGAAAGGAGCCTTGATTTCCTTGATGGCACTCCAGAGAAACCCCAAGAACACTGTTTCAAGGCTAGAGGGATCCTGAGGTCACTGTAGCAACACGAAAGAGCTCCGTGGACCAAAAATCAACTCGAGATGAGAGGTTAGTCCCTGGCTTCGACTCCAGAGGAAAACCACCTTACCACAAGCACCTCAAGAGGAGGTTTCTCTCAGCTCTAGGTATGTGAGAGGGACCCTGAGTTTGCGGCCTCAAGTGGAATGGACACCGCGATGCCCTGACTCGAAATAAGGCCGGATATCCCTGCAGTGACTGGAATGCAGGCTCGTCTTGCATCTCCCAAGACGAAAGGGTGTCTGAATCCCCTGTGGAGACCACAGAGAAAGACCTAGTTCCCCACCTCATCGCGACAGGAGGCCTCAAATCCTTTGAAAACTCCAGAGGTATGCGGAGACCAGTGCCTCCAAAGGAGACGATGCCTGACTCCTCGTTAAACTTGATAGGAGACCCAGGATTCCTGTGGCACTTGGAAAGGGACACTTGGTCTCCCGCCTCAGCTGGAGAGGCGTCCCAATTGCCCTGCCAATCCTCGAGGAGAATCCAGAGTTGTCCCTCGCGACTAGGCAGGAGTCCTGACGTCGCTGAAGAAACACGTGGGTGGAAGGGCCATCCCCGTCGTAACTCGAGAATATACCCCAGGTTCCCGCCGCAACTCGAGAAAAACCATGAGACTTCCCCCTCGCCGCGAGATGAGGCCCGATTCCCCTGCACTGCGTGCAGAGCAATTCCGTGTTGCACATCACACATGAAAGGAGTCTTGATTTCCTTGATGGCACTCGAGAGAAACCCCAAGAACACTGTTTCAAGGCTAGAGGGATCCTGAGGTCACTGTAGCAACACGAAAGAGCTCCGTGGACCAAGAATCAACACGAGATGAGAGGTTAGTCCCTGGCTTCGACTCCTGAGGAATACCACCTTACCACACGCACCTCAAGAGGAGGCTTCTCTCAGCTCTAAGTATGTGAGAGGGACCCTGAGTTTGCGGCCTCAAGTGGAATGGACACCGCGATGCCCTGACGCGAAATAAGGCTGGATATCCCTGCAGTGACTTGAATGCAGGCTCGTCTTGCATCTCCCAAGATGAAAGGATATGTGAATCCCCTGTGGTGACCACAGAGAAAGACCTAGTTACCCACCTCATCGCGACCGGAGGCCTCACATCCTTTGAAAACTCCAGAGGTACGCGGAGATCAGTGCCTCCAAAGGAGACGATGCCTGACTCCTCGTGAAAATTGATAGGAGTCCCAGGATTCCTGCGGCACGTGGAAAGGGACCCTTAGTCTCCCGCCTCAGCGGGAGAGGCGTCCCAATTGCCTTGCCAAGCCTCGAGGAGAATCCCGAGTTGTGTCTCGCAACTAGGCAAGAGTCCTGACGTGGCTGAACAAACACGTGTGTGGAAGGGCCATCCCCGTCGTAACTCGAGAATATAACCCAGGTTCCCGCCGCAACTCGAGAAAAACCATGAGACTTCCCCCTCGCCGCGAGATGAGGCCCGATTCCCCTGCACTGCGTGCAGAGCAATTCTGTGTTGCACATCACACATGAAAGGAGCCTTGATTTCCTTCATGGCACTCCAGAGAAACCCCAAGAACACTGTTTCAAGGCTAGAGGGATCCTGAGGTCACTGTAGCATCACGAAAGAGCTCCGTGGACCAAAAATCAACTCGAGATGAGAGGTCAGTCCCTGGCTTCGACTCCAGAGGAATACCACCTTACCACAAGCACCTCAAGAGGAGGCTTCTCTCAGCTCTAGGTATGTGAGAGGGATCCTGAGTTTGCGGCCTCAAGTGGAATGGACGCCGCGATGCCCTGACTCGAAATAAGGCCGGATATCCCTGCAGTGACTTCAATGCAGGCTCGTCTTGCATCTCCCAGGACGAAAGGATGTCTGAATCCCCTGTGGAAAGCACAGAGAAAGACTTAGTTCCCCACCTCATCGCGACCGATAGCCTCACATCCTTTGAAAACTCCAGAGGTACGCGGAGATCAGTGCCTCCAAAGGAGAGGATGCCTGACTCCTCGTGAAACTTGATAGGAGTCCCAGGATTCCTGTGGCACTTTGAAAGGGACACTTGGTCTCCCGCCTCAGCTGGAGAGGCGTCCCAATTGCCCTGCCAAGCCTGGAGGAGAATCCAGAGTTGTCCCTCGCAACTAGGCAAGAGTCCTGACGTGGCTGAACAAACACGTGTGTGGAAGGGCCATCCCCGTCGTAACTCGAGAATATACCCCAGGTTCCCGCCGCAACTCGAGAAAAACCATGAGACTTCCCCCTCGCCGCGAGATGAGGCCCGATTCCCCTGCACTGCGTGCAGAGCAATTCCGTGTTGCACATCACACATGAAAGGAGCCTTGATTTCCTTCAGGGCACTCCAGAGAAACCCCAAGAACACTGTTTCAAGGGTAGAGGGATCCTGAGGTCACTGTAGCAACACGAAAGAGCTCCGTGGACCAAAAATCAACTCGAGATGAGAGGTTAGTCCCTGGCTTCGACTCCAGAGGAATACCACCTTACCACAAGCACCTCAAGAGGAGGCTTCTCTCAGCTCTAGGTGTGTGAGAGGGAACCTGAGTTTGCGGCCTCAAGTGGAATGGACACCGCGATGCCCTGACTCGAAATAAGGCTGGATATCCCTGCAGTGACTGGAATGCAGGCTCGTCTTCCATCTCCCAAGACGAAAGGGTTTCTGAATCCGCTGTGGAGACCACAGAGAAAGACCTAGTTCCCCACCTCATCGCGACAGGAGGCCTCAAATCCTTTGAAAACTCCAGAGGTATGCGGAGATCAGTGCCTCCAAAGGAGACGATGCCTGACTCCTCGTGAAACTTGATAGGAGACCCAGGATTCCTGTGGCACGTGGAAAGGGACCCTTGGTCTCCCGTCTCAGCTGGAGAGGCGTCCCAATTGCCCTGCAAAGCCTCGAGGAGAATCCCGAGTTGTCCCTCGCAATTAGGCAGGAGTCCTGACGTCGCTGAACACACACGTGTGTGGAAGGGCCATCCCCGTCGTAACTCGAGAATATACCCCAGGTTCCTGCCGCAACTCGAGAAAACCTTGAGACTTCCCCCTCGCCTCAAAATGAGGCCCGATTCCCCTGCACTGCGTGCAGAGCAATTCCGTCTTGCACATCACACATGAAAGGAGCCTTGATTTCCTTGATGGCACTCCAGAGAAACCCCAAGAACACTGTTTCAAGGCTAGAGGGATCCTGAGGTCACTGTAGCAACATGAAAGAGCTCCGTGGACACAGAATCAACACGAGATGAGAGGTTAGTCCTTGGCTTCGACTCCTGAGGAATGCCACCTTACCACAAGCACCTCAAGAGGAGGCTTCTCTCAGCTCTAGGTATGTGAGAGGGACCCTGAGTTTGCGGCCTCAAGTGGAATGGACACCGCGATGCCCTGACTCGAAATAAGGCCGGATATCCCTGCAGTGACTTCAATGCAGGCTCGTCTTGCATCTCCCAAGAAGAAAGGATGTCTGAATCCCCTGTGGAGACCACAGAGAAAGACCTAGTTTCCCACCTCATCGCGACCGGAGGCCTCACATCCTTTGAAAACTTCAGAGGTACGCGGAGATCAGTGCCTCCAAAGGAGACGATGCCTGACTCCTCGTGAAACTTGATAGGAGTCCCAGGATTCTTGTGGCACGTGGAAAGGGACCCTTGGTCTCCCGCCTCAGCTGGAGAGGCGTTCCAATTGCCGTGCCAAGCCTCGAGGAGAATCCCGAGTTGTGTCTCGCAACTAGGCAGGCGTCCTGACGTGGCTGAACAAACACGTGTGTGGAAGGGCCATCCCCGTCGTAACTCGAGAATATACCCCAGGTTCCCGCTGCAACTCGAGAAAAACCATGACACTTCCCCCTCGATGCGAGATGAGGCCCGATTCCCCTGTACTGCGTGCAGAGCAATTCCGTCTTGCACATCACACATGAAAGGAGCCTTGATTTCCTTCATGGCACTCCAGAGAAACCCCAAGAACACTGTTTCAAGGATAGAGGGATCCTGAGGTCACTGTAGCAACACGAAAGAACTCTGTGGACCAAAAATCAACTCGAAAAGAGAGGTTAGTCCCTGGATTCGTCTCCAGAGGAATACCACCTTACCACAAGCACCTCAAGAGGAGGCTTCTCTCAGCTCTGGGTATGTGAGAGGGACCCTGAGTTTGCGGCCTCAAGTGGAATGGACACCGCGATGCCCTGACTCGAAATAAGGCCGGATATCCCTGCAGTGACTTCAATGCAGGCTCGTCTTGCATCTCCCAGGACGAAAGGATGTCTGAATCCCCTGTGGAAAGCACAGAGAAAGACTTAGTTCCCCACCTCATCGCGACCGAGAGCCTCACATCCTTTGAAAACTCCAGAGGTACGCGGAGATCAGTGCCTCCAAAGGAGACGATGCCTGACTCCTCGTGAAACTTGATAGGAGTCCCAGGATTCCTGTGGCACTTGGAAAGGGACACTTGGTCTCCCGCCTCAGCTGGAGAGGCGTCCCAATTGCCCTGCCAAGCCTCGAGGAGAATCCAGAGTTGTCCCTCGCGACTAGGCAGGAGTCCTGACGTCGCTGAAGAAACACGTGGGTGTAAGGGCCATCCCCGTCGTAACTCGAGAATATACCCCAGGTTCCCGCCGCAACTCGAGAAAAACCATGAGACTTCCCCCTCGCCGCGAGATGAGGCCCGATTCCCCTGCACTGCGTGCAGAGCAATTCCGTGTTGCACATCACACATGAAAGGAGCCTTGATTTCCTTGATGGCACTCCAGAGAAACCCCAAGAACACTGTTTCAAGGCTAGAGGGATACTGAGGTCACTGTAGCAACACGAAAGAGCTCCGTGGACCAAAAATCAACTCGAGATGAGAGGTTAGTCCCTGGCTTCGACTCCTGAGGAATACCACCTTACCACACGCACCTCAAGAGGAGGCTTCTCTCAGCTCTAGGTATGTGAGAGGGACCCTGAGTTTGCGGCCTCAAGTGGAATGGACACCGCGATGCCCTGACGCGAAATAAGGCTGGATATCCCTGCAGTGACTTGAATGCAGGCTCGTCTTGCATCTCCCAAGATGAAAGGATGTCTGAATCCCCTGTGGAGACCACAGAGAAAGACCTAGTTCCCCACCTCATCGCGACCGGAGGCCTCACATCCTTTGAAAACTCCAGAGGTACGCGGAGATCAGTGCCTCCAAAGGAGACGATGCCTGACTTCTCGTGAAACTTGATAGGAGTCCCAGGATTCCTGTGGCACGTGGAAAGGGACCCTTAGTCTCCCGCCTCAGCGGGAGAGGCGTCCCAATTGCCTTGCCAAGCCTCGAGGAGAATCCCGAGTTGTGTCTCGCAACTAGGCAAGAGTCCTGACGTGGCTGAACAAACACGTGTGTGGAAGGGCCATCCCCGTCGTAACTCGAGAATATACCCCAGGTTCCCGCCGCAACTCGAGAAAAACCATGAGACTTCCCCCTCGCCGCGAGATGAGGCCCGATTCCCCTGCACTGCGTGCAGAGCAATTCTGTGTTGCACATCACACATGAAAGGAGCCTTGATTTCCTTCATGGCACTCCAGAGAAACCCCAAGAACACTGTTTCAAGGCTAGAGGGATCCTGAGGTCACTGTAGCAACACGAAAGAGCTCCGTGGACCAAAAATCAACTCGAGATGAGAGGTTAGTCCCTGGCTTCGACTCCAGAGGAATACCACCTTACCACAAGCACCTCAAGAGGAGGTTTCTCTCAGCTCTAGGTATGTGAGAGGGACCCTGAGTTTGCGGCCTCAAGTGGAATGGACACCGCGATGCCCTGACTCGAAACAAGGCCGGATATCCCTGCAGTGACTGGAATGCCGGCTCGTCTTGCATCTCCCAAGACGAAAGGGTGTCTGAATCCCCTGTGGAGACCACAGAGAAAGACCTAGTTCCCCACCTCATCGCGACAGGAGGCCTCAAATCCTTTGAAAACTCCAGAGGTATGCGGAGATCAGTGCCTCCAAAGGAGACGATGCCTGACTCCTCGTGAAACTTGATAGGAGACCCAGGATTCCTGTGGCACTTGGAAAGGGACACTTGGTCTCCCGCCTCAGCTGGAGAGGCGTCCCAATTGCCCTGCCAATCCTTGAGGAAAATCCAGAGTTGTCCCTCGCAACTAGGCAGGAGTCCTGACGTCGCTGAAGAAACACGTGGGTGGAAGGGCCATCCCCGTCGTAACTCGAGAATATACCCCAGGTTCCCGCCGCAACTCGAGAAAAACCATGAGACTTCCCCCTCGCCGCGAGATGAGGCCCGATTCCCCTGCACTGCGTGCAGAGCAATTCCGTGTTGCACATCACACATGAAAGGAGTCTTGATTTCCTTGATGGCACTCCAGAGAAACCCCAAGAACACTGTTTCAAGGCTAGAGGGATCCTGAGGTCACTGTAGCAACACGAAAGAGCTCCGTGGACCAAAAATCAACTCGAGATGAGAGGTTAGTCCCTGGCTTCGACTCCAGAGGAATACCACCTTACCACAAGCACCTCAAGAGGAGGCTTCTCTCAGCTCTAGGTATGTGAGAGGGACCCTGAGTTTGCGGCCTCAAATGGAATGGACACCGCGATGCCCTGACTCGAAATAAGGCCGGATATCCCTGCAGTGACTGGAATGCAGCCTCGTCTTGCATCTCCCAAGACGAAAGGGTGTCTGAATCCCCAGTGGAGACCACAGAGAAAGACCTAGTTCCCCACCTCATCGCGACAGGAGGCCTCAAATCCTTTGAAAACTCCAGAGGTATGCGGAGATCAGTGCCTCCAAAGGAGACGATGCCTGACTCCTCGTGAAACTTGATAGGAGACCCAGGATTCCTGTGGCACGTGGAAAGGGACCCTTGGTCTCCCGCCTCAGCTGGAGAGGCGTCCCAATTGCCCTGCAAAGCCTCGAGGAGAATCCCGAGTTGTCCCTCGCAACTAGGCAGGAGTCCTGACGTCGCTGAACACACACGTGTGTGGAAGTGCCATCCCCGTCGTAACTCGAGAATATACCCCAGGTTCCCGCCGCAACTCGAGAAAAACCATGAGACTTCCCCCTCGCCGCGAGATGAGGCCCGATTCCCCTGAACTGCATGCAGAGCAATTCCGTGTTGCACATCACACATGAAAGGAGCCTTGATTTCCTTCATGGCACTCCAGAGAATCCCCAAGAACACTGTTTCAAGGATAGAGGGATCCTGAGGTCACTGTAGCAACACGAAAGAGCTCCGTGGACCAAGAATCAACACGAGATGAGAGGTTAGTCCCTGGCTTCGACTCCAGAGGAATACCACCTTACCACACGCACCTCAAGAGGAGGCTTCTCTCAGCTCTAGGTATGTGAGAGGGACCCTGAGTTTGCGGCCTCAAGTGGAATGGACACCGCGATGCCCTGACGCGAAATAAGGCTGGATATCCCTGCAGTGACTTGAATGCAGGCTCGTCTTGCATCTCCCAAGATGAAAGGATGTCTGAATCCCCTGTCGTGACCACAGAGAAAGACCTAGTTACCCACCTCATCGCGACCGGAGGCCTCACATCCTTTGAAAACTCCAGAGGTACGCGGAGATCAGTGCCTCCAAAGGAGACGATGCCTGACTCCTCGTGAAACTTGATAGGAGTCCCAGGATTCCTGTGGCACGTGGAAAGGGACCCTTAGTCTCCCGCCTCAGCGGGAGAGGCGTCCCAATTGCCTTGCCAAGCCTCGAGGAGAATCCCGAGTTGTGTCTCGCAACTAGGCAAGAGTCCTGACGTGGCTGAACAAACACGTGGGTGGAAGGGCCATCCCCGTCGTAACTCGAGAATATACCCCAGGTTCCCGCCGCAACTCGAGAAAAACCATGAGACTTCCCCCTCGCCGCGAGATGAGGCCCGATTCCCCTGCACTGCGTGCAGAGCAATTCTGTGTTGCACATCACACATGAAAGGAGCCTTGATTTCCTTCATGGCACTCCAGAGAAACCCCAAGAACACTGTTTCAAGGCTAGAGGGATCCTGAGGTCACTGTAGCATCAAGAAAGAGCTCCGTGGACCAAAAATCAACTCGAGATGAGAGGTTAGTCCCTGGCTTCGACTCCAGAGGAATACCACCTTACCACAAGCACCTCAAGAGGAGGCTTCTCTCAGCTCTAGGTATGTGAGAGGGACCCTGAGTTTGCGGCCTCAAGTGGAATGGACACCGCGATGCCCTGACTCGAAATAAGGCCGGATATCCCTGCAGTGACTGGAATGCAGGCTCGTCTTGCATCTCCCAAGACGAAAGGGTGTCTGAATCCCCTGTGGAGACCACAGAGAAACACCTAGTTCCCCACCTCATCGCGACAGGAGGCCTCAAATCCTTTGAAAACTCCAGAGGTATGCGGAGATCAGTGCCTCCAAAGGAGACGATGCCTGACTCCTCGTGAAACTTGATAGGAGACCCAGGATTCCTGTGGCACGTGGAAAGGGACCCTTGGTCTCCCGTCTCAGCTGGAGAGGCGTCCGAATTGCCCTGCAAAGCCTCGAGGAGAATCCCGAGTTGTCCCTCGCAACTAGGCAGGAGTCCTGACATGGCTGAACACACACGTGTGTGGAAGGGCCATCCCCGTCATAACTCGAGAATATACCCCAGGTTCCCGCCGCAACTCGAGAAAAACCATGAGACGTCCCCATCGCCGCAAAATGAGGCCCGATTCCCCTGCACTGCGTGCAGAGCAATTCCGTCTTGCACATCACACATGAAAGGAGCCTTGATTTCCTTGATGGCACTCCAGAGAAACCCCAAGAACACTGTTTCAAGGCTAGAGGGATCCTGAGGTCACTGTAGCAACACGAAAGAGCTCCGTGGACCAAGAATCAACACGAGATGAGAGGTTAGTCCCTGGCTTCGACTCCTGAGGAATACCACCTTACCACAAGCACCTCAAGAGGAGCCTTCTCTAAGCTCCAGGTATGTGAGAGTGACCCTGAGTTTGCGGCCTCAAGTGGAATGGACACCGCGATGCCCTGACTCGAAATAAGGCCGGATATCCCTGCAGTGACTTGAATGCAGGCTCGTCTTGCATCTCCCAAGAAGAAAGGATGTCTGAATCCCCTGTGGAGACCACAGAGAAACACCCAGTTCCCCACCTCATCGCGACCGGAGGCCTCACATCCTTTGAAAACTCCAGAGGTACGCGGAGATCAGTGCCTCCAAAGGAGACGATGCCTGACTCCTCGTGAAACTTGATAGGAGTCCCAGGATTCTTGTGGCACGTGGAAAGGGAGCCTTGGTCTCCCGCCTCAGCTGGAGAGGCGTTCCAATTGCCCTGCCAAGCCTCGAGGAGAATCCTGAGTTGTCCCTCGCAACTAGGCAGGAGTCCTGACGTGGCTGAACAAACACGTGGGTGGAAGGGCCATCCCCGTCGTAACTCGAGAATATACCCCAGGTTCCCGCCGCAACTCGAGAAAAACCATGAGACTTCCCCCTCGATGCGAGATGAGGCCCGATTCCCCTGTACTGCGTGCAGAGCAATTCCGTCTTGCACATCACACATGAAAGGAGCTTTGATTTCCTTGATGGCACTCCAGAGAAACCCCAGAACACTGTTTCAAGGATAGAGGGATCCTGAGGTCACTGTAGCAACACGAAAGAACTCTGTGGACCAGAAATCAACCCGAAAAGAGAGGTTAGTCCCTGGATTCGTCTCCAGAGGAATACCACCTTACCACAAGCACCTCAAGAGGAGGCTTCTCTCAGCTCTAGGTATGTGAGAGGGACCCTGAGTTTGCGGCCTCAAGTGGAATGGACACCGCGATGCCCTGACTCAAAATAAGGCCGGATATCCCTGCAGTGACTTCAATGCAGGCTCGTCTTGCATCTCCCAGGACAAAAGGATGTCTGAATCCACTGTGGAAAGCACAGAGAAAGACTTAGTTCCCCACCTCATCGCGACCGATAGCCTCACATCCTTTGAAAACTCCAGAGATACGCGGAGATCAGTGCCTCCAAAGGAGACGATGCCTGACTCCTCGTGAAACTTGATAGGAGTCCCAGGATTCCTGTGGCACTTGGAAAGGGACACTTGGTCTCCCGCCTCAGCTGGAGAGGCGTCCCAATTGCCCTGCCAAGCCTCGAGGAGAATCCCGAGTTGTCCCTCGCAACTAGGCAGGAGTCCTGACGTCGCTGAGGAAACACGTGGGTGGAAGGGCCATCCCCGTCGTAACTCGAGAATATACCCCAGGTTCCCGCCGCAACTCGAGAAAAACCATGAGACTTCCCCCTCGGCGCGAGATGAGGCCTGATTCCCCTGCACTGCGTGCAGAGCAATTCCGTGTTGCACATCACACAAGAAAGGAGCCTTGATTTCCTTGATGGCACTCCAGAGAAACCCCAACAACACTGTTTCAAGGCTAGAGGGATCCTGAGGTCAATGTAGCAACACGAAAGAGCTCCGTGGACCAAGAATCAACACGAGATGAGAGGTTATTCCTTGGCTTCGACTCCTGAGGAATAACACCTTACCACAAGCACCTCAAGAGGAGGCTTCTCTCAGCTCTAGGTATGTGAGAGGGATCCTGAGTTTGCGGCCTCAAGTGGAATGGACACCGCGATGCCCTGACTCGAAATAAGGCCGGATATCCCTGCAGTGACTTGAATGCAGGCTCGTCTTGCATCTCCCAAGAAGAAAGGATGTCTGAATCCCCTGTGGAGACCACAGAGAAACACCTAGTTCCCCACCTCATCGCGACCGGAGGCCTCACATCCTTTGAAAACTCCAGAGGTACGCGGAGATCAGTGCCTCCAAAGGAGACGATGCCTGACTCCTCGTGAAACTTGATAGGAGTCCCAGGATTCTTGTGGCACGTGGAACGGGACCCTTGGTCTCCCGCCTCAGCTGGAGAGGCGTTCCAATTGCCCTGCCAAGCCTCGAGGAGAATCCCGAGTTGTCCCTCGCAACTAGGCAGGAGTCCTGACGTGGCTGAACAAACACGTGGGTGGAAGGGCCATCCCCGTCATAACTCGAGAATATACCCCAGGTTCCCGCCGCAACTCGAGAAAAACCATGAGACTTCCCCATCGATGCGAGATGAGGCCCGATTCCCCTGTACTGCGTGCAGAGCAATTCCGTCTTGCACATCACACATGAAAGGAGCCTTGATTTCCTTGATGGCACTCCAGAGAAACCCCAAGAACACTGTTTCAAGGCTAGAGGGATCCTGAGGTCACTGTAGCAACACGAAAGAACTCTGTGGACCAAAAATCAACTCGAAAAGAGAGGTTAGTCCCTGGATTCGTCTCCAGAGGAATACCACCTTACCACAAGCACCTCAAGAGGAGGCTTCTCTCAGCTCTAGGTATGTGAGAGGGACCCTGAGTTTGCGGCCTCAAGTGGAATGGACATCGCGATGCCCTGACTCGAAATAAGGCCGGATATCCCTGCAGTGACTTCAATGCAGGCTCGTCTTGCATCTCCCAGGACGAAAGGATGTCTGAATCCCCTGTGGAGACCACAGAGAAAGACCTAGTTCCCCACCTCATCGCGACCGGAGGCCTCACATCCTTTGAAAACTCCAGAGGTACGCGGAGATCAGTGCCTCCAAAGGAGACGATGCCTGACTCCTCGTGAAACTTGATAGGAGTCCCAGGATTCCTGTGGCACGTGGAAAGGGACCCTTGGTCTCCCGCCTCACCTGGAGAGGCGTCCCAATTGCCTTGCCAAGCCTCGAGGAGAATCCCGAGTTGTGTCTCTCAACTAGGCAAGAGTCCTGACGTGGCTGAACAAACACGTGTGTGGAAGGGCCATCCCCGTCGTAACTCGAGAATATACCCCAGGTTCCCACCGCAACTCGAGAAAAACCATGAGACTTCCCCCTCGCCGAGAGATGAGGCCCGATTCCCCTGCACTGCGTGCAGAGCAATTCTGTGTTGCACATCACACATGAAAGGAGCCTTGATTTCCTTCATGGCACTACAGAGAAACCCCAAGAACACTGTTTCAAGGCTAGAGGGATCCTGAGGTCACTGTAGCAACACGAAAGAGCTCCGTGGACCAAAAATCAACTCGAGATGAGAGGTTAGTCCCTGGCTTCGACTCCTGAGGAATACCACCTTACCACAAGCACCTTAAGAGGAGGCTTCTCTCAGCTCTAGGTATGTGAGAGGGACCCTGAGTTTGCGGCCTCAAGTGGAATGGACACCGCGATGCCCTGACTCGAAATAAGGCCGGATAGTCCTGCAGTGACTGGAATGCAGGCTCGTCTTGCATCTCCCAAGACGAAAGGGTGTCTGAATCCCCTGTGGAGACCACAGAGAAAGATCTAGTTCCCCACCTCATCGCGACAGGAGGCCTCAAATCCTTTGAAAACTCCAGAGGTATGCGGAGATCAGTGCCTCCAAAGGAGACGATGCCTGACTCCTCGTGAAACTTGATAGGAGACCCAGGATTCCTGTGGCACGTGGAAAGGGACCCTTGGTCTCCCGTCTCAGCTGGAGATGCGTCCCAATTGCCCTGCAAAGCCTCGAGGAGAATCCCGAGTTGTCCCTCGCAACTAGGCAGGAGTCCTGACGTCGCTGAAGGAACACGTGGGTGGAAGGGCCATCCCCGTCGTAACTCGAGAATATACCCCAGGTTCCCGCCGCAACTCGAGAAAAACCATGAGACTTCCCCCTCGCCGTGAGATGCGGCCCGATTCCCCTGCACTGCGTGCAGAGCAATTCCGTGTTGCACATCACACATGAAAGGAGCCTTGATTTCCTTGATGGCACTCCAGAGAAACCCCAAGAACACTGTTTCAAGGCTAGAGGGATCCTGAGGTCACTGTAGCAACACGAAAGAGCTCCGTGGACCAAGAATCAACACGAGATGAAAGGTTAGTCCCTGGCTGCGACTCCTGAGGAATACCACCTTACCACAAGCACCTCAAGAGGAGGCTTCTCTCAGCTCTAGGTATGTGAGAGGGATCCTGAGTTTGCGGCCTCAAGTGGAATGGACACCGCGATGCCCTGACGCGAAATAAGGCCGGATATCCCTGCAGTGACTTGAATGCAGGCTCGTCTTGCATCTCCCAAGATGAAAGGATGTCTGAATCCCGTGTGGAGGCCACAGAGAAACACCTAATTCCCCACCTCATCGCGACCGCAGGCCTCACATCCTTTGAAAACTCCAGAGGAACGCGAAGATCAGTGCCTCCAAAGGAGACGATGCCTGACTCCTCGTGAAACTTGATAGCAGTCCCAGGATTCTTCTGGCACGTGGAAAGGGACCCTTGGTCTCCCGCCTCAGCTGGAGAGGCGTTCCAATTGCCCTGCCAAGCCTCGAGGAGAATCCCGAGTTGTCCTTCGCAACTAGGCAAGAGTCCTGATGTGGCTGAACAAATACGTGGGTGGAAGGGCCATCCCCGTCGTAACTCGGGAATATACCCCAGGTTCCCGCCGCAACTCGAGAAAAACCATGAGACTTCCCCCTCGATGCGAGATGAGGCCCGATTCCCCTGTACTGCGTGCAGAGCAATTCCGTCTTGCACATCACACATGAAAGGAGCCTTGATTTCCTTGATGGCACTCCAGAGAAACCCCAAGAACACTGTTTCAAGGATAGAGGGATCCTGAGGTCACTGTAGCAACACGAAAGAACTCTGTGGACCAAAAATCAACTCGAAAAGAGAGGTTAGTCCCTGGATTCGTCTCCAGAGGAATACCACCTTACCACAAGCACCTCAAGAGGAGGCTTCTCTCAGCTCTAGGTATGTGAGAGGGACCCTGAGTTTGCGGCCTCAAGTGGAATGGACACCGCGATGCCCTGACTCGAAATAATGCCGGATATCCCTGCAGTGACTTCAATGCAGGCTCGTGTTGCATCTCCCAGGACGAAAGGATGTCTGAATCCCCTGTGGAAAGCACAGAGAAAGACTTAGTTCCCCACCTCATCGCGACCGATAGCCTCACATCCTTTGAAAACTCCAGAGGTACGCGGAGATCAGTGCCTCCAAAGGAGACGATGCCTGACTCCTCGTGAAACTTGATAGGAGTCCCAGGATTCCTGCGGCACTTGGAAAGGGACACTTGGTCTCCCGCCTCAGCTGGAGAGGCGTCCCAATTGCCCTGCCAAGCCTCAAGGAGAATCCAGAGTTGTCCCTCGCAACTAGGCAGGAGTCCTGACGTCGCTGAAGAAACACGTGGGTGGAAGGGCCATCCCCGTCGTAACTCGAGAATATACCCCAGGTTCCCTCCGCAACTCGAGAAAAACCATGAGACTTCCCCCTCGCCGCGAGATGAGGCGCGATTCCCCTGCACTGCGTGCAGAGCAATTCCGTGCTGCACATCACACATGAAAGGAGCCTTGATTTCCTTCATGGCACTCCAGAGAAACCCCAAGAACACTGTTTCAAGGCTAGAGGGATCCTGAGGTCACTGTAGCAACACGAAAGAGCTCCGTGGGCCAAAAATCTACTCGAGATGAGAGGTTAGTCCCTGGCTTCGACTCCAGAGGAATACCACCTTACCACAAGCACCTCAAGAGGAGGCTTCTCTCAGCTCTAGGTATGTGAGAGGGACCCTGAGTTTGCGGCCTCAAGTGGAATGGACACCGCGATGCCCTGACGCGAAATAAGGCCGGTTATCCCGGCAGTGACTTGAATGCAGGCTCGTCTTGCATCTCCCAAGATGAAAGGATGTCTGAATCCCCTGTGGAGACCACAGAGAAAGACCTAGTTCCCACCTCATCGCGACCGGAGGCCTCACATCCTTTGAAAACTCCAGAGGTACGCGGAGATCAGTGCCTCCAAAGGAGACGATGCCTGACTCCTCGTGAAACTTGATAGGAGTCCCAGGATTCTTGTGGCACGTGGAAAGGGACCCTTGGTCTCCCGCCTCAGCTGGAGAGGCGTCCCAATTGCCTTGCCAAGCCTAGAGGAGAATCCCGAGTTGTGGCTCGCAACTAGGCAAGAGTCCTGACGTGGCTGAACAAACACGTGTGTGGAAGGGCCATCCCCGTCGTAACTCGAGAATATACCCCAGGTTCCCGCTGCAACTCGAGAAAAACCATGAGACTTCCCCCTCGCCGCGAGATGAGGCCCGATTCCCCTGCACTGCGTGCAGAGCAATTCTGTGTTGCACATCACACATGAAAGGAGCCTTGATTTCCTTCATGGCACTCCAGAGAAACCCCAAGAACACTGTTTCAAGGCTAGAGGGATCCTGAGGTCACTGTAGCAACAGGAAAGAGCTCCGTGGACCAAAAATCAACTCGAGATGAGAGGTTAGTCCCTGGCTTCGACTCCAGAGGAATACCACCTTACCACAAGCACCTCAAGAGGAGGCTTCTCTCAGCTCTAGGTATGTGAGAGGGACCCTGAGTTTGCGGCCTCAAGTGGAATGGACACCGCGAGGCCCTGACTCGAAATAAGGCCGGATATCCCTGCAGTGACTGGAATGCAGGCTCGTCTTGCATCTCCCAAGACGAAAGGGTGTCTGAATCCCCTGTGGAGACGACAGAGAAAGACCTAGTTCCCCACCTCATCGCGACCGGAGGCCTCACATCCTTTGAAAACTCCAGAGGTACGCGGAGATCAGTGCCTCCAAAGGAGACGATGCCTGACTCCTCGTGAAACTTGATAGGAGTCCCAGGATTCTTGTGGCACGTGGAAAGGGACCCTTGGTCTCCCGCCTCAGCTGGAGAGGCGTTCCAATTGCCCTGCCAAGCCTCGAGGAGAATCCCGAGTTGTCCCTCGCAACTAGGCAGGAGTCCTGACGTGGCTGAACAAACACGTGGGTGGAAGGGCCATCCCCGTCGTAACTCGAGAATATACCCCAGGTTCCCGCCGCAACTCGAGAAAAACCATGAGACTTCCCCCTCGATGCGAGATGAGGCCCGATTCCCCTGTACTGCGTGCAGAGCAATTCCGTCTTGCACATCACACATGAAAGGAGCCTTGATTTCCTTGATGGCACTCCAGAGAAACCCCAGAACACTGTTTCAAGGATAGAGGGATCCTGAGGTCACTGTAGCAACACGAAAGAACTCTGTGGACCAGAAATCAACCCGAAAAGAGAGGTTAGTCCCTGGATTCGTCTCCAGAGGAATACCACCTTACCACAAGCACCTCAAGAGGAGGCTTCTCTCAGCTCTAGGTATGTGAGAGGTACCCTGAGTTTGCGGCCTCAAGTGGAATGGACACCGCGATGCCCTGACTCAAAATAAGGCCGGATATCCCTGCAGTGACTTCAATGCAGGCTCGTCTTGCATCTCCCAGGACAAAAGGATGTCTGAATCCCCTGTGGAAAGCACAGAGAAAGACTTAGTTCCCCAGCTCATCGCGACCGATAGCCTCACATCCTTTGAAAACTCCAGAGGTACGCGGAGATCAGTGCCTCCAAAGGAGACGATGCCTGACTCCTCGTGAAACTTGATAGGAGTCCCAGGATTCTTGTGGCACGTGGAAAGGGACCCTTGGTCTCCCGCCTCAGCTGGAGAGGCGTTCCAATTGCCCTGCCAAGCCTCGAGGAGAATCCCGAGTTGTGTCTCGCAACTAGGCAGGAGTCCTGACGTGGCTGAACAAACACTTGGGTGGAAGGGCCATCCCCGTCGTAACTCGAGAATATACCCCAGGTTCCCGCCGCAACTCGAGAAAAACCATGAGACTTCCCCCTCGATGCGAGATGAGGCCCGATTCCCCTGTACTGCGTGCAGAGCAATTCCGTCTTGCACATCACACATGAAAGGAGCCTTGATTTCCTTGATGGCACTCCAGAGAAACCCCAAGAACACTGTTTCAAGGCTAGAGGGATCCTGAGGTCACTGTAGCAACACGAAAGAACTCTGTGGACCAAAAATCAACTCGAAAAGAGAGGTTAGTCCCTGGATTCGTCTCCAGAGGAATACCACCTTACCACAAGCACCTCAAGAGGAGGCTTCTCTCAGCTCTAGGTATGTGAGAGGGACCCTGAGTTTGCGGCCTCAAGTGGAATGGACACCGCGATGCCCTGACTCGAAATAAGGCCGGATATCCCTGCAGTGACTTCAATGCAGGCTCGTCTTGCATCTCCCAGGACGAAAGGATGTCTGAATCCCCTGTGGAGACCACAGAGAAAGACCTAGTTCCCCACCTCATCGCGACCGGAGGCCTCACATCCTTTGAAAACTCCAGAGGTACGCGGAGATCAGTGCCTCCAAAGGAGACGATGCCTGACTCCTCGTGAAACTTGATAGGAGTCCCAGGATTCCTGTGTCACGTGGAAAGGGACCCTTGGTCTCCCGCCTCAGCTGGAGAGGCGTCCCAATTGCCTTGCCAAGCCTCGAGGAGAATCCCGAGTTGTGTCTCTCAACTAGGCAAGAGTCCTGACGTGGCTGAACAAACACGTGTGTGGAAGGGCCATCCCTGTAGTAACTCGAGAATATACCCCAGGTTCCCACCGCAACTCGAGAAAAACCATGAGACTTCCCCCTCGCCGCGAGATGAGGCCCGATTCCCCTGCACTGCGTGCAGAGCAATTCTGTGTTGCACATCACACATGAAAGAAGCCTTGATTTCCTTCATGGCACTCCAGAGAAACCCCAAGAACACTGTTTCAAGGCTAGAGGGATCCTGAGGTCACTGTAGCAACACGAAAGAGCTCCGTGGACCAAAAATCAACTCGAGATGAGAGGTTAGTCCCTGGCTTGGACTCCAGAGGAATACCACCTTACCACAAGCACCTCAAGAGGAGGCTTCTCTCAGCTCTAGGTATGTGAGAGGGACCCTGAGTTTGCGGCCTCAAGTGGAATGGACACCGCGATGCCCTGACTCGAAATAAGGCCGGATAGTCCTGCAGTGACTGGAATGCAGGCTCGTCTTGCATCTCCCAAGACGAAAGGGTGTCTGAATCCCCTGTGGAGACCACAGAGAAAGATCTAGTTCCCCACCTCATCGCGACAGGAGGCCTCAAATCCTTTGAAAACTCCAGAGGTATGCGGAGATCAGTGCCTCCAAAGGAGACGATGCCTGACTCCTCGTGAAACTTGATAGGAGACCCAGGATTCCTGTGGCACGTGGAAAGGGACCCTTGGTCTCCCGTCTCAGCTGGAGAGGCGTCCCAATTGCCCTGCAAAGCCTCGAGGAGAATCCCGAGTTGTCCCTCGCAACTAGGCAGGAGTCCTGACGTCGCGGAACACACACGTGTGTGGAAGGGCCATCCCCGTCGTAACTCGAGAATATACCCCAGGTTCCCGCCGCAGCTCGAGAAAAACCATGAGACTTCCCCCTCGCCGCGAGATCAGGCCCGATTCCCCTGCACTGCGTGCAGAGCAATTCCGTGTTGCACATCACACATGAAAGGAGCCTTGATTTCCTTGATGGCACTCCAGAGAAACCCCAAGAACACTGTTTCAAGGCTAGAGGGATCCTGAGGTCACTGTAGCAACATGAAAGAGCTCCGTGGACACAGAATCAACTCGAGATGAGAGGTTAGTCCCTGGCTTCGACTCCTGAGGAATGCCACCTTACCACAAGCACCTCAAGAGGAGGCTTCTCTCAGCTCTAGGTATGTGAGAGGGATCCTGAGTTTGCGGCCTCAAGTGGAATGGACACCGCGATGCCCTGACTCGAAATAAGGCCGGATATCCCTGCAGTGACTGGAATGCAGGCTCGTCTTGCATCTCCCAAGAAGAAAGGATGTCTGAATCCCCTGTGGAGACCACAGAGAAAGACCTAGTTCCCCACCTCATCGCGACCGGAGGCCTCACATCCTTTGAAAACTCCAGAGGTACGCGGAGATCAGTGCCTCCAAAGGAGACGATGCCTGAGTCCTCGTGAAACTTGATAGGAGTCCCAGGATTCTTGTGGCACGTGGAAAGGGACCCTTGGTCTCCCGCCTCAGCTGGAGAGGCGTTCCAATTGCCCTGCCAAGCCTCGAGGAGAATCCCGAGTTGTCCCTCGCAACTAGGCAGGAGTCCTGACGTGACTGAACAAACACGTGGGTGGAAGGGCCATCCCCGTCGTAACTGGAGAATATACCCCAGGTTCCCGCCGCAACTCGAGAAAAACCAAGAGACTTCCCCCTCGATGCGAGATGAGGCCCGATTCCCCTGTACTGCGTGCAGAGCAATTCCGTCTTGCACATCACACATGAAAGGAGCCTTGATTTCCTTGATGGCACTCCAGAGAAACCCCAAGAACACTGTTTCAAGGATAGAGGGATCCTGAGGTCACTGTAGCAACACGAAAGAACTCTGTGGACCAAAAATCAACTCGAAAAGAGAGGTTAGTCCCTGGATTCGTCTCCAGAGGAATACCACCTTACCACAAGCACCTCAAGAGGAGGCTTCTCTCAGCTCTAGGTATGTGAGAGGGACCCTGAGTTTGCGGCCTCAAGTGGAATGGACACCGCGATGCCCTGACTCGAAATAAGGCCGGATATCCCTGCAGTGACTTCAATGCAGGCTCGTCTTGCATCTCCCAGGACGAAAGGATGTCTGAATCCCCTGTGGAAAGCACAGAGAAAGACTTAGTTCCCCACCTCATCGCGACCGATAGCCTCACATCCTTTGAAAACTCCAGAGGTACGCGGAGATCAGTGCCTCCAAAGGAGACGATGCCTGACTCCTCGTGAAACTTGATAGGAGTCCCAGGATTCCTGTGGCACGTGGAAAGGGACCCTTGGTATCCCGTCTCAGCTGGAGAGGCGTCCCAATTGCCCTGCCAAGCCTCGAGGAGAATCCCGAGTTGTCCCTCGCAACTAGGCAGGACTCCTGACGTCGCTGAAGAAACACGTGGGTGGAAGGGCAATCCCCCTCGTAACTCGAGAATATACCCCAGGTTCCCGCCGCAACTCGAGAAAAACCATGAGACTTCCCCCTCGCCGCGAGATGAGGCCGGATTCCCCTGCACTTCGTGCAGAGCAATTCCGTGTTGCACATCACACATGAAAGGAGCCTTGATTTCCTTGATGGCACTCCAGAGAAACCCCAAGAACACTGTTTCAAGGCTAGAGGGATCCTGAGGTCACTGTATCAACACGAAAGAGTTCCGTGGGCCAAAAATCAACTCGAGATGAGAGGTTAGTCCCTGGCTTCGACTCCAGAGGAATACCACCTTACCACAAGCACCTCAAGAGGAGGCTTCCCTCAGCTCTAGGTATGTGAGAGGGACCCTGAGTTTGCGGCCTCAAGTGGAATGGACACCGCGATGCCCTGACGCGAAATAAGGCTGGATATCCCTGCAGTGACTTGAATGCAGGCTCGTCTTGCATCTCCCAAGATGAAAGGATGTCTGAATCCCCTGTGGAGACCACAGAGAAAGACCTAGTTCCCCACCTCATCGCGACCGGAGGCCTCACATCCTTTGCAAACTCCAGAGGTACGCGGAGATCAGTGCCTCCAAAGGAGACGATGCCTGACTCCTCGGGAAACTTGATAGGAGTCCCAGGATTCCTGTGGCACGTGGAAAGGGACCCTTAGTCTCCCGCCTCAGCTGGAGAGGCGTCCCAATTGCCTTGCCAAGCCTCGAGGAGAATCCCGAGTTGTGTCTCGCAACTAGGCAAGAGTCCTGACGTGGCTGAAGAAACACGTGTGTGGAAGGGCCATCCCCGTCGTAACTCGAGAATATACCCCAGGTTCCCGCCGCAACTCGAGAAAAACCATGAGACTTCCCCCTCGCCGCGAGATGAGGCCCGATTCCCCTGAACTGCGTGCAGAGCAATTCTGTGTTGCACATCACACATGAAAGGAGCCTTGATTTCCTTCATGGCACTACAGAGAAACCCCAAGAACACTGTTTCAAGGCTAGAGGGATCCTGAGGTCACTGTAGCAACACGAAAGAGCTCCGTGGACCAAAAATCAACTCGAGATGAGAGGTTAGTCCCTGGCTTCGACTCCAGAGGAAAACCACCTTACCACAAGCACCTCAAGAGGAGGTTTCTCTCAGCTCTAGGTATGTGAGAGGGACCCTGAGTTTGCGGCCTCAAGTGGAATGGACACCGCGATGCCCTGACTCGAAATAAGGCCGGATATCCCTGCAGTGACTGGAATGCAGGCTCGTCTTGCATCTCCCAAGACGAAAGGGTGTCTGAATCCCCTGTGGAGACCACAGAGAAAGACCTAGTTCCCCACCTCATCGCGACAGGAGGCCTCAAATCCTTTGAAAACTCCAGAGGTATGCGGAGACCAGTGCCTCCAAAGGAGACGATGCCTGACTCCTCGTTAAACTTGATAGGAGACCCAGGATTCCTGTGGCACTTGGAAAGGGACACTTGGTCTCCCGCCTCAGCTGGAGAGGCGTCCCAATTGCCCTGCCAATCCTCGAGGAGAATCCAGAGTTGTCCCTCGCGACTAGGCAGGAGTCCTGACGTCGCTGAAGAAACACGTGGGTGGAAGGGCCATCCCCGTCGTAACTCGAGAATATACCCCAGGTTCCCGCCGCAACTCGAGAAAAACCATGAGACTTCCCCCTCGCCGCGAGATGAGGCCCGATTCCCCTGCACTGCGTGCAGAGCAATTCCGTGTTGCACATCACACATGAAAGGAGTCTTGATTTCCTTGATGGCACTCGAGAGAAACCCCAAGAACACTGTTTCAAGGCTAGAGGGATCCTGAGGTCACTGTAGCAACACGAAAGAGCTCCGTGGACCAAGAATCAACACGAGATGAGAGGTTAGTCCCTGGCTTCGACTCCTGAGGAATACCACCTTACCACACGCACCTCAAGAGGAGGCTTCTCTCAGCTCTAAGTATGTGAGAGGGACCCTGAGTTTGCGGCCTCAAGTGGAATGGACACCGCGATGCCCTGACGCGAAATAAGGCTGGATATCCCTGCAGTGACTTGAATGCAGGCTCGTCTTGCATCTCCCAAGATGAAAGGATATGTGAATCCCCTGTGGTGACCACAGAGAAAGACCTAGTTACCCACCTCATCGCGACCGGAGGCCTCACATCCTTTGAAAACTCCAGAGGTACGCGGAGATCAGTGCCTCCAAAGGAGACGATGCCTGACTCCTCGTGAAAATTGATAGGAGTCCCAGGATTCCTGCGGCACGTGGAAAGGGACGCTTAGTCTCCCGCCTCAGCGGGAGAGGCGTCCCAATTGCCTTGCCAAGCCTCGAGGAGAATCCCGAGTTGTGTCTCGCAACTAGGCAAGAGTCCTGACGTGGCTGAACAAACACGTGTGTGGAAGGGCCATCCCCGTCGTAACTCGAGAATATAACCCAGGTTCCCGCCGCAACTCGAGAAAAACCATGAGACTTCCCCCTCGCCGCGAGATGAGGCCCGATTCCCCTGCACTGCGTGCAGAGCAATTCTGTGTTGCACATCACACATGAAAGGAGCCTTGATTTCCTTCATGGCACTCCAGAGAAACCCCAAGAACACTGTTTCAAGGCTAGAGGGATCCTGAGGTCACTGTAGCATCACGAAAGAGCTCCGTGGACCAAAAATCAACTCGAGATGAGAGGTCAGTCCCTGGCTTCGACTCCAGAGGAATACCACCTTACCACAAGCACCTCAAGAGGAGGCTTCTCTCAGCTCTAGGTATGTGAGAGGGATCCTGAGTTTGCGGCCTCAAGTGGAATGGACGCCGCGATGCCCTGACTCGAAATAAGGCCGGATATCCCTGCAGTGACTTCAATGCAGGCTCGTCTTGCATCTCCCAGGACGAAAGGATGTCTGAATCCCCTGTGGAAAGCACAGAGAAAGACTTAGTTCCCCACCTCATCGCGACCGATAGCCTCACATCCTTTGAAAACTCCAGAGGTACGCGGAGATCAGTGCCTCCAAAGGAGAGGATGCCTGACTCCTCGTGAAACTTGATAGGAGTCCCAGGATTCCTGTGGCACTTTGAAAGGGACACTTGGTCTCCCGCCTCAGCTGGAGAGGCGTCCCAATTGCCCTGCCAAGCCTCGAGGAGAATCCAGAGTTGTCCCTCGCAACTAGGCAAGAGTCCTGACGTGGCTGAACAAACACGTGTGTGGAAGGGCCATCCCCGTCGTAACTCGAGAATATACCCCAGGTTCCCGCCACAACTCGAGAAAAACCATGAGACTTCCCCCTCGCCGCGAGATGAGGCCCGATTCCCCTGCACTGCGTGCAGAGCAATTCCGTGTTGCACATCACACATGAAAGGAGCCTTGATTTCCTTCAGGGCACTCCAGAGAAACCCCAAGAACACTGTTTCAAGGGTAGAGGGATCCTGAGGTCACTGTAGCAACACGAAAGAGCTCCGTGGACCAAAAATCAACTCGAGATGAGAGGTTAGTCCCTGGCTTCGACTCCAGAGGAATACCACCTTACCACAAGCACCTCAAGAGGAGGCTTCTCTCAGCTCTAGGTGTGTGAGAGGGAACCTGAGTTTGCGGCCTCAAGTGGAATGGACACCGCGATGCCCTGACTCGAAATAAGGCTGGATATCCCTGCAGTGACTGGAATGCAGGCTCGTGTTCCATCTCCCAAGACGAAAGGGTTTCTGAATCCGCTGTGGAGACCACAGAGAAAGACCTAGTTCCCCACCTCATCGCGACAGGAGGCCTCAAATCCTTTGAAAACTCCAGAGGTATGCGGAGATCAGTGCCTCCAAAGGAGACGATGCCTGACTCCTCGTGAAACTTGATAGGAGACCCAGGATTCCTGTGGCACGTGGAAAGGGACCCTTGGTCTCCCGTCTCAGCTGGAGAGGCGTCCCAATTGCCCTGCAAAGCCTCGAGGAGAATCCCGAGTTGTCCCTCGCAATTAGGCAGGAGTCCTGACGTCGCTGAACACACACGTGTGTGGAAGGGCCATCCCCGTCGTAACTCGAGAATATACCCCAGGTTCCTGCCGCAACTTGAGAAAACCTTGAGACTTCCCCCTCGCCTCAAAATGAGGCCCGATTCCCCTGCACTGCGTGCAGAGCAATTCCGTCTTGCACATCACACAGGAAAGGAGCCTTGATTTCCTTGATGGCACTCCAGAGAAACCCCAAGAACACTGTTTCAAGGCTAGAGGGATCCTGAGGTCACTGTAGCAACATGAAAGAGCTCCGTGGACACAGAATCAACACGAGATGAGAGGTTAGTCCTTGGCTTCGACTCCTGAGGAATGCCACCTTACCACAAGAACCTCAAGAGGAGGCTTCTCTCAGCTCTAGGTATGTGAGAGGGACCCTGAGTTTGCGGCCTCAAGTGGAATGGACACCGCGATGCCCTGACTCGAAATAAGGCCGGATATCCCTGCAGTGACTTCAATGCAGGCTCGTCTTGCATCTCCCAAGAAGAAAGGATGTCTGAATCCCCTGTGGAGACCACAGAGAAAGACCTAGTTTCCCACCTCATCGCGACCGGAGGCCTCACATCCTTTGAAAACTTCAGAGGTACGCGGAGATCAGTGCCTCCAAAGGAGACGATGCCTGACTCCTCGTGAAACTTGATAGGAGTCCCAGGATTCTTGTGGCACGTGGAAAGGGACCCTTGGTCTCCCGCCTCAGCTGGAGAGGCGTTCCAATTGCCGTGCCAAGCCTCGAGGAGAATCCCGAGTTGTGTCTCGCAACTAGGCAGGCGTCCTGACGTGGCTGAACAAACACGTGGGTGGAAGGGCCATCCCCGTCGTAACTCGAGAATATACCCCAGGTTCCCGCTGCAACTCGAGAAAAACCATGAGACTTCCCCCTCGATGCGAGATGAGGCCCGATTCCCCTGTACTGCGTGCAGAGCAATTCCGTCTTGCACATCACACATGAAAGGAGCCTTGATTTCCTTCATGGCACTCCAGAGAAACCCCAAGAACACTGTTTCAAGGATAGAGGGATCCTGAGGTCACTGTAGCAACACGAAAGAACTCTGTGGACCAAAAATCAACTCGAAAAGAGAGGTTAGTCCCTGGATTCGTCTCCAGAGGAATACCACCTTACCACAAGCACCTCAAGAGGAGGCTTCTCTCAGCTCTGGGTATGTGAGAGGGACCCTGAGTTTGCGGCCTCAAGTGGAATGGACACCGCGATGCCCTGACTCGAAATAAGGCCGGATATCCCTGCAGTGACTTCAATGCAGGCTCGTCTTGCATCTCCCAGGACGAAAGGATGTCTGAATCCCCTGTGGAAAGCACAGAGAAAGACTTAGTTTCCCACCTCATCGCGACCGATAGCCTCACATCCTTTGAAAACTCCAGAGGTACGCGGAGATCAGTGCCTCCAAAGGAGACGATGCCTGACTCCTCGTGAAACTTGATAGGAGTCCCAGGATTCCTGTGGCACTTGGAAAGGGACACTTGGTCTCCCGCCTCAGCTGGAGAGGCGTCCCAATTGCCCTGCCAAGCCTCGAGGAGAATCCAGAGTTGTCCCTCGCGACTAGGCAGGAGTCCTGACGTCGCTGAAGAAACACGTGGGTGTAAGGGCCATCCCCGTCGTAACTCGAGAATATACCCCAGGTTCCCGCCGCAACTCGAGAAAAACCATGAGACTTCCCCCTCGCCGCGAGATGAGGCCCGATTCCCCTGCACTGCGTGCAGAGCAATTCCGTGTTGCACATCACACATGAAAGGAGCCTTGATTTCCTTGATGGCACTCCAGAGAAACCCCAAGAACACTGTTTCAAGGCTAGAGGGATACTGAGGTCACTGTAGCAACACGAAAGAGCTCCGTGGACCAAAAATCAACTCGAGATGAGAGGTTAGTCCCTGGCTTCGACTCCTGAGGAATACAACCTTACCACACGCACCTCAAGAGGAGGCTTCTCTCAGCTCTAGGTATGTGAGAGGGACCCTGAGTTTGCGGCCTCAAGTGGAATGGACACCGCGATGCCCTGACGCGAAATAAGGCTGGATATCCCTGCAGTGACTTGAATGCAGGCTCGTCTTGCATCTCCCAAGATGAAAGGATGTCTGAATCCCCTGTGGAGACCACAGAGAAAGACCTAGTTCCCCACCTCATCGCGACCGGAGGCCTCACATCCTTTGAAAACTCCAGAGGTACGCGGAGATCAGTGCCTCCAAAGGAGACGATGCCTGACTCCTCGTGAAACTTGATAGGAGTCCCAGGATTCCTGTGGCACGTGGAAAGGGACCCTTAGTCTCCCGCCTCAGCGGGAGAGGCGTCCCAATTGCCTTGCCAAGCCTCGAGGAGAATCCCGAGTTGTGTCTCGCAACTAGGCAAGAGTCCTGACGTGGCTGAACAAACACGTGTGTGGAAGGGCCATCCCCGTCGTAACTCGAGAATATACCCCAGGTTCCCGCCGCAACTCGAGAAAAACCATGAGACTTCCCCCTCGCCGCGAGATGAGGCCCGATTCCCCTGTACTGCGTGCAGAGCAATTCTGTGTTGCACATCACACATGAAAGGAGCCTTGATTTCCTTCATGGCACTCCAGAGAAACCCCAAGAACACTGTTTCAAGGCTAGAGGGATCCTGAGGTCACTGTAGCAACACGAAAGAGCTCCGTGGACCAAAAATCAACTCGAGATGAGAGGTTAGTCCCTGGCTTCGACTCCAGAGGAATACCACCTTACCACAAGCACCTCAAGAGGAGGTTTCTCTCAGCTCTAGGTATGTGAGAGGGACCCTGAGTTTGCGGCCTCAAGTGGAATGGACACCGCGATGCCCTGACTCGAAACAAGGCCGGATATCCCTGCAGTGACTGGAATGCCGGCTCGTCTTGCATCTCCCAAGACGAAAGGGTGTCTGAATCCCCTGTGGAGACCACAGAGAAAGACCTAGTTCCCCACCTCATCGCGACAGGAGGCCTCAAATCCTTTGAAAACTCCAGAGGTATGCGGAGATCAGTGCCTCCAAAGGAGACGATGCCTGACTCCTCGTGAAACTTGATAGGAGACCCAGGATTCCTGTGGCACTTGGAAAGGGACACTTGGTCTCCCGCCTCAGCTGGAGAGGCGTCCCAATTGCCCTGCCAATCCTTGAGGAGAATCCAGAGTTGTCCCTCGCAACTAGGCAGGAGTCCTGACGTCGCTGAAGAAACACGTGGGTGGAAGGGCCATCCCCGTCGTAACTCGAGAATATACCCCAGGTTCCCGCCGCAACTCGAGAAAAACCATGAGACTTCCCCCTCGCCGCGAGATGAGGCCCGATTCCCCTGCACTGCGTGCAGAGCAATTCCGTGTTGCACATCACACATGAAAGGAGTCTTGATTTCCTTGATGGCACTCCAGAGAAACCCCAAGAACACTGTTTCAAGGCTAGAGGGATCCTGAGGTCACTGTAGCAACACGAAAGAGCTCCGTGGACCAAAAATCAACTCGAGATGAGAGGTTAGTCCCTGGCTTCGACTCCAGAGGAATACCACCTTACCACAAGCACCTCAAGAGGAGGCTTCTCTCAGCTCTAGGTATGTGAGAGGGACCCTGAGTTTGCGGCCTCAAATGGAATGGACACCGCGATGCCCTGACTCGAAATAAGGCCGGATATCCCTGCAGTGACTGGAATGCAGCCTCGTCTTGCATCTCCCAAGACGAAAGGGTGTCTGAATCCCCAGTGGAGACCACAGAGAAAGACC
The DNA here is from genome assembly GCF_910594005.1 of Cervus elaphus. Classification (NCBI taxonomy): domain Eukaryota; kingdom Metazoa; phylum Chordata; class Mammalia; order Artiodactyla; family Cervidae; genus Cervus; species Cervus elaphus. The sequence continues at coordinate 5,511,875 of NC_057834.1, read as the reverse complement.
TAGTTCCCCACCTCATCGCGACAGGAGGCCTCAAATCCTTTGAAAACTCCAGAGGTACGCGGAGATCAGTGCCTCCAAAGGAGACGATGCCTGACTCCTCGTGAAACTTGATAGGAGACCCAGGATTCCTGTGGCACGTGGAAAGGGACCCTTGGTCTCCCGCCTCAGCTGGAGAGGCGTCCCAATTGCCCTGCAAAGCCTCGAGGAGAATCCCGAGTTGTCCCTCGCAACTAGGCAGGAGTCCTGACGTCGCTGAACACACACGTGTGTGGAAGTGCCATCCCCGTCGTAACTCGAGAATATACCCCAGGTTCCCGCCGCAACTCGAGAAAAACCATGAGACTTCCCCCTCGCCGCGAGATGAGGCCCGATTCCCCTGAACTGCATGCAGAGCAATTCCGTGTTGCACATCACACATGAAAGGAGCCTTGATTTCCTTCATGGCACTCCAGAGAATCCCCAAGAACACTGTTTCAAGGATAGAGGGATCCTGAGGTCACTGTAGCAACAAGAAAGAGCTCCGTGGACCAAGAATCAACACGAGATGAGAGGTTAGTCCCTGGCTTCGACTCCAGAGGAATACCACCTTACCACAAGCACCTCAAGAGGAGGCTTCTCTCAGCTCTAGGTATGTGAGAGGGACCCTGAGTTTGCGGCCTCAAGTGGAATGGACACCGCGATGCCCTGACTCGAAATAAGGCCGGATATCCCTGCAGTGACTGGAATGCAGGCTCGTCTTGCATCTCCCAAGACGAAAGGGTGTCTGAATCCCCTGTGGAGACCACAGAGAAACACCTAGTTCCCCACCTCATCGCGACAGGAGGCCTCAAATCCTTTGAAAACTCCAGAGGTATGCGGAGATCAGTGCCTCCAAAGGAGACGATGCCTGACTCCTCGTGAAACTTGATAGGAGACCCAGGATTCCTGTGGCACGTGGAAAGGGACCCTTGGTCTCCCGTCTCAGCTGGAGAGGCGTCCGAATTGCCCTGCAAAGCCTCGAGGAGAATCCCGAGTTGTCCCTCGCAACTAGGCAGGAGTCCTGACATGGCTGAACACACACGTGTGTGGAAGGGCCATCCCCGTCATAACTCGAGAATATACCCCAGGTTCCCGCCGCAACTCGAGAAAAACCATGAGACGTCCCCATCGCCGCAAAATGAGGCCCGATTCCCCTGCACTGCGTGCAGAGCAATTCCGTCTTGCACATCACACATGAAAGGAGCCTTGATTTCCTTGATGGCACTCCAGAGAAACCCCAAGAACACTGTTTCAAGGCTAGAGGGATCCTGAGGTCACTGTAGCAACACGAAAGAGCTCCGTGGACCAAGAATCAACACGAGATGAGAGGTTAGTCCCTGGCTTCGACTCCTGAGGAATACCACCTTACCACAAGCACCTCAAGAGGAGCCTTCTCTAAGCTCCAGGTATGTGAGAGTGACCCTGAGTTTGCGGCCTCAAGTGGAATGGACACCGCGATGCCCTGACTCGAAATAAGGCCTGATATCCCTGCAGTGACTGGAATGCAGGCTCGTCTTGCATCTCCCAAGAAGAAAGGATGTCTGAATCCCCTGTGGAAAGCACAGAGAAAGACCTAGTTCCCCACCTCATCGCGACCGATAGCCTCACATCCTTTGAAAACTCCAGAGGTACGCGGAGATCAGTGCCTCCAAAGGAAACGATGCCTGACTCCTCGTGAAACTTGATAGGAGTCCCAGGATTCCTGTGGCACTTGGAAAGGGACACTTGGTCTCCCGCCTCAGCTGGAAAGGCGTCCCAATTGCCCTGCCAAGCCTCGAGGAGAATCCAGAGTTGTCCCTCGCAACTAGGCAGGAGTCCTGACGTCGCTGAAGAAACACGTGGGTGGAAGGGCCATCCCCGTCGTAACTCGAGAATATACCCCAGGTTCCCGCCGCAACTCGAGAAAAACCATGAGACTTCCCCCTCGCCGCGAGATGAGGCCCGATTCCCCTGCACTGCGTGCAGAGCAATTCCGTGTTGCACATCACACATGAAAGGAGCCTTGATTTCCTTGATGGCACTCCAGAGAAACCCCAAGAACACTGTTTCAAGGCTAGAGGGATCCTGAGGTCACTGTAGCAACACGAAAGAACTCTGTGGACCAAAAATCAACTCGAAAAGAGAGGTTTGTCCCTGGCTTCGACTCCAGAGGAATACCACCTTACTACAAGCACCTCAAGAGGAGGCTTCTCTCAGCTCTAGGTATGTGAGAGGGACCCTGAGTTTGCGGCCTCAAGTGGAATGGACACCGCGATGCCCTGACGCGAAATAAGGCTGGATATCCCTGCAGTGACTTGAATGCAGGCTCGTCTTGCATCTCCCAAGATGAAAGGATGTCTGAATCCCTGTGGAGACCACAGAGAAAGACTTAGTTCCCCACCTCATCGCGACCGGAGGCCTCACATCCTTTGAAAACTCCAGAGGTACGCGGAGATCAGTGCCTCCAAAGGAGACGATGCCTGACTCCTCGTGAAACTTGATAGGAGTCCCAGGATTCCTGTGGCACGTGGAAAGGGACCCTTGGTCTCCCGCCTCAGCTGGAGAGGCGTCCCAATTGCCTTGCCAAGCCTCGAGGAGAATTCGGAGCTGTGTCTCGCAACTAGGCAAGAGTCCTGACGTGGCTGAACAAACACGTGGGTGGAAGGGCCATTCCCGTCGTAACTCGAGAATATACCCCAGGTTCCCGCCGCAACTCGAGAAAAACCATGAGACTTCCCCCTCGCCGCGAGATGAGGCCCGATTCCCCTGCACTGCGTGCAGAGCAATTCTGTGTTGCACATCACACATGAAAGGAGCCTTGATTTCCTTCATGGCACTCCAGAGAAACCCCAAGAACACTGTTTCAAGGCTAGAGGGATCCTGAGGTCACTGTAGCAACACGAAAGAGCTCCGTGGACCAAAAATCAACTCGAGATGAGAGGTTAGTCCCTGGCTTCGACTCCAGAGGAATACCACCTTACCACAAGCACCTCAAGAGGAGGCTTCTCTCAGCTCTAGGTATGTGAGAGGGACCCTGAGTTTGCGGCCTCAAGTGGAATGGACACCGCGATGCCCTGACTCGAAATAAGGCCGGATATCCCTGCAGTGACTTGAATGCAGGCTCGTCTTGCATCTCCCAAGACGAAAGGGTGTCTGAATCCCCTGTGGAGACCACAGAGAAAGACCTAGTTCCCCACCTCATCGCGACAGGAGGCCTCAAATCCTTTGAAAACTCCAGAGGTATGCGGAGATCAGTGCCTCCAAAGGAGACGATGCCTGACTCCTCGTGAAACTTGATAGGAGACCCAGGATTCCTGTGGCACGTGGAAAGGGACACTTGGTCTCCCGCCTCAGCTGGAGAGGCGTCCCAATTGCCCTGCAAAGCCTCGAGGAGAATCCCGAGTTGTCCCTCGCAACTAGGCAGGAGTCCTGACATGGCTGAACACACACGTGTGTGGAAGGGCCATCCCCGTCGTAACTCAAGAATATACCCCAGGTTCCCGCCGCAACTCGAGAAAAACCATGAGACTTCCCCCTCGCAGCAAAATGAGGCCCGATTCCCCTGTACTGCGTGCAGAGCAATTCCGTGTTGCACATCACACATGAAAGGAGCCTTGATTTCCTTGAAGGCACTCCAGAGAAACCATAAGAACACTGTTTCAAGGCTAGAGGGATCCTGAGGTCACTGTAGCAACACGAAAGAGCTCCGTGGACCAAGAATCAACACGAGATGAGAGGTTAGTCCCTGGCTTCGACTCCTGAGGAAAACCACCTTACCACAAGCACCTCAAGAGGAGGCTTCTCTCAGCTCTAGGTGTGTGAGAGGGACCCTGAGTTTGCGGCCTCAAGTGGAATGGACGCCGCGATGCCCTGACTCGAAATAAGGCCGGATATCCCTGCAGTGACTTGAATGCAGGCTCGTCTTGCATCTCCCAAGAAGAAAGGATGTCTGAATCCCCTGTGGAGACCTCAGAGAAAGACCTAGTTCCCCACCTCATCGTGACCGGAGGCCTCACATCCTTTGAAAAGTCGAGAGGTACGCGGAGATCAGTGCCTCCAAAGGAGACGATGCCTGACTCCTCGTGAAACTTGATAGGAGTCCCAGGATTCTTGTGGCACGTGGAAAGGGAGCCTTGGTCTCCCGCCTCAGCTGGAGAGGCGTTCCAATTGCCCTGCCAAGCCTCGAGGAGAATCCCGAGTTGTCCCTCGCAACTAGGCAGGAGTCCTGACGTGGCTGAACAAACACGTGGGTGGAAGGGCCATCCCCGTCGTAACTCGAGAATATACCCCAGGTTCCCGCCGCAACTCGAGAAAAACCATGAGACTTCCCCCTCGCCGCGAGATGAGGCCCGATTCCCCTGTACTTCGTGCAGAGCAATTCCGTCTTGCACATCACACATGAAAGGAGCCTTGATTTCCTTGATGGCACTCCAGAGAAAGCCCAAGAACACTGTTTCAAGGATAGAGGGATCCTGAGGTCACTGTAGCAACACGAAAGAACTCTGTGGACCAAAAATCAACTTGAAAAGAGAGGTTAGTCCCTGGATTCGTCTCCAGAGGAATACCACCTTACCACAAGCACCTCAAGAGGAGGCTTCTCTCAGCTCTAGGTATGTGAGAGGGACCCTGAGTTTGCGGCCTCAAGTGGAATGGACACTGCGATGCCCTGACTCGAAATAAGGCCGGATATCCCTGCAGTGACTTCAATGCAGGCTCGTCTTGCATCTCCCAAGAAGAAAGGATGTCTGAATCCCCTGTGGAAAGCACAGAGAAAGACTTAGTTCCCCACCTCATCGCGACCGATAGCCTCACATCCTTTGAAAACTCCAGAGGTACGCGGAGATCAGTGCCTCCAAAGGAGACGATGCCTGACTCCTCGTGAAACTTGATAGGAGTCCCAGGATTCCTGTGGCACTTGGAAAGGGACACTTGGTCTCGCGCCTCAGCTGGAGAGGCGTCCCAATTGCCCTGCCAAGCCTCGAGGAGAATCCAGAGTTGTCCCTCGCAACTAGGCAGGAGTCCTGACGTCGCTGAAGAAACACGTGGGTGGAAGGGCCATCCCCGTCGTAACTCGAGAATATACCCCAGGTTCCCGCCGCAACTCGAGAAAAACCAGGAGACTTCCCCCTCGCCGCGAGATGAGGCCCGATTCCCCTGCACTGCGTGCAGAGCAATTCAGTGTTGCACATCACACATGAAAGGAGCCTTGATTTCCTTGATGGCACTCCAGAGAAACCCCAAGAACACTGTTTCAAGGCGAGAGGGATCCTGAGGTCACTGTAGCAACACGAAAGAGCTCCGTGGGCCAAAAATCAACTCGAGATGAGAGGTTAGTCCCTGGCTTCGACTCCAGAGGAATACCACCTTACCACAAGCACCTCAAGAGGAGGCTTATCTCAGCTCTAGGTATGTGAGAGGGACCCTGAGTTTGCGGCCTCAAGTGGAATGGACACCGCGATGCCCTGACTCGAAATAAGGCCGGATATCCCTGCAGTGACTGGAATGCAGGCTCGTCTTGCATCTCCCAAGACGAAAGGGTGTCTGAATCCCCTGTGGAGACCACAGAGAAAGACCTAGTTCCCCACCTCATCGCGACAGGAGGCCTCAAATCCTTTGAAAACTCCACAGGTATGCGGAGATCAGTGCCTCCAAAGGAGACGATGCCTGACTCCTCGTGAAACTTGATAGGAGTCCCAGGATTCCTGTGTCACGTGGAAAGGGACCCTTGGTCTCCCGTCTCAGTTGGAGAGGCGTCCCAATTGCCCTGCAAAGCCTCGAGGAGAATCCCGAGTTGTCCCTCGCAACTAGGCAAGAGTCCTGACATGGCTGAACACACACGTGGGTGGAAGGGCCATCCCCGTCGTAACTCGAGAATATACCCCAGGTTCCCGCCGCAACTCGAGAAAAACCATGAGACTTCCCCCTCGACGCGAGATGAGGCCCGATTCCCCTGCACTGCGTGCAGAGCAATTCCGTCTTGCACATCACACATGAAAGGAGCCTTGATTTCCTTGATGGCACTCCAGAGAATCCCCAAGAACACTGTTTCAAGGCTAGAGGGATCCTGAGGTCACTGTAGCAACACGAAAGAGCTCCGTGGACCAAGAATCAACACGAGATGAGAGGTTAGTCCCTGACTTCGACTCCTGAGGAATACCACCTTACCACAAGCACCTCAAGAGGAGGCTTCTCTCAGCTCTAGGTATGTGAGAGGGATCCTGAGTTTGCGGCCTCAAGTGGAATGGACACCGCGATGCCCTGACTCGAAATAAGGCCGGATATCCCTGCAGTGACTTGAATGCAGGCTCGTCTTGCATCTCCCAAGAAGAAAGGATGTCTGAATCCCCTGTGGAGACCACAGAGAAACACCTAGTTCCCCACCTCATCGCGACCGGTGGCCTCACATCCTTTGAAAACTCCAGAGGTACGCGGAGATCAGTGCCTCCAAAGGAGACGATGCCTGACTCCTCGTGAAATTTGATAGGAGTCCCAGGATTCTTGTGGCACGTGGAAAGGGACCCTTTGTCTCCCGCCTCAGCTGGAGAGGCGTCCCAATTGCCCTGCCAAGCCTCGAGGAGAATCCCGAGTTGTCCCTCGCAACTAGGCAGGAGTCCTGACGTGGCTGAACAAACACGTGGGTGGAAGGGCCATCCCCGTCGTAACTCGAGAATATACCGAGGTTCCCGCCGCAACTCGACAAAAACCATGAGACTTCCCCCCCGATGCGAGATGAGGCCCGATTCCCCTGTACTGCGTGCAGAGCAATTCCGTCTTGCACATCACACATGAAAGGAGCCTTGATTTCCTTGATGGCACTCCAGAGAAACCCCAAGAACACTGTTTCAAGGATAGAGGGATCCTGAGGTCACTGTAGCAACACGAAAGAACACTGTGGACCAAAAATCAACTCGAAAAGAGAGGTTAGTCCCTGGATTCGACTCCAGAGGAATACCACCTTACCACAAGCACCTCAAGAGGAGGCTTCTCTCAGCTCTAGGTATGTGAGAGGGACCCTGAGTTTGCGGCCTCAAGTGGAATGGACACCGCGATGCCCTGACTCGATATAAGGCCGGATATCCCTGCAGTGACTTCAATGCAGGCTCGTCTTGCATCTCCCAGGACGAAAGGATGTCTGAATCCCCTGTGGAAAGCACAGAGAAAGACTTAGTTCCCCAGCTCATCGCGACCGATAGCCTCACATCCTTTGAAAACTCCAGAGGTACGCGGAGATCAGTGCCTCCAAAGGAGACGATGCCTGACTCCTCGTGAAACTTGATAGGAGTCCCAGGATTCCTGTGGCACTTGGAAAGGGACACTTGGTCTCCCGCCTCAGCTGGAGAGGCATCCCAATTGCCCTGCCAAGCCTCGAGGAGAATCCAGAGTTGTCCCTCGCAACTAGGCAGGAGTCCTGACGTCGCTGAAGAAACACGTGGGTGGAAGGGCCATCCCCGTCGTAACTCGAGAATATACCCCAGGTTCCCGCCGCAACTCGAGAAAAACCATGAGACTTCCCCTCGCCGCGAGATGAGGCCCGATTCCCCTGCACTGCGTGCAGAGAAATTCCGTGTTGCACATCACACATGAAAGGAGCCTTGATTTCCTTGATGGCACTCCAGAGAAACCCCAAGAACACTGTTTCAAGGCTAGAGGGATCCTGAGGTCACTGTAGCAACATGAAAGAGCTCCGTGGACCAAGAATCAACACGAGATGAGAGGTTAGTCCCTGGCTTCGACTCCTGAGGAATACCACCTTACCACAAGCACCTCAAGAGGAGGCTTCTCTCAGCTCTAGGTATGTGAGAGGAACCCTGAGTTTGCGGCCTCAAGTGGAATGGACGCCGCGATGCCCTGACTCGAAATAAGGCCGGATATCCCTGCAGTGACTTGAATGCAGGCTCGTCTTGCATCTCCCAAGAAGAAAGGATGTCTGAATCCCCTGTGGAGACCACAGAGAAAGACCTAGTTCCCCACCTCATCGTGACCGGAGGCCTCACATCCTTTTAAAACTCCAGAGGTACGCGGAGATCAGTGCCTCCAAAGGAGACGATGCCTGACTCCTCGTGAAACTTGATAGCAGTCCCAGGATTCTTGTGGCACGTGGAAAGGGACACTTGGTCTCCCGCCTCAGCTGGAGAGGCGTTCCAATTACCCTGCCAAGCCTCGAGGAGAATCCCGAGTTGTCCCTCGCAACTAGGCAGGAGTCCTGACGTGGCTGAACAAACACGTGGGTGGAAGGACCATCCCCGTCGTAACTCGAGAATATACCCCAGGTTCCCGCCGCAACTCGAGAAAAACCATGAGACTTCCCCCTCGCCGCGAGATGAGGCCCGATTCCCCTGTACTGCGTGCAGAGCAATTCCGTGTTGCACATCACACATGAAAGGAGCCTTGATTTCCTTGATGGCACTCCAGAGAAACCCCAAGAACATTGTTTCAAGGATAGAGGGATCCTGAGGTCACTGTAGCAACACGAAAGAACTCTGTGGACCAAAAATCAACTCGAAAAGAGAGGTTAGTCCCTGGATTCGTCTCCAGAGGAATACCACCTTACCACAAGCACCTCAAGAGGAGGCTTCTCTCAGCTCTAGGTATGTGAGAGGGACCCTGAGTTTGCAGCCTCAAGTGGAATGGACACTGCGATGCCCTGACTCGAAATAAGGCCGGATATCCCTGCAGTGACTTCAATGCAGGCTCGTCTTGCATCTCCCAAGAAGAAAGGATGTCTGAATCCCCTGTGGAAAGCACAGAGAAAGACTTAGTTCCCCACCTCATCGCGACCGATAGCCTCACATCCTTTGAAAACTCCAGAGGTACGCGGAGATCAGTGCCTCCAAAGGAGACGATGCCTGACTCCTCGTGAAACTTGATAGGAGTCCCAGGATTCCTGTGGCACTTGGAAAGGGACACTTGGTCTCGCGCCTCAGCTGGAGAGGCGTCCCAATTGCCCTGCCAAGCCTCGAGGAGAATCCAGAATTGTCCCTCGCAACTAGGCAGGAGTCCTGACGTCGCTGAAGAAACACGTGGGTGAAAGGGCCATCCCCGTCGTAACTCGAGAATATACCCCAGGTTCCCGCCGCAACTCGAGAAAAACCATGAGACTTTCCCCTCGCCGCGAGATGAGGCCCGATTCCCCTGCACTGCGTGCAGAGCAATTCAGTGTTGCACATCACACATGAAAGGAGCCTTGATTTCCTTGATGGCACTCCAGAGAAACCCCAAGAACACTGTTTCAAGGCGAGAGGGATCCTGAGGTCACTGTAGCAACACGAAAGAGCTCCGTGGGCCAAAAATCAACTCGAGATGAGAGGTTAGTCCCTGGCTTCGACTCCAGAGGAATACCACCTTACCACAAGCACCTCAAGAGGAGGCTTCTCTCAGCTCTAGGTATGTGAGAGGGACCCTGAGTTTGCGGCCTCAAGTGGAATGGACACCGCGATGCCCTGACTCGAAATAAGGCCGGATATCCCTGCAGTGACTTCAATGCAGGCTCGTCTTGCATCTCCCAAGACGAAAGGGTGTCTGAATCCCCTGTGGAGAAAACAAAGAAAGACCTAGTTCCCCACCTCATCGCGACAGGAGGCCTCAAATCCTTTGAAAACTCCAGAGGTATGCGGAGATCAGTGCCTCCAAAGGAGACGATGCCTGACTCCTCGTGAAACTTGATAGGAGACCCAGGATTCCTGTGGCACGTGGAAAGGGACCCTTGGTCTCCCGTCTCAGCTGGAGAGGCGTCCCAATTGCCCTGCAAAGCCTCGAGGAGAATCCCGAGTTGTCCCTCGCAACTAGGCAGGAGTCCTGACGTCGCTGAAGAAACACGTGGGTGGAAGGGCCATCCCCGTCGTAACTCGTGAATATACCCCAGGTTCCCGCCGCAACTCGAGAAAAACCATGAGACTTCCCCCTCGCCGCGAGATGAGGCCCGATTCCCCTTCACTGCGTGCAGAGCAATTCCGTGTTGCACATCACACATGAAAGGAGCCTTGATTTCCTTGATGGCACTCCAGAGAAACCCCAAGAACACTGTTTCAAGGCTAGAGGGATCCTGAGGTCACTGTAGCAACACGAAAGAGCTCCGTGGACCAAAAATCAACTCGAGATGAGAGGTTAGTCCCTGGCTTCGACTCCAGAGGAATACCACCTTACCACAAGCACCTCAAGAGGAGGCTTCTCTCAGCTCTAGGTATGTGAGAGGGACCCTGAGTTTGCGGCCTCAAGTGGAATGGACACCGCGATGCCCTGATGTGAAATAAGGCTGGATATCCCTGCAGTGACTTGAAGGCAGGCTCGTCTTGCATCTCCCAAGATGAAAGGATGTCTGAATCCCCTGTGGAGACCACAGAGAAAGACCTAGTTCCCCACCTCATCGCGACCGGAGGCCTCACATCCTTTGAAATCTCCAGAGGTACGTGGAGATCAGTGCCTCCAAAGGAGACGATGCCTGACTCCTCCTGAAACTTGATAGGAGTCCCAGGATTCCTGTGGCACGTGGAAAGGGACCCTTGGTCTCCCGCCTCAGCTGGAGAGGCGTCCCAATTGCCTTGCCAAGCCTCGAGGAGAATCCCGAGTTGTGTCTCGCAACTAGGCAAGAGTCCTGATGTGGCTGAACAAACACGTGTGTGGAAGGGCCATCCCCGTCGTAACTCGAGAATATACCCCAGGTTCCCGTCGCAACTCGAGAAAAACCATGAGACTTCCCCCTCGCCGCGAGATGAGGCCCGATTCCCCTGCACTGCGTGCAGAGCAATTCTGTGTTGCACATCACACATGAAAGGAGCCTTGATTTCCTTCATGGCACTCCAGAGAAACCCCAAGAACACTGTTTCAAGGCTAGAGGGATCCTGAGGTCACTGTAGCAACACGAAAGAGCTCTGTGGACCAAAAATCAACTCGAGATGAGAGGTTAGTCCAAGGCTTCGACTCCAGAGGAATACCACCTTACCACAAGCACCTCAAGAGGAGGCTTCTCTCAGCTCTAGGTATGTGAGAGGGACCCTGAGTTTGTGGCCTCAAGTGGAATGGACACCGTGATGCCCTGACTCGAAAAAAGGCCGGATATCCCTGCAGTGACTGGAATGCAGGCTCGTCTTGCATCTCCCAAGACGAAAGGGTGTCTGAATCCCCTGTGGAGACCACAGAGAAAGACCTAGTTCCCCACCTCATCGCGACAGGAGGCCTCAAATCCTTTGAAAACTCCAGAGGTATGCGGAGATCAGTGCCTCCAAAGGAGACGATGCCTGACTCCTCGTGAAACTTGATAGGAGACCCAGGATTCCTGTGGCACGTGGAAAGGGACACTTGGTCTCCCGTCTCAGCTGGAGAGGCGTCCCAATTGCCCTGCAAAGCCTCGAGGAGAATCCCGAGTTGTCCCTCGCAGCTAGGCAGGAGTCCTGACGTGGCTGAAGAAACACGTGTGTGGAAGGGCCATCCCCGTCGTAACTCGAGAATATACCCCAGGTTCCCGCCGAAACTCGAGAAAAACCATGAGACTTCCCCCTCGCCGCGAGATGAGGCCCGATTCCCCTGCACTGCGTGCAGAGCAATTCCGTGTTGCACATCACACATGAAAGGAGCCTTGATTTCCTTGATGGCACTCCAGAGAAACCCCAAGAACACTGTTTCAAGGCTAGAGGGATCCTGAGGTCACTGTAGCAACACGAAAGAGCTCCGTGGACCAAGAATCAACACGAGATGAGAGGTTAGTTCCTGGCTTCGACTCCTGAGGAATACCACCTTACCACAAGCACCTCAAGAGGAGGCTTCTCTCAGCTCTAGGTATGTGAGAGGGACCCTGAGGTTGCGGCCTCAAGTGGAATGGACACCGCGATGCCCTGACTCGAAATAAGGCCGGATATCCCTGCAGTGACTTGAATGCAGGCTCGTCTTGCATCTCCCAAGACGAAAGGATGTCTGAATCCCCTGTGGAGACCACAGAGAAATACCTAGTTCCCCACCTCATCGCGACCGGAGGCCTCACATCCTTTGAAAACTCCAGAGGTATGCGGAGATCAGTGCCTCCAAATGAGATAATGCCTGAGTCCTCGTGAAACTTGATAGGAGACCCAGGATTCCTGTGGCACGTGGAAAGGGACCCTTGGTCTCCCGTCTCAGCTGGAGAGGCGTCCCAATTGCCCTGCAAAGCCTCGAGGAGAATCACGAGATGTCCCTCGCAACTAGGCAGGAGTCCTGACATGGCTGAACACACACGTGTGTGGAAGAGCCATCCCCGTCGTAACTCGAGAATATACCCCAGGTTCCCGCTTCAACTCGAGAAAAACCATGAGACTTCCCCCTCACCGCGAGATGAGGCCCGATTCCCCTGCACTGCATGCAGAGCAATTCCGTGTTGCACATCACACATGAAAGGAGCCTTGATTTCCTTGATGGCACTCCAGAGAAACCCCAAGAACACTGTTTCAAGGCTAGAGGGATCCTGAGGTCACTGTAGCAACACGAAAGAGCTCCGTGGACCAAGAATCAACACGAGATGAGAGGTTAGTTCCTGGCTTCGACTCCTGAGGAATACCACCTTACCACAAGCACCTCAAGAGGAGGCTTCTCTCAGCTCTAGGTATGTGAGAGGGATCCTGAGTTTGCGGCCTCAAGTGGAATGGACACCGCGATGCCCTGACTCGAAATAAGGCCGGATATCCCTGCAGTGACTTGAATGCAGGCTCGTCTTACATCTCCCAAGAAGAAAGGATGTCTGAATCCCCTGTGGAGACCACAGAGAAAGACCTAGTTCCCCACCTCATCGCGACCGCAGGCCTCACATCCTTTGAAAACTACAGAGGTACGCGGAAATCAGTGCCTCCAAAGGAGACGATGCCTGACTCCTCGTGAAACTTGATAGGAGTCCCAGGATTCTTGTGGCACGTGGAAAGGGTCCCTTGGTCTCCCGCCTCACCTGGAGAGGCGTTCCAATTGCCCTGCCAAGCCTCGAGGAGAATCCCGAGTTGTCCCTCGCAACTAGGCAGGAGTCCTGACGTCGCTGAAGAAACACGTGGGTGGAAGGGCCATCCCCGTCGTAACTCGAGAATATACCCCAGGTTCCCGCCGCAACTCGAGAAAAGCCATGAGACTTCCCCCTCGCCACGAGATGAGGCCCGATTCCCCTGCACTGCGTGCAGAGCAATTCCGTGTTGCACATCACACATGAAAGGAGCCTTGATTTCCTTCATGGCACTCCAGAGAAACCCCAAGAACACTGTTTCAAGGCTAGAGGGATCCTGAGGTCACTGTAGCAACACGAAAGAGCTCCGTGGACCAAGAATCAACTCGAGATGAGAGGTTAGTCCCTGGCTTCGACTCCTGAGGAATACCACCTTACCACAAGCACCTCAAGAGGAGGCTTCTCTCAGCTCTAGGTATGTGAGAGGGACCCTGAGGTTGCGGCCTCAAGTGGAATGGACACCGCGATGCCCTGATGTGAAATAAGGCTGGATATCCCTGCAGTGACTTGAAGGCAGGCTCGTCTTGCATCTCCCAAGATGAAAGGATGTCTGAATCCCCTGTGGAGACCACAGAGAAAGACCTAGTTCCCCACCTCATCGCGACCGGAGGCCTCACATCCTTTGAAATCTCCAGAGGTACGTGGAGATCAGTGCCTCCAAAGGAGACGATGCCTGACTCCTCCTGAAACTTGATAGGAGTCCCAGGATTCCTGTGGCACGTGGAAAGGGACCCTTGGTCTCCCGCCTCAGCTGGAGAGGCGTCCCAATTGCCTTGCCAAGCCTCGAGGAGAATCCCGAGTTGTGTCTCGCAACTAGGCAAGAGTCCTGATGTGGCTGAACAAACACGTGTGTGGAAGGGCCATCCCCGTCGTAACTCGAGAATATACCCCAGGTTCCCGTCGCAACTCGAGAAAAACCATGAGACTTCCCCCTCGCCGCGAGATGAGGCCCGATTCCCCTGCACTGCGTGCAGAGCAATTCTGTGTTGCACATCACACATGAAAGGAGCCTTGATTTCCTTCATGGCACTCCAGAGAAACCCCAAGAACACTGTTTCAAGGCTAGAGGGATCCTGAGGTCACTGTAGCAACACGAAAGAGCTCTGTGGACCAAAAATCAACTCGAGATGAGAGGTTAGTCCAAGGCTTCGACTCCAGAGGAATACCACCTTACCACAAGCACCTCAAGAGGAGGCTTCTCTCAGCTCTAGGTATGTGAGAGGGACCCTGAGTTTGTGGCCTCAAGTGGAATGGACACCGTGATGCCCTGACTCGAAAAAAGGCCGGATATCCCTGCAGTGACTGGAATGCAGGCTCGTCTTGCATCTCCCAAGACGAAAGGGTGTCTGAATCCCCTGTGGAGACCACAGAGAAAGACCTAGTTCCCCACCTCATCGCGACAGGAGGCCTCAAATCCTTTGAAAACTCCAGAGGTATGCGGAGATCAGTGCCTCCAAAGGAGACGATGCCTGACTCCTCGTGAAACTTGATAGGAGACCCAGGATTCCTGTGGCACGTGGAAAGGGACACTTGGTCTCCCGTCTCAGCTGGAGAGGCGTCCCAATTGCCCTGCAAAGCCTCGAGGAGAATCCCGAGTTGTCCCTCGCAGCTAGGCAGGAGTCCTGACGTGGCTGAAGAAACACGTGTGTGGAAGGGCCATCCCCGTCGTAACTCGAGAATATACCCCAGGTTCCCGCCGCAACTCGAGAAAAACCATGAGACTTCCCCCTCGCCGCGAGATGAGGCCCGATTCCCCTGCACTGCGTGCAGAGCAATTCCGTGTTGCACATCACACATGAAAGGAGCCTTGATTTCCTTGATGGCACTCCAGAGAAACCCCAAGAACACTGTTTCAAGGCTAGAGGGATCCTGAGGTCACTGTAGCAACACGAAAGAGCTCCGTGGACCAAGAATCAACACGAGATGAGAGGTTAGTTCCTGGCTTCGACTCCTGAGGAATACCACCTTACCACAAGCACCTCAAGAGGAGGCTTCTCTCAGCTCTAGGTATGTGAGAGGGACCCTGAGGTTGCGGCCTCAAGTGGAATGGACACCGCGATGCCCTGACTCGAAATAAGGCCGGATATCCCTGCAGTGACTTGAATGCAGGCTCGTCTTGCATCTCCCAAGACGAAAGGATGTCTGAATCCCCTGTGGAGACCACAGAGAAATACCTAGTTCCCCACCTCATCGCGACCGGAGGCCTCACATCCTTTGAAAACTCCAGAGGTATGCGGAGATCAGTGCCTCCAAATGAGATAATGCCTGAGTCCTCGTGAAACTTGATAGGAGACCCAGGATTCCTGTGGCACGTGGAAAGGGACCCTTGGTCTCCCGTCTCAGCTGGAGAGGCGTCCCAATTGCCCTGCAAAGCCTCGAGGAGAATCACGAGATGTCCCTCGCAACTAGGCAGGAGTCCTGACATGGCTGAACACACACGTGTGTGGAAGAGCCATCCCCGTCGTAACTCGAGAATATCCCCCAGGTTCCCGCTTCAACTCGAGAAAAACCATGAGACTTCCCCCTCACCGCGAGATGAGGCCCGATTCCCCTGCACTGCATGCAGAGCAATTCCGTGTTGCACATCACACATGAAAGGAGCCTTGATTTCCTTGATGGCACTCCAGAGAAACCCCAAGAACACTGTTTCAAGGCTAGAGGGATCCTGAGGTCACTGTAGCAACACGAAAGAGCTCCGTGGACCAAGAATCAACACGAGATGAGAGGTTAGTTCCTGGCTTCGACTCCTGAGGAATACCACCTTACCACAAGCACCTCAAGAGGAGGCTTCTCTCAGCTCTAGGTATGTGAGAGGGATCCTGAGTTTGCGGCCTCAAGTGGAATGGACACCGCGATGCCCTGACTCGAAATAAGGCCGGATATCCCTGCAGTGACTTGAATGCAGGCTCGTCTTACATCTCCCAAGAAGAAAGGATGTCTGAATCCCCTGTGGAGACCACAGAGAAAGACCTAGTTCCCCACCTCATCGCGACCGCAGGCCTCACATCCTTTGAAAACTACAGAGGTACGCGGAAATCAGTGCCTCCAAAGGAGACGATGCCTGACTCCTCGTGAAACTTGATAGGAGTCCCAGGATTCTTGTGGCACGTGGAAAGGGTCCCTTGGTCTCCCGCCTCACCTGGAGAGGCGTTCCAATTGCCCTGCCAAGCCTCGAGGAGAATCCCGAGTTGTCCCTCGCAACTAGGCAGGAGTCCTGACGTCGCTGAAGAAACACGTGGGTGGAAGGGCCATCCCCGTCGTAACTCGAGAATATACCCCAGGTTCCCGCCGCAACTCGAGAAAAGCCATGAGACTTCCCCCTCGCCACGAGATGAGGCCCGATTCCCCTGCACTGCGTGCAGAGCAATTCCGTGTTGCACATCACACATGAAAGGAGCCTTGATTTCCTTCATGGCACTCCAGAGAAACCCCAAGAACACTGTTTCAAGGCTAGAGGGATCCTGAGGTCACTGTAGCAACACGAAAGAGCTCCGTGGACCAAGAATCAACTCGAGATGAGAGGTTAGTCCCTGGCTTCGACTCCTGAGGAATACCACCTTACCACAAGCACCTCAAGAGGAGGCTTCTCTCAGCTCTAGGTATGTGAGAGGGACCCTGAGGTTGCGGCCTCAAGTGGAATGGACACCGCGATGCCCTGACTCGAAATAAGGCCGGATATCCCTGCAGTGATTTCAATGCAGGCTCGTCTTGCATCTCCCAGGACGAAAGGATGTCTGAATCCCCTGTGGAAAGCACAGAGAAAGACTTAGTTCCCCACCTCATCGCGACCGATAGCCTCACATCCTTTGAAAACTCCAGAGGTACGCGGAGATCAGTGCCTCCAAAGGAGACGATGCCTGACTCCTCGTGAAACTTGATAGGAGTCCCAGGATTCCTGTGGCACTTGGAAAGGGACCCTTGGTCTCCCGCCTCAGCTGGAGAGGCGTCCCAATTGCCCTGCCAAGCCTCGAGGAGAATCCAGAGTTGTCCCTCACAACTAGGCAGGAGTCCTGACGTCGCTGAAGAAACACGTGTGTGGAAGGGCCATCCCCGTCGTAACTCGAGAATATACCCCAGGTTCCAGCCGCAACTCGAGAAAAACCATGAGACTTCCCCCTCGCCGCGAGATGAGGCCCGATTCCCCTGCACTGCGTGCAGAGCAATTCCGTGTTGCACATCACACATGAAAGGAGCCTTGATTTCCTTGATGGCACTCCAGAGAAACCCCAAGAACACTGTTTCAAGGCTAGAGGGATCCTGAGGTCACTGTAGCAACACGAAAGAGCTCCGTGGACCAAAAATCAACTCGAGATGAGAGGTTAGTCCCTGGCTTCGACTCCAGAGGAATACCACCTTACCACAAGCACCTCAAGAGGAGGCTTCTCTCAGCTCTAGGTATGTGAGAGGGACCCTGACTTTGCGGCCTCAAGTGGAATGGACACCGCGATGCCCTGATGTGAAATAAGGCTGGATATCCCTGCAGTGACTTGAATGCAGGCTCGTCTTGCATCTCCCAAGATGAAAGGATGTCTGAATCCCCTGTGGAGACCACAGAGAAAGACCTAGTTCCCCACCTCATCGCGACAGGAGGCCTCACATCCTTTGAAAACTCCAGAGGTACGCGGAGATCAGTGCCTCCAAAGGAGACGATGCCTGACTCCTCGTGAAACTTGATAGGAGTCCCAGGATTCCTGTGGCACGTGGAAAGGGACCCTTGGTCTCCCGCCTCAGCTGGAGAGGCGTCCCAATTGCCTTGCCAAGCCTCGAGGAGAATCCCGAGTTGTGTCTCGCAACTAGGCAAGAGTCCTGACGTGGCTGAACAAACACGTGTGTGGAAGGGCCATCCCCGTCGTAACTCGAGAATATACCCCAGGTTCCCGCCGCAACTCGAGAAAAACCATGAGACTTCCCCCTCGCCGCGAGATGAGGCCCGATTCCCCTGCACTGCGTGCAGAGCAATTCTGTGTTGCACATCACACATGAAAGGAGCCTTGATTTCCTTCATGGCACTCCAGAGAAAACCCAAGAACACTGTTTCAAGGCTAGAGGGATCCTGAGGTCACTGTAGCAACACGAAAAAGCTCTGTGGACCAAAAATCAACTCGAGATGAGAGGTTAGTCCCTGGCTTCGACTCCAGAGGAATACCACCTTACCACAAGCACCTCAAGAGGAGGCTTCTCTCAGCTCTAGGTATGTGAGAGGGACCATGAGTTTGTGGCCTCAAGTGGAATGGACACCGTGATGCCCTGACTCGAAAAAAGGCCGGATATCCCTGCAGTGACTGGAATGCAGGCTCGTCTTGCATCTCCCAAGATGAAAGGGTGTCTGAATCCCCGGTGGAGACCACAGAGAAAGACCTAGTTCCCCACCTCATCGCGACAGGAGGCCTCAAATCCTTTGAAAACTCCAGAGGTATGCGGAGATCAGTGCCTCCAAAGGAGACGATGCCTGACTCCTCGTGAAACTTGATAGGAGACCCAGGATTCCTGTGGCACGTGGAAAGGGACACTTGGTCTCCCGTCTCAGCTGGAGAGGCGTCCCAATTGCCCTGCAAAGCCTCGAGGAGAATCCCGAGTTGTCCCTCGCAGCTAGGCAGGAGTCCTGACATGGCTGAACACACACGTGTGTGGAAGGGACATCCCCGTCGTAACTCGAGAATATACCCCAGGTTCCCGCCGCAACTCGAGAAAAACCATGAGACTTCCCCCTCGCCGCGAGATGAGGCCCGATTCCCCTGCACTGCGTGCAGAGCAATTCCGTCTTGCACATCACACATGAAAGGAGCCTTGATTTCCTTGATGGCACTCCAGAGAAACCCCAAGAACACTGTTTCAAGGCTAGAGGGATCCTGAGGTCACTGTAGCAACACGAAAGAGCTCCGTGGACCAAGAATCAACACGAGATGAGAGGTTAGTTCCTGGCTTCGACTCCTGAGGAATACCACCTTACCACAAGCACCTCAAGAGGAGGCTTCTCTCAGCTCTAGGTATGTGAGAGGGACCCTGAGTTTGCGGCCTCAAGTGGAATGGACACCGCGATGCCCTGACTCGAAATAAGGCCGGATATCCCTGCAGTGACTTGAATGCAGGATCGTCTTGCATCTCCCAAGACGAAAGGATGTCTGAATCCCCTGTGGAGACCACAGAGAAATACCTAGTTCCCCACCTCATCGCGACCGGAGGCCTCACATCCTTTGAAAACTCCAGAGGAATGCGGAGATCAGTGCCTCCAAAGGAGACGATGCCTGACTCCTCGTGAAACTTGATAGGAGTCCCAGGATTCTTGTGGCACGTGGAAAGGGACGCTGGTCTCCCGCCTCAGGTGGGGAGGCGTTCCAATTGCCCTGCCAAGCCTCGAGGAGAATCCCGAATTGTCCCTCGCAACTAGGCAGGAGTCCTGACGTGGCTGAACAAACACGTGGGTGGAAGGGCCATCCCCGTCGTAACTCGAGAATATACCCCAGGTTCCCGCCGAAACTCGAGTAAAACCATGAGACTTCCCCCTCTCCGCGAGATGAGGCCCGATTCCCCTGTACTGTGTGCAGAGCAATTCCGTCTTGCACATCACACATGAAAGGAGCCTTGATTTCCTTCATGGCACTCCAGAGAAACCCCAAGAACACTGTTTCAAGGATAGAGGGATCCTGAGGTCACTGTAGCAACACGAAAGAACTCTGTGGACCAAAAATCAACTCGAAAAGAGAGGTTAGTCCCTGGATTCGTCTCCAGAGGATTACCACCTTACCACAAGCACCTCAAGAGGAGGCTTCTCTCAGCTCTAGGTATGTGAGAGGGACCCTGAGTTGGCGGCCTCAAGTGGAATGGACACCGCGATGCCCTGACTCGAAATAAGGCCGGATATCCCTGCAGTGACTGGAATGCAGGCTCGTCTTGCATCTCCCAAGAGGAAAGGGTGTCTGAATCCCCTGTGGAGACCACAGAGAAAGACCTAGTTCCCCACCTCATCGCGACAGGAAGCCTCAAATCCTTTAAAAACTCCAGAGGTATGCGGAGATCAGTGCCTCCAAATGAGATAATGCCTGAGTCCTCGTGAAACTTGATAGGAGACCCAGGATTCCTGTGGCACGTGGAAAGGGACCCTTGGTCTCCCGTCTCAGCTGGAGAGGCGTCCCAATTGCCCTGCAAAGCCTCGAGGAGAATCACGAGATGTCCCTCGCAACTAGGCAGGAGTCCTGACATGGATGAACACACACGTGTGTGGAAGAGCCATCCCCGTCGTAACTCGAGAATATACCCCAGGTTCCCGCTGCAACTCGAGAAAAACCATGAGACTTCCCCCTCGCCGCGAGATGAGGCCCGATTCCCCTGCACTGCATGCAGAGCAATTCCGTGTTGCACATCACACATGAAAGGAGCCTTGATTTCCTTGATGGCACTCCAGAGAAACCCCAAGAACACTGTTTCAAGGCTAGAGGGATCCTGAGGTCACTGTAGCAACACGAAAGAGCTCCGTGGGCCAAGAATCAACACGAGATGAGAGGTTAGTCCCTGGCTTCGACTCCTGAAGAATACGACCTTACCACAAGCACCTCAAGAGGAGGCTTCTCTCAGCTCTAGGTATGTGAGAGGGATCCTGAGTTTGCGGCCTCAAGTGGAATGGACACCGCGATGCCCTGACTCGAAATAAGGCCGGATATCCCTGCAGTGACTTGAATGCAGTCTCGTCTTGCATCTCCCAGGACGAAAGGATGTCTGAATCCCCTGTGGAGACCACAGAGAAACACCTAGTTCCACACCTCATCGCGACCGGAGGCCTCACATCCTTTGAAAACTCCAGAGGTACGCGGAGATCAGTGCCTCCAAAGGAGACAATGCCTGACTCCTCGTGAAACTTGATAGGAGTCCCAGGATTCTTGTGGCACGTGGAAAGGGACCCTTGGTCTCCCGCCTCATCTGGAGAGGCGTTCCAATTGCCCTGCCAAGCCTCGAGGAGAATCCCGAGTTGTCCCTCGCAACTAGGCAGGAGTCCTGACGTGGCTGAACAAACACGTGGGTGGAAGGGCCATCCCCGTCGTAACTCGAGAATATACCCCAGGTTCCCGCCGCAACTCGAGAAAAACCATTAGACTTCCCCCTCGATGCGAGATGAGGCCCGATTCCCCTGCACTGCGTGCAGAGCAATTCCGTGTTGCACATCACACATGAAAGGAGCCTTGATTTCCTTGATGGCACTCCAGAGAAACCCCAAGAACTCTGTTTCAAGGCTAGAGGGATCCTGAGGTCACTGTAGCAACACGATAGAGCTCTGTGGACCAAGAATCAACACGAGATGAGAGGTTAGTTCCTGGCTTCGACTCCTGAGGAATACCACCTTACCACAAGCACCTCAAGAGGAGGCTTCTCTCAGCTCTAGGTATGTGACAGGGACCCTGAGTTTGCGGCCTCAAGTGGAATGGGCACCGTGATGCCCTGACTCGAAATAAGGCCGGATATCCCTGCAGTGACTTGAATGCAGGCTCGTCTTGCATCTCCCAAGTAGAAAGGATGTCTGAATCCCTTGTGGAGACCACAGAGAAACACCTAGTTCCCCACCTCATCGTGACCGGAGGCTTCACATCCTTTGAAAACTCCAGAGGTACGCGGAGATCAGTGCCTCCAAAGGAGACGATGCCTGACTCCTCGTGAAACTTGATAGGAGTCCCAGGATTCTTGTGGCACGTGGAAAGGGACCCTTGGTCTCCCGCCTCAGCTGGAGAAGCGTTCCAATTGCCCTGCCAAGCCTCGAGGAGAATCCCGAGTTGTCCCTCGCAACTAGGCAGGAGTCCTGACGTGGCTGAACAAACACGTGGGTGGAAGGGCCATCCCCGTCGTAACTCGAGAATATACCCCTGGTTCCCGCCGCAACTCGAGAAAAACCATGAGACTTCCCCCTCGATGCGAGATGAGGCCCGATTCCCCTGTACTGCGTGCAGAGCAATTCCGTCTTGCACATCACACATGAAAGGAGCCTTGATTTCCTTGATGGCACTCCAGAGAAACCCCAAGAACACTGTTTCAAGGATAGAGGGATCCTGAGGTCACTGTAGCAACACGAAAGAGCTCCGTGGGCCAAAAATCAACTCGAGATGAGAGGTTAGTCCCTGGCTTCGACTCCAGAGGCATACCACCTTACCACAGGCACCTCAAGAGGAGGCTTCTCTCAGCTCTAGGTATGTGAGAGGGACCCTGAGTTTGCGGCCTCAAGTGGAATGGACACCGCGATGCCCTGACTCGAAATAAGGCCGGATATCCCTGCAGTGACTTCAATGCAGGCTCGTCTTGCATCTCCCAGGACGAAAGGATGTCTGAATCCCCTGTGGAAAGCACAGAGAAAGACTTAGTTCCCCACCTCATTGCGACCGATAGCCTCACATCCTTTGAAAACGCCAGAGGTACGCGGAGATCAGTGCCTCCAAAGGAGACGATGCCTGACTCCTCGTGAAATTTGATAGGAGTCCCAGGATTCCTGTGGCACTTGGAAAGGGACACTTGGTCTCCCGCCTCAGCTGGAGAGGCGTCCCAATTGCCCTGCCAAGCCTCGAGGAGAATCCAGAGTTGTCCCTCGCAACTAGGCAGGAGTCCTGACGTCGCTGAAGAAACACGTGGGTGGAAGGGCCATCCCCGTCGTAACTCGAGAATATACCGCAGGTTCCCGCCGCAACTCGAGAAAAACCATGAGACTTCCCCCTCGCCGCGAGATGAGGCCCGATTCCCCTGCACTGCGTGCAGAGCAATTCTGTGTTGCACATCACACATGAAAAGAGCCTTGATTTCCTTCATGGCACTCCAGAGAAACCCCAAGAACACTGTTTCAAGGCTAGAGGGATCCTGAGGTCACTGTAGCAATACGAAAGAGCTCCGTGGACCAAAAATCAACTCGAGATGAGAGGTTAGTCCCTGGCTTCGACTCCAGAGGAATACCACCTTACCACAAGCACCTCAAGAGGAGGCTTCTCTCAGCTCTAGGTATGTGAGAGGGACCCTGAGTTGGCGGCCTCAAGTGGAATGGACACCGCGATGCCCTGACTCGAAATAAGGCCGGATATCCCTGCAGTGACTGGAATGCAGGCTCGTCTTGCATCTCCCAAGACGAAAGGGTGTCTGAATCCCCTGTGGAGACCACAGAGAAAGACCTAGTTCCCCACCTCATCGCGACAGGAGGCCTCAAATCCTTTGAAAACTCCAGAGGTATGCGGAGATCAGTGCCTCCAAAGGAGACGATGCCTGACTCCTCGTGAAACTTGATAGGAGACCCAGGATTCCTGTGGCACGTGGAAAGGGACCCTTGGTCTCCCGTCTCAGCTGCAGAGGCGTCCCAATTGCCCTGCAAAGCCTCGAGGAGAATCCCGAGTTGTCCCTCGCAACTAGACAGGAGTCCTGACGTCGCTGAAGACACACGTGGGTCGAAGGGCCATCCCCGTCGTAACTCGAGAATATACCCCAGGTTCCCGCCGCAACTAGAGAAAAACCATGAGACTTCCCCCTCGCCGCGAGATGAGGCCCGATTCCCCTGCACTGCGTGCAGAGCAATTCTGTGTTGCACATCACACATGAAAGGAGCCTTGATTTCCTTGATGGCACTCCAGAGAAACCCCAAGAACACTGTTTCAAGTCTAGAGGGATCCTGAGGTCACTGTAGCAACACGAAAGAGCTCCGTGGACCAAGAATCAACACGAGATGATAGGTTAGTCCCTGGCTTCGACTCCTGAGGAATACCACCTTACCACAAGCACCTCAAGAGGAGGCTTCTCTCAGCTCTAGGTATGTGAGAGGGACCCTGAGTTTGCGGCCTCAAGTGGAATGGACACCGCGATGCCCTGACTCGAAATAAGGCCGGATATCCCTGCAGTGACTTGAATGCAGGCTCGTCTTGCATCTCCCAAGAAGAAAGGATGTCTGAATCCCCTGTGGAGACCACAGAGAAACACCTAGTTCCCCACCTCATCGCGACCGGAGGCCTCACATACTTTGAAAACTCCAGAGGTACGCGGAGATCAGTGCCTCCAAAGGAGACGATGCCTGACTCCTCGAGAAACTTGATAGGAGTACCATTATTCTTGTGGCACGTGGAAAGGGACCCTTGGTCTCCCGCCTCAGCTGGAGAGGCGTTCCAATTGCCCTGCCAAGCCTCGAGGAGAATACCGAGTTGTCCCTCGCAACTAGGCAGGAGTCCTGACGTGGCTGAACAAACACGTGTGTGGAAGGGCCATCCCCGTCGTAACTCGAGAATATACCCCAGGTTCCCGCCGCAACTCGAGAAAAACCATGAGACTTCCCCCTCGCCGCGAGATGAGGCCCGATTCCCCTGCACTGCGTGCAGAGCAATTCCGTGTTGCACATCACACATGAAAGGAGCCTTGATTTCCTTCATGTCACTCCAGAGAAACCCCAAGAACACTGTTTCAAGGCTAGAGGGATCCTGAGGTCACTGTAGCAACACGAAAGAGCTCCGTGGACCAAGAATCAACACGAGATGAGAGGTTAGTCCCTGGCTTCGACTCCTGAAGAATACGACCTTACCACAAGCACCTCAAGAGGAGGCTTCTCTCAGCTCTAGGTATGTGAGAGGGATCCTGAGTTTGCGGCCTCAAGTGGAATGGACACCGCGATGCCCTGACTCGAAATAAGGCCGGATATCCCTGCAGTGACTTGAATGCAGTCTCGTCTTGCATCTCCCAGGACGAAAGGATGTCTGAATCCCCTGTGGAGACCACAGAGAAACACCTAGTTCCACACCTCATCGCGACCGGAGGCCTCACATTCTTTGAAAACTCCAGAGGTACGCGGAGATCAGTGCCTCCAAAGGAGACAATGCCTGACTCCTCGTGAAACTTGATAGGAGTCCCAGGATTCTTGTGGCACGTGGAAAGGGACCCTTGGTCTCCCGCCTCAGCTGGAGAGGCGTTCCAATTGCCCTGCCAAGCCTCGAGGAGAATCCCGAGTTGTCCCTCGCAACTAGGCAGGAGTCCTGACGTGGCTGAACAAACACGTGGGTGGAAGGGCCATCCCCGTCGTAACTCGAGAATATACCCCAGGTTCCCGCCGCAACTCGAGAAAAACCATTAGACTTCCCCCTCGATGCGAGATGAGGCCCGATTCCCCTGCACTGCATGCAGAGCAATTCCGTGTTGCACATCACACATGAAAGGAGCCTTGATTTCCTTGATGGCACTCCAGAGAAACCCCAAGAACTCTGTTTCAAGGCTAGAGGGATCCTGAGGTCACTGTAGCAACACGAAAGAGCTCTGTGGACCAACAATCAACACGAGATGAGAGGTTAGTCCCTGGCTTCGACTCCTGAGGAATACCACCTTACCAAAAGCACCTCAAGAGGAGGCTTCTCTCAGCTCTAGGTATGTGAGAGGGACACTGAGTTTGCGGCCTCAAGTGGAATGGGCACCGTGATGCCCTGACTCGAAATAAGGCCCGATATCCCTGCAGTGACTTGAATGCAGGCTCGTCTTGCATCTCCCAAGTAGAAAGGATGTCTGAATCCCTTGTGGAGACCACAGAGAAACACCTAGTTCCCCACCTCATCGTGACCGGAGGCCTCACATCCTTTGAAAACTCCAGAGGTACGCGGAGATCAGTGCCTCCAAAGGAGACGATGCCTGACTCCTCGTGAAACTTGATAGGAGTCCCAGGATTCTTGTGGCACGTGGAAAGGGACCCTTGGTCTCCCGCCTCAGCTGGAGAAGCGTTCCAATTGCCCTGCCAAGCCTCGAGGAGAATCCCGAGTTGTCCCTCGCAACTAGGCAGGAGTCCTGACGTGGCTGAACAAACACGTGGGTGGAAGGGCCATCCCCGTCGTAACTCGAGAATATACCCCTGGTTCCCGCCGCAACTCGAGAAAAACCATGAGACTTCCCCCTCGATGCGAGATGAGGCCCGATTCCCCTGTACTGCGTGCAGAGCAATTCCGTCTTGCACATCACACATGAAAGGAGCCTTGATTTCCTTGATGGCACTCCAGAGAAACCCCAAGAACACTGTTTCAAGGATAGAGGGATCCTGAGGTCACTGTAGCAACACGAAAGAGCTCCGTGGGCCAAAAATCAACTCGAGATGAGAGGTTAGTCCCTGGCTTCGACTCCAGAGGCATACCACCTTACCACAGGCACCTCAAGAGGAGGCTTCTCTCAGCTCTAGGTATGTGAGAGGGACCCTGAGTTTGCGGCCTCAAGTGGAATGGACACCGCGATGCCCTGACTCGAAATAAGGCCGGATATCCCTGCAGTGACTTCAATGCAGGCTCGTCTTGCATCTCCCAGGACGAAAGGATGTCTGAATCCCCTGTGGAAAGCACAGAGAAAGACTTAGTTCCCCACCTCATTGCGACCGATAGCCTCACATCCTTTGAAAACGCCAGAGGTACGCGGAGATCAGTGCCTCCAAAGGAGACGATGCCTGACTCCTCGTGAAATTTGATAGGAGTCCCAGGATTCCTGTGGCACTTGGAAAGGGACACTTGGTCTCCCGCCTCAGCTGGAGAGGCGTCCCAATTGCCCTGCCAAGCCTCGAGGAGAATCCAGAGTTGTCCCTCGCAACTAGGCAGGAGTCCTGACGTCGCTGAAGAAACACGTGGGTGGAAGGGCCATCCCCGTCGTAACTCGAGAATATACCCCAGGTTCCCGCCGCAACTCGAGAAAAACCATGAGACTTCCCCCTCGCCGCGAGATGAGGCCCGATTCCCCTGCACTGCGTGCAGAGCAATTCTGTGTTGCACATCACACATGAAAGGAGCCTTGATTTCCTTCATGGCACTCCAGAGAAACCCCAAGAACACTGTTTCAAGGCTAGAGGGATCCTGAGGTCACTGTAGCAATACGAAAGAGCTCCGTGGACCAAAAATCAACTCGAGATGAGAGGTTAGTCCCTGGCTTCGACTCCAGAGGAATACCACCTTACCACAAGCACCTCAAGAGGAGGCTTCTCTCAGCTCTAGGTATGTGAGAGGGACCCTGAGTTGGCGGCCTCAAGTGGAATGGACACCGCGATGCCCTGACTCGAAATAAGGCCGGATATCCCTGCAGTGACTGGAATGCAGGCTCGTCTTGCATCTCCCAAGACGAACGGGTGTCTGAATCCCCTGTGGAGACCACAGAGAAAGACCTAGTTCCCCACCTCATCGCGACAGGAGGCCTCAAATCCTTTGAAAACTCCAGAGGTATGCGGAGATCAGTGCCTCCAAAGGAGACGATGCCTGACTCCTCGTGAAACTTGATAGGAGACCCAGGATTCCTGTGGCACGTGGAAAGGGACCCTTGGTCTCCCGTCTCAGCTGCAGAGGCGTCCCAATTGCCCTGCAAAGCCTCGAGGAGAATCCCGAGTTGTCCCTCGCAACTAGACAGGAGTCCTGACGTCGCTGAAGAAACACGTGGGTCGAAGGGCCATCCCCGTCGTAACTCGAGAATATACCCCAGGTTCCCGCCGCAACTCGAGAAAAACCATGAGACTTCCCCCTCGCCGCGAGATGAGGCCCGATTCCCCTGCACTGCGTGCAGAGCAATTCTGTGTTGCACATCACACATGAAAGGAGCCTTGATTTCCTTGATGGCACTCCAGAGAAACCCCAAGAACACTGTTTCAAGTCTAGAGGGATCCTGAGGTCACTGTAGCAACACGAAAGAGCTCCGTGGACCAAGAATCAACACGAGATGATAGGTTAGTCCCTGGCTTCGACTCCTGAGGAATACCACCTTACCACAAGCACCTCAAGAGGAGGCTTCTCTCAGCTCTAGGTATGTGAGAGGGACCCTGAGTTTGCGGCCTCAAGTGGAATGGACACCGCGATGCCCTGACTCGAAATAAGGCCGGATATCCCTGCAGTGACTTGAATGCAGGCTCGTCTTGCATCTCCCAAGAAGAAAGGATGTCTGAATCCCCTGTGGAGACCACAGAGAAACACCTAGTTCCCCACCTCATCGCGACCGGAGGCCTCACATACTTTGAAAACTCCAGAGGTACGCGGAGATCAGTGCCTCCAAAGGAGACGATGCCTGACTCCTCGAGAAACTTGATAGGAGTACCATTATTCTTGTGGCACGTGGAAAGGGACCCTTGGTCTCCCGCCTCAGCTGGAGAGGCGTTCCAATTGCCCTGCCAAGCCTCGAGGAGAATACCGAGTTGTCCCTCGCAACTAGGCAGGAGTCCTGACGTGGCTGAACAAACACGTGTGTGGAAGGGCCATCCCCGTCGTAACTCGAGAATATACCCCAGGTTCCCGCCGCAACTCGAGAAAAACCATGAGACTTCCCCCTCGATGCGAGATGAGGCCCGATTCCCCTGTACTGCGTGCAGAGCAATTCCGTCTTGCACATCACACATGAAAGGAGCCTTGATTTCCTTGATGGCACTCCAGAGAAACCCCAAGAACACTGTTTCAAGGATAGAGGGATCCTGAGGTCACTGTAGCAACACGAAAGAACACTGTGGACCAAAAATCAACTCGAAAAGAGAGGTTAGTCCCTGGATTCGTCTCCAGAGGAATACGACCTTACCACAAGCACCTCGAGAGGAGACTTCTCTCAGCTCTAGGTATGTGAGAGGGACCCTGAGTTTGCGGCCTCAAGTGGAATGGACACCGCGATGCCCTGACTCGAAATAAGGCCGGATATCCCTGCAGTGACTTCAATGCAGGCTCGTCTTGCATCTCCCAAGACGAAAGGATGTCTGAATCCCCTGTGGAAAGCACAGAGAAAGACTTAGTTCCCCAGCTCAACGCGACCGATAGCCTCACATCCTTTGAAAACTCCAGAGGTACGCGGAGATCAGTGCCTCCAAAGGAGACGATGCCTGACTCCTCGTGAAACTTGATAGGAGTCCCAGGATTCCTGTGGCACTTGGAAAGGGACACTTGGTCTCCCGCCTCAGCTGGAGAGGCGTCCCAATTGCCCTGCCAAGCCTCGAGGAGAATCCAGAGTTGTCCCTCGCAACTAGGCAGGAGTCCTGACGTCGCTGAAGAAACACGTGGGTGGAAGGGCCATCCCCGTCGTAACTCGAGAATATACCCCAGGTTCCCGCCGCAACTCGAGAAAAACCATGAGACTTCCCCCTCGCCGCGAGATGAGGCCCGATTCCCCTGCACTGCGTGCAGAGCAATTCCGTGTTGAACATCACACATGAAAGGAGCCTTGATTTCCTTCATGGCACTCCAGAGAAACCGCAAGAACACTGTTTCAAGGCTAGAGGGATCCTGAGGTCACTGTAGCAACACGAAAGAACTCCGTGGACCAAAAATCAACTCGAGATGAGAGGTTAGTCCCTGGATTCGACTCCAGAGGAATACCATCTTACCACAAGCACCTCAAGAGGAGGCTTCTCTCAGCTCTAGGTATGTGAGAGGGACCCTGAGTTTGCGGCCTCAAGTGGAATGGACACCGCGATGCCCTGACGCGAAATAAGGCCGGATATCCCTGCAGTGACTTGAATGCAGGCTCGTCTTGCATCTCCCAAGACGAAAGGGTGTCTGAATCCCCTGTGGAGACCACAGAGAAAGACCTAGTTCCCCACCTCATCGCGACAGGAGGCCTCACATCCTTTGAAAACTCCAGAGGTACGCGGAGATCAGTGCCTCCAAAGGAGACGATGCCTGACTCCTCGTGAAACTTGATAGGAGTCCCAGGATTCTTGTGGCACGTGGAAAGGGACCCTTGGTATCCCGTCTCAGCTGGAGAGGCGTCCCAATTGCCCTGCCAAGCCTCGAGGAGAATCCCGAGTTGTCCCTCGCAACTAGGCAGGAGTCCTGACGTGGCTGAACACACACGTGTGTGGAAGGGCTATCCCCGTCGTAACTCGAGAATATACCCCAGGTTCCCGCCGCAACTCGAGAAAAACCATGAGACTTCCCCCTCGTCGCGAGATGAGGCCCGATTCCCCTGCACTGCGTGCAGAGCAATCCCGTGTTGCACATCACACATGAAAGGAGCCTTGATTTCCTTGATGGCACTCCAGAGAAACCCCAAGAACACTGTTTCAAGGCTAGAGGGATCCTGAGGTCACTGTAGCAACACGAAAGAGCTCCGTGGACCAAGAATCAACACGAGATGAGAGGTTAGTCCCTGGCTTCGACTCCTGAGGAATACCACCTTACCACAAGCACCTCAAGAGGAGGCTTCTCTCAGCTCTAGGTATGTGAGAGGGACCCTGAGTTTGCGGCCTCAAGTGGAATGGACACCGCGATGCCCTGACGCGAAATAAGGCCGGATATCCCTGCAGTGACTTGAATGCAGGCTCGTCTTGCATCTCCCAAGACGAAAGGGTGTCTGAATCCCCTGTGGAGACCACAGAGAAAGACCTAGTTCCCCACCTCATCGCGACAGGAGGCCTCACATCCTTTGAAAACTCCAGAGGTACGCGGAGATCAGTGCCTCCAAAGGAGACGATGCCTGACTCCTCGTGAAACTTGATAGGAGTCCCAGGATTCTTGTGGCACGTGGAAAGGGACCCTTGGTATCCCGTCTCAGCTGGAGAGGCGTCCCAATTGCCCTGCCAAGCCTCGAGGAGAATCCCGAGTTGTCCCTCGCAACTAGGCAGGAGTCCTGACGTGGCTGAACAAACACATGGGTGGAAGGGCCATCCCCATCGTAACTCGAGAATATACCCGAGGTTCCCGCCGCAACTCGAGAAAAACCATGAGACTTCCCCCTCGATGCGAGATGAGGCCCGATTCCCCTGTACTGCGTGCAGAGCAATTCCGTCTTGCACATCACACATGAAAGGAGCCTTGATTTCCTTGATGGCACTCCAGAGAAACCCCAAGAACACTGTTTCAAGGATAGAGGGATCCTGAGGTCACTGTAGCAACGCGAAAGAACTCTGTGGACCAAAAATCAACTCGGAAAGAGAGGTTAGTCCCTGGATTCGTCTCCAGAGGAATACCACCTTACCACAAGCACCTCAAGAGGAGGCTTCTCTCAGCTATAGGTATGTGAGAGGGACCCTGAGTTTGCGGCCTCAAGTGGAATGGACACCGCGATGCCCTGACTCGAAATAAGGCCGGATATCCCTGCAGTGACTTCAATGCAGGCTCGTCTTGCATCTCCCAGGACGAAACGATGTCTGAATCCCCTGTGGAAAGCACAGAGAAAGACTTAGTTCCCCACCTCATCGCGACCGATAGCCTCATATCCTTTGAAAACTCCAGAGGTACGCGGAGATCAGTGCCTCCAAAGGAGACGATGCCTGACTCCTCGTGAAACTTGATAGGAGTCCCAGGATTCCTGTGGCACTTGGAAAGGGACACTTGGTCTCCCGCCTCAGCTGGAGAGGCGTCCCAATTGCCCTGCCAAGCCTCGAGGAGAATCCCGAGTTGTCCCTCGCAACTAGGCAGGAGTCCTGACGTCGCTGAGGAAACACGTGGGTGGAAGGGCCATCCCCGTCGTAACTCGAGAATATACCCCAGGTTCCCGCCGCAACTCGAGAAAAACCATGAGACTTCCCCCTCGCCGCGAGATGAGGCCCGATTCCCCTGCACTGCGTGCAGAGCAATTCCGTGTTGCACATCACACATGAAAGCAGCCTTGATTTCCTTCATGGCACTCCAGAGAAACCCCAAGAACACTGTTTCAAGGCTAGAGGGATCCTGAGGTCACTGTAGCAATACGAAAGAGCTCCGTGGACCAAAAATCAACTCGAGATGAGAGGTTAGTCCCTGGCTTCGACTCCAGAGGAATACCACCTTACCACAAGCACCTCAAGAGGAGGCTTCTCTCAGCTCTAGGTATGTGAGAGGGACCCTGAGTTGGCGGCCTCAAGTGGAATGGACACCGCGATGCCCTGACTCGAAATAAGGCCGGATATCCCTGCAGTGACTGGAATGCAGGCTCGTCTTGCATCTCCCAAGACGAACGGGTGTCTGAATCCCCTGTGGAGACCACAGAGAAAGACCTAGTTCCCCACCTCATCGCGACAGGAGGCCTCAAATCCTTTGAAAACTCCAGAGGTATGCGGAGATCAGTGCCTCCAAAGGAGACGATGCCTGACTCCTCGTGAAACTTGATAGGAGACCCAGGATTCCTGTGGCACGTGGAAAGGGACCCTTGGTCTCCCGTCTCAGCTGCAGAGGCGTCCCAATTGCCCTGCAAAGCCTCGAGGAGAATCCCGAGTTGTCCCTCGCAACTAGACAGGAGTCCTGACGTCGCTGAAGAAACACGTGTGTGGAAGGGCCATCCCCGTCGTAACTCGAGAATATACCCCAGGTTCCCGCCGCAACTCGAGAAAAACCATGAGACTTCCCCCTCGCCGCGAGATGAGGCCCGATTCCCCTGCACTGCGTGCAGAGCAATTCTGTGTTGCACATCACACATGAAAGGAGCCTTGATTTCCTTGATGGCACTCCAGAGAAACCCCAAGAACACTGTTTCAAGGATAGAGGGATCCTGAGGTCACTGTAGCAACACGAAAGAGCTCCGTGGACCAAGAATCAACACGAGATGATAGGTTAGTCCCTGGCTTCGACTCCTGAGGAATACCACCTTACCACAAGCACCTCAAGAGGAGGCTTCTCTCAGCTCTAGGTATGTGAGAGGGACCCTGAGTTTGCGGCCTCAAGTGGAATGGACACCGCGATGCCCTGACTCGAAATAAGGCCGGATATCCCTGCAGTGACTTGAATGCAGGCTCGTCTTGCATCTCCCAAGAAGAAAGGATGTCTGAATCCCCTGTGGAGACCACAGAGAAACACCTAGTTCCCCACCTCATCGCGACCGGAGGCCTCACATACTTTGAAAACTCCAGAGGTACGCGGAGATCAGTGCCTCCAAAGGAGACGATGCCTGACTCCTCGAGAAACTTGATAGGAGTACCATTATTCTTGTGGCACGTGGAAAGGGACCCTTGGTCTCCCGCCTCAGCTGGAGAGGCGTTCCAATTGCCCTGCCAAGCCTCGAGGAGAATACCGAGTTGTCCCTCGCAACTAGGCAGGAGTCCTGACGTGGCTGAACAAACACGTGTGTGGAAGGGCCATCCCCGTCGTAACTCGAGAATATACCCCAGGTTCCCGCCGCAACTCGAGAAAAACCATGAGACTTCCCCCTCGATGCGAGATGAGGCCCGATTCCCCTGTACTGCGTGCAGAGCAATTCCGTCTTGCACATCACACATGAAAGGAGCCTTGATTTCCTTGATGGCACTCCAGAGAAACCCCAAGAACACTGTTTCAAGGATAGAGGGATCCTGAGGTCACTGTAGCAACACGAAAGAACACTGTGGACCAAAAATCAACTCGAAAAGAGAGGTTAGTCCCTGGATTCGTCTCCAGAGGAATACGACCTTACCACAAGCACCTCGAGAGGAGACTTCTCTCAGCTCTAGGTATGTGAGAGGGACCCTGAGTTTGCGGCCTCAAGTGGAATGGACACCGCGATGCCCTGACTCGAAATAAGGCCGGATATCCCTGCAGTGACTTCAATGCAGGCTCGTCTTGCATCTCCCAAGACGAAAGGATGTCTGAATCCCCTGTGGAAAGCACAGAGAAAGACTTAGTTCCCCAGCTCAACGCGACCGATAGCCTCACATCCTTTGAAAACTCCAGAGGTACGCGGAGATCAGTGCCTCCAAAGGAGACGATGCCTGACTCCTCGTGAAACTTGATAGGAGTCCCAGGATTCCTGTGGCACTTGGAAAGGGACACTTGGTCTCCCGCCTCAGCTGGAGAGGCGTCCCAATTGCCCTGCCAAGCCTCGAGGAGAATCCAGAGTTGTCCCTCGCAACTAGGCAGGAGTCCTGACGTCGCTGAAGAAACACGTGGGTGGAAGGGCCATCCCCGTCGTAACTCGAGAATATACCCCAGGTTCCCGCCGCAACTCGAGAAAAACCATGAGACTTCCCCCTCGCCGCGAGATGAGGCCCGATTCCCCTGCACTGCGTGCAGAGCAATTCCGTGTTGAACATCACACATGAAAGGAGCCTTGATTTCCTTGATGGCACTCCAGAGAAACCGCAAGAACACTGTTTCAAGGCTAGAGGGATCCTGAGGTCACTGTAGCAACACGAAAGAACTCCGTGGACCAAAAATCAACTCGAGATGAGAGGTTAGTCCCTGGATTCGACTCCAGAGGAATACCATCTTACCACAAGCACCTCAAGAGGAGGCTTCTCTCAGCTCTAGGTATGTGAGAGGGACCCTGAGTTTGCGGCCTCAAGTGGAATGGACACCGCGATGCCCTGACGCGAAATAAGGCTGGATAACCCTGCAGTGACTTGAATGCAGGCTCGTCTTGCATCTCCCAAGATGAAAGGATGTCTGAATCCCCTGTGGAGACCACAGAGAAAGACCTAGTTCCCCACCTCATCGCGACCGGAGGCCTCACATCCTTTGAAAACTTCAGGGGTACGCGGAGATCAGTGCCTCCAAAGGAGACGATGCCTGACTCCTCGTGAAACTTGATAGGAGTCCCAGGATTCCTGTGGCACGTGGAAAGGGACCCTTGGTCTCCCGTCTCAGCTGGAGAGGCGTCCCAATTGCCCTGCAAAGCCTCGAGGAGAATCCCGAGTTGTCCCTCGCAACTAGGCAGGAGTCCTGACATGGCTGAACACACACGTGTGTGGAAGGGCTATCCCCGTCGTAACTCGAGAATATACCCCAGGTTCCCGCCGCAACTCGAGAAAAACCATGAGACTTCCCCCTCGTCGCGAGATGAGGCCCGATTCCCCTGCACTGCGTGCAGAGCAATTCCGTGTTGCACATCACACATGAAAGGAGCCTTGATTTCCTTGATGGCACTCCAGAGAAACCCCAAGAACACTGTTTCAAGGCTAGAGGGATCCTGAGGTCACTGTAGCAACACGAAAGAGCTCCGTGGACCAAGAATCAACACGAGATGAGAGGTTAGTCCCTGGCTTCGACTCCTGAGGAATACCACCTTACCACAAGCACCTCAAGAGGAGGCTTCTCTCAGCTCTAGGTATGTGAGAGGGACCCTGAGTTTGCGGCCTCAAGTGGAATGGACACCGCGATGCCCTGACGCGAAATAAGGCCGGATATCCCTGCAGTGACTTGAATGCAGGCTCGTCTTGCATCTCCCAAGACGAAAGGGTGTCTGAATCCCCTGTGGAGACCACAGAGAAAGACCTAGTTCCCCACCTCATCGCGACAGGAGGCCTCACATCCTTTGAAAACTCCAGAGGTACGCGGAGATCAGTGCCTCCAAAGGAGACGATGCCTGACTCCTCGTGAAACTTGATAGGAGTCCCAGGATTCTTGTGGCACGTGGAAAGGGACCCTTGGTATCCCGTCTCAGCTGGAGAGGCGTCCCAATTGCCCTGCCAAGCCTCGAGGAGAATCCCGAGTTGTCCCTCGCAACTAGGCAGGAGTCCTGACGTGGCTGAACAAACACATGGGTGGAAGGGCCATCCCCATCGTAACTCGAGAATATACCCGAGGTTCCCGCCGCAACTCGAGAAAAACCATGAGACTTCCCCCTCGATGCGAGATGAGGCCCGATTCCCCTGTACTGCGTGCAGAGCAATTCCGTCTTGCACATCACACATGAAAGGAGCCTTGATTTCCTTGATGGCACTCCAGAGAAACCCCAAGAACACTGTTTCAAGGATAGAGGGATCCTGAGGTCACTGTAGCAACGCGAAAGAACTCTGTGGACCAAAAATCAACTCGGAAAGAGAGGTTAGTCCCTGGATTCGTCTCCAGAGGAATACCACCTTACCACAAGCACCTCAAGAGGAGGCTTCTCTCAGCTATATGTATGTGAGAGGGACCCTGAGTTTGCGGCCTCAAGTGGAATGGACACCGCGATGCCCTGACTCGAAATAAGGCCGGATATCCCTGCAGTGACTTCAATGCAGGCTCGTCTTGCATCTCCCAGGACGAAACGATGTCTGAATCCCCTGTGGAAAGCACAGAGAAAGACTTAGTTCCCCACCTCATCGCGACCGATAGCCTCATATCCTTTGAAAACTCCAGAGGTACGCGGAGATCAGTGCCTCCAAAGGAGACGATGCCTGACTCCTCGTGAAACTTGATAGGAGTCCCAGGATTCCTGTGGCACTTGGAAAGGGACACTTGGTCTCCCGCCTCAGCTGGAGAGGCGTCCCAATTGCCCTGCCAAGCCTCGAGGAGAATCCCGAGTTGTCCCTCGCAACTAGGCAGGAGTCCTGACGTCGCTGAAGAAACACGTGGGTGGAAGGGCCATCCCCGTCGTAACTCGAGAATATACCCCAGGTTCCCGCCGCAACTCGAGAAAAACCATGAGACTTCCCCCTCGCCGCGAGATGAGGCCCGATTCCCCTGCACTGCGTGCAGAGCAATTCCGTGTTGCACATCACACATGAAAGCAGCCTTGATTTCCTTCATGGCACTCCAGAGAAACCCCAAGAACACTGTTTCAAGGCTAGAGGGATCCTGAGGTCACTGTAGCAATACGAAAGAGCTCCGTGGACCAAAAATCAACTCGAGATGAGAGGTTAGTCCCTGGCTTCGACTCCAGAGGAATACCACCTTACCACAAGCACCTCAAGAGGAGGCTTCTCTCAGCTCTAGGTATGTGAGAGGGACCCTGAGTTGGCGGCCTCAAGTGGAATGGACACCGCGATGCCCTGACTCGAAATAAGGCCGGATATCCCTGCAGTGACTGGAATGCAGGCTCGTCTTGCATCTCCCAAGACGAACGGGTGTCTGAATCCCCTGTGGAGACCACAGAGAAAGACCTAGTTCCCCACCTCATCGCGACAGGAGGCCTCAAATCCTTTGAAAACTCCAGAGGTATGCGGAGATCAGTGCCTCCAAAGGAGACGATGCCTGACTCCTCGTGAAACTTGATAGGAGACCCAGGATTCCTGTGGCACGTGGAAAGGGACCCTTGGTCTCCCGTCTCAGCTGCAGAGGCGTCCCAATTGCCCTGCAAAGCCTCGAGGAGAATCCCGAGTTGTCCCTCGCAACTAGACAGGAGTCCTGACGTCGCTGAAGAAACACGTGGGTCGAAGGGCCATCCCCGTCGTAACTCGAGAATATACCCCAGGTTCCCGCCGCAACTCGAGAAAAACCATGAGACTTCCCCCTCGCCGCGAGATGAGGCCCGATTCCCCTGCACTGCGTGCAGAGCAATTCTGTGTTGCACATCACACATGAAAGGAGCCTTGATTTCCTTGATGGCACTCCAGAGAAACCCCAAGAACACTGTTTCAAGTCTAGAGGGATCCTGAGGTCACTGTAGCAACACGAAAGAGCTCCGTGGACCAAGAATCAACACGAGATGATAGGTTAGTCCCTGGCTTCGACTCCTGAGGAATACCACCTTACCACAAGCACCTCAAGAGGAGGCTTCTCTCAGCTCTAGGTATGTGAGAGGGACCCTGAGTTTGCGGCCTCAAGTGGAATGGACACCGCGATGCCCTG
The DNA here is from genome assembly GCF_910594005.1 of Cervus elaphus. NCBI lineage: Eukaryota > Metazoa > Chordata > Mammalia > Artiodactyla > Cervidae > Cervus > Cervus elaphus. Next base: position 5,474,576 of record NC_057834.1, on the reverse strand, counting down.
ACTCGAAATAAGGCCGGATATCCCTGCAGTGACTTGAATGCAGGCTCGTCTTGCATCTCCCAAGAAGAAAGGATGTCTGAATCCCCTGTGGAGACCACAGAGAAACACCTAGTTCCCCACCTCATCGCGACCGGAGGCCTCACATACTTTGAAAACTCCAGAGGTACGCGGAGATCAGTGCCTCCAAAGGAGACGATGCCTGACTCCTCGAGAAACTTGATAGGAGTACCATTATTCTTGTGGCACGTGGAAAGGGACCCTTGGTCTCCCGCCTCAGCTGGAGAGGCGTTCCAATTGCCCTGCCAAGCCTCGAGGAGAATCCCGAGTTGTCCCTCGCAACTAGGCAGGAGTCCTGACGTGGCTGAACAAACACGTGTGTGGAAGGGCCATCCCCGTCGTAACTCGAGAATATACCCCAGGTTCCCGCCGCAACTCGAGAAAAACCATGAGACTTCCCCCTCGATGCGAGATGAGGCCCGATTCCCCTGTACTGCGTGCAGAGCAATTCCGTCTTGCACATCACACATGAAAGGAGCCTTGATTTCCTTGATGGCACTCCAGAGAAACCCCAAGAACACTGTTTCAAGGATAGAGGGATCCTGAGGTCACTGTAGCAACACGAAAGAACACTGTGGACCAAAAATCAACTCGAAAAGAGAGGTTAGTCCCTGGATTCGTCTCCAGAGGAATACGACCTTACCACAAGCACCTCGAGAGGAGACTTCTCTCAGCTCTAGGTATGTGAGAGGGACCCTGAGTTTGCGGCCTCAAGTGGAATGGACACCGCGATGCCCTGACTCGAAATAAGGCCGGATATCCCTGCAGTGACTTCAATGCAGGCTCGTCTTGCATCTCCCAAGACGAAAGGATGTCTGAATCCCCTGTGGAAAGCACAGAGAAAGACTTAGTTCCCCAGCTCAACGCGACCGATAGCCTCACATCCTTTGAAAACTCCAGAGGTACGCGGAGATCAGTGCCTCCAAAGGAGACGATGCCTGACTCCTCGTGAAACTTGATAGGAGTCCCAGGATTCCTGTGGCACTTGGAAAGGGACACTTGGTCTCCCGCCTCAGCTGGAGAGGCGTCCCAATTGCCCTGCCAAGCCTCGAGGAGAATCCAGAGTTGTCCCTCGCAACTAGGCAGGAGTCCTGACGTCGCTGAAGAAACACGTGGGTGGAAGGGCCATCCCCGTCGTAACTCGAGAATATACCCCAGGTTCCCGCCGCAACTCGAGAAAAACCATGAGACTTCCCCCTCGCCGCGAGATGAGGCCCGATTCCCCTGCACTGCGTGCAGAGCAATTCCGTGTTGAACATCACACATGAAAGGAGCCTTGATTTCCTTGATGGCACTCCAGAGAAACCGCAAGAACACTGTTTCAAGGCTAGAGGGATCCTGAGGTCACTGTAGCAACACGAAAGAACTCCGTGGACCAAAAATCAACTCGAGATGAGAGGTTAGTCCCTGGATTCGACTCCAGAGGAATACCATCTTACCACAAGCACCTCAAGAGGAGGCTTCTCTCAGCTCTAGGTATGTGAGAGGGACCCTGAGTTTGCGGCCTCAAGTGGAATGGACACCGCGATGCCCTGACGCGAAATAAGGCTGGATAACCCTGCAGTGACTTGAATGCAGGCTCGTCTTGCATCTCCCAAGATGAAAGGATGTCTGAATCCCCTGTGGAGACCACAGAGAAAGACCTAGTTCCCCACCTCATCGCGACCGGAGGCCTCACATCCTTTGAAAACTTCAGGGGTACGCGGAGATCAGTGCCTCCAAAGGAGACGATGCCTGACTCCTCGTGAAACTTGATAGGAGTCCCAGGATTCCTGTGGCACGTGGAAAGGGACCCTTGGTCTCCCGTCTCAGCTGGAGAGGCGTCCCAATTGCCCTGCAAAGCCTCGAGGAGAATCCCGAGTTGTCCCTCGCAACTAGGCAGGAGTCCTGACATGGCTGAACACACACGTGTGTGGAAGGGCTATCCCCGTCGTAACTCGAGAATATACCCCAGGTTCCCGCCGCAACTCGAGAAAAACCATGAGACTTCCCCCTCGTCGCGAGATGAGGCCCGATTCCCCTGCACTGCGTGCAGAGCAATTCCGTGTTGCACATCACACATGAAAGGAGCCTTGATTTCCTTGATGGCACTCCAGAGAAACCCCAAGAACACTGTTTCAAGGCTAGAGGGATCCTGAGGTCACTGTAGCAACACGAAAGAGCTCCGTGGACCAAGAATCAACACGAGATGAGAGGTTAGTCCCTGGCTTCGACTCCTGAGGAATACCACCTTACCACAAGCACCTCAAGAGGAGGCTTCTCTCAGCTCTAGGTATGTGAGAGGGACCCTGAGTTTGCGGCCTCAAGTGGAATGGACACCGCGATGCCCTGACGCGAAATAAGGCCGGATATCCCTGCAGTGACTTGAATGCAGGCTCGTCTTGCATCTCCCAAGACGAAAGGGTGTCTGAATCCCCTGTGGAGACCACAGAGAAAGACCTAGTTCCCCACCTCATCGCGACAGGAGGCCTCACATCCTTTGAAAACTCCAGAGGTACGCGGAGATCAGTGCCTCCAAAGGAGACGATGCCTGACTCCTCGTGAAACTTGATAGGAGTCCCAGGATTCTTGTGGCACGTGGAAAGGGACCCTTGGTATCCCGTCTCAGCTGGAGAGGCGTCCCAATTGCCCTGCCAAGCCTCGAGGAGAATCCCGAATTGTCCCTCGCAACTAGGCAGGAGTCCTGACGTGGCTGAACAAACACATGGGTGGAAGGGCCATCCCCATCGTAACTCGAGAATATACCCGAGGTTCCCGCCGCAACTCGAGAAAAACCATGAGACTTCCCCCTCGATGCGAGATGAGGCCCGATTCCCCTGTACTGCGTGCAGAGCAATTCCGTCTTGCACATCACACATGAAAGGAGCCTTGATTTCCTTGATGGCACTCCAGAGAAACCCCAAGAACACTGTTTCAAGGATAGAGGGATCCTGAGGTCACTGTAGCAACGCGAAAGAACTCTGTGGACCAAAAATCAACTCGGAAAGAGAGGTTAGTCCCTGGATTCGTCTCCAGAGGAATACCACCTTACCACAAGCACCTCAAGAGGAGGCTTCTCTCAGCTATAGGTATGTGAGAGGGACCCTGAGTTTGCGGCCTCAAGTGGAATGGACACCGCGATGCCCTGACTCGAAATAAGGCCGGATATCCCTGCAGTGACTTCAATGCAGGCTCGTCTTGCATCTCCCAGGACGAAACGATGTCTGAATCCCCTGTGGAAAGCACAGAGAAAGACTTAGTTCCCCACCTCATCGCGACCGATAGCCTCATATCCTTTGAAAACTCCAGAGGTACGCGGAGATCAGTGCCTCCAAAGGAGACGATGCCTGACTCCTCGTGAAACTTGATAGGAGTCCCAGGATTCCTGTGGCACTTGGAAAGGGACACTTGGTCTCCCGCCTCAGCTGGAGAGGCGTCCCAATTGCCCTGCCAAGCCTCGAGGAGAATCCCGAGTTGTCCCTCGCAACTAGGCAGGAGTCCTGACGTCGCTGAAGAAACACGTGGGTGGAAGGGCCATCCCCGTCGTAACTCGAGAATATACCCCAGGTTCCCGCCGCAACTCGAGAAAAACCATGAGACTTCCCCCTCGCCGCGAGATGAGGCCCGATTCCCCTGCACTGCGTGCAGAGCAATTCCGTGTTGCACATCACACATGAAAGCAGCCTTGATTTCCTTCATGGCACTCCAGAGAAACCCCAAGAACACTGTTTCAAGGCTAGAGGGATCCTGAGGTCACTGTAGCAACACGAAAGAGCTCCGTGGACCAAAAATCAACTCGAGATGAGAGGTTAGTCCCTGGCTTCGACTCCAGAGGAATACCACCTTACCACAAGCACCTCAAGAGGAGGCTTCTCTCAGCTCTAGGTATGTGAGAGGGACCCTGAGTTTGCGGCCTCAAGTGGAATGGACACCGCGATGCCCTGACGCGAAATAAGGCTGGATATCCCTGCAGTGACTTGAATGCAGGCTCGTCTTGCATCTCCCAAGATGAAAGGATGTCTGAATCCCCTGTGGAGACCACAGAGAAAGAACTAGTTCCCCACCTCATCGCGACTGGAGGCCTCACATCCTTTGAAAACTCCAGAGGTACGCGGAGATCATTGCCTCCAAAGGAGAAGATGCCTGACTCCTCGTGAAACTTGATAGGAGTCCCAGGATTCCTGTGGCACGTGGAAAGGGACCCTTGGTCTCCCGCCTCAGCTGGAGAGCCGTCCCAATTGCCTTGCCAAGCCTCGAGGAGAATCCCGAGTTGTGTCTCGCAACTAGGCATGAGTCCTGACGTGGCTGAACAAACACGTGTGTGGAAGGGCCATCCCCGTCGTAACTCGAGAATATACCCCAGGTTCCCGCCGCAACTCGAGAAAAACCATGAGACTTCCCCCTCGCCGCGAGATGAGGCCCGATTCCCCTGCACTGGGTGCAGAGCAATTCTGTGTTGCACATCACACACGAAAGGAGCCTTGATTTCCTTCATGGCACTCCAGAGAAACCCCAAGAACACTGTTTCAAGGCTAGAGGGATCCTGAGGTCACTGTAGCAACACGAAAGAGCTCCGTGGACCAAAAATTAACTCGAGATGAGAGGTTAGTCCCTGGCTTCGACTCCAGAGGAATACCACCTTACCACAAGCACCTCAAGAGGAGGCTTCTCTCAGCTCTAGGTATGTGAGAGGGACCCTGAGTTTGTGGCCTCAAGTGGAATGGACACCGCGATGCCCTGACTCGAAATGAGGCCGGATATCCCTGCAGTGACTGGAATGCAGGCTCGTCTTGCATCTCCCAAGACGAAAGGTTGTCTGAATCCCCTGTGGAGAACACAGAGAAAGACCTAGTTCCCCACCTCATCGCGACAGGAGGCCTCAAATCCTTTGAAAACTCCAGATGTATGTGGAGATCAGTGCCTCCAAAGGAGACGATGCCTGACTCCTCGTGAAACTTGATAGGAGACCCAGGATTCCTGTGAGACGTGGAAAGGGACCCTTGGTCTCCCGTCTCAGCTGGAGAGGCGTCCCAATTGCCCTGCAAAGCCTCGAGGAGAATCCCGAGTTGTCCCTCGCAACTAGGCAGGAGTCCTGACATGGCTGAACACACACGTGTGTGGAAGGGCCATCCCCGTCGTAACTCGAGAATATACCCCAGGTTCCCGCCGCAACTCGAGAAAAACCATGAGACTTCCCCCTCGCCACGAGATGAGGCCCGATTCCTCTGCACTGCGTGCAGAGCAATTCCGTGTTGCACATCACACATGAAAGGAGCCTTGATTTCCTTCATGGCACTCCAGAGAAACCCCAAGAACACTGTTTCAAGGCTAGAGGGATCCTGAGGTCACTGTAGCAACACGAAAGAGCTCCGTGGGCCAAAAATCAACTCGAGATGAGAGGTTAGTCCCTGGCTTCGACTCCAGAGGAATACCACCTTACCACAAGCACCTCAAGAGGAGGCTTCTCTCAGCTCTAGGTATGTGAGAGGGACCCTGAGTTTGGGGCCTCAAGTGGAATGGACACCGAGATGCCCTGACTCGAAATAAGGCCGATATCCCTGCAGTGACTGGAATGCAGGCTCGTCTTGCATCTCCCAAGACGAAAGGGTGTCTGAATCCCCTGTGGAGACCACAGAGAAAGACCTAGTTCCCCACCTCATCGCGACAGGAGGCCTCAAATCCTTTGAAAACTCCAGAGGTATGCGGAGATCAGTGCCTGCAAAGGAGACGATGCCTGACTCCTCGTGAAACTTGATAGGAGACCCAGGATTCCTGTGGCACGTGGAAAGGGACCCTTGGTCTCCCGACTCAGCTGGAGAGGCGTCCCAATTGCCCTGCAAAACCTCGAGGAGAATCCCGAGTTGTCCCTCGCAACTAGGCAGGAGTCCTGATATGGCTGAACACACACGTGTGTGGAAGGGCCATCCCCGTCATAACTCGAGAATATACCCCAGGTTCCCGCCGCAACTTGAGAAAAACCATGAGACTTCCCCCTCGCCGCGAGATGAGGCCCGATTCCCCTGCACTGCGTGCAGAGCAATTCCGTGTTGCACATCACACATGAAAGGAGCCTTGATTTCCTTCATGGCACTCCAGAGAAACCCCAAGAACACTGTTTCAAGGCTAGAGGGATCCTGAGGTCACTGTAGCAACACGAAAGAGCTCCGTGGACCAAGAATCAACACGAGATGAGAGGTTAGTCCCTGGCTTCGACTACTGAGAAATACCACCTTACCACAAGCACCTCAAGAGGAGGCTTCTCTCAGCTCTAGGTATGTGAGAGGGATCCTGAGTTTGCGGCCTCAAGTGGAATGGACACCGCGATGCGATGACTCGAAATAAGGCCGGATATCCCTGCAGTGACTTGAATGCAGGCTCGTCTTGCATCTCCCAAGAAGAAAGGATGTCTGAATCCCCTGTGGAGACCACAGAGAAACACCTAGTTCCCCACCTCATCGCGACCGGAGGCCTCACATCCTTTGAAAACTCCAGAGGTACGCGGAGATCAGTGCCTCCAAAGGAGCCAATGCCTGACTCCTCGTGAAACTTGATAGGACTCCCAGGATTCTTGTGGCACGTGGAAAGGGACCCTTGGTCTCCCGCCTCAGCTGGAGAGGCGTCCCAATTGCCCTGCCAAGCCTCGAGGAGAATCCTGAGTTGTCCCTCGCAACTAGGCAGGAGTCCTGACGTGGCTGAACAAACACATGGGTGGAAGGGCCATCCCAATCGTAACTCGAGAATATACCCCATGTACCCGCCGCAACTCGAGAAAAACCATGAGACTTCCCCCTCGATGCGAGATGAGGCCCGATTCCCCTGTACTGCGTGCAGAGCAATTCCGTGTTGCACATCACACATGAAAGGAGCCTTGATTTCCTTGATGGCACTCCAGAGAAACCCCAAGAACACTGTTTCAAGGATAGAGGGATCCTGAGGTCACTGTAGCAACGCGAAAGAACTCTGTGGACCAAAAATCAACTCGAAAAGAGAGGTTATTCCCTGGATTCGTCTCCAGAGGAATACCACCTTAACACAAGCACCTCAAGAGGAGGCTTCTCTCAGCTCTAGGTATTTGAGAGGGACCCTGAGTTTGCGGCCTCAAGTGGAATGGACACCGCGATGCCCTGACTCGAAATAAGGCCGGATATCCCTGCAGTGACTTCAATGCAGGCTCGTCTTGCATCTCCCAGGACGAAAGGATGTCTGAATCCCGTGTGGAAAGCACAGAGAAAGACTTAGTTCCCCACCTCATCGCGACCTATAGCCTCAAATCCTTTGAAAACTCCAGAGGTACGCGGAGATCAGTGCCTCCAAAGGAGACGATGCCTGACTCCTCGTGAAACTTGATAGGAGTCCCAGGATTCCTGTGGCACTTGGAAAGGGACACTTGGTCTCCCGCCTCAGCTGGAGAGGCGTCCCAATTGCCCTGCCAAGCCTCGAGGAGAATCCCGAGTTGTCCCTCGCAACTAGGCAGGAGTCCTGACGTAGCTGAAGAAACACGTGGGTGGAAGGGCCATCCCCGTCGTAACTCGAGAATATACCCCAGGTTCCCGCCGCAACTCGAGAAAAACCATGAGACTTCCCCCTCGCCACGAGATGAGGCCCGATTCCCCTGCACTGCGTGCAGAGCAATTCCGTGTTGCACATCACACATGAAAGCAGCCTTGATTTCCTTCATGGCACTCCAGAGAAACCCCAAGAACACTGTTTCAAGGCTAGAGGGATCCTGAGGTCACTGTAGCAACACGAAAGAGCTCCGTGGACCAAAAATCAACTCGAGATGAGAGGTTAGTCCCTGGCTTCGACTCCAGAGGAATACCACCTTACCACAAGCACCTCAAGAGGAGGCTTCTCTCAGCTCTAGGTATGTGAGAGGGACCCTGAGTTTGCGGCCTCAAGTGGAATGGACACCGCGATGCCCTGACGCGAAATAAGGCTGGATATCCCTGCAGTGACTTGAATGCAGGCTCGTCTTGCAACTCCCAAGATGAAAGGATGTCTGAATCCCCTGTGGAGACCACAGAGAAAGACCTAGTTCCCCACCTCATCGCGACCGGAGGCCTCACATACTTTGAAAATTCCAGAGGTACGCGGAGATCATTGCCTCCAAAGGAGAAGATGCCTGACTCCTCGTGAAACTTGATAGGAGTCCCAGGATTCCTGTGGCACGTGGAAAGGGACCCTTGGTCTCCCGCCTCAGCTGGAGAGGCGTCCCAATTGCCTTGCCAAGCCTCGAGGAGAATCCCGAGTTGTGTCTCGCAACTAGGCAAGAGTCCTGACGTGGCTGAACAAACACGAGTGTGGAAGGGCCATTCCCGTCGTAACTCGAGAATATACCCCAGGTTCCCGCCGCAACTCGAGAAAAACCATGAGACTTCCCCCTCGCCGCGAGATGAGGCCCGATTCCCCTGCACTGCATGCAGAGCAATTCTGTGTTGCACATCACACACGAAAGGAGCCTTGATTTCCTTCATGGCACTCCAGAGAAACCCCAAGAACACTGTTTCAAGGCTAGAGGGATCCTGAGGTCACTGTAGCAACACGAAAGAGCTCCGTCGACCAAAAATCAACTCGAGATGAGAGGTTAGTCCCTGGCTTCGACTCCAGAGGAATACCACCTTACCATAAGCACCTCAAGAGGAGGCTTCTCTCAGCTCTAGGTATGTGAGAGGGACCCTGAGTTTGTGGCCTCAAGTGGAATGGACACCGCGATGCCCTGACTCGAAATGAGGCCGGATATCCCTGCAGTGACTGGAATGCAGGCTCGTCTTGCATCTCCCAAGACGAAAGGGTGTCTGAATCCCCTGTGGAGACCACAGAGAAAGACCTAGTTCCCCACCTCATCGCGACAGGAGGCCTCAAATCCTTTGAAAACTCCAGAGGTATGCGGAGATCAGTGCCTCCGAAGGAGACGATGCCTGACTCCTCGTGAAACTTGATAGGAGACCCAGGATTCCTGTGGCACGTGGAAAGGGACCCTTGGTCTCCCGTCTCAGCTGGAGAGGCGTCCCAATTGCCCTGCAAAGCCTCGAGGAGAATCCCGAGTTGTCCCTCGCAACTAGGCAGGAGTCCTGACATGGCTGAACACACACGTGTGTGGAAGGGCCATCCCCGTCGTAACTCGAGAATATACCCCAGGTTCCCGCCGCAACTCGAGAAAAACCATGAGACTTCCCCCTCGCCACGAGATGAGGCCCGATTCCCCTGCACTGCGTGCAGAGCAATTCTGTGTTGCACATCACACATGAAAGGAGCCTTGATTTCCTTCATGGCACTCCAGAGAAACCCCAAGAACACTGTTTCAAGGCTAGAGGGATCCTGAGGTCACTGTAGCAACACGAAAGAGCTCCGTGGACCAAAAATCAACTCGAGATGAGAGGTTAGTCCCTGGCTTCGACTCCAGAGGAATACCACCTTACCACAAGCACCTCAAGAGGAGGCTTCTCTCAGCTCTAGGTATGTGAGAGGGACCCTGAGTTTGCGGCCTCAAGTGGAATGGACACCGCGATGCCCTGACTCGAAATAAGGCCGATATCCCTGCAGTGACTGGAATGCAGGCTCGTCTTGCATCTCCCAAGACGAAAGGGTGTCTGAATCCCCTGTGGAGACCACAGAGAAAGACCTAGTTCCCCACCTCATCGCGACAGGAGGCCTCACATCCTTTGAAAACTCCAGAGGTATGCGGAGATCAGTGCCTGCAAAGGAGACGATGCCTGACTCCTCGTGAAACTTGATAGGAGACCCAGGATTCCTGTGGCACGTGAAAAGGGACCCTTGGTCTCCCGTCTCAGCTGGAGAGGCGTCCCAATTGCCCTGCAAAGCCTCGAGGAGAATCCCGAGTTGTCCCTCGCAACTAGGCAGGAGTCCTGACATGGCTGAACACACACGTGTGTGGAAGGGCCATCCCCGTCGTAACTCGAGAATATACCCCAGGTTCCCGCCGCAACTCGAGAAAAACCATGAGACTTCCCCCTCGCCGCGAGATGAGGCCCGATTCCCCTGCACTGCGTGCAGAGCAATTCCGTGTTGAACATCACACATGAAAGCAGCCTTGATTTCCTTCATGGCACTCCAGAGAAACCCCAAGAACACTGTTTCAAGGCTAGAGGGATCCTGAGGTCACTGTAGCAACACGAAAGAGCTCCGTGGACCAAGAATCAACACGAGATGAGAGGTTAGTCCCTGGCTTCGACTCCTGAGGAATACCACCTTACCACAAGCACCTCAAGAGGAGGCTTCTCTCAGCTCTAGGTATGTGAGAGGGACCCTGAGTGTGCGGCCTCAAGTGGAATGGACACCGCGATGCCCTGACTCGAAATAAGGCCGGATATCCCTGCAGTGACTTGAATGCAGGTTCGTCTTGCATCTCCCAAGAAGAAAGGATGTCTGAATCCCCTTTGGAGACCACAGAGAAACACCTAGTTCCCCACCTCATCGCGACCGGAGGCCTCACATCCTTTGAAAACTCCAGAGGTACGCGGAGATCAGTGGCTCCAAAGGAGACGATGCCTGACTCCTCGTGAAACTTGATAGGAGACCCAGGATTCCTGTGGCACGTGAAAAGGGACCCTTGGTCTCCCGTCTCAGCTGGAGAGGCGTCCCAATTGCCCTGCAAAGCCTCGAGGAGAATCCCGAGTTGTCCCTCGCAACTAGGCAGGAGTCCTGACATGGCTGAACACACACGTGTGTGGAAGGGCCATCCCCGTCGTAACTCGAGAATATACCCCAGGTTCCCGCCGCAACTCGAGAAAAACCATGAGACTTCCCCCTCGCCGCGAGATGAGGCCCGATTCCCCTGCACTGCGTGCAGAGCAATTCCGTGTTGAACATCACACATGAAAGCAGCCTTGATTTCCTTCATGGCACTCCAGAGAAACCCCAAGAACACTGTTTCAAGGCTAGAGGGATCCTGAGGTCACTGTAGCAACACGAAAGAGCTCCGTGGACCAAGAATCAACACGAGATGAGAGGTTAGTCCCTGGCTTCGACTCCTGAGGAATACCACCTTACCACAAGCACCTCAAGAGGAGGCTTCTCTCAGCTCTAGGTATGTGAGAGGGACCCTGAGTGTGCGGCCTCAAGTGGAATGGACACCGCGATGCCCTGACTCGAAATAAGGCCGGATATCCCTGCAGTGACTTGAATGCAGGTTCGTCTTGCATCTCCCAAGAAGAAAGGATGTCTGAATCCCCTTTGGAGACCACAGAGAAACACCTAGTTCCCCACCTCATCGCGACCGGAGGCCTCACATCCTTTGAAAACTCCAGAGGTACGCGGAGATCAGTGGCTCCAAAGGAGACGATGCCTGACTCCTCGTGAAACTTGATAGGAGTCCCAGGATTCTTGTGGCACGTGGAAAGGGACCCTTGGTCTCCCGCCTCAGCTGGAGAGGCGTTCCAATTGTCCTGCCAAGCCTCGAGGAGAATCCCGAGTTGTCCCTCGCAACTAGGCAGGAGTCCTGACGTGGCTGAACGAACACGTGGGTGGAAGGGCCATCCCCGTCGTAACTCGAGAATATACCCCAGGTTCCCGCCGCAACTCGAGAAAAACCATGAGACTTCCCCCTCGATGCGAGATGAGGCCCGATTCCCCTGTACTGCGTGCAGAGCAATTCCGTCTTGCACATCACACATGAAAGGAGCCTTGATTTCCTTGATGGCACTCCAGAGAAACCCCAAGAACACTGTTTCAAGGATAGAGGGATCCTGAGGTCACTGTAGCAACACGAAAGAACTCTGTGGACCAAAAATCAACTCGAAAAGAGAGGTTAGTCCCTGGATTCGTCTCCAGAGGAATACCACCTTACCACAAGCACCTCAAGAGGAGGCTTCTCTCAGCTCTAGGTATGTGAGAGGGACCCTGAGTTTGCGGCCTCAAGTGGAATGGACACCGCGATGCCCTGACTCGAAATAAGGCCGGATATCCCTGCAGTGACTTCAATGCAGTCTCGTCTTGCATCTCCCAAGACGAAAGGTTGTCTGAATCCCCTGTGGAAAGCACAGAGAAAGACTTAGTTTCCCACCTCATCGCGACCGATAGCCTCACATCCTTTGAAAACTCCAGAGGTACGCGGAGATCAGTGCCTCCAAAGGAGCCGATGCCTGACTTCTCGTGAAACTTGATAGGAGTCCCAGGATTCCTGTGGCACTTGGAAAGGGACACTTGGTCTCCCGCCTCAGCTGGAGAGGCGTCCCAATTGCCCTGCCAAGCCTCGAGGAGAATCCCGAGTTGTCCCTCGCAACTAGGCAGGAGTCCTGACGTCGCTGAAGAAACACGTGGGTGGAAGGGCCATCCCCGTCGTAACTCGAGAATATACCCCAGGTTCCCGCCGCAACTCGAGAAAAACCATGAGACTTCCCCCTCGCCGCGAGATGAGGCCCGATTCCCCTGCACTGCATGCAGAGCAATTCCGTGTTGCACATCACACATGAAAGGAGCCTTGATTTCCTTGATGGCACTCCAGAGAAACCCCAAGAACACTGTTTCAAGGCTAGAGGGATCCTGAGGTCACTGTAGCAACACGAAAGAGCTCCGTGGACCAAGAATCAACACGAGATGAGAGGTTAGTCCCTGGCTTCGACTCCAGAGGAATACCACCTTACCACAAGCACCTCAAGAGGAGGCTTCTCTCAGCTCTAGGTATGTGAGAGGGACCCTGAGTTTGCGGCCTCAAGTGGAATGGACACCGCGATGCCCTGACGCGAAATAAGGCTGGATATCCCTGCAGTGACTTGAATGCAGGCTTGGCTTGCATCTCCCAAGATGAAAGGATGTCTGAATCCCCTGTGGAGACCACAGAGAAAGACCTAGTTCCACACCTCATCACGACCGGAGGCCTCACATCCTTTGAAAACTCCAGAGGTACGCGGAGATCAGTGCCTCCAAAGGAGACGATGCCTGACTCATCGTGAAACTTGATAGGAGACCCAGGATTCCTGTGGCACGTGGAAAGGGACCCTTGGTCTCCCGTCTCAGCTGGAGAGGCGTCCCAATTGCCCTGCAAAACCTCGAGGAGAATCCCGAGTTGTCCCTCGCAACTAGGCAGGAGTCCTGACGTCGCTGAAGAAACACGTGGGTGGAAGGGCCATCCCCGTCGTAACTCGAGAATATACCCCAGGTTCCCGCCGCAACTCGAGAAAAACCATGAGACTTCCCCCTCGCCGCGAGATGAGGCCCGATTCCCCTGCACTGCGAGCTGAGCAATTCCGTGTTGCACATCACACATGAAAGGAGCCTTGATTTCCTTGATGGCACTCCAGAGAAACCCCAAGAACACTGTTTCAAGGCTAGAGGGATCCTGAGGTCACTTTAGCAACACGAAAGAGCTCCGAGGGCCAAAAATCAACTCGAAAAGAGAGGTTAGTCCCTGGATTCGTCTCCAGAGGAATACCACCTTACCACAAGCACCTCAAGAGGAGGCTTCTCTCAGCTCTAGGTATGTGAGAGGTACCCTGAGTTTGCGGCCTCAAGTGGAATGGACACCGCGATGCCCTGACTCGAAATAAGGCCGGATATCCCTGCAGTGACTTCAATGCAGGCTCGTCTTGCATCTCCCAAGACGAAAGGATGTCTGAATCCCCTGTGGAAAGCACAGAGAAAGACTTAGTTTCCCACCTCATCGCGACCGATAGCCTCACATCCTTTGAAAACTCCAGAGGTACGCGGAGATCAGTGCCTCCAAAGGAGCCGATGCCTGACTTCTCGTGAAACTTGATAGGAGTCCCAGGATTCCTGTGGCACTTGGAAAGGGACACTTGGTCTCCCGCCTCAGCTGGAGAGGCGTCCCAATTGCCCTGCCAAGCCTCGAGGAGAATCCAGAGTTGTCCCTCGCAACTAGGCAGGAGTCCTGACGTCGCTGAAGAAACACGTGGGTGGAAGGGCCATCCCCGTCGTAACTCGAGAATATACCCCAGGTTCCCGCCGCAACTGGAGAAAAACCATGAGACTTCCCCCTCGCCGCGAGATGAGGCCCGATTCCCCTGCACTGCGTGCAGAGCAATTCCGTGTTGCACATCAGACATGAAAGGGGCCTTGATTTCCTTGATGGCACTCCAGAGAAATCCTAAGAACACTGTTTCAAGGCTAGAGGGATCCTGAGGTCACTGTAGCAACACGAAAGAGCTCCGTGGGCCAAAAATCAACTCGAGATGGGAGGTTAGTCCCTGGCTTCGACTCCAGAGGAATACCACCTTACCACAAGCACCTCAAGAGGAGGCTTCTCTCAGCTCTAGGTATGTGAGAGGGACCCTGAGTTTGCGGCCTCAAGTGGAATGGACACCGCGATGCCCTGACTCGAAATAAGGCTGGATATCCCTGCAGTGACTGGAATGCAGCCTCGTCTTGCATCTCCCAAGACGAAAGGGTGTCTGAATCCCCTGTGGAGACCACAGAGAAAGACCTAGTTCCCCACCTCATCGCGACAGGAGGCCTCAAATCCTTTGAAAACTCCAGAGGTACGCGGAGATCAGTGCCTCCAAAGGAGACGATGCCTGACTCCTCGTGAAACTTGATAGGAGTCCCAGGATTCCTGTGGCACGTGGAAAGGGACCCTTGGTCTCCCGTCTCAGCTGGAGAGGCGTCCCAATTGCCCTGCAAAACCTCGAGGAGAATCCCGAGTTGTCCCTCGCAACTAGGCAGGAGTCCTGACGTCGCTAAAGAAACACGTGGGTGGAAGGGCCATCCCCGTCGTAACTCGAGAATATACCCCAGGTTCCCGCCGCAACTCGAGAAAAACCATGAGACTTCCCCCTCGCCGCGAGATGAGGCCCGATTCCCCTGCACTGCGAGCTGAGCAATTCCGTGTTGCACATCACACATGAAAGGAGCCTTGATTTCCTTGATGGCACTCCAGAGAAACCCCAAGAACACTGTTTCAAGGCTAGAGGGATCCTGAGGTCACTTTAGCAACACGAAAGAGCTCCGTGGGCCAAAAATCAACTCGAAAAGAGAGGTTATTCCCTGGATTCGTCTCCAGAGGAATACCACCTTACCACAAGCACCTCAAGAGGAGGCTTCTCTCAGCTCTAGGTATGTGAGAGGTACCCTGAGTTTGCAGCCTCAAGTGGAATGGACACCGCGATGCCCTGACTCGAAATAAGGCCGGATATCCCTGCAGTGACTTCAATGCAGGCTCGTCTTGCATCTCCCAAGACGAAAGGATGTCTGAATCCCCTGTGGAAAGCACAGAGAAAGACTTAGTTTCCCACCTCATCGCGACCGATAGCCTCACATCCTTTGAAAACTCCAGAGGTACGCGGAGATCAGTGCCTCCAAAGGAGCCGATGCCTGACTTCTCGTGAAACTTGATAGGAGTCCCAGGATTCCTGTGGCACTTGGAAAGGGACACTTGGTCTCCCGCCTCAGCTGGAGAGGCGTCCCAATTGCCCTGCAAAGCCTCGAGGAGAATCCAGAGTTGTCCCTCGCAACTAGGCAGGAGTCCTGACGTCGCTGAAGAAACACGTGGGTGGAAGGGCCATCCCCGTCGTAACTCGAGAATATACCCCAGGTTCCCGCCGCAACTGGAGAAAAACCATGAGACTTCCCCCTCGCCGCGAGATGAGGCCCGATTCCCCTGCACTGCGTGCAGAGCAATTCCGTGTTGCACATCACACATGAAAGGGGCCTTGATTTCCTTGATGGCACTCCAGAGAAACCCTAAGAACACTGTTTCAAAGCTAGAGGGATCCTGAGGTCACTGTAGCAACACGAAAGAGCTCCGTGGGCCAAAAATCAACTCGAGATGGGAGGTTAGTCCCTGGCTTCGACTCCAGAGGAATACCACCTTACCACAAGCACCTCAAGAGGAGGCTTCTCTCAGCTCTAGGTATGTGAGAGGGACCCTGAGTTTGCGGCCTCAAGTGGAATGGACACCGCGATGCCCTGACTCGAAATAAGGCTGGATATCCCTGCAGTGACTGGAATGCAGGCTCGTCTTGCATCTCCCAAGACGAAAGGGTGTCTGAATCCCCTGTGGAGGCCACAGAGAAAGACCTAGTTCCCCACCTCATCGCGACAGGAGGCCTCAAATCCTTTGAAAACTCCAGAGGTATGCGGAGATCAGTGCCTCCAAAGGAGACGATGCCTGACTCCTCGTGAAACTTGATAGGAGACCCAGGATTCCTGTGGCACGTGGAAAGGGAGTCTTGGTCTCCCGCCTCAGCTGGAGAGGCGTCCCAATTGCCCTGCAAAGCCTCGAGGAGAATCCCGAGTTGTCCCTCGCAACTAGGCAGGAGTCCTGACATGGCTGAACACACACGTGTGTGGAAGGGCCATCCCCGTCGTAACTCGAGAATATACCCCAGGTTCCCGCCGCAACTCGAGAAAAACCATGAGACTTCCCCCTCGCCGCGAGATGAGGCCCGATTCCCCTGCACTGCGTGCAGAGCAATTCCGTGTTGCACATCACACATGAAAGGAGCCTTGATTTCCTTCATGGCACTCCAGAGAAACCCCAAGAACACTGTTTCAAGGCTAGAGGGATCCTGAGGTCACTGTAGCAACACGAAAGAGCTCCGTGGACCAAGAATCAACACGAGATGAGAGGTTAGTCCCTGGCTTCGACTCCTGAGGAATACCACCTTACCACAAGCACCTCAAGAGGAGGCTTCTCTCAGCTCTAGGTATGTGAGAGGGATCCTGAGTTTGCGGCCTCAAGTGGAATGGACACCGCGATGCCCTGACTCGAAATAAGGCCGGATATCCTTGCAGTGACTTGAATGCAGGCTCGTCTTGCATCTCCCAAGAAGAAAGGATGTCTGAATCCCCTGTGTAGACCACAGAGAAACACCTAGTTCCCCACCTCATCGCGACCGGAGGCCTCACATCCTTTGAAAACTCCAGAGGTACGCGGAGATCAGTGCCTCCAAAGGAGACGATGCCTGACTTCTCGTGAAACTTGATAGGAGTCCCAGGATTCTTGTGGCACGTGGAAAGGGACCCTTGGTCTCCCGCCTCAGCTGGAGAGGCGTTCCAATTGCCCTGCCAAGCCTCGAGGAGAATCCCGAGTTGTCCCTCGCAACTAGGCAGGAGTCCTGACGTGGATGAACAAACACGTGTGTGGAAGGGCCATCCCCGTCGTAACTCGAGAATATACCCCAGGTTCCCGCTGCAACTCGAGAAAAACCATGAGACTTCCCCCTCGATGCGAGATGAGGCCCGATTCCCCTGTACTGCGTGCAGAGCAATTCCGTCTTGCACATCACACATGAAAGGAGCCTTGATTTCCTTGATGGCACTTCAGAGAAACCCCAAGAACACTGTTTCAAGGCTAGAGGGATCCTGAGGTCACTGTAGCAACACGAAAGAACTCTGTGGACCAAAAATCAACTCGAAAAGAGAGGTTAGTCCCTGGATTCGTCTCCAAAGGAATACCACCTTACCACAAGCACCTCAAGAGGAGGCTTCTCTCAGCTCTAGGTATGTGAGAGGGACCCTGAGTTTGCAGTCTCAAGTGGAATGGACACCGCGATGCCCTGACTCGAAATAAGGCCGGATATCCCTGCAGTGACTTCAATGCAGGCTCGTCTTGCATCTCCCACGACGAAAGGATGTCTGAATCCCCTGTGGAAAGCACAGAGAAAGACTTAGTTCCCCACCTCATCGCGAACGATAGCCTCACATCCTTTGAAAACTCCAGAGGTACACGGAGATCAGTGCCTCCAAAGGAGACGATGCCTGACTCCTCGTGAAACTTGATAGGAGTCCCAGGATTCCTGTGGCACGTGGAAAGGGACCCTTGGTCTCCCGCCTCAGCTGGAGAGGCGTCCCAATTGCCCTGCCAAGCCTCGAGGAGAATCCAGAGTTGTCCCTCGCAACTAGGCAGGAGTCCTGACGTCGCTGAACAAACACGTGTGTGGAAGGGCCATCCCCGTCGTAACTCGAGAATATACCCCAGGTTCCCGCCGCAACTCGAGAAAAACCATGAGACTTCCCCCTCGCCGCGAGATGAGGCCCGATTCCCCTGCACTGCGTGCAGAGCAATTCCGTGTTGCACATCACACATGAAAGGAGCCTTGATTTCCTTGATGGCACTCCAGAGAAACCCCAAGAACACTGTTTCAAGGCTAGAGGGATCCTGAGGTCACTGTAGCAACACGAAAGAGCTCCGTGGACCAAAAATCAACTCGAGATGAGAGGTTAGTCCCTGGCTTCGACTCCAGAGGAATACCACCTTACCACAAGCACCTCAAGAGGAGGCTTCTCTCAGCTCTAGGTATGTGAGAGGGACCCTGAGTTTGCGGCCTCAAGTGGAATGGACACCGCGATGCCCTGACGCGAAATAAGGCCGGATATCCCTGCAGTGACTTGAATGCAGGCTCGTCTTGCATCTCCCAAGAAGAAAGGATGTCTGAATCCCCTGTGGAGACCACAGAGAAACACCTAGTTCCCCACCTCATCGCGACCGGAGGCCTCACATCCTTTGAAAACTCCAGAGGTACGCGGAGATCAGTGCCTCCAAAGCAGACGATGCCTGACTCCTCGTGAAACTTGATAGGAGTCCCAGGATTCTTGTGGCACGTGGAAAGGGACACTTGGTCTCCCGCCTCAGCTGGAGAGGCGTTCCAATTGCCCTGCCAAGCCTCGAGGAGAATCCCGAGTTGTCCCTCGCAACTAGGCAGGAGTCCTGACGTGGCTGAACAAACACGTGGGTGGAAGGGCCATCCCCGTCGTAACTCGAGAATATACCCCAGGTTCCCGCCGCAACTCGAGAAAAACCATGAGACTTCCCCCTCGATGCGAGATGAGGCCCGATTCCCCTGTACTGCGTGCAGAGCAATTCCGTCTTGCACATCACACATGAAAGGAGCCTTGATTTCCTTGATGGCACTCCAGAGAATCCCCAAGAACACTGTTTCAAGGATAGAGGGATCCTGAGGTCACTGTAGCAACACGAAAGAACTCTGTGGACCAAAAATCAACTCGAAAAGAGAGGTTAGTCCCTGAATTCGTCTCCAGAGGAATACCACCTTACCACAAGCACCGCAAGAGGAGGCTTCTCTCAGCTCTAGGTATGTGAGAGGGACCCTGAGTTTCCGGCCTCAAGTGGAATGGACACCGCGATGCCCTGACTCGAAATAAGGCCGGATATCCCTGCAGTGACTTCAATGCAGGCTCGTCTTGCATCTCCCAGGACGAAAGGATGTCTGAATCCCCTGTGGAAAGCACAGAGAAAGACTTAGTTCCCACCTCATCACGACCGATAGCCTCACATCCATTGAAAACTCCAGAGGTACGCGGAGATCAGTGCCTCCAAAGGACACGATGCCTGACTCCTCGTGAAACTTGATAGGAGTCCCAGGATTCCTGTGGCACTTGGAAAGGGACACTTGGTCTCCCGCCTCAGCTGGAGAGGCGTCCCAATTGCCCTGCCAAGCCTCGAGGAGAATCCAGAGTTGTGTCTCGCAACTAGGCAGGAGTCCTGACGTCGCTGAAGAAACAAGTGGGTGGAAGGGCCATCCTCGTCGTAACTCGAGAATATACCCCAGGTTCCCGCCGCAACTCGAGAAAAACCATGAGACTTCCCCCTCGTCGCGAGATGAGGCCCGATTCCCCTGCACTGCGTGCAGAGCAATTCCGTGTTGCACATCACACATGAAAGGAGCCTTGATTTCCTTGATGGCACTCCAGAGAAACCCCAAGTACACTGTTTCAAGGCTAGAGGGATCCTGAGGTCACTGTAGCAACACGAAAGAGCTCCGTGGGCCAAAAATCAACTTGAGATGAGAGGTTAGTCCCTGACTTCGACTCCAGAGGAATACCACCTTACCACAAGCACCTCAAGAGGTGGCTTCTCTCAGCTCTAGGTATGTGAGAGGGTCCATGAGTTTGCGGCCTCAAGTGGAATGGACACCGCGATGCCCTGACGCGAAATAAGGCCGGATATCCCTGCAGTGACTTCAATGCAGGCTCGTCTTGCATCTCCCAAGATGAAAGGATGTCTGAATCCCCTGTGGAGACCACAGAGAAAGACCTAGTTCCACACCTCATCACGACCGGAGGCCTCACATCCTTTGGAAACTCCAGAGGTACGCAGAGATCAGTGCCTCCAAAGGAGACGATGCCTGACTCCTCGTGAAACTTGATAGGAGACCCAGGATTCCTGTGGCACGTGGAAAGGGACCCTTGGTCTCCCGTCTCAGCTGGAGAGGCGTCCCAATTGCCCTGCAAAACCTCGAGGAGAATCCCGAGTTGTCCCTCGCAACTAGGCAGGAGTCCTGACGTCGCTGAAGAAACACGTGGGTGGAAGGGCCATCCCCGTCGTAACTCGAGAATATACCCCAGGTTCCCGCCGCAACTCGAGAAAAACCATGAGACTTCCCCCTCGATGCGAGATGAGGCCCGATTCCCCTGTACTGCGTGCAGAGCAATTCCGTCTTGCACATCACACATGAAAGGAGCCTTGATTTCCTTGATGGCACTCCAGAGAAACCCCAAGAACACTGTTTCAAGGATAGAGGGATCCTGAGGTCACTGTAGCAACACGAAAGAACTCTGTGGACCAAAAATCAACTCGAAAAGAGAGGTTAGTCCCTGGATTCGTCTCCAGAGGAATACCACCTTACCACAAGCACCTCAAGAGGAGGCTTCTCTCAGCTCTAGGTATGTGAGAGGGACCCTGAGTTTGCGGCCTCAAGTGGAATGGACACCGCGATGCCCTGACTCGAAATAAGGCCGGATATCCCGGCAGTGACTTCAATGCAGGCTCGTCTTGCATCTCCCACGATGAAAGGATGTCTGAATCCCCTGTGGAAAGCACAGAGAAAGACTTAGTTCCCCACCTCATCGCGACCGATAGCCTCACATCCTTTGAAAACTCCAGAGGTACGCGGAGATCAGTGCCTCCAAAGGAGACGATGCCTGACTCCTCGTGAAACTTGATAGGAGTCCCAGGATTTCTGTGGCACTTGGAAAGGGACACTTGGTCTCCCGCCTCAGCTGGAGAGGTGTCCCAATTGCCCTGCCAAGCCTCGAGGAGAATCCAGAGTTGTCCCTCGCAACTAGGCAGGAGTCCTGACGTCGCTGAAGAAACACGTGGGTGGAAGGGCCATCCCCGTCGTAACTCGAGAATATACCCCAGGTTCCCGCCGCAACTCGAGAAAAACCATGAGACTTCCCCATCGCCGCGAGATGAGGCCCGATTCCCCTGCACTGCGTGCAGAGCAATTCTGTGTTGCAGATCACACATGAAAGGAGCCTTGATTTCCTTCATGGCACTCCAGAGAAACCCCAAGAACACTGTTTCAAGGCTAGAGGGATCCTGAGGTCACTGTAGCAACACGAAAGAGCTCCGTGGACCAAAAATCAACTCGAGATGAGAGGTTAGTCCCTGGCTTCGACTCCAGAGGAATACCACCTTACCACAAGCACCTCAAGAGGAGGCTTCTCTCAGCTCTAGGTATGTGAGAGGGACCCTGAGTTTGCGGCCTCAAGTGGAATGGACACCGCGATGCCCTGACTCGAAATAAGGCCGATATCCCTGCAGTGACTGGAATGCAGGCTCGTCTTGCATCTCCCAAGACGAAAGGGTGTCTGAATCCCCTGTGGAGACCACAGAGAAAGACCTAGTTCCCCACCTCATCGCGACAGGAGGCCTCACATCCTTTGAAAACTCCAGAGGTATGCGGAGATCAGTGCCTGCAAAGGAGACGATGCCTGACTCCTCGTGAAACTTGATAGGAGACCCAGGATTCCTGTGGCACGTGAAAAGGGACCCTTGGTCTCCCGTCTCAGCTGGAGAGGCGTCCCAATTGCCCTGCAAAGCCTCGAGGAGAATCCCGAGTTGTCCCTCGCAACTAGGCAGGAGTCCTGACATGGCTGAACACACACGTGTGTGGAAGGGCCATCCCCGTCGTAACTCGAGAATATACCCCAGGTTCCCGCCGCAACTCGAGAAAAACCATGAGACTT
The DNA here is from genome assembly GCF_910594005.1 of Cervus elaphus. Lineage (NCBI taxonomy): Eukaryota > Metazoa > Chordata > Mammalia > Artiodactyla > Cervidae > Cervus > Cervus elaphus. Next base: position 5,452,634 of record NC_057834.1, on the reverse strand, counting down.
CCCCCTCGCCGCGAGATGAGGCCCGATTCCCCTGCACTGCGTGCAGAGCAATTCCGTGTTGCACATCACACATGAAAGCAGCCTTGATTTCCTTCATGGCACTCCAGAGAAACCCCAAGAACACTGTTTCAAGGCTAGAGGGATCCTGAGGTCACTGTAGCAACACGAAAGAGCTCCGTGGACCAAGAATCAACACGAGATGAGAGGTTAGTCCCTGGCTTCGACTCCTGAGGAATACCACCTTACCACAAGCACCTCAAGAGGAGGCTTCTCTCAGCTCTAGGTATGTGAGAGGGACCCTGAGTGTGCGGCCTCAAGTGGAATGGACACCGCGATGCCCTGACTCGAAATAAGGCCGGATATCCCTGCAGTGACTTGAATGCAGGCTCGTCTTGCATCTCCCAAGAAGAAAGGATGTCTGAATCCCCTGTGGAGACCACAGAGAAACACCTAGTTCCCCACCTCATCGCGACCGGAGGCCTCACATCCTTTGAAAACTCCAGAGGTACGCGGAGATCAGTGGCTCCAAAGGAGACGATGCCTGACTCCTCGTGAAACTTGATAGGAGTCCCAGGATTCTTGTGGCACGTGGAAAGGGACCCTTGGTCTCCCGCCTCAGCTGGAGAGGCGTTCCAATTGCCCTGCCAAGCCTCGAGGAGAATCCCGAGTTGTCCCTCGCAACTAGGCAGGAGTCCTGACGTCGCTGAAGAAACACGTGGGTGGAAGGGCCATCCCCGTCGTAACTCGAGAATATACCCCAGGTTCCCGCCGCAACTCGAGAAAAACCATGAGACTTCCCCCTCGCCGCGAGATGAGGCCCGATTCCCCTGCACTGCGTGCAGAGCAATTCCGTGTTGCACATCACACATGAAAGGAGCCTTGATTTCCTTGATGGCACTCCAGAGAAACCCCAAGAACACTGTTTCAAGGCTAGAGGGATCCTGAGGTCACTGTAGCAACACGAAAGAGCTCCGTGGGCCAAAAATCAACTCGAGATGAGAGGTTAGTCCCTGGCTTCGACTCCAGAGGAATACCACCTTACCACAAGCACCTCAAGAGGAGGCTTCTCTCAGCTCTAGGTATGTGAGAGGGACCCTGAGTTTGCGGCCTCAAGTGGAATGGACACCGCGATGCCCTGACGCGAAATAAGGCTGGATATCCCTGCAGTGACTTGAATGCAGGCTTGGCTTGCATCTCCCAAGATGAAAGGATGTCTGAATCCCCTGTGGAGACCACAGAGAAAGACCTAGTTCCACACCTCATCACGACCGGAGGCCTCACATCCTTTGAAAACTCCAGAGGTACGCGGAGATCAGTGCCTCCAAAGGAGACGATGCCTGACTCATCGTGAAACTTGATAGGAGACCCAGGATTCCTGTGGCACGTGGAAAGGGACCCTTGGTCTCCCGTCTCAGCTGGAGAGGCGTCCCAATTGCCCTGCAAAACCTCGAGGAGAATCCCGAGTTGTCCCTCGCAACTAGGCAGGAGTCCTGACGTCGCTGAAGAAACACGTGGGTGGAAGGGCCATCCCCGTCGTAACTCGAGAATATACCCCAGGTTCCCGCCGCAACTCGAGAAAAACCATGAGACTTCCCCCTCGCCGCGAGATGAGGCCCGATTCCCCTGCACTGCGAGCTGAGCAATTCCGTGTTGCACATCACACATGAAAGGAGCCTTGATTTCCTTGATGGCACTCCAGAGAAACCCCAAGAACACTGTTTCAAGGCTAGAGGGATCCTGAGGTCACTTTAGCAACACGAAAGAGCTCCGTGGGCCAAAAATCAACTCGAAAAGAGAGGTTATTCCCTGGATTCGTCTCCAGAGGAATACCACCTTACCACAAGCACCTCAAGAGGAGGCTTCTCTCAGCTCTAGGTATGTGAGAGGTACCCTGAGTTTGCGGCCTCAAGTGGAATGGACACCGCGATGCCCTGACTCGAAATAAGGCCGGATATCCCTGCAGTGACTTCAATGCAGGCTCGTCTTGCATCTCCCAAGACGAAAGGATGTCTGAATCCCCTGTGGAAAGCACAGAGAAAGACTTAGTTTCCCACCTCATCGCGACCGATCGCCTCACATCCTTTGAAAACTCCAGAGGTACGCGGAGATCAGTGCCTCCAAAGGAGCCGATGCCTGACTTCTCGTGAAACTTGATAGGAGTCCCAGGATTCCTGTGGCACTTGGAAAGGGACACTTGGTCTCCCGCCTCAGCTGGAGAGGCGTCCCAATTGCCCTGCCAAGCCTCGAGGAGAATCCAGAGTTGTCCCTCGCAACTAGGCAGGAGTCCTGACGTCGCTGAAGAAACACGTGGGTGGAAGGGCCATCCCCGTCGTAACTCGAGAATATACCCCAGGTTCCCGCCGCAACTCGAGAAAAACCATGAGACTTCCCCCTCGCCGCGAGATGAGGCCCGATTCCCCTGCACTGCGTGCAGAGCAATTCCGTGTTGCACATCAGACATGAAAGGGGCCTTGATTTCCTTGATGGCACTCCAGAGAAACCCTAAGAACACTGTTTCAAGGCTAGAGGGATCCTGAGGTCACTGTAGCAACACGAAAGAGCTCCGTGGGCCAAAAATCAACTCGAGATGGGAGGTTAGTCCCTGGCTTCGACTCCTGAGGAATACCACCTTACCACAAGCACCTCAAGAGGAGGCTTCTCTCAGCTCTAGGTATGTGAGAGGGACCCTGAGTTTGCGGCCTCAAGTGGAATGGACACCGCGATGCCCTGACTCGAAATAAGGCTGGATATCCCTGCAGTGACTGGAATGCAGCCTCGTCTTGCATCTCCCAAGACGAAAGGGTGTCTGAATCCCCTGTGGAGACCACAGAGAAAGACCTAGTTCCCCACCTCATCGCGACAGGAGGCCTCAAATCCTTTGAAAACTCCAGAGGTACGCGGAGATCAGTGCCTCCAAAGGAGACGATGCCTGACTCATCGTGAAACTTGATAGGAGACCCAGGATTCCTGTGGCACGTGGAAAGGGACCCTTGGTCTCCCGTCTCAGCTGGAGAGGCGTCCCAATTGCCCTGCAAAACCTCGAGGAGAATCCCGAGTTGTCCCTCGCAACTAGGCAGGAGTCCTGACGTCGCTAAAGAAACACGTGGGTGGAAGGGCCATCCCCGTCGTAACTCGAGAATATACCCCAGGTTCCCGCCGCAACTCGAGAAAAACCATGAGACTTCCCCCTCGCCGCGAGATGAGGCCCGATTCCCCTGCACTGCGAGCTGAGCAATTCCGTGTTGCACATCACACATGAAAGGAGCCTTGATTTCCTTGATGGCACTCCAGAGAAACCCCAAGAACACTGTTTCAAGGCTAGAGGGATCCTGAGGTCACTTTAGCAACACGAAAGAGCTCCGTGGGCCAAAAATCAACTCGAAAAGAGAGGTTATTCCCTGGATTCGTCTCCAGAGGAATACCACCTTACCACAAGCACCTCAAGAGGAGGCTTCTCTCAGCTCTAGGTATGTGAGAGGTACCCTGAGTTTGCAGCCTCAAGTGGAATGGACACCGCGATGCCCTGACTCAAAATAAGGCCGGATATCCCTGCAGTGACTTCAATGCAGGCTCGTCTTGCATCTCCCAAGACGAAAGGATGTCTGAATCCCCTGTGGAAAGCACAGAGAAAGACTTAGTTTCCCACCTCATCGCGACCGATAGCCTCACATCCTTTGAAAACTCCAGAGGTACGCGGAGATCAGTGCCTCCAAAGGAGCCGATGCCTGACTTCTCGTGAAACTTGATAGGAGTCCCAGGATTCCTGTGGCACTTGGAAAGGGACACTTGGTCTCCCGCCTCAGCTGGAGAGGCGTCCCAATTGCCCTGCCAAGCCTCGAGGAGAATCCAGAGTTGTCCCTCGCAACTAGGCAGGAGTCCTGACGTCGCTGAAGAAACACGTGGGTGGAAGGGCCATCCCAGTCGTAACTCGAGAATATACCCCAGGTTCCCGCCGCAACTGGAGAAAAACCATGAGACTTCCCCCTCGCCGCGAGATGAGGCCCGATTCCCCTGCACTGCGTGCAGAGCAATTCCGTGTTGCACATCACACATGAAAGGGGCCTTGATTTCCTTGATGGCACTCCAGAGAAACCCTAAGAACACTGTTTCAAGGCTAGAGGGATCCTGAGGTCACTGTAGCAACACGAAAGAGCTCCGTGGGCCAAAAATCAACTCGAGATGGGAGGTTAGTCCCTGGCTTCGACTCCAGAGGAATACCACCTTACCACAAGCACCTCAAGAGGAGGCTTCTCTCAGCTCTAGGTATGTGAGAGGGACCCTGAGTTTGCGGCCTCAAGTGGAATGGACATCGCGATGCCCTGACTCGAAATAAGGCTGGATATCCCTGCAGTGACTGGAATGCAGCCTCGTCTTGCATCTCCCAAGACGAAAGGGTGTCTGAATCCCCTGTGGAGACCACAGAGAAAGACCTAGTTCCCCACCTCATCGCGACAGGAGGCCTCACATCCTTTGAAAACTCCAGAGGTACGCGGAGATCAGTGCCTCCAAAGGAGACGATGCCTGACTTCTCGTGAAACTTGATAGGAGTCCCAGGATTCTTGTGGCACGTGGAAAGGGACCCTTGGTCTCCCGCCTCAGCTGGAGAGGCGTTCCAATTGCCCTGCCAAGCCTCGAGGAGAATCCCGAGTTGTCCCTCGCAACTAGGCAGGAGTCCTGACGTGGATGAACAAACACGTGTGTGGAAGGGCCATCCCCGTCGTAACTCGAGAATATACCCCAGGTTCCCGCTGCAACTCGAGAAAAACCATGAGACTTCCCCCTCGATGCGAGATGAGGCCCGATTCCCCTGTACTGCGTGCAGAGCAATTCCGTCTTGCACATCACACATGAAAGGAGCCTTGATTTCCTTGATGGCACTTCAGAGAAACCCCAAGAACACTGTTTCAAGGCTAGAGGGATCCTGAGGTCACTGTAGCAACACGAAAGAACTCTGTGGACCAAAAATCAACTCGAAAAGAGAGGTTAGTCCCTGGATTCGTCTCCAAAGGAATACCACCTTACCACAAGCACCTCAAGAGGAGGCTTCTCTCAGCTCTAGGTATGTGAGAGGGACCCTGAGTTTGCAGTCTCAAGTGGAATGGACACCGCGATGCCCTGACTCGAAATAAGGCCGGATATCCCGGCAGTGACTTCAATGCAGGCTCGTCTTGCATCTCCCACGACGAAAGGATGTCTGAATCCCCTGTGGAAAGCACAGAGAAAGACTTAGTTCCCCACCTCATCGCGACCGATAGCCTCACATCCTTTGAAAACTCCAGAGGTACGCGGAGATCAGTGCCTCCAAAGGAGACGATGCCTGACTCCTCGTGAAACTTGATAGGAGACCCAGGATTCCTGTGGCACGTGGAAAGGGACCCTTGGTCTCCCGCCTCAGCTGGAGAGGCGTCCCAATTGCCCTGCCAAGCCTCGAGGAGAATCCAGAGTTGTCCCTCGCAACTAGGCAGGAGTCCTGACGTCGCTGAACAAACACGTGTGTGGAAGGGCCATCCCCGTCGTAACTCGAGAATATACCCCAGGTTCCCGCCGCAACTCGAGAAAAACCATGAGACTTCCCCCTCGCCGCGAGATGAGGCCCGATTCCCCTGCACTGCGTGCAGAGCAATTCCGTGTTGCACATCAGACATGAAAGGAGCCTTGATTTCCTTGATGGCACTCCAGAGAAACCCCAAGAACACTGTTTCAAGGCTAGAGGGATCCTGAGGTCACTGTAGCAACACGAAAGAGCTCCGTGGACCAAAAATCAACTCGAGATGAGAGGTTAGTCCCTGGCTTCGACTCCAGAGGAATACCACCTTACCACAAGCACCTCAAGAGGAGGCTTCTCTCAGCTCTAGGTATGTGAGAGGGACCCTGAGTTTGTGGCCTCAAGTGGAATGGACACCGCGATGCCCTGACGCGAAATAAGGCCGGATATCCCTGCAGTGACTTGAATGCAGGCTCGTCTTGCATCTCCCAAGAAGAAAGGATGTCTGAATCCCCTGTGGAGACCACAGAGAAACACCTAGTTCCCCACCTCATCGCGACCGGAGGCCTCACATCCTTTGAAAACTCCAGAGGTACGCGGAGATCAGTGCCTCCAAAGCAGACGATGCCTGACTCCTCGTGAAACTTGATAGGAGTCCCAGGATTCTTGTGGCACGTGGAAAGGGACACTTGGTCTCCCGCCTCAGCTGGAGAGGCGTTCCAATTGCCCTGCCAAGCCTCGAGGAGAATCCCGAGTTGTCCCTCGCAACTAGGCAGGAGTCCTGACGTGGCTGAAGAAACACGTGGGTGGAAGGGCCATCCCCGTCGTAACTCGAGAATATACCCCAGGTTCCCGCCGCAACTCGAGAAAAACCATGAGACTTCCCCCTCGATGCGAGATGAGGCCCGATTCCCCTGTACTGCGTGCAGAGCAATTCCGTCTTGCACATCACACATGAAAGGAGCCTTGATTTCCTTGATGGCACTCCAGAGAATCCCCAAGAACACTGTTTCAAGGATAGAGGGATCCTGAGGTCACTGTAGCAACACGAAAGAACTCTGTGGACCAAAAATCAACTCGAAAAGAGAGGTTAGTCCCTGAATTCGTCTCCAGAGGAATACCACCTTACCACAAGCACCTCAAGAGGAGGCTTCTCTCAGCTCTAGGTATGTGAGAGGGACCCTGAGTTTGCGGCCTCAAGTGGAATGGACACCGCGATGCCCTGACTCGAAATAAGGCCGGATATCCCTGCAGTGACTTCAATGCAGGCTCGTCTTGCATCTCCCAGGACGAAAGGATGTCTGAATCCCCTGTGGAAAGCACAGAGAAAGACTTAGTTCCCACCTCATCACGACCGATAGCCTCACATCCATTGAAAACTCCAGAGGTACGCGGAGATCAGTGCCTCCAAAGGACACGATGCCTGACTCCTCGTGAAACTTGATAGGAGTCCCAGGATTCCTGTGGCACTTGGAAAGGGACACTTGGTCTCCCGCCTCAGCTGGAGAGGCGTCCCAATTGCCCTGCCAAGCCTCGAGGAGAATCCAGAGTTGTGTCTCGCAACTAGGCAGGAGTCCTGACGTCGCTGAAGAAACAAGTGGGTGGAAGGGCCATCCTCGTCGTAACTCGAGAATATACCCCAGGTTCCCGCCGCAACTCGAGAAAAACCATGAGACTTCCCCCTCGTCGCGAGATGAGGCCCGATTCCCCTGCACTGCGTGCAGAGCAATTCCGTGTTGCACATCACACATGAAAGGAGCCTTGATTTCCTTGATGGCACTCCAGAGAAACCCCAAGTACACTGTTTCAAGGCTAGAGGGATCCTGAGGTCACTGTAGCAACACGAAAGAGCTCCGTGGGCCAAAAATCAACTTGAGATGAGAGGTTAGTCCCTGGCTTCGACTCCAGAGGAATACCACCTTACCACAAGCACCTCAAGAGGTGGCTTCTCTCAGCTCTAGGTATGTGAGAGGGACCATGAGTTTGCGGCCTCAAGTGGAATGGACACCGCGATGCCCTGACGCGAAATAAGGCCGGATATCCCTGCAGTGACTTGAATGCAGGCTCGTCTTGCATCTCCCAAGATGAAAGGATGTCTGAATCCCCTGTGGAGACCACAGAGAAAGACCTAGTTCCACACCTCATCGCGACAGGAGGCCTCACATCCTTTGAAAACTCCAGAGGTACGCAGAGATCAGTGCCTCCAAAGGAGACGATGCCTGACTCCTCGTGAAACTTGATAGGAGACCCAGGATTCCTGTGGCACGTGGAAAGGGACCCTTGGTCTCCCGTCTCAGCTGGAGAGGCGTCCCAATTGCCCTGCCAAGCCTCGAGGAGAATCCCGAGTTGTCCCTCGCAACTAGGCAGGAGTCCTGACGTCGCTGAAGAAACACGTGGGTAGAAGGGCCATCCCCGTCGTAACTCGAGAATATACCCCAGGTTCCCGCCGCAACTCGAGAAAAACCATGAGACTTCCCCCTCGCCGCGAGATGAGGCCCGATTCCCCTGCACTGCGTGCAGAGCAATTCCGTGTTGCACATCACACATGAAAGAAGCCTTGATTTCCTTGATGGCACTCCAGAGAAACCCCAAGAACACTGTTTCAAGGCTAGAGGGATCCTGAGGTCACTGTAGCAACACGAAAGAGCTCCGTGGGCCAAAAATCAACACGAGATGAGAGGTTAGTCCCTGGCTTCGACTCCTGAGGAATACCACCTTACCACAAGAACCTCAAGAGGAGGCTTCTCTCAGCTCTAGGTATGTGAGAGGGATCCTGAGTTTGCGGCCTCAAGTGGAATGGACACCGCGATGCCCTGACTCGAAATAAGGCCGGATATCCCTGCAGTGACTTGAATGCAGGCTCGTCTTGCATCTCCCAAGAAGAAAGGATGTCTGAATCCCCTGTGGAGACCACAGAGAAACACCTAGTTCCCCACCTCATTGCGACCGGAGGCCTCACATCCTTTGAAAACTCCAGAGGTACGCGGAGATCAGTGCCTCCAAAGGAGACGATGCCTGACTCCTCGTGAAACTTGATAGGAGTCCCAGGATTCTTGTGGCACGTGGAAAGGGACCCTTGGTCTCCCGCCTCAGCTGGAGAGGCGTTCCAATTGCCCTGCAAAGCCTCGAGGAGAATCCCGAGTTGTCCCTCGCAACTAGGCAGGAGTCCTGACGTGGCTGAACAAACACGTGGGTGGAAGGGCCATCCCCGTCGTAACTCGAGAATATACCCCAGGTTCCCGCCGCAACTCGAGAAAAACCATGAGACTTCCCCCTCGATGCGAGATGAGGCCCGATTCCCCTGTACTGCGTGCAGAGCAATTCCGTCTTGCACATCACACATGAAAGGAGCCTTGATTTCCTTGATGGCACTCCAGAGAAACCCCAAGAACACTGTTTCAAGGATAGAGGGATCCTGAGGTCACTGTAGCAACACGAAAGAACTCTGTGGACCAAAAATCAACTCGAAAAGAGAGGTTAGTCCCTGGATTCGTCTCCAGAGGAATACCACCTTACCACAAGCACCTCAAGAGGAGGCTTCTCTCAGCTCTAGGTATGTGAGAGGGACCCTGAGTTTGCGGCCTCAAGTGGAATGGACACCGCGATGCCCTGACTCGAAATAAGGCCGGATATCACGGCAGTGACTTCAATGCAGGCTCGTCTTGCATCTCCCACGATGAAAGGATGTCTGAATCCCCTGTGGAAAGCACAGAGAAAGACTTAGTTCCCCACCTCATCGCGACCGATAGCCTCACATCCTTTGAAAACTCCAGAGGTACGCGGAGATCAGTGCCTCCAAAGGAGACGATGCCTGACTCCTCGTGAAACTTGATAGGAGTCCCAGGATTCCTGTGGCACTTGGAAAGGGACCCTTGGTCTCCCGCCTCAGCTGGAGAGGTGTCCCAATTGCCCTGCCAAGCCTCGAGGAGAATCCAGAGTTGTCCCTCGCAACTAGGCAGGAGTCCTGACGTCGCTGAAGAAACACGTGGGTGGAAGGGCCATCCCCGTCGTAACTCGAGAATATACCCCAGGTTCCCGCCGCAACTCGAGAAAAACCATGAGACTTCCCCCTCGCCGCGAGATGAGGCCCGATTCCCCTGCACTGCGTGCAGAGCAATTCTGTGTTGCAGATCACACATGAAAGGAGCCTTGATTTCCTTGATGGCACTCCAGAGAAACCCCAAGAACACTGTTTCAAGGCTAGAGGGATCCTGAGGTCACTGTAGCAACACGAAAGAGCTCCGTGGACCAAAAATCAACTCGAGATGAGAGGTTAGTCCCTGGCTTCGACTCCAGAGGAATACCACCTTACCACAAGCACCTCAAGAGGAGGCTTCTCTCAGCTCTAGGTATGTGAGAGGGACCCTGAGTTTGCGGCCTCAAGTGGAATGGACACCACGATGCCCTGACTCGAAATAAGGCCGGATATCCCTGCAGTGACTGGAATGCAGGCTCGACTTGCAACTCCCAAGACGAAAGGGTGTCTGAATCCCCTGTGGAGACCACAGAGAAAGACCTAGTTCCCCACCTCATCGCGACCGGAGGCCTCACATCCTTTGAAAACTCCAGAGGTACGCGGAGATCAGTGCCTCCAAAGGAGACGATGCCTGACTCCTCGTGAAACTTGATAGGAGTCCCAGGATTCCTGTGGCACGTGGAAAGGGACCCTTGGTCTCCCGTCTCAGCTGGAGAGGCATCCCAGTTGCCCTGCAAAGCCTCGAGGAGAATCCCGAGTTGTCCCTCGCAACTAGGCAGGAGTCCTGACGTCGCTGAAGAAACACGTGGGTGGAAGGGCCATCCCCGTCGTAACTCGAGAATATACCCCAGGTTCCCGCCGCAACTCGAGAAAAACCATGAGACTTCCCCTTCGATGCGAGATGAGGCCCGATTCCCCTGTACTGCGTGCAGAGCAATTCCGTGTTGCACATCACACATGAAAGGAGCCTTGATTTCCTTGATGGCACTCCAGAGAAACCCCAAGAACACTGTTTCAAGGCTAGAGGGATCCTGAGGTCACTGTAGCAACACGAAAGAGCTCCGTGGGCCAAAAATCAACTCGAGATGAGAGGTTAGTTCCTGGCTTCGACTCCAGAGGAATACCACCTTATCACAAGCACCTCAAGAGGAGGCTTCTCTCAGCTCTAGGTATGTGAGAGGGACCCTGAGTTTGCGGCCTCAAGTGGGATGGACACCGCGATGCCCTGACGCGAAATAAGGCCGGATATCCCTGCAGTGACTTGAATGCAGGCTCGTCTTGCATCTCCCAAGATGAAAGGATGTCTGAATCCCCTGTGGAGACCACAGAGAAAGACCTAGTTCCCCACCTCATCGCGACCGGAGGCCTCACATCCTTTGAAAACTCCAGAGGTACGCGGAGATCAGTGCCTCCAAAGGAGACGATGCCTGACTCCTCGTGAAACTTGATAGGAGTCCCAGGATTCCTGTGGCACGTGGAAAGGGACCCTTGGTCTCCCGCCTCAGCTGGAGAGGCGTCCCAATTGCCTTGCCAAGCCTCGAGGAGAATCCCGAGTTGTGTCTCGCAACTAGGCAGGAGTCCGGACATGGCTGAACAAACACGTGTGTGGAAGGGCCATCCCCGTCGTAACTCGAGAATATACCCCAGGTTCCCGCCGCAACTCGAGAACAACCATGAGACTTCCCCCTCGCCGCGAGATGTGGCCCGATTCCCCTGCACTGCGTGCAGAGCAATTCCGTGTTGCACATCACACATGAAAGGAGCCTTGATTTCCTTGATGGCACTCCAGAGAAACCCCAAGAACACTGTTTCAAGGCTAGAGGGATCCTGAGGTCACTGTAGAAACACGAAAGAGCTCCGTGGACCAAGAATCAACACGAGATGAGAGGTTAGTCCCTGGCTTCGACTCCTGAGGAATACCACCTTACCACAAGAACCTCAAGAGGAGGCTTCTCTCAGCTCTAGGTATGTGAGAGGGATCCTGAGTTTGCGGCCTCAAGTGGAATGGACACCGCGATGCCCTGACTCGAAATAAGGCCGGATATCCCTGCAGTGACTTGAATGCAGGCTCGTCTTGCATCTCCCAAGAAGAAAGGATGTCTGAATCCCCTGTGGAGACCACAGAGAAACACCTAGTTCCCCACCTCATCGCGACCGGAGGCCTCACATCCTTTGAAAACTCCAGAGGTACGCGGAGATCAGTGCCTCCAAAGGAGACGATGCCTGACTCCTCGTGAAACTTGATAGGAGTCCCAGGATTCCTGTGGCACGTGGAAAGGGACCCTTGGTCTCCCGCCTCAGCTGGAGAGGCGTTCCAATTGCCCTGCCAAGCCTCGAGGAGAATCCCGAGTTGTCCCTCGCAACTAGGCAGGAGTCCTGACGTTGCTGAAGAAACACGTGGGTGGAAGGGCCATCCCCGTCGTAACTCGAGAATATACCCCAGGTTCCCGCCGCAACTCGAGAAAAACCATGAGACTTCCCCCTCGCCGCGAGATGAGGCCCGATTCCCCTGCACTGCGTGCAGAGCAATTCCGTGTTGCACATCACACATGAAAGGAGCCTTGATTTCCTTGATGGCACTCCAGAGAAACCCCAAGAACACTGTTTCAAGGCTAGAGGGATCCTGAGGTCACTGTAGCAACACGAAAGAACTCTGTGGACCAAAAATCAACTCGAAAAGAGAGGTTAGTCCCTGGATTCGTCTCCAGAGGAATACCACCTTACCACAAGCACCTCAAGAGGAGGCTTCTCTCAGCTCTAGGTATGTGAGAGGGACCCTGAGTTTGCGGCCTCAAGTGGAATGGACACCGCGATGCCCTGACTCGAAATAAGGCCGGATATCCCTGCAGTGACTTCAATGCAGGCTCGTCTTGCATCTCCCAGGACGAAAGGATGTCTGAATCCCCTGTGGAAAGCACAGAGAAAGACTTAGTTCCCCACCTCATCGCGACCGATAGCCTCACATCCTTTGAAAACTCCAGAGGTACGCGGAGATCAGTGCCTCCAAAGGAGACGATACCTGACTCCTCGTGAAACTTGATAGGAGTCCAAGGATTCCTGTGGCACTTGGAAAGGGAAACTTGGTCTCCCGCCTCAGCTGGAGAGGCGTACCAATTGCCCTGCCAAGCCTCGAGGAGAATCCAGAGTTGTCCCTCGCACCTAGGCAGGAGTCCTGACGTCGCTGAACAAACACGTGTGTGGAAGGGCCATCCCCGTCGTAACTCGAGAATATACCCCAGGTTCCCGCGGCAACTCGAGAAAAACCATGAGACTTCCCCCTCGCCGCGAGATGAGGCCCGATTCCCCTGCACTGCGTGCAGAGCAATTCCGTGTTGCACATCACACATGAAAGGAGCCTTGATTTCCTTGATGGCACTCCAGAGAAACCCCAAGAACACTGTTTCAAGGCTAGAGGGATCCTGAGGTCACTGTAGCAACACGAAAGAGCTCCGTGGGCCAAAAATCAACTCGAGATGAGAGGTTAGTCCCTGGCTTCGACTCCAGAGGAATACCACCTTACCACAAGCACCTCAAGAGGAGGCTTCTCTCAGCTCTAGGTATGTGAGAGGGACCCTGAGTTTGCGGCCTCAAGTGGAATGGACACCGCGATGCCCTGACTCGAAATAAGGCCGGATATCCCTGCAGTGACTTGAATGCAGGCTCGTCTTGCATCTCCCAAGATGAAAGGATGTCTGAATCCCCTGTGGAGACCTCAGAGAAAGACCTAGTTCCCCACCTCATCGCGACCGGAGGCCTCACATCCTTTGAAAACTCCAGAGGTACGCGGAGATCAGTGCCTCCAAAGGAGACGATGCCTGACTCCTCGTGAAACTTGATAGGAGTCCCAGAATTCCTGTGGCACGTGGAAAGGGACCCATGGTCTCCCGACTCAGCTGGAGAGGCATCCCAATTGCCTTGCCAAGCCTCGAAGAGAATCCCGAGTTGTGTCTCGCAACTAGGCAAGAGTCCTGACGTGGCTGAACAAACACGTGTGTGGAAGGGCCATCCCCGTCGTAACTCGAGAATATACCCCAGGTTCCCGCCGCAACTCGAGAAAAACCATGAGACTTCCCCCTCGCCGCGAGATGAGGCCCGATTCCCCTGCACTGCGTGCAGAGCAATTCTGTGTTGCACATCACACATGAAAGGAGCCTTGATTTCCTTGATGGCACTCCAGAGAAACCCCAAGAACACTGTTTCAAGGCTGGAGGGATCCTGAGGTCACTGTAGCAACAGGAACGAACTCTGTGGACCCAAAATCAACTCGAGATGAGAGGTTAGTCCCTGGCTTCGACTCCAGAGGAATACCACCTTACCAGAAGCACCTCAAGAGGAGGCTTCTCTCAGCTCTAGGTATGTGAGAGGGACCCTGAGTTTGCGGCCTCAAGTGGAATGGACACCGCGATGCCCTGACTCGAAATAAGGCCGGATATCCCTGCAGTGACTGGAATGCAGGCTCGTCTTGCATCTCCCAAGACGAAAGGGTGTCTGAATCCCCTGTGGAGACCACAGAGAAAGACCTAGTTCCCCACCTCATCGCGACAGGAGGCCTCAAATCCTTTGAAAACTCCAGAGGTATGCGGAGATCAGTGCCTCCAAAGGAGACGATGCCTGACTCCTCGTGAAACTTGATAGGAGACCCAGGATTCCTGTGGGACGTGGAAAGGGACCCTTGGTCTCCCGCCTCAGCTGGAGAGGCGTCCCAATTGCCCTGCAAAGCCTCGAGGAGAATCCCGAGTTGTCCCTCGCAACTAGGCAGGAGTCCTAACATGGCTGAACAAACACGTGTGTGGAAGGGCCATCCCCGTCGTAACTCGAGAATATACCCCAGGTTCCCGCCGCAACTCGAGAAAAACCATGAGACTTCCCCCTCGCCGCGATATGTGGCCCGTTTCCCCTGCACTGCGTGCAGAGCAATTCCGTGTTGCACATCACACATGAAAGGAGCCTTGATTTCCTTGATGGCACTCCAGAGAAACCCCAAGAACACTGTTTCAAGGCTAGAGGGATCCTGAGGTCACTGTAGCAACACGAAAGAGTCCGTGGACCAAGAATCAACACGAGATGAGAGGTTAGTCCCTGGCTTCGACTCCTGAGGAATACCACCTTACCACAAGCACCTCAAGAGGAGGCTTCTCTCAGCTCTAGGTATGTGAGAGGGACCCTGAGTTTGTGGCCTCAAGTGGAATGGACACCGCGATGCCCTGACGCGAAATAAGGCTGGATATCCCTGCAGTGACTTGAATGCAGGCTCGTCTTGCATCTCCCAAGATGAAAGCATGTCTGAATCCCCTGTGGAGACCACAGAGAAAGACCTAGTTCCCCACCTCATCGCGACCGGAGGCCTCACATCCTTTGAAAACTCCAGAGGTATGCGGAGATCAGTGCCTCCAAAGGAGACGATGCCTGACTCCTCGTGAAACTTGATAGGAGTCCCAGGATTCCTGTGGCACGTGGAAAGGGACCCTTGGTCTCCCGCCTCAGCTGGAGAGGCGTCCCAATTACCTTGCCAAGCCTCGAGGAGAATCCCGAGTTGTGTCTCGCAACTAGGCAAGAGTCCTGACGTGGTTGAACAAACACGTGTGTGGAAGGGCCATTCCCGTCGTAACTCGAGAATATACCCCAGGTTCCCGCCGCAACTCGAGAAAAACCATGAGACTTCCCCCTCGCCGCGAGATGAGGCCCGATTCCCCTGCACTGCGTGCAGAGCAATTCTGTGTTGCACATCACACATGAAAGGAGCCTTGATTTCCTTGATGGCACTCCAGAGAAACCCCAAGAACACTGTTTCAAGGCTAGAGGGATCCTGAGGTCACTGTAGCAACACGAAAGAGCTCCGTGGACCAAAAATCAACTCGAGATGAGAGGTTAGTCCCTGGCTTCGACTCCAGAGGAATACCACCTTACCACAAGCACCTCAAGAGGAGGCTTCTCTCAGCTCTAGGTATGTGAGAGGGACCCTGAGTTTGTGGCCTCAAGTGGAATGGACACCGCGATGCCCTGACTCGAAATAAGGCCGGATATCCCTGCAGTGACAGGAATGCAGGCTCGTCTTGCATCTCCCAAAACGAAAGGGTGTCTGAATCCCCTGTGGAGACCACAGAGAAAGACCTAGTTCCCCACCCCATCGCGACAGGAGGCCTCAAATCCTTTGAAAACTCCAGAGGTATGCGGAGATCAGTGCCCCCAAAGGAGACGATGCCTGACTCCTCGTGAAACTTGATAGGAGACCCAGGATTCCTGTGGCACGTGGAAAGGGACCCTTGGTCTCCCGTCTCAGCTGGAGAGGCATCCCAATTGCACTGCAAAGTCTCGAGGAGAATCCAGAGTTGTCCCTCGCAACTAGGCAGGAGTCCTGACGTCGCTGAAGAAACACGTGGGTGGAAGGGCCATCCCCGTCGTAACTCGAAAATATACCCCAGTTTCCCGCCGCAACTCGAGAAAAACCATGAGACTTCCCCCTCGCCGCGAGATGAGGCCCGATTCCCCTGCACTGCGAGCAGAGCAATTCCGTGTTGCACATCACACATGAAAGGAGCCTTGATTTCCTTGATGGCACTCCAGAGAAACCCCAAGAACACTGTTTCAAGGCTAGAGGGATCCTGAGGTCACTGTAGCAACACGAAAGAGCTCCGTGGACCAAGAATCAACACGAGATGAGAGGTTAGTCCCTGGCTTCGACTCCTGAGGAATACCACCTTACCACAAGCACCTCAAGAGGAGGCTTCTCTCAGCTCTAGGTATGTGAGAGGGATCCTGAGTTTGCGGCCTCAAGTGGAATGGACACCGCGATGCCCTGACTCGAAATAAGGGCGGATATCCCTGCAGTGACTTGAATGCAGGCTCGTCTTGCATCTCCCAAGAAGAAAGGATGTCTGAGTCCCCTGTGGAGACCACAGAGAAACACCTAGTTCCCCACCTCATCGCGACCGCAGGCCTCACATCCTTTGAAAACTCCAGAGGTACGCGGAGATCAGTGCCTCCAAAGGAGACGATGCCTGACTCCTCGTGAAACTAGATAGGCGTCCCAGAATTCTTGTGGCACGTGGAAAGGGACCCTTGGTCTCCCGCCTCAGCTGGAGAGGCGTTCCAATTGCCCTGCCAAGCCTCGAGGAGAATCCCGAGTTGTCCCTCGCAACTAGGCAGGAGTCCTGACGTGGCTGAACAAACACGTGGGTGGAAGGGCCATCCCCGTCGTAACTCGAGAATATACCCCAGGTTCCCGCCGCAACTCGAGAAAAACCATGAGACTTCCCCCTCGCCGCGAGATGAGGCCCGATTCCCCTGCACTGCGTGCAGAGCAATTCCGTGTTGCACATCACACATGAAAGGAGCCTTGATTTCCTTGATGGCACTCCAGAGAAACCCCAAGAACACTGTTTCAAGGCTAGAGGGATCCTGAGGTCACTGTAGCAACACGAAAGAGCTCCGTGGGCCAAAAATCAACTCGAGATGAGATGTTAGTCCCTGGCTTCGACTCCAGAGGAATACCACCTTACCACAAGCACCTCAAGAGGAGGCTTCTCTCAGCTCTAGGTATGTGAGAGGGACCCTGAGTTTGCGGCCTCAAGTGGAATGGACACCGCGATGCCCTGACGCGAAATAAGGCTGGATATCCCTGCAGTGACTTGAATGCAGGCTCGTCTTGCATCTCCCAAGATGAAAGGATGTCTGAATCCCCTGTGGAGACCACAGAGAAAGACCTAGTTCCCCACCTCATCGCGACCGGAGGCCTCACATCCTTTGAAAACTCCAGAGGTACGCGGAGATCAGTGCCTCCAAAGGAGACGATGCCTGACTTCTCGTGAAACTTGATAGGAGTCCCAGGATTCCTGTGGCACGTGGAAAGGGACACTTGGTCTCCTGCCTCAGCTGGAGAGGCGTCCCAATTGCCTTGCCAAGCCTCGAGGAGAATCCCGAGTTGTGTCTCGCAACTAGGCAAGAGTCCTGACGTGGCTGAACAAACACGTGTGTGGAAGGGCCATCCCCGTCGTAACTCGAGAATATACCCCAGGTTCCCGCCGCAACTCGAGAAAAACCATGAGACTTCCCCCTCGCCGCGAGATGAGGCCCGATTCCCCTGCACTGCGTGCAGAGCAATTCCGTGTTGCACATCACACATGAAAGGAGCCTTGATTTCCTTGATGGCACTCCAGAGAAACCCCAAGAACACTGTTTCAAGGCTAGAGGGATCCTGAGGTCACTGTAGCAACACGAAAGAGCTCCGTGGACCAAGAATCAACACGAGATGAGAGGTTAGTCCCTGGCTTCGACTCCTGAGGAATACCACTTTACCACAAGCACCTCAAGAGGAGGCTTCTCTCAGCTCTAGGTATGTGAGAGGGATCCTGAGTTTGCGGCCTCAAGTGGAATGGACACCGCGATGCCCTGACTCGAAATAAGGCCGGATATCCCTGCAGTGACTTGAATGCAGGCTCGTCTTGCATCTCCCAAGAAGAAAGGATGTCTGAATCCCCTGTGGAGACCACAGAGAAACACCTAGTTCCCCACCTCATCGCGACCGCAGGCCTCACATCCTTTGAAAACTCCAGAGGTACGCGGAGATCAGTGCCTCCAAAGGAGACGATGCCTGACTCCTCGTGAAACTTGATAGGAGTCCCAGGATTCCTGTGGCACGTGGAAAGGGACCCTTGGTCTCCCGCCTCAGCTGGAGAGGCGTTCCAATTGCCCTGCCAAGCCTCGAGGAGAATCCCGAGTTGTCCCTCGCAACTAGGCAGGAGTCCTGACGTGGCTGAACAAACACGTGGGTGGAAGGGCCATCCCCGTCGTAACTCGAGAATATACCCCAGGTTCCCGCCGCAACTCGAGAAAAACCATGAGACTTCCCCCTCGCCGCGAGATGAGGCCCGATTCCCCTACACTGCGTGCAGAGCAATTCGGTGTTGCACATCACACATGAAAGGAGCCTTGATTTCCTTGATGGCACTCCAGAGAAACCCCAAGAACACTGTTTCAAGGCTAGAGGGATCCTGAGGTCACTGTAGCAACACGAAAGAGCTCCGTGGGCCAAAAATCAACTCGAGATGAGATGTTAGTCCCTGGCTTCGACTCCAGAGGAATACCACCTTACCACAAGCACCTCAAGAGGAGGCTTCTCTCAGCTCTAGGTATGTGAGAGGGACCCTGAGTTTGCGGCCTCAAGTGGAATGGACACCGCGATGCCCTGACGCAAAATAAGGCTGGATATCCCTGCAGTGACTTGAATGCAGGCTCGTCTTGTATCTCCCAAGATGAAAGGATGTCTGAATCCCCTGTGGAGACCACAGAGAAAGACCTAGTTCCCCACCTCATCGCGACCGGAGGCCTCACATCCTTTGAAAACTCCAGAGGTACGCGGAGATCAGTGCCTCCAAAGGAGACGATGCCTGACTCCTCGTGAAACTTGATAGGAGTCCCAGGATTCCTGTTTCACGTGGAAAGGGACCCTTGGTCTCCCGCCTCAGCTGGAGAGGCGTCCCAATTGCCTTGCCAAGCCTCGAGGAGAATCCCGAGTTGTGTCTCGCAACTAGGCAAGAGTCCTGACGTGGCTGAACAAACACGTGTGTGGAAGGGCCATCCCCGTCGTAACTCGAGAATATACCCCAGGTTCCCGCCGCAACTCGAGAAAAACCATGAGACTTCCCCCTCGCCCCGAGATGAGGCCCGATTCCTCTGCACTGCGTGCAGAGCAATTCCGTGTTGCACATCACACATGACAGGAGCCTTGATTTCCTTCATGGCACTCCAGAGAAACCCCAAGAACACTGTTTCAAGGCTAGAGGGATCCTGAGGTCACTGTAGCAACACGAAAGAGATCCGTGGACCAAGAATCAACACGAGATGAGAGGTTAGTCCCTGGCTTCGACTCCTGAGGAATACCACCTTACCACAAGCACCTCAAGAGGAGGCTTCTCTCAGCTCTAGGTATGTGAGAGGGATCCTGAGTTTGCGGCCTCAAGTGGAATGGACACCGTGATGCCCTGACTCGAAATAAGGCCGGATATCCCTGCAGTGACTTGAATGCAGGCTCGTCTTGCATCTCCCAAGAAGAAAGGATGTCTGAATCCCCTGTGGAGACCACAGAGAAACACCTAGTTCCCCACCTCATCGCGACCGGAGGCCTCACATCCTTTGAAAACTCCAGAGGTACGCGGAGATCAGTGCCTCCAAAGGAGACGATGCCTGACACCTCGTGAAACTTGATAGGAGTCCCAGGATTCCTGTGGCACGTGGAAAGGGACCCTTGGTCTCCCGCCTCAGCTGGAGAGGCGTCCCAATTGCCTTGCCAAGCCTCGAGGAGAATCCCGAGTTGTGTCTCCCAACTAGGCAAGAGTCCTGACGTGGCTGAACAAACACGTGTGTGGAAGGGCCATCCCCGTCGTAACTCGAGAATATACCCCAGGTTCCCGCCGCAACTCGAGAAAAACCATGAGACTTCCCCCTCGCCGCGAGATGAGGCCCGATTCCTCTGCACTGCGTGCAGAGCAATTCCGTGTTGCACATCACACATGAAAGGAGCCTTGATTTCCTTGATGGCACTCCAGAGAAACCCCAAGAACACTGTTTCAAGGCTAGAGGGATCCTGAGGTCACTGTAGCAACACGAAAGAGATCCGTGGACCAAGAATCAACACGAGATGAGAGGTTAGTCCCTGGCTTCGACTCCTGAGGAATACCACCTTACCACAAGCACCTCAAGAGGAGGCTTCTCTCAGCTCTAGGTATGTGAGAGGGATCCTGAGTTTGCGGCCTCAAGTGGAATGGACACCGTGATGCCCTGACTCGAAATAAGGCCGGATATCCCTGCAGTGACTTGAATGCAGGCTCGTCTTGCATCTCACAAGAAGAAAGGATGTCTGAATCCCCTGTGGAGACCACAGAGAAACACCTAGTTCCCCACCTCATCGCGACCGGAGGCCTCACATCCTTTGAAAACTTCAGAGGTACGCGGAGATCAGTGCCTCCAAAGGAGACGATGCCTGACTCCTCGTGAAACTTGATAGGAGTCCCAGGATTCTTGTGGCACGTGGAAAGGGACCCTTGGTCTCCCGCCTCAGCAGGAGAGGCGTTCCAATTGCCCTGCCAAGCCTCGAGGAGAATCCAGAGTTGTCCCTCGCAACTAGGCAGGAGTCCTGACGTCGCTGAAGAAACACGTGGATGGAAGGGCCATCCCCGTCGTAACTCGAGAATATACCCCAGGTTCCCGCCGCAACTCGAGAAAAACCATGAGACTTCCCCCTCGCCGCGAGATGAGGCCCGATTCCCCTGCACTGCGTGCAGAGCAATTCCGTGTTGCACATCACACATGAAAGGAGCCTTGATTTCCTTGATGGCACTCCAGAGAAACCCCAAAAACACTGTTTCAAGGATAGAGGGATCCTGAGGTCACTGTAGCAACACGAAAGAGCTCCGTGGGCCAAAAATCAACTCGAGATGAGAGGTTAGTCCCTGGCTTCGACTCCAGAGGCATACCACCTTACCACAGGCACCTCAAGAGGAGGCTTCTCTCAGCTCTAGGTATGTGAGAGGGACCCTGAGTTTGCAGCCTCAAGTGGAATGGACACCGCGATGCCCTGACTCGAAATAAGGCCGGATATCCCTGCAGTGACTTCAATGCAGGCTCGTCTTGCATCTCCCAGGACGAAAGGATGTCTGAATCCCCTGTGGAAAGCACAGAGAAAGACTTAGTTCCCCACCTCATCGCGACCGATAGCCTCACATCCTTTGAAAACTCCAGAGGTACGTGGAGATCATTGCCTCCAAAGGAGACGACGCCTGACTCCTCGTGAATCTTGATAGGAGTCCCAGGATTCCTGTGGCACTTGGAAAGGGACACTTGGTCTCCCGCCTCAGCTGGAGAGGCGTCCCAATTGCCCTGCCAAGCCTCGAGGAGAATCCCGAGTTGTCCCTCGCAACTAGGCAGGAGTCCTGACGTGGCTGAACAAACACGTGTGTGGAAGGGCCATCCCCGTCGTAACTCGAGAATATACCCCAGGTTCCCGCCGCAACTCGAGAAAAAACATGAGACTTCCCCCTCGCCGCGAGATGAGGCCCGATTCCACTGAACTGCGTGCACAGCAATTCTGTGTTGCACATCACACATGACAGGAGCCTTGATTTCCTTCATGGCACTCCAGAGAAACCCCAAGAACACTGTTTCAAGGCTAGAGGGATCCTGAGGTCACTGTAGCAACACGAAAGAGCTCCGTGGACCAAAAATCAACTCGAGATGAGAGGTTAGTCCCTGGCTTCGACTCCAGAGGAATACCACCTTACCACAAGCACCTCAAGAGGAGGCTTCTCTCAGCTCTAGGTATGTGAGAGGGACCCTGAGTTTGCGGCCTCAAGTGGAATGGACACCGCGATGCCCTGACTCGAAATAAGGCCGGATATCCCTGCAGTGACTGGAATGCAGGTTCGTCTTGCATCTCCCAAGACGAAAGGGTGTCTGAATCCCCTGTGGAGACCACAGAGAAAGACCTAGTTCCCCACCTCATCGCGACAGGAGGCCTCACATCCTTTGAAAACTCCAGAGGTATGCGGAGATCAGTGCCTCCAAAGGAGACGATGCCTGACTCCTCGTGAAACTTGATAGGAGTCCCAGGATTCCTGTGGCACGTGGAAAGGGACCCTTGGTCTCCCGCCTCAGCTGGAGAGGCGTCCCAATTGCCTTGCCAAGCCTCGAGGAGAATCCCGAGTTG
Source organism: Cervus elaphus (assembly GCF_910594005.1). Classification (NCBI taxonomy): domain Eukaryota; kingdom Metazoa; phylum Chordata; class Mammalia; order Artiodactyla; family Cervidae; genus Cervus; species Cervus elaphus. Next base: position 5,430,473 of record NC_057834.1, on the reverse strand, counting down.
TGTCTCGCAACTAGGCAAGAGTCCTGACGTGGCTGAACAAACACGTGTGTGGAAGGGCCATCCCCGTCGTAACTCGAGAATATACCCCAGGTTCCCGCCGCAACTCGAGAAAAACCATGAGACTTCCCCCTCGCCGCGAGATGAGGCCCGATTCCTCTGCACTGCGTGCAGAGCAATTCCGTGTTGCACATCACACATGAAAGGAGCCTTGATTTCCTTCATGGCACTCCAGAGAAACCCCAAGAACACTGTTTCAAGGCTAGAGGGATCCTGAGGTCACTGTAGCAACACGAAAGAGATCCGTGGACCAAGAATCAACACGAGATGAGAGGTTAGTCCCTGGCTTCGACTCCTGAGGAATACCACCTTACCACAAGCACCTCAAGAGGAGGCTTCTCTCAGCTCTAGGTATGTGAGAGGGATCCTGAGTTTGCGGCCTCAAGTGGAATGGACACCGTGATGCCCTGACTCGAAATAAGGCCGGATATCCCTGCAGTGACTTGAATGCAGGCTCGTCTTGCATCTCACAAGAAGAAAGGATGTCTGAATCCCCTGTGGAGACCACAGAGAAACACCTAGTTCCCCACCTCATCGCGACCGGAGGCCTCACATCCTTTGAAAACTCCAGAGGTACGCGGAGATCAGTGCCTCCAAAGGAGACGATGCCTGACTCCTCGTGAAACTTGATAGGAGTCCCAGGATTCCTGTGGCACGTGGAAAGGGACCCTTGGTCTCCCGCCTCAGCTGGAGAGGCGTCCCAATTGCCTTGCCAAGCCTCGAGGAGAATCCCGAGTTGTGTCTCGCAACTAGGCAAGAGTCCTGACGTGGCTGAACAAACACGTGTGTGGAAGGGCCATCCCCGTCGTAACTCGAGAATATACCCCAGGTTCCCACCGCAACTCGAGAAAAACCATGAGACTTCCCCCTCGCCGCGAGATGAGGCCCGATTCCTCTGCACTGTGTGCAGAGCAATTCCGTCTTGTACATCACACATGAAAGGAGCCTTGATTTCCTTGATGGCACTCCAGAGAAACCCCAAGAACACTGTTTCAAGGCTAGAGGGATCCTGAGGTCACTGTAGCAACACGAAAGAGATCCGTGGACCAAGAATCAACACGAGATGAGAGGTTAGTCCCTGGCTTCGACTCCTGAGGAATACCACCTTACCACAAGCACCTCAAGAGGAGGCTTCTCTCAGCTCTAGGTATGTGAGAGGGATCCTGAGTTTGCGGCCTCAAGTGGAATGGACACCGTGATGCCCTGACTCGAAATAAGGCCGGATATCCCTGCAGTGACTTGAATGCAGGCTCGTCTTGCATCTCACAAGAAAGGATGTCTGAATCCCCTGTGGAGACCACAGAGAAACACCTAGTTCCCCACCTCATCGCGACCGGAGGCCTCACATCCTTTGAAAACTCCAGAGGTATGCGGAGATCAGTGCCTCCAAAGGAGACGATGCCTGACTCCTCGTGAAACTTGATAGGAGTCCCAGGATTCTTGTGGCACGTGGAAAGGGACCCTTGGTCTCCCGCCTCAGCAGGAGAGGCGTTCCAATTGCCCTGCCAAGCCTCGAGGAGAATCCAGAGTTGTCCCTCGCAACTAGGCAGGAGTCCTGACGTCGCTGAAGAAACACGTGGATGGAAGGGCCATCCCCGTCGTAACTCGAGAATATACCCCAGGTTCCCGCCGCAACTCGAGAAAAACCATGAGACTTCCCCCTCGCCGCGAGATGAGGCCCGATTCCCCTGCACTGCGTGCAGAGCAATTCCGTGTTGCACATCACACATGAAAGGAGCCTTGATTTCCTTGATGGCACTCCAGAGAAACCCCAAAAACACTGTTTCAAGGATAGAGGGATCCTGAGGTCACTGTAGCAACACGAAAGAGCTCCGTGGGCCAAAAATCAACTCGAGATGAGAGGTTAGTCCCTGGCTTCGACTCCAGAGGCATACCACCTTACCACAGGCACCTCAAGAGGAGGCTTCTCTCAGCTCTAGGTATGTGAGAGGGACCCTGAGTTTGCGGCCTCAAGTGGAATGGACACCGCGATGCCCTGACTCGAAATAAGGCCGGATATCCCTGCAGTGACTTCAATGGAGGCTCGTCTTGCATCTCCCAGGACGAAAGGATGTCTGAATCCCCTGTGGAAAGCACAGAGAAAGACTTAGTTCCCCACCTCATCGCGACCGATAGCCTCACATCCTTTGAAAACTCCAGAGGTACGCGGAGATCATTGCCTCCAAAGGAGACGACGCCTGACTCCTCGTGAATCTTGATAGGAGTCCCAGGATTCCTGTGGCACTTGGAAAGGGACACTTGGTCTCCCGCCTCAGCTGGAGAGGCGTCCCAATTGCCCTGCCAAGCCTCGAGGAGAATCCCGAGTTGTCCCTCGCAACTAGGCAGGAGTCCTGACGTGGCTGAACAAACACGTGGGTGGAAGGGCCATCCCCGTCGTAACTCGAGAATATACCCCAGGTTCCCGCCGCAACTCGGGAAAAACCATGAGATTTCCCCCTCGCCGCGAGATGAGGCCCGATTCCCCTGCACTGCGTGCAGAGCAATTCCGTGTTGCACATCACACATGAAAGGAGCCTTGATTTCCTTGATGGCACTCCAGAGAAACCCCAAGAACACTGTTTCAAGGCTAGAGGGATCCTGAGGTCACTGTAGCAACACGAAAGATCTCCGTGGGCCAAAAATCAACTCGAGATGAGAGGTTAGTCCCTGGCTTCGACTCCAGAGGAATACCACCTTACCACAAGCACCTCAAGAGGAGGCTTCTCTCAGCTCTAGGTATGTGAGAGGGACCCTGAGTTTGCGGCCTCAAGTGGAATGGACACCGCGATGCCCTGAGGCGAAATAAGGCTGGATATCCCTGCAGTGACTTGAATGCAGGCTCGTCTTGCATCTCCCAAGATGAAAGGATGTCTGAATCCCCTGTGGAGACCACAGAGAAAGACATAGTTCCCCACCTCATCGCGACCGGAGGCCTCACAGCCTTTGAAAACTCCAGAGCTACGCGGAGATCAGTGCCTCCAAAGAGACGATGCCTGACTCCTCGTGAAAATTGATAGGAGTCCCAGGATTCCTTTGGCACGTGGAAAGGGACCCTTGGTCTCCCGCCTCAGCTGGAGAGGCGTCCCAATTGCCTTGCCAAGCCTCGAGGAGAATACCGAGTTGTGTCTCGCAACTAGGCAGGAGTCCTGACGTGGCTGAACAAACACGTGTGTGGAAGGGCCATCCCCGTCGTAACTCGAGAACATACCCCAGGTTCCCGCCGCAACTCGAGAAAAACCATGAGACTTCCCACTCAACGCGAGATGAGGCCTGATTCCCCTGTACTGCGTGCAGAGCAATTCCGTCTTGCACATCACACATGAAAGGAGCCTTGATTTCCTTGATGGCACTCCAGAGAAACCCCAAGAACACTGTTTCAAGGATAGAGGGATCCTGAGGTCACTGTAGCAACACGAAAGAACTCTGTGGACCAAAAATCAACTCGAAAAGAGAGGTTAGTCCCTGGATTCGTCTCCAAAGGAATACCACCTTACCACAAGCACCTCAAGAGGAGGCTTCTCTCAGCTCTAGGTATGTGAGAGGGACCCTGAATTTGCGGCCTCAAGTGGAATGGACACCGCGATGCCCTGACTCGAAATAAGGCCGGATATCCCTGCAGTGACTTCAATGCAGGCTCGTCTTGCATCTCCCAGGACGAAAGGATGTCTGAATCCCCTGTGGAAAGCACAGAGAAAGACTTTGTTCCCCTCCTCATCGCGACCGATAGCCTCACATCCTTTGAAAACTCCAGAGGTACGCGGAGATCAGTGCCTCCAAAGGAGACGATGCCTGACTCCTCGTGAAACTTGATAGGAGTCCCAGGATTCCTGTGGCACGTGGAAAGGGACACTTGCTCTCAAGCCTCAGCTGGAGAGGCGTCCCAATTGCCCTGCCAAGCCTCGAGGAGAATCCAGAGTTGTCCCTCGCAACTAGGCAGGAGTCCTGACGTCGCTGAAGAAACACGTGGGTGGAAGGGCCATCCCCGTCGTAACTCGAGAATATACCCCAGGTTCCCGCCGCAACTCGAGAAAAACCATGAGACTTCCCCCTCGCCGCGAGATGAGGCCCGATTTCCCTGCACTGCGTGCAGAGCAATTCCGTGTTGCACATCACACATGAAAGGAGCCTTGATTTCCTTGATGGCACTCCAGAGAAACCCCAAGAACACTGTTTCAAGGCCAGAGGGATCCTGAGGTCACTGTAGCAACACGAAAGAGCTCCGTGGGCCAAAAATCAACTCAAGATGAGAGGTTAGTCCCTGGCTTCGACTCCAGAGGAATACCACCTTACCACAAGCACCTCAAGAGGAGGCTTCTCTCAGCTCTAGGTATGTGAGAGGGACCCTGAGTTTGCGGCCTCAAGTGGAATGGACACCGTGATGCCCTGACGCGAAATAAGGCTGGATATCCCTGCAGTGACTTGAATGCAGGCTCGTCTTGCATCTCCGAAGATGAAAGGATGTCTGAATCCCCTGTGGAGACCACAGAGAAACACCTAGTTCCCCACCTCATCGCGACCGATAGCCTCACATCCTTTGAAAATTTCAGAGGTACGCGGAGATCAGTGCCTCCAAAGGAGACGATGCCTGACTCCTCGTGAAACTTGATAGGAGTCCCAGGATTCCTGTGGCACGTGGAAAGGGACCCTTGGTCTCCCGCCTCAGCTGGAGAGGCGTCCCAATTGCCTTGCCAAGCTTCGAGGAGAATCCCGAGTTGTGTCTCGCAACTAGGCAAGAGTCCTGACGTGGCTGAACAAACACGTGTGTGGAAGGGCCATCCCCGTCGTAACTCGAGAATATACCCCAGGTTCCCGCCGCAACTCGAGAAAAACCATGAGACTTCCCCCTCGCCGCGAGATGAGGCCCGATTCCCCTGCACTGCGTGCACAGCAATTCTGTGTTGCACATCACACATGAAAGGAGCCTTGATTTCCTTCATGGCACTCCAGATAAACCCCAAGAACACTGTTTCAAGGCTAGAGGGATCCTGAGGTCACTGTAGCAACAAGAAAGAGCTCCGTGGACCAAAAATCAACTCGAGATGAGAGGTTAGTCCCTGGCTTCGACTCCAGAGGAATACCACCTTACCACAAGCACCTCAAGAGGAGGCTTCTCTCAGCTCTAGGTATGTGAGAGGGACCTTGAGTTTGCGGCCTCAAGTGGAATGGACACCTCGATGCCCTGACTCGAAATAAGGCCGGATATCCCTGCAGTGACTGGAATGCAGGCTCGCCTTGCATCTCCCAAGACGAAAGGGTGTCTGAATCCCCTGTGGAGACCACAGAGAAACACCTAGTTCCCCACCTCATCGCGACCGCAGGCCTCACATCCTTTGAAAACTCCAGAGGTATGCGGAGATCAGTGCCTCCAAAGGAGACGATGCCTGACTCCTGGTGAAACTTGATAGGAGACCCAAGATTCCTGTGGCACGTGGAAAGGGACCCTTGGTCTCCCGTCTCAGCTGGAGAGGCGTCCCAATTGCCCTGCAATGCCTCGAGGAGAATCCCGAGTTGTCCCTCGCAACTAGGCAGGAGTCCTGACGTCGCTGAAGAAACACGTGGGTGGAAGGGCCATCCCCGTCGTAACTCGAGAATATACCCCAGGTTCCCGCCGCAACTCGAGAAAAACCATGAGACTTCCCCCTCGCCGCGAGATCAGGCCCGATTCCCCTGCACTGCGTGCAGAGCAATTCCGTGTTGCACATCACACATGAAAGGAGCCTTGATTTCCTTGATGGCACTCCAGAGAAACCCCAAGAACACTGTTTCAAGGCTAGAGGGATCCTGAAGTCACTGTAGCATCACGAAAGAGCTCCGTGGGCCAAAAATCAACTCGAGATGAGAGGTTAGTCCCTGGCTTCGACTCCAGAGGAATACCACCTTACCACAAGCACCTCAAGAGGAGGCTTCTCTCAGCTCTAGGTATGTGAGAGGGACCCTGAGTTTGCGGCCTCAAGTGGAATGGACACCGCGATGCCCTGACGCGAAATAAGGCTGGATATCCCTGCAGTGACTTGAATGCAGGCTCGTCTTGCATCTCCCAAGATGAAAGGATGTCTGAATCCCCTGTGGAGACCACAGAGAAAGACCCAGTTCCCCACCTCATCGCGACCGGAGGCCTCACATCCTTTGAAAACTCCAGAGGTACGCGGAAATCATTGCCTCCAAAGGAGACGATGCCTGACTCCTCGTGAAACTTGATAGGAGTCCCAGGATTCCTGTGGCACGTGGAAAGGGACCCTTGGTCTCCCGCCTCAGCTGGAGAGGCGTCCCAATTGCCTTGCCAAGCCTCGAGGAGAATCCCGAGTTGTGTCTCGCAACTAGGCAAGAGTCCTGACGTGGCTGAACAAACACGTGTGTGGAAGGGCCATCCCCGTCGTAACTCGAGAATATACCCCAGGTTCCCGCCGCAACTCGAGAAAAACCATGAGACTTCCCCTTCGCCGCGAGATGAGGCCCGATTCCCCTGCACTGCGTGCACAGCAATTCTGTGTTGCACATCACACATGAAAGGAGCCTTGATTTCCTTCATGGCACTCCAGAGAAACCCCAAGAACACTGTTTCAAGGCTAGAGGGATCCTGAGGTCACTGTAGCAACACGAAAGAGCTCCGTGGACCAAAAATCAACTCGAGATGAGAGGTTAGTCCCTGGCTTCGACTCCAGAGGAATACCACCTTACCACAAGCACCTCAAGAGGAGGCTTCTCTCAGCTCTAGGTATGTGAGAGGGACTCTGAGTTTGCGGCCTCAAGTGGAATGGACACCACGATGCCCTGACTCGAAATAAGGCCGGATATCCCTGCAGTGACAGGAATGCAGGCTCGTCTTGCATCTCCCAAGACGAAAGGGTGTCTGAATCCCCTGTGGAGACCACAGAGAAAGACCTAGTTCCCCACCTCATCGCAACAGGAGGCCTCAAACCTTTGAAAACTCCAGAGGTATGCGGAGATCAGTGCCTCCAAAGGAGACGATGCCTGACTCCTGGTGAAACTTGATAGGAGACCCAGGATTCCTGTGGCACGTGGAAAGGGACCCTTGGTCTCCCGCCTCAGCTGGAGAGGCGTCCCAATTGCCCTGCAAAGCCTCGAGGAGAATCCCGAGTTGTCCCTCGCAACTAGGCAGGAGTCCTGACGTCGCTGAAGAAACACGTGGGTGGAAGGGCCATCCCCGTCGTAACTCGAGAATATACCCCAGGTTCCCGCCGCAACTCGAGAAAAACCATGAGACTTCCCCCTCGCCGCGAGATGAGGCCCGATTCCCCTGCACTGCGTGCAGAGCAATTCCGTGTTGCACATCACACATGAAAGGAGCCTTGATTTCCTTGATGGCACTACAGAGAAACACCAAGAACACTGTTTCTAGGCTAGAGGGATCCTGAGGTCACTGTAGCAACACGAAAGAGCTCCGTGGACCAAGATTCAACAAGAGATGAGAGATTAGTCCCTGGCTTCGACTCCTGAGGAATACGACCTTACCACAAGCACCTCAAGAGGAGGCTTCTCTCAGCTCTAGGTATGTGAGAGGGACCCTGAGTTTGTGGCCTCAAGTGGAATGGACACCGCGATGCCCTGACTCGAAATAAGGCCGGATATCCCTACAGTGACTTCAATGCAGGCTCGTCTTGCATCTCCCAGGACGAAAGGATGTCTGAATCCCCTGTGGAAAGCACAGAGAAAGACTTAGTTGCCCACCTCATCGCGACCGATACCCTCACATCCTTTGAAAACTCCAGAGGTACGCGGAGATCAGTGCCTCCAAAGGAGACGATGCCTGACTCCTCGTGAAACTTGATAGGAGTCCCAGGATTCCTGTGGCACGTGGAAAGGGACCCTTGTTCTCCCGCCTCAGCTGGAGAGGCGTCGCAATTGCCCTGCCAAGCCTCGAGGAGAATCCCGAGTTGTCCCTTGCAACTAGGCAGGAGTCCTGACGTGGCTGAACAAACACGTGGGTGGAAGGGCCATCCCCGTCGTAACTCGAGAATATACCCCAGGTTCGCGCCGCAACTCGAGAAAAACCATGAGACTTCCCCCTCGATGCGAGATGAGGCCCGATTCCCCTGTACTGCGTGCAGAGCAATTCCGTCTTGCACATCACACATGAAAGGAGCCTTGATTTCCTTGATGGCACTCCAGAGAAACCCCAAGAACACTGTTTCAAGGATAGAGGGATCCTGAGGTCACTGTAGCAACACGAAAGAACTCTGTGGACCAAAAATCAACTCGAAAAGAGAGGTTAGTCCCTGGATTCGTCTCCAGAGGAATACCACCTTACCACAAGCACCTCAAGAGGAGGCTTCTCTCAGCTCTAGGTATGTGAGAGGGACACTGAGTTTGCGGCCTCAAGTGGAATGGACACCGCGATGCCCTGACTCGAAATAAGGCCGGATATCCCTGCAGTGACTTCAATGCAGGCTCGTCTTGCATCTCCCAGGACGAAAGGATGTCTGAATCCCCTGTGGAAAGCACAGAGAAAGACTTTGTTCCCCACCTCATCGCGACCGATAGCCTCACATCCTTTGAAAGCTCCAGAGGTACGCGGAGATCAGTGCCTCCAAAGGAGACGATGCCTGACTCCTCGTGAAACTTGATAGGAGTCCCAGGATTCCTGTGGCACTTGGAAAGGGACACTTGGTCTCCCGCCTCAGCTGGAGAGGCGTCCCAATTGCCCTGCCAAGCCTCGAGGAGAATCCAGAGTTGTCCCTCGCAACTAGGCAGGAGTCCTGACGTCGCTGAAGAAACACGTGGGTGGAAGGGCCATCCCCGTCGTAACTCGAGAATATACCCCAGGTTCCCGCCGCAACTCGAGAAAAACAATGAGACTTCCCCCTCGCCGCGAGATGAGGCCCGATTCCCCTGCACTGCGTGCAGAGCAATTCCGTGTTGCACATCACACATGAAAGGAGCCTTGATTTCCTTGATGGCACTCCAGAGAAACCCCAAGAACACTGTTTCAAGGCTAGAGGGATCCTGAGGTCACCGTAGCAACACGAAAGAGCTCCGTGGGCCAAAAATCAACTCGAGATGAGAGGTTAGTCCCTGGCTTCGACTCCAGAGGAATACCACCTTACCACAAGCACCTCAAGAGGAGGCTTCTCTCAGCTCTAGGATGTGAGAGGGACCCTGAGTTTGCGGCCTCAAGTGTAATGGACACCGCGATGCCCTGACGCGAAATAAGGCTGGATATCCCTGCAGTGACTTGAATGCAGGCTCGTCTTGCATCTCCCAAGATGAAAGGATGTCTGAATCCCCTGTGGAGACCACAGAGAAAGACCTAGTTCCCCACCTCATCGGGACCGGAGGCCTCACATCCTTTGAAAACTCCAGAGGTACGCGGAGATCAGTGCCTCCAAAGGAGACGATGCCTGACTCCTCGTGAAACTTGATAGGAGTCCCAGGATTACTGTGGCACGTGGAAAGGGACCCTTGGTCTCCCGCCTCAGCTGGAGAGGCGTCCCAATTGCCTTGCCAAGCCTCGAGGAGAATCCCGAGTTGTGTCTCGCAACTAGGCAAGAGTCCTGACGTGGCTGAACAAACACGTGTGTGGAAGGGCCATCCCCGTCGTAACTCGAGAATATACCCCAGGTTCCCGCCGCAACTCGAGAAAAACCATGAGACTTCCCCCTCGCCGCGAGATGAGGCCCGATTCCCCTGCACTGCGTGCAGAGCAATTCTGTGTTGCACATCACACATGAAAGGAGCCTTGATTTCCTTCATGGCACTCCAGAGAAACCCCAAGAACACTGTTTCAAGGCTAGAGGGATCCTGAAGTAACTGTAGCAACACGAAAGAGCTCCGTGGACCAAGAATCAACACGAGATGAGAGGTTAGTCCCTGGCTTCGACTCCTGAGGAATACCACCTTACCACAAGCACCTCAAGAGGAGGCTTCTCTCAGCTCTAGGTATGTGAGAGGGACCCTGAGTTTGTGGCCTCAAGTGGAATGGACACCGCGATGCCCTGACTCGAAATAAGGCCGGATATCCCTGCAGTGACTTCAATGCAGGATCGTCTTGCATCTCCCAGGACGAAAGGATGTCTGAATCCCCTGTGGAAAGCACAGAGAAAGACTTAGTTGCCCACCTCATCGCGACCGATACCCTCACATCCTTTGAAAACTCCAGAGGTACGCGGAGATCAGTGCCTCCAAAGGAGACGATGCCTGACTCCTCGTGAAACTTGATAGGAGTCCCAGGATTCCTGTGGCACGTGGAAAGGGACCCTTGGTCTCCCGCCTCAGCTGGAGAGGCGTCGCAATTGCCCTGCCAAGCCTCGAGGAGAATCCCGAGTTGTCCCTTGCAACTAGGCAGGAGTCCTGACGTGGCTGAACAAACACGTGGGTGGAAGGGCCATCCCCGTCGTAACTCGAGAATATACCCCAGGTTCGCGCCGCAACTCGAGAAAAACCATGAGACTTCCCCCTCGATGCGAGATGAGGCCCGATTCCCCTGTACTGCGTGCAGAGCAATTCCGTCTTGCACATCACACATGAAAGGAGCCTTGATTTCCTTGATGGCACTCCAGAGAAACCCCAAGAACACTGTTTCAAGGCTAGAGGGATCCTGAGGTCACTGTAGCAACACGAAAGAACTCTGTGGACCAAAAATCAACTCGAAAAGAGAGGTTAGTCCCTGGATTCGTCTCCAGAGGAATACCACCTTACCACAAGCACCTCAAGAGGAGGCTTCTCTCAGCTCTAGGTATGTGAGAGGGACACTGAGTTTGCGGCCTCAAGTGGAATGGACACCGCGATGCCCTGACTCGAAATAAGGCCGGATATCCCTGCAGTGACTTCAATGCAGGCTCGTCTTGCATCTCCCAGGACGAAAGGATGTCTGAATCCCCTGTGGAAAGCACAGAGAAAGACTTTGTTCCCCACCTCATCGCGACCGATAGCCTCACATCCTTTGAAAGCTCCAGAGGTACGCGGAGATCAGTGCCTCCAAAGGAGACGATGCCTGACTCCTCGTGAAACTTGATAGGAGTCCCAGGATTCCTGTGGCACTTGGAAAGGGACACTTGGTCTCCCGCCTCAGCTGGAGAGGCGTCCCAATTGCCCTGCCAAGCCTCGAGGAGAATCCAGAGTTGTCCCTCGCAACTAGGCAGGAGTCCTGACGTCGCTGAAGAAACACGTGGGTGGAAGGGCCATCCCCGTCGTAACTCGAGAATATACCCCAGGTTCCCGCCGCAACTCGAGAAAAACAATGAGACTTCCCCCTCGCCGCGAGATGAGGCCCGATTCCCCTGCACTGCGTGCAGAGCAATTCCGTGTTGCACATCACACATGAAAGGAGCCTTGATTTCCTTGATGGCACTCCAGAGAAACCCCAAGAACACTGTTTCAAGGCTAGAGGGATCCTGAGGTCACCGTAGCAACATGAAAGAGCTCCGTGGGCCAAAAATCAACTCGAGATGAGAGGTTAGTCCCTGGCTTCGACTCCAGAGGAATACCACCTTACCACAAGCACCTCAAGAGGAGGCTTCTCTCAGCTCTAGGTATGTGAGAGGGACCCTGAGTTTGCGGCCTCAAGTGTAATGGACACCGCGATGCCCTGACGCGAAATAAGGCTGGATATCCCTGCAGTGACTTGAATGCAGGCTCGTCTTGCATCTCCCAAGATGAAAGGATGTCTGAATCCCCTGTGGAGACCACAGAGAAAGACCTAGTTCCCCACCTCATCGCGACCGGAGGCCTCACATCCTTTGAAAACTCCAGAGGTACGCGGAGATCAGTGCCTCCAAAGGAGACGATGCCTGACTCCTCGTGAAACTTGATAGGAGTCCCAGGATTACTGTGGCACGTGGAAAGGGACCCTTGGTCTCCCGCCTCAGCTGGAGAGGCGTCCCAATTGCCTTGCCAAGTCTCGAGGAGAATCCCGAGTTGTGTCTCGCAACTAGGCAAGAGTCCTGACGTGGCTGAACAAACACGTGTGTGGAAGGGCCATCCCCGTCGTAACTCGAGAATATACCCCAGGTTCCCGCCGCAACTCGAGAAAAACCATGAGACTTCCCCCTCGCCGCGAGATGAGGCCCGATTCCCCTGCACTGCGTGCAGAGCAATTCTGTGTTGCACATCACACATGAAAGGAGCCTTGATTTCCTTCATGGCACTCCAGAGAAACCCCAAGAACACTGTTTCAAGGCTAGAGGGATCCTGAGGTCACTGTAGCAACACGAAAGAGCTCCGTGGACCAAAAATCAACTCGAGATGAGAGGTTAGTCCCTAGCTTCGACTCCAGAGGAATACCACCTTACCACAAGCACCTCAAGAGGAGGCTTCTCTCAGCTCTAGGTATGTGAGAGGGACCCTGAGTTTGCGGCCTCAAGTGGAATGGACACCACGATGACCTGACTCGAAATAAGGCCGGATATCCCTGCAGTGACTGGAATGCAGGCTCGTCTTGCATCTCCCAAGACGAAAGGGTGTCTGAATCCCCTGTGGAGACCACAGAGAAAGACCTAGTTCCACACCTCATCGCGACAGGAGGCCTCAAATCCTTTGAAAACTCCTGAGGTATGCGGAGATCAGTGCCTCCAAAGGAGACGATGCCTGACTCCTCGTGAAACTTAATAGGAGACCCAGGATTCCTGTGGCACGTGGAAAGGGACACTTGGTCTCCCGTCACAGCTGGAGAGGCGTCCCAATTGCCCTGCAAAGCCTCGAGGAGAATCCCGAGTTGTCCCTCGCAACTAGGCAGGAGTCCTGACATGGCTGAACACACACGTGTGTGGAAGGGCCATCCCCGTCGTAACTCGAGAATATACCCCAGGTTCCCGCCGCAACTCGAGAAAAACCATGAGACTTCCCCCTTGCTGCGAGATGAGGCCCGATTCCCCTGCACTGCGTGCAGAGCAATTCCGTGTTGCACATCACACATGAAAGGAGCCTTGATTTCCTTGATGGCACTCCAGAGAAACCCCAAGAACACTGTTTCAAGGCTAGAGGGATCCTGAGGTCACTGTAGCAACACGAAAGAGCTCCGTGGACCAAGAATCAACTCGAGATGAGAGGTTAGTCCCTGGCTTCGACTCCTGAGGAATACCACCTTACCACAAGCACCTCAAGAGAAGGCTTCTCTCAGCTCTAGGTATGTGAGAGGGACCCTGAGTTTGCGGCCTCAAGTGGAATGGACACCACGATGCCCTGACTTGAAATAAGGCCGGATATCCCTGCAGTGACTGGAATGCAGGCTCGTCTTGCATCTCCCAAGACGAAAGGGTGTCTGAATCCCCTGTGGAGACCACAGAGAAAGACCTAGTTCCCCAACTCATCGCGACAGGAGGCCTCAAACCTTTGAAAACTCCAGAGGTATGCGGAGATCAGTGCCTCCAAAGGAGACGATGCCTGACTCCTGGTGAAACTTGATAGGAGACCCAGGATTCCTGTGGCAGGTGGAAAGGGACCCTTGGTCTCCCGTCTCAGCTGGAGAGGCGTCCCAATTGCCCTGCAAAGCCTCGAGGAGAATCCCGAGTTGTCCCTCGCAACTAGGCAGGAGTCCTGACGTCGCTGAAGAAACACGTGGGTGGAAGGGCCATCCCCGTCGTAACTCGAGAATATATCCCAGGTTCCCGCTGCAACTCGAGAAAAACCATGAGACTTCCCCCTGGCCGCGAGATGAGGCCCGATTCCGCTGCACTGCGTGCAGAGCAATTCCGTCTTGCACATCACACATGAAAGGAGCCTTGATTTCCTTAATGGAACTCCAGAGAAACCCCAAGAACACTGTTTCAAGGCTAGAGGGATCCTGAGGTCACTGTAGCAACACGAAAGAGCTCCGTGGACCAAGATTCAACAAGAGATGAGAGATTAGTCCCTGGCTTCGACTCCTGAGGAATACCACCTTACCACAAGCACCTCAAGAGGAGGCTTCTCTCAGCTCTAGGTATGTGAGAGGGACCCTGAGTTTGTGGCCTCAAGTGGAATGGACATCGCGATGCCCTGACTCGAAATAAGGCCGGATATCCCTGCAGTGACTTGAATGCAGGCTCGTCTTGCATCTCCCAGGACGAAAGGATGTCTGAATCCCCTGTGGAAAGCAGAGAGAAAGACTTAGTTGCCCACCTCATCGCGACCGATACCCTCACATCCTTTGAAAACTCCAGAGGTACGCGGAGATCAGTGCCTCCAAAGGAGACGATGCCTGACTCCTCGTGAAACTTGATAGGAGTCCCAGGATTCCTGTGGCACGTGGAAAGGGACCCTTGGTCTCCCGCCTCAGCTGGAGAGGCGTCCCAATTGCCTTGCCAAGCCTCGAGGAGAATCCCGAGTTGTGTCTCGCAACTAGGCAAGAGTCCTGACGTGGCTGAACAAACACGTGTGTGGAAGGGCCATCCCCGTCGTAACTCGAGAATATACCCCAGGTTCCCGCCGCAACTCGAGAAAAACCATGAGACTTCCCCCTCGCCGCGAGATGAGGCTCGATTCCCCTGCACTGCGTGCAGAGCAATTCTGTGTTGCACATCACACATGAAAGGAGCCTTGATTTCCTTCATGGCACTCCAGAGAAACCCCAAGAACACTGTTTCAAGGCTAGAGGGATCCTGAGGTCATTGTAGCAACACGAAAGAGCTCCGTGGACCAAAAATCAACTCGAGATGAGAGGTTAGTCCCTAGCTTCGACTCCAGAGGAATACCACCTTACCACAAGCACCTCAAGAGGAGGCTTCTCTCAGCTCTAGGTATGTGAGAGGGACCCTGAGTTTGCGGCCTCAAGTGGAATGGACACCACGATGCCCTGACTCGAAATAAGGCCGGATATCCCTGCAGTGACTGGAATGCAGGCTCGTCTTGCATCTCCCAAGACGAAAGGGTGTCTGAATCCCCTGTGGAGACCACAGAGAAAGACCTAGTTCCCCACCTCATCGCGACAGGAGGCCACAAATCCTTTGAAAACTCCAGAGGTATGCGGAGATCAGTGCCTCCAAAGGAGACGATGCCTGACTCCTCGTGATACTTGATAGGAGACCCAGGATTCCTGTGGCACGTGGAAAGGGACCCTTGTTCTCCCGTCTCAGCTGGAGAGGCGTCCCAATTGCCCTGCAAAGCCTCGAGGAGAATCCCGAGTTGTCCCTCGCAACTAGGCAGGAGTCCTGACGTCGCTGAACACACACGTGTGTGGAAGGGCCATCCCCGTCGTAACTCGAGAATATACCCCAGGTTCCCGCCGCAACTCGAGAAAAACCATGAGACTTCCCCCTCGCCGCGAGATGAGGCCCGATTCCCCTGCACTGCGTGCAGAGCAATTCCGTGTTGCACATCACACATGAAAGGAGCCTTGATTTCCTTGATGGCACTCCAGAGAAACCCCAAGAACACTGTTTCAAGGCTAGAGGGATCCTGAGGTCACTGTAGCAACACGAAAGAGCTCCGTGGACCAAGAATCAACACGAGATGAGAGCTTAGTCCCTGGCTTCGACTCCTGAGGAATACCACCTTACCACAAGCACCTCAAGAGGAGGCTTCTCTCAGCTCTAGGTATGCGAGAGGGATCCTGATTTTGCGGCCTCAAGTGGAATGGACACCGCGATGCCCTGACTCGAAATAAGGCCGGATATCCCTGCAGTGACTTGAATGCAGGTTCGTCTTGCATGTCCCAAGAAGAAAGGATGTCTGAATCCCCTGTGGAGACCACAGAGAAACACCTAGTTCCCCACCTCATCGCGACCGGAGGCCTCACATCCTTTGAAAACTCCAGAGGTACGCGGAGATCAGTGCCTCCAAAGGAGACGATGCCTGACTCCTCGTGAAACTTGATAGGAGTCCCAGGATTCTTGTGGCACGAGGAAAGGGACACTTGGTCTCCCGCCTCAGCTGGAGAGGCGTTCCAATTGCCCTGCCAAGCCTCGAGGAGAATCCCGAGTTGTCCCTCCCAACTAGGCAGGAGTCCTGACGTGGCTGAACAAACACGTGGGTGGAAGGGCCATCCCCGTCGTAACTCGAGAATATACCCCAGGTTCCCGCCGCAACTCGAGAAAAACCATGAGACTTCCCCCTCGATACGAGATGAGGCCCGATTCCCCTGTACTGCATGCAGAGCAATTCCGTCTTGCACATCACACATGAAAGGAGCCTTGATTTCCTTGATGGCACTCCAGAGAAACCCCAAGAACACTGTTTCAAGGCTAGAGGGATCCTGAGGTCACTGTAGCAACACGAAAGAGCTCCGTGGGCGAAAAATCAACACGAGATGAGAGGTTAGTCCATGGCTTCGACTCCTGAGGAATACCACCTTACCACAAGCACCTCAAGAGGAGGCTTCTCTCAGCTCTAGGTATGTGAGAGGGATCCTGAGTTTGCGGCCTCAAGTGGAATGGAAACCGCGATGCCCTGACTCGAAATAAGGCCGGATATCCCTGCAGTGACTTGAATGCAGGCTCGTCTTGCATCTCCCAAGAAGAAAGGATGTCTGAATTCCCTGTGGAGACCACAGAGAAACACCTAGTTCCACACCTCATTGCGACCGGAGCCCTCACATCCTTTGAAAACTCCAGAGGTACGCGGAGATCAGTGCCTCCAAAGGAGACGATGCCTGACTCCTCGTGAAACTTGATAGGAGTCCTAGGATTCTTGTGGCACGTGGAAAGGGACCCTTGGTCTCCCGCCTCAGCTGGAGAGGCGTTCCAATTGCCCTGCCAAGCCTCGAGGAGAATCCAGAGTTGTCCCTCGAAACTAGGCAGGAGTCCTGACGTTGCTGAAGAAACACGTGGGTGGAAGGGCCATCCCCGTCGTAACTCGAGAATATACCCCAGGTTCCCGCCGCAACTCGAGAAAAACCATGAGACTTCCCCTTCGCCGCGAGATGAGGCCCGATTCCCCTGCACTGCGTGCAGAGCAATTCTGTGTTGCACATCACACATGAAAGGAGCCTTGATTTCCTTCATGGCACTCCAGAGAAACCCCAAGAACACTGTTTCAAGGCTAGAGGGATCCTGAGGTCACTCTAGCAACACGAAAGAACTCTGTGGACCAAAAATCAACTCGAGATGAGAGGTAAGTCCCTGGCTTCGACTCCAGAGGAATACCACCTTAACACAAGCACCTCAAGAGGAGGCTTCTCTCAGCTCTAGGTATGTGAGAGGGACCCTGAGTTTGCGGCCTCAAGTGGAATGGACACCGCGATGCCCTGACTCGAAATAAGGCCGGATATCCCTGCAGTGACTGGAATGCAGCCTCGTCTTGCATCTCCCAAGACGAAAGGGTGTCTGAATCCCCTGTGGAGACCACAGAGAAAGACCTAGTTCCCCACCTCATCGCGACAGGAAGCCTCAAATCCTTTGAAAACTCCAGAGGTATGCGGAGATCAGTGCCTCCAAAGGAGACGATGCCTGACTCCTCGTGAAACTTGATAGGAGACCCAGGATTCCTGTGGCACTTGGAAAGGGACCCTTGGTCTCCCGCCTCAGCTGGAGAGGCGTCCCAATTGCCCTGCAAAGCCTCGAGGAGAATCCCGAGTTGTCCCTCGCAACTAGGCAGGAGTCCTGACATGGCTGAACAAACACGTGTGTGGAAGGGCCATCCCCGTCGTAACTCGAGAATATACCCCAGGTTCCCGCCGCAACTCGAGAAAAACCATGAGACTTCCCCCTCGCCGCGAGATGTGGCCCGTTTCCCCTGCACTGCGTGCAGAGCAATTCCGTGTTGCACATCACACATGAAAGGAGCCTTGATTTCCTTGATGGCACTCCAGAGAAACCCCAAGAACACTGTTTCAAGGCTAGAGGGATCCTGAGGTCACTGTAGAAACACGAAAGAGCTCCGTGGACTAAGAATCAACACGAGATGAGAGGTTAGTCCCTGGCTTCGACTCCTGAGGAATACCACCTTATCACAAGCACCTCAAGAGGAGGCTTCTCTCAGCTCTAGGTATGTGAGAGGGATCCTGAGTTTGTGGCCTCAAGTGGAATGGACACCGCGATGCCCTGACTCGAAATAAGGCCGGATATCCGTGCAGTGACTTCAATGCAGGCTCGTCTTGCATCTCCCAAGAAGAAAGGATGTCTGAATCCCCTGTGGAGACCACAGAGAAACACCTAGTTCCCCACCTCATCGCGACCGGAGGCCTCACATCCTTTGAAAACTCCAGAGGTACGCGGAGATCAGTGCCTCCAAAGGATAGGATGCCTGACTCCTCGTGAAACTTGATAGGAGTCCCAGGATTCTTGTGGCACGTGGAAAGGGACCCTTGGTCTCCCGCCTCAGCTGGAGAGGCGTTCCAATTGCCCTGCCAAGCCTCGAGGAGAATCCCGAGTTGTCCCTCGCAACTAGGCAGGAGTCCTGACGTGGCTGAACAAACACGTGGGTGGAAGGGCCATCCCCGTCGTAACTCGAGAATATACCCCAGGTTCCCGCCGCAACTCGAGAAAAACCATGAGACTTCCCCCTCGCCGCGAGATGAGGCCCGATTCCCCTGCACTGCGTGCAGAGCAATTCCGTGTTGCACATCACACATGAAAGGAGCCTTGATTTCCTTGATGGCACTCCAGAGAAACCCCAAGAACACTGTTTCAAGGCTAGAGGGATCCTGAGGTCACTGTAGCAACACGAAAGAGCTCCGTGGGCCAAAAATCAACTCGAGATGAGAGGTTAGTCCCTGGCTTCGACTCCAGAGGAATACCACCTTACCACAAGCACCTCAAGAGGAGGCTTCTCTCAGCTCTAGGTATGTGAGAGGGACCCTGAGTTTGCGGCCTCAAGTGGAATGGACACCGCGATGCCCTGACTCGAAATAAGGCTGCATATCCCTGCAGTGAC
Source organism: Cervus elaphus (assembly GCF_910594005.1). NCBI lineage: Eukaryota > Metazoa > Chordata > Mammalia > Artiodactyla > Cervidae > Cervus > Cervus elaphus. Next base: position 5,411,672 of record NC_057834.1, on the reverse strand, counting down.
TTGAATGCAGGCTCGTCTTGCATCTCCCAAGATGAAAGGATGTCTGAATCCCCTGTGGAGACCACAGAGAAAGACCTAGTTCCCCACCTCATCGCGACCGATAGCCTCACATCCTTTGAAAACTCCAGAGGTACGCGGAGATCAGTGCCTCCAAAGGAGACGATGCCTGACTCCTCGTGAAACTTGATAGGAGTCCCAGGATTCCTGTGGCACTTGGAAAGGGACCCTTGGTCTCCCGCCTCAGCTGGAGAGGCGTCCCAATTGCCTTGCCAAGCCTCGAGGAGAATCCCGAGTTGTGTCTCGCAACTTTGCAGGAGTCCTGACGTGGCTGATCAAACACGTGTGTGGAAGGGCCATCCCCTTCGTAACTCGAGAATATACCCGAGGTTCCCGCCGCAACTCGAGAAAAACCATGAGACTTGCCCCTCGCCGCGAGATGAGGCCCGATTCCCCTGCACTGCGTGCAGAGCAATTCTGTGTTGCACATCACACATGAAAGGAGCCTTGATTTCCTTGATGGCACTCCAGAGAAACCCCAAGAACACTGTTTCAAGGCTAGAGGGATCCTGAGGTCACTGTAGCAACACGAAAGAGCTCCGTGGACCCAAAATCAACTCGAGATGAGAGGTTAGTCCCTGGCTTCGACTCCAGAGGAATACCACCTTACCACAAGCACCTCAAGAGGAGGCTTCTCTCAGCTCTAGGTATGTGAGAGGGACCCTGAGTTTGCGGCCTCAAGTGGAATGGACACCGCGATGTCCTGACTCGAAATAAGGCCGGATATCCCTGCAGTGACTGGAATGCAGGCTCGTCTTGCATCTCCCAAGACAAAAGGGTGTCTGAATCCACTGTGGAGACCACAGAGAAAGACCTAGTTCCCCACCTCATCGCGACAGGAGGCCTCAAATCCTTTGAAAACTCCAGAGGTATGCGGAGATCAGTGCCTCCAAAGGAGACGATGCCTGACTCCTCGTGAAACTTGATAGGAGTCCCAGGATTCCTGTGGCACTTGGAAAGGGACCCTTGGTCTCCCGCCTCAGTTGGAGAGGCGTTCCAATTGCCCTGCCAAGCCTCGAGGAGAATCCCGAGTTGTCCCTCGCAACTAGGCAGGAGTCCTGACGTCGCTGAAGAAACACGTGTGTGGAAGGGCCATCCCCGTCGTAACTCGAGAATATACCCCAGGTTCCCGCCGCAACTCGAGAAAATCCATGAGAATTCCCCCTCGCCGCGAGATGAGGCCCGATTCCCCTGCACTGCGTGCAGAGCAATTCCGTGTTGCACGTCACACATGAAAGGAGCCTTGATTTCCTTGATGGCACTCCAGAGAAACCCCAAGAACACTGTTTCAAGGCTAGAGGGATCCTGAGGTCACTGTAGCAACACGAAAGAGCTCCGTGGGCCAAAAATCAACTCGAGATGAGAGGTTAGTCCATGGCTTCGACTCCAGAGGAATACCACCTTACCACAAGCACCTCAAGAGGAGGCTTCTCTCAGCTCTAGGTATGTGAGAGGGACCCTGAGTTTGCGGCCTCAAGTGGAATGGACACCGCGATGCCCTGACACGAAATAAGGCTGGATATCCCTGCAGTGACTTGAATGCAGGCTCGTCTTGCATCTCCCAAGATGAAAGGGTGTCTGAATCCCCTGTGGAGACCACAGAGAAAGACCTAGTTCCCCACCTCATCGCGACAGGAGGCCTCAAATCCTTTGAAAACTCCAGAGGTATGCGGAGATCAGTGCCTCCAAAGGAGACGATGCCTGACTCCTCGTGAAACTTGATAGGAGACCCAGGATTCCTGTGGCACGTGGAAAGGGACCCTTGGTCTCCCGTCTCAGCTGGAGAGGCGTCCCAATTGCCCTGCAAAGCCTCGAGGAGAATCCCGAGTTGTCCCTCGCAACTAGGCAGGAGTACTGACATGGCTGAACACACACGTGTGTGGAAGGGCCATCCCCGTCGTAACTCGAGAATATACCCCAGGTTCCCGCCACAACTCGAGAAAAACCATGAGACTTCCCCCTCGCCGTGAGATGCGGCCCGATTCCCCTGCACTGCGTGCAGAGCAATTCCGTGTTGCACATCACACATGAAAGGAGCCTTGATTTCCTTGATGGCACTCCAGAGAAACCTCAAGAAAACTGTTTCAAGGCTAGAGGGAACCTGAGGTCACTGTAGCAACACGAAAGAGCTCCGTGGACCAAGAATCAACACGAGATGAGAGGTTAGTCCCTGGCTTCGACTCCTGAGGAATACCACCTTACCACAAGCACCTCAAGAGGAGGCTTCTCTCAGCTCTAGGTATGTGAGAGGGATCCTGAGTTTGCGGCCTCAAGTGGAATGGACATCGCGATGCCCTGACTCGAAATAAGGCCGGATATCCCTGCAGTGACTTCAATGCAGGCTTGTCTTGCATCTCCCAAGAAGAAAGGAGGTCTGAATCCCCTGTGGAGACCACAGAGAAAGACCTAGTTCCCCACCTCATCGCGACCGGAGGCCTCATATCCTTTGAACACTCCAGAGGTACGCGGAGATCAGTGCCTCCAAAGGAGACGATGCCTGACTCCTCGTGAAACTTGATAGGAGTCCCAGGATTCCTGTGGCACGTGGAAAGGGACCCTTGGTCTCCCGCCTCAGCTGGAGAGGCGTCTCAATTGCCTTGCCAAGCCTCGAGGAGAATCCCGAGTTGTGTCTCGCAACTAGGCAAGAGTCCTGACGTGGCTGAACACACACGTGGGTGGAAGGGCCATCCCCGTCATAACTCGAGAATATACCCCAGGTTCCCGCCGCAACTCGAGAAAAACCATGAGACTTCCCCCTCGATGCGAGATGAGGCCCGATTCCCCTGTACTGCGTGCAGAGCAATTCCGTCTTGCACATCACACATGAAAGGAGCCTTGATTTCCTTGATGGCACTCCAGAGAAACCCCAAGAACACTGTTTCAAGGCTAGAGGGATCCTGAGATCACTGTAGCAACACGAAAGAACACTGTGGACCAAAAATCAACTCGAAAAGAGAGGTTAGTCCCTGGATTCGTCTCCAGAGGAATACCACCTTACCACAAGCACCTCAAGAGGAGGCTTCTCTCAGCTCTAGGTATGTGAGAGGGACCCTGAGTTTGCGGCCTCAAGTGGAATGGACACCGCGATGCCCTGACTCGAAATAAGGCCGGATATCCCTGCAGTGCCTGGAATGCAGGCTCGTCTTGCATCTCCCAAGACGAAAGGATGTCTGAATCCCCTGTGGAGACCACAGAGAAACACCTAGTTCCCCACCTCATCGCGACCGGATGCCTCACATCCTTTGAAAACTCCAGAGGTACGCGGAGTTCAGTGCCTCCAAAGGAGACGATGCCTGACTCCTCGTGAAACTTTAAAGGAGACCCAGGATTCCTGTGGCATGTGGAAAGGGACCCTTGGTCTCCCGTCTCAGCTGGAGAGGCGTCCCAATTGCCCTGCCAAGCCTCGAGGAGAATCCCGAGTTGTCCCTCACAACTAGGCAGGAGTCCTGACGTCGCTGAAGAAACACGTGTGTGGAAGGGCCATCCCCGTCGTAACTCGAGAATATACCCCAGGTTCCCGCCGCAACTCGAGAAAAACCATGAGACTTCCCCCTCGCCGCGAGATGAGGCCCGATTCCCCTGCACTGCATGCAGAGCAATTCCGTGTTGCACATCACACATGAAAGGAGCCTTGATTTCCTTGATGGCACTCCAGAGAAACCCCAAGAACACTGTTTCAAGGATAGAGGGATCCTGAGGTCACTGTAGCAACACGAAAGAGCTCCGTGGGCCAAAAATCAACTCGAGATGAGAGGTTAGTCCCTGGCTTCGAATCCAGAGGAATACCACCTTACCACAAGCACCTCAAGAGGAGGCTTCTCTCAGCTCTAGGTATGTGAGAGGGACCCTGAGTTTGCGGCCTCAAGTGGAATGGACACCGCGATGCCCTGACTCGAAATAAGGCCGGATATCCCTGCAGTGACTTGAATGCAGGCTCGTCTTGCATCTCCCAAGAAGAAAGGATGTCTGAATCCCCTGTGGAGACCACAGAGAAACACCTAGTTCCCCACCTCATCGCGACCGGAGGCCTCACATCCTTTGAAAACTCCAGAGGTACGCGGAGATCAGTGCCTCCAAAGGAGACGATGCCTGACTCCTCGTGAAACTTGATAGGAGTCCCAGGATTCTTGTGGCACGTGGAAAGGGACCCTTGCTCTCCCGCCTCAGCTGGAGAGGCGTTCCAATTGCCGTGCCAAGCCTCGAGGAGAATCCCGAATTGTCCCTCGCAACTAGGCAGGAGTCCAGACGTGGCTGAACAAACACGTGGGTGGAAGGGCCATCCCCGTCGTAACTCGAGAATATACCCCAGGTTCCCGCCGCAACTCGAGAAAAACCATGAGACTTCCCCCTCGATGCGAGATGAGGCCCGATTCCACTGTACTGTGTGCAGAGCAATTCCGTCTTGCACATCACACATGAAAGGAGCCTTGATTTCCTTGATGGCACTCCAGAGAAACCCCAAGAACACTGTTTCAAGGATAGAGGGATCCTGAGGTCACTGTAGCAACACGAAAGAACTCTGTGGACCAAAAATCAACTCGAAAAGAGAGGTTAGTCCCTGGATTCGTCTCCAGAGGAATACCACCTTACCACAAGCACCTCAAGAGGAGGCTTCTCTCAGCTCTAGGTATGTGAGAGGGACCCTGAGTTTGCGGCCTCAAGTGGAATGGACACCGCGATGCCCTGACTCGAAATAAGGACGGATATCCCTGCAGTGACTGGAATGCAGGCTCGTCTTGCATCTCCCAAGACGAAAGGATGTCTGAATCCCCTGTGGAGACCACAGAGAAACACCTAGTTCCCCACCTCATCGCGACCCGATGCCTCACATCCTTTGAAAACTCCAGAGGTACGCGGAGATCAGCGCCTCCAAAGGAGACGATGCCTGACTCCTCGTGAAACTTGATAGGAGACCCAGGATTCCTGTGGTACGTGGAAAGGGACCCTTGGTCTCCCGTCTCAGCTGGAGAGGCGTCCCAATTGCCCTGCAAAGCCTCGAGGAGAATCCCGAGTTGTCCCTCGCAACTAGGCAGGAGTCCTGACGTCGCTGAAGAAACACGTGGGTGGAAGGGCCATCCCCGTCGTAACTCGAGAATATACCCCAGGTTCCCGCCACAACTCGAGAAAAACCATGAGACTTCCCCCTCGCCGCGAGATGAGGCCCGATTCCCCTGCACTGCGTGCAGAGCAATTCCGTGTTGCACATCACACATGAAAGGAGCCTTGATTTCCTTGATGGCACTCCAGAGAAACCCCAAGAACACTGTTTCAAGGCTAGAGGGATCCTGAGGTCACTGTAGCAACACGAAAGAGCTCCGTGGGCCAAAAATCAACTCGAGATGAGAGGTTAGTCCCTGGCTTCGACTCCAGAGGAATACCACCTTACGACAAGCACCTCAAGAGGAGGCTTCTCTCAGCTCTAGGTATGTGAGAGGGACCCTGAGTTTGCGGCCTCAAGTGGAAAGGACACCGCGATGCCCTGACTCGAAATAAGGCCGGATATCCCTGCAGTGACTTGAATGCAGGCTCGTCTTGCATCTCCCAAGAAGAAAGGATGTCTGAATCCCCTGTGGAGACCACAGAGAAACACCTAGTTCCCCACCTCATCGCGACGGGGGCCTCACATCCTTTGAAAACTCCAGAGGTACGCGGAGATCAGTGCCTCCAAAGGAGACGATGCCTGACTCCTCGTGAAACTTGATTGGAGTCCCAGGATTCTTGTGGCACGTGGAAAGGTACCCTTGGTCTCCCGCCTCAGCTGGAGAGGCGTTCCAATTGCCGTGCCAAGCCTCGAGGAGAATCCCGAGTTGTCCCTCGCAACTAGGCAGGAGTCCTGACGTGGCTGAACAAACACGTGGGTGGAAGGGCCATCCCCGTCGTTACTCGAGAATATACCCCAGGTTCCCGCCGCAACTCGAGAAAAACCATGAGACTTCCCCCTCGATGCGAGATGAGGCCCGATTCCCCTGTACTGCGTGCAGAGCAATTCCGTCTTGCACATCACACATGAAAGGAGCCTTGATTTCCTTGATGGCACTCCAGAGAAACCCCAAGAACACTGTTTCAAGGATAGAGGGATCCTGAGGTCACTGTAGCAACACGAAAGAACTCTGTGGACCAAAAATCAAGTCGAAAAGAGAGGTTAGTCCCTGGATTCGTCCCCAGAGGTATACCACCTTACCACAAGCACCTCAAGAGGAGGCTTCTCTCAGCTCTAGGTATGTGAGAGGGACCCTGAGTTTGCGGCCTCAAGTGGAATGGACACCGCGATGCCCTGACTCGAAATAAGGCTGGATATCCCTGCAGTGACTTCAATGCAGGCTCGTCTTGCATTTCCCAGGACGAAAGGATGTCTGAATCCCCTGTGGAAAGCACAGAGAAAGACTTAGTTCCCCACCTCATCGCGACCGATAGCCTCACATCCTTTGAAAACTCCAGAGGTACGCGGAGATCAGTGCCTCCAAAGGAGACGATGCCTGACTCCTCGTGAAACTTGATAGGAGTCCCAGGATTCCTGTGGCACTTGGAAAGGGACACTTGGTCTCCCGCCTCAGCTGGAGAGGCGTCCCAATTGCCCTGCCAAGCCTCGAGGAGAATCCAGAGGTGTCCCTCGCAACTAGGCAGGAGTCCTGACGTCGCTGAAGAAACACGTGGGTGGAAGGGCCATCCCCGTCGTAACTCGAGAATATACCCCAGGTTCCTGCCGCAACTCGAGAAAAACCATGAGACTTCCCCCTCGCCGCGAGATGAGGCCCGATTCCCCTGCACTGCGTGCAGAGCAATTCCGTGTTGCACATCACACATGAAAGGAGCCTTGATTTCCTTGATGGCACTCCAGAGAAACCCCAAGAACACTGTTTCAAGGCTAGAGGGATCCTGAGGTCACTGTAGCAACACGAAAGAGCTCCGTGGGCCAAAAATCAACTCGAGATGAGAAGTTAGTCCCTGGCTTCGACTCCAGAGGAATACCACCTTACCACAAGCACCTCAAGAGGAGGCTTCTCTCAGCTCTAGGTATGTGAGAGGGACCCTGAGTTTGCGACCTCAAGTGGAATGGACACCGCGATGCCCTGACTCGAAATAAGGCCGGATATCCCTGCAGTGACTTGAATGCAGGCTCGTCTTGCATCTCCCAAGAAGAAAGGATGTCTGAATCCCCTGTGGAGACCACAGAGAAACACCTAGTTCCCCACCTCATCGCGACCGGAGGCCTCACATCCTTTGAAAACTCCAGAGGTACGCGGAGATCAGTGCCTCCAAAGGAGACGATGCCTGACTCCTCGTGAAACTTGATAGGAGTCCCAGGATTCTTGTGGCACGTGGAAAGGGACCCTTGGTCTCCCGCCTCAGCTGGAGAGGCGTTCCAATTGCCGTGCCAAGCCTCGAGGAGAATCCCGAGTTGTCCCTCGCAACTAGGCAGGAGTCCTGACGTGGCTGAACAAACACGTGGGTGGAAGGGCCATCCCCGTTGTAACTCGAGAATATACCCCAGGTTCCCGCCGCAACTCGAGAAAAACCATGAGACTTCCCCCTCGATGCGAGATGAGGCCCGATTCCACTGTACTGCGTGCAGAGCAATTCCGTCTTGCACATCACATATGAAAGGAGCCTTGATTTCCTTCATGGCACTCCAGAGAAACCCCAAGAACACTGTTTCAAGGATAGAGGGATCCTGAGGTCACTGTAGCAACACGAAAGAACTCTGTGGACCAAAAATCAAGTCGAAAAGAGAGGTTAGTCCCTGGATTCGTCTCCAGAGGAATACCACCTTACCACAAGCACCTCAACAGGAGGCTTCTCTCAGCTCTAGGTATGTGAGAGGGACCCTGAGTTTGCGGCCTCAAGTGGAATGGACACCGCGATGCCCTGACTCGAAATAAGGCTGGATATCCCTGCAGTGACTTCAATGCAGGCTCGTCTTGCATTTCCCAGGACGAAAGGATGTCTGAATCCCCTGTGGAAAGCACAGAGAAAGACTTAGTTCCCCACCTCATCGCGACCGATAGCCTCACATCCTTTGAAAACTCCAGAGGTACGCGGAGATCAGTGCCTCCAAAGGAGACGATGCCTGACTCCTCGTGAAACTTGATAGGAGTCCCAGGATTCCTGTGGCACTTGGAAAGGGACACTTGGTCTCCCGCCTCAGCTGGAGAGGCGTCCCAATTGCCCTGCCAAGCCTCGAGGAGAATCCAGAGGTGTCCCTCGCAACTAGGCAGGAGTCCTGACGTCGCTGAAGAAACCCGTGGGTGGAAGGGACATCCCCGTCGTAACTCGAGAATATACCCCAGGTTCCTGCCGCAACTCGAGAAAAACCATGAGACTTCCCCCTCGCCGCGAGATGAGGCCCGATTCCCCTGCACTGCGTGCAGAGCAATTCCGTGTTGCACATCACACATGAAAGGAGCCTTGATTTCCTTGATGGCACTCCAGAGAAACCCCAAGAACACTGTTTCAAGGCTAGAGGGATCCTGAGGTCACTGTAGCAACACGAAAGAGCTCCGTGGGCCAAAAATCAACTCGAGATGAGAAGTTAGTCCCTGGCTTCGACTCCAGAGGAATACCACCTTACCACAAGCACCTCAAGAGGAAGCTTCTCTCAGCTCTAGGTATGTGAGAGGGACCCTGAGTTTGCGACCTCAAGTGGAATGGACACCGCGATGCCCTGACTCGAAATAAGGCCGGATATCCCTGCAGTGACTTGAATGCAGGCTCGTCTTGCATCTCCCAAGAAGAAAGGATGTCTGAATCCCCTGTGGAGACCACAGAGAAACACCTAGTTCCCCACCTCATCGCGACCGGAGGCCTCACATCCTTTGAAAACTCCAGAGGTACGCGGAGATCAGTGCCTCCAAAGGAGACGATGCCTGACTCCTCGTGAAACTTGATAGGAGTCCCAGGATTCTTGTGGCACGTGGAAAGGGACCCTTGGTCTCCCGCCTCAGCTGGAGAGGCGTTCCAATTGCCGTGCCAAGCCTCGAGGAGAATCCCGAGTTGTCCCTCGCAACTAGGCAGGAGTCCTGACGTGGCTGAACAAACACGTGGGTGGAAGGGCCATCCCCGTTGTAACTCGAGAATATACCCCAGGTTCCCGCCGCAACTCGAGAAAAACCATGAGACTTCCCCCTCGATGCGAGATGAGGCCCGATTCCACTGTACTGCGTGCAGAGCAATTCCGTCTTGCACATCACATATGAAAGGAGCCTTGATTTCCTTCATGGCACTCCAGAGAAACCCCAAGAACACTGTTTCAAGGATAGAGGGATCCTGAGGTCACTGTAGCAACACGAAAGAACTCTGTGGACCAAAAATCAAGTCGAAAAGAGAGGTTAGTCCCTGGATTCGTCTCCAGAGGAATACCACCTTACCACAAGCACCTCAAGAGGAGGCTTCTCTCAGCTCTAGGTATGTGAGAGGGACCCTGAGTTTGCGGCCTCAAGTGGAATGGACACCGCGATGCCCTGACTCGAAATAAGGACGGATATCCCTGCAGTGACTGGAATGCAGGCTCGTCTTGCATCTCCCAAGACGAAAGGATGTCTGAATCCCCTGTGGAGACCACAGAGAAAGACCTAGTTCCCCACCTCATCGCGACCCGATGCCTCACATCCTTTGAAAACTCCAGAGGTACGGGGAGATCAGCGCCTCCAAAGGAGACGATGCCTGACTCCTCGTGAAACTTGATAGGAGACCCAGGATTCCTGTGGCACGTGGAAAGGGACCCTTGGTCTCCCGTCTCAGCTGGAGAGGCGTCCCAATTGCCCTGCAAAGCCTCGAGGAGAATCCCGAGTTGTCCCTCGCAACTAGGCAGGAGTCCTGACGTCGCTGAAGAAACACGTGGGTGGAAGGGCCATCCCCGTCGTAACTCGAGAATATACCCCAGGTTCCCGCCGCAACTCGAGAAAAACCATGAGACTTCCCCCTCGCCGCGAGATGAGGCCCGATTCCCCTGCACTGCGTGCAGAGCAATTCCGTGTTGCACATCACACATGAAAGGAGCCTTGATTTCCTTGATGGCACTCCAGAGAAACCCCAAGAACACTGTTTCAAGGCTAGAGGGATCCTGAGGTCACTGTAGCAACACGAAAGAGCTCCGTGGGCCAAAAATCAACTCGAGATGAGAGGTTAGTCCCTGGCTTCGACTCCAGAGGAATACCACCTTACCACAAGCACCTCAAGAGGAGGCTTCTCTCAGCTCTAGGTATGTGAGAGGGACCCTGAGTTTGCGGCCTCAAGTGGAATGGACACCGCGATGCCCTGACTCGAAATAAGGCCGGATATCCCTGCAGTGACTTGAATGCAGGCTCGTCTTGCATCTCCCAAGAAGAAAGGATGTCTGAATCCCCTGTGGAGACCACAGAGAAACACCTAGTTCCCCACCTCATCGCGACCGGAGGCCTCACATCCTTTGAAAACTCCAGAGGTACGCGGAGATCAGTGCCTCCAAAGGAGACGATGCCTGACTCCTCGTGAAACTTGATAGGAGTCCCAGGATTCTTGTGGCACGTGGAAAGGGACCCTTGGTCTCCCGCCTCAGCTGGAGAGGCGTTCCAATTGCCGTGCCAAGCCTCGAGGAGAATCCCGAGTTGTCCCTCGCAACTAGGCAGGAGTCCTGACGTGGCTGAACAAACACGTGGGTGGAAGGGCCATCCCCGTCGTAACTCGAGAATATACCCCAGGTTCCCGCCGCAACTCGAGAAAAACCATGAGACTTCCCCCTCGATGCGAGATGAGGCCCGATTCCACTGTACTGCGTGCAGAGCAATTCCGTCTTGCACATCACATATGAAAGGAGCCTTGATTTCCTTCATGGCACTCCAGAGAAACCCCAAGAACACTGTTTCAAGGATAGAGGGATCCTGAGGTCACTGTAGCAACACGAAAGAACTCTGTGGACCAAAAATCAAGTCGAAAAGAGAGGTTAGTCCCTGGATTCGTCTCCAGAGGAATACCACCTTACCACAAGCACCTCAAGAGGAGGCTTCTCTCAGCTCTAGGTATGTGAGAGGGACCCTGAGTTTGCGGCCTCAAGTGGAATGGACACCGCGATGCCCTGACGCGAAATAAGGACGGATATCCCTGCAGTGACTGGAATGCAGGCTCGTCTTGCATCTCCCAAGACGAAAGGATGTCTGAATCCCCTGTGGAGACCACAGAGAAACACCTAGTTCCCCACCTCATCGCGACCCGATGCCTCACATCCTTTGAAAACTCCAGAGGTACGCGGAGATCAGCGCCTCCAAAGGAGACGATGCCTGACTCCTCGTGAAACTTGATAGGAGACCCAGGATTCCTGTGGCACGTGGAAAGGGACCCTTGGTCTCCCGTCTCAGCTGGAGAGGCGTCCCAATTGCCCTGCAAAGCCTCGAGGAGAATCCCGAGTTGTCCCTCGCAACTAGGCAGGAGTCCTGACGTCGCTGAAGAAACACGTGGGTGGAAGGGCCATCCCCGTCGTAACTCGAGAATATACCCCAGGTTCCCGCCGCAACTCGAGAAAAACCATGAGACTTCCCCCTCGCCGCGAGATGAGGCCCGATTCCCCTGCACTGCGTGCAGAGCAATTCCGTGTTGCACATCACACATGAAAGGAGCCTTGATTTCCTTGATGGCACTCCAGAGAAACCCCAAGAACACTGTTTCAAGGCTAGAGGGATCCTGAGGTCACTGTAGCAACACGAAAGAGCTCCGTGGGCCAAAAATCAACTCGAGATGAGAGGTTAGTCCCTGGCTTCGACTCCAGAGGAATACCACCTTACCACAAGCACCTCAAGAGGAGGCTTCTCTCAGCTCTAGGTATGTGAGAGGGACCCTGAGTTTGCGGCCTCAAGTGGAATGGACACCGCGATGCCCTGACTCGAAATAAGGCCGGATATCCCTGCAGTGACTTGAATGCAGGCTCGTCTTGCATCTCCCAAGAAGAAAGGATGTCTGAATCCCCTGTGGAGACCACAGAGAAACACCTAGTTCCCCACCTCATCGCGACCGGAGGCCTCACATCCTTTGAAAACTCCAGAGGTACGCGGAGATCAGTGCCTCCAAAGGAGACGATGCCTGACTCCTCGTGAAACTTGATAGGAGTCCCAGGATTCTTGTGGCACGTGGAAAGGGACCCTTGGTCTCCCGCCTCAGGTGGAGAGGCGTTCCAATTGCCGTGCCAAGCCTCGAGGAGAATCCCGAGTTGTCCCTCGCAACTAGGCAGGAGTCCTGACGTGGCTGAACAAACACGTGGGTGGAAGGGCCATCCCCGTCGTAACTCGAGAATATACCCCAGGTTCCCGCCGCAACTCGAGAAAAACCATGAGACTTCCCCCTCGATGCGAGTTGAGGCCCGATTCCACTGTACTGCGTGCAGAGCAGTTCCGTCTTGCACATCACATATGAAAGGAGCCTTGATTTCCTTCATGGCACTCCAGAGAAACCCCAAGAACACTGTTTCAAGAATAGAGGGATCCTGAGGTCACTGTAGCAACACGAAAGAACTCTGTGGACCAAAAATCAAGTCGAAAAGAGAGGTTAGTCCCTGGATTCGTCTCCAGAGGAATACCACCTTACCACAAGCACCTCAAGAGGAGGCTTCTCTCAGCTCTAGGTATGTGAGAGGGACCCTGAGTTTGCGGCCTCAAGTGGAATGGACACCGCGATGCCCTGACTCGAAATAAGGCTGGATATCCCTGCAGTGACTTCAATGCAGGCTCGTCTTGCATTTCCCAGGACGAAAGGATGTCTGAATCCCCTGTGGATAGCACAGAGAAAGACTTAGTTCCCCACCTCATCGCGACCGATAGCCTCACATCCTTTGAAAACTCCAGAGGTACGCGGAGATCAGTGCCTCCAAAGGAGACGATGCCTGACTCCTCGTGAAACTTGATAGGAGTCCCAGGATTCCTGTGGCACTTGGAAAGGGACACTTGGTCTCCCGCCTCAGCTGGAGAGGCGTCCCAATTGCCCTGCCAAGCCTCGAGGAGAATCCCGAGTTGTCCCTCGCAACTAGGCAGGAGTCCTGACGTCGCTGAAGAAACACGTGGGTGGAAGGGCCATCCCCGTCGTAACTCGAGAATATACCCCAGGTTCCCGCCGCAACTCGAGAAAAACCATGAGACTTCCCCCTCGCCGCGAGATGAGGCCCGATTCCCCTGCACTGCGTGCAGAGCAATTCCGTGTTGCACATCACACATGAAAGGAGCCTTGATTTCCTTGATGGCACTCCAGAGAAACCCCAAGAACACTGTTTCAAGGCTAGAGGGATCCTGAGGTCACTGTAGCAACACGAAAGAGCTCCGTGGGCCAAAAATCAACTCGAGATGAGAGGTTAGTCCCTGGCTTCGACTCCAGAGGAATACCACCTTACCACAAGCACCTCAAGAGGAGGCTTCTCTCAGCTCTAGGTATGTGAGAGGGACCCTGAGTTTGCGGCCTCAAGTGGAATGGACACCGCGATGCCCTGACTCGAAATAAGGCCGGATATCCCTGCAGTGACTTGAATGCAGGCTCGTCTTGCATCTCCCAAGAAGAAAGGATGTCTGAATCCCCTGTGGAGACCACAGAGAAACACCTAGTTCCCCACCTCATCGCGACCGGAGGCCTCACATCCTTTGAAAACTCCAGAGGTACGCGGAGATCAGTGCCTCCAAAGGAGACGATGCCTGACTCCTCGTGAAACTTGATAGGAGTCCCAGGATTCTTGTGGCACTTGGAAAGGGACCCTTGGTCTCCCGCCTCAGCTGGAGAGGCGTTCCAATTGCCGTGCCAAGCCTCGAGGAGAATCCCGAGTTGTCCCTCGCAACTAGGCAGGAGTCCTGACGTGGCTGAACAAACACGTGGGTGGAAGGGCCATCCCCGTCGTAACTCGAGAATATACCCCAGGTTCCCGCCGCAACTCGAGAAAAACCATGAGACTTCCCCCTCGATGCGAGATGAGGCCCGATTCCACTGTACTGCGTGCAGAGCAATTCCGTCTTGCACATCACATATGAAAGGAGCCTTGATTTCCTTCATGGCACTCCAGAGAAACCCCAAGAACACTGTTTCAAGGATAGAGGGATCCTGAGGTCACTGTAGCAACACGAAAGAACTCTGTGGACCAAAAATCAAGTCGAAAAGAGAGGTTAGTCCCTGGATTCGTCTCCAGAGGAATACCACCTTACCACAAGCACCTCAAGAGGAGGCTTCTCTCAGCTCTAGGTATGTGAGAGGGACCCTGAGTTTGCGGCCTCAAGTGGAATGGACACCGCGATGCCCTGACTCGAAATAAGGACGGATATCCCTGCAGTGACTGGAATGCAGGCTCGTCTTGCATCTCCCAAGACGAAAGGATGTCTGAATCCCCTGTGGAGACCACAGAGAAAGACCTAGTTCCCCACCTCATCGCGACCCGATGCCTCACATCCTTTGAAAACTCCAGAGGTACGCGGAGATCAGCGCCTCCAAAGGAGACGATGCCTGACTCCTCGTGAAACTTGATAGGAGACCCAGGATTCCTGTGGCACGTGGAAAGGGACACTTGGTCTCCCGTCTCAGCTGGAGAGGCGTCCCAATTGCCCTGCAAAGCCTCGAGGAGAATCCCGAGTTGTCCCTCGCAACTAGGCAGGAGTCCTGACGTCGCTGAAGAAACACGTGGGTGGAAGGGCCATCCCCGTCGTAACTCGAGAATATACCCCAGGTTCCCGCCGCAACTCGAGAAAAACCATGAGACTTCCCCCTCGCCGCGAGATGAGGCCCGATTCCCCTGCACTGCGTGCAGAGCAATTCCGTGTTGCACATCACACATGAAAGGAGCCTTGATTTCCTTGATGGCACTCCAGAGAAACCCCAAGAACACTGTTTCAAGGCTAGAGGGATCCTGAGGTCACTGTAGCAACACGAAAGAGCTCCGTGGACCAAAAATCAACTCGAGATGAGAGGTTAGTCCCTGGCTTCGACTCCAGAGGAATACCACCTTACCACAAGCACCTCAAGAGGAGGCTTCTCTCAGCTCTAGGTATGTGAGAGGGACCCTGAGTTTGTGGCCTCAAGTGGAATGGACACCGCGATGCCCTGACTCGAAATAAGGCCGGATATCCCTGCAGTGACTTGAATGCAGGCTCGTCTTGCATCTCCCAAGAAGAAAGGATGTCTGAATCCCCTGTGGAGACCACAGAGAAACACCTAGTTCCCCACCTCATCGCGACCGGAGGCCTCACATCCTTTGAAAATTCCAGAGGTACGCGGAGATCAGTGCCTCCAAAGGAGACGATGCCTGACTCCTCGTGAAACTTGATAGGAGTCCCAGGATTCTTGTGGCACGTGGAAAGGGACCCTTGGTCTCCCGCCTCAGCTGGAGAGGCGTTCCAATTGCCGTGCCAAGCCTCGAGGAGAATCCCGAGTTGTCCCTCGCAACTAGGCAGGAGTCCTGACGTGGCTGAACAAACACGTGGGTGGAAGGGCCATCCCCGTCGTAACTCGAGAATATACCCCAGGTTCCCGCCGCAACTCGAGAAAAACCATGAGACTTCCCCCTCGATGCGAGATGAGGCCCGATTCCTCTGTACTGCGTGCAGAGCAGTTCCGTCTTGCACATCACATATGAAAGGAGCCTTTATTTCCTTCATGGCACTCCAGAGATACCCCAAGAACACTGTTTCAAGAATAGAGGGATCCTGAGGTCACTGTAGCAACACGAAAGAACTCTGTGGACCAAAAATCAAGTCGAAAAGAGAGGTTAGTCCCTGGATTCGTCTCCAGAGGAATACCACCTTACCACAAGCACCTCAAGAGGAGGCTTCTCTCAGCTCTAGGTATGTGAGAGGGACCCTGAGTTTGCGGCCTCAAGTGGAATGGACACCGCGATGCCCTGACTCGAAATAAGGCTGGATATCCCTGCAGTGACTTCAATGCAGGCTCGTCTTGCATTTCCCAGGACGAAAGGATGTCTGAATCCCCTGTGGATAGCACAGAGAAAGACTTAGTTCCCCACCTCATCGCGACCGATAGCCTCACATCCTTTGAAAACTCCAGAGGTACGCGGAGATCAGTGCCTCCAAAGGAGACGATGCCTGACTCCTCGTGAAACTTGATAGGAGTCCCAGGATTCCTGTGGCACTTGGAAAGGGACACTTGGTCTCCCGCCTCAGCTGGAGAGGCGTCCCAATTGCCCTGCCAAGCCTCGAGGAGAATCCAGAGTTGTCCCTCGCAACTAGGCAGGAGTACTGACGTCGCTGAAGAAACACGTGGGTGGAAGGGCCATCCCCGTCGTAACTCGAGAATATACCCCAGGTTCCCGCCGCAACTCGAGAAAAACCATGAGACTTCCCCCTCGCCGCGAGATGAGGCCCGATTCCCCTGCACTGCGTGCAGAGCAATTCCGTGTTGCACATCACACATGAAAGGAGCCTTGATTTCCTTGATGGCACTCCAGAGAAACCCCAAGAACACTGTTTCAAGGCTAGAGGGATCCTGAGGTCACTGTAGCAACACGAAAGAACTCTGTGGACCAAAAATCAAGTCGAAAAGAGAGGTTAGTCCCTGGATTCGTCTCCAGAGGAATACCACCTTACCACAAGCACCTCAAGAGGAGGCTTCTCTCAGCTCTAGGTATGTGAGAGGGACCCTGAGTTTGCGGCCTCAAGTGGAATGGACACCGCGATGCCCTGACTCGAAATAAGGACGGATATCCCTGCAGTGACTGGAATGCAGGCTCGTCTTGCATCTCCCAAGACGAAAGGATGTCTGAATCCCCTGTGGAGACCACAGAGAAAGACCTAGTTCCCCACCTCATCGCGACCCGATGCCTCACATCCTTTGAAAACTCCAGAGGTACGCGGAGATCAGCGCCTCCAAAGGAGACGATGCCTGACTCCTCGTGAAACTTGATAGGAGACCCAGGATTCCTGTGGCACGTGGAAAGGGACCCTTGGTCTCCCGTCTCAGCTGGAGAGGCGTCCCAATTGCCCTGCAAAGCCTCGAGGAGAATCCCGAGTTGTCCCTCGCAACTAGGCAGGAGTCCTGACGTCGCTGAAGAAACACGTGGGTGGAAGGGCCATCCCCGTCGTAACTCGAGAATATACCCCAGGTTCCCGCCGCAACTCGAGAAAAACCATGAGACTTCCCCCTCGCCGCGAGATGAGGCCCGATTCCCCTGCACTGCGTGCAGAGCAATTCCGTGTTGCACATCACACATGAAAGGAGCCTTGATTTCCTTGATGGCACTCCAGAGAAACCCCAAGAACACTGTTTCAAGGATAGAGGGATCCTGAGGTCACTGTAGCAACACGAAAGAGCTCCGTGGGCCAAAAATCAACTCGAGATGAGAGGTTAGTCCCTGGCTTCGAATCCAGAGGAATACCACCTTACCACAAGCACCTCAAGAGGAGGCTTCTCTCAGCTCTAGGTATGTGAGAGGGACCCTGAGTTTGCGGCCTCAAGTGGAATGGACACCGCGATGCCCTGACTCGAAATAAGGCCGGATATCCCTGCAGTGACTTGAATGCAGGCTCGTCTTGCATCTCCCAAGAAGAAAGGATGTCTGAATCCCCTGTGGAGACCACAGAGAAACACCTAGTTCCCCACCTCATCGCGACCGGAGGCCTCACATCCTTTGAAAATTCCAGAGGTACGCGGAGATCAGTGCCTCCAAAGGAGACGATGCCTGACTCCTCGTGAAACTTGATAGGAGTCCCAGGATTCTTGTGGCACGTGGAAAGGGACCCTTGGTCTCCCGCCTCAGCTGGAGAGGCGTTCCAATTGCCGTGCCAAGCCTCGAGGAGAATCCCGAGTTGTCCCTCGCAACTAGGCAGGAGTCCTGACGTGGCTGAACAAACACGTGGGTGGAAGGGCCATCCCCGTCGTAACTCGAGAATATACCCCAGGTTCCCGCCGCAACTCGAGAAAAACCATGAGACTTCCCCCTCGATGCGAGATGAGGCCCGATTCCTCTGTACTGCGTGCAGAGCAGTTCCGTCTTGCACATCACATATGAAAGGAGCCTTTATTTCCTTCATGGCACTCCAGAGAAACCCCAAGAACACTGTTTCAAGAATAGAGGGATCCTGAGGTCACTGTAGCAACACGAAAGAACTCTGTGGACCAAAAATCAAGTCGAAAAGAGAGGTTAGTCCCTGGATTCGTCTCCAGAGGAATACCACCTTACCACAAGCACCTCAAGAGGAGGCTTCTCTCAGCTCTAGGTATGTGAGAGGGACCCTGAGTTTGCGGCCTCAAGTGGAATGGACACCGCGATGCCCTGACTCGAAATAAGGCTGGATATCCCTGCAGTGACTTCAATGCAGGCTCGTCTTGCATTTCCCAGGACGAAAGGATGTCTGAATCCCCTGTGGATAGCACAGAGAAAGACTTAGTTCCCCACCTCATCGCGACCGATAGCCTCACATCCTTTGAAAACTCCAGAGGTACGCGGAGATCAGTGCCTCCAAAGGAGACGATGCCTGACTCCTCGTGAAACTTGATAGGAGTCCCAGGATTCCTGTGGCACTTGGAAAGGGACACTTGGTCTCCCGCCTCAGCTGGAGAGGCGTCCCAATTGCCCTGCCAAGCCTCGAGGAGAATCCAGAGTTGTCCCTCGCAACTAGGCAGGAGTACTGACGTCGCTGAAGAAACACGTGGGTGGAAGGGCCATCCCCGTCGTAACTCGAGAATATACCCCAGGTTCCCGCCGCAACTCGAGAAAAACCATGAGACTTCCCCCTCGCCGCGAGATGAGGCCCGATTCCCCTGCACTGCGTGCAGAGCAATTCCGTGTTGCACATCACACATGAAAGGAGCCTTGATTTCCTTGATGGCACTCCAGAGAAACCCCAAGAACACTGTTTCAAGGCTAGAGGGATCCTGAGGTCACTGTAGCAACACGAAAGAGCTCCGTGGGCCAAAAATCAACTCGAGATGAGAGGTTAGTCCCTGGCTTCGACTCCAGAGGAATACCACCTTACCACAAGCACCTCAAGAGGAGGCTTCTCTCAGCTCTAGGTATGTGAGAGGGACCCTGAGTTTGCGGCCTCAAGTGGAATGGACACCGCGATGCCCTGACTCGAAATAAGGCCGGATATCCCTGCAGTGACTTGAATGCAGGCTCGTCTTGCATCTCCCAAGAAGAAAGGATGTCTGAATCCCCTGTGGAGACCACAGAGAAACACCTAGTTCCCCACCTCATCGCGACCGGAGGCCTCACATTCTTTGAAAACTCCAGAGGTACGCGGAGATCAGTGCCTCCAAAGGAGACGATGCCTGACTCCTCGTGAAACTTGATAGGAGTCCCAGGACTCTTGTGGCACGTGGAAAGGGACCCTTGGTCTCCCGCCTCAGCTGGAGAGGCGTTCCAATTGCCGTGCCAAGCCTCGAGGAGAATCCCGAGTTGTGTCTCGCAACTAGACAGGAGTCCTGATGTGGCTGAACAAACACGTGGGTGGAAGGGCCATCCCCGTTGTAACTCGAGAATATACCCCAGGTTCCCGCCGCAACTCGAGAAAAACCATGAGACTTCCCCCTCGATGCGAGATGAGGCCCGATTCCCCTGTACTGCGTGCAGAGCAATTCCGTCTTGCACATCACACATGAAAGGAGCCTTGATTTCCTTGATGGCACTCCAGAGAAACCCCAAGAACACTGTTTCAAGGATAGAGGGATCCTGAGGTCACTGTAGCAACACGAAAGAACTCTGTGGACCAAAAATCAAGTCGAAAAGAGAGGTTAGTCCCTGGATTCGTCTCCAGAGGAATACCACCTTACCACAAGCACCTCAAGAGGAGGCTTCTCTCAGCTCTAGGTATGTGAGAGGGACCCTGAGTTTGCGGCCTCAAGTGGAATGGACACCGCGATGCCCTGACTCGAAATAAGGACGGATATCCCTGCAGTGACTGGAATGCAGGCTCGTCTTGCATCTCCCAAGACGAAAGGATGTCTGAATCCCCTGTGGAGACCACAGAGAAACACCTAGTTCCCCACCTCATCGCGACCCGATGCCTCACATCCTTTGAAAACTCCAGAGGTACGCGGAGATCAGCGCCTCCAAAGGAGACGATGCCTGACTCCTCGTGAAACTTGATAGGAGACATAGGATTCCTGTGTCACGTGGAAAGGGACACTTGGTCTCCCGTCTCAGCTGGAGAGGCGTCCCAATTGCCCTGCAAAGCCTCGAGGAGAATCCCGAGTTGTCCCTCGCAACTAGGCAGGAGTCCTGACGTGGCTGAACAAACACGTGGGTGGAAGGGCCATCCCCGTTGTAACTCGAGAATATACCCCAGGTTCCCGCCGCAACTCGAGAAAAACCATGAGACTTCCCCCTCGATGCGAGATGAGGCCCGATTCCCCTGTACTGCGTGCAGAGCAATTCCGTCTTGCACATCACACATGAAAGGAGCCTTGATTTCCTTCATGGCACTCCAGAGAAACCCCAAGAACACTGTTTCAAGGATAGAGGGATCCTGAGATCACTGTAGCAACACGAAAGAACTCTGTGGACCAAAAATCAAGTCGAAAAGAGAGGTTAGTCCCTGGATTCGTCTCCAGAGGTATACCACCTTACCACAAGCACCTCAAGAGGAGGCTTCTCTCACCTCTAGGTATGTGAGAGGGACCCTGAGTTTGCGGCCTCAAGTGGAATGGACACCGCGATGCCCTGAATCGAAATAAGGCTGGATATCCCTGCAGTGACTTCAATGCAGGCTCGTCTTGCATTTCCCAGGACGAAAGGATGTCTGAATCCCCTGTGGATAGCACAGAGAAAGACTTAGTTCCCCACCTCATCGCGACCGATAGCCTCACATCCTTTGAAAACTCCAGAGGTACGCGGAGATCAGTGCCTCCAAAGGAGACGATACCTGACTCCTCGTGAAACTTGATAGGAGTCCCAGGATTCTTGTGGCACGTGGAAAGGGACCCTTGGTCTCCCGCCTCAGCTGGAGAGGCGTTCCAATTGCCGTGCCAAGCCTCGAGGAGAATCCCGAGTTGTCCCTCGCAACTAGGCAGGAGTCCTGACGTGGCTGAACAAACACGTGGGTGGAAGGGCCATCCCCGTCGTAACTCGAGAATATACCCCAGGTTCCCGCCGCAACTCGAGAAAAACCATGAGACTTCCCCCTCGATGCGAGATGAGGCCCGATTCCCCTGTACTGCGTGCAGAGCAATTCCGTCTTGCACATCACACATGAAAGGAGCCTTGATTTCCTTCATGGCACTCCAGAGAAACCCCAAGAACACTGTTTCAAGGATAGAGGGATCCTGAGGTCACTGTAGCAACACGAAAGAATTCTGTGGACCAAAAATCAAGTCGAAAAGAGAGGTTAGTCCCTGGATTCGTCTCCAGAGGAATACCACCTTACCACAAGCACCTCAAGAGGAGGCTTCTCTCAGCTCTAGGTATGTGAGAGGGACCCTGAGTTTGCGGCCTCAAGTGGAATGGACACCGCGATGCCCTGACTCGAAATAAGGACGGATATCCCTGCAGTGACTGGAATGCAGGCTCGTCTTGCATCTCCCAAGACGAAAGGATGTCTGAATCCCCTGTGGAGACCACAGAGAAAGACCTAGTTCCCCACCTCATCGCGACCCGATGCCTCACATCCTTTGAAAACTCCAGAGGTACGCGGAGATCAGCGCCTCCAAAGGAGACGATGCCTGACTCCTCGTGAAACTTGATAGGAGACCCAGGATTCCTGTGGCACGTGGAAAGGGACCCTTGGTCTCCCGTCTCAGCTGGAGAGGCGTCCCAATTGCCCTGCAAAGCCTCGAGGAGAATCCCGAGTTGTCCCTCGCAACTAGGCAGGAGTCCTGACGTCGCTGAAGAAACACGTGGGTGGAAGGGCCATCCCCGTCGTAACTCGAGAATATACCCCAGGTTCCCGCCGCAACTCGAGAAAAACCATGAGACTTCCCCCTCGCCGCGAGATGAGGCCCGATTCCCCTGCACTGCGTGCACAGCAATTCCGTGTTGCACATCACACATGAAAGGAGCCTTGATTTCCTTGATGGCACTCCAGAGAAACCCCAAGAACACTGTTTCAAGGCTAGAGGGATCCTGAGGTCACTGTAGCAACACGAAAGAGCTCCGTGGGCCAAAAATCAACTCGAGATGAGAGGTTAGTCCCTGGCTTCGACTCCAGAGGAATACCACCTTACCACAAGCACCTCAAGAGGAGGCTTCTCTCAGCTCTAGGTATGTGAGAGGGACCCTGAGTTTGCGGCCTCAAGTGGAATGGACACCGCGATGCCCTGAGTCGAAATAAGGCCGGATATCCCTGCAGTGACTGGAATGCAGGCTCGTCTTGCATCTCCCAAGAAGAAAGGATGTCTGAATCCCCTGTGGAGACCACAGAGAAACACCTAGTTCCCCACCTCATCGCGACGGGGGCCTCACATCCTTTGAAAACTCCAGAGGTACGCGGAGATCAGTGCCTCCAAAGGAGATGATGCCTGACTCCTCGTGAAACTTGATAGGAGTCCCAGGATTCTTGTGGCACGTGGAAAGGGACCCTTGGTCTCCCGCCTCAGCTGGAGAGGCGTTCCAATTGCCGTGCCAAGCCTCGAGGAGAATCCCGAGTTGTCCCTCGCAACTAGGCAGGAGTCCTGACGTGGCTGAACAAACACGTGGGTGGAAGGGCCATCCCCGTTGTAACTCGAGAATATACCCCAGGTTCCCGCCGCAACTCGAGAAAAACCATGAGACTTCCCCCTCGATTCGAGATGAGGCCCGATTCCCCTGTACTGCGTGCAGAGCAATTCCGTGTTGCACATCACACATGAAAGGAGCCTTGATTTCCTTGATGGCACTCCAGAGAAACCCCAAGAACACTGTTTCAAGGATAGAGGGATCCTGAGGTCACTGTAGCAACACGAAAGAACTCTGTGGACCAAAAATCAAGTCGAAAAGAGAGGTTAGTCCCTGGATTCGTCTCCAGAGGTATACCACCTTACCACAAGCACCTCAAGAGGAGGCTTCTCTCAGCTCTAGGTATGTGAGAGGGACCCTGAGTTTGCGGCCTCAAGTGGAATGGACACCGCGATGCCCTGACTCGAAATAAGGCTGGATATCCCTGCAGTGACTTCAATGCAGGCTCGTCTTGCATTTCCCAGGACGAAAGGATGTCTGAATCCCCTGTGGATAGCACAGAGAAAGACTTAGTTCCCCACCTCATCGCGACCGATAGCCTCACATCCTTTGAAAACTCCAGAGGTACGCGGAGATCAGTGCCTCCAAAGGAGACGATGCCTGACTCCTCGTGAAACTTGATAGGAGTCCCAGGATTCCTGTGGCACTTGGAAAGGGACACTTGGTCTCCCGCCTCAGCTGGAGAGGCGTCCCAATTGCCCTGCCAAGCCTCGAGGAGAATCCAGAGTTGTCCCTCGCAACTAGGCAGGAGTCCTGACGTCGCTGAAGAAACACGTGTGTGGAAGGGCCATCCCCGTCGTAACTCGAGAATATACCCCAGGTTCCCGCCGCAACTCGAGAAAAACCATGAGACTTCCCCCTCGCCGCGAGATGAGGCCCGATTCCCCTGCATTGCGTGCAGAGCAATTCCGTGTTGCACATCACACATGAAAGGAGCCTTGATTTCCTTGATGGCACTCCAGAGAAACCCCAAGAACACTGTTTCAAGGCTAGAGGGATCCTGAGGTCACTGTAGCAACACGAAAGAGCTCCGTGGGCCAAAAATCAACTCGAGATGAGAGGTTAGTCCCTGGCTTCGACTCCAGAGGAATACCACCTTACCACAAGCACCTCAAGAGGAGGCTTCTCTCAGCTCTAGGTATGTGAGAGGGACCCTGAGTTTGCGGCCTCAAGTGGAATGGACACCGCGATGCCCTGACTCGAAATAAGGACGGATATCCCTGC
Source organism: Cervus elaphus (assembly GCF_910594005.1). Lineage (NCBI taxonomy): Eukaryota > Metazoa > Chordata > Mammalia > Artiodactyla > Cervidae > Cervus > Cervus elaphus. The sequence continues at coordinate 5,387,800 of NC_057834.1, read as the reverse complement.
AGTGACTGGAATGCAGGCTCGTCTTGCATCTCCCAAGAAGAAAGGATGTCTGAATCCCCTGTGGAGACCACAGAGAAACACCTAGTTCCCCACCTCATCGCGACCGGAGGCCTCACATCCTTTGAAAACTCCAGAGGTACGCGGAGATCAGTGCCTCCAAAGGAGACGATGCCTGACTCCTCGTGAAACTTGATAGGAGTCCCAGGATTCTTGTGGCACGTGGAAAGGGACCCTTGGTCTCCCGCCTCAGCTGGAGAGGCGTTCCAATTGCCGTGCCAAGCCTCGAGGAGAATCCCGAGTTGTCCCTCGCAACTAGGCAGGAGTCCTGACGTGGCTGAACAAACACGTGGGTGGAAGGGCCATCCCCGTCGTAACTCGAGAATATACCCCAGGTTCCCGCCGCAACTCGGGAAAAACCATGAGACTTCCCCCTCGATGCGAGATGAGGCCCGATTCCACTGTACTGCGTGCAGAGCAATTCCGTCTTGCACATCACATATGAAAGGAGCCTTGATTTCCTTCATGGCACTCCAGAGAAACCCCAAGAACACTGTTTCAAGAATAGAGGGATCCTGAGGTCACTGTAGCAACACGAAAGAACTCTGTGGACCAAAAATCAAGTCGAAAAGAGAGGTTAGTCCCTGGATTCATCTCCAGAGGAATACCACCTTACCACAAGCACCTCAAGAGGAGGCTTCTCTCAGCTCTAGGTATGTGAGAGGGACCCTGAGTTTGCGGCCTCAAGTGGAATGGACACCGCGATGCCCTGACTCGAAATAAGGCTGGATATCCCTGCAGTGACTTCAATGCAGGCTCGTCTTGCATTTCCCAGGACGAAAGGATGTCTGAATCCCCTGTGGATAGCACAGAGAAAGACTTAGTTCCCCACCTCATCGCGACCGATATCCTCACATCCTTTGAAAACTCCAGAGGTACGCGGAGATCAGTGCCTCCAAAGGAGACGATGCCTGACTCCTCGTGAAACTTGATAGGAGTCCCAGGATTTATGTGGCACTTGGAAAGGGACACTTGGTCTCCCGCCTGAGCTGGAGAGGCGTCCCAATTGCCCTGCCAAGCCTCGAGGAGAATCCAGAGTTGTCCCTCGCAACTAGGCAGGAGTCCTGACGTCGCTGAAGAAACACGTGGGTGGAAGGGCCATCCCCGTCGTAACTCGAGAATATACCCCAGGTTCCCACCGCAACTCGAGAAAAACCATGAGACTTCCCCCTCGCCGCGAGATGAGGCCCGATTCCCCTGCACTGCGTGCAGAGCAATTCCGTGTTGCACATCACACATGAAAGGAGCCTTGATTTCCTTGATGGCACTCCAGAGAAACCCCAAGAACACTGTTTCAAGGCTAGAGGGATCCTGAAGTAACTGTAGCAACACGAAAGAGCTCCGTGGACCAAGAATCAACACGAGATGAGAGGTTAGTCCCTGGCTTCGACTCCTGAGGAATACCACCTTACCACAAGCACCTCAAGAGGAGGCTTCTCTCAGCTCTAGGTATGTGAGAGGGACCCTGAGTTTGCGGCCTCAAATGGAATGGACACCGCGATGCCCTGACTCGAAATAAGGCCGGATATCCCTGCAGTGACTTCAATGCAGGCTCGTCTTGCATCTCCCAGGACGAAAGGATGTCTGAATCCCCTGTGGAAAGCACAGAGATAGAATTAGTTCCCCACCTCATCGCGACCGATAGCCTCACATCCTTTGAAAACTCCAGAGGTACGCGGAGATCAGTGCCTCCAAAGGAGACGATGCCTGACTCCTCGTGAAACTTGATAGGAGACCCAGGATACCTGTGGCACTTGGAAAGGGACACTTGGTCTCCCGCCTCAGCTGGAGAGGCGTCCCAATTGCCCTGCCAAGCCTCGAGGAGAATCCAGAGTTGTTCCTCGCAACTAGGCAGGAGTCCTGACGTCGCTGAAGAAACACGTGGGTGGAAGGGCCATCCCCGTCGTAACTCGAGAATATACCCCAGGTTCCCGCCGCAACTCGAGAAAAACCATGAGACTTCCCCCTCGCCGCGAGATGAGGCCCGATTCCCCTGCACTGCGTGCCGAGCAATTCCGTGTTGCACATCACACATGAAAGGAGCCTTGATTTCCTTGATGGCACTCCAGAGAAACCCCAAGAACACTGTTTCAAGGATAGAGGGATCCTGAGGTCACTGTAGCAACACGAAAGAACTCTGTGGACCAAAAATCAACTCGAAAAGAGAGGTTAGTCCCTGGATTCGTCTCCAGAGGAATACCACCTTACCACAAGCACCTCAAGAGGAGGCTTCTCTCAGCTCTAGGTATGTGAGAGGGACCCTGAGTTTGCGGCCTCAAGTGGAATGGACACCGCGATGCCCTGACTCGAAATAAGGCCGGTTATCCCTGCAGTGACTTCAATGCAGGCTCGTCTTGCATCTCCCAGGACGAAAGGATGTCTGAATCCCCTGTGGAAAGCACAGAGAAAGACTTAGTTCCCCACCTCATCGCGACCGATAGCCTCACATCCTTTGAAAACACCAGAGGTACGCGGAGATCAGTGCCTCCAAAGGAGACGATGCCTGACTCCTCGTGAAACTTGATAGGAGTCCCAGGATTCCTGTGGCACGTGGAAAGGGACACTTGGTCTCCCGCCTCAGCTGGAGAGGCGTCCCAATTGCCTTGCCAAGCCTCGAGGAGAATCCCGAGTTGTGTCTTGCAACTAGGCAAGAGTCCTGACGTGGCTGAACAAACACGTGTGTGGAAGGGCAATCCCCGTCGTAACTCGAGAATATACCCCAGGTTCCCGCCGCAACTCGAGAAAAACCATGAGACTTCCCCCTCGCCGCGAGATGAGGCCCGATTCCCCTGCATTGCGTGCAGAGCAATTCTGTGTTGCACATCACACATGAAAGGAGCCTTGATTTCCTTCATGGCACTCCATAGAAACCCCAAGAACACTGTTTCAAGGATAGAGGGATCCTGAGGTCACTGTAGCAACACGAAAGAATTCTGTGGACCAAGAATCAACACGAGATGAGAGGTTAGTCCCTGGCTTCGACTCCTGAGGAATACCACCTTACCACAAGCACCTCAAGAGGAGGCTTCTCTCAGCTCTAGGTATGTGAGAGGGATCCTGAGTTTGCGGCCTCAAGTGGAATGGACACCGCGATGCCCTGACTCGAAATAAGGCCGGATATCCCTGCAGTGACTTGAATGCAGGCTCGTCTTGCATCTCCCAAGAAGAAAGGATGTCTGAATCCACTGTGGAGACCACAGAGAAAGACCTAGTTCCCCACCTCATCGCGACCGGAGGCCTCACATCCTTTGAAAACTCCAGAGGTTCGCGGAGATGAGTGCCTCCAAAGGAGACGATGCCTGACTCCTCGTGAAACTTGATTGGAGTCCCTGGATTCTTGTGGCACGTGGAAAGGGACCCTTGGTCTCCCGCCTCAGCTGGAGAGGCATTCCAATTGCCCTGCCAAGCCTCGAGGAGAATCCCAAGTTGTCCCTCGCAACTAGGCAGGAGTCCTGACGTCGCTGAAGAAACACGTGGGTGGAAGGGCCATCCCCGTCGTAACTCGAGAATATACCCCAGGTTCCCGCCGCAACTCGAGAAAAACCATGAGACTTCCCCCTCGCCGCGAGATGAGGCCCGATTTCCCTGCACTGCGTGCAGAGCAATTCCGTGTTGCACATCACACATGAAAGCAGCCTTGATTTCCTTCATGGCACTCCAGAGAAACCCCAAGAACACTGTTTCAAGGCTAGAGGGATCCTGAGGTCACTGTAGCAACACGAAAGAGCTCCGTGGGCCAAAAATCAACTCGAGATGAGAGGTTAGTCCCTGGCTTCGACTCCAGAGGAATACCACCTTACCACAAGCACCTCAAGAGGAGGCTTCTCTCAGCTCTAGGTATGTGAGAGGGACCCTGAGTTTGCGGCCTCAAGTGGAATGGACACCGCGATGCCCTGACTCGAAATAAGGCTGGATATCCCTGCACTGACTTGAATGCAGGCTCGTCTTGCATCTCCCAAGATGAAAGGATGTCTGAATCCCCTGTGGAGACCACAGAGAAAGACCTAGTTCCCCACCTCATCGCGACCGGAGGCCTCACATCCTTTGAAAACTCCAGATGTACGCGGAGATCAGTGCCTCCAAAGGAGACGATGCCTGACTCCTCGTGAAACTTGATAGGAGTCCCAGGATTCCTGTGGCACGTGGAAAGGGACCCTTGGTCACACGCCTCAGCTGGAGAGGCGTCCCAATTGCCTTGCCAAGCCTCGAGGAGAATCCCGAGTTGTGTCTCGCAACTAGGCAAGAGTCCTGACGTGGCTGAACAAACACGTGTGTGGAAAGGCCATCCCCGTCGTAACTCGAGAATATACACCAGGTTCCCGCCGCAACTCGAGAAAAACCATGAGATTTCCCCTCGCGCGAGATGAGGCCCGATTCCCCTGCACTGCGAGCAGACAAATTCTGTGTTGCACATCACACATGAAAGGAGCCTTGATTTCCTTCATGGCACTCCAGAGAAACCCCAAGAACACTGTTTCAAGGATAGAGGGATCCTGAGGTCACTGTAGCAACACGAAAGAGCTCCGTGGACCAAGAATCAACACGAGATGAGAGGTTAGTCCCTGGCTTCGACTCCAGAGGAATACCACCTTGCCACAAGCACCTCAAGAGGAGGCTTCTCTCAGCTCTAGGTATGTGAGAGGGATCCTGAGTTTGCGGCCTCAAGAGGAATGGACACCGCGATGCCCTGACGCGAAATAAGGCCGGATATCCCTGCAGTGACTTGAATGCAGGCTCGTCTTGCATCTCCCAAGAAGAAAGGATGTCTGAATCCCCTGTGGAGACCACAGAGAAACACCTAGTTCCCCACCTCATCGCGACCGGAGGCCTCACATCCTTTGAAAACTCCAGAGGTACGCGGAGATCAGTGCCTCCAAAGGAGACGATGCCTGACTCCTCGTGAAACTTGATAGGAGTCCCAGGATTCTTGTGGCCCGTGGAAAGGGACCCTTGGTCTCCCGCCTCAGCTGGAGAGGCGTTCCAATTGCCCTGCCAAGCCTCGAGGAGAATCCCGAGTTGTCCGTCGCAACTAGGCAGGAGTCCTGACGAGGCTGAACAAACACGTGGGTGGAAGGGCCATCCCCGTCGTAACTCGAGAATATACCCCAGGTTCCCGCCGCAACTCGAGAAAAACCATGAGACTTCCCCCTCGATGCGAGATGAGGCCCGATTCCCCTGTACTGCGTGCAGAGCAATTCCGTCTTGCACATCACACATGAAAGGAGCCTTGATTTCCTTGATGGCACTCCAGAGAAACCCCAAGAACACTGTTTCAAGGATAGAGGGATCCTGAGGTCACTGTAGCAACACGAAAGAACTCTGTGGACCAAAAATCAACTCGAAAAGAGAGGTTAGTCCCTGGATTCGTCTCCAGAGGAATACCACCTTACCACAAGCACCTCAAGAGGAGGCTTCTCTCAGCTCTAGGTATGTGAGAGGGACCCTGAGTTTGCGGCCTCAAGTGGAATGGACACCGCGATGCCCTGACTCGAAATAAGGCCGGATATCCCTGCAGTGACTTCAATGCAGGCTCGTCTTGCATCTCCCAGGACGAAAGGATGTCTGAATCCCCTGTGGAAAGCACAGAGAAAGACTTAGTTCCCCACCTCATCGCGACCGATAGCCTCACATCCTTTGAAAACTCCAGAGGTACGCGGAGATCAGTGCCTCCAAAGGAGACGATGCCTGACTCCTCGTGAAACTTGATAGGAGTCCCAGGATTCCTGTGGCACTTGGAAAGGGACACTTGGTCTCCCGCCTCAGCTGGAGAGGCGTCCCAATTGCCCTGCAAAGCTTCGAGGAGAATCCCGAGTTGTCCCTCGCAACTAGGCAGGAGTCCTGACATGGCTGAACACACACGTGTGTGGAAGGGCCATCCCCGTCGTAACTCGAGAATATACCCCAGGTTCCCGCCGCAACTCGAGAAAAACCATGAGACTTCCCCCTCGCCGCGAGATGAGGCCCGATTCCCCTGCACTGCGTGCAGAGCAATTCCGTGTTGCACATCACATATGAAAGGAGCCTTGATTTCCTTGATGGCACTCCAGAGAAACCCCAAGAACACTGTTTCAAGGCTAGAGGGATCCTGAGGTCACTGTAGCAACACGAAAGAGCTCCGTGGGCCAAAAATCAACTCGAGATGAGAGGTTAGTCCCTGGCTTCGACTCCAGAGGAATACCACCTTACCACAAGCACCTCAAGAGGAGGCATCTCTCAGCTCTAGGTATGTGAGAGGGACCCTGAGTTTGCGGCCTCAAGTGGAATGGACACCGCGATGCCCTGACGCGAAATAAGGCTGGATATCCCTGCAGTGACTTGAATGCAGGCTCGTCTTGCATCTCCCAAGACGAAAGGATGTCTGAATCCCCTGTGGAGACCACAGAGAAAGACCTAGTTCCCCACCTCATCGCGAACGGAGGCCTCACATCCTTTGAAAACTCCAGAGGTACGCGGAGATCAGTGCCTTCAAAGGAGACGATGCCTGACTCCTCGTGAAACTTGATAGGAGTCCCAGGATTCCTGTGGCACGTGGAAAGGGACCCTTGGTCTCCCGCCTCAGCTGGAGTGGCGTCCCAATTGCCCTGCCAAGCCTCGAGGAGAATCCCGAGTTGTGTCTCGCAACTAGGCAAGAGTCCTGACGTGGCTGAACAAACACGTGTGTGGAAGGGCCATCCCCGTCGTAACTCGAGAATATACCCCAGGTTCCCGCCGCAATTCGAGAAAAACCATGAGACTTCCCCCTCGCCGCGAGATGAGGCCCGATTCCCCTGCACTGCGTGCAGAGCAATTCTGTGTTGCACATCACACATGAAAGGAGCCTTCATTTCCTTCATGGCACTCCAGAGAAACCCCAAGAACACTGTTTCAAGGCTAGAGGGATCCTGAGGTCACTGTAGCAACACGAAAGAGCTCCGTGGACCAAAAATCAACTCGAAATGAGAGGTTAGTCCCTGGCTTCGACTCCAGAGGAATACCACCTTACCACAAGCACCTCAAGAGGAGGCTTCTCTCAGCTCTAGGTATGTGAGAGGGACCCTGAGTTTGCGGCCTCAAGTGGAATGGACACCGCGATGCCCTGACTCGAAATAAGGCCGGATATCCCTGCAGTGACTGGAATGCAGGCTCGTCTTGCATCTCCCAAGACGAAAGGGTGTCTGAATCCCCTGTGGAGACCACAGAGAAAGACCCAGTTCCCCACCTCATCGCGACAGGAGGCCTCAAATCCTTTGAAAACTCCAGAGGTATGCGGAGATCAGTGCCTCCAAAGGAGACGATGCCTGACTCCTCGTGAAACTTGATAGGAGACCCAGGATTCCTGTGGCACGTGGAAAGGGACCCTTGGTCTCCCGTCTCAGCTGGAGAGCCGTTCCAATTGCCCTGCAAAGCCTCGAGGAGAATCCCGAGTTGTCCCTCGCAACTAGGCAGGAGTCCTGACGTCGCTGAAGAAACACGTGGGTGGAAGGGCCATCCCCGTCGTAACTCGAGAATATACCCCAGGTTCCCGCCGCAACACGAGAAAAACCATGAGACTTCCCCCTCGCCGCGAGATGAGGCCCGATTCCCCTGCACTGCGTGCAGAGCAATTCTGTGTTGCACATCACACATGAAAGGAGCCTTGATTTCCTTCATGGCACTCCAGAGAAACCCCAAGAACACTGTTTCAAGGCTAGAGGGATCCTGAGGTCACTGTAGCAACACGAAAGAGATCCGTGGACCAAAAATCAACTCGAGATGAGAGGTTAGTCCCTGTCTTCGACTCCAGAGGAATACCACCTTACCACAAGCACCTCAAGAGGAGGCTTCTCTCAGCTCTAGGTATGTGAGAGGGACCCTGAGTTTGCGGCCTCAAGTGGAATGGACACCGCGATGCCCTGACTCGAAATAAGGCCGGATATCCCTGCAGTGACTGGAATGCAGGCTCGTCTTGCATCTCCCAAGACGAAACGGTGTCTGAATCCCCTGTGGAGACCACAGAGAAACACCTAGTTCCCGACCTCATCGCGACAGGAGGCCTCAAATCCTTTGAAAACTCCAGAGGTATGCGGAGATCAGTGCCTCCAAAGGAGACGATGCCTGACTCCTCGTGAAACTTGATAGGAGACCCAGGATTCCTGTGGCACGTGGAAAGGGACCCTTGGTCTCCCGCCTCAGCTGGAGAGGCGTTCCAATTGCCCTGCCAAGCCTCGAGGAGAATCCCGAGTTGTCCCTCGCAACTAGGCAGGAGTCCTGACGTCGCTGAACAAACACGTGGGTGGAAGGGCCATCCCCGTCGTAACTCGAGAATATACCCCAGGTTCCCGCCGCAACTTGAGAAGAACCATGAGACTTCCCCCTCGATGCGAGATGAGGCCCGATTCCCCTGTACTGCGTGCAGAGCAATTCCGTCTTGCACATCACACATGAAAGGAGCCTTGATTTCCTTGATGGCACTCCAGAGAAACCCCAAGAACACTGTTTCAAGGATAGAGGGATCCTGAGGTCACTGTAGCAACACGAAAGAACTCTGTGGACCAAAAATCAACTCGAAAAGAGAGGTTAGTCCCTGGATTCGTCTCCAGAGGAATACCACCTTACCACAAGCACCTCAAGAGGAGGCTTCTCTCAGCTCTAGGTATGTGAGAGGGACCCTGAGTTTGCGGCCTCAAGTGGAATGGACACCGCGATGCCCTGACTCGAAATAAGGCCGGATATCCCTGCAGTGACTTCAATGCAGGCTCGTCTTGCATCTCCCAGGACGAAAGGATGTCTGAATCCCCTGTGGAAAGCACAGAGAAAGACTTAGTTCCCCACCTCATCGCGACCGATAGCCTCACATCCTTTGAAAACTCCAGAGGTACGCGGAGATCAGTGCCTCCAAAGGAGACGATGCCTGACTCCTCGTGAAACTTGATAGGAGTCCCAGGATTCCTGTGGCACTTGGAAAGGGACACTTGGTCTCCCGCCTCAGCTGGAGAGGCGTCCCAATTGCCCTGCCAAGCCTCGAGGAGAATCCAGAGTTGTCCCTCGCAACTAGGCAGGAGTCCTGACGTCACTGAAGAAACACGTGGGTGGAAGGGCCATCCCCGTCGTAACTCGAGAATATACCCCAGGTTCCCGCCGCAACTCGAGAAAAACCATGAGACTTCCCCCTCGCCGCGAGATGAGGCCCGATTCCCCTGCACTGCGTGCAGAGCAATTCCGTGTTGCACATCACACATGAAAGGAGCCTTGATTTCCTTGATGGCACTCCAGAGAAACCCAAAGAACACTGTTTCAAGGCTAGAGGGATCCTGAGGTCACTGTAGCAACACGAAAGAGCTCCGTGGGCCAAAAATCAACTCGAGATGAGAGGTTAGTCCCTGGCTTCGACTCCAGAGGAATACCACCTTACCACAAGCACCTCAAGAGGAGGCTTCTCTCAGCTCTAGGTATGTGAGAGGGACCCTGAGTTTGTGGCCTCAAGTGGAATGGACACCGCGATGCCCTGACACGAAATAAGGCTGGATATCCCTGCAGTGACTTGAATGCAGGCTCGTCTTGCATCTCCCAGGACGAAAGGATGTCTGAATCCCCTGTGGAAAGCACACAGAAAGACTTAGTTCCCCACCTCATCGCGACCGATAGCCTCACATCCTTTGAAAACTCCAGAGGTACGCGGAGATCAGTGCCTCCAAAGGAGACGATGCCTGACTCCTCGTGAAACTTGATAGGAGTCCCAGGATTCCTGTGGCACTTGGAAAGGGACACTTGGTCTCCCGCCTCAGCTGGAGAGGCGTCCCAATTGCGCTGCCAAGCCTCGAGGAGAATCCAGAGTTGTCCCTCGCAACTAGGCAGGAGTCCTGACGTCGCTGAAGAAACACGTGGGTGGAAGGGCCATCCCCGTCGTAACTCGAGAATATACCCCAGGTTCCCGCCGCAACTCGAGAAAAACCATGAGACTTCCCCCTCGCCGCGAGATGAGGCCCGATTCCCCTGCACTGCGTGCAGAGCATTTCCGTGTTGCACATCACACATGAAAGGAGCCTTGATTTCCTTCATGGCACTCCAGAGAAACCCCAAGAACACTGTTTCAAGGCTAGAGGGATCCTGAGGTCACTGTAGCAACACGAAAGAGCTCCGTGGACCAAAAATCAACTCGAGATGAGAGGTTAGTCCCTGGCTTCGACTCCAGAGGAATACCACCTTACCACAAGCATCTCAAGAGGAGGCTTCTCTCAGCTCTAGGTATGTGAGAGGGACCCTGAGTTTGCGGCCTCAAGTGGAATGGACACCACGATGCCCTGACTCGAAATAAGGCCGGATATCCCTGCAGTGACTTGAATGCAGGCTCGTCTTGCATCTCCCAAGACGAAAGGGTGTCTGAATCCCCTGTGGAGACCACAGAGAAAGACCTAGTTCCCCACCTCATCGCGACAGGAGGCCTCAAATCCTTTGAAAACTCCAGAGGTATGCGGAGATCAGTGCCTCCAAAGGAGACGATGCCTGACTCCTCGCGAAACTTGATAGGAGACCCAGGATTCCTGTGACACGTGGAAAGGGACACTTGGTCTCCCGTCTCAGCTGGAGGGGCGTCCCAATTGCCCTGCAAAGCCTCGAGGAGAATCCCGAGATGTCCCTCGCAACTAGGCAGGAGTCCTGACATGGCTGAACACACACGTGTGTGGAAGTGCCATCCCCGTCGTAACTCGAGAATATACCCCAGGTTCCCGCTGCAACTCGAGAAAAACCATGAGACTTCCCCCTCGCCGCGAGATGAGGCCCGATTCCCCTGCACTGCGTGCAGAGCAATTCCGTGTTGCACATCACACATGAAAGGAGCCTTGATTTCCTTGATGGCACTCCAGAGAAACCCCAAGAACACTGTTTCAAGGCTAGAGGGATCCTGAGGTCACTGTAGCAACACGAAAGAGCTCCGTGGACCAAGAATCAACACGAGATGAGAGGTTAGTCCCTGGCTTCGACTCCTGAGGAATACCACCTTACCACAAGCACCTCAAGAGGAGGCTTCTCTCAGCTCTAGGTATGTGAGAGGGATCCTGAGTTTGCGGCCTCAAGTGGAATGGACACCGCGATGCCCTGACTCGAAATAAGGCCAGATATCCCTGCAGTGACTTGAATGCAGGCTCGTCTTGCATCTCCCAAGACGAAAGGATGTCTGAATCCCCTGTGGAGACCACAGAGAAAGACCTAGTTCCCCACCTCATCGCGACCGGAGGCCTCACATCCTTTGAAAACTCCAGAGGTACGCGGAGATCAGTGCCTCCAAAGGAGACGATGCCTGACTCCTCGTGAAACTTGATAGGAGTCCCAGGATTCCTGTGGCACGTGGAAAGGGACCCTTGGTCTCCCGCCTCAGCTGGAGTGGCGTCCCAATTGCCCTGCCAAGCCTCGAGGAGAATCCCGAGTTGTGTCTCGCAACTAGGCAAGAGTCCTGACGTGGCTGAACAAACACGTGTGTGGAAGGGCCATCCCCGTCGTAACTCGAGAATATACCCCAGGTTCCCGCCGCAATTCGAGAAAAACCATGAGACTTCCCCCTCGCCGCGAGATGAGGCCCGATTCCCCTGCACTGCGTGCAGAGCAATTCTGTGTTGCACATCACACATGAAAGAAGCCTTGATGTCCTTGATGGCACTCCAGAGAAACCCCAAGAACACTGTTTCAAGGCTAGAGGGATCCTGAGGTCACTGTAGCAACACGAAAGAGCTCCGTGGACCAAAAATCAACTCGAAATGATAGGTTAGTCCCTGGCTTCGACTCCAGAGGAATACCACCTTACCACAAGCACCTCAAGAGGAGGCTTCTCTCAGCTCTAGGTATGTGAGAGGGACCCTGAGTTTGCGGCCTCAAGTGGAATGGACACCGCGATGCCCTGACTCGAAATAAGGCCGGATATCCCTGCAGTGACTGGAATGCAGGCTCGTCTTGCATCTCCCAAGACGAAAGGGTGTCTGAATCCCCTGTGGGGACGACAGAGAAAGACCCAGTTCCCCACCTCATCGCGACAGGAGGCCTCAAATCCTTTGAAAACTCCAGAGGTATGCGGAGATCAGTGCCTCCAAAGGAGACGATGCCTGACTCCTCGTGAAACTTGATAGGAGACCCAGGATTCCTGTGGCACGTGGAAAGGGACCCTTGGTCTCCCGTCTCAGCTGGAGAGGCGTTCCAATTGCCCTGCAAAGCCTCGAGGAGAATCCCGAGTTGTCCCTCGCAACTAGGCAGGAGTCCTGACGTCGCTGAAGAAACACGTGGGTGGAAGGGCCATCCCCGTCGTAACTCGAGAATATACCCCAGGTTCCCGCCGCAACTCGAGAAAAACCATGAGACTTCCCCCTCGCCGCGAGATGAGGCCCGATTCCCCTGCACTGCGTGCAGAGCAATTCTGTGTTGCACATCACACATGAAAGGAGCCTTGATTTCCTTCATGGTACTCCAGAGAAACCCCAAGAACACTGTTTCAAGGCTAGAGGGATCCTGAGGTCACTGTAGCAACACGAAAGAGATCCGTGGACCAAAAATCAACTCGAGATGAGAGGTTAGTCCCTGTCTTCGACTCCAGAGGAATACCACCTTACCACAAGCACCTCAAGAGGAGGCTTCTCTCAGCTCTAGGTATGTGAGAGGGACCCTGAGTTTGCGGCCTCAAGTGGAATGGACACCGCGATGCCCTGACTCGAAATAAGGCCGGATATCCCTGCAGTGACTGGAATGCAGGCTCGTTTTGCATCTCCCAAGACGAAACGGTGTCTGAATCCCCTGTGGAGACCACAGAGAAACACCTAGTTCCCCACCTCATCGCGACAGGAGGCCTCAAATCCTTTGAAAACTCCAGAGGTAAGCGGAGATCAGTGCCTCCAAAGGAGACGATGCCTGACTCCTCGTGAAACTTGATAGGAGACCCAGGATTCCTGTGGCACGTGGAAAGGGACCCTTGGTCTCCCGCCTCAGCTGGAGAGGCGTTCCAATTGCCCTGCCAAGCCTCGAGGAGAATCCCGAGTTGTCCCTCGCAACTAGGCAGGAGTCCTGACGTGGCTGAACAAACACGTGGGTGGAAGGGCCATCCCCGTCGTAACTCGAGAATATACCCCAGGTTCCCGCCGCAACTTGAGAAAAACCATGAGACTTCCCCCTCGATGCGAGATGAGGCCCGATTCCCCTGTACTGCGTGCAGAGCAATTCCGTCTTGCACATCACACATGAAAGGAGCCTTGATTTCCTTGATGGCACTCCAGAGAAACCCCAAGAACACTGTTTCAAGGATAGAGGGATCCTGAGGTCACTGTAGCAACACGAAAGAACTCTGTGGACCAAAAATCAAGTCGAAAAGAGAGGTTAGTCCCTGGATTCGTCTCCAGAGGAATACCACCTTACCACAAGCACCTCAAGAGGGGGCTTCTCTCAGCTCTAGGTATGTGAGAGGGACCCTGAGTTTGCGGCCTCAAGTGGAATGGACACCGCGATGCCCTGACTCGAAATAAGGCCGGATATCCCTGCAGTGACTTCAATGCAGGCTCGTCTTGCATCTCCCAGGACGAAAGGATGTCTGAATCCCCTGTGGAAAGCACAGAGAAACACTTAGTTCCCCACCTCATCGCGACCGATAGCCTCACATCCTTTGAAAACTCCAGAGGTACGCGGAGATCAGTGCCTACAAAGGAGACGATGCCTGACTCCTCATGAAACTTGATAGGAGTCCCAGGATTCCTGTGGCACTTGGAAAGGGACACTTGGTCTCCCGCCTCAGCTGGAGAGGCGTCCCAATTGCCCTGCCAAGCCTCGAGGAGAATCCAGAGTTGTCCCTCGCAACTAGGCAGGAGTCCTGACGTCGCTGAAGAAACACGTGGGTGGAAGGGCCATCCCCGTCGTAACTCGAGAATATACCCCAGGTTCCCGCCGCAACTTGAGAAAAACCATGAGACTTCCCCCTCGCCGCGAGATGAGGCCCGATTCCCCTGCACTGCGTGCAGAGCAATTCCGTGTTGCACATCACACATGAAAGGAGCCTTGATTTCCTTGATGGCACTCCAGGGAAACCCAAAGAACACTGTTTCAAGGCTAGAGGGATCCTGAGGTCACTGTAGCAACACGAAAGAGCTCCGTGGGCCAAAAATCAACTCGAGATGAGAGGTTAGTCCCTGGCTTCGACTCCAGAGGAATACCACCTTACCACAAGCACCTCAAGAGGAGGCTTCTCTCAGCTCTAGGTATGTGAGAGGGACCCTGAGTTTGCGGCCTCAAGTGGAATGGACACCGCGATGCCCTGACACGAAATAAGGCTGGATATCCCTGCAGTGACTTGAATGCAGGCTCGTCTTGCATCTCCCAAGATGAAAGGATGTCTGAATCCCCTGTGGAGACCACAGAGAAAGACCTACTTCCCCACCTCATCGCGACCGGAGGCCTCACATCCTTTGAAAACTCCAGAGGTACGCGGAGATCAGTGCCTCCAAAGGAGACGATGCCTGACTCCTCGTTAAACTTGATAGGAGTCCCAGGATTCCTGTGGCACGTGGAAAGGTACCCTTGGTCTCCCGCCTCAGCTGGAGAGGCGTCCCAATTGCGTTGCCAAGCCTCGAGGAGAATCCCGAGTTGTGTCTCGCAACTAGGCAAGAGTCCTGACGTGGCTGAACAAACACGTGTGTGGAAGGGCCATCCCTGTCGTAACTCGAGAATATACCCCAGGTTCCCGCCGCAACTCGAGAAAAACCATGAGACTTCCCCCTCGCCGCGAGATGAGGCCCGATTCCCCTGCACTGCGTGCAGAGCAATTCTGTGTTGCACATCACACATGAAAGGAGCCTTGATTTCCTTCATGGCACTCCAGAGAAACCCCAAGAACACTGTTTCAAGGCTAGAGGGATCCTGAGGTCACTGTAGCAACACGAAAGAGCTCCGTGGACCAAAAATCAACTCGAGATGAGAGGTTAGTCCCTGGCTTCGACTCCAGAGGAATACCACCTTACCACAAGCACCTCAAGAGGAGGCTTCTCTCAGCTCTAGGTATGTGAGAGGGACCCTGAGTTTGCGGCCTCAAGTGGAATGGAAACCGCGATGCCCTGACTCGAAATAAGGCCGGATAATCCTGCAGTGACTGGAATGCAGGCTCGTCTTGCATCTCCCAAGACGAAAGGGTGTCTGAATCCCCTGTGGAGACCACAGAGAAACACCTAGTTGCCCACCTCATCGCGACCGCAGGCCTCACATCCTTTGAAAACTCCAGAGGTACGCGGAGATCAGTGCCTCCAAAGGAGACGATGCCTGACTCCTCGTGAAACTTGATAGGAGTCCCAGGATTCTTGTGGCACTTGGAAAGGGACCCTTGGTCTCCCGTCTCAGCTGGAGAGGCGTCCCAATTGCCCTGTAAAGCCTCGAGGAGAATCCCGAGTTGTCCCTCGCAACTAGGCAGGAGTCCTGACATGGCTGAACACACACGTGGGTGGAAGGGCCATCCCCGTCGTAACTCGAGAATATACCCCAGGTTCCCGCCGCAACTCGAAAAAAACCATGAGACTTCCCCCTCGCCGCGAGATGAGGTCCGATTCCCCTGCACTGCGTGCAGAGCAATTCCGTGTTGCCCATCACACATGAAAGGAGCCTTGATTTCCTTGATGGCACTCCAGAGAAACCCCAAGAACACTGTTTCAAGGCTAGAGGGATCCTAAGGTCACTGTAGCAACAAGAATGACCTCCGTGGACCAAGAATCAACTCGAGATGAGAGGTTAGTCCCTGGCTTCGACTCCAGAGGAATACCACCTTACCACAAGCACCTCAAGAGGAGGCTTCTCTCAGCTCTAGGTATGTGAGAGGTACCCTGAATTTGCGGTCTCAAGTGGAATGAACACCGCGATGCCCTGACTCGAAATAAGGCCGGATATCCCTGCAGTGACTTCAATGCAGGCCCGTCTTGCATCTCCCAGGACGAAAGGATGTCTGAATCCCCTGTGGAAAGCACACAGAAAGACTTAGTTCCCCACCTCATCGCGACCGATAGCCTCCCATCCTTTGAAAACTCCAGAGGTACGCGGAGATCAGTGCCTCCAAAGGAGACGATGCCTGACTCCTCGTGAAACTTGATAGGAGTCCCAGGATTCCTGTGGCACTTGGAAAGGGACACTTGGTCTCCCGCCTCAGCTGGAGAGGCGTCCCAATTGCGCTGCCAAGCCTCGAGGAGAATCCAGAGTTGTCCCTCGCAACTAGGCAGGAGTCCTGACGTCGCTGAAGAAACACGTGGGTGGAAGGGCCATCCCCGTCGTAACTCGAGAATATACCCCAGGTTCCCGCCGCAACTCGAGAAAAACCATGAGACTTCCCCCTCGCCCCGAGATGAGGCCCGATTCCCCTGCACTGCGTGCAGAGCATTTCCGTGTTGCACATCACACATGAAAGGAGCCTTGATTTCCTTCATGGCACTCCAGAGAAACCCCAAGAACACTGTTTCAAGGCTAGAGGGATCCTGAGGTCACTGTAGCAACACGAAAGAGCTCCGTGGACCAAAAATCAACTCGAGATGAGAGGTTAGTCCCTGGCTTCGACTCCAGAGGAATACCACCTTACCACAAGCACCTCAAGGGGAGGCTTCTCTCAGCTCTAGGTATGTGAGAGGGATCCTGAGTTTGCGGCCTCAAGTGGAATGGACACCGCGATGCCCTGACTTGAAATTAGGCCTGATATCCCTGCAGTGACTTGAATGCAGGCTCCTCTTGCATCTCCCAAGAAGAAAGGATGTCTGAATCCCCTGTGGAGACCACAGAGAAACACCTAGTTCCCCACCTCTTCGCGACCGGAGGCCTCACATCCTTTGAAAACTCCAGAGGTACGCGGAGATCAGTGCCTCCAAAGGAGACGATGCCTGACTCCTCGTGAAACTTGATAGGAGTCCCAGGATTCTTGTGGCATGTGGAAAGGGACCGTTGGTCTCCCGCCTCAGCTGGAGAGGCGTTCCAATTGCCCTGCCAAGCCTCGAGGAGAATCCCGAGTTGTCCCACGCAACTAGGCAGGAGTCCTGACGTGGCTGAACAAACACGTGGGTGGAAGGGCCATCCCCGTCGTAACTCGAGACTATACCCCAGGTTCCCGCCGCAACTCGAGAAAAACCATGAGACTTCCCCCTCGCCGCGAGATGAGGCCCGATTCCCCTGTACTGCGTGCAGAGCAATTCCGTCTTGCACATCACACATGAAAGGAGCCTTGATTTCCTTGATGGCACTCCAGAGAAACCCCAAGAACACTGTTTCAAGGATAGAGGGATCCTGAGGTCACTGTAGCAACACGAAAGAACTCTGTGGATCAAAAATCAACTCGAAAAGAGAGGTTAGTCCCTGGATTCGTCTCCAGAGGAATACCACCTTACCACAAGCACCTAAAGAGGAGGCTTCTCTCAGCTCTAGGTATGTGAGAGGGACCCTGAGTTTGCGGCCTCAAGTGGAATGGACACCACGATGCCCTGACTCGAAATAAGGCCGGATATCCCTGCAGTGACTTCAATGCAGGCTCGTCTTGCATCTCCCAGGACGAAAGGATGTCTGAATCCCCTGTGGAAAGCACAGAGAAAGACTTAGTTCCCCACCTCATCGCGACCGATAACCTCACATCCTTTGAAAACTCCAGAGGTACGCGGAGATCAGTGCCTCCAAAGGAGACGATGCCTGACTCCTCGTGAAACTTGATAGGAGTCCCAGGATTCCTGTGGCACTTGGAAAGGGACACTTGGTCTCCCGCCTCAGCTGGAGAGGCGTCCCAATTGCCCTGTCAAGCCTCGAGGAGAATCCAGAGTTGTCCCTCGCAACTAGGCAGGAGTCCTGACGTCGCTGAAGAAACACGTGGGTGGAAGGGCCATCCCCGTCGTAACTCGAGAATATACCCCAGGTTCAAGCCGCAACTTGAGAAAAACCATGAGACTTCCCCCTCGCCGCAGGATGAGGCCCGATTCCCCTGCACTGCGTGCAGAGCAATTCCGTGTTGCACATCACACATGAAAGGAGCCTTGATTTCCTTGATGGCACTCCAGGGAAACCCAAAGAACACTGTTTCAAGGCTAGAGGGATCCTGAGGTCACTGTAGCAACACGAAAGAGCTCCGTGGGCCAAAAATCAACTCGAGATGAGAGGTTAGTCCCTGGCTTCGACTCCAGAGGAATACCACCTTACCACAAGCACCTCAAGAGGAGGCTTCTCTCAGCTCTAGGTATGTGAGAGGGACCCTGAGTTTGTGGCCTCAAGTGGAATGGACACCGCGATGCCCTGACACGAAATAAGGCTGGATATCCCTGCAGTGACTTGAATGCAGGCTCGTCTTGCATCTCCCAAGATGAAAGGATGTCTGAATCCCCTGTGGAGACCACAGAGAAAGACCTACTTCCCCACCTCATCGCGACCGGAGGCCTCACATCCTTTGAAAACTCGAGAGGTACGTGGAGATCAGTGCCTCCAAAGGAGACGATGCCTGACTCCTCGTTAAACTTGATAGGAGTCCCAGGATTCCTGTGGCACGTGGAAAGGGACCCTTGGTCTCCCGCCTCAGCTGGAGAGGCGTCCCAATTGCGTTGCCAAGCCTCGAGGAGAATCCCGAGTTGTGTCTCGCAACTAGGCAAGAGTCCTGACGTGGCTGAACAAACACGTGTGTGGAAGGGCCATCCCTGTCGTAACTCGAGAATATACCCCAGGTTCCCGCCGCAACTCGAGAAAAACCATGAGACTTCCCCCTCGCCGCGAGATGAGGCCCGATTCCCCTGCACTGCGTGCAGAGCAATTCTGTGTTGCACATCACACATGAAAGGAGCCTTGATTTCCTTCATGGCACTCCAGAGAAACCCCAAGAACACTGTTTCAAGGCTAGAGGGATCCTGAGGTCACTGTAGCAACACGAAAGAGCTCCGTGGACCAAAAATCAACTCGAGATGAGAGGTTAGTCCCTGGCTTCGACTCCAGAGGAATACCACCTTACCACAAGCACCTCAAGAGGAGGCTTCTCTCAGCTCTAGGTATGTGAGAGGGACCCTGAGTTTGCGGCCTCAAGTGGAATGGACACCGCGATGCCCTGACTCGAAATAAGGCCGGATAATCCTGCAGTGACTGGAATGCAGGCTCGTCTTGCATCTCCCAAGACGAAAGGGTGTCTGAATCCCCTGTGGAGACCACAGAGAAAGACCTAGTTGCCCACCTCATCGCGACCGCAGGCCTCACATCCTTTGAAAACTCCAGAGGTACGCGGAGATCAGTGCCTCCAAAGGAGACGATGCCTGACTCCTCGTGAAACTTGATAGGAGTCCCAGGATTCCTGTGGCACTTGGAAAGGGACCCTTGGTCTCCCGTCTCAGCTGGAGAGGCGTCCCAATTGCCCTGTAAAGCCTCGAGGAGAATCCCGAGTTGTCCCTCGCAACTAGGCAGGAGTCCTGACATGGCTGAACACACACGTGGGTGGAAGGGCCATCCCCGTCGTAACTCGAGAATATACCCCAGGTTCCCGCCGCAACTCGAAAAAAACCATGAGACTTCCCCCTCGCCGCGAGATGAGGTCCAATTCCCCTGCACTGCGTGCAGAGCAATTCCGTGTTGCCCATCACACATGAAAGGAGCCTTGATTTCCTTGATGGCACTCCAGAGAAACCCCAAGAACACTGTTTCAAGGCTAGAGGGATCCTGAGGTCACTGTAGCAACAAGAATGAGCTCCGTGGACCAAGAATCAACACGAGATGAGAGGTTAGTCCCTGGCTTCGACTCCAGAGGAATACCACCTTACCACAAGCACCTCAAGAGGAGGCTTCTCTCAGCTCTAGGTATGTGAGAGGTACCCTGAATTTGCGGTCTCAAGTGGAATGGACACCGCGATGCCCTGACTCGAAATAAGGCCGGATATCCCTGCAGTGACTTCAATGCAGGCTCGTCTTGCATCTCCCAGGACGAAAGGATGTCTGAATCCCCTGTGGAAAGCACAGAGAAAGACTTAGTTCCCCACCTCATCGCGACCGATAGCCTCCCATCCTTTGAAAACTCCAGAGGTACGCGGAGATCAGTGCCTCCAAAGGAGACGATGCCTGACTCCTCGTGAAACTTGATAGGAGTCCCAGGATTCCTGTGGCACTTGGAAAGGGACACTTGGTCTCCCGCCTCAGCTGGAGAGGCGTCCCAATTGCCCTGCCAAGCCTCGAGGAGAATCCAGAGTTGTCCCTCGCAACTAGGCAGGAGTCCTGACGTCGCTGAAGAAACACGTGGGTGGAAGGGCCATCCCCGTCGTAACTCGAGAATATACCCCAGGTTTCCGCCGCAACTCGAGAAAAACCATGAGACTTCCCCCTCGCCGCGAGATGAGGCCCGATTCCCCTGCACTGCGTGCAGAGCATTTCCGTGTTGCACATCACACATGAAAGGAGCCTTGATTTCCTTCATGGCACTCCAGAGAAACCCCAAGAACACTGTTTCAAGGCTAGAGGGATCCTGAGGTCACTGTAGCAACACGAAAGAGCTCCGTGGACCAAAAATCAACTCGAGATGAGAGGTTAGTCCCTGGCTTCGACTCCAGAGGAATACCACCTTACCACAAGCACCTCAAGGGGAGGCTTCTCTCAGCTCTAGGTATGTGAGAGGGATCCTGAGTTTGCGGCCTCAAGTGGAATGGACACCGCGATGCCCTGACTTGAAATAAGGCCTGATATCCCTGCAGTGACTTGAATGCAGGCTCCTCTTGCATCTCCCAAGAAGAAAGGATGTCTGAATCCCCTGTGGAGACCACAGAGAAACACCTAGTTCCCCACCTCTTCGCGACCGGAGGCCTCACATCCTTTGAAAACTCCAGAGGTACGCGGAGATCAGTGCCTCCAAAGGAGACGATGCCTGACTCCTCGTGAAACTTGATAGGAGTCCCAGGATTCTTGTGGCATGTGGAAAGGGACCGTTGGTCTCCCGCCTCAGCTGGAGAGGCGTTCCAATTGCCCTGCCAAGCCTCGAGGAGAATCCCGAGTTGTCCCACGCAACTAGGCAGGAGTCCTGACGTGGCTGAACAAACACGTGGGTGGAAGGGCCATCCCCGTCGTAACTCGAGACTATACCCCAGGTTCCCGCCGCAACTCGAGAAAAACCATGAGACTTCCCCCTCGCCGCGAGATGAGGCCCGATTCCCCTGTACTGCGTGCAGAGCAATTCCGTCTTGCACATCACACATGAAAGGAGCCTTGATTTCCTTGATGGCACTCCAGAGAAACCCCAAGAACACTGTTTCAAGGATAGAGGGATCCTGAGGTCACTGTAGCAACACGAAAGAACTCTGTGGATCAAAAATCAACTCGAAAAGAGAGGTTAGTCCCTGGATTCGTCTCCAGAGGAATACCACCTTACCACAAGCACCTAAAGAGGAGGCTTCTCTCAGCTCTAGGTATGTGAGAGGGACCCTGAGTTTGCGGCCTCAAGTGGAATGGACACCACGATGCCCTGACTCGAAATAAGGCCGGATATCCCTGCAGTGACTTCAATGCAGGCTCGTCTTGCATCTCCCAGGACGAAAGGATGTCTGAATCCCCTGTGGAAAGCACAGAGAAAGACTTAGTTCCCCACCTCATCGCGACCGATAACCTCACATCCTTTGAAAACTCCAGAGGTACGCGGAGATCAGTGCCTCCAAAGGAGACGATGCCTGACTCCTCGTGAAACTTGATAGGAGTCCCAGGATTCCTGTGGCACTTGGAAAGGGACACTTGGTCTCCCGCCTCAGCTGGAGAGGCGTCCCAATTGCCCTGTCAAGCCTCGAGGAGAATCCAGAGTTGTCCCTCGCAACTAGGCAGGAGTCCTGACGTCGCTGAAGAAACACGTGGGTGGAAGGGCCATCCCCGTCGTAACTCGAGAATATACCCCAGGTTCAAGCCGCAACTTGAGAAAAACCATGAGACTTCCCCCTCGCCGCAGGATGAGGCCCGATTCCCCTGCACTGCGTGCAGAGCAATTCCGTGTTGCACATCACACATGAAAGGAGCCTTGATTTCCTTGATGGCACTCCAGGGAAACCCAAAGAACACTGTTTCAAGGCTAGAGGGATCCTGAGGTCACTGTAGCAACACGAAAGAGCTCCGTGGGCCAAAAATCAACTCGAGATGAGAGGTTAGTCCCTGGCTTCGACTCCAGAGGAATACCACCTTACCACAAGCACCTCAAGAGGAGGCTTCTCTCAGCTCTAGGTATGTGAGAGGGACCCTGAGTTTGTGGCCTCAAGTGGAATGGACACCGCGATGCCCTGACACGAAATAAGGCTGGATATCCCTGCAGTGACTTGAATGCAGGCTCGTCTTGCATCTCCCAAGATGAAAGGATGTCTGAATCCCCTGTGGAGACCACAGAGAAAGACCTACTTCCCCACCTCATCGCGACCGGAGGCCTCACATCCTTTGAAAACTCCAGAGGTACGTGGAGATCAGTGCCTCCAAAGGAGACGATGCCTGACTCCTCGTTAAACTTGATAGGAGTCCCAGGATTCCTGTGGCACGTGGAAAGGGACCCTTGGTCTCCCGCCTCAGCTGGAGAGGCGTCCCAATTGCGTTGCCAAGCCTCGAGGAGAATCCCGAGTTGTGTCTCGCAACTAGGCAAGAGTCCTGACGTGGCTGAACAAACACGTGTGTGGAAGGGCCATCCCTGTCGTAACTCGAGAATATACCCCAGGTTCCCGCCGCAACTCGAGAAAAACCATGAGACTTCCCCCTCGCCGCGAGATGAGGCCCGATTCCCCTGCACTGCGTGCAGAGCAATTCTGTGTTGCACATCACACATGAAAGGAGCCTTGATTTCCTTCATGGCACTCCAGAGAAACCCCAAGAACACTGTTTCAAGGCTAGAGGGATCCTGAGGTCACTGTAGCAACACGAAAGAGCTCTGTGGACCAAAAATCAACTCGAGATGAGAGGTTAGTCCCTGGCTTCGACTCCAGAGGAATACCACCTTACCACAAGCACCTCAAGAGGAGGCTTCTCTCAGCTCTAGGTATGTGAGAGGGACCCTGAGTTTGCGGCCTCAAGTGGAATGGACACCGCGATGCCCTGACTCGAAATAAGGCCGGATAATCCTGCAGTGACTGGAATGCAGGCTCGTCTTGCATCTCCCAAGACGAAAGGGTGTCTGAATCCCCTGTGGAGACCACAGAGAAAGACCTAGTTGCCCACCTCATCGCGACCGCAGGCCTCACATCCTTTGAAAACTCCAGAGGTACGCGGAGATCAGTGCCTCCAAAGGAGACGATGCCTGACTCCTCGTGAAACTTGATAGGAGTCCCAGGATTCCTGTGGCACTTGGAAAGGGACCCTTGGTCTCCCGTCTCAGCTGGAGAGGCGTCCCAATTGCCCTGTAAAGCCTCGAGGAGAATCCCGAGTTGTCCCTCGCAACTAGGCAGGAGTCCTGACATGGCTGAACACACACGTGGGTGGAAGGGCCATCCCCGTCGTAACTCGAGAATATACCCCAGGTTCCCGCCGCAACTCGAAAAAAACCATGAGACTTCCCCCTCGCCGCGAGATGAGGTCCAATTCCCCTGCACTGCGTGCAGAGCAATTCCGTGTTGCCCATCACACATGAAAGGAGCCTTGATTTCCTTGATGGCACTCCAGAGAAACCCCAAGAACACTGTTTCAAGGCTAGAGGGATCCTGAGGTCACTGTAGCAACAAGAATGAGCTCCGTGGACCAAGAATCAACACGAGATGAGAGGTTAGTCCCTGGCTTCGACTCCAGAGGAATACCACCTTACCACAAGCACCTCAAGAGGAGGCTTCTCTCAGCTCTAGGTATGTGAGAGGTACCCTGAATTTGCGGTCTCAAGTGGAATGGACACCGCGATGCCCTGACTCGAAATAAGGCCGGATATCCCTGCAGTGACTTCAATGCAGGCTCGTCTTGCATCTCCCAGGACGAAAGGATGTCTGAATCCCCTGTGGAAAGCACAGAGAAAGACTTAGTTCCCCACCTCATCGCGACCGATAGCCTCCCATCCTTTGAAAACTCCAGAGGTACGCGGAGATCAGTGCCTCCAAAGGAGACGATGCCTGACTCCTCGTGAAACTTGATAGGAGTCCCAGGATTCCTGTGGCACTTGGAAAGGGACACTTGGTCTCCCGCCTCAGCTGGAGAGGCGTCCCAATTGCCCTGCCAAGCCTCGAGGAGAATCCAGAGTTGTCCCTCGCAACTAGGCAGGAGTCCTGACGTCGCTGAAGAAACACGTGGGTGGAAGGGCCATCCCCGTCGTAACTCGAGAATATACCCCAGGTTTCCGCCGCAACTCGAGAAAAACCATGAGACTTCCCCCTCGCCGCGAGATGAGGCCCGATTCCCCTGCACTGCGTGCAGAGCATTTCCGTGTTGCACATCACACATGAAAGGAGCCTTGATTTCCTTCATGGCACTCCAGAGAAACCCCAAGAACACTGTTTCAAGGCTAGAGGGATCCTGAGGTCACTGTAGCAACACGAAAGAGCTCCGTGGACCAAAAATCAACTCGAGATGAGAGGTTAGTCCCTGGCTTCGACTCCAGAGGAATACCACCTTACCACAAGCATCTCAAGAGGAGGCTTCTCTCAGCTCTAGGTATGTGAGAGGGACCCTGAGTTTGCGGCCTCAAGTGGAATGGACACCACGATGCCCTGACTCGAAATAAGGCCGGATATCCCATCAGTGACTTGAATGCAGGCTCGTCTTGCATCTCCCAAGACGAAAGGGTGTCTGAATCCCCTGTGGAGACCACAGAGAAACACCTAGTTCCCCACCTCATCGCGACAGGAGGCCTCAAATCCTTTGAAAACTCCAGAGGTATGTGGAGATCAGTGCCTCCAAAGGAGACGATGCCTGACTCCTCGCGAAACTTGATAGGAGACCCAGGATTCCTGTGACACGTGGAAAGGGACACTTGGTCTCCCGTCTCAGCTGGAGGGGCGTCCCAATTGCCCTGCAAAGCCTCGAGGAGAATCCCGAGATGTCCCTCGCAACTAGGCAGGAGTCCTGACATGGCTGAACACACACGTGTGTGGAAGGGCCATCCCCGTCGTAACTCGAGAATATACCCCAGGTTCCCGCTGCAACTCGAGAAAAACCATGAGACTTCCCCCTCGCCGCGAGATGAGGCCCGATTCCCCTGCACTGCGTGCAGAGCAATTCCGTGTTGCACATCACACATGAAAGGAGCCTTGATTTCCTTGATGGCACTCCAGAGAAACCCCAAGAACACTGTTTCAAGGCTAGAGGGATCCTGAGGTCACTGTAGCAACACGAAAGAGCTCCGTGGACCAAGAATCAACACGAGATGAGAGGTTAGTCCCTGGCTTCGACTCCTGAGGAATACCACCTTACCACAAGCACCTCAAGAGGAGGCTTCTCTCAGCTCTAGGTATGTGAGAGGGATCCTGAATTTGCGGCCTCAAGTGGAATGGACACCGCGATGCCCTGACTCGAAATAAGGCCGGATATCCCTGCAGTGACTTGAATGCAGGCTCGTCTTGCATCTCCCAGGACGAAAGGATGTCTGAATCCCCTGTGGAAAGCACAGAGAAAGACTTAGTTCCCCACCTCATCGCGACCGATAGCCTCACATCCTTTGAAAACTCCAGAGGTACGCGGAGATCAGTGCCTCCAAAGGAGACGATGCCTGACTCCTCGTGAAACTTGATAGGAGACCCAGGATTCCTGTGGCACGTGGAAAGGGACCCTTGGTCTCCCGTCTCAGCTGGAGAGGCGTCCCAATTGCCCTGCCAAGCCTCGAGGAGAATCCAGAGTTGTCCCTCGCAACTAGGCAGGAGTCCTGACGTCGCTGAAGAAACACGTGGGTGGAAGGGCCATCCCCGTCGTAACTCGAGAATATACCCCAGGTTCCCGCCGCAACTCGAGAAAAACCATGAGACTTCCCCCTCGCCGCGAGATGAGGCCCGATTCCCCTGCACTGCGTGCAGAGCAATTCCGTGTTGCACATCACACATGAAAGGAGCCTTGATTTCCTTGATGGCACTCCAGAGAAACCCCAAGAACACTGTTTCAAGGCTAGAGGGATCCTGAGGTCACTGTAGCAACACGAAAGAACTCCGTGGACCAAGAATCAACACGAGATGAGAGGTTAGTCCCTGGCTTCGACTCCTGAGGAATACCACCTTACCACAAGCACCTCAAGGGGAGGCTTCTCTCAGCTCTAGGTATGTGAGAGGGATCCTGAGTTTGCGGCCTCAAGTGGAATGGACACCGCGATGCCCTGACTTGAAATAAGGCCTGATATACCTGCAGTGACTTGAATGCAGGCTCCTCTTGCATCTCCCAAGAAGAAAGGATGTCTGAATCCCCTGTGGAGACCACAGAGAAACACCTAGTTCCCAACCTCTTCGCGACCGGAGGCCTCACATCCTTTGAAAACTCCAGAGGTACGCGGAGATCAGTGCCTCCAAAGGAGACGATGCCTGACTCCTCGTGAAACTTGATAGGAGTCCCAGGATTCTTGTGGCATGTGGAAAGGGACCTTTGGTCTCCCGCCTCAGCTGGAGAGGCGTTCCAATTGCCCTGCCAAGCCTCGAGGAGAATCCCGAGTTGTCCCACGCAACTAGGCAGGAGTCCTGACGTGGCTGAACAAACACGTGGGTGGAAGGGCCATCCCCGTCGTAACTCGAGACTATACCCCAGGTTCCCGCCGCAACTCGAGAAAAACCATGAGACTTCCCCCTCGCCGCGAGATGAGGCCCGATTCCCCTGTACTGCGTGCAGAGCAATTCCGTCTTGCACATCACACATGAAAGGAGCCTTGATTTCCTTGATGGCACTCCAGAGAAACCCCAAGAACACTGTTTCAAGGATAGAGGGATCCTGAGGTCACTGTAGCAACACGAAAGAACTCTGTGGACCAAAAATCAACTCGAAAAGAGAGGTTAGTCCCTGGATTCGTCTCCAGAGGAATACCACCTTACCACAAGCACCTCAAGAGGAGGCTTCTCTCAGCTCTAGGTATGTGAGAGGGACCCTGAGTTTGCGGCCTCAAGTGGAATGGACACCGCGATGCCCTGACTCGAAATAAGGCCGGATATCCCTGCAGTGACTTGAATGCAGGCTCGTCTTGCATCTCCCAGGACGAAAGGATGTCTGAATCCCCTGTGGAAAGCACAGAGAAAGACTTAGTTCCCCACCTCATCGCGACCGATAGCCTCACATCCTTTGAAAACTCCAGAGGTACGCGGAGATCAGTGCCTCCAAAGGAGACGATGCCTGACTCTTCGTGAAACTTGATAGGAGTCCCAGGATTCCTGTGGCACGTGGAAAGGGACCCTTGGTCTCCCGCCTCAGCTGGAGAGGCGTCCCAATTGCCCTGCCAAGCCTCGAGGAGAATCCAGAGTTGTCCCTCGCAACTACGCAGGAGTCCTGACGTCGCTGAAGAAACACGTGGGTGGAAGGGCCATCCCCGTCGTAACTCGAGAATGTACCCCAGGTTCCCGCCGCAACTCGAGAAAAACCATGAGACTTCCCCCTCGCCGCGAGATGAGGCCCGATTCCCCTGCACTGCGTGCAGAGCAATTCCGTGTTGCACATCACACATGAAAGGAGCCTTGATTTCCTTGATGGCACTCCAGAGAAACCCCAAGAACACTGTTTCAAGGCTAGAGGGATCCTGAGGTCACTGTAGCAACACGAAAGAGCTCCGTGGGCCAAAAATCAACTCGAGATGAGAGGTTAGTCCCTGGCTTCGACTCCAGAGGAATACCACCTTACCACAAGCACCTCAAGAGGAGGCTTCTCTCAGCTCTAGGTATGTGAGAGGGACCCTGAGTTTGCGGCCTCAAGTGGAATGGACACCGCGATGCCCTGACGCGAAATAAGGCTGGATATCCCTGCAGTGACTTGAATGCAGGCTCGTCTTGCATCTCCCAAGAAGAAAGGATGTCTGAATCCCCTGTGGAGACCACAGAGAGACACCTAGTTCCCCACCTCATCGCGACCGGAGGCCTCACATCCTTTGAAAACTCCAGAGGTACACGGAGATCAGTGCCTCCAAAGGAGACGATGCCTGACTCCTCGTGAAACATGATAGGAGTCCCAGGATTCTTGTGGCACGTGGAAAGGGACACTTGGTCTCCCGCCTCAGCTGGAGAGGCGTCCCAATTGCCCTGCCAAGCCTCGAGGAGAATCCCGAGTTGTCCCTCGCAACTAGGAAGGATTCCTGACGTGGCTGAAGAAACACGTGGGTGGAAGGGCCATCCCCGTCGTAACTCGAGAATATACCCCAGGTTCCCGCCGCACCTCGAGAAAAACCATGAGACTTCCCCCTCGATGCGAGATGAGGCCCGATTCCCCTGTACTGCGTGCAGAGCAATTCCGTCTTGCACATCACACATGAAAGGAGCCTTGATTTCCTTGATGGCACTCCAGAGAAACCCCAAGAACACTGTTTCAAGGCTAGAGGGATCCTGAGGTCACTGTAGCAACACGAAAGAGCTCCGTGGGCCAAAAATCTACTCGAGATGAGAGGTTAGTCCCTGGCTTCGACTCCAGAGGAATACCACCTTACCACAAGCACCTCAAGAGAAGGCTTCTCTCAGCTCTAGGTATGTGAGAGGGATCCTGAGTTTGCGGCCTCAAGTGGAATGGACACCGCGATTCCCTGACTCGAAATAAGGCCGGATATCCCTGCAGTGACTTGAATGCAGGCTCGTCTTGCATCTCCCAAGATGAAAGGATGTCTGAATCCCCTGTGGAGACCAGAGAGAAAGACCTAGTTCCCCACCTCATCGCGACCGCAGGCCTCACATCCTTTGAAAACTCCAGAGGTACGCGGAGATCAGTGCCTCCAAAGGAGACGATGCCTGACTCCTCGTGAAACTTGATAGGAGTCCCAGGATTCTTGTGGCACGTGGAAAGGGACCCTTGGTCTCCCGCCTCAGCTGGAGAGGCGTTCCAATTGCCCTGCCAAGCCTCGAGGAGAATCCCGAGTTGTCCCTCGCAACTAGGCAGAAGTCCTGACATGGCTGAACAAACACGTGGGTGGAAGGGCCATCCCCGTCGTAACTCGAGAATATACCCCAGGTTCCCGCCGCAACTCGAGAAAAACCATGAGACTTCCCCATCGCCGCGAGATGAGGCCCGATTCCCCTGTACTGCGTGCAGAGCAATTCCGTCTTGCACATCACACATGAAAGGAGCCTTGATTTCCTTGATGGCACTCCAGAGAAACCCCAAGAACACTGTTTCAAGGGTAGAGGGATCCTGAGGTCACTGTAGCAACACGAAAGAACTCTGTGGACCACAAATCAACTCGAAAAGAGAGGTGAGTCCCTGGATTCGTCTCCAGAGGAATACCACCTTACCACAAGCACCTCAAGAGGAGGCTTCTCTCAGCTCTAGGTATGTGAGAGGGACCCTGAGTTTGCGGCCTCAAGTGGAATGGACACCGCGATGCCCTGACTCGAAATAAGGCCGGATATCCCTGCAGTGACTTCAATGCAGGCTCGTCTTGCATCTCCCAGGACGAAAGGATGTCTGAATCCCCTGTGGAAAGCACAGAGAAAGACTTAGTTCCCCACCTAATTGCGACCGATAGCCTCACATCCTTTGAAAACTCCAGAGGTACGCGGAGATCAGTGCCTCCAAAGGAGACGATGCCTGACTCCTCGTGAAACTTGATAGGAGTCCCAGGATTCCTGTGGCACTTGGAAAGGGACACTTGGTCTCCCGCCTCAGCTGGAGAGGCATCCCAATTGCCCTGCCAAGCCTCGAGGAGAATCCAGAGTTGTCCCTCGCAACTAGGCAGGAGTCCTGACGTGGCTGAACAAACACGTGGGTGGAAGGGCCATGCCCGTCGTAACTCGAGAATATACCCTAGGTTCCAGCCGCAACTCGAGAAAAACCATGAGACTTCCCCCTCGCCGCGAGATGAGGCCCGATTCCCCTGCACTGCGTGCAGAGCAATTCCGTGTTGCACATCACACATGAAAGGAGCCTTGATTTCCTTCATGGCACTCCAGAGAAACCCCAAGAACACTGTTTCAAGGCTAGAGGGATCCTGAGGTCACTGTAGCAACACGAAAGAGCTCCGTGGGCCAAAAATCAACTCGAGATGAGAGGTTAGTCCCTAGCTTCGACTCCAGAGGAATACCACCTTACCACAAGCACCTCAAGAGGAGGCTTCTCTCAGCTCTAGGTATGTGAGAGGGATCCTGAGTTTGCGGCCTCAAGTGGAATGGACACCGCGATTCCCTGACTCGAAATAAGGCCGGATATCCCTACAGTGACTTGAATGCAGGCTCGTCTTGCATCTCCCAAGAAGAAAGGATGTCTGAATCCCCTGTGGAGACCACAGAGAAACACCTAGTTCCCCACCTCATCGCGACCGCAGGCCTCACATCCTTTGGAAACTCCAGAGGTACGCGGAGATCAGTGCCTCCAAAGGAGACGATGCCTGACTCCTCGTGAAACTTGATAGGAGTCCCAGGATTCTTGTGGCACGTGGAAAGGGACCCTTGGTCTCCCGCCTCAGCTGGAGAGGCGTTCCAATTGCCCTGCCAAGCCTCGAGGAGAATCCCGAGTTGTCCCTCGCAACTAGGCAGGAGTCCTGACATGGCTGAAGAAACACGTGGGTGGAAGGGCCATCCCCATCGTAACTCGAGAATATACCCCAAGTACCCGCCGCAACTCGAGAAAAACCATGAGACTTCCCCCTCGCCGCGAGATGAGGCCCGATTCCCCTGTACTGCATGCAGAGCAATTCCGTCTTGCACATCACACATGAAAGGAGCCTTGATTTCCTTGATGGCACTCCAGAGAAACCACAAGAACACTGTTTCAAGGCTAGAGGGATCCTGAGGTCACTGTAGCAACACGAAAGAACTCTGTGGACCAAAAATCAACTCGAAAAGAGAGGTTAGTCCCTGGATTCGTCTCCAGAGGAATACCACCTTACCACAAGCACCTCAAGAGGAGGCTTCTCTCAGCTCTAGGTATGTGAGAGGGACCCTGAGTTTGCGGCCTCAAGTGGAATGGACACTGCGATGCCCTGACTCGAAATAAGGCCGGATAGCCCTGCAGTGACTTCAATGCAGGCTCGTCTTGCATCTCCCAGGACGAAAGGATGTCTGAATCCCCTGTGGAAAGCACAGAGAAAGATTTAGTTCCCCACCTCATCGCGACCGATAGCCTCACATCCTTTGAAAACTCCAGAGGTACGCGGAGATCAGTGCCTCCAAAGGAGACGATGCCTGACTCCTCGTGAAACTTGATAGGAGTCCCAGGATTCCTGTGGCACTTGGAAAGGGACACTTGGTCTCCCGCCTCAGCTGGAGAGGCGTCCCAATTGCCCTGCCAAGCCTCGAGGAGAATCCAGAGTTGTCCCTCGCAACTAGGCAGGAGTCCTGACGTCGCTGAAAAAACACGTGGGTGGAAGGGCCATCCCCGTCGTAACTCGAGAATATACCCCAGGTTCCCGCCGCAACTCGAGAAAAACCATGAGACTTCCCCCTCGCCGCGAGATGAGGCCCGATTCCCCTGCACTGCGTGCAGAGCAATTCCGTGTTGCACATCACACATGAAAGGAGCCTTGATTTCCTTCATGGCACTCCAGAGAAACCCCAAGAACACTGTTTCAAGGCTAGAGGGATCCTGAGGTCACTGTAGCAACAAGAACGAGCTCCGTGGACCAAAAATCAACTCGAGATGAGAGGTTAGTCCCTGGCTTCGACTCCAGA
Source organism: Cervus elaphus (assembly GCF_910594005.1). Lineage (NCBI taxonomy): Eukaryota > Metazoa > Chordata > Mammalia > Artiodactyla > Cervidae > Cervus > Cervus elaphus. Next base: position 5,356,100 of record NC_057834.1, on the reverse strand, counting down.
GGAATACCACCTTACCACAAGCACCTCAAGAGGAGGCTTCTCTCAGCTCTAGGTATGTGAGAGGGACCCTGAGTTTGCGGCCTCAAGTGGAATGGACACCGCGATTCCCTGACTCGAAATAAGGCCGGATATCCCTGCAGTGACTGGAATGCAGGCTCGTCTTGCATCTCCCAAGACGAAAGGGTGTCTGAATCCCCTGTGGAGACCACAGAGAAAGACCTAGTTCCCCACCTCATCGCGACAGGAGGCCTCAAATCCGTTGAAAACTCCAGAGGTATGCGGAGATCAGTGCCTCCAAAGGAGACGATGCCTGACTCCTCGTGAAACTTGATAGGAGACCCAGGATTCCTGTGGTACGTGGAAAGGGACCCTTGGTCTCCCGTCTCAGCTGGAGAGGCGTCCCAATTGCCCTGCAAAGCCTCGAGGAGAATCCCGAGTTGTCCCTCGCAACTAGGCAGGAGTCCTGACATGGCTGAACACACACGTGTGTGCAAGGGCCATCCCCGTCGTAACTCGAGAATATACCCCAGGTTCCCGCCGCAACTCGAGAAAAACCATGAGACTTCCCCCTCGATGCGAGATGAGGCCCGATTCCCCTGCACTGCGTGCAGAGCAATTCCGTGTTGCCCCTCACACATGAAAGGAGCCTTGATTTCCTTGATGGCACTCCAGAGAAACCCCAAGAACACTGTTTCAAGGCTAGAGGGATCCTGAGGTCACTTTAGCAACACAAAAGAGCTCCGTGGACCAAGAATCAACACGAGATGAGAGGTTAGTCCCTGGCTTCGACTCCTGAGGAATACCACCTTACCACAAGCACCTCAAGAGGAGGCTTCTCTCAGCTCTAGGTATGTGAGAGGGATCCTGAGTTTGCGGCCTCAAGTGGAATGGACACCGCGATGCCCTGACTCGAAATAAGGCCGGATATCCCTGCAGTGACTTGAATGCAGGCTCGTCTTGCATCTCCCAAGATGAAAGGATGTCTGAATCCCCTGTGGAGACCAGAGAGAAAGACCTAGTTCCCCACCTCATCGCGACCGCAGGCCTCACATCCTTTGAAAACTCCAGAGGTACGCGGAGATCAGTGCCTCCAAAGGAGACGATGCCTGACTCCTCGTGAAACTTGATAGGAGTCCCAGGATTCTTGTGGCTCGTGGAAAGGGACCCTTGGTCTCCCGCCTCAGCTGGAGAGGCGTTCCAATTGCCCTGCCAAGCCTCGAGGAGAATCCCGAGTTGTCCCTCGCAACTAGGCAGGAGTCCTGCCGTGGCTGAACAAACACGTGGGTGGAAGGGCCATCCCCGTCGTAACTCGAGAATATACCCCAGGTTCCCGCCGCAACTCGAGAAAAACCATGAGACTTCCCCCTCGATGCGAGATGAGGCCCGATTCCCCTGCACTGCGTGCAGAGCAATTCCGTCTTGCACATCACACATGAAAGGAGCCTTGATTTCCTTGATGGCACTCCAGAGAAACCCCAAGAACACTGTTTCAAGGATAGAGGGATCCTGAGGTCACTGTAGCAACACGAAAGAACTCTGTGGACCAAAAATCAACTCGAAAAGAGAGGTTAGTCCCTGGATTCGTCTCCAGAGGAATACCACCTTACCACAAGCACCTCAAGAGGAGGCTTCTCTCAGCTCTAGGTATGTGAGAGGGACCCTGAGTTTGCGGCCTCAAGTGGAATGGACACCGCGATGCCCTGACTCGAAATAAGGCCGGATATCCCTGCAGTGACTTCAATGCAGGCACGTCTTACATCTCCCAGGACGAAAGGATGTCTGAATCCCCTGTGGAAAGCACAGAGAAAGATTTAGTTCCCCACCTCATCGCGACCAATAGCCTCACATCCTTTGAAAACTCCAGAGGTACGCGGAGATCAGTGCCTCCAAAGGAGACGATGCCTGACTCCTCGTGAAACTTGATAGGAGTCCCAGGATTCCTGGGGCACGTGGAAAGGGACCCTTGGTCTCCCGCCTCAGCTGGAGAGGCGTCCCAATTGCCTTGCCAAGCCTCGAGGAGAATCCCGAGTTGTGTCTCGCAACTAGGCAAGAGTCCTGACGTGGCTGAACAAACACGTGTGTGGAAGGGCCATCCCCGTCGTAACTCGAGAATATACCCCAGGTTCCCGCCGCAACTCGAGAAAAACCATGAGACTTCCCCCTCGCCGCGAGATGAGGCCCGATTCCCCTGCACTGCGTGCAGAGCAATTCTGTGTTGCACATCACACATGAAAGGAGCCTTGATTTCCTTCATGGCACTCCAGAGAAACCCCAAGAACACTGTTTCAAGGCTAGAGGGATCCTGAGGTCACTGTAGCAACACGAAAGAGCTCCGTGGACCAAAAATCAACTCGAGATGAGAGGTTAGTCCCTGGCTTCGACTCCAGAGGAATACCACCTTACCACAAGCACCTCAAGAGGAGGCTTCTCTCAGCTCTAGGTATGTGAGAGGGACCCTGAGTTTGCGGCCTCAAGTGGAATGGACACTGCGATGCCCTGACTCGAAATAAGGCCGGATATCCCTGCAGTGACTGGAATGCAGGCTCGTCTTGCATCTCCCAAGACGAAAGGGTGTCTGAATCCCCTTTGGAGACCACAGAGAAAGATCTAGTTCCCCACCTCATCGCGACAGGAGGCCTCAAATCCTTTGAAAACTCCAGAGGTATGCGGAGATCAGTGCCTCCAAAGGAGACGATGCCTGACTCCTCGTGAAACTTGATAGGAGACCCAGGATTCCTGTGGCACGTGGAAAGGGACCCTTGGTCTCCCGTCTCAGCTGGAGAGGCGTCCCAATTGCCCTGCAAAGCCTCGAGGAGAATCCCGAGTTGTCCCTCGCAACTAGGCAGGAGTCCTGACATGGCTGAACACACACGTGTGTGGAAGGGCCATCCCCGTCGTAACTCGAGAATATACCCCAGGTTCCCGCCGCAACTCGAGAAAAACCATGAGACTTCCCCCTCGCCGCGAGATGAGGCCCGATTCCCCTGCACTGCGTGCAGAGCAATTCCGTGTTGCACATCACACATGAAAGGAGCCTTGATTTCCTTGATGGCACTCCAGAGAAACCCCAAGAACACTGTTTCAAGGATAGAGGTATCCTGAGGTCATTGTAGCAACACGAAAGAGGTCCGTGGACCAAGAATCAACACGAGATGAGAGGTTAGACCCTGGCTTCGACTCCTGAGGAATACCACCTTACCACAAGCACCTCAAGAGGAGGCTTCTCTCAGCTCTAGGTATGTGAGAGGGATCCTGAGTTTGCGGCCTCAAGTGGAATGGACACCGCGATGCCCTGACTCGAAATAAGGCCAGATATCCCTGCAGTGACTTGAATGCAGGCTCGTCTTGCATCTCCCAAGAAGAAAGGATGTCTGAATCCCCTGTTGAGACCACAGAGAAAGACCTAGTTCCCCACCTCATCGCGACCGATAGCCTCACATCCTTTGAAAACTCCAGAGGTACGCGGAGATCAGTGCCTCCAAAGGAGACGATGCCTGACTCCTCGTGAAACTTGATAGGAGTCCCAGGATTCTTGTGGCACGTGGAAAGGGACCCTTGGTCTCCCGCCTCAGCTGGAGAGGCGTCCCAATTGCCCTGCCAAGCCTCGAGGAGAATCCAGAGTTGTCCCTCGCAACAAGGCAGGAGTCCTGACGTCGCTGAAGAAACACGTGGGTGGAAGGGCCATCCCCATCGTAACTCGAGAATATACCCAGGTTCCCGCCACAACTCGAGAAAAACCATGAGACTTCCCCCTCGCCGCGAGATGAGGCCCGATTCCCCTGCACTGCGTGCAGAGCAATTCTGTGATGCACATCACACATGAAAGGAGCCTTGATTTCCTTGATGGCACTCCAGAGAAACCCCAAGAACACTGTTTCAAGGCTAGAGGGATCCTGAGGTCACTGTAGCAACACGAAAGAGCTCCGTGGGCCAAAAATCAACTCGAGATGAGAGGTTAGTCCCTGGTTTCGACTCCAGAGGAATACCACCTTACCACAAGCACCTCAAGAGGAGGCTTCTCTCAGCTCTAGGTATGTGAGGGGGACCCTGAGTTTGCGGCCTCAAGTGGAATGGACACCGCGATGCCCTGACGCGAAATAAGGCTGGATATCCCTGCAGTGACTTGAATGCAGGCTCGTCTTGCATCTCCCAAGATGAAAGGATGTCTGAATCCCCTGTGGAGACCACAGAGAAAGACCTAGTTCCCCACCTCATCGCGACCGGAGGCCTCACATCCTTTGAAAACTCCAGAGGTACGCGGAGATCAGTGCCTCCAAAGGAGACGATGCCTGACTCCTCGTGAAACTTGATAGGAGTCCCAGGATTCCTGTGGCACGTGGAAAGGGACCCTTGGTCTCCCGCCTCAGCTGGAGAGGCGTTCCAATTGCCCTGCCAAGCCTCGAGGAGAATCCCGAGTTGTCCCTCGCAACTAGGCAGGAGTCCTGACGTGGCTGAACAAACACGTGTGTGGAAGGGCCATCCCCGTCGTAACTCGAGAATATACCCCAGGTTCCCGCTGCAACTCGAGAAAAACCATGAGACTTCCCCCTCGCCGCGAGATGAGGCCCGATTCCCCTGCACTGCGTGCAGAGCAATTCCGTGTTGCACATCACACATGAAAGGAGCCTTGATTTCCTTGATGGCACTCCAGAGAAACCCCAAGAACACTGTTTCAAGGCTAGAGGGATCCTGAGGTCACTGTAGCAAAACGAAAGAGCTCCGTGGGCCAAAAATCAACTCGAGATGAGAGGTTAGTCCCTGGCTTCGACTCCAGAGGAATACCACCTTACCACAAGCACCTCAAGAGGAGGCTTCTCTCAGCTCTAGGTATGTGAGAGGGTCCCTGAGTTTGCGGCCTCAAGTGGAATGGACACCGCGATGCTCTGACGCGAAATAAGGCTGGATATCCCTGCAGTGACTTGAATGCAGGCTCGTCTTGCATCTCCCAAGATGAAAGGATGTCTGAATCCCCTGTGGAGACCACAGAGAAAGACCTAGTTCCCAACCTCATCGCGACCGGAGGCCTCACATCCTTTGAAAACTCCAGAGGTACGCGGAGATCAGTGTGTCCAAAGGAGACGATGCCTGACTCCTCGTGAAACTTGATAGGAGTCCCAGGATTCCTGTGGCACTTGGAAAGGGACACTTGGTCTCCCGCCTCAGCTGGAGAGGCGTCCCAATTGCCTTGCCAAGCCTCGAGGAGAATCCCGAGTTGTGTCTCGCAACTAGGCAGGAGTCCTGACGTGGCTGAACAAACACGTGTGTGGAAGGGAGATCCCCGTCGTAACTCGAGAATATACCCCAGGTTCCCGCCGCAACTCGAGAAAAACCATGAGACTTCCCCCTCGCCGCGAGATGAGGCCCGATTCCCCTGCACTGCGTGCAGAGCAATTCTGTGTTGCACATCACACATGAAAGGAGCCTTGATTTCCTTCATGGCACTCCAGAGAAACCCCAAGAACACTGTTTCAAGGCTAGAGGGATCCTGAGGTCACTGTAGCAACACGAAAGAGCTCCGTGGACCAAAAATCAACTCGAGATGAGAGGTTAGTCCCTGGCTTCGACTCCAGAGGAATACCACCTTACCACAAGCACCTCAAGAGGAGGCTTCTCTCAGCTCTAGGTATGTGAGAGGGACCCTGATTTTGCGGCCTCAAGTGGAATGGACACCGAGATGCCCTGACTCGAAATAAGGCCGGATATCCCTGCAGTGACTGGAATGCAGGCTCGTCTTGCATCTCCCAAGACAAAAGGGTGTCTGAATCCCCTGTGGAGACCACAGAGAAAGACCTAGTTCCCCACCTCATCGCGACAGGAGGCCTCAAATCCTTTGAAAACTCCAGAGGTATGCGGAGATCAGTGCCTCCAAAGGAGACGATGCCTGACTCCTCGTGAAACTTGATAGGAGACCCAGGATTCCTGTGGCACGTGGAAAGGGACCCTTGGTCTCCCGCCTCAGCTGGAGAGGCGTTCCAATTGCCCTGCCAAGCCTCGAGGAGAATCCAGAGTTGTCCCTCGCATCTAGGCAGAGGTCCTGACGTGGCTGAACAAACACGTGTGTGGAAGGGCCATCCCCGTCGTAACTCGAGAATATACCCCAGGTTCCCGCCGCAACTCGAGAAAAACCATGAGACTTCCCCCTCGCCGCGAGATGAGGCCCGATTCCCCTGCACTGCGTGCAGAGCAATTCCGTGTTGCACATCACACATGAAAGGAGCCTTGATTTCCTTGATGGCACTCCAGAGAAACCCCAAGAACACTGTTTCAAGGCTAGAGGGATCCTGAGGTCACTGTAGCAACACGAAAGAGCTCCGTGGGCCAAAAATCAACTCGAGATGAGAGGTTAGTCCCTGGCTTCGACTCCAGAGGAATACCACCTTACCACAAGCACCTCAAGAGGAGGCTTCTCTCAGCTCTAGGTATGTGAGAGGGACCCTGAGTTTGCGGCCTCAAGTGGAATGGACACCGCAATGCCCTGACGCGAAATAAGGCTGGATATCCCTGCAGTGACTTGAATGCAGGCTCGTCTTGCATCTCCCAAGATGAAAGGATGTCTGAATCCCCTGTGGAGACCACAGAGAAACACCTAGTTCCCCACCTCATCGCGACCGGAGGCCTCATATCCTTTGAAAACTCCAGAGGTACGCGGAGATCAGTGCCTCCAAAGGAGACGATGCCTGACTCCTCGTGAAACTTGATAGGAGTCCCAGGATTCCTGTGGCACGTGGAAAGGGACCCTTGGTCTCTCGCCTCAGCTGGAGAGGCGTCCCAATTGCCTTGCCAAGCCTCGAGGAGAATCCCGAGTTGTGTCTCGCAACTAGGCAGGAGTCCTGACGTGGCTGAACACACACGTGTGTGCAAGGGCCATCCCCGTCGTAACTCGAGAATATACCCCAGGTTCCCGCCGCAACTCGAGAAAAACCATGAGACTTCCCCCTCGCCGCGAGATGAGGCCCGATTCCCCTGCACTGCGTGCACAGCAATTCTGTGTTGCACATCACACATGAAAGGAGCCTTGATTTCCTTCATGGCACTCCAGAGAAACCCCAAGAACACTGTTTCAAGGCTAGAGGGATCCTGAGGTCACTGTAGCAACACGAAAGAACTCTGTGGACCAAAAATCAACTCGAGATGAGAGGTAAGTCCCTGGCTTCGACTGCAGAGGAATACCACCTTACCACAAGCACCTCAAGAGGAGGCTTCTCTCAGCTCTAGGTATGTGAGAGGGACCCTGAGTTTGCGGCCTCGAGTGGAATGGACACCGCGATGCTCTGACTCGAAATAAGGCCGGATATCCCTGCAGTGACTGGAATGCAGGCTCGTCTTGCATCTCCCAAGACGAAAGGGTGTCTGAGTCCCCTGTGGAGACCACAGAGAAAGACCTAGTTCCCCACCTCATCGCGACAGGAGGCCTCAAATCCTTTGAAAACTCCAGAGGTATGCGGAGATCAGTGCCTCCAAAGGAGACGATGCCTGACTCCTCGTGAAACTTGATAGGAGACCCAGGATTGCTGTGGCACGTGGAAAGGGACCCTTGGTCTCCCGCCTCAGCTGGAGAGGCGTTCCAATTGCCCTGCCAAGCCTCGAGGAGAATCCCGAGTTGTCCCTCACAACTAGGCAGAGGTCCTGACGTGGCTGAACAAACACGTGGGTGGAAGGGCCATCCCCGTCGTAACTCGAGAATATACCCCAGGTTCCCGCCACAACTCGAGAAAAACCATGAGACTTCCCCCTCGCCACGAGATGAGGCCCGATTCCCCTGCACTGCGTGCAGAGCAATTCCGTGTTGCACATCACACATGAAAGGAGCCTTGATTTGCTTGATGGCACTCCAGAGAAACCCCAAGAACACTGTTTCAAGGCTAGAGGGATCCTGAGGTCACTGTAGCAACACGAAAGAACTCTGTGGACCAAAAATCAACTCGAGATGAGAGGTAAGTCCCTGGCTTCGACTCCAGAGGAATACCACCTTACCACAAGCACCTCAAGAGGAGGCTTCTCTCAGCTCTAGGTATGTGAGAGGGACCCTGAGTTTGCCGCCTCAAGTGGAATGGACACCGCGATGCTCTGACTCGAAATAAGGCTGGATATCCCTGCAGTGACTGGAATGCAGGCTAGTCTTGCATCTCCCAAGACGAAAGGGTGTCTGAATCCCCTGTGGAGACCACAGAGAAAGACCTAGTTCCCCACCTCATCGCGACAGGAGGCCTCAAATCCTTTGAAAACTCCAGAGGTATGCGGAGATCAGTGCCTCCAAAGGAGACGATGCCTGACTACTCGTGAAACTTGATAGGAGACCCAGGATTCCTGTGGCACGTGGAAAGGGACCCTTGGTCTCCCGCCTCAGCTGGAGAGGCGTCCCAATTGCCCTGCAAAGCCTCGAGGAGAATCCCGAGTTGTCCCTCGCAACTAGGCAGGAGTCCTGACATGCCTGAACAAACACGTGTGTGGAAGGGCCATCCCCGTCGTAACTCGAGAATATACCACAGGTTCCCGCCGCAACTCGAGAAAAACCATGAGACTTCCCCCTCGCCGCGAGATGTGGCCCGTTTCCCCTGCACTGCGTGCAGAGCAATTCCGTGTTGCACATCACACATGAAAGGAGCCTTGATTTCCTTGATGGCACTCCAGAGAAACCCCAAGAACACTGTTTCAAGGCTAGAGGGATCCTGAGGTCACTATAGAAACACGAAAGAGCTCCGTGGGCCAAAAATCAACACGAGATGAGAGGTTAGTCCCTGGCTTCGACTCCTGAGGAATACCACCTTAGCACAAGCACCTCAAGAGGAGGCTTCTCTCAGCTCTAGGTATGTGAGAGGGATCCTGAGTTTGCGGCCTCAAGTGGAATGGACACCGCGATGCCCTTGAGAGGGTAACAGGCAGGAAGGCCAGGGGTCTCCAAATGGAGGAAAGAGGCTGTAAGTGCCAGACATTTTTATCTCTCTTAAATGCAAGAAGAAACAAACCAGAGATCTGTTTTTCATTCTCTATACAAATTTAAAAGGAGGTTTCTCTTAACATTCTGTGTTGCCATGACACCTGGTCTCACCTAAAGCTAACTACTCTCAAACTTTGAGTTAACCAATACATTCCTTTTTCGTATGGAAATGTTGTCTTAAGCTATGTTAATGAACCCCAGACTCAATCTTCAAGTTGGTTCCGCCAAACGGCCTAACTTACTTCCTCAGGTATTGTTCTCCTAATCTATGTAATCGGAACTATTTGTTGGTATTCTGCCCTTCTAAAAGATTCAAGTCAATCGTTTTATGGCCTGGGATAAATTATCTGATGCCATTCTAAATTTTATGACATTCCTTTCATTTCATTAACAGACTGTGAGTGACTATATAACATACAGCTAAAGACTAGGAGGGGGGTACTCTTTTGCCCCCTTCTGATGCCTATGTCAGAAGCTTTCCCTATCTCCTTTATACTTTAATAAAACTTTATTACACAAAAGCTCTGAGCGATCCAGCCTCGTCTCTGGCCCCGGATTGAATTCGTCTCCTCCGGAGGCCAAGAATCCCGCGTCTTATCGTTCAGCAACAACCTTTCATCTTGGGGGCTCGTCCGGGATCCTTCAGGACAAGGTATGGATGCTTGGAGCTCTAGTTCTTTGTTCTCCTAGCGAACACGTTTTCCGCTGTACTTTACTAACTCTATGGTGTGCTTGTGTGAATAAATGAAACGCCCTGCGCGAAGCAAGTGAGGAGCCCTGCTCTGTGGTCCCGCGGTGACCTCATAAGGCTATGGCAAAAACCTGTCGGGGGTTTATACCGACCTGCCAATGCCAAGAGGCAACCAATGTCTCCTTCGGGAACTAACCAGAAACGGGCAAAGCGTGTGGACCGAACTCTCCTTTCTCGGTCAAACTTTTCGGTCTCTTTGACCATTTCATAGCTCCTTGGGAATTAGAAGTACTAACCTTATCTATCGGATCATAGACTTTCAAGGGACTTGTGACCTGTGTTGCTGCTATACTGTGGTATAGGTCTCAAACTTGGATTGGTAGTCTGGAAGCTCCTAGCCTCGCTAGGCATGGAAAGTTCGGAAGCTAGATGGAGCTCTAACTCCCAGAGCATCTCTGAGGTTAAAGGTTACTTGGATTGGAACTGCAATGGTTTTTTCCTTTGGTAACACTGGCTCTTAGTGGACCAGAGGAGGCTCTTATACTGGTGTGGTGACGCTTGGAAGGAACATCTCAGTTTCATGTTTGTATCGGTCTTATTGCAGTCAGAAATGTACTCAGGGTCGTGCACAGGCACTCAGGTGATGAATGTGTCCCCCAGAGGTCTTAGCTTGGGAAGCATTCCGGAAGGTTACTCTGATTGCGCCCCGGGTGGCATCAGAGGCAAGCGAGGTGAAGAGCTGGACGTCAGTCAGGGATGCCATCAGGTCTACCCCTGGTGCATCCCCACCCCGTCTCGGTGGTAGAACCGGGAGGGACGAATGTGACGCCTGCGTCGGTAAGAGACAGACTAAGTCCGACCAGGAAGGAAAAGCTTTTGGTGTAACGTCTGTCTACACCCCCATCTAGAGCAGGGAGGGACGCCTCCGGTAGAAAAAATGGCGCTGGTCGCTTTTTTTCTCTCTTACAGATGGGAGCTAACAATTCCAGCCTCACTCCTTTGAACTGTATCCTGAAAAACTGGGATAGATTTGATCCCCAGGGCTTAAAGAAGACACACCTGGTCTTCCTATGTGATACTGCATGGCCGCGGTACCCACTGGAGGACGGCGAACGGTGGCCAGTTGGAGGGTCTCTTAAGTATAACACTGTTTTACAATTAGACCGGTTCTGTAAAAAGCAAGGGAAATGGGTAGAAGTAGCGTATGTGTTGCCCTTTTTCTCTCTGCGAAATATGCCAGACTTATGTCCTAAGGGTGTAGATTTGGGTGTGAAACCTTCCGCTCCCCCCTGTCCTCCTACTTTGCCCCCGTATCCGGGTCTCCAAGCTGAGGCTCAAACTGCTTTGGTCTCAGTGGAAACACAAACTGAGACTCAAACTGCCTCGGTCTCAGTGGAAACACAAACTGAGACTCAAACTGCTTTGGTCTCAGTAGAAACACAAACTGAGACTCAAACTGCCTCGGTCTCAGTGGGAACCCAAATTGAGATTCGAATTGCTCACGTAGAGGTCCAAACAACTCCTGTCTCAGTACGACTTCAGACTACTCTGGTTTCAGTAGAAACTCAGACCATCGAAGTAAGAGATGAGATGGAAGACAGGAGGCAAAGAGATAAAGAAAAGCAGGTTTCTCCAATCTACCCCTGGGATATGTCCAGAGCAGCCAGAGAGACTGAGGGACAGCCACTCATGCTGTTGCCTCTTCACGAAGTACCCACCGGGAGAAATTATCAGTCTATGAGAGTTAATAAGCCTTTTTCTTATCAAGAGATACAAAGAATTAAAGAGGACCTGGGAGACTATTTAGAGGACCCAGAAAAATATATTAGAGCTTTTAAAGGTGTTACTCTGCATTATGACCTCACTTGGAAGGATGTGATGTATATCTTGGGACAAACGCTGACTCCCGACTCAAAGGCTCGAGTTTTGGGGAAAGCGGTTGCTTATGGTGATGAGTGGCTTGGTAATGAATCAGTGGGAAAGAGGGAGGACGAGATAACTGCCCTCCCCACTGGGAGTCAGGCGGTCCCAGCTACAGAACCAGACTGGGACTATAACACTGCTAAAGGAAGATGGGATCAGAGTCATTTTGTCAGATGTATTCTTGAAGGACTCAGACAGGCGCGTTCTAAGCCTTTAAACTATGGCAAACTGGCAGACATAGAACAAGAGGAGAAGGAAGCTCCTGGTAAATTCCTAGATAGACTGAGAGAAGCCCTTCGCAGATTCACTGAGATTGATCCCGAAAGGGAAGAAGGGAAAGTGATCTTAAAAGATAAATTTCTCACTCAGTCGGCTCCAGATATTCGCCGTAAGTTATCAAAACGGGCGTATGGACCAAATCAGTCTTTAGATAATCTGTTACAACTGGCTCAGACAGTCTATTATGGTAGGGAATATGAGGAAAAGAAAGAAAGGCAGAGAAAGACGAAGGAAAAGGCGGAAGCCCTCGCAATGGCTATGAAAACCGTTCTTAAGCAGCCTGAGAAAAATGCCCAGAGGGACCCAGGTGAAAAGGGATGGGCTTGCTATTGCTGTGGAAAGGAGGGGCATCTCAAGCGGGATTGCCCTCAGGCATCTAAGCCGCCCCCGGCTCCATGTCCGGTCTGCAAGGGACCACACTGGAGGAGAGACTGCCCCCAGAGGCGTAGGTCTCAGGGGTCTGACTCTCAAGACAATCAGGACTGAAGGTGCCCGGGGGTCCCCACACAAGCTCCCGTCCTAATTACACCTGAGGAACCCCGGGTATTAATAACAGTGGGAGGCCAATCCGTCAATTTCCTTTTAGATACTGGGGCAACTTACTCCGTGCTTACTGAAGCCCCTGGCCCACTTTCTTCCCGATCCGCTTCCATAATGGGACTGTCTGGACGAGCCAAAAGGTATTACTTCAGTTATTCTCTATCATGCAACTGGGATTCTGTGCTATTTTCACACGAGTTTCTTATCGTGCCAGAATCACCCTCACCCCTTTTGGGGAGGGATATACTGAGCAAGGTCCATGCCTCTGTTTTCATGAATATGGAGCCTTCCCTTTCTCTCCCTTTAGTTGAACAAAATGTGAATCCTAGAGTATGGGCTGATGGAAAATCTGTGGGTCGAGCACAAAATGCTATTCCTGTGGTTGTCAAGCTCAAAGACCCACACTTATTCCCACATAAGAAGCAGTATCCACTGAAACCTGAGGTTAAGGAAGGGTTAAAACCCATCATTGAAAATTTAAAGGAACAGGGACTATTAGTTCCCTGTAACAGTCCATGCAACACTCCTATTTTGGGTGTAAAAAAATCAAATGATAAATGGAGATTAGTTCAAGATTTACGAATAATAAATGAGGCTGTGGTTCCTTTACACCCCGTGGTGCCTAATCCTTATACTCTATTGTCTGAAATTCCTGAACGAGCCAAATATTTTTCAGTAATTGATTTGAAAGATGCCTTCTATTCAGTGCCTTTGGCAGAGGAAAGTCAATTTCTATTTGCCTTTGAAGACCCTACACAGCCAGCTTCCCAGTTAACCTGGACAGTTTTGCCGCAGGGATTTCGTGACAGTCCTCACTTATTTGGACAGAGTTTGTCACGAGATCTACAAAACTTTAATAGCTCTGAAGCGGTAGTGTTACAATATGTAGATGATATTTTGCTCTGTGCTGAGACAGAGGAAGCTTGTTCACGAGCCTCAGAAGATTTCTTAAACTTTCTGGCAGGCTGCGGTTACAAGGCATCAAGAAAAAAGGCTCAGCTTTGTCAACAATCTGTTAGATATCTGGGCCTAATCATCTCAGAAGGGACTAGGGCCATAGGCCCTGAGAGAATTAAACCTATACTAAACCATCCCCTACCTATGACTTTAAGACAATTGAGAGGATTTTTGGGAATCACAGGCTACTGTCGTATTTGGATTCCGAGCTATGGGGAACTTGCCCGGCCTTTATATAAACTTATAGCTGAAACTCAGCAAGCCCAAACCAACAAACTGGTTTGGTCTCCAGATACTCAAAAGGCTTTTAAGGTTCTTCAGACTGCTCTCCTGCAAGCTCCGGCTTTGAGTTTGCCCACAGGGTCAGAATTTAACCTGTTTGTCACTGAAAGAAAAGGTATGGCCTTGGGAGTTTTGACACAACCCCGGGGGCCTCACCAGCAACCTATTGCTTATCTAAGCAAAGAATTAGATGTAATTGCACGTGGGTGGCCCCACTGCCTAAGAGTAATTGGGGCAACGGCTTTATTAGCACCTGAAGCTTTAAAAATAATTAATGGGCGAAACCTTACCGTACTGACTTCTCATGATGTGAGTGGAATCTTAAATTCTAAGGTTAATATTTGGATGACAGACAGTAGACTTCTTAAATATCAGTCACTGTTGTTAGAAGGACCAGTAACTAAGCTTAAAGTTTGTGGAAATTTAAATCCTGCCACTTTCCTTCCTGAGAAGGAAGATGAAACACCTGATCACGATTGTTCCCAATTCCTAACTTTAAACTATGCAGCTCGGGAGGATCTAATGGATACCCCATTAGACAATCCTGACATGGAAATATTTACAGACGGCAGTTCTTTTGTTCGGGATGGAAAGCGCAAAGCAGGTTACGCTGTGGTGACTGCTGAACAGGTTTTAGAAGCAAAATCTCTCCCCCAGGGAACCAGTGCTCAGTTAGCGGAGCTTGTGGCTCTGACCCGAGCTCTAGAGTTAAGCAAAGGGCAACGAGTGAATATCTACACTGATTCTAAGTATGCTTATTTGATTTTACATGCTCATGCTGCAATATGGAAAGAAAGACAGTTTAAAACAGCAACAGGAGAACCTATTAAGCATTTCAGAGAGATTGAGAGACTTTTAACTGCTATCTATTGTCCTAAAGAAGTAGCGGTTATGCATTGCAAAGGGCACAACAGGGATGGGAGTAAAGTAGCTGCCGGTAACCTGCTGGCTGATTCTCAAGCCAAAAAAGCGGCACTTTACGAAACCCCCTCCCTACAGACGCCTTTGATCTGGACAGGTCCTGTGGAACAGGAAAAACCACAATATACTGAGGAAGAATTAGAAAGATATGAGAAAAGAGGAGCAAAGATTACTGATAAAGGATGGTTACAGTCCGAGGATGGACGATTAATAATTCCTGAAAATGCTCAGTGGAAAATTCTTAAGGGTTTACACCAGAGTTTTCATTTGGGTGTAGAAAGTACTTACCAGATGGCTTCTCGTTTGTTTGAAGGTAAAAATATAATGAAAACTTTAAAGAACATTATCAAACGGTGTGAGGTATGTCAGAAAAATAACCCAAAGACTGAAAAGCTAGCAAAATCTGGATTACAACGAAAGGGAAAGTATCCTGGAGAAGACTGGGAAATTGATTTTACTCATATGCCAAAAGCTAATGGATATTCTTGCTTACAAGTTTGGGTGGATACTTTTACTGGATGGATTGAGGCGTTCCCCTGTCGTAGTGAACAAGCTAAAGAGGTTATAAAGATTTTAATCCATGAAATTATCCCCAGGTTTGGGCTGCCACGGAGCCTTCAGAGTGACAATGGCTCCGCCTTTAAAGCTGCTGTAACTCAGGGGGTGTCTAAAGCTCTAGAAATAGAGTATCACTTACACTGTTCCTGGAGACCCCAATCCTCAGGAAAGGTTGAAAAAGCTAATGACATTATCAAAAGACATCTGCGAAAATTAACTCAAGAAACGCAGGACAACTGGATTAAAGTCCTACCCATAGCTTTAATGAGGGCTCGAACTGCCCCAAAAAAGGAGGGACTGTCCCCCTTTAAATGTATTTATGGAAGGCCTTTCTTACGCACAGACATTGTTATAGATCCTGAGGCCTTAGAGTTAACTAATTATGTAACTCAACTCTCAGCTTTTCAACAGGCATTAAAAGAACTCCGGGAGACGACTCCTGACCCAGCCTCTGAATCCAGCAAGCCTCTATTTGAGCCAGGAACCGAGGTCCTCATAAAAACATTGGGATCTGGGGGCTCATCCCTCGAGCCCCTCTGGGAAGGCCCTTACCAGGTTATTCTTTCTTCTCCCACAGCTGTCAAAGTCCCAGGAATTGATTCATGGGTACATCACACTCGAGTCAAGAGGTGGCACCCTGACCAGAACTAAGTGATGTCATTTTATGTTTTTACTTTCTATGCTCTGACTTTGTATGTTTCAGATGGGCCTGATAATCTATGTGAGCCTACTTCTGCTGACTCCAGAAATCCTGAGTCTGCCCTTTGATCCTCAAGACAATGCCTTCCTGTCCTGGGCTCACTCCTATGCTGCATTCCACAATCGGTCTAACTGCTGGGTCTGCGGAGCACTCCCCTCTTCATCAGTGGAAGGCTTCCCGTGGTGGACATCTCCACTTCAAGGAAAAGACTTTCTCCAAGTCTGCAAATACCTTCGACAACAATCACATGTGATGCCTCTTCTTCGTCTGATGACATCTAACAACCCTAGAATGGACTGGTGCAATACTTTGTACCTTAACTATGGACATAACGTGACTTTTAATTCTGATTGTTTTGTTTTTGCTGTTTGCTCCCTGCATCTGTAACTGTGTAACTGGATTTGTTTCTAGTCGCATGAAAGCTTTTAAGTTACAAATGGTTGCTCAAACTCCTGCTATCACTGCAGCTTCTTCCGACTACTATTTGGGGCCCCTGGATCAGACATCCTCATTATGAGGATTAGGAGAATATGTTGCCTCACCAATTTAGAGACAACGCCACTTGTCAGCTCAGAAGCAGTTATGGAATGGAAACGACGCCCCTTTTCCCTAGGCAACATAATTCTCCTAAAAGAAAAGGGGGGAATGAGAGGGTAACAGGCAGGAAGGCCAGGGGTCTCCAAATGGAGGAAAGAGGCTGTAAGTGCCAGACATTTTTATCTCTCTTAAATGGCAAGAAGAAACAAACCAGCGATCTGTTTTTCATTCTCTATACAAATTTAAAAGGAGGTTTCTCTTAACATTCTGTGTTGCCATGACACCTGGTCTCACCTAAAGCTAACTACTCTCAAACTTTGAGTTAACCAATACATTCCTTTTTCGTATGGAAATGTTGTCTTAAGCTATGTTAATGAACCCCAGACTCAATCTTCAAGTTGGTTCCGCCAAATGGCCTAACTTACTTCCTCAGGTATTGTTCTCCTAATCTATGTAATCGGAACTATTTGTTGGTATTCTGCCCTTCTAAAAGATTCAAGTCAATCGTTTTATGGCCTGGGATAAATTATCTGATGCCATTCTAAATTTTATGACATTCCTTTCATTTCATTAACAGACTGTGAGTGACTATATAACATACAGCTAAAGACTAGGAGGGGGGTACTCTTTTGCCCCCTTCTGATGCCTATGTCAGAAGCTTTCCCTATCTCCTTTATACTTTAATAAAACTTTATTACACAAAAGCTCTAGGCGATCCAGCCTCGTCTCTGGCCCCGGATTGAATTCGTCTCCTCCGGAGGCCAAGAATCCCGCGTCTTATCGTTCAGCAACAACCTTTCACCCTGACTAGAAATAAGGCCTGATATCCCTGCAGTGACTTGAATGCAGGCTCGCCTTGCATCTCCCAAGAAGAAAGGATGTCTGAATCCCCTGTGGAGACCACAGAGAAACACCTAGTTCCCCACCTCATCGCGACCGGAGGCCTCACATCCTTTGAAAACTCCAGAGGTACGCGGAGATCAGTGCCTCCAAAGGAGACGATGCCTGACTCCTCGTGAAACTTGATAGGAGTCCCAGGATTCTTGTGGCACGTGGAAAGGGACCCTTGGTCTCCCGCCTCAGCTGGAGAGGCGTTCCAATTGCCCTGCCAAGCCTCGAGGAGAATCCCGAGTTGTCCCTCGCAACTAGGCAGAGGTCCTGACGTGGCTGAACAAACACGTGGGTGGAAGGGCCATCCCCGTCGTAACTCGAGAATATACCCCAGGTTCCCTCCGCAACTCGAGAAAAACCATGAGACTTCCCCCTCGCCGCGAGATGAGGCCCGATTCCCCTGCACTGCGTGCAGAGCAATTCCGTGTTGCACATCACACATGAAAGGAGCCTTGATTTCCTTTATGGCACTCCAGAGAAACCCCAAGAACACTGTTTCAAGGATAGAGGGATCCTGAGGTCACTGTAGCAACACGAAAGAGCTCCGTGGGCCAAAAATCAACTCGAGATGAGAGGTTAGTCCCTGGCTTCGACTCCAGAGGAATACCACCTTACCACAAGCACCTCAAGAGGAGGCTTCTCTCAGCTCTAGGTATGTGAGAGGGACCCTGAGTTTGCGGCCTCAAGTGGAATGGACACCGCGATGCCCTGACGCGAAATAAGGCTGGATATCCCTGCAGTGACTTGAATGCAGGCTCGTCTTGCATCTCCCAAGATGAAAGGATGTCTGAATCCCCTGTGGAGACCACAGAGAAACACCTAGTTCCCCACCTCATCGCGACCGGAGGCCTCACATCCTTTGAAAACTCCAGAGGTACGCGGAGATCAGTGCCTCCAAAGGAGACGATGCCTGACTCCTCGTGAAACTTGATAGGAGTCCCAGGATTCCTGTGGCACGTGGAAAGGGACCCTTGGTCTCCCGCCTCAGCTGGAGAGGCGTCCCAATTGCCTTGCCAAGCCTCGAGGAGAATCCCGAGTTGTGTCTCGCAACTAGGCAGGAGTCCTGACGTGGCTGAACAAACACGTGTGTGGAAGGGCCATCCCCGTCGTAACTCGAGAATATACCCCAGGTTCCCGCCGCAACTCGAGAAAAACCATGAGACTTCCCCCTCGCCGCGAGATGAGGCCCGATTCCCCTGCACTGCGTGCACAGCAATTCTGTGTTGCACATCACACATGAAAGGAGCCTTGATTTCCTTGATGGCACTCCAGAGAAACCCCAAGAACACTGTTTCAAGGCTAGAGGGATCCTGAGGTCACTGTAGCAACACGAAAGAACTCTGTGGACCAAAAATCAACTCGAGATGAGAGGTAAGTCCCTGGCTTCGACTCTAGAGGAATACCACCTTACCAGAAGCACCTCAAGAGGAGGCTTCTCTCAGCTCTAGGTATGTGAGAGGGACCCTGAGTTTGCGGCCTCAAGTGGAATGGACACCGCGATGCTCTGACTCGAAATAAGGCCGGATATCCCTGCAGTGACTGGAATGCAGGCTCGTCTTGCATCTCCCAAGACAAAAGGGTGTCTGAATCCCCTGTGGAGACCACAGAGAAAGACCTAGTTCCCCACCTCATCGCGACAGGAGGCCTCAAATCCTTTGAAAACTCCAGAGGTATGCGGAGATCAGTGCCTCCAAAGGAGACGATGCCTGACTCCTCGTGAAACTTGATAGGAGACCCAGGATTCCTGTGGCACGTGGAAAGGGACCCTTGGTCTCCCGTCTCAGCTGGAGAGGCGTCCCAATTGCCCTGCAAAGCCTCGAGGAGAATCCCGAGTTGTCCCTCGCAACTAGGCAGGAGTCCTGACGTCGCTGAAGAAACACGTGGGTGGAAGGGCCATCCCCGTCGTAACTCGAGAATATACCCCAGGTTCCCGCCGCAACTCGAGAAAAACCATGAGACTTCCCCCTCGCCGCGAGATGAGGCCCGATTCCCCTGCACTGCGTGCAGAGCAATTCCGTGTTGCACATCACACATGAAAGGAGCCTTGATTTCCTTGATGGCACTCCAGAGAAACCCCAAGAACACTGTTTCAAGGCTAGAGGGATCCTGAGGTCACTGTAGAAACACGAAAGAGCTCCGTGGACCAAGAATCAACACGAGATGAGAGGTTAGTCCCTGGCTTCGACTCCTGAGGAATACCACCTTACCACAAGCACCTCAAGAGGAGGCTTCTCTCAGCTCTAGGTATGTGAGAGGGATCCTGAGTTTGCGGCCTGAAGTGGAATGGACACCGCGATGCCCTGACTCGAAATAAGGCCGGATATCCCTGCAGTGACTTGAATGCAGGCTCGTCTTGCATCTCCCAAGAAGAAAGGATGTCTGAATCCCCTGTGGAGACCACAGAGAAACACCTAGTTCCCCACCTCATCGCGACCGGAGGCCTCACATCCTTTGAAAACTGAAGAGGTACGCGGAGATCAGTGCCTCCAAAGGAGACGATGCCTGACTCCTCGTGAAACTTGATAGGAGTCCCAGGATTCCTGTGGCACGTGGAAAGGGACCCTTGGTCTCCCGCCTCAGCTGGAGAGGCGTTCCAATTGCCCTGCCAAGCCTCGAGGAGAATCCCGAGTTGTCCCTCGGAACTAGGCAGAGGTCCTGACGTGGCTGAACAATCACGTGGGTGGAAGGGCCATCCCCGTCGTAACTCGAGAATATAACCCAGGTTCCCGCCGCAACTCGAGAAAAACCATGAGACTTCCCCCTCGCCGCGAGATGAGGCCCGATTCCCCTGCACTGCATGCAGAGCAATTCCGTGTTGCACATCACATATGAAAGGAGCCTTGATTTCCTTCATGGCACTCCAGAGAAACCCCAAGAACACTGTTTCAAGGCTAGAGGGATCCTGAGGTCACTGTAGCAACACGAAAGAGCTCCGTGGGCCAAAAATCAACTCGAGATGAGAGGTTAGTCCCTGGCTTCGACTCCAGAGGAATACCACCTTACCACAAGCACCTCAAGAGGAGGCTTCTCTCAGCTCTAGGTATGTGAGAGGGACCCTGAGTTTGCGGCCTCAAGTGGAATGGACACCGCGATGCCCTGACGCGAAATAAGGCTGGATATCCCTGCAGTGACTTGAATGCAGGCTCGTCTTGCATCTCCCAAGATGAAAGGATGTCTGAATCCCCTGTGGAGACCACAGAGAAAGACCTAGTTCCCCACCTCATCGCGACCGGAGGCCTCACATCCTTTGAAAACTCCAGAGGTACGCGGAGATAAGTGCCTCCAAAGGAGACGATGCCTGACTCCTCGTGAAACTTGATAGGAGTCCCAGGATTCCTGTGGCACGTGGAAAGGGACCCTTGGTCTCCCGCCTCAGCTGGAGAGGCGTCCCAATTGCCCTGCCAAGCCTCGAGGAGAATCCCGAGTTGTGTCTCGCACCTAGGCAAGAGTCCTGACGTTGCTGAACAAACTCGTGTGTGGAAGGGCCATCCCCGTCGTAACTCGAGAATATACCCCAGGTTCCCGCCGCAACTCGAGAAAAACCATGAGACTTCCCCCTCGCCGCGAGATGAGCCCCGATTCCCCTGCACTGCGTGCAGAGCAATTCTGTGTTGCACATCACACATGAAAGGAGCCTTGATTTCCTTCATGGCATTCCAGAGAAACCCCAAGAACACTGTTTCAAGGCTAGAGGGATCCTTAAGTCACTGTAGCAACACGAAAGAGCTCCGTGGACCAAAAATCAACTCGAGATGTGAGGTTAGTCCCGGGCTTCGACTCCAGAGGAATACCACCTTACCACAAGCACCTCAAGAGGAGGCTTCTTTCAGCTCTAGGTATGTGAGAAGGACCCTGAGTTTGTGGCCTCAAGTGGAATGGACACCGCGATGCCCTGACTCGAAATAAGGCCGGATATCCCTGCAGTGACTTGAATGCAGGCTCGTCTTGCATCTCCCAAAACGAAAGGGTGTCTGAATCCCCTGTGGAGACGACAGAGAAAGACCTAGTTCCCCACCTCATCGCGACAGGAGGCCTCAAATCCTTTGAAAACTCCAGACGTATGCGGTGATCAGTGCCTCCAAAGGAGACGATGCCTGACTCCTCGTGAAACTTGATAGGAGACCCAGGATTCCTGTGGCATGTGGAAAGGGACACTTGGTCTCCCGTCTCAGCTGGAGAGGCGTCCCAATTGCCCTGCAAAGCCTCGAGGAGAATCCCGAGTTGTCCCTCGCAACTAGGCAGGAGTCCTGACGTCGCTGAAGAAACACGTGTGTGGAAGGGCCATCCCCGTCGTAACTCGAGAATATACCCCAGGTTCCCGCCGCAACTCGAGAAAAACCATGAGACTTCCCCCTCGCCGCGAGATGAGGCCCGATTCCCCTGCACTGCGTGCAGAGCAATTCCGTGTTGCACATCACACATGAAAGGAGCCTTGATTTCCTTCATGGCACTCCAGAGAAACCCCAAGAACACTGTTTCAAGGCTCGAGGGATCCTGAGGTCACTGTAGCAACACGAAAGAGCTCCGTGGACCAAAAATCAACATGAGATGAGAGGTTAGTCCCTGGCTTCGACTCCAGAGGAATACCACCTTACCACAAGCACCTCAAGAGGAGGCTTCTCTCAGCTCTAGGTATGTGAGAGGGACCCTGAGTTTGCGGCCTCAAGTGGAATGGACACCGCGATGCCCTGACTCGAAATAAGGCCGGATATCCCTGCAGTGACTGGAATGCAGGCTCGTCTTGCATCTCCCAAGACGAAAGGGTGTCTGAATCCCCTGTGGAGACCACAGAGAAACACCTAGTTCCCCACCTCATCGCGACAGGAGGCCTCAAATCCTTTGAAAACTCCAGAGGTATGCGGAGATCAGTGCCTCCAAAGGAGACGATGCCTGACTCCTCGTGAAACTTGATAGGAGAAACAGGATTCCTGTGGCACGTGGAAAGGGAACCTTGGTCTCCCGTCTCAGCTGGAGAGGCGTTCCAATTGCCCTGCCAAGCCTCGAGGAGAATCCCGAGTTGTCCCTCGCAACTAGGCAGGAGTCCTGACGTGGCTGAACAAACACGTGGGTGGAAAGGCCATCCTCGTCGTAACTCGAGAATATACCCCAGGTTCCCGCCGCAACTCGAGAAAAACCATGAGACTTCCCACTCGACGGGAGATGAGGCCCGATTCCCCTGTACTGCGTGCAGAGCAATTCCGTCTTGCACATCACACATGAAAGGAGCCTTGATTTCCTTGATGGCACTCCAGAGAAACCCCAAGAACACTGTTTCAAGGCTAGAGGGATCCTGAGGTCACTGTAGCAACACGAAAGAGCTCCGTGGGCCAAAAATCAACTCGAGATGAGAGGTTAGTCCCTGGCTTCGACTCCAGAGGAATACCACCTTACCACAAGCACCTCAAGAGGAGGCTTCTCTCAGCTCTAGGTATGTGAGAGGGACCCTGAGTTTGCGGCCTCAAGTGGAATGGACACCACGATGCCCTGACTCGAAATAAGGCCGGATATCCCTGCAGTGACTGGAATGCAGGCTCGTCTTGCATCTCCCAAGACGAAAGGGTGTCTGAATCCCCTGTGGAGACCACAGAGAAAGACCTAGTTCCCCACCTCATCGCGACAGGAGGCCTCATATACTTTGAAAACTCCAGAGCTATGCGTAGATCAGTGCCTCCAAAGGAGACGATGCCTGACTCCTCGTGAAACTTGATAGGAGACCCAGGATTCCTGTGGCACGTGGAAAGGGAACCTTGGTCTCCCGTCTCAGCTGGAGAGGCGTCCCAATTGCCCTGCAAAGCCTCGAGGAGAATCCCGAGTTGTTCCTCGCAACTAGGCAGGAGTCCTGATGTGGCTGAACAAACACGTGGGTGGAAGAGCCATCCCCGTCGTAACCCGAAAATATACCCCAGGTTCCCGCCGCAACTCGAGAAAAACCATGAGACTTCCCCCTCGATGCGAGATGAGGCCCGATTCCCCTGTACTCCGTGCAGAGCAATTCCGTCTTGCAAATCACACATGAAAGGTGCCTTGATTTCCTTGATGGCACTCCAGAGAAACCCCAAGAACACTGTTTCAAGGCTAGAGGGATCCTGAGGTCACTGTAGCAACACGAAAGAACTCTGTGGACCAAAAATCAACTCGAAAAGAGAGGTTAGTCCCTGGATTCGTCTCCAGAGGAATACCACCTTACCACAAGCACCTCAAGAGGAGGCTTCTCTCAGCTCTAGGTATGTGAGAGGGACCCTGAGTTTGCGGCCTCAAGTGGAATGGACACCGCGATGCCCTGACTCGAAATAAGGCCGGATATCCCTGCAGTGACTTCAATGCAGGCTCGTCTTGCATCTCCCAGGACGAAAGGATGTCTGAATCCCCTGTGGAAAGCACAGAGAAAGACTTAGTTCCCCACCTGATCGCGACCGATAGCCTCACATCCTTTGAAAACTCCAGAGGTACGCGGAGATCAGTGCCTCCAAAGGAGACGATGCCTGACTCCTCGTGAAACTTGATAGGAGTCCCAGGATTCCTGTGGCACATGGAAAGGGACCCTTGGTCTCCCGCCTCAGCTGGAGAGGCGTCCCAATTGCCCTGCCAAGCCTCGAGGAGAATCCAGAGTTGTCCCTCGCAACTAGGCAGGAGTCCTGACGTCGCTGAAGAAACACGTGGGTGGAAGGGCCATCCCCGTCGTGACTCGAGAATATACCCCAGGTTCCCGCCGCAACTCGAGAAAAACCATGAGACTTCCCCCTCGCCGCGAGATGAGGCCCGATTCCCCTGCACTGTGTGCAGAGCAATTCCGTGTTGCACATCACACATGAAAGGAGCCTTGATTTCCTTCATGGCACTCCAGAGAAACCCCAAGAACACTGTTTCAAGGCTAGAGGGATCCTGAGGTCACTGTAGCAACATGAAAGAGCTCCGTGGGCCAAAAATCAACTCGAGATGAGAGGTTAGTCCCTGGCTTCGACTCCAGAGGAATACCACCTTACCACAAGCACCTCAAGAGGAGGCTTCTCTCAGCTCTAGGTATGTGAGAGGGACCCTGAGTTTGCGGCCTCAAGTGGAATGGACACCGCGATGCCCTGACGTGAAATAAGGCTGGATATCCCTGCAGTGACTTGAATGCAGGCTCGTCTTGCATCTCCCAAGATGAAAGGATGTCTGAATCCCCTGTAGAGTCCACAGAGAAAGACCTAGTTCCCCACCTCATCGCGACCGGAGGCCTCACATCCTTTGAAAACTCCAGAGGTATGCCTAGATCAGTGCCTCCAAAGGAGACGATGCCTGACTCCTCGTGAAACTTGATAGGAGTCCCAGGATTCCTGTGGCACGTGGAAAGGGACCCTTGGTCTCCCGCCTCAGCTGGAGAGGCGTCCCAATTGCCTTGTCAAGCGTCGAGGAGAATCCCCAGTTGTGTCTCGCAACTAGGCAGGAGTCCTGACGTGGCTGAACAAACACGTGTGTGGAAGGGCCATCCCCGTCGTAACTCGAGAATATACCCCAGGTTCCCGCCGCAACTCGAGAAAAACCATGAGACTTCCCCCTCGCCGCGAGATGAGGCCCGATTCCCCTGCACTGCGTGCAGAGCAATTCCGTGTTGCACATCACACATGAAAGGAGCCTTGATTTCCTTGATGGCACTCCAGAGAAACCCCAAGAACACTGTTTCAAGGCTAGAGGGATCCTGAGGTCACTGTAGCAACACGAAAGAGCTCCGTGGGCCACAAATCAACTCGAGATGAGAGGTTAGTCCCTGGCTTCGACTCCAGAGGAATACCACCTTACCACAAGCACCTCAAGAGGAAACTTCTCTCAGCTCTAGGTTTGTGAGAGGGACCCTGAGTTTGCGGCCTCAAGTGGAATGGACACCGCGATGCCCTGACGCGAAATAAGGTTGGATATCCCTGCAGTGACTTGAATGCAGGCTCGTCTTGCATCTCCCAAGATGAAAGGATGTCTGAAGCCCCTGTGGAGACCACAGAGAAAGACCTAGTTCCCCACCTCATCGCGACCGGAGGCCTCACATCCTTTGAAAACTCCAGAGGTACGCGGAGATCAGTGCCTCCAAAGGAGACGATGCCTGACTCCTCGTGAAAATTGATAGGAGTCCGAGGATTCCTGTGGCACTTGGAAAGGGACTCTTGGTCTCCCGCCTCAGCTGGAGAGGCGTTCCAATTGCCCTGCCAAGCCTCGAGGAGAATCCCGAGTTGTCCCTCGCAACTAGGCAGGAGTCCTGACGTGGCTGAACAAACACGTGGGTGGAAAGGCCATCCCCGTCGTAACTCGAGAATATACCCCAGGTTCCCGCCGCAACTCGAGAAAAACCATGAGACTTCCCACTCGACGGGAGATGAGGCCCGATTCCCCTGTACTGCGTGCAGAGCAATTCCGTCTTGCACATCACACATGAAAGGAGCCTTGATTTCCTTGATGGCACTCCAGAGAAACCCCAAGAACACTGTTTCAAGGATAGAGGGATCCTGAGGTCACTGTAGCAACACGAAAGAACTCTGTGGACCAAAAATCAACTCGAAAAGAGAGGTTAGTCCCTGGATTCGTCTCCAGAGGAATACCACCTTACCACAAGCACCTCAAAAGGAGGCTTCTCTCAGCTCTAGGTATGTGAGAGGGATCCTGAGTTTGCGGCCTCAAGTGGAATGGACACCGCGATGCCCTGACTCGAAATAAGGCCGGATATCCCTGCAGTGACTGGAATGCAGGCTCGTCTTGCATCTCCCAGGACGAAAGGATGTCTGAATCCCCTGTGGAAAGCACAGAGAAAGACTTAGTTCCCCTTCTCATCGCGACCGATAGCCTCACATCCTTTGAAAACTCCAGAGGTACGCGGAGATCAGTGCCTCCAAAGGAGACGATGCCTGACTCCTCGTGAAACTTGATTGGAGTCCCAGGATTTCTGTGGCACTTGGAAAGGGACACTTGGTCTCCCGCCTCAGCTGGAGAGGCGTCCCAATTGCCCTGCCAAGCCTCGAGGAGAATCCAGAGTTGTCCCTCGCAACTAGGCAGGAGTCCTGACGTCGCTGAAGAAACACGTGGGTGGAAGGGCCATCCCCGTCGTAACTAGAGAATATACCCCAGGTTCCCGCCGCAACTCGAGAAAAACCATGAGACTTCCCCCTCGCCGCGAGATGAGGCCCGATTCCCCTGCACTGCGTGCAGAGCAATTCCGTGTTGCACATCACACATGAAAGGAGCCTTGATTTCCTTGATGGCACTCCAGAGAAACCCCAAGAACACTGTTTCAAGGCTAGAGGGATCCTGAGGTCACTGTAGCAACACGAAAGAGCTCCGTGGGCCAAAAATCAACTCGAGATGAGAGGTTAGTCCCTGGTTTCGACTCCTGAGGAATACCACCTTACCACAAGCACCTCAAGAGGAGGCTTCTCTCAGCTCTAGGTATGTGAGAGGGACCCTGAGTTTGCGGCCTCAAGTGGAATGGACACCATGATGCCCTGACTCGAAATAAGGCCGGATATCCCTGCAGTGACTGGAATGCAGGCTCGTCTTGCATCTCCCAAGACGAAAGGGTGTCTGAATCCCCTGTGGAGACCACAGAGAAAGACCTAGTTCCCCACCTCATCGCGACAGGAGGCCTCAAATCCTTTGAAAACTCCAGAGGTATGCGGAGATCAGTGCCTCCAAAGGAGACGATGCCTGACTCCTCGTGAAACTTGATAGGAGACCCAGGATTCCTGTGGCACGTGGAAAGGGACCCTTGGTCTCCCGCCTCAGCTGGAGAGGCGTTCCAATTGCCCTGCCAAGCCTCGAGGAGAATCCCGAGTTGTCCCTCGCAACTAGGCAGGAGTCCTGACATGGCTGAACACACACGTGTGTGGAAGGGCCATCCCCGTCGTAACTCGAGAATATACCCCAGGTTCCCGCCGCAACTCGAGAAAAACCATGAGACTTCCCCCTCGCCGCGAGATGAGGTCCGATTCCTCTGCACTGCGTGCACAGCAATTCCGTGTTGCACATCACACATGAAAGGAGCCTTGATTTCCTTGATGGCACTCCAGAGAAACCCCAAGAACACTGTTTCAAGGCTAGAGGGATCCTGAGGTCACTGTAGCAACACGAAAGAGCTCCGTGGACCAAGAATCAACACGAGATGAGAGGTTAGTCCCTGGCTTCGACTCCTGAGGAATACCACCTTACCACAAGCACCTCAAGAGGAGGCTTCTCTCAGCTCTAGGTATGTGAGAGGGATCCTGAGTTTGCGGCCTCAAGTGGAAAGGACACCGTGATGCCCTGACTCGAAATAAGGCCGGATATCCCTGCAGTGACTTGAATGCAGGCTCGTCTTCCATCTCCCAAGAAGAAAGGATGTCTGAATCCCCTGTGGAGACCACAGAGAAACACCTAGTTCCCCACCTCATCGCGACCGGAGGCCTCACATCCTTTGAAAACTCCAGAGGTACGCGGAGATCAGTGCCTCCAAAGGAGACGATGCCTGACTCCTCGTGAAACTTGAAAGGAGTTCCAGGATTCTTGTGGCACGTGGAAAGGGACCCTTGGTCTCCCGCCTCAGCTGGAGAGGCGTTCCAATTGCCATGCCAAGCCTCGAGGAGAATCCCGAGTTGTCCCTCGCAACTAGGCAGGAGTCCTGATGTGGCGGAACAAACACGTGGGTGGAAGAGCCATCCCCGACGTAACCCGAAAATATACCCCAGGTTCCCGCCGCAACTCGAGAAAAACCATGAGACTTCCCCCTCGATGCGAGATGAGGCCCGATTCCCCTGTACTGCGTGCAGAGCAATTCCGTCTTGCAAATCACACATGAAAGGAGCCTTGATTTCCTTGATGGCACTCCAGAGAAACCCCAAGAACACTGTTTCAAGGCTAGAGGGATCCTGAGGTCACTGTAGCAACAGGAAAGAACTCTGTGGACCAAAAATCAACTCGAAAAGAGAGGTTAGTCCCTGGATTCGTCTCCAGAGGAATACCACCTTACCACAAGCACCTCAAGAGGAGGCTTCTCTCAGCTCTAGGTATGTGAGAGGGACCCTGAGTTTGCGGCCTCAAGTGGAATGGACACCGCGATGCCCTGACTCGAAATAAGGCCGGATATCCCTGCAGTGACTTCAATGCAGGCTCGTCTTGCATCTCCCAGGACGAAAGGATGTCTGAATCCCCTGTGGAAAGCACAGAGAAAGACTTAGTTCCCCACCTCATCGCGACCGATAGCCTCACATCCTTTGAAAACTCCAGAGGTACGCGGAGATCAGTGCCTCCAAAGGAGACGATGCCTGACTCCTCGTGAAACTTGATAGGAGTCCCAGGATTCCTGTGGCACGTGGAAAGGGACCCTTGGTCTCCCGCCTCAGCTGGAGAGGCGTCCCAATTGCCCTGCCAAGCCTCGAGGAGAATCCAGAGTTGTCCCTCGCAACTAGGCAGGAGTCCTGACGTCGCTGAAGAAACACGTGGGTGGAAGGGCCATCCCCGTCGTAACTCGAGAATATACCCCAGGTTCCCGCCGCAACTCGAGAAAAACCATGAGACTTCCCCCTCGCCGCGAGATGAGGCCCGATTCCCCTGCACTGCGTGCAGAGCAATTCCGTGTTGCACATCACACATGAAAGGAGCCTTGATTTCCTTGATGGCACTCCAGAGAAACCCCAAGAACACTGTTTCAAGGCTAGAGGGATCCTGAGGTCACTGTAGCAACACGAAAGAGCTCCGTGGGCCAAAAATCAACTCGAGATGAGAGGTTAGTCCCTGGCTTCGACTCCAGAGGAATACCACCTTACCACAAGCACTTCAAGAGGAGGCTTCTCTCAGCTCTAGGTATGTGAGAGGGACCCTGAGTTTGCGGCCTCAAGTGGAATGGACACCGCGATGCCCTGACGTGAAATAAGGCTGGATATCCCTGCAGTGACTTGAATGCAGGCTCGTCTTGCATCTCCCAAGATGAAAGGATGTCTGAATCCCCTGTAGAGACCACAGAGAAAGACCTAGTTCCCCACCTCATCGCGACCGGAGGCCTCACATCCTTTGAAAACTCCAGAGGTACGCGGAGATCAGTGCCTCCAAAGGAGACGATGCCTGACTCCTCGTGAAACTTGATAGGAGTCCCAGGATTCCTGTGGCACGTGGAAAGGGACCCTTGGTCTCCCGCCTCAGCTGGAGAGGCGTCCCAATTGCCTTGTCAAGCCTCGAGGAGAATCCCCAGTTGTGTCTCGCAACTAGCAGGAGTCCTGACGTGGCTGAACAAACACGTGTGTGGAAGGGCCATCCCCGTCGTAACTCGAGAATATACCCCAGGTTCCCGCCGCAACTCGAGAAAAACCATGAGACTTCCCCCTCGCCGCGAGATGAGGCCCGATTCCCCTGCACTGCGTGCAGAGCAATTCCGTGTTGCACATCACACATGAAAGGAGCCTTGATTTCCTTGATGGCACTCCAGAGAAACCCCAAGAACACTGTTTCAAGGCTAGAGGGATCCTGAGGTCACTGTAGCAAGACGAAAGAGCTCCGTGGGCCACAAATCAACTCGAGATGAGAGGTTAGTCCCTGGCTTCGACTCCAGAGGAATACCACCTTACCACAAGCACCTCAAGAGGAGGCTTCTCTCAGCTCTAGGTATGTGAGAGGGACCCTGAGTTTGCGGCCTCAAGTGGAATGGACACCGCGATGCCCTGACGCGAAATAAGGCTGGATATTCCTGAAGTGACTTGAATGCAGGCTCGTCTTGCATCTCCCAAGATGAAAGGATGTCTGAATCCCCTGTGGAGACCACAGAGAAAGACCTAGTTCCCCACCTCATCGCGACCGGAGGCCTCACATCCTTTGAAAACTCCAGAGGTACGCGGAGATCAGTGGCTCCAAAGGAGACGATGCCTGACTCCTCGTGAAACTTGATAGGAGTCCCAGGATTCTTGTGGCACGTGGAAAGGGACCCTTGGTCTCCCGCCTCAGCTGGAGAGGCGTTCCAATTGCCCTGCCAAGCCTCGAGGAGAATCCCGAGTTGTCCCTCGCAACTAGGCAGGAGTCCTGACGTGGCTGAACAAACACGTGGGTGGAAAGGCCATCCCCGTCGTAACTCGAGAATATACCCCAGGTTCCCGCCGCAACTCGAGAAAAACCATGAGACTTCCCACTCGACGGGAGATGAGGCCCGATTCCCCTGTACTGCGTGCAGAGCAATTCCGTCTTGCACATCACACATGAAAGGAGCCTTGATTTCCTTGATGGCACTCCAGAGAAACCCCAAGAACACTGTTTCAAGGCTAGAGGGATCCTGAGGTCACTGTAGCAACACGAAAGAACTCTGTGGACCAAAAATCAACTCGAAAAGAGAGGTTAGTCCCTGGATTCGTCTCCAGAGGAATACCACCTTACAACAAGCACCTCAAGAGGAGGCTTCTCTCAGCTCTAGGTATGTGAGAGGGATTCTGAGTTTGCGGCCTCAAGTGGAATGGACACCGCGATGCCCTGACTCGAAATAAGGCCGGATATCCCTGCAGTGACTTCAATGCAGGCTCGTCTTGCATCTCCCAGGACGAAAGGATGTCTGAATCCCCTGTGGAAAGCACAGAGAAAGACTTAGTTCCCCTCCTCATCGCGACCGATAGCCTCACATCCTTTGAAAACTCCAGAGGTACGCGGAGATCAGTGCCTCCAAAGGAGACGATGCCTGACTCCTCGTGCAACTTGATAGGAGTCCCAGGATTCCTGTGGCACTTGGAAACGGACCCTTGGTCTCCCGCCTCAGCTGGAGAGGCGTCCCAATTGCCCTGCCAAGCCTCGAGGAGAATCCCGAGTTGTCCCTCGCAACTAGGCAGGAGTCCTGACGTCGCTGAAGAAACACGTGGGTGGAAGGGCCATCTCCGTCGTAACTCGAGAATATACCCCAGGTTCCCGCCGCAACTCGAGAAAAACCATGAGACTTCCCCCTCGATGCGAGATGAGGCCCGATTCCCCTGCACTGCGTGCAGAGCAATTCCGTGTTGCACATCACACATGAAAGGAGCCTTGATTTCCTTGATGGCACTCCAGAGAAACCCCAAGAACACTGTTTCAAGGCTAGAGGGATCCTGAGGTCACTGTAGCAACACGAAAGAGCTCCGTGGGCCAAAAATCAACTCGAGATGAGAGGTTAGTCCCTGGTTTCGACTCCTGAGGAATACCACCTTACCACAAGCACCTCAAGAGGAGGCTTCTCTCAGCTCTAGGTATGTGAGAGGGACCCTGAGTTTGCGGCCTCAAGTGGAATGGACACCACGATGCCCTGACTCGAAATAAGGCCGGATATCCCTGCAGTGACTTGAATGCAGGCTCGTCTTGCATCTCCCAAGACGAAAGGGTGTCTGAATCCCCTGTGGAGACCACAGAGAAAGACCTAGTTCCCCACCTCATCGCGACAGGAGGCCTCAAATCCTTTGAAAACTCCAGAGGTATGCGGAGATCAGTGCCTCCAAAGGAGACGATGCCTGACTCCTCGTGAAACTTGATAGGAGACCCAGGATTCCTGTGGCACGTGGAAAGGGACCCTTGGTCTCCCGCCTCAGCTGGAGAGGCGTTCCAATTGCCCTGCCAAGCCTCGAGGAGAATCCCGAGATGTCCCTCGCAACTAGGCAGGAGTCCTGACATGGCTGAACACACACGTGTGTGGAAGGGCCATCCCTGTCGTAACTCGAGAATATACCCCAGGTTCCCGCCGCAACTCGAGAAAAACCATGAGACTTCCCCCTCGCCGCGAGATGAGGCCCGATTCCTCTGCACTGCGTGCAGAGCAATTCCGTGTTGCACATCACACATGAAAGGAGCCTTGATTTCCTTGATGGCACTCCAGAGAAACCCCAAGAACACTGTTTCAAGGATAGAGGGATCCTGAGGTCACTGTAGCAACACGAAAGAACTCTGTGGACCAAAAATCAACTCGAAAAGAGAGGTTAGTCCCTGGATTCGTCTCGAGAGGAATACCACCTTACCACAAGCACCTCAAGAGGAGGCTTCTCTCAGCTCTAGGTATGTGAGAGGGACCCTGAATTTGCGGCCTCAAGTGGAATGGACACCGCGATGCCCTGACTCGAAATAAGGCCGGATATCCCTGCAGTGACTTCAATGCAGGCTCGTCTTGCATCTCCCAGGACGAAAGGATGTCTGAATCCCCTGTGGAAAGCACAGATAAAGACTTTGTTCCCCTCCTCATCGCGACCGATAGCTTCACATCCTTTGAAAACTCCAGAGGTACGCGGAGATCAGTGCCTCCAAAGGAGACGATGCCTGACTCCTCGTGAAACTTGATAGGAGTCCCAGGATTCCTGTGGCACTTGGAAAGGGACACTTGGTCTCCTGCCTCAGCTGGAGAGGCGTCCCAATTGCCCTGCCAAGCCTCGAGGAGAATCCAGAGTTGTCCCTCGCAACTAGGCAGGAGTCCTGACGTCGCTGAAGAAACACGTGGGTGGAAGGGCCATCCCCGTCGTAACTCGAGAATATACCCCAGGTTCCCGCCGCAACTCGAGAAAAACCATAAGACTTCCCCCTCGCCGCAAGATGAGGCTCGATTCCCCTGCACTGCGTGCAGAGCAATTCTGTGTTGCACATCACACATGAAAGGAGCCTTGATTTCCTTGATGGCACTCCAGAGAAACCCCAAGAACACTGTTTCAAGGCTAGAGGGATCCTGAAGTCACTGTAGCAACACGAAAGAGCTCCGTGGACCAAGAATCAACACGAGATGAGAGGTTAGTCCCTGGCTTCGACTCCTGAGGAATACCACCTTACCACAAGCACCTCAAGAGGAGGCTTCTCTCAGCTCTAGGTATGTGAGAGGGATCCTGAGTTTGCGGCCTCAAGTGAAATGGACAACGCGATGCCCTGACTTGAAATAAGGCCGGATATCCCTGCAGTGACTTGAATGCAGGCTCGTCTTGCATCTCCCAAGAAGAAAGCATGTCTGAATCCCCTGTGGAGGCCACAGAGAAACACCTAGTTCCCCACCTCATCGCGACCGAAGGCCTCACATCCTTTGAAAACTCCAGAGGTACGCGGAGATCAGTGCCTTCAACGGAGACGATGCCTGACTCCTCGTGAAACTTGATACGAGTCCCAGGATTCTTGTGGCACGTGGAAAGGGACCCTTGGTCTCCCGCCTCAGCTGGAGAGGCGTTCCAATTGCCCTGCCAAGCCTCGAGTTGAATCCCGAGTTGTCCCACGCAACTAGGCAGGAGTCCTGACGTCGCTGAAGAAACACGTAGGTGGAAGGGCCATCCCCGTCGTAACTCTAGAATATACCCCAGGTTCCCGCCGCAACTCGAGAAAAACCATGAGATTTCCCCCTCGCCGCGAGATGAGGCCCGATTCCCCTGCACTGCGTGCAGAGCAATTCCGTGTTGCACATCACACATGAAAGGAGCCTTGATTTCCTTCATGGCACTCCAGAGAAACTCCAAGAACACTGTTTCAAGGCTAGAGGGATCCTGAGGTCACTGTAGCAACACGAAAGAACTCTGTGGGCCAAAAATCAACTCGAGATGAGAGGTTAGTCCCTGGCTTCGACTCCAGAGGAATACCACCTTACCACAAGCACCTCAAGAGGAGGCTTCTCTCAGCTCTAGGTATGTGAGAGGGACCCTGAGTTTGCGGCCTCAAGTGGAATGGACACCGCGATGCCCTGACTCGAAATAAGGCCGGATATCCCTGCAGTGACTTGAATGCAGGCTCGTCTTGCATCTCCCAAGAAGAAAGGATGTCTGAATCCCCTGTGGAGACCACAGAGAAACACCTAGTTCCCCACCTCATCGCGACCGGAGGCCTCACATCCTTTGAAAACTCCAGAGGTACGCGGAGATCAGTGCCTCCAAAGGAGACGATGCCTGACTCCTCGTGAAACTTGATAGGAGTCCCAGGATTCTTGTGGCACGTGGAAAGGGACCCTTGGTCTCCCGCCTCAGCTGGAGAGGCGTTCCAATTGCCGTGCCAAGCCTTGAGGAGAATCCCGAGTTGTCCCTCGCAACTAGGCAGGAGTCCTGATGTGGCTGATCAAACACGTGGGTGGAAGGGCCATCCCCGTCGTAACTCGAGAATATACCCCAGGTTCCCATCGCAACTCGAGAAAAACCATGAGACTTCCCCCTCGATGCGAGATGAGGCCCGATTCCCCTGTACTGCGTGCAGAGCAATTCCGTCTTGCACATCACACATGAAAGGAGCCTTGATTTCCTTGATGGCACTCCAGAGAAACCACAAGAACACTGTTTCAAGGATAGAGGGATCCTGAGGTCACTGTAGCAACACGAAAGAACTCTGTGGACCAAAAATCAACTCGAAAAGAGAGGTTAGTCCCTGGATTCGTCCCCAGAGGAATACCACCTTACCACAAGCACCTCAAGAGGAGGCTTCTCTCAGCTCTAGGTATGTGAGAGGGACCCTGAGTTTGCGGCCTCAAGTGGAATGGACACCGCGATGCCCTGACTCGAAATAAGGCCGGATATCCCTGCAGTGAATTCAATGCAGGCTCGTCTTGCATCTCCCAGGACGAAAGGATGTCTGAATCCCCTGGGGAAAGCACAGAGAAAGACTTAGTTCCCCACCTCATCGCGACCGGAGGCCTCACATCCTTTGAAAACTCCAGAGGTACGCGGAGATCAGTGCCTCCAAAGGAGACGATGCCTGACTCCTCGTGAAATTGATAGGAGACCCAGGATTCCTGTGGCACGTGGAAAGGGACCCTTGGTCCCCGTCTCAGCTGGAGAGGCGTCCCAATTGCCCTGCCAAGCCTCGAGGAGAATCCAGAGTTGTCCCTCGAAACTAGGCAGGAGTCCTGACATGGCTGAACACACACGTGTGTGGAAGGGCCATCCCCGTCGGAACTCGAGAATATACCCCAGGTTCCCGCCGCAGCTCGAGAAAAACCATGAGACTTCCCCCTCGCCGCGAGATGAGGCCCGATTCCCCTGCACTGCGTGCAGAGCAATTCCGTGTTGCACATCACACATGAAAGGAGCCTTGATTTCCTTCATGGCACTCCAGAGAAACCCCAAGAACACTGTTTCAAGGCTAGAGGGATCCTGAGGTCACTGTAGCAACACGAAAGAGCTCCGTGGACCAAGAATCAACTCGAGATGAGAGGTTAGTCCCTGGCTTCGACTCCTGAGGAATACCACCTTACCACAAGCACCTCAAGAGGAGGCTTCTCTCAGCTCTAGGTATGTGAGAGGGACCCTGATTTTGCGGCCTCAAGTGGAATGGACACCGCGATGCCCTGACGCGAAATAAGGCTGGATATCCCTGCAGTGACTTGAATGCAGGCTCGTCTTGCAACTCCCAAGATGAAAGGTTGTCTGATTCCCCTGTGGAGTCCACAGAGAAAGACCTAGTTCCCCACCTCATCGCGACCGGAGGCCTCACATCCTTTGAAAACTCCAGAGGTACGCGGAGATCAGTGCCTCCAAAGGAGACGATGCCTGACTCCTCGTGAAACTTGATAGGAGTCCCAGGATTCCTGTGGCACGTGGAAAGGGACCCTTGGTCTCCCGCCTCAGCTGGAGAGGCGTCCCAATTGCCTTGCCAAGCCTAGAGGAGAATCCCGAGTTGTGTCTCGCAACTAGGCAAGAGTCCTGACGTGGCTGAACAAACACGTGTGTGGAAGGGCCATCCCCATCATAACTCGAGAATATACCCCAGGTTCCCGCCGCAACTCGAGAAAAACCATGAGACTTCCCCCTCGCCGCCAGATGAGGCCCGATTCCCCTGCACTGCGTGCAGAGCAATTCTGTGTTGCACATCACACATGAAAGGAGCCTTGATTTCCTTCATGGCACTCCAGAGAAACCCCAAGAACACTGTTTCAAGGCTAGAGGGATCCTGAGGTCACTGTAGCAACACGAAGGAGCTCCGTGGACCCAAAATCAACTCGAGATGACAGGTTAGTCCCTGGCTTCGACTCCAGAGGAATACCACCTTACCACAAGCACCTCAAGAGGAGGCTTCTCTCAGCTCTAGGTATGTGAGAGGGACCCTGAGTTTGCGGCCTCAAGTGGAATGGATACCGCGATGCCCTGACTCGAAATAAGGCCGGATATCCCTGCAGTGACTGGAATGCAGGCTCGTCTTGCATCTCCCAAGACGAAAGGGTGTCTGAATCCCCTGTGGAGACCACAGAGAAAGACCTAGTTCCCCACCTCATCGCGACCGGAGGCCTCACATCCTTTGAAAACTCCAGAGGTACGCGGAGATCAGTGCCTCCAAAGGAGACGATGCCTGACTCCTCGTGAAACTTGATAGGAGTCCCAGGATTCTTGTGGCACGTGGAAAGGGACCCTTGGTCTCCCGCCTCAGCTGGAGAGGCGTTCCAAATGCCCTGCCAAGCCTCGAGGAGAATCCCGAGTTGTCCCTCGCAACTAGGCAGGAGTCCTGACGTGGCTGAACAAACACGTGGGTGGAAGGGCCATCCCCGTCGTAACTCGAGAATATACCCCAGGTTCCCGCCGCAACTCGAGAAAAACCATGAGACTTCCCCCTCGATGCGAGATGAGGCCCGATTCCCCTGTACTGCGTGCAGAGCAATTCCGTCTTGCACATCACACATGAAAGGAGCCTTGATTTCCTTGATGGCACTCCAGAGAAACCCCAAGAACACTGTTTCAAGGATAGAGGGATCCTGAGGTCACTGTAGCAACACGAAAGACCTCTGTGGACCAAAAATCAACTCGAAAAGAGAGGTTAGTCCCTGGATTCGTCTCCAGAGGAATACCACCTTACCACAAGCACCTCAAGAGGAGGCTTCTCTCAGCTCTAGGTATGTGAGAGGGATCCTGAGTTTGCGGCCTCAAGTGGAATGGACACCGCGATGCCCTGACTCGAAATAAGGCCGGATATCCCTGCAGTGACTTCAATGCAGGCTCGTCTTGCATCTCCCAGGACGAAAGGGTGTCTGAATCCCCTGTGGAGACCACAGAGAAAGACCTAGTTCCCCACCTCATCGCGACAGGAGGCCTCAAATCCTTTGAAAACTCCAGAGGTATGCAGAGATCAGTGCCTCCAAAGGAGACGATGCCTGACTCCTCGTGAAACTTGATAGGAGACCCAGGATTCCTGTGGCACGTGGAAAGGGACCCTTGGTCTCCCGTCTCACCTGGAGAGGCGTCCCAATTGCCCTGCAAAGCCTCGAGGAGAATCCCGAGTTGTCCCTCGCAACTAGGCAGGAGTCCTGACATGGCTGAACACACACGTGTGTGGAAGGGCCATCCCCGTCGTAACTCGAGAATATACCCCAGGTTCCCGCCGCAACTCGAGAAAAACCATGAGACTTCCCCCTCGATGCGAGATGAGGCCCGATTCCCCTGTACTGCGTGCAGAGCAATTCCGTCTTGCACATCACACATGAAAGGAGCCTTGATTTCCTTGATGGCACTCCACAGAAACCCCAAGAACACTGTTTCAAGGATAGAGGGATCCTGAGGTCACTGTAGCAACACGAAAGAACTCTGTGGACCAAAAATCAACTCGAAAAGAGAGGTTAGTCCCTGGATTCGTCTCCAGAGGAATACCACCTTACCACAAGCACCACAAGAGGAGGCTTCTCTCAGCTCTAGGTATGTGAGAGGGATCCTGAGTTTGCGGCCTCAAGTGGAATGGACACCGCGATGCCCTGACTCGAAATAAGGCCGGATATCCCTGCAGTGACTTCAATGCAGGCTCGTCTTGCATCTCCCAGGACGAAAGGATGTCTGAATCCCCTGTGGAAAGCACAGAGAAAGACTTAGTTCCCCACCTCATCGCGACCGATAGCCTCACATCCTTTGAAAACTCCAGAGGTACGCGGAGATCAGTGCCTCCAAAGGAGACGATGCCTGACTCCACGTGAAACTTGATAGGAGTCCCAGGATTCCTGTGGCACTTGGAAAGGGACACTTGGTCTCCCGCCTCAGCTGGGGAGGCGTCCCAATTGCCCTGCCAAGCCTCGAGGAGAATCCAGAGTTGTCCCTCGCAACTAGGCAGGAGTCCTGACGTTGCTGAAGAAACACGTGGGTGGAAGGGCCATCCCCGTCGTAACTCGAGAATATACCCCAGGTTCCCGCCGCAACTCGAGAAAAACCATGAGACTTCCCCCTCGCCGCGAGATGAGGCCCGATTCCCCTGCACTGCGTGCAGAGCAATTCCGTCTTGCACATCACACATGAAAGGAGCCTTGATTTCCTTGATGGCACTCCAGAGAAACCCCAAGAACACTGTTTCAAGGCTAGAGGGATCCTGAGGTCACTGTAGCAACACGAAAGAGCTCCGTGGGCCAAAAATCAACTCGAGATGAGAGGTTAGTCCCTGGTTCAACTCCAGAGGAATACCACCTTACCACAAGCACCTCAAGAGGAGGCTTCTCTCAGCTCTAGGTATGTGAGAGGGACCCTGAGTTTGCGGCCTCAAGTGGAATGGACACCGCGATGCCCTGACGCGAAATAAGGCTGGATATCCCTGCAGTGACTTGAATGCAGGCTCGTCTTGCATCTCCCGAGATGAAAGGTTGTCTGATTCCCCTGTGGAGACCACAGAGAAAGACCTAGTTCCCCACCTCATCGCGACCGGAGGCCTCACATCCTTTGAAAACTCCAGAGGTACGCGGAGATCAGTGCCTCCAAAGGAGACGATGCCTGACTCCTCGTGAAACTTGATAGGAGTCCCAGGATTCCTGTGGCACTTGGAAAGGGACACTTGGTCTCCCGCCTCAGCTGGAGAGGCGTCCCAATTGCCCTGCCAAGCCTCGAGGAGAATCCCGAGTTGTGTCTCGCAACTAGGCAAGAGTCCTGACGTGGCTGAACACACACGTGGGTGGAAGGGCCATCCCCGTCGTAACTCGAGAATATACCCCAGGTTCCCACCGCAACTCGAGAAAAACCATGAGACTTCCCCCTCGCCGCGAGATGAGGCCCGATTCCCCTGCACTGCGTGCAGAACAATTCCGTCTTGCACATCACACATGAAAGGAGCCTTGATTTCCTTCATGGCACTCCAGAGAAACCCCAAGAACACTGTTTCAAGGCTAGAGGGATCCTGAGGTCACTGTAGCAACACGAAAGAACTCTGTGGGCCAAAAATCAACTCGAGATGAGAGGTTAGTCCCTGGCTTCGACTCCAGAGGAATACCACCTTACCACAAGCACCTCAAGAGGAGGCTTCTCTCAGCTCTAGGTATGTGAGAGGGACCCTGAGTTTGCGGCCTCAAGTGGAATGGACACCGCGATGCCCTGACTCGAAATAAGGCCGGATATCCCTGCAGTGACTTCAATGCAGGCTCGTCTTGCATCTCCCAAGAAGAAAGGATGTCTGAATCCCCTGTGGAGACCACAGAGAAAGACCTAGTTCCCCACCTCATCGCGACCGGAGGCCTCACATCCTTTGAAAACTCCAGAGGTACGCGGAGATCAGTGCCTCCAAAGGAGACGATGCCTGACTCCTCGTGAAACTTGATAGGAGTCCCAGGATTCTTGTGGCACGTGGAAAGGGACCCTTGGTCTCCCGCCTCAGCTGGAGAGGCGTTCCAATTGCCGTGCCAAGCCTCGAGGAGAATCCCGAGTTGTCCCTCGCAACTAGGCAGGAGTCCTGATGTGGCTGAACAAACACGTGGGTGGAAGGGCCATCCCCGTCGTAACTCGAGAATATACCCCAGGTTCCCGCCGCAACTCGAGAAAAACCATGAGACTTCCCCCTCGATGCGAGATGAGGCCCGATTCCCCTGTACTGCATGCAGAGCAATTCCGTCTTGCACATCACACATGAAAGGAGCCTTGATTTCCTTGATGGCACTCCACAGAAACCCCAAGAACACTGTTTCAAGGATAGAGGGATCCTGAGGTCACTGTAGCAACACGAAAGAACTCTGTGGACCAAAAATCAACTCGAAAAGAGAGGTTAGTCCCTGGATTCGTCTCCAGAGGAATACCACCTTACCACAAGCACCTCAAGAGGAGGCTTCTCTCAGCTCTAGGTATGTGAGAGGGACCCTGAGTTTGCGGCCTCAAGTGGAATGGACACCGCGATGCCCTGATTCGAAATAAGGCCGGATATCCCTGCAGTGAATTCAATGCAGGCTCGTCTTGCATCTCCCAGGACGAAAGGATGTCTGAATCCCCTGGGGAAAGCACAGAGAAAGACTTAGTTCCCCACCTCATCGCGACCGGAGGCCTCACATCCTTTGAAAACTCCAGAGGTACGCGGAGATCAGTGCCTCCAAAGGAGACGATGCCTGACTCCTCGTGAAAATTGATAGGAGTCCCAGGATTCCTGTGGCACGTGGAAAGGGACCCTTGGTCTCCCGTCTCAGCTGGAGAGGCGTTCCAATTGCCTTGCCAAGCCTCGAGGAGAATCCCGAGTTGTGTCTCGCAACTAGGCAAGAGTCCTGACGTGGCTGAACAAACACGTGGGTGGAAGGGCCATCCCCGACGTAACTCGAGAATATACCCCAGGTTCCCGCCGCAACTCGAGTAAAACCATGAGACTTCCCGCTCGCCTCGAGATGAGGCCCGATTCCCTTGCACTGCGTGCAGAGCAATTCTGTGTTGCACATCACACATGAAAGGAGCCTTGATTTCCTTCATGGCACTCCAGAGAAACCCCAAGAACACTGTTTCAAGGCTAGAGGGATCCTGAGGTCACTGTAGCAACACGAAAGAGCTCCGTGGACCAAGAATCAACACGAGATGAGAGGTTAGTCCCTGGCTTCGACTCCTGAGGAATACCACCTTACCACAAGCACCTCAAGAGGAGGCTTCTCTCAGCTCTAGGTATGTGAGAGGGACCCTGAGTTTGCGGCCTCAAGTGGAATGGACACCGCGATGCCCTGACGCGAAATAAGGCTGGATATCCCTGCAGTGACTTGAATGCAGGCTCGTCTTGCATCTCCCGAGATGAAAGGTTGTCTGATTCCCCTGTGGAGACCACAGAGAAAGACCTAGTTCCCCACCTCATCGCGACCGGAGGCCTCACATCCTTTGAAAACTCCAGAGGTACGCGGAGATCAGTGCCTCCAAAGGAGACGATGCCTGACTCCTCGTGAAACTTGATAGGAGTCCCAGGATTCCTGTGGCACGTGGAAAGGGACCCTTGGTCTCCCGCCTCAGCTGGAGAGGCGTCCCAATTGCCTTGCCAAGCCTAGAGGAGAATCCCGAGTTGTGTCTCGCAACTAGGCAAGAGTCCTGACGTGGCTGAACAAACACGTGTGTGGAAGGTCCATCCCCATCATAACTCGAGAATATACCCCAGGTTCCCGCCGCAACTCGAGAAAAACCATGAGACTTCCCCCTCGCCGCCAGATGAGGCCCGATTCCCCTGCACTGTGTGCAGAGCAATTCTGTGTTGCACATCACACATGAAAGGAGCCTTGATTTCCTTCATGGCACTCCAGAGAAACCCCAAGAACACTGTTTCAAGGCTAGAGGGATCCTGAGGTCACTGTAGCAACACGAAGGAGCTCCGTGGACCCAAAATCAACTCGAGATGACAGGTTAGTCCCTGGCTTCGACTCCAGAGGAATACCACCTTACCAT
The DNA here is from genome assembly GCF_910594005.1 of Cervus elaphus. NCBI lineage: Eukaryota > Metazoa > Chordata > Mammalia > Artiodactyla > Cervidae > Cervus > Cervus elaphus. The sequence goes on along the minus strand of NC_057834.1, from coordinate 5,314,389 downwards.
AAGCACCTCAAGAGGAGGCTTCTCTCAGCTCTAGGTATGTGAGAGGGACCCTGAGTTTGCGGCCTCAAGTGGAATGGATACCGCGATGCCCTGACTCGAAATAAGGCCGGATATCCCTGCAGTGACTGGAATGCAGGCTCGTCTTGCATCTCCCAAGACGAAAGGGTGTCTGAATCCCCTGTGGAGACCACAGAGAAAGTCCTAGTTCCCCACCTCATCGCGACCGGAGGCCTCACATCCTTTGAAAACTCCAGAGGTACGCGGAGATCAATGCCTCCAAAGGAGACGATGCCTGACTCCTCGTGAAACTTGATAGGAGACCCAGGATTCCTGTGGCACGTGGAAAGGGACCCTTGGTCTCCCGTCTCACCTGGAGAGGCGTCCCAATTGCCCTGCAAAGCCTCGAGGAGAATCCCGAGTTGTCCCTCGCAACTAGGCAGGAGTCCTGACATGGCTGAACACACACGTGTGTGGAAGGGCCATCCCCGTCGTAACTCGAGAATATACCCCAGGTTCCCGCCGCAACTCGAGAAAAACCATGAGACTTCCCCCTCGATGCGAGATGAGGCCCGATTCCCCTGTACTGCGTGCAGAGCAATTCCGTCTTGCACATCACACATGAAAGGAGCCTTGATTTCCTTGATGGCACTCCACAGAAACCCCAAGAACACTGTTTCAAGGATAGAGGGATCTTGAGGTCACTGTAGCAACACGAAAGAACTCTGTGGACCAAAAATCAACTCGAAAAGAGAGGTTAGTCCCTGGATTCGTCTCCAGAGGAATACCACCTTACCACAAGCACCTCAAGAGGAGGCTTCTCTCAGCTCTAGGTATGTGAGAGGGACCCTGAGTTTGCGGCCTCAAGTGGAATGGACACCGCGATGCCCTGACTCGAAATAAGGCCGGATATCCCTGCAGTGAATTCAATGCAGGCTCGTCTTGCATCTCCCAGGACGAAAGGATGTCTGAATCCCCTGGGGAAAGCACAGAGAAAGACTTAGTTCCCCACCTCATCGCGACCGGAGGCCTCACATCCTTTGAAAACTCCAGAGGTACGCGGAGATCAGTGCCTCCAAAGGAGACGATGCCTGACTCGTCCTGAAAATTGATAGGAGTCCCAGGATTCCTGTGGCACGTGGAAAGGGACCCTTGGTCTCCCGTCTCAGCTGGAGAGGCGTCCCAATTGCCTTGCCAAGCCTCGAGGAGAATCCCGAGTTGTGTCTCGCAACTAGGCAAGAGTCCTGACGTGGCTGAACAAACACGTGGGTGGAAGGGCCATCCCCGACGTAACTCGAGAATATACCCCAGGTTCCCGCCGCAACTCGAGTAAAACCATGAGACTTCCCGCTCGCCTCGAGATGAGGCCCGATTCCCTTGCACTGCGTGCAGAGCAATTCTGTGTTGCACATCACACATGAAAGGAGCCTTGATTTCCTTCATGGCACTCCAGAGAAACCCCAAGAACACTGTTTCAAGGCTAGAGGGATCCTGAGGTCACTGTAGCAACACGAAAGAGCTCCGTGGACCAAGAATCAACACGAGATGAGAGGTTAGTCCCTGGCTTCGACTCCTGAGGAATACCACCTTACCACAAGCACCTCAAGAGGAGGCTTCTCTCAGCTCTAGGTATGTGAGAGGGACCCTGAGTTTGCGGCCTCAAGTGGAATGGACACCGCGATGCCCTGACGCGAAATAAGGCTGGATATCCCTGCAGTGACTTGAATGCAGGCTCGTCTTGCATCTCCCGAGATGAAAGGTTGTCTGATTCCCCTGTGGAGACCACAGAGAAAGACCTAGTTCCCCACCTCATCGCGACCGGAGGCCTCACATCCTTTGAAAACTCCAGAGGTACGCGGAGATCAGTGCCTCCAAAGGAGACGATGCCTGACTCCTCGTGAAACTTGATAGGAGTCCCAGGATTCCTGTGGCACTTGGAAAGGGACACTTGGTCTCCCGCCTCAGCTGGAGAGGCGTCCCAATTGCCCTGCCAAGCCTCGAGGAGAATCCCGAGTTGTGTCTCGCAACTAGGCAAGAGTCCTGACGTGGCTGAACACACACGTGGGTGGAAGGGCCATCCCCGTCGTAACTCGAGAATATACCCCAGGTTCCCACCGCAACTCGAGAAAAACCATGAGACTTCCCCCTCGCCGCGAGATGAGGCCCGATTCCCCTGCACTGCGTGCAGAACAATTCCGTCTTGCACATCACACATGAAAGGAGCCTTGATTTCCTTCATGGCACTCCAGAGAAACCCGAAGAACACTGTTTCAAGGCTAGAGGGATCCTGAGGTCACTGTAGCAACACGAAAGAACTCTGTGGGCCAAAAATCAACTCGAGATGAGAGGTTAGTCCCTGGCTTCGACTCCAGAGGAATACCACCTTACCACAAGCACCTCAAGAGGAGGCTTCTCTCAGCTCTAGGTATGTGAGAGGGACCCTGAGTTTGCGGCCTCAAGTGGAATGGACACCGCGATGCCCTGACTCGAAATAAGGCCGGATATCCCTGCAGTGACTTGAATGCAGGCTCGTCTTGCATCTCCCAAGAAGAAAGGATGTCTGAATCCCCTGTGGAGACCACAGAGAAAGACCTAGTTCCCCACCTCATCGCGACCGGAGGCCTCACATCCTTTGAAAACTCCAGAGGTACGCGGAGATCAGTGCCTCCAAAGGAGACGATGCCTGACTCCTCGTGAAACTTGATAGGAGTCCCAGGATTCTTGTGGCACGTGGAAAGGGACCCTTGGTCTCCCGCCTCAGCTGGAGAGGCGTTCCAATTGCCGTGCCAAGCCTCGAGGAGAATCCCGAGTTGTCCCTCGCAACTAGGCAGGAGTCCTGATGTGGCTGAACAAACACGTGGGTGGAAGGGCCATCCCCGTCGTAACTCGAGAATATACCCCAGGTTCCCGCCGCAACTCGAGAAAAACCATGAGACTTCCCCCTCGATGCGAGATGAGGCCCGATTCCCCTGTACTGCGTGCAGAGCAATTCCGTCTTGCACATCACACATGAAAGGAGCCTTGATTTCCTTGATGGCACTCCACAGAAACCCCAAGAACACTGTTTCAAGGATAGAGGGATCCTGAGGTCACTGTAGCAACACGAAAGAACTCTGTGGACCAAAAATCAACTCGAAAAGAGAGGTTAGTCCCTGGATTCGTCTCCAGAGGAATACCACCTTACCACAAGCACCTCAAGAGGAGGCTTCTCTCAGCTCTAGGTATGTGAGAGGGACCCTGAGTTTGCGGCCTCAAGTGGAATGGACACGGCGATGCCCTGACTCGAAATAAGGCCGGATATCCCTGCAGTGACTTCAATGCAGGCTCGTCTTGCATCTCCCAGGACGAAAGGATGTCTGAATCCCCTGGGGAAAGCACAGAGAAAGACTTAGTTCCCCACCTCATCGCGACCGGAGGCCTCACATCCTTTGAAAACTCCAGAGGTACGCGGAGATCAGTGCCTCCAAAGGAGACGATGCCTGACTCCTCGTGAAACTTGATAGGAGTCCCAGGATTCCTGTGGCACGTGGAAAGGGACCCTTGGTCTCCCGTCTCAGCTGGAGAGGCGTCCCAATTGCCTTGCCAAGCCTAGAGGAGAATCCCGAGTTGTGTCTCGCAACTAGGCAAGAGTCCTGACGTGGCTGAACAAACACGTGGGTGGAAGGGCCATCCCCGACGTAACTCGAGAATATACCCCAGGTTCCCGCCGCAACTCGAGTAAAACCATGAGACTTCCCGCTCGCCGCGAGATGAGGCCCGATTCCCCTGCACTGCGTGCAGAGCAATTCTGTGTTGCACATCACACATGAAAGGAGCCTTGATTTCCTTCATGGCACTCCAGAGAAACCCCAAGAACACGGTTTCAAGGCTAGAGGGATCCTGAGGTCACTGTAGCAACACGAAAGAACTCCGTGGACCAAAAATCAACTCGAGATGAGAGGTTAGTCCCTGGCTTCGACTCCAGAGGAATACCACCTTACCACAAGCACCTCAAGAGGAGGCTTCTCTCAGCTCTAGGTATGTGAGAGGGACCCTGAGTTTGCGGCCTCAAGTGGAATGGACACCGCGATGCCCTGACTCGAAATAAGGCCGGATATCCCTGCAGTGACTGGAATGCAGGCTCGTCTTGCATCTCCCAAGACGAAAGGGTGTCTCAATCCCCTGTGGAGACCACAGAGAAAGAACTAGTTCCCCACCTCATCGCGACAGGAGGCCTCAAATACTTTGAAAACTCCAGAGGTATGCGGAGATCAGTGCCTCCAAAGGAGACGATGCCTGACTCCTCGTGAAACTTGATAGGAGACCCAGGATTGCTGTGGCACGTGGAAAGGGACCCTTGGTCTCCCGTCTCAGCTGGAGAGGCGTCCCAATTGCCCTGCAAAGCCTCGAGGAGAATCCCGAGTTGTCCCTAGCAACTAGGCAATAGTCCTGACGTCGCTGAACACACACGTGTGTGGAAGGGCCATCCCCGTCGTAACTCGAGAATATACCCCAGGTTCCCGCCGCAACTCGAGAAAAACCATGAGACTTCCCCCTCGCTGCGAGATGAGGCCCGATTCCCCTGCACTGCATGCAGAGCAATTCCATGTTGCACATCACACATGAAAGGAGACTTGATTTCCTTGATGGCACTCCAGAGAAACCCCAAGAACACTGTTTCAAGGCTAGAGGGATCCTGAGGTCACTGTAGCAACACGAAAGATCTCCGTGGGCCAAAAATCAACTCGAGATGAGAGGTTAGTCCCTGGCTTCGACTCCAGAGGAATACCACCTTACCACAAGCACCTCAAGAGGAGGCTTCTCTCAGCTCTAGGTATGTGAGAGGGACCCTGAGTTTGCGGCCTCAAGTGGAATGGACACCGCGATGCCCTGACGCGAAATAAGGCTGGATATCCCTGCAGTGACTTGAATGCAGGCTCGTCTTGCATCTCCCAAGAAGAAAGGATGTCTGAATCCCCTGTGGAGACCACAGAGAAAGACCTAGTTCCCCACCTCATCGCGACCGGAGGCCTCACATCCTTTGAAAACTCCAGAGGTACGCGGAGATCAGTGCCTCCAAAGGAGACGATGCCTGACTCCTCGTGAAACTTGATAGGAGTCCCAGGATTCCTGTGGCACGTGGAAAGGGACCCTTGGTCTCCCGCCTCAGCTGGAGAGGCGTCCCAATTGCCTTGAAAAGCCTCGAGGAGAATCCCGAGTTTTGTCTCACAACTAGGCAAGAGTCCTGACGTGGCTGAACAAACACGTGTGTGGAAGGGCCATCTCCGTCGTAACTCGAGAATATACCCCAGGTTCCCGCCGCAACTCGAGAAAAACCATGAGACTTCCCCCTCGCCGCGAGATGAGGCCCGATTCCCCTGCACTGCGTGCAGAGCAATTCTGTGTTGCACATCACACATGAAAGGAGCCTTGATTTCCTTCATGGCACTCCAGAGAAACCCCAAGAACACTGTTTCAAGGATAGAGGGATCCTGAGGTCACTGTAGCAACACGAAAGAGCTCCGTGGACCAAAAATCAACTCGAGATGAGAGGTTAGTCCCTGGCTTCGACTCCAGAGGAATACCACCTTACCACAAGCACCTCAAGAGGAGGCTTCTCTCAGCTCTAGGTATGTGAGAGGGACCCTGAGTTTGCGGCCTCAAGTGGAATGGACATCGCGATGCCCTGACTCGAAATAAGGCCGGATATCCCTGCAGTGACTTGAATGCAGGATCGTCTTGCATCTCCCAAGACGAAAGGGTGTCGGAATCCCCTGTGGAGACCACAGAGAAAGACCTAGTTCCCCACCTCATCGCGACAGGAGGCCTCAAATCCTTTGAAAACTCCAGAGGTATGCGGAGATCAGTGTCTCCAAAGGAGACGATGCCTGACTCCTCGTGAAACTTGATAGGAAACCCAGGATTCCTGTGGCACGTGGAAAGGGACCCTTGGTCTCCCGTCTCAGCTGGAGAGGCGTCCCAATTGCTCTGCAAAGCCTCGAGGAGAATCCCGAGTTGTCCCTCGCAACTAGGCAGGAGTCCTGACATGGCTGAACACACACGTGGGTGGAAGGGCCATCCCCGTCGTAACTCGAGAATATACCCCAGGTTCCCGCCGCAACTCGAGAAAAACCATGAGACTTCCCCCTCGCCGCGAGATGAGGCCCGATTCCCCTGCACTTCGTGCAGAGCAATTCCGTGTTGCACATCACACATGAAAGGAGCCTTGATTTCCTTCACGGCACTCCAGAGAAACCCCAAGAACACTGTTTCAAGGCTAGAGGGATCCTGAGGTCACTGTAGCAACACGAAAGAGCTCCGTGGACCAAGAATCAACACGAGATGAGAGGTTAGTCCCTGGCTTCGACTCCTGAGGAATACCACCTTACCACAAGCACCTCAAGAGGAGGCTTCTCTCAGCTCTAGGTATGTGAGAGGGATCCTGAGTTTGCGTCCTCAAGTGGAATGGACACCGCGATGCCCTGACTCGAAATAAGGCCAGATATCCCTGCAGTGACTTGAATGCAGGCTCGTCTTGCATCTCCCAAGAAGAAAGGATGTCTGAATCCCCTGTGGAGACCACAGAGAAAGACCTAGTTCCCCACCTCATCGCGACCGGAGGCCTCACATCCTTTGAAAACTCCAGAGGTACGCGGAGATCAGTGCCTCCAAAGGAGACGATGCCTGACTCCTCGTGAAACTTGATAGGAGTCCCAGGATTCTTGTGGCACGTGGAAAGGGACCCTTGGTCTCCCGCCTCAGCTGGAGAGGCGTTCCAATTGCCCTGCCAAGCCTCGAGGAGAATCCCGAGTTGTCCCTCGCAACTAGGCAGGAGTCCTGACGTGGCTGAACAAACACGTGGGTGGAAGGGCCATCCAAGTCGTAACTCGAGAATATACCCCAGGTTCCTGCCGCAACTCGAGAAAAACCATGAGACTTCCCCCTCATCGCGAGATGAGGCCCGATTCCCCTGCACTGCGTGCAGAGCAATTCCGTGTTGCACATCACACATGAAAGGAGCCTTGATTTCCTTGATGGCACTCCAGAGAAACCCCAAGAACACGGTTTCAAGGCTAGAGGGATCCTGAGGTCACTGTAGCAACACGAAAGAGCTCCGTGGACCAAGAATCAACATGAGATGAGAGGTTAGTCCCTGGCTTCGACTCCTGAGGAATACCACCTTACCACAAGCACCTCAAGAGGAGGCTTCTCTCAGCTCTAGGTATGTGAGAGGGTTCCTGAGTTTGCGGCCTCAAGTGGAATGGACACCGCAATGCCCTGACTCGAAATAAGGCCGGATATCCCTGCAGTGACTGGAATGCAGGGTCGTCTTGCATCTCCCAAGAAGAAAGGATGTCTGAATCCCCTGTGGAGACCACAGAGAAAGACCTAGTTCCCCACCTCATCGCGACCGGAGGCCTCACATCCTTTGAAAACTCCAGAGGTAAGCGGAGATCAGTGCCTCCAAAGGAGACGATTCCTGACTCCTCGTGAAACTTGATAGGAGTCCCAGGATTCTTGTGGCACGTGGAAAGGGACCCTTGGTCTCCCACCTCAGCTGGAGAGGCGTTCCAATTGCCCTGCCAAGCCTCGAGGAGAATCCCGAGTTGTGTCTCACAACTAGGCAGGAGTCCTTACGTGGCTGAACAAACACGTGGGTGGAAGGGCCATCCCCGTCGTAACTCGAGAATATACCCCAGGTTCCCGCCGCAACTCGAGAAAAACCATGAGACTTCCCCCTCGCCGCGAGATGAGGCCCGATTCCCCTGTACTGCGTGCAGAGCAATTCCGTCTTGCACATCACACATGAAAGGAGCCTTGATTTCCTTGATGGCACTCCAGAGAAACCCCAAGAACACTGTTTCAAGGATAGAGGGATCCTGAGGTCACTGTAGCAACACGAAAGAACTCTGTGGACCAAAAATCAACTCGAAAAGAGAGGTTAGTCCCTGGATTCGTCTCCAGAGGAATACCACCTTACCACAAGCACCTCAAGAGGAGGCTTCTCTCAGCTCTAGGTATGTGAGAGGGACCCTGAGTTTGCGGCCTCAAGTGGAATGGACACCGCGATGCCCTGACTCGAAATAAGGCCGGATATCCCTGCAGTGACTTCAATGCAGGCTCGTCTTGCATCTCCCAGGACGAGAGAATGTCTGAATCCCCTGTGGAAAGCACAGAGAAAGACCTAGTTCCCCACCTCATCGCGACCGATGGCCTCACATCCTTTGAAAACTCCAGAGGTATGCGGAGATCAGTGCCTCCAAAGGAGACGATGCCTGACTCCTCGTGAAACTTGATAGGAGTCCCAGGATTCTTGTGGCACTTGGAAAGGGACACTTGGTCTCCCGCCTCAGCTGGAGAGGCGTCCCAATTGCCCTGCCAAGCCTCGAGGAGAATCCAGAGTTGTCCCTCGCAACTAGGCAGGAGTCCTGACGTCGCTGAAGAAACACGTGGGTGGAAGGGCCATCCCCGTCGTAACTCGAGAATATACCCCAGGTTCCCGCCGCAACTCGAGAAAAACCATGAGACTTCCCCCTCGCTGCGAGATGAGGCCCGATTCCCCTGCACTGCATGCTAAGCAATTCCGTGTTGCACATCACACATGAAAGGAGACTTGATTTCCTTGATGGCACTCCAGAGAAACCCCAAGAACACTGTTTCAAGGCTAGAGGGATCCTGAGGTCACTGTAGCAACACGAAAGATCTCCGTGGGCCAAAAATCAACTCGAGATGAGAGGTTAGTCCCTGGCTTCGACTCCAGAGGAATACCACCTTACCACAAGCACCTCAAGAGGAGGCTTCTCTCAGCTCTAGGTATGTGAGAGGGACCCTGAGTTTGCGGCCTCAAGTGGAATGGACACCGCGATGCCCTGACGCGAAATAAGGCTGGATATCCCTGCAGTGACTTGAATGCAGGCTCGTCTTGCATCTCCCAAGAAGAAAGGATGTCTGAATCCCCTGTGGAGACCACAGAGAAAGACCTAGTTCCCCACCTCATCGCGACCGGAGGCCTCACATCCTTTGAAAACTCCAGAGGTACGCGGAGATCAGTGCCTCCAAAGGAGACGATGCCTGACTCCTCGTGAAACTTGATAGGAGTCCCAGGATTCCTGTGGCACGTGGAAAGGGACCCTTGGTCTCCCGCCTCAGCTGGAGAGGCGTCCCAATTGCCTTGCCAAGCCTCGAGGAGAATCCCGAGTTTTGTCTCACAACTAGGCAAGAGTCCTGACGTGGCTGAACAAACACGTGTGTGGAAGGGCCATCTCCGTCGTAACTCGAGAATATACCCCAGGTTCCCGCCGCAACTCGAGAAAAACCATGAGACTTCCCCCTCGCCGCGAGATGAGGCCCGATTCCCCTGCACTGCGTGCAGAGCAATTCTGTGTTGCACATCACACATGAAAGGAGCCTTGATTTCCTTCATGGCACTCCAGAGAAACCCCAAGAACACTGTTTCAAGGCTAGAGGGATCCTGAGGTCACTGTAGCAACACGAAAGAGCTCCGTGGACCAAAAATCAACTCGAGATGAGAGGTTAGTCCCTGGCTTCGATTCCAGAGGAATACCACCTTACCACAAGCACCTCAAGAGGAGGCTTCTCTCAGCTCTAGGTATGTGAGAGGGACCCTGAGTTTGCGGCCTCAAGTGGAATGGACATCGCGATGCCCTGACTCGAAATAAGGCGGGATATCCCTGCAGTGAATTGAATGCAGGATCGTCTTGCATCTCCCAAGACGAAAGGGTGTCGGAATCCCCTGTGGAGACCACAGAGAAAGACCTAGTTCCCCACCTCATCGCGACAGGAGGCCTCAAATCCTTTGAAAACTCCAGAGGTACGCGGAGATCAGTGTCTCCAAAGGAGACGATGCCTGACTCCTCGTGAAACTTGATAGGAGACCCAGGATTCCTGTGGCACGTGGAAAGGGACCCTTGGTCTCCCGTCTCAGCTGGAGAGGCGTCCCAATTGCTCTGTAAAGCCTCGAGGAGAATCCCGAGTTGTCCCTCGCAACTAGGCAGGAGTCCTGACATGGCTGAATACACACGTGGGTGGAAGGGCCATCCCCGTCGTAACTCGAGAATATACCCCAGGTTCCCGCCGCAACTCGAGAAAAACCATGAGACTTCCCCCTCGCCGAGAGATGAGGCCCGATTCCCCTGCACTGCGTGCAGAGCAATTCCGTGTTGCACATCACACATGAAAGGAGCCTTGATTTCCTTCACGGCACTCCAGAGAAACCCCAAGAACACTGTTTCAAGGCTAGAGGGATCCTGAGGTCACTGTAGCAACACGAAAGAGCTCCGTGGACCAAGAATCAACACGAGATGAGAGGTTAGTCCCTGGCTTCGACTCCTGAGGAATACCACCTTACCACAAGCACCTCAAGAGGAGGCTTCTCTCAGCTCTAGGTATGTGAGAGGGATCCTGAGTTTGCGTCCTCAAGTGGAATGGACACCGCGATGCCCTGACTCGAAATAAGGCCAGATATCCCTGCAGTGACTTGAATGCAGGCTTGTCTTGCATCTCCCAAGAAGAAAGGATGTCTGAATCCCCTGTGGAGACCACAGAGAAAGACCTAGTTCCCCACCTCATCGCGACCGGAGGCCTCACATCCTTTGAAAACTCCAGAGGTACGCGGAGATCAGTGCCTCCAAAGGAGACGATGCCTGACTCCTCGTGAAACTTGATAGGAGTCCCAGGATTCTTGTGGCACGTGGAAAGGGACCCTTGGTCTCCTGCCTCAGCTGGAGAGGCGTTCCAATTGCCCTGCCAAGCCTCGAGGAGAATCCCGAGTTGTCCCTCGCAACTAGGCAGGAGTCCTGACGTCGCTGAAGAAACACGTGGGTGGAAGGGCCATCCCCGTCGTAACTCGAGAATATACCCCAGGTTCCCGCCGCAACTCGAGAAAAACCATGAGACTTCCCCCTCGCTGCGAGATGAGGCCCGATTCCCCAGCACTGCGTGCAGAGCAATTCCGTGTTGCACATCACACATGAAAGGAGACTTGATTTCCTTGATGGCACTCCAGAGAAACCCCAAGAACACTGTTTCAAGGCTAGAGGGATCCTGAGGTCACTGTAGCAACACGAAAGATCACCGTGGGCCAAAAATCAACTCGAGATGAGAGGTTAGTCCCTGGCTTCGACTCCAGAGGAATACCACCTTACCACAAGCACCTCAAGAGGAGGCTTCTCTCAGCTCTAGGTATGTGAGAGGGACCCTGAGTTTGCGGCCTCAAGTGGAATGGACACCGCGATGCCCTGACGCGAAATAAGGCTGGATATCCCTGCAGTGACTTGAATGCAGGCTCGTCTTGCATCTCCCAAGAAGAAAGGATGTCTGAATCCCCTGTGGAGACCACAGAGAAAGACCTAGTTCCCCACCTCATCGCGACCGGAGGCCTCACATCCTTTGAAAACTCCAGAGGTACGCGGAGATCAGTGCCTCCAAAGGAGACGATGCCTGACTCCTCGTGAAACTTGATAGGAGTCCCAGGATTCCTGTGGCACGTGGAAAGGGACCCTTGGTCTCCCGCCTCAGCTGGAGAGGCGTCCCAATTGCCTTGCCAAGCCTCGAGGAGAATCCCGAGTTTTGTCTCACAACTAGGCAAGAGTCCTGACGTGGCTGAACAAACACGTGTGTGGAAGGGCCATCTCCGTCGTAACTCGAGAATATACCCCAGGTTCCCGCCGCAACTCGAGAAAAACCATGAGACTTCCCCCTCGCCGCGAGATGAGGCCCGATTCCCCTGCACTGCGTGCAGAGCAATTCTGTGTTGCACATCACACATGAAAGGAGCCTTGATTTCCTTCATGGCACTCCAGAGAAACCCCAAGAACACTGTTTCAAGGCTAGAGGGATCCTGAGGTCACTGTAGCAACACGAAAGAGCTCCGTGGACCAAAAATCAACTCGAGATGAGAGGTTAGTCCCTGGCTTCGACTCCAGAGGAATACCACCTTACCACAAGCACCTCAAGAGGAGGCTTCTCTCAGCTCTAGGTATGTGAGAGGGACCCTGAGTTTGCGGCCTCAAGTGGAATGGACATCGCGATGCCCTGACTCGAAATAAGGCGGGATATCCCTGCAGTGACTTGAATGCAGGATCGTCTTGCATCTCCCAAGACGAAAGGGTGTCGGAATCCCCTGTGGAGACCACAGAGAAAGACCTAGTTCCCCACCTCATCGCGACAGGAGGCCTCAAATCCTTTGAAAACTCCAGAGGTATGCGGAGATCAGTGTCTCCAAAGGAGACGATGCCTGACTCCTCGTGAAACTTGATAGGAGACCCAGGATTCCTGTGGCACGTGGAAAGGGACCCTTGGTCTCCCGTCTCAGCTGGAGAGGCGTCCCAATTGCTCTGCAAAGCCTCGAGGAGAATCCCGAGTTGTCCCTCGCAACTAGGCAGGAGTCCTGACATGGCTGAACACACACGTGGGTGGAAGGGCCATCCCCGTCGTAACTCGAGAATATACCCCAGGTTCCCGCCGCAACTCGAGAAAAACCATGAGACTTCCCCCTCGCCGAGAGATGAGGCCCGATTCCCCTGCACTGCGTGCAGAGCAATTCCGTGTTGCACATCACACATGAAAGGAGCCTTGATTTCCTTCACGGCACTCCAGAGAAACCCCAAGAACACTGTTTCAAGGCTAGAGGGATCCTGAGGTCACTGTAGCAACACGAAAGAGCTCCGTGGACCAAGAATCAACACGAGATGAGAGGTTAGTCCCTGGCTTCGACTCCTGAGGAATACCACCTTACCACAAGCACCTCAAGAGGAGGCTTCTCTCAGCTCTAGGTATGTGAGAGGGATCCTGAGTTTGCGTCCTCAAGTGGAATGGACACCACGATGCCCTGACTCGAAATAAGGCCAGATATCCCTGCAGTGACTTGAATGCAGGCTCGTCTTGCATCTCCCAAGAAGAAACGATGTCTGAATCCCCTGTGGAGACCACAGAGAAAGACCTAGTTCCCCACCTCATCGCGACCGGAGGCCTCACATCCTTTGAAAACCCCAGAGGTACGCGGAGATCAGTGCCTCCAAAGGAGACGATGCCTGACTCCTCGTGAAACTTGATAGGAGTCCCAGGATTCTTGTGGCACGTGGAAAGGGACCCTTGGTCTCCTGCCTCAGCTGGAGATGCGTTCCAATTGCCCTGCCAAGCCTCGAGGAGAATCCCGAGTTGTCCCTCGCAACTAGGCAGGAGTCCTGACGTGGCTGAACAAACACGTGGGTGGAAGGGCCATCCCCGTCGTAACTCGAGAATATACCCCAGGTTCCTGCCGCAACTCGAGAAAAACCATGAGACTTCCCCCTCGTCGCGAGATGAGGCCCGATTCCCCTGCACTGCGTGCAGAGCAATTCCGTGTTGCACATCACACATGAAAGGAGCCTTGATTTCCTTGATGGCACTCCAGAGAAACCCCAAGAACACGGTTTCAAGGCTAGAGGGATCCTGAGGTCACTGTAGCAACACGAAAGAGCTCCGTGGACCAAGAATCAACATGAGATGAGAGGTTAGTCCCTGGCTTCGACTCCTGAGGAATACCACCTTACCACAAGCACCTCAAGAGGAGGCTTCTCTCAGCTCTAGGTATGTGAGAGGGTTCCTGAGTTTGCGGCCTCAAGTGGAATGGACACCGCAATGCCCTGACTCGAAATAAGGCTGGATATCCCTGCAGTGACTGGAATGCAGGGTCGTCTTGCATCTCCCAAGAAGAAAGGATGTCTGAATCCCCTGTGGAGACCACAGAGAAAGACCTAGTTCCCCACCTCATCGCGACCGGAGGCCTCACATCCTTTGAAAACTCCAGAGGTAAGCGGAGATCAGTGCCTCCAAAGGAGACGATGCCTGACTCCTCGTGAAACTTGATAGGAGTCCCAGGATTCTTGTGGCACGTGGAAAGGGACCCTTGGTCTCCCGCCTCAGCTGGAGAGGCGTTCCAATTGCCCTGCCAAGGCTCGAGGAGAATCCCGAGTTGTGTCTCACAACTAGGCAGGAGTTCTGACGTGGCTGAACAAACACGTCGGTGGAAGGCCCATCCCCGTCGTAACTCGAGAATATACCCCAGGTTCCCGCCGCAACTCGAGAAAAACCATGAGACTTCCCCCTCGCCGCGAGATGAGGCCCGATTCCCCTGTACTGCGTGCAGAGCAATTCCGTCTTGCACATCACACATGAAAGGAGCCTTGATTTCCTTGATGGCACTCCAGAGAAACCCCAAGAACACTTTTTCAAGGATAGAGGGATCCTGAGGTCACTGTAGCAACACGAAAGAACTCTGTGGACCAAAAATCAACTCGAAAAGAGAGGTTAGTCCCTGGATTCGTCTCCAGAGGAATACCACCTTACCACAAGCACCTCAAGAGGAGGCTTCTCTCAGCTCTAGGTATGTGAGAGGGACCCTGAGTTTGCGGCCTCAAGTGGAATGGACACCGCGATGCCCTGACTCGAAATAAGGCCGGATATCCCTGCAGTGACTTCAATGCAGGCTCGTCTTGCATCTCCCAGGATGAAAGGATGTCTGAATCCCCTGTGGAAAGCACAGAGAAAGACTTAGTTCCCCACCTCATCGCGACCAATAGCCTCACATCCTTTGAAAACTCCAGAGGTATGCCTAGATCAGTGCCTCCAAAGGAGACGATGCCTGACTCCTCGTGAAACTTGATAGGAGTCCCAGGATTCCTGTGGCACTTGGAAAGGGACACTTGGTCTCCCGTCTCAGCTGGAGAGGCGTCCCAATTGCCCTGCCAAGCCTCGAGGAGAATCCAGAGTTGTCCCTAGCAACTAGGCAGGAGTCCTGACATGGCTGAACACACACGTGTGTGGAAGGGCCATCCCCGTCGTAACTCGAGAATATACCCCAGGTTCCCGCCGCAACTCGAGAAAAACCATGAGACTTCCCCCTCGCCGCGAGATGAGGCCCGATTCCCCTGTACTGCGTGCAGAGCAATTCCGTCTTGCACATCACACATGAAAGGAGCCTTGATTTCCTTGATGGCACTCCAGAGAAACACCAAGAACACTGTTTCAATGCTACAGGGATCCTGAGGTCACTGTAGCAACACGAAAGAGCTCCGTGGACCAAAAATCAACTCGAGATGAGAGGTTAGTCCCTGGCTTCGACTCCTGAGGAATACCACCTTACCACAAGCACCACAAGAGGAGGCTTCTCTCAGCTCTAGGTATGTGAGAGGGACCCTGAGTTTGCGGCCTCAAGTGGAATGGACACCGCGATGCCCTGACTCGAAATAAGGCCGGATATCCCTGCAGTGACTGGAATGCAGGCTCGTCTTGCATCTCACAAGACGAAACGGTGTCTGAATCCCCTGTGGAGACCACAGAGAAAGACCTAGTTCCCAACCTCATCGCGACAGGAGGCCTCAAATCCTTTGAGAACTCCAGAGGTATGCGGAGATCAGTGTCTCCGAAGGAGACGATGCCTGATTCCTCGTGAAACTTGATAGGAGACCCAGGATTCCTGTGGCACGTGGAAAGGGACCCTTGGTCTCCCGTCTCAGCTGGAGAGGCGTCCCAATTGCCCTGCAAAGCCTCGAGGAGAATCCCGAGTTGTCCCTCGCAACTAGCAGGAGTCCTGACATGGCTGAACACACACGTGGGTGGAAGGGCCATCCCCGTCCTAACTCGAGAATATACCCCAGGTTCCCGCCGCAACTCGAGAAAAACCATGAGACTTCCCCCTCGCCGCGAGATGAGGCCCAATTCCCCTGCACTGCGTGCAGAGCAATTCCGTGTTGCACATCACACATGAAAGGAGCCTTGATTTCCTTCACGGCACTCCAGAGAAACCCCAAGAACACTGTTTCAAGGATAGAGGGATCCTGAGGTCACTGTAGCAACACGAAAGAACTCTGTGGACCAAAAATCAACTCGAAAAGAGAGGTTAGTCCCTGGATTCGTCTCCAGAGGAATACCACCTTACCACAAGCACCTCAAGAGGAGGCTTCTCTCAGCTCTAGGTATGTGAGAGGGATCCTGAGTTTGCGGCCTCAAGTGGAATGGACACCGCGATGCCCTGACTCGAAATAAGGCCGGATATCCCTGCAGTGACTTCAATGCAGGCTCGTCTTGCATCTCCCAGGACGAAAGGATGTCTGAATCCCCTGTGGAAAGCACAGAGAAAGACTTAGTTCCCCACCTCATCGCGACCGATAGCCTCACATCCTTTGAAAACTCCAGAAGTACGCGGAGATCAGTGCTTCTAAAGGAGACGATGCCTCACTCCTCGTGAAACTTGATAGGAGTCCCAGGATTCCTGTGGCACTTGGAAAGGGACACTTGGTCTCCCGCCTCAGCTGGAGAGGCGTCCCAATTGCCCTGCCAAGCCTCGAGGAGAATCCAGAGTTGTCCCTCGCAACTAGGCAGGAGTCCTGACGTTGCTGAAGAAACACGTGGGTGGAAGGGCCATCCCCGTCGTAACTCGAGAATATACCCCAGGTTCCCGCCGCAACTCGAGAAAAACCATGAGACTTCCCCCTCGCCGCGAGATGAGGCCCGATTCCCCTGCACTGCGTGCAGAGCAATTCCGTCTTGCACATCACACATGAAAGGAGCCTTGATTTCCTTCATGGCACTCCAGAGAAACCCCAAGAACACTGTTTCAAGGCTAGAGGGATCCTGAGGCCACTGTAGCAACACGAAAGAGCTCCGTGGGCCAAAAATCAACTCGAGATGAGAGGTTAGTCCCTGGCTTCAACTCCAGAGGAATACCACCTTACCACAAGCACCTCAAGAGGAGGTTTCTCTCAGCTCTAGGTATGTGAGAGGGACCCTGAGTTTGCGGCCTCAAGTGGAATGGACACCGCGATGCCCTGACGCGAAATAATGCTGGATATCCCTGCAGTGACTTGAATGCAGGCTCGTCTTGCATCTCCCGATATGAAAGGATGTCTGAATCCCCTGTGGAGACCACAGAGAAAGACCTAGTTCCCCACCTCATCGCGACCGGAGGCCTCACATCCTTTGAAAACTCCACAGGTACGCGGAGATCAGTGCCTCCAAAGGAGACGATGCCTGACTCCTCGTGAAACTTGATAGGAGTCCCAGGATTCCTGTGGCACGTGGAAAGGGACCCTTGGTCTCCCGCCTCAGCTGGAGAGGCGTCCCAATTGCCTTGCCAAGCCTCGAGGAGAATCCCGAGTTGTGTCTCGCAACTAGGCAAGAGTCCTGACGTGGCTGAACAAACACGTGGGTGGAAGGGCCATCCCCGTCGTAACTCGAGAATATACCCCAGGTTCCCGCTGCAACTCGAGCAAAACCATGAGACTTCCCCCTCGCCGCGAGATGAGGCCCGATTCCCCTGCACTGCATGCAGAGCAATTCTGTGTTGCACATCACACATGAAAGGAGCCTTGATTTCCTTCATGTCACTCCAGAGAAACCCCAAGAACACTGTTACAAGGCTAGAGGGATCCTGAGGTCACTGTAGCAACACGAAAGAGCTCCGTGAACCAAAAATCAACTCGAGATGAGAGGTTAGTCCCTGGCTTCGACTCCACAGGAATACCACCTTACCACAAGCACCTCAAGAGGAGGCTTCTCTCAGCTCTAGGTATGTGAGAGGGACCCTGAGTTTGCGGCCTCAAGTGGAATGGACACCGCGATGCCCTGACTCGAAATAAGGCCGGATATTCCTGCAGTGACTTCAATGCAGGCTCGTCTTGCATCTCCCAGGACGAAAGGATGTCTGAATCCCCTGTGGATAGCACAGAGAAAGACTTAGTTCCCCACCTCATCGCGACCGATAGCCTCACATCCTTTGAAAACTCCAGAGGTACGCGGAGATCAGTGCCTCCAAAGGAGACGATGCCTGACTCCTCGTGAAACTTGATAGGAGTCCCAGGATTCCTGTGGCACTTGGAAAGGGACACTTGGTCTCCCGCCTCAGCTGGAGAGGCGTCTCAATTGCCCTGCCAAGCCTCGAGGAGAATCCCGAGTTGTCCCTCGCAACTATGCAGGAGTCCTGACGTCGCTGAAGAAACACGTGGGTGGAAGGGCCATCCCCGTCGTAACTCGAGAATATACACCAGGTTCCCGCCGCAACTCGAGAAAAACCATGAGACTTCCCCCTCGCCGCGAGATGAGGCCCGATTCCCCTGCACTGCATGCAGAGCAATTCCGTGTTGCACATCACACATGAAAGGAGCCTTGATTTCCTTGATGGCACTCCAGAGAAACCCCAAGAACACTGTTTCAAGGCTAGAGGGATCCTGAGGTCACTGTAGCAACACGAAAGAGCTCCGTGGGCCAAAAATCAACTCGAGATGAGAGGTTAGTCCCTGGCTTCGACTCCAGAGGAATACCACCTTACCACAAGCACCTCAAGAGGAGGCTTCTCTCAGCTCTAGGTTTGTGACAGTGACCCTGATTTTGCGGCCTCAAGTGGAATGTACACCGCGATGCCCTGAGGCGAAATAAGGCTGGATATCCCTGCAGTGACTTGAATGCAGGCTCGTCTTGCATCTCCCAAGATGAAAGGATGTCTGAATCCCCTGTGGAGACCACAGAGAAAGACCTAGTTCCCCACCTCATCGCGACCGGAGGCCTCACATCCTTTGAAAACTCCAGAGGTACGCGGAGATCAGTGCCTCCAAAGGAGACGATGCCTGACTCCTCGTGAAACTTGATAGGAGTCCCAGGATTCCTGTGGCACGTGGAAAGGGACCCTTGGTCTCCCGCCTCAGCTGGAGAGGCGTCCCAATTGCCTTGCCAAGCCTCGAGGAGAATCCCGAGTTGTGTCTCGCAACTAGGCAAGAGTCCTGACGTGGCTGAACAAACACGTGTGTGGAAGGGCCATCCCCGTCGTAACTCTAGAATAAACCCCAGGTTCCCGCCGCAACTCGAGAAAAACCATGAGACTTCCCCCTCGCCGCGAGATGAGGCCCGATTCCCCTGCACTGCGTGCAGAGCAATTCTGTGTTGCACATCACACATGAAAGGAGCCTTGATTTCCTTCATGGCACTCCAGAGAAACCCCAAGAACACTGTTTCAAGGCTAGAGGGATCCTGAGGTCACTGTAGCAACACGAAAGAGCTCCGTGGACCAAAAATCAACTCGAGATGAGAGGTTAGTCCCTGGCTTCGACTCCAGAGGAATACCACCTTACCACAAGCACCTCAAGAGGAGGCTTCTCTCAGCTCTAGGTATGTGAGAGGGACCCTGAGTTTGCGGCCTCAAGTGGAATGGACACCGCGATGCCCTGACTCGAAATAAGGCTGGATATCCCTGCAGTGACTGGAATGCAGCCTCGTCTTGCATCTCCCAAGATGAAAGGATGTCTGAATTCCCAGTGGAGACCACAGAGAAAGACCAAGTTCCCCACCTCATCGCGACCGGAGGCCTCACATCCTTTGAAAACTCCAGAGGTACGCGGAGATCAGTGCCTCCAAAGGAGACGATGCCTGACTCCTCGTGAAACTTGATAGGAGTCCCAGGATTCCTGTGGCACGTGGAAAGGGACCCTTGGTCTCCCGCCTCAGCTGGAGAGGCGTCCCAATTGCCTTGCCAAGCCTCGAGGAGAATCCCGAGTTGTGTCTCGCAACTAGGCAAGAGTCCTGACGTGGCTGAACAAACACGTGTGTGGAAGGGCCATCCCCGTCGTAACTCGAGAATATACCCCAGGTTCCCGCCGCAACTCGAGAAAAACCATGAGACTTCCCCCTCGTCGCGAGATGAGGCCCGATTCCCCTGCACTGCGTGCAGAGCAATTCCGTCTTGCACATCACACATGAAAGGAGCCTTGATTTCCTTGATGGTACTCCAGAGAAACCCCAAGAACACTGTTTCAAGGCTAGAGGGATCCTGAAGTCACTGTAGCAACACGAAAGAGCTCGGTGGACCAAGAATCAACAAGACATGAGAGGTCAGTCCCTGGCTTCGACTCCAGAGGAATACCACCTTACCACAAGCACCTCAAGAGGAGGCTTCTCTCAGCTCTAGGTATGTGAGAGGGATCCTGAGTTTGCGGCCTCAAGTGGAATGGACACCGCGATGCCCTGACTCGAAATAAGGCCGGATATCCCTGCAGTGACTTGAATGCAGGCTCGTCTTGCATCTCCCAAGAAGAAAGGATGTCTGAATCCCCTGTGGAGACCACAGAGAAACACCTAGTTCCCCACCTCATCGCGACCGGAGTCCTCACATCCTTTGAAAACTCCAGAGGTACACGGAGATCAGTGCCTCAAAAGGAGACGATGCCTGACTCCTCGTGAAACTTGATAGGAGTCCCAGGATTCCTGTGGCACGTGGAAAGGGACCCTTGGTCTCCCGCCTCAGCTGGAGAGGCGTTCCAATTGCCCTGCCAAGTCTCGAAGAGAATCCCGAGTTGTCCCTCGCAACTAGGCAGGAGACCTGACGTGGCTGAACAAACACGTGGGTGGAAGGGCCATCCCCGTCGTAACTCGAGAATATACCCCAGGTTCCCGCCGCAACTCGAGAAAAACCATGAGACTTCCCCCTCGATGCGAGATGAGGCCCGATTCCCCTGTACTGCGTGCAGAGCAATTCCGTCTTGCACATCACACATGAAAGGAGCCTTGATTTCCTTGATGGCACTCCAGAGAAACCCCAAGAACACTGTTTCAAGGCTAGAGGGTTCCTGAGGTCACTGTAGCAACACGAAAGAACTCTGTGGACCAAAAATCAACTCGAAAAGAGAGGTTAGTCCCTGGATTCGTCTCCAGAGGAATACCACCTTACCACAAGCACCTCAAGAGGAGGCTTCTCTCAGCTCTAGGTATGTGAGAGGGACCCTGAGTTTGCGGCCTCAAGTGGAATGGACACCGCGATGCCCTGACTCGAAATAAGGCCGGATATCCCTGCAGTGACTTCAATGCAGGCTCGTCTTGCATCTCCCAGGAAGAAAGGATGTCTGAATCCCCTGTGGAAAGCACAGAGAAAGACTTAGTTCCCCACCTCATCGCGACCGATAGCCTCACATCCTTTGAAAACTCCAGAGGTACACGGAGATCAGTGCCTCCAAAGGAGACGATGCCTGACTCCTCGTGAAACTTGATAGGAGTCCCAGGATTCCTGTGGCACATGGAAAGGGACCCTTGGTCTCCCGCCTCAGCTGGAGAGGCGTCCCAATTGCCCTGCCAAGCCTCGAGGAGAATCCAGAGTTGTCCCTCACAACTAGGCAGGAGTCCTGACGTCGCTGAAGAAACACGTGGGTGGAAGGGCCATCCCCGTCGTAACTCGAGAATATACCCCAGGTTCCCGCCGCAACTCGAGAAAAACCATGAGACTTCCCCCTCGCCGCGAGATGAGGCCCGATTCCCCTGCACTGCGTGCAGAGCAATTCCGTGTTGCACATCACACATGAAAGGAGCCTTGATTTCCTTGATGGCACTCCAGAGAAACCCCAAGAACACTGTTTCAAGGCTAGAGGGATCCTGAGG
Source organism: Cervus elaphus (assembly GCF_910594005.1). NCBI lineage: Eukaryota > Metazoa > Chordata > Mammalia > Artiodactyla > Cervidae > Cervus > Cervus elaphus. The sequence goes on along the minus strand of NC_057834.1, from coordinate 5,292,996 downwards.
TCACTGTAGCAACACGAAAGAGCTCCGTGGACCAAAAATCAACTCGAGATGAGATGTTAGTCCCTGGCTTCGACTCCAGAGGAATACCACCTTACCACAAGCACCTCAAGAGGAGGCTTCTCTCAGCTCTAGGTATGTGAGAGGGACCCTGAGTTTGCGGCCTCAAGTGGAATGGACACCGCGATGCCCTGACGCGAAATAAGGCTGGATATCCCTGCAGTGACTTGAATGCAGGCTCGTCTTGCATCTCCCAAAACGAAAGGATGTCTGAATCCCCTTTGGAGACCTCAGAGAAACACCTAGTTCCCCACCTCATCGCGACCGGAGGCCTCACATCCTTTGAAAACTCCAGAGGTACGCGGAGATCAGTGCCTCCAAAGGAGACGATGCCTGACTCCTCGTGAAACTTGATAGGAGTCCCAGGATTCCTGTGACACGTGGAAAGGGACCCTTGGTCTCCCGCCTCAGCTGGAGAGGCGTCCCAATTGCCTTGCCAAGCCTCGAGGAGAATCCCGAGTTGTGTTTCGCAACTAGGCAAGAGTCCTGACGTGGCTGAACAAACACGTGTGTGGAAGGGCCATCCCCGTCGTAACTCGAGAATATACCCCAGGTTCCCGCCGCAACTCGAGAAAAACCATGAGACTTCCTCCTCGCCGCGAGATGAGGCCTGATTCCCCTGCACTGTGTGCAGAGCAATTCTGTGTTGCACATCACACATGAAAGGAGCCTTGATTTCCTTCATGGCACTCCAGAGAAACCCCAAGAACACTGTTTCAAGGCTAGAGGGATCCTGAGGTCACTGTAGCAACACGAAAGAGCTCCGAGGACCAAAAATCAACTCGAGATGAGAGGTTAGTCCCTGGCTTCGACTCCTGAGGAATACCACCTTACCACAAGCACCTCAAGAGGAGACTTCTCTCAGCTCTAGGTATGTGAGAGGGACCCTGAGTTTGCGGCCTCAATTGGAATGGACACCGCGATGGCCTGACTCGAAATAAGGCCGGATATCCCTGCAGTGACTGGAATGCAGGCTCGTCTTGCATCTCCCAAGACGAAAGGGTGTCTGAATCCCCTGTGGAGACCACAGAGAAAGACCTAGTTCCCCACCTCATCGCGACAGGAGGCCTCAAATCCTTTGAAAACTCCAGAGGTATGCGGAGATCAGTGCCTCCAAAGGAGACGATGCCTGACTCCTCGTGAAACTTGATAGGAGACCCAGGATTCCTGTGGCACGTGGAAAGGGACACTTGGTCTCCCGTCTCAGCTGGAGAGGCGTCCCAATTGCCCTGCAAAGCCTCGAGGAGAATCCCGAGTTGTCCCTCGCAACTAGGCAGGAGTCCTGACATGGCTGAACACACACGTGTGTGGAAGGGCCATCGCCGTCGTAACTCGAGAATATACCCCAGGTTCCCGCCGCAACTCGAGAAAAACCATGAGACTTCCCCCTCTCTGCGAGATGAGGCCCGATTCCCCTGCACTGCGTGCAGAGCAATTCCGTGTTGCACATCACACATGAAAGGAGCCTTGATTTCCTTGATGGCACTCCAGAGAAACCCCAAGAACACTGTTTCAAGGCTAGAGGGATCCTGAGGTCACTGTAGCAACACGAAAGAGCTCCGTGGACCAAGAATCAACACGAGATGAGAGGTTAGTCCCTGGCTTCGACTCCTGAGGAATACCACCTTACCACAAGCACCTCAAGAGGAGGCTTCTCTCAGCTCTAGGTATGTGAGAGGGACCCTGAGTTTGCGGCCTCAAGTGGAATGGACACCGCGATGCCCTGACTCGAAATAAGGCCGGATATCCCTGCAGTGACTTCAATGCAGGCTCATCTTGCCTCTCCCAGGACGAAAGGATGTCTGAATCCCCTGTGGAAAGCACAGAGAAAGACTTAGTTCCCCACCTCATCGCGACCGATAGCCTCACATCCTTTGAAAACTCCAGAGGTACGCGGAGATCAGTGCCTCCAAAGGAGACGATGCCTGACTCCTCGTGAAACTTGATAGGAGTCCCAGGATTCTTGTGGCACGTGGAAAGGGACACTTGGTCTCCCGCCTCAGCTGGAGAGGCATCCCAATTGCCCTGCCAAGCCTCGAGGAGAATCCCGAGTTGTCCCTCGCAACTAGGCAGGAGTCCTGACGTCGCTGAACAAACACGTGGGTGGAAGGGCCATCCCCGTCGTAACTCGAGAATATACCCCAGGTTCCCGCCGCAACTCGAGAAAAACCATGAGACTTCCCCCTCGCCGCGAGATGAGGCCCGATTCCCCTGCACTGCGTGCAGAGCAATTCTGTGTTGCACATCACACATGAAAGGAGCCTTGATTTCCTTCATGGCACTCCAGAGAAACCCCAAGAACACTGTTTCAAGGATAGAGGGATCCTGAGGTCACTGTAGCAACACGAAAGAGCTCCGTGGACCAAAAATCAACTCGAGATGAGAGGTTAGTCCCTGGCTTCGACTCCAGAGGAATACCACCTTACCACAAGCACCTCAAGAGGAGGCTTCTCTCAGCTCTAGGTTTGTGACAGTGACCCTGATTTTGCGGCCTCAAGTGGAATGGACACCGCGATGCCCTGAGGCGAAATAAGGCTGGATATCCCTGCAGTGACTTGAATGCAGGCTCGTCTTGCATCTCCCAAGATGAAAGGATGTCTGAATCCCCTGTGGAGACCACAGAGAAAGACCTAGTTCCCCACCTCATCGCGACCGGAGGCCTCACATCCTTTGAAAACTCCAGAGGTACGCGGAGATCAGTGCCTCCAAAGGAGACGATGCCTGACTCCTCGTGAAACTTGATAGGAGTCCCAGGATTCCTGTGGCACGTGGAAAGGGACCCTTGGTCTCCCGCCTCAGCTGGAGAGGCGTCCCAATTGCCTTGCCAAGCCTCGAGGAGAATCCCGAGTTGTGTCTCGCAACTAGGCAAGAGTCCTGACGTGGCTGAACAAACACGTGTGTGGAAGGGCCATCCCCGTCGTAACTCGAGAATATACCCCAGGTTCCCGCCGCAACTCGAGAAAAACCATGAGACTTCCCCCTCGCCGCGAGATGAGGCCCGATTCCCCTGCACTGCGTGCAGAGCAATTCCGTCTTGCACATCACACATGAAAGGAGCCTTGATTTCCTTGATGGTACTCCAGAGAAACCCCAAGAACACTGTTTCAAGGCTAGAGGGATCCTGAGGTCACTGTAGCAACACGAAAGAGCTCGGTGGACCAAGAATCAACACGACATGAGAGGTCAGTCCCTGGCTTCGACTCCAGAGGAATACCACCTTACCACAAGCACCTCAAGAGGAGGCTTCTCTCAGCTCTAGGTATGTGAGAGGGATCCTGAGTTTGCGGCCTCAAGTTGAATGGACACCGCGATGCCCTGACTCGAAATAAGGCCGGATATCCCTGCAGTGACTTGAATGCAGGCTCGTCTTGCATCTCCCAAGAAGAAAGGATGTCTGAATCCCCTGTGGAGACCACAGAGAAACACCTAGTTCCCCACCTCATCGTGACCGGAGTCCTCACATCCTTTGAAAACTCCAGAGGTACACGGAGATCAGTGCCTCAAAAGGAGACGATGCCTGACTCCTCGTGAAACTTGATAGGAGTCCCAGGATTCCTGTGGCACGTGGAAAGGGACCCTTGGTCTCCCGCCTCAGCTGGAGAGGCGTTCCAATTGCCCTGCCAAGTCTCGAAGAGAATCCCGAGTTGTCCCTCGCAACTAGGCAGGAGACCTGACGTGGCTGAACAAACACGTGGGTGGAAGGGCCATCCCCGTCGTAACTCGAGAATATACCCCAGGTTCCCGCCGCAACTCGAGAAAAACCATGAGACTTCCCCCTCGATGCGAGATGAGGCCCGATTCCCCTGTACTGCGTGCAGAGCAATTCCGTCTTGCACATCACACATGAAAGGAGCCTTGATTTCCTTGATGGCACTCCAGAGAAACCCCAAGAACACTGTTTCAAGGCTAGAGGGTTCCTGAGGTCACTGTAGCAACACGAAAGAACTCTGTGGACCAAAAATCAACTCGAAAAGAGAGGTTAGTCCCTGGATTCGTCTCCAGAGGAATACCACCTTACCACAAGCACCTCAAGAGGAGGCTTCTCTCAGCTCTAGGTATGTGAGAGGGACCCTGAGTTTGCGGCCTCAAGTGGAATGGACACCGCGATGCCCTGACTCGAAATAAGGCCGGATATCCCTGCAGTGACTTCAATGCAGGCTCGTCTTGCATCTCCCAGGAAGAAAGGATGTCTGAATCCCCTGTGGAAAGCACAGAGAAAGACTTAGTTCCCCACCTCATCGCGACCGATAGCCTCACATCCTTTGAAAACTCCAGAGGTACACGGAGATCAGTGCCTCCAAAGGAGACGATGCCTGACTCCTCGTGAAACTTGATAGGAGTCCCAGGATTCCTGTGGCACATGGAAAGGGACCCTTGGTCTCCCGCCTCAGCTGGAGAGGCGTCCCAATTGCCCTGCCAAGCCTCGAGGAGAATCCAGAGTTGTCCCTCGCAACTAGGCAGGAGTCCTGACGTCGCTGAAGAAACACGTGGGTGGAAGGGCCATCCCCGTCGTAACTCGAGAATATACCCCAGGTTCCCGCCGCAACTCGAGAAAAACCATGAGACTTCCCCCTCGCCGCGAGATGAGGCCCGATTCCCCTGCACTGCGTGCAGAGCAATTCCGTGTTGCACATCACACATGAAAGGAGCCTTGATTTCCTTGATGGCACTCCAGAGAAACCCCAAGAACACTGTTTCAAGGCTAGAGGGATCCTGAGGTCACTGTAGCAACACGAAAGAGCTCCGTGGACCAAAAATCAACTCGAGATGAGAGGTTAGTCCCTGGCTTCGACTCCAGAGGAATACCACCTTACCACAAGCACCTCAAGAGGAGGCTTCTCTCAGCTCTAGGTATGTGAGAGGGACCCTGAGTTTGCGGCCTCAAGTGGAATGGACACCGCGATGCCCTGACTCGAAATAAGGCTGGATATCCCTGCAGTGACTTGAATGCAGGCTCGTCTTGCATCTCCCAAAACGAAAGGATGTCTGAATCCCCTTTGGAGACCTCAGAGAAACACCTAGTTCCCCACCTCATCGCGACCGGAGGCCTCACATCCTTTGAAAACTCCAGAGGTACGCGGAGATCAGTGCCTCCAAAGGAGACGATGCCTGACTACTCGTGAAACTTGATAGGAGTCCCAGGATTTCTGTGACACGTGGAAAGGGACCCTTGGTCTCCCGCCTCAGCTGGAGAGGCGTCCCAATTGCCTTGCCAAGCCTCGAGGAGAATCCCGAGTTGTGTTTCGCAACTAGGCAAGAGTCCTGACGTGGCTGAACAAACACGTGTGTGGAAGGGCCATCCCCGTCGTAACTCGAGAATATACCCCAGGTTCCCGCCGCAACTCGAGAAAAACCATGAGACTTCCTCCTCGCCGCGAGATGAGGCCTGATTCCCCTGCACTGCGTGCAGAGCAATTCTGTGTTGCACATCACACATGAAAGGAGCCTTGATTTCCTTCATGGCACTCCAGAGAAACCCCAAGAACACTGTTTCAAGGCTAGAGGGATCCTGAGGTCACTGTAGCAACACGAAAGAGCTCCGAGGACCAAAAATCAACTCGAGATGAGAGGTTAGTCCCTGGCTTCGACTCCTGAGGAATACCACCTTACCACAAGCACCTCAAGAGGAGACTTCTCTCAGCTCTAGGTATGTGAGAGGGACCCTGAGTTTGCGGCCTCAATTGGAATGGACACCGCGATGGCCTGACTCGAAATAAGGCCGGATATCCCTGCAGTGACTGGAATGCAGGCTCGTCTTGCATCTCCCAAGACGAAAGGGTGTCTGAATCCCCTGTGGAGACCACAGAGAAAGACCTAGTTCCCCACCTCATCGCGACAGGAGGCCTCAAATCCTTTGAAAACTCCAGAGGTATGCGGAGATCAGTGCCTCCAAAGGAGACGATGCCTGACTCCTCGTGAAACTTGATAGGAGACCCAGGATTCCTGTGGCACGTGGAAAGGGACACTTGGTCTCCCGTCTCAGCTGGAGAGGCGTCCCAATTGCCCTGCAAAGCCTCGAGGAGAATCCCGAGTTGTCCCTCGCAACTAGGCAGGAGTCCTGACATGGCTGAACACACACGTGGGTGGAAGGGCCATCGCCGTCGTAACTCGAGAATATACCCCAGGTTCCCGCCGCAACTCGAGAAAAACCATGAGACTTCCCCCTCTCTGCGAGATGAGGCCCGATTCCCCTGCACTGCGTGCAGAGCAATTCCGTGTTGCACATCACACATGAAAGGAGCCTTGATTTCCTTGATGGCACTCCAGAGAAACCCCAAGAACACTGTTTCAAGGCTAGAGGGATCCTGAGGTCACTGTAGCAACAAGAAAGAGCTCCGTGGACCAAGAATCAACACGAGATGAGAGGTTAGTCCCTGGCTTCGACTCCTGAGGAATACCACCTTACCACAAGCACCTCAAGAGGAGGCTTCTCTCAGCTCTAGGTATGTGAGAGGGACCCTGAGTTTGCGGCCTCAAGTGGAATGGACACCGCGATGCCCTGACTCGAAATAAGGCCGGATATCCCTGCAGTGACTTCAATGCAGGCTCATCTTGCCTCTCCCAGGACGAAAGGATGTCTGAATCCCCTGTGGAAAGCACAGAGAAAGACTTAGTTCCCCACCTCATCGCGACCGATAGCCTCACATCCTTTGAAAACTCCAGAGGTACGCGGAGATCAGTGCCTCCAAAGGAGACGATGCCTGACTCCTCGTGAAACTTGATAGGAGTCCCAGGATTCCTGTGGCACGTGGAAAGGGACACTTGGTCTCCCGCCTCAGCTGGAGAGGCATCCCAATTGCCCTGCCAAGCCTCGAGGAGAATCCCGAGTTGTCCCTCGCAACTAGGCAGGAGTCCTGACGTCGCTGAACAAACACGTGGGTGGAAGGGCCATCCCCGTCGTAACTCGAGAATATACCCCAGGTTCCCGCCGCAACTCGAGAAAAACCATGAGACTTCCCCCTCGCCGCGAGATGAGGCCCGATTCCCCTGCACTGCGTGCAGAGCAATTCCGTGTTGCACATCACACATGAAAGGAGCCTTGATTTCTTTGATGGCACTCCAGAGAAACCCCAAGAACACTGTTTCAAGGCTAGAGGGATCCTGAGGTCGTAGCAACACGAAAGAGCTCCGTGGGCCAAAAATCAACTCGAGATGAGAGGTTAGTCCCTGGCTTCGACTCCAGAGGAATACCACCTTACCACAAGCACCTCAAGAGGAGGCTTCTCTCAGCTCTAGGTATGTGAGAGGGACCCTGAGTTTGCGGCCTCAAGTGGAATGGACACCGCGATGCCATGACGCGAAATAAGGCTGGATATCCCTGCAGTGACTTGAATGCAGGCTCGTCTTGCATCTCCCAAGACGAAAGGATGTCTGAATCCCCTGTGGAGACCACAGAGAAAGACCTAGTTCCCCACCTCATCGCGACCGGAGGCCTCACATCCTTTGAAAACTCCAGAGGTACGCGGAGATCAGTGCCTCCAAAGGAGACGATGCCTGACTACTCGTGAAACTTGATAGGAGTCCCAGGATTCCTGTGACACGTGGAAAGGGACCCTTGGTCTCCCGCCTCAGCTGGAGAGGCGTCCCAATTGCCTTGCCAAGCCTCGAGGAGAATCCCGAGTTGTGTTTCGCAACTAGGCAAGAGTCCTGACGTGGCTGAACAAACACGTGTGTGGAAGGGCCATCCCCGTCGTAACTCGAGAATATACCCCAGGTTCCCGCCGCAACTCGAGAAAAACCATGAGACTTCCTCCTCGCCGCGAGATGAGGCCTGATTCCCCTGCACTGCGTGCAGAGCAATTCTGTGTTGCACATCACACATGAAAGGAGCCTTGATTTCCTTCATGGCACTCCAGAGAAACCCCAAGAACACTGTTTCAAGGCTAGAGGGATCCTGAGGTCACTGTAGCAACACGAAAGAGCTCCGAGGACCAAAAATCAACTCGAGATGAGAGGTTAGTCCCTGGCTTCGACTCCTGAGGAATACCACCTTACCACAAGCACCTCAAGAGGAGGCTTCTCTCAGCTCTAGGTATGTGAGAGGGACCCTGAGTTTGCGGCCTCAATTGGAATGGACACCGCGATGGCCTGACTCGAAATAAGGCCGGATATCCCTGCAGTGACTGGAATGCAGGCTCGTCTTGCATCTCCCAAGACGAAAGGGTGTCTGAATCCCCTGTGGAGACCACAGAGAAAGACCTAGTTCCCCACCTCATCGCGACAGGAGGCCTCAAATCCTTTGAAAACTCCAGAGGTATGCGGAGATCAGTGCCTCCAAAGGAGACGATGCCTGACTCCTCGTGAAACTTGATAGGAGACCCAGGATTCCTGTGGCACGTGGAAAGGGACACTTGGTCTCCCGTCTCAGCTGGAGAGGCGTCCCAATTGCCCTGCAAAGCCTCGAGGAGAATCCCGAGTTGTCCCTCGCAACTAGGCAGGAGTCCTGACATGGCTGAACACACACGTGTGTGGAAGGGCCATCCCCGTCGTAACTCGAGAATATACCCCAGGTTCCCGCCGCAACTCGAGAAAAACCATGAGACTTCCCCCTCGCTGCGAGATGAGGCCCGATTCCCCTGCACTGCGTGCAGAGCAATTCCGTGTTGCACATCACACATGAAAGGAGCCTTGATTTCCTTGATGGCACTCCAGAGAAACCCCAAGAACACTGTTTCAAGGCTAGAGGGATCCTGAGGTCACTGTAGCAACAAGAAAGAGCTCCGTGGACCAAGAATCAACACGAGATGAGAGGTTAGTCCCTGGCTTTGACTCCTGAGGAATACCACCTTACCACAAGCACCTCAAGAGGAGGCTTCTCTCAGCTCTAGGTATGTGAGAGGGACCCTGAGTTTGCGGCCTCAAGTGGAATGGACACCGCGATGCCCTGACTCGAAATAAGGCCGGATATCCCTGCAGTGACTTCAATGCAGGCTCATCTTGCCTCTCCCAGGACGAAAGGATGTCTGAATCCCCTGTGGAAAGCACAGAGAAAGACTTAGTTCCCCACCTCATCGCGACCGATAGCCTCACATCCTTTGAAAACTCCAGAGGTACGCGGAGATCAGTGCCTCCAAAGGAGACGATGCCTGACTCCTCGTGAAACTTGATAGGAGTCCCAGGATTCCTGTGGCACGTGGAAAGGGACACTTGGTCTCCCGCCTCAGCTGGAGAGGCATCCCAATTGCCCTGCCAAGCCTCGAGGAGAATCCCGAGTTGTCCCTCGCAACTAGGCAGGAGTCCTGACGTCGCTGAAGAAACACGTGGGTGGAAGGGCCATCCCCGTCGTAACTCGAGAATATACCCCAGGTTCCCGCCGCAACTCGAGAAAAACCATGAGACTTCCCCCTCGCCGCGAGATGAGGCCCGATTCCCCTGCACTGCGTGCAGAGCAATTCCGTGTTGCACATCACACATGAAAGGAGCCTTGATTTCTTTGATGGCACTCCAGAGAAACCCCAAGAACACTGTTTCAAGGCTAGAGGGATCCTGAGGTCGTAGCAACACGAAAGAGCTCCGTGGACCAAAAATCAACTCGAGATGAGAGGTTAGACCCTGGCTTCGACTCCAGAGGAATACCACCTTACCACAAGCACCTCAAGAGGAGGCTTCTCTCAGCTCTAGGTATGTGAGAGGGACCCTGAGTTTGCGGCCTCAAGTGGAATGTACACCGCGATGCCATGACGCGAAATAAGGCTGGATATCCCTGCAGTGACTTGAATGCAGGCTCGTCTTGCATCTCCCAAGACGAAAGGATGTCTGAATCCCCTGTGGAGACCACAGAGAAAGACCTAGTTCCCCACCTCATCGCGACCGGAGGCCTCACATCCTTTGAAAACTCCAGAGGTACGCGGAGATCAGTGCCTCCAAAGGAGACGATGCCTGACTCCTCGTGAAACTTGATAGGAGTCCCAGGATTCCTGTGGCACGTGGAAAGGGACCCTTGGTCTCCCGCCTCAGCTGGAGAGGCGTCCCAATTGCCTTGCCAAGCCTCGAGGAGAATCCCGAGTTGTGTCTCGCAACTAGGCAAGAGTCCTGACGTGGCTGAACAAACACGTGTGTGGAAGGGCCATCCCCGTCGTAACTCGAGAATATACCCCAGGTTCCCGCCGCAACTCGAGAAAAACCATGAGACTTCCCCCTCGCCGCGAGATGAGGCCCGATTCCCCTGCACTGCGTGCAGAGCAATTCCGTGTTGCACATCACACATGAAAGGAGCCTTGATTTCCTTCATGGCACTCCAGAGAAACCCCAAGAACACTGTTTCAAGGCTAGAGGGATCCTGAGGTCACTGTAGCAACACGAAAGAACTCTGTGGACCAAAAATCAACTCGAAAAGAGAGGTTAGTCCCTGGATTCGTCTCCAGAGGAATACCACCTTACCACAAGCACCTCAAGAGGAGGCTTCTCTCAGCTCTAGGTATGTGAGAGGGACCCTGAGTTTGCGGCCTCAAGTGGAATGGACACCGCGATGCCCTGACGCGAAATAAGGCTGGATATCCCTGCAGTGACTTGAATGCAGGCTCGTCTTGCATCTCCCAAAACGAAAGGATGTCTGAATCCCCTTTGGAGACCTCAGAGAAACACCTAGTTCCCCACCTCATCGCGACCGGAGGCCTCACATTCTTTGAAAACTCCAGAGGTACGCGGAGATCAGTGCCTCCAAAGGAGACGATGCCTGACTACTCGTGAAACTTGATAGGAGTCCCAGGATTCCTGGGACACGTGGAAAGGGACCCTTGGTCTCCCGCCTCAGCTGGAGAGGCGTCCCAATTGCCTTGCCAAGCCTCGAGGAGAATCCCGAGTTGTGTTTCGCAACTAGGCAAGAGTCCTGACGTGGCTGAACAAACACGTGTGTGGAAGGGCCATCCCCGTCGTAACTCGAGAATATACCCCAGGTTCCCGCCGCAACTCGAGAAAAACCATGAGACTTCCTCCTCGCCGCGAGATGAGGCCTGATTCCCCTGCACTGCGTGCAGAGCAATTCTGTGTTGCACATCACACATGAAAGGAGCCTTGATTTCCTTCATGGCACTCCAGAGAAACCCCAAGAACACTGTTTCAAGGCTAGAGGGATCCTGAGGTCACTGTAGCAACACGAAAGAGCTCCGAGGACCAAAAATCAACTCGAGATGAGAGGTTAGTCCCTGGCTTCGACTCCTGAGGAATACCACCTTACCACAAGCACCTCAAGAGGAGACTTCTCTCAGCTCTAGGTATGTGAGAGGGACCCTGAGTTTGCGGCCTCAATTGGAATGGACACCGCGATGGCCTGACTCGAAATAAGGCCGGATATCCCTGCAGTGACTGGAATGCAGGCTCGTCTTGCATCTCCCAAGACGAAAGGGTGTCTGAATCCCCTGTGGAGACCACAGAGAAAGACCTAGTTCCCCACCTCATCGCGACAGGAGGCCTCAAATCCTTTGAAAACTCCAGAGGTATGCGGAGATCAGTGCCTCCAAAGGAGACGATGCCTGACTCCTCGTGAAACTTGATAGGAGACCCAGGATTCCTGTGGCACGTGGAAAGGGACACTTGGTCTCCCGTCTCAGCTGGAGAGGCGTCCCAATTGCCCTGCAAAGCCTCGAGGAGAATCCCGAGTTGTCCCTCGCAACTAGGCAGGAGTCCTGACATGGCTGAACACACACGTGTGTGGAAGGGCCATCGCCGTCGTAACTCGAGAATATACCCCAGGTTCCCGCCGCAACTCGAGAAAAACCATGAGACTTCCCCCTCGCTGCGAGATGAGGCCCGATTCCCCTGCACTGCGTGCAGAGCAATTTCGTGTTGCACATCACACATGAAAGGAGCCTTGATTTCCTTGATGGCACTCCAGAGAAACCCCAAGAACACTGTTTCAAGGCTAGAGGGATCCTGAGGTCACTGTAGCAACAAGAAAGAGCTCCGTGGACCAAGAATCAACACGAGATGAGAGGTTAGTCCCTGGCTTCGACTCCTGAGGAATACCACCTTACCACAAGCACCTCAAGAGGAGGCTTCTCTCAGCTCTAGGTATGTGAGAGGGACCCTGAGTATGCGGCCTCAAGTGGAATGGACACCGCGATGCCCTGACTCGAAATAAGGCCGGATATCCCTGCAGTGACTTGAATGCAGGCTCGTCTTGCATCTCCCAAGAAGAAAGGATGTCTGAATCCCCTGTGGAGACCACAGAGAAACACCTAGTTCCCCACCTCATCGCGACCGGAGTCCTCACATCCTTTGAAAACTCCAGAGGTACACGGAGATCAGTGCCTCAAAAGGAGACGATGCCTGACTCCTCGTGAAACTTGATAGGAGTCCCAGGATTCCTGTGGCACGTGGAAAGGGACCCTTGGTCTCCCGCCTCAGCTGGAGAGGCGTTCCAATTGCCCTGCCAAGTCTCGAAGAGAATCCCGAGTTGTCCCTCGCAACTAGGCAGGAGACCTGACGTGGCTGAACAAACACGTGGGTGGAAGGGCCATCCCCGTCGTAACTCGAGAATATACCCCAGGTTCCCGCCGCAACTCGAGAAAAACCATGAGACTTCCCCCTCGATGCGAGATGAGGCCCGATTCCCCTGTACTGCGTGCAGAGCAATTCCGTCTTGCACATCACACATGAAAGGAGCCTTGATTTCCTTGATGGCACTCCAGAGAAACCCCAAGAACACTGTTTCAAGGCTAGAGGGTTCCTGAGGTCACTGTAGCAACACGAAAGAACTCTGTGGACCAAAAATCAACTCGAAAAGAGAGGTTAGTCCCTGGATTCGTCTCCAGAGGAATACCACCTTACCACAAGCACCTCAAGAGGAGGCTTCTCTCAGCTCTAGGTATGTGAGAGGGACCCTGAGTTTGCGGCCTCAAGTGGAATGGACACCGCGATGCCCTGACTCGAAATAAGGCCGGATATCCCTGCAGTGACTTCAATGCAGGCTCGTCTTGCATCTCCCAGGAAGAAAGGATGTCTGAATCCCCTGTGGAAAGCACAGAGAAAGACTTAGTTCCCCACCTCATCGCGACCGATAGCCTCACATCCTTTGAAAACTCCAGAGGTACACGGAGATCAGTGCCTCCAAAGGAGACGATGCCTGACTCCTCGTGAAACTTGATAGGAGTCCCAGGATTCCTGTGGCACATGGAAAGGGACCCTTGGTCTCCCGCCTCAGCTGGAGAGGCGTCCCAATTGCCCTGCCAAGCCTCGAGGAGAATCCAGAGTTGTCCCTCGCAACTAGGCAGGAGTCCTGACGTCGCTGAAGAAACACGTGGGTGGAAGGGCCATCCCCGTCGTAACTCGAGAATATACCCCAGGTTCCCGCCGCAACTCGAGAAAAACCATGAGACTTCCCCCTCGCCGCGAGATGAGGCCCGATTCCCCTGCACTGCGTGCAGAGCAATTCCGTGTTGCACATCACACATGAAAGGAGCCTTGATTTCCTTGATGGCACTCCAGAGAAAACCCAAGAACACTGTTTCAAGGCTAGAGGGATCCTGAGGTCACTGTAGCAACACGAAAGAGCTCCGTGGACCAAAAATCAACTCGAGATGAGAGGTTAGTCCCTGGCTTCGACTCCAGAGGAATACCACCTTACCACAAGCACCTCAAGAGGAGGCTTCTCTCAGCTCTAGGTATGTGAGAGGGACCCTGAGTTTGCGGCCTCAAGTGGAATGGACACCGCGATGCCCTGACGCGAAATAAGGCTGGATATCCCTGCAGTGACTTGAATGCAGGCTCGTCTTGCATCTCCCAAAACGAAAGGATGTCTGAATCCCCTTTGGAGACCTCAGAGAAACACCTAGTTCCCCACCTCATCGCGACCGGAGGCCTCACATCCTTTGAAAACTCCAGAGGTACGCGGAGATCAGTGCCTCCAAAGGAGACGATGCCTGACTACTCGTGAAACTTGATAGGAGTCCCAGGATTCCTGTGACACGTGGAAAGGGACCCTTGGTCTCCCGCCTCAGCTGGAGAGGCGTCCCAATTGCCTTGCCAAGCCTCGAGGAGAATCCCGAGTTGTGTTTCGCAACTAGGCAAGAGTCCTGACGTGGCTGAACAAACACGTGTGTGGAAGGGCCATCCCCGTCGTAACTCGAGAATATACCCCAGGTTCCCGCCGCAACTCGAGAAAAACCATGAGACTTCCTCCTCGCCGCGAGATGAGGCCTGATTCCCCTGCACTGCGTGCAGAGCAATTCTGTGTTGCACATCACACATGAAAGGAGCCTTGATTTCCTTCATGGCACTCCAGAGAAACCCCAAGAACACTGTTTCAAGGCTAGAGGGATCCTGAGGTCACTGTAGCAACACGAAAGAGCTCCGAGGACCAAAAATCAACTCGAGATGAGAGGTTAGTCCCTGGCTTCGACTCCTGAGGAATACCACCTTACCACAAGCACCTCAAGAGGAGACTTCTCTCAGCTCTAGGTATGTGAGAGGGACCCTGAGTTTGCGGCCTCAATTGGAATGGACACCGCGATGGCCTGACTCGAAATAAGGCCGGATATCCCTGCAGTGACTGGAATGCAGGCTCGTCTTGCATCTCCCAAGACGAAAGGGTGTCTGAATCCCCTGTGGAGACCACAGAGAAAGACCTAGTTCCCCACCTCATCGCGACAGGAGGCCTCAAATCCTTTGAAAACTCCAGAGGTATGCGGAGATCAGTGCCTCCAAAGGAGACGATGCCTGACTCCTCGTGAAACTTGATAGGAGACCCAGGATTCCTGTGGCACGTGGAAAGGGACACTTGGTCTCCCGTCTCAGCTGGAGAGGCGTCCCAATTGCCCTGCAAAGCCTCGAGGAGAATCCCGAGTTGTCCCTCGCAACTAGGCAGGAGTCCTGACATGGCTGAACACACACGTGTGTGGAAGGGCCATCGCCGTCGTAACTCGAGAATATACCCCAGGTTCCCGCCGCAACTCGAGAAAAACCATGAGACTTCCCCCTCTCTGCGAGATGAGGCCCGATTCCCCTGCACTGCGTGCAGAGCAATTCCGTGTTGCACATCACACATGAAAGGAGCCTTGATTTCCTTGATGGCACTCCAGAGAAACCCCAAGAACACTGTTTCAAGGCTAGAGGGATCCTGAGGTCACTGTAGCAACAAGAAAGAGCTCCGTGGACCAAGAATCAACACGAGATGAGAGGTTAGTCCCTGGCTTCGACTCCTGAGGAATACCACCTTACCACAAGCACCTCAAGAGGAGGCTTCTCTCAGCTCTAGGTATGTGAGAGGGACCCTGAGTTTGCGGCCTCAAGTGGAATGGACACCGCGATGCCCTGACTCGAAATAAGCCCGGATATCCCTGCAGTGACTTCAATGCAGGCTCATCTTGCCTCTCCCAGGACGAAAGGATGTCTGAATCCCCTGTGGAAAGCACAGAGAAAGACTTAGTTCCCCACCTCATCGCGACCGATAGCCTCACATCCTTTGAAAACTCCAGAGGTACGCGGAGATCAGTGCCTCCAAAGGAGACGATGCCTGACTCCTCGTGAAACTTGATAGGAGTCCCAGGATTCCTGTGGCACGTGGAAAGGGACACTTGGTCTCCCGCCTCAGCTGGAGAGGCATCCCAATTGCCCTGCCAAGCCTCGAGGAGAATCCCGAGTTGTCCCTCGCAACTAGGCAGGAGTCCTGACGTCGCTGAACAAACACGTGTGTGGAAGGGCCATCCCCGTCGTAACTCGAGAATATACCCCAGGTTCCCGCCGCAACTCGAGAAAAACCATGAGACTTCCCCCTCGCCGCGAGATGAGGCCCGATTCCCCTGCACTGCGTGCAGAGCAATTCTGTGTTGCACATCACACATGAAAGGAGCCTTGATTTCCTTCATGGCACTCCAGAGAAACCCCAAGAACACTGTTTCAAGGATAGAGGGATCCTGAGGTCACTGTAGCAACACGAAAGAGCTCCGTGGACCAAAAATCAACTCGAGATGAGAGGTTAGTCCCTGGCTTCGACTCCAGAGGAATACCACCTTACCACAAGCACCTCAAGAGGAGGCTTCTCTCAGCTCTAGGTTTGTGACAGTGACCCTGATTTTGCGGCCTCAAGTGGAATGGACACCGCGATGCCCTGAGGCGAAATAAGGCTGGATATCCCTGCAGTGACTTGAATGCAGGCTCGTCTTGCATCTCCCAAGATGAAAGGATGTCTGAATCCCCTGTGGAGACCACAGAGAAAGACCTAGTTCCCCACCTCATCGCGACCGGAGGCCTCACATCCTTTGAAAACTCCAGAGGTACGCGGAGATCAGTGCCTCCAAAGGAGACGATGCCTGACTCCTCGTGAAACTTGATAGGAGTCCCAGGATTCCTGTGGCACGTGGAAAGGGACCCTTGGTCTCCCGCCTCAGCTGGAGAGGCGTCCCAATTGCCTTGCCAAGCCTCGAGGAGAATCCCGAGTTGTGTCTCGCAACTAGGCAAGAGTCCTGACGTGGCTGAACAAACACGTGTGTGGAAGGGCCATCCCCGTCGTAACTCGAGAATATACCCCAGGTTCCCGCCGCAACTCGAGAAAAACCATGAGACTTCCCCCTCGCCGCGAGATGAGGCCCGATTCCCCTGCACTGCGTGCAGAGCAATTCCGTCTTGCACATCACACATGAAAGGAGCCTTGATTTCCTTGATGGTACTCCAGAGAAACCCCAAGAACACTGTTTCAAGGCTAGAGGGATCCTGAGGTCACTGTAGCAACACGAAAGAGCTCGGTGGACCAAGAATCAACACGACATGAGAGGTCAGTCCCTGGCTTCGACTCCAGAGGAATACCACCTTACCACAAGCACCTCAAGAGGAGGCTTCTCTCAGCTCTAGGTATGTGAGAGGGATCCTGAGTCTGCGGCCTCAAGTGGAATGGACACCGCGATGCCCTGACTCGAAATAAGGCCGGATATCCCTGCAGTGACTTGAATGCAGGCTCGTCTTGCATCTCCCAAGAAGAAAGGATGTCTGAATCCCCTGTGGAGACCACAGAGAAACACCTAGTTCCCCACCTCATCGCGACCGGAGTCCTCACATCCTTTGAAAACTCCAGAGGTACACGGAGATCAGTGCCTCAAAAGGAGACGATGCCTGACTCCTCGTGAAACTTGATAGGAGTCCCAGGATTCCTGTGGCACGTGGAAAGGGACCCTTGGTCTCCCGCCTCAGCTGGAGAGGCGTTCCAATTGCCCTGCCAAGTCTCGAAGAGAATCCCGAGTTGTCCCTCGCAACTAGGCAGGAGACCTGACGTGGCTGAACAAACACGTGGGTGGAAGGGCCATCCCCGTCGTAACTCGAGAATATACCCCAGGTTCCCGCCGCAACTCGAGAAAAACCATGAGACTTCCCCCTCGATGCGAGATGAGGCCCGATTCCCCTGTACTGCGTGCAGAGCAATTCCGTCTTGCACATCACACATGAAAGGAGCCTTGATTTCCTTGATGGCACTCCAGAGAAACCCCAAGAACACTGTTTCAAGGCTAGAGGGTTCCTGAGGTCACTGTAGCAACACGAAAGAACTCTGTGGACCAAAAATCAACTCGAAAAGAGAGGTTAGTCCCTGGATTCGTCTCCAGAGGAATACCACCTTACCACAAGCACCTCAAGAGGAGGCTTCTCTCAGCTCTAGGTATGTGAGAGGGACCCTGAGTTTGCGGCCTCAAGTGGAATGGACACCGCGATGCCCTGACTCGAAATAAGGCCGGATATCCCTGCAGTGACTTCAATGCAGGCTCGTCTTGCATCTCCCAGGAAGAAAGGATGTCTGAATCCCCTGTGGAAAGCACAGAGAAAGACTTAGTTCCCCACCTCATCGCGACCGATAGCCTCACATCCTTTGAAAACTCCAGAGGTACACGGAGATCAGTGCCTCCAAAGGAGACGATGCCTGACTCCTCGTGAAACTTGATAGGAGTCCCAGGATTCCTGTGGCACATGGAAAGGGACCCTTGGTCTCCCGCCTCAGCTGGAGAGGCGTCCCAATTGCCCTGCCAAGCCTCGAGGAGAATCCAGAGTTGTCCCTCGCAACTAGGCAGGAGTCCTGACGTCGCTGAAGAAACACGTGGGTGGAAGGGCCATCCCCGTCGTAACTCGAGAATATACCCCAGGTTCCCGCCGCAACTCGAGAAAAACCATGAGACTTCCCCCTCGCCGCGAGATGAGGCCCGATTCCCCTGCACTGCGTGCAGAGCAATTCCGTGTTGCACATCACACATGAAAGGAGCCTTGATTTCCTTGATGGCACTCCAGAGAAACCCCAAGAACACTGTTTCAAGGCTAGAGGGATCCTGAGGTCACTGTAGCAACACGAAAGAGCTCCGTGGACCAAAAATCAACTCGAGATGAGAGGTTAGTCCCTGGCTTCGACTCCAGAGGAATACCACCTTACCACAAGCACCTCAAGAGGAGGCTTCTCTCAGCTCTAGGTATGTGAGAGGGACCCTGAGTTTGCGGCCTCAAGTGGAATGGACACCGCGATGCCCTGACGCGAAATAAGGCTGGATATCCCTGCAGTGACTTGAATGCAGGCTCGTCTTGCATCTCCCAAAACGAAAGGATGTCTGAATCCCCTTTGGAGACCTCAGAGAAACACCTAGTTCCCCACCTCATCGCGACCGGAGGCCTCACATCCTTTGAAAACTCCAGAGGTATGCGGAGATCAGTGCCTCCAAAGGAGACGATGCCTGACTACTCGTGAAACTTGATAGGAGTCCCAGGATTCCTGTGACACGTGGAAAGGGACCCTTGGTCTCCCGCCTCAGCTGGAGAGGCGTCCCAATTGCCTTGCCAAGCCTCGAGGAGAATCCCGAGTTGTGTTTCGCAACTAGGCAAGAGTCCTGACGTGGCTGAACAAACACGTGTGTGGAAGGGCCATCCCCGTCGTAACTCGAGAATATACCCCAGGTTCCCGCCGCAACTCGAGAAAAACCATGAGACTTCCTCCTCGCCGCGAGATGAGGCCTGATTCCCCTGCACTGCGTGCAGAGCAATTCTGTGTTGCACATCACACATGAAAGGAGGCTTGATTTCCTTCATGGCACTCCAGAGAAACCCCAAGAACACTGTTTCAAGGCTAGAGGGATCCTGAGGTCACTGTAGCAACACGAAAGAGCTCCGAGGACCAAAAATCAACTCGAGATGAGAGGTTAGTCCCTGGCTTCGACTCCTGAGGAATACCACCTTACCACAAGCACCTCAAGAGGAGACTTCTCTCAGCTCTAGGTATGTGAGAGGGACCCTGAGTTTGCGGCCTCAATTGGAATGGACACCGCGATGGCCTGACTCGAAATAAGGCCGGATATCCCTGCAGTGACTGGAATGCAGGCTCGTCTTGCATCTCCCAAGACGAAAGGGTGTCTGAATCCCCTGTGGAGACCACAGAGAAAGACCTAGTTCCCCACCTCATCGCGACAGGAGGCCTCAAATCCTTTGAAAACTCCAGAGGTATGCGGAGATCAGTGCCTCCAAAGGAGACGATGCCTGACTCCTCGTGAAACTTGATAGGAGACCCAGGATTCCTGTGGCACGTGGAAAGGGACACTTGGTCTCCCGTCTCAGCTGGAGAGGCGTCCCAATTGCCCTGCAAAGCCTCGAGGAGAATCCCGAGTTGTCCCTCGCAACTAGGCAGGAGTCCTGACATGGCTGAACACACACGTGTGTGGAAGGGCCATCGCCGTCGTAACTCGAGAATATACCCCAGGTTCCCGCCGCAACTCGAGAAAAACCATGAGACTTCCCCCTCTCTGCGAGATGAGGCCCGATTCCCCTGCACTGCGTGCAGAGCAATTCCGTGTTGCACATCACACATGAAAGGAGCCTTGATTTCCTTGATGGCACTCCAGAGAAACCCCAAGAACACTGTTTCAAGGCTAGAGGGATCCTGAGGTCACTGTAGCAACAAGAAAGAGCTCCGTGGACCAAGAATCAACACGAGATGAGAGGTTAGTCCCTGGCTTCGACTCCTGAGGAATACCACCTTACCACAAGCACCTCAAGAGGAGGCTTCTCTCAGCTCTAGGTATGTGAGAGGGACCCTGAGTTTGCGGCCTCAAGTGGAATGGACACCGCGATGCCCTGACTCGAAATAAGGCCGGATATCCCTGCAGTGACTTCAATGCAGGCTCATCTTGCCTCTCCCAGGACGAAAGGATGTCTGAATCCCCTGTGGAAAGCACAGAGAAAGACTTAGTTCCCCACCTCATCGCGACCGATAGCCTCACATCCTTTGAAAACTCCAGAGGTACGCGGAGATCAGTGCCTCCAAAGGAGACGATGCCTGACTCCTCGTGAAACTTGATAGGAGTCCCAGGATTCCTGTGGCACGTGGAAAGGGACACTTGGTCTCCCGCCTCAGCTGGAGAGGCATCCCAATTGCCCTGCCAAGCCTCGAGGAGAATCCCGAGTTGTCCCTCGCAACTAGGCAGGAGTCCTGACGTCGCTGAACAAACACGTGGGTGGAAGGGCCATCCCCGTCGTAACTCGAGAATATACCCCAGGTTCCCGCCGCAACTCGAGAAAAACCATGAGACTTCCCCCTCGCCGCGAGATGAGGCCCGATTCCCCTGCACTGCGTGCAGAGCAATTCCGTGTTGCACATCACACATGAAAGGAGCCTTGATTTCTTTGATGGCACTCCAGAGAAACCCCAAGAACACTGTTTCAAGGCTAGAGGGATCCTGAGGTCGTAGCAACACGAAAGAGCTCCGTGGGCCAAAAATCAACTCGAGATGAGAGGTTAGTCCCTGGCTTCGACTCCAGAGGAATACCACCTTACCACAAGCACCTCAAGAGGAGGCTTCTCTCAGCTCTAGGTATGTGAGAGGGACCCTGAGTTTGCGGCCTCAAGTGGAATGGACACCGCGATGCCATGACGCGAAATAAGGCTGGATATGCCTGCAGTGACTTGAATGCAGGCTCGTCTTGCATCTCCCAAGAAGAAAGGATGTCTGAATCCCCTGTGGAGACCACAGAGAAAGACCTAGTTCCCCACCTCATCGCGACCGGAGGGCTCACATCCTTTGAAAACTCCAGAGGTACGCGGAGATCAGTGCCTCCAAAGGAGACGATGCCTGACTACTCGTGAAACTTGATAGGAGTCCCAGGATTCCTGTGACACGTGGAAAGGGACCCTTGGTCTCCCGCCTCAGCTGGAGAGGCGTCCCAATTGCCTTGCCAAGCCTCGAGGAGAATCCCGAGTTGTGTCTCGCAACTAGGCAAGAGTCCTGACGTGGCTGAACAAACACGTGTGTGGAAGGGCCATCCCCGTCGTAACTCGAGAATATACCCCAGGTTCCCGCCGCAACACGAGAAAAACCATGAGACTTCCTCCTCGCCGCGAGATGAGGCCTGATTCCCCTGCACTGCGTGCAGAGCAATTCTGTGTTGCACATCACACATGAAAGGAGCCTTGATTTCCTTCATGGCACTCCAGAGAAACCCCAAGAACACTGTTTCAAGGCTAGAGGGATCCTGAGGTCACTGTAGCAACACGAAAGAGCTCCGAGGACCAAAAATCAACTCGAGATGAGAGGTTAGTCCCTGGCTTCGACTCCTGAGGAATACCACCTTACCACAAGCACCTCAAGAGGAGACTTCTCTCAGCTCTAGGTATGTGAGAGGGACCCTGAGTTTGCGGCCTCAATTGGAATGGACACCGCGATGGCCTGACTCGAAATAAGGCCGGATATCCCTGCAGTGACTGGAATGCAGGCTCGTCTTGCATCTCCCAAGACGAAAGGGTGTCTGAATCCCCTGTGGAGACCACAGAGAAAGACCTAGTTCCCCACCTCATCGCGACAGGAGGCCTCAAATCCTTTGAAAACTCCAGAGGTATGCGGAGATCAGTGCCTCCAAAGGAGACGATGCCTGACTCCTCGTGAAACTTGATAGGAGACCCAGGATTCCTGTGGCACGTGGAAAGGGACACTTGGTCTCCCGTCTCAGCTGGAGAGGCGTCCCAATTGCCCTGCAAAGCCTCGAGGAGAATCCCGAGTTGTCCCTCGCAACTAGGCAGGAGTCCTGACATGGCTGAACACACACGTGTGTGGAAGGGCCATCGCCGTCGTAACTCGAGAATATACCCCAGGTTCCCGCCGCAACTCGAGAAAAACCATGAGACTTCCCCCTCTCTGCGAGATGAGGCCCGATTCCCCTGCACTGCGTGCAGAGCAATTCCGTGTTGCACATCACACATGAAAGGAGCCTTGATTTCCTTGATGGCACTCCAGAGAAACCCCAAGAACACTGTTTCAAGGCTAGAGGGATCCTGAGGTCACTGTAGCAACAAGAAAGAGCTCCGTGGACCAAGAATCAACACGAGATGAGAGGTTAGTCCCTGGCTTCGACTCCTGAGGAATACCACCTTACCACAAGCACCTCAAGAGGAGGCTTCTCTCAGCTCTAGGTATGTGAGAGGGACCCTGAGTTTGCGGCCTCAAGTGGAATGGACACCGCGATGCCCTGTCTCGAAATAAGGCCGGATATCCCTGCAGTGACTTCAATGCAGGCTCATCTTGCCTCTCCCAGGACGAAAGGATGTCTGAATCCCCTGTGGAAAGCACAGAGAAAGACTTAGTTCCCCACCTCATCGCGACCGATAGCCTCACATCCTTTGAAAACTCCAGAGGTACGCGGAGATCAGTGCCTCCAAAGGAGACGATGCCTGACTCCTCGTGAAACTTGATAGGAGTCCCAGGATTCCTGTGGCACGTGGAAAGGGACACTTGGTCTCCCGCCTCAGCTGGAGAGGCATCCCAATTGCCCTGCCAAGCCTCGAGGAGAATCCCGAGTTGTCCCTCGCAACTAGGCAGGAGTCCTGACGTCGCTGAACAAACACGTGGGTGGAAGGGCCATCCCCGTCGTAACTCGAGAATATACCCCAGGTTCCCGCCGCAACTCGAGAAAAACCATGAGACTTCCCCCTCGCCGCGAGATGAGGCCCGATTCCCCTGCACTGCGTGCAGAGCAATTCCGTGTTGCACATCACACATGAAAGGAGCCTTGATTTCTTTGATGGCACTCCAGAGAAACCCCAAGAACACTGTTTCAAGGCTAGAGGGATCCTGAGGTCGTAGCAACACGAAAGAGCTCCGTGGACCAAAAATCAACTCGAGATGAGAGGTTAGTCCCTGGCTTCGACTCCAGAGGAATACCACCTTACCACAAGCACCTCAAGAGGAGGCTTCTCTCAGCTCTAGGAATGTGAGAGGGACCCTGAGTTTGCGGCCTCAAGTGGAATGTACACCGCGATGCCATGACGCGAAATAAGGCTGGATATCCCTGCAGTGACTTGAATGCAGGCTCGTCTTGCATCTCCCAAGACGAAAGGATGTCTGAATCCCCTGTGGAGACCACAGAGAAAGACCTAGTTCCCCACCTCATCGCGACCGGAGGCCTCACATCCTTTGAAAACTCCAGAGGTACGCGGAGATCAGTGCCTCCAAAGGAGACGATGCCTGACTCCTCGTGAAACTTGATAGGAGTCCCAGGATTCCTGTGGCACGTGGAAAGGGACCCTTGGTCTCCCGCCTCAGCTGGAGAGGCGTCCCAATTGCCTTGCCAAGCCTCGAGGAGAATCCCGAGTTGTGTCTCGCAACTAGGCAAGAGTCCTGACGTGGCTGAACAAACACGTGTGTGGAAGGGCCATCCCCGTCGTAACTCGAGAATATACCCCAGGTTCCCGCCGCAACTCGAGAAAAACCATGAGACTTCCCCCTCGCCGCGAGATGAGGCCCGATTCCCCTGCACTGCGTGCAGAGCAATTCCGTGTTGCACATCACACATGAAAGGAGCCTTGATTTCCTTCATGGCACTCCAGAGAAACCCCAAGAACACTGTTTCAAGGCTAGAGGGATCCTGAGGTCACTGTAGCAACACGAAAGAACTCTGTGGACCAAAAATCAACTCGAAAAGAGAGGTTAGTCCCTGGATTCGTCTCCAGAGGAATACCACCTTACCACAAGCACCTCAAGAGGAGGCTTCTCTCAGCTCTAGGTATGTGAGAGGGACCCTGAGTTTGCGGCCTCAAGTGGAATGGACACCGCGATGCCCTGACGCGAAATAAGGCTGGATATCCCTGCAGTGACTTGAATGCAGGCTCGTCTTGCATCTCCCAAAACGAAAGGATGTCTGAATCCCCTTTGGAGACCTCAGAGAAACACCTAGTTCCCCACCTCATCGCGACCGGAGGCCTCACATTCTTTGAAAACTCCAGAGGTACGCGGAGATCAGTGCCTCCAAAGGAGACGATGCCTGACTACTCGTGAAACTTGATAGGAGTCCCAGGATTCCTGTGACACGTGGAAAGGGACCCTTGGTCTCCCGCCTCAGCTGGAGAGGCGTCCCAATTGCCTTGCCAAGCCTCGAGGAGAATCCCGAGTTGTGTTTCGCAACTAGGCAAGAGTCCTGACGTGGCTGAACAAACACGTGTGTGGAAGGGCCATCCCCGTCGTAACTCGAGAATATACCCCAGGTTCCCGCCGCAACTCGAGAAAAACCATGAGACTTCCTCCTCGCCGCGAGATGAGGCCTGATTCCCCTGCACTGCGTGCAGAGCAATTCTGTGTTGCACATCACACATGAAAGGAGCCTTGATTTCCTTCATGGCACTCCAGAGAAACCCCAAGAACACTGTTTCAAGGCTAGAGGGATCCTGAGGTCACTGTAGCAACACGAAAGAGCTCCGAGGACCAAAAATCAACTCGAGATGAGAGGTTAGTCCCTGGCTTCGACTCCTGAGGAATACCACCTTACCACAAGCACCTCAAGAGGAGACTTCTCTCAGCTCTAGGTATGTGAGAGGGACCCTGAGTTTGCGGCCTCAATTGGAATGGACACCGCGATGGCCTGACTCGAAATAAGGCCGGATATCCCTGCAGTGACTGGAATGCAGGCTCGTCTTGCATCTCCCAAGACGAAAGGGTGTCTGAATCCCCTGTGGAGACCACAGAGAAAGACCTAGTTCCCCACCTCATCGCGACAGGAGGCCTCAAATCCTTTGAAAACTCCAGAGGTATGCGGAGATCAGTGCCTCCAAAGGAGACGATGCCTGACTCCTCGTGAAACTTGATAGGAGACCCAGGATTCCTGTGGCACGTGGAAAGGGACACTTGGTCTCCCGTCTCAGCTGGAGAGGCGTCCCAATTGCCCTGCAAAGCCTCGAGGAGAATCCCGAGTTGTCCCTCGCAACTAGGCAGGAGTCCTGACAGGGCTGAACACACACGTGTGTGGAAGGGCCATCGCCGTCGTAACTCGAGAATATACCCCAGGTTCCCGCCGCAACTCGAGAAAAACCATGAGACTTCCCCCTCGCTGCGAGATGAGGCCCGATTCCCCTGCACTGCGTGCAGAGCAATTCCGTGTTGCACATCACACATGAAAGGAGCCTTGATTTCCTTGATGGCACTCCAGAGAAACCCCAAGAACACTGTTTCAAGGCTAGAGGGATCCTGAGGTCACTGTAGCAACAAGAAAGAGCTCCGTGGACCAAGAATCAACACGAGATGAGAGGTTAGTCCCTGGCTTCGACTCCTGAGGAATACCACCTTACCACAAGCACCTCAAGAGGAGGCTTCTCTCAGCTCTAGGTATGTGAGAGGGACCCTGAGTATGCGGCCTCAAGTGGAATGGACACCGCGATGCCCTGACTCGAAATAAGGCCGGATATCCCTGCAGTGACTTCAATGCAGGCTCATCTTGCCTCTCCCAGGACGAAAGGATGTCTGAATCCCCTGTGGAAAGCACAGAGAAAGACTTAGTTCCCCACCTCATCGCGACCGATAGCCTCACATCCTTTGAAAACTCCAGAGGTACGCGGAGATCAGTGCCTCCAAAGGAGACGATGCCTGACTCCTCGTGAAACTTGATAGGAGTCCCAGGATTCCTGTGGCACGTGGAAAGGGACACTTGGTCTCCCGCCTCAGCTGGAGAGGCATCCCAATTGCCCTGCCAAGCCTCGAGGAGAATCCCGAGTTGTCCCTCGCAACTAGGCAGGAGTCCTGACGTCGCTGAACAAACACGTGGGTGGAAGGGCCATCCCCGTCGTAACTCGAGAATATACCCCAGGTTCCCGCCGCAACTCGAGAAAAACCATGAGACTTCCCCCTCGCCGCGAGATGAGGCCCGATTCCCCTGCACTGCGTGCAGAGCAATTCCGTGTTGCACATCACACATGAAAGGAGCCTTGATTTCTTTGATGGCACTCCAGAGAAACCCCAAGAACACTGTTTCAAGGCTAGAGGGATCCTGAGGTCGTAGCAACACGAAAGAGCTCCGTGGGCCAAAAATCAACTCGAGATGAGAGGTTAGTCCCTGGCTTCGACTCCAGAGGAATACCACCTTACCACAAGCACCTCAAGAGGAGGCTTCTCTCAGCTCTAGGTATGTGAGAGGGACCCTGAGTTTGCGGCCTCAAGTGGAATGTACACCGCGATGCCATGACGCGAAATAAGGCTGGATATCCCTGCAGTGACTTGAATGCAGGCTCGTCTTGCATCTCCCAAGACGAAAGGATGTCTGAATCCCCTGTGGAGACCACAGAGAAAGACCTAGTTCCCCACCTCATCGCGACCGGAGGCCTCACATCCTTTGAAAACTCCAGAGGTACGCGGAGATCAGTGCCTCCAAAGGAGACGATGCCTGACTCCTCGTGAAACTTGATAGGAGTCCCAGGATTCCTGTGGCACGTGGAAAGGGACCCTTGGTCTCCCGCCTCAGCTGGAGAGGCGTCCCAATTGCCTTGCCAAGCCTCGAGGAGAATCCCGAGTTGTGTCTCGCAACTAGGCAAGAGTCCTGACGTGGCTGAACAAACACGTGTGTGGAAGGGCCATCCCCGTCGTAACTCGAGAATATACCCCAGGTTCCCGCCGCAACTCGAGAAAAACCATGAGACTTCCCCCTCGCCGCGAGATGAGGCCCGATTCCCCTGCACTGCGTGCAGAGCAATTCCGTGTTGCACATCACACATGAAAGGAGCCTTGATTTCCTTCATGGCACTCCAGAGAAACCCCAAGAACACTGTTTCAAGGCTAGAGGGATCCTGAGGTCACTGTAGCAACACGAAAGAACTCTGTGGACCAAAAATCAACTCGAAAAGAGAGGTTAGTCCCTGGATTCGTCTCCAGAGGAATACCACCTTACCACAAGCACCTCAAGAGGAGGCTTCTCTCAGCTCTAGGTATGTGAGAGGGACCCTGAGTTTGCGGCCTCAAGTGGAATGGACACCGCGATGCCCTGACTCGAAATAAGGCCGGATATCCCTGCAGTGACTTCAATGCAGGCTCGTCTTGCAACTCCCAGGACGAAAGGATGTCTGAATCCCCTGTGGAAAGCACAGAGAAAGACTTAGTTCCCCACCTCATCGCGACCGATAGCCTCACATCCTTTGAAAACTCCAGAGGTACACGGAGATCAGTGCCTCCAAAGGAGACGATGCCTGACTCCTCGTGAAACTTGATAGGAGTCCCAGGATTCCTGTGGCACGTGGAAAGGGACCCTTGGTCTCCCGCCTCAGCTGGAGAGGCGTCCCAATTGCCCTGCAAAGCCTCGAGGAGAATCCAGAGTTGTCCCTCGCAACTAGGCAGGAGTCCTGACGTCGCTGAAGAAACACGTGGGTGGAAGGGCCATCCCCGTCGTAACTCGAGAATATACCCCAGGTTCCCGCCGCAACTCGAGAAAAACCATGAGACTTCCCCCTCGCCGCGAGATGAGGCCCGATTCCCCTGCACTGCGTGCAGAGCAATTCCGTGTTGCACATCACACATGAAAGGAGCCTTGATTTCTTTGATGGCACTCCATAGAAACCCCAAGAACACTGTTTCAAGGCTAGAGGGATCCTGAGGTCACTGTAGCAACACGAAAGAGCTCCGTGGGCCAAAAATCAACTCGAGATGAGAGGTTAGTCCCTGGCTTCGACTCCAGAGGAATACCACCTTACCACAAGCACCTCAAGAGGAGGCTTCTCACAGCTCTAGGTATGTGAGAGGGATCCTGAGTTTGCGGCCTCAAGTGGAATGGACACCGCGATGCCCTGACGCGAAATAAGGCTGGATATCCCTGCAGTGACTTGAATGCAGGCTCGTCTTGCATCTCCCAGGACGAAAGGATGTCTGAATCCCCTGTGGAGACCACAGAGAAAGACCTAGTTCCCCACCTCATCGCGACCGGAGGCCTCACATCCTTTGAAAACTCCAGAGGTACGCGGAGATCAGTGCCTCCAAAGGAGACGATGCCTGACTCCTTGTGAAACTTGATAGGAGTCCCAGGATTCCTGTGGCACGTGGAAAGGGACTCTTGGTCTCCCGCCTCAGCTGGAGAGGCGTCCCAATTGCCTTGCCAAGCCTCGAGGAGAATCCCGAGTTGTGTCTCGCAACTAGGCAAGAGTCCTGACGTGGCTGAACAAACACGTGTGTGGAAGGGCCATCCACGTCGTAACTCGAGAATATACCCCAGGTTCCCGCCGCAACTCGAGAAAAACCATGAGACTTCCCCCTCGCCGCGAGATGAGGCCCGATTCCCCTGCACTGCGTGCAGAGCAATTCCGTGTTGCACATCACACATGAAAGGAGCCTTGATTTCCTTCATGGCACTCCAGAGAAACCCCAAGAACACTGTTTCAAGGCTAGAGGGATCCTGAGGTCACTGTAGCAACACGAAAGAACTCTGTGGACCAAAAATCAACTCGAAAAGAGAGGTTAGTCCCTGGATTCGTCTCCAGAGGAATACCACCTTACCACAAGCACCTCAAGAGGAGGCTTCTCTCAGCTCTAGGTATGTGAGAGGGACCCTGAGTTTGCGGCCTCAAGTGGAATGGACACCGCGATGCCCTGACTCGAAATAAGGCCGGATATCCCTGCAGTGACTTCAATGCAGGCTCGTCTTGCAACTCCCAGGACGAAAGGATGTCTGAATCCCCTGTGGAAAGCACAGAGAAAGACTTAGTTCCCCACCTCATCGCGACCGATAGCCTCACATCCTTTGAAAACTCCAGAGGTACACGGAGATCAGTGCCTCCAAAGGAGACGATGCCTGACTCCTCGTGAAACTTGATAGGAGTCCCAGGATTCCTGTGGCACTTGGAAAGGGACCCTTGGTCTCCCGCCTCAGCTGGAGAGGCGTCCCAATTGCCCTGCAAAGCCTCGAGGAGAATCCAGAGTTGTCCCTCGCAACTAGGCAGGAGTCCTGACGTCGCTGAAGAAACACGTGGGTGGAAGGGCCATCCCCGTCGTAACTCGAGAATATACCCCAGGTTCCCGCCGCAACTCGAGAAAAACCATGAGACTTCCCCCTCGATGCGAGATGAGGCCCGATTCCCCTGCACTGCGTGCAGAGCAATTCCGTCTTGCACATCACACATGAAAGGAGCCTTGATTTCCTTGATGGCACTCCAGAGAAACCCCAAGAACACTGTTTCAATGCTAGAGGGATCCTGAGGTCACTGTAGCAACACGAAAGAGCTCCGTGGACCAAAAATCAACTCGAGATGAGAGGTTAGTCCCTGGCTTCGACTCCTGAGGAATACCACCTTACCACAAGCACCTCAAGAGGAGGCTTCTCTCAGCTCTAGGTATGTGAGAGGGACCATGAGTTTGCGGCCTCAAGTGGAATGGACACCGCGATGCCCTGACTCGAAATAAGGCCGGATATCCCTGCAGTGACTGGAATGCAGGCTCGTCTTGCATCTCCCAAGACGAAAGGGTGTCTGAATCCCCTGTGGAGACCACAGAGAAAGACCTAGTTCCCCACCTCATCGCGACAGGAGGCCTCAAATCCTTTGAAAACTCCAGAGGTATGCGGAGATCAGTGCCTCCAAAGGAGACGATGCCTGACTCCTCGTGAAACTTGATAGGAGACCCAGGATTCCTGTGGCACGTGGAAAGGGACCCTTGGTCTCCCGTCTCAGCTGGAGAGGCGTCCCAATTGCCCTGCAAAGCCTCGAGGAGAATCCCGAGTTGTCCCTCGCAACTAGGCAGGAGTCCTGACATGGCTGAACACACACGTGTGTGAAAGGGCCATCCCCGTCGTAACTCGAGAATATACCCCAGGTTCCCGCCGCAACTCGAGAAAAACCATGAGACTTCCCCCTCGCCGCGAGATGAGGCCCGATTCCCCTGCACTGCGTGCAGAGCAATTCCGTGTTGCACATCACACATGAAAGGAGCCTTGATTTCCTTGATGGCACTACAGAGAAACCCCAAGAACACTGTTTCAAGGCTAGAGGGATCCTGAGGTCACTGTAGCAACACGAAAGAGCTCCGTGGACCAAGAATCAACACGAGATGAGAGGTTAGTCCCTGGCTTCGACTCCTGAGGAATACCACCTTACCACAAGCACCTCAAGAGGAGGCTTCTCTCAGCTCTAGGTATGTGAGAGGGACCCTGAGTTTGCGGCCTCAAGTGGAATGGACACCGCGATGCCCTGACTCGAAATAAGGCCGGATATCCCTGCAGTGACTGGAATGCAGGCTCGTCTTGCCTCTCCCAGGACGAAAGGATGTCTGAATCCCCTGTGGAGACCACAGAGAAAGACTTAGTTCCCCACCTCATCGCGACCGATAGCCTCACATCCTTTGAAAACTCCAGAGGTACGCGGAGATCAGTGCCTCCAAAGGAGACGATGCCTGACTCCTCGTGAAACTTGATAGGAGTCCCAGGATTCCTGTGGCACGTGGAAAGGGACCCTTGGTCTCCCGCCTCAGCTGGAGAGGCGTTCCAATTGCCCTGCCAAGCCTCGAGGAGAATCCCGAGTTGTCCCTGGCAACTAGGCAGGAGTCCTGACGTGGCTGAACAAACACGTGGGTGGAAGGGCCATCCCCGTCGTAACTCGAGAATATACCCCAGGTTCCCGCCGCAACTCGAGAAAAACCATGAGACTTCCCCCTCGATGCGAGATGAGGCCCGATTCCCCTGTACTGCGTGCAGAGCAATTCCGTGTTGCACATCACACATGAAAGGAGCCTTGATTTCCTTGATGGCACTCCAGAGAAACCCCAAGAACACTGTTTCAAGGATAGAGGGATCCTGAGGTAACTGAAGCAACACGAAATAACTCTGTGGACCAAAAATCAACTCGAAAAGAGAGGTTAGTCCCTGGATTCGTCTCCAGAGGAATACCACCTTACCACAAGCAACTCAAGAGGAGGCTTCTCTCAGCTCTAGGTATGTGAGAGGGACCCTGAGTTTGCGGCCTCAAGTGGAATGGACACCGCGATGCCCTGACTCGAAATAAGGCCGGATATCCCTGCAGTGACTTCAATGCAGGCTCGTCTTGCAACTCCCAGGACGAAAGGATGTCTGAATCCCCTGTGGAAAGCACAGAGAAAGACTTAGTTCCCCACCTCATCGCGACCGATAGCCTCACATCCTTTGAAAACTCCAGAGGTACACGGAGATCAGTGCCTCCAAAGGAGACGATGCCTGACTCCTCGTGAAACTTGATAGGAGTCCCAGGATTCCTGTGGCACTTGGAAAGGGACCCTTGGTCTCCCGCCTCAGCTGGAGAGGCGTCCCAATTGCCCTGCAAAGCCTCGAGGAGAATCCCGAGTTGTCCCTCGCAACTAGGCAGGAGTCCTGACGTCGCTGAAGAAACACGTGGGTGGAAGGGCCATCCCCGTCGTAACTCGAGAATATACCCCAGGTTCCCGCCGCAACTCGAGAAAAACCATGAGACTTCCCCCTCGCCGCGAGATGAGGCCCGATTCCCCTGCACTGCGTGCAGAGCAATTACGTGTTGCACATCACACATGAAAGGAGCCTTGATTTCGTTGATGGCACTCCATAGAAACCCCAAGAACACTGTTTCAAGGCTAGAGGGATCCTGAGGTCACTGTAGCAACACGAAAGAGCTCCGTGGGCCAAAAATCAACTCGAGATGAGAGGTTAGTCCCTGGCTTCGACTCCAGAGGAATACCACCTTACCACAAGCACCTCAAGAGGAGGCTTCTCACAGCTCTAGGTATGTGAGAGGGATCCTGAGTTTGCGGCATCAAGTGGAATGGACACCGCGATGCCCTGACGCGAAATAAGGCTGGATATCCCTGCAGTGACTTGAATGCAGGCTCGTCTTGCATCTCCCAGGACGAAAGGATGTCTGAATCCCCTGTGGAGACCACAGAGAAAGACCTAGTTCCCCACCTCATCGCGACCGGAGGCCTCACATCCTTTGAAAACTCCAGAGGTACGCGGAGATCAGTGCCTCCAAAGGAGACGATGCCTGACTCCTTGTGAAACTTGATAGGAGTCCCAGGATTCCTGTGGCACGTGGAAAGGGACTCTTGGTCTCCCGCCTCAGCTGGAGAGGCGTCCCAATTGCCTTCCCAAGCCTCGAGGAGAATCCCGAGTTGTGTCTCGCAACTAGGCAAGAGTCCTGACGTGGCTGAACAAACACGTGTGTGGAAGGGCCATCCCCGTCGTAACTGGAGAATATACCCCAGGTTCCCGCCGCAACTCGAGAAAAACCATGAGACTTCCCCCTCGATGCGAGATGAGGCCCGATTCCCCTGCACTGCGTGCAGAGCAATTCCGTCTTGCACATCACACATGAAAGGAGCCTTGATTTCCTTGATGGCACTCCAGAGAAACCCCAAGAACACTGTTTCAAGGCTAGAGGGATCCTGAGGTCACTGTAGCAACACGAAAGAGCTCCGTGGACCAAAAATCAACTCGAGATGAGAGGTTAGTCCCTGGCTTCGACTCCTGAGGAATACCACCTTACCACAAGCACCTCAAGAGGAGGCTTCTCTCAGCTCTAGGTATGTGAGAGGGACCCTGAGTTTGCGGCCTCAAGTGGAATGGACACCGCGATGCCCTGACTCGAAATAAGGCCGGATATCCCTGCAGTGACTGGAATGCAGGCTCGTCTTGCATCTCCCAAGACGAAAGGGTGTCTGAATCCCCTGTGGAGACCACAGGGAAAGACCTAGTTCCCCACCTCATCGCGACAGGAGGCCTCAAATCCTTTGAAAACTCCAGAGGTATGCGGAGATCAGTGCCTCCAAAGGAGACGATGCCTGACTCCTCGTGAAACTTGATAGGAGACCCAGGATTCCTGTGGCACTTGGAAAGGGACACTTGGTCTCCCGTCTCAGCTGGAGAGGCGTCCCAATTGCCCTGCAAAGCCTCGAGGAGAATCCCGAGTTGTCCCTCGCAACTAGGCAGGAGTCCTGACATGGCTGAACACACACGTGTGTGGAAGGGCCATCCCCGTCGTAACTCGAGAATATACCCCAGGTTCCCGCCGCAACTCGAGAAAAACCATGAGACTTCCCCCTCGCCGCGAGATGAGGCCCGATTCCCCTGCACTGCGTGCAGAGCAATTCTGTGTTGCACATCACACATGAAAGGAGCCTTGATTTCCTTCATGGCACTCCAGAGAAACCCCAAGAACACTGTTTCAAGGCTAGAGGGATCCTGTGGTCACTGTAGCTACACGAAAGAGCTCCGTGGGCCAAAAATCAACTCGAGATGAGAGGTTAGTCCCTGGCTTCGACTCCAGAGGAATACCACCTTACCACAAGCACCTCAAGAGGAGGCTTCTCTCAGCTCTAGGTATGTGAGAGGGACCCTGAGTTTGCGGCCTCAAGTGGAATGGACACCGCGATGCCCTGACTCGAAATAAGGCCGGATATCCCTGCAGTGACTGGAATGCAGGCTCGTCTTGCTTCTCCCAGGATGAAAGGATGTCTGAATCCCCTGTGGAAAGCACAGAGAAAGACTTAGTTCCCCACCTCATCACGACCGATAGCCTCACATCCTTTGAAAACTCCAGAGGTACGCGGAGATCAGTGCCTCCAAAGGAGACGATGCCTGACTCCTCGTGAAACTTGATAGGAGTCCCAGGATTCCTGTGGCACTTGGAAAGGGACCCTTGGTCTCCCGCCTCAGCTGGAGAGGCGTCCCAATTGCCCTGCCAAGCCTCGAGGAGAATCCAGAGTTGTCCCTCGCAACTAGGCAGGAGTCCTGACGTCGCTGAAGAAACACGTGGGTGGAAGGGCCATCCCCGTCGTAACTCGAGAATATACCCCAGGTTCCCGCCGCAACTCGAGAAAAACCATGAGACTTCCCCCTCGCCGCGAGATGAGGCCCGATTCCCCTGCACTGCGTGCAGAGCAATTCTGTGTTGCACATCACACATGAAAGGAGCCTTGATTTCCTTGATGGCACTCCAGAGAAACCCCAAGAACACTGTTTCAAGGCTAGAGGGATCCTGAGGTCACTGTAGCAACAAGAAAGAGCTCCGTGGGCCAAAAATCAACTCGAGATGAGAGGTTAGTCCCTGGCTTCGACTCCAGAGGAATACCACCTTACCACAAGCACCTCAAGAGGAGGCTTCTCTCAGCTCTAGGTATGTGAGAGGGACCCTGAGTTTGCGGCCTCAAGTGGAATGGACACCGCGATGCCCTGACGCGAAATAAGGCTGGATATTCCTGCAGTGACTTGAATGCAGGCTCGTCTTGCATCTCCCAAGATGAAAGGATGTCTGAATCCCCTGTGGAGACCACAGAGAAAGACCTAGTTCCCCACCTCATCGCGACCGGAGGCCTCACATCCTTTGAAAACTCCAGAGGTACGCGGAGATCAGTGGCTCCAAAGGAGACGATGCCTGACTCCTCTTGAAACTTGATAGGAGTCCCAGGATTCCTGTGGCACGTGGAAAGGGACCCTTGGTCTCCCGCCTCAGCTGGAGAGGCGTCCCAATTGCCTTGCCAAGCCTCGAGGAGAATCCCGAGTTGTGTCTCGCAACTAGTCAAGAGTCCTGACGTGGCTGAACAAACACGTGGGTGGAAGGGCCATCCCCGTCGTAACTCGAGAATATACCCCAGGTTCCCGCCGCAACTCGAGAAAAACCATGAGACTTCCCCCTCGCTGCGAGATGAGGCCCGATTCCCCTGCACTGCGTGCAGAGCAATTCTGTGTTGCACATCACACATGAAAGGAGCCTTGATTTCCTTGATGGCACTCCAGAGAAACCCCAAGAACACTGTTTCAAGGATAGAGGGATCCTGAGGTCACTGTAGCAACACGAAAGAACTCTGTGGACCAAAAATCAACTCGAAAAGAGAGGTTAGTCCCTGGATTCGTCTCCAGAGGAATACCACCTTACCACAAGCACCTCAAGAGGAGGCTTCTCTCAGCTCTAGGTATGTGAGAGGGACCCTGAGTTTGCGGCCTCAAGTGTAATGGACACCGCGATGCCCTGACTAGAAATAAGGCCGGATATCCCTGCAGTGACTTCAATGCAGGCTCGTCTTGCATCTCCCAGGACGAAAGGATGTCTGAATCCCCTGTGGAAAGCACAGAGAAAGACTTAGTTCCCCACCTCATCGCGACCGATAGCCTCACATCCTTTGAAAACTCCAGAGGTACACGGAGATCAGTGCCTCCAAAGGAGACGATGCCTGACTCCTCGTGAAACTTGATAGGAGTCCCAGGATTCCTGTGGCACTTGGAAAGGGACCCTTGGTCTCCCGCCTCAGCTGGAGAGGCGTCCCAATTGCCCTGCAAAGCCTCGAGGAGAATCCCGAGTTGTCCCTCGCAACTAGGCAGGAGTCCTGACGTCGCTGAAGAAACACGTGGGTGGAAGGGCCATCCCCGTCGTAACTCGAGAATATACCCCAGGTTCCCGCCGCAACTCGAGAAAAACCATGAGACTTCCCCCTCGCCGCGAGATGAGGCCCGATTCCCCTGCACTGCGTGCAGAGCAATTACGTGTTGCACATCACACATGAAAGGAGCCTTGATTTCGTTGATGGCACTCCATAGAAACCCCAAGAACACTGTTTCAAGGCTAGAGGGATCCTGAGGTCACTGTAGCAACACGAAAGAGCTCCGTGGGCCAAAAATCAACTCGAGATGAGAGGTTAGTCCCTGGCTTCGACTCCAGAGGAATACCACCTTACCACAAGCACCTCAAGAGGAGGCTTCTCACAGCTCTAGGTATGTGAGAGGGATCCTGAGTTTGCGGCCTCAAGTGGAATGGACACCGCGATGCCCTGACGCGAAATAAGGCTGGATATCCCTGCAGTGACTTGAATGCAGGCTCGTCTTGCATCTCCCAGGACGAAAGGATGTCTGAATCCCCTGTGGAGACCACAGAGAAAGACCTAGTTCCCCACCTCATCGCGACCGGAGGCCTCACATCCTTTGAAAACTCCAGAGGTACGCGGAGATCAGTGCCTCCAAAGGAGACGATGCCTGACTCCTTGTGAAACTTGATAGGAGTCCCAGGATTCCTGTGGCACGTGGAAAGGGACTCTTGGTCTCCCGCCTCAGCTGGAGAGGCGTCCCAATTGCCTTCCCAAGCCTCGAGGAGAATCCCGAGTTGTGTCTCGCAACTAGGCAAGAGTCCTGACGTGGCTGAACAAACACGTGTGTGGAAGGGCCATCCCCGTCGTAACTCGAGAATATACCCCAGGTTCCCGCCGCAACTCGAGAAAAACCATGAGACTTCCCCCTCGATGCGAGATGAGGCCCGATTCCCCTGCACTGCGTGCAGAGCAATTCCGTCTTGCACATCACACATGAAAGGAGCCTTGATTTCCTTGATGGCACTCCAGAGAAACCCCAAGAACACTGTTTCAAGGCTAGAGGGATCCTGAGGTCACTGTAGCAACACGAAAGAGCTCCGTGGACCAAAAATCAACTCGAGATGAGAGGTTAGTCCCTGGCTTCGACTCCTGAGGAATACCACCTTACCACAAGCACCTCAAGAGGAGGCTTCTCTCAGCTCTAGGTATGTGAGAGGGACCCTGAGTTTGCGGCCTCAAGTGGAATGGACACCGCGATGCCCTGACTCGAAATAAGGCCGGATATCCCTGCAGTGACTGGAATGCAGGCTCGTCTTGCATCTCCCAAGACGAAAGGGTGTCTGAATCCCCTGTGGAGACCACAGGGAAAGACCTAGTTCCCCACCTCATCGCGACAGGAGGCCTCAAATCCTTTGAAAACTCCAGAGGTATGCGGAGATCAGTGCCTCCAAAGGAGACGATGCCTGACTCCTCGTGAAACTTGATAGGAGACCCAGGATTCCTGTGGCACTTGGAAAGGGACACTTGGTCTCCCGTCTCAGCTGGAGAGGCGTCCCAATTGCCCTGCAAAGCCTCGAGGAGAATCCCGAGTTGTCCCTCGCAACTAGGCAGGAGTCCTGACATGGCTGAACACACACGTGTGTGGAAGGGCCATCCCCGTCGTAACTCGAGAATATACCCCAGGTTCCCGCCGCAACTCGAGAAAAACCATGAGACTTCCCCCTCGCCACGAGATGAGGCCCGATTCCCCTGCACTGCGTGCAGAGCAATTCTGTGTTGCACATCACACATGAAAGGAGCCTTGATTTCCTTCATGGCACTCCAGAGAAACCCCAAGAACACTGTTTCAAGGCTAGAGGGATCCTGTGGTCACTGTAGCAACACGAAAGAGCTCCGTGGGCCAAAAATCAACTCGAGATGAGAGGTTAGTCCCTGGCTTCGACTCCAGAGGAATACCACCTTACCACAAGTACCTCAAGAGGAGGCTTCTCTCAGCTCTAGGTATGTGAGAGGGACCCTGAGTTTGCGGCCTCAAGTGGAATGGACACCGCGATGCCCTGACTCGAAATAAGGCCGGATATCCCTGCAGTGACTGGAATGCAGGCTCGTCTTGCTTCTCCCAGGATGAAAGGATGTCTGAATCCCCTGTGGAAAGCACAGAGAAAGACTTAGTTCCCCACCTCATCACGACCGATAGCCTCACATCCTTTGAAAACTCCAGAGGTACGCGGAGATCAGTGCCTCCAAAGGAGACGATGCCTGACTCCTCGTGAAACTTGATAGGAGTCCCAGGATTCCTGTGGCACTTGGAAAGGGACCCTTGGTCTCCGGCCTCAGCTGGAGAGGCGTCCCAATTGCCCTGCCAAGCCTCGAGGAGAATCCAGAGTTGTCCCTCGCAACTAGGCAGGAGTCCTGACGTCGCTGAAGAAACACGTGGGTGGAAGGGCCATCCCCGTCGTAACTCGAGAATATACCCCAGGTTCCCGCCGCAACTCGAGAAAAACCATGAGACTTCCCCCTCGCCGCGAGATGAGGCCCGATTCCCCTGCACTGCGTGCAGAGCAATTCTGTGTTGCACATCACACATGAAAGGAGCCTTGATTTCCTTGATGGCACTCCAGAGAAACCCCAAGAACACTGTTTCAAGGCTAGAGGGATCCTGAGGTCACTGTAGCAACAAGAAAGAGCTCCGTGGGCCAAAAATCAACTCGAGATGAGAGGTTAGTCCCTGGCTTCGACTCCAGAGGAATACCACCTTACCACAAGCACCTCAAGAGGAGGCTTCTCTCAGCTCTAGGTATGTGAGAGGGACCCTGAGTTTGCGGCCTCAAGTGTAATGGACACCGCGATGCCCTGACGCGAAATAAGGCTGGATATCCCTGCAGTGACTTGAATGCAGGCTCGTCTTGCATCTCCCAAGATGAAAGGATGTCTGAATCCCCTGTGGAGACCACAGAGAAAGACCTAGTTCCCCACCTCATCGGGACCGGAGGCCTCACATCCTTTGAAAACTCCAGAGGTACGCGGAGATCAGTGCCTCCAAAGGAGACGATGCCTGACTCCTCTTGAAACTTGATAGGAGTCCCAGGATTCCTGTGGCACGTGGAAAGGGACCCTTGGTCTCCCGCCTCAGCTGGAGAGGCGTCCCAATTGCCTTGCCAAGCCTCGAGGAGAATCCCGAGTTGTGTCTCGCAACTAGTCAAGAGTCCTGACGTGGCTGAACAAACACGTGGGTGGAAGGGCCATCCCCGTCGTAACTCGAGAATATACCCCAGGTTCCCGCCGCAACTCGAGAAAAACCATGAGACTTCCCCCTCGCTGCGAGATGAGGCCCGATTCCCCTGCACTGCGTGCAGAGCAATTCTGTGTTGCACATCACACATGAAAGGAGCCTTGATTTCCTTGATGGCACTCCAGAGAAACCCCAAGAACACTGTTTCAAGGATAGAGGGATCCTGAGGTCACTGTAGCAACACGAAAGAACTCTGTGGACCAAAAATCAACTCGAAAAGAGAGGTTAGTCCCTGGATTCGTCTCCAGAGGAATACCACCTTACCACAAGCACCTCAAGAGGAGGCTTCTCTCAGCTCTAGGTATGTGAGAGGGACCCTGAGTTTGCGGCCTCAAGTGGAATGGACACCGCGATGCCCTGACTAGAAATAAGGCCGGATATCCCTGCAGTGACTTCAATGCAGGCTCGTCTTGCTTCTCCCAGGACGAAAGGATGTCTGAATCCCCTGTGGAAAGCACAGAGAAAGACTTAGTTCCCCAACTCATCGCGACCGATAGCCTCACATCCTTTGAAAACTCCAGAGGTACTCGGAGATCAGTGCCTCCAAAGGAGACGATGCCTGACTCCTCGTGAAACTTGATAGGAGTCCCAGGATTCCTGTGGCACTTGGAAAGGGACACTTGGTCTCCCGCCTCAGCTGGAGAGGCGTCCCAATTGCCCTGCCAAGCCTCGAGGATAATCCAGAGTTGTCCCTCGCAACTAGGCAGGAGGCCTGACGTCGCTGAAGAAACACGTGGGTGGAAGGGCCATCCCCGTCGTAACTCGAGAATATACCCCAGGTTCCCGCCGCAACTCGAGAAAAACCATGAGACTTCCCCCTCGCCGCGAGATGAGGCCCGATTCCCCTGCACTGCGTGCAGAGCAATTCCGTGTTGCACATCACACATGAAAGG
The DNA here is from genome assembly GCF_910594005.1 of Cervus elaphus. NCBI lineage: Eukaryota > Metazoa > Chordata > Mammalia > Artiodactyla > Cervidae > Cervus > Cervus elaphus. Next base: position 5,253,283 of record NC_057834.1, on the reverse strand, counting down.
AGCCTTGATTTCCTTGATGGCACTCCAGAGAAACCCCAAGAACACTGCTTCAAGGCTAGAGGGATCCTGAGGTCACTGTAGCAACACGAAAGAGCTCCGTGGGCCAAAAATCAACTCGAGATGAGAGGTTAGTCCCTGGCTTCGACTCCAGAGGAATACCACCTTACCACAAGCACCTCAAGAGGAGGCTTCTCTCAGCTCTAGGTATGTGAGAGGGACCCTGAGTTTGCGGCCTCAAGTGGAATGGACATCGCGATGACCTGACGCGAAATAAGGCTGGATATCCCTGCAGTGACTTGAATGCAGGCTCGTCTTGCATCTCCCAAGATGAAAGGATGTCTGAATCCCCTGTGGAGACCACAGAGAAAGACCTAGTTCCCCACCTCATCGCGACCGGAGGCCTCACATCCTTTGAAAACTCCAGAGGTACGCGGAGATCAGTGCCTCCAAAGGAGACGATGCCTGACTCCTCGTGAAACTTGATAGGAGTCCCAGGATTCCTGTGGCACGTGGAAAGGGACCCTTGGTCTCCCGCCTCAGCTGGAGAGGCGTCCCAATTGCCTTGCCAGGCCTCGAGGAGAATCCCGAGTTGTATCTCGCAACTAGGCAAGAGTCCTGACGTGGCTGAACAAACACGTGTGTGGAAGGGCCATCCCCGTCGTAACTCGAGAATATACCCCAGGTTCCCGCCGCAACTCGAGAAAAACCATGAGACTTCCCCCTCGCCGCGAGATGAGGCCTGATTCCCCTGCACTGCGTGCAGAGCAATTCTGTGTTGCACATCACACATGAAAGGAGCCTTGATTTCCTTCATGGCACTCCAGAGAAACCCCAAGAACCCTGTTTCAAGGCTAGAGGGATCCTGAGGTCACTGTAGCAACACGAAAGAGCTCCGTGGACCAAAAATCAACTCGAAAAGAGAGGTTAGTCCCTGGCTTCGACTCCAGAGGAATACCACCTTACCACAAGCACCTCAAGAGGAGGCTTCTCTCAGCTCTAGGTATGTGAGAGGGACCCTGAGTTTGCGGCCTCAAGTGGAATGGACACCGCGATGCCCTGACTCGAAATAAGGCCGGATATCCCTGCAGTGACTGGAATGCAGGCTTGTCTTGCATCTTCCAAGACGAAAGGGTGTCTGAATCCCCTGTCGAGACCACAGAGAAAGACCTAGTTCCCCACCTCATCGCGACAGGAGGCCTCAAATCCTTTGAAAACTCCAGAGGTATGCGGAGATCAGTGCCTCCAAAGGAGACGATGCCTGACTCCTCGTGAAACTTGATAGGAGACCCAGGATTCCTGTGGCACGTGGAAAGGGACCCTTGGTCTCCCGTCTCAGCTGGAGAGGCGTCCCAATTGCCCTGCAAAGCCTCGAGGAGAATCCCGAGTTGTCCCTCGCAACTAGGCAGGAGTCCTGACATGGCTGAACACACACGTGTGTGAAAGGGCCATCCCCGTCGTAACTCGAGAATATACCCCAGGTTCCCGCCGCAACTCGAGAAAAGCCATGAGACTTCCCCCTCGCCGCGAGATGAGGCCCGATTCCCCTGCACTGCGTGCAGAGCAATTCCGTGTTGCACATCACACATGAAAGGAGCCTTGATTTCCTTGATGGCACTCCAGAGAAACCCCAAGAACACTGTTTCAAGGCTAGAGGGATCCTGAGGTCACTGTAGCAACACGAAAGAGCTCCGTGGACCAAGAATCAAGACGAGATGAGAGGTTAGTCCCTGGCTTCGACTCCTGAGGAATACCACCTTACCAAAAGCACCTCAAGAGGAGGCTTCTCTCAGCTCTAGGTATGTGAGAGGGATCCTGAGTTTGTGGCCTCAAATGGAATGGACACCGCGATGCCCTGACTCGAAATAAGGCCGGATATCCCTGCAGTGACTTGAATGCAGGCTCGTCTTGCATCTCCCAAGAAGAAAGGATGTCTGAATCCCCTGTGGAGACCACAGAGAAACACCTAGTTCCCCACCTCATCGCGACCGGAGGCCTCACATCCTTTGAAAACTCCAGAGGTACGCGGAGATCAGTGCCTCCAAAGGAGACGATGCCTGACTCCTCGTGAAACTTGATAGGAGTCCCAGGATTCCTGTGGCACGTGGAAAGGGAACCTTGGTCTCCCGCCTCAGCTGGAGAGGCGTTCCAATTGCCCTGCCAAGCCTCGAGGAGAATCCCGAGTTGTCCCTCGCAACTAGGCAGGAGTCCTGACGTGGCTGAACAAACACGTGGGTGGAAGGGCCATCCCCGTCGTAACTCGAGAATATACCCCAGGTTCCCGCCGCAACTCGAGAAAAACCATGAGACTTCCCCCTCGATGCGAGATGAGGCCCGATTCCCCTGTACTGCGTGCAAAGCAATTCCGTTTTGCACATCACACATGAAAGTAGCCTTGATTTCCTTGATGGCACTCCAGAGAAACCCCAAGAACACTGTTTCAAGGATAGAGGAATCCTGAGGTCACTGAAGCAACACGAAAGAACTCTGTGGACCAAAAATCAACTCGAAAAGAGAGGTTAGTCCCTGGATTCGTCTCCAGAGGAATACCACCTTACCACAAGCACCTCAAGAGGAGGCTTCTCTCAGCTCTAGGTATGTGAGAGGGACCCTGAGTTTGTGGCCTCAAGTGGAATGGACACCGCGATGCCCTGACTCGAAATAAGGCCGGATATCCCTGCAGTGACTTCAATGCAGGCTCGTCTTGCATCTCCCAGGACGAAAGGATGTCTGAATCCCCTGTGGAAAGCACAGAGAAAGACTTAGTTCCCCACCTCATTGCGACCGATAGCCTCACATCCTTTGAAAACTCCAGAGGTACGCGGAGATCAGTGCCTCCAAAGGAGACGATGCCTGACTCCTCGTGAAACTTGATAGGAGTCCCAGGATTCCTGTGGCACTTGGAAAGGGACACTTGGTCTCCCGCCTCAGCTGGAGAGGCATCCCAATTGCCCTGCCAAGCCTCGAGGAGAATCCCGAGTTGTCCCTCGCAACTAGGCAGGAGTCCTGACGTGGCTGAACAAACACGTGGGTGGAAGGGCCATCCCCGTCGTAACTCGAGAATATACCCCAGGTTCCCGCCGCAACTCGAGAAAAACCATGAGACTTCCCCCTCGATGCGAAATGAGGCCCGATTCCCCTGTACTGCATGCAGAGCAATTCCGTCTTGCACATCACACATGAAAGGAGCCTTGATTTCCTTGATGGCACTCCAGAGAACCCCCAAGAACACTGTTTCAAGGATAGAGGGATCCTGAGGTCACTGTAGCAACACGAAAGAACTCTGTGCATCAAAAATCAACTCGAAAAGAGAGGTTAGTCCCTGGATTCGTCTCCAGAGGAATACCACCTTACCACAAGCACCTCAAGAGGAGGCTTTTCTCAACTTTAGGTATGTGAGAGGGACCCTGAGTTTGTGGCCTCAAGTGGAATGGACACCGCGATGCCCTGACGCGAAATAAGGCTGGATATCCCTGCAGTGACTTGAATGCAGGCTCGTCTTGCATCTCCCAAGATGAAAGGATGTCTGAATCCCCTGTGGAGACCACAGAGAAAGACCTAGTTCCCCACCTCATCGCGACCGGAGGCCTTACATCCTTTGAAAACTCCAAAGGTACGCGGAGATCAGTGCCTCCAAAGGAGACGATGCCTGACTCCTCGTGAAACTTGATAGGAGTCCCAGGATTCCTGTGGCACGTGGAAAGGGACCCTTGGTCTCCCGCCTCAGCTGGAGAGGCGTCCCAATTGCCTTGCCAAGCCTCGAGGAGAATCCCGAGTTGTGTCTCGCAACTAGGCAAGAGTCCTGACGTCGCTGAACAAACACGTGTGTGGAAGGGCCATCCCCGTCGTAACTCGAGAATATACCCCAGGTTCCCGCCGCAACTCGAAAAAAACCATGAGACTTCCCCCTCGCCGCGAGATGAGGCCCGATTCCCCTGCACTGCGTGCAGAGCAATTCCGTGTTGCACATCACACATGAAAGGAGCCTTGATTTCCTTCATGGCACTCCAGAGAAACCCCAAGAACACTGTTTCAAGGCTAGAGGGATCCTGAGGTCACTGTAGCAACACGAAAGAGCTCCATGGACCAAAAATCAACTCGAGATGAGAGGTTAGTCCCTGGCTTCGACTCCAGAGGAATACCACCTTACCACAAGCACCTCAAGAGGAGGCTTCTCTCAGCTCTAGGTATGTGAGAGGGACCCTGAGTTTGCGGCCTCAAGTGGAATGGACACCGCGATGCCCTGACTCGAAATAAGGCCGGATATCCCTGCAGTGACTGGAATGCAGGCTCGTCTTGCATCTCCCAAGACGAAAGAGTGTCTGAATCCCCTGTGGAGACCACAGAGAAAGACCTAGTTCCCCACCTCATCGCGACAGGAGGCCTCAAATCCTTTGAAAACTCCAGAGGTATGCGGAGATCAGTGCCTCCAAAGGAGACGATGCCTGACTCCTCGTGAAACTTGATAGGAGACCCAGGATTCCTGTGGCACGTGGAAAGGGACTCTTGGTCTCCCGCCTCAGCTGGAGAGGCGTCCCAATTGCCCTGCAAAGCCTCGAGGAGAATCCCGAGTTGTCCCTCGCAACTAGGCAGGAGTCCTGACATGGCTGAACACACACGTGTGTGGAAGGGCCATCCCCGTCGTAACTCGAGAATATACCCCAGGTTCCCGCCGCAACTCGAGAAAAACCATGAGACTTCCCCCTCGCCGCGAGATGAGGCCCGATTCCCCTGCACTGCGTGCAGAGCAATTCTGTGTTGCACATCACACATGAAAGAAGCCTTGATTTCCTTCATGGCACTCCAGAGAAACCCCAAGAACACTGTTTCAAGGCTAGAGGGATCCTGAGGTCACTGTAGCAACATGAAAGCGCTCCGTGGACCAAAAATCAACTCGAGATGAGAGGTTAGTCCCTGGCTTCGTCTCCAGAGGAATACCACCTTACCACAAGCACCTCAAGAGGAGGCTTCTCTCAGCTCTAGGTATGCGAGTGGGACCCTGAGTTTGCGGCCTCAAGTGGAATGGACACCGCGATGCCCTGACTCGAAATAAGGCCGGGTATCACTGCAGTGACTTCAATGCAGGCTCGTCTTGCATCCCCCAGGACGAAAGGATGTCTGAATCCCCTCTGGAAAGCACAGAGAAAGACTTAGTTCCCCACCTCATCGCGACCGATAGCCTCACATCCTTTGAAAACTCCAGAGGTACGCGGAGATCAGTGTCTACAAAGGAGACGATGCCTGACTCCTCGTGAAACTTGATAGGAGTCCCAGGATTCCTGTGGCACTTGGATAGGGACACTTGGTCTCCCGCCTCAGCTGGAGAGGCGTCCCAATTGCCCTGCCAAGCCTCGAGGATAATCCAGAGTTGTCCCTCGCAACTAGGCAGGAGTCCTGACGTCGCTGAAGAAACACGTGGGTGGAAGGGCCATCCCCGTCGTAACTCGAGAATATACCCCAGGTTCCCGCCGCAACTCGAGAAAAACCATGAGACTTCCCCCTCGCCGCGAGATGAGGCCCGATTCCCCTGCACTGCGTGCAGAGCAATTCCGTGTTGCACATCACACATGAAAGGAGCCTTGATTTCCTTGATGGCACTCCAGAGAAACCCCGAGAACACTGTTTCAAGGCTAGAGGGATCCTGAGGTCACTGTAGCAACACGAAAGAGCACCGTGGACCAAAAATCAATTCGAGATGAGAGGTTAGTCCCTGGCTTCGACTCCAGAGGAATACCACCTTACCACAAGCACCTCAAGAGGAGGCTTCTCTCAGCTCTAGGTATGTGAGAGGGACCCTGAGTTTGTGGCCTCAAGTGGAATGGACACCGCGATGCCCTGACGCGAAATAAGGCCGGATATCCCTGCAGTGACTTGAATGCAGGCTCGTCTTGTATCTCCCAAGAAGAAAGGATGTCTGAATCCCCTGTGGAGACCACAGAGAAAGACCTAGTTCCCCACCTCATCGCGACCGGAGGCCTCACATCCTTTGAAAACTCCAGAGGTACGCGGAGATCAGTGCCTCCAAAGGAGACGATGAATGACTCCTCGTGAAACTTGATAGGAGTCCCAGGATTCCTGTGGCACGTGGAAAGGGACCCTTGGTCTCCCGCCTCAGCTGGAGAGGCGTTCCAATTGGCCTGCCAAGCCTCGAGGAGAATCCCGAGTTGTCCCTCGTAATTTGGCAGGAGTCCTGACGTGGCTGAACAAACACGTGGGTGGAAGGGCCATCCCCGTCGTAACTCGAGAATATACCCCAGGTTCCCGCCGCAACTCGAGAAAAACCATGAGACTTCCCCCTCGATGCGAGATGAGGCCCGATTCCCCTGTACTGCATGCAGAGCAATTCCGTCTTGCACATCACACATGAAAGGAGCCTTGATTTCCTTGATGGCACTCCAGAGAACCCCAAAGAACACTGTTTCAAGGATAGAGGGAACCTGAGGTCACTGTAGCAACACGAAAGAACTCTGTGGACCAAAAATCAACTCGAAAAGAGAGGTTAGTCCCTGGATTCGTCTCCAGAGGAATACCACCTTACCACAAGCACCTCAAGAGGAGGCTTCTCTCAACTCTAGGTATGTGAGAGGGACCCTGAGTTTGCGGCCTCAAGTGGAATGGACACCGCGATGCCCTGACGCGAAATAAGGCTGGATATCCCTGCAGTGACTTGAATGCAGGCTCGTCTTGCATCTCCCAAGATGAAAGGATGTCTGAATCCCCTGTGGAGACCACAGAGAAAGACCTAGTTCCCCACCTCATCGCGACCGGAGGCCTCACATCCTTTGAAAACTCCAGAGGTACGCGGAGATCAGTGCCTCCAAAGGAGACGATGCCTGACTCCTCGTGAAACTTGATAGGAGTCCCAGGATTCCTGTCGCACGTGGAAAGGGACCCTTGGTCTCCCGCCTCAGCTGGAGAGGCGTCCCAATTGCCTTGCCAAGCCTCTAGGAGAATCCCGAGTTGTGTCTCGTAACTAGGCAAGAGTCCTGACGTGGCTGAACAAACACGTGTGTGGAAGGGCCATCCCCGTCGTAACTCGAGAATATACCCCAGGTTCCCGCCGCAACTCGAGAAAAACCATGAGACTTCCCCCTCGCCGCGAGATGAGGCCCGATTCCCCTGCACTGCGTGCAGAGCAATTCTGTGTTGCACATCACACATGAAAGGAGCCTTGATTTCCTTGATGGCACTCCAGAGAAACCCCAAGAACACTGTTTCAAGGCTAGAGGGATCCTGAGGTCACTGTAGCAACAAGAAAGAGCTCCGTGGACCAAAAATCAACTCGAGATGAGAGGTTAGTCCCTGGCTTCGACTCCAGAGGAATACCACCTTACCACAAGCACCTCAAGAGGAGGCTTCTCTCAGCTCTAGGTATGTGAGAGGGACCCTGAGTTTGCGGCCTCAAGTGGAATGGACACCGCGATGCCCTGACTCGAAATAAGGCCGGATATCCCTGCAGTGACTTGAATGCAGGCTCGTCTTGCATCTCCCAAGACGAAAGGGTGTCTGAATCCCCTGTGGGGACCACAGAGAAAGACCTAGTTCCCCACCTCATCGCGACAGGAGGCCTCAAATCCTTTGAAAACTCCAGAGGTATGCGGAGATCAGTGCCTCCAAAGGAGACGATGGCTGACTCCTCGTGAAACTTGATAGGAGACCCAGGATTCCTGTCGCACGTGGAAAGGGACCCTTGGTCTCCCGTCTCAGCTGGAGAGGCGTCCCAATTGCCCTGCAAAGCCTCGAGGAGAATCCCGAGTTGTCCCTCGCAACTAGGCAGGAGTCCTGACATGGCTGAACACACACGTGTGTGAAAGGGCCATCCCCGTCGTAACTCGAGAATATACCCCAGGTTCCCGCCGCAACTCGAGAAAAGCCATGAGACTTCCCCCTCGCCGCGAGATGAGGCCCGATTCCCCTGCACTGCGTGCAGAGCAATTCCGTGTTGCACATCACACATGAAAGGAGCCTTGATTTCCTTGATGGCACTCCAGAGAAACCCCAAGAACACTGTTTCAAGGCTAGAGGGATCCTGAGGTCACTGTAGCAACACGAAAGAGCTCCGTGGACCAAGAATCAAGACGAGATGAGAGGTTAGTCCCTGGCTTCGACTCCTGAGGAATACCACCTTACCAAAAGCACCTCAAGAGGAGGCTTCTCTCAGCTCTAGGTATGTGAGAGGGATCCTGAGTTTGTGGCCTCAAATGGAATGGACACCGCGATGCCCTGACTCGAAATAAGGCCGGATATCCCTGCAGTGACTTGAATGCAGGCTCGTCTTGCATCTCCCAAGAAGAAAGGATGTCTGAATCCCCTGTGGAGACCACAGAGAAAGACCTAGTTCCCCACCTCACCGCGACCGGAGGCCTCACATCCTTTGAAAACTCCAGAGGTACGCGGAGATCAGTGCCTCCAAAGGAGACGATGCCTGACTCCTCGTGAAACTTGATAGGAGTCCCAGGATTCCTGTGGCACGTGGAAAGGGAACCTTGGTCTCCCGCCTCAGCTGGAGAGGCGTTCCAATTGCCCTGCCAAGCCTCGAGGAGAATCCCGAGTTGTCCCTCGCAACTAGGCAGGAGTCCTGACGTGGCTGAACAAACACGTGGGTGGAAGGGCCATCCCCGTCGTAACTCGAGAATATACCCCAGGTTCCCGCCGCAACTCGAGAAAAACCATGAGACTTCCCCCTCGATGCGAGATGAGGCCCGATTCCCCTGTACTGCGTGCAAAGCAATTCCGTTTTGCACATCACACATGAAAGTAGCCTTGATTTCCTTGATGGCACTCCAGAGAAACCCCAAGAACACTGTTTCAAGGATAGAGGAATCCTGAGGTCACTGAAGCAACACGAAAGAACTCTGTGGACCAAAAATCAACTCGAAAAGAGAGGTTAGTCCCTGGATTCGTCTCCAGAGGAATACCACCTTACCACAAGCACCTCAAGAGGAGGCTTCTCTCAGCTCTAGGTATGTGAGAGGGACCCTGAGTTTGTGGCCTCAAGTGGAATGGACACCGCGATGCCCTGACTCGAAATAAGGCCGGATATCCCTGCAGTGACTTCAATGCAGGCTCGTCTTGCATCTCCCAGGACGAAAGGATGTCTGAATCCCCTGTGGAAAGCATAGAGAAAGACTTAGTTCCCCACCTCATCGCGACCGATAGCCTCACATCCTTTGAAAACTCCAGAGGTACGCGGAGATCAGTGCCTCCAAAGGAGACGATGCCTGACTCCTCGTGAAACTTGATAGGAGTCCCAGGATTCCTGTGGCACTTGGAAAGGGACACTTGGTCTCCCGCCTCAGGTGGAGAGGCATCCCAATTGCCCTGCCAAGCCTCGAGGAGAATCCCGAGTTGTCCCTCGCAACTAGGCAGGAGTCCTGACGTGGCTGAACAAACACGTGGGTGGAAGGGCCATCCCCGTCGTAACTCGAGAATATACCCCAGGTTCCCGCCGCAACTCGAGAAAAACCATGAGACTTCCCCCTCGATGCGAAATGAGGCCCGATTCCCCTGTACTGCATGCAGAGCAATTCCGTCTTGCACATCACACATGAAAGGAGCCTTGATTTCCTTGATGGCACTCCAGAGAACCCCCAAGAACACTGTTTCAAGGATAGAGGGATCCTGAGGTCACTGTAGCAACACGAAAGAACTCTGTGCATCAAAAATCAACTCGAAAAGAGAGGTTAGTCCCTGGATTCGTCTCCAGAGGAATACCACCTTACCACAAGCACCTCAAGAGGAGGCTTTTCTCAACTTTAGGTATGTGAGAGGGACCCTGAGTTTGCGGCCTCAAGTGGAATGGACACCGCGATGCCCTGACGCGAAATAAGGCTGGATATCCCTGCAGTGACCTGAATGCAGGCTCGTCTTGCATCTCCCAAGATGAAAGGATGTCTGAATCCCCTGTGGAGACCACAGAGAAAGACCTAGTTCCCCACCTCATCGCGACCGGAGGCCTTACATCCTTTGAAAACTCCAAAGGTACGCGGAGATCAGTGCCTCCAAAGGAGACGATGCCTGACTCCTCGTGAAACTTGATAGGAGTCCCAGGATTCCTGTGGCACGTGGAAAGGGACCCTTGGTCTCCCGCCTCAGCTGGAGAGGCGTCCCAATTGCCTTGCCAAGCCTCGAGGAGAATCCCGAGTTGTGTCTCGCAACTAGGCAAGAGTCCTGACGTCGCTGAACAAACACGTGTGTGGAAGGGCCATCCCCGTCGTAACTCGAGAATATACCCCAGGTTCCCGCCGCAACTCGAAAAAAACCATGAGACTTCCCCCTCGCCGCGAGATGAGGCCCGATTCCCCTGCACTGCGTGCAGAGCAATTCCGTGTTGCACATCACACATGAAAGGAGCCTTGATTTCCTTCATGGCACTCCAGAGAAACCCCAAGAACACTGTTTCAAGGCTAGAGGGATCCTGAGGTCACTGTAGCAACACGAAAGAGCTCCATGGACCAAAAATCAACTCGAGATGAGAGGTTAGTCCCTGGCTTCGACTCCAGAGGAATACCACCTTACCACAAGCACCTCAAGAGGAGGCTTCTCTCAGCTCTAGGTATGTGAGAGGGACCCTGAGTTTGCGGCCTCAAGTGGAATGGACACCGCGATGCCCTGACTCGAAATAAGGCCGGATATCCCTGCAGTGACTGGAATGCAGGCTCGTCTTGCATCTCCCAAGACGAAAGAGTGTCTGAATCCCCTGTGGAGACCACAGAGAAAGACCTAGTTCCCCACCTCATCGCGACAGGAGGCCTCAAATCCTTTGAAAACTCCAGAGGTATGCGGAGATCAGTGCCTCCAAAGGAGACGATGCCTGACTCCTCGTGAAACTTGATAGGAGACCCAGGATTCCTGTGGCACGTGGAAAGGGACTCTTGGTCTCCCGCCTCAGCTGGAGAGGCGTCCCAGTTGCCCTGCAAAGCCTCGAGGAGAATCCCGAGTTGTCCCTCGCAACTAGGCAGGAGTCCTGACATGGCTGAACACACACGTGTGTGGAAGGGCCATCCCCGTCGTAACTCGAGAATATACCCCAGGTTCCCGCCGCAACTCGAGAAAAACCATGAGACTTCCCCCTCGCCGCGAGATGAGGCCCGATTCCCCTGCACTGCGTGCAGAGCAATTCTGTGTTGCACATCACACATGAAAGAAGCCTTGATTTCCTTCATGGCACTCCAGAGAAACCCCAAGAACACTGTTTCAAGGCTAGAGGGATCCTGAGGTCACTGTAGCAACATGAAAGCGCTCCGTGGACCAAAAATCAACTCGAGATGAGAGGTTAGTCCCTGGCTTCGACTCCAGAGGAATACCACCTTACCACAAGCACCTCAAGAGGAGGCTTCTCTCAGCTCTAGGTATGTGAGAAGGACCCTGAGTTTGCGGCCTCCAGTGGAATGGACACCACGATGCCCTGACTCGAAATAAGGCCGGATATCCCTGCAGTGACTGGAATGCAGGCTCGTCTTGCATCTCCCAAGATGAAAGGGTGTCTGAATCCCCTGTGGAGACCACAGAGAAAGACCTAGTTCCCCACCTCATCGCGACAGGAGGCCTCAAATCCTTTGAAAACTCCAGAGGTATGCGGAGATCAGTGCCTCCAAAGGAAACGATGCCTGACTCCTCATGAAACTTGATAGGAGACCCAGGATTCCTGTGGCACGTGGAAAGGGACACTTGGTCTCCCGTCTCAGCTGGAGAGGCGTCCCAATTGCCCTGCAAAGCCTCGAGGAGAATCCCGAGTTGTCCCTCGCAACTAGGCAGGAGTCCTGACATGGCTGAACACACACGTGTGTGGAAGGGCCATCCCCGTCGTAACTCGAGAATATACCCCAGGTTCCCGCCGCAACTCGAGAAAAACCATGAGACTTCCCCCTCGCCGCGAGATGAGGCCCGATTCCCCTGCACTGCGTGCAGAGCAATTCCGTGTTGCACATCACACATGAAAGGAGCCTTGATTTCCTTGATGGCACTCCAGAGAAACCCCAAGAACACTGTTTCAAGGCTAGAGGGATCCTGAGGTCACTGTAGCAACACGAAAGAACTCTGTGGACCAAAAATCAACTCGAAAAGAGAGGTTAGTCCCTGGATTCGTCTCCAGAGGAATACCACCTTACCACAAGCACCTCAAGAGGAGGCTTCTCTCAGCTCTAGGTATGCGAGTGGGACCCTGAGTTTGCGGCCTCAAGTGGAATGGAAACCGCGATGCCCTGACTCGAAATAAGGCCGGGTATCACTGCAGTGACTTCAATGCAGGCTCGTCTTGCATCCCCCAGGACGAAAGGATGTCTGAATCCCCTCTGGAAAGCACAGAGAAAGACTTAGTTCCCCACCTCATCGCGACCGATAGCCTCACATCCTTTGAAAACTCCAGAGGTACGCGGAGATCAGTGTCTACAAAGGAGACGATGCCTGACTCCTCGTGAAACTTGATAGGAGTCCCAGGATTCCTGTGGCACTTGGATAGGGACACTTGGTCTCCCGCCTCAGCTGGAGAGGCGTCCCAATTGCCCTGCCAAGCCTCGAGGATAATCCAGAGTTGTCCCTCGCAACTAGGCAGGAGTCCTGACGTCGCTGAAGAAACACGTGGGTGGAAGGGCCATCCCCGTCGTAACTCGAGAATATACCCCAGGTTCCCGCCGCAACTCGAGAAAAACCATGAGACTTCCCCCTCGCCGCGAGATGAGGCCCGATTCCCCTGCACTGCGTGCAGAGCAATTCCGTGTTGCACATCACACATGAAAGGAGCCTTGATTTCCTTCATGGCACTCCAGAGAAACCCCAAGAACACTGTTTCAAGGCTAGAGGGATCCTGAGGTCACTGTAGCAACACGAAAGAGCACCGTGGACCAAAAATCAATTCGAGATGAGAGGTTAGTCCCTGGCTTCGACTCCAGAGGAATACCACCTTACCACAAGCACCTCAAGAGGAGGCTTCTCTCAGCTCTAGGTATGTGAGAGGGACCCTGAGTTTGTGGCCTCAAGTGGAATGGACACCGCGATGCCCTGACGCGAAATAAGGCCGGATATCCCTGCAGTGACTTGAATGCAGGCTCGTCTTGTATCTCCCAAGAAGAAAGGATGTCTGAATCCCCTGTGGAGACCACAGAGAAAGACCTAGTTCCCCACCTCATCGCGACCGGAGGCCTCACATCCTTTGAAAACTCCAGAGGTACGCGGAGATCAGTGCCTCCAAAGGAGACGATGAATGACTCCTCGTGAAACTTGATAGGAGTCCCAGGATTCCTGTGGCACGTGGAAAGGGACCCTTGGTCTCCCGCCTCAGCTGGAGAGGCGTTCCAATTGGCCTGCCAAGCCTCGAGGAGAATCCCGAGTTGTCCCTCGTAATTTGGCAGGAGTCCTGACGTGGCTGAACAAACACGTGGGTGGAAGGGCCATCCCCGTCGTAACTCGAGAATATACCCCAGGTTCCCGCCGCAACTCGAGAAAAACCATGAGACTTCCCCCTCGATGCGAGATGAGGCCCGATTCCCCTGTACTGCATGCAGAGCAATTCCGTCTTGCACATCACACATGAAAGGAGCCTTGATTTCCTTGATGGCACTCCAGAGAACCCCAAAGAACACTGTTTCAAGGATAGAGGGAACCTGAGGTCACTGTAGCAACACGAAAGAACTCTGTGGACCAAAAATCAACTCGAAAAGAGAGGTTAGTCCCTGGATTCGTCTCCAGAGGAATACCACCTTACCACAAGCACCTCAAGAGGAGGCTTCTCTCAACTCTAGGTATGTGAGAGGGACCCTGAGTTTGCGGCCTCAAGTGGAATGGACACCGCGATGCCCTGACGCGAAATAAGGCTGGATATCCCTGCAGTGACTTGAATGCAGGCTCGTCTTGCATCTCCCAAGATGAAAGGATGTCTGAATCCCCTGTGGAGACCACAGAGAAAGACCTAGTTCCCCACCTCATCGCGACCGGAGGCCTCACATCCTTTGAAAACTCCAGAGGTACGCGGAGATCAGTGCCTCCAAAGGAGACGATGCCTGACTCCTCGTGAAACTTGATAGGAGTCCCAGGATTCCTGTCGCACGTGGAAAGGGACCCTTGGTCTCCCGCCTCAGCTGGAGAGGCGTCCCAATTGCCTTGCCAAGCCTCTAGGAGAATCCCGAGTTGTGTCTCGTAACTAGGCAAGAGTCCTGACGTGGCTGAACAAACACGTGTGTGGAAGGGCCATCCCCGTCGTAACTCGAGAATATACCCCAGGTTCCCGCCGCAACTCGAGAAAAACCATGAGACTTCCCCCTCGCCGCGAGATGAGGCCCGATTCCCCTGCACTGCGTGCAGAGCAATTCTGTGTTGCACATCACACATGAAAGGAGCCTTGATTTCCTTGATGGCACTCCAGAGAAACCCCAAGAACACTGTTTCAAGGCTAGAGGGATCCTGAGGTCACTGTAGCAACAAGAAAGAGCTCCGTGGACCAAAAATCAACTCGAGATGAGAGGTTAGTCCCTGGATTCGACTCCAGAGGAATACCACCTTACCACAAGCACCTCAAGAGGAGGCTTCTCTCAGCTCTAGGTATGTGAGAGGGACCCTGAGTTTGCGGCCTCAAGTGGAATGGACACCGCGATGCCCTGACTCGAAATAAGGCCGGATATCCCTGCAGTGACTTGAATGCAGGCTCGTCTTGCATCTCCCAAGACGAAAGGGTGTCTGAATCCCCTGTGGGGACCACAGAGAAAGACCTAGTTCCCCACCTCATCGCGACAGGAGGCCTCAAATCCTTTGAAAACTCCAGAGGTATGCGGAGATCAGTGCCTCCAAAGGAGACGATGGCTGACTCCTCGTGAAACTTGATAGGAGACCCAGGATTCCTGTGGCACGTGGAAAGGGACCCTTGGTCTCCCGCCTCAGCTGGAGAGGCGTCCCAATTGCCCTGCAAAGCCTCGAGGAGAATCCCGAGTTGTCCCTCGCAACTAGGCAGGAGTCCTGACATGGCTGAACACACACGTGGGTGGAAGGGCCATCCCCGTCGTAACTCGAGAGTATACCCCAGGTTCCCGCCGCAACTCGAGAAAAACCATGAGACTTCCCCCTCGCCGCGAGATGAGGCCCGATTCCCCTGCACTGCGTGCAGAGCAATTCCGTGTTGCACATCAAACATGAAAGGAGCCTTGATTTCCTTGATGGCACTCCAGAGAAAACCCAAGAACACTGTTTCAAGGATAGAGGGATCCTGAGGTCCCTGTAGCAACACGAAAGAGCTCCGTGGACCAAGAATCAACAAGAGATGAGAGGTTAGTCCCTGGCTTCGACTCCAGAGGAATACCACCTTACCACAAGCACCTCAAGAGGAGGTTTCTCTCAGCTCTAGGTATGTGAGAGGGACCCTGAGTTTGCGGCCTCAAGTGGAATGGACACCGCGATGCCCTGACGCGACATAAGGCTGGATATCCCTGCAGTGACTTGAATGCAGGCTCGTCTTGCATCTCCCAAGATGAAAGGATGTCTGAATCCCCTGTGGAGACCACAGAGAAAGACCTAGTTCCCCACCTCACCGCGACCGGAGGCCTCACATCCTTTGAAAACTCCAGAGGTATGCGGAGATCAGTGCCTCCAAAGGAGACGATGCCTGACTCCTCGTGAAACTTGGTAGGAGTCCCAGGATTCCTGTGGCACGTGGAAAGGGACCCTTGGTCTCCCGCCTCAGCTGGAGAGGCGTCCCAATTGCCTTGCCAAACCTCGAGGAGAATCCCGAGTTGTGTCTCGCAACTAGGTAAGAGTCCTGACGTCGTTGAACAAACACGTGTGTGGAAGGGCCATCCCCGTCGTAACTCGAGAATATACCCCAGGTTCCCGCCGCAACTCGAGAAAAACCATGAGACTTCCCCCTCGATGCGAGATGAGGCCCGATTCCCCTGCACTGCGTGCAGAGCAATTCCGTCTTGCACATCACACATGAAAGGAGCCTTGATTTCCTTGATGGCACTCCAGAGAAACCCCAAGAACACTGTTTCAAGGCTAGAGGGATCCTGAGGTCACTGTAGCAACACGAAAGACCTCTGTGGACCAAAAATCAACTCGAAAAGAGAGGTTAGTCCCTGGATTCGTCTCCAGAGGAATACCACCTTACCACAAGCACCTCAAGAGGAGGCTTCTCTCAGCTCTAGGTATGTGAGAGGGATCCTGAGTTTGCGGCCTCAAGTGGAATGGACACCGCGATGCCCTGACTCGAAATAAGGTCGGATATCCCTGCAGTGACTTGAATGCAGGCTCGTCTTGCATCTCCCAAGAAGAAAGGATGTCTGAATCCCCTGTGGAGACCACAGAGAAACAGCTAGTTCCCCACCTCATCGCGACCGGAGGCCTCACATCCTTTGAAAACTCCAGAGGTACGCGGAGATCAGTGCCTCCAAAGGAGACGATGCCTGACTCCTCGTGAAACTTGATAGGAGTCCCAGGATTCTTGTGGCACGTGGAAAGGGACCCTTGGTCTCCCGCCTCAGGTGGAGAGGCGTTCCAATTGCCCTGCCAAGCCTCAGGGAGAATCCCGAGTTGTCCCTCGCAACTAGGCAGGAGTCCTGACGTGGCTGAACAAACACGTGGGTGGAAGGGCCATCCCCGTCGTAACTCGAGAATATATCCCAGGTTCCTGCCGCAACTCGAGAAAAACCATGAGACTTCCCCCTCGATGCGAGATGAGGCCCGATTCCCCTGTACTGCGTGCAGAGCAATTCCGTCTTGCACATCACACATGAAAGGAGCCTTGATTTCCTTGATGGCACTCCAGAGAAACCCCAAGAACACTGTTTCAAGGATAGAGGGATCCTGAGGTCACTGTAGCAACACGAAAGAACTCTGTGGACCAAAAATCAACTCGAAAAGAGAGGTTAGTCCCTGGATTCGTCTCCAGAGGAATACCACCTTACCACAAGCACCTCAAGAGGAGGCTTCTCTCAGCTCTAGGTATGTGAGAGGGACCCTGAGTTTGCGGCCTCAAGTGGAATGGACACCGCGATGCCCTGACTCGAAATAAGGCCGGATATCCCTGCAGTGACTTCAATGCAGGCTCGTGTTGCATCTCCCAGGACGAAAGGATGTCTGAATCCCCTGTGGAAAGCACAGAGAAAGACTTAGTTCCCCACCTCATCGCGACCGATAGCCTCACATCCTTTGAAAACTCCAGAGGTACGCGGAGATCAGTTCCTCCAAAGGAGACGATGCCTGACTCCTCGTGAAACTTGATAGGAGTCCCAGGATTCCTGTGGCACTTGGAAAGGGACACTTGGTCTCCCGCCTCAGCTGGAGAGGCGTCCCAATTGCCCTGCCAAGACTCGAGGAGAATCCCGCGTTGTCCCTCGCAACTAGGCAGGAGTCCTGACGTCGCTGAAGAAACACGTGGGTGGAAGGGCCATCCCCGTCGTAACTGGAGAATATACCCCAGGTTCCCGCCGCAACTCGAGAAAAACCATGAGACTTCCCCCTCGCCGCGAGATGAGGCCCGATTCCCCTGCACTGCGTGCAGAGCAATTCTGTGTTGCACATCACACATGAAAGGAGCCTTGATTTCCTTGATGGCACTCCAGAGAAACCCCAAGAACACTGTTTCAAGGCTAGAGGGATCCTGAGGTCACTGTAGCAACACGAAAGAGCTCTGTGGACCAAAAATCAACTCGAGATGAGAGGTTAGTCCCTGGCTTCGACTCCAGAGGAATACCACCTTACCACAAGCACCTCAAGAGGAGGCTTCTCTCAGCTCTAGGTATGTGAGAGGGACCCTGATTTTGCGGCCTCAAGTGGAATGGACACCGCGATGCCCTGACTCGAAATAAGGCCGGATATCCCTGCAGTGACTGGAATGCAGGCTCGTCTTGCATCTCCCAAGACGAAAGGGTGTCTGAATCCCCTGTGGAGGCCACAGAGAAGGACCTAGTTCCCCACCTCATCGCGACAGGAGGCCTCAAATCCTTTGAAAACTCCAGAGGTATGCGGAGATCAGTGCCTCCAAAGGAGACGATGCGTGACTCCTCGTGAAACTTGATAGGAGACCCAGGATTCCTGTGGCACGTGGAAAGGGACCCTTGGTCTCCCGTCTCAGCTGGAGAGGCGTCCCAATTGCCCTGCAAAGCCTCGAGGAGAATCCCGAGTTGTCCCTCGCAACTAGGCAGGAGTCCTGACATGGCTGAACAGACACGTGTGTGGAAGGGCCATCCCCATCGTAACTCGAGAATATACCCCAGGTTCCCGCCGCAACTCGAGAAAAACCATGAGACTTCCCCCTCGCCGCGAGATGAGGCCCGATTCCCCTGCACTGCGTGCAGAGCAATTCCGTGTTGCACATCACACATGAAAGGAGCCTTGATTTCCTTGATGGCACTCCAGAGAAACCCCAAGAACACTGTTTCAAGGCTAGAGGGATCCTGAGGTCACTGTGGCAACACGAAAGAGCTCCGTGGACCAAGAATCAACACGAGATGAGAGGTTAGTCCCTGGCTTCGACTCCTGAGGAATACCACCTTACCACAAGCACCTCAAGAGGAGGCTTCTCTCAGCTCTAGGTATGTGAGAGGGACCCTGAGTTTGCGGCCTCAAGTGGAATGGACACCGCGATGCCCTGACTCGAAATAAGGCCGGATATCCCTGCAGTGACTTGAATGCAGGCTCGTCTTGCATCTCCCAAGAAGAAAGGATGTCTGAATCCCCTGTGGAGACCACAGAGAAACACCTAGTTCCCCACCTCATCGCGACCGGAGGCCTCACATCCTTTGAAATCTCCAGAGGTACGCGGAGATCAGTGCCTCCAAAGGAGACGATGCCTGACTCCTCGTGAAACTTGATAGGAGTCCCAGGATTCTTGTGGCACGTGGAAAGGGACCCTTGGTCTTCCACCTCAGCTGGAGAGGCGTTCCAATTGCCCTGCCAAGCCTCGAGGAGAATCCCGAGTTGTCCCTCGCAACTAGGCAGGAGTCCTGACGTGGCTGAAGAAACACGTGGGTGGAAAGGGCATCCCCGTCGTAACTCGAGAATATACCCCAGGTTCCCGCCGCAACTCGAGAAAAACCATGAGACTTCCCCCTCGATGCGAGATGAGGCCCGATTCCCCTGTACTGCGTGCAGAGCAATTCCGTCTTGCACATCACACATGAAAGGAGCCTTGATTTCCTTGATGGCACTCCAGAGAAACCCCAAGAACACTGTTTCAAGGATAGAGGGATCCTGAGGTCACTGTAGCAACACGAAAGAACTCTGTGGACCAAAAATCAACTCGAAAAGAGAGGTTAGTCCCTGGATTCTTCTCCAGAGGAATACCACCTTACCACAAGCACCTCAAGAGGAGGCTTCTCTCAGCTCTAGGTATGTGAGAGGGACCCTGAGTTTGCGGCCTCAAGTGGAATGGACACCGCGATGCCCTGACTCGAAATAAGGCCGGATATCCCTGCAGTGACTTCAATGCAGGCTCGTCTTGCATCTCCCAGGACGAAAGGATGTCTGAATCCCCTGTGGAAAGCACAGAGAAAGACTTAGTTCCCCACCTCATCGCGACCGATAGCCTCACATCCTTTGAAAACTCCAGAGGTACGCGGAGATCAGTGCCTCCAAAGGAGACGATGCCTGACTCCTCGTGAAACTTGATAGGAGTCCCAGGATTCCTGTGGCACTTGGAAAGGGACACTTGGTCTCCCGCCTCAGCTGGAGAGGCGTCCCAATTGCCCTGCCAAGTCTCGAGGAGAATCCAGAGTTGTCCCTCGCAACTAGGCAGGAGTCCTGACGTCACTGAAGAAACACGTGTGTGGAAGGGCCATCCCCGTCGTAACTCGAGAATATACCCCAGGTTCCCGCCGCAACTCGAGAAAAACCATGAGACTTCCCCCTCGCCGCGAGATGAGGCCCGATTCCCCTGCACTGCGTGCAGAGCAATTCCGTGTTGCACATCACACATGAAAGGAGCCTTGATTTCCTTGATGGCACTCCAGAGAAACCCCAAGAACACTGTTTCAAGGCTAGAGGGATCCTGAGGTCACTGTAGCAACACGAAAGAACTCTGTGGACCAAAAATCAACTCGAAAAGAGAGGTTAGTCCCTGGATTCGTCTCCAGAGGAATACCACCTTACCACAAGCACCTCAAGAGGAGGCTTCTCTCAGCTCTAGGTATGTGAGAGGGACCCTGAGTTTGCGGCCTCAAGTGGAATGGACACCGCGATGCCCTGACTCGAAATAAGGCCGGATATCCCTGCAGTGAATTCAATGCAGGCTCGTCTTGCATCTCCCAGGACAAAAGGATGTCTGAATCCCCTGTGGAAAGCACAGAGAAAGACTTAGTTCCCCACCTCATCGCGACCGATAGCCTCACATCCTTTGAAAACTCCAGAGGTACGCGGAGATCAGTGCCTCCAAAGGAGACGATGCCTGACTCCTCGTGAAACTTGATAGGAGTCCCAGGATTCCTGTGGCACTTGGAAAGGGACACTTGGTCTCCCGCCTCACCTGGAGAGGCGTCCCAATTGCCCTGCCAAGCCTCGAGGAGAATCCAGAGTTGTCCCTCGCAACTAGGCAGGAGTCCTGACGTCACTGAAGAAACACGTGGGTGGAAGGGCCATCCCCGTCGTAACTCGAGAATATACCCCAGGTTCCCGCCGCAACTCGAGAAAAACCATGAGACTTCCCCCTCGCCACGAGATGAGGCCCGATTCCCCTGCACTGCGTGCAGAGCAATTCCGTGTTGCACATCACACATGAAAGGAACCTTGATTTCCTTGATGGCACTCCAGAGAAACCCCAAGAACACTGTTTCAGGGTTGAGTGATCCTGAGGTCACTGTAACAACACGAAAGAGCTCCGTGGGCCAAAAATCAACTCGAGATGAGGGGTTAGTCCCTGGCTTCGACTCCAGAGGAATACCACCTTACCACAAGCACCTCAAGAGGAGGCTTCTCTCAGCTCTAGGTATGTGAGAGGGACCCTGAGTTTGCGGCCTCAAGTGGAATGGACACCGCGATGCCCTGACTCGAAATAATGCCGGATATCCCTGCAGTGACTTCAATGCAGGCTCGTCTTGCATCTCCCAGGACGAAAGGATGTCTGAATACCCTGTGGAAAGCACAGAGAAAGACTTAGTTCCCCACCTCATCGCGACCGAGAGCGTCACATCCTTTGAAAACTCCAGAGGTACGCGGAGATCAGTGCCTCCAAAGGAGACGATGCCTGACTCCTCGTGAAACTTGATAGGAGTCCCAGGATTCCTGTGGCACTTGGAAAGGGACACTTGGTCTCCCGCCTCAGCTGGATAGGCGTCCCAGTTGCCCTGCCAAGCCTCGAGGAGAATCCAGAGTTGTCCCTCGCAACTAGGCAGGAGTCCTGACGTCGCTGAAGAAACACGTGGGTGGAAGGGCCATCCCCGTCGTAACTCGAGAATATACCCCAGGTTCCCGCCGCAACTCGAGAAAAACCATGAGACTTTCCCCTCGCCGCGAGATGAGGCCCGATTCCCCTGCACTGCGTGCAGAGCAATTCCGTGTTGCACATCACACATGAAAGGAGCCTTGATTTCCTTGATGGCACTCCAGAGAAACCCCAAGAACACTGTTTCAAGGCTAGAGGGATCCTGAGGTCACTGTAGCAACACGAAAGAGCTCCGTGGACCAAGAATCAACATGAGATGAGAGGTTAGTCCCTGGCTTCGACTCCTGAGGAATACCACCTTACCACAAGCACCTCAAGAGGAGGCTTCTCTCAGCTCTAGGTATGTGAGAGGGACCCTGAGTTTGCGGCCTCAAGTGGAATGGACACCGCGATGCCCTGACTCGAAATAAGGCCGGATATCCCTGCAGTGACTTCAATGCAGGCTCGTCTTGCATCTCCCAGGACGAAAGGATGTCTGAATCCCCTGTGGAAAGCACAGAGAAAGACTTAGTTCCCCACCTCATCGCGACCGATAGCCTCACATCCTTTGAAAACTCCAGAGGTACGCGGAGATCAGTGCCTCCAAAGGAGATGATGCCTGACTCCTCGTGAAACTTGATAGGAGTCCCAGGATTCCTGTGGCACTTGGAAAGGGACCCTTGGTCTCCCCCCTCAGCTGGAGAGGCGTCCCAATTGCCCTGCCAAGCCTCGAGGAGAATCCAGAGTTGTCCCTCGCAACTAGGCAGGAGTCCTGACGTCGCTGAAGAAACACGTGGGTGGAAGGGCCATCCCCGTCGTAACTCGAGAATATACCCCAGGTTCCCGCCGAAACTCGAGAAAAACCATGAGACTTCCCCCTCGCCGCGAGATGAGGCCCGATTCCCCTGCACTGCGTGCAGAGCAATTCCGTGTTGCACATCACACATGAAAGGAGCCTTGATTTCCTTGATGGCACTACAGAGAAACCCCAAGAACACTGTTTCAAGTCTAGAGGGATCCTGAATTCACTGTAGCAACACGAAAGTGCTCTGTGGGCCAAAAATCAACTCGAGATGAGAGGTTAGTCCCTGGCTTCGACTCCAGGGGAATACCACCTTACCACAAGCACCTCAAGAGGAGGCTTCTCTCAGCTCTAGGTATGTGAGAGGGACCCTGAGTTTGCGGCCTCAAGTGGAATGGACACCGCGATGCCCTGACGCGAAATAAGGCTGGATATCCCTGCAGTGACTTGAATGCAGGCTCGTCTTGCATCTCCCAAGATGAAAGGATGTCTGAATCCCCTGTGGAGACCACAGAGAAAGACCTAGTTCCCCACCTCATCGCGACCGGAGGCCTCACATCCTTTGAAAACTCCAGAGGTACGCGGAGATCAGTGCCTCCAAAGGAGACGATGCCTGACTCCTCGTGAAACTTGATAGGAGTCCCAGGATTCTTGTGGCACGTGGAAAGGGACCCTTGGTCTCCCGCCTCAGCTGGAGAGGCGTTCCAATTGCCCTGCCAAGCCTCGAGGAGAATCCCGAGTTGTCCCTCGCAACTAGGCAGGAGTCCTGACGTAGCTGAACAAACACGTGGGTGGAAGGGCCATCCCCGTCGTAACTCGAGAATATACCCCAGGTTCCCGCCGCAACTCGAGAAAAACCATGAGACTTCCCCCTCGATGCGAGATGAGGCCCGATTCCCCTGTACTGCGTGCAGAGCAATTCCGTCTTGCACATCACACATGAAAGGAGCCTTGATTTCCTTGATGGCACTCCAGAGAACACCCAAGAACACTGTTTCAAGGATAGAGGGATCCTGAGGTCACTGTAGCAACACGAAAGAACTCTGTGGACCAAAAATCAACTCGAAAAGAGAGGTTAGTCCCTGGATTCGTCTCCAGAGGAATACCACCTTACCACAAGCACCTCAAGAGGAGGCTTCTCTCAGCTCTAGGTATGTGAGAGGGACCCTGAGTTTGCGGCCTCAAGTGGAATGGACACCGCGATGCCCTGACTCGAAATAAGGCCGGATATCCCTGCAGTGACTTCAATGCAGGCTCGTCTTGCATCTCCCAGGACGAAAGGATGTCTGAATCCCCTGTGGAAAGCACAGAGAAAGACTTAGTTCCCCACCTCATCGCGATCGATAGCCTCACATCCTTTGAAAACTCCAGAGGTATGCGGAGATCAGTGCCTCCAAAGGAGACGATGCCTGACTCCTCGTGAAACTTGATAGGAGACCCAGGATTCCTGTGGCACTTGGAAAGGGACACTTGGTCTCCCGCCTCAGCTGGAGAGGCGTCCCAGTTGCCCTGCCAAGCCTTGAGGAGAATCCAGAGTTGTCCCTCGCAACTAGGCAGGAGTCCTGACGTCGCTGAAGAAACACGTGGGTGGAAGGGCCATCCCCGTCGTAACTCGAGAATATACCCGAGGTTCCCGCCGCCACTCGAGAAAAACCAGGAGACTTCCCCCTCGCCGCGAGATGAGGCCCGATTCCCCTGCACTGCGTGCAGAGCAATTCCGTGTTGCACATCACACATGAAAGGAGCCTTGATTTCCTTGATGGCACTCCAGAGAAACCCCAAGAACACTGTTTCAAGGCTAGAGGGACCCTGAGGTCACTGTAGCAACACGAAAGAGCTCCGTGGGCCAAAAATCAACTCGAGATGAGAGGTTAGTCCCTGACTTCGACTCCAGAGGAATACCACCTTACCACAAGCACCTCAAGAGGAGGCTTCTCTCAGCTCTAGGTATGTGAGAGGGATCCTGAGTTTGCGGCCTCAAGTGGAATGGACACCGCGATGCCCTGACTCGAAATAAGGCCGCATATCCCTGCAGTGACTTGAATGCAGGCTCGTCTTGCATCTCCCAAGAAGAAAGGATGTCTGGATCCCCTGTGGAGACCACAGAGAAACACCTAGTTCCCCACCTCATCGCGACCGGAGGCCTCACATCTTTTGAAAACTCCAGAGGTACGTGGAGATCAGTGCCTCCAAAGGAGACGATGCCTGACTCCTCGAGAAACTTGATAGGAGTCCCAGGATTCTGGTGGCACGTGGAAAGGGACCCTTGGTCTCCCGCCTCAGCTGGAGAGGCGTTCCAATTGCCCTGCCAAGCCTCGAGGAGAATCCCGAGTTGTCCCTCGCAACTAGGCAGGAGTCCTGACGTGGCTGAAGAAACACGTGGGTGGACGGGCCATCCCCGTCGTAACTCGAGAATATACCCCAGGTTCCCGCCGCAACTCGAGAAAAACCATGAGACTTCCCCCTCGCCTCGAGATGAGGCCCGATTCCCCTACACTGCATGCAGAGCAATTCCGTGTTGCACATCACACATGAAAGGAGCCTTGATTTCCTTGATGGCACTCCAGAGAAACCCCAAGAACACTGTTTCAAGGCTAGAGGGATCCTGAGGTCACTGTAGCAACACGAAAGAGCTCCGTGGACCAAGAATCAACATGAGATGAGAGGTTAGTCCCTGGCTTCGACTCCTGAGGAATACCACCTTACCACAAGCACCTCAAGAGGAGGCTTCTCTCAGCTCTAGGTATGTGAGAGGGATCCTGAGTTTGCGGCCTCAAGTGGAGTGGACATCGCGATGCCCTGACTCGAAATAAGGCTGGAAATCCCTGCAGTGACTTGAATGCAGGCTCGTCTTGCATCTCCCAAGAAGAAAGGATGTCTGAATCCCCTGTGGAGACCACAGAGAAACACCTAGTTCCCCACCTCATCGCGACCGGAGGCCTCACATCCTTTGAAAACTCCAGAGGTACGTGGAGATCAGTGCCTCCAAAGGAGACGATGCCTGACTCCTCGTGAAACTTGATAGGAGTCCCAGGATTCAGGTGGCACGTGGAAAGGGACCCTTGGTCTCCCGCCTCAGCTGGAGAGGCGTTCCAATTGCCCTGCCAAGCCTCGAGGAGAATCCCGAGTTGTCCCTCGCAACTAGGCAGGAGTCCTGACGTGGCTGAACAAACACGTGGGTGGAAGGGCCATCCCCGTCGTAACTCGAGAATATACCCCAGGTTCCCACCGCAACTCGAGAAAAACCATGAGACTTCCCCCTCGATGCGAAATGAGGCCCGATTCCCCTGTACTGTGTGCAGAGCAATTCCGTGTTGCACATCACACATGAAAGGAGCCTTGATTTCCTTGATGGCACTCCAGAGAAACCCCAAGAACACTGTTTCAAGGCTAGAGGGATCCTGAGGTCACTGTAGCAACACGAAAGAACTCTGTGAACCAAAAATCAACTCGAAAAGAGAGGTTAGTCCCTGGATTCGTCTCCAGAGGAATACCACCTTACCACAAGCACCTCAAGAGGAGGCTTCTCTCAGCTCTAGGTATGTGAGAGGGACCCTGAGTTTGCGGGCTCAAGTGGAATGGACACCGCGATGCCCTGACTCGAAATAAGGCCGGATATCCCTGCAGTGACTTCAATGCAGGCTCGTCTTGCATCTCCCAGGACGAAAGGATGTCTGAATCCCCTGTGGAAAGCACAGAGAAAGACTTAGTTCCCCACCTCATCGCGACCGATAGCCTCACATCCTTTGAAAACTCCAGAGGAACGCGGAGATCAGTGCCTCCAAAGGAGACGATGCCTGACTCCTCGTGAAACTTGATAGGAGTCCCAGGATTCCTGTGGCACTTGGAAAGGGACCCTTGGTCTCCCGCCTCAGCTGGAGAGGCGTCCCAATTGCCCTGCCTAGCCTCGAGGAGAATCCAGAGTTGTCCCTCGCAACTAGGCAGGAGTCCTGACGTCGCTGAAGAAACACGTGGGTGGAAGGGCCATCCCCGTCGTAACTCGAGAATATACCCCAGGTTCCCGCCGCAACTCGAGAAAAACCATGAGACTTCCCCCTCGCCGCGAGATGAGGCCCGATTCCCCTGCACTGCGTGCAGAGCAATTCCGTGTTGCACATCACACATGAAAGGAGCCTTGATTTCCTTTATGGCACTCCAGAGAAACCCCAAGAACACTGTTTCAAGGCTAGAGGGATCCTGAGGTCACTGTAGCAACACGAAAGAGCTCCGTGGGCCAAAAATCAACTCGAGATGAGAGGTTAGTCCCTGGCTTCGACTCCAGAGGAATACCACCTTACCACAAGCACCTCAAGAGGAGGCTTCTCTCAGCTCTAGGTATGTGAGAGGGACCCTGAGTTTGCGGCCTCAAGTGGAATGGACACCGCGATGCCCTGACGCGAAATAAGGCCGGATATCCCTGCAGTGACTGGAATGCAGGCTCGTCTTGCATCTCCCAAGACGAAAGGGTGTCTGAATCCCCTGTGCAGACCACAGAGAAAGACCTAGTTCCCCACCTCATCGCGACCGGAGGCCTCACATCCTTTGAAAACTCCAGAGGTACGCGGAGATCAGTGCCTCCAAAGGAGACGATGCCTGACTCCTCGTGAAACTTGATAGGAGTCCCAGGATTCCTGTGGCACGTGGAAAGGGACACTTGGTCTCCCGCCTCAGCTGGAGAGGCGTTCCAATTGCCTTGCCAAGCCTCGAGGAGAATCCTGAGTTGTGTCTCGCGACTAGGCAAGAGTCCTGACGTTGCTGAACAAACACGTGTGTGGAAGGGCCATCCCCGTCGTAACTCGAGAATATACCCCAGGTTCCCGTCGCAACTCGAGAAAAACCATGAGACTTCCCCCTCGCCGCGAGATGAGGCCCGATTCCCCTGCACTGCGTGCAGAGCAATTCTATGTTGCACATCACACATGAAAGGAGCCTTGATTTCCTTCATGGCACTCCAGAGAAACCCCAAGAACACTGTTTCAAGGCTAGAGGGATCCTGAGGTCACTGTAGCAACACGAAAGAGCTTCGTGGACCAAAAATCAACTCGAGATGAAGGGTTAGTCCCTGGCTTCGACTCCAGAGGAATACCACCTTACCACAAGCACCTCAAGAGGAGGCTTCTCTCAGCTCTAGGTATGTGAGAGGGACCCTGAGTTTGCGGCCTCAAGTGGAATGGACACCGCGATGCCCTGACTCGAAATAAGGCCGGATATCCCTGCAGTGACTGGAATGCAGGCTCGTCTTGCATCTCCCAAGACGAAAGGGTGTCTGAATCCCCTGTGGAGACCACAGAGAAAGACCTAGTTCCCCACATCATCGCGACAGGAGGCCTCAAAACCTTTGAAAACTCCAGAGGTATGCGGAGATCAGTGCCTCCAAAGGAGACGATGCCTGACTCCTCGTGAAACTTGATAGGAGACCCAGGATTCTTTTGGCACGTGGAAAGGGACCCTTGGTCTCCCGTCTCAGCTGGAGAGGCGTCCCAATTGCCCTGCCAAGCCTCGAGGAGAATCCCGAGTTGTCCCTCGCAACTAGGCAGGAGTCCTGACATGGCTGAACACACACGTGTGTGGAAGGGCCATCCCCGTCGTAACTCGAGAATATACCCCAGGTTCCCACCGCAACTCGAGAAAAACCATGAGACTTCCCCCTCGCCGCGAGATGAGGCCCGATTCCCCTGCACTGCGTGCAGAGCAATTCCGTGTTGCACATCACACATGAAAGGAGCCTTGATTTCCTTGATGGCACTCCAGAGAAACCCCAAGAACACTGTTTCAAGGCTAGAGGGATCCTGAGGTCACTGTAGCAACAAGAAAGAGCTCCGTGGACCAAGAATCAACACGAGATGAGAGGTTAGTCCCTGGCTTCGACTCCTGAGGAATACCACCTTACCACAAGCACCTCAAGAGGAGGCTTCTCTCAGCTCTAGGTATGTGAGAGGGACCCTGAGTTTGCGGCCTCAAGTGGAATGGACACCGCGATGCCCTGACTCGAAATAAGGCCGGATATCCCTGCAGTGACTTCAATGCAGGCTCGTCTTGCATCTCCCAGGACGAAAGGATGTCTGAATCCCCTGTGGAAAGCACAGAGAAAGACTTAGTTCCCCACCTCATCGCGACCGATAGCCTCACATCCTTTGAAAACTCCAGAGGTAAGCGGAGATCAGTGCCTCCAAAGGAGACGATGCCTGACTCCTCGTGAAACTTGATAGGAGTCCCAGGATTCCTGTGGCACTTGGAAAGGGACACTTGGTCTCCCGCCTCAGCTGGAGAGGCGTCCCAGTTGCCCTGCCAAGCCTCGAGGAGAATCCAGAGTTGTCCCTCGCAACTAGGCAGGAGTCCTGACGTCGCTGAACAAACACGTGGGTGGAAGGGCCATCCCCGTCGTAACTCGAGAATATACCCCAGGTTCCCGCCGCAACTCGAGAAAAACCATGAGACTTCCCCCTCGCCGCGAGATGAGGCCCGATTCCCCTGCACTGCGTGCAGAGCAATTCCGTGTTGCACATCACACATGAAAGGAGCCTTGATTTCCTTGATGGCACTCCAGAGAAACCCCAAGAACACTGTTTCAAGGCTAGAGGGATCCTGAGGTCACTGTAGCAACACGAAAGAGCTCCGTGGACCAAAAATCAACTCGAGATGAGAGGTTAGTCCCTGGCTGCGTCTCCAGAGGAATACCACCTTACCACAAGCACCTCAAGAGGAGGCTTCTCTCAGCTCTAGGTATGTGAGAGGGACCCTGAGTTTGCGGCCTCAAGTGGAATGGACACCGCGATACCCTGACTCGAAATAAGGCCGGATATCCCTGCAGTGACTGGAATGCAGGCTCGTCTTGCATCTCCCAAGAAGAAAGGGTGTCTGAATCCCCTGTGGAGACCACAGAGAAAGACCTAGTTCCCCACCTCATCGCGACAGGAGGCCTCAAATCCTTTGAAAACCCCAGAGGTATGCGGAGATCAGTGCCTCCAAAGTAGACGATGCCTGACTCCTCGTGAAACTTGATAGGAGACCCAGGATTCCTGTGGCACGTGGAAAGGGACCCTTGGTCTCCCGTCTCAGCTGGAGAGGCGTCCCAATTGCCCTGCAAAGCCTCGAGGAGAATCCCGAGTTGTCCCTCGCAACTAGGCAGGAGTCCTGACGTCGCTGAAGAAACACGTGGGTGGAAGGGCCATCCCCGTCGTAACTCGAGAATATACCCCAGGTTCCCGCCGCAACTCGAGAAAAACCATGAGACTTCCCCCTCGCCGCGAGATGAGGCCCGATTCCCCTGCACTGCGTGCAGAGCAATTCCGTGTTGCACATCACACATGAAAGGAGCCTTGATTTCCTTGACGGCACTCCAGAGAAACCCCAAGAACACTGTTTCAAGGCTAGAGGGATCCTGAGGTCACTGTAGCAACACGAAAGAGCTCCGTGGGCCAAAAATCAACTCGAGATGAGAGGTTAGTCCCTGGCTTCGACTCCAGAGGAATACCACCTTACCACAAGCACCTCAAGAGGAGGCTTCTCTCAGCTCTAGGTATGTGAGAGGGACCCTGAGTTTGCGGCCTCAAGTGGAATGGACACCGCGATGCCCTGACTCGAAATAAGGCCGGATATCCCTGCAGTGACTTCAATGCAGGCTCGTCTTGCATCTCCCAGGACGAAAGGATGTCTGAATCCCCTGTGGAGACCACAGAGAAAGACCTAGTTCCCCACCTCATCGCGACCGGAGGCCTCACATCCTTTGAAAACTCCAGAGGTACGCGGAGATCAGTGCCTCCAAAGGAGACGATGCCTGACTCCTCGTGAAACTTGATAGGAGTCCCAGGATTCCTGTGGCACGTGGAAAGGGACACTTGGTCTCCCGCCTCAGCTGGAGAGGCGTTCCAATTGCCCTGCCAAGCCTCGAGGAGAATCCCGAGTTGTCCCTCGCAACTAGGCAGGAGTCCTGACGTGGCTGAACAAACACGTGGGTGGAAGGGGCATCCCCGTCGGAACTCGAGAATATACCCCAGGTTCCCGCCGCAACTCGAGAAAAACCATGAGACTTCCCCCTCGATGCGAGATGAGGCCCGATTCCCCTGTACTGTGTGCAGAGCAATTCCGTCTTGCACATCACACATGAAAGGAGCCTTGATTTCCTTGATGGCACTCCAGAGAAACCCCAAGAACACTGTTTCAAGGCTAGAGGGATCCTGAGGTCACTGTAGCAACACGAAAGAACTCTGTGAACCAAAAATCAACTCGAAAAGAGAGGTTAGTCCCTGGATTCGTCTCCAGAGGAATACCACCTTACCACAAGCACCTCAAGAGGAGGCTTCTCTCAGCTCTAGGTATGTGAGAGGGACCCTGAGTTTGCGGGCTCAAGTGGAATGGACACCGCGATGCCCTGACTCGAAATAAGGCCGGATATCCCTGCAGTGACTTCAATGCAGGCTCGTCTTGCATCTCCCAGGACGAAAGGATGTCTGAATCCCCTGTGGAAAGCACAGAGAAAGACTTAGTTCCCCACCTCATCGCGACCGATAGCCTCACATCCTTTGAAAACTCCAGAGGTACGCGGAGATCAGTGCCTCCAAAGGAGACGATGCCTGACTCCTCGTGAAACTTGATAGGAGTCCCAGGATTCCTGTGGCACGTGGAAAGGGACACTTGGTCTCCCGCCTCAGCTGGAGAGGCGTTCCAATTGCCTTGCCAAGCCTCGAGGAGAATCCCGAGTTGTGTCTCGCAACTAGGCAAGAGTCCTGACGTTGCTGAACAAACACGTGTGTGGAAGGGCCATCCCCGTCGTAACTCGAGAATATACCCCAGGTTCCCGTCGCAACTCGAGAAAAACCATGAGACTTCCCCCTCGCCGCGAGATGAGGCCCGATTCCCCTACACTGCGTGCAGAGCAATTCTATGTTGCACATCACACATGAAAGGAGCCTTGATTTCCTTCATGGCACTCCAGAGAAACCCCAAGAACACTGTTTCAAGGCTAGAGGGATCCTGAGGTCACTGTAGCAACACGAAAGAGCTTCGTGGACCAAAAATCAACTCGAGATGAGAGGTTAGTCCCTGGCTTCGACTCCAGAGGAATACCACCTTACCACAAGCACCTCAAGAGGAGGCTTCTCTCAGCTCTAGGTATGTGAGAGGGACCCTGAGTTTGCGGCCTCAAGTGGAATGGACACCGCGATGCCCTGACTCGAAATAAGGCCGGATATCCCTGCAGTGACTGGAATGCAGGCTCGTCTTGCATCTCCCAAGACGAAAGGGTGTCTGAATCCCCTGTGGAGACCACAGAGAAAGACCTAGTTCCCCACATCATCGCGACAGGAGGCCTCAAAACCTTTGAAAACTCCAGAGGTATGCGGAGATCAGTGCCTCCAAAGGAGACGATGCCTGACTCCTCGTGAAACTTGATAGGAGACCCAGGATTCTTGTGGCACGTGGAAAGGGACCCTTGGTCTCCCGTCTCAGCTGGAGAGGCGTCCCAATTGCCCTGCCAAGCCTCGAGGAGAATCCCGAGTTGTCCCTCGCAACTAGGCAGGAGTCCTGACATGGCTGAACACACACGTGTGTGGAAGGGCCATCCCCGTCGTAACTCGAGAATATACCCCAGGTTCCCACCGCAACTCGAGAAAAACCATGAGACTTCCCCCTCGCCGCGAGATGAGGCCCGATTCCCCTGCACTGCGTGCAGAGCAATTCCGTCTTGCACATCACACATGAAAGGAGCCTTGATTTCCTTGATGGCACTCCAGAGAAACCCCAAGAACACTGTTTCAAGGCTAGAGGGATCCTGAGGTCACTGTAGCAACAAGAAAGAGCTCCGTGGACCAAGAATCAACACGAGATGAGAGGTTAGTCCCTGGCTTCGACTCCTGAGGAATACCACCTTACCACAAGCACCTCAAGAGGAGGCTTCTCTCAGCTCTAGGTATGTGAGAGGGACCCTGAGTTTGCGGCCTCAAGTGGAATGGACACCGCGATGCCCTGACTCGAAATAAGGCCGGATATCCCTGCAGTGACTTCAATGCAGGCTCGTCTTGCATCTCCCAGGACGAAAGGATGTCTGAATCCCCTGTGGAAAGCACAGAGAAAGACTTAGTTCCCCACCTCATCGCGACCGATAGCCTCACATCCTTTGAAAACTCCAGAGGTACGCGGAGATCAGTGCCTCCAAAGGAGACGATGCCTGACTCCTCGTGAAACTTGATAGGAGTCCCAGGATTCCTGTGGCACTTGGAAAGGGACCCTTGGTCTCCCGCCTCAGCTGGAGAGGCGTCCCAGTTGCCCTGCCAAGCCTCGAGGAGAATCCAGAGTTGTCCCTCGCAACTAGGCAGGAGTCCTGACGTCGCTGAACAAACACGTGGGTGGAAGGGCCATCCCCGTCGTAACTCGAGAATATACCCCAGGTTCCCGCCGCAACTCGAGAAAAACCATGAGACTTCCCCCTCGCCGCGAGATGAGGCCCGATTCCCCTGCACTGCGTGCAGAGCAATTCCGTGTTGCACATCACACATGAAAGGAGCCTTGATTTCCTTGATGGCACTCCAGAGAAACCCCAAGAACACTGTTTCAAGGCTAGAGGGATCCTGAGGTCACTGTAGCAACACGAAAGAGCTCCGTGGACCAAAAATCAACTCGAGATGAGAGGTTAGTCCCTGGCTGCGTCTCCAGAGGAATACCACCTTACCACAAGCACCTCAAGAGGAGGCTTCTCTCAGCTCTAGGTATGTGAGAGGGACCCTGAGTTTGCGGCCTCAAGTGGAATGGACACCGCGATACCCTGACTCGAAATAAGGCCGGATATCCCTGCAGTGACTGGAATGCAGGCTCGTCTTGCATCTCCCAAGAAGAAAGGGTGTCTGAATCCCCTGTGGAGACCACAGAGAAAGACCTAGTTCCCCACCTCATCGCGACAGGAGGCCTCAAATCCTTTGAAAACCCCAGAGGTATGCGGAGATCAGTGCCTCCAAAGTAGACGATGCCTGACTCCTCGTGAAACTTGATAGGAGACCCAGGATTCCTGTGGCACGTGGAAAGGGACCCTTGGTCTCCCGTCTCAGCTGGAGAGGCGTCCCAATTGCCCTGCAAAGCCTCGAGGAGAATCCCGAGTTGTCCCTCGCAACTAGGCAGGAGTCCTGACGTCGCTGAAGAAACACGTGGGTGGAAGGGCCATCCCCGTCGTAACTCGAGAATATACCCCAGGTTCCCGCCGCAACTCGAGAAAAACCATGAGACTTCCCCCTCGCCGCGAGATGAGGCCCGATTCCCCTGCACTGCGTGCAGAGCAATTCCGTGTTGCACATCACACATGAAAGGAGCCTTGATTTCCTTGACGGCACTCCAGAGAAACCCCAAGAACACTGTTTCAAGGCTAGAGGGATCCTGAGGTCACTGTAGCAACACGAAAGAGCTCCGTGGGCCAAAAATCAACTCGATATGAGAGGTTAGTCCCTGGCTTCGACTCCAGAGGAATACCACCTTACCACAAGCACCTCAAGAGGAGGCTTCTCTCAGCTCTAGGTATGTGAGAGGGACCCTGAGTTTGCGGCCTCAAGTGGAATGGACACCGCGATGCCCTGACTCGAAATAAGGCCGGATATCCCTGCAGTGACTGGAATGCAGGCTCGTCTTGCATCTCCCAAGACGAAAGGGTGTCTGAATCCCCTGTGGAGACCACAGAGAAAGACCTAGTTCCCCACCTCATCGCGACCGGAGGCCTCACATCCTTTGAAAACTCCAGAGGTATGCGGAGATCAGTGCCTCCAAAGGAGATGATGCCTGACTCCTCGTGAAACTTGATAGGAGTCCCAGGATTCCTGTGGCACGTGGAAAGGGACACTTGGTCTCCCGCCTCAGCTGGAGAGGCGTCCCAATTGCCTTGCCAAGCCTCGAGGAGAATCCCGAGTTGTGTCTCGCAACTAGGCAAGAGTCCTGACGTGGCTGAACAAACACGTGTGTGGAAGGGCCATCCCCGTCGTAACTCGAGAATATACCCCAGGTTCCCGCTGCAACTCGAGAAAAACCATGAGACTTCCCCCTCGCCGCGAGATGAGGCCCGATTCCCCTGCACTGCGTGCAGAGCAATTCTGTGTTGCACATCACACATGAAAGGAGCCTTGATTTCCTTCATGGCACTCCAGAGAAACCCCAAGAACACTGTTTCAAGGCTAGAGGGATTCTGAGGTCACTGTAGCAACACGAAAGAGCTCCGTGGGCCAAAAATCAACTCGAGAAGAGAGGTTAGTCCCTGGCTTCGACTCCAGAGGAATACAACCTTACCACAAGCACCTCAAGAGGAGGCTTCTCTCAGCTCTAGGTATGTGAGAGGGACCCTGAGTTTGCGGCCTCCAGTGGAATGGCACCGCGATGCCCTGACTCGAAATAAGGCCGGATATCCCTGCAGTGACTGGAATGCAGGCTCGTCTTGCATCTCCCAAGACGAAAGGGTGTCTGAATCCCCTGTGGAGACCACAGAGAAAGACCTAATTCCCCACCTCATCGCGACAGGAGGCCTCAAATCCTTTGAAAACTCCAGAGGTATGCGGAGATCAGTGACTCCAAAGGAGACGATGCCTGACTCTTCGTGAAACATGATAGGAGACCCAGGATTCCTGTGGCACGTGGAAACGGACCCTTGGTCTCCCGTCTCAGCTGGAGAGGCGTCCCAATTGCCCTGCAAAGCCTCGAGGAGAATCCCGAGTTGTCCCTCGCAACTAGGCAGGAGTCCTGACATGGCTGAACACACACGTGTGTGGAAGGGCCATCCCCGTCGTAACTCGAGAATATACCCCAGGTTCCCGCCGCAACTCGAGAAAAACCATGAGACTTCCCCCTCGCCGCGAGATGAGGCCCGATTCCCCTGCACTGCGTGCAGAGGAATTCCGTGTTGCACATCACACATGAAAGGAGCCTTGATTTCCTTGATGGCACTCCAGAGAAACCCCAAGAACACTGTTTCAAGGCTAGAGGGATCCTGAGGTCACTGTAGCAACACGAAAGAGCTCCGTGGACCAAGAATCAACACGAGATGAGAGGTTAGTCCCTGGCTTCGACTCCTGAGGAATACCACCTTACCACAAGCACCTCAAGAGGAGGCTTATCCCAGCTCTAGGTATGTGAGAGGGATCCTGAGTTTGCGGCCTCAAGTGGAATGGACACCGCGATGCCCTGACTCGAAATAAGGCCGGATATCCCTGCAGTGACTGGAATGCAGGCTCGTCTTGCATCTCCCAAGACGAAAGGGTGTCTGAATCCCCTGTGGAGACCACAGAGAAAGACCTAGTTCCCCACCTCATCGCGACAGGAGGCCTCAAATCCTTTGAAAACTCCAGAGGTATGCGGAGATCAGTGCCTCCAAAGGAGACGATGCCTGACTCCTCGTGAAACTTGATAGGAGACCCAGGATTCCTGTGGCACGTGGAAAGGGACCCTTGGTCTCCCGTCTCAGCTGGAGAGGCGTTCCAATTGCCCTGCCAAGCCTCGAGGAGAATCCCGAGTTTTCCCTCGCTACTAGGCAGGAGTCCTGACGTGGCTGAACAAACACGTGGGTGGAAGGGCCATCCCCGTCGTAACTCGAGAATATACCCCAGGTTCCCGCCGCAACTCGAGAAAAACCATGAGACTTCCCCCTCGATGCGAGATGAGGCCCGATTCCCCTGCACTGCGTGCAGAGCAATTCCGTCTTGCACATCACACATGAAAGGAGCCTTGATTTTCTTGATGGCACTCCAGAGAAACCCCAAGAACACTGTTTCAAGGATAGAGGGATCCTGAGGTCACTGTAGCAACACGAAAGAACTCTGTGGACCAAAAATCAACTCGAAAAGAGAGGTTAGTCCCTGGATTCGTCTCCAGAGGAATACCACCTTACCACAAGCACCTCAAGAGGAGGCTTCTCTCAGCTCTAGGTATGTGAGAGGGACCCTGAGTTTGCGGCCTCAAGTGGAATGGACACCGCGATGCCCTGACTCGAAATAAGGCCGGATATCCCTGCAGTGACTGGAATGCAGGCTCGTCTTGCATCTCCCAAGAAGAAAGGATGTCTGAATCCCCTGTGGAGACCACAGAGAAACACCTAGTTCCCCACCTCATCGCGACCGGAGGCCTCACATTCTTTGAAAACTCCAGAGGTACGCGGAGATCAGTGCCTCCAAAGGAGACGATGCCTGACTCCTCGTGAAACTTGATAGGAGTCCCAGGATTCTTGTGGCACGTGGAAAGGGACCCTTGGTCTCCCGCCTCAGCTGGAGAGGCGTCCCAATTGCCCTGCCAAGCCTCGAGGAGAATCCCGAATTGTCCCTCGCAACTAGGCAGGAGTCCTGACGTGGCTGAACAAACACGTGGGTGGAAGGGCCATCCCCGTCGTAACTCGAGAATATACCCCAGGTTCCCGCCGCAACTCGAGAAAAACCATGAGACTTCCCCCTCGATGTGAGATGAGGCCCGATTCCCCTGTACTGCGTGCAGAGCAATTCCGTCTTGCACATCACACATGAAAGGAGCCTTGATTTCCTTGATGGCACTCCAGAGAAACCCCAAGAACACTGTTTCAAGGATAGAGGGATCCTGAGGTCACTGTAGCAACATGAAAGAACTCTGTGGACCAAAAATCAACTCGAAAAGAGAGGTTAGTCCCTGGATTCGTCTCCAGAGGAATACCACCTTACCACAAGCACCTCAAGAGGAGGCTTCTCTCAGCTCTAGGTATGTGAGAGGGACCCTGAGTTTGCGGCCTCAAGTGGAATGGACACCGCGATGCCCTGACTCGAAATAAGGCCGGATATCCCTGCAGTGACTTTAATGCAGGCTGGTCTTGCATCTCCCAGGACGAAAGGATGTCTGAATCCCCTGTGGAAAGCACAGAGAAAGACTTAGTTCCCCACCTCATCGCGACCGATAGCCTCACATCCTTTGAAAACTCCAGAGGTACGCGGAGATGAGTGCCTCCAAAGGAGACGATGCCTGACTCCTCGTGAAACTTGATAGGAGTCCCAGGATTCCTGTGGCACGTGGAAAGGGACACTTTGTCTCCCGCCTCAGCTGGAGAGGCGTCCCAATTGCCCTGCCAAGCCTCGAGGAGAATCCCGAGTTGTCCCTCGCAACTAGGCAGGAGTCCTGACGTGGCTGAACAAACACGTGGGTGGAAGGGCCATCCCCGTCGTAACTCGAGAATATACCCCAGGTTCCCGCCGCAACTCGAGAAAAACCATGAGACTTCCCCCTCGCCGCGAGATGAGGCCCGATTCCCCTGCACTGCGTGCAGAGCAATTCCGTGTTGCACATCACACATGAAAGGAGCCTTGATTTCCTTGATGGCACTCCAGAGAAACCCCAAGAACACTGTTTCAAGGCTAGAGGGATCCTGAGGTCACTGTAGCAACACGAAAGAGCTCCGTGGGCCAAAAATCAACTCGAGATGAGAGGTTAGTCCCTGGCTTCGACTCCAGAGGAATACCACCTTACCACAAGCACCTCAAGAGGAGGCTTCTCTCAGCTCTAGGTATGTGAGAGGGACCCTGAGTTTGCGGACTCAAGTGGAATGGACACCGCGATGCCCTGAAGCGAAATAAGGCTGGATATCCCTGCAGTGACATGAATGCAGGCTCGTCTTGCATCTCCCAAGATGAAAGGATGTCTGAATCCCCTGTGGAGACCACAGAGAAAGACCTAGTTCCCCACCTCATCGCGACCGGAGGCCTCACATCCTTTGAAAACTCCAGAGGTACGCGGAGATCAGTGCCTCCAAAGGAGACGATGCCTGACTCCTCGTGAAACTTGATAAGAGTCCCAGGATTCCTGTGGCACGTGGAAAGGGACCCTTGGTCTCCCGCCTCAGCTGGAGAGGCGTCCCAATTGCCTTGCCAAGCCTCGAGGAGAATCCCGAGTTGTGTCTCGCAACTAGGCAAGAGTCCTGACGTGGCTGAACAAACACCTGTGTGGAAGGGCCATCCCCGTCGTAACTCGAGAATATACCCCAGGTTCCCGCCGCAACTCGAGAAAAACCATGAGACTTCCCCCTCGCCGCGAGATGAGGCCCGATTCCCCTGCACTGCGTGCAGAGCAATTCTGTGTTGCACATCACACATGAAAGGAGCCTTGATTTCCTTGATGGCACTCCAGAGAAACTCCAAGAACACTGTTTCAAGGCTAGAGGGATCCTGAGGTCACTGTAGCAACACGAAAGAGCTCCGTGGACCAAAAACCAACTCGAGATGAGAGGTTAGTCCCTGGCTTCGACTCCAGAGGAATACCACCTTACCACAAGCACCTCAAGAGGAGGCTTCGCTCAGCTCTAGGTATGTGAGAGGGACCCTGAGTTTGCGGCCTCAAGTGGAATGGACACCGCGATGCCCTGACTCGAAATAAGGCCGGATATCCCTGCAGTGACTGGAATGCAGGCTCGTCTTGCATCTCCCAAGAAGAAAGGGTGTCTGAATCCCATGTGGAGACCACAGAGAAAGACCTAGTTCCCCACATCATCGTGACAGGAGGCCTCAAATCCTTTGAAAACTCCAGAGGTATGCGGAGATCAGTGCCTCCAAAGGAGACGATGCCTGACTCCTCGTGAAACTTGATAGGAGACCCAGGATTCCTGTGGCACGTGGAAAGGGACCCTTGGTCTCCCGTCTCAGCTGGAGAGGCGTCCCAATTGCCCTGTAAAGCCTCGAGGAGAATCCAGAGTTGTCCCTCGCAACTAGGCAGGAGTCCTGAAATGGCTGAACACACACGTGTGTGGAAGGGCCATCCCCGTCGTAACTCGAGAATATACCCCAGGTTCCCGCCGCAACTCGAGAAAAACTATGAGACTTCCCCCTCCCCGCGAGATGAGGCCTGATTCCCCTGCACTGCGTACAGAGCAATTCTGTGTTGCACATCACACATGAAAGGAGCCTTGATTTCCTTCATGGCACTCCAGAGAAACCCCAAGAACACTGTTTCAAGGCTAGAGGGATCCTGAGGTCACTGTAGCAACACGAAAGAGCTCCGTGGACCAAGAATCAACACGAGATGAGAGGTTAGTCCCTGGCTTCGACTCCAGAGGAATACCACCTTACCACAAGCACCTCAAGAGGAGGCTTCTCTCAGCTCTAGGTATGTGAGAGGGATCCTGAGTTTGCGGCCTCAAGTGGAATGGACACCGTGATGCCCTGACTCAAAATAAGGCCGGATATCCCTGCAGTGACTTGAATGCAGGCTCGTCTTGCATCTCCCAAGATGAAAGGATGTCTGAATCCCCTGTGGAGACCACAGAGAAAGACCTAGTTCCTCACCTCATCGCGACCGGAGGCCTCACATCCTTTGAAAACTCCAGAGGTACGCGGAGATCAGTGCCTCCAAAGGAGACGATGCCTGACTCCTTGTGAAACTTGATAGGAGTCCCAGGATTCCTGTGGCACGTGGAAAGGGACCCTTGGTCTCCCGCCTCAGCTGGAGAGGCGTCCCAATTGCCCTGCCAAGCCTCGAGGAGAATCCCGAGTTGTGTCTCGCAACTAGGAAAGAGTCCTGACGTGGCTGAACAAACACGTGTGTGGAAGGGCCATCCCCGTCGTAACTCGAGAATATACCCCAGGTTCCCGCCGCAACTCGAGGAAAACAATGAGACTTCCCCCTCGCCGCGAGATGAGGCCCGATTCCCCTGCACTGCGTGCAGAGCAATTCTGTGTTGCACATCACACATGAAAGGAGCCTTGATTTCCTTGATGGCACTCCAGAGAAACCCCAAGAACACTGTTTCAAGGCTAGAGGGATCCTGAGGTCACTGTAGCAACACGAAAGAGCTCCGTGGACCAAAAATCAACTCGAGATGAGAGGTTAGTCCCTGGCTTCGACTCCTGAGGAATACCACCTTACCACAAGCAACTCAAGAGGAGGCTTCTCTCAGCTCTAGGCATGTGAGAGGGACCCTGAGTTTGCGGCCTCAAGTGGAATGGACACCGCGATGCCCTGACTCGAAATAAGGCCGGATATCCCTGCAGTGACTTGAATGCAGGCTCGTCTTGCATCTCCCAAGAAGAAAGGATGTCTGAATCCCCTGTGGAGACCACAGAGAAACACCTAGTTCCCCACCTCATCGCGACCGGAGGCCTCACATCCTTTGAAAACTCCAGAGGTACGCGGAGATCAGTGCCTCCAAAGGAGACGATGCCTGACTCCTTGTGAAACTTGATAGGAGTCCCAGGATTCCTGTGGCACGTGGAAAGGGACCCTTGGTCTCCCGCCTCAGCTGGAGAGGCGTCCCAATTGCCCTGCCAAGCCTCGAGGAGAATCCCGAGTTGTCCCTCGCAACTAGGCAGGAGTCCTGACGTGGCTGAACAAACACGTGTGTGGAAGGGCCATCCCCGTCGTAACTCGAGAATATACCCCAGGTTCCCGCCGCAACTCGAGAAAAACCATGAGACTTCCCCCTCGATGTGAGATGAGGCCCGATTCCCCTGTACTGCGTGCAGAGCAATTCCGTCTTGCACATCACACATGAAAGGAGCGTTGATTTCCTTGATGGCACTCCATAGAAACCCCAAGAACACTGTTTCAAGGATAGAGGGATCCTGAGGTCACTGTAGCAACACGAAAGAACTCTGTGGACCAAAAATCAACTCGAAAAGAGAGGTTAGTCCCTGGATTCGTCTCCAGAGGAATACCACCTTACCACAAGCACCTCAAGAGGAGGCTTCTCTCAGCTCTAGGTATGTGAGAGGGACCCTGAGTTTGCGGCCTCAAGTGGAATGGACACCGCGATGCCCTGACTCGAAATAAGGCCGGATATCCCTGCAGTGACTTCAATGCAGGCTCGTCTTGCATCTCCCAGGAGGAAAGGATGTCTGAATCCCCTGTGGAAAGCACAGAGAAAGACTTAGTTCCCCACCTCATCGCGACCGATAGCCTCACATCCTTTGAAAACTCCAGAGGTACGCGGAGATCAGTGCCTCCAAAGGAGACGATGCCTGACTCCTCGTGAAACTTGATAGGAGTCCCAGGATTCCTGTGGCACTTGGAAAGGGACACTTGGTCTCCCGCCTCA
Organism: Cervus elaphus; assembly: GCF_910594005.1. Taxonomy (NCBI): domain Eukaryota; kingdom Metazoa; phylum Chordata; class Mammalia; order Artiodactyla; family Cervidae; genus Cervus; species Cervus elaphus. Next base: position 5,212,150 of record NC_057834.1, on the reverse strand, counting down.
GCTGGAGAGGCGTCCCAATTGCCCTGCCAAGCCTCGAGGAGAATCCAGAGTTGTCCCTCGCAACTAGGCAGGAGTCCTGACGTCGCTGAAAAAACACGTGTGTGGAAGGGCCATCCCCGTCGTAACTCGAGAATATACCCCAGGTTCCCGCCGCAACTCGAGAAAAACCATGAGACTTCCCCCTCGCCGCGAGATGAGGCCCGATTCCCCTGCACTGCGTGCAGAGCAATTCCGTCTTGCACATCACACATGAAAGGAGCCTTGATTTCCTTGATGGCACTCCAGAGAAACCCCAAGAACACTGTTTCAAGGCTAGAGGGATCCTGAGGTCACTGTAGCAACACGAAAGAGCTCCGTGGGCCAAAAATCAACTCGAGATGAGAGGTTAGTCCCTGGCTTCGACTCCAGAGGAATACCACCTTACCACAAGCACCTCAAGAGGAGGCTTCTCTCAGCTCTAGGTATGTGAGAGGGACCCTGAGTTTGCGGCCTCAAGTGGAATGGACACCGCGATGCCCTGACGCGAAATAAGGCTGGATATCCCTGCAGTGACTTGAATGCAGGCTCGTCTTGCATCTCCCAAGATGAAAGGATGTCTGAATCCCCTGTGGAGACCACAGAGAAAGACCTACTTCCCCACCTCATCCCGACCGGAGGCCTCACATCCTTTGAAAACTCCAGAGGTACGCGGAGATCAGTGCCTCCAAAGGAGACGATGCCTGACTCCTCGTGAAACTTGATAGGAGTCCCAGGATTCCTGTGGCACGTGGAAAGGGACCCTTGGTCTCCCGCCTCAGCTGGAGAGGCGTCCCAATTGCCTTGCCAAGCCTCGAGGAGAATCCCGAGTTGTGTCTCGCAACTAGGCAAGAGTCCTGACGTGGCTGAACAAACACGTGTGTGGAAGGGCCATCCCCGTCGTAACTCGAGAATATACCCCAGGTTCCCGCCGCAACTCGAGAAAAACCATGAGACTTCCCCCTCGCCGCGAGATGAGGCCCGATTCCCCTGCACTGTGTGCAGAGCAATTCTGTGTTGCACATCACACATGAAAGGAGCCTTGATTTCCTTGATGGCACTCCAGAGAAACCCCAAGAACACTGTTTCAAGGCTAGAGGGATCCTGAGGTCACTGTAGCAACACGAAAGAGCTCCGTGGACCAAAAATCAACTCGAGATGAGAGGTTAGTCCCTGGCTTCGACTCCAGAGGAATACCACCTTACCACAAGCACCTCAAGAGGAGGCTTCTCTCAGCTCTAGGTATGTGAGAGGGACCCTGAGTTTGCGGCCTCAAGTGGAATGGACACCGCGATGCCCTGACTCGAAATAAGGCCGGATATCCCTGCAGTGACTGGAATGCAGGCTCGTCTTGCATCTCCCAAGACGAAAGGGTGTCTGAATCCCCTGTGGAGACAACAGAGAAAGACCTAGTTCCCGACCTCATCGCGACAGGAGGCCTCAAATCCTTTGAAAACTCCAGAGGTATGCGGAGATCAGTGCCTCCAAAGGAGACGATGCCTGACTCCTCGTGAAACTTGATAGGAGTCCCAGGATTCCTGTGGCACGTGGAAAGGGACCCTTGGTCTCCCGTCTCAGCTGGAGAGGCGTCCCAATTGCCCTGCAAAGCCTCGAGGAGAATCCAGAGTTGTCCCTCGCAACTAGGCAGGAGTCCTGACATGGCTGAACACACACGTGTGTGGAAGGGCCATCCCCGTCGTAACTCGAGAATATACCCCAGGTTCCCGCCGCAACTCGAGAAAAACCATGAGACTTCCCCCTCGCCGCGAGATGAGGCCCGATTCCCCTGCACTGCGTGCAGAGCAATTCTGTCTTGCACATCACACATGAAAGGAGCCTTGATTTCCCTCATGGCACTCCAGAGACACCCCAAGAACACTGTTTCAAGGCTAGAGGGATCCTGAGGTAACTGTAGCAACACGAAAGAGCTCCGTGGGCCAAAAATCAACTCGAGATGAGAGGTTAGTCCCTGGCTTCGACTCCAGAGGAATACCACCTTACCACAAGCACCTCAAGAGGAGGCTTCTCTCAGCTCTAGGTATGTGAGAGGGACCCTGAGTTTGCGGCCTCAAGTGGAATGGACACCGCGATGCCCTGACTCGAAATAAGGCCGGATATCCCTGCAGTGACTGGAATGCAGGCTCGTCTTGCATCTCCCAAGACGAAAGGGTGTCTGAATCCCCTGTGGAGACCACAGAGAAAGACCTAGTTCCCGACCTCATCGCGACAGGAGGCCTCAAATCCTTTGAAAACTCCAGAGGTATGCGGAGATCAGTGCCTCCAAAGGAGACGATGCCTGACTCCTCGTGAAACTTGTTAGGAGACCCAGGATTCCTGTGGCACGTGGAAAGGGACCCTTGGTCTCCCGTCTCAGCTGGAGAGGCGTCCCAATTGCCCTGCAAAGCCTCGAGGAGAATCCCGAGTTGTCCCTCGCAACTAGGCAGGAGTCCTCACATGGCTGAACACACACGTGTGTGGAAGGGCCATCCCCTTCGGAACTCGAGAATATACCCCAGGTTCCCGCCGCAACTCGAGAAAAACCATGAGACTTCCCCCTCGCCATGAGATGAGGCCCGATTCCCCTGCACTGCGTGCAGAGCAATTCCGTGTTGCACATCACACATGAAAGGAGCCTTGATTTCCTTGATGGCACTCCAGAGAAACCCCAAGAACACTGTTTCAAGGCTAGAGGGATCCTGAGGTCACTGTAGCAACACGAAAGAGCTCCGTGGACTAAGAATCAACACGAGATGAGAGGTTAGTCCCTGGCTTCGACTCCTGTAGAATACCACCGTACCACAAGCACCTCAAGAGGAGGCTTCTCTCATCTCTAGGTATGTGAGAGGGACCCTGAGTTTGCGGCCTCAAGTGGAATGGACACCGTGATGCCCTGACTCGAAATAAGGCCGGATATCCCTGCAGTGACTTCAATGCAGGCTCGTCTTGCATCTCCCAGGACGAAAGGATGTCTGAATCCCCTGTGGAAAGCACAGAGAAAGACTTAGTTCCCCACCTCATCGTGACCGATAGCCTCACATCCTTTGAAAACTCCAGAGGTACGCGGAGATCAGTGCCTCCAAAGGAGACGATGCCTGACTCCTCGTGAAACTTGATAGGAGTCCGAGGATTCCTGTGGCACTTGGAAAGGGACCCTTGGTCTCCCGCCTCAGCTGGAGAGGCGTCCCAATTGCCCTGCCAAGCCTCGAGGAGAATCCAGAGTTGTCCCTCGCAACTAGGCAGGAGTCCTGACGTCGCTGAAGAAACACGTGGGTGGAAGGGCCATCCCCGTCGTAACTCGAGAATATACCCCAGGTTCCCGCCGCAACTCGAGAAAAACCATGAGACTTTCCCCTCGCCGCGAGATGAGGCCCGATTCCCCTGCACTGCGTGCAGAGCAATTCCGTGTTGCACATCACACATGAAAGGAGCCTTGATTTCCTTGATGGCACTCCAGAGAAACCCCAAGAACACTGTTTCAAGGATAGAGGGATCCTGAGGTCACTGTAGCAACACGAAAGAACTCTGTGGACCAAAAATCAACTCGATAAGAGAGGTTAGTCCCTGGATTCGTCTCCAGAGGAATACCACCTTACCACAAGCACCTCAAGAGGAGGCTTCTCTCAGCTCTAGGTATGTGAGAGGGACCCTGAGTTTGCGGCCTCAAGTGGAATGGACACCGCGATGCCCTGACTCGAAATAAGGCCGGATATCCCTGCAGTGACTTCAATGCAGGCACGTCTTGCATCTCCCAGGACGAAAGGATGTCTGAATCCCCTGTGGAGACCACAGAGAAAGACCTAGTTCCCCACCTCATCGCGACCGGAGGCCTCACATCCTTTGAAAACTCCAGAGGTACGCGGAGATCAGTGCCTCCAAAGGATACGATGCCTGACTCCTCGTGAAACTTGATAGGAGTCCCAGGATTCCTGTGGCACGTGGAAAGGGACCCTTGGTCTCCCGCCTCAGCTGGAGAGGCGTCCCAATTGCCTTGCCAAGCCTCGAGGAGAATCCCGAGTTGTGTCTCGCAACTAGGCAAGAGTCCTGACGTGGCTGAACAAACACGTGTGTGGAAGGGCCATCCCCGTCGTAACTCGAGAATATACCCCAGGTTCCCGCCGCAACTCGAGAAAAACCATGAGACTTCCCCCTCGCCGCGAGATGAGACCCGATTCCCCTGCACTGCGTGCAGAGCAATTCCGTCTTGCACATCACACATGAAAGGAGCCTTGATTTCCTTGATGGCACTCCAGAGAAACCCCAAGAACACTGTTTCAAGGCTAGAGGGATCCTGAGGTCACTGTAGCAACACGAAAGAGCTCCGTGGACCAAGAATCAACACGAGATGAGAGGTTAGTCCCTGGCTTCGACTCCTGAGGAATACCACCTTACCACAAGCACCTCAAGAGGAGGCTTCTCTCAGCTCTAGGTATGTGAGAGGGATCCTGAGTTTGCGGCCTCCAGTGGAATGGACACCGCGATGCCCTGACTCGAAATAAGGCCGGATATCCCTGCAGTGACTGGAATGCAGGCTCGTCTTGCATCTCCCAAGAAGAAAGGGTGTCTGAATCCCCTGTGGAGACCACAGAGAAAGACCTAGTTCCCCACCTCATCGCGACAGGAGGCCTCAAATCCTTTGAAAACCCCAGAGGTATGCGGAGATCAGTGCCTCCAAAGTAGACGATGCCTGACTCCTCGTGAAACTTGATAGGAGACCCAGGATTCCTGTGGCACGTGGAAAGGGACCCTTGGTCTCCCGTCTCAGCTGGAGAGGCGTCCCAATTGCCCTGCAAAGCCTCGAGGAGAATCCAGAGTTGTCCCTCGCAACTAGGCAGGAGTCCTGACGTCGCTGAAGAAACACGTGTGTGGAAGGGCCATCCCCGTCGTAACTCGAGAATATACCCCAGGTTCCCGCCGCAACTCGAGAAAAACCATGAGACTTCCCCCTCGCCGCGAGATGAGGCCCGATTCCCCTGCACTGCGTGCAGAGCAATTCCGTGTTGCACATCACACATGAAAGGAGCCTTGATTTCCTTGATGGCACTCCAGAGAAACCCCAAGAACACTGTTTCAAGGCTAGAGGGATCCTGAGGTCACTGTAGCAACACGAAAGAGCTCCGTGGGCCAAAAATCAACTCGAGATGAGAGGTTAGTCCCTGGCTTCGCCTCCAGAGGAATACCACCTTACCACAAGCACCTCAAGAGGAGGCTTCTCTCAGCTCTAGGTATGTGAGAGGGACCCTGAGTTTGCGGCCTCAAGTGGAATGGACACCGCGATGCCCTGACGCGAAATAAGGCTGGATATCCCTGCAGTGACTTGAATGCAGGCTCGTCTTGCATCTCCCAGGACGAAAGGATGTCTGAATCCCCTGTCAGACCACAGAGAAAGACCTAGTTCCCCACCTCATCGCGACCGGAGGCCTCACATCCTTTGAAAACTCCAGAGGTACGCGGAGATCAGTGCCTCCAAAGGAGACGATGCCTGACTCCTCGTGAAACTTGATAGGAGTCCCAGGATTCCTGTGGCACGTGGAAAGGGACCCTTGGTCTCCCGCCTCAGCTGGAGAGGCGTCCCAATTGCCTTGCCAAGCCTCGAGGAGAATCCCGAGTTGTGTCTCGCAACTAGGCAAGAGTCCTGACGTGGCTGAACAAACACGTGTGTGGAAGGGCCATCCCCGTCGTAACTCGAGAATATACCCCAGGTTCCCGCCGCAACTCGAGAAAAACCATGAGACTTCCCCCTCGCCGCGAGATGAGGCCCGATTCCCCTGCACTGCGTGCAGAGCAATTCCGTGTTGCACATCACACATGAAAGGAGCCTTGATTTCCTTGATGGCACTCCAGAGAAACCCCAAGAACACTGTTTCAAGGCTAGAGGGATCCTGAGGTCACTGTAGCAACACGAAAGAGCTCCGTGGACCAAGAATCAACACGAGATGAGAGGTTAGTCCCTGGCTTCGACTCCTGAGGAATACCACCTTACCACAAGCACCTCAAGAGGAGGCTTCTCTCAGCTCTAGGTATGTGAGAGGGATCCTGAGTTTGCGGCCTCAAGTGGAATGGACACCGCGATGCCCTGACTCGAAATAAGGCCGGATATCCCTGCAGTGACTGGAATGCAGGCTCGTCTTGCATCTCCCAAGAAGAAAGGGTGTCTGAATCCCCTGTGGAGACCACAGAGAAAGACCTAGTTCCCCACCTCATCGCGACAGGAGGCCTCAAATCCTTTGAAAACCCCAGAGGTATGCGGAGATCAGTGCCTCCAAAGTAGACGATGCCTGACTCCTCGTGAAACTTGATAGGAGACCCAGGATTCCTGTGGCACGTGGAAAGGGACCCTTGGTCTCCCGTCTCAGCTGGAGAGGCGTCCCAATTGCCCTGCAAAGCCTCGAGGAGAATCCAGAGTTGTCCCTCGCAACTAGGCAGGAGTCCTGACGTCGCTGAAGAAACACGTGTGTGGAAGGGCCATCCCCGTCGTAACTCGAGAATATACCCCAGGTTCCCGCCGCAACTCGAGAAAAACCATGAGACTTCCCCCTCGCCGCGAGATGAGGCCCGATTCCCCTGCACTGCTTGCAGAGCAATTCCGTGTTGCACATCACACATGAAAGGAGCCTTGATTTCCTTGATGGCACTCCAGAGAAACCCCAAGAACACTGTTTCAAGGCTAGAGGGATCCTGAGGTCACTGTAGCAACAGGAAAGAGCTCCGTGGACCAAGAATCAACACGAGGTGAGAGGTTAGTCCCTGGCTTCGACTCCAGAGGAATACCACCTTACCACAAGCACCTCAAGAGGAGGCTTCTCTCAGCTCTAGGTATGTGAGAGGGATCCTGAGTTTGCGGCCTCAAGTGGAATGGACACCGCGATGCCCTGACTCAAAATAAGGCCGGATATCCCTGCAGTGACTTGAATGCATGCTCGTCTTGCATCTCCCAAGATGAAAGGATGTCTGAATCCCCTGTGGAGACCACAGAGAAAGACCTAGTTCCTCACCTCATCGCGACCGGAGGCCTCACATCCTTTGAAAACTCCAGAGGTACGCGGAGAGCAGTGCCTCCAAAGGAGACGATGCCTGACTCCTTGTGAAACTTGATAGGAGTCCCAGGATTCCTGTGGCACGTGGAAAGGGACCCTTGGTCTCCCGCCTCAGCTGGAGAGGCGTCCCAATTGCCCTGCCAAGCCTCGAGGAGAATCCCGAGTTGTGTCTCGCAACTAGGCAAGAGTCCTGACGTGGCTGAACAAACACGTGTGTGGAAGTGCCATCCCCGTCGTAACTCGAGAATATACCCCAGGTTCCCGCCGCAACTCGAGAAAAAGCATGAGACTTCCCCCTCGCCGCGAGATGAGGCCCGATTCCCCTGCACTGCGTGCAGAGCAATTCTGTGTTGCACATCACACATGAAAGGAGCCTTGATTTCCTTGATGGCACTCCAGAGAAACCCCAAGAACACTGTTTCAAGGCTAGAGGGATCCTGAGGTCACTGTAGCAACACGAAAGAGCTCCGTGGACCAAAAATCAACTCGAGATGAGAGGTTAGTCCCTGGCTTCGACTCCAGAGGAATACCACCTTACCACAAGCAACTCAAGAGGAGGCTTCTCTCAGCTCTAGGTATGTGAGAGGGACCCTGAGTTTGCGGCCTCAAGTGGAATGGACACCGCGATGCCCTGACTCGAAATAAGGCCGGATATCCCTGCAGTGACTGGAATGCAGGCTCGTCTTGCATCTCCCAAGAAGAAAGGATGTCTGAATCCCCTGTGGAGACCACAGAGAAAGACCTAGTTCCCCACCTCATTGCGACAGGAGGCCTCAAATCCTTTGAACACCCCAGAGGTATGCGGAGATCAGTGCCTCCAAAGTAGACGATGCCTGACTCCTCGTGAAACTTGATAGGAGACCCAGGATTCCTGTGGCACGTGGAAAGGGACCCTTGGTCTCCCGTCTCAGCTGGAGAGGCGTCCCAATTGCCCTGCAAAGCCTCGAGGAGAATCCAGAGTTGTCCCTCGCAACTAGGCAGGAGTCCTGACATGGCTGAACACACACGTGTGTGGAAGGGCCATCCCCGTCGTAACTCGAGAATATACCCCAGGTTCCCGCCGCAACTCGAGAAAAACCATGAGACTTCCCCCTCGCCGCGAGATGAGGCCCGATTCCCCTGCACTGCGTGCAGAGCAATTCTGTGTTGCACATCACACATGAAAGGAGCCTTGATTTCCTTGATGGCACTCCAGAGAAACCCCAAGAACACTGTTTCAAGGCTAGAGGGATCCTGAGGTCACTGTAGCAACACGAAAGAGCTCCGTGGACCAAAAACCAACTCGAGATGAGAGGTTAGTCCCTGGCTTCGTCTCCAGAGGAATACCACCTTACCACAAGCACCTCAAGAGGAGGCTTCGCTCAGCTCTAGGTATGTGAGAGGGACCCTGAGTTTGCGGCCTCAAGTGGAATGGACACCGCGATGCCCTGACTCGAAATAAGGCCGGATATCCCTGCAGTGACTTCAATGCAGGCTCGTCTTGCATCTCCCAGGAGGAAAGGATGTCTGAATCCCCTGTGGAAAGCACAGAGAAAGACTTAGTTCCCCACCTCATCGCGACAGGAGGCCTCACATCCTTTGAAAACTCCAGAGGTACGCGGAGATCAGTGCCTCCAAAGGAGACGATGCCTGACTCCTCGTGAAACTTGATAGGAGTCCCAGGATTCCTGTGGCACGTGGAAAGGGACACTTGGTCTCCCGCCTCAGCTGGAGAGGCGTCCCAATTGCCTTGCCAAGCCTCGAGGAGAATCCCGAGTTGTGTCTCGCAACTAGGCAAGAGTCCTGACGTGGCTGAACAAACACGTGTGTGGAAGGGCCATCCCCGTCGTAACTCGAGAATATACCCCAGGTTCCCGCCGCAACTCGAGAAAAACCATGAGACTTCCCCCTCGCCGCGAGATGAGGCCCGATTCCCCTGCACTGCGTGCAGAGCAATTCCGTGTTGCACATCACACATGAAAGGAGCCTTGATTTCCTTGATGGCACTCCAGAGAAACCCCAAGAACACTGTTTCAAGGCTAGAGGGATCCTGAGGTCACTGTAGCAACACGAAAGAGCTCCGTGGGCCAAAAATCAACTCGAGATGAGAGGTTAGTCCCTGGCTTCGACTCCAGAGGAATACCACCTTACCACAAGCACCTCAAGAGGAGGCTTCTCTCAGCTCTAGGTATGTGAGAGGGACCTTGAGTTTGCGGCCTCAAGTGGAATGGACACCGCGATGCCCTGACTCGAAATAAGGCCGGATATCCCTGCAGTGACTGGAATGCAGGCTCGTCTTGCATCTCCCAAGACGAAAGGGTGTCTGAATCCCCTGTGGAGACCACAGAGAAAGATATAGTTCCCCACCTCATCGCGACAGGAGGCCTCAAATCCTTTGAAAAATCCAGAGGTATGCGGAGATCAGTGCCTCCAAAGGAGACGATGCCTGACTCCTCGTGAAACTTGATAGGAGACCCAGGATTCCTGTGGCACGTGGAAAGGGACACTTGGTCTCCCGTCTCAGCTGGAGAGGCGTCCCAATTGCCCTGCAAAGCCTCGAGGAGAATCCCGAGTTGTCCCTCGCCACTAGGCAGGAGTCCTGACATGGCTGAACACACACGTGTGTGGAAGGGCCATCCCCGTCGTAACTCGAGAATATACCCCAGGTTCCCGCCGCAACTCGAGAAAAACCATGAGACTTCCCCCTCGCCGCGAGATGAGGCCCGATTCCCCTGCACTGCGTGCAGAGCAATTCTGTCTTGCACATCACACATGAAAGGAGCCTTGATTTCCCTCATGGCACTCCAGAGACACCCCAAGAACACTGTTTCAAGGCTAGAGGGATCCTGAGGTCACTGTAGCAACACGAAAGAGCTCCGTGGGCCAAAAATCAACTCGAGATGAGAGGTTAGTCCCTGGCTTCGACTCCAGAGGAATACCACCTTACCACAAGCACCTCAAGAGGAGGCTTCTCTCAGCTCTAGGTATGTGAGAGGGACCCTGAGTTTGCGGCCTCAAGTGGAATGGACACCGCGATGCCCTGACTCGAAATAAGGCCGGATATCCCTGCAGTGACTTGAATGCAGGCTCGTCTTGCATCTCCCAAGACGAAAGGGTGTCTGAATCCCCTGTGGAGACCACAGAGAAAGACCTAGTTCCCGACCTCATCGCGACAGGAGGCCTCAAATCCTTTGAAAACTCCAGAGGTATGCGGAGATCAGTGCCTCCAAAGGAGACGATGCCTGACTCCTCGTGAAACTTGATAGGAGACCCAGGATTCCTGTGGCACGTGGAAAGGGACCCTTGGTCTCCCGTCTCAGCTGGAGATGCGTCCCAATTGCCCTGCAAAGCCTCGAGGAGAATCCCGAGTTGTCCCTCGCAACTAGGCAGGAGTCCTGACGTGGCTGAACAAACACGTGGGTGGAAGGGCCATCCCCGTCGTAACTCGAGAATATACCCCAGGTTCCCGCCGCAACTCGAGAAAAACCATGAGACTTCCCCCTCGATGTGAGATGAGGCCCGATTCCCCTGTACTGCGTGCAGAGCAATTCCGTCTTGCACATCACACATGAAAGGAGCCTTGATTTCCTTGATGCCACTCCAGAGAAACCCCAAGAACACTGTTTCAAGGATAGAGGGATCCTGAGGTCACTGTAGCAACACGAAAGAACTCTGTGGACCAAAAATCAACTCGAAAAGAGAGGTTAGTCCCTGGATTCGTCTCCAGAGGAATACCACCTTACCACAAGCACCTCAAGAGGAGGCTTCTCTCAGCTCTAGGTATGTGAGAGGGACCCTGAGTTTGCGGCCTCAAGTGGAATGGACACCGCGATGCCCTGACTCGAAATAAGGCCGGATATCCCTGCAGTGACTTCAATGCAGGCTCGTCTTGCATCTCCCAGCATGAAAGGGTGTCTGAATCCCCTGTGGAAAGCACAGAGAAAGACTTAGTTCCCCACCTCATCGCGACCGATAGCCTCACACCCTTTGAAAACTCCAGAGGTACGCGGAGATCAGTGCCTCCAAAGGAGACGATGCCTGACTCCTCGTGAAACTTGATAGGAGTCCCAGGATTCCTGTGGCACTTGGAAAGGGACACTTGGTCTCCCGCCTCAGCTGGAGAGGCGTCCCAATTGCCCTGCCAAGCCTCGAGGAGAATCCAGAGTTGTCCCTCGCAACTAGGCAGGAGTCCTGACGTCGCTGAAAAAACACGTGTGTGGAAGGGCCATCCCCGTCGTAACTCGAGAATATACCCCAGGTTCCCGCCGCAACTCGAGAAAAACCATGAGACTTCCCCCTCGCCGCGAGATGAGGCCCGATTCCCCTGCACTGCGTGCAGAGCAATTCCGTGTTGCACATCACACATGAAAGGAGCCTTGATTTCCTTCATGGCACTCCAGAGAAACCCCAAGAACACTGTTTCAAGGCTAGAGGGATCCTGAGGTCACTGTAGCAACACGAAAGAGCTCCGTGGGCCAAAAATCAACTCGAGATGAGAGGTTAGTCCCTGGCTTCGACTCCAGAGGAATACCACCTTACCACAAGCACCTCAAGAGGAGGCTTCTCTCAGCTCTAGGTATGTGAGAGGGACCCTGAGTTTGCGGCCTCAAGTGGAATGGACACCGCGATGCCCTGACGCGAAATAAGGCTGGATATCCCTGCAGTGACTTGAATGCAGGCTCGTCTTGCATCTCCCAAGATGAAAGGATGTCTGAATCCCCTGTGGAGACCACAGAGAAAGACCTACTTCCCCACCTCATCACGACCGGAGGCCTCACATCCTTTGAAAACTCCAGAGGTACGCGGAGATCACTGCCTCCAAAGGAGACGATGCCTGACTCCTCGTGAAACTTGATTGGAGTCCCAGGATTCCTGTGGCACGTGGAAAGGGACCCTTGGTCTCCCGCCTCAGCTGGAGAGGCGTCCCAATTGCCTTGCCAAGCCTCGAGGAGAATCCCGAGTTGTGTCTCGCGACTAGGCAAGAGTCCTGACGTGGCTGAACAAACACGTGTGTGGAAGGGCCATCCCCGTCGTAACTCGAGAATATACCCCAGGTTCCCGCCGCAACTCGAGAAAAACCATGAGACTTCCCCCTCGCCGCGAGATGAGGCCCGATTCCCCTGCACTGCGTGCAGAGCAATTCTGTGTTGCACATCACACATGAAAGGAGCCTTGATTTCCCTCATGGCACTCCAGAGACACCCCAAGAACACTGTTTCAAGGCTAGAGGGATCCTGAGGTCACTGTAGCAACACGAAAGAGCTCCGTGGGCCAAAAATCAACTCGAGATGAGAGGTTAGTCCCTGGCTTCGACTCCTGAGGAATACCACTTTACCACAAGCACCTCAAGAGGAGGCTTCTCTCAGCTCTAGGTATGTGAGAGGGACCCTGAGTTTGCGGCCTCAAGTGGAATGGACACCGCGATGCCCTGACTCGAAATAAGGCCGGATATCCCTGCAGTGACTTCAATGCAGGCTCGTCTTGCATCTCCCAAGACGAAAGGGTGTCTGAATCCCCTGTGGAGACCACAGAGAAAGATATAGTTCCCCACCTCATCGCGACAGGAGGCCTCAAATCCTTTGAAAACTCCAGAGGTATGCGGAGATCAGTGCCTCCAAAGGAGACGATGCCTGACTCCTCGTGAAACTTGATAGGAGACCCAGGATTCCTGTGGCACGTGGAAAGGGACACTTGGTCTCCCGTCTCAGCTGGAGAGGCGTCCCAATTGCCCTGCAAAGCCTCGAGGAGAATCCCGAGTTGTCCCTCGCAACTAGGCAGGAGTCCTGACATGGCTGAACACACACGTGTGTGGAAGGGCCATCCCCGTCGTAACTCGAGAATATACCCCAGGTTCCCGCCGCAACTCGAGAAAAACCATGAGACTTCCCCCTCGCCGCGAGATGAGGCCCGATTCCCCTGCACTGCGTGCAGAGCAATTCTGTCTTGCACATCACACATGAAAGGAGCCTTGATTTCCCTCATGGCAGTCCAGAGACACCCCAAGAACACTGTTTCAAGGCTAGAGGGATCCTGAGGTCACTGTAGCAACACGAAAGAGCTCCGTGGGCCAAAAATCAACTCGAGATGAGAGGTTAGTCCCTGGCTTCGACTCCAGAGGAATACCACCTTACCACAAGCACCTCAAGAGGAGGCTTCTCTCAGCTCTAGGTATGTGAGAGGGACCCTGAGTTTGCGGCCTCAAGTGGAATGGACACCGCGATGCCCTGACTCGAAATAAGGCCGGATATCCCTGCAGTGACTGGAATGCAGGCTCGTCTTGCATCTCCCAAGACGAAAGGGTGTCTGAATCCCCTGTGGAGACCACAGAGAAAGACCTAGTTCCCGACCTCATCGCGACAGGAGGCCTCAAATCCTTTGAAAACTCCAGAGGTATGCGGAGATCAGTGCCTCTAAAGGAGACGATGCCTGACTCCTCGTGAAACTTGATAGGAGACCCAGGATTCCTGTGGCACGTGGAAAGGGACCCTTGGTCTCGCGCCTCAGCTGGAGAGGCGTCCCAATTGCCCTGCAAAGCCTCGAGGAGAATCCCGAGTTGTCCCTCGCAACTAGGCAGGAGTCCTGACGTCGCTGAAAAAACACGTGTGTGGAAGGGCCATCCCCGTCGTAACTCGAGAATATACCCCAGGTTCCCGCCGCAACTCGAGAAAAACCATGAGACTTCCCCCTCGCCGCGAGATGAGGCCCGATTCCCCTGCACTGCGTGCAGAGCAATTCCGTGTTGCACATCACACATGAAAGGAGCCTTGATTTCCTTGATGGCACTCCAGAGAAACCCCAAGAACACTGTTTCAAGGCTAGAGGGATCCTGAGGTCACTGTAGCAACACGAAAGAGCTCCGTGGGCCAAAAATCAACTCGAGATGAGAGGTTAGTCCCTGGCTTCGACTCCAGAGGAATACCACCTTACCACAAGCACCTCAAGAGGAGGCTTCTCTCAGCTCTAGGTATGTGAGAGGGACCCTGAGTTTGCGGCCTCAAGTGGAATGGACACCGCGATGCCCTGACGCGAAATAAGGCTGGATATCCCTGCAGTGACTTGAATGCAGGCTCGTCTTGCATCTCCCAAGATGAAAGGATGTCTGAATCCCCTGTGGAGACCACAGAGAAAGACCTACTTCCCCACCTCATCGCGACCGGAGGCCTCACATCCTTTGAAAACTCCAGAGGTACGCGGAGATCAGTGCCTCCAAAGGAGACGATGCCTGACTCCTCGTGAAACTTGATAGGAGTCCCAGGATTCCTGTGGCACGTGGAAAGGGACCCTTGGTCTCCCGCCTCAGCTGGAGAGGCGTCCCAATTGCCTTGCCAAGCCTCGAGGAGAATCCCGAGTTGTGTCTCGCGACTAGGCAAGAGTCCTGACGTGGCTGAACAAACACGTGTGTGGAAGGGCCATCCCCGTCGTAACTCGAGAATATACCCCAGGTTCCCGCCGCAACTCGAGAAAAACCATGAGACTTCCCCCTCGCCGCGAGATGAGGCCCGATTCCCCTGCACTGCGTGCAGAGCAATTCTGTGTTGCACATCACACATGAAAGGAGCCTTGATTTCCTTCATGGCACTCCAGAGAAACCCCAAGAACACTGTTTCAAGGCTAGAGGGATCCTGAGGTCACTGTAGCAACACGAAAGAGCTCCGTGGACCAAAAATCAACTCGAGATGAGAGGTTAGTCCCTGGCTTCGACTCCAGAGGAATACCACCTTACCACAAGCAACTCAAGAGGAGGCTTCTCTCAGCTCTAGGTATGTGAGAGGGACCCTGAGTTTGCGGCCTCAAGTGGAATGGACACCGCGATGCCCTGACTCGAAATAAGGCCGGATATCCCTGCAGTGACTTGAATGCAGGCTCGTCTTGCATCTCCCAAGAAGAAAGGATGTCTGAATCCCCTGTGGAGACCACAGAGAAACACCTAGTTCCCCACCTCATCGCGACCGATAGCCTCACATCCTTTGAAAACTCCAGAGGTACGCGGAGATCAGTGCCTCCAAAGGAGACGATGCCTGACTCCTCGTGAAACTTGATAGGAGTCCCAGGATTCTTGTGGCACGTGGAAAGGGACACTTGGTCTCCCGCCTCAGCTGGAGAGGCGTCCCAATTGCCCTGCCAAGCCTCGAGGAGAATCCCGAGTTGTCCCTCGCAACTAGGCAGGAGTCCTGACGTGGCTGAACAAACACGTGGGTGGAAGGGCCATCCCCGTCGTAACTCGGGAATATACCCCAGGTTCCCGCCGCAACTCGAGAAAAACCATGAGACTTCCCCCTCGATGTGAGATGAGGCCCGATTCCCCTGTACTGCGTGCAGAGCAATTCCGTCTTGCACATCACACATGAAAGGAGCCTTGATTTCCTTGATGGCACTCCAGAGAAACCCCAAGAACACTGTTTCAAGGATAGAGGGATCCTGAGGTCACTGTAGCAACACGAAAGAACTCTGTGGACTAAAAATCAACTCGAAAAGAGAGGGTAGTCCCTGGATTCGTCTCCAGAGGAATACCACCTTACCACAAGCACCTCAAGAGGAGGCTTCTCTCAGCTCTAGGTATGTGAGAGGGACCCTGAGTTTGCGGCCTCAAGTGGAATGGACACCGCGATGCCCTGACTCGAAATAAGGCCGGATATCCCTGCAGTGACTTCAATGCAGGCTCGTCTTGCATCTCCCAGGATGAAAGGATGTCTGAATCCCCTGTGGAAAGCACAGAGAAAGACTTAGTTCCCCACCTCATCGCGACCGATAGCCTTACACCCTTTGAAATCTCCAGAGGTACGCGGAGATCAGTGCCTCCAAAGGAGACGATGCCTGACTCCTCGTGAAACTTGATAGGAGTCCCAGGATTCCTGTGGCACTTGGAAAGGGACACTTGGTCTCCCGCCTCAGCTGGAGAGGCGTCCCAATTGCCCTGCCAAGCCTCGAGGAGAATCCCGAGTGGTCCCTCGCAACTAGGCAGGAGTCCTGACATGGCTGAACAAACACGTGGGTGGAAGGGCCATCCCCGTCGTAACTCGAGAATATACCCCAGGTTCCCGCCGCAACTCGAGAAAAACCATGAGACTTCCCCATCGCCGCGAGATGAGGCCCGATTCCCCTGCACTGCGTGCAGAGCAATTCCGTGTTGCACATCACACATGAAAGGAGCCTTGATTTCCCTCATGGCACTCCAGAGACACCCCAAGAACACTGTTTCAAGGCTAGAGGGATCCTGAGGTAACTGTAGCAACACGAAAGAGCTCCCTGGGCCAAAAATCAACTCGAGATGAGAGGTTAGTCCCTGGCTTCGACTCCAGAGGAATACCACCTTACCACAAGCACCTCAAGAGGAGGCTTCTCTCAGCTCTAGGTATGTGAGAGGGACCCTGAGTTTGCGGCCTCAAGTGGAATGGACACCGCGATGCCCTGACTCGAAATAAGGCCGGATATCCCTGCAGTGACTGAAATACAGGCTCGTCTTGCATCTCCCAAGACGAAAGGGTGTCTGAATCCCCTGTGGAGACCACAGAGAAAGACCTAGTTCCCGACCTCATCGCGACAGGAGGCCTCAAATCCTTTGAAAACTCCAGAGGTATGCGGAGATCAGTGCCTCCAAAGGAGACGATGCCTGACTCCTCGTGAAACTTGATAGGAGTCCCAGGATTCCTGTGGCACGTGGAAAGGGACCCTTGGTCTCCCGTCTCAGCTGGAGAGGCGTCCCAATTGCCCTGCAAAGCCTCGAGGAGAATCCCGAGTTGTCCCTCACAACTAGGCAGGAGTCCTGACATGGCTGAACACACACGTGTGTGGAAGGGCCATCCCCGTCGGAACTCGAGAATATACCCCAGGTTCCCGCCGCAACTCGAGAAAAACCATGAGACTTCCCCCTCGCCGCGAGATGAGGCCCGATTCCCCTGCACTGCGTGCAGAGCAATTCTGTGTTGCACATCACACATGAAAGGAGCCTTGATTTCCTTCATGGCACTCCAGAGAAACCCCAAGAACACTGTTTCAAGGCTAGAGGGATCCTGAGGTCACTGTAGCAACACGAAAGAGCTCCGTGGACCAAAAATCAACTCGAGATGAGAGGTTAGTACCTGGCTTCGACTCCAGAGGAATACCACCTTACCACAAGCACCTCAAGAGGAGGCTTCTCTCAGCTCTAGGTATGTGAGAGGGACCCTGAGTTTGCGGCCTCAAGTGGAATGGACACCGCGATGCCCTGACTCGAAATAAGGCCGGATATCCCTGCAGTGACTGGAATGCAGGCTCGTCTTGCATCTCCCAGGACGAAAGGATGTCTGAATCCCCTGTGGAGACCACAGAGAAACACCTAGTTCCCCACCTCATCGCGACCGGAGGCCTCACATCCTTTGAAAACTCCAGAGGTACGCGGAGATCAGTGCCTTCAAAGGAGACGATGCCTGACTCCTCGTGAAACTTGATAGGAGTCCAAGGATTCCTGTGGCACGTGGAAAGGGACCCTTGGTCTCCCGCCTCAGCTGGAGAGGCGTCCCAATTGCCCTGCCAAGCCTCGAGGAGAATCCCGAGTTGTTCCTCGCAACTAGGCAGGAGTCCTGACGTGGCTGAACAAACACGTGTGTGGAAGGGCCATCCCCGTCGTAACTCGAGAATATACCCCAGGTTTCCGCCGCAACTCGAGAAAAACCATGAGACTTCCCCCTCGATGTGAGATGAGGCCCGATTCCCCTGTACTGCATGCAGAGCAATTCCGTCTTGCACATCACACATGAAAGGAGCCTTGATTTCCTTGATGGCACTCCAGAGAAACCCCAAGAACACTGTTTCAAGGATAGAGGGATCCTGAGGTCACTGTAGCAACACGAAAGAACTCTGTGGACCAAAAATCAACTCGAAAAGAGAGGTTAGTCCCTGGATTCGTCTCCAGAGGAATACCACCTTACCACAAGCACCTCAAGAGGAGGCTTCTCTCAGCTCTAGGTATGTGAGAGGGACCCTGAGTTTGCAGCCTCAAGTGGAATGGACACCGCGATGCCCTGACTCGAAATAAGGCCGGATATCCCTGCAGTGACTTCAATGCAGGCTCGTCTTGCATCTCCCAGGACGAAAGGATGTCTGAATCCCCTGTGGAAAGCACAGAGAAAGACTTAGTTCCCAACCTCATCGCGACCGATAGCCTCACATCCTTTGAAAACTCCAGAGGTACGCGGAGATCAGTGCCTCCAAAGGAGACGATGCCTGACTCCTCGTGAAACTTGATAGGAGTCCCAGGATTCCTGTGGCACTTGGAAAGGGACACTTGGTCTCCAGCCTCAGCTGGAGAGGCGTCCCAATTGCCCTGCCAAGCCTCGAGGAGAATCCAGAGTTGTCCCTCGCAACTAGGCAGGAGTCCTGACGTGGCTGAAAAAACACGTGTGTGGAAGGGCCATCCCCGTCGTAACTCGAGAATATACCCCAGGTTCCCGCCGCAACTCGAGAAAAACCATGAGACTTCCCCCTCGCCGCGAGATGAGGCCCGATTCCCCTGCACTGCGTGCAGAGCAATTCCGTGTTGCACATCACACATGAAAGGAGCCTTGATTTCCTTCATGGCACTCCAGAGAAACCCCAAGAACACTGTTTCAAGGCTAGAGGGATCCTGAGGTCACTGTAGCAACACGAAAGAGCTCCGTGGGCCAAAAATCAACTCGAGATGAGAGGTTAGTCCCTGGCTTCGACTCCAGAGGAATACCACCTTACCACAAGCACCTCAAGAGGAGGCTTCTCTCAGCTCTAGGTATGTGAGAGGGACCCTGAGTTTGCGGCCTCAAGTGGAATGGACACCGCGATGCCCTGACGCGAAATAAGGCTGGATATCCCTGCAGTGACTTGAATGCAGGCTCGTCTTGCATCTCCCAAGATGAAAGGATGTCTGAATCCCCTGTGGAGACCACAGAGAAAGACCTACTTCCCCACCTCATCACGACCGGAGGCCTCACATCCTTTGAAAACTCCAGAGGTAGGCGGAGATCAGTGCCTCCAAAGGAGACGATGCCTGACTCCTCGTGAAACTTGATAGGAGTCCCAGGATTCCTGTGGCACGTGGAAAGGGACCCTTGGTCTCCCGCCTCAGCTGGAGAGGCGTCCCAATTGCCTTGCCAAGCCTCGAGGAGAATCCCGAGTTGTGTCTCGCGACTAGGCAAGAGTCCTGACGTGGCTGAACAAACACGTGTGTGGAAGGGCCATCCCCGTCGTAACTCGAGAATATACCCCAGGTTCCCGCCGCAACTCGAGAAAAACCATGAGACTTCCCCCTCGCCGCGAGATGAGGCCCGATTCCCCTGCACTGCGTGCAGAGCAATTCTGTGTTGCACATCACACATGAAAGGAGCCTTGATTTCCCTCATGGCACTCCAGAGACACCCCAAGAACACTGTTTCAAGGCTAGAGGGATCCTGAGGTAACTGTAGCAACACGAAAGAGCTCCGTGGGCCAAAAATCAACTCGAGATGAGAGGTTAGTCCCTGGCTTCGACTCCTGAGGAATACCACTTTACCACAAGCACCTCAAGAGGAGGCTTCTCTCAGCTCTAGGTATGTGAGAGGGACCCTGAGTTTGCGGCCTCAAGTGGAATGGACACCGCGATGCCCTGACTCGAAATAAGGCCGGATATCCCTGCAGTGACTGGAATGCAGGCTCGTCTTGCATCTCCCAAGACGAAAGGGTGTCTGAATCCCCTGTGGAGACCACAGAGAAAGACCTAGTTCCCGACCTCATCGCGACAGGAGGCCTCAAATCCTTTGAAAACTCCAGAGGTATGCGGAGATCAGTGCCTCCAAAGGAGACGATGCCTGACTCCTCGTGAAACTTGATAGGAGACCCAGGATTCCTGTGGCACGTGGAAAGGGACCCTTGGTCTCCCGTCTCAGCTGGAGAGGCGTCCCAATTGCCCTGCAAAGCCTCGAGGAGAATCCCGAGTTGTCCCTCACAACTAGGCAGGAGTCCTCACATGGCTGAACACACACGTGTGTGGAAGGGCCATCCCCGTCGGAACTCGAGAATATACCCCAGGTTCCCGCCGCAACTCGAGAAAAACCATGAGACTTCCCCCTCGCCGCGAGATGAGGCCCGATTCCCCTGCACTGCGTGCAGAGCAATTCCGTGTTGCACATCACACATGAAAGGAGCCTTGATTTCCTTGATGGCACTCCAGAGAAACCCCAAGAACACTGTTTCAAGGCTAGAGGGATCCTGAGGTAACTGTAGCAACACGAAAGAGTTCCGTGGACCAAGAATCAACACGAGATGAGAGGTTAGTCCCTGGCTTCGACTCCTGAGGAATACCACCTTACCACAAGCACCTCAAGAGGAGGCTTCTCTTAGCTCTAGGTATGTGAGAGGGATCCTGAGTTTGCGGCCTCAAGTGGAATGGACACCGCGATGCCCTGACTCGAAATAAGGCCGGATATCCCTGCAGTGACTTGAATGCAGGCTCGTCTTGCATCTCCCAGGAAGAAAGGATGTCTGAATCCCCTGTGGAAAGCACAGAGAAAGACTTAGTTCCCCACCTCATCGCGACCGATAGCCTCACATCCTTTGAAAACTCCAGAGGTACGCGGAGATCAGTGCCTCCAAAGGAGACGATGCCTGACTCCTCGTGAAACTTGATAGGAGTCCCAGGATTCCTGTGGCACTTGGAAAGGGACACTTGGTCTCCCGCCTCAGCTGGAGAGGCGTCCCAATTGCCCTGTCAAGCCTCGAGGAGAATCCAGAGTGGTCCCTCGCAACTAGGCAGGAGTCCTGACGTCGCTGAAGAAACACGTGGGTGGAAGGGCCATCCCCGTCGTAACTCGAGAATATACCCCAGGTTCCCGCCGCAACTCGAGAAAAACCATGAGACTTCCCCCTCGCCGCGAGATGAGGCCCGATTCCCCTGCACTGCGTGCAGAGCAATTCCGTGTTGCACATCACACATGAAAGGAGCCTTGATTTCCTTGATGGCACTCCAGAGAAAGCCCAAGAACACTGTTTCAAGGCTAGAGGGATCCTGAGGTCACTGTAGCAACACGAAAGAGCTCCGTGGGCCAAAAATCAACTCGAGATGAGAGGTTAGTCCGTGGCTTCGACTCCAGAGGAATACCACCTTACCACAAGCACCTCAAGAGGAGGCTTCTCTCAGCTCTAGGTATGTGAGAGGGACCCTGAGTTTGCGGCCTCAAGTGGAATGGACACCGCGATGCCCTGACGCGAAATAAGGCTGGATATCCCTGCAGTGACTTGAATGCAGGCTCGTCTTGCATCTCCCAAGATGAAAGGATGTCTGAATCCCCTGGGGAGACCACAGAGAAAGACCTAGTTCGCCACCTCATCGCGACCGGAGGCCTCACATCTTTGAAAACTCCAGAGGTATGCGGAGATCAGTGCCTCCAAAGGAGACCATGCCTGACTCCTCGTGAAACTTGATAGGAGTCCCAGGATTCCTGTGGCACGTGAAAAGGGACCCTTGGTCTCCCGCCTCAGCTGGAGAGGCGTCCCAATTGCCTTGCCAAGCCTCGAGGAGAATCCCGAGTTGTGTCTCGCAACTAGGCAAGAGTCCTGACGTGGCTGAACAAACACGTGTGTGGAAGGGCCATCCCCGTCGTAACTCGAGAATATACCCCAGGTTCCCGCCGCAACTCGAGAAAAACCATGAGACTTCCCCCTCGCCGCGAGATGAGGCCCGATTCCCCTGCACTGTGTGCAGAGCAATTCTGTGTTGCACATCACACATGAAAGGAGCCTTGATTTCCTTGATGGCACTCCAGAGAAACCCCAAGAACACTGTTTCAAGGCTAGAGGGATCCTGAGGTCACTGTAGCAACATGAAAGAGCTCCGTGGACCAAAAATCAACTCGAGATGAGAGGTTAGTCCCTGGCTTCGACTCCAGAGGAATACCACCTTACCACAAGCACCTCAAGAGGAGGCTTCTCTCAGCTCTAGGTATGTGAGAGGGACCCTGAGTTTGCGGCCTCAAGTGGAATGGACACCGCGATGCCCTGACTCGAAATAAGGCCGGATATCCTTGCAGTGACTGGAATGCAGGCTCGTCTTGCATCTCCCAAGACGAAAGGGTGTCTGAATCCCCTGTGGAGACCACAGAGAAAGACCTAGTTCCCCACCTCATCGCGACAGGAGGCCTCAAATCCTTTGAAAACTCCAGAGGTATGCGGAGATCAGTGCCTCCAAAGGAGACGATGCCTGACTCCTCGTGAAACTTGATAGGAGTCCCAGGATTCCTGTGGCACGTGGAAAGGGACCCTTGGTCTCCCGTCTCAGCTGGAGAGGCGTCCCAATTGCCCTGCAAAGCCTCTAGGAGAATCCCGAGTTGTCCCTCGCAACTAGGCAGGAGTCCTCACATGGCTGAACACACACGTGTGTGGAAGGGCCATCCCCGTCGGAACTCGAGAATATACCCCAGGTTCCCGCCGCAACTCGAGAAAAACCATGAGACTTCCCCCTCGCCGCGAGATGAGGCCCGATTCCCCTGCACTGCGTGCAGAGCAATTCCGTGTTGCACATCACACATGAAAGGAGCCTTGATTTCCTTGATGGCACTCCAGAGAAACCCCAAGAACACTGTTTCAAGGCTAGAGGGATCCTGAGGTCACTGTAGCAACACGAAAGAGTTCCGTGGACCAAGAATCAACACGAGATGAGAGGTTAGTCCCTGGCTTCGACTCCTGACGAATACCACCTTACCACAAGCACCTCAAGAGGAGGCTTCTCTCAGCTCTAGGTATGTGAGAGGGATCCTGAGTTTGCGGCCTCAAGTGGAATGGACACCGCGATGCCCTGACTCGAAATAAGGCCGGATATCCCTGCAGTGACTTGAATGCAGGCTCGTCTTGCATCTCCCAAGAAGAAAGGATGTCTGAATCCCCTGTGGAGACCACAGAGAAACGCCTAGTTCCCCACCTCATCGCGACCGGAGGCCTCACATCCTTTGAAAACTCCAGAGGTACGCGGAGATCAGTGCCTCCAAAGGAGACAATGCCTGACTCCTCGTGAAAATTGATAGGAGTCCCAGGATTCTTGTGGCACGTGGAAAGGGACCCTTGGTCTCCCGCCTCAGCTGGAGAGGCGTTCCAATTGCCCTGCCAAGCCTCGAGGAGAATCCCGAGTTGTCCCTCGCAACTAGGCAGGAGTCCTGACGTGGCTGAACAAACACGTGGGTGGAAGGGCCATCCCCGTCGTAACTCGAGAATATACCCCAGGTTCCCGCCGCAACTCGAGAAAAACCATGAGACTTCCCCCTCGCCGCGAGATGAGGCCCGATTCCCCTGTACTGCGTGCAGAGCAATTCCGTCTTGCACATCACACATGAAAGGATCCTTGATTTCCTTGATGGCACTCCAGAGAAACCCCAAGAACACTGTTTCAAGGATAGAGGGATCCTGAGGTCACTGTAGCAACACGAAAGAACTCTGTGGACCAAAAATCAACTCGAAAAGAGAGGTTAGTCCCTGGATTCGTCTCCAGAGGAATACCACCCTACCACAAGCACCTCAAGAGGAGGCTTCTCTCAGCTCTAGGTATGTGAGAGGGACCCTGAGTTTGCGGCCTCAAGTGGAATGGACACCGCGATGCCCTGACTCGAAATAAGGCCGGATATCCCTGCAGTGACTTCAATGCAGGCTCGTCTTGCATCTCCCAGGAAGAAAGGATGTCTGAATCCCCTGTGGAAAGCACAGAGAAAGACTTAGTTCCCCACCTCATCGCGACCGATAGCCTCACATCCTTTGAAAACTCCAGAGGTACGCGGAGATCAGTGCCTCCAAAGGAGACGATGCCTGACTCCTCGTGAAACTTGATAGGAGTCCCAGGATTCCTGTGGCACTTGGAAAGGGACACTTGGTCTCCCGCCTCAGCTGGAGAGGCGTCCCAATTGCCCTGTCAAGCCTCGAGGAGAATCCAGAGTGGTCCCTCGCAACTAGGCAGGAGTCCTGACGTCGCTGAAGAAACACGTGGGTGGAAGGGCCATCCCCGTCGTAACTCGAGAATATACCCCAGGTTCCCGCCGCAACTCGAGAAAAACCATGAGACTTCCCCCTCGCCGCGAGATGAGGCCCGATTCCCCTGCACTGCGTGCAGAGCAATTCCGTGTTGCACATCACACATGAAAGGAGCCTTGATTTCCTTGATGGCACTCCAGAGAAAGCCCAAGAACACTGTTTCAAGGCTAGAGGGATCCTGAGGTCACTGTAGCAACACGAAAGAGCTCCGTGGGCCAAAAATCAACTCGAGATGAGAGGTTAGTCCGTGGCTTCGACTCCAGAGGAATACCACCTTACCACAAGCACCTCAAGAGGAGGCTTCTCTCAGCTCTAGGTATGTGAGAGGGACCCTGAGTTTGCGGCCTCAAGTGGAATGGACACCGCGATGCCCTGACGCGAAATAAGGCTGGATATCCCTGCAGTGACTTGAATGCAGGCTCGTCTTGCATCTCCCAAGATGAAAGGATGTCTGAATCCCCTGGGGAGACCACAGAGAAAGACCTAGTTCGCCACCTCATCGCGACCGGAGGCCTCACATCTTTGAAAACTCCAGAGGTATGCGGAGATCAGTGCCTCCAAAGGAGACGATGCCTGACTCCTCGTGAAACTTGATAGGAGACCCAGGATTCCTGTGGCACGTGAAAAGGGACCCTTGGTCTCCCGCCTCAGCTGGAGAGGCGTCCCAATTGCCTTGCCAAGCCTCGAGGAGAATCCCGAGTTTTGTCTCGCAACTAGGCAAGAGTCCTGACGTGGCTGAACAAACACGTGTGTGGAAGGGCCATCCCCGTCGTAACTCGAGAATATACCCCAGGTTCCCGCCGCAACTCGAGAAAAACCATGAGACTTCCCCCTCGATGCGAGATGAGGCCCGATTCCCCTGTACTGCGTGCAAAGCAATTCCGTCTTGCACATCACACATGAAAGGAGCCTTGATTTCCTTGATGGCACTCCAGAGAAACCCCAAGAACACTGTTTCAAGGATAGAGGGATCCTGAGGTCATTGTAGCAACACGAAAGAACTCTGTGGACCAAAAATCAACTCGAAAAGAGAGGTTAGTCCCTGGATTCGTCTCCAGAGGAATACCACCTTACCACAAGCCCCTCAAGAGGAGGCTTCTCTCAGCTCTATGTATGTGAGAGGGACCCTGAGTTTGCGGCCTCAAGTGGAATGGACACCGTGATGCCCTGACTCGAAATAAGGCCGGATATCCCTGCAGTGACTTCAATGCAGGCTCGTCTTGCATCTCCCAGGACGAAAGGATGTCTGAATCCCCTGTGGAAAGCACAGAGAAAGACTTAGTTCCCCACCTCATCTCGACCGATAGCCTCACATCCTTTGAAAACTCCAGAGGTACGCGGAGATCAGTCCCTCCAATGGAGACGATGCCTGACTCCTCGTGAAACTTGATAGGAGTCCCAGGATTCCTGTGGCACTTGGAAAGGGACACTTGGTCTCCCGCCTCAGCTGGAAAGGCGTCCCAATTGCCCTGCCAAGCCTCGAGGAGAATCCAGAGTTGTCCCTCGCAACTAGGCAGGAGTCCTGACGTCGCTGAAGAAACACGTGGGTGGAAGGGCCATTCCCGTTGTAACTCGAGAATATACCCCAGGTTCCTGCCGCAACTCGAGAAAAACCATGAGACTTCCCCCTCGCCGCGAGATGAGGCCCGATTCCCCTGCACTGCGTGCAGAGCAATTCCGTGTTGCACATCACACATGAAAGGAGCCTTGATTTCCTTGATGGCACTCCAGAGAAACCCCAAGAACACTGTTTCAAGGCTAGAGGGATCCTGAGGTCACTGTAGCAACACGAAAGAGCTCCATGGTCCAAAAATCAACTCGAGATGAGAGGTTAGTCCCTGGCTTCGACTCCAGAGGAATACCACCTTACCACAAGCACCTCAAGAGGAGGCTTCTCTCAGCTCTTGGTATGTGTGAGGGACCCTGAGTTTGCGGCCTCAAGTGGAATGGACACCGCGATGCCCTGACTCGAAATAAGGCCGGATATCCCTGCAGTGACTGGAATGCAGGCTCGTTTTGCATCTCCCAAGACGAAAGAGTGTCTGAATCCCCTGTGGAGACCACAGAGAAAGACCTAGTTCCCCACCTCATCGCGACAGGAGGCCTCAAATCCTTTGAAAACTCCAGAGGTATGCGGAGATCAGTGCCTCCAAAGGAGACGATGCCTGACTCCTCGTGAAACTTGATAGGAGACCCAGGATTCCTGTGGCACGTGGAAAGGGACCCTTGGTCTCCCGTCTCAGCTGGAGAGGCGTCCCAATTGCCCTGCAAAGCCTCGAGGAGAATCGCGAGTTGTCCCTCGCAACTAGGCAGGAGTCCTAACGTCGCTGAAGAAACACGTGGGTGGAAGGGCCATCCCCGTCGTAACTCGAGAATATACCCCAGGTTCCCGCCGCAACTCGAGAAAAACCATGAGACTTCCCCCTCGCCGCGAGATGAGGCCCGATTCCCCTGCACTGCGTGCAGAGCAATTCCGTGTTGCACATCACACATGAAAGGAGCCTTGATTTCCTTGATGGCACTCCAGAGAAACCCCAAGAACACTGTTTCAAGGCTAGAGGGATCCTGAGGTCACTGTAGCAACACGAAAGAGCTCCGTGGACCAAGAATCAACACGAGATGAGAGGTTAGTCCCTGGCTTCGACTCCTGAGGAATACCACCGTACCACAAGCACCTCAAGAGGAGGCTTCTCTCAGCTCTAGGTATGTGAGAGGGATCCTGAGTTTGCGGCCTCAAGTGGAATGGACACCACGATGCCCTGACTCGAAATAAGGCCGGATATCCCTGCAGTGACTTGAATGCAGGCTCGTCTTGCATCTCCCATGAAGAAAGGATATCTGAATCCCCTGTGGAGACCACAGAGAAAGACCTAGTTCCCCACCTCATCGCGACCGGAGGCCTCACATCCTTTGAAAACTCCAGAGGTACTCAGAGATCAGTGCCTCCAAAGGAGACGATGCCTGACTCCTCGTGAAACTTGATAGGAGTCCCAGGATTCTTGTGGCACGTGGAAAGGGACCCTTGGTCTCCCGCCTCAGCTGGAGAGGCGTTCCAATTGCCCTGCCAAGCCTCGAGGAGAATCCCGAGTTGTCCCTCGCAACTAGGCAGGAGTCCTGACGTGGCTGAACAAACACGTGGGTGGAAGGGCCATCCCCGTCGTAACTCGAGAATATACCCCAGGTTCCCGCCGCAACTCGAGAAAAACCATGAGACTTCCCCCTCGATGGGAGATGAGGCCCGATTCCCCTGTACTGCGTGCAGAGCAATTCTGTCTTGCACATCACACATGAAAGGAGCCTTGATTTCCTTGATGGCACTCCAGAGAAACCCCAAGAACACTGTTTCAAGGCTAGAGGGATCCTGAGGTCACTGTAGCACCACGAAAGAGCTCCGTGGGCCAAAAATCAACTCGAGATGAGAGGTTAGTCCCTGGCTTCGATTCCAGAGGAATACCACCTTACCACAAGCACCTCAAGAGGAGGCTTCTCTCAGCTCTAGGTATGTGAGAGGGACCCTGAGTTTGTGGCCTCAAGTGGAATGGACACCGCGATGCCCTGACTCGAAATAAGGCCGGATATCCCTGCAGTGACTTCAATGCAGGCTCGTCTTGCATCTCCCAAGATGAAAGGATGTCTGAATCCCCTGTGGAGACCACAGAGAAAGACCTAGTTCCCCACTTCATCGCGACCGGAGGCCTCACATCCTTTGAAAACTCCAGAGGTACGCGGAGATCAGTGCCTCCAAAGGAGACGATGCCTGACTCCTCGTGAAACTTGATAGGAGTCCCAGGATTCTTGTGGCACGTGGAAAGGGACCCTCGGTCTCCCGCCTCAGCTGGAGAGGCGTTCCAATTGCCCTGCCATGCCTCGAGGAGAATCCCGAATTGTCCCTCGCAACTAGGCAGGAGTCCTGACGTGGCTGAACAAACACGTGGGTGGAAGGGCCATCCCCGTCGTAACTCGAGAATATACCCCAGGTTCCCGCCGCAACTCGAGAAAAACCATGAGACTTCTCCCTCGATGCGAGATGAGGCCCGATTCCCCTGTACTGCGTGCAGAGCAATTCCGTGTTGCACATCACACATGAAAGGAGCCTTGATTTCCTTGATGGCACTCCAGAGAAACCCCAAGAACACTGTTTCAAGGCTAGAGGGATCCTGAGGTCACTGTAGCAACACGAAAGAACTCTGTGGACCAAAAATCAACTCGAAAAGAGAGGTTAGTCCCTGGATTCGTCTCCAGAGGAATACCACCTTACCACAAGCACCTCAAGAGGAGGCTTCTCTCAGCTCTAGGTATGTGAGAGGGACCCTGAGTTTGCGGCCTCAAGTGGAATGGACACCGCGATGCCCTGACTCGAAATAAGGCCGGATATCCCTGCAGTGACTTCAATGCAGGCTCGTCTTGCATCTCCCAGGACGAAAGGATGTCTGAATCCCCTGTGGAAAGCACAGAGAAAGACTTAGTTCCCCACCTCATCGCGACCGATAGCCTCACATCCTTTGAAAACTCCAGAGGTACGCGGAGATCAGTGCCTCCAAAGGAGACGATGCCTGACTCCTCGTGAAACTTGATAGGAGTCCCAGGATTCCTGTGGCACTTGGAAAGGGACCCTTGGTCTCCCGCCTCAGCTGGAGAGGCGTCCCCATTGCCCTGCCAAGCCTCGAGGAGAATCCAGAGTTGTCCCTCACAACTAGGCAGGAGTCCTGACGTCGCTGAAGAAACACGTGGGTGGAAGGGCCATCCCCGTCATAACTCGAGAATATACCCCAGGTTCCCGCCGCAACTCGAGAAAAACCATGAGACTTGCCCCTCGCCGCGAGATGAGGCCCGATTCCCCTGCACTGCGTGCAGAGCACTTCTGTGTTGCACATCACACATGAAAGGAGCCTTGATTTCCTTCATGGCACTCCAGAGAAACCCCAAGAACACTGTTTCAAGGCGAGGGGGATCCTGAGGTCACTGTAGCAACACGAAAGAGCTCCGTGGACCAAAAATCAACTCGAGATGAGAGGTTAGTCCCTGGCTTCGACTCCAGAGGAATACCACCTTACCACAAGCACCTCAAGAGGAGGCTTCTCTCAGCTCTAGGTATGTGAGAGGGACCCTGAGTTTGCGGCCTCAAGTGGAATGGACACCGCGATGCCCTGACTCGAAATAACGCCGGATATCCCTGCAGTGACTGGAATGCAGGCTCGTCTTGCATCTCCCAAGACGAAAGGGTGTCTGAATCCCCTGTGGAGACCACAGAGAAAGACCTAGTTCCCCACTTCATCACGACAGGAGGCCTCAAATCCTTTGAAAACTCCAGAGGTATGCGGAGATCAGTGCCTCCAAAGGAGACGATGCCTGACTCCTCGTGAAACTTGATAGGAGACCCAGGATTCCTGTGGCACGTGGAAAGGGACCCTTGGTCTCCCGTCTCAGCTGGAGAGGCGTTCCAATTGCCCTGCCGAGCCTCGAGGAGAATCCCGAGTTGTCCCTCGCAACTAGGCAGAAGTCCTGACGTGGCTGAACAAACACGTGGGTGGAAGGGCCATCCCCGTCGTAACTCGAGAATATACCCCAGGTTCCCGCCGCAACTCGAGAAAAACCATGAGACTTCCCCCTCGATGCGAGATGAGGCCCGATTTCCCGGCACTGCGTGCAGAGCAATTCCGTGTTGCACATCACACATGAAAGGAGCCTTGATTTCCTTGATGGCACCCCAGAGAAACCCCAAGAACACTGTTTCAAGGCTAGAGGGATCCTGAGGTCACTGTAGCAACACGAAAGAGCTCCGTGGACCAAGAATCAACACGAGATGAGAGGTTAGTCCCTGGCTTCGACTCCTGAGGAATACCACCTTACCACAAGCACCTCAAGAGGAGGCTTCTCTCAGCTCTAGGTATGTGAGAGGGACCCTGAGTTTGCGGCCTCAAGTGGAATGGACACCGCGATGCCCTGACTCGAAATAAGGCCGGATATCCCTGCAGTGACTTCAATGCAGGCTCCTCTTGCATCTCCCAGGACGAAAGGATGTCTGAATCCCCTGTGGAAAGCACAGAGAAAGACTTAGTTTCCCACCTCATCGCGACCATTAACCTTACATCCTTTGAAAACTCCAGAGGTACGCGGAGATCAGTGCCTCCAAAGGAGACGATGCCTGACTCCTCGTGAAACTTGATAGGAGTCCCAGGATTCCTGTGGCACGTGGAAAGGGACCCTTGGTCTCCCGCCTCTGCTGGAGAGGCGTCCCAATTGCCCTGCCAAGCCTCGAGGAGAATCCAGAGTTGTCCCTCGCAACTAGGCAGGAGTCCTGACGTCGCTGAAGAAACACGTGGGTGGAAGGGCCATCCCCGTCGTAACTCGAGAATATACCCCAGGTTCCCGCCGCAACTCGAGAAAAACCATGAGACTTCCCCCTCGCTGCGAGATGAGGCCCGATTCCCCTGCACTGCGTGCAGAGCAATTCCGTGTTGCACATCACACATGAAAGGAGCCTTGATTTCCTTGATGGCACTCCAGAGAAACCCCAAGAACACTGTTTCAAGGATAGAGGGATTCTGAGGTCACTGTAGCAACACGATAGAACTCTGTGGACCAAAAATCAACTCGAAAAGAGAGGTTAGTCCCTGGATTCGTCTCCAAAGGAATACCACCTTACCACAAGCACCTCAAGAGGAGGCTTCTCTCAGCTCTAGGTATGTGAGAGGGACCCTGAGTTTGCGGCCTCAAGTGGAATGGACACCGCGATGCCCTGACTCGAAATAAGGCCGGATATCCCTGCAGTGACTTCAATGCAGGCTCGTCTTGCATCTCCCAGGACGAAAGGATGTCTGAATCCCCTGTGGAAAGCACAGAGAAAGACTTAGTTCCCCACCTCATCGCGACCGATAGCCTCACATCCGTTGAAAACTCCAGCGGTATGCGGAGATCAGTGCCTCCAAAGGAGACGATGCCTGACTCCTCGTGAAACTTGATAGGAGTCCCAGGATTCCTGTGGCACTTGGAAAGGGACACTTGGTCTCCCGCCTCAGCTGGAGAGGCGTCCCAATTGCCCTGCCAAGCCTCGAGGAGAATCCAGAGTTGTCCCTCGCAACTAGGCAGGAGTCCTGACGTCGCTGAAGAAACACGTGGGTGGAAGGGCCATCCCCGTCGTAACTCGAGAATATACCCCAGGTTCCCGCCGCAACTCGAGAAAAACCATGAGACTTCCCCCTCGCCGCGAGATTTGGCCCGATTCCCCTGCACTGCGTGCAGAGCAATTCCGTGTTGCACATCACACATGAAAGGAGCCTTGATTTCCTTGATGGCACTCCAGAGAAACCCCAAGAACACTGTTTCAAGGCTAGAGGGATCCTGAGGTCACTGTAGCAACACGAAAGAGCTCCGTGGGCCAAAAATCAACTCGAGATGAGAGGTTAGTCCCTGGCTTCGACTCCAGAGGAATACCACCTTACCACAAGCACCTCAAGAGGAGGCTTCTCTCAGCTCTAGGTATGTGAGAGGGACCCTGAGTTTGCGGCCTCAAGTGGAATGGACACCGCGATGCCCTGACTCGAAATAAGGCTGGATATCCCTGCAGTGACTTGAATGCAGGCTCGTCTTGCATCTCCCAAGATGAAAGGATGTCTGAATCCCCTGTGGAGACCACAGAGAAAGACCTAGTTCCCCACTTCATCGCGACCGGAGGCCTCACATCCTTTGAAAACTCCAGAGGTACGCGGAGATCAGTGCCTCCAAAGGAGACGATGCCTGACTCCTCGTGAAACTTGATAGGAGTCCCAGGATACCTGTGGCACGTGGAAAGGGACTCTTGGTCTCCCGCCTCAGCTGGAGAGGCGTCCCAATTGCCTTGCCAAGCCTCGAGGAGAATCCCGAGTTGTGTCTCGCAACTAGGCAAGAGTCCTGACGTGGCTGAACAAACACGTGAGTGGAAGGGCCATCCCCGTCGTAACTCGAGAATATACCCCAGGTTCCCGCCGCAACTCGAGAAAAACCATGAGACTTCCCCCTCGCCGCGAGATGAGGCCCGATTCCCCTGCACTGCGTGCAGAGCAATTCTGTGTTGCACATCACACATGAAAGGAGCCTTGATTTCCTTCATGGCACTCCAGAGAAACCCCAAGAACACTGTTTCAAGGCTAGAGGGATCCTGAGGTCACTGTAGCAACATGAAAGAGCTCCGTGGACCAAAAATCAACTCGAGATGAGAGGTTAGTCCCTGGCTTCGACTCCAGAGGAATACCACCTTACCACAAGCACCTCAAGAGGAGGCTTCTCTCAGCTCTAGGTATGTGAGAGGGACCCTGAGTTTGCGGCCTCAAGTGGAATGGACACCGCGATGCCCTGACTTGAAATAAGGCCGGATATCCCTGCAGTGACTGGAATGCAGGCTCGTCTTGCATCTCCCAAGACGAAAGGGTGTCTGAATCCCCTGTGGAGACAACAGAGAAAGACGTAGTTCCCCACCTCATCGCGACAGGAGGCCTCAAATCCTTTGAAAACTCCAGAGGTATGCGGAGATCAGTGCCTCCAAAGGATACGATGCCTGACTCCTCGTGAAACTTGATAGGAGACCCAGAATTCCTGTGGCACGTGGAAAGGGACCCTTGGTCTCCCGTCTCAGCTGGAGAGGCGTCCCAATTGCCCTGCAAAGCCTCGAGGAGAATCCCGAGTTGTCCCTCACAACTAGGCAGGAGTCCTGACATGGCTGATCACACACGTGTGTGGAAGGGCCATCCCCGTCGTAACTCGAGAATATACCCCAGGTTCCCGCCGCAACTCGAGAAAAACCATGAGACTTCCCCCTCGCCGCGAGATGAGGCCCGATTCCCCTGAACTGCGTGCAGAGCAATTCCGTGTTGCACATCACACATGAAAGGAGCCTTGATTTCCTTGATGGCACTCCAGAGAAACCCCAAGAACACTGTTTCAAGGCTAGAGGGATCCTGAGGTCACTGTAGCAACACGAAAGAGCTCCGTGGACCAAGAATCAACACGAGATGAGAGGTTAGTCCCTGGCTTCGACTCCTGAGGAATACCACCTTACCACAAGCACCTCAAGAGGAGGCTTCTCTCAGCTCTAGGTATGTGAGAGGGACCCTGAGTTTGCGGCCTCCAGTGGAATGGACACCGCGATGCCCTGACGCGAAATAAGGCTGGATATCCCTGCAGTGACTTCAATGCAGGCTCGTCTTGCATCTCCCAAGATGAAAGGATGTCTGAATCCCCTGTGGAGACCACAGAGAAAGACCTAGTTCCCCACCTCATCGCGACCGGAGGCCTCACATCCTTTGAAAACTCCAGAGGTACGCGGAGATCAGTGCCTCCAAAGGAGACGATGCCTGACTCCTCGTGAAACTTGATAGGAGTCCCAGGATTCCTGTGGCACGTGGAAAGGGACCCTTGGTCTCCCGCCTCAGCTGGAGAGGCGTCCCAATTGCCTTGCCAAGCCTCGAGGAGAATCCCGAGTTGTGTCTCGCAACTAGGCAAGAGTCCTGACGTGGCTGAACAAACACGTGTGTGGAAGGGCCATCCCCGTCGTAACTCGAGAATATACCCCAGGTTCCCGCCGCAACTCGAGAAAAACCATGAGACTTCCCCCTCGCCGCGAGATGAGGCCCGATTCCCCTGCACTGCGTGCAGAGCAATTCCGTGTTCACACAAGAAAGGAGCCTTGATTTCCTTGATGGCACTCCAGAGAAACCCCAAGAACACTGTTTCAAGGCTAGAGGGATCCTGAGGTCACTGTAGCAACACGAAAGAGCTCCGTGGACCAAGAATCAACACGAGATGAGAGGTTAGTCCCTGGCTTCGACTCCAGAGGAATACCACCTTACCACAAGCACCTCAAGAGGAGGCTTTTCTCAGCTCTAGGTATGTGAGAGGGATCCTGAGTTTGCGGCCTCAAGTGGAATGGACACCGCGATGCCCTGACTCGAAATAAGGCCGGATATCCCTGCAGTGACTGGAATGCAGGCTCGTCTTGCATCTCCCAAGACGAAAGGGTGTCTGAATCCCCTGTGGAGACCACAGAGAAAGACCTAGTTCCCCACCTCATCGCGACAGGAGGCCTCAAATCCTTTGAAAACTCCAGAGGTATGCGGAGATCAGTGCCTCCAAAGGAGACGATGCCTGACTCCTCTTGAATCTTGATAGGAGACCCAGGATTCCTGTGGCACGTGGAAAGGGACCCTTGGTCTCCCGTCTCAGCTGGAGAGGCGTCCCAATTGCCCTGCAAAGCCTCGAGGAGAATCCCGAGTTGTCCCTCGCAACTAGGCAGGAGTCCTGACATGGCTGAACAAACACGTGTGTGGAAGGGCCATCCCCGTCGTAACTCGAGAATATACCCCAGGTTCCCGCCGCAACTCGAGAAAAACCATGAGACTTCCCCCTCGCCGCGAGATGAAGCCCGATTCCCCTGCACTGCGTGCAGAGCAATTCCGTGTTGCACATCACACATGAAAGGAGCCTTGATTTCCTTGATGGCACTCCAGAGAAACCCCAAGAACACTGTTTCAAGGCTAGAGGGATCCTGAGGTCACTGTAGCAACACGAAAGAGCTCCGTGGACCAAGAATCAACACGAGATGAGAGGTTAGTCCCTGGCTTCGACTCCTGAGGAATACCACCTTACCACAAGCACCTCAAGAGGAGGCTTCTCTCAGCTCTAGGTATGTGAGAGGGACCCTGAGTTTGCGGCCTCAAGTGGAATGGACACCGCGATGCCCTGACTCGAAATAAGGCCGGATATCCCTGCAGTGACTGGAATGCAGGCTCGTCTTGAATCTCCCAAGACGAAAGGGTGTCTGAATCCCCTGTGGAGACCACAGAGAAAGACCTAGTTCCCCACTTCATCGCGACAGGAGGCCTCAAATCCTTTGAAAACTCCAGAGGTATGCGGAGATCAGTGCCTCCAAAGGAGACGATGCCTGACTCCTCGTGAAACTTGATAGGAGACCCAGGATTCCTGTGGCACGTGGAAAGGGACCCTTGGTCTCCCGTCTCAGCTGGAGAGGCGTTCAAATTGCCCTGCCAAGCCTCGAGGAGAATCCCGAGTTGTCCCTCGCAACTAGGCAGGAGTCCTGACGTGGCTGAACAAACACGTAGGTGGAAGGGCCATCCCCGTCGTAACTCGAGAATATACCCCAGGTTCCCGCCGCAACTCGAGAAAAACCATGAGACTTCCCCCTCGATGCGAGATGAGGCCCGATTTCCCGGCACTGCGTGCAGAGCAATTCCGTGTTGCACATCACACATGAAAGGAGCCTTGATTTCCTTGATGGCACTCCAGAGAAACCCCAAGAACACTGTTTCAAGGCTAGAGGGATCCTGAGGTCACTGTAGCAACACGAAAGAGCTCCGTGGACCAAGAATCAACACGAGATGAGAGGTTAGTCCCTGGCTTCGACTCCTGAGGAATACCACCTTACCACAAGCACCTCAAGAGGAGGCTTCTCTCAGCTCTAGGTATGTGAGACGGACCCTGAGTTTGCGGCCTCAAGTGGAATGGACACCGCGATGCCCTGACTCGAAATAAGGCCGGATATCCCTGCAGTGACTTGAATGCAGGCTCGTCTTGCATCTCCCAGGACGAAAGGATGTCTGAATCCCCTGTGGAAAGCACAGAGAAAGACTTAGTTTCCCACCTCATTGCGACCGATAACCTTACATCCTTTGAAAACTCCAGAGGTACGCGGAGATCAGTGCCTCCAAAGGAGACGATGCCTGACTCCTCGTGAAACTTGATAGGAGACCCAGGATTCCTGTGGCACTTGGAAAGGGACCCTTGGTCTCCCGCCTCTGCTGGAGAGGCGTCCCAATTGCCCTGCCAAGCCTCGAGGAGAATCCAGAGTTGTCCCTCGCAACTAGGCAGGAGTCCTGACGTCGCTGAAGAAACACGTGGGTGGAAGGGCCATCCCCGTCGTAACTCGAGAATATACCCCAGGTTCCCGCCGCAACTCGAGAAAAACCATGAGACTTCCCCCTCGCTGCGAGATGAGGCCCGATTCCCCTGCACTGCGTGCAGAGCAATTCCGTGTTGCACATCACACATGAAAGGAGCCTTGATTTCCTTGATGGCACTCCAGAGAAACCCCAAGAACACTGTTTCAAGGATAGAGGGATTCTGAGGTCACTGTAGCAACACGATAGAACTCTGTGGACCAAAAATCAACTCGAAAAAAGAGGTTAGTCCCTGTATTCGTCTCCAGAGGAATACCACCTTACCACAAGCACCTCAAGAGGAGGCTTCTCTCAGCTCTAGGTATGTGAGAGGGACCCTGAGTTTGCGGCCTCAAGTGGAATGTACACCGCGATGCCCTGACTCGAAATAAGGCCGGATATCCCTGCAGTGACTTCAGTGCAGGCTCGTCTTGCATCTCCCAGGACGAAAGGATGTCTGAATCCCCTGTGGAAAGCACAGAGAAAGACTTAGTTCCCCACCTCATCGCGACCGATAGCCTCACATCCGTTGAAAACTCCAGAGGTATGCGGAGATCAGTGCCTCCAAAGGAGACGATGCCTGACTCCTCGTGAAACTTGATAGGAGTCCCAGGATTCCTGTGGCACTTGGAAAGGGACACTTGGTCTCCCGCCTCAGCTGGAGAGGCGTCCCAATTGCCCTGCCAAGCCTCGAGGAGAATCCAGAGTTGTCCCTCGCAACTAGGCAGGAGTCCTGACGTCGCTGAAGAAACACGTGGGTGGAAGGGCCATCCCCGTCGTAACTCGAGAATATACCCCAGGTTCCCGCCGCAACTCGAGAAAAACCATGAGACTTCCCCCTCGCCGCGAGATGAGGCCCGATTCCCCTGCACTGCGTGCAGAGCAATTCCGTGTTGCACATCACACATGAAAGGAGCCTTGATTTCCTTGATGGCACTCCAGAGAAACCCCAAGAACACTGCTTCAAGGCTAGAGGGATCCTGAGGTCACTGTAGCAACACGAAAGAGCACCGTGGGCCAAAAATCAACTCGAGATGAGAGGTTAGTCCCTGGCTTCGACTCCAGAGGAATACCACCTTACCACAAGCACCTCAAGAGGAGGCTTCTCTCAGCTCTAGGTATGTGAGAGGGACCCTGAGTTTGCGGCCTAAAGTGGAATGGACACCGCGATGCCCTGACTCGAAATAAGGCCGGATATCCCTGCAGTGACTGGAATGCAGGCTCGTCTTGCATCTCCCAAGACGAAAGGGTGTCTGAATCCCCTGTGGAGACCACAGAGAAAGACCTAGTTCCCCACCTCATCGCGACCGGAGGCCACACATCCTTTGAAAACTCCAGAGGTACGCGGAGATCAGTGCCTCCAAAGGAGACGATGCCTGACTCCTCGTGAAAATTGATAGGAGTCCCAGGATTCTTGTGGCACGTGGAAAGGGACCCTTGGTCTCCCGCCTCAGCTGGAGAGGCGTTCCAATTGCCCTGCCAAGCCTCGAGGAGAATCCCGAGTTGTCCCTCGCAACTAGGCAGGAGTCCTGACGTGGCTGAACAAACACGTGGGTGGAAGGGCCATCCCCGT
The DNA here is from genome assembly GCF_910594005.1 of Cervus elaphus. Taxonomy (NCBI): domain Eukaryota; kingdom Metazoa; phylum Chordata; class Mammalia; order Artiodactyla; family Cervidae; genus Cervus; species Cervus elaphus. The sequence continues at coordinate 5,174,627 of NC_057834.1, read as the reverse complement.
CGTAACTCGAGAATATACCCCAGGTTCCCGCCGCAACTCGAGAAAAACCATGAGACTTCCCCCTCGCCGCGAGATGAGGCCCGATTCCCCTGTACTGCGTGCAGAGCAATTCCGTCTTGCACATCACACATGAAAGGAGCCTTGATTTCCTTGATGGCACTCCAGAGAAACCCCAAGAACACTGTTTCAAGGATAGAGGGATCCTGAGGTCACTGTAGCAACACGAAAGAACTCTGTGGACCAAAAATCAACTCGAAAAGAGAGGTTAGTCCCTGGATTCGTCTCCAGAGGAATACCACCTTACCACAAGCACCTCAAGAGGAGGCTTCTCTCAGCTCTAGGTATGTGAGAGGGACCCTGAGTTTGCGGCCTCAAGTGGAATGGACACCGCGATGCCCTGACGCGAAATAAGGCTGGATATCCCTGCAGTGACTTGAATGCAGGCTCGTCTTGCATCTCCCAAGATGAAAGGATGTCTGAATCCCCTGTGGAGACCACAGAGAAAGACCTAGTTCCCCACCTCATCGCGACTGGAGGCCTCACATCCTTTGAAAACTCCAGAGGTACGCGGAGATCAGTGCCTCCAAAGGAGACGATGCCTGACTCCTCGTGAAACTTGATAGGAGTCCCAGGATTCCTGTGGCACGTGGAAAGGGACCCTTGGTCTCCGGCCTCAGCTGGAGAGGCGTCCCAATTGCCTTGCCAAGCCTCGAGGAGAATCCCGAGTTGTGTCTCGCAACTAGGCAAAAGTCCTCACATGGCTGAACAAACACGTGTGTGGAAGGGCCATCCCCGTCGTAACTCGCGAATATACCCCAGGTTCCCGCCGCAACTCGAGAAAAACCATGAGACTTCCCCCTCGCCGCGAGATGAGGCCCGATTCCCCTGCACTGCGTGCAGAGCAATTCTGTGTTGCACATCACACATGAAAGGAGCCTTGATTTCCTTGATGGCACTCCAGAGAAACCCCAAGAACACTGTTTCAAGGCTAGAGGGATCCTGAGGTCAATGTAGCAACACGAAAGAGCTCCGTGGACCAAAAATCAACTCGAGATGAGAGGTTAGTCCCTGGCTTCGACTCCAGAGGAATACCACCTTACCACAAGCACCTCAAGAGGAGGCTTCTCTCAGCTCTACGTATGTGAGAGGGACCCTGAGTTTGCGGCCTCAAGTGGAATGGACACCGCGATGCCCTGACTCGAAATAAGGCCGGATATCCCTGCAGTGACTGGAATGCAGGCTCGTCTTGCATCTCCCAAGACGAAAGGGTGTCTGAATCCCCTGTGGAGACCACAGAGAAAGACCTAGTTCCCCACCTCATCGCGACAGGAGGCCTCAAATCCTTTGAAAACTCTAGAGGTATGCGGAGATCAGTGCCTCCAAAGGAGACGATGCCTGACTCCTCGTGAAACTTGATAGGAGACCCAGGATTCCTGTGGCACGTGGAAAGGGACCCTTGGTCTCCCGTCTCAGCTGGAGAGGCGTCCCAATTGCCCTGCAAAGCCTCGAGGAGAATCCCGAGTTGTCCCTCGCAACTAGGCAGGCGTCCTGACATGGCTGAACACACACGTGTGTGGAAGGGCCATCCCCGTCGTAACTCGAGAATATACCCCAGGTTCCCGCCGCAACTCGAGAAAAACCATGAGACTTCCCCCTCGATGCGAGATGAGGCCCGATTCCCCTGTACTGCGTGCAGAGCAATTCCGTCTTGCACATCACACATGAAAGGAGCCTTGATTTCCTTGATGGCACTCCAGAGAAACCCCAAGAACACTGTTTCAAGGATAGAGGGATCCTGAGGTCACTGTAGCAACACGAAAGAACTCTGTGGACCAAAAATCAACTCGAAAAGAGAGGTTAGTCCCTGGATTCGTCTCCAGAGGAATACCACCTTACCACAAGCACCTCAAGAGGAGGCTTCTCTCAGCTCTAGGTATGTGAGAGGGACCCTGAGTTTGCAGCCTCAAGTGGAATGGACACCGCGATGCCCTGACTCGAAATAAGGCCGGATATCCCTGCAGTGACTTCAATGCAGGCTCGTCTTGCATCTCCGAGGACGAAAGGATGTCTGAATCCCCTGTGGAAAGCACAGAGAAAGACTTAGTTCCCCACCTCATCGCGACCGATAGCCTCACATCCTTTGAAAACTCCAGAGGTACGCGGAGATCAGTGCCTCCAAAGGAGACGATGCCTGACTCCTCGTGAAACTTGATAGGAGTCCCAGGATTCCTGTGGCACTTGGAAAGGGACACTTGGTCTCCCGCCTCAGCTGGAGAGGCGTCCCAATTGCCCTGCCAAGCCTCGAGGAGAATCCCGAGTTGTCCCTCGCAACTAGGCAGGAGTCCTGACGTCGCTGAAGAAACACGTGGGTGGAAGGGCCATCCCCGTCGTAACTCGAGAATATACCCCAGGTTCCCGCCGCAACTCGAGAAAAACCATGAGACTTCCCCCTCGCCGCGAGATGAGGCCCGATTCCCCTGCACTGCGTGCAGAGCAATTCGGTGTTGCACATCACACATGAAAGGAGCCTTGATTTCCTTGATGGCACTCCAGAGAAACCCCAAGAACACTGTTTCAAGGATAGAGGGATCCTGAGGTCACTGTAGCAACACGAAAGAGCTCCGTGGGCCAAAAATCAACATGAGATGAGAGGTTACTCCCTGGCTTCGACTCCAGAGGAATACCACCTTACCACAAGCACCTCAAGAGGAGGCTTCTCTCAGCTCTAGGTATGTGAGAGGGACCCTGAGTTTGCGGCCTCAAGTGGAATGGACACCGCGATGCCCTGACGCGAAATAAGGCTGGATATCCCTGCAGTGACTTGAATGCAGGCTCGTCTTGCAACTCCCAAGAAGAAAGGATGTCTGAATCCCCTGTGGAGACCACAGAGAAACACCTAGTTCCCCACCTCATCGCGACCGGAGGCCTCACATCCTTTGAAAACTCCAGAGGTACGCGGAGATCAGTGCCTCCAAAGGAGACGATGCCTGACTCCTCGTGAAAATTGATACGAGTCCCAGGATTCTTGTGGCACGTGGAAAGGGACCCTTGGTCTCCCGCCTCAGCTGGAGAGGCGTTCCAATTGCCCTGCCAAGCCTCGAGGAGAATCCCGAGTTGTCCCTCGCAACTAGGCAGGAGTCCTGACGTGGCTGAACAAACACGTGGGTGGAAGGGCCATCCCCGTCGTAACTCGAGAATATACCCCAGGTTCCCGCCGCAACTCGAGAAAAACCATGAGACTTCCCCCTCGATGCGAGATGAGGCCCGATTCCCCTGTACTGCGTGCAGAGCAATTCCGTCTTGCACATCACACATGAAAGGAGCCTTGATTTCCTTGATGGCACTCCAGAGAAACCCCAAGAACACTGTTTCAAGGATAGAGGGATCCTGAGGTCACTGTAGCAACACGAAAGAACTCTGTGGACCAAAAATCAACTCGAAAATAGAGGTTAGTCCCTGGATTCGTCTCCAGAGGAATACCACCTTACCACAAGCACCTCAAGAGGAGGCTTCTCTCAGCTCTAGGTATGTGAGAGGGACCCTGAGTTTGCGGCCTCAAGTGGAATGGACACCGCGATGCCCTGACTCGAAATAAGGCCGGATATCCCTGCAGTGACTTCAATGCAGGCTCGTCTTGCATCTCCCAGGACGAAAGGATGTCTGAATCTCCTGTGGAGACCACAGAGAAAGACCTAGTTCCCCACCTCATCGCGACCGATAGCCTCACATCCTTTGAAAACTCCAGAGGTACGCGGAGATCAGTGCCTCCAAAGGAGATGATGCCTGACTCCTCGTGAAACTTGATAGGAGTCCCAGGTTTCCTGTGGCACTTGGAAAGGGACACTTGGTCTCCCGCTTCAGCTGGAGAGGCTTCCCAATTGCCCTGCCAAGCCTCGAGGAGAATCCCGAGTTGTCCCTCGCAACTAGGCAGGAGTCCTGACGTGGCTGAAGAAACACGTGGGTGGAAGGGCCATCCCCGTCGTAACTCGAGAATATACCCCAGGTTCCCGCCGCAACTCGAGAAAAACCATGAGACTTCCCCCTCGCCACAAGATGAGGCCCGATTCCCCTGCACTGCGTGCAGAGCAATTCCGTGTTGCACATCACACATGAAAGGAGCCTTGATTTCCTTGATTGCACTCCAGAGAAACCCCAAGAACACTGTTTCAAGGCTAGAGGGATCCTGAGGTCACTGTAGCAACACGAAAGAGCTCCGTGGGCCAAAAATCAACTCGAGATGAGAGGTTAGTCCCTGGCTTCGACTCCAGAGGAATACCACCTTACCACAAGCACCTCAAGAGGAGGCTTCTCTCAGCTCTAGGTATGTGAGAGGGACCCTGAGTTTGCGGCCTCAAGTGGAATGGACACCGCGATGCCCTGACGCGAAATAAGGCTGGATATCCCTGCAGTGACTTCAATGCAGGCTCGTCTTGCATCTCCCAAGATGAAAGGATGTCTGAATCCCCTGTGGAGACCACAGAGAAAGACCTAGTTCCCCACCTCATCGCGACCGGAGGCCTCACATCCTTTGAAAACTCCAGAGGTACGCGGAGATCAGTGCCTCCAAAGGAGACGATGCCTGACTCCTCGTGAAACTTGATAGGAGTCCCAGGATTCCTGTGGCACGTGGAAAGGGACCCTTGGTCTCCCGCCTCAGCTGGAGAGGCGTCCCAATTGCCTTGCCAAGCCTCGAGGAGAATCCCGAGTTGTGTCTCGCAACTAGGCAAGAGTCCTGACGTGGCTGAACTAACACGTGTGTGGTAGGGCCATTCCCGTCGTAACTCGAGAATATCCCCCAAGTTCCCGCCGCAACTCTAGAAAAACCATGAGACTTGCCCCTCGCCGCGAGATGAGGCCCGATTCCCCTGCACTGCGTGCAGAGCAATTCTGTGTTGCACATCACACATGAAAGGAGCCTTGATTTCCTTCATGGCACTCCAGAGATACCCCAAGAACACTGTTTCAAGGCTAGAGGGATCCTGAGGTCACTGTAGCAACACGAAAGAGCTCCGTGGGCCAAAAATCAACTCGAGATGAGAGGTTACTCCCTGGCTTCGACTCCAGAGGAATACCACCTTACCACAAGCACCTCAAGAGGAGGCTTCTCTCAGCTCTAGGTATGTGAGAGGGACCCTGAGTTTGCGGCCTCAAGTGGAATGTACACCGCGATGCCCTGACTCGAAATAAGGCCGGATATCCCTGCAGTGACTTCAGTGCAGGCTCGTCTTGCATCTCCCAGGACGAAAGGATGTCTGAATCCCCTGTGGAAAGCACAGAGAAAGACTTAGTTCCCCACCTCATCGCGACCGATAGCCTCACATCCGTTGAAAACTCCAGAGGTATGCGGAGATCAGTGCCTCCAAAGGAGACGATGCCTGACTCCTCGTGAAACTTGATAGGAGTCCCAGGATTCCTGTGGCACTTGGAAAGGGACACTTGGTCTCCCGCCTCAGCTGGAGAGGCGTCCCAATTGCCCTGCCAAGCCTCGAGGAGAATCCAGAGTTGTCCCTCGCAACTAGGCAGGAGTCCTGACGTCGCTGAAGAAACACGTGGGTGGAAGGGCCATCCCCGTCGTAACTCGAGAATATACCCCAGGTTCCCGCCGCAACTCGAGAAAAACCATGAGACTTCCCCCTCGCCGCGAGATGAGGCCCGATTCCCCTGCACTGCGTGCAGAGCAATTCCGTCTTGCACATCACACATGAAAGGAGCCTTGATTTCCTTGATGGCACTCCAGAGAAACCCCAAGAACACTGTTTCAAGGCTAGAGGGATCCTGAGGTCACTGTAGCAACACGAAAGAGCTCCGTGGGCCAAAAATCAACTCGAGATGAGAGGTTAGTCCCTGGCTTCGACTCCAGAGGAATACCACCTTACCACAAGCACCTCAAGAGGAGGCTTCTCTCAGCTCTAGGTATGTGAGAGGGACCCTGAGTTTGCGGCCTAAAGTGGAATGGACACCGCGATGCCCTGACTCGAAATAAGGCCGGATATCCCTGCAGTGACTTGAATGCAGGCTCGTCTTGCATCTCCCAAGACGAAAGGGTGTCTGAATCCCCTGTGGAGACCACAGAGAAAGACCTAGTTCCCCACCTCATCGCGACCGGAGGCCACACATCCTTTGAAAACTCCAGAGGTACGCGGAGATCAGTGCCTCCAAAGGAGACGATGCCTGACTCCTCGTGAAAATTGATAGGAGTCCCAGGATTCTTGTGGCACGTGGAAAGGGACCCTTGGTCTCCCGCCTCAGCTGGAGAGGCGTTCCAATTGCCCTGCCAAGCCTCGAGGAGAATCCCGAGTTGTCCCTCGCAACTAGGCAGGAGTCCTGACGTGGCTGAACAAACACGTGGGTGGAAGGGCCATCCCCGTCGTAACTCGAGAATATACCCCAGGTTCCCGCCGCAACTCGAGAAAAACCATGAGACTTCCCCCTCGCCGCGAGATGAGGCCCGATTCCCCTGTACTGCGTGCAGAGCAATTCCGTCTTGCACATCACACATGCAAGGAGCCTTGATTTCCTTGATGGCACTCCAGAGAAACCCCAAGAACACTGTTTCAAGGATAGAGGGATCCTGAGGTCACTGTAGCAACACGAAAGAACTCTGTGGACCAAAAATCAACTCGAAAAGAGAGGTTAGTCCCTGGATTCGTCTCCAGAGGAATACCACCTTACCACAAGCACCTCAAGAGGAGGCTTCTCTCAGCTCTAGGTATGTGAGAGGGACCCTGAGTTTGCGGCCTCAAGTGGAATGGACACCGCGATGCCCTGACGCGAAATAAGGCTGGATATCCCTGCAGTGACTTGAATGCAGGCTCGTCTTGCATCTCCCAAGATGAAAGGATGTCTGAATCCCCTGTGGAGACCACAGAGAAAGACCTAGTTCCCCACCTCATCGCGACTGGAGGCCTCACATCCTTTGAAAACTCCAGAGGTACGCGGAGATCAGTGCCTCCAAAGGAGACGATGCCTGACTCCTCGTGAAACTTGATAGGAGTCCCAGGATTCCTGTGGCACGTGGAAAGGGACCCTTGGTCTCCGGCCTCAGCTGGAGAGGCGTCCCAATTGCCTTGCCAAGCCTCGAGGAGAATCCCGAGTTGTGTCTCGCAACTAGGCAAAAGTCCTCACATGGCTGAACAAACACGTGTGTGGAAGGGCCATCCCCGTCGTAACTCGCGAATATACCCCAGGTTCCCGCCGCAACTCGAGAAAAACCATGAGACTTCCCCCTCGCCGCGAGATGAGGCCCGATTCCCCTGCACTGCGTGCAGAGCAATTCTGTGTTGCACATCACACATGAAAGGAGCCTTGATTTCCTTGATGGCACTCCAGAGAAACCCCAAGAACACTGTTTCAAGGCTAGAGGGATCCTGAGGTCAATGTAGCAACACGAAAGAGCTCCGTGGACCAAAAATCAACTCGAGATGAGAGGTTAGTCCCTGGCTTCGACTCCAGAGGAATACCACCTTACCACAAGCACCTCAAGAGGAGGCTTCTCTCAGCTCTACGTATGTGAGAGGGACCCTGAGTTTGCGGCCTCAAGTGGAATGGACACCGCGATGCCCTGACGCGAAATAAGGCCGGATATCCCTGCAGTGACTGGAATGCAGGCTCGTCTTGCATCTCCCAAGACGAAAGGGTGTCTGAATCCCCTGTGGAGACCACAGAGAAAGACCTAGTTCCCCACCTCATCGCGACAGGAGGCCTCAAATCCTTTGAAAACTCCAGAGGTATGCGGAGATCAGTGCCTCCAAAGGAGACGATGCCTGACTCCTCGTGAAACTTGATAGGAGACCCAGGATTCCTGTGGCACGTGGAAAGGGACCCTTGGTCTCCCGTCTCAGCTGGAGAGGCGTCCCAATTGCCCTGCAAAGCCTCGAGGAGAATCCCGAGTTGTCCCTCGCAACTAGGCAGGCGTCCTGACATGGCTGAACACACACGTGTGTGGAAGGGCCATCCCCGTCGTAACTCGAGAATATACCCCAGGTTCCCGCCGCAACTCGAGAAAAACCATGAGACTTCCCCCTCGATGCGAGATGAGGCCCGATTCCCCTGTACTGCGTGCAGAGCAATTCCGTCTTGCACATCACACATGAAAGGAGCCTTGATTTCCTTGATGGCACTCCAGAGAAACCCCAAGAACACTGTTTCAAGGATAGAGGGATCCTGAGGTCACTGTAGCAACACGAAAGAACTCTGTGGACCAAAAATCAACTCGAAAAGAGAGGTTAGTCCCTGGATTCGTCTCCAGAGGAATACCACCTTACCACAAGCACCTCAAGAGGAGGCTTCTCTCAGCTCTAGGTATGTGAGAGGGACCCTGAGTTTGCAGCCTCAAGTGGAATGGACACCGCGATGCCCTGACTCGAAATAAGGCCGGATATCCCTGCAGTGACTTCAATGCAGGCTCGTCTTGCATCTCCGAGGACGAAAGGATGTCTGAATCCCCTGTGGAAAGCACAGAGAAAGACTTAGTTCCCCACCTCATCGCGACCGATAGCCTCACATCCTTTGAAAACTCCAGAGGTACGCGGAGATCAGTGCCTCCAAAGGAGACGATGCCTGACTCCTCGTGAAACTTGATAGGAGTCCCAGGATTCCTGTGGCACTTGGAAAGGGACACTTGGTCTCCCGCCTCAGCTGGAGAGGCGTCCCAATTGCCCTGCCAAGCCTCGAGGAGAATCCAGAGTTGTCCCTCGCAACTAGGCAGGAGTCCTGACGTCGCTGAAGAAACACGTGGGTGGAAGGGCCATCCCCGTCGTAACTCGAGAATATACCCCAGGTTCCCGCCGCAACTCGAGAAAAACCATGAGACTTCCCCCTCGCCGCGAGATGAGGCCCGATTCCCCTGCACTGCGTGCAGAGCAATTCGGTGTTGCACATCACACATGAAAGGAGCCTTGATTTCCTTGATGGCACTCCAGAGAAACCCCAAGAACACTGTTTCAAGGATAGAGGGATCCTGAGGTCACTGTAGCAACACGAAAGAGCTCCGTGGGCCAAAAATCAACACGAGATGAGAGGTTACTCCCTGGCTTCGACTCCAGAGGAATACCACCTTACCACAAGCACCTCAAGAGGAGGCTTCTCTCAGCTCTAGGTATGTGAGAGGGACCCTGAGTTTGCGGCCTCAAGTGGAATGGACACCGCGATGCCCTGACGCGAAATAAGGCTGGATATCCCTGCAGTGACTTGAACGCAGGCTCGTCTTGCATCTCCCAAGATGAAAGGATGTCTGAATCCCCTGTGGAGACCACAGAGAAAGACCTAGTTCCCCACCTCATCGCGACCGGAGGCCTCACATCCTTTGAAAACTCCAGAGGTATGCGGAGATCAGTGCCTCCAAAGGAGACGATGCCTGACTCCTCGTGAAACTTGATAGGAGTCCCAGGATTCTTGTGGCACGTGGAAAGGGACCCTTGGTCTCCCGTCTCAGCTGGAGAGGCGTCCCAATTGCCCTGCAAAGCCTCGAGGAGAATCCCGAGTTGTCCCTCGCAAGTAGGCAGGAGTCCTGACGTCGCTGAAGAAACACGTGGGTGGAAGGGCCATCCCCGTCGTAACTCGAGAATATACCCCAGGTTCCCGCCGCAACTCGAGAAAAACCATGAGACTTCCCCCTCGCCGCGAGATGAGGCCCGATTCCCCTGCACTGCGTGCAGAGCAATTCCGTGTTGCACATCACACATGAAAGGAGCCTTGATTTCCTTGATGGCACTCCAGAGAAACCCCAAGAACACTGTTTCAAGGCTAGAGGGATCCTGAGGTCACTGTAGCAACACGAAAGAGCTCCGTGGACCAAGAATCAACACGAGATGAGAGGTTAGTCCCTGGCTTCGACTCCTGAGGAATACCACCTTACCACAAGCACCTCAAGAGGAGGCTTCTCTCAGCTCTAGGTATGTGAGAGGGATCCTGAGTTTGCGGCCTCAAGTGGAATGGACACCGCGATGCCCTGACTCGAAATAAGGCCGGATATCCCTGCAGTGACTTGAATGCAGGCTCGTCTTGCATCTCCCAAGAAGAAAGGATATCTGAATCCCCTGTGGAGACGACAGAGAAACACCTAGTTCCCCACCTCATCGCGACCGGAGGCCTCACATCCTTTGAAAACTCCAGAGGTACGCGGAGATCAGTGCCTCCAAAGGAGACGATGCCTGACTCCTCGTGAAACTTGATAGGAGTCCCAGGATTCTTGTGGCACGTGGAAAGGGACCCATGGTCTCCCGCCTCAGCTGGAGAGGCGTCCCAATTGCCCTGCCAAGCCTCGAGGAGAATCCCGAGTTGTCCCTCGCAACTAGGCAGGAGTCCTGACGTGGCTGAACAAACACGTGGGTGGAAGGGCCATCCCCGTCGTAACTCGAGAATATACCCCAGGTTCCCGCCGCAACTCGAGAAAAACCATGAGACTTCCCCCTCGATGAGAGATGAGGCCCGATTCCCCTGCACTGCGTGCAGAGCAATTCTGTCTTGCACATCACACATGAAAGGAGCCTTGATTTCCTTGATGGCACTCCAGAGAAACCCCAAGAACACTGTTTCAAGGATAGAGGGATCCTGAGGTCACTGTAGCAACACGAAAGAACTCTGTGGACCAAAAATCAACTCGAAAAGAGAGGTTAGACCCTGGATTCGTCTCCAGAGGAATACCACCTTACCACAAGCACCTCAAGAGGAGGCTTCTCTCAGCTCTAGGTATGTGAGAGGGACCCTGAGTTTGCGGCCTCAAGTGGAATGGACACCGCGATGCCCTGACTCGAAATAAGGCCGGATATCCCTGCAGTGACTTCAATGCAGGCTCGTCTTGCCTCTCCCAGGACGAAAGGATGTCTGAATCCCCTGTGGAGACCACAGAGAAAGACCTAGTTCCCCACCTCATCGCGACCGGAGGCCTCACATCCTTTGAAAACTCCAGAGGTACGCGGAGATCAGTGCCTCCAAAGGAGACGATGCCTGACTCCTCGTGAAACTTGATAGGAGTCCCAGGATTCCTGTGGCACTTGGAAAGGGACCCTTGGTCTCCCGCCTCAGCTGGAGAGGCGTCCCAATTGCCCTGCCAAACCTCGAGGAGAATCCAGAGTTGTCCCTTGCAACTAGGCAGGAGTCCTGACGTCGCTGAAGAAACACGTGGGTGGAAGGGCCATCCCCATCGTAACTCGAGAATATACCCCAGGTTCCCGCCGCAACTCGAGAAAAACCATGAGACTTCCCCCTCGCCGCGAGATGAGGCCCGATTCCCCTGCACTGCGTGCAGAGCAATTCCGTGTTGCACATCACACATGAAAGGAGCCTTGATTTCCTTGATGGCACTCCAGAGAAACCCCAAGAACACTGTTTCAAGGCTAGAGGGATCCTGAGGTCACTGTAGCAACACGAAAGAGCTCCGTGGCAAAAATCAACTCGAGAGGAGAGGTTAGTCCCTGGCTTCGACTCCAGAGGAATACCACCTTACCACAAGCACCTCAAGAGGAGGCTTCTCTCAGCTCTAGGTATGTGAGAGGGACCCTGAGTTTGCGGCCTCAAGTGGAATGGACACCGCGATGCCCTGACGCGAAATAAGGCTGGATATCCCTGCAGTGACTTGAACGCAGGCTCGTCTTGCATCTCCCAAGATGAAAGGATGTCTGAATCCCCTGTGGAGACCACAGAGAAAGACCTAGTTCCCCACCTCATCGCGACCGGAGGCCTCACATCCTTTGAAAACTCCAGAGGTATGCGGAGATCAGTGCCTCCAAAGGAGACGATGCCTGACTCCTCGTGAAACTTGATAGGAGTCCCAGGATTCTTGTGGCACGTGGAAAGGGACCCTTGGTCTCCCGTCTCAGCTGGAGAGGCGTCCCAATTGCCCTGCAAAGCCTCGAGGAGAATCCCGAGTTGTCCCTCGCAAGTAGGCAGGAGTCCTGACGTCGCTGAAGAAACACGTGGGTGGAAGGGCCATCCCCGTCGTAACTCGAGAATATACCCCAGGTTCCCGCCGCAACTCGAGAAAAACCATGAGACTTCCCCCTCGCCGCGAGATGAGGCCCGATTCCCCTGTACTGCGTGCAGAGCAATTCCGTCTTGCACATCACACATGAAAGGAGCCTTGATTTCCTTGATGGCACTCCAGAGAAACCCCAAGAACACTGTTTCAAGGATAGAGGGATCCTGAGGTCACTGTAGCAACACGAAAGAACTCTGAGGACCAAAAATCAACTCGAAAAGAGAGGTTAGTCCCTGGATTCGTCTCCAGAGGAATACCACCTTACCACAAGCACCTCAAGAGGAGGCTTCTCTCAGCTCTAGGTATGTGAGAGGGACCCTGAGTTTGCGGCCTCAAGTGGAATGGACACCGCGATGCCCTGACGCGAAATAAGGCTGGATATCCCTGCAGTGACTTGAATGCAGGCTCGTCTTGCATCTCCCAAGATGAAAGGATGTCTGAATCCCCTGTGGAGACCACAGAGAAAGACCTAGTTCCCCACCTCATCGCGACTGGAGGCCTCACATCCTTTGAAAACTCCAGAGGTACGCGGAGATCAGTGCCTCCAAAGGAGACGATGCCTGACTCCTCGTGAAACTTGATAGGAGTCCCAGGATTCCTGTGGCACGTGGAAAGGGACCCTTGGTCTCCGGCCTCAGCTGGAGAGGCGTCCCAATTGCCTTGCCAAGCCTCGAGGAGAATCCCGAGTTGTGTCTCGCAACTAGGCAAAAGTCCTCACATGGCTGAACAAACACGTGTGTGGAAGGGCCATCCCCGTCGTAACTCGCGAATATACCCCAGGTTCCCGCCGCAACTCGAGAAAAACCATGAGACTTCCCCCTCGATGAGAGATGAGGCCCGATTCCCCTGCACTGCGTGCAGAGCAATTCTGTCTTGCACATCACACATGAAAGGAGCCTTGATTTCCTTGATGGCACTCCAGAGAAACCCCAAGAACACTGTTTCAAGGATAGAGGGATCCTGAGGTCACTGTAGCAACACGAAAGAACTCTGTGGACCAAAAATCAACTCGAAAAGAGAGGTTAGACCCTGGATTCGTCTCCAGAGGAATACCACCTTACCACAAGCACCTCAAGAGGAGGCTTCTCTCAGCTCTAGGTATGTGAGAGGGACCCTGAGTTTGCGGCCTCAAGTGGAATGGACACCGCGATGCCCTGACTCGAAATAAGGCCGGATATCCCTGCAGTGACTTGAATGCAGGCTCGTCTTGCATCTCCCAGGACGAAAGGATGTCTGAATCCCCTGTGGAAAGCACAGAGAAAGACTTAGTTCCCCACCTCATCGCGACCGATAGCCTCACATCCTTTGAAAACTCCAGAGGTACGCGGAGATCAGTTCCTCCAATGGAGACGATGCCTGACTCCTCGTGAAACTTGATAGGGGTCCCAGGATTCCTGTGGCACTTGAAAAGGGACACTTGGTCTCCCGCCTCAGCTGGAGAGGCGTCCCAATTGCCCTGCCAAGCCTCGAGGAGAATCCAGAGTTGTCCCTCGCAACTAGGCAGGAGTCCTGACGTCGCTGAAGAAACACGTGGGTGGAAGGGCCATCTCCGTCGTAACTCGAGAATATACCCCAGGTTCCCACCGCAACTCGAGAAAAACCATGAGACTTCCCCCTCGCCGCGAGATGAGGCCCGATAACCCTGCACTGCGTGCAGAGCAATTCTGTCTTGCACATCACACATGAAAGGAGCCTTGATTTCCTTGATGGCACTCCAGAGAAACCCCAAGAACACTGTTTCAAGGCTAGAGGGATCCTGAGGTCACTGTAGCAACACGAAAGAGCTCCGTGGGCCAAAAATCAACTCGAGATGAGAGGTTAGTCCCTGGCTTCGACTCCAGAGGAATACCACCTTACCACAAGCACCTCAAGAGGAGGCTTCTCTCAGCTCTAGGTATGTGAGAGGGACCCTGAGTTTGCGGCCTCAAGTGGAATGGACACCGCGATGCCCTGACGCGAAATAAGGCTGGATATCCCTGCAGTGACTTGAATGCAGGCTCGTCTTGCATCTCCCAAGATGAAAGGATGTCTGAATCCCCTGTGGAGACCACAGAGAAAGACCTAGTTCCCCACCTCATCGCGACCGGAGCCCTCACATCCTTTGAAAACTCCAGAGGTACGCGGAGATCAGTGCCTCCAAAGGAGACGATGCCTGACTCCTCGTGAAACTTGATAGGAGTCCCAGGATTCCTGTGGCACGTGGAAAGGGACCCTTGGTCTCCCGCATCAGCTGGAGAGGCGTCCCAATTGCCTTGCCAAGCCTCGAGGAGAATCCCGAGTTGTGTCTCGCAACTAGGCAAGAGTCCTGACGTGGCTGAACAAACATGTGTGTGGAAGGGCCATCCCCGTCATAACTCGAGAATATACCCCAGGTTCCCGCCGCAACTCGAGAAAAACCATGAGACTTCCCCCTCGCCGCGAGATGAGGCCCGATTCCCCTGCACTGCGTGCAGAGCAATTCTGTGTTGCACATCACACATGAAAGGAGCCTTGATTTCCTTCATGGCACTCCAGAGAAACCCCAAGAACACTGTTTCAAGGCGACAGGGATCCTGAGGTCAATGTAGCAACACGAAAGAGCTCCGTGGACCAAAAATCAACTCGAGATGAGAGGTTAGTCCCTGGCTTCGACTCCAGAGGAATACCACCTTAACACAAGCACCTCAAGAGGAGGCTTCTCTCAGCTCTAGGTATGTGAGAGGGACCCTGAGTTTTGCGGCCTCAAGTGGAATGGACACCGCGATGCCCTGACTCGAAATAAGGCCGGATATCCCTGCAGTGACTGGAATGCAAGCTCGTCTTGCATCTCCCAAGACGAAAGGGTGTCTGAATCCCCTGTGGAGACCACAGAGAAAGACCTAGTTACCCACTTCATCGCGACAGGAGGCCTCAAATCCTTTGAAAACTCCAGAGGTATGCGGAGATCAGTGCCTCCAAAGGAGACGATGCCTGACTCCTCGTGAAACTTGATAGGAGTCCCAGGATTTCTGTGGCACGTGGAAAGGGACCCTTGGTCTCCCGTCTCAGCTGGAGAGGCGTTCCAATTGCCCTGCCAAGCCTCGAGGAGAATCCCGAGTTGTCCCTCGCAACTAGGCAAGAGTCCTGACGTGGCTGAACAAACACGTGGGTGGAAGGGCCATCCCCGTCGTAACTCGAGAATATACCCCAGGTTCCCGCCGCAACTCGAGAAAAACCATGAGACTTCCCCCTCGATGCGAGATGAGGCCCGATTTCCCGGCACTGTGTGCAGAGCAATTCCGTGTTGCACATCACACATGAAAGGAGCCTTGATTTCCTTGATGGCACCCCAGAGAAACCCCAAGAACACTGTTTCAAGGCTAGAGGTATCCTGAGGTCACTGTAGCAACACGAAAGAGCTCCGTGGACCAAGAATCAACACGAGATGAGAGGTTAGTCCCTGGCTTCGACTCCTGAGGAATACCACCTTACCACAAGCACCTCAAGAGGAGGCTTCTCTCAGCTCTAGGTATGTGAGAGGGATCCTGAGTTTGCGGCCTCAAGTGGAATGGACACCGCGATGCCCTGACTCGAAATAAGGCCGGATATCCCTGCAGTGACTGGAATGCAGGCTCGTCTTGCATCTCCCAAGACGAAAGGATGTCTGAATCCCCTGTGGAGACCACAGAGAAAGACCTAGTTTCCCACCTCATCGCGACCGGAGGCCTCACATCCTTTGAAAACTCCAGAGGTACGCGGAGATCAGTGCCTCCAAAGGAGACGATGCCTGACTCCTCGTGAAACTTGATAGGAGTCCCAGGATTCCTGTGGCACTTGAAAAGGGACACTTGGTCTCCCGCCTCAGCTGGAGAGGTGTCCCAATTGCCCTGCCAAGCCTCGAGGAGAATCCAGAGTTGTCCCTCGCAACTAGACAGGAGTCCTGACGTCGCTGAAGAAACACGTGTGTGGAAGGGCCATCCCCGTCGTAACTCGAGAATATACCCCAGGTTCCCACCGCAACTCGAGAAAAACCATGAGACTTCCCCCTCGCCGAGAGATGAGGCCCGATTCCCCTGCACTGCGTGCAGAGCAATTCCGTGTTGCACATCACACATGAAAGGAGCCTTGATTTCCTTCATGGCACTCCAGAGAAACCCCAAGAACACTGTTTCAAGGCTAGAGGGATCCTGAGGTCACTGTAGCAACACGAAAGAGCTCCGTGGGCCAAAAATCAACTCGAGATGAGAGGTTAGTCCCTGGCTTCGACTCCTGAGGAATACCACCTTACCACAAGCACCTCAAGAGGAGGCTTCTCTCAGCTCTAGGTACGTGAGAGGGATGTTGAGTTTGCGGCCTCAAGTGCAATGGACACCGCGATGCCCTCACTCGAAATAAGGCCGGATATCCCTGCAGTACTGGAATGCAAGCTCGTCTTGCATCTCCCAAGACGAAAGGGTGTCTGAATCCCCTGTGGAGACCACAGAGAAAGACCTAGTTCCCCACCTCATCGCGACCGGAGGCCTCACATCCTTTGAAAACTCCAGAGGTTCACGGAGATCAGTGCCTCCAAAGGAGACGATGCCTGACTCCTCGTGAAACTTGATAGGAGTCCCAGTATTCCTGTGGCACGTGGAAAGGGACCCTTGGTCTCCCGTCTCAGCTGGAGAGGCGTCCCAATTGCCTTGCCATGCCTCGAGGAGAATCCCGAGTTGTGTCTCGCAACTAGGCAAGAGTCCTGACGTGGCTGAACAAACACGTGTGTGGAAGGGCCATCCCCGTCGTAACTCGAGAATATACCCCAGGTTCCCGCCGCAACTCGAGAAAAACCATGAGACTTCCCCCTCGCCGCGAGATGAGGCCCGATTCCCCTGCACTGCGTGCAGAGCAATTCCGTGTTGCACATCACACATGAAAGGAGCCTTGATTTCCTTGATTGCACTCCAGAGAAACCCCAAGAACACTGTTTCAAGGCTAGAGGGATCCTGAGGTCACTGTAGCAACACGAAAGAGCTCCGTGGACCAAGAATCAACACGAGATGAGAGGTTAGTCCCTGGCTTCGACTCCTGAGGAATACCACCTTACCACAAGCACCTCAAGAGGAGGCTTCTCTCAGCTCTAGGTATGTGAGAGGGACCCTGAGTTTGCGGCCTCAAGTGGAATGGACACCGCGATGCCCTGACTCGAAATAAGGCCGGATATCCCTGCAGTGACTTCAATGCAGGCTCGTCTTGCATCTCCCAGGACGAAAGGATGTCTGAATCCCCTGTGGAAAGCACAGAGAAAGACTTAGTTCCCCACCTCATCGCGACCGATAGCCTCACATCCTTTGAAAATTCCAGAGGTACGCGGAGATCAGTGCCTCCAAAGGAGACGATGCCTGACTCCTCGTGAAACTTGATAGGAGTCCCAGGATTCCTGTGGCACTTGGAAAGGGACCCATGGTCTCCCGCCTCAGCTGGAGAGGCGTCCCAATTGCCCTGCCAAGCCTCGAGGAGAATCCCGAGTTGTCCCTCGCAACTAGGCAGGAGTCCTGACGTGGCTGAACAAACACGTGGGTGGAAGGGCCATCCCCGTCGTAACTCGAGAATATACCCCAGGTTCCCTCCGCAACTCGAAAAAAACCATGAAACTTCCCCCTCGATGCGAGATGAGGCCCGATTCCCCTGCACTGCGTGCAGAGCAATTCTGTCTTGCACATCACACATGAAAGGAGCCTTGATTTCCTTGATGGCACTCCAGAGAAACCCCAAGAACACTGTTTCAAGGATAGAGGGATCCTGAGGTCACTTTAGCAACACGAAAGAACTCTGTGGACCAAAAATCAACTCGAAAAGAGAGGTTAGACCCTGGATTCGTCTCCAGAGGAATACCACCTTACCACAAGCACCTCAAGAGGAGGCTTCTCTCAGCTCTAGGTATGTGAGAGGGACCCTGAGTTTGCGGCCTCAAGTGGAATGGACACCGCGATGCCCTGACTCGAAATAAGGCCGGATATCCCTGCAGTGACTTCAATGCAGGCTCGTCTTGCATCTCCCAGGACGAAAGGATGTCTGAATCCCCTGTGGAAAGCACAGAGAAAGACTTAGTTCCCCACCTCATCGCGACCGATAGCCTCACATCCTTTGAAAACTCCAGAGGTACGCGGAGATCAGTGCCTCCAAAGGAGACGAGGCCTGACTCCTCGTGAAACTTGATAGGAGTCCCAGGATTCCTGTGGCACTTGAAAAGGGACACTTGGTCTCCCGCCTCAGCTGGAGAGGCGTCCCAATTGCCCTGCCAAGCCTCGAGGAGAATCCAGAGTTGTCCCTCGCAACTAGGCAGGAGTCCTGACGTCGCTGAAGAAACACGTGGGTGGAAGGGCCATCCCCATCGTAACTCGAGAATATACCCCAGGTTCCCACCGCAACTCGAGAAAAACCATGAGACTTCCCCCTCGCCGCGAGATGAGGCCCGATTCCCCAGCACTGCGTGCAGAGCAATTCCGTCTTGCACATCACACATGAAAGGAGCCTTGATTTCCTTGATGGCACTCCAGAGAAACCCCAAGAACACTGTTTCAAGGCTAGAGGGATCCTGAGGTCACTGAAGCAACACGAAAGAGCTCCGTGGGCCAAAAATCAACTCGAGATGAGAGGTTAGTCCCTGGCTTCGATTCCAGAGGAATACCACCTTACCACAAGCACCTCAAGAGGAGGCTTCTCTCAGCTCTAGGTATGTGAGAGGGACCCTGAGTTTCTGGCCTCAAGTGGAATGGACACCGCGATGCCCTGACTCGAAATAAGGCCGGATATCCCTCCAGTGACTTGAATGCAGGCTCGTCTTGCATCTCCCAAGATGAAAGGATGTCTGAATCCCCTGTGGAGACCACAGAGAAAGACCTAGTTCCCCACTTCATCGCGACCGGAGGCCTCACATCCTTTGAAAACTCCAGAGGTACGCGGAGATCAGTGCCTCCAAAGGAGACGATGCCTGACTCCTCGTGAAACTTGGTAGGAGTCCCAGGATTCTTGTGGCACGTGGAAAGGGACCCTCGGTCTCCCGCCTCAGCTGGAGAGGCGTTCCAATTGCCCTGCCATGCCTCGAGGAGAATCCTGAATTGTCCCTCGCAACTAGGCAGGAGTCCTGACGTGGCTGAACAAACACGTGGGTGGAAGGGCCATCCCCGTCGTAACTCGAGAATATACCCCAGGTTCCCGCCGCAACTCGAGAAAAACCATGAGACTTCTCCCTCGATGCGAGATGAGGCCCGATTCCCCTGTACTGCGTGCAGAGCAATTCCGTCTTGCACATCACACATGAAAGGAGCCTTGATTTCCTTGATGGCACTCCAGAGAAACCCCAAGAACACTGTTTCAAGGCTAGAGGGATCCTGAGGTCACTGTAGCAACACGAAAGAACTCTGTGGACCAAAAATCAACTCGAAAAGAGAGGTTAGTCCCTGGATTCGTCTCCAGAGGAATACCACCTTACCACAAGCACCTCAAGAGGAGGCTTCTCTCAGCTCTAGGTATGTGAGAGGGACCCTGAGTTTGCGGCCTCAAGTGGAATGGACACCGCGATGCCCTGACTCGAAATAAGGCCGGATATCCCTGCAGTGACTTCAATGCAGGCTCGTCTTGCATCTCCCAGGACGAAAGGATGTCTGAATCCCCTGTGGAAAGCACAGAGAAAGACTTAGTTCCCCACCTCATCGCGACCGATAGCCTCACATCCTTTGAAAACTCCAGAGGTACGCGGAGATCAGTGCCTCCAAAGGAGACGATGCCTGACTCCTCGTGAAACTTGATAGGAGTCCCAGGATTCCTGTGGCACTTGGAAAGGGACACTTGGTCTCCCGCCTCAGCTGGAGAGGCGTCCCAATTGCCCTGCCAAGCCTCGAGGAGAATCCAGAGTTGTCCCTCGCAACTAGGCAGGAGTCCTGACGTCGCTGAAGAAACACGTGGGTGGAAGGGCCATCCCCGTCGTAACTCGAGAATATACCACAGGTTCCCGCCGCAACTCGAGAAAAACCATGAGACTTCCCCCTCGCCGCGAGATGAGGCCCGATTCCCCTGCACTGCGTGCAGAGCAATTCCGTCTTGCACATCACACATGAAAGGAGCCTTGATTTCCTTCATGGCACTCCAGAGAAACCCCAAGAACACTGTTTCAAGGCTAGAGGGATCCTGAGGTCACTGAAGCAACACGAAAGAGCTCCGTGGGCCAAAAATCAACTCGAGATGAGAGGATAGTCCCTGGCTTCGACTCCAGAGGAATACCACCTTACCACAAGCACCTCAAGAGGAGGCTTCTCTCAGCTCTAGGTATGTGAGAGGGACCCTGAGTTTGTGGCCTCAAGTGGAATGGACACCGCGATGCCCTGACGCGAAATAAGGCTGGATATACCTGCAGTGACTTGAATGCAGGCTCGTCTTGCATCTCCCAAGATGAAAGGGTGTCTGAATCCCCTGTGGAGACCACAGAGAAAAACCTAGTTCCCCACCTCATCGCGACCGGAGGCCTCACATCCTTTGAAAACTCCAAAGGTACGCGGAGATCAGTGCCTCCAAAGGAGACGATGCCTGACTCCTCGTGAAACTTGATAGGAGTCCCAGGATTCCTGTGGCACGTGGAAAGGGACCCTTGGTCTCCCGCATCAGCTGGAGAGGCGTCCCAATTGCCTTGCCAAGCCTCGAGGAGAATCCCGAGTTGTGTCTCGCAACTAGGCAAGAGTCCTGACGTGGCTGAACAAACACGTGTGTGGAAGGGCCATCCCCGTCATAACTCGAGAATATACCCCAGGTTCCCGCCGCAACTCGAGAAAAACCATGAGACTTGCCCCTCGCCGCGAGATGAGGCCCGATTCCCCTGCACTGCGTGCAGAGCACTTCTGTGTTGCACATCACACATGAAAGGAGCCTTGATTTCCTTCATGGCACTCCAGAGAAACCCCAAGAACACTGTTTCAAGGCGAGAGGGATCCAGAGGTCACTGTAGCAACACGAAAGAGCTCCGTGGACCAAAAATCAACTCGAGATGAGAGGTTAGTCCCTGGCTTCGACTCCAGAGGAATACCACCTTACCACAAGCACCTCAAGAGGAGGCTTCTCTCAGCTCTAGGTATGTGAGAGGGATCCTGAGTTTGCGGCCTCAAGTGGAATGGACACCGCGATGCCCTGACTCGAAATAAGGATATCCCTCCAGTGACTTGAATGCAGGCTCGTCTTGCATCTCCCAAGAAGAAAGGATGTTTGAATCCCCTGTGGAGACCACAGAGAAACACCTAGTTCCCCACCTCATCGCGACCGGAGGCCTCACATCCTTTGAAAACTCCAGAGGTATGCGGAGATCAGTGCCTCCAAAGGAGACGATGCTTCACTCCTCGTGAAACTTGATAGGAGTCCCAGGATTCCTGTGGCACTTGGAAAGGGACACTTGGTCTCCCGCCTCAGCTGGAGAGGCGTCCCAATTGCCCTGCCAAGCCTCGAGGAGAATCCAGAGTTGTCCCTCGCAACTAGGCAGGAGTCCTGACGTGGCTGAACAAACACGTGGGTGGAAGGGCCATCCCCGTCGTAACTCGAGAATATACCCCAGGTTCCCGCCGCAACTCGAGAAAAACCATGAGACTTCCCCCTCGCCGCGAGATGAGGCCCGATTCCCCTGCACTGCGTGCAGAGCAATTCCGTGTTGCACATCACACATGAAAGGAGCCTTGATTTCCTTGATGGCACTCCAGAGAAAACCCAAGAACACTGTTTCAAGGCTAGAGGGATCCTGAGGTCACTGTAGCAACACGAAAGAGCTCCGTGGGCCAAAAATCAACTCGAGATGAGAGGTTAGTCCCTGGCTTCGACTCCAGAGGAATACCACCTTACCACAAGCACCTCAAGAGGAGGCTTCTCTCAGCTCTAGGTATGTGAGAGGGACCCTGAGTTTGCGGCCTCAAGTGGAAGGGACACCGCGATGCCCTGACGCGAAATAAGGCTGGATATCCCTGCAGTGACTTGAATGTAGGCTCGTCTTGCATCTCCCAAGATGAAAGGATGTCTGAATCCCCTGTGGAGACCACAGAGAAAGACCTAGTTCCCCACCTCATCGCGACCGGAGGCCTCACATCCTTTGAAAACTCCAGAGGTACGCGGAGATCAGTGCCTCCAAAGGAGACGATGCCTGACTCCTCGTGAAACTTGATAGGAGACCCAGGATTCCTGTGGCACGTGGAAAGGGACCCTTGGTCTCCCGTCTCAGCTGGAGAGGCGTCCCAATTGCCCTGCAAAGCCTCGAGGAGAATCCCGAGTTGTCCCTCACAACTAGGCAGGAGTCCTGACATGGCTGAACACACACGTGTCTGGAAGGGCCATCCCCGTCGTAACTCGAGAATATACCCCAGGTTCCCGCCCCAACTCGAGAAAAACCATGAGACTTCCCCCTCGCCGCGAGATGAGGCCCGATTCCCCTGCACTGCGTGCAGAGCAATTCCGTGTTGCACATCACACATGAAAGGAGCCTTGATTTCCTTGATGGCACTCCAGAGAAACCCCAAGAACACTGTTTCAAGGCTAGAGGGATCCTGAGGTCACTGTAGCAACACGAAAGAGCTCCGTGGACCAAGAATCAACACGAGATGAGAGGTTAGTCCCTGGCTTCGACTCCTGAGGAATACCACCTTACCACAAGCACCTCAAGAGGAGGCTTCTCTCAGCTCTAGGTATGTGAGAGGGACCCTGAGTTTGCGGCCTCAAGTGGAATGGACACCGCGATGCCCTGACTCGAAATAAGGCCGGATATCCCTGCAGTGACTGGAATGCAGGCTCGTCTTGCATCTCCCAAGACGAAAGGGTGTCTGAATCCCCTGTGGAGACCACAGAGAAAGACCTAGTTCCCCACTTCATCGCGACAGGAGGCCTCAAATCCTTTGAAAACTCCAGAGGTATGCGGAGATCAGTGCCTCCAAAGGAGACGATGCCTGACTCCTCGTGAAACTTGATAGGAGACCCAGGATTCCTGTGGCACGTGGAAAGGGACCCTTGGTCTCCCCTCTCAGCTGGAGAGGCGTTCCAATTGCCCTGCCAAGCCTCGAGGAGAATCCCGAGTTGTCCCTCGCAACTAGGCAGGAGTCCTGACGTGGCTGAACAAACACGTGTGTGGAAGGGCCATCCCCGTCGTAACTCGAGAATATACCCCAGGTTCCCGCCGCAACTCGAGAAAAACCATGAGACTTCCCCCTCGATGCGAGATGAGGCCCGATTTCCCGGCACTGCGTGCAGAGCAATTCCGTGTTGCACATCACACATGAAAGGAGCCTTGATTTCCTTGATGGCACTCGAGAGAAACCCCAAGAACACTGTTTCAAGGCTAGAGGGATCCTGAGGTCACTGTAGCAACACGAAAGAGGTCCGTGGACCAAGAATCAACACGAGATGAGAGGTTAGTCCCTGGCTTCGACTCCTGAGGAATACCACCTTACCACAAGCACCTCAAGAGGAGGCTTCTCTCAGCTCTAGGTATGTGAGAGGGACCCTGAGTTTGCGGCCTCAAGTGGAATGGACACCGCGATGCCCTGACTCGAAATAAGGCCGGATATCCCTCCAGTGACTTGAATGCAGGCTCGTCTTGCATCTCCTAAGAAGAAAGGTTGTCTGAATCCCCTGTGGAGACCACAGAGAATGACCTAGTTCCCCACCTCATCGCGACCGGAGGCCTCACATCCTTTGAAAACTCCAGAGGTACGCGGAGATCAGTGCCTCCAAAGGAGACGATGCCTGACTCCTCGTGAAACTTGATAGGAGTCCCAGGATTCTTGTGGCACGTGGAAAGGGACCCTTGGTCTCCCGCCTCAGCTGGAGAGGCGTTCCAATTGCCCTGCCAAGCCTCGAGGAGAATCCCGAGTTGTCCCTCGCAACTAAGCAGGAGTCCTGACGTGGCTGAACAAACACGTGGGTGGAAGGGCCATCCCCGTCGTAACTCGAAAATATACCCCAGGTTCCCGCCGCAACTCGAGAAAAACCATGAGACTTCCCCCTCGATGCGAGATGAGGCCCTATTCCCCTGTACTGCGTGCAGAGCAATTCCGTGTTGCACATCACACATGAAAGGAGCCTTGATTTCCTTGATGGCACTCCAGAGAAACCCCAAGAACACTGTTTCAAGGATAGAGGGATCCTGAGGTCACTGTAGCAACACGAAAGAGCTCCGTGGGCCAAAAATCAACTCGAGATGAGAGGTTAGTCCCTGGCTTCGATTCCAGAGGAATACCACCTTACCACAAGCACCTCAAGAGGAGGCTTCTCTCAGCTCTAGGTATGTGAGAGGGACCCTGAGTTTGCGGCCTCAAGTGGAATGGACACCGCGATGCCCTGACTCGAAATAAGGCCGGATATCCCTGCAGTGACTTCAATGCAGGCTCGTCTTGCATCTCCCAGGACGAAAGGATGTCTGAATCCCCTGTGGAAAGCACAGAGAAAGACTTAGTTCCCCACCTCATCGCGACCGATAGCCTCACATCCGTTGAAAACTCCAGAGGTATGCGGAGATCAGTGCCTCCAAAGGAGACGATGCCTGACTCCTCGTGAAACTTAATAGGAGTCCCAGGATTCCTGTGGCACTTGGAAAGGGACACTTGGTCTCCCGCCTCAGCTGGAGAGGCGTCCCAATTGCCCTGCAAAGCCTCGAGGAGAATCCAGAGTTGTCCCTCGCAACTAGGCAGGAGTCCTGACGTCGCTGAAGAAACACGTGTGTGGAAGGGCCATCCCCGTCGTAACTCGAGAATATACCCCAGGTTCCCGCCGCAACTCGAGAAAAACCATGAGACTTCCCCCTCGCCGCGAGATGAGGCCCGATTCCCCTGCACTGCGTGCAGAGCAATTCCGTGTTGCACATCACAGATGAAAGGAGCCTTGATTTCCTTGATGGCACTCCAGAGAAACCCCAAGAACACTGTTTCAAGGCTAGAGGGATCCTGAGGTCACTGTAGCAACACGAAAGAGCTCCGTGGGCCAAAAATCAACTCGAGATGAGAGGTTAGTCCCTGGCTTCGACTCCAGAGGAATACCACCTTACCACAAGCACCTCAAGAGGAGGCTTCTCTCAGCTCTAGGTATGTGAGAGGGACCCTGAGTTTGCGGCCTCAAGTGGAATGGACACCGCGATGCCCTGACTCGAAATAAGGCTGGATATCCCTGCAGTGACTTGAATGCAGGCTCGGCTTGCATCTCCCAAGATGAAAGGATGTCTGAATCCCCTGTGGAGACCACAGAGAAACACCTAGTTCCCCACCTCATCGCGACCGGAGGCCTCACATCCTTTGAAAACTCCAGAGGTACGCGGAGATCAGTGCCTCCAAAGGATACGATGCCTGACTCCTCATGAAACTTGATAGGAGTCCCAGGATACCTGTGGCACGTGGAAAGGGACCCTTGGTCTGCCGCTTCAGCTGGAGAGGCGTCCCAATTGCCTTGCCAAGCCTCGAGGAGAATCCCGAGTTGTGTCTCGCAACTAGGCAAGAGTCCTGACGTGGCTGAACAAACACGTGAGTGGAAGGGCCATCCCCGTCGTAACTCGAGAATATACCCCAGGTTCCCGCCGCAACTCGAGAAAAACCATGAGACTTCCCCCTCGCCGCGAGATGAGGCCCGATTCCCCTGCACTGCGTGCAGAGCAATTCTGTGTTGCACATCACACATGAAAGGAGCCTTGATTTCCTTCATGGCACTCCAGAGAAACCCCAAGAACACTGTTTCAAGGCTAGAGGGATCCTGAGGTCACTGTAGCAACATGAAAGAGCTCCGTGGACCAAAAATCAACTCGAGATGAGAGGTTAGTCCCTGGCTTCGACTCCAGAGGAATACCACCTTACCACAAGCACCTCAAGAGGAGGCTTCTCTCAGCTCTAGGTATGTGAGAGGGACCCTGAGTTTGCGGCCTCAAGTGGAATGGACACCACGATGCCCTGACTTGAAATAAGGCCGGATATCCCTGCAGTGACTGGAATGCAGGCTCGTCTTGCATCTCCAAAGATGAAAGGGTGTCTGAATCCCCTGTGGAGACCACAGAGAAAGACGTAATTCCCCACCTCATCGAGACAGGAGGCCTCAAATCCTTTGAAAACTCCAGAATTATGCGGAGATCAGTGCCTCCAAAGGAGACGATGCCTGACTCCTCGTGAAACTTGATAGGAGACCCAGGATTCCTGTGGCACGTGGAAAGGGACCCTTGGTCTCCCGTCTCAGCTGGAGAGGCGTCCCAATTGCCCTGCAAAGCCTCGAGGAGAATCCCGAGTTGTCCCTCACAACTAGGCAGGAGTCCTGACATGGCTGATCACACACGTGTGTGGAAGGGCCATCCCCGTCGTAACTCGAGAATATACCCCAGGTTCCCGCCGCAACTCGAGAAAAACCATGAGACTTCCCCCTCGCCGCGAGATGAGGCCCGATTCCCCTGAACTGCGTGCAGAGCAATTCCGTGTTGCACATCACACATGAAAGGAGCCTTGATTTCCTTGATGGCACTCCAGAGAAACCCCAAGAACACTGTTTCAAGGCTAGAGGGATCCTGAGGTCACTGTAGCAACACGAAAGAGCTCCGTGGACCAAGAATCAACACGAGATGAGAGGTTAGTCCCTGGCTTCGACTCCTGAGGAATACCAACTTACCACAAGCACCTCAAGAGGAGGCTTCTCTCAGCTCTAGGTATGTGAGAGGGACCCTGAGTTTGCGGCCTCAAGTGGAATGGACACCGCGATGCCCTGACGCGAAATAAGGCTGGATATCCCTGCAGTGACTTGAATGCAGGCTCGTCTTGCATCTCCCAAGATGAAAGGATGTCTGAATCCCCTGTGGAGACCACATAGAAAGACCTAGTTCCCCACCTCATCGCGACCGGAGGCCTCACATCCTTTGAAAACTCCAGAGGTACGCGGAGATCAGTGCCTCCAAAGGATACGATGCCTGACTCCTCGTGAAACTTGATAGGAGTCCCAGGATTCCTGTGGCACGTGGAAAGGGACCCTTGGTCTCCCGCCTCAGCTGGAGAGGCGTCCCAATTGCCTTGCCAAGCCTCGAGGAGAATCCCGAGTTGTGTCTCGCAACTAGGCAAGAGTCCTGCCGTGGCTGAACAAACACGTGAGTGGAAGGGCCATCCCCGTCGTAACTCGAGAATATACCCCAGGTTCCCGCCGCAACTCGAGAAAAACCATGAGACTTCCCCCTCGCCGCGAGATGAGGCCCGATTCCCCTGCACTGCGTGCAGAGCAATTCCGTGTTCCCACATGAAAGGAGCCTTGATTTCCTTCATGGCACTCCAGAGAAACCCCAAGAACACTGTTTCAAGGCTAGAGGGATCTTGAGGTCACTGTAGCAACACGAAAGAGCTCCGTGGACCAAGAATCAACACGAGATGAGAGGTTAGTCCCTGGCTTCGACTCCTGAGGAATACCACCTTACCACAAGCACCTCAAGAGGAGGCTTCTCTCAGCTCTAGGTATGTGAGAGGGACCCTGAGTTTGCGGCCTCAAGTGGAATGGACACCGCGATGCCCTGACTCGAAATAAGGCCGGATATCCCTGCAGTGACTGGAATGCAGGCTCGTCTTGCATCTCCCAAGACGAAAGGGTGTCTGAATCCCCTGTGGAGACCACAGAGAAAGACCTAGTTCCCCACTTCATCGCGACAGGAGGCCTCAAGTCCTTTGAAAACTCCAGAGGTATGCGGAGATCAGTGCCTCCAAAGGAGACGATGCCTGACTCCTCGTGAAACTTGATAGGAGACCCAGGATTCCTGTGGCACGTGGAAAGAGACCCTTGGTCTCCCGTCTCAGCTGGAGAGGCGTTCCAATTGCCCTGCCAAGCCTCGAGGAGAATCCCGAGTTGTCCCTCGCAACTAGGCAGGAGTCCTGACGTGGCTGAACAAACACGTGGGTGGAAGGGCCATCCCCGTCGTAACTCGAGAATATACCCCAGGTTCCCGCCGCAACTCGAGAAAAACCATGAGACTTCCCCCTCGATGCGAGATGAGGCCCGATTTCCCGGCAATGCGTGCAGAGCAATTCCGTGTTGCACATCACACATGAAAGGAGCCTTGATTTCCTTGATGGCACCCCAGAGAAACCCCAAGAACACTGTTTCAAGGCTAGAGGGATCCTGAGGTCACTGTAGCAACACGAAAGAGCTCCGTGGACCAAGAATCAACACGAGATGAGAGGTTAGTCCCTGGCTTCGACTCCTGAGGAATACCACCTTACCACAAGCACCTCAAGAGGAGGCTTCTCTCAGCTCTAGGTATGTGAGAGGGACCCTGAGTTTGCGGCCTCAAGTGGAATGGACACCGCGATGCCCTGACTCGAAATAAGGCCGGATATCCCTGCAGTGACTTCAATGCAGGCTCCTCTTGCATCTCCCAGGACGAAAGGATGTCTGAATCCCCTGTGGAAAGCACAGAGAAAGACTGAGTTTCCCACCTCATCGCGACCGATAACTTTACATCCTTTGAAAACTCCAGAGGTACGTGGAGATCAGTGCCTCCAAAGGAGACGATGCCTGACTCCTCGTGAAACTTGATAGGAGTCCCAGGATTCCTGTGGCACTTGGAAAGGGACCCTTGGTCTCCCGCCTCTGCTGGAGAGGCGTCCCAATTGCCCTGCCAAGCCTCGAGGAGAATCCAGAGTTGTCCCTCGCAACTAGGCAGGAGTCGTGACGTCGCTGAAGAAACACGTGGGTGGAAGGGCCATCCCCGTCGTAACTCGAGAATATACCCCAGGTTCCCGCCGCAACTCGAGAAAAACCATGAGACTTCCCCCTCGCTGCGAGATGAGGCCCGATTCCCCTGCACTGCGTGCAGAGCAATTCCGTGTTGCACATCACACATGAAAGGAGCCTTGATTTCCTTGATGGCACTCCAGAGAAACCCCAAGAACACTGTTTCAAGGATAGAGGGATTCTGAGGTCACTGTAGCAACACGATAGAACTCTGTGGACCAAAAATCAACTCGAAAAGAGAGGTTAGTCCCTGTATTCGTCTCCAGAGGAATACCTCCTTACCACAAGCACCTCAAGAGAAGGCTTCTCTCAGCTCTAGGTATGTGAGAGGGACCCTGAGTTTGCGGCCTCAAGTGGAATGGACACCGCGATGCCCTGACTCGAAATAAGGCCGGATATCCCTGCAGTGACTTCAATGCAGGCTCGTCTTGCATCTCCCAGGACGAAAGGATGTCTGAATCCCCTGTGGAAAGCACAGAGAAAGACTTAGTTCCCCACCTCATCGCGACCGATAGCCTCACATCCGTTGAAAACTCCAGAGGTATGCGGAGATCAGTGCCTCCAAAGGAGACGATGCCTGACTCCTCGTGAAACTTGATAGGAGTCCCAGGATTCCTGTGGCACTTGGAAAGGGACACTTGGTCTCCCGCCTCAGCTGGAGAGGCGTCCCAATTGCCCTGCCAAGCCTCGAGGAGAATCCAGAGTTGTCCCTCGCAACTAGGCAGGAGTCCTGACGTCGCTGAAGAAACACGTGGGTGGAAGGGCCATCCCCGTCGTAACTCGAGAATATACCCCAGGTTCCCGCCGCAACTCGAGAAAAACCATGAGACTTCCCCCTCGCCGCGAGATGAGGCCCGATTCCCCTGCACTGCGTGCAGAGCAATTCCGTTTTGCACATCACACATGAAAGGAGCCTTGATTTCCTTGATGGCACTCCAGAGAAACCCCAAGAACACTGTTTCAAGGCTAGAGGGATCCTGAGGTCACTGTAGCAACACGAAAGAGCTCCGTGGGCCAAAAATCAACTCGAGATGAGAGGTTAGTCCCTGGCTTCGACTCCAGAGGAATACCACCTTACCACAAGCACCTCAAGAGGAGGCTTCTCTCAGCTCTAGGTATGTGAGAGGGACCCTGAGTTTGCGGCCTCAAGTGGAATGGACACCGCGATGCCCTGACGCGAAATAAGGCTGGATATCCCTGCAGTGACTTGAATGCAGGCTCGTCTTGCATCTCCCAAGATGAAAGGATGTCTGAATCCCCTGTGGAGACCACAGAGAAAGACCTAGTTCCCCACCTCATCGCGACCGGAGGCCTCACATCCTTTGAAAACTCCAGAGGTACGCGGAGATCAGTGCCTCCAAAGGAGACGATGCCTGACTCCTCGTGAAACTTGATAGGAGTCCCAGGATACCTGTGGCACGTGGAAAGGGACTCTTGGTCTCCCGCCTCAGCTGGAGAGGCGTCCCAATTGCCTTGCCAAGCCTCGAGGAGAATCCCGAGTTGTGTCTCGCAACTAGGCAAGAGTCCTGACGTGGCTGAACAAACACGTGAGTGGAAGGGCCATCCCCGTCGTAACTCGAGAATATACCCCAGGTTCCCGCCGCAACTCGAGAAAAACCATGAGACTTCCCCCTCACCGCGAGATGAGGCCCGATTCCCCTGCACTGCGTGCAGAGCAATTCTGTGTTGCACATCACACATGAAAGGAGCCTTGATTTCCTTCATGGCACTCCAGAGAAACCCCAAGAACACTGTTTCAAGGCTAGAGGGATCCTGAGGTCACTGTAGCAACATGAAAGAGCTCCGTGGACCCAAAATCAACTCGAGATGAGAGGTTAGTCCCTGGCTTCGACTCCAGAGGAATACCACCTTACCACAAGCACCTCAAGAGGAGGCTTCTCTCAGCTCTAGGTATGTGAGAGGGACCCTGAGTTTGCGGCCTCAAGTGGAATGGACACCGCGATGCCCTGACTTGAAATAAGGCCGGATATCCCTGCAGTGACTGGAATGCAGGCTCGTCTTGCATCTCCCAAGACGAAAGGGTGTCTGAATCCCCTGTGGAGACCACAGAGAAAGACGTAGTTCCCCACTTCATCGCGACAGGAGGCCTCAAATCCTTTGAAAACTCCAGAGGTATGCGGAGATCAGTGCCTCCAAAGGAGACGATGCCTGACTCCTCGTGAAACTTGATAGGAGACCCAGGATTCCTGTGGCACATGGAAAGGGACACTTGGTCTCCCGTCTCAGCTGGAGAGGCGTCCCAATTGCCCTGCAAAGCCTCGAGGAGAATCCCGAGTTGTCCCTCACAACTAGGCAGGAGTCCTGACATGGCTGATCACACACGTGTGTGGAAGGGCCATCCCCGTCGTAACTCGAGAATATACCCCAGGTTCCCGCCGCAACTCGAGAAAAACCATGAGACTTCCCCCTCGATGCGAGATGAGGCCCGATTCCCCTGAACTGCGTGCAGAGCAATTCCGTGTTGCACATCACACATGAAAGGAGCCTTGATTTCCTTGATGGCACTCCAGAGAAACCCCAAGAACACTGTTTCAAGGCTAGAGGGATCCTGAGGTCACTGTAGCAACACGAAAGAGCTCCGTGGACCAAGAATCAACACGAGATGAGAGGTTAGTCCCTGGCTTCGACTCCTGAGGAATACCACCTTACCACAAGCACCTCAAGAGGAGGCTTCTCTCAGCTCTAGGTATGTGAGAGGGACCCTGAGTTTGCGGCCTCCAGTGGAATGGACACCGCGATGCCCTGACGCGAAATAAGGCTGGATATCCCTGCAGTGACTTCAATGCAGGCTCGTCTTGCATCTCCCAAGATGAAAGGATGTCTGAATCCCCTGTGGAGACCACAGAGAAAGACCTAGTTCCCCACCTCATCGCGACCGGAGGCCTCACATACTTTGAAAACTCCAGAGGTACGCGGAGATCAGTGCCTCCAAAGGAGACGATGCCTGACTCCTCGTGAAACTTGATAGGAGTCCCAGGATTCCTGTGGCACGTGGAAAGGGACCCTTGGTCTCCCGCCTCAGCTGGAGAGGTGTCCCAATTGCCTTGCCAAGCCTCGAGGAGAATCCCGAGTTGTGTCTCGCAACTAGGCAAGAGTCCTGACGTGGCTGAACAAACACGTGTGTGGAAGGGCCATCCCCGTCGTAACTCGAGAATATACCCCAGGTTCCCGCCGCAACTCGTGAAAAACCATGAGACTTCCCCCTCGCCGCGAGATGAGGCCCGATTCCCCTGCACTGCGTGCAGAGCAATTCCGTGTTCACACATGAAAGGAGCCTTGATTTCCTTCATGGCACTCCAGAGAAACCCCAAGAACACTGTTTCAAGGCTAGAGGGATCCTGAGGTCACTGTAGCAACACGAAAGAGCTCCGTGGACCAAGAATCAACATGAGATGAGAGGTTAGTCCCTGGCTTCGACTCCTGAGGAATACCACCTTACCACAAGCACCTCAAGAGGAGGCTTTTCTCAGCTCTATGCATGTGAGAGGGACCCTGAGTTTGCGGCCTCAAGTGGAATGGACACCGCGATGCCCTGACTCGAAATAAGGCCGGATATCCCTGCAGTGACTGGAATGCAGGCTCGTCTTGCATCTCCCAAGACGAAAGGGTGTCTGAATCCCCTGTGGAGACCACAGAGAAAGACCTAGTTCCCCACCTCATCGCGACCGGAGGCCTCACATCCTTTGAAAACTCCAGAGGTATGCGGAGATCAGTGCCTCCAAAGGAGACGATGCCTGACTCCTCTTGAATCTTGATAGGAGACCCAGGATTCCTGTGGCACGTGGAAAGGGACCCTTGGTCTCCCGTCTCAGCTGGAGAGGCGTCCCAATTGCCCTGCAAAGCCTCGAGGAGAATCCCGAGTTGTCCCTCGCAACTAGGCAGGAGTCCTGACATGGCTGAACACACACGTGTGTGGAAGGGCCATCCCCGTCGTAACTCGAGAATATACCCCAGGTTCCCGCCGCAACTCGAGAAAAACCATGAGACTTCCCCCTCGCCGCGAGATGAAGCCCGATTCCCCTGCACTGCGTGCAGAGCAATTCCGTGTTGCACATCACACATAAAAGGAGCCTTGATTTCCTTGATGGCACTCCAGAGAAACCCCAAGAACACTGTTTCAAGGCTAGAGGGATCCTGAGGTCACTGTAGCAACACGAAAGAGCTCCGTGGACCAAGAATCAACACGAGATGAGAGGTTAGTCCCTGGCTTCGACTCCTGAGGAATACCACCTTACCACAAGCACCTCAAGAGGAGGCTTCTCTCAGCTCTAGGTATGTGAGAGGGTCCCTGAGTATGCGGCCTCAAGTGGAATGGACACCGCGATGCCCTGACTCGAAATAAGGCCGGATATCCCTGCAGTGACTTCAATGCAGGCTCGTCTTGCATCTCCCAGGACGAAAGGATGTCTGAATCCCCTGTGGAAAGCACAGAGAAAGACTTAGTTCCCCACCTCATCGCGACCGATAGCCTCACATCCGTTGAAAACTCCAGAGGTATGCGGAGATCAGTGCCTCCAAAGGAGACGATGCCTGACTCCTCGTGAAACTTGATAGGAGTCCCAGGATACCTGTGGCACTTGGAAAGGGACACTTGGTCTCCCGCCTCAGCTGGAGAGGCGTCCCAATTGCCCTGCCAAGCCTCGAGGAGAATCCAGAGTTGTCCCTCGCAACTAGGCAGGAGTCCTGACGTCGCTGAAGAAACACGTGGGTGGAAGGGCCATCCCCGTCGTAACTCGAGAATATACCCCAGGTTCCCGCCGCAACTCGAGAAAAACCATGAGACTTCCCCCTCGCCGCGAGATGAGGCCCGATTCCCCTGCACTGCGTGCAGAGCAATTCCGTGTTGCACATCACACATGAAAGGAGCCTTGATTTCCTTGATGGCACTCCAGAGAAACCCCAAGAACACTGTTTCAAGGCTAGAGGGATCCTGAGGTCACTGTAGCAACACGAAAGAGCTCCGTGGGCCAAAAATCAACTCGAGATGAGAGGTTAGTCCCTGGCTTCGACTCCAGAGGAATACCACCTTACCACAAGCACCTCAAGAGGAGGCTTCTCTCAGCTCTAGGTATGTGAGAGGGACCCTGAGTTTGCGGCCTCAAGTGGAATGGACACCGCGATGCCCTGACTCGAAATAAGGCTGGATATCCCTGCAGTGACTTGAATGCAGGCTCGGCTTGCATCTCCCAAGATGAAAGGATGTCTGAATCCCCTGTGGAGACCACAGAGAAACACCTAGTTCCCCACCTCATCGCGACCGGAGGCCTCACATCCTTTGAAAACTCCAGAGGTACGCGGAGATCAGTGCCTCCAAAGGAGACGATGCCTGACTCCTCGTGAAACTTGATAGGAGTCCCAGGATACCTGTGGCACGTGGAAAGGGACCCTTGGTCTCCCGCTTCAGCTGGAGAGGCGTCCCAATTGCCTTGCCAAGCCTCGAGGAGAATCCCGAGTTGTGTCTCGCAACTAGGCAAGAGTCCTGACGTGGCTGAACAAACACGTGAGTGGAAGGGCCATCCCCGTCGTAACTCGAGAATATACCCCAGGTTCCCGCCGCAACTCGAGAAAAACCATGAGACTTCCCCCTCGCCGCGAGATGAGGCCCGATTCCCCTGCACTGCGTGCAGAGCAATTCTGTGTTGCACATCACACATGAAAGGAGCCTTGATTTCCTTCATGGCACTCCAGAGAAACCCCAAGAACACTGTTTCAAGGCTAGAGGGATCCTGAGGTCACTGTAGCAACATGAAAGAGCTCCGTGGACCAAAAATCAACTCGAGATGAGAGGTTAGTCCCTGGCTTCGACTCCAGAGGAATACCACCTTACCACAAGCACCTCAAGAGGAGGCTTCTCTCAGCTCTAGGTATGTGAGAGGGACCCTGAGTTTGCGGCCTCAAGTGGAATGGACACCACGATGCCCTGACTTGAAATAAGGCCGGATATCCCTGCAGTGACTGGAATGCAGGCTCGTCTTGCATCTCCCAAGACGAAAGGGTGTCTGAATCCCCTGTGGAGACCACAGAGAAAGACGTAGTTCCCCACCTCATCGAGACAGGAGGCCTCAAATCCTTTGAAAACTCCAGAGGTATGCGGAGATCAGTGCCTCCAAAGGAGACGATGCCTGACTCCTCGTGAAACTTGATAGGAGACCCAGGATTCCTGTGGCACGTGGAAAGGGACCCTTGGTCTCCCGTCTCAGCTGGAGAGGCGTCCCAATTGCCCTGCAAAGCCTCGAGGAGAATCCCGAGTTGTCCCTCACAACTAGGCAGGAGTCCTGACATGGCTGATCACACACGTGTGTGGAAGGGCCATCCCCGTCGTAACTCGAGAATATACCCCAGGTTCCCGCCGCAACTCGAGAAAAACCATGAGACTTCCCCCTCGCCGCGAGATGAGGCCCGATTCCCCTGAACTGCGTGCAGAGCAATTCCGTGTTGCACATCACACATGAAAGGAGCCTTGATTTCCTTGATGGCACTCCAGAGAAACCCCAAGAACACTGTTTCAAGGCTAGAGGGATCCTGAGGTCACTGTAGCAACACAAAAGAGCTCCGTGGACCAAGAATCAACACGAGATGAGAGGTTAGTCCCTGGCTTCGACTCCTGAGGAATACCACCTTACCACAAGCACCTCAAGAGGAGGCTTCTCTCAGCTCTAGGTATGTGAGAGGGACCCTGAGTTTGCGGCCTCAAGTGGAATGGACACCGCGACGCCCTGACGTGAAATAAGGCTGGATATCCCTGCAGTGACTTGAATGCAGGCTCGTCTTGCATCTCCCAAGATGAAAGGATGTCTGAATCCCCTGTGGAGACCACAGAGAAAGACCTAGTTCCCCACCTCATCGCGACCGGAGGCCTCACATCCTTTGAAAACTCCAGAGGTACGCGGAGATCAGTGCCTCCAAAGGATACGATGCCTGACTCCTCGTGAAACTTGATAGGAGTCCCAGGATTCCTGTGGCACGTGGAAAGGGACCCTTGGTCTCCCGCCTCAGCTGGAGAGGCGTCCCAATTGCCTTGCCAAGCCTCGAGGAGAATCCCGAGTTGTGTGTCGCAACTAGGCAAGAGTCCTGACGTGGCTGAACAAACACGTGGGTGGAAGGGCCATCCCCGTCGTAACTCGAGAATATACCCCAGGTTCCCGCCGCAACTCGAGAAAAACCATGAGACTTCCCCCTCGCCGCGAGATGAGGCCCGATTCCCCTGCACTGCGTGCAGAGTAATTCCGTGTTCACACATGAAAGGAGCCTTGATTTCCTTCATGGCACTCCAGAGAAACCCCAAGAACACTGTTTCAAGGCTAGAGGGATCCTGAGGTCACTGTAGCAACACGAAAGAGCTCCGTGAACCAAGAATCAACACGAGATGAGAGGTTAGTCCCTGGCTTCGACTCCTGAGGAATACCACCTTACCACAAGCACCTCAAGAGGAGGCTTCTCTCAGCTCTAGGTATGTGAGAGGGACCCTGAGTTTGCGGCCTCAAGTGGAATGGACACCGCAATGCCCAGACTCGAAATAAGGCCGGATATCCCTGCAGTGACTGGAATGCAGGCTCGTCTTGCATCTCCCAAGACGAAAGGGTGTCTGAATCCCCTGTGGAGACCACAGAGAAAGACCTAGTTCCCCACTTCATCGCGACAGGAGGCCTCACATCCTTTGAAAACTCCAGACGTATGCGGAGATCAGTGCCTCCAAAGGAGACGATGCCTGACTCCTCGTGAAACTTGATAGGAGTCCCAGGATTCCTGTGGCACGTGGAAAGGGACCCTTGGTCTCCCGTCTCAGCTGGAGAGGCGTTCCAATTGCCCTGCCAAGCCTCGAGGAGAATCCCGAGTTGTCCCTCGCAACTAGGCAGGAGTCCTGACGTGGCTGAACAAACACGTGGGTGGAAGGGCCATCCCCGTCGTAACTCGAGAATATACCCCAGGTTCCCGCCGCAACTCGAGAAAAACCATGAGACTTCCCCCTCGATGCGAGATGAGGCCCGATTTCCCGGCACTGCGTGCAGAGCAATTCCGTGTTGCACATCACACATGAAAGGAGCCTTGATTTCCTTGATGGCACCCCAGAGAAACCCCAAGAACACTGTTTCAAGGCTAGAGGGATCCTGAGGTCACTGTAGCAACACGAAAGAGCTCCGTGGACCAAGAATCAACACGAGATGAGAGGTTAGTCCCTGGCTTCGACTCCTGAGGAATACCACCTTACCACAAGCACCTCAAGAGGAGGCTTCTCTCAGCTCTAGGTATGTGAGAGGGACCCTGAGTTTGCGGCCTCAAGTGGAATGGACACTGCGATGCCCTGACTCGAAATAAGGCCGGATATCCCTGCAGTGACTTCAATGCAGGCTCCTCTTGCATCTCCCAGGACGAAAGGATGTCTGAATCCCCTGTGGAAAGCACAGAGAAAGACTGAGTTTCCCACCTCATCCCGACCGATAACCTTACATCCTTTGAAAACTCCAGAGGTACGCGGAGATCAGTGCCTCCAAAGGAGACGATGCCTGACTCCTCGTGAAACTTGATAGGAGTCCCAGGATTCCTGTGGCACTTGGAAAGGGACCCTTGGTCTCCCGCCTCTGCTGGAGAGGCGTCCCAATTGCCCTGCCAAGCCTCGAGGAGAATCCAGAGTTGTCCCTCGCAACTAGGCAGGAGTCCTGACGTCGCTGAAGAAACACGTGGGTGGAAGGGCCATCCCCGTCGTAACTCGAGAATATACCCCAGGTTCCCGCCGCAACTCGAGAAAAACCATGAGACTTCCCCCTCGCTGCGAGATGAGGCCCGATTCCCCTGCACTGCGTGCAGAGCAATTCTGTGTTGCACATCACACATGAAAGGAGCCTTGATTTCCTTCATGGCACTCCAGAGAAACCCCAAGAACACTGTTTCAAGGCTAGAGGCATCCTGAGGTCACTGTAGCAACATGAAAGAGCTCCGTGGACCAAAAATCAACTCGAGATGAGAGGTTAGTCCCTGGCTTCGACTCCAGAGGAATACCACCTTACCACAAGCACCTCAAGAGGAGGCTTCTCTCAGCTCTAGGTATGTGAGAGGGACCCTGAGTTTGCGGCCTCAAGTGTAATGGACACCACGATGCCCTGACTTGAAATAAGGCCGGATATCCCTGCAGTGACTGGAATGCAGGCTCGTCTTGCATCTCCCAAGACGAAAGGGTGTCTGAATCCCCTGTGGAGACCACAGAGAAAGACGTAGTTCCCCACCTCATCGCGACAGGAGGCCTCAAATCCTTTGAAAACTCCAGAGGTATGCGGAGATCAGTGCCTCCAAAGGAGACGATGCCTGACTCCTCGTGAAACTTGATAGGAGTCCCAGGATTCCTGTGGCACGTGGAAAGGGACCCTTGGTCTCCCGCCTCAGCTGGAGAGGCGTCCCAATTGCCTTGCCAAGCCTCGAGGAGAATCCCGAGTTGTGTCTCGCAACTAGGCAAGAGTCCTGACGTGGCTGAACAAACACGTGTGTGGAAGGGCCATCCCCGTCGTAACTCGAGAATATACCCCAGGTTCCCGCCGCAACTCGAGAAAAACCATGAGACTTCCCCCTCGCCGCGAGATGAGGCCCGATTCCCCTGCACTGCGTGCAGAGCAATTCCGTGTTCACACATGAAAGGAGCCTTGATTTCCTTCATGGCACTCCAGAGAAACCCCAAGAACACTGTTTCAAGGCTAGAGGGATCCTGAGGTCACTGTAGCAACACGAAAGAGCTCCGTGGACCAAGAATCAACACGAGATGAGAGGTTAGTCCCTGGCTTCGACTCCAGAGGAATACCACCTTACCACAAGCACCTCAAGAGGAGGCTTTTCTCAGCTCTATGTATGTGAGAGGGACCCTAAGTTTGCGGCCTCAAGTGGAATGGACACCGCGATGCCCTGACTCGAAATAAGGCCGGATATCCCTGCAGTGACTTGAATGCAGGCTCCTCTTGCATCTCCCAAGACGAAAGGATGTTTGAATCCCCTGTGGAGACCACAGAGAAACACCTAGTTCCCCACCTCATCGCGACCGGAGGCCTCACATCCTTTGAAAACTCCAGAGGTACGCGGAGATCAGTGCCTCCAAAGGAGACGATGCCTGACTCCTCGTGAAACTTGATAGGAGTCCCAGGATTCTTGTGGCACGTGGAAAGGGACCCTTGGTCTCCAGCCTCAGCTGGAGAGGCGTTCCAATTGCCCTGCCAAGCCTCGAGGAGAATCCCGAGTTGTGTATCGCAACTAGGCAGGAGTCCTGACGTGGCTGAACAAACACGTGGGTGGAAGGGCCATCCCCGTCGTAACTCGAGAATATACCCCAGGTTCCCGCCGCAACTCGAGAAAAACCATGAGACTTCCCCCTCGATGCGAGATGAGGCCCGATTCCCCTGTACTGCGTGCAGAGCAATTCCGTGTTGCACATCACACATGAAAGGAGCCTTGATTTCCTTGATGGCACTCCAGAGAAACCCCAAGAACACTGTTTCAAGGCTAGAGGGATCCTGAGGTCACTGTAGCAACACGAAAGAGCTCCGTGGACCAAGAATCAACACGAGATGAGAGGTTAGTCCCTGGCTTCGACTCCTGAGGAATACCACCTTACCACAAGCACCTCAAGAGGAGGCTTCTCTCAGCTCTAGGTATGTGAGAGGGACCCTGAGTTTGCGGCCTCAAGTGGAATGGACACTGCGATGCCCTGACTCGAAATAAGGCCGGATATCCCTGCAGTGACTTCAATGCAGGCTCCTCTTGCATCTCCCAGGACGAAAGGATGTCTGAATCCCCTGTGGAAAGCACAGAGAAAGACTTAGTTTCCCACCTCATCGCGACCGATAACCTTACATCCTTTGAAAACTCCAGAGGTACGCGGAGATCAGTGCCTCCAAAGGAGACGATGCCTGACTCCTCGTGAAACTTGATAGGAGTCCCAGGATTCCTGTGGCACTTGGAAAGGGACCCTTGGTCTCCCGCCTCTGCTGGAGAGGCGTCCCAATTGCCCTGCCAAGCCTCGAGGAGAATCCAGAGTTGTCCCTCGCAACTAGGCAGGAGTCCTGACGTCGCTGAAGAAACACGTGGGTGGAAGGGCCATCCCCGTCGTAACTCGAGAATATACCCCAGGTTCCCGCCGCAACTCGAGAAAAACCATGAGACTTCCCCCTCGCCGCGAGATGAGGCCCGATTCCCCTGCACTGCGTGCAGAGCAATTCCGTGTTGCACATCACACATGAAAGGAGCCTTGATTTCCTTGATGGCACTCCAGAGAAACCCCAAGAACACTGTTTCAAGGATAGAGGGATTCTGAGGTCACTGTAGCAACACGATAGAACTCTGTGGACCAAAAATCAACTCGAAAAAAGAGGTTTGTCCCTGTATTCGTCTCCAGAGGAATACCACCTTACCACAAGCACCTCAAGAGGAGGCTTCTCTCAGCTCTAGGTATGTGAGAGGGACCCTGAGTTTGCGGCCTCAAGTGG
The DNA here is from genome assembly GCF_910594005.1 of Cervus elaphus. Taxonomy (NCBI): domain Eukaryota; kingdom Metazoa; phylum Chordata; class Mammalia; order Artiodactyla; family Cervidae; genus Cervus; species Cervus elaphus. Next base: position 5,134,478 of record NC_057834.1, on the reverse strand, counting down.
AATGGACACCGCGATGCCCTGACTCGAAATAAGGCCGGATATCCCTGCAGTGACTTCAATGCAGGCTCGTCTTGCATCTCCCAGGACGAAAGGATGTCTGAATCCCCTGTGGAAAGCACAGAGAAAGACTTAGTTCCCCACCTCATCGCGACCGATAGCCTCACATCCGTTGAAAACTCCAGAGGTATGCGGAGATCAGTGCCTCCAAAGGAGACGATGCCTGACTCCTCGTGAAACTTGATAGGAGTCCCAGGATTCCTGTGGCACTTGGAAAGGGACACTTGGTCTCCCGCCTCAGCTGGAGAGGCGTCCCAATTGCCCTGCCAAGCCTCGAGGAGAATCCAGAATTGTCCCTCGCAACTAGGCACGAGTCCTGACGTCGCTGAAGAAACACGTGGGTGGAAGGGCCATCCCCTTCGTAACTCGAGAATATACCCCAGGTTCCCGCCGCAACTCGAGAAAAACCATGAGACTTCCCCCTCGCCGCGAGATGAGGCCCGATTCCCCTGCACTGCGTGCAGAGCAATTCCGTGTTGCACATCACACATGAAAGGAGCCTTGATTTCCTTGATGGCACTCCAGAGAAACCCCAAGAACACTGTTTCAAGGCTAGAGGGATCCTGAGGTCACTGTAGCAACACGAAAGAGCTCCGTGGGCCAAAAATCAACTCGAGATGAGAGGTTAGTCCCTGGCTTCGACTCCAGAGGAATACCACCTTACCACAAGCACCTCAAGAGGAGGCTTCTCTCAGCTCTAGGTATGTGAGAGGGACCCTGAGTTTGCGGCCTCAAGTGGAATGGACACCGCGATGCCCTGACTCGAAATAAGGCTGGATATCCCTGCAGTGACTTGAATGCAGGCTCGGCTTGCATCTCCCAAGATGAAAGGATGTCTGAATCCCCTGTGGAGACCACAGAGAAACACCTAGTTCCCCACCTCATCGCGACCGGAGGCCTCACATCCTTTGAAAACTCCAGAGGTACGCGGAGATCAGTGGCTCCAAAGGAGACGATGCCTGACTCCTCGTGAAACTTGATAGGAGTCCCAGGATACCTGTGGCACGTGGAAAGGGACCCTTGGTCTCCCGCTTCAGCTGGAGAGGCGTCCCAATTGCCTTGCCAAGCCTCGAGGAGAATCCCGAGTTGTGTCTCGCAACTAGGCAAGAGTCCTGACGTGGCTGAACAAACACGTGAGTGGAAGGGCCATCCCCGTCGTAACTCGAGAATATACCCCAGGTTCCCGCCGCAACTCGAGAAAAACCATGAGACTTCCCCCTCGCCGCGAGATGAGGCCCGATTCCCCTGCACTGCGTGCAGAGCAATTCTGTGTTGCACATCACACATGAAAGGAGCCTTGATTTCCTTCATGGCACTCCAGAGAAACCCCAAGAACACTGTTTCAAGGCTAGAGGGATCCTGAGGTCACTGTAGCAACATGAAAGAGCTCCGTGGACCAAAAATCAACTCGAGATGAGAGGTTAGTCCCTGGCTTCGACTCCAGAGGAATACCACCTTACCACAAGCACCTCAAGAGGAGGCTTCTCTCAGCTCTAGGTATGTGAGAGGGACCCTGAGTTTGCGGCCTCAAGTGGAATGGACACCACGATGCCCTGACTTGAAATAAGGCCGGATATCCCTGCAGTGACTGGAATGCAGGCTCGTCTTGCATCTCCCAAGACGAAAGGGTGTCTGAATCCCCTGTGGAGACCACAGAGAAAGACGTAGTTCCCCACCTCATCGAGACAGGAGGCCTCAAATCCTTTGAAAACTCCAGAGGTATGCGGAGATCAGTGCCTCCAAAGGAGACGATGCCTGACTCCTCGTGAAACTTGATAGGAGACCCAGGATTCCTGTGGCACGTGGAAAGGGACCCTTGGTCTCCCGTCTCAGCTGGAGAGGCGTCCCAATTGCCCTGCAAAGCCTCGAGGAGAATCCCGAGTTGTCCCTCACAACTAGGCAGGAGTCCTGACATGGCTGATCACACACGTGTGTGGAAGGGCCATCCCCGTCGTAACTCGAGAATATACCCCAGGTTCCCGCCGCAACTCGAGAAAAACCATGAGACTTCCCCCTCGCCGCGAGATGAGGCCCGATTCCCCTGAACTGCGTGCAGAGCAATTCCGTGTTGCACATCACACATGAAAGGAGCCTTGATTTCCTTGATGGCACTCCAGAGAAACCCCAAGAACACTGTTTCAAGGCTAGAGGGATTCTGAGGTCACTGTAGCAACACGAAAGAGCTCCGTGGACCAAGAATCAACACGAGATGAGAGGTTAGTCCCTGGCTTCGACTCCTGAGGAATACCACCTTACCACAAGCACCTCAAGAGGAGGCTTCTCTCAGCTCTAGGTATGTGAGAGGGACCCTGAGTTTGCGGCCTCAAGTGGAATGGACACCGCGACGCCCTGACGTGAAATAAGGCTGGATATCCCTGCAGTGACTTGAATGCAGGCTCGTCTTGCATCTCCCAAGATGAAAGGATGTCTGAATCCCCTGTGGAGACCACAGAGAAAGACCTAGTTCCCCACCTCATCGCGACCGGAGGCCTCACATCCTTTGAAAACTCCAGAGGTACGCGGAGATCAGTGCCTCCAAAGGATACGATGCCTGACTCCTCGTGAAACTTGATAGGAGTCCCAGGATTCCTGTGGCACGTGGAAAGGGACCCTTGGTCTCCCGCCTCAGCTGGAGAGGCGTCCCAATTGCCTTGCCAAGCCTCGAGGAGAATCCCGAGTTGTGTGTCGCAACTAGGCAAGAGTCCTGACGTGGCTGAACAAACACGTGTGTGGAAGGGCCATCCCCGTCGTAACTCGAGAATATACCCCAGGTTCCCGCCGCAACTCGAGAAAAACCATGAGACTTCCCCCTCGCCGCGAGATGAGGCCCGATTCCCCTGCACTGCGTGCAGAGCAATTCCGTGTTCACACATGAAAGGAGCCTTGATTTCCTTCATGGCACTCCAGAGAAACCCCAAGAACACTGTTTCAAGGCTAGAGGGATCCTGAGGTCACTGTAGCAACACGAAAGAGCTCCGTGGACCAAGAATCAACACGAGATGAGAGGTTAGTCCCTGGCTTCGACTCCAGAGGAATACCACCTTACCACAAGCACCTCAAGAGGAGGCTTCTCTCAGCTCTAGGTATGTGAGAGGGACCCTGAGTTTGCGGCCTCAAGTGGAATGGACACCGCGATGCCCAGACTCGAAATAAGGCCGGATATCCCTGCAGTGACTGGAATGCAGGCTCGTCTTGCATCTCCCAACACGAAAGGGTGTCTGAATCCCCTGTGGAGACCACAGAGAAAGACCTAGTTCCCCACCTCATCGCGACAGGAGGCCTCAAATCCTTTGAAAACTCCAGAGGTATGCGGAGATCAGTGCCTCCAAAGGAGACGATGCCTGACTCCTCTTGAATCTTGATAGGAGACCCAGGATTCCTGTGGCACGTGGAAAGGGACCCTTGGTCTCCCGTCTCAGCTGGAGAGGCGTCCCAATTGCCCTGCAAAGCCTCGAGGAGAATCCCGAGTTGTCCCTCACAACTAGGCAGGAGTCCTGACATGGCTGAACACACACGTGTCTGGAAGGGCCATCCCCGTCGTAACTCGAGAATATACCCCAGGTTCCCGCGGCAACTCGAGAAAAACCATGAGACTTCCCCCTCGCCCCGAGATGAGGCCAGATTCCCCTGCACTGCGTGCAGAGCAATTCCGTGTTGCACATCACACATGAAAGGAGCCTTGATTTCCTTGATGGCACTCCAGAGAAACCCCAAGAACACTGTTTCAAGGCTAGAGGGATCCTGAGGTCACTGTAGCAACACGAAAGAGCTCCGTGAACCAAGAATCAACACGAGATGAGAGGTTAGTCCCTGGCTTCGACTCCTGAGGAATACCACCTTACCACAAGCACCTCAAGAGGAGGCTTCTCTCAGCTCTAGGTATGTGAGAGGGACCCTGAGTTTGCGGCCTCAAGTGGAATGGACACCGCGATGCCCTGACTCGAAATAAGGCCGGATATCCCTGCAGTGACTGGAATGCAGGCTCGTCTTGCATCTCCCAAGACGAAAGGGTGTCTGAATCCCCTGTGGAGACCACAGAGAAAGACCTAGTTCCCCACTTCATCGCGACAGGAGGCCTCACATCCTTTGAAAATTCCAGAGGTATGCGGAGATCAGTGCCTCCAAAGGAGACGATGCCTGACTCCTCGTGAAACTTGATAGGAGTCCCAGGATTCCTGTGGCACGTGGAAAGGGACCCTTGGTCTCCCGTCTCAGCTGGAGAGGCGTTCCAATTGCCCTGCCAAGCCTCGAGGAGAATCCCGAGTTGTCCCTCGCAACTAGGCAGGAGTCCTGACGTGGCTGAACAAACACGTGGGTGGAAGGGCAATCCCCGTCGTAACTCGAGAATATACCCCAGGTTCCCGCCGCAACTCGAGAAAAACCATGAGACTTCCCCCTCGATGCGAGATGAGGCCCGATTTCCCGGCACTGCGTGCAGAGCAATTCCGTGTTGCACATCACACATGAAAGGAGCCTTGATTTCCTTGATGGCACCCCAGAGAAACCCCAAGAACACTGTTTCAAGGCTAGAGGGATCCTGAGGTCACTGTAGCAACACGAAAGAGCTCCGTGGACCAAGAATCAACACGAGATGAGAGGTTAGTCCCTGGCTTCGACTCCTGAGGAATACCACCTTACCACAAGCACCTCAAGAGGAGGCTTCTCTCAGCTCTAGGTATGTGAGAGGGACCCTGAGTTTGCGGCCTCAAGTGGAATGGACACCGCGATGCCCTGACTCGAAATAAGGCCGGATATCCCTGCAGTGACTTCAATGCAGGCTCCTCTTGCATCTCCCAGGACGAAAGGATGTCTGAATCCCCTGTGGAAAGCACAGAGAAAGACTGAGTTTCCCACCTCATCCCGACCGATAACCTTACATCCTTTGAAAACTCCAGAGGTACGTGGAGATCAGTGCCTCCAAAGGAGACGATGCCTGACTCCTCGTGAAACTTGATAGGAGTCCCAGGATTCCTGTGGCACTTGGAAAGGGACCCTTGGTCTCCCGCCTCTGCTGGAGAGGCGTCCCAATTGCCCTGCCAAGCCTCGAGGAGAATCCAGAGTTGTCCCTCGCAACTAGGCAGGAGTCCTGACGTCGCTGAAGAAACACGTGGGTGGAAGGGCCATCCCCGTCGTAACTCGAGAATATACCCCAGGTTCCCGCCGCAACTCGAGAAAAACCATGAGACTTCCCCCTCGCCGCGAGATGAGGCCCGATTCCCCTGAACTGCGTGCAGAGCAATTCCGTGTTGCACATCACACATGAAAGGAGCCTTGATTTCCTTGATGGCACTCCAGAGAAACCCCAAGAACACTGTTTCAAGGATAGAGGGATCCTGAGGTCACTGTAGCAACACGAAAGAACTCTGTGGACCAAAAATCAACTCAAAAAGAGAGGTTAGTCCCTGGATTCGTCTCCAGAGGAATACCACCTTACCACAAGCACCTCAAGAGGAGGCTTCTCTCAGCTCTAGGTATGTGAGAGGGACCCTGAGTTTGCGGCCTCAAGTGGAATGGACACCGCGATGCCCTGACGCGAAATAAGGCCGGATATCCCTGCAGTGACTTCAATGCAGGCTCGTCTTGCATCTCCCAGGACGAAAGGATGTCTGAATCCCCTGTGGAAAGCACAGAGAAAGACATAGTTCCCCACCTCATCGCGACAGGAGGCCTCAAATCCTTTGAAAACTCCAGAGGTACGCGGAGATCAGTGCCTCCAAAGGAGACGATGCCTGACTCCTCGTGAAACTTGATAGGAGACCCAGGATTCCTGTGGCACGTGGAAAGGGACCCTTGGTCTCCCGCCTCAGCTGGAGAGGCGTCCCAATTGCCTTGCCAAGCCTCGAGGAGAATCCCGAGTTGTGTCTCGCAACTAGGCAAGAGTCCTGACGTGGCTGAACAAACACGTGTGTGGAAGGGCCATCCCCGTCGTAACTCGAGAATATACCCCAGGTTCCCGCCGCAACTCGAGAAAAACCATGAGACTTCCCCCTCGCCGCGAGATGAGGCCCGATTCCCCTGCACTGCGTGCAGAGCAATTCCGTGTTGCACATCACACATGAAAGGAGCCTTGATTTCCTTCATGGCACTCCAGAGAAACCCCAAGAACACTGTTTCAAGGCTAGAGGGATCCTGAGGTCACTGTAGCAACACGAAAGAGCTCCGTGGACCAAAAATCAACTCAAGATGAGAGGTTAGTCCCTGGCTTCGACTCCAGAGGAATACCACCTTACCACAAGCACCTCAAGAGGAGGCTTCTCTCAGCTCTAGGTATGTGAGAGGGACCCTGAGTTTGCGGCCTCAAGTGGAATGGACACCGCGATGCCCTGACTCGAAATAAGGCCGGATATCCCTGCAGTGACTGGAATGCAGGCTCGTCTTGCATCTCCCAAGACGAAAGGGTGTCTGAATCCCCTGTGGAGACCACAGAGAAAGACATAGTTCCCCACCTCATCGCGACAGGAGGCCTCAAATCCTTTGAAAACTCCAGAGGTATGCGGAGATCAGTGCCTCCAAAGGAGACGATGCCTGACTCCTCGTGAAACTTGATAGGAGACCCAGGATTCCTGTGGCACGTGGAAAGGGACCCTTGGTCTCCCGCCTCAGCTGGAGAGGCGTCCCAATTGCCTTGCCAAGCCTCGAGGAGAATCCCGAGTTGTGTCTCGCAACTAGGCAAGAGTCCTGACGTGGCTGAACAAACACGTGTGTGGAAGGGCCATCCCCGTCGTAACTCGAGAATATACCCCAGGTTCCCGCCGCAACTCGAGAAAAACCATGAGACTTCCCCCTCGCCGCGAGATGAGGCCCGATTCCCCTGCACTGCGTGCAGAGCAATTCCGTGTTGCACATCACACATGAAAGGAGCCTTGATTTCCTTCATGGCACTCCAGAGAAACCCCAAGAACACTGTTTCAAGGCTAGAGGGATCCTGAGGTCACTGTAGCAACACGAAAGAGCTCCGTGGACCAAAAATCAACTCGAGATGAGAGGTTAGTCCCTGGCTTCGACTCCAGAGGAATACCACCTTACCACAAGCACCTCAAGAGGAGGCTTCTCTCAGCTCTAGGTATGTGAGAGGGACCCTGAGTTTGGGGCCTCAAGTGGAATGGACACCGCGATGCCCTGACTCGAAATAAGGCCGGATATCCCTGCAGTGACTGGAATGCAGGCTCGTCTTGCATCTCCCAAGACGAAAGGGTGTCTGAATCCCCTGTGGAGACCACAGAGAAAGACCTAGTTCCCCACCTCATCGCGACAAGAGGCCTCAAATCCTTTGAAAACTCCAGAGGTATGCGGAGATCAGTGCCTCCAGAGGAGACGATGCCTGACTCCTCCTGAAACTTGATAGGAGACCCAGGATTCCTGTGGCACGTGGAAAGGGACCCTTGGTCTCCCGTCTCAGCTGGAGAGGCGTCCCAATTGCCCTGCAAAGCCTCGAGGAGAATCCCGAGTTGTCCCTCACAACTAGGCAGGAGTCCTAACATGGCTGGTCACACACGTGTGTGGAAGGGCCATCCCCGTCGTAACTCGAGAATATACCCCAGGTTCCCGCCGCAACTCGAGAAAAACCATGAGACTTCCCCCTCGCCGCGAGATGAGGCCCGATTCCCCTGAACTGCGTGCAGAGCAATTCCGTGTTGCACATCACACATGAAAGGAGCCTTGATTTCCTTGATGGCACTCCAGAGAAACCCCAAGAACACTGTTTCAAGGCTAGAGGGATCCTGAGGTCACTGTAGCAACACGAAAGAGCTCCGTGGACCAAGAATCAACACGAGATGAGAGGTTAGTCCCTGGCTTCGACTCCTGAGGAATACCACCTTACCACAAGCACCTCAAGAGGAGGCTTCTCTCAGCTCTAGGTATGTGAGAGGGACCCTGAGTTTGCGGCCTCAAGTGGAATGGACACCGCGATGCCCTGACGCGAAATAAGGCTGGATATTCCTGCAGTGACTTCAATGCAGGCTCGTCTTGCATCTCCCAAGATGAAAGGATGTCTGAATCCCCTGTGGAGACCACAGAGAAAGACCTAGTTCCCCACCTCATCGCGACCGGAGGCCTCACATCCTTTGAAAACTCCAGAGGTACGCGGAGATCAGTGCCTCCAAAGGAGACGATGCCTGACTCCTCGTGAAACTTGATAGGAGTCCCAGGATTCCTGTGGCACGTGGAAAGGGACCCTTGGTCTCCCGCCTCAGCTGGAGAGGCGTCCCAATTGCCTTGCCAAGCCTCGAGGAGAATCCCGAGTTGTGTGTCGCAACTAGGCAAGAGTCCTGACGTGGCTGAACAAACACGTGTGTGGAAGGGCCATCCCCGTCGTAACTCGAGAATATACCCCAGGTTCCCGCCGCAACTCGAGAAAAACCATGAGACTTCCCCCTCGCCGCCAGATGAGGCCCGATTCCCCTGCACTGCGTGCAGAGCAATTCCGTGTTCACACATGAAAGGAGCCTTGATTTCCTTCATGGCACTCCAGAGAAACCCCAAGAACACTGTTTCAAGGCTAGAGGGATCCTGAGGTCACTGTAGCAACACGAAAGAGCTCCGTGGACCAAGAATCAACACGAGATGAGAGGTTAGTCCCTGGCTTCGACTCCAGAGGAATACCACCTTACCACAAGCACCTCAAGAGGAGGCTTCTCTCAGCTCTAGGTATGTGAGAGGGACCCTGAGTTTGCGGCCTCAAGTGGAATGGACACCGCGATGCCCTGACTCGAAATAAGGCCGGATATCCCTGCAGTGACTGGAATGCAGGCTCGTCTTGCATCTCCCAAGACGAAAGGGTGTCTGAATCCCCTGTGGAGACCACAGAGAAAGACCTAGTTCCCCACCTCATCGCGACAGGAGGCCTCAAATCCTTTGAAAACTCCAGAGGTATGCGGAGATCAGTGCCTCCAAAGGAGACGATGCCTGACTCCTCTTGAATCTTGATAGGAGACCCAGGATTCCTGTGGCACGTGGAAAGGGACCCTTGGTCTCACGTCTCAGCTGGAGAGGCGTCCCAATTGCCCTGCAAAGCCTCGAGGAGAATCCCGAGTTGTCCCTCGCAACTAGGCAGGAGTCCTGACATGGCTGAACACACACGTGTGTGGAAGGGCCATCCCCGTCGTAACTCGAGAATATACCCCAGGTTCCCGCCGCAACTCGAGAAAAACCATGAGACTTCCCCCTCGCCGCGAGATGAAGCCCGATTCCCCTGCACTGCGTGCAGAGCAATTCCGTGTTGCACATCACACATGAAAGGAGCCTTGATTTCCTTGATGGCACTCCAGAGAAACCCCAAGAACACTGTTTCAAGGCTAGAGGGATCCTGAGGTCACTGTAGCAACACGAAATAGCTCCGTGGACCAAGAATCAACACGAGATGAGAGGTTAGTCCCTGGCTTCGACTCCTGAGGAATACCACCTTACCACAAGCACCTCAAGAGGAGGCTTCTCTCAGCTCTAGGTATGTGAGAGGGATCCTGAGTTTGCGGCCTCAAGTGGAATGGACACCGCGATGCCCTGACTCGAAATAAGGCCGGATATCCCTCCAGTGACTTGAATGCAGGCTCGTCTTGCATCTCCCAAGAAGAAAGGATGTTTGAATCCCCTGTGGAGACCACAGAGAAACACCTAGTTCCCCACCTCATCGCGACCGGAGGCCTCACATCCTTTGAAAACTCCAGAGGTACGCGGAGATCAGTGCCTCCAAAGGAGACGATGCCTGACTCCTCGTGAAACTTGATAGGAGTCCCAGGATTCTTGTGGCACGTGGAAAGGGACCCTTGGTCTCCCGCCTCAGCTGGAGAGGCGTTCCAATTGCCCTGCCAAGCCTCGAGGAGAATCCCGAGTTGCCCCTCGCAACTAGGCAGGAGTCCTGACGTGGCTGAACAAACACGTGGGTGGAAGGGCCATCCCCGTTGTAACTCGAGAATATACCCCAGGTTCCCGCCGCAACTCGAGAAAAACCATGAGACTTCCCCCTCGATGCGAGATGAGGCCCGATTCCCCTGTACTGCGTGCAGAGCAATTCCGTCTTGCACATCACACATGAAAGGAGCCTTGATTTCCTTGATGGCACTCCAGAGAAACCCCAAGAACACTGTTTCAAGGATAGAGGGATCCTGAGGTCACTGTAGCAACACGAAAGAACTCTGTGGACCAAAAATCAACTCAAAAAGAGAGGTTAGTCCCTGGATTCGTCTCCAGAGGAATACCACCTTACCACAAGCACCTCAAGAGGAGGCTTCTCTCAGCTCTAGGTATGTGAGAGGGACCCTGAGTTTGCGGCCTCAAGTGGAATGGACACCGCGATGCCCTGACGCGAAATAAGGCCGGATATCCCTGCAGTGACTTCAATGCAGGCTCGTCTTGCATCTCCCAGGACGAAAGGATGTCTGAATCCCCTGTGGAAAGCACAGAGAAAGACATAGTTCCCCACCTCATCGCGACAGGAGGCCTCAAATCCTTTGAAAACTCCAGAGGTACGCGGAGATCAGTGCCTCCAAAGGAGACGATGCCTGACTCCTCGTGAAACTTGATAGGAGACCCAGGATTCCTGTGGCACGTGGAAAGGGACCCTTGGTCTCCCGCCTCAGCTGGAGAGGCGTCCCAATTGCCTTGCCAAGCCTCGAGGAGAATCCCGAGTTGTGTCTCGCAACTAGGCAAGAGTCCTGACGTGGCTGAACAAACACGTGTGTGGAAGGGCCATCCCCGTCGTAACTCGAGAATATACCCCAGGTTCCCGCCGCAACTCGAGAAAAACCATGAGACTTCCCCCTCGCCGCGAGATGAGGCCCGATTCCCCTGCACTGCGTGCAGAGCAATTCCGTGTTGCACATCACACATGAAAGGAGCCTTGATTTCCTTCATGGCACTCCAGAGAAACCCCAAGAACACTGTTTCAAGGCTAGAGGGATCCTGAGGTCACTGTAGCAACACGAAAGAGCTCCGTGGACCAAAAATCAACTCGAGATGAGAGGTTAGTCCCTGGCTTCGACTCCAGAGGAATACCACCTTACCACAAGCACCTCAAGAGGAGGCTTCTCTCAGCTCTAGGTATGTGAGAGGGACCCTGAGTTTGCGGCCTCAAGTGGAATGGACACCGCGATGCCCTGACTCGAAATAAGGCCGGATATCCCTGCAGTGACTGGAATGCAGGCTCGTCTTGCATCTCCCAAGACGAAAGGGTGTCTGAATCCCCTGTGGAGACCACAGAGAAAGACATAGTTCCCCACCTCATCGCGACAGGAGGCCTCAAATCCTTTGAAAACTCCAGAGGTATGCGGAGATCAGTGCCTCCAAAGGAGACGATGCCTGACTCCTCGTGAAACTTGATAGGAGACCCAGGATTCCTGTGGCACGTGGAAAGGGACCCTTGGTCTCCCGCCTCAGCTGGAGAGGCGTCCCAATTGCCTTGCCAAGCCTCGAGGAGAATCCCGAGTTGTCCCTCGCAACTAGGCAGGAGTCCTGACGTGGCTGAACAAACACGTGGGTGGAAGGGCCATCCCCGTCGTAACTCGAGAATATACCCCAGGTTCCTGCCGCAACTCGAGAAAAACCATGAGACTTCCCCCTCGCCGCGAGATGAGGCCCGATTCCCCTGCACTGCGTGCAGAGCAATTCCGTGTTGCACATCACACATGAAAGGAGCCTTGATTTCCTTCATGGCACTCCAGAGAAACCCCAAGAACACTGTTTCAAGGCTAGAGGGATCCTGAGGTCACTGTAGCAACACGAAAGAGCTCCGTGGACCAAAAATCAACTCGAGATGAGAGGTTAGTCCCTGGCTTCGACTCCAGAGGAATACCACCTTACCACAAGCACCTCAAGAGGAGGCTTCTCTCAGCTCTAGGTATGTGAGAGGGACCCTGAGTTTGCGGCCTCAAGTGGAATGGACACCGCGATGCCCTGACTCGAAATAAGGCCGGATATCCCTGCAGTGACTGGAATGCAGGCTCGTCTTGCATCTCCCAAGACGAAAGGGTGTCTGAATCCCCTGTGGAGACCACAGAGAAAGACCTAGTTCCCCACCTCATCGCGACAAGAGGCCTCAAATCCTTTGAAAACTCCAGAGGTATGCGGAGATCAGTGCCTCCAGAGGAGACGATGCCTGACTCCTCCTGAAACTTGATAGGAGACCCAGGATTCCTGTGGCACGTGGAAAGGGACCCTTGGTCTCCCGTCTCAGCTGGAGAGGCGTCCCAATTGCCCTGCAAAGCCTCGAGGAGAATCCCGAGTTGTCCCTCACAACTAGGCAGGAGTCCTAACATGGCTGATCACACACGTGTGTGGAAGGGCCATCCCCGTCGTAACTCGAGAATATACCCCAGGTTCCCGCCGCAACTCGAGAAAAACCATGAGACTTCCCCCTCGCCGCGAGATGAGGCCCGATTCCCCTGAACTGCGTGCAGAGCAATTCCGTGTTGCACATCACACATGAAAGGAGCCTTGATTTCCTTGATGGCACTCCAGAGAAACCCCAAGAACACTGTTTCAAGGCTAGAGGGATCCTGAGGTCACTGTAGCAACACGAAAGAGCTCCGTGGACCAAGAATCAACACGAGATGAGAGGTTAGTCCCTGGCTTCGACTCCTGAGGAATACCACCTTACCACAAGCACCTCAAGAGGAGGCTTCTCTCAGCTCTAGGTATGTGAGAGGGACCCTGAGTTTGCGGCCTCAAGTGGAATGGACACCGCGATGCCCTGACGCGAAATAAGGCTGGATATCCCTGCAGTGACTTCAATGCAGGCTCGTCTTGCATCTCCCAAGATGAAAGGATGTCTGAATCCCCTGTGGAGACCACAGAGAAAGACCTAGTTCCCCACCTCATCGCGACCGGAGGCCTCACATCCTTTGAAAACTCCAGAGGTACTCGGAGATCAGTGCCTCCAAAGGAGACGATGCCTGACTCCTCGTGAAACTTGATAGGAGTCCCAGGATTCCTGTGGCACGTGGAAAGGGACCCTTGGTCTCCCGCCTCAGCTGGAGAGGCGTCCCAATTGCCTTGCCAAGCCTCGAGGAGAATCCCGAGTTGTGTCTCGCAACTAGGCAAGAGTCCTGACGTGGCTGAACAAACACGTGTGTGGAAGGGCCATCCCCGTCGTAACTCGAGAATATACCCCAGGTTCCCGCCGCAACTCGAGAAAAACCATGAGACTTCCCCCTCGCCGCCAGATGAGGCCCGATTCCCCTGCACTGCGTGCAGAGCAATTCCGTGTTCACACATGAAAGGAGCCTTGATTTCCTTGATGGCACTCCAGAGAAACCCCAAGAACACTGTTTCAAGGCTAGAGGGATCCTGAGGTCACTGTAGCAACACGAAAGAGCTCCGTGGACCAAGAATCAACACAAGATGAGAGGTTAGTCCCTGGCTTCGACTCCAGAGGAATACCACCTTACCACAAGCACCTCAAGAGGAGGCTTCTCTCAGCTCTAGGTATGTGAGAGGGACCCTGAGTTTGCGGCCTCAAGTGGAATGGACACCGCGATGCCCTGACTCGAAATAAGGCCGGATATCCCTGCAGTGACTGGAATGCAGGCTCGTCTTGCATCTCCCAAGACGAAAGGGTGTCTGAATCCCCTGTGGAGACCACAGAGAAAGACCTAGTTCCCCACCTCATCGCGACAGGAGGCCTCAAATCCTTTGAAAACTCCAGAGGTATGCGGAGATCAGTGCCTCCAAAGGAGACGATGCCTGACTCCTCTTGAATCTTGATAGGAGACCCATTATTCCTGTGGCACGTGGAAAGGGACCCTTGGTCTCACGTCTCAGCTGGAGAGGCGTCCCAATTGCCCTGCAAAGCCTCGAGGAGAATCCCGAGTTGTCCCTCGCAACTAGGCAGGAGTCCTGACATGGCTGAACACACACGTGTGTGGAAGGGCCATCCCCGTCGTAACTCGAGAATATACCCCAGGTTCCCGCCGCAACTCGAGAAAAACCATGAGACTTCCCCCTCGCCGCGAGATGAAGCCCGATTCCCCTGCACTGCGTGCAGAGCAATTCCGTGTTGCACATCACACATGAAAGGATCCTTGATTTCCTTGATGGCACTCCAGAGAAACCCCAAGAACACTGTTTCAAGGCTAGAGGGATCCTGAGGTCACTGTAGCAACACGAAAGAGCTCCGTGGACCAAGAATCAACACGAGATGAGAGGTTAGTCCCTGGCTTCGACTCCTGAGGAATACCACCTTACCACAAGCACCTCAAGAGGAGGCTTCTCTCAGCTCTAGGTATGTGAGAGGGATCCTGAGTTTGCGGCCTCAAGTGGAATGGACACCGCGATGCCCTGACTCGAAATAAGGCCGGATATCCCTCCAGTGACTTGAATGCAGGCTCGTCTTGCATCTCCCAAGAAGAAAGGATGTTTGAATCCCCTGTGGAGACCACAGAGAAACACCTAGTTCCCCACCTCATCGCGACCGGAGGCCTCACATCCTTTGAAAACTCCAGAGGTACGCGGAGATCAGTGCCTCCAAAGGAGACGATGCCTGACTCCTCGTGAAACTTGATAGGAGTCCCAGGATTCTTGTGGCACGTGGAAAGGGACCCTTGGTCTCCCGCCTCAGCTGGAGAGGCGTTCCAATTGCCCTGCCAAGCCTCGAGGAGAATCCCGAGTTGCCCCTCGCAACTAGGCAGGAGTCCTGACGTGGCTGAACAAACACGTGGGTGGAAGGGCCATCCCCGTTGTAACTCGAGAATATACCCCAGGTTCCCGCCACAACTCGAGAAAAACCATGAGACTTCCCCCTCGATGCGAGATGAGGCCCGATTCCCCTGTACTGCGTGCAGAGCAATTCCGTCTTGCACATCACACATGAAAGGAGCCTTGATTTCCTTGATGGCACTCCAGAGAAACCCCAAGAACACTGTTTCAAGGATAGAGGGATCCTGAGGTCACTGTAGCAACACGAAAGAACTCTGTGGACCAAAAATCAACTCAAAAAGAGAGGTTAGTCCCTGGATTCGTCTCCAGAGGAATACCACCTTACCACAAGCACCTCAAGAGGAGGCTTCTCTCAGCTGTAGGTATGTGAGAGGGACCCTGAGTTTGCGGCCTCAAGTGGAATGGACACCGCGATGCCCTGACGCGAAATAAGGCCGGATATCCCTGCAGTGACTTCAATGCAGGCTCGTCTTGCATCTCCCAGGACGAAAGGATGTCTGAATCCCCTGTGGAAAGCACAGAGAAAGACTTAGTTCCCCACCTCATCGCGACCGATAGCCTCACATCCTTTGAAAACTCCAGAGGTATGCGGAGATCAGTGCCTCCAAAGGAGACGATGCTTGACTCCTCGTGAAACTTGATAGGAGTCCCAGGATTCCTGTGGCACTTGGAAAGGGACACTTGGTCTCCCGCCTCAGCTGGAGAGGCGTCCCAATTGCCCTGCCAAGCCTCGAGGAGAATCCAGAGTTGTCCCTCGCAACTAGGCAGGAGTCCTGACGTCGCTGAAGAAACACGTGGGTGGAAGGGCCATCCCCGTCGTAACTCGAGAATATACCCCAGGTTCCCGCCGCAACTCGAGAAAAACCATGAGACTTCCCCCTCGCCGCGAGATAAGGCCCGATTCCCCTGCACTGCGTGCAGAGCAATTCCGTGTTGCACATCACACATGAAAGGAGCCTTGATTTCCTTGATGGAACTCCAGAGAAACCCCAAGAACACTGTTTCAAGGCTAGAGGGATCCTGAGGTCACTGTAGCAACACGAAAGAGCTCCGTGGGCCAAAAATCAACTCGAGATGAGAGGTTAGTCCCTGGCTTCGACTCCAGAGGAATACCACCTTACCACAAGCACCTCAAAAGGAGGCTTCTCTCAGCTCTAGGTATGTGAGAGGGACCCTGAGTTTGCGGCCTCAAGTGGAATGGACACCGCGATGCCCTGACGCGAAATAAGGCTGGATATCCCTGCAGTGACTTGAATGCAGGCTCGTCTTGCATCTCCCAAGATGAAAGGATGTCTGAATCCCCTGTGAAGACCACAGAGAAAGACCTAGTTCCCCACCTCATCGCGACCGGAGGCCTCACATCCTTTGAAAACTCCAGAGGTACGCGGAGATCAGTGCCTCCAAAGGAGACGATGCCTGACTCCTCGTGAAACTTAATTGGAGTCCCAGGATTCCTGTGGCACGTGGAAAGGGACCCTTGGTCTCCCGCCTCAGCTGGAGAGGCGTCCCAATTGCCTTGCCAAGCCTCGAGGAGAATCCCGAGTTGTGTCTCGCAACTAGGGAAGAGTCCTGACGTGGCTGAACAAACACGTGTGTGGAAGGGCCATCCCCGTCGTAACTCGAGAATATACCCCAGGTTCCCGCCGCAACTCGAGAAAAACCATGAGACTTCCCCCTCGCCGCGAGATGAGGCCCGATTCCTCTGCACTGCGTGCAGAGCAATTCCGTGTTGCACATCACACATGAAAGGAGCCTTGATTTCCTTCATGGCACTCCAGAGAAACCCCAAGAACACTGTTTCAAGGCTAGAGGGATCCTGAGGTCACTGTAGCAACACGAAAGAGCTCCGTGGACCAAAAATCAAGTCGAGATGAGAGGTTAGTCCCTGGCTTCGACTCCAGAGGAATACCACCTTACCACAAGCACCTCAAGAGGAGGCTTCTCTCAGCTCTAGGTATGTGAGAGGGACCCTGAGTTTGCGGCCTCAAGTGGAATGGACACCGCGATGCCCTGACTCGAAATAAGGCTGGATATCCCTGCAGTGACGGGAATGCAGGCTCGTCTTGCATCTCCCAAGACGAAAGGGTGTCTGAATCCCCTGTGGAGACCACAGAGAAAGACATAGTTCCCCACCTCATCGCGACAGGAGGCCTCAAATCCTTTGAAAACTCCAGAGGTATGCGGAGATCAGTGCCTCCAAAGGAGACGATGCCTGACTCCTCGTGAAACTTGATAGGAGACCCAGGATTCCTGTGGCACGTGGAAAGGGACCCTTGGTCTCCCGCCTCAGCTGGAGAGGCGTCCCAATTGCCTTGCCAAGCCTCGAGGAGAATCCCGAGTTGTGTCTCGCAACTAGGCAAGAGTCCTGACGTGGCTGAACAAACACGTGTGTGGAAGGGCCATCCCCGTCGTAACTCGAGAATATAGCCCAGGTTCCCGCCGCAACTCGAGAAAAACCATGAGACTTCCCCCTCGCCGCGAGATGAGGCCCGATTCCCCTGCACTGCGTGCAGAGCAATTCCGTGTTGCACATCACACATGAAAGGAGCCTTGATTTCCTTCATGGCACTCCAGAGAAACCCCAAGAACACTGTTTCAAGGCTAGAGGGATCCTGAGGTCACTGTAGCAACACGAAAGAGCTCCGTGGACCAAAAATCAACTCGAGATGAGAGGTTAGTCCCTGGCTTCGACTCCAGAGGAATACCACCTTACCACAAGCACCTCAAGAGGAGGCTTCTCTCAGCTCTAGGTATGTGAGAGGGACCCTGAGTTTGCGGCCTCAAGTGGAATGGACACCGCGATGCCCTGACTCGAAATAAGGCCGGATATCCCTGCAGTGACTGGAATGCAGGCTCGTCTTGCATCTCCCAAGACGAAAGGGTGTCTGAATCCCCTGTGGAGACCACAGAGAAAGACATAGTTCCCCACCTCATCGCGACAGGAGGCCTCAAATCCTTTGAAAACTCCAGAGGTATGCGGAGATCAGTGCCTCCAAATGAGACGATGCCTGACTCCTCGTGAAACTTGATAGGAGACCCAGGATTCCTGTGGCACGTGGAAAGGGACCCTTGGTCTCCCGCCTCAGCTGGAGAGGCGTCCCAATTGCCTTGCCAAGCCTCGAGGAGAATCCCGAGTTGTGTCTCGCAACTAGGCAAGAGTCCTGACGTGGCTGAACAAACACGTGTGTGGAAGGGCCATCCCCGTCGTAACTCGAGAATATACCCCAGGTTCCCGCCGCAACTCGAGAAAAACCATGAGACTTCCCCCTCGCCGCGAGATGAGGCCCAATTCCCCTGCACTGCGTGCAGAGCAATTCCGTGTTGCACATCACACATGAAAGGAGCCTTGATTTCCTTGATGGCACTCCAGAGAAACCCCAAGAACACTGTTTCAAGGCTTGAGGGATCCTGAGGTCACTGTAGCAACACGAAAGAGCACCGTGGACCAAGAATCAACACGAGATGAGAGGTTAGTCCCTGGCTTCGACTCCTGAGGAATACCACCTTACCACAAGCACCTCAAGAGGAGGCTTCTCTCAGCTCTAGGTATGTGAGAGGGATCCTGAGTTTGCGACCTCAAGTGGAATGGACACCGCGATGCCCTGAGTCGAAATAAGGCCGGATATCCATGCAGTGACTTGAATGCAGGCTCGTCTTGCATCTCCCAAGAAGAAAGGATGTTTGAATCCCCTCTGGAGACCACAGAGAAACACCTAGTTCCCCACCTCATCGCGACCGGAGGCCTCACATCCTTTGAAAACTCCAGAGGTACGCGGAGATCAGTGCCTCCAAAGGAGACGATGCCTGACTCCTCGTGAAACTTGATAGGAGTCCCAGGATTCTTGTGGCACGTGGAAAGGGACCCTTGGTCTCCCGCCTCAGCTGGAGAGGCGTTCCAATTGCCCTGCCAAGCCTCGAGGAGAATCCCGAGTTGTCCCTCGCAACTAGGCAGGAGTCCTGACGTCGCTGAAGAAACACGTGGGTGGAAGGGCCATCCCCGTTGTAACTTGAGAATATACCCCAGGTTCCCGCCGCAACTCGAGAAAAACCATGAGACTTCCCCCTCGATGCGAGATGAGGCCCGATTCCCCTGTACTGCGTGCAGAGCAATTCCATCTTGCACATCACACATGAAAGGAGCCTTGATTTCCTTAATGGCACTCCAGAGAAACCCCAGGAACACTGTTTCAAGGATAGAGGGATCCTGAGGTCACTGTAGCAACACGAAAGAACTCTGTGGACCAAAAATCAACTCGAAAAGAGAGGTTAGTCCCTGGATTCGTCTCCAGAGGAATACCACCTTACCACAAGCACCTCAAGAGGAGGCTTCTCTCAGCTCTAGGTATGTGAGAGGGACCCTGAGTTTGCGGCCTCAAGTGGAATGGACACCGCGATGCCCTGACTCGAAATAAGGCCGGATATCCCTGCAGTGACTTCAATGCAGGCTCGTCTTGCATCTCCCAGGACGAAAGGATGTCTGAATCCCCTGTGGAAAGCACAGAGAAAGACTTAGTTCCCCACCTCATCGCGACCGATAGCCTCACATCCTTTGAAAACTCCAGAGGTATGCGGAGATCAGTGCCTCCAAAGGAGACGATGCTTGACTCCTCGTGAAACTTGATAGGAGTCCCAGGATTCCTGTGGCACTTGGAAAGGGACACTTGGTCTCCCGCCTCAGCTGGAGAGGCGTCCCAATTGCCCTGCCAAGCCTCGAGGAGAATCCAGAGTTGTCCCTCGCAACTAGGCAGGAGTCCTGACGTCGCTGAAGAAACACGTGGGTGGAAGGGCCATCCCCGTCGTAACTCGAGAATATACCCCAGGTTCCCGCCGCAACTCGAGAAAAACCATGAGACTTCCCCCTCGCCGCGAGATGAGGCCCGATTCCCCTGCACTGCGTGCAGAGCAATTCCGTGTTGCACATCACACATGAAAGGAGCCTTGATTTCCTTGATGGAACTCCAGAGAAACCCCAAGAACACTGTTTCAAGGCTAGAGGGATCCTGAGGTCACTGTAGCAACACGAAAGAGCTCCGTGGGCCAAAAATCAACTCGAGATGAGAGGTTAGTCCCTGGCTTCGACTCCAGAGGAATACCACCTTACCACAAGCACCTCAAGAGGAGGCTTCTCTCAGCTCTAGGTATGTGAGAGGGACCCTGAGTTTGCGGCCTCAAGTGGAATGGACACCGCGATGCCCTGACGCGAAATAAGGCTGGATATCCCTGCAGTGACTTGAATGCAGGCTCGTCTTGCATCTCCCAAGATGAAAGGATGTCTGAATCCCCTGTGGAGACCACAGAGAAAGATCTAGTTCCCCACCTCATCGCGACCGGAGGCCTCACATCCTTTGAAAACTCCAGAGGTACGCGGAGATCAGTGCCTCCAAAGGAGACGATGCCTGACTCCTCGTGAAACTTGATAGGAGTCCCAGGATACCTGTGGCACGTGGAAAGGGACCCTTGGTCTCCCGCCTCAGCTGGAGAGGCGTCCCAATTGCCTTGCCAAGCCTCGAGGAGAATCCCGAGTTGTGTCTCGCAACTAGGCAAGAGTCCTGACGTGGCTGAACAAACACGTGTGTGGAAGGGCCATCCCCGTCGTAACTCGAGAATATACCCCAGGTTCCCGCCGCAACTCGAGAAAAACTATGAGACTTCCCCCGCGCCGCGAGATGAGGCCCGATTCCCCTGCACTGCGTGCAGAGCAATTCTGTGTTGCACATCACACATGAAAGGAGCCTTGATTTCCTTCATGGCACTCCAGAAAAACCCCAAGAACACTGTTTCAAGGCTAGAGGGATCCTGAGGTCACTGTAGCAACACGAAAGAGCTCCGTGGACCAAAAATCAACTCGAGATGAGAGGTTAGTCCCTGGCTTCGACTCCAGAGGAATACCACCTTACCACAAGCACCTCAAGAGGAGGCTTCTCTCAGTTCTAGGTATGTGAGAGGGACCCTGAGTTTGCGGCCTCAAGTGCAATGGACACCGCGATGCCCTGACTTGAAATAAGGCCGGATATCCCTGCAGTGACTGGAATGCAGGCTCGTCTTGCATCTCCCAAGACGAAAGGGTGTCTGAATCCCCTGTGGAGACCACAGAGAAAGACCTAGTTCCCCACCTCATCGCGACAGGAGGCCTCAAATCCTTTGAAAACTCCAGAGGTATGCGGAGATCAGTGCCTCCAAAGGAGACGATGCCTGACTCCTCGTGAAACTTGATAGGAGACCCAGGATTCCTGTGGCACGTGGAAAGGGACCCTTGGTCTCCCGTCTCAGCTGGAGAGGCGTCCCAATTGCCCTGCAAAGCCTCGAGGAGAATCCCGAGTTGTCCCTCACAACTAGGCAGGAGTCCTGACATGGCTGAACACACACGTGTGTGGAAGGGCCATCCCCGTCGTAACTCGAGAATATACCCCAGGTTCCCGCCGCAACTCGAGAAAAACCATGAGACTTCCCCCTCGCCGCGAGATGAGGCCCGATTCCCCTGCACTGCGTGCAGAGCAATTCTGTGTTGCACATCACACATGAAAGGAGCCTTGATTTCCTTCATGGCACTCCAGAGAAACCCCAAGAACACTGTTTCAAGGCTAGAGGGATCCTGAGGTCACTGTAGCAACACGAAAGAGCTCCGTGGACCAAAAATCAACTCGAGATGAGAGGTTAGTCCCTGGCTTCGACTCCAGAGGAATACCACCTTACCACAAACACCTCAAGAGGAGGCTTCTCTCAGCTCTAGGTATGTGAGAGGGACCCTGAGTTTGCGGCCTCAAGTGCAATGGACACCGCGATGCCCTGACTTGAAATAAGGCCGGATATCCCTGCAGTGACTGGAATGGAGGCTCGTCTTGCATCTCCCAAGACGAAAGGGTGTCTGAATCCCCTGTGGAGACCACAGAGAAAGACCTAGTTCCCCACCTCATCGCGACAGGAGGCCTCAAATCCTTTGAAAACTCCAGAGGTATGCGGAGATCAGTGCCTCCAAAGGAGACGATGCCTGACTCCTCGTGAAACTTGATAGGAGACCCAGGATTCCTCTGGCACGTGGAAAGGGACCCTTGGTCTCCCGTCTCAGCTGGAGAGGCGTCCCAATTGCCCTGCAAAGCCTCGAGGAGAATCCCGAGTTGTCCCTCACAACTAGGCAGGAGTCCTGACATGGCTGAACACACACGTGTGTGGAAGGGCCATCCCCGTCGTAACTCGAGAATATACCCCAGGTTCCCGCCGCAACTCGAGAAAAACCATGAGACTTCCCCCTCGCCGCGAGATGAGGCCCGATTCCCCTGAACTGCGTGCAGAGGAATTCCGTGTTGCACATCACACATGAAAGGAGCCTTGATTTCCTTGATGGCACTCCAGAGAAACCCCAAGAACACTGTTTCAAGGCTAGAGGGATCCTGAGGTCACTGTAGCAACACGAAAGAGCTCCGTGGACCAAGAATCAACACGAGATGAGAGGTTAGTCCCTGGCTTCGACTCCTGAGGAATACCACCTTACCACAAGCACCTCAAGAGGAGGCTTCTCTCAGCTCTAGGTATGTGAGAGGGACCCTGAGTTTGCGGCCTCAAGTGAAATGGACACCGCGATGCCCTGACGCGAAATAAGGCTGGATATCCCTGCAGTGACTTGAATGCAGGCTCGTCTTGCATCTCCCAAGATGAAAGGATGTCTGAATCCCCTGTGGAGACCACAGAGAAAGACCTAGTTCCCCACCTCATTGCGACCGGAGGCCTCACATCCTTTGAAACTCCAGAGGTACGCGGAGATCAGTGCCTCCAAAGGAGACGATGCCTGACTCCTCGTGAAACTTGATTGGAGTCCCAGGATTCCTGTGGCACGTGGAACGGGACCCTTGGTCTCCCGCCTCAGCTGGAGAGGCGTCCCAATTGCCTTGCCAAGCCTCGAGGAGAATCCCGAGTTGTGTCTCGCAACTAGGCAAGAGTCCTGACGTGGCTGAACAAACACGTGTGTGGAAGGGCCATCCCCGTCGTAACTCGAGAATATACCACAGGTTCCCGCCGCAACTCGAGAAAAACCATGAGACTTCCCCCTCGCCGCGAGATGAGGCCCGATTCCCCTGCACTGCGTGCAGAGCAATTCCGTGTTGCACATCACACATGAAAGGAGCCTTGATTTCCTTCATGGCACTCCAGAGAAACCCCAAGAACACTGTTTCAAGGCTAGAGGGATCCTGAGGTCACTGTAGCAACACGAAAGAGCTCCGTGGACCAAAAATCAACTCGAGATGAGAGGTTAGTCCCTGGCTTCGACTCCAGAGGAATACCACCTTACCACAAGCACCTCAAGAGGAGGCTTCTCTCAGCTCTAGGTATGTGAGAGGGACCCTGGGTTTGCGGCCTCAAGTGGAATGGACACCGCGATGCCCTGACTCGAAATAAGGCCGTATATCCCTGCAGTGACTGGAATGCAGGCTCGTCTTGCATCTCCCAAGACGAAAGGGTGTCTGAATCCCCTGTGGAGACCACAGAGAAAGACATAGTTCCCCACCTCATCGCGACAGGAGGCCTCAAATCCTTTGAAAACTCCAGAGGTATGCGGAGATCAGTGCCTCCAAAGGAGACGATGCCTGACTCCTCGTGAAACTTGATAGGAGACCCAGGATTCCTGTGGCACGTGGAAAGGGACCCTTGGTCTCCCGTCTCAGCTGGAGAGGCGTCCCAATTGCCCTGCAAAGCCTCGAGGAGAATCCCGAGTTGTCCCTCACAACTAGGCAGGAGTCCTGACATGGCTGAACACACACGTGTGTGGAAGGGCCATCCCCGTCGTAACTCGAGAATATACCCCAGGTTCCCGCCGCAACTCGAGAAAAACCATGAGACTTCCCCCTCGCCGCGAGATGAGGCCCGATTCCCCTGAACTGCGTGCAGAGCAATTCCGTGTTGCACATCACACATGAAAGGAGCCTTGATTTCCTTGACGGCACTCCAGAGAAACCCCAAGAACACTGTTTCAAGGCTAGAGGGATCCTGAGGTCACTGTAGCAACACGAAAGAGCTCCGTGGACCAAGAATCAACACGAGATGAGAGGTTAGTCCCTGGCTTCGACTCCTGAGGAATACCACCTTACCACAAGCACCTCAAGAGGAGGCTTCTCTCAGCTGTAGGTATGTGAGAGGGACCCTGAGTTTGCGGCCTCAAGTGGAATGGACACCGCGATGCCCTGACGCGAAATAAGGCTGGATATCCCTGCAGTGACTTGAATGCAGGCTCGTCTTGCATCTCCCAAGATGAAAGGATGTCTGAATCCCCTGTGGAGACCACAGAGAAAGACCTAGTTCCCCACCTCATCGCGACCGGAGGCCTCACATCCTTTGAAAACTCCAGAGGTACGCGGAGATCAGTGCCTCCAAAGGAGACGATGCCTGACTCCTAGTGAAACTTGATAGGAGTCCCAGGATTCCTGTGGCACGTGGAAAGGGACCCTTGGTCTCCCGCCTCAGCTGGAGAGGCGTCCCAATTGCCTTGCCAAGCCTCGAGGAGAATCCCGAGTTGTGTGTCGCAACTAGGCAAGAGTCCTGACGTGGCTGAACAAACACGTGTGTGGAAGGGCCATCCCCGTCGTAACTCGAGAATATACCCCAGGTTCCCGCCGCAACTCGAGAAAAACCATGAGACTTCCCCCTCGCCGCGAGATGAGGCCCGATTCCCCTGCACTGCGTGCAGAGCAATTCCGTGTTGCACATCACACATGAAAGGAGCCTTGATTTCCTTCATGGCACTCCAGAGAAACCCCAAGAACACTGTTTCAAGGCTAGAGGGATCCTGAGGTCACTGTAGCAACACGAAAGAGCTCCGTGGACCAAAAATCAACTCGAGATGAGAGGTTAGTCCCTGGCTTCGACTCCTGAGGAATACCACCTTACCACAAGCACCTCAAGAGGAGGCTTCTCTCAGCTCTAGGTATGTGAGAGGGACCCTGGGTTTGCGGCCTCAAGTGGAATGGACACCGCGATGCCCTGACTCGAAATAAGGCCGTATATCCCTGCAGTGACTGGAATGCAGGCTCGTCTTGCATCTCCCAAGACGAAAGGGTGTCTGAATCCCCTGTGGAGACCACAGAGAAAGACATAGTTCCCCACCTCATCGCGACAGGAGGCCTCAAATCCTTTGAAAACTCCAGAGGTATGCGGAGATCAGTGCCTCCAAAGGAGACGATGCCTGACTCCTCGTGAAACTTGATAGGAGACCCAGGATTCCTGTGGCACGTGGAAAGGGACCCTTGGTCTCCCGTCTCAGCTGGAGAGGCGTCCCAATTGCCCTGCAAAGCCTCGAGGAGAATCCCGAGTTGTCCCTCACAACTAGGCAGGAGTCCTGACATGGCTGAACACACACGTGTGTGGAAGGGCCATCCCCGTCGTAACTCGAGAATATACCCCAGGTTCCCGCCGCAACTCGAGAAAAACCATGAGACTTCCCCCTCGCCGCGAGATGAGGCCCGATTCCCCTGCACTGCGTGCAGAGCAATTCCGTGTTGCACATCACACATGAAAGGAGCCTTGATTTCCTTGATGGCACTCCAGAGAAACCCCAAGAACACTGTTTCAAGGCTAGAGGGATCCTGAGGTCACTGTAGCAACACGAAAGAGCTCCGTGGACCAAGAATCAACACGAGATGAGAGGTTAGTCCCTGGCTTCGACTCCTGAGGAATACCACCTTACCACAAGCACCTCAAGAAGAGGCTTCTCTCAGCTCTAGGTATGTGAGAGGGACCCTGAGTTTGCGGCCTCAAGTGGAATGGACACCGCGATGCCCTGACGCGAAATAAGGCTGGATATCCCTGCAGTGACTTGAATGCAGGCTCGTCTTGCATCTCCCAAGATGAAAGGATGTCTGAATCCCCTGTGGAGACCACAGAGAAAGACCTAGTTCCCCACCTCATCGCGACCGGAGGCCTCACATCCTTTGAAAACTCCAGAGGTACGCGGAGATCAGTGCCTCCAAAGGAGACGATGCCTGACTCCTCGTGA
The DNA here is from genome assembly GCF_910594005.1 of Cervus elaphus. Taxonomy (NCBI): domain Eukaryota; kingdom Metazoa; phylum Chordata; class Mammalia; order Artiodactyla; family Cervidae; genus Cervus; species Cervus elaphus. The sequence goes on along the minus strand of NC_057834.1, from coordinate 5,108,791 downwards.
AACTTGATAGGAGTCCCAGGATTCCTGTGGCACGTGGAAAGGGACCCTTGGTCTCCCGCCTCAGCTGGAGAGGCGTCCCAATTGCCTTGCCAAGCCTCGAGGAGAATCCCGAGTTGTGTCTCGCAACTAGGCAAGAGTCCTGACGTGGCTGAACAAACACGTGTGTGGAAGGGCCATCCCCGTCGTAACTCGAGAATATACCCCAGGTTCCCGCCGCAACTCGAGAAAAACCATGAGACTTCCCCCTCGCCGCGAGATGAGGCCCGATTCCCCTGCACTGCGTGCAGAGCAATTCCGTGTTGCACATCACACATGAAAGGAGCCTTGATTTCCTTCATGGCACTCCAGAGAAACCCCAACAACACTGTTTCAAGGCTAGAGGGATCCTGAGGTCACTGTAGCAACACGAAAGAGCTCCGTGGACCAAAAATCAACTCGAGATGAGAGGTTAGTCCCTGGCTTCGACTCCTGAGGAATACCACCTTACCACAAGCACCTCAAGAGGAGGCTTCTCTCAGCTCTAGGTATGTGAGAGGGACCCTGGGTTTGCGGCCTCAAGTGGAATGGACACCGCGATGCCCTGACTCGAAATAAGGCCGTATATCCCTGCAGTGACTGGAATGCAGGCTCGTCTTGCATCTCCCAAGACGAAAGGGTGTCTGAATCCCCTGTGGAGACCACAGAGAAAGACATAGTTCCCCACCTCATCGCGACAGGAGGCCTCAAATCCTTTGAAAACTCCAGAGGTATGCGGAGATCAGTGCCTCCAAAGGAGACGATGCCTGACTCCTCGTGAAACTTGATAGGAGACCCAGGATTCCTGTGGCACGTGGAAAGGGACCCTTGGTCTCCCGTCTCAGCTGGAGAGGCGTCCCAATTGCCCTGCAAAGCCTCGAGGAGAATCCCGAGTTGTCCCTCACAACTAGGCAGGAGTCCTGACATGGCTGAACACACACGTGTGTGGAAGGGCCATCCCCGTCGTAACTCGAGAATATACCCCAGGTTCCCGCCGCAACTCGAGAAAAACCATGAGACTTCCCCCTCGCCGCGAGATGAGGCCCGATTCCCCTGCACTGCGTGCAGAGCAATTCCGTGTTGCACATCACACAAGAAAGGAGCCTTGATTTCCTTGATGGCACTCCAGAGAAACCCCAAGAACACTGTTTCAAGGCTAGAGGGATCCTGAGGTCACTGTAGCAACACGAAAGAGCTCCGTGGACCAAGAATCAACACGAGATGAGAGGTTAGTCCCTGGCTTCGACTCCTGAGGAATACCACCTTACCACAAGCACCTCAAGAAGAGGCTTCTCTCAGCTCTAGGTATGTGAGAGGGACCCTGAGTTTGCGGCCTCAAGTGGAATGGACACCGCGATGCCCTGACGCGAAATAAGGCTGGATATCCCTGCAGTGACTTGAATGCAGGCTCGTCTTGCATCTCCCAAGATGAAAGGATGTCTGAATCCCCTGTGGAGACCACAGAGAAAGACCTAGTTCCCCACCTCATCGCGACCGGAGGCCTCACATCCTTTGAAAACTCCAGAGGTACGCGGAGATCAGTGCCTCCAAAGGAGACGATGCCTGACTCCTCGTGAAACTTGATAGGAGTCCCAGGATTCCTGTGGCACGTGGAAAGGGACCCTTGGTCTCCCGCCTCAGCTGGAGAGGCGTCCCAATTGCCTTGCCAAGCCTCGAGGAGAATCCCGAGTTGTGTCTCGCAACTAGGCAAGAGTCCTGACGTGGCTGAACAAACACGTGTGTGGAAGGGCCATCCCCGTCGTAACTCGAGAATATACCCCAGGTTCCCGCCGCAACTCGAGAAAAACCATGAGACTTCCCCCTCGCCGCGAGATGAGGCCCGATTCCCCTGCACTGCGTGCAGAGCAATTCCGTGTTGCACATCACACATGAAAGGAGCCTTGATTTCCTTGATGGCACTCCAGAGAAACCCCAAGAACACTGTTTCAAGGCTAGAGGGATCCTGAGGTCACTGTAGCAACACGAAAGAGCTCCGTGGACCAAAAATCAACTCGAGATGAGAGGTTAGTCCCTGGCTTCGACTCCAGAGGAATACCACCTTACCACAAACACCTCAAGAGGAGGCTTCTCTCAGCTCTAGGTATGTGAGAGGGACCCTGAGTTTGCGGCCTCAAGTGCAATGGACACCGCGATGCCCTGACTTGAAATAAGGCCGGATATCCCTGCAGTGACTGGAATGCAGGCTCGTCTTGCATCTCCCAAGACGAAAGGGTGTCTGAATCCCCTGTGGAGACCACAGAGAAAGACCTAGTTCCCCACCTCATCGCGACAGGAGGCCTCAAATCCTTTGAAAACTCCAGAGGTATGCGGAGATCAGTGCCTCCAAAGGAGACGATGCCTGACTCCTCGTGAAACTTGATAGGAGACCCAGGATTCCTCTGGCACGTGGAAAGGGACCCTTGGTCTCCCGTCTCAGCTGGAGAGGCGTCCCAATTGCCCTGCAAAGCCTCGAGGAGAATCCCGAGTTGTCCCTCACAACTAGGCAGGAGTCCTGACATGGCTGAACACACACGTGTGTGGAAGGGCCATCCCCGTCGTAACTCGAGAATATACCCCAGGTTCCCGCCGCAACTCGAGAAAAACCATGAGACTTCCCCCTCGCCGCGAGATGAGGCCCGATTCCCCTGAACTGCGTGCAGAGGAATTCCGTGTTGCACATCACACATGAAAGGAGCCTTGATTTCCTTGACGGCACTCCAGAGAAACCCCAAGAACACTGTTTCAAGGCTAGAGGGATCCTGAGGTCACTGTAGCAACACGAAAGAGCTCCGTGGACCAAGAATCAACACGAGATGAGAGGTTAGTCCCTGGCTTCGACTCCTGAGGAATACCACCTTACCACAAGCACCTCAAGAGGAGGCTTCTCTCAGCTGTAGGTATGTGAGAGGGACCCTGAGTTTGCGGCCTCAAGTGGAATGGACACCGCGATGCCCTGACGCGAAATAAGGCTGGATATCCCTGCAGTGACTTGAATGCAGGCTCGTCTTGCATCTCCCAAGATGAAAGGATGTCTGAATCCCCTGTGGAGACCACAGAGAAAGACCTAGTTCCCCACCTCATTGCGACCGGAGGCCTCACATCCTTTGAAACTCCAGAGGTACGCGGAGATCAGTGCCTCCAAAGGAGACGATGCCTGACTCCTCGTGAAACTTGATTGGAGTCCCAGGATTCCTGTGGCACGTGGAAAGGGACCCTTGGTCTCCCGCCTCAGCTGGAGAGGCGTCCCAATTGCCTTGCCAAGCCTCGAGGAGAATCCCGAGTTGTGTGTCGCAACTAGGCAAGAGTCCTGACGTGGCTGAACAAACACGTGTGTGGAAGGGCCATCCCCGTCGTAACTCGAGAATATACCCCAGGTTCCCGCCGCAACTCGAGAAAAACCATGAGACTTCCCCCTCGCCGCGAGATGAGGCCCGATTCCCCTGCACTGCGTGCAGAGCAATTCCGTGTTGCACATCACACATGAAAGGAGCCTTGATTTCCTTCATGGCACTCCAGAGAAACCCCAAGAACACTGTTTCAAGGCTAGAGGGATCCTGAGGTCACTGTAGCAACACGAAAGAGCTCCGTGGACCAAAAATCAACTCGAGATGAGAGGTTAGTCCCTGGCTTCGACTCCTGAGGAATACCACCTTACCACAAGCACCTCAAGAGGAGGCTTCTCTCAGCTCTAGGTATGTGAGAGGGACCCTGGGTTTGCGGCCTCAAGTGGAATGGACACCGCGATGCCCTGACTCGAAATAAGGCCGTATATCCCTGCAGTGACTGGAATGCAGGCTCGTCTTGCATCTCCCAAGACGAAAGGGTGTCTGAATCCCCTGTGGAGACCACAGAGAAAGACATAGTTCCCCACCTCATCGCGACAGGAGGCCTCAAATCCTTTGAAAACTCCAGAGGTATGCGGAGATCAGTGCCTCCAAAGGAGACGATGCCTGACTCCTCGTGAAACTTGATAGGAGACCCAGGATTCCTGTGGCACGTGGAAAGGGACCCTTGGTCTCCCGTCTCAGCTGGAGAGGCGTCCCAATTGCCCTGCAAAGCCTCGAGGAGAATCCCGAGTTGTCCCTCACAACTAGGCAGGAGTCCTGACATGGCTGAACACACACGTGTGTGGAAGGGCCATCCCCGTCGTAACTCGAGAATATACCCCAGGTTCCCGCCGCAACTCGAGAAAAACCATGAGACTTCCCCCTCGCCGCGAGATGAGGCCCGATTCCCCTGCACTGCGTGCAGAGCAATTCCGTGTTGCACATCACACATGAAAGGAGCCTTGATTTCCTTGATGGCACTCCAGAGAAACCCCAAGAACACTGTTTCAAGGCTAGAGGGATCCTGAGGTCACTGTAGCAACACGAAAGAGCTCCGTGGACCAAGAATCAACACGAGATGAGAGGTTAGTCCCTGGCTTCGACTCCTGAGGAATACCACCTTACCACAAGCACCTCAAGAAGAGGCTTCTCTCAGCTCTAGGTATGTGAGAGGGACCCTGAGTTTGCGGCCTCAAGTGGAATGGACACCGCGATGCCCTGACGCGAAATAAGGCTGGATATCCCTGCAGTGACTTGAATGCAGGCTCGTCTTGCATCTCCCAAGATGAAAGGATGTCTGAATCCCCTGTGGAGACCACAGAGAAAGACCTAGTTCCCCACCTCATCGCGACCGGAGGCCTCACATCCTTTGAAAACTCCAGAGGTACGCGGAGATCAGTGCCTCCAAAGGAGACGATGCCTGACTCCTCGTGAAACTTGATAGGAGTCCCAGGATTCCTGTGGCACGTGGAAAGGGACCCTTGGTCTCCCGCCTCAGCTGGAGAGGCGTCCCAATTGCCTTGCCAAGCCTCGAGGAGAATCCCGAGTTGTGTCTCGCAACTAGGCAAGAGTCCTGACGTGGCTGAACAAACACGTGTGTGGAAGGGCCATCCCCGTCGTAACTCGAGAATATACCCCAGGTTCCCGCCGCAACTCGAGAAAAACCATGAGACTTCCCCCTCGCCGCGAGATGAGGCCCGATTCCCCTGCACTGCGTGCAGAGCAATTCCGTGTTGCACATCACACATGAAAGGAGCCTTGATTTCCTTGATGGCACTCCAGAGAAACCCCAAGAACACTGTTTCAAGGCTAGAGGGATCCTGAGGTCACTGTAGCAACACGAAAGAGCTCCGTGGACCAAAAATCAACTCGAGATGAGAGGTTAGTCCCTGGCTTCGACTCCAGAGGAATACCACCTTACCACAAACACCTCAAGAGGAGGCTTCTCTCAGCTCTAGGTATGTGAGAGGGACCCTGAGTTTGCGGCCTCAAGTGCAATGGACACCGCGATGCCCTGACTTGAAATAAGGCCGGATATCCCTGCAGTGACTGGAATCCAGGCTCGTCTTGCATCTCCCAAGACGAAAGGGTGTCTGAATCCCCTGTGGAGACCACAGAGAAAGACCTAGTTCCCCACCTCATCGCGACAGGAGGCCTCAAATCCTTTGAAAACTCCAGAGGTATGCGGAGATCAGTGCCTCCAAAGGAGACGATGCCTGACTCCTCGTGAAACTTGATAGGAGACCCAGGATTCCTCTGGCACGTGGAAAGGGACCCTTGGTCTCCCGTCTCAGCTGGAGAGGCGTCCCAATTGCCCTGCAAAGCCTCGAGGAGAATCCCGAGTTGTCCCTCACAACTAGGCAGGAGTCCTGACATGGCTGAACACACACGTGTGTGGAAGGGCCATCCCCGTCGTAACTCGAGAATATACCCCAGGTTCCCGCCGCAACTCGAGAAAAACCATGAGACTTCCCCCTCGCCGCGAGATGAGGCCCGATTCCCCTGAACTGCGTGCAGAGGAATTCCGTGTTGCACATCACACATGAAAGGAGCCTTGATTTCCTTGATGGCACTCCAGAGAAACCCCAAGAACACTGTTTCAAGGCTAGAGGGATCCTGAGGTCACTGTAGCAACACGAAAGAGCTCCGTGGACCAAGAATCAACACGAGATGAGAGGTTAGTCCCTGGCTTCGACTCCTGAGGAATACCACCTTACCACAAGCACCTCAAGAGGAGGCTTCTCTCAGCTCTAGGTATGTGAGAGGGACCCTGAGTTTGCGGCCTCAAGTGGAATGGACACCGCGATGCCCTGACGCGAAATAAGGCTGGATATCCCTGCAGTGACTTGAATGCAGGCTCGTCTTGCATCTCCCAAGATGAAAGGATGTCTGAATCCCCTGTGGAGACCACAGAGAAAGACCTAGTTCCCCACCTCATCGCGACCGGAGGCCTCACATCCTTTGAAACTCCAGAGGTACGCGGAGATCAGTGCCTCCAAAGGAGACGATGCCTGACTCCTCGTGAAACTTGATTGGAGTCCCAGGATTCCTGTGGCACGTGGAAAGGGACCCTTGGTCTCCCGCCTCAGCTGGAGAGGCGTCCCAATTGCCTTGCCAAGCCTCGAGGAGAATCCCGAGTTGTGTCTCGCAACTAGGCAAGAGTCCTGACGTGGCTGAACAAACACGTGTGTGGAAGGGCCATCCCCGTCGTAACTCGAGAATATACCCCAGGTTCCCGCCGCAACTCGAGAAAAACCATGAGACTTCCCCCTCGCCGCGAGATGAGGCCCGATTCCCCTGCACTGCGTGCAGAGCAATTCCGTGTTGCACATCACACATGAAAGGAGCCTTGATTTCCTTCATGGCACTCCAGAGAAACCCCAAGAACACTGTTTCAAGGCTAGAGGGATCCTGAGGTCACTGTAGCAACACGAAAGAGCTCCGTGGACCAAAAATCAACTCGAGATGAGAGGTTAGTCCCTGGCTTCGACTCCAGAGGAATACCACCTTACCACAAGCACCTCAAGAGGAGGCTTCTCTCAGCTCTAGGTATGTGAGAGGGACCCTGAGTTTGCGGCCTCAAGTGGAATGGACACCGCGATGCCCTGACTCGAAATAAGGCCGGATATCCCTGCAGTGACTGGAATGCAGGCTCGTCTTGCATCTCCCAAGACGAAAGGGTGTCTGAATCCCCTGTGGAGACCACAGAGAAAGACATAGTTCCCCACCTCATCGCGACAGGAGGCCTCAAATCCTTTGAAAACTCCAGAGGTATGCGGAGATCAGTGCCTCCAAAGGAGACGATGCCTGACTCCTCGTGAAACTTGATAGGAGACCCAGGATTCCTGTGGCACGTGGAAAGGGACCCTTGGTCTCCCGTCTCAGCTGGAGAGGCGTCCCAATTGCCCTGCAAAGCCTCGAGGAGAATCCCGAGTTGTCCCTCACAACTAGGCAGGAGTCCTGACATGGCTGAACACACACGTGTGTGGAAGGGCCATCCCCGTCGTAACTCGAGAATATACCCCAGGTTCCCGCCGCAACTCGAGAAAAACCATGAGACTTCCCCCTCGCCGCGAGATGAGGCCCGATTCCCCTGCACTGCGTGCAGAGCAATTCCGTGTTGCACATCACACATGAAAGGAGCCTTGATTTCCTTGATGGCACTCCAGAGAAACCCCAAGAACACTGTTTCAAGGCTAGAGGGATCCTGAGGTCACTGTAGCAACACGAAAGAGCTCCGTGGACCAAGAATCAACACGAGATGAGAGGTTAGTCCCTGGCTTCGACTCCTGAGGAATACCACCTTACCACAAGCACCTCAAGAAGAGGCTTCTCTCAGCTCTAGGTATGTGAGAGGGACCCTGAGTTTGCGGCCTCAAGTGGAATGGACACCGCGATGCCCTGACGCGAAATAAGGCTGGATATCCCTGCAGTGACTTGAATGCAGGCTCGTCTTGCATCTCCCAAGATGAAAGGATGTCTGAATCCCCTGTGGAGACCACAGAGAAAGACCTAGTTCCCCACCTCATCGCGACCGGAGGCCTCACATCCTTTGAAAACTCCAGAGGTACGCGGAGATCAGTGCCTCCAAAGGAGACGATGCCTGACTCCTCGTGAAACTTGATAGGAGTCCCAGGATTCCTGTGGCACGTGGAAAGGGACCCTTGGTCTCCCGCCTCAGCTGGAGAGGCGTCCCAATTGCCTTGCCAAGCCTCGAGGAGAATCCCGAGTTGTGTCTCGCAACTAGGCAAGAGTCCTGACGTGGCTGAACAAACACGTGTGTGGAAGGGCCATCCCCGTCGTAACTCGAGAATATACCCCAGGTTCCCGCCGCAACTCGAGAAAAACCATGAGACTTCCCCCTCGCCGCGAGATGAGGCCCGATTCCCCTGCACTGCGTGCAGAGCAATTCCGTGTTGCACATCACACATGAAAGGAGCCTTGATTTCCTTGATGGCACTCCAGAGAAACCCCAAGAACACTGTTTCAAGGCTAGAGGGATCCTGAGGTCACTGTAGCAACACGAAAGAGCTCCGTGGACCAAAAATCAACTCGAGATGAGAGGTTAGTCCCTGGCTTCGACTCCAGAGGAATACCACCTTACCACAAACACCTCAAGAGGAGGCTTCTCTCAGCTCTAGGTATGTGAGAGGGACCCTGAGTTTGCGGCCTCAAGTGCAATGGACACCGCGATGCCCTGACTTGAAATAAGGCCGGATATCCCTGCAGTGACTGGAATGCAGGCTCGTCTTGCATCTCCCAAGACGAAAGGGTGTCTGAATCCCCTGTGGAGACCACAGAGAAAGACCTAGTTCCCCACCTCATCGCGACAGGAGGCCTCAAATCCTTTGAAAACTCCAGAGGTATGCGGAGATCAGTGCCTCCAAAGGAGACGATGCCTGACTCCTCGTGAAACTTGATAGGAGACCCAGGATTCCTCTGGCACGTGGAAAGGGACCCTTGGTCTCCCGTCTCAGCTGGAGAGGCGTCCCAATTGCCCTGCAAAGCCTCGAGGAGAATCCCGAGTTGTCCCTCACAACTAGGCAGGAGTCCTGACATGGCTGAACACACACGTGTGTGGAAGGGCCATCCCCGTCGTAACTCGAGAATATACCCCAGGTTCCCGCCGCAACTAGAGAAAAACCATGAGACTTCCCCCTCGCCGCGAGATGAGGCCCGATTCCCCTGAACTGCGTGCAGAGGAATTCCGTGTTGCACATCACACATGAAAGGAGCCTTGATTTCCTTGATGGCACTCCAGAGAAACCCCAAGAACACTGTTTCAAGGCTAGAGGGATCCTGAGGTCACTGTAGCAACACGAAAGAGCTCCGTGGACCAAGAATCAACACGAGATGAGAGGTTAGTCCCTGGCTTCGACTCCTGAGGAATACCACCTTACCACAAGCACCTCAAGAGGAGGCTTCTCTCAGCTCTAGGTATGTGAGAGGGACCCTGAGTTTGCGGCCTCAAGTGGAATGGACACCGCGATGCCCTGACGCGAAATAAGGCTGGATATCCCTGCAGTGACTTGAATGCAGGCTCGTCTTGCATCTCCCAAGATGAAAGGATGTCTGAATCCCCTGTGGAGACCACAGAGAAAGACCTAGTTCCCCACCTCATTGCGACCGGAGGCCTCACATCCTTTGAAACTCCAGAGGTACGCGGAGATCAGTGCCTCCAAAGGAGACGATGCCTGACTCCTCGTGAAACTTGATTGGAGTCCCAGGATTCCTGTGGCACGTGGAAAGGGACCCTTGGTCTCCCGCCTCAGCTGGAGAGGCGTCCCAATTGCCTTGCCAAGCCTCGAGGAGAATCCCGAGTTGTGTCTCGCAACTAGGCAAGAGTCCTGACGTGGCTGAACAAACACGTGTGTGGAAGGGCCATCCCCGTCGTAACTCGAGAATATACCCCAGGTTCCCGCCGCAACTCGAGAAAAACCATGAGACTTCCCCCTCGCCGCGAGATGAGGCCCGATTCCCCTGCACTGCGTGCAGAGCAATTCCGTGTTGCACATCACACATGAAAGGAGCCTTGATTTCCTTCATGGCACTCCAGAGAAACCCCAAGAACACTGTTTCAAGGCTAGAGGGATCCTGAGGTCACTGTAGCAACACGAAAGAGCTCCGTGGACCAAAAATCAACTCGAGATGAGAGGTTAGTCCCTGGCTTCGACTCCTGAGGAATACCACCTTACCACAAGCACCTCAAGAGGAGGCTTCTCTCAGCTCTAGGTATGTGAGAGGGACCCTGGGTTTGCGGCCTCAAGTGGAATGGACACCGCGATGCCCTGACTCGAAATAAGGCCGTATATCCCTGCAGTGACTGGAATGCAGGCTCGTCTTGCATCTCCCAAGACGAAAGGGTGTCTGAATCCCCTGTGGAGACCACAGAGAAAGACATAGTTCCCCACCTCATCGCGACAGGAGGCCTCAAATCCTTTGAAAACTCCAGAGGTATGCGGAGATCAGTGCCTCCAAAGGAGACGATGCCTGACTCCTCGTGAAACTTGATAGGAGACCCAGGATTCCTGTGGCACGTGGAAAGGGACCCTTGGTCTCCCGTCTCAGCTGGAGAGGCGTCCCAATTGCCCTGCAAAGCCTCGAGGAGAATCCCGAGTTGTCCCTCACAACTAGGCAGGAGTCCTGACATGGCTGAACACACACGTGTGTGGAAGGGCCATCCCCGTCGTAACTCGAGAATATACCCCAGGTTCCCGCCGCAACTCGAGAAAAACCATGAGACTTCCCCCTCGCCGCGAGATGAGGCCCGATTCCCCTGCACTGCGTGCAGAGCAATTCCGTGTTGCACATCACACATGAAAGGAGCCTTGATTTCCTTGATGGCACTCCAGAGAAACCCCAAGAACACTGTTTCAAGGCTAGAGGGATCCTGAGGTCACTGTAGCAACACGAAAGAGCTCCGTGGACCAAGAATCAACACGAGATGAGAGGTTAGTCCCTGGCTTCGACTCCTGAGGAATACCACCTTACCACAAGCACCTCAAGAAGAGGCTTCTCTCAGCTCTAGGTATGTGAGAGGGACCCTGAGTTTGCGGCCTCAAGTGGAATGGACACCGCGATGCCCTGACGCGAAATAAGGCTGGATATCCCTGCAGTGACTTGAATGCAGGCTCGTCTTGCATCTCCCAAGATGAAAGGATGTCTGAATCCCCTGTGGAGACCACAGAGAAAGACCTAGTTCCCCACCTCATCGCGACCGGAGGCCTCACATCCTTTGAAAACTCCAGAGGTACGCGGAGATCAGTGCCTCCAAAGGAGACGATGCCTGACTCCTCGTGAAACTTGATAGGAGTCCCAGGATTCCTGTGGCACGTGGAAAGGGACCCTTGGTCTCCCGCCTCAGCTGGAGAGGCGTCCCAATTGCCTTGCCAAGCCTCGAGGAGAATCCCGAGTTGTGTCTCGCAACTAGGCAAGAGTCCTGACGTGGCTGAACAAACACGTGTGTGGAAGGGCCATCCCCGTCGTAACTCGAGAATATACCCCAGGTTCCCGCCGCAACTCGAGAAAAACCATGAGACTTCCCCCTCGCCGCGAGATGAGGCCCGATTCCCCTGCACTGCGTGCAGAGCAATTCCGTGTTGCACATCACACATGAAAGGAGCCTTGATTTCCTTGATGGCACTCCAGAGAAACCCCAAGAACACTGTTTCAAGGCTAGAGGGATCCTGAGGTCACTGTAGCAACACGAAAGAGCTCCGTGGACCAAAAATCAACTCGAGATGAGAGGTTAGTCCCTGGCTTCGACTCCAGAGGAATACCACCTTACCACAAACACCTCAAGAGGAGGCTTCTCTCAGCTCTAGGTATGTGAGAGGGACCCTGAGTTTGCGGCCTCAAGTGCAATGGACACCGCGATGCCCTGACTTGAAATAAGGCCGGATATCCCTGCAGTGACTGGAATGCAGGCTCGTCTTGCATCTCCCAAGACGAAAGGGTGTCTGAATCCCCTGTGGAGACCACAGAGAAAGACCTAGTTCCCCACCTCATCGCGACAGGAGGCCTCAAATCCTTTGAAAACTCCAGAGGTATGCGGAGATCAGTGCCTCCAAAGGAGACGATGCCTGACTCCTCGTGAAACTTGATAGGAGACCCAGGATTCCTCTGGCACGTGGAAAGGGACCCTTGGTCTCCCGTCTCAGCTGGAGAGGCGTCCCAATTGCCCTGCAAAGCCTCGAGGAGAATCCCGAGTTGTCCCTCACAACTAGGCAGGAGTCCTGACATGGCTGAACACACACGTGTGTGGAAGGGCCATCCCCGTCGTAACTCGAGAATATACCCCAGGTTCCCGCCGCAACTCGAGAAAAACCATGAGACTTCCCCCTCGCCGCGAGATGAGGCCCGATTCCCCTGAACTGCGTGCAGAGGAATTCCGTGTTGCACATCACACATGAAAGGAGCCTTGATTTCCTTGATGGCACTCCAGAGAAACCCCAAGAACACTGTTTCAAGGCTAGAGGGATCCTGAGGTCACTGTAGCAACACGAAAGAGCTCCGTGGACCAAGAATCAACACGAGATGAGAGGTTAGTCCCTGGCTTCGACTCCTGAGGAATACCACCTTACCACAAGCACCTCAAGAGGAGGCTTCTCTCAGCTCTAGGTATGTGAGAGGGACCCTGAGTTTGCGGCCTCAAGTGGAATGGACACCGCGATGCCCTGACGCGAAATAAGGCTGGATATCCCTGCAGTGACTTGAATGCAGGCTCGTCTTGCATCTCCCAAGATGAAAGGATGTCTGAATCCCCTGTGGAGACCACAGAGAAAGACCTAGTTCCCCACCTCATTGCGACCGGAGGCCTCACATCCTTTGAAACTCCAGAGGTACGCGGAGATCAGTGCCTCCAAAGGAGACGATGCCTGACTCCTCGTGAAACTTGATTGGAGTCCCAGGATTCCTGTGGCACGTGGAAAGGGACCCTTGGTCTCCCGCCTCAGCTGGAGAGGCGTCCCAATTGCCTTGCCAAGCCTCGAGGAGAATCCCGAGTTGTGTCTCGCAACTAGGCAAGAGTCCTGACGTGGCTGAACAAACACGTGTGTGGAAGGGCCATCCCCGTCGTAACTCGAGAATATACCCCAGGTTCCCGCCGCAACTCGAGAAAAACCATGAGACTTCCCCCTCGCCGCGAGATGAGGCCCGATTCCCCTGCACTGCGAGCAGAGCAATTCCGTGTTGCACATCACACATGAAAGGAGCCTTGATTTCCTTCATGGCACTCCAGAGAAACCCCAAGAACACTGTTTCAAGGCTAGAGGGATCCTGAGGTCACTGTAGCAACACGAAAGAGCTCCGTGGACCAAAAATCAACTCGAGATGAGAGGTTAGTCCCTGGCTTCGACTCCAGAGGAATACCACCTTACCACAAGCACCTCAAGAGGAGGCTTCTCTCAGCTCTAGGTATGTGAGAGGGACCCTGAGTTTGCGGCCTCAAGTGGAATGGACACCGCGATGCCCTGACTCGAAATAAGGCCGGATATCCCTGCAGTGACTGGAATGCAGGCTCGTCTTGCATCTCCCAAGACGAAAGGGTGTCTGAATCCCCTGTGGAGACCACAGAGAAAGACATAGTTCCCCACCTCATCGCGACAGGAGGCCTCAAATCCTTTGAAAACTCCAGAGGTATGCGGAGATCAGTGCCTCCAAAGGAGACGATGCCTGACTCCTCGTGAAACTTGATAGGAGACCCAGGATTCCTGTGGCACGTGGAAAGGGACCCTTGGTCTCCCGTCTCAGCTGGAGAGGCGTCCCAATTGCCCTGCAAAGCCTCGAGGAGAATCCCGAGTTGTCCCTCACAACTAGGCAGGAGTCCTGACATGGCTGAACACACACGTGTGTGGAAGGGCCATCCCCGTCGTAACTCGAGAATATACCCCAGGTTCCCGCCGCAACTCGAGAAAAACCATGAGACTTCCCCCTCGCCGCGAGATGAGGCCCGATTCCCCTGAACTGCGTGCAGAGCAATTCCGTGTTGCACATCACACATGAAAGGAGCCTTGATTTCCTTGACGGCACTCCAAAGAAACCCCAAGAACACTGTTTCAAGGCTAGAGGGATCCTGAGGTCACTGTAGCAACACGAAAGAGCTCCGTGGACCAAGAATCAACACGAGATGAGAGGTTAGTCCCTGGCTTCGACTCCTGAGGAATACCACCTTACCACAAGCACCTCAAGAGGAGGCTTCTCTCAGCTCTAGGTATGTGAGAGGGACCCTGAGTTTGCGGCCTCAAGTGGAATGGACACCGCGATGCCCTGACGCGAAATAAGGCTGGATATCCCTGCAGTGACTTGAATGCAGGCTCGTCTTGCATCTCCCAAGATGAAAGGATGTCTGAATCCCCTGTGGAGACCACAGAGAAAGACCTAGTTCCCCACCTCATCGCGACCGGAGGCCTCACATCCTTTGAAAACTCCAGAGGTACGCGGAGATCAGTGCCTCCAAAGGAGACGATGCCTGACTCCTCGTGAAACTTGATAGGAGTCCCAGGATTCCTGTGGCACGTGGAAAGGGACCCTTGGTCTCCCGCCTCAGCTGGAGAGGCGTCCCAATTGCCTTGCCAAGCCTCGAGGAGAATCCCGAGTTGTGTGTCGCAACTAGGCAAGAGTCCTGACGTGGCTGAACAAACACGTGTGTGGAAGGGCCATCCCCGTCGTAACTCGAGAATATACCCCAGGTTCCCGCCGCAACTCGAGAAAAACCATGAGACTTCCCCCTCGCCGCGAGATGAGGCCCGATTCCCCTGCACTGCGTGCAGAGCAATTCCGTGTTGCACATCACACATGAAAGGAGCCTTGATTTCCTTCATGGCACTCCAGAGAAACCCCAAGAACACTGTTTCAAGGCTAGAGGGATCCTGAGGTCACTGTAGCAACACGAAAGAGCTCCGTGGACCAAAAATCAACTCGAGATGAGAGGTTAGTCCCTGGCTTCGACTCCTGAGGAATACCACCTTACCACAAGCACCTCAAGAGGAGGCTTCTCTCAGCTCTAGGTATGTGAGAGGGACCCTGGGTTTGCGGCCTCAAGTGGAATGGACACCGCGATGCCCTGACTCGAAATAAGGCCGTATATCCCTGCAGTGACTGGAATGCAGGCTCGTCTTGCATCTCCCAAGACGAAAGGGTGTCTGAATCCCCTGTGGAGACCACAGAGAAAGACATAGTTCCCCACCTCATCGCGACAGGAGGCCTCAAATCCTTTGAAAACTCCAGAGGTATGCGGAGATCAGTGCCTCCAAAGGAGACGATGCCTGACTCCTCGTGAAACTTGATAGGAGACCCAGGATTCCTGTGGCACGTGGAAAGGGACCCTTGGTCTCCCGTCTCAGCTGGAGAGGCGTCCCAATTGCCCTGCAAAGCCTCGAGGAGAATCCCGAGTTGTCCCTCACAACTAGGCAGGAGTCCTGACATGGCTGAACACACACGTGTGTGGAAGGGCCATCCCCTTCGTAACTCGAGAATATACCCCAGGTTCCCGCCGCAACTCGAGAAAAACCATGAGACTTCCCCCTCGCCGCGAGATGAGGCCCGATTCCCCTGAACTGCGTGCAGAGCAATTCCGTGTTGCACATCACACATGAAAGGAGCCTTGATTTCCTTGACGGCACTCCAGAGAAACCCCAAGAACACTGTTTCAAGGCTAGAGGGATCCTGAGGTCACTGTAGCAACACGAAAGAGCTCCGTGGACCAAGAATCAACACGAGATGAGAGGTTAGTCCCTGGCTTCGACTCCTGAGGAATACCACCTTACCACAAGCACCTCAAGAGGAGGCTTCTCTCAGCTGTAGGTATGTGAGAGGGACCCTGAGTTTGCGGCCTCAAGTGGAATGGACACCGCGATGCCCTGACGCGAAATAAGGCTGGATATCCCTGCAGTGACTTGAATGCAGGCTCGTCTTGCATCTCCCAAGATGAAAGGATGTCTGAATCCCCTGTGGAGACCACAGAGAAAGACCTAGTTCCCCACCTCATCGCGACCGGAGGCCTCACATCCTTTGAAAACTCCAGAGGTACGCGGAGATCAGTGCCTCCAAAGGAGACGATGCCTGACTCCTCGTGAAACTTGATAGGAGTCCCAGGATTCCTGTGGCACGTGGAAAGGGACCCTTGGTCTCCCGCCTCAGCTGGAGAGGCGTCCCAATTGCCTTGCCAAGCCTCGAGGAGAATCCCGAGTTGTGTGTCGCAACTAGGCAAGAGTCCTGACGTGGCTGAACAAACACGTGTGTGGAAGGGCCATCCCCGTCGTAACTCGAGAATATACCCCAGGTTCCCGCCGCAACTCGAGAAAAACCATGAGACTTCCCCCTCGCCGCGAGATGAGGCCCGATTCCCCTGCACTGCGTGCAGAGCAATTCCGTGTTGCACATCACACATGAAAGGAGCCTTGATTTCCTTCATGGCACTCCAGAGAAACCCCAAGAACACTGTTTCAAGGCTAGAGGGATCCTGAGGTCACTGTAGCAACACGAAAGAGCTCCGTGGACCAAAAATCAACTCGAGATGAGAGGTTAGTCCCTGGCTTCGACTCCTGAGGAATACCACCTTACCACAAGCACCTCAAGAGGAGGCTTCTCTCAGCTCTAGGTATGTGAGAGGGACCCTGGGTTTGCGGCCTCAAGTGGAATGGACACCGCGATGCCCTGACTCGAAATAAGGCCGTATATCCCTGCAGTGACTGGAATGCAGGCTCGTCTTGCATCTCCCAAGACGAAAGGGTGTCTGAATCCCCTGTGGAGACCACAGAGAAAGACATAGTTCCCCACCTCATCGCGACAGGAGGCCTCAAATCCTTTGAAAACTCCAGAGGTATGCGGAGATCAGTGCCTCCAAAGGAGACGATGCCTGACTCCTCGTGAAACTTGATAGGAGACCCAGGATTCCTGTGGCACGTGGAAAGGGACCCTTGGTCTCCCGTCTCAGCTGGAGAGGCGTCCCAATTGCCCTGCAAAGCCTCGAGGAGAATCCCGAGTTGTCCCTCACAACTAGGCAGGAGTCCTGACATGGCTGAACACACACGTGTGTGGAAGGGCCATCCCCGTCGTAACTCGAGAATATACCCCAGGTTCCCGCCGCAACTCGAGAAAAACCATGAGACTTCCCCCTCGCCGCGAGATGAGGCCCGATTCCCCTGCACTGCGTGCAGAGCAATTCCGTGTTGCACATCACACATGAAAGGAGCCTTGATTTCCTTGATGGCACTCCAGAGAAACCCCAAGAACACTGTTTCAAGGCTAGAGGGATCCTGAGGTCACTGTAGCAACACGAAAGAGCTCCGTGGACCAAGAATCAACACGAGATGAGAGGTTAGTCCCTGGCTTCGACTCCTGAGGAATACCACCTTACCACAAGCACCTCAAGAAGAGGCTTCTCTCAGCTCTAGGTATGTGAGAGGGACCCTGAGTTTGCGGCCTCAAGTGGAATGGACACCGCGATGCCCTGACGCGAAATAAGGCTGGATATCCCTGCAGTGACTTGAATGCAGGCTCGTCTTGCATCTCCCAAGATGAAAGGATGTCTGAATCCCCTGTGGAGACCACAGAGAAAGACCTAGTTCCCCACCTCATCGCGACCGGAGGCCTCACATCCTTTGAAAACTCCAGAGGTACGCGGAGATCAGTGCCTCCAAAGGAGACGATGCCTGACTCCTCGTGAAACTTGATAGGAGTCCCAGGATTCCTGTGGCACGTGGAAAGGGACCCTTGGTCTCCCGCCTCAGCTGGAGAGGCGTCCCAATTGCCTTGCCAAGCCTCGAGGAGAATCCCGAGTTGTGTCTCGCAACTAGGCAAGAGTCCTGACGTGGCTGAACAAACACGTGTGTGGAAGGGCCATCCCCGTCGTAACTCGAGAATATACCCCAGGTTCCCGCCGCAACTCGAGAAAAACCATGAGACTTCCCCCTCGCCGCGAGATGAGGCCCGATTCCCCTGCACTGCGTGCAGAGCAATTCCGTGTTGCACATCACACATGAAAGGAGCCTTGATTTCCTTGATGGCACTCCAGAGAAACCCCAAGAACACTGTTTCAAGGCTAGAGGGATCCTGAGGTCACTGTAGCAACACGAAAGAGCTCCGTGGGCCAAAAATCAACTCGAGATGAGAGGTTAGTCCCTGGATTCGACTCCAGAGGAATACCACCTTACCACAAACACCTCAAGAGGAGGCTTCTCTCAGCTCTAGGTATGTGAGAGGGACCCTGAGTTTGCGGCCTCAAATGCAATGGACACCGCGATGCCCTGACTTGAAATAAGGCCGGATATCCCTGCAGTGACTGGAATGCAGGCTCGTCTTGCATCTCCCAAGACGAAAGGGTGTCTGAATCCCCTGTGGAGACCACAGAGAAAGACCTAGTTCCCCACCTCATCGCGACAGGAGGCCTCAAATCCTTTGAAAACTCCAGAGGTATGCGGAGATCAGTGCCTCCAAAGGAGACGATGCCTGACTCCTCGTGAAACTTGATAGGAGACCCAGGATTCCTGTGGCACGTGGAAAGGGACCCTTGGTCTCCCGTCTCAGCTGGAGAGGCGTCCCAATTGCCCTGCAAAGCATCGAGGAGAATCCCGAGTTGTCCCTCACAACTAGGCAGGAGTCCTGACATGGCTGAACACACACGTGTGTGGAAGGGCCATCCCCGTCGTAACTCGAGAATATACCCCAGGTTCCCGCCGCAACTCGAGAAAAACAATGAGACTTCCCCCACTCCGCAAAATGAGGCCCGATTCCCCTGCACTGCGTGCAGAGCAATTCCGTCTTGCACTTCACACATGAAAGGAGCCTTGATTTCCTTGATGGCACTCCAGAGAAACCCCAAGAACACTGTTTCAAGGCTAGAGGGATCCTGAGGTCACTGTAGCAACACGAAAGAGCTCCGTGGACCAAAAATCAACTCGAGATGAGAGGTTAGTCCCTGGCTTCGACTCCAGAGGAATACCACCTTACCAGAAGCACCTCAAGAGGAGGCTTCTCTCAGTTCTAGGTATGTGAGAGGGACCCTGAGTTTGCGGCCTCAAGTGCAATGGACACCGCGATGCCCTGACTTGAAATAAGGCCGGATATCCCTGCAGTGACTGGAATGCAGGCTCGTCTTGCATCTCCCAAGACGAAAGGGTGTCTGAATCCCCTGTGGAGACCACAGAGAAAGACCTAGTTCCCCACCTCATCGCGACAGGAGGCCTCAAATCCTTTGAAAACTCCAGAGGTATGCGGAGATCAGTGCCTCCAAAGGAGACGATGCCTGACTCCTCGTGAAACTTGATAGGAGACCCAGGATTCCTCTGGCACGTGGAAAGGGACACTTGGTCTCCCGTCTCAGCTGGAGAGGCGTCCCAATTGCCCTGCAAAGCCTCGAGGAGAATCCCGAGTTGTCCCTCACAACTAGGCAGGAGTCCTGACATGGCTGAACACACACGTGTGTGGAAGGGCCATCCCCGTCGTAACTCGAGAATATACCCCAGGTTCCCGCCGCAACTCGAGAAAAACCATGAGACTTCCCCCTCGCCGCGAGATGAGGCCCGATTCCCCTGAACTGCGTGCAGAGGAATTCCGTGTTGCACATCAAACATGAAAGGAGCCTTGATTTCCTTGATGGCACTCCAGAGAAACCCCAAGAACACTGTTTCAAGGCTAGAGGGATCCTGAGGTCACTGTAGCAACACGAAAGAGCTCCGTGGACCAAGAATCAACACGAGATGAGAGGTTAGTCCCTGGCTTCGACTCCTGAGGAATACCACCTTACCACAAGCACCTCAAGAGGAGGCTTCTCTCAGCTCTAGGTATGTGAGAGGGACCCTGAGTTTGCGGCCTCAAGTGGAATGGACACCGCGATGCCCTGACGCGAAATAAGGCTGGATATCCCTGCAGTGACTTGAATGCAGGCTCGTCTTGCATCTCCCAAGATGAAAGGATGTCTGAATCCCCTGTGGAGACCACAGAGAAAGACCTAGTTCCCCACCTCATTGCGACCGGAGGCCTCACATCCTTTGAAAACTCCAGAGGTACGCGGAGATCAGTGCCTCCAAAGGAGACGATGCCTGACTCCTCGTGAAACTTGATTGGAGTCCCAGGATTCCTGTGGCACGTGGAAAGGGACCCTTGGTCTCCCGCCTCAGCTGTAGAGGCGTCCCAATTGCCTTGCCAAGCCTCGAGGAGAATCCCGAGTTGTGTCTCGCAACTAGGCAAGAGTCCTGACGTGGCTGAACAAACACGTGTGTGGAAGGGCCATCCCCGTCGTAACTCGAGAATATACCCCAGGTTCCCGCCGCAACTCGAGAAAAACCATGAGACTTCCCCCTCGCCGCGAGATGAGGCCCGATTCCCCTGCACTGCGTGCAGAGCAATTCCGTGTTGCACATCACACATGAAAGGAGCCTTGATTTCCTTCATGGCACTCCAGAGAAACCCCAAGAACACTGTTTCAAGGCTAGAGGGATCCTGAGGTCACTGTAGCAACACGAAAGAGCTCCGTGGACCAAAAATCAACTCGAGATGAGAGGTTAGTCCCTGGCTTCGACTCCAGAGGAATACCACCTTACCACAAGCACCTCAAGAGGAGGCTTCTCTCAGCTCTAGGTATGTGAGAGGGACCCTGAGTTTGCGGCCTCAAGTGGAATGGACACCGCGATGCCCTGACTCGAAATAAGGCCGGATATCCCTGCAGTGACTTGAATGCAGGCTCGTCTTGCATCTCCCAAGACGAAAGGGTGTCTGAATCCCCTGTGGAGACCACAGAGAAAGACATAGTTCCCCACCTCATCGCGACAGGAGGCCTCAAATCCTTTGAAAACTCCAGAGGTATGCGGAGATCAGTGCCTCCAAAGGAGACGATGCCTGACTCCTCGTGAAACTTGATAGGAGACCCAGGATTCCTGTGGCACGTGGAAAGGGACCCTTGGTCTCCCGTCTCAGCTGGAGAGGCGTCCCAATTGCCCTGCAAAGCCTCGAGGAGAATCCCGAGTTGTCCCTCACAACTAGGCAGGAGTCCTGACATGGCTGAACACACACGTGTGTGGAAGGGCCATCCCCGTCGTAACTCGAGAATATACCCCAGGTTCCCGCCGCAACTCGAGAAAAACCATGAGACTTCCCCCTCGCCGCGAGATGAGGCCCGATTCCCCTGAACTGCGTGCAGAGCAATTCCGTGTTGCACATCACACATGAAAGGAGCCTTGATTTCCTTGACGGCACTCCAGAGAAACCCCAAGAACACTGTTTCAAGGCTAGAGGGATCCTGAGGTCACTGTAGCAACACGAAAGAGCTCCGTGGACCAAGAATCAACACGAGATGAGAGGTTAGTCCCTGGCTTCGACTCCTGAGGAATACCACCTTACCACAAGCACCTCAAGAGGAGGCTTCTCTCAGCTCTAGGTATGTGAGAGGGACCCTGAGTTTGCGGCCTCAAGTGGAATGGACACCGCGATGCCCTGACGCGAAATAAGGCTGGATATCCCTGCAGTGACTTGAATGCAGGCTCGTCTTGCATCTCCCAAGATGAAAGGATGTCTGAATCCCCTGTGGAGACCACAGAGAAAGACCTAGTTCCCCACCTCATCGCGACCGGAGGCCTCACATCCTTTGAAAACTCCAGAGGTATGCGGAGATCAGTGCCTCCAAAGGAGACGATGCCTGACTCCTCGTGAAACTTGATAGGAGTCCCAGGATTCCTGTGGCACGTGGAAAGGGACCCTTGGTCTCCCGCCTCAGCTGGAGAGGCGTCCCAATTGCCTTGCCAAGCCTCGAGGAGAATCCCGAGTTGTGTGTCGCAACTAGGCAAGAGTCCTGACGTGGCTGAACAAACACGTGTGTGGAAGGGCCATCCCCGTCGTAACTCGAGAATATACCCCAGGTTCCCGCCGCAACTCGAGAAAAACCATGAGACTTCCCCCTCGCCGCGAGATGAGGCCCGATTCCCCTGCACTGCGTGCAGAGCAATTCCGTGTTGCACATCACACATGAAAGGAGCCTTGATTTCCTTCATGGCACTCCAGAGAAACCCCAAGAACACTGTTTCAAGGCTAGAGGGATCCTGAGGTCACTGTAGCAACACGAAAGAGCTCCGTGGACCAAAAATCAACTCGAGATGAGAGGTTAGTCCCTGGCTTCGACTCCAGAGGAATACCACCTTACCACAAGCACCTCAAGAGGAGGCTTCTCTCAGCTCTAGGTATGTGAGAGGGACCCTGGGTTTGCGGCCACAAGTGGAATGGACACCGTGATACCCTGACTCGAAATAAGGCCGGATATCCCTGCAGTGACTGGAATGCAGGCTCGTCTTGCATCTCCCAAGACGAAAGGGTGTCTGAATCCCCTGTGGAGACCACAGAGAAAGACATAGTTCCCCACCTCATCGCGACAGGAGGCCTCAAATCCTTTGAAAACTCCAGAGGTATGCGGAGATCAGTGCCTCCAAAGGAGACGATGCCTGACTCCTCGTGAAACTTGATAGGAGACCCAGGATTCCTGTGGCACGTGGAAAGGGACCCTTGGTCTCCCGTCTCAGCTGGAGAGGCGTCCCAATTGCCCTGCAAAGCCTCGAGGAGAATCCCGAGTTGTCCCTCACAACTAGGCAGGAGTCCTGACATGGCTGAACACACACGTGTGTGGAAGGGCCATCCCCGTCGTAACTCGAGAATATACCCCAGGTTCCCGCCGCAACTCGAGAAAAACCATGAGACTTCCCCCTCGCCGCGAGATGAGGCCCGATTCCCCTGAACTGCGTGCAGAGCAATTCCGTGTTGCACATCACACATGAAAGGAGCCTTGATTTCCTTGACGGCACTCCAGAGAAACCCCAAGAACACTGTTTCAAGGCTAGAGGGATCCTGAGGTCACTGTAGCAACACGAAAGAGCTCCGTGGACCAAGAATCAACACGAGATGAGAGGTTAGTCCCTGGCTTCGACTCCTGAGGAATACCACCTTACCACAAGCACCTCAAGAGGAGGCTTCTCTCAGCTCTAGGTATGTGAGAGGGACCCTGAGTTTGCGGCCTCAAGTGGAATGGACACCGCGATGCCCTGACGCGAAATAAGGCTGGATATCCCTGCAGTGACTTGAATGCAGGCTCGTCTTGCATCTCCCAAGATGAAAGGATGTCTGAATCCCCTGTGGAGACCACAGAGAAAGACCTAGTTCCCCACCTCATCGCGACCGGAGGCCTCACATGCTTTGAAAACTCCAGAGGTACGTGGAGATCAGTGCCTCCAAAGGAGACGATGCCTGACTCCTCGTGAAACTTGATAGGAGTCCCAGGATTCCTGTGGCACGTGGAAAGGGACCCTTGGTCTCCCGCCTCAGCTGGAGAGGCGTCCCAATTGCCTTGCCAAGCCTCGAGGAGAATCCCGAGTTGTGTGTCGCAACTAGGCAAGAGTCCTGACGTGGCTGAACACACACGTGTGTGGAAGGGCCATCCCCGTCGTAACTCGAGAATATACCCCAGGTTCCCGCCGCAACTCGAGAAAAACCATGAGACTTCCCCCTCGCCGCGAGATGAGGCCCGATTCCCCTGCACTGCGTGCAGAGCAATTCCGTGTTGCACATCACACATGAAAGGAGCCTTGATTTCCTTCATGGCACTCCAGAGAAACCCCAAGAACACTGTTTCAAGGCTAGAGGGATCCTGAGGTCACTGTAGCAACACGAAAGAGCTCCGTGGACCAAAAATCAACTCGAGATGAGAGGTTAGTCCCTGGCTTCGACTCCAGAGGAATACCACCTTACCACAAGCACCTCAAGAGGAGGCTTCTCTCAGCTCTAGGTATGTGAGAGGGACCCTGGGTTTGCGGCCACAAGTGGAATGGACACCGCGATACCCTGACTCGAAATAAGGCCGGATATCCCTGCAGTGACTGGAATGCAGGCTCGTCTTGCATCTCCCAAGACGAAAGGGTGTCTGAATCCCCTGTGGAGACCACAGAGAAAGACATAGTTCCCCACCTCATCGCGACAGGAGGCCTCAAATCCTTTGAAAACTCCAGAGGTATGCGGAGATCAGTGCCTCCAAAGGAGACGATGCCTGACTCCTCGTGAAACTTGATAGGAGACCCAGGATTCCTGTGGCACGTGGAAAGGGACCCTTGGTCTCCCGTCTCAGCTGGAGAGGCGTCCCAATTGCCCTGCAAAGCCTCGAGGAGAATCCCGAGTTGTCCCTCACAACTAGGCAGGAGTCCTGACATGGCTGAACACACACGTGTGTGGAAGGGCCATCCCCGTCGTAACTCGAGAATATACCCCAGGTTCCCGCCGCAACTCGAGAAAAACCATGAGACTTCCCCCTCGCCACGAGATGAGGCCCGATTCCCCTGAACTGCGTGCAGAGCAATTCCGTGTTGCACATCACACATGAAAGGAGCCTTGATTTCCTTGATGGCACTCCAGAGCAACCCCAAGAACACTGTTTCAAGGCTAGAGGGATTCTGAGGTCACTGTAGCAACACGAAAGAGCTCCGTGGACCAAGAATCAACACGAGATGAGAGGTTAGTCCCTGGCTTCGACTCCTGAGGAATACCACCTTACCACAAGCACCTCAAGAAGAGGCTTCTCTCAGCTCTAGGTATGTGAGAGGGACCCTGAGTTTGCGGCCTCAAGTGGAATGGACACCGCGATGCCCTGACGCGAAATAAGGCTGGATATCCCTGCAGTGACTTCAATGCAGGCTCGTCTTGCATCTCCCAAGATGAAAGGATGTCTGAATCCCCTGTGGAGACCACAGAGAAAGACCTAGTTCCCCACCTCATCGCGACCGGAGGCCTCACATCCTTTGAAAAATCCAGAGGTACGCGGAGATCAGTGCCTCCAAAGGAGACGATGCCTGACTCCTCGTGAAACTTGATAGGAGTCCCAGGATTCCTGTGGCACGTGGAAAGGGACCCTTGGTCTCCCGCCTCAGCTGGAGAGGCGTCCCAATTGCCTTGCCAAGCCTCGAGGAGAATCCCGAGTTGTGTGTCGCAACTAGGCAAGAGTCCTGACGTGGCTGAACAAACACGTGTGTGGAAGGGCCATCCCCGTCGTAACTCGAGAATATACCCCAGGTTCCCGCCGCAACTCGAGAAAAACCATGAGACTTCCCCCTCGCCGCGAGATGAGGCCCGATTCCCGTGCACTGCGTGCAGAGCAATTCTGTGTTGCACATCACACATGAAAGGAGCCTTGATTTCCTTGATGGCACTCCAGAGAAACCCCAAGAACACTGTTTCAAGGCTAGAGGGATCCTGAGGTCACTGTAGCAACACGAAAGAGCTCCGTGGACCAAAAATCAACTCGAGATGAGAGGTTAGTCCCTGGCTTCGACTCCAGAGGAATACCACCTTACCACAAACACCTCAAGAGGAGGCTTCTCTCAGCTCTAGGTATGTGAGAGGGACCCTGAGTTTGCGGCCTCAAGTGCAATGGACACCGCGATGCCCTGACTTGAAATAAGGCCGGATATCCCTGCAGTGACTGGAATGCAGGCTCGTCTTGCATCTCCCAAGACGAAAGGGTGTCTGAATCCCCTGTGGAGACCACAGAGAAAGACCTAGTTCCCCAACTCATCGCGACAGGAGGCCTCAAATTCTTTGAAAACTCCAGAGGTATGCGGAGATCAGTGCCTCCAAAGGAGACGATGCCTGACTCCTCGTGAAACTTGATAGGAGACCCAGGATTCCTGTGGCACGTGGAAAGGGACCCTTGGTCTCCCGTCTCAGCTGGAGAGGCGTCCCAATTGCCCTGCAAAGCATCGAGGAGAATCCCGAGTTGTCCCTCACAACTAGGCAGGAGTCCTGACATGGCTGAACACACACGTGTGTGGAAGGGCCATCCCCGTCGTAACTCGAGAATATACCCCAGGTTCCCGCCGCAACTCGAGAAAAACAATGAGACTTCCCCCTCGCCGCGAGATGAGGCCCGATTCCCTTGAACTGCTTGCAGAGCAATTCCGTGTTGCACATCACACATGAAAGGAGCCTTGATTTCCTTGATGGCACTCCAGAGAAACCCCAAGAACACTGTTTCAAGGCTAGAGGGATCCTGAGGTCACTGTAGCAACACGAAAGAGCTCCGTGGACCAAGAATCAACACGAGATGAGAGGTTAGTCCCTGGCTTCGACTCCTGAGGAATACCACCTTACCACAAGCACCTCAAGAGGAGGCTTCTCTCAGCTCTAGGTATGTGAGAGGGACCCTGAGTTTGCGGCCTCAAGTGGAATGGACACCGCGATGCCCTGACGCGAAATAAGGCTGGATATCCCTGCAGTGACTTGAATGCAGGCTCGTCTTGCATCTCCCAAGATGAAAGGATGTCTGAATCCCCTGTGGAGAACACAGAGAAAGACCTAGTTCCCCAGCTCATCGCGACCGGAGGCCTCACATCCTTTGAAAACTCCAGAGGTACGCGGAGATCAGTGCCTCCAAAGGAGACGATGCCTGACTCCTCGTGAAACTTGATTGGAGTCCCAGGATTCCTGTGGCACGTGGAAAGGGACCCTTGGTCTCCCGCCTCAGCTGGAGAGGCGTCCCAATTGCCTTGCCAAGCCTCGAGGAGAATCCCGAGTTGTGTGTCGCAACTAGGCAAGAGTCCTGACGTGGCTGAACAAACACGTGTGTGGAAGGGCCATCCCCGTCGTAACTCGAGAATATACCCCAGGTTCCCGCCGCAACTCGAGAAAAACCATGAGACTTCCCCCTCGCCGCGAGATGAGGCCCGATTCCCCTGCACTGCGTGCAGAGCAATTCCGTCTTGCACATCACACATGAAAGGAGCCTTGATTTCCTTCATGGCACTCCAGAGAAACCCCAAGAACACTGTTTCAAGGCTAGAGGGATCCTGAGGTCACTGTAGCAACACGAAAGAGCTCCGTGGACCAAAAATCAACTCGAGATGAGAGGTTAGTCCCTGGCTTCGACTCCAGAGGAATACCACCTTACCACAAGCACCTCAAGAGGAGGCTTCTCTCAGCTCTAGGTATGTGAGAGGGACCCTGAGTTTGCGGCCTCAAGTGGAATGGACACCGCGATGCCCTGACTCGAAATAAGGCCGGATATCCCTGCAGTGACTGGAATGCAGGCTCGTCTTGCATCTCCCAAGACGAAAGGGTGTCTGAATCCCCTGTGGAGACCACAGAGAAAGACCTAGTTCCCCACCTCATCGCGACAAGAGGCCTCAAATCCTTTGAAAACTCCAGAGGTATGCGGAGATCAGTGCCTCCAAAGGAGACGATGCCTGACTCCTCCTGAAACTTGATAGGAGACCCAGGATTCCTGTGGCACGTGGAAAGGGACCCTTGGTCTCCCGTCTCAGCTGGAGAGGCGTCCCAATTGCCCTGCAAAGCCTCGAGGAGAATCCCGAGTTGTCCCTCGCAACTAGGCAGGAGTCCTGACATGGCTGCACACACACGTGTGTGGAAGGGCCATCCCCGTCGTAACTCGAGAATATACCCCAGGTTCCCGCCGCAACTCGAGAAAAACCATGAGACTTCCCCCTCGCCGCGAGATGAAGCCCGATTCCCCTGCACTGCGTGCAGAGCAATTCCGTGTTGCACATCACACATGAAAGGAGCCTTGATTTCCTTGATGGCACTCCAGAGAAACCCCAAGAACACTGTTTCAAGGCTAGAGGGATCCTGAGGTCACTGTAGCAACACGAAAGAGCTCCGTGGACCAAGAATCAACACGAGATGAGAGGTTAGTCCCTGGCTTCGACTCCTGAGGAATACCACCTTACCACAAGCACCTCAAGAGGAGGCTTCTCTCAGCTCTAGGTATGTGAGAGGGATCCTGAGTTTGCGGCCTCAAGTGGAATGGACACCGCGATGCCCTGACTCGAAATAAGGCCGGATATCCCTCCAGTGACTTGAATGCAGGCTCGTCTTTCATCTCCCAAGAAGAAAGGATGTTTGAATCCCCTGTGGAGACCACAGAGAAACACCTAGTTCCCCACCTCATCGCGACCGGAGGCCTCATAAACTTTGAAAACTCCAGAGGTACGCGGAGATCAGTGCCTCCAAAGGAGACGATGCCTGACTCCTCGTGAAACTTGATAGGAGTCCCAGGATTCCTGTGGCACTTGGAAAGGGACACTTGGTCTCCCGCCTCAGCTGGAGAGGCGTCCCAATTGCCCTGCCAAGCCTCGAGGAGAATCCAGAGTTGTCCCTCGCAACTAGGCAGGAGTCCTGACGTCGCTGAAGAAACACGTGGGTGGAAGGGCCATCCCCGTCGTAACTCGAGAATATACCCCAGGTTCCCGCCGCAACTCGAGAAAAACCATGAGACTTCCCCCTCGCCGCGAGATGAAGCCCGATTCCCCTGCACTGCGTGCAGAGCAATTCCGTGTTGCACATCACACATGAAAGGAGCCTTGATTTCCTTGATGGCACTCCAGAGAAACCCCAAGAACACTGTTTCAAGGCTAGAGGGATCCTGAGGTCACTGTAGCAACACGAAAGAGCTCCGTGGACCAAGAATCAACTCGAGATGAGAGGTTAGTCCCTGGCTTCGACTCCAGAGGAATACCACCTTACCACAAGCACCTCAAGAGGAGGCTTCTCTCAGCTCTAGGTATGTGAGAGGGACCCTGAGTTTGCGGCCTCAAGTGCAATGGACACCGCGATGCCCTGACTCGAAATAAGGCCGGATATCCCTGCAGTGACTGGAATGCAGGCTCGTCTTACATCTCCCAAGACGAAAGGGTGTCTGAATCCCCTGTGGAGACCACAGAGAAAGACCTAGTTCCCCACCTCATCGCGACAGGAGGCCTCAAATCCTTTGAAAACTCCAGAGGTATGCGGAGATCAGTGCCTCCAAAGGAGACGATGCCTGACTCCTCCTGAAACTTGATAGGAGACCCAGGATTCCTGTGGCACGTGGAAAGGGACCCTTGGTCTCCCGTCTCAGCTGGAGAGGCGTCCCAATTGCCCTGCAAAGCCTCGAGGAGAATCCCGAGTGGTCCCTCGGAACTAGGCAGGAGTCCTGACATGGCTGAACACACACGTGTGTGGAAGGGCCATCCCCGTCGTAACTCGAGAATATACCCCAGGTTCCCGCCGCAACTCGAGAAAAACCATGAGACTTCCCCCTCGCCGCGAGATGAGGCCCGATTCCCCTGCACTGCGTGCAGAGCAATTCCGCGTTGCACATCACACATGAAAGGAGCCTTGATTTCCTTGATGGCACTCCAGAGAAACCCCAAGAACACTGTTTCAAGGCTAGAGGGATCCTGAGGTCACTGTAGCAACACGAAAGACCTCCGTGGACCAAGAATCAACACGAGATGAGAGGTTAGTCCCTGGCTTCGACTCCTGAGGAATACCACCTTACCACAAGCACCTCAAGAGGAGGCTTCTCTCAGCTCTAGGTATGTGAGAGGGATCCTGAGTTTGCGGCCTCAAGTGGAATGGACACCGCGATGCCCTGACTCGAAATAAGGCCGGATATCCCTCCAGTGACTTGAATGCAGGCTCGTCTTGCATCTCCCAAGAAGAAAGGATGTCTGAATCCCCTGTGGAGACCAGAGAGAAACACCTAGTTCCCCACCTCATCGCGACCGGAGGCCTCACATCCTTTGAAAACTCCAGAGGTACGCGGAGATCAGTGCCTCCAAAGGAGACGATGCCTGACTCCTCGTGAAACTTGATAGGAGTCCCAGGATTCTTGTGGCACGTGGAAAGGGACCCTTGGTCTCCCGCCTCAGCTGGAGAGGCGTCCCAATTGCCCTGCCAAGCCTCGAGGAGAATCCCGAGTTGTCCCTCGCAACTAGGCAGGAGTCCTGACGTGGCTGAACAAACACGTGAGTGGAAGGGCCATCCCCGTCGTAACTGGAGAATATACCCCAGGTTCCCGCCGCAACTCGAGAAAAACCATGAGACTTCCCCCTCGCCACGAGATGAGGCCCGATTCCCCTGCACTGCGTGCAGAGCAATTCCGTGTTGCACATCACACATGAAAGGAGCCTTGATTTCCTTCATGGCACTCCAGAGAAACCCCAAGAACACTGTTTCAAGGCTAGAGGGATCCTGAGGTCACTGTAGCAACACGAAAGAGCTCCGTGGACCAAAAATCAACTCGAGATGAGAGGTTAGTCCCTGGCTTCGACTCCAGAGGAATACCACCTTACCACAAGCACCTCAAGAGGAGGCTTCTCTCAGCTCTAGGTATGTGAGAGGGACCCTGAGTTTGCGGCCTCAAGTGGAATGGACACCGCGATGCCCTGACTCGAAATAAGGCCGGATATCCCTGCAGTGACTGGAATGCAGGTTCGTCTTGCATCTCCCAAGACGAAAGGGTGTCTGAATCCCCTGTGGAGACCACAGAGAAAGACCTAGTTCCCCACCTCATCGCGACAAGAGGCCTCAAATCCTTTGAAAACTCCAGAGGTATGCGGAGATCAGTGCCTCCAAAGGAGACGATGCCTGACTCCTCCTGAAACTTGATAGGAGACCCAGGATTCCTGTGGCACGTGGAAAGGGACCCTTGGTCTCCCGTCTCAGCTGGAGAGGCGTCCCAATTGCCCTGCAAAGCCTCGAGGAGAATCTCGAGTGGTCCCTCGCAACTAGGCAGGAGTCCTGACATGGCTGAACACACACGTGTGTGGAAGGGCCATCCCCGTCGTAACTCGAGAATATACCCCAGGTTCCCGCCGCAACTCGAGAAAAACCATGAGACTTCCCGCTCGCCGCGAGATGAGGCCCGATTCCCCTGCACTGCGTGCAGAGCAATTCCGTGTTGCACATCACACATGAAAGGAGCCTTGATTTCCTTGATGGCACTCCAGAGAAACCCCAAGAACACTGTTTCAAGGCTAGAGGGATCCTGAGGTCACTGTAGCAACACGAAAGAGCTCCGTGGACCAAGAATCAACACGAGATGAGAGGTTAGTCCCTGGCTTCGACTCCTGAGGAATACCACCTTACCACAAGCACCTCAAGAGGAGGCTTCTCTCAGCTCTAGGTATGTGAGAGGGATCCTGAGTTTGCGGCCTCAAGTGGAATGGACACCGCGATGCCCTGACTCGAAATAAGGCCGGATATCCCTCCAGTGACTTGAATGCAGGCTCGTCTTGCATCTCCCAAGAAGAAAGGATGTCTGAATCCCCTATGGAGACCAGAGAGAAACACCTACTTCCCCACCTCATCGCGACCGGAGGCCTCACATCCTTTGAAAACTCCAGCGGTACGCGGAGATCAGTGCCTCCAAAGGAGACGATGCCTGACTCCTCGTGAAACTTGATAGGAGTCCCAGGATTCCTGTGGCACGTGGAAAGGGACCCTTGGTCTCCCGCCTCAGCTGGACAGGCGTCCCAATTGCCCTGCCAAGCCTCGAGGAGAATCCCGAGTTGTCCCTCGCAACTAGGCAGGAGTCCTGACGTGGCTGAACAAACATGTGAGTGGAAGGGCCATCCCCGTCGTAACTGGAGAATATACCCCAGGTTCCCGCCGCAACTCGAGAAAAACCATGAGACTTCCCCTTCGCCGCGAGATGAGGCCCGATTCCCCTGCACTGCGTGCAGAGCAATTCCGTGTTGCACATCACACATGAAAGGAGCCTTGATTTCCTTCATGGCACTCCAGAGAAACCCCAAGAACACTGTTTCAAGGCTAGAGGGATCCTGAGGTCACTGTAGCAACACGAAAGAGCTCCGTGGACCAAAAATCAACTCGAGATGAGAGGTTAGTCCCTGGCTTCGACTCCAGAGGAATACCACCTTACCACAAACACCTCAAGAGGAGGCTTCTCTCAGCTCTAGGTATGTGAGAGGGACCCTGAGTTTGCGGCCTCAAGTGCAATGGACACCGCGATGCCCTGACTCGAAATAAGGCCGGATATCCCTGCAGTGACTGGAATGCAGGCTCGTCTTGCATCTCCCAAGACGAAAGGGTGTCTGAATCCCCTGTGGAGACCACAGAGAAAGACCTAGTTCCCCACCTCATCGCGACAGGAGGCCTCAAATCCTTTGAAAACTCCAGAGGTATGCGGAGATCAGTGCCTCCAAAGGAGACGATGCCTGACTCCTCGTGAAACTTGATAGGAGACCCAGGATTCCTGTGGCACGTGGAAAGGGACCCTTGGTCTCCCGTCTCAGCTGGAGAGGCGTCCCAATTGCCCTGCAAAGCCTCGAGGAGAATCCCGAGTTGTCCCTCACAACTAGGCAGGAGTCCTGACATGGCTGAACACACACGTGTGTGGAAGGGCCATCCCCGTCGTAACTCGAGAATATACCCCAGGTTCCCGCCACAACTCGAGAAAAACCATGAGACTTCCCCCTCGCCGCGAGATGAGGCCCGATTCCCCTGAACTGCGTGCAGAGCAATTCCGTGTTGCACATCACACATGAAAGGAGCCTTGATTTCCTTGATGGCACTCCAGAGAAACCCCAAGAACACTGTTTCAAGGCTAGAGGGATCCTGAGGTCACTGTAGCAACACGAAAGAGCTCCGTGGACCAAGAATCAACACGAGATGAGAGGTTAGTCCCTGGCTTCGACTCCTGAGGAATACCACCTTACCACAAGCACCTCAAGAGGAGGCTTCTCTCAGCTCTAGGTATGTGAGAGGGATCCTGATTTTGCGGCCTCAAGTGGAATGGACACCGCGATGCCCTGACTCGAAATAAGGCCGGATATCCCTCCAGTGACTTGAATGCAGGCTCGTCTTGCATCTCCCAAGAAGAAAGGATGTCTGAATCCCCTGTGGAGACCACAGAGAAACACCTAGTTCCCCACCTCATCGCGACCGGAGGCCTCACATCCTTTGAAAACTCCAGAGGTACGCGGAGATCAGTGCCTCCAAAGGAGACGATGCCTGACTCCTCGTGAAACTTGATAGGAGTCCCAGGATTCCTGTGGCACTTGGAAAGGGACACTTGGTCTCCCGCCTCAGCTGGAGAGGCGTCACAATTGCCCTGCCAAGCCTCGAGGAGAATCCAGAGTTGTCCCTCGCAACTAGGCAGGAGTCCTGACGTCGCTGAAGAAACACGTGGGTGGGAGGGCCATCCCCGTCGTAACTCGAGAATATACCCCAGGTTCCCGCCGCAACTCGAGAAAAACCATGAGACTTCCCCCTCGCCGCGAGATGAGGCCCGATTCCCCTGCACTGCGTGCAGAGCAATTCCGTGTTGCACATCACACATGAAAGGAGCCTTGATTTCCTTGATGGCACTCCAGAGAAACCCCAAGAACACTGTTTCAAGGCTAGAGGGATCCTGAGGTCACTGTAGCAACACGAAAGAGCTCCGTGGACCAAGAATCAACACGAGATGAGAGGTTAGTCCCTGGCTTCGACTCCTGAGGAATACCACCTTACCACAAGCACCTCAAGAGGAGGCTTCTCTCAGCTCTAGGTATGTGAGAGGGATCCTGAGTTTGCGGCCTCAAGTGGAATGGACACCGCGATGCCCTGACTCGAAATAAGGCCGGATATCCCTCCAGTGACTTGAATGCAGGCTCGTCTTGCATCTCCCAAGAAGAAAGGATGTCTGAATCCCCTATGGAGACCAGAGAGAAACACCTAGTTCCCCACCTCATCGCGACCGGAGGCCTCACATCCTTTGAAAACTCCAGCGGTACGCGGAGATCAGTGCCTCCAAAGGAGACGATGCCTGACTCCTCGTGAAACTTGATAGGAGTCCCAGGATTCTTGTGGCACGTGGAAAGGGACCCTTGGTCTCCCGCCTCAGCTGGACAGGCGTCCCAATTGCCCTGCCAAGCCTCGAGGAGAATCCCGAGTTGTCCCTCGCAACTAGGCAGGAGTCCTGACGTGGCTGAACAAACATGTGAGTGGAAGGGCCATCCCCGTCGTAACTGGAGAATATACCCCAGGTTCCCGCCGCAACTCGAGAAAAACCATGAGACTTCCCCCTCGCCGCGAGATGAGGCCCGATTCCCCTGCACTGCGTGCAGAGCAATTCCGTGTTGCACATCACACATGAAAGGAGCCTTGATTTCCTTCATGGCACTCCAGAGAAACCCCAAGAACACTGTTTCAAGGCTAGAGGGATCCTGAGGTCACTGTAGCAACACGAAAGAGCTCCGTGGACCAAAAATCAACTCGAGATGAGAGGTTAGTCCCTGGCTTCGACTCCAGAGGAATACCACCTTACCACAAACACCTCAAGAGGAGGCTTCTCTCAGCTCTAGGTATGTGAGAGGGACCCTGAGTTTGCGGCCTCAAGTGCAATGGACACCGCGATGCCCTGACTCGAAATAAGGCCGGATATCCCTGCAGTGACTGGAATGCAGGCTCGTCTTGCATCTCCCAAGACGAAAGGGTGTCTGAATCCCCTGTGGAGACCACAGAGAAAGACCTAGTTCCCCACCTCATCGCGACAGGAGGCCTCAAATCCTTTGAAAACTCCAGAGGTATGCGGAGATCAGTGCCTCCAAAGGAGACGATGCCTGACTCCTCGTGAAACTTGATAGGAGACCCAGGATTCCTGTGGCACGTGGAAAGGGACCCTTGGTCTCCCGTCTCAGCTGGAGAGGCGTCCCAATTGCCCTGCAAAGCCTCGAGGAGAATCCCGAGTTGTCCCTCACAACTAGGCAGGAGTCCTGACATGGCTGAACACACACGTGTGTGGAAGGGCCATCCCCGTCGTAACTCGAGAATATACCCCAGGTTCCCGCCACAACTCGAGAAAAACCATGAGACTTCCCCCTCGCCGCGAGATGAGGCCCGATTCCCCTGCACTGCGTGCAGAGCAATTCCGTGTTGCACATCACACATGAAAGGAGCCTTGATTTCCTTGATGGCACTCCAGAGAAACCCCAAGAACACTGTTTCAAGGCTAGAGGGATCCTGAGGTCACTGTAGCAACACGAAAGAGCTCCGTTGGCCAAAAATCAACTCGAGATGAGAGGTTAGTCCCTGGCTTCAACTCCAGAGGAATACCACCTTACCACAAGCACCTCAAGAGGAGGCTTCTCTCAGCTCTAGGTATGTGAGAGGGACCCTGAGTTTGCGGCCTCAAGTGGAATGGACACCGCGATGCCCTGACGCGAAATAAGGCTGGATATCCCTGCAGTGACTTGAATGCAGGCTCGTCTTGCATCTCCCAAGATGAAAGGATGTCTGAATCCCCTGTGGAGACCACAGAGAAACACCTAGTTCCCCACCTCATCGCGACCGGAGGCCTCACATCCTTTGAAAACTCCAGAGGTACGCGGAGATCAGTGCCTCCAAAGGAGACGATGCCTGACTCCTTGTGAAACTTGATAGGAGTCCCAGGATACCTGTGGCACGTGGAAAGGGACCCTTGGTCTCCCGCCTCAGCTGGAGAGGCGTCCCAATTGCCTTGCCAAGCCTCGAGGAGAATCCCGAGTTGTGTCTCGCAACTAGGCAAGAGTCCTGACGTGGCTGAACAAACACGTGGGTGGAAGGGCCATCCCCGTCGTTACTCGAGAATATACCCCAGGTTCCCGCCGCAACTCGAGAAAAACCATGAGACTTCCCCCTCGCCGCGAGATGAGGCCCGATTCCCCTGCACTGCGTGCAGTGCAATTCTGTGTTGCACATCACACATGAAAGGAGCCTTGATTTCCTTCATGGCACTCCAGAGAAACCCCAAGAACACTGTTTCAAGGCTAGAGGGATCCTGAGGTCACTGTAGCAACACGAAAGAGCTCCGTGGACCAAAAATCAACTCGAGATGAGAGGTTAGTCCCTGGGTTCGACTCCAGAGGAATACCACCTTACCACAAGCACCTCAAGAGGAGGCTTCTCTCAGCTCTAGGTATGTGAGAGGGACCCTGAGTTTGCGGCCTCAAGTGGAATGGACACCGCGATGCCCTGACGCGAAATAAGGCTGGATATCCCTGCAGTGACTTGAATGCAGGCTCGTCTTGCATCTCCCAAGATGAAAGGATGTCTGAATCCCCTGTGGAGACCACAGAGAAAGACCTAGTTCCCCACCTCATCGCGACAGGAGCCCTCACATCCTTTGAAAACTCCAGAGGTACTCGGAGATCAGTGCCTCCAAAGGAGACGATGCCTGACTCCTCGTGAAACTTGATAGGAGTCCCAGGATTCCTGTGGCACGTGGAAAGGACCCTTGGTCTCCCGCCTCAGCTGGAGAGGCGTCCCAATTGCCCTGCAAAGCCTCGAGGAGAATCCCGAGTTGTCCCTCGCAAGTAGGCAGGAGTCCTGACGTCGCTGAAGAAACACGTGGGTGGAAGGGCCATCCCCGTCGGAACTCGAGAATATACCCCAGGTTCCCGCCGCAACTCGAGAAAAACCATGAGACTTCCCCCTCGCCGCGAGATGAGGCCCGATTCCCCTGCACTGCGTGCAGAGCAATTCCGTGTTGCACATCACACATGAAAGGAGCCTTGATTTCCTTCATGGCACTCCAGAGAAACCCCAAGAACACTGTTTCAAGGCTAGAGGGATCCTGAGGTCACTGTAGCAACACGAAAGAGCTCCGTGGACCAAGAATCAACTCGAGATGAGAGGTTAGTCCCTGGCTTCGACTCCAGAGGAATACCACCTTACCACAAGCACCTCAAGAGGAGGCTTCTCTCAGCTCTAGGTATGTGAGAGGGACCCTGGGTTTGCGGCCTCAAGTGGAATGGACACCGCGATGCCCTGACTCGAAATAAGGCCGGATATCCCTGCAGTGACTGGAATGCAGGCTCGTCTTGCATCTCCCAAGACGAAAGGGTGTCTGAATCCCCTGTGGAGACCACAGAGAAAGACATAGTTCCCCACCTCATCGCGACAGGAGGCCTCAAATCCTTTGAAAACTCCAGAGGTATGCGGAGATCAGTGCCTCCAAAGGAGACGATGCCTGACTCCTCGTGAAACTTGATAGGAGGCCCAGGATTCCTGTGGCACGTGGAAAGGGACCCTTGGTCTCCCGTCTCAGCTGGAGAGGCGTCCCAATTGCCTTGCCAAGCCTCGAGGAGAATCCCGAGTTGTGTCTCGCAACTAGGCATGAGTCCTGACGTGGCTGAACAAACACGTGTGTGGAAGGGCCATCCCCGTTGTAACTCGAGAATATACCCCAGGTTCCCGCCGCAACTCGAGAAAAACCATGAGACTTCCACCTCGCCGCGAGATGAGGCCCGATTCCCCTGCACTGCGTGCAGAGCAATTCCGTGTTGCACATCACACATGAAAGGAGCCTTGATTTCCTTCATGGCACTCCAGAGAAACCCCAAGAACACTGTTTCAAGGCTAGAGGGATCCTGAGGTCACTGTAGCAACACGAAAGAGCTCCGTGGACCAAAAATCAACTCGAGATGAGAGGTTAGTCCCTGGCTTCGACTCCAGAGGAATACCACCTTACCACAAGCACCTCAAGAGGATGCTTCTCTCAGCTCTAGGTATGTGAGAGGGACCCTGAGTTTGCGGCCTCAAGTGGAATGGACACCGCGATGCCCTGATTCGAAATAAGGCCGGATATCCCTGCAGTGACTGGAATGCAGGCTCGTCTTGCATCTCCCAAGACGAAAGGGTGTCTGAATCCCCTGTGGAGACCACAGAGAAAGACATAGTTCCCCACCTCATCGTGACAAGAGGCCTCAAATCCTTTGAAAACTCCAGAGGTATGCGGAGATCAGTGCCTCCAAAGGAGACGATGCCTGACTCCTCCTGAAACTTGATAGGAGACCCAGTTTTCCTGTGGCACGTGGAAAGGGACCCTTGGTCTCCCGTCTCAGCTGGAGAGGCGTCCCAATTGCCCTGCAAAGCCTCGAGGAGAATCCCGAGTGGTCCCTCGGAACTAGGCAGGAGTCCTGACATGGCTGAACACACATGTGTGTGGAAGGGCCATCCCCGTCGTAACTTGAGAATATACCCCAGGTTCCCGCCGCAACTCGAGAAAAACCATGAGACTTCCCCCTCGCCGCGAGATGAGGCCCGATTCCCCTGCACTGCGTGCAGAGCAATTCCGTGTTGCACATCACACAAGAAAGGAGCCTTGATTTCCTTGATGGCACTCCAGAGAAACCCCAAGAACACTGTTTCAAGGCTAGAGGGATCCTGAGGTCACTGTAGCAACACGAAAGAGCTCCGTGGACCAAGAATCAACACGAGATGAGAGGTTAGTCCCTGGCTTCGACTCCTGAGGAATACCACCTTCCCACAAGCACCTCAAGAGGAGGCTTCTCTCAGCTCTAGGTATGTGAGAGGGATCCTGAGTTTGCGGCCTCAAGTGGAATGGACACCGCGATGCCCTGACTCGAAATAAGGCCGGATATCCCTCCAGTGACTTGAATGCAGGCGCGTCTTGCATCTCCCAAGAAGAAAGGATGTCTGAATCCCCTGTGGAGACCACAGAGAAAGACCTAGTTCCCCACCTCATCGCGACCGGAGGCCTCACATCCTTTGAAAACTCCAGAGGTACGTGGAGATCAGTGCCTCCAAAGGAGACGATGCCTGACTCCTCGTGAAACTTGATAGGAGTCCCAGGATTCCTGTGGCACTTGGAAAGGGACACTTGGTCTCCCGCCTCAGCTGGAGAGGCGTCCCAATTGCCCTGCCAAGCCTCGAGGAGAATCCAGAGTTGTCCCTCGCAACTAGGCAGGAGTCCTGACGTGGCTGAACAAACACGTGGGTGGAAGGGCCATCCCCGTCGTAACTGGAGAATATACCCCAGGTTCCCGCCGCAACTCGAGAAAAACCATGAGACTTCCCCCTCGCCGCGAGATGAGGCCCGATTCCCCTGCACTGCGTGCAGAGCAATTCCGTGTTGCACATCACACATGAAAGGAGCCTTGATTTCCTTGATGGCACTCCAGAGAAACCCCAGGAACACTGTTTCAAGGCTAGAGGGATCCTGAGGTCACTGTAGCAACACGAAAGAGCTCCGTGGACGAAAAATCAACTCGAGATGAGAGGTTAGTCAGTGGCTTCGACTCCAGAGGAATACCACCTTACCACAAACACCTCAAGAGGAGGCTTCTCTCAGCTCTAGGTATGTGAGAGGGACCCTGAGTTTGCGGCCTCAAGTGCAATGGACACCGCGATGCCCTGACTTGAAATAAGGCCGGATATCCCTGCAGTGACTGGAATGCAGGCTCGTCTTGCATCTCCCAAGACGAAAGGGTGTCTGAATCCCCTGTGGAGACCACAGAGAAACACCTAGTTCCCCACCTCATCGCGACAGGAGGCCTCAAATCCTTTGAAAACTCCAGAGGTATGCGGAGATCAGTGCCTCCAAAGGAGACGATGCCTGACTCCTCGTGAAACTTGATAGGAGACCCAGGATTCCTGTGGCATGTGGAAAGGGACCGTTGGTCTCCCGTCTCAGCTGGAGAGGCGTCCCAATTGCCCTGAAAAGCCTCGAGGAGAATCCCGAGTTGTCCCTCACAACTAGGCAGGAGTCCTGACATGGCTGAACACACACGTGTGTGGAAGGGCCATCCCCGTCGTAACTCGAGAATATACCCCAGGTTCCCGCCGCAACTCGAGAAAAACCATGAGACTTCCCCCTCGCCGCGAGATGAGGCCCGATTCCCCTGCACTGCGTGCAGAGCAATTCCGTCCTGCACATCACACATGAAAGGAGCCTTGATTTCCTTGATGGCACTCCAGAGAAACCCCAAGAACACTGTTTCAAGGCTAGAGGGATCCTGAGGTCACTGTAGCAACACGAAAGAGCTCCGTGGACCAAAAATCAACTCGAGATGAGAGGTTAGTCCCTGGCTTCGACTCCAGAGGAATACCACCTTACCACAAGCACCTCAAGAGGAGGCTTCTCTCAGCTCTAGGTATGTGAGAGGGACCCTGAGTTTGCGGCCTCAAGTGGAATGGACACCGCGATGCCCTGACTCGAAATAAGGCCGGATATCCCTGCAGTGACTGGAATGCAGGCTCGTCTTGCATCTCCCAAGACGAAAGGGTGTCTGAATCCCCTGTGGAGACCACAGAGAAAGACCTAGTTCCCCACCTCATCGCGACAGGAGGCCTCAAATCCTTTGAAAACTCCAGAGGTATGCGGAGATCAGTGCCTCCAAAGGAGACGATGCCTGACTCCTCCTGAAACTTGATAGGAGACCCAGGATTCCTGTGGCACGTGGAAAGGGACCCTTGGTCTCCCGTCTCAGCTGGAGAGGCGTCCCAATTGCCCTGCAAAGCCTCGAGGAGAATCCCGAGTGGTCCCTCGCAACTAGGCAGGAGTCCTGACATGGCTGAATACACACGTGTGTGGAAGGGCCATCCCCGTCGTAACTCGAGAATATACCCCAGGTTCCCGCCGCAACTCGAGAAAAACCATGAGACTTCCCCCTCGCCGCGAGATGAGGCCCGATTCCCCTGCACTGCGTGCAGAGCAATTCCGTGTTGCACATCACACATGAAAGGAGCCTTGATTTCCTTGATGGCACTCCAGAGAAACCCCAAGAACACTGTTTCAAGGCTAGAGGGATCCTGAGGTCACTGTAGCAACACGAAAGAGCTCCGTGGACCAAGAATCAACACGAGATGAGAGGTTAGTCCCTGGCTTCGACTCCTGAGGAATACCACCTTACCACAAGCACCTCAAGAGGAGGCTTCTCTCAGCTCTAGGTATGTGAGAGGGATCCTGAGTTTGCGGCCTCAAGTGGAATGGACACCGCGATGCCCTGACTCGAAATAAGGCCGGATATCCCTCCAGTGACTTGAATGCAGGCTCGTCTTGCATCTCCCAAGAAGAAAGGATGTCTGAATCCCCTGTGGAGACCAGAGAGAAACACCTAGTTCCCCACCTCATCGCGACCGGAGGCCTCACATCCTTTGAAAACTCCAGAGGTACGCGGAGATCAGTGCCTCCAAAGGAGACGATGCCTGACTCCTCGCGAAACTTGATAGGAGCCCCAGGATTCTTGTGGCACGTGGAAAGGGACCCTTGGTCTTCCGCCTCAGCTGGAGAGGCGTCCCAATTGCCCTGCCAAGCCTTGAGGAGAATCCCGAGTTGTCCCTCGCAACTAGGCAGGAGTCCTGACGTGGCTGAACAAACACGTGGGTGGAAGGGCCATCCCCGTCGTAACTGGAGAATATACCCCACGTTCCCGCCGCAATTCGAGAAAAACCATGAGACTTCCCCCTCGCCGCGAGATGAGGCCCGATTCCCCTGCACTGCGTGCAGAGCAATTCCGTGTTGCACATCACACATGAAAGGAGCCTTGATTTCCTTGATGCCACTCCAGAGAAACCCCAAGAACACTGTTTCAAGGCTAGAGGGATCCTGAGGTCACTTTAGCAACACGAAAGAACTCTGTGGACCAAGAATCAACTCGAGATGAGAGGTTAGTCCCTGGCTTCGACTCCAGAGGAATACCACCTTACCACAAGCACCTCAAGAGGAGGCTTCTCTCAGCTCTAGGTATGTGAGAGGGACCCTGAGTTTGCGGCCTCAAGTGGAATGGACACCGCGATGCCCTGACTCGAAATAAGGCCGGATATCCCTGCAGTGACTGGAATGCAAGCTCGTCTTGCATCTCCCAAGACGAAAGGGTGTCTGAATCCCCTGTGGAGACCACAGAGAAAGACCTAGTTCCCCACCTCATCGCGACAGGAGGCCTCAAATCCTTTGAAAACTCCAGAGGTATGCGGAGATCAGTGCCTCCAAAGGAGACGATGCCTGACTCCTCGTGAAACTTGATAGGAGACCCAGGATTCCTGTGGCACGTGGAAAGGGACCCTTGGTCTCCCGTCTCAGCTGGAGAGGCGTCCCAATTGCCCTGCAAAGCCTCGAGGAGAATCCCGAGTTGTCCCTCGCAACTAGGCAGGAGTCCTGACATGGCTGAACACACACGTGTGTGGAAGGGCCATCCCCGTCGTAACTCGAGAATATACCCCAGGTTCCCGCCGCAACTCGAGAAAAACCATGAGACTTCCCCCTCGCCGCGAGATGAGGCCCGATTCCCCTGCACTGCGTGCAGAGCAATTCCGTCTTGCACTTCACACATGAAAGGAGCCTTGATTTCCTTGATGGCACTCCAGAGAAACCCCAAGAACACTGTTTCAAGGATAGAGGGATCCTGAGGTCACTGTAGCAACACGAAAGAACTCTGTGGACCAAAAGTCAACTCGAAAAGAGAGGTTAGTCCCTGGATTCGTCTCCAGAGGAATACCACCTTACCAAAAGCACCTCAAGAGGAGGCTTCTCTCAGCTCTAGGTATGTGAGAGGGACCCTGAGTTTGCGGCCTCAAGTGGAATGGACACCGCGATGCCCTGACTCGAAATAAGGCTGGATATCCCTGCAGTGACTTCAACGCAGGCTCGTCTTGCATCTCCCAAGACGAAAGGATGTCTGAATCCCCTGTGGAAAGCACAGAGAAAGACTTAGTTCCCCACCTCATCGCGACCGAGAGCCTCACATCCTTTGAAAACTCCAGAGGTACGCGGAGATCAGTGCCTCCAAAGGAGACGATGCCTGACTTCTCGTGAAACTTGATAGGAGTCCCAGGATTCCTGTGGCACGTGGAAAGGGACCCTTGGTCTCCCGCCTCAGCTGGAGAGGCGTCCCAATTGCCCTGCCAAGCCTCGAGGAGAATCCCGAGTTGTCCCTCGCAACTAGGCAAGAGTCCTGACGTCGCTGAAGAAACACGTGGGTGGAAGGGCCATCCCCGTCGTAACTCGAGAATATACCCCAGGTTCCCGCCGCAACTCAAGAAAAACCATGAGACTTCCCCCTCGCTGCGAGATGAGGCCCGATTCCCCTGCACTGCGTGCAGAGCAATTCCGTGTTGCACATCACACATGAAAGGAGCCTTGATTTCCTTCATGGCACTCCAGAGAAACCCCAAGAACACTGTTTCAAGGCTAGAGGGATCCTGAGGTCACTGTAGCAACACGAAAGAGCTCCGTGGACCAAAAATCAACTCGAGATGAGAGGTTAGTCCCTGAATTCGTCTCCAGAGGAATACCACCTTACCACAAGCACCTCAAGAGGAGGCTTCTCTCAGCTCTAGGTATGTGAGAGGGACCCTGAGTTTGCGGCCTCAAGTGGAATGGACACCGCGATGCCCTGACTCGAAATAAGGCCGGATATCCCTGCAGTGACTTCAATGCAGGCTCGTCTTGCATCTCCCAGGACGAAAGGATGTCTGAATCCCCTGTGGAAAGCACAGAGAAAGACTTAGTTCCCCACCTCATCGCGACCGATAGCCTCACATCCTTTGAAAACTCCAGAGGTACGCGGAGATCAGTGCCTCCAAAGGAGACGATGCCTGACTCCTCGTGAAACTTGATAGGAGTCCCAGGATTCCTGTGGCACTTGGAAAGGGACATTTGGTCTCCCGTCTCAGCTGGAGAGGTGTCCCAATTGCCCTGCAAAGCCTCGAGGAGAATCCCGAGTTGTCCCTCGCAACTAGGCAGGAGTCCTGACATGGCTGTACACACACGTAGGTGGAAGGGCCATCCCCGTCGTAACTCGAGAATATACCCCAGGTTCCCGCCGCAACTCGAGAAAAACCATGAGACGTCCCCCTCGCCGCGAGATGAGGCCCGATTCCCCTGCACTGCGTGCAGAGCAATTCCGTGTTGCCCATCACACATGAAAGGAGCCTTGATTTCCTTGATGGCACTCCAGAGAAACCCCAAGAACACTGTTTCAAGGCTAGAGGGATCCTGAGGTCACTGTAGCAACACGAAAGAACTCTGTGGACCAAAAATCAACTCGAAAAGAGAGGTTAGTCCCTGGATTCGTCTCCAGAGGAATACCACCTTACCACAAGCACCTCAAGAGGAGGCTTCTCTCAGCTCTAGGTATGTGAGAGGGACCCTGAGTTTGCGGCCTCAAGTGGAATGGACACCGCGATGCCCTGACTCGAAATAAGGCCGGATATCCCTGCAGTGACTTCAATGCAGGCTCGTCTTGCATCTCCCAGGACGAAAGGATGTCTGAATCCCCTGTGGAAAGCACAGAGAAATACTTAGTTCCCCACCTCATCCCGACCGATAGCCTCACATCCTTTGAAAACTCCAGAGGTACGCGGAGATCAGTGCCTCCAAAGGAGACGATGCCTGACTCCTCGTGAAACTTGATAGGAGTCCCAGGATTCCTGTGGCACTTGGAAAGGGACACTTGGTCTCCCGCCTCAGCTGGAGAGGCGTCCCAATTGCCCTGCCAAGCCTCGAGGAGAATCCAGAGTTGTCCCTCGCAACTAGGCAGGAGTCCTGACGTCCCTGAAGAAACACGTGGGTGGAAGGGCCATCCCCGTCGTAACTCGAGAATATACCCCAGGTTCCCGCCGCAACTCGAGAAAAACCATGAGACTTCCCCCTCGCCGCGAGATGAGGCCCGATTCCCCTGCACTGCGTGCAGAGCAATTCTGTGTTGCACATCACACATGAAAGGAGCCTTGATTTCCTTCATGGCACTCCAGAGAAACCCCAAGAACACTGTTTCAAGGCTAGAGGGATCCTGAGGTCACTGTAGCAACACGAAAGAGCTCCGTGGACCAAAAATCAACTCGAGATGAGAGGTTAGTCCCTGGCTTCGACTCCAGAGGAATACCACCTTACCACAAGCACCTCAAGAGGAGGCTTCTCTCAGCTCTAGGTATGTGAGAGGGACCCTGAGTTTGCGGCCTCAAGTGGAATGGACACCGCGATGCCCTGACTCGAAATAAGGCCGGATATCCCTGCAGTGACTTGAATGCAGGCTCGTCTTGCATCTCCCAAGACGAAAGGGTGTCTGAATCCCCTGTGGAGACCACAGAGAAAGACCTAGTTCCCCACCTCATCGCGACAGGAGGCCTCAAATCCTTTGAAAACTCCAGAGGTATGCGGAGATCAGTGCCTCCAAAGGAGACGATGCCTGACTCCTCGTGAAACTTGATAGGAGACCCAGGATTCCTGTGGCACGTGGAAAGGGACCCTTGGTCTCCCGTCTCAGCTGGAGAGGCGTCCCAATTGCCCTGCAAAGCCTCGAGGAGAATCCCGAGTTGTCCCTCGCAACTAGGCAGGAGTCCTGACATGGCTGAACACACACGTGTGTGGAAGGGCCATCCCCGTCGTAACTCGAGAATATACCCCAGGTTCCCGCCGCAACTCGAGAAAAACCATGAGACTTCCCCCTCGCCGCGAGATGAGGCCCAAT
The DNA here is from genome assembly GCF_910594005.1 of Cervus elaphus. Taxonomy (NCBI): domain Eukaryota; kingdom Metazoa; phylum Chordata; class Mammalia; order Artiodactyla; family Cervidae; genus Cervus; species Cervus elaphus. The sequence goes on along the minus strand of NC_057834.1, from coordinate 5,063,952 downwards.
TCCCCTGCACTGCGTGCAGAGCAATTCCGTGTTGCACATCACACATGAAAGGAGCCTTGATTTCCTTGATGGCACTCCAGAGAAACCCCAAGAACACTGTTTCAAGGCTAGAGGGATCCTGAGGTCACTGTAGCAACATGAAAGAGCTCCGTGGACCAAGAATCAACACGAGATGAGAGGTTAGTCCCTGGCTTCGACTCCTGAGGAATACCACCTTACCACAAGCACCTCAAGAGGAGGCTTCTCTCAGCTCTAGGTATGTGAGAGGGATCCTGAGTTTGCGGCCTCAAGTGGAATGGACACCGCGATGCCCTGACTCGAAATAAGGCCGGATATCCCTGCAGTGACTTCAATGCAGGCTCGTCTTGCATCTCCCAGGACGAAAGGATGTCTGAATCCCCTGTGGAAAGCACAGAGAAAGACTTAGTTCCCCACCTCATCGCGACCGATAGCCTCACATCCTTTGAAAACTCCAGAGGTATGCGGAGATCAGTGCCTCCAAAGGAGACGACGCCTGACTCCTCGTGAAACTTGATAGGAGTCCCAGGACTCCTGTGGCACTTGGAAAGGGACACTTGGTCTCCCGCCTCAGCTGGAGAGGCGTCCCAATTGCCCTGCCAAGCCTCGAGGAGAATCCAGAGTTGTCCCTCGCAAGTAGGCAGGAGTCCTGACGTCGCTGAAGAAACACGTGGGTGGAAGGGCCATCCCCGTCGTAACTCGAGAATATACCCCAGGTTCCCGCCGCAACTCGAGAAAAACCAAGAGACTTCCCCCTCGCCGCGAGATGATGCCCGATTCCCCTGCACTGCGTGCAGAGCAATTCTGTGTTGCACATCACACATGAAAGGAGCCTTGATTTCCTTGATGGCACTCCAGAGAAACCCCAAGAACACTGTTTCAAGGCTAGAGGGATCCTGAGGTCACTGTAGCAACACGAAACAGCTCCGTGGGCCAAAAATCAACTTGAGATGAGAGGTTAGTCCCTGGCTTCGACTCCAGAGGAATACCACCTTACCACAAGCACCTCAAGAGGAGGCTTCTCTCAGCTCTAGGTATGTGAGAGGGACCCTGAGTTTGCGGCCTCAAGTGGAATGGACACCGCGATGCCCTGACTCGAAATAAGGCCGGATATCCCTGCAGTGACTGGAATGCAGGCTCGTCTTGCATCTCCCAAGACGAAAGGGTGTCTGAATCCCCTGTGGAGACCACAGAGAAAGACCTAGTTCCCCACCTCATCGCGACAGGAGGCATCAAATCCTTTGAAAACTCCAGAGGTATGCGGAGATCAGTGCCTCCAAAGGAGACGATGCCTGACTCCTCGTGAAACTTGATAGGAGACCCAGGATTCCTGTGGCACGTGGAAAGGGACCCTTGGTCTCCCGTCTCAGCTGGAGAGGCGTCCCAATTGCCCTGCAAAGCCTCGAGGAGAATCCCGAGGTGTCCCTCGCAACTAGGCAGGAGTCCTGACATGGCTGAACACACACGTGTGTGGAAGTGCCATCCCCGTCGTAACTCGAGAATATACCCCAGGTTCCCGCCGCAACTCGAGAAAAACCATGAGACTTCCCCCTCGCCGCGAGATGAGGCCCGATTCCCCTGTACTGCGTGCAGAGCAATTCCGTGTTGCACATCACGCATGAAAGGAGCCTTGATTTCCTTGATGGCACTCCAGAGAAACCTCAAGAACACTGTTTCAAGGCTAGAGGGATCCTGAGGTCACTGTAGCAACACGAAAGAGCTCCGTGGACCAAGAATCAACACGAGATGAGAGGTTAGTCCCTGGCTTCGACTCCTGAGGAATACCACCTTACCACAAGCACCTCAAGAGGAGGCTTCTCTCAGCTCTAGGTATGTGAGAGGGATCCTGAGTTTGCGGCCTCAAGTGGAATGGACACCGCGATGCCCTGACTCGAAATAAGGCCGGATATCCCTGCAGTGACTTGAATGCAGGCTCGTCTTGCATCTCCCAGGACGAAAGGATGTCTGAATCCCCTGTGGAGACCACAGAGAAAGACCTAGTTCCCCACCTCATCGCGACCGGAGGCCTCACATCCTTTGAAAACTCCAGAGGTACGCGGAGATCTGTGCCTCCAAAGGAGACGATGCCTGACTCCTCGTGAAAAACTGATAGGAGTCCCAGGATTCTTGTGGCACGTGGAAAGGGACACTTGGTCTCCCGCCTCAGCTGGAGAGGCGTTCCAATTGCCCTGCCAAGCCTCGAGGAGAATCCAGAGTTGTCCCTCGCAACTAGGCAGGAGTCCTGACGTGGCTGAAGAAACACGTGGGTAGAAGGGCCATCCCCGTCGTAACTCGAGAATATACCCCAGGTTCCAGCCGCAACTCGAGAAAAACCATGAGACTTCCCCCTCGATGCGAGATGAGGCCCGATTCCCCTGTACTGCGTGCAGAGCAATTCCGTCTTGCACATCACACATGAAAGGAGCCTTGATTTCCTTGATGGCACTCCAGAGAAACCCCAAGAACACTGTTTCAAGGATAGAGGGATCCTGAGGTCACTGTAGCAACAGGAAAGAGCTCCTTGGGCCAAAAATCAACTCGAGATGAGAGGTTAGTCCCTGGCTTCGACTCCAGAGGAATACCACCTTACCACAAGCACCTCAAGAGGAGGCTTCTCTCAGCTCTAGGTATGTGAGAGGGACCCTGAGTTTGCGGCCTCAAGTGGAATGGACACCGCGATGCCCTGACGCGAAATAAGGCTGGATATCCCTGCAGTGACTTGAATGCAGGCTCGTCTTGCATCTCCCAAGATGAAAGTATGTCTGAATCCCCTGTGGAGACCACAGAGAAAGACGTAGTTCCCCACCTCATCGCCACCGGAGGCCTCACATCCTTTGAAAACTCCAGAGGTACGCGGACATCAGTGCCTCCAAAGGAGACGATGCCTGACTCCTCGTGAAACTTGATAGGAGTCCCAGGATTCCTGTGGCACGTGGAAAGGGACCCTTGGTCTCCCGCCTCAGCTGGAGAGGCGTCCCAATTGCCTTGCCAAGCTTCGAGGAGAATCCCGAGTTGTGTCTCGCAATTAGGCAAGAGTCCTGACGTGGCTGAACAAACACGTGTGTGGAAGGGCCATCCCCGTCGTAACTCGAGAATATACCCCAGGTTCCCGCCGCAACTCGAGAAAAACCATGAGACTTCCCCCTCGCCGCGAGATGAGGCCCGATTCCCCTGCACTGCGTGCAGAGCAATTCTGTGTTGCACATCACACATGAAAGGAGCCTTGATTTCCTTCATGGCACTCCAGAGAAATCCCAAGAACACTGTTTCAAGGCTAGAGGGATCCTGAGGTCACTGTAGCAACACGAAAGAGCTCCGTGGACCAAAAATCAACTCGAGATGAGAGGTTAGTCCCTGGCTTCGACTCCAGAGGAATACCACCTTACCACAAGCACCTCAATAGGAGGCTTCACTCAGCTCTAGGTATGTGAGAGGGACCCTGAGTTTGCGGCCTCAAGTGGAATGGACACCGCGATGCCCTGACTCGAAATAAGGCCGGATATCCCTGCAGTGACTTCAATGCAGGCTCGTCTTGCATCTCCCAGGACGAAAGGATGTCTGAATCCCTTGTGGAAAGCACAGAGAAAGACTTAGTTCCCCACCTCATCGCGACCGATAGCCTCACATCCTTTGAAAACTCCAGAGGTATGCGGAGATCAGTGCCTCCAAAGGAGACGACGCCTGACTCCTCATGAAACTTGATAGGAGTCCCAGGATTCCTGTGGCACGTGGAAAGGTACACTTGGTCTCCCGCCTCAGCTGGAGAGGCGTCCCAATTGCCCTGTCAAGCCTCGAGGAGAATCCCGAGTTGTCCCTCGCAAGTAGGCAGAAGTCCTGACGTCGCTGAAGAAACACGTGGGTGGAAGGGCCATCCCCGTCGTAACTCGAGAATATACCCCAGGTTCCCGCCGCAACTCGAGAAAAACCATGAGACTTCCCCCTCGCCGCGAGATGAGGCCCGATTCCCCTGCACTGCGTGCAGAGCAATTCCGTGTTGCACATCACACATGAAAGGAGCCTTGATTTCCTTCATGGCACTCCAGAGAAACCCCAAGAACACTGTTTCAAGGCTAGAGGGATCCTGAGGTCACTGTAGCAACACGAAAGAGCTCCGTGGGCCAAAAATCAACTCGAGATGAGAGGTTAGTCCCTGGCTTCGACTCCAGAGGAATACCACCTTACCACAAGCACCTCAAGAGGAGGCTTCTCTCAGCTCTAGGTATGTGAGAGGGACCCTGAGTTTGCGGCCTCAAGTGGAATGGACACCGCGATGCCCTGACTCGAAATAAGGCCGGATATCCCTGCAGTGACTGGAATGCAGGCTCGTCTTGCATCTCCCAAGACGAAAGGGTGTCTGAATCCCCTGTGGAGACCACAGAGAAAGACCTAGTTCCCCACCTCATCGCGACAGGAGGCCTCACATCCTTTGAAAACTCCAGAGGTATGCGGAGATCAGTGCCTCCAAAGGAGACGATGCCTGACTCCTCGTGAAACTTGATAGGAGACCCAGGATTCCTGTGGCACGTGGAAAGGGACCCTTGGTCTTCCGTCTCAGCTGGAGAGGCGTCCCAATTGCCCTGCAAAGCCTCGAGGAGAATCCCGAGTTGTGCCTCGCATCTAGGCAGGAGTCCTGACGTCGCTGAAGAAACACGTGGGTGGAAGGGCCATCCCCGTCGTAACTCGAGAATATACCCCAGGTTCCCGCCGCAACTCGAGAAAAACCATGAGACTTCCCCCTCGCCGCGAGATGAGGCCCGATTCCCCTGCACTGCGTGAAGAGCAATTCCGTGTTGCACATCACACATGAAAGGAGCCTTGATTTCCTTCATGGCACTCCAGAGAAACCCCAAGAACACTGTTTCAAGGCTAGAGGGATCCTGAGGTCACTGTAGCAACACGAAAGAGCTCCGTGGACCAAGAATCAACACGAGATGAGAGGTTAGTCCCTGGCTTCGACTCCTGAGGAATACCACCTTACCACAAGCACCTCAAGAGGAGGCTTCTCTCAGCTCTAGGTATGTGAGAGGGATCCTGAGTTTGCGGCCTCAAGTGGAATGGACACCGCGATGCCCTGACTCGAAATAAGGCCGGATATCCCTGCAGTGACTGGAAGGCAGGCTCGTCTTGCATCTCCCAGGACGAAAGGATGTCTGAATCCCCTGTGGAGACCACAGAGAAAGACCTAGTTCCCCACCTCATCGCGACCGGAGGCCTCACATCCTTTGAAAACTCCAGAGGTACGCGGAGATCTGTGCCTCCAAAGGAGACGATGCCTGACTCCTCGTGAAAAACTGATAGGAGTCCCAGGATTCTTGTGGCACGAGGAAAGGGACACTTGGTCTCCCGCCTCAGCTGGAGAGGCGTTCCAATTGCCCTGCCAAGCCTCGAGGAGAATCCAGAGTTGTCCCTCGCAACTAGGCAGGCGTCCTGACGTGGCTGAAGAAACACGTGGGTAGAAGGGCCATCCCCGTCGTAACTCGAGAATATACCCCAGGTTCCCGCCGCAACTCGAGAAAAACCATGAGACTTCCCCCTCGATTCGAGATGAGGCCCGATTCCCCTGTACTGCGTGCAGAGCAATTCCGTCTTGCACATCCCACATGAAAGGAGCCTTGATTTCCTTGATGGCACTCCACAGAAACCCCAAGAACACTGTTTCAAGGATAGAGGGATCCTGAGGTCACTGTAGCAACACGAAAGAACTCTGTGGACCAAAAATCAACTCGAAAAGAGAGGTTAGTCCCTGGATTCGTCTCCAGAGGAATACCCCCTTACCACAAGCACCTCAAGAGGAGGCTTCTCTCAGCTCTAGGTATGTGAGAGGGACCCTGAGTTTGCGGCCTCAAGTGGAATGGACACCGCGATGCCCTGACTCGAAATAAGGCCGGATATCCCTGCAGTGACTTCAATGCAGGCTCGTCTTGCATCTCCCAGGACGAAAGGATGTCTGAATCCCCTGTGGAAAGCACAGAGAAAGACTTAGTTCCCCACATCATCGCGACCGATAGCCTCACATCCTTTGAAAACTCCAGAGGTACGCGGAGATCAGTGCCTCCAAAGGAGACGATGCCTGACTCCTCGTGAAACTTGATAGGAGTCCCAGGATTCCTGTGGCACTTGGAAAGGGACACTTGGTCTCCCACCTCAGCTGGAGAGGCGTCCCAATTGCCCTGCCAAGCCTCGAGGAGAATCCAGAGTTGTCCCTCGCAACTAGGCAGGAGTCCTGACGTCGCTGAAGAAACACGTGGGTGGAAGGGCCATCCCCGTCGTAACTCGAGAATATACCCCAGGTTCCCGCCGCAACTCGAGAAAAACCATGAGACTTCCCCCTCGCCGCGAGATGAGGCCCGATTCCCCTGCACTGCATGCAGAGCAATTCCGTGTTGCACATCACACATGAAAGGAGCCTTGATTTCCTTGATGGCACTCCAGAGAAACCCCAAGAACACTGTTTCAAGGCTAGAGGGATCCTGAGGTCACTGTAGCAACACGAAAGAGCTCCGTGGGCCAAAAATCAACTCGAGATGAGAGGTTAGTCCCTGGCTTCGACTCCAGAGGAATACCAATTTACCACAAGCACCTCAAGAGGAGGCTTCTCTCAGCTCTAGGTATGTGAGAGGGACCCTGAGTTTGCGGCCTCAAGTGGAATGGACACCGCGATGCCCTGACGCGAAATAAGGCTGGATATCCCTGCAGTGACTTGAATACAGGCTCGTCTTGCATCTCCCAAGATGAAAGGATGTCTGAATCCCCTGTGGAGTCCACAGAGAAAGACCTAGTTCCCCACCTCATTGCGACCGAAGGCCTCACATCCTTTGAAAACTCCAGAGGTACGCGGAGATCAGTGCCTCCAAAGGAGACGATGCCTGACACATCGTGAAACTTGATAGGAGTCCCAGGATTCCTGTGGCACGTGGAAAGGGACCCTTGGTCTCCCGCCTCAGCTGGAGAGGCGTCCCAATTGCCTTGCCAAGCCTCGAGGAGAATCCCGAGTTGTGTCTCGCAACTAGGCAAGAGTCCTGACATGGCTGAACAAATACGTGTGTCTAAGGGCCATCCCCGTCGTAACTCGAGAATATACCCCAGGTTCCCGCCGCAACTCGAGAAAAACCATGAGACTTCCCCCTCGCCACCAGATGAGGCCCGATTACCCTGCACTGCGTGCAGAGCAATTCTGTGTTGCACATCACACATGAAAGGAGCCTTGATTTCCTTCATGGCACTCCAGAGAAACCCCAAGAACACTGTTTCAAGGCTAGAGGGATCCTGAGGTCACTGTAGTAACACGAAACAGCTCCGTGGGCCAAAAATCAACTTGAGATGAGAGGTTAGTCCCTGGCTTCGACTCCAGAGGAATACCACCTTACCACAAGCACCTCAAGAGGAGGCTTCTCTCAGCTCTAGGTATGTGAGAGGGACCCTGAATTTGCGGCCTCAAGTGGAATGGACACCGCGATGCCTTGACTCGAAATAAGGCTGGATATCCCTGCAGTGACTGGAATGCAGGCTCGTCTTGCATCTCCCAAGACGAAAGGGTGTCTGAATCCCCTGTGGAGACCACAGAGAAACACCTAGTTCCCCACCTCATCGCGACAGGAGGCCTCAAATCCTTTGAAAACTCCAGAGGTATGCGGAGATCAGTGCCTCCAAAGGAGACGATGCCTGACTCCTCGTGAAACTTGATAGGAGACCCAGGATTCCTGTGGCACGTGGAAAGGGACCCTTGGTCTCCCGTCTCAGCTGGAGAGGCGTCCCAATTGCCCTGCAAAGCCTCGAGGAGAATCCCGAGTTGTCCCTCGCAACTAGGCAGGAGTCCTGACATGGCTGAACACACACGTGTGTGGAAGTGCCATCCCCGTCGTAACTCGAGAATATACCCCAGGTTCCCGCCGCAACTCGAGAAAAAGCATGAGACTTCCCCCTCGCCGCGAGATGAGGCCCGATTCCCCTGCACTGCGTGCAGAGCAATTCCGTCTTGCACATCACACATGAAAGGAGCCTTGATTTCCTTGATGGCACTCCAGAGAAACCCCAAGAACACTGTTTCCAGGCTAGAGGGATCCTGAGGTCACTGTAGCAACACGAAAGAGCTCCGTGGACCAAGAATCAACACGAAATGAGTGGTTAGTCCCTGGCTTCGACTCCTGAGCAATACCACCTTACCACAAGCACCTCAAGAGGAGGCTTCTCTCAGCTCTAGGTATGTGAGAGGGATCCTGAGTTTGCGGCCTCAATTGGAATGGACACCGCGATGCTCTGACTCGAAATAAGGCCGGATATCCCTGCAGTGACTTGAATGCAGGCTCGTCTTGCATCTCCCAAGAAGAAAGGATGTCTGAATCCCCTGTGGAGACCACAGAGAAAGACCTAGTTCCCCACCTCATCGCGACCGGAGGCCTCACATCCTTTGAAAACTCCAGAGGTACGCGGAGATCAGTGCCTCCAAAGGAGACGATGCCTGACTCCTCGTGAAACTTGATAGGAGTCCCAGGATTCTTGTGGCACGTGGAAAGGGACCCTTGGTCTCCCGCCTCAGCTGGAGAGGCGTTCCAATTGCCCTGCCAAGCCTCGAGGAGAATCCCGAGTTGTCCCTCGCAACTAGGCAGGAGTCCTGACGTCGCTGAACAAACACGTGGGTGAAGGGCCATCCCCGTCGTAACTCGAGAATATACCCCAGGTTCCCGCCGCAACTCGAGAAAAACCATGAGACTTCCCCCTCGATGCGAGATGAGGCCCGATTCCCCTGTACTGCGTGCAGAGCAATTCCGTCTTGCACATCACACATGAAAGGAGCCTTGATTTCCTTGATGGCACTCCAGAGAAACCCCAAGAACACTGTTTCAAGGCTAGAGGGATCCTGAGGTCACTGTAGCAACACGAAAGAACTCTGTGGACCAAAAATCAACTCGAAAAGAGAGGTTAGTCCCTGGATTCTTCTCCAGAGGAATACCACCTTACCACAAGCACCTCAAGAGGAGGCTTCTCTCAGCTCTAGGTATGTGAGAGGGACCCTGAGTTTGCGGCCTCAAGGGGAATGGACACCGCGATGCCCTGACTCGAAATAAGGCCGGATATCCCTGCAGTGACTTCAATGCAGGCTCGTCTTGCATCTCCCAGGACGAAAGGTTGTCTGAATCCCCTGTGGAAAGCACAGAGAAAGACTTAGTTCCCCACCTCATCGCGACCGATAGCCTCACATCCTTTGAAAACTCCAGAGGTACGCGGAGATCAGTGCCTCCAAAGGAGACGATGCCTGACTCCTCGTGAAACTTGATAGGAGTCCCAGGATTCCTGTGGCACGTGGAAAGGGACCCTTGGTCTCCCGCCTCAGCTGGAGAGGCGTCCCAATTGCCTTGCCAAGCCTCGAGGAGAATCCCGAGTTGTGTCTCGCAACTAGGCAAGAGTCCTGACGTGGCTGAACAAACACGAGTGTGGAAGGGCCATCCCCGTCGTAACTCGAGAATATACCCTAGGTTCCCGCCGCAACTCGAGAAAAACCATGAGACTTCCCCCTCGCCGCGAGATGAGGCCCGATTCCCCTGCACTGCGTGGAGAGCAATTCTGTGTTGCACATCACACATGAAAGGAGCCTTGATTTCCTTGATGGCACTCCAGAGAAACCCCAAGAACACTGTTTCAAGGCTAGAGGGATCCTGAGGTCACTGTAGCAACACGAAAGAGCTCCGTGGACCAAAAATCAACTCGAGATGAGAGGTTAGTCCCTGGCTTCGACTCCAGAGGAATACCACCTTACCACAAGCACCTCAAGAGGAGGCTTCTCTCAGCTCTAGGTATGTGAGAGGGACCCTGAGTTTGCGGCCTCAAGTGGAATGGACACCGCAATGCCCTGACTCGAAATAAGGCCGGATATCCCTGCAGTGACTGGAATGCAGGCTCGTCTTGCATCTCCCAAGACGAAAGGGTGTCTGAATCCCCTGTAGAGACCACAGAGAAAGACCTAGTTCCGCACCTCATCGCGACAGGAGGCCTCAAATCCTTTGAAAACTCCAGAGGTATGCGGAGATTAGTGCCTCCAAAGGAGACGATGCCTGACTCCTCGTGAAACTTGATAGGAGACCCAGGATTCCTGTGGCACTTGGAAAGGGACACTTGGTCTCCCGCCTCAGCTGGAGAGGCGTCCCAATTGCCCTGCCAAGCCTCGAGGAGAATCCCGAGTTGTCCCTCGCAACTAGGCAGGAGTCCTGACGTGGCTGAACACACACGTGTGTGGAAGGGCCATCCCCGTCGTAACTCGAGAATATACCCCAGGTTCCCGCCGCAACTCGAGAAAAACCATGAGACTTCCCCCTCGCCGCGAGATGAGGCCCGATTCCCCTGCACTGCGTGCAGAGCAATTCCGTGTTGCACATCACACATGAAAGGAGCCTTGATTTCCTTGATGGCACTCCAGAGAAACCCCAAGAACACTGTTTCCAGGCTAGAGGGATCCTGAGGTCACTGTAGCAACACGAAAGAACTCTGTGGACCAAAAATCAACTCGAAAAGAGAGGTTAGTCCCTGGATTCGTCTCCAGAGGAATACCACCTTACCACAAGCACCTCAAGAGGAGGCTTCTCTCAGCTCTAGGTATGTGAGAGGGACCCTGAGTTTGCGGCCTCAAGTGGAATGGACACCGCGATGCCCTGACTCGAAATAAGGCCGGATATCCCTGCAGTGACTTCAATGCAGGCTCGTCTTGCATCTCCCAGGACGAAAGGATGTCTGAATCCCCTGTGGAAAGCACAGAGAAAGACTTAGTTCCCCACCTCCTCGCGACCGATAGCCTCACATCCTTTGAAAACTCCAGAGGTACGCGCAGATCAGTGCCTCCAAAGGAGACGATGCCTGACTCCTCGTGAAACTTGATAGGAGTCCCAGGATTCCTGTGGCACTTGGAAAGGGACACTTAGTCTCCCACCTCAGCTGGAGAGGCGTCCCAATTGCCCTGCCAAGCCTCGAGGAGAATCCAGAGTTGTCCCTCGCAACTAGGCAGGAGTCCTGACGTCGCTGAAGAAACACGTGGGTGGAAGGGCCATCCCCGTCGTAACTCGAGAATATACCCCAGGTTCCCGCCGCAACTCGAGAAAAACCATGAGACTTCCCCCTCGCCGCGAGATGAGGCCCGATTCCCCTGCACTGCGTGCAGAGCAATTCCGTGTTGCACATCACACATGAAAGGAGCCTTGATTTCCTTGATGGCACTCCAGAGAAACCCCAAGAACACTGTTTCAAGGCTAGAGGGATCCTGAGGTCACTGTAGCAACACGAAAGAGCTCCGTGGGCCAAAAATCAACTCGAGATGAGAGGTTAGTCCCTGGCTTCGACTCCAGAGGAATACCACCTTACCACAAGCACCTCAAGAGGAGGCTTCTCTCAGCTCTAGGTATGTGAGAGGGACCCTTAGTTTGCGGCCTCAAGTGGAATGGACACCGCGATGCCCTGACGCGAAATAAGGCTGGATATCCCTGCAGTGACTTGAATACAGGCTCGTCTTGCATCTCCCAAGATGAAAGGATGTCTGAATCCCCTGTGGAGTCCACAGAGAAAGACCTAGTTCCCCACCTCATCGCGACCGAAGGCCTCACATCCTTTGAAAACTCCAGAGGTACGCGGAGATCAGTGCCTCCAAAGGAGACGATGCCTGACACATCGTGAAACTTGATAGGAGTCCCAGGATTCCTGTGGCACGTGGAAAGGGACCCTTGGTCTCCCGCCTCAGCTGGAGAGGCGTCCCAATTGCCTTGCCAAGCCTCGAGGAGAATCCCGAGTTGTGTCTCGCAACTAGGCAAGAGTCCTGACATGGCTGAACAAATACGTGTGTCTAAGGGCCATCCCCGTCGTAACTCGAGAATATACCCCAGGTTCCCGCCGCAACTCGAGAAAAACCATGAGACTTCCCCCTCGCCGCGAGATGAGGCCCGATTCCCCTGCACTGCGTGCAGAGCAATTCTGTGTTGCACATCACACATGAAAGGAGCCTTGATTTCCTTGATGGCACTCCAGAGAAACCCCAAGAACACTGTTTCAAGGCTAGAGGGATCCTGAGGTCACTGTAGCAACACGAAACAGCTCCGTGGGCCAAAAATCAACTTGAGATGAGAGGTTAGTCCCTGGCTTCGACTCCAGAGGAATACCACCTTACCACAAGCACCTCAAGAGGAGGCTTCTCTCAGCTCTAGGTATGTGAGAGGGACCCTGAGTTTGCGGCCTCAAGTGGAATGGACACCGAGATGCCCTGACTCGAAATAAGGCCGGATATCCCTGCAGTGACTGGAATGCAGGCTCGTCTTGCATCTCCCAAGACGAAAGGGTGTCTGAATCCCCTGTCGAGACCACAGAGAAAGACCTAGTTCCCCACCTCATCGCGACAGGAGGCCTCAAATCCTTTGAAAACTCCAGAGGTATGCGGAGATCAGCGCCTCCAAAGGAGACGATGCCTGACTCCTCGTGAAACTTGATAGGAGACCCAGGATTCCTGTGGCACGTGGAAAGGGACCCTTGGTCTCCCGTCTCAGCTGGAGAGGCGTCCCAATTGCCCTGCAAAGAATCGAGGAGAATCCCGAGTTGTCCCTCGCAACTAGGCAGGAGTCCTGACATGGCTGAACACACACGTGTGTGGAAGTGCCATCCCCGTCGTTACTCGAGAATATACCCCAGGTTCCCGCCGCAACTCGAGAAAAACCATGAGACTTCCCCCTCGCCGCGAGATGAAGCCCGATTCCCCTGCACTGCGTGCAGAGCAATTCTGTGTTGCACATCACACATGAAAGGAGCCTTGATTTCCTTCATGGCACTCCAGAGAAACCCCAAGAACACTGTTTCAAGGCTAGAGGGATCCTGAGGTCACTGTAGCAACACGAAAGAACTCTGTGGACCAAAAATCAACTCGAAAAGAGAGGTTAGTCCCTGGATTCTTCTCCAGAGGAATACCACCTTACCACAAGCACCTCAAGAGGAGGCTTCTCTCAGCTCTAGGTATGTGAGAGGGACCCTGAGTTTGCGGCCTCAAGTGGAATGGACACCGCGATGCCCTGACTCGAAATAAGGCCGGATATCCCTGCAGTGACTGGAATGCAGGCTCGTCTTGCATCTCCCAAGAAGAAAGGATGTCTGAATCCCCTGTGGAGACCACAGAGAAAGACCTAGTTCCCCACCTCATCGCGACAGGAGGCCTCACATCCTTTGAAAACTCCAGAGGTATGCGGAGATCAGTGCCTCCAAAGGAGACGATGCCTGACTCCTCGTGAAACTTGATAGGAGTCCCAGGATTCTTGTGGCACGTGGAAAGGGACCCTTGGTCTCCCGCCTCAGCTGGAGAGGCGTTCCAATTGCCCTGCCAAGCCTCGAGGAGAATCCCGAGTTGTCCCTCGCAACTAGGCAGGAGTCCTGACGTGGCTGAACAAACACGTGGGTGGAACGGCCATCCCCGTCGTAACTCGAGAATATACCCCAGGTTCCCGCCGCAACTCGAGAAAAACCATGAGACTTCCCCCTCGATGCGAGATGAGGCCCGATTCCCCTGCACTGCGTGCAGAGCAATTCCGTCTTGCACATCACACATGAAAGGAGCCTTGATTTCCTTGATGGCACTCCAGAGAAACCCCAAGAACACTGTTTCAAGGCTAGAGGGATCCTGAGGTCACTGTAGCAACACGAAAGAACTCTGTGGACCAAAAATCAACTCGAAAAGGGAGGTTAGTCCCTGGATTCGTCTCCAGAGGAATACCACCTTACCACAAGCACCTCAAGAGGAGGCTTCTCTCAGCTCTAGGTATGCGAGAGGGACCCTGAGTTTGCGGCCTCAAGTGGAATGGACACCGCGATGCCCTGACTCGAAATAAGGCCGGATATCCCTGCAGTGACTTCAATGCAGGCTCGTCTTGCATCTCCCAGGACGAAAGGATGTCTGAATCCCCTGTGGAAAGCACAGAGAAAGACCTAGTTCCCCACCTCATCGCGACCGATAGCCTCACATCCTTTGAAAACTCCAGAGGTACGCGGAGATCAGTGCCTCCAAAGGAGACGATGCCTGACTCCTCGTGAAACTTGATAGGAGACCCAGGATTCCTGTGGCACGTGGAAAGGGACCCTTGGTCTCCCGCCTCAGCTGGAGAGGCGTCCCAATTGCCTTGCCAAGCCTCGAGGAGAATCCCGAGTTGTGTCTCGCAACTAGGCAAGAGTCCTGACGTGGCTGAACAAACACGTGTGTGGAAGGGCCATCCCCGTCGTAACTCGAGAATATACCCCAGGTTCCCGCCGCAACTCGAGAAAAACCATGAGACGTCCCCCTCGCCGCGAGATGAGGCCCGATTCCCCTGCACTGCGTGCAGAGCAATTCTGTGTTGCACATCACACATGAAAGGAGCCTTGATTTCCTTCATGGCACTCCAGAGAAACCCCAAGAACACTGTTTCAAGGCTAGAGGGATCCTGAGGTCACTGTAGCAACACGAAAGAGCTCCGTGGACCAAAAATCAACTCGAGATGAGAGGTTAGTCCCTGGCTTCGACTCCAGAGGAATACCACCTTACCACAAGCACCTCAAGAGGAGGCTTCTCTCAGCTCTAGGTTTGTGAGAGGGACCCTGAGTTTGGGGCCTCAAGTGGAATGGACACCGCGATGCCCTGACTCGAAATAAGGTCGGATATCCCTGCAGTGACTGGAATGCAGGCTCGTCTTGCATCTCCCAAGACGAAAGGGTGTCTGAATCCCCTGTGGAGACCACAGAGAAAGACCTAGTTCCCCACCTCATCGCGACAGGAGGCCTCAAATCCTTTGAAAACTCCAGAGGTATGCGTAGATCAGTGCCTCCAAAGGAGACGATGCCTGACTCCTCGTGAAACTTGATAGGAGACCCAGGATTCCTGTGGCACGTGGAAAGGGACCCTTGGTCTCCCGTCTCTGCTGGAGAGGCGTCCCAATTGCCCTGCAAAGCCTCGAGGAGAATACCGAGTTGTCCCTCGCAACTAGGCAGGAGTCCTGACATGGCTGAACACACACGTGTGTGGAAGGGCCATCCCCGTCGTAACTCGAGAATATACCCCAGGTTCCCGCCGCAACTCGAGAAAAACCATGAGACTTCCCCCTCGCCGCGAGATGAGGCCCGATTCCCCTGCACTGCGTGCAGAGCAATTCCGTGCTGCACATCACACATGAAAGGAGCCTTGATTTCCTTGATGGCACTCCAGAGAAACCCCAAGAACACTGTTTCAAGGATAGAGGCATCCTGAGGTCACTGTAGCAACACGAAAGAGCTCCGTGGACCAAGAATCAACTCGAGATGAGAGGTTAGTCCCTGGCTTCGACTCCTGAGGAATACCACCTTACCACAAGCACCTCAAGAGGAGGCTTCTCTCAGCTCTAGGTATGTGAGAGGGACCCTGAGTTTGCGGCCTCAAGTGGAATGGACACCGCGATGCCCTGACTCGAAATAAGGCCGGATATCCCTGCAGTGACTTGAATCCAGGCTCGTCTTGCATCTCCCAGGACGAAAGGATGTCTGAATCCCCTGTGGAAAGCACAGAGAAAGACTTAGTTCCCCACCTCATCGCGACCGATAGCCTCACATCCTTTGAAAACTCCAGAGGTACCCGGAGATCAGTGCCTCCAAAGGAGACGATGCCTGACTCCTCGTGAAACTTGATAGGAGTCCCAGGATTCCTGTGGCACTTGGAAAGGGACACTTGGTCTCCCGCCTCAGCTGGAGAGGCGTCCCAATTGCCCTGCCAAGCCTCGAGGAGAATCCAGAGTTGTCCCTCGCAACTAGGCAGGAGTCCTGACGTCGCTGAAGAAACACGTGGGTGGAAGGGCCATCCCCATCGTCACTCGAGAATATACCCCAGGTTCCCGCCGCAACTCGAGAAAAACCATGAGACTTCCCCCTCGCCGCGAGATGAGGCCCGATTCCCCAGCACTGCGTGCAGAGCAATTCCGTGTTGCACATCACACATGAAAGGAGCCTTGATTTCCTTGATGGCACTCCAGAGAAACCCCAAGAACACTGTTTCAAGGTTAGAGGGATCCTGAGGTCACTGTAGCAACACGGAAGAGCTCCGTGGGCCAAAAATCAACTCGAGATGAGAGGTTAGTCCCTGGCTTCGACTCCAGAGGAATACCACCTTACCACAAGCACCTCAAGAGGAGGCTTCTCTCAGCTCTAGGTATGTGAGAGGGACCCTGAGTTTGCGGCCTCAAGTGGAATGGACACCGCGATGCCCTGACGCGAAATAAGGCTGGATATCCCTGCAGTGACTTCAATGCAGGCTCGTCTTGCATCTCCCAAGATGAAAGGATGTCTGAATCCCCTGTGGAGACCACAGAGAAAGACCTAGTTCCCCACCTCATCGCGACCCGAGGCCTCACATCCTTTGAAAACTCCAGAGGTACGCGGAGATCAGTGCCTCCAAAGGAGACGATGCCTGACTCCTCGTGAAACTTGATAGGAGTCCCAGGATTCCTGTGGCACGTGGAAAGGGACCCTTGGTCTCCCGCCTCAGCTGGAGAGGCGTCCCAATTGCCTTGCCAAGCCTCGAGGAGAATCCCGAGTTGTGTCTCGCAACTAGGCAAGAGTCCTGACGTGGCTGAACAAACACGTGTGTGGAAGGGCCATCCCCGTCGTAACTCAAGAATATACCCCAGGTTCCCGCCGCAACTCGAGAAAAACCATGAGCCTTCCCCCTCGCTGCGAGATGAGGCCCGATTCCCCTGCACTGCGTGCAGAGCAATTCTGTGTTGCACATCACACATGAAAGGAGCCTTGATTTCTTTCATGGCACTCCAGAGAAACCCCAAGAACACTGTTTCAAGGCTAGAGGGATCCTGAGCTCACTGTAGCAACACGAAAGAACTCTGTGGACCAAAAATCAACTCGAGATGAGAGGTTAGTCCCTGGCTTCGACTCCTGAGGAATACCACCTTACCACAAGCACCTCAAGAGGAGGCTTCTCTCAGCTCTAGGTATGTGAGAGGGATCCTGAGTTTGCGGCCTCAAGTGGAATTGACACCGCGATGCCCTGACTTGAAATAAGGCCGGATATCCCTGCAGTGACTGGAATGCAGGCTCGTCTTGCATCTCCCAAGACGAAAGGGTGTCTGAATCCCCTGTGGAAAGCACAGAGAAAGACTTAGTTCCCCACCTCATCGCGACCGATAGCCTCACATCCTTTGAAAACTCCAGAGGTACGCGGAGATCAGTGCCTCCAAAGGAGACGATGCCTGACTCCTCGTGAAACTTGATAGGAGTCCCAGGATTCCTGTGGCACGTGGAAAGGGACCCTTGGTCTCCCGCCTCAGCTGGAGAGGCGTCCCAATTGCCTTGCCAAGCCTCGAGGAGAATCCCGAGTTGTGTCTCGCAACTAGGCAAGAGTCCTGACGTGGCTGAACAAACATGTGTGTGGAAGGGCCATCCCCATCATAACTCGAGAATATACCCCAGGTTCCCGCCGCAACTCGAGAAAAACCATGAGACTTCCCCCTCGCCGCGAGATGAGGCCCGATTCCCCTGCCCTGCGTGCAGAGCAATTCTGTGTTGCACATCACACATGAAAGGAGCCTTGATTTCCTTCATGGCACTACAGAGAAACCCCAAGAACACTGTTTCAAGGCTAGAGGGATCCTGAGGTCACTGTAGCAACACAAAAGAGCTCCGTGGACCAAAAATCAACTCGAGATGAGAGGTTAGTCCCTGGCTTCGACTCCAGAGGAATACCACCTTACCACAAGCACCTCAAGAGGAGGCTTCTCTCAGCTCTAGGTATGTGAGAGGGACCCTGAGTTTGCGGCCTCAAGTGGAATGGACACCGCGATGCCCTGACTCGAAATAAGGCCGGATATCCCTGCAGTGACTGGAATGCAGGTTCGTCTTGCATCTCCCAAGAGGAAAGGGTCTCTGAATCCCCTGTGGAGACCACAGAGAAAGAACTAGTTCCCCACCTCATCGCGACAGGAGGCCTCAAATCCTTTGAAAACTCCAGAGGTACGCGGAGATCAGTGCCTCCAAAGGAGACGATGCCTGAATCCTCGTGAAACTTGATAGGAGTCCCAGGATTCTTGTGGCACGTGGAAAGGGACCCTTGGTCTCCCGCCTCAGCTGGAGAGGCGTTCGAATTGCCCTGCCAAGCCTCGAGGAGAATCCCGAGTTGTCCCTCGCAACTAGGCAGGAGTCCTGACGTGGCTGAACAAACACGTGGGTGGAAGGGCCATCCCCGTCGTAACTCGAGAATATACCCCAGGTTCCCGCCGCAACTCGAGAAAAACCATGAGACTTCCCCCTCGATGCGAGATGAGGCCCGATTCCCCTGTACTGCGTGCAGAGCAATTCCGTCTTGCACATCACACATGAAAGGAGCCTAGATTTCCTTGATGGCACTCCAGAGAAACCCCAAGAACACTGTTTCAAGGATAGAGGGATCCTGAGGTCACTGTAGCAACACGAAAGAACTCTGTGGACCAAAAATCAACTCGAAAAGAGAGGTTAGTCCCTGGATTCGTCTCCAGAGGAATACCACCTTACCACAAGCACCTCAAGAGGAGGCTTCTCTCAGCTCTAGGTATGTGAGAGGGACCCTGAGTTTGCGGCCTCAAGTGGAATGGACACCGCGATGCCCTGACTCGAAATAAGGCCGGATATCCCTGCAGTGACTTCAATGCAGGTTCGTCTTGCATCTCCCAGGACGAAAGGATGTCTGAATCCCCTGTGGAAAGCACAGAGAAAGACTTAGTTCCCCACCTCATCGCGAACGATAGCCTCACATCCTTTGAAAACTCCAGAGGTACGCGGAGATCAGTGCCTCCAAAGGAGACGATGCCTGACTCCTCGTGAAACTTGATAGGAGTCCCAGGATTCCTGTGGCACTTGGAAAGGGACACTTGGTCTCCCGCCTCAGCTGGAGAGGCGTCCCAATTGCCCTGCCAAGCCTCGAGGAGAATCCAGAGTTGTCCCTCGCAACTAGGCAGGAGTCCTGACGTCGCTGAAGAAACACGTGGGTGGAAGGGCCATCCCCGTCGTAACTCGAGAATATACCCCAGGTTCCTGCCGCAACTCGAGAAAAACCATGAGACTTCCCCCTCGCCGCGAGATGAGGCCCGATTCCCCTGCACTGCGTGCAGAGCAATTCCGTGTTGCACATCACACATGAAAGGAGCCTTGATTTCCTTGATGGCACTCCAGAGAAACCCCAAGAACACTGTTTCAAGGATAGAGGGATCCTGAGGTCACTGTAGCAACACGAAAGAGCTCCAGGGCCAAAAATCAACTCGAGATGAGAAGTTAGTCCCTGGCTTCGACTCCAGAGGAATACCACCTTACCACAAGCACCTCAAGAGGAGGCTTCTCTCAGCTCTAGGTATGTGAGAGGGACCCTTAGTTTGCGGCCTCAAGTGGAATGGACACCGCGATGCCCTGACGCGAAATAAGGCTGGATATCCCTGCAGTGACTTGAATGCAGGTTCGTCTTGCATCTCCCAAGATGAAAGGTTGTCTGAATCCCCTGTGGAGACCACAGAGAAAGACCTAGTTCCCCACCTCATCGCGACCGGAGGCCTCACATCCTTTTAAAACTCCAGAGGTACGCGGAGATCAGTGCCTCCAAAGGAGACGATGCCTGACTCCTCGTGAAACTTGATAGGAGTCCCAGGATTCCTGTGGCACTTGGAAAGGGACACTTGGTCTCCCGCCTCAGCTGGAGAGGCGTCCCAATTGCCCTGCAAAGCCTCGAGGAGAATCCCGAGTTGACCCTCGCAACTAGGCAGAAGTCCTGACGTCGCTGAAGAAACACGTGGGTGGAAGGGCCATCCCCGTCGTAACTCGAGAATATACCCCAGGTTCCCGCCGCAACTCGAGAAAAACCATGAGATTTCCCCTCGATGCGAGATGAGGCCCGATTCCCCTGCACTGCGTGCAGAGCAATTCCGTGTTGCACATCACAAATGAAAGGAGCCTTGATTTCCTTGAATGCACTCCAGAGAAACCCGAAGAACACTGTTTCAAGGCTAGAGGCATCCTGAGGTCACTGTAGCAACACGAAAGAGCTCCGTGGACCAAGAATCAACACGAGATGAGAGGTTAGTCCCTGGATTCGACTCCTGAGGAATACCACCTTACCACAAGCACCTCAAGAGGAGGCTTCTCTCAGCTCTAGGTATGTGAGAGGGATCCTGAGTTTGCGGCCTCAAGTGGAATGGACACCGCGATGCCCTGACTCGAAATAAGGCCGGATATCCCTGCAGTGACTTGAATGCAGGCTCGTCTTGCATCTCCCAAGAAGAAAGGATGTCTTAATCCCATCTGGAGACCACAGAGAAAGACCTAGTTCCCCACCTCATCGCGACCGGAGGCCTCACATCCTTTGAAAACTCCAGAGGTACGCGGAGATCAGTGCCTCCAAAGGAGACGATGCCTGACTCCTCGTGAAACTTGATAGGAGTCCCAGGATTCTTGTGGCACGTGGAAAGGGACCCTTGGTCTCCCGCCTCAGCTGGAGAGGCGTTCCAATTGCCCTGCCAAGCCTCGAGGAGAATCCCGAGTTGTTCCTCGCATCTAGGCAGGAGTCCTGACGTGGCTGAACAAACACGTGGGTGAAAGGGCCATCCCCGTCGTAACTCGAGAATATACCCCAGGTTCCCGCCGCAACTCGAGAAAAACCATGAGACTTCCCCCTCGATGCGAGATGAGGCCCAATTCCCCTGTACTGTGTGCAGAGCAATTCCGTCTTGCACATCACACATGAAAGGAGCCTTGATTTCCTTGATGGCACTCCAGAGAAACCCCAAGAACACTGTTTCAAGGATAGAGGGATCCTGAGGTCACTGTAGCAACACGAAAGAACTCTGTGGGCCAAAAATCAACTCGAAAAGAGAGGTTAGTCCCTGGATTCGTCTTCAGAGGAATACCACCTTACCTCAAGCACCTCAAGAGGAGGCTTCTCTCAGCTCTAGGTATGTGAGAGGGACCCTGAGTTTGCGGCCTCAAGTGGAATGGACACCGTGATGCCCTGACTCGAAATAAGGCCGGATATCCCTGCAGTGACTTCAGTGCAGGCTCGTCTTGCATCTCCCAGGACGAAAGGATGTCTGAATCCCCTGTGGAAAGCACAGAGAAAGACTTACTTCCCCACCTCATCGCGACCGATAGCCTCACATCCTTTGAAAACTCCAGAGGTACGCGGAGATCAGTGCCTCCAAAGGAGACGATGCCTGACTCCTCGTGAAACTTGATAGGAGTCCCAGGATTCCTGTGGTACTTGGAAAGGGACACTTGGTCTCCCGCCTCAGCTGGAGAGGCGTCCCAATTGCCCTGCCAAGCCTCGAGGAGAATCCCGAGTTGTCCCTCGCAACTAGGCAGGAGTCCTGACGTCGCTGAAGAAACACGTGGGTTGAAGGGCCATCCCCATCGTAACTCGAGAATATACCCCAGGTTCCCGCCACAACCCGAGAAAAACCATGAGACTTCCCCCTCGCCGCGAGATGAGGCCCGATTCCCCTGCACTGCGTGCAGAGCAATTCTGTGTTGCACATCACACATGAAAGGAGCCTTGATTTCCTTCATGGCACTACAGAGAAACCCCAAGAACACTGTTTCAAGGCTAGAGGGATCCTGAGGTCACTGTAGCAACACGAAAGAGCTCCGTGGACCAAAAATCAACTCGAGATGAGAGGTTAGTCCCTGGCTTCGACTCCAGAGGAATACCACCTTACCACAAGCACCTCAAGAGGAGGCTTCTCTCAGCTCTAGGTATGTGAGAGGGACCCTGAGTTTGCGGCCTCAAGTGGAATGGACACCGCGATGCCCTGACTCGAAATAAGGCCGGATATCCCTGCAGTGACTGGAATGCAGGTTCGTCTTGCATCTCCCAAGAGGAAAGGGTCTCTGAATCCCCTGTGGAGACCACAGAGAAAGAACTAGTTCCCCACCTCATCGCGACAGGAGGCCTCAAATCCTTTGAAAACTCCAGAGGTACGCGGAGATCAGTGCCTCCAAAGGAGACGATGCCTGAATCCTCGTGAAACTTGATAGGAGTCCCAGGATTCTTGTGGCACGTGGAAAGGGACCCTTGGTCTCCCGCCTCAGCTGGAGAGGCGTTCGAATTGCCCTGCCAAGCCTCGAGGAGAATCCCGAGTTGTCCCTCGCAACTAGGCAGGAGTCCTGACGTGGCTGAACAAACACGTGGGTGGAAGGGCCATCCCCGTCGTAACTCGAGAATATACCCCAGGTTCCCGCCGCAACTCGAGAAAAACCATGAGACTTCCCCCTCGATGCGAGATGAGGCCCGATTCCCCTGTACTGCGTGCAGAGCAATTCCGTCTTGCACATCACACATGAAAGGAGCCTAGATTTCCTTGATGGCACTCCAGAGAAACCCCAAGAACACTGTTTCAAGGATAGAGGGATCCTGAGGTCACTGTAGCAACACGAAAGAACTCTGTGGACCAAAAATCAACTCGAAAAGAGAGGTTAGTCCCTGGATTCGTCTCCAGAGGAATACCACCTTACCACAAGCACCTCAAGAGGAGGCTTCTCTCAGCTCTAGGTATGTGAGAGGGACCCTGAGTTTGCGGCCTCAAGTGGAATGGACACCGCGATGCCCTGACTCGAAATAAGGCCGGATATCCCTGCAGTGACTTCAATGCAGGTTCGTCTTGCATCTCCCAGGACGAAAGGATGTCTGAATCCCCTGTGGAAAGCACAGAGAAAGACTTAGTTCCCCACCTCATCGCGAACGATAGCCTCACATCCTTTGAAAACTCCAGAGGTACGCGGAGATCAGTGCCTCCAAAGGAGACGATGCCTGACTCCTCGTGAAACTTGATAGGAGTCCCAGGATTCCTGTGGCACTTGGAAAGGGACACTTGGTCTCCCGCCTCAGCTGGAGAGGCGTCCCAATTGCCCTGCCAAGCCTCGAGGAGAATCCAGAGTTGTCCCTCGCAACTAGGCAGGAGTCCTGACGTCGCTGAAGAAACACGTGGGTGGAAGGGCCATCCCCGTCGTAACTCGAGAATATACCCCAGGTTCCTGCCGCAACTCGAGAAAAACCATGAGACTTCCCCCTCGCCGCGAGATGAGGCCCGATTCCCCTGCACTGCGTGCAGAGCAATTCCGTGTTGCACATCACACATGAAAGGAGCCTTGATTTCCTTGATGGCACTCCAGAGAAACCCCAAGAACACTGTTTCAAGGATAGAGGGATCCTGAGGTCACTGTAGCAACACGAAAGAGCTCCAGGGCCAAAAATCAACTCGAGATGAGAAGTTAGTCCCTGGCTTCGACTCCAGAGGAATACCACCTTACCACAAGCACCTCAAGAGGAGGCTTCTCTCAGCTCTAGGTATGTGAGAGGGACCCTTAGTTTGCGGCCTCAAGTGGAATGGACACCGCGATGCCCTGACGCGAAATAAGGCTGGATATCCCTGCAGTGACTTGAATGCAGGTTCGTCTTGCATCTCCCAAGATGAAAGGTTGTCTGAATCCCCTGTGGAGACCACAGAGAAAGACCTAGTTCCCCACCTCATCGCGACCGGAGGCCTCACATCCTTTTAAAACTCCAGAGGTACGCGGAGATCAGTGCCTCCAAAGGAGACGATGCCTGACTCCTCGTGAAACTTGATAGGAGTCCCAGGATTCCTGTGGCACTTGGAAAGGGACACTTGGTCTCCCGCCTCAGCTGGAGAGGCGTCCCAATTGCCCTGCAAAGCCTCGAGGAGAATCCCGAGTTGACCCTCGCAACTAGGCAGAAGTCCTGACGTCGCTGAAGAAACACGTGGGTGGAAGGGCCATCCCCGTCGTAACTCGAGAATATACCCCAGGTTCCCGCCGCAACTCGAGAAAAACCATGAGATTTCCCCTCGATGCGAGATGAGGCCCGATTCCCCTGCACTGCGTGCAGAGCAATTCCGTGTTGCACATCACAAATGAAAGGAGCCTTGATTTCCTTGAATGCACTCCAGAGAAACCCGAAGAACACTGTTTCAAGGCTAGAGGCATCCTGAGGTCACTGTAGCAACACGAAAGAGCTCCGTGGACCAAGAATCAACACGAGATGAGAGGTTAGTCCCTGGATTCGACTCCTGAGGAATACCACCTTACCACAAGCACCTCACGAGGAGGCTTCTCTCAGCTCTAGGTATGTGAGAGGGATCCTGAGTTTGCGGCCTCAAGTGGAATGGACACCGCGATGCCCTGACTCGAAATAAGGCCGGATATCCCTGCAGTGACTTGAATGCAGGCTCGTCTTGCATCTCCCAAGAAGAAAGGATGTCTTAATCCCATCTGGAGACCACAGAGAAAGACCTAGTTCCCCACCTCATCGCGACCGGAGGCCTCACATCCTTTGAAAACTCCAGAGGTACGCGGAGATCAGTGCCTCCAAAGGAGACGATGCCTGACTCCTCGTGAAACTTGATAGGAGTCCCAGGATTCTTGTGGCACGTGGAAAGGGACCCTTGGTCTCCCGCCTCAGCTGGAGAGGCGTTCCAATTGCCCTGCCAAGCCTCGAGGAGAATCCCGAGTTGTTCCTCGCATCTAGGCAGGAGTCCTGACGTGGCTGAACAAACACGTGGGTGAAAGGGCCATCCCCGTCGTAACTCGAGAATATACCCCAGGTTCCCGCCGCAACTCGAGAAAAACCATGAGACTTCCCCCTCGATGCGAGATGAGGCCCAATTCCCCTGTACTGTGTGCAGAGCAATTCCGTCTTGCACATCACACATGAAAGGAGCCTTGATTTCCTTGATGGCACTCCAGAGAAACCCCAAGAACACTGTTTCAAGGATAGAGGGATCCTGAGGTCACTGTAGCAACACGAAAGAACTCTGTGGGCCAAAAATCAACTCGAAAAGAGAGGTTAGTCCCTGGATTCGTCTTCAGAGGAATACCACCTTACCTCAAGCACCTCAAGAGGAGGCTTCTCTCAGCTCTAGGTATGTGAGAGGGACCCTGAGTTTGCGGCCTCAAGTGGAATGGACACCGTGATGCCCTGACTCGAAATAAGGCCGGATATCCCTGCAGTGACTTCAGTGCAGGCTCGTCTTGCATCTCCCAGGACGAAAGGATGTCTGAATCCCCTGTGGAAAGCACAGAGAAAGACTTACTTCCCCACCTCATCGCGACCGATAGCCTCACATCCTTTGAAAACTCCAGAGGTACGCGGAGATCAGTGCCTCCAAAGGAGACGATGCCTGACTCCTCGTGAAACTTGATAGGAGTCCCAGGATTCCTGTGGTACTTGGAAAGGGACACTTGGTCTCCCGCCTCAGCTGGAGAGGCGTCCCAATTGCCCTGCCAAGCCTCGAGGAGAATCCCGAGTTGTCCCTCGCAACTAGGCAGGAGTCCTGACGTCGCTGAAGAAACACGTGGGTTGAAGGGCCATCCCCATCGTAACTCGAGAATATACCCCAGGTTCCCGCCACAACCCGAGAAAAACCATGAGACTTCCCCCTCGCCGCGAGATGAGGCCCGATTCCCCTGCACTGCGTGCAGAGCAATTCCGTGTTGCACATCACACATGAAAGGAGCCTTGATTTCCTTGATGGCACTCCAGAGAAACCCCAAGAACACTGTTTCAAGGCTAGAGGGATCCTGAGGTCACTGTAGCAACACGAAAGAGCTCCGTGGGCCAAAAATCAACTCGAGATGAGAGGTTAGTCCCTGGCTTCGACTCCAGAGGAATACCACCTTACCACAAGCACCTCAAGAGGAGGCTTCTCTCAGCTCTAGGTATGTGAGAGGGACCCTGAGTTTGCGGCCTCAAGTGGAATGGACACCGCGATGCCCTGACGCGAAATAAGGCTGGATATCCCTGCAGTGACTTGAATGCAGGCTCGTCTTGCATCTCCCAAGATGAAAGGATGTCTGAATCCCCTGTGGAGACCACAGAGAAAGACCTAGTTCCCCACCTCATCGCGACCGGAGGCCTCACATCCTTTGAAAACTCCAGAGGTACGCGGAGATCAGTGCCTCCAAAGGAGACGATGCCTGACTCCTCGGGAAACTTGATAGGAGTCCCAGGATTCCTGTGGCACGTGGAAAGGGACCCTTGGTCTCCCGCCTCAGCTGGAGAGGCGTCCCAATTGCCTTGCCAAGCCTCGAGGAGAATCCCGAGTTGTGTCTCGCAACTAGGCAAGAGTCCTGACGTGGCTGAACAAACACGTGTGTGGAAGGGCCATCCCCGTCGTAACTCGAGAAAATAACCCAGGTTCCCGCCGCAACTCGAGAAAAACCATGAGACTTCCCCCTCGCCGCGAGATGAGGCCCGATTCCCCTGCACTGCGTGCAGAGCAATTCCGTGTTGCACATCACACATGAAAGGAGCCTTGATTTCCTTGATGGCACTCCAGAGAAACCCCAAGAACACTGTTTCAAGGCTAGAGGGATCCTGAGGTCACTGTAGCAACACGAAAGAGCTCCGTGGGCCAAAAATCAACTCGAGATGAGAGGTTAGTCCCTGGCTTCGACTCCAGAGGAATACCACCTTACCACAAGCACCTCAAGAGGAGGCTTCTCTCAGCTTTAGGTATGTGAGAGGGACCCTGAGTTTGCGGCCTCAAGTGGAATGGACACCGCGATGCCCTGACTCGAAATAAGGCCGGATATCCCTGCAGTGACTTGAATGCAGGCTCGTCTTTCATCTCCCAAGAAGAAAGGATGTCTGAATCCCCTGTGGAGACCACAGAGAAAGACCTAGTTCCCCACCTCATCGCGACAGGAGGCCTCACATCCTTTGAAAACTCCAGAGGTATGCGGAGATCAGTGCCTTCAAAGGAGACGATGCCTGACTCCTCGTGAAACTTGATAGGAGTCCCAGGATTCTTGTGGCACGTGGAAAGGGACCCTTGGTCTCCCGCCTCAGCTGGAGAGGCGTTCCAATTGCCCTGCCAAGCCTCCAGGAGAATCCCGAGTTCTCCCTCGCAACTAGGCAGGAGTCCTGACGTGGCTGAACAAACACGTGGGTGGAAGGGCCATCCCCGTCGTAACTCGAGAATATACCCCAGGTTCCCGCCGCAACTCGAGAAAAACCATGAGACTACCCCCTCGATGCGAGATGAGGCCCGATTCCCCTGTACTGCGTGCAGAGCAATTCCGTCTTGCACATCACACATGAAAGGAGCCTTGATTTCCTTGATGGCACTCCAGAGAAACCCCAAGAACACTGTTTCAAGGATAGAGGGATCCTGAGGTCACTGTAGCAACACGAAAGAACTCTGTGGACCAAAAATCAACTCGAAAAGAGAGGTTAGTCCCTGGATTCGTCTCCAGAGGAATACCACCTTACCACAAGCACCTCAAGAGGAGGCTTCTCTCAGCTCTAGGTATGTGAGAGGGACCCTGAGTTTGCGGCCTCAAGTGGAATGGACACCGCGATGCCCTGACTCGAAATAAGGCCGGATATCCCTGCAGTGACTTCAATGCAGGCTCGTCTTGCATCTCCCAGGACGAAAGGATGTCTGAATCCCCTGTGGAAAGCACAGAGAAAGACTTAGTTCCCCACCTCATCGCGACCGATAGCCTCACATCCTTTGAAAACTCCAGAGGTACGCGGAGATCAGTGCCTCCAAAGGAGACGATGCCTGACTCCTCGTGAAACTTGATAGGAGTCCCAGGATTCCTGTGGCACGTGGAAAGGGACCCTTGGTCTCCCGCCTCAGCTGGAGAGGCGTCCCAGTTGCCCTGCAAAGCCTCGAGGAGAATCCCGAGTTGTGTCTCGCAACTAGGCAGGAGTCCTGACGTGGCTGAACAAACACGTGGGTGGAAATGCCATCCCCGTCATAACTCGAGAATATATCCCAGGTTCCCGCCGCAACTCGAGAAAAACCATGAGACTTCCCCCTCGCTGCGAGATGAGGCCCGATTCCCCTGCACTGCGTACAGAGCAATTCCGTGTTGCACATCACACATGAAAGGAGCCTTGATTTCCTTCATGGCACTCCAGAGAAACCCCAAGAACACTGTTTCAAGGCTAGAGGGATCCTGAGGTCACTGTAGCAACACGAAAGAGCTCCGTGGACCAAGAATCAACACGAAATGAGAGGTTAGTCCCTGGCTTCGACTCCAGAGGAATACCACCTTATCACAAGCACCTCAAGAGGAGGCTTCTCTCAGCTCTAGGTATGTGAGAGGGACCCTGAGTTTGCGGCCTCAAGTGGAATGGACACCGCGATGCCCTGACGCGAAATAAGGCTTGATATCCTTGCAGTGACTTGAATGCAGGCTAGTCTTGCATCTCCCAAGATGAAAGGATGTCTGAATCCCCTGTGGAGACCACAGAGAAAGACCTAGTTCCCCACCTCATCGCGACCGGAGGCCTCACATCCTTTGAAAACTCCAGAGGTACGCGGAGATCAGTGCCTCCAAAGGAGACGATGCCTGACTCCTCGTGAAACTTGATAGGAGTCCCAGGATTCCTGTGGCACGTGGAAAGGGACCCTTGGTCTCCCGCCTCAGCTGGAGAGGCGTCCCAATTGCCTTGCCAAGCCTCGAGGAGAATCCCGAGTTGTCCCTCGGAACTAGGCAAGAGTCCTGACGTGGCTGAACAAACACGTGTGTGGAAGGGCCATCCCCGTCGTAACTGGAGAATATACCCCAGGTTCCCGCCGCAACTCGAGAAAAACCATGAGACTTCCCCCTCGCCGCGAGATGAGGCCTGATTCCCCTGCACTGCGTGCAGAGCAATTCTGTGTTGCACATCACACATGAAAGGAGCCTTGATTTCCTTCATGGCACTCCAGAGAAACCCCAAGAACACTGTTTCAAGGCTAGAGGGATCCTGAGGTCACTGTAGCAACACGAAAGAGCTCCGGGGACCAAAAATCAACTCGAGATGAGAGGTTAGTCCCTGGCTTCGACTCCAGAGGAATACCACCTTACCACAAGCACCTCAAGAGAAGGCTTCTCTCAGCTCTAGGTATGTGAGAGGGACCCTGAGTTTGCGGCCTCAAGTGGAATGGACACCGCGATGCCCTGACTCGAAATAAGGCCGGATATCCCTTCAGTGACTGGAATGCAGGCTCGTCTTGCATCTCCCAAGACGAAAGGGTGTCTGAATCCCCTGTGGAGACCACAGAGAAAGACCTAGTTCCCCACCTCATCGCGACAGGAGGCCTCAAATCCTTTGAAAACTCCAGAGGTATGCGGAGATCAGTGCCTCCAAAGGAGACGATGCCTGACTCCTCGTGAAACTTGATAGGAGACCCAGGATTCCTGTGGCACGTGGAAAGGGACACTTGGTCTCCCGCCTCAGCTGGAGAGGCGTCCCAATTGCCCTGCAAAACCTCGAGGAGAATCCCGAGTTGTGTCTCGCAACTAGGCAGGAGTCCTGACATGGCTGAACACACACGTGTGTGTAAGGGCCATCCCCGTCGTAACTCGAGAATATACCCCAGGTTCCCGCCGCAACTCGAGAAAAACCATGAGGCTTCCCCCTCGCTGCGAGATGAGGCCCGATTCCCCTGCACTGCGTGCAGAGCAATTCCGTGTTGCACATCACACATGAAAGGAGCCTTGATTTCCTTGATGGCACTCCAGAGAAACCCCAAGAACACTGTTTCAAGGCTAGAGGGATCCTGAGGTCACTGTAGCAACACGAAAGAGCTCCGTGGACCAAGAATCAACACGAGATGAGAGGTTAGTCCCTGACTTCGACTCCTGAGGAATACCACCTTACCACAAGCACCTCAAGAGGAGGCTTCTCTCAGCTCTAGGTATGTGAGAGGGATCCTGAGTTTGCGGCCTCAAGTGGAATGGACACCGCGATGCCCTGACTCGAAATAAGGCCGGATATCCCTGCAGTGACTTGAATGCAGGCTCGTCTTGCATCTCCCAAGAAGAAAGGATGTCTGAATCCCCTGTGGAGACCACAGAGAAAGACCTAGTTCCCCACCTCATCGCGACCGGAGGCCTCACATCCTTTGAAAAGTCCAGAGGTACGCGGAGATCAGTGCCTCCAAAGGAGACGATGCCTGACTCCTCGTGAAACTTAATAGGAGTCCCAGGATTCTTGTGGCACGTGGAAAGGGACCCTTGGTCTCCCGCCTCAGCTGGAGAGGCGTTCCAATTGCCCTGCCAAGCCTCGAGGAGAATCCCGAGTTGTCCCTTGCAACTAGGCAGGAGTCCTGACGTGGCTGAACAAACACGTGGGTGGAAGGGCCATCCCCGTCGTAACTCGAGAATATACCCCAGGTTCCCGCCGCAACTCGAGAAAAACCATGAGACTTCCCCCTCGATGCGAGATGAGGCCCGATTCCCCTGTACTGCCTGCAGAGCAATTCCGTCTTGCACATCACACATGAAAGGAGCCCTGATTTCCTTGATGGCACTCCAGAGAAACCCCAAGAACACTGTTTCAAGGATAGAGGGATCCTGAGGTCACTGTAGCAACACGAAAGAACTCTGTGGACCAAAAATCAACTCGAAAAGAGAGGTTAGTCCCTGGATTCGTCTCCAGAGGAATACCACCTTACCACAAGCACCTCAAGAGGAGGCTTCTCTCAGCTCTAGGTATGTGAGAGGGACCCTGAGTTTGCGGCCTCAAGTGGAATGGACACCGCGATGCCCTGACTCGAAATAAGGCCGGATATCCCTGCAGTGACTTCAATGCAGGCTCGTCTTGCATCTCCCAGGACGAAAGGATGTCTGAATCCCCTGTGGAAAGCACAGAGAAAGACTTAGTTCCCCACCTCATCGCGACCGATAGCCTCACATCCTTTGAAAACTCCAGAGGTACGCGCAGATCAGTGCCTCCAAAGGAGACGACGCCTGACTCCTCGTGAAACTTGATAGGAGTCCCAGGATTCCTGTGGCACTTGGAAAGGGACACTTGGTCTCCCGCCTCAGCTGGAGAGGCGTCCCAATTGCCCTGCCAAGCCTCGAGGAGAATCCAGAGTTGTCCCTCGCAACTAGGCAGGAGTCCTGACGTCGCTGAAGAAACACGTGGGTGGAAGGGCCATCCCCGTCGTAACTCGAGAATATACCCCAGGTTCCCGCCGCAACTCGAGAAAAACCATGAGACTTCCCCCTCGCCGCGAGATGAGGCCCGATTCCCCTGCACTGCGTGCAGAGCAATTCCTTGTTGCACATCACACATGAAAGGAGCCTTGATTTCCTTGATGGCACTCCAGAGAAACCCCAAGAACACTGTTTCAAGGCTAGAGGGATCCTGAGGTCACTGTAGCAACACGAAAGAGCTCCGTGGGCCAAAAATCAACTCGAGATGAGAGGTTAGTCCCTGGCTTCGACTCCAGAGGAATACCACCTTACCACAAGCACCTCAAGAGGAGGCTTCTCTCAGCTCTAGGTATGTGAGAGGGACCCTGAGTTTGCGGCCTCAAGTGGAATGGACACCGCGATGCCCTGACGCGAAATAAGGCCGGATATCCCTGCAGTGACTTGAATGCAGGCTCGTCTTGCATCTCCCAAGATGAAAGGATGTCTGAATCCCCTGTGGAGACCACAGAGAAAGACCTAGTTCCCCACCTCATCGCGACCGGAGGCCTCACATCCTTTGAAAACTCCAGAGGTACGCAGAGATCAGTGCCTCCAAAGGAGACGATGCCTGACTCCTCGTGAAACTTGATAGGAGTCCCAGGATTCCTGTGGCACGTGGAAAGGGACCCTTGGTCTCCCGCCTCAGCTGGAGAGGCGTCCCAATTGCCTTGCCAAGCCTCGAGGAGAATCCCGAGTTGGGTCTCGCAACTAGGCAAGAGTCCTGACGTCGCTGAAGAAACACGTGTGTGGAAGGGCCATCCCCGTCGTAACTCGAGAATATACCCCAGGTTCCCGCCGCAACTCGAGAAAAACCATGAGACTTCCCCCTTGCCGCGAGATGAGGCCCGATTCCCCTGCACTGCGTGCAGAGCAATTCTGTGTTGCACATCACACATGAAAGGAGCCTTGATTTCCTTCATGGCACTCCAGAGAAACCCCAAGAACACTGTTTCAAGGCTAGAGGGATCCTGAGGTCACTGTAGCAACACGAAAGAGCTCCGTGGACCAAAAATCAACTCGAGATGAGAGGTTAGTCCCTGGCTTCGACTCCAGAGGAATACCACCTTACCACAAGCACCTCAAGAGGAGGCTTCTCTCAGCTCTAGGTATGTGAGAGGGATCCTGAGTTTGCGGCCTCAAGTGGAATGGACACCGCGATGCCCTGACTCGAAATAAGGCTGGATATCCCTGCAGTGACTTGAATGCAGGCTCGTCTTGCATCTCCCAAGAAGAAAGAATGTCTGAATCCCCTGTGGAGACCACAGAGAAACACCTAGTTCCCCACCTCATCGCGACCGCATGCCTCACATCCTTGAAAACTACAGAGGTACGCGGAGATCAGTGCCTCCAAAGGAGACGATGCCTGACTCCTCGTGAATCTTGATAGGAGTCCCAGGATTCCTGTGGCACTTGGAAAGGGACCCTTGGTCTCCCGCCTCAGCTGGAGAGGCGTTCCAATTGCCCTGCCAAGCCTCGAGGAGAATCCCGAGTTGTCCCTCGCAACTAGGCAGGAGTCCTGACGTGGCTGAACAAACACGTGGGTGGAAGGGCCATCCCCGTCGTAACTCGAGAATATACCCCAGGTTCCCGCCGCAACTCGAGAAAAACCATGAGACTTCCCCCTCGATGCGAGATGAGGCCCGATTCCCCTGTACTGCGTGCAGAGCAATTCCGTCTTGCACATCACACATGAAAGGAGCCCTGATTTCCTTGATGGCACTCCAGAGAAACCCCAAGAACACTGTTTCAAGGATAGAGGGATCCTGAGGTCACTGTAGCAACACGAAAGAACTCTGTGGACCAAAAATCAACTCGAAAAGAGAGGTTAATCCCTGGATTCGTCTCCAGAGGAATACCACCTTACCACAAGCACCTCAAGAGGAGGCTTCTCTCAGCTCTAGGTATGTGAGAGGGACCCTGATTTTGCGGCCTCAAGTGGAATGGACACCGCGATGCCCTGACTCGAAATAAGGCCGGATATCCCTGCAGTGACTTCAATGCAGGCTCGTCTTGCATCTCCCAGGACGAAAGGATGTCTGAATCCCCTGTGGAAAGCACAGAGAAAGACTTAGTTCCCCACCTCATCGCGACCGATAGCCTCACATCCTTTGAAAACTCCAGAGGTACGCGCAGATCAGTGCCTCCAAAGGAGACGACGCCTGACTCCTCGTGAAACTTGATAGGAGTCCCAGGATTCCTGTGGCACTTGGAAAGGGACACTTGGTCTCCCGCCTCAGCTGGAGAGGCGTCCCAATTGCCCTGCCAAGCCTCGAGGAGAATCCAGAGATGTCCCTCGCAACTAGGCAGGAGTCCTGACGTCGCTGAAGAAACACGTGGGTGGAAGGGCCATCCCCGTCGTAACTCGAGAATATACCCCAGGTTCCCGCCGCAACTCGAGAAAAACCATGAGACTTCCCCCTCGCCGCGAGATGAGGCCCGATTCCCCTGCACTGCGTGCAGAGCAATTCCTTGTTGCACATCACACATGAAAGGAGCCTTGATTTCCTTGATGTCACTCCAGAGAAACCCCAAGAACACTGTTTCAAGGCTAGAGGGATCCTGAGGTCACTGTAGCAACACGAAAGAGCTCCGTGGGCCAAAAATCAACTCGAGATGAGAGGTTAGTCCCTGGCTTCGACTCCAGAGGAATACCACCTTACCACAAGCACCTCAAGAGGAGGCTTCTCTCAGCTCTAGGTATGTGAGAGGGACCCTGAGTTTGCGGCCTCAAGTGGAATGGACACCGCGATGCCCTGACGCGAAATAAGGCCGGATATCCCTGCAGTGACTTGAATGCAGGCTCGTCTTGCATCTCCCAAGATGAAAGGATGTCTGAATCCCCTGTGGAGACCACAGAGAAAGACCTAGTTCCCCACCTCATCGCGACCGGAGGCCTCACATCCTTTGAAAACTCCAGAGGTACGCAGAGATCAGTGCCTCCAAAGGAGACGATGCCTGACTCCTCGTGAAACTTGATAGGAGTCCCAGGATTCCTGTGGCACGTGGAAAGGGACCCTTGGTCTCCCGCCTCAGCTGGAGAGGCGTCCCAATTGCCTTGCCAAGCCTCGAGGAGAATCCCGAGTTGTGTCTCGCAACTAGGCAAGAGTCCTGACGTCGCTGAAGAAACACGTGTGTGGAAGGGCCATCCCCGTCGTAACTCGAGAATATACCCCAGGTTCCCGCCGCAACTCGAGAAAAACCATGAGACTTCCCCCTCGCCGCGAGATGAGGCCCGATTCCCTGCACTGCGTGCAGAGCAATTCTGTGTTGCACATCACACATGAAAGGAGCCTTGATTTCCTTCATGGCACTCCAGAGAAACCCCAAGAACACTGTTTCAAGGCTAGAGGGATCCTGAGGTCACTGTAGCAACACGAAAGAGCTCCGTGGACCAAAAATCAACTCGAGATGAGAGGTTAGTCCCTGGCTTCGACTCCAGAGGAATACCACCTTACCACAAGCACCTCAAGAGGAGGCTTCTCTCAGCTCTAGGTATGTGAGAGGGATCCTGAGTTTGCGGCCTCAAGTGGAATGGACACCGCGATGCCCTGACTCGAAATAAGGCTGGATATCCCTGCAGTGACTTGAATGCAGGCTCGTCTTGCATCTCCCAAGAAGAAAGGATGTCTGAATCCCCTGTGGAGACCACAGAGAAACACCTAGTTCCCCACCTCATCGCGACCGCATGCCTCACATCCTTGAAAACTACAGAGATACGCGGAGATCAGTGCCTCCAAAGGAGACGATGCCTGACTCCTCGTGAACCTTGATAGGAGTCCCAGGATTCCTGTGGCACTTGGAAAGGGACCCTTGGTCTCCCGCCTCAGCTGGAGAGGCGTTCCAATTGCCCTGCCAAGCCTCGAGGAGAATCCCGAGTTGTCCCTCGCAACTAGGCAGGAGTCCTGACGTGGCTGAACAAACACGTGGGTGGAAGGGCCATCCCCGTCGTAACTCGAGAATATACCCCAGGTTCCCGCCGCAACTCGAGAAAAACCATGAGACTTCCCACTCGATGCGAGATGAGGCCCGATTCCCCTGTACTGCGTGCAGAGCAATTCCGTCTTGCACATCACACATGAAAGGAGCCTTGATTTCCTTGATGGCACTCCACAGAAACCCCAAGAACACTGTTTCAAGGATAGAGGGATCCTGAGGTCACTGTAGCAACACGAAAGAACTCTGTGGACCAAAAATCAACTCGAAAAGAGAGGTTAGTCCCTGGATTCATCTCCAGAGGAATACCACCTTATCACAAGCACCTCAAGAGGAGGCTTCTCTCAGCTCTAGGTTTGTGAGAGGGACCCTGAGTTTGCGGCCTCAAGTGGAATGGACACCGCGATGCCCTGACTCGAAATAAGGCCGGATATCCCTGCAGTGACTTCAATGCAGGCTCGTCTTGCATCTCCCAGGACGAAAGGATGTCTGAATCCCCTGTGGAAAGCACAGAGAAAGACTTAGTTCCCCACCTCATCGCTACCGATAGCCTCACATCCTTTGAAAACTCCAGAGGTACGCGGAGATCAGTGCCTCCAAAGGAGACGATGCCTGACTCCTCGTGAAACTTAATAGGAGTCCCAGGATTCCTGTGGCACTTGGAAAGGGACCCTTGGTCTCCCGCCTCAGCTGGAGAGGCGTTCCAATTGCCCTGCCAAGCCTCGAGGAGAATCCCGAGTTGTCCCTTGCAACAAGGCAGGAGTCCTGACGTGGCTGAACAAACACGTGGGTGGAAGGGCCATCCCCGTCGTAACTCGAGAATATACCCCAGGTTCCCGCCGCAACTCGAGAAAAACCATGAGACTTCCCCCTCGCCGCGAGATGAGGTCCGATTCCCCTGCACTGCGTGCAGAGCAATTCCTTGTTGCACATCACACATGAAAGGAGCCTTGATTTCCTTGATGGCACTCCAGAGAAACCCCAAGAACACTGTTTCAAGGATAGAGGGATCCTGAGGTCACTGTAGCAACACGAAAGAGCTCCGTGGGCCAAAAATCAACTCGAGATGAGAGGTTAGTCCCTGGCTTCGACTCCAGAGGAATACCACCTTACCACAAGCACCTCAAGAGGAGGCTTCTCTCAGCTCTAGGTATGTGAGAGGGACCCTGAGTTTGCGGCCTCAAGTGGAATGGACACCGCGATGCCCTGATGCGAAATAAGGCCGGATATCCCTGCAGTGACTTGAATGCAGGCTCGTCTTGCATCTCCCAAGATGAAAGGATGTCTGAATCCCCTGTGGAGACCACAGAGAAAGACCTAGTTCCCCACCTCATCGCGACCGGAGGCCTCACATCCTTTGAAAACTCCAGAGGTACGCGGAGATCAGTGCCTCCAAAGGAGACGATGCCTGACTCCTCGTGAAACTTGATAGGAGTCCCAGGATTCCTGTGGCACGTGGAAAGGGACCCTGGGTCTCCCGCCTCAGCTGGAGAGGCGTCCCAATTGCCTTGCCAAGCCTCGAGGAGAATCCCGAGTTGTGTCTCGCAACTAGGCAAGAGTCCTGACGTCGCTGAAGAAACACGTGTGTGGAAGGGCCATCCCCGTCGTAACTCGAGAATATACCCCAGGTTCCCGCCGCAACTAGAGAAAAACCATGAGACTTCCCCCTCGCCGCGAGATGAGGCCCGATTCCCCTGCACTGCGTGCAGAGCAATTCTGTGTTGCACATCACACATGAAAGGAGCCTTGATTTCCTTCATGGCACTCCAGAGAAACCCCAAGAACACTGTTTCAAGGCTAGAGGGATCCTGAGGTCACTGTAGCAATACGAAAGAGCTCCGTGGACCAAAAATCAACTCGAGATGAGAGGTTAGTCCCTGGCTTCGACTCCAGAGGAATACCACCTTACCACAAGCACCTCAAGAGGAGGCTTCTCTCAGCTCTAGGTATGTGAGAGGGATCCTGAGTTTGCGGCCTCAAGTGGAATGGACACCGCGATGCCCTGACTCGAAATAAGGCTGGATATCCCTGCAGTGACTTGAATGCAGGCTCGTCTTGCATCTCCCAAGAAGAAAGGATGTCTGAATCCCCTGTGGAGACCACAGAGAAACACCTAGTTCCCCACCTCATCGCGACCGCATGCCTCACATCCTTGAAAACTACAGAGGTACGCGGAGATCAGTGCCTCCAAAGGAGACGATGCCTGACTCCTCGTGAACCTTGATAGGAGTCCCAGGATTCCTGTGGCACTTGGAAAGGGACCCTTGGTCTCCCGCCTCAGCTGGAGAGGCGTTCCAATTGCCCTGCCAATCCTCGAGGAGAATCCCGAGTTGTCCCTCGCAACTAGGCAGGAGTCCTGACGTGGCTGAACAAACACGTGGGTGGAAGGGCCATCCCCGTCGTAACTCGAGAATATACCCCAGGTTCCCGCCGCAACTCGAGAAAAACCATGAGACATCCCCCTCGATGCGAGATGAGGCCCGATTCCCCTGTACTGCGTGCAGAGCAATTCCGTCTTGCACATCACACATGAAAGGAGCCTTGATTTCCTTGATGGCACTCCACAGAAACCCCAAGAACACTGTTTCAAGGATAGAGGGATCCTGAGGTCACTGTAGCAACACGAAAGAACTCTGTGGACCAAAAATCAACTCGAAAAGAGAGGTTAGTCCCTGGATTCGTCTCCAGAGGAATACCACCTTACCACAAGCACCTCAAGAGGAGGCTTCTCTCAGCTCTAGGTATGTGAGAGGGACCCTGAGTTTGCGGCCTCAAGTGGAATGGACACCGCGATGCCCTGACTCGAAATAAGGCCGGATATCCCTGCAGTGACTTCAATGCAGGCTCGTCTTGCATCTCCCAGGACGAAAGGATGTCTGAATCCCCTGTGGAAAGCACAGAGAAAGACTTAGTTCCCCACCTCATCGCGACCGATAGCCTCACATCCTTTGAAAACTCCAGAGGTACGCGGAGATCAGTGCCTCCAAAGGAGACGATGCCTGACTCCTCGTGAAACTTGATAGGAGTCCCAGGATTCCTGTGGCACTTGGAAAGGGACACTTGGTCTCCCGCCTCAGCTGGAGAGGCGTCCCAATTGCCCTGCCAAGCCTCGAGGAGAATCCAGAGTTGTCCCTCGCAACTAGGCAGGACTCCTGACGTCGCTGAAGAAACACGTGGGTGGAAGGGCCATCCCCGTCGTAACTCGAGAATATACCCCAGGTTCCCGCCGCAACTCGAGAAAAACCATGAGACTTCCCCCTCGCCACAAGATGAGGCCCGATTCCCCTCCACTGCGTGCAGAGCAATTCCGTGTTGCACATCACACATGAAAGGAGCCTTGATTTCCTTGATGGCACTCCAGAGAAACCCCAAGAACACTGTTTCAAGGCTAGAGGGATCCTGAGGTCACTGTAGCAACACGAAAGAGCTCCGTGGGCCAAAAATCAACTCGAGATGAGAGGTTAATCCCTGGCTTCGACTCCAGAGGAATACCACCTTACCACAAGCACCTCAAGAGGAGGCTTCTCTCAGCTCTAGGTATGTGAGAGGGACCCTGAGTTTGCGGCCTCAAGTGGAATGGACACCGCGATGCCCTGACGCGAAATAAGGCTGGATATCCCTGTAGTGACTTGAATGCAGGCTCGTCTTGCATCTCCCAAGATGAAAGGATGTTTGAATCCCCTGTGGAGACCACAAAGAAAGACCTAGTTCCCCACCTCATCGCGACCGGAGGCCTCACATCCTTTGAAAACTCCAGAGGTACGCGGAGATCAGTGCCTCCAAAGGAGACGATGCCTGACTCCTCGTGAAACTTGATAGGAGTCCCAGGATTCCTGTGGCACGTGGAAAGGGACCCTTGGTCTCCCGCCTCAGCTGGAGAGGCGTCCCAATTGCCTTGCCAAGCCTCGAGGAGAATCCCGAGTTGTGTCTCGCAACTAGGCAAGAGTCCTGACGTGGCTGAACAAACACGTGTGTGGAAGGGCCATCCCCGTCGTAACTCGAGAATATACCCCAGGTTCCCGCCGCAACTCGAGAAAAACCATGAGACTTCCCCCTCGCCGCGAGATGAGGCCCGATTCCCCTGCACTGCGTGAAGAGCAATTCTGTGTTGCACATCACACATGAAAGGAGCCTTCATTTCCTTCATGGCACTCCAGAGAAACCCCAAGAACACTGTTTCAAGGCTAGAGGGATCCTGAGGTCACTGTAGCAACACGAAAGAGCTCCGTGGACCAAAAATCAGCTCGAAATGAGAGGTTAGTCCCTGGCTTCGACTCCAGAGGAATACCACCTTACCACAAGCACCTCAAGAGGAGGCTTCTCTCAGCTCTAGGTATGTGAGAGGGACCCTGAGTTTGCGGCCTCAAGTGGAATGGACACCGCGACGCCCTGACTCGAAATAAGGCCGTATATCACTGCAGTGACTGGAATGCAGGCTCGTCTTGCATCTCCCAAGACGAAAGGGTGTCTGAATCCCCTGTGGAGACCACAGAGAAAGACCTAGTTCCCCACCTTATCGCGACAGGAGGCCTCAAATCCTTTGAAAACTCCAGAGGTTTGCGGAGATCAGTGCCTCCAAAGGAAACGATGCCTGACTCCTCGTGAAACTTGATAGGAGACCCAGGATTCCTGTGGCACGTGGAAAGGGACCCTTGGTCTCCCGCCTCAGCTGGAGAGGCGTCCCAGTTGCCCTGCAAAGCCTCGAGGAGAATCCCGAGTTGTCCCTCGCAACTAGGCAGGAGTCCTGACGTCGCTGAAGAAACACGTGGGTGGAAGGGCCATCCCCGTCGTAACTCGGGAATATACCCCAGGTTCCCGCCGCAACTCGAGAAAAACCATGAGACTTCCTCCTCGCCGCGAGATGAGGCCCGATTACCCTGCACTGCGTGCAGAGCAATTCCGTGTTGCACATCACGCATGAAAGGAGCCTTGATTTCCTTGATGGCACTCCAGAGAAACCTCAAGAACACTGTTTCAAGGCTAGAGGGATCCTGAGGTCACTGTAGCAACACGAAAGAGCTCCGTGGAACAAGAATCAACACGAGATGAGAGGTTAGTCCCTGGCTTCGACTCCTGAGGAATACCACCTTACCACAAGCACCTCAAGAGGAGGCTTCTCTCAGCTCTAGGTATGTGAGAGGGATCCTGAGTTTGCGGCCTCAAGTGGAATGGACACCGCGATGCCCTGACTCGAAATAAGGCCGGATATCCCTGCAGTGACTTGAATGCAGGCTCGTCTTGCATCTCCCAAGAAGAAAGGATGTCTGAATCCCCTCTGGAGACCACAGAGAAAGACCTAGTTCCCCACCTCATCGCGACCGGAGGCCTCACATCCTTTGAAAACTCCAGAGGTACGCGGAGATCAGTGCCTTCAAAGGAGACGATGCCTGACTCCTCGTGAAACTTGATAGGAGTCCCAGGATTCTTGTGGCTCGTGGAAAGGGACCCTTGGTCTCCCGCCTCAGCTGGAGAGGCGTTCCAATTGCCCTGCCAAGCCTCGAGGAGAATCCAGAGTTGTCCCTCGCAACTAGGCAGGAGTCCTGACGTGGCTGAACAAACACGTGGGTGGAAGGGCCATCCCCGTCGTAACTCGAGAATATACCCCAGGTTCCCGCCGCAACTCGAGAAAAACCATGAGACTTCTCCCTCGATGCGAGATGAGGCCCAATTCCCCTGTACTGCGTGCAGAGCAATTCCGTCTTGCACATCACACATGAAAGGAGCTTTGATTTCCTTGATGGCACTCTAGAGAAACCCCAAGAACACTGTTTCAAGGATAGAGGGATCCTGAGGTCACTGTAGCAACACGAAAGAACTCTGTGGACCAAAAATCAACTCGAAAAGAGAGGTTAGTCCCTGGATTCGTCTCCAGAGGAATACCACCTTACCACAAGCACCTCAAGAGGAGGCTTCTCTCAGCTCTAGGTATGTGAGAGGGACCCTGAGTTTGCGGCCTCAAGTGGAATGGACACCGCGATGCCCTGACTCGAAATAAGGCCGGATATCCCTGCAGTGACTTCATGCAGGCTCGTCTTGCATCTCCCAGGACGAAAGGATGTCTGAATCCCCTGTGGAAAGCACAGAGAAAGACTTAGTTCCCCACCTCATCGCGACAGGAGGCCTCAAATCCTTTGAAAACTCCAGAGGTATGCGGAGATCAGTGCCTCCAAAGGAGACGATGCCTGACTCCTCGTGAAACTTGATAGGAGACCCAGGATTCCTGTGGCACGTGGAAAGGGACACTTGGTCTCCCGCCTCAGCTGGAGAGGCGTCCCAATTGCCCTGCAAAACCTCGAGGAGAATCCCGAGTTGTCCCTCGCAACTAGGCAGGAGTCCTGACATGGCTGAACACACACGTGTGTGGAAGGGCCATCCCCGTCGTAACTCGAGAATATACCCCAGGTTCCCGCCGCAACTCGAGAAAAACCATGAGGCTTCCCCCTCGCCGCGAGATGAGGCCCGATTACCCTGCACTGCGTGCAGAGCAATTCCGTGTTGCACATCACACATGAAAGGAGCCTTGATTTCCTTGATGGCACTCCAGAGAAACCCCAAGATCACTGTTTCAAGGATAGAGGGATCCTGAGGTCACTGTAGCAACACGAAAGAACTCTGTGGACCAAAAATCAACTCGAAAAGAGAGGTTAGTCCCTGGATTCGTCTCCAGAGGAATACCACCTTACCACAAGCACCTCAAGAGGAGGCTTCTCTCAGCTCTAGGTATGTGAGAGGGACCCTGAGTTTGCGGCCTCAAGTGGAATGGACACCGCGATGCCCTAACTCGAAATAAGGCCGGATATCCCTGCAGTGACTTCATGCAGGCTCGTCTTGCATCTCCCAGG
Organism: Cervus elaphus; assembly: GCF_910594005.1. NCBI lineage: Eukaryota > Metazoa > Chordata > Mammalia > Artiodactyla > Cervidae > Cervus > Cervus elaphus. The sequence goes on along the minus strand of NC_057834.1, from coordinate 5,022,190 downwards.
ACGAAAGGATGTCTGAATCCCCTGTGGAAAGCACAGAGAAAGACTTAGTTCCCCACCTCATTGCGACCGGAGGCCTCACATCCTTTGAAAACTCCAGAGGTACGCGGAGATCAGTGCCTCCAAAGGAGACGATGCCTGACTCCTCGTGAAACTTGATAGGAGTCCCAGGATTCCTGTGGCACTTGGAAAGGGACCCTTGGTCTCCCGCCTCAGCTGGAGAGGCGTCCCAATTGCCCTGCCAAGCCTCTAGGAGAATCCCGAGTTGTCCCTCGCAACTAGGCAGGAGTCCTGACATGGCTGAACACACACGTGTGTGGAAGGGCCATCCCCGTCGTAACTCGAGAATATACCCCAGGTTCCCGCCGCAACTCGAGAAAAACCATGAGACTTCCCCCTCGCCGCGAGATGAGGCCCGATTCCCCTGCACTGCGTGCAGAGCAATTCCGTGTTGCACATCACACATGAAAGGAGCCTTGATTTCCTTGATGGCACTCCAGAGAAACCCCAAGAACACTGTTTCAAGGCTAGAGGGATCCTGAGGTCACTGTAGCAACACGAAAGAGCTCCGTGGACCAAGAATCAACACGAGATGAGAGGTTAGTCCCTGGCTTCGACTCCAGAGGAATACCACCTTACCACAAGCACCTCAAGAGGAGGCTTCTCTCAGCTCTAGGTATGTGAGAGGGATCCTGAGTTTGCGGCCTCAAGTGGAATGGACACCGCGATGCCCTGACTCGAAATAAGGCCGGATATCCCTGCAGTGACTGGAATGCAGGCTCGTCTTGCATCTCCCAAGACGAAAGGGTGTCTGAATCCCCTGTGGAGACCACAGAGAAAGACCTAGTTCCACACCTCATCGCAACAGGAGGCCTCAAATCCTTTGAAAACTCCAGAGGTATGCGGAGATCAGTGCCTCCAAAGGAGACGATGCCTGACTCCTCGTGAAACTTGATAGGAGACCCAGGATTCCTGTGGCACGTGGAAAGGGACACTTGGTCTCCCGCCTCAGCTGGAGAGGCGTCCCAATTGCCCTGCAAAACCTCGAGGAGAATCCAGAGTTGTCCCTCGCAACTAGGCAGGAGTCCTGACATGGCTGAACACACACGTGTGTGGAAGGGCCATCCCCATCGTAACTCGAGAATATACCCCAGGTTCCCGCCGCAACTCGAGAAAAACCATGAGGCTTCCCCCTCGCCGCGAGATGAGGCCCGATTACCCTGCACTGCGTGCAGAGCAATTCCGTGTTGCACATCTCACATGAAAGGAGCCTTGATTTCCTTGATGGCACTCCAGAGAAACCCCAAGAACACTGTTTCAAGGCTAGAGGGATCCTGAGGTCACTGTAGCAACACGAAAGATCTCCGTGGACCAAGAATCAACACGAGATGAGAGGTTAGTCCCTGGCTTCGACTCCTGAGGAATACCACCTTACCACAAGCACCTCAAGAGGAGGCTTCTCTCAGCTCTAGGTATGTGAGAGGGATCCTGAGTTTGCGGCCTCAAGTGGAATGGACACCGCGATGCCCTGACTCGAAATAAGGCCGGATATCCCTGCAGTGACTTGAATGCAGGCTCGTCTTGCATCTCCCAAGAAGAAAGGATGTCTGAATCCCCTGTGGAGACCACAGAGAAAGACCTAGTTCCCCACCTCATTGCGACCGGAGGCCTCACATCCTTTGAAAACTCCAGAGGTACGCGGAGATCAGTGCCTCCAAAGGAGACGATGCCTGACTCCTCGTGAAACTTGATAGGAGTCCCAGGATTCTTGTGGCACGTGGAAAGGGACCCTTGGTCTCCCGCCTCAGCTGGAGAGGCGTTCCAATTGCCCTGCCAAGCCTCGAGGAGAATCCCGAGTTGTCCCTCGCAACTAGGCAGGAGTCCTGACCTGGCTGAACAAACACGTGGGTGGAAGGGCCATCCCCGTCGTAACTCGAGAATATACCCCAGGTTCCCGCCGCAACTCGAGAAAAACCATGAGACTTCCCCCTCGATGCGAGATGAGGCCCGATTCCCCTGTACTGCGTGCAGAGCAATTCCGTGTTGCACATCACACATGAAAGGAGCCTTGATTTCCTTGATGGCACTCCAGAGAAACCCCAAGAACACTGTTTCAAGGATAGAGGGATCCTGAGGTCACTGTAGCAACACGAAAGAACTCTGTGGACCAAAAATCAACTTGAAAAGAGAGGTTAGTCCCTGGATTCGTCTCCAGAGGAATACCACCTTACCACAAGCACCTCAAGAGGAGGCTTCTCTCAGCTCTAGGTATGTGAGAGGGACCCTGAGTTTGCGGCCTCAAGTGGAATGGACACCGCGATGCCCTGACTCGAAATAAGGCCGGATATCCCTGCAGTGACTTCAATGCAGGCTCGTCTTGCATCTCCCAGGACGAAAGGATGTCTGAATCCCCTGTGGAAAGCACAGAGAAAGACTTAGTTCCCCACCTCATCGCGACCGATAGCCTCACATCCTTTGAAAACTCCAGAGGTACGCGGAGATCAGTGCCTCCAAAGGAGACGATGCCTGACTCCTCGTGAAACTTGATAGGAGTCCCAGGATTCCTGTGGCACGTGGAAAGGGACCCTTGGTCTCCCGACTCAGCTGGAGAGGCGTCCCAATTGCCTTGCCAAGCCTCGAGGAGAATCCCGAGTTGTCCCTCGCAACTAGGCAGGAGTCCTGACATGGCTGAACACACACGTGTGTGGAAGGGCCATCCCCGTCGTAACTCGAGAATATACCCCAGGTTCCCGCCGCAACTCGAGAAAAACCATGAGACTTCCCCCTCGCCGCGAGATGAGGCCCGATTCCCCTGCACTGCGTGCAGAGCAATTCCGTGTTGCACATCACACATGAAAGGAGCCTTGATTTCCTTGATGGCACTCCAGAGAAACCCCAAGAACACTGTTTCAAGGCTAGAGGGATCCTGAGGTCACTGTAGCAACACGAAAGAGCTCCGTGGACCAAGAATCAACACGAGATGAGAGGTTAGTCCCTGGCTTCGACGCCTGAGGAATACCACCTTACCACAAGCACCTCAAGAGGAGGCTTCTCTCAGCTCTAGGTATGTGAGAGGGATCCTGAGTTTGCGGCCTCAAGTGGAATGGACACCGCGATGCCCTGACTCGAAATAAGGCCGGATATCCCTGCAGTGACTGGAATGCAGGCTCGTCTTGCATCTCCCAAGACGAAAGGGTGTCTGAATCCCCTGTGGAGACCACAGAGAAAGACCTAGTTCCACACCTCATCGCAACAGGAGGCCTCAAATCCTTTGAAAACTCCAGAGGTATGCGGAGATCAGTGCCTCCAAAGGAGACGATGCCTGACTCCTCGTGAAACTTGATAGGAGACCCAGGATTCCTGTGGCACGTGGAAAGGGACACTTGGTCTCCCGCCTCAGCTGGAGAGGCGTCCCAATTGCCCTGCAAAACCTCGAGGAGAATCCAGAGTTGTCCCTCGCAACTAGGCAGGAGTCCTGACATGGCTGAACACACACGTGTGTGGAAGGGCCATCCCCGTCGTAACTCGAGAATATACCCCAGGTTCCCGCCGCAACTCGAGAAAAACCATGAGGCTTCCCCCTCGCCGCGAGATGAGGCCCGATTACCCTGCACTGCGTGCAGAGCAATTCCGTGTTGCACATCTCACATGAAAGGAGCCTTGATTTCCTTGATGGCACTCCAGAGAAACCCCAAGAACACTGTTTCAAGGCTAGAGGGATCCTGAGGTCACTGTAGCAACACGAAAGATCTCCGTGGACCAAGAATCAACACGAGATGAGAGGTTAGTCCCTGGCTTCGACTCCTGAGGAATACCACCTTACCACAAGCACCTCAAGAGGAGGCTTCTCTCAGCTCTAGGTATGTGAGAGGGATCCTGAGTTTGCGGCCTCAAGTGGAATGGACACCGCGATGCCCTGACTCGAAATAAGGCCGGATATCCCTGCAGTGACTTGAATGCAGGCTCGTCTTGCATCTCCCAAGAAGAAAGGATGTCTGAATCCCCTGTGGAGACCACAGAGAAAGACCTAGTTCCCCACCTCATTGCGACCGGAGGCCTCACATCCTTTGAAAACTCCAGAGGTACGCGGAGATCAGTGCCTCCAAAGGAGACGATGCCTGACTCCTCGTGAAACTTGATAGGAGTCCCAGGATTCTTGTGGCACGTGGAAAGGGACCCTTGGTCTCCCGCCTCAGCTGGAGAGGCGTTCCAATTGCCCTGCCAAGCCTCGAGGAGAATCCCGAGTTGTCCCTCGCAACTAGGCAGGAGTCCTGACCTGGCTGAACAAACACGTGGGTGGAAGGGCCATCCCCGTCGTAACTCGAGAATATACCCCAGGTTCCCGCCGCAACTCGAGAAAAACCATGAGACTTCCCCCTCGATGCGAGATGAGGCCCGATTCCCCTGTACTGCGTGCAGAGCAATTCCGTGTTGCACATCACACATGAAAGGAGCCTTGATTTCCTTGATGGCACTCCAGAGAAACCCCAAGAACACTGTTTCAAGGATAGAGGGATCCTGAGGTCACTGTAGCAACACGAAAGAACTCTGTGGACCAAAAATCAACTTGAAAAGAGAGGTTAGTCCCTGGATTCGTCTCCAGAGGAATACCACCTTACCACAAGCACCTCAAGAGGAGGCTTCTCTCAGCTCTAGGTATGTGAGAGGGACCCTGAGTTTGCGGCCTCAAGTGGAATGGACACCGCGATGCCCTGACTCGAAATAAGGCCGGATATCCCTGCAGTGACTTCAATGCAGGCTCGTCTTGCATCTCCCAGGACGAAAGGATGTCTGAATCCCCTGTGGAAAGCACAGAGAAAGACTTAGTTCCCCACCTCATCGCGACCGATAGCCTCACATCCTTTGAAAACTCCAGAGGTACGCGGAGATCAGTGCCTCCAAAGGAGACGATGCCTGACTCCTCGTGAAACTTGATAGGAGTCCCAGGATTCCTGTGGCACGTGGAAAGGGACCCTTGGTCTCCCGACTCAGCTGGAGAGGCGTCCCAATTGCCTTGCCAAGCCTCGAGGAGAATCCCGAGTTGTCCCTCGCAACTAGGCAGGAGTCCTGACATGGCTGAACACACACGTGTGTGGAAGGGCCATCCCCGTCGTAACTCGAGAATATACCCCAGGTTCCCGCCGCAACTCGAGAAAAACCATGAGACTTCCCCCTCGCCGCGAGATGAGGCCCGATTCCCCTGCACTGCGTGCAGAGCAATTCCGTGTTGCACATCACACATGAAAGGAGCCTTGATTTCCTTGATGGCACTCCAGAGAAACCCCAAGAACACTGTTTCAAGGCTAGAGGGATCCTGAGGTCACTGTAGCAACACGAAAGAGCTCCGTGGACCAAGAATCAACACGAGATGAGAGGTTAGTCCCTGGCTTCGACGCCTGAGGAATACCACCTTACCACAAGCACCTCAAGAGGAGGCTTCTCTCAGCTCTAGGTATGTGAGAGGGATCCTGAGTTTGCGGCCTCAAGTGGAATGGACACCGCGATGCCCTGACTCGAAATAAGGCCGGATATCCCTGCAGTGACTGGAATGCAGGCTCGTCTTGCATCTCCCAAGACGAAAGGGTGTCTGAATCCCCTGTGGAGACCACAGAGAAAGACCTAGTTCCACACCTCATCGCAACAGGAGGCCTCAAATCCTTTGAAAACTCCAGAGGTATGCGGAGATCAGTGCCTCCAAAGGAGACGATGCCTGACTCCTCGTGAAACTTGATAGGAGACCCAGGATTCCTGTGGCACGTGGAAAGGGACACTTGGTCTCCCGCCTCAGCTGGAGAGGCGTCCCAATTGCCCTGCAAAACCTCGAGGAGAATCCAGAGTTGTCCCTCGCAACTAGGCAGGAGTCCTGACATGGCTGAACACACACGTGTGTGGAAGGGCCATCCCCGTCGTAACTCGAGAATATACCCCAGGTTCCCGCCGCAACTCGAGAAAAACCATGAGGCTTCCCCCTCGCCGCGAGATGAGGCCCGATTACCCTGCACTGCGTGCAGAGCAATTCCGTGTTGCACATCTCACATGAAAGGAGCCTTGATTTCCTTGATGGCACTCCAGAGAAACCCCAAGAACACTGTTTCAAGGCTAGAGGGATCCTGAGGTCACTGTAGCAACACGAAAGATCTCCGTGGACCAAGAATCAACAGGAGATGAGAGGTTAGTCCCTGGCTTCGACTCCTGAGGAATACCACCTTACCACAAGCACCTCAAGAGGAGGCTTCTCTCAGCTCTAGGTATGTGAGAGGGATCCTGAGTTTGCGGCCTCAAGTGGAATGGACACCGCGATGCCCTGACTCGAAATAAGGCCGGATATCCCTGCAGTGACTTGAATGCAGGCTCGTCTTGCATCTCCCAAGAAGAAAGGATGTCTGAATCCCCTGTGGAGACCACAGAGAAAGACCTAGTTCCCCAACTCATCGCGACCGGAGGCCTCACATCCTTTGAAAACTCCAGAGGTACGCGGAGATCAGTGCCTCCAAAGGAGACGATGCCTGACTCCTCGTGAAACTTGATAGGAGTCCCAGGATTCTTGTGGCACGTGGAAAGGGACCCTTGGTCTCCCGCCTCAGCTGGAGAGGCGTTCCAATTGCCCTGCCAAGCCTCGAGGAGAATCCCGAGTTGTCCCTCGCAACTAGGCAGGAGTCCTGACCTGGCTGAACAAACACGTGGGTGGAAGGGCCATCCCCGTCGTAACTCGAGAATATACCCCAGGTTCCCGCCGCAACTCGAGAAAAACCATGAGACTTCCCCCTCGATGCGAGATGAGGCCCGATTCCCCTGTACTGCGTGCAGAGCAATTCCGTGTTGCACATCACACATGAAAGGAGCCTTGATTTCCTTGATGGCACTCCAGAGAAACCCCAAGAACACTGTTTCAAGGATAGAGGGATCCTGAGGTCACTGTAGCAACACGAAAGAACTCTGTGGACCAAAAATCAACTTGAAAAGAGAGGTTAGTCCCTGGATTCGTCTCCAGAGGAATACCACCTTACCACAAGCACCTCAAGAGGAGGCTTCTCTCAGCTCTAGGTATGTGAGAGGGACCCTGAGTTTGCGGCCTCAAGTGGAATGGACACCGCGATGCCCTGACTCGAAATAAGGCCGGATATCCCTGCAGTGACTTCAATGCAGGCTCGTCTTGCATCTCCCAGGACGAAAGGATGTCTGAATCCCCTGTGGAAAGCACAGAGAAAGACTTAGTTCCCCACCTCATCGCGACCGATAGCCTCACATCCTTTGAAAACTCCAGAGGTACGCGGAGATCAGTGCCTCCAAAGGAGACGATGCCTGACTCCTCGTGAAACTTGATAGGAGTCCCAGGATTCCTGTGGCACGTGGAAAGGGACCCTTGGTCTCCCGACTCAGCTGGAGAGGCGTCCCAATTGCCTTGCCAAGCCTCGAGGAGAATCCCGAGTTGTCCCTCGCAACTAGGCAGGAGTCCTGACATGGCTGAACACACACGTGTGTGGAAGGGCCATCCCCGTCGTAACTCGAGAATATACCCCAGGTTCCCGCCGCAACTCGAGAAAAACCATGAGACTTCCCCCTCGCCGCGAGATGAGGCCCGATTCCCCTGCACTGCGTGCAGAGCAATTCCGTGTTGCACATCACACATGAAAGGAGCCTTGATTTCCTTGATGGCACTCCAGAGAAACCCCAAGAACACTGTTTCAAGGCTAGAGGGATCCTGAGGTCACTGTAGCAACACGAAAGAGCTCCGTGGACCAAGAATCAACACGAGATGAGAGGTTAGTCCCTGGCTTCGACGCCTGAGGAATACCACCTTACCACAAGCACCTCAAGAGGAGGCTTCTCTCAGCTCTAGGTATGTGAGAGGGATCCTGAGTTTGCGGCCTCAAGTGGAATGGACACCGCGATGCCCTGACTCGAAATAAGGCCGGATATCCCTGCAGTGACTGGAATGCAGGCTCGTCTTGCATCTCCCAAGAAGAAAGGATGTCTGAATCCCCTGTGGAGACCACAGAGAAAGACCTAGTTCCCCACCTCATCGCGACCGGAGGCCTCACATCCTTTGAAAACTCCAGAGGTACGCGGAGATCAGTGCCTCCAAAGGAGACGATGCCTGACTCCTCGTGAAACTTGATAGGAGTCCCAGGATTCTTGTGGCACGTGGAAAGGGACCCTTGGTCTCCCGCCTCAGCTGGAGAGGCGTTCCAATTGCCCTGCCAAGCCTCGAGGAGAATCCCGAGTTGTCCCTCGCAACTAGGCAGGAGTCCTGACCTGGCTGAACAAACACGTGGGTGGAAGGGCCATCCCCGTCGTAACTCGAGAATATACCCCAGGTTCCCGCCGCAACTCGAGAAAAACCATGAGACTTCCCCCTCGATGCGAGATGAGGCCCGATTCCCCTGTACTGTGTGCAGAGCAATTCCGTCTTGCACATCACACATGAAAGGAGCCTTGATTTCCTTGATGGCACTCCAGAGAAACCCCAAGATCACTGTTTCAAGGATAGAGGGATCCTGAGGTCACTGTAGCAACACGAAAGAACTCTGTGGACCAAAAATCAACTTGAAAAGAGAGGTTAGTCCCTGGATTCGTCTCCAGAGGAATACCACCTTACCACAAGCACCTCAAGAGGAGGCTTCTCTCAGCTCTAGGTATGTGAGAGGGACCCTGAGTTTGCGGCCTCAAGTGGAATGGACACCGCGATGCCCTGACGCGAAATAAGGCCGGATATCCCTGCAGTGACTTCATGCAGGCTCGTCTTGCATCTCCCAGGACGAAAGGATGTCTGAATCCCCTGTGGAAAGCACAGAGAAAGACTTAGTTCCCCACCTCATTGCGACCGGAGGCCTCACATCCTTTGAAAACTCCAGAGGTACGCGGAGATCAGTGCCTCCAAAGGAGACGATGCCTGACTCCTCGTGAAACTTGATAGGAGTCCCAGGATTCCTGTGGCACTTGGAAAGGGACGCTTGGTCTCCCGCCTCAGCTGGAGAGGCGTCCCAATTGCCCTGCCAAGCCTCGAGGAGAATCCCGAGTTGTCCCTCGCAACTAGGCAGGAGTCCTGACATGGCTGAACACACACGTGTGTGGAAGGGCCATCCCCGTCGTAACTCGAGAATATACCCCAGGTTCCCGCCGCAACTCGAGAAAAACCATGAGACTTCCCCCTCGCCGCGAGATGAGGCCCGATTCCGCTGCACTGCGTGCAGAGCAATTCCGTGTTGCACATCACACATGAAAGGAGCCTTGATTTCCTTGATGGCACTCCAGAGAAACCCCAAGAACACTGTTTCAAGGCTAGAGGGATCCTGAGGTCACTGTAGCAACACGAAAGAGCTCCGTGGACCAAGAATCAACACGAGATGAGAGGTTAGTCCCTGGCTTCGACTCCTGAGGAATACCACCTTACCACAAGCACCTCAAGAGGAGGCTTCTCTCAGCTCTAGGTATGTGAGAGGGATCCTGAGTTTGCGGCCTCAAGTGGAATGGACACCGCGATGCCCTGACTCGAAATAAGGCCGGATATCCCTGCAGTGACTTGAATGCAGGCTCGTCTTGCATCTCCCAAGACGAAAGGGTGTCTGAATCCCCTGTGGAGACCACAGAGAAAGACCTAGTTCCACACCTCATCGCGACAGGAGGCCTCAAATCCTTTGAAAACTCCAGAGGTATGCGGAGATCAGTGCCTCCAAAGGAGACGATGCCTGACTCCTCGTGAAACTTGATAGGAGACCCAGGATTCCTGTGGCACGTGGAAAGGGACACTTGGTCTCCCGCCTCAGCTGGAGTGGCGTCCCAATTGCCCTGCAAAACCTCGAGAAAAATCCCGAGTTGTCCCTCGCAACTAGGCAGGAGTCCTGACATGGCTGAACACACACGTGTGTGGAAGGGCCATCCCCGTCGTAACTCGAGAATATACCCCAGGTTCCCGCCGCAACTCGAGAAAAACCATGAGGCTTCCCCCTGGCCGCGAGATGAGGCCCGATTACCCTGCACTGCGTGCAGAGCAATTCCGTGTTGCACATCTCACATGAAAGGAGCCTTGATTTCCTTGATGGCACTCCAGAGAAACCCCAAGAACACTGTTTCAAGGCTAGAGGGATCCTGAGGTCACTGTAGCAACACGAAAGATCTCCGTGGACCAAGAATCAACACGAGATGAGAGGTTAGTCCCTGGGTTCGACTCCTGAGGAATACCACCTTACCACAAGCACCTCAAGAGGAGGCTTCTCTCAGCTCTAGGTATGTGAGAGGGATCCTGAGTTTGCGGCCTCAAGTGGAATGGACACCGCGATGCCCTGACTCGAAATAAGGCCGGATATCCCTGCAGTGACTTGAATGCAGGCTCGTCTTGCATCTCCCAAGAAGAAAGGATGTCTGAATCCCCTGTGGAGACCACAGAGAAAGACCTAGTTGCCCACCTCATCGCGACCGGAGGCCTCACATCCTTTGAAAACTCCAGAGGTACGCGGAGATCAGTGCCTCCAAAGGAGACGATGCCTGACTCCTCGTGAAACTTGATAGGAGTCCCAGGATTCTTGTGGCACGTGGAAAGGGACCCTTGGTCTCCTGCCTCAGCTGGAGAGGCGTTCCAATTGCCCTGCCAAGCCTCGAGGAGAATCCCGAGTTGTCCCTCGCAACTAGGCAGGAGTCCTGACCTGGCTGAACAAACACGTGGGTGGAAGGGCCATCCCCGTCGTAACTCGAGAATATACCCCAGGTTCCCGCCGCAACTCGAGAAAAACCATGAGACTTCCCCCTCGATGCGAGATGAGGCCCGATTCCCCTGTACTGCCTGCAGAGCAATTCCGTCTTGCACATCACACATGAAAGGAGCCTTGATTTCCTTGATGGCACTCCAGAGAAACCCCAAGAACACTGTTTCAAGGATAGAGGGATCCTGAGGTCACTGTAGCAACACGAAAGAACTCTGTGGACCAAAAATCAACTTGAAAAGAGAGGTTAGTCCCTGGATTCGTCTCCAGAGGAATACCACCTTACCACAAGCACCTCAAGAGGAGGCTTCTCTCAGCTCTAGGTATGTGAGAGGGACCCTGAGTTTGCGGCCTCAAGTGGAATGGACACCGCGATGCCCTGACTCGAAATAAGGCCGGATATCCCTGCAGTGACTTCAATGCAGGCTCGTCTTGCATCTCCCAGGACGAAAGGATGTCTGAATCCCCTGTGGAAAGCACAGAGAAAGACTTAGTTCCCCACCTCATCGCGACCGATAGCCTCACATCCTTTGAAAACTCCAGAGGTACGCGGAGATCAGTGCCTCCAAAGGAGACGACGCCTGACTCCTCGTGAAACTTGATAGGAGTCCCAGGATTCCTGTGGCACTTGGAAAGGGACACTTGGTCTCCCGCCTCAGCTGGAGAGGCGTCCCAATTGCCCTGCCAAGCCTCGAGGAGAATCCAGAGTTGTCCCTCGCAACTAGGCAGGAGTCCTGACGTCGCTGAAGAAACACGTGGGTGGAAGGGCCATCCCCATCGTAACTCGAGAATATACCCCAGGTTCCCGCCGCAACTCGAGAAAAACCATGAGACTTCCCCCTCGCCGCGAGATGAGGCCCGATTCCCCTGCACTGCGTGCAGAGCAATTCCGTGCTGCACATCACACATGAAAGGAGCCTTGATTTCCTTGATGGCAATCCAGAGAAACCCCAAGAACACTGTTTCAAGGCTAGAGGGATCCTGAGGTCACTGTAGCAACACGAAAGAGCTCCGTGGGCCAAAAATCAACTCGAGATGAGAGGTTAGTCCCTGGCTTCGACTCCAGAGGAATACCACCTTACCACAAGCACCTCAAGAGGAGGCTTCTCTCAGCTCTAGGTATGTGAGAGGGACCCTGAGTTTGCGGCCTCAAGTGGAATGGACACCGCGATGCCCTGACGCGAAATAAGGCCGGATATCCCTGCAGTGACTTGAATGCAGGCTCGTCTTGCATCTCCCAAGATGAAAGGATGTCTGAATCCCCTGTGGAGACCACAGAGAAACACCTAGTTCCCCACCTCATCGCGACCGGAGGCCTCACATCCTTTGAAAACTCCAGAGGTACGCGGAGATCAGTGCCTCCAAAGGAGACGATGCCTGACTCCTCGTGAAACTTGATAGGAGTCCCAGGATTCCTGTGGCACGTGGAAAGGGACCCGTGGTCTCCCGCCTCAGCTGGAGAGGCGTCCCAATTGCCTTGCCAAGCCTCGAGGAGAATCCCGAGTTGTGTCTCGCAACTAGGCAAGAGTCCTGACGTGGCTGAACAAACACGTGTGTGGAAGGGCCATCCCCGTCGTAACTCGACAATATACCCCAGGTTCCCGCCGCAACTCGAGAAAAACCATGAGACTTCCCCCTCGCCGCGAGATGAGGCCCGATTCCCCTGCACTGCGTGCAGAGCAATTCTGTGTTGCACATCACACATGAAAGGAGCCTTGATTTCCTTCATGGCACTCCAGAGAAACCCCAAGAACACTGTTTCAAGGCTAGAGGGATCCTGAGGTCACTGTAGCAACACGAAAGAGCTCCGTGGACCAAAAATCAACTCGAGATGAGAGGTTAGTCCCTGGCTTCGACTCCAGAGGAATACCAATTTACCACAAGCACCTCAAGAGGAGGCTTCTCTCAGCTCTAGGTATGTGAGAGGGACCCTGAGTTTGCGGCCTCAAGTGGAATGGACACCGCGATGCCCTGACGCGAAATAAGGCTGGATATCCCTGCAGTGACTTGAATGCAGGCTCGTCTTGCATCTCCCAAGATGAAAGGATGTCTGAATCCCCTGTGGAGACCACAAAGAAAGACCTAGTTCCCCACCTCATCGCGACCGGAGGCCTCACATCCTTTGAAAACTCCAGAGGTACGCGGAGATCAGTGCCTCCAAAGGAGACGATGCCTGACTCCTCGTGAAACTTGATAGGAGTCCCAGGATTCCTGTGGCACGTGGAAAGGGACCCTTGGTCTCCCGCCTCAGCTGGAGAGGCGTCCCAATTGCCTTGCCAAGCCTCGAGGAGAATCCCGAGTTGTGTCTCGCAACTAGGCAAGAGTCCTGACGTGGCTGAACAAACACGTGTGTGGAAGGGCCATCCCCGTCGTAACTCGACAATATACCCCAGGTTCCCGCCGCAACTCGAGAAAAACCATGAGACTTCCCCCTCGCCGCGAGATGAGGCCCGATTCCCCTGCACTGCGTGGAGAGCAATTCTGTGTTGCACATCACACATGAAAGGAGCCTTCATTTCCTTCATGGCACTCCAGAGAAACCCCAAGAACACTGTTTCAAGGCTAGAGGGATCCTGAGGTCACTGTAGCAACACGAAAGAGCTGCGTGGACCAAAAATCAACTCGAGATGAGAGGTTAGTCCCTGGCTTCGACTCCAGAGGAATACCACCTTACCACAAGCACCTCAAGAGGAGGCTTCTCTCAGCTCTAGGTATGTGAGAGGGACCCTGAGTTTGCGGCCTCAAGTGGAATGGACACCGCGATGCCCTGACTCGAAATAAGGCCGTATATCACTGCAGTGACTGGAATGCAGGCTCGTCTTGCATCTCCCAAGACGAAAGGGTGTCTGAATCCCCTGTGGAGACCACAGAGAAAGACCTAGTTCCCCACCTTATCGCGACAGGAGGCCTCAAATCCTTTGAAAACTCCAGAGGTTTGCGGAGATCAGTGCCTCCAAAGGAAACGATGCCTGACTCCTCGTGAAACTTGATAGGAGACCCAGGATTCCTGTGGCACGTGGAAAGGGACCCTTGGTCTCCCGCCTCAGCTGGAGAGGCGTCCCAATTGCCCTGCAAAGCCTCGAGGAGAATCCCGAGTTGTCCCTCGCAACTAGGCAGGAGTCCTGACGTCGCTGAAGAAACACGTGTGTGGAAGGGCCATCCCCGTCGTAACTCGAGAATATACCCCAGGTTCCCGCCGCAACTCGAGAAAAACCATGAGACTTCCCCCTCGCCGCGAGATGAGGCCCGATTACCCTGCACTGCGTGCAGAGCAATTCCGTGTTGCACATCACACATGAAAGGAGCCTTGATTTCCTTGATGGCACTCCAGAGAAACCTCAAGAACACTGTTTCAAGGCTAGAGGGATCCTGAGGTCACTGTAGCAACACGAAAGAGCTCCGTGGACCAAGAATCAACACGAGATGAGAGGTTAGTCCCTGGCTTCGACTCCTGAGGAATACCACCTTACCACAAGCACCTCAAGAGGAGGCTTCTCTCAGCTCTAGGTATGTGAGAGGGATCCTGAGTTTGCGGCCTCAAGTGGAATGGACACCGCGATGCCCTGACTCGAAATAAGGCCGGATATCCCTGCAGTGACTTGAATGCAGGCTCGTCTTGCATCTCCCAAGAAGAAAGGATGTCTGAATCCCCTGTGGAGACCACAGAGAAAGACCTAGTTCCCCACCTCATCGCGACCGGAGGCCTCACATCCTTTGAAAACTCCAGAGGTACGCGGAGATCAGTGCCTTCAAAGGAGAGGATGCCTGACTCCTCGTGAAACTTGATAGGAGTCCCAGGATTCTTGTGGCACGTGGAAAGGGACCCTTGGTCTCCCGCCTCAGCTGGAGAGGCGTTCCAATTGCCCTGCCAAGCCTCGAGGAGAATCCAGAGTTGTCCCTCGCAACTAGGCAGGAGTCCTGACGTGGCTGAACAAACACGTGGGTGGAAGGGCCATCCCCGTCGTAACTCGAGAATATACCCCAGGTTCCCGCCGCAACTCGAGAAAAACCATGAGACTTCCCCCTCGATGCGAGATGAAGCCCAATTCCCCTGTACTGCGTGCAGAGCAATTCCGTCTTGCACATCACACATGAAAGGAGCTTTGATTTCCTTGATGGCACTCCAGAGAAACCCCAAGAACACTGTTTCAAGGATAGAGGGATCCTGAGGTCACTGTAGCAACACGAAAGAACTCTGTGGACCAAAAATCAACTCGAAAAGAGAGGTTAGTCCCTGGATTCGTCTCCAGAGGAATACCACCTTACCACAAGCACCTCAAGAGGAGGCTTCTCTCAGCTCTAGGTATGTGAGAGAGACCCTGAGTTTGCGGCCTCAAGTGGAATGGACACCGCGATGCCCTGACTCAAAATAAGGCCGGAAATCCCTGCAGTGACTTCATGCAGGCTCGTCTTGCATCTCCCAGGACGAAAGGATGTCTGAATCCCCTGTGGAAAGCACAGAGAAAGACTTAGTTCCCCACCTCATCGCGACAGGAGGCCTCACATCCTTTGAAAACTCCAGAGGTACGCGGAGATCAGTGCCTCCAAAGGAGACGATGCCTGACTCCTCGTGAAACTTGATAGGAGTCCCAGGATTCCTGTGGCACTTGGAAAGGGACACTTGGTCTCCCGCCTCAGCTGGAGAGGCGTCCCAATTGCCCTGCCAAGCCTCTAGGAGAATCCAGAGTTGTCCCTCGCAACTAGGCAAGAGTCCTGACGTGGCTGAACAAACACGTGGGTGGAAGGGCCATCCCCGTCGTAACTCGAGAATATACCCCAGGTTCCCGCCGCAACTGGAGAAAAACCATGAGACTTCCCCCTCGATGCGAGATGAGGCCCGATTCCCCTGTACTGCGTGCAGAGCAATTCCGTCTTGCACATCACACATGAAAGGAGCCTTGATTTCCTTGATGGCACTCCAGAGAAACCCCAAGAACACTGTTTCAAGGATAGAGGGATCCGGAGTCACTGTAGCAACACGAAAGAACTCTGTGGACCAAAAATCAACTCGAAAAGAGAGGTTAGTCCCTGGATTCGTCTCCAGAGGAATACCACCTTACCACAAGCACCTCAAGAGGAGGCTTCTCTCAGCTCTAGGTATGTGAGAGGGACCCTGAGTTTGTGGCCTCAAGTGGAATGGACACCGCGATGCCCTGACTCGAAATAAGGCCGGATATCCCTGCAGTGACTTGAATGCAGGCTCGTCTTGCATCTCCCAAGAAGAAAGGATGTCTGAATCCCCTGTGGAGACCACAGAGAAACACCTAGTTCCCCACCTCATCGCGACCGGAGGCCTCACATCCTTTGAAAACTCCAGATGTACGCGGAGATCAGTGCCTCCAAAGGAGACGATGCCTGACTCCTCATGAAACTTGATAGGAGTCCCAGGATTCTTGTGGCACGTGGAAAGGGACCCTTGGTCTCCCGCCTCAGCTGGAGAGGCGTCCCAATTGCCCTGCCAAGCCTCGAGGAGAATCCCGAGTTGTCCCTCGCAACTAGGCAGGAGTCCTGACGTGGCTGAACAAACACGTGGGTGGAAGGGCCATCCCCGTCGTAACTCGAGAATATACCCCAGGTTCCCGCCGCAACTCGAGAAAAACCATGAGACTTGCCCCTCGATGCGAGATGAGGCCCGATTCCCCTGTAATGCGTGCAGAGCAATTCCGTCTTGCACATCACACATGAAAGGAGCCTTGATTTCCTTGATGGCACTCCAGAGAAACCCCAAGAACACTGTTTCAAGGATAGAGGGATCCTGAGGTCACTGTAGCAACACGAAAGAACTCTGTGGACCAAAAATCAACTCGAAAAGAGAGGTTAGTCCCTGGATTCGTCTCCAGAGCAATACCACCTTACCACAAGCACCTCAAGAGGAGGCTTCTCTCAGCTCTAGGTATGTGAGAGGGACCCTGAGTTTGCGGCCTCAAGTGGAATGGACACCGCGATGCCCTGACTCGAAATAAGGCCGGATATCCCTGCAGTGACTTCAATGCAGGCTCGTCTTGCATCTCCCAGGACGAAAGGATGTCTGAATACCCTGTGGAAAGCACAGAGAAAGACTTAGTTCCCCACCTCATCGCGACCGATAGCCTCACATCCTTTGAAAACTCCAGAGGTACGCGGTGATCAGTGCCTCCAAAGGAGACGATGCCTGACTCCTCGTGAAACTTGATAGGAGTCCCAGGATTCCTGTGGCACTTGGAAAGGGACCCTTGGTCTCCCGCCTCAGCTGGAGAGGCGTCCCAATTGCCTTACCAAGCCTCGAGGAGAATCCAGAGTTGTGTCTCGCAACTAGGCAGGAGTCCTGACCTGGCTGAACAAACACGTGTGTGGAAGGGCCATCCCCGTCGTAACTCGAGAATATACCCCAGGTTCCCGCCGCAACTCGAGAAAAACCATGAGACTTCCCCCTCACCGCGAGATGAGGCCCGATTCCCCTGCACTGTGTGCAGAGCAATTCCGTGTTGCACATCACACATGAAAGGAGCCTTGATTTCCTTGATGGCACTCCAGAGAAACCCCAAGAGCACTGTTTCAAGGCTAGAGGGATCCTGAGGTCACTGTAGCAACACGAAAGAGCTCCGTGGACCAAAAATCAACTCGAGATGAGAGGTTAGTCCTGGATTCGACTCCAGAGGAATACCACCTTACCACAAGCACCTCAAGAGGAGGCTTCTCTCAGCTCTAGGTATGTGAGAGGGACCCTGAGTTTGCGGCCTCAAGTGGAATGGACACCGCGATGCCCTGACGCGAAACAAGGCCGGATATCCCTGCAGTGACTTGAATGCAGGCTAGTCTTGCATCTCCCAAGATGAAAGGATGTCTGAATCCCCTGTGGAGACCACAGAGAAAGACCTAGTTCCCCACCTCTTCGCGACCGGAGGCCTCACATCCTTTGAAAACTCCAGAGGTACGCGGAGATCAGTGCCTCCAAAGGAGACGATGCCTGACTCCTCGTGAAACTTGATAGGAGTCCCAGGATTCCTGTGGCACGTGGAAAGGGACCCTTGGTCTCCTGGCTCAGCTGGAGAGGCGTCCCAATTGCCTTGCCAAGCCTCGAGGAGAATCCCGAGTTGTCCCTCGGAACTAGGCAAGAGTCCTGACGTGGCTGAACAAACACGTGTGTGGAAGGGCCATCCCCGTCGTAACTCGAGAATATACCCCAGGTTCCCGCCGCAACTCGAGAAAAACCATGAGACTTCCCTCTCGCCGTGAGATGAGGCCCGATTCCCCTGTACTGCGTGCAGAGCAATTCCGTCTTGCACATCACACATGAAAGGAGCCTTGATTTCCTTGATGGCACTCCAGAGAAACCCCAAGAACACTGTTTCAAGGCTAGAGGGATCCTGAGGTCACTGTAGCAACATGAAAGAACTCTGTGGACCAAAAATCAACTCGAAAAGAGAGGTTAGTCCCTGGATTCGTCTCCAGAGCAATACCACCTTACCACAAGCACCTCAAGAGGAGGCTTCTCTCAGCTCTAGGTATGTGAGAGGGACCCTGAGTTTGCGGCCTCAAGTGGAATGGACACCGCGATGCCCTGACTCGAAATAAGGCCGGATATCCCTGCAGTGACTTCAATGCAGGCTCGTCTTGCATCTCCCAGGACGAAAGGATGTCTGAATCCCCTGTGGAAAGCACAGAGAAAGACTTAGTTCCCCACCTCATCGCGACCGATAGCCTCACATCCTTTGAAAACTCCAGAGGTACGCGGAGATCAGTGCCTCCAAAGGAGACGATGCCGGACTCCTCGTGAAACTTGATAGGAGTCCCAGGATTCCTGTGGCACTTGGAAAGGGACCCTTGGTCTCCCGCCTCAGCTGGAGAGGCGTCCCAATTGCCTTACCAAGCCTCGAGGAGAATCCAGAGTTGTGTCTCGCAACTAGGCAAGAGTCCTGACGTGGCTGAACAAACACGTGTGTGGAAGGGCCATCCCCGTCGTAACGCGAGAATATACCCCAGGTTCCCGCCGCAACTCGAGAAAAACCATGAGACTTCCCCCTCACCGCGAGATGAGGCCAGATTCCCCTGCACTGCGTGCAGAGCAATTCCGTGTTGCACATCACACATGAAAGGAGCCTTGATTTCCTTCATGGCACTCCAGAGAAACCCCAAGAGCACTGTTTCAAGGCTAGAGGGATCCTGAGGTCACTGTAGCAACACGAAAGAGCTCCGTGGACCAAAAATCAACTCGAGATGAGAGGTTAGTCCCTGGCTTCGACTCCAGAGGAATACCACCTTACCACAAGCACCTCAAGAGGAGGCTTCTCTCAGCTCTAGGTATGTGAGAGGGACCCTGAGTTTGCGGCCTCAAGTGGAATGGACACCGCGATGCCCTGACGCGAAACAAGGCCGGATATCCCTGCAGTGACTTGAATGCAGGCTAGTCTTGCATCTCCCAAGATGAAAGGATGTCTGAATCCCCTGTGGAGACCACAGAGAAAGACCTAGTTCCCCACCTCATCGCGACCGGAGGCCTCACATCATTTGAAAACTCCAGAGGTACGCGGAGATCAGTGCCTCCAAAGGAGACGATGCCTGACTCCTCGTGAAACTTGATAGGAGTCCCAGGATTCCTGTGGCACGTGGAAAGGGACCCTTGGTCTCCCGCCTCAGCTGGAGAGGCGTCCCAATTGCCTTGCCAAGCCTCGAGGAGAATCCCGAGTTGTCCCTCGCAACTAGGCAAGAGTCCTGACGTGGCTGAACAAACACGTGTGTGGAAGGGCCATCCCCGTCGTAACTCGAGAATATACCCCAGGTTCCCGCCGCAACTCGAGAAAAACCATGAGACTTCCCCCTCGCCGCGAGATGAGGCCCGATTCCCCTGCACTGCGTGCAGAGCAATTCTGTGTTGCACATCACACATGAAAGGAGCGTTGATTTCCTTCATGGCACTCCAGAGAAACCCCAAGAACACTGCTTCAAGGCTAGAGGGATCCTGAGGTCACTGTAGCAACACGAAAGAGCTCCGTGGACCAAAAATCAACTCGAGATGAGAGGTTAGTCCCTGGCTTCGACTCCAGAGGAATACCACCTTACCACAAGCACCTCAAGAGAAGGCTTCTCTCAGCTCTAGGTATGTGAGAGGGACCCTGAGTTTGCGGCCTCAAGTGGAATGGACACCGCGATGCCCTGACTCGAAATAAGGCCGGATATCCCTGCAGTGACTGGAATGCAGGCTCGTCTTGCATCTCCCAAGACGAAAGGGTGTCTGAATCCCCTGTGGAGACCACAGAGAAAGACCTAGTTCCCCACCTCATCGCGACCGGAGGCCTCACATCCTTTGAAAACTCCAGAGGTACGCGGAGATCAGTGCCTCCAAAGGAGACGATGCCTGACTCCTCGTGAAACTTGATAGGAGTCCCAGGATTCTTGTGGCACGTGGAAAGGGACCCTTGGTCTCCCGCCTCAGCTGGAGAGGCGTTCCAATTGCCCTGCCAAGCCTCGAGGAGAATCCCGAGTTGTCCCTCGCAACTAGGCAGGAGTCCTGACGTGGCTGAACAAACACGTGGGTGGAAGGGCCATCCCCGTCGTAACTCGAGAATATACCCCAGGTTCCCGCCGCAACTCGAGAAAAACCATGAGACTTCCCCCTCGATGCGAGATGAGGCCCGATTCCCCTGTACTGCGTGCAGAGCAATTCCGTCTTGCACATCACACATGAAAGGAGCCCTGATTTCCTTGATGGCACTCCAGAGAAACCCCAAGAACACTGTTTCAAGGATAGAGGGATCCTGAGGTCACTGTAGCAACACGAAAGAACTCTGTGGACCAAAAATCAACTCGAAAAGAGAGGTTAGTCCCTGGATTCGTCTCCAGAGGAATACCACCTTACCACAAGCACCTCAAGAGGAGGCTTCTCTCAGCTCTAGGTATGTGAGAGGGACCCTGAGTTTGCGGCCTCAAGTGGAATGGACACCGCGATGCCCTGACTCGAAATAAGGCCGGATATCCCTGCAGTGACTTCAATGCAGGCTCGTCTTGCATCTCCCAGGACGAAAGGATGTCTGAATCCCCTGTGGAAAGCACAGAGAAAGACTTAGTTCCCCACTTCATCGCGACCGATAGCCTCACATCCTTTGAAAACTCCAGAGGTACGCGGAGATCAGTGCCTCCAAAGGAGACGACGCCTGACTCCTCGTGAAACTTGATAGGAGTCCCAGGATTCCTGTGGCACTTGGAAAGGGACACTTGGTCTCCCGCCTCAGCTGGAGAGGCGTCCCAATTGCCCTGCCAAGCCTCGAGGAGAATCCCGAGTTGTCCATCGCAACTAGGCAGGAGTCCTGACGTCGCTGAAGAAACACGTGGGTGGAAGGTCCATCCCCGTCGTAACTCGAGAATATACCCCAGGTTCCCGCCGCAACTCGAGAAAAACCATGAGACTTCCCCCTCGCCGCGAGATGAGGCCCTATTCCCCTGCACTGCGTGCAGAGCAATTCCTTGTTGCACATCACACATGAAAGGAGCCTTGATTTCCTTGATGGCACTCCAGAGAAACCCCAAGAACACTGTTTCAAGGCTAGAGGGATCCTGAGGTCACTGTAGCAACACGAAAGAGCTCCGTGGGCCAAAAATCAACTCGAGATGAGAGGTTAGTCCCTGGCTTCGACTCTAGAGGAATACCACCTTACCACAAGCACCTCAAGAGGAGGCTTCTCTCAGCTCTAGGTATGTGAGAGGGACCCTGAGTTTGCGGCCTCAAGTGGAATGGACACCGCGATGCCCTGACGCGAAACAAGGCCGGATATCCCTGCAGTGACTTGAATGCAGGCTCGTCTTGCATCTCCCAAGATGAAAGGATGTCTGAATCCCCTGTGGAGACCACAGAGAAAGACCTAGTTCCCCACCTCATCGCGACCGGAGGCCTCACATCCTTTGAAAACTCCAGAGGTACGCAGAGATCAGTGCCTCCAAAGGAGACGATGCCTGACTCCTCGTGAAACTTGATAGGAGTCCCAGGATTCCTGTGGCACGTGGAAAGGGACCCTTGGTCTCCCGCCTCAGCTGGAGAGGCGTCCCAATTGCCTTGCCAAGCCTCGAGGAGAATCCCGAGTTGTGTCTCGCAACTAGGCAAGAGTCCTGACGTGGCTGAACAAACACGTGTGTGGAAGGGCCATCCCCGTCGTAACTCGAGAATATACCCCAGGTTCCCGCCGCAACTCGAGAAAAACCATGAGACTTCCCCCTCGCCGCGAGATGAGGCCCGATTTCCCTGCACTGCGTGCAGAGCAATTCTGTGTTGCACATCACACATGAAAGGAGCCTTGATTTCCTTCATGGCACTCCAGAGAAAACCCAAGAACACTGTTTCAAGGCTAGAGGGATCCTGAGGTCACTGTAGCAACACGAAAGAGCTCCGTGGACCAAAAATCAACTCGAGATGAGAGGTTAGTCCCTGGCTTCGACTCCAGAGGAATACCATCTTACCACAAGCACCTCAAGAGGAGGCTTCTCTCAGCTCTAGGTATGTGAGAGGAATCCTGAGTTTGCGGCCTCAAGTGGAATGGACACCGCGATGCCCTGACTCGAAATAAGGCCGGATATCCCTGCAGTGACTTGAATGCAGGCTCGTCTTGCATCTCCCAAGAAGAAAGGATGTCTGAATCCCCTGTGGAGACCACAGAGAAACACCTAGTTCCCCACCTCATCGCGACCGCATGCCTCACATCCTTGAAAACTACAGAGGTACGCGGAGATCAGTGCCTCCAAAGGAGACGATGCCTGACTCCTCGTGAAACTTGATAGGAGTCCCAGGATTCCTGTGGCACTTGGAAAGGGACACTTGGTCTCCCGCCTCAGCTGGAGAGGCGTCCCAATTGCCCTGCAAAGCCTCGAGGAGAATCCAGAGTTGTCCCTCGCAACTAGGCAGGAGTCCTGACGTCGCTGAAGAAACACGTGGGTGGAAGGGCCATCCCCGTCGTAACTCGAGAATATACCCCAGGTTCCCGCCGCAACTCGAGAAAAACCATGAGACTTCCCCCTTGCCGCGAGATGAGGCCCGAATCCCATGCACTGCGTGCAGAGCAATTCTGTGTTGCACATCACACATGAAAGGAGCCTTCATTTCCTTCATGGCACTCCAGAGAAACCCCAAGAACACTGTTTCAAGGCTAGAGGGATCCTGAGGTCACTGTAGCAACACGAAAGAGCTCCGTGGACCAAAAATCAACTCGAGATGAGAGGTTAGTCCCTGGCTTCGACTCCAGAGGAATACCACCTTACCACAAGCAACTCAAGAGGAGGCTTCTCTCAGCTCTAGGTATGTGAGAGGGACCCTGAGTATGCGGCCTCAAGTGGAATGGACACCGCGATGCCCTGACTCGAAATAACGCCGTGTATCACTGCAGTGACTGGAATGCAGGCTCGTCTTGCATCTCCCAAGACGAAAGGGTGTCTGAATCCCCTGTGGAGACCACAGAGAAACACCTAGTTCCCCACCTCATCGCGACAGGAGGCCTCAAATCCTTTGAAAACTCCAGAGGTTTGCGGAGATCAGTGCCTCCAAAGGAAACGATGCCTGACTCCTCGTGAAACTTGATAGGAGACCCAGGATTCCTGTGGCACGTGGAAAGGGACCCTTGGTCTCCCGCCTCAGCTGGAGAGGCGTCCCAATTGCCCTGCAAAGCCTCGAGGAGAATCCCGAGTTGTCCCTCGCAACTAGGCAGGAGTCCTGACGTCGCTGAAGAAACACGTGTGTGGAAGGGCCATCCCCGTCGTAACTCGAGAATATACCCCAGGTTCCCGCCGCAACTCGAGAAAAACCATGAGGCTTCCCCCTCGCCGCGAGATGAGGCCCGATTACCCTGCACTGCGTGCAGAGCAATTCCGTGTTGCACATCACACATGAAAGGAGCCTTGATTTCCTTGATGGCACTCCAGAGAAACCCCAAGAACACTGTTTCAAGGCTAGAGGGATCCTGAGGTCACTGTAGCAGCACGAAAGAGCTCCGTGGACCAAGAATCAACACGAGATGAGAGGTTAGTCCCTGGCTTCGACTCCTGAGGAATACCACCTTACCACAAGCACCTCAAGAGGAGGCTTCTCTCAGCTCTAGGTATGTGAGAGGGATCCTGAGTTTGCGGCCTCAAGTGGAATGGACACCGCGATGCCCTGACTCGAAATAAGGCCGGATATCCCTGCAGTGACTGGAATGCAGGCTCGTCTTGCATCTCCCAAGAAGAAAGGATGTCTGAATCCCCTGTGGAGACCACAGAGAAAGACCTAGTTCCCCACCTCATCGCGACCGGAGGCCTCACATCCTTTGAAAACTCCAGAGGTACGCGGAGATCAGTGCCTCTAAAGGAGACGATGCCTGACTCCTCGTGAAACTTGATAGGAGTCCCAGGATTCTTGTGGCACGTGGAAAGGGACACTTGGTCTCCCGCCTCAGCTGGAGAGGCGTTCCAATTGCCCTGCCAAGCCTCGAGGAGAATCCAGAGTTGTCCCTCGCAACTAGGCAGGAGTCCTGACGTGGCTGAACAAACACGTGGGTGGAAGGGCCATCCCCGTCGTAACTCGAGAATATACCCCAGGTTCCCGCCGCAACTCGAGAAAAACCATGAGACTGCCCCCTCGATGCGAGATGAGGCCCGATTCCTCTGTACTGCGTGCAGAGCAATTCCGTCTTGCACATCACACATGAAAGGAGCCTTGATTTCCTTGATGGCACTCCAGAGAAACCCCAAGAACACTGTTTCAAGGATAGAGGGATCCTGAGGTCACTCTAGCAACACGAAAGAACTCTGTGGACCAAAAATCAACACGAAAAGAGAGGTTAGTCCCTGGATTCGTCTCCAGAGGAATACCACCTTACCACAAGCACCTCAAGAGGAGGCTTCTCTCAGTTCTAGGTATGTGAGAGGGACCCTGAGTTTGCGGCCTCAAGTGGAATGGACACCGCGATGCCCTGACTCGAAATAAGGCCGGATATCCCTGCAGTGACTTGAATGCAGGCTCGTCTTGCATCTCCCAAGAAGAAAGGATGTCTGAATCCCCTGTGGAGACCACAGAGAAAGACCTAGTTCCCCACCTCATCGCGACCGGAGGCCTCACATCCTTTGAAAACTCCAGAGGTACGCGGAGATCAGTGCCTCTAAAGGAGACGATGCCTGACTCCTCGTGAAACTTGATAGGAGTCCCAGGATTCTTGTGGCACGTGGAAAGGGACCCTTGGTCTCCCGCCTCAGCTGGAGAGGCGTCCCAATTGCACTGCCAAGCCTCGAGGAGAATCCAGAGTTGTCCCTCGCAACTAGGCAGGAGTCCTGACGTGGCTGAACAAACACGTGGGTGGAAGGGCCATCCCCGTCGTAACTCGAGAATATACCCCAGGTTCCCGCCGCAACTCGAGAAAAACCATGAGACTTCCCCCTCGATGCGAGATGAGGCCCGATTCCCCTGTACTGCGTGCAGAGCAATTCCGTCTTGCACATCACACATGAAAGGAGCCTTGATTTCCTTGATGGCACTCCAGAGAAACCCCAAGAACACTGTTTCAAGGATAGAGGGATCCTGAGGTCACTGTAGCAACACGAAAGAACTCTGTGGACCAAAAATCAACTCGAAAAGAGAGGTTAGTCCCTGGATTCGTCTCCAGAGGAATACCACCTTACCACAAGCACCTCAAGAGGAGGCATCTCTCAGCTCTAGGTATGTGAGAGGGACCCTGAGTTTGCGGCCTCAAGTGGAATGGACACCGCGATGCCCTTACTCGAAATAAGGCCGGATATCCCTGCAGTGACTTCAATGCAGGCTCGTCTTGCATCTCCCAGGACGAAAGGATGTCTGAATCCCCTGTGGAAAGCACAGAGAAAGACTTAGTTCCCCACCTCATCGCTACCGATAGCCTCACATCCTTTGAAAACTCCAGAGGTACGCGGAGATCAGTGCCTCCAAAGGAGACGACGCCTGACTCCTCGTGAAACTTGATAGGAGTCCCAGGATTCCTGTGGCACTTGGAAAGGGACACTTGGTCTCCCGCCTCAGCTGGAGAGGCGTCCCAATTGCCCTGCCAAGCCTCGAGGAGAATCCAGAGTTGTCCCTCGCAACTAGGCAGGAGTCCTGACGTCGCTGAAGAAACACGTGGGTAGAAGGGCCATCCCCGTCGTAACTCGAGAATATACCCCAGGTTCCCGCCGCAACTCGAGAAAAACCATGAGACTTCCCCCTCGCCACAAGATGAGGCCCGATTCCCCTCCACTGCGTGCAGACAAATTCCGTGTTGCACATCACACATGAAAGGAGCCTTGATTTCCTTGATGGCACTCCAGAGAAACCCCAAGAACACTGTTTCAAGGCTAGAGGGATCCTCAGGTCACTGTAGCAACAAGAAACAGCTCCGTGGGCCAAAAATCAACTCGAGATGAGAGGTTAGTCCCTGACTTCGACTCCAGAGGAATACCACCTTACCACAAGCACCTCAAGAGGAGGCTTCTCTCAGCTCTAGGTATGTGAGAGGGACCCTGAGTTTGCGGACTCAAGTGGAATGGACACCGCGATGCCCTGACGCGAAATAAGGCTGGATGTCCCTGCAGTGACTTGAATGCAGGCTCGTCTTGCATCTCCCAAGATGAAAGGATGTCTGAATCCCCTGTGGAGACCACAGAGAAAGACCTAGTTCCCCACCTCATCGCGACCGGAGGCCTCACATCCTTTGAAAACTCCAGAGGTACGCGGAGATCAGTGCCTCCAAAGGAGACGATGCCTGACTCCTCGTGAAACTTGATAGGAGTCCCAGGATTACTGTGGCACGTGGAAAGGGACCCTTGGTCTCCCGCCTCAGCTGGAGAGGCGTCCCAATTGCCTTGCCAAGCCTCGAGGAGAATCCCGAGTTGTGTCTCGCATCTAGGCAAGAGTCCTGACGTGGCTGAAGAAACACGTGTGTGGAAGGGCCATCCCCGTCGTAACTCGAGAATATACCCCAGGTTCCCGCCGCAACTCGAGAAAAACCATGAGACTTCCCCCTCGCCGCGAGATGAGGCCCGATTCCCCTGCACTGCGTGCAGAGCAATTCTGTGTTGCACATCACACATGAAAGGAACCCTGATTTCCTTCATGGCACTCCAGAGAAAACCCAAGAACACTGTTTCAAGGCTAGAGGGATCCTGAGGTCACTGTAGCAACACGAAAGAGCTCCGTGGACCAAAAATCAACTCGAGATGAGAGGTTAGTCCCTGGCTTCGACTCCAGAGGAATACCACCTTACCACAAGCACCTCAAGAGGAGGCTTCTCTCAGCTCTAGGTATGTGAGAGGGATCCTGAGTTTGCGGCCTCAAGTGGAATGGACACCGCGATGCTCTGACTCGAAATAAGGCCGGATATCCCTGCAGTGACTTGAATGCAGGCTCGTCTTGCATCTCCCAAGAAGA
Source organism: Cervus elaphus (assembly GCF_910594005.1). Lineage (NCBI taxonomy): Eukaryota > Metazoa > Chordata > Mammalia > Artiodactyla > Cervidae > Cervus > Cervus elaphus. The sequence continues at coordinate 4,995,127 of NC_057834.1, read as the reverse complement.
AAGGATGTCTGAATCCCCTGTGGAGACCACAGAGAAACACCTAGTTCCCCACCTCATCGCGACCGGAGGCCTCACATCCTTTGAAAACTCCAGAGGTACGCGGAGATCAGTGCCTCCAAAGGAGACGATGCCTGACTCCTCGTGAAACTTGATAGGAGTCCCAGGATTCTTGTGGCACGTGGAAAGGGACCCTTGGTCTCCCGCCTCAGCTGGAGAGGCGTTCCAATTGCCCTGCCAAGCCTCGAGGAGAATCCCGAGTTGTCCCTCGCAACTAGGCAGGAGTCCTGACGTGGCTGAACAAACACGTGGGTGGAAGGGCCATCCCCGTCGTAACTCGAGAATATACCCCAGGTTCCCGCCGCAACTCGAGAAAAACCATGAGACTTCCCCATCGCCGCGAGATGAAGCCCGATTCCCCTGTACTGCGTGCAGAGCAATTCCGTCTTGCACATCACACATGAAAGGAGCCTTGATTTCCTTGATGGCACTCCAGAGAAACCCCAAGAACACTGTTTCAAGGATAGAGGGATCCTGAGGTCACTGTAGCAACACGAAAGAACTCTGTGGACCAAAAATCAACTCGAAAAGAGAGGTTAGTCCCTGGATTCGTCTCCAGAGGAATACCACCTTACCACAAGCACCTCAAGAGGAGGCTTCTCTCAGCTCTAGGTATGTGAGAGGGATCCTGAGTTTGCGGCCTCAAGTGGAATGGACACCGCGATGCCCTGACTCGAAATAAGGCCGGATATCCCTGCAGTGACTTCATGCAGGCTCGTCTTGCATCTCCCAGGACGAAAGGATGTCTGAATCCCCTGTGGAAAGCACAGAGAAAGACTTAGTTCCCCACCTCATCGCGACAGGAGGCCTCACATCCTTTGAAAACTCCAGAGGTACGCGGAGATCAGTGCCTCCAAAGGAGACGATGCCTGACTCCTCGTGAAACTTGATAGGAGTCCCAGGATTCTTGTGGCACGTGGAAAGGGACCCTTGGTCTCCCGCCTCAGCTGGAGAGGCGTTCCAATTGCCCTACCAAGCCTCGAGGAGAATCCCGAGTTGTCCCTCGCAACTAGGCAGGAGTCCTGACGTGGCTGAACAAACACGTGGGTGGAAGGGTCATCCCCGTCGTAACTCGAGAATATACCCCAGGTTCCCGCCGCAACTCGAGAAAAACCATGAGACTTCCCCCTCGATGCGAGATGAGGCCCGATTCCCCTGTACTGCGTGCAGAGCAATTCCGTCTTGCACATCACACATGAAAGGAGCCTTGATTTCCTTGATGGCACTCCAGAGAAACCCCAAGAACACTGTTTCAAGGCTAGAGGGATCCTGAGGTCACTGTAGCAACACGAAAGAGCTCCGTGGGCCAAAAATCAACTCGAGATGAGAGGTTAGTCCCTGGCTTCAACTCCAGAGGAATACCACCTTACCACAAGCACCTCAAGAGGAGGCTTCTCTCAGCTCTAGGTATGTGAGAGGGACCCTGAGTTTGCGGCCTCAAGTGGAATGGACACCGCGATGCCCTGACGCGAAATAAGGCTGGATATCCCTGCAGTGACTTGAATGCAGGCTCGTCTTGCATCTCCCAAGATGAAAGGATGTCTGAATCCCCTGTGGAGACCACAGAGAAAGACCTAGTTCCCCACCTCATCGCGACCGGAGGCCTCACATCCTTTGAAAACTCCAGAGGTACGCGGAGATCAGTGCCTCCAAAGGAGACGATGCCTGACTCCTCGTGAAACTTGATAGGAGTCCCAGGATTCCTGTGGCACGTGGAAAGGGACCCTTGGTCTCCCGCCTCAGCTGTAGAGGCGTCCCAATTGCCTTGCCAAGCCTCGAGGAGAATCCCGAGTTGTGTCTCGCAACTAGGCAAGAGTCCTGACGTGGCTGAACAAACACGTGTGTGGAAGGGCCATCCCCGTCGTAACTGGAGAATATACCCCAGGTTCCCGCCGCAACTCGAGAAAAACCATGAGACTTCCCCCTCGCCGCGAGATGAGGCCCGATTCCCCTGCACTGCGTGCAGAGCAATTCTGTGTTGCACATCACACATGAAAGGAGCCTTGATTTCCTTCATGGCACTCCAGAGAAACCCCAAGATCACTGTTTCAAGGCTAGAGGGATTCTGAGGTCACTGTAGCAACACGAAAGAACTCTGTGGACCAAAAATCAAATCGAGATGAGAGGTTAGACCCTGGCTTCGACTCCAGAGGAATACCACCTTACCACAAGCACCTCAAGAGGAGGCTTCTCTCAGCTCTAGGTATGTGAGAGGGATCCTGAGTTTGCGGCCTTAAGTGGAATGGACACCGCGATCCCCTGACTCGAAATAAGGCCGGATATCCCTGCAGTTACTGGAATGCAGGCTCGTCTTGCATCTCCCAAGACGAAAGGGTGTCTGAATCCCCTGTGGAGACCACAGAGAAAGACCTAGTTCCCCACCGCATCGCGACAGGAGGCCTCAAAATCCTTGAAAACTCCAGAGGTATGCGGAGATCAGTGCCTCCAAAGGAGACGATGCCTGACTCCTCGTGAAACTTGATAGGAGACCCAGGATTCCTGTGGCACGTGGAAAGGGACCCTTGGTCTCCCGCCTCAGGTGGAGAGGCGTCCCAATTGCCCTGCAAAGCCTCGAGGAGAATCCCGAGTTGTCCCTCGCAACTAGGCAGGAGTCCTGACATGGCTGAACACACACGTGTGTGGAAGGGCCATCCCCGTCGTAACTCGAGAATATACCCCAGGTTCCCGCCGCAACTCGAGAAAAACCATGAGACTTCCCCCTCGCCGCGAGATGAGGCCGGATTCAACTGCACTGCGTGCAGAGCAATTCCGTGTTGCACATCACACATGAAAGGAGCCTTGATTTCCTTGATGGCACTCCAGAGAAACCCCAAGAACACTGTTTCAAGGCTAGAGGGATCCTGAGGTCACTGGAGCAACACGAAAGAGCTCCATGGACCAAGAATCACCACGAGATGAGAGGTTAGTCCCTGGCTTCGACTCCTGAGGAATACCACCTTACCACAAGCACCTCAAGAGGAGGCTTCTCTCAGCTCTAGGTATGTGAGAGGGATCCTGAGTTTGCGGCCTCAAGTGGAATGGACACCGCGATGCCCTGACTCGAAATAAGGCCGGATATCCCTGCAGTGACTGGAATGCAGGCTCGTCTTGCATCTCCCAAGACGAAAGGATGTCTGAATCCCCTGTGGAGACCACAGAGAAAGACCTAGTTCCCCACCTCATCGCGACCGGAGGCCTCACATCCTTTGAAAACTCCAGAGGTACACGGAGATCAGTGCCTCCAAAGGAGACGATGCCTGACTCCTCGTGAAACTTGATAGGAGTCCCAGGATTCTTGTGGCACGTGGAAAGGGACCCTTGGTCTCCCGCCTCACCTGGAGAGGCGTTCCAATTGCCCTGCCAAGCCTCGAGGAGAATCCCGAGTTGTCCCTCGCAACTAGGCAGGAGTCCTGACGTGGCTGAACAAACACGTGGGTGGAAGGGCCATCCCCGTCGTAACTCGAGAATATACCCCAGGTTCCCGCCGCAACTCGAGAAAAACCATGAGACTTCCCCCTCGATGCGAGATGAGGCCCGATTCCCCTGTACTGCGTGCAGAGCAATTCCGTCTTGCACATCACACATGAAAGGAGCCTTGATTTCCTTGATGGCACTCCAGAGAAACCCCAAGAACACTGTTTCAAGGATAGAGGGATCCTGAGGTCACTGTAGCAACACGAAAGAACTCTGTGGACCAAAAATCAACTCGAAAAGAGAGGTTAGTCCCTGGATTCGTCTCCAGAGGAATACCACCTTACCACAAGCACCTCAAGAGGAGGCTTCTCTCAGCTCTAGGTATGTGAGAGGGACCCTGAGTTTGCGACCTCAAGTGGAATGGACACGACGATGCCCTGACTCGAAATAAGGCCGGATATCCCTGCAGTGACTTCAATGCAGGCTCGACTTGCATCACCCAGGACGAAAGGATGTCTGAATCCCCTGTGGAAAGCACAGAGAAAGACTTAGTTCCCCACCTCATCGCGACCGATAGCCTCACATCCTTTGAAAACTCCAGAGGTACGCGGAGATCAGTGCCTCCAAAGGAGACGATGCCTGACTCCTCGTGAAACTTGATAGGAGTCCCAGGATTCCTGTGGCACTTGGAAAGGGACACTTGGTCTCCCGCCTCAGCTGGAGAGGCGTCCCAATTGCCCTGCAAAACCTCGAGGAAAATCCCGAGTTGTCCCTCGCAACTAGACAGGAGTCCCGACATGGCTGAACACACACGTGTGTGGAAGGGCCATCCCCGTCGTAACTCGAGAATATACCCCAGGTTCCCGCCGCAACTCGAGAAAAACCATGAGACTTCCCCCTCGCCGCGAGATGAGGCCCGATTCCCCTGCACTGCGTGCAGAGCAATTCTGTGTTGCACATCACACATGAAAGGAGCCTTGATTTCCTTCATGGCACTCCAGAGAAACCCCAAGAACACTGTTTCAAGGCTAGAGGGATCCTGAGGTCACTGTAGCAACACGAAAGAGCTCCGTGGGCCAAAAATCAACTCGAGATGAGAGGTTAGTCCTTGGCTTCGACTCCAGAGGAATACCACCTTACCACAAGCACCTCAAGAGGAGGCTTCTCTCAGCTCTAGGTATGTGAGAGGGATCCTGAGTTTGCGGCCTCAAGTGGAATGGACACCGCGATGCCCTGACTCGAAATAAGGCCTGATATCCCTGCAGTGACTGGAATGCAGGCTCGTCTTGCATCTCCCAAGACGAATGGGTGTCTGAATCCCCTGTGGAGACCACAGAGAAAGACCTAGTTCCCCACCTCATCGCGACAGGAGGCTTCAAAATCTTTGAAAACTCCAGAGGTATGCGGAGATCAGTGCCTCCAAAGGAGACGATGCCTGACTCCTCGTGAAACTTGATAGGAGACCCAGGATTCCTGTGGCACGTGGAAAGGGACCCTTGGTCTCCCGCCTCAGGTGGAGAGGCGTCCCAATTGCCCTGCAAAGCCTCGAGGAGAATCCCGAGTTGTCCCTCGCAACTAGGCAGGAGTCCTGACATGGCTGAACACACACGTGTGTGGAAGGGCCATCCCCGTCGTAACTCGAGAATATACCCCAGGTTCCCGCCGCAACTCGAGAAAAACCAAGAGACTTCCCTCTCGCCGAGAGATGAGGCCGGATTCCCCTGCACTGCGTGCAGAGCAATTCCGTGTTGCACATCACACATGAAAGGAGCCTTGATTTCCTTGATGGCACTCCAGAGAAACCCCAAGAACACTGTTTCAAGGCTAGAGGGATCCTGAGGTCACTGTAGCAACACGAAAGAGCTCCGTGGACCAAGAATCAACACGAGATGAGAGGTTAGTCCCTGGCTTCGACTCCTGAGGAATACCACCTTACCACAAGCACCTCAAGAGGAGGCTTCTCTCAGCTCTAGGTATGTGAGAGGGATCCTGAGTTTGCGGCCTCAAGTGGAATGGACACCGCGATGCCCTGACTCGAAATAAGGCCGGATATCCCTGCAGTGACTGGAATGCATGCTCGTCTTGCATCTCCCAAGAAGAAAGGATGTCTGAATCCCCTGTGGAGACCACAGAGAAAGACCTAGTTCCCCACCTCATCGCGACCGGAGGCCTCACATCCTTTGAAAACTCCAGAGGTACGCGGAGATCAGTGCCTCCAAAGGAGACGATGCCTGACTCCTCGTGAAACTTGATAGGAGTCCCAGGATTCTTGTGGCACGTGGAAAGGGACCCTTGGTCTCCCGCCTCAGCTGGAGAGGCGTTCCAATTGCCCTGCCAAGCCTCGAGGAAAATCCCGAGTTGTCCCTCGCAACTAGGCAGGAGTCCTGACGTGGCTGAACAAACACGTGGGTGGAAGGGCCATCCCCGTCGTAACTCGAGAATATACCCCAGGTTCCCGCCGCAACTCGAGAAAAACCATGAGACTTCCCCCTCGATGCGAGATGAGGCCCGATTCCCCTGTACTGCGTGCAGAGCAATTCCGTCTTGCACATCACACATGAAAGGAGCCTTGATTTCCTTGATGGCACTCCAGAGAAACCCCAAGAACACTGTTTCAAGGATAGAGGGATCCTGAGGTCACTGTAGCAACACGAAAGAACTCTGTGGACCAAAAATCAACTCGAAAAGAGAGGTTAGTCCCTGGATTCGTCTCCAGAGGAATACCACCTTACCACAAGCACCTCAAGAGGAGGCTTCTCTCAGCTCTAGGTATGTGAGAGGGACCCTGAGTTTGCGGCCTCAAGTGGAATGGACACCACGATGCCCTGACTCGAAATAAGGCCGGATATCCCTGCAGTGACTTCAATGCAGGCTCGTCTTGCATCTCCCAGGACGAAAGGATGTCTGAATCCCGTGTGGAAAGCACAGAGAAAGACTTAGTTCCCCACCTCATCGCGACCGTTAGCCTCACATCCTTTGAAAACTCCAGAGGTACGCGGAGATCAGTGCCTCCAAAGGAGACGATGCCTGACTCCTCGTGAAACTTGATAGGAGTCCCAGGATTCCTGTGGCACTTGGAAAGGGACACTTGGTCTCCCGCCTCAGCTGGAGAGGCGTCCCAATTGCCCTGCCAAGCCTCGAGGAGAATCCAGAGTTGTCCCTCGCAACTAGGCAGGAGTCCTGACGTCGCTGAAGAAACACGTGGGTGGAAGGGCCATCCCCGTCGTAACTCGAGAATATACCCCAGGTTCCCGCCGCAACTCGAGAAAAACCATGAGACTTCCCCCTCGCCGCGAGATGAGGCCCGATTCCCCTGCACTGCGTGCAGAGCAATTCCGTGTTGCACATCACACATGAAAGGAGCCTTGATTTCCTTGATGGCACTCCAGAGAAACCCCAAGAACACTGTTTCAAGGCTAGAGGGATCCTGAGGTCACTGTAGCAACACGAAAGAGCTCCGTGGGCCAAAAATCAACTCAAGATGAGAGGTTAGTCCCTGGCTTCGACTCCAGAGGAATACCACCTTACCACAAGCACCTCAAGAGGAGGCTTCTCTCAGCTCTAGGTATGTGAGAGGGATCCTGAGTTTGCGGCCTCAAGTGGAATGGACACCGCGATGCCCTGACTCGAAATAAGGCCGGATATCCCTGCAGTGACTTGAATGCAGGCTCGTCTTGCATCTCCCAAGAAGAAAGGATGTCTGAATCACCTGTGGAGACCACAGAGAAAGACCTAGTTCCCCACCTCATCGCGACCGGAGGCCTCACATCCTTTGAAAACTCCAGAGGTACGCGGCGATCAGTGCCTTCAAAGGAGACGATGCCTGACTCCTCGTGAAACTTGATAGGAGTCCCAGGATTCTTGTGGCACGTGGAAAGGGACCCTTGGTCTCCCGCCTCAGCTGGAGAGGCGTTCCAATTGCCCTGCCAAGCCTCGAGGAGAATCCCGAGTTGTCCCTCGCAACTAGGCAGGAGTCCTGACGTGGCTGAACAAACACGTGGGTGGAAGGGCCATCCCCGTCGTAACTCGAGAATATACCCCAGGTTCCCGCCGCAACTCGAGAAAAACCATGAGACTTCCCCCTCGATGCGAGATGAGGCCCGATTCCCCTGTACTGCGTGCAGAGCAATTCCGTCTTGCACATCACACATGAAAGGAGCCTTGATTTCCTTGATGGCACTCCAGAGAAACCCCAAGAACACTGTTTCAAGGATAGAGGGATCCTGAGGTCACTGTAGCAACACGAAAGAACTCTGTGGACCAAAAATCAACTCGAAAAGAGAGGTTAGTCCCTGGATTCGTCTCCAGAGGAATACCACCTTACCACAAGCACCTCAAGAGGAGGCTTCTCTCAGCTCTAGGTATGTGAGAGGGACCCTGAGTTTGCGGCCTCAAGTGGAATGGACACCGCGATGCCCTGACTCGAAATAAGGCCGGATATCCCTGCAGTGACTTCAATGCAGGCTCGACTTGCATCACCCAGGACGAAAGGATGTCTGAATCCCCTGTGGAAAGCACAGAGAAAGACTTAGTTCCCCACCTCATCGCGACCGATAGCCTCACATCCTTTGAAAACTCCAGAGGTACGCGGAGATCAGTGCCTCCAAAGGAGACGATGCCTGACTCCTCGTGAAACTTGATAGGAGTCCCAGGATTCCTGTGGCACTTGGAAAGGGACACTTGGTCTCCCGCCTCAGCTGGAGAGGCGTCCCAATTGCCCTGCCAAGCCTCGAGGAGAATCCAGAGTTGTCCCTCGCAACTAGGCAGGAGTCCTGACGTCGCTGAAGAAACACGTGGGTGGAAGGGCCATCCCCGTCGTAACTCGATAATATACCCCAGGTTCCCGCCGCAACTCGAGAAAAACCATGAGACTTCCCCCTCGCCGCGAGATGAGGCCCGATTCCCCTGCACTGCGTGCAGAGCAATTCCGTGTTGCACATCACACATGAAAGGAGCCTTGATTTCCTTGATGGCACTCCAGAGAAACCCCAAGAACACTGTTTCAAGGCTAGAGGGATCCTGAGGTCACTGTAGCAACACGAAAGAGCTCCGTGGGCCAAAAATCAACTCGAGATGAGAGGTTAGTCCTTGGCTTCGACTCCAGAGGAATACCACCTTACCACAAGCACCTCAAGAGGAGGCTTCTCTCAGCTCTAGGTATGTGAGAGGGATCCTGAGTTTGCGGCCTCAAGTGGAATGGACACCGCGATGCCCTGACTCGAAATAAGGCCGGATATCCCTGCAGTGACTGGAATGCAGGCTCGTCTTGCATCTCCCAAGACGAAAGGGTGTCTGAATCCCCTGTGGAGACCACAGAGAAAGACCTAGTTCCCCACCTCATCGCGACAGGAGGCTTCAAAATCTTTGAAAACTCCAGAGGTATGCGGAGATCAGTGCCTCCAAAGGAGACGATGCCTGACTCCTCGTGAAACTTGATAGGAGACCCAGGATTCCTGTGGCACGTGGAAAGGGACCCTTGGTCTCCCGCCTCAGGTGGAGAGGCGTCCCAATTGCCCTGCAAAGCCTCGAGGAGAATCCCGAGTTGTCCCTCGCAACTAGGCAGGAGTCCTGACATGGCTGAACACACACGTGTGTGGAAGGGCCATCCCCGTCGTAACTCGAGAATATACCCCAGGTTCCCGCCGCAACTCGAGAAAAACCAAGAGACTTCCCTCTCGCCGAGAGATGAGGCCGGATTCCCCTGCACTGCGTGCAGAGCAATTCCGTGTTGCACATCACACATGAAAGGAGCCTTGATTTCCTTGATGGCACTCCAGAGAAACCCCAAGAACACTGTTTCAAGGCTAGAGGGATCCTGAGGTCACTGTAGCAACACGAAAGAGCTCCGTGGACCAAGAATCAACACGAGATGAGAGGTTAGTCCCTGGCTTCGACTCCTGAGGAATACCACCTTACCACAAGCACCTCAAGAGGAGGCTTCTCTCAGCTCTAGGTATGTGAGAGGGATCCTGAGTTTGCGGCCTCAAATGGAATGGACACCGCGATGCCCTGACTCGAAATAAGGCCGGATATCCCTGCAGTGACTGGAATGCATGCTCGTCTTGCATCTCCCAAGAAGAAAGGATGTCTGAATCCCCTGTGGAGACCACAGAGAAAGACCTAGTTCCCCACCTCATCGCGACCGGAGGCCTCACATCCTTTGAAAACTCCAGAGGTACGCGGAGATCAGTGCCTCCAAAGGAGACGATGCCTGACTCCTCGTGAAACTTGATAGGAGTCCCAGGATTCTTGTGGCACGTGGAAAGGGACCCTTGGTCTCCCGCCTCAGCTGGAGAGGCGTTCCAATTGCCCTGCCAAGCCTCGAGGAAAATCCCGAGTTGTCCCTCGCAACTAGGCAGGAGTCCTGACGTGGCTGAACAAACACGTGGGTGGAAGGGCCATCCCCGTCGTAACTCGAGAATATACCCCAGGTTCCCGCCGCAACTCGAGAAAAACCATGAGACTTCCCCCTCGATGCGAGATGAGGCCCGATTCCCCTGTACTGCGTGCAGAGCAATTCCGTCTTGCACATCACACATGAAAGGAGCCTTGATTTCCTTGATGGCACTCCAGAGAAACCCCAAGAACACTGTTTCAAGGATAGAGGGATCCTGAGGTCACTGTAGCAACACGAAAGAACTCTGTGGACCAAAAATCAACTCGAAAAGAGAGGTTAGTCCCTGGATTCGTCTCCAGAGGAATACCACCTTACCACAAACACCTCAAGAGGAGGCTTCTCTCAGCTCTAGGTATGTGAGAGGGACCCTGAGTTTGCGGCCTCAAGTGGAATGGACACCACGATGCCCTGACTCGAAATAAGGCCGGATATCCCTGCAGTGACTTCAATGCAGGCTCGTCTTGCATCTCCCAGGACGAAAGGATGTCTGAATCCCGTGTGGAAAGCACAGAGAAAGACTTAGTTCCCCACCTCATCGCGACCGATAGCCTCACATCCTTTGAAAACTCCAGAGGTACGCGGAGATCAGTGCCTCCAAAGGAGACGATGCCTGACTCCTCGTGAAACTTGATAGGAGTCCCAGGATTCCTGTGGCACTTGGAAAGGGACACTTGGTCTCCCGCCTCAGCTGGAGAGGCGTCCCAATTGCCCTGCCAAGCCTCGAGGAGAATCCAGAGTTGTCCCTCGCAACTAGGCAGGAGTCCTGACGTCGCTGAAGAAACACGTGGGTGGAAGGGCCATCCCCGTCGTAACTCGAGAATATACCCCAGGTTCCCGCCGCAACTCGAGAAAAACCATGAGACTTCCCCCTCGCCGCGAGATGAGGCCCGATTCCCCTGCACTGCGTGCAGAGCAATTCCGTGTTGCACATCACACATGAAAGGAGCCTTGATTTCCTTGATGGCACTCCAGAGAAACCCCAAGAACACTGTTTCAAGGCTAGAGGGATCCTGAGGTCACTGTAGCAACACGAAAGAGCTCCGTGGGCCAAAAATCAACTCAAGATGAGAGGTTAGTCCCTGGCTTCGACTCCAGAGGAATACCACCTTACCACAAGCACCTCAAGAGGAGGCTTCTCTCAGCTCTAGGTATGTGAGAGGGATCCTGAGTTTGCGGCCTCAAGTGGAATGGACACCGCGATGCCCTGACTCGAAATAAGGCCGGATATCCCTGCAGTGACTTGAATGCAGGCTCGTCTTGCATCTCCCAAGAAGAAAGGATGTCTGAATCACCTGTGGAGACCACAGAGAAAGACCTAGTTCCCCACCTCATCGCGACCGGAGGCCTCACATCCTTTGAAAACTCCAGAGGTACGCGGAGATCAGTGCCTCCAAAGGAGACGATGCCTGACTCCTCGTGAAACTTGATAGGAGTCCCAGGATTCTTGTGGCACGTGGAAAGGGACCCTTGGTCTCCCGCCTCAGCTGGAGAGGCGTTCCAATTGCCCTGCCAAGCCTCGAGGAAAATCCCGAGTTGTCCCTCGCAACTAGGCAGGAGTCCTGACGTGGCTGAACAAACACGTGGGTGGAAGGGCCATTCCTGTCGTAACTCGAGAATATACCCCAGGTTCCCGCCGCAACTCGAGAAAAACCATGAGACTTCCCCCTCGATGCGAGATGAGGCCCGATTCCCCTGTACTGCGTGCAGAGCAATTCCGTCTTGCACATCACACATGAAAGGAGCCTTGATTTCCTTGATGGCACTCCAGAGAAACCCCAAGAACACTGTTTCAAGGATAGAGGGATCCTGAGGTCACTGTAGCAACACGAAAGAACTCTGTGGACCAAAAATCAACTCGAAAAGAGAGGTTAGTCCCTGGATTCGTCTCCAGAGGAATACCACCTTACCACAAGCACCTCAAGAGGAGGCTTCTCTCAGCTCTAGGTATGTGAGAGGGACCCTGAGTTTGCGGCCTCAAGTGGAATGGACACCACGATGCCCTGACTCGAAATAAGGCCGGATATCCCTGCAGTGACTTCAATGCAGGCTCGTCTTGCATCTCCCAGGACGAAAGGATGTCTGAATCCCGTGTGGAAAGCACAGAGAAAGACTTAGTTCCCCACCTCATCGCGACCGATAGCCTCACATCCTTTGAAAACTCCAGAGGTACGCGGAGATCAGTGCCTCCAAAGGAGACGATGCCTGACTCCTCGTGAAACTTGATAGGAGTCCCAGGATTCCTGTGGCACTTGGAAAGGGACACTTGGTCTCCCGCCTCAGCTGGAGAGGCGTCCCAATTGCCCTGCCAAGCCTCGAGGAGAATCCAGAGTTGTCCCTCGCAACTAGGCAGGAGTCCTGACGTCGCTGAAGAAACACGTGGGTGGAAGGGCCATCCCCGTCGTAACTCGAGAATATACCCCAGGTTCCCGCCGCAACTCGAGAAAAACCATGAGACTTCCCCCTCGCCGCGAGATGAGGCCCGATTCCCCTGCACTGCGTGCAGAGCAATTCCGTGTTGCACATCACACATGAAAGGAGCCTTGATTTCCTTGATGGCACTCCAGAGAAACCCCAAGAACACTGTTTCAAGGCTAGAGGGATCCTGAGGTCACTGTAGCAACACGAAAGAGCTCCGTTGCCCAAAAATCAACTCGAGATGAGAGGTTAGTCCCTGGCTTCGACTCCAGAGGAATACCACCTTACCACAAGCACCTCAAGAGGAGGCTTCTCTCAGCTCTAGGTATGTGAGAGGGATCCTGAGTTTGCGGCCTCAAGTGGAATGGACACCGCGATGCCCTGACTCGAAATAAGGCCGGATATCCCTGCAGTGACTTGAATGCAGGCTCGTCTTGCATCTCCCAAGAAGAAAGGATGTCTGAATCACCTGTGGAGACCACAGAGAAAGACCTAGTTCCCCACCTCATCGCGACCGGAGGCCTCACATCCTTTGAAAACTCCAGAGGTACGCGGCGATCAGTGCCTTCAAAGGAGACGATGCCTGACTCCTCGTGAAACTTGATAGGAGTCCCAGGATTCTTGTGGCACGTGGAAAGGGACCCTTGGTCTCCCGCCTCAGCTGGAGAGGCGTTCCAATTGCCCTGCCAAGCCTCGAGGAGAATCCCGAGTTGTCCCTCGCAACTAGGCAGGAGTCCTGACGTGGCTGAACAAACACGTGGGTGGAAGGGCCATCCCCGTCGTAACTCGAGAATATACCCCAGGTTCCCGCCGCAACTCGAGAAAAACCATGAGACTTCCCCCTCGATGCGAGATGAGGCCCGATTCCCCTGTACTGCGTGCAGAGCAATTCCGTCTTGCACATCACACATGAAAGGAGCCTTGATTTCCTTGATGGCACTCCAGAGAAACCCCAAGAACACTGTTTCAAGGATAGAGGGATCCTGAGGTCACTGTAGCAACACGAAAGAACTCTGTGGACCAAAAATCAACTCGAAAAGAGAGGTTAGTCCCTGGATTCGTCTCCAGAGGAATACCACCTTACCACAAGCACCTCAAGAGGAGGCTTCTCTCAGCTCTAGGTATGTGAGAGGGACCCTGAGTTTGCGGCCTCAAGTGGAATGGACACGACGATGCCCTGACTCGAAATAAGGCCGGATATCCCTGCAGTGACTTCAATGCAGGCTCGACTTGCATCACCCAGGACGAAAGGATGTCTGAATCCCCTGTGGAAAGCACAGAGAAAGACTTAGTTCCCCACCTCATCGCGACCGATAGCCTCACATCCTTTGAAAACTCCAGAGGTACGCGGAGATCAGTGCCTCCAAAGGAGACGATGCCTGACTCCTCGTGAAACTTGATAGGAGTCCCAGGATTCCTGTGGCACTTGGAAAGGGACACTTGGTCTCCCGCCTCAGCTGGAGAGGCGTCCCAATTGCCCTGCCAAGCCTCGAGGAGAATCCAGAGTTGTCCCTCGCAACTAGGCAGGAGTCCTGACGTCGCTGAAGAAACACGTGGGTGGAAGGGCCATCCCCGTCGTAACTCGATAATATACCCCAGGTTCCCGCCGCAACTCGAGAAAAACCATGAGACTTCCCCCTCGCCGCGAGATGAGGCCCGATTCCCCTGCACTGCGTGCAGAGCAATTCCGTGTTGCACATCACACATGAAAGGAGCCTTGATTTCCTTGATGGCACTCCAGAGAAACCCCAAGAACACTGTTTCAAGGCTAGAGGGATCCTGAGGTCACTGTAGCAACACGAAAGAGCTCCGTGGGCCAAAAATCAACTCGAGATGAGAGGTTAGTCCTTGGCTTCGACTCCAGAGGAATACCACCTTACCACAAGCACCTCAAGAGGAGGCTTCTCTCAGCTCTAGGTATGTGAGAGGGATCCTGAGTTTGCGGCCTCAAGTGGAATGGACACCGCGATGCCCTGACTCGAAATAAGGCCGGATATCCCTGCAGTGACTGGAATGCAGGCTCGTCTTGCATCTCCCAAGACGAAAGGGTGTCTGAATCCCCTGTGGAGACCACAGAGAAAGACCTAGTTCCCCACCTCATCGCGACAGGAGGCTTCAAAATCTTTGAAAACTCCAGAGGTATGCGGAGATCAGTGCCTCCAAAGGAGACGATGCCTGACTCCTCGTGAAACTTGATAGGAGACCCAGGATTCCTGTGGCACGTGGAAAGGGACTCTTGGTCTCCCGCCTCAGGTGGAGAGGCGTCCCAATTGCCCTGCAAAGCCTCGAGGAGAATCCCGAATTGTCCCTCGCAACTAGGCAGGAGTCCTGACATGGCTGAACACACACGTGTGTGGAAGGGCCATCCCCGTCGTAACTCGAGAATATACCCCAGGTTCCCGCCGCAACTCGAGAAAAACCAAGAGACTTCCCTCTCGCCGAGAGATGAGGCCGGATTCCCCTGCACTGCGTGCAGAGCAATTCCGTGTTGCACATCACACATGAAAGGAGCCTTGATTTCCTTGATGGCACTCCAGAGAAACCCCAAGAACACTGTTTCAAGGCTAGAGGGATCCTGAGGTCACTGTAGCAACACGAAAGAGCTCCGTGGACCAAGAATCAACACGAGATGAGAGGTTAGTCCCTGGCTTCGACTCCTGAGGAATACCACCTTACCACAAGCACCTCAAGAGGAGGCTTCTCTCAGCTCTAGGTATGTGAGAGGGATCCTGAGTTTGCGGCCTCAAGTGGAATGGACACCGCGATGCCCTGACTCGAAATAAGGCCGGATATCCCTGCAGTGACTGGAATGCATGCTCGTCTTGCATCTCCCAAGAAGAAAGGATGTCTGAATCCCCTGTGGAGACCACAGAGAAAGACCTAGTTCCCCACCTCATCGCGACCGGAGGCCTCACATCCTTTGAAAACTCCAGAGGTACGCGGAGATCAGTGCCTCCAAAGGAGACGATGCCTGACTCCTCGTAAAACTTGATAGGAGTCCCAGGATTCTTGTGGCACGTGGAAAGGGACCCTTGGTCTCCCGCCTCAGCTGGAGAGGCGTTCCAATTGCCCTGCCAAGCCTCGAGGAAAATCCCGAGTTGTCCCTCGCAACTAGGCAGGAGTCCTGACGTGGCTGAACAAACACGTGGGTGGAAGGGCCATCCCCGTCGTAACTCGAGAATATACCCCAGGTTCCCGCCGCAACTCGAGAAAAACCATGAGACTTCCCCCTCGATGCGAGATGAGGCCCGATTCCCCTGTACTGCGTGCAGAGCAATTCCGTCTTGCACATCACACATGAAAGGAGCCTTGATTTCCTTGATGGCACTCCAGAGAAACCCCAAGAACACTGTTTCAAGGATAGAGGGATCCTGAGGTCACTGTAGCAACACGAAAGAACTCTGTGGACCAAAAATCAACTCGAAAAGAGAGGTTAGTCCCTGGATTCGTCTCCAGAGGAATACCACCTTACCACAAGCACCTCAAGAGGAGGCTTCTCTCAGCTCTAGGTATGTGAGAGGGACCCTGAGTTTGCGGCCTCAAGTGGAATGGACACCGCGATGCCCTGACTCGAAATAAGGCCGGATATCCCTGCAGTGACTTCAATGCAGGCTCGTCTTGCATCTCCCAGGACGAAAGGATGTCTGAATCCCGTGTGGAAAGCACAGAGAAAGACTTAGTTCCCCACCTCATCGCGACCGATAGCCTCACATCCTTTGAAAACTCCAGAGGTACGCGGAGATCAGTGCCTCCAAAGGAGACGATGCCTGACTCCTCGTGAAACTTGATAGGAGTCCCAGGATTCCTGTGGCACTTGGAAAGGGACACTTGGTCTCCCGCCTCAGCTGGAGAGGCGTCCCAATTGCCCTGCCAAGCCTCGAGGAGAATCCAGAGTTGTCCCTCGCAACTAGGCAGGAGTCCTGACGTCGCTGAAGAAACACGTGGGTGGAAGGGCCATCCCCGTCGTAACTCGAGAATATACCCCAGGTTCCCGCCGCAACTCGAGAAAAACCATGAGACTTCCCCCTCGCCGCGAGATGAGGCCCGATTCCCCTGCACTGCGTGCAGAGCAATTCCGTGTTGCACATCACACATGAAAGGAGCCTTGATTTCCTTGATGGCACTCCAGAGAAACCCCAAGAACACTGTTTCAAGGCTAGAGGGATCCTGAGGTCACTGTAGCAACACGAAAGAGCTCCGTGGGCCAAAAATCAACTCAAGATGAGAGGTTAGTCCCTGGCTTCGACTCCAGAGGAATACCACCTTACCACAAGCACCTCAAGAGGAGGCTTCTCTCAGCTCTAGGTATGTGAGAGGGATCCTGAGTTTGCGGCCTCAAGTGGAATGGACACCGCGATGCCCTGACTCGAAATAAGGCCGGATATCCCTGCAGTGACTTGAATGCAGGCTCGTCTTGCATCTCCCAAGAAGAAAGGATGTCTGAATCACCTGTGGAGACCACAGAGAAAGACCTAGTTCCCCACCTCATCGCGACCGGAGGCCTCACATCCTTTGAAAACTCCAGAGGTACGCGGAGATCAGTGCCTCCAAAGGAGTCGATGCCTGACTCCTCGTGAAACTTGATAGGAGACCCAGGATTCCTGTGGCACGTGGAAAGGGACCCTTGGTCTCCCGCCTCAGGTGGAGAGGCGTCCCAATTGCCCTGCAAAGCCTCGAGGAGAATCCCGAGTTGTCCCTCGCAACTAGGCAGGAGTCCTGACATGGTTGAACACACACGTGTGTGGAAGGGCCATCCCCGTCGTAACTCGAGAATATACCCCAGGTTCCCGCCGCAACTCGAGAAAAACCATGAGACTTCCCCCTCGCCGCGAGATGAGGCCCGATTCCCCTGTACTGCGTGCAGAGCAATTCCGTGTTGCACATCACACATGAAAGGAGCCTTGATTTCCTTGATGGCACTCCAGAGAAACCCCAAGAACACTGTTTCAAGGATAGAGGGATCCTGAGGTCACTGTAGCAACACAAAAGAACTCTGTGGACCAAAAATCAACTCTAAAAGAAAGGTTAGTCCCTGGATTCGTCTCCAGAGGAATACCACCTTACCACAAGCACCTCAAGAGGAGGCTTCTCTCAGCTCTAGGTATGTGAGAGGGACCCTGAGTTTGCGGCCTCAAGTGGAATGGACACCGCGATGCCCTGACTCGAAATAAGGCTGGATATCCCTGCAGTGACTTCAATGCAGGCTCGTCTTGCATCTCCCAGGACGAAAGGATGTCTGAATCCCCTGTGGAAAGCACAGAGAAAGACTTAGTTCCTCACCTCATCGCGACCGGAGGCCTCACATCCTTTGAAAACTCCAGAGGTACGCGGAGATCAGTGCCTCCAAAGGAGACGATGCCTGACTCCTCGTCAAACTTGATAGGAGTCCCAGGATTCCTGTGGCACTTGGAAAGGGACACTTGGTCTCCCGCCTCAGCTGGAGAGGCGTCCCAATTGCCCTGCCAAGCCTCGAGGAGAATCCAGAGTTGTCCCTCGCAACTAGGCAGGAGTCCTGACGTGGCTGAACAAACACGTGGGTGGAAGGGCCATCCCCGTCGTAACTCGAGAATATACCCCAGGTTCCCGCCGCAACTCGAGAAAAACCATGAGACTTCCCCCTCGCCACGAGATGAGGCCCGATTCCCTTGCACTGCGTGCAGAGCAATTCCGTGTTGCACATCACACATGAAAGGAGCCTTGATTTCCTTGATGGCACTCCAGAGAAACCCCAAGAACACTGTTTCAAGGCTAGAGGGATCCTCAGGTCACTGTAACAACACGAAAGAGCTCCGTGGGCCAAAAATCAACTCGAGATGAGAGGTTAGTCCCTGGTTTCGACTCCAGAGGAATACCACCTTACCACAAGCACCTCAAGAGGAGGCTTCTCTCAGCTCTAGGTATGTGAGAGGGACCCTGAGTTTGCGGCCTCAAGTGGAATGGACACCGCGATGCCCTGACGCGAAATAAGGCTGGATATCCCTGCAGTGACTTGAATGCAGGCTCGTCTTGCATCTCCCAAGATGAAAGGATGTCTGAATCCCCTGTGGAGACCACAGAGAAAGACCTAGTTCCCCACCTCATCGCGACCGGAAGCCTCACATCCTTTGAAAACTCCGGAGGGACGCGGAGATCAGTGCCTCCAAAGGAGACGATGCCTGACTCCTCGTAAAACTTGATAGGAGTCCCAGGATTCCTGTGGCACGTGGAAAGGGACCCTTGGTCTCCCGCCTCAGATGGAGAAGCGTCCCAATTGCCTTGCCAAGCCTCGAGGAGAATCCCGAGTTGTGTCTCGCAACTAGGCAAGAGTCCTGACGTGGCTGAACAAACACGTGTGTGGAAGGGCCATCCCCGTCGTAACTCGAGAATATACCCCAGGTTCCCGCCGCAACTCGAGAAAAACCATGAGACTTCCCCCTCGCCGCGAGATGAGGCCCGATTCCCCTGCACTGCGTGCAGAGCAATTCTGTGTTGCACATCACACATGAAAGGAGCCTTGATTTCCTTGATGGCACTCCAGAGAAACCCCAAGAACACTGTTTCAAGGCTAGAGGGATCCTGAGGTCACTGTAGCAAAACGAAAGAGCTCCGTGGACCAAAAATCAACTCGAGATGAGAGGTTAGTCCCTGGCTTCGACTCCAGAGGAATACCACCTTACCACAAGCACCTCAAGAGGAGGCTTCTCTCAGCTCTAGGTATGTGAGAGGGACCCTGAGTTTGCGGCCTCAAGTGGAATGGACACCGCGATGCCCTGACTCGAAATAAGGCCGGATATCCCTGCAGTGACTGGAATGCAGGCTCGTCTTGCATCTCCCAAAACGAAAGGGTGTCTGAATCCCCTGTGGAGACCACAGAGAAAGACCTAGTTCCCCACCTTATCGCGACAGGAGGCCTCAAATCCTTTGAAAACTCCAGAGGTTTGCGGAGATCAGTGCCTCCAAAGGAAACGATGCCTGACTCCTCGCGAAACTTGATAGGAGACCCAGGATTCCTGTGGCACTTGGAAAGGGACCCTTGGTCTCCCGTCTCAGCTGGGGAGGCGTCCCAATTGCCCTGCAAAGCCTCGAGGAGAATCCCGAGTTGTCCCTCGCAACTAGGCAGGAGTCCTGACGTTGCTGAAGAAACACGTGTGTGGAAGGGCCATCCCCGTCGTAACTCGAGAATATACCCCAGGTTCCCGCCGCAACTCGAGAAAAACCATGAGACTTCCCCCTCGCCGCGAGATGAGGCCCGATTCCCCTGCACTGCGTGCAGAGCAATTCCGTGTTGCACATCACACATGAAAGGAGCCTTGATTTCCTTGATGGCACTCCAGAGAAACCTCAAGGACACTGTTTCAAGGATAGAGGGATCCTGAGGTCACTGTAGCAACACGAAAGAGCTCCGTGGACCAAGAATCAACACGAGATGAGAGGTTAGTCCCTGGCTTCGACTCCAGAGGAATACCACCTTACCACAAGCACCTCAAGAGGAGGCTTCTCTCAGCTCTAGGTATGTGAGAGGGATCCTGAGTTTGCGGCCTCAAGTGGAATGGACACCGGGATGCCCTGACTCGAAATAAGGCCGGATATCCCTGCAGTGACTTGAATGCAGGCTCGTCTTGCATCTCCCAAGAAGAAAGGATGTCTGAATTCCCTCTGGAGACCACAGAGAAAGACTTAGTTCCCCACCTCATCGCGACCGGAGGCCTCACATCCTTTGAAAACTCCAGAGGTACGCGGAGATCAGTGCCTCCAAAGGAGACGACGCCTGACTCCTCGTGAAACTTGATAGGAGTCCCAGGATTCCTGTGGCACTTGGAAAGGGACACTTGGTCTCCTGCCTCAGCTGGAGAGGCGTCCCAATTGCCCTGCCAAGCCTCGAGGAGAATCCAGAGTTGTCCCTCGCAACTAGGCAGGAGTCCTGACGTGGCTGAACAAAGACGTGGGTGGAAGGGCCATCCCCGTCGTAACTCGAGAATATACCCCAGGTTCCCGCCGCAACTCGAGAAAAACCATGAGACTTCCCCCTCGCCACGAGATGAGGCCCGATTCCCCTGCACTGCGTGCAGAGCAATTCCGTGTTGCACATCACACATGAAAGGAGCCTTGATTTCCTTGATGGCACTCCAGAGAAACCCCAAGAACACTGTTTCAAGGCTAGAGGGATCCTGAGGTCACTGTAGCAACACGAAAGAGCTCCGTGGGCCAAAAATCAACTCGAGATGAGAGGTTAGTCCCTGGCTTCGACTCCAGAGGAAAACCACCTTACCACAAGCACCTCAAGAGGAGGCTTCTCTCAGCTCTAGGTATGTGAGAGGGACCCTGAGTTTGCGGCCTCAAGTGGAATGGACACCGCGATGCCCTGACGCGAAATAAGGCCGGATATCCCTGCAGTGACTTGAATGCAGGCTCGTCTTGCATCTCCCATGATGAAAGGATGTCTGAATCCCCTGTGGAGACCACAGAGAAAGACCTAGTTCCCCACCTCATCGCGACCGGAGGCCTCACATCCTTTGAAAACTCCAGAGGTACGCGGAGATCAGTGCCTCCAAAGGAGACGATGCCTGACTCCTCGTGAAACTTGATAGGAGTCCCAGGATTCCTGTGGCACGTGGAAAGGGACCCTTGGTCTCCCGCCTCAGCTGGAGAGGCGTCCCAATTGCCTTGCCAAGCCTCGAGGAGAATCCCGAGTTGTGTCTCGCAACTAGGCAAGAGTCCTGACGTGGCTGAACAAACACGTGTGTGGAAAGGCCATCCCCGTCGTAACTCGAGAATATACCCCAGGTTCCCGCCGCAACTCGAGAAAAACCATGAGACTTCCCCCTCGCCGCGAGATGAGGCCCGATTCCCCTGCACTGCGTGCAGAGCAATTCCGTGTTGCACATCACACATGAAAGGAGCCTTGATTTCCTTGATGGCACTCCAGAGAAACCCCAAGAACACTGTTTCTAGGCTAGAGGGATCCTGAGGTCACTGTAGCAACACGAAAGAGCTCCGTGGACCCAAAATCAACTCGAGATGAGAGGTTAGTCCCTGGCTTCGACTCCAGAGGAATACCACCTTACCACAAGCACCTCAAGAGGAGGCTTCTCTCAGCTCTAGGTATGTGAGAGGGACCCTGAGTTTGGGGCCTCAAGTGGAATGGACACCGCGATGCCCTGACTCGAAATAAGGCCGGATATCCCTGCAGTGACTGGAATGCAGGCTCGTCTTGCATCTCCCAAGACGAAAGGGTGTCTGAATCCCCTGTGGAGACCACAGAGAAAGACCTAGTTCCCCACCTCATCGCGACAGGAGGCCTCAAATCCTTTGAAAACTCCAGAGGTATGCGGAGATCAGTGCCTCCAAAGGAAACGATGCCTGACTCCTCGTGAAACTTGATAGGAGACCCAGGATTCCTGTGGCACGTGGAAAGGGACCCTTGGTCTCCCGTCTCAGCTGGAGAGGCGTCCCAATTGCCCTGCAAAGCCTCGAGGACAATCCCGAGTTGTCCCTCGCAACTAGGCAGGAGTCCTGACATGGCTGAACACACACGTGTGTGGAAGGGCCATCCCCGTCGTAACTCGAGAATATACCCCAGGTTCCCGCCGCAACTCGAGAAAAACCATGAGACTTCCCCCTCGATGCGAGATGAGGCCCGATTCCCCTGTACTGCGTGCAGAGCAATTCCGTCTTGCACATCACACATGAAAGGAGCCTTGATTTCCTTGATGGCACTCCAGAGAAACCCCAAGAACACTGTTTCAAGGATAGAGGGATCCTGAGGTCACTGTAGCAACACGAAAGAACTCTGTGGACCAAAAATCAACTCGAAAAGAGAGGTTAGTCCCTGGATTCGTCTCCAGAGGAATACCACCTTACCACAAGCACCTCAAGAGGAGGCTTCTCTCAGCTCTAGGTATGTGAGAGGGACCCTGAGTTTGCGGCCTCAAGTGGAATGGACACCGCGATGCCCTGACTCGAAATAAGGCCGGATATCCCTGCAGTGACTTCAATGCAGGCTCGTCTTGCATCTCCCAGGACGAAAGGATGTCTGAATCCCCTGTGGAAAGCACAGAGAAAGACTTAGTTCCCCACCTCATCGCGACCGATAGCCTCACATCCTTTGAAAACTCCAGAGGTACGCGGAGATCAGTGCCTCCAAAGGAGACGACGCCTGACTCCTCGTGAAACTTGATAGGAGTCCCAGGATTCCTGTGGCACTTGGAACGGGACACTTGGTCTCCCACCTCAGCTGGAGAGGCGTCCCAATTGCCCTGCCAAGCCTCGAGGAGAATCCAGAGTTGTCCCTCGCAACTAGGCAGGAGTCCTGACGTCGCTGAAGAAACACGTGGGTGGAAGGGCCATCCCCGTCGTAACTCGAGAATATACCCCAGGTTCCCGCCGCAACTCGAGAAAAACCATGAGACTTCCCCCTCGCCGCGAGATGAGGCCCGATTCCCCTGCACTGCGTGCAGAGCAATTCCGTGTTGCACATCACACATGAAAGGAGCCTTGATTTCCTTGATGGCACTCCAGAGAAACCCCAAGAACACTGTTTCAAGGCTAGAGGGATCCTGAGGTCACTGTAGCAACACGAAAGAGCTCCGTGGGCCAAAAATCAACTCGAGATGAGAGGTTAGTCCCTGGCTTCGACTCCAGAGGAATACCACCTTACCACAAGCACCTCAAGAGGAGGCTTCTCTCAGCTCTAGGTATGTGAGAGGGACCCTGAGTTTGCGGCCTCAAGTGGAATGGACACCGCGATGCCCTGACGCGAAATAAGGCCGGATATCCCTGCAGTGACTTGAATGCAGGCTCGTCTTGCATCTCCCAAGATTAAAGGATGTCTGAATCCCCTGTGGAGACCACAGAGAAAGACCTAGTTCCCCACCTCATCGCGACCGGAGGCCTCACATCCTTTGAAAACTCCAGAGGGACGCGGAGATCAGTGCCTCCAAAGGAGACGATGCCTGACTCCTCGTGAAACTTGATAGGAGTCCCAGGATTCCTGTGGCACGTGGAAAGGGACCCTTGGTCTCCCGCCTCAGCTGGAGAGGCGTCCCAATTGCCTTGCCAAGCCTCGAGGAGAATCCCGAGTTGTGTCTCGCAACTAGGCAAGAGTCCTGACGTGGCTGAACAAACACGTGTGTGGAAGGGCCATCCCCGTCGTAACTCGAGAATATACCCCAGGTTCCCGCCGCAACTCGAGAAAAACCATGAGACTTCCCCCTCGCCGCGAGATGAGGCCCGATTCCCCTGCACTGCGTGCAGAGCAATTCTGTGTTGCACATCACAGATGAAAGGAGCCTTGATTTCCTTCATGGCACTCCAGAGAAACCCCAAGAACAGTGTTTCAAGGCTAGAGGGATCCTGAGGTCACTGTAGCAACACGAAAGAGCTCCGTGGACCAAAAATCAACTCGAGATGAGAGGTTAGTCCCTGGCTTCGACTCCAGAGGAATACCACCTTACCACAAGCACCTCAAGAGGAGGCTTCTCTCAGCTCTAGGTATGTGAGAGGGATCCTGAGTTTGCGGCCTCAAGTGGAATGGACACCGCGATGCCCTGACTCGAAATAAGGCCGGATATCCCTGCAGTGACTGGAATGCAGGCTCGTCTTGCATCTCCCAAGACGAAAGGGTGTCTGAATCCCCTGTGGAGACCACAGAGAAAGACCTAGTTCCCCACCTCATCGCGACAGGAGGCTTCAAAATCTTTGAAAACTCCAGAGGTATGCGGAGATCAGTGCCTCCAAAGGAGACGATGCCTGACTCCTCGTGAAACTTGATAGGAGACCCAGGATTCCTGTGGCACGTGGAAAGGGACCCTTGGTCTCCCGCCTCAGGTGGAGAGGCGTCCCAATTGCCCTGCAAAGCCTCGAGGAGAATCCAGAGTTGTCCCTCGCAACTAGGCAGGAGTCCTGACATGGCTGAACACACACGTGTGTGGAAGGGCCATCCCCGTCGTAACTCGAGAATATACCCCAGGTTCCCGCCGCAACTCGAGAAAAACCATGAGACTTCCCCCTCGATGCGAGATGAGGCCCGATTCCCCTGTACTGCGTGCAGAGCAATTCCGTCTTGCACATCACACATGAAAGGAGCCTTGATTTCCTTGATGGCACTCCAGAGAAACCCCAAGAACACTGTTTCAAGGATAGAGGGATCCTGAGGTCACTGTAGCAACACAAAAGAACTCTGTGGACCAAAAATCAACTCTAAAAGAAAGGTTAGTCCCTGGATTCGTCTCCAGAGGAATACCACCTTACCACAAGCACCTCAAGAGGAGGCTTCTCTCAGCTCTAGGTATGTGAGAGGGACCCTGAGTTTGCGGCCTCAAGTGGAATGGACACCGCGATGCCCTGACTCGAAATAAGGCTGGATATCCCTGCAGTGACTTCAATGCAGGCTCGTCTTGCATCTCCCAGGACGAAAGGGTGTCTGAATCCCCTGTGGAAAGCACAGAGAAAGACTTAGTTCCTCACCTCATCGCGACCGGAGGCCTCACATCCTTTGAAAACTCCAGAGGTACGCGGAGATCAGTGCCTCCAAAGGAGACGATGCCTGACTCCTCGTGAAACTTGATAGGAGTCCCAGGTTACCTGTGGCACTTGGAAAGGGACACTTGGTCTCCCGCCTCAGCTGGAGAGGCGTCCCAATTGCCCTGCCAAGCCTCGAGGAGAATCCAGAGTTGTCCCTCGCAACTAGGCAGGAGTCCTGACGTGGCTGAACAAACACGTGGGTGGAAGGGCCATCCCCGTCGTAACTCGAGAATATACCCCAGGTTCCCGCCGCAACTCGAGAAAAACCATGAGACTTCCCCCTCGCCACGAGATGAGGCCCGATTCCCTTGCACTGCGTGCAGAGCAATTCCGTGTTGCACATCACACATGAAAGGAGCCTTGATTTCCTTGATGGCACTCCAGAGAAACCCGAAGAACACTGTTTCAAGGCTAGAAGGATCCTCAGGTCACTGTAACAACACGAAAGAGCTCCGTGGGCCAAAAATCAACTCGAGATGAGAGGTTAGTCCCTGGTTTCGACTCCAGAGGAATACCACCTTACCACAAGCACCTCAAGAGGAGGCTTCTCTCAGCTCTAGGTATGTGAGAGGGACCCTGAGTTTGCGGCCTCAAGTGGAATGGACACCGCGATGCCCTGACGCGAAATAAGGCTGGATATCCCTGCAGTGACTTGAATGAAGGCTCGTCTTGCATCTCCCAAGATGAAAGGATGTCTGAATCCCCTGTGGAGACCACAGAGAAAGACCTAGTTCCCCACCTCATCGCGACCGGAAGCCTCACATCCTTTGAAAACTCCGGAGGGACGCGGAGATCAGTGCCTCCAAAGGAGACGATGCCTGACTCCTCGTGAAACTTGATAGGAGACCCAGGATTCCTGTGGCACGTGGAAAGGGACCCTTGGTCTCCCGCCTCAGCTGGAGAAGCGTCCCAATTGCCTTGCCAAGCCTCGAGGAGAATCCCGAGTTGTGTCTCGCAACTAGGCAAGAGTCCTGACGTGGCTGAACAAACACGTGTGTGGAAGGGCCATCCCCGTCGTAACTCGAGAATATACCCCAGGTTCCCGCCGCAACTCGAGAAAAACCATGAGACTTCCCCCTCGCCGCGAGATGAGGCCCGATTCCCCTGCACTGCGTGCAGAGCAATTCTGTGTTGCACATCACACATGAAAGGAGCCTTGATTTCCTTGATGGCACTCCAGAGAAACCCCAAGAACACTGTTTCAAGGCTAGAGGGATCCTGAGGTCACTGTAGCAAAACGAAAGAGCTCCGTGGACCAAAAATCATCTCGAGATGAGAGGTTAGTCCCTGGCTTCGACTCCAGAGGAATACCACCTTACCACAAGCACCTCAAGAGGAGGCTTCTCTCAGCTCTAGGTATGTGAGAGGGACCCTGAGTTTGCGGCCTCAAGTGGAATGGACACCGCGATGCCCTGACTCGAAATAAGGCCAGATATCCCTGCAGTGACTGGAATGCAGGCTCGTCTTGCATCTCCCAAAACGAAAGGGTGTCTGAATCCCCTGTGGAAACCACAGAGAAAGACCTAGTTCCCCACCTTATCGCGACAGGAGGCCTCAAATCCTTTGAAAACTCCAGAGGTTTGCGGAGATCAGTGCCTCCAAAGGAAACGATGCCTGACTCCTCGCGAAACTTGATAGGAGACCCAGGATTCCTGTGGCACTTGGAAAGGGACCCTTGGTCTCCCGTCTCAGCTGGAGAGGCGTCCCAATTGCCCTGCCAAGCCTCGAGGAGAATCCCGAGTTGTCCCTCGCAACTAGGCAGGAGTCCTGACGTTGCTGAAGAAACACGTGTGTGGAAGGGCCATCCCCGTCGTAACTCGAGAATATACCCCAGGTTCCCGCCGCAACTCGAGAAAAACCATGAGACTTCCCCCTCGCCGCGAGATGAGGCCCGATTCCCCTGCACTGCGTGCAGAGCAATTCCGTGTTGCACATCACACATGAAAGGAGCCTTGATTTCCTTGATGGCACTCCAGAGAAACCTCAAGGACACTGTTTCAAGGATAGAGGGATCCTGAGGTCACTGTAGCAACACGAAAGAGCTCCGTGGACCAAGAATCAACACGAGATGAGAGGTTAGTCCCTGGCTTCGACTCCTGAGGAATACCACCTTACCACAAGCACCTCAAGAGGAGGCTTCTCTCAGCTCTAGGTATGTGAGAGGGATCCTGAGTTTGCGGCCTCAAGTGGAATGGACACCGGGATGCCCTGACTCGAAATAAGGCCGGATATCCCTGCAGTGACTTGAATGCAGGCTCGTCTTGCATCTCCCAAGAAGAAAGGATGTCTGAATTCCCTCTGGAGACCACAGAGAAAGACTTAGTTCCCCACCTCATCGCGACCGGAGGCCTCACATCCTTTGAAAACTCCAGAGGTACGCGGAGATCAGTGCCTCCAAAGGAGACGACGCCTGACTCCTCGTGAAACTTGATAGGAGTCCCAGGATTCCTGTGGCACTTGGAAAGGGACACTTGGTCTCCCGCCTCAGCTGGAGAGGCGTCCCAATTGCCCTGCCAAGCCTCGAGGAGAATCCAGAGTTGTCCCTCGCAACTAGGCAGGAGTCCTGACGTGGCTGAACAAAGACGTGGGTGGAAGGGCCATCCCCGTCGTAACTCGAGAATATACCCCAGGTTCCCGCCGCAACTCGAGAAAAACCATGAGACTTCCCCCTCGCCACGAGATGAGTCCCGATTCCCCTGCACTGCGTGCAGAGCAATTCCGTGTTGCACATCACACATGAAAGGAGCCTTGATTTCCTTGATGGCACTCCAGAGAAACCCCAAGAACACTGTTTCAAGGCTAGAGGGATCCTGAGGTCACTGTAGCAACACGAAAGAGCTCCGTGGGCCAAAAGTCAACTCGAGATGAGAGGTTAGTCCCTGGCTTCGACTCCAGAGGAAAACCACCTTACCACAAGCACCTCAAGAGGAGGCTTCTCTCAGCTCTAGGTATGTGAGAGGGACCCTGAGTTTGCGGCCTCAAGTGGAATGGACACCGCGATGCCCTGACGCGAAATAAGGCCGGATATCCCTGCAGTGACTTGAATGCAGGCTCGTCTTGCATCTCCCAAGATGAAAGGATGTCTGAATCCCCTGTGGAGACCACAGAGAAAGACCTAGTTCCCCACCTCATCGCGACCGGAGGCCTCACATCCTTTGAAAACTCCAGAGGTACGCGGAGATCAGTGCCTCCAAAGGAGACGATGCCTGACTCCTCGTGAAACTTGATAGGAGTCCCAGGATTCCTGTGGCACGTGGAAAGGGACCCTTGGTCTCCCGCCTCAGCTGGAGAGGCGTCCCAATTGCCTTGCCAAGCCTCGAGGAGAATCCCGAGTTGTGTCTCGCAACTAGGCAAGAGTCCTGACGTGGCTGAACAAACACGTGTGTGGAAAGGCCATCCCCGTCGTAACTCGAGAATATACCCCAGGTTCCCGCCGCAACTCGAGAAAAACCATGAGACTTCCCCCTCGCCGCGAGATGAGGCCCGATTCCCCTGCACTGCGTGCAGAGCAATTCTGTGTTGCACATCACACATGAAAGGAGCCTTGATTTCCTTGATGGCACTCCAGAGAAACCCCAAGAACACTGTTTCAAGGCTAGAGGGATCCTCAGGTCACTGTAACAACACGAAAGAGCTCCGTGGGCCAAAAATCAACTCGAGATGAGAGGTTAGTCCCTGGTTTCGACTCCAGAGGAATACCACCTTACCACAAGCACCTCAAGAGGAGGCTTCTCTCAGCTCTAGGTATGTGAGAGGGACCCTGAGTTTGCGGCCTCAAGTGGAATGGACACCGCGATGCCCTGACGCGAAATAAGGCTGGATATCCCTGCAGTGACTTGAATGCAGGCTCGTCTTGCATCTCCCAAGATGAAAGGATGTCTGAATCCCCTGTGGAGACCACAGAGAAAGACCTAGTTCCCCACCTCATCGCGACCGGAAGCCTCACATCCTTTGAAAACTCCGGAGGGACGCGGAGATCAGTGCCTCCAAAGGAGACGATGCCTGACTCCTCGTGAAACTTGATAGGAGTCCCAGGATTCTTGTGGCACGTGGAAAGGGACCCTTGGTCTCCCGCCTCAGCTGGAGACGCGTCCCAATTGCCCTGCCAAGCCTCGAGGAGAATCCCGAGTTGTCCCTCGCAACTAGGCAGGAGTCCTGACGTGGCTGAACAAACACGTGGGTGGAAGGGCCATCCCCGTCGTAACTCGAGAATATACCCCAGGTTCCCGCCGCAACTCGAGAAAAACCATGAGACTTCCCCCTCGATGCGAGATGAGGCCCGATTCCCCTGTACTGCGTGCAGAGCAATTCCGTCTTGCACATCACACATGAAAGGAGCCTTGATTTCCTTGATGGCACTCCAGAGAAACCCCAAGAACACTGTTTCAAGGATAGAGGGATCCTGAGGTCACTGTAGCAACACGAAAGAACTCTGTGGACCAAAAATCAACTCGAAAAGAGAGGTTAGTCCCTGGATTCGTCTCCAGAGGAATACCACCTTACCACAAGCACCTCAAGAGGAGGCTTCTCTCAGCTCTAGGTATGTGAGAGGGACCCTGAGTTTGCGGCCTCAAGTGGAATGGACACCGCGATGCCCTGACTCGAAATAAGGCCGGATATCCCTGCAGTGACTGGAATGCAGGCTCGTCTTGCATCTCCCAAAACGAAAGGGTGTCTGAATCCCCTGTGGAGACCACAGAGAAAGACCTAGTTCCCCACCTTATCGCGACAGGAGGCCTCAAATCCTTTGAAAACTCCAGAGGTTTGCGGAGATCAGTGCCTCCAAAGGAAACGATGCCTGACTCCTCGCGAAACTTGATAGGAGACCCAGGATTCCTGTGGCACTTGGAAAGGGACCCTTGGTCTCCCGTCTCAGCTGGAGAGGCGTCCCAATTGCCCTGCAAAGCCTCGAGGAGAATCCCGAGTTGTCCCTCGCAACTAGGCAGGAGTCCTGACGTTGCTGAAGAAACACGTGTGTGGAAGGGCCATCCCCGTCGTAACTCGAGAATATACCCCAGGTTCCCGCCGCAACTCGAGAAAAACCATGAGACTTCCCCCTCGCCGCGAGATGAGGCCCGATTCCCCTGCACTGCGTGCAGAGCAATTCCGTGTTGCACATCACACATGAAAGGAGCCTTGATTTCCTTGATGGCACTCCAGAGAAACCCCAAGAACACTGTTTCAAGGATAGAGGGATCCTGAGGTCACTGTAGCAACACGAAAGAGCTCCGTGGACCAAGAATCAACACGAGATGAGAGGTTAGTCCCTGGCTTCGACTCCTGAGGAATACCACCTTACCACAAGCACCTCAAGAGGAGGCTTCTCTCAGCTCTAGGTATGTGAGAGGGATCCTGAGTTTGCGGCCTCAAGTGGAATGGACACCGCGATGCCCTGACTCGAAATAAGGCCGGATATCCCTGCAGTGACTTGAATGCAGGCTCGTCTTGCATCTCCCAAGAAGAAAGGATGTCTGAATTCCCTCTGGAGACCACAGAGAAAGACTTAGTTCCCCACCTCATCGCGACCGGAGGCCTCACATCCTTTGAAAACTCCAGAGGTACGCGGAGATCAGTGCCTCCAAAGGAGACGACGCCTGACTCCTCGTGAAACTTGATAGGAGTCCCAGGATTCCTGTGGCACTTGGAAAGGGACACTTGGTCTCCCGCCTCAGCTGGAGAGGCGTCCCAATTGCCCTGCCAAGCCTCGAGGAGAATCCAGAGTTGTCCCTCGCAACTAGGCAGGAGTCCTGACGTGGCTGAACAAAGACGTGTGTGGAAGGGCCATCCCCGTCGTAACTCGAGAATATACCCCAGGTTCCCGCCGCAACTCGAGAAAAACCATGAGACTTCCCCCTCGCCACGAGATGAGGCCCGATTCCCCTGCACTGCGTGCAGAGCAATTCCGTGTTGCACATCACACATGAAAGGAGCCTTGATTTCCTTGATGGCACTCCAGAGAAACCCCAAGAACACTGTTTCAAGGCTAGAGGGATCCTGAGGTCACTGTAGCAACACGAAAGAGCTCCGTGGGCCAAAAATCAACTCGAGATGAGAGGTTAGTCCCTGGCTTCGACGCCAGAGGAAAACCACCTTACCACAAGCACCTCAAGAGGAGGCTTCTCTCAGCTCTAGGTATGTGAGAGGGACCCTGAGTTTGCGGCCTCAAGTGGAATGGACACCGCGATGCCCTGACGCGAAATAAGGCCGGATATCCCTGCAGTGACTTGAATGCAGGCTCGTCTTGCATCTCCCAAGATGAAAGGATGTCTGAATCCCCTGTGGAGACCACAGAGAAAGACCTAGTTCCCCACCTCATCGCGACCGGAGGCCTCACATCCTTTGAAAACTCCAGAGGTACGAGGAGATCAGTGCCTCCAAAGGAGACGATGCCTGACTCCTCGTGAAACTTGATAGGAGTCCCAGGATTCCTGTGGCACGTGGAAAAGGACCCTTGGTCTCCCGCCTCAGCTGGAGAGGCGTCCCAATTGCCTTGCCAAGCCTCGAGGAGAATCCCGAGTTGTGTCTCGCAACTAGGCAAGAGTCCTGACGTGGCTGAACAAACACGTGTGTGGAAAGGCCATCCCCGTCGTAACTCGAGAATATACCCCAGGTTCCTGCCGCAACTCGAGAAAAACCATGAGACTTCCCCCTCGCCGCGAGATGAGGCCCGATTCCCCTGCACTGCGTGCAGAGCAATTCTGTGTTGCACATCACACATGAAAGGAGCCTTGATTTCCTTGATGGCACTCCAGAGAAACCCCAAGAACACTGTTTCTAGGCTAGAGGGATCCTGAGGTCACTGTAGCAACACGAAAGAGCTCCGTGGACCCAAAATCAACTCGAGATGAGAGGTTAGTCCCTGGCTTCGACGCCAGAGGAAAACCACCTTACCACAAGCACCTCAAGAGGAGGCTTCTCTCAGCTCTAGGTATGTGAGAGGGACCCTGAGTTTGCGGCCTCAAGTGGAATGGACACCGCGATGCCCTGACGCGAAATAAGGCCGGATATCCCTGCAGTGACTTGAATGCAGGCTCGTCTTGCATCTCCCAAGATGAAAGGATGTCTGAATCCCCTGTGGAGACCACAGAGAAAGACCTAGTTCCCCACCTCATCGCGACCGGAGGCCTCACATCCTTTGAAAACTCCAGAGGTACGAGGAGATCAGTGCCTCCAAAGGAGACGATGCCTGACTCCTCGTGAAACTTGATAGGAGTCCCAGGATTCCTGTGGCACGTGGAAAAGGACCCTTGGTCTCCCGCCTCAGCTGGAGAGGCGTCCCAATTGCCTTGCCAAGCCTCGAGGAGAATCCCGAGTTGTGTCTCGCAACTAGGCAAGAGTCCTGACGTGGCTGAACAAACACGTGTGTGGAAAGGCCATCCCCGTCGTAACTCGAGAATATACCCCAGGTTCCCGCCGCAACTCGAGAAAAACCATGAGACTTCCCCCTCGCCGCGAGATGAGGCCCGATTCCCCTGCACTGCGTGCAGAGCAATTCTGTGTTGCACATCACACATGAAAGGAGCCTTGATTTCCTTGATGGCACTCCAGAGAAACCCCAAGAACACTGTTTCTAGGCTAGAGGGATCCTGAGGTCACTGTAGCAACACGAAAGAGCTCCGTGGACCCAAAATCAACTCGAGATGAGAGGTTAGTCCCTGGCTTCGACTCCAGAGGAATACCACCTTACCACAAGCACCTCAAGAGGAGGCTTCTCTCAGCTCTAGGTATGTGAGAGGGACCCTGAGTTTGGGGCCTCAAGTGGAATGGACACCGCGATGCCCTGACTCGAAATAAGGCCGGATATCCCTGCAGTGACTGGAATGCAGGCTCGTCTTGCATCTCCCAAGACGAAAGGGTGTCTGAATCCCCTGTGGAGACCACAGAGAAAGACCTAGTTCCCCACCTCATCGCGACAGGAGGCCTCAAATCCTTTGAAAACT
Organism: Cervus elaphus; assembly: GCF_910594005.1. Classification (NCBI taxonomy): domain Eukaryota; kingdom Metazoa; phylum Chordata; class Mammalia; order Artiodactyla; family Cervidae; genus Cervus; species Cervus elaphus. The sequence goes on along the minus strand of NC_057834.1, from coordinate 4,962,403 downwards.
CCAGAGGTATGCGGAGATCAGTGCCTCCAAAGGAAACGATGCCTGACTCCTCGTGAAACTTGATAGGAGACCCAGGATTCCTGTGGCACGTGGAAAGGGACCCTTGGTCTCCCGTCTCAGCTGGAGAGGCGTCCCAATTGCCCTGCAAAGCCTCGAGGAGAATCCCGAGTTGTCCCTCGCAAATAGGCAGGAGTCCTGACATGGCTGAACACACACGTGTGTGGAAGGGCCATCCCCGTCGTAACTCGAGAATATACCCCAGGTTCCCGCCGCAACTCGAGAAAAACCATGAGACTTCCCCCTCGCTGCGAGATGAGGCCCGATTCCCCTGCACTGCGTGCAGAGCAATTCCGTGTTGCACATCACACATGAAAGGAGCCTTGATTTCCTTGATGGCACTCCAGAGAAACCCCAAGAACACTGTTTCAAGGCTAGAGGGATCCTGAGGTCACTGTAGCAACACGAAAGAGCTCCGTGGACCAAAAATCAACACGAGATGAGAGGTTAGTCCCTGGCTTCGACTCCTGAGGAATACCACCTTACCACAAGCACCTCAAGAGGAGGCTTCTCTCAGCTCTAGGTATGTGAGAGGGACCCTGAGTTTGCGGCCTGAAGTGGAATGGACACCGCGATGCCCTGACTCGAAATAAGGCCGGATATCCCTGCAGTGACTGGAATGCAGGCTCGTCTTGCATCTCCCAAGAAGAAAGGATGTCTGAATTCCCTGTGGAGACCACAGAGAAACACCTAGTTCCCCACCTCATCGCGACCGGAGGCCTCACATCCTTTGAAAACTCCAGAGGTACGCGGAGATCAGTGCCTCCAAAGGAGACGATGCCTGACTCCTCGTGAAACTTGATAGGAGTCCCAGGATTCTTGTGGCACTGGAAAGGGACCCTTGGTCTCCCGCCTCAGCTGGAGAGGCGTCCCAATTGCCCTGCCAAGCCTCGAGGAGAATCCCGAGTTGTCCCTCGCAACTAGGCAGGAGTCCTGACGTGGCTGAACAAACACGTGGGTGGAAGGGCCATCCCCGTCGTAACTCGAGAATATACCCCAGGTTCCCGCCGCAACTCGAGAAAAACCATGAGACTTCCCCCTCGATGCGAGATGAGGCCCGATTCCCCTGTACTGCGTGCAGAGCAATTCCGTCTTGCACATCACACATGAAAGGAGCCTTGATTTCCTTGATGGCACTCCAGAGAAACCCCAAGAACACTGTTTCAAGGATAGAGGGATCCTGAGGTCACTGTAGCAACACGAAAGAACTCTGTGGACCAAAAATCAACTCGAAAAGAGAGGTTAGTCCCTGGATTCGTCTCCAGAGGAATACCACCTTACCACAAGCACCTCAAGAGGAGGCTTCTCTCAGCTCTAGGTATGTGAGAGGGACCCTGAGTTTGCGGCCTCAAGTGGAATGGACACCGCGATGCCCTGACTCGAAATAAGGCCGGATATCCCTGCAGTGACTTCAATGCAGGCTCGTCTTGCATCTCCCAGGACGAAAGGATGTCTGAATCCCCTGTGGAAAGCACAGAGAAAGACTTAGTTCCCCACCTCATCGCGACCGATAGCCTCACATCCTTTGAAAACTCCAGAGGTACGCGGAGATCAGTGCCTCCAAAGGAGACGACGCCTGACTCCTCGTGAAACTTGATAGGAGTCCCAGGATTCCTGTGGCACTTGGAAAGGGACACTTGGTCTCCCACCTCAGCTGGAGAGGCGTCCCAATTGCCCTGCCAAGCCTCGAGGAGAATCCAGAGTTGTCCCTCGCAACTAGGCAGGAGTCCTGACGTCGCTGAAGAAACACGTGGGTGGAAGGGCCATGCCCGTCGTAACTCGAGAATATACCCCAGGTTCCCGCCGCAACTCGAGAAAAACCATGAGACTTCCCCCTCGCCGCGAGATGAGGCCCGATTCCCCTGCACTGCGTGCAGAGCAATTCCGTGTTGCACATCACACATGAAAGGAGCCTTGATTTCCTTGATGGCACTCCAGAGAAACCCCAAGAACACTGTTTCAAGGCTAGAGGGATCCTGAGGTCACTGTAGCAACACGAAAGAGCTCCGTGGGCCAAAAATCAACTCGAGATGAGAGGTTAGTCCCTGGCTTCGACTCCAGAGGAATACCACCTTAACACAAGCACCTCAAGAGGAGGCTTCTCTCAGCTCTAGGTATGTGAGAGGGACCCTGAGTTTGCGGCCTCAAGTGGAACGTACACCGCGATGCCCTGACGCGAAATAAGGCCGGATATCCCTGCAGTGACTTGAATGCAGGCTCGTCTTGCATCTCCCAAGATTAAAGGATGTCTGAATCCCCTGTGGAGACCACAGAGAAAGACCTAGTTCCCCACCTCATCGCGACCGGAGGCCTCACATCCTTTGAAAACTCCAGAGGGACGCGGAGATCAGTGCCTCCAAAGGAGACGACGCCTGACTCCTCGTGAAACTTGATAGGAGTCCCAGGATTCCTGTGGCACGTGGAAAGGGACTCTTGGTCTCCCGCCTCAGCTGGAGAGGCGTCCCAATTGCCTTGCCAAGCCTCGAGGAGAATCCCGAGTTGTCCCTCGGAACTAGGCAAGAGTCCTGACGTGGCTGAACAAACACGTGTGTGGAAGGGCCATCCCCGTCGTAACTCGAGAATATACCCCAGGTTCCCGCCGCAACTCGAGAAAAACCATGAGACTTCCCCCTCGCCGCGAGATGAGGCCCGATTCCCCTGCACTGCGTGCAGAGCAATTCTGTGTTGCACATCACACATGAAAGGAGCCTTGATTTCCTTCATGGCACTCCAGAGAAACCCCAAGAACACTGTTTCAAGGCTAGAGGGATCCTGAGGTCACTGTAGCAACACGAAAGAGCTCCGTGGACCAAAAATCAACTCGAGATGAGAGGTTAGTCCCTGGCTTCGACTCCAGAGGAATACCACCTTACCACAAGCACCTCAAGAGGAGGCTTCTCTCAGCTCTAGGTATGTGAGAGGGATCCTGAGTTTGCGGCCTCAAGTGGAATGGACACCGCGATGCCCTGACTCGAAATAAGGCCGGATATCCCTGCAGTGACTTGAATGCAGGCTCGTCTTGCATCTCCCAGGACGAAAGGATGTCTGAATCCCCTGTGGAAAGCACAGAGAAAGACTTAGTTCCCCACCTAATCGCGACAGGAGGCTTCAAAATCTTTGAAAACTCCAGAGGTATGCGGAGATCAGTGCCTCCAAAGGAGACGATGCCTGACTCCTCGTGAAACTTGATAGGAGACCCAGGATTCCTGTGGCACGTGGAAAGGGACCCTTGGTCTCCCGCCTCAGGTGGAGAGGCGTCCCAATTGCCCTGCAAAGCCTCGAGGAGAATCCCGAGTTGTCCCTCGCAACTAGGCAGGAGTCCTGACATGGCTGAACACACACGTGTGTGGAAGGGCCATCCCCGTCGTAACTCGAGAATATACCCCAGGTTCCCGCCGCAACTCGAGAAAAACCATGAGACTTCCCCCTCGCTGCGAGATGAGGCCCGATTCCCCTGTACTGCGTGCAGAGCAATTCCGTCTTGCACATCACACATGAAAGGAGCCTTGATTTCCTTGATGGCACTCCAGAGAAACCCCATGAACACTGTTTCAAGGATAGAGGGATCCTGAGGTCATTGTAGCAAAACGAAAGAACTCTGTGGACCAAAAATCAACTCGAAAAGAGAGGTGAGTCCCTGGATTCGTCTCCAGAGGAATACCACCTTACCACAAGCACCTCAAGAGGAGGCTTCTCTCACCTCTAGGTATGTGAGAGGGACCCTGAGTTTGCGTCCTCAAGTGGAATGGACACCGCGATGCCCTGACTCGAAATAAGGCCGGATATCCCTGCAGTGACTTCAATGCAGGCTCGTCTTGCATCTCCCAGGACGAAAGGATGTCTGAATCCCCTGTGGAAAGCACAGAGAAAGACTTAGTTCCCCACCTAATCGCGACCGATAGCCTCACATCCTTTGAAAACTCCAGAGGTACGCGGAGATCAGTGCCTCCAAAGGAGACGACGCCTGACTCCTCGTGAAACTTGATAGGAGTCCCAGGATTCCTGTGGCAGTTGGAAAGGGACACTTGGTCTCCCGCCTCAGCTGGAGAGGCGTCCCAATTGCCCTGCCAAGCCTCGAGGAGAATCCAGAGTTGTCCCTCGCAACTAGGCAGGAGTCCTGACGTCGCAGAAGAAACACGTGGGTGGAAGGGCCATCCCCGTCGTAACTCGAGAATATACCCCAGGTTCCCGCCGCAACTCGAGAAAAACCATGAGACTTCCCCCTCGCCGCGAGATGAGGCCCGATTCCCCTGCACTGCGTGCAGAGCAATTCCGTGTTGCACATCACACATGAAAGGAGCCTTGATTTCCTTGATGGCACTCCAGAGAAACCCCAAGAACACTGTTTCAAGGCTAGAGGGATCCTGAGGTCACTGTAGCAACACGAAAGAGCTCCGTGGGACAAAAATCAACTCGAGATGAGAGGTTAGTCCCTGGCTTCGACTCCAGAGGAATACCACCTTACCAAAAGCACCTCAAGAGGAGGCTTCTCTCAGCTCTAGGTATGTGAGAGGGACCCTGAGTTTGCGGCCTCAAGTGGAATGGACACCGCGATGCCCTGACGCGAAATAAGGCCGGATATCCCTGCAGTGACTTGAATGCAGGCTCGTCTTGCATCTCCCAAGATGAAAGGATGTCTGAATCCCCTGTGGAGACCACAGAGAAAGACCTAGTTCCCCACCTCATCGGGACCGGAGGCCTCACATCCTTTGAAAACTCCAGAGGGACGCGGAGATCAGTGCCTCCAAAGGAGACGATGCCTGAGTCCTCGTGAAACTTGATAGGAGTCCCAGGATTCCTGTGGCACGTGGAAAGGGACCCTTAGTCTCCCGCCTCAGCTGGAGAGACGTCCCAATTGCCTTGCCAAGCCTCGAGGAGAATCCCGAGTTGTGTCTCGCAACTAGGCAAGAGTCCTGACGTGGCTGAACAAACACGTGTGTGGAAGGGCCATCCCCGTCGTAACTCGAGAATATACCCCAGGTTCCCGCCGCAACTCGAGAAAAACCATGAGACTTCCCCCTCGCCGCGAGATGAGGCCCGATTCCCCTGCACTGCGTGCAGAGCAATTCTGTGTTGCACATCACACATGAAAGGAGCCTTGATTTCCTTCATGGCACTCCAGAGAAACCCCAAGAACACTGTTTCAAGGCTAGAGGGATCCTGAGGTCACTGTAGCAACACGAAAGAGCTCCATGGACCAAAAATCAACTCGAGATGAGAGGATAGTCCCTGGTTTCGACTCCAGAGGAATACCACCTTACCACAAGCACCTCAAGAGGAGGCTTCTCTCAGCTCTAGGTATGTGAGAGGGATCCTGAGTTAGCGGCCTCAAGTGGAATGGACACCGCGATGCCCTGACTCGAAATAAGGCTGGATATCCCTGCAGTGACTTGAATGCAGGCTCGTCTTGCATCTCCCAAGTAGAAAGGATGTCTGAATCCCCTGTGGAGACCACAGAGAAACACCTAGTTCCCTACCTCATCGCGACCGGAGGCCTCACATCCTTTGAAAACTCCAGAGGTATGCGGAGATCAGTGCCTCCAAAGGAGACGATGCCTGACTCCTCGTGAAACTTGATAGGAGTCCCAGGATTCTTGTGGCACGTGGAAAGGGACCCTTGGTCTCCCGCCTCAGCTGGAGAGGCGTTCCAATTGCCCTGCCAAGCCTCGAGGAGAATCCCGAGTTGTCCCTCGCAACTAGGCAGGAGTCCTGACGTGGCTGAACAAACACGTGGGTGGAAGGGCCATCCCCGTCGTAACGCGAGAATATACCCCAGGTTCCCGCCGCAACTCGAGAAAAACCATGAGACTTCCCCCTCGATGCGAGATGAGGCCCGATTCCCCTGTACTCCGTGCAGAGCAATTCCGTCTTGCACATCACACATGAAAGGAGCCTTGATTTCCTTGATGGCACTCCAGAGAAACCCCAAGAACACTGTTTCAAGGATAGAGGGATCCTGAGGTCACTGTAGCAACACGAAAGAACTCTGTGGACCAAAAATCAACTCGAAAAGAGAGGTTAGTCCCTGGATTCGTCTCCAGAGGAATACCACCTTACCACAAGCACCTCAAGAGGAGGCTTCTCTCAGCTCTAGGTATGTGAGAGGGACCCTGAGTTTGCGGCCTCAAGTGGAATGGACACCGCGATGCCCTGACTCGAAGTAAGGCCGGATATCCCTGCAGTGACTTCAATGCAGGCTCGTCTTGCATCTCCCAGGACGAAAGGATGTCTGAATCCCCTGTGGAAAGCACAGAGAAAGACTTAGTTCCCCACCTCATCGCGACCGATAGCCTCACATCCTTTGAAAACTCCAGAGGTACGCGGAGATCAGTGCCTCCAAAGGAGACGATGCCTGACTCCTCGTGAAACTTGATAGGAGTCCCAGGATTCCTGTGGCACTTGGAAAGGGACACTTGGTCTCCCGCCTCAGCTGGAGAGGCGTCCCAATTGCCCTGCCAAGCCTCGAGGAGAATCCAGAGTTGTCCCTCGCAACTAGGCAGGAGTCCTGACGTCGCTGAAGAAACACGTGGGTGGAAGGGCCATCCCCGTCGTAACTCGAGAATATACCCCAGGTTCCCGCCGCAACTCGAGAAAAACCATGAGACTTCCCCCTCGCCGCGAGATGAGGCCCGATTCCCTTGCACTGCGTGCAGAGCAATTCCGTGTTGCACATCACACATGAAAGGAGCCTTGATTTCCTTCATGGCACTCCAGAGAAACCGCAAGAACACTGTTTCAAGGCTAGAGGGATCCTGAGGTCACTGTAGCAACACGAAAGAGCTCCGTGGGCCAAAAATCAACTCGAGATGAGAGGTTAGTCCCTGGCTTCGACTCCAGAGGAATACCACCTTACCACAAGCACCTCAAGAGGAGGCTTCTCTCAGCTCTAGGTATGTGAGAGGGACCCTGAGTTTGTGGCCTCAAGTGGAATGGACACCGCGATGCCCTGACGCGAAATAAGGCTGGATATCCCTGCAGTGACTTGAATGCAGGCTCGTCTTGCATCTCCCAAGATGAAAGGATGTCTGAATCCCCTGTGGAGACAACAGAGAAAGACCTAGTTCCCCACCTCATCGCGACCGGAGGCCTCATATCCTTTGAAAACTCCAGAGGTACACGGAGATCAGTGCCTCCAAAGGAGACGATGCCTGAGTCCTCGTGAAACTTGATAGGAGTCCCAGGATTCCTGTGGCACGTGGAAAGGGACCCTTGGTCTCCCGCCTCAGCTGGAGAGGCGTCCCAATTGCCTTGCCAAGCCTCGAGGAGAATCCCGAGTTGTGTCTCGCAACTAGGCAAGAGTCCTGACGTGGCTGAACAAACACGTGTGTGGAAGGGCCATCGCCGTCGTAACTCGGGAATATACCCCAGGTTCCCGCCGCAACTCGAGAAAAACCATGAGACTTCCCCCTCGCCGCGAGATGAGGCCCGATTCCCCTGCACTGCGTGCAGAGCAATTCTGTGTTGCACATCACACATGAAAGGAGCCTTGATTTCCTTCATGGCACTCCAGAGAAACCCCAAGAACACTGTTTCAAGGCTAGAGGGATCCTGAGGTCACTGTAGCAACACGAAAGAGCTCTGTGGACCAAAAATCAACTCGAGATGAGAGGTTAGTCCCTGGCTTCGACTCCAGAGGTATACCACCTTACCACAAGCACCTCAAGAGGAGGCTTCTCTCAGCTCTAGGTATGTGAGAGGGACCCTGAGTTTGCGGCCTCAAGTGGAATGGACACCGCGATGCCCTGACTCGAAATAAGGCCGGATATCCCTGCAGTGACTGGAATGCAGGCTCGTCTTGCATCTCCCAAGACGAAAGGGTGTCTGAATCCCCTGTGGAGACCACAGAGAAAGACCTAGTTCCCCACCTTTTCGCGACAGGAGGCCTCAAATCCTTTGAAAACTCCAGAGGTTTGCGGAGATCAGTGCCTCCAAAGGAAACGATGCCTGACTCCTCGTGAAACTTGATAGGAGACCCAGGATTCCTGTGGCACGTGGAAAGGGACCCTTGGTCTCCCGTCTCAGCTGGAGAGGCATTCCAATTGCCCTGCAAAGCCTCGAGGAGAATCCCGAGTTGTCCCTCGCAACTAGGCAGGAGTCCTGACGTGGCTGAACAAACACGTGTGTGGAAGGGCCATCCCCGTCGTAACTCGAGAATATAACCCAGGTTCCCGCCGCAACTCGAGAAAAACCATGAGACTTCCCCCTCGCCGCGAGATGAGGCCCGATTCCCCTGCACTGCGTGCAGAGCAATTCCGTGTTGCACATCACACATGAAAGGAGCCTTGATTTCCTTCATGGCACTCCAGAGAAACCCCAAGAACACTGTTTCAAGGCTAGAGGGATCCTGAGGTCACTGTAGCAACACGAAAGAGCTCCGTGGACCAAGAATCAACACGAGATGAGAGGTTAGTCCCTGGCTTCGACTCCTGAGGAATACCACCTTACCACAAGCACCTCAAGAGGAGGCTTCTCTCAGCTCTAGGTATGTGAGAGGGATCCTGAGTTTGCGGCCTCAAGTGGAATGGACACCGCGATGCCCTGACTCGAAATAAGGCCGGATATCCCTGCAGTGACTTGAATGCAGGCTCGTCTTGCATCTCCCAAGAAGAAAGGATGTCTGAATCCCCTGTGGAGACCACAGAGAAAGACCTAGTTCCACACCTCATCGCGACCGGAGGCCTCACATCCTTTGAAAACTCCAGAGGTATGCGGAGATCAGTGCCTTCAAAGGAGACGATGCCTGACTCCTCGTGAAACTTGATAGGAGTCCCAGGATTCTTGTGGCACGTGGAAAGGGACACTTGGTCTCCCGCCTCAGCTGGAGAGGCGTCCCAATTGCCCTGCCAAGCCTCGAGGAGAATCCCGAGTTGTCCCTCGCAACTAGGCAGGAGTCCTGACGTGGCTGAACAAACACGTGGGTGGAAGGGCCATCCCCGTCGTAACTCGAGAATATACCCCAGGTTCCCGCCGCAACTCGAGAAAAACCATGAGACTTCCCCCTCGATGCGAGATGAGGCCCAATTCCCCTGTACTGCGTGCAGAGCAATTCCGTCTTGCACATCACACATGAAAGGAGCCTTGATTTCCTTGATGGCACTCCAGAGAAACCCCAAGAACACTGTTTCAAGGATAGAGGGATCCTGAGGTCACTGTAGCAACACGAAAGAACTCTGTGGACCAAAAATCAACTTGAAAAGAGAGGTTAGTCCCTGGATTCGTCTCCAGAGGAATGCCACCTTACCACAAGCACCTCAAGAGCAGGCTTCTCTCAGCTCTAGGTATGTGAGAGGGACCCTGAGTTTGCGGCCTCAAGTGGAATGGACACCGCGATGCCCTGGCTCGAAATAAGGCCGGATATCCCTGCAGTGACTTCATGCAGGCTCGTCTTGCATCTCCCAGGACGAAAGGATGTCTGAATCCCCTGTGGAAAGCACAGAGAAAGACTTAGTTTCCAACCTCATCGCGACCGGAGGCCTCACATCCTTTGAAAACTCCAGAGGTACGCGGAGATCAGTGCCTCCAAAGGAGACGATGCCTGACTCATCGTGAAACTTGATAGGAGTCCCAGGATTCCTGTGGCACGTGGAAAGGGACACTTTGTCTCCCGCCTCAGCTGGAGAGGCGTCCCAATTGCCCTGCCAAGCCTCGAGGAGAATCCAGAGTTGTCCCTCGCAACTAGGCAGGAGTCCTGACGTGGTAGAACAAACACGTGGGTGGAAGGGCCATCCCCGTCGTAACTCGAGAATATACCCCAGGTTCCCGCCGCAACTCGAGAAAACCAAGAGACTTCCCCCTCGCCGCGAGATGAGGCCCGATTCCCCTGCACTGCGTGCAGAGCAATTCCATGTTGCACATCACACATGAAAGGAGCCTTGATTTCCTTGATGGCACTCCAGAGAAACCCCAAGAACACTGTTTCAAGGCTAGAGGGATCCTGAGGTCACTGTAGCAACACGAAAGAGCTCCGTGGGCCAAAAATCAACTCGAGATGAGAGGTTAGTCCCTGGCTTCGACTCCAGAGGAATACCACCTTACCACAAGCACCTCAAGAGGAGGCTTCTCTCAGCTCTAGGTATGTGAGAGGGACCCTGAGTTTGCGGCCTCAAGTGGAATGGACACCGCGATGCCCTGACTCGAAATAAGGCTGGATATCCCTGCAGTGACTGGAATGCAGGCTCGTCTTGCATCTCCCAAGATGAAAGGATGTCTGAATCCCCTGTGGAGACCACAGAGAAAGACCTAGTTCCCCACCTCATCGTGACCGGAGGCCTCACATCCTTTGAAAACTCCAGAGGTACGCGGAGATCAGTGCCTCCAAAGGAGACGATGCCTGACTCCTCGTGAAACTTGATAGGAGACCCAGGATTCCTGTGGCACGTGGAAAGGGACCCTTGGTCTCCCGCCTCAGCTGGAGAGGCGTCCCAATTGCCCTGCAAAGCCTCGAGGAGAATCCAGAGTTGTCCCTCGCAACTAGGCAGGAGTCCTGACGTGGCTGAACACAAACGTGGGTGGAAGGGCCATCCCCGTCGTAACTCGAGAATATACCCAAGGTTCCCGCCGCAACTCGAGAAAAACCATGAGACTTCCCCCTCACCGCGAGATGAGGCCCGATTCCCCTGCACTGCGTGCAGAGCAATTCCGTGTTGCACATCACACATGAAAGGAGCCTTGATTTCCTTGATGGCACTCCAGAGAAACCCCAATAACACTGTTTCAAGGCTAGAGGGATCCTGAGGTCACTGTAGCAAAACGAAAGAGCTCCGTGGACCAAGAATCAACACGAGATGAGAGGTTAGTCCCTGGCTTCGACTCCTGAGGAATACCACCTTACCACAAGCACCTCAAGAGGAGGCTTCTCTCAGCTCTAGGTATGTGAGAGGGATCCTGAGTTTGCGGCCTCAAGTGGAATGGACACCGCGATGCCCTGACTCGAAATAAGGCCGGATATCCCTGCAGTGACTTGAATGCAGGCTCGTCTTGCATCTCCCAAGAAGAAAGGATGTCTGAATCCCCTGTGGAGACCACAGAGAAAGACCTAGTTCCCCACCTCATCGCGACCGGAGGCCTCACATCCTTTGAAAACTCCAGAGGTACGCGGAGATCAGTGCCTCCAAAGGAGACGATGCCTGACTCCTCGTGAAACTTGATAGGAGTCCCAGGATTCTTGTGGCACGTGGAAAGGGACCCTTGGTCTCCCGCCTCAGCTGGAGAGGCGTTCCAATTGCCCTGCCAAGCCTCGAGGAGAATCCCGAGTTGTCCCTCGCAACTAGGCAGGAGTCCTGACTTGGCTGAACACACACGTGTGTGGAAGGGCCATCCCCGTCGTAACTCGAGAATATACCCCAGGTTCCCGCCGCAACTCGAGAAAAACCATGAGACTTCCCCCTCGCCGCGAGATGAGGCCCGATTCCCCTGCACTGCGTGCAGAGCAATTCCGTGTTGCACATCACACATGAAAGGAGCCTTGATTTCCTTGATGGCACTCCAGAGAAACCCCAAGAACACTGTTTCAAGGCTAGAGGGATCCTGAGGTCACTGTAGCAACACGAAAGAGCTCCGTGGACCAAGAATCAACACGAGATGAGAGGTTAGTCCCTGGCTTCGACTCCTGAGGAATACCACCTTACCACAAGCACCTCAAGAGGAGGCTTCTCTCAGCTCTAGGTATGTGAGAGGGACCCTGAGTTTGCGTCCTCAAGTGGAATGGACACCGCGATGCCCTGACTTGAAATAAGGCCGGATATCCCTGCAGTGACTTGAATGCAGGCTCGTCTTGCATCTCCCAAGAAGAAAGGATGTCTGAATCCCCTGTGGAGACCACAGAGAAAGACCTAGTTCCCCACCTCATCGCGACCGGAGGCCTCACATCCTTTGAAAACTCCAGAGGTACGCGGAGATCAGTGCCTCCAAAGGAGACGATGCCTGACTCCTCGTGAAACTTGATAGGAGTCCCAGGATTCCTGTGGCACGTGGAAAGGGACCCTTGGTCTCCCGCCTCAGCTGGAGAGGCGTCCCAATTGCCTTGCCAAGCCTCGAGGAGAATCCCGAGTTGTGTCTCGCAACTAGGCAAGAGTCCTGACGTGGCTGAACAAACACGTGTGTGGAAGGGCCATCCCCGTCGTAACTCGAGAATATACCCCAGGTTCCCGCCGCAACTCGAGAAAAACCATGAGACTTCCCCCTCGCCGCGAGATGAGGCCCGATTCCCCTGCACTGCGTGCAGAACAATTCCGTGTTGCACATCACACATGAAAGGAGCCTTGATTTCCTTGATGGCACTCCAGAGAAACCCCAAGAACACTGTTTCAAGGCTAGAGGGATCCTGAGGTCACTGTAGCAACACGAAAGAGCTCCGTGGACCAAGAATCAACACGAGATGAGAGGTTAGTCCCTGGCTTCGACTCCTGAGGAATACCACCTTACCACAAGCACCTCAAGAGGAGACTTCTCTCAGCTCTAGGTATGTGAGAGGGATCCTGAGTTTGCGGCCTCAAGTGGAATGGACACCGCGATGCCCTGACTCGAAATAAGGCCGGATATCCCTGCAGTGACTTGAATGCAGGCTCGTCTTGCATCTCCCAAGAAGAAAGGATGTCTGAATCCCCTGTGGAGACCACAGAGAAACACCTAGTTCCCCACCTCATCGCGACCGGAGGCCTCACATCCTTTGAAAACTCCAGAGGTATGCGGAGATCAGTGCCTCCAAAGGAGACAATGCCTGACTCCTCGTGAAACTTGATAGGAGTCCCAGGATTCTTGTGGCACGTGGAAAGGGACCCTTGGTCTCCCGCCTCAGCTGGAGAGGCGTCCCAATTGCCCTGCCAAGCCTCGAGGAGAATCCCGAGTTGTCCCTCGCAACTAGGCAGGAGTCCTGACGTGGCTGAACAAACACGTGGGTGGAAGGGCCATCCCCGTTGTAACTCGAGAATATACCCCAGGTTCCCGCCGCAACTCGAGAAAAACCATGAGACTTACCCCTCGCCGCGAGATGAGGCCCGATTCCCCTGCACTGCGTGCAGAGCAATTCCGTGTTGCACATCACACATGAAAGGAGCCTTGATTTCCTTGATGGCACTCCAGAGAAACCCCAAGAAAAATGTTTCAAGGATAGAGGGATCCTGAGGTCACTGTAGCAACACGAAAGAACTCCGTGGGCCAAAAATCAACTCGAAAAGAGAGGTTAGTCCCTGGATTCGTCTCCAGAGGAATACCACCTTACCACAAGCACCTCAAGAGGAGGCTTCTCTCAGCTCTAGGTATGTGAGAGGGATCCTGAGTTTGCGGCCTCAAGTGGAATGGACACCGCGATGCCCTGACTCGAAATAAGGCCGGATATCCCTGCAGTGACCTGAATGCAGGCTCGTCTTGCATCTCCCAAGAAGAAAGGATGTCTGAATCCCCTGTGGAGACCACAGAGAAACACCTAGTTCCCCACCTCATCGCGACCGGAGGCCTCACATCCTTTGAAAACTCCAGAGGTACGCGGAGATCAGTGCCTCCAAAGGAGACGATGCCTGACTCCTCGTGAAACTTGATAGGAGTCCCAGGATTCTTGTGGCACGTGGAAAGGGACCCTTGGTCTCCAGCCTCAGCTGGAGAGGCGTTCCAATTGCCCTGCCAAGCCTCGAGGAGAATCCCGAGTTGTCCCTCGCAACTAGGCAGGAGTCCTGACGTGGCTGAACAAACACGTGGGTGGAAGGGCCATCCCCGTCGTAACTCGAGAATATACCCCAGGTTCCCACCGCAACTCGAGAAAAACTATGAGACTTCCCCCTCGATGCGAGATGAGGCCCGATTCCCCTGTACTGCGTGCAGAGCAATTCCGTGTTGCACATCACACATGAAAGGAGCCTTGATTTCCTTGATGGCACTCCAGAGAAACCCCAAGAACACTGTTTCAAGGCTAGAGGGATCCTGAGGTCACTGTAGCAACACGAAAGAGCTCCGTAGACCAAGAATCAACACGAGATGAGAGGTTAGTCCCTGGCTTTGACTCCTGAGGAATACCACCTTACCACAAGCACCTCAAGAGGAGGCTTCTCTCAGCTCTAGGTATGTGAGAGGGATCCTGAGTTTGCGGCCTCAAGTGGAATGGACACCGCGATGCCCTGACTCGAAATAAGGCCGAATATCCCTGCAGTGACTTGAATGCAGGCTCGTCTTGCATCTCCCAAGAAGAAAGGATGTCTGAATCCCCTGTGGAGACCATAGAGAAACACCTAGTTACCCACCTCATGGCGACCGGAGGCCTCACATCCTTTGAAAACTCCAGAGGTACGCGGAGATCAGTGCCTACAAAGGAGACGATGCCTGATTCCTCGTGAAACTTGATAGGAGTCCCAGGATTCTTGTGGCACGTGGAAAGGGACCCTTGGTCTCCCGCCTCAGCTGGAGAGGCGTTCCAATTGCCCTGCCAAGCCTCGAGGAGAATCCCGAGTTGTCCCTCGCAACTAGGCAGGAGTCCTGACGTGGCTGAACAAACACGTGGGTGGAAGGGCCATCCCCGTCGTAACTCGAGAATATACCCCAGGTTCCCGCCGCAACTCGAGAAAAACCATGAGACTTCCCCCTCGATGCGAGATGAGGCCCGATTCCCCTGTACTGCGTGCAGAGCAATTCCGTCTTGCACATCACACATGAAAGGAGCCTTGATTTCCTTGATGGCACTCCAGAGAAACCCCAAGAACACTGTTTCAAGGATAGAGGGATCCTGAGGTCACTGTAGCAACACGAAAGAACTCTGTGGACCAAAAATCAACTCGAAAAGAGAGGTTAGTCCCTGGATTCGTCTCCAGAGGAATACCACCTTACCACAAGCACCTCAAGAGGAGGCTTCTCTCAGCTCTAGGTATGTGAGAGGGACCCTGAGTTTGCGGCCTCAAGTGGAATGGACACTGCGATGCCCTGACTCGAAATAAGGCCGGATATCCCTGCAGTGACTTCAATGCAGGCTCGTCTTGCATCTCCCAGGACGAAAGGATGTCTGAATCCCCTGTGGAAAGCACAGAGAAAGACTTAGTTCCCCACCTCATCGCGACCGATAGCCTCACATCCTTTGAAAACTCCAGAGGTACGCGGAGATCAGTGCCTCCAAAGGAGATGATGCCTGACTCCTCGTGAAACTTGATAGGAGTCCCAGGATTCCTGTGGCACTTGGAAAGGGACACTTGGTCTCCCGCCTCAGCTGGAGAGGCGTCCCAATTGCCCTGCCAAGCCTCGAGGAGAATCCAGAGTTGTCCCTCGCAACTAGGCAGGAGTCCTGACGTCGCTGAAGAAACACGTGGGTGGAAGGGCCATCCCCGTCGTAACTCGAGAATATACCCCAGGTTCCCGCCGCAACTCGAGAAAACCAAGAGACTTCCCCCTCGCCGCGAGATGAGGCCCGATTCCCCTGCACTGCGTGCAGAGCAATTCCATGTTGCACATCACACATGAAAGGAGCCTTGATTTCCTTGATGGCACTCCAGAGAAACCCCAAGAACACTGTTTCAAGGCTAGAGGGATCCTGAGGTCACTGTAGCAACACGAAAGAGCTCCGTGGGCCAAAAATCAACTCGAGATGAGAGGTTAGTCCCTGGCTTCGACTCCAGAGGAATACCACCTTACCAGAAGCACCTCAAGAGGAGGCTTCTCTCAGCTCTAGGTATGTGAGAGGGACCCTGAGTTTGCGGCCTCAAGTGGAATGGACACCGCGATGCCCTGACTCGAAATAAGGCTGGATATCCCTGCAGTGACTTGAATGCAGGCTCGTCTTGCATCTCCCAAGATGAAAGGATGTCTGAATCCCCTGTGGAGACCACAGAGAAAGACCTAGTTCCCCACCTCATCGCGACCGGAGGCCTCACATCCTTTGAAAACTCCAGAGGTACGCGGAGATCAGTGCCTCCAAAGGAGACGATGCCTGACTCCTCGTGAAACTTGATAGGAGTCCCAGGATTCCTGTGGCACGTGGAAAGGGACCCTTGGTCTGCCGCCTCAGCTGGAGAGGCGTCCCAATTGCCTTGCCAAGCCTCGAGGAGAATCCCGAGTTGTGTCTCGCAACTAGGCAAGCGTCCTGACATGGCTGAACACACACGTGTGTGGAAGGGCCATCCCCGTCGTAACTCGAGAATATACCCCAGGTTCCCACCGCAACACGAGAAAAACCATGAGACTTCCCCCTCGCCGCGAGATGAGGCCCGATTCCCCTGCACTGCGTGCAGAGCAATTCTGTGTTGCACATCACACATGAAAGGAGCCTTGATTTCCTTCATGGCACTCCAGAGAAACCCCAAGAACACTGTTTCAAGGCTAGAGGGATCCTGAGGTCACTGTAGCAACACGAAAGAACTCTGTGGACCAAAAATCAACTCGAGATGAGAGGTTAGTCCCTGGCTTCGACTCCAGAGGAATACCACCTTACCAGAAGCACCTCAAGAGGAGGCTTCTCTCAGCTCTAGGTATGTGAGAGGGATCCTGAGTTTGCGGCCTCAAGTGGAATGGACACCGCGATGCCCTGACTCGAAATAAGGCCTGATATCCCTGCAGTGACTGGAATGCAGGCTCGTCTTGCATCTCCCAAGACGAAAGGGTGTCTGAATCCCCTGTGGAGACCACAGAGAAAGACCTAGTTCCCCACCTCATCGCGACAGGAGGCCTCAAAATCTTTGAAAACTCCAGAGGTATGCGGAGATCAGTGCCTCCAAAGGAGACGATGCCTGACTCCTCGTGAAACTTGATAGGAGACCCAGGATTCCTGTGGCACGAGGAAAGGGACCCTTGGTCTCCCGCCTCAGCTGGAGAGGCGTCCCAATTGCCCTGCAAAGCCTCGAGGAGAATCCCGAGTTGTCACTCGCAACTAGGCAGGAGTCCTGACGTGGCTGAACACAAACGTGGGTGGAAGGGCCATCCCCGTCGTAACTCGAGAATATACCCAAGGTTCCCGCCACAACTCGAGAAAAACCATGAGACTTCCCCCTCGCCTCGAGATGAGGCCCGATTCCCCTGCACTGCGTGCAGAGCAATTCCGTGTTGCACATCACACATGAAAGGAGCCTTGATTTCCTTGATGGCACTCCAGAGAAACCCCAAGAACACTGTTTCAAGGCTAGAGGGATCCTGAGGTCACTGTAGCAAAACGAAAGAGCTCCGTGGACCAAGAATCAACACGAGATGAGAGGTTAGTCCCTGGCTTCGACTCCTGAGGAATACCACCTTACCACAAGCACCTCAAGAGGAGGCTTCTCTCAGCTCTAGGTATGTGAGAGGGATCCTGAGTTTGCGGACTCAAGTGGAATGGACACCGCGATGCCCTGACTCGAAATAAGGCCGGATATCCCTGCAGTGACTTGAATGCAGGCTCGTCTTGCATCTCCCAAGAAGAAAGGATGTCTGAATCCCCTGTGGAGACCACAGAGAAAGACCTAGTTCCCCACCTCATCGCGACCGGAGGCCTCACATCCTTTGAAAACTCCAGAGGTACGCGGAGATCAGTGCCTCCAAAGGAGACGATGCCTGACTCCTCGTGAAACTTGATAGGAGTCCCAGGATTCTTGTGGCACGTGGAAAGGGACCCTTGGTCTCCCGCCTCAGCTGGAGAGGCGTTCCAATTGCCCTGCCAAGCCTCGAGGAGAATCCCGAGTTGTCCCTCGAAACTAGGCAGGAGTCCTGACGTGGCTGAACAAACACGTGGGTGGAAGGGCCATCCCCGTCGTAACTCGAGAATATACCCCAGGTTCCCGCCGCAACTCGAGAAAAACCATGAGACTTCCCCCTCGATGCGAGATGAGGCCCGATTCCCCTGTACTGCGTGCAGAGCAATTCCGTCTTGCACATCACACATGAAAGGAGCCTTGATTTCCTTGATGGCACTTCAGAGAAACCCCAAGAACACTGTTTCAAGGATAGAGGGATCCTGAGGTCACTGAAGCAACACGAAAGAACTCTGTGGACCAAAAATCAACTCGAAAAGAGAGGTTAGTCCCTGGATTCGTCTCCAGAGGAATACCACCTTACCACAAGCACCTCAAGAGGAGGCTTCTCTCAGCTCTAGGTATGTGAGAGGGACCCTGAGTTTGCGGCCTCAAGTGGAATGGACACCGCGATGCCCTGACTCGAAATAAGGCCGGATATCCCTGCAGTGACTTCAATGCAGGCTCGTCTTGCATCTCCCAGGACGAAAGGATGTCTGAATCCCCTGTGGAAAGCACAGAGAAAGACTTAGTTCCCCACCTCATCGCGACCGGAGGCCTCACATCCTTTGAAAACTCCAGAGGTACGCGGAGATCAGTGCCTCCAAAGGAGACGATGCCTGACTCCTCGTGAAACTTGATAGGAGTCCCAGGATTCCTTTGGCACTTGGAAAGGGACACTTCGTCCCCCGCCTCAGCTGGAGAGGCGTCCCAATTGCCCTGCCAAGCCTCGAGGAGAATCCAGAGTTGTCCCTCGCAACTAGGCAGGAGTCCTGACGTCGCTGAAGAAACACGTGTGTGGAAGGGCCATCCCCGTCGTAACTCGAGAATATACCCCAGGTTCCCGCCGCAACTCGAGAAAAACCATGAGACTTCCCCCTCGCCGCGAGATGAGGCCCGATTCCCCTGCACTGCGTGCAGAGTAATTCCGTGTTGCACATCACACATGAAAGGAGCCTTGATTTCCTTGATGGCACTCCAGAGAAACCCCAAGAACACTGTTTCAAGGCTAGAGGGATACTGAGGTCACTGTAGCAACACGAAAGAGCTCCGTGGACCAAGAATCAACACGAGATGAGAGGTTAGTCCCTGGCTTCGACTCCTGAGGAATACCACCTTACCACAAGCACCTCAAGAGGAGGCTTCTCTCAGCTCTAGGTATGTGAGAGGGTCCCTGAGTTTGCGGCCTCAAGTGGAATGGACACCGCGATGCCCTGACTCGAAATAAGGCCGGATATCCCTGCAGTGACTTGAATGCAGGCTCGTCTTGCATCTCCCAAGATGAAAGGATGTCTGAATCCCCTGTGGAGACCACAGAGAAAGACCTAGTTCCCCACCTCATCGCGACCGCAGGCCTCACATCCTTTGAAAACTCCAGAGGTACGCGGAGATCAGTGCCTCCAAAGGAGACGATGCCTGACTCCTCGTGAAACTTGATAGGAGTCCCTGGATTCCTGTGGCACGTGGAAAGGGACCCTTGGTTTCCCGCCTCAGATGGAGAGGCGTCCCAATTGCCTTGCCAAGCCTCGAGGAGAATCCCGAGTTGTGTCTCGCAACTAGGCAAGAGTCCTGACGTGGCTGAACAAACACGTGTGTGGAAGGGCCATCCCCGTCGTAACTCGAGAATATACCCCAGGTTCCCGCCGCAACTCGAGAAAAACCATGAGACTTACCCCTCGCCGCGAGATGAGGCCCGATTCCCCTGCACTGCGTGCAGAGCAATTCCGTGTTGCACATCACACATGAAAGGAGCCTTGATTTCCTTGATGGCACTCCAGAGAAACCCCAAGAACACTGTTTCAAGGCTAGAGGGATCCTGAGGTCACTGTTGCAACACGAAAGAGCTCCGTGGACCCAAAATCAACTCGAGATGAGAGGTTAGTCCCTGGCTTCGACTCCAGAGGAATACCACCTTACCACAAGCACCTCAAGAGGAGGCTTCTCTCAGCTCTAGGTATGTGAGAGGAATCCTGAGTTTGCGGCCTCAAGTGGAATGGACACCGCGATGCCCTGACTCGAAATAAGGCCTGATATCCCTGCAGTGACTGGAATGCAGGCTCGTCTTGCATCTCCCAAGACGAAAGGGTGTCTGAATCCCCTGTGGAGACCACAGAGAAAGACCTAGTTCCCCACCTCATCGCGACAGGAGGCCTCAAAATCTTTGAAAACTCCAGAGGTATGCGGAGATCAGTGCCTCCAAAGGAGACGATGCCTGACTCCTCGTGAAACTTGATAGGAGACCCAGGATTCCTGTGGCACGTGGAAAGGGACCCTTGGTCTCCCGCCTCAGCTGGAGAGGCGTCCCAATTGCCCTGCAAAGCCTCGAGGAGAATCCCGAGTTGTCCCTCGCAACTAGGCAGGAGTCCTGACGTGGCTGAACAAACACGTGGGTGGAAGGGCCATCCCCGTCGTAACTCGAGAATATACCCCAGGTTCCCGCCGCAACTCGAGAAAAACCATGAGACTTCCCCCTCGCCGCGAGATGAGGCCCGATTCCCCTGAACTGCGTGCAGAGCAATTCCGTGTTGCACATCACACATGAAAGGAGCCTTGATTTCCTTGATGGCACTCCAGAGAAACCCCAAGAACACTGTTTCAAGGCTAGAGGGATCCTGAGGTCACTGTAGCAACACGAAAGAGCTCCGTGGACCAAGAATCAACACGAGATGAGAGGTTAGTCCCTGGCTTCGACTCCTGAGGAATACCACCTTACCACAAGCACCTCAAGAGGAGGCTTCTCTCAGCTCTAGGTATGTGAGAGGGATCCTGAGTTTGCGGCCTCAAGTGGAATGGACACCGCGATGCCCTGACTCGAAATAAGGCCGGATATCCCTGCAGTGACTTGAATGCAGGCTCGTCTTGCATCTCCCAAGAAGAAAGGATGTCTGAATCCCCTGTGGAGACCACAGAGAAAGACCTAGTTCCCCACCTCATCGCGACCGGAGGCCTCACATCCTTTGAAAACTCCAGAGGTACGCGGAGATCAGTGCCTCCAAAGGAGACGATGCCTGACTCCTCGTGAAACTTGATAGGAGTCCCAGGATTCTTGTGGCACGTGGAAAGGGACCCTTGGTCTCCCGCCTCAGCTGGAGAGGCGTTCCAATTGCCCTGCCAAGCCTCGAGGAGAATCCCGAGTTGTCCCTCGCAACTAGGTAGGAGTCCTGACGTGGGTGAACAAACACGTGGTTGGAAGGGCCATCCCCGTCGTAACTCGAGAATATACCCCAGGTTCCCGCCGCAACTCGAGAAAAACCATGAGACTTCCCCCTCGATGGGAGATGAGGCCCGATTCCCCTGTACTGCGTGCAGAGCAATTCCGTCTTGCACATCACACATGAAAGGAGCCTTGATTTCCTTGATGGCACTCCAGAGAAACCCCAAGAACACTGTTTCAAGGATAGAGGGATCCTGAGGTCACTGTAGCAACACGAAAGAACTCTGTGGACCAAAAATCAACTCGAAAAGAGAGGTTAGTACCTGGATTCGTCTCCAGAGGAATACCACCTTACCACAAGCACCTCAAGAGGAGGCTTCTCTCAGCTCTAGGTATGTGAGAGGGACCCTGAGTTTGCGGCCTCAAGTGGAATGGACACCGCGATGCCCTGACTCGAAATAAGGCCGGATATCCCTGCAGTGACTTCAATGCAGGCTCGTCTTGCATCTCCCAGGACGAAAGGATGTCTGAATCCCCTGTGGAAAGCACAGAGAAAGACTTAGTTCCCCACCTCATCGCGACCGGAGGCCTCACATCCTTTGAAAACTCCAGAGGTACGCGGAGATCAGTGCCTCCAAAGGAGACGATGCCTGACTCCTCGTGAAACTTGATAGGAGTCCCAGGATTCCTTTGGCACTTGGAAAGGGACACTTCGTCCCCCGCCTCAGCTGGAGAGGCGTCCCAATTGCCCTGCCAAGCCTCGAGGAGAATCCAGAGTTGTCCCTCGCAACTAGGCAGGAGTCCTGACGTCGCTGAAGAAACACGTGTGTGGAAGGGCCATCCCCGTCGTAACTCGAGAATATACCCCAGGTTCCCGCCGCAACTCGAGAAAAACCATGAGACTTCCCCCTCGCCGCGAGATGAGGCCCGATTCCCCTGCACTGCGTGCAGAGTAATTCCGTGTTGCACATCACACATGAAAGGAGCCTTGATTTCCTTGATGGCACTCCAGAGAAACCCCAAGAACACTGTTTCAAGGCTAGAGGGATACTGAGGTCACTGTAGCAACACGAAAGAGCTCCGTGGACCAAGAATCAACACGAGATGAGAGGTTAGTCCCTGGCTTCGACTCCTGAGGAATACCACCTTACCACAAGCACCTCAAGAGGAGGCTTCTCTCAGCTCTAGGTATGTGAGAGGGTCCCTGAGTTTGCGGCCTCAAGTGGAATGGACACCGCGATGCCCTGACGCGAAATAAGGCCGGATATCCCTGCAGTGACTTGAATGCAGGCTCGTCTTGCATCTCCCAAGATGAAAGGATGTCTGAATCCCCTGTGGAGACCACAGAGAAAGACCTAGTTCCCCACCTCATCGCGACCGCAGGCCTCACATCCTTTGAAAACTCCAGAGGTACGCGGAGATCAGTGCCTCCAAAGGAGACGATGCCTGACTCCTCGTGAAACTTGATAGGAGTCCCAGGATTCTTGTGGCACGTGGAAAGGGACCCTTGGTCTCCCGCATCAGCTGGAGAGGCGTTCCAATTGCCCTGCCAAGCCTCGAGGAGAATCCCGAGTTGTCCCTCGCAACTAGGCAGGAGTCGTGACGTGGCTGAACAAACACGTGGGTGGAAGGGCCATCCCCGTCGTAACTCGAGAATATACCCCAGGTTCCCGCCGCAACTCGAGAAAAACCATGAGACTTCCCCCTCGATGCGAGATGAGGCCCGATTCCCCTGTACTGCGTGCAGAGCAATTCCGTCTTGCACATCACACATGAAAGGAAACTTGATTTCCTTGATGGCACTCCAGAGAAACCCCAAGAACACTGTTTCAAGGATAGAGGGATCCTGAGGTCACTGTAGCAACACGAAAGAACTCTGTGGACCAAAAATCAACTCGAAAAGAGAGGTTAGTCCCTGGATTCGTCTCCAGAGGAATACCACCTTACCACAAGCACCTCAAGAGGAGGCTTCTCTCAGCTCTAGGTATGTGAGAGGAACCCTGAGTTTGCGGCCTCAAGTGGAATGGACACCGCGATGCCCTGACTCGAAATAAGGCCGGATATCCCTGCAGTGACTTCAATGCAGGCTCGTCTTGCATCTCCCAGGACGAAAGGATGTCTGAATCCCCTGTGGAAAGCACAGAGAAAGACTTAGTTCCCAACCTCATCGCGACCGATAGCCTCACATCCTTTGAAAACTCCAGAGGTACGCGGAGATCAGTGCCTCCAAAGGAGACGATGCCTGACTCCTCGTGAAACTTGATAGGAGACCCAGGATTCCTGTGGCACTTGGAAAGGGACACTTGGTCTCCCGCCTCAGCTGGAGAGGCGTCCCAATTGCCCTGCAAAGCCTCGAGGAGAATCCAGAGTTGTCCCTCGTAACTAGGCAGGAGTCCTGACGTCGCTGAAGAAACACGTGGGTGGAAGGGCCATCCCCATCGTAACTCGAGAATATACCCCAGGTTCCCGCCGCAACTCGAGAAAAACCATGAGACTTCCCCCTCGCCGCGAGATGAGGCCCGATTCCCCTGCACTGCGTGCAGAGCAATTCCGTGTTGCACATCACACATGAAAGGAGCCTTGATTTCCTTGATGGCACTCCAGAGAAACCCCAAGAACACTGTTTCAAGGCTAGAGGGATCCTGAGGTCACTGTAGCAACACGAAAGAGCTCCGTGGGCCAAAAATCAACTCGAGATGAGAGGTTAGTCCCTGGCTTCGACTCCAGAGGAATACCACCTTACCACAAGCACCTCAAGAGGAGGCTTCTCTCAGCTCTAGGTATGTGAGAGGGACCCTGAGTTTGCGGCCTCAAGTGGAATGGACACCGCGATGCCCTGACTCGAAATAAGGCTGGATATCCCTGCAGTGACTTGAATGCAGGCTCGTCTTGCATCTCCCAAGATGAAAGGATGTCTGAATCCCCTGTGGAGACCACAGAGAAAGACCTAGTTTCCCACCTCATCGCGACCGGAGGCCTCACATCCTTTGAAAACTCCAGAGGTACGCGGAGATCAGTGCCTCCAAAGGAGACGATGCCTGACTCCTCGTGAAACTTGATAGGAGTCCCAGGATTCCTGTGGCACGTGGAAAGGGACCCTTGGTCTCCCGCCTCAGCTGGAGAGGCGTCCCAATTGCCTTGCCAAGCCTCGAGGAGAATCCCGAGTTGTGTCTCGCAACTAGGCAAGAGTCCTGACGTGGCTGAACAAACACGTGTGTGGAAGGGCCATCCCCGTCGTAACTCGAGAATATACCCCAGGTTCCCGCCGCAACTCGAGAAAAACCATGAGACTTCCCCCTCGCCGCGAGATGAGGCCCGATTCCCCTGCACTGCGTGCAGAGCAATTCTGTGTTGCACATCACACATGAAAGGAGCCTTGATTTCCTTCATGGCACTCCAGAGAAACCCCAAGAACACTGTTTCAAGGCTAGAGGGATCCTGAGGTCACTGTAGCAACACGAAAGAGCTCCGTGGACCCAAAATCAACTCGAGATGAGAGGTTAGTCCCTGGCTTCGACTCCAGAGGAATACCACCTTACCACAAGCACCTCAAGAGGAGGCTTCTCTCAGCTCTAGGTATGTGAGAGGGACCCTGAGTTTGGGGCCTCAAGTGGAATGGACACCGCGATGCCCTGACTCGAAATAAGGCCGGATATCCCTGCAGTGACTGGAATGCAGGCTCGTCTTGCATCTCCCAAGACGAAAGGGTGTCTGAATCCCCTGTGGAGACCACAGAGAAAGACCTAGTTCCCCACCTCATCGCGACAGGAGGCTTCAAATCCTTTGAAAACTCCAGAGGTATGCGGAGATCAGTGCCTCCAAAGGAGACGATGCCTGACTCCTCGTGAATCTTGATAGGAGACCCAGGATTCCTGTGGCACGTGGAAAGGGACCCTTGGTCTCCCGTCTCAGCTGGAGAGGCGTCCCAATTGCCCTGCAAAGCCTCGAGGAGAATCCCGAGTTGTCCCTCGCAACTAGGCAGGAGTACTGACATGGCTGAACACACACGTGTGTGGAAGGGCCATCCCCGTCGTAACTCGAGAATATACCCCAGGTTCCCGCCGCAACTCGAGAAAAACCATGAGACTTCCCCCTCGCCGCGAGATGAGGCCCGATTCCCTGCACTGCGTGCAGAGCAATTCCGTGTTGCACATCACACATGAAAGGAGCCTTGATTTCCTTGATGGCACTCCAGAGAAACCCCAAGAACACTGTTTCAAGGCTAGAGGGATCCTGAGGTCACTGTAGCAACACGAAAGAGCTCCGTGGACCAAGAATCAACACGAGATGAGAGGTTAGTCCCTGGCTTCGACTCCTGAGGAATACCACCTTACCACAAGCACCTCAAGAGGAGGCTTCTCTCAGCTCTAGGTATGTGAGAGGGATCCTGAGTTTGCGGCCTCAAGTGGAATGGACACCGTGATGCCCTGACTCGAAATAAGGCCGGATATCCCTGCAGTGACTTGAATGCAGGCTCGTCTTGCATCTCCCAAGAAGAAAGGATGTCTGAATCCCCTGTGGAGACCACAGAGAAACACCTAGTTCCCCACCTCATCGCGACCGGAGGCCTCACATCCTTTGAAAACTCCAGAGGTACGCGGAGATCAGTGCCTCCAAAGGAGACGATGCCTGACTCCTCGTGAAACTTGATAGGAGTCCCAGGATTCTTGTGGCACGTGGAAAGGGACCCTTGGTCTCCCGCCTCAGCTAGAGAGGCGTCCCAATTGCCCTGCCAAGCCTCGAGGAGAATCCCGAGTTGTCCCTCGCAACTAGGCAGGAGTCCTGACGTGGCTGAACAAACACGTGGGTGGAAGGGCCATCCCCGTCGTAACTCGAGAATATACCCCAGGTTCCCGCCGCAACTCGAGAAAAACCATGAGACTTCCCCCTCGATGCGAGATGAGGCCCGATTCCCCTGTACTGCGTGCAGAGCAATTCCGTCTTGCACATCACACATGAAAGGAGCCTTGATTTCCTTGATGGCACTCCAGAGAAACCCCAAGAACACTGTTTCAAGGATAGAGTGATCCTGAAGTCACTGTAGCAACACGAAAGAACTCTGTGGACCAAAAATCAACACGAAAAGAGAGGTTAGTCCCTGGATTCGTCTCCAGAGGAATACCACCTTACCACAAGCACCTCAAGAGGAGGCTTCTCTCAGCTCTAGGTATGTGAGAGGGACCCTGAGTTTGCGGCCTCAAGTGGAATGGACACCGCGATGCCCTGACTCGAAATAAGGCTGGATATCCCTGCAGTGACTTCAATGCAGGCTCGTCTTGCATCTCCCAGGACGAAAGGATGTCTGAATCCCCTATGGAAAGCACAGAGAAAGACTTAGTTCCCCACCTCATCGCGACCGATAGCCTCACATCCTTTGAAATCTCCAGAGGTACGCGGAGATCAGTGCCTCCAAAGGAGACGATGCCTGACTCCTCGTGAAACTTGATAGGAGTCCCAGGATTCCTGTGGCACTTGGAAAGGGACACTTGGTCTCCCGCCTCAGCTGCAGGGGCGTCCCAATTGCCCTGCAAAGCCTCGAGGAGAATCCAGAGTTGTCCCTCGCAACTAGGCAGGAGTCCTGACGTGGCTGAACACACACGTGTGTGGAAGGGCCATCCCCGTCGTAACTCGAGAATATACCCCAGGTTCCCGCCGCAACTCGAGAAAAACCATGAGACTTCCCCCTCGCCGCGAGATGAGGCCCGATTCCCCTGCACTGCATGCAGAGCAATTCCGTGTTGCACATCACACATGAAAGGAGCCTTGATTTCCTTGATGGCACTCCAGAGAAACCCCAAGAACACTGTTTCAAGGCTAGAGGGATCCTGAGGTCACTGTAGCAACACGAAAGAGCTCCGTGGACCAAGAATCAACACGAGATGAGAGGTTAGTCCCTGGCTTCGACTCCTGAGGAATACCACCTTACCACAAGCACCTCAAGAGGAGGCTTCTCTCAGCTCTAGGTATGTGAGAGGGACCCTGAGTTTGCGGCCTCAAGTGGAATGGACACCGCGATGCCCTGACTCGAAATAAGGCCGGATATCCCTGCAGTGACTTGAATGCAGGCTTGTCTTGCATCTCCCAAGAAGAAAGGATGTCTGAATCCCCTGTGGAAAGCACAGAGAAAGACTTAGTTCCCAACCTCATCGCGACCGATAGCCTCACATCCTTTGAAAACTCCAGAGGTTCGCGGAGATCAGTGCCTCCAAAGGAGACGATGCCTGACTCCTCGTGAAACTTGATAGGAGTCCCAGGATTCCTGTGGCACTTGGAAAGGGACACTTGGTCTCCCGCCTCAGCTGGAGAGGCGTCCCAATTGCCCTGCAAAGCCTCGAGGAGAATCCAGAGTTGTCCCTCGTAACTAGGCAGGAGTCCTGACGTCGCTGAAGAAACACGTGGGTGGAAGGGCCATCCCCATCGTAACTCGAGAATATACCCCAGGTTCCCGCCGCAACTCGAGAAAAACCATGAGACTTCCCCCTCGCCGCGAGATGAGGCCCGATTCCCCTGCACTGCGTGCAGAGCAATTCCGTGTTGCACATCACACATGAAAGGAGCCTTGATTTCCTTCATGGCACTCCAGAGAAACCCCAAGAACACTGTTTCAAGGCTAGAGGGATGCTGAGGTCACTGTAGCAACACGAAAGAGCTCCGTGGGCCAAAAATCAACTCGAGATGAGAGGTTAGTCCCTGGCTTCGACTCCAGAGGAATACCACCTTACCACAAGCACCTCAAGAGGAGGCTTCTCTCAGCTCTAGGTATGTGAGAGGAACCCTGAGTTTGCGGCCTCAAGTGGAATGGACACCGCGATGCCCTGACTCGAAATAAGGCTGGATATCCCTGCAGTGACTTGAATGCAGGCTCGTCTTGCATCTCCCAAGATGAAAGGATGTCTGAATCCCCTGTGGAGACCACAGAGAAAGACCTAGTTTCCCACCTCATCGCGACCGGAGGCCTCACATCCTTTGAAAACTCCAGAGGTACGCGGAGATCAGTGCCTCCAAAGGAGACGATGCCTGACTCCTCGTGAAACTTGATAGGAGTCCCAGGATTCCTGTGGCACGTGGAAAGGGACCCTTGGTCTCCCGCCTCAGCTGGAGAGGCGTCCCAATTGCCTTGCCAAGCCTCGAGGAGAATCCCGAGTTGTGTCTCGCAACTAGGCAGGAGTCCTGACGTCGCTGAAGAAACACGTGGGTGGAAGGGCCATCCCCATCGTAACTCGAGAATATACCCCAGGTTCCCGCCGCAACTCGAGAAAAACCATGAGACTTCCCCCTCGCCGCGAGATGAGGCCCGATTCCCCTGCACTGCGTGCAGAGCAATTCCGTGTTGCACATCACACATGAAAGGAGCCTTGATTTCCTTGATGGCACTCCAGAGAAACCCCAAGAACACTGTTTCAAGGCTAGAGGGATCCTGAGGTCACTGTAGCAACACGAAAGAGCTCCGTGGGCCAAAAATCAACTCGAGATGAGAGGTTAGTCCCTGGCTTCGACTCCAGAGGAATACCACCTTACCACAAGCACCTCAAGAGGAGGCTTCTCTCAGCTCTAGGTATGTGAGAGGAACCCTGAGTTTGCGGCCTCAAGTGGAATGGACACCGCGATGCCCTGACTCGAAATAAGGCTGGATATCCCTGCAGTGACTTGAATGCAGGCTCGTCTTGCATCTCCCAAGATGAAAGGATGTCTGAATCCCCTGTGGAGACCACAGAGAAAGACCTAGTTTCCCACCTCATCGCGACCGGAGGCCTCACATCCTTTGAAAACTCCAGAGGTACGCGGAGATCAGTGCCTCCAAAGGAGACGATGCCTGACTCCTCGTGAAACTTGATAGGAGTCCCAGGATTCCTGTGGCACGTGGAAAGGGACCCTTGGTCTCCCGCCTCAGCTGGAGAGGCGTCCCAATTGCCTTGCCAAGCCTCGAGGAGAATCCCGAGTTGTGTCTCGCAACTAGGCAAGAGTCCTGACGTGGCTGAACAAACACGTGTGTGGAAGGGCCATCCCCGTCGTAACTCGAGAATATACCCCAGGTTCCCGCCGCAACTCGAGAAAAACCATGAGACTTCCCCCTCGCCGCGAGATGAGGCCCGATTCCCCTGCACTGCGTGCAGAGCAATTCTGTGTTGCACATCACACATGAAAGGAGCCTTGATTTCCTTCATGGCACTCCAGAGAAACCCCAAGAACACTGTTTCAAGGCTAGAGGGATCCTGAGGTCACTGTAGCAACACGAAAGAGCTCCGTGGACCCAAAATCAACTCGAGATGAGAGGTTAGTCCCTGGCTTCGACTCCAGAGGAATACCACCTTACCACAAGCACCTCAAGAGGAGGCTTCTCTCAGCTCTAGGTATGTGAGAGGGACCCTGAGTTTGGGGCCTCAAGTGGAATGGACACCGCGATGCCCTGACTCGAAATAAGGCCGGATATCCCTGCAGTGACTGGAATGCAGGCTCGTCTTGCATCTCCCAAGACGAAAGGTTGTCTGAATCCCCTGTGGAGACCACAGAGAAAGACCTAGTTCCCCACCTCATCGCGACAGGAGGCTTCAAATCCTTTGAAAACTCCAGAGGTATGCGGAGATCAGTGCCTCCAAAGGAGACGATGCCTGACTCCTCGTGAATCTTGATAGGAGACCCAGGATTCCTGTGGCACGTGGAAAGGGACCCTTGGTCTCCCGTCTCAGCTGGAGAGGCGTCCCAATTGCCCTGCAAAGCCTCGAGGAGAATCCCGAGTTGTCCCTCGCAACTAGGCAGGAGTACTGACATGGCTGAACACACACGTGTGTGGAAGGGCCATCCCCGTCGTAACTCGAGAATATACCCCAGGTTCCCGCCGCAACTCGAGAAAAACCATGAGACTTCCCCCTCGCCGCGAGATGAGGCCCGATTCCCTGCACTGCGTGCAGAGCAATTCCGTGTTGCACATCACACATGAAAGGAGCCTTGATTTCCTTGATGGCACTCCAGAGAAACCCCAAGAACACTGTTTCAAGGCTAGAGGGATCCTGAGGTCACTGTAGCAACACGAAAGAGCTCCGTGGACCAAGAATCAACACGAGATGAGAGGTTAGTCCCTGGCTTCGACTCCTGAGGAATACCACCTTACCACAAGCACCTCAAGAGGAGGCTTCTCTCAGCTCTAGGTATGTGAGAGGGATCCTGAGTTTGCGGCCTCAAGTGGAATGGACACCGCGATGCCCTGACTCGAAATAAGGCCGGATATCCCTGCAGTGACTTGAATGCAGGCTCGTCTTGCATCTCCCAAGAAGAAAGGATGTCTGAATCCCCTGTGGAGACCACAGAGAAACACCTAGTTCCCCACCTCATCGCGACCGGAGGCCTCACATCCTTTGAAAACTCCAGAGGTACGCGGAGATCAGTGCCTCCAAAGGAGACGATGCCTGACTCCTCGTGAAACTTGATAGGAGTCCCAGGATTCTTGTGGCACGTGGAAAGGGACCCTTGGTCTCCCGCCTCAGCTAGAGAGGCGTCCCAATTGCCCTGCCAAGCCTCGAGGAGAATCCCGAGTTGTCCCTCGCAACTAGGCAGGAGTCCTGACGTGGCTGAACAAACACGTGGGTGGAAGGGCCATCCCCGTCGTAACTCGAGAATATACCCCAGGTTCCCGCCGCAACTCGAGAAAAACCATGAGACTTCCCCCTCGATGCGAGATGAGGCCCGATTCCCCTGTACTGCGTGCAGAGCAATTCCGTCTTGCACATCACACATGAAAGGAGCCTTGATTTCCTTGATGGCACTCCAGAGAAACCCCAAGAACACTGTTTCAAGGATAGAGTGATCCTGAAGTCACTGTAGCAACACGAAAGAACTCTGTGGACCAAAAATCAACACGAAAAGAGAGGTTAGTCCCTGGATTCGTCTCCAGAGGAATACCACCTTACCACAAGCACCTCAAGAGGAGGCTTCTCTCAGCTCTAGGTATGTGAGAGGGACCCTGAGTTTGCGGCCTCAAGTGGAATGGACACCGCGATGCCCTGACTCGAAATAAGGCTGGATATCCCTGCAGTGACTTCAATGCAGGCTCGTCTTGCATCTCCCAGGACGAAAGGATGTCTGAATCCCCTATGGAAAGCACAGAGAAAGACTTAGTTCCCCACCTCATCGCGACCGATAGCCTCACATCCTTTGAAATCTCCAGAGGTACGCGGAGATCAGTGCCTCCAAAGGAGACGATGCCTGACTCCTCGTGAAACTTGATAGGAGTCCCAGGATTCCTGTGGCACTTGGAAAGGGACACTTGGTCTCCCGCCTCAGCTGCAGGGGCGTCCCAATTGCCCTGCAAAGCCTCGAGGAGAATCCAGAGTTGTCCCTCGCAACTAGGCAGGAGTCCTGACGTGGCTGAACACACACGTGTGTGGAAGGGCCATCCCCGTCGTAACTCGAGAATATACCCCAGGTTCCCGCCGCAACTCGAGAAAAACCATGAGACTTCCCCCTCGCCGCGAGATGAGGCCCGATTCCCCTGCACTGCATGCAGAGCAATTCCGTGTTGCACATCACACATGAAAGGAGCCTTGATTTCCTTGATGGCACTCCAGAGAAACCCCAAGAACACTGTTTCAAGGCTAGAGGGATCCTGAGGTCACTGTAGCAACACGAAAGAGCTCCGTGGACCAAGAATCAACACGAGATGAGAGGTTAGTCCCTGGCTTCGACTCCTGAGGAATACCACCTTACCACAAGCACCTCAAGAGGAGGCTTCTCTCAGCTCTAGGTATGTGAGAGGGACCCTGAGTTTGCGGCCTCAAGTGGAATGGACACCGCGATGCCCTGACTCGAAATAAGGCCGGATATCCCTGCAGTGACTTGAATGCAGGCTTGTCTTGCATCTCCCAAGAAGAAAGGATGTCTGAATCCCCTGTGGAAAGCACAGAGAAAGACTTAGTTCCCAACCTCATCGCGACCGATAGCCTCACATCCTTTGAAAACTCCAGAGGTTCGCGGAGATCAGTGCCTCCAAAGGAGACGATGCCTGACTCCTCATGAAACTTGATAGGAGTCCCAGGATTCCTGTGGCACTTGGAAAGGGACACTTGGTCTCCCGCCTCAGCTGGAGAGGCGTCCCAATTGCCCTGCAAAGCCTCGAGGAGAATCCAGAGTTGTCCCTCGTAACTAGGCAGGAGTCCTGACGTCGCTGAAGAAACACGTGGGTGGAAGGGCCATCCCCATCGTAACTCGAGAATATACCCCAGGTTCCCGCCGCAACTCGAGAAAAACCATGAGACTTCCCCCTCGCCGCGAGATGAGGCCCGATTCCCCTGCACTGCGTGCAGAGCAATTCCGTGTTGCACATCACACATGAAAGGAGCCTTGATTTCCTTCATGGCACTCCAGAGAAACCCCAAGAACACTGTTTCAAGGCTAGAGGGATGCTGAGGTCACTGTAGCAACACGAAAGAGCTCCGTGGGCCAAAAATCAACTCGAGATGAGAGGTTAGTCCCTGGCTTCGACTCCAGAGGAATACCACCTTACCACAAGCACCTCAAGAGGAGGCTTCTCTCAGCTCTAGGTATGTGAGAGGAACCCTGAGTTTGCGGCCTCAAGTGGAATGGACACCGCGATGCCCTGACTCGAAATAAGGCTGGATATCCCTGCAGTGACTTGAATGCAGGCTCGTCTTGCATCTCCCAAGATGAAAGGATGTCTGAATCCCCTGTGGAGACCACAGAGAAAGACCTAGTTTCCCACCTCATCGCGACCGGAGGCCTCACATCCTTTGAAAACTCCAGAGGTACGCGGAGATCAGTGCCTCCAAAGGAGACGATGCCTGACTCCTCGTGAAACTTGATAGGAGTCCCAGGATTCCTGTGGCACGTGGAAAGGGACCCTTGGTCTCCCGCCTCAGCTGGAGAGGCGTCCCAATTGCCTTGCCAAGCCTCGAGGAGAATCCCGAGTTGTGTCTCGCAACTAGGCAAGAGTCCTGACGTGGCTGAATAAACACGTGTGTGGAAGGGCCATCCCCGTCGTAACTCGAGAATATACCCCAGGTTCCCGCCGCAACTCGAGAAAAACCATGAGACTTCCCCCTCGCCGCGAGATGAGGCCCGATTCCCCTGCACTGCGTGCAGAGCAATTCTGTGTTGCACATCACACATGAAAGGAGCCTTGATTTCCTTCATGGCACTCCAGAGAAACCCCAAGAACACTGTTTCAAGGCTAGAGGGATCCTGAGGTCACTGTAGCAACACGAAAGAGCTCCGTGGACCCAAAATCAACTCGAGATGAGAGGTTAGTCCCTGGCTTCGACTCCAGAGGAATACCACCTTACCACAAGCACCTCAAGAGGAGGCTTCTCTCAGCTCTAGGTATGTGAGAGGGACCCTGAGTTTGGGGCCTCAAGTGGAATGGACACCGCGATGCCCTGACTCGAAATAAGGCCGGATATCCCTGCAGTGACTGGAATGCAGGCTCGTCTTGCATCTCCCAAGACGAAAGGGTGTCTGAATCCCCTGTGGAGACCACAGAGAAAGACCTAGTTCCCCACCTCATCGCGACAGGAGGCTTCAAATCCTTTGAAAACTCCAGAGGTATGCGGAGATCAGTGCCTCCAAAGGAGACGATGCCTGACTCCTCGTGAATCTTGATAGGAGACCCAGGATTCCTGTGGCACGTGGAAAGGGACCCTTGGTCTCCCGTCTCAGCTGGAGAGGCGTCCCAATTGCCCTGCAAAGCCTCGAGGAGAATCCCGAGTTGTCCCTCGCAACTAGGCAGGAGTACTGACATGGCTGAACACACACGTGTGTGGAAGGGCCATCCCCGTCGTAACTCGAGAATATACCCCAGGTTCCCGCCGCAACTCGAGAAAAACCATGAGACTTCCCCCTCGCCGCGAGATGAGGCCCGATTCCCTGCACTGCGTGCAGAGCAATTCCGTGTTGCACATCACACATGAAAGGAGCCTTGATTTCCTTGATGGCACTCCAGAGAAACCCCAAGAACACTGTTTCAAGGCTAGAGGGATCCTGAGGTCACTGTAGCAACACGAAAGAGCTCCGTGGACCAAGAATCAACACGAGATGAGAGGTTAGTCCCTGGCTTCGACTCCTGAGGAATACCACCTTACCACAAGCACCTCAAGAGGAGGCTTCTCTCAGCTCTAGGTATGTGAGAGGGATCCTGAGTTTGCGGCCTCAAGTGGAATGGACACCGCGATGCCCTGACTCGAAATAAGGCCGGATATCCCTGCAGTGACTTGAATGCAGGCTCGTCTTGCATCTCCCAAGAAGAAAGGATGTCTGAATCCCCTGTGGAGACCACAGAGAAACACCTAGTTCCCCACCTCATCGCGACCGGAGGCCTCACATCCTTTGAAAACTCCAGAGGTACGCGGAGATCAGTGCCTCCAAAGGAGACGATGCCTGACTCCTCGTGAAACTTGATAGGAGTCCCAGGATTCTTGTGGCACGTGGAAAGGGACCCTTGGTCTCCCGCCTCAGCTGGAGAGGCGTCCCAATTGCCCTGCCAAGCCTCGAGGAGAATCCCGAGTTGTCCCTCGCAACTAGGCAGGAGTCCTGACGTGGCTGAACAAACACGTGGGTGGAAGGGCCATCCCCGTCGTAACTCGAGAATATACCCCAGGTTCCCGCCGCAACTCGAGAAAAACCATGAGACTTCCCCCTCGATGCGAGATGAGGCCCGATTCCCCTGTACTGCGTGCAGAGCAATTCCGTCTTGCACATCACACATGAAAGGAGCCTTGATTTCCTTGATGGCACTCCAGAGAAACCCCAAGAACACTGTTTCAAGGATAGAGTGATCCTGAGGTCACTGTAGCAACACGAAAGAACTCTGTGGACCAAAAATCAACACGAAAAGAGAGGTTAGTCCCTGGATTCGTCTCCAGAGGAATACCACCTTACCACAAGCACCTCAAGAGGAGGCTTCTCTCAGCTATAGGTATGTGAGAGGGACCCTGAGTTTGCGGCCTCAAGTGGAATGGACACCGCGATGCCCTGACTCGAAATAAGGCCGGATATCCCTGCAGTGACTTCAATGCAGGCTCGTCTTGCATCTCCTAGGACGAAAGGATGTCTGAATCCCCTATGGAAAGCACAGAGAAAGACTTAGTTCCCCACCTCATCGCGACCGATAGCCTCACATCCTTTGAAATCTCCAGAGGTACGCGGAGATCAGTGCCTCCAAAGGAGACGATGCCTGACTCCTCGTGAAACTTGATAGGAGTCCCAGGATTCCTGTGGCACTTGGAAAGGGACACTTGGTCTCCCGCCTCAGCTGCAGAGGCGTCCCAATTGCCCTGCAAAGCCTCGAGGAGAATCCAGAGTTGTCCCTCGCAACTAGGCAGGAGTCCTGACGTGGCTGAACACACACGTGTGTGGAAGGGCCATCCCCGTCGTAACTCGAGAATATACCCCAGGTTCCCGCCGCAACTCGAGAAAAACCATGAGACTTCCCCCTCGCCGCGAGATGAGGCCCGATTCCCCTGCACTGCATGCAGAGCAATTCCGTGTTGCACATCACACATGAAAGGAGCCTTGATTTCCTTGATGGCACTCCAGAGAAACCCCAAGAACACTGTTTCAAGGCTAGAGGGATCCTGAGGTCAGTGTAGCAACACGAAAGAGCTCCGTGGACCAAGAATCAACACGAGATGAGAGGTTAGTCCCTGGCTTCGACTCCTGAGGAATACCACCTTACCACAAGCACCTCAAGAGGAGGCTTCTCTCAGCTCTAGGTATGTGAGAGGGACCCTGAGTTTGCGGCCTCAAGTGGAATGGACACCGCGATGCCCTGACTCGAAATAAGGCCGGATATCCCTGCAGTGACTTGAATGCAGGCTTGTCTTGCATCTCCCAAGAAGAAAGGATGTCTGAATCCCCTGTGGAGACCACAGAGAAAGACCTAGTTCCCCACCTCATCGCGATCGGAGGCCTCACATCCTTTGAAAACTCCAGAGGTACGCGGAGATCAGTGCCTCCAAAGGAGACGATGCCTGACTCCTCGTGAAACTTGATAGGAGTCCCAGGATTCTTGTGGCACGTGGAAAGGGACCCTTGGTCTCCCGCCTCAGCTGGAGAGGCGTTTCAATTGCCCTGCCAAGCCTCGAGGAGAATCCCGAGTTGTCCCTCGCAACTAGGCAGGAGTCCTGACGTGGCTGAACAAACACGTGGGTGGAAGGGCCATCCCCGTCGTAACTCGAGAATATATCCCAGGTTCCCGCCGCAACTCGAGAAAAAGCATGAGACTTCCCCCTCGCCGCGAGATGAGGCCCGCTTCCCCTGCACTGCGTGCAGAGCAATTCCGTGTTGCACATCACACATGAAAGGAGCCTTGATTTCCTTCATGGCACTCCAGAGAAACCCCAAGAACACTGTTTCAAGGCTAGAGGGATCCTGAGGTCACTGTAGCAACACGAAAGAGCTCCGTGGACCAAGAATCAACACGAGATGAGAGGTTAGTCCCTGGCTTCGACTCCTGAGGAATACCACCTTACCACAAGCACCTCAAGAGGAGGCTTCTCTCAGCTTTAGGTACGTGAGAGGTATCCTGAGTTTGCCGCCGCAAGTGGAATGGACACCGCAATGCCCTGACTCGAAATAAGGCCGGATATCCCTGCAGTGACTTGAATGCAGGCTCGTCTTGCATCTCCCAAGAAGAAAGGATGTCTGAATCCCCTGTGGAGACCACAGAGAAAGACCTAGTTCACCACCTCATCGCGACCGGAGGCCTCACATCCTTTGAAAACTCCAGAGGTACGCGGAGATCAGTGCCTCCAAAGGAGACGATGCCTGACTCCTCGTGAAACTTGATAGGAGTCCCAGGATTCTTGTGGCACGTGGAAAGGGACCCTTGGTCTCCCGCCTCAGCTGGAGAGGCGTCCCAATTGCCCTGCCAAGCCTCGAGGAGAATCCCGAGTTGTCCCTCGCAACTAGGCAGGAGTCATGACGTGGCTGAACAAACACGTGGGTGGAAGGGCCATCCCCGTCGTAACTCGAGAATATACCCCAGGTTCCCGCCGCAACTCGAGAAAAACCATGAGACTTACCCCTCACCGCGAGATGAGGCCCGAATCCCCTGCACTGCGTGCAGAGCAATTCCGTGTTGCACATCACACATGAAAGGAGCCTTGATTTCCTTGATGGCACTCCAGAGAAACCCCAAGAAAAATGTTTCAAGGATAGAGGGATCCTGAGGTCACTGTAGCAACACGAAAGAGCTCCGTGGGCCAAAAATCAACTCGAAAAGAGAGGTTAGTCCCTGGATTCGTCTCCAGAGGAATACCACCTTACCACAAGCACCTCAAGAGGAGGCTTCTCTCAACTCTAGGTATGTGAGAGGGATCCTGAGTTTGCGGCCTCAAGTGGAATGGACACCGCGATGCCCTGACTCAAAATAAGGACGGATATCCCTGCAGTGACCTGAATGCAGGCTCGTCTTGCATCTCCCAAGAAGAAAGGATGTCTGAATCCCCTGTGGAGACCACAGAGAAACACCTAGTTCCCCACCTCATCGCGACCGCAGGCCTCACATCCTTTGAAAACTCCAGAGGTACGCGGAGATCAGTGCCTCCAAAGGAGACGATGCCTGACTCCTCGTGAAACTTGATAGGAGTCCCAGGATTCTTGTGGCACGTGGAAAGGGACCCTTGGTCTCCAGCCTCAGCTGGAGAGGCGTTCCAATTGCCCTGCCAAGCCTCGAGGAGAATCCCGAGTTGTCCCTCGCAACTAGGCAGGAGTCCTGACGTGGCTGAACAAACACGTGGGTGGAAGGGCCATCCCCGTCGTAACTCGAGAATATACCCCAGGTTACCACCGCAACTCGAGAAAAACTATGAGACTTCCCCCTCGATGCGAGATGAGGCCCGATTCCCCTGTACTGCGTGCAGAGCAATTCCGTGTTGCACATCACACATGAAAGGAGCCTTGATTTCCTTGATGGCACTCCAGAGAAACCCCAAGAACACTGTTTCAAGGCTAGAGGGATCCTGAGGTCACTGTAGCAACACGAAAGAGCTCCGTAGACCAAGAATCAACACGAGATGAGAGGTTAGTCCCTGGCTTTGACTCCTGAGGAATACCACCTTACCACAAGCACCTCAAGAGGAGGCTTCTCTCAGCTCTAGGTATGTGAGAGGGATCCTGAGTTTGCGGCCTCAAGTGGAATGGACACCGCGATGCCCTGACTCGAAATAAGGCCGAATATCCCTGCAGTGACTTGAATGCAGGCTTGTCTTGCATCTCCCAAGAAGAAAGGATGTCTGAATCCCCTGTGGAGACCATAGAGAAACACCTAGTTCCCCACCTCATGGCGACCGGAGGCCTCACATCCTTTGAAAACTCCAGAGGTACGCGGAGATCAGTGCCTCCAAAGGAGACGATGCCTGAATCCTCGTGAAACTTGATAGGAATCCCAGGATTCTTGTGGCACGTGGAAAGGGACCCTTGGTCTCCCGCCTCAGCTGGAGAGGCGTTCCAATTGCCCTGCCAAGCCTCGAGGAGAATCCCGAGTTGTCCCTCGCAACTAGGCAGGAGTCCTGACGTGGCTGAACAAACACGTGGGTGGAAGGGCCATCCCCGTCGTAACTCGAGAATATACCCCAGGTTCCCGCCGCAACTCGAGAAAAACCATGAGACTTCCCCCTCGATGCGAGATGAGGCCCGATTCCCCTGTACTGCGTGCAGAGCAATTCCGTCTTGCACATCACACATGAAAGGAGCCTTGATTTCCTTGATGGCACTCCAGAGAAACCCCAAGAACACTGTTTCAAGGATAGAGGGATCCTGAGGTCACTGTAGCAACACGAAAGAACTCTGTGGACCAAAAATCAACTCGAAAAGAGAGGTTAGTCCCTGGATTCGTCTCCAGAGGAATACCACCTTACCACAAGCACCTCAAGAGGAGGCTTCTCTCAGCTCTAGGTATGTGAGAGGGACCCTGAGTTTGCGGCCTCAAGTGGAATGGACACTGCGATGCCCTGACTCGAAATAAGGCCGGATATCCCTGCAGTGACTTCAATGCAGGCTCGTCTTGCATCTCCCAGGAAGAAAGGATGTCTGAATCCCCTGTGGAAAGCACAGAGAAAGACTTAGTTCCCCACCTCATCGCGACCGATAGCCTCACATCCTTTGAAAACTCCAGAGGTACGCGGAGATCAGTGCCTCCAAAGGAGATGATGCCTGACTCCTCGTGAAACTTGATAGGAGTCCCAGGATTCCTGTGGCACTTGGAAAGGGACACTTGGTCTCCCGCCTCAGCTGGAGAGGCGTCCCAATTGCCCTGCCAAGCCTCGAGGAGAATCCAGAGTTGTCCCTCGCAACTAGGCAGGAGTCCTGACGTCGCTGAAGAAACACGTGGGTGGAAGGGCCATCCCCGTCGTAACTCGAGAATATACCCCAGGTTCCCGCCGCAACTCGAGAAAAACCATGAGACTTCCCCCTCGCCGCGAGATGAGGCCCGATTCCCCTGCACTGCGTGCAGAGCAATTCCGTGTTGCACATCACACATGAAAGGAGCCTTGATTTCCTTGATGGCACTCCAGAGAAACCCCAAGAACACTGTTTCAAGGCTAGAGGGATCCTGAGGTCACTGTAGCAACACGAAAGAGCTCCGTGGGCCAAAAATCAACTCGAGATGAGAGGTTAGTCCCTGGCTTCGACTCCAGAGGAATACCACCTTACCACAAGCACCTCAAGAGGAGGCTTCTCTCAGCTCTAAGTATGTGAGAGGGACCCTGAGTTTGCGGCCTCAAGTGGAATGGACACCGCGATGCCCTGACGCGAAATAAGGCCGGATATCCCTGCAGTGACTTGAATGCAGGCTCGTCTTGCATCTCCGAAGATGAAAGGATGTCTGAATCCCCTGTGGAGACCACAGAGAAAGACCTAGTTCCCCACCTCATGGCGACCGGAGGCCTCACATCCTTTGAAAACTCCAGAGGTACGCGGAGATCAGTGCCTCCAAAGGAGACGATGCCTGACTCCTCGTGAAACTTGATAGGAGTCCCAGGATTCCTGTGGCACTTGGAAAGGGACACTTGGTCTCCCGCCTCAGCTGGAGAGGCGTCCCAATTGCCTTGCCAAGCCTCGAGGAGAATCCCGAGTTGTGTCTCGCAACTAGGCAGGAGTCCTGACGTGGCTGAACAAACACGTGTGTGGAAGGGCCATCCCCGTCGTAACTCGAGAATATACCCCAGGTTCCCGCCGCAACTCGAGAAAAACCATGAGACTTCCCCCTCGCCGCGAGATGAGGCCCGATTCCCCTGTACTGCGTGCAGAGCAATTCCGTGTTGCACATCACACATGAAAGGAGCCTTGATTTCCTTCATGGCACTCCAGAGAAACCCCAAGAACACTGTTTCAGGGCTAGAGGGATCCTGAGGTCACTGTAGCAACACGAAAGAGCTCCGTGGACCAAGAATCAACACGAGATGAGAGGTTAGTCCCTGGCTTTGACTCCTGAGGAATACCACCTTACCACAAGCACCTCAAGAGGAGGCTTCTCTCAGCTCTAGGTATGTGAGAGGGATCCTGAGTTTGCGGCCTCAAGTGGAATGGACACCGCGATGCCCTGACTCGAAATAAGGCCGAATATCCCTGCAGTGCCTTGAATGCAGGCTCGTCTTGCATCTCACAAGAAGAAAGGATGTCTGAATCCCCTCTGGAGACCACAGAGAAACACCTAGTTCCCCACCTCATCGCGACCGGAGGCCTCACATCCTTTGAAAACTCCAGAGGTACGCGGAGATCAGTGCCTCCAAAGGAGACGATGCCTGACTCCTCGTGAAACTTGATAGGAGTCCCAGGATTCTTGTGGCACGTGGAAAGGGACACTTGGTCTCCCGCCTCAGCTGGAGAGGCGTTCCAATTGCCCTGCCAAGCCTCGAGGAGAATCCCGAGTTCTCCCTCGCAACTAGGCAGGAGTCCTGACGTGGCTGAACAAACACGTGGGTGGAAGGGCCATCCCCGTCGTAACTCGAAAATATACCCCAGGTTCCCGCCGCAACTCGAGAAAAACCATGAGACTTCCCCCTCGATGCGAGATGAGGCCCGATTCCCCTGTACTGCGTGCAGAGCAATTCCGTCTTGCACATCACACATGAAAGGAGCCTTGATTTCCTTGATGGCACTCCAGAGAAACCCCAAGAACACTGTTTCAAGGCTAGAGGGATCCTGAGGTCACTGTAGCAACACGAAAGAACTCTGTGGACCAAAAATCAACTCGAAAAGAGAGGTTAGTCCCTGGATTCGTCTCCAGAGGAATACCACCTTACCACAAGCACCTCAAGAGGAGGCTTCTCTCAGCTCTAGGTATGTGAGAGGGACCCTGAGTTTGCGGCCTCAAGTGGAATGGACACCGCGATGCCCTGACTCGAAATAAGGCCGGATATCCCTGCAGTGACTTCAATGCAGGCTCGTCTTGCATCTCCCAGGACGAAAGGATGTCTGAATCCCCTGTGGAAAGCACAGAGAAAGACTTAGTTCCCCACCTCATCGCGACCGATAGCCTCACATCCTTTGAAAACTCCAGAGGTACGCGGAGATCAGTGCCTCCAAAGGAGACGATGCCTGACTCCTCGTGAAACTTGATAGGAGTCCCAGGATTCCTGTGGCACTTGGAAAGGGACACTTGGTCTCCCGCCTCAGCTGGAGAGGCGTCCCAATTGCCCTGCCAAGCCTCGAGGAGAATCCAGAGTTGTCCCTCGCAACTAGGCAGGAGTCCTGACGTGGCTGAACAAACACGTGTGTGGAAGGGCCATCCCCGTCGTAACTCGAGAATATACCCCAGGTTCCCGCCGCAACTCGAGAAAAACCATGAGACTTCCCCCTCGCCGCGAGATGAGGCCCGATTCCCCTGCACTGCGTGCAGAGCAATTCCGTGTTGCACATCACACATGATAGGAGCCTTGATTTCCTTGATGGCACTCCAGAGAAACCCCAAGAACACTGTTTCAAGGCTAGAGGGATCCTGAGGTCACTGTAGCAACACAAAAGAGCTCCGTGGACCAAGAATCAACATGAGATGAGAGGTTAGTCCCTGGCTTCGACTCCTGAGGAATACCACCTTACCACAAGCACCTCAAGAGGAGGCTTCTCTCAGCTCTAGGTATGTGAGAGGGATCCTGAGTTTGCGGCCTCAAGTGGAATGGACACCGCGATGCCCTGACTCGAAATAAGGCCGGATATCCCTGCAGTGACTTCAATGCAGGCTCGTCTTGCATCTCCCAAGAAGAAAGGATGTCTGAATCCCCTGTGGAGACCACAAAGAAAGACCTAGTTCCCCACCTCATCGCGACCGCAGGCCTCACATCCTTTGAAAACTCCAGAGGTACGCGGAGATCAGTGCCTCCAAAGGAGACGATGCCTGACTCCTCGTGAAAATTGATAGGAGTCCCAGGATTCTTGTGGCACGTGGAAAGGGACCCTTGGTCTCCCGCCTCAGCTGGAGAGGCGTTCCAATTGCCCTGCCAAGCCTCGAGGAGAATCCCGAGTTGTCCCTCGCAACTAGGCAGGAGTCCTGACGTGGCTGAACAAACACGTGGGTGGAAGGGCCACCCCATCTTAACTCGAGAATATACCCCAGGTTCCCGCCGCAACTCGAGAAAAACCATGAGACTTCCACCTCGATGCGAGATGAGGCCCGATTCCCCTGTACTGCGTGCAGAGCAATTCCGTGTTGCACATCACACATGAAAGGAGCCTTGATTT
This sequence comes from Cervus elaphus, assembly GCF_910594005.1. Taxonomy (NCBI): domain Eukaryota; kingdom Metazoa; phylum Chordata; class Mammalia; order Artiodactyla; family Cervidae; genus Cervus; species Cervus elaphus. The sequence continues at coordinate 4,919,836 of NC_057834.1, read as the reverse complement.
CCTTGATGGCACTCCAGAGAAACCCCAAGAACACTGTTTCAAGGCTAGAGGGATCCTGAGGTCACTGTAGCAACACGAAAGAACTCTGTGGACCAAAAATCAACTCGAAAAGAGAGGTTAGTCCCTGGATTCGTCTCCAGAGGAATACCACCTTACCACAAACACCTCAAGAGGAGGCTTCTCTCAGCTCTAGGTATGTGAGAGGGACCCTGAGTTTGCGGCCTCAAGTGGAATGGACACCGCGATGCCCTGACGCGAAATAAGGCTGGATATCCCTGCAGTGACTTGAATGCAGGCTCGTCTTGCATCTCCCAAGATGAAAGGATGTCTGAATCCCCTGTGGAGACCACAGAGAAAGACCTAGTTCCCCACCTCATCGCGACCGGAGGCCTCACATCCTTTGAAAACTCCAGAGGTACGCGGAGATCAGTGCCTCCAAAGGAGACGATGCCTGACTCCTAGTGAAACTTGATAGGAGACCCAGGATTCTTGTGGCACGTGGAAAGGGACCCTTGGTCTCCCGCCTCACCTGGAGAGGCGTTCCAATTGCCCTGCCAAGCCTCGAGGAGAATCCCGAGTTGTCCCTCCCAACTAGGCAGGAGTCCTGACGTGGCTGAACAAACACGTGGGTAGAAGGGCCATCCCCGTCGTAACTCGAGAATATACCCCAGGTTCCCGCCGCAACTCGAGAAAAACCATGAGACTTCCCCCTCGATGCGAGATGAGGCCCGATTCCCCTGCACTGCGTGCAGAGCAATTCTGTGTTGCACATCACACATGAAAGGAGCCTTGATTTCCTTCATGGCACTCCAGAGAAACCCCAAGAACACTGTTTCAAGGCTAGAGGGATCCTGAGGTCACTGTAGCAACACGAAAGAGCTCCGTGGACCAAAAATCAACTCGAGATGAGAGGTTAGTCCCTGGCTTCGACTCCAGAGGAATACCACCTTACCACAAGCACCTCAAGAGGAGGCTTCTCTCAGCTCTAGGTATGTGAGAGGGACCCTGAGTTTGCGGCCTCAAGTGGAATGGACACCGTGATGCCCTGACTCGAAATAAGGCCGGATATCCCTGCAGTGACTGGAATGCAGGCTCGTCTTGCATCTCCCAAGACGAAAGGGTGTCTGAATCCCCTGTGGAGACCACAGAGAAAGACCTAGTTCCCCACCTCATCGCGACAGGAGGCCTCACATCCTTTGAAAACTCCAGAGGTATGCGGAGATCAGTGCCTCCAAAGGAGACGATGCCTGACTCCTCCTGAAACTTGATAGGAGACCCAGGATTCCTGTGGCACGTGGAAAGGGACCCTTGGTCTCCCGTCTCAGCTGGAGAGGCGTCCCAATTGCCCTGCAAAGCCTCGAGGAGAATCCCGAGTTGTGTCTCGCAACTAGGCAGGAGTCCTGACATGGCTGAACACACACGTGTGTGGAAGGGCCATCCCCGTCGGAACTCGAGAATATACCCCAGGTTCCCGCCGCAACTCGAGAAAAACCATGAGACTTCCCCCTCGCCGCGAGATGAGGCCCGATTCCCCTGCACTGCGTGCAGAGCAATTCCGTCTTGCACATCACACATAAAAGGAGCCTTGATTTCCTTCATGGCACTCCAGAGAAACCCCAAGAACACTGTTTCAAGGCTAGAGGGATCCTGAGGTCACTGTAGCAACACGAAAGAGCTCCGTGGACCAAGAATCAACAAGAGATGAGAGGTTAGTCCCTGCCTTCGACTCCTGAGGAATACCACCTTACCACAAGCACCTCAAGTGGAGGCTTCTCTCAGCTCTAGGTATGTGAGAGGGATCCTGAGTTTGCGGCCTCAAGTGGAATGGACACCGCGATGCCCTGACTCGAAATAAGGCCGGATATTCCTGCAGTGACTTGAATGCAGGCTCGTCTTGCATCTCCCAAGAAGAAAGGATGTCTGAATCCCCTGTGGAGACCACAGAGAAACACCTAGTTCCCCACCTCATCGCGACAGATAGCCTCACATCCTTTGAAAATTCCAGAGGTATGCGGAGATCAGTGCCTCCAAAGGAGACGATGCCTGACTCCTCGTGAAACTTGATAGGAGTCCCAGGATTCCTGTGGCACTTGGAAAGGGACACTTGGTCTCCCGCCTCAGCTGGAGAGGCGTCCCAATTGCCCTGCCAAGCCTCGAGGAGAATCCAGAGTTGTCCCTCGCAACTAGGCAGGAGTCCTGACGTCGCTGAAGAAACACGTGGGTGGAAGGGCCATCCCCGTCGTAACTCGAGAATATACCCCAGGTTCCCGCCGCAACTCGAGAAAAACCATGAGACTTCCCCCTCGCCGCGTGATGAGGCCCGATTCCCCTGCAATGCGTGCAGAGCAATTCCGTGTTGCACATCACACATGAAAGGAGCCTTGATTTCCTTGATGGCACTCCAGAGAAACCCCAAGAACACTGTTTCAAGGCTAGAGGGATCCTGAGGTCACTGTAGCAACACGAAAGAGCTCCGTGGACCAAAAATCAACTCGAGATGAGAGGTTAGTCCCTGGCTTCGACTCCAGAGGAATACCACCTTACCACAAGCACCTCAAGAGGAGGCTTCGCTCAGCTCTAGGTATGTGAGAGGGACCCTGAGTTTGCGGCCTCAAGTGGAATGGACACCGCGATGCCCTGACTCGAAATAAGGCCGGATATCCCTGCAGTGACTGGAATGCAGGCTCGTCTTGCATCTCCCAAGAAGAAAGGGTGTCTGAATCCCCTGTGGAGACCACAGAGATAGACCTAGTTCCCCACCTCACCGCGACAGGAGGCCTCAAATCCTTTGAAAACTCCAGAGGTATGCGGAGATCAGTGCCTCCAAAGGAGACGATGCCTGACTCCTCCTGAAACTTGATAGGAGACCCAGGATTCCTGTGGCACGTGGAAAGGGACCCTTGGTCTCCCGTCTCAGCTGGAGAGGCGTCCCAATTGCCCTGCAAAGCCTCGAGGAGAATCCCGAGTTGTGTCTCGCAACTAGGCAGGAGTCCTGACATGGCTGAACACACACGTGTGTGGAAGGGCCATCCCCGTCGGAACTCGAGAATATACCCCAGGTTCCCGCCGCAACTCGAGAAAAACCATGAGACTTCCCCCTCGCCGCGAGATGAGGCCCGATTCCCCTGCACTGCGTGCAGAGCAATTCCGTCTTGCACATCACACATAAAAGGAGCCTTGATTTCCTTCATGGCACTCCAGAGAAACCCCAAGAACACTGTTTCAAGGCTAGAGGGATCCTGAGGTCACTGTAGCAACACGAAAGAGCTCCGTGGACCAAGAATCAACAAGAGATGAGAGGTTAGTCCCTGCCTTCGACTCCTGAGGAATACCACCTTACCACAAGCACCTCAAGTGGAGGCTTCTCTCAGCTCTAGGTATGTGAGAGGGATCCTGAGTTTGCGGCCTCAAGTGGAATGGACACCGCGATGCCCTGACTCGAAATAAGGCCGGATATTCCTGCAGTGACTTGAATGCAGGCTCGTCTTGCATCTCCCAAGAAGAAAGGATGTCTGAATCCCCTGTGGAGACCACAGAGAAACACCTAGTTCCCCACCTCATCGCGACAGATAGCCTCACATCCTTTGAAAATTCCAGAGGTATGCGGAGATCAGTGCCTCCAAAGGAGACGATGCCTGACTCCTCGTGAAACTTGATAGGAGTCCCAGGATTCCTGTGGCACTTGGAAAGGGACACTTGGTCTCCCGCCTCAGCTGGAGAGGCGTCCCAATTGCCCTGCCAAGCCTCGAGGAGAATCCAGAGTTGTCCCTCGCAACTAGGCAGGAGTCCTGACGTCGCTGAAGAAACACGTGGGTGGAAGGGCCATCCCCGTCGTAACTCGAGAATATACCCCAGGTTCCCGCCGCAACTCGAGAAAAACCATGAGACTTCCCCCTCGCCGCGTGATGAGGCCCGATTCCCCTGCAATGCGTGCAGAGCAATTCCGTGTTGCACATCACACATGAAAGGAGCCTTGATTTCCTTGATGGCACTCCAGAGAAACCCCAAGAACACTGTTTCAAGGCTAGAGGGATCCTGAGGTCACTGTAGCAACACGAAAGAGCTCCGTGGACCAAAAATCAACTCGAGATGAGAGGTTAGTCCCTGGCTTCGACTCCAGAGGAATACCACCTTACCACAAGCACCTCAAGAGGAGGCTTCGCTCAGCTCTAGGTATGTGAGAGGGACCCTGAGTTTGCGGCCTCAAGTGGAATGGACACCGCGATGCCCTGACTCGAAATAAGGCCGGATATCCCTGCAGTGACTGGAATGCAGGCTCGTCTTGCATCTCCCAAGAAGAAAGGGTGTCTGAATCCCCTGTGGAGACCACAGAGATAGACCTAGTTCCCCACCTCACCGCGACAGGAGGCCTCAAATCCTTTGAAAACTCCAGAGGTATGCGGAGATCAGTGCCTCCAAAGGAGACGATGCCTGACTCCTCGTGAAACTTGATAGGAGACCCAGGATTCCTGTGGCACGTGGAAAGGGACCCTTGGTCTCCCGTCTCAGCTGGAGAGGCGTCCCAATTGCCCTGCAAAGCCTCGAGGAGAATCCAGAGTTGTCCCTCGCAACTAGGCAGGAGTCCTGACATGGCTGAACACACACGTGTGTGGAAGGGCCATCCCCGTCGTAACTCGAGAATATAACCCAGGTTCCCGCCGCAACTCGAGAAAAACCATGAGACTTCCCCCTCGCCGCGAGATGAGGCCCGATTCCCCTGCACTGCGTGCAGAGCAATTCCGTGTTGCACATCACACATGAAAGGAGCCTTGATTTCCTTCATGGCACTCCAGAGAAACCCCAAGAACACTGTTTCAAGGCTAGAGGGATCCTGAGGTCACTGTAGCAACACGAAAGAGCTCCGTGGACCAAGAATCAACACGAGATGAGAGGTTAGTCCCTGGCTTCGACTCCTGAGGAATACCACCTTACCACAAGCACCTCAAGAGGAGGCTTCTCTCAGCTCTAGGTATGTGAGAGGGATCCTGAGTTTGCGGCCTCAAGTGGAATGGACACCGCGATGCCCTGACTCGAAATAAGGCCGGATATCCCTGCAGTGACTTGAATGCAGGCTCGTCTTGCATCTCCCAAGAAGAAAGGATGTCTGAATCCCCTGTGGAGACCACAGAGAATCACCTAGTTCCCCACCTCATCGCGACCGGAGGCCTCACATCCTTTGAAAACTCCAGAGGTACGCGGAGATCAGTGCCTCCAAAGGAGACGATGCCTGACTCCTCGTGAAACTTGATAGGAGTCCCAGGATTCTTGTGGCACGTGGAAAGGGACCCTTGGTCTCCCGCCTCAGCTGGAGAGGCGTTCCAATTGCCCTGCCAAGCCTCGAGGAGAATCCCGAGTTGTCCCTCGCAACTAGGCAGGAGTCCTGACGTCGCTGAAGAAACACGTGTGTGGAAGGGCCATCCCCGTCGTATCTCGAGAATATACCCCAGGTTCCCGCCGCAACTCGAGAAAAACCATGAGACTTCCCCCTCGCCGCGAGATGAGGCCCGATTCCCCTGCACTGCGTGCAGAGCAATTCCGTGTTGCACATCACACATGAAAGGAGCCTTGATTTCCTTGATGGCACTCCAGAGAAACCCCAAGAACACTGTTTCAAGGCTAGAGGGATCCTGAGGTCACTGTAGCAACACGAAAGAGCTCCGTGGACCAAAAATCAACTCGAGATGAGAGGTTAGTCCCTGGCTTCGACTCCAGAGGAATACCACCTTACCACAAGCACCTCAAGAGGAGGCTTCTCTCAGCTCTAGGTATGTGAGAGGGACCCTGAGTTTGCGGCCTCAAGTGGAATGGACACCGTGATGCCCTGACTCGAAATAAGGCCGGATATCCCTGCAGTGACTGGAATGCAGGCTCGTCTTGCATCTCCCAAGACGAAAGGGTGTCTGAATCCCCTGTGGAGACCACAGAGAAAGACCTAGTTCCCCACCTCATCGCGACCGGAGGCCTCACATCCTTTGAAAACTCCAGAGGTACGCGGAGATCAGTGCCTCCAAAGGAGACGATGCCTGACTCCTCGTGAAACTTGATAGGAGTCCCAGGATTCCTGTGGCACGTGGAAAGGGACCCTTGGTCTCCCGCCTCATCTGGAGAGGCGTCCCAATTGCCTTGCCAAGCCTCGAGGAGAATCCCGAGTTGAGTCTCGCAACTAGGCAAGAGTCCTGTCGTGGCTGAACAAACACGTGTGTGGAAGGGCCTTCCCCGTCGTAACTCGAGAATATACCCCAGGTTCCCGCCGCAACTCGAGAAAAACCATGAGACTTCCCCCTCGCCGCGAGATGAGGCCCGATTCCCCTGCACTGCGTGCAGAGCAATTCTGTGTTGCACATCACACATGAAAGGAGCCTTGATTTCCTTGATGGCACTCCAGAGAAACCCCAAGAACACTGTTTCAAGGATAGAGGGATCCTGAGGTCACTGTAGCAACACGAAAGAGCTCCGTGGACCAAAAATCAACTCGAGATGAGAGGTTAGTCCCTGGCTTCGACTCCAGAGGAATACCACCTTACCACAAGCACCTCAAGAGGAGGCTTCTCTCAGCTCTAGGTATGTGAGAGGGACCCTGAGTTTGCGGCCTCAAGTGGAATGGACACCGCGATGCCCTGACTCGAAATAAGGCCGGATATCCCTGCAGTGACTTCAATGCAGGCTCGTCTTGCATCTCCCAAGACGAAAGGGTGTCTGAATCCCCTGTGGAGACCACAGAGAAAGACCTAGTTCCCCACCTCATCGCGACCGCAGGCCTCACATCATTTGAAAACTCCAGAGGTATGCGGAGATCAGTGCCTCCAAAGGAGACGATGCCTGACTCCTCGTGAAACTTGATAGGAGTCCCAGGATTCTTGTGGCACGTGGAAAGGGATCCTTGGTCTCCCGCCTCAGCTGGAGAGGCGTTCCAATTGCCCTGCCAAGCCTCGAGGAGAATCCCGAGTTGTCCCTCGCAACTAGGCAGGAGTCCTGACGTGGCTGAACAAACACGTGGGTGCAAGGGCCATCCCCGTCGTAACTCGAGAATATACCCCAGGTTCCCGCCGCAACTCGAGAAAAACCATGAGACTTCCCCCTCGATGCGAGATGAGGCCCGATTCCCCTGTACTGCGTGCAGAGCAATTCCGTCTTGCACATCACACATGAAAGGAGCCTTGATTTCCTTGATGGCACTCCAGAGAAACCCCAAGAACACTGTTTCAAGGCTAGAGGGATCCTGAGGTCACTGTAGCAACACGAAGGAACTCTGTGGACCAAAAATCAACTCCAAAAGAGAGGTTAGTCCCTGGATTCGTCTCCAGAGGAATACCACCTTACCACAAGCACCTCAAGAGGAGGCTTCTCTCAGCTCTAGATATGTGAGAGGGACCCTGAGTTTGCGGCCTCAAGTGGAATGGACACCGCGATGCCCTGACTCGAAATAAGGCCGGATATCCCTGCAGTGACTTCAATGCAGGCTCGTCTTGCATCTCCCAGGACGAAAGGATGTCTGAATCCCCTGTGGAAAGCACAGAGAAAGACTTAGTTCCCCACCTCATCGCGACCGATAGCCTCACATCCTTTGAAAACTCCAGAGGTATGCGGAGATCAGTGCCTCCAAAGGAGACGATGCCTGACTCCTCGTGAAACTTGATAGGAGTCCCAGGATTCCTGTGGCACTTGGAAAGGGACACTTGGTCTCCCGCCTCAGCTGGAGAGGCGTCCCAATTGCCCTGCCAAGCCTCGAGGAGAATCCAGAGTTGTCCCTCGCAACTAGGCAGGAGTCCTGACGTCGCTGAAGAAACACGTGGGTGGAAGGGCCATCCCCGTCGTAACTCGAGAATATACCCCAGGTTCCCGCCGCAACTCGAGAAAAACCATGAGACTTCCCCCTCGCCGCGAGATGAGGCCCGATTCCCCTGCACTGCGTGCAGAGCAATTCCGTGTTGCACATCACACATGAAAGGAGCCTTGATTTCCTTGATGGCACTCCAGAGAAACCCCAAGAACACTGTTTCAAGGCTAGAGGGATCCTGAGGTCACTGTAGCAACACGAAAGAGCTCCGTGGGCCAAAAATCAACTCGAGATGAGAGGTTAGTCCCTGGCTTCGACTCCAGAGGAATACCACCTTACCACAAGCACCTCAAGAGGAGGCTTCTCTCAGCTCTAGGTATGTGAGAGGGACCCTGAGTTTGCGGCCTCAAGTGGAATGGACACCGCGATGGCCTGACGCGAAATAAGGCTGGATATCCCTGCAGTGACTTGAATGCAGGCTCGTCTTGCATCTCCCAAGATGAAAGGATGTCTGAATCCCCTGTGGAGACCACAGAGAAAGACCTAGTTCCCCACCTCATCGCGACCGGAGGCCTCACATCCTTTGAAAACTCCAGAGGTACGCGGAGATCAGTGCCTCCAAAGGAGACGATGCCTGACTCCTCGTGAAACTTGATAGGAGTCCCAGGATTCCTGTGGCACGTGGAAAGGGACCCTTGGTCTCCCGCCTCAGCTGGAGAGGCGTCCCAATTGCCCTGCCAAGCCTCGAGGAGAATCCCGAGTTGTGTCTCGCAACTAGGCAAGAGTCCTGACGTGGCTGAACAAACACGTGGGTGGAAGGGCCATCCCCGTCGTAACTCGAGAATATACCCCAGGTTCCCGCCGCAACTCGAGAAAAACCATGAGACTTCCCCCTCGCCGCGAGATGAGGCCCGATTCCCCTGTACTGCGTGCAGAGCAATTCCGTCTTGCACATCACACATGAAAGGAGCCTTGATTTCCTTGATGGCACTCCAGAGAAACCCCAAGAACACTGTTTCAAGGATAGAGGGATCCTGAGGTCACTGTAGCAACACGAAAGAACTCTGTGGACCAAAAATCAACTCGAAAAGAGAGGTTAGTCCCTGGATTCGTCTCCAGAGGAATACCACCTTACCACAAGCACCTCAAGAGGAGGCTTCTCTCAGCTCTAGGTATGTGAGAGGGACCCTGAGTTTGCGGCCTCAAGTGGAATGGACACCGCGAAGCCCTGACTCGAAATAAGGCCGGATATCCCTTCAGTGACTTCAATGCAGGCTCGTCTTGCATCTCCCAGGACGAAAGGATGTCTGAATCCCCTGTGGAAAGCACAGAGAAAGACTTAGTTCCCCACCTCATCGCGACCGATAGCCTCACATCCTTTGAAAACTCCAGAGGTACACGGAGATCAGTGCCTCCAAAGGAGACGATGCCTGACTCCTCGTGAAACTTGATAGGAGTCCCAGGATTCCTGTGGCACTTGGAAAGGGACACTTGGTCTCCCGCCTCAGCTGGAGAGGCGTCCCAATTGCCCTGCCAAGCCTCGAGGAGAATCCAGAGTTGTCCCTCGCAACTAGGCAGGAGTCCTGACGTCGCTGAAGAAACACGTGGGTGGAAGGGCCATCCCCGTCGTAACTCGAGAATATACCCCAGGTTCCCGCCGCAACTCGAGAAAAACCATGAGACTTCCCCCTCGCCGCGAGACGGGGCCCGATTCCCCTGCACTGCGTGCAGAGCAATTCCGTGTTGCACATCACACATGAAAGGAGCCTTGATTTCCTTGATGGCACTCCAGAGAAACCCCAAGAACACTGTTTCAAGGCTAGAGGGATCCTGAGGTCACTGTAGCAACACGAAAGAGCTCCGTGGGCCAAAAATCAACTCGAGATGAGAGGTTAGTCCCTGGCTTCGACTCCAGAGGAATACCACCTTACCACAAGCACCTCAAGAGGAGGCTTCTCTCAGCTCTAGGTATGTGAGAGGGATCCTGAGTTTGCGGCCTCAAGTGGAATGGACACCGCGATGCCCTGACTCGAAATAAGGCCGGATATCCCTGCAGTGACTGGAATGCAGGCTCGTCTTGCATCTCCCAAGAAGAAAGGATGTCTGAATCCCCTGTGGAGACCACAGAGAAACACCTAGTTCCCCACCTCATCGCGACCGGAGGCCTCACATCCTTTGAAAACTCCAGAGGTACGCGGAGATCAGTGCCTCCAAAGGAGACGATGCCTGACTCCTCGTGAAACTTGATAGGAGTCCCAGGATTCCTGTGGCACGTGGAAAGGGACCCTTGGTCTCCCGCCTCAGCTGGAGAGGCGTCCCAATTGCCTTGCCAAGCCTCGAGGAGAATCCCGAGTTGAGTCTCGCAACTAGGCAAGAGTCCTGACGTGGCTGAACAAACACGTGTGTGGAAGGGCCTTCCCCGTCGTAACTCGAGAATATACCCCAGGTTCCCGCCGCAACTCGAGAAAAACCATGAGACTTCCCCCTCGCCGCGAGATGAGGCCCGATTCCCCTGCAGTGCGTGCAGAGCAATTCTGTGTTGCACATCACACATGAAAGGAGCCTTGATTTCCTTGATGGCACTCCAGAGAAACCCCAAGAACACTGTTTCAAGGCTAGAGGGATCCTGAGGTCACTGTAGCAACACGAAAGAGCTCCGTGGACCAAAAATCAACTCGAGATGAGAGGTTAGTCCCTGGCTTCGACTCCAGAGGAATACCACCTTACCACAAGCACCTCAAGAGGAGGCTTCTCTCAGCTCTAGGTATGTGAGAGGGACCCTGAGTTTGCGGCCTCAAGTGGAATGGACACCGCGATGCCCTGACTCGAAATAAGGCCGGATATCCCTGCAGTGACTGGAATGCAGGCTCGTCTTGCATCTCCCAAGACGAAAGGGTGTCTGAATCCCCTGTGGAGACCACAGAGAAAGACCTAGTTCCCCACCTCATCGCGACAGGAGGCCTCAAATCCTTTGAAAACTCCAGAGGTATGCGGAGATCAGTGCCTCCAAAGGAGACGATGCCTGACTCCTCGTGAAACTTGATAGGAGTCCCAGGATTCTTGTGGCACGTGGAAAGGGATCCTTGGTCTCCCGCCTCAGCTGGAGAGGCGTTCCAATTGCCCTGCCAAGCCTCGAGGAGAATCCCGAGTTGTGTATCGCAACTAGGCAGGAGTCCTGACGTGGCTGAACAAACACGTGGGTGGAAGGGCCATCCCCGTCGTAACTCGAGAATATACCCCAGGTTCCCGCCGCAACTCGAGAAAAACCATGAGACTTCCCCCTCGATGCGAGATGAGGCCCGATTCCCCTGTACTGCGTGCAGAGCAATTCCGTCTTGCACATCACACATGAAAGGAGCCTTGATTTCCTTGATGGCACTCCAGAGAAACCCCAAGAACACTGTTTCAAGGCTAGAGGGATCCTGAGGTCACTGTAGCAACACGAAGGAACTCTGTGGACCAAAAATCAACTCGAAAAGAGAGGTTAGTCCCTGGATTCGTCTCCAGAGGAATACCACCTTACCACAAGCACCTCAAGAGGAGGCTTCCCTCAGCTCTAGATATGTGAGAGGGACCCTGAGTTTGCGGCCTCAAGTGGAATGGACACCGCGATGCCCTGACTCGAAATAAGGCCGGATATCCCTGCAGTGACTTCAATGCAGGCTCGTCTTGCATCTCCCAGGACGAAAGGATGTCTGAATCCCCTGTGGAAAGCACAGAGAAAGACTTAGTTCCCCACCTCATCGCGACCGATAGCCTCACATCCTTTGAAAACTCCAGAGGTACGCGGAGATCAGTGCCTCCAAAGGAGACGATGCCTGACTCCTCGTGAAACTTGATAGGAGTCCCAGGATTCCTGTGGCACTTGGAAAGGGACACTTGGTCTCCCGCCTCAGCTGGAGAGGCGTCCCAATTGCCCTGCCAAGCCTCGAGGAGAATCCAGAGTTGTCCCTCGCAACTAGGCAGGAGTCCTGACGTCGCTGAAGAAACACGTGGGTGGAAGGGCCATCCCCGTCGTAACTCGAGAATATACCCCAGGTTCCCGCCGCAACTCGAGAAAAACCATGAGACTTCCCCCTCGCCGCGAGATGAGACCCGATTCCCCTGCACTGCGTGCAGAGCAATTCCGTGTTGCACATCACACATGAAAGGAGCCTTGATTTCCTTGATGGCACTCCAGAGAAACCCCAAGAACACTGTTTCAAGGCTAGAGGGATCCTGAGGTCACTGTAGCAACACGAAAGAGCTCCGTGGGCCAAAAATCAACTCGAGATGAGAGGTTAGTCCCTGGCTTCGACTCCAGAGGAATACCACCTTACCACAAGCACCTCAAGAGGAGGCTTCTCTCAGCTCTAGGTATGTGAGAGGGACCCTGAGTTTGCGGCCTCAAATGGAATGGACACCGCGATGCCCTGACGTGAAATAAGGCTGGATATCCCTGCAGTGACTTGAATGCAGGCTCGTCTTGCATCTCCCAAGATGAAAGGATGTCTGAATCCCCTGTGGAGACCACAAAGAAAGACCTAGTTCCCCATCTCATCGCGACCGGAGGCCTCAAATCCTTTGAAAACTCCAGAGGTACGCGGAGATCAGTGCCTCCAAAGGAGACCATGCCTGACTCCTCGTGAAACTTGATAGGAGTCCCAGGATTCTTGTGGCACGTGGAAAGGGACCCTTGGTCACCCGCCTCAGCTGGAGAGGCGTCCCAATTGCCTTGCCAAGCCTCGAGGAGAATCCGGAGTTGTCCCTCACAACTAGGCAGGAGTCCTGACCTGGCTGAACAAACACGTGGGTGGAAGGGCCATCCCCGTCGTAACTCGAGAATATACCCCAGGTTCCCGCCGCAACTCGAGAAAAACCATGAGACTTCCCCCTCGATGCGAGATGAGGCCCGATTCCCCTGTACTGCGTGCAGAGCAATTCCGTGTTGCACATCACACATGAAAGGAGCCTTGATTTCCTTGATGGCACTCCAGAGAAACCCCAAGAACACTGTTTCAAGGCTAGAGGGATCCTGAGGTCACTGTAGCAACACGAAAGAACTATGTGGACCAAAAATCAACTCGAAAAGAGAGGTTAGTCCCTGGATTCGTCTCCAGAGGATTACCACCTTACCACAAGCACCTCAAGAGGAGGCTTCTCTCAGCTCTAGGTATGTGAGAGGGACCCTGAGTTTGCGGCCTCAAGTGGAATGGACACCGCGATGCCCTGACTCGAAATAAGGCCGGATATCCCTGCAGTGACTGGAATGCAGGCTCGTCTTGCATCTCCCAAGACGAAAGGGTGTCTGAATCCCCTGTGGAGACCACAGAGAAAGACGTAGTTCCCCACCTCATCGCGACAGGAGGCCTCAAATCCTTTGAAAACTCCAGAGGTATGCGGAGATCAGTGCCTCCAAAGGAGACGATGCCTGACTCCTCGTGAAACTTGATAGGAGACCCAGGATTCCTGTGGCACGTGGAAAGGGACCCTTGGTCTTCCGTCTCAGCTGGAGAGGCGTCCCAATTGCCCTGCCAAGCCTCGAGGAGAATCCCGAGTTGTCCCTCGCAACTAGGCAGGAGTTCTGACATGGCTGAACACACACGTGTGTGGAAGGGCCATCCCCGTCGTAACTCGAGAATATACCCCAGGTTCCCGCCGCAACTCGAGAAAAACCATGAGACTTCCCCCTCGCCGCGAGATGAGGCCCGATTCCCCTGCACTGCGTGCAGAGCAATTCCGTCTTGCACATCACACATGAAAGGAGCCTTGATTTCCTTGATGGCACTCCGGAGAAACCCGAAGAACACTGTTTCAACGCTAGAGAGATCCTGAGGTCACTGTAGCAACACGAAAGAACTCTGTGGACCAAAAATCAACTCGAAAAGAGAGGTTAGTCCCTGGCTTCGTCTCCAGAGGAATACCACCTTACCACAAGCACCTCAAGAGGAGGCTTCTCTCAGCTCTAGGTATGTGAGAGGGACCCTGAGTTTGCGGCCTCAAGTGGAATGGACACCGCGATGCCCTGACTCGAAATAAGGCCGGATATCCCTTCAGTGACTTCAATGCAGGCTCGTCTTGCATCTCCCAGGACGAAAGGATGTCTGAATCCCCTGTGGAAAGCACAGAGAAAGACTTAGTTCCCCACCTCATCGCGACCGATAGCCTCACATCCTTTGAAAACTCCAGAGGTACACGGAGATCAGTGCCTCCAAAGGAGACGATGCCTGACTCCTTGTGAAACTTGATAGGAGTCCCAGGATTCCTGTGGCACTTGGAAAGGGACCCTTGGTCTCCCGCCTCAGCTGGAGAGGCGTCCCAATTGCCCTGCCAAGCCTCGAGGAGAATCCAGAGTTGTCCCTCGCAACTAGGCAGGAGTCCTGACGTCGCTGAAGAAACACGTGGGTGGAAGGGCCATCCCCGTCGTAACTCGAGAATATACCCCAGGTTCCCGCCGCAACTCGAGAAAAACCATGAGACTTCCCCTTCGCCGCGAGACGAGGCCCGATTCCCCTGCACTGCGTGCAGAGCAATTCCGTGTTGCACATCACACATGAAAGGAGCCTTGATTTCCTTGATGGCACTCCAGAGAAACCCCAAGAACACTGTTTCAAGGCTAGAGGGATCCTGAGGTCACTGTAGCAACACGAAGGAACTCTGTGGACCAAAAATTAACTCGAAAAGAGAGGTTAGTCCCTGGATTCTTCTCCAGAGGAATACCACCTTACCACAAGCACCTCAAGAGGAGGCTTCTCTCAGCTCTAGGTATGTGAGAGGGACCCTGAGTTTGCGGCCTCAAGTGGAATGGACACCGCGATGCCCTGACTCGAAATAAGGCCGGATATCCCTGCAGTGACTTGAATGCAGGCTCGTCTTGCATCTCCGAGGACGAAAGGATGTCTGAATCCCCTGTGGAAAGCACAGAGAAAGACTTTGTTCCCCACCTCATCGCGACCGATAGCCTCACATCCTTTGAAAACTCCAGAGGTACGCGGAGATCAGTGCCTCCAAAGGAGACGATGCCTGACTCCTCGTGAAACTTGATAGGAGTCCCAGGATTCCTGGGGCACTTGGAAAGGGACACTTGGTCTCCCGCCTCAGCTGGAGAGGCGTCCCAATTGCCCTGCCAAGCCTCGAGGAGAATCCAGAGTTGTGTCTCGCAACTAGGCAAGAGTCCTGACGTGGCTGAAGAAACACGTGTGTGGAAGGGCCATCCCCGTCGTAACTCGAGAATATACCCCACGTTCCCGCTGCAACTCGAGAAAAACCATGAGACTTCCCCCTCGCCACGAGATGAGGCCCGATTCCCCTGCACTGCGTGCAGAGCAATTCTGTGTTGCACATCACACATGAAAGGAGCCTTGATTTCCTTCATGGCACTCCAGAGAAACCCCAAGAATACTCTTTCAAGGCTAGAGGGATCCTGAGGTCACTGTAGCAACATGAAAGAGCTCCGTGGACCAAAAATCAACTCGAGATGAGAGGTTAGTCCCTGGCTTCGACTCCAGAGGAATACCACGTTACCACAAGCACCTCAAGAGGAGGTTTTTCTCAGCTCTAGGTATGTGAGAGGGACCCTGAGTTTGCGGCCTCAAGTGGAATGGACACCGCGATGCCCTGACTCGAAATAAGGCCGGATATCCCTGCAGTGACTGGAATGCAGGCTCGTCTTGCATCTCCCAAGACGAAAGGGTGTCTGAATCCCCTGTGGAGACCACAGAGAAAGACGTAGTTCCCCACCTCATCGCGACAGGAGGCCTCAAATCCTTTGAAAACTCCAGAGGTATGCGGAGATCAGTGCCTCCAAAGGAGACGATGCCTGACTCCTCGTGAAACTTGATAGGAGTCCCAGGATTCTTGTGGCACGTGGAAAGGGATCCTTGGTCTCCCGCCTCAGCTGGAGAGGCGTTCCAATTGCCCTGCCAAGCCTCGAGGAGAATCCCGAGTTGTGTATCGCAACTAGGCAGGAGTCCTGACGTGGCTGAACAAACACGTGGGTGGAAGGGCCATCCCCGTCGTAACTCGAGAATATACCCCAGGTTCCCGCCGCAACTCGAGAAAAACCATGAGACTTCCCCCTCGATGCGAGATGAGGCCCGATTCCCCTGTACTGCGTGCAGAGCAATTCCGTCTTGCACATCACACATGAAAGGAGCCTTGATTTCCTTGATGGCACTCCAGAGAAACCCCAAGAACACTGTTTCAAGGCTAGAGGGATCCTGAGGTCACTGTAGCAACACGAAGGAACTCTGTGGACCAAAAATCAACTCGAAAAGAGAGGTTAGTCCCTGGATTCGTCTCCAGAGGAATACCACCTTACCACAAGCACCTCAAGAGGAGGCTTCCCTCAGCTCTAGATATGTGAGAGGGACCCTGAGTTTGCGGCCTCAAGTGGAATGGACACCGCGATGCCCTGACTCGAAATAAGGCCGGATATCCCTGCAGTGACTTCAATGCAGGCTCGTCTTGCATCTCCCAGGACGAAAGGATGTCTGAATCCCCTGTGGAAAGCACAGAGAAAGACTTAGTTCCCCACCTCATCGCGACCGATAGCCTCACATCCTTTGAAAACTCCAGAGGTACGCGGAGATCAGTGCCTCCAAAGGAGACGATGCCTGACTCCTCGTGAAACTTGATAGGAGTCCCAGGATTCCTGTGGCACTTGGAAAGGGACACTTGGTCTCCCGCCTCAGCTGGAGAGGCGTCCCAATTGCCCTGCCAAGCCTCGAGGAGAATCCAGAGTTGTCCCTCGCAACTAGGCAGGAGTCCTGACGTCGCTGAAGAAACACGTGGGTGGAAGGGCCATCCCCGTCGTAACTCGAGAATATACCCCAGGTTCCCGCCGCAACTCGAGAAAAACCATGAGACTTCCCCCTCGCCGCGAGATGAGACCCGATTCCCCTGCACTGCGTGCAGAGCAATTCCGTGTTGCACATCACACATGAAAGGAGCCTTGATTTCCTTGATGGCACTCCAGAGAAACCCCAAGAACACTGTTTCAAGGCTAGAGGGATCCTGAGGTCACTGTAGCAACACGAAAGAGCTCCGTGGGCCAAAAATCAACTCGAGATGAGAGGTTAGTCCCTGGCTTCGACTCCAGAGGAATACCACCTTACCACAAGCACCTCAAGAGGAGGCTTCTCTCAGCTCTAGGTATGTGAGAGGGACCCTGAGTTTGCGGCCTCAAATGGAATGGACACCGCGATGCCCTGACGTGAAATAAGGCTGGATATCCCTGCAGTGACTTGAATGCAGGCTCGTCTTGCATCTCCCAAGATGAAAGGATGTCTGAATCCCCTGTGGAGACCACAAAGAAAGACCTAGTTCCCCATCTCATCGCGACCGGAGGCCTCAAATCCTTTGAAAACTCCAGAGGTACGCGGAGATCAGTGCCTCCAAAGGAGACCATGCCTGACTCCTCGTGAAACTTGATAGGAGTCCCAGGATTCTTGTGGCACGTGGAAAGGGACCCTTGGTCACCCGCCTCAGCTGGAGAGGCGTCCCAATTGCCTTGCCAAGCCTCGAGGAGAATCCGGAGTTGTCCCTCACAACTAGGCAGGAGTCCTGACCTGGCTGAACAAACACGTGGGTGGAAGGGCCATCCCCGTCGTAACTCGAGAATATACCCCAGGTTCCCGCCGCAACTCGAGAAAAACCATGAGACTTCCCCCTCGATGCGAGATGAGGCCCGATTCCCCTGTACTGCGTGCAGAGCAATTCCGTGTTGCACATCACACATGAAAGGAGCCTTGATTTCCTTGATGGCACTCCAGAGAAACCCCAAGAACACTGTTTCAAGGCTAGAGGGATCCTGAGGTCACTGTAGCAACACGAAAGAACTATGTGGACCAAAAATCAACTCGAAAAGAGAGGTTAGTCCCTGGATTCGTCTCCAGAGGATTACCACCTTACCACAAGCACCTCAAGAGGAGGCTTCTCTCAGCTCTAGGTATGTGAGAGGGACCCTGAGTTTGCGGCCTCAAGTGGAATGGACACCGCGATGCCCTGACTCGAAATAAGGCCGGATATCCCTGCAGTGACTGGAATGCAGGCTCGTCTTGCATCTCCCAAGACGAAAGGGTGTCTGAATCCCCTGTGGAGACCACAGAGAAAGACGTAGTTCCCCACCTCATCGCGACAGGAGGCCTCAAATCCTTTGAAAACTCCAGAGGTATGCGGAGATCAGTGCCTCCAAAGGAGACGATGCCTGACTCCTCGTGAAACTTGATAGGAGACCCAGGATTCCTGTGGCACGTGGAAAGGGACCCTTGGTCTTCCGTCTCAGCTGGAGAGGCGTCCCAATTGCCCTGCCAAGCCTCGAGGAGAATCCCGAGTTGTCCCTCGCAACTAGGCAGGAGTTCTGACATGGCTGAACACACACGTGTGTGGAAGGGCCATCCCCGTCGTAACTCGAGAATATACCCCAGGTTCCCGCCGCAACTCGAGAAAAACCATGAGACTTCCCCCTCGCCGCGAGATGAGGCCCGATTCCCCTGCACTGCGTGCAGAGCAATTCCGTCTTGCACATCACACATGAAAGGAGCCTTGATTTCCTTGATGGCACTCCGGAGAAACCCGAAGAACACTGTTTCAACGCTAGAGAGATCCTGAGGTCACTGTAGCAACACGAAAGAACTCTGTGGACCAAAAATCAACTCGAAAAGAGAGGTTAGTCCCTGGCTTCGTCTCCAGAGGAATACCACCTTACCACAAGCACCTCAAGAGGAGGCTTCTCTCAGCTCTAGGTATGTGAGAGGGACCCTGAGTTTGCGGCCTCAAGTGGAATGGACACCGCGATGCCCTGACTCGAAATAAGGCCGGATATCCCTTCAGTGACTTCAATGCAGGCTCGTCTTGCATCTCCCAGGACGAAAGGATGTCTGAATCCCCTGTGGAAAGCACAGAGAAAGACTTAGTTCCCCACCTCATCGCGACCGATAGCCTCACATCCTTTGAAAACTCCAGAGGTACACGGAGATCAGTGCCTCCAAAGGAGACGATGCCTGACTCCTTGTGAAACTTGATAGGAGTCCCAGGATTCCTGTGGCACTTGGAAAGGGACCCTTGGTCTCCCGCCTCAGCTGGAGAGGCGTCCCAATTGCCCTGCCAAGCCTCGAGGAGAATCCAGAGTTGTCCCTCGCAACTAGGCAGGAGTCCTGACGTCGCTGAAGAAACACGTGGGTGGAAGGGCCATCCCCGTCGTAACTCGAGAATATACCCCAGGTTCCCGCCGCAACTCGAGAAAAACCATGAGACTTCCCCTTCGCCGCGAGACGAGGCCCGATTCCCCTGCACTGCGTGCAGAGCAATTCCGTGTTGCACATCACACATGAAAGGAGCCTTGATTTCCTTGATGGCACTCCAGAGAAACCCCAAGAACACTGTTTCAAGGCTAGAGGGATCCTGAGGTCACTGTAGCAACACGAAGGAACTCTGTGGACCAAAAATTAACTCGAAAAGAGAGGTTAGTCCCTGGATTCTTCTCCAGAGGAATACCACCTTACCACAAGCACCTCAAGAGGAGGCTTCTCTCAGCTCTAGGTATGTGAGAGGGACCCTGAGTTTGCGGCCTCAAGTGGAATGGACACCGCGATGCCCTGACTCGAAATAAGGCCGGATATCCCTGCAGTGACTTGAATGCAGGCTCGTCTTGCATCTCCGAGGACGAAAGGATGTCTGAATCCCCTGTGGAAAGCACAGAGAAAGACTTTGTTCCCCACCTCATCGCGACCGATAGCCTCACATCCTTTGAAAACTCCAGAGGTACGCGGAGATCAGTGCCTCCAAAGGAGACGATGCCTGACTCCTCGTGAAACTTGATAGGAGTCCCAGGATTCCTGGGGCACTTGGAAAGGGACACTTGGTCTCCCGCCTCAGCTGGAGAGGCGTCCCAATTGCCCTGCCAAGCCTCGAGGAGAATCCAGAGTTGTGTCTCGCAACTAGGCAAGAGTCCTGACGTGGCTGAAGAAACACGTGTGTGGAAGGGCCATCCCCGTCGTAACTCGAGAATATACCCCACGTTCCCGCTGCAACTCGAGAAAAACCATGAGACTTCCCCCTCGCCACGAGATGAGGCCCGATTCCCCTGCACTGCGTGCAGAGCAATTCTGTGTTGCACATCACACATGAAAGGAGCCTTGATTTCCTTCATGGCACTCCAGAGAAACCCCAAGAATACTCTTTCAAGGCTAGAGGGATCCTGAGGTCACTGTAGCAACATGAAAGAGCTCCGTGGACCAAAAATCAACTCGAGATGAGAGGTTAGTCCCTGGCTTCGACTCCAGAGGAATACCACGTTACCACAAGCACCTCAAGAGGAGGTTTTTCTCAGCTCTAGGTATGTGAGAGGGACCCTGAGTTTGCGGCCTCAAGTGGAATGGACACCGCGATGCCCTGACTCGAAATAAGGCCGGATATCCCTGCAGTGACTGGAATGCAGGCTCGTCTTGCATCTCCCAAGACGAAAGGGTGTCTGAATCCCCTGTGGAGACCACAGAGAAAGACGTAGTTCCCCACCTCATCGCGACAGGAGGCCTCAAATCCTTTGAAAACTCCAGAGGTATGCGGAGATCAGTGCCTCCAAAGGAGACGATGCCTGACTCCTCGTGAAACTTGATAGGAGACCCAGGATTCCTGTGGCACGTAGAAAGGGACCCTTGGTCTTCCGTCTCAGCTGGAGAGGCGTCCCAATTGCCCTGCCAAGCCTCGAGGAGAATCCCGAGTTGTCCCTCGCAACTAGGCAGGAGTCCTGACATGGCTGAACACACACGTGTGTGGAAGGGCCATCCCCGTCGTAACTCGAGAATATACCCCAGGTTCCCGCCGCAACTCGAGAAAAACCATGAGACTTCCCCCTCGCCGCGAGATGAGGCCCGATTCCCCTGCACTGCGTGCAGAGCAATTCCGTGTTGCACATCACACATGAAAGGAGCCTTGATTTCCTTGATGGCACTCCAGAGAAACCCCAAGAACACTGTTTCAAGGCTAGAGGGATCCTGAGGTCACTGTAGCAACACGAAAGAGCTCCGTGGACCAAGAATCAACACGAGATGAGAGGTTAGTCCCTGGCTTCGACTCCTGAGGAATACCACCTTACCACAAGCACCTCAAGAGGAGGCTTCTCTCAGCTCTAGGTATATGAGAGGGATCCTGAGTTTGCGGCCTCAAGTGGAATGGACACCGCGATGCCCTGACTCGAAATAAGGCCGGATATCCCTGCAGTGACTTGAATGCAGGCTCGTCTTGCATCTCCCAAGAAGAAAGGATGTCTGAATCCCCTGTGGAGACCACAGAGAAACACCTAGTTCCCCACCTCATCGCGACCGGAGGCCTCACATCCTTTGAAAACCCCAGAGGTACGTGGAGATCAGTGCCTCCAAAGGAGACGATGCCTGACTCCTCGTGAAACTTGATAGGAGTCCCAGGATTCTTGTGGTACGTGGAAAGGGACCCTTGGTCTCCCGCCTCAGCTGGAGAGGCGTTCCAATTGCCCTGCCAAGCCTCGAGGAGAATCCCGAGTTGTCCCTCGCAACTAGGCAGGAGTCCTGACGTGGCTGAACAAACACGTGGGTGGAAGGGCCATCCCCGTCGTAACTCGAGAATATACCCCAGGTTCCCGCCGCAACTCGAGAAAAACCATGAGACTTCCCCCTCGATGCGAGATGAGGCCCGATTCCCCTGTCCTGCGTGCAGAGCAATTCCGTCTTGCACATCACACATGAAAGGAGCCTTGATTTCCTTGATGGCACTCCAGAGAAACCCGAAGAACACTGTTTCATCGCTAGAGAGATCCTGAGGTCACTGTAGCAACACGAAAGAACTCTGTGGACCAAAAATCAACTCGAAAAGAGAGGTTAGTCCCTGGATTCGTCTCCAGAGGAATACCACCTTACCACAAGCACCTCAAGAGGAGGCTTCTCTCAGCTCTAGGTATGTGAGAGGGACCCTGAGTTTGCGGCCTCAAGTGGAATGGACACCGCGATGCCCTGACTCGAAATAAGGCCGGATATCCCTGCAGTGACTTCAATGCAGGCTCGTCTTGCATCTCCCAGGATGAAAGGATGTCTGAATCCCCTGTGGAAAGCACAGAGAAAGACTTAGTTCCCCACCTCATCGCGACCGATAGCCTCACATCCTTTGAAAACTCCAGAGGTACGCGGAGATCAGTGCCTCCAAAGGAGACGATGCCTGACTCCTCGTGAAACTTGATAGGAGTCCCAGGATTCCTGTGGCACTTGGAAAGGGACACTTGGTCTCCCGCTTCAGCTGGAGAGGCGTGGCAATTGCCCTGCCAAGCCTCGAGGAGAATCCAGAGTTGTCCCTCGCAACTAGGCAGGAGTCTTGACGTCGCTGAAGAAATACGTGGGTGGAAGGGCCATCCCCATCGTAACTCGAGAATATACCCCAGGTTCCCGCCGCAACTCGAGAAAAACCATGAGACTTCCCCCTCGCCGCGAGATGAGGCCCGATTCCCCTGCACTGCGTGCAGAGCAATTCCGTCTTGCACATCACACATGAAAGGAGCCTTGATTTCCTTGATGGCACTCCAGAGAAACCCCAAGAACACTGTTTCAAGGCTAGAGGGATCCTGAGGTCACTGTAGCAACACGAAAGAGCTCCGTGGGCCAAAAATCAACTCGAGATGAGAGGTTAGTCCCTGGCTTCGACTCCAGAGGAATACCACCTTACCACAAGCACCTCAAGAGGAGGCTTCTCTCAGCTCTAGGTATGTGAGAGGGACCCTGAGTTTGCGGCCTCAAGTGGAATGGACACCGCGATGCCCTGACGCGAAATAAGGCCGGATATCCCTGCAGTGACTTGAATGCAGGCTCGTCTTGCATCTCCCAAGATGAAAGGATGTCTGAATCCCCTGTGGAGACCACAGAGAAAGACGTAGTTCCCCACCTCATCGCGACAGGAGGCCTCAAATCCTTTGAAAACTCCAGAGGTATGCGGAGATCAGTGCCTCCAAAGGAGACGATGCCTGACTCCTCGTGAAACTTGATAGGAGACCCAGGATTCCTGTGGCACGTGGAAAGGGACCCTTGGTCTTCCGTCTCAGCTGGAGAGGCGTCCCAATTGCCCTGCAAAGCCTCGAGGAGAATCCCGAGTTGTCCCTCGCAACTAGGCAGGAGTCCTGACATGGCTGAACACACACGTGTGTGGAAGGGCCATCCCCGTCGTAACTCGAGAATATACCCCAGGTTCCCGCCGCAACTCGAGAAAAACCATGAGAATTCCCCCTCGCCGCGAGATGAGGCCCGATTCTCCTGCACTGCGTGCAGAGCAATTCCGTGTTGCACATCACACATGAAAGGAGCCTTGATTTCCTTCATGGCACTCCAGAGAAACCCCAAGAACACTGTTTCAAGGCTAGAGGGATCCTGAGGTCACTGTAGCAACACGAAAGAGCTCCGTGGACCAAGAATCAACACGAGATGAGAGGTTAGTCCCTGGCTTCGACTCCTGAGGAATACCACCTTACCACAAGCACCTCAAGAGGAGGCTTCTCTCAGCTCTAGGTATGTGAGAGGGATCCTGAGTTTGCGGCCTCAAGTGGAATGGACACCGCGATGCCCTGACTCGAAATAAGGCCGGATATCCCTGCAGTGACTTGAATGCAGGCTCGTCTTGCATCTCCCAAGAAGAAAGGATGTCTGAATCCCCTGTGGAGACCACAGAGAAACACCTAGTTCCCCACCTCATCACGACAGGAGGCCTCACATCCTTTGAAAACTCCAGAGGTACGCGGAGATCAGTGCCTCCAAAGGAGACGATGCCTGACTCCTCGTGAAACTTGATAGGAGTCCCAGGATTCTTGTGGTACGTGGAAAGGGACCCTTGGTCTCCCGCCTCAGCTGGAGAGGCGTTCCAATTGCCCTGCCAAGCCTCGAGGAGAATCCCGAGTTGTCCCTCGCAACTAGGCAGGAGTCCTGACGTCGCTGAACAAACACGTGGGTGGAAGGGCCATCCCCGTCGTAACTCGAGAATATACCCCAGGTTCCCGCCGCAACTCGAGAAAAACCATGAGACTTCCCCCTCGATGCGAGATGAGGCCCGATTCCCCTGTCCTGCGTGCAGAGCAATTCCGTCTTGCACATCACACATGAAAGGAGCCTTGATTTCCTTGATGGCACTCCAGAGAAACCCCAAGAACACTGTTTCAACGCTAGAGGAATCCTGAGGTCACTGTAGCAACACGAAAGAACTCTGTGGACCGAAAATCAACTCGAAAAGAGAGGTTAGTCCCTGGATTCGTCTCCAGAGGAATACCACCTTACCACAAGCACCTCAAGAGGAGGCTTCTCTCAGCTCTAGGTATGTGAGAGGGACCCTGAGTTTGCGGCCTCAAGTGGAATGGACACCGCGATGCCCTGACTCGAAATAAGGCCGGATATCCCTGCCGTGACTTGAATGCAGGCTCGTCTTGCATCTCCCAGGACGAAAGGATGTCTGAATCCCCTGTGGAAAGCACAGAGAAAGACTTAGTTCCCCACCTCATCGCGACCGATAGCCTCACATCCTTTGAAAACTCCAGAGGTACGCGGAGATCAGTGCCTCCAAAGGAGACGATGCCTGACTCCTCGTGAAACTTGATAGGAGTCCCAGGATTCCTGTGGCACTTGGAAAGGGACACTTGGTCTCCCGCTTCAGCTGGAGAGGCGTGGCAATTGCCCTGCCAAGCCTCGAGGAGAATCCAGAGTTGTCCCTCGCAACTAGGCAGGAGTCTTGCCGTCGCTGAAGAAATACGTGGGTGGAAGGGCCATCCCCGTCGTAACTCGAGAATATACCCCAGGTTCCCGCCGCAACTCGAGAAAAACCATGAGACTTCCCCTTCGCCGCGAGACGAGGCCCGATTCCCCAGCACTGCGTGCAGAGCAATTCCGTGTTGCACATCACACATGAAAGGAGCCTTGATTTCCTTGATGGCACTCCAGAGAAACCCCAAGAACACTGTTTCAAAGCTAGAGGGATCCTGAGGTCACTGTAGCAACACGAAAGAGCTCCGTGGGCCAAAAATCAACTCGAGATGAGAGGTTAGTCCCTGGCTTCGACTCCAGAGGAATACCACCTTACCACAAGCACCTCAAGAGGAGGCTTCTCTCAGCTCTAGGTATGTGAGAGGGACCCTGAGTTTGCGGCCTCAAGTGGAATGGACACCGCGATGCCCTGACGCGAAATAAGGCTGGATATCCCTGCAGTGACTTGAATGCAGGCTCGTCTTGCATCTCCCAAGATGAAAGGATGTCTGAATCCCCTGTGGAGACCACAGAGAAAGACCTAGTTCCCCACCTCATCGCGACCGGAGGCCTCACATCCTTTGAAAACTCCAGAGGTACGCGGAGATCAGTGCCTCCAAAGGAGACGATGCCTGACTCCTCGTGAAACTTGATAGGAGTCCCAGGATTCCTGTGGCACGTGGAAAGGGACCCTTGGTCTCCCGCCTCAGCTGGAGAGGCGTCCCAATTGCCCTGCCAAGCCTCGAGGAGAATCCCGAGTTGTGTCTCGCAACTAGGCACGAGTCCTGACGTGGCTGAACAAACACGTGGGTGGAAGGGCCATCCCCGTCGTAACTCGAGAATATACCCCAGGTTCCCGCTGCAACTCGAGAAAAACCATGAGACTTCCCCCTCGCCGCGAGATGAGGCCCGATTCCCCTGCACTGCGTGCAGGGCAATTCTGTGTTGCACATCACACATGAAAGGAGCCTTGATTTCCTTCATGGCACTCCAGAGAAACCCCAAGAATACTGTTTCAAGGCTAGAGGGATCCTGAGGTCACTGTAGCAACACGAAAGAGCTCCGTGGACCAAAAATCAACTCGAGATGAGAGGTTAGTCCCTGGCTTCGACTCCAGAGGAATACCACCTTACCACAAGCACCTCAAGAGGAGGTTTTTCTCAGCTCTAGGTATGTGAGAGGGACCCTGAGTTTGCGGCCTCAAGTGGAATGGACACCGCGATGCCCTGACTCGAAATAAGGCCGGATATCCCTGCAGTGACTGGAATGCAGGCTCGTCTTGCATCTCCCAAGACGAAAGGGTGTCTGAATCCCCTGTGGAGACCACAGAGAAAGACGTAGTTCCCCACCTCATCGCGACAGGAGGCCTCAAATCCTTTGAAAACTCCAGAGGTATGCGGAGATCAGTGCCTCCAAAGGAGACGATGCCTGACTCCTCGTGAAACTTGATAGGAGACCCAGGATTCCTGTGGCACGTGGAAAGGGACCCTTGGTCTTCCGTCTCAGCAGGAGAGGCGTCCCAATTGCCCTGCAAAGCCTCGAGGAGAATCCCGAGTTGTCCCTCGCAACTAGACAGGAGTCCTGACATGGCTGAACACACACGTGTGTGGAAGGGCCATCCCCGTCGTAACTCGAGAATATACCCCAGGTTCCCGCCGCAACTCGAGAAAAACCATGAGACTTCCCCCTCGCCGCGAGATGAGGCCCGATTCCCCTGCATTGCGTGCAGAGCAATTCCGTGTTGCATATCACACATGAAAGGAGCCTTGATTTCCTTGATGGCACTCCAGAGAAACCCCAAGAACACTGTTTCAAGGCTAGAGGGATCCTGAGGTCACTGTAGCAACACGAAAGAGCTCCGTGGACCAAGAATCAACACGAGATGAGAGGTTAGTCCCTGGCTTCGACTCCTGAGGAATACCACCTTACCACAAGCACCTCAAGAGGAGGCTTCTCTCAGCTCTAGGTATGTGAGAGGGATCCTGAGTTTGCGGCCTCAAGTGGAATGGACACCGCGATGCCCTGACTCGAAATAAGGCCGGATATCCCTGCAGTGACTTGAATGCAGGCTCGTCTTGCATCTCCCAAGAAGAAAGGATGTCTGAATCCCCTGTGGAGACCACAGAGAAACACCTAGTTCCCCACCTCATCGCGACCGGAGGCCTCACATCCTTTGAAAACCCCAGAGGTACGTGGAGATCAGTGCCTCCAAAGGAGACGATGCCTGACTCCTCGTGAAACTTGATAGGAGTCCCAGGATTCTTGTGGTACGTGGAAAGGGACACTTGGTCTCCCGCCTCAGCTGGAGAGGCGTTCCAATTGCCCTGCCAAGCCTCGAGGAGAATCCCGAGTTGTCCCTCGCAACTAGGCAGGAGTCCTGACGTGGCTGAACAAACACGTGGGTGGAAGGGCCATCCCCGTCGTAACTCGAGAATATACCCCAGGTTCCCGCCGCAACTCGAGAAAAACCATGAGACTTCCCCCTCGATGCGAGATGAGGCCCGATTCCCCTGTCCTGCGTGCAGAGCAATTCCGTCTTGCACATCACACATGAAAGGAGCCTTGATTTCCTTGATGGCACTCCAGAGAAACCCCAAGAACACTGTTTCAACGCTAGAGGGATCCTGAGGTCACTGTAGCAACACGAAAGAACTCTGTGGACCAAAAATCACCTCGAAAAGAGAGGTTAGTCCCTGGATTCGTCTCCAGAGGAATACCACCTTACCACAAGCACCTCAAGAGGAGGCTTCTCTCAGCTCTAGGTATGTGAGAGGGACCCTGAGTTTGCGGCCTCAAGTGGAATGGACACCGCGATGCCCTGACTCGAAATAAGGCCGGATATCCCTGCAGTGACTTCAATGCAGGCTCGTCTTGCATCTCCCAGGACGAAAGGATGTCTGAATCCCCTGTGGAAAGCACAGAGAAAGACTTAGTTCCCCACCTCATCGCGACCGATAGCCTCACATCCTTTGAAAACTCCAAGGGTACACGGAGATCAGTGCCTCCAAAGGAGACGATGCCTGACTCCTCGTGAAACTTGATAGGAGTCCCAGGATTCTTGTGGTACTTGGAAAGGGACCCTTGGTCTCCCGCCTCAGCTGGAGAGGCGTTCCAATTGCCCTGCCAAGCCTCGAGGAGAATCCCGAGTTGTCCCTCGCAACTAGGCAGGAGTCCTGACGTGGCTGAACAAACACGTGGGTGGAAGGGCCATCCCCGTCGTAACTCGAGAATATACCCCAGGTTCCCGCCGCAACTCGAGAAAACCATGAGACTTCCCCCTCGATGCGAGATGAGGCCCGATTCCCCTGTCCTGCGTGCAGAGCAATTCCGTCTTGCACATCACACATGAAAGGAGCCTTGATTTCCTTGATGGCACTCCAGAGAAACCCCAAGAACACTGTTTCAACGCTAGAGGAATCCTGAGGTCACTGTAGCAACACGAAAGAACTCTGTGGACCAAAAATCAACTCGAAAAGAGAGGTTAGTCCCTGGATTCGTCTCCAGAGGAATACCACCTTACCACAAGCACCTCAAGAGGAGGCTTCTCTCAGCTCTAGGTATGTGAGAGGGACCCTGAGTTTGCGGCCTCAAGTGGAATGGACACCGCGATGCCCTGACTCGAAATAAGGCCGGATATCCCTGCCGTGACTTGAATGCAGGCTCGTCTTGCATCTCCCAGGACGAAAGGATGTCTGAATCCCCTGTGGAAAGCACAGAGAAAGACTTAGTTCCCCACCTCATCGCGACCGATAGCCTCACATCCTTTGAAAACTCCAGAGGTACGCGGAGATCAGTGCCTCCAAAGGAGACGATGCCTGACTCCTCGTGAAACTTGATAGGAGTCGCAGGATTCCTGTGGCACTTGGAAAGGGACACTTGGTCTCCCGCTTCAGCTGGAGAGGCGTGGCAATTGCCCTGCCAAGCCTCGAGGAGAATCCAGAGTTGTCCCTCGCAACTAGGCAGGAGTCTTGCCGTCGCTGAAGAAATACGTGGGTGGAAGGGCCATCCCCGTCGTAACTCGAGAATATACCCCAGGTTCCCGCCGCAACTCGAGAAAAACCATGAGACTTCCCCTTCGCCGCGAGACGAGGCCCGATTCCCCAGCACTGCGTGCAGAGCAATTCCGTGTTGCACATCACACATGAAAGGAGCCTTGATTTCCTTGATGGCACTCCAGAGAAACCCCAAGAACACTGTTTCAAAGCTAGAGGGATCCTGAGGTCACTGTAGCAACACGAAAGAGCTCCGTGGGCCAAAAATCAACTCGAGATGAGAGGTTAGTCCCTGGCTTCGACTCCAGAGGAATACCACCTTACCACAAGCACCTCAAGAGGAGGCTTCTCTCAGCTCTAGGTATGTGAGAGGGACCCTGAGTTTGCGGCCTCAAGTGGAATGGACACCGCGATGCCCTGACGCGAAATAAGGCTGGATATCCCTGCAGTGACTTGAATGCAGGCTCGTCTTGCATCT
This sequence comes from Cervus elaphus, assembly GCF_910594005.1. Classification (NCBI taxonomy): domain Eukaryota; kingdom Metazoa; phylum Chordata; class Mammalia; order Artiodactyla; family Cervidae; genus Cervus; species Cervus elaphus. Next base: position 4,890,871 of record NC_057834.1, on the reverse strand, counting down.
CCCAAGATGAAAGGATGTCTGAATCCCCTGTGGAGACCACAGAGAAAGACCTAGTTCCCCACCTCATCGCGACCGGAGGCCTCACATCCTTTGAAAACTCCAGAGGTACGCGGAGATCAGTGCCTCCAAAGGAGACGATGCCTGACTCCTCGTGAAACTTGATAGGAGTCCCAGGATTCCTGTGGCACGTGGAAAGGGACCCTTGGTCTCCCGCCTCAGCTGGAGAGGCGTCCCAATTGCCCTGCCAAGCCTCGAGGAGAATCCCGAGTTGTGTCTCGCAACTAGGCACGAGTCCTGACGTGGCTGAACAAACACGTGGGTGGAAGGGCCATCCCCGTCGTAACTCGAGAATATACCCCAGGTTCCCGCTGCAACTCGAGAAAAACCATGAGACTTCCCCCTCGCCGCGAGATGAGGCCGATTCCCCTGCACTGCGTGCAGGGCAATTCTGTGTTGCACATCACACATGAAAGGAGCCTTGATTTCCTTCATGGCACTCCAGAGAAACCCCAAGAATACTGTTTCAAGGCTAGAGGGATCCTGAGGTCACTGTAGCAACACGAAAGAGCTCCGTGGACCAAAAATCAACTCGAGATGAGAGGTTAGTCCCTGGCTTCGACTCCAGAGGAATACCACCTTACCACAAGCACCTCAAGAGGAGGTTTTTCTCAGCTCTAGGTATGTGAGAGGGACCCTGAGTTTGCGGCCTCAAGTGGAATGGACACCGCGATGCCCTGACTCGAAATAAGGCCGGATATCCCTGCAGTGACTGGAATGCAGGCTCGTCTTGCATCTCCCAAGACGAAAGGGTGTCTGAATCCCCTGTGGAGACCACAGAGAAAGACGTAGTTCCCCACCTCATCGCGACAGGAGGCCTCAAATCCTTTGAAAACTCCAGAGGTATGCGGAGATCAGTGCCTCCAAAGGAGACGATGCCTGACTCCTCGTGAAACTTGATAGGAGACCCAGGATTCCTGTGGCACGTGGAAAGGGACCCTTGGTCTTCCGTCTCAGCAGGAGAGGCGTCCCAATTGCCCTGCAAAGCCTCGAGGAGAATCCCGAGTTGTCCCTCGCAACTAGACAGGAGTCCTGACATGGCTGAACACACACGTGTGTGGAAGGGCCATCCCCGTCGTAACTCGAGAATATACCCCAGGTTCCCGCCGCAACTCGAGAAAAACCATGAGACTTCCCCCTCGCCGCGAGATGAGGCCCGATTCCCCTGCACTGCGTGCAGAGCAATTCCGTGTTGCATATCACACATGAAAGGAGCCTTGATTTCCTTGATGGCACTCCAGAGAAACCCCAAGAACACTGTTTCAAGGCTAGAGGGATCCTGAGGTCACTGTAGCAACACGAAAGAGCTCCGTGGACCAAGAATCAACACGAGATGAGAGGTTAGTCCCTGGCTTCGACTCCTGAGGAATACCACCTTACCACAAGCACCTCAAGAGGAGGCTTCTCTCAGCTCTAGGTATGTGAGAGGGATCCTGAGTTTGCGGCCTCAAGTGGAATGGACACCGCGATGCCCTGACTCGAAATAAGGCCGGATATCCCTGCAGTGACTTGAATGCAGGCTCGTCTTGCATCTCCCAAGAAGAAAGGATGTCTGAATCCCCTGTGGAGACCACAGAGAAACACCTAGTTCCCCACCTCATCGCGACCGGAGGCCTCACATCCTTTGAAAACCCCAGAGGTACGTGGAGATCAGTGCCTCCAAAGGAGACGATGCCTGACTCCTCGTGAAACTTGATAGGAGTCCCAGGATTCTTGTGGTACGTGGAAAGGGACCCTTGGTCTCCCGCCTCAGCTGGAGAGGCGTTCCAATTGCCCTGCCAAGCCTCGAGGAGAATCCCGAGTTGTCCCTCGCAACTAGGCAGGAGTCCTGACGTGGCTGAACAAACACGTGGGTGGAAGGGCCATCCCCGTCGTAACTCGAGAATATACCCCAGGTTCCCGCCGCAACTCGAGAAAAACCATGAGACTTCCCCCTCGATGCGAGATGAGGCCCGATTCCCCTGTCCTGCGTGCAGAGCAATTCCGTCTTGCACATCACACATGAAAGGAGCCTTGATTTCCTTGATGGCACTCCAGAGAAACCCCAAGAACACTGTTTCAACGCTAGAGGGATCCTGAGGTCACTGTAGCAACACGAAAGAACTCTGTGGACCAAAAATCACCTCGAAAAGAGAGGTTAGTCCCTGGATTCGTCTCCAGAGGAATACCACCTTACCACAAGCACCTCAAGAGGAGGCTTCTCTCAGCTCTAGGTATGTGAGAGGGACCCTGAGTTTGCGGCCTCAAGTGGAATGGACACCGCGATGCCCTGACTCGAAATAAGGCCGGATATCCCTGCAGTGACTTCAATGCAGGCTCGTCTTGCATCTCCCAGGACGAAAGGATGTCTGAATCCCCTGTGGAAAGCACAGAGAAAGACTTAGTTCCCCACCTCATCGCGACCGATAGCCTCACATCCTTTGAAAACTCCAAGGGTACACGGAGATCAGTGCCTCCAAAGGAGACGATGCCTGACTCCTCGTGAAACTTGATAGGAGTCCCAGGATTCTTGTGGTACTTGGAAAGGGACCCTTGGTCTCCCGCCTCAGCTGGAGAGGCGTTCCAATTGCCCTGCCAAGCCTCGAGGAGAATCCCGAGTTGTCCCTCGCAACTAGGCAGGAGTCCTGACGTGGCTGAACAAACACGTGGGTGGAAGGGCCATCCCCGTCGTAACTCGAGAATATACCCCAGGTTCCCGCCGCAACTCGAGAAAAACCATGAGACTTCCCCCTCGCCGCGAGATGAGGCCCGATTCCCCTGTCCTGCGTGCAGAGCAATTCCGTCTTGCACATCACACATGAAAGGAGCCTTGATTTCCTTGATGGCACTCCAGAGAAACCCCAAGAACACTGTTTCAACGCTAGAGGGATCCTGAGGTCACTGTAGCAACACGAAAGAACTCTGTGGACCAAAAATCAACTCGAAAAGAGAGGTTAGTCCCTGGAATCGTCTCCAGAGGAATACCACCTTACCACAAGCACCTCAAGAGGAGGCTTCTCTCAGCTCTAGGTATGTGAGAGGGACCCTGAGTTTGCGGCCTCAAGTGGAATGGACACCGCGATGCCCTGACTCGAAATAAGGCCGGATAACCCTGCAGTGACTTCAATGCAGGCTCGTCTTGCATCTCCCAGGACGAAAGGATGTCTGAATCCCCTGTGGAAAGCACAGAGAAAGACTTAGTTCCCCACCTCATCGCGACCGATAGCCTCACATCCTTTGAAAACTCCAGAGGTACGCGCAGATCAGTGCCTCCAAAGGAGACGACGCCTGACTCCTCGTGAAACTTGATAGGAGTCCCAGGATTCCTGTGGCACTTGGAAAGGGACACTTGGTCTGCCGCCTCAGCTGGAGAGGCGTCCCAATTGCCCTGCCAAGCCTCGAGGAGAATCCAGAGTTGTCCCTCGCAACTAGGCAGGAGTCCTGACGTCGCTGAAGAAACACGTGGGTGGAAGGGCCATCCCCGTCGTAACTCGAGAATATACCCCAGGTTCCCGCCGCAACTCGAGAAAAACCATGAGACTTCCCCCTCGCCGCGAGATGAGGCCCCATTCCCCTGCACTGCGTGCAGAGCAATTCTGTGTTGCACATCACACATGAAAGGAGCCTTGATTTCCTTCATGGCACTCCAGAGAAACCCCAAGAACACTGTTTCAAGGCTAGAGGGATCCTGAGGTCACTGCAGCAACACGAACGAGCTCCGTGGACCAAAAATCAACTCGAGATGAGAGGTTAGTCCCTGGCTTCGACTCCAGAGGAATACCACCTTACCAAAAGCACCTCAAGAGGAGGCTTCTCTCAGCTCTAGGCATGTGAGAGGGACCCTGAGTTTGCGGCCTCAAGTGGAATGGACACCGCGATGCCCTGACTCGAAATAAGGCCGGATATCCCTGCAGTGACTGGAATGCAGGCTCGTCTTGCATCTCCCAAGACGAAAGAATGTCTGAATCCCCTGTGGAGACCACAGAGAAAGACCTAGTTCCCCACCTCATCGCGACCGGAGGCCTCACATCCTTTGAAAACTCCAGAGGTACGCGGAGATCAGTGCCTCCAAAGGAGACGATGCCTGACTCCTCGTGAAACTTGAATGGAGTCCCAGGATTCTTGTGGCACGTGGAAAGGGACCCTTGGTCTCCCGCCTCAGCTGGAGAGGCGTTCCAATTACCGTGCCAAGCCTCGAGGAGAATCCCGAGTTGTCCCTCGCAACTAGGCAGGAGTCCTGACGTGGCTGAACAAACACGTGGGTGGAAGGGCCATCCCCGTCGTAACTCGAGAATATATACCAGGTTCCCGCCGCAACTCGAGACAAACCATGAGACTTCCCCCTTGCCGCGAGATGAGGCCTGATTCCCCTGCACTGCGTGCAGAGCAATTCCGTGTTGCACATCACACATGAAAGGAGCCTTGATTTCCTTGATGGCACTCCAGAGAAACCCCAAGAACACTGTTTCAAGGCTACAGGGATCCTGAGGTCACTGTAGCAACACGAAAGAGCTCCGTGGGCCAAAAATCAACTCGAGATGAGAGGTTAGTCCCTGGCTTCGACTCCAGAGGAATACCACCTTACCACAAGCACCTCAAGAGGAGGCTTCTCTCAGCTCTAGGTATGTGAGAGGGATCCTGAGTTTGCGGCCTCAAGTGGAATGGACACCGCGATGCCCTGACGCGAAATAAGGCTGGATATCCCTGCAGTGACTTGAATGCAGGCTCGTCTTGCATCTCCCAAGATGAAAGGATGTCTGAATCCCCTGTGGAGACCACAGAGAAAAACCTAGTTCCCCAACTCATCACGACCGGAGGCCTCACATCCTTTGAAAACTCCAGAGGTACGCGGAGATCAGTGCCTCCAAAGGAGACGATGCCTGACTCCTCGTGAAACTTGATAGGAGTCCCAGGATTCCTGTGGCACGTGGAAAGGGACACTTGGTCTCCCGCCTCAGCTGGAGAGGCGTCCCAATTGCCTTGCCAAGCCTCGGGGAGAATCCCGAGTTGTGTCTCGCAACTAGGCAAGAGTCCTGACGTGGCTGAACAAACACGTGTGTGGAAGGGCCATCCCCGTCGTAACTCGAGAATATACCCCAGGTTCCCGCCGCAACTCGAGAAAAACCATGAGACTTCCCCCTCGCCGCGAGATGAGGCCCGATTCCCTGCACTGCGTGCAGAGCAATTCCGTGTTGCACATCACACATGAAAGGAGCCTTGATTTCCTTCATGGCACTCCAGAGAAACCCCAAGAACACTGTTTCAAGGCTAGAGGGATCGTGAGGTCACTGTAGCCACAAGAAAGAGCTCCGTGGACCAAGAATCAACACGAGATGAGAGGTTAGTCCCTGGCTTCGACTCCAGAGGAATACCACCTTACCACAAGCACCTCAAGAGGAGGCTTCTCTCAGCTCTAGGTATGTGAGAGGGACCCTGAGTTTGCAGCCTCAAGTGGAATGGACACCGCGATGCCCTGACTCGAAATAAGGCCGGATATCCCTGCAGTGACTTGAATGCAGGCTCGTCTTGCATCTCCCAAGAAGAAAGGGTGTCTGAATCCCCTGTGGAGACCACAGAGAAACACCTAGTTCCCCACCTCATCGCGACCGGAGGCCTCACATCCTTTGAAAACTCCAGAGGTACGCGGAGATCAGTGCCTCCAAAGAGACGATGCCTGACTCCTCGTGAAACTTGATAGGAGTCCCAGAATTCTTGTGGCACGTGGAAAGGGACCCTTGGTCTCCCGCCTCAGCTGGAGAGGTGTTCCAATTGCCCTGCCAAGCCTCGAGGAGAATCCCGAGTTGTCCCTCGCAACTAGGCAGGAGTCCTGACGTGGCTGTACAAACACGTGGGTGGAAGGGCCATCCCCGTCGTAACTCGAGAATATACCTCAGGTTCCCGCCGCAACTCGAGAAAAACCATGAGACTTCCCCCTCGATGCGAGATGAGGCCCGATTCCCCTGTCCTGCGTGGAGAGCAATTCCGTCTTGCACATCACACATGAAAGGAGCCTTGATTTCCTTGATGGCACTTCAGAGAAACCCCAAGAACACTGTTTCAAGGCTAGAGGGATCCTGAGGTCACTGTAGCAACACGAAAGAACTCTGTGGACCAAAAATCAACTCGAAAAGAGAGGTTAGTCCCTGGATTCGTCTCCAGAGGAATACCACCTTACCACAAGCACCTCAAGAGGAGGCTTCTCTCAGCTCTAGGTATGTGAGAGGGACCCTGAGTTTGCGGCCTCAAGTGGAATGGACACCGCGATGCCCTGACTCGAAATAAGGCCGGATATCCCTGCAGTGACTTCAATGCAGGCTCGTCTTGCATCTCCCAGGACGAAAGGATGTCTGAATCCCCTGTGGAAAGCACAGAGAAAGACTTAGTTCCCCACCTCATCGCGACCGATAGCCTCACATCCTCTGAAAACTCCAAGGGTACACGGAGATCAGTGCCTCCAAAGGAGACGACGCCTGACTCCTCGTGAAACTTGATAGGAGTCCCAGGATGCCTGTGGCACTTGGAAAGGGACACTTGGTCTCCCGCCTCAGCTGGAGAGGCGTCCCAATTGCCCTGCCAAGCCTCGAGGAGAATCCAGAGTTGTCCCTCGCAACTAGGCAGGAGTCCTGACGTCGCTGAAGAAACACGTGGGTGGAAGGGCCATCCCCGTCGTAACTCGAGAATATACCCCAGGTTCCCGCCGCAACTCGAGAAAAACCATGAGACTTCCCCCTCGCCGCGAGATGAGGCCCGATTCCCCTGCACTGCGTGCAGAGCAATTCCGTCTTGCACATCACACATGAAAGGAGCCTTGATTTCCTTCATGGCACTCCAGAGAAACCCCAAGAACACTGGTTCAAGGCTAGAGGGATCCTGAGGTCACTGTAGCAACACGAAAGAGCTCCGTGGGCCAAAAATCAACTCGAGATGAGAGGTTAGTCCCTGGCTTCGACTCCAGAGGAATACCACCTTACCACAAGCACCTCAAGAGGAGGCTTCTCTCAGCTCTAGGTATGTGAGAGGGACCCTGAGTTTGCGGCCTCAAGTGGAATGGACACCGCGATGCCCTGACGGGATATAAGGCTGGATATCCCTGCAGTGACTTGAATGCAGGCTCGTCTTGCATCTCCCAAGATGAAAGGATGTCTGAATCCCCTGTGGAGACCACAGAGAAAGACCTAGTTCCCCACCTCATCGCGACCGGAGGCCTCACATCCTTTGAAAACTCCAGAGGTATGCGGAGATCAGTGCCTCCAAAGGAGACGATGCCTGACTCCTCGTGAAACTTGATAGGAGTCCCAGGATTCTTCTGGAACGTGGAAAGGGACCCTTGGTCTCCCGCCTCAGCTGGAGAGGCGTTCCAATTGCCCTGCCAAGCCTCGAGGAGAATCCCGAGTTGTGTCTCGCAACTAGGCAAGAGTCCTGACGTGGCTGAACAAACACGTGTGTGGAAGGGCCATCCCCGTCGTAACTCGAGAATATACCCCAGGTTCCCGCCGCAACTCGAGAAAAACCATGAGACTTCCCCCTCGCCGCGAGATGAGGCCCGATTCCCCTGCACTGCGTGCAGAGCAATTCTGTGTTGCACATCACACATGAAAGGAGCCTTGATTTCCTTCATGGCACTCCAGAGAAACCCCAAGAACACTGTTTCAAGGCTAGAGGGATCCTGAGGTCACTGTAGCAACACGAAAGAGCTCCGTGGACCAAAATCAACTCGAGATGAGAGGTTAGTCCCTGGTTTCGACTCCAGAGGAATACCACCTTACCACAAGCACCTCAAGAGGAGGCTTCTCTCAGCTCTAGGTATGTGAGAGGGATCCTGAGTTTGCGGCCTCAAGTGGAATGGACATCGCGATGCCCTGACTCGAAATAAGGCCGGATATCCCTGCAGTGACTGGAATGCAGGCTCGTCTTGCATCTCCCAAGAAGAAAGGGTGTCTGAATCCCCTGTGGAGACCACAGAGAAAGACTTAGTTCCCCACCTCATCGCGACAGCAGGCCTCAAATCCTTTGAAAACTCCAGAGGTATGGGGAGATCAGTGCCTCCAAAGGAGACGATGCCTGACTCCTCGTGAAACTTGATAGGAGACCCAGGATTCCTGTGGCACGTGGAAAGGGACCCTTGGTCTCCCGTCTCAGCTGGAGAGGCGTCCCAATTGCCCTGCAAAGCCTCGAGGAGAATCGCGAGTTGTCCCTCGCAACTAGGCAGGAGTCCTGACTTGGCTGAACAGACACGTGTGTGGAAGGGCCATCCCCATTGTAACTCGAGAATATACCCCAGGTTCCCGCCGCAACTCGAGAAAAACCATGAGACTTCCCCCTCGCCGCGAGATGAGGCCCGATTCCCCTGCACTGCGTGCAGAGCAATTCCGTGTTGCACATCACACATGAAAGGAGCCTTGATTTCCTTCATGGCACTCCAGAGAAACCCCAAGAACACTGTTTCAAGGCTAGAGGGATCCTGAGGTCACTGTAGCAACACGAAAGAGCTCCGTGGACCAAGAATCAACACGAGATGAGAGGTTAGTCCCTGGCTTCAACTCCTGAGGAATACCACCTTACCACAAGCACCTCAAGAGGAGGCTTCTCTCAGCTCTAGGTATGTGAGAGGGATCCTGAATTTGCGGCCTCAAGTGGAATGGACACCGCGATGCCCTGACTCGAAATAAGGCCGGATATCCCTGCAGTGACTTGAATGCAGGCTCGTCTTGCATCTGCCAAGAAGAAAGGGTGTCTGAATCCCCTGTGGAGACCACAGAGAAACACCTAGTTCCCCACCTCATCGCGACCGGAGGCCTCACATCCTTTGAAAACTCCAGAGGTTCGCGGAGATCAGTGCCTCCAAAGGAGACGATGCCAGACTCCTCGTGAAACTTGATAGGAGTCCCAGGATTCTTGTGGCACGTGGAAAGGGACCCTTCGTCTCTAGCCTCAGCTGGAGAGGCGTTCCAATTGCCCTGCCAAGCCTCGAGGAGAATCCCGAGTTGTGTCTCGCAACTAGGCAAGAGTCCTGACGTGGCTGAACAAACACGTGTGTGGAAGGGCCATCCCCGTCGTAACTCGAGAATATACCCCAGGTTCCCGCCGCAACTCGAGAAAAACCATGAGACTTCCCCCTCGCCGCGAGATGAGGCCCGATTCCCCTGCACTGCGTGCAGAGCAATTCTGTGTTGCACATCACACATGAAAGGAGCCTTGATTTCCTTCATGGCACTCCAGAGAAACCCCAAGAACACTGTTTCAAGGCTAGAGGGATCCTGAGGTCACTGTAGCAACACGAAAGAGCTCCGTGGACCAAAATCAACTCGAGATGAGAGGTTAGTCCCTGGTTTCGACTCCAGAGGAATACCACCTTACCACAAGCACCTCAAGAGGAGGCTTCTCTCAGCTCTAGGTATGTGAGAGGGATCCTGAGTTTGCGGCCTCAAGTGGAATGGACATCGCGATGCCCTGACTCGAAATAAGGCCGGATATCCCTGCAGTGACTGGAATGCAGGCTCGTCTTGCATCTCCCAAGAAGAAAGGGTGTCTGAATCCCCTGTGGAGACCACAGAGAAAGACTTAGTTCCCCACCTCATCGCGACAGCAGGCCTCAAATCCTTTGAAAACTCCAGAGGTATGGGGAGATCAGTGCCTCCAAAGGAGACGATGCCTGACTCCTCGTGAAACTTGATAGGAGACCCAGGATTCCTGTGGCACGTGGAAAGGGACCCTTGGTCTCCCGTCTCAGCTGGAGAGGCGTCCCAATTGCCCTGCAAAGCCTCGAGGAGAATCGCGAGTTGTCCCTCGCAACTAGGCAGGAGTCCTGACATGGCTGAACAAACACGTGTGTGGAAGGGCCATCCCCATTGTAACTCGAGAATATACCCCAGGTTCCCGCCGCAACTCGAGAAAAACCATGAGACTTCCCCCTCGCCGCGAGATGAGGCCCGATTCCCCTGCACTGCGTGCAGAGCAATTCCGTGTTGCACATCACACATGAAAGGAGCCTTGATTTCCTTCATGGCACTCCAGAGAAACCCCAAGAACACTGTTTCAAGGCTAGAGGGATCCTGAGGTCACTGTAGCAACACGAAAGAGCTCCGTGGACCAAGAATCAACACGAGATGAGAGGTTAGTCCCTGGCTTCAACTCCTGAGGAATACCACCTTACCACAAGCACCTCAAGAGGAGGCTTCTCTCAGCTCTAGGTATGTGAGAGGGATCCTGAATTTGCGGCCTCAAGTGGAATGGACACCGCGATGCCCTGACTCGAAATAAGGCCGGATATCCCTGCAGTGACTTGAATGCAGGCTCGTCTTGCATTTGCCAAGAAGAAAGGGTGTCTGAATCCCCTGTGGAGACCACAGAGAAACACCTAGTTCCCCACCTCATCGCGACCGGAGGCCTCACATCCTTTGAAAACTCCAGAGGTTCGCGGAGATCAGTGCCTCCAAAGGAGACGATGCCAGACTCCTCGTGAAACTTGATAGGAGTCCCAGGATTCTTGTGGCACGTGGAAAGGGACCCTTCGTCTCTAGCCTCAGCTGGAGAGGCGTTCCAATTGCCCTGCCAAGCCTCGAGGAGAATCCCGAGTTGTCCCTCGCAACTAGGCAGGAGTCCTGACGTGGCTGAACAAACACGTGGGTGGAAGGGCCATCCCCGTCGTAACTCGAGAATATACCCCAGGTTCCCGCCGCAACTCGAGAAAAACCATGAGACTTCCCCCTCGATGCGAGATGAGGCCCGATTCCCCTTTCTTGCGTGCAGAGCAATTCCGTGTTGCACATCACACATGAAAGGAGCCTTGATTTCCTTGATGGCACTCCAGAGAAAACCCAAGAACACTGTTTCAAGGCTAGAGGGATCCTGAGGTCACTGTAGCAACACGAAAGAACTCTGTGGACCAAAAATCAACTCGAAAAGAGAGGTTAGTCCCTGGATTCGTCTCCAGAGGTATACCACCTTACCACAAGCACCTCAAGAGGAGGCTTCTCTCAGCTCTAGGTATGTGAGAGGGACCCTGAGTTTGCGGCCTCAAGTGGAATGGACACCGCGATGCCCTGACTCGAAATAAGGCCGGATATCCCTGCAGTGACTTCAATGCAGGCTCGTCTTGCATCTCCCAGGACGAAAGGATGTCTGAATCCCCTGTGGAAAGCACAGAGAAAGACTTAGTTCCCCACCTCATCGCGACCGATAGCCTCACACCATTTGAAAACTCCAGAGGTACGAGGAGATCAGTGCCTCCAAAGGAGACGATGCCTGACTCCTCGTGAAACTTGATAGGAGTCCCAGGATTCCTGTGGCGCTTGGAAAGGGACACTTGGTCTCCCGCCTCAGCTGGAGAGGCCTCCCAAATGCCCTGCCAAGCCTCGAGGAGAATCCAGAGTTGTCCCTCGCAACTAGGCAGGAGTCCTGACGTCGCTGAAGAAACACGTGTGTGGAAGGGCCATCCCTGTCGTAACTCGAGAATATACCCCAGGTTCCCGCCGCAACTCGAGAAAAACCATGAGACTTCCCCCTCGCCGCGAGATGAGGCCCGATTCCCCTGCACTGTGTGCAGAGCAATTCCGTGTTGCACATCACACATGAAAGGAGCCTTGATTTCCTTGATGGCACTCCAGAGAAACCCCAAGAACACTGTTTCAAGGATAGAGGGATCCTGAGGTCACTGTAGCAACACGAAAGAGCTCCGTGGGTCAAAAATCAACTCGAGATGAGAGGTTAGTCCCTGGCTTCGACTCCAGAGGAATACCACCTTACCACAAGCACCTCAAGAGGAGGCTTCTCTCAGCTCTAGGTATGTGAGAGGGACCCTGAGTTTGCGGCCTCAAGTGGAATGGACACCGCGATGCCCTGACTCGAAATAAGCCCGGATATTCCTGCAGTGACTGGAATGCAGGCTCGTCTTGCATCTCCCAATACGAAAGGATGTCTGAATCCCCTGTGGAGACCACAGAGAAAGACCTAGTTCCCCACCTCATCGCGACCGGAGGCCTCACATCCTTTGAAAACTCCAGAGGTACGCGGAGATCAGTGCCTCCAAAGGAGACGATGCCTGACTCCTCGTGAAACTTGATAGGAGACCCAGGATTCCTGTGGCACGTGGAAAGGGACCCTTGGTCTCGCGTCTCAGCTGGAGAGGCGTCGCAATTGCCCTGTCAAGCCTCGAGGAGAATCCCGAGTTGTCCCTCGCAACTAGGCAGGAGTCCTGACGTCGCTGAAGAAACACGTGGGTGGAAGGGCCATTCCCGTCGTAACTCGAGAATATACCCCAGGTTCCCGCCGCAACTCGAGAAAAACCATGAGACTTCCCCCTCGCCGCGAGATGAGGCCCGATTCCCCTGCACTGTGTGCAGAGCAATTCCGTCTTGCACATCACACATGAAAGGAGCCTTGATTTCCTTGATGGCACTCCAGAGAAACCCCAAGAACACTGTTTCAAAGCTAGAGGGATCCTGAGGTCACTGTAGCAACACGAAAGAGCTCCGTGGGCGAAAAATCAACTCGAGATGAGAGGTTAGTCCCTGGCTTCGACTCCAGAGGAATACCACCTTACCACAAACACCTCAAGAGGAGGCTTCTCTCAGCTCTAGGTATGTGAGAGGGACCCTGAGTTTGCGGCCTCAAGTGGAATGGACAACGCGATGCCCTGACTCGAAATAAGGCCGGATATCCCTGCAGTGACTTGAATGCAGGCTCGTCTTGCAGCTCCCAAGAAGAAAGGATGTCTGAATCCCCTGTGGAGACCACAGAGAAACACCTAGTTCCCCACCTCATCGCGACCGGAGGCCTCACATCCTTTGAAAACTCCAGAGGTACGCAGAGATCAGTTCCTCCAAAGGAGACGATGCCTAACTCCTCGTGAAACTTGATAGGAGTCCCAGGATTCTTGTGGCACGTGGAAAGGGACACTTGGTCTCCCGCCTCAGCTGGAGAGGCGTTCCAATTGCCCTGCCAAGCCTCGAGGAGAATCCCGAGTTGTCCCTCGCAACTAGGCAGGAGTCCTGACGTGGCTGAACAAACACGTGGGTGGAAGGGCCATCCCCGTCGTAACTCGAGAATATACCCCAGGTTCCCGCCGCAACTCGAGAAAAACCATGAGACTTCCCCCTCGATGCGAGATGAGGCCCGATTCCCCTGTACTGCGTGCAGAGCAATTCCGTCTTGCACATCACACATGAAAGGAGCCTTGATTTCCTTGATGGCACTCCAGAGAAACCTCAAGAACACTGTTTCAAGGCTAGAGGGATCCTGAGGTCACTGTAGCAACACGAAAGAACTCTGTGGACCACAAATCAACTCGAAAAGAGAGGTTAGTCCCTGGATTCGTCTCCAGAGGAATACCACCTTACCACAAGCACCTCAAGAGGAGGCTTCTCTCAGCTCTAGGTATGTGAGAGGGACCCTGAGTTTGCGGCCTCAAGTGGAATGGACACCGCGATGCCCTGACTCGAAATAAGGCCGGATATCCCTGCAGTGACTGGAATGCAGGCTCGTCTTGCATCTCCCAGGACGAAAGGATGTCTGAATCCCCTATGGAAAGCACAGAAAGACTTAGTTCCCCACCTCATCGCGACCGATAGCCTCACATCCTTTGAAAACTCCAGAGGTACGCGGAGATCAGTGCCTCCAAAGGAGACGATGCCTGACTCCTCGTGAAACTTGATAGGAGTCCCAGGATTCCTGTGGCACGTGGAAAGGGACCCTTGGTCTCCCGCCTCAGCTGGAGAGGCGTCCCAATTGCCTTGCCAAGCCTCGAGGAGAATCCCGAGTTGTGTCTCGCAACTAGGCAAGAGTCCTGACGTTGCTGAACACACACGTGGGTGGAAGGGCCATCCCCGTCGTAACTCGAGAATATACCCCAGGTTCCCGCCGCAACTCGAGAAAAACCATGAGACTTCCCCCTCGCCGCGAGATGAGGCCCGATTCCCCTGCACTGCGTGCAGAGCAATTCCGTGTTGCACATCACACATGAAAGGAGCCTTGATTTCCTTGATGGCACTCCAGAGAAACCCCAAGAACACTGTTTCAAGGCTAGAGGGATCCTGAGGTCACTGTAGCAACACGAAAGAGCTCCGTGGGCCAAAAATCAACTCGAGATGAGAGGTTAGTCCCTGGCTTCGACTCCAGAGGAATACCACCTTACCACAAGCACCTCAAGAGGAGGCTTCTCTCAGCTCTAGGTATGTGAGAGGGACCCTGAGTTTGCGGCCTCAAGTGGAATGGACACCGCGATGCCCTGACGCGAAATAAGGCTGGATATCCCTGCAGTGACTTCAATGCAGGCTCGTCTTGCATCTGCCAAGATGAAAGGATGTCTGAATCCCCTGTGGAGACCACAGAGAAAGACCTAGTTCCCCACCTCATCGCGACCGGAGCCCTCACATCCTTTGAAAACTCCAGAGGTACGCGGAGATCAGTGCCTCCAAAGGAGACGATGCCTGACTCCTCGTGAAACTTGATAGGAGTCCCAGGATTCCTGTGGCACGTGGAAAGGGACACTTGGTCTCCTGTCTCAGCTGGAGAGGCGTCCCAATTGCATTGCCAAGCCTCGAGGAGAATCCCGAGTTGTGTCTCGCAACTAGGCAAGAGTCCTGACGTGGCTGAACACACACGTGTGTGGAAGGGCCATCCCCGTCGTAACTCGAGAATATACCCCAGGTTCCCGCCGCAACTCGAGAAAAACCATGAGACTTCCCCCTCGCCGCGAGATGAGGCCCGATTCCCCTGCACTGCGTGCAGAGCAATTCTGTGTTGCACATCACACATGAAAGGAGCCTTGATTTCCTTGATGGCACTCCAGAGAAACCCCAAGAACACTGTTTCAAGGCTAGAGGGATCCTGAGGTCACTGTAGCAACACGAAAGAACTCTGTGGACCACAAATCAACTCGAAAAGAGAGGTTAGTCCCTGGATTCGTCTCCAGAGGAATACCACCTTACCACAAGCACCTCAAGAGGAGGCTTCTCTCAGCTCTAGGTATGTGAGAGGGACCCTGAGTTTGCGGCCTCAAGTGGAATGGACACTGCGATGCCCTGACTCGAAATAAGGCCGGATATCCCTGCAGTGACTGGAATGCAGGCTCGTCTTGCATCTCCCAAGACGAAAGGGTGTCTGAATCCCCTGAGGAGACCACAGAGAAAGACCTAGTTCCCCACCTCATCGCGACAGGAGGCCTCACATCCTTTGAAAATTTCAGAGGTATGCGGAGATCAGTGCCTCCAAAGGAGACGATGCCTGACTCCTCGTGAAACTTGATAGGAGACCCAGTATTCCTGTGGCACGTGGAAAGGGACCCTTGGTCTCCCGTCTCAGCTGGAGAGGCGTCCCAATTGCCCTGCAAAGCCTCGAGGAGAATCCCGAGTTGTCCCTCGCTACTAGGCAGGAGTCCTGGCGTCGCTGAAGAAACACGTGGGTGGAAGGGCCATCCCCGTCGTAACTCGAGAATATACCCCAGGTTCCCGCCGCAACTCGAGAAAAACCATGAGACTTCCCCCTCGCCGCGAGATGAGGCCCGATTCCCCTGCACTGTGTGCAGAGCAATTCCGTGTTGCACATCACACATGAAAGGAGCCTTGATTTCCTTGATGGCACTCCAGAGAAAACCCAAGAACACTGTTTTAAGGCTAGAGGGATCCTGAGGTCACTGTAGCAACACGAAAGAGCTCAGTGGGCCAAAAATCAACTCGAGATGAGAGGTTAGTCCCTGGCTTCGACTCCTGAGGAATACCACCTTACCACAAGCACCTCAAGAGGAGGCTTCTCTCAGCTCTAGGTATGTGAGTGGGACCCTGAGTTTGCGGCCTCAAGTGGAATGGACACCGCGATGCCCTGACGCGAAATAAGGCTGGATATCCCTGCAGTGACTTGAATGCAGTCTCGTCTTGCATCTCCCAAGATGAAAGGATGTCTGAATCCCCTGTGGAGAACACAGAGAAAGACCTAGTTCCCCACCTCATAGCGACCGGAGGCCTCACATCCTTTGAAAACTCCAGAGGTACGCGGAGATCAGTGCCTCCAAAGGAGACGATGCCTGACTCCTCGTGAAACTTGATAGGAGTCCCAGGATTCCTGTGGCACGTGGAAAGGGACCCTTGGTCTCCCGCCTCAGCTGGAGAGGCGTCCCAATTGCCTTGCCAAGCCTCGAGGAGAATCCCGAGTTGTGTCTCGCAACTAGGCAAGAGTCCTGACGTGGCTGAACAAACACGTGTGTGGTAGGGCCATCCCCGTCGTAACTCGAGAATATACCCCAGGTTCCCGCCGCAACTCGAGAAAAACCATGAGACTTCCCCCTCGCCGCGAGATGAGGCCCGATTCCCCTGCACTGCCTGCAGAGCAATTCCGTGTTGCACATCACACATGAAAGGAGCCCTGATTTCCTTGATGGCACTCCAGAGAAACCCCAAGAACACTGTTTCAAGGCTAGAGGGATCCTGAGGTCACTGTAGCAACACGAAAGAGCTCCGTGGACCAAGAATCAACACGAGATGAGAGGTTAGTCCCTGGCTTCGCCTCCTGAGGAATACCACCTTACCACAAGCACCTCAAGAGGAGGCTTCTCTCAGCTCTAGGTATGTGAGAGGGATCCTGAGTTTGCGGCCTCAAGTGGAATGGACACCGCGATGCCCTGACTCGAAATAAGGCCGGATATCCCTGCAGTGACTTGAATGCAGGCTCGTCTTGCATCTCCGAAGAAGAAAGGATGTCTGAATCCCCTGTGGAGACCACAGAGAAACACCTAGTTCCCCACCTCATCGCGACCGGAGGCCTCACATCCTTTGAAAACTCCAGAGGTACGCGGAGATCAGTGCCTCCAAAGGAGACGATGCCTGACTCCTCGTGAAACTTGATAGGAGTCCCAGGATTCTTGTGGCACGTGGAAAGGGACCCTTGGTCTCCCGCCTCAGCTGGAGAGGCGTTCCAATTGCCCTGCCAAGCCTCGAGGAGAATCCCGAGTTGTCCCTCGCAACTAGGCAGGAGTCCTGACGTGGCTGAACAAACACGTGTGTGGAAGGGCCATCCCCGTCGTAACTCGAGAATATATCCCAGGTTCCCGCCGCAACTCGAGAAAAACCATGAGACTTCCCCCTCGCCGCGAGATGAGGCCCGATTCCCCTGCACTGCGTGCAGAGCAATTCTGTGTTGCACATCACACATGAAAGGAGCCTTGATTTCCTTCATGGCACTCCAGAGAAACCCCAAGAACACTGTTTCAAGGCTAGAGGGATCCTGAGGTCACTGTAGCAACACGAAAGAGCTCCGTGGACCAAAAATCAACTCGAGATGAGAGGTTAGTCCCTGGCTTCGACTCCAGTGGAATACCACCTTACCACAAGCACCTCAAGAGGAGGCTTCTCTCAGCTCTAGGTATGTGAGAGGGACCCTGAGTTTGTGGCCTCAAGTGGAATGGACACCGCGATGCCCTGACTCGA
Source organism: Cervus elaphus (assembly GCF_910594005.1). Lineage (NCBI taxonomy): Eukaryota > Metazoa > Chordata > Mammalia > Artiodactyla > Cervidae > Cervus > Cervus elaphus. Next base: position 4,873,418 of record NC_057834.1, on the reverse strand, counting down.
AATAAGGCCAGATATCCCTGCAGTGACTGGAATGCAGGCTCGTCTTGCATCTCCCAAGACGAAAGGGTGTCTGAATCCCCTGTGGAGACCACAGAGAAAGACCTAGTTCACCACCTCATCGCGACAGGAGGCCTCAAATCCTTTGAAAATTCCAGAGGTATGCGGAGATCAGTGCCTCCAAAGGAGACGATGCCTGACTCCTCGTGAAACTTGATAGGAGACCCAGTATTCCTGTGGCACGTGGAAAGGGACCCTTGGTCTCCCGTCTCAGCTGGAGAGGCGTCCCAATTGCCCTGCAAAGCCTCGAGGAGAATCCCGAGTTGTCCCTCGCTACTAGGCAGGAGTCCTGGCTTCGCTGAAGAAACACGAGGGTGGAAGGGCCATCCCCGTCGTAACTCGAGAATATACCCCAGGTTCCCGCCGCAACTCGAGAAAAACCATGAGACTTCCCCCTCGCCGCGAGATGAGGCCCGATTCCCCTGCACTGCGTGCAGAGCAATTCCGTGTTGCACATCACACATGAAAGGAGCCTTGATTTCCTTGATAGCACTCCAGAGAAACCCCAAGAACACTGTTTCAAGGCTAGAGGGATCCTGAGGTCACTGTAGCAACACGAAAGAGCTCCGTGGACCAAGAATCAACACGAGATGAGAGGTTAGTCCCTGGCTTCGAATCCTGAGGAATACCACCTTACCACCAGCACCTCAAGAGGAGGCTTCTCGCAGCTCTAGGTATGTGAGAGGGATCCTGAGTTTGCGGCCTCAAGTGGAATGGACACCGCGATGCCCTGACTCGAAATAAGGCCGGATATCCCTGCAGTGACTTGAATGCAGGCTCGTCTTGCATCTCCCAAGAAGAAAGGATGTCTGAATCCCCTGTGGAGACCACAGAGAAAGACCTAGTTCCCCACCTCATCGCGACCGGAGGCCTCACATTCTTTGAAAACTCCAGAGGTATGCGGAGATCAGTGCCTCCAAAGGAGACGATGCCTGACTCCTCGTGAAACTTGATAGGAGTCCCAGGATTCTTGTGGCACGTGGAAAGGGACCCTTGGTCTCCCGCCTCAGCTGGAGAGGCGTTCCAATTGCCCTGCCAAGCCTCGAGGAGAATCCCGAGTTGTCCCTCGCAACTAGGCAGGAGTCCTGACGTGGCTGAACAAACTCGTGTGTGGAAGGGCCATCCCCGTCGTAACTCGAGAATATACCCCAGGTTCCCGCCGCAACTCGAGAAAAACCATGAGACTTCCCCCTCGATGCGAGATGAGGCCCGATTCCCCTGTACTGCGTGCAGAGCAATTCCGTCTTGCACATCACACATGAAAGGAGCCTTGATTTCCTTGATGGCACTCCAGAGAAACCCCAAGAACACTGTTTCAAGGCTAGAGGGATCCTGAGGTCACTGTAGCAACACGAAAGAACTCTGTGGACCACAAAACAACTCGAAAAGAGAGGTTAGTCCCTGTTTTCGACTCCAGAGGAATACCACCTTACCACAAGCACCTCAAGAGGAGGCTTCTCTCAGCTCTAGGTATGTGAGAGGGACCCTGAGTTTGCGGCCTCAAGTGGAATGGACACCGCGATGCCCTGACTCGAAATAAGGCCGGATATGCCTGCAGTGACTTTAATGCAGGCTCGTCTTGCATCTCCCAAGACGAAAGGATGTCTGAATCCCCTGTGGAAAGCACAGAGAAAGACTTAGTTCCCTACCTCATCGCGACCGATAGCCTCACATCCTTTGAAAACTCCAGAGGTATGCGGAGATCAGTGCCTCCAAAGGAGACGATGCCTGACTTCTCGTGAAACTTGTTAGGAGTCCCAGGATTCCTGTGGCACTTGGAAAGGGACACTTGGTCTCCCGCCTCAGCTGGAGAGGCGTCCCAATTGCCCTGCCAAGCCTCGAGGAGAATCCAGAGTTGTCCCTCGCAACTAGGCAGGAGTCCTGACGTCGCTGAAGAAACACGTGGGTGGAAGGGCCATCCCCGTCGTAACTCGGGAATATACCCCAGGTTCCCGCCGCAACTCGAGAAAAACCATGAGACTTCCCCCTCGCTGCGAGATGAGGCCCGATTCCCCTGCACTGCGTGCAGAGCAATTCCGTGTTGCACATCACACATGAAAGGAGCCTTGATTTCCTTCATGGCACTCCAGAGAAACCCCAAGAACACTGTTTCAAGGCTAGAGGGATCCTGAGGTCACTGTAGCCACACGAAAGAGCTCCGTGGACCAAGAATCAACACGAGATGAGAGGTTAGTCCCTGGCTTCGACTCCTGAGGAATACCACCTTACCACAAGCACCTCAAGAGGAGGCTTCTCTCAGCTCTAGGTATGTGAGAGGGATCCTGAGTTTGCGGCCTCAAGTGGAATGGACACCGCGAGGCCCTGACTCGAAATAAGGCCGGATATCCCTGCAGTGACTTGAATGCAGGCTCGTCTTGCATCTCCCAGGACGAAAGGATGTCTGAATCCCCTGTGGAGACCACAGAGAAAGACCTAGTTCCCCACCTCATCGCGACCGGAGGCCTCACATCCTTTGAAAACTCCAGAGGTACGCGGAGATCAGTGCCTCCAAAGGAGACGATGCCTGACTCCTCGTGAAACTTGATAGGTGTCCCAGGATTCCTGAGGCACTTGGAAAGGGACCCTTGCTCTCCCGCCTCAGCTGGAGAGGCGTCCCAATTGCCCTGCCAAGCCTCGAGGAGAATCCCGAGTTGTCCCTCGCAACTAGGCAGGAGTCCTGACGTCGCTGAAGAAACACGTGGGTGGAAGGGCCATCCCCGTCGTAACTCGAGAATATACCCCAGGTTCCCGCCGCAACTCGAGAAAAACCATGAGACTTCCCCCTCGCTGCGAGATGAGGCCCGATTCCCCTGCATTGCGTGCAGACCAATTCTGTGTTGCAAATCACACATGAAAGGAGCCTTGATTTCCTTGATGGCACTCCAGAGAAACCCCAAGAACACTGTTTCAAGGCTAGAGGGATCCTGAGGTCACTGTAGCAACACGGAAGAGCTCCGTGGACCAAGAATCAACACGAGATGAGAGGTTAGTCCTGGCTTCGACTCCAGAGGAATACCACCTTACCACAAGCACCTCAAGAGGAGGCTTCTCTCAGCTCTAGGTATGTGAGAGGGACCCTGAGTTTGCGGCCTCAAGTGGAATGGACACCGCGATGCCCTGACGCGAAATAAGGCTGGATATCCCTGCAGTGACTTGAATGCAGGCTCGTCTTGCATCTCCCAAGATGAAAGGATGTCTGAATCCCCTGTGGAGACCACAGAGAAAGACCTAGTTCCCCACCTCATCGCGACCGGAGGCCTCACATCCTTTGAAAACTCCAGAGGTACGCGGAGATCAGTGCCTCCAAAGGAGACGATGCCTGACTCCTCGTGAAACTTGATAGGAGTCCCAGGATTCCTGTGGCACGTGGAAAGGGACCCTTGGTCTCCCGCCTCAGCTGGAGAGGCGTCCCAATTGCCTTGCCAAGCCTCGAGGAGAATCCCGAGTTGTGTCTCGCAACTAGGCAAGAGTCCTGACGTGGCTGAACAAACACGTGTGTGGAAGGGCCATCCCCGTCGTAACTCGAGAATATACCCCAGGTTCCCGCCGCAACTCGAGAAAAACCATGAGACTTCCCCCTCGCCGCGAGATGAGGCCCGATTCCCCTGCACTGCGTGCAGAGCAATTCTGTGTTGCACATCACACATGAAAGGAGCCTTGATTTCCTTCATGGCACTCCAGAGAAACCCCAAGAACACTGTTTCAAGGCTAGAGGGATCCTGAGGTCACTGTAGCAACACGAAAGAGCTCCGTGGACCAAAAATCAACTCGAGATGAGAGGTTAGTCCCTGGCTTCGACTCCAGAGGAATACCACCTTACCACAAGCACCTCAAGAGGAGGCTTCTCTCAGCTCTAGGTATATGAGAGGGACCCTGAGTTTGCGGCCTCAAGTGGAATGGACACCGCGATGCCCTGACTCGAAATAAGGGCGGATATCCCTGCAGTGACTGGAATGCAGGCTCGTCTTGCATCTCCCAAGACGAAAGGGTGTCTGAATCCCCTGTGGAGACCACAGAGCAAGACCTAGTTCCCCACCTCATCGCGACCGGAGGCCTCACATTCTTTGAAAACTCCAGAGGTACGCGGAGATCAGTGCCTCCAAAGGAGACGATGCCTGACTCCTCGTGAAACTTGATAGGAGTCCCAGGATTCTTGTGGCACGTGGAAGGGGACCCTTGGTCTCCCGCCTCAGCTGGAGAGGCGTTCCAATTGCCCTGCCAAGCCTCGAGGAGAATCCCGAGTTGTCCCTCGCAACTAGGCAGGAGTCCTGACGTGGCTGAACAAACACGTGGGTGGAAGGGCCATCCCCGTCGTAACTCGAGAATATACCCCAGGTTCCCGCCGCAACTCGAGAAAAACCATGAGACTTCCTCCTCGATGCGAGATGAGGCCCGATTCTCCTGTACTGCGTGCAGAGCAATTCCGTCTTGCACATCACACATGAAAGGAGCCTTGATTTCCTTGATGGCACTCCAGAGAAACCCCAAGAACACTGTTTCAAGGCTAGAGGGATCCTGAGGTCACTGTAGCAACACGAAAGAACTCTGTGGACCAAAAATCAACTCGAAAAGAGAGGTTAGTCCCTGGATTCGTCTCCAGAGGAATACCACCTTACCACAAGCACCTCAAGAGGAGGCTTCTCTCAGCTCTAGGTATGTGAGAGGGACCCTGAGTTTGCGGCCTCAAGTGGAATGGACACCGCGATGCCCTGACTCGAAATAAGGCCAGATATCCCAGCAGTGACTGGAATGCAGGCTCGTCTTGCATCTCCCAAGACGAAAGGGTGTCTGAATCCCCTGTGGAGACCACAGAGAAAGACCTAGTTCCCCACCTCATCGCGACAGGAGGCCTCAAATCCTTTGAAATCTCCAGAGGTATGCGGAGATCAGTGCCTCCAAAGGAGACGATGCCTGACTCCTCGTGAAACTTGATACGAGACCCAGGATTCCTGTGGCACGTGGAAAGGGACACTTGGTCTCCCGTCTCAGCTGGAGAGGCGTCCCAATTGCCCTGCAAAGCCTCGAGGAGAATCCCGAGTTGTACCTCACAACTAGGCAGGAGTCCTGACGTCGCTGAAGAAACACGTGGGTGGAAGGGCCATCCCCGTCGTAACTCGAGAATATACCCCAGGTTCCCGCCGCAACTCGAGAAAAACCATGAGACTTCCCCCTCGCCGCGAGATGAGGCCCGATTCCCCTGCACTGCGTGCAGAGCAATTCCGTGTTGCACATCACACATGAAAGGAGCCTTGATTTCCTTCATGGCACTCCAGAGAAACCCCAAGAACACTGTTTCAAGGCTAGAGGGATCCTGAGGTCACTGCAGCAACACGAAAGAGCTCCGTGGACCAAGAATCAACACGAGATGAGAGGTTAGTCCCTGGCTTCGACTCCTGAGGAATACCACCTTACCACAAGCACCTCAAGAGGAGGCTTCTCTCAGCTCTAGGTATGTGAGAGGGATGCTGAGTTTGCGGCCTCAAGTGGAATGGACACCGCGATGCCCTGACCCGAAATAAGGCTGGATATCCCTGCAGTGACTTGAATGCAGGCTCGTCTTGCATCTCCCAAGAAGAAAGGATGTCTGAATCCCCTGTGGAGATCACAGAGAAACACTTAGTTCCCCACCTCATCGCGACAGGAGGCCTCACATCCTTTGAAAACTCTAGAGGTACGCGGAGATCAGTGCCTCCAAAGGAGACGATGCCTGACTCCTCGTGAAACTTGATAGGAGTCCCAGGATTCTTGTGGCACGTGGAAAGGGACCCTTGGTCTCCCGCCTCAGCTGGAGAGGCGTCCCAATTGCCCTGCCAAGCCTCGAGGAGAATCCCGAGTTGTCCCTCGCAACTAGGCAGGAGTCCTGACATGGCTGAACAAACACGTGGGTGGAAGGGCCATCCCCGTCGTAACTCGAGAATATACCCCAGGTTCCCGCCGCAACTCGAGAAAAACCATGAGACTTCCCCCTCGATGCGAGATGAGGCCCGATTCCCCTGTACTGCGTGCAGAGCAATTCCGTCTTGCACATCAAACATGAAAGGAGCCTTGATTTCCTTGATGGCACTCCAGAGAAACCCCAAGAACACTGTTTCAAGGCTAGAGTGATCCTGAGGTCACTGTAGCAACACGAAAGAGCTCCGTGGGCCAAAAATCAACTCGAGATGAGAGGTTAGTCCCTGGCTTCGACTCCAGAGGAATACCACCTTACCACAAGCACCTCAAGAGGAGGCTTCTCTCAGCTCTAGGTATGTGAGAGGGACCCTGAGTTTGCGGCCTCAAGTGGAATGGACACCGCGATGCCCTGACGCGAAATAAGGCTGGATATCCCTGCAGTGACTTGAATGCAGGCTCGTCTTTCATCTCCCAAGATGAAAGGATGTCTGAGTCCCCTGTGGAGACAACAGAGAAAGACCTAGTTCCCCACCTCATCGCGACCGGAGGCCTCACATCCTTTGAAAACTCGAGAGGTACGCGGAGATCAGTGCCTCCAAAGGAGACGATGCCTGACTCCTCGTGAAAATTGATAGGAGTCCCAGGATTCCTGTGGCACGTGGAAAGGGACCTTTGGTCTCCCGCCTCAGCTGGAGAGGCGTCCCAATTGCCTTGCCAAGCCTCGAGGAGAATCCCGAGTTGTGTCTCGCAACTAGGCAAGAGTCCTGACGTGGCTGAACAAACACGTGTGTGGAAGGGCCATCCCCGTCGTAACTCGAGAATGTACCCCAGGTTCCCGCCGCAACTCGAGAAAAACCATGAGACTTCCCCCTCGCCGCGAGATGAGGCCCGATTCCCCTGCACTGCGTGCAGAGCAATTCCGTGTTGCACATCACACATGAAAGGAGCCTTGATTTCCTTGATGGCACTCCAGAGAAACACCAAGAACACTGTTTCAAGGCTAGAGGGATCCTAAGGACACTGTAGCAACACGAAAGAGCTCCGTGGGCCAAAAATCAACTCGAGATGAGAGGTTAGTCCCTGGCTTCGACTCCAGAGGAATACCCCCTTACCACAAGCACCTCAAGAGGAGGCTTCTCTCAGCTCTAGGTATGTGAGAGGGACCCTGAGTTTGCGGCCTCAAGTGGAATGGACACCGCGATGCCCTGACGCGAAATAAGGCTGGATATCCCTGCAGTGACTTGAATGCAGGCTCGTCTTGCATCTCCCAAGATGAAAGGATGTCTGAATCCCCTGTGGAGACCACAGAGAAAGACCTAGTTCCCCACCTCATCGCGACCGGAGGCCTCACATCCTTTGAAAACTCCAGAGGTACGCGGAGATCAGTGCCTCCAAAGGAGACGATGCCTGACTCCTCGTGAAACTTGATAGGAGACCCAGGATTCTTGTGGCACGTGGAAAGGGACCCTTGGTCTCTCCCAATTGCCTTGCCAAGCCTCGAGGAGAATCCCGAGTTGTGTCTCACAACTAGGCAAGAGTCCTGTCGTGGCTGAACAAACACGTGTGTGGAAGGGCCATCCCCGTCGTAACTCGAGAATATACCCCAGGTTCCCGCCGCAACTCGAGAAAAACCATGAGACTTCCCCCTCGCCGCGAGATGAGGCCCGATTCCCCTGCACTGCGTGCAGAGCAATTCTGTGTTGCACATCACACATGAAAGGAGCCTTGATTTCCTTCATGGCACTCCAGGGAAACCCCAAGAACACTGTTTCAAGGCTAGAGGCATCCTGAGGTCACTGTATCAACACGAAAGAGCTCCGTGGACCAAAAATCAACTCGAGATGAGAGGTTAGTCCCTGGCTTCGACTCCAGAGGAATACCACCTTACCACAAGCACCTCAAGAGGAGGCTTCTATCAGCTCTAGGTATGTGAGAGGGACCCTGAGTTTGCGGCCTCAAGTGGAATGGACACCGCGATGCCCTGACTCGAAATAAGGCCGGATATGCCTGCAGTGACTTTAATGCAGGCTCGTCTTGCATCTCCCAAGACGAAAGGGTGTCTGAATCCCCTGTGGAGACCACAGAGAAAGACCTAGTTTTCCACCTCATCGCGATAGGAGGCCTCAAATCCTTTGAAAACTCCAGAGGTATGCGGAGATCAGTGCCTCCAAAGGAGATGATGCCTGACTCCTCGTGAAACTTGATAGGAGACCCAGGATTCCTGTGGCACGTGGAAAGGGACCCTTGGTCTCCCGTCTCAGCTGGAGAGGCGTCCCAATTGCCCTGCAAAGCCTCGAGGAGAATCCCGAGTTGTCCCTCGCAACTAGGCAGGAGTCCTGACATGGCTGAACACACACGTGGGTGGAAGGGCCATCCCCGTCGTAACTCGAGAATATACCCCAGGTTCCCGCCGCAACTCGAGAAAAACCATGAGACTTCCCCCTCGATGCAAGATGAGGCCCGATTCCCCTGCACTGCGTGCAGAGCAATTCTGTGTTCCACATCACACATGAAAGGAGCCTTGATTTCCTTCATGGCACTCCAGAGAAACCCCAAGAACACTGTTTCAAGGCTAGAGGGATCCTGAGGTCACTGTAGCAACACGAAAGAGCTCCGTGGACCAAGAATCAACACGAGATGAGAGGTTAGTCCCTGGCTTCGACTCCTGAGGAATACCACCTTACCACAAGCACCTCAAGAGGAGGCTTCTCTCAGCTCTAGGTATGTGAGAGGGATCCTGAGTTTGCGGCCTCAAGTGGAATGGACACCGCGATGCCCTGACTCGAAATAAGGCCGGATATCCCTGCAGTGACTTGAATGCAGGCTCGTCTTGCATCTCCCAAGAAGAAAGGATGTCTGAATCCCCTGTGGAGACCACAGAGAGACACCTAGTTCCCCACCTCATCGCGACCGGAGGCCTCACATCCTTTGAAAACTCCAGAGGTACGCGGAGATCAGTGCCTCCAAAGGAGACGACGCCTGACTCCTCGTGAAACTTGATAGGAGTCCCAGGATTCCTGTGGCACTTGGAAAGGGACACTTGGTCTCCCGCCTCAGCTGGAGAGGCGTCCCAATTGCCCTGCCAAGCCTCGAGGAGAATCCAGAGTTGTCCCTCGCAACTAGGCAGGAGTCCTGACATGGCTGAACAAACACGTGGGTGGAAGGGCCATCCCCGTCGTAACTCGAGAATATACCCCAGGTACCCGCCGCAACTCGAGAAAAACCATGAGACTTCCCCCTCGCCGCGAGATGAGGCCCGATTCCCCTGTACTGCGTGCAGAGCAATTCTGTGTTGCACATCACACATGAAAGGAGCCTTGATTTCCTTGATGGCACTCCAGAGAAACCCCAAGAACACTGTTTCAAGGATAGAGGGATCCTGAGGTCACTGTAGCAACACGAAAGAACTCTGTGGACCAAAAATCAACTCGAAAAGAGAGGTTAGTCCCTGGATTCGTCTCCAGAGGAATACCACCTTACCACAAGCACCTCAAGAGGAGGCTTCTCTCAGCTCTAGGTATGTGAGAGGGACCCTGAGTTTGCGGCCTCAAGTGGAATGGACACCGCGATGCCCTGACTCGAAATAAGGCCGGATATCCCTGCAGTGACTTCAATGCAGGCTCGTCTTGCATCTCCCAGGACGAAAGGATGTCTGAATCCCCTGTGGAAAGCACAGAGAAAGACTTAGTTCCCCACCTCATCGCGACCGATAGCCTCACATCCTTTGAAAACTCCAGAGGTACGCGGAGATCAGTGCCTCCAAAGGAGACGATGCCTGACTCCTCGTGAAACTTGATAGGAGTCCCAGGATTCCTGTGGCACTTGGAAAGGGACACTTGGTCTCCCGCCTCAGCTGGAGAGGCGTCCCAATTGCCCTGCCAAGCCTCGAGGAGAATCCAGAGTTGTCCCTCGCAACTAGGCAGGAGTCCTGACGTGGCTGAACAAACACGTGGGTGGAAGGGCCATCCCCGTCGTAACTCGAGAATATACCCCAGGTTCCCGCCGCAACTCGAGAAAAACCATGAGACTTCCCCCTCGCCGCGAGATGAGGCCCGATTCCCCTGCACTGCGTGCAGAGAAATTCCGTGTTGCACATCACACATGAAAGGAGCCTTGATTTCCTTGATGGCACTCCAGAGAAACCCCAAGAACACTGTTTCAAGGCTAGAGGGATCCTGAGGTCACTGTAGCAACACGAAAGAGCTCCGTGGGCCAAAAATCAACTCGAGATGAGAGGTTAGTCCCTGGCTTCGACTCCAGAGGAATACCACCTTACCACAAGCACCTCAAGAGGAGGCTTCTCTCAGCTCTAGGTATGTGAGAGGGACCCTGAGTTTGCGGCCTCAAGTGGAATGGACACCGCGATGCCCTGACACGAAATAAGGCTGGATATCCCTGCAGTGACTTGAATGCAGGCTCGTCTTGCATCTCCCAAGATGAAAGGATGTCTGAATCCCCTGTGGAGACCACAGAGAAAGACCTAGTTCCCCACCTCATCGCGACCGGAGGCCTCACATCATTTGCAAACTCCAGAGGTACGCGGAGATCAGTGCCTCCAAAGGAGACGATGCCTGACTCCTCGTGAAACTTGATAGGAGTCCCAGGATTCCTGTGGCACGTGGAAAGGGACCCTTGGTCTCCCGCCTCAGCTGGAGAGGCGTTCCAATTGCCCTGCCAAGCCTCGAGGAGAATCCCGAGTTGTCCCTCGCAACTAGACAGGAGTCCTGCCGTGGCTGAACAAACACGTGGGTGGAAGGGCCATCCCCGTCGTAACTCGAGAATATACCCCAGGTTCCCGGCGCAACTCGAGAAAAACCATGAGACTTCCCCCTCGATGCGAGATGAGGCCCGATTCCCCTGTACTGCGTGCAGAGCAATTCCGTCTTGCACATCACACATGAAAGGAGCCTTGATTTCCTTGATGGCACTCCAGAGAAACCCCAAGAACACTGTTTCAAGAATAGAGGGATCCTGAGGTCACTGTAGCAACACGAAAGAACTCTGTGGACCAAAAATCAACTCGAAAAGAGAGGTTAGTCCCTGGATTCGTCTCCAGAGGAATACCACCTTACCACAAGCACCTCAAGAGGAGGCTTCTCTCAGCTCTAGGTATGTGAGAGGGACCCTGAATTTGCGGCCTCAAGTGGAATGGACACCGCGATGCCCTGACTCGAAATAAGGCCGGATATCCCTGCAGTGACTTCAATGCAGGCTCGTCTTGCATCTCCCAGGACGAAAGGATGTCTGAATCCCCTGTGGAAAGCACAGAGAAAGACTGAGTTCCCCACCTCATCGCGACCGATAGCCTCACATCCTTTGAAAACTCCAGAGGTACGCGGAGATCAGTGCCTCCAAAGGAGACGATGCCTGACTCCTCGTGAAACTTGATAGGAGTCCCAGGATTCCTGTGGCACTTGGAAAGGGACACTTGGTCTCCCGCCTCAGCTGGAGAGGCGTCCCAATTGCCCTGCAAAGCCTCGAGGAGAATCCCGAGTTGTGTCTCGCAACTAGGCAGGAGTCCTGACGTCGCTGATGAAACACGTGGGTGGAAGGGCCATCCCCGTCGTAACTCGAGAATATACCCCAGGTTCCCGCCGCAACTCGAGAAAAACCATGAGACTTCCCCCTCGCCGCGAGATGAGGCCCGATTCCCCTGCACTGCGTGCAGAGCAATTCCGTGTTGCACATCACACATGAAAGGAGCCTTGATTTCCTTGATGGCACTCCAGAGAAACCCCAAGAACACTGTTTCAAGGCTAGAGTGATCCTGAGGTCACTGTAGCAACACGAAAGAGCTCCGTGGGCCAAAAATCAACTCGAGATGAGAGGTTAGTCCCTGGCTTCGACTCCAGAGGAATACCACCTTACCACAAGCACCTCAAGAGGAGGCTTCTCTCAGCTCTAGGTATGTGAGAGGGACCCTGAGTTTGCGGCCTCAAGTGGAATGGACACCGCGATGCCCTGACGCGAAATAAGGCTGGATATCCCTGCAGTGACTTGAATGCAGGCTCGTCTTGCATCTCCCAAGATGAAAGGATGTCTGAATCCCCTGTGGAGACCACAGAGAAAGACCTAGTTCCCCACCTCATCGCGACCGGAGGCCTCACATCCTTTGAAAACTCCAGAGGTACGCGGAGATCAGTGCCTCCAAAGGAGACGATGCCTGACTCCTCGTGAAACTTGATAGGAGTCCCAGGATTCTTGTGGCACGTGGAAAGGGACCCTTGGTCTCCCGCCTCAGCTGGAGAGGCGTCCCAATTGCCTTGCCAAGCCTCGAGGAGAATCCCGAGTTGTGTCTCGCAACTAGGCAAGAGTCCTGACGTGGCTGAACAAACACGTGTGTGGAAGGGCCATCCCCGTCGTAACTCGAGAATATACCCCAGGTTCCCGCCGCAACTCGAGAAAAACCATGAGACTTCCCCCTCGCCGCGAGATGAGGCCCGATTACCCTGCACTGCGTGCAGAGCAATTCCGTGTTGCACATCACACATGAAAGGAGCCTTGATTTCCTTGATGGCACTCCAGAGAAACCCCAAGAACACTGTTTCAAGGCTAGAGGGATCCTGAGGTCACTGTAGCAACACGAAAGAGCTCCGTGGACCCAAAATCAACTCGAGATGAGAGGTTAGTCCCTGGCTTCGACTCCAGAGGAATACCACGTTACCACAAGCACCTCAAGAGGAGGCTTCTCTCAGCTCTAGGTATGTGAGAGGGACCCTGAGTTTGGGGCCTCAAGTGGAATGGACACCGCGATGCCCTGACTCGAAATAAGGCCGGATATCCCTGCAGTGACTGGAATGCAGGCTCGTCTTGCATCTCCCAAGACGAAAGGGTGTCTGAATCCCCTGTGGAGACCACAGAGCAAGACCTAGTTCCCCACCTCATCGCGACAGGAGGCCTCAAATCCTTTGAAAACTCCAGAGGTATGCGGAGATCAGTGCCTCCAAAGGAGACGATGCCTGACTCCTCGTGAAACTTGATAGGAGACCCAGGATTCCTGTGGCACATGGAAAGGGACCCTTGGTCTCCCGCCTCAGTTGGAGAGGCGTCCCAATTTCATTGCCAAGCCTCGAGGAGAATCCCGAGTTGTCCCTCGCAACTAGGCAGGAGTCCTGACATGGCTGAACACACACGTGTGTGGAAGGGCCATCCCCGTCGTAACTCGAAAATATACCCCAGGTTCCCGCCGCAACTCGAGAAAAACCATGAGACTTCCCCCTCGCCGCGAGATGAGGCCCGATTCCCCTGCACTGCGTGCAGAGCAATTCCGTGTTGCACATCACACATTAAAGGAGCCTTGATTTCCTTGATGGCACTCCAGAGAAACACCAAGAACACTGTTTCAAGGCTAGAGGGATCCTGAGGTCACTGTAGCAACACGAAAGAGCTCCGTGGACCAAGAATCAACACGAGATGAGAGGTTAGTCCCAGGCTTCGACTACTGAGGAATACCACCTTACCACAAGCACCTCAAGAGGAGGCTTCTCTCAGCTCTAGGTATGTGAGAGGGACCCTGAGTTTGCGGCCTCAAGTGGAATGGACACCGCGATGCCCTGACTCGAAATAAGGCCGGATATCCCTGCAGTGACTTGAATGCAGGCTCGTCTTGCATCTCCCAAGAAGAAAGGATGTCTGAATCCCCTGTGGAGACCACAGAGAAACACCTAGTTCCCCACCTCATCGCGACCGCAGGCCTCACATCCTTTGAAAACTCCAGAGGTACGCGGAGATCAGTGCCTCCAAAGGAGACGATGCCTGACTCCTCGTGAAACTTGATAGGAGTCCCAGGATTCTTGTGGCACGTGGAAAGGGACCCTTGGTCTCCCGCCTCAGCTGGAGAGGCGTTCCAATTGCCCTTCCAAGCCTCGAGGAGAATACCGAGTTGTCCCTCGCAACTAGGCAGGAGTCCTGACGTGGCTGAACAAACACGTGGGTGGAAAGGCCATCCCCGTCGTAACTCGAGAATATACCCCAGGTTCCCACCGCAACTCGAGAAAAACCATGAGACTTCCCCCTCGCCGCGAAATGAGGCCCGATTCCCCTGCACTGCGTGCATAGCAATTCCGTGTTGCACATCACACATGAAAGGAGCCTTGATTTCCTTGTTGGCACTCCAGAGAAACCCCAAGAACACTGTTTCAAGGCTAGAGGGATCCTGAGGTCACTGTAGCAACACGAAAGAGCTCCGTGGGCCAAAATTCAACTCGAGATGAGAAGTTAGTCCCTGGCTTCGACTGCAGAGGAATACCACCTTACCACAAGCACCTCAAGAGGAGGCTTCTCTCAGCTCTAGGTATGTGAGAGGGACCCTGAGTTTGCGGCCTCAAGTGGAATGGACACCGCGATGGCCTGACGCGAAATAAGGCTGGATATCCCTGCAGTGACTTGAATGCAGGCTCGTCTTGCATCTCCCAAGATGAAAGGATGTCTGAATCCCCTGTGGAGACCACAGAGAAAGACCTAGTTCCCCACCTCATCGCGACCGGAGGCCTCACATCCTTTGAAAACTCCAGAGGTACGCGGAGATCAGTGCCTCCAAAGGAGACGATGCCTGACTCCTCGTGAAACTTGATAGGAGTCCCAGGATTCCTGTGGCACTTGGAAAGGGACCCTTGGTCTCCGGCCTCAGCTGGAGAGGCGTCCCAATTGCCTTGCCAAGCCTCGAGGAGAATCCCGAGTTGTGTCTCGCAACTAGGCAAGAGTCCTGACGTGGATGAACAAACACCTGTGTGGAAGGGCCATCCCCGTCGTAACTCGAGAATATACCCCAGGTTCCCGCCGCAACTCGAGAAAAACCATGAGACTTCCCCCTCGCCGCGAGATGAGGCCCGATGCTCCTGCACTGCGTGCAGAGCAATTCTGTGTTGCACATCACACCTGAAAGGATCCTTGATTTCCTTCATGGCACTCCAGAGAAACCACAAGAACACTGTTTCAAGGCTAGAGGGATCCTGAGGTCACTGTAGCAACACGAAAGAGCTCCGTGGACCAAAAATCAACTCGAGATGAGAGGTTAGTCCCTGGCTTCGACTCCAGTGGAATACCACCTTACCACAAGCACCTCAAGAGGAGGCTTCTCTCAGCTCTAGGTATGTGAGAGGGACCCTGAGTTTGTGGCCTCAAGTGGAATGGACACCGCGATGCCCTGACTCGAAATAAGGCCGGATATCCCTGCAGTGACTGGAATGCAGGCTCGTCTTGCATCTCCCAAGACGAAAGGGTGTCTGAATCCCCTGTGGAGACCACAGAGAAAGACCTAGTTCCCCACCTCATCGCGACAGGAGGCCTCAAATCCTTTGAAAATTCCAGAGGTATGCGGAGATCAGTGCCTCCAAAGGAGACGATGCCTGACTCCTCGTGAAACTTGATAGGAGACCCAGTATTCCTGTGGCACGTGGAAAGGGACCCTTGGTCTCCCGTCTCAGCTGGAGAGGCGTCCCAATTGCCCTGCAAAGCCTCGAGGAGAATCCCGAGTTGTCCCTCGCTACTAGGCAGGAGTCCTGGCGTCGCTGAAGAAACACGTGGGTGGAAGGGCCATCCCCGTCGTAACTCGAGAATATACCCCAGGTTCCCGCCGCAACTCGAGAAAAACCATGAGACTTCCCCCTCGCCGCGAGATGAGGCCCGATTCCCCTGCACTGCGTGCAGAGCAATTCCGTGTTGCACATCACACATGAAAGGAGCCTTGATTTCCTTGATAGCACTCCAGAGAAACCCCAAGAACACTGTTTCAAGGCTAGAGGGATCCTGAGGTCACTGTAGCAACACGAAAGAGCTCCGTGGACCAAGAATCAACACGAGATGAGAGGTTAGTCCCTGGCTTCGACTCCTGAGGAATACCACCTTACCACAAGCACCTCAAGAGGAGGCTTCTCGCAGCTCTAGGTATGTGAGAGGGATCCTGAGTTTGCGGCCTCAAGTGGAATGGACACCGTGATGCCCTGACTCGAAATAAGGCCGGATATCCCTGCAGTGACTTGAATGCAGGCTCGTTTTGCATCTCCCAAGAAGAAAGGATGTCTGAATCCCCTGTGGAGACCACAGAGAAAGACCTAGTTCCCCACCTCATCGCGACCGGAGGCCTCACATTCTTTGAAAACTCCAGAGGTGCGCGGAGATCAGTGCCTCCAAAGGAGACGATGCCTGACTCCTCGTGAAACTTGATAGGAGTCCCAGGATTCTTGTGGCACGTGGAAAGGGACCCTTGGTCTCCCGCCTCAGCTGGAGAGACGTTCCAATTGCCCTGCCAAGCCTCGAGGAGAATCCCGAGTTGTCCCTCGCAACTAGGCAGGAGTCCTGACGTGGCTGAACAAACAAGTGTGTGGAAGGGCCATCCCCGTCGTAACTCGAGAATATACCCCAGGTTCCCGCCGCAACTCGAGAAAAACCATGAGACTTCCCCCTCGATGCGAGATGAGGCCCGATTCCCCTGTACTGCGTGCAGAGCAATTCCGTCTTGCACATCACACATGAAAGGAGCCTTGATTTCCTTGATGGCACTCCAGAGAAACCCCAAGAACACTGTTTCAAGGCTAGAGGGATCCTGAGGTCACTGTAGCAACACGAAAGAACTCTGTGGACCACAAAACAACTCGAAAAGAGAGGTTAGTCCCTGGATTCGTCTCCAGAGGAATACCACCTTACCACAAGCACCTCAAGAGGAGGCTTCTCTCAGCTCTAGGTATGTGAGAGGGACCCTGAGTTTGCGGCCTCAAGTGGAATGGACACCGCGATGCCCTGACTCGAAATAAGGCCGGATATCCCTGCAGTGACTTGAATGCAGGCTCGTCTTGCATCTCCCAAGACGAAAGGATGTCTGAATCCCCTGTGGAAAGCCCAGAGAAAGACTTAGTTCCCAACCTCATCGCGACCGATAGCCTCACATCCTTTGAAAACTCCAGAGGTACGCGGAGATCAGTGCCTCCAAAGGAGACGATGCCTGACTCCTCGTGAAACTTGATAGGAGTCCCAGGATTCCTGTGGCACTTGGAAAGGGACACTTGGTCTCCGGCCTCAGCTGGAGAGGCGTCCCAATTGCCCTGCCAAGCCTCGAGGAGAATCCAGGGTTGTCCCTCGCAACTAGGCAGGAGTCCTGACGTCGCTGAAGAAACACGTGGGTGGAAGGGCCATCCCCGTCGTAACTCGAGAATATACCCCAGGTTCCCGCCGCAACTCGAGAAAAACCATGAGACTTCCCCCTCGCTGGGAGATGAGGCCCGATTCCCCTGCACTGCGTGCAGAGCAATTCCGTGTTGCACATCACACATGAAAGGAGCCTTGATTTCCTTGATGGCACTCCAGAGAAACCCCAAGAACACTGTTTCAAGGCTAGAGGGATCCTGAGGTCACTGTACCAACACGAAAGAGCTCCGTGGGCCAAAAATCAACTCGAGATGAGAGGTTAGTCCCTGGCTTCGACTCCTGAGGAATACCACCTTACCACAAGCACCTCAAGAGGAGGCTTCTCTCAGCTCTATGTATGTGAGAGGAACCCTGAGTTTGCGGCCTCAAGTGGAATGGACACCGCGATGCCCTGACGCGAAATAAGGCTGGATATCCCTGCAGTGACTTGAATGCAGGCTCGTCTTGCATCTCCAAAGATGAAAGGATGTCTGAATCCCCTGTGGAGACCACAGAGAAAGACCTAGTTCCCCACCTCATCGCGACCGGAGGCTTCACATCCTTTGAAAATTCCAGAGGTACGCGGAGATCAGTGCCTCCAAAGGAGACGATGCCTGACTCCTCGTGAATCTTGATAGGAGTCCCAGGATTCCTGTGGCACGTGGAAAGGGACCCTTGGTCTCCCGCCTAAGCTGGAGAGGCGTCCCAATTGCCTTGCCAAGCCTCGAGGAGAATCCCGAGTTGTGTCTCGCAACTAGGCAAGAGTCCTGACGTGGCTGAACAAACACGTGTGTGGAAGGGCCATCCCCGTCGTAACTCGAGAATATACCCCAGGTTCCCGCCGCAACTCGAGAAAAACCATGAGACTTCCCCCTCGCCGCGAGATGAGGCCGATTCCCCTGCACTGCGTGCAGAGCAATTCCGTGTTGCACATCACACATGAAAGGAGCCTTGATTTCCTTGATGGCACTCCAGAGAAATCCCAAGAACACTGTTTCAAGGCTAGAGGGATCCTGAGGTCACTGTAGCAACACGAAAGAGTCCGTGGGCCAAAAATCAACTCGAGATGAGATGTTAGTCCCTGGCTTCGACTCCAGAGGAATACCACCTTACCACAAGCACCTCAAGAGGAGGCTTCTCTCAGCTCTAGGTATGTGAGAGGGATCCTGAGTTTGCGGCCTCAAGTGGAATGGACACCGCGATTCCCTGACTCGAAATAAGGCCGGATATCCCTGCAGTGACTTGAATGCAGGCTCGTCTTGCATCTCCCAAGAAGAAAGGATGTCTGAATCCCCTGTGGAGACCACAGAGAAAGACCTAGTTCCCCACCTCATCGCGACCGCAGGCCTCACATCCTTTGAAAACTCCAGAGGTACGCGGAGATCAGTGCCTCCAAAGGAGACGATGCCTGACTCCTCGTGAAACTTGATAGGAGTCCCAGGATTCTTGTGGCACGTGGAAAGGGACCCTTGGTCTCCCGCCTCAGCTGGAGAGGCGTTCCAATTGCCCTGCCAAGCCTCGAGGAGAATCCCGAGTTGTCCCTCGCAACTAGGCAGGAGTCCTGACATGGCTGAACAAACACGTGGGTGGAAGGGCCATCCCCGTCGTAACTCGAGAATATACCCCAGGTACCCGCCGCAACTCGAGAAAAACCATGAGACTTCCCCCTCGCCGCGAGATGAGGCCCGATTCCCCTGTACTGCGTGCAGAGCAATTCCGTCTTGCACATCACACATGAAAGGAGCCTTGATTTCCTTGATGGCACTCCAGAGAAACCCCAAGAACACTGTTTCAAGGATAGAGGGATCCTGAGGTCACTGTCGCAACACGAAAGAACTCTGTGGACCAAAAATCAACTCGAAAAGAGAGGTTAGTCCCTGGATTCGTCTCCAGAGGAATACCACCTTACCACAAGCACCTCAAGAGGAGGCTTCTCTCAGCTCTAGGTATGTGAGAGGGACCCTGAGTTTGCGGCCTCAAGTGGAATGGATACCGCGTTGCCCTGACTCGAAATAAGGCCGGATATCCCTGCAGTGACTTGAATGCAGGCTCGTCTTGCATCTCCCAAGAAGAAAGGATGTCTGAATCCCCTGTGGAGACCACAGAGAAAGACCTAGTTCCCCACCTCATCGTGACCGGAGGCCTCACAACCTTTGAAAACTCCAGAGGTACGCGGAGATCAGTGCCTCCAAAGGAGACGATGCCTGACTCCTCGTGAAACTTGATAGGAGTCCCAGGATTCCTGTGGCACGTGGAAAGGGACCCTTGGTCTCCCGCCTCAGCTGGAGAGGCGTCCCAATTGCCTTGCCAAGCCTCGAGGAGAATCCCGAGTTGTGTCTCGCAACTAGGCAAGAGTCCTGACGTGGCTGAACAAACACGTGTGTGGAAGGGCCATCCCCGTCGTAACTCGAGAATATACCCCAGGTTCCCGCCGCAGCTCGAGAAAAACCATGAGACTTCCCCCTCGCCGCGAGATGAGGCCCGATTCCCCTGCACTGCGTGCAGAGCAATTCCGTGTTGCACATCACACAGGAAAGGAGCCTTGATTTCCTTCATGGCACTCCAGAGAAACCTCAAGAACACTGTTTCAAGGCTAGAGGGATCCTGAGGTCACTGTAGCAACACGAAAGAGCTCCATGGACCCAAAATCAACTCGAGATGAGAGGTTAGTCCCTGGCTTCGACTCCAGAGGAATACCACCTTACCACAAGCACCTCAAGAGGCGGCTTCTCTCAGCTCTAGGTATGTGAGAGGGACCCTGAGTTTGCGGCCTCAAGTGGAATGGACACCGCGATGCCCTGACTCGAAATAAGGCCGGATATCCCTGCAGTGACTGGAATGCAGGCTCGTCTTGCATCTCCCAAGACGAAAGGGTGTCTGAATCCCCTGTGGAGACCACAGAGAAAGACCTAGTTCCCCACCTCACCGCGACAGGAGGCCTCAAATCCTTTGAAAACTCCAGAGGTATGCGGAGATTAGTGCCTCCAAAGGAGACGATGCCTGACTCCTCGTGAAACTTGATAGGAGACCCAGGATTCTTGTGGCACGTGGAAAGGGACCCTTGCTCTCCCGTCTCAGCTGGAGAGGCGTCCCAATTGCCCTGCAAAGCCTCGAGGAGAATCCCGAGTTGTCCCTCGCAACTAGGCAGGAATCCTGACATGGCTGAACACACACGTGTGTGGAAGGGCCATCCCTGTCGTAACTCGAGAATATACCCCAGGTTCCCGCCGCAACTCGAGAAAAACCATGAGACTTCCCCCTCGCCGCGAGATGAGGCCCGATTCCCCTGCACTGCGTGCAGAGCAATTCCGTGTTGCACATCACACATGAAAGGAGCCTTGATTTCCTTGATGGCACTCCAGAGAAACCCCAAGAACACTGTTTCAAGGATAGAGGGATCCTGAGGTCACTGTAGCAACACGAAAGAGCTCCGTGGACCAAGAATCAACACGAGATGAAAGGTTAGTCCCTGGCTTCGACTCCTGAGGAATACCACCTTACCACAAGCACCTCAAGAGGAGGCTTCTCTCAGCTCTAGGTATGTGAGAGGGATCCTGAGTTTGCGGCCTCAAGTGGAATGGACACCGCGATGCCCTGACTCGAAATAAGGCCGGATATCCCTGCAGTGACTTGAATGCAGGCTCGTCTTGCATCTCCCAAGAAGAAAGGATGTCTGAATCCCCTGTGGAGACCACAGAGAAACACCTAGTTCCCCACCTCATCGCGACCGCAGGCCTCACATCCTTTGAAAACTACAGAGGTACGCGGAGATCAGTGCCTCCAAAGGAGACGATGCCTGACACCTCGTGAAACTTGATAGGAGTCCCAGGATTCTTGTGGCACGTGGAAAGGGACCCTTGGTCTCCCGCCTCAGCTGGAGAGGCGTCCCAATTGCCCTGCCAAGCCTCGAGGAGAATCCCGAGTTGTCCCTCGCAACTAGGCAGGAGTCCTGACGTGGCTGAACAAACACGAGGGTGGAAGGGCCATCCCCGTCGTAACTCGAGAATATACCCCAGGTTCCCGCCGCAACTCGAGAAAAACCATGAGACTTCCCCCTCGATGCGAGATGAGGCCCGATTCCCCTGTACTGCGTGCAGAGCAATTCCGTCTTGCACATCACACATGAAAGGAGCCTTGATTTCCTTGATGGCACTCCAGAGAAACCCCAAGAACACTGTTTCAAGGATAGAGGGATCCTGAGGTCACTGTAGCAACACGAAAGAACTCTGTGGACCAAAAATCAACTCGAAAAGAGAGGTTAGTCCCTGGATTCGTCTCCAGAGGAATACCACCTTACCACAAGCACCTCAAGAGGAGGCTTCTCTCAGCTCTAGGTATGTGAGAGGGACCCTGAGTTTGCGGCCTCAAGTGGAATGGACACCGCGATGCCCTGACTCGAAATAAGGCCGGATATCCCTGCAGTGACTTCAATGCAGGCTCGTCTTGCATCTCCCAGGACCAAAGGATGTCTGAATCCCCTGTGGAAAGCACAGAGAAAGACTTAGTTCCCCACCTCATCGCGACCGATAGCCTCACATCCTTTGAAAACTCCAGAGGTACGCGGAGATCAGTGCCTCCAAAGGAGACGATGCCTGACTCCTCGTGAAACTTGATAGGAGTCCCAGGATTCCTGTGGCACTTGGAAAGGGACACTTGGTCTCCCGCCTCAGCTGGAGAGGCGTCCCAATTGCCCTGCAAAGCCTCGAGGAGAATCCCGAGTTGTCCCTCGCAACTAGGCAGGAGTCCTGACGTCGCTGATGAAACACGTGGGTGGAAGGGCCATCCCCGTCGTAACTCGAGAATATACCCCAGGTTCCCGCCGCAACTCGAGAAAAACCATGAGACTTCCCCCTCGCCGCGAGATGAGGCCCGATTATCCTGCACTGCGTGCAGAGCAATTCCGTGTTGCACATCACACATGAAAGGAGCCTTGATTTCCTTGATGGCACTCCAGAGAAACCCCAAGAACACTGTTTCAAGGCTAGAGGGATCCTGAGGTCACTGTAGCAACACGAAAGAGCTCCGTGGACCCAAAATCAACTCGAGATGAGAGGTTAGTCCCTGGCTTCGACTCCAGAGGAATACCACCTTACCACAAGCACCTCAAGAGGAGGCTTCTCTCAGCTCTAGGTATGTGAGAGGGACCCTGAGTTTGGGGCCTCAAGTGGAATGGACACCGCGATGCCCTGACTCGAAATAAAGCCGGATATCCCTGCAGTGACTGGAATGCAGGCTCGTCTTGCATCTCCCAAGACGAAAGGGTGTCTGAATCCCCTGTGGAGACCACAGAGCAAGACCTAGTTCCCCACCTCATCGCGACAGGAGGCCTCAAATCCTTTGAAAACTCCAGAGGTATGCGGAGATCAGTGCCTCCAAAGGAGACGATGCCTGACTCCTCGTGAAACTTGATAGGAGACCCAGGATTCCTGTGGCACATGGAAAGGGACCCTTGGTCTCCCGCCTCAGATGGAGAGGCGTCCCAATTGCCCTGCCAAGCCTCGAGGAGAATCCCGAGTTGTCCCTCGCAACTAGGCAGGAGTCCTGACATGGCTGAACACACACGTGTGTGGAAGGGCCATCCCCGTCGTAACTCGAGAATATACCCCAGGTTCCCGCCGCAACTCGAGAAAAACCATGAGACTTCCCCCTCGCCGCGAGATGAGGCCCGATTCCCCTGCACTGCGTGCAGAGCAATTCCGTGTTGCACATCACACATGAAAGGAGCCTTGATTTCCTTCATGGCACTCCAGAGAAACCCCAAGAACACTGTTTCAAGGCTAGAGGGATCCTGAGGTCACTGTAGCAACACGAAAGAGCTCCGTGGGCCAAAATTCAACTCGAGATGAGAAGTTAGTCCCTGGCTTCGACTCCAGAGGAATACCACCTTACCACAAGCCCCTCAAGAGGAGGCTTCTCTCAGCTCTAGGTATGTGAGAGGGACCCTGAGTTTGCGGCCTCAAGTGGAATGGACACCGCAATGCCCTGACGCGAAATAAGGCTGGATATCCCTGCAGTGACTTGAATGCAGGCTCGTCTTGCATCTCCCAAGATGAAAGGATGTCTGAATCCCCTGTGGAGACCACAGAGAAAGACCTAGTTCCCCACCGCATCGCGACCGGAGGCCTCACATCCTTTGAAAACTCCAGAGGTACGCGGAGATCAGTGCCTCCAAAGGAGACGATGCCTGACTCCTCGTGAAACTTGATAGGAGTCCCAGGATTCCTGTGGCACGTGGAAAGGGACCCTTGGTCTCCCGCCTCAGCTGGAGAGGCGTCCCAATTGCCTTGCCAAGCCTCGAGGAGAATCCCGAGTTGTGTCTCGCAACTAGGCAAGAGTCCTG
This sequence comes from Cervus elaphus, assembly GCF_910594005.1. Lineage (NCBI taxonomy): Eukaryota > Metazoa > Chordata > Mammalia > Artiodactyla > Cervidae > Cervus > Cervus elaphus. The sequence continues at coordinate 4,850,008 of NC_057834.1, read as the reverse complement.
ACGTGGCTGAACAAACACGTGTGTGGAAGGGCCATCCCCGTCGTAACTCGAGAATATACCCCAGGTTCCCGCCGCAACTCGAGAAAAACCATGAGACTTCCCCCTCGCTGCGAAATGAGGCCCGATTCCCCTGCACTGCGTGCAGAGCAATTCTGTATTGCACATCACACATGAAAGGAGCCTTGATTTCCTTCATGGCACTCCAGAGAAACCCCAAGAACACTGTTTCAAGGCTAGAGGGATCCTGAGGTCACTGTAGCAACACGAAAGAGCTCCGTGGACCAAAAATCAACTCGAGATGAGAGGTTAATCCCTGGCTTCGACTCCAGAGGAATACCACCTTACCACAAGCACGTCAAGAGGAGGCTTCTCTGAGCTCTAGGTAAGTGAGAGGGACCCTGAATTTGGGGCCTCAAGTGGAATGGACACCGCGATGCCCTGACTCGAAATAAGGCCGGATATCCCTGCAGTGACTGGAATGCAGGCTCGTCTTGCATCTCCCAAGACGAAAGGGTGTCTGAATCCCCTGTGGAGACCACAGAGAAAGACCTAGTTCCCCACCTCATCGCGACAGGAGGCCTCAAATCCTTTGAAAACTCCAGAGGTATGCGGAGATCAGTGCCTCCAAAGGAGACGATGCCTGACTCCTCGTGAAACTTGATAGGAGACCCAGGATTCCTGTGGCACTTTGAAAGGGACCCTTGGTCACCCGTCTCAGCTGAAGAGGCGTCCCAATTGCCCTGCAAAGCCTCGAGGAGAATCCCGAGTTGTCCCTCGCAACTAGGCAGGAGTCCTGACATGGCTGAACACACACGTGTATGGAAGGGCCATCCCCGTCGTAACTCAAGAATATACCCCAGGTTCCCGCCGCAACTCGAGAAAAACCATGAGACTTCCCCCTCGCCGCGAGATGAGGCCCGATTCCCCTGCACTGCGTGCAGAGCAATTCCGTCTTGCACATCACACATGAAAGGAGCCTTGATTTCCTTGATGGCACTCCACAGAAACCCCAAGAACACTGTTTCAAGGATAGAGGGATCCTGAGGTCACTGTAGCAACACCAAAGAACTCTGTGGACCAAAAATCAACTCGAAAAGAGAGGTTAGTCCCTGGATTCGTCTCCAGAGGAATACCACCTTACCACAAGCACCTCAAGAGGAGGCTTCTCTCAGCTCTAGGTATGTGAGAGGGACCCTGATTTTGCGGCCTCAAGTGGAATGGACACCGCGATGCCCTGACTCGAAATAAGGCCGGATATCCCTTCAGTGACTTCAATGCAGGCTCGTCTTGCATCTCCCAGGACGAAAGGATGTCTGAATCCCCTGTGGAAAGCACAGAGAAAGACTTAGTTCCCCACCTCATCGCGACCGATAGCCTCACATCCTTTGAAAACTCCAGAGGTACGCGGAGATCAGTGCCTCCAAAGGAGACGATGCCTGACTCCTCGTGAAACTTGATAGGAGTCCCAGGATTCCTGTGGCACTTGGAAAGGGACACTTGGTCTCCCGCCTCAGCTGGAGAGGCGTCCCAATTGCCTTGCCAAGCCTCGAGGAGAATCCCGAGTTGTCCCTCGCAACTAGGCAGGAGTCCTGACGTGGCTGAAGAAACACGTGTGTGGAAGGACCATCCCCGTCGTAACTCGAGAATATACCCCAGGTTCCCGCCGCAACTCGAGAAAAACCATGAGACTTCCCCCTCGATGCGAGATGAGGCCCGATTCCCCTGTACTGCGTGCAGAGCAATTCCGTCTTGCACATCACACATGAAAGCAGCCTTGATTTCCTTGATGGCACTCCAGAGAAACCCCAAGAACACTGTTTCAAGGCTAGAGGGATCCTGAGGTCACTGTAGCAACACGAAAGAACTCTGTGGACCAAAAATCAACTCGAAAAGAGAGGTTAGTCCCTGGATTCGTCTCCAGAGGAATACCACCTTACCACAAGCACCTCAAGAGGAGGCTTCTCTCAGCTCTAGGTATGTGAGAGGGACCCTGAGTTTGCGGCCTCAAGTGGAATGGACACCGCGATGCCCTGACTCGAAATAAGGCCGGATATCCCTGCAGTGACTTCAATGCAGGCTCGTCTTGCATCTCCCAGGACGAAAGGATGTCTGAATCCCCTGTGGAAAGCACAGAGAAAGACTTAGTTCCCCACCTCATCGCGACCGATAGCCTCACATCCTTTGAAAACTCCAGAGGTACGCGGAGATCAGTGCCTCCAAAGGAGACGATGCCTGACTCCTCGTGACACTTGATAGGAGTCCCAGGATTCCTGTGGCACTTGGAAAGGGACACTTGGTCTCCCGCCTCAGCTGGAGAGGCGTCCCAATTGCCCTGCCAAGCCTCGAGGAGAATCCAGAGTTGTCCCTCGCAACTAGGCAGGAGTCCTGACGTCGCTGAAGAAACACGTGGGTGGAAGGGCCATCCCCGTCGTAACTCGAGAATATACCCCAGGTTCCCGCCGCAACTCGAGAAAAACCATGAGACTTCCCCCTCGCCGCGAGATGAGGCCCGATTCCCCTGCACTGCGTGCAGAGCAATTCCGTGTTGCACATCACACATGAAAGGAGCCTTGATTTCCTTGATGGCACTCCAGAGAAACCCCAAGAACACTGTTTCAAGGCTAGAGGGATCCTGAGGTCACTGTAGCAACACGAAAGACCTCCGTGGGCCAAAAATCAACTCGAGATGAGAGGTTAGTCCCTGGCTTCGACTCCAGAGGAATACCACCTTACCACAAGCACCTCAAGAGGAGGCTTCTCTCAGCTCTAGGTATGTGAGAGGGACCCTGAGTTTGCGGCCTCAAGTGGAATGGACACCGCGATGCCCTGACGCGAAATAAGGCTGGATATCCCTGCAGTGACTTGAATGCAGGCTCGTCTTGCATCTCCCAAGACGAAAGGGTGTCTGAATCCCCTGTTGAGACCACAGAGAAAGACCTACTTCCCCACCTCATCGCGACAGGAGGCCTCAAATCCTTTGAAAACTCCAGAGGTATGCGGAGATCAGTGCCTCCAAAGGAGACGATGCCTGACTCCTCGTGAAACTTGATAGGAGACCCAGGATTCCTGTGGCACGTGGAAAGGGACCCTTGGTCTCCCGTCTCAGCTGGAGAGGCGTCCCAATTGCCCTGCAAAGCCTCGAGGAGAATCCCGAGTTGTCCCTCGCAACTAGGCAGGAGTCCTGACATGGCTGAACACACACGTGTGTGGAAGGGCCATCCCCGTCGTAACTCGAGAATATACCCCAGGTTCCCGCCGCAACTCGAGAAAAACCATGAGACTTCCCCCTCGCCGCGAGATGAGGCCCGATTCCCCTGCACTGCGTGCAGAGCAATTCCGTGTTGCACATCACACATGAAAGGAGCCTTGATTTCCTTGATTGCACTCCAGAGAAACCCCAAGAACACTGTTTCAAGGCTAGAGGGATCCTGAGGTCACTGTAGCTACACGAAAGAGCTCCGTGGACCAAGAATCAACACGAGATGAGAGGTTAGTCCATGGCTTCGACTCCTGAGGAATACCACCTAACCACAAGCACCTCAAGAGGAGGCTTCTCTCAGCTCTAGGTATGTGAGAGGGATCCTGAGTTTGCGGCCTCAAGTGGAATGGACACCGCGATGCCCTGACTCGAAATAAGGCCGGATATCCCTGCAGTGACTTGAATGCAGGCTCGTCTTGCATCTCCCAAGAAGAAAGGATGTCTGAATCCCCTGTGGAGACCACAGAGAAACACCTAGTTCCCCACCTCATCGCGACCGGAGGCCTCACATCCTTTGAAAACTCCAGAGGTACGCGGAGATCAGTGCTTCCAAAGGAGACGATGCCTGACTCCTCGTGAAACTTGATAGGAGTCCCAGGATTCTTGTGGCACGTGGAAAGGGACCCTTGGTCTCCCGCCTCAGCTGGAGAGGCGTCCCAATTGCCCTGCCAAGCCTCGAGGAGAATCCAGAGTTGTCCCTCGCAACTAGGCAGGAGTCCTGACGTGGCTGAACAAACACGTGGGTGGAAGGGCCATCCCCGTCGTAACTCGAGAATATACCCCAGGTTCCCGCCGCAACTCGAGAAAAACCATGAGACTTCCCCCTCGCCGCGAGATGAGGCCCGATTCCCCTGCACTGCGTGCAGAGCAATTCCGTGTTGCACATCACACATGAAAGGAGCCTTGATTTCCTTGATGGCACTCCAGAGAAACCCCAAGAACACTGTTTCAAGGCTAGAGGGATCCTGAGGTCACTGTAGCAACACGAAAGAGCTCCGTGGGCCAAAAATCAACTCGAGATGAGAGGTTAGTCCCTGGCTTCGACTCCAGAGGAATACCACCTTACCACAAGCACCTCAAGAGGAGGCTTCTCTCAGCTCTAGGTATGTGAGAGGGACCCTGAGTTTGCGGCCTCAAGTGGAAGGGACACCGCGATGCCCTGACGCGAAATAAGGCTGGATATCCCTGCAGTGACTTGAATGCAGGCTCGTCTTGCATCTCCCAAGACGAAAGGGTGTCTGAATCCCCTGTGGAGACCACAGAGAAAGACCTACTTCCCCACCTCATCGCGACAGGAGGCCTCAAATCCTTTGAAAACTCCAGAGGTATGCGGAGATCAGTGCCTCCAAAGGAGACGATGCCTGACTCCTCGTGAAACTTGATAGGAGACCCAGGATTCCTGTGGCACGTGGAAAGGAACCCTTGGTCTCCCGTCTCAGCTGGAGAGGCGTCCCAATTGCCCTGCAAAGCCTCGAGGAGAATCCCGAGTTGTCCCTCGCAACTAGGCAGGAGTCCTGACATGGCTGAACACACACGTGTGTGGAAGGGCCATCCCCGTCGTAACTCGAGAATATACCCCAGGTTCCCGCCGCAACTCGAGAAAAACCATGAGACTTCCCCCTCGCCGCGAGATGAGGCCCGATTCCCCTGCACTGCGTGCAGAGCAATTCCGTGTTCCACATCACACATGAAAGGAGCCTTGATTTCCTTGATTGCACTCCAGAGAAACCCCAAGAACACTGTTTCAAGGCTAGAGGGATCCTGAGGTCACTGTAGCAACACGAAAGAGCTCCGTGGACCAAGAATCAACACGAGATGAGAGGTTAGTCCATGGCTTCGACTCCTGAGGAATACCACCTAACCACAAGCACCTCAAGAGGAGGCTTCTCTCAGCTCTAGGTATGTGAGAGGGATCCTGAGTTTGCGGCCTCAGGTGGAATGGACACCGCGATGCCCTGACTCGAAATAAGGCCGGATATCCCTGCAGTGACTTGAATGCAGGCTCGTCTTGCATCTCCCAAGAAGAAAGGATGTCTGAATCCCCTGTTGAGACCACAGAGAAACACCTAGTTCCCCACCTCATCGCGACCGGAGGCCTCACATCCTTTGAAAACTCCAGAGGTACGCGGAGATCAGTGCCTCCAAAGGAGACGATGCCTGACTCCTCGTGAAACTTGATAGGAGTCCCAGGATTCCTGTGGCACTTGGAAAGGGACACTTGGTCTCCCGCCTCAGCTGGAGAGGCGTCCCAATTGCCCTGCCTAGCCTCGAGGAGAATCCAGAGTTGTCCCTCGCAACTAGGCAGGAGTCCTGACGTCGCTGAAGAAACACGTGGGTGGAAGGGCCATCCCCGTCGTAACTCGAGAATATACCCCAGGTTCCCGCCGCAACTCGAGAAAAACCATGAGACTTCCCCCTCGCCGCGAGATGAGGCCCTATTCCCTGCACTGCGTGCAGAGCAATTCCGTGTTCCACATCACACATGAAAGGAGCCTTGATTTCCTTGATGGCACTCCAGAGAAACCCCAAGAACACTGTTTCAAGGCTAGAGGGATCCTGAGGTCACTGAAGCAACACGAAAGAGCTCCGTGGGCCAAAAATCAACTCGAGATGAGAGGTTAGTCCCTGGCCTCGACTCCAGAGGAATACCACCTTACCACAAGCACCTCAAGAGGAGGCTTCTCTCAGCTCTAGGTATGTGAGAGGGACCCTGAGTTTGCGGCCTCAAGTGGAATGGACACCGCGATGCCCTGACGCGAAATAAGGCCGGATATCCCTGCAGTGACTTGAATGCAGGCTCGTCTTGCATCTCCCAAGATGAAAGGATGTCTGAATCCCCTGTGGAGACCACAGAGAAAGACCTAGTTCCCCACCTCATCGCGACCGGAGGCCTCACATCCTTTGAAAACTCCAGAGGTACGCGGAGATCAGTGCCTCCAAAGGAGACGATGCCTGACTCCTCGTGAATCTTGATAGGAGTCCCAGGATTCCTGTGGCACGTGGAAAGGGACCCTTGGTCTCCCGCCTCAGCTGGAGAGGCGTCCCAATTGCCTTGCCAAGCCTCGAGGAGAATCCAGAGTTGTGTCTCGCAACTAGGCAAGAGTCCTGACGTGGCTGAACAAACACGTGTGTGGAAGGGCCATCCCCGTCGTAACTCGATAATATACCCCAGGTTCCCGCCGCAACTCGAGAAAAACCATGAGACTTCCCCCTCGATGCGAGATGAGGCCCGATTCCCCTGTACTGCGTGCAGAGCAATTCCGTCTTGCACATCACACATGAAAGGAGCCTTGATTTCCTTGATGGCACTCCAGAGAAACCCCAAGAACACTGTTTCAAGGATAGAGGGATCCTGAGGTCACTGTAGCAACACGAAAGAACTCTGTGGACCAAAAATCAACTCGAAAAGAGAGGTTAGTCCCTGGATTCGTCTCCAGAGGAATACCACCTTACCACAAGCACCTCAAGAGGAGGCTTCTCTCAGCTCTAGGTATGTGAGAGGGACCCTGAGTTTGCGGCCTCAAGTGGAATGGACACCGCGATGCCCTGACTCGAAATAAGGCCGGATATCCCTGCAGTGACTTCAATGCAGGCTCGTCTTGCATCTCCCAGGACGAAAGGATGTCTGAATCCCCTGTGGAAAGCACAGAGAAAGACTTAGTTCCCCACCTCATCGCGACCGATCGCCTCACATCCTTTGAAAACTCCAGAGGTACGCGGAGATCAGTGCCTCCAAAGGAGACGATGCCTGACTCCTCGTGAAACTTGATAGGAGTCCCAGGATTTCTGTGGCACTTGGAAAGGGACACTTGGTCTCCCGCCTCAGCTGGAGAGGCGTCCCAATTGCCCTGCAAAGCCTCGAGGAGAATCCAGAGTTGTCCCTCGCAACTAGGCAGGAGTCCTGACGTGGCTGAACAAACACGTGTGTGGAAGGGCCATCCCCGTCGTAACTCGAGAATATACCCCAGGTTCCCGCCGCAACTCGAGAAAAACCATGAGACTTCCCCCTCGCCGAGAGATGAGGCCCGATTCCCCTGCACTGCGTGCAGAGCAATTCCGTGTTACACATCACACATGAAAGGAGCCTTGATTTCCTTGACGGCACTCCAGAGAAACCCCAAGAACACTGTTTCAAGGCTAGAGGGATCCTGAGGTCACTGTAGCAACACGAAAGAGCTCCGTGGACCAAGAATCAACACGAGATGAGAGGTTAGTCCCTGGCTTCGACTCCTGAGGAATACCACCTTACCACAAGCACCTCAAGAGGAGGCTTCTCTCAGCTCTAGGTATGTGAGAGGGATCCTGAGTTTGCGGCCTCAAGTGGAATGGACACCGCGATGCCCTGACTCGAAATAAGGCCGGATATCCCTGCAGTGACTTGAATGCAGGCTCGTCTTGCATCTCCCAAGAAGAAAGGATGTCTGAATCCCCTGTGGAGACCACAGAGAAACACCTAGTTCCCCACCTCATCGCGACCGTAGGCCTCACATCCTTTGAAAACTCCAGAGGTACGCGGAGATCAGTGCCTCCAAAGGAGACGATGCCTGACTCCTCGTGAAACTTGATAGGAGTCCCAGGATTCTTGTGGCACGTGGAAAGGGACCCTTGGTCTCCCGCCTCAGCTGGAGAGGCGTTCCAATTGCCCTGCCAAGCCTCGAGGAGAATCCCGAGTTGTCCCTCGCAACTAGGCAGGAGTCCTGACGTGGCTGAACAAACACGTGGGTGGAAGGGCCATCCCCGTCGTAACTCGAGAATATACCCCAGGTTCCCGCCGCAACTCGAGAAAAACCATGAGACTTCCCCCTCGATGCGAGATGAGGCCCGATTCCCCTGTACTGCGTGCAGAGCAATTCCGTCTTGCACATCACACATGAAAGGAGCCTTGATTTCATTGATGGCACTCCAGAGAAACCCCAAGAACACTGTTTCAAGGATAGAGGGATCCTGAGGTCACTGTAGCAACACGAAAGAACTCTGTGGACCAAAAATCAACTCGAAAAGAGAGGTTAGTCCCTGGATTCGTCTCCAGAGGAATACCACCTTACCACAAGCACCTCAAGAGGAGGCTTCTCTCAGCTCTAGGTATGTGAGAGGGACCCTGAGTTTGCGGCCTCAAGTGGAATGGACACCGCGATGCCCTGACTCGAAATAAGGCCGGATATCCCTGCAGTGACTTCAATGCAGGCTCGTCTTGCATCTCCCAGGACGAAAGGATGTCTGAATCCCCTGTGGAAAGCACAGAGAAAGACTTAGTTCCCCACCTCATCGCGACCGATAGCCTCACATCCTTTGAAAAATCCAGACGTACGCGGAGATCAGTGCCTCCAAAGGAGACGATGCCTGACTCCTCGTGACACTTGATAGGAGTCCCAGGATTCCTGTGGCACTTGGAAAGGGACACTTGGTCTCCCGCCTCAGCTGGAGAGGCGTCCCAATGCCCTGCCAAGCCTCGAGGAGAATCCAGAGTTTTCCCTCGCAACTAGGCAGGAGTCCTGACGTCGCTGAAGAAACACGTGGGTGGAAGGGCCATCCCCGTCGTAACTCGAGAATATACCCCAGGTTCCCGCCGCAACTCGAGAAAAACCATGAGACTTCCCCCTCGCCGCGAGATGAGGCCCGATTCCCCTGCACTGCGTGCAGAGCAATTCCGTGTTGCACATCACACATGAAAGGAGCCTTGATTTCCTTCATGGCACTCCAGAGAAACCCCAAGAACACTGTTTCAAGGCTAGAGGGATCCTGAGGTCACTGTAGCAACACGAAAGACCTCCGTGGGCCAAAAATCAACTCGAGATGAGAGGTTAGTCCCTGGCTTCGACTCCAGAGGAATACCACCTTACCACAAGCACCTCAAGAGGAGGCTTCTCTCAGCTCTAGGTATGTGAGAGGGACCCTGAGTTTGCGGCCTCAAGTGGAATGGACACCGCGATGCCCTGACGCGAAATAAGGCTGGATATCCCTGCAGTGACTTGAATGCAGGCTCGTCTTGCATCTCCCAAGACGAAAGGGTGTCTGAATCCCCTGTTGAGACCACAGAGAAAGACCTACTTCCCCACCTCATCGCGACAGGAGGCCTCAAATCCTTTGAAAACTCCAGAGGTATGCGGAGATCAGTGCCTCCAAAGGAGACGATGCCTGACTCCTCGTGAAACTTGATAGGAGACCCAGGATTCCTGTGGCACGTGGAAAGGGACCCTTGGTCTCCCGTCTCAGCTGGAGAGGCGTCCCAATTGCCCTGCAAAGCCTCGAGGAGAATCCCGAGTTGTCCCTCGCAACTAGGCAGGAGTCCTGACATGGCTGAACACACACGTGTGTGGAAGGGCCATCCCCGTCGTAACTCGAGAATATACCCCAGGTTCCCGCCGCAACTCGAGAAAAACCATGAGACTTCCCCCGCGCCGCGAGATGAGGCCCGATTCCCCTGCACTGCGTGCAGAGCAATTCCGTCTTGCACATCACACATGAAAGGAGCCTTGATTTCCTTGATTGCACTCCAGAGAAACCCCAAGAACACTGTTTCAAGGCTAGAGGGATCCTGAGGTCACTGTAGCAACACGAAAGAGCTCCGTGGACCAAGAATCAACACGAGATGAGAGGTTAGTCCATGGCTTCGACTCCTGAGGAATACCACCTAACCACAAGCACCTCAAGAGGAGGCTTCTCTCAGCTCTAGGTATGTGAGAGGGATCCTGAGTTTGCGGCCTCAGGTGGAATGGACACCGCGATGCCCTGACTCGAAATAAGGCCGGATATCCCTGCAGTGACTTGAATGCAGGCACGTCTTGCATCTCCCAAGAAGAGAGGATGTCTGAATCCCCTGTGGAGACCACAGAGAAACACCTAGTTCCCCACCTCATCGCGACCGGAGGCCTCACATCCTTTGAAAACTCCAGAGGTACGCGGAGATCAGTGCTTCCAAAGGAGACGATGCCTGACTCCTCGTGAAACTTGATAGGAGTCCCAGGATTCTTGTGGCACGTGGAAAGGGACCCTTGGTCTCCCGCCTCAGCTGGAGAGGCGTCCCAATTGCCCTGCCAAGCCTCGAGGAGAATCCAGAGTTGTCCCTCGCAACTAGGCAGGAGTCCTGACGTGGCTGAACAAACACGTGGGTGGAAGGGCCATCCCCGTCGTAACTCGAGAATATACCCCAGGTTCCCGCCGCAACTCGAGAAAAACCATGAGACTTCCCCCTCGATGCGAGATGAGGCCCGATTCCCCTGTACTGCGTGCAGAGCAATTCCGTCTTGCACATCACACATGAAAGGAGCCTTGATTTCCTTGATGGCACTCCAGAGAAACCCCAAGAACAGTGTTTCAAGGATAGAGGGATCCTGAGGTAACTGTAGCAACACGAAAGAACTCTGTGGACCAAAAATCAACTCGAAAAGAGAGGTTAGTCCCTGGATTCGTCTCCAGAGGAATACCACCTTACCACAAGCACCTCAAGAGGAGGCTTCTCTCAGCTCTAGGTATGTGAGAGGGACCCTGAGTTTGCGGCCTCAAGTGGAATGGACACCACGATGCCCTGACTCGAAATAAGGCCGGATATCCCTGCAGTGACTTCAATGCAGGCTCGTCTTGCATCTCCCAGGACGAAAGGATGTCTGAATCCCCTGTGGAAAGCACAGAGAAAGACTTAGTTCCCCACCTCATCGCGACCGATCGCCTCACATCCTTTGAAAACTCCAGAGGTACGCGGAGATCAGTGCCTCCAAAGGAGACGATGCCTGACTCCTCGTGAAACTTGATAGGAGTCCCAGGATTCCTGTGGCACTTGGAAAGGGACACTTGGTCTCCCGCCTCAGCTGGAGAGGCGTCCCAATTGCCCTGCCAAGCCTCGAGGAGAATCCAGAGTTGTCCCTCACAACTAGGCAGGAGTCCTGACGTCGCTGAAGAAACACGTGGGTGGAAGGGCCATCCCCGTCGTAACTCGAGAATATACCCCAGGTTCCCGCCGCAACTCGAGAAAAACCATGAGACTTCCCCCTCGCCGCGAGATGAGGCCCGATTCCCCTGCACTGCGTGCAGAGCAATTCCGTGTTGCACATCACACATGAAAGGAGCCTTGATTTCCTTGATGGCACTCCAGAGAAACCCCAAGAACACTGTTTCAAGGCTAGAGGGATCCTGAGGTCACTGTAGCAACACGAAAGAGCTCCGTGGACCAAGAATCAACACGAGATGAGAGGTTAGTCCCTGGCTTCGACTCCTGAGGAATACCACCTTACCACAAGCACCTCAAGAGGAGGCTTCTCTCAGCTCTAGGTATGTGAGAGGGACCCTGAGTTTGCGGCCTCAAGTGGAATGGACACCGCGATGCCCTGACTCGAAATAAGGCCGGATATCCCTGCAGTGACTTCAATGCAGGCTCGTCTTGCATCTCCCAGGACGAAAGGATGTCTGAATCCCCTGTGGAAAGCACAGAGAAAGACTTAGTTCCCCACCTCATCGCGACCGATAGCCTCACATCCTTTGAAAACTCCAGAGGTACGCGGAGATCAGTGCCTCCAAAGGAGACGATGCCTGACTCCTCGTGACACTTGATAGGAGTCCCAGGATTCCTGTGGCACTTGGAAAGGGACACTTGGTCTCCCGCCTCAGCTGGAGAGGCGTCCCAATTGCCCTGCCAAGCCTCGAGGAGAATCCAGAGTTGTCCCTCGCAACTAGGCAGGAGTCCTGACGTCGCTGAAGAAACACGTGGGTGGAAGGGCCATCCCCGTCGTAACTCGAGAATATACCCCAGGTTCCCGCCGCAACTCGAGAAAAACCATGAGACTTCCCCCTCGCCGCGAGATGAGGCCCGATTCCCCTGCACTGCGTGCAGAGCAATTCCGTGTTGCACATCACACATGAAAGGAGCCTTGATTTCCTTCATGGCACTCCAGAGAAACCCCAAGAACACTGTTTCAAGGCTAGAGGGATCCTGAGGTCACTGTAGCAACACGAAAGACCTCCGTGGGCCAAAAATCAACTCGAGATGAGAGGTTAGTCCCTGGCTTCGACTCCAGAGGAATACCACCTTACCACAAGCACCTCAAGAGGAGGCTTCTCTCAGCTCTAGGTATGTGAGAGGGACCCTGAGTTTGCGGCCTCAAGTGGAATGGACACCGCGATGCCCTGACTCGAAATAAGGCCGGATATCCCTGCAGTGACTTCAATGCAGGCTCGTCTTGCATCTCCCAGGACGAAAGGATGTCTGAATCCCCTGTGGAAAGCACAGAGAAAGACTTAGTTCCCCACCTCATCGCGACCGATCGCCTCACATCCTTTGAAAACTCCAGAGGTACGCGGAGATCAGTGCCTCCAAAGGAGACGATGCCTGACTCCTCGTGAAACTTGATAGGAGTCCCAGGATTTCTGTGGCACTTGGAAAGGGACACTTGGTCTCGCGCCTCAGCTGGAGAGGCGTCCCAATTGCCCTGCAAAGCCTCAAGGAGAATCCAGAGTTGTCCCTCGCAACTAGGCAGGAGTCCTGACGTGGCTGAACACACACGTGTGTGGAAGGGCCATCCCCGTCGTAACTCGAGAATATACCCCAGGTTCCCGCCGCAACTCGAGAAAAACCATGAGACTTCCCCCTCGCCGCGAGATGAGGCCCGATTCCCCTGCACTGCGTGCAGAGCAATTCCGTGTTCCACATCACACATGAAAGGAGCCTTGATTTCCTTGATGGCACTCCAGAGAAACCCCAAGAACACTGTTTCAAGGCTAGAGGGATCCTGAGGTCACTGTAGCAACAGGAAAGAGCTCCGTGGACCCAAAATCAACTCGAGATGAGAGGTTAGTCCCTGGCTTCGACTCCAGAGGAAAACAACCTTACCACAAGCACCTCAAGAGGAGGCTTCTCTCAGCTCTAGGTATGTGAGAGGGACCCTGAGATTGCGGCCTCAAGTGGAATGGACACCGCGATGCCCTGACTCGAAATAAGGCCGGATATCCCTGCAGTGACTTCAATGAAGGCTCGTCTTGCATCTCCCAGGACGAAAGGATGTCTGAATCCCCTGTGGAAAGCACAGAGAAAGACCTAGTTCCCCACCTCATCGCGACAGGAGGCCTCAAATCCTTTGAAAACTCCAGAGGTACGCGGAGATCAGTGCCTCCAAAGGAGACGATGCCTGACTCCTCGTGAAACTTGATAGGAGTCCCAGGATTCCTGTGGCACGTGGAAAGGGACCCTTGGTCTCCCGCCTCAGCTGGAGAGGCGTCCCAATTGCCTTGCCAAGCCTCGAGGAGAATCTCGAGTTGTGTCTCGCAACTAGGCAAGAGTCCTGACGTGGCTGAAGAAACACGTGTGTGGAAGGGCCATCCCCGTCGTAACTCGAGAATATACCGCAGGTTCCCGCCGCAACTCGAGAAAAACCATGAGACTTCCCCCTCGATGCGAGATGAGGCCCGATTCCCCTGTACTGCGTGCAGAGCAATTCCGTCTTGCACATCACACATGAAAGGAGCCTTGATTTCCTTGATGGCACTCCAGAGAAACCCCAAGAACACTGTTTCAAGGATAGAGGGATCCTGAGGTCACTGTAGCAACACGAAAGAACTCTGTGGACCAAAAATCAACTCGAAAAGAGAGGTTAGTCCTTGGATTCGTCTCCAGAGGAATACCACCTTACCACAAGCACCTCAAGAGGAGGCTTCTCTCAGCTCTAGGTATGTGAGAGGGACCCTGAGTTTGCGGCCTCAAGTGGAATGGACACCGCGATGCCCTGACTCGAAATAAGGCCGGATATCCCTGCAGTGACTTCAATGCAGGCTCGTCTTTCATCTCCCAGGACGAAAGGATGTCTGAATCCCCTGTGGAAAGCACAGAGAAAGACTTAGTTCCCCACCTCATCGCGACCGATCGCCTCACATCCTTTGAAAACTCCAGAGGTACGCGGAGATCAGTGCCTCCAAAGGAGACGATGCCTGACTCCTCGTGAAACTTGATAGGAGTCCCAGGATTTCTGTGGCACTTGGAAAGGGACACTTGGTCTCCTGCCTCAGCTGGAGAGGCGTCCCAATTGCCCTGCAAAGCCTCGAGGAGAATCCAGAGTTGTCCCTCGCAACTAGGCAGGAGTCCTGACGTGGCTGAACACACACGTGTGTGGAAGGGCCATCCCCGTCGTAACTCGAGAATATACCCCAGGTTCCCGCCGCAACTCGAGAAAAACCATGAGACTTCCCCCTCGCCGCGAGATGAGGCCCGATTCCCCTGTACTGCGTGCAGAGCAATTCCGTGTTACACATCACACATGAAAGGAGCCTTGATTTCCTTGACGGCACTCCAGAGAAACCCCAAGAACACTGTTTCAAGGCGAGAGGGATCCTGAGGTCACTGTAGCAACACGAAAGAGCTCCGTGGACCAAGAATCAACACGAGATGAGAGGTTAGTCCCTGGCTTCGACTCCTGAGGAATACCACCTTACCACAAGCACCTCAAGAGGAGGCTTCTCTCAGCTCTAGGTATGTGAGAGGGATCCTGAGTTTGCGGCCTCAAGTGGAATGGACACCGCGATGCCCTGACTCGAAATAAGGCCGGATATCCCTGCAGTGACTTGAATGCAGGCTCGTCTTGCATCTCTCAAGAAGAAAGGATGTCTGAATCCCCTGTGGAGACCACAGAGAAACACCTAGTTCCCCACCTCATCGCGACCGTAGGCCTCACATCCTTTGAAAACTCCAGAGGTACGCGGAGATCAGTGCCTCCAAAGGAGACGATGCCTGACTCCTCGTGAAACTTGATAGGAGTCCCAGGATTCTTGTGGCACGTGGAAAGGGACCCTTGGTCTCCCGCCTCAGCTGGAGAGGCGTTCCAATTGCCCTGCCAAGCCTCGAGGAGAATCCCGAGTTGTCCCTCGCAACTAGGCAGGAGTCCTGACGTGGCTGAACAAACACGTGGGTGGAAGGGCCATCCCCGTCGTAACTCGAGAATATACCCCAGGTTCCCGCCGCAACTCGAGAAAAACCATGAGACTTCCCCCTCGATGCGAGATGAGGCCCGATTCCCCTGTACTGCGTGCAGAGCAATTCCGTCTTGCACATCACACATGAAAGGAGCCTTGATTTCATTGATGGCACTCCAGAGAAACCCCAAGAACACTGTTTCAAGGATAGAGGGATCCTGAGGTCACTGTAGCAACACGAAAGAACTCTGTGGACCAAAAATCAACTCGAAAAGAGAGGTTAGTCCCTGGATTCGTCTCCAGAGGAATACCACCTTACCACAAGCACCTCAAGAGGAGGCTTCTCTCAGCTCTAGGTATGTGAGAGGGACCCTGAGTTTGCGGCCTCAAGTGGAATGGACACCGCGATGCCCTGACTCGAAATAAGGCCGGATATCCCTGCAGTGACTTCAATGCAGGCTTGTCTTGCATCTCCCAGGACGAAAGGATGTCTGAATCCCCTGTGGAAAGCACAGAGAAAGACTTAGTTCCCCACCTCATCGCGACCGATAGCCTCACATCCTTTGAAAACTCCAGAGGTACGCGGAGATCAGTGCCTCCAAAGGAGACGATGCCTGACTCCTCGTGACACTTGATAGGAGTCCCAGGATTCCTGTGGCACTTGGAAAGGGACACTTGGTCTCCCGCCTCAGCTGGAGAGGCGTCCCAATTGCCCTGCCAAGCCTCGAGGAGAATCCAGAGTTTTCCCTCGCAACTAGGCAGGAGTCCTGACGTCGCTGAAGAAACACGTGGGTGGAAGGGCCATCCCCGTCGTAACTCGAGAATATACCCCAGGTTCCCGCCGCAACTCGAGAAAAACCATGAGACTTCCCCCTCGCCGCGAGATGAGGCCCGATTCCCCTGCACTGCGTGCAGAGCAATTCCGTGTTGCACATCACACATGAAAGGAGCCTTGATTTCCTTCATGGCACTCCAGAGAAACCCCAAGAACACTGTTTCAAGGCTAGAGGGATCCTGAGGTCACTGTAGCAACACGAAAGACCTCCGTGGGCCAAAAATCAACTCGAGATGAGAGGTTAGTCCCTGGCTTCGACTCCAGAGGAATACCACCTTACCACAAGCACCTCAAGAGGAGGCTTCTCTCAGCTCTAGGTATGTGAGAGGGACCCTGAGTTTGCGGCCTCAAGTGGAATGGACACCGCGATGCCCTGACGCGAAATAAGGCTGGATATCCCTGCAGTGACTTGAATGCAGGCTCGTCTTGCATCTCCCAAGACGAAAGGGTGTCTGAATCCCCTGTTGAGACCACAGAGAAAGACCTACTTCCCCACCTCATCGCGACAGGAGGCCTCAAATCCTTTGAAAACTCCAGAGGTATGCGGAGATCAGTGCCTCCAAAGGAGACGATGCCTGACTCCTCGTGAAACTTGATAGGAGACCCAGGATTCCTGTGGCACGTGGAAAGGGACCCTTGGTCTCCCGTCTCAGCTGGAGAGGCGTCCCAATTGCCCTGCAAAGCCTCGAGGAGAATCCCGAGTTGTCCCTCGCAACTAGGCAGGAGTCCTGACATGGCTGAACACACACGTGTGTGGAAGGGCCATCCCCGTCGTAACTCGAGAATATACCCCAGGTTCCCGCCGCAACTCGAGAAAAACCATGAGACTTCCCCCTGGCCGCTAGATGAGGCCCGATTCCCCTGCACTGCGTGCAGAGCAATTCCGTGTTCCACATCACACATGAAAGGAGCCTTGATTTCCTTGATTGCACTCCAGAGAAACCCCAAGAACACTGTTTCAAGGCTAGAGGGATCCTGAGGTCACTGTAGCAACACGAAAGAGCTCCGTGGATCAAGAATCAACACGAGATGAGAGGTTAGTCCATGGCTTCGACTCCTGAGGAATACCACCTAACCACAAGCACCTCAAGAGGAGGCTTCTCTCAGCTCTAGGTATGTGAGAGGGATCCTGAGTTTGCGGCCTCAGGTGGAATGGACACCGCGATGCCCTGACTCGAAATAAGGCCGGATATCCCTGCAGTGACTTGAATGCAGGCTCGTCTTGCATCTCCCAAGAAGAAAGGATGTCTGAATCCCCTGTGGAGACCACAGAGAAACACCTAGTTACCCACCTCATCGCGACCGGAGGCCTCACATCCTTTGAAAACTCCAGAGGTACGCGGAGATCAGTGCTTCCAAAGGAGACGATGCCTGACTCCTCGTGAAACTTGATAGGAGTCCCAGGATTCTTGTGGCACGTGGAAAGGGACCCTTGGTCTCCCGCCTCAGCTGGAGAGGCGTCCCAATTGCCCTGCCAAGCCTCGAGGAGAATCCAGAGTTGTCCCTCGCAACTAGGCAGGAGTCCTGACGTGGCTGAACAAACACGTGGGTGGAAGGGCCATCCCCGTCGTAACTCGAGAATATACCCCAGGTTCCCGCCGCAACTCGAGAAAAACCATGAGACTTCCCCCTCGATGCGAGATGAGGCCCGATTCCCCTGTACTGCGTGCAGAGCAATTCCGTCTTGCACATCACACATGAAAGGAGCCTTGATTTCCTTGATGGCACTCCAGAGAAACCCCAAGAACACTGTTTCAAGGATAGAGGGATCCTGAGGTAACTGTAGCAAAACGAAAGAACTCTGTGGACCAAAAATCAACTCGAAAAGAGAGGTTAGTCCCTGGATTCGACTCCAGAGGAATACCACCTTACCACAAGCACCTCAAGAGGAGGCTTCTCTCAGCTCTAGGTATGTGAGAGGGACCCTGAGTTTGCGGCCTCAAGTGGAATGGACACCGCGATGCCCTGACTCGAAATAAGGCCGGATATCCCTGCAGTGACTTCAATGCAGGCTCGTCTTGCATCTCCCAGGACGAAAGGATGTCTGAATCCCCTGTGGAAAGCACAGAGAAAGACTTAGTTCCCCACCTCATCGCGACCGATCGCCTCACATCCTTTGAAAACTCCAGAGGTACGCGGAGATCAGTGCCTCCAAAGGAGACGATGCCTGACTCCTCGTGAAACTTGATAGGAGTCCCAGGATTCCTGTGGCACTTGGAAAGGGACACTTGGTCTCCCGCCTCAGCTGGAGAGGCGTCCCAATTGCCCTGACAAGCCTCGAGGAGAATCCAGAGTTGTCCCTCACAACTAGGCAGGAGTCCTGACGTCGCTGAAGAAACACGTGGGTGGAAGGGCCATCCCCGTCGTAACTCGAGAATATACCCCAGGTTCCCGCCGCAACTCGAGAAAAACCATGAGACTTCCCCCTCGCCGCGAGATGAGGCCCGATTCCCCTGCACTGCGTGCAGAGCAATTCCGTGTTGCACATCACACATGAAAGGAGCCTTGATTTCCTTCATGGCACTCCAGAGAAACCCCAAGAACACTGTTTCAAGGCTAGAGGGATCCTGAGGTCACTGTAGCAACACGAAAGAGCTCCGTGGACCAAGAATCAACACGAGATGAGAGGTTAGTCCCTGGCTTCGACTCCTGAGGAATACCACCTTACCACAAGCACCTCAAGAGGAGGCTTCTCTCAGCTCTAGGTATGTGAGAGGGACCCTGAGTTTGCGGCCTCAAGTGGAATGGACACCGCGATGCCCTGACTCGAAATAAGGCCGGATATCCCTGCAGTGACTTCAATGCAGGCTCGTCTTGCATCTCCCAGGACAAAGGATGTCTGAATCCCCTGTGGAAAGCACAGAGAAAGACTTAGTTCCCCACCTCATCGCGACCGATAGCCTCACATCCTTTGAAAACTCCAGAGGTACGCGGAGATCAGTGCCTCCAAAGGAGACGATGCCTGACTCCTCGTGACACTTGATAGGAGTCCCAGGATTCCTGTGGCACTTGGAAAGGGACACTTGGTCTCCCGCCTCAGCTGGAGAGGCGTCCCAATTGCCCTGCCAAGCCTCGAGGAGAATCCAGAGTTGTCCCTCGCAACTAGGCAGGAGTCCTGACGTCGCTGAAGAAACACGTGGGTGGAAGGGCCATCCCCGTCGTAACTCGAGAATATACCCCAGGTTCCCGCCGCAACTCGAGAAAAACCATGAGACTTCCCCCTCGCCGCGAGATGAGGCCCGATTCCCCTGCACTGCGTGCAGAGCAATTCCGTGTTGCACATCACACATGAAAGGAGCCTTGATTTCCTTCATGGCACTCCAGAGAAACCCCAAGAACACTGTTTCAAGGCTAGAGGGATCCTGAGGTCACTGTAGCAACACGAAAGACCTCCGTGGGCCAAAAATCAACTCGAGATGAGAGGTTAGTCCCTGGCTTCGACTCCAGAGGAATACCACCTTACCACAAGCACCTCAAGAGGAGGCTTCTCTCAGCTCTAGGTATGTGAGAGGGACCCTGAGTTTGCGGCCTCAAGTGGAATGGACACCGCGATGCCCTGACTCGAAATAAGGCCGGATATCCCTGCAGTGACTTCAATGCAGGCTCGTCTTGCATCTCCCAGGACGAAAGGATGTCTGAATCCCCTGTGGAAAGCACAGAGAAAGACTTAGTTCCCCACCTCATCGCGACCGATCGCCTCACATCCTTTGAAAACTCCAGAGGTACGCGGAGATCAGTGCCTCCAAAGGAGACGATGCCTGACTCCTCGTGAAACTTGATAGGAGTCCCAGGATTTCTGTGGCACTTGGAAAGGGACACTTGGTCTCGCGCCTCAGCTGGAGAGGCGTCCCAATTGCCCTGCAAAGCCTCAAGGAGAATCCAGAGTTGTCCCTCGCAACTAGGCAGGAGTCCTGACGTGGCTGAACACACACGTGTGTGGAAGGGCCATCCCCGTCGTAACTCGAGAATATACCCCAGGTTCCCGCCGCAACTCGAGAAAAACCATGAGACTTCCCCCTCGCCGCGAGATGAGGCCCGATTCCCCTGCACTGCGTGCAGAGCAATTCCGTGTTACACATCACACATGAAAGGAGCCTTGATTTCCTTGACGGCACTCCAGAGAAACCCCAAGAACACTGTTTCAAGGCTAGAGGGATCCTGAGGTCACTGTAGCAACACGAAAGAGCTCCGTGGACCAAGAATCAACACGAGATGAGAGGTTAGTCCCTGGCTTCGACTCCTGAGGAATACCACCTTACCACAAGCACCTCAAGAGGAGGCTTCTCTCAGCTCTAGGTATGTGAGAGGGATCCTGAGTTTGCGGCCTCAAGTGGAATGGACACCGCGATGCCCTGACTCGAAATAAGGCCGGATATCCCTGCAGTGACTTGAATCCAGGCTCGTCTTGCATCTCCCAAGAAGAAAGGATGTCTGAATCCCCTGTGGAGACCACAGAGAAACACCTAGTTCCCCACCTCATCGCGACCGTAGGCCTCACATCCTTTGAAAACTCCAGAGGTACGCGGAGATCAGTGCCTCCAAAGGAGACGATGCCTGACTCCTCGTGAAACTTGATAGGAGTCCCAGGATTCTTGTGGCACGTGGAAAGGGACCCTTGGTCTCCCGCCTCAGCTGGAGAGGCGTTCCAATTGCCCTGCCAAGCCTCGAGGAGAATCCCGAGTTGTCCCTCGCAACTAGGCAGGAGTCCTGACGTGGCTGAAGAAACAGGTGGGTGGAAGGGCCATCCCCGTCGTAACTCGAGACTATACCCCAGGTTCCCGCCGCAAATCGAGAAAAACCATGAGACTTCCCCCTCGATGCGAGATGAGGCCCGATTCCCCTGTACTGCGTGCAGAGCAATTCCGTCTTGCACATCACACATGAAAGGAGCCTTTATTTCATTGATGGCACTCCAGAGAAACCCCAAGAACACTGTTTCAAGGATAGAGGGATCCTGAGGTCACTGTAGCAACACGAAAGAACTCTGTGGACCAAAAATCAACTCGAAAAGAGAGGTTAGTCCCTGGATTCGTCTCCAGAGGAATACCACCTTACCACAAGCACCTCAAGAGGAGGCTTCTCTCAGCTCTAGGTATGTGAGAGGGACCCTGAGTTTGCGGCCTCAAGTGGAATGGACACCGCGATGCCCTGACTCGAAATAAGGCTGGATATACCTGCAGTGATTTCAATGCAGGCTCGTCTTGCATCTCCGAGGACCAAAGGATGTCTGAATCCCCTGTGGAAAGCACAGAGAAAGACTTAGTTCCCCACCTCATCGCGACCGATAGCCTCACATCCTTTGAAAACTCCAGAGGTACGCGGAGATCAGTGCCTCCAAAGGAGACGATGCCTGACTCCTCGTGAAACTTGATAGGAGTCCCAGGATTCCTGTGGCACTTGGAAAGGGACACTTGGTCTCCCGCCTCAGCTGGAGAGGCGTCCCAATTGCCTTGCCAAGCCTCGAGGAGAATCCCGAGTTGTCCCTCGCAACTAGGCAGGAGTCCTGACGTGGCTGAACACACACGTGTGTGGAAGGGCCATCCCCGTCGTAACTCGAGAATATACCCCAGGTTCCCGCCGCAACTCGAGAAAAACCATGAGACTTCCCCCTCGATGCGAGATGAGGCCCGATTCCCCTGTACTGCGTGCAGAGCAATTCCGTCTTGCACATCACACATGAAAGCAGCCTTGATTTCCTTGATGGCACTCCAGAGAAACCCCAAGAACACTGTTTCAAGGCTAGAGGGATCCTGAGGTCACTGTAGCAACACGAAAGAACTCTGTGGACCAAAAATCAACTCGAAAAGAGAGGTTAGTCCCTGGATTCGTCTCCAGAGGAATACCACCTTACCACAAGCACCTCAAGAGGAGGCTTCTCTCAGCTCTAGGTATGTGAGAGGGACCCTGAGTTTGCGGCCTCAAGTGGAATGGACACCGCGATGCCCTGACTCGAAATAAGGCCGGATATCCCTGCAGTGACTTCAATGCAGGCTCGTCTTGCATCTCCCAGGACGAAAGGATGTCTGAATCCCCTGTGGAAAGCACAGAGAAAGACTTAGTTCCCCACCTCATCGCGACCGATAGCCTCACATCCTTTGAAAACTCCAGAGGTACGCGGAGATCAGTGCCTCCAAAGGAGACGATGCCTGACTCCTCGTGACACTTGATAGGAGTCCCAGGATTCCTGTGGCACTTGGAAAGGGACACTTGGTCTCCCGCCTCAGCTGGAGAGGCGTCCCAATTGCCCTGCCAAGCCTCGAGGAGAATCCAGAGTTGTCCCTCGCAACTAGGCAGGAGTCCTGACGTCGCTGAAGAAACACGTGGGTGGAAGGGCCATCCCCGTCGTAACTGGAGAATATACCCCAGGTTCCCGCCGCAACTCGAGAAAAACCATGAGACTTCCCCCTCGCCGCGAGATGAGGCCCAATTCCCCTGCACTGCGTGCAGAGCAATTCCGTGTTGCACATCACACATGAAAGGAGCCTTGATTTCCTTGATGGCACTCCAGAGAAACCCCAAGAACACTGTTTCAAGGCTAGAGGGATCCTGAGGTCACTGTAGCAACACGAAAGACCTCCGTGGGCCAAAAATCAACTCGAGATGAGAGGTTAGTCCCTGGCTTCGACTCCAGAGGAATACCACTTTACCACAAGCACCTCAAGAGGAGGCTTCTCTCAGCTCTAGGTATGTGAGAGGGACCCTGAGTTTGCGGCCTCAAGTGGAATGGACACCGCGATGCCCTGACGCGAAATAAGGCTGGATATCCCTGCAGTGACTTGAATGCAGGCTCGTCTTGCATCTCCCAAGACGAAAGGGTGTCTGAATCCCCTGTTGAGACCACAGAGAAAGACCTACTTCCCCACCTCATCGCGACAGGAGGCCTCAAATCCTTTGAAAACTCCAGAGGTATGCGGAGATCAGTGCCTCCAAAGGAGACGATGCCTGACTCCTCGTGAAACTTGATAGGAGACCCAGGATTCCTGTGGCACGTGGAAAGGGACCCTTGGTCTCCCGTCTCAGCTGGAGAGGCGTCCCAATTGCCCTGCAAAGCCTCGAGGAGAATCCCGAGTTGTCCCTCGCAACTAGGCAGGAGTCCTGACATGGCTGAACACACACGTGTGTGGAAGGGCCATCCCCGTCGTAACTCGAGAATATACCCCAGGTTCCCGCCGCAACTCGAGAAAAACCATGAGACTTCCCCCTCGCCGCGAGATGAGGCCCGATTCCCCTGCACTGCGTGCAGAGCAATTCCGTGTTCCACATCACACATGAAAGGAGCCTTGATTTCCTTGATTGCACTCCAGAGAAACCCCAAGAACACTGTTTCAAGGCTAGAGGGATCCTGAGGTCACTGTAGCAACACGAAAGAGCTCCGTGGACCAAGAATCAACACGAGATGAGAGGTTAGTCCATGGCTTCGACTCCTGAGGAATACCACCTTACCACAAGCACCTCAAGAGGAGGCTTCTCTCAGCTCTAGGTATGTGAGAGGGACCCTGAGTTTGCGGCCTCAAGTGGAATGGACACCGCGATGCCCTGACTCGAAATAAGGCCGGATATCCCTGCAGTGACTTCAATGCAGGCTCGTCTTGCATCTCCCAGGACGAAAGGATGTCTGAATCCCCTGTGGAAAGCACAGAGAAAGACTTAGTTCCCCACCTCATCGCGACCGATAGCCTCACATCCTTTGAAAACTCCAGAGGTACGCGGAGATCAGTGCCTCCAAAGGAGACGATGCCTGACTCCTCGTGACACTTGATAGGAGTCCCAGGATTCCTGTGGCACTTGGAAAGGGACACTTGGTCTCCCGCCTCAGCTGGAGAGGCGTCCCAATTGCCCTGCCAAGCCTCGAGGAGAATCCAGAGTTGTCCCTCACAACTAGGCAGGAGTCCTGACGTCGCTGAAGAAACACGTGGGTGGAAGGGCCATCCCCGTCGTAACTGGAGAATATACCCCAGGTTCCCGCCGCAACTCGAGAAAAACCATGAGACTTCCCCCTCGCCGCGAGATGAGGCCCGATTCCCCTGCACTGCGTGCAGAGCAATTCCGTGTTGCACATCACACATGAAAGGAGCCTTGATTTCCTTCATGGCACTCCAGAGAAACCCCAAGAACACTGTTTCAAGGCTAGAGGGATCCTGAGGTCACTGTAGCAACACGAAAGACCTCCGTGGGCCAAAAATCAACTCGAGATGAGAGGTTAGTCCCTGGCTTCGACTCCAGAGGAATACCACCTTACCACAAGCACCTCAAGAGGAGGCTTCTCTCAGCTCTAGGTATGTGAGAGGGACCCTGAGTTTGCGGCCTCAAGTGGAATGGACACCGCGATGCCCTGACGCGAAATAAGGCTGGATATCCCTGCAGTGACTTGAATGCAGGCTCGTCTTGCATCTCCCAAGACGAAAGGGTGTCTGAATCCCCTGTGGAGACCACAGAGAAAGACCTACTTCCCCACCTCATCGCGACAGGAGGCCTCAAATCCTTTGAAAACTCCAGAGGTATGCGGAGATCAGTGCCTCCAAAGGAGACGATGCCTGACTCCTCGTGAAACTTGATAGGAGACCCAGGATTCCTGTGGCACGTGGAAAGGAACCCTTGGTCTCCCGTCTCAGCTGGAGAGGCGTCCCAATTGCCCTGCAAAGCCTCGAGGAGAATCCCGAGTTGTCCCTCGCAACTAGGCAGGAGTCCTGACATGGCTGAACACACACGTGTGTGGAAGGGCCATCCCCGTCCTAACTCGAGAATATACCCCAGGTTCCCGCCGCAACTCGAGAAAAACCATGAGACTTCCCCCTCGCCGCGAGATGAGGCCCGATTCCCCTGCACTGCGTGCAGAGCAATTCCGTGTTCCACGTCACACATGAAAGGAGCCTTGATTTCCTTGATTGCACTCCAGAGAAACCCCAAGAACACTGTTTCAAGGCTAGAGGGATCCTGAGGTCACTGTAGCAACACGAAAGAGCTCCGTGGACCAAGAATCAACACGAGATGAGAGGTTAGTCCATGGCTTCGACTCCTGAGGAATACCACCTAACCACAAGCACCTCAAGAGGAGGCTTCTCTCAGCTCTAGGTATGTGAGAGGGATCCTGAGTTTGCGGCCTCAGGTGGAATGGCCACCGCGATGCCCTGACTCGAAATAAGGCCGGATATCCCTGCAGTGACTTGAATGCAGGCTCGTCTTGCATCTCCCAAGAAGAAAGGATGTCTGAATCCCAGTGGACACCACAGAGAAACACCTAGTTCCCCACCTCATCGCGACCGGAGGCCTCACATCCTTTGAAAACTCCAGAGGTACGCGGAGATCAGTGCCTCCAAAGGAGACGATGCCTGACTCCTCGTGAAACTTGATAGGAGTCCCAGGATTCCTGTGGCACGTGGAAAGGGACCCTTGGTCTCCCGCCTCAGCTGGAGAGGCGTCCCAATTGCCCTGCCTAGCCTCGAGGAGAATCCAGAGTTGTCCCTCGCAACTAGGCAGGAGTCCTGACGTCGCTGAAGAAACACGTGGGTGGAAGGGCCATCCCCGTCGTAACTCGAGAATATACCCCAGGTTCCCGCCGCAACTCGAGAAAAACCATGAGACTTCCCCCTCGCCGAGAGATGAGGCCCGATTCCCCTGCACTGCGTGCAGAGCAATTCCGTGTTCCACATCACACATGAAAGGAGCCTTGATTTCCTTGATGGCACTCCAGAGAAACCCCAAGAACACTGTTTCAAGGCTAGAGGGATCCTGAGGTCACTGAAGCAACACGAAAGAGCTCCGTGGGCCAAAAATCAACTCGAGATGAGAGGTTAGTCCCTGGCCTCGACTCCAGAGGAATACCACCTTACCACAAGCACCTCAAGAGGAGGCTTCTCTCAGCTCTAGGTATGTGAGAGGGATCCTGAGTTTGCGGCCTCAAGTGGAATGGACACCGCGATGCCCTGACGCGAAATAAGGCCGGATATCCCTGCAGTGACTTGAATGCAGGCTCGTCTTGCATCTCCCAAGATGAAAGGATGTCTGAATCCCCTGTGGAGACCACAGAGAAAGACCTAATTCCCCACCTCATCGCGACCGGAGGCCTCACATCCTTTGAAAACTCCAGAGGTACGCGGAGATCAGTGCCTCCAAAGGAGACGATGCCTGACTCCTCGTGAAACTTGATAGGAGTCCCAGGATTCCTGTGGCACGTGGAAAGGGACCCTTGGTCTCCCGCCTCAGCTGGAGAGGCGTCCCAATTGCCTTGCCAAGCCTCGAGGAGAATCCAGAGTTGTGTCTCGCAACTAGGCAAGAGTCCTGACGTGGATGAACTAACACGTGTGTGGAAGGGCCATCCCCGTCGTAACTCGAGAATATACCCCAGGTTCCCGCCGCAACTCGAGAAAAACCATGAGACTTCCCCCTCGCCGCGAGATGAGGCCCGATTCCCCTGCACTGCGTGCAGAGCAATTCTGTGTTGCACATCGCACATGAAAGGAGCCTTGATTTCCTTGATGGCACTCCAGAGAAACCCCAAGAACACTGTTTCAAGGCTAGAGGGATCCTGAGGTCACTGTAGCAACACGAAAGAGCTCCGTGGACCCAAAATCAACTCGAGATGAGAGGTTAGTCCCTGGCTTCGACTCCAGAGGAATACCACCTTACCACAAGCACCTCAAGAGGAGGCTTCTCTCAGCTCTAGGTATGTGAGAGGGACCCTGAGTTTGCGGCCTCAAGTGGAATGGACACCGCGATGCCCTGACTCGAAATAAGGCCGGATATCCCTGCAGTGACTTCAATGCAGGCTCGTCTTGCATCTCCCAGGACGAAAGGATGTCTGAATCCCCTGTGGAAAGCACAGAGAAAGACCTAGTTCCCCACCTCATCGCGACAGGAGGCCTCAAATCCTTTGAAAACTCCAGAGGTACGCGGAGATCAGTGCCTCCAAAGGAGACGATGCCCGACTCCTCGTGAAACTTGATAGGAGTCCCAGGATTCCTGTGGCACGTGGAAAGGGACCCTTGGTCTCCCGCCTCAGCTGGAGAGGCGTCCCAATTGCCTTGCCAAGCCTCGAGGAGAATCTCGAGTTGTGTCTCGCAACTAGGCAAGAGTCCTGACGTGGCTGAAGAAACACGTGTGTGGAAGGGCCATCCCCGTCGTAACTCGAGAATATACCCCAGGTTCCCGCCGCAAATCGAGAAAAACCATGAGACTTCCCCCTCGATGCGAGATGAGGCCCGATTCCCCTGTACTGCGTGCAGAGCAATTCCGTCTTGCACATCACACATGAAAGGAGCCTTGATTTCCTTGATGGCACTCCAGAGAAACCCCAAGAACACTGTTTCAAGGATAGAGGGATCCTGAGGTCACTGTAGCAACACGAAAGAACTCTGTGGACCAAAAATCATCTCGAAAAGAGAGGTTAGTCCCTGGATTCGTCTCCAGAGGAATACCACCTTACCACAAGCACCTCAAGAGGAGGCTTCTCTCAGCTCTAGGTATGTGAGAGGGACCCTGAGTTTGCGGCCTCAAGTGGAATGGACACCGCGATGCCCTGACTCGAAATAAGGCCGGATATCCCTGCAGTGACTTCAATGCAGGCTCGTCTTGCATCTCCCAGGACGAAAGGATGTCTGAATCCCCTGTGGAAAGCACAGAGAAAGACTTAGTTCCCCACCTCATCGCGACCGATCGCCTCACATCCTTTGAAAACTCCAGAGGTACGCGGAGATCAGTGCCTCCAAAGGAGACGATGCCTGACTCCTCGTGAAACTTGATAGGAGTCCCAGGATTTCTGTGGCACTTGGAAAGGGACACTTGGTCTCCCGCCTCAGCTGGAGAGGCGTCCCAATTGCCCTGCCAAGCCTCGAGGAGAATCCCGAGTTGTCCCTCGCAACTAGGCAGGAGTCCTGACGTGGCTGAACACACACGTGTGTGGAAGGGCCATCCCCGTCGTAACTCGAGAATATACCCCAGGTTCCCGCCGCAACTCGAGAAAAACCATGAGACTTCCCCCTCGCCGCGAGATGAGGCCCGATTCCCCTGCACTGCGTGCAGAGCAATTCCGTGTTGCACATCACACATGAAAGGAGCCTTGATTTCCTTGACGGCACTCCAGAGAAACCCCAAGAACACTGTTTCAAGGCTAGAGGGATCCTGAGGTCACTGTAGCAACACGAAAGAGCTCCGTGGACCAAGAATCAACACGAGATGAGAGGTTAGTCCCTGGCTTCGACTCCTGAGGAATACCACCTTACCACAAGCACCTCAAGAGGAGGCTTCTCTCAGCTCTAGGTATGTGAGAGGGATCCTGAGTTTGCGGCCTCAAGTGGAATGGACACCGCGATGCCCTGACTCGAAATAAGGCCGGATATCCCTGCAGTGACTTGAATGCAGGCTCGTCTTGCATCTCCCAAGAAGAAAGGATGTCTGAATCCCCTGTGGAGACCACAGAGAAACACCTAGTTCCCCACCTCATCGCGACCGCAGGCCTCACATCCTTTGAAAACTCCAGAGGTACGCGGAGATCAGTGCCTCCAAAGTAGACGATGCCTGACTCCTCGTGAAACTTGATAGGAGTCCCAGGATTCTTGTGGCACGTGGAAAGGGACCCTTGGTCTCCCGCCTCAGCTGGAGAGGCGTTCCAATTGCCCTGCCAAGCCTCGAGGAGAATCCCGAGTTATCCCTCGCAACTAGGCAGGAGTCCTGACGTGGCTGAACAAACACGTGGGTGGAAGGGCCATCCCCGTCGTAACTCGAGAATATACCCCAGGTTCCCGCCGCAACTCGAGAAAAACCATGAGACTTCCCCCTCGCCGCGAGATGAGGCCCTATTCCCCTGCACTGCGTGCAGAGCAATTCCGTCTTGCACATCACACATGAAAGGAGCCTTGATTTCCTTGATGGCACTCCAGAGAAACCCCAAGAACACTGTTTCAAGGATAGAGGGATCCTGAGGTCACTGTAGCAACACGAAAGAACTCTGTGGACCAAAAATCAACTCGAAAAGAGAGGTTAGTCCCTGGATTCGTCTCCAGAGGAATACCACCTTACCACAAGCACCTCAAGAGGAGGCTTCTCTCAGCTCTAGGTATGTGAGAGGGACCCTGAGTTTGCGGCCTCAAGTGGAATGGACACCGCGATGCCACGACTCGAAATAAGGCCGGATATCCCTGCAGTGACTTCAATGCAGGCTCGTCTTGCATCTTCCAGGACGAAAGGATGTCTGAATCCCCTGTGGAAAGCACAGAGAAAGACTTAGTTCCCCACCTCATCGCGACCGATAGCCTCACATCCTTTGAAAACTCCAGAGGTACGCGGAGATCAGTGCCTCCAAAGGAGACGATGCCTGACTCCTCGTGAAACTTGATAGGAGACCCAGGATTCCTGTGGCACTTGGAAAGGGACACTTGGTCTCCCGCCTCAGCTGGAGAGGCGTCCCAATTGCCCTGCCAAGCCTCGAGGAGAATCCAGAGTTGTCCCTCGCAACTAGGCAGGAGTCCTGACGTCGCTGAAGAAACACGTGGGTGGAAGGGCCATCCCCGTTGTAACTCGAGAATATACCCCAGGTTCCCGCCGCAACTCGAGAAAAACCATGAGACTTCCCCCTCACCGTGAGATGAGGCCCGATTCCCCTGCACTGCGTGCAGAGCAATTCCGAGTTGCACATCACACATGAAAGGAGCCTTGATTTCCTTGATGGCACTCCAGAGAAACCCCAAGAACACTGTTTCAAGGCTAGAGGGATCCTGAGGTCACTGTAGCAACACGAAAGAGCTCCGTGGGCCAAAAATCAACTCGAGATGAGAGGTTAGTCCCTGGCTTCGACTCCAGAGGAATACCACCTTACCACAAGCACCTCAAGAGGAGGCTTCTCTCAGCTCTAGGTATGTGAGAGGGACCCTGAGTTTGCGGCCTCAAGTGGAATGGACACCGCGAGGCCCTGACGCGAAATAAGGCCGGATATCCCTGCAGTGACTGGAATGCAGGCTCGTCTTGCATCTCCCAAGATGAAAGGATGTCTGAATCCCCTGTGGAGACCACAAAGAAAGACCTAGTTCCCCACCTCATCGCGACCGGAGGCCTCACATCCTTTGAAAACTCCAGAGGTACGCGGAGATCAGTGCCTCCAAAGGAGACGATGCCTGACTCCTCGTGAAACTTGATAGGAGTCCCAGGATTCCTGTGGCACGTGGAAAGGGACCCTTGGTCTCCCGCCTCAGCTGGAGAGGCGTCCCAAATGCCTTGCCAAGCCTCGAGGAGAATCCCGAGTTGTGTCTCGCAACTAGGCAAGAGTCCTGACGTGGCTGAACAAACACGTGTGTGGAAGGGCCATCCCCGTCGTAACTCGAGAATATACCCCAGGTTCCCGCCGCAACTCGAGAAAAACCATGAGACTTCCCCCTCGCCGCGAGATGAGGCCCGATTCCCCTGCACTGCGTGCAGAGCAATTCTGTGTTGCACATCACACATGAAAGGAGCCTTGATTTCCTTCATGTCACTCCAGAAAAACCCCAAGAACACTGTTTCAAGGCTAGAGGGATCCTGAGGTCACTGTAGCAACACGAAAGAGCTCCGTGGACCAAAAATCAACTCGAGATGAGAGGTTAGTCCCTCGCTTCGACTCCAGAGGAATACCACCTTACCACAAGCACCTCAAGAGGAGGCTTTTCTCAGCTCTAGGTATGTGAGAGGGACCCTGAATTTGCGGCCTCAAGTGGAATGGACACCGCGATGCCCTGACTCGAAATAAGGCCGGATATCCCTGCAGTGACTGGAATGCAGACTCGTCTTGCATCTCCCAAGACGAAAGGGTGTCTGAATCCCCTGTGGAGACCACAGAGAAAGACCTAGTTCCCCACCTCATCGCGACAGGAGGCTTCAAATCCTTTGAAAACTCCAGAGGTATGGGGAGATCAGTGCCTCCAAAGGAGACGATGCCTGACTCCTCGTGAAACTTGATAGGAGTCCCAGGATTCCTGTGGCACTTGGAAAGGGACACTTGGTCTCCCGCCTCAGCTGGAGAGGCGTCCCAATTGCCCTGCCAAGCCTCGAGGAGAATCCAGAGTTGTCCCTCGCAACTAGGCAGGAGTCCTGACGTCGCTGAAGAAACACGTGGGTGGAAGGGCCATCCCCGTCGTAACTCGAGAATATACCCCAGGTTCCCGCCGCAACTCGAGAAAAACCATGAGACTTCCCCCTCGATGCGAGATGAGGCCCGATTCCCCTGTACTGCGTGCAGAGCAATTCCGTCTTGCACATCACACATGAAAGGAGCCTTGATTTCCTTGATGGCACTCCAGAGAAACCCTAAGAACACTGTTTCAAGGCTAGAGGGATCCTGAGGTCACTGTAGCAACACGAAAGAGCTCCGTGGACCAAGAATCAACACGAGATGAGAGGTTAGTCCCTGGCTTCGAATCCTGAGTAATACCACCTTACCACAAGCAGCTCAAGAGGAGGCTTCTCTCAGCTCTAGGTATGTGAGAGGGACCCTGAGTTTGCGGCCTCAAGTGGAATGGACACCGCGATGCCCTGACTCGAAATAAGGCCGGATATCCCTGCAGTGACTTCAATGCAGGCTCGTCTTGCATCTCCCAGGACAAAAGGATGTCTGAATCCCCTGTGGAAAGCACAGAGAAAGACTTAGTTCCCCACCTCATCGCGACCGATAGCCTCACATCCTTTGAAAACTCCAGAGGTACGCGGAGATCAGTGCCTCCAAAGGAGACGATGCCTGACTCCTCGTGAAACTTGATAGGAGTCCCAGGATTCCTGTGGCACGTGGAAAGGGACCCTTGGTCTCCCGCCTCAGCTGGAGAGGTGTCCCAATTGCCTTGCCAAGCCTCGAGGAGAATCCCGAGTTGTGTCTCGCAACTAGGCAAGAGTCCTGACGTGGCTGAACAAACACGTGTGTGGAAGGGCCATCCCCATCGTAACTCGAGAATATACCCCAGGTTCCCGCCGCAACTCGAGAAAAACCATGAGACTTCCCCCTCGCCGCGAGATGAGGCCCGATTCCCCTGCACTGCGTGCAGAGCAATTCCGTGTTGCACATCACACATGAAAGGAGCCTTGATTTCCTTGATGGCACTCCAGAGAAACCCCAAGAACACTGTTTCAAGGCTAGAGGGATCCTGAGGTCACTGTAGCAACACGAAAGAGCTCCGTGGGCCAAAAATCAACTCGAGATGAGAGGTTAGTCCCTGGCTTCGACTCCAGAGGAATACCACCTTACCACAAGCACCTCAAGAGGAGGCTTCTCTCAGCTCTAGGTATGTGAGAGGGACCCTGAGTTTGTGGCCTCAAGTGGAATGGACACCGCGATGCCCTGACTCGAAAAAAGGCCGGATATCCCTGCAGTGACTGGAATGCAGGCTCGTCTTGCATCTCCCAAGACGACAGGGTGTCTGAATCCCCTGTGGAGACCACAGAGAAAGACCTAGTTCCCCACCTCATCGCGACAGGAGGCCTCAAATCCTTTGAAAACTCCAGAGGTATGCGGAGATCAGTGCCTCCAAAGGAGACGATGCCTGACTCCTCGTGAAACTTGATAGGAGACCCAGGATTCCTGTGGCACGTGGAAAGGGACACTTGGTCTCCCGTCTCAGCTGGAGAGGCGTCCCAATTGCCCTGCAAAGCCTCGAGGAGAATCCCGAGTTGTGTCTCGCAACTAGGCAGGAGTCCTGACATGGCTGAACAAACACGTGTGTGGAAGGGCCATCCCCGTCGTAACTCGAGAATATACCCCAGGTTCCCGCCGCAACTCGAGAAAAACCAGGAGACTTCCCCCTCGCCGCGAGATGAGGCCCGATTCCCCTGCACTGCGTGCAGAGCAATTCTGTGTTGCACATCACACATGAAAGGAGCCTTGATTTCCTTGATGGCACTCCAGAGAAACCCCAAGAACACTGTTTCAAGGCTAGAGGGATCCTGAGGTCACTGTAGCAACACGAAAGAGCTCCGTGGACCAAGAATCAACACGAGATGCGAGGTTAATCCCTGGCTTCGACTCCTGAGGAATACCACCTTACCACAAGCACCTCAAGAGGAGGCTTCTCTCAGCTCTAGGTATGTGAGAGGGATCCTGAGTTTGCGGCCTCAAGTGGAATGGACACCGCGATGCCCTGACTCGAAATAAGGCCGGATATCCCTGCAGTGACTTGAATGCAGGCTCGTCTTGCATCGCCCAAGAAGAAAGGATGTCTGAATCCCCTGTGGAGACCACAGAGAAACACCTAGTTCCCCACCTCATCGCGACCGGAGGCCTCACATCCTTTGAAAACTCCAGAGGTACGCGGAGATCAGTGCCTCCAAAGGAGACGATGTCTGACTCCTCGTGAAACTTGATAGGAGTCCCAGGATTCTTGTGGCACGTGGAAAGGGACACTTGGTTTCCCGCCTCAGCTGGAGAGGCGTTCCAATTGCCCTGCCAAGCCTCGAGCAGAATCCCGAGTTGTCCCTCGCAACAAGGCAGGAGTCCTGACGTGGCTGAACAAACACGTGGGTGGAAGGGCCATCCCCGTCGTAACTCGAGAATATACCCCAGGTTCCCGCCGCAACTCGAGAAAAACCATGAGACTTACCCCTCGATGCGAGATGAGGCCCGATTCCCCTGTACTGCGTGCAGAGCAATTCCGTCTTGCACATCACACATGAAAGGAGCCTTGATTTCCTTGATGGCACTCCAGAGAAACCCCAAGAACACTGTTTCAAGGATAGAGGGATCCTGAGGTCACTGTAGCAACACGAAAGAACTCTGTGGACCAAAAATCAACTCGAAAAGAGAGGTTAGTCCCTGGCTTCGTCTCCAGAGGAATACCACCGTACCACAAGCACCTCAAGAGGAGGCTTCTCTCAGCTCTAGGTATGTGAGAGGGACCCTGAGTTTGCGGCCTCAAGTGGAATGGACACCGCGATGCCCTGACGCGAAATAAGGCTGGATATCCCTGCAGTGACTTCAATGCAGGCTCGTCATGCATCTCCCAAGATGAAAGGATGTCTGAATCCCCTGTGGAGACCACAGAGAAACACCTAGTTCCCCACCTCATTGCGACCGGAGGCCTCAAATCCTTTGAAAACTCCAGAGGTACGCGGAGATCAGTGCCTCCAAAGGAGACGATGCCTGACTCCTCGTGAAACTTGATAGGAGTCCCAGGATTCCTGTGGCACGTGGAAAGGGACCCTTGGTCTCCCGCCTCAGCTGGAGAGGCGTCCCAATTGCCTTGCCAAGCCTCGAGGAGAATCCCGAGTTGTGTCTCGCAACTAGGCAAGATTCCTGACGTGGCTGAACAAACACGTGGGTGGAAGGGCCATCCCCGTCGTAACTCGAGAATATACCCCAGGTTCCCGCCGCAACTCGAGAAAAACCATGAGACTTTCCCCTCGCCGCGAGATGAGGCCCGATTCCCCTGCACTGCGTGCAGAGCAATTCTGTGTTGCACATCACACATGAAAGGAGCCTTGATTTCCTTCATGGCACTCCAGAGAAACCCCAAGAACACTGTTTCAAGGCTAGAGGGATCCTGAGGTCACTGTAGCAACACGAAAGAGCTCCGTGGACCAAAAATCAACTCGAGATGAGAGGTTAGTCCCTGGCTTCGACTCCAGAGGAATACCACCTTACCACAAGCACCTCAAGAGGAGGCTTCTCTCAGCTCTAGGTATGTGAGAGGGGCCCTGAGTTTACGGTCTCAAGTGGAATGGACACCGCGATGCCCTGACTCGAAATGAGGCCGGATA
Source organism: Cervus elaphus (assembly GCF_910594005.1). Taxonomy (NCBI): domain Eukaryota; kingdom Metazoa; phylum Chordata; class Mammalia; order Artiodactyla; family Cervidae; genus Cervus; species Cervus elaphus. The sequence goes on along the minus strand of NC_057834.1, from coordinate 4,815,323 downwards.
TCCCTGCAGTGACTGGAATGCAGGCTTGTCTTGCATCTCCCAAGACGAAAGGGTGTCTGAATCCCCTGTGGAGACCACAGAGAAAGACCTAGTTCCCCACCTCATCGCGACAGGAGGCCTCAAATCCTTTGAAAACTCCAGAGGTATGTGGAGATCAGTGCCTCCAAAGGAGACGATGCCTGACTCCTCGTGAAACTTGATAGGAGACCCAGGATTCCTGTGGCACGTGGAAAGGGACCCTTGGTCTCCCGTCTCAGCTGGAGAGGCGTCCCAATTGCCCTGCAAAGCCTCGAGGAGAATCCCGAGTTGTCCCTCGCAAGTAGGCAGGAGTCCTGACATGGCTGAACACACAGGAGTGTGGAAGGGCCATCCCCGTTGTAACTCGAGAATATACCCCAGGTTCCCGCCGCAACTCGAAAAAAACCATGAGACTTCCCCCTCGCCGCGAGATGAGGCCCGATTCCCCTGCACTGCGTGCAGAGCAATTCCGTGTTGCACATCACACATGAAAGGAGCCTTTATTTCCTTGATGGCACTCCAGAGAAACCCCAAGAACACTGTTTCAAGGCTAGAGGGATCCTGAGGTCACTGTGGCAACACGAAAGAGCTCCGTGGACCAAAAATCAACTCGAAAAGAGAGGTTAGTCCCTGGATTCGTCTCCAGAGGAATACCACCTTACCACAAGCACCTCAAGAGGAGGCTTCTCTCAGCTCTAGGTATGTGAGAGGGACCCTGAGTTTGCGGCCTCAAGTGGAATGGACACCGCGATGCCCTAACGCGAAATAAGGCTGGATATCCCTGCAGTGACTTGAATGCAGGCTCGTCTTGCATCTCCCAAGATGAAAGGATGTCTGAATCCCCTGTGGAGACCACAGAGAAAGACCTAGTTCCCCACCTCATTGCGACCGGAGGCCTCAAATCCTTTGAAAACTCCAGAGGTACGCGGAGATCAGTGCCTCCAAAGGAGACGATGCCTGACTCCTCGTGAAACTTGATAGGAGTCCCAGGATTCCTGTGGCACGTGGAAAGGGACCCTTGGTCTCCCGCCTCAGCTGGAGAGGCGTCCCAATTGCCTTGCCAAGCCTCGAGGAGAATCCCGAGTTGTGTCTCGCAACTAGGCAAGAGTCCTGACGTGGCTGAACAAACACGTGGGTGGAAGGGCCATCCCCGTCGTAACTCGAGAATATACCCCAGGTTCCCGCCGCAACTCGAGAGAAACCATGAGACTTCCCCCTCGCTGCGAGATGAGGCCCGATTCCCCTGCACTGCGTGCAGAGCAATTCTGTGTTGCACATCACACATGAAAGGAGCCTTGATTTCCTTCATGGCACTCCAGAGAAACCCCAAGAACACTGTTTCAAGGCTAGAGGGATCCTGAGGTCACTGTAGCAACACGAAAGAGCTCCGTGGACCAAAAATCAACTCGAGATGAGAGGTTAGTCCCTGGCTTCGACTCCAGAGGAATACCACCTTACCACAAGCACCTCAAGAGGAGGCTTCTCTCAGCTCTATGTATGTGAGAGGGGCCCTGAGTTTACGGCCTCAAGTGGAATGGACACCGCGATGCCCTGACTCGAAATGAGGCCGATATCCCTGCAGTGACTGGAATGCAGGCTTGTCTTCCATCTCCCAAGACGAAAGGGTGTCTGAATCCCCTGTGGAGACCACAGAGAAAGACCTAGTTCCCCACCTCATCGCGACAGGAGGCCTCAAATCCTTTGAAAACTCCAGAGGTATGTGGAGATCAGTGCCTCCAAAGGAGACGATGCCTGACTCCTCGTGAAACTTGATAGGAGACCCAGGATTCCTGTGGCACGTGGAAAGGGACCCTTGGTCTCCCGTCTCAGCTGGAGAGGCGTCCCAATTGCCCTGCAAAGCCTCGAGGAGAATCCCGAGTTGTCCCTCGCAAGTAGGCAGGAGTCCTGACATGGCTGAACACACAGGAGTGTGGAAGGGCCATCCCCGTCGTAACTCGAGAATATACCCCAGGTTCCCGCCGCAACTCGAAAAAAACCATGAGACTTCCCCCTCGCCGCGAGATGAGGCCCGATTCCCCTGCACTGCATGCAGAGCAATTCCGTCTTGCACATCACACATGAAAGGAGCCTTGATTTCCTTGATGGCACTCCAGAGAAACCCCAAGAACACTGTTTCAAGGCTAGAGGGATCCTGAGGTCACTGTGGCAACACGAAAGAGCTCCGTGGACCAAGAATCAACACGAGATGAGAGGTTAGTCCCTGGCTTCGACTCCTGAGGAATGCCACCTTACCACAAGCACCTCAAGAGGAGGCTTCTCTCAGCTCTAGGTATGTGAAAGGGATCCTGAGTTTGCGGCCTCAAGTGGAATGGACACCGCGATGCCCTGACTCGAAATAAGGCCGGATATCCCTGCAGTGACTTGAATGCAGGCACGTCTTGCATCTCCCAAGAAGAAAGGATGTCTGAATCCCCTGTGGAGACCACAGAGAAAGACCTAGTTCGCCACCTCATCGTGACCGGAGTCCTCACATCCTTTGAAAACTCCAGAGGTACGCGGAGATCAGTGCCTCCAAAGGAGACGATGCCTGACTCCTCGTGAAATTTGATAGGAGTCCCAAGATACTTGTGGCACGTGGAAAGGGACCCTTGGTCTCCCGCCTCAGCTGGAGAGGCGTTCCAATTGCCCTGCCAAGCCTCGAGGAGAATCCCGAGTTGTCCCTTGCAACTAGGCAGGAGTCCTGACGTCGCTGAAGAAACACGTGGGTGGAAGGGCCATCCCCGTCGTAACTCGAGAATATACCCCAGGTTCCCGCCGCAACTCGAGAAAAACCATGAGACTTCCCCCTCGCCGCGAGATGAGGCCCGATTCCCCTGCACTGCGTGCAGAGCAATTCCGTGTTGCACATCACACATGAAAGGAGCCTTGATTTCCTTGATGGCACTCCAGAGAAACCCCAAGAACACTGTTTCAAGGCTAGAGGGATCCTGAGGTCACTGTAGCAACACGTAAGAGCTCCGTGGACCAAAAATCAACTCGAGATGAGAGGTTAGTCCCTGGCTTCGACTCCAGGGGAATACCACCTTACCACAAGCACCTCAAGAGGAGGCTTCTCTCAGCTCTAGGTATGTGAGAGGGACCCTGAGTTTGCGGCCTCAAGTGGAATGGACACCGCGATGCCCTGACTCGAAATAAGGCCGGATATCCCTGCAGTGACTGGAATGCAGTCTCGTCTTGCATCTCCCAAGACGAAAGGGTGTCTGAATCCCCTGTGGAGACCACAGAGAAAGACCTAGTTCCCCACCTCATCGCGACAGGAGGCCTCACATCCTTTGAAAACTCCAGAGGTACGCGGAGATCAGTGCCTCCAAAGGAGACGATGCCTGACTCCTCGTGAAACTTGATAGGAGTCCCAGGATTCTTGTGGTACGTGGAAAGGGACCCTTGGTCTCCCGCCTCAGCTGGAGAGACGTTCCAATTGCCCTGCCAAGCCTCGAGGAGAATCCCGAGTTGTCCCTCGCAACTAGGCAGGAGTCCTGACGTGGCTGAACAAACACGTGGGTAGAAGGGCCATCCCCGTCGTAACTCGAGAATATACCCCAGTTTCCCGCCGCAACTCGAGAAAAACCATGAGACTTCCCCCTCGATGCGAGATGAGGCCCGATTCCCCTGTACTGCGTGCAGAGCAATTCCGTCTTGCACATCACACATGAAAGGAGCCTTGATTTCCTTCATGGCACTCCAGAGAAACCCCAAGAACACTGTTTCAAGGATAGAGGGATCCTGAGGTCACTGTAGCAACACGAATGAACTCTGTGGACCAAAAATCAACTCGAAAGAGAGGTTAGTCCCTGGATTCGTCTCCAGAGGAATACCACCTTACCACAAGCACCTCAAGAGGAGGTTTCTCTCAGCTCTAGGTATGTGAGAGGGACCCTGAGTTTGCGGCCTCAAGTGGAATGGACACCGCGATACCCTGACGTGAAATAAGGCTGGATATCCCTGCAGTGACTTGAATGCAGGCTCGTCTTGCATCTCCCAAGATGAAAGGATGTCTGAATCCCCTGTGGAGACCACAGAGAAAGACCTAGTTCCCCACCTCATCGCGACCGGAGGCCTCACATCCTTTGAAAACTCCCGAGGTACGCGGAGATCAGTGCCTCCAAAGGAGACGATGCCTGACTCCTCGTGAAACTTGATAGGAGTCCCAGGATTCCTGTGGCACGTGGAAAGGGACCCTTGGTCTCCCGCCTCAGCTGGAGAGGCGTCCGAATTACCTTGCCAAGCCTCGAGGAGAATCCCGAGTTGTGTCTCGCAACTAGGCAAGAGTCCTGATGTGGCTGAACAAACACATGTGTGTAAAGGCCATCCCCGTCGTAACTCGAGAATATACCCCAGGTTCCCGCCGCAACTCGAGAAAAACCATGAGACTTCCCCCTCGCCGCGAGATGAGGCCCGATTCCCCTGCACTGCGTGCAGAGCAATTCTGTGTTGCACATCACACATGAAAGGAGCCTTGATTTCCTTCATGGCACTCCAGAGAAACCCCAAGAACACTGTTTCAAGGCTAGAGGGATCCTGAGGTCACTGTAGCAACACGAAAGAGCTCCGTGGACCAAAAACCAACTCGAGATGAGAGGTTAGTCCCTGGCTTCGACTCCAGAGGAATACAACCTTACCACAAGGACCTCAAGAGGAGGCTTCTCTCAGCTCTAGGTATGTGAGAGGGACCCTGAGTTTGGGGCCTCAAGTGGAATGGACACCGCGATGCCCTGACTCGAAATAAGGCCGGATATCCCTGCAGTGACTGGAATGCAGGCTTGTCTTGCATCTACCAAGACGAAAGGGTGTCTGAATCCCCTGTGGAGACGACAGAGAAAGACCTAGTTCCCCACCTCATCGCGACAGGAGGCCTCAAATCCTTTGAAAACTCCAGAGTTATGCGGAGATCAGTGCCTCCAAAGGAGACGATGCCTGACTCCTCGTGAAACTTGATAGGAGACCCAGGATTCCTGTGGCACGTGGAAAGGGACCCTTGGTCTCCCGCCTCAGCTGGAGAGGCGTCCCAATTGCCCTGCAAAGCCTCGAGGAGAATCCCGAGTTGTCCCTCGCAAGTAGGCAGGGTTCCTGACATGGCTGAACACACAGGAGTGTGGAAGGGCCATCCCCGTCGTAACTCGAGAATATACCCCAGGTTCCCGCCGCAACTCGAGAAAAACCATGAGACTTCCCCCTCGCCGCGAGATGAGGCCCGATTCCCCTGCACTGCGTGCAGAGCAATTCCGTGTTGCACATCACACATGAAAGGAGCCATGATTTCCTTGATGGCACTCCAGAGAAACCCCAAGAACACTGTTTCAAGGCTAGAGGGATCCTGAGGTCACTGTAGCAACACGTAAGAGCTCCGTGGACCAAAAATCAACTCGAGATGAGAGGTTAGTCCCTGGCTTCGACTCCAGGGGAATACCACCTTACCACAAGCACCTCAAGAGGAGGCTTCTCTCAGCTCTAGGTATGTGAGAGGGACCCTGAGTTTGCGGCCTCAAGTGGAATGGACACCGCGATGCCCTGACTCGAAATAAGGCCGGATATCCCTGCAGTGACTGGAATGCAGTCTCGTCTTGCATCTCCCAAGACGAAAGGGTGTCTGAATCCCCTGTGGAGACCACAGAGAAAGACCTAGTTCCCCACCTCATCGCGACAGGAGGCCTCACATCCTTTGAAAACTCCAGAGGTACGCGGAGATCAGTGCCTCCAAAGGAGACGATGCCTGACTCCTCGTGAAACTTGATAGGAGTCCCAGGATTCTTGTGGTACGTGGAAAGGGACCCTTGGTCTCCCGCCTCAGCTGGAGAGACGTTCCAATTGCCCTGCCAAGCCTCGAGGAGAATCCCGAGTTGTCCCTCGCAACTAGGCAGGAGTCCTGACGTGGCTGAACAAACACGTGGGTAGAAGGGCCATCCCCGTCGTAACTCGAGAATATACCCCAGTTTCCCGCCGCAACTCGAGAAAAACCATGAGACTTCCCCCTCGATGCGAGATGAGGCCCGATTCCCCTGTACTGCGTGCAGAGCAATTCCGTCTTGCACATCACACATGAAAGGAGCCTTGATTTCCTTCATGGCACTCCAGAGAAACCCCAAGAACACTGTTTCAAGGATAGAGGGATCCTGAGGTCACTGTAGCAACACGAATGAACTCTGTGGACCAAAAATCAACTCGAAAGAGAGGTTAGTCCCTGGATTCGTCTCCAGAGGAATACCACCTTACCACAAGCACCTCAAGAGGAGGTTTCTCTCAGCTCTAGGTATGTGAGAGGGACCCTGAGTTTGCGGCCTCAAGTGGAATGGACACCGCGATACCCTGACGTGAAATAAGGCTGGATATCCCTGCAGTGACTTGAATGCAGGCTCGTCTTGCATCTCCCAAGATGAAAGGATGTCTGAATCCCCTGTGGAGACCACAGAGAAAGACCTAGTTCCCCACCTCATCGCGACCGGAGGCCTCACATCCTTTGAAAACTCCCGAGGTACGCGGAGATCAGTGCCTCCAAAGGAGACGATGCCTGACTCCTCGTGAAACTTGATAGGAGTCCCAGGATTCCTGTGGCACGTGGAAAGGGACCCTTGGTCTCCCGCCTCAGCTGGAGAGGCGTCCGAATTACCTTGCCAAGCCTCGAGGAGAATCCCGAGTTGTGTCTCGCAACTAGGCAAGAGTCCTGATGTGGCTGAACAAACACATGTGTGTAAAGGCCATCCCCGTCGTAACTCGAGAATATACCCCAGGTTCCCGCCGCAACTCGAGAAAAACCATGAGACTTCCCCCTCGCCGCGAGATGAGGCCCGATTCCCCTGCACTGCGTGCAGAGCAATTCTGTGTTGCACATCACACATGAAAGGAGCCTTGATTTCCTTCATGGCACTCCAGAGAAACCCCAAGAACACTGTTTCAAGGCTAGAGGGATCCTGAGGTCACTGTAGCAACACGAAAGAGCTCCGTGGACCAAAAACCAACTCGAGATGAGAGGTTAGTCCCTGGCTTCGACTCCAGAGGAATACAACCTTACCACAAGGACCTCAAGAGGAGGCTTCTCTCAGCTCTAGGTATGTGAGAGGGACCCTGAGTTTGGGGCCTCAAGTGGAATGGACACCGCGATGCCCTGACTCGAAATAAGGCCGGATATCCCTGCAGTGACTGGAATGCAGGCTTGTCTTGCATCTCCCAAGACGAAAGGGTGTCTGAATCCCCTGTGGAGACGACAGAGAAAGACCTAGTTCCCCACCTCATCGCGACAGGAGGCCTCAAATCCTTTGAAAACTCCAGAGTTATGCGGAGATCAGTGCCTCCAAAGGAGACGATGCCTGACTCCTCGTGAAACTTGATAGGAGACCCAGGATTCCTGTGGCACGTGGAAAGGGACCCTTGGTCTCCCGCCTCAGCTGGAGAGGCGTCCCAATTGCCCTGCAAAGCCTCGAGGAGAATCCCGAGTTGTCCCTCGCAAGTAGGCAGGGTTCCTGACATGGCTGAACACACAGGAGTGTGGAAGGGCCATCCCCGTCGTAACTCGAGAATATACCTCAGGTTCCCGCCGCAACTCGAGAAAAACCATGAGACTTCCCCCTCGCCGCGAGATGAGGCCCGATTCCCCTGCACTGCGTGCAGAGCAATTCCGTCTTGCACATCACACATGAAAGGAGCCTTGATTTCCTTGATGGCACTCCAGAGAAACCCCAAGAACACTGTTTCAAGGCTAGAGGGATCCTGAGGTCACTGTAGCAACACGAAAGAGCTCCGTGGGCCAAAAATCAACTCGAGATGAGAGGTTAGTCCCTGACTTCGACTCCAGAGGAATACCACCTTACCACAAACACCTCAAGAGGAGGCTTCTCTCAGCTCTAGGTATGTGAGAGGGACCCTGAGTTTGCGGCCTCAAGTGGAATGGACACCGCGATGCCCTGACTCGAAATAAGGCCGGATATACCTGCAGTGACTTGAATGCAGGCTCGTCTTGCATCTCCCAAGATGAAAGGATGTCTGAATCCCCTGTGGAGACCACAGAGAAACACCTAGTTCCCCACGTCATCGCTACCGGAGGCCTCACATCCTTTGAAAACTCCAGAGGTACGCGGAGATCAGTGCCTCCAAAGGAGACGATGCCTGACTCCTCGTGAAACTTGATAGGAGTCCCAGGATTCTTGTGGCACGTGGAAAGGGACCCTTGGTCTCCCGCCTCAGCTGGAGAGGCGTTCCAATTGCCGTGCCAAGCCTCGAGGAGAATCCCGAGTTGTCCCTCGCAACTAGGCAGGAGTCCTGACGTGGCTGAACAAACACGTGTGGGGAAGGGCCATCCCCGTCGTAACTCGAGAATATACCCCAGGTTCCCGCCGCAACTCGAGAAAAACCATGAGACTTCCCCCTCGATGCGAGATGAGGCCCGATTCCCCTGTACTGCGTGCAGAGCAATTCCGTCTTGCACATCACACATGAAAGGAGCCTTGATTTCCTTGATGGCACTCCAGAGAAACCCCAAGAACACTGTTTCAAGGCTAGAGGGATCCTGAGGTCACTGTAGCAACACGAAAGAACTCTGTGGACCAAAAATCAACTCGAAAAGAGAGGTTAGTCCCTGGATTCGTCTCCAGAGGAATACCACCTTACCACAAGCACCTCAAGAGGAGGCTTCTCTCAGCTCTAGGTATGTGAGAGGGACCCTGAGTTTGCGGCCTCAAGTGGAATGGACACCAAGATGCCCTGACTCGAAATAAGGCCGGATATCCCTGCAGTGACTTCAATGCAGGCTCGTCTTGCATCTCCCAGGACGAAAGGATGTCTGAATCCCCTGTGGAAAGCACAGAGAAAGACTTAGTTCCCCACCTCATCGCGACCGATAGCCTCACATCCTTTGAAAACTCCAGAGGTACGCGGAGATCAGTGCCTCCAAAGGAGACGATGCCTGACTCCTCGTGAAACTTGATAGGAGTCCCAGGATTCCTGTGGCACTTGGAAAGGGACACTTGGTCTCCCGCTTCAGCTGGAGAGGCGTCCCAATTGCCCTGCCAAGCCTCGAGGAGAATCCAGAGTTGTGTCTCGCAACTAGGCAGGAGTCCTGAGGTCGCTGAAGAAACACGTGGGTGGAAGGGCCATCCCCGTCGTAACTCGAGAATATACCCCAGGTTCCCGCCGCAACTCGAGAAAAACCATGAGACTTCCCCCTCGCCGCGAGATGAGGCCCGATTCCCCTGCACTGCGTGCAGAGCAATTCCGTGTTGCACATCACACATGAAAGGAGCCTTGATTTCCTTCATGGCACTCCAGAGAAACCCCAAGAACACTGTTTCAAGGCTAGAGGGATCCTGAGGTCACTGTAGCAACACGAAAGAGCTCCGTGGGCCAAAAATCAACTCGAGATGAGAGGTTAGTCCCTGGCTTCGACTCCAGAGGAATACCACCTTACCACAAGCACCTCAAGAGGAGGCTTCTCTCAGCTCTATGTATGTGAGAGGGACCCTGAGTTTGCGGCCTCAAGTGGAATGGACACCGCGATGCCCTGACGCGAAATAAGGCTGGATATCCCTGCAGTGACTTGAATGCAGGCTCGTCTTGCATCTCCCAAGATGAAAGGATGTCTGAATCCCCTGTGGAGACCACAGAGAAAGACCTAGTTCCCCACCTCATCGCGACCGGAGGCCTCACATCCTTTGAAAACTCCAGAGGTACGCGGAGATCAGTGCCTCCAAAGGAGACGATGCCTGACTCCTCGAGAAACTTGATAGGAGTCCCAGGATTCCTGTGGCACGTGGAAAGGGACCCTTGGTCTCCCGCCTCAGCTGAAGAGGCGTCCCAATTGCCTTGCCAAACCTCGAGGAGAATCCCGAGTTGTGTCTCGCAACTAGGCAAGAGTCCTGACGTGGCTGAACAAACACGTGTGTGGAACGGCCATCCCCGTCGTAACTCGAGAATATACCCCAGGTTCCCGCCGCAACTCGAGAAAAACATGAGACTTCCCCCTCGCTGCGAGATGAGGCCCGATTCCCCTGCACTGCGTGCAGAGCAATTCTGTGTTGCACATCACACATGAAAGGAGCCTTGATTTCCTTGATGGCACTCCAGAGAAACCCCAAGAACACTGTTTCAAGGCTAGAGGGATCCTGAGGTCATTGTAGCAACATGAAAGAGCTCCGTGGACCAAAAACCAACTCGAGATGAGAGGTTAGTCCCTGGCTTCGACTCCAGAGGAATACCACCTTACCACAAGCACCTCAAGAGGAGGCTTCTCTCAGCTCTAGGTATGTGAGAGGGACCCTGAGTTTGCGGCCTCAAGTAGAATGAACACCGCGATGCCCTGACTCGAAAAAAGGCCGGATATCCCTGCAGTGACTGGAATGCAGGCTTGTCTTGCATCTCCCAAGACGAAAGGGTGTCTGAATCCACTGTGGAGACCACAGAGAAAGACCAAGTTCCCCACCTCATCGCGACCGGAGGCCTCACATCCTTTGAAAACTCCAGAGGTACGCGGAGATCAGTGCCTCCAAAGGAGACGATGCCTGACTCCTCGTGAAACTTGATAGGAGTCCCAGGATTCTTGTGGCACGTGGAAGGGACCCTTGGTCTCCCGCCTCAGCTGGAGAGGCGTTCCAATTGCCCTGCCAAGCCTCGAGGAGAATCCCGAGTTATCCCTTGCAATTAGCCAGGAGTCCTGACATGGCTGAACAAACACGTGGGTGGAAGGGCCATCCCCATCGTAACTCGAGAATATACCCCAGGTTCCCGCCGCAACTCGAGAAAAACCATGAGACTTCCCCCTCGATGCGAGATGAGGCCCGATTCCCCTGTACTGCGTGCAGAGCAATTCCGTCTTGCACATCACACATGAAAGGAGCCTTGATTTCCTTGATGGCACTCCAGAGAAACCCCAAGAACACTGTTTCAAGGCTAGAGGGATCCTGAGGTCACTGTAGCAACACGAAAGAACTCTGTGGACCAAAAATCAACTCGAAAAGAGAGGTTAGTCCCTGGATTTGTCTCCAGAGGAATACCACCTTACCACAAGCACCTCAAGAGGAGGCTTCTCTCAGCTCTAGGTATGTGAGAGGGACCCTGGGTTTGCGGCCTCAAGTGGAATGGACAGCGCGATGCACTGACTCGAAATAAGGCCGGATATCCCTGCAGTGACTTCAATGCAGGCTCGTCTTGCATCTCCCAGGAAGAAAGGATGTCTGAATCCCCTGTGGAAAGCACAGAGAAAGACTTAGTTCCCCACCTCATCGGGACCGATAGCCTCACATCCTTTGAAAACTCCAGAGGTACGCGGAGATCAGTGCCTCCAAAGGAGACGATGCCTGACTCCTCGTGAAACTTGATAGGAGTCCCAGGATTCCTGTGGCACGTGGAAAGGGACACTTGGTCTCCCGCCTCAGCTGGAGAGGCGTCCCAATTGCCTTGCCAAGCCTCGAGGAGAATCCCGAGTTGTGTCTCGCAACTAGGCAAGAGTCCTGACTTGGCTGAACAAACACGTGGGTGGAAGGGCCATCCCCGTCGTAACTCGAGAATATACCCCAGGTTCCCGCCGCAACTCGAGAAAAACCATGAGACTTCCCCCTCGCCGCGAGATGAGGCCCGATTCCCCTGCACTGCGTGCAGAGCATTTCCGTGTTGCACATCACACATGAAAGGAGCCTTGATTTCCTTGATGGCACTCCAGAGAAACCCCAAGAACACTGTTTCAAGGATAGAGGGATCCTGAGGTCACTGTAGCAACACGAAAGAGCTCCGTGGGCCAAAAATCAACTCGAGATGAGAGGTTAGTCCCTGGCTTCGACTCCAGAGGAATACCACCTTACCACAAGCACCTCAAGAGGAGGCTTCTCTCAGCTCTAGGTATGTGAGAGGGACCCTGAGTGTGCGGCCTCAAGAGGAATGGACACCGCAATGCCCTGACGCGAAATAAGGCTGGATATCCCTGCAGTGACTTGAATGCAGGCTCGTCTTGCATCTCCCAAGATGAAAGGATGTCTGAATCCCCTGTGGAGACCACAGAGAAAGACCTAGTTCCCCACCTCATCGCGACCGGAGGCCTCACATCCTTTGAAAACTCCAGAGGTACGCGGAGATCAGTGCCTCCAAAGGAGACGATGCCTGACTCCTCGAGAAACTTGATAGGAGTCCCAGGATTCCTGTGGCACGTGGAAAGGGACCCTTGGTCTCCCGCCTCAGCTGAAGAGGCGTCCCAATTGCCTTGCCAAACCTCGAGGAGAATCCCGAGTTGTGTCTCGCAACTAGGCAAGAGTCCTGACGTGGCTGAACAAACACGTGTGTGGAACGGCCATCCCCGTCGTAACTCGAGAATATACCCCAGGTTCCCGCCGCAACTCGAGAAAAACATGAGACTTCCCCCTCGCTGCGAGATGAGGCCCGATTCCCCTGCACTGCGTGCAGAGCAATTCCGTCTTGCACATCACACATGAAAGGAGCCTTGATTTCCTTGATGGCACTCCAGAGAAACCCCAAGAACACTGTTTCAAGGCTAGAGGGATCCTGAGGTCATTGTAGCAACACGAAAGAGCTCCGTGGACCAAAAACCAACTCGAGATGAGAGGTTAGTCCCTGGCTTCGACTCCAGAGGAATACCACCTTACCACAAGCACCTCAAGAGGAGGCTTCTCTCAGCTCTAGGTATGTGAGAGGGACCCTGAGTTTGCGGCCTCAAGTAGAATGAACACCGCGATGCCCTGACTCGAAAAAAGGCCGGATATCCCTGCAGTGACTGGAATGCAGGCTTGTCTTGCATCTCCCAAGACGAAAGGGTGTCTGAATCCACTGTGGAGACCACAGAGAAAGACCTAGTTCCCCACCTCATCGCGACCGGAGGCCTCACATCCTTTGAAAACTCCAGAGGTATGCGGAGATCAGTGCCTCCAAAGGAGACGATGCCTGACTACTCGTGAAACTTGATAGGAGTCCCAGGATTCTTGTGGCACGTGGAAGGGACCCTTGGTCTCCCGCCTCAGCTGGAGAGGCGTTCCAATTGCCCTGCCAAGCCTCGAGGAGAATCCCGAGTTATCCCTTGCAATTAGCCAGGAGTCCTGACATGGCTGAACAAACACGTGGGTGGAAGGGCCATCCCCATCGTAACTCGAGAATATACCCCAGGTTCCCGCCGCAACTCGAGAAAAACCATGAGACTTCCCCCTCGATGCGAGATGAGGCCCGATTCCCCTGTACTGCGTGCAGAGCAATTCCGTCTTGCACATCACACATGAAAGGAGCCTTGATTTCCTTGATGGCACTCCAGAGAAACCCCAAGAACACTGTTTCAAGGCTAGAGGGATCCTGAGGTCACTGTAGCAACACGAAAGAACTCTGTGGACCAAAAATCAACTCGAAAAGAGAGGTTAGTCCCTGGATTTGTCTCCAGAGGAATACCACCTTACCACAAGCACCTCAAGAGGAGGCTTCTCTCAGCTCTAGGTATGTGAGAGGGACCCTGGGTTTGCGGCCTCAAGTGGAATGGACACCGCGATGCACTGACTCGAAATAAGGCCGGATATCCCTGCAGTGACTTCAATGCAGGCTCGTCTTGCATCTCCCAGGACGAAAGGATGTCTGAATCCCCTGTGGAAAGCACAGAGAAAGACTTAGTTCCCCACCTCATCGGGACCGATAGCCTCACATCCTTTGAAAACTACAGAGGTACGCGGAGATCAGTGCCTCCAAAGGAGACGATGCCTGACTCCTCGTGAAACTTGATAGGAGTCCCAGGATTCCTGTGGCACGTGGAAAGGGACACTTGGTCTCCCGCCTCAGCTGGAGAGGCGTCCCAATTGCCTTGCCAAGCCTCGAGGAGAATCCCGAGTTGTGTCTCGCAACTAGGCAAGAGTCCTGACTTGGCTGAAGAGACACGTGGGTGGAAGGGCCATCCCCGTCGTAACTCGAGAATATACCCCAGGTTCCCGCCGCAACTCGAGAAAAACCATGAGACTTCCCCCTCGCCGCGAGATGAGGCCCGATTCCCCTGCACTGCGTGCAGAGCAATTCCGTGTTGCACATCACACATGAAAGGAGCCTTGATTTCCTTGATGGCACTCCAGAGAAACCCCAAGAACACTGTTTCAAGGATAGAGGGATCCTGAGGTCACTGTAGCAACACGAAAGAGCTCCGTGGGCCAAAAATCAACTCGAGATGAGAGGTTAGTCCCTGGCTTCGACTCCAGAGGAATACCACCTTACCACAAGCACCTCAAGAGGAGGCTTCTCTCAGCTCTAGGTATGTGAGAGGGACCCTGAGTGTGCGGTCTCAAGAGGAATGGACACCGCAATGCCCTGACGCGAAATAAGGCTGGATATCCCTGCAGTGACTTGAATGCAGGCTCGTCTTGCATCTCCCAAGATGAAAGGATGTCTGAATCCCCTGTGGAGACCACAGAGAAAGACCTAGTTCCCCACCTCATCGCGACCGGAGGCCTCACATCCTTTGAAAACTCCAGAGGTACGCGGAGATCAGTGCCTCCAAAGGAGATGATGCCTGACTCCTCGTGAAACTTGATAGGAGACCCAGGATTCCTGTGGCACGTGGAAAGGGACCCTTGGTCTCCCGCCTCAGCTGGAGAGGCGTCCCAATTGCCTTGCCAAGCCTCGAGGAGAATCCCGAGTTGTGTATCACAACTAGGCAAGAGTCCTGACGTGGCTGAACAAACACGTGTGTGGAAGGGCCATCCCCGTCGTAACTCGAGAATATACCCCAGGTTCCCGCCGCAACTCGAGAAAAACCATGAGACTTCCCCCTCGCCGCGAGATGAGGCCCGATTCCCCTGCACTGCGTGCAGAGCAATTCTGTGTTGCACATCACACATGAAAGGAGCCTTGATTTCCTTCATGGCACTCCAGAGAAACCCCAAGAACACTGTTTCAAGGCTAGAGGGATCCTGAGGTCACTGTAGCAACACGAAAGAGCTCCGTGGACCAAGAATCAACACGAGATGAGAGGTTAGTCCCTGGCTTCGACTCCAGAGGAATACCACCTTACCACAAGCACCTCAAGAGGAGGCTTCTCTCAGCTCTAGGTATGTGAGAGGGACCCTGAGTTTGCGGCCTCAAGTGGAATGGACACCGCGATGCCCTGACTCGAAATAAGGCCGGATATCCCTGCAGTGACTTGAATGCAGGCTCGTCTTGCATCTCCCAAGACGAAAGGGTGTCTGAATCCCCTGTGGAGACCACAGAGAAAGACCTAGTTCCCCACCTCATCGCGACAGGAGGCCTCAAATCCTTTGAAAACTCCAGAGGTATGCGGAGATCAGTGCCTCCAAAGGAGACGATGCCTGACTCCTCGTGAAACTTGATAGGAGTCCCAGGATTCCTGTGGCACGTGGAAAGGGACACTTGGTCTCCCGTCTCAGCTGGAGAGGCATCCCAATTGCCCTGCAAAGCCTCGAGGAGAATCCCGAGTTGTCCCTCGCAACTAGGCAGGAGTCCTGACGTCACTGAACACACACGTGTGTGGAAGGGCCATCCCCGTCGTAACTCGAGAATATACCCCAGGTTCCCGCCGCAACTCGAGAAAAACCATGAGACTTCCCCCTCGCCGCGAGATGAGGCCCGATTCCCCTGCACTGCGTGCAGAGCAATTCCGTCTTGCACATCACACATGAAAGGAGCCTTGATTTCCTTGATGGCACTCCAGAGAAACCCCAAGAACACTGTTTCAAGGCTAGAGGGATCCTGAGGTCACTGTAGCAACACGAAAGAGCTCCGTGGACCAAGAATCAACACGAGATGAGAGGTTAGTCCCTGGCTTCGACTCCAGAGGAATACCACCTTACCACAAGCACCTCAAGAGGAGGCTTCTCTCAGCTCTAGGTATGTGAGAGGGACCCTGAGTTTGCGGCCTCAAGTGGAATGGACACCGCGATGCCCTGACGCGAAATAAGGCTGGATATCCCTGCAGTGACTTGAATGCAGGCTCGTCTTGCATCTCCCAAGATGAAAGGATGTCTGAATCCCCTGTGGAGACCACAGAGAAAGACCTAGTTCCCCACCTCATCGCGACCGGAGGCCTAACATCCTTTGAAAAGTCCAGAGGTACGCGGAGATCAGTGCCTCCAAAGGAGACGATGCCTGACTCCTCGTGAAACTTGATAGGAGTCCCAGGATTCCTGTGGCACGTGGAAAGGGACCCTTGGTCTCCCGCCTCAGCTGGAGAGGCGTCCCAATTGCCTTGCCAAGCCTCGAGGAGAATCCCGAGTTGTGTCTCGCAACTAGGCAAGAGTCCTGACGTGGCTGAACAAACACGTGTGTGGAAGGGCCATCCCCGTCGTAACTCGAGAATATACCCCAGGTTCCCCCCGCAACTCGAGAAAAACCATGAGACTTCCCCCTCGCCGCGAGATGAGGCCCGATTCCCCTGCACTGCGTGCAGAGCAATTCTGTGTTGCACATCACACATGAAAGGAGCCTTGATTTCCTTCATGGCACTCCAGAGAAACCCCAAGAACACTGTTTCAAGGCTAGAGGGATCCTGAGGTCACTGTAGCAACATGAAAGAGCTCCGTGGACCAAAAATCAACTCGAGATGAGAGGTTAGTCCCTGGCTTCGACTCCAGAGGAATACCACCTTACCACAAGCACCTCAAGAGGAGGCTTCTCTCAGCTCTAGGTATGTGAGAGGGACCCTGAGTTTGCGGCCTCAAGTGGAATGGACACCGCGATGCCCTGACTCGAAATAAGGCCGGATATCCCTGCAGTGACTGGAATGCAGGCTCGTCTTGCATCTCCCAAGATGAAAGGATGTCTGAATCCCCTGTGGAGACCACAGAGAAAGACCTAGTTCCCCACCTCATCGCGACAGGAGGCCTCAAATCCTTTGAAAACTCCAGAGGTATGCGGAGATCAGTGCCTCCAAAGGAGACGATGCCTGACTCCTCGTGAAACTTGATAGGAGACCCAGGATTCCTGTGGCACGTGGAAAGGGACCCTTGGTCTCCCGTCTCAGCTGGAGAGGCGTTCCAATTGCCCTGCCAAGCCTCGAGGAGAATCCCGAGTTGTCCCTCGCAACTAGGCAGGAGTCCTGACGTGGCTGAACAAACACGTGGGTGGAAGGGCCATCCCCTTCGTAACTCGAGAATATACCCCAGGTTCCCGCCGCAACTCGAGAAAAACCATGAGACTTCCCCCTTGCCGCGAGATGAGGCCCGATTCCCCTGCACTGCGTGCAGAGCAATTCTGTGTTGCACATCACACATGAAAGGAGCCTTGATTTCCTTGATGGCACTCCAGAGAAACCCCAAGAACACTGTTTCAAGGCTAGAGGGATCCTGAGGTCACTGTAGCAACACGAAAGAGCTCCGTGGACCAAAAATCAACGCGAGATGAGAGGTTAGTCCCTGGCTTCGACTCCAGAGGAATACCACCTTACGACAAGCACCTCAAGAGGAGGCTTCTCTCAGCTCTAGGTATGTGAGAGGGACCCTGAGTTTGCGGCCTCAAGTGGAATGGACACCAAGATGCCCTGACTCGAAATAAGGCCGGATATCCCTGCAGTGACTGGAATGCAGGCTCGTCTTGCATCTCCCAAGACGAAAGCGTGTCTGAATCCCCTGTGGAGACCACAGAGAAAGACCTAGTTCCCCACCTCATCGCGACAGGAGGCCTCAAATCCTTTGAAAACTCCAGAGGTATGCGGAGATCAGTGCCTCCAAAGGAGACGATGCCTGACTCCTCGTGAAACTTGATAGGAGACCCAGGATTCCTGTGGCACGTGGAAAGGGACCCTTGGTCTCCCGCCTCAGCTGGAGAGGCGTTCCAATTGCCCTGCCAAGCCTCGAGGAGAATCCTGAGTTGTCCCTCGCAACTAGGCAGGAGTCCTGACGTGGCTGAACAAACACGTGGGTGGAAGGGCCATCCCCGTCGTAACTCGAGAATATACCCCAGGTTCCCGCCGCAACTCGAGAAAAACCATGAGACTTTCCCCTCGATGCGAGATGAGGCCCGATTCCCCTGTACTGCGTGCAGAGCAATTCCGTGTTGCACATCACACATGAAAGGAGCCTTGATTTCCTTGATGGCACTCCAGAGAAACCCCAAGAACACTGTTTCACGGCTAGAGGGATCCTGAGGTCACTGTAGCAACACGAAAGAACTCTGTGGACCAAAAATCAACTCGAAAAGAGAGGTTAGTCCCTGGATTCGTTTCCAGAGGAATACCACCTTACCACAAGCACCTCAAGAGGAGGCTTCTCTCAGCTCTAGGTATGTGAGAGGGACCCTGAGTTTGCGGTCTCAAGTGGAATGGACACCGCGATGCCCTGACTCGAAATAAGGCCGGATATCCCTGCAGTGACTTCAATGCAGGCTCGTCTTGCATCTCCCAGGACGAAAGGATGTCTGAATCCCCTGTGGAAAGCACAGAGAAAGACTTAGTTCCCCACCTCATCGGGACCGATAGCCTCACATCCTTTGAAAACTCCAGAGGTACGCGGAGATCAGTGCCTCCAAAGGAGACGATGCCTGACTCCTCGTGAAACTTGATAGGAGTCCCAGGATTCCTGTGGCACGTGGAAAGGGACACTTGGTCTCCCGCCTCAGCTGGAGAGGCGTCCCAATTGCCTTGCCAAGCCTCGAGGAGAATCCAGAGTTGTCCCTCGCAACTAGGCAAGAGTCCTGACTTGGCTGAACAAACACGTGGGTGGAAGGGCCATCCCCGTCGTAACTCGAGAATATACCCCAGGTTCCCGCCGCAACTCGAGAAAAACCATGAGACTTCCCCCTCGCCGCGAGATGAGGCCCGATTCCCCTGCACTGCGTGCAGAGCAATTCCGTGTTGCACATCACACATGAAAGGAGCCTTGATTTCCTTGATGGCACTCCAGAGAAACCCCAAGAACACTGTTTCAAGGCTAGAGGGATCCTGAGGTCACTGTAGCAACACGAAAGAGCTCCGTGGGCCAAAAATCAACTCGAGATGAGAGGTTAGTCCCTGGCTTCGACTCCAGAGGAATACCACCTTACCACAAGCACCTCAAGAGGAGGCTTCTCTCAGCTCTAGGTATGTGAGAGGGACCCTGAGTGTGCGGCCTCAAGAGGAATGGACACCGCAATGCCCTGACGCGAAATAAGGCTGGATATCCCTGCAGTGACTTGAATGCAGGCTCGTCTTGCATCTCCCAAGATGAAAGGATGTCTGAATCCCGTGTGGAGACCACAGAGAAAGACCTAGTTCCCCACCTCATCGCGACCGGAGGCCTCACATCCTTTGAAAACTCCAGAGGTACGCGGAGATCAGTGCCTCCAAAGGAGACGATGCCTGACTCCTCGAGAAACTTGATAGGAGTCCCAGGATTCCTGTGGCACGTGGAAAGGGACCCTTGGTCTCCCGCCTCAGCTGAAGAGGCGTCCCAATTGCCTTGCCAAACCTCGAGGAGAATCCCGAGTTGTGTCTCGCAACTAGGTAAGAGTCCTGACGTGGCTGAACAAACACGTGTGTGGAACGGCCATCCCCGTCGTAACTCGAGAATATACCCCAGGTTCCCGCCGCAACTCGAGAAAAACATGAGACTTCCCCCTCGCTGCGAGATGAGGCCCGATTCCCCTGCACTGCGTGCAGAGCAATTCTGTGTTGCACATCACACATGAAAGGAGCCTTGATTTCCTTGATGGCACTCCAGAGAAACCCCAAGAACACTGTTTCAAGGCTAGAGGGATCCTGAGGTCATTGTAGCAACACGAAAGAGCTCCGTGGACCAAAAACCAACTCGAGATGAGAGGTTAGTCCCTGGCTTCGACTCCAGAGGAATACCACCTTACCACAAGCACCTCAAGAGGAGGCTTCTCTCAGCTCTAGGTATGTGAGAGGGACCCTGAGTTTGCGGCCTCAAGTAGAATGAACACCGCGATGCCCTGACTCGAAAAAAGGCCGTATATCCCTGCAGTGACTGGAATGCAGGCTTGTCTTGCATCTCCCAAGACGAAAGGGTGTCTGAATCCACTGTGGAGACCACAGAGAAAGACCTAGTTCCCCACCTCATCGCGACCGGAGGCCTCACATCCTTTGAAAACTCCAGAGGTACGCGGAGATCAGTGCCTCCAAAGGAGACGATGCCTGACTACTCGTGAAACTTGATAGGAGTCCCAGGATTCTTGTGGCACGTGGAAGGGACCCTTGGTCTCCCGCCTCAGCTGGAGAGGCGTTCCAATTGCCCTGCCAAGCCTCGAGGAGAATCCCGAGTTATCCCTTGCAATTAGCCAGGAGTCCTGACATGGCTGAACAAACACGTGGGTGGAAGGGCCATCCCCATCGTAACTCGAGAATATACCCCAGGTTCCCGCCGCAACTCGAGAAAAACCATGAGACTTCCCCCTCGATGCGAGATGAGGCCCGATTCCCCTGTACTGCGTGCAGAGCAATTCCGTCTTGCACATCACACATGAAAGGAGCCTTGATTTCCTTGATGGCACTCCAGAGAAACCCCAAGAACACTGTTTCAAGGCTAGAGGGATCCTGAGGTCACTGTAGCAACACGAAAGAACTCTGTGGACCAAAAATCAACTCGAAAAGAGAGGTTAGTCCCTGGATTTGTCTCCAGAGGAATACCACCTTACCACAAGCACCTCAAGAGGAGGCTTCTCTCAGCTCTAGGTATGTGAGAGGGACCCTGGGTTTGCGGCCTCAAGTGGAATGGACACCGCGATGCACTGACTCGAAATAAGGCCGGATATCCCTGCAGTGACTTCAATGCAGGCTCGTCTTGCATCTCCCAGGACGAAAGGATGTCTGAATCCCCTGTGGAAAGCACAGAGAAAGACTTAGTTCCCCACCTCATCGGGACCGATAGCCTCACATCCTTTGAAAACTCCAGAGGTACGCGGAGATCAGTGCCTCCAAAGGAGACGATGCCTGACTCCTCGTGAAACTTGATAGGAGTCCCAGGATTCCTGTGGCACGTGGAAAGGGACACTTGGTCTCCCGCCTCAGCTGGAGAGGCGTCCCAATTGCCTTGCCAAGCCTCGAGGAGAATCCCGAGTTGTGTCTCGCAACTAGGCAAGAGTCCTGACTTGGCTGAAGAGACACGTGGGTGGAAGGGCCATCCCCGTCGTAACTCGAGAATATACCCCAGGTTCCCGCCGCAACTCGAGAAAAACCATGAGACTTCCCCCTCGCCGCGAGATGAGGCCCGATTCCCCTGCACTGCGTGAAGAGCAATTCCGTGTTGCACATCACACATGAAAGGAGCCTTGATTTCCTTGATGGCACTCCAGAGAAACCCCAAGAACACTGTTTCAAGGATAGAGGGATCCTGAGGTCACTGTAGCAACACGAAAGAGCTCCGTGGGCCAAAAATCAACTCGAGATGAGAGGTTAGTCCCTGGCTTCGACTCCAGAGGAATACCACCTTACCACAAGCACCTCAAGAGGAGGCTTCTCTCAGCTCTAGGTATGTGAGAGGGACCCTGAGTGTGCGGCCTCAAGAGGAATGGACACCGCAATGCCCTGACGCGAAATAAGGCTGGATATCCCTGCAGTGACTTGAATGCAGGCTCGTCTTGCATCTCCCAAGATGAAAGGATGTCTGAATCCCCTGTGGAGACCACAGAGAAAGACCTAGTTCCCCACCTCATCGCGACCGGAGGCCTCACATCCTTTGAAAACTCCAGAGGTACGCGGAGATCAGTGCCTCCAAAGGAGATGATGCCTGACTCCTCGTGAAACTTGATAGGAGTCCCAGGATTCCTGTGGCACGTGGAAAGGGACCCTTGGTCTCCCGCCTCAGCTGGAGAGGCGTCCCAATTGCCTTGCCAAGCCTCGAGGAGAATCCCGAGTTGTGTATCACAACTAGGCAAGAGTCCTGACGTGGCTGAACAAACACGTGTGTGGAAGGGCCATCCCCGTCGTAACTCGAGAATATACCCCAGGTTCCCGCCGCAACTCGAGAAAAACCATGAGACTTCCCCCTCGCCGCGAGATGAGGCCCGATTCCCCTGCACTGCGTGCAGAGCAATTCTGTGTTGCACATCACACATGAAAGGAGCCTTGATTTCCTTCATGGCACTCCAGAGAAACCCCAAGAACACTGTTTCAAGGCTAGAGGGATCCTGAGGTCACTGTAGCAACACGAAAGAGCTCCGTGGACCAAGAATCAACACGAGATGAGAGGTTAGTCCCTGGCTTCGACTCCAGAGGAATACCACCTTACCACAAGCACCTCAAGAGGAGGCTTCTCTCAGCTCTAGGTATGTGAGAGGGACCCTGAGTTTGCGGCCTCAAGTGGAATGGACACCGCGATGCCCTGACTCGAAATAAGGCCGGATATCCCTGCAGTGACTTGAATGCAGGCTCGTCTTGCATCTCCCAAGACGAAAGGGTGTCTGAATCCCCTGTGGAGACCACAGAGAAAGACCTAGTTCCCCACCTCATCGCGACAGGAGGCCTCAATCCTTTGAAAACTCCAGAGGTATGCGGAGATCAGTGCCTCCAAAGGAGACGATGCCTGACTCCTCGTGAAACTTGATAGGAGTCCCAGGATTCCTGTGGCACGTGGAAAGGGACACTTGGTCTCCCGTCTCAGCTGGAGAGGCATCCCAATTGCCCTGCAAAGCCTCGAGGAGAATCCCGAGTTGTCCCTCGCAACTAGGCAGGAGTCCTGACGTCACTGAACACACACGTGTGTGGAAGGGCCATCCCCGTCGTAACTCGAGAATATACCCCAGGTTCCCGCCGCAACTCGAGAAAAACCATGAGACTTCCCCCTCGCCGCGAGATGAGGCCCGATTCCCCTGCACTGCGTGCAGAGCAATTCCGTCTTGCACATCACACATGAAAGGAGCCTTGATTTCCTTGATGGCACTCCAGAGAAACCCCAAGAACACTGTTTCAAGGCTAGAGGGATCCTGAGGTCACTGTAGCAACACGAAAGAGCTCCGTGGACCAAGAATCAACACGAGATGAGAGGTTAGTCCCTGGCTTCGACTCCAGAGGAATACCACCTTACCACAAGCACCTCAAGAGGAGGCTTCTCTCAGCTCTAGGTATGTGAGAGGGACCCTGAGTTTGCGGCCTCAAGTGGAATGGACACCGCGATGCCCTGACGCGAAATAAGGCTGGATATCCCTGCAGTGACTTGAATGCAGGCTCGTCTTGCATCTCCCAAGATGAAAGGATGTCTGAATCCCCTGTGGAGACCACAGAGAAAGACCTAGTTCCCCACCTCATCGCGACCGGAGGCCTAACATCCTTTGAAAAGTCCAGAGGTACGCGGAGATCAGTGCCTCCAAAGGAGACGATGCCTGACTCCTCGTGAAACTTGATAGGAGTCCCAGGATTCCTGTGGCACGTGGAAAGGGACCCTTGGTCTCCCGCCTCAGCTGGAGAGGCGTCCCAATTGCCTTGCCAAGCCTCGAGGAGAATCCCGAGTTGTGTCTCGCAACTAGGCAAGAGTCCTGACGTGGCTGAACAAACACGTGTGTGGAAGGGCCATCCCCGTCGTAACTCGAGAATATACCCCAGGTTCCCCCCGCAACTCGAGAAAAACCATGAGACTTCCCCCTCGCCGCGAGATGAGGCCCGATTCCCCCGCACTGCGTGCAGAGCAATTCTGTGTTGCACATCACACATGAAAGGAGCCTTGATTTCCTTCATGGCACTCCAGAGAAACCCCAAGAACACTGTTTCAAGGCTAGAGGGATCCTGAGGTCACTGTAGCAACATGAAAGAGCTCCGTGGACCAAAAATCAACTCGAGATGAGAGGTTAGTCCCTGGCTTCGACTCCAGAGGAATACCACCTTACCACAAGCACCTCAAGAGGAGGCTTCTCTCAGCTCTAGGTATGTGAGAGGGACCCTGAGTTTGCGGCCTCAAGTGGAATGGACACCGCGATGCCCTGACTCGAAATAAGGCCGGATATCCCTGCAGTGACTGGAATGCAGGCTCGTCTTGCATCTCCCAAGATGAAAGGATGTCTGAATCCCCTGTGGAGACCACAGAGAAAGACCTAGTTCCCCACCTCATCGCGACAGGAGGCCTCAAATCCTTTGAAAACTCCAGAGGTATGCGGAGATCAGTGCCTCCAAAGGAGACGATGCCTGACTCCTCGTGAAACTTGATAGGAGACCCAGGATTCCTGTGGCACGTGGAAAGGGACCCTTGGTCTCCCGTCTCAGCTGGAGAGGCGTTCCAATTGCCCTGCCAAGCCTCGAGGAGAATCCCCAGTTGTCCCTCGCAACTAGGCAGGAGTCCTGACGTGGCTGAACAAACACGTGGGTGGAAGGGCCATCCCCGTCGTAACTCGAGAATATACCCCAGGTTCCCGCCGCAACTCGAGAAAAACCATGAGACTTCCCCCTTGCCGCGAGATAAGGCCCGATTCCCCTGCACTGCGTGCAGAGCAATTCTGTGTTGCACATCACACATGAAAGGAGCCTTGATTTCCTTGATGGCACTCCAGAGAAACCCCAAGAACACTGTTTCAAGGCTAGAGGGATCCTGAGGTCACTGTAGCAACACGAAAGAGCTCCGTGGACCAAAAATCAACGCGAGATGAGAGGTTAGTCCCTGGCTTCGACTCCAGAGGAATACCACCTTACGACAAGCACCTCAAGAGGAGGCTTCTCTCAGCTCTAGGTATGTGAGAGGGACCCTGAGTTTGCGGCCTCAAGTGGAATGGACACCAAGATGCCCTGACTCGAAATAAGGCCGGATATCCCTGCAGTGACTGGAATGCAGGCTCGTCTTGCATCTCCCAAGACGAAAGCGTGTCTGAATCCCCTGTGGAGACCACAGAGAAAGACCTAGTTCCCCACCTCATCGCGACAGGAGGCCTCAAATCCTTTGAAAACTCCAGAGGTATGCGGAGATCAGTGCCTCCAAAGGAGACGATGCCTGACTCCTCGTGAAACTTGATAGGAGACCCAGGATTCCGGTGGCACGTGGAAAGGGACCCTTGGTCTCCCGCCTCAGCTGGAGAGGCGTTCCAATTGCCCTGCCAAGCCTCGAGGAGAATCCTGAGTTGTCCCTCGCAACTAGGCAGGAGTCCTGACGTGGCTGAACAAACACGTGGGTGGAAGGGCCATCCCCGTCGTAACTCGAGAATATACCCCAGGTTCCCGCCGCAACTCGAGAAAAACCATGAGACTTTCCCCTCGATGCGAGATGAGGCCCGATTCCCCTGTACTGCGTGCAGAGCAATTCCGTGTTGCACATCACACATGAAAGGAGCCTTGATTTCCTTGATGGCACTCCAGAGAAACCCCAAGAACACTGTTTCACGGCTAGAGGGATCCTGAGGTCACTGTAGCAACACGAAAGAACTCTGTGGACCAAAAATCAACTCGAAAAGAGAGGTTAGTCCCTGGATTCGTTTCCAGAGGAATACCACCTTACCACAAGCACCTCAAGAGGAGGCTTCTCTCAGCTCTAGGTATGTGAGAGGGACCCTGAGTTTGCGGTCTCAAGTGGAATGGACACCGCGATGCCCTGACTCGAAATAAGGCCGGATATCCCTGCAGTGACTTCAATGCAGGCTCGTCTTGCATCTCCCAGGACGAAAGGATGTCTGAATCCCCTGTGGAAAGCACAGAGAAAGACTTAGTTCCCCACCTCATCGCGACCGAAAGCCTCACATCCTTTGAAAACTCCAGAGGTACGCGGAGATCAGTGCCTCCAAAGGAGACGATGCCTGATTCCTCGTGAAACTTGATAGGAGTCCCAGGATTCCTGTGGCACGTGGAAAGGGACACTTGGTCTCCCGCCTCAGCTGGAGAGGCGTCCCAATTGCCCTGCCAAGCCTCGAGGAGAATTCAGAGTTGTCCCTCGCAACTAGGCAGGAGTCCTAACGTCGCTGAAGAAACACGTGGGTGGAAGGGCCATCCCCGTCGTAACTCGAGAATATACTCCAGGTTACCGCCGCAACTCGAGAAAAACCATGAGACTTCCCCCTCGCCGCGAGATGAGGCCCGAATCCCCTGCACTGCGTGCAGAGCAATTCCGTGTTGCACATCACACATGAAAGGAGCCTTGATTTCCTTCATGGCACTCCAGAGAAACCCCAAGAACACTGTTTCAAGGCTAGAGGGATCCTGAGGTCACTGTAGCAACACGAAAGAGCTCTGTGGGCCAAAAATCAACACGAGATGAGAGGTTAGTCCCTGGCTTCGACTCCAGAGGAATACCACCTTACCACAAGCACCTCAAGAGGAGGCTTCTCTCAGCTCTAGGTATGTGAGAGGGACCCTGAGTTTGCGGCCTCAAGTGGAATGGACACCGCGATGCCCTGACGCTAAATAAGGCTGGATATCCCTGCAGTGACTTGAATGCAGGCTCGTCTTGCATCTCCCAAGATGAAAGGATGTCTGAATCCCCTGTGGAGACCACAGAAAAAGACCTAGTTCCCCACCTCATCGCGACCGGAGGCCTCACATCCTTTGAAAACTCCAGAGGTACGCGGAGATCAGTGCCTCCAAAGGAGACGATGCCTGACTCCTCGTGAAACTTGATAGGAGACCCAGGATTCCTGTGGCACGTGGAAAGGGACCCTCGGTCTCCCGTCTCAGCTGGAGAGGCATCCCAATTGCCCTGCAAAGCCTCGAGGAGAATCCCGAGTTAATCCTCGCAACTAGTCAGGAGTCCTGACATGGCTGAACACACACGTGGGTGGAAGGGCCATCCCCGTCGTAACTCGAGAATATACCCCAGGTTCCCACCGCAACTCGAGAAAAACCATGAGACTTCCCCCTCGCCGCGAGATGAGGCCCGATTCCCCTGCACTGCGTGCAGAGCAATTCCGTGTTGCACATCACACATGAAAGGAGCCTTGATTTCCTTGATGGCACTCCAGAGAAACCCCAAGAACACTGTTTCAAGGATAGAGGGATCCTGAGGTCACTGTAGCAACACGAAAGAACTCTGTGGACCAAAAATCAACTCGAAAAGAGAGGTTAGTCCCTGGATTCGTCTCCAGAGGAATACCACCTTACCACAAGCACCTCAAGAGGAGGCTTCTCTCAGCTCTAGGTATGTGAGAGGGACCCTGAGTTTGCGGCCTCAAGTGGAATGGACACCGCGATGCCCTGACTCGAAATAAGGCCGGATATCCCTGCAGTGACTTGAATGCAGGCTCGTCTTGCATCTCCCCAGAAGAAAGGATGTCTGAATCCCCTGTGGAGACCACAGAGAAACACCTAGTTCCCCACCTCATCGCGACCGGAGGCCTCACATCCTTTGAAAACTCCAGAGGTACGCGGAGATCAGTGCCTCCAAAGGAGACGATGCCTGACTCCTCGTGAAACTTGATAGGAGTCCCAGGATTCCTGTGGCACGTGGAAAGGGACCCTTGGTCTCCCGCCTCAGCTGGAGAGGCGTCCCAATTGCCTTGCCAAGCCTCGAGGAGAATCCCGAGTTGTGTCTCGCAACTAGGCAAGAGTCCTGACGTGGCTGAAGAAACAGGTGGGTGGAAGGGCCATCCCCGTCGTAACTCGAGAATATACCCCAGGTTCCCGCCGCAACTCGAGAAAAACCATGAGACTTCCCCCTCGCCGCGAGATGAGGCCGGATTCCCCTGCACTGCGTGCAGAGCAATTCTGTGTTGCACATCACACATGAAAGGAGCCTTGATTTCCTTCATGGCACTCCAGAGAAACCCCAAGAACACTGTTTCAAGGCTAGAGGGATCCTGAGGTCACTGTAGCAACACGAAAGAGCTCCGTGGACCAAAAATCAACTCGAGATGAGAGGTTAGTCCCTGGCTTCGACTCCTGAGGAATACCACCTTACCACAAGCACCTCAAGAGGAGGCTTCTCTCAGCTCTAGGTATGTGAGAGGGACCCTGAGTTTGCGGCCTCAAGTGGAATGGACACCGCGATGCCCTGACTCGAAATAAGGCCGGATATCCCTGCAGTGACTGGAATGCAGGCTCGTCTTGCATCTCCCAAGACGAAAGGGTGTCTGAATCCCCTGTGGAGACCACAGAGAAAGACCTAGTTCCCCACCTCATCGCGACAGGAGGCCTCAAATCCTTTGAAAACTCCAGAGGTACGCGGAGATCAGTGCCTCCAAAGGAGACGATGCCTGACTCCTCGTCAAACTTGATAGGAGACCCAGGATTCCTGTGGCACGTGGAAAGGGACCCTTGGTCTCCCGTCTCAGCTGGAGAGGCGTCCCAATTGCCCTGCCAAGCCTCGAGGAGAATCCCGAGTTGTCCCTCGCAACTAGGCAGGAGTCCTGACATGGCTGAACACACACGTGTGTGGAAGTGCCATCCCCGTCGTAACTCGAGAATATACCCCAGGTTCCCGCCGCAACTCGAGAAAAACCATGAGACTTCCCCCTCGCGGCGAGATGAGGCCCGATTCCCCTGTACTGCGTGCAGAGCAATTCCGTGTTGCACATCACACATGAAAGGAGCCTTGATTTCCTTGATGGCACTCCAGAGAAACCCCAAGAACACTGTTTCAAGGCTAGAGGGATCCTGAGGTCACTGTAGCAACACGAAAGAGCTCCGTGGACCAAGAATCAACACGAGATGAGAGGTTAGTCCCTGGCTTCGACTCCTGAGGAATACCACCTTACCACAAGCACCTCAAGAGGAGGCTTCTCTCAGCTCTAGGTATGTGAGAGGGACCCTGAGTTTGCGGCCTCAAGTGGAATGGACACCGCAATGCCCTGACGCGAAATAAGGCTGGATATCCCTGCAGTGACTGGAATGCAGGCTCGTCTTGCATCTCCCAAGATGAAAGGGTGTCTGAATCCCCTGTGGAGACCACAGAGAAAGACCTAGTTCCCCACCTCATCGCGACAGGAGGCCTCAAATCCTTTGAAAACTCCAGAGGTATGCGGAGATCAGTGCCTCCAAAGGAGACAATGCCTGACTCCTCGTGAAACTTGATAGGAGTCCCAGGATTCTTGTGGCACGTGGAAAGGGACCCTTGGTCTCCCGCTTCAGCTGGAGAGGCGATCCAATTGCCCTGCCAAGCCTCGAGGAGAATCCCGAGTTGTCCCTCGCAACTAGGCAGGAGTCCTGACGTGGCTGAACAAACACGTGTGTGGAAGGGCCATCCCCGTCGTAACTCGAGAATATACCGCAGGTTCCCACTGCAACTCGAGAAAAACCATGAGACTTCCCCCTCGCCGCGAGATGAGGCCCGATTCCCCTGCACTGCGTGCAGAGCAATTCTGTGATGCACATCACACATGAAAGGAGCCTTGGTTTCCTTCATGGCACTCCAGAGAAACCCCAAGAACACTGTTTCAAGGCTAGAGGGATCCTGAGGTCACTGTAGCAACACGAAAGAGCTCCGTGGACCAAAAATCAACTCGAGATGAGAGGTTAGTCCCTGGCTTCGACTCCAGAGGAATACCACCTTACCACAAGCACCTCAAGAGGAGGCTTCTCTCAGCTCTAGGTATGTGAGAGGGACCCTGAGTTTGCGGCCTCAAGTGGAATGGACACCGCGATGCCCTGACTCGAAATAAGGCCGGATATCCCTGCAGTGACTGGAATGCAGGCTCGTCTTGCATCTCCCAATACGAAAGGGTGTCTGAATCCCCTGTGGAGACCACAGAGAAAGACCTAGTTCCCCACCTCATCGCGACAGGAGGCCTCAAATCCTTTGAAAACTCCAGAGGTATGCGGAGATCATTGCCTCCAAAGGAGACGATGCCTGACTCCTCGTGAAACTTGATAGGAGTCCCAGGATTCCTGTGGCACTTGGAAAGGGACACTTGGTCTCCCGCCTCAGCTGGAGAGGCGTCCCAATTGCCCTGCCGAGCCTCGAGGAGAATCCAGAGTTGTCCCTCGCAACTAGGCAGGAGTCCTGACGTCGCTGAAGAAACACGTGGGTGGAAGGGCCATCCCCGTCGTAACTCGAGAATATACCCCAGGTTCCCGCCGCAACTCGAGAAAAACCATGAGACTTCCCCCTCGCCGCGAGATGAGGCCCGATTCCCCTGCACTGCGTGCAGAGCAATTCCGTGTTGCACATCACACATGAAAGGAGCCTTGATTTCCTTGATGGCACTCCAGAGAAACCCCAAGAACACTGTTTCAAGGCTAGAGGGATCCTGAGGTCACTGTAGCAACACGAAAGAGCTCCGTGGGCCAAAAATCAACTCGAGATGAGAGGTTAGTCCCTGGCTTCGACTCCAGAGGAGTACCACCTTACCACAAGCACCTCAAGAGGAGGCTTCTCTCAGCTCTAGGTATGTGAGAGGGACCCTGAGTTAGCGGCCTCAAGTGGAATGGACACCGCGATGCCCTGACGCGAAATAAGGCTGGATATCCCTGCAGTGACTGGAATGCAGGCTCGTCTTGCATCTCCCAAGATGAAAGGATGTCTGAATCCCCTGTGGAGACCACAGAGAAAGACCTAGTTCCCCACCTCATCGCGACCGGAGGCCTCACATCCTTTGAAAACTCCAGAGGTACGCGGAGATCAGTGCCTCCAAAGGAGATGATGCCTGACTCCTCGTGAAACTTGATAGGAGTCCCAGGATTCCTGTGGCACGTGGAAAGGGACCCTTGGTCTCCCGCCTCAGCTGGAGAGGCGTCCCAATTGCCTTGCCAAGCCTCGAGGAGAATCCAGAGTTGTGTCTCGCAACTAGGCAAGAGTCCTGACGTGGCTGAACAAACACGTGTGTGGAAGGGCCATCCCTGTCGTAACTCGAGAATATACCCCAGGTTCCCGCTGCAACTCGAGAAAAACCATGAGACTTCCCCCTCGCCGCGAGATGAGGCCCGATTCCCCTGCACTGCGTGCAGAGCAATTCTGTGTTGCACATCACACATGAAAGGAGCCTTGATTTCCTTCATGGCACTCCAGAGAAACGCCAAGAACACTGTTTCAAGGCTAGAGGGATCCTGAGGTCACTGTAGCAACACGAAAGAGCTCCGTGGACCAAAAATCAACTCGAGATGAGAGGTTAGTCCCTGGCTTCGACTCCAGAGGAATACCACCTTACCACAAGCACCTCAAGAGGAGGCTTCTCTCAGCTCTAGGTATGTGAGAGGGACCCTGAGTTTGCGGCCTCAAGTGGAATGGACACCGCGATGCCCTGACTCGAAATAAGGCCGGATATCCCTGCAGTGACTGGAATGCAGGCTCGTCTTGCATCTCCCAAGACGAAAGGGTGTCTGAATCGCCTGTGGAGACCACAGAGAAAGACCTAGTTCCCCACCTCATCGCGACAGGAGGCCTCAAATCCTTTGAAAACTCCAGAGGTATGCGGAGATCAGTGCCTCCAAAGGAGACGATGCCTGACTCCTCGTGAAACTTGATAGGAGACCCAGGATTCCTGTGTCACGTGGAAAGGGACCCTTGGTCTCCCGTCTCAGCTGGAGAGGCGTCCCAATTGCCCTGCAAAGCCTCGAGGAGAATCCCGAGTTGTCCCTCACAACTAGGCAGGAGTCCTGACATGGCTGAACACACACGTGTGTGGAAGGGCCATCCCCGTAGTAACTCGAGAATATACCCCAGGTTCCCGCCGCAACTCGAGAAAAACCATGAGACTTCCCCCTCGCCGCGAGATGAGGCCCGATTCCCCTGCACTGCGTGCAGAGCAATTCCGTGTTGCACATCACACTTGAAAGGAGCCTTGATTTCCTTGATGGCACTCCAGAGAAACCCCAAGAACTCTGTTTCAAGGCTAGAGGGATCCTGAGGTCACTGTAGCAACACGAAAGAGCTCCGTGGACCAAGAATCAGCACGAGATGAGAGGTTAGTCCCTGGCTTCGACTCCTGAGGAATACCACCTTACCACAAGCACCTCAAGAGGAGGCTTCTCTCAGCTCTAGGTATGTGAGAGGGATCCTGAGTTTGCGGCCTCAAGTGGACTGGACACCGCGATGCCCTGACTCGAAATAAGGCCGGATATCCCTGCAGTGACTTGAATGCAGGCTCGTCTTGCATCTCCCAAGAAGAAAGGATGTCTGAATCCCCTGTGGAGACCACAGAGAAACAGCCAGTTCCCCACCTCATCGCGACCGGATTCCTCACATCCTTTGAAAACTCCAGAGGTACGCGGAGATCAGTGCCTCCAAAGGAGACGATGCCTGACTCCTCGTGAAACTTGATAGGAGACCCAGGATTCCTGTGGCACTTGGAAAGGGACACTAGGTCTCCCGTCTCAGCTGGAGGGGCGTCCCAATTGCCCTGCAAAGCCTCGAGGAGAATCCAGAGTTATCTCTCGCAACTAGGCAGGAGTCCTGACATGGCTGAACACACACGTGTGTGGAAGGGCCATCCCCGTCGTAACTCGAGAATATACCCCAGGTTCCCGCCGCAACTCGAGAAAAACCATGAGACTTCCCCCTCGCCGCGAGATGAGGCCCGATTCCCCAGCACTGCCTGTAGAGCAATTCCGTGTTGCACATCACACATGAAAGGAGCCTTGATTTGCATCATGGCACTCCAGAGAAACCCCAAGAACACTGTTTCAAGGCTAGAGGGATCCTGAGGTCACTGCAGCAACACGAAAGAGCTCCGTGGACCAAGAATCAACACGAGATGAGAGGTTAGTCCCTGGCTTCGACTCCAGAGGAATACCACCTTACCACAAGCACGTCAAGAGGAGGCTTCTCTCAGCTCTAGGTATGTGAGAGGGATCCTGAGTTTGCGGCCTCAAGTGGAATGGACACCGCGATGCCCTGACTCGAAATAAGGCTGGATATCCCTGCAGTGACTTGAATGCAGGCTCGTCTTGCATCTCCCAAGAAGAAAGGATGTCTGAATCCCCTGTGGAAACCACAGAGAAACACCTAGTTCCCCACCTCATCGCGACCGGAGGCCTCACATCCTTTGAAAACTCCAGAGGTATGCGGAGATCAGTGCCTCCAAAGGAGACGATGCCTGACTCCTCGTGAAACTTGATAGGAGTCCCAGGATTCTTGTGGCACGTGGAAAGGGGGACCCTTGGTCTCCCGCCTCAGCTGGAGAGGCGTTCCAATTGCCCTGCCAAGCCTCGAGGAGAATCCCGAGTTGTCCCTCGCAACTAGGCAGGAGTCCTGACGTGGCTGAACAAACACGTGGGTGGAAGGGCCATCCCCGTCGTAACTCGAGAATATACCCCAGGTTCCCGCCGCAACTCGAGAAAAACCATGAGACTTCCCCCTCGATGCGAGATGAGGCCCGATTCCCCTGTACTGCGTGCAGAGCAATTCCGTCTTGCACATCACACATGAAAGGAGCCTTGATTTCCTTGATGGCACTCCAGAGAAACCCCAAGAACACTGTTTCAAGGCTAGAGGGATCCTGAGGTCACTGTAGCAACACGAAAGAACTCTGTGGACCAAAAATCAACTCGAAAAGAGAGGTTAGTCCCTGGATTCGTCTCCAGAGGAATACCACCTTACCACAAGCACCTCAAGAGGAGGCTTCTCTCAGCTCTAGGTATGTGAGAGGGACCCTGAGTTTGCGGCCTCAAGTGGAATGGACACCGCGATGCCCTGACTCGAAATAAGGCCGGATATCCCTGCAGTGACTTCAATGCAGGCTCGTCTTGCATCTCCCAGGACGAAAGGATGTCTGAATCCCCTGTGGAAAGCACAGAGAAAGACTTAGTTCCCCACCTCATCGCGACCGATAGCCTCACATCCTTTGAAATCTCCAGAGGTACGCGGAGATCAGTGCCTCCAAAGGAGACGATGCCTGACTCCTCGTGAAACTTGATAGGAGTCCCAGGATTCCTGTGGCACTTGGAAAGGGACACTTGGTCTCCCACCTCAGCTGGAGAGGCTTCCCAATTGCCCTGCCAAGCCTCGAGGAGAATCCAGAGTTGTCCCTCGCAACTAGGCAGGAGTCCTGACGTGGCTGAACAAACACGTGGGTGGAAGGGCCATCCCCGTCGTAACTCGAGAATATACCCCAGGTTCCCGCCGCAACTCGAGAAAAACCATGAGACTTCCCCCTCGATGCGAGATGAGGCCCGATTCCCCTGTACTGCGTGCAGAGCAATTCCGTCTTGCACATCACACATGAAAGGAGCCTTGATTTCCTTGATGGCACTCCAGAGAAACCCCCAGAACACTGTTTCAAGGATAGAGGGATCCTGAGGTCACTGTAGCAACACGAAAGAACTCTGTGAACCAAAAATCAACTCGAAAAGAGAGGTTAGTCCCTGGATTCGTCTCCAGAGGAATACCACCTTACCACAAGCACCTCAAGAGGAGGCTTCTCTCAGCTCTAGGTATGTGAGAGGGACCCTGAGTTTGGGGCCTCAAGTGGAATGGACACCGCGATGCCCTGACTCGAAATAAGGCCGGATATCCCTGCAGTGACTTCAATGCAGGCTCGTCTTGCATGTCCCAGTACAAAAGGATGTCTGAATCCCCTGTGGAAAGCACAGAGAAAGACTTAGTTCCCCACCTCATCGCGACCGATAGCCTCACATCCTTTGAAAACTCCAGAGGTACGCGGAGATCAGTGCCTCCAAAGGAGACGATGCCTGACTCCTCGTGAAACTTGATAGGAGTCCCAGGATTCCTGTGGCACTTGGAAAGGGACACTTGGTCTCCCGCCTCAGGTGGAGAGGCGTCCCAATTGCCCTGCCAAGCCTCGAGGAGAATCCAGAGTTGTCCCTCGCAACTAGGCAGGAGCCCTGACGTCGCTGAAGAAACACGTGGGTGGAAGGGCCATCCCCGTCGTAACTGGAGAATATACCCCAGGTTCCCGCCGCAACTCGAGAAAAACCATGAGACTTCCCCCTCGCCGCGAGATGAGGCCCGATTCCCCTGCACTGCGTGCAGAGCAATTCCGTGTTGCACATCACACATGAAAGGAGCCTTGATTTCCTTGATGGCACTCCAGAGAAACCCCAAGAACACTGTTTCAAGGCTAGAGGGATCCTGAGGTCACTGTAGCAACACGAAAGAGCTCCGTGGGCCAAAAATCAACTCGAGATGATAGGTTAGTCCCTGGCTTCGACTCCAGAGGAATACCACCTTACCACAAGAACCTCAAGAGGAGGCTTCTCTCAGCTCTAGGTATGTGAGAGGGACCCTGAGTTTGGGGCCTCAAGTGGAATGGACACCGCGATGCCCTGACTCGAAATAAGGCCGGATATCCCTGCAGTGACTGGAATGCAGGCTCGTCTTGCATCTCCCAAAACGAAAGGGTGTCTGAATCCCATGTGGAGACCACAGAGAAAGACCTAGTTCCCCACCTCATCGCGACAGGAGGCCTCACATCCTTTGAAAACTCCAGAGGTATGCGGAGATCAGTGCCTCCAAAGGAGACGATGCCTGACTCCTCGTGAAACTTGATAGGAGACCCAGGATTCCTGTGGCACTTGGAAAGGGACACTAGGTCTCCCGTCTCAGCTGGAGGGGCGTCCCAATTGCCCTGCAAAGCCTCGAGGAGAATCCAGAGTTATCTCTCGCAACTAGGCAGGAGTCCTGACATGGCTGAACACACACGTGTGTGGAAGGGCCATCCCCGTCGTAACTCGAGAATATACCCCAGGTTCCCGCCGCAACTCGAGAAAAACCATGAGACTTCCCCCTCGCCGCGAGATGAGGCCCGATTCCCCAGCACTGCCTGTAGAGCAATTCCGTGTTGCACATCACACATGAAAGGAGCCTTGATTTGCTTCATGGCACTCCAGAGAAACCCCAAGAACACTGTTTCAAGGCTAGAGGGATCCTGAGGTCACTGCAGCAACACGAAAGAGCTCCGTGGACCAAGAATCAACACGAGATGAGAGGTTAGTCCCTGGCTTCGACTCCAGAGGAATACCACCTTACCACAAGCACGTCAAGAGGAGGCTTCTCTCAGCTCTAGGTATGTGAGAGGGATCCTGAGTTTGCGGCCTCAAGTGGAATGGACACCGCGATGCCCTGACTCGAAATAAGGCTGGTTATCCCTGCAGTGACTTGAATGCAGGCTCGTCTTGCATCTCCCAAGAAGAAAGGATGTCTGAATCCCCTGTGGAGACCACAGAGAAACACCTAGTTCCCCACCTCATCGCGACCGGAGGCCTCACATCCTTTGAAAACTCCAGAGGTACGCGGAGATTAGTGCCTCCAAAGGAGACGATGCCTGACTCCTCGTGAAACTTGATAGGAGTCCCAGGATTCCTGTGGCACGTGGAAAGGGACCCTTGTTCTCCCGCCTCAGCTGGAGAGGCGTCCCAATTGCCTTGCCAAGCCTCGAGGAGAATCCCGAGTTGTGTCTCGCAACTAGGCAAGAGTCCTGACGGGGCTGAACACACTCGTGTGTGGAAGGGCCATCCCCGCCGTAACTGGAGAATATACCCCAGGTTCCCGCCGCAACTCGAGAAAAACCATGAGACTTCCCCCTCGCCGCGAGATGAGGCCCGATTCCCCTGCACTGCGTGCAGAGCAATTCTGTGTTGCACATCACACATGAAAGGAGCCTTGATTTCCTTCATGGCACTCCAGAGAAACCCCAAGAACACTGTTTCAAGGCTAGAGGGATCCTGAGGTCACTGTAGCAACACGAAAGAGCTCCGTGGACCAAAAATCAACTCGAGATGAGAGGTTAGTCCCTGGCTTCGACTCCAGAGGAATACCACCTTACCACAAGCACCTCAAAGGAGGCTTCTCTCAGCTCTAGGTATGTGAGAGGGACCCTGAGTTTGCGGCCTCAAGTGGAATGGACACCGCGATGCCCTGACTCGAAATAAGGCCGGATATCCCTGCAGTGACTGGAATGCAGGCTCGTCTTGCATGTCCCAAGACGAAAGGGTGTCTGAATCCCCTGTGGAGACCACAGAGAAAGACCTAGTTCCCCACCTCATCACGACAGGAGGCCTCAAATCCTTTGAAAACTCCAGAGGTATGCGGAGATCAGTGTCTCCAAAGGAGACGATGCCTGACTCCTCGTGAAACTTGATAGGAGACCCAGGATTCCTGTGGCACGTGGAAAGGGACCCTTGGTCTCCCGTCTCAGCTGGAGAGGCGTCCCAATTGCCCTGCAAAGCCTCGAGGAGAATCCCGAGTTGTCCCTCGCAACTAGGCAGGAGTCCTGACATGGCTGAACACACACGTGTGTGGAAGGGCCATCCCCGTCGTAACTCGAGAATATACCCCAGGTTCCCGCCGCAACTCGAGAAAAACCATGAGACTTCCCCCTCGCCGCGAGATGAGGGCCGATTCCCCTGCACTGCGTGCAGAGCAATTCCGTGTTGCACATCACACATGAAAGGAGCCTTGATTTCCTTCATGGCACTCCAGAGAAACCCCAAGAACACTGTTTCAAGGCTAGAGGGATCCTGAGGTCACTGTAGCAACACGAAAGAGCTCTGTGGACCAAAAATCAACTCGAGATGAGAGGTTAGTCCCTGGCTTCGACTCCAGAGGAATACCACCTTACCACAAGCACCTCAAGAGGAGGCTTCTCTCAGCTCTAGGTATGTGAGAGGGACCCTGAGTTTTCGGCCTCAAGTGGAATGGACACCGCGATGCCCTGACGCTAAATAAGGCTGGATATCCCTGCAGTGACTTGAATGCAGGCTCGTCTTGCATCTCCCAAGATGAAAGGATGTCTGAATCCCCTGTGGAGACCACAGAGAAAGACCTAGTTCCCCACCTCATCGCGACCGGAGGCCTCACATCCTTTGAAAACTCCAGAGGTACGCGGAGATCAGTGCCTCCAAAGGAGACGATGCCTGACTCCTCGTGAAACTTGATAGGAGTCCCAGGATTCCTGTGGCACTTGGAAAGGGACACTTGGTCTCCCGCCTCAGCTGGAGAGGCGTCCCTATTGCCCTGCCAAGCCTCGAGGAGAATCCAGAGTTGTCCCTCGCAACTAGGCAGGAGTCCTGACGTGGCTGAAGAAACACGTGGGTGGAAGGGCCATCCCCGTCGTAACTCGAGAATATACCCCAGGTTACCGCCGCAACTCGAGAAAAACCATGAGACTTCCCCCTCGCCGCGAGATGAGGCCCGATTCCCCTGCACTGCGTGCAGAGCAATTCCGTGTTGCACATCACACATGAAAGGAGCCTTGATTTCCTTGATGGCACTCCAGAGAAACCCCAAGAACACTGTTTCAAGGCTAGAGGGATCCTGAGGTCACTGTAGCAACACGAAAGAGCTCCGTGGGCCAAAAATCAACTCGAGATGAGAGGTTAGTCCCTGGCTTCGATTCCAGAGGAATACCACCTTACCACAAGCACCTCAAGAGGAGGCTTCTCTCAGCTCTAGGTATGTGAGAGGGACCCTGAGTTTGCGGCCTCAAGTGGAATGGTCACCGCGATGCCCTGACGCGAAATAAGGCTGGATATCCCTGCAGTGACTTGAATGCAGGCTCGTCTTGCATCTCTCAAGATGAAAGGATGTCTGAATCCCCTGTGGAGACCACAGAGAATGACCTAGTTCCCCACCTCATCGCGACCGGAGGCCTCACATCCTTTGAAAACTCCAGAGGTACGCGGAGATCAGTGCCTCCAAAGGAGACGATGCCTGACTCCTCGTGAAACTTGATAGGAGTCCCAGGATTCCTGTGGCACGTGGAAAGGGACCCTTGGTCTCCCGCCTCAGCTGGAGAGGCGTCCCAATTGCCTTGCCAAGCCTTGAGGAGAATCCCGAGTTTTGTCTCGCAACTAGGCAAGAGTCCTGACGTGAATGAACAAACACGTGTGTGGAAGGGCCATCCCCGTCGTAACTCGAGAATATACCCCAGGTTCCCGCCGCAACTCGAGAAAAACCATGAGACTTCCCCCTCGCCGCGAGATGAGGCCGGATTCCCCTGCACTGCGTGCAGAGCAATTCTGTGTTGCACATCACACATGAAAGGAGCCTTGATTTCCTTCATGGCACTCCAGAGAAACCCCAAGAACACTGTTTCAAGGCTAGAGGGATCCTGAGGTCACTGTAGCAACAGGAAAGAGCTCTGTGGACCAATAATCAACTCGAGATGAGAGGTTAGTCCCTGGCTTCGACTCCAGAGGAATACCACCTTACCACAAGCACCTCAAGAGGAGGCTTCTCTCAGCTCTAGGTATGTGAGAGGGACCCTGAGTTTGCGGCCTCAAGTGGAATGGACACCGCGATGCCCTGACTCGAAATAAGGCCGGATATCCCTGCAGTGACTGGAATGCAGGCTCGTCTTGCATCTCCCAGGACGAAAGGATGTCTGAATCCCCTGTGGAGACCACAGAGAAAGACCTAGTTCCCCACCTCATCGCGACCGGAGGCCTCACATTCTTTGAAAACTCCAGAGGTACGCGGAGATCAGTGCCTCCAAAGGAGACGATGCCTGACTCCTCGTGAAACTTGATAGGAGTCCCAGGATTCCTGTGGCACGTGGAAAGGGACCCTTGGTCTCCCGCCTCAGCTGGAGAGGCGTCCCAATTGCCTTGCCAAGCCTCGAGGAGAATCCCGAGTTGTGTCTCGCAACTAGGCAAGAGTCCTGACGTGGC
Organism: Cervus elaphus; assembly: GCF_910594005.1. Classification (NCBI taxonomy): domain Eukaryota; kingdom Metazoa; phylum Chordata; class Mammalia; order Artiodactyla; family Cervidae; genus Cervus; species Cervus elaphus. The sequence goes on along the minus strand of NC_057834.1, from coordinate 4,775,986 downwards.
TGAACAAACACGTGTGTGGAAGGGCCATCCCCGTCGTAACTCGAGAATATACCCCAGGTTCCCGCCGCAACTCGAGAAAAACCATGAGACTTCCCCCTCGCCCCGAGATGAGGCCCGATTCCCCTGCACTGCGTGCAGAGCAATTCTGTGTTGCACATCACACATGAAAGGAGCCTTGATTTCCTTGATGGCACTCCAGAGAAACCCCAAGAACACTGTTTTAAGGCTAGAGGGATCCTGAGGTCACTGTAGCAACACGAAAGAGCTCCGTGGGCCAAAAATCAACTTGAGATGAGAGGTTAGTCCCTGGCTTCGACTCCAGAGGAATACCACCTTACCACAAGCACCTCAAGAGGAGGCATCTCTCAGCTTTAGGTATGTGAGTGGGACCCTGAGTTTGCGGCCTCAAGTGGAATGGATACCGCGATGCCCTAACGCGAAATAAGGCTGGATATCCCTGCAATGACTTGAATGCAGGCTCGTCTTGCATCTCCCAAGATGAAAGGATGTCTGAATCCCCTGTGGAGACCACAGAGAAAGACCTAGTTCCCCACCTCATCGCGACCGGAGGCCTCACATCCTTTGAAAACTCCAGAGGTACGCGGAGATCAGTGCCTCCAAAGGAGACGATGCCTGACTCCTCGTGAAACTTGATAGGAGTCCCAGGATTCCTGTGGCACGTGGAAAGGGACCCTTGGTCTCCCGTCTCAGCTGGAGAGGCGTCCCAATTGCCTTGCCAAGCCTCGAGGAGAATCCCGAGTTGTGTCTCGCAACTAGGCAAGAGTCCTGACGTGGCTGAACAAACACGTGTGTGGAAGGGCCATCCCTGTCGTAACTCGAGAATATACCCCAGGTTCCCGCCGCAACTCGAGAAAAACCATGAGACTTCCCCCTCGCCGCGAGATGAGGCCCGATTCCCCTGCACTGCGTGCAGAGCAATTCTGTGTTGCACATCACACATGAAAGGAGCCTTGATTTCCTTCATGGCACTCCAGAGAAACCCCAAGAACACTGTTTCAAGGCTAGAGGGATCCTGAGGTCACTGTAGCAACACGAAAGAGCTCCGTGGACCCAAAATCAACTCGGGATGAGAGGTTATTCCCTGGCTTCGACTCCAGAGGAATACCACCTTACCACAAGCACCTCAAGAGGAGGTTTCTCTCAGCTCTAGGTATGTGAGAGGGACCCTGAGTTTGCGGCCTCAAGTGGAATGGACACCGCGATGCCCTGACTCGAAATAAGGCCGGATATCCCTGCAGTGACTGGAATGCAGGCTCGTCTTGCATCTCCCAAGACGAAAGGGTGTCTGAATCCCCTGTGGAGACCACAGAGAAAGACCTAGTTCCCCACCTCATCGCGACAGGAAGCCTCAAATCCTTTGAAAACTCCAGAGGTATGCGGAGATCAGTGCCTCCAAAGGAGACGATGCCTGACTCCTCGTGAAACTTGATAGGAGACCCAGGATTCCGGTGGCACGTGGAAAGGGACCCTTGGTCTCCCGTCTCAGCTGGAGAGGCGTCCCAATTGCACTGCAAAGCCTCGAGGAGAATCCCGAGTTGTCCCTCGCAACTAGGCAGGAGTCCTGACATGGCTGAACACACACGTGTGTGGAAGTGCCATCCCCGTCGTAACTCGAGAATATACCCCAGGTTCCCGCCGCAACTCGAGAAAAACCATGAGACTTCCCCCTCGCCGCGAGATGAGGCCCGATTCCCCTGCACTGCGTGCAGAGCAATTCCGTGTTGCACATCACACATGAAAGGAGCCTTGATTTCCTTGATGGCACTCCAGAGAAACCCCAAGAACACTGTTTCAAGGCTAGAGGGATCCTGAGGTCACTGTAGCAACACGAAAGAGCTCCGTGGACCAAAAATCAACTCGAGATGAGAGGTTAGTCCCTGGCTTCGACTCCAGAGGAATACCACCTTACCACAAGCACCTCAAGAGGAGGCTTCTCTCAGCTCTAGGTATGTGAGAGGGACCCTGAGTTTGCGGCCTCAAGTGGAATGGACACCGCGATGCCCTGACTCGAAATAAGGCCGGATATCCCTGCAGTGACTGGAATGCAGGCTCGTCTTGCATCTCCCAATACGAAAGGGTGTCTGAATCCCCTGTGGAGACCACAGAGAAAGACCTAGTTCCCCACCTCATCGCGACAGGAGGCCTCAAATCCTTTGAAAACTCCAGAGGTATGCGGAGATCAGTGCCTCCAAAGGAGACGATGCCTGACTCCTCGTGAAATTTGATAGGAGTTCCAGGATTCCTGTGGCACGTGGAAAGGGACCCTTGGTCTCCCGCCTCAGCTGGAGAGGCGTCCCAATTGCCCTGCCAAGCCTCGAGGAGAATCCAGAGTTGTCCCTCGCAACTAGGCAGGAATCCTGACGTCGCTGAAGAAACACGTGGGTGGAAGGGCCATCCCCGTCGTAACTCGAGAATATACCCCAGGTTCCCGCCGCAACTCGAGAAAAACCATGAGACTTCCCCCTCGCCGCGAGATGAGGCCCGATTCCCCTGCACTGCGTGCAGAGCAATTCCGTGTTGCACATCACACATGAAAGGAGCCTTGATTTCCTTGATGGCACTCCAGAGAAACCCCAAGAACACTGTTTCAAGGCTAGAGGGATCCTGAGGTCACTGTAGCAACACGAAAGAGCTCCGTGGGCCAAAAATCAACTCGAGATGAGAGGTTAGTCCCTGGCTTCGACTCCAGAGGAATACCACCTTACCACAAGCACCTCAAGAGGAGGCTTCTCTCAGCTCTAGGTATGTGAGAGGGACCCTGAGTTAGCGGCCTCAAGTGGAATGGACACCGCGATGCCCTGACGCGAAATAAGGCTGGATATCCCTGCAGTGACTGGAATGCAGGCTCGTCTTGCATCTCCCAAGATGAAAGGATGTCTGAATCCCCTGTGGAGACCACAGAGAAAGACCTAGTTCCCCACCTCATCGCGACCGGAGGCCTCACATCCTTTGAAAATTCCAGAGGTACGCGGAGATCAGTGCCTCCAAAGGAGACGATGCCTGACTCCTCGTGAAACTTGATAGGAGTCCCAGGATTCCTGTGGCACGTGGAAAGGGACCCTTGGTCTCCCGCCTCAGCTGGAGAGGCATCCCAATTGCCTTGCCAAGCCTCGAGGAGAATCCAGAGTTGTGTCTCGCAACTAGGCAAGAGTCCTGACGTGGCTGAACAAACACGTGTGTGGAAGGGCCATCCCCGTCGTAACTCGAGAATATACCCCAGGTTCCCGCTGCAACTCGAGAAAAACCATGAGACTTCCCCCTCGCCGCGAGATGAGGCCCGATTCCCCTGCACTGCGTGCAGAGCAATTCTGTGTTGCACATCACACATGAAAGGAGCCTTGATTTCCTTCATGGCACTCCAGAGAAACCCCAAGAACACTGTTTCAAGGCTAGAGGGATCCTGAGGTCACTGTAGCAACACGAAAGAGCTCCGTGGACCAAAAATCAACTCGAGATGAGAGGTTAGTCCCTGGCTTCGACTCCAGAGGAATACCACCTTACCACAAGCACCTCAAGAGGAGGCTTCTCTCAGCTCTAGGTATGTGAGAGGGACCCTGAGTTTGCGGCCTCAAGTGGAATGGACACCGCGATGCCCTGACTCAAAATAAGGCCGGATATCCCTGCAGTGACTGGAATGCAGGCTCGTCTTGCATCTCCCAAGACGAAAGGGTGTCTGAATCGCCTGTGGAGACCACAGAGAAAGACCTAGTTCCCCACCTCATCGCGACAGGAGGCCTCAAATCCTTTGAAAACTCCAGAGGTATGCGGAGATCAGTGCCTCCAAAGGAGACGATGCCTGACTCCTCGTGAAACTTGATAGGAGACCCAGGATTCCTGTGTCACGTGGAAAGGGACCCTTGGTCTCCCGTCTCAGCTGGAGAGGCGTCCCAATTGCCCTGCAAAGCCTCGAGGAGAATCCCGAGTTGTCCCTCACAACTAGGCAGGAGTCCTGACATGGCTGAACACACACGTGTGTGGAAGGGCCATCCCCGTCGTAACTCGAGAATATACCCCAGGTTCCCGCCGCAACTCGAGAAAAACCATGAGACTTCCCCCTCGCCGCGAGATGAGGCCCGATTCCCCTGCACTGCATGCAGAGCAATTCCGTGTTGCACATCACACATGAAAGGAGCCTTGATTTCCTTGATGGCACTCCAGAGAAACCCCAAGAACTCTGTTTCAAGGCTAGAGGGATCCTGAGGTCACTGTAGCAACACGAAAGAACTCTGTGAACCAAAAATCAACTCGAAAAGAGAGGTTAGTCCCTGGATTCGTCTCCAGAGGAATACCACCTTACCACAAGCACCTCAAGAGGAGGCTTCTCTCAGCTCTAGGTATGTGAGAGGGACCCTGAGTTTGGGGCCTCAAGTGGAATGGACACCGCGATGCCCTGACTCGAAATAAGGCCGGATATCCCTGCAGTGACTTCAATGCAGGCTCGTCTTGCATGTCCCAGTACAAAAGGATGTCTGAATCCCCTGTGGAAAGCACAGAGAAAGACTTAGTTCCCCACCTCATCGCGACCGATAGCCTCACATCCTTTGAAAACTCCAGAGGTACGCGGAGATCAGTGCCTCCAAAGGAGACGATGCCTGACTCCTCGTGAAACTTGATAGGAGTCCCAGGATTCCTGTGGCACTTGGAAAGGGACACTTGGTCTCCCGCCTCAGCTGGAGAGGCGTCCCAATTGCCCTGCCAAGCCTCGAGGAGAATCCAGAGTTGTCCCTCGCAACTAGGCAGGAGCCCTGACGTCGCTGAAGAAACACGTGGGTGGAAGGGCCATCCCCGTCGTAACTCGAGAATATACCCCAGGTTCCCGCCGCAACTCGAGAAAAACCATGAGACTTCCCCCTCGCCGCGAGATGAGGCCCGATTCCCCTGCACTGCGTGCAGAGCAATTCCGTGTTGCACATCACACATGAAAGGAGCCTTGATTTCCTTGATGGCACTCCAGAGAAACCCCAAGAACACTGTTTCAAGGCTAGAGGGATCCTGAGGTCAGTGTAGCAACACGAAAGAGCTCCGTGGGCCAAAAATCAACTCGAGATGAGAGGTTAGTCCCTGGCTTCGACTCCAGAGGAATACCACCTTACCACAAGCACCTCAAGAGGAGGCTTCTCTCAGCTCTAGGTATGTGAGAGCGACCCTGAGTTTGCGGCCTCAAGTGGAATGGACACCGCGATGCCCTGACTCGAAATAAGGCCGGATATCCCTGCAGTGACTGGAATGCAGGCTCGTCTTGCATCTCCCAAGACGAAAGGGTGTCTGAATCCCATGTGGAGACCACAGAGAAAGACCTAGTTCCCCACCTCATCGCAACAGGAGGCCTCAAATCCTTTGAAAATTACAGAGGTATGCGGAGATCAGTGCCTCCAAAGGAGACGATGCCTGACTCCTTGTGAAACTTGATAGGAGACCCAGGATTCCTGTGGCACTTGGAAAGGGACACTTGGTCTCCCGTCTCAGCTGGAGGGGCGTCCCAATTGCCCTGCAAAGCCTCGAGGAGAATGCAGAGTTATCTCTCGCAACTAGGCAGCAGTCCTGACATGGCTGAACACACACGTGTGTGGAAGGGCCATCCCCGTCGTAACTCGAGAATATACCCCAGGTTCCCGCCGCAACTCGAGAAAAACCATGAGACTTCCCCCTCGCCCCGAGATGAGGCCCGATTCCCCTGCACTGCGTGCAGAGCAATTCTGTGTTGCACATCACACATGAAAGGAGCCTTGATTTCCTTGATGGCACTCCAGAGAAACCCCAAGAACACTGTTTTAAGGCTAGAGGGATCCTGAGGTCACTGTAGCAACACGAAAGAGCTCCGTGGGCCAAAAATCAACTTGAGATGAGAGGTTAGTCCCTGGCTTCGACTCCAGAGGAATACCACCTTACCACAAGCACCTCAAGAGGAGGCATCTCTCAGCTTTAGGTATGTGAGTGGGACCCTGAGTTTGCGGCCTCAAGTGGAATGGATACCGCGATGCCCTAACGCGAAATAAGGCTGGATATCCCTGCAATGACTTGAATGCAGGCTCGTCTTGCATCTCCCAAGATGAAAGGATGTCTGAATCCCCTGTGGAGACCACAGAGAAAGACCTAGTTCCCCACCTCATCGCGACCGGAGGCCTCACATCCTTTGAAAACTCCAGAGGTACGCGGAGATCAGTGCCTCCAAAGGAGACGATGCCTGACTCCTCGTGAAACTTGATAGGAGTCCCAGGATTCCTGTGGCACGTGGAAAGGGACCCTTGGTCTCCCGTCTCAGCTGGAGAGGCGTCCCAATTGCCTTGCCAAGCCTCGAGGAGAATCCCGAGTTGTGTCTCGCAACTAGGCAAGAGTCCTGACGTGGCTGAACAAACACGTGTGTGGAAGGGCCATCCCTGTCGTAACTCGAGAATATACCCCAGGTTTCCGCCGCAACTCGAGAAAAACCATGAGACTTCCCCCTCGCCGCGAGATGAGGCCCGATTCCCCTGCACTGCGTGCAGAGCAATTCTGTGTTGCACATCACACATGAAAGGAGCCTTGATTTCCTTCATGGCACTCCAGAGAAACCCCAAGAACACTGTTTCAAGGCTAGAGGGATCCTGAGGTCACTGTAGCAACACGAAAGAGCTCCGTGGACCCAAAATCAACTCGGGATGAGAGGTTATTCCCTGGCTTCGACTCCAGAGGAATACCACCTTACCACAAGCACCTCAAGAGGAGGTTTCTCTCAGCTCTAGGTATGTGAGAGGGACCCTGAGTTTGCGGCCTCAAGTGGAATGGACACCGCGATGCCCTGACTCGAAATAAGGCCGGATATCCCTGCAGTGACTGGAATGCAGGCTCGTCTTGCATCTCCCAAGACGAAAGGGTGTCTGAATCCCCTGTGGAGACCACAGAGAAAGACCTAGTTCCCCACCTCATCGCGACAGGAAGCCTCAAATCCTTTGAAAACTCCAGAGGTATGCGGAGATCAGTGCCTCCAAAGGAGACGATGCCTGACTCCTCGTGAAACTTGATAGGAGACCCAGGATTCCGGTGGCACGTGGAAAGGGACCCTTGGTCTCCCGTCTCAGCTGGAGAGGCGTCCCAATTGCACTGCAAAGCCTCGAGGAGAATCCCGAGTTGTCCCTCGCAACTAGGCAGGAGTCCTGACATGGCTGAACACACACGTGTGTGGAAGTGCCATCCCCGTCGTAACTCGAGAATATACCCCAGGTTCCCGCCGCAACTCGAGAAAAACCATGAGACTTCCCCCTCGCCGCGAGATGAGGCCCGATTCCCCTGCACTGCGTGCAGAGCAATTCCGTGTTGCACATCACACATGAAAGGAGCCTTGATTTCCTTGATGGCACTCCAGAGAAACCCCAAGAACACTGTTTCAAGGCTAGAGGGATCCTGAGGTCACTGTAGCAACACGAAAGAGCTCCGTGGACCAAAAATCAACTCGAGATGAGAGGTTAGTCCCTGGCTTCGACTCCAGAGGAATACCACCTTACCACAAGCACCTCAAGAGGAGGCTTCTCTCAGCTCTAGGTATGTGAGAGGGACCCTGAGTTTGCGGCCTCAAGTGGAATGGACACCGCGATGCCCTGACTCGAAATAAGGCCGGATATCCCTGCAGTGACTGGAATGCAGGCTCGTCTTGCATCTCCCAATACGAAAGGGTGTCTGAATCCCCTGTGGAGACCACAGAGAAAGACCTAGTTCCCCACCTCATCGCGACAGGAGGCCTCAAATCCTTTGAAAACTCCAGAGGTATGCGGAGATCAGTGCCTTCAAAGGAGACGATGCCTGACTCCTCGTGAAACTTGATAGTAGTCTCAGGATTCCTGTGGCACTTGGAAAGGGACACTTGGTCTCCCGCCTCAGCTGGAGAGGCGTCCCAATTGCCCTGCCAAGCCTCGAGGAGAATCCAGAGTTGTCCCTCGCAACTAGGCAGGAATCCTGACGTCGCTGAAGAAACACGTGGGTGGAAGGGCCATCCCCGTCGTAACTCGAGAATATACCCCAGGTTCCCGCCGCAACTCGAGAAAAACCATGAGACTTCCCCCTCGCCGCGAGATGAGGCCCGATTCCCCTGCACTGCGTGCAGAGCAATTCCGTGTTGCACATCACACATGAAAGGAGCCTTGATTTCCTTGATGGCACTCCAGAGAAACCCCAAGAACACTGTTTCAAGGCTAGAGGGATCCTGAGGTCACTGTAGCAACACGAAAGAGCTCCGTGGGCCAAAAATCAACTCGAGATGAGAGGTTAGTCCCTGGCTTCGACTCCAGAGGAATACCACCTTACCACAAGCACCTCAAGAGGAGGCTTCTCTCAGCTCTAGGTATGTGAGAGGGACCCTGAGTTAGCGGCCTCAAGTGGAATGGACACCGCGATGCCCTGACGCGAAATAAGGCTGGATATCCCTGCAGTGACTGGAATGCAGGCTCGTCTTGCATCTCCCAAGATGAAAGGATGTCTGAATCCCCTGTGGAGACCACAGAGAAAGACCTAGTTCCCCACCTCATCGCGACCGGAGGCCTCACATCCTTTGAAAATTCCAGAGGTACGCGGAGATCAGTGCCTCCAAAGGAGACGATGCCTGACTCCTCGTGAAACTTGATAGGAGTCCCAGGATTCCTGTGGCACGTGGAAAGGGACCCTTGGTCTCCCGCCTCAGCTGGAGAGGCGTCCCAATTGCCTTGCCAAGCCTCGAGGAGAATCCAGAGTTGTGTCTCGCAACTAGGCAAGAGTCCTGACGTGGCTGAACAAACACGTGTGTGGAAGGGCCATCCCCGTCGTAACTCGAGAATATACCCCAGGTTCCCGCTGCAACTCGAGAAAAACCATGAGACTTCCCCCTCGCCGCGAGATGAGGCCCGATTCCCCTGCACTGCGTGCAGAGCAATTCTGTGTTGCACATCACACATGAAAGGAGCCTTGATTTCCTTCATGGCACTCCAGAGAAACCCCAAGAACACTGTTTCAAGGCTAGAGGGATCCTGAGGTCACTGTAGCAACACGAAAGAGCTCCGTGGACCAAAAATCAACTCGAGATGAGAGGTTAGTCCCTGGCTTCGACTCCAGAGGAATACCACCTTACCACAAGCACCTCAAGAGGAGGCTTCTCTCAGCTCTAGGTATGTGAGAGGGACCCTGAGTTTGCGGCCTCAAGTGGAATGGACACCGCGATGCCCTGACTCGAAATAAGGCCGGATATCCCTGCAGTGACTGGAATGCAGGCTCGTCTTGCATCTCCCAAGACGAAAGGGTGTCTGAATCGCCTGTGGAGACCACAGAGAAAGACCTAGTTCCCCACCTCATCGCGACAGGAGGCCTCAAATCCTTTGAAAACTCCAGAGGTATGCGGAGATCAGTGCCTCCAAAGGAGACGATGCCTGACTCCTCGTGAAACTTGATAGGAGACCCAGGATTCCTGTGTCACGTGGAAAGGGACCCTTGGTCTCCCGTCTCAGCTGGAGAGGCGTCCCAATTGCCCTGCAAAGCCTCGAGGAGAATCCCGAGTTGTCCCTCACAACTAGGCAGGAGTCCTGACATGGCTGAACACACACGTGTGTGGAAGGGCCATCCCCGTCGTAACTCGAGAATATACCCCAGGTTCCCGCCGCAACTCGAGAAAAACCATGAGACTTCCCCCTCGCCGCGAGATGAGGCCCGATTCCCCTGCACTGCATGCAGAGCAATTCCGTGTTGCACATCACACATGAAAGGAGCCTTGATTTCCTTGATGGCACTCCAGAGAAACCCCAAGAACTCTGTTTCAAGGCTAGAGGGATCCTGAGGTCACTGTAGCAACACGAAAGAACTCTGTGAACCAAAAATCAACTCGAAAAGAGAGGTTAGTCCCTGGATTCGTCTCCAGAGGAATACCACCTTACCACAAGCACCTCAAGAGGAGGCTTCTCTCAGCTCTAGGTATGTGAGAGGGACCCTGAGTTTGGGGCCTCAAGTGGAATGGACACCGCGATGCCCTGACTCGAAATAAGGCCGGATATCCCTGCAGTGACTTCAATGCAGGCTCGTCTTGCATGTCCCAGTACAAAAGGATGTCTGAATCCCCTGTGGAAAGCACAGAGAAAGACTTAGTTCCCCACCTCATCGCGACCGATAGCCTCACATCCTTTGAAAACTCCAGAGGTACGCGGAGATCAGTGCCTCCAAAGGAGACGATGCCTGACTCCTCGTGAAACTTGATAGGAGTCCCAGGATTCCTGTGGCACTTGGAAAGGGACACTTGGTCTCCCGCCTCAGCTGGAGAGGCGTCCCAATTGCCCTGCCAAGCCTCGAGGAGAATCCAGAGTTGTCCCTCGCAACTAGGCAGGAGCCCTGACGTCGCTGAAGAAACACGTGGGTGGAAGGGCCATCCCCGTCGTAACTCGAGAATATACCCCAGGTTCCCGCCGCAACTCGAGAAAAACCATGAGACTTCCCCCTCGCCGCGAGATGAGGCCCGATTCCCCTGCACTGCGTGCAGAGCAATTCCGTGTTGCACATCACACATGAAAGGAGCCTTGATTTCCTTGATGGCACTCCAGAGAAACCCCAAGAACACTGTTTCAAGGCTAGAGGGATCCTGAGGTCACTGTAGCAACACGAAAGAGCTCCGTGGGCCAAAAATCAACTCGAGATGAGAGGTTAGTCCCTGGCTTCGACTCCAGAGGAATACCACCTTACCACAAGCACCTCAAGAGGAGGCTTCTCTCAGCTCTAGGTATGTGAGAGCGACCCTGAGTTTGCGGCCTCAAGTGGAATGGACACCGCGATGCCCTGACTCGAAATAAGGCCGGATATCCCTGCAGTGACTGGAATGCAGGCTCGTCTTGCATCTCCCAAGACGAAAGGGTGTCTGAATCCCATGTGGAGACCACAGAGAAAGACCTAGTTCCCCACCTCATCGCAACAGGAGGCCTCAAATCCTTTGAAAATTACAGAGGTATGCGGAGATCAGTGCCTCCAAAGGAGACGATGCCTGACTCCTTGTGAAACTTGATAGGAGACCCAGGATTCCTGTGGCACTTGGAAAGGGACACTTGGTCTCCCGTCTCAGCTGGAGGGGCGTCCCAATTGCCCTGCAAAGCCTCGAGGAGAATGCAGAGTTATCTCTCGCAACTAGGCAGCAGTCCTGACATGGCTGAACACACACGTGTGTGGAAGGGCCATCCCCGTCGTAACTCGAGAATATACCCCAGGTTCCCGCCGCAACTCGAGAAAAACCATGAGACTTCCCCCTCGCCGCGAGATGAGGCCCGATTCCCCAGCACTGCGTGTAGAGCAATTCCGTCTTGCACATCACACATGAAAGGAGCCTTGATTTCCTTCATGGCACTCCAGAGAAACCCCAAGAACACTGTTTCAAGGCTAGAGGGATCCTGAGGTCACTGTAGCAACACGAAAGAGCTCCGTGGGCCAAAAATCAACTCGAGATGAGAGGTTAGTCCCTGGCTTCGACTCCAGAGGAATACCACCTTACCACAAGCACCTCAAGAGGAGGCTTCTCTCAGCTCTAGGTATGTGAGAGGGACCCTGAGTTTGCGGCCTCAAGTGGAATGGACACCGCGATGCCCTGACTCGAAATAAGGCTGGATATCCCTGCAGTGACTGGAATGCAGGCTCGTCTTGCATCTCCCAAGAGGAAAGGGTGTCTGAATCCCCTGTGGAGACCACAGAGAAAGACCTAGTTCCCCACCTCATCGCGACCGGAGGCCTCACATCCTTTGAAAACTCCAGAGGAACGCGGAGATCAGTGCCTCCAAAGGAGACGATGCCTGACTCCTCGTGAAACTTGATAGGAGTCCCAGGATTCTTGTGGCACGTGGAAAGGGACCCTTGGTCTCCCGCCTCAGCTGGAGAGGTGTTCCAATTGCCCTGCCAAGCCTCGAGGAGAATCCCGAGTTGTCCCTCGCAACTAGGCAGGAGTCCTGACGTGGCTGAACAAACACGTGGGTGGAAGGGCCATCCCCGTCGTAACTCGAGAATATACCCCAGGTTCCCGCCGCAACTCGAGAAAAACCATGAGACTTCCCCCTCGATGCCAGATGAGGCCCGATTCCCCTGTACTGCGTGCAGAGCAATTCCGTCTTGCACATCACACATGAAAGGAGCCTTGATTTCCTTGATGGCACTCCAGAGAAACCCCAAGAACTCTGTTTCAAGGCTAGAGGGATCCTGAGGTCACTGTAGCAACACGAAAGAACTCTGTGGACCAAAAATCAACTCGAAAAGAGAGGTTAGTCCCTGGATTCGTCTCCAGAGGAATACCACCTTACCACAAGCACCTCAAGAGGAGGCTTCTCTCAGCTCTAGGTATGTGAGAGGGACCCTGAGTTTGCGGCCTCAAGTGGAATGGACACCGCGATGCCCTGACTAGAAATAAGGCCGGATATCCCTGCAGTGACTTGAATGCAGGCTCGTCTTGCATCTCCCAAGAAGAAAGGATGTCTGAATCCCCTGTGGAGACCACAGAGAAACACCTAGTTCCCCACCTCATCGCGACCGGAGGCCTCACATCCTTTGAAAACTCCAGAGGTACGCGGAGATCAGTGCCTCCAAAGGAGACGATGCCTGACTCCTCGTGAAACTTGATAGGAGTCCCAGGATTCTTGTGGCTCGTGGAAAGGGGGACCCTTGGTCTCCCGCCTCAGCTGGAGAGGCGTTCCAATTGCCCTGCCAAGCCTCGAGGAGAATCCCGAGTTGTCCCTCGCAACTAGGCAGGAGTCCTGACGTCGCTGAACAAACACGTGGGTGGAAGGGCCATCCCCGTCGTAACTCGAGAATATACCCCAGGTTCCCGCCGCAACTCGAGAAAAACCATGAGACTTCCCCCTCGATGCGAGATGAGGCCCGATTCCCCTGTACTGCGTGCAGAGCAATTCAGTCTTGCACATCACACATGAAAGGAGCCTTGATTTCCTTGATGGCACTCCAGAGAAACCCCAAGAACACTGTTTCAAGGCTAGAGGGATCCTGAGGTCACTGTAGCAACACGAAAGAGCTCCGTGGGCCAAAAATCAACTCGAGATGAGAGGTTAGTCCCTGGCTTCGACTCCAGAGGAATACCACCTTACCACAAGCACCTCAAGAGGAGGCTTCTCTCAGCTCTAGGTATGTGAGAGGGACCCTGAGTTTGCGGCCTCAAGTGGAATGGACACCGCGATGCCCTGACTCGAAATAAGGCCGGATATCCCTGCAGTGACTTGAATGCAGGCTCGTCTTGCATCTCCCAAGAAGAAAGGATGTCTGAATCCCCTGTGGAGACCACAGAGAAACACCTAGTTCCCCACCTCATCGCGACCGGAGGCCTCACATCCTTTGAAAATTCCAGAGGTACGCGGAGATCAGTGCCTCCAAAGGAGACGATGCCTGACTCCTCGTGAAACTTGATAGGAGTCCCAGGATTCCTGTGGCACTTGGAAAGGGACCCTTGGTCTCCCGCCTCAGCTGGAGAGGCGTTCCAATTGCCCTGCCAAGCCTCGAGGAGAATCCCGAGTTGTCCCTCGCAACTAGGCAGGAGTCCTGACGTGGCTGAACAAACACGTGGGTGGAAGGGCCATCCCCGTCGTAACTCGAGAATATACCCCAGGTTTCCGCCGCAACTCGAGAAAAACCATGAGACTTCCCCCTCGATGCGAGATGAGGCCCGATTCCCCTGTACTGCGTGCAGAGCAATTCCGTCTTGCACATCACACATGAAAGGAGCCTTGATTTCCTTGATGGCACTCCAGAGAAACCCCAAGAACACTGTTTCAAGGCTAGAGGGATCCTGAGGACACTGTAGCAACACGAAAGAACTCTGTGGACCAAAAATCAACTCGAAAAGAGAGGTTAGTCCCTGGATTCGTCTCCAGAGGAATACCACCTTACCACAAGCACCTCAAGAGGAGGCTTCTCTCAGCTCTAGGTATGTGAGAGGGACCCTGAGTTTGCGGCCTCAAGTGGAATGGACACCGCGATGCCCTGACTCGAAATAAGGCCGGATATCCCTGCAGTGACTTCAATGCAGGCTCGTCTTGCATCTCCCAGGACGAAAGGATGTCTGAATCCCCTGTGGAAAGCACAGAGAAAGACTTAGTTCCCCACCTCATCGCGACCGATAGCCTCACATCCTTTGAAAACTCCAGAGGTAAGCGGAGATCATTGCCTCCAAAGGAGACGATGCCTGACTCCTCGTGAAACTTGATAGGAGTCCCAGGATTCCTGTGGCACTTGGAAAGGGACACTTGGTCTCCCGCCTCAGCTGGAGAGGCGTCCCAATTGCCCTGCCAAGCCTCGAGGAGAATCCAGAGTTGTCCCTCGCAACTAGGCAGGAGTCCTGACGTCGCTGAAGAAACACGTGGGTGGAAGGGCCATCCCCGTCGTAACTCGAGAATATACCCCAGGTTCCCGCCGCAACTCGAGAAAAACCATGAGACTTCCCCCTCGCCGCGAGATGAGGCCCGATTCCCCTGCACTGCGTGCAGAGCAATTCCGTGTTGCACATCACACATGAAAGGAGCCTTGATTTCCTTGATGGCACTCCAGAGAAACCCCAAGAACACTGTTTCAAGGCTAGAGGGATCCTGAGGTCACTGTAGCAACACGAAAGAGCTCCGTGGACCAAAAATCAACTCGAGATGAGAGGTTAGTCCCTGGCTTCGACTCCAGAGGAATACCACCTTACCACAAGCACCTCAAGAGGAGGCTTCTCTCAGCTCTAGGTATGTGAGAGGGACCCTGAGGTTGCGGCCTCAAGTGGAATGGACACCGCGATGCCCTGACTCGAAATAAGGCCGGATATCCCTGCAGTGACTGGAATGCAGGCTCGTCTTGCATCTCCCAAGACGACAGGGTGTCTGAATCCCCTGTGGAGACCACAGAGAAAGACCTAGTTCCCCACCACATCGCGACAGGAGGCCTCAAATCCTTTGAAAACTCCAGAGGTATGCGGAGATCAGTGCCTCCAAAGGAGACGATGCCTGACTCCTCGTGAAACTTGATAGGAGACCCAGGATTCCTGTGGCACGTGGAAAGGGACCCTTGGTCTCCCGTCTCAGCTGGAGAGGCGTCCCAATTGCCCTGCAAAGCCTCGAGGAGAATCCCGAGTTGTCCCTCGCAACTAGGCAGGAGTCCTGACATGGCTGAACACACACGTGTGTGGAAAGGCCATCCCCGTCGTAACTCGAGAATATACCCCATGTTCCCGCCGCAACTCGAGAAAAACCATGAGACTTTCCCCTCGCCGCGAGATGAGGCCCGATTCCCCAGCACTGCGTGTAGAGCAATTCCGTCTTGCACATCACACATGAAAGGAGCCTTGATTTCCTTCATGGCACTCCAGAGACACCCCAAGAACACTGTTTCAAGGCTAGAGGGATCCTGAGGTCACTGTAGCAACACGAAAGAGCTCCGTGGACCAAGAATCAACACGAGATGAGAGGTTAGTCCCTGGCTTCGACTCCTGAGGAATACCACCTTACCACAAGCACCTCAAGAGGAGGCTTCTCTCAGCTCTAGGTATGTGAGAGGGACCCTGAGTTTGCGGCATCAAGTGGAATGGACACCGCGATGCCCTGACTCGAAATAAGGCCGGATATCCCTGCAGTGACTTCAATGCAGGCTCGTCTTGCATCTCCCAGGACGAAAGGATGTCTGAATCCCCTGTGGAAAGCACAGAGAAAGACTTCGTTCCCCATCTCATCGCGACCGATAGCCTCACATCCTTTGAAAACTCCAGAGGTACGCGGAGATCAGTGCCTCCAAAGGAGACGATGCCTGACTCCTCGTGAAACTTGATAGGAGTCCCAGGATTCCTGTGGCACTTGGAAAGGGACACTTGGTCTCCCGTCTCAGCTGGAGAGGCGTCCCAATTGCCCTGCCAAGCCTCGAGGAGAATCCAGAGTTATTCCTCGCAACTAGGCAGGAGTCCTGACGTCGCTGAAGAAACACGGGGTGGAAGGGCCATCCCCGTCGTAACTCGAGAATATACCCCAGGTTCCCGCCGCAACTCGAGAAAAACCATGAGACTTCCCCCTCGCCGCGAGATGAGGACCGATTCCCCTGCACTGCGTGCAGAGCAATTCCGTGTTGCACATCACACATGAAAGGAGCCTTGATTTCCTTGATGGCACTCCAGAGAAACCCCAAGAACACTGTTTCAAGGCTAGAGGGATCCTGAGGTCACTGTATCAACACGAAAGAGCTCCGTGGGCCAAAAATCAACTCGAGATGAGAGGTTAGTCCCTGGCTTCGACTCCAGAGGAATACCACCTTACCACAAGCACCTCAAGAGGAGGCTTCTCTCAGCTCTAGGTATGTGAGAGGGACCCTGAGTTTGCGGCCTCAAGTGGAATGGACACCGCGATGCCCTGACGCGAAATAAGGCTGGATATCCCTGCAGTGACTTGAATGCAGGCTCGTCTTGCATCTCCCAAGATGAAAGGATGTCTGAATCCCCTGTGGAGACCACAGAGAAACACCTAGTTCCCCACCTCATCGCGACCGGAGGCCTCACATCCTTTGAAAACTCCAGAGGTACGCGGAGATCAGTGCCTCCAAAGGAGACGATGCCTGACTCCTCGTGAAACTTGATAGGAGTCCCAGGATTCCTGTGGCACGTGGAAAGGGACCCTTGGTCTCCCGCCTCAGCTGGAGAGGTGTCCCAATTGCCTTGCTAAGCCTCGAGGAGAATCCCGAGTTGTGTCTCGCAACTAGGCAAGAGTCCTGACGTGGCTGAACAAACACGTGTGTGGAAGGGCCATCCCCGTCGTAACTCGAGAATATACCCCAGGTTCCCGCCGCAACTCGAGAAAAACCATGAGACTTCCCCCTCGCCGCGAGATGAGGCCCGATTCCCCTGCACTGCATGCAGAGCAATTCTGTGTTGCACATCACACATGAAAGGAGCCTTGATTTCCTTCATGGCACTCCAGAGAAACCCCAAGAACACTGTTTCAAGGCTAGAGGGATCCTGAGGTCACTGTAGCAACACGAAAGAGCTCCGTGGGCCAAAAATCAACTCGAGATGATAGGTTAGTCCCTGGCTTCGACTCCAGAGGAATACCACCTTACCACAAGCACCTCAAGAGGAGGCTTCTCTCAGCTCTAGGTATGTGAGAGGGACCCTGAGTTTGCGGCCTCAAGTGGAATGGACACCGCGATGCCCTGACTCGAAATAAGGCCGGATATCCCTGCAGTGACTGGAATGCAGGCTCGTCTTGCATCTCCCAAGACGACAGGGTGTCTGAATCCCCTGTGGAGACCACAGAGAAAGACCTAGTTCCCCACCTCATCGCGACAGGAGGCCTCAAATCCTTTGAAAACTCCAGAGGTATGCGGAGATCAGTGCCTCCAAAGGAGACGATGCCTGACTCCTCGTGAAACTTGATAGGAGACCCAGGATTCCTGTGGCACGTGGAAAGGGACCCTTGGTCTCCCGTCTCAGCTGGAGAGGCGTCCCAATTGCCCTGCAAAGCCTCGAGGAGAATCCCGAGTTGTCCCTCGCAACTAGGCAGGAGTCCTGACATGGCTGAACACACACGTGTGTGGAAAGGCCATCCCCGTCGTAACTCGAGAATATACCCCAGGTTCCCGCCGCAACTCGAGAAAAACCATGAGACTTCCCCCTCTCCGCGAGATGAGGCCCGATTCCCCAGCACTGCGTGTAGAGCAATTCCGTCTTGCACATCACACATGAAAGGAGCCTTGATTTCCTTCATGGCACTCCAGAGAAACCCCAAGAACACTGTTTCAAGGCTAGAGGGATCCTGAGGTCACTGTAGCAACACGAAAGAGCTCCGTGGACCAAGAATCAACACGAGATGAGAGGTTAGTCCCTGGCTTCGACTCCTGAGGAATACCACCTTACCACAAGCACCTCAAGAGGAGGCTTCTCTCAGCTCTAGGTATGTGAGAGGGATCCTGAGTTTGTGGCCTCAAGTGGAATGGACACCGCGATGCCCTGACTCGAAATAAGGCTGGATATCCCTGCAGTGACTTGAATGCAGGCTCGTCTTGCATCTCCCAAGAAGAAAGGATGTCTGAATCCCCTGTGGAGACCACAGAGATACACCTAGTTCCCCACCTCATCGCGACCGGAGGCCTCACATCCTTTGAAAACTCCAGAGGTACGCGGAGATCAGTGCCTCCAAAGGAGACGATGCCTGACTCCTCGTGAAACTTGATAGGAGTCCCAGGATTCTTGTGGCACGTGGAAAGGGACCCTTGGTCTCCCGCCTCAGCTGGAGAGGCGTTCCAATTGCCCTGCCAAGCCTCGAGGAGAATCCCGAGTTGTCCCTCGCAACTAGGCAGGAGTCCTGACGTGGCTGAACAAACACGTGGGTGGAAGGGCCATCCCCGTCGTAACTCGAGAATATACCCCAGGTTCCCGCCGCAACTCGAGAAAAACCATGAGACTTCCCCCTCGATGCGAGATGAGGCCCGATTCCCCTGTACTGCGTGCAGAGCAATTCCGTCTTGCACATCACACATGAAAGGAGCCTTGATTTCCTTGATGGCACTCCAGAGAAACCCCAAGAACACTGTTTCAAGGATAGAGGGATCCTGAGGTCACTGTAGCAACACGAAAGAACTCTGTGGACCAAAAATCAACTCGAAAAGAGAGGTTAGTCCCTGGATTCGTCTCCAGAGGAATACCACCTTACCACAAGCACCTCAAGAGGAGGCTTCTCTCAGCTCTAGGTATGTGAGAGGGACCCTGAGTTTGCGGCCTCAAGTGGAATGGACACCGCGATGCCCTGACTCGAAATAAGGCCGGATATCCCTGCAGTGACTTCAATGCAGGCTCGTCTTGCATCTCCCAGGACGAAAGGATGTCTGAATCCCCTGTGGAAAGCACAGAGAAAGACTTAGTTCCCCACCTCATCGCGACCGATAGCCTCACATCCTTTGAAAACTCCAGAGGTACGCGGAGATCAGTGCCTCCAAAGGAGACGATGCCTGACTCCTCGTGAAACTTGATAGGAGACCCAGGATTCCTGTGGCATTTGGAAAGGGACACTTGGTCTCCCGCCTCAGCTGGAGAGGCGTCCCAATTGCCCTGCCAAGCCTCGAGGAGAATCCAGAGTTGTCCCTCGCAACTAGGCAGGAGTCCTGACGTGGCTGAAGAAACACGTGGGTGGAAGGGCCATCCCCGTCGTAACTCGAGAATATACCCCAGGTTCTCGCCGCAACTCGAGAAAAACCATGAGACTTCCCCCTCGCCGCGAGATGAGGCCCGATTCCCCTGCACTGCATGCAGAGCAATTCCGTCTTGCACATCACACATGAAAGGAGCCTTGATTTCCTTGATGGCACTCCAGAGAAACCCCAAGAACACTGTTTCAAGGCTAGAGGGATCCTGAGGTCACTGTAGCAACACGAAAGAGCTCCGTGGGCCAAAAATCAACTCGAGATGAGAGGTTATTCCCTGGCTTCGACTCCAGAGGAATACCACCTTACCACAAGCACCTCAAGAGGAGGCTTCTCTCAGCTCTAGGTATGTGAGAGGGACCCTGAGTTTGCGGCCTCAAGTGGAATGGACACCGCGATGCCCTGACTCGAAATAAGGCCGGATATCCCTGCAGTGACTGGAATGCAGGCTCGTCTTGCATCTCCCAAGACGAAAGGGTGTCTGAATCCCCTGTGGAGACCACAGAGAAAGACCTAGTTCCCCACCTCATCGCGACAGGAGGCCTCAAATCCTTTGAAAATTCCAGAGGTATGCGGAGATCAGTGCCTCCAAAGGAGACGATGCCTGACTCCTCGTGAAACTTGATAGGAGACCCAGGATTCCTGTGGCACTTGGAAAGGGACACTTGGTCTCCCGTCTCAGCTGGAGGGGCGTCCCAATTGCCCTGTAAAGCCTCGAGGAGAATCCAGAGTTATCCCTTGCATCTAGGCAGGAGTCCTGACATGGCTGAACACACACGTGTGTGGAAGGGCCATCCCCGTCGTAACTCGAGAATATACCCCAGGTTCCCGCCGCAACTCGAGAAAAACCATGAGACTTCCCCCTCGCCGCGAGATGAAGCCCGATTCCCCTGCACTGCGTGTAGAGCAATTCCGTCTTGCACATCACACATGAAAGGAGCCTTGATTTCCTTCATGGCACTCCAGAGAAACCCCAAGAACACTGTTTCAAGGCTAGAGGGATCCTGAGGTCACTGTAGCAAAATGAAAGAACTCTGTGGACCAAAAATCAACTCGAAAAGAGAGGTTAGTCCCTGGATTCGTCTTCAGAGGAATACCACCTTACCACAAGCACCTCAAGAGGAGGCTTCTCTCAGCTCTAGGTATGTGAGAGGGACCCTGAGTTTGCGGCCTCAAGTGGAATGGACACCGCGATGCCCTGACTCGAAATAAGGCCGGATATCCCTGCAGTGACTTCAATGCAGGCTCGTCTTGCATGTCCCAGGACGAAAGGATGTCTGAATCCCCTGTGGAAAGCACAGAGAAAGACTTCGTTCCCCACCTCATCGCGACCGATAGCCTCACATCCTTTGAAAACTCCAGAGGTACGCGGAGATCAGTGCCTCCAAAGGACACGATGCCTGACTCCTCGTGAAACTTGATAGGAGTACCAGGATTCCTGTGGCACGTGGAAAGGGACCCTTGGTCTCCCGCCTCAGCTGGAGAGGTGTCCCAATTGCCTTGCCAAGCCTCGAGGAGAATCCCGAGTTGTGTCTCGCAACTAGGCAAGAGTCCTGACGTGGCTGAACAAACACGTGTGTGGAAGGGCCATATCCGTCGTAACTCGAGAATATACCCCAGGTTCCCGCCGCAACTCGAGAAAAACCATGAGACTTCCCCCTCGATGCGAGATGAGGCCCGATTCCCCTGTCCTGCGTGCAGAGCAATTCCGTCTTGCACATCACACATGAAAGGAGCCTTGATTTCCTTGATGGCACTCCAGAGAAACCCCAGAACACTGTTTCAAGGATAGAGTGATCCTGAGGTGACTGTAGCAACACGAAAGAACTCTGTGGACCAGAAATCAACTCGAAAAGAGAGGTTAGTCCCTGGATTCGTCTCCAGAGGAATACCACCTTACCACAAGCACCTCAAGAGGAGGCTTCTCTCAGCTCTAGGTATGTGAGAGGGACCCTGAGTTTGCGGCCTCACGTGGAATGGACACCGCGATTCCCTGACTCGAAATAAGGCCGGATATCCCTGCAGTGACTTCAATGCAGGCTCGTCTTGCATCTCCCAGGACGAAAGGATGTCTGAATCCCCTGTGGAAAGCACAGAGAAAGACTTAGTTCCCCACCTCATCGCGACCGATAGCCTCACATCCTTTGAAAACTCCAGAGGTAAGCGGAGATCAGTGCCTCCAAAGGAGACGATGCCTGACTCCTCGTGAAACTTGATAGGAGTCCCAGGATTCCTGTGGCACTTGGAAAGGGACACTTGGTCTCCCGCCTCAGCTGGAGAGGCGTCCCAATTGCCCTGCCAAGCCTCGAGGAGAATCCAGAGTTGTCCCTCGCAACTAGGCAGGAGTCCTGACGTCGCTGAACAAACACGTGTGTGGAAGGGCCATCCCCCTCGTAACTCGAGAATATACCCCAGGTTCACGCCGCAACTCGAGAAAAACCATGAGAATTCCCCCTCGCCGCGAGATGAGGCCCGATTCCCCTGCACTGCGTGCAGAGCAATTCCGTGTTGCACATCACACATGAAAGGAGCCTTGATTTCCTTCATGGCACTCCAGAGAAACCCCAAGAACACTGTTTCAAGGCTAGAGGGATCCTGAGGTCACTGTAGCAACACAAAAGAGCTCCGTGGACCCAAAATCAACTCGAGATGAGAGGTTAGTCCCTGGCTTCGACTCCAGAGGAATACCACCTTACCACAAGCACCTCAAGAGGAGGCTTCTCTCAGCTCTAGGTATGTGAGAGGGACCCTGAGTTTGCGGCCTCAAGTGGAATGGACACCGCGATGCCCTGACGCGAAATAAGGCTGGATATCCCTGCAGTGACTTGAATGCAGGCTCGTCTTGCATCTCCCAAGATGAAAGGATGTCTGAATCCACTGTGGAGACCACAGAGAAAGACCTAGTTCCCCACCTCATCGCGACCAGAGGCCTCACATCCTTTGAAAACTCCAGAGGTACGCGGAGATCAGTGCCTCCAAAGGAGACGATGCCTGACTCCTCGTGAAACTTGATAGGAGTCCCAGGATTCCTGTGGCACGTGGAAAGGACCCTTGGTCTCCCGCCTCAGCTGGAGAGGTGTCCCAATTGCCTTGCCAAGCCTCGAGGAGAATCCCGAGTTGTGTCTCACAACTAGGCAAGAGTCCTGACGTGGCTGAACAAACACGTGTGTGGAAGGGCCATCCCCGTCGTAACTCGAGAATATACCCCAGGTTCCCGCCGCAACTCGAGAAAAACCATGAGACTTCCCCCTCGCCGCGAGATGAGGCCCGATTCCCCTTCACTGCATGCAGAGCAATTCTGTGTTGCACATCACACATGAAAGGAGCCTTGATTTCCTTCATGGCACTCCAGAGAAACCCGAAGAACACTGTTTCAAGGCTAGAGTGATCCTGAGGTCACTGTAGCAACACGAAAGAGCTCCGTGGACCAAAAATCAACTCGAGATGAGAGGTTAGTCCCTGGCTTCGACTCCAGAGGAATACCACCTTACCACAAGCACCTCAAGAGGAGGCTTCTCTCAGCTCTAGGTATGTGAGAGGGACCCTGAGTTTGCGGCCTCAAGTGGAATGGACACCGCGATGCCCTGACTCGAAATAAGGCCGGATATCCCTGCAGTGACTGGAATGCAGGCTCGTCTTGCATCTCCCAAGACGACAGGGTGTCTGAATCCCCTGTGGAGACCACAGAGAAAGACCTAGTTCCCCACCTCATCGCGACAGGAGGCCTCAAATCCTTTGAAAACTCCAGAGGTATGCGGAGATCAGTGCCTCCAAAGGAGACGATGCCTGACTCCTCGTGAAACTTGATAGGAGACCCAGGATTCCTGTGGCACGTGGAAAGGGACCCTTGGCCTCCCGTCTCAGCTGGAGAGGCGTCCCAATTGCCCTGCAAAGCCTCGAGGAGAATCCAGAGTTGTCCCTCGCAACTAGGCAGGAGTCCTGACATGGCTGAACACACACGTGTGTGGAAAGGCCATCCCCGTCGTAACTCGAGAATATACCCCAGGTTCCCGCCGCAACTCGAGAAAAACCATGAGACTTCCCCCTCGCCGCGAGATGAGGACCGATTCCCCTGCACTGCGTGCAGAGCAATTCCGTGTTGCACATCACACATGAAAGGAGCCTTGATTTCCTTGATGGCACTCCAGAGAAACCCCAAGAACACTGTTTCAAGGCTAGAGGGATCCTGAGGTCACTGTATCAATACGAAAGAGCTCCGTGGGCCAAAAATCAACTCGAGATGAGAGGTTAGTCCCTGGCTTCGACTCCAGAGGAATACCACCTTACCACAAGCACCTCAAGAGGAGGCTTCTCTCAGCTCTAGGTATGTGAGAGGGACCCTGAGCTTGCGGCCTCAAGTGGAATGGACACCGCGATGCCCTGACGCGAAATAAGGCTGGATATCCCTGCAGTGACTTGAATGCAGGCTCATCTTGCATCTCCCAAGATGAAAGGATGTCTGAATCCCCTGTGGAGACCACAGAGAAAGACCTAGTTCCCCACCTCATCGCGATCGGAGGCCTCACATCCTTTGAAAACTCCAGAGGTACGCGGAGATCAGTGCCTCCAAAGGAGACGATGCCTGACTCCTCGTGAAACTTGATAGGAGTACCAGGATTCCTGTGGCACGTGGAAAGGGACCCTTGGTCTCCCGCCTCAGCTGGAGAGGTGTCCCAATTGCCTTGCCAAGCCTCGAGGAGAATCCCGAGTTGTGTCTCGCAACTAGGCAAGAGTCCTGACGTGGCTGAACAAACACGTGTGTGGAAGGGCCATATCCGTCGTAACTCGAGAATATACCCCAGGTTCCCGCCGCAACTCGAGAAAAACCATGAGACTTCCCCCTCGCCGCGAGATGAGGCCCGATTCCCCTGCACTGCGTGCAGAGCAATTCTGTGTTGCACATCACACATGAAAGGAGCCTTGATTTCCTTCATGGCACTCCTGAAAAACCCCAAGAACACTGTTTCAAGGCTAGAGGGATCCTGAGGTCACTGTAGCAACACGAAAGAGCTCCGTGGACCAAAAATCAACTCGAGATGAGAGGTTAGTCCCTGGCTTCGACTCCAGAGGAATACCACCTTACCACAAGCACCTCAAGAGGAGGCTTCTCTCAGCTCTAGGTATGTGAGAGGGACCCTGAGTTTGCGGCCTCAAGTGGAATGGACACCGCGATGCCCTGACTCGAAATAAGGCCGGATATCCCTGCAGTGACTTGAATGCAGGATCGTCTTGCATCTCCCAAGACGAAAGGATGTCTGAATCCCCTGTGGAGACCACAGAGAAAGACCTAGTTCCCCACCTCATCGCGACAGGAGGCCTCAAATCCTTTGAAAACTCCAGAGGTATGCGGAGATCAGTGCCTCCAAAGGAGACGATGCCTGACTCCTCGTGAAACTTGATAGGACACCCAGGATTCCTGTGGCACGTGGAAAGGGACCCTTGGTCTCCCGTCTCAGCTGGACAGACGTCCCAATTGCCCTGCAAAGCCTCGAGGAGAATCCCGAGTTGTCCCTCGCAACTAGGCAGGAGTCCTGACGTCGCTGAAGAAACACGTGGGTGGAAGGGCCATCCCCACCGTAACTCGAGAATATACCCCAGGTTCCCGCCGCAACTCGAGAAAAACCATGAGACTTCCCCCTCACCGCGAGATGAGGCCCAATTCCCCTTCACTGCGCGCAGAGCAATTCCGTGTTGCACATCACACATGAAAGGAGCCTTGATTTCCTTGATGGCACTCCAGAGAAACCCCAAGAACACTGTTTCAAGGCTAGAGGGATCCTGAGGTCACTGTAGCAACACGAAAGAGCTCCGTGCACCAAGAATCAACACGAGATGAGAGGTTAGTCCCTGGCTTCGACTCCTGAGGAATACCACCTTACCACAAGCACCTCAAGAGGAGGCTTCTCTCAGCTCTAGGTATGTGAGAGGGATCCTGAGTTTGCGGCCTCAAGTGGAATGGACACCGCGATGCCCTGACTCAAAATAAGGCCGGATATCCCTGCAGTGACTTGAATGCAGGCTCGTCTTGCATCTCCCAAGACGAAAGGATGTCTGAATCCCCTGTGGAGACCACAGAGAAAGACCTAGTTCCCCACCTCATCGCGACCGGAGGCCTCACATCCTTTGAAAACTCCAGAGGAACGCGGAGATCAGTGCCTCCAAAGGAGACGATGCCTGACTCCTCGTGAAACTTGATAGGAGTCCCAGGATTCTTGTGGCACGTGGAAAGGGACCCTTGGTCTCCCGCCTCAGCTGGAGAGGTGTTCCAATTGCCCTACCAAGCCTCGAGGAGAATCCCGAGTTGTCCCTCGCAACTAGGCAGGAGTCCTGACGTGGCTGAACAAACACGTGGGTGGAAGGGCCATCCCCGTCGTAACTCGAGAATATACCCCAGGTTCCCGCCGCAACTCGAGAAAAACCATGAGACTTCCCCCTCGCCGCGAGATGAGGCCCGATTCCCCCGCACTGCGTGCAGAGCAATTCCGTCTTGCACATCACACATGAAAGGAGCCTTGATTTCCTTGATGGCACTCCAGAGAAACCCCAAGAACACTTTTTCAAGGCTAGAGGGATCCTGAGGTCACTGTAGCAACACGAAAGAGCTCCGTGGACCAAGAATCAACACGAGATGAGAGGTTAGTCCCTGGCTTCGACTCCTGAGGAATACCACCTTACCACAAGCACCTCAAGAGGAGGCTTCTCTCAGCTCTAGGTGTGTGAGAGGGATCCTGAGTTTGCGGCCTCAAGTGGAATGGACACCGCGATGCCCTGACTCGAAATAAGGCCGGATATCCCTGCAGTGACTTCAATGCAGGCTCGTCTTGCATCTCCCAGGACGAAAGGATGTCTGAATCCCCTGTGGAAAGCACAGAGAAAGACTTAGTTTCCCACCTCATCGCGACCGATAGCCTCACATCCTTTGAAAACTCCAGAGGTACGCGGAGATCAGTGATTCCAAAGGAGACGATGCCTGACTCCTCGGGAAACTTGATAGGAGTCCCAGGATTCCTGTGGCACGTGGAAAGGGACCCTTGGTCTCCCGCCTCAGCTGGAGAGGCGTTCCAATTGCCGTGCCAAGCCTCGAGGAGAATCCCGAGTTGTCCCTCGCAACTAGGCAGGAGTCCTGACGTGGCTGAACAAACACGTGGGTGGAAGGGCCATCCCCGTCGTAACTCGAGAATATACCCCAGGTTCCCGCCGCAACTCGAGAAAAACCATGAGACTTCCCCCTCGATGCGAGATGAGGCCCGATTCCCCTGTACTGCGTGCAGAGCAATTCCGTCTTGCACATCACACATGAAAGGAGCCTTGATTTCCTTGATGGCACTCCAGAGAAACCCCAGAACACTGTTTCAAGGATAGAGTGATCCTGAGGTCACTGTAGCAACACGAAAGAACTCTGTGGACCAGAAATCAACTCGAAAAGAGAGGTTAGTCCCTGGATTCGTCTCCAGAGGAATACCACCTTACCACAAGCACCTCAAGAGGAGGCTTCTCTCAGCTCTAGGTATGTGAGAGGGACCCTGAGTTTGCGGCCTCAAGTGGAATGGACACCGCGATTCCCTGACTCGAAATAAGGCCGGATATCCCTGCAGTGACTTCAATGCAGGCTCGTCTTGCATCTCCCAAGACGAAAGGATGTCTGAATCCCCTGTGGAAAGCACAGAGAAAGACTTAGTTCCCCACCTCATCGCGACCGATAGCCTCACATCCTTTGAAAACTCCAGAGGTAAGCGGAGATCAGTGCCTCCAAAGGAGACGATGCCTGACTCCTCGTGAAACTTGATAGGAGTCCCAGGATTCCTGTGGCACTTGGAAAGGGACACTTGGTCTCCCGCCTCAGCTGGAGAGGCGTCCCAATTGCCCAGCCAAGCCTCGAGGAGAATCCAGAGTTGTCCCTCGCAACTAGGCAGGAGTCCTGACGTCGCTGAACAAACACGTGTGTGGAAGGGCCATCCCCCTCGTAACTGGAGAATATACCCCAGGTTCCCGCCGCAACTCGAGAAAAACCATGAGACTTCCCCCTCGCCGCGAGATGAGGCCCGATTCCCCTGCACTGCGTGCAGAGCAATTCCGTGTTGCACATCACACATGAAAGGAGCCTTGATTTCCTTCATGGCACTCCAGAGAAACCCCAAGAACACTGTTTCAAGGCTAGAGGGATCCTGAGGTCACTGTAGCAACACGAAAGAGCTCCGTGGGCCAAAAATCAACTCGAGATGAGAGGTTAGTCCCTGGCTTCGACTCCAGAGGAATACCACCTTACCACAAGCACCTCAAGAGGAGGCTTCTCTCAGCTCTAGGTATGTGAGAGGGACCCTGAGTTTGCGGCCTCAAGTGGAATGGACACCGTGATGCCCTGACGCGAAATAAGGCTGGATATCCCTGCAGTGACTTGAATGCAGGCTCGTCTTGCATCTCCCAAGATGAAAGGATGTCTGAATCCACTGTGGAGACCACAGAGAAAGACCTAGTTCCCCACCTCATCGCGACCAGAGGCCTCACATCCTTTGAAAACTCCAGAGGTACGCGGAGATCAGTGCCTCCAAAGGAGACGATGCCTGACTCCTCGTGAAACTTGATAGGAGTCCCAGGATTCCTGTGGCACGTGGAAAGGACCCTTGGTCTCCCGCCTCAGCTGGAGAGGTGTCCCAATTGCCTTGCCAAGCCTCGAGGAGAATCCCGAGTTGTGTCTCACAACTAGGCAAGAGTCCTGACGTGGCTGAACAAACACGTGTGTGGAAGGGCCATCCCCGTCGTAACTCGAGAATATACCCCAGGTTCCCGCCGCAACTCGAGAAAAACCATGAGACTTCCCCCTCGCCGCGAGATGAGGCCCGATTCCCCTTCACTGCATGCAGAGCAATTCTGTGTTGCACATCACACATGAAAGGAGCCTTGATTTCCTTCATGGCACTCCAGAGAAACCCCAAGAACACTGTTTCAAGGCTAGAGGGATCCTGAGGTCACTGTAGCAACAAGAAAGAGCTCCGTGGACCAAGAATCAACACGAGATGAGAGGTTAGTCCCTGGCTTCGACTCCTGAGGAATACCACCTTACCACAAGCACCTCAAGAGGAGGCTTCTCTCAGCTCTAGGTATGTGAGAGGGATCCTGAGTTTGCGGCCTCAAGTGGAATGGACACCGCGATGCCCTGACTCGAAATAAGGCCGGATATCCCTGCAGTGACTTCAATGCAGGCTCGTCTTGCATCTCCCAGGACAAAAGGATGTCTGAATCCCCTGTGGAAAGCAAAGAGAAAGACTTAGTTCCCCACCTCATCGCGACCGATAGCCTCACATCCTTTGAAAACTCCAGAGGTACGCGGAGATCAGTGCCTCCAAAGGAGACGATGCCTGACTCCTCGTGAAACTTGATAGGAGTCCCAGGATTCCTGTGGCACGTGGAAAGGGACCCTTGGTCTCCCGCCTCAGCTGGAGAGGCGTTCCAATTGCCCTGCCAAGCCTCGAGGAGAATCCCGAGTTGTCCCTCGCAACTAGGCAGGAGTCCTGACGTGGCTGAACAAACACGTGGGTGGAAGGGCCATCCCCGTCGTAACTCGAGAATATACCCCAGGTTTCCGCCGCAACTCGAGAAAAACCATGAGACTTCCCCCTCGATGCGAGATGAGGCCCGATTCCCCTGTACTGCGTGCAGAGCAATTCCGTCTTGCACATCACACATGAAAGGAGCCTTGATTTCCTTCATGGCACTCCAGAGAAACCCCAAGAACACTGTTTCAAGGCTAGAGGGATCCTGAGGTCACTGTAGCAACACGAAAGAGCTCCGTGGACCAAAAATCAACTCGAGATGAGAGGTTAGTCCCTGGCTTGGACTGCAGAGAAATACCACCTTACCACAAGCACCTCAAGAGGAGGCTTCTCTCAGCTCTAGGTATGTGAGAGGGACCCTGAGTTTGCGGCCTCAAGTGGAATGGACACCGCGATGCCCTGACTCGAAATAAGGCCGGATAGTCCTGCAGTGACTGGAATGCAGGCTCGTCTTGCATCTCCCAAGACGAAAGGGTGTCTGAATCCCCTGTGGAGACCACAGAGAAAGACCTAGTTCCCCACCTCATCGCGACAGGAGGCCTCAAATCCTTTGAAAACTCCAGAGGTATGCGGACATCAGTGCCTCCAAAGGAGACGATGCCTGACTCCTCGTGAAACTTGATAGGAGACCCAGGATTCCTGTGGCACATGGAAAGGGACCCTTGGTCTCCCGTCTCAGCTGGAGATGCGTCCCAATTGCCCTGCAAAGCCTCGAGGAGAATCCCGAGTTGTCCCTCGCAACTAGGCAGGAGTCCTGACGTCGCTGAAGGAACACGTGGGTGGAAGGGCCATCCCCGTCGTAACTCGAGAATATACCCCAGGTTCCCGCCGCAACTCGAGAAAAACCATGAGACTTCCCCCTCGCCGTGAGATGCGGCCCGATTCCCCTGCACTGCGTGCAGAGGAATTCCGTGTTGCACATCACACATGAAAGGAGCCTTGATTTCCTTGATGGCACTCCAGTGAAACCCCAAGAACACTGTTTCAAGGATAGAGGGATACTGAGGTCACTGTAGTAACACGAAAGAGCTCCGTGGACCAAGAATCAATACGAGATGAAAGGTTAGTCCCTGGCTGCGACTCCTGAGGAATACCACCTTACCACAAGCACCTCAAGAGGAGGCTTCTCTCAGCTCTAGGTATGTGAGAGGGATCCTGAGTTTGCGGCCTCAAGTGGAATGGACACCGCGATGCCCTGACTCGAAATAAGGCCGGATAACCCTGCAGTGACTTGAATGCAGGCTCGTCTTGCATCTCCCAAGAAGAAAGGATGTCTGAATCCCCTGTGGAGACCACAGAGAAACACCTAATTCCCCACCTCATCGCGACCGCAGGCCTCACATCCTTTGAAAACTCCAGAGGAACGCGAAGATCAGTGCCTCCAAAGGAGACGATGCCTGACTCCTCGTGAAACTTGATAGCAGTCCCAGGATTCTTCTGGCACGTGGAAAGGGACCCTTGGTCTCCCGCCTCAGCTGGAGAGGCTTTCCAATTGCCCTGCCAAGCCTCGAGGAGAATCCCGAGTTGTCCTTCGCAACTAGGCAGGAGTCCTGATGTGGCTGAACAAATACGTGGGTGGAAGGGCCATCCCCGTCGTAACTCGGGAATATACCCCAGGTTCCCGCCGCAACTCGAGAAAAACCATGAGACTTCCCCCTCGATGCGAGATGAGGCCCGATTCCCCTGTACTGCGTGCAGAGCAATTCCGTGTTGCACATCACACATGAAAGGAGCCTTGATTTCCTTGATGGCACTCCAGAGAAACCCCAAGAACACTGTTTCAAGGATAGAGGGATCCTGAGGTCACTGTAGCAACACGAAAGAACTCTGTGGACCAAAAATCAACTCGAAAAGAGAGGTTAGTCCCTGGATTCGTCTCCAGAGGAATACCACCTTACCACAAGCACCTCAAGAGGAGGCTTCTCTCAGCTCTAGGTATGTGAGAGGGACCCTGAGTTTGCGGCCTCAAGTGGAATGGACACCGCGATGCCCTGACTCGAAATAAGGCTGGATATCCCTGCAGTGACTTCAATGCAGGCTCGTCTTGCATCTCCCAGGACGAAAGGATGTCTGAATCCCCTGTGGAAAGCACAGAGAAAGACTTAGTTCCCCACCTCATCGCGACCGATAGCCTCACATCCTTTGAAAACTCCAGAGGTACGCGGAGATCAGTGCCTCCAAAGGAGACGATGCCTGACTCCTCGTGAAACTTGATAGGAGTCCCAGGATTCCTGTGGCACTTGGAAAGGGACACTTGGTCTCCCGCCTCAGCTGGAGAGGCGTCCCAATTGCCCTGCCAAGCCTCGAGGAGAATCCCGAGTTGTCCCTCGCAACTAGGCAGGAGTCCTGACGTCGCTGAAGAAACACGTGGGTGGAAGGGCCATCCCCGTCGTAACTGGAGAATATACCCCAGGTTCCCGCCGCAACTCGAGAAAAACCATGAGACTTCCCCCTCGCCGCGAGATGAGGCCCGATTCCCCTGCACTGCGTGCAGAGCAATTCTGTGTTGCACATCACACATGAAAGGAGCCTTGATTTCCTTGATGGCACTCCAGAGAAACCCCAAGAACACTGTTTCAAGGCTAGAGGGATCCTGAGGTCACTGTAGCAACACGAAAGAGCTCCGTGGACCAAAAATCAACTCGAGATGAGAGGTTAGTCCCTGGCTTCGACTCCAGAGGAATACCACCTTACCACAAGCACCTCAAGAGGAGGCTTCTCTCAGCTCTAGGTATGTGAGAGGGACCCTGAGTTTGCGGCCTCAAGTGGAATGGACACCGCGATGCCCTGACTCGAAATAAGGCCGGATATCCCTGCAGTGACTGGAATGCAGGCTCGTCTTGCATCTCCCAAGACGAAAGGGTGTCTGAATCCCCTGTGGAGACCACAGAGAAAGACCTAGTTCCCCACCTCATCGCGACAGGAGGCCTCAAATCCTTTGAAAACTCCAGAGGTATGCGGAGATCAGTGCCTCCAAAGGAGACGATGCCTGACTCCTCGTGAAACTTGATAGGAGACCCAGGATTCCTGTGGCACGTGGAAAGGGACCCTTGGTCTCCCGTCTCAGCTGGAGAGGCGTCCCAATTGCCCTCCAAAGCCTCGAGGAGAATCCCGAGTTGTCCCTCGCAACTAGGCAGGAGTCCTGACATGGCTGAACACACACGTGTGTGGAAGGGCCATCCCCGTCGTAACTCGAGAATATACCCCAGGTTCCCGCCGCAACTCGAGAAAAACCATGAGACTTCCCCCTCGCCGCGAGATGAGGGCCGATTCCCCTGCACTGCGTGCAGAGCAATTCCGTGTTGCACATCACACATGAAAGGAGCCTTGATTTCCTTCATGGCACTCCAGAGAAACCCCAAGAACACTGTTTCAAGGCTAGAGGGATCCTGAGGTCACTGTAGCAACACGAAAGAGCTCCGTGGACCAAGAATCAACACGAGATGAGAGGTTAGTCCCTGGCTTCGACTCCTGAGGAATACCACCTTACCACAAGCACCTCAAGAGGAGGCTTCTCTCAGCTCTAGGTATGTGAGAGGGATCCTGAGTTTGCGGCCTCAAGTGGAATGGACACCGCGATGCCCTGACTCGAAATAAGGCCGGATATCCCTGCAGTGACTGGAATGCAGGCTCGTCTTGCATCTCCCAAGAAGAAAGGATGTCTGAATCCCTTGTGGAGACCACAGAGAAACACCTAGTTCCCCACCTCATCGCGACCGGAGGCCTCACATCCTTTGAAAACTCCAGAGGTACGCGGAGATCAGTGCCTCCAAAGGAGACGATGCCTGACTCCTCGTGAAACTTGATAGGAGTCCCAGGATTCTTGTGGCACGTGGAAAGGGACCCTTGGTCTCCCGCCTCAGCTGGAGAGGCGTTCCAATTGCCCTGCCAAGCCTCGAGGAGAATCCCGAGTTGTCCCTCGCAACTAGGCAGGAGTCCTGACGTGGCTGAACAAACACGTGGGTGGAAGGGCCATCCCCGTTGTAACTCGAGAATATACCCCAGGTTCCCGCCGCAACTCGAGAAAAACCATGAGACTTCCCCCTCGATGCGAGATGAGGCCCGATTCCCCTGTACTGCGTGCAGAGCAATTTCGTGTTGCACATCACACATGAAAGGATCCTTGATTTCCTTGATGGCACTCCAGAGAAACCCCAAGAACACTGTTTCAAGGCTAGAGGGATCCTGAGGTCACTGTAGCAACACGAAAGAACTCTGTGGACCAAAAATCAACTGGAAAAGTGAGGTTAGTCCCTGGATTCATCTCCAGAGGAATACCACCTTACCACAAGCACCTCAAGAGGAGGCTTCTCTCAGCTCTAGGTATGTGAGAGGGACCCTGAGTTTGCGGCCTCAAGTGGAATGGACACCGCGATGCCCTGACTCGAAATAAGGCCGGATATCCCTGCAGTGACTTCAATGCAGGCTCGTCTTGCATCTCCCAGGACGAAAGAATGTCTGAATCCCCTGTGGAAAGCACAGAGAAAGACTTATTTCCCCACCTCATCGCGACCGATAGCCTCACATCCTTTGAAAACCCCAGAGGTACGCGGAGATCAGTGCCTCCAAAGGAGACGATGCCTGACTCCTCGTGAAACTTGATAGGAGTCCCAGGATTCCTGTGGCACTTGGAAAGGGACACTTTGTCTCCCGCCTCAGCTGGAGAGGCGTCCCAATTGCCCTGCCAAGCCTCGAGGAGAATCCAGAGTTGTCCCTCGCAACTAGGCAGGAGTCCTGACGTCGCTGAAGAAACACGTGGGTGGAAGGGCCATCCCCGTCGTAACTGGAGAATATACCCCAGGTTCCCGCCGCAACTCGAGAAAAACCATGAGACTTCCCCCTCGCCGCGAGATGAGGCCCGATTCCCCTGCACTGCGTGCAGAGCAATTCCGTGTTGCACATCACACATGAAAGGAGCCTTGATTTCCTTGATGGCACTCCAGAGAAACCCCAAGAACACTGTTTCAAGGCTAGAGGGATCCTGAGGTCACTGTAGCAACACGAAAGAGCTCCGTGGGCGAAAAATCAACTCGAGATGAGAGGTTAGTCCCTGGCTTCGACTCCAGAGGAATACCACCTTACCACAAGCACCTCAAGAGGAGGCTTCTCTCAGCTCTAGGTATGTGAGAGGGACCCTGAGTTTGCGGACTCAAGTGGAATGGACACCGCGATGCCCTGACGCGAAATAAGGCTGGATATCCCTGCAGTGACTTGAATGCAGGCTCGTCTTGCATCTCCCAAGATGAAAGGATGTCTGAATCCCCTGTGGAGACCACAGAGAAAGACCTAGTTCCCCACCTCATCGCGACCCGAGGCCTCACATCCTTTGAAAACTCCAGAGGTACGCGGAGATCAGTGCCTCCAAAGGAGACGATGCCTGACTCCTCGTGAAACTTGATAGGAGTCCCAGGATTCCTGTGGCACGTGGAAAGGGACCCTTGGTCTCCCGCCTCAGCTGGAGAGGCGTCCCAATTGCCTTGCCAAGCCTCGAGGAGAATCCCGAGTTGTGTCTCGCAACTAGGCAAGAGTCCTGACGTGGCTGAAGAAACACGTGTGTGGAAGGTCCATCCCCGTCGTAACTTGAGAATATACCCCAGGTTCCCGCCGCAACTCGAGAAAAACAATGAGACTTCCCCCTCGCCGTGAGATGAGGCCCGATTCCCCTGCACTGCGTGCAGAGCAATTCTGTGTTGCACATCACACATGAAAGGAGCCTTGATTTCCTTCATGGCACTCCAGAGAAACCCCAAGAACACTGTTTCAAGGCTAGAGGGATCCTGAGGTCACTGTAGCAACAAGAAAGAGCTCCGTGGACCAAAAATCAACACGAGATGAGAGGTTAGTCCCTGGCTTCGACTCCAGAGGAATACCACCTTACCACAAGCACCACAAGAGGAGGCTTCTCTCAGCTCTAGGTGTGTGAGAGGGACCCTGAGTTTGCGGCCTCAAGTGGAATGGACACCGCGATGCCCTGACTCGAAATAAGGACGGATATCCTTGCAGTGACTGGAATGCAGGCTCGTCTTCCATCTCCCAATACGAAAGGGTGTCTGAATCCGCTGTGGAGACCACAGAGAAAGACCTAGTTACCCACCTCATCGCGACAGGAGGCCTCAAATCCTTTGAAAACTCCAGAGGTATGCGGAGATCAGTGCCTCCAAAGGAGACGATGCCTGACTCCTCGTGAAACTTGATAGGAGTCCCAGGATTCTTGTGGCACGTGGAAAGGGACCCTTGGTCTCCCGCCTCAGCTGGAGAGGCGTTCCAATTGCCCTGCCAAGCCTGGAGGAGAATCCCGAGGTGTCCCTCGCAACTAGGCAGGAGTCCTGACGTGGCTGAACAAACACGTGGGTGGAAGGGCCATCCCCGTCGTAACTCGAGAATATACCCCAGGTTCCCGCCGCACCTCGAGAAAAACCATGAGACTTCCCCCTCGATGCGAGATGAGGCCCGATTCCCCTGTACTGCGTGCAGAGCAATTTCGTGTTGCACATCACACATGAAAGGATCCTTGATTTCCTTGATGGCACTCCAGAGAAACCCCAAGAACACTGTTTCAAGGCTAGAGGGATCCTGAGGTCACTGTAGCAACACGAAAGAACTCTGTGGACCAAAAATCAACTCGAAAAGAGAGGTTAGTCCCTGGATTCATCTTCAGAGGAATACCACCTTACCACAAGCACCTCAAGAGGAGGCTTCTCTCAGCTCTAGGTATGTGAGAGGGACCCTGAGTTTGCGGCCTCAAGTGGAATG
This sequence comes from Cervus elaphus, assembly GCF_910594005.1. Classification (NCBI taxonomy): domain Eukaryota; kingdom Metazoa; phylum Chordata; class Mammalia; order Artiodactyla; family Cervidae; genus Cervus; species Cervus elaphus. The sequence goes on along the minus strand of NC_057834.1, from coordinate 4,740,548 downwards.
GACACCGCGATGCCCTGACTCGAAATAAGGCCGGATATCCCTGCAGTGACTTCAATGCAGGCTCGTCTTGCATCTCCCAGGACGAAAGAATGTCTGAATCCCCTGTGGAAAGCACAGAGAAAGACTTATTTCCCCACCTCATCGCGACCGATAGCCTCACATCCTTTGAAAACTCCAGAGGTACGCGGAGATCAGTGCCTCCAAAGGAGACGATGCCTGACTCCTCGTGAAACTTGATAGGAGTCCCAGGATTCCTGTGGCACTTGGAAAGGGACACTTTGTCTCCCGCCTCAGCTGGAGAGGCGTCCCAATTGCCCTGCCAAGCCTCGAGGAGAATCCCGAGTTGTCCCTCGCAACTAGGCAGGAGTCCTGACGTCGCTGAAGAAACACGTGGGTGGAAGGGCCATCCCCGTCGTAACTCGAGAATATACCCCAGGTTCCCGCCGCAACTCGAGAAAAACCATGAGACTTCCCCCTCGCCGCGAGATGAGGCCCGATTCCCCTGCACTGCGTGCAGAGCAATTCCGTGTTGCACATCACACATGAAAGGAGCCTTGATTTCCTTGATGGCACTCCAGAGAAACCCCAAGAACACTGTTTCAAGGCTAGAGGGATCCTGAGGTCACTGTAGCAACACGAAAGAGCTCCGTGGGCGAAAAATCAACTCGAGATGAGAGGTTAGTCCCTGGCTTCGACTCCAGAGGAATACCACCTTACCACAAGCACCTCAAGAGGAGGCTTCTCTCAGCTCTAGGTATGTGAGAGGGACCCTGAGTTTGCGGCCTCAAGTGGAATGGACACCGCGATGCCCTGACGCGAAATAAGGCTGGATATCCCTGCAGTGACTTGAATGCAGGCTCGTCTTGCATCTCCCAAAATGAAAGGATGTCTGAATCCCCTGTGGAGACCACAGAGAAAGACCTAGTTCCCCACCTCATCGCGACCCGAGGCCTCACATCCTTTGAAAACTCCAGAGGTACGCGGAGATCAGTGCCTCCAAAGGAGACGATGCCTGACTCCTCGTGAAACTTGATAGGAGTCCCAGGATTCCTGTGGCACGTGGAAAGGGACCCTTGGTCTCCCGCCTCAGCTGGAGAGGCGTCCCAATTGCCTTGCCAAGCCTCGAGGAGAATCCCGAGTTGTGTCTCGCAACTAGGCAAGAGTCCTGACGTGGCTGAAGAAACACGTGTGTGGAAGGTCCATCCCCGTCGTAACTCGAGAATATACCCCAGGTTCCCGCTGCAACTCGAGAAAAACCATGAGACTTCCCCCTCGCCGTGAGATGAGGCCCGATTCCCCTGCACTGCGTGCAGAGCAATTCTGTGTTGCACATCACACATGAAAGGAGCCTTGATTTCCTTGATGGCACTCCAGAGAAACCCCAAGAACACTGTTTCAAGGCTAGAGGGATCCTGAGGTCACTGTAGCAACAAGAAAGAGCTCCGTGGACCAAAAATCAACTCGAGATGAGAGGTTAGTCCCTGGCTTCGACTCCAGAGGAATACCACCTTACCACAAGCACCACAAGAGGAGGCTTCTCTCAGCTCTAGGTGTGTGAGAGGGACCCTGAGTTTGCGGCCTCAAGTGGAATGGACACCGCGATGCCCTGACTCGAAATAAGGCCGGATATCCCTGCAGTGACTGGAATGCAGGCTCGTCTTCCATCTCCCAATACGAAAGGGTGTCTGAATCCGCTGTGGAGACCACAGAGAAAGACCTAGTTCCCCACCTCATCGCGACAGGAGGCCTCAAATCCTTTGAAAACTCCAGAGGTATGCGGAGATCAGTGCCTCCAAAGGAGACGATGCCTGACTCCTCGTGAAACTTGATAGGAGACCCAGGATTCCTGTGGCACGTGGAAAGGGACCCTTGGTCTCCCGTCTCAGCTGGAGAGGCGTCCCAATTGCCCTGCAAAGCCTCGAGGAGAATCCCGAGTTGCCCCTCGCAACTAGGCAGGAGTCCTGACGTCGCGGAACACACACGTGGGTGGAAGGGCCATCCCCGTCGTAACTCGAGAATATATCGCAGGTTCCCGCCGCAACTCGAGAAAACCCATGAGACTTCCCCCTTGCCGCGAGATGAGGCCGGATTCCCATGCACTGCGTGCAGAGCAATTCCGTGTTGCACATCACACATGAAAGGAGCCTTGATTTCCTTGATGGCACTCCAGAGAAACCCCAAGAACACTGTTTCAAGGCTAGAGGGATCCTGAGGTCACTGTAGCAACACGAAAGAGCTCCGTGGGCCAAAAATCAACTCGAGATGAGAGGTTAGTCCCTGGCTTCAACTCCAGAGGAATACCACCTTACCACAAGCACCTCAAGAGGAGGCTTCTCTCAGCTCTATGTATGTGAGAGGGACCCTGAGTTTGCGGCCTCAAGTGTAATGGACACCGCGATGCCCTGACTCGAAATAAGGCCGATTATCCCTGCAGTGACTGGAATGCAGGCTTGTCTTGCATCTCCCAAGACGAAAGGGTGTCTGAATCCCCTGTGGAGACCACAGAGAAAGACCTAGTTCCCCACCTCATCGCGACCCGAGGCCTCACATCCTGTGAAAACTCCAGAGGTACGCCGAGATCAGTGCCTCCAAAGGAGACGATGCCTGACTCCTCGTGAAACTTGATAGGAGTCCCAGGATTCCTGTGGCACGTGGAAAGGGACCCTTGGTCTCCCGCCTCAGCTGGAGAGGTGTCCCAATTGCCTTGCCAAGCCTCGAGGAGAATCCCGAGTTGTGTCTCGCAACTAGGCAAGAGTCCTGACGTGGCTGAACAAACACGTGTGTGTAAGGGCCATCCCCGTCGTAACTCGAGAATATACCCCAGGTTCCCGCCGCAACTCGAGAAAAACCATGAGACTTCCCCCTCGCCGTGAGATGAGGCCCGATTCCCCTGCACTGCGTGCAGAGCAATTCTGTGTTGCACATCACACATGAAAGGAGCCTTGATTTCCTTCATGGCACTCCAGAGAAACCCCAAGAACACTGTTTCAAGGCTAGAGGGATCCTGAGGTCACTGTAGCAACACGAAAGAGCTCCGTGGGCCAAAAATCAACTCGAGATGAGAGGTTAGTCCCTGGCTTCGACTCCAGAGGAATACCACCTTACCACAAGCACCTCAAGAGGAGGCTTCTCTCAGCTCTAGGTATGTGAGAGGGACCCTGAGTTTGCGGCCTCAAGTGGAATGGACACCGCGATGCCCTGACGCGAAATAAGGCTGGATATACCTGCAGTGACTTGAATGCAGGCTCGTCTTGCATCTCCCAAGATGAAAGGATGTCTGAATCCCCTGTGGAGACCACAGAGAAAGACCTAGTTCCCCACCTCATCGCGACCGGAGGCCTCACATCCTTTGCAAACTCCAGAGGTACGCGGAGATCAGTGCCTCCAAAGGAGACGATGCCTGACTCCTCGTGAAACTTGATAGGAGTCCCAGGATTCCTGTGGCACGTGGAAAGGGACCCTTAGTCTCCCGCCTCAGCGGGAGAGGCGTCCCAATTGCCTTGCCAAGCCTCGAGGAGAATCCCGAGTTGTCCCTCGCAACTAGGCAGGAGTCCTGACGTCGCTGAACACACACGTGTGTGGAAGTGCCATCCCCGTCGTAACTCGAGAATATACCCCAGGTTCCCGCCGCTCCTCGAGAAAAACCATGAGACTTCCCCCTCGCCGCGAGATGAGGCCCGATTCCCCTGAACTGCATGCAGAGCAATTCCGTGTTGCACATCACACATGAAAGGAGCCTTGATTTCCTTGATGGCACTCCAGAGAAACCCCAAGAACACTGTTTCAAGGCTAGAGGGATCCTGAGGTCACTGTAGCAACACGAAAGAGCTCCGTGGACCAAGAATCAACACGAGATGAGAGGTTAGTCCCTGGCTTCGACTCCTGAGGAATACCACCTTACCACACGCACCTCAAGAGGAGGCTTCTCTCAGCTCTAGGTATGTGAGAGGGATCCTGAGTTTGCGGCCTCAAGTGGAATGGACGCCGCGATGCCCTGACTCGAAATAAGGCCGGATATCCCTGCAGTGACTTCAATGCAGGCTCGCCTTGCATCTCCCAGGACGAAAGGATGTCTGAATCCCCTGTGGAAAGCACAGAGAAAGACTTAGTTCCCCACCTCATCGCGACCGATAGCCTCACATCCTTTGAAAACTCCAGAGGTACGCGGAGATCAGTGCCTCCAAAGGAGACGATGCCTGACTCCTCGTGAAACTTGATAGGAGTCCCAGGATTCCTGTGGCACTTTGAAAGGGACACTTGGTCTCCCGCCTCAGCTGGAGAGGCGTCCCAATTGCCCTGCCAAGCCTCGAGGAGAATCCAGAGTTGTCCCTCGCAACTAGGCAGGACTCCTGACGTCGCTGAAGAAACACGTGGGTGGAAGGGCCATCCCCCTCGTAACTCGAGAATATACCCCAGGTTCCCGCCGCAACTCGAGAAAAACCATGAGACTTCCCACTCGCCGCGAGATGAGGCCGGATTCCCCTGCACTTCGTGCAGAGCAATTCCGTGTTGCACATCACACATGAAAGGAGCCTTGATTTCCTTGATGGCACTCCAGAGAAACCCCAAGAACACTGTTTCAAGGCTAGAGGGATCCTGAGGTCACTGTAGCAACACGAAAGAGCTCCGTGGGCCAAAAATAAACTCGAGATGAGAGGTTAGTCCCTGGCTTCGACTCCAGAGGAATACCACCTTACCACAAGCACCTCAAGAGGAGGCTTCTCTCAGCTCTAGGTATGTGAGAGGGACCCTGAGTTTGCGGCCTCAAGTGGAATGGACACCGCGATGCCCTGACGCGAAATAAGGCTGGATATACCTGCAGTGACTTGAATGCAGGCTCGTCTTGCATCTCCCAAGATGAAAGGATGTCTGAATCCCCTGTGGAGACCACAGAGAAAGACCTAGATCCCCACCTCATCGCGACCGGAGGCCTCACATCCTTTGCAAACTCCAGAGGTACGCGGAGATCAGTGCCTCCAAAGGAGACGATGCCTGACTCCTCGTGAAACTTGATAGGAGTCCCAGGATTCCTGTGGCACGTGGATAGGGACCCTTAGTCTCCCGCCTCAGCGGGAGAGGCGTCCCAATTGCCTTGCCAAGCCTCGAGGAGAATCCCGAGTTGTCCCTCGCAACTAGGCAGGAGTCCTGACGTCGCTGAACACACACGTGTGTGGAAGTGCCATCCCCGTCGTAACTCGAGAATATACCCCAGGTTCCCGCAGCAACTCGAGAAAAACCATGAGACTTCCCCCTCGATGCGAGATGAGGCCCGATTCCCCTGTACTGCGTGCAGAGCAATTCCGTCTTGCACATCACACATGAAAGGAGCCTTGATTTCCTTGATTGCACTCCAGAGAAACCCCAAGAACACTGTTTCAAGGATAGAGGGAACCTGAGGTCACTGTAGCAACACGAAAGAACTCTGTGGACCAAAAATCAACTCGAAAAGAGAGGTTAGTCCCTGGATTCGTCTCCAGAGGAATACCACCTTACCACAAGCACCTCAAGAGGAGGCTTCTGTCAGCTCTAGGTATGTGAGAGGGACCCTGAGTTTGCGGCATCAAGTGGAATGGACACCGCGATGCCCTGACTCGAAATAAGGCCGGATATCCCTGCAGTGACTTCAATGCAGGCTCGTCTTGCATCTCCCAGGACGAAAGGATGTCTGAATCCCCTGTGGAAAGCACAGAGAAAGACTTAGTTCCCCACCTCATCGCGACCGATAGCCTCACATCCTTTGAAAACTCCAGAGGTACGCGGAGATCAGTGACTCCAAAGGAGACGATGCCTGACTCCTCGTGAAACTTGATAGGAGTCCCAGGATTCCTGTGGCACTTGGAAAGGGACACTTGGTCTCCCGCCTCAGCTGGAGAGGCGTCCCAATTGCCCTGCCAAGCCTCGAGGAGAATCCAGAGTTGTCCCTCGCAACTAGGCAGGACTCCTGACGTCGCTGAAGAAACACGTGGGTGGAAGGGCCATCCCCCTCGTAACTCGAGAATATACCCCAGGTTCCCGCCGCAACTCGAGAAAAACCATGAGACTTCCCCCTCGCCGCGAGATGAGGCCGGATTCCCTTGCACTGCGTGCAGAGCAATTCCGTGTTGCACATCACACATGAAAGGAGCCTTGATTTCCTTGATGGCACTCCAGAGAAACCCCAAGAACACTGTTTCAAGGCTAGAGGGATCCTGAGGTCACTGTAGCAACACGAAAGAGCTCCGTGGGCCAAAAATCAACTCGAGATGAGAGGTTAGTCCCTGGCTTCGACTCCAGAGGAATACCACCTTACCACAAGCACCTCAAGAGGAGGCTTCTCTCAGCTCTAGGTATGTGAGAGGGACCCTGAGTTTGCGGCCTCAAGTGGAATGGACACCGCGATGCCCTGATGCGAAATAAGGCTGGATATCCCTGCAGTGACTTGAATGCAGGCTCGTCTTGCATCTCCCAAGATGAAAGGATGTCTGAATCCCCTGTGGAGACCACAGAGAAAGACCTAGTTCCCCACCTCATCGCGACCGGAGGCCTCACATCCTTTGAAAACTCCAGAGGTACGCGGAGATCAGTGCCTCCAAAGGAGACGATGCCTGACTCCTCGTGAAATTTGATAGGAGTTCCAGGATTCCTGTGGCACGTGGAAAGGGACCCTTGGTCTCCCGCCTCAGCTGGAGAGGCGTCCCAATTGCCTTGCCAAGCCTTGAGGAGAATCCCGAGTTGTGTCTTGCAACTAGGCAAGAGTCCTGACGTGGCTGAACAAACACGTGTGTGGAAGGGCCATCCCCGTCGTAACTCGAGAATATACCCCAGGTTCCCGCCGCAACTCGAGAAAAACCATGAGACTTCCCCCTCGCCGCGAGATGAGGCCCGATTCCCCTGCACTGCGTGCAGAGCAATTCTGTGTTGCACATCACACATGAAAGGAGCCTTGATTTCCTTCATGGCACTCCAGAGAAACCCCAAGAACACTGTTTCAAGGCTAGAGGGATCCTGAGGTCACTGTAGCAACACGAAAGAGCTCCGTGGACCAAAAATCAACGCGAGATGAGAGGTTAGTCCCTGGCTTCGACTCCAGAGGAATACCACCTTACCACAAGCACCTCAAGAGGAGGCTTCTCTCAGCTCTAGGTGTGTGAGAGGGACCCTGAGTTTGCGGCCTAAAGTGGAATGGACACCGCGATGCCCTGACTCGAAATAAGGCCGGATATCACTGCAGTGACTGGAATGCAGGCTCGTCTTGCATCTCCCAAGACGAAAGGGTGTCTGAATCCGCTGTGGAGACCACAGAGAAAGACCTAGTTCCCCACCTCATCGCGACAGGAGGCCTCAAATCCTTTGAAAACTCCAGAGGTATGCGGAGATCAGTGCCTCCAAAGGAGACGATGCCTGACTCCTCGTGAAACTTGATAGGAGACCCAGGATTCCTGTGGCACGTGGAAAGGGACCCTTGGTCTCCCGTCTCAGCTGAAGAGGCGTCCCAATTGCCCTGCAAAGCCTCGAGGAGAATCCCGAGTTGTCCCTCGCAACTAGGCAGGAGTCGTGACGTCGCTAAACACACACGTGTGTGGAAGGGCCATCCCCGTCGTAACTCGAGAATATACCCTAGGTTCCTGCCGCAACTCGAGAAAAACCTTGAGACTTCCCCCTCGCCGCAAAATGAGGCCCGATTCCCCTGCACTGCGTGCAGAGCAATTCCGTCTTGCACATCACACATGAAAGGAGCCTTGATTTCCTTGATGGCACTCCAGAGAAACCCCAAGAACACTGTTTCAAGGCTAGAGGGATCCTGAGGTCACTGTAGCAACACGAAAGAGCTCCGTGGACACAGAATCAACACGAGATGAGAGGTTAGTCCCTGGCTTCGACTCCTGAGGAATGCCCCCTTACCACAAGCACCTCAAGAGGAGGCTTCTCTCAGCTCTAGGTATGTGAGAGGGACCCTGAGTTTGCGGCCTCAAGTGGAATGGACACCGCGATGCCCTGACTCGAAATAAGGCCGGATATCCCTGCAGTGACTTCAATGCAGGCTCGTCTTGCATCTCCCAAGAAGAAAGGATGTCTGAATCCCCTGTGGAGACCACAGAGAAAGACCTAGTTTCCCACCTCATCGCGACCGGAGGCCTCACATCCTTTGAAAACTTCAGAGGTACGCGAAGATCAGTGCCTCCAAAGGAGACGATGCCTGACTCCTCGTGAAACTTGATAGGAGTCCCAGGATTCTTGTGGCACGTGGAAAGGGACCCTTGGTCTCCCGCCTCAGCTGGAGAGGCGTTCCAGTTGCCGTGCCAAGCCTCGAGGAGAATCCCGAGTTGTGTCTCGCAACTAGGCAGGCGTCCTGACGTGGCTGAACAAACACGTGGGTGGAAGGGCCATCCCCGTCGTAACTCGAGAATATACCCCAGGTTCCCGCCGCAACTCGAGAAAAACCATGAGACTTCCCCCTCGATGCGAGATGAGGCCCGATTCCCCTGTACTGCGTGCAGAGCAATTCCGTCTTGCACATCACACATGAAAGGAGCCTTGATTTCCTTGATGGCACTCCAGAGAAACCCCAAGAACACTGTTTCAAGGATAGAGGGATCCTGAGGTCACTGTAGTAACACGAAAGAACTCTGTGGACCAAAAATCAACTCGAAAAGGGAGGTTAGTCCCTGGATTCGTCTCCAGAGGAATACCACCTTACCACAAGCACCACAAGAGGAGGCTTCTCTCAGCTCTGGGTATGTGAGAGGGACCCTGAGTTTGCGGCCTCAAGTGGAATGGACACCGCGATGCCCTGACGCGAAATAAGGCCGGATATCCCTGCAGTGACTTCAATGCAGGCTCGTCTTGCATCTCCCAGGACGAAAGGATGTCTGAATCCCCTGTGGAAAGCACAGAGAAAGACTTAGTTCCCCACCTCATCGCGACCGATAGCCTCACATCCTTTGAAAACTCCAGAGGTACGCGGAGATCAGTGCCTCCAAAGGAGACGATGCCTGACTCCTCGTGAAACTTGATAGGAGTCCCAGGATTCCTGTGGCACTTGGAAAGGGACACTTGGTCTCCCGCCTCAGCTGGAGAGGCGTCCCAATTGCCCTGCCAAGCCTCGAGGAGAATCCAGAGTTGTCCCTCGCAACTAGGCAGGAGTCCTGACGTCGCTGAAGAAACACGTGGGTGGAAGGGCCATCCCCGTCGTAACTGGAGAATATACCCCAGGTTCCCGCCGCAACTCGAGAAAAACCATGAGACTTCCCCCTCGCCGCGAGATGAGGCCCGATTCCCCTGTACTGCGTGCAGAGCAATTCCGTGTTGCACATCACACATGAAAGGAGCCTTGATTTCCTTGATGGCACTCCAGAGAAACCCCAAGAACACTGTTTCAAGGCTAGAGGGATCCTGAGGTCACTGTAGCAACACGAAAGAGCTCCGTGGACCAAAAATCAACTCGAGATGAGAGGTTAGTCCCTGGCTTCGACTCCAGAGGAATACCACCTTACCACAAGCACCTCAAGAGGAGGCTTCTCTCAGCTCTAGGTATGTGAGAGGGACCCTGAGTTTGCGGCCTCAAGTGGAATGGACACCGCGATGCCCTGACTCGAAATAAGGCCGGATATCCCTGCAGTGACTGGAATGCAGCCTCGTCTTGCATCTCCCAAGACGAAAGGGTGTCTGAATCCCCAGTGGAGACCACAGAGAAAGACCTAGTTCCCCACCTCATCGCGACAGGAGGCCTCAAATCCTTTGAAAACTCCACAGGTATGCGGAGATCAGTGCCTCCAAAGGAGACGATGCCTGACTCCTCGTGAAACTTGATAGGAGACCCAGGATTTCTGTGGCACGTGGAAACGGAACCTTGGTCTCCCGTCTCAGCTGGAGAGGCGTCCCAATTGCCTTGCCAAGCCTCGAGGAGAATCCCGAGTTGTCCCTCGCAACTAGGCAGGAGTCCTGACGTCGCTGAACACACACGTGTGTGTAAGTGCCATCCCCGTCGTAACTCGAGAATATACCCCAGGTTCCCGCCGCAACTCGAGAAAAACCATGAGACTTCCCACTCGCCGCGAGATGAGGCCCGATTCCCCTGCACTGCATGCAGAGCAATTCCGTGTTGCACATCACACATGAAAGGAGCCTTGATTTCCTTGATGGCACTCCAGAGAAACCCCAAGAACACTGTTTCAAGGCTAGAGGGATCCTGAGGTCACTGTAGCAACACGAAAGAGCTCCGTGGACCAAGAATCAACACTAGATGAGAGGTTAGTCCCTGGCTTCGACTCCTGAGGAATACCACCTTACCACACGCACCTCAAGAGGAGGCTTCTCTCAGCTCTAGGTATGTGAGAGGGACCCTGAGTTTGCGGCCTCAAGTGGAATGGACACCGCGATGCCCTGACGCGAAATAAGGCTGGATATCCCTGCAGTGACTTGAATGCAGGCTCGTCTTGCATCTCCCAAGATGAAAGGATGTCTGAATCCCCTGTGGAGACCACAGAGAAAGACCTAGTTCCCCACCTCATCGCGACCGGAGGCCTCACATCCTTTGAAAACTCCAGAGGTACGCGGAGATCAGTGCCTCCAAAGGAGACGATGCCTGACTCCTCGTGAAACTTGATAGGAGTCCCAGGATTCCTGTGGCACGTGGAAAGGGACCCTTAGTCTCCCGCCTCAGCGGGAGAGGCGTCCCAATTGCCTTGCCAAGCCTCGAGGAGAATCCCGAGTTGTGTCTCGCAACTAGGCAAGAGTCCTGACGTGGCTGAACAAACACGTGTGTGGAAGGGCCATCCCCGTCGTAACTCGAGAATATACCCCAGGTTCCCGCCGCAACTCGAGAAAAACCATGAGACTTCCCCCTCGCCGCGAGATGAGGCCCGATTCCCCTGAACTGCGTGCAGAGCAATTCTGTGTTGCACATCACACATGAAAGGAGCCTTGATTTCCTTCATGGCACTCCAGAGAAACCCCAAGAACACTGTTTCAAGGCTAGAGGGATCCTGAGGTCACTGTAGCAACACGAAAGAGCTCCGTGGACCAAAAATCAACTCGAGATGAGAGGTTAGTCCCTGGCTTCGACTCCAGAGGAATACCACCTTACCACAAGCACGTCAAGAGGAGGTTTCTCTCAGCTCTAGGTATGTGAGAGGGACCCTGAGTTTGCGGCCTTAAGTGGAATGGACACCGCGATGCCCTGACTCGAAATAAGGCCGGATATCCCTGCAGTGACTGGAATGCAGGCTCGTCTTGCATCTCCCAAGACGAAAGGGTGTTTGAATCCCCTGTGGAGACCACAGAGAAAGACCTAGTTCCCCACCTCATCGCGACAGGAGGCCTCAAATCCTTTGAAAACTCCAGAGGTATGCGGAGATCAGTGCCTCCAAAGGAGACGATGCCTGACTCCTCGTGAAACTTGATAGGAGACCCAGGATTCCTGTGGCACTTGGAAAGGGACACTTGGTCTCCCGCCTCAGCTGGAGAGGCGTCCCAAGTGCCCTGCCAATCCTCGAGGAGAATCCAGAGTTGTCCCTCGCAACTAGGCAGGAGTCCTGACGTCGCTGAAGAAACACGTGGGTGGAAGGGCCATCCCCGTCGTAACTCGAGAATATACCCCAGGTTCCCGCCGCAACTCGAGAAAAACCATGAGACTTCCCCCTTGCCGCGAGATGAGGCCCGATTCCCCTGCACTGCGTGCAGAGCAATTCCGTGTTGCACATCACACATGAAAGGAGTCTTGATTTCCTTGATGGCACTCCAGAGAAACCCCAAGAACACTGTTTCAAGGCTAGAGGGATCCTGAGGTCACTGTAGCAACACGAAAGAGCTCCGTGGACCAAAAATCAACTCGAGATGAGAGGTTAGTCCCTGGCTTCGACTCCAGAGGAATACCACCTTACCACAAGCACGTCAAGAGGAGGTTTCTCTCAGCTCTAGGTATGTGAGAGGGACCCTGAGTTTGCGGCCTTAAGTGGAATGGACACCGCGATGCCCTGACTCGAAATAAGGCCGGATATCCCTGCAGTGACTGGAATGCAGGCTCGTCTTGCATCTCCCAAGACGAAAGGGTGTTTGAATCCCCTGTGGAGACCACAGAGAAAGACCTAGTTCCCCACCTCATCGCGACAGGAGGCCTCAAATCCTTTGAAAACTCCAGAGGTATGCGGAGATCAGTGCCTCCAAAGGAGACGATGCCTGACTCCTCGTGAAACTTGATAGGAGACCCAGGATTCCTGTGGCACTTGGAAAGGGACACTTGGTCTCCCGCCTCAGCTGGAGAGGCGTCCCAATTGCCCTGCCAATCCTCGAGGAGAATCCAGAGTTGTCCCTCGCAACTAGGCAGGAGTCCTGACGTCGCTGAAGAAACACGTGGGTGGAAGGGCCATCCCCGTCGTAACTCGAGAATATACCCCAGGTTCCCGCCGCAACTCGAGAAAAACCATGAGACTTCCCCCTTGCCGCGAGATGAGGCCCGATTCCCCTGCACTGCGTGCAGAGCAATTCCGTGTTGCACATCACACATGAAAGGAGTCTTGATTTCCTTGATGGCACTCCAGAGAAACCCCAAGAACACTGTTTCAAGGCTAGAGGGATCCTGAGGTCACTGTAGCAACACGAAAGAGCTCCGTGGACCAAAAATCAACTCGAGATGAGAGGTTAGTCCCTGGCTTCGACTCCAGAGGAATACCACCTTACCACAAGCACCTCAAGAGGAGGCTTCTCTCAGCTCTAGGTATGTGAGAGGGACCCTGAGTTTGTGGCCTCAAGTGGAATGGACACCGCGATGCCCTGACTCGAAATAAGGCCGGATATCCCTGCAGTGACTGGAATGCAGCCTCGTCTTGCATCTCCCAAGACGAAAGGGTGTCTGAATCCCCAGTGGAGACCACAGAGAAAGACCTAGTTCCCCACCTCATCGCGACAGGAGGCCTCAAATCCTTTGAAAACTCCACAGGTATGCGGAGATCAGTGCCTCCAAAGGAGACGATGCCTGACTCCTCGTGAAACTTGATAGGAGACCCAGGATTCCTGTGGCACGTGGAAAGGGAACCTTGGTCTCCCGTCTCAGCTGGAGAGGCGTCCCAATTGCCCTGCAAAGCCTCGAGGAGAATCCCGAGTTGTCCCTCGCAACTAGGCAGGAGTCCTGACGTCGCTGAACACACACGTGTGTGGAAGTGCCATCCCCGTCGTAACTCGAGAATATACCCCAGGTTCCCGCCGCAACTCGAGAAAAACCATGAGACTTCCCCCTCGCCGCGAGATGAGGCCCGATTCCCCTGAACTGCATGCAGAGCAATTCCGTGTTGCACATCACACATGAAAGGAGCCTTGATTTCCTTGATGGCACTCCAGAGAAACCCCAAGAACACTGTTTCAAGGCTAGAGGGATCCTGAGGTCACTGTAGCAACACGAAAGAGCTCCGTGGACCAAGAATCAACACGAGATGAGAGGTTAGTCCCTGGCTTCGACTCCAGAGGAATACCACTTTACCACACGCACCTCAAGAGGAGGCTTCTCTCAGCTCTAGGTATGTGAGAGGGACCCTGAGTTTGCGGCCTCAAGTGGAATGGACACCGCGATGCCCTGACGCTAAATAAGGCTGGATATCCCTGCAGTGACTTGAATGCAGGCTCGTCTTGTATCTCCCAAGATGAAAGGATGTCTGAATCCCCTGTCGTGACCACAGAGAAAGACCTAGTTACCCACCTCATCGCGACCGGAGGCCTCACATCCTTTGAAAACTCCAGAGGTACGCGGAGATCAGTGCCTCCAAAGGAGACGATGCCTGACTCCTCGTGAAACTTGATAGGAGTCCCAGGATTCCTGTGGCACGTGGAAAGGGACCCTTAGTCTCCCGCCTCAGCGGGAGAGGCGTCCCAATTGCCTTGCCAAGCCTCGAGGAGAATCCCGAGTTGTGTCTCTCAACTAGGCAAGAGTCCTGACGTGGCTGAACAAACACGTGTGTGGAAGGGCCATCCCCGTCGTAACTCGAGAATATACCCCAGGTTCCCGCCGCAACTCGAGAAAAACCATGAGACTTCCCCCTCGCCGCGAGATGAGGCCCGATTCCCCTGCACTGCGTGCAGAGCAATTCTGTGTTGCACATCACACATGAAAGGAGCCTTGATTTCCTTCATGGCACTCCAGAGAAACCCCAAGAACACTGTTTCAAGGCTAGAGGGATCCTGAGGTCACTGTAGCATCACGAAAGAGCTCCGTGGACCAAAAATCAACTCGAGATGAGAGGTTAGTCCCTGGCTTCGACTCCAGAGGAATACCCCCTTACCACAAGCACCTCAAGAGGAGGCTTCTCTCAGCTCTAGGTATGTGAGAGGGACCCTGAGTTTGCGGCCTCAAGTGGAATGGACACCGCGATGCCCTGACTCGAAATAAGGCCGGATATCCCTGCAGTGACTGGAATGCAGGCTCGTCTTGCATCTCCCAAGAAGAAAGGATGTCTGAATCCCCTGTGGAGACCACAGAGAAAGACCTAGTTCCCCACCTCATCGCGACCGATAGCCTCACATCCTTTGAAAACTCCAGAGGTACGCGGAGATCAGTGCCTCCAAAGGAGACGATGCCTGACTCCTCGTGAAACTTGATAGGAGTCCCAGGATTCCTGTGGCACTTGGAAAGGGACACTTGGTCTCCCGCCTCAGCTGGACAGGCGTCCCAATTGCCCTGCAAAGCCTCGAGGAGAATCCCGAGTTGTCCCTCGCAACTAGGCAGGAGTCCTGACATGGCTGAACACACACGTGTGTGGAAGGGCCATCCCCGTCGTAACTCGAGAATATACCCCAGGTTCCCGCCGCAACTCGAGAAAAACCATGAGACTTCCCCCTCGCCGCGAGATGAGGCCCGATTCCCCTGGACTGCGTGCAGAGCAATTCCGTGTTGCACATCACACATGAAAGGAGCCTTGATTTCCTTCATGGCACTCCAGAGAAACCCCAAGAACACTGTTTCAAGGATAGAGGGATCCTGAGGTCACTGTAGCAACACGAAAGAGCTTCGTGGACCAAGAATCAACACGAGATGAGAGGTTAGTCCCTGGCTTCGACTCCTGAGGGATACCACCTTACCACAAGCACCTCAAGAGGAGGCTTCTCTCAGCTCTAGGCATGTGAGAGGGACCCTGAGTTTGCGGCCTCAAGTGGAATGGACACCGCGATGCCCTGACTCGAAATAAGGCCGGATATCCCTGCAGTGACTTGAATGCAGGCTCGTCTTGCATCTCCCAAGAAGAAAGGATGTCTGAATCCCCTGTGGAGACCACAGAGAAACACCTAGTTCCACACCTCATCGCGACCGCAGGCCTCACATCCTTTGAAAACTCCAGAGGTACGCGGAGATCAGTGCCTCCAAAGGAGACGATGCCTGACTCCTCGTGAAACTTGATAGGAGTCCCAGGATTCTTGTGGCACGTGGAAAGGGACCCTTGGTCTCCCGCCTCAGCTGGAGAGGCGTTCCAATTGCCCTGCCATGCCTCGAGGAGAATCCCGAGTTGTCCCTCGCAACTAGGCAGGAGTCATGACGTGGCTGAACAAACACATGGGTGGAAGGGCCATCCCCATCGTAACTCGAGAATATACCCCAGGTTTCCGCCGCAACTCGAGAAAAACCATGAGACTTCCCCCTCGCCGCGAGATGAGGCCCGATTCCCCTGCACTGCGTGCCGAGCAATTCCGTGTTGCACATCACACATGAAAGGAGCCTTGATTTCCTTGATGGCACTCCAGAGAAACCCCAAGAACTCTGTTTCAAGGCTAGAGGGATCCTGAGGTCACTGTAGCAACACGAAAGAGCTCTGTGGACCAAGAATCAACACGAGATGAGAGGTTAGTCCCTGGCTTCGACTCCTGAGGAATACCACCTTACCACAAGCACCTCAAGAGGAGGCTTCTCTCAGCTCTAGGTATGTGAGAGGGACCCTGAGTTTGCGGCCTCAAGTGGAATGGACACCGCGATGCCCTGACTCGAAATAAGGCCGGATATCCCTGCAGTGACTTGAATGCAGGCTCGTCTTGCATCTCCCAAGAAGAAAGGATGTCTGAATCCCCTGTGGAGACCACAGAGAAAGACCTAGTTCCCTACCTCATCGCGACCGGAGGCCTCAAATCCTTTGAAAACTCCAGAGGTATGCGGAGATCAGTGCCTCCAAAGGAGACGATGCCTGACTCCTCGTGAAACTTGATAGGAGACCCAGGATTCCTGTGGCACGTGGAAAGGGACACTTGGTCTCCCGTCTCAGCTGGAGAGGCGTCCCAATTGCCCTGCAAAGCCTCGAGGAGAATCCCGAGTTGTCCCTCGCAACTAGGCAGGAGTCCTGATGTCGCTGAACACACACGTGTGAGGAAGGGCCATCCCCGTCGTAACTCGAGAATATACCCCAGGTTCCCGCCGCAACTCGAGAAAAACCATGAGACTTCCCCCTCGCCGCGAGATGAGGCCCGATTCCGCTGCACTGCGTGCAGAGCAATTCCGTGTTGCACATCACACATGAAAGGAGCCTTGATTTCCTTGATGGCACTCCAGAGAAACCCCAAGAACACTGTTTCAAGGCTAGAGGGATCCTGAGGTCACTGTAGCAACACGAAAGAGTTCCGTGGACCAAGAATCAGCACGACATGAGAGGTTAGTCCCTGGCTTCGACTCCTGAGGAATACCACCTTACCACAAGCACTTCAAGAGGAGGCTTCTCTCAGCTCTAGGTATGTGAGAGGGACCCTGAGTTTGCGGCCTCAAGTGGAATGGACACCGCGATGCCCTGACTCGAAATAAGGCCGGATATCCCTGCAGTGACTTGAATGCAGGCTCGTCTTGCTTCTCCCAAGAAGAAAGCATGTCTGAATCCCTTCTGGAGACCACAGAGAAACACCTAGTTCCCCACCTCATCGCGACCGGAGGCCTCACATCCTTTGAAAACTCCAGAGGTACGCGGAGATCAGTGCCTCCAAAGGAGACGATGCCTGACTCCTCGTGAAACTTGATAGGAGTCCCAGGATTCCTGTGGCACTTGGAAAGGGACACTTGGTCTCCCGCCTCAGCTGGAGAGGCGTCCCAATTGCCCTGCCAAGCCTCGAGGAGAATCCAGAGTTGTCCCTCGCAACTAGGCAGGAGTCCTGACGTCGCTGAAGAAACACGTGGGTGGAAGGGCCATCCCCGTCGTAACTGGAGAATATACCCCAGGTTCCCGCCGCAACTCGAGAAAAACCATGAGACTTCCCCCTCGCCGCGAGATGAGGCCCGAATCCCCTGTACTGCGTGCAGAGCAATTCCGTGTTGCACATCACACATGAAAGGAGCCTTGATTTCCTTGATGGCACTCCAGAGAAACCCCAAGAACACTGTTTCAAGGCTAGAGGGATCCTGAGGTCACTGTAGCAACACGAAAGAGCTCCGTGGACCAAAAATCAACTCGAGATGAGAGGTTAGTCCCTGGCTTCGACTCCAGAGGAATACCACCTTACCACAAGCACCTCAAGAGGAGGCTTCTCTCAGCTCTAGGTATGTGAGAGGGACCCTGAGTTTGCGGCCTCAAGTGGAATGGACACCGCGATGCCCTGACTCGAAATAAGGCCGGATATCCCTGCAGTGACTGGAATGCAGCCTCGTCTTGCATCTCCCAAGACGAAAGGGTGTCTGAATCCCCAGTGGAGACCACAGAGAAAGACCTAGTTCCCCACCTCATCGCGACAGGAGGCCTCAAATCCTTTGAAAACTCCACAGGTATGCGGAGATCAGTGCCTCCAAAGGAGACGATGCCTGACTCCTCGTGAAACTTGATAGGAGACCCAGGATTTCTGTGGCACGTGGAAACGGAACCTTGGTCTCCCGTCTCAGCTGGAGAGGCGTCCCAATTGCCTTGCCAAGCCTCGAGGAGAATCCCGAGTTGTCCCTCGCAACTAGGCAGGAGTCCTGACGTCGCTGAACACACACGTGTGTGTAAGTGCCATCCCCGTCGTAACTCGAGAATATACCCCAGGTTCCCGCCGCAACTCGAGAAAAACCATGAGACTTCCCACTCGCCGCGAGATGAGGCCCGATTCCCCTGCACTGCATGCAGAGCAATTCCGTGTTGCACATCACACATGAAAGGAGCCTTGATTTCCTTGATGGCACTCCAGAGAAACCCCAAGAACACTGTTTCAAGGCTAGAGGGATCCTGAGGTCACTGTAGCAACACGAAAGAGCTCCGTGGACCAAGAATCAACACTAGATGAGAGGTTAGTCCCTGGCTTCGACTCCTGAGGAATACCACCTTACCACACGCACCTCAAGAGGAGGCTTCTCTCAGCTCTAGGTATGTGAGAGGGACCCTGAGTTTGCGGCCTCAAGTGGAATGGACACCGCGATGCCCTGACGCGAAATAAGGCTGGATATCCCTGCAGTGACTTGAATGCAGGCTCGTCTTGCATCTCCCAAGATGAAAGGATGTCTGAATCCCCTGTGGAGACCACAGAGAAAGACCTAGTTCCCCACCTCATCGCGACCGGAGGCCTCACATCCTTTGAAAACTCCAGAGGTACGCGGAGATCAGTGCCTCCAAAGGAGACGATGCCTGACTCCTCGTGAAACTTGATAGGAGTCCCAGGATTCCTGTGGCACGTGGAAAGGGACCCTTAGTCTCCCGCCTCAGCGGGAGAGGCGTCCCAATTGCCTTGCCAAGCCTCGAGGAGAATCCCGAGTTGTGTCTCGCAACTAGGCAAGAGTCCTGACGTGGCTGAACAAACACGTGTGTGGAAGGGCCATCCCCGTCGTAACTCGAGAATATACCCCAGGTTCCCGCCGCAACTCGAGAAAAACCATGAGACTTCCCCCTCGCCGCGAGATGAGGCCCGATTCCCCTGAACTGCGTGCAGAGCAATTCTGTGTTGCACATCACACATGAAAGGAGCCTTGATTTCCTTCATGGCACTCCAGAGAAACCCCAAGAACACTGTTTCAAGGCTAGAGGGATCCTGAGGTCACTGTAGCAACACGAAAGAGCTCCGTGGACCAAAAATCAACTCGAGATGAGAGGTTAGTCCCTGGCTTCGACTCCAGAGGAATACCACCTTACCACAAGCACGTCAAGAGGAGGTTTCTCTCAGCTCTAGGTATGTGAGAGGGACCCTGAGTTTGCGGCCTTAAGTGGAATGGACACCGCGATGCCCTGACTCGAAATAAGGCCGGATATCCCTGCAGTGACTGGAATGCAGGCTCGTCTTGCATCTCCCAAGACGAAAGGGTGTTTGAATCCCCTGTGGAGACCACAGAGAAAGACCTAGTTCCCCACCTCATCGCGACAGGAGGCCTCAAATCCTTTGAAAACTCCAGAGGTATGCGGAGATCAGTGCCTCCAAAGGAGACGATGCCTGACTCCTCGTGAAACTTGATAGGAGACCCAGGATTCCTGTGGCACTTGGAAAGGGACACTTGGTCTCCCGCCTCAGCTGGAGAGGCGTCCCAATTGCCCTGCCAATCCTCGAGGAGAATCCAGAGTTGTCCCTCGCAACTAGGCAGGAGTCCTGACGTCGCTGAAGAAACACGTGGGTGGAAGGGCCATCCCCGTCGTAACTCGAGAATATACCCCAGGTTCCCGCCGCAACTCGAGAAAAACCATGAGACTTCCCCCTTGCCGCGAGATGAGGCCCGATTCCCCTGCACTGCGTGCAGAGCAATTCCGTGTTGCACATCACACATGAAAGGAGTCTTGATTTCCTTGATGGCACTCCAGAGAAACCCCAAGAACACTGTTTCAAGGCTAGAGGGATCCTGAGGTCACTGTAGCAACACGAAAGAGCTCCGTGGACCAAAAATCAACTCGAGATGAGAGGTTAGTCCCTGGCTTCGACTCCAGAGGAATACCACCTTACCACAAGCACGTCAAGAGGAGGTTTCTCTCAGCTCTAGGTATGTGAGAGGGACCCTGAGTTTGCGGCCTTAAGTGGAATGGACACCGCGATGCCCTGACTCGAAATAAGGCCGGATATCCCTGCAGTGACTGGAATGCAGGCTCGTCTTGCATCTCCCAAGACGAAAGGGTGTTTGAATCCCCTGTGGAGACCACAGAGAAAGACCTAGTTCCCCACCTCATCGCGACAGGAGGCCTCAAATCCTTTGAAAACTCCAGAGGTATGCGGAGATCAGTGCCTCCAAAGGAGACGATGCCTGACTCCTCGTGAAACTTGATAGGAGACCCAGGATTCCTGTGGCACTTGGAAAGGGACACTTGGTCTCCCGCCTCAGCTGGAGAGGCGTCCCAATTGCCCTGCCAATCCTCGAGGAGAATCCAGAGTTGTCCCTCGCAACTAGGCAGGAGTCCTGACGTCGCTGAAGAAACACGTGGGTGGAAGGGCCATCCCCGTCGTAACTCGAGAATATACCCCAGGTTCCCGCCGCAACTCGAGAAAAACCATGAGACTTCCCCCTTGCCGCGAGATGAGGCCCGATTCCCCTGCACTGCGTGCAGAGCAATTCCGTGTTGCACATCACACATGAAAGGAGTCTTGATTTCCTTGATGGCACTCCAGAGAAACCCCAAGAACACTGTTTCAAGGCTAGAGGGATCCTGAGGTCACTGTAGCAACACGAAAGAGCTCCGTGGACCAAAAATCAACTCGAGATGAGAGGTTAGTCCCTGGCTTCGACTCCAGAGGAATACCACCTTACCACAAGCACCTCAAGAGGAGGCTTCTCTCAGCTCTAGGTATGTGAGAGGGACCCTGAGTTTGTGGCCTCAAGTGGAATGGACACCGCGATGCCCTGACTCGAAATAAGGCCGGATATCCCTGCAGTGACTGGAATGCAGCCTCGTCTTGCATCTCCCAAGACGAAAGGGTGTCTGAATCCCCAGTGGAGACCACAGAGAAAGACCTAGTTCCCCACCTCATCGCGACAGGAGGCCTCAAATCCTTTGAAAACTCCACAGGTATGCGGAGATCAGTGCCTCCAAAGGAGACGATGCCTGACTCCTCGTGAAACTTGATAGGAGACCCAGGATTCCTGTGGCACGTGGAAAGGGAACCTTGGTCTCCCGTCTCAGCTGGAGAGGCGTCCCAATTGCCCTGCAAAGCCTCGAGGAGAATCCCGAGTTGTCCCTCGCAACTAGGCAGGAGTCCTGACGTCGCTGAACACACACGTGTGTGGAAGTGCCATCCCCGTCGTAACTCGAGAATATACCCCAGGTTCCCGCCGCAACTCGAGAAAAACCATGAGACTTCCCCCTCGCCGCGAGATGAGGCCCGATTCCCCTGAACTGCATGCAGAGCAATTCCGTGTTGCACATCACACATGAAAGGAGCCTTGATTTCCTTGATGGCACTCCAGAGAAACCCCAAGAACACTGTTTCAAGGCTAGAGGGATCCTGAGGTCACTGTAGCAACACGAAAGAGCTCCGTGGACCAAGAATCAACACGAGATGAGAGGTTAGTCCCTGGCTTCGACTCCAGAGGAATACCACTTTACCACACGCACCTCAAGAGGAGGCTTCTCTCAGCTCTAGGTATGTGAGAGGGACCCTGAGTTTGCGGCCTCAAGTGGAATGGACACCGCGATGCCCTGACGCTAAATAAGGCTGGATATCCCTGCAGTGACTTGAATGCAGGCTCGTCTTGTATCTCCCAAGATGAAAGGATGTCTGAATCCCCTGTCGTGACCACAGAGAAAGACCTAGTTACCCACCTCATCGCGACCGGAGGCCTCACATCCTTTGAAAACTCCAGAGGTACGCGGAGATCAGTGCCTCCAAAGGAGACGATGCCTGACTCCTCGTGAAACTTGATAGGAGTCCCAGGATTCCTGTGGCACGTGGAAAGGGACCCTTAGTCTCCCGCCTCAGCGGGAGAGGCGTCCCAATTGCCTTGCCAAGCCTCGAGGAGAATCCCGAGTTGTGTCTCTCAACTAGGCAAGAGTCCTGACGTGGCTGAACAAACACGTGTGTGGAAGGGCCATCCCCGTCGTAACTCGAGAATATACCCCAGGTTCCCGCCGCAACTCGAGAAAAACCATGAGACTTCCCCCTCGCCGCGAGATGAGGCCCGATTCCCCTGCACTGCGTGCAGAGCAATTCTGTGTTGCACATCACACATGAAAGGAGCCTTGATTTCCTTCATGGCACTCCAGAGAAACCCCAAGAACACTGTTTCAAGGCTAGAGGGATCCTGAGGTCACTGTAGCATCACGAAAGAGCTCCGTGGACCAAAAATCAACTCGAGATGAGAGGTTAGTCCCTGGCTTCGACTCCAGAGGAATACCCCCTTACCACAAGCACCTCAAGAGGAGGCTTCTCTCAGCTCTAGGTATGTGAGAGGGACCCTGAGTTTGCGGCCTCAAGTGGAATGGACACCGCGATGCCCTGACTCGAAATAAGGCCGGATATCCCTGCAGTGACTGGAATGCAGGCTCGTCTTGCATCTCCCAAGAAGAAAGGATGTCTGAATCCCCTGTGGAGACCACAGAGAAAGACCTAGTTCCCCACCTCATCGCGACCGATAGCCTCACATCCTTTGAAAACTCCAGAGGTACGCGGAGATCAGGGCCTCCAAAGGAGACGATGCCTGACTCCTCGTGAAACTTGATAGGAGTCCCAGGATTCCTGTGGCACTTGGAAAGGGACACTTGGTCTCCCGCCTCAGCTGGACAGGCGTCCCAATTGCCCTGCAAAGCCTCGAGGAGAATCCCGAGTTGTCCCTCGCAACTAGGCAGGAGTCCTGACATGGCTGAACACACACGTGTGTGGAAGGGCCATCCCCGTCGTAACTCGAGAATATACCCCAGGTTCCCGCCGCAACTCGAGAAAAACCATGAGACTTCCCCCTCGCCGCGAGATGAGGCCCGATTCCCCTGGACTGCGTGCAGAGCAATTCCGTGTTGCACATCACACATGAAAGGAGCCTTGATTTCCTTCATGGCACTCCAGAGAAACCCCAAGAACACTGTTTCAAGGATAGAGGGATCCTGAGGTCACTGTAGCAACACGAAAGAGCTTCGTGGACCAAGAATCAACACGAGATGAGAGGTTAGTCCCTGGCTTCGACTCCTGAGGGATACCACCTTACCACAAGCACCTCAAGAGGAGGCTTCTCTCAGCTCTAGGCATGTGAGAGGGACCCTGAGTTTGCGGCCTCAAGTGGAATGGACACCGCGATGCCCTGACTCGAAATAAGGCCGGATATCCCTGCAGTGACTTGAATGCAGGCTCGTCTTGCATCTCCCAAGAAGAAAGGATGTCTGAATCCCCTGTGGAGACCACAGAGAAACACCTAGTTCCACACCTCATCGCGACCGCAGGCCTCACATCCTTTGAAAACTCCAGAGGTACGCGGAGATCAGTGCCTCCAAAGGAGACGATGCCTGACTCCTCGTGAAACTTGATAGGAGTCCCAGGATTCTTGTGGCACGTGGAAAGGGACCCTTGGTCTCCCGCCTCAGCTGGAGAGGCGTTCCAATTGCCCTGCCATGCCTCGAGGAGAATCCCGAGTTGTCCCTCGCAACTAGGCAGGAGTCATGACGTGGCTGAACAAACACATGGGTGGAAGGGCCATCCCCATCGTAACTCGAGAATATACCCCAGGTTTCCGCCGCAACTCGAGAAAAACCATGAGACTTCCCCCTCGCCGCGAGATGAGGCCCGATTCCCCTGCACTGCGTGCAGAGCAATTCCGTGTTGCACATCACACATGAAAGGAGCCTTGATTTCCTTGATGGCACTCCAGAGAAACCCCAAGAACTCTGTTTCAAGGCTAGAGGGATCCTGAGGTCACTGTAGCAACACGAAAGAGCTCTGTGGACCAAGAATCAACACGAGATGAGAGGTTAGTCCCTGGCTTCGACTCCTGAGGAATACCACCTTACCACAAGCACCTCAAGAGGAGGCTTCTCTCAGCTCTAGGTATGTGAGAGGGACCCTGAGTTTGCGGCCTCAAGTGGAATGGACACCGCGATGCCCTGACTCGAAATAAGGCCGGATATCCCTGCAGTGACTTGAATGCAGGCTCGTCTTGCATCTCCCAAGAAGAAAGGATGTCTGAATCCCCTGTGGAGACCACAGAGAAAGACCTAGTTCCCTACCTCATCGCGACCGGAGGCCTCAAATCCTTTGAAAACTCCAGAGGTATGCGGAGATCAGTGCCTCCAAAGGAGACGATGCCTGACTCCTCGTGAAACTTGATAGGAGACCCAGGATTCCTGTGGCACGTGGAAAGGGACACTTGGTCTCCCGTCTCAGCTGGAGAGGCGTCCCAATTGCCCTGCAAAGCCTCGAGGAGAATCCCGAGTTGTCCCTCGCAACTAGGCAGGAGTCCTGACGTCGCTGAACACACACGTGTGAGGAAGGGCCATCCCCGTCGTAACTCGAGAATATACCCCAGGTTCCCGCCGCAACTCGAGAAAAACCATGAGACTTCCCCCTCGCCGCGAGATGAGGCCCGATTCCGCTGCACTGCGTGCAGAGCAATTCCGTGTTGCACATCACACATGAAAGGAGCCTTGATTTCCTTGATGGCACTCCAGAGAAACCCCAAGAACACTGTTTCAAGGCTAGAGGGATCCTGAGGTCACTGTAGCAACACGAAAGAGTTCCGTGGACCAAGAATCAGCACGACATGAGAGGTTAGTCCCTGGCTTCGACTCCTGAGGAATACCACCTTACCACAAGCACTTCAAGAGGAGGCTTCTCTCAGCTCTAGGTATGTGAGAGGGACCCTGAGTTTGCGGCCTCAAGTGGAATGGACACCGCGATGCCCTGACTCGAAATAAGGCCGGATATCCCTGCAGTGACTTGAATGCAGGCTCGTCTTGCTTCTCCCAAGAAGAAAGCATGTCTGAATCCCTTCTGGAGACCACAGAGAAACACCTAGTTCCCCACCTCATCGCGACCGGAGGCCTCACATCCTTTGAAAACTCCAGAGGTACGCGGAGATCAGTGCCTCCAAAGGAGACGATGCCTGACTCCTCGTGAAACTTGATAGGAGTCCCAGGATTCCTGTGGCACTTGGAAAGGGACACTTGGTCTCCCGCCTCAGCTGGAGAGGCGTCCCAATTGCCCTGCCAAGCCTCGAGGAGAATCCAGAGTTGTCCCTCGCAACTAGGCAGGAGTCCTGACGTCGCTGAAGAAACACGTGGGTGGAAGGGCCATCCCCGTCGTAACTGGAGAATATACCCCAGGTTCCCGCCGCAACTCGAGAAAAACCATGAGACTTCCCCCTCGCCGCGAGATGAGGCCCGAATCCCCTGTACTGCGTGCAGAGCAATTCCGTGTTGCACATCACACATGAAAGGAGCCTTGATTTCCTTGATGGCACTCCAGAGAAACCCCAAGAACACTGTTTCAAGGCTAGAGGGATCCTGAGGTCACTGTAGCAACACGAAAGAGCTCCGTGGACCAAAAATCAACTCGAGATGAGAGGTTAGTCCCTGGCTTCGACTCCAGAGGAATACCACCTTACCACAAGCACCTCAAGAGGAGGCTTCTCTCAGCTCTAGGTATGTGAGAGGGACCCTGAGTTTGCGGCCTCAAGTGGAATGGACACCGCGATGCCCTGACTCGAAATAAGGCCGGATATCCCTGCAGTGACTGGAATGCAGCCTCGTCTTGCATCTCCCAAGACGAAAGGGTGTCTGAATCCCCAGTGGAGACCACAGAGAAAGACCTAGTTCCCCACCTCATCGCGACAGGAGGCCTCAAATCCTTTGAAAACTCCACAGGTATGCGGAGATCAGTGCCTCCAAAGGAGACGATGCCTGACTCCTCGTGAAACTTGATAGGAGACCCAGGATTTCTGTGGCACGTGGAAACGGAACCTTGGTCTCCCGTCTCAGCTGGAGAGGCGTCCCAATTGCCTTGCCAAGCCTCGAGGAGAATCCCGAGTTGTCCCTCGCAACTAGGCAGGAGTCCTGAAGTCGCTGAACACACACGTGTGTGTAAGTGCCATCCCCGTCGTAACTCGAGAATATACCCCAGGTTCCCGCCGCAACTCGAGAAAAACCATGAGACTTCCCACTCGCCGCGAGATGAGGCCCGATTCCCCTGCACTGCATGCAGAGCAATTCCGTGTTGCACATCACACATGAAAGGAGCCTTGATTTCCTTGATGGCACTCCAGAGAAACCCCAAGAACACTGTTTCAAGGCTAGAGGGATCCTGAGGTCACTGTAGCAACACGAAAGAGCTCCGTGGACCAAGAATCAACACTAGATGAGAGGTTAGTCCCTGGCTTCGACTCCTGAGGAATACCACCTTACCACACGCACCTCAAGAGGAGGCTTCTCTCAGCTCTAGGTATGTGAGAGGGACCCTGAGTTTGCGGCCTCAAGTGGAATGGACACCGCGATGCCCTGACGCGAAATAAGGCTGGATATCCCTGCAGTGACTTGAATGCAGGCTCGTCTTGCATCTCCCAAGATGAAAGGATGTCTGAATCCCCTGTGGAGACCACAGAGAAAGACCTAGTTCCCCACCTCATCGCGACCGGAGGCCTCACATCCTTTGAAAACTCCAGAGGTACGCGGAGATCAGTGCCTCCAAAGGAGACGATGCCTGACTCCTCGTGAAACTTGATAGGAGTCCCAGGATTCCTGTGGCACGTGGAAAGGGACCCTTAGTCTCCCGCCTCAGCGGGAGAGGCGTCCCAATTGCCTTGCCAAGCCTCGAGGAGAATCCCGAGTTGTGTCTCGCAACTAGGCAAGAGTCCTGACGTGGCTGAACAAACACGTGTGTGGAAGGGCCATCCCCGTCGTAACTCGAGAATATACCCCAGGTTCCCGCCGCAACTCGAGAAAAACCATGAGACTTCCCCCTCG
Organism: Cervus elaphus; assembly: GCF_910594005.1. NCBI lineage: Eukaryota > Metazoa > Chordata > Mammalia > Artiodactyla > Cervidae > Cervus > Cervus elaphus. The sequence continues at coordinate 4,713,801 of NC_057834.1, read as the reverse complement.
CCGCGAGATGAGGCCCGATTCCCCTGAACTGCGTGCAGAGCAATTCTGTGTTGCACATCACACATGAAAGGAGCCTTGATTTCCTTCATGGCACTCCAGAGAAACCCCAAGAACACTGTTTCAAGGCTAGAGGGATCCTGAGGTCACTGTAGCAACACGAAAGAGCTCCGTGGGCCAAAAATCAACTCGAGATGAGAGGTTAGTCCCTGGCTTCGACTCCAGAGGAATACCACCTTACCACAAGCACGTCAAGAGGAGGTTTCTCTCAGCTCTAGGTATGTGAGAGGGACCCTGAGTTTGCGGCCTTAAGTGGAATGGACACCGCGATGCCCTGACTCGAAATAAGGCCGGATATCCCTGCAGTGACTGGAATGCAGGCTCGTCTTGCATCTCCCAAGACGAAAGGGTGTTTGAATCCCCTGTGGAGACCACAGAGAAAGACCTAGTTCCCCACCTCATCGCGACAGGAGGCCTCAAATCCTTTGAAAACTCCAGAGGTATGCGGAGATCAGTGCCTCCAAAGGAGACGATGCCTGACTCCTCGTGAAACTTGATAGGAGACCCAGGATTCCTGTGGCACTTGGAAAGGGACCCTTGGTCTCCCGCCTCAGCTGGAGAGGCGTCCCAATTGCCCTGCCAATCCTCGAGGAGAATCCAGAGTTGTCCCTCGCAACTAGGCAGGAGTCCTGACGTCGCTGAAGAAACACGTGGGTGGAAGGGCCATCCCCGTCGTAACTCGAGAATATACCCCAGGTTCCCGCCGCAACTCGAGAAAAACCATGAGACTTCCCCCTTGCCGCGAGATGAGGCCCGATTCCCCTGCACTGCGTGCAGAGCAATTCCGTGTTGCACATCACACATGAAAGGAGTCTTGATTTCCTTGATGGCACTCCAGAGAAACCCCAAGAACACTGTTTCAAGGCTAGAGGGATCCTGAGGTCACTGTAGCAACACGAAAGAGCTCCGTGGACCAAAAATCAACTCGAGATGAGAGGTTAGTCCCTGGCTTCGACTCCAGAGGAATACCACCTTACCACAAGCACGTCAAGAGGAGGTTTCTCTCAGCTCTAGGTATGTGAGAGGGACCCTGAGTTTGCGGCCTTAAGTGGAATGGACACCGCGATGCCCTGACTCGAAATAAGGCCGGATATCCCTGCAGTGACTGGAATGCAGGCTCGTCTTGCATCTCCCAAGACGAAAGGGTGTTTGAATCCCCTGTGGAGACCACAGAGAAAGACCTAGTTCCCCACCTCATCGCGACAGGAGGCCTCAAATCCTTTGAAAACTCCAGAGGTATGCGGAGATCAGTGCCTCCAAAGGAGACGATGCCTGACTCCTCGTGAAACTTGATAGGAGACCCAGGATTCCTGTGGCACTTGGAAAGGGACACTTGGTCTCCCGCCTCAGCTGGAGAGGCGTCCCAATTGCCCTGCCAATCCTCGAGGAGAATCCAGAGTTGTCCCTCGCAACTAGGCAGGAGTCCTGACGTCGCTGAAGAAACACGTGGGTGGAAGGGCCATCCCCGTCGTAACTCGAGAATATACCCCAGGTTCCCGCCGCAACTCGAGAAAAACCATGAGACTTCCCCCTTGCCGCGAGATGAGGCCCGATTCCCCTGCACTGCGTGCAGAGCAATTCCGTGTTGCACATCACACATGAAAGGAGTCTTGATTTCCTTGATGGCACTCCAGAGAAACCCCAAGAACACTGTTTCAAGGCTAGAGGGATCCTGAGGTCACTGTAGCAACACGAAAGAGCTCCGTGGACCAAAAATCAACTCGAGATGAGAGGTTAGTCCCTGGCTTCGACTCCAGAGGAATACCACCTTACCACAAGCACCTCAAGAGGAGGCTTCTCTCAGCTCTAGGTATGTGAGAGGGACCCTGAGTTTGTGGCCTCAAGTGGAATGGACACCGCGATGCCCTGACTCGAAATAAGGCCGGATATCCCTGCAGTGACTGGAATGCAGCCTCGTCTTGCATCTCCCAAGACGAAAGGGTGTCTGAATCCCCAGTGGAGACCACAGAGAAAGACCTAGTTCCCCACCTCATCGCGACAGGAGGCCTCAAATCCTTTGAAAACTCCACAGGTATGCGGAGATCAGTGCCTCCAAAGGAGACGATGCCTGACTCCTCGTGAAACTTGATAGGAGACCCAGGATTCCTGTGGCACGTGGAAAGGGAACCTTGGTCTCCCGTCTCAGCTGGAGAGGCGTCCCAATTGCCCTGCAAAGCCTCGAGGAGAATCCCGAGTTGTCCCTCGCAACTAGGCAGGAGTCCTGACGTCGCTGAACACACACGTGTGTGGAAGTGCCATCCCCGTCGTAACTCGAGAATATACCCCAGGTTCCCGCCGCAACTCGAGAAAAACCATGAGACTTCCCCCTCGCCGCGAGATGAGGCCCGATTCCCCTGAACTGCATGCAGAGCAATTCCGTGTTGCACATCACACATGAAAGGAGCCTTGATTTCCTTGATGGCACTCCAGAGAAACCCCAAGAACACTGTTTCAAGGCTAGAGGGATCCTGAGGTCACTGTAGCAACACGAAAGAGCTCCGTGGACCAAGAATCAACACGAGATGAGAGGTTAGTCCCTGGCTTCGACTCCAGAGGAATACCACTTTACCACACGCACCTCAAGAGGAGGCTTCTCTCAGCTCTAGGTATGTGAGAGGGACCCTGAGTTTGCGGCCTCAAGTGGAATGGACACCGCGATGCCCTGACGCTAAATAAGGCTGGATATCCCTGCAGTGACTTGAATGCAGGCTCGTCTTGTATCTCCCAAGATGAAAGGATGTCTGAATCCCCTGTCGTGACCACAGAGAAAGACCTAGTTACCCACCTCATCGCGACCGGAGGCCTCACATCCTTTGAAAACTCCAGAGGTACGCGGAGATCAGTGCCTCCAAAGGAGACGATGCCTGACTCCTCGTGAAACTTGATAGGAGTCCCAGGATTCCTGTGGCACGTGGAAAGGGACCCTTAGTCTCCCGCCTCAGCGGGAGAGGCGTCCCAATTGCCTTGCCAAGCCTCGAGGAGAATCCCGAGTTGTGTCTCTCAACTAGGCAAGAGTCCTGACGTGGCTGAACAAACACGTGTGTGGAAGGGCCATCCCCGTCGTAACTCGAGAATATACCCCAGGTTCCCGCCGCAACTCGAGAAAAACCATGAGACTTCCCCCTCGCCGCGAGATGAGGCCCGATTCCCCTGCACTGCGTGCAGAGCAATTCTGTGTTGCACATCACACATGAAAGGAGCCTTGATTTCCTTCATGGCACTCCAGAGAAACCCCAAGAACACTGTTTCAAGGCTAGAGGGATCCTGAGGTCACTGTAGCATCACGAAAGAGCTCCGTGGACCAAAAATCAACTCGAGATGAGAGGTTAGTCCCTGGCTTCGACTCCAGAGGAATACCCCCTTACCACAAGCACCTCAAGAGGAGGCTTCTCTCAGCTCTAGGTATGTGAGAGGGACCCTGAGTTTGCGGCCTCAAGTGGAATGGACACCGCGATGCCCTGACTCGAAATAAGGCCGGATATCCCTGCAGTGACTGGAATGCAGGCTCGTCTTGCATCTCCCAAGAAGAAAGGATGTCTGAATCCCCTGTGGAGACCACAGAGAAAGACCTAGTTCCCCACCTCATCGCGACCGATAGCCTCACATCCTTTGAAAACTCCAGAGGTACGCGGAGATCAGTGCCTCCAAAGGAGACGATGCCTGACTCCTCGTGAAACTTGATAGGAGTCCCAGGATTCCTGTGGCACTTGGAAAGGGACACTTGGTCTCCCGCCTCAGCTGGAGAGGCGTCCCAATTGCCCTGCAAAGCCTCGAGGAGAATCCCGAGTTGTCCCTCGCAACTAGGCAGGAGTCCTGACATGGCTGAACACACACGTGTGTGGAAGGGCCATCCCCGTCGTAACTCGAGAATATACCCCAGGTTCCCGCCGCAACTCGAGAAAAACCATGAGACTTCCCCCTCGCCGCGAGATGAGGCCCGATTCCCCTGGACTGCGTGCAGAGCAATTCCGTGTTGCACATCACACATGAAAGGAGCCTTGATTTCCTTCATGGCACTCCAGAGAAACCCCAAGAACACTGTTTCAAGGATAGAGGGATCCTGAGGTCACTGTAGCAACACGAAAGAGCTTCGTGGACCAAGAATCAACACGAGATGAGAGGTTAGTCCCTGGCTTCGACTCCTGAGGGATACCACCTTACCACAAGCACCTCAAGAGGAGGCTTCTCTCAGCTCTAGGCATGTGAGAGGGACCCTGAGTTTGCGGCCTCAAGTGGAATGGACACCGCGATGCCCTGACTCGAAATAAGGCCGGATATCCCTGCAGTGACTTGAATGCAGGCTCGTCTTGCATCTCCCAAGAAGAAAGGATGTCTGAATCCCCTGTGGAGACCACAGAGAAACACCTAGTTCCACACCTCATCGCGACCGCAGGCCTCACATCCTTTGAAAACTCCAGAGGTACGCGGAGATCAGTGCCTCCAAAGGAGACGATGCCTGACTCCTCGTGAAACTTGATAGGAGTCCCAGGATTCTTGTGGCACGTGGAAAGGGACCCTTGGTCTCCCGCCTCAGCTGGAGAGGCGTTCCAATTGCCCTGCCATGCCTCGAGGAGAATCCCGAGTTGTCCCTCGCAACTAGGCAGGAGTCATGACGTGGCTGAACAAACACATGGGTGGAAGGGCCATCCCCATCGTAACTCGAGAATATACCCCAGGTTTCCGCCGCAACTCGAGAAAAAACCATGAGACTTCCCCCTCGCCGCGAGATGAGGCCCGATTCCCCTGCACTGCGTGCAGAGCAATTCCGTGTTGCACATCACACATGAAAGGAGCCTTGATTTCCTTGATGGCACTCCAGAGAAACCCCAAGAACTCTGTTTCAAGGCTAGAGGGATCCTGAGGTCACTGTAGCAACACGAAAGAGCTCCGTGGACCAAGAATCAACACGAGATGAGAGGTTAGTCCCTGGCTTCGACTCCTGAGGAATACCACCTTACCACAAGCACCTCAAGAGGAGGCTTCTCTCAGCTCTAGGTATGTGAGAGGGACCCTGAGTTTGCGGCCTCAAGTGGAATGGACACCGCGATGCCCTGACTCGAAATAAGGCCGGATATCCCTGCAGTGACTTGAATGCAGGCTCGTCTTGCATCTCCCAAGAAGAAAGGATGTCTGAATCCCCTGTGGAGACCACAGAGAAAGACCTAGTTCCCTACCTCATCGCGACCGGAGGCCTCAAATCCTTTGAAAACTCCAGAGGTATGCGGAGATCAGTGCCTCCAAAGGAGACGATGCCTGACTCCTCGTGAAACTTGATAGGAGACCCAGGATTCCTGTGGCACGTGGAAAGGGACACTTGGTCTCCCGTCTCAGCTGGAGAGGCGTCCCAATTGCCCTGCAAAGCCTCGAGGAGAATCCCGAGTTGTCCCTCGCAACTAGGCAGGAGTCCTGACGTCGCTGAACACACACGTGTGAGGAAGGGCCATCCCCGTCGTAACTCGAGAATATACCCCAGGTTCCCGCCGCAACTCGAGAAAAACCATGAGACTTCCCCCTCGCCGCGAGATGAGGCCCGATTCCGCTGCACTGCGTGCAGAGCAATTCCGTGTTGCACATCACACATGAAAGGAGCCTTGATTTCCTTGATGGCACTCCAGAGAAACCCCAAGAACACTGTTTCAAGGCTAGAGGGATCCTGAGGTCAATGTAGCAACACGAAAGAGTTCCGTGGACCAAGAATCAGCACGACATGAGAGGTTAGTCCCTGGCTTCGACTCCTGAGGAATACCACCTTACCACAAGCACTTCAAGAGGAGGCTTCTCTCAGCTCTAGGTATGTGAGAGGGACCCTGAGTTTGCGGCCTCAAGTGGAATGGACACCGCGATGCCCTGACTCGAAATAAGGCCGGATATCCCTGCAGTGACTTGAATGCAGGCTCGTCTTGCTTCTCCCAAGAAGAAAGCATGTCTGAATCCCTTCTGGAGACCACAGAGAAACACCTAGTTCCCCACCTCATCGCGACCGGAGGCCTCACATCCTTTGAAAACTCCAGAGGTACGCGGAGATCAGTGCCTCCAAAGGAGACGATGCCTGACTCCTCGTGAAATTTGATAGGAGTCCCAGGATTCCTGTGGCACTTGGAAAGGGACACTTGGTCTCCCGCCTCAGCTGGAGAGGCGTCCCAATTGCCCTGCCAAGCCTCGAGGAGAATCCAGAGTTTTCCCTCGCAACTAGGCAGGAGTCCTGACGTCGCTGAAGAAACACGTGGGTGGAAGGGCCATCCCCGTCGTAACTCGAGAATATACCCCAGGTTCCCGCCGCAACTCGAGAAAAACCATGAGACTTCCCCCTCGCCGCGAGATGAGGCCCGATTCCCCTGCACTGCGTGCAGAGCAATTCTGTGTTGCACATCACACATGAAAGGAGCCTTGATTTCCTTGATGGCACTCCAGAGAAACCCCAAGAACACTGTTTCAAGGCTAGAGGGATCCTGAGGTCACTGTAGCAACAGGAAAGAGCTCCGTGGACCAAGAATCAACACGAGATGAGAGGTTAGTCCCTGGCTTCGACTCCAGAGGAATACCACCTTACCACAAGCACCTCAAGCGGAGGCTTCTCTCAGCTCTAGGTATGTGAGAGGGACCCTGAGTTTGCGGCCTCAAGTGGAATGGACACCGCGATGCCCTGACTCGAAATAAGGCTGGATATCCCTGCAGTGACTGGAATGCAGGCTCGTCTTGCATCTCCCAAGACGAAAGGGTGTCTGAATCCCCTGTGGAGACCACAGAGAAAGACCTAGTTCCCCACCTCATCGCGACAGGAGGCCTCAAATCCTTTGAAAACCTCAGAGGTATGCGGAGATCAGTGCCTCCAAAGGAGACGATGCCTGACTCCTCGTGAAACTTGATAGGAGACCCAGGATTCCTGTGGCACGTGGAAAGGGACACTTGGTCTCCCGTCTCAGCTGGAGAGGCGTCCCAATTGCCCTGCCAAGCCTCGAGGAGAATCCCGAGTTGTCCCTCGCAACTAGGCAGGAGTCCTGACATGGCTGAACACACACGTGTGTGGAAGGGCCATCCCCATTGTAACTCGAGAATATACCCCAAGTTCCCGCCGCAACTCGAGAAAAACCATGAGACTTCCCCTTCGCCGCAAAATGAGGCCCGATTCCCCTGCACTGCGTGCAGAGCAATTCCGTCTTGCACATCACACATGAAAGGAGCCTTGATTTCCTTGATGGCACTCCAGAGAAACCCCAAGAACCCTGTTTCAAGGCTAGAGGGATCCTGAGGTCACTGTAGCAACACGAAAGAGCTCCGTGGACCAAGAATCAACACGAGATGAGAGGTTAGTCCCTGGCTTCGACTCCTGAGGAATACCACCTTACCACAAGCACCTCAAGAGGAGGCTTCTCTCAGCTCTAGGTATGTGAGAGGGACCCTGAGTTTGCGGCCTCAAGTGGAATGGACACCGCGATGCCCTGACTCGAAATAAGGCCGGATATCCCTGCAGTGACTTGAATGCAGGTTCGTCTTGCATCTCCCAAGAATAAAGGATGTCTGAATCCCCTGTGGAGACCACAGAGAAACACCTAGTTCCCCACCTCATCGCGACCGGAGGCCTCACATCCTTTGAAAACTCCAGAGGTACGCGGAGATCAGTGCCTTCAAAGGAGACAATGCCTGACTCCTCATGAAACTTGATAGGAGTCCCAGGATTCTTGTGGCACGAGGAAAGGGACCCTTGGTCTCCCGCCTCAGCTGGAGAGGCGTTCCAATTGCCCTGCCAAGCCTCGAGGAGAATCCCGAGTTGTCCCTCGCAACTAGGCAGGAGTCCTGACGTGGCTGAACGAACACGTGGGTGGAAGGGCCATCCCCGTCGTAACTCGAGAATATACCCCAGGTTCCCGCCGCAACTCGAGAAAAACCATGAGACTTCCCCCTCGATGCGAGATGAGGCCCGATTCCCCTGTACTGCGTGCAGAGCAATTCCGTCTTGCACATCACACATGAAAGGAGCCTTGATTTCCTTGATGGCACTCCAGAGAAACCCCAAGAACACTGTTTCAAGGATAGAGGGATCCTGAGGTCACTGTAGCAACACGAAAGAACTCTGTGGACCAAAAATCAACTCGAAAAGAGAGGTTAGTCCCTGGATTCGTCTCCAGAGGAATACCACCTTACCACAAGCACCTCAAGAGGAGGCTTCTCTCAGCTCTAGGTATGTGAGAGGGACCCTGAGTTTGCGGCCTCAAGTGGAATGGACACCGCGATGCCCTGACTCGAAATAAGGCCGGATATCCCTGCAGTGACTTCAATGCAGTCTCGTCTTGCATCTCCCAAGACGAAAGGATGTCTGAATCCCCTGTGGAAAGCACAGAGAAAGACTTAGTTTCCCACCTCATCGCGACCGATAGCCTCACATCCTTTGAAAACTCCAGAGGTACGCGGAGATCAGTGCCTCCAAAGGAGCCGATGCCTGACTTCTCGTGAAACTTGATAGGAGTCCCAGGATTCCTGTGGCACTTGGAAAGGGACACTTGGTCTCCCGCCTCAGCTGAAGAGGCGTCCCAATTGCCCTGCCAAGCCTCGAGGAGAATCCCGAGTTGTCCCTCGCAACTAGGCAGGAGTCCTGACATGGCTGAACACACACGTGGGTGGAAGGGCCATCCCCGTCGTAACTCGAGAATATACCCCAGGTTCCCGCCGCAACTCGAGAAAAACCATGAGACTTCCCCCTCGCCGCGAGATGAGGCCCGATTCCCCTGCACTGCGTGCAGAGCAATTCCGTGTTGCACATCACACATGAAAGGAGCCTTGATTTCCTTCATGGCACTCCAGAGAAACCCCAAGAACACTGTTTCAAGGATAGAGGGATCCTGAGGTCACTGTAGCAACACGAAAGAGCTTCGTGGACCAAGAATCAACACGAGATGAGAGGTTAGTCCCTGGCTTCGACTCCTGAGGGATACCACCTTACCACAAGCACCTCAAGAGGAGGCTTCTCTCAGCTCTAGGCATGTGAGAGGGACCCTGAGTTTGCGGCCTCAAGTGGAATGGACACCGCGATGCCCTGACTCGAAATAAGGCCGGATATCCCTGCAGTGACTTGAATGCAGGCTCGTCTTGCATCTCCCAAGAAGAAAGGATGTCTGAATCCCCTGTGGAGACCACAGAGAAACACCTAGTTCCACACCTCATCGCGACCGCAGGCCTCACATCCTTTGAAAACTCCAGAGGTACGCGGAGATCAGTGCCTCCAAAGGAGACGATGCCTGACTCCTCGTGAAACTTGATAGGAGTCCCAGGATTCTTGTGGCACGTGGAAAGGGACCCTTGGTCTCCCGCCTCAGCTGGAGAGGCGTTCCAATTGCCCTGCCATGCCTCGAGGAGAATCCCGAGTTGTCCCTCGCAACTAGGCAGGAGTCATGACGTGGCTGAACAAACACATGGGTGGAAGGGCCATCCCCATCGTAACTCGAGAATATACCCCAGGTTTCCGCCGCAACTCGAGAAAAACCATGAGACTTCCCCCTCGCCGCGAGATGAGGCCCGATTCCCCTGCACTGCGTGCAGAGCAATTCCGTGTTGCACATCACACATGAAAGGAGCCTTGATTTCCTTGATGGCACTCCAGAGAAACCCCAAGAACTCTGTTTCAAGGCTAGAGGGATCCTGAGGTCACTGTAGCAACACGAAAGAGCTCTGTGGACCAAGAATCAACACGAGATGAGAGGTTAGTCCCTGGCTTCGACTCCTGAGGAATACCACCTTACCACAAGCACCTCAAGAGGAGGCTTCTCTCAGCTCTAGGTATGTGAGAGGGACCCTGAGTTTGCGGCCTCAAGTGGAATGGACACCGCGATGCCCTGACTCGAAATAAGGCCGGATATCCCTGCAGTGACTTGAATGCAGGCTCGTCTTGCATCTCCCAAGAAGAAAGGATGTCTGAATCCCCTGTGGAGACCACAGAGAAAGACCTAGTTCCCTACCTCATCGCGACCGGAGGCCTCAAATCCTTTGAAAACTCCAGAGGTATGCGGAGATCAGTGCCTCCAAAGGAGACGATGCCTGACTCCTCGTGAAACTTGATAGGAGACCCAGGATTCCTGTGGCACGTGGAAAGGGACACTTGGTCTCCCGTCTCAGCTGGAGAGGCGTCCCAATTGCCCTGCAAAGCCTCGAGGAGAATCCCGAGTTGTCCCTCGCAACTAGGCAGGAGTCCTGACGTCGCTGAACACACACGTGTGAGGAAGGGCCATCCCCGTCGTAACTCGAGAATATACCCCAGGTTCCCGCCGCAACTCGAGAAAAACCATGAGACTTCCCCCTCGCCGCGAGATGAGGCCCGATTCCGCTGCACTGCGTGCAGAGCAATTCCGTGTTGCACATCACACATGAAAGGAGCCTTGATTTCCTTGATGGCACTCCAGAGAAACCCCAAGAACACTGTTTCAAGGCTAGAGGGATCCTGAGGTCACTGTAGCAACACGAAAGAGTTCCGTGGACCAAGAATCAGCACGACATGAGAGGTTAGTCCCTGGCTTCGACTCCTGAGGAATACCACCTTACCACAAGCACTTCAAGAGGAGGCTTCTCTCAGCTCTAGGTATGTGAGAGGGACCCTGAGTTTGCGGCCTCAAGTGGAATGGACACCGCGATGCCCTGACTCGAAATAAGGCCGGATATCCCTGCAGTGACTTGAATGCAGGCTCGTCTTGCTTCTCCCAAGAAGAAAGCATGTCTGAATCCCTTCTGGAGACCACAGAGAAACACCTAGTTCCCCACCTCATCGCGACCGGAGGCCTCACATCCTTTGAAAACTCCAGAGGTACGCGGAGATCAGTGCCTCCAAAGGAGACGATGCCTGACTCCTCGTGAAATTTGATAGGAGTCCCAGGATTCCTGTGGCACTTGGAAAGGGACACTTGGTCTCCCGCCTCAGCTGGAGAGGCGTCCCAATTGCCCTGCCAAGCCTCGAGGAGAATCCAGAGTTTTCCCTCGCAACTAGGCAGGAGTCCTGACGTCGCTGAAGAAACACGTGGGTGGAAGGGCCATCCCCGTCGTAACTCGAGAATATACCCCAGGTTCCCGCCGCAACTCGAGAAAAACCATGAGACTTCCCCCTCGCCGCGAGATGAGGCCCGATTCCCCTGCACTGCGTGCAGAGCAATTCTGTGTTGCACATCACACATGAAAGGAGCCTTGATTTCCTTGATGGCACTCCAGAGAAACCCCAAGAACACTGTTTCAAGGCTAGAGGGATCCTGAGGTCACTGTAGCAACAGGAAAGAGCTCCGTGGACCAAGAATCAACACGAGATGAGAGGTTAGTCCCTGGCTTCGACTCCAGAGGAATACCACCTTACCACAAGCACCTCAAGCGGAGGCTTCTCTCAGCTCTAGGTATGTGAGAGGGACCCTGAGTTTGCGGCCTCAAGTGGAATGGACACCGCGATGCCCTGACTCGAAATAAGGCTGGATATCCCTGCAGTGACTGGAATGCAGGCTCGTCTTGCATCTCCCAAGACGAAAGGGTGTCTGAATCCCCTGTGGAGACCACAGAGAAAGACCTAGTTCCCCACCTCATCGCGACAGGAGGCCTCAAATCCTTTGAAAACCTCAGAGGTATGCGGAGATCAGTGCCTCCAAAGGAGACGATGCCTGACTCCTCGTGAAACTTGATAGGAGACCCAGGATTCCTGTGGCACGTGGAAAGGGACACTTGGTCTCCCGTCTCAGCTGGAGAGGCGTCCCAATTGCCCTGCCAAGCCTCGAGGAGAATCCCGAGTTGTCCCTCGCAACTAGGCAGGAGTCCTGACATGGCTGAACACACACGTGTGTGGAAGGGCCATCCCCATTGTAACTCGAGAATATACCCCAAGTTCCCGCCGCAACTCGAGAAAAACCATGAGACTTCCCCTTCGCCGCAAAATGAGGCCCGATTCCCCTGCACTGCGTGCAGAGCAATTCCGTCTTGCACATCACACATGAAAGGAGCCTTGATTTCCTTGATGGCACTCCAGAGAAACCCCAAGAACCCTGTTTCAAGGCTAGAGGGATCCTGAGGTCACTGTAGCAACACGAAAGAGCTCCGTGGACCAAGAATCAACACGAGATGAGAGGTTAGTCCCTGGCTTCGACTCCTGAGGAATACCACCTTACCACAAGCACCTCAAGAGGAGGCTTCTCTCAGCTCTAGGTATGTGAGAGGGACCCTGAGTTTGCGGCCTCAAGTGGAATGGACACCGCGATGCCCTGACTCGAAATAAGGCCGGATATCCCTGCAGTGACTTGAATGCAGGTTCGTCTTGCATCTCCCAAGAATAAAGGATGTCTGAATCCCCTGTGGAGACCACAGAGAAACACCTAGTTCCCCACCTCATCGCGACCGGAGGCCTCACATCCTTTGAAAACTCCAGAGGTACGCGGAGATCAGTGCCTTCAAAGGAGACAATGCCTGACTCCTCATGAAACTTGATAGGAGTCCCAGGATTCTTGTGGCACGAGGAAAGGGACCCTTGGTCTCCCGCCTCAGCTGGAGAGGCGTTCCAATTGCCCTGCCAAGCCTCGAGGAGAATCCCGAGTTGTCCCTCGCAACTAGGCAGGAGTCCTGACGTGGCTGAACGAACACGTGGGTGGAGGGCCATCCCCGTCGTAACTCGAGAATATACCCCAGGTTCCCGCCGCAACTCGAGAAAAACCATGAGACTTCCCCCTCGATGCGAGATGAGGCCCGATTCCCCTGTACTGCGTGCAGAGCAATTCCGTCTTGCACATCACACATGAAAGGAGCCTTGATTTCCTTGATGGCACTCCAGAGAAACCCCAAGAACACTGTTTCAAGGATAGAGGGATCCTGAGGTCACTGTAGCAACACGAAAGAACTCTGTGGACCAAAAATCAACTCGAAAAGAGAGGTTAGTCCCTGGATTCGTCTCCAGAGGAATACCACCTTACCACAAGCACCTCAAGAGGAGGCTTCTCTCAGCTCTAGGTATGTGAGAGGGACCCTGAGTTTGCGGCCTCAAGTGGAATGGACACCGCGATGCCCTGACTCGAAATAAGGCCGGATATCCCTGCAGTGACTTCAATGCAGTCTCGTCTTGCATCTCCCAAGACGAAAGGATGTCTGAATCCCCTGTGGAAAGCACAGAGAAAGACTTAGTTTCCCACCTCATCGCGACCGATAGCCTCACATCCTTTGAAAACTCCAGAGGTACGCGGAGATCAGTGCCTCCAAAGGAGCCGATGCCTGACTTCTCGTGAAACTTGATAGGAGTCCCAGGATTCCTGTGGCACTTGGAAAGGGACACTTGGTCTCCCGCCTCAGCTGAAGAGGCGTCCCAATTGCCCTGCCAAGCCTCGAGGAGAATCCCGAGTTGTCCCTCGCAACTAGGCAGGAGTCCTGACATGGCTGAACACACACGTGGGTGGAAGGGCCATCCCCGTCGTAACTCGAGAATATACCCCAGGTTCCCGCCGCAACTCGAGAAAAACCATGAGACTTCCCCCTCGCCGCGAGATGAGGCCCGATTCCCCTGCACTGCGTGCAGAGCAATTCCGTGTTGCACATCACACATGAAAGGAGCCTTGATTTCCTTGATGGCACTCCAGAGAAACCCCAAGAACACTGTTTCAAGGCTAGAGGGATCCTGAGGTCACTGTAGCAACACGAAAGAGCTCCGTGGGCCAAAAATCAACTCGAGATGAGAGGTTAGTCCCTGGCTTCGACTCCAGAGGAATACCACCTTACCACAAGCACCTCAAGAGGAGGCTTCTCTCAGCTCTAGGTATGTGAGAGGGACCCTGAGTTTGCGGCCTCAAGTGGAATGGACACCGCGATGCCCTGACGCGAAATAAGGCTGGATATCCCTGCAGTGACTTGAATGCAGGCTCATCTTGCATCTCTCAAGATGAAAGGATGTCTGAATCCCCTGTGGAGACCACAGAGAAAGACCTAGTTCCCCACCTCATCGCGACCGGAGGCCTCACATCCTTTGAAAACTCCAGAGGTATGCGGAGATCAGTGCCTCCAAAGGAGACGATGCCTGACTCCTCGTGAAACTTGATAGGAGTCCCAGGATTCTTGTGGCACGTGGAAAGGGACCCTTGGTCTCCCGCCTCAGCTGGAGAGGCGTCCCAATTGCCCTGCAAAGCCTCGAGGAGAATCCCGAGTTGTGTCTCACAACTAGGCAAGAGTCCTGACGTGGCTGAACACACACGTGTGTGGAAGGGCCATCCCCGTCGTAACTCGAGAATATACCCCAGGTTCCCGCCGCAACTCGAGAAAAACCATGAGACTTTCCCCTCGCCGCGAGATGAGGCCCGATTCCCCTGCACTGCGTGCAGAGCAATTCCGTGTTGCACATCACACATGAAAGGAGCCTTGATTTCCTTGATGGCACTCCAGAGAAACCCCAAGAACACTGTTTCAAGGCTAGAGGGATCCTGAGGTCACTGTAGCAACACGAAAGTGCTCCGTGGACCAAAAATCAACTCGAGATGAGAGGTTAGTCCCTGGCTTCGACTCCAGAGGAATACCACCTTACCACAAGCACCTCAAGAGGAGGCTTCTCTCAGCTCTAGGTATGTGAGAGGGACCCTGAGTTTGCGGCCTCAAATGGAATGGACACGGCGATGCCCTGACTCGAAATAAGGCCGGATATCCCTGCAGTGACTGGAATGCAGGCTCGTCTTGCTTCTCCCAAGACGAAAGGGTGTCTGAATCCCCTGTGGAGACCACAGAGAAAGACCTAGTTCCCCACCTCATCGCGACAGGAGGCCTCATATCCTTTGAAAACTCCAGAGGTACGCGGAGATCAGTGCCTCCAAAGGAGACGATGCCTGACTCCTCGTGAAACTTGATAGGAGTCCCATGATTCTTGTGGCACGTGGAAAGGGACCCTTGGTCTCCCGCCTCAGCTGGAGAGGCGTTCCAATTGCCCTGCCAAGCCTCGAGGAGAATCCCGAGTTGTCCCTCGCAACTAGGCAGGAGTCCTGACGTGGCTGAACAAACACGTGGGTGGAAGGGCCATCCCCATCGAAACTCGAGCATATACCCCAGGTTCCCACCGCAACTCGAGAAAAAACATGAGACTTCCCCCTCGCCGCGAGATGAGGCCCGATTCCCCTGTACTGCGTGCAGAGCAATTCCGTGTTGCACATCACACATGAAAGGAGCCTTGATTTCCTTGATTGCACTCCAGAGAAACCCCAAGAACACTGTTTCAAGGATAGAGGGATCCTGAGGTCACTGTAGCAACACGACAAAGCTCCGTGGGCCAAAAATCAACTCGAGATGAGAGGTTAGTCCCTGGCTTCGACTCCAGAGGAATAACACCTTACCACAAGCACCTCAAGAGGAGGCTTCTCTCAGCTCTAGGTATGTGAGAGGGATCCTGAGTTTGCGGCCTCAAGTGGAATGGACACCGCGATGCCCTGACTCGAAATAAGGCCGGATATCCCTGCAGTGACTTGAATGCAGGCTCGTCTTGCTTCTCCCAAGAAGAAAGCATGTCTGAATCCCTTCTGGAGACCACAGAGAAACACCTAGTTCCCCACCTCATCGCGACCGGAGGCCTCACATCCTTTGAAAACTCCAGAGGTACGCGGAGATCAGTGCCTCCAAAGGAGACGATGCCTGACTCCTCGTGAAACTTGATAGGAGTCCCAGGATTCCTGTGGCACGTGGAAAGGGACCCTTGGTCTCCCGCCTCAGCTGGAGAGGCGTTCCAATTGCCCTGCCAAGCCTCGAGGAGAATCCCGAGTTGTCCCTCGCAACTAGGCAGGAGTCCTGACGTGGCTGAACAAACACGTGGGTGGAAGGGCCATCCCCGTCGTAACTCGAGAATATACCCCAGGTTCCCGCCGCAACTCGAGAAAAACCATGAGACTTCCCCCTCGATGCGAGATGAGGCCCGATTCCCCTGTACTGCGTGCAGAGCAATTCCGTCTTGCACATCACACATGAAAGGAGCCTTGATTTCCTTGATGGCACTCCAGAGAAACCCCAAGAACACTGTTTCAAGGATAGAGGGATCCTGAGGTCACTGTAGCAACACGAAAGAACTCTGTGGACCAAAAATCAACTCGAAAAGAGAGGTTAGTCCCTGGATTCGTCTCCAGAGGAATACCACCTTACCACAAGCACCTCAAGAGGAGGCTTCTCTCAGGTCTAGGTATGTGAGAGGGACCCTGAGTTTGCGGCCTCAAGTGGAATGGACACCGCGATGCCCTGACTCGAAATAAGGCCGGATATCCCTGCAGTGACTTCAATGCAGGCTCGTCTTGCATCTCCCAGGACGAAAGGATGTCTGAATCCCCTGTGGAGACCACAGAGAAAGACCTAGTTCCCTACCTCATCGCGACCGGAGGCCTCAAATCCTTTGAAAACTCCAGAGGTATGCGGAGATCAGTGCCTCCAAAGGAGACGATGCCTGACTCCTCGTGAAACTTGATAGGAGACCCAGGATTCCTGTGGCACGTGGAAAGGGACACTTGGTCTCCCGTCTCAGCTGGAGAGGCGTCCCAATTGCCCTGCAAAGCCTCGAGGAGAATCCCGAGTTGTCCCTCGCAACTAGGCAGGAGTCCTGACGTCGCTGAACACACACGTGTGAGGAAGGGCCATCCCCGTCGTAACTCGAGAATATACCCCAGGTTCCCGCCGCAACTCGAGAAAAACCATGAGACTTCCCCCTCGCCGCGAGATGAGGCCCGATTCCGCTGCACTGCGTGCAGAGCAATTCCGTGTTGCACATCACACATGAAAGGAGCCTTGATTTCCTTGATGGCACTCCAGAGAAACCCCAAGAACACTGTTTCAAGGCTAGAGGGATCCTGAGGTCACTGTAGCAACACGAAAGAGTTCCGTGGACCAAGAATCAGCACGACATGAGAGGTTAGTCCCTGGCTTCGACTCCTGAGGAATACCACCTTACCACAAGCACTTCAAGAGGAGGCTTCTCTCAGCTCTAGGTATGTGAGAGGGACCCTGAGTTTGCGGCCTCAAGTGGAATGGACACCGCGATGCCCTGACTCGAAATAAGGCCGGATATCCCTGCAGTGACTTGAATGCAGGCTCGTCTTGCTTCTCCCAAGAAGAAAGCATGTCTGAATCCCTTCTGGAGACCACAGAGAAACACCTAGTTCCCCACCTCATCGCGACCGGAGGCCTCACATCCTTTGAAAACTCCAGAGGTACGCGGAGATCAGTGCCTCCAAAGGAGACGATGCCTGACTCCTCGTGAAATTTGATAGGAGTCCCAGGATTCCTGTGGCACTTGGAAAGGGACACTTGGTCTCCCGCCTCAGCTGGAGAGGCGTCCCAATTGCCCTGCCAAGCCTCGAGGAGAATCCAGAGTTTTCCCTCGCAACTAGGCAGGAGTCCTGACGTCGCTGAAGAAACACGTGGGTGGAAGGGCCATCCCCGTCGTAACTCGAGAATATACCCCAGGTTCCCGCCGCAACTCGAGAAAAACCATGAGACTTCCCCCTCGCCGCGAGATGAGGCCCGATTCCCCTGCACTGCGTGCAGAGCAATTCTGTGTTGCACATCACACATGAAAGGAGCCTTGATTTCCTTGATGGCACTCCAGAGAAACCCCAAGAACACTGTTTCAAGGCTAGAGGGATCCTGAGGTCACTGTAGCAACAGGAAAGAGCTCCGTGGACCAAAAATCAACTCGAGATGAGAGGTTAGTCCCTGGCTTCGACTCCAGAGGAATACCACCTTACCACAAGCACCTCAAGCGGAGGCTTCTCTCAGCTCTAGGTATGTGAGAGGGACCCTGAGTTTGCGGCCTCAAGTGGAATGGACACCGCGATGCCCTGACTCGAAATAAGGCCGGATATCCCTGCAGTGACTGGAATGCAGGCTCGTCTTGCATCTCCCAAGACGAAAGGGTGTCTGAATCCCCTGTGGAGACCAAAGAGAAACACCTAGTTCCCCACCTCATCGCGACTGGAGGCCTCACATCCTTTGAAAACTCCAGAGGTACGCGGAGATCAGTGCCTTCAAAGGAGACAATGCCTGACTCCTCGTGAAACTTGATAGGAGTCCCAGGATTCTTGTGGCATGAGGAAAGGGACCCTTGGTCTCCCGCCTCAGCTGGAGAGGCGTTCCAATTGCCCTGCCAAGCCTCGAGGAGAATCCCGAGTTGTCCCTCGCAACTAGGCAGGAGTCCTGACGTGGCTGAACGAACACGTGGGTGGAAGGGCCATCCCCGTCGTAACTCGAGAATATACCCCAGGTTCCCGCCGCAACTCGAGAAAAACCATGAGACTTCCCCCTCGATGCGAGATGAGGCCTGATTCCCCTGTACTGCGTGCAGAGCAATTCCGTCTTGCACATCACACATGAAAGGAGCCTTGATTTCCTTGATGGCACTCCAGAGAAACCCCAAGAACACTGTTTCAAGGATAGAGGGATCCTGAGGTCACTGTAGCAACACGAAAGAACTCTGTGGACCAAAAATCAACTCGAAAAGAGAGGTTAGTCCCTGGATTCGTCTCCAGAGGAATACCACCTTACCACAAGCACCTCAAGAGGAGGCTTCTCTCAGCTCTAGGTATGTGAGAGGGACCCTGAGTTTGCGGCCTCAAGTGGAATGGACACGGCGATGCCCTGACTCGAAATAAGGCCGGATATCCCTGCAGTGACTGGAATGCAGGCTCGTCTTGCTTCTCCCAAGACGAAAGGGTGTCTGAATCCCCTGTGGAGACCACAGAGAAAGACCTAGTTCCCCACCTCATCGCGACAGGAGGCCTCATATCCTTTGAAAACTCCAGAGGTACGCGGAGATCAGTGCCTCCAAAGGAGACGATGCCTGACTCCTCGTGAAACTTGATAGGAGTCCCATGATTCTTGTGGCACGTGGAAAGGGACCCTTGGTCTCCCGCCTCAGCTGGAGAGGCGTTCCAATTGCCCTGCCAAGCCTCGAGGAGAATCCCGAGTTGTCCCTCGCAACTAGGCAGGAGTCCTGACGTGGCTGAACAAACACGTGGGTGGAAGGGCCATCCCCATCGAAACTCGAGCATATACCCCAGGTTCCCACCGCAACTCGAGAAAAAACATGAGACTTCCCCCTCGCCGCGAGATGAGGCCCGATTCCCCTGCACTGCGTGCAGAGCAATTCCGTGTTGCACATCACACATGAAAGGAGCCTTGATTTCCTTGATTGCACTCCAGAGAAACCCCAAGAACACTGTTTCAAGGATAGAGGGATCCTGAGGTCACTGTAGCAACACGACAAAGCTCCGTGGGCCAAAAATCAACTCGAGATGAGAGGTTAGTCCCTGGCTTCGACTCCAGAGGAATAACACCTTACCACAAGCACCTCAAGAGGAGGCTTCTCTCAGCTCTAGGTATGTGAGAGGGATCCTGAGTTTGCGGCCTCAAGTGGAATGGACACCGCGATGCCCTGACTCGAAATAAGGCCGGATATCCCTGCAGTGACTTGAATGCAGGCTCGTCTTGCTTCTCCCAAGAAGAAAGCATGTCTGAATCCCTTCTGGAGACCACAGAGAAACACCTAGTTCCCCACCTCATCGCGACCGGAGGCCTCACATCCTTTGAAAACTCCAGAGGTACGCGGAGATCAGTGCCTCCAAAGGAGACGATGCCTGACTCCTCGTGAAACTTGATAGGAGTCCCAGGATTCCTGTGGCACGTGGAAAGGGACCCTTGGTCTCCCGCCTCAGCTGGAGAGGCGTTCCAATTGCCCTGCCAAGCCTCGAGGAGAATCCCGAGTTGTCCCTCGCAACTAGGCAGGAGTCCTGACGTGGCTGAACAAACACGTGGGTGGAAGGGCCATCCCCGTCGTAACTCGAGAATATACCCCAGGTTCCCGCCGCAACTCGAGAAAAACCATGAGACTTCCCCCTCGATGCGAGATGAGGCCCGATTCCCCTGTACTGCGTGCAGAGCAATTCCGTCTTGCACATCACACATGAAAGGAGCCTTGATTTCCTTGATGGCACTCCAGAGAAACCCCAAGAACACTGTTTCAAGGATAGAGGGATCCTGAGGTCACTGTAGCAACACGAAAGAACTCTGTGGACCAAAAATCAACTCGAAAAGAGAGGTTAGTCCCTGGATTCGTCTCCAGAGGAATACCACCTTACCACAAGCACCTCAAGAGGAGGCTTCTCTCAGCTCTAGGTATGTGAGAGGGACCCTGAGTTTGCGGCCTCAAGTGGAATGGACACCGCGATGCCCTGACTCGAAATAAGGCCGGATATCCCTGCAGTGACTTCAATGCAGGCTCGTCTTGCATCTCCCAGGACGAAAGGATGTCTGAATCCCCTGTGGAGACCACAGAGAAAGACCTAGTTCCCTACCTCATCGCGACCGGAGGCCTCAAATCCTTTGAAAACTCCAGAGGTATGCGGAGATCAGTGCCTCCAAAGGAGACGATGCCTGACTCCTCGTGAAACTTGATAGGAGACCCAGGATTCCTGTGGCACGTGGAAAGGGACACTTGGTCTCCCGTCTCAGCTGGAGAGGCGTCCCAATTGCCCTGCAAAGCCTCGAGGAGAATCCCGAGTTGTCCCTCGCAACTAGGCAGGAGTCCTGACGTCGCTGAACACACACGTGTGAGGAAGGGCCATCCCCGTCGTAACTCGAGAATATACCCCAGGTTCCCGCCGCAACTCGAGAAAAACCATGAGACTTCCCCCTCGCCGCGAGATGAGGCCCGATTCCGCTGCACTGCGTGCAGAGCAATTCCGTGTTGCACATCACACATGAAAGGAGCCTTGATTTCCTTGATGGCACTCCAGAGAAACCCCAAGAACACTGTTTCAAGGCTAGAGGGATCCTGAGGTCACTGTAGCAACACGAAAGAGTTCCGTGGACCAAGAATCAGCACGACATGAGAGGTTAGTCCCTGGCTTCGACTCCTGAGGAATACCACCTTACCACAAGCACTTCAAGAGGAGGCTTCTCTCAGCTCTAGGTATGTGAGAGGGACCCTGAGTTTGCGGCCTCAAGTGGAATGGACACCGCGATGCCCTGACTCGAAATAAGGCCGGATATCCCTGCAGTGACTTGAATGCAGGCTCGTCTTGCTTCTCCCAAGAAGAAAGCATGTCTGAATCCCTTCTGGAGACCACAGAGAAACACCTAGTTCCCCACCTCATCGCGACCGGAGGCCTCACATCCTTTGAAAACTCCAGAGGTACGCGGAGATCAGTGCCTCCAAAGGAGACGATGCCTGACTCCTCGTGAAATTTGATAGGAGTCCCAGGATTCCTGTGGCACTTGGAAAGGGACACTTGGTCTCCCGCCTCAGCTGGAGAGGCGTCCCAATTGCCCTGCCAAGCCTCGAGGAGAATCCAGAGTTTTCCCTCGCAACTAGGCAGGAGTCCTGACGTCGCTGAAGAAACACGTGGGTGGAAGGGCCATCCCCGTCGTAACTCGAGAATATACCCCAGGTTCCCGCCGCAACTCGAGAAAAACCATGAGACTTCCCCCTCGCCGCGAGATGAGGCCCGATTCCCCTGCACTGCGTGCAGAGCAATTCTGTGTTGCACATCACACATGAAAGGAGCCTTGATTTCCTTGATGGCACTCCAGAGAAACCCCAAGAACACTGTTTCAAGGCTAGAGGGATCCTGAGGTCACTGTAGCAACAGGAAAGAGCTCCGTGGACCAAAAATCAACTCGAGATGAGAGGTTAGTCCCTGGCTTCGACTCCAGAGGAATACCACCTTACCACAAGCACCTCAAGCGGAGGCTTCTCTCAGCTCTAGGTATGTGAGAGGGACCCTGAGTTTGCGGCCTCAAGTGGAATGGACACCGCGATGCCCTGACTCGAAATAAGGCCGGATATCCCTGCAGTGACTGGAATGCAGGCTCGTCTTGCATCTCCCAAGACGAAAGGGTGTCTGAATCCCCTGTGGAGACCACAGAGAAACACCTAGTTCCCCACCTCATCGCGACTGGAGGCCTCACATCCTTTGAAAACTCCAGAGGTACGCGGAGATCAGTGCCTTCAAAGGAGACAATGCCTGACTCCTCGTGAAACTTGATAGGAGTCCCAGGATTCTTGTGGCATGAGGAAAGGGACCCTTGGTCTCCCGCCTCAGCTGGAGAGGCGTTCCAATTGCCCTGCCAAGCCTCGAGGAGAATCCAGAGTTGTCCCTCGCAACTAGGCAGGAGTCCTGACGTGGCTGAACGAACACGTGGGTGGAAGGGCCATCCCCGTCGTAACTCGAGAATATACCCCAGGTTCCCGCCGCAACTCGAGAAAAACCATGAGACTTCCCCCTCGATGCGAGATGAGGCCCGATTCCCCTGTACTGCGTGCAGAGCAATTCCGTCTTGCACATCACACATGAAAGGAGCCTTGATTTCCTTGATGGCACTCCAGAGAAACCCCAAGAACACTGTTTCAAGGATAGAGGGATCCTGAGGTCACTGTAGCAACACGAAAGAACTCTGTGGACCAAAAATCAACTCGAAAAGAGAGGTTAGTCCCTGGATTCGTCTCCAGAGGAATACCACCTTACCACAAGCACCTCAAGAGGAGGCTTCTCTCAGCTCTAGGTATGTGAGAGGGACCCTGAGTTTGCGGCCTCAAGTGGAATGGACACCGCGATGCCCTGACTCGAAATAAGGCCGGATATCCCTGCAGTGACTTCAATGCAGTCTCGTCTTGCATCTCCCAAGACGAAAGGATGTCTGAATCCCCTGTGGAAAGCACAGAGAAAGACTTAGTTTCCCACCTCATCGCGACCGATAGCCTCACATCCTTTGAAAACTCCAGAGGTACGCGGAGATCAGTGCCTCCAAAGGAGCCGATGCCTGACTTCTCCTGAAACTTGATAGGAGTCCCAGGATTCCTGTGGCACTTGGAAAGGGACACTTGGTCTCCCGCCTCAGCTGGAGAGGCGTCCCAATTGCCCTGCCAAGCCTCGAGGAGAATCCAGAGTTGTCCCTCGCAACTAGGCAGGAGTCCTGACGTCGCTGAAGAAACACGTGGGTGGAAGGGCCATCCCCGTCGTAACTCGAGAATATACCCCAGGTTCCCGCCGCAACTCGAGAAAAACCATGAGACTTCCCCCTCGCCGCGAGATGAGGCCCGATTCCCCTGCACTGCGTGCAGAGCAATTCCGTGTTGCACATCATACATGAAAGGAGCCTTGATTTCCTTGATGGCACTCCAGAGAAACCCCAAGAACACTGTTTCAAGGCTAGAGGGATCCTGAGGTCACTGTAGCAACACGAAAGATCTCCGCGGACCAAAAATCAACTCGAGATGAGAGGTTAGTCCCTGGCTTCGACTCCAGAGGAATACCACCTTACCACAAGCACCTCAAGAGGAGGCTTCTCTCAGCTCTAGGTATGTGAGAGGGACCCTGAGTTTGCGGCCTCAAGTGGAATGGACACCGCGATGCCCTGACGCGAAATAAGGCTGGATATCCCTGCAGTGACTTGAATGCAGGCTCATCTTGCATCTCTCAAGATGAAAGGATGTCTGAATCCCCTGTGGAGACCACAGAGAAAGACCTAGTTCCCCACCTCATCGCGACCGGAGGCCTCACATCCTTTGAAAACTCCAGAGGTATGCGGAGATCAGTGCCTCCAAAGGAGACGATGCCTGACTCCTCGTGAAACTTGATAGGAGTCCCAGGATTCCTGTGGCACGTGGAAAGGGACCCTTGGTCTCCCGCCTCAGCTGGAGAGGCGTCCCAATTGCCTTGCCAAGCCTCGAGGAGAATCCCGAGTTGTGTCTCACAACTAGGCAAGAGTCCTGACGTGGCTGAACACACACGTGTGTGGAAGGGCCATCCCCGTCGTAACTCGAGAATATACCCCAGGTTCCCGCCGCAACTCGAGAAAAACCATGAGACTTCCCCCTCGCCGCGAGATGAGGCCCGATTCCCCTGCACTGCGTGCAGAGCAATTCCGTGTTGCACATCACACATGAAAGGAGCCTTGATTTCCTTGATGGCACTCCAGAGAAACCCCAAGAACACTGTTTCAAGGCTAGAGGGATCCTGAGGTCACTGTAGCAACACGAAAGTGCTCCGTGGACCAAAAATCAACTCGAGATGAGAGGTTAGTCCCTGGCTTCGACTCCAGAGGAATACCACCTTACCACAAGCACCTCAAGAGGAGGCTTCTCTCAGCTCTAGGTATGTGAGAGGGACCCTGAGTTTGCGGCCTCAAGTGGAATGGACACGGCGATGCCCTGACTCGAAATAAGGCCGGATATCCCTGCAGTGACTGGAATGCAGGCTCGTCTTGCTTCTCCCAAGACGAAAGGGTGTCTGAATCCCCTGTGGAGACCACAGAGAAAGACCTAGTTCCCCACCTCATCGCGACAGGAGGCCTCATATCCTTTGAAAACTCCAGAGGTACGCGGAGATCAGTGCCTCCAAAGGAGACGATGCCTGACTCCTCGTGAAACTTGATAGGAGTCCCATGATTCTTGTGGCACGTGGAAAGGGACCCTTGGTCTCCCGCCTCAGCTGGAGAGGCGTTCCAATTGCCCTGCCAAGCCTCGAGGAGAATCCCGAGTTGTCCCTCGCAACTAGGCAGGAGTCCTGACGTGGCTGAACAAACACGTGGGTGGAAGGGCCATCCCCATCGAAACTCGAGCATATACCCCAGGTTCCCACCGCAACTCGAGAAAAACCATGAGACTTCCCCCTCGCCGCGAGATGAGGCCCGATTCCCCTGCACTGCGTGCAGAGCAATTCCGTGTTGCACATCACACATGAAAGGAGCCTTGATTTCCTTGATTGCACTCCAGAGAAACCCCAAGAACACTGTTTCAAGGATAGAGGGATCCTGAGGTCACTGTA
Source organism: Cervus elaphus (assembly GCF_910594005.1). Taxonomy (NCBI): domain Eukaryota; kingdom Metazoa; phylum Chordata; class Mammalia; order Artiodactyla; family Cervidae; genus Cervus; species Cervus elaphus. The sequence continues at coordinate 4,688,974 of NC_057834.1, read as the reverse complement.
GCAACACGACAAAGCTCCGTGGGCCAAAAATCAACTCGAGATGAGAGGTTAGTCCCTGGCTTCGACTCCAGAGGAATACCACCTTACCACAAGCACCTCAAGAGGAGGCTTCTCTCAGCTCTAGGTATGTGAGAGGGATCCTGAGTTTGCGGCCTCAAGTGGAATGGACACCGCGATGCCCTGACTCGAAATAAGGCCGGATATCCCTGCAGTGACTTGAATGCAGGCTCGTCTGGCTTCTCCCAAGAAGAAAGCATGTCTGAATCCCTTCTGGAGACCACAGAGAAACACCTAGTTCCCCACCTCATCGCGACCGGAGGCCTCACATCCTTTGAAAACTCCAGAGGTACGCGGAGATCAGTGCCTCCAAAGGAGACGATGCCTGACTCCTCGTGAAACTTGATAGGAGTCCCAGGATTCCTGTGGCACGTGGAAAGGGACCCTTGGTCTCCCGCCTCAGCTGGAGAGGCGTTCCAATTGCCCTGCCAAGCCTCGAGGAGAATCCCGAGTTGTCCCTCGCAACTAGGCAGGAGTCCTGACGTGGCTGAACAAACACGTGGGTGGAAGGGCCATCCCCGTCGTAACTCGAGAATATACCCCAGGTTCCCGCCGCAACTCGAGAAAAACCATGAGACTTCCCCCTCGATGCGAGATGAGGCCCGATTCCCCTGTACTGCGTGCAGAGCAATTCCGTCTTGCACATCACACATGAAAGGAGCCTTGATTTCCTTGATGGCACTCCAGAGAAACCCCAAGAACACTGTTTCAAGGATAGAGGGATCCTGAGGTCACTGTAGCAACACGAAAGAACTCTGTGGACCAAAAATCAACTCGAAAAGAGAGGTTAGTCCCTGGATTCGTCTCCAGAGGAATACCACCTTACCACAAGCACCTCAAGAGGAGGCTTCTCTCAGCTCTAGGTATGTGAGAGGGACCCTGAGTTTGCGGCCTCAAGTGGAATGGACACCGCGATGCCCTGACTCGAAATAAGGCCGGATATCCCTGCAGTGACTTCAATGCAGGCTCGTCTTGCATCTCCCAGGACGAAAGGATGTCTGAATCCCCTGTGGAAAGCACAGAGAAAGACTTAGTTTCCCACCTCATCGCGACCGATAGCCTCACATCCTTTGAAAACTCCAGAGGTACGCGGAGATCAGTGCCTCCAAAGGAGCCGATGCCTGACTTCTCGTGAAACTTGATAGGAGTCCCAGGATTCCTGTGGCACTTGGAAAGGGACACTTGGTCTCCCGCCTCAGCTGGAGAGGCGTCCCAATTGCCCTGCCAAGCCTCGAGGAGAATCCAGAGTTGTCCCTCGCAACTAGGCAGGAGTCCTGACGTCGCTGAAGAAACACGTGGGTGGAAGGGCCATCCCCGTCGTAACTCGAGAATATACCCCAGGTTCCCGCCGCAACTCGAGAAAAACCATGAGACTTCCCCCTCGCCGCGAGATGAGGCCCGATTCCCCTGCACTGCGTGCAGAGCAATTCCGTGTTGCACATCACACATGAAAGGAGCCTTGATTTCCTTGATGGCACTCCAGAGAAACCCCAAGAACACTGTTTCAAGGCTAGAGGGATCCTGAGGTCACTGTAGCAACACGAAAGAGCTCCGTGGGCCAAAAATCAACTCGAGATGAGAGGTTAGTCCCTGGCTTCGACTCCAGAGGAATACCACCTTACCACAAGCACCTCAAGAGGAGGCTTCTCTCAGCTCTAGGTATGTGAGAGGGACCCTGAGTTTGCGGCCTCAAGTGGAATGGACACCGCGATGCCCTGACGCGAAATAAGGCTGGATATCCCTGCAGTGACTTGAATGCAGGCTCATCTTGCATCTCTCAAGATGAAAGGATGTCTGAATCCCCTGTGGAGACCACAGAGAAAGACCTAGTTCCCCACCTCATCGCGACCGGAGGCCTCACATCCTTTGAAAACTCCAGAGGTATGCGGAGATCAGTGCCTCCAAAGGAGACGATGCCTGACTCCTCGTGAAACTTGATAGGAGTCCCAGGATTCCTGTGGCACGTGGAAAGGGACCCTTGGTCTCCCGCCTCAGCTGGAGAGGCGTCCCAATTGCCTTGCCAAGCCTCGAGGAGAATCCCGAGTTGTGTCTCACAACTAGGCAAGAGTCCTGACGTGGCTGAACACACACGTGTGTGGAAGGGCCATCCCCGTCGTAACTCGAGAATATACCCCAGGTTCCCGCCGCAACTCGAGAAAAACCATGAGACTTCCCCCTCGCCGCGAGATGAGGCCCGATTCCCCTGCACTGCGTGCAGAGCAATTCCGTGTTGCACATCACACATGAAAGGAGCCTTGATTTCCTTGATGGCACTCCAGAGAAACCCCAAGAACACTGTTTCAAGGCTAGAGGGATCCTGAGGTCACTGTAGCAACACGAAAGTGCTCCGTGGACCAAAAATCAACTCGAGATGAGAGGTTAGTCCCTGGCTTCGACTCCAGAGGAATACCACCTTACCACAAGCACCTCAAGAGGAGGCTTCTCTCAGCTCTAGGTATGTGAGAGGGACCCTGAGTTTGGGGCCTCAAGTGGAATGGACACGGCGATGCCCTGACTCGAAATAAGGCCGGATATCCCTGCAGTGACTGGAATGCAGGCTCGTCTTGCTTCTCCCAAGACGAAAGGGTGTCTGAATCCCCTGTGGAGACCACAGAGAAAGACCTAGTTCCCCACCTCATCGCGACAGGAGGCCTCATATCCTTTGAAAACTCCAGAGGTACGCGGAGATCAGTGCCTCCAAAGGAGACGATGCCTGACTCCTCGTGAAACTTGATAGGAGTCCCATGATTCTTGTGGCACGTGGAAAGGGACCCTTGGTCTCCCGCCTCAGCTGGAGAGGCGTTCCAATTGCCCTGCCAAGCCTCGAGGAGAATCCCGAGTTGTCCCTCGCAACTAGGCAGGAGTCCTGACGTGGCTGAACAAACACGTGGGTGGAAGGGCCATCCCCATCGAAACTCGAGCATATACCCCAGGTTCCCACCGCAACTCGAGAAAAACCATGAGACTTCCCCCTCGCCGCGAGATGAGGCCCGATTCCCCTGCACTGCGTGCAGAGCAATTCCGTGTTGCACATCACACATGAAAGGAGCCTTGATTTCCTTGATTGCACTCCAGAGAAACCCCAAGAACACTGTTTCAAGGATAGAGGGATCCTGAGGTCACTGTAGCAACACGACAAAGCTCCGTGGGCCAAAAATCAACTCGAGATGAGAGGTTAGTCCCTGGCTTCGACTCCAGAGGAATACCACCTTACCACAAGCACCTCAAGAGGAGGCTTCTCTCAGCTCTAGGTATGTGAGAGGGATCCTGAGTTTGCGGCCTCAAGTGGAATGGACACCGCGATGCCCTGACTCGAAATAAGGCCGGATATCCCTGCAGTGACTTGAATGCAGGCTCGTCTGGCTTCTCCCAAGAAGAAAGCATGTCTGAATCCCTTCTGGAGACCACAGAGAAACACCTAGTTCCCCACCTCATCGCGACCGGAGGCCTCACATCCTTTGAAAACTCCAGAGGTACGCGGAGATCAGTGCCTCCAAAGGAGACGATGCCTGACTCCTCGTGAAACTTGATAGGAGTCCCAGGATTCCTGTGGCACGTGGAAAGGGACCCTTGGTCTCCCGCCTCAGCTGGAGAGGCGTTCCAATTGCCCTGCCAAGCCTCGAGGAGAATCCCGAGTGTCCCTCGCAACTAGGCAGGAGTCCTGACGTGGCTGAACAAACACGTGGGTGGAAGGGCCATCCCCGTCGTAACTCGAGAATATACCCCAGGTTCCCGCCGCAACTCGAGAAAAACCATGAGACTTCCCCCTCGATGCGAGATGAGGCCCGATTCCCCTGTACTGCGTGCAGAGCAATTCCGTCTTGCACATCACACATGAAAGGAGCCTTGATTTCCTTGATGGCACTCCAGAGAAACCCCAAGAACACTGTTTCAAGGATAGAGGGATCCTGAGGTCACTGTAGCAACACGAAAGAACTCTGTGGACCAAAAATCAACTCGAAAAGAGAGGTTAGTCCCTGGATTCGTCTCCAGAGGAATACCACCTTACCACAAGCACCTCAAGAGGAGGCTTCTCTCAGCTCTAGGTATGTGAGAGGGACCCTGAGTTTGCGGCCTCAAGTGGAATGGACACCGCGATGCCCTGACTCGAAATAAGGCCGGATATCCCTGCAGTGACTTCAATGCAGGCTCGTCTTGCATCTCCCAGGACGAAAGGATGTCTGAATCCCCTGTGGAAAGCACAGAGAAAGACTTAGTTTCCCACCTCATCGCGACCGATAGCCTCACATCCTTTGAAAACTCCAGAGGTACGCGGAGATCAGTGCCTCCAAAGGAGCCGATGCCTGACTTCTCGTGAAACTTGATAGGAGTCCCAGGATTCCTGTGGCACTTGGAAAGGGACACTTGGTCTCCCGCCTCAGCTGGAGAGGCGTCCCAATTGCCCTGCCAAGCCTCGAGGAGAATCCAGAGTTGTCCCTCGCAACTAGGCAGGAGTCCTGACGTCGCTGAAGAAACACGTGGGTGGAAGGGCCATCCCCGTCGTAACTCGAGAATATACCCCAGGTTCCCGCCGCAACTCGAGAAAAACCATGAGACTTCCCCCTCGCCGCGAGATGAGGCCCGATTCCCCTGCACTGCGTGCAGAGCAATTCCGTGTTGCACATCACACATGAAAGGAGCCTTGATTTCCTTGATGGCACTCCAGAGAAACCCCAAGAACACTGTTTCAAGGCTAGAGGGATCCTGAGGTCACTGTAGCAACACGAAAGAGCTCCGTGGGCCAAAAATCAACTCGAGATGAGAGGTTAGTCCCTGGCTTCGACTCCAGAGGAATACCACCTTACCACAAGCACCTCAAGAGGAGGCTTCTCTCAGCTCTAGGTATGTGAGAGGGACCCTGAGTTTGCGGCCTCAAGTGGAATGGACACCGCGATGCCCTGACGCGAAATAAGGCTGGATATCCCTGCAGTGACTTGAATGCAGGCTCATCTTGCATCTCTCAAGATGAAAGGATGTCTGAATCCCCTGTGGAGACCACAGAGAAAGACCTAGTTCCCCACCTCATCGCGACCGGAGGCCTCACATCCTTTGAAAACTCCAGAGGTATGCGGAGATCAGTGCCTCCAAAGGAGACGATGCCTGACTCCTCGTGAAACTTGATAGGAGTCCCAGGATTCCTGTGGCACGTGGAAAGGGACCCTTGGTCTCCCGCCTCAGCTGGAGAGGCGTCCCAATTGCCTTGCCAAGCCTCGAGGAGAATCCCGAGTTGTGTCTCACAACTAGGCAAGAGTCCTGACGTGGCTGAACAAACACGTGGGTGGAAGGGCCATCCCCGTCGTAACTCGAGAATATACCCCAGGTTCCCGCCGCAACTCGAGAAAAACCATGAGACTTCCCCCTCGCCGCGAGATGAGGCCCGATTCCCCTGCACTGCGTGCAGAGCAATTCCGTGTTGCACATCACACATGAAAGGAGCCTTGATTTCCTTGATGGCACTCCAGAGAAACCCCAAGAACACTGTTTCAAGGCTAGAGGGATCCTGAGGTCACTGTAGCAACACGAAAGTGCTCCGTGGACCAAAAATCAACTCGAGATGAGAGGTTAGTCACTGGCTTCGACTCCAGAGGAATACCACCTTACCACAAGCACCTCAAGAGGAGGCTTCTCTCAGCTCTAGGTATGTGAGAGGGACCCTGAGTTTGCGGCCTCAAGTGGAATGGACACGGCGATGCCCTGACTCGAAATAAGGCCGGATATCCCTGCAGTGACTGGAATGCAGGCTCGTCTTGCCTCTCCCAAGACGAAAGGGTGTCTGAATCCCCTGTGGAGACCACAGAGAAAGACCTAGTTCCCCACCTCATCGCGACAGGAGGCCTCATATCCTTTGAAAACTCCAGAGGTACGCGGAGATCAGTGCCTCCAAAGGAGACGATGCCTGACTCCTCGTGAAACTTGATAGGAGTCCCAGGATTCTTGTGGCACGTGGAAAGGGACCCTTGGTCTCCCGCCTCAGCTGGAGAGGCGTTCCAATTGCCCTGCCAAGCCTCGAGGAGAATCCCGAGTTGTCCCTCGCAACTAGGCAGGAGTCCTGACGTGGCTGAACAAACACGTGGGTGGAAGGGCCATCCCCATCGAAACTCGAGCATATACCCCAAGTCCCCACCGCAACTCGAGAAAAACCATGAGACTTCCCCCTCGCCGCGAGATGAGGCCCGATTCCCCTGCACTGCGTGCAGAGCAATTCCGTGTTGCACATCACACATGAAAGGAGCCTTGATTTCCTTGATTGCACTCCAGAGAAACCCCAAGAACACTGTTTCAAGGATAGAGGGATCCTCAGGTCACTGTAGCAACACGACAAAGCTCCGTGGGCCAAAAATCAACTCGAGATGAGAGGTTAGTCCCTGGCTTCGACTCCAGAGGAATACCACCTTACCACAAGCACCTCAAGAGGAGGCTTCTCTCAGCTCTAGGTATGTGAGAGGGATCCTGAGTTTGCGGCCTCAAGTGGAATGGACACCGCGATGCCCTGACTCGAAATAAGGCCGGATATCCCTGCAGTGACTTGAATGCAGGCTCGTCTTGCTTCTCCCAAGAAGAAAGCATGTCTGAATCCCTTCTGGAGACCACAGAGAAACACCTAGTTCCCCACCTCATCGCGACCGGAGGCCTCATATCCTTTGAAAACTCCAGAGGTACGCGGAGATCAGTGCCTCCAAAGGAGACGATGCCTGACTCCTCGTGAAACTTGATAGGAGTCCCAGGATTCTTGTGGCACGTGGAAAGGGACCCTTGGTCTCCCGCCTCAGCTGGAGAGGCGTTCCAATTGCCCTGCCAAGCCTCGAGGAGAATCCCGAGTTGTCCCTCGCAACTAGGCAGGAGTCCTGACGTGGCTGAACAAACACGTGGGTGGAAGGGCCATCCCCGTCGTAACTCGAGAATATACCCCAGGTTCCCGCCGCAACTCGAGAAAAACCATGAGACTTCCCCCTCGCCGCGAGATGAGGCCCGATTCCCCTGTACTGCGTGCAGAGCAATTCCGTCTTGCACATCACACATGAAAGGAGCCTTGATTTCCTTGATGGCACTCCAGAGAAACCCCAAGAACACTGTTTCAAGGATAGAGGGATCCTGAGGTCACTGTAGCAACACGAAAGAACTCTGTGGACCAAAAATCAACTCGAAAAGAGAGGTTAGTCCCTGGATTCGTCTCCAGAGGAATACCACCTTACCACAAGCACCTCAAGAGGAGGCTTCTCTCAGCTCTAGGTATGTGAGAGGGACCCTGAGTTTGCGGCCTCAAGTGGAATGGACACCGCGATGCCCTGACTCGAAATAAGGCCGGATATCCCTGCAGTGACTTCAATGCAGGCTCGTCTTGCATCTCCCAGGACGAAAGGATGTCTGAATCCCCTGTGGAAAGCACAGAGAAAGACTCAGTTCCCCACCTCATCACGACCGATAGCCTCACATCCTTTGAAAACTCCAGAGGTACGCGGAGATCAGTGCCTCCAAAGGAGCCGATGCCTGACTCCTCGTGAAACTTGATAGGAGTCCCAGGATTCCTGTGGCACTTGGAAAGGGACACTTGGTCTCCCGCCTCAGCTGGAGAGGCGTCCCAATTGCCCTGCCAAGCGTCGAGGAGAATCCAGAGTTGTCCCTCGCAACTAGGCAGGAGTCCTGACGTCGCTGAAGAAACACGTGGGTGGAAGGGCCATCCCCGTCGTAACTCGAGAATATACCCCAGGTTCCCGCCGCAACTCGAGAAAAACCATGAGACTTCCCCCTCGCCGCGAGATGAGGCCCGATTCCCCTGCACTGCGTGCAGAGCAATTCCGTGTTGCACATCACACATGAAAGGAGCCTTGATTTCCTTGATGGCACTCCAGAGAAACCCCAAGAACAATGTTTCAAGGCTAGAGGGATCCTGAGGTCACTGTAGCAACACGAAAGAGCTCCGTGGGCCAAAAATCAACTCGAGATGAGAGGTTAGTCCCTGGCTTCGACTCCAGAGGAATACCACCTTACCACAAGCACCTCAAGAGGAGGCTTCTCTCAGCTCTAGGTATGTGAGAGGGACCCTGAGTTTGCGGCCTCAAGTGGAATGGACACCGCGATGCCCTGACGCGAAATAAGGCTGGATATCCCTGCAGTGACTTGAATGCAGGCTCATCTTGCATCTCTCAAGATGAAAGGATGTCTGAATCCCCTGTGGAGACCACAGAGAAAGACCTAGTTCCCCACCTCATCGCGACCGGAGGCCTCACATCCTTTGAAAACTCCAGAGGTATGCGGAGATCAGTGCCTCCAAAGGAGACGATGCCTGACTCCTCGTGAAACTTGATAGGAGTCCCAGGATTCCTGTGGCACGTGGAAAGGGACCCTTGGTCTCCCGCCTCACCTGGAGAGGCGTCCCAATTGCCTTGCCAAGCCTCGAGGAGAATCCCGAGTTGTGTCTCACAACTAGGCAAGAGTCCTGACGTGGCTGAACAAACACGTGTGTGGAAGGGCCATCCCCGTCGTAACTCGAGAATATACCCCAGGTTCCCGCCGCAACTCGAGAAAAACCATGAGACTTCCCCCTCGCCGCGAGATGAGGCCCGATTCCCCTGCACTGCGTGCAGAGCAATTCCGTGTTGCACATCACACATGAAAGGAGCCTTGATTTCCTTGATGGCACTCCAGAGAAACCCCAAGAACACTGTTTCAAGGCTAGAGGGATCCTGAGGTCACTGTAGCAACACGAAAGTGCTCCGTGGACCAAAAATCAACTCGAGATGAGAGGTTAGTCCCTGGCTTCGACTCCAGAGGAATACCACCTTACCACAAGCACCTCAAGAGGAGGCTTATCTCAGCTCTAGGTATGTGAGAGGGACCCTGAGTTTGCGGCCTCAAGTGGAATGGACACGGCGATGCCCTGACTCGAAATAAGGCCGGATATCCCTGCAGTGACTGGAATGCAGGCTCGTCTTGCATCTCCCAAGACGAAAGGGTGTCTGAATCCCCTGTGGAGACCACAGAGAAAGACCTAGTTCCCCACCTCATCGCGACAGGAGGCCTCATATCCTTTGAAAACTCCAGAGGTACGCGGAGATCAGTGCCTCCAAAGGAGACGATGCCTGACTCCTCGTGAAACTTGATAGGAGTCCCAGGATTCTTGTGGCACGTGGAAAGGGACCCTTGGTCTCCCGCCTCAGCTGGAGAGGCGTTCCAATTGCCCTGCCAAGCCTCGAGGAGAATCCCGAGTTGTCCCTCGCAACTAGGCAGGAGTCCTGACGTGGCTGAACAAACACGTGGGTGGAAGGGCCATCCCCATCGAAACTCGAGAATATACCCCAGGTTCCCACCGCAACTCGAGAAAAACCATGAGACTTCCCCCTCGCCGCGAGATGAGGCCCGATTCCCCTGCACTGCGTGCAGAGCAATTCCGTGTTGCACATCACACATGAAAGGAGCCTTGATTTCCTTGATTGCACTCCAGAGAAACCCCAAGAACACTGTTTCAAGGATAGAGGGATCCTGAGGTCACTGTAGCAACACGACAAAGCTCCGTGGGCCAAAAATCAACTCGAGATGAGAGGTTAGTCCCTGGCTTCGACTCCAGAGGAATACCACCTTACCACAAGCACCTCAAGAGGAGGCTTCTCTCAGCTCTAGGTATGTGAGAGGGATCCTGAGTTTGCGGCCTCAAGTGGAATGGACACCGCGATGCCCTGACTCGAAATAAGGTTGGATATCCCTGCAGTGACTTCAATGCAGGCTCGTCTTGCATCTCCCAGGACGAAAGGATGTCTGAATCCCCTGTGGAAAGCACAGAGAAAGACTCAGTTCCCCACCTCATCACGACCGATAGCCTCACATCCTTTGAAAACTCCAGAGGTACGGGGAGATCAGTGCCTCCAAAGGAGACGATGCCTGACTCCTCGTGAAATTTGATAGGAGTCCCAGGATTCCTGTGGCACTTGGAAAGGGACACTTGGTCTCCCGCCTCAGCTGGAGAGGCGTCCCAAATGCCCTGCCAAGCGTCGAGGAGAATCCAGAGTTGTCCCTCGCAACTAGGCAGGAGTCCTGACGTCGCTGAAGAAACACGTGGGTGGAAGGGCCATCCCCGTCGTAACTCGAGAATATACCCCAGGTTCCCGCCGCAACTCGAGAAAAACCATGAGACTTCCCCCTCGCCGCGAGATGAGGCCCGATTCCCCTGCACTGCGTGCAGAGCAATTCTGTGTTGCACATCACACATGAAAGGAGCCTTGATTTCCTTGATGGCACTCCAGAGAAACCCCAAGAACACTGTTTCAAGGCTAGAGGGATCCTGAGGTCACTGTAGCAACAGGAAAGAGCTCCGTGGACCAAAAATCAACTCGAGATGAGAGGTTAGTCCCTGGCTTCGACTCCAGAGGAATACCACCTTACCACAAGCACCTCAAGCGGAGGCTTCTCTCAGCTCTAGGTATGTGAGAGGGACCCTGAGTTTGCGGCCTCAAGTGGAATGGACACCGCGATGCCCTGACTCGAAATAAGGCCGGATATCCCTGCAGTGACTGGAATGCAGGCTCGTCTTGCATCTCCCAAGACGAAAGGGTGTCTGAATCCCCTGTGGAGACCACAGAGAAAGACCTAGTTCCCCACCTCATCGCGACAGGAGGCCTCAAATTCTTTGAAAACCTCAGAGGTATGCGGAGATCAGTGCCTCCAAAGGAGACGATGCCTGACTCCTCGTGAAACTTGATAGGAGACCCAGGATTCCTGTGGCACGTGGAAAGGGACCCTTGGTCTCCCGTCTCAGCTGGAGAGGCGTCCCAATTGCCCTGCAAAGCCTCGAGGAGAATCCCGAGTTGTCCCTCGCAACTAGGCAGGAGTCCTGACATGGCTGAACAAACACGTGTGTGGAAGGGCCATCCCCATTGTAACTCGAGAATAAACCCCAAGTTCCCGCCGCAACTCGAGAAAAACCATGAGACTTCCCCTTCGCCGCAAAATGAGGCCCGATTCCCCTGCACTGCGTGCAGAGCAATTCCGTCTTGCACATCAGACATGAAAGGAGCCTTGATTTCCTTGATGGCACTCCAGAGAAACCCCAAGAACACTGTTTCAAGGCTAGAGTGATCCTGAGGTCACTGTAGCAACACGAAAGAGCTCCGTGGACCAAGAATCAACACGAGATGAGAGGTTAGTCCCTGGCTTCGACTCCTGAGGAATACCACCTTACCACAAGCACCTCAAGAGGAGGCTTCTCTCAGCTCTAGGTATGTGAGAGGGACCCTGAGTTTGCGGCCTCAAGTGGAATGGACACCGCGATGCCCTGACTCGAAATAAGGCCGGATATCCCTGCAGTGACTTGAATGCAGGTTCGTCTTGCATCTCCCAAGAAGAAAGGATGTCTGAATCCCCTGTGGAGACCACAGAGAAACACCTAGTTCCCCACCTCATCGCGACCGGAGGCCTCACATCCTTTGAAAACTCCAGAGGTACGCGGAGATCAGTGCCTCCAAAGGAGACGATGCCTGACTCCTCGTGAAACTTGATAGGAGTCCCAGGATTCTTGTGGCACGTGGAAAGGGACCCTTGGTCTCCCGCCTCAGCTGGAGAGGCGTTCCAATTGCCCTGCCAAGCCTCGAGGAGAATCCCGAGTTGTCCCTCGCAACTAGGCAGGAGTCCTGACGTGGCTGAACGAACACGTGGGTGGAAGGGCCATCCCCGTCGTAACTCGAGAATATACCCCAGGTTCCCGCCGCAACTCGAGAAAAACCATGAGACTTCCCCCTCGATGCGAGATGAGGCCCGATTCCCCTGTACTGCGTGCAGAGCAATTCCGTCTTGCACATCACACATGAAAGGAGCCTTGATTTCCTTGATGGCACTCCAGAGAAACCCCAAGAACACTGTTTCAAGGATAGAGGGATCCTGAGGTCACTGTAGCAACACGAAAGAACTCTGTGGACCAAAAATCAACTCGAAAAGAGAGGTTAGTCCCTGGATTCGTCTCCAGAGGAATACCACCTTACTACAAGCACCTCAAGAGGAGGCTTCTCTCAGCTCTAGGTATGTGAGAGGGACCCTGAGTTTGCGGCCTCAAGTGGAATGGACACCGCGATGCCCTGACTCGAAATAAGGCCGGATATCCCTGCAGTGACTTCAATGCAGTCTCGTCTTGCATCTCCCAAGATGAAAGGATGTCTGAATCCCCTGTGGAAAGCACAGAGAAAGACTTAGTTTCCCACCTCATCGCGACCGATAGCCTCACATCCTTTGAAAACTCCAGAGGTACGCGGAGATCAGTGCCTCCAAAGGAGCCGATGCCTGACTTCTCGTGAAACTTGATAGGAGTCCCAGGATTCCTGTGGCACTTGGAAAGGGACACTTGGTCTCCCGCCTCAGCTGGAGAGGCGTCCCAATTGCCCTGCCAAGCCTCGAGGAGAATCCAGAGTTGTCCCTCGCAACTAGGCAGGAGTCCTGACGTCGCTGAAGAAACACGTGGGTGGAAGGGCCATCCCCGTCGTAACTCGAGAATATACCCCAGGTTCCCGCCGCAACTCGAGAAAAACCATGAGACTTCCCCCTCGCCGCAAGATGAGGCCCGATTCCCCTGCACTGCGTGCAGAGCAATTCCGTGTTGCACATCACACATGAAAGGAGCCTTGATTTCCTTGATGGCACTCCAGAGAAACCCCAAGAACACTGTTTCAAGGCTAGAGGGATCCTGAGGTCACTGTAGCAACACGAAAGAGCTCCGAGGGCAAAAATCAACTCGAGATGAGAGGTTAGTCCCTGGCTTCGACTCCAGAGGAATACCACCTTACCACAAGAACCTCAAGAGGAGGCTTCTCTCAGCTCTAGGTATGTGAGAGGGACCCTGAGTTTGCGGCCTCAAGTGGAATGGACACCGCGATGCCCTGACGCGAAATAAGGCTGGATATCCCTGCAGTGACTTGAATGCAGGCTCGTCTTGCATCTCCCAAGATGAAAGGATGTCTGAATCACCTGTGGAGACCACAGAGAAAGACCTAGTTCCCCACCTCATCGCGACCGGAGGCCTCACATCCTTTGAAAACTCCAGAGGTATGCGGAGATCAGTGCCTCCAAAGGAGACGATGCCTGACTCCTCGTGAAACTTGATAGGAGTCCCAGGATTCCTGTGGCACGTGGAAAGGGACCCTTGGTCTCCCGCCTCAGCTGGAGAGGCGACCCAATTGCCTTGCCAAGCCTCGAGGAGAATCCCGAGTTGTGTCTCACAACTAGGCAAGAGTCCTGACGTGGCTGAACAAACACGTGTGTGGAAGGGCCATCCCCGTCGTAACTCGAGAATATACCCCAGGTTCCCGCCGCAACTCGAGAAAAACCATGAGACTTCCCCCTCGCCGCGAGATGAGGCCCGATTCCCCTGCACTGCGTGCAGAGCAATTCCGTGTTGCACATCACACATGAAAGGAGCCTTGATTTCCTTGATGGCACTCCAGAGAAACCCCAAGAACACTGTTTCAAGGCTAGAGGGATCCTGAGGTCACTGTAGCAACACGAAAGTGCTCCGTGGACCAAAAATCAACTCGAGATGAGAGGTTAGTCCCTGGCTTCGACTCCAGAGGAATACCACCTTACCACAAGCACCTCAAGAGGAGGCTTCTCTCAGCTCTAGGTATGTGAGAGGGACCCTGAGTTTGCGGCCTCAAGTGGAATGGACACGGCGATGCCCTGACTCGAAATAAGGCCGGATATCCCTGCAGTGACTGGAATGCAGGCTCGTCTTGCATCTCCCAAGCCGAAAGGGTGTCTGAATCCCCTGTGGAGACCACAGAGAAAGACCTAGTTCCCCACCTCATCGCGACAGGAGGCCTCATATCCTTTGAAAACTCCAGAGGTACGCGGAGATCAGTGCCTCCAAAGGAGACAATGCCTGACTCCTCGTGAAACTTGATAGGAGTCCCAGGATTCTTGTGGCCCGTTGAAAGGGACCCTTGGTCTCCCGCCTCAGCTGGAGAGGCGTTCCAATTGCCCTGCCAAGCCTCGAGGAGAATCCCGAGTTGTCCCTCGCAACTAGGCAGGAGTCCTGACGTGGCTGAACAAACACGTGGGTGGAAGGGCCATCCCCATCGAAACTCGAGAATATACCCCAGGTTCCCACCGCAACTTGAGAAAAACCATGAGACTTCCCCCTCGCCGCGAGATGAGGCCCGAATCCCCTGCACTGCGTGCAGAGCAATTCCGTGTTGCACATCACACATGAAAGGAGCCTTGATTTCCTTGATTGCACTCCAGAGAAACCCCAAGAACACTGTTTCAAGGATAGAGGGATCCTGAGGTCACTGTAGCAACACGACAAAGCTCCGTGGGCCAAAAATCAACTCGAGATGAGAGGTTAGTCCCTGGCTTCGACTCCAGAGGAATACCACCTTACCACAAGCACCTCAAGAGGAGGCTTCTCTCAGCTCTAGGTATGTGAGAGGGACCCTGAGTTTGCGGCCTCAAGTGGAATGGACACCGCGATGCCCTGACGCGAAATAAGGCTGGATATCCCTGCAGTGACTTGAATGCAGGCTCGTCTTGCATCTCCCAAGATGAAAGGATGTCTGAATCCCCTGTGTAGACCACAGAGAAAGACCTAGTTCCCCACCTCATCGCGACCGGAGGCCTCACATCCTTTGAAAACTCCAGAGGTACGCGGAGATCAGTGCCTCCAAAGGAGACGATGCCTGACTCCTCGTGAATCTTGATAGGAGTCCCAGGATTCCTGTGGCACGTAGAAAGGGACCCTTGGTCTCCCGCCTCAGCTGGAGAGGCGTCCCAATTGCCTTGCCAAGCCTCGAGGAGAATCCCAAGTTGTGTCTCGCAACTAGGCAAGAGTCCTGACGTGGCTGAACACACACGTGTGTGGAAGGGCCATCCCCGTCGTAACTCGAGAATATACCCCAGGTTCCCGCCGCAACTCGAGAAAAACCATGAGACTTCCCCCTCGCCGCGAGATGAGGCCCGATTCCCCTGCACTGCGTGCAGAGCAATTCTGTGTTGCACATCACACATGAAAGGAGCCTTGATTTCCTTCATGGCACTCCAGAGAAACCCCAAGAACACTGTTTCAAGGCTAGAGGGATCCTGAGGTCACTGTAGCAACACGAAAGAGCTCCGTGGACCAAGAATCAACACGAGATGAGAGGTTAGTCCCTGGCTTCGACTCCTGAGGAATACCACCTTACCACAAGCACCTCAAGAGGAGGCTTCTCTCAGCTCTAGGTATGTGAGAGGGACCCTGAGTTTGCGGCCTCAAGTGGAATGGACACCGCGATGCCCTGACTCGAAATAAGGCCGGATATCCCTGCAGTGACTTGAATGCAGGTTCGTCTTGCATCTCCCAAGAAGAAAGGATGTCTGAATCCCCTGTGGAGACCACAGAGAAACACCTAGTTCCCCACCTCATCGCGACCGGAGGCCTCACATCCTTTGAAAACTCCAGAGGTACGCGGAGATCAGTGCCTCCAAAGGAGACGATGCCTGACTCCTCGTGAAACTTGATAGGAGTCCCAGGATTCTTGTGGCACGTGGAAAGGGACCCTTGGTCTCCCGCCTCAGCTGGAGAGGCGTTCCAATTGCCCTGCCAAGCCTCGAGGAGAATCCCGAGTTGTCCCTCGCAACTAGGCAGGAGTCCTGACGTGGCTGAACAAACACGTGGGTGGAAGGGCCATCCCCGTCGTAACTCGAGAATATACCCCAGGTTCCCGCCGCAACTCGAGAAAAACCATGAGACTTCCCCCTCGATGCGAGATGAGGCCCGATTCCCCTGTACTGCGTGCAGAGCAATTCCGTCTTGCACATCACACATGAAAGGAGCCTTGATTTCCTTGATGGCACTCCAGAGAAACCCCAAGAACACTGTTTCAAGGATAGAGGGATCCTGAGGTCACTGTAGCAACACGAAAGAACTCTGTGGACCAAAAATCAACTCGAAAAGAGAGGTTAGTCCCTGGATTCGTCTCCAGAGGAATACCACCTTACCACAAGCACCTCAAGAGGAGGCTTCTCTCAGCTCTAGGTATGTGAGAGGGACCCTGAGTTTGCGGCCTCAAGTGGAATGGACACCGCGATGCCCTGACTCGAAATAAGGCCGGATATCCCTGCAGTGACTTCAATGCAGTCTCGTCTTGCATCTCCCAAGACGAAAGGATGTCTGAATCCCCTGTGGAAAGCACAGAGAAAGACTTAGTTTCCCACCTCATCGCGACCGATAGCCTCACATCCTTTGAAAACTCCAGAGGTACGCGGAGATCAGTGCCTCCAAAGGAGCCGATGCCTGACTCCTCGTGAAACTTGATAGGAGTCCCAGGATTCCTGTGGCACTTGGAAAGGGACACTTGGTCTCCCGCCTCAGCTGGAGAGGCGTCCCAATTGCCCTGCCAAGCCTCGAGGAGAATCCAGAGTTGTCCCTCGCAACTAGGCAGGAGTCCTGACGTCGCTGAAGAAACACGTGGGTGGAAGGGCCATCCCCGTCGTAACTCGAGAATATACCCCAGGTTCCCGCCGCAACTCGAGAAAAACCATGAGACTTCCCCCTCGCCGCGAGATGAGGCCCGATTCCCCTGCACTGCGTGCAGAGCAATTCCGTGTTGCACATCACACATGAAAGGAGCCTTGATTTCCTTGATGGCACTCCAGAGAAACCCCAAGAACACTGTTTCAAGGCTAGAGGGATCCTGAGGTCACTGTAGCAACACGAAAGAGCTCCGAGGGCCAAAAATCAACTCGAGATGAGAGGTTAGTCCCTGGCTTCGACTCCAGAGGAATACCACCTTACCACAAGAACCTCAAGAGGAGGCTTCTCTCAGCTCTAGGTATGTGAGAGGGACCCTGAGTTTGCGGCCTCAAGTGGAATGGACACCGCGATGCCCTGACGCGAAATAAGGCTGGATATCCCTGCAGTGACTTGAATGCAGGCTCGTCTTGCATCTCCCAAGATGAAAGGATGTCTGAATCACCTGTGGAGACCACAGAGAAAGACCTACTTCCCCACCTCATCGCGACCGGAGGCCTCACATCCTTTGAAAACTCCAGAGGTATGCGGAGATCAGTGCCTCCAAAGGAGACGATGCCTGACTCCTCGTGAAACTTGATAGGAGTCCCAGGATTCCTGTGGCACGTGGAAAGGGACCCTTGGTCTCCCGCCTCAGCTGGAGAGGCGTCCCAATTGCCTTGCCAAGCCTCGAGGAGAATCCCGAGTTGTGTCTCACAACTAGGCAAGAGTCCTGACGTGGCTGAACAAACACGTGTGTGGAAGGGCCATCCCCGTCGTAACTCGAGAATATACCCCAGGTTCCCGCCGCAACTCGAGAAAAACCATGAGACTTCCCCCTCGCCGCGAGATGAGGCCCGATTCCCCTGCACTGCGTGCAGAGCAATTCCGTGTTGCACATCACACATGAAAGGAGCCTTGATTTCCTTGATGGCACTCCAGAGAAACCCCAAGAACACTGTTTCAAGGCTAGAGGGATCCTGAGGTCACTGTAGCAACACGAAAGTGCTCCGTGGACCAAAAATCAACTCGAGATGAGAGGTTAGTCTCTGGCTTCGACTCCAGAGGAATACCACCTTACCACAAGCACCTCAAGAGGAGGCTTCTCTCAGCTCTAGGTATGTGAGAGGGACCCTGAGTTTGCGGCCTCAAGTGGAATGGACACGGCGATGCCCTGACTCGAAATAAGGCCGGATATCCCTGCAGTGACTGGAATGCAGGCTCGTCTTGCATCTCCCAAGACGAAAGGGTGTCTGAATCCCCTGTGGAGACCACAGAGAAAGACCTAGTTCCCCACCTCATCGCGACAGGAGGCCTCATATCCTTTGAAAACTCCAGAGGTACGCGGAGATCAGTGCCTCCAAAGGAGACGATGCCTGACTCCTCGTGAAACTTGATAGGAGTCCCAGGATTCTTGTGGCCCGTTGAAAGGGACCCTTGGTCTCCCGCCTCAGCTGGAGAGGCGTTCCAATTGCCCTGCCAAGCCTCGAGGAGAATCCCGAGTTGTCCCTCGCAACTAGGCAGGAGTCCTGACGTGGCTGAACAAACACGTGGGTGGAAGGGCCATCCCCATCGAAACTCGAGAATATACCCCAGGTTCCCACCGCAACTTGAGAAAAACCATGAGACTTCCCTCTCGCCGCGAGATGAGGCCCGAATCCCCTGTACTGCGTGCAGAGCAATTCCGTCTTGCACATCACACATGAAAGGAGCCTTGATTTCCTTGATTGCACTCCAGAGAAACCCCAAGAACACTGTTTCAAGGATAGAGGGATCCTGAGGTCACTGTAGCAACACGAAAGAGCTCCGTGGGCCAAAAATCAACTCGAGATGAGAGGTTAGTCCCTGGATTCAACTCCTGAGGAATACCACCTTACCACAAGCACCTCAAGAGGAGGCTTCTCTCAGCTCTAGGTATGTGAGAGGGACCCTGAGTTTGCGGCCTCAAGTGGAATGGACACCGCGATGCCCTGACTCGAAATAAGGCTGGATATCCCTGCAGTGACTTGAATGCAGGCTCGTCTTGCATCTCCCAAGATGAAAGGATGTCTGAATCCCCTGTGTAGACCACAGAGAAAGACCTAGTTCCCCACCTCATCGCGACCGGAGGCCTCACATCCTTTGAAAACTCCAGAGGTACGCGGAGATCAGTGCCTCCAAAGGAGACGATGCCTGACTCCTCGTGAAACTTGATAGGAGTCCCAGGATTCTTGTGGCACGTGGAAAGGGACCCTTGGTCTCCCGCCTCAGCTGGAGAGGCGTTCCAATTGCCCTGCCAAGCCTCGAGGAGAATCCCGAGTTGTCCCTCGCAACTAGGCAGGAGTCCTGACGTGGATGAACAAACACGTGTGTGGAAGGGCCATCCCCGTCGTAACTCGAGAATATACCCCAGGTTCCCGCCGCAACTCGAGAAAAACCATGAGACTTCCCCCTCGATGCGAGATGAGGCCCGATTCCCCTGTACTGCGTGCAGAGCAATTCCGTCTTGCACATCACACATGAAAGGAGCCTTGATTTCCTTGATGGCACTCCAGAGAAACCCCAAGAACACTGTTTCAAGGCTAGAGGGATCCTGAGGTCACTGTAGCAACACGAAAGATCTCTGTGGACCAAAAATCAACTCGAAAAGAGAGGTTAGTCCCTGGATTCGTCTCCAGAGGAATACCACCTTACCACAAGCACCTCAAGAGGAGGCTTCTCTCAGCTCTAGGTATGTGAGAGGGACCCTGAGTTTGCAGCCTCAAGTGGAATGGACACCGCGATGCCCTGACTCGAAATAAGGCCGGATATCCCTGCAGTGACTTCAATGCAGGCTCGTCTTGCATCTCCCACGACGAAAGGATGTCTGAATCCCCTGTGGAAAGCACAGAGAAAGACTTAGTTCCCCACCTCATCCCGACCGATAGCCTCACATCCTTTGAAAACTCCAGAGGTACGCGGAGATCAGTGCCTCCAAAGGAGACGATGCCTGACTCCACGTGAAACTTGATAGGAGTCCCAGGATTCCTGTGGCACTTGGAAAGGGACCCTTGGTCTCCCGCCTCAGCTGGAGAGGCGTCCCAATTGCCCTGCCAAGCCTCGAGGAGAATCCAGAGTTGTCCCTCGCAACTAGGCAGGAGTCCTGACGTCGCTGAAGAAACACGTGGGTGGAAGGGCCATCCCCGTCGTAACTCGAGAATATACCCCAGGTTCCCGCCGCAACTCGAGAAAAACCATGAGACTTCCCCCTCGCCGCGAGATGAGGCCCGATTCCCCTGCACTGCGTGCAGAGCAATTCTGTGTTGCACATCACACATGAAAGGAGCCTTGATTTCCTTCATGGCACTCCAGAGAAACCCCAAGAACACTGTTTCAAGGCTAGAGGGATCCTGAGGTCACTGTAGCAACACGAAAGAACTCTGTGGACCAAAAATAAACTCGAGATGAGAGGTTAGTCCCTGGCTTCGACTCCAGAGGAATACCACCTTACCAGAAGCACCTCAAGAGGAGGCTTCTCTCAGCTCTAGGTATGTGAGAGGGACCCTGAGTTTGCGGCCTCAAGTGGAATGGACACCGCGATGCCCTGACTCGAAATAAGGCCGGACATCCCTGCAGTGACTGGAATGAAGGCTCGTCTTGCATCTCCCAAGACGAAAGGATGTCTGAATCCCCTGTGGAGACCACAGAGAAAGACCTAGTTCCCCACCTCATCGCGACAGGAGGCCTCAAATCCTTTGAAAACTCCAGAGGTATGCGGAGATCAGTGCCTCCAAAGGAGACGATGCCTGACTCCTCGTGAAACTTGATAGGAGACCCAGGATTCCTGTGGCACGTGGAAAGGGACCCTTGGTCTCCCGCCTCAGCTGCAGAGGAGTCCCAATTGCCCTGCAATGCCTCGAGGAGAATCCCGAGTTGTCCCTCGCAACTAGGCAGGAGTCCTGACATGGCTGAACAAACACGTGTGTGGAAGGGCCATCCCCGTCGTAACTCGAGAATATACCCCAGGTTCCCGCCGCAACTCGAGAAAAACCATTAGACTTCCCCTTCGCTGCGAGATGTGGCCCGTTTCCCCTGCACTGCGTGCAGAGCAATTCCGTGTTGCACATCACACATGAAAGGAGCCTTGATTTCCTTGATGGCACTCCAGAGAAACCCCAAGAACACTGTTTCAAGGCTAGAGGGATCCTGAGGTCACTGTAGTAACACGAAAGAGCTCCGTGGACCAAGAATCAACACGAGATGAGAGGTTACTCCCTGGCTTCGACTCCTGAGGAATACCACCTTACCACAAGCACCGCAAGAGGAGGCTTCTCTCAGCTCTAGGTATGTGAGAGGGACCCTGAGTTTGCGGCCTCAAGTGGAATGGACACCGCGATGCCCTGACTCGAAATAAGGCCGGATATCCCTGCAGTGACTTCAATGCAGGCTCGTCTTGCATCTCCCAGAACGAAAGGATGTCTGAATCCCCTGTGGAAAGCACAGAGAAAGACTTAGTTCCCACCTCATCACGACCGATAGCCTCACATCCATTGAAAACTCCAGAGGTACGCGGAGATCAGTGCCTCCAAAGGAGACGATGCCTGACTCCTCGTGAAACTTGATAGGAGTCCCAGGATTCCTGTGGCACTTGGAAAGGGACACTTGGTCTCCCGCCTCTGCTGGAGAGGCGTCCCAATTGCCCTGCCAAGCCTCGAGGAGAATCCAGAGTTGTGTCTCGCAACTAGGCAGGAGTCCTGACGTCGCTGAAGAAACAAGAGGGTGGAAGGGCCATCCCCGTCGTAACTCGAGAATATACCCCAGCTTCCCGCCGCAACTCGAGAAAAACCATGAGACTTCCCCCTCGCCGCGAGATGAGGCCCGATTCCCCTGCACTGCGTGCAGACCAATTCCGTGTTGCACATCACACATGAAAGGAGCCTTGATTTCCTTGATGGCACTCCAGAGAAACCCCAAGAACACTGTTTCAAGGCTAGAGGGATCCTGAGGTCACTGTAGCAACACGAAAGAGCTCCGTGGGCCAAAAATCAACTCGAGATGAGAGGTTAGTCCCTGGCTTCGACTCCAGAGGAATACCACCTTACCACAAGCACCTCAAGAGGAGGCTTCTCTCAGCTCTAGGTATGTGAGAGGGACCCTGAGTTTGCGGCCTCAAGTGGAATGGACACCGCGATGCCCTGACGCGAAATAAGGCCGGATATCCCTGCAGTGACTTGAATGCAGGCTCGTCTTGCATCTCCCAAGAAGAAAGGATGTCTGAATCCCCTGTGGAGACCACAAGAAACACCTAGTTCCCCACCTCATCGCGACCGGAGGCCTCACATCCTTTGAAAACTCCAGAGGTACGCGGAGATCAGTGCCTCCAAAGGAGACGATGCCTGACTCCTCGTGAAACTTGATAGGAGTCCCAGGATTCTTGTGGCACGTGGAAAGGGACCCTTGGTCTCCCGCCTCAGCTGGAGAGGCGTTCCAATTGCCCTGCCAAGCCTCGAGGAGAATCCCGAGTTGTCCCTCGCAACTAGGCAGGAGTCCTGACATGGCTGAACAAACACGTGGGTGGAAGGGCCATCCCCGTCGTAACTCGAGAATATACCCCAGGTTCCCGCCGCAACTCGAGAAAAACCATGAGACTTCCCCCTCGATGCGAGATGAGGCCCGATTCCCCTGTACTGCGTGCAGAGCAATTCCGTCTTGCACATCACACATGAAAGGAGCCTTGATTTCCTTGATGGCACTCCAGAGAATCCCCAAGAACACTGTTTCAAGATAGAGGGATCCTGAGGTCACTGTAGCAACACGAAAGAACTCTGTGGACCAAAAATCAACTCGAAAAGAGAGGTTAGTCCCTGAATTCGTCTCCAGAGGAATACCACCTTACCACAAGCACCGCAAGAGGAGGCTTCTCTCAGCTATAGGTATGTGAGAGGGACCCTGAGTTTGCGGCCTCAAGTGGAATGGACACCGCGATGCCCTGACTCGAAATAAGGCCGGATATCCCTGCAGTGACTTCAATGCAGGCTCGTCTTGCATCTCCCAGGACGAAAGGATGTCTGAATCCCCTGTGGAAAGCACAGAGAAAGACTTAGTTCCCCACCTCATCGCGACCGATAGCCTCACATCCTTTGAAAACTCCAGAGGTACGCGGAGATCAGTGCCTCCAAAGGAGACGATGCCTGACTCCTCGTGAAACTTGATAGGAGTCCCAGGATTCCTGTGGCACTTGGAAAGGGACACTTGGTCTCCCGCCTCAGCTGGAGAGGTGTCCCAATTGCCCTGCCAAGCCTCGAGGAGAATCCAGAGTTGTCCCTCGCAACTAGGCAGGAGTCCTGACGTCGCTGAAGAAACACGTGGGTGGAAGGGCCATCCCCGTCGTAACTCGAGAATATAGCCCAGGTTCCCGCCGCAACTCGAGAAAAACCATGAGACTTCCCCCTCGCCGCGAGATGAGGCCCGATTCCCCTGCACTGCGTGCAGAGCAATTCCGTGTTGCACATCACACATGAAAGGAGCCTTGATTTCCTTGATGGCACTCCAGAGAAACCCCAAGAACACTGTTTCAAGGCTAGAGGGATCCTGAGGTCACTGTAGCAACACGAAAGAGCTCCGTGGGCCAAAAATCAACTCGAGATGAGAGGTTAGTCCCTGGCTTCGACTCCAGAGGAATACCACCTTACCACAAGCACCTCAAGAGGAGGCTTCTCTCAGCTCTAGGTATGTGAGAGGGACCCTGAGTTTGCGGCCTCAAGTGGAATGGACACCGCGATGCCCTGACGCGAAATAAGGCTGGATATCCCTGCAGTGTCTTGAATGCAGGCTCGACTTGCAACTCCCAAGATGAAAGGATGTCTGAATCCCCTGTGGAGACCACAGAGAAAGACCTAGTTCCCCACCTCATCGCGACCGGAGGCCTCACATCCTTTGAAAACTCCAGAGGTACGCGGAGATCAGTGCCTCCAAAGGAGACGATGCCTGACTCCTCGTGAAACTTGATAGGAGTCCCAGGATTCCTGTGGCACGTGGAAAGGGACCCTTGGTCTCCCGCCTCAGCTGGAGAGGCGTCCCAATTGCCTTGCCAAGCCTCGAGGAGAATCCCGAGTTGTGTCTCGCAACTAGGCAAGAGTCCTGACGTGGCTGAACAAACACGTGTGTGGAAGGGCCATCCCCGTCGTAACTCGAGAATATACCCCAGGTTCCCGCCGCAACTCGAGAAAAACCATGAGACTTCCCCATCGCCGCGAGATGAGGCCCGATTCCCCTGCATTGCGTGCAGAGCAATTCTGTGTTGCACATCACACATGAAAGGAGCCTTGATTTCCTTCATGGCACTCCAGAGAAACCCCAAGAACACTGTTTCAAGGCTAGAGGGATCCTGAGGTCACTGTAGCAACACGAAAGAGCTCCGTGGACCAAAAATCAACTCGAGATGAGAGGTTAGTCCCTGGCTTCGACTCCAGAGGAATACCACCTTACCACAAGCACCTCAAGAGGCGGCTTCTCTCAGCTCTAGGTATGTGAGAGGGACCCTGAGTTTGCGGCCTCAAGTGGAATGGACACCACGATGCCCTGACTCGAAATAAGGCCGGATATCCCTGCAGTGATTGGAATGCAGGCTCGTCTTGCATCTCCCAAGACGAAAGGGTGTCTGAATCCCCTGTGGAGACCACAGAGAAAGACCTAGTTCCCCACCTCATCGCGACCTGAGGCCTCAAATCCTTTGAAAACTCCAGAGGTATGCGGAGATCAGTGACTCCAAAGGAGACGATGCCTGACTCCTCGTGAAACTTGATAGGAGACCCAGGATTCCTGTGGCACGTGGAAAGGGACCCTTGGTCTCCCGTCTCAGCTGGAGAGGCGTCCCAATTGCCCTGCAAAGCCTCGAGGAGAATCCCGAGTTGTCCCTCGCAACTAGGCAGGAGTCCTGACGTCGCTGAAGAAACACGTGGGTGGAAGGGCCATCCCCGTCGTAACTCGAGAATATACCCCAGGTTCCCGCCGCAACTCGAGAAAAACCATGAGACTTCCCCCTCGATGCGAGATGAGGCCCGATTCCCCTGTACTGCGTGCAGAGCAATTCCGTGTTGCACATCACACATGAAAGGAGCCTTGATTTCCTTGATGGCACTCCAGAGAAACCCCAAGAACACTGTTTCAAGGCTAGAGGGATCCTGAGGTCACTGTAGCAACACGAAAGAACTCTGTGGACCAAAAATCAACTCGAAAAGAGAGGTTAGTCCCTGGATTCGTCTCCAGAGGAATACCACCTTACCACAAGCACCTCAAGAGGAGGCTTTTCTCAGCTCTATGTATGTGAGAGGGACCCTGAGTTTGCGGCCTCAAGTGGAATGGACACCGCGATGCCCTGACTCGAAATAAGGCCGGATATCCCTGCAGTGACTTCAATGCAGGCTCGTCTTGCATCTCCCAGGACGAAAGGATGTCTGAATCCCCTGTGGAAAGCACAGAGAAAGACTTAGTTCCCACCTCATCACGACCGATAGCGTCACATCCATTGAAAACTCCAGAGGTACGCGGAGATCAGTGCCTCCAAAGGAGACGATGCCTGACTCCTCGTGAAACTTGATAGGAGTCCCAGGATTCCTGTGGCACTTGGAAAGGGACACTTGGTCTCCCGCCTCAGCTGGAGAGGCGTCCCAATTGCCCTGCCAAGCCTCGAGGAGAATCCAGAGTTGTGTCTCGCAACTAGGCAGGAGTCCTGACGTCGCTGAAGAAACACGTGGGTGGAAGGGCCATCCCCGTCGTAACTCGAGAATATACCCCAGGTTCCCGCCGCAACTCGAGAAAAACCATGAGACTTCCCCCTCGCCGCGAGATGAGGCCCGATTCCCCTGCACTGCGTGCAGAGCAATTCCGTGTTGCACATCACACATGAAAGGAGCCTTGATTTCCTTGATGGCACTCCAGAGAAACCCCAAGAACACTGTTTCAAGGCTAGAGGGATCCTGAGGTCACTGTAGCAACACGAAAGAGCTCCGTGGGCCAAAAATCAACTCGAGATGAGAGGTTAGTCCCTGGCTTCGACTCCAGAGGAATACCACCTTACCACAAGCACGTCAAGAGGAGGCTTCTCTCAGCTCTAGGTATGTGAGAGGGACCCTGAGTTTGCGGCCTCAAGTGGAATGGACACCGCGATGCCCTGACTTGAAATAAGGCCGGATATCCCTGCAGTGACTTCAATGCAGGCTCATCTTGCATCTCCCAGGACGAAAGGATGTCTGAATCCCCTGTGGAAAGCACAGAGAAAGACTTAGTTCCCCACCTCATCGCGACCGATAGCCTCACATCCTTTGAAAACTCCAGAGGTACGCGGAGATCAGTGCCTCCAAAGGAGACGATGCCTGACTCCTCGTGAAACTTGATAGGAGTCCCAGGATTCCTGTGGCACGTGGAAAGGGACACTTGGTCTCCCGTCTCAGCTGGAGAGGTGTCCCAATTGCCCTGCCAAGCCTCGAGGAGAATCCAGAGTTGTCCCTCGCAACTAGGCAGGAGTCCTGACGTCGCTGAAGAAACACGTGGGTGGAAGGGCCATCCCCGTCGTAACTCGAGAATATACCCCAGGTTCCCGCCGCAACTCGAGAAAAACCATGAGACTTCCCCCTCGCCGCGAGATGAGGCCCGATTCCCCTGCACTGCGTGCAGAGCAATTCCGTGTTGCACATCACACATGAAAGGAGCCTTGATTTCCTTGATGGCACTCCAGAGAAACCCCAAGAACACTGTTTCAAGGCTAGAGGGATCCTGAGGTCACTGTAGCAACACGAAAGAGCTCCGTGGGCCAAAAATCAACTCGAGATGAGAGGTTAGTCCCTGGCTTCGACTCCAGAGGAATACCACCTTACCACAAGCACCTCAAGAGGAGGCTTCTCTCAGCTCTAGGTATGTGAGAGGGACCCTGAGTTTGCGGCCTCAAGTGGAATGGACACCGCGATGCCCTGACGCGAAATAAGGCTGGATATCCCTGCAGTGTCTTGAATGCAGGCTCGACTTGCATCTCCCAAGATGAAAGGATGTCTGAATCCCCTGTGGAGACCACAGAGAAAGACCTAGTTCCCCACCTCATCGCGACCGGAGGCCTCACATCCTTTGAAAACTCCAGAGGTACGCGGAGATCAGTGCCTCCAAAGCAGACGATGCCTGACTCCTCGTGAAACTTGATAGGAGTCCCAGGATTCCTGTGGCACGTGGAAAGGGACCCTTGGTCTCCCGCCTCAGCTGGAGAGGCGTCCCAATTGCCTTGCCAAGCCTCGAGGAGAATCCCGAGTTGTGTCTCGCAACTAGGCAAGAGTCCTGACGTGGCTGAACAAACACGTGTGTGGAAGGGCCATCCCCGTCGTAACTCGAGAATATAGCCCAGGTTCCCGCCGCAACTCGAGAAAAACCATGAGACTTCCCCATCGCCGCGAGATGAGGCCCGATTCCCCAGCATTGCGTGCAGAGCAATTCTGTGTTGCACATCACACATGAAAGGAGCCTTGATTTCCTTCATGGCACTCCAGAGAAACCCCAAGAACACTGTTTCAAGGCTAGAGGGATCCTGAGGTCACTGTAGCAACACGAAAGAGCTCCGTGGACCAAAAATCAACTCGAGATGAGAGGTTAGTCCCTGGCTTCGACTCCAGAGGAATACCACCTTACCACAAGCACCTCAAGAGGCGGCTTCTCTCAGCTCTAGGTATGTGAGAGGGACCCTGAGTTTGCGGCCTCAAGTGGAATGGACACCACGATGCCCTGACTCGAAATAAGGCCGGATATCCCTGCAGTGATTGGAATGCAGGCTCGTCTTGCATCTCCCAAGACGAAAGGGTGTCTGAATCCCCTGTGGAGACCACAGAGAAAGACCTAGTTCCCCACCTCATCGCGACATGAGGCCTCAAATCCTTTGAAAACTCCAGAGGTATGCGGAGATCAGTGACTCCAAAGGAGACGATGCCTGACTCCTCGTGAAACTTGATAGGAGACCCAGGATTCCTGTGGCACGTGGAAAGGGACCCTTGGTCTCCCGTCTCAGCTGGAGAGGCGTCCCAATTGCCCTGCAAAGCCTCGAGGAGAATCCCGAGTTGTCCCTCGCAACTAGGCAGGAGTCCTGACGTCGCTGAAGAAACACGTGGGTGGAAGGGCCATCCCCGTCGTAACTCGAGAATATACCCCAGGTTCCCGCCGCAACTCGAGAAAAACCATGAGACTTCCCCCTCGATGCGAGATGAGGCCCGATTCCCCTGTACTGCGTGCAGAGCAATTCCGTGTTGCACATCACACATGAAAGGAGCCTTGATTTCCTTGATGGCACTCCAGAGAAACCCCAAGAACACTGTTTCAAGGCTAGAGGGATCCTGAGGTCACTGTAGCAACACGAAAGAACTCTGTGGACCAAAAATCAACTCGAAAAGAGAGGTTAGTCCCTGGATTCGTCTCCAGAGGAATACCACCTTACCACAAGCACCTCAAGAGGAGGCTTTTCTCAGCTCTATGTATGTGAGAGGGACCCTGAGTTTGCGGCCTCAAGTGGAATGGACACCGCGATGCCCTGACTCGAAATAAGGCCGGATATCCCTGCAGTGACTTCAATGCAGGCTCGTCTTGCATCTCCCAGGACGAAAGGATGTCTGAATCCCCTGTGGAAAGCACAGAGAAAGACTTAGTTCCCCACCTCATCGCGACCGATAGCCTCACATCCTTTGAAAACTCCACAGGTACGAGGAGATCAGTGCCTCCAAAGGAGACGATGCCTGACTCCTCGTGAAACTTGATAGGAGTCCCAGGATTCCTGTGGCACTTGGAAAGGGACACTTGGTCTCCCGCCTCAGCTGGAGAGGCGTCCCAATTGCCCTGCAAAGCCTCGAGGAGAATCCCGAGTTGTCCCTCGCAACTAGGCAGGAGTCCTGACGTCGCTGAAGAAACACGTGGGTGGAAGGGCCATCCCCGTCGTAACTCGAGAATATACCCCAGGTTCCCGCCGCAACTCGAGAAAAACCATGAGACTTCCCCCTCGCCGCGAGATGAGGCCCGATTCCCCTGCACTGCATGCAGAGCAATTCCGTGTTGCACATCACACATGAAAGGAGCCTTGATTTCCTTGATGGCACTCCAGAGAAACCCCAAGAACACTGTTTCAAGGCTAGAGGGATCCTGAGGTCACTGTAGCAACACGAAAGAGCTCCGTGGGCCAAAAATCAACTCGAGATGAGAGGTTAGTTCCTGGCTTCGACTCCAGAGGAATACCACCTTACCACAAGCACCTCAAGAGGAGGCTTCTCTCAGCTCTAGGTATGTGAGAGGGACCCTGAGTTTGCGGCCTCAAGTGGAATGGACACCGCGATGCCCTGACGCGAAATAAGGCCGGATATCCCTGCAGTGACTTGAATGCAGGCTCGTCTTGCATCTCCCAAGATGAAAGGATGTCTGAATCCCCTGTGGAGACCACAGAGAAAGACCTAGTTCCCCACCTCATCGCGACCGGAGGCCTCACATCCTTTGAAAACTCCAGAGGTATGCGGAGATCAGTGCCTCCAAAGGAGACGATGCCTGACTCCTCGTGAAACTTGATAGGAGTCCCAGGATTCCTGTGGCACGTGGAAAGGGACCCTTGGTCTCCCGCCTCAGCTGGAGAGGCGTCCCAATTGCCTTGCCAAGCCTCGAGGAGAATCCCGAGTTGTGTCTCGCAACTAGGCAGGAGTCCGGACATGGCTGAACAAACACGTGTGTGGAAGGGCCATCCCCGTCGTAACTCGAGAATATACCCCAGGTTCCCGCCGCAACTCGAGAACAACCATGAGACTTCCCCCTCGCCGCGAGATGTGGCCCGATTCCCCTGCACTGCGTGCAGAGCAATTCCGTGTTGCACATCACACATGAAAGGAGCCTTGATTTCCTTGATGGCACTCCAGAGAAACCCCAAGAACACTGTTTCAAGGCTAGAGGGATCCTGAGGTCACTGTAGCAACACGAAAGAGCTCCGTGGGCCAAAAATCAACTCGAGATGAGAGGTTAGTCCCTGGTTTCGACTCCAGAGGAATACCACCTTACCACAAGCACCTCAAGAGGAGGCTTCTCTCAGCTCTAGGTATGTGAGAGGAACCCTGAGTTTGCGGCCTCAAGTGGAATGGACACCGCGATGCCCTGACGCGAAATAAGGCTGGATATCCCTGCAGTGACTTGAATGCAGGCTCGTCTTGCATCTCCCAAGATGAAAGGATGTCTGAATCCCCTGTGGAGACCACAGAGAAAGACCTAGTTCCCCACCTCATCGCGACCGGAGGCCTCACATCCTTTGAAAACTCCAGAGGTACGCGGAGATCAGTGCCTCCAAAGGAGACGATGCGTGACTCCTCGTGAAACTTGATAGGAGTCCCAGGATTCCTGTGGCACGTGGAAAGGGACCCTTGGTCTCCCGCCTCAGCTGGAGAGGCGTCCCAATTGCCTTGCCAAGCCTCGAGGAGAATCCCGAGTTGTGTCTCGCAACTAGGCAAGAGTCCTGACGTGGCTGAACAAACACGTGTGTGGAAGGGCCATCCCCGTCGTAACTCGAGAATATACCCCAGGTTCCCGCCGCAACTCGAGAAAAACCATGAGACTTCCCCCTCGCCGCGAGATGAGGCCTGATTCCCCTGCACTGCGTGCAGAGCAATTCTGTGTTGCACATCACACATGAAAGGAGCCTTGATTTCCTTCATGGCACTCCAGAGAAACCCCAAGAACACTGTTTCAAGGCTAGAGGGATCCTGAGGTCACTGTAGCAACACGAAAGAGCTCCGTGGACCAAAAATCAACTCGAGATGAGAGGTTAGTCCCTGGCTTCGACTCCAGAGGAATACCACCTTACCACAAGCACCTCAAGAGGAGGCTTCTCTCAGCTCTAGGTATGTGAGATGGACCCTGAGTTTGCGGCCTCAAGTGGAATGGACACCGCGATGCCCTGACTCGAAATAAGGCCGGATATCCCTGCAGTGACTGGAATGCAGGCTCGTCTTGCATCTCCCAAGACAAAAGGGTGCCTGAATCCCCTGTGGAGACCACAGAGAAAGACCTAGTTCCCCACCTCATCGCGACCGGAGGCCTCAAATCCTTTGAAAACTCCAGAGGTATGCGGAGATCAGTGCCTCCAAAGGAGACGATGCCTGACTCCTCGTGAAACTTGATAGGAGACCCAGGATTCCTGTGGCACGTGGAAAGGGACACTTGGTCTCCCGCCTCAGCTGGAGAGGCGTTCCAATTGCCCTGCCAAGCCTCGAGGAGAATCCCAAGTTGTCCCTCGCAACTAGGCAGAGGCCTGACGTGGCTGAACAAACACGTGTGTGGAAGGGCCATCCCCGTCGTAACTCGAGAATATACCCCAGGTTCCCGCCGCAACTCGAGAAAAACCATGAGACTTCCCCCTCGCCGCGAGATGAGGCCCGATTCCCCTGCACTGCGTGCAAAGCAATTCCGTGTTGCACATCACACATGAAAGGAGCCTTGATTTCTTTGATGGCACTCCAGAGAAACCCCAAGAACACTGTTTCAAGGATAGAGGGATCCTGAGGTCACTGTAGCAACACGAAAGAACTCTGTGGACCAAAAATCAACTCGAAAAGAGAGGTTAGTCCCTGGATTCTTCTCCAGAGGAATACCACCTTACCACAAGCACCTCAAGAGGAGGCTTCTCTCAGCTCTAGGTATGTGAGAGGGACCCTGAGTTTGCGGCCTCAAGTGGAATGGACACCGCGATGCCCTGACTCGAAATAAGGCCGGATATCCCTGCAGTGACTTAAATACAGGCTCGTCTTGCATCACCCAGGACGAAAGGATGTCTGAATCCCTTGTGGAAAGCACAGAGAAAGACTTAGTTCCCCACCTCATCGCGACCGATAGCCTCACATCCTTTGAAAACTCCAGAGGTACGCGGAGATCAGTGCCTCCAAAGGAGACGATGCCTGACTCCTCGTGAAACTTGATAGGAGTCCCACGTTTCCTGTGGCACTTGGAAAGGGACACTTGGTCTCCCGCCTCAGCTGGAGAGGCGTCCCAATTGCCCTGCCAAGCCTCGAGGAGAATCCCGAGTTGTCCCTCGCAACTAGGCAGGAGTCCTGACGTTGCTGAAGAAACACGTGGGTGGAAAGGCCATCCCCGTCGTAACTCGAGCATATACCCCAGGTTCCCGCCGCAACTCGAGAAAAACCATGAGACTTCCCCCTCGCTGCGAGATGAGGCCCGATTCCCCTGCACTGCGTGCAGAGCAATTCCGAGTTGCACATCACACATGAAAGGAGCCTTGATTTCCTTGATGGCACTCCAGAGAAACCCCAAGAACACTGTTTCAAGGCTAGAGGGCTCCTGAGGTCACTATAGCAACACGAAAGAGCTCCATGGGCCAAAAATCAACTCGAGATGAGAGGTTAGTCCCTGGCTTCGACTCCCGAGGAATACCACCTTACCACAAGCACCTCAAGAGGAGGCTTCTCTCAGCTCTAGGTATGTGAGAGGGACCCTGAGTTTGCGGCCTCAAGTGGAATGGACACCGCGATGCCCTGACGCGAAATAAGGCTGGATATCCCTGCAGTGACTTGAATGCAGGCTCGTCTTGCATCTCCCAAGATGAAAGGATGTCTGAATCCCCTGTGGAGACCACAGAGAAAGACCTAGTTCCCCACCTCATCGCGACCGGAGGCCTCACATCCTTTGAAAACTCCAGAGGTACGCGGAGATCAGTGCCTCCAAAGGAGACGATGCCTGACTCCTCGTGAAACTTGATAGGAGTCCCAGGATTCCTGTGGCACGTAGAAAGGGACCCTTGGTCTCCCGCCTCAGCTGGAGAGGCGTCCCAATTGCCTTGCCAAGCCTCGAGGAGAATCCCGAGTTGTGTCTCGCAACTAGGCAAGAGTCCTGACGTGGCTGAACAAACACGTGTGTGGAAGGGCCATCCCCGTCGTAACTCGAGAATATACCCCAGGTTCCCGCCGCAACTCGAGAAAAACCATGAGACTTACCCCTCGCCGCGAGATGAGGCCCGATTCCCCTGCACTGCGTGCAGAGCAATTCTGTGTTGCACATCACACATGAAAGGAGCCTTGATTTCCTTCATGGCACTCCAGAGAAACCCCAAGAACACTGTTTCAAGGCTAGAGGGATCCTGAGGTGACTGTAGCAACACGAAAGAGCTCCGTGGACCAAAAATCAACTCGAGATGAGAGGTTAGTCCCTGGCTTCGACTCCAGAGGAATACCACCTTACCACAAGCACCTCAAGAGGAGGCTTCTCTCAGCTCTAGGTATGTGAGAGGGACCCTGAGTTTGTGGCCTCAAGTGGAATGGACACCGCGATGCCCTGACTCGAAATAAGGCCGGATATCCCTGCAGTGACTGGAATGCAGGCTCGTCTTGCATCTCCCAAGACGAAAGGGTGTCTGAATCCCCTGTGGAGACCACAGAGAAAGACCTAGTTCCCCACCCCATCGCGACAGGAGGCCTCAAATCCTTTGAAAACTCCAGAGGTATGCGGAGATCAGTGCCTCCAAAGGAGACGATGCCTGACTCCTCGTGAAACTTGATAGGAGACCCAGGATTCCTGTGGCACGTGGAAAGGGACCCTTGGTCTCCCGTCTCAGCTGGAGAGGCATCCCAATTGCCCTGCAAAGCCTCGAGGAGAATCCAGAGTTGTCCCTCGCAACTAGGCAGGAGTCCTGACGTCGCTGAAGAAACACGTGGGTGGAAGGGCCATCCCCGTCGTAACTCGAGAATATACCCCAGGTTCCCGCCGCAACTCGAGAAAAACCATGAGACTTCCCCCTCGCCGCGAGATGAGGCCCGATTCCCCTGCACTGCGAGCAGAGCAATTCCGTGTTGCACATCACACATGAAAGGAGCCTTGATTTCCTTGATGGCACTCCAGAGAAACCCCAAGAACACTGTTTCAAGGCTAGAGGGATCCTGAGGTCACTGTAGCAACACGAAAGAGCTCCGTGGGCCAAAAATCAACTCGAGATTAGATGTTAGTCCCTGGCTTCGACTCCAGAGGAATACCACCTTACCACAAGCACCTCAAGAGGAGGCTTCTCTCAGCTCTAGGTATGTGAGAGGGACCCTGAGTTTGCGGCCTCAAGTGGAATGGACACCGCGATGCCCTGACGCGAAATAAGGCTGGATATCCCTGCATTGACTTGAATGCAGGCTCGTCTTGCATCTCCCAAGATGAAAGGATGTCTGAATCCCCTGTGGAGACCACAGAGAAAGACCTAGTTCCCCACCTCATCGCGACCGGAGGCCTCACATCCTTTGAAAACTCCAGAGGTACGCGGAGATCAGTGCCTCCAAAGGAGACGATGCCTGACTCCTCGTGAAACTTGATAGGAGTCCCAGGATTCCTGTGGCACGTGGAAAGGGACCCTTGGTCTCCCGCCTCAGCTGGAGAGGCGTCCCAATTGCCTTGCCAAGCCTCGAGGAGAATCCCGAGTTGTCCCTCGCAACTAGGCAAGAGTCCTGACGTGGCTGAACAAACACGTGTGTGGAAGGGCCATCCCCGTCGTAACTCGAGAATATACCCCAGGTTCCCGCCGCAACTCGAGAAAAACCATGAGACTTCCCCCTCGCCGCGAGATGAGGCCCGATTCCCCTGCACTGCGTGCAGAGCAATTCTGTGTTGCACATCACACATGAAAGGAGCCTTGATTTCCTTCATGGCACTCCAGAGAAACCCCAAGAACACTGTTTCAAGGCTAGAGGGATCCTGAGGTCACTGTAGCAACACGAAAGAGCTCCGTGGACCAAAAATCAACTCGAGATGAGAGGTTAGTCCCTGGCTTCGACTCCAGAGGAATACCACCTTACCACAAGCACCTCAAGAGGAGGCTTCTCTCAGCTCTAGGTATGTGAGAGGGACCCTGAGTTTGTGGCCTCAAGTGGAATGGACACCGCGATGCCCTGACTCGAAATAAGGCCGGATATCCCTGCAGTGACTGGAATGCAGGCTCGTCTTGTATCTCCCAAGACGAAAGGGTGTCTGAATCCCCTGTGGAGACCACAGAGAAAGACCTAGTTCCCCACCCCATCGCGACAGGAGGCCTCAAATCCTTTGAAAACTCCAGAGGTATGCGGAGATCAGTGCCTCCAAAGGAGACGATGCCTGACTCCTCGTGAAACTTGATAGGAGACCCAGGATTCCTGTGGCACGTGGAAAGGGACACTTGGTCTCCCGTCTCAGCTGGAGAGGCATCCCAATTGCCCTGCAAAGCCTCGAGGAGAATCCAGAGTTGTCCCTCGCAACTAGGCAGGAGTCCTGACGTCGCTGAAGAAACACGTGGGTGGAAGGGCCATCCCCGTCGAAACTCGAGAATATACCCCAGGTTCCCGCCGCAACTCGAGAAAAACCATGAGACTTCCCCCTCGCCGCGAGATGAGGCCCGATTCCCCTGCACTGCGTGCAGAGCAATTCCGTGTTGCACATCACACATGAAAGGAGCCTTGATTTCCTTGATGGCCCTCCAGAGAAACCCCAAGAACACTGTTTCAAGGCTAGAGGGATCCTGAGGTCACTGTAGCAACACGAAAGAGATCCGTGGACCAAGAATCAACACGAGATGAGAGGTTAGTCCCTGGCTTCGACTCCTGAGGAATACCACCTTACCACAAGCACCTCAAGAGGAGGCTTCTCTCAGCTCTAGGTATGTGAGAGGGATCCTGAGTTTGCGGCCTCAAGTGGAATGGACACCGCGATGCCCTGACTCGAAATAAGGCCGGATATCCCTGCAGTGACTTGAATGCAGGCTCGTCTTGCATCTCCCAAGAAGAAAGGATGTCTGAATCCCCTGTGGAGACCACAGAGAAACACCTAGTTCCCCAACTCATCGCGACCGCAGGCCTCACATCCTTTGAAAACTCCAGAGGTACGCGGAGATCAGTGCCTCCAAAGGAGACGATGCCTGACTCCTCGTGAAACTTGATAGGAGTCCCAGGATTCCTGTGGCACGTGGAAAGGGACACTTGGTCTCCCGCCTCAGCTGGAGAGGTGTCCCAATTGCCCTGCCAAGCCTCGAGGAGAATCCAGAGTTGTCCCTCGCAACTAGGCAGGAGTCCTGACGTCGCTGAAGAAACACGTGGGTGGAAGGGCCATCCCCGTCGTAACTCGAGAATATACCCCAGGTTCCCGCCGCAACTCGAGAAAAACCATGAGACTTCCCCCTCGCCGCGAGATGAGGCCCGATTCCCCTGCACTGCGTGCAGAGCAATTCCGTGTTGCACATCACACATGAAAGGAGCCTTGATTTCCTTGATGGCACTCCAGAGAAACCCCAAGAACACTGTTTCAAGGCTAGAGGGATCCTGAGGTCACTGTAGCAACACGAAAGAGCTCCGTGGGCCAAAAATCAACTCGAGATGAGAGGTTAGTCCCTGGCTTCGACTCCAGAGGAATACCACCTTACCACAAGCACCTCAAGAGGAGGCTTCTCTCAGCTCTAGGTATGTGAGAGGGACCCTGAGTTTGCGGCCTCAAGTGGAATGGACACCGCGATGCCCTGACGCGAAATAAGGCTGGATATCCCTGCAGTGTCTTGAATGCAGGCTCGACTTGTAACTCCCAAGATGAAAGGATGTCTGAATCCCCTGTGGAGACCACAGAGAAACACCTAGTTCCCCACCTCATCGCGACCGGAGGCCTCACATCCTTTGAAAACTCCAGAGGTACGCGGAGATCAGTGCCTCCAAAGGAGACGATGCCTGACTCCTCGTGAAACTTGATAGGAGTCCCAGGATTCCTGTGGCACGTGGAAAGGGACCCTTGGTCTCCCGCCTCAGCTGGAGAGGCGTCCCAATTGCCTTGCCAAGCCTCGAGGAGAATCCCGAGTTGTGTCTCGCAACTAGGCAAGAGTCCTGACGTGGCTGAACAAACACGTGTGTGGAAGGGCCATCCCCGTCGTAACTCGAGAATATAGCCGAGGTTCCCGCCGCAACTCGAGAAAAACCATGAGACTTCCCCATCGCCGCGAGATGAGGCCCGATTCCCCTGCATTGCGTGCAGAGCAATTCTGTGTTGCACATCACACATGAAAGGAGCCTTGATTTCCTTCATGGCACTCCAGAGAAACCCCAAGAACACTGTTTCAAGGCTAGAGGGATCCTGAGGTCACTGTAGCAACACGAAAGAGCTCCGTGGACCAAAAATCAACTCGAGATGAGAGGTTAGTCCCTGGCTTCGACTCCAGAGGAATACCACCTTACCACAAGCACCTCAAGAGGCGGCTTCTCTCAGCTCTAGGTATGTGAGAGGGACCCTGAGTTTGCGGCCTCAAGTGGAATGGACACCACGATGCCCTGACTCGAAATAAGGCCGGATATCCCTGCAGTGATTGGAATGCAGGCTCGTCTTGCATCTCCCAAGACGAAAGGGTGTCTGAATCCCCTGTGG
The DNA here is from genome assembly GCF_910594005.1 of Cervus elaphus. NCBI lineage: Eukaryota > Metazoa > Chordata > Mammalia > Artiodactyla > Cervidae > Cervus > Cervus elaphus. The sequence goes on along the minus strand of NC_057834.1, from coordinate 4,652,091 downwards.
AGACCACAGAGAAAGACCTAGTTCCCCACCTCATCGCGACATGAGGCCTCAAATCCTTTGAAAACTCCAGAGGTATGCGGAGATCAGTGACTCCAAAGGAGACGATGCCTGACTCCTCGTGAAACTTGATAGGAGACCCAGGATTCCTGTGGCACGTGGAAAGGGACCCTTGGTCTCCCGTCTCAGCTGGAGAGGCGTCCCAATTGCCCTGCAAAGCCTCGAGGAGAATCCCGAGTTGTCCCTCGCAACTAGGCAGGAGTCCTGACGTCGCTGAAGAAACACGTGGGTGGAAGGGCCATCCCCGTCGTAACTCGAGAATATACCCCAGGTTCCCGCCGCAACTCGAGAAAAACCATGAGACTTCCCCCTCGATGCGAGATGAGGCCCGATTCCCCTGTACTGCGTGCAGAGCAATTCCGTGTTGCACATCACACATGAAAGGAGCCTTGATTTCCTTGATGGCACTCCAGAGAAACCCCAAGAACACTGTTTCAAGGCTAGAGGGATCCTGAGGTCACTGTAGCAACACGAAAGAACTCTGTGGACCAAAAATCAACTCGAAAAGAGAGGTTAGTCCCTGGATTCGTCTCCAGAGGAATACCACCTTACCACAAGCACCTCAAGAGGAGGCTTTTCTCAGCTCTATGTATGTGAGAGGGACCCTGAGTTTGCGGCCTCAAGTGGAATGGACACCGCGATGCCCTGACTCGAAATAAGGCCGGATATCCCTGCAGTGACTTCAATGCAGGCTCGTCTTGCATCTCCCAGGACGAAAGGATGTCTGAATCCCCTGTGGAAAGCACAGAGAAAGACTTAGTTCCCCACCTCATCGCGACCGATAGCCTCACATCCGTTGAAAACTCCACAGGTACGAGGAGATCAGTGCCTCCAAAGGAGACGATGCCTGACTCCTCGTGAAACTTGATAGGAGTCCCAGGATTCCTGTGGCACTTGGAAAGGGACACTTGGTCTCCCGCCTCAGCTGGAGAGGCGTCCCAATTGCCCTGCAAAGCCTCGAGGAGAATCCAGAGTTGTCCCTCGCAACTAGGCAGGAGTCCTGACGTCGCTGAAGAAACACGTGGGTGGAAGGGCCATCCCCGTCGTAACTCGAGAATATACCCCAGGTTCCCGCCGCAACTCGAGAAAAACCATGAGACTTCCCCCTCGCCGCGAGATGAGGCCCGATTCCCCTGCACTGCATGCAGAGCAATTCCGTGTTGCACATCACACATGAAAGGAGCCTTGATTTCCTTGATGGCACTCCAGAGAAACCCCAAGAACACTGTTTCAAGGCTAGAGGGATCCTGAGGTCACTGTAGCAACACGAAAGAGCTCCGTGGGCCAAAAATCAACTCGAGATGAGAGGTTAGTTCCTGGCTTCGACTCCAGAGGAATGCCACCTTACCACAAGCACCTCAAGAGGAGGCTTCTCTCAGCTCTAGGTATGTGAGAGGGACCCTGAGTTTGCGGCCTCAAGTGGAATGGACACCGCGATGCCCTGACGCGAAATAAGGCCGGATATCCCTGCAGTGACTTGAATGCAGGCTCGTCTTGCATCTCCCAAGATGAAAGGATGTCTGAATCCCCTGTGGAGACCACAGAGAAAGACCTAGTTCCCCACCTCATCGCGACCGGAGGCCTCACATCCTTTGAAAACTCCAGAGGTATGCGGAGATCAGTGCCTCCAAAGGAGACGATGCCTGACTCCTCGTGAAACTTGATAGGAGTCCCAGGATTCCTGTGGCACGTGGAAAGGGACCCTTGGTCTCCCGCCTCAGCTGGAGAGGCGTCCCAATTGCCTTGCCAAGCCTCGAGGAGAATCCCGAGTTGTGTCTCGCAACTAGGCAGGAGTCCGGACATGGCTGAACAAACACGTGGGTGGAAGGGCCATCCCCGTCGTAACTCGAGAATATACCCCAGGTTCCCGCCGCAACTCGAGAACAACCATGAGACTTCCCCCTCGCCGCGAGATGTGGCCCGATTCCCCTGCACTGCGTGCAGAGCAATTCCGTGTTGCACATCACACATGAAAGGAGCCTTGATTTCCTTGATGGCACTCCAGAGAAACCCCAAGAACACTGTTTCAAGGCTAGAGGGATCCTGAGGTCACTGTAGCAACATGAAAGAGCTCCGTGGGCCAAAAATCAACTCGAGATGAGAGGTTAGTCCCTGGTTTCGACTCCAGAGGAATACCACCTTACCACAAGCACCTCAAGAGGAGGCTTCTCTCAGCTCTAGGTATGTGAGAGGAACCCTGAGTTTGCGGCCTCAAGTGGAATGGACACCGCGATGCCCTGACGCGAAATAAGGCTGGATATCCCTGCAGTGACTTGAATGCAGGCTCGTCTTGCATCTCCCAAGATGAAAGGATGTCTGAATCCCCTGTGGAGACCACAGAGAAAGACCTAGTTCCCCACCTCATCGCGACCGGAGGCCTCACATCCTTTGAAAACTCCAGAGGTACGCGGAGATCAGTGCCTCCAAAGGAGACGATGCCTGACTCCTCGTGAAACTTGATAGGAGACCCAGGATTCCTGTGGCACGTGGAAAGGGACCCTTGGTCTCCCGCCTCAGCTGGAGAGGCGTCCCAATTGCCTTGCCAAGCCTCGAGGAGAATCCCGAGTTGTGTCTCGCAACTAGGCAAGAGTCCTGACGTGGCTGAACAAACACGTGTGTGGAAGGGCCATCCCCGTCGTAACTCGAGAATATACCCCAGGTTCCCGCCGCAACTCGAGAAAAACCATGAGACTTCCCCCTCGCCGCGAGATGAGGCCCGATTCCCCTGCACTGCGTGCACAGCAATTCTGTGTTGCACATCACACATGAAAGGAGCCTTGACTTCCTTCATGGCACTCCAGAGAAACCCCAAGAACACTGTTTCAAGGCTAGAGGGATCCTGAGGTCACTGTAGCAACACGAAAGAACTCTGTGGACCAAAAATCAACTCGAGATGAGAGGTAAGTCCCTGGCTTCGACTCCTGAGGAATACCACCTTACCAGAAGCACCTCAAGAGGATGCTTCTCTCAGCTCTAGGTATGTGAGAGGGACCCTGAGTTTGCGGCCTCAAGTGGAATGGACACCGTGATGCTCTGACTCGAAATAAGGCCGGATATCCCTGCAGTGACTGGAATGCAGGCTCGTCTTGCATCTCCCAAGACGAAAGGGTGTCTGAATCCCCTGTGGAGACCACAGAGAAAGACCTAGTTCCCCACCTCATCGCGACAGGAGGCCTCAAATCCTTTGAAAACTCCAGAGGTATGCGGAGATCAGTGCCTCCAAAGGAGACGATGCCTGACTCCTCGTGAAACTTCATAGGAGACCCAGGATTCTTGTGGCACGTGGAAAGGGACCCTTGGTCTCCCGCCTCAGCTGGAGAGGCGTCCCAATTGCCCTGCAAAGCCTCGAGGAGAATCCCGAGTTGTCCCTCGCAACTAGGCAGGAGTCCTGACATGGCTGAACAAACACGTGTGTGGAAGGGCCATCCCCGTCGTAACTCGAGAATATACCCCAGGTTCCCGCCGCAACTCGAGAAAAACCATGAGACTTCCGCCTCGCCGCGAGATGTGGCCCGTTTTCCCTGCACTGCGTGCAGAGCAATTCCGTGTTGCACATCACACATGAAAGGAGCCTTGATTTCCTTGATGGCACTCCAGAGAAACCCCAAGAACACTGTTTCAAGGCTAGAGGGATCCTGAGGTCACTGTAGCAACACGAAAGAGCTCCGTGGGCCAAAAATCAACTCGAGATGAGAGGTTAGTCCCTGGCTTCGACTCCAGAGCAATACCACCTTACGACAAGCACCTCAAGAGGAGGCTTCTCTCAGCTCTAGGTATGTGAGAGGGACCCTGAGTTTGCGGCCTCAAGTGGAATGGACACCGCGATACCCTGACGCGAAATAAGGCTGGATATCCCTGCAGTGACTTGAATGCAGGCTCGTCTTGCATCTCCCAAGATGAAAGGATGTCTTAATCCCCTGTGGAGACCACAGAGAAAGACCTAGTTCCCCACCTCATCGCGACCGGAGGCCTCACATCCTTTGAAAACTCCAGAGGTGCGCGGAGATCAGTGCCTCCAAAGGAGACGATGCCTGACTCCTCGTGAAACTTGATAGGAGTCCCAGGATTCCTGTGGCACGTGGAAAGGGACACTTGGTCTCCCGCCTCAGCTGGAGAGGCGTCCCAATTGCCTTGCCAAGCCTCGAGGAGAATCCCGAGTTGTGTCTCCCAACTAGGCAGGAGTCCTGAGGTGGCTGAACAAACACGTGTGTGGAAGGGAGATCCTCGTCGTAACTCGAGAATATACCCCAGGTTCCCGCCGCAACTCGCGAAAAACCATGAGACTTCCCCCTCGCCGCGAGATGAGGCCTGATTCCCCTGCACTGCGTGCAGAGCAATTCTGTGTTGCACATCACACATGAAAGGAGCCTTGATTTCCTTCATGGCACTCCATAGAAACCCCAAGAACACTGTTTCAAGGCTAGAGGGATCCTGAGGTCACTGTAGCAACACGAAAGAGCTCCGTGGACCAAAAATCAACTCGAGATGAGAGGTTAGTCCCTGGCTTCGACTCCAGAGGAATACCACCTTACCACAAGCACCTCAAGAGGAGGCTTCTCTCAGCTCTAGGTATGTGAGAGGGACCCTGAGTTTTCGGCCTCAAGTGGAATGGACACCGCGATGCCCTGACTCGAAATAAGGCCGGATATCCCTGCAGTGACTGGAATGCAGGCTCGTCTTGCATCTCCCAAGACAAAAGGGTGCCTGAATCCCCTGTGGAGACCACAGAGAAAGACCTAGTTCCCCACCTCATCGCGACCGGAGGCCTCAAATCCTTTGAAAACTCCAGAGGTATGCGGAGATCAGTGCCTCCAAAGGAGACGATGCCTGACTCATCGTGAAACTTGATAGGAGACCCAGGATTCCTGTGGCACGTGGAAAGGGACACTTGGTCTCCCGCCTCAGCTGGAGAGGCGTTCCAATTGCCCTGCCAAGCCTCGAGGAGAATCCCAAGTTGTCCCTCGCAACTAGGCAGAGGTCTGACGTGGCTGAACAAACACGTGGGTGGAAGGGCCATCCCCGTCGTAACTCGAGAATATACCCCAGGTTCCCGCCGCAACTCGAGAAAAACCATGAGACTTCCCCCTCGCCGCGAGATGAGGCCCGATTCCCCTGCACTGCGTGCAAAGCAATTCCGTGTTGCACATCACACATGAAAGGAGCCTTGATTTCCTTGATGGCACTCCAGAGAAACCCCAAGAACACTGTTTCAAGGATAGAGGGATCCTGAGGTCACTGTAGCAACACGAAAGAACTCTGTGGACCAAAAATCAACTCGAAAAGAGAGGTTAGTCCCTGGATTCGTCTCCAGAGGAATACCACCTTACCACAAGCACCTCAAGAGGAGGCTTCTCTCAGCTCTAGGTATGTGAGAGGGACCCTGAGTTTGCGGCCTCAAGTGGAATGGACACCGCGATGCCCTGACTCGAAATAAGGCCGGATATCCCTGCAGTGACTTAAATACAGGCTCGTCTTGCATCACCCAGGACGAAAGGATGTCTGAATCCCCTGTGGAAAGCACAGAGAAAGACTTAGTTCCCCACCTCATCGCGACCGATAGCCTCACATCCTTTGAAAACTCCAGAGGTACGCGGAGATCAGTGCCTCCAAAGGAGTCGATGCCTGACTCCTCGTGAAACTTGATAGGAGTCCCACGTTTCCTGTGGCACTTGGAAAGGGACACTTGGTCTCCCGCCTCAGCTGGAGAGGCGTCCCAATTGCCCTGCCAAGCCTCGAGGAGAATCCCGAGTTGTCCCTCGCAACTAGGCAGGAGTCCTGACGTTGCTGAAGAAACACGTGGGTGGAAAGGCCATCCCCGTCGTAACTCGAGCATATACCCCAGCTTCCCGCCGCAACTCGAGAAAAACCATGAGACTTCCCCCTCGCTGCGAGATGAGGCCCGATTCCCCTGCACTGCGTGCAGAGCAATTCCGAGTTGCACATCACACATGAAAGGAGCCTTGATTTCCTTGATGGCACTCCAGAGAAACCCCAAGAACACTGTTTCAAGGCTAGAGGTCTCCTGAGGTCACTATAGCAACACGAAAGAGCTCCATGGGCCAAAAATCAACTCGAGATGAGAGGTTAGTCCCTGGCTTCGACTCCCGAGGAATACCACCTTACCACAAGCACCTCAAGAGGAGGCTTCTCTCAGCTCTAGGTATGTGAGAGGGACCCTGAGTTTGCGGCCTCAAGTGGAATGGACACCGCGATGCCCTGACGCGAAATAAGGCTGGATATCCCTGCAGTGACTTGAATGCAGGCTCGTCTTCCATCTCCCAAGATGAAAGGATGTCTGAATCCCCTGTGGAGACCACAGAGAAAGACCTAGTTCCCCACCTCATCGCGACCGGAGGCCTCACATCCTTTGAAAACTCCAGAGGTACGCGGAGATCAGTGCCTCCAAAGGAGACGATGCCTGACTCCTCGTGAAACTTGATAGGAGTCCCAGGATTCCTGTGGCACGTAGAAAGGGACCCTTGGTCTCCCGCCTCAGCTGGAGAGGCGTCCCAATTGCCTTGCCAAGCCTCGAGGAGAATCCCGAGTTGTGTCTCGCAACTAGGCAAGAGTCCTGACGTGGCTGAACAAACACGTGTGTGGAAGGGCCATCCCCGTCGTAACTCGAGAATATACCCCAGGTTCCCGCCGCAACTCGAGAAAAACCATGAGACTTACCCCTCGCCGCGAGATGAGGCCCGATTCCCCTGCACTGCGTGCAGAGCAATTCTGTGTTGCACATCACACATGAAAGGAGCCTTGATTTCCTTCATGGCACTCCAGAGAAACCCCAAGAACACTGTTTCAAGGCTAGAGGGATCCTGAGGTCACTGTAGCAACACGAAAGAGCTCCGTGGACCAAAAATCAACTCGAGATGAGAGGTTAGTCCCTGGCTTCGACTCCAGAGGAATACCACCTTACCACAAGCACCTCAAGAGGAGGCTTCTCTCAGCTCTAGGTATGTGAGAGGGACCCTGAGTTTGTGGCCTCAAGTGGAATGGACACCGCGATGCCCTGACTCGAAATAAGGCCGGATATCCCTGCAGTGACTGGAATGCAGGCTCGTCTTGCATCTCCCAAGACGAAAGGGTGTCTGAATCCCCTGTGGAGACCACAGAGAAAGACCTAGTTCCCCACCCCATCGCGACAGGAGGCCTCAAATCCTTTGAAAACTCCAGAGGTATGCGGAGATCAGTGCCTCCAAAGGAGACGATGCCTGACTCCTCGTGAAACTTGATAGGAGACCCAGGATTCCTGTGGCACGTGGAAAGGGACCCTTGGTCTCCCGTCTCAGCTGGAGAGGCATCCCAATTGCCCTGCAAAGCCTCGAGGAGAATCCAGAGTTGTCCCTCGCAACTAGGCAGGAGTCCTGACGTCGCTGAAGAAACACGTGGGTGGAAGGGCCATCCCCGTCGTAACTCGAGAATATACCCCAGGTTCCCGCCGCAACTCGAGAAAAACCATGAGACTTCCCCCTCGCCGCGAGATGAGGCCCGATTCCCCTGCACTGCGAGCAGAGCAATTCCGTGTTGCACATCACACATGAAAGGAGCCTTGATTTCCTTGATGGCACTCCAGAGAAACCCCAAGAACACTGTTTCAAGGCTAGAGGGATCCTGAGGTCACTGTAGCAACACGAAAGAGCTCCGTGGGCCAAAAATCAACTCGAGATTAGATGTTAGTCCCTGGCTTCGACTCCAGAGGAATACCACCTTACCACAAGCACCTCAAGAGGAGGCTTCTCTCAGCTCTAGGTATGTGAGAGGGACCCTGAGTTTGCGGCCTCAAGTGGAATGGACACCGCGATGCCCTGACGCGAAATAAGGCTGGATATCCCTGCAGTGACTTGAATGCAGGCTCGTCTTGCATCTCCCAAGATGAAAGGATGTCTGAATCCCCTGTGGAGACCACAGAGAAAGACCTAGTTCCCCACCTCATCGCGACCGGAGGCCTCACATCCTTTGAAAACTCCAGAGGTACGCGGAGATCAGTGCCTCCAAAGGAGACGATGCCTGACTCCTCGTGAAACTTGATAGGAGTCCCAGGATTCCTGTGGCACGTGGAAAGGGACCCTTGGTCTCCCGCCTCAGCTGGAGAGGCGTCCCAATTGCCTTGCCAAGCCTCGAGGAGAATCCCGAGTTGTCCCTCGCAACTAGGCAAGAGTCCTAACGTGGCTGAACAAACACGTGTGTGGAAGGGCCATCCCCGTCGTAACTCGAGAATATACCCCAGGTTCCCGCCGCAACTCGAGAAAAACCATGAGACTTCCCCCTCGCCGCGAGATGAGGCCCGATTCCCCTGCACTGCGTGCAGAGCAATTCTGTGTTGCACATCACACATGAAAGGAGCCTTGATTTCCTTCATGGCACTCCAGAGAAACCCCAAGAACACTGTTTCAAGGCTAGAGGGATCCTGAGGTCACTGTAGCAACACGAAAGAGCTCCGTGGACCAAAAATCAACTCGAGATGAGAGGTTAGTCCCTGGCTTCGACTCCAGAGGAATACCACCTTACCACAAGCTCCTCAAGAGGAGGCTTCTCTCAGCTCTAGGTATGTGAGAGGGACCCTGAGTTTGTGGCCTCAAGTGGAATGGACACCGCGATGCCCTGACTCGAAATAAGGCCGGATATCCCTGCAGTGACTGGAATGCAGGCTCGTCTTGCATCTCCCAAGACGAAAGGGTGTCTGAATCCCCTGTGGAGACCACAGAGAAAGACCTAGTTCCTCACCCCATCGCGACAGGAGGCCTCAAATCCTTTGAAAACTCCAGAGGTATGCGGAGATCAGTGCCTCCAAAGGAGACGATGCCTGACTCCTCGTGAAACTTGATAGGAGACCCAGGATTCCTGTGGCACGTGGAAAGGGACACTTGGTCTCCCGTCTCAGCTGGAGAGGCATCCCAATTGCCCTGCAAAGCCTCGAGGAGAATCCAGAGTTGTCCCTCGCAACTAGGCAGGAGTCCTGACGTCGCTGAAGAAACACGTGGGTGGAAGGGCCATCCCCGTCGAAACTCGAGAATATACCCCAGGTTCCCGCCGCAACTCGAGAAAAACCATGAGACTTCCCCCTCGCCGCGAGATGAGGCCCGATTCCCCTGCACTGCGTGCAGAGCAATTCCGTGTTGCACATCACACATGAAAGGAGCCTTGATTTCCTTGATGGCACTCCAGAGAAACCCCAAGAACACTGTTTCAAGGCTAGAGGGATCCTGAGGTCACTGTAGCAACACGAAAGAGCTCCGTGGACCAAGAATCAACACGAGATGAGAGGTTAGTCCCTGGCTTCGACTCCTGAGGAATACCACCTTACCACAAGCACCTCAAGAGGAGGCTTCTCTCAGCTCTAGGTATGTGAGAGGGATCCTGAGTTTGCGGCCTCAAGTGGAATGGACACCGCGATGCCCTGACTCGAAATAAGGCCGGATATCCCTGCAGTGACTTGAATGCAGGCTCGTCTTGCATCTCCCAAGAAGAAAGGATGTCTGAATCCCCTGTGGAGACCACAGAGAAACACCTAGTTCCCCACCTCATCGCGACCGCAGGCCTCACATCCTTTGAAAACTCCAGAGGTATGCGGAGATCAGTGCCTCCAAAGGAGACGATGCCTGACTCCTCGTGAAACTTGATAGGAGTCCCAGAATTCTTGTGGCTCGTGGAAAGGGACCCTTGGTCTCCCGCCTCAGCTGGAGAGGCGTTCCAATTGCCCTGCCAAGCCTCGAGGAGAATCCCGAGTTGTCCCTCGCAACTAGGCAGGAGTCCTGATGTGGCTGAACAAACACGTGGGTGGAAGGGCCATCCCCGTCGTAACTCGAGAATATACCCCAGGTTCCCGCCGCAACTCGAGAAAAACCATGAGACTTCCCCCTCGATGCGAGATGAGGCCCGATTCCCCTGCACTGCGTGCAGAGCAATTCCGTGTTGCACATCACACATGAAAGGAGCCTTGATTTCCTTGATGGCACTCCAGAGAAACCCCAAGAACACTGTTTCAAGGCTAGAGGGATCCTGAGGTCACTGTAGCAACACGAAAGAGCTACGAGGGCCAAAAATCAACTCGAGATGAGATGTTAGTCCCTGGCTTCGACTCCAGAGGAATACCACCTTACCACAAGCACCTCAAGAGGAGGCTTCTCTCAGCTCTAGGTATGTGAGAGGGACCCTGAGTTTGCGGCCTCAAGTGGAATGGACACCGCGATGCCCTGACGCGAAATAAGGCTGGATATCCCTGCAGTGACTGGAATGCAGGCTCGTCTTGCATCTCCCAAGATGAAAGGATGTCTGAATCCCCTGTGGAGACCACAGAGAAAGACTTAGTTCCCCACCTCATCGCGACCGGAGGCCTCACATCCTTTGAAAACTCCAGAGGTACGCGGAGATCAGTGCCTCCAAAGGAGACGATGCCTGACTCCTCGTGAAACTTGATAGGAGTCCCAGGATTCCTGTGGCACGTGGAAAGGGACCCTTGGTCTCCCGCCTCAGCTGGAGAGGCGTCCCAATTGTCTTGCCAAGCCTCGAGGAGAATCCCGAGTTGTGTCTCGCAACTAGGCAAGAGTCCTGACGTGGCTGAACAAACACGTGTGTGGAAGGGCCATCCCCGTCGTAACTCGAGAATATACCCCAGGTTCCCGCCGCAACTCGAGAACAACAATGAGACTTCCCCCTCGCCGCGAGATGAGGCCCGATTCCCCTGCACTGCGTGCAGAGCAATTCCGTGTTGCACATCACACATGAAAGGAGCCTTGATTTCCTTGATGGCACTCCAGAGAAACCCCAAGAACACTGTTTCAAGGCTAGAGGGATCCTGAGGTCACTGTAGCAACACGAAAGAGCTCCGTGGACCAAGAATCAACACGAGATGAGAGGTTAGTCCCTGGCTTCGACTCCAGAGGAATACCACTTTACCACAAGCACCTCAAGAGGAGGCTTCTCTCAGCTCTAGGTATGTGAGAGGGACCCTGAGTTTGCGGCCTCAAGTGGAATGGACACCGCGATGCCCTGACGCAAAAAAAGGCTGGATATCCCTGCAGTGACTTGAATGCAGGCTCGTCTTGCATCTCCCAAGATGAAAGGATGTCTGAATCCCCTGTGGAGACCACAGAGAAAGACCTAGTTCCCCACCTCATCGCGACCGGAGGCCTCACATCCTTTGAAAACTCCAGAGGTACGCGGAGATCAGTGCCTCCAAAGGAGACGATGCCTGACTCCTCGTGAAACTTGATAGGAGTCCCAGGATTCCTGTGGCACGTGGAAAGGGACCCTTGGTCTCCCGCCTCAGCTGGAGAGGCGTCCCAATTGCCTTGCCAAGCCTCGAGGAGAATCCCGAGTTGTGTCTCGCAACTAGGCAAGAGTCCTGACGTGGCTGAACAAACACGTGTGTGGAAGGGCCATCCCCGTCGTAACTCGAGAATATACCCCAGGTTCCCGCCGCAACTCGAGAAAAACCATGAGACTTCCCCCTCGCCGCGAGATGAGGCCCGATTCCTCTGCACTGCGTGCAGAGCAATTCCGTGTTGCACATCACACATGAAAGGAGCCTTGATTTCCTTCATGGCACTCCAGAGAAACCCCAAGAACACTGTTTCAAGGCTAGAGGGATCCTGAGGTCACTGTAGCAACACGAAAGAGATCCGTGGACCAAGAATCAACACGAGATGAGAGGTTAGTCCCTGGCTTCAACTCCTGAGGAATACCACCTTACCACAAGCACCTCAAGAGGAGGCTTCTCTCAGCTCTAGGTATGTGAGAGGGATCCTGAGTTTGCGGCCTCAAGTGGAATGGACACCGTGATGCCCTGACTCGAAATAAGGCCGGATATCCCTGCAGTGACTTGAATGCAGGCTCGTCTTGCATCTCCCAAGAAGAAAGGATGTCTGAATCCCCTGTGGAGACCACAGAGAAACACCTAGTTCCCCACCTCATCGCGACCGGAGGCCTCACATCCTTTGAAAACTCCAGAGGTACGCGGAGATCAGTGCCTCCAAAGGAGACGATGCCTGACTCCTCGTGAAACTTGATAGGAGTCCCAGGATTCTTGTGGCACGTGGAAAGGGACCCTTGGTCTCCCGCCTCAGCAGGAGAGGCGTTCCAATTGCCCTGCCAAGCCTCGAGGAGAATCCAGAGTTGTCCCTCCCAACTAGGCAGGAGTCCTGACGTCGCTGAAGAAACACGTGTGTGGAAGGGCCATCCCCGTCGTAACTCGAGAATATACCCCAGGTTCCCGCCGCAACTCGAGAAAAACCATGAGACTTCCCCCTCGCCGCGAGATGAGGCCCGATTCCCCTGCACTGCGTGCAGAGCAATTCCGTGTTGCACATCACACATGAAAGGAGCCTTGATTTCCTTGATGGCATTCCAGAGAAACCCCAAAAACACTGTTTCAAGGATAGAGGGATCCTGAGGTCACTGTAGCAACACGAAAGAGCTCCGTGGGCCAAAAATCAACTCGAGATGAGAGGTTAGTCCCTGGCTTCGACTCCAGAGGCATACCACCTTACCACAGGCACCTCAAGAGGAGGCTTCTCTCAGCTCTAGGTATGTGAGAGGGACCCTGAGTTTGCGGCCTCAAGTGGAATGGACACCACGATGCCCTGACTCGAAATAAGGCCGGATATCCCTGAAGTGACTTCAATGGAGGCTCGTCTTGTATCTCCCAGGACGAAAGGATGTCTGAATCCCCTGTGGAAAGCACAGAGAAAGACTTAGTTCCCCACCTCATCGCGACCGATAGCCTCACATCCTTTGAAAACTCCAGAGGTATGCGGAGATCAGTGCCTCCAAAGGAGACGATGCCTGACTCCTCGTGAAACTTGATAGGAGTCCCAGGATTCCTGTGGCACGTGGAAAGGGACCCTTGGTCTCCCGCCTCAGCTGGAGAGGCGTCCCAATTGCCTTGCCAAGCCTCGAGGAGAATCCCGAGTTGTGTCTCGCAACTAGGCAAGAGTCCCGACGTGGCTGAACAAACACGTGTGTGGAAGGGCCATCCCCGTCGTAACTCGAGAATATACCCCAGGTTCCCGCCGCAACTCGAGAAAAACCATGAGACTTCCCCCTCGCCGCGAGATGAGGCCCGATTCCCCTGCACTGCGTGCAGAGCAATTCTGTGTTGCACATCACACATGACAGGAGCCTTGATTTCCTTCATGGCACTCCAGAGAAACCCCAAGAACACTGTTTCAAGGCTAGAGGGATCCTGAGGTCACTGTAGCAACACGAAAGAGCTCCGTGGACCAAAAATCAACTCGAGATGAGAGGTTAGTCCCTGGCTTCGACTCCAGAGGAATACCACCTTACCACAAGCACCTCAAGAGGAGGCTTCTCTCAGCTCTAGGTATGTGAGAGGGACCCTGAGTTTGCGGCCTCAAGTGGAATGGACACCGCGATGCCCTGACTCGAAATAAGGCCGGATATCCCTGCAGTGACTGGAATGCAGGCTCGTCTTGCATCTCCCAAGACGAAAGGATGTCTGAATCCCCTGTGGAGACCACAGAGAAAGACATAGTTCCCCACCTCATCGCGACAGGAGGCCTCACATCCTTTGAAAACTCCAGAGGTATGCGGAGATCAGTGCCTCCAAAGGAGACGATGCCTGACTCCTCGTGAAACTTGATAGGAGTCCGAGGATTACTGTGGCACGTGGAAAGGGACCCTTGGTCTCCCGTCTCAGCTGGAGAGGCGTCCCAATTGCCCTGCAAAGCTTCGAGGAGAATCCCGAGTTGTCCCTCGCAACTAGGCAGGAGTCCTGACATGGCTGAACACACACGTGTGTGGAAGGGCCATCCCCGTCGTAACTCGAGAATATACCCCAGGTTCCCGCCGCAACTCGAGAAAAACCATGAGACTTCCCCCTCGCCGCGAGATGAGGCACGATTCCCCTGCACTGCGTGCAGAGCAATTCCGTGTTGCACATCACACATGAAAGGAGCCTTGATTTCCTTGATGGCACTCCAGAGAAACCCCAAGAACACTGTTTCAAGGCTAGAGGGATCCTGAGGTCACTGTAGCAACACGAAAGAGCTCCGTGGACCAAGAATCAACACGAGATGAGAGGTTAGTCCCTGGCTTCGACTCCTGAGGAATACCACCTTACCACAAGCACCTCAAGAGGAGGCTTCTCTCAGCTCTAGGTATGTGAGAGGGATCCTGAGTTTGCGGCCTCAAGTGGAATGGACACCGCGATGCCCTGACTCGAAATAAGGCCGGATATCCCTGCAGTGACTTGAATGCAGGCTCGTCTTGCATCTCCCAAGAAGAAAGGATGTCTGAATCCCCTGTGGAGACCACAGAGAAACACCTAGTTCCCCACCTCATCGCGACCGCAGGCCTCACATCCTTTGAAAACTCCAGAGGTACGCGGAGATCAGTGCCTCCAAAGGAGACGATGCCTGACTCCTCGTGAAACTTGATAGGAGTCCCAGGATTCCTGTGGCACGTGGAAAGGGACACTTGGTCTCCCGCCTCAGCTGGAGAGGCGTTCCAATTGCCCTGCCAAGCCTCGAGGAGAATCCCGAGTTGTCCCTCGCAACTAGGCAGGAGTCCTGACGTGGCTGAACAAACACGTGGGTGGAAGGGCCATCCCCGTCGTAACTCGAGAATATACCCCAGGTTCCCGCCGCAACTCGAGAAAAACCATGAGACTTCCCCCTCGCCGCGAGATGAGGCCCGATTCCCCTGCACTGCGTGCAGAGCAATTCCGTGTTGCACATCACACATGAAAGGAGCCTTGATTTCCTTGATGGCACTCCAGAGAAATCCCAAGAACACTGTTTCAAGGCTAGAGGGATCCTGAGGTCACTGTAGCAACACGAAAGAGCTCCGTGGGCCAAAAATCAACTCGAGATGAGATGTTAGTCCCTGGCTTCGACTCCAGAGGAATACCACCTTACCACAAGCACCTCAAGAGGAGGCTTCTCGCAGCTCTAGGTATTTGAGAGGGACCCTGAGTTTGCGGCCTCAAGTGGAATGGACACCGCGATGCCCTGACGCGAAATAAGGCTGGATATCCCTGCAGTGACTTGAATGCAGGCTCGTCTTGCATCTCCGAAGATGAAAGGATGTCTGAATCCCCTGTGGAGACCACAGAGAAACACCTAGTTCCCCACCTCATCGCGACCGATAGCCTCACATCCTTTGAAAACTTCAGAGGTACGCGGAGATCAGTGCCTCCAAAGGAGACGATGCCTGACTCCTCGTGAAACTTGATAGGAGTCCCAGGATTCCTGTGGCACGTGGAAAGGGACCCTTGCTCTCCCGCCTCAGCTGGAGAGGCGTCCCAATTGCCTTGCCAAGCCTCGAGGAGAATCCCGAGTTGTGTCTCGCAACTAGGCAAGAGTCCTGACGTGGCTGAACAAACACGTGTGTGGAAGGGCCATCCCCGTCGTAACTCGAGAATATACCCCAGGTTCCCGCCGCAACTCGAGAAAAAACATGAGACTTCCCCCTCGCCGCGAGATGAGGCCCGATTCCCCTGCACTGCGTGCAGAGCAATTCTTTGTTGCACATCACACATGACAGGAGCCTTGATTTCCTTCATGGCACTCCAGAGAAACCCCAAGAACACTGTTTCAAGGCTAGAGGGATCCTGAGGTCACTGTAGCAACACGAAAGAGCTCCGTGGACCAAAAATCAACTCGAGATGAGAGGTTAGTCCCTGGCTTCGACTCCAGAGGAATACCACCTTACCACAAGCACCTCAAGAGGAGGCTTCTCTCAGCTCTAGGTATGTGAGAGGGACCCTGAGTTTGCGGCCTCAAGTGGAATGGACACCGCGATGCCCTGACTCGAAATAAGGCCGGATATCCCTGCAGTGACTGGAATGCAGGCTCGTCTTGCATCTCCCAAGACGAAAGGGTGTCTGAATCCCCTGTGGAGACCACAGAGAAAGACATAGTTCCCCACCTCATCGCGACAGGAGGCCTCACATCCTTTGAAAACTCCAGAGGTATGCGGAGATCAGTGCCTCCAAAGGAGACGATGCCTGACTCCTCGTGAAACTTGATAGGAGTCCGAGGATTCCTGTGGCACGTGGAAAGGGACCCTTGGTCTCCCGTCTCAGCTGGAGAGGCGTCCCAATTGCCCTGCAAAGCTTCGAGGAGAATCCCGAGTTGTCCCTCGCAACTAGGCAGGAGTCCTGACATGGCTGAACACACACGTGTGTGGAAGGGCCATCCCCGTCGTAACTCGAGAATATACCCCAGGTTCCCGCCGCAACTCGAGAAAAACCATGAGACTTCCCCCTCGCCGCGAGATGAGGCCCGATTCCCCTGCACTGCGTGCAGAGCAATTCTGTGTTGCACATCACACATGAAAGGAGCCTTGATTTCCTTCATGGCACTCCAGAGAAACCCCAAGAACACTGTTTCAAGGCTAGAGGGATCCTGAGGTCACTGTAGCAACACGAAAGAGCTCCGTGGACCAAAAATCAACTCGAGATGAGAGGTTAGTCCCTGGCTTCGACTCCAGAGGAATACCATCTTACCACAAGCACCTCAAGAGGAGGCTTCTCTCAGCTCTAGGTATGTGAGAGGGACCCTGAGTTTGCGGCCTCAAGTGGAATGGACACCGCGATGCCCTGACTCGAAATAAGGCCGGATATCCCTGCAGTGACTGGAATGCAGGCTCGTCTTGCATCTCCCAAGAGGAAAGGGTGTCTGAATCCCCTGTGGAGACCACAGAGAAAGACCTAGTTCCCCACCTCATCGCGACAGGAGGCCTCACATCCTTTGAAAACTCCAGAGGTATGCGGAGATCAGTGCCTCCAAAGGAGATGATGCCTGACTCCTCGTGAAACTTGATAGGAGTCCGAGGATTCCTGTGGCACGTGGAAAGGGACCCTTGGTCTCCCGTCTCAGCTGGAGAGGCGTCCCAATTGCCCTGCAAAGCTTCGAGGAGAATCCCGAGTTGTCCCTCGCAACTAGGCAGGAGTCCTGACATAGCTGAACACACACGTGTGTGGAAGGGCCATCCCCGTCGTAACTCGAGAATATACCCCAGGTTCCCGCCGCAACTCGAGAAAAACCATGAGACTTCCCCCTCGCCGAGAGATGAGGCCCGATTCCCCTGCACTGCGTGCAGAGCAATTCCGTGTTGCACATCACACATGAAAGGAGC
This sequence comes from Cervus elaphus, assembly GCF_910594005.1. Lineage (NCBI taxonomy): Eukaryota > Metazoa > Chordata > Mammalia > Artiodactyla > Cervidae > Cervus > Cervus elaphus. The sequence goes on along the minus strand of NC_057834.1, from coordinate 4,634,931 downwards.
CTTGATTTCCTTGATGGCACTCCAGAGAAACCCCAAGAACACTGTTTCAAGGCTAGAGGGATCCTGAGGTCACTGTAGCAACACGAAAGAGCTCCGTGGACCAAGAATCAACACGAGATGAGAGGTTAGTCCCTGGCTTCGACTCCTGAGGAATACCACTTTACCACAAGCACCTCAAGAGGAGGCTTCTCTCAGCTCTAGGTATGTGAGAGGGATCCTGAGTTTGCGACCTCAAGTGGAATGGACACCACGATGCCCTGACTCGAAATAAGGCCGGATATCCCTGCAGTGACTTGAATGCAGGCTCGTCTTGCATCTCCCAAGAAGAAAGGATGTCTGAATCCCCTGTGGAAACCACAGAGAAACACCTAGTTCCCCACCTCATCGCGACCGCAGGCCTCACATCCTTTGAAAACTCCAGAGGTACGCGGAGATCAGTGCCTCCAAAGGAGACGATGCCTGACTCCTCGTGAAACTTGATAGGAGTCCCAGGATTCCTGTGGCACGTGGAAAGGGACCCTTGGTCCCCCGCCTCAGCTGGAGAGGCGTTCCAATTGCCCTGCCAAGCCTCGAGGAGAATCCCGAGTTGTCCCTCGCAACTAGGCAGGAGTCCTGACGTGGCTGAACAAACACGTGGGTGGAAGGGCCATCCCCGTCGTAACTCGAGAATATACCCCAGGTTCCCGCCGCAACTCGAGAAAAACCATGAGACTTCCCCCTCGCCGCGAGATGAGGCCCGATTCCCCTGCACTGCGTGCAGAGCAATTCTGTGTTGCACATCACACATGAAAGGAGCCTTGATTTCCTTCATGGCACTCCAGAGAAACCCCAAGAACACTGTTTCAAGGCTAGAGGGATCCTGAGGTCACTGTAGCAACACGAAAGAGCTCCGTGGACCAAAAATCAACTCGAGATGAGAGGTTAGTCCCTGGCTTCGACTCCAGAGGAATACCACCTTACCACAAGCACCTCAAGAGGAGGCTTCTCTCAGCTCTAGGTATGTGAGAGGGACCCTGAGTTTGCGGCCTCAAGTGGAATGGACACCGCGATGCCCTGACTCGAAATAAGGCCGGATATCCCTGCAGTGACTGGAATGCAGGCTCGTCTTGCATCTCCCAAGACGAAAGGGTGTCTGAATCCCCTGTGGAGACCACAGAGAAAGACATAGTTCCCCACCTCATCGCGACCGGAGGCCTCACATCCTTTGAAAACTCCAGAGGTACGCGGAGATCAGTGCCTCGAAAGGAGACGATGCCTGACTCCTCGTGAAACTTGATAGGAGTCCGAGGATTACTGTGGCACGTGGAAAGGGACCCTTGGTCTCCCGTCTCAGCTGGAGAGGCGTCCCAATTGCCCTGCAAAGCTTCGAGGAGAATCCCGAGTTGTCCCTCGCAACTAGGCAGGAGTCCTGACATGGCTGAACACACACGTGTGTGGAAGGGCCATCCCCGTCGTAACTCGAGAATATACCCCAGGTTCCCGCCGCAACTCGAGAAAAACCATGAGACTTCCCCCTCGCCGCGAGATGAGGCCCGATTCCCCTGCACTGCGTGCAGAGCAATTCCGTGTTGCACATCACACATGAAAGGAGCCTTGATTTCCTTGATGGCACTCCAGAGAAACCCCAAGAACACTGTTTCAAGGCTAGAGGGATCCTGAGGTCACTGTAGCAACACGAAAGAGCTCCGTGGACCAAGAATCAACACGAGATGAGAGGTTAGTCCCTGGCTTCGACTCCTGAGGAATACCACCTTACCAAGAGCACCTCAAGAGGAGGCTTCTCTCAGCTCTAGGTATGTGAGAGGGATCCTGAGTTTGCGGCCTCAAGTGGAATGGACACCGCGATGCCCTGACTCGAAATAAGGCCGGATATCCCTGCAGTGACTTGAATGCAGGCTCGTCTTGCATCTCCAAAGAAGAAAGGATGTCTGAATCCCCTGTGGAGACCACAGAGAAACACCTAGTTCCCCACCTCATCGCGACCGCAGGCCTCACATCCTTTGAAAACTCCAGAGGTACGCGGAGATCAGTGCCTCCAAAGGAGACGATGCCTGACTCCTCGTGAAACTTGATAGGAGTCCCAGGATTCCTGTGGCACGTGGAAAGGGACACTTGGTCTCCCGCCTCAGCTGGAGAGGCGTTCCAATTGCCCTGCCAAGCCTCGAGGAGAATCCCGAGTTGTCCCTCGCAACTAGGCAGGAGTCCTGACGTGGCTGAACAAACACGTGGGTGGAAGGGCCATCCCCGTCGTAACTCGAGAATATACCCCAGGTTCCCGCCGCAACTCGAGAAAAACCATGAGACTTCCCCCTCGCCGCGAGATGAGGCCCGATTCCCCTGCACTGCGTGCAGAGCAATTCCGTGTTGCACATCACACATGAAAGGAGCCTTGATTTCCTTGATGGCACTCCAGAGAAACCCCAAGAACACTGTTTCAAGGCTAGAGGGATCCTGAGGTCACTGTAGCAACACGAAAGAGCTCCGTGGGCCAAAAATCAACTCGAGATGAGATGTTAGTCCCTGGCTTCGACTCCAGAGGAATACCACCTTACCACAAGCACCTCAAGAGGAGGCTTCTCTCAGCTCTAGGTATGTGAGAGGGACCCTGAGTTTGCGGCCTCAAGTGGAATGGACACTGCGATGCCCTGACGCGAAATAAGGCTGGATATCCCTGCAGTGACTTGAATGCAGGCTCGTCTTGCATCTCCCAAGATGAAAGGATGTCTGAATCCCCTGTGGAGACCACAGAGAAAGACCTAGTTCCCCACCTCATTGCGACCGGAGGCCTCACATCCTTTGAAAACTCCAGAGGTACGCGGAGATCAGTGCCTCCCAAGGAGACGATGCCTGACTCCTCGTGAAACTTGATAGGAGTCCCAGGATTCCTGTGGCACGTGGAAAGGAACCCTTGGTCTCCCGCCTCAGCTGGAGAGGCATCCCAATTGCCCTGCCAAGCCTCAAGGAGAATCCCGAGTTGTCCCTCGCAACTAGGCAGGAGTCCTGACGTGGCTGAACAAACACGTGGGTGGAAGGGCCATCCCCGTCGTAACTCGAGAATATACCCCAGGTTCCCACCGCAACTCGAGAAAAACCATGAGACTTCCCCCTCGCCGCGAGATGAGGCCCGATTCCCCTGCACTGCGTGCAGAGCAATTCCGTGTTGCACATCACACATGAAAGGAGCCTTGATTTCCTTCATGGCACTCCAGAGAAACCCCAAGAACACTGTTTCAAGGCTAGAGGGATCCTGAGGTCACTGTAGCAACACGAAAGAGCTCCGTGGACCAAGAATCAACACGAGATGAGAGGTTAGTCCCTGGCTTCGACTCCTGAGGAATACCACCTTACCACAAGCACCTCAAGAGGAGGCTTCTCTCAGCTCTAGGTATGTGAGAGGGATCCTGAGTATGCGGCCTCTAGTGGAATGGACAGCGCGATGCCCTGACTCGAAATAAGGCCGGATATCCCTGCAGTGACTTGAATGCAGGCTCGTCTTGCATCTCCCAAGAAGAAAGGATGTCTGAATCCCCTGTGGAGACCACAGAGAAACACCTAGTTCCCCACGTCATCGCGACCGCAGGCCTCACATCCTTTGAAAACTCCAGAGGTACGCGGAGATCAGTGCCTCCAAAGAGACGATGCCTGACTCCTCGTGAAAATTGATAGGAGTCCCAGGATTCCTGTGGCACGTGGAAAGGGACCCTTGGTCTCCCGCCTCAGCTGGAGAGGCGTCCCAATTGCCTTGCCAAGCCTTGAGGAGAATACCGAGTTGTGTCTCGCAACTAGGCAGGAGTCCTGACGTGGCTGAACAAACACTTGGGTGGAAGGGCCATCCCCGTCGTAACTCGAGAACATACCCCAGGTTCCCGCCGCAACTCGAGAAAAACCATGAGACTTCCCACTCGACGCGAGATGAGGCCCGATTCCCCTGTACTGCGTGCAGAGCAATTCCGTCTTGCACATCACACATGAAAGGAGCCTTGATTTCCTTGATGGCACTCCAGAGAAACCCCAAGAACACTGTTTCAAGGATAGAGGGATCCTGAGGTCACTGTAGCAACACGAAAGAACTCTGTGGACCAAAAATCAACTCGAAAAGAGAGGTTAGTCCCTGGATTCGTCTCCAGAGGAATACCACCTTACCACAAGCACCTCAAGAGGAGGCTTCTCTCAGCTCTAGGTATGTGAGAGGGACCCTGAATTTGCGGCCTCAAGTGGAATGGACACCGCGATGCCCTGACTCGAAATAAGGCCGGATATCCCTGCAGTGACTTCAATGCAGGCTCGTCTTGCATCTCCCAGGACGAAAGGATGTCTGAATCCCCTGTGGAAAGCACAGAGAAAGACTTTGTTCCCCTCCTCATCGCGACCGATAGCCTCACATCCTTTGAAAACTCCAGAGGTACGCGGAGATCAGTGCCTCCAAAGGAGACGATGCCTGACTCCTCGTGCAACTTGATAGGAGTCCCAGGATTCCTGTGGCACGTGGAAAGGGACACTTGCTCTCAAGCCTCAGCTGGAGAGGCGTCCAAATTGCCCTGCCAAGCCTCGAGGAGAATCCAGAGTTGTCCCTCGCAGCTAGGCAGGAGTCCTGACGTCGCTGAAGAAACACGTGGGTGGAAGGGCCATCCCCGTCGTAACTCGAGAATATACCCCAGGTTCCCGCCGCAACTCGAGAAAAACCATGAGACTTCCCCCTCGTCTCTAGATGAGGCCCGATTCCCCTGCACTGCGTGCAGAGCAATTCCGTGTTGCACATCACACATGAAAGGAGCCTTGATTTCCTTCATGGCACTCCAGAGAAACCCCAAGAACACTGTTTCAAGGCTAGAGGGATCCTGAGGTCACTGTAGCAACACGAAAGAGCTCCGTGGACCAAGAATCAACACGAGATGAGAGGTTAGTCCCTGGCTTCGACTCCTGAGGAATACCACCTTACCACAAGCACCTCAAGAGGAGGCTTCTCTCAGCTCTAGGTATGTGAGAGGGATCCTGAGTTTGCGGCCTCAAGTGGAATGGACACCGCGATGCCCTGACTCGAAATAAGGCCGGATATCCCTGCAGTGACTTCAATGCAGGCTCGTCTTGCATCTCCCAAGAAGAAAGGATGTCTGAATCCCCTGTGGAGACCACAGAGAAAGACCTAGTTCCCCACCTCATCGCGACCGGAGGCCTCACATCCTTTGAAAACTCCAGAGGTACGCGGAGATCAGTGCCTCCAAAGGAGACGATGCCTGACTCCTCGTGAATCTTGATAGGAGTCCCAGGATTCTTGTGGCACGTGGAAAGGGACACTTGGTCTCCCGCCTCAGCTGGAGAGGCGTTCCAATTGCCCTGCCAAGCCTCGAGGAGAATCCCGAGTTGTCCCTCGCAACTAGGCAGGAGTCCTGACGTGGCTGAACAAACACGTGGGTGGAAGGGCCATCCCCGTCGTAACTCGAGAATATACCCCAGGTTCCCGCCGCAACTCGAGAAAAACCATGAGACTTCCCCCTCGATGCGAGATGAGGCCCGATTCCCCTGTACTGCGTGCAGAGCAATTCCGTCTTGCACATCACACATGAAAGGAGCCTTGATTTCCTTGATGGCACTCCAGAGAAACCCCAAGAACACTGTTTCAAGGATAGAGGGATCCTGAGGTCACTGTAGCAACACAAAAGAACTCTGTGGACCAAAAATCAACTCGAAAAGATAGGTTAGTCCCTGGATTCGTCTCGAGAGGAATACCACCTTACCACAAGCACCTCAAGAGGAGGCTTCTCTCAGCTCTAGGTATGTGAGAGGGACCCTGAGTTTGCGTCCTCAAGTGGAATGGACACCGTGATGCCCTGACTCGAAATAAGGCCGGATATCCCTGCAGTGACTTCAATGCAGGCTCGTCTTGCATCTCCCAAGACGAAAGGATGTCAGAATCCCCTGTGGAAAGCACAGAGAAAGACTTAGTTCCCCACATCATCGCGACCGGAGGCCTCACATCCTTTGAAAACTCCAGAGGTACGCGGAGATCAGTGCCTCCAAAGGAGACGATGCCTGACTTCTCGTGAAACTTGATAGGAGTCCCACGTTTCCTGTGGCACTTGGAAAGGGACACTTGGTCTCCCGCCTCAGCTGGAGAGGCGTCCCAATTGCCCTGCCAAGCCTCGAGGAGAATCCCGAGTTGTCCCTCGCAACTAGGCAGGAGTCCTGACGTGGCTGAACAAACACGTGGGTGGAAGGGCCATCCCCGTCGTAACTCGAGAATATACCCCAGGTTCCCGCCGCAACTCGAGAAAAACCATGAGACTTCCCCCTCGCCGCGAGATGAGGCCCGATTCCCCTACACTGCGTGCAGAGCAATTCCGTGTTGCACATCACACATGAAAGGAGCCTTGATTTCCTTGATGGCACTCCAGAGAAACCCCAAGAACACTGTTTCAAGGATAGAGGGATCCTGAGGTCACTGTAGCAACACGAAAGAGCTCCGTGGGCCAAAAATCAACTCGAGATGAGATGTTAGTCCCTGGCTTTGACTCCAGCGGAATACCACCTTACCACAAGCACCTCAAGAGGAGGCTTCTCTCAGCTCTAGGTATGTGAGAGGGACCCTGAGTTTGCGGCCTCAAGTGGAATGGACACCGCGATGCCCTGACGTGAAATAAGGCTGGATATCCCTGCAGTGACTTGAATGCAGGCTCGTCTTGCATCTCCCAAGATGAAAGGATGTCTGAATCCCCTGTGGAGACCACAGAGAAAGACCTAGTTCCCCACCTCATCGCGACCGGAGGCCTCACATCCTTTGAAAACTCCAGAGGTACGCGGAGATCAGTGCCTCCAAAGGAGACGATGCCTGACTCCTCGTGAAACTTGATAGGAGTCCCAGGATTCCTGTGGCACGTGGAAAGGGACCCTTGGTCTCCCGCCTCAGCTGGAGAGGCGTCCCAATTGCCTTGCCAAGCCTCGAGGAGAATCCCGAGTTGTGTCTCGCAACTAGGCAAGAGTCCTGACGTGGCTGAACAAACACGTGTGTGGAAGGGCCATCCCCGTCGTAACTCGAGAATATACCCCAGGTTCCCGCCGCAACTCGAGAAAAAACATGAGACTTCCCCCTCGCCGCGAGATGAGGCCCGATTCCCCTGCACTGCGTGCAGAGCAATTCTGTGTTGCACATCACACATGAAAGGAGCCTTGATTTCCTTCATGGCACTCCAGAGAAACCCCAAGAACACTGTTTCAAGGCTAGAGGGATCCTGAGGTCACTGTAGCAACACAAAAGAGCTCCGTGGACCAAAAATCAACTCGAGATGAGAGGTTAGTCCCTGGCTTCGACTCCAGAGGAATACCACCTTACCACAAGCACCTCAAGAGGAGGCTTCTCTCAGCTCTAGGTATGTGAGAGGGACCCTGAGTTTGCGGCCTCAAGTGGAATGGACACCGCGATGCCCTGACTCGAAATAAGGCCGGATATCCCTGCAGTGACTGGAATGCAGGCTCGTCTTGCATCTCCCAAGACGAAAGGGTGTCTGAATCCCCTGTGGAGACCACAGAGAAAGACATAGTTCCCCACCTCATCGCGACAGGAGGCCTCACATCCTTTGAAAACTCCAGAGGTATGCGGAGATCAGTGCCTTCAAAGGAGACGATGCCTGACTCCTCGTGAAACTTGATAGGAGTCCGAGGATTACTGTGGCACGTGGAAAGGGACCCTTGGTCTCCCGTCTCAGCTGGAGAGGCGTCCCAATTGCCCTGCAAAGCTTCGAGGAGAATCCCGAGTTGTCCCTCGCAACTAGGCAGGAGTCCTGACATGGCTGAACACACACGTGTGTGGAAGGGCCATCCCCGTCGTAACTCGAGAATATACCCCAGGTTCCCGCCGCAACTCGAGAAAAACCATGAGACTTCCCCCTCGCCGCGAGATGAGGCCCGATTCCCCTGCACTGCGTGCAGAGCAATTCCGTGTTGCACATCACACATGAAAGGAGCCTTGATTTCCTTGATGGCACTCCAGAGAAACCCCAAGAACACTGTTTCAAGGCTAGAGGGATCCTGAGGTCACTGTAGCAACACGAAAGAGCTCCGTGGACCAAGAATCAACACGAGATGAGAGGTTAGTCCCTGGCTTCGACTCCTGAGGAATACCACCTTACCACCAGCACCTCAAGAGGAGGCTTCTCTCAGCTCTAGGTATGTGAGAGGGATCCTGAGTTTGCGGCCTCAAGTGGAATGGACACCGCGATGCCCTGACTCGAAATAAGGCCGGATATCCCTGCAGTGACTTGAATGCAGGCTCGTCTTTCATCTCCCAAGATGAAAGGATATCTGAATCCCCTGTGGAGACCACAGAGAAACACCTAGTTCCCCACCTCATCGCGACCGGAGGCCTCACATCCTTTGAAAACTCCAGAGGTACGCGGAGATCAGTGCCTCCAAAGGAGACGATGCCTGACTCCTCGTGAAACTTGATAGGAGTCCCAGGATTCCTGTGGCACGTGGAAAGGGACCCTTGGTCCCCCGCCTCAGCTGGAGAGGCGTTCCAATTGCCCTGCCAAGCCTCGAGGAGAATCCCGAGTTGTCCCTCGCAACTAGGCAGGAGTCCTGACGTGGCTGAACAAACACGTGGGTGGAAGGGCCATCCCCGTCGTAACTCGAGAATATACCCCAGGTTCCCGCCGCAACTCGAGAAAAACCATGAGACTTCCCCCTCGCCGCGAGATGAGGCCCGATTCCCCTGCACTGCGTGCAGAGCAATTCTGTGTTGCACATCACACATGAAAGGAGCCTTGATTTCCTTCATGGCACTCCAGAGAAACCCCAAGAACACTGTTTCAAGGCTAGAGGGATCCTGAGGTCACTGTAGCAACACGAAAGAGCTCCGTGGACCAAAAATCAACTCGAGATGAGAGGTTAGTCCCTGGCTTCGACTCCAGAGGAATACCACCTTACCACAAGCACCTCAAGAGGAGGCTTCTCTCAGCTCTAGGTATGTGAGAGGGACCCTGAGTTTGCGGCCTCAAGTGGAATGGACACCGCGATGCCCTGACTCGAAATAAGGCCGGATATCCCTGCAGTGACTGGAATGCAGGCTCGTCTTGCATCTCCCAAGACGAAAGGGTGTCTGAATCCCCTGTGGAGACCACAGAGAAAGACATAGTTCCCCACCTCATCGCGACCGGAGGCCTCACATCCTTTGAAAACTCCAGAGGTACGCGGAGATCAGTGCCTCGAAAGGAGACGATGCCTGACTCCTCGTGAAACTTGATAGGAGTCCGAGGATTACTGTGGCACGTGGAAAGGGACCCTTGGTCTCCCGTCTCAGCTGGAGAGGCGTCCCAATTGCCCTGCAAAGCTTCGAGGAGAATCCCGAGTTGTCCCTCGCAACTAGGCAGGAGTCCTGACATGGCTGAACACACACGTGTGTGGAAGGGCCATCCCCGTCGTAACTCGAGAATATACCCCAGGTTCCCGCCGCAACTCGAGAAAAACCATGAGACTTCCCCCTCGCCGCGAGATGAGGCCCGATTCCCCTGCACTGCGTGCAGAGCAATTCCGTGTTGCACATCACACATGAAAGGAGCCTTGATTTCCTTGATGGCACTCCAGAGAAACCCCAAGAACACTGTTTCAAGGCTAGAGGGATCCTGAGGTCACTGTAGCAACACGAAAGAGCTCCGTGGACCAAGAATCAACACGAGATGAGAGGTTAGTCCCTGGCTTCGACTCCTGAGGAATACCACCTTACCACAAGCACCTCAAGAGGAGGCTTCTCTCAGCTCTAGGTATGTGAGAGGGATCCTGAGTTTGCGGCCTCAAGTGGAATGGACACCGCGATGCCCTGACTCGAAATAAGGCCGGATATCCCTGCAGTGACTTGAATGCAGGCTCGTCTTGCATCTCCCAAGAAGAAAGGATGTCTGAATCCCCTGTGGAGACCACAGAGAAACACCTAGTTCCCCACCTCATCGCGACCGCAGGCCTCACATCCTTTGAAAACTCCAGAGGTACGCGGAGATCAGTGCCTCCAAAGGAGACGATGCCTGACTCCTCGTGAAACTTGATAGGAGTCCCAGGATTCCTGTGGCACGTGGAAAGGGACACTTGGTCTCCCGCCTCAGCTGGAGAGGCGTTCCAATTGCCCTGCCAAGCCTCGAGGAGAATCCCGAGTTGTCCCTCGCAACTAGGCAGGAGTCCTGACGTGGCTGAACAAACACGTGGGTGGAAGGGCCATCCCCGTCGTAACTCGAGAATATACCCCAGGTTCCCGCCGCAACTCGAGAAAAACCATGAGACTTCCCCCTCGCCGCGAGATGAGGCCCGATTCCCCTGCACTGCGTGCAGAGCAATTCCGTGTTGCACATCACACATGAAAGGAGCCTTGATTTCCTTGATGGCACTCCAGAGAAACCCCAAGAACACTGTTTCAAGGCTAGAGGGATCCTGAGGTCACTGTAGCAACACGAAAGAGCTCCGTGGGCCAAAAATCAACTCGAGATGAGATGTTAGTCCCTGGCTTCGACTCCAGAGGAATACCACCTTACCACAAGCACCTCAAGAGGAGGCTTCTCTCAGCTCTAGGTATGTGAGAGGGACCCTGAGTTTGCGGCCTCAAGTGGAATGGACACCGCGATGCCCTGACGCGAAATAAGGCTGGATATCCCTGCAGTGACTTGAATGCAGGCTCGTCTTGCATCTCCCAAGATGAAAGGATGTCTGAATCCCCTGTGGAGACCACAGAGAAAGACCTAGTTCCCCACCTCATTGCGACCGGAGGCCTCACATCCTTTGAAAACTCCAGAGGTACGCGGAGATCAGTGCCTCCCAAGGAGACGATGCCTGACTCCTCGTGAAACTTGATAGGAGTCCCAGGATTCCTGTGGCACGTGGAAAGGGACCCTTGGTCTCCCGCCTCAGCTGGAGAGGCATCCCAATTGCCCTGCAAAGCCTCGAGGAGAATCCCGAGTTGTCCCTCGCAACTAGGCAGGAGTCCTGACGTGGCTGAACAAACACGTGGGTGGAAGGGCCATCCCCGTCGTAACTCGAGAATATACCCCAGGTTCCCGCCGCAACTCGAGAAAAACCATGAGACTTCCCCCTCGCCGCGAGATGAGGCCCGATTCCCCTGCACTGCGTGCAGAGCAATTCCGTGTTGCACATCACACATGAAAGGAGCCTTGATTTCCTTCATGGCACTCCAGAGAAACCCCAAGAACACTGTTTCAAGGCTAGAGGGATCCTGAGGTCACTGTAGCAACACGAAAGAGCTCCGTGGACCAAGAATCAACACGAGATGAGAGGTTAGTCCCTGGCTTCGACTCCTGAGGAATACCACCTTACCACAAGCACCTCAAGAGGAGGCTTCTCTCAGCTCTAGGTATGTGAGAGGGATCCTGAGTATGCGGCCTCAAGTGGAATGGACAGCGCGATGCCCTGACTCGAAATAAGGCCGGATATCCCTGCAGTGACTTGAATGCAGGCTCGTCTTGCATCTCCCAAGAAGAAAGGATGTCTGAATCCCCTGTGGAGACCACAGAGAAACACCTAGTTCCCCACGTCATCGCGACCGGCGGCCTCACATCCTTTGAAAACTCCAGAGGTACGCGGAGATCAGTGCCTCCAAAGAGACGATGCCTGACTCCTCGTGAAAATTGATAGGAGTCCCAGGATTCCTGTGGCACGTGGAAAGGGACCCTTGGTCTCCCGCCTCAGCTGGAGAGGCGTCCCAATTGCCTTGCCAAGCCTTGAGGAGAATACCGAGTTGTGTCTCGCAACTAGGCAGGAGTCCTGACGTGGCTGAACAAACACTTGGGTGGAAGGGCCATCCCCGTCGTAACTCGAGAACATACCCCAGGTTCCCGCCGCAACTCGAGAAAAACCATGAGACTTCCCACTCGACGCGAGATGAGGCCCGATTCCCCTGTACTGCGTGCAGAGCAATTCCGTCTTGCACATCACACATGAAAGGAGCCTTGATTTCCTTGATGGCACTCCAGAGAAACCCCAAGAACACTGTTTCAAGGATAGAGGGATCCTGAGGTCACTGTAGCAACACGAAAGAACTCTGTGGACCAAAAATCAACTCGAAAAGAGAGGTTAGTCCCTGGATTCGTCTCCAGAGGAATACCACCTTACCACAAGCACCTCAAGAGGAGGCTTCTCTCAGCTCTAGGTATGTGAGAGGGACCCTGAATTTGCGGCCTCAAGTGGAATGGACACCGCGATGCCCTGACTCGAAATAAGGCCGGATATCCCTGCAGTGACTTCAATGCAGGCTCGTCTTGCATCTCCCAGGACGAAAGGATGTCTGAATCCCCTGTGGAAAGCACAGAGAAAGACTTTGTTCCCCTCCTCATCGCGACCGATAGCCTCACATCCTTTGAAAACTCCAGAGGTACGCGGAGATCAGTGCCTCCAAAGGAGACGATGCCTGACTCCTCGTGCAACTTGATAGGAGTCCCAGGATTCCTGTGGCACGTGGAAAGGGACACTTGCTCTCAAGCCTCAGCTGGAGAGGCGTCCAAATTGCCCTGCCAAGCCTCGAGGAGAATCCAGAGTTGTCCCTCGCAACTAGGCAGGAGTCCTGACGTCGCTGAAGAAACACGTGGGTGGAAGGGCCATCCCCGTCGTAACTCGAGAATATACCCCAGGTTCCCGCCGCAACTCGAGAAAAACCATGAGACTTCCCCCTCGTCTCTAGATGAGGCCCGATTCCCCTGCACTGCGTGCAGAGCAATTCCGTGTTGCACATCACACATGAAAGGAGCCTTGATTTCCTTCATGGCACTCCAGAGAAACCCCAAGAACACTGTTTCAAGGCTAGAGGGATCCTGAGGTCACTGTAGCAACAGGAAAGAGCTCTGTGGACCAATAATCAACTCGAGATGAGAGGTTAGTCCCTGGCTTCGACTCCAGAGGAATACCACCTTACCACAAGCACCTCAAGAGGAGGCTTCTCTCAGCTCTAGGTATGTGAGAGGGACCCTGAATTTGCGGCCTCAAGTGGAATGGACACCGCGATGCCCTGACTCGAAATAAGGCCGGATATCCCTGCAGTGACTTCAATGCAGGCTCGTCTTGCATCTCCCAAGAAGAAAGGATGTCTGAATCCCCTGTGGAGACCACAGAGAAAGACCTAGTTCCCCACCTCATCGCGACCGGAGGCCTCACATCCTTTGAAAACTCCAGAGGTACGCGGAGATCAGTGCCTCCAAAGGAGACGATGCCTGACTCCTCGTGAATCTTGATAGGAGTCCCAGGATTCTTGTGGCACGTGGAAAGGGACACTTGGTCTCCCGCCTCAGCTGGAGAGGCGTTCCAATTGCCCTGCCAAGCCTCGAGGAGAATCCCGAGTTGTCCCTCGCAACTAGGCAGGAGTCCTGACGTGGCTGAACAAACACGTGGGTGGAAGGGCCATCCCCGTCGTAACTCGAGAATATACCCCAGGTTCCCGCCGCAACTCGAGAAAAACCATGAGACTTCCCCCTCGATGCGAGATGAGGCCCGATTCCCCTGTACTGCGTGCAGAGCAATTCCGTCTTGCACATCACACATGAAAGGAGCCTTGATTTCCTTGATGGCACTCCAGAGAAACCCCAAGAACACTGTTTCAAGGATAGAGGGATCCTGAGGTCACTGTAGCAACACAAAAGAACTCTGTGGACCAAAAATCAACTCGAAAAGATAGGTTAGTCCCTGGATTCGTCTCGAGAGGAATACCACCTTACCACAAGCACCTCAAGAGGAGGCTTCTCTCAGCTCTAGGTATGTGAGAGGGACCCTGAGTTTGCGGCCTCAAGTGGAATGGACACCGTGATGCCCTGACTCGAAATAAGGCCGGATATCCCTGCAGTGACTTCAATGCAGGCTCGTCTTGCATCTCCCAAGACGAAAGGATGTCTGAATCCCCTGTGGAAAGCACAGAGAAAGACTTAGTTCCCCACATCATCGCGACCGGAGGCCTCACATCCTTTGAAAACTCCAGAGGTACGCGGAGATCAGTGCCTCCAAAGGAGACGATGCCTGACTTCTCGTGAAACTTGATAGGAGTCCCACGTTTCCTGTGGCACTTGGAAAGGGACACTTGGTCTCCCGCCTCAGCTGGAGAGGCGTCCCAATTGCCCTGCCAAGCCTCGAGGAGAATCCCGAGTTGTCCCTCGCAACTAGGCAGGAGTCCTGACGTGGCTGAACAAACACGTGGGTGGAAGGGCCATCCCCGTCGTAACTCGAGAATATACCCCAGGTTCCCGCCGCAACTCGAGAAAAACCATGAGACTTCCCCCTCGCCGCGAGATGAGGCCCGATTCCCCTACACTGCGTGCAGAGCAATTCCGTGTTGCACATCACACATGAAAGGAGCCTTGATTTCCTTGATGGCACTCCAGAGAAACCCCAAGAACACTGTTTCAAGGATAGAGGGATCCTGAGGTCACTGTAGCAACACGAAAGAGCTCCGTGGGCCAAAAATCAACTCGAGATGAGATGTTAGTCCCTGGCTTTGACTCCAGCGGAATACCACCTTACCACAAGCACCTCAAGAGGAGGCTTCTCTCAGCTCTAGGTATGTGAGAGGGACCCTGAGTTTGCGGCCTCAAGTGGAATGGACACCGCGATGCCCTGACTCGAAATAAGGCCGGATATCCCTGCAGTGACTGGAATGCAGGCTCGTCTTGCATCTCCCAAGACGAAAGGGTGTCTGAATCCCCTGTGGAGACCACAGAGAAAGACATAGTTCCCCACCTCATCGCGACAGGAGGCCTCACATCCTTTGAAAACTCCAGAGTTATGCGGAGATCAGTGCCTCGAAAGGAGACGATGCCTGACTCCTCGTGAAACTTGATAGGAGTCCGAGGATTCCTGTGGCACGTGGAAAGGGACCCTTGGTCTCCCGTCTCAGCTGGAGAGGCGTCCCAATTGCCCTGCAAAGCTTCGAGGAGAATCCCGAGTTGTCCCTCGCAACTAGGCAGGAGTCCTGACATGGCTGAACACACACGTGTGTGGAAGGGCCATCCCCGTCGTAACTCGAGAATATACCCCAGGTTCCCGCCGCAACTCGAGAAAAACCATGAGACTTCCCCCTCGCCGCGAGATGAGGCCCGATTCCCCTGCACTGCGTGCAGAGCAATTCCGTGTTGCACATCACACATGAAAGGAGCCTTGATTTCCTTGATGGCACTCCAGAGAAACCCCAAGAACACTGTTTCAAGGCTAGAGGGATCCTGAGGTCACTGTAGCAACACGAAAGAGCTCCGTGGACCAAGAATCAACACGAGATGAGAGGTTAGTCCCTGGCTTCGACTCCTGAGGAATACCACTTTACCACAAGCACCTCAAGAGGAGGCTTCTCTCAGCTCTAGGTATGTGAGAGGGATCCTGAGTTTGCGACCTCAAGTGGAATGGACACCACGATGCCCTGACTCGAAATAAGGCCGGATATCCCTGCAGTGACTTGAATGCAGGCTCGTCTTGCATCTCCCAAGAAGAAAGGATGTCTGAATCCCCTGTGGAGACCACAGAGAAACACCTAGTTCCCCACCTCATCGCGACCGCAGGCCTCACATCCTTTGAAAACTCCAGAGGTACGCGGAGATCAGTGCCTCCAAAGGAGACGATGCCTGACTCCTCGTGAAACTTGATAGGAGTCCCAGGATTCCTGTGGCACGTGGAAAGGGACCCTTGGTCCCCCGCCTCAGCTGGAGAGGCGTTCCAATTGCCCTGCCAAGCCTCGAGGAGAATCCCGAGTTGTCCCTCGCAACTAGGCAGGAGTCCTGACGTGGCTGAACAAACACGTGGGTGGAAGGGCCATCCCCGTCGTAACTCGAGAATATACCCCAGGTTCCCGCCGCAACTCGAGAAAAACCATGAGACTTCCCCCTCGCCGCGAGATGAGGCCCGATTCCCCTGCACTGCGTGCAGAGCAATTCTGTGTTGCACATCACACATGAAAGGAGCCTTGATTTCCTTCATGGCACTCCAGAGAAACCCCAAGAACACTGTTTCAAGGCTAGAGGGATCCTGAGGTCACTGTAGCAACACGAAAGAGCTCCGTGGACCAAAAATCAACTCGAGATGAGAGGTTAGTCCCTGGCTTCGACTCCAGAGGAATACCACCTTACCACAAGCACCTCAAGAGGAGGCTTCTCTCAGCTCTAGGTATGTGAGAGGGACCCTGAGTTTGCGGCCTCAAGTGGAATGGACACCGCGATGCCCTGACTCGAAATAAGGCCGGATATCCCTGCAGTGACTGGAATGCAGGCTCGTCTTGCATCTCCCAAGACGAAAGGGTGTCTGAATCCCCTGTGGAGACCACAGAGAAAGACATAGTTCCCCACCTCATCGCGACCGGAGGCCTTACATCCTTTGAAAACTCCAGAGGTACGCGGAGATCAGTGCCTCGAAAGGAGACGATGCCTGACTCCTCGTGAAACTTGATAGGAGTCCGAGGATTACTGTGGCACGTGGAAAGGGACCCTTGGTCTCCCGTCTCAGCTGGAGAGGCGTCCCAATTGCCCTGCAAAGCTTCGAGGAGAATCCCGAGTTGTCCCTCGCAACTAGGCAGGAGTCCTGACATGGCTGAACACACACGTGTGTGGAAGGGCCATCCCCGTCGTAACTCGAGAATATACCCCAGGTTCCCGCCGCAACTCGAGAAAAACCATGAGACTTCCCCCTCGCCGCGAGATGAGGCCCGATTCCCCTGCACTGCGTGCAGAGCAATTCCGTGTTGCACATCACACATGAAAGGAGCCTTGATTTCCTTGATGGCACTCCAGAGAAACCCCAAGAACACTGTTTCAAGGCTAGAGGGATCCTGAGGTCACTGTAGCAACACGAAAGAGCTCCGTGGACCAAGAATCAACACGAGATGAGAGGTTAGTCCCTGGCTTCGACTCCTGAGGAATACCACCTTACCACAAGCACCTCAAGAGGAGGCTTCTCTCAGCTCTAGGTATGTGAGAGGGATCCTGAGTTTGCGGCCTCAAGTGGAATGGACACCGCGATGCCCTGACTCGAAATAAGGCCGGATATCCCTGCAGTGACTTGAATGCAGGCTCGTCTTGCATCTCCAAAGAAGAAAGGATGTCTGAATCCCCTGTGGAGACCACAGAGAAACACCTAGTTCCCCACCTCATCGCGACCGCAGGCCTCACATCCTTTGAAAACTCCAGAGGTACGCGGAGATCAGTGCCTCCAAAGGAGACGATGCCTGACTCCTCGTGAAACTTGATAGGAGTCCCAGGATTCCTGTGGCACGTGGAAAGGGACACTTGGTCTCCCGCCTCAGCTGGAGAGGCGTTCCAATTGCCCTGCCAAGCCTCGAGGAGAATCCCGAGTTGTCCCTCGCAACTAGGCAGGAGTCCTGACGTGGCTGAACAAACACGTGGGTGGAAGGGCCATCCCCGTCGTAACTCGAGAATATACCCCAGGTTCCCGCCGCAACTCGAGAAAAACCATGAGACTTCCCCCTCGCCGCGAGATGAGGCCCGATTCCCCTGCACTGCGTGCAGAGCAATTCCGTGTTGCACATCACACATGAAAGGAGCCTTGATTTCCTTGATGGCACTCCAGAGAAACCCCAAGAACACTGTTTCAAGGCTAGAGGGATCCTGAGGTCACTGTAGCAACACGAAAGAGCTCCGTGGGCCAAAAATCAACTCGAGATGAGATGTTAGTCCCTGGCTTCGACTCCAGAGGAATACCACCTTACCACAAGCACCTCAAGAGGAGGCTTCTCTCAGCTCTAGGTATGTGAGAGGGACCCTGAGTTTGCGGCCTCAAGTGGAATGGACACCGCGATGCCCTGACGCGAAATAAGGCTGGATATCCCTGCAGTGACTTGAATGCAGGCTCGTCTTGCATCTCCCAAGATGAAAGGATGTCTGAATCCCCTGTGGAGACCACAGAGAAAGACCTAGTTCCCCACCTCATTGCGACCGGAGGCCTCACATCCTTTGAAAACTCCAGAGGTACGCGGAGATCAGTGCCTCCCAAGGAGACGATGCCTGACTCCTCGTGAAACTTGATAGGAGTCCCAGGATTCCTGTGGCACGTGGAAAGGGACCCTTGGTCTCCCGCCTCAGCTGGAGAGGCATCCCAATTGCCCTGCAAAGCCTCGAGGAGAATCCCGAGTTGTCCCTCGCAACTAGGCAGGAGTCCTGACGTGGCTGAACAAACACGTGGGTGGAAGGGCCATCCCCGTCGTAACTCGAGAATATACCCCAGGTTCCCGCCGCAACTCGAGAAAAACCATGAGACTTCCCCCTCGCCGCGAGATGAGGCCCGATTCCCCTGCACTGCGTGCAGAGCAATTCCGTGTTGCACATCACACATGAAAGGAGCCTTGATTTCCTTCATGGCACTCCAGAGAAACCCCAAGAACACTGTTTCAAGGCTAGAGGGATCCTGAGGTCACTGTAGCAACACGAAAGAGCTCCGTGGACCAAGAATCAACACGAGATGAGAGGTTAGTCCCTGGCTTCGACTCCTGAGGAATACCACCTTACCACAAGCACCTCAAGAGGAGGCTTCTCTCAGCTCTAGGTATGTGAGAGGGATCCTGAGTATGCGGCCTCAAGTGGAATGGACAGCGCGATGCCCTGACTCGAAATAAGGCCGGATATCCCTGCAGTGACTTGAATGCAGGCTCGTCTTGCATCTCCCAAGAAGAAAGGATGTCTGAATCCCCTGTGGAGACCACAGAGAAACACCTAGTTCCCCACGTCATCGCGACCGGCGGCCTCACATCCTTTGAAAACTCCAGAGGTACGCGGAGATCAGTGCCTCCAAAGAGACGATGCCTGACTCCTCGTGAAAATTGATAGGAGTCCCAGGATTCCTGTGGCACGTGGAAAGGGACCCTTGGTCTCCCGCCTCAGCTGGAGAGGCGTCCCAATTGCCTTGCCAAGCCTTGAGGAGAATACCGAGTTGTGTCTCGCAACTAGGCAGGAGTCCTGACGTGGCTGAACAAACACTTGGGTGGAAGGGCCATCCCCGTCGTAACTCGAGAACATACCCCAGGTTCCCGCCGCAACTCGAGAAAAACCATGAGACTTCCCACTCGACGCGAGATGAGGCCCGATTTCCCTGTACTGCGTGCAGAGCAATTCCGTCTTGCACATCACACATGAAAGGAGCCTTGATTTCCTTGATGGCACTCCAGAGAAACCCCAAGAACACTGTTTCAAGGATAGAGGGATCCTGAGGTCACTGTAGCAACACGAAAGAACTCTGTGGACCAAAAATCAACTCGAAAAGAGAGGTTAGTCCCTGGATTCGTCTCCAGAGGAATACCACCTTACCACAAGCACCTCAAGAGGAGGCTTCTCTCAGCTCTAGGTATGTGAGAGGGACCCTGAATTTGCGGCCTCAAGTGGAATGGACACCGCGATGCCCTGACTCGAAATAAGGCCGGATATCCCTGCAGTGACTTCAATGCAGGCTCGTCTTGCATCTCCCAGGACGAAAGGATGTCTGAATCCCCTGTGGAAAGCACAGAGAAAGACTTTGTTCCCCTCCTCATCGCGACCGATAGCCTCACATCCTTTGAAAACTCCAGAGGTACGCGGAGATCAGTGCCTCCAAAGGAGACGATGCCTGACTCCTCGTGCAACTTGATAGGAGTCCCAGGATTCCTGTGGCACGTGGAAAGGGACACTTGCTCTCAAGCCTCAGCTGGAGAGGCGTCCAAATTGCCCTGCCAAGCCTCGAGGAGAATCCAGAGTTGTCCCTCGCAACTAGGCAGGAGTCCTGACGTCGCTGAAGAAACACGTGGGTGGAAGGGCCATCCCCGTCGTAACTCGAGAATATACCCCAGGTTCCCGCCGCAACTCGAGAAAAACCATGAGACTTCCCCCTCGTCTCTAGATGAGGCCCGATTCCCCTGCACTGCGTGCAGAGCAATTCCGTGTTGCACATCACACATGAAAGGAGCCTTGATTTCCTTCATGGCACTCCAGAGAAACCCCAAGAACACTGTTTCAAGGCTAGAGGGATCCTGAGGTCACTGTAGCAACACGAAAGAGCTCCGTGGACCAAGAATCAACACGAGATGAGAGGTTAGTCCCTGGCTTCGACTCCTGAGGAATACCACCTTACCACAAGCACCTCAAGAGGAGGCTTCTCTCAGCTCTAGGTATGTGAGAGGGATCCTGAGTTTGCGGCCTCAAGTGGAATGGACACCGCGATGCCCTGACTCGAAATAAGGCCGGATATCCCTGCAGTGACTTCAATGCAGGCTCGTCTTGCATCTCCCAAGAAGAAAGGATGTCTGAATCCCCTGTGGAGACCACAGAGAAAGACCTAGTTCCCCACCTCATCGCGACCGGAGGCCTCACATCCTTTGAAAACTCCAGAGGTACGCGGAGATCAGTGCCTCCAAAGGAGACGATGCCTGACTCCTCGTGAATCTTGATAGGAGTCCCAGGATTCTTGTGGCACGTGGAAAGGGACACTTGGTCTCCCGCCTCAGCTGGAGAGGCGTTCCAATTGCCCTGCCAAGCCTCGAGGAGAATCCCGAGTTGTCCCTCGCAACTAGGCAGGAGTCCTGACGTGGCTGAACAAACACGTGGGTGGAAGGGCCATCCCCGTCGTAACTCGAGAATATACCCCAGGTTCCCGCCGCAACTCGAGAAAAACCATGAGACTTCCCCCTCGATGCGAGATGAGGCCCGATTCCCCTGTACTGCGTGCAGAGCAATTCCGTCTTGCACATCACACATGAAAGGAGCCTTGATTTCCTTGATGGCACTCCAGAGAAACCCCAAGAACACTGTTTCAAGGATAGAGGGATCCTGAGGTCACTGTAGCAACACAAAAGAACTCTGTGGACCAAAAATCAACTCGAAAAGATAGGTTAGTCCCTGGATTCGTCTCGAGAGGAATACCACCTTACCACAAGCACCTCAAGAGGAGGCTTCTCTCAGCTCTAGGTATGTGAGAGGGACCCTGAGTTTGCGGCCTCAAGTGGAATGGACACCGTGATGCCCTGACTCGAAATAAGGCCGGATATCCCTGCAGTGACTTCAATGCAGGCTCGTCTTGCATCTCCCAAGACGAAAGGATGTCAGAATCCCCTGTGGAAAGCACAGAGAAAGACTTAGTTCCCCACATCATCGCGACCGGAGGCCTCACATCCTTTGAAAACTCCAGAGGTACGCGGAGATCAGTGCCTCCAAAGGAGACGATGCCTGACTTCTCGTGAAACTTGATAGGAGTCCCACGTTTCCTGTGGCACTTGGAAAGGGACACTTGGTCTCCCGCCTCAGCTGGAGAGGCGTCCCAATTGCCCTGCCAAGCCTCGAGGAGAATCCCGAGTTGTCCCTCGCAACTAGGCAGGAGTCCTGACGTGGCTGAACAAACACGTGGGTGGAAGGGCCATCCCCGTCGTAACTCGAGAATATACCCCAG
This sequence comes from Cervus elaphus, assembly GCF_910594005.1. NCBI lineage: Eukaryota > Metazoa > Chordata > Mammalia > Artiodactyla > Cervidae > Cervus > Cervus elaphus. Next base: position 4,613,559 of record NC_057834.1, on the reverse strand, counting down.
GTTCCCGCCGCAACTCGAGAAAAACCATGAGACTTCCCCCTCGCCGCGAGATGAGGCCCGATTCCCCTACACTGCGTGCAGAGCAATTCCGTGTTGCACATCACACATGAAAGGAGCCTTGATTTCCTTGATGGCACTCCAGAGAAACCCCAAGAACACTGTTTCAAGGATAGAGGGATCCTGAGGTCACTGTAGCAACACGAAAGAGCTCCGTGGGCCAAAAATCAACTCGAGATGAGATGTTAGTCCCTGGCTTTGACTCCAGCGGAATACCACCTTACCACAAGCACCTCAAGAGGAGGCTTCTCTCAGCTCTAGGTATGTGAGAGGGACCCTGAGTTTGCGGCCTCAAGTGGAATGGACACCGCGATGCCCTGACGTGAAATAAGGCTGGATATCCCTGCAGTGACTTGAATGCAGGCTCGTCTTGCATCTCCCAAGATGAAAGGATGTCTGAATCCCCTGTGGAGACCACAGAGAAAGACCTAGTTCCCCACCTCATCGCGACCGGAGGCCTCACATCCTTTGAAAACTCCAGAGGTACGCGGAGATCAGTGCCTCCAAAGGAGACGATGCCTGACTCCTCGTGAAACTTGACAGGAGTCCCAGGATTCCTGTGGCACGTGGAAAGGGACCCTTGGTCTCCCGCCTCAGCTGGAGAGGCGTCCCAATTGCCTTGCCAAGCCTCGAGGAGAATCCCGAGTTGTGTCTCGCAACTAGGCAAGAGTCCTGACGTGGCTGAACAAACACGTGTGTGGAAGGGCCATCCCCGTCGTAACTCGAGAATATACCCCAGGTTCCCGCCGCAACTCGAGAAAAACCATGAGACTTCCCCCTCGCCGCGAGATGAGGCCCGATTCCCCTGCACTGCGTGCAGAGCAATTCTGTGTTGCACATCACACATGAAAGGAGCCTTGATTTCCTTCATGGCACTCCAGAGAAACCCCAAGAACACTGTTTCAAGGCTAGAGGGATCCTGAGGTCACTGTAGCAACACAAAAGAGCTCCGTGGACCAAAAATCAACTCGAGATGAGAGGTTAGTCCCTGGCTTCGACTCCAGAGGAATACCACCTTACCACAAGCACCTCAAGAGGAGGCTTCTCTCAGCTCTAGGTATGTGAGAGGGACCCTGAGTTTGCGGCCTCAAGTGGAATGGACACCGCGATGCCCTGACTCGAAATAAGGCCGGATATCCCTGCAGTGACTGGAATGCAGGCTCGTCTTGCATCTCCCAAGACGAAAGGGTGTCTGAATCCCCTGTGGAGACCACAGAGAAAGACATAGTTCCCCACCTCATCGCGACAGGAGGCCTCACATCCTTTGAAAACTCCAGAGGTATGCGGAGATCAGTGCCTCCAAAGGAGACGATGCCTGACTCCTCGTGAAACTTGATAGGAGTCCGAGGATTACTGTGGCACGTGGAAAGGGACCCTTGGTCTCCCGTCTCAGCTGGAGAGGCGTCCCAATTGCCCTGCAAAGCTTCGAGGAGAATCCCGAGTTGTCCCTCGCAACTAGGCAGGAGTCCTGACATGGCTGAACACACACGTGTGTGGAAGGGCCATCCCCGTCGTAACTCGAGAATATACCCCAGGTTCCCGCCGCAACTCGAGAAAAACCATGAGACTTCCCCCTCGCCGCGAGATGAGGCCCGATTCCCCTGCACTGCGTGCAGAGCAATTCCGTGTTGCACATCACACATGAAAGGAGCCTTGATTTCCTTGATGGCACTCCAGAGAAACCCCAAGAACACTGTTTCAAGGCTAGAGGGATCCTGAGGTCACTGTAGCAACACGAAAGAGCTCCGTGGACCAAGAATCAACACGAGATGAGAGGTTAGTCCCTGGCTTCGACTCCTGAGGAATACCACCTTACCACAAGCACCTCAAGAGGAGGCTTCTCTCAGCTCTAGGTATGTGAGAGGGATCCTGAGTTTGCGGCCTCAAGTGGAATGGACACCGCGATGCCCTGACTCGAAATAAGGCCGGATATCCCTGCAGTGACTTGAATGCAGGCTCGTCTTGCATCTCCCAAGAAGAAAGGATGTCTGAATCCCCTGTGGAGACCACAGAGAAACACCTAGTTCCCCACCTCATCGCGACCGCAGGCCTCACATCCTTTGAAAACTCCAGAGGTACGCGGAGATCAGTGCCTCCAAAGGAGACGATGCCTGACTCCTCGTGAAACTTGATAGGAGTCCCAGGATTCCTGTGGCACGTGGAAAGGGACCCTTGGTCTCCCGCCTCAGCTGGAGAGGCGTCCCAATTGCCTTGCCAAGCCTTGAGGAGAATACCGAGTTGTGTCTCGCAACTAGGCAGGAGTCCTGACGTGGCTGAACAAACACTTGGGTGGAAGGGCCATCCCCGTCGTAACTCGAGAACATACCCCAGGTTCCCGCCGCAACTCGAGAAAAACCATGAGACTTCCCACTCGACGCGAGATGAGGCCCGATTCCCCTGTACTGCGTGCAGAGCAATTCCGTCTTGCACATCACACATGAAAGGAGCCTTGATTTCCTTGATGGCACTCCAGAGAAACCCCAAGAACACTGTTTCAAGGATAGAGGGATCCTGAGGTCACTGTAGCAACACGAAAGAACTCTGTGGACCAAAAATCAACTCGAAAAGAGAGGTTAGTCCCTGGATTCGTCTCCAGAGGAATACCACCTTACCACAAGCACCTCAAGAGGAGGCTTCTCTCAGCTCTAGGTATGTGAGAGGGACCCTGAATTTGCGGCCTCAAGTGGAATGGACACCGCGATGCCCTGACTCGAAATAAGGCCGGATATCCCTGCAGTGACTTCAATGCAGGCTCGTCTTGCATCTCCCAGGACGAAAGGATGTCTGAATCCCCTGTGGAAAGCACAGAGAAAGACTTTGTTCCCCTCCTCATCGCGACCGATAGCCTCACATCCTTTGAAAACTCCAGAGGTACGCGGAGATCAGTGCCTCCAAAGGAGACGATGCCTGACTCCTCGTGCAACTTGATAGGAGTCCCAGGATTCCTGTGGCACGTGGAAAGGGACACTTGCTCTCAAGCCTCAGCTGGAGAGGCGTCCAAATTGCCCTGCCAAGCCTCGAGGAGAATCCAGAGTTGTCCCTCGCAACTAGGCAGGAGTCCTGACGTCGCTGAAGAAACACGTGGGTGGAAGGGCCATCCCCGTCGTAACTCGAGAATATACCCCAGGTTCCCGCCGCAACTCGAGAAAAACCATGAGACTTCCCCCTCGTCGCTAGATGAGGCCCGATTCCCCTGCACTGCGTGCAGAGCAATTCCGTGTTGCACATCACACATGAAAGGAGCCTTGATTTCCTTCATGGCAATCCAGAGAAACCCCAAGAACACTGTTTCAAGGCTAGAGGGATCCTGAGGTCACTGTAGCAACACGAAAGAGCTCCGTGGACCAAGAATCAACACGAGATGAGAGGTTAGTCCCTGGCTTCGACTCCTGAGGAATACCACCTTACCACAAGCACCTCAAGAGGAGGCTTCTCTCAGCTCTAGGTATGTGAGAGGGATCCTGAGTTTGCGGCCTCAAGTGGAATGGACACCGCGATGCCCTGACTCGAAATAAGGCCGGATATCCCTGCAGTGACTTCAATGCAGGCTCGTCTTGCATCTCCCAAGAAGAAAGGATGTCTGAATCCCCTGTGGAGACCACAGAGAAAGACCTAGTTCCCCACCTCATCGCGACCGGAGGCCTCACATCCTTTGAAAACTCCAGAGGTACGCGGAGATCAGTGCCTCCAAAGGAGACGATGCCTGACTCCTCGTGAATCTTGATAGGAGTCCCAGGATTCTTGTGGCACGTGGAAAGGGACACTTGGTCTCCCGCCTCAGCTGGAGAGGCGTTCCAATTGCCCTGCCAAGCCTCGAGGAGAATCCCGAGTTGTCCCTCGCAACTAGGCAGGAGTCCTGACGTGGCTGAACAAACACGTGGGTGGAAGGGCCATCCCCGTCGTAACTCGAGAATATACCCCAGGTTCCCGCCGCAACTCGAGAAAAACCATGAGACTTCCCCCTCGATGCGAGATGAGGCCCGATTCCCCTGTACTGCGTGCAGAGCAATTCCGTCTTGCACATCACACATGAAAGGAGCCTTGATTTCCTTGATGGCACTCCAGAGAAACCCCAAGAACACTGTTTCAAGGATAGAGGGATCCTGAGGTCACTGTAGCAACACAAAAGAACTCTGTGGACCAAAAATCAACTCGAAAAGATAGGTTAGTCCCTGGATTCGTCTCGAGAGGAATACCACCTTACCACAAGCACCTCAAGAGGAGGCTTCTCTCAGCTCTAGGTATGTGAGAGGGACCCTGAGTTTGCGGCCTCAAGTGGAATGGACACCGTGATGCCCTGACTCGAAATAAGGCCGGATATCCCTGCAGTGACTTCAATGCAGGCTCGTCTTGCATCTCCCAAGACGAAAGGATGTCAGAATCCCCAGTGGAAAGCACAGAGAAAGACTTAGTTCCCCACCTCATCGCGACCGGAGGCCTCACATCCTTTGAAAACTCCAGAGGTACGCGGAGATCAGTGCCTCCAAAGGAGACGATGCCTGACTTCTCGTGAAACTTGATAGGAGTCCCACGTTTCCTGTGGCACTTGGAAAGGGACACTTGGTCTCCCGCCTCAGCTGGAGAGGCGTCCCAATTGCCCTGCCAAGCCTCGAGGAGAATCCCGATTTGTCCCTCGCAACTAGGCAGGAGTCCTGACGTCGCTGAAGAAACACGTGGGTGGAAAGGCCATCCCCGTCGTAACTCGAGCATATACACCAGGTTCCCGCCGCAACTCGAGAAAAACCATGAGACTTCCCCCTCGCTGCGAGATGAGGCCCGATTCCCCTGCACTGCGTGCAGAGCAATTCCGTGTTGCACATCACACATGAAAGGAGCCTTGATTTCCTTCATGGCACTCCAGAGAAACCCCAAGAACACTGTTTCAAGGCTAGAGGGATCCTGAGGTCACTGTAGCAACACGAAAGAGCTCCATGGGCCAAAAATCAACTCGAGATGAGAGGTTAGTCCCTGGCTTCGACTCCCGAGGAATACCACCTTACCACAAGCACCTCAAGAGGAGGCTTCTCTCAGCTCTAGGTATGTGAGAGGGACCCTGAGTTTGCGGCCTCAAGTGGAATGGACACCGCGATGCCCTGACTCGAAATAAGGCCGGATATCCCTGCAGTGACTTGAATGCAGGCTCGTCTTGCATCTCCCAAGATGAAAGGATGTCTGAATCCCCTGTGGAGACCACAGAGAAAGACCTAGTTCCCCACCTCATCGTGACCGGAGGCCTCACATCCTTTGAAGACTCCAGAGGTACGCGGAGATCAGTGCCTCCAAAGGAGACGATGCCTGACTCCTCGTGAAACTTGATAGGAGTCCCAGGATTCCTGTGGCACGTGGAAAGGGACCCTTCGTCTCCCGCCTCAGCTGGAGAGGCGTCCCAATTGCCTTGCCAAGCCTCGAGGAGGATCCGGAGTTGTGTCTCGCAACTAGGCAAGAGTCCTGACGTGGCTGAACAAACACGTGTGTGGAAGGGCCATCCCCGTCGTAACTCGAGAATATACCCCAGGTTCCCGCCGCAACTCGAGAAAAACCATGAGACTTCCCCCTCGCCGCGAGATGAGGCCCGATTCCCCTGCACTGCGTGCAGAGCAATTCTGTGTTGCACATCACACATGAAAGGAGCCTTGATTTCCTTCATGGCACTCCAGAGAAACCCCAAGAACACTGTTTCAAGGCTAGAGGGATCCTGAGGTCACTGTAGCAACACGAAAGAGCTCCGTGGACCAAAAATCAACTCGAGATGAGAGGTTAGTCCCTGGCTTCGACGCCAGAGGAATACCACCTTACCACAAGCACCTCAAGAGGAGGCTTCTCTCAGCTCTAGGTATGTGAGAGGGACCCTGAGTTTGCGGCCTCAAGTGGAATGGACACCGCGATGCCCTGACTCGAAATAAGGCCGGATATCCCTGCAGTGACTGGAATGCAGGCTCGTCATGCATCTCCCAAGAGGAAAGGGTGTCTGAATCCCCTGTGGAGACCACAGAGAAAGACCTAGTTCCCCACCTCATCGCGACAGGAGGCCTCACATCCTTTGAAAACTCCAGAGGTATGCGGAGATCAGTGCCTCCAAAGGAGACGATGCCTGACTCCTCGTGAATCTTGATAGGAGTCCCAGGATTCTTGTGGCACGTGGAAAGGGACACTTGGTCTCCCGCCTCAGCTGGAGAGGCGTTCCAATTGCCCTGCCAAGCCTCGAGGAGAATCCCGAGTTGTCCCTCGCAACTAGGCAGGAGTCCTGACGTGGCTGAACAAACACGTGGGTGGAAGGGCCATCCCCGTCGTAACTCGAGAATATACCCCAGGTTCCCGCCGCAACTCGAGAAAAACCATGAGACTTCCCCCTCGATGCGAGATGAGGCCCGATTCCCCTGTACTGCGTGCAGAGCAATTCCGTCTTGCACATCACACATGAAAGGAGCCTTGATTTCCTTGATGGCACTCCAGAGAAACCCCAAGAACACTGTTTCAAGGATAGAGGGATCCTGAGGTCACTGTAGCAACACAAAAGAACTCTGTGGACCAAAAATCAACTGGAAAAGATAGGTTAGTCCCTGGATTCGTCTCGAGAGGAATACCACCTTACCACAAGCACCTCAAGAGGAGGCTTCTCTCAGCTCTAGGTATGTGAGAGGGACCCTGAGTTTGCGGCCTCAAGTGGAATGGACACCGTGATGCCCTGACTCGAAATAAGGCCGGATATCCCTGCAGTGACTTCAATGCAGGCTCGTCTTGCATCTCCCAAGACGAAAGGATGTCAGAATCCCCTGTGGAAAGCACAGAGAAAGACTTAGTTCCCCACCTCATCGCGACCGGAGGCCTCACATCCTTTGAAAACTCCAGAGGTACGCGGAGATCAGTGCCTCCAAAGGAGACGATGCCTGACTTCTCGTGAAACTTGATAGGAGTCCCACGTTTCCTGTGGCACTTGGAAAGGGACACTTGGTCTCCCGCCTCAGCTGGAGAGGCGTCCCAATTGCCCTGCCAAGCCTCGAGGAGAATCCCGAGTTGTCCCTCGCAACTAGGCAGGAGTCCTGACGTCGCTGAAGAAACACGTGGGTGGAAAGGCCATCCCCGTCGTAACTCGAGCATATACACCAGGTTCCCGCCGCAACTCGAGAAAAACCATGAGACTTCCCCCTCGCTGCGAGATGAGGCCCGATTCCCCTGCACTGCGTGCAGAGCAATTCCGTGTTGCACATCACACATGAAAGGAGCCTTGATTTCCTTCATGGCACTCCAGAGAAACCCCAAGAACACTGTTTCAAGGCTAGAGGGATCCTGAGGTCACTGTAGCAACACGAAAGAGCTCCATGGGCCAAAAATCAACTCGAGATGAGAGGTTAGTCCCTGGCTTCGACTCCCGAGGAATACCACCTTACCACAAGCACCTCAAGAGGAGGCTTCTCTCAGCTCTAGGTATGTGAGAGGGACCCTGAGTTTGCGGCCTCAAGTGGAATGGACACCGCGATGCCCTGACTCGAAATAAGGCCGGATATCCCTGCAGTGACTTGAATGCAGGCTCGTCTTGCATCTCCCAAGATGAAAGGATGTCTGAATCCCCTGTGGAGACCACAGAGAAAGACCTAGTTCCCCACCTCATCGTGACCGGAGGCCTCACATCCTTTGAAAACTCCAGAGGTACGCGGAGATCAGTGCCTCCAAAGGAGACGATGCCTGACTCCTCGTGAAACTTGATAGGAGTCCCAGGATTCCTGTGGCACTTGGAAAGGGACACTTGGTCTCCCGCCTCAGCTGGAGAGGCGTCCCAATTGCCCTGCCAAGCCTCGAGGAGAATCCAGAGTTGTCCAATGCAACTAGGCAGGAGTCCTGACGTCGCTGAAGAAACACGTGGGTGGAAGGGCCATCCCCGTCGTAACTCGAGAATATACCCCAGGTTCCCGCCGCAACTCGAGAAAAACCATGAGACTTCCCCCTCGCCGCGAGATGAGGCCCGATTCCCCTGCACTGCGTGCAGAGCAATTCCGTGTTGCACATCACACATGAAAGGAGCCTTGATTTCCTTGATGGCACTCCAGAGAAACCCCAAGAACACTGTTTCAAGGCTAGAGGGATCCTGAGGTCACTGTAGCAACACGAAAGAGCTCCGTGGGCCAAAAATCAACTCGAGATGAGAGGTTAGTCCCTGGCTTCGACTCCAGAGGAATACCACCTTACCACAAGCACCTCAAGAGGAGGCTTCTCTCAGCTCTAGGTATGTGAGAGGGACCCTGAGTTTGCGGCCTCAAGTGGAATGGACACCGCAATGCCCTGACGCGAAATAAGGCTGGATATCCCTGCAGTGACTTGAATGCAGGCTCGTCTTGCATCTCCCAAGATGAAAGGATGTCTGAATCCCCTGTGGAGACCACAGAGAAAGACCTAGTTCCCCACCTCATCGCGACCGGAGGCCTCACATCCTTTGAAAACTCCAGAGGTACGCGGAGATCAGTACCTCCAAAGGAAACGATCCCTGACTCCTCGTGAAACTTGATAGGAGTCCCAGGATTCCTGTGGCACGTGGAAAGGGACCCTTGGTCTTCCGCCTCAGCTGGAGAGGCGTTCCAATTGCCCTGCCAAGCCTCGAGGAGAATCCCAAGTTGTCCCTCGCAACTAGGCAGGAGTCCTGACGTGGCTGAACAAACACGTGGGTGGAAGGGCCATCCCCGTCGTAACTCGAGAATATACCCCAGGTTCCCGCCGCAACTCGAGAAAAACCATGAGACTTCCCCCTCGATGCGAGATGAGGCCCGATTCCCCTGTACTGCGTGCAGAGCAATTCCGTGTTGCACATCACACATGAAAGGAGCCTTCATTTCCTTCATGGCACTCCAGAGAAACGCCAAGAACACTGTTTCAAGGATAGAGGGATCCTGAGGTCACTGTAGCAACACGAAAGAACTCTGTGGACCAAAAATCAACTCGAAAAGAGAGGTTAGTCCCTGGATTCGTCTCCAGAGGAATACCACCTTACCACAAGCACCTCAAGAGGAGGCTTCTCTCAGCTCTAGGTATGTGAGAGGGACCCTGAGTTTGCGGCCTCAAGTGGAATGGACACCGCGATGCCCTGACTCGAAATAAGGCCGGATATCCCTGCAGTGACTTCAATGTAGGCTCGTCTTGCATCTCCCAGGACGAAAGGATGTCTGAATCCCCTGTGGAAAGCACAGAGAAAGACTTAGTTCCCCACCTCATCGCGACCGGAGGCCTCACATCCTTTGAAAACTCCAGAGGTACGCGGAGATCAGTGCCTCCAAAGGAGACGATGCCTGACTCCTCGTGAAACTTGATAGGAGTCCCAGGATTCTGGTGGCACGTGGAAAGGGACTCTTGGTCTCCCGCCTCAGCTGGAGAGGCGTCCCAATTGCCCTGCCAAGCCTCGAGGAGAATCCCGAGTTGTCCCTCGCAACTAGGCAGGAGTCCTGACATGGCTGAACACACACGTGGGTGGAAGGGCCATCCCCGTCGTAACTCGAGAATATACCCCAGGTTCCCGCCGCAACTCGAGAAAAACTATGAGACTTACCCCTCGATGCGAGATGAGGCCCGATTCCCCTGTATTGCGTGCAGAGCAATTCCGTCTTGCACATCACACATGAAAGGAGCCTTGATTTCCTTGATGGCACTCCAGAGAAACCCCAAGAACACTGTTTCAAGGATAGAGGGATCCTGAGGTCACTGTAGCAACATGAAAGAGCTCCGTGGGCCAAAAATCAACTCGAGATGAGAGGTTAGTCCCTGGCTTCGACTCCAGAGGAATACCACCTTACCACAAGCACCTCAAGAGGAGGCTTCTCTCAGCTCTAGGTATGTGAGAGGGACCCTGACTTGCGGCCTCAAGTGGAATGGACACCGCGATGCCCTGACGCCAAATAAGGCTGGATATCCCTGCAGTGACTTGAATGCAGGCTCCTCTTGCATCTCCCAAGATGAAAGGATGTCTGAATCCCCTGTGGAGACCACAGAGAAAGACCTAGTTCCCCACCTCATCGCGACCGGAGGCCTCACATCCTTTGAAAACTCCAGAGGTACGCGGAGATAAGTGCCTCCAAAGGAGACGATGCCTGACTCCTCGTGAAACTTGATAGGAGTCCCAGGATTCCTGTGGCACGTGGAAAGGGACACTTGGTCTCCCGCCTCAGCTGGAGAGGCGTCCCAATTGCCTTGCCAAGCCTCGAGGAGAATCCCGAGTTGTCCCTCGCAACTAGGCAGGAGTCCTGACATGGCTGAACAAACTCGTGTGTGGAAGGGCCATCCCCGTCGTAACTCGAGAATATACCCCAGGTTCCCGCCGCAACTCGAGAAAAACCATGAGACTTCCCCCTCGCCGCGAGATGAGGCCCGATTCCCCTCCACTGCGTGCAGAGCAATTCTGTGTTGCACATCACACATGAAAGGAGCCTTGATTTCCTTGATGGCACTCCAGAGAAACCCCAAGAACACTGTTTCAAGGCTAGAGGGATCCTGAGGTCACTGTAGCAACACGAAAGAGCTCCGTGGACCCAAAATCAACTCGAGATGAGAGGTTAGTCCCTGGCTTCGACTCCAGAGGAATACCACCTTACCACAAGCACCTCAAGAGGAGGCTTCTCTCAGCTCTAGGTATGTGAGCGGGACCCTGAGTTTGCGGCCTCAAGTGGAATGGACACCGCGATGCCCTGACTCGAAATAAGGCCGGATATCCCTGCAGTGACTGGAATGCAGCCTCGTCTTGCATCTCCCAAGACGAAAGGGTGTCTGAATCCCCTGTGGAGACCACAGAGAAAGACCTAGTTCCCCACCTCATCGCGACAGGAGGCCTCAAATCCTTTGAAAACTCCAGAGGTATGCGGAGATCAGTGCCTCCAAAGGAGACGATGCCTGACTCCTCGTGAAACTTGATAGGAGACCCAGGTTTCCTGGGGCACGTGGAAAGGGACCCTTCGTCTCCCGTCTCAGCTGGAGAGGCGTCCCAATTGCCCTGCAAAGCCTCGAGGAGAATCCCGAGTTGTCCCTCGCAACTAGGCAGGAGTCCTGACATGGCTGAACACACACGTGTGTGGAAGGGCCATCCCCGTCGTAACTCGAGAATATACCCCAGGTTCCCGCCGCAACTCAAGAAAAACCATGAGACTTCCCCCTCGCCGCGAGATGAGGCCCGATTCCCCTGCACTGCGTGCAGAGCAATTCTGTGTTGCACATCACACATGAAAGGAGCCTTGATTTCCTTCATGGCACTCCAGAGAAACCCCAAGAACACTGTTTCAAGGCTAGAGGGATCCTGAGGTCACTGTAGCAACACGAAAGAGCTCCGTGGACCCAAAATCAACTCGAGATGAGAGGTTAGTCCCTGGCTTCGACTCCAGAGGAATACCACCTTACCACAAGCACCTCAAGAGGAGGCTTCTCTCAGCTCTAGGTATGTGAGCGGGACCCTGAGTTTGCGGCCTCAAGTGGAATGGACACCGCGATGCCCTGACTCGAAATAAGGCCGGATATCCCTGCAGTGACTGGAATGCAGCCTCGTCTTGCATCTCCCAAGACGAAAGGGTGTCTGAATCCCCTGTGGAGACCACAGAGAAAGACCTAGTTCCCCACCTCATCGCGACAGGAGGCCTCAAATCCTTTGAAAACTCCAGAGGTATGCGAAGATCAGTGCCTCCAAAGGAGACGATGCCTGACTCCTCGTGAAACTTGATAGGAGACCCAGGTTTCCTGTGGCACGTGGAAAGGGACCCTTGGTCTCCCGTCTCAGCTGGAGAGGCGTCCCAATTGCCCTGCAAAGCCTCGAGGAGAATCCCGAGTTGTCCCTCGCAACTAGGCAGGAGTCCTGACATGGCTGAACACACACGTGTGTGGAAGGGCCATCCCCGTCGTAACTCGAGAATATACCCCAGGTTCCCGCCGCACCTCGAGAAAAACCATGAGACTTCCCCCTCGCCACGAGATGAGGCCCGATTCCCCTGCACTGCGTGCAGAGCAATTCCGTGTTGCACATCACACATGAAAGGAGCCTTGATTTCCTTGATGGCACTCCAGAGAAACCCCAAGAACACTGTTTCAAGGCTAGAGGGATCCTGAGGTCACTGTAGCAACACGAAAGAGCTCCGTGGACCAAGAATCAACACGAGATGAGAGGTTAGTCCCTGGCTTCGACTCCTGAGGAATACCACCTTACCACAAGCACCTCAAGAGGAGGCTTCTCTCAGCTCTAGGTATGTGAGAGGGACCCTGAGTTTGCGGCCTCAAGTGGAATGGACACCGCGATGCCCTGACTCGAAATAAGGCCGGATATCCCTGCAGTGACTTGAATGCAGGCTCGTCTTGCATCTCCCAAGAAAAAAGGATGTCTGAATCCCCTGTGGAGACCACAGAGAAACACCTAGTTCCCCACCTCATCGCGACCGGAGGCCTCACATCCTTTGAAAACTCCAGAGGTACGCGGAGATCAGTGCCTCCAAAGGAGACGATGCCTGACTCCTCGTGAAACTTGATAGGAGTCCCAGGATTCTTGTGGCACGTGGAAAGGAACCCTTGGTCTCCCGCCTCAGCTGGAGAGGCATCCCAATTGCCCTGCCAAGCCTCGAGGAGAATCCCGAGTTGTCCCTTGCAACTAGGCAGGAGTCCTGACGTGGCTGAACAAACACGTGGGTGGAAGGGCCATCTCCGTGGTAACTCGAGAATATACCCCAGGTTCCCGCCGCAACTCGAGAAAAACCATGAGACTTCCCCCTCGATGCGAGATGAGGCCCGATTCCCCTGTACTGCGTGCAGAGCAATTCCGTCTTGCACATCACACATGAAAGGAGCCTTGATTTCCTTGATGGCACTCCAGAGAAACCCCAAGAACACTGTTTCAAGGATAGAGGGATCCTGAGGTCACTGTAGCAACACGAAAGAACTCTGTGGACCAAAAATCAACTCGAAAAGAGAGGTTAGTCCCTGGATTCGTCTCCAGAGGAATACCACCTTACCACAAGCACCTCAAGAGGAGGCTTCTCTCAGCTCTAGGTATGTGAGAGGGACCCTGAGTTTGCGGCCTCAAGTGGAATGGACACCGCGATGCCCTGACTCGAAATAAGGCCGGATATCCCTGCAGTGACTTCAATGCAGGCTCGTCTTGCATCTCCCAGGACAAAAGGATGTCTGAATCCCCTGTGGAAAGCACAGAGAAAGACTTAGTTCCCCACCTCATCGCGACCGATAGCCTCACATCCTTTGAAACCTCCAGAGGTACGCGGAGATCAGTGCCTCCAAAGGAGACGATGCCTGACTCCTCGTGAAACTTGATAGGAGTCCCAGGATTCCTGTGGCACTTGGAAAGGGACACTTGGTCTCCCACCTCAGCTGGAGAGGCGTCCCAATTGCCCTGCCAAGCCTCGAGGAGAATCCCGAGTTGTCCCTCGCAACTAGGCAGGAGTCCTGACGTGGCTGAACAAACACGTGGGTGGAAGGGCCATCCCCGTCGTAACTCGAGAATATACCCCAGGTTCCCGCCGCAACTCGAGAAAAACCATGAGACTTCCCCCTCGCCGCGAGATGAGGCCCGATTCCCCTGCACTGCGTGCAGAGCAATTCCGTGTTGCACATCACACATGAAAGGAGCCTTGATTTCCTTGATGGCACTCCAGAGAAACCCCAAGAACACTGTTTCAAGGATAGAGGGATCCTGAGGTCACTGTCGCAACACGAAAGAGCTCCGTGGGCCAAAAATCAACTCGAGATGAGAGGTTAGTCCCTGGCTTCGACTCCAGAGGAATACCACCTTACCACAAGCACCTCAAGAGGAGGCTTCTCTCAGCTCTAGGTATGTGAGAGGGACCCTGAGTTTGCGGCCTCAAGTGGAATGGACACCGCGATGCCCTGACTCGAAATAAGGCCGGATATCCCTGCAGTGACTTGAATGCAGGCTCGTCTTGCATCTCCCAAGAAGAAAGGATGTCTGAATCCCCTGTGGAGACCACAGAGAAACACCTAGTTCCCCACCTCATCGCGACCGAAGGCCTCAAATCCTTTGAAAACTCCAGAGGTACGCGGAGATCAGTGCCTCCAAAGGAGACGATGCCTGACTCCTCGTGAAACTTGATAGGAGTCCCAGGATTCTTGTGGCACGTGGAAAGGGACCCTTGGTCTTCCGCCTCAGCTGGAGAGGCGTTCCAATTGCCCTGCCAAGCCTCGAGGAGAATCCCAAGTTGTCCCTCGCAACTAGGCAGGAGTCCTGACGTGGCTGAACAAACACGTGGGTGGAAGGGCCATCCCCGTCGTAACTCGAGAATATACCCCAGGTTCCCGCCGCAACTCGAGAAAAACCATGAGACTTCCCCCTCGATGCGAGATGAGGCCCGATTCCCCTGTACTGCGTGCAGAGCAATTCCGTCTTGCACATCACACATGAAAGGAGCCTTCATTTCCTTCATGGCACTCCAGAGAAACGCCAAGAACACTGTTTCAAGGATAGAGGGATCCTGAGGTCACTGTAGCAACACGAAAGAACTCTGTGGACCAAAAATCAACTCGAAAAGAGAGGTTAGTCCCTGGATTCGTCTCCAGAGGAATACCACCTTACCACAAGCACCTCAAGAGGAGGCTTCTCTCAGCTCTATGTATGTGAGAGGGACCCTGAGTTTGCGGCCTCAAGTGGAATGGACACCGCGATGCCCTGACTCGAAATAAGGCCGGATATCCCTGCAGTGACTTCAATGTAGGCTCGTCTTGCATCTCCCAGGACGAAAGGATGTCTGAATCCCCTGTGGAAAGCACAGAGAAAGACTTAGTTCCCCACCTCATCGCGACCGATAGCCTCACATCCTTTGAAAACTCCAGAGGTACGCGGAGATCAGTGCCTCCAAAGGAGACGATGCCTGACTCCTCGTGAAACTTGATAGGAGTCCCAGGATTCCTGTGGCACTTGGAAAGGGACACTTGGTCTCCCGCCTCAGCTGGAGAGGCATCCCAATTGCCCTGCAAAGCCTCGAGGAGAATCCAGAGTTGTCCCTCGCAACTAGGCAGGAGTCCTGACATGGCTGAACACACACGTGTGTGGAAGGGCCATAACCGTCGTAACTCGAGAATATACCCCAGGTTCCCGCCGCAACTCGAGAAAAACCATGAGACTTCCCCCTCGCCGCGAGATGAGGCCCGATTCCCCTGCACTGCGTGCAGAGCAATTCCGTGTTGCACATCACACATGAAAGGAGCCTTGATTTCCTTGATGGCACTCCATAGAAACCCCAAGAACACTGTTTCAAGGCTAGAGGGATCCTGAGGTCACTGTAGCAACACGAAAGAGCTCCGTGGACCAAGAATCAACACGAGATGAGAGGTTAGTCCCTGGCTTCGACTCCTGAGGAATACCACCTTACCACAAGCACCTCAAGAGGAGGCTTCTCTCAGCTCTAGGTATGTGAGAGGGATCCTGAGTTTGCGGCCTCAAGTGGAATGGACACCGCGATGCCCTGACTCGAAATAAGGCCGGATATCCCTGCAGTGACTTGAATGCAGGCTCGTCTTTCATCTCCCAAGATGAAAGGATATCTGAATCCCCTGTGGAGACCACAGAGAAACACCTAGTTCCCCACCTCATCGCGACCGGAGGCCTCACATCCTTTGAAAACTCCAGAGGTACGCGGAGATCAGTGCCTCCAAAGGAGACGATGCCTGACTCCTCGTGAAACTTGATAGGAGTCCCAGGATTCTTGTGGCACGTGGAAAGGGACCCTTGGTCTCCCGCCTCAGCTGGAGAGGCGTCCCAATTGCCCTGCCAAGCCTCGAGGAGAATCCCGAGTTGTCCCTCGCAACTAGGCAGGAGTCCTGGCGTGGCTGAACAAACACGTGGGTGGAAGGGCCATCCCCGTCGTAACTCGAGAATATACCCCAGGTTCCCGCCGCAACTCGAGAAAAACTATGAGACTTCCCCCTCGATGCGAGATGAGGCCCGATTCCCCTGTATTGCGTGCAGAGCAATTCCGTCTTGCACATCACACATGAAAGGAGCCTTGATTTCCTTCATGGCACTCCAGAGAAACCCCAAGAACACTGTTTCAAGGATAGAGGGATCCTGAGGTCACTGTAGCAACATGAAAGAGCTCCGTGGGCCAAAAATCAACTCGAGATGACAGGTTAGTCCCTGGCTTCGACTCCAGAGGAATACCACCTTACCACAAGCACCTCAAGAGGAGGCTTCTCTCAGCTCTAGGTATGTGAGAGGGACCCTGACTTTGCGGCCTCAAGTGGAATGGACACCGCGATGCCCTGACGCCAAATAAGGCTGGATATCCCTGCAGTGACTTGAATGCAGGCTCGTCTTGCATCTCCCAAGATGAAAGGATGTCTGAATCCCCTGTGGAGACCACAGAGAAAGACCTAGTTCCCCACCTCATCGAGACCGGAGTCCTCACATCCTTTGAAAACTCCAGAGGTACGCGGAGATCAGTGCCTCCAAAGGAGACGATGCCTGACTCCTCGTGAAACTTGATAGGAGTCCCAGGATTCCTGTGGCACGTGGAAAGGGACCCTTGGTCTCCCGCCTCAGCTGGAGAGGCGTCCCAATTGCCTTGCCAAGCCTCGAGGAGAATCCCGAGTTGTGTCTCGCAACTAGGCAAGAGTCCTGACATGGCTGAACAAACACGTGTGTGGAAGGGCCATCCCCGTCGTAACTCGAGAATATACCCCAGGTTCCCGCCGCAACTCGAGAAAAACCATGAGACTTCCCCCTCGCCGCGAGATGAGGCCCGATTCCCCTGCACTGCGTGCAGAGCAATTCCGTGTTGCACATCACACATGAAAGGAGCCTTGATTTCCTTCATGGCACTCCAGAGAAACCCCAAGAACACTGTTTCAAGGCTAGAGGGATCCTGAGGTCACTGTAGCAACACGAAAGAGCTCCGTGGACCCAAAATCAACTCGAGATGAGAGGTTAGTCCCTGGCTTCGACTCCAGAGGAATACCACCTTACCACAAGCACCTCAAGAGGAGGCTTCTCTCAGCTCTAGGTATGTGAGCGGGACCCTGAGTTTGCGGCCTCAAGTGGAATGGACACCGCGATGCCCTGACTCGAAATAAGGCCGGATATCCCTGCAGTGACTGGAATGCAGCCTCGTCTTGCATCTCCCAAGACGAAAGGGTGTCTGAATCCCCTGTGGAGACCACAGAGAAAGACCTAGTTCCCCACCTCATCGCGACAGGAGGCCTCAAATCCTTTGAAAACTCCAGAGGTATGCGGAGATCAGTGCCTCCAAAGGAGACGATGCCTGACTCCTCGTGAAACTTGATAGGAGACCCAGGTTTCCTGTGGCACGTGGAAAGGGACCCTTGGTCTCCCGTCTCAGCTGGAGAGGCGTCCCAATTGCCCTGCAAAGCCTCGAGGAGAATCCCGAGTTGTCCCTCGCAACTAGGCAGGAGTCCTGACATGGCTGAACACACACGTGTGTGGAAGGGCCATCCCCGTCGTAACTCGAGAATATACCCCAGGTTCCCGCCGCACCTCGAGAAAAACCATGAGACTTCCCCCTCGCCACGAGATGAGGCCCGATTCCCCTGCACTGCGTGCAGAGCAATTCCGTGTTGCACATCACACATGAAAGGAGCCTTGATTTCCTTGATGGCACTCCAGAGAAACCCCAAGAACACTGTTTCAAGGCTAGAGGGATCCTGAGGTCACTGTAGCAACACGAAAGAGCTCCGTGGACCAAGAATCAACACGAGATTAGAGGTTAGTCCCTGGCTTCGACTCCTGAGGAATACCACCTTACCACAAGCACCTCAAGTGGAGGCTTCTCTCAGCTCTAGGTATGTGAGAGGGATCCTGAGTTTGCGGCCTCAAGTGGAATGGACACCGCGATGCCCTGACTCGAAATAAGGCCGGATATCCCTGCAGTGACTTGAATGCAGGCTCGTCTTGCATCTCCCAAGAAAAAAGGATGTCTGAATCCCCTGTGGAGACCACAGAGAAAGACCTAGTTCCCCACCTCATCGCGACCGGAGGCCTCACATCCTTTGAAAACTCCAGGGGTACGCGGAGATCAGTGCCTCCAAAGGAGACGATGCCTGACTCCTCGTGAAACTTGATAGGAGTCCCAGGATTCTTGTGGCACGTGGATAGGGACCCTTGGTCTCCCGCCTCAGCTGGAGAGGCGTCCCAATTGCCCTGCCAAGCCTCGAGGAGAATCCCGAGTTGTCCCTCGCAACTAGGCAGGAGTCCTGACGTGGCTGAACAAACACGTGGGTGGAAGGGCAATCTCCGTCGTAACTCGAGAATATACCCCAGGTTCCCGCCGCAACTCGAGAAAAACCATGAGACTTCCCCCTCGATGCGAGATGAGGCCCGATTCCCCTGTACTGCGTGCAGAGCAATTCCGTCTTGCACATCACACATGAAAGGAGCCTTGATTTCCTTGATGGCACTCCAGAGAAACCCCAAGAACACTGTTTCAAGGCTAGAGGGATCCTGAGGTCACTGTAGCAACACGAAAGAACTCTGTGGACCAAAAATCAACTCGAAAAGAGAGGTTAGTCCCTGGATTCGTCTCCAGAGGAATACCACCTTACCACAAGCACCTCAAGAGGAGGCTTCTCTCAGCTCTAGGTATGTGAGAGGGACCCTGAGTTTGCGGCCTCAAGTGGAATGGACACCGCGATGCCCTGACTCGAAATAAGGCCGGATATCCCTGCAGTGACTTCAATGCAGGCTCGTCTTGCATCTCCCAGGACAAAAGGATGTCTGAATCCCCTGTGGAAAGCACAGAGAAAGACTTAGTTCCCCACCTCATCGCGACCGATAGCCTCACATCCTTTGAAAACTCCAGAGGTACGCGGAGATCAGTGCCTCCAAAGGAGACGATGCCTGACTCCTCGTGAAACTTGATAGGAGTCCCAGGATTCCTGTGGCACTTGGAAAGGGACACTTGGTCTCCCGCCTCAGCTGGAGAGGCGTCCCAATTGCCCTGCCAAGCCTCGAGGAGAATCCAGAGTTGTCCCTCGCAACTAGGCAGGAGTCCTGACGTGGCTGAACAAACACGTGGGTGGAAGGGCCATCCCCGTCGTAACTCGAGAATATACCCCAGGTTCCCGCCGCAACTCGAGAAAAACCATGAGACTTCCCATTCGCCGCGAGATGAGGCCCGATTCCCCTGCACTGCGTGCAGAGCAATTCCGTGTTGCACATCACACATGAAAGGAGCCTTGATTTCCTTGATGGCACTCCAGAGAAACCCCAAGAACACTGTTTCAAGGCTAGAGGGATCCTGAGGTCACTGTAGCAACACGAAAGAGCTCCGTGGGCCAAAAATCAACTCGAGATGAGAGGTTAGTCCCTGGCTTCGACTCCAGAGGTATACCACCTTACCACAAGCACCTCAAGAGGAGGCTTCTCTCAGCTCTAGGTATGTGAGAGGGACCCTGAGTTTGCGGCCTCAAGTGGAATGGACACCGCGATGCCCTGACTCGAAATAAGGCCGGATATCCCTGCAGTGACTTGAATGCAGGCTCGTCTTGCATCTCCCAAAAAGAAAGGATGTCTGAATCCCCTGTGGAGACCACAGAGAAACACCTAGTTCCCCACCTCATCGCGACCGAAGGCCTCAAATCCTTTGAAAACTCCAGAGGTACGCGGAGATCAGTGCCTCCAAAGGAGACGATGCCTGACTCCTCGTGAAACTTGATAGGAGTCCCAGGATTCTTGTGGCACGTGGAAAGGGACCCTTGGTCTTCCGCCTCTGCTGGAGAGGCGTTCCAATTGCCCTGCCAAGCCTCGAGGAGAATCCCAAGTTGTCCCTCGCAACTAGGCAGGAGTCCTGACGTGGCTGAACAAACACGTGGGTGGAAGGGCCATCCCCGTCGTAACTCGAGAATATACCCCAGGTTCCCGCCGCAACTCGAGAAAAACCATGAGACTTCCCCCTCGCCGCGAGATGAGGCCCGATTCCCCTGTACTGCGTGCAGAGCAATTCCGTCTTGCACATCACACATGAAAGGAGCCTTCATTTCCTTCATGGCACTCCAGAGAAACGCCAAGAACACTGCTTCAAGGATAGAGGGATCCTGAGGTCACTGTAGCAACACGAAAGAACTCTGTGGATCAAAAATCAACTCGAAAAGAGAGGTTAGTCCCTGGATTCGTCTCCAGAGGAATACCACCTTACCACAAGCACCTCAAGAGGAGGCTTCTCTCAGCTCTAGGTATGTGAGAGGGACCCTGAGTTTGCGGCCTCAAGTGGAATGGACACCGCGATGCCCTGACTCGAAATAAGGCCGGATATCCCTGCAGTGACTTCAATGTAGGCTCGTCTTGCATCTCCCAGGACGAAAGGATGTCTGAATCCCCTGTGGAAAGCACAGAGAAAGACTTAGTTCCCCACCTCATCGCGACCGATAGCCTCACATCCTTTGAAAACTCCAGAGGTACGCGGAGATCAGTGCCTCCAAAGGAGACGATGCCTGACTCCTCGTGAAACTTGATAGGAGTCCCAGGATTCCTGTGGCACTTGGAAAGGGACACTTGGTCTCCCGCCTCAGCTGGAGAGGCGTCCCAATTGCCCTGCCAAGCCTCGAGGAGAATCCCGAGTTGTCCCTTGCAACTAGGCAGGAGTCCTGACGTCGCTGAAGAAACACGTGGGTGGAAGGGCCATCCCCGTCGTAACTCGAGAATATACCCCAGGTTCCCGCCGCAACTCGAGAAAAACCATGAGACTTCCCCCTCGCCGCGAGATGAGACCCGATTCCCCTGCACTGCGTGCAGAGCAATTCCGTGTTGCACATCACACATGAAAGGAGCCTTGATTTCCTTGATGGCACTCCAGAGAAACCCCAAGAACACTGTTTCAAGGCTAGAGGGATCCTGAGGTCACTGTAGCAACATGAAAGAGCTCCGTGGGCCAAAAATCAACTCGAGATGAGAGGTTAGTCCCTGGCTTCGACTCCAGAGGAATACCACCTTACCACAAGCACCTCAAGAGGAGGCTTCTCTCAGCTCGAGGTATGTGAGAGGGACCCTGAGTTTGCGGCCTCAAGTGGAATGGACACCGCGATGCCCTGACGCGAAATAAGGCTGGATATCCCTGCAGTGACTTGAATGCAGGCTCGTCTTGCATCTCCCAAGATGAAAGGATGTCTGAATCCCCTGTGGAGACCACAGAGAAAGACCTAGTTCCCCACCTCATCGCGACCGGAGGCCTCACATCCTTTGAAAACTCCAGAGGTATGCGGAGATCAGTGCCTCCAAAGGAAACGATCCCTGACTCCTCGTGAAACTTGATAGGAGTCCCAGGATTCCTGTGGCACGTGGAAAGGGACCCTTGGTCTCCCGCCTCAGCTGGAGAGGCGTCCCAATTGCCTTGCCAAGCCTCGAGGAGAATCCCGAGTTGTGTCTCGCAACTAGGCAAGAGTCCTGACATGGCTGAACAAACACGTGTGTGGAAGGGCCATCCCCGTCGTAACTCGAGAATATACCCCAGGTTCCCGCCGCAACTCGAGAAAACCATGAGACTTCCCCCTCGCCGCGAGATGAGGCCCGATTCCCCTGCACTGCGTGCAGAGGAATTCTGTGTTGCACATCACACATGAAAGGAGCCTTGATTTCCTTCATGGCACTCCAGAGAAAACCCAAGAACACTGTTTCAAGAATAGAGGGATCCTGAGGTCACTGTAGCAACACGAAAGAGCTCCGTGGACCAAAAATCAACTCGAGATGAGAGGTTAGTCCCTGGCTTCGACTCCAGAGGAATACCACCTTACAACAAGCACCTCAAGAGGAGGCTTCTCTCAGCTCTATGTATGTGAGAGGGACCCTGAGTTTGCGGCCTCAAGTGGAATGGACACCGCGATGCCCTGACTCGAAATAAGGCCGGATATCCCTGCAGTGACTTCAATGCAGGCTCGTCTTGCATCTCCCAAGAAGAAAGGATGTCTGAATCCCCTGTGGAGACCACAGAGAAACACCTAGTTCCCCACCTCATCGCGACCGGAGGCCTCACATCCTTTGAAAACTCCAGAGGTACGCGGAGATCAGTGCCTCCAAAGGAGACGATGCCTGACTCCTCGTGAAACTTGATAGGAGTCCCAGGATTCCTGTGGCACTTGGAAAGGGACACTTGGTCTCCCGCCTCAGCTGGAGAGGCGTCCCAATTGCCCTGCCAAGCCTCGAGGAGAATCCAGAGTTGTCCCTCGCAACTAGGCAGGAGTCCTGACGTCGCTGAAGAAACACGTGGGTGGAAGGGCCATCCCCGTCGTAACTCGAGAATATACCCCAGGTTCCCGCCGCAACTCGAGAAAAACCATGAGACTTCCCCCTCGCCGCGAGATGAGGCCCGATTCCCCTGCACTGCGTGCAGAGCAATTCCGTGTTGCACATCACACATGAAAGGAGCCTTGATTTCCTTGATGGCACTCCAGAGAAACCCCAAGAACACTGTTTCAAGGCTAGAGGGATCCTGAGGTCACTGTAGCAACACGAAAGAGCTCCGTGGGCCAAAAATCAACTCGAGATGAGAGGTTAGTCCCTGGCTTCGACTCCAGAGGAATACCACCTTACCACAAGCACCTCAAGAGGAGGCTTCTCTCAGCTCTAGGTATGTGAGAGGGACCCTGAGTTTGCGGCCTCAAGTGGAATGGACACCGCGATGCCCTGACGCGAAATAAGGCTGGATATCCCTGCAGTGACTTGAATGCAGGCTCGTCTTGCATCTCCCAAGATGAAAGGATGTCTGAATCCCCTGTGGAGACCACAGAGAAAGACCTAGTTCCCCACATCATCGCGACCGGAGGCCTCACATCCTTTGAAAACTCCAGAGGTACGCGGAGATCAGTGCCTCCAAAGGAGACGATGCCTGACTCCTCGTGAAACTTGATAGGAGTCCCAGGATTCCTGTGGCACGTGGAAAGGGACCCTTGGTCTCCCGCCTCAGCTGGAGAGGCATCCCAATTGCCTTGCCAAGCCTCGAGGAGAATCCCGAGTTGTCCCTCACAACTAGGCAGGAGTCCTCACGTGGCTGAACAAACACATGTGTGGAAGGGCCATCCCCGTCGTAACTCGAGAATATACCACAGGTTCCCACCGCAACTCGAGAAAAACCATGAGACTTCCCCCTCGCCGCGAGATGAGGCCCGATTCCCCTGCACTGCATGCAGAGCAATTCTGTGTTGCACATCACACATGAAAGGAGCCTTGATTTCCTTGATGGCACTCCAGAGAAACCCCAAGAACACTGTTTCAAGGCTAGAGGGATCCTGAGGTCACTGTAGCAACACGAAAGAGCTCCGTGGACCAAAAATCAACTCGAGATGAGAGGTTAGTCCCTGGCTTCGACTCCAGAGGAATACCACCTTACCACAAGCACCTCAAGAGGAGGCTTCTCTCAGCTCTAGGTATGTGAGAGGGACCCTGAGTTTGCGGCCTCAAGTGGAATGGACACCGCGAAGCCCTGACTCGAAATAAGGCCGGATATCCCTGCAGTGACTTGAATGCAGGCTCGTCTTGCATCTCCCAAGACGAAAGGGTGTCTGAATCCCCTGTGGAGACCACAGAGAAAGACCTAGTTCCCCACCTCACCACGACAGGAGGCCTCAAAACCTTTGAAAACTCCAGAGGTATGCGGAGATCAGTGCCTCCAAAGGAGACGATGCCTGACTCCTCGTGAAACTTGATAGGAGACCCAGGATTCCTGTGGCACGTGGAAAGGGACCCTTGGTCTCCCGTCTCAGCTGGAGAGGCGTCCCAATTACCCTGCCAAGCCACGAGGAGAATCCCGAGTTGTCCCTCGCAACTAGGCAGGAGTCCTGACATGGCTGAACACACACGTGTGTGGAAGGGCCATCCCCGTCGTAACTCGAGAATATACCCCAGGTTCCCGCCGCAACTCGAGAAAAACCATGAGACTTCCCCCTCGCCGCGAGATGAGGCCCCATTCCCCTGCACTGCGTGCAGAGCAATTCCGTGTTGCACATCACACATGAAAGGAGCCTTGATTTCCTTGATGGCACTCCAGAGAAACCCCAAGAACACTGTTTCAAGGCTAGAGGGATCCTGAGGTCACTGTAGCAACACGAAAGAGCTCCGTGGACCAAAAATCAACTCGAGATGAGAGGTTAGTCCCTGGCTTCGACTCCAGAGGAATACCACCTTACCACAAGCACCTCAAGAGGAGGCTTCTCTCAGCTCTAGGTATGTGAGAGGGACCCTGAGTTTGCGGCCTCAAGTGGAATGGACACCGCGATGCCCTGACTCGAAATAAGGCCGGATATCCCTGCAGTGACTGGAATGCAGGCTCGTCTTGCATCTCCCAAGACGAAAGGGTGTCTGAATCCCCTGAGGAGACCACAGAGAAAGACCTAGTTCCCCACCTCATCGCGACAGGAGGCCTCAAATCCTTTGAAAACTCCAGAGGTATGCGGAGATCAGTGCCTCCAAAGGAGACGATGCCTGACTCCTCGTGAAACTTGATAGGAGACCCAGGATTCCTGTGGCACGTGGAAAGGGACCCTTGGTCTCCCGTCTCAGCTGGAGAGGCGTCCCAATTGCCCTGCCAAGCCTCGAGGAGAATCCCGAGTTGTCCCTCGCAACTAGGCAGGAGTCCTGACATGGCTGAACACACACGTGTGTGGAAGGGCCATCCCCGTCGTAACTCGAGAATATACCCCAGGTTCCCGCCGCAACTCGAGAAAAACCATGAGACTTCCCCCTCGCCGCGAGATGAGGCCCGATTCCCCTGCACTGCGTGCAGAGCAATTCTGTGTTGCACATCACACATGAAAGGAGCCTTGATTTCCTTCATGGCACTCCAGAGAAACCCCAAGAACACTGTTTCAAGGCTAGAGGGATCCTGAGGTCACTGTAGCAACACGAAAGAGCTCCGTGAACCAAGAATTAACACGAGATGAGAGGTTAGTCCCTGGCTTCGACTCCTGAGGAATACCACCTTACCACAAGCACCTCAAGAAGAGGCTTCTCTCAGCTCTAGGTATGTGAGAGGGATCCTGAGTTTGCGGCCTCAAGTGGAATGGACACCGCGATGCCCTGACTCGAAATAAGCCCGGATATCCCTGCAGTGACTTGAATGCAGGCTCGTCTTGCATCTCCCAAGAAGAAAGGATGTCTGAATCCCCTGTGGAGACCACAGAGAAACACCTAGTTCCCCACCTCATCGCGACCGGAGGCCTCACATCCTTTGAAAACTCCAGAGGTACGCGGAGATCAGTGCCTCCAAAGGAGACGATGCCTGACTCATCGTGAAACTTGATAGGAGTCCCAGGATTCTTGTGGCACGTGGAAAGGGACCCTTGGTCTCCCGCCTCAGCTGGAGAGGCGTTCCAATTGCCCTGCCAAGCCTCGAGGAGAATCCCGAGTTGTCCCTCGCAACTAGGCAGGAGTCCTGACGTCGCTGAAGAAACACGTGTGTGGAAGGGCCATCCCCGTCGTAACTCGAGAATATACCCCAGGTTCCCGCCGCAACTCGAGAAAAACCATGAGACTTCCCCCTCGCCGCGAGATGAGGCCCGATTCCCCTGCACTGCGTGCAGAGCAATTCCGTGTTGCACATCACACATGAAAGGAGCCTTGATTTCCTTGATGGCACTCCAGAGAAACCCCAAGAACACTGTTTCAAGGATAGAGGGATCCTGAGGTCACTGTAGCAACACGAAAGAACTCTGTGGACCAAAAATCAACTCGAAAAGAGAGGTTAGTCCCTGGATTCGTCTCCAGAGGAATACCACCTTACCACAAGCACCTCAAGAGGAGGCTTCTCTCAGCTCTAGGTATGTGAGAGGGACCCTGAGTTTGCGGCCTCAAGTGGAATGGACACCGCGATGCCCTGACTCGAAATAAGGCCGGATATCCCTGCAGTGACTTCAATACAGGCTCGTCTTGCATCTCCCAGGACGAAAGGATGTCTGAATCCCCTGTGGAAAGCACAGAGAAAGACTTAGTTCCCCACCTCATCGCGACCGATAGCCTCACATCCTTTGAAAACTCCAGAGGTACGCGGAGATCAGTGCCTCCAAAGGAGACGATGCCTGACTCCTCGTGAAACTTGATAGGAGTCCCAGGATTCCTGTGGCACGTGGAAAGGGACCCTTGGTCTCCCGCCTCAGCTGGAGAGGCGTCCCAATTGCCTTGCCAAGCCTCGAGGAGAATCCCGAGTTGTGTCTCGCAACTAGGCAAGAGTCCTGCCATGGCTGAACAAACACGTGTGTGGAAGGGCCATCCCCGTCGTAACTCGAGAATATACCCCAGGTTCCCGCCGCAACTCGAGAAAAACCATGAGACTTCCCCCTCGCCGTGAGATGAGGCCCGATTCCCCTGCACTGCGTGCAGAGCAATTCTGTGTTGCACATCACACATGAAAGGAGCCTTGATTTCCTTCATGGCACTCCAGAGAAACCCCAAGAACACTGTTTCAAGGCTAGAGGGATCCTGAGGTCACTGTAGCAACACGAAAGAGCTCTGTGGACCAAAAATCAACTCGAGATGAGAGGTTAGTCCCTGGCTTCGACTCCAGAGGAATACCACCTTACCACAAGCACCTCAAGAGGAGGCTTCTCTCAGCTCTAGGTATGTGAGAGGGACCCTGAGTTTGCGGCCTCAAGTGGAATGGACACCGCGATGCCCTGACTCGAAATAAGGCCGGATATCCCTGCAGTGACTGGAATGCATCCTCGTCTTGCATCTCCCAAGACGAAAGGGTGTCTGAATCCCCTGTGGAGACCACAGAGAAAGACCTAGTTCCCCACCTCATCGCGACAGGAGGCCTCAAATCCTTTGAAAACTCCAGAGGTACGCGAAGATCAGTGCCTCCAAAGGAGACGATGCCTGACTCCTCGTGAAACTTGATAGGAGACCCAGGTTTCCTGTGGCACGTGGAAAGGGACCCTTGGTCTCCCGTCTCAGCTGGAGAGGCGTCCCAATTGCCCTGCAAAGCCTCGAGGAGAATCCCGAGTTGTCCCTCGCAACTAGGCAGGATTCCTGACATGGCTGAACACACACGAGTGTGGAAGGGCCATCCCCGTCGTAACTCGAGAATATACCCCAGGTTCCCGCCGCACCTCGAGAAAAACCATGAGACTTCCCCCTCGCCACGAGATGAGGCCCGATTCCCCTGCACTGCGTGCAGAGCAATTCCGTGTTGCACATCACACATGAAAGGAGCCTTGATTTCCTTGATGGCACTCCAGAGAAACCCCAAGAACACTGTTTCAAGGCTAGAGGGATCCTGAGGTCACTGTAGCAACACGAAAGAGCTCCGTGGACCAAGAATCAACACGAGATTAGAGGTTAGTCCCTGGCTTCGACTCCTGAGGAATACCACCTTACCACAAGCACCTCAAGTGGAGGCTTCTCTCAGCTCTAGGTATGTGAGAGGGATCCTGAGTTTGCGGCCTCAAGTGGAATGGACACCGCGATGCCCTGACTCGAAATAAGGCCGGATATCCCTGCAGTGACTTGAATGCAGGCTCGTCTTGCATCTCCCAAGAAAAAAGGATGTCTGAATCCCCTGTGGAGACCACAGAGACCACCTCATCGCGACCGGAGGCCTCACAACCTTTGAAAACTCCAGAGGTACGCGGAGATCAGTGCCTCCAAAGGAGACGATGCCTGACTCCTCGTGAAACTTGATAGGAGTCCCAGGATTCTTGTGGCACGTGGAAAGGGACCCTTGGTCTCCCGCCTCAGCTGGAGAGGCGTCCCAATTGCCCTGCCAAGCCTCGAGGAGAATCCCGAGTTGTCCC
Organism: Cervus elaphus; assembly: GCF_910594005.1. NCBI lineage: Eukaryota > Metazoa > Chordata > Mammalia > Artiodactyla > Cervidae > Cervus > Cervus elaphus. The sequence goes on along the minus strand of NC_057834.1, from coordinate 4,585,800 downwards.
TCGCAACTAGGCAGGAGTCCTGACGTGGCTGAACAAACACGTGGGTGGAAGGGCCATCTCCGTCGTAACTCGAGAATATACCCCAGGTTCCCGCCGCAACTCGAGAAAAACCATGAGACTTCCCCCTCGATGCGAGATGAGGCCCGATTCCCCTGTACTGCGTGCAGAGCAATTCCGTCTTGCACATCACACATGAAAGGAGCCTTGATTTCCTTGATGGCACTCCAGAGAAACCCCAAGAACACTGTTTCAAGGCTAGAGGGATCCTGAGGTCACTGTAGCAACACGAAAGAGCTCCGTGGACCAAAAATCAACTCGAGATGAGAGGTTAGTCCCTGGCTTCGACTCCAGAGGAATACCACCTTACCACAAGCACCTCAAGAGGAGGCTTCTCTCAGCTCTAGGTATGTGAGAGGGACCCTGAGTTTGCGGCCTCAAGTGGAATGGACACCGCGATGCCCTGACTCGAAATAAGGCCGGATATCCCTGCAGTGACTGGAATGCAGGCTCGTCTTGCATCTCCCAAGACGAAAGGGTGTCTGAATCCCCTGTGGAGACCACAGAGAAAGACCTAGTTTCCCACCTCATCGCGACAGGAGGCCTCAAATCCTTTGAAAACTCCAGAGGTATGCGGAGATCAGTGCCTCCAAAGGAGACGATGCCTGACTCCTCGTGAAACTTGATAGGAGACCCAGGTTTCCTGTGGCACGTGGAAAGGGACCCTTGGTCTCCCGTCTCAGCTGGAGAGGCGTCCCAATTGCCCTGCCAAGCCTCGAGGAGAATCCCGAGTTGTCCCTCGCAACTAGGCAGGAGTCCTGACATGGCTGAACACACACGTGTGTGGAAGGGCCATCCCCGTCGTAACTCGAGAATATACCCCAGGTTCCCGCCGCAACTCGAGAAAAACCATGAGACTTCCCCCTCGCCGCGAGATGAGGCCCGATTCCCCTGCACTGCGTGCAGAGCAATTCCGTGTTGCACATCACACATGAAAGGAGCCTTGATTTCCTTGATGGCACTCCAGAGAAACCCCAAGAACACTGTTTCAAGGATAGAGGGATCCTGAGGTCACTGTAGCAACACGAAAGAACTCTGTGGACCAAAAATCAACTCGAAAAGAGAGGTTAGTCCCTGGATTCGTCTCCAGAGGAATACCACCTTACCACAAGCACCTCAAGAGGAGGCTTCTCTCAGCTCTAGGTATGTGAGAGGGACCCTGAGATTGCGGCCTCAAGTGGAATGGACACCGGGATGCCCTGACTCGAAATAAGGCCGGATATCCCTGCAGTGACTTCATACAGGCTCGTCTTGCATCTCCCAGGACGAAAGGATGTCTGAATCCCCTGTGGAAAGCACAGAGAAAGACTTAGTTCCCCACCTCATCGCGACCGATAGCCTAACATCCTTTGAAAACTCCAGAGGTACGCGGAGATCAGTGCCTCCAAAGGAGACGATGCCTGACTCCTCGTGAAACTTGATAGGAGTCCCAGGATTCCTGTGGCACGTGGAAAGGGACCCTTGGTCTCCCGCCTCAGCTGGAGAGGCGTCCCAATTGCCTTGCCAAGCCTCGAGGAGAATCCCGAGTTGTGTCTCGCAACTAGGCAAGAGTCCTGCCATGGCCGAACAAACACGTGTGTGGAAGGGCCATCCCCGTCGTAACTCGAGAATATACCCCAGGTTCCCGCCGCAACTCGAGAAAAACCATGAGACTTCCCCCTCGCCGCGAGATGAGGCCCGATTCCCCTGCACTGCGTGCAGAGCAATTCTGTGTTGCACATCACACATGAAAGGAGCCTTGATTTCCTTCATGGCACTCCAGAGAAACCCCAAGAACACTGTTTCAAGGCTAGAGGGATCCTGAGGTCACTGTAGCAACACGAAAGAGCTCCGTGGACCAAGAATCAACTCGAGATGAGAGGTTAGTCCCTGGCTTCGACTCCAGAGGAATACCACCTTACCACAAGCACCTCAAGAGGAGGCTTCTCTCAGCTCTAGGTATGTGAGAGGGACCCTGAGTTTGCGGCCTCAAGTGGAATGGACACCGCGATGCCCTGACTCGAAATAAGGCCGGATATCCCTGCAGTGACTGGAATGCATCCTCGTCTTGCATCTCCCAAGACGAAAGGGTGTCTGAATCCCCTGTGGAGACCACAGAGAAAGACCTAGTTCCCCACCTCATCGCGACAGGAGGCCTCAAATCCTTTGAAAACTCCAGAGGTATGCGAAGATCAGTGCCTCCAAAGGAGACGATGCCTGACTCCTCGTGAAACTTGATAGGAGACCCAGGTTTCCTGTGGCACGTGGAAAGGGACCCTTGGTCTCCCGTCTCAGCTGGAGAGGCGTCCCAATTGCCCTGCAAAGCCTCGAGGAGAATCCCGAGTTGTCCCTCGCAACTAGGCAGGATTCCTGACATGGCTGAACACACACGAGTGTGGAAGGGCCATCCCCGTCGTAACTCGAGAATATACCCCAGGTTCCCGCCGCACCTCGAGAAAAACCATGAGACTTCCCCCTCGCCACGAGATGAGGCCCGATTCCCCTGCACTGCGTGCAGAGCAATTCCGTGTTGCACATCACACATGAAAGGAGCCTTGATTTCCTTGATGGCACTCCAGAGAAACCCCAAGAACACTGTTTCAAGGCTAGAGGGATCCTGAGGTCACTGTAGCAACACGAAAGAGCTCCGTGGACCAAGAATCAACACGAGATTAGAGGTTAGTCCCTGGCTTCGACTCCTGAGGAATACCACCTTACCACAAGCACCTCAAGTGGAGGCTTCTCTCAGCTCTAGGTATGTGAGAGGGATCCTGAGTTTGCGGCCTCAAGTGGAATGGACACCGCGATGCCCTGACTCGAAATAAGGCCGGATATCCCTGCAGTGACTTGAATGCAGGCTCGTCTTGCATCTCCCAAGAAAAAAGGATGTCTGAATCCCCTGTGGAGACCACAGAGAAAGACCTAGTTCCCCACCTCATCGCGACCGGAGGCCTCACATCCTTTGAAAACTCCAGAGGTACGCGGAGATCAGTGCCTCCAAAGGAGACGATGCCTGACTCCTCGTGAAACTTGATAGGAGACCCAGGATTCCTGTGGCACGTGGAAAGGGACCCTTGGTCTCCCGTCTCAGCTGGAGAGGCGTCCCAATTGCCCTGCAAAGCCTCGAGGAGAATCCCGAGTTGTCCCTCGCAACTAGGCAGGAGTCCTGACATGGCTGAACACACACGTGTGTGGAAGGGCCATCCCCGTCGTAACTCGAGAATATACCCCAGGTTCCCGCCGCAACTCGAGAAAAACCATGAGACTTCCCCCTCGCTGCGAGATGAGGCCCGATTCCCCTGCACTGCGTGCAGAGCAATTCCGTGTTGCACATCACACATGAAAGGAGCCTTGATTTCCTTGATGGCACTCCAGAGAAACCCCAAGAACACTGTTTCAAGGCTAGAGGGATCCTGAGGTCACTGTAGCAACACGAAAGAGCTCCGTGGACCAAGAATCAACACGAGATGAGAGGTTAGTCCCTGGCTTCGACTCCTGAGGAATACCACCTTACCACAAGCACCTCAAGAGGAGGCTTCTCTCAGCTCTAGGTATGTGAGAGGGACCCTGAGTTTGCGGCCTCAAGTGGAATGGACACCGCGATGCCCTGACTCGAAATAAGGCCGGATATCGCTGCAGTGACTTGAATGCAGGCTCGTCTTGCATCTCCCAAGAAGAAAGGATGTCTGAATCCCCTGTGGAGACCACAGAGAAAGACCTAGTTCCCCACCTCATCGCGACCGGAGGCCTCACATCCTTTGAAAACTCCGGAGGTACGCGGAGATCAGTGCCTCCAAAGGAGACGATGCCTGACTCATCGTGAAACTTGATAGGAGTCCCAGGATTCTTGTGGCACGTGGAAAGGGACCCTTGGTCTCCCGCCTCAGCTGGAGAGGCGTTCCAATTGCCCTGCCAAGCCTCGAGGAGAATCCTGAGTTGTCCCTCACAACTAGGCAGGAGTCCTGACGTGGCTGAACAAACACGTGGGTGGAAGGGCCATCCCCGTCGTAACTCGAGAATATACCACAGGTTCCCGCCGCAACTCGAGAAAAACCATGAGACTTCCCCCTCGCCGCGAGATGAGGCCCGATTCCCCTGCACTGCGTGCAGAGCAATTCTGTGTTGCACATCACACATGAAAGGAGCCTTGATTTCCTTGATGGCACTCCAGAGAAACCCCAAGAACACTGTTTCAAGGCTAGAGGGATCCTGAGGTCACTGTAGCAACACGAAAGAGCTCCGTGGACCAAAAATCAACTCGAGATGAGAGGTTAGTCCCTGGCTTCGACTCCAGAGGAATACCACATTACCACAAGCACCTCAAGAGGAGGCTTCTCTCAGCTCTAGGTATGTGAGAGGGACCCTGAGTTTGCGGCCTCAAGTGGAATGGACACCGCGATGCCCTGACTCGAAATAAGGCCGGATATCCCTGCAGTGACTGGAATGCAGGCTCGTCTTGCATCTCCCAAGACGAAAGGGTGTCTGAATCCCCTGTGGAGACCACAGAGAAAGACCTAGTTCCCCACCTCATCGCGACAGGAGGCCTCAAATCCTTTGAAAACTCCAGAGGTATGCGGAGATCAGTGCCTCCAAAGGAGACGATGCCTGACTCCTCGTGAAACTTGATAGGAGACCCAGGATTCCTGTGGCACGTGGAAAGGGACCCTTGGTCTCCCGTCTCAGCTGGAGAGGCGTCCCAATTGCCCTGCCAAGCCTCGAGGAGAATCCCGAGTTGTCCCTCGCAACTAGGCAGGAGTCCTGACGTGGCTGAACACACACGTGTGTGGAAGGGCCATCCCCGTCGTAACTCGAGAATATACCCCAAGTTCCCGCCGCAACTCGAGAAAAACCATGAGACTTCCCCCTCGCCGCGAGATGAGGCCCGATTCCCCTGCACTGCGTGCAGCGCAATTCCGTCTTGCACATCACACATGAAAGGAGCCTTGATTTCCTTGATGGCACTCCAGAGAAACCCCAAGAACACTGTTTCAAGGCTAGAGGGATCCTGAGGTCACTGTAGCAACACGAAAGAGCTCCGTGGACCAAGAATCAACACGAGATGAGAGGTTAGTCCCTGGCTTCGACTCCTGAGGAATACCACCTTACCACAAGCACCTCAAGAGGAGGCTTCTCTCAGCTCTAGGTATGTGAGAGGGATCCTGAGTTTGCGGCCTCAAGTGGAATGGACACCGCGATGCCCTGACTCGAAATAAGGCCGGATATCCCTGCAGTGACTTGAATGCAGGCTCGTCTTGCATCTCCCAAGATGAAAGGATGTCTGAATCCCCTGTGGAGACCACAGAGAAACACCTAGTTCCCCACCTCATCGCGACCGGAGGCCTCACATCCTTTGAAAACTCCAGAGGTACGCGGAGATCAGTGCCTCCAAAGGAGACGATGCCTGACTCCTCGTGAAACTTGATAGGAGTCCCAGGATTCTTGTGGCACGTGGAAAGGGACCCTTGGTCTCCCGCCTCAGCTGGAGAGGCGTCCCAATTGCCCTGCCAAGCCTCGAGGAGAATCCCAAGTTGTCCCTCGCAACTAGGCAGGAGTCCTGACGTGGCTGAACAAACACGTGGGTGGAAGGGCCATCCCCGTCGTAACTCGAGAATATACCCCAGGTTCCCGCCGCAACTCGAGAAAAACCATGAGACTTCCCCCTCGATGCGAGATGAGGCCCGATTCCCCTGTACTGCGTGCAGAGCAATTCCGTCTTGCACATCACACATGAAAGGAGCCTTGATTTCCTTCATGGCACTCCAGAGAAACACCAAGAACACTGTTTCAAGGATAGAGGGATCCTGAGGTCACTGTAGCAACACGAAAGAACTCTGTGGACCAAAAATCAACTCGAAAAGAGAGGTTAGTCCCTGGATTCGTCTCCAGAGGAATACCACCTTACCACAAGCACCTCAAGAGGAGGCTTCTCTTAGCTCTAGGTATGTGAGAGGGACCCTGAGTTTGCGGCCTCAAGTGGAATGCACACCGCGATGCCCTGACTCGAAATAAGGCCGGATATCCCTGCAGTGACTTCAATGCAGGCTCGTCTTGCATCTCCCAGGACGAAAGGATGTCTGAATCCCCTGTGGAAAGCACAGAGAAAGACTTAGTTCCCCACCTCATCGCGACCGATAGCCTCACATCCTTTGAAAACTCCAGAGGTACGCGGAGATCAGTGCCTCCAAAGGAGACGATGCCTGACTCCTCGTGAAACTTGATAGGAGTCCCAGGATTCCTGTGGCACTTGGAAAGGGACACTTGGTCTCCCGCCTCAGCTGGAGAGGCGTCCCAATTGCCCTGCCAAGCCTCGAGGAGAATCCAGAGTTGTCCCTCGCAACTAGGCAGGAGTCCTGACGTGGCTGAACAAACACGTGGGTGGAAGGGACATCCCCGTCGTAACTCGAGAATATACCCCAGGTTCCCGCCGCAACTCGAGAAAAACCATGAGACTTCCCCCTCGCCGCGAGATGAGGCCCGATTCCCCTGCACTGCGTGCAGAGCAATTCCGTGTTGCACATCACACATGAAAGGAGCCTTGATTTCCTTCATGGCACTCCAGAGAAACCCCAAGAACACTGTTTCAAGGCTAGAGGGATCCTGAGGTCACTGTAGCAACACGAAAGAGCTCCGTGGGCCAAAAATCAACTCGAGATGAGAGGTTAGTCCCTGGCTTCGACTCCTGAGGAATACCACCTTACCACAAGCACCTCAAGAGGAGGCTTCTCTCAGCTCTAGGTATGTGAGAGGGACCCTGAGTTTGCGGCCTCAAGTGGAATGGACACCGCAATGCCCTGCGCGAAATAAGGCCAGATATCCCTGCAGTGACTTGAATGCAGGCTCGTCTTGCATCTCCCAAGATGAAAGGATGTCTGAATCCCCTGTGGAGACCACAGAGAAACACCTAGTTCCCCACCTCTTCGCGACCGGAGGCCTCACATCCTTTGAAAACTCCAGAGGTACGCGGAGATCAGTGCCTCCAAAGGAAACGATCCCTGACTCCTCGTGAAACTTGATAGGAGTCCCAGGATTCCTGTGGCACGTGGAAAGGGACCCTTGGTCTCCCGCCTCAGCTGGAGAGGCGTCCCAATTGCCTTGCCAAGCCTCGAGGAGAATCCCGAGTTGTGTCTCGCAACTAGGCAAGAGTCCTGACATGGCTGAACACACACGTGTGTGGAAGGGCCATCCCCGTCGTAACTCGAGAATATACCCCAGGTTCCCGCCGCAACTCGAGAAAACCATGAGACTTTCCCCTCGCCGCGAGATGAGGCCCGCTTCCCCTGCACTGCGTGCAGAGCAATTCTGTGTTGCACATCACACATGAAAGGAGCCTTGATTTCCTTCATGGCACTCCAGAGAAAACCCAAGAACACTGTTTCAAGAATAGAGGGATCCTGAGGTCACTGTAGCAACACGAAAGAGCTCCGTGGACCAAAAATCAACTCGAGATGAGAGGTTAGTCCCTGGCTTCGACTCCAGAGGAATACCACCTTACCACAAGCACCTCAAGAGGAGGCTTCTCTCAGCTCTAGGTATGTGAGAGGGACCCTGAGTTTGCGGCCTCAAGTGGAATGGACACCGCGATGCCCTGACTCGAAATAAGGCCGGATATCGCTGCAGTGACTTCAATGCAGGCTCGTCTTGCATCTCCCAAGAAGAAAGGATGTCTGAATCCCCTGTGGAGACCACAGAGAAAGACCTAGTTCCCCACCTCATCGCGACAGGAGGCCTCAAATCCTTTGAAAACTCCAGAGGTACGCGGAGATCAGTGCCTCCAAAGGAGACGATGCCTGACTCCTCGTGAAACTTGATAGGAGTCCCAGGATTCTTGTGGCACGTGGAAAGGGACCCTTGGTCTTCCGCCTCAGCTGGAGAGGCGTTCCAATTGCCCTGCCAAGCCTCGAGGAGAATCCCAAGTTGTCCCTCGCAACTAGGCAGGAGTCCTGACGTGGCTGAACAAACACGTGTGTGGAAGGGCCATCTCCGTCGTAACTCGAGAATATACCCCAGGTTCCCACCGCAACTCGAGAAAAACCATGAGACTTCCCCCTCGATGCGAGATGAGGCCCGATTCCCCTGTACTGCGTGCAGAGCAATTCCGTCTTGCACATCACACATGAAAGGAGCCTTCATTTACTTCATGGCACTCCAGAGAAACCCCAAGAACACTGTTTCAAGGATAGAGGGATCCTGAGGTCACTGTAGCAACACGAAAGAACTCTGTGGACCAAAAATCAACTCGAAAAGAGAGGTTAGTCCCTGTATTCGTCTCCAGAGGAATACCACCTTACCACAAGCACATCAAGAGGAGGCTTCTCTCAGCTCTAGGTATGTGAGAGGGACCCTGAGTTTGCGGCCTCAAGTGGAATGGACACCGCGATGCCCTGACTCGAAATAAGGCCGGATATCCCTGCAGTGACTTCAATGCAGGCTCGTCTTGCATCTCCCAGGACGAAAGGATGTCTGAATCCCCTGTGGAAAGCACAGAGAAAGACTTAGTTCCCCACCTCATCGCGACCGATAGCCTCACATCCTTTGAAAACTCCAGAGGTACGCGGAGATCAGTGCCTCCAAAGGAGACGATGCCTGACTCCTCGTGAAACTTGATAGGAGTCCCAGGATTCCTGTGGCACTTGGAAAGGGACACTTGGTCTCCCGCCTCAGCTGGAGAGGCGTCCCAATTGCCCTGCCCAGCCTCGAGGAGAATCCAGAGTTGTCCCTCGCAACTAGGCAGGAGTCCTGACGTCGCTGAAGAAACACGTGGGTGGAAGGGCCATCCCCGTCGTAACTCGAGAATATACCCCAGGTTCCCGCCGCAACTCGAGAAAAACCATGAGACTTCCCCCTCGCCGCGAGATGAGGCCCGATTCCCCTGCACTGCGTGCAGAGCAATTCCGTGTTGCACATCACACATGAAAGGAGCCTTGATTTCCTTGATGGCACTCCAGAGAAACCCCAAGAACACTGTTTCAAGGCTAGAGGGATCCTGAGGTCACTCTAGCAACACGAAAGAGCTCCGTGGGCCAAAAATCAACTCGAGATGAGAGGTTAGTCCCTGGCTTCGACTCCAGAGGAATACCACCTTACCACAAGCACCTCAAGAGGAGGCTTCTCTCAGCTCTAGGTATGTGAAAGGGACCCTGAGTTTGCGGCCTCAAGTGGAATGGACACCGCGATGCCCTGACGCGAAATAAGGCTGGATATCCCTGCAGTGACTTGAATGCAGGCTCGTCTTGCATCTCCCAAGATGAAAGGATGTCTAAATCCCCTGTGGAGACCACAGAGAAAGACCTAGTTCCCCACCTCATCGCGACCGGAGGCCTCACATCCTTTGAAAACTCCAGAGGTACGCGGAGATCAGTGCCTCCAAAGGAAACGATCCCTGACTCCTCGTGAAACTTGATAGGAGTCCCAGGATTCCTGTGGCACGTGGAAAGGGACCCTTGGTCTCCCGCCTCAGCTGGAGAGGCGTCCCAATTGCCTTGAGAGCCTCGAGGAGAATCCCGAGTTGTGTCTCGCAACTAGGCAAGAGTCCTGACATGGCTGAACAAACACGCGTGTGGAAGGGCCATCCCCGTCGTAACTCGAGAATATACCCCAGGTTCCCGCCGCAACTCGAGAAAACCATGGGACTTCCCCCTCGCCGCGAGATGAGGCCCGATTCCCCTGCACTGCGGGCAGAGGAATTCTGTGTTGCACATCACACATGAAAGGAGCCTTGATTTCCTTCATGGCACTCCAGAGAAAACCCAAGAACACTGTTTCAAGAATAGAGGGATCCTGAGGTCACTGTAGCAACACGAAAGAGCTCCGTGGACCAAAAATCAACTCGAGATGAGAGGTTAGTCCCTGGCTTCGACTCCAGAGGAATACCACCTTACCACAAGCACCTCAAGAGGAGGCTTCTCTCAGCTCTAGGTATGTGAGAGGGACCCTGAGTTTGCGGCCTCAAGTGGAATGGACACCGCGATGCCCTGACTCGAAATAAGGCCGGATATCCCTGCAGTGACTTCAATGCAGGCTCGTCTTGCATCTCCCAAGAAGAAAGGATGTCTGAATCCCCTGTGGAGACCACAGAGAAACACCTAGTTCCCCACCTCATCGCGACCGGAGGCCTCACATCCTTTGAAAACTCCAGAGGTACGCGGAGATCAGTGCCTCCAAAGGAGACGATGCCTGACTCCTCGTGAAACTTGATAGGAGTCCCAGGATTCCTGTGGCACTTGGAAAGGGACACTTGGTCTCCCGCCTCAGCTGGAGAGGCGTCCCAATTGCCCTGCCAAGCCTCGAGGAGAATCCAGAGTTGTCCCTCGCAACTAGGCAGGAGTCCTGACGTCGCTGAAGAAACACGTGGGTGGAAGGGCCATCCCCGTCGTAACTCGAGAATATACCCCAGGTTCCCGCCGCAACTCGAGAAAAACCATGAGACTTCCCCCTCGCCGCGAGATGAGGCCCGATTCCCCTGCACTGCGTGCAGAGCAGTTCCGTGTTGCACATCACACATGAAAGGAGCCTTGATTTCCTTCATGGCACTCCAGAGAAACCCCAAGAACACTGTTTCAAGGCTAGAGGGATCCTGAGGTCACTGTAGCAACACGAAAGAGCTCCGTGGGCCAAAAATCAACTCGAGATGAGAGGTTAGTCCCTGGCTTCGACCCCAGAGGAATACCACCTTACCACAAGCACCTCAAGAGGAGGCTTCTCTCAGCTCTAGGTATGTGAGAGGGACCCTGAGTTTGCGGCCTCAAGTGGAATGGACACCGCGATGCCCTGACGCGAAATAAGGCTGGATATCCCTGCAGTGACTTGAATGCAGGCTCGTCTTGCATCTCCCAAGATGAAAGGATGTCTGAATCCCCTGTGGAGACCACAGAGAAAGACCTAGTTCCCCACCTCATCGCGACCGGAGGCCTCACATCCTTTGAAAACTCCAGAGGTACGCGGAGATCAGTGCCTCCAAAGGAGACGATGCCTGACTCCACGTGAAACTTGATAGGAGTCCCAGGATTCCTGTGGCACGTGGAAAGGGACCCTTTGTCTCCCGCCTCAGCTGGAGAGGCGTCCCAATTGCCTTGCCAAGCCTCGAGGAGAATCCCGAGTTGTCCCTCGCAACTAGGCAGGAGTCCTGACGTGGCTGAACACACACGTGTGTGGAAGGGCCATCCCCGTCGTAACTCGAGAATATACCCCAGGTTCCCGCCGCAACTCGAGAAAAACCATGAGACTTCCCCCTCGCCGCGAGATGAGGCCCGATTCCCCTGCACTGCATGCAGAGCAATTCCGTGTTGCACATCACACATGAAAGGAGCCTTGATTTCCTTGATGGCACTCCAGAGAAACCCCAAGAACACTGTTTCAAGGCTAGAGGGATCCTGAGGTCACTGTAGCAACACGAAAGAGCTCCGTGGACCAAGAATCAACACGAGATGAGAGGTTAGTCCCTGGCTTCGACTCCTGAGGAATACCACCTTACCACAAGCACCTCAAGAGGAGGCTTCTCTCAGCTCTAGGTATGTGAGAGGGATCCTGAGTTTGCGGCCTCAAGTGGAATGGACACCGCGATGCCCTGACTCGAAATAAGGCCGGATATCCCTGCAGTGACTTCAATGCAGGCTCGTCTTGCATCTCCCAAGATGAAAGGATGTCTGAATCCCCTGTGGAGACCACAGAGAAACACCTAGTTCCCCACCTCATCGCGACCGGAGGCCTCACATCCTTTGAAAACTCCAGAGGTACGCGGAGATCAGTGCCTCCAAAGGAGACGATGCCTGACTCCTCGTGAAACTTGATAGGAGTCTCAGGATTCTTGTGGCACGTGGAAAGGGACACTTGGTCTCCCGCCTCAGCTGGAGAGGCGTTCCAATTGCCCTGCCAAGCCTCGAGGAGAATCCCGAGTTGTCCCTCGCAACTAGGCAGGAATCCTGACGTGGCTGAACAAACACGTGGGTGGAAGGGCCATCCCCGTCGTAACTCGAGAATATACCCCAGGTTCCCGCCGCAACTCGAGAAAAACAATGAGACTTCCCCCTCGCCGCGAGATGAGGCCCGATTCCCCTGCACTGCGTGCAGAGCAATTCCGTGTTGCACATCACACATGAAAGGAGCCTTGATTTCCTTGATGGCACTCCAGAGAAACCCCAAGAACACTGTTTCAAGGCTAGAGGGATCCTGAGGTCACTGTAGCAACACGAAAGAGCTCCGTGGGCCAAAAATCAACTCGAGATGAGAGGTTAGTCCCTGGCTTCGACTCCAGAGGAATACCACCTTACCACAAGCACCTCAAGAGGAGGCTTCTCTCAGCTCTAGGTATGTTAGAGGGATCCTGAGTTTGCGGCCTCAAGTGGAATGGACACCGCGATGCCCTGACTGGAAATAAGGCCGGATATCCCTGCAGTGATTGAATGCAGGCTCGTCTTGCATCTCCCAAGAAGAAAGGATGTTTGAATCCCCTGTGGAGACCACAGAGAAACACCTAGTTCCCCACCTCATCGCGACCGGAGGCCTCACATCCTTTGAAAACTCCAGAGGTACGCGGAGATCAGTGCCTCCAAAGGAGACGATGCCTGACTCCTCGTGAAACTTGATAGGAGTCCCAGGATTCTTGTGGCACGTGGAAAGGGACCCTTGGTTTCCCGCCTCAGCTGGAGAGGCGTTCCAATTGCCCTGCCAAGCGTCGAGGAGAATCCCGAGTTGTCCCTCGCAACTAGGCAGGAGTCCTGACGTGGCTGAACAAACACGTGGGTGGAAGGGCCATCCCCGTCGTAACTCGAGAATATACCCCAGGTTCCCGCCGCAACTCGAGAAAAACCATGAGACTTCCCCCTCGATGCGAGATGAGGCCCGATTCCCCTGCACTACGTGCAGAGCAATTCTGTGTTGCACATCACACATGAAAGGAGCCTTGATTTCCTTCATGGCACTCCAGAGAAAACCCAAGAACACTGTTTCAAGGCTAGAGGGATCCTGAGGTCACTGTAGCAACACGAAAGAGCTCCGTGGACCAAAAATCAACTCGAGATGAGAGGTTAGTCCCTGGCTTCGACTCCAGAGGAATACCACCTTACCACAAGCACCTCAAGAGGAGGCTTCTCTCAGCTCTATGTATGTGAGAGGGACCCTGAGTTTGCGGCCTCAAGTGGAATGGACACCGCGATGCCCTGACTCAAAATAAGGCCGGATATCCCTGCAGTGACTGGAATGCAGGCTCGTCTTGCATCTCCCAAGACGAAAGGGTGTCTGAATCCCCTGTGGAGACCACAGAGAAAGACCTAGTTCCCCACCTCATCGCGACAGGAGGCCTCAAATCCTTTGAAAATTCCAGAGGTATGCGGAGATCAGTGCCTCCAAAGGAGACGATGCCTGACTCCTCGTGAAACTTGATAGGAGACCCAGGATTGCTGTGGCACGTGGAAAGGGACCCTTGGTCTCCCGTCTCAGCTGGAGAGGCGTCCCAATTGCCCTGCAAAGCCTCGAGGAGAATCCCGAGTTGTCCCTCGCAACTAGGCAGGAGTCCTGACATGGCTGAACACACACGTGTGTGGAAGGGCCATCCCCGTCGTAACTCGAGAATATACCCCAGGTTCCCGCCGCAACTCGAGAAAAACCATGAGACTTCCCCCTCGCCGCGAGATGAGGCCCGATTCCCCTGCACTGCGTGCAGAGCAATTCCGTGTTGCACATCACACATGAAAGGAGCCTTGATTTCCTTGATGGCACTCCAGAGAAACCCCAAGAACACTGTTTCAAGGCTAGAGGGATCCTGAGGTCACTGTAGCAACACGAAAGAGCTCCGTGGATCAAGAATCAACACGAGATGAGAGGTTAGTCCCAGGCTTCGACTCCTGAGGAATACCACCTTACCACAAGCACCTCAAGTGGAGGCTTCTCTCAGCTCTAGGTATGTGAGAGTGATCCTGAGTTTGCGGCCTCAAGTGGAATGGACACCGCGATGCCCTTACTGGAAATAAGGCCGGATATCCCTGCAGTGACTTGAATGCAGGCTCGTCTTGCATCTCCCAAGAAGAAAGGATGTCTGAATCCCCTGTGGAGACCACAGAGAAACACCTAGTTCCCCACCTCATCGCGACCGGAGGCCTCACATCCTTTGAAAACTCCAGAGGTACGCGGAGATCAGTGCCTCCAAAGGAGACGATGCCTGACTCCTCGTGAAACTTGATAGGAGTCCCAGGATTCTTGTGGCACGTGGAATGGGACCCTTGGTCTCCCGGCTCACCTGGAGAGGCGTTCCAATTGCCCTGCCAAGCCTCGAGGAGAATCCCGAGTTGTCCCTCGCAACTAGGCAGGAGTCCTGACGTGGCTGAACAAACACGTGGGTGGAAGGGCCATCCCCGTCGTAACTCGAGAATATACCCCAGGTTCCCGCCGCAACTCAAGAAAAACCATGAGACTTCCCCCTCGATGCGAGATGAGGCCAGATTCCCCTGTACTGCGTGCAGAGCAATTCCGTCTTGCACATCACACATGAAAGGAGCCTTGATTTCCTTGATGGCACTCCAGAGAAACCCCAAGAACACTGTTTCAAGGATAGAGGGATCCTGAGGTCACTGTAGCAACACGAAAGAACTCTGTGGACCAAAAATCAACTCGAAAAGAGAGGTTAGTCCCTGGATTCGTCTCCAGAGGAATACCACCTTACCACAAGCACCTCAAAAGGAGGCTTCTCTCAGCTCTAGGTATGTGAGAGGGACCCTGAGTTTGCGGCCTCAAGTGGAATGGACACCGCGATGCCCTGACTCGAAATAAGGCCGGATATCCCTGCAGTGACTTCAATGCAGGCTCGTCTTGCATCTCCCAGGACGAAAGGATGTCTGAATCCCCTGTGGAAAGCACAGAGAAAGACTTAGTTCCCCACCTCATCGCGACCGATAGCCTCACATCCTTTGAAAACTCCAGAGGTACGCGGAGATCAGTGACTATAAAGGAGACGATGCCTGACTCCTCGTGAAACTTGATAGGAGTCCCAGGATTCCTGTGGCACGTGGAAAGGGACCCTTGGTCTCCCGTCTCAGCTGGAGAGGCGTCCCAATTGCCTTGCCAAGCTTCGAGGAGAATCCCGAGTTGTGTCTCGCAACTAGCAAGAGTCCTGACGTGGCTGAAGAAACACGTGGGTGGAAGGGCCATCCCCGTCGTAACTCGAGAATATACCCCAGGTTCCCGCCGCAACTCGAGAAAAACCATGAGACTTCCCCCTCGCCACGAGATGAGGCCCGATTCCCCTGCACTGCGTGCAGAGCAATTCTGTGTTGCACATCACACATGAAAGGAGCCTTGATTTCCTTGATGGCACTCCAGAGAAAACCCAAGAACACTGTTTCAAGGCTAGAGGGATCGTGAGGTCACTGTAGCAACACGAAAGAGCTCCGTGGACCAAAAATCAACTCGAGATGAGAGGTTAGTCCCTGGCTTCGACTCCAGAGGAATACCACCTTACCACAAGCACCTCAAGAGGAGGCTTCTCTCAGCTCTAGGTATGTGAGAGGGACCCTGAGTTTGCGGCCTCAAGTGGAATGGACACCGCGATGCCCTGACTCGAAATAAGGCTGGATATCCCTGCAGTGACTGGAATGCAGGCTCGTCTTGCATCTCCCAAGACGAAAGGGTGTCTGAATCCCCTGTGGAGACCACAGAGAAAGACCTAGTTCCCCACCTCATCGCGACAGGAGGCCTCAAATCCTTTGAAAACTCCAGAGGTATGCGGAGATCAGTGCCTCCAAAGGAGACGATGCCTGACTCCTCGTGAAACTTGATAGGAGACCCAGGATTCCTGTGGCACGTGGAAAGGGACTCTTGGTCTCCCGTCTCAGCTGGAGAGGCGTCCCAATTGCCCTGCAAAGCCTCGAGGAGAATCCCGAGTTGTCCCTCGCAACTAGGCAGGAGTCCTGACATGGCTGAACACACACGTGTGTGGAAGGGCCATCCCCGTCGTAACTCGAGAATATACCCCAGGTTCCCGCCGCAACTCGAGAAAAACCATGAGACTTCCCCCTCGATGCGAGATGAGGCCCGATTCCCCAGTACTGCGTGCAGAGCAATTCCGTCTTGCACATCACACATGAAAGGAGCCTTGATTTCCTTGATGGCACTCCAGAGAAACCCCAAGAACACTGTTTCAAGGATAGAGGGATCCTGAGGTCACTGTAGCAACACGAAAGAACTCTGTGGACCAAAAATCAACTCGAAAAGAGAGGTTAGTCCCTGGCTTCGACTCCAGAGGAATACCACCTTACCACAAGCACCTCAAGAGGAGGCTTCTCTCAGCTTTAGGTATGTGAGAGGGACCCTGAGTTTGCGGCCTCAAGTGGAATGGACACCGCGATGCCCTGACGCGAAATAAGGCTGGATATCCCTGCAGTGACTTGAATGCAGGCTCGTCTTGCATCTCCCAAGATGAAAGGATGTCGGAATCCCCTGTGGAGACCACAGAGAAAGACCTAGTTCCCCACTTCATCGCGACCGGAGGCCTCACATACTTTGAAAACTCCAGAGGTACGCGGAGATCAGTGCCTCCAAAGGAGACGATGCCTGACTCCTCGTGAAACTTGATAGGAGTCCCAGGATTCTTGTGGCACGTGGAAAGGGACCCTTGGTCTCCCGCCTCAGCTGGAGAGGCGTCCCAATTGCCTTGCCAAGCCTCGAGGAGAATCCCGAGTTGTGTCTCGCAACTAGGCAAGAGTCCTGACGTGGCTGAACAAACACGTGTGAGGAAGGGCCATCCCCGTCGTAACTCGAGAATATACCCCAGGTTCCCGCCGCAACTCGAGAAAAACCATGAGACTTCCCCCTCGCCGCGAGATGAGGCCCGATTCCCCTGCACTGCGTGCAGAGCAATTCCGTGTTGCACATCACACATGAAAGGAGCCTTGATTTCCTTGATGGCACTCCAGAGAAACCCCAAGAACACTGTTTCAAGGCTAGAGGGATCCTGAGGTCACTGTAGCAACACAAAAGAGCTCCGTGGACCCAAAATCAACTCGAGATGAGAGGTTAGTCCCTGGCTTCGACTCCAGAGGAATACCACCTTACCACAAGCACCTCAAGAGGAGGCTTCTCTCAGCTCTAGGTATGTGAGAGGGACCCTGAGTTTGCGGCCTCAAGTGGAATGGACACGGCGATGCCCTGACTCGAAATAAGGCCGGATATCCCTGCAGTGACTGGAATGCAGGCTCGTCTTGCATCTCCCAAGACGAAAGGGTGTCTGAATCCCCTGTGGAGACCACAGAGAAAGACCTAGTTTCCCACCTCATCGCGACAGGAAGCCTCATATACTTTGAAAACTCCAGAGGTACACGGAGATCAGTGCCTCCAAAGGAGACGATGCCTGACTCCTCGTGAAACTTGATAGGAGTCCCAGGATTCTTGTGGGACGTGGAAAGGGACCCTTTGTCTCCCGCCTCAGCTGGAGAGGCGTTCCAATTGCCCTGCCAAGCCTCGATTAGAATCCCGAGTTGTCCCTCGCAACTAGGCAGGAGTCCTGACGTGGCTGAACAAACACGTGGGTGGAAGGGCCATCCCCGTCAAAACTCGAGAATATACCCCAGGTTCCCGCCGCAACTCGAGAAAAACCATGAGACTTCCCCCTCGCCGCGAGATGAGGCCCGATTCCCCTGCACTGCGTGCAGAGCAATTCCGTGTTGCACATCACACATGAAAGGAGCCTTGATTTCCTTGATGGCACTCCAGAGAAACCCCAAGAACACTGTTTCAAGGATAGAGGGATCCTGAGGTCACTGTAGCAACACGACAAAGCTCCGTGGGCCAAAAATCAACTCGAGATGAGAGGTTAGTCCCTGGCTTCGACTCCAGAGGAATACCACCTTACCACAAGCACCTCAAGAGGAGGCTTCTCTCAGCTCTCGGTATGTGAGAGGGACCCTGAGTTTGCGGCCTCAAGTGGAATGGACACGGCGATGCCCTGACGCGAAATAAGGCTGGATATCCATGCAGTGACTTGAATGCAGGCTCGTCTTGCATCTCCCAAGATGAAAGGATGTCTGAATCCCCTGTGGAGACCACAGAGAAAGACCTAGTTCCCCACCTCATCGCGACCGGAGGCCTCACATCCTTTGAAAACTCCAGAGGTACGCGGAGATCAGTGCCTCCAAAGGAGACGATGCCTGACTCCTCGTGAAACTTGATAGGAGTCCCAGAATTCCTGTGGCACGTGGAAAGGGACCCTTGGTCTCCCGCCTCAGCTGGAGAGGCGTCCCAATTGCCTTGCCAAGCCTCGAGGAGAATCCCGAGTTGTCCCTCGCAACTAGGCAAGAGTCCTGACGTGGCTGAAGAAACACGTGGGTGGAAGGGCCATCCCCGTCGTAACTCGAGAATATACCCCAGGTTCCCGCCGCAACCCGAGAAAAACCATGAGACTTCCCCCTCGCCGCGAGATGAGGCCCGATTCCCCTGCACTGTGTGCAGAGCAATTCTGTGTTGCACATCACACATGAAAGGAGCCTTGATTTCCTTGATGGCACTCCAGAGAAACCCCAAGAACACTGTTTCAAGGCTAGAGGGATCCTGAGGTCACTGTAGCAACACGAAAGAGCTCCGTGGACCAAAAATCAACTCGAGATGAGAGGTTAGTCCCTGGCTTCGACTCCAGAGGAATACCACCTTACCACAAGCACCTCAAGAGGAGGCTTCTCTCAGCTCTAGGTATGTGAGAGGGACCCTGAGTTTGCGGCCTCAAGTGGAATGGACACCGCGATGCCCTGACTCGAAATAAGGCCGGATATCCCTGCAGTGACTGGAATGCAGGCTCGTCTTGCATCTCCCAAGACGAAAGGGTGTCTGAATCCCCTGTGGAGACCACAGAGAAAGACCTAGTTCCCCACCTCATCGCGACAGGAGGCCTCAAATCCTTTGAAAACTCCAGAGGTATGCGGAGATCAGTGCCTCCAAAGGAGACGATGCCTGACTCCTCGTGAAACTTGATAGGAGACCCAGGATTCCTGTGGCACGTGGAAAGGGACTCTTGGTCTCCCGTCTCAGCTGGAGAGGCGTCCCAATTGCCCTGCAAAGCCTCGAGGAGAATCCCGAGTTGTCCCTCGCAACTAGGCAGGAGTCCTGACATGGCTGAACACACACGTGGGTGGAAGGGCCATCCCCGTCTTAACTCGAGAATATACCCCAGGTTCCCGCCGCAACTCGAGAAAAACCATGAGACTTCCCCCTCGCCGCGAGATGAGGCCCGATTCCCCTGCACTGCGTGCAGAGCAATTCCGTGTTGCACATCACACATGAAAGGAGCCTTGATTTCCTTGATGGCACTCCAGAGAAACCCCAAGAACACTGTTTCAAGGCTAGAGGGATCCTGAGGTCACTCTAGCAACACGAAAGAGCTCCGTGGACCAAGAATCAACACGAGATGAGAGGTTAGTCCCTGGCTTCGACTCCTGAAGAATACCACCTTACCACAAGCACCTCAAGAGGAGGCTTCTCTCAGCTCTAGGTATGTGAGAGGGATCCTGAGTTTGCGGCCTCAAGTGGAATGGACACCGCGATGCCCTGACTCGAAATAAGGCCGGATATCCCTGCAGTGACTTCAATGCAGGCTCGTCTTGCATCTCCCAAGAAGAAAGGATGTCTGAATCCCCTGTGGAGACCACAGAGAAACACCTAGTTCCCCAC
The DNA here is from genome assembly GCF_910594005.1 of Cervus elaphus. Classification (NCBI taxonomy): domain Eukaryota; kingdom Metazoa; phylum Chordata; class Mammalia; order Artiodactyla; family Cervidae; genus Cervus; species Cervus elaphus. Next base: position 4,566,120 of record NC_057834.1, on the reverse strand, counting down.
CTCATCGCGACCGGAGGCCTCACATCCTTTAAAATCTCCAGAGGTACGCGGAGATCAGTGCCTCCAAAGGAGACGATGCCTGACTCCTCGTGAAACTTGATAGGAGTCCCAGGATTCTTGTGGCACGTGGAAAGGGACCCTTGATCTCCCGCCTCAGCTGGAGAGGCGTTCCAATTGCCCTGCCAAGCCTCGAGGAGAATCCCGAGTTGTCCCTCGCAACTAGGCAGGAATCCTGACGTGGCTGAACAAACACGTGGGTGGAAGGGCCATTCCCGTCGTAACTCGAGAATATACCCCAGGTTCCCGCCGCAACTCGAGAAAAACCATGAGACTTCCCCCTCGATGCGAGATGAGGCCCGATTCCCCTGTACTGCGTGCAGAGCAATTCCGTCTTGCACATCACACATGAAAGGAGCCTTGATTTCCTTGATGGCACTCCAGAGAAACCCCAAGAACACTGTTTCAAGGATAGAGGGATCCTGAGGTCACTGTAGCAACACGAAAGAACTCTGTGGACCAAGAATCAACTCGAAAAGAGAGGTTAGTCCCTGGATTCGTCTCCAGAGGAATACCACCTTACCACAAACACCTCAAGAGGAGGCTTCTCTCAGCTCTAGGTATGTGAGAGGGACCCTGAGTTTGCGGCCTCAAGTGGAATGGACACCGCGATGCCCTGACTCGAAATAAGGCCGGATATCCCTGCAGTGACTTCAATGCAGGCTCGTCTTGCATCTCCCAGGACGAAAGGATGTCTGAATCCCCTGGGGAAAGCACAGAGAAAGACTTAGTTCCCCACCTCATCGCGACCGATAGCCTCACATCCTTTGAAAACTCCAGAGGTACACGGAGATCAGTGCCTCCAAAGGAGACGATGCCTGACTCCTCGTGAAAATTGATAGGAGTCCCAGGATTCCTGTGGCACTTGGAAAGGGACACTTGGTCTCCCGCCTCAGCTGGAGAGGCGTCCCAATTGCCCTGCCAAGCCTCGAGGAGAATCCAGAGCTGTCCCTCGCAACTAGGCAGGAGTCCTGACGTCGCTGAAGAAACACGTGGGTGGAAGGGCCATCCCCGTCGTAACTCGAGAATATACCCCAGGTTCCCGCCGCAACTCGAGAAAAACCATGAGACTTCCCCCTCGCCGCGAGATGAGGCCCGATTCCCCTGCACTGCGTGCAGAGCAATTCCGTCTTGCACATCACACATGAAAGGAGCCTTGATTTCCTTGATGGCACTCCAGAGAAACCCCAAGAACACTGTTTCAAGGCTAGAGGGATCCTGAGGTCACTGTAGCAACACGAAAGAGCTCCGTGGGCCAAAAATCAACTCGAGATGAGAGGTTAGTCCCTGGCTTCGACTCCAGAGGAATACCACCTTACCACAAGCACCTCAAGAGGAGGCTTCTCTCAGCTCTAGGTATGTGAGAGGGACCCTGAGTTTGCGGCCTCAAGTGGAATGGACACCGCGATGCCCTGACGCGAAATAAGGCTGGATACCCCTGCAGGGACTTGAATGCAGGCTCGTCTTGCATCTCCCAAGATGAAAGGATGTCTGAATCCCCTGTGGAGACCACAGAGAAAGACCTAGTTCCCCACCTCATCGCGACCGGAGGCCTCACATCCTTTGAAAACTCCAGAGGTACGCGGAGATCAGTGCCTCCAAAGGAGACGATGCCTGACTCCTCGTGAAACTTGATAGGAGTCCCAGGATTCCTGTGGCACGTGGAAAGGGACCCTTGGTCTCCCTCCTCAGCTGGAGAGGCGTCCCAATTGCCTTGCCAAGCCTCGAGGAGAATTCCGAGTTGTGTCTCGCAACTAGGCAAGAGTCCTGACGTGGCTGAACAAACACGTGTGTGGAAGGGCCATCCCCGTCGTAACTCGAGAATATACCCCAGGTTCCCGCCGCAACTCGAGAAAAACCATGAGACTTCCCCCTCGCCGCGAGATGAGGCCCGATTCCCCTGCACTGCGTGCAGAGCAATTCCGTGTTGCACATCACACATGAAAGGAGCCTTGATTTCCTTGATGGCACTCCAGAGAAACCCCAAGAACACTGTTTCAAGGCTAGAGGGATCCTGAGGTCACTGTAGCAACACAAAAGAGCTCCGTGGACCCAAAATCAACTCGAGATGAGAGGTTAGTCCCTGGCTTCGACTCCAGAGGAATACCACCTTACCACAAGCACCTCAAGAGGAGGCTTCTCTCAGCTCTAGGTATGTGAGAGGGACCCTGAGTTTGCGGCCTCAAGTGGAATGGACACGGCGATGCCCTGACTCGAAATAAGGCCGGATATCCCTGCAGTGACTGGAATGCAGGCTCGTCTTGCATCTCCCAAGACGAAAGGGTGTCTGAATCCCCTGAGGAGACCACAGAGAAAGACCTAGTTTCCCACCTCATCGCGACAGGAAGCCTCATATCCTTTGAAAACTCCAGAGGTACGCGGAGATCAGTGCCTCCAAAGGAGACGATGCCTGACTCCTCGTGAAACTTGATAGGAGTCCCAGGATTCTTGTGGCACGTGGAAAGGGACCCTTGGTCTCCCGCCTCAGCTGGAGAGGCGTTCCAATTGCCCTGCCAAGCCTCGATTAGAATCCCGAGTTGTCCCTCGCAACTAGGCAGGAGTCCTGACGTGGCTGAACAAACACGTGGGTGGAAGGGCCATCCCCGTCGAAACTCGAGAATATACCCCAGGTTCCCACCGCAACTCGAGAAAAACCATGAGACTTCCCCCTCGCCGCGAGATGAGGCCCGATTCCCCTGCACTGTGTGCAGAGCAATTCCGTGTTGCACATCACACATGAAAGGAGCCTTGATTTCCTTGATGGCACTCCAGAGAAACCCCAAGAACACTGTTTCAAGGATAGAGGGATCCTGAGGTCACTGTAGCAACACGACAAAGCTCCGTGGGCCAAAAATCAACTCGAGATGAGAGGTTAGTCCCTGGCTTCGACTCCAGAGGAATACCACCTTACCACAAGCACCTCAAGAGGAGGCTTCTCTCAGCTCTCGGTATGTGAGAGGGACCCTGAATTTGCGGCCTCAAGTGGAATGGACACGGCGATGCCCTGACGCGAAATAAGGCTGGATATCCATGCAGTGACTTGAATGCAGGCTCGTCTTGCATCTCCCAAGATGAAAGGATGTCTGAATCCCTTGTGGAGACCACAGAGAAAGACCTAGTTCCCCACCTCATCGCGACCGGAGGCCTGACATCCTTTGAAAACTCCAGAGGTACGCGGAGATCAGTGCCTCCAAAGGAGACGAGGCCTGAAACCTCGTGAAACTTGATAGGAGTCCCAGAATTCCTGTGGCACGTGGAAAGGGACCCTTGGTCTCCCGCCTCAGCTGGAGAGGCGTCCCAATTGCCTTGCCAAGCCTCGAGGAGAATCCCAAGTTGTGTCTCGCAACTAGGCAAGAGTCCTGACGTGGCTGAACAAACACGTGTGTGGAAGGGCCATCCCCGTCGTAACTCGAGAATATACCCCAGGTTCCCACCGCAACTCGAGAAAAACCATGAGACTTCCCCCTCGCCGCGAGATGAGGCCCGATTCCCCTGCACTGCATGCAGAGCAATTCTGTGTTGCACATCACACATGAAAGGAGCCTTGATTTCCTTCATGGCACTCCAGAGAAACCCCAAGAACACTGTTTCAAGGCTAGAGGGATCCTGAGGTCACTGTAGCAACACGAAAGAGCTCCGTGGACCAAAAATCAACTCGAGATGAGAGGTTAGTCCCTGGCTTCGACTCCAGAGGAAAACCACCTTACCACAAGCACCTCAAGAGGAGGCTTCTCTCAGCTCTAGGTATGTGAGAGGGACCCTGAGTTTGCGGCCTCAAGTGGAATGGACACCGCGATGTCCTGACTCGAAATAAGGCCGGATATCCCTGCCGTGACTGGAATGCAGGCTCGTCTTGCATCTCCCAAGAAGAAAGGATGTCTGAATCCCCTGTGGAGACCACAGAGAAACACCTAGTTCCCCACCTCATCGCGACCGGAGGCCTCACATCCTTTGAAAACTCCAGAGGTACGCGGAGATCAGTGCCTCCAAAGGAGACGATGCCTGACTCCTCGTGAAACTTGATAGGAGTCCCAGGATTCTTGTGGCACGTGGAAAGGGACCCTTGGTCTCCCTCCTCAGCTGGAGAGGCGTTCCAATTGCCGTGCCAAGCCTCGAGGAGAATCCCGAGTTGTCCCTCGCAACTAGGCAGGAGTCCTGACGTGGCTGAACAAAAACGTGGGTGGAAGGGCCATCCCCGTCGTAACTCGAGAATATACCCCAGGTTCCCGCCGCAACTCGAGAAAAACCATGAGACTTCCCCCTCGATGCGAGATGAGGCCCGATTCCCCTGTACTGCGTGCAGAGCAATTCCGTCTTGCACATCACACATGAAAGGAGCCTTGATTTCCCTGATGGCACTCCAGAGAAACCCCAAGAACACTGTTTCAAGGATAGAGGGATCCTGAGGTCACTGTAGCAACACGAAAGAACTCTGTGGACCAAAAATCAACTCGAAAAGAGAGGTTAGTCCCTGGATTCGTCTCCAGAGGAATACCACCTTACCACAAGCACCTCAAGAGGAGGCTTCTCTCAGCTCTCGGTATGTGAGAGGGACCCTGAGTTTGCGGCCTCAAGTGGAATGGACACCGCGATGCCCTGACTCGAAATAAGGCCGGATATCCCTGCAGTGACTTCAATGCAGTCTCGTCTTGCATCTCCCAGGACGAAAGGATGTCTGAATCCCCTGGGGAAAGCACAGAGAAAGACTTAGTTCCCCACCTCATCGCGACCGATAGCCTCACATCCTTTGAAAACTCCAGAGGTACGCGGAGATCAGTGCCTCCAAAGGAGACGATGCCTGACTCCTCGTGAAACTTGATAGGAGTCCCAGGATTCCTGTGGCACTTGGAAAGGGACACTTGGTCTCCCGCCTCAGCTGGAGAGGCGTCCCAATTGCCCTGCCAAGCCTCGAGGAGAATCCAGAGTTGTCCCTCGCAACTAGGCAGGAGTCCTGACGTCGCTGAAGAAACACGTGGGTGGAAGGGCCATCCCCGTCGTAACTCGAGAATATACCCCAGGTTCCCGCCGCAACTCGAGAAAAACCATGAGACTTCCCCCTCGCCGCGAGATGAGGCCCGATTCCCCTGCACTGCGTGCAGAGCAATTCCGTGTTGCACATCACACATGAAAGGAGCCTTGATTTCCTTGATGGCACTCCAGAGAAACCCCAAGAACACTGTTTCAAGGCTAGAGGGATCCTGAGGTCACTGTAGCAACACGAAAGAGCTCCGTGGGCCAAAAATCAACTCGAGATGAGAGGTTAGTCCCTGGCTTCGACTCCAGAGGAATACCACCTTACCACAAGCACCTCAAGAGGAGGCTTCTCTCAGCTCTAGGTATGTGAGAGGGACCCTGAGTTTGCGGCCTCAAGTGGAATGGACACGGCGATGCCCTGACTCGAAATAAGGCCGGATATCCCTGCAGTGACTGGAATGCAGGCTCGTCTTGCATCTCCCAAGACGAAAGGGTGTCTGAATCCCCTGTGGAGACCACAGAGAAAGACCTAGTTTCCCACCTCATCGCGACAGGAAGCCTCATATCCTTTGAAAACTCCAGAGGTACGCGGAGATCAGTGCCTCCAAAGGAGACGATGCCTGACTCCTCGTGAAACTTGATAGGAGACCCAGGATTCCTGTGGCACGTGGAAAGGGACCCTTGGTCTCCCGCCTCAGCTGGAGAGGCGTTCCAATTGCCCTGCCAAGCCTCGATTAGAATCCCGAGTTGTCCCTCGCAACTAGGCAGGAGTCCTGACGTGGCTGAACAAACACGTGGGTGGAAGGGCCATCCCCGTCGAAACTCGAGAATATACCCCAGGTTCCCGCCGCAACTCGAGAAAAACCATGAGACTTCCCCCTCGCCGCGAGATGAGGCCCGATTCCCCTGCACTGCGTGCAGAGCAATTCCGTGTTGCACATCACACATGAAAGGAGCCTTGATTTCCTTGATGGCACTCCAGAGAAACCCCAAGAACACTGTTTCAAGGATAGAGGGATCCTGAGGTCACTGTAGCAACACGACAAAGCTCCGTGGGCCAAAAATCAACTCGAGATGAGAGGTTAGTCCCTGGCTTCGACTCCAGAGGAATACCACCTTAACACAAGCACCTCAAGAGGAGGCTTCTCTCAGCTCTAGGTATGTGAGAGGGACCCTGAGTTTGCGGCCTCAAGTGGAATGGACACGGCGATGCCCTGACGCGAAATAAGGCTGGATATCCATGCAGTGACTTGAATGCAGGCTCGTCTTGCATCTCCCAAGATGAAAGGATGTCTGAATCCCCTGGGGAAAGCACAGAGAAAGACTTAGTTCCCCACCTCATCGCGACCGATAGCCTCACATCCTTTGAAAACTCCAGAGGTACGCGGAGATCAGTGCCTCCAAAGGAGACGATGCCTGACTCCTCGTGAAACTTGATAGGAGTCCCAGGATTCCTGTGGCACTTGGAAAGGGACACTTGGTCTCCCGCCTCAGCTGGAGAGGCGTCCCAATTGCCCTGCCAAGCCTCGAGGAGAATCCAGAGTTGTCCCTCGCAACTAGGCAGGAGTCCTGACGTCGCTGAAGAAACACGTGGGTGGAAGGGCCATCCCCGTCGTAACTCGAGAATATACCCCAGGTTCCCGCCGCAACTCGAGAAAAACCATGAGACTTCCCCCTCGCCGCGAGATGAGGCCCGATTCCCCTGCACTGCGTGCAGAGCAATTCCGTGTTGCACATCACACATGAAAGGAGCCTTGATTTCCTTGATGGCACTCCAGAGAAACCCCAAGAACACTGTTTCAAGGCTAGAGGGATCCTGAGGTCACTGTAGCAACACGAAAGAACTCTGTGGACCAAAAATCAACTCGAAAAGAGAGGTTAGTTCCTGGATTCGTCTCCAGAGGAATACCACCTTACCACAAGCACCTCAAGAGGAGGCTTCTCTCAGCTCTAGGTATGTGAGAGGGACCCTGAGTGTGCGGCCTCAAGTGGAATGGACACCGCGATGCCCTGACTCGAAATAAGGCCGGATATCCCTGCAGTGACTTCAATGCAGGCTCCTCTTGCATCTCCCAGGACGAAAGGATGTCTGAATCCCCTGTGGAAAGCACAGAGAAAGACTTAGTTCCCCACCTCATTGCAACCGATAGCCTCACATCCTTTGAAAACTCCAGAGGTACGCGGAGATCAGTGCCTCCAAAGGAGACGATGCCTGACTCCTCGTGAAACTTGAGAGGAGTCCCAGGATTCCTGTGGCACTTGGAAAGCGACCCTTGGTCTCCCGCCTCAGCTGGAGAGGCGTCCCAATTGCCCTGCCAAGCCTCGAGGAGAATCCAGAGTTGTCCCTCGCAACTAGGCAGGAGTCCTGACGTCGCTGAAGAAACACGTGTGTGGAAGGGCCATCCCCGTCGTAACTCGAGAATATACCCCAGGTTCCCGCCGCAACTCGAGAAAAACCATGAGACTTCCCCCTCGCCGCGAGATGAGGCCCGATTCCCCTGCACTGCGTGCAGAGCAATTCCGTGTTGCACATCACACATGAAAGGAGCCTTGATTTCCTTGATGGCACTCCAGAGAAACCCCAAGAACACTGTTTCAAGGCTAGAGGGATCCTGAGGTCACTCTAGCAACACGAAAGAGCTCCGTGGGCCAAAAATCAACTCGAGATGAGAGGTTAGTCCCTGGCTTCGACTCCAGAGGAATACCACCTTACCACAAGCACCTCAAGAGGAGGCTTCTCTCAGCTCTAGGTATGTGAGAGGGACCCTGAGTTGGCGGCCTCAAGTGGAATGGACACCGCGATGCCCTGACGCGAAATAAGGCTGGATATCCCTGCAGTGACTTGAATGCAGGCTCGTCTTGCATCTCCCAAGATGAAAGGATGTCTGTATCCCCTGTGGAGACCACAGAGAAACACCTAGTTCCCCACCTCATTGCGACCGGAGGCCTCACATCCTTTGAAAACTCCAGAGGTACGCGGAGATCAGTGCCTCCAAAGGAGACGATGCCTGACTCCTCGTGAAACTTGATAAGAGTCCCAGGATTCCTGTGGCACGTGGAAAGGGACCCTTGGTCTCCCGCCTCAGCTGGAGAGGCATCCCAATTGCCTTGCCAAGCCTCGAGGAGAATCCCGAGTTGTGTCTCGCAACTAGGCAAGAGTCCTGACGTGGCTGAACAAACACATGTGTGGAAGGGCCATCCCCGTCGTAACTCGAGAATATACCCCAGGTTCCCGCCGCAACTCGAGAAAAACCATGAGACTTCCCCCTCGCCGCGAGATGAGGCCCGATTCCCCTGCACTGCGTGCAGAGCAATTCCGTGTTGCACATCACACATGAGAGGAGCCTTGATTTCCTTCATGGCACTCCAGAGAAACGCCAAGAACACTGTTTCAAGGCTAGAGGGATCCTGAGGTCACTGTATCAACACGAAAGAGCTCCGTGGACCCAAAATCAACTCGAGATGAGAGGTTAGTCCCTGGCTTCGACTCCAGAGGAATACCACCTTACCACAAGCACCTCAAGAGGAGGCTTCTCTCAGCTCTAGGTATGTGAGAGGGACCCTGAGTTTGCGGCCTCAAGTGGAATGGACACCGCGATGCCCTGACTCGACATAAGGCCGGATATCCCTGCAGTGACTTCAATGCAGGCTCGTCTTGCATCTCCCAGGACGAAAGGATGTCTGAATCCCCTGTGGAGACCACAGAGAAAGACCTAGTTCCCCACCTCATCGCGACCGGAGGCCTCACATCCTTTGAAAACTCCAGAGGTACGCGGAGATCAGTGCCTCCAAAGGAGACGATGCCTGACTCCTCGTGAAACTTGATTGGAGTCCCAGGATTCCTGTGGCACGTGGAAAGGGATCCTTGGTCTCCCGCCTCAGCTGGAGAGGCGTCCCAATTGCCTTGCCAAGCCTCGAGGAGAATCCCGAGTTGTGTCTCGCAACTAGGCAAGAGTCCTGACGTGGCTGAACAAACACGTGTGTGGAAGGGCCATCCCCGTCGTAACTCGAGAATATACCCCAGGTTCCCGCTGCAACTCGAGAAAAACCATGAGACTTCCCCCTCGCCGCGAGATGTGGCCCGATTCCCCTGCACTGCGTGCAGAGCAATTCTGTGTTGCACATCACACATGAAAGGAGCCTTGATTTCCTTCATGGCACTCCAGAGAAACCCCAAGAACACTGTTTCAAGGCTAGAGGGATCCTGAAGTCACTGTAGCAACACGAAAGAGCTCCGTGGACCAAAAATCAACTCGAGATGAGAGGTTAGTCCCTGGCTTCGACTCCTGAGGAATACCACCTTACCACAAGCACCTCAAGAGGAGGCTTCTCTCAGCTCTAGGTATGTGAGAGGGACCCTGAGTTTGCGGCCTCAAGTGGAATGGACACCGCGATGCCCTGACGCGAAATAAGGCTGGATATCCCTGCAGTGACTTGAATGCAGGCTCGTCTTGCATCTCCCAAGATGAAAGGATGTCTGAATCCCCTGTGGAGACCACAGAGAAAGACCTAGTTCCCCACCTCATCGCGACCGGAGGCCTCACATCCTTTGAAAACTCCAGAGGTACGCGGAGATCAGTGCCTCCAAAGGAGACGATGCCTGACTCCTCGTGAAACTTGATAGGAGTCCCAGGATTCCTGTGGCACGTGGAAAGGGACCCTTGGTCTCCCGCCTCAGCTGGAGAGGCGTCCCAATTGCCTTGCCAAGCCTCGAGGAGAATCCCGAGTTGTGTCTCGCAAGTAGGCAAGAGTCCTGACGTGGCTGAACAAACACATGTGTGGAAGGGCCATCCCCGTCGTAACTCGAGAATATACCCCAGGTTCCCGCCGCAACTCGAGAAAAACCATGAGACTTCCCCCTCGCCGCGAGATGAGGCCCGATTCCCCTGCACTGCGTGCAGAGCAATTCTGTGTTGCACATCACACATGAAAGGAGCCTTGATTTCCTTGATGGCACTCCAGAGAAACCCCAAGAACACTGTTTCAAGGCTAGAGGGATCCTGAGGTCACTGTAGCAACACGAAAGAGCTCCGTGGACCCAAAATCAACTCGAGATGAGAGGTTAGTCCCTGGCTTCGACTCCAGAGGAATACCACCTTACCACAAGCACCTCAAGAGGAGGCTTCTCTCAGGTCTACGTATGTGAGAGGGACCCTGAGTTTGGGGCCTCAAGTGGAATGGACACCGCGATGCCCTGACTCGAAATAAGGCCGGATATCCCTGCAGTGACTGGAATGCAGGCTCGTCTTGCATCTCCGAATACGAAAGGGTGTCTGAATCCCCTGTGGAGACCACAGAGAAAGACCTAGTTCCCCACCTCATCGCGACAGGAGGCCTCAAATCCTTTGAAAACTCCAGAGGTATGCGGAGATCAGTGCCTCCAAAGGAGACGATGCCTGACTCCTCGTGAAACTTGAGAGGAGACCCAGGATTAATGTGGCACGTGGAAAGGGACCCTTGGTCTCCCGCCTCAGCTGGAGAGGCGTCCCAATTGTCCTGCCAAGCCTCGAGGAGAATCCAGAGTTGTCCCTCGCAACTAGGCAGGAGTCCTGACATGGCTGAACACACACGTGTGTGGAAGGGCCATCCCCGTCGTAACTCGAGAATATACCCCAGGTTCCCGCCGCAACTCGAGAAAAACCATGAGACTTCCCCCTCGCCGCGAGATGAGGCCCGATTCCCCTGCACTGCGTGCAGAGCAATTCCTTGTTGCACATCACACATGAAAGGAGCCTTGATTTCCTTCATGGAACTCCAGAGAAACCCCAAGAACACTGTTTCAAGGCTAGAGGGATCCTGAGGTCACTGTAGCAACACGAAAGAGCTCCGTGGACCAAGAATCAACACAAGATGAGAGGTTAGTCCCTGGCTTCGACTCCTGAGGAATACCACCTTACCACAAGCACCTCAAGAGGAGGCTTCTCTCAGCTCTAGGTATGTGAGAGGGATCCTGAGTTTGCGGCCTCAAGTGGAATGGACACCGCGATGCCCTGACTCGAAATAAGGCCGGATATCCCTGCAGTGACTTGAATGCAGGCTCGTCTTGCATCTCCCAAGAAGAAAGGATGTCTGAATCCCCTGTGGAGATCACAGAGAAACACCTAGTTCCCCACCTCATCGCGACCGGAGGCCTCACATCCTTTGAAAACTCCAGAGGTACGCGGAGATCAGTGCCTCTAAAGGAGACGATGCCTGACTCCTCGTGAAACTTGATAGGAGTCCCAGGATTCTTGTGGCACGTGGAAAGGGACACTTGGTCTCCCGCCTCAGCTGGAGAGGCGTTCCAATTGCCCTGCCAAGCCTCGAGGAGAATCCCGAGTTGTCCCTCGCAACTAGGCAGGAGTCCTGACATGGCTGAACAAACACGTGGGTGGAAGGGCCATCCCCGTCGTAACTCGAGAGTATACCCCAGGTTCCCGCCGCAACTCGAGAAAAACCATGAGACTTCCCCCTCGATGTGAGATGAGGCCCGATTCCCCTGAACTGCGTGCAGAGCAATTCCGTCTTGCACATCACACATGAATGGAGCCTTGATTTCCTTGATGGCACTCCAGAGAAACCCCAAGAACACTGTTTCAAGGATAGAGGGATCCAGAGGTCACTGTAGCAACACGAAAGAATTCTGCGGACAAAAAAATCAACTCGAAAAGAGAGGTTAGTCCCTGGATTCGTCTCCAGAGGAATACCATCTTACCACAAGCACCTCAAGAGGAGGCTTCTCTCAGCTCTAGGTATGTGAGAGGGACCCTGAGTTTGCGGCCTCAAGTGGAATGGACACCGCAATGCCCTGACTCGAAATAAGGCCGGATATCCCTGCAGTGACTTCAATGCAGGCTCGTCTTGCATCTCCCAGGACGAAAGGATGTCTGAATCCCCTGTGGAGACCACAGAGAAAGACCTAGTTCCCCACCTCATCGCGACCGGAGGCCTCACATCCTTTGAAAACTCCAGAGGTACGCGGAGATCAGTGCCTCCAAAGGAGACGATGCCTGACTCCTCGTGAAACTTGATAGGAGTCCCAGGATTCCTTTGGCACTTGGAAAGCGACCCTTGGTCTCCCGTCTCAGCTGGAGAGGCGTCCCAATTGACTTGCCAAGCCTCGAGGAGAATCCCGAGTTGTGTCTCGCAACTAGGCAAGAGTCCTGACATGGCTGAACAAACACGTGGGTGGAAGGGCCATCCCCGTCGTAACTGGAGAATATACCCCAGGTTCCCGCCGCAACTCGAGAAAAACCATGAGACTTCCCTCTCGCCGCGAGATGAGGCCCGATTCCCCTGCACTGCGTGCAGAGCAATTCTGTATTGCACATCACACATGAAACGAGCCTTGATTTCCTTCATGGCACTCCAGAGAAACCCCAAGAACACTGTTTCAAGGCTAGAGGGATCCTGAGGTCACTGTAGCAACACGAAAGAGCTCCGTGGACCAAAAATCAACCCGAGATGAGAGGTTAGTCCCTGGCTTCGACTCCAGAGGAATACCACCTTACCACAAGCACCTCAAGAGGAGGCTTCTCTCAGCTCTAGGTATGTGAGAGGGACCCTGAGTTTGCGGCCTCAAGTGGAATGGACAATGCGATGCCCTGACTCGAAATAAGGCTGGATATCCCTGCAGTGACTTGAATGCAGGCTCGTCTTGCATCTCCCAAGATGAAAGGGTGTCTGAATCCCCTGTGGAGACCACAGAGAAAGACCTAGTTCCCAACCTCATCGCGACAGGAGGCCTCAAATCCTTTGAAAACTCCAGAGGTATGCGGAGATCAGTGCCTCCAAAGGAGACGATGCCTGACTCCTCGTGAAACTTGATAGGAGACCCAGGATTCCTGTGGCACGTGGAAAGGGACCCTTGGTCTCCCGTCTCAGCTGGAGAGGCGTCCCAATTGCCCTGCAAAGCCTCGAGGAGAATCACGAGTTGTCCCTCGAAACTAGGCAGGAGTCCTGACATGGCTGAACAAACACGTGTGTGGAAGGGCCATCCCCGTCGGAACTCGAGAATATACACCAGGTTCCCGCCGCAACTCGAGAAAAACCATGAGACTTCCCCCTCGCCGCGAGATGAGGCCCGATTCCCCTGCACTGCGTGCAGAGCAATTCCGTGTTGCACATCACACATGAAAGGAGCCTTGATTTCCTTGATGGCACTCCAGAGAAACCCCAAGAACACTGTTTCAAGGCTAGAGGGATCCTGAGGTCACTGTAGCAACACGAAAGAGCTCCGTGGGCCAAAAATCAACTCGAGATGAGAGGTTAGTCCCTGGCTTCGACTCCAGAGGAATACCACCTTACCACAAGCACCTCAAGAGGAGGCTTCTCTCAGCTCTAGGTATGTGAGAGGGACCCTGAGTTTGCGGCCTCAAGTGGAATGGACACCGCGATGCCCTGACGCGAAATAAGGCTGGATATCCCTGCAGTGACTTGAATGCAGGCTCGTCTTGCATCTCCCAAGATGAAAAGATGTCTGTATCCCCTGTGGAGACCACAGAGAAACACCTAGTTCCCCACCTCATCGCGACCGGAGGCCTCACATCCTTTGAAAACTCCAGAGGTACGCGGAGATCAGTGCCTCCAAAGAAGACGATGCCTGAATCCTCGTGAAACTTGATAGGAGTCCCAGGATTCCTGTGGCACGTGGAAAGGGACCCTTGGTCTCCCGCCTCAGCTGGAGAGGCGTCCCAATTGCCTTGCCAAGCCTCGAGGAGAATCCCGAGTTGTGTCTCGCAACTAGGCAAGAGTCCTGACGTGGCTGAACACACACGTGTGTGGAAGGGCCATCCCCGTCGTAACTCGAGAATATACCCCAGGTTCCCGCCGCAACTCGAGAAAAACCATGAGACTTCCCCCTCGCCGCTAGATGAGGCCCGATTCCCCTGCACTGCGTGCAGAGCAATTCCGTGTTGCACATCACACATGAAAGGAGCCTTGATTTCCTTCATGGCACTCCAGAGAAACCCCAAGAACACTGTTTCAAGGCTAGAGGGATCCTGAGGTCACTGTAGCAACACGAAAAAGCTCCGTCGGCCAAAAATCAACTCGAGATGAGAGTTTAGTCCCTGGCTTCGACTCCAGAGGAATACCACCTTACCACAAGCACCTCAAGAGGAGGCTTCTCTCAGCTCTAGGTATGTGAGAGGGACCCTGAGTTTGCGGCCTCAAGTGGAATGGACACCGCGATGCCCTGACGCGAAATAAGGCTGGATATCCCTGCAGTGACTTGAATGCAGGCTCGTCTTGCATCTCCCAAGATGAAAGGATGTGTGTATCCCCTGTGGAGACCACAGAGAAACACCTAGTTCCCCACCTCATCGCGACCGGAGGCCTCACATCCTTTGAAAACTCCAGAGGTACGCGGAGATCAGTGCCTCCAAAGGAGACGATGCCTGACTCTTCGTGAAACTTAATAGGAGTCCCAGGATTCCTGTGGCACGTGGAAAGGGACCCTTGGTCTCCTGCCTCAGCTGGAGTGGCGTCCCAATTGCCTTGCCAAGCCTCGAGGAGAATCCCGAGTTGTGTCTCGCAACTAGGCAAGAGTCCTGACGTGGCTGAACAAACACGTGTGTGGAAGGGCCATCCCCGTCGTAACTGGAGAATATACCCCAGGTTCCCGCCGCAACTCGAGAAAAACCATGAGACTTCCCCCTCGCCGCGAGATGAGGCCCGATTCCCCTGCACTGCGTGCAGAGCAATTCCGTGTTGCACATCACACATGAAAGGAGCCTTGATTTCCTTGATGGCACTCCAGAGAAACCCCAAGAACACTGTTTCAAGGCTAGAGGGATCCTGAGGTCACTGTAGCAACACGAAAGAGCTCCGTGGGCCAAAAATCAACTCGAGATGAGAGGTTAGTCCCTGGCTTCGACTCCAGAGGAATACCACCTTACCACAAGCACCTCAAGAGGAGGCTTCTCTCAGCTCTAGGTATGTGAGAGGGACCCTAAGTTTGCGGCCTCAAGTGGAGTGGACACCGCGATGCCCTGACGTGAAATAAGGCTGGATATCCCTGCAGTGACTGGAATGCAGGCTCGTCTTTCATCTCCCAAGAGGAAAGGATGTCTGAATCCCCTGTGGAGACCACAGAGAAACACCTAGTTCCCCACCTCATCGCGACCGGAGGCCTCACATCCTTTGAAAACTCCAGAGGTATGCGGAGATCAGTGCCTCCAAAGGAGACGATGCCTGACTCCTCGTGAAACTTGATAGGAGTCCCAGGATTCCTGTGGCACGTGGAAAGGGACCCTCGGTCTCCCGCCTCAGCTGGAGAGGCGTCCCAATTGCCTTGCCAAGCCTCGAGGAGAATCCCGAGTTGTGTCTCGCAACTAGGCAAGAGTCCTGACGTGGCTGAACAAACACGTGTGTGGAAGGGCCATCCCCGTCGTAACTCGAGAATATACCCCAGGTTCCCGCCGCAACTCGAGAAAAACCATGAGACTTCCCCCTCGCCGCGAGATGAGGCCCGATTCCCCTGCACTGCGTGCAGAGCAATTCCGTGTTGCACATCACACATGAAAGGAGCCTTGATTTCCTTCATGGCACTCCAGAGAAACCCCAAGAACACTGTTTCAAGGCTAGAGGGATCCTGAGGTCACTGTAGCAACACGAAAGAGCTCCGTGGACCAAGAATCAACACGAGATGAGAGGTTAGTCCCTGGCTTCGACTCCTGAGGAATACCACCTTACCACAAGCACCTCAAGAGGAGGCTTCTCTCAGCTCTAGGTAAGTGAGAGGGATCCTGAGTTTGCGGCCTCAAGTGGAATGGACACCGCGATGCCCTGACTCGAAATAAGGCCGGATATCCCTGCAGTGACTTCAATGCAGGCTCGTCTTGCATCTCCCAAGAAGAAAGGATGTCGGAATCCCCTGTGGAGACCACAGAGAAACACCTAGTTCCCCACCTCATCGCGACCGGAGGCCTCACATCCTTTGAAAACTCCAGAGGTACGCGGAGATCAGTGCCTCCAAAGAGACGATACCTGACTCCTCGTGAAAATTGATAGGAGTCCCAGGATTCTTGTGGCACGTGGAAAGGGACCCTTGGTCTCCCGCCTCAGCTGGAGAGGCGTTCCAATTGCCCTGCCAAGCCTCGAGGAGAATCCCGAGTTGTCCCTCGCAACTAGGCAGGAGTCCTGACGTGGCTGAAGAAACACGTGGGTGGAAGGGCCATCCCCGTCGTAACTCGAGAATATACCCCAGGTTCCCGCCGCAACTCGAGAAAAACCATGAGACTTCCCCCTCGATGAGAGATGAGGCCCGATTCCCCTGTACTGCGTGCAGAGCAATTCCGTCTTGCACATCACACATGAAAGGAGCCTTGATTTCCTTGATGGCACTCCAGAGAAACCCCAAGAACACTGTTTCAAGGATAGAGGGATCCTGAGGTCACTGTAGCAAGACGAAAGAACTCTGTGGACCAAAAATCAACTCGAAAAGAGAGGTTAGTCCCTGGATTCGTCTCCAGAGGAATACCACCTTACCACAAGCACCTCAAGAGGAGGCTTCTCTCAGCTCTAGGTATGTGAGAGGGACCCTGAGTTTGCGGCCTCAAGTGGAATGGACACCTGGATGCCCTGACTCGAAATAAGGCCGGATATCCCTGCAGTGACTTCAATGCAGGCTCGTCTTGCATCTCCCAGGACGAAAGGATATCTGAATCCCCTGTGGAAAGCACAGAGAAAGACTTAGTTCCCCACCTCATTGCGACCGATAGCCTCACATCCTTTGAAAACTCCAGAGGTACGCGGAGATCAGTGCCTCCAAAGGAGACGATGCCTGACTCCTCGTGAAACTTGATAGGAGTCCCAGGATTCCTGTGGCACTTGGAAAGGGACACTTGGTCTCCCGCCTCAGCTGGAGAGGCGTCCCAATTGCCCTGCCAAGCCTCGAGGAGAATCCAGAGTTGTCCCTCGCAACTAGGCAGGAGTCCTGACGTCGCTGAAGAAACACGTGGGTGGAAGGGCCATCCCCGTCGTAACTCGAGAATATACCCCAGGTTCCCGCCGCAACTCGAGAAAAACCATGAGACTTCCCCCTCGCCGCGAGATGAGGCCCGATTCCCCTGCACTGCGTGCAGAGCAATTCCGTGTTGCACATCACACATGAAAGGAGCCTTGATTTCCTTGATGGCACTCCAGAGAAACCCCAAGAACACTGTTTCAAGGCTAGAGGGATCCTGAGGTCACTGTAGCAACACGAAAGAGCTCCGTGGGCCAAAAATCAACTCGAGATGAGAGGTTAGTCCCTGGCTTCGACTCCAGAGGAATACCACCTTACCACAAGCACCTCAAGAGGAGGCTTCTCTCAGCTCTAGGTATGTGAGAGGGACCCTGAGTTTGCGGCCTCAAGTGGAATGGACACCGCGATGCCCTGACGCAAAATAAGGCTGGATATCCCTGCAGTGACTTGAATGCAGGCTCGTCTTGCATCTCCCAAGATGAAAGGATGTCTGAATCCCCTGTGGAGACCACAGAGAAAGACCTAGTTCCCCACCTCATCGCGACCGGAGGCCTCACATCCTTTGAAAACTCCAGAGGTACGCGGAGATCAGTGCCTCCAAAGGAGACGATGCCTGACTCCTCGTGAAACTTGATAGGAGTCCCAGGATTCCTGTGGCACGTGGAAAGGGACCCTTGGTCTCCCGCCTCAGCTGGAGAGGCGTCCCAATTGCCTTGCCAAGCCTCGAGGAGAATCCCGAGTTGTGTCTCGCATCTAGGCAAGAGTCCTGACGTGGCTGAACAAACACGTGTGTGGAAGGGCCATCCCCGTCGTAACTCGAGAATATACCCCAGGTTCCCGCCGCAACTCGAGAAAAACCATGAGACTTCCCCCTCGCCGCGAGATGAGGCCCGATTCCCCTGCACTGCGTGCAGAGCAATTCCGTGTTGCACATCACACATGAAAGGAGCCTTGATTTCCTTCATGGCACTCCAGAGAAACCCCAAGAACACTGTTTCAAGGCTAGAGGGATCCTGAGGTCACTGTAGCAACACGAAAGAGCTCCGTGGACCAAGAATCAACACGAGATGAGAGGTTAGTCCCTGGCTTCGACTCCTGAGGAATACCACCTTACCACAAGCACCTCAAGAGGAGGCTTCTCTCAGCTCTAGGTATGTGAGAGGGATCCTGAGTTTGCGGCCTCAAGTGGAATGGACACCGCGATGCCCTGACTCGAAATAAGGCCGGATATCCCTGCAGTGACTT
This sequence comes from Cervus elaphus, assembly GCF_910594005.1. Classification (NCBI taxonomy): domain Eukaryota; kingdom Metazoa; phylum Chordata; class Mammalia; order Artiodactyla; family Cervidae; genus Cervus; species Cervus elaphus. Next base: position 4,547,897 of record NC_057834.1, on the reverse strand, counting down.
CAATGCAGGCTCGTCTTGCATCTCCCAAGATGAAAGGATGTCTGAATCCCCTGTGGAGACCACAGAGAAACACCTAGTTCCCCACCTCATCGCGACCGGAGGCCTCACATCCTTTGAAAACTCCAGAGGTACGCGGAGATCAGTGCCTCCAAAGAGACGATACCTGACTCCTCGTGAAACTTGATAGGAGTCCCAGGATTCTTGTGGCACGTGGAAAGGGACCCTTGGTCTCCCGCCTCAGCTGGAGAGGCGTTCCAATTGCCCTGCCAAGCCTCGAGGAGAATCCCGAGTTGTCCCTCGCAACTAGGCAGGAGTCCTGACGTGGTGAAGAAACACGTGGGTGGAAGGGCCATCCCCGTCGTAACTCGAGAATATACCCCAGGTTCCCGCCGCAACTCGAGAAAAACCATGAGACTTCCCCCTCGATGAGAGATGAGGCCCGATTCCCCTGTACTGCGTGCAGAGCAATTCCGTCTTGCACATCACACATGAAAGGAGCCTTGATTTCCTTGATGGCACTCCAGAGAAACCCCAAGAACACTGTTTCAAGGATAGAGGGATCCTGAGGTCACTGTAGCAAGACGAAAGAACTCTGTGGACCAAAAATCAACTCGAAAAGAGAGGTTAGTCCCTGGATTCGTCTCCAGAGGAATACCACCTTACCACAAGCACCTCAAGAGGAGGCTTCTCTCAGCTCTAGGTATGTGAGAGGGACCCTGAGTTTGCGGCCTCAAGTGGAATGGACACCGCGATGCCCTGACTCGAAATAAGGCCGGATATCCCTGCAGTGACTTCAATGCAGGCTCGTCTTGCATCTCCCAGGACGAAAGGATGTCTGAATCCCCTGTGGAAAGCACAGAGAAAGACTTAGTTCCCCACCTCATCGCGACCGATAGCCTCACATCCTTTGAAAACTCCAGAGGTACGCGGAGATCAGTGCCTCCAAAGGAGACGATGCCTGACTCCTCGTGAAACTTGATAGGAGTCCCAGGATTCCTGTGGCACTTGGAAAGGGACACTTGGTCTCCCGCCTCAGCTGGAGAGGCGTCCCAATTGCCCTGCCAAGCCTCGAGGAGAATCCAGAGTTGTCCCTCGCAACTAGGCAGGAGTCCTGACGTCGCTGAAGAAACACGTGGGTGGAAGGGCCATCCCCGTCATAACTCGAGAATATACCCCAGGTTCCCGCCGCAACTCGAGAGAAACCATGAGACTTCCCCCTCGCCGCGAGATGAGGCCCGATTCCCCTGCACTGCGTGCAGAGCAATTCCGTGTTGCACATCACACATGAAAGGAGCCTTGATTTCCTTGATGGCACTCCAGAGAAACCCCAAGAACACTGTTTCAAGGCTAGAGGGATCCTGAGGTCACTGTAGCAACACGAAAGAGCTCCGTGGGCCAAAAATCAACTCGAGATGAGAGGTTAGTCCCTGGCTTCGACTCCAGAGGAATACCACCTTACCACAAGCACCTCAAGAGGAGGCTTCTCTCAGCTCTAGGTATGTGAGAGGGACCCTGAGTTTGCGGCCTCAAGTGGAATGGACACCGCGATGCCCTGACGCAAAATAAGGCTGGATATCCCTGCAGTGACTTGAATGCAGGCTCGTCTTGCATCTCCCAAGATGAAAGGATGTCTGAATCCCCTGTGGAGACCACAGAGAAAGACCTAGTTCCCCACCTCATCGCGACCGGAGGCCTCACATCATTTGAAAACTCCAGAGGTACGCGGAGATCAGTGCCTCCAAAGGAGACGATGCCTGACTCCTCGTGAAACTTGATAGGAGTCCCAGGATTCCTGTGGCACGTGGAAAGGGACCCTTGGTCTCCCGCCTCAGCTGGAGAGACGTCCCAATTGCCTTGCCAAGCCTCGAGGAGAATCCCGAGTTGTGTCTCGCAACTAGGCAAGAGTCCTGACGTGGCTGAACAAACACGTGTGTGGAAGGGCCATCCCCGTCGTAACTCGAGAATATACCCCAGGTTCCCGCCGCAACTCGAGAAAAACCATGAGACTTCCCCCTCGCCGCGAGATGAGGCCCGATTCCCCTGCACTGCGTGCAGAGCAATTCTGTGTTGCACATCACACATGAAAGGAGACTTGATTTCCTTCATGGCACTCCAGAGAAACCCCAAGAACACTGTTTCAAGGCTAGAGGGATCCTGAGGTCACTGTAGCAACACGAAAGAGCTCCGTGGACCAAAAATCAACTCGAGATGAGAGGTTAGTCCCTGGCTTCGACTCCAGAGGAATACCACCTTACCACAAGCACCTCAAGAGGAGGCTTCTCTCAGCTCTAGGTATGTGAGAGGGACCCTGAGTTTGCGGCCTCAAGTGGAATGGACACCGCGATGCCCTGACTCGAAATAAGGCCGGATATCCCTGCAGTGACTTCAATGCAGGCTCGTCTTGCATCTCCCAAGACGAAAGGATGTCTGAATCCCCTGTGGAGACCACAGAGAAAGACCTAGTTCCCCACCTCATCGCGACAGGAGGCCTCAAATCCTTTGAAAACTCCAGAGGTACGCGGAGATCAGTGCCTCCAAAGGAGACGATGCCTGACTCCTCGTGAAACTTAATAGGAGTCCCAGGATTCCTGTGGCACGTGGAAAGGGACCCTTGGTCTCCTGCCTCATCTGGAGTGGCGTCCCAATTGCCTTGCCAAGCCTCGAGGAGAATCCCGAGTTGTGTCTCGCAACTAGGCAAGAGTCCTGACGTGGCTGAACAAACACGTGTGTGGAAGGGCCATCCCCGTCGTAACTGGAGAATATACCCCAGGTTCCCGCCGCAACTCGAGAAAAACCATGAGACTTCCCCCTCGCCGCGAGATGAGGCCCGATTCCCCTGCACTGCGTGCAGAGCAATTCCGTGTTGCACATCACACATGAAAGGAGCCTTGATTTCCTTGATGGCACTCCAGAGAAACCCCAAGAACACTGTTTCAAGGCTAGAGGGATCCTGAGGTCACTGTAGCAACACGAAAGAGCTCCGTGGGCCAAAAATCAACTCGAGATGAGAGGTTAGTCCCTGGCTTCGACTCCAGAGGAATACCACCTTACCACAAGCACCTCAAGAGGAGGCTTCTCTCAGCTCTAGGTATGTGAGAGGGATCCTGAGTTTGCGGCCTCAAGTGGAATGGACACCGCGATGCCCTGACTCGAAATAAGGCCGGATATCCCTGCAGTGACTGGAATGCAGGCTCGTCTTGCATCTCCCAAGACGAAAGGATGTCTGAATCCCCTGTGGAGACCACAGAGAAACACCTAGTTCCCCACCTCATCGCGACCGGAGGCCTCACATCCTTTGAAAACTCCAGAGGTACGCGGAGATCAGTGCCTCCAAAGAGACGATACCTGACTCCTCGTGAAACTTGATAGGAGTCCCAGGATTCTTGTGGCACGTGGAAAGGGACCCTTGGTCTCCCGCCTCAGCTGGAGAGGCGTTCCAATTGCCCTGCCAAGCCTCGAGGAGAATCCCGAGTTGTCCCTCGCAACTAGGCAGGAGTCCTGACGTGCTGAACAAACACGTGGGTGGAAGGGCCATCCCCGTCGTAACTCGAGAAATTACCCCAGGTTCCCGCCGCAACTCGAGAAAAACCATGAGACTTCCCCCTCGCCGCGAGATGAGGCCCGATTCCCCTGCACTGCGTGCAGAGCAATTCCGTGTTGCACATCACACATGAAAGGAGCCTTGATTTCCTTGATGGCACTCCAGAGAAACCCCAAGAACACTGTTTCAAGGCTAGAGGGATCCTGAGGTCACTGTAGCAACACAAAAGAGCTCCGTGGGCCAACAATCAACTCGAGATGAGAGGTTAGTCCCTGGCTTCGACTCCAGAGGAATACCACCTTACCACAAGCACCTCAAGAGGAGGCTTCTCTCAGCTCTAGGTATGTGAGAGGGACCCTGAGTTTGCGGCCTCAAGTGGAATGGACACCGCGATGCCCTGACGCAAAATAAGGCTGGATATCCCTGCAGTGACTTGAATGCAGGCTCGTCTTGCATCTCCCAAGATGAAAGGATGTCTGAATCCCCTGTGGAGACCACAGAGAAAGACCTAGTTCCCCACCTCATCGCGACCGGAGGCCTCACATCCTTTGAAAACTCCAGAGGTACGCGGAGATCAGTGCCTCCAAAGGAGACGATGCCTGACTCCTCGTGAAACTTGATAGGAGTCCCAGGATTCCTGTGGCACGTGGAAAGGGACCCTTGGTCTCCCGCCTCAGCTGGAGAGACGTCCCAATTGCCTTGCCAAGCCTCGAGGAGAATCCCGAGTTGTGTCTCGCAACTAGGCAAGAGTCCTGACGTGGCTGAACAAACACGTGTGTGGAAGGGCCATCCCCGTCGTAACTCGAGAATATACCCCAGGTTCCCGCCGCAACTCGAGAAAAACCATGAGACTTCCCCCTCGCCGCGAGATGAGGCCCGATTCCCCTGCACTGTGTGCAGAGCAATTCTGTGTTGCACATCACACATGAAAGGAGCCTTGATTTCCTTCATGGCACTCCAGAGAAACCCCAAGAACACTGTTTCAAGGCTAGAGGGATCCTGAGGTCACTGTAGCAACACAAAAGAGCTCCGTGGACCAAAAATCAACTCGAGATGAGAGGTTAGTCCCTGGCTTCGACTCCAGAGGAATACCACCTTACCACAAGCACCTCAAGAGGAGGCTTCTCTCAGCTCTAGGTATGTGAGAGGGACCCTGAGTTTGCGGCCTCAAGTGGAATGGACACCGCGATGCCCTGACTCGAAATAAGGCCGGATATCCCTGCAGTGACTGGAATGCAGGCTCGTCTTGCATCTCCCAAGACGAAAGGGTGTCTGAATCCCCTGTGGAGACCACAGAGAAAGACCTAGTTCCCCACCTCATCGCGACAGGAGGCCTCAAATCCTTTGAAAACTCCAGAGGTATGCGGAGATCAGTGCCTCCAAAGGAGACGATGCCTGACTCCTCGTGAAACTTGATAGGAGACCCAGGATTCCTGTGGCACATGGAAAGGGACACTTGGTCTCCCGTCTCAGGTGGAGAGGCGTCCCAATTGCCCTGCAAAGCCTCGAGGAGAATCCCGAGTTGTCCCTCGCAAGTAGGCAGGAGTCCTGACGTCGCTGAAGAAACACGTGTGTTTAAGGGCCATCCCCGTCGTAACTCGTGAATATACCCCAGGTTCCCGCCGCAACTCGAGAAAAACCATGAGACTTCCCCCTCGCCGCGAGATGAGGCCCGATTCCCCTGCACTGCGTGCAGAGCAATTCCGTGTTGCACATCACACATGAAAGGAGCCTTGATTTCCTTGATGGCACTCCAGAGAAACCCCAAGAACACTGTTTCAAGGCTAGAGGGATCCTGAGGTCACTGTAGCAACACGAAAGAGCTCCGTGGACCAAGAATCAACACGAGATGAGAGGTTAGTCCCTGGCTTCGACTCCTGAGGAATACCACCTTACCACAAGCACCTCAAGAGGAGGCTTCTCTCAGCTCTAGGTATGTGAGAGGGATCCTGAGTTTGCGGCCTCAAGTGGAATGGACACCGCGATGCCCTGACTCGAAATAAGGCCGGATATCCCTGCAGTGACTTGAATGCAGGCTCGTCTTGCATCTCCCAAGAAGAAAGGATGTCTGAATCCCCTGTGGAGACCACAGAGAAACACCTAGTTCCCCACCTCATGGCGATCGGAGGCCTCACATCCTTTGAAAATTCCAGAGGTACGCGGAGATCAGTGCCTCCAAAGGAGACGATGCCTGACTCCTCGTGAAACTTGATAGGAGTCCCAGGATTCTTGTGGCACGTGGAAAGGGACCCTTGGTCTCCCGCCTCAGCTGGAGAGGCGTCCCAATTGCCCTGCCAAGCCTCGAGGAGAATCCCGAGTTGTCCCTCGCAACTAGGCAGGAGTCCTGACGTGGCTGAACAAACACGTGGGTGGAAGGGCCATCCCCGTCGTAACTCGAGAATATACCCCAGGTTCCCGCCGCAACTCGAGAAAAACCATGAGACTTCCCCCTCGCCGCGAGATGAGGCCCGATTCCCCTGTACTGCGTGCAGAGCAATTCCGTCTTGCACATCACACATGAAAGGAGCCTTGATTTCCTTGATGGCACTCCAGAGAAACCCCAAGAACACTGTTTCAAGGCTAGAGGGATCCTGAGGTCACTGTTGCAACACGAAAGAACTCTGTGGACCAAAAATCAACTCAAAAAGAGAGGTTAGTCCCTGGATTCGTCTCCAGAGGAATACCACCTTACCACAAGCACCTCAAGAGGAGGCTTCTCTCAGCTCTAGGTATGTGAGAGGGACCCTGAGTTTGCGGCCTCAAGTGGAATGGACACCGCGATGCCCTGACTCGAAATAAGGCCGGATATCCCTGCAGTGACTTGAAAGCAGGCTCGTCTTGCATCTCCCAAGACGAAAGGGTGTCTGAATCCCCTGTGGAGACCACAGAGAAAGACCTAGTTCCCCACCTCATCGCGACCGGAGGCCTCAAATCCTTTGAAAACTCCAGAGGTATGCGGAGATCAGTGCCTCCAAAGGAGACGATGCCTGACTCCTCGTGAAACTTGATAGGAGACCCAGGATTCCTGTGGCACATGGAAAGGGACCCTTGGTCTCCCGTCTCAGGTGGAGAGGCGTCCCAATTGCCCTGCAAAGCCTCGAGGAGAATCCCGAGTTGTCCCTCGCAACTAGGCAGGAGTCCTGACGTCGCTGAAGAAACACGTGGGTGGAAGGGCCATCCCCGTCGTAACTCGAGAATATACCCCAGGTTCCCGCCGCAACTCGAGAAAAACCATGAGACTTCCCCCTCGCCGCGAGATGAGGCCCGATTCCCCTGCACTGCGTGCAGAGCAATTCCGTGTTGCACATCACACATGAAAGGAGCCTTGATTTCCTTGATGGCACTCCAGAGAAACCCCAAGAACACTGTTTCAAGGCTAGAGGGATCCTGAGGTCACTGTAGCAACACGAAAGAGCTCCGTGGACCAAGAATCAACACGAGATGAGAGGTTAGTCCCTGGCTTCGACTCCTGAGGAATACCACCTTACCACAAGCACCTCAAGAGGAGGCTTCTCTCAGCTCTAGGTATGTGAGAGGGATCCTGAGTTTGCGGCCTCAAGTGGAATGGACACCGCGATGCCCTGACTCGAAATAAGGCCGGATATCCCTGCAGTGACTTGAATGCAGGCTCGTCTTGCATCTCCCAAGAAGAAAGGATGTCTGAATCCCCTGTGGAGACCACAGAGAAACACCTAGTTCCCACCTCAGGGCGATCGGAGGCCTCACATCCTTTGAAAATTCCAGAGGTACGCGGAGATCAGTGCCTCCAAAGGAGACGATGCCTCACTCCTCGTGAAACTTGATAGGAGTCCCAGGATTCTTGTGGCACGTGGAAAGGGACCCTTGGTCTCCCGCCTCAGCTGGAGAGGCGTCCCAATTGCCCTGCCAAGCCTCGAGGAGAATCCCGAGTTGTCCCTCGCAACTAGGCAGGAGTCCTGACGTGGCTGAACAAACACGTGGGTGGAAGGGCCATCCCCGTCGTAACTCGAGAATATACCCCAGGTTCCCGCCGCAACTCGAGAAAAACCATGAGACTTCCCCCTCGCCGCGAGATGAGGCCCGATTCCCCTGCACTGCGTGCAGAGCAATTCCGTGTTGCACATCACACATGAAAGGAGCCTTGATTTCCTTGATGGCACTCCAGAGAAACCCCAAGAACACTGTTTCAAGGCTAGAGGGATCCTGAGGTCACTGTAGCAACACGAAAGAGCTCCGTGGACCAAGAATCAACACGAGATGAGAGGTTAGTCCCTGGCTTCGACTCCTGAGGAATACCACCTTACCACAAGCACCTCAAGAGGAGGCTTCTCTCAGCTCTAGGTATGTGAGAGGGATCCTGAGTTTGCGGCCTCAAGTGGAATGGACACCGCGATGCCCTGACTCGAAATAAGGCCGGATATCCCTGCAGTGACTTGCATGCAGGCTCGTCTTGCATCTCCCAAGAAGAAAGGATGTCTGAATCCCCTGTGGAGACCACAGAGAAACACCTAGTTCCCCACCTCATGGCGATCGGAGGCCTCACATCCTTTGAAAATTCCAGAGGTACGCGGAGATCAGTGCCTCCAAAGGAGACGATGCCTGACTCCTCGTGAAACTTGATAGGAGTCCCAGGATTCTTGTGGCACGTGGAAAGGGACCCTTGGTCTCCCGCCTCAGCTGGAGAGGCGTCCCAATTGCCCTGCCAAGCCTCGAGGAGAATCCCGAGTTGTCCCTCGCAACTAGGCAGGAGTCCTGACGTGGCTGAACAAACACGTGGGTGGAAGGGCCATCCCCGTCGTAACTCGAGAATATACCCCAGGTTCCCGCCGCAACTCGAGAAAAACCATGAGACTTCCCCCTCGCCGCGAGATGAGGCCCGATTCCCCTGTACTGCGTGCAGAGCAATTCCGTCTTGCACATCACACATGAAAGGAGCCTTGATTTCCTTGATGGCACTCCAGAGAACCCCCAAGAACACTGTTTCAAGGCTACAGGGATCCTGAGGTCACTGTTGCAACACGAAAGAACTCTGTGGACCAAAAATCAACTCAAAAAGAGAGGTTAGTCCCTGGATTCGTCTCCAGAGGAATACCACCTTACCACAAGCACCTCAAGAGGAGGCTTCTCTCAGCTCTAGGTATGTGAGAGGGACCCTGAGTTTGCGGCCTCAAGTGGAATGGACACCGCGATGCCCTGACTCGAAATAAGGCCGGATATCCCTGCAGTGACTGGAATGCAGGCTCGTCTTGCATCTCCCAAGACGAAAGGGTGTCTGAATCCCCTGTGGAGACCACAGAGAAAGACCTAGTTCCCCACCTCATCGCGACAGGAGGCCTCAAATCCTTTGAAAACTCCAGAGGTATGCGGAGATCAGTGCCTCCAAAGGAGACGATGCCTGACTCCTCGTGAAACTTGATAGGAGACCCAGGATTCCTTTGGCACATGGAAAGGGACCCTTGGTCTCCCGTCTCAGGTGGAGAGGCGTCCCAATTGCCCTGCAAAGCCTCGAGGAGAATCCCGAGTTGTCCCTCGCAAGTAGGCAGGAGTCCTGACGTCGCTGAAGAAACACGTGGGTGGAAGGGCCATCCCCGTCGTAACTCGAGAATATACCCCAGGTTCCCGCCGCAACTCGAGAAAAACCATGAGACTTCCCCCTCGCCGCGAGATGAGGCCCGATTCCCCTGCACTGCGTGCAGAGCAATTCCGTGTTGCACATCACACATGAAAGGAGCCTTGATTTCCTTGATGGCACTCCAGAGAAACCCCAAGAACACTGTTTCAAGGCTAGAGGGATCCTGAGGTCACTGTAGCAACACGAAAGAGCTCCGTGGACCAAGAATCAACACGAGATGAGAGGTTAGTCCCTGGCTTCGACTCCTGAGGAATACCACCTTACCACAAGCACCTCAAGAGGAGGCTTCTCTCAGCTCTAGGTATGTGAGAGGGATCCTGAGTTTGCGGCCTCAAGTGGAATGGACACCGCGATGCCCTGACTCGAAATAAGGCTGGATATCCCTGCAGTGACTTAAATGCAGGCTCGTCTTGCATCTCCCAAGAAGAAAGGATGTCTGAATCCCCTGTGGAGACCACAGAGAAACACCTAGTTCCCCACCTCATGGCGATCGGAGGCCTCACATCCTTTGAAAATTCCAGAGGTACGCGGAGATCAGTGCCTCCAAAGGAGACGATGCCTGACTCCTCGTGAAACTTGATAGGAGTCCCAGGATTCTTGTGGCACGTGGAAAGGGACCCTTGGTCTCCCGCCTCAGCTGGAGAGGCGTCCCAATTGCCCTGCCAAGCCTCGAGGAGAATCCCGAGTTGTCCCTCGCAACTAGGCAGGAGTCCTGACGTGGCTGAACAAACACGTGGGTGGAAGGGCCATCCCCGTCGTAACTCGAGAATATACCCCAGGTTCCCGCCGCAACTCGAGAAAAACCATGAGACTTCCCCCTCGCCGCGAGATGAGGCCCGATTCCCCTGTACTGCGTGCAGAGCAATTCCGTCTTGCACATCACACATGAAAGGAGCCTTGATTTCCTTGATGGCACTCCAGAGAAACCCCAAGAACACTGTTTCAAGGCTAGAGGGATCCTGAGGTCACTGTTGCAACACGAAAGAACTCTGTGGACCAAAAATCAACTCAAAAAGAGAGGTTAGTCCCTGGATTCGTCTCCAGAGGAATACCACCTTACCACAAGCACCTCAAGAGGAGGCTTCTCTCAGCTCTAGGTATGTGAGAGGGACCCTGAGTTTGCGGCCTCAAGTGGAATGGACACCGCGATGCCCTGACTCGAAATAAGGCCGGATATCCCTGCAGTGACTTCAATGCAGGCTCGTCTTGCATCTCCCAGGACGAAAGGGTGTCTGAATCCCCTGTGGAGACCACAGAGAAAGACTTAGTTCCCCACCTCATCGCGACCGATAGCCTCACATCCTTTGAAAACTCCAGAGGTACGCGGAGATCAGTGCCTCCAAAGGAGACGATGCCTGACTCCTCGTGAAACTTGATAGGAGTCCCAGGATTCCTGTGGCACTTGGAAAGGGACACTTGGTCTCCCGCCTCAGCTGGAGAGGCGTCCCAATTGCCCTGCCAAGCCTCGAGGAGAATCCAGAGTTGTCCCTCGCAACTAGGCAGGAGTCCTGACGTGGCTGAAGAAACACGTGGTTGGAAGGGCCATCCCCGTCGTAACTCGAGAATATACCCCAGGTTCCCGCCGCAACTCGAGAAAAACCATGAGACTTCCCCCTCGCCGCGAGATGAGGCCCGATTCCCCTGCACTGCGTGCAGAGCAATTCCGTGTTGCACATCACACATGAAAGGAGCCTTGATTTCCTTGATGGCACTCCAGAGAAACCCCAAGAACACTGTTTCAAGGCTAGAGGGATCCTGAGGTCACTGTAGCAACACGAAAGAGCTCCGTGGGCCAAAAATCAACTCGAGATGAGAGGTTAGTCCCTGGCTTCGACTCCAGAGGAATACCACCTTACCACAACCACCTCAAGAGGAGGCTTCTCTCAGCTCTAGGTATGTGAGAGGGACCCTGAGTTTGCGGCCTCAAGTGGAATGGACACCGCGATGCCCTGACGCAAAATAAGGCTGGATATCCCTGCAGTGACTTGAATGCAGGCTCGTCTTGCATCTCCCAAGATGAAAGGATGTCTGAATCCCCTGTGGAGACCACAGAGAAAGACCTAGTTCCCCACCTCATCGCGATCGGAGGCCTCACATCCTTTGAAAACTCCAGAGGTACGCGGAGATCAGTGCCTCCAAAGGAGACGATGCCTGACTCCTCGTGAAACTTGATAGGAGTCCCAGGATTCCTGTGGCACGTGGAAAGGGACCCTTGGTCTCCCGCCTCAGCTGGAGAGACGTCCCAATTGCCTTGCCAAGCCTCGAGGAGAATCCCGAGTTGTGTCTCGCAACTAGGCAAGAGTCCTGACGTGGCTGAACAAACACGTGTGTGGAAGGGCCATCCCCGTCGTAACTCGAGAATATACCCCAGGTTCCCGCCGCAACTCGAGAAAAACCATGAGACTTCCCCCTCGCCGCGAGATGAGGCCTGATTCCCCTGCACTGCGTGCAGAGCAATTCTGTGTTGCACATCACACATGAAAGGAGCCTTGATTTCCTTCATGGCACTCCAGGGAAACCCCAAGAACATTGTTTCAAGGCTAGAGGGATCCTGAGGTCACTGTAGCAACACGAAAGAGCTCCGTGGACCCAAAATCAACTCGAGATGAGAGGTTAGTCCCTGGCTTCGACTCCAGAGGAATACCACCTTACCACAAGCACCTCAAGAGGAGGCTTCTCTCAGCTCTAGGTATGTGAGAGGGACCCTGAGTTTGCGGCCTCAAGTGGAATGGACACCGCGATGCCCTGACTCGAAATAAGGCCGGATATCCCTGCAGTGACTGGAATGCAGGCTCGTCTTGCATCTCCCAAGACGAAAGGGTGTCTGAATCCCCTGTGGAGACCACAGAGAAAGACCTAGTTCCCCACCTCATCGCGACAGGAGGCCTCACATCCTTTGAAAACTCCAGAGGTACGCGGAGATCAGTGCCTCCAAAGGAGACGATGCCTGACTCCTCGTGAAACTTGATAGGAGACCCAGGATTCCTGTGGCACATGGAAAGGGACCCTTGGTCTCCCGTCTCAGGTGGAGAGGCGTCCCAATTGCCCTGCAAAGCCTCGAGGAGAATTCCGAGTTGTCCCTCGCAAGTAGGCAGGAGTCCTGACGTCGCTGAAGAAACACGTGGGTGGAAGGGCCATCCCCGTTGTAACTCGAGAATATACCCCAGGTTCCCGCCGCAACTCGAGAAAAACCATGAGACTTCCCCCTCGCCGCGAGATGAGGCCCGATTCCCCTGCACTGCGTGCAGAGCAATTCCGTGTTGCACATCACACATGAAAGGAGCCTTGATTTCCTTGATGGCACTCCAGAGAAACCCCAAGAACACTGTTTCAAGGCTAGAGGGATCCTGAGGTCACTGTAGCAACACGAAAGAGCTCCGTGGACCAAGAATCAACACGAGATGAGAGGTTAGTCCCTGGCTTCGACTCCTGAGGAATACCACCTTACCACAAGCACCTCAAGAGGAGGCTTCTCTCAGCTCTAGGTATGTGAGAGGGATCCTGAGTTTGCGGCCTCAAGTGGAATGGACACCGCGATGCCCTGACTCGAAATAAGGCCGGATATCCCTGCAGTGACTTGAATGCAGGCTCGTCTTGCATCTCCCAAGAAGAAAGGATGTCTGAATCCCCTGTGGAGACCACAGAGAAACACCTAGTTCCCCACCTCATGGCGATCGGAGGCCTCACATCCTTTGAAAATTCCAGAGGTACGCGGAGATCAGTGCCTCCAAAGGAGACGATGCCTGACTCCTCGTGAAACTTGATAGGAGTCCCAGGATTCTTGTGGCACGTGGAAAGGGACCCTTGGTCTCCCGCCTCAGCTGGAGAGGCGTCCCAATTGCCCTGCCAAGCCTCGAGGAGAATCCCGAGTTGTCCCTCGCAACTAGGCAGGAGTCCTGACGTGGCTGAACAAACACGTGTGTGGAAGGGCCATCCCCGTCGTAACTCGAGAATATACCCCAGGTTCCCGCCGCAACTCGAGAAAAACCATGAGACTTCCCCCTCGATGCGAGATGAGGCCCGATTCCCCTGTACTGCGTGCAGAGCAATTCCGTCTTGCACATCACACATGAAAGGAGCCTTGATTTCCTTGATGGCACTCCAGAGAAACCCCAAGAACACTGTTTCAAGGCTAGAGGGATCCTGAGGTCACTGTAGCAACACGAAAGAACTCTGTGGACCAAAAATCAACTCGAAAAGAGAGGTTAGTCCCTGGCTTCGTCTCCAGAGGAATACCACCTTACCACAAGCACCTCAAGAGGAGGCTTCTCTCAGCTCTAGGTATGTGAGAGGGACCCTGAGTTTGCGGCCTCAAGTGGAATGGACACCGCGATGCCCTGACTCGAAATAAGGCCGGATATCCCTGCAGTGACTTCAATGCCGGCTCGTCTTGCATTTCCCAGGACGAAAGGATGTCTGAATCCCCTGTGGAATGCACAAAGAAAGACTTAGTTCCCCACCTCACCGCGATCGATAGCCTCACATCCTTTGAAAACTCCAGAGGTACGCGGAGATCAGTGCCTCCAAAGGAGACGATGCCTGACTCCTCGTGAAACTTGATAGGAGTCCCAGGATTCCTGTGGCACTTGGAAAGGGACCCTTGGTCTCCCGCCTCAGCTGGAGAGGCGTCCCAATTGCCCTGCCAAGCCTCAAGGAGAATCCAGAGTTGTCCCTCGCAACTAGGCAGGAGTCCTGACGTCGCTGAAGAAACACGTGGGTGGAAGGGCCATCCCCGTCTTAACTCGAGAATATACCCCAGGTTCCCGCCGCAACTCGAGAAAAACCATGAGACTTCCCCCTCGCCGCGAGATGAGGCCCGATTCCCCTGCACTGCGTGCAGAGCAATTCCGTGTTGCACATCACACATGAAAGGAGCCTTGATTTCCTTGATGGCACTCCAGAGAAACCCCAAGAACACTGTTTCAAGGCTAGAGGGATCCTGAGGTCACTGTAGCAACACGAAAGAGCTCCGTGGACCAAGAATAAATCTGAGATGAGAGGTTAGTCCCTGGCTTCGACTCCTGAGGAATACCAGCTTACCACAAGCACCTCAAGAGGAGGCTTCTCTCAGCTCTAGGTATGTGAGAGGGACCCTGAGTTTGCGGCCTCATGTGGAATGGACACCGCGATGCCCTGACGCGAAATAAGGCCGGATATCCCTGCAGTGACTTGAATGCAGGCTCGTCTTGCATCTCCCAAGAAGAAAGGATGTCTGAATCCCCTGTGGAGACCACAGAGAAAGTCCTAGTTCCCCACCTCATCGCGACTGGAGGCCTCACATCCTTTCAAAACTCCAGAGGTACGCGGAGATCAGTGCCACCAAAGGAGACGATGCCTGACTCCTCGTGAAACTTGATAGGAGTCCCAGGATTCTTGTGGCACGTGGAAAGGGACCCTTGGTCTCCCGCCTCAGCTGGAGAGGCGTTCCAATTGCCCTGCCAAGCCTCGAGGAGAATCCCGAGTTGTCCCTCGCAACTAGGCAGGAGTCCTGACGTCGCTGAAGAAACACGTGCGTGGAAGGGCCATCCCCGTCGTAACTCGAGAATATACCCCAGGTTCCCGCCGCAACTCGAGAAAAACCATGAGACTTCCCCCTCGATGAGAGATGAGGCCCGATTCCCCTGTACTGCGTGCAGAGCAATTCCGTCTTGCACATCACACATGAAAGGAGCCTTGATTTCCTTGATGGCACTCCAGAGAAACCCCAAGAACACTGTTTCAAGGATAGAGGGATCCTGAGGTCACTGTAGCAACACGAAAGAACTCTGTGGACCAAAAATCAACTCGAAAAGAGAGGTTAGTCCCTGGATTCGTCTCCAGAGGAATACCACCTTACCACAAGCACCTCAAGAGGAGGCTTCTCTCAGCTCTAGGTATGTGAGAGGGACCCTGAGTTTGCGGCCTCAAGTGGAATGGACACCGCGATGCCCTGACTCGAAATAAGGCCGGATATCCCTGCAGTGACTTCAATGCAGGCTCGTCTTGCATCTCCCAGGACGAAAGGATGTCTGAATCCCCTGTGGAAAGCACAGAGAAAGACTTAGTTCCCCACCTCACCGCGATCGATAGCCTCACATCCTTTGAAAACTCCAGAGGTACGCGGAGATCAGTGCCTCCAAAGGAGACGATGCCTGACTCCTCGTGAAACTTGATAGGAGTCCCAGGATTCCTGTGGCACTTGGAAAGGGACCCTTGGTCTCCCGCCTCAGCTGGAGAGGCGTCCCAATTGCCCTGCCAAGCCTCAAGGAGAATCCAGAGTTGTCCCTCGCAACTAGGCAGGAGTCCTGACGTCGCTGAAGAAACACGTGGGTGGAAGGGCCATCCCCGTCTTAACTCGAGAATATACCCCAGGTTCCCGCCGCAACTCGAGAAAAACCATGAGACTTCCCCCTCGCCGCGAGATGAGGCCCGATTCCCCTGCACTGCGTGCAGAGCAATTCCGTGTTGCACATCACACATGAAAGGAGCCTTGATTTCCTTGATGGCACTCCAGAGAAACCCCAAGAACACTGTTTCAAGGCTAGAGGGATCCTGAGGTCACTGTAGCAACACGAAAGAGCTCCGTGGACCAAGAATAAATCTGAGATGAGAGGTTAGTCCCTGGCTTCGACTCCTGAGGAATACCAGCTTACCACAAGCACCTCAAGAGGAGGCTTCTCTCAGCTCTAGGTATGTGAGAGGGACCCTGAGTTTGCGGCCTCATGTGGAATGGACACCGCGATGCCCTGACGCGAAATAAGGCCGGATATCCCTGCAGTGACTTGAATGCAGGCTCGTCTTGCATCTCCCAAGAAGAAAGGATGTCTGAATCCCCTGTGGAGACCACAGAGAAAGTCCTAGTTCCCCACCTCATCGCGACTGGAGGCCTCACATCCTTTCAAAACTCCAGAGGTACGCGGAGATCAGTGCCACCAAAGGAGACGATGCCTGACTCCTCGTGAAACTTGATAGGAGTCCCAGGATTCTTGTGGCACGTGGAAAGGGACCCTTGGTCTCCCGCCTCAGCTGGAGAGGCGTTCCAATTGCCCTGCCAAGCCTCGAGGAGAATCCCGAGTTGTCCCTCGCAACTAGGCAGGAGTCCTGACGTCGCTGAAGAAACACGTGCGTGGAAGGGCCATCCCCGTCGTAACTCGAGAATATACCCCAGGTTCCCGCCGCAACTCGAGAAAAACCATGAGACTTCCCCCTCGATGAGAGATGAGGCCCGATTCCCCTGTACTGCGTGCAGAGCAATTCCGTCTTGCACATCACACATGAAAGGAGCCTTGATTTCCTTGATGGCACTCCAGAGAAACCCCAAGAACACTGTTTCAAGGATAGAGGGATCCTGAGGTCACTGTAGCAACACGAAAGAACTCTGTGGACCAAAAATCAACTCGAAAAGAGAGGTTAGTCCCTGGATTCGTCTCCAGAGGAATACCACCTTACCACAAGCACCTCAAGAGGAGGCTTCTCTCAGCTCTAGGTATGTGAGAGGGACCCTGAGTTTGCGGCCTCAAGTGGAATGGACACCGCGATGCCCTGACTCGAAATAAGGCCGGATATCCCTGCAGTGACTTCAATGCAGGCTCGTCTTGCATCTCCCAGGACGAAAGGATGTCTGAATCCCCTGTGGAAAGCACAGAGAAAGACTTAGTTCCCCACCTCATCGCGACCGATAGCCTCACATCCTTTGAAAACTCCAGAGGTACGCGGAGATCAGTGCCTCCAAAGGAGACGATGCCTGACTCCTCGTGAAACTTGATAGGAGTCCCAGGATTCCTGTGGCACTTGGAAAGGGACACTTGGTCTCCCGCCTCAGCTGGAGAGGCGTCCCAATTGCCCTGCCAAGCCTCGAGGAGAATCCAGAGTTGTCCCTCGCTACTAGGCAGGAGTCCTGACGTCACTGAAGAAACACGTGGGTGGAAGGGCCATCCCCGTCGTAACTCGAGAATATACCCCAGGTTCCCGCCGCAACTCGAGAAAAACCATGAGACTTCCCCCTCGCCGCGAGATGAGGCCCGATTCCCCTGCACTGCGTGCAGAGCAATTCCGTGTTGCACATCACACATGAAAGGAGCCTTGATTTCCTTGATGGCACTCCAGAGAAACCCCAAGAACACTGTTTCAAGGCTAGAGGGATCCTGAGGTCACTGTAGCAACACGAAAGTGCTCCGTGGGCCAAAAATCAACTCGAGATGAGAGGTTAGTCCCTGGCTTCGACTCCAGAGGAATACCACCTTACCACAAGCACCTCAAGAGGAGGCTTCTCTCAGCTCTAGGTATGTGAGAGGGACCCTGAGTTTGCGGCCTCAAGTGGAATGGACACCGCGATGCCCTGACGCGAAGTAAGGCTGGATATCCCTGCAGTGACTTGAATGCAGGCTCGTCTTGCATCTCCCAAGACGAAAGGATGTCTGAATCCCCTGTGGAGACCACAGAGAAAGACCTATTTCCCCATCTCATCGCGACCGGAGGCCTCACATCCTTTGAAAACTCCAGAGGTACGCGGAGATCAGTGCCTCCAAAGGAGACGATGCCTGACTCCTCGTGAAACTTGATAGGAGTCCCAGGATTCCTGTGGCACGTGGAAAGGGACCCTTGGTCTCCCGCCTCAGCTGGAGAGGCGTCCCAATTGCCTTGCCAAGCCTCGAGGAGAATCCCGAGTTGTGTCTCGCAACTAGGCAAGAGTCCTGACGTGGCTGAACAAACACGTGTGTGGAAGGGCCATCCCCGTCGTAACTCGAGAATATACCCCAGGTTCCCGCCGCAACTCGAGAAAAACCATGAGACTTCCCCCTCGCCGCGAGATGAGGCCCGATTCCCCTGCACTGCTTGCAGAGCAATTCCGTGTTGCACATCACACATGAAAGGAGCCTTGATTTCCTTGATGGCACTCCAGAGAAACCCCAAGAACACTGTTTCAAGGCTAGAGGGATCCTGAGGTCACTGTAGCAACACGAAAGAGCTCCGTGGACCAAGAATCAACACGAGATGAGAGGTTAGTCCCTGTCTTCGACTCCTGAGGAATACCACCTTACCACAAGCACCTCAAGAGGAGGCTTCTCTCAGCTCTAGGTATGTGAGAGGGATCCTGAGTTTGCGGCCTCAAGTGGAATGGACACCGCGATGCCCTGACTCGAAATAAGGCCGGATATCCCTGCAGTGACTTGAATGCAGGCTCGTCTTGCATCTCCCAAGAAGAAAGGATGTCTGAATCCCCTGTGGAGACCACAGAGAAACACCTAGTTCCCCACCTCATGGCGATCGGAGGCCTCACATCCTTTGAAAATTCCAGAGGTACGCGGAGATCAGTGCCTCCAAAGGAGACGATGCCTGACTCCTCGTGAAACTTGATAGGAGTCCCAGGATTCTTGTGGCACGTGGAAAGGGACCCTTGGTCTCCCGCCTCAGCTGGAGAGGCGTCCCAATTGCCCTGCCAAGCCTCGAGGAGAATCCCGAGTTGTCCCTCGCAACTAGGCAGGAGTCCTGACGTGGCTGAACAAACACGTGGGTGGAAGGGCCATCCCCGTCGTAACTCGAGAATATACCCCAGGTTCCCGCCGCAACTCGAGAAAAACCATGAGACTTCCCCCTCGCCGCGAGATGAGGCCCGATTCCCCTGTACTGCGTGCAGAGCAATTCCGTCTTGCACATCACACATGAAAGGAGCCTTGATTTCCTTGATGGCACTCCAGAGAAACCCCAAGAACACTGTTTCAAGGCTAGAGGGATCCTGAGGTCACTGTTGCAACACGAAAGAACTCTGTGGACCAAAAATCAACTCGAGATGAGAGGTTAGTCCCTGGCTTCGACTCCAGAGGAATACCACCTTACCACAAGCACCTCAAGAGGAGGCTTCTCTCAGCTCTAGGTATGTGAGAGGGACCCTGAGTTTGCGGCCTCAAGTGGAATGGACACCGCGATGCCCTGACGCGAAATAAGGCTGGATATCCCTGCAGTGACTTGAATGCAGGCTCGTCTTGCATCTCCCAAGATGAAAGGATGTCTGAATCCCCTGTGGAGACCACAGAGAAAGACCTAGTTCCCCACCTCATCGCGACCGGAGGCCTCACATCCTTTGAAAACTCCAGAGGTACGCGGAGATCAGTGCCTCCAAAGGAGACGATGCCTGACTCCTCGTGAAACTTGATAGGAGTCCCAGGATTCCTGTGGCACGTGGAAAGGGACCCTTGGTCTCCCGCCTCAGCTGGAGAGACGTCCCAATTGCCTTGCCAAGCCTCGAGGAGAATCCCGAGTTGTGTCTCGCAACTAGGCAAGAGTCCTGACGTGGCTGAACAAACACGTGTGTGGAAGGGCCATCCCCGTCGTAACTCGAGAATATACCCCAGGTTCCCGCCGCAACTCGAGAAAAACCATGAGACTTCCCCCTCGCCGCGAGATGAGGCCCGATTCCCCTGCACTGCGTGCAGAGCAATTCTGTGTTGCACATCACACATGAAAGGAGCCTTGATTTCCTTCATGGCACTCCAGAGAAACCCCAAGAACACTGTTTCAAGGCTAGAGGGATCCTGAGGTCACTGTAGCAACACGAAAGAGCTCCGTGGACCAAAAATCAACTCGAGATGAGAGGTTAGTCCCTGGCTTCGACTCCAGAGGAATACCACCTTACCACAAGCACCTCAAGAGGAGGCTTCTCTCAGCTCTAGGTATGTGAGAGGGACCCTGAGTTTGCGGCCTCAAGTGGAATGGACACCGCGATGCCCTGACTCGAAATAAGGCCGGATATCCCTGCAGTGACTTGAATGCAGGCTCGTCTTGCATCTCCCAAGACGAAAGGGTGTCTGAATCCCCTGTGGAGACCACAGAGAAAGACCTAGTTCCCAACCTCATCGCGACAGGAGGCCTCAAATCCTTTGAAAACTCCAGAGGTATGCGGAGATCAGTGCCTCCAAAGGAGACGATGCCTGACTCCTCGAGAAACTTGATAGGAGACCCAGGATTCCTGTGGCACATGGAAAGGGACCCTTGGTCTCCCGTCTCAGGTGGAGAGGCGTCCCAATTGCCCTGCAAAGCCTCGAGGAGAATCCCGAGTTGTCCCTCGCAAGTAGGCAGGAGTCCTGACGTCGCTGAAGAAACACGTGGGTGGAAGGGCCATCCCCGTTGTAACTCGAGAATATACCCCAGGTTCCCGCCGCAACTCGAGAAAAACCATGAGACTTCCCCCTCGCCGCGAGATGAGGCCCGATTCCCCTGCACTGCGTGCAGAGCAATTCCGTGTTGCACATCACACATGAAAGGAGCCTTGATTTCCTTGATGGCACTCCAGAGAAACCCCAAGAACACTGTTTCAAGGCTAGAGGGATCCTGAGGTCACTGTAGCAACACGAAAGAGCTCCGTGGACCAAGAATCAACACGAGATGAGAGGTTAGTCCCTGGCTTCGACTCCTGAGGAATACCACCTTACCACAAGCACCTCAAGAGGAGGCTTCTCTCAGCTCTAGGTATGTGAGAGGGATCCTGAGTTTGCGGCCTCAAGTGGAATGGACACCGCGATGCCCTGACTCGAAATAAGGCCGGATATCCCTGCAGTGACTTGAATGCAGGCTCGTCTTGCATCTCCCAAGAAGAAAGGATGTCTGAATCCCCTGTGGAGACCACAGAGAAACACCTAGTTCCCCACCTCATGGCGATCGGAGGCCTCACATCCTTTGAAAATTCCAGAGGTACGCGGAGATCAGTGCCTCCAAAGGAGACGATGCCTGACTCCTCGTGAAACTTGATAGGAGTCCCAGGATTCTTGTGGCACGTGGAAAGGGACCCTTGGTCTCCCGCCTCAGCTGGAGAGGCGTCCCAATTGCCCTGCCAAGCCTCGAGGAGAATCCCGAGTTGTCCCTCGCAACTAGGCAGGAGTCCTGACGTGGCTGAACAAACACGTGGGTGGAAGGGCCATCCCCGTCGTAACTCGAGAATATACCCCAGGTTCCCGCCGCAACTCGAGAAAAACCATGAGACTTCGCCCTCGATGCGAGATGAGGCCCGATTCCCCTGTACTGCGTGCAGAGCAATTCCGTCTTGCACATCACACATGAAAGGAGCCTTGATTTCCTTGATGGCACTCCAGAGAAACCCCAAGAACACTGTTTCAAGGCTAGAGGGATCCTGAGGTCAATGTAGCGACACGAAAGAACTCTGTGGACCAAAAATCAACTCGAAAAGAGAGGTTAGTCCCTGGATTCGTCTCCAGAGGAATACCACCTTACCACAAGCACCTCAAGAGGAGGCTTCTCTCAGCTCTAGGTATGTGAGAGGGACCCTGAGTTTGCGGCCTCAAGTGGAATGGACACCGCGATGCCCTGACTCGAAATAAGGCCGGATATCCCTGCAGTGACTTCAATGCCGGCTCGTCTTGCATTTCCCAGGACGAAAGGATGTCTGAATCCCCTGTGGAATGCACAAAGAAAGACTTAGTTCCCCACCTCATCGCGATCGATAGCCTCACATCCTTTGAAAACTCCAGAGGTCACGGAGATCAGTGCCTCCAAAGGAGACGATGCCTGACTCCTCGTGAAACTTGATAGGAGACCCAGGATTCCTGTGGCACATGGAAAGGGACCCTTGGTCTCCCGTCTCAGGTGGAGAGGCGTCCCAATTGCCCTGCAAAGCCTCGAGGAGAATCCCGAGTTGTCCCTCGCAAGTAGGCAGGAGTCCTGACGTCGCTGAAGAAACACGTGGGTGGAAGGGCCATCCCCGTTGTAACTCGAGAATATACCCCAGGTTCCCGCCGCAACTCGAGAAAAACCATGAGACTTCCCCCTCGCCGCGAGATGAGGCCCGATTCCCCTGCACTGCGTGCAGAGCAATTCCGTGTTGCACATCACACATGAAAGGAGCCTTGATTTCCTTGATGGCACTCCAGAGAAACCCCAAGAACACTGTTTCAAGGCTAGAGGGATCCTGAGGTCACTGTAGCAACACGAAAGAGCTCCGTGGACCAAGAATCAACACGAGATGAGAGGTTAGTCCCTGGCTTCGACTCCTGAGGAATACCACCTTACCACAAGCACCTCAAGAGGAGGCTTCTCTCAGCTCTAGGTATGTGAGAGGGATCCTGAGTTTGCGGCCTCAAGTGGAATGGACACCGCGATGCCCTGACTCGAAATAAGGCCGGATATCCCTGCAGTGACTTGAATGCAGGCTCGTCTTGCATCTCCCAAGAAGAAAGGATGTCTGAATCCCCTGTGGAGACCACAGAGAAACACCTAGTTCCCCACCTCATGGCGATCGGAGGCCTCACATCCTTTGAAAATACCAGAGGTACGCGGAGATCAGTGCCTCCAAAGGAGACGATGCCTGACTCCTCGTGAAACTTGATAGGAGTCCCAGGATTCTTGTGGCACGTGGAAAGGGACCCTTGGTCTCCCGCCTCAGCTGGAGAGGCGTCCCAATTGCCCTGCCAAGCCTCGAGGAGAATCCCGAGTTGTCCCTCGCAACTAGGCAGGAGTCCTGACGTGGCTGAACAAACACGTGGGTGGAAGGGCCATCCCCGTCGTAACTCGAGAATATACCCCAGGTTCCCGCCGCAACTCGAGAAAAACCATGAGACTTCGCCCTCGATGCGAGATGAGGCCCGATTCCCCTGTACTGCGTGCAGAGCAATTCCGTCTTGCACATCACACATGAAAGGAGCCTTGATTTCCTTGATGGCACTCCAGAGAAACCCCAAGAACACTGTTTCAAGGCTAGAGGGATCCTGAGGTCAATGTAGCGACACGAAAGAACTCTGTGGACCAAAAATCAACTCGAAAAGAGAGGTTAGTCCCTGGATTCGTCTCCAGAGGAATACCACCTTACCACAAGCACCTCAAGAGGAGGCTTCTCTCAGCTCTAGGTATGTGAGAGGGACCCTGAGTTTGCGGCCTCAAGTGGAATGGACACCGCGATGCCCTGACTCGAAATAAGGCCGGATATCCCTGCAGTGACTTCAATGCCGGCTCGTCTTGCATTTCCCAGGACGAAAGGATGTCTGAATCCCCTGTGGAATGCACAAAGAAAGACTTAGTTCCCCACCTCATCGCGATCGATAGCCTCACATCCTTTGAAAACTCCAGAGGTCACGGAGATCAGTGCCTCCAAAGGAGACGATGCCTGACTCCTCGTGAAACTTGATAGGAGACCCAGGATTCCTGTGGCACATGGAAAGGGACCCTTGGTCTCCCGTCTCAGGTGGAGAGGCGTCCCAATTGCCCTGCAAAGCCTCGAGGAGAATCCCGAGTTGTCCCTCGCAAGTAGGCAGGAGTCCTGACGTCGCTGAAGAAACACGTGGGTGGAAGGGCCATCCCCGTCGTAACTCGAGAATATACCCCAGGTTCCCGCCGCAACTCGAGAAAAACCATGAGACTTCCCCCTGGCCGCGAGATGAGGCCCGATTCCCCTGCACTGCGTGCAGAGCAATTCCGTGTTGCACATCACACATGAAAGGAGCCTTGATTTCCTTGATGGCACTCCAGAGAAACCCCAAGAACACTGTTTCAAGGCTAGAGGGATCCTGAGGTCACTGTAGCAACATGAAAGAGCTCCGTGGACCAAGAATCAACACGAGATGAGAGGTTAGTCCCTGGCTTCGACTCCTGAGGAATACCACCTTACCACAAGCACCTCAAGAGGAGGCTTCTCTCAGCTCTAGGTATGTGAGAGGGATCCTGAGTTTGCGGCCTCAAGTGGAATGGACACCGCGATGCCCTGACTCGAAATAAGGCCGGATATCCCTGCAGTGACTTGAATGCAGGCTCGTCTTGCATCTCCCAAGAAGAAAGGATGTCTGAATCCCCTGTGGAGACCACAGAGAAACACCTAGTTCCCCACCTCATGGCGATCGGAGGCCTCACATTCTTTGAAAATTCCAGAGGTACGCGGAGATCAGTGCCTCCAAAGGAGACGATGCCTGACTCCTCGTGAAACTTGATAGGAGTCCCAGGATTCTTGTGGCACGTGGAAAGGGACCCTTGGTCTCCCGCCTCAGCTGGAGAGGCGTCCCAATTGCCCTGCCAAGCCTCGAGGAGAATCCCGAGTTGTCCCTCGCAACTAGGCAGGAGTCCTGACGTGGCTGAACAAACACGTGGGTGGAAGGGCCATCCCCGTCGTAACTCGAGAATATACCCCAGGTTCCCGCCGCAACTCGAGAAAAACCATGAGACTTCCCCCTCGCCGCGAGATGAGGCCCGATTCCCCTGTACTGCGTGCAGAGCAATTCCGTCTTGCACATCACACATGAAAGGAGCCTTGCTTTCCTTGATGGCACTCCAGAGAAACCCCAAGAACACTGTTTCAAGGCTACAGGGATCCTGAGGTCACTGTTGCAACACGAAAGAACTCTGTGGACCAAAAATCAACTCAAAAAGAGAGGTTAGTCCCTGGATTCGTCTCCAGAGGAATACCACCTTACCACAAGCACCTCAAGAGGAGGCTTCTCTCAGCTCTAGGTATGTGAGAGGGACCCTGAGTTTGCGGCCTCAAGTGGAATGGACACCGCGATGCCCTGACTCGAAATAAGGCCGGATATCCCTGCAGTGACTGGAATGCAGGCTCGTCTTGCATCTCCCAAGACGAAAGGATGTCTGAATCCCCTGTGGAGACCACAGAGAAAGACCTAGTTCCCCACCTCATCGCGACAGGAGGCCTCAAATCCTTTGAAAACTCCAGAGGTATGCGGAGATCAGTGCCTCCAAAGGAGACGATGCCTCACTCCTCGTGAAACTTGATAGGAGACCCAGGATTCCTGTGGCACATGGAAAGGGACCCTTGGTCTCCCGTCTCAGGTGGAGAGGCGTCCCAATTGCCCTGCAAAGCCTCGAGGAGAATCCCGAGTTGTCCCTCGCAAGTAGGCAGGAGTCCTGACGTCGCTGAAGAAACACGTGGGTGGAAGGGCCATCCCCGTCGTAACTCGAGAATATACCCCAGGTTCCCGCCGCAACTCGAGAAAAACCATGAGACTTCCCCCTCGCCGCGAGATGAGGCCCGATTCCCCTGCACTGCGTGCAGAGCAATTCCGTGTTGCACATCACACATGAAAGGAGCCTTGATTTCCTTGATGGCACTCCAGAGAAACCCCAAGAACACTGTTTCAAGGCTAGAGGGATCCTGAGGTCACTGTAGCAACACGAAAGAGCTCCGTGGACCAAGAATCAACACGAGATGAGAGGTTAGTCCCTGGCTTCGACTCCTGAGGAATACCACCTTACCACAAGCACCTCAAGAGGAGGCTTCTCTCAGCTCTAGGTATGTGAGAGGGACCCTGAGTTTGCGGCCTCAAGTGGAATGGACACCGCGATGCCCTGACTCGAAATAAGGCCGGATATCCCTGCAGTGACTTGAATGCAGGCTCGTCTTGAATCTCCCAAGAAGAAAGGATGTCTGAATCCCCTGTGGAGACCACAGAGAAACACCTAGTTCCCCACCTCATGACGATCGGAGGCCTCACATCCTTTGAAAATTCCAGAGGTATGCGGAGATCAGTGCCTCCAAAGGAGACGATGCCTGACTCCTCGTGAAACTTGATAGGAGTCCCAGGATTCTTGTGGCACGTGGAAAGGGACCCTTGGTCTCCCGCCTCAGCTGGAGAGGCGTCCCAATTGCCCTGCCAAGCCTCGAGGAGAATCCCGAGTTGTCCCTCGCAACTAGGCAGGAGTCCTGACGTGGCTGAACAAACACGTGTGTGGAAGGGCCATCCCCGTCGTAACTGGAGAATATACCCCAGGTTCCCGCCGCAACTCGAGAAAAACCATGAGACTTCCCCCTCGCCGCGAGATGAGGCCCGATTCCCCTGCACTGCGTGCAGAGCAATTCCGTGTTGCACATCACACATGAAAGGAGCCTTGATTTCCTTGATGGCACTCCAGAGAAACCCCAAGAACACTGTTTCAAGGCTAGAGGGATCCTGAGGTCACTGTAGCAACACGAAAGAGCTCCGTGGACCAAGAATCAACACGAGATGAGAGGTTAGTCCCTGGCTTCGACTCCTGAGGAATACCACCTTACCACAAGCACCTCAAGAGGAGGCTTCTCTCAGCTCTAGGTATGTGAGAGGGATCCTGAGTTTGCGGCCTCAAGTGGAATGGACACCGCGATGCCCTGACTCGAAATAAGGCCGGATATCCCTGCAGTGACTTGAATGCAGGCTCGTCTTGCATCTCCCAAGAAGAAAGGATGTCTGAATCCCCTGTGGAGACCACAGAGAAACACCTAGTTCCCCACCTCATGGCGATCGGAGGCCTCACATCCTTTGAAAATTCCAGAGGTTCGCGGAGATCAGTGCCTCCAAAGGAGACGATGCCTGACTCCTCGTGAAACTTGATAGGAGTCCCAGGATTCTTGTGGCACGTGGAAAGGGACCCTTGGTCTCCCGCCTCAGCTGGAGAGGCGTCCCAATTGCCCTGCCAAGCCTCGAGGAGAATCCCGAGTTGTCCCTCGCAACTAGGCAGGAGTCCTGACGTGGCTGAACAAACACGTGGGTGGAAGGGCCATCCCCGTCGTAACTCGAGAATATACCCCAGGTTCCCGCCGCAACTCGAGAAAAACCATGAGACTTCCCCCTCGCCGCGAGATGAGGCCCGATTCCCCTGTACTGCGTGCAGAGCAATTCCGTCTTGCACATCACACATGAAAGGAGCCTTGATTTCCTTGATGGCACTCCAGAGAAACCCCAAGAACACTGTTTCAAGGCTACAGGGATCCTGAGGTCACTGTTGCAACACGAAAGAACTCTGTGGACCAAAAATCAACTCAAAAAGAGAGGTTAGTCCCTGGATTCGTCTCCAGAGGAATACCACCTTACCACAAGCACCTCAAGAGGAGGCTTCTCTCAGCTCTAGGTATGTGAGAGGGACCCTGAGTTTGCGGCCTCAAGTGGAATGGACACCGCGATGCCCTGACTCGAAATAAGGCCGGATATCCCTGCAGTGACTGGAATGCAGGCTCGTCTTGCATCTCCCAAGACGAAAGGGTGTCTGAATCCCCTGTGGAGACCACAGAGAAAGACCTAGTTCCCCACCTCATCGCGACAGGAGGCCTCAAATCCTTTGAAAACTCCAGAGGTATGCGGAGATCAGTGCCTCCAAAGGAGACGATGCCTGACTCCTCGTGAAACTTGATAGGAGACCCAGGATTCCTTTGGCACATGGAATGGGACCCTTGGTCTCCCGTCTCAGGTGGAGAGGCGTCCCAATTGCCCTGCAAAGCCTCGAGGAGAATCCCGAGTTGTCCCTCGCAAGTAGGCAGGAGTCCTGACGTCGCTGAAGAAACACGTGGGTGGAAGGGCCATCCCCGTCGTAACTCGAGAATATACCCCAGGTTCCCGCCGCAACTCGAGAAAAACCATGAGACTTCCCCCTCGCCGCGAGATGAGGCCCGATTCCCCTGCACTGCGTGCAGAGCAATTCCGTGTTGCACATCACACATGAAAGGAGCCTTGATTTCCTTGATGGCACTCCAGAGAAACCCCAAGAACACTGTTTCAAGGCTAGAGGGATCCTGAGGTCACTGTAGCAACACGAAAGAGCTCCGTGGACCAAGAATCAACACGAGATGAGAGGTTAGTCCCTGGCTTCGACTCCTGAGGAATACCACCTTACCACAAGCACCTCAAGAGGAGGCTTCTCTCAGCTCTAGGTATGTGAGAGGGATCCTGAGTTTGCGGCCTCAAGTGGAATGGACACCACGATGCCCTGACTCGTAATAAGGCCGGATATCCCTGCAGTGACTTAAATGCAGGCTCGTCTTGCATCTCCCAAGAAGAAAGGATGTCTGAATCCCCTGTGGAGACCACAGAGAAACACCTAGTTCCCCACCTCATGGCGATCGGAGGCCTCACATCCTTTGAAAATTCCAGACGTACGCGGAGATCAGTGCCTCCAAAGGAGACGATGCCTGACTCCTCGTGAAACTTGATAGGAGTCCCAGGATTCTTGTGGCACGTGGAAAGGGACCCTTGGTCTCCCGCCTCAGCTGGAGAGGCGTCCCAATTGCCCTGCCAAGCCTCGAGGAGAATCCCGAGTTGTCCCTCGCAACTAGGCAGGAGTCCTGACGTGGCTGAACAAACACGTGGGTGGAAGGGCCATCCCCGTCGTAACTCGAGAATATACCCCAGGTTCCCGCCGCAACTCGAGAAAAACCATGAGACTTCCCCCTCGCCGCGAGATGAGGCCCGATTCCCCTGTACTGCGTGCAGAGCAATTCCGTCTTGCACATCACACATGAAAGGAGCCTTGATTTCCTTGATGGCACTCCAGAGAAACCCCAAGAACACTGTTTCAAGGCTAGAGGGATCCTGAGGTCACTGTTGCAACACGAAAGAACTCTGTGGACCAAAAATCAACTCAAAAAGAGAGGTTAGTCCCTGGATTCGTCTCCAGAGGAATACCACCTTACCACAAGCACCTCAAGAGGAGGCTTCTCTCAGCTCTAGGTATGTGAGAGGGACCCTGAGTTTGCGGCCTCAAGTGGAATGGACACCGCGATGCCCTGACTCGAAATAAGGCCGGATATCCCTGCAGTGACTTGAATGCAGGCTCGTCTTGCATCTCCCAAGACGAAAGGGTGTCTGAATCCCCTGTGGAGACCACAGAGAAAGACCTAGTTCCCCACCTCATCGCGACAGGAGGCCTCAAATCCTTTGAAAACTCCAGAGGTATGCGGAGATCAGTGCCTCCAAAGGAGACGATGCCTGACTCCTCGTGAAACTTGATAGGAGACCCAGGATTCCTGTGGCACATGGAAAGGGACCCTTGGTCTCCCGTCTCAGGTGGAGAGGCGTCCCAATTGCCCTGCAAAGCCTCGAGGAGAATTCCGAGTTGTCCCTCGCAAGTAGGCAGGAGTCCTGACGTCGCTGAAGAAACACGTGGGTGGAAGGGCCATCCCCGTTGTAACTCGAGAATATACCCCAGGTTCCCGCCGCAACTCGAGAAAAACCATGAGACTTCCCCCTCGCCGCGAGATGAGGCCCGATTCCCCTGCACTGCGTGCAGAGCAATTCCGTCTTGCACATCACACATGAAAGGAGGCTTGATTTCCTTGATGGCACTCCAGAGAAACCCCAAGAACACTGTTTCAAGGCTAGAGGGATCCTGAGGTCACTGTAGCAACACGAAAGAGCTCCGTGGACCAAGAATCAACACGAGATGAGAGGTTAGTCCCTGGCTTCGACTCCTGAGGAATACCACCTTACCACAAGCACCTCAAGAGGAGGCTTCTCTCAGCTCTAGGTATGTGAGAGGGACCCTGAGTTTGCGGCCTCAAGTGGAATGGACACCGCGATGCCCTGACGCAAAATAAGGCTGGATATCCCTGCAGTGACTTGAATGCAGGCTCGTCTTGCATCTCCCAAGATGAAAGGATGTCTGAATCCCCTGTGGAGACCACAGAGAAAGACCTAGTTCCCCACCTCATCGCGACCGGAGGCCTCACATCCTTTGAAAACTCCAGAGGTACGCGGAGATCAGTGCCTCCAAAGGAGACGATGCCTGACTCCTCGTGAAACTTGATAGGAGTCCCAGGATTCTTGTGGCACGTGGAAAGGGACCCTTGGTCTCCCGCCTCAGCTGGAGAGACGTCCCAATTGCCTTGCCAAGCCTCGAGGAGAATCCCGAGTTGTGTCTCGCAACTAGGCAAGAGTCCTGACGTGGCTGAACAAACACGTGTGTGGAAGGGCCATCCCCGTCGTAACTCGAGAATATACCCCAGGTTCCCGCCGCAACTCGAGAAAAACCATGAGACTTCCCCCTCGCCGCGAGATGAGGCCCGATTCCCCTGCACTGCGTGCAGAGCAATTCTGTGTTGCACATCACACATGAAAGGAGCCTTGATTTCCTTCATGGCACTCCAGGGAAACCCCAAGAACACTGTTTCAAGGCTAGAGGGATCCTGAGGTCACTGTAGCAACACGAAAGAGCTCCGTGGACCCAAAATCAACTCGAGATGAGAGGTTAGTCCCTGGCTTCGACTCCAGAGGAATACCACCTTACCACAAGCACCTCAAGAGCAGGCTTCTCTCAGCTCTAGGTATGTGAGAGGGACCCTGAGTTTGCGGCCTCAAGTGGAATGGACACCGCGATGCCCTGACTCGAAATAAGGCCGGATATCCCTGCAGTGACTGGAATGCAGGCTCGTCTTGCATCTCACAAGACGAAAGGGTGTCTGAATCCCCTGTGGAGACCACAGAGAAAGACCTAGTTCCCCACCTCATCGCGACAGGAGGCCTCAAATCCTTTGAAAACTCCAGAGGTACGCGGAGATCAGTGCCTCCAAAGGAGACGATGCCTGACTCCTCGTGAAACTTGATAGGAGTCCCAGGATTCCTGTGGCACGTGGAAAGGGACCCTTGGTCTCCCGCCTCAGCTGGAGAGACGTCCCAATTGCCTTGCCAAGCCTCGAGGAGAATCCCGAGTTGTGTCTCGCAACTAGGCAAGAGTCCTGACGTGGCTGAACAAACACGTGTGTGGAAGGGCCATCCCCGTCGTAACTCGAGAATATACCCCAGGTTCCCGCCGCAACTCGAGAAAAACCATGAGACTTCCCCCTCGCCGCGAGATGAGGCCCGATTCCCCTGCACTGCGTGCAGAGCAATTCTGTGTTGCACATCACACATGAAAGGAGCCTTGATTTCCTTCATGGCACTCCAGGGAAACCCCAAGAACACTGTTTCAAGGCTAGAGGGATCCTGAGGTCACTGTAGCAACACGAAAGAGCTCCGTGGACCCAAAATCAACTCGAGATGAGAGGTTAGTCCCTGGCTTCGACTCCAGAGGAATACCACCTTACCACAAGCACCTCAAGAGGAGGCTTCTCTCAGCTCTAGGTATGTGAGAGGGACCCTGAGTTTGCGGCCTCAAGTGGAATGGACACCGCGATGCCCTGACTCGAAATAAGGCCGGATATCCCTGCAGTGACTGGAATGCAGGCTCGTCTTGCATCTCCCAAGACGAAAGGGTGTCTGAATCCCCTGTGGAGACCACAGAGAAAGACCTAGTTCCCCACCTCATCGCGACAGGAGGCCTCAAATCCTTTGAAAACTCCAGAGGTATGCGGAGATCAGTGCCTCCAAAGGAGACGATGCCTGACTCCTCGTGAAACTTGATAGGAGACCCAGGATTCCTGTGGCACATGGAAAGGGACCCTTGGTCTCCCGTCTCAGGTGGAGAGGCGTCCCAATTGCCCTGCAAAGCCTCGAGGAGAATTCCGAGTTGTCCCTCGCAAGTAGGCAGGAGTCCTGACGTCGCTGAAGAAACACGTGGGTGGAAGGGCCATCCCCGTTGTAACTCGAGAATATACCCCAGGTTCCCGCCGCAACTCGAGAAAAACCATGAGACTTCCCCCTCGCCGCGAGATGAGGCCCGATTCCCCTGCACTGCGTGCAGAGCAATTCCGTGTTGCACATCACACATGAAAGGAGCCTTGATTTCCTTGATGGCACTCCAGAGAAACCCCAAGAACACTGTTTCAAGGCTAGAGGGATCCTGAGGTCACTGTAGCAACACGAAAGAGCTCCGTGGACCAAGAATCAACACGAGATGAGAGGTTAGTCCCTGTCTTCGACTCCTGAGGAATACCACCTTACCACAAGCACCTCAAGAGGAGGCTTCTCTCAGCTCTAGGTATGTGAGAGGGATCCTGAGTTTGCGGCCTCAAGTGGAATGGACACCGCGATGCCCTGACTCGAAATAAGGCCGGATATCCCTGCAGTGACTTGAATGCAGGCTCGTCTTGCATCTCCCAAGAAGAAAGGATGTCTGAATCCCCTGTGGAGACCACAGAGAAACACCTAGTTCCCCACCTCATGGCGATCGGAGGCCTCACATCCTTTGAAAATTCCAGAGGTACGCGGAGATCAGTGCCTCCAAAGGAGACGATGCCTGACTCCTCGTGAAACTTGATAGGAGTCCCAGGATTCTTGTGGCACGTGGAAAGGGACCCTTGGTCTCCCGCCTCAGCTGGAGAGGCGTCCCAATTGCCCTGCCAAGCCTCGAGGAGAATCCCGAGTTGTCCCTCGCAACTAGGCAGGAGTCCTGACGTGGCTGAACAAACACGTGTGTGGAAGGGCCATCCCCGTCGTAACTCGAGAATATACCCCAGGTTCCCGCCGCAACTCGAGAAAAACCATGAGACTTCCCCCTCGATGCGAGATGAGGCCCGATTCCCCTGTACTGCGTGCAGAGCAATTCCGTCTTGCACATCACACATGAAAGGAGCCTTGATTTCCTTGATGGCACTCCAGAGAAACCCCAAGAACACTGTTTCAAGGCTAGAGGGATCCTGAGGTCACTGTAGCAACACGAAAGAATTCTGTGGACCAAAAATCAACTCGAAAAGAGAGGTTAGTCCCTGGCTTCGTCTCCAGAGGAATACCACCTTACCACAAGCACCTCAAGAGGAGGCTTCTCTCAGCTCTAGGTATGTGAGAGGGACCCTGAGTTTGCGGCCTCAAGTGGAATGGACACCGCGATGCCCTGACTCGAAATAAGGCCGGATATCCCTGCAGTGACTTCAATGCCGGCTCGTCTTGCATTTCCCAGGACGAAAGGATGTCTGAATCCCCTGTGGAATGCACAAAGAAAGACTTAGTTCCCCACCTCATCGCGATCGATAGCCTCACATCCTTTGAAAACTCCAGAGGTACGCGGAGATCAGTGCCTCCAAAGGAGACGATGCCTGACTCCTCGTGAAACTTGATAGGAGTCCCAGGATTCCTGTGGCACTTGGAAAGGGACCCTTGGTCTCCCGCCTCAGCTGGAGAGGCGTCCCAATTGCCCTGCCAAGCCTCAAGGAGAATCCAGAGTTGTCCCTCGCAACTAGGCAGGAGTCCTGACGTCGCTGAAGAAACACGTGGGTGGAAGGGCCATCCCCGTCTTAACTCGAGAATATACCCCAGGTTCCCGCCGCAACTCGAGAAAAACCATGAGACTTCCCCCTCGCCGCGAGATGAGGCCCGATTCCCCTGCACTGCGTGCAGAGCAATTCCGTGTTGCACATCACACATGAAAGGAGCCTTGATTTCCTTGATGGCACTCCAGAGAAACCCCAAGAACACTGTTTCAAGGCTAGAGGGATCCTGAGGTCACTGTAGCAACACGAAAGAGCTCCGTGGACCAAGAATAAATTTGAGATGAGAGGTTAGTCCCTGGCTTCGACTCCTGAGGAATACCAGCTTACCACAATCACCTCAAGAGGAGGCTTCTCTCAGCTCTAGGTATGTGAGAGGGACCCTGAGTTTGCGGCCTCATGTGGAATGGACACCGCGATGCCCTGACGCGAAATAAGGCCGGATATCCCTGCAGTGACTTGAATGCAGGCTCGTCTTGCATCTCCCAAGAAGAAAGGATGTCTGAATCCCCTGTGGAGACCACAGAGAAAGTCCTAGTTCCCCACCTCATCGCGACCGGAGGCCTCACATCCTTTCAAAACTCCAGAGGTACGCGGAGATCAGTGCCACCAAAGGAGACGATGCCTGACTCCTCGTGAAACTTGATAGGAGTCCCAGGATTCTTGTGGCACGTGGAAAGGGACCCTTGGTCTCCCGCCTCAGCTGGAGAGGCGTTCCAATTGCCCTGCCAAGCCTCGAGGAGAATCCCGAGTTGTCCCTCGCAACTAGGCAGGAGTCCTGACGTCGCTGAAGAAACACGTGCGTGGAAGGGCCATCCCCGTCGTAACTCGAGAATATACCCCAGGTTCCCGCCGCAACTCGAGAAAAACCATGAGACTTCCCCCTCGATGAGAGATGAGGCCCGATTCCCCTGTACTGCGTGCAGAGCAATTCCGTCTTGCACATCACACATGAAAGGAGCCTTGATTTCCTTGATGGCACTCCAGAGAAACCCCAAGAACACTGTTTCAAGGATAGAGGGATCCTGAGGTCACTGTAGCAACACGAAAGAACTCTGTGGACCAAAAATCAACTCGAAAAGAGAGGTTAGTCCCTGGATTCGTCTCCAGAGGAATACCACCTTACCACAAGCACCTCAAGAGGAGGCTTCTCTCAGCTCTAGGTATGTGAGAGGGACCCTGAGTTTGCGGCCTCAAGTGGAATGGACACCGCGATGCCCTGACTCGAAATAAGGCCGGATATCCCTGCAGTGACTTCAATGCAGGCTCGTCTTGCATCTCCCAGGACGAAAGGATGTCTGAATCCCCTGTGGAAAGCACAGAGAAAGACTTAGTTCCCCACCTCATCGCGACCGATAGCCTCACATCCTTTGAAAACTCCAGAGGTACGCGGAGATCAGTGCCTCCAAAGGAGACGATGCCTGACTCCTCGTGAAACTTGATAGGAGTCCCAGGATTCCTGTGGCACTTGGAAAGGGACACTTGGTCTCCCGCCTCAGCTGGAGAGGCGTCCCAATTGCCCTGCCAAGCCTCGAGGAGAATCCAGAGTTGTCCCTCGCTACTAGGCAGGAGTCCTGACGTCACTGAAGAAACACGTGGGTGGAAGGGCCATCCCCGTCGTAACTCGAGAATATACCCCAGGTTCCCGCCGCAACTCGAGAAAAACCATGAGACTTCCCCCTCGCCGCGAGATGAGGCCCGATTCCCCTGCACTGCGTGCAGAGCAATTCCGTGTTGCACATCACACATGAAAGGAGCCTTGATTTCCTTGATGGCACTCCAGAGAAACCCCAAGAACACTGTTTCAAGGCTAGAGGGATCCTGAGGTCACTGTAGCAACACGAAAGAGCTCCGTGGGCCAAAAATCAACTCGAGATGAGAGGTTAGTCCCTGGCTTCGACTCCAGAGGAATACCACCTTACCACAAGCACCTCAAGAGGAGGCTTCTCTCAGCTCTAGGTATGTGAGAGGGACCCTGAGTTTGCGGCCTCAAGTGGAATGGACACCGCGATGCCCTGACGCGAAGTAAGGCTGGATATCCCTGCAGTGACTTGAATGCAGGCTCGTCTTGCATCTCCCAAGACGAAAGGATGTCTGAATCCCCTGTGGAGACCACAGAGAAAGACCTAGTTCCCCATCTCATCGCGACCGGAGGCCTCACATCCTTTGAAAACTCCAGAGGTACGCGGAGATCAGTGCCTCCAAAGGAGACGATGCCTGACTCCTCGTGAAACTTGATAGGAGTCCCAGGATTCCTGTGGCACGTGGAAAGGGACCCTTGGTCTCCCGCCTCAGCTGGAGAGGCGTCCCAATTGCCTTGCCAAGCCTCGAGGAGAATCCCGAGTTGTGTCTCGCAACTAGGCAAGAGTCCTGACGTGGCTGAACAAACACGTGTGTGGAAGGGCCATCCCCGTCGTAACTCGAGAATATACCCCAGGTTCCCGCCGCAACTCGAGAAAAACCATGAGACTTCCCCTTCGCCGCGAGATGAGGCCCGATTCCCCTGCACTGCATGCAGAGCAATTCCGTGTTGCACATCACACATGAAAGGAGCCTTGATTTCCTTCATGGCACTCCAGAGAAATCCCAAGAACACTGTTTCAAGGCTAGAGGGATCCTGAGGTCACTGTAGCAACACGAAAGAGCTCCGTTGACCAAAAATCAACTCGAGATGAGAGGTTAGTCCCTGGCTTCGACTCCAGAGGAATACCACCTTACCACAAGCACCTCAAGAGGAGGCTTCTCTCAGCTCTAGGTATGTGAGAGGGATCCTGAGTTTGCGGCCTCAAGTGGAATGGACACCGCGATGCCCTGACTCGAAATAAGGCCGGATATCCCTGCAGTGACTTGAATGCAGGCTCGTCTTGCATCTCCCAAGAAGAAAGGATGTCTGAATCCCCTGTGGAGACCACAGAGAAACACCTAGTTCCCCACCTCATGGCGATCGGAGGCCTCACATCCTTTGAAAATTCCAGAGGTACGCGGAGATCAGTGCCTCCAAAGGAGACGATGCCTGACTCCTCGTGAAACTTGATAGGAGTCCCAGGATTCTTGTGGCACGTGGAAAGGGACCCTTGGTCTCCCGCCTCAGCTGGAGAGGCGTCCCAATTGCCCTGCCAAGCCTCGAGGAGAATCCCGAGTTGTCCCTCGCAACTAGGCAGGAGTCCTGACGTGGTTGAACAAACACGTGGGTGGAAGGGCCATCCCCGTCGTAACTCGAGAATATACCCCAGGTTCCCGCCGCAACTCGAGAAAAACCATGAGACTTCCCCCTCGCCGCGAGATGAGGCCCGATTCCCCTGTACTGCGTGCAGAGCAATTCCGTCTTGCACATCACACATGAAAGGAGCCTTGATTTCCTTGATGGCACTCCAAAGAAACCCCAAGAACACTGTTTCAAGGCTACAGGGATCCTGAGGTCACTGTTGCAACACGAAAGAACTCTGTGGACCAAAAATCAACTCAAAAAGAGAGGTTAGTCCCTGGATTCGTCTCCAGAGGAATACCACCTTACCACAAGCACCTCAAGAGGAGGCTTCTCTCAGCTCTAGGTATGTGAGAGGGACCCTGAGTTTGCGGCCTCAAGTGGAATGGACACCGCGATGCCCTGACTCGAAATAAGGCCGGATATCCCTGCAGTGACTGGAATGCAGGCTTGTCTTGCTTCTCCCAAGACGAAAGGGTGTCTGAATCCCCTGTGGAGACCACAGAGAAAGACCTAGTTCCCCACCTCATCGCGACAGGAGGCCTCAAATCCTTTGAAAACTCCAGAGGTATGCGGAGATCAGTGCCTCCAAAGGAGACGATGCCTGACTCCTCGTGAAACTTGATAGGAGACCCAGGATTCCTGTGGCACATGGAAAGGGACCCTTGGTCTCCCGTCTCAGGTGGAGAGGCGTCCCAATTGCCCTGCAAAGCCTCGAGGAGAATCCCGAGTTGTCCCTCGCAAGTAGGCAGGAGTCCTGACGTCGCTGAAGAAACACGTGGGTGGAAGGGCCATCCCCGTCGTAACTCGAGAATATACCCCAGGTTCCCGCCGCAACTCGAGAAAAACCATGAGACTTCCCCCTCGCCGCGAGATGAGGCCCGATTCCCCTGCACTGCGTGCAGAGCAATTCCGTGTTGCACATCACACATGAAAGGAGCCTTGATTTCCTTGATGGCACTCCAGAGAAACCCCAAGAACACTGTTTCAAGGCTAGAGGGATCCTGAGGTCACTGTAGCAACACGAAAGAGCTCCGTGGACGAAGAATCAACACGAGATGAGAGGTTAGTCCCTGTCTTCGACTCCTGAGGAATACCACCTTACCACAAGCACCTCAAGAGGAGGCTTCTCTCAGCTCTAGGTATGTGAGAGGGATCCTGAGTTTGCGGCCTCAAGTGGAATGGACACCGCGATGCCCTGACTCGAAATAAGGCCGGATATCCCTGCAGTGACTTGAATGCAGGCTCGTCTTGCATCTCCCAAGAAGAAAGGATGTCTGAATCCCCTGTGGAGACCACAGAGAAACACCTAGTTCCCCACCTCATGGCGATCGGAGGCCTCACATCCTTTGAAAATTCCAGAGGTACGCGGAGATCAGTGCCTCCAAAGGAGACGATGCCTGACTCCTCGTGAAACTTGATAGGAGTCCCAGGATTCTTGTGGCACGTGGAAAGGGACCCTTGGTCTCCCGCCTCAGCTGGAGAGGCGTCCCAATTGCCCTGCCAAGCCTCGAGGAGAATCCCGAGTTGTCCCTCGCAACTAGGCAGGAGTCCTGACGTGGCTGAACAAACACGTGGGTGGAAGGGCCATCCCCGTCGTAACTCGAGAATATACCCCAGGTTCCCGCCGCAACTCGAGAAAAACCATGAGACTTCCCCCTCGCCGCGAGATGAGGCCCGATTCCCCTGTACTGCGTGCAGAGCAATTCCGTGTTGCACATCACACATGAAAGGAGCCTTGATTTCCTTGATGGCACTCCAGAGAAACCCCAAGAACACTGTTTCAAGGCTAGAGGGATCCTGAGGTCACTGTAGCAACACGAAAGAGCTCCGTGGGCCAAAAATCAACTCGAGATGAGAGGTTAGTCCCTGGCTTCGACTCCAGAGGAATACCACCTTACCACAAGCACCTCAAGAGGAGGCTTCTCTCAGCTCTAGGTATGTGAGAGGGACCCTGAGTTTGCGGCCTCAAGTGGAATGGACACCGCGATGCCCTGACGCAAAATAAGGCTGGATATCCCTGCAGTGACTTGAATGCAGGCTCGTCTTGCATCTCCCAAGATGAAAGGATGTCTGAATCCCCTGTGGAGACCACAGAGAAAGACCTAGTTCCCCACCTCATCGCGACCGGAGGCCTCACATCCTTTGAAAACTCCAGAGGTACGCGGAGATCAGTGCCTCCAAAGGAGACGATGCCTGACTCCTCGTGAAACTTGATAGGAGTCCCAGGATTCCTGTGGCACGTGGAAAGGGACCCTTGGTCTCCCGCCTCAGCTAGAGAGACGTCCCAATTGCCTTGCCAAGCCTCGAGGAGAATCCCGAGTTGTGTCTCGCAACTAGGCAAGAGTCCTGACGTGGCTGAACAAACACGTGTGTGGAAGGGCCATCCCCGTCGTAACTCGAGAATATACCCCAGGTTCCCGCCGCAACTCGAGAAAAACCATGAGACTTCCCCCTCGCCGCGAGATGAGGCCCGATTCCCCTGCACTGCGTGCAGAGCAATTCTGTGTTGCACATCACACATGAAAGGAGCCTTGATTTCCTTCATGGCACTCCAGAGAAACCCCAAGAACACTGTTTCAAGGCTAGAGGGATCCTGAGGTCACTGTAGCAACACGAAAGAGCTCCGTGGACCAAAAATCAACTCGAGATGAGAGGTTAGTCCCTGGCTTCGACTCCAGAGGAATACCACCTTACCACAAACACCTCAAGAGGAGGCTTCTCTCAGCTCTAGGTATGTGAGAGGGACCCTGAGTTTGCGGCCTCAAGTGGAATGGACACCGCGATGCCCTGACTCGAAATAAGGCCGGATATCCCTGCAGTGACTTCAATGCAGGCTCGTCTTGCATCTCCCAAGACGAAAGGGTGTCTGAATCCCCTGTGGAGACCACAGAGAAAGACCTAGTTCCCAACCTCATCGCGACAGGAGGCCTCAAATCCTTTGAAAACTCCAGAGGTATGCGGAGATCAGTGCCTCCAAAGGAGACGATGCCTGACTCCTCGAGAAACTTGATAGGAGACCCAGGATTCCTGTGGCACATGGAAAGGGACCCTTGGTCTCCCGTCTCAGGTGGAGAGGCGTCCCATTTGCCCTGCAAAGCCTCGAGGAGAATCCCGAGTTGTCCCTCGCAAGTAGGCAGGAGTCCTGACGTCGCTGAAGAAACACGTGGGTGGAAGGGCCATCCCCGTCGTAACTCGAGAATATACCCCAGGTTCCCGCCGCAACTCGAGAAAAACCATGAGACTTCCCCCTCGCCGCGAGATGAGGCCCGATTCCCCTGCACTGCGTGCAGAGCAATTCCGTGTTGCACATCACACATGAAAGGAGCCTTGATTTCCTTGATGGCACTCCAGAGAAACCCCAAGAACACTGTTTCAAGGCTAGAGGGATCCTGAGGTCACTGTAGCAACACGAAAGAGCTCCGTGGACCAAGAATCAACACGAGATGAGAGGTTAGTCCCTGGCTTCGACTCCTGAGGAATACCACCTTACCACAAGCACCTCAAGAGGAGGCTTCTCTCAGCTCTAGGTATGTGAGAGGGATCCTGAGTTTGCGGCCTCAAGTGGAATGGACACCGCGATGCCCTGACTCGAAATAAGGCCGGATATCCCTGCAGTGACTTGAATGCAGGCTCGTCTTGCATCTCCCAAGAAGAAAGGATGTCTGAATCCCCTGTGGAGACCACAGAGAAACACCTAGTTCCCCACCTCATGGCGATCGGAGGCCTCACATCCTTTGAAAATTCCAGAGGTACGCGGAGATCAGTGCCTCCAAAGGAGACGATGCCTGACTCCTCGTGAAACTTGATAGGAGTCCCAGGATTCTTGTGGCACGTGGAAAGGGACCCTTGGTCTCCCGCCTCAGCTGGAGAGGCGTCCCAATTGCCCTGCCAAGCCTCGAGGAGAATCCCGAGTTGTCCCTCGCAGCTAGGCAGGAGTCCTGACGTGGCTGAACAAACACGTGGGTGGAAGGGCCATCCCCGTCGTAACTCGAGAATATACCCCAGGTTCCCGCCGCAACTCGAGAAAAACCATGAGACTTCGCCCTCGATGCGAGATGAGGCCCGATTCCCCTGTACTGCGTGCAGAGCAATTCCGTCTTGCACATCACACATGAAAGGAGCCTTGATTTCCTTGATGGCACTCCAGAGAAACCCCAAGAACACTGTTTCAAGGCTAGAGGGATCCTGAGGTCAATGTAGCAACACGAAAGAACTCTGTGGACCAAAAATCAACTCGAAAAGAGAGGTTAGTCCCTGGATTCGTCTCCAGAGGAATACCACCTTACCACAAGCACCTCAAGAGGAGGCTTCTCTCAGCTCTAGGTATGTGAGAGGGACCCTGAGTTTGCGGCCTCAAGTGGAATGGACACCGCGATGCCCTGACTCGAAATAAGGCCGGATATCCCTGCAGTGACTTCAATGCCGGCTCGTCTTGCATTTCCCAGGACGAAAGGATGTCTGAATCCCCTGTGGAATGCACAAAGAAAGACTTAGTTCCTCACCTCATCGCGATCGATAGCCTCACATCCTTTGAAAACTCCAGAGGTACACGGAGATCAGTGCCTCCAAAGGAGACGATGCCTGACTCCTCGTGAAACTTGATAGGAGTCCCAGGATTCCTGTGGCACTTGGAAAGGGACCCTTGGTCTCCCGCCTCAGCTGGAGAGGCGTCCCAATTGCCCTGCCAAGCCTCGAGGAGAATCCAGAGTTGTCCCTCGCAACTAGGCAGGAGTCCTGACGTCGCTGAAGAAACACGTGGGTGGAAGGGCCATCCCCGTCGTAACTCGAGAATATACCCCAGGTTCCCGCCGCAACTCGAGAAAAACCATGAGACTTCCCCCTCGCCGCGAGATGAGGCCCGATTCCCCTGCACTGCGTGCAGAGCAATTCCGTGTTGCACATCACACATGAAAGGAGCCTTGATTTCCTTGATGGCACTCCAGAGAAACCCCAAGAACACTGTTTCAAGGCTAGAGGGATCCTGAGGTCACTGTAGCAACACGAAAGAGCTCCGTGGACCAAGAATAAATTTGAGATGAGAGGTTAGTCCCTGGATTCGTCTCCAGAGGAATACCACCTTACCACAAGCACCTCAAGAGGAGGCTTCTCTCAGCTCTAGGTATGTGAGAGGGACCCTGAGTTTGCGGCCTCAAGTGGAATGGACACCGCGATGCCCTGACTCGAAATAAGGCCGGATATCCCTGAAGTGACTTCAATGCAGGCTCGTCTTGCATCTCCCAGGACGAAAGGATGTCTGAATCCCCTGTGGAAAGCACAGAGAAAGACTTAGTTCCCCACCTCATCGCGACCGATAGCCTCACATCCTTTGAAAACTCCAGAGGTACGCGGAGATCAGTGCCTCCAAAGGAGACGATGCCTGACTCCTCGTGAAACTTGATAGGAGTCCCAGGATTCCTGTGGCACTTGGAAAGGGACACTTGGTCTCCCGCCTCAGCTGGAGAGGCGTCCCAATTGCCCTGCCAAGCCTCGAGGAGAATCCAGAGTTGTCCCTCGCAACTAGGCAGGAGTCCTGACGTCACTGAAGAAACACGTGGGTGGAAGGGCCATCCCCGTCGTAACTCGAGAATATACCCCAGGATCCTGCCGCAACTCGAGAAAAACCATGAGACTTCCCCCTCGCCGCGAGATGAGGCCCGATTCCCCTGCACTGCGTGCAGAGCAATTCCGTGTTGCACATCACACATGAAAGGAGCCTTGATTTCCTTGATGGCACTCCAGAGAAACCCCAAGAACACTGTTTCAAGGCTAGAGGGATCCTGAGGTCACTGTAGCAACACGAAAGAGCTCCGTGGGCCAAAAATCAACTCGAGATGAGAGGTTAGTCCCTGGCTTCGACTCCAGAGGAATACCACCTTACCACAAGCACCTCAACAGGAGGCTTCTC
Source organism: Cervus elaphus (assembly GCF_910594005.1). NCBI lineage: Eukaryota > Metazoa > Chordata > Mammalia > Artiodactyla > Cervidae > Cervus > Cervus elaphus. Next base: position 4,505,820 of record NC_057834.1, on the reverse strand, counting down.
TCAGCTCTAGGTATGTGAGAGGGACCCTGAGTTTGCGGCCTCAAGTGGAATGGACACCGCGATGCCCTGACACGAAGTAAGGCTGGATATCCCTGCAGTGACTTGAATGCAGGCTCGTCTTGCATCTCCCAAGATGAAAGGATGTCTGAATCCCCTGTGGAGACCACAGAGAAAGACCTATTTCCCCATCTCATCACGACCGGAGGCCTCACATCCTTTGAAAACTCCAGAGGTACGCGGAGATCAGTGCCTCCAAAGGAGACGATGCCTGACTCCTCGTGAAACTTGATATGAGTCCCAGGATTCCTGTGGCACGTGGAAAGGGACCCTTGGTCTCCCGCCTCAGCTGGAGAGGCGTCCCAATTGCCTTGCCAAGCCTCGAGGAGAATCCCGAGTTGTGTCTCGCAACTAGGCAAGAGTCCTGACGTGGCTGAACAAACACGTGGGTGGAAGGGCCATCCCCGTCGTAACTCGAGAATATACCCCAGGTTCCCGCCGCAACTCGAGAAAAACCATGAGACTTCCCCCTCGCCGCGAGATGAGGCCCGATTCCCCTGCACTGCGTGCAGAGCAATTCCGTGTTGCACATCACACATGAAAGGAGCCTTGATTTCCTTCATGGCACTCCAGAGAAATCCCAAGAACACTGTTTCAAGGCTAGAGGGATCCTGAGGTCACTGTAGCAACACGAAAGAGCTCCGTGGACCAAGAATAAATTTGAGATGAGAGGTTAGTCCCTGGATTCGTCTCCAGAGGAATACCACCTTACCACAAGCACCTCAAGAGGAGGCTTCTCTCAGCTCTAGGTATGTGAGAGGGACCCTGAGTTTGCGGCCTCAAGTGGAATGGACACCGCGATGCCCTGACTCGAAATAAGGCCGGATATCCCTGCAGTGACTTCAATGCAGGCTCGTCTTGCATCTCCCAGGACGAAAGGATGTCTGAATCCCCTGTGGAAAGCACAGAGAAAGACTTAGTTCCCCACCTCATCGCGACCGATAGCCTCACATCCTTTGAAAACTCCAGAGGTACGCGGAGATCAGTGCCTCCAAAGGAGACGATGCCTGACTCCTCGTGAAACTTGATAGGAGTCCCAGGATTCCTGTGGCACTTGGAAAGGGACACTTGGTCTCCCGCCTCAGCTGGAGAGGCGTCCCAATTGCCCTGCCAAGCCTCGAGGAGAATCCAGAGTTGTCCCTCGCAACTAGGCAGGAGTCCTGACGTCACTGAAGAAACACGTGGGTGGAAGGGCCATCCCCGTCGTAACTCGAGAATATACCCCAGGATCCTGCCGCAACTCGAGAAAAACCATGAGACTTCCCCCTCGCCGCGAGATGAGGCCCGATTCCCCTGCACTGCGTGCAGAGCAATTCCGTGTTGCACATCACACATGAAAGGAGCCTTGATTTCCTTGATGGCACTCCAGAGAAACCCCAAGAACACTGTTTCAAGGCTAGAGGGATCCTGAGGTCACTGTAGCAACACGAAAGAGCTCCGTGGGCCAAAAATCAACTCGAGATGAGAGGTTAGTCCCTGGCTTCGACTCCAGAGGAATACCACCTTACCACAAGCACCTCAAGAGGAGGCTTCTCTCAGCTCTAGGTATGTGAGAGGGACCCTGAGTTTGCGGCCTCAAGTGGAATGGACACCGCGATGCCCTGACACGAAGTAAGGCTGGATATCCCTGCAGTGACTTGAATGCAGGCTCGTCTTGCATCTCCCAAGATGAAAGGATGTCTGAATCCCCTGTGGAGACCACAGAGAAAGACCTATTTCCCCATCTCATCACGACCGGAGGCCTCACATCCTTTGAAAACTCCAGAGGTACGCGGAGATCAGTGCCTCCAAAGGAGACGATGCCTGACTCCTCGTGAAACTTGATAGGAGTCCCAGGATTCCTGTGGCACGTGGAAAGGGACCCTTGGTCTCCCGCCTCAGCTGGAGAGGCGTCCCAATTGCCTTGCCAAGCCTCGAGGAGAATCCCGAGTTGTGTCTCGCAACTAGGCAAGAGTCCTGACGTGGCTGAACAAACACGTGGGTGGAAGGGCCATCCCCGTCGTAACTCGAGAATATACCCCAGGTTCCCGCCGCAACTCGAGAAAAACCATGAGACTTCCCCCTCGCCGCGAGATGAGGCCCGATTCCCCTGCACTGCGTGCAGAGCAATTCCGTGTTGCACATCACACATGAAAGGAGCCTTGATTTCCTTCATGGCACTCCAGAGAAATCCCAAGAACACTGTTTCAAGGCTAGAGGGATCCTGAGGTCACTGTAGCAACACGAAAGAGCTCCGTGGACCCAAAATCAACTCGAGATGAGAGGTTAGTCCCTGGCTTCGACTCCAGAGGAATACCACCTTACCACAAGCACCTCAACAGGAGGCTTCTCTCAGCTCTAGGTATGTGAGAGGGACCCTGAGTTTGCGGCCTCAAGTGGAATGGACACCGCGATGCCCTGACTCGAAATAAGGCCGGATATCCCTGCAGTGACTTGAATGCAGGCTCGTCTTGCATCTCCCAAGAAGAAAGGATGTCTGAATCCCCTGTGGAGACCACAGAGAAACACCTAGTTCCCCACCTCATGGCGATCGGAGGCCTCACATCCTTTGAAAATTCCAGAGGTACGCGGAGATCAGTGCCTCCAAAGGAGACGATGCCTGACTCCTCGTGAAACTTGATAGGAGTCCCAGGATTCTTGTGGCACGTGGAAAGGGACCCTTGGTCTCCCGCCTCAGCTGGAGAGGCGTCCCAATTGCCCTGCCAAGCCTCGAGGAGAATCCCGAGTTGTCCCTCGCAACTAGGCAGGAGTCCTGACGTGGCTGAACAAACACGTGGGTGGAAGGGCCATCCCCGTCGTAACTCGAGAATATACCCCAGGTTCCCGCCGCAACTCGAGAAAAACCATGAGACTTCCCCCTCGCCGCGAGATGAGGCCCGATTCCCCTGTACTGCGTGCAGAGCAATTCCGTCTTGCACATCACACATGAAAGGAGCCTTGATTTCCTTGATGGCACTCCAGAGAAACCCCAAGAACACTGTTTCAAGGCTAGAGGGATCCTGAGGTCACTGTTGCAACACGAAAGAACTCTGTGGACCAAAAATCAACTCAAAAAGAGAGGTTAGTCCCTGGATTCGTCTCCAGAGGAATACCACCTTACCACAAGCACCTCAAGAGGAGGCTTCTCTCAGCTCTAGGTATGTGAGAGGGACCCTGAGTTTGCGGCCTCAAGTGGAATGGACACCGCGATGCCCTGACTCGAAATAAGGCCGGATATCCCTGCAGTGACTTGAATGCAGGCTTGTCTTGCATCTCCCAAGACGAAAGGGTGTCTGAATCCCCTGTGGAGACCACAGAGAAAGACCTAGTTCCCCACCTCATCGCGACAGGAGGCCTCAAATCCTTTGAAAACTCCAGAGGTATGCGGAGATCAGTGCCTCCAAAGGAGACGATGCCTGACTTCTCGTGAAACTTGATAGGAGACCCAGGATTCCTGTGGCACATGGAAAGGGACCCTTGGTCTCCCGTCTCAGGTGGAGAGGCGTCCCAATTGCCCTGCAAAGCCTCGAGGAGAATCCCGAGTTGTCCCTCGCAAGTAGGCAGGAGTCCTGACGTCGCTGAAGAAACACGTGGGTGGAAGGGCCATCCCCGTCGTAACTCGAGAATATACCCCAGGTTCCCGCCGCAACTCGAGAAAAACCATGAGACTTCCCCCTCGCCGCGAGATGAGGCCCGATTCCCCTGTACTGCGTGCAGAGCAATTCCGTCTTGCACATCACACATGAAAGGAGCCTTGATTTCCTTGATGGCACTCCAGAGAAACCCCAAGAACACTGTTTCAAGGCTAGAGGGATCCTGAGGTCACTGTTGCAACACGAAAGAACTCTGTGGACCAAAAATCAACTCAAAAAGAGAGGTTAGTCCCTGGAATCGTCTCCAGAGGAATACCACCTTACCACAAGCACCTCAAGAGGAGGCTTCTCTCAGCTCTAGGTATGTGAGAGGGACCCTGAGTTTGCGGCCTCAAGTGGAATGGACACTGCGATGCCCTGACTCGAAATAAGGCCGGATATCCCTGCAGTGACTTCAATGCAGGCTCGTCTTGCATCTCCCAGGACGAAAGGGTGTCTGAATCCCCTGTGGAGACCACAGAGAAAGACTTAGTTCCCCACCTCATCGCGACCGATAGCCTCACATCCTTTGAAAACTCCAGAGGTACGCGGAGATCAGTGCCTCTAAAGGAGACGATGCCTGACTCCTCGTGAAACTTGATAGGAGTCCCAGGATTCCTGTGGCACTTGGAAAGGGACACTTGGTCTCCCGCCTCAGCTGGAGAGGCGTCCCAATTGCCCTGCCAAGCCTCGAGGAGAATCCCGAGTTGTCCCTCGCAACTAGGCAGGAGTCCTGACGTCGCTGAAGAAACACGTGGGTGGAAGGGCCATCCCCGTCGTAACTCGAGAATATACCCCAGGTTCCCGCCGCAACTCGAGAAAAACCATGAGACTTCCCCCTCGCCGCGAGATGAGGCCCGATTCCCCTGCACTGCGTGCAGAGCAATTCCGTGTTGCACATCACACATGAAAGGAGCCTTGATTTCCTTGATGGCACTCCAGAGAAACCCCAAGAACACTGTTTCAAGGCTAGAGGGATCCTGAGGTCACTGTAGCAACACGAAAGAGCTCCGTGGGCCAAAAATCAACTCGAGATGAGAGGTTAGTCCCTGGCTTCGACTCCAGAGGAATACCACCTTACCACAAGCACCTCAAGAGGAGGCTTCTCTCAGCTCTAGGTATGTGAGAGGGACCCTGAGTTTGCGGCCTCAAGTGGAATGGACACCGCGATGCCCTGACGCAAAATAAGGCTGGATATCCCTGCAGTGACTTGAATGCAGGCTCGTCTTGCATCTCCCAAGATGAAAGGATGTCTGAATCCCCTGTGGAGACCACAGAGAAAGACCTAGTTCCCCACCTCATCGCGACCGGAGGCCTCACATCCTTTGAAAACTCCAGAGGTACGCGGAGATCAGTGCCTCCAAAGGAGACGATGCCTGACTCCTCGTGAAACTTGATAGGAGTCCCAGGATTCCTGTGGCACGTGGAAAGGGACCCTTGGTCTCCCGCCTCAGCTGGAGAGACGTCCCAATTGCCTTGCCAAGCCTCGAGGAGAATCCCGAGTTGTGTCTCGCAACTAGGCAAGAGTCCTGACGTGGCTGAACAAACACGTGTGTGGAAGGGCCATCCCCGTCGTAACTCGAGAATATACCCCAGGTTCCCGCCGCAACTCGAGAAAAACCATGAGACTTCCCCCTCGCCGCGAGATGAGGCCCGATTCCCCTGCACTGCGTGCAGAGCAATTCTGTGTTGCACATCACACATGAAAGGAGCCTTGATTTCCTTCATGGCACTCCAGAGAAACCCCAAGAACACTGTTTCAAGGCTAGAGGGATCCTGAGGTCACTGTAGCAACACGAAAGAGCTCCGTGGACCAAAAATCAACTCGAGATGAGAGGTTAGTCCCTGGCTTCGACTCCAGAGGAATACCACCTTACCACAAGCACCTCAAGAGGAGGCTTCTCTCAGCTCTAGGTATGTGAGAGGGACCCTGAGTTTGCGGCCTCAAGTGGAATGGACACCGCGATGCCCTGACTCGAAATAAGGCCGGATATCCCTGCAGTGACTGGAATGCATCCTCGTCTTGCATCTCCCAAGACGAAAGGGTGTCTGAATCCCCTGTGGAGACCACAGAGAAAGACCTAGTTCCCCACCTCATCGCGACAGGAGGCCTCAAATCCTTTGAAAACTCCAGAGGTATGCGGAGATCAGTGCCTCCAAAGGAGACGATGCCTGACTCCTCGTGAAACTTGATAGGAGACCCAGGATTCCTGTGGCACATGGAAAGGGACCCTTGGTCTCCCGTCTCAGGTGGAGAGGCGTCCCAATTGCCCTGCAAAGCCTCGAGGAGAATCCCGAGTTGTCCCTCGCAAGTAGGCAGGAGTCCTGACGTCGCTGAAGAAACACGTGGGTGGAAGGGCCATCCCCGTTGTAACTCGAGAATATACCCCAGGTTCCCGCCGCAACTCGAGAAAAACCATGAGACTTCCCCCTCGCCGCGAGATGAGGCCCGATTCCCCTGCACTGCGTGCAGAGCAATTCCGTGTTGCACATCACACATGAAAGGAGCCTTGATTTCCTTGATGGCACTCCAGAGAAACCCCAAGAACACTGTTTCAAGGCTAGAGGGATCCTGAGGTCACTGTAGCAACACGAAAGAGCTCCGTGGACCAAGAATCAACACGAGATGAGAGGTTAGTCCCTGGCTTCGACTCCTGAGGAATACCACCTTACCACAAGCACCTCAAGAGGAGGCTTCTCTCAGCTCTAGGTATGTGAGAGGGATCCTGAGTTTGCGGCCTCAAGTGGAATGGACACCGCGATGCCCTGACTCGAAATAAGGCCGGATATCCCTGCAGTGACTTGAATGCAGGCTCGTCTTGCATCTCCCAAGAAGAAAGGATGTCTGAATCCCCTGTGTAGACCACAGAGAAACACCTAGTTCCCCACCTCATCGCGACCGGAGGCCTCACATCCTTTGAAAATTCCAGAGGTACGCGGAGATCAGTGCCTCCAAAGGAGACGATGCCTGACTCCTCGTGAAACTTGATAGGAGTCCCAGGATTCTTGTGGCACGTGGAAAGGGACCCTTGGTCTCCCGCCTCAGCTGGAGAGGCGTCCCAATTGCCCTGCCAAGCCTCGAGGAGAATCCCGAGTTGTCCCTCGCAACTAGGCAGGAGTCCTGACGTGGCTGAACAAACACGTGGGTGGAAGGGCCATCCCCGTCGTAACTCGAGAATATACCCCAGGTTCCCGCCGCAACTCCAGAAAAACCATGAGACTTCCCCCTCGATGCGAGATGAGGCCCGATTCCCCTGTACTGCGTGCAGAGCAATTCCGTCTTGCACATCACACATGAAAGGAGCCTTGATTTCCTTGATGGCACTCCAGAGAAACCCCAAGAACACTGTTTCAAGGCTAGAGGGATCCTGAGGTCACTGTAGCAACACGAAAGAACTCTGTGGACCAAAAATCAACTCGAAAAGAGAGGTTAGTCCCTGGATTCGTCTCCAGAGGAATACCACCTTACCACAAGCACCTCAAGAGGAGGCTTCTCTCAGCTCTAGGTATGTGAGAGGGACCCTGAGTTTGCGGCCTCAAGTGGAATGGACACCGCGATGCCCTGACTCGAAATAAGGCCGGATATCCCTGCAGTGACTTCAATGCCGGCTCGTCTTGCATTTCCCAGGACGAAAGGATGTCTGAATCCCCTGTGGAATGCACAAAGAAAGACTTAGTTCCCCACCTCATCGCGATCGATAGCCTCACATCCTTTGAAAACTCCAGAGGTACGCGGAGATCAGTGCCTCCAAAGGAGACGATGCCTGACTCCTCGTGAAACTTGATAGGAGTCCCAGGATTCCTGTGGCACTTGGAAAGGGACCCTTGGTCTCCCGCCTCAGCTGGAGAGGCGTCCCAATTGCCCTGCCAAGCCTCGAGGAGAATCCAGAGTTGTCCCTCGCAACTAGGCAGGAGTCCTGACGTCGCTGAAGAAACACGTGGGTGGAAGGGCCATCCCCGTCTTAACTCGAGAATATACCCCAGGTTCCCGCCGCAACTCGAGAAAAACCATGAGACTTCCCCCTCGCCGCGAGATGAGGCCCGATTCCCCTGCACTGCGTGCAGAGCAATTCCGTGTTGCACATCACACATGAAAGGAGCCTTGATTCCCTTGATGGCACTCCAGAGAAACCCCAAGAACACTGTTTCAAGGCTAGAGGGATCCTGAGGTCACTGTAGCAACACGAAAGAGCTCCGTGGACCAAGAATAAATTTGAGATGAAAGGTTAGTCCCTGGCTTCGACTCCTGAGGAATACCAGCTTACCACAATCACCTCAAGAGGAGGCTTCTCTCAGCTCTATGTATGTGAGAGGGACCCTGAGTTTGCGGCCTCATGTGGAATGGACACCGCGATGCCCTGACGCGAAATAAGGCCGGATATCCCTGCAGTGACTTGAATGCAGGCTCGTCTTGCATCTCCCAAGAAGAAAGGATGTCTGAATCCCCTGTGGAGACCACAGAGAAAGACCTAGTTCCCCACCTCATCGCGACCGGAGGCCTCACATCCTTTGAAAACTCCAGAGGTACGCGGAGATCAGTGCCTCCAAAGGAGACGATGCCTGACTCCTCGTGAAACTTGATAGGAGTCCCATGATTCTTGTGGCATGTGGAAAGGGACCCTTGGTCTCCCGCCTCAGCTGGAGAGGCGTTCCAATTGCCCTGCCAAGCCTCGAGGAGAATCCCGAGTTGTCCCTCGCAACTAGGCAGGAGTCCTGACGTCGCTGAAGAAACACGTGCGTGGAAGGGCCATCCCCGTCGTAACTCGAGAATATACCCCAGGTTCCCGCCGCAACTCGAGAAAAACCATGAGACTTCCCCCTCGATGAGAGATGAGGCCCGATTCCCCTGTACTGCGTGCAGAGCAATTCCGTCTTGCACATCACACATGAAAGGAGCCTTGATTTCCTTGATGGCACTCCAGAGAAACCCCAAGAACACTGTTTCAAGGATAGAGGGATCCTGAGGTCACTGTAGCAACACGAAAGAACTCTGTGGACCAAAAATCAACTCGAAAAGAGAGGTTAGTCCCTGGATTCGTCTCCAGAGGAATACCACCTTACCACAAGCACCTCAAGAGGAGGCTTCTCTCAGCTCTAGGTATGTGAGAGGGACCCTGAGTTTGCGGCCTCAAGTGGAATGGACACCGCGATGCCCTGACTCGAAATAAGGCCGGATATCCCTGCAGTGACTTCAATGCAGGCTCGTCTTGCATCTCCCAGGACGAAAGGATGTCTGAATCCCCTGTGGAAAGCACAGAGAAAGACTTAGTTCCCCACCTCATCGCGACCGATAGCCTCACATCCTTTGAAAACTCCAGAGGTACGCGGAGATCAGTGCCTCCAAAGGAGACGATGCCTGACTCCTCGTGAAACTTGATAGGAGTCCCAGGATTCCTGTGGCACTTGGAAAGGGACACTTGGTCTCCCGCCTCAGCTGGAGAGGCGTCCCAATTGCCCTGCCAAGCCTCGAGGAGAATCCAGAGTTGTCCCTCGCAACTAGGCAGGAGTCCTGACGTCACTGAAGAAACACGTGGGTGGAAGGGCCATCCCCGTCATAACTCGAGAATATACCCCAGGTTCCCGCCGCAACTCGAGAAAAACCATGAGACTTCCCCCTCGCCGCGAGATGAGGCCCGATTCCCCTGCACTGCGTGCAGAGCAATTCCGTGTTGCACATCACACATGAAAGGAGCCTTGATTTCCTTGATGGCACTCCAGAGAAACCCCAAGAACACTGTTTCAAGGCTAGAGGGATCCTGAGGTCACTGTAGCAACACGAAAGAGCTCCGTGGACCAAAAATCAACTCGAGATGAGAGGTTAGTCCCTGGCTTCGACTCCAGAGGAATACCACCTTACCACAAGCACCTCAAGAGGAGGCTTCTCTCAGCTCTAGGTATGTGAGAGGGACCCTGAGTTTGCGGCCTCAAGTGGAATGGACACCGCGATGCCCTGACGCGAAGTAAGGCTGGATATCCCTGCAGTGACTTGAATGCAGGCTCGTCTTGCATCTCCCAAGATGAAAGGATGTCTGAATCCCCTGTGGAGACCACAGAGAAAGACCTATTTCCCCATCTCATCGCGACCGGAGGCCTCACATCCTTTGAAAACTCCAGAGGTACGCGGAGATCAGTGCCTCCAAAGGAGACGATGCCTGACTCCTCGTGAAACTTGATAGGAGTCCCAGGATTCCTGTGGCACTTGGAAAGGGACCCTTGGTCTCCCGCCTCAGCTGGAGAGGCGTCCCAATTGCCTTGCCAAGCCTCGAGGAGAATCCCGAGTTGTGTCTCGCAACTAGGCAAGAGTCCTGACGTGACTGAACAAACACGTGTGTGGAAGGGCCATCCCCGTCGTAACTCGAGAATATACCCCAGGTTCCAGCCGCAACTCGAGAAAAACCATGAGACTTCCCCCTCGCCGCGAGATGAGGCCCGATTCCCCTGCACTGCGTGCAGAGCAATTCCGTGTTGCACATCACACATGAAAGGAGCCTTGATTTCCTTCATGGCACTCCAGAGAAATCCCAAGAACACTGTTTCAAGGCTAGAGGGATCCTGAGGTCACTGTAGCAACACGAAAGAGCTCCGTGGACCAAAAATCAACTCGAGATGAGAGGTTAGTCCCTGGCTTCGACTCCAGAGGAATACCACCTTACCACAAGCACCTCAACAGGAGGCTTCTCTCAGCTCTAGGTATGTGAGAGGGATCCTGAGTTTGCGGCCTCAAGTGGAATGGACACCGCGATGCCCTGACTCGAAATAAGGCCGGATATCCCTGCAGTGACTGGAATGCAGGCTCGTCTTGCATCTCCCAAGACGAAAGGATGTCTGAATCCCCTGTGGAGACCACAGAGAAAGACCTAGTTCCCCACCTCATCGCGACAGGAGGCCTCAAATCCTTTGAAAACTCCAGAGGTATGCGGAGATCAGTGCCTCCAAAGGAGACGATGCCTGACTCCTCGTGAAACTTGATAGGAGACCCAGGATTCCTGTGGCACGTGGAAAGGGACCCTTGGTCTCCCGCCTCAGCTGGAGAGGCGTTCCAATTGCCCTGCCAAGCCTCGAGGAGAATCCCGAGTTGTCCCTCGCAACTAGGCAGGAGTCCTGACGTGGCTGAAGAAACACGTGGGTGGAAGGGCCATCCCCGTCATAACTCGAGAATATACCCCAGGTTCCCGCCGCAACTCGAGAAAATCCATGAGACTTCCCCCTCGATGAGAGATGAGGCCCGATTCCCCTGTACTGCGTGCAGAGCAATTCCGTCTTGCACATCACACATGAAAGGAGCCTTGATTTCCTTGATGGCACTCCAGAGAAACCCCAAGAACTCTGTTTCAAGGAGAGAGGGATCCTGAGGTCACTGTAGCAAGACGAAAGAACTCTGTGGACCAAAAATCAACTCGAAAAGAGAGGTTAGTCCCTGGATTCGTCTCCAGAGGAATACCACCTTACCACAAGCACCTCAAGAGGAGGCTTCTCTCAGCTCTAGGTATGTGAGAGGGACCCTGAGTTTGTGGCCTCAAGTGGAATGGACACCGCGATGCCCTGACTCGAAATAAGGCCGGATATCCCTGCAGTGACTTCAATGCAGGCTCGTCTTGCATCTCCCAAGACGAAAGGATGTCTGAATCCCCTGTGGAAAGCACAGAGAAAGACTTAGTTCCCCACCTCATCGCGACCGATAGCCTCACATCCTTTGAAAACTCCAGAGGTACGCGGAGATCAGTGCCTCCAAAGGAGACGATGCCTGACTCCTCGTGAAACTTGATAGGAGTCCCAGGATTCCTGTGGCACTTGGAAAGGGACACTTGGTCTCCCGCCTCAGCTGGAGAGGCGTCCCAATTGCCCTGCCAAGCCTCGAGGAGAATCCAGAGTTGTCCAATGCAACTAGGAAGGAGTCCTGACGTCGCTGAAGAAACACCTGGGTGGAAGGGCCATCCCCGTCGTAACTCGAGAATATACCCCAGGTTCCCGCCGCAACTCGAGAAAAACCATGAGACTTCCCCCTCGCCGCGAGATGAGGCCCGATTCCCCTGCACTGCGTGCAGAGCAATTCCGTGTTGCACATCACACATGAAAGGAGCCTTGATTTCCTTGATGGCACTCCAGAGAAACCCCAAGAACACTGTTTCAAGGCTAGAGGGATCCTGAGGTCACTGTAGCAACACGAAAGAGCTCCGTGGGCCAAAAATCAACTCGAGATGAGAGGTTAGTCCCTGGCTTCGACTCCAGAGGAATACCACCTTACCACAAGCACCTCAAGAGGAGGCTTCTCTCAGCTCTAGGTATGTGAGAGGGACCCTGAGTTTGCGGCCTCAAGTGGAATGGACACCGCGATGCCCTGACGCAAAATAAGGCTGGATATCCCTGCAGTGACTTGAATGCAGGCTCGTCTTGCATCTCCCAAATGAAAGGATGTCTGAATGCCCTGTGGAGACCACAGAGAAAGACCTAGTTCCCCACCTCATCGCGACCGGAGGCCTCACATCCTTTGAAAACTCCAGCGGTACGCGGAGGTCAGTGCCTCCAAAGGAGACGATGCCTGACTCCTCGTGAAACTTGATAGGAGTCCCAGGATTCTTGTGGCACGTGGAAAGGGACCCTTGGTCTCCCGCCTCAGCTGGAGAGGCGTCCCAATTGCCCTGCCAAGCCTCGAGGAGAATCCCGAGTTGTCCCTCGCAACTAGGCAGGAGTCCTGACGTGGCTGAACAAACACGTGGGTGGAAGGGCCATCCCCGTCGTAACTCGAGAATATACCCCAGGTTCCCGCCGCAACTCGAGAAAAACCATGAGACTTCCCCCTCGCCGCGAGATGAGGCCCGATTCCCCTGCACTGCGTGCAGAGCAATTCCGTGTTGCACATCACACATGAAAGGAGCCTTGATTTCCTTGATGGCACTCCAGAGAAACCCCAAGAACACTGTTTCAAGGCTAGAGGGATCCTGAGGTCACTGTAGCAACACGAAAGAGCTCCGTGGACCAAGAATCAACACGAGATGAGAGGTTAGTCCCTGGCTTCGACTCCTGAGGAATACCACCTTACCACAAGCACCTCAAGAGGAGGCTTCTCTCAGCTCTAGGTATGTGAGAGGGACCCTGAGTTTGTGGCCTCAAGTGGAATGGACACCGCGATGCCCTGACTCGAAATAAGGCCGGATATCCCTGCAGTGACTTCAATGCAGGCTCGTCTTGCATCTCCCAAGACGAAAGGATGTCTGAATCCCCTGTGGAAAGCACAGAGAAAGACTTAGTTCCCCACCTCATCGCGACCGATAGCCTCACATCCTTTGAAAACTCCAGAGGTACGCGGAGATCAGTGCCTCCAAAGGAGACGATGCCTGACTCCTCGTGAAACTTGATAGGAGTCCCAGGATTCCTGTGGCACTTGGAAAGGGACACTTGGTCTCCCGCCTCAGCTGGAGAGGCGTCCCAATTGCCCTGCCAAGCCTCGAGGAGAATCCAGAGTTGTCCAATGCAACTAGGCAGGAGTCCTGACGTCGCTGAAGAAACACCTGGGTGGAAGGGCCATCCCCGTCGTAACTCGAGAATATACCCCAGGTTCCCGCCGCAACTCGAGAAAAACCATGAGACTTCCCCCTCGCCGCGAGATGAGGCCCGATTCCCCTGCACTGCGTGCAGAGCAATTCCGTGTTGCACATCACACATGAAAGGAGCCTTGATTTCCTTGATGGCACTCCAGAGAAACCCCAAGAACACTGTTTCAAGGCTAGAGGGATCCTGAGGTCACTGTAGCAACACGAAAGAGCTCCGTGGGCCAAAAATCAACTCGAGATGAGAGGTTAGTCCCTGGCTTCGACTCCAGAGGAATACCACCTTACCACAAGCACCTCAAGAGGAGGCTTCTCTCAGCTCTAGGTATGTGAGAGGGACCCTGAGTTTGCGGCCTCAAGTGGAATGGACACCGCGATGCCCTGACGCAAAATAAGGCTGGATATCCCTGCAGTGACTTGAATGCAGGCTCGTCTTGCATCTCCCAAATGAAAGGATGTCTGAATGCCCTGTGGAGACCACAGAGAAAGACCTAGTTCCCCACCTCATCGCGACCGGAGGCCTCACATCCTTTGAAAACTCCAGCGGTACGCGGAGGTCAGTGCCTCCAAAGGAGACGATGCCTGACTCCTCGTGAAACTTGATAGGAGTCCCAGGATTCTTGTGGCACGTGGAAAGGGACCCTTGGTCTCCCGCCTCAGCTGGAGAGGCGTCCCAATTGCCCTGCCAAGCCTCGAGGAGAATCCCGAGTTGTCCCTCGCAACTAGGCAGGAGTCCTGACGTGGCTGAACAAACACGTGGGTGGAAGGGCCATCCCCGTCGTAACTCGAGAATATACCCCAGGTTCCCGCCGCAACTCGAGAAAAACCATGAGACTTCCCCCTCGCCGCGAGATGAGGCCCGATTCCCCTGCACTGCGTGCAGAGCAATTCCGTGTTGCACATCACACATGAAAGGAGCCTTGATTTCCTTGATGGCACTCCAGAGAAACCCCAAGAACACTGTTTCAAGGCTAGAGGGATCCTGAGGTCACTGTAGCAACACGAAAGAGCTCCGTGGACCAAGAATCAACACGAGATGAGAGGTTAGTCCCTGGCTTCGACTCCTGAGGAATACCACCTTACCACAAGCACCTCAAGAGGAGGCTTCTCTCAGCTCTAGGTATGTGAGAGGGACCCTGAGTTTGTGGCCTCAAGTGGAATGGACACCGCGATGCCCTGACTCGAAATAAGGCCGGATATCCCTGCAGTGACTTCAATGCAGGCTCGTCTTGCATCTCCCAAGACGAAAGGATGTCTGAATCCCCTGTGGAAAGCACAGAGAAAGACTTAGTTCCCCACCTCATCGCGACCGATAGCCTCACATCCTTTGAAAACTCCAGAGGTACGCGGAGATCAGTGCCTCCAAAGGAGACGATGCCTGACTCCTCGTGAAACTTGATAGGAGTCCCAGGATTCCTGTGGCACTTGGAAAGGGACACTTGGTCTCCCGCCTCAGCTGGAGAGGCGTCCCAATTGCCCTGCCAAGCCTCGAGGAGAATCCAGAGTTGTCCCTCGCTACTAGGCAGGAGTCCTGACGTCGCTGAAGAAACACCTGGGTGGAAGGGCCATCCCCGTCGTAACTCGAGAATATACCCCAGGTTCCCGCCGCAACTCGAGAAAAACCATGAGACTTCCCCCTCGCCGCGAGATGAGGCCCGATTCCCCTGCACTGCGTGCAGAGCAATTCCGTGTTGCACATCACACATGAAAGGAGCCTTGATTTCCTTGATGGCACTCCAGAGAAACCCCAAGAACACTGTTTCAAGGCTAGAGGGATCCTGAGGTCACTGTAGCAACACGAAAGAGCTCCGTGGGCCAAAAATCAACTCGAGATGAGAGGTTAGTCCCTGGCTTCGACTCCAGAGGAATACCACCTTACCACAAGCACCTCAAGAGGAGGCTTCTCTCAGCTCTAGGTATGTGAGAGGGACCCTGAGTTTGCGGCCTCAAGTGGAATGGACACCGCGATGCCCTGACGCAAAATAAGGCTGGATATCCCTGCAGTGACTTGAATGCAGGCTCGTCTTGCATCTCCCAAATGAAAGGATGTCTGAATGCCCTGTGGAGACCACAGAGAAAGACCTAGTTCCCCACCTCATCGCGACCGGAGGCCTCACATCCTTTGAAAACTCCAGCGGTACGCGGAGGTCAGTGCCTCCAAAGGAGACGATGCCTGACTCCTCGTGAAACTTGATAGGAGTCCCAGGATTCTTGTGGCACGTGGAAAGGGACCCTTGGTCTCCCGCCTCAGCTGGAGAGGCGTCCCAATTGCCCTGCCAAGCCTCGAGGAGAATCCCGAGTTGTCCCTCGCAACTAGGCAGGAGTCCTGACGTGGCTGAACAAACACGTGGGTGGAAGGGCCATCCCCGTCGTAACTCGAGAATATACCCCAGGTTCCCGCCGCAACTCGAGAAAAACCATGAGACTTCCCCCTCGCCGCGAGATGAGGCCCGATTCCCCTGCACTGCGTGCAGAGCAATTCCGTGTTGCACATCACACATGAAAGGAGCCTTGATTTCCTTGATGGCACTCCAGAGAAACCCCAAGAACACTGTTTCAAGGCTAGAGGGATCCTGAGGTCACTGTAGCAACACGAAAGAGCTCCGTGGACCAAGAATCAACACGAGATGAGAGGTTAGTCCCTGGCTTCGACTCCTGAGGAATACCACCTTACCACAAGCACCTCAAGAGGAGGCTTCTCTCAGCTCTAGGTATGTGAGAGGGATCATGAGTTTGCGGCCTCAAGTGGAATGGACACCGCGATGCCCTGACTCGAAATAAGGCCGGATATCCCTGCAGTGACTTGAATGCAGGCTCGTCTTGCATCTCCCAAGAAGAAAGGATGTCTGAATCCCCTGTGTAGACCACAGAGAAACACCTAGTTCCCCACCTCATGGCGATCGGAGGCCTCACATCCTTTGAAAATTCCAGAGGTACGCGGAGATCAGTGCCTCCAAAGGAGACGATGCCTGACTCCTCGTGAAACTTGATAGGAGTCCCAGGATTCTTGTGGCACGTGGAAAGGGACCCTTGGTCTCCCGCCTCAGCTGGAGAGGTGTCCCAATTGCCCTGTCAAGCCTCGAGGAGAATCCCGAGTTGTCCCTCGCAACTAGGCAGGAGTCCTGACGTTGCTGAAGAAACACGTGGGTGGAAGGGCCATCCCCGTCGTAACTCGAGAATATACCCCAGGTTCCCGCCGTAACTCGAGAAAAACCATGAGACTTCCCCCTCGCCGCGAGATGAGGCCCGATTCCCCTGTACTGCGGGCAGAGCAATTCCGTCTTGCACATCACACATGAAAGGAGCCTTGATTTCCTTGATGGCACTCCAGAGAAACCCCAAGAACACTGTTTCAAGGCTAGAGGGATCCTGAGGTCACTGTTGCAACACGAAAGAACTCTGTGGACCAAAAATCAACTCAAAAATAGAGGTTAGTCCCTGGATTCGTCTCCAGAGGAATACCTCCTTACCACAAGCACCTCAAGAGGAGGCTTCTCTCAGCTCTAGGTATGTGAGAGGGACCCTGAGTTTGCGGCCTCAAGTGGAATGGACACCGCGATGCCCTGACTCGAAATAAGGCCGGATATCCCTGCAGTGACTGGAATGCAGGCTCGTCTTGCATCTCCCAAGACGAAAGGGTGTCTGAATCCCCTGTGGAGACCACAGAGAAAGACCTAGTTCCCCACCTCATCGCGACAGGAGGCCTCAAATCCTTTGAAAACTCCAGAGGTATGCGGAGATCAGTGCCTCCAAAGGAGACGATGCCTGACTCCTCGTGAAACTTGATAGGAGACCCAGGATTCCTGTGGCACATGGAAAGTGACCCTTGGTCTCCCGTCTCAGGTGGAGAGGCGTCCCAATTTCCCTGCAAAGCCTCGAGGAGAATCCCGAGTTGTCCCTCGCAAGTAGGCAGGAGTCCTGACGTCGCTGAAGAAACACGTGGGTGGAAGGGCCATCCCCGTCGTAACTCGAGAATATACCCCAGGTTCCCGCCGCAACTCGAGAAAAACCATGAGACTTCCCCCTCGCCGCGAGATGAGGCCCGATTCCCCTGCACTGCGTGCAGAGCAATTCCGTCTTGCACATCACACATGAAAGGAGCCTTGATTTCCTTGATGGCACTCCAGAGAAACCCCAAGAACACTGTTTCAAGGCTAGAGGGATCCTGAGGTCACTGTAGCAACACGAAAGAGCTCCGTGGACCAAGAATCAACACGAGATGAGAGGTTAGTCCCTGGCTTCGACTCCTGAGGAATACCACCTTACCACAAGCACCTCAAGAGGAGGCTTCTCTCAGCTCTAGGTATGTGAGAGGGATCCTGAGTTTGCGGCCTCAAGTGGAATGGACACCGCGATGCCCTGACTCGAAATAAGGCCGGATATCCCTGCAGTGACTTGAATGCAGGCTCGTCTTGCATCTCCCAAGAAGAAAGGATGTCTGAATCCCCTGTGGAGACCACAGAGAAACACCTAGTTCCCCACCTCATGGCGATCGGAGGCCTCACATCCTTTGAAAATTCCAGAGGTACGCGGAGATCAGTGCCTCCAAAGGAGACGATGCCTGACTCCTCGTGAAACTTGATAGGAGTCCCAGGATTCTTGTGGCACGTGGAAAGGGACCCTTGGTCTCCCGCCTCAGCTGGAGAGGCGTCCCAATTGCCCTGCCAAGCCTCGAGGAGAATCCCGAGTTGTCCCTCGCAGCTAGGCAGGAGTCCTGACGTGGCTGAACAAACACGTGGGTGGAAGGGCCATCCCCGTCGTAACTCGAGAATATACCCCAGGTTCCCGCCGCAACTCGAGAAAAACCATGAGACTTCCCCCTCGCCGCGAGATGAGGCCCGATTCCCCTGTACTGCGTGCAGAGCAATTCCGTCTTGCACATCACACATGAAAGGAGCCTTGATTTCCTTGATGGCACTCCAGAGAAACCCCAAGAACACTGTTTCAAGGCTAGAGGGATCCTGAGGTCACTGTTGCAACACGAAAGAACTCTGTGGACCAAAAATCAACTCAAAAAGAGAGGTTAGTCCCTGGATTCGTCTCCAGAGGAATACCACCTTACCACAAGCACCTCAAGAGGAGGCTTCTCTCAGCTCTAGGTATGTGAGAGGGACCCTGAGTTTGCGGCCTCAAGTGGAATGGACACCGCGATGCCCTGACGCAAAATAAGGCTGGATATCCCTGCAGTGACTTGAATGCAGGCTCGTCTTGCATCTCCCAAGATGAAAGGATGTCTGAATCCCCTGTGGAGACCACAGAGAAAGACCTAGTTCCCCACCTCATCGCGACCGGAGGCCTCACATCCTTTGAAAACTCCAGAGGTACGCGGAGATCAGTGCCTCCAAAGGAGACGATGCCTGACTCCTCGTGAAACTTGATAGGAGTCCCAGGATTCCTGTGGCACGTGGAAAGGGACCCTTGGTCTCCCGCCTCAGCTGGAGAGACGTCCCAATTGCCTTGCCAAGTCTCGAGGAGAATCCCGAGTTGTGTCTCGCAACTAGGCAAGAGTCCTGACGTGGCTGAACAAACACGTGTGTGGAAGGGCCATCTCCGTCGTAACTCGAAAATATACCCCAGGTTCCCGCCGCAACTCGAGAAAAACCATGAGACTTCCCCCTCGCCGCGAGATGAGGCCCGATTCCCCTGCACTGCGTGCAGAGCAATTCTGTGTTGCACATCACACATGAAAGGAGCCTTGATTTCCTTGATGGCACTCCAGAGAAACCCCAAGAACACTATTTCAAGGCTAGCGGGATCCTGAGGTCACTGTAGCAACACGAAAGAGCTCCGTGGACCAAAAATCAACTCGAGATGAGAGGTTAGTCCCTGGCTTCGACTCCAGAGGAATACCACCTTACCACAAGCACCTCAAGAGGAGGCTTCTCTCAGCTCTAGGTATGTGAGAGGGACCCTGAGTTTGCGGCCTCAAGTGGAATGGACACCGCGATGCCCTGACTCGAAATAAGGCCGGATATCCCTGCAGTGACTGGAATGCAGGCTCGTCTTGCATCTCCCAAGACGAAAGGGTGTCTGAATCCCCTGTGGAGACCACAGAGAAAGACCTAGTTCCCCACCTCATCGCGACCGGAGGCCTCACATCCTTTGAAAACTCCAGAGGTACGCGGAGATCAGTGCCTCCAAAGGAGACGATGCCTGACTCCTCGTGAAACTTGATAGGAGTCCCAGGATTCCTGTGGCACGTGGAAAGGGACCCTTGGTCTCCCGCCTCAGCTGGAGAGACGTCCCAATTGCCTTGCCAAGCCTCGAGGAGAATCCCGAGTTGTGTCTCGCAACTAGGCAAGAGTCCTGACGTGGCTGAACAAACACGTGGGTGGAAGGGCCATCCCCGTCGTAACTCGAGAATATACCCCAGGTTCCCGCCGCAACTCGAGAAAAACCATGAGACTTCCCCCTCGCCGCGAGATGAGGCCCGATTCCCCTGTACTGCGTGCAGAGCAATTTCGTCTTGCACATCACACATGAAAGGAGCCTTGATTTCCTTGATGTCACTCCAGAGAAACCCCAAGAACACTGTTTCAAGGCTAGAGGGATCCTGAGGTCACTGTAGCAACACGAAAGAACTCTGTGGACCAAAAATCAACTCGAAAAGAGAGGTTAGTCCCTGGCTTCGTCTCCAGAGGAATACCACCTTACCACAAGCACCTCAAGAGGAGGCTTCTCTCAGCTCTAGGTATGTGAGAGGGACCCTGAGTTTGCGGCCTCAAGTGGAATGGAGACCGCGATGCCCTGACTCGAAATAAGGCCGGATATCCCTGCAGTGACTTCAATGCCGGCTGGTCTTGCATTTCCCAGGACGAAAGGATGTCTGAATCCCCTGTGGAATGCACAAAGAAAGACTTAGTTCCCCACCTCATCGCGATCGATAGCCTCACATCCTTTGAAAACTCCAGAGGTACGCGGAGATCAGTGCCTCCAAAGGAGACGATGCCTGACTCCTCGTGAAACTTGATAGGAGTCCCAGGATTCCTGTGGCACTTGGAAAGGGACCCTTGGTCTCCCGCCTCAGCTGGAGAGGCGTCCCAATTGCCCTGCAAAGCCTCGAGGAGAATCCAGAGTTGTCCCTCGCAACTAGGCAGGAGTCCTGACGTCGCTGAAGAAACACGTGGGTGGAAGGGCCATCCCCGTCTTAACTCGAGAATATACCCCAGGTTCCCGCCGCAACTCGAGAAAAACCATGAGACTTCCCCCTCGCTGCGAGATGAGGCCCGATTCCCCTGCACTGCGTGCAGAGCAATTCCGTGTTGCACATCACACATGAAAGGAGCCTTGATTTCCTTGATGGCACTCCAGAGAAACCCCAAGAACACTGTTTCAAGGCGAGAGGGATCCTGAGGTCACTGTAGCAACACGAAAGAGCTCCGTGGACCAAGAATAAATTCGAGATGAGAGGTTAGTCCCTGGCTTCGACTCCAGAGGAATACCAGCTTACCACAATCATCTCAAGAGGAGGCTTCTCTCAGCTCTAGGTATGTGAGAGGGACCCTGAGTTTGCGGCCTCAAGTGGTATGGACACCGCGATGCCCTGACGCGAAATAAGGCCGGATATCCCTGCAGTGACTTGAATGCAGGCTCGTCTTGCATCTCCCAAGAAGAAAGGATGTCTGAATCCCCTGTGGAGACCACGGAGAAAGTCCTAGTTCCCCACCTCATCGCGACCGATAGCCTCACATCCTTTGAAAACTCCAGAGGTACGCGGAGATCAGTGCCTCCAAAGGAGACGATGCCTGACTCCTCGTGAAACTTGATAGGAGTCCCAGGATTCTTGTGGCACGTGGAAAGGGACCCTTGGTCTCCCGCCTCAGCTGGAGAGGCGTTCCAATTGCCCTGCCAAGCCTCGAGGAGAATCCCGAGTTGTCCCTCGCAACTAGGCAGGAGTCCTGACGTCGCTGAAGAAACACGTGCGTGGAAGGGCCATCCCCGTCGTAACTCGAGAATATACCCCAGGTTCCCGCCGCAACTCGAGAAAAACCATGAGACTTCCCCCTCGATGCGAGATGAGGCCCGATTCCTCTGTACTGCGTGCAGAGCAATTCCGTCTTGCACATCACACATGAAAGGAGCCTTGATTTCCTTGATGGCACTCCAGAGAAACCCCAAGAACACTGTTTCAAGGCTAGAGGGATCCTGAGGTCACTGTAGCAACACGAAAGAACTCTGTGGACCAAAAATCAACTCGAAAAGAGAGGTTAGTCCCTGGATTCGTCTCCAGAGGAATACCACCTTACCACAAGCACCTCAAGAGGAGGCTTCTCTCAGCTCTAGGTATGTGAGAGGGACCCTGAGTTTGCGGCCTCAAGTGGAATGGACACCGCGATGCCCTGACTCGAAATAAGGCCGGATATCCCTGCAGTGACTTGAATGCAGGCTCGTCTTGCATCTCCCAGGACGAAAGGATGTCTGAATCCCCTGTGGAAAGCACAGAGAAAGACTTAGTTCCCCACCTCATCGCGACCGATAGCCTCACATCCTTTGAAAACTCCAGAGGTACGCGGAGATCAGTGCCTCCAAAGGAGACGATGCCTGACTCCTCGTGAAACTTGATAGGAGTCCCAGGATTCCTGTGGCACTTGGAAAGGGACACTTGGTCTCCCGCCTCAGCTGGAGAGGCGTCCCAATTGCCTGCCAAGCCTCGAGGAGAATCCAGAGTTGTCCCTCGCAACTAGGCAGGAGTCCTGCCGTCGCTGAAGAAACACGTGGGTGGAAGGGCCATCCCCGTCGTAACTCGAGAATATACCCCAGGTTCCCGCCGCAACTCGAGAAAAATCATGAGACTTCCCCCTCGCCGCGAGATGAGGCCCGATTCCCCTGTACTGCGTGCAGAGCAATTCCGTGTTGCACATCACACATGAAAGGAGCCTTGATTTCCTTGATGGCACTCCAGAGAAACCCCAAGAACACTGTTTCAAGGCTAGAGGGATTCTGAGGTCACTGTAGCAACACGAAAGGGCTCCGTGGGCCAAAAATCAACTCGAGATGAGAGGTTAGTCCCTGGCTTCGACTCCAGAGGAATACCACCTTACCACAAGCACCTCAAGAGGAGGCTTCTCTCAGCTCTAGGTATGTGAGAGGGACCCTGAGTTTGCGGCCTCAAGTGGAATGAACACCGCGATGCCCTGACTCGAAATAAGGCTGGATATCCCTGCAGAGACATGAATGCAGGCTCGTCTTGCATCTCCCAAGATGAAAGGATGTCTGAATCCCCTGTGGAGACCACAGAGAAAGACCTAGTTCCCCACCTCATCGCGACCGGAGGCCTCACATCTTTGAAAACTCCAGAGGTATGCGGAGATGAGTGCCTCCAAAGGAGACGATGCCTGACTCCTCGTGAAACTTGATAGGGGACCCAGGATTCCTGTGGCACGTGGAAAGGGACCCTTGGTCTCCCGCCTCAGCTGGAGAGGCGTTCCAATTGCCCTGCCAAGCCTCGAGGAGAATCCCGAGTTGTCCCTCGCAACTAGGCAGGAGTCCTGACATGGCTGAACACACACGTGGGTGGAAGGGCCATCCCCGTCGTAACTCGAGAATATATCCCAGGTTCCCGCCGCAACTCGAGAAAAACCATGAGACTTCCCCCTCGCCGCGAGATGAGGCCCGATTCCCCTGCACTGCGTGCAGAGCAATTCCGTGTTGCACATCACACATGAAAGGAGCCTTTATTTCCTTCATGACACTCCAGAGAAACCCCAAGAACACTGTTTCAAGGCTAGAGGGATCCTCAGGTCACTGTGGCAACAGGAAAGAGCTCCGTGGACCAAGAATCAACACGAGATGAGAGGTTAGTCCCTGGCTTCGACTCCAGAGGAATACCACCTTACCACAAGCACCTCAAGAGGAGGCTTCTCTCAGCTCTAGGTATGTGAGAGGGACCCTGAGTTTGCGGCCTCAAGTGGAATGGACACCGGGATGCCCTGACTCGAAATAAGGCCGGATATCCCTGCAGTGACTGGAATGCAGGCTCGTCTTGCATCTCCCAAGACGAAAGGGTGTCTGAATCCCCTGTGGAGACCACAGAGAAAGACCTAGTTCCCCACCTCATGGCGATCGGAGGCCTCACATCCTTTGAAAATTCCAGAGGTACGCGGAGATCAGTGCCTCCAAAGGAGACGATGCCTGACTCCTCGTGAAACTTGATAGGAGTCCCAGGATTCTTGTGGCACGTGGAAAGGGACCCTTGGTCTCCCGCCTCAGCTGGAGAGGCGTCCCAATTGCCCTGCCAAGCCTCGAGGAGAATCCCGAGTTGTCCCTCGCAGCTAGGCAGGAGTCCTGACGTGGCTGAACAAACACGTGGGTGGAAGGGCCATCCCCGTCGTAACTCGAGAATATACCCCAGGTTCCCGCCGCAACTCGAGAAAAACCATGAGACTTCCCCCTCGCCGCGAGATGAGGCCCGATTCCCCTGTACTGCGTGCAGAGCAATTCCGTCTTGCACATCACACATGAAAGGAGCCTTGATTTCCTTGATGGCACTCCAGAGAAACCCCAAGAACACTGTTTCAAGGCTAGAGGGATCCTGAGGTCACTGTTGCAACACGAAAGAACTCTGTGGACCAAAAATCAACTCAAAAAGAGAGGTTAGTCCCTGGATTCGTCTCCAGAGGAATACCACCTTACCACAAGCACCTCAAGAGGAGGCTTCTCTCAGCTCTAGGTATGTGAGAGGGACCCTGAGTTTGCGGCCTCAAGTGGAATGGACACCGCGATGCCCTGACGCAAAATAAGGCTGGATATCCCTGCAGTGACTTGAATGCAGGCTCGTCTTGCATCTCCCAAGATGAAAGGATGTCTGAATCCCCTGTGGAGACCACAGAGAAAGACCTAGTTCCCCACCTCATCGCGACCGGAGGCCTCACATCCTTTGAAAACTCCAGAGGTACGCGGAGATCAGTGCCTCCAAAGGAGACGATGCCTGACTCCTCGTGAAACTTGATAGGAGTCCCAGGATTCCTGTGGCACGTGGAAAGGGACCCTTGGTCTCCCGCCTCAGCTGGAGAGACGTCCCAATTGCCTTGCCAAGTCTCGAGGAGAATCCCGAGTTGTGTCTCGCAACTAGGCAAGAGTCCTGACGTGGCTGAACAAACACGTGTGTGGAAGGGCCATCTCCGTCGTAACTCGAAAATATACCCCAGGTTCCCGCCGCAACTCGAGAAAAACCATGAGACTTCCCCCTCGCCGCGAGATGAGGCCCGATTCCCCTGCACTGCGTGCAGAGCAATTCTGTGTTGCACATCACACATGAAAGGAGCCTTGATTTCCTTGATGGCACTCCAGAGAAACCCCAAGAACACTGTTTCAAGGCTAGCGGGATCCTGAGGTCACTGTAGCAACACGAAAGAGCTCCGTGGACCAAAAATCAACTCGAGATGAGAGGTTAGTCCCTGGCTTCGACTCCAGAGGAATACCACCTTACCACAAGCACCTCAAGAGGAGGCTTCTCTCAGCTCTAGGTATGTGAGAGGGACCCTGAGTTTGCGGCCTCAAGTGGAATGGACACCGCGATGCCCTGACTCGAAATAAGGCCGGATATCCCTGCAGTGACTGGAATGCAGGCTCGTCTTGCATCTCCCAAGACGAAAGGGTGTCTGAATCCCCTGTGGAGACCACAGAGAAAGACCTAGTTCCCCACCTCATCGCGACCGGAGGCCTCACATCCTTTGAAAACTCCAGAGGTACGCGGAGATCAGTGCCTCCAAAGGAGACGATGCCTGACTCCTCGTGAAACTTGATAGGAGTCCCAGGATTCTTGTGGCACGTGGAAAGGGACCCTTGGTCTCCCGCCTCAGCTGGAGAGGCGTTCCAATTGCCCTGCCAAGCCTCGAGGAGAATCCCGAGTTGTCCCTCGCAACTAGGCAGGAGTCCTGACGTCGCTGAAGAAACACGTGCGTGGAAGGGCCATCCCCGTCGTAACTCGAGAATATACCCCAGGTTCCCGCCGCAACTCGAGAAAAACCATGAGACTTCCCCCTCGATGCGAGATGAGGCCCGATTCCTCTGTACTGCGTGCAGAGCAATTCCGTGTTGCACATCACACATGAAAGGAGCCTTGATTTCCTTGATGGCACTCCAGAGAAACCCCAAGAACACTGTTTCAAGGCTAGAGGGATCCTGAGGTCACTGTAGCAACACGAAAGAACTCTGTGGACCAAAAATCAACTCGAAAAGAGAGGTTAGTCCCTGGATTCGTCTCCAGAGGAATACCACCTTACCACAAGCACCTCAAGAGGAGGCTTCTCTCAGCTCTAGGTATGTGAGAGGGACCCTGAGTTTGCGGCCTCAAGTGGAATGGACACCGCGATGCCCTGACTCGAAATAAGGACGGATATCCCTGCAGTGACTTGAATGCAGGCTCGTCTTGCATCTCCCAGGACGAAAGGATGTCTGAATCCCCTGTGGAAAGCACAGAGAAAGACTTAGTTCCCCACCTCATCGCGACCGATAGCCTCACATCCTTTGAAAACTCCAGAGGTACGCGGAGATCAGTGCCTCCAAAGGAGACGATGCCTGACTCCTCGTGAAACTTGATAGGAGTCCCAGGATTCCTGTGGCACTTGGAAAGGGACACTTGGTCTCCCGCCTCAGCTGGAGAGGCGTCCCAATTGCCTGCCAAGCCTCGAGGAGAATCCAGAGTTGTCCCTCGCAACTAGGCAGGAGTCCTGCCGTCGCTGAAGAAACACGTGGGTGGAAGGGCCATCCCCGTCGTAACTCGAGAATATACCCCAGGTTCCCGCCGCAACTCGAGAAAAATCATGAGACTTCCCCCTCGCCGCGAGATGAGGCCCGATTCCCCTGTACTGCGTGCAGAGCAATTCCGTGTTGCACATCACACATGAAAGGAGCCTTGATTTCCTTGATGGCACTCCAGAGAAACCCCAAGAACACTGTTTCAAGGCTAGAGGGATTCTGAGGTCACTGTAGCAACACGAAAGGGCTCCGTGGGCCAAAAATCAACTCGAGATGAGAGGTTAGTCCCTGGCTTCGACTCCAGAGGAATACCACCTTACCACAAGCACCTCAAGAGGAGGCTTCTCTCAGCTCTAGGTATGTGAGAGGGACCCTGAGTTTGCGGCCTCAAGTGGAATGAACACCGCGATGCCCTGACGCGAAATAAGGCTGGATATCCCTGCAGAGACATGAATGCAGGCTCGTCTTGCATCTCCCAAGATGAAAGGATGTCTGAATCCCCTGTGGAGACCACAGAGAAAGACCTAGTTCCCCACCTCATCGCGACCGGAGGCCTCACATCTTTGAAAACTCCAGAGGTATGCGGAGATGAGTGCCTCCAAAGGAGACGATGCCTGACTCCTCGTGAAACTTGATAGGGGACCCAGGATTCCTGTGGCACGTGGAAAGGGACCCTTGGTCTCCCGCCTCAGCTGGAGAGGCGTTCCAATTGCCCTGCCAAGCCTCGAGGAGAATCCCGAGTTGTCCCTCGCAACTAGGCAGGAGTCCTGACATGGCTGAACACACACGTGGGTGGAAGGGCCATCCCCGTCGTAACTCGAGAATATATCCCAGGTTCCCGCCGCAACTCGAGAAAAACCAAGAGACTTCCCCCTCGCCGCGAGATGAGGCCCGATTCCCCTGCACTGCGTGCAGAGCAATTCCGTGTTGCACATCACACATGAAAGGAGCCTTTATTTCCTTCATGACACTCCAGAGAAACCCCAAGAACACTGTTTCAAGGCTAGAGGGATCCTCAGGTCACTGTGGCAACAGGAAAGAGATCCGTGGACCAAGAATCAACAGGAGATGAGAGGTTAGTCCCTGGCTTCGACTCCAGAGGAATACCACCTTACCACAAGAACCTCAAGAGGAGGCTTCTCTCAGCTCTAGGTATGTGAGAGGGACCCTGAGTTTGCGGCCTCAAGTGGAATGGACACCGCGATGCCCTGACTCGAAATAAGGCCGGATATCCCTGCAGTGACTTGAATGCAGGCTCGTCTTGCATCTCCCAAGATGAAAGGATGTCTGAATCCCCTGTGGAGACCACAGAGAAACACCTAGTTCCCCACCTCATCGCGACCGGAGGCCTCACATCCTTTGAAAACTCCAGAGGTACGCGGAGATCAGTGCCTCCAAAGGAGACGATGCCTGACTCCTCGTGAAACTTGATAGGAGTCCCAGGATTCTTGTGGCACGTGGAAAGGGACCATTGGTCTCCCGCCTCAGCTGGAGAGGCGTTCCAATTGCCCTGCCAAGCCTCGAGGAGAATCCCGAGTTGTCCCTCGCAACTAGGCAGGAGTCCTGACGTGGCTGAACAAACACGTGGGTGGAAGGGCCATCCCCGTCGTAACTCGAGAATATACCCCAAGTTCCCGCCGCAACTCGAGAAAAACCATGAGACTTCCCCCTCGATGCGAGATGAGGCCCGATTCCCCTGTACTGCGTGCAGAGCAATTCCGTCTTGCACATCACACATGAAAGGAGCCTTGATTTCCTTGATGGCACTCCAGAGAAACCCCAAGAACACTGTTTCCAGGCTAGAGGGATCCTGAGGTCACTGTAGCAACACGAAAGAACTCTGTGGACCAAAAATCAACTCGAAAAGAGAGGTTAGTCCCTGGATTCGTCTCCAGAGGAATACCACCTTACCACAAGCACCTCAAGAGGAGGCTTCTCTCAGCTCTAGGTATGTGAGAGGGACCCAGAGTTTGCGGCCTCAAGTGGAATGGACACCGCGATGCCCTGACTCGAAATAAGGCCGGATATCCCTGCAGTGACTTCAATGCAGGCTCGTCTTGCATCTCCCAGGACGAAAGGATGTCTGAATCCCCTGTGGAAAGCACAGAGAAAGACTTAGTTCCCCACGTCATCTCGACCGATAGCCTCAAATCCTTTGAAAACTCCAGAGGTACGCGGAGATCAGTGCCTCCAAAGGAGACGATGCCTGACTCCTCGTGAAACTTGATAGGAGTCTCAGGATTCCTGTGGCACTTGGAAAGGGACACTTGGTCTCCCGCCTCAGCTGGAGAGGCGTCCCAATTGCCCTGCCAAGCCTCGAGGAGAATCCAGAGTTGTCCCTCGCAACTAGGCAGGAGTCCTGACGTCGCTGAAGAAACACGTGGGTGGAAGGGCCATCCCCGTTGTAACTCGAGAATATACCCCAGGATCCTGCCGCAACTCGAGAAAAACCATGAGACTTCCCCCTCGCCGCGGGATGAGGCCCGATTCCCCTGCACTGCGTGCAGAGCAATTCCGTGTTGCACATCACACATGAAAGGAGCCTTGATTTCCTTGATGGCACTCCAGAGAAACCCCAAGAACACTGTTTCAAGGCTAGAGGGATCCTGAGGTCACTGTAGCAACACGAAAGAGCTCCGTGGACCAAACATCAACTCGAGATGAGAGGTTAGTCCCTGGCTTCGACTCCAGAGGAATACCACCTTACCACAAGCACCTCAAGAGGAGGCTTCTCTCAGCTCTAGGTATGTGAGAGGGACCCTGAGTTTGCGGCCTCAAGTGGAATGGACACCGGGATGCCCTGACTCGAAATAAGGCCGGATATCCCTGCAGTGACTGGAATGCAGGCTCGTCTTGCATCTCCCAAGACGAAAGGGTGTCTGAATCCCCTGTGGAGACCACAGAGAAAGACCTAGTTCCCCACCTCATCGCGACAGGAGGCCTCAAATCCTTTGAAAACTCCAGAGGTACGCGGAGATCAGTGCCTCCAAAGGAGACGATGCCTGACTCCTCGTGAAACTTGATAGGAGACCCAGGATTCCTGTGACACGTGGAAAGGGACCCTTGGTCTCCCGTCTCAGCTGGAGAGGCGTCCCAATTGCCCTGCCAAGCCTCGAGGAGAATCCCGAGTTGTCCCTCGCAACTAGGCAGGAGTCCTGACGTGGCTGAAGAAACACGTGGGTGGAAGGGCCATCCCCGTCGTAACTCGAGAATATACCCCAGGTTCCCGCCGCAACTCGAGAAAAACCATGAGACTTCCCACTCGCCGCGAGATGAGGCCCGATTCCCCTGCACTGCGTGCAGAGCAATTCCGTGTTGCACATCACACATGAAAGGAGCCTTGATTTCCTTCATGGCACTCCAGAGAAACCCCAAGAACACTGTTTCAAGGCTAGAGGGATCCTGAGGTCACTGTAGCAACACGAAAGAGCTCCGTGGACCAAGAATCAACACGAGATGAGAGGTTAGTCCCTGGCTTCGACTCCTGAGGGATACCACCGTACCACAAGCACCTCAAGAGGAGGCTTCTCTCAGCTCTAGGTATGTGAGAGGGATCCTGAGTTTGCGGCCTCAAGTGGAATGGACACCACGATGCCCTGACTCGAAATAAGGCCGGATATCCCTGCAGTGACTTGAATGCAGGCTCGTCTTGCATCTCCCAAGAAGAAAGGATGTCTGAATCCCCTGTGGAGACCACAGAGAAAGACCTAGTTCCCCACCTCATCGCGACCGGAGGCCTCACATCTTTGAAAACTCCAGAGGTACTCAGAGATCAGTGCCTCCAAAGGAGACGATGCCTGACTCCTCGTGAAACTTGATAGGAGTCCCAGGATTCTTGTGGCACGTGGAAAGGGACCCTTGGTCTCCCGCCTCAGCTGGAGAGGCGTTCCAATTGCCCTGCCAAGCCTCGAGGAGAATCCCGAGTTGTCCCTCGCAACTAGGCAGGAGTCCTGACGTGGCTGAACAAACACGTGGGTGGAAGGGCCATCCCCGTCGTAACTCGAGAATATACCCCAGGTTCTCGCCGCAACTCGAGAAAAACCATGAGACTTCCCCCTCGATGCGAGATGAGGCCCGATTCCCCTGTACTGCGTGCAAAGCAATTCCGTCTTGCACATCACACATGAAAGGAGCCTTGATTTCCTTGATGGCACTCCAGAGAAACCCCAAGAACACTGTTTCAAGGATAGAGGGATCCTGAGGTCACTGTAGCAACACGAAAGAACTCTGTGGACCAAAAATCAACTCGAAAAGAGAGGTTAGTCCCTGGATTCGTCTCCAGAGGAATACCACCTTACCACAAGCCCCTCAAGAGGAGGCTTCTCTCAGCTCTAGGTATGTGAGAGGGACCCTGAGTTTGCGGCCTCAAGTGGAATGGACACCGCGATGCCCTGACTCGAAATAAGGCCGGATATCCCTGCAGTGACTTCAATGCTAGCTCGTCTTGCATCTCCCAGGACGAAAGGATGTCTGAATCCCCTGTGGAAAGCACAGAGAAAGACCTAGTTCCCCACCTCATCGCGACAGGCGGCCTCAAATCCTTTGAAAACTCCAGAGGTATGCGGAGATCAGTGCCTCCAAAGGAGACGATGCCTGACTCCTCGTGAAACTTGATAGGAGACCCAGGATTCCTGTGGCACGTGGAAAGGGACCCTTGGTCTCCCGTCTCAGCTGGAGAGGCGTCCCAATTGCCCTGCAAAACCTCGATGAGAATCCCGAGTTGTCCCTCGCAACTAGGCAGGAGTCCTGATGTCGCTGAACACACACGTGTGTGGAAGGGCCATCCCCGTCGTAACTCGAGAATATACCCCAGGTTCCCGCCGCAACTCGAGAAAAACCATGAGACTTCCCCCTCGCCGCTAGATGAGGCCCGATTCCCCTGCACTGCGTGCAGAGCAATTCCGTCTTGCACATCACACATGAAAGGAGCCTTGATTTCCTTGATGGCACTCCAGAGAAACCCCAAGAACACTGTTTCAAGGCTAGAGGGATCCTGAGGTCACTGTAGCAACACGAAAGAGCTCCGTGGACCAAGAATCAACACGAGATGAGAGGTTAGTCCCTGGCTTCGACTCCTGAGGAATACCACCTTACCACAAGCACCTCAAGAGGAGGCTTCTCTCAGCTCTAGGTATGTGAGAGGGATCCTGAGTGTGCGGCCTCAATTGGAATGGACACCGCGATGCCCTGACTCGAAATAAGGCCAGATATCCCTGCAGTGACTTCAATGCAGGCTCGTCTTGCATCTCCCAAGAAGAAAGGATGACTGAATCCCCTGTGGAGACCACAGAGAAAGACCTAGTTCCCCACCTCATCGCGACCGGAGGCCTCACATCCTTTGAAAACTCCAGAGGTACGCGGAGATCAGTGCCTCCAAAGGAGACGATGCCTGACTCCTCGTGAAACTTGATAGGAGTCCCAGGATTCTTGTGGCACGTGGAAAGGGACCCTTGGTCTCCCGCCTCAGCTGGAGAGGCGTTCCAATTGCCCTGCCAAGCCTCGAGGAGAATCCCGAGTTGTCCCTCGCAACTAGGCAGGAGTCCTGACGTGGCTGAACAAACACGTGGGTGGAAGGGCCATCCCCGTCGTAACTCGAGAATATACCCCAGGTTCCCGCCGCAACTCGAAAAAAACCATGAGACTTCCCCCTCGCCGCGAGATGAGGCCCAATTCCCCTGCACTGCGTGCAGAGCAATTCCGTCTTGCACATCACACATGAAAGGAGCCTTGATTTCCTTGATGGCACTCCAGAGAAACCCCAAGAACACTGTTTCAAGGATAGAGGGATCCTGAGGTCACTGTAGCAACACGAAAGAACTCTGTGGACCAAAAATCAACTCGAAAAGAGAGGTTAGTCCCTGGATTCGTCTCCAGAGGAATACCACCTTACCACAAGCACCTCAAGAGGAGGCTTCTCTCAGCTCTAGGTATGTGAGAGGGGCCCTGAGTTTGCGGCCTCAAGTGGAATGGACACCGCGATGCCCTGATGCGAAATAAGGCTGGATATCCCTGCAGTGACTTGAATGCAGGCTCGTCTTGCATCTCCCAAGATGAAAGGATGTCTGAATCTCCTGTGGAGACCACAGAGAAAGACCTAATTCCCCACCTCATCGCGACCGGAGGCCTCACATCCTTTGAAAACTCCAGAGGTACGCGGAAATCAGTGCCTCCAAAGGAGACGATGCCTGACTCCTCACGAAACTTGATAGGAGTCCCAGGATTCTTGTGGCACTTGGAAAGGGACACTTGGTCTCCCGCCTCAGCTGGAGAGGCGTCCCAATTGCCCTGCCAAGCCTCGAGGAGAATCCAGAGTTGTGTCTCGCAACTAGGCAGGAGTCCTGATGTGGCTGAACAAACACGTGTGTGGAAGGGCCATCCCCGTCGGAACTCGAGAATATACCCCAGGTTCCCGCCGCAACTCGAGAAAAACCATGAGACTTCCCCCTCGCCGCGAGATGAGGCCCGATTCCCCTGCACTGCGTGCAGAGCAATTTCGTGTTGCACATCACACATGAAAGGAGCCTTGATTTCCTTGATGGCACTCCAGAGAAACCCCAAGAACACTGTTTCAAGGCTAGAGGGATCCTGAGGTCACTGTAGCAACACGAAAGAGCTCCGTGGGCCAAAAATCAACTCGAGATGAGAGGTTAGTCCCTGGCTTCGACTCCAGAGGAATACCACCTTACCACAAGCACCTCAAGAGGAGGCTTCTCTCAGCTCTAGGTATGTGAGAGGGACCCTGAGTTTGCGGCCTCAAGTGGAATGGACACCGCGATGCCCTGATGCGAAATAAGGCTGGATATCCCTGCAGTGACTTGAATGCAGGCTCGTCTTGCATCTCCCAAGATGAAAGGATGTCTGAATCCCCTGTGGAGACCACAGAGAAAGACCTAGTTCCCCACCTCATCGCGACCGGAGGCCTCACATCCTTTGAAAACTCCAGAGGTACGCGGAGATCAGTGCCTCCAAAGGAGACGATGCCTGACTCCTCGTGAAACTTGATAGGAGTCCCAGGATTCCTGTGGCACGTGGAAAGGGACCCTTGGTCTCCCGCCTCAGCTGGAGAGGCGTCCCAATTACCTTGCCAAGCCTCGAGGAGAATCCCGAGTTGTGTCTCGCAACTAGGCAGGAGTCCTGACATGGCTGAAGAAACACGTGTGTGGAAGGGCCATCCCCGTCGTAACTCGAGAATATACCCCAGGTTCCCGCCGCAACTCGAGAAAAACCATGAGACTTCCCCCTCGCCGCGAGATGAGGCCCGATTCCCCTGCACTGCGTGCAGAGCAATTCCGTGTTGCACATCACACATGAAAGGAGCCTTGATTTCCTTGATGGCACTCCAGAGAAACCCCAAGAACACTGTTTCAAGGCTAGAGGGATCCTGAGGTCACTGTAGCAACACGAAAGAGCTCCGTGGACCAAGAATCAACACGAGATGAGAGGTTAGTCCCTGGCTTCGACTCCTGAGGAATACCACCTTACCACAAGCACCTCAAGAGGAGGCTTCTCTCAGCTCTAGGTATGTGAGAGGGACCCTGAGTTTGCGGCCTCAAGTGGAATGGACACCGCGATGCCCTGATGCGAAATAAGGCTGGATATCCCTGCAGTGACTTGAATGCAGGCTCGTCTTGAATCTCCCAAGATGAAAGGATGTCTGAATCCCCTGTGGAGACCACAGAGAAAGACCTAGTTCCCCACCTCATTGCGACCGGAGGCCTCACATCCTTTGAAAACTCCAGAGGTACGCGGAGATCAGTGCCTCCAAAGGAGACGATGCCTGACTCCTCGTGAAACTTGATAGGAGTCCCAGGATTCCTGTGGCACGTGGAAAGGGACACTTGGTCTCCCGCCTCAGCTGGAGAGGCGTCCCAATTGCCTTGCCAAGCCTCGAGGAGAATCCCGAGTTGTGTCTCGCAACTAGGCAGGAGTCCTGACGTGGCTGAACAAACACGTGTGTGGAAGGGCCATCCCCGTCGTAACTCGAGAATATACCCCAGGTTCCCGCCGCAACTCGAGAAAAACCATGAGACTTCCCCCTCGCCGCGAGATGAGGCCCGATTCCCCTGCACTGCGTGCAGAGCAATTCCGTGTTGCACATCACACATGAAAGGAGCCTTGATTTCCTTGATGGCACTCCAGAGAAACCCCAAGAACACTGTTTCAAGGCTAGAGGGATCCTGAGGTCACTGTAGCAACACGAAAGAGCTCCGTGGACCAAGAATCAACACGAGATGAGAGGTTAGTCCCTGGCGTCGACTCCTGAGGAATACCACTTTACCACAAACAACTCAAGAGGAGGCTTCTCTCAGCTCTAGGTATGTGAGAGGGATCCTGAGTTTGCAGCCTCAAGTGGAATGGACACCGCGATGCCCTGACTCGAAATAAGGCCAGATATCACTGCAGTGACTTGAATGCAGGCTCGTCCTGCATCTCCCAAGAAGAAAGGGTGTCTGAATCCCCTGTGGAGACCACAGAGAAACACCTAGTTCCCCACCTCATCGCGACCGGAGGCCTCACATCCTTTGAAAACTCCAGAGGTACGCGGAGATCAGTGCCTCCAAAGGAGACGATGCCTGACTCCTCGTGAAACTTGATAGGAGTCCCAGGATTCTTGTGGCACGTGGAAAGGGACCCTTGGTCTCCCGCCTCAGCTGGAGAGGCGTTCCAATTGCCCTGCCAAGCCTCGAGGAGAATCCCGAGTTGTCCCTCGCAACTAGGCAGGAGTCCTGACGTGGCTGAACAAACACGTGGGTGGAAGGGCCATCCCCGTCGTAACTCGAGAATATACCCCAGGTTCCCGCCGCAACTCGAGAAAAACCACGAGACTTCCCCCTCGATGCGAGATGAGGCCCGATTCCCCTGTACTGCGTGCAGAGCAATTCCGTCTTGCACATCACACATGAAAGGAGCCTTGATTTCCTTGATGGCACTCCAGAGAAACCCCAAGAACACTGTTTCAAGGATAGAGGGATCCTGAGGTCACTGTAGCAACACGAAAGAGCTCCGTGGGCCAAAAATCAACACGAGATGAGAGGTTAGTCCCTGGCTTCGACTCCAGAGGAATACCACCTTACCACAAGCACCTCAAGAGGAGGCTTCTCTCAGCTCTAGGTATGTGAGAGGGACCCTGAGTTTGCGGCCTCAAGTGGTATGGACACCGCGATGCCCTGATGCGAAATAAGGCTGGATATCCCTGCAGTGACTTGAATGCAGGCTCGTCTTGCATCTCCCAAGATGAAAGGATGTCTGAATCCCCTGTGGAGACCACAGAGAAAGACCTAGTTCCCCACCTCATCGCGACCGGAGGCCTCACATCCTTTGAAAACTCCAGAGGTACGCGGAGATCAGTGCCTCCAAAGGAGACGATGCCTGACTCCTCGTGAAACTTGATAGGAGTCCCAGGATTCCTGTGGCACTTGGAAAGGGACCCTTGGTCTCCCGCCTCAGCTGGAGAGGCGTCCCAATTGCCTTGCCAAGCCTCGAGGAGAATCCCGAGTTGTGTCTCGCAACTAGGCAGGAGTCCTGACGTGGCTGAAGAAACACGTGTGTGGAAGGGCCATCCCCGTCGTAACTCGAGAATATACCCCAGGTTCCCGCCGCAACTCGAGAAAAACCATGAGACTTCCCCCTCGCCGCGAGATGAGGCCCGATTCCCCTGCACTGCGTGCAGAGCAATTCCGTGTTGCACATCACACATGAAAGGAGCCTTGATTTCCTTGATGGCACTCCAGAAAAACCCCAAGAACACTGTTTCAAGGCTAGAGGGATCCTGAGGTCACTGTAGCAACACGAAAGAGCTCCGTGGACCAAGAATCAACACGAGATGAGAGGTTAGTCCCTGGCTTCGACTCCTGAGGAATACCACCTTACCACAAGCACCTCAAGAGGAGGCTTCTCTCAGCTCTAGGTATGTGAGAGGGACCCTGAGTTTGCGGCCTCAAGTGGAATGGACACCGCGATGCCCTGATGCGAAATAAGGCTGGATATCCCTGCAGTGACTTGAATGCAGGCTCGTCTTGAATCTCCCAAGATGAAAGGATGTCTGAATCCCCTGTGGAGACCACAGAGAAAGACCTAGTTCCCCACCTCATTGCGACCGGAGGCCTCACATCCTTTGAAAACTCCAGAGGTACGCGGAGATCAGTGCCTCCAAAGGAGACGATGCCTGACTCCTCGTGAAACTTGATAGGAGTCCCAGGATTCCTGTGGCACGTGGAGAGGGACACTTGGTCTCCCGCCTCAGCTGGAGAGGCGTCCCAATTGCGTTGCCAAGCCTCGAGGAGAATCCCGAGTTGTGTCTCGCAACTAGGCAGGAGTCCTGACGTGGCTGAACAAACACGTGGGTGGAAGGGCCATCCCCGTCGTAACTCGAGAATATACCCCAGGTTCCCGCCGCAACTCGAGAAAAACCATGAGACTTCCCCCTCGATGCGAGATGAGGCCCGATTCCCCTGTACTGCGTGCAGAGCAATTCCGTCTTGCACATCACACATGAAAGGAGCCTTGATTTCCTTGATGGCACTCCAGAGAAACCCCAAGAACACTGTTTCAAGGATAGAGGGATCCTGAGGTCACTGTAGCAACACGAAAGAACTCTGTGGACCAAAAATCAACTCGAAAAGAAAGGTTAGTCCCTGAGTTCGTCTCCAGAGGAATACCACCTTACCACAAGCACCTCAAGAGGAGGCTTCTCTCAGCTCTAGGTATGTGAGAGGGACCCTGAGTTTGCGGCCTCAAGTGGAATGGACACCGCGATGCCCTGACTCGAAATAAGGCCGGATATCCCTGCAGTGACTTCAATGCAGGCTCGTCTTGCATCTCCAAGGACGAAAGGATGTCTGAATCCCCTGTGGAAAGCACAGAGAAAGACTTAGTTCCCCACCTCATCGCGACCGATAGCCTCACATCCTTTGAAAACTCCAGAGGTACGCGGAGATCAGTGCCTCCAAAGGAGACGATGCCTGACTCCTCGTGAAACTTGATAGGAGTCCCAGGATTCCTGTGGCACTTGGAAAGGGACCCTTGGTCTCCCGCCTCAGCTGGAGAGGCGTCCCAATTGCCTTGCCAAGCCTCGAGGAGAATCCCGAGTTGTGTCTCGCAACTAGGCAAGAGTCCTGACGTGGCTGAACAAACACGTGTGTGGAAGGGCCATCCCCGTCGTAACTCGAGAATATACCCCAAGTTCCCGCCGCAACTCGAGAAAAACCATGAGACTTCCCCCTCGCCGCGAGATGAGGCCCGATTCCCCTGCACTGCGTGCAGAGCAATTCTGTGTTGCACATGACACATGAAAGGAGCCTTGATTTCCTTCATGGCACTCCAGAGAAACCCCAAGAACACTGTTTCAAGGCTAGAGGGATCCTGAGGTCACTGTAGCAACACGAAAGAGCTCCGTGGACCAAAAATCAACTCGAGATGAGAGGTTAGTCCCTGGCTTCGACTCCAGAGGAATACCACCTTACCACAAGCACCTCAAGAGGAGGCTTCTCTCAGCTCTAGGTATGTGAGAGGGACCCTGAGTTTGCGGCCTCAAGTGGAATGGACACCGCGATGCCCTGACTCGAAATAAGGCCGGATATCCCTGCAGTGACTTCAATGCAGGCTCGTCTTGCATCTCCCAAGATGAAAGGGTGTCTGAATCCCCTGTGGAGACCACAGAGAAAGACCTAGTTCCCCACCTCATCGCGACCGGAGGCCTCACATCCTTTGAAAACTCCAGAGGTACGCGGAGATCAGTGCCTCCAAAGGAGACGATGCCTGACTCCTCGTGAAACTTGATAGGAGTCCCAGGGATTCCTGTGGCACGTGGAAAGGGACCCTTGGTCTCCCGCCTCAGCTGGAGAGGCTTTCCAATTGCCCTGCCAAGCCTCGAGGAGAATCCCGAGTTGTCCCTCGCAACTAGGCAGGAGTCCTGACGTGGCTGAACAAACACGTGTGTGGAAGGGCCATCCCCGTCGTAACTCGAGAATATACCCCAGGTTCCCGCCGCAACTCGAGAAAAACCATGAGACTTCCCCCTCGATGCGAGATGAGGCCCGATTCCCCTGTACTGCGTGCAGAGCAATTCCGTCTTGCACATCACACATGAAAGGAGCCTTGATTTCCTAGATGGCACTCCAGAGAAACCCCAAGAACACTGTTTCAAGGATAGAGGGTTCCTAAGGTCACTGTAGCAACACGAAAGAACTCTGTGGACCAAAAATCAACTCGAAAAGAGAGGTTAGTCCCTGAATTCGTCTCCAGAGGAATACCACCTTACCACAAGCACCTCAATAGGAGGCTTCTCTCAGCTCTAGGTATGTGAGAGGGACCCTGAGTTTGCGGCCTCAAGTGGAATGGACACCGCGATGCCCTGACTCGAAATAAGGCCGGATATCCCTGCAGTGACTTCAATGCAGGCTCGTCTTGCATCTCCCAGGACGAAAGGATGTCTGAATCCCCTGTGGAAAGCAGAGAGAAAGACCTAGTTCCCCACCTCATCGCGACCGGAGGCCTCACATCCTTTGAAAACTCCAGAGGTACGCGGAGATCAGTGCCTCCAAAGGAGACGATGCCTGACTCCTCGTGAAACTTGATAGGAGTCCCAGGATTCCTGTGGCACGTGGAAAGGGACCCTTGGTCTCCCGCCTCAGCTGGAGAGGCGTCCCAATTGCCTTGCCAAGCCTCGAGGAGAATCCCGAGTTGTCCCTCGCAACTAGGCAGGAGTCCTGACATGGCTGAACACACACGTGTGTGGAAGGGCCATCCCCGTCGTAACTCGAGAATATACCCCAGGTTCCCGCCGCAACTCGAGAAAAACCATGAGACTTCCCCCTCGCTGCGAGATGAGGCCCGATTCCCCTGCACTGCGTGCAGAGCAATTCCGTGTTGCACATCACACATGAAAGGAGCCTTGATTTCCTTGATGGCACTCCAGAGAAACCCCAAGAACACTGTTTCAAGGCTAGAGGGATCCTGAGGTCACTGTAGCAACACGAAAGAGCTCCGTGGACCAAGAATCAACACGAGATGAGAGGTTAGTCCCTGGCTTCGACTCCTGAGGAATACCACCTTACCACAAGCACCTCAAGAGGAGGCTTCTCTCAGCTCTAGGTATGTGAGAGGGATCCTGAGTTTGCGGCCTCAAGTGGAATGGACACCGCGATGCCCTGACTCGAAATAAGGCCGGATATCCCTGCAGTGACTTGAATGCAGGCTCGTCTTGCATCTCCCAAGAAGAAAGGATGTCTGAATCCCCTGTGGAGACCACAGAGAAAGACCTAGTTCCCCACCTCAACGCGACCGGAGGCCTCACATCCTTTGAAAACACCAGAGGTAGGCGGAGATCAGTGCCTCCAAAGGAGACGATGCCTGACTCCTCGTGAAACTTGATAGGAGTCCCAGGATTTTGTGGCACGTGGAAAGGGATTCTTGGTCTCCCGCCTCAGCTGGAGAGGCGTTCCAATTGCCCTGCCAAGCCTCGAGGAGAATCCCGAGTTGTCCCTCGCAACTAGGCAGGAGTCCTGACGTGGCTGAACAAACACGTGGGTGGAAGGGCCATCCCCATAGTAACTCGAGAATATACCCCAGGTTCCCGCCGCAACTCGAGAAAAACCATGAGACTTCCCCCTCGATGCGAGATGAGGCCCGATTCCCCTGTACTGCGTGCAGAGCAATTCCGTCTTGCACATCACACATGAAAGGAGCCTTGATTTCCTTGATGGCACTCCAGAGAAACCCGAAGAACACTGTTTCAAGGATAGAGGGATCCTGAGGTCACTGTAGCAACACGAAAGAACTCTGTGGACCAAAAATCAACTCGAAAAGAGAGGTTAGTCCCTGGAATCGTCTCCAGAGGAATACCACCTTACCACAAGCACCTCAAGAGGAGGCTTCTCTCAGCTCTAGGTTTGTGAGAGGGACCCTGAGTTTGCGGCCTCAAGTGGAATGGACACCGCGATGCCCTGACTCGAAATAAGGCCGGATATCCCTGCAGTGACTTCAATGCAGGCTCGTCTTGCATCTCCCAGGACGAAAGGATGTCTGAATCCCCTGTGGAGACCACAGAGAAAGACCTAGTTCCACACCTCATCGCGACCGGAGGCCTCACATCCTTTGAAAACTCCAGAGGTACGCGGAGATCAATGCCTCCAAAGGAGACGATGCCTGACTCCTCGTGAAACTTGATAGGAGTCCCAGGATTCCTGTGGCACGTGGAAAGGGACCCTTGGTCTCCCGCCTCAGCTGGAGAGGCCTCCCAATTGCCTTGCCAAGCCTCGAGGAGAATCCCGAGTTGTGTCTCGCAACTAGGCAAGAGTCCTGACGTGGCTGAACAAACACGTGTGTGGAAGGGCCATCCCCGTCGTAACTCGAGAATATACCCCAGGTTCCCGCCGCAACTCGAGAAAAACCATGAGACTTCCCCCTCGCCGCGAGATGAGGCCCGATTCCCCTGCACTGCGTGCAGAGCAATTCTGTGTTGCACATGACACATGAAAGGAGCCTTGATTTCCTTCATGGCACTCCAGAGAAACCCCAAGAACACTGTTTCAAGGCTAGAGGGATCCTGAGGTCACTGTAGCAACACGAAAGAGCTCCGTGGACCAAAAATCAACTCGAGATGAGAGGTTAGTCCCTGGCTTCGACTCCTGAGGAATACCACCTTACCACAAGCACCTCAAGAGGAGGCTTCTCTCAGCTCTAGGTATGTGAGAGGGACCCTGAGTTTGCGGCCTCAAGTGGAATGGACACCGCGAT
Source organism: Cervus elaphus (assembly GCF_910594005.1). Taxonomy (NCBI): domain Eukaryota; kingdom Metazoa; phylum Chordata; class Mammalia; order Artiodactyla; family Cervidae; genus Cervus; species Cervus elaphus. Next base: position 4,465,169 of record NC_057834.1, on the reverse strand, counting down.
GCCCTGACTCGAAATAAGGCCGGATATCCCTGCAGTGACTTGAATGCAGGCTCGTCTTGCATCTCCCAAGACGAAATGGTGTCTGAATCCCCTGTGGAGACCACAGACAAAGACCTAGTTCCCCACGTCATCGCGACAGGAGGCCTCAAATCCTTTGAAAACTCCAGAGGTATGCGGAGATCAGTGCCTCCAAAGGAGACGATGCCTGACTCCTCGTGAAACTTGATAGGAGACCCAGGATTCCTGTGGCACGTGGAAAGGGACCCTTGGTCTCCCGTCTCAGCTGGAGAGGCGTCCCAATTGCCCTGCCAAGCCTCGAGGAGAATCCAGAGTTGTCCCTCGCAACTAGGCAGGAGTCCTGACGTCGCTGAAGAAACACGTGGGTGGAAGGGCCATCCCCGTCGTAACTCGAGAATATACCCCAGGTTCCCGCCGCAACTCGAGAAAAACCATGAGACTTCCCCCTCGCCGCGAGATGAGGCCCGATTCCCCTGCACTGCGTGCAGAGCAGTTCCGTGTTGCACATCACACATGAAAGGAGCCTAGATTTCCTTGATGGCACTCCAGAGAAACCCCAAGAACACTGTTTCAAGGCTAGAGGGATCCTGAGGTCACTGTAGCAACACGAAAGAGCTCCGTGGACCAAGAATCAACACGAGATGAGAGGTTAGTCCCTGGCTTCGACTCCTGAGGAATACCACCTTACCACAAGCACCTCAAGAGGAGGCTTCTCTCAGCTCTAGGTATGTGAGAGGGATCCTGAGTTTGCGGCCTCAAGTGGAATGGACACCGCGATGCCCTGACTCGAAATAAGGCCGGATATCCCTGCAGTGACTTGAATGCAGGCTTGTCTTGCATCTCCCAAGAAGAAAGGATGTCTGAATCCCCTGTGGAGACCACAGAGAAAGACCTAGTTCCCCACCTCAACGCGACCGGAGGCCTCACATCCTTTGAAAACACCGGAGGTAGGCGGAGATCAGTGCCTCCAAAGGAGACGATGCCTGACTCCTCGTGAAACTTGATAGGAGTCCCAGGATTTTGTGGCACGTGGAAAGGGATTCTTGGTCTCCCGCCTCAGCTGGAGAGGCGTTCCAATTGCCCTGCCAAGCCTCGAGGAGAATCCCGAGTTGTCCCTCGCAACTAGGCAGGAGTCCTGACGTGGCTGAACAAACACGTGGGTGGAAGGGCCATCCCCATAGTAACTCGAGAATATACCCCAGGTTCCCGCCGCAACTCGAGAAAAACCATGAGACTTCCCCCTCGATGCGAGATGAGGCCCGATTCCCCTGTACTGCGTGCAGAGCAATTCCGTCTTGCACATCACACATGAAAGGAGCCTTGATTTCCTTGATGGCACTCCAGAGAAACCCGAAGAACACTGTTTCAAGGATAGAGGGATCCTGAGGTCACTGTAGCAACACGAAAGAACTCTGTGGACCAAAAATCAACTCGAAAAGAGAGGTTAGTCCCTGGAATCGTCTCCAGAGGAATACCACCTTACCACAAGCACCTCAAGAGGAGGCTTCTCTCAGCTCTAGGTTTGTGAGAGGGACCCTGAGTTTGCGGCCTCAAGTGGAATGGACACCGCGATGCCCTGACTCGAAATAAGGCCGGATATCCCTGCAGTGACTTCAATGCAGGCTCGTCTTGCATCTCCCAGGACGAAAGGATGTCTGAATCCCCTGTGGAGACCACAGAGAAAGACCTAGTTCCCCACCTCATCGCGACCGGAGGCCTCACATCCTTTGAAAACTCCCGAGGTATGCGGAGATCAGTGCCTCCAAAGGAGACGATGCCTGACTCCTCGTGAAACTTGATAGGAGTCCCAGGATTCCTGTGGCACGTGGAAAGGGACTCTTGGTCTCCCGCCTCAGCTGGAGAGGCCTCCCAATTGCCTTGCCAAGCCTCGAGGAGAATCCCGAGTTGTGTCTCGCAACTAGGCAAGACTCCTGACGTGGCTGAACAAACACGTGTGTGGAAGGGCCATCCCCGTCGTAACTCGAGAATATACCGCAGGTTCCCGCTGCAACTCGATAAAAACCATGAGACTTCCCCCTCGCCGCGAGATGAGGCCCGATTCCCCTGCACTGCGTGCAGAGCAATTCTGTGTTGCACATGACACATGAAAGGAGACTTGATTTACTTCATGGCACTCCAGAGAAACCCCAAGAACACTGTTTCAAGGCTAGAGGGATCCTGAGGTCACTGTAGCAACACGAAAGAGCTCCGTGGACCAAAAATCAACTCGAGATGAGAGGTTAGTCCCTGGCTTCGACTCCTGAGGAATACCACCTTACCACAAGCACCTCAAGAGGAGGCTTCTCTCAGCTCTAGGTATGTGAGAGGGACCCTGAGTTTGCGGCCTCAAGTGGAATGGACACCGCGATGCCCTGACTCGAAATAAGGCCGGATATCCCTGCAGTGACTTGAATGCAGGCTCGTCTTGCATCTCCCAAGACGAAATGGTGTCTGAATCCCCTGTGGAGACCACAGACAAAGACCTAGTTCCCCACGTCATCGCGACAGGAGGCCTCAAATCCTTTGAAAACTCCAGAGGTATGCGGGGATCAGTGCCTCCAAAGGAGACGATGCCTGACTCCTCGTGAAACTTGATAGGAGACCCAGGATTCCTGTGGCACGTGGAAAGGGACCCTTGGTCTCCCGTCTCAGCTGGAGAGGCGTCCCAATTGCCCTGCCAAGCCTCGAGGAGAATCCAGAGTTGTCCCTCGCAACTAGGCAGGAGTCCTGACGTCGCTGAACACACACGTGTGTGGAAGGGCCATCCCCGTCGTAACTCGAGAATATACCCCAGGTTCCCGCCGCAACTCGAGAAAAACCATGAGACTTCCCCCTCGCCGCGAGATGAGGCCCGATTCCCCTGCACTGCGTGCAGAGCAGTTCCGTGTTGCACGTCACACATGAAAGGAGCCTAGATTTCCTTGATGGCACTCCAGAGAAATCCCAAGAACACTGTTTCAAGGATAGAGGGATCCTGAGGTCACTGTAGCAACACGAAAGAACTCTGTGGACCAAATATCAACTCGAAAAGAGAGGTTAGTCCCTGGATTCGTCTCCAGAGGAATACCACCTTACCACAAGCACCTCAAGAGGAGGCTTCTCTCAGCTCTAGGTATGTGAGAGGGACCCTGAGTTTGCGGCCTCAAGTGGAATGGACACCGCGATGCCCTGAGTCGAAATAAGGCCGGATATCCCTGCAGTGACTTCAATGCAGGCTCGTCTTGCATCTCCCAGGATGAAAGGATGTCTGAATCCCCTGTGGAAAGCACAGAGAAAGACTTAGTTCCCCACCTCATCGCAACCGATAGCCTCACATCCTTTGAAAACTCCAGAGGTACGCGGAGATCAGTGCCTCCAAAGGAGACGATGCCTGACTCCTCGTGAAACTTGATAGGAGTCCCAGGATTCCTGTGGCACTTGGAAAGGGACCCTTGGTCTCCCGCCTCAGCTGGAGAGGCGTCCCAATTGCCCTGCCAAGCCTCGAGGAGAATCCAGAGTTGTCCCTCGCAACTAGGCAGGAGTCCTGACGTCTCTGAACACACACGTGTGTGGAAGGGCCATCCCCGTCGGAACTCGAGAATATACCCCAGGTTCCCGCCGCAACTCGAGAAAAACCATGAGACTTCCCCCTCGCCGCGAGATGAGGCCCGATTCCCCTGCACTGCGTGCAGAGCAATTCTGTGTTGCACATCACACATGAAAGGAGCCTTGATTTCCTTCATGGCACTCCAGAGAAACCCCAAGAACACTGTTTCAAGGCTAGAGGGATCCTGAGGTCACTGTAGCAACACGAAAGAGCTCCGTGGACCCAAAATCAACTCGAGATGAGAGGTTAGTCCCTGGCTTCGACTCCAGAGGAATACCACCTTACCACAAGCACCTCAAGAGGAGGCTTCTCTCAGCTCTAGGTATGTGAGAGGGACCCTGAGTTTGCGGCCTCAAGTGGAATGGACACCGCGATGCCCTGACTCGAAATAAGGCAGGATATCCCTGCAGTGACAGGAATGCAGGCTCGTCTTGCATCTCCCAAGACGAAAGGGTGTCTGAATCCCCTGTGGAGACCACAGAGAAAGACCTAGTTCCCCACCTCATCGCGACCGATAGCCTCACATCCTTTGAAAACTCCAGAGGTATGCGGAGATCAGTGCCTCCAAAGGAGACGATGCCTGACTCCTCGTGAAACTTGATAGGAGACCCAGGATTGCTGTGGCACGTGGAAAGGGACCCTTGGTCTCCCGTCTCTGCTGGAGAGGCGTCCCAATTGCCCTGCCAAGCCTCGAGGAGAATCCCGAGTTGTCCCTCGCAACTAGGCAGGAGTCCTGACATGGCAAAACACACACGTGTGTGGAAGGGCCATCCCCGTCGTAACTCGAGAATATACCCCAGGTTCCTGCCGCAACTCGAGAAAAACCATGAGACTTCCCCCTCGCCGCGAGATGAGGCCCGATTCCCCTGCACTGCGTGCAGAGCAATTCCGTGTTGCACATCACACATGAAAGGAGCCTTGATTTCCTTGATGGCACTCCAGAGAAACCCCAAGAACACGGTTTCAAGGCTAGAGGGATCCTGAGGTCACTGTAGCAACACGAAAGAGCTCCGTGGACCAAGAATCAACACGAAATGAGAGGTTAGTCCCTGGCTCCGACTCCTGAGGAATACCACCTTACCACAAGCACCTCAAGAGGAGGCTTCTCTCAGCTCTAGGTATGTGAGAGGGTTCCTGAGTTTGCGGCCTCAAGTGGAATGGACATCGCAATGCCCTGACTCGAAATAAGGCCGGATATCCCTGCAGTGACTTGAATGCAGGCTCGTCTTGCATCTCCCAAGAAGAAAGGATGTCTGAATCCCCTGTGGAGACCACAGAGAAAGACCTAGTTCCCCACCTCATCGCGACCGCAGGCCTCACATCCTTTGAAAACTCCAGAGGTACGCGGAGATCAGTGCGTCCAAAGGAGACGATGCCTGACTCCTCGTGAAACTTGATAGGAGTCCCAGGATTCTTGTGGCACGTGGAAAGGGACCCTTGGTCTCCCGCCTCAGCTGGAGAGGCGTCCCAATTGCCCTGCCAAGCCTCGAGGAGAATCCAGAGTTGTCCCTCGCAACTAGGCAGGAGTCCTGACGTCGCTGAAGAAACACGTGGGTGGAAGGGCCATCCCCGTCGTAACTCGAGAATATACCCGAGGTTCCCGCCGCAACTCGAGAAAAACCATGAGACTTCCCCCTCGCTGCGAGATGAGGCCCGATTCCCCTGCACGCGTGCAGAGCAATTCCGTGTTGCACATCACACATGAAAGGAGACTTGATTTCCTTGATGGCACTCCAGAGAAACCCCAAGAACACTGTTTCAAGGCTAGAGGGATCCTGAGGTCACTGTAGCAACACGAAAGATCTCCGTGGGCCAAAAATCAACTCGAGATGAGAGGTTAGTCCCTGGCTTCGACTCCAGAGGAATACCACCTTACCACAAGCACCTCAAGAGGAGGCTTCTCTCAGCTCTAGGTATGTGAGAGGGACCCTGAGTTTGCGGCCTCAAGTGGAATGGACACCGCGATGCCCTGACTCGAAATAAGGCCGGATATCCCTGCAGTGACTTGAATGCAGGCTCGTCTTGCATCTCCCAAAACGAAAGGGTGTCGGAATCCCCTGTGGAGACCACAGACAAAGACCTAGTTCCCCACGTCATCGCGACAGGAGGCCTCAAATCCTTTGAAAACTCCAGAGGTATGCGGGGATCAGTGCCTCCAAAGGAGACGATGCCTGACTCCTCGTGAAACTTGATAGGAGACCCAGGATTCCTGTGGCACGTGGAAAGGGACCCTTGGTCTCCCGTCTCAGCTGGAGAGGCGTCCCAATTGCCCTGCCAAGCCTCGAGGAGAATCCAGAGTTGTCCCTCGCAACTAGGCAGGAGTCCCTACGTCGCTGAAGAAACACGTGGGTGGAAGGGCCATCCCCGTCGTAACTCGAGAATATACCCCAGGTTCCCGCCGCAACTCGAGAAAAACCATGAGACTTCCCCCTCGCCGCGAGATGAGGCCCGATTCCCCTGCACTGCGTGCAGAGCAGTTCCGTGTTGCACATCACACATGAAAGGAGCCTAGATTTCCTTGATGGCACTCCAGAGAAATCCCAAGAACACTGTTTCAAGGATAGAGGGATCCTGAGGTCACTGTAGCAACACGAAAGAACTCTGTGGACCAAATATCAACTCGAAAAGAGAGGTTAGTCCCTGGATTCGTCTCCAGAGGAATACCACCTTACCACAAGTACCTCAAGAGGAGGCTTCTCTCAGCTCTAGGTATGTGAGAGGGACCCTGAGTTTGCGGCCTCAAGTGGAATGGACACCGCGATGCCCTGACTCGAAATAAGGCCGGATATCCCTGCAGTGACTTCAATGCAGGCTCGTCTTGCATCTCCCAGGATGAAAGGATGTCTGAATCCCCTGTGGAAAGCACAGAGAAAGACTTAGTTCCCCACCTCATCGCAACCGATAGCCTCACATCCTTTGAAAACTCCAGAGGTACGCGGAGATCAGTGCCTCCAAAGGAGACGATGCCTGACTCCTCGTGAAACTTGATAGGAGTCCCAGGATTCCTGTGGCACTTGGAAAGGGACCCTTGGTCTCCCGCCTCAGCTGGAGAGGCGTCCCAATTGCCCTGCCAAGCCTCGAGGAGAATCCAGAGTTGTCCCTCGCAACTAGGCAGGAGTCCTGACGTCGCTGAAGAAACACGTGGGTGGAAGGGCCATCCCCGTCGGAACTCGAGAATATACCCCAGGTTCCCGCCGCAACTCGAGAAAAACCATGAGACTTCCCCCTCGCCGCGAGATGAGGCCCGATTCCCCTGCACTGCGTGCAGAGCAATTCTGTGTTGCACATCACACATGAAAGGAGCCTTGATTTCCTTGATGGCACTCCAGAGAAACCCCAAGAACACTGTTTCAAGGCTAGAGGGATCCTGAGGTCACTGTAGCAACACGAAAGAGCTCCGTGGACCAAGAATCAACACGAGATGAGAGGTTAGTCCCTGGCTTCGACTTCTGAGGAATACCACCTTACCACAAGCACCTCAAGAGGAGGCTTCTCTCAGCTCTAGGTATGTGAGAGGGATCCTGAGTTTGCGGCCTCAAGTGGAATGGACACCGCGATGCCCTGACTCGAAATAAGGCCGGATATCCCTGCAGTGACTTGAATGCAGGCTCGTCTTGCATCTCCCAAGAAGAAAGGATGTCTGAATCCCCTGTGGAGACCACAGAGAAAGACCTAGTTCCCCACCTCAACGCGACCGGAGGCCTCACATCCTTTGAAAACACCAGAGGTACGCGGAGATCAGTGCCTCCAAAGGAGACGATGCCTGACTCCTCGTGAAACTTGATAGGAGTCCCAGGATTTTGTTTCACGTGGAAAGGGATTCTTGGTCTCCCGCCTCAGCTGGAGAGGCGTTCCAATTGCCCTGCCAAGCCTCGAGGAGAATCCCGAGTTGTCCCTCGCAACTAGGCAGGAGTCCTGACGTGGCTGAACAAACACGTGGGTGGAAGGGCCATCCCCATAGTAACTCGAGAATATACCCCAGGTTCCCGCCGCAACTCGAGAAAAACCATGAGACTTCCCCCTCGATGCGAGATGAGGCCCGATTCCCCTGTACTGCGTGCAGAGCAATTCCGTCTTGCACATCACACATGAAAGGAGCCTTGATTTCCTTGATGGCACTCCAGAGAAACCCGAAGAACACTGTTTCAAGGATAGAGGGATCCTGAGGTCACTGTAGCAACACGAAAGAGCTCCGTGGACCAAAAATCAACTCGAAAAGAGAGGTTAGTCCCTGGCTTCGACTCCAGAGGAATACCACCTTACCACAAGCACCTCAAGAGGAGGCTTCTCTCAGCTCTAGGTATGTGAGAGGGACCCTGAGTTTGCGGCCTCAAGTGGAATGGACACCGCGATGCCCTGACTCGAAATAAGGCCGGATATCCCTGCAGTGACTGGAATGCAGGCTCGTCTTGCATCTCCCAAGACGAAAGGGTGTCTGAATCCCCTGTGGAGACCACAGAGAAAGACCTAGTTCCCCACGTCATCGCGACAGGAGGCCTCAAATCCTTTGAAAACTCCAGAGGTATGCGGAGATCAGTGCCTCCAAAGGAGACGATGCCTGACTCCTCGTGAAACTTGATAGGAGACCCAGAATTCCTGTGGCACGTGGAAAGGGACCCTTGGTCTCCCGTCTCAGCTGGAGAGGCGTCCCAATTGCCCTGCCAAGCCTCGAGGAGAATCCAGAGTTGTCCCTCGCAACTAGGCAGGAGTCCTGACGTCGCTGAAGAAACACGTGGGTGGAAGGGCCATCCCCGTCGTAACTCGAGAATATACCCCAGGTTCCCGCCGCAACTCGAGAAAAACCATGAGACTTCCCCCTCGATGCGAGATGCGGCCCGATTCCCCTGCACTGCGTGCAGAGCAGTTCCGTGTTGCACATCACACATGAAAGGAGCCTAGATTTCCTTGATGGCACTCCAGAGAAACCCCAAGAACCCTGTTTCAAGGCTAGAGGGATCCTGAGGTCACTGTAGCAACACGAAAGAGCTCCGTGGACCAAGAATCAACACGAGATGAGAGGTTAGTCCCTGGCTTCGACTCCTGAGGAATACCACCTTACCACAAGCACCTCAAGAGGAGGCTTCTCTCAGCTCTAGGTATGTGAGAGGGATCCTGAGTTTGCGGCCTCAAGTGGAATGGACACCGCGATGCCCTGACTCGAAATAAGGCCGGATATCCCTGCAGTGACTTGAATGCAGGCTCGTCTTGCATCTCCCAAGAAGAAAGGATGTCTGAATCCCCTGTGGAGACCACAGAGAAAGACCTAGTTCCCCACCTCAACGCGACCGGAGGCCTCACATCCTTTGAAAACACCAGAGGCACGCGGAGATCAGTGCCTCCAAAGGAGACGATGCCTGACTCCTCGTGAAACTTGATAGGAGTCCCAGGATTTTGTTTCACGTGGAAAGGGATTCTTGGTCTCCCGCCTCAGCTGGAGAGGCGTTCCAATTGCCCTGCCAAGCCTCGAGGAGAATCCCGAGTTGTCCCTCGCAACTAGGCAGGAGTCCTGACGTGGCTGAACAAACACGTGGGTGGAAGGGCCATCCCCATAGTAACTCGAGAATATACCCCAGGTTCCCGCCGCAACTCGAGAAAAACCATGAGACTTCCCCCTCGATGCGAGATGAGGCCCGATTCCCCTGTACTGCGTGCAGAGCAATTCCGTCTTGCACATCACACATGAAAGGAGCCTTGATTTCCTTGATGGCACTCCAGAGAAACCCGAAGAACACTGTTTCAAGGATAGAGGGATCCTGAGGTCACTGTAGCAACACGAAAGAACTCTGTGGACCAAAAATCAACTCGAAAAGAGAGGTTAGTCCCTGGAATCGTCTCCAGAGGAATACCACCTTACCACAAGCACCTCAAGAGGAGGCTTCTCTCAGCTCTAGGTTTGTGAGAGGGACCCTGAGTTTGCGGCCTCAAGTGGAATGGACACCGCGATGCCCTGACTCGAAATAAGGCCGGATATCCCTGCAGTGACTTCAATGCAGGCTCGTCTTGCATCTCCCAGGACGAAAGGATGTCTGAATCCCCTGTGGAGACCACAGAGAAAGACCTAGTTCCCCACCTCATCGCGACCGGAGGCCTCACATCCTTTGAAAACTCCCGAGGTATGCGGAGATCAGTGCCTCCAAAGGAGACGATGCCTGACTCCTCGTGAAACTTGATAGGAGTCCCAGGATTCCTGTGGCACGTGGAAAGGGACCCTTGGTCTCCCGCCTCAGCTGGAGAGGCGTCCCAATTGCCTTGCCAAGCCTCGAGGAGAATCCCGAGTTTTGTCTCGCAACTAGGCAAGAGTCCTGACGTGGCTGAACAAACACGTGTGTGGAAGGGCCATCCCCGTCGTAACTCGAGAATATACCCCAGGTTCCCGCCGCAACTCGAGAAAAACCATGAGACTTCCCCCTCGCCGCGAGATGAGGCCCGATTCCCCTGCACTGCGTGCAGAGCAATTCTGTGTTGCACATGACACATGAAAGGAGCCTTGATTTCCTTCATGGCACTCCAGAGAAACCCCAAGAACACTGTTTCAAGGCTAGAGGGATCCTGAGGTCACTGTAGCAACACGAAAGAGCTCCGTGGACCAAAAATCAACTCGAGATGAGAGGTTAGTCCCTGGCTTCGACTCCTGAGGAATACCACCTTACCACAAGCACCTCAAGAGGAGGCTTCTCTCAGCTCTAGGTATGTGAGAGGGACCCTGAGTTTGCGGCCTCAAGTGGAATGGACACCGCGATGCCCTGACTCGAAATAAGGCCGGATATCCCTGCAGTGACTGGAATGCAGGCTCGTCTTGCATCTCCCAAGACGAAATGGTGTCTGAATCCCCTGTGGAGACCACAGACAAAGACCTAGTTCCCCACGTCATCGCGACAGGAGGCCTCAAATCCTTTGAAAACTCCAGAGGTATGCGGGGATCAGTGCCTCCAAAGGAGACGATGCCTGACTCCTCATGAAACTTGATAGGAGACCCAGGATTCCTGTGGCACGTGGAAAGGGACCCTTGGTCTCCCGTCTCAGCTGGAGAGGCGTCCCAATTGCCCTGCCAAGCCTCGAGGAGAATCCAGAGTTGTCCCTCGCAACTAGGCAGGAGTCCTGACGTCGCTGAAGAAACACGTGGGTGGAAGGGCCATCCCCGTCGTAACTCGAGAATATACCCCAGGTTCCCGCCGCAACTCGAGAAAAACCATGAGACTTCCCCCTCGCCGCGAGATGAGGCCCGATTCCCCTGCACTGCGTGCAGAGCAGTTCCGTGTTGCACATCACACATGAAAGGGGCCTAAATTTCCTTGATGGCACTCCAGAGAAATCCCAAGAACACTGTTTCAAGGATAGAGGGATCCTGAGGTCACTGTAGCAACACGAAAGAACTCTGTGGACCAAATATCAACTCGAAAAGAGAGGTTAGTCCCTGGATTCGTCTCCAGAGGAATACCACCTTACCACAAGCACCTCAAGAGGAGGCTTCTCTCAGCTCTAGGTATGTGAGAGGGACCCTGAGTTTGCGGCCTCAAGTGGAATGGACACCGCGATGCCCTGACTCGAAATAAGGCCGGATATCCCTGCAGTGACTTCAATGCAGGCTCGTCTTGCATCTCCCAGGATGAAAGGATGTCTGAATCCCCTGTGGAAAGCACAGAGAAAGACTTAGTTCCCCACCTCATCGCAACCGATAGCCTCACATCCTTTGAAAACTCCAGAGGTACGCGGAGATCAGTGCCTCCAAAGGAGACGATGCCTGACTCCTCGTGAAACTTGATAGGAGTTCCAGGATTCCTGTGGCACTTGGAAAGGGACACTTGGTCTCCCGCCTCAGCTGGAGAGGCGTCCCAATTGCCCTGCCAAGCCTCGAGGAGAATCCAGAGTTGTCCCTCGCAACTAGGCAGGAGTCCTGACGTCGCTGAAGAAACACGTGGGTGGAAGGGCCATCCCCGTCGTAACTCGAGAATATAACCCAGGTTCCCGCCGCAACTCGAGAAAAACCATGAGACTTCCAACTCGCTGCGAGATGAGGCCCGATTCCCCTGCACTGCGTGCAGAGCAATTCCGTGTTGCACATCACACATGAAAGGAGCCTTGATTTCCTTGATGGCACTCCAGAGAAACCCCAAGAACACTGTTTCAAGGCTAGAGGGATCCTGAGGTCACTGTAGCAACACGAAAGAGCTCCGTGGACCAAGAATCAACTCGAGATGAGAGGTTAGTCCCTGGCTTCGACTCCAGAGGAATACCACCTTACCACAAGCACCTCAAGAGGAGGCTTCTCTCAGCTGTAGGTATGTGAGAGGGACCCTGAGTTTGCGGCCTCAAGTGGAATGAACACCGCGATGCCCTGACGCGAAATAAGGCTGGATATCCCTGCAGTGACTTGAATGCAGGCTCGTCTTGCATCTCCCAAGATGAAAGGATGTCTGAATCCCCTGTGGAGACCACAGAGAAAAACCTAGTTCCCCACCTCATCGCGACCGGAGGCCTCACATCCTTTGAAAACTCCAGAGGTACGCGGAGATCAATGCCTCCAAAGGAGACGATGCCTGACTCCTCGTGAAACTTGATAGGAGGCCCAGGATTCCTGTGGCACGTGGAATGGGATCCTTGGTCTCCCGTCTCAGCTGGAGAGGCGTCCCAATTGCCCTGCCAAGCCTCGAGGAGAATCCATAGTTGTCCCTCGCAACTAGGCAGGAGTCCTGACATGGCTGAACACACACGTGTGTGGAAGGGCCATCCCCGTCGGAACTCGAGAATATACCCCAGGTTCCCGCCGCAACTCGAGAAAAACCATGAGACTTCCCCCTCGCCGCGAGATGAGGCCCGATTCCCCTGCACTGCGTGCAGAGCAATTCTGTGTTGCACATCACACATGAAAGGAGCCTTGATTTCCTTCATGGCACTCCAGAGAAACCCCAAGAACACTGTTTCAAGGCTAGAGGGATCCTGAGGTCACTGTAGCAACACGAAAGAGCTCCGTGGACCCAAAATCAACTCGAGATGAGAGGTTAGTCCCTGGCTTCGACTCCAGAGGAATACCACCTTACCACAAGCACCTCAAGAGGAGGCTTCTCTCAGCTCTAGGTATGTGAGAGGGACCCTGAGTTTGCGGCCTCAAGTGGAATGGACACCGCGATGCCCTGACTCGAAATAAGGCCGGATATCCCTGCAGTGACAGGAATGCAGGCTGGTCTTGCATCTCCCAAGACGAAAGGGTGTCTGAATCCCCTGTGGAGACCACAGAGAAAGACCTAGTTCCCCACCTCATCGCGACCGATAGCCTCACATCCTTTGAAAACTCCAGAGGTATGCGGAGATCAGTGCCTCCAAAGGAGACGATGCCTGACTCCTCGTGAAACTTGATAGGAGACCCAGGATTGCTGTGGCACGTGGAAAGGGACCCTTGGTCTCCCGTCTCAGCTGGAGAGGCGTCCCAATTGCCCTGCCAAGCTTCGAGGAGAATCCCGAGTTGTCCCTCGCAACTAGGCAGGAGTCCTGACATGGCTGAACACACACGTGTGTGGAAGGGCCATCCCCGTCGTAACTCGAGAATATACCCCAGGTTCCTGCCGCAACTCGAGAAAAACCATGAGACTTCACGCTCGCCGCGAGATGAGGCCCGATTCCCCTGCACTGCGTGCAGAGCAATTCCGTGTTGCACATCACACATGAAAGGAGCCTTGATTTCCTTGATGGCACTCCAGAGAAACCCCAAGAACACGGTTTCAAGGCTAGAGGGATCCTGAGGTCACTGTAGCAACACGAAAGAGCTCCGTGGACCAAGAATCAACACGAGATGAGAGGTTAGTCCCTGGCTTCGACTCCTGAGGAATACCACCTTACCACAAGCACCTCAAGAGGAGGCTTCTCTCAGCTCTAGGTATGTGAGAGGGTTCCTGAGTTTGCGGCCTCAAGTGGAATGGACATCGCAATGCCCTGACTCGAAATAAGGCCGGATATCCCTGCAGTGACTTGAATGCAGGCTCGTCTTGCATCTCCCAAGAAGAAAGGATGTCTGAATCCCCTGTGGAGACCACAGAGAAAGACCTAGTTCCCCACCTCATCGCGACCGGAGGCCTCACATCCTTTGAAAACTCCAGAGGTACGCGGAGATCAGTGCCTCCAAAGGAGACGATGCCTGACTCCTCGTGAAACTTGATAGGAGTCCCAGGATTCTTGTGGCACGTGGAAAGGGACCCTTGGTCTCCCGCCTCAGCTGGAGAGGCGTTCCAATTGCCCTGCCAAGCCTCGAGGATAATCCCGAGTTGTGTCTCGCAACTAGGCAGGAGTCCTGACGTGGCTGAAGAAACACGTGGGTGGAAGGCCCATCCCCGTCGTAACTCGAGAATATACCCCAGGTTCCCGCCGCAACTCGAGAAAAACCATGAGACTTCCCCCTCGCCACGAGATGAGGCCCGATTCCCCTGTACTGCGTGCAGAGCAATTCCGTCTTGCACATCACACATGAAAGGAGCCTTGATTTCCTTGATGGCACTCCAGAGAAACCCCAAGAACACTGTTTCAAGGATAGAGGGATCCTGAGGTCACTGTAGCAACACGAAAGAACTCTGTGGACCAAAAATCAACTCGAAAAGAGAGGTTAGTCCCTGGATTCGTCTCCAGAGGAATACCACCTTACCACAAGCACCTCAAGAGGAGGCTTCTCTCAGCTCTAGGTATGTGAGAGGGACCCTGAGTTTGCGGCCTCAAGTGGAATGGACACCGCGATGCCCTGACTCGAAATAAGGCCGGATATCCCTGCAGTGACTTCAATGCAGGCTCGTCTTGCATCTCCCAGGACGAAAGGATGTCTGAATCCCCTGTGGAAAGCACAGAGAAAGACTTAGTTCCCCACCTCATCGCGACCGATAGCCTCACATCCTTTGAAAACTCCAGAGGTACGCGGAGATCAGTGCCTCCAAAGGAGACGATGCCTGGCTCCTCGTGAAACTTGATAGGAGTCCCAGGATTCCTGTGGCACTTGGAAAGGGACACTCGGTCTCCCGTCTCATTTGGAGAGGCGTCCCAATTGCCCTGCCAAGCCTCGAGGAGAATCCAGAGTTGTCCCTCGCAACTAGGCAGGAGTCCTGACGTCGCTGAAGAAACACGTGGGTGGAAGGGCCATCCCCGTCGTAACTCGAGAATATACCCGAGGTTCCCGCCGCAACTCGAGAAAAACCATGAGACTTCCCCCTCGCTGCGAGATGAGGCCCGATTCCCCTGCACTGCGTGCAGAGCAATTCCGTGTTGCACATCACACATGAAAGGAGACTTGATTTCCTTGATGGCACTCCAGAGAAACCCCAAGAACACTGTTTCAAGGCTAGAGGGATCCTGAGGTCACTTTAGCAACACGAAAGATCTCCGTGGGCCAAAAATCAACTCGAGATGAGAGGTTAGTCCCTGGCTTCGACTCCAGAGGAATACCACCTTACCACAAGCACCTCAAGAGGAGGCTTCTCTCAGCTCTAGGTATGTGAGAGGGACCCTGAGTTTGCGGCCTCAAGTGGAATGGACACCGCGATGCCATGACGCGAAATAAGGCTGGATATCCCTGCAGTGACTTGAATGCAGGCTCGTCTTGCATCTCCCAAGAAGAAAGGATGTCTGAATCCCCTGTGGAGACCACAGAGAAAGACCTAGTTCCCCACCTCATCGCGACCGGAGGCCTCACATCCTTTGAAAACTCCAGAGGTACGCGGAGATCAGTGCCTCCAAAGGAGACGATGCCTGACTCCTCGTGAAACTTGATAGGAGTCCCAGGATTCCTGTGGCACGTGGAAAGGGACCCTTGGTCTCCCGACTCAGCTGGAGAGGCGTCCCAATTGCCCTGCAAAGCCTCGAGGAGAATCCCGAGTTCTCCCTCGCAACTAGGCAGGAGTCCTGACATGGCTGAACACACACGTGTGTGGAAGGGCCATCCCCGTTGGAACTCGAGAATATACCCCAGGTTCCCGCCGCAACTCGAGAAAAAACATGAGACTTCCCCCTCTCCGCGAGATGAGGCCCGATTCCCCTGCACTGCGTGCAGAGCAATTCCGTCTTGCACATCACACATGAAAGGAGCCTTGATTTCCTTGATGGCACTCCAGAGAAATCCCAAGAACACTGTTTCAAGGCTAGAGGGATCCTGAGGTCACTGTAGCAACACGAAAGAGCTCCGTGGACCAAGAATCAAAACGAGATGAGAGGTTAGTCCCTGGCTTCGAATCCTGAGGAATACCACATTACCACAAGCACCACAAGAGGAGGCTTCTCTCAGCTCTAGGTATGTGAGAGGGACCCTGAGTTTGCGGCCTCAAGTGGAATGGACACCGCGATGCCCTGACTCGAAATAAGGCCGGATATCCCTGCACTGACTGGAATGCAGGCTCGTCTTGCATCTCACAAGACGAAACGGTGTCTGAATCCCCTGTGGAGACCACAGAGAAAGACCTAGTTCCCAACCTCATCGCGACAGGAGGCCTCAAATCCTTTGAAAACTCCAGAGGTATGCGGAGATCAGTGTCTCCAAAGAGACGATGCCTGACTCCTCGTGAAACTTGATAGGAGACCCAGGATTCCTGTGGCACGTGGAAAGGGACCCTTGGTCTCCCGTCTCAGCTGGAGAGGCGTCCCAATTGCCCTGCAAAGCCTTGAGGAGAATCCCGAGTTGTCCCTCGCAACTAGGCAGGAGTCCTGACATGGCTGAACACACACGTGGGTGGAAGGGCCATCCCCGTCCTAACTCGAGAATATACCCCAGGTTCCCGCCGCAACTCGAGAAAAACCATGAGACTTCCCCCTCGATGCGAGATGAGGCCCGATTCCCCTGCACTGCGTGCAGAGCAATTCCGTCTTGCACATCACACATGAAAGGAGCCTTGATTTCCTTCATGGCACTCCAGAGAAACCCCAAGAACACTGTTTCAAGGCTAGAGGGATCCTGAGGTCACTGTAGCAACACGAAAGAGCTCCGTGGGCCAAAAATCAACTCGAGATGAGAGGTTAGTCCCTGGCTTCGACTCCAGAGGAATACCACCTTACCACAAGCACCTCAAGAGGAGGCTTCTCTCAGCTCTTGGTATGTGAGAGGGACCCTGAGTTTGCGGCCTCAAGTGGAATGGACACCGCGATGCCCTGACGCGAAATAAGGCTGGATATCCCTGCAGTGACTTGAATGCAGGCTCGTCTTGCATCTCCCGAGATGAAAGGATGTCTGAATCCCCTGTGGAGACCACAGAGAAAGACCTAGTTCCCCACCTCATGGCGACCGGAGGCCTCACATCCTTTGAAAACTCCAGAGGTACGCGGAGATCAGTGCCTCCAAAGGAGACGATGCCTGACTGCTCGTGAAACTTGATAGGAGTCCCAGGATTCCTGTGGCACGTGGAAAGGGACCCTTGGTCTCCCGCCTCAGCTGGAGAGGCGTCCCAATTGCCCTGCAAAGCCTCGAGGAGAATCCCGAGTTGTCCCTCGCAACTAGGCAGGAGTCCTGACATGGCTGAACACACACGTGTGTGGAAGGGCCATCCCAGTCGGAACTCGAGAATATACCCCAGGTTCCCGCCGCAACTCGAGAAAAACCATGAGACTTCCCCCTCGCCGCGAGATGAGGCCCGATTCCCCTGTACTGCGTGCAGAGCAATTCCGTCTTGCACATCACACATGAAAGGAGCCTTGATTTCCTTGATGGCACTCCAGAGAAACCCCAAGAACACTGTTTCAAGGCTAGAGGGATCCTGAGGTCACTGTAGCAACACGAAAGAGCTCCGTGGGCCAAAAATCAACTCGAGATGAGAGGTTAGTCCCTGGCTTCAACTCCAGACGAATACCACCTTACCACAAGCACCTCAAGAGGAGGCTTCTCTCAGCTCTAGGTATGTGAGAGGGACCCTGAGTTTGCGGCCTCAAATGGAATGGACACCGCGATGCCCTGACGCGAAATAAGGCTGGATATCCCTGCAGTGACTTGAATGCAGGCTCGTCTTGCATCTCCCGAGATGAAAGGATGTCTGATTCCCCTGTGGAGACCACAGAGAAAGACCTAGTTCCCCACCTCATGGCGACCGGAGGCCTCACATCCTTTGAAAACTCCAGAGGTACGCGGAGATCAGTGCCTCCAAAGGAGACGATGCCTGACTCCTCGTGAAACTTGATAGGAGTCCCAGGATTCCTGTGGCACGTGGAAAGGGACCCTTGGTCTCCCGCCTCAGCTGGAGAGGCGTCCCAATTGCCCTGCAAAGCCTCGAGGAGAATCCCGAGTTGTCCCTCGCAACTAGGCAGGAGTCCTGACATGGCTGAACACACACGTGTGTGGAAGGGCCATCCCCGTCGTAACTCGAGAATATACCCCAGGTTCCCGCCGCAACTCGAGAAAAACCATGAGACTTCCCCCTCTCCGCGAGATGAGGCCCGATTCCCCTGAACTGCGTGCAGAGCAATTCCGTCTTGCACATCACACATGAAAGGAGCCTTGATTTCCTTGATGGCACTCCAGAGAAACCCCAAGAACACTGTTTCAAGGCTAGAGGGATCCTGAGGTCACTGTAGCAACACGAAAGAGCTCCGTGGACCAAGAATCAACACGAGATGAGAGGTTAGTCCCTGGCTTCGACTCCTGAGGAATACCACCTTACCACAAGCACCACAAGAGGAAGCTTCTCTCAGCTCTATGTATGTGAGAGGGACCCTGAGTTTGCGGCCTCAAGTGGAATGGACACCGCGATGCCCTGACTCGAAATAAGGCCGGATATCCCTGCACTGACTGGAATGCAGGCTCGTCTTGCATCTCACAAGACGAAACGGTGTCTGAATCCCCTGTGGAGACCACAGAGAAAGACCTAGTTCCCAACCTCATCGCGACAGGAGTGCTCAAATCCTTTGAAAACTCCAGAGGTATGCGGAGATCAGTGTCTCCAAAGGAGACCATGCCTGACTCCTCGTGAAACTTGATAGGAGACCCAGGATTCCTGTGGCACGTGGAAAGGGACCCTTGGTCTCCCGTCTCAGCTGGAGAGGCGTCCCAATTGCCCTGCAAAGCCTCGAGGAGAATCCAGAGTTGTCCCTCGCAACTAGGCAGGAGTCCTGACATGGCTGAACACACACGTGGGTGGAAGGGCCATCCCCGTCCTAACTCGAGAATATACCCCAGGTTCCCGCCGCAACTCGAGAAAAACCATGAGACTTCCCCCTCGATGCGAGATGAGGCCCGATTCCCCTGTACTGCGTGCAGAGCAATTCCGTCTTGCACATCACACATGAAAGGAGCCTTGATTTCCTTGATGGCACTCCAGAGAAACCCCAAGAACACTGTTTCAAGGCTAGAGGGATCCTGAGGTCATTGTAGCAACACGAAAGAACTCTCTGGACCAAAAATCAACTCGAAAAGAGAGGTTAGTCCCTGGATTCGTCTCCAGAGGAATACCACCTTACCACAAGCACCTCAAGAGGAGGCTTCTCTCAGCTCTAGGTATGTGAGAGGGACCCTGAGTTTGCGGCCTCAAGTGGAATGGACACCGCGATGCCCTGACTCGAAATAAGGCCGGATATCCCTGCAGTGACTTCAATGCAGGCTCGGCTTGCATCTCCCAGGACGAAAGGATGTCTGAATCCCCTGTGGAAAGCACAGAGAAAGACTTAGTTCCCCACCTCTTCGCGACCGATAGCCTCACATCCTTTGAAAACTCCAGAGGTACGCGGAGATCAGTGCCTCCAAAGGAGACGATGCCTGACTCCTCGTGAAACTTGATAGGAGTCCCAGGATTCCTGTGGCACTTGGAAAGGGACACTTGGCCTCCCGCCTCAGCTGGAGAGGCGTCCCAATTGCCCTGCCAAGCCTCGAGGAGAATCCAGAGTTGTCCCTCGCAACTAGGCAGGAGTCCTGACGTCGCTGAAGCAACACGTGGGTGAAAGGGTCATCCTCGTCGTAACTCGAGAATATACCCCAGGTTCCCGCCGCAACTCGAGAAAAACCATGAGACTTCCCCCTCGCCGCGAGATGAGGCCCGATTCCCCTGCACTGCGTGCAGAGCAATTCCGTGTTGCACATCACACATGAAAGGAGCCTTGATTTCCTTGATGGCACTCCAGAGAAACCCCAAGAACACTGTTTCAAGGCTAGAGGGATCCTGAGGTCACTGTAGCAACACGAAAGAGCTCCGTGGACCAAAAATCAACTCGAGATGAGAGGTTAGTCCCTGGCTTCGACTCCTGAGGAATACCACCTTACCACAAGCACCTCAAGAGGAGGCTTCTCTCAGCTCTAGGTATGTGAGAGGGACCCTGAGTTTGCGGCCTCAAGTGGAATGGACACCGCGATGCCCTGACTCGAAATAAGGCCGGATATCCCTGCAGTGACTGGAATGCAGGCTCGTCTTGCATCTCCCAAGACGAAAGGGTGTCTGAATCCCCTGTGGAGACCACAGAGAAAGAACTAGTTCCCCACCTCATCGCGACAGGAGGCCTCAAATCCTTTGAAAACTCCAGAGGTACGCGGAGATCAGTGCCTCCAAAGGAGACGATGCCTGACTCCTCGTGAAACTTGATAGGAGACCCAGGATTCCTGTGGCACGTGGAAAGGGACCCTTGGTCTCCCGTCTCAGCTGGAGAGGCGTCCCAATTGCCCTGCAAAGCCTCGAGGAGAATCCCGAGTTGTCCCTCGCAACTAGGCAGGAGTCCTGACATGGCTGAACACACACGTGTGTGGAAGGGCCATCCCCGTCATAACTAGAGAATATACCCCAGGTCCCCGCCGCAACTCGAGAAAAACCATGAGACTTCCCCCTCGATGCGAGATGAGGCCCGATTCCCCTGTACTGCGTGCAGAGCAATTCCGTCTTGCACATCACACATGAAAGGAGCCTTGATTTCCTTGATGGCACTCCAGAGAAACCCCAAGAACACTGTTTCAAGGCTAGAGGGATCCTGAGGTCATTGTAGCAACACGAAAGAACTCTGTGGACCAAAAATCAACTCGAAAAGAGAGGTTAGTCCCTGGATTCGTCTCCAGAGGAATACCACCTTACCACAAGCACCTCAAGAGGAGGCTTCTCTCAGCTCTAGGTATGTGAGAGGGACCCTGAGTTTGCGGCCTCAAGTGGAATGGACACCGCGATGCCCTGACTCGAAATAAGGCCGGATATCCCTGCAGTGACTTCAATGCAGGCTCGGCTTGCATCTCCCAGGACGAAAGGATGTCTGAATCCCCTGTGGAAAGCACAGAGAAAGACTTAGTTCCCCACCTCTTCGCGACCGATAGCCTCACATCCTTTGAAAACTCCAGAGGTACGCGGAGATCAGTGCCTCCAAAGGAGACGATGCCTGACTCCTCGTGAAACTTGATAGGAGTCCCAGGATTCCTGTGGCACTTGGAAAGGGACACTTGGCCTCCCGCCTCAGCTGGAGAGGCGTCCCAATTGCCCTGCCAAGCCTCGAGGAGAATCCAGAGTTGTCCCTCGCAACTAGGCAGGAGTCCTGACGTCGCTGAAGCAACACGTGGGTGAAAGGGTCATCCTCGTCGTAACTCGAGAATATACCCCAGGTTCCCGCCGCAACTCGAGAAAAACCATGAGACTTCCCCCTCGCCGCGAGATGAGGCCCAATTCCCCTGCACTGCGTGCAGAGCAATTCCGTGTTGCACATCACACATGAAAGGAGCCTTGATTTCCTTGATGGCACTCCAGAGAAACCCCAAGAACACTGTTTCAAGGCTAGAGGGATACTGAGGTCACTGTAGCAACACGAAAGAGCTCCGTGGGCCAAAAATCAACTCGAGATGAGAGGTTAGTCCCTGGCTTCGACTCCAGAGGAATACCACCTTACCACAAGCACCTCAAGAGGAGGCTTCTCTCAGCTCTAGGTATGTGAGAGGGACCCTGAGTTTGCGGCCTCAAGTGGAATGGACACCGCGATGCCCTTACTCGAAATAAGGCCGGATATCCCTGCAGTGACTTGAATGCAGGCTCGTCTTGCATCTCCCAAGATGAAAGGATGTCTGAATCCCCTGTGGAGACCACAGAGAAAGACCTAGTTCCCCACCTCATCGCGACCGGAGGCCTCAAATCCTTTGAAAACTCCAGAGGTATGCGGAGATCAGTGCCTCCAAAGGAGACGATGCCTGACTCCTCGTGAAACTTGATAGGAGACCCAGGATTCCTGTGGCACGTGGAAATGGACCCTTGGTCTCCCGTCTCAGCTGGAGAGGCGTCCCAATTGCCCTGCAAAACCTCGAGGAGAATCCCGAGTTGTCCCTCGCAACTAGGCAGGAGTCCTGACATGGCTGAACACACACGTGTGTGGAAGGGCCATCCCCGTCGTAACTCGAGAATATACCCCAGGTTCCCGCCGCAACTCGAGAAAAACCATGAGACTTCCCCCTCGATGCGAGATGAGGCCCGATTCCCCTGCACTGCGTGCAGAGCAATTCCGTGTTGCACATCACACATGAAAGGAGCCTTGATTTCCTTGATGGCACTCCAGAGAAACCCCAAGAACACTGTTTCAAGGCTAGAGGGATACTGAGGTCACTGTAGCAACACGAAAGAGCTCCATGGACCAAGAATCAACACGAGATGAGAGGTTAGTCCCTGGCTTCGACTCCTGAGGAATACCACCTTACCACAAGCACCTCAAGAGGAGGCTTCTCTCAGCTCTAGGTATGTGAGAGGGATCCTGAGTTTGCGGCCTCAAGTGGAATGGACACCGCGATGCCCTCACGCGAAATAAGGCCGGATATCCCTGCAGTGCCTTGAATGCAGGCTCGTCTTGCATCTTCCAAGAAGAAAGGATGTCTGAATCCCCTGTGGAGACCACAGAGAAACACCTAGATCCCCACCTCATCGCGACCGGAGGCCTCACATACTTTGAAAACTCCAGAGGTACGCGGAGATCAGTGCCTCCAAAGGAGACGATGCCTGACTCCTCGTGAAACTTGATAGGAGTCCCAGGATTCCTGTGGCACGTGGAAAGGGACCCTTGGTCTCCCGCCTCAGCTGGAGAGGCCTCCCAATTGCCCTGCCAAGCCTCGAGGAGAATCCCGAGTTGTGTCTCGCAACTAGGCAGGAGTCCTGACGTGGCTGAACAAACGCGTGTGTGGAAGGGCCATCCCCGTCGTAACTCGAGAATATACCCCAGGTTCCCGCCGCAACTCGCGAAAAACCATGAGACTTCCCCCTCGCCGCGAGATGAGGCCCGATTCCCCTGCACTGCGTGCAGAGCAATTCCGTGTTGCACATCACACATGAAAGGAGCCTTGATTTCCTTGATGGCACTCCAGAGAAACCCCAAGAACACTGTTTCAAGGCTAGAGGGATCCTGAGGTCACTGTAGCAACACGAAAGAGCTCCGTGGACCAAAAATCAACTCGAGATGAGAGGTTAGTCCCTGGCTTCGACTCCTGAGGAATACCACCTTACCACAAGCACCTCAAGAGGAGGCTTCTCTCAGCTCTAGGTATGTGAGAGGGACCCTGAGTTTGCGGCCTCAAGTGGAATGGACACCGCGATGCCCTGACTCGAAATAAGGCCGGATATCCCTGCAGTGACTGGAATGCAGGCTCGTCTTGCATCTCCCAAGTCGAAAGGGTGTCTGAATCCCCTGTGGAGACCACAGAGAAAGACCTAGTTCCCCACCTCATCGCGACAGGAGGCCTCAAATCCTTTGAAAACTCCAGAGGTATGCGGAGATCAGTGCCTCCAAAGGAGACGATGCCTGACTCCTCGTGAAACTTGATAGGAGACCCAGGATTCCTGTGGCACGTGGAAAGGGACCCTTGGTCTCCCGCCTCAGCTGGAGAGGCGTCCCAATTGCCCTGCAAAGCCTCGAGGAGAATCCTGAGTTGTCCCTCGCAACTAGGCAGGAGTCCTGACATGGCTGAACACACACGTGTGTGGAAGGGCCATCCCCGTCGTAACTCGAGAATATACCCCAGGTTCCCACCGCAACTCGAGAAAAACCATGAGACTTCCCCCTCGCCGCAAGATGAGGCCCGATTCCCCTGCACTGCGTGCAGAGCAATTCCGTGTTGCACATCACACATGAAAAGAGCCTTGATTTCCTTGATGGCACTCCATAGAAACCCCAAGAACACTGTTTCAAGGCTAGAGGGATCCTGAGGTCACTGTAGCAACACGAAAGAGTTCCGTGGACCAAGAATCAACACGAGATGAGAGGTTAGTCCCTGGCTTCGACTCCTGAGGAATACCACCTTACCACAAGCACCTCAAGAGGAGGCTTCTCTCAGCTCTAGGTATGTGAGAGGGACCCTGAGTTTGCGGCCTCAAGTAGAATGGACACCGCGATGCCCTGACTCGAAATAAGGCCGGATATCCCTGCAGTGACTGGAATGCAGGCTCGTCTTGCCTCTCCCAGGACGAAAGGATGTCTGAAACCCCTGTGGAGACCACAGAGAAAGACTTAGTTCCCCACCTCATGGCGACCGATAGCCTCACATTCTTTGAAAACTCCAGAGGTACGCGGAGATCAGTGCCTCCAAAGGAGACGATGCCTGACTCCTCGTGAAACTTGATAGGAGTCCCAGGATTCCTGTGGCACTTGGAAAGGGACCCTTGGTCTCCCGCCTCAGCTGGAGAGGCGTCCCAATTGCCTTGCCAAGCCTCGAGGAGAATCCCGAGTTGTGTCTCGCAACTAGGCAAGAGTCCTGACGTGGCTGAACAAACACGTGTGTGGAAGGGCCATCCCCGTCGTAACTCGAGAATATACCCCAGGTTCCCGCCGCAACTCGAGAAAAACCATGAGACTTCCCCCTCGCCGCGAGATGAGGCCCGATTCCCCTGCACTGCGTGCAGAGCAATTCCGTGTTGCACATCACACAGGAAAGGAGCCTTGATTTCCTTGATGGCACTCCAGAGAAACCCCAAGAACACTGTTTCAAGGCTAGAGGGATCCTGAGGTCACTGTAGCAACACGAAAGAGCTCCGTGGACCAAAAATCAACTCGAGATGAGAGGTTAGTCCCTGGCTTCGACTCCTGAGGAATACCACCTTACCACAAGCACCTCAAGAGGAGGCTTCTCTCAGCTCTAGGTATGTGAGAGGGACCCTGAGTTTGCGGCCTCAAGTGGAATGGACACCGCGATGCCCTGACTCGAAATAAGGCCGGATATCCCTGCAGTGACTGGAATGCAGGCTCGTCTTGCATCTCCCAGGACGAAAGGATGTCTGAATCCCCTGTGGAAAGCACAGAGAAAGACTTAGTTCCCCACCTCATCGCGACCGGAGGCCTTACATCCTTTGAAAACTCCAGAGGTACGCGGAGATCAGTGCCTCCAAAGGAGACGATGCCTGACTCCTCGTGAAACTTGATAGGAGTCCCAGGATTCTTGTGGCACGTGGAAAGGGACCCTTGGTCTCCCGCCTCAGCTGGAGAGGCGTCCCAATTGCGCTGCCAAGCCTCGAGGAGAATCCAGAGTTGTCCCTCGCAACTAGGCAGAAGTCCTGACGTCGCTGAACAAACACGTGGGTGGAAGGGACATCCCCATCGTAACTCGAGAATATACCCCAGGTTCCCGCCGCAACTCGAGAAAAACCATGAGACTTCCCCCTCGCCGCGAGATGAGGCCCGATTCCCCTGCACTGCGTGCAGAGCATTTCCGTGTTGCACATCACACATGAAAGGAGCCTTGATTTCCTTCATGGCACTCCAGAGAAACCCCAAGAACACTGTTTCAAGGATAGAGGGATCCTGAGGTCACTGTAGCAACACGAAAGAGCTCCGTGGACCAAAAATCAACTCGAGATGAGAGGTTAGTCCCTGGCTTCGACTCCAGAGGAATACCACCTTACCACAAGCACCTCAAGAGGAGGCTTCTCTCAGCTCTAGGTATGTGAGAGGGACCCTGAGTTTGCGGCCTCAAGTGGAATGGACACCACGATGCCCTGACTCAAAATAAGGCCGGATATCCCTGCAGTGACTGGAATGCAGGCTCGTCTTGCATCTCCCAAGACGAAAGGGTGTCTGAATCCCCTGTGGAGACCACAGAGAAAGACCTAGTTCCCCACCTCATCGCGACATGAGTCCTCAAATCCTTTGAAAACTCCAGAGGTATGCGGAGATCAGTGCCTCCAAAGGAGACGATGTCTGACTCCTCATGAAACTTGATAGGAGACCCAGGATTCCTGTGGCACGTGGAAAGGGACCCTTGGTCTCTCGTCTCAGCTGGAGAGGCGTCCCAATTGCCCTGCAAAGCCTCGAGGAGAATCCCGAGTTGTCCCTCGCAACTAGGCAGGAGTCCTGACATGGCTGAACACACACGTGTATGGAAGGGCCATCCCCGTCGTAACTCAAGAATATACCCCAGGTTCCCGCCGCAACTCGAGAAAAACCATGAGACTTCCCCCTCGCCGCGAGATGAGGCCCGATTCCCCTGCACTGCGTGCAGAGCAATTCCGTGTTGCACATCACACATGAAAGGAGCCTTGATTTCCTTGATGGCACTCCAGAGAAACCCCAAGAACACTGTTTCAAGGCTAGAGGGATCCTGAGGTCACTGTAGCAACACGAAAGAGCTCCATGGACCAAGAATCAACACGAGATGAAAGGTTAGTCCCTGGCTTCGACTCCTGAGGAATACCACCTTACCACAAGCACCTCAAGAAGAGGCTTCTCTCAGCTCTAGGTATGTGAGAGGGATCCTGAGTTTGCGGCCTCAAGTGGAATGGACACCGCGATGCCCTGACTGGAAATAAGGCCGGATATCCCTGCAGTGACTTGAATGCAGGCTTGTCTTGCATCTCCCAAGATGAAAGGATGTGTGAATCCCCTGTGGAGTCCACAGAGAAACACCTAGTTCCCCACCTCATCGCGACCGGAGGCCTCACATCCTTTGAAAACTCCAGAGGTACGTGGAGATCAGTGCCTCCAAAGGAGACGATGCCTGACTCCTCGTGAAACTTGATAGGAGTCCCAGGATTTTGTGGCACGTGGAAAGGGATTCTTGGTCTCCCGCCTCAGCTGGAGAGGCGTTCCAATTGCCCTGCCAAGCCTCGAGGAGAATCCCGAGTTGTCCCTCGCAACTAGGCAGGAGTCCTGACGTGGCTGAACAAACACGTGGGTGGAAGGGCCATCCCCATAGTAACTCGAGAATATACCCCAGGTTCCCGCCGCAACTCGAGAAAAACCATGAGACTTCCCCCTCGATGCGAGATGAGGCCCGATTCCCCTGTACTGCGTGCAGAGCAATTCCGTCTTGCACATCACACATGAAAGGAGCGTTGATTTCCTTGATGGCACTCCAGAGAAACCCGAAGAACACTGTTTCAAGGATAGAGGGATCCTGAGGTCACTGTAGCAACACGAAAGAACTCTGTGGACCAAAAATCAACTCGAAAAGAGAGGTTAGTCCCTGGAATCGTCTCCAGAGGAATACCACCTTACCACAAGCACCTCAAGAGGAGGCTTCTCTCAGTTCTAGGTTTGTGAGAGGGACCCTGAGTTTGCGGCCTCAAGTGGAATGGACACCGCGATGCCCTGACTCGAAATAAGGCCGGATATCCCTGCAGTGACTTCAATGCAGGCTCGTCTTGCATCTCCCAGGACGAAAGGATGTCTGAATCCCCTGTGGAGACCACAGAGAAAGACCTAGTTCCCCACCTCATCGCGACCGGAGGCCTCACATCCTTTGAAAACTCCAGAGGTATGCGGAGATCAGTGCCTCCAAAGGAGACGATGCCTGACTCTTCGTGAAACTTGATAGGAGTCCCAGGATTCCTGTGGCACGTGGAAAGGGACCCTTGGTCTCCCGCCTCAGCTGGAGAGGCCTCCCAATTGCCTTGCCAAGCCTCGAGGAGAATCCCGAGTTGTGTCTCGCAACTAGGCAAGACTCCTGACGTGGCTGAACAAACACGTGTGTGGAAGGGCCATCCCCGTCGTAACTCGAGAATATACCCCAGGTTCCCGCCGCAACTCGAGAAAAACCATGAGACTTCCCCCTCGATGCGAGATGAGGCCCGATTCCCCTGCACTGCGTGCAGAGCAATTCTGTGTTGCACATCACACATGAAAGGAGCCTTGATTTCCTTCATGGCACTCCAGAGAAACCCCAAGAACACTGTTTCAAGGCTAGAGGGATCCTGAGGTCACTGTAGCAACACGAAAGAGCTCCGTGGACCAAAAATCAACTCGAGATGAGAGGTTAGTCCCTGGATTCGACTCCTGAGGAATACCACCTTACCACAAGCACCTCAAGAGGAGGCTTCTCTCAGGTCTAGGTATGTGAGAGGGACCCTGAGTTTGCGGCCTCAAGTGGAATGGACACCGCGATTCCCTGACTCGAAATAAGGCCGGATATCCCTGCAGTGACTTGAATGCAGGCTCGTCTTGCATCTCCCAAGACGAAATGGTGTCTGAATCCCCTGTGGAGACCACAGACAAAGACCTATTTCCCCACGTCATCGCGACAGGAGGCCTCAAATCCTTTGAAAACTCCAGAGGTATGCGGGGATCAGTGCCTCCAAAGGAGACGATGCATGACTCCTCGTGAAACTTGATAGGAGACCCAGGATTCCTGTGGCACGTGGAAAGGGACCCTTGGTCTCCCGTCTCAGCTGGAGAGGCGTCCCAATTGCCCTGCCAAGCCTCGAGGAGAATCCAGAGTTGTCCCTCGCAACTAGGCAGGAGTCCTGACGTCGCTGAAGAAACACGTGGGTGGAAGGGCCATCCCCGTCGTAACTCGAGAATATACCCCAGGTTCCCGCCGCAACTCGAGAAAAACCATGAGACTTCCCCCTCGCCGCGAGATGAGGCCCGATTCCCCTGCACTGCGTGCAGAGCAGTTCCGTGTTGCACATCACACATGAAAGGAGCCTAGATTTCCTTGATGGCACTCCAGAGAAATCCCAAGAACACTGTTTCAAGGCTAGAGGGATCCTGAGGTCACTGTAGCAACACGAAAGAACTCTGTGGACCAAATATCAACTCGAAAAGAGAGGTTAGTCCCTGGATTCGTCTCCAGAGGAATACCACCTTACCACAAGCACCTCAAGAGGAGGCTTCTCTCAGCTCTAGGTATGTGAGAGGGACCCTGAGTTTGCGGCCTCAAGTGGAATGGACACCGCGATGCCCTGACTCGAAATAAGGCCGGATATCCCTGCAGTGACTTCAATGCAGGCTCGTCTTGCATCTCCCAAGATGAAAGGATGTCTGAATCCCCTGTGGAAAGCACAGAGAAAGACTTAGTTCCCCACCTCATCGCAACCGATAGCCTCACATCCTTTGAAAACTCCAGAGGTACGCGGAGATCAGCGCCTCCAAAGGAGACGATGCCTGACTCCTCGTGAAACTTGATAGGAGTCCCAGGATTCCTGTGGCACTTGGAAAGGGACACTTGGTCTCCCGCCTCAGCTGGAGAGGCGTCCCAATTGCCCTGCCAAGCCTCGAGGAGAATCCAGAGTTGTCCCTCGCAACTAGGCAGGAGTCCTGACGTCGCTGAAGAAACACGTGGGTGGAAGGGCCATCCCCGTCGTAACTCGAGAATATACCCCAGGTTCCCGCCGCAACTCGAGAAAAACCATGAGACTTCCCCCTCGCCGCGAGATGAGGCCCGATTCCCCTGCACTGCGTGCAGAGCAATTCCGTGTTGCACATCACACATGAAAGGAGCCTTGATTTCCTTGATGGCACTCCAGAGAAACCCCAAGAACACTGTTTCAAGGCTAGAGGGATCCTGAGGTCACTGTAGCAACACGAAAGAGCTCCGTGGTCCAAAAATCAACTCGAGATGAGAGGTTAGTCCCTGGCTTCGACTCCAGAGGAATACCACCTTACCACAAGCACCTTAAGAGGAGGCTTCTCTCAGCTCTAGGTATGTGAGAGGGACCCTGAGTTTGCGGCCTCAAGTGGAATGGACACCGCGATGCCCTGACGCGAAATAAGGCTGGATATCCCTGCAGTGACTTGAATGCAGGCTCGTCTTGCATCTCCCAAGATGAAAGGATGTCTGAATCCCCTGTGGAGACCACAGAGAAAAACCTAGTTCCCCACCTCATCGCGACCGGAGGCCTCACATCCTTTGAAAACTCCAGAGGTACGCGGAGATCAGTGCCTCCAAAGGAGACGATGCCTGACTCCTCGTGAAACTTGATAGCAGGCCAAGGATTCCTGTGGCACGTGGAATGGGACCCTTGGTCTCCCGTCTCAGCTGGAGAGGCGTCCCAATTGCCCTGCCAAGCCTCGAGGAGTATCCAGAGCTGTCCCTCGCAACTAGGCAGGAGTCCTGACATGGCTGAACACACACGTGTGTGGAAGGGCCATCCCCGTCGGAACTCGAGAATATACCCCAGGTTCCCGCCGCAACTCGAGAAAAACCATGAGACTTCCCCCTCGCCGCGAGATGAGGCCCGATTCCCCTGCACTGCGTGCAGAGCAATTCTTTGTTGCACATCACACATGAAAGGAGCCTTGATTTCCTTCATGGCACTCCAGAGAAACCCCAAGAACACTGTTTCAAGGCTAGAGGGATCCTGAGGTCACTGTAGCAACACGAAAGAGCTCCGTGGACCCAAAATCAACTCGAGATGAGAGGTTAGTCCCTGGCTTCGACTCCAGAGGAATACCACCTTACCACAAGCACCTCAAGAGGAGGCTTCTCTCAGCTCTAGGTATGTGAGAGGGACCCTGAGTTTGCGGCCTCAAGTGGAATGGACACCGCGATGCCCTGACTCGAAATAAGGCCGGATATCCCTGCAGTGACAGGAATGCAGGCTCGTCTTGCATCTCCCAAGACGAAAGGGTGTTTGAATCCCCTGTGGAGACCACAGAGAAAGACCTAGTTCCCCACCTCATCACGACCGATAGCCTCACATCCTTTGAAAACTCCAGAGGTATGCGGAGATCAGTGCCTCCAAAGGAGACGATGCCTGACTCCTCGTGAAACTTGATAGGAGACCCAGGATTGCTGTGGCACGTGGAAAGGGACCCTTGGTCTCCCGTCTCAGCTGGAGAGGCGTCCCAATTGCCCTGCCAAGCCTCGAGGAGAATCCCGAGTTGTCCCTCGCAACTAGGCAGGAGTCCTGACATGGCTGAACACACACGTGTGTGGAAGGGCCATCCCCGTCGTAACTCGAGAATATACCCCAGGTTCCTGCCGCAACTCGAGAAAAACCATGAGACTTCCCCCTCGCCGCGAGATGAGGCCCGATTCCCCTGCACTGCGTGCAGAGCAATTCCGTGTTGCACATCACACATGAAAGGAGCCTTGATTTCCTTGATGGCACTCCAGAGAAACCCCAAGAACACGGTTTCAAGGCTAGAGGGATCCTGAGGTCACTGTAGCAACACAAAAGAGCTCCGTGGACCAAGAATCAACACGAGATGAGAGGTTAGTCCCTGGCTTCGACTCCTGAGGAATACCACCTTACCACAAGCACCTCAAGAGGAGGCTTCTCTCAGCTCTAGGTATGTGAGAGGGACCCTGAGTTTGCGGCCTCAAGTGGAATGGACACCGCGATGCCCTGACTCGAAATAAGGCCGGATATCCCTGCAGTGACTTCAATGCAGGCTCGTCTTGCATCTCCCAGGACGAAAGGATGTCTGAATCCCCTGTGGAAAGCACAGAGAAAGACTTAGTTCCCCACCTCATCGCGACCGATAGCCTCACATCCTTTGAAAACTCCAGAGGTATGCGGAGATCAGTGCCTCCAAAGGAGACGACGCCTGACTCCTCGTGAAACTTGATAGGAGTCCCAGGATTTCTGTGGCACTTGGAAAGGGACACTCGGTCTCCCGTCTCAGCTGGAGAGGCGTCCCAATTGCCCTGCCAAGCCTCGAGGAGAATCCAGAGTTGTCCCTCGCAACTAGGCAGGAGTCCTGACGTCGCTGAAGAAACACGTGGGTGGAAGGGCCATCCCCGTCGTAACTCGAGAATATACCCGAGGTTCCCGCCGCAACTCG
The DNA here is from genome assembly GCF_910594005.1 of Cervus elaphus. Lineage (NCBI taxonomy): Eukaryota > Metazoa > Chordata > Mammalia > Artiodactyla > Cervidae > Cervus > Cervus elaphus. The sequence continues at coordinate 4,433,689 of NC_057834.1, read as the reverse complement.
AGAAAAACCATGAGACTTCCCCCTCGCTGCGAGATGAGGCCCGATTCCCCTGCACTGCGTGCAGAGCAATTCCGTGTTGCACATCACACATGAAAGGAGACTTGATTTCCTTGATGGCACTCCAGAGAAACCCCAAGAACACTGTTTCAAGGCTAGAGGGATCCTGAGGTCACTGTAGCAACACGAAACAGCTCCGTGGGCCAAAAATCAACTCGAGATGAGAGGTTAGTCCCTGGCTTCGACTCCAGAGGAATACCACCTTACCACAAGCACCTCAAGAGGAGGCTTCTCTCAGCTCTAGGTATGTGAGAGGGACCCTGAGTTTGCGGCCTCAAGTGGAATGGACACCGCGATGCCCTGACGCGAAATAAGGCTGGATATCCCTGCAGTGACTTGAATGCAGGCTCGTCTTGCATCTCCCAAGATGAAAGGATGTCTGAATCCCCTGTTGAGACCACAGAGAAAGACCTAGTTCCCCACCTCATCGCGACCGGAGGCCTCACATCCTTTGAAAACTCCAGAGGTACGCGGAGATCAGTGCCTCCAAAGGAGACGATGCCTGACTCCTCGTGAAACTTGATAGGAGTCCCAGGATTCCTGTGGCACGAGGAAAGGGACCCTTGGTCTCCCGACTCAGCTGGAGAGGCGTCCCAATTGCCTTGCCAAGCCTCGAGGAGAATCCCGAGTTTTGTCTCACAACTAGGCAAGAGTGCTGACGTGGCTGAACAAACACGTGTGTGGAAGGGCCATCTCCGTCGTAACTCGAGAATATACCCCAGGTTCCCGCCGCAACTCGAGAAAAACCATGAGACTTCCCCCTCGCCGCGAGATGAGGCCCGATTCCCCTGCACTGCGTGCAGAGCAATTCTGTGTTGCACATCACACATGAAAGGAGCCTTGATTTCCTTCATGGCACTCCAGAGAAACCCCAAGAACACTGTTTCAAGGCTAGAGGGATCCTGAGGTCACTGTAGCAACACGAAAGAGCTCCGTGGACCAAAAATCAACTCGAGATGAGAGGTTAGTCCCTGGCTTCGACTCCAGAGGAATACCACCTTACCACAAGCACCTCAAGAGGAGGCTTCTCTCAGCTCTAGGTATGTGAGAGGGACCCTGAGTTTGCGGCCTCAAGTGGAATGGACACCGCGATGCCCTGACTCGAAATAAGGCCGGATATCCCTGCAGTGACTTGAATGCAGGCTCGTCTTGCATCTCCCAAGTCGAAAGGGTGTCGGAATCCCCTGTGGAGACCACAGAGAAAGACCTAGTTCCCCACCTCATCGCGACAGGAGGCCTCAAATCCTTTGAAAACTCCAGAGGTATGCGGAGATCAGTGCCTCCAAAGGAGACGATGCCTGACTCCTCGTGAAACTTGATAGGAGACCCAGGATTGCTGTGGCACGTGGAAAGGGACCCTTGGTCTCCCGTCTCAGCTGGAGAGGCGTCCCAATTGCCCTGCAAAGCCTCGAGGAGAATCCCGAGTTGTCCCTCGCAACTAGGCAGGAGTCCTGACATGGCTGAACACACACGTGTGTGGAAGGGCCATCCCCGTTGGAACTCGAGAATATACCCCAGGTTCCCGCCGCAACTCGAGAAAAAACATGAGACTTCCCCCTCTCCGGGAGATGAGGCCCGATTCCCCTGCACTGCATGCAGAGCAATTCCGTCTTGCACATCACACATGAAAGGAGCCTTGATTTCCTTGATGGCACTCCAGAGAAACCCCAAGAACACTGTTTCAAGGCTAGAGGGATCCTGAGGTCACTGTAGCAACACGAAAGAGCTCCGTGGACCAAGAATCAAAACGAGATGAGAGGTTAGTCCCTGGCTTCGACTCCTGAGGAATACCACATTACCACAAGCACCACAAGAGGAGGCTTCTCTCAGCTCTAGGTATGTGAGAGGGACCCTGAGTTTGCGGCCTCAAGTGGAATGGACACCGCGATGCCCTGACTCGAGATAAGGCCGGATATCCCTGCACTGACTGGAATGCAGGCTCGTCTTGCATCTCACAAGACGAAACGGTGTCTGAATCCCCTGTGGAGACCACAGAGAAAGACCTAGTTCCCAACCTCATCGCGACAGGAGGCCTCAAATCCTTTGAAAACTCCAGAGGTATGCGGAGATCAGTGTCTCCAAAGGAGACGATGCCTGACTCCTCGTGAAACTTGATAGGAGACCCAGGATTCCTGTGGCACGTGGAAAGGGACCCTTGGTCTCCCGTCTCAGCTGGAGAGGCGTCCCAATTGCCCTGCAAAGCCTCGAGGAGAATCCCGAGTTGTCCCTCGCAACTAGGCAGGAGTCCTGACATGGCTGAACACACACGTGGGTGGAAGGGCCATCCCCGTCCTAACTCGAGAATATACCCCAGGTTCCCGCCGCAACTCGAGAAAAACCATGAGACTTCCCCCTCGCCGCGAGATGAGGCCCGATTCCCCTGCACTGCGTGCAGAGCAATTCCGTGTTGCACATCACACATGAAAGGAGCCTTGATTTCCTTGATGGCACTCCAGAGAAACCACAAGAACACTGTTTCAAGGCTAGAGGGATCCTGAGGTCACTGTAGCAACACGAAAGAGCTCCGTGGACCAAGAATCAACACGAGATGAGAGGTTAGTCCCTGGCTTCGACTCCTGAGGAATACCACCTTACCACAAGCACCTCAAGAGGAGGCTTCTCTCAGCTCTAAGTATGTGAGAGGGATCCTGAGTTTGCGGCCTCAAGTGGAATGGACACCGCGATGCCCTGACTCGAAATAAGGCCAGATATCCCTGCAGTGACTTGAATGCAGGCTCGTCTTGCATCTCCCAAGAAGAAAGGATGTCTGAATCCCCTGTGGAGACCACAGAGAAAGACCTAGTTCCCCACCTCATCGCGACCGGAGGCCTCACATCCTTTGAAACCTCCAGAGGTACGCGGAGATCAGTGCCTCCAAAGGAGACGATGCTTGACTCCTCGTGAAACTTGATAGGAGTCCCAGGATTCTTGTGGCACGTGGAAAGGGACCCTTGGTCTCCCGCCTCAGCTGGAGAGGCGTTCCAATTGCCCTGCCAAGCCTCGAGGAGAATCCCGAGTTGTCCCTCGCAACTAGGCAGGAGTCCTGACGTGGCTGAACAAACACGTGGGTGGAAGGGCCATCCCCGTCGTAACTCGAGAATATACCCCAGGTTCCCGCCGCAACTCGAGAAAAACCATGAGACTTCCCCCTCGATGCGAGATGAGGCCCGATTCCCCTGTACTGCGTGCAGAGCAATTCCGTCTTGCACATCACACATGAAAGGAGCCTTGATTTCCTTGATGGCACTCCAGAGAAACCCCAAGAACACTGTTTCAAGGATAGAGGGATCCTGAGGTCACTGTAGCAACACGAAAGAACTCTGTGGACCAAAAATCAACTCGAAAAGAGAGGTTAGTCCCTGGATTCGTCTCCAGAGGAATACCACCTTACCACAAGCACCTCAAGAGGAGGCTTCTCTCAGCTCTAGGTATGTGAGAGGGACCCTGAGTTTGCGGCCTCAAGTGGAATGGACACCGCGATGCCCTGACTCGAAATAAGGCCGGATATCCCTGCAGTGACTTCAATGCAGGCTCGTCTTGCATCTCCCAGGACGAAAGGGTGTCGGAATCCCCTGTGGAAAGCACAGAGAAAGACTTAGTTCCCCACCTCATCGCGACCGATAGCCTCACATCCTTTGAAAACTCCAGAGGTACGCGGAGATCAGTGCCTCCAAAGGAGACGATGCCTGACTCCTCGTGAAACTTGATAGGAGTCCCAGGATTCCTGTGGCACTTGGAAAGGGACACTTGGTCTCCCGCCTCAGCTGGAGAGGCGTCCCAATTGCCCTGCCAAGCCTCGAGGAGAATCCAGAGTTGTCCCTCGCAACTAGGCAGGAGTCCTGACGTTGCTGAAGAAACACGTGGGTGGAAGGGCCATCCCCGTCGTAACTCGAGAATATACCCCAGGTTCCCGCCGCAACTCGAGAAAAACCATGAGACTTCCCCTCGCCGCGAGATGAGGCCCGATTCCCCTGCACTGCGTGCAGAGCAATTCCGTCTTGCACATCACACATGAAAGGAGCCTTGATTTCCTTCATGGCACTCCAGAGAAACCCCAAGAACACTGTTTCAAGGCTAGAGGGATCCTGAGGTCACTGTAGCAACACGAAAGAGCTCCGTGGGCCAAATATCAACTCGAGATGAGAGGTTAGTCCCTGGCTTCAACTCCAGAGGAATACCACCTTACCACAAGCACCTCAAGAGGAGGCTTCTCTCAGCTCTTGGTATGTGAGAGGGACCCTGAGTTTGCGGCCTCAAGTGGAATGGACACCGCGATGCCCTGACGCGAAATAAGGCTGGATATCCCTGCAGTGACTTCAATGCAGGCTCGTCTTGCATCTCCCGAAATGAAAGGATGTCTGAATCCCCTGTGGAGACCACAGAGAAAGACCTAGTTCCCCACCTCATGGCGACCGGAGGCCTTACATCCTTTGAAAACTCCAGAGGTACGTGGAGATCAGTGCCTCCAAAGGAGACGATGCCTGACTGCTCGTGAAACTTGATAGGAGTCCCAGGATTCCTGTGGCACGTGGAAAGGGACCCTTGGTCTCCCGCCTCAGCTGGAGAGGCGTCCCAATTGCCCTGCAAAGCCTCGAAGAGAATCCCGAGTTGTCCCTCGCAACTAGGCAGGAGTCCTGACATGGCTGAACACACACGTGTGTGGAAGGGCCATCCCCGTCGGAACTCGAGAATATACCCCAGGTTCCCGCCGCAACTCGAGAAAAACCATGAGACTTCCCCCTCGCCGCGAGATGAGGCCCGATTCCCCTGCACTGCGTGCAGAGCAATTCTGTGTTGCACATCACACATGAAAGGAGCCTTGATTTCCTTCATGGCACTCCAGAGAAACCCCAAGAACACTGTTTCAAGGCTAGAGGGATCCTGAGGTCACTGTAGCAACACGAAAGAGCTCCGTGGACCAAAAATCAACTCGAGATGAGAGGTTAGTCCCTGGCTTCGACTCCAGAGGAATACCACCTTACCACAAGCACCTCAAGAGGAGGCTTCTCTCAGCTCTAGGTATGTGAGAGGGACCCTGAGTTTGCGGCCTCAAGTGGAATGGACACCGCGATGCCCTGACTCGAAATAAGGCCGGATATCCCTGCAGTGACTTGAATGCAGGCTCGTCTTGCATCTCCCAAGTCGAAAGGGTGTCGGAATCCCCTGTGGAGACCACAGAGAAAGACCTAGTTCCCCACCTCATCGCGACAGGAGGCCTCAAATCCTTTGAAAACTCCAGAGGTATGCGGAGATCAGTGCCTCCAAAGGAGACGATGCCTGACTCCTCGTGAAACTTGATAGGAGACCCAGGATTCCTGTGGCACGTGGAAAGGGACCCTTGGTCTCCCGTCTCAGCTGGAGAGGCGTCCCAATTGCCCTGCAAAGCCTCGAGGAGAATCCCGAGTTGTCCCTCGCAACTAGGCAGGAGTCCTGACATGGCTGAACACACACGTGTGTGGAAGGGCCATCCCCGTTGGAACTCGAGAATATACCCCAGGTTCCCGCCGCAACTCGAGAAAAAACATGAGACTTCCCCCTCTCCGGGAGATGAGGCCCGATTCCCCTGCACTGCGTGCAGAGCAATTCCGTCTTGCACATCACACATGAAAGGAGCCTTGATTTCCTTGATGGCACTCCAGAGAAACCCCAAGAACACTGTTTCAAGGCTAGAGGGATCCTGAGGTCACTGTAGCAACACGAAAGAGCTCCGTGGACCAAGAATCAAAACGAGATGAGAGGTTAGTCCCTGGCTTCGACTCCTGAGGAATACCACATTACCACAAGCACCACAAGAGGAGGCTTCTCTCAGCTCTAGGTATGTGAGAGGGACCCTGAGTTTGCGGCCTCAAGTGGAATGGACACCGCGATGCCCTGACTCGAGATAAGGCCGGATATCCCTGCACTGACTGGAATGCAGGCTCGTCTTGCATCTCACAAGACGAAACGGTGTCTGAATCCCCTGTGGAGACCACAGAGAAAGACCTAGTTCCCAACCTCATCGCGACAGGAGGCCTCAAATCCTTTGAAAACTCCAGAGGTATGCGGAGATCAGTGTCTCCAAAGGAGACGATGCCTGACTCCTCGTGAAACTTGATAGGAGACCCAGGATTCCTGTGGCACGTGGAAAGGGACCCTTGGTCTCCCGTCTCAGCTGGAGAGGCGTCCCAATTGCCCTGCAAAGCCTCGAGGAGAATCCCGAGTTGTCCCTCGCAACTAGGCAGGAGTCCTGACATGGCTGAACACACACGTGGGTGGAAGGGCCATCCCCGTCCTAACTCGAGAATATACCCCAGGTTCCCGCCGCAACTCGAGAAAAACCATGAGACTTCCCCCTCGCCGCGAGATGAGGCCCGATTCCCCTGCACTGCGTGCAGAGCAATTCCGTGTTGCACATCACACATGAAAGGAGCCTTGATTTCCTTGATGGCACTCCAGAGAAACCACAAGAACACTGTTTCAAGGCTAGAGGGATCCTGAGGTCACTGTAGCAACACGAAAGAGCTCCGTGGACCAAGAATCAACACGAGATGAGAGGTTAGTCCCTGGCTTCGACTCCTGAGGAATACCACCTTACCACAAGCACCTCAAGAGGAGGCTTCTCTCAGCTCTAGGTATGTGAGAGGGATCCTGAGTTTGCGGCCTCAAGTGGAATGGACACCGCGATGCCCTGACTCGAAATAAGGCCAGATATCCCTGCAGTGACTTGAATGCAGGCTCGTCTTGCATCTCCCAAGAAGAAAGGATGTCTGAATCCCCTGTGGAGACCACAGAGAAAGACCTAGTTCCCCACCTCATCGCGACCGGAGGCCTCACATCCTTTGAAACCTCCAGAGGTACGCGGAGATCAGTGCCTCCAAAGGAGACGATGCTTGACTCCTCGTGAAACTTGATAGGAGTCCCAGGATTCTTGTGGCACGTGGAAAGGGACCCTTGGTCTCCCGCCTCAGCTGGAGAGGCGTTCCAATTGCCCTGCCAAGCCTCGAGGAGAATCCCGAGTTGTCCCTCGCAACTAGGCAGGAGTCCTGACGTGGCTGAACAAACACGTGGGTGGAAGGGCCATCCCCGTCGTAACTCGAGAATATACCCCAGGTTCCCGCCGCAACTCGAGAAAAACCATGAGACTTCCCCCTCGATGCGAGATGAGGCCCGATTCCCCTGTACTGCGTGCAGAGCAATTCCGTCTTGCACATCACACATGAAAGGAGCCTTGATTTCCTTGATGGCACTCCAGAGAAACCCCAAGAACACTGTTTCAAGGATAGAGGGATCCTGAGGTCACTGTAGCAACACGAAAGAACTCTGTGGACCAAAAATCAACTCGAAAAGAGAGGTTAGTCCCTGGATTCGTCTCCAGAGGAATACCACCTTACCACAAGCACCTCAAGAGGAGGCTTCTCTCAGCTCTAGGTATGTGAGAGGGACCCTGAGTTTGCGGCCTCAAGTGGAATGGACACCGCGATGCCCTGACTCGAAATAAGGCCGGATATCCCTGCAGTGACTTCAATGCAGGCTCGTCTTGCATCTCCCAGGACGAAAGGGTGTCGGAATCCCCTGTGGAAAGCACAGAGAAAGACTTAGTTCCCCACCTCATCGCGACCGATAGCCTCACATCCTTTGAAAACTCCAGAGGTACGCGGAGATCAGTGCCTCCAAAGGAGACGATGCCTGACTCCTCGTGAAACTTGATAGGAGTCCCAGGATTCCTGTGGCACTTGGAAAGGGACACTTGGTCTCCCGCCTCAGCTGGAGAGGCGTCCCAATTGCCCTGCCAAGCCTCGAGGAGAATCCAGAGTTGTCCCTCGCAACTAGGCAGGAGTCCTGACGTTGCTGAAGAAACACGTGGGTGGAAGGGCCATCCCCGTCGTAACTCGAGAATATACCCCAGGTTCCCGCCGCAACTCGAGAAAAACCATGAGACTTCCCCTCGCCGCGAGATGAGGCCCGATTCCCCTGCACTGCGTGCAGAGCAATTCCGTCTTGCACATCACACATGAAAGGAGCCTTGATTTCCTTCATGGCACTCCAGAGAAACCCCAAGAACACTGTTTCAAGGCTAGAGGGATCCTGAGGTCACTGTAGCAACACGAAAGAGCTCCGTGGGCCAAATATCAACTCGAGATGAGAGGTTAGTCCCTGGCTTCAACTCCAGAGGAATACCACCTTACCACAAGCACCTCAAGAGGAGGCTTCTCTCAGCTCTTGGTATGTGAGAGGGACCCTGAGTTTGCGGCCTCAAGTGGAATGGACACCGCGATGCCCTGACGCGAAATAAGGCTGGATATCCCTGCAGTGACTTCAATGCAGGCTCGTCTTGCATCTCCCGAAATGAAAGGATGTCTGAATCCCCTGTGGAGACCACAGAGAAAGACCTAGTTCCCCACCTCATGGCGACCGGAGGCCTTACATCCTTTGAAAACTCCAGAGGTACTTGGAGATCAGTGCCTCCAAAGGAGACGATGCCTGACTGCTCGTGAAACTTGATAGGAGTCCCAGGATTCCTGTGGCACGTGGAAAGGGACCCTTGGTCTCCCGCCTCAGCTGGAGAGGCGTCCCAATTGCCCTGCAAAGCCTCGAAGAGAATCCCGAGTTGTCCCTCGCAACTAGGCAGGAGTCCTGACATGGCTGAACACACACGTGTGTGGAAGGGCCATCCCCGTCGGAACTCGAGAATATACCCCAGGTTCCCGCCGCAACTCGAGAAAAACCATGAGACTTCCCCCTCTCCGCGAGATGAGGCCCGATTCCCCTGTACTGCGTGCAGAGCAATTCCGTCTTGCACATCACACATGAAAGGAGCCTTGATTTCCTTGATGGCACTCCAGAGAAACCCCAAGAACACTGTTTCAAGGCTAGAGGGATCCTGAGGTCACTGTAGCAACACGAAAGAGCTCCGTGGGCCAAAAATCAACTCGAGATGAGAGGTTAGTCCCTGGCTTCGACTCCAGAGGAATACCACCTTACCACAAGCACCTCACAGGAGGCTTCTCTCACTTCTAGGTATGTGAGAGGGACCCTGAGTTTGCGGCCTCAAGTGGAATGGACACCGCGATGCCCTGACGCGAAATAAGGCTGGATATCCCTGCAGTGACTTGAATGCAGGCTCGTCTTGCATCTCCCAAGACGAAAGGGTGTCTGAATCCCCAGTGGAGACCACAGAGAAAGACCTAGTTCCCCACCTCATCGCGACAGGAGGCCTCAAATCCTTTGAAAACTCCAGAGGTATGCGGAGATCAGTGTCTCCAAAGGAGACGATGCCTGACTCCTCGTGAAACTTGATATGAGACCCAGGATTCCTGTGGCACGTGGAAAGGGACACTTGGTCTCCCGTCTCAGCTGGAGAGGCGTCCCAATTGCCCTGCAAAGCCTCGAGGAGAATCCCGAGTTGTCCCTCGCAACTAGGCAGGAGTCCTGACATGGCTGAACACACACGTGGGTAGAAGGGCCATCCCCGTCCTAACTCGAGAATATACCCCAGGTTCCCGCCGCAACTCGAGAAAAACCATGAGACTTCCCCCTCGCCGCGAGATGAGGCCCGATTCCCCTGCACTGCATGCAGAGCAATTCCGTGTTGCACATCACACATGAAAGGAGCCTTGATTTCCTTCACGGCACTCCAGAGAAACCCCAAGAACACTGTTTCAAGGCTAGAGGGATCCTGAGGTCACTGTAGCAACACGAAAGAGCTCCGTGGACCAAGAATCAACACGAGATGAGAGGTTAGTCCCTGGCTTCGACTCCTGAGGAATACCACCTTACCACAAGCACCTCAAGAGGAGGCTTCTCTCAGCTCTAGGTATGTGAGAGGGATCCTGAGTTTGCGGCCTCAAGTGGAATGGACACCGCGATGCCCTGACTCGAAATAAGGCCAGATATCCCTGCAGTGACTTGAATGCAGGCTCGTCTTGCATCTCCCAAGAAGAAAGGGTGTCTGAATCCCCTGTGGAGACCACATAGAAAGACCTAGTTCCCCACCTCATCGCGACCGGAGGCCTCACATCCTTTGAAAACTCCAGCGGTACGCGGAGATCAGTGCCTCCAAAGGAGACGATGCCTGACTCCTCGTGAAACTTGATAGGAGTCCCAGGATTCTTGTGGCACGTGGAAAGGGACCCTTGGTCTCCCGCCTCAGCTGGAGAGGCGTCCCAATTGCCCTGCCAAGCCTCGAGGAGAATCCCGAGTTGTCCCTCGCAACTAGGCAGGAGTCCTGACGTGGCTGAACAAACACGTGGGTGGAAGGGCCATCCCCGTCGTAACTCGAGAATATACCCCAAGTTCCCGCCGCAACTCGAGAAAAACCATGAGACTTCCCCCTCGATGCGAGATGAGGCCCGATTCCCCTGTACTGCGTGCAGAGCAATTCCGTCTTGCACATCACACATGAAAGGAGCCTTGATTTCCTTGATGGCACTCCAGAGAAACCCCAAAAGCACTGTTTCAAGGATAGAGGGATCCTGAGGTCACTGTAGCAACACGAAAGAACTCTGTGGACCAAAAATCAACTCGAAAAGAGAGGTTAGTCCCTGGATTCGTCTCCAGAGGAATACCACCTTACCACAAGCACCTCAAGAGGAGGATTCTCTCAGCTCTAGGTATGTGAGAGGGATCCTGAGTTTGCGGCCTCAAGTGGAATGGACACCGCGATGCCCTGACTCGAAATAAGGCCGGATATCCCTGCAGTGACTTCAATGCAGGCTCGTCTTGCATCTCCCAGGACGAAAGGATGTCTGAATCCCCTGTGGAAAGCACAGAGAAAAACTTAGTTCCCCACCTCATCGCGACCGATAGCCTCACATCCTTTGAAAACTCCAGAGGTACGCGGAGATCAGTGCCTCCAAAGGAGACGATGCCTGACTCCTCGTGAAACTTGATAGGAGTCCCAGGATTCCTGTGGCACGTGGAAAGGGACACTTGGTCTCCCGCCTCAGCTGGAGAGGCGTCCCAATTGCCCTGCCAAGCCTCGAGGATAATCCAGAGTTGTCCCTCGCAACTAGGCAGGAGTCCTGACGTTGCTGAAGAAACACGTGTGTGGAAGGGCCATCCCCGTCGGAACTCGAGAATATACCCCAGGTTCCCGCCGCAACTCGAGAAAAACCATGAGACTTCCCCCTCGCCGCGAGATGAGGCCCGATTCCCCTGCACTGCGTGCAGAGCAATTCCGTCTTGCACATCAAACATGAAAGGAGCCTTGATTTCCTTGATGGCACTCCAGAGAAAACCCAAGAACACTGTTTCAAGGCTAGAGGGATCCTGAGGTCACTGTAGCAACACGAAAGAGCTCCGTGGGCCAAAAATCAACTCGAGATGAGAGGTTAGTCCCTGGCTTCAACTCCAGAGGAATACCACCTTACCACAAGCACCTCAAGAGGAGGCTTCTCTCAGCTCTAGGTATGTGAGAGGGACCCTGAGTTTGCGGCCTCAAGTGGAATGGACACCGCGATGCCCTGACGCGAAATAAGGCTGGATATCCCTGCAGTGACTTGAATGCAGGCTCGTCTTGCATCTCCCGAGATGAAAGGATGTTTGAATCCCCTGTGGAGACCACAGAGAAAGACCTAGTTCCCCACCTCATGGCGACCGGAGGCCTCACATCCTTTGAAAACTCCAGAGGTACGCGGAGATCAGTGCCTCCAAAGGAGACGATGCCTGACTCCTCGTGAAACTTGATAGGAGTCCCAGGATTCCTGTGGCACGTGGAAAGGGACCCTTGGTCTCCCGCCTCAGCTGGAGAGGCGTCCCAATTGCCTTGCCAAGCCTCGAGGAGAATCCCGAGTTGTGTCTCACAACTAGGCAGGAGTCCTGACGTGGCTGAACAAACACGTGTGTGGAAGGGCCATCCCCGTCGTAACTCGAGAATATACCCCAGGTTCCCGCCGCAACTCGAGCAAAACCATGAGACTTCCCCCTCGCCGCGAGATGAGGCCCGATTCCCCTGCACTGCGTGCAGAGCAATTCTGTGTTGCACATCACACATGAAAGGAGCCTTGATTTCCTTCATGCCACTCCAGAGAAACCCCAAGAACACTGTTTCAAGGCTAGAGGGATCCTGAGGTCACTGTAGCAACACGAAAGAGCTCCGTGAACCAAAAATCAACTCGAGATGAGAGGTTAGTCCCTGGCTTCGACTCCAGAGGAATACCACCTTACCACAAGCACCTCAAGAGGAGGCTTCTCTCAGTTCTAGGTATGTGAGAGGGACCCTGAGTTTGCGGCCTCAATTGGAATGGACACCGCGATGCCCTGACTCGAAATAAGGCCGGATATCCCTGCAGTGACTGGAATGCAGGCTCGTCTTGCATCTCCCAAGACGAAAGGGTGTCTGAATCCCCTGTGCAGACCACAGAGAACGCCCTAGTTCCCCAACTCATCGCGACAGGAGGCCTCAAATCCTTTGAAAACTCCAGAGGTATGCGGAGATCAGTGCCTCCAAAGGAGACGATGCCTGACTCCTCGTGAAACTTGATAGGAGACCCAGGATTCCTGTGGCACGTGGAAAGGGACCCTTGGTCTCCCGTCTCAGCTGGAGAGGCGTCCCAATTGCCCTGCAAAGCCTCGAGGAGAATCCAGAGTTGTCCCTCGCAAGTAGGCAGGAGTCCTGACGTCGCTGAAGAAACACGTGGGTGGAAGGGTCATCCCCGTCGTAACTCGAGAATATACCCCAGGTTACCGCCACAACTCGAGAAAAACCATGAGACTTCCCCCTCCCCGCGAGATGAGGCCCGATTCCCCTGCACTGCGTGCAGAGCAATTCCGTCTTGCACATCACACATGAAAGGAGCCTTGATTTCCTTGATGGCACTCCAGAGAAACACCAAGAACACTGTTTCAAGGATAGAGGGATGCTGAGGTCACTGTAGCAACACGAAAGAACTCTGTGGACCAAAAATCAACTCGAAAAGAGAGGTTAGTCCCTGGATTCGTCTCCAGAGGAATACCACCTTACCACAAGCACCTCAAGAGGAGGCTTCTCTCAGCTCTAGGTATGTGAGAGGGACCCTGAGTTTGTGGCCTCAAGTGGAATGGACACCGCGATGCCCTGACTCGAAATAAGGCCGGATATTCCTGCAGTGACTTCAATGCAGGCTCGTCTTGCATCTCCCAGGACGAAAGGATGTCTGAGTCCCCTGAGGATAGCACAGAGAAAGACTTAGTTCCCCACCTCATCGCGACCGATAGCCTCACATCCTTTGAAAACTCCTGAGGTACGCGGAGATCAGTGCCTCCAAAGGAGACGATGCCTGACTCCTCGTGAAAATTGATAGTAGTCCCAGGATTCCTGTGGCACTTGGAAAGGGACACTTGGTCTCCCGCCTCAGCTGGAGAGGCGTCCCAATTGCCCTGCCAAGCCTCGAGGAGAATCCAGCGCTGTCCCTCGCAACTAGGCAGGAGTCCTGACGTCGCTGAAGAAACACGTGGGTGGAAGGGCCATCCCCGTCGTAACTCGAGAATATACACCAGGTTCCCGCCGCAACTCGAGAAAAACCATGAGACTTCCCCCTCGCCGCGAGATGAGGCCCGATTCCCCTGCACTGCATGCAGAGCAATTCCGTGTTGCACATCACACATGAAAGGAGCCTTGATTTCCTTGATGGCACTCCAGAGAAACCCCAAGAACACTGTTTCAAGGCTAGAGGGATCCTGAGGTCACTGTAGCAACACGAAAGAGCTCCGTGGGCGAAAAATCAACTCGAGATGAGAGGTTAGTCCCTGGCTTCGACTCCAGAGGAATACCACCTTACCACAAGCACCTCAAGAGGAGGCTTCTCTCAGCTCTAGGTATGTGAGAGGGACCCTGAGTTTGCGGCCTCAAGTGGAATGGACACCGCGATGCCCTGACGCGAAATAAGGCTGGATATCCCGGCAGTGACTTGAATGCAGGCTCGTCTTGCATCTCCCAAGACGAAAGGATGTCTGAATCCCCTGTGGAGACCTCAGAGAAAGACCTACTTCCCCACCTCATCGCGACCGGAGGCCTCACATCCTTTGAAAACTCCAGAGGTACGCGGAGATCAGTGCCTCCAAAGGAGACAATGCCTGACTCCTCGTGAAACTTGATAGGAGACCCAGGATTCCTGTGGCACGTGGAAAGGGACACTTGGTCTCCCGTCTCAGCTGGAGAGGCGTCCCAATTGCCCTGCAAAGCCTCGAGCAGAATTCCGAGTTGTCCCTCGCAAGTAGGCAGGAGTCCTGACATGGTTGAACACACACGTGTGTGGAAGGGCCATCCCCGTCGTAACTCGAGAATATACCCCAGGTTCCCGCCGCAACTCGAGAAAAACCATGAGACTTCCCCCTCGCTGCGAGATGAGGCCCGATTCCCCTGCACTGCGTGCAGAGCAATTCCGTGTTGCACATCACACATGAAAGGAGCCTTGATTTCCTTGATGGCACTCCAGAGAAACCCCAAGAACACTGTTTCAAGGCTAGAGGGATCCTGAGGTCACTGTAGCAACAAGAAAGAGCTCCGTGGACCAAGAATCAACACGAGATGAGAGGTTAGTCCCTGGCTTCGACTCCTGAGGAATACCACCTTACCACAAGCACCTCAAGAGGAGGCTTCTCTCAGCTCTAGGTATGTGAGAGGGACCCTGAGTTTGCGGCCTCAAGTGGAATGTACACCGCGATGGCCTGACGCGAAATAAGGCTGGATATCCCTGCAGTGACTTGAATGCAGGCTCGTCTTGCATCTCCCAAGACGAAAGGATGTCTGAATCCCCTGTGGAGACCACAGAGAAAGACCTAGTTCCCCACCTCATCGCGACCGGAGGCCTCACATCCTTTGAAAACTCCAGAGGTACGCGGAGATCAGTGCCTCCAAAGGAGACGATGCCTGACTCCTCGTGAAACTTGATAGGAGTCCCAGGATTCCTGTGGCACGTGGAAAGGGACACTTGGTCTCCCGCCTCAGCTGGAGAGGCGTCCCAATTGCCTTGCCAAGCCTCGAGGAGAATCCCGAGTTGTGTCTCGCAACTAGGCAAGAGTCCTGACGTGGCTGAACAAACACGTGGGTGGAAGGGCCATCCCCGTCGTAACTCGAGAATATACCCCAGGTTCCCGCCGCAACTCGAGAAAAACCATGAGACTTCCCCCTCGCCGCGAGATGAGGCCTGATTCCCCTGCACTGCGTGCAGAGCAATTCCGTGTTGCACATCACACATGAAAGGAGCCTTGATTTCCTTGATGGCACTCCAGAGAAACCCCAAGAACACTGTTTCAAGGCTAGAGGGATCCTGAGGTCACTGTAGCAACACGAAAGAGCTCCGTGGGCCAAAAATCAACTCGAGATGAGAGGTTAGTCCCTGGCTTCGACTCCTGAGGAATACCACCTTACCACAAGCACCTCAAGAGGAGGCTTCTCTCAGCTCTAGGTATGTGAGAGGGACCCTGAGTTTGCGGCCTCAAGTGGAATGGACACCGCGATGCCCTGACTCGAAATAAGGCCGGATATCCCTGCAGTGACTGGAATGCAGGCTCGTCTTGCATCTCCCAGGACGAAAGGATGTCTGAATCCCCTGTGGAAAGCACAGAGAAAGACTTAGTTCCCCACCTCATCGCGACCGGAGGCCTTACATCCTTTGAAAACTCCAGAGGTACGCGGAGATCAGTGCCTCCAAAGGAGATGATGCCTGACTCCTCGTGAAACTTGATAGGAGTCCCAGGATTCTTGTGGCACGTGGAAAGGGACCCTTGGTCTCCCGCCTCAGCTGGAGAGGCGTCCCAATTGCCCTGCCAAGCTTCGAGGAGAATCCCGAGTTGTCCCTCGCAACTAGGCAGGAGTCCTGACGTGGCTGAAGAAACACGTGTGTGGAAGGGCCATCCCCGTCGTAACTCGAGAATATACCCCAGGTTCCCGCCGCAACTCGAGAAAAACCATGAGACTTCCCCCTCGCCGCGAGATGAGGCCCGATTCCCCTGCACTGCGTGCAGAGCAATTCTGTGTTGCACATCACACATGAAAGGAGCCTTGATTTCCTTCATGGCACTCCAGAGAAACCCCAAGAACATTGTTTCAAGGCTAGAGGGATCCTGAGGTCACTGTAGCAACACGAAAGCGCTCCGTGGACCAAAAATCAACTCGAGATGAGAGGGTAGTCCCTGGCTTCGACTCCAGAGGAATACCACCTTACCACAAGCACCTCAAGAGGAGGCTTCTCTCAGCTCTAGGTATGTGAGAGGGACCCTGAGTTTGCGGCCTCAAGTGGAATGGACACCACGATGCCCTGACTCGAAATAAGGCCGGATATCCCTGCAGTGACTGGAATGCAGGCTCGTCTTGCATCTCCCAAGACGAAAGGGTGTCTGAATCCCCTGTGGAGACCACAGAGAAAGACCTAGTTCCCCACCTCATCGCGACAGGAGGCCTCAAATCCTTTGAAAACTCCAGAGGTATGCGGAGATCAGTGCCTCCAAAGGAGACGATGCCTGACTCCTCATGAAACTTGATAGGAGACCCAGGATTCCTGTGGCACGTGGAAAGGGACCCTTGGTCTCCCGTCTCAGGTGGAGAGGCGTCCCAATTGCCCTGCAAAGCCTCGAGGAGAATCCCGAGTTGTCCCTCGCAACTAGGCAGGAGTCCTGACATGGCTGAACACACACGTGGGTGGAAGGGCCATCCCCGTCGTAACTCGAGAATATACCCCAGGTTCCCGCCGCAACTCGAGAAAAACCATGAGACTTCCCCCTCGCCGCGAGATGAGGCCCGATTCCCCTGCACTGCGTGCAGAGCAATTCCGTGTTGCACATCACACATGAAAGGAGCCTTGATTTCCTTGATGGCACTCCAGAGAAACCCCAAGAACACTGTTTCAAGGCTAGAGGGATCCTGAGGTCACTGTAGCAACACGAAAGAGCTCCATGGACCAAGAATCAACACGAGATGAAAGGTTAGTCCCTGGCTTCGACTCCTGAGGAATACCACCTTACCACAAGCACCTCAAGAAGAGGCTTCTCTCAGCTCTAGGTATGTGAGAGGGATCCTGAGTTTGCGGCCTCAAGTGGAATGGACACCGCGATGCCCTGACTCGAAATAAGGCCGGATATCCCTGCAGTGACTTGAATGCAGGCTTGTCTTGCATCTCCCAAGATGAAAGGATGTCTGAATCCCCTGTGGAGTCCACAGAGAAACACCTAGTTCCCCACCTCATCGCGACCGGAGGCCTCACATCCTTTGAAAACTCCAGAGGTACGTGGAGATCAGTGCCTCCAAAGGAGACGATGCCTGACTCCTCGTGAAACTTGATAGGAGTCCCAGGATTCTTGTGGCACGTGGAAAGGGACCCTTGGTCTCCCGCCTCAGCTGGAGAGGCGTTCCAATTGCCCTGCCAAGCCTCGAGGAGAATCCAGAGTTGTCCCTCGCAACTAGGCAGGAGTCCTGACGTGGCTGAACAAACACGTGGGTGGAAGGGCCATCCCCGTCGTAACTCGAGAATATACCCCAGGTTCCCGCCGCAACTCGAGAAAAACCATGAGACTTCCCCCTCGCCGCGAGATGAGGCCCGATTCCCCTGCACTGCGTGCAGAGCAATTCCGTGTTGCACATCACACATGAAAGGAGCCTTGATTTCCTTGATGGCACTCCAGAGAAACCCCAAGAACACTGTTTCAAGGCTAGAGGGATCCTGAGGTCACTGTAGCAACACGAAAGAGCTCCGTGGACCAAGAATCAACACGAGATGAGAGGTTAGTCCCTGGCTTCGACTCCTGAGGAATACCACCTTACCACAAGCACCTCAAGAGGAGGCTTCTCTCAGCTCTTGGTATGTGAGAGTTACCCTGAGTTTGCGGCCTCAAGTGGAATGGACACCGCGATGCCCTGACTCGAAATAAGGCTGGATATCCCTGCAGTGATTTCAATGCAGGCTCGTCTTGCATCTCCCAGGACGAAAGGATGTCTGAATCCCCTGTGGAAAGCACAGAGAAAGACTTAGTTCCCCACCTCATCGCGACCGATAGCCTCACATCCTTTGAAAACTCCAGAGGTACGCGGAGATCAGTGCCTCCAAAGGAGACGATGCCTGACTCCTCGTGAAACTTGATAGGAGTCCCAGGATTCCTGTGGCACTTGGAAAGGGACACTTGGTCTCCCGCCTCAGCTGGAGAGGCGTCCCAATTGCCCTGCCAAGCCTCGAGGAGAATCCAGAGTTGTCCCTTGCAACTAGGCAGGAGTCCTGACGTCGCTGAAGAAACACGTGGGTGGAAGGGCCATCCCCGTCGTAACTCGAGAATATACCCCAGGTTCCCGCCGCAACTCGAGAAAAACCATGAGACTTCCCCCTCGCCGCGAGATGAGGCCTGATTCCCCTGCACTGCGTGCATAGCAATTCCGTGTTGCACATCACACATGAAAGGAGCCTTGATTTCCTTGATGGCACTCCAGAGAAACCCCAAGAACACTGTTTCAAGGCTAGAGGAATCCTGAGGTCACTGTAGCAACACGAAAGAGCTTCGTGGGCCAAAAACCAACTCGAGATGAGAGGTTAGTCCCTGGCTTCGACTCCAGAGGAATACCACCTTACCACAAGCAAGTCAAGAGGAGGCTTCTCTCAGCTCTAGGTATGTGAGAGGGACCCTGAGTTTGCGGCCTCAAGTGGAATGGACTCCGCGATGCCCTGACTCGAAATAAGGCCGGATATTCCTGCAGTGACTGGAATGCAGCCTCGTCTTGCATCTCCCAAGACGAAAGGGTGTCTGAATCCCCAGTGGAGACCACAGAGAAAGACCTAGTTCCCCACCTCATCGCGACAGGAGGCCTCAAATCCTTTGAAAACTCCAGAGGTACGCGGAGATCAGTGCCTCCAAAGGAGACGATGCCTGACACCTCGTGAAACTTGATAGGAGACCCAGGATTCCTGTGGCACGTGGAAAGGGACCCTTGGTCTCCCGTCTCAGCTGGAGAGGCGTCCCAATTGCCCTGCAAAGCCTCGAGGAGAATCCCGAGTTGTCCCTCGCAACTAGGCAGGAGTCCTGACGTCGCTGAACACACACGTGTGTGGAAGGGACATCCCCGTCGTAACTCGAGAATATACCCCAGGTTCCCGCCGCAACTCGAGAAAAACCATGAGACTTCCCCCTCGCCGCGAGATGAGGCCCGATTCCCCTGCACTGCGTGCAGAGCAATTCCGTGTTGCACATCACACATGAAAGTAGCCTTGATTTCCTTGATGACACTCCAGAGAAACCCCAAGAACACTGTTTCAAGGCTAGAGGGATCCTGAGGTCACTGTAGCAACACGAAAGAGCTCCGTGGACCAAGAATCAACACGAGATGAGAGGTTAGTCCCTGGCTTCGACTCCTGAGGAATACCACCTTACCACAAGCACCTCAAGAGGAGGCTTCTCTCAGCTCTATGTATGTGAGAGGGACCCTGAGTTTGCGGCCTCAAGTGGAATGGACACCGCGATGCCCTGACGCGAAATAAGGCTGGATATCCCTGCAGTGACTTGAATGCAGGCTTGTCTTGCATCTCCCAAGATGAAAGGATGTCTGAATCCCCTGTGGAGACCACAGAGAAAGACCTAGTTCCCCACCTCATCGCGACCGGAGGCCTCACATCCTTTGAAAACTCCAGAGGTACGCGGAGATCAGTGCCTCCAAAGGAGACGATGCCTGACTCCTCGTGAAACTTGATAGGAGTCCCAGGATTCCTGTGGCACGTGGAAAGGGACACTTGGTCTCCCGCCTCAGCTGGAGAGGCGTCCCAATTGCCTTGCCAAGCCTCGAGGAGAATCCCGAGTTGTGTCTCGCAACTAGGCAAGAGTCCTGACGTGGCTGAACAAACATGTGTGTGGAAGGGCCATCCCCGTCGTAACTCGAGAATATACCCCAGGTTCCCGCCGCAACTCGAGAAAAACCATGAGACTTCCCCCTCGCCGCGAGATGAGGCCCGATCCCCTGCACTGCGTGCAGAGCAATTCTGTGTTGCACATCACACATGAAAGGAGCCTTGATTTCCTTCATGGCACTCCAGAGAAACCCCAAGAACATTGTTTCAAGGCTAGAGGGATCCTGAGGTCACTGTAGCAACACGAAAGAGCTCCGTGGACCAAAAATCAACTCGATATGAGAGGTTAGTCCCTGGCTTCGACTCCAGAGGAATACCACCTTACCACAAGCACCTCAAGAGGAGGCTTCTCTCAGCTCTAGGTATGTGAGAGGGACCCTGAGTTTGCGCCCTCAAGTGGAATGGACACCGTGATGCCCTGATTCGAAATAAGGCCGGATATCCCTACAGTGACTGGAATGCAGGCTCGTCTTGCATCTCCCAAGACGAAAGGGTGTCTGGATCCCCTGTGGAGACCACAGAGAAAGACCTAGTTCCCCACCTCATCGCGACAGGAGGCCTCAAATCCTTTGAAAACTCCAGAGGTATGCGGAGACCAGTGCCTCCAAAGGAGACGATGCCTGACTCCTCGTGAAACTTGATAGGAGACCCAGGATTCCTGTGGCACGTGGAAAGGGACCCTTGGTCTCCCGTCTCAGCTGGAGAGGCGTCCCAATTGTCCTGCAAAGCCTCGAGGAGAATCCAGAGTTGTCCCTCGCAACTAGGCAGGAGTCCTGACGTCGCTGAACACACACGTGTGTGGAAGGGCCATCCCCGTCGTAACTCGAAAATATACCCAGGGTTCCCGCCGCAACTCGAGAAAAACCATGAGACTTCCCCGTCGCCGCGAGATGAGGCCCGATTCCCCTGCACTGCGTGCAGAGCAATTCCGTCTTGCACATCACACATGAAAGGAGCCTTGATTTCCTTGATGGCACTCCAGAGAAACCCCAAGAACACTGTTTCAAGGCTAGAGGGATCCTGAGGTCACTGTAGCAACACGAAAGAGCTCCGTGGACCAAGAATCAACACGAGATGAGAGGTTAGTCCCTGGCTTCGACTCCAGAGGAATACCACCTTACCACAAGCACCTCAAGAGGAGGCTTCTCTCAGCTCTAGGTATGTGAGAGGGACCCTGAGTTTGTGGCCTCAAGTGGAATGGACACCGCGATGCCCTGACTCGAAATAAGGCCGGATATCCCTGCAGTGACTTCAATGCAGGCTCGTCTTGCATCTCCCAGGAAGAAAGGATGTCTGAATCCCCTGTGGAAAGCACAGAGAAAGACTTAGTTCCCCACCTCATCGCGACCGGAGGCCTCACATCCTTTGAAATCTCCAGAGGTACGCGGAGATCAGTGCCTCCAAAGGAGACGATGCCTGACTCCTTGTGAAACTTGATAGGAGTTCCAGGATTCTTGTGGCACGTGGAAAGGGACACTTGGTCTCCCGCCTCAGCTGGAGAGGCGTTCCAATTGCCCTACCAAGCCTCGAGGAGAATCCCGAGTTGTCCCTCGCAACTAGGCAGGAGTCCTGACGTGGCTGAACAAACACGTGGGTGGAAGGGCCATCCCCGTCGTAACTCGAGAATATACCCCAGGTTCCCGCCGCAACTCGAGAAAAACCATGAGACTTCCCCCTCGATGCGAGATGAGGCCCGATTCCCCTGTACTGCGTGCAGAGCAATTCCGTCTTGCACATCACACATGAAAGGAGCCTTGATTTCCTTGATGGCACTCCAGAGAAACCCCAAGAACACTGTTTCAAGGATAGAGGGATCCTGAGGTCACTGTAGCAACACGAAAGAACTCTGTGGACCAAAAATCAACTCGAAAAGAGAGGTTAGTCCCTGGATTCGTCTCCAGAGGAATACCACCTTACCACAAGCACCTCAAGAGGAGGCTTCTCTCAGCTCTAGGTATGTGAGAGGGACCCTGAGTTTGCGGCCTCAAGTGGAATGGACACCGCGATGCCCTGACTCGAAATAAGGCCGGATATCCCTGCAGTGACTTCAATGCAGGCACGTCTTGCATCTCCCAGGACGAAAGGATGTCTGAATCCCCTGTGGAAAGCACAGAGAAAGACTTAGTTCCCCACCTCATCGCGACCGATAGCCTCACATCCTTTGAAAACTCCAGAGGTACGCGGAGATCAGTGCCTCCAAAGGAGACGATGCCTGACTCCTCGTGAAACTTGATAGGAGTCCCAGGATTCCTGTGGCACTTGGAAAGGGACCCTTGGTCTCCCTCCTCAGCTGGAGAGGCGTCCCAATTGCCCTGCCAAGCCTCAAGGAGAATCCAGAGTTGTCCCTCGCAACTAGGCAGGAGTCCTGACGTCGCTGAAGAAATACGTGGGTGGAAGGGCCATCCCCGTCGTAACTCGAGAATATACCCCAGGTTCCCGCCGCAACTCGAGAAAAACCATGAGACTTCCCCCTCGCCGCGAGATGAGGCCCGATTCCCCTGCACTGCGTGCAGAGCAATTCCGTGTTGCACATCACACATGAAAGGAGCCTTGATTTCCTTGATGGCACTCCAGAGAAACCCCAAGAACACTGTTTCAAGGCGAGAGGGATCCTGAGGTCACTGTAGCAACATGAAAGAGCTCCGTGGACCAAAAATCAACTCGAGATGAGAGGTTAGTCCCTGGCTTCGACTCCAGAGGAATACCACCTTACCACAAGCACCTCAAGAGGAGGCTTCTCTCAGCTCTAGGTATGTGAGAGGGACCCTGAGTTTGCGGCCTCAAGTGGAATGGACACCGCGATGCCCTGACGCGAAATAAGGCTGGATATCCCTGCAGTGACTTGAATGCAGGCTCGTCTTGCATCTCCCAAGACGAAAGGATGTCTGAATCCCCTGTGGAGACCACAGAGAAAGACCTAGTTCCCCACCTCATCGCGACCGGAGGCCTCACATCCTTTGAAAACTCCAGAGGTACGCGGAGATCAGTGCCTCCAAAGGAGACGATGCCTGACTCCTCGTGAAACTTGATAGGAGTCCCAGGATTCCTGTGGCACGTGGAAAGGCACCCTTGGTCTCCCGCCTCAGCTGGAGAGGCGTCCCAATTGCCCTGCCAAGCCTCGAGGAGAATCCCGAGTTGTGTCTCGCAACTAGGCCGGAGTCCTGACGTGGCTGAACAAACACGTGTGTGGAAGGGCCATCCCCGTCGTAACTCGAGAATATACCCCAGGTTCCCGCCGCAACTCGCGAAAAACCATGAGACTTCCCCCTCGCCGCGAGATGAGGCCCGATTCCCCTGCACTGCGTGCAGAGCAATTCCGTGTTGCACATCACACATGAAAGGAGCCTTGATTTCCTTGATGGCACTCCAGAGAAACCCCAAGAACACTGTTTCAAGGCTAGAGGGATCCTGAGGTCACTGTAGCAACACGAAAGAGCTCCGTGGACCAAAAATCAACTCGAGATGAGAGGTTAGTCCCTGGCTTCGACTCCTGAGGAATACCACCTTACCACAAGCACCTCAAGAGGAGGCTTCTCTCAGCTCTAGGTATGTGAGAGGGACCCTGAGTTTGCGGCCTCAAGTGGAATGGACACCGCGATGCCCTGACTCGAAATAAGGCCGGATATCCCTGCAGTGACTGGAATGCAGGCTCGTCTTGCATCTCCCATTACGAAAGGGTGTCTGAATCCCCTGTGGAGACCACAGAGAAAGACCTAGTTCCCCACCTCATCGCGACAGGAGGCCTCAAATCCTTTGAAAACTCCAGAGGTATGCGGAGATCAGTGCCTCCAAAGGAGACGATGCCTGACTCCTCGTGAAACTTGATAGGAGACCCAGGATTCCTGTGGCACGTGGAAAGGGACACTTGGTCTCCCGCCTCAGCTGGAGAGGCGTCCCAATTGCCCTGCAAAGCCTCGAGGAGAATCCAGAGTTGTCCCTCGCAACTAGGCAGGAGTCCTGACATGGCTGAACACACACGTGTGTGGAAGGGCCATCCCCGTCGTAACTCGAGAATATACCCCAGGTTCCCGCCGCAACTCGAGAAAAACCATGAGACTTCCCCCTCGCCGCAAGATGAGGCCCGATTCCCCTGCACTGCGTGCAGAGCAATTCCGTGTTGCACATCACACATGAAAAGAGCCTTGATTTCCTTGATGGCACTCCATAGAAACCCCAAGAACACTGTTTCAAGGCTAGAGGGATCCTGAGGTCACTGTAGCAACACGAAAGAGTTCCGTGGACCAAGAATCAACACGAGATGAGAGGTTAGTCCCTGGCTTCGACTCCTGAGGAATACCACCTTACCACAAGCACCTCAAGAGGAGGCTTCTCTCAGCTCTAGGTATGTGAGAGGGACCCTGAGTTTGCGGCCTCAAGTAGAATGGACACCGCGATGCCCTGACTCGAAATAAGGCCGGATATCCCTGCAGTGACTGGAATGCAGGCTCGTCTTGCCCCTCCCAGGACGAAAGGATGTCTGAAACCCCTGTGGAGACCACAGAGAAAGACTTAGTTCCCCACCTCATGGCGACCGATAGCCTCACATCCTTTGAAAACTCCAGAGGTACGCGGAGATCAGTGCCTCCAAAGGAGACGATGCCTGACTCCTCGTGAAACTTGATAGGAGTCCCAGGATTCCTGTGGCACGTGGAAAGGGACCCTTGGTCTCCCGCCTCAGCTGGAGAGGCGTCCCAATTGCCCTGCCAAGCCTCGAGGAGAATCCAGAGTTGTCCCTCGCAACTAGGCAGGAGTCCTGACGTCACTGAAGAAACACGTGGGTGGAAGGGCCATCCCCGTCGTAACTCGAGAATATACCCCAGGTTCCCGCCGCAACTCGAGAAAAACCATGAGACTTCCCCCTCGCCGCGAGATGAGGCCCGATTCCCCTGCACTGCGTGCAGAGCAATTCCGTGTTGCACATCACACATGAAAGGAGCCTTGATTTCCTTGATGACACTCCAGAGAAACCCCAAGAACACTGTTTCAAGGCTAGAGGGATCCTGAGGTCACTGTAGCAACACGAAAGAGCTCCGTGGGCCAAAAATCAACTCGAGATGAGAGGTTAGTCCCTGGCTTCGACTCCAGAGGAATACCACCTTACCACAAGCACCTCAAGAGGAGGCTTCTCTCAGCTCTAGGTATGTGAGAGGGACCCTGAGTTTGCGGCCTCAAGTGGAATGGACACCGCGATGCCCTGACGCGAAATAAGGCTGGATATCCCGGCAGTGACTTGAATGCAGGCTCGTCTTGCATCTCCCAAGACGAAAGGATGTCTGAATCCCCTGTGGAGACCTCAGAGAAAGACCTAGTTCCCCACCTCATCGCGACCGGAGGCCTCACATCCTTTGAAAACTCCAGAGGTACGCGGAGATCAGTGCCTCCAAAGGAGACGATGCCTGACTCCTCGTGAAACTTGATAGGAGTCCCAGGATTCCTGTGACACGTGGAAAGGGACCCTTGGTCTCCCGCCTCAGCTGGAGAGGCGTCCCAATTGCCTTGCCAAGCCTCGAGGAGAATCGCGAGTTGTGTCTCGCAACTAGGCAAGAGTCCTGACGTGGCTCAACAAACACGTGTGTGGAAGGGCCTTCCCCGTCGTAACTCGAGAATATACCCCAGGTTCCCGCCGCAACTCGAGAAAAACCATGAGACTTCCCCCTCGCCGCGAGATGAGGCCTGATTCCCCTGCACTGCGTGCAGAGCAATTCTGTGTTGCACATCACACATGAAAGGAGCCTTGATTTCCTTCATGGCACTCCAGAGAAACCCCAAGAACACTGTTTCAAGGCTAGAGGGATCCTGAGGTCACTGTAGCAACACGAAAGAGCTCCGAGGACCAAAAATCAACTCGAGATGAGAGGTTAGTCCCTGGCTTCGACTCCTGAGGAATACCACCTTACCACAAGCACCTCAAGAGGAGGCTTCTCTCAGCTCTAGGTATGTGAGAGGGACCCTGAGTTTGCGGCCTCAAGTGGAATGGACACCGCGATGCCCTGACTCGAAATAAGGCCGGATATCCCTGCAGTGACTTCAATGCAGGCTCGTCTTGCATCTCCCAAGACGAAAGGGTGTCTGAATCCCCTGTGGAGACCACAGAGAAAGACCTAGTTCCCCACCTCATCGTGACAGGAGGCCTCAAATCCTTTGAAAACTCCAGAGGTATGCGGAGATCAGTGCCTCCAAAGGAGACAATGCCTGACTCCTCGTGAAACTTGATAGGAGACCCAGGATTCCTGTGGCACGTGGAAAGGGACACTTGGTCTCCCGTCTCAGCTGGAGAGGCGTCCCAATTGCCCTGCAAAGCCTCGAGCAGAATCCCGAGTTGTCCCTCGCAACTAGGCAGGAGTCCTGACATGGTTGAACACACACGTGTGTGGAAGGGCCATCCCCGTCGTAACTCGAGAATATACCCCAGGTTCCCGCCGCAACTCGAGAAAAACCATGAGAATTCCCCCTCGCTGCGAGATGAGGCCCGATTCCCCTGCACTGCGTGCAGAGCAATTCCGTGTTGCACATCACACATGAAAGGAGCCTTGATTTCCTTGATGGCACTCCAGAGAAACCCCAAGAACACTGTTTCAAGGCTAGAGGGATCCTGAGGTCACTGTAGCAACAAGAAAGAGCTCCGTGGACCAAGAATCAACACGAGATGAGAGGTTAGTCCCTGGCTTCGACTCCTGAGGAATACCACCTTACCACAAGCACCTCAAGAGGAGGCTTCTCTCAGCTCTAGGTATGTGAGAGGGACCCTGAGTTTGCGGCCTCAAGTGGAATGTACACCGCGATGGCCTGACGCGAAATAAGGCTGGATATCCCTGCAGTGACTTGAATGCAGGCTCGTCTTGCATCTCCCAAGACGAAAGGATGTCTGAATCCCCTGTGGAGACCACAGAGAAAGACCTAGTTCCCCACCTCATCGCGACCGGAGGCCTCACATCCTTTGAAAACTCCAGAGGTACGCGGAGATCAGTGCCTCCAAAGGAGACGATGCCTGACTCCTCATGAAACTTGATAGGAGTCCCAGGATTCCTGTGGCACGTGGAAAGGGACACTTGGTCTCCCGCCTCAGCTGGAGAGGCGTCCCAATTGCCTTGCCAAGCCTCGAGGAGAATCCCGAGTTGTGTCTCGCAACTAGGCAAGAGTCCTGACGTGGCTGAACAAACACGTGGGTGGAAGTGCCATCCCCGTCGTAACTCGAGAATATACCCCAGGTTCCCGCCGCAACTCGAGAAAAACCATGAGACTTCCCCCTCGCCGCGAGATGAGGCCCGATTCCCCTGCACTGCGTGCAGAGCAATTCCGTGTTGCACATCACACATGAAAGGAGCCTTGATTTCCTTGATGGCACTCCAGAGAAACCCCAAGAACACTGTTTCAAGGCTAGAGGGATCCTGAGGTCACTGTAGCAACACGAAAGAGCTCCGTGGACCAAAAATCAACTCGAGATGAGAGGTTAGTCCCTGGCTTCGACTCCTGAGGAATACCACCTTACCACAAGCACCTCAAGAGGAGGCTTCTCTCAGCTCTAGGTATGTGAGAGGGACCCTGAGTTTGCGGCCTCAAGTGGAATGGACACCGCGATGCCCTGACTCGAAATAAGGCCGGATATCCCTGCAGTGACTGGAATGCAGGCTCGTCTTGCATCTCCCAGGACGAAAGGATGTCTGAATCCCCTGTGGAAAGCACAGAGAAAGACTTAGTTCCCCACCTCATCGCGACCGGAGGCCTTACATCCTTTGAAAACTCCAGAGGTACGCGGAGATCAGTGCCTCCAAAGGAGATGATGCCTGACTCCTCGTGAAACTTGATAGGAGTCCCAGGATTCTTGTGGCACGTGGAAAGGGACCCTTGGTCTCCCGCCTCAGCTGGAGAGGCGTCCCAATTGCCCTGCCAAGCTTCGAGGAGAATCCCGAGTTGTCCCTCGCAACTAGGCAGGAGTCCTGACGTGGCTGAAGAAACACGTGTGTGGAAGGGCCATCCCCGTCGTAACTCGAGAATATACCCCAGGTTCCCGCCGCAACTCGAGAAAAACCATGAGACTTCCCCCTCGCCGCGAGATGAGGCCCGATTCCCCTGCACTGCGTGCAGAGCAATTCTGTGTTGCACATCACACATGAAAGGAGCCTTGATTTCCTTCATGGCACTCCAGAGAAACCCCAAGAACATTGTTTCAAGGCTAGAGGGATCCTGAGGTCACTGTAGCAACACGAAAGCGCTCCGTGGACCAAAAATCAACTCGAGATGAGAGGGTAGTCCCTGGC
The DNA here is from genome assembly GCF_910594005.1 of Cervus elaphus. Taxonomy (NCBI): domain Eukaryota; kingdom Metazoa; phylum Chordata; class Mammalia; order Artiodactyla; family Cervidae; genus Cervus; species Cervus elaphus. Next base: position 4,405,596 of record NC_057834.1, on the reverse strand, counting down.
TTCGACTCCAGAGGAATACCACCTTACCACAAGCACCTCAAGAGGAGGCTTCTCTCAGCTCTAGGTATGTGAGAGGGACCCTGAGTTTGCGGCCTCAAGTGGAATGGACACCACGATGCCCTGACTCGAAATAAGGCCGGATATCCCTGCAGTGACTGGAATGCAGGCTCGTCTTGCATCTCCCAAGACGAAAGGGTGTCTGAATCCCCTGTGGAGACCACAGAGAAAGACCTAGTTCCCCACCTCATCGCGACAGGAGGCCTCAAATCCTTTGAAAACTCCAGAGGTATGCGGAGATCAGTGCCTCCAAAGGAGACGATGCCTGACTCCTCATGAAACTTGATAGGAGACCCAGGATTCCTGTGGCACGTGGAAAGGGACCCTTGGTCTCCCGTCTCAGGTGGAGAGGCGTCCCAATTGCCCTGCAAAGCCTCGAGGAGAATCCCGAGTTGTCCCTCGCAACTAGGCAGGAGTCCTGACATGGCTGAACACACACGTGGGTGGAAGGGCCATCCCCGTCGTAACTCGAGAATATACCCCAGGTTCCCGCCGCAACTCGAGAAAAACCATGAGACTTCCCCCTCGCCGCGAGATGAGGCCCGATTCCCCTGCACTGCGTGCAGAGCAATTCCGTGTTGCACATCACACATGAAAGGAGCCTTGATTTCCTTGATGGCACTCCAGAGAAACCCCAAGAACACTGTTTCAAGGCTAGAGGGATCCTGAGGTCACTGTAGCAACACGAAAGAGCTCCATGGACCAAGAATCAACACGAGATGAAAGGTTAGTCCCTGGCTTCGACTCCTGAGGAATACCACCTTACCACAAGCACCTCAAGAAGAGGCTTCTCTCAGCTCTAGGTATGTGAGAGGGATCCTGAGTTTGCGGCCTCAAGTGGAATGGACACCGCGATGCCCTGACTCGAAATAAGGCCGGATATCCCTGCAGTGACTTGAATGCAGGCTTGTCTTGCATCTCCCAAGATGAAAGGATGTCTGAATCCCCTGTGGAGTCCACAGAGAAACACCTAGTTCCCCACCTCATCGCGACCGGAGGCCTCACATCCTTTGAAAACTCCAGAGGTACGTGGAGATCAGTGCCTCCAAAGGAGACGATGCCTGACTCCTCGTGAAACTTGATAGGAGTCCCAGGATTCTTGTGGCACGTGGAAAGGGACCCTTGGTCTCCCGCCTCAGCTGGAGAGGCGTTCCAATTGCCCTGCCAAGCCTCGAGGAGAATCCAGAGTTGTCCCTCCCAACTAGGCAGGAGTCCTGACGTGGCTGAACAAACACGTGTGTGGAAGGGCCATCCCCGTCGTAACTCGAGAATATACCCCAGGTTCCCGCCGCAACTCGAGAAAAACCATGAGACTTCCCCCTCGCCGCGAGATGAGGCCCGATTCCCCTGCACTGCGTGCAGAGCAATTCCGTGTTGCACATCACACATGAAAGGAGCCTTGATTTCCTTGATGGCACTCCAGAGAAACCCCAAGAACACTCTTTCAAGGCTAGAGGGATCCTGAGGTCACTGTAGCAACACGAAAGAGCTCCGTGGACCAAGAATCAACACGAGATGAGAGGTTAGTCCCTGGCTTCGACTCCTGAGGAATACCACCTTACCACAAGCACCTCAAGAGGAGGCTTCTCTCAGCTCTTGGTATGTGAGAGGGACCCTGAGTTTGCGGCCTCAAGTGGAATGGACACCGCGATGCCCTGACTCGAAATAAGGCTGGATATCCCTGCAGTGATTTCAATGCAGGCTCGTCTTGCATCTCCCAGGACGAAAGGATGTCTGAATCCCCTGTGGAAAGCACAGAGAAAGACTTAGTTCCCCACCTCATCGCGACCGATAGCATCAAATCCTTTGAAAACTCCAGAGGTACGCGGAGATCAGTGCCTCCAAAGGAGACGATGCCTGACTCCTCGTGAAACTTGATAGGAGTCCCAGGATTCCTGTGGCACTTGGAAAGGGACACTTGGTCTCCCGCCTCAGCTGGAGAGGCGTCCCAATTGCCCTGCCAAGCCTCGAGGAGAATCCAGAGTTGTCCCTTGCAACTAGGCAGGAGTCCTGACGTCGCTGAAGAAACACGTGGGTGGAAGGGCCATCCCCGTCGTAACTCGAGAATATACCCCAGGTTCCCGCCGCAACTCGAGAAAAACCATGAGACTTCCCCCTCGCCGCGAGATGAGGCCTGATTCCCCTGCACTGCGTGCATAGCAATTCCGTGTTGCACATCACACATGAAAGGAGCCTTGATTTCCTTGATGGCACTCCAGAGAAACCCCAAGAACACTGTTTCAAGGCTAGAGGAATCCTGAGGTCACTGTAGCAACACGAAAGAGCTTCGTGGGCCAAAAACCAACTCGAGATGAGAGGTTAGTCCCTGGCTTCGACTCCAGAGGAATACCACCTTACCACAAGCACCTCAAGAGGAGGCTTCTCTCAGCTCTAGGTATGTGAGAGGGACCCTGAGTTTGCGGCCTCAAGTGGAATGGACACCGCGATGCCCTGACACGAAATAAGGCTGGATATCCCTGCAGTGACTTGAATGCAGGCTCGTCTTGCATCTCCCAAGATGAAAAGATGTCTGAATCCCCTGTGGAGACCACAGAGAAAGACCTAGTTCCCCACCTCATCGCGACCGGAGGCCTCACATCCTTTGAAAACTCCAGAGGTACGCGGAGATCAGTGCCTCCAAAGGAGACGATGCCTGACTCCTCGTGAAACTTGATAGGAGTCCCAGGATTCCTGTGGCACGTGGAAAGGGACCCTTGGTCTCCCGCCTCAGCTGGAGAGGCGTCCCAATTGCCTTGCCAAGCCTCGAGGAGAATCCCGAGTTGTGTCTCGCAACTAGGCAAGAGTCCTGACGTGGCTGAACAAACACGTGTGTGGAAGGGCCATCCCCGTCGTAACTCGAGAATATACCCCAGGTTCCCACCGCAACTCGAGAAAAACCATGAGACTTCCCCCTCGCCGCGAGATGAGGCCCGATTCCCCTGCACTGCGTGCAGAGCAATTCTGTGTTGCACATCACACATGAAAGGAGCCTTGATTTCCTTCATGGCACTCCAGAGAAACCCCAAGAACACTGTTTCAAGTCTAGAGGGATCCTGAGGTCACTGTAGCAACACGAAAGAACTCCGTGGACCAAAAATCAACTCGAGATGAGAGGTTAGTCCCTGGCTTCGACTCCAGAGGAATACCACCTTACCACAAGCACCTCAAGAGGAGGCTTCTCTCAGCTCTAGGTATGTGAGAGGGACCCTGAGTTTGCGGCCTCAAGTGGAATGGACACCGCGATGCCCTGACTCGAAATAAGGCCGGATATCCCTGCAGTGACTGGAATGCAGGCTCGTCTTGCATCTCCCAAGACGAAAGGGTGTCTGAATCCCCTGTGGAGACCACAGAGAAAGACCTAGTTCCCCACCTCATCGCGACAGGAGGCCTCAAATCCTTTGAAAACTCCAGAGGTACGCGGAGATCAGTGCCTCCAAAGGAGACGATGCCTGACTCCTCGTGAAACTTGATAGGAGACCCAGGATTCCTGTGGCACGTGGAAAGGGACCCTTGGTCTCCCGTCTCAGCTGGAGAGGCGTCCCAATTGCCCTGCAAAGCCTCGAGGAGAATCCCGAGTTGTCCCTCGCAACTAGGCAGGAGTCCTGACATGGCTGAACACACACGTGTGTGGAAGGGCCATCCCCGTCGTAACTCGAGAATATACCCCAGGTCCCCGCCGCAACTCGAGAAAAACCATGAGACTTCCCCCTCGATGCGAGATGAGGCCCGATTCCCCTGTACTGCGTGCAGAGCAATTCCGTCTTGCACATCACACATGAAAGGAGCCTTGATTTCCTTGATGGCACTCCAGAGAAACCCCAAGAACACTGTTTCAAGGCTAGAGGGATCCTGAGGTCATTGTAGCAACACGAAAGAACTCTGTGGACCAAAAATCAACTCGAAAAGAGAGGTTAGTCCCTGGATTCGTCTCCAGAGGAATACCACCTTACCACAAGCACCTCAAGAGGAGGCTTCTCTCAGCTCTAGGTATGTGAGAGGGAACCTGAGTTTGCGGCCTCAAGTGGAATGGACACCGCGATGCCCTGACTCGAAATAAGGCCGGATATCCCTGCAGTGACTTCAATGCAGGCTCGGCTTGCATCTCCCAGGACGAAAGGATGTCTGAATCCCCTGTGGAAAGCACAGAGAAAGACTTAGTTCCCCACCTCATCGCGACCGATAGCCTCACATCCTTTGAAAACTCCAGAGGTACGCGGAGATCAGTGCCTCCAAAGGAGACGATGCCTGACTCCTCGTGAAACTTGATAGGAGTCCCAGGATTCCTGTGGCACTTGGAAAGGGACACTTGGTCTCCCGCCTCAGCTGGAGAGGCGTCCCAATTGCCCTGCCAAGCCTCGAGGAGAATCCAGAGTTGTCCCTCGCAACTAGGCAGGAGTCCTGACGTCGCTGAAGCAACACGTGGGTGGAAGGGCCATCCTCGTCGTAACTCGAGAACATACCCCAGGTTCCCGCCGCAACTCGAGAAAAACCATGAGACTTCCCCCTCGCCGCGAGATGAGGCCCAATTCCCCTGCACTGCGTGCAGAGCAATTCCGTGTTGCACATCACACATGAAAGGAGCCTTGATTTCCTTGATGGCACTCCAGAGAAACCCCAAGAACACTGTTTCAAGGCTAGAGGGATCCTGAGGTCACTGTAGCAACACGAAAGAGCTCCGTGGGCCAAAAATCAACTCGAGATGAGAGGTTAGTCCCTGGCTTCGACTCCAGAGGAATACCACCTTACCACAAGCACCTCAAGAGGAGGCTTCTCTCAGCTCTAGGTATGTGAGAGGGACCCTGAGTTTGCGGCCTCAAGTGGAATGGACACCGCGATGCCCTGACTTGAAATAAGGCCAGATATCCCTGCAGTGACTTGAATGCAGGCTCGTCTTGCATCTCCCAAGATGAAAGGATGTCTGAATCCCCTGTGGAGACCACAGAGAAAGACCTAGTTCCCCACCTCATCGCGACCGGAGGCCTCAAATCCTTTGAAAACTCCAGAGGTATGCGGAGATCAGTGCCTCCAAAGGAGACGATGCCTGACTCCTCGTGAAACTTGATAGGAGACCCAGGATTCCTGTGGCACGTGGAAAGGGACCCTTGGTCTCCCGTCTCAGCTGGAGAGGCGTCCCAATTGCCCTGCAAAGCCTCGAGGAGAATCCCGAGTTGTCCCTCGCAACTAGGCAGGAGTCCTGACATGGCTGAACACACACGTGTGTGGAAGGGCCATCCCCGTCGTAACTCGAGAATATACCCCAGGTTCCCGCCGCAACTCGAGAAGAACCATGAGACTTCCCCCTCGATGCGAGATGAGGCCCGATTCCCCTGCACTGCGTGCAGAGCAATTCCGTGTTGCACATCACACATGAAAGGAGCCTTGATTTCCTTGATGGCACTCCAGAGAAACCCCAAGAACACTGTTTCAAGGCTAGAGGGATACTGAGGTCACTGCAGCAACACGAAAGAGCTCCGTGGACCAAGAATCAACAGGAGATGAGAGGTTAGTCCCTGGCTTCGACTCCTGAGGAATACCACCTTACCACAAGCACCTCAAGAGGAGGCTTCTCTCAGCTCTAGGTATGTGAGAGGGATCCTGAGTTTGCGGCCTCAAGTGGAATGGACACCGCGATGCCCTCACGCGAAATAAGGCCGGATATCCCTACAGTGACTTGAATGCAGGCTCGTCTTGCATCTCCCAAGAAGAAAGGATGTCTGAATCCCCTGTGGAGACCACAGAGAAACACCTAGTTCCCCACCTCATCGCGACCGGAGGCCTCACATACTTTGAAAACTCCAGAGGTACGCGGAGATCAGTGCCTCCAAAGGAGACGATGCCTGACTCCTCGTGAAACTTGATAGGAGTCCCAGGATTCCTGTGGCACGTGGAAAGGGACCCTTGGTCTCCCGCCTCAGCTGGAGAGGCGTCTCAATTGCCCTGCCAAGCCTCGAGGAGAATCCCGAGTTGTGTCTCGCAACTAGGCAGGAGTCCTGACGTGGCTGAACAAACGCGTGTGTGGAAGGGCCATCCCCGTCGTAACTCGAGAATATACCCCAGGTTCCCGCCGCAACTCGCGAAAAACCATGAGACTTCCCCCTCGCCGCGAGATGAGGCCCGATTCCCCTGCACTGCGTGCAGAGCAATTCCGTGTTGCACATCACACATGAAAGGAGCCTTGATTTCCTTGATGGCACTCCAGAGAAACCCCAAGAACACTGTTTCAAGGCTAGAGGGATCCTGAGGTCACTGTAGCAACACGAAAGAGCTCCGTGGACCAAAAATCAACTCGAGATGAGAGGTTAGTCCCTGGCTTCGACTCCTGAGGAATACCACCTTACCACAAGCACCTCAAGAGGAGGCTTCTCTCAGCTCTAGGTATGTGAGAGGGACCCTGAGTTTGCGGCCTCAAGTGGAATGGACACCGCGATGCCCTGACGCGAAATAAGGCTGGATATCCCTGCAGTGACTTGAATGCAGGCTCGTCTTGCATCTCCCAAGACGAAAGGATGTCTGAATCCCCTGTGGAGACCTCAGAGAAAGACCTAGTTCCCCACCTCATCGCGACCGATAGCCTCACATCCTTTGAAAACTCCAGAGGTACGCGGAGATCAGTGCCTCCAAAGGAGACGATGCCTGACTCCTCGTGAAATTTGATAGGAGTCCCAGGATTCCTGTGACACGTGGAAAGGGACCCTTGGTCTCCCGCCTCAGCTGGAGAGGCGTCCCAATTGCCTTGCCAAGCCTCGAGGAGAATCGCGAGTTGTGTCTCGCAACTAGGCAAGAGTCCTGACGTGGCTCAAGAAACACGTGTGTGGAAGGGCCATCCCCGTCGTAACTCGAGAATATACCCCAGGTTCCCGCCGCAACTCGAGAAAAACCATGAGACTTCCCCCTCGCCGCGAGATGAGGCCTGATTCCCCTGCACTGCGTGCAGAGCAATTCTGTGTTGCACATCACACATGAAAGGAGCCTTGATTTCCTTCATGGCACTCCAGAGAAACCCCAAGAACACTGTTTCAAGGCTAGAGGGATCCTGAGGTCACTGTAGCAACACGAAAGAGCTCCGAGGACCAAAAATCAACTCGAGATGAGAGGTTAGTCCCTGGCTTCGACTCCTGAGGAATACCACCTTACCACAAGCACCTCAAGAGGAGGCTTCTCTCAGCTCTAGGTATGTGAGAGGGACCCTGAGTTTGCGGCCTCAAGTGGAATGGACACCGCGATGCCCTGACTCGAAATAAGGCCGGATATCCCTGCAGTGACTGGAATGCAGGCTCGTCTTGCATCTCCCAAGAGGAAAGGGTGTCTGTATCCCCTGTGGAGACCACAGAGAAAGACCTAGTTCCCCACCTCATCGTGACAGGAGGCCTCAAATCCTTTGAAAACTCCAGAGGTATGCGGAGATCAGTGCCTCCAAAGGAGACAATGCCTGACTCCTCGTGAAACTTGATAGGAGACCCAGGATTCCTGTGGCACGTGGAAAGGGACACTTGGTCTCCCGTCTCAGCTGGAGAGGCGTCCCAATTGCCCTGCAAAGCCTCGAGCAGAATCCCGAGTTGTCCCTCGCAACTAGGCAGGAGTCCTGACATGGTTGAACACACACGTGTGTGGAAGGGCCATCCCCGTCGTAACTCGAGAATATACCCCAGGTTCCCGCCGCAACTCGAGAAAAACCATGAGACTTCCCCCTCGCTGCGAGATGAGGCCCGATTCCCCTGCACTGCGTGCAGAGCAATTCCGTGTTGCACATCACACATGAAAGGAGCCTTGATTTCCTTGATGGCACTCCAGAGAAACCCCAAGAACACTGTTTCAAGGCTAGAGGGATCCTGAGGTCACTGTAGCAACAAGAAAGAGCTCCGTGGACCAAGAATCAACACGAGATGAGAGGTTAGTCCCTGGCTTCAACTCCTGAGGAATACCACCTTACCACAAGCACCTCAAGAGGAGGCTTCTCTCAGCTCTAGGTATGTGAGAGGGACCCTGAGTTTGCGGCCTCAAGTGGAATGGACACCGCGATGCCCTGACTCGAAATAAGGCCGGATATCCCTGCAGTGACTTCAATGCAGGCTCATCTTGCCTCTCCCAGGACGAAAGGATGTCTGAATCCCCTTTGGAAAGCACAGAGAAAGACTTAGTTCCCCACCTCATCGCGACCGATAGCCTCACATCCTTTGAAAACTCCAGAGGTACGCGGAGATCAGTGCCTCCAAAGGAGACGATGCCTGACTCCTCGTGAAACTTGATAGGAGTCCCAGGATTCCTGTGGCACGTGGAAAGGGACACTTGGTCTCCCGCCTCAGCTGGAGAGGCGTCCCAATTGCCCTGCCAAGCCTCGAGGAGAATCCAGAGTTGTCCCTCGCAACTAGGCAGGAGTCCTGACGTCGCTGAACAAACACGTGGGTGGAAGGGCAATCCCCGTCGTAACTCGAGAATATACCCCAGGTTCCCGCCGCAACTCGAGAAAAACCATGAGACTTCCCCCTCGCCGCGAGATGAGGCCCGATTCCCCTGCACTGCGTGCAGAGCAATTCCGTGTTGCACATCACACATGAAAGGAGCCTTGATTTCTTTGATGGCACTCCAGAGAAACCCCAAGAACACTGTTTCAAGGCTAGAGGGATCCTGAGGTCGTAGCAACACGAAAGAGCTCCGTGGGCCAAAAATCAACTCGAGATGAGAGGTTAGTCCCTGGCTTCGACTCCAGAGGAATACCACCTTAACACAAGCACCTCAAGAGGAGGCTTCTCTCAGCTCTAGGTATGTGAGAGGGACCCTGAGTTTGCGGCCTCAAGTGGAATGTACACCGCGATGGCCTGACGCGAAATAAGGCTGGATATCCCTGCAGTGACTTGAATGCAGGCTCGTCTTGCATCTCCCAAGACGAAAGGATGTCTGAATCCCCTGTGGAGACCACAGAGAAAGACCTAGTTCCCCACCTCATCGCGACCGGAGGCCTCACATCCTTTGAAAACTCCAGAGGTACGCGGAGATCAGTGCCTCCAAAGGAGACGATGCCTGACTCCTCGTGAAACTTGATAGGAGTCCCAGGATTCCTGTGGCACGTGGAAAGGGACACTTGGTCTCCCGCCTCAGCTGGAGAGGCGTCCCAATTGCCTTGCCAAGCCTCGAGGAGAATCCCGAGTTGTGTCTCGCAACTAGGCAAGAGTCCTGACGTGGCTGAACAAAGAGGTGGGTGGAAGGGCCATCCCCGTCGTAACTCGAGAATATACCCCAGGTTCCCGCCGCAACTCGAGAAAAACCATGAGACTTCCCCCTCGCCGCGAGATGAGGCCCGATTCCCCTGCACTGCGTGCAGAGCAATTCCGTGTTGCACATCACACATGAAAGGAGCCTTGATTTCCTTGATGGCACTCCAGAGAAACCCCAAGAACACTGTTTCAAGGCTAGAGGGATCCTGAGGTCACTGTAGCAACACGAAAGAGCTCCGTGGACCAAAAATCAACTCGAGATGAGAGGTTAGTCCCTGGCTTCGACTCCTGAGGAATACCACCTTACCACAAGCACCTCAAGAGGCTGCTTCTCTCAGCTCTAGGTATGTGAGAGGGACCCTGAGTTTGCGGCCTCAAGTGGAATGGACACCGCGATGCCCTGACTCGAAATAAGGCCGGATATCCCTGCAGTGACTGGAATGCAGGCTCGTCTTGCATCTCCCAGGACGAAAGGATGTCTGAATCCCCTGTGGAAAGCACAGAGAAAGACTTAGTTCCCCACCTCATCGCGACCGGAGGCCTTACATCCTTTGAAAACTCCAGAGGTACGCGGAGATCAGTGCCTCCAAAGGAGACGATGCCTGACTCCTCGTGAAACTTGATAGGAGTCCCAGGATTCTTGTGGCACGTGGAAAGGGACCCTTGGTCTCCCGCCTCAGCTGGAGAGGCGTCCCAATTGCCCTGCCAAGCTTCGAGGAGAATCCCGAGTTGTCCCTCGCAACTAGGCAGGAGTCCTGACGTGGCTGAACAAACACGTGTGTGGAAGGGCCATCCCCGTCGTAACTCGAGAATATACCCCAGGTTCCCGCCGCAACTCGAGAAAAACCATGAGACTACCCCCTCGCCGCGAGATGAGGCCCGATTCCCCTGCACTGCGTGCAGAGCAATTCCGTGTTGCACATCACACATGAAAGGAGCCTTGATTTCCTTGATGGCACTCCAGAGAAACCCCAAGAACACTGTTTCAAGGCTAGAGGGATCCTGAGGTCACTGTAGCAACACGAAAGCGCTCCGTGGACCAAAAATCAACTCGAGATGAGAGGGTAGTCCCTGGCTTCGACTCCAGAAGAATACCACCTTACCACAAGCACCTCAAGAGGAGGCTTCTCTCAGCTCTAGGTATGTGAGAGGGACCCTGAGTTTGCGGCCTCAAGTGGAATGGACACCACGATGCCCTGACTCGAAATAAAGCCGGATATCCCTGCAGTGACTGGAATGCAGGCTCGTCTTGCATCTCCCAAGACGAAAGGGTGTCTGAATCCCCTGTGGAGACCACAGAGAAAGACCTAGTTCCCCACCTCATCGCGACAGGAGGCCTCAAATCCTTTGAAAACTCCAGAGGTACGCGGAGATCAGTGCCTCCAAAGGAGACGATGCCTGACTCCTCGTGAAACTTGATAGGAGACCCAGGATTCCTGTGGCACGTGGAAAGGGACCCTTGGTCTCCCGTCTCAGCTGGAGAGGCGTCCCAATTGCCCTGCAAAGCCTCGAGGAGAATCCCGAGTTGTCCCTCGCAACTAGGCAGGAGTCCTGACATGGCTGAACACACACGTGGGTGGAAGGGCCATCCCCGTCGTAACTCGAGAATATACCCCAGGTTCCCTCCGCAACTCGAGAAAAACCATGAGACTTCCCCCTCGCCGCGAGATGAGGCCCGATTCCCCTGCACTGCGTGCAGAGCAATTCCGTGTTGCACATCACACATGAAAGGAGCCTTGATTTCCTTGATGGCACTCCAGAGAAACCCCAAGAACACTGTTTCAAGGCTAGAGGGATCCTGAGGTCACTGTAGCAACACGAAAGAGCTCCATGGACCAAGAATCAACACGAGATGAAAGGTTAGTCCCTGGCTTCGACTCCTGAGGAATACCACCTTACCACAAGCACCTCAAGAAGAGGCTTCTCTCAGCTCTAGGTATGTGAGAGGGATCCTGAGTTTGCGGCCTCAAGTGGAATGGACACCGCGATGCCCTGACTCGAAATAAGGCCGGATATCCCTGCAGTGACTTGAATGCAGGCTTGTCTTGCATCTCCCAAGATGAAAGGATGTCTGAATCCCCTGTGGAGTCCACAGAGAAACACCTAGTTCCCCACCTCATCGCGACCGGAGGCCTCACATCCTTTGAAAACTCCAGAGGTACGTGGAGATCAGTGCCTCCAAAGGAGACGATGCCTGACTCCTCGTGAAACTTGATAGGAGTCCCAGGATTCTTGTGGCACGTGGAAAGGGACCCTTGGTCTCCCGCCTCAGCTGGAGAGGCGTTCCAATTGCCCTGCCAAGCCTCGAGGAGAATCCAGAGTTGTCCCTCGCAACTAGGCAGGAGTCCTGACGTGGCTGAACAAACACGTGGGTGGAAGGGCCATCCCCGTCGTAACTCGAGAATATACCCCAGGTTCCCGCCGCAACTCGAGAAAAACCATGAGACTTCCCCCTCGCCGCGAGATGAGGCCCGATTCCCCTGCACTGCGTGCAGAGCAATTCCGTGTTGCACATCACACATGAAAGGAGCCTTGATTTCCTTGATGGCACTCCAGAGAAACCCCAAGAACACTGTTTCAAGGCTAGAGGAATCCTGAGGTCACTGTAGCAACACGAAAGAGCTTCGTGGGCCAAAAACCAACTCGAGATGAAAGGTTAGTCCCTGGCTTCGACTCCAGAGGAATACCACCTTACCACAAGCACCTCAAGAGGAGGCTTCTCTCAGCTCTAGGTATGTGAGAGGGACCCTGAGTTTGCGGCCTCAAGTGGAATGGACACCGCGATGCCCTGACACGAAATAAGGCTGGATATCCCTGCAGTTACTTGAATGCAGGCTCGTCTTGCATCTCCCAAGATGAAAAGATGTCTGAATCCCCTGTGGAGACCACAGAGAAAGACCTAGTTCCCCACCTCATCGCGACCGGAGGCCTCACATCCTTTGAAAACTCCAGAGGTACGCGGAGATCAGTGCCTCCAAAGGAGACGATGCCTGACTCCTCGTGAAACTTGATAGGAGTCCCAGGATTCCTGTGGCACGTGGAAAGGGACCCTTGGTCTCCCGCCTCAGCTGGAGAGGCGTCCCAATTGCCTTGCCAAGCCTCGAGGAGAATCCCGAGTTGTGTCTCGCAACTAGGCAAGAGTCCTGACGTGGCTGAACAAACACGTGTGTGGAAGGGCCATCCCCGTCGTAACTCGAGAATATACCCCAGGTTCCCACCGCAACTCGAGAAAAACCATGAGACTTCCCCCTCGCCGCGAGATGAGGCCCGATTCCCCTGCACTGCGTGCAGAGCAATTCTGTGTTGCACATCACACATGAAAGGAGCCTTGATTTCCTTCATGGCACTCCAGAGAAACCCCAAGAACACTGTTTCAAGTCTAGAGGGATCCTGAGGTCACTGTAGCAACACGAAAGAACTCCGTGGACCAAAAATCAACTCGAGATGAGAGGTTAGTCCCTGGCTTCGACTCCAGAGGAATACCACCTTACCACAAGCACCTCAAGAGGAGGCTTCTCTCAGCTCTAGGTATGTGAGAGGGACCCTGAGTTTGCGGCCTCAAGTGGAATGGACACCGCGATGCCCTGACTCGAAATAAGGCCGGATATCCCTGCAGTGACTGGAATGCAGGCTCGTCTTGCATCTCCCAAGACGAAAGGGTGTCTGAATCCCCTGTGGAGACCACAGAGAAAGACCTAGTTCCCCACCTCATCGCGACAGGAGGCCTCAAATCCTTTGAAAACTCCAGAGGTACGCGGAGATCAGTGCCTCCAAAGGAGACGATGCCTGACTCCTCGTGAAACTTGATAGGAGACCCAGGATTCCTGTGGCACGTGGAAAGGGACCCTTGGTCTCCCGTCTCAGCTGGAGAGGCGTCCCAATTGCCCTGCAAAGCCTCGAGGAGAATCCCGAGTTGTCCCTCGCAACTAGGCAGGAGTCCTGACATGGCTGAACACACACGTGTGTGGAAGGGCCATCCCCGTCGTAACTCGAGAATATACCCCAGGTCCCCGCCGCAACTCGAGAAAAACCATGAGACTTCCCCCTCGATGCGAGATGAGGCCCGATTCCCCTGTACTGCGTGCAGAGCAATTCCGTCTTGCACATCACACATGAAAGGAGCCTTGATTTCCTTGATGGCACTCCAGAGAAACCCCAAGAACACTGCTTCAAGGCTAGAGGGATCCTGAGGTCATTGTAGCAACACGAAAGAACTCTGTGGACCAAAAATCAACTCGAAAAGAGAGGTTAGTCCCTGGATTCGTCTCCAGAGGAATACCACCTTACCACAAGCACCTCAAGAGGAGGCTTCTCTCAGCTCTAGGTATGTGAGAGGGACCCTGAGTTTGCGGCCTCAAGTGGAATGGACACCGCGATGCCCTGACTCGAAATAAGGCCGGATATCCCTGCAGTGACTTCAATGCAGGCTCGGCTTGCATCTCCCAGGACGAAAGGATGTCTGAATCCCCTGTGGAAAGCACAGAGAAAGACTTAGTTCCCCACCTCATCGCGACCGATAGCCTCACATCCTTTGAAAACTCCAGAGGTACGCGGAGATCAGTGCCTCCAAAGGAGACGATGCCTGACTCCTCGTGAAACTTGATAGGAGTCCCAGGATTCCTGTGGCACTTGGAAAGGGACACTTGGTCTCCCGCCTCAGCTGGAGAGGCGTCCCAATTGCCCTGCCAAGCCTCGAGGAGAATCCAGAGTTGTCCCTCGCAACTAGGCAGGAGTCCTGACGTCGCTGAAGCAACACGTGGGTGGAAGGGCCATCCTCGTCGTAACTCGAGAATATACCCCAGGTTCCCGCCGCAACTCGAGAAAAACCATGAGACTTCCCCCTCGCCACGAGATGAGGCCCAATTCCCCTGCACTGCGTGCAGAGCAATTCCGTGTTGCACATCACACATGAAAGGAGCCTTGATTTCCTTGATGGCACTCCAGAGAAACCCCAAGAACACTGTTTCAAGGATAGAGGGATCCTGAGGTCACTGTAGCAACACGAAAGAGCTCCGTGGGCCAAAAATCAACTCGAGATGAGAGGTTAGTCCCTGGCTTCGACTCCAGAGGAATACCACCTTACCACAAGCACCTCAAGAGGAGGCTTCTCTCAGCTCTAGGTATGTGAGAGGGACCCTGAGTTTGCGGCCTCAAGTGGAATGGACACCGCGATGCCCTGACTTGAAATAAGGCCAGATATCCCTGCAGGGACTTGAATGCAGGCTCGTCTTGCATCTCCCAAGATGAAAGGATGTCTGAATCCCCTGTGGAGACCACAGAGAAAGACCTAGTTCCCCACCTCATCGCGACCGGAGGCCTCAAATCCTTTGAAAACTCCAGAGGTATGCGGAGATCAGTGCCTCCAAAGGAGACGATGCCTGACTCCTCGTGAAACTTGATAGGAGACCCAGGATTCCTGTGGCACGTGGAAAGGGACCCTTGGTCTCCCGTCTCAGCTGGAGAGGCGTCCCAATTGCCCTGCAAAGCCTCGAGGAGAATCCCGAGTTGTCCCTCGCAACTAGGCAGGAGTCCTGACATGGCTGAACACACACGTGTGTGGAAGGGCCATCCCCGTCGTAACTCGAGAATATACCCCAGGTTCCCGCCGCAACTCGAGAAAAACCATGAGACTTCCCCCTCGATGCGAGATGAGGCCCGATTCCCCTGCACTGCGTGCAGAGCAATTCCGTGTTGCACATCACACATGAAAGGAGCCTTGATTTCCTTGATGGCACTCCAGAGAAACCCCAAGAACACTGTTTCAAGGCTAGAGGGATACTGAGGTCACTGTAGCAACACGAAAGAGCTCCGTGGACCAAGAATCAACAGGAGATGAGAGGTTAGTCCCTGGCTTCGACTCCTGAGGAATACCACCTTACCACAAGCACCTCAAGAGGAGGCTTCTCTCAGCTCTAGGTATGTGAGAGGGATCCTGAGTTTGCGGCCTCAAGTGGAATGGACACCGCGATGCCCTCACGCGAAATAAGGCCGGATATCCCTGCAGTGACTTGAATGCAGGCTCGTCTTGCATCTCCCAAGAAGAAAGGATGTCTGAATCCCCTGTGGAGACCACAGAGAAACACCTAGTTCCCCACCTCATCGCGACCGGAGGCCTCACATACTTTGAAAACTCCAGAGGTACGCGGAGATCAGTGCCTCCAAAGGAGACGATGCCTGACTCCTCGTGAAACTTGATAGGAGTCCCAGGATTCCTGTGGCACGTGGAAAGGGACCCTTGGTCTCCCGCCTCAGCTGGAGAGGCGTCCCAATTGCCCTGCCAAGCCTCGAGGAGAATCCCGAGTTGTGTCTCGCAACTAGGCAGGAGTCCTGACGTGGCTGAACAAACGCGTGTGTGGAAGGGCCATCCCCGTCGTAACTCGAGAATATACCCCAGGTTCCCGCCGCAACTCGCGAAAAACCATGAGACTTCCCCCTCGCCGCGAGATGAGGCCCGATTCCCCTGCACTGCGTGCAGAGCAATTCCGTGTTGCACATCACACATGAAAGGAGCCTTGATTTCCTTGATGGCACTCCAGAGAAACCCCAAGAACACTGTTTCAAGGCTAGAGGGATCCTGAGGTCACTGTAGCAACACGAAAGAGCTCCGTGGACCAAAAATCAACTCGAGATGAGAGGTTAGTCCCTGGCTTCGACTCCTGAGGAATACCACCTTACCACAAGCACCTCAAGAGGAGGCTTCTCTCAGCTCTAGGTATGTGAGAGGGACCCTGAGTTTGCGGCCTCAAGTGGAATGGACACCGCGATGCCCTGACTCGAAATAAGGCCGGATATCCCTGCAGTGACTGGAATGCAGGCTCGTCTTGCATCTCCCAAGAAGAAAGGGTGTCTGAATCCCCTGTGGAGACCACAGAGAAAGACCTAGTTCCCCACTTCATCGCCACAGGAGGCCTCAAATCCTTTGAAAACTCCAGAGGTATGCGGAGATCAGTGCCTCCAAAGGAGACGATGCCTGACTCCTCGTGAAACTTGATAGGAGACCCAGGATTCCTGTGGCACGTGGAAAGGGACACTTGGTCTGCCGTCTCAGCTGGAGAGGCGTCCCAATTTCCCTGCAAAGCCTCGAGGAGAATCCCGAGTTGTCCCTCGAAACTAGGCAGGAGTCCTGACATGGTTGAACACACACGTGTGTGGAAGGGCCATCCCCGTCGTAACTCGAGAATATACCCCAGGTTCCCGCCGCAACTCGAGAAAAACCATGAGACTTCCCCCTCGCTGCGAGATGAGGCCCGATTTCCCTGCACTGCGTGCAGAGCAATTCCGTGTTGCACATCACACATGAAAGGAGCCTTGATTTCCTTGATGGCACTCCAGAGAAACCCCAAGAACACTGTTTCAAGGCTAGAGGGATCCTGAGGTCACTGTAGCAACAAGAAAGAGCTCCGTGGACCAAGAATCAACACGAGATGAGAGGTCAGTCCCTGGCTTCGACTCCTGAGGAATACCACCTTACCACAAGCACCTCAAGAGGAGGCTTCTCTCAGCTCTAGGTATGTGAGAGGGACCCTGAGTTTGCGGCCTCAAGTGGAATGGACACCGCGATGCCCTGACTCGAAATAAGGCCGGATATCCCTGCAGTGACTTCAATGCAGGCTCATCTTGCCTCTCCCAGGACGAAAGGATGTCTGAATCCCCTTTGGAAAGCACAGAGAAAGACTTAGTTCCCCACCTCATCGCGACCGATAGCCTCACATACTTTGAAAACTCCAGAGGTACGCGGAGATCAGTGCCTCCAAAGGAGACGATGCCTGACTCCTCGTGAAACTTGATAGGAGTCCCAGGATTCCTGTGGCACGTGGAAAGGGACACTTGGTCTCCCGCCTCAGCTGGAGAGGCGTCCCAATTGCCCTGCCAAGCCTCGAGGAGAATCCAGAGTTGTCCCTCGCAACTAGGCAGGAGTCCTGAAGTCGCTGAACAAACACGTGGGTGGAAGGGCCATCCCCGTCGTAACTCGAGAATATACCCCAGGTTCCCGCCGCAACTCGAGAAAAACCATGAGACTTCCCCCTCGCCACGAGATGAGGCCCGATTCCCCTGCACTGCGTGCAGAGCAATTCCGTGTTGCACATCACACATGAAAGGAGCCTTGATTTCCTTGATGGCACTCCAGAGAAACCCCAAGAACACTGTTTCAAGGCTAGAGGGATACTGAGGTCACTGTAGCAACACGAAAGAGCTCCGTGGACCAAGAATCAACACGAGATGAGAGGTTAGTCCCTGGCTTCGACTCCTGAGGAATACCACCTTACCACAAGCACCTCAAGAGGAGGTTTCTCTCAGCTCTAGGTATGTGAGAGGGATCCTGAGTTTGCGGCCTCAAGTGGAATGGACACCGCGATGCCCTCACGCGAAATAAGGCCGGATATCCCTGCAGTGACTTGAATGCAGGCTCGTCTTGCATCTCCCAAGAAGAAAGGATGTCTGAATCCCCTGTGGAGACCACAGAGAAACACCTAGTTCCCCACCTCATCGCGACCGGAGGCCTCACATACTTTGAAAACTCCAGAGGTACGCGGAGATCAGTGCCTCCAAAGGAGACGATGCCTGACTCCTCGTGAAACTTGATAGGAGTCCCAGGATTCCTGTGGCACGTGGAAAGGGACCCTTGGTCTCCCGCCTCAGCTGGAGAGGCGTCCCAATTGCCCTGCCAAGCCTCGAGGAGAATCCCGAGTTGTGTCTCGCAACTAGGCAGGAGTCCTGACGTGGCTGAACAAACGCGTGTGTGGAAGGGCCATCCCCGTCGTAACTCGAGAATATACCCCAGGTTCCCGCCGCAACTCGCGAAAAACCATGAGACTTCCCCCTCGCCGCGAGATGAGGCCCGATTCCCCTGCACTGCGTGCAGAGCAATTCCGTGTTGCACATCACACATGAAAGGAGCCTTGATTTCCTTCATGGCACTCCAGAGAAACCCCAAGAACACTGTTTCAAGGCTAGAGGGATCCTGAGGTCACTGTAGCAACACGAAAGAGCTCCGTGGACCAAAAATCAACTCGAGATGAGAGGTTAGTCCCTGGCTTCGACTCCTGAGAAATACCACCTTACCACAAGCACTTCAAGAGGAGGCTTCTCTCAGCTCTAGGTATGTGAGAGGGACCCTGAGTTTGCGGCCTCAAGTGGAATGGACACCGCGATGCCCTGACTCGAAATAAGGCCGGATATCCCTGCAGTGACTGGAATGCAGGCTCGTCTTGCATCTCCCAAGACGAAAGGGTGTCTGAATCCCCTGTGGAGACCACAGAGAAAGACCTAGTTCCCCACCTCATCGCGACAGGAGGCCTCAAATCCTTTGAAAACTCCAGAGGTATGCGGAGATCAGTGCCTCCAAAGGAGACGATGCCTGACTCCTCGTGAAACTTGATAGGAGACCCAGGATTCCTGTGGCACGTGGAAAGGGACCCTTGGTCTCCCGCCTCAGCTGGAGAGGCGTCCCAATTGCCCTGCAAAGCCTCGAGGAGAATCCCGAGTTGTCCCTCGCAACTAGGCAGGAGTCCTGACATGGCTGAACACACACGTGTGTGGAAGGGCCATCCCCGTCGTAACTCGAGAATATACCCCAGGTTCCCGCCGCAACTCGAGAAAAACCATGAGACTTCCCCCTCGCCGCAAGATGAGGCCCGATTCCCCTGCACTGCGTGCAGAGCAATTCCGTGTTGCACATCACACATGAAAAGAGCCTTGATTTCCTTGATGGCACTCCAGAGAAACCCCAAGAACACTGTTTCAAGGCTAGAGGGATCCTGAGGTCACTGTAGCAACACGAAAGAGTTCCGTGGACCAAGAATCAACACGAGATGAGAGGTTAGTCCCTGGCTTCGACTCCTGAGGAATACCACCTTACCACAAGCACCTCAAGAGGAGGCTTCTCTCAGCTCTAGGTA
The DNA here is from genome assembly GCF_910594005.1 of Cervus elaphus. NCBI lineage: Eukaryota > Metazoa > Chordata > Mammalia > Artiodactyla > Cervidae > Cervus > Cervus elaphus. The sequence goes on along the minus strand of NC_057834.1, from coordinate 4,386,428 downwards.
TGTGAGAGGGACCCTGAGTTTGCGGCCTCAAGTAGAATGGACACCGCGATGCCCTGACTCGAAATAAGGCCGGATATCCCTGCAGTGACTGGAATGCAGGCTCGTCTTGCCTCTCCCAGGACGAAAGGATGTCTGAAACCCCTGTGGAGACCACAGAGAAAGACTTAGTTCCCCACCTCATGGCGACCGATAGCCTCACATTCTTTGAAAACTCCAGAGGTACGCGGAGATCAGTGCCTCCAAAGGAGACGATGCCTGACTCCTCGTGAAACTTGATAGGAGTCCCAGGATTCCTGTGGCATGTGGAAAGGGACCCTTGGTCTCCGGCCTCAGCTGGAGAGGCGTCCCAATTGCCCTGCCAAGCCTCGAGGAGAATCCAGAGTTGTCCCTCGCAACTAGGCAGGAGTCCTGACGTCACTGAAGAAACACGTGGGTGGAAGGGCCATCCCCGTCGTAACTCGAGAATATACCCCAGGTTCCCGCCGCAACTCGAGAAAAACCATGAGACTTCCCCCTCGCCGCGAGATGAGGCCCGATTCCCCTGCACTGCGTGCAGAGCAATTCCGTGTTGCACATCACACATGAAAGGAGCCTTGATTTCCTTGATGACACTCCAGAGAAACCCCAAGAACACTGTTTCAAGGCTAGAGGGATCCTGAGGTCACTGTAGCAACACGAAAGAGCTCCGTGGGCCAAAAATCAACTCGAGATGAGAGGTTAGTCCCTGGCTTCGACTCCAGAGGAATACCACCTTACCACAAGCACCTCAAGAGGAGGCTTCTCTCAGCTCTAGGTATGTGAGAGGGACCCTGAGTTTTCGGCCTCAAGTGGAATGGACACCGCGATGCCCTGACGCGAAATAAGGCTGGATATCCCGGCAGTGACTTGAATGCAGGCTCGTCTTGCATCTCCCAAGACGAAAGGATGTCTGAATCCCCTGTGGAGACCTCAGTGAAAGACCTAGTTCCCCACCTCATCGCGACCGGAGGCCTCACATCCTTTGAAAACTCCAGAGGTACGCGGAGATCAGTGCCTCCAAAGGAGACGATGCCTGACTCCTCGTGAAACTTGATAGGAGTCCCAGGATTCCTGTGACACGTGGAAAGGGACCCTTGGTCTCCCGCCTCAGCTGGAGAGGCTTCCCAATTGCCTTGCCAAGCCTCGAGGAGAATCGCGAGTTGTGTCTCGCAACTAGGCAAGAGTCCTGACGTGGCTGAACAAACACGTGTGTGGAAGGGCCATCCCCGTCGTAACTCGAGAATATACCCCAGGTTCCCGCCGCAACTCGAGAAAAACCATGAGACTTCCCCCTCGCCGCGAGATGAGGCCTGATTCCCCTGCACTGCGTGCAGAGCAATTCTGTGTTGCACATCACACATGAAAGGAGCCTTGATTTCCTTCATGGCACTCCAGAGAAACCCCAAGAACACTGTTTCAAGGCTAGAGGGATCCTGAGGTCACTGTAGCAACACGAAAGAGCTCCGAGGACCAAAAATCAACTCGAGATGAGAGGTTAGTCCCTGGCTTCGACTCCAGAGGAATACCACCTTACCACAAGCACCTCAAGAGGAGGCTTCTCTCAGCTCTAGGTATGTGAGAGGGACCCTGAGTTTGCGGCCTCAAGTGGAATGGACACCGCGATGCCCTGACTCGAAATAAGGCCGGATATCCCTGCAGTGACTTCAATGCAGGCTCGTCTTGCATCTCCCAAGACGAAAGGGTGTCTGAATCCCCTGTGGAGACCACAGAGAAAGACCTAGTTCCCCACCTCATCGTGACAGGAGGCCTCAAATCCTTTGAAAACTCCAGAGGTATGCGGAGATCAGTGCCTCCAAAGGAGACAATGCCTGACTCCTCGTGAAACTTGATAGGAGACCCAGGATTCCTGTGGCACGTGGAAAGGGACACTTGGTCTCCCGCCTCAGCTGGAGAGGCGTTCCAATTGCCCTGCCAAGCTTCGAGGAGAATCCCGAGTTGTCCATCGCAACTAGGCAGGAGTCCTGACGTGGCTGAAGAAACACGTGGGTGGAAGGGCCATCCCCGTCGTAACTCGAGAATATACCCCAGGTTCCCGCCGCAACTCGAGAAAAACCATGAGACTTCCCCCTCGCCGCGAGATGAGGCCCGATTCCCCTGCACTGCGTGCAGAGCAATTCCGTGTTGCACATCACACATGAAAGGAGCCTTGATTTCCTTGATGGCACTCCAGAGAAACCCCAAGAACACTGTTTCAAGGCTAGAGGGATCCTGAGGTCACTGTAGCAACAAGAAAGAGCTCCGTGGACCAAGAATCAACACGAGATGAGAGGTTAGTCCCTGGCTTCGACTCCTGAGGAATACCACCTTACCACAAGCACCTCAAGAGGAGGCTTCTCTCAGCTCTAGGTATGTGAGAGGGACCCTGAGTTTGCGGCCTCAAGTGGAATGGACACCGCGATGCCCTGACTCGAAATAAGGCCGGATATCCCTGCAGTGACTTCAATGCAGGCTCATCTTGCCTCTCCCAGGACGAAAGGATGTCTGAATCCCCTTTAGAAAGCACAGAGAAAGACTTAGTTTCCCACCTCATCGCGACCGATAGCCTCACATCCTTTGAAAACTCCAGAGGTACGCGGAGATCAGTGCCTCCAAAGGAGACGATGCCTGACTCCTCGTGAAACTTGATAGGAGTCCCAGGATTCCTGTGGCACGTGTAAAGGGACACTTGGTCTCCCGCCTCAGCTGGAGAGGCGTCCCAATTGCCCTGCCAAGCCTCGAGGAGAATCCAGAGTTGTCCCTCGCAACTAGGCAGGAGTCCTGACGTCGCTGAACAAACACGTGGGTGGAAGGGCAATCCCCGTCGTAACTCGAGAATATACCCCAGGTTCCCGCCGCAACTCGAGAAAAACCATGAGACTTCCCCCTCGCCGCGAGATGAGGCCCGATTCCCCTGCACTGCGTGCAGAGCAATTCCGTGTTGCACATCACACATGAAAGGAGCCTTGATTTCCTTGATGGCACTCCAGAGAAACCCCAAGAACACTGTTTCAAGGATAGAGGGATCCTGAGGTCACTGTAGCATCACGAAAGAGCTCCGTGGACCAAAAATCAACTCGAGATGAGAGGTTAGTCCCTGGCTTCGACTCCTGAGGAATACCACCTTACCACAAGCACCTCAAGAGGAGGCTTCTCTCAGCTCTAGGTATGTGAGAGGGACCCTGAGTTTGCGGCCTCAAGTGGAATGGACACCGCGATGCCCTGACTCGAAATAAGGCCGGATATCCCTGCAGTGACTGGAATGCAGGCTCGTCTTGCATCTCCCAGGACGAAAGGATGTCTGAATCCCCTGTGGAAAGCACAGAGAAAGACTTAGTTCCCCACCTCATCGCGACCGGAGGCCTTACATCCTTTGAAAACTCCAGAGGTACGCGGAGATCAGTGCCTCCAAAGGAGACGATGCCTGACTCCTCGTGAAACTTGATAGGAGTCCCAGGATTCCTGTGGCACGTGGAAAGGGACCCTTGGTCTCCCGCCTCAGCTGGAGAGGCGTCCCAATTGCCTTGCCAAGCCTCGAGGAGAATCCCGAGTTGTGTCTCGCAACTAGGCAAGAGTCCTGACGTGGCTGAACAAACACGTGTGTGGAAGGGCCATCCCCGTCGTAACTCGAGAATATACCCCAGGTTCCCACCGCAACTCGAGAAAAACCATGAGACTTCCCCCTCGCCGCGAGATGAGGCCCGATTCCCCTGCACTGCGTGCAGAGCAATTCTGTGTTGCACATCACACATGAAAGGAGCCTTGATTTCCTTCATGGCACTCCAGGGAAACCCCAAGAACACTGTTTCAAGGCTAGAGGGATCCTGAGGTCACTGTAGCAACACGAAAGAACTCCGTGGACCAAAAATCAACTCGAGATGAGAGGTTAGTCCCTGGCTTCGACTCCAGAGGAATACCACCTTACCACAAGCACCTCAAGAGGAGGCTTCTCTCAGCTCTAGGTATGTGAGAGGGACCCTGAGTTTGCGGCCTCAAGTGGAATGGACACCGCGATGCCCTCACGCGAAATAAGGCCGGATATCCCTGCAGTGACTTGAATGCAGGCTCGTCTTGCATCTCCCAAGAAGAAAGGATGTCTGAATCCCCTGTGGAGACCACAGAGAAACACCTAGTTCCCCACCTCATCGCGACCGGAGGCCTCACATACTTTGAAAACTCCAGAGGTACGCGGAGATCAGTGCCTCCAAAGGAGACGATGCCTGACTCCTCGTGAAACTTGATAGGAGTCCCAGGATTCCTGTGGCACGTGGAAAGGGACCCTTGGTCTCCCGCCTCAGCTGGAGAGGCGTCCCAATTGCCCTGCCAAGCCTCGAGGAGAATCCCGAGTTGTGTCTCGCAACTAGGCAGGAGTCCTGACGTGGCTGAACAAACGCGTGTGTGGAAGGGCCATCCCCGTCGTAACTCGAGAATATACCCCAGGTTCCCGCCGCAACTCGCGAAAAACCATGAGACTTCCCCCTCGCCGCGAGATGAGGCCCGATTCCCCTGCACTGCGTGCAGAGCAATTCCGTGTTGCACATCACACATGAAAGGAGCCTTGATTTCCTTCATGGCACTCCAGAGAAACCCCAAGAACACTGTTTCAAGGCTAGAGGGATCCTGAGGTCACTGTAGCAACACGAAAGAGCTCCGTGGACCAAAAATCAACTCGAGATGAGAGGTTAGTCCCTGTCTTCGACTCCTGAGAAATACCACCTTACCACAAGCACTTCAAGAGGAGGCTTCTCTCAGCTCTAGGTATGTGAGAGGGACCCTGAGTTTGCGGCCTCAAGTGGAATGGACACCGCGATGCCCTGACTCGAAATAAGGCCGGATATCCCTGCAGTGACTGGAATGCAGGCTCGTCTTGCATCTCCCAAGACGAAAGGGTGTCTGAATCCCCTGTGGAGACCACAGAGAAAGACCTAGTTCCCCACCTCATCGCGACAGGAGGCCTCAAATCCTTTGAAAACTCCAGAGGTATGCGGAGATCAGTGCCTCCAAAGGAGACGATGCCTGACTCCTCGTGAAACTTGATAGGAGACCCAGGATTCCTGTGGCACGTGGAAAGGGACCCTTGGTCTCCCGCCTCAGCTGGAGAGGCGTCCCAATTGCCCTGCAAAGCCTCGAGGAGAATCCCGAGTTGTCCCTCGCAACTAGGCAGGAGTCCTGACATGGCTGAACACACACGTGTGTGGAAGGGCCATCCCCGTCGTAACTCGAGAATATACCCCAGGTTCCCGCCGCAACTCGAGAAAAACCATGAGACTTCCCCCTCGCCGCAAGATGAGGCCCGATTCCCCTGCACTGCGTGCAGAGCAATTCCGTGTTGCACATCACACATGAAAAGAGCCTTGATTTCCTTGATGGCACTCCAGAGAAACCCCAAGAACACTGTTTCAAGGCTAGAGGGATCCTGAGGTCACTGTAGCAACACGAAAGAGTTCCGTGGACCAAGAATCAACACGAGATGAGAGGTTAGTCCCTGGCTTCGACTCCTGAGGAATACCACCTTACCACAAGCACCTCAAGAGGAGGCTTCTCTCAGCTCTAGGTATGTGAGAGGGACCCTGAGTTTGCGGCCTCAAGTAGAATGGACACCGCGATGCCCTGACTCGAAATAAGGCCGGATATCCCTGCAGTGACTGGAATGCAGGCTCGTCTTGCCTCTCCCAGGACGAAAGGATGTCTGAAACCCCTGTGGAGACCACAGAGAAAGACTTAGTTCCCCACCTCATGGCGACCGATAGCCTCACATTCTTTGAAAACTCCAGAGGTACGCAGAGATCAGTGCCTCCAAAGGAGACGATGCCTGACTCCTCGTGAAACTTGATAGGAGTCCCAGGATTCCTGTGGCATGTGGAAAGGGACCCTTGGTCTCCGGCCTCAGCTGGAGAGGCGTCCCAATTGCCCTGCCAAGCCTCGAGGAGAATCCAGAGTTGTCCCTCGCAACTAGGCAGGAGTCCTGACGTCACTGAAGAAACACGTGGGTGGAAGGGCCATCCCCGTCGTAACTCGAGAATATACCCCAGGTTCCCGCCGCAACTCGAGAAAAACCATGAGACTTCCCCCTCGCCGCGAGATGAGGCCCAATTCCCCTGCACTGCGTGCAGAGCAATTCCGTGTTGCACATCACACATGAAAGGAGCCTTGATTTCCTTGATGACACTCCAGAGAAACCCCAAGAACACTGTTTCAAGGCTAGAGGGATCCTGAGGTCACTGTAGCAACACGAAAGAGCTCCGTGGGCCAAAAATCAACTCGAGATGAGAGGTTAGTCCCTGGCTTCGACTCCAGAGGAATACCACCTTACCACAAGCACCTCAAGAGGAGGCTTCTCTCAGCTCTAGGTATGTGAGAGGGACCCTGAGTTTTCGGCCTCAAGTGGAATGGACACCGCGATGCCCTGACGCGAAATAAGGCTGGATATCCCGGCAGTGACTTGAATGCAGGCTCGTCTTGCATCTCCCAAGACGAAAGGATGTCTGAATCCCCTGTGGAGACCTCAGAGAAAGACCTAGTTCCCCACCTCATCGCGACCGGAGGCCTCACATCCTTTGAAAACTCCAGAGGTACGCGGAGATCAGTGCCTCCAAAGGAGACGATGCCTGACTCCTCGTGAAACTTGATAGGAGTCCCAGGATTCCTGTGACACGTGGAAAGGGACCCTTGGTCTCCCGCCTCAGCTGGAGAGGCTTCCCAATTGCCTTGCCAAGCCTCGAGGAGAATCGCGAGTTGTGTCTCGCAACTAGGCAAGAGTCCTGACGTGGCTGAACAAACACGTGTGTGGAAGGGCCATCCCCGTCGTAACTCGAGAATATACCCCAGGTTCCCGCCGCAACTCGAGAAAAACCATGAGACTTCCCCCTCGCCGCGAGATGAGGCCTGATTCCCCTGCACTGCGTGCAGAGCAATTCTGTGTTGCACATCACACATGAAAGGAGCCTTGATTTCCTTCATGGCACTCCAGAGAAACCCCAAGAACACTGTTTCAAGGCTAGAGGGATCCTGAGGTCACTGTAGCAACACGAAAGAGCTCCGAGGACCAAAAATCAACTCGAGATGAGAGGTTAGTCCCTGGCTTCGACTCCTGAGGAATACCACCTTACCACAAGCACCTCAAGAGGAGGCTTCTCTCAGCTCTAGGTATGTGAGAGGGACCCTGAGTTTGCGGCCTCAAGTGGAATGGACACCGCGATGCCCTGACTCGAAATAAGGCCGGATATCCCTGCAGTGACTTCAATGCAGGCTCGTCTTGCATCTCCCAAGACGAAAGGGTGTCTGAATCCCCTGTGGAGACCACAGAGAAAGACCTAGTTCCCCACCTCATCGTGACAGGAGGCCTCAAATCCTTTGAAAACTCCAGAGGTATGCGGAGATCAGTGCCTCCAAAGGAGACAATGCCTGACTCCTCGTGAAACTTGATAGGAGACCCAGGATTCCTGTGGCACGTGGAAAGGGACACTTGGTCTCCCGCCTCAGCTGGAGAGGCGTTCCAATTGCCCTGCCAAGCTTCGAGGAGAATCCCGAGTTGTCCCTCGCAACTAGGCAGGAGTCCTGACGTGGCTGAAGAAACACGTGGGTGGAAGGGCCATCCCCGTCGTAACTCGAGAATATACCCCAGGTTCCCGCCGCAACTCGAGAAAAACCATGAGACTTCCCCCTCGCCGCGAGATTAGGCCCGATTCCCCTGCACTGCGTGCAGAGCAATTCCGTGTTGCACATCACACATGAAAGGAGCCTTGATTTCCTTGATGGCACTCCATAGAAACCCCAAGAACACTGTTTCAAGGCTAGAGGGATCCTGAGGTCACTGTAGCAACAAGAAAGAGCTCCGTGGACCAAGAATCAACACGAGATGAGAGGTTAGTCCCTGGCTTCGACTCCTGAGGAATACCACCTTACCACAAGCACCTCAAGAGGAGGCTTCTCTCAGCTCTAGGTATGTGAGAGGGACCCTGAGTTTGCGGCCTCAAGTGGAATGGACACCGCGATGCCCTGACTCGAAATAAGGCCGGATATCCCTGCAGTGACTTCAATGCAGGCTCATCTTGCCTCTCCCAGGACGAAAGGATGTCTGAATCCCCTTTGGAAAGCACAGAGAAAGACTTAGTTTCCCACCTCATCGCGACCGATAGCCTCACATCCTTTGAAAACTCCAGAGGTACGCGGAGATCAGTGCCTCCAAAGGAGACGATGCCTGACTCCTCGTGAAACTTGATAGGAGTCCCAGGATTCCTGTGGCACGTGTAAAGGGACACTTGGTCTCCCGCCTCAGCTGGAGAGGCGTCCCAATTGCCCTGCCAAGCCTCGAGGAGAATCCAGAGTTGTCCCTCGCAACTAGGCAGGAGTCCTGACGTCGCTGAACAAACACGTGGGTGGAAGGGCAATCCCCGTCGTAACTCGAGAATATACCCCAGATTCCCGCCGCAACTCGAGAAAAACCATGAGACTTCCCCCTCGCCGCGAGATGAGGCCCGATTCCCCTGCACTGCGTGCAGAGCAATTCCGTGTTGCACATCACACATGAAAGGAGCCTTGATTTCCTTGATGGCACTCCAGAGAAACCCCAAGAACACTGTTTCAAGGCTAGAGGGATCCTGAGGTCACTGTAGCAACACGAAAGAGCTCCGTGGGCCAAAATTCAACTCGAGATGAGAGGTTAGTCCCTGGCTTCGACTCCAGAGGAATACCACCTTATCACAAGCACCTCAAGAGGAGGCTTCTCTCAGCTCTAGGTATGTGAGAGGGACCCTGAGTTTGCGGCCTCAAGTGAAATGTACACCGCGATGGCCTGACGCGAAATAAGGCTGGATATCCCTGCAGTGACTTGAATGCAGGCTCGTCTTGCATCTCCCAAGACGAAAGGATGTCTGAATCCCCTGTGGAGACCACAGAGAAAGACCTAGTTCCCCACCTCATCGCGACCGGAGGCCTCACATCCTTTGAAAACTCCAGAGGTACGCGGAGATCAGTGCCTCCAAAGGAGACGATGCCTGACTCCTCGTGAAACTTGATAGGAGTCCCAGGATTCCTGTGGCACGTGGAAAGGGACCCTTGGTCTCCCGCCTCAGCTGGAGAGGCGTCCCAATTGCCTTGCCAAGCCTCGAGGAGAATCCCGAGTTGTGTCTCGCAACTAGGCAAGAGTCCTGACGTGGCTGAACAAACACATGTGTGGAAGGGCCATCCCCGTCGTAACTCGAGAATATACCCCAGGTTCCCGCCGCAACTCGAGAAAAACCATGAGACTTCCCCCTCGCCGCGAGATGAGGCCCGATTCCCCTGCACTGCGTGCAGAGCAATTCCGTGTTGCACATCACACATGAAAGGAGCCTTGATTTCCTTGATGGCACTCCAGAGAAACCCCAAGAACACTGTTTCAAGGCTAGAGGGATCCTGAGGTCACTGTAGCAACACGAAAGAGCTCCGTGGACCAAAAATCAACTCGAGATGAGAGGTTAGTCCCTGGCTTCGACTCCTGAGGAATACCACCTTACCACAAGCACCTCAAGAGGAGGCTTCTCTCAGCTCTAGGTATGTGAGAGGGACCCTGAGTTTGCGGCCTCAAGTGGAATGGACACCGCGATGCCCTGACTCGAAATAAGGCCGGATATCCCTGCAGTGACTGGAATGCAGGCTCGTCTTGCATCTCCCAGGACGAAAGGATGTCTGAATCCCCTGTGGAAAGCACAGAGAAAGACTTAGTTCCCCACCTCATCGCGACCGGAGGCCTTACATCCTTTGAAAACTCCAGAGGTACGCGGAGATCAGGGCCTCCAAAGGAGACGATGCCTGACTCCTCGTGAAACTTGATAGGAGACCCAGGATTCCTGTGGCATGTGGAAAGGGACCCTTGGTCTCCCGTCTCAGCTGGAGAGGCGTCCCAATTGCCCTGCAAAACCTCGAGGAGAATCCCGAGTTGTCCCTCGCAACTAGGCAGGAGTCCTGACATGGCTGAACACACACGTGTGTGGAAGGGCCATCCCCGTCGTAACTCGAGAATATACCCCAGGTTCCCGCCGCAACTCGAGAAAAACCATGAGACTTCCCCCTCGATGCGAGATGAGGCCCGATTCCCCTGCACTGCGTGCAGAGCAATTCCGTGTTGCACATCACACATGAAAGGAGCCTTGATTTCCTTGATGGCACTCCAGAGAAACCCCAAGAACACTGTTTCAAGGCTAGAGGGATACTGAGGTCACTGTAGCAACACGAAAGAGCTCCGTGGACCAAGAATCAACACGAGATGAGAGGTTAGTCCCTGGCTTCGACTCCTGAGGAATACCACCTTACCACAAGCACCTCAAGAGGAGGCTTCTCTCAGCTCTAGGTATGTGAGAGGGATCCTGAGTTTGCGGCCTCAAGTGGAATGGACACCGCGATGCCCTCACGCGAAATAAGGCCGGATATCCCTGCAGTGACTTGAATGCAGGCTCGTCTTGCATCTCCCAAGAAGAAAGGATGTCTGAATCCCCTGTGGAGACCACAGAGAAACACCTAGTTCCCCACCTCATCGCGACCGGAGGCCTCACATACTTTGAAAACTCCAGAGGTACGCGGAGATCAGTGCCTCCAAAGGAGACGATGCCTGACTCCTCGTGAAACTTGATAGGAGTCCCAGGATTCTTGTGGCACGTGGAAAGGGACCCTTGGTCTCCCGCCTCAGCTGGAGAGGCGTCCCAATTGCCTTGCCAAGCTTCGAGGAGAATCCCGAGTTGTGTCTCGCAACTAGGCAAGAGTCCTGACGTGGTTGAACAAACACGTGTGTGGAAGGGCCATCCCCGTCGTAACTCGAGAATATACCCCAGGTTCCCGCCGCAACTCGAGAAAAACCATGAGACTTCCCCCTCGCCGCGAGATGAGGCCCGATTCCCCTGCACTGCGTGCAGAGCAATTCTGTGTTGCACATCACACATGAAAGGAGCCTTGATTTCCTTCATGGCACTCCAGAGAAACCCCAAGAACACTGTTTCAAGGCTAGAGGGATCCTGAGGTCACTGTAGCAACACGAAAGAGCTCCGTGGACCAAAAATCAACTCGAGATGAGAGGTTAGTCCCTGGCTTCGACTCCAGAGGAATACCACCTTACAACAAGCACCTCAAGAGGAGGCTTCCCTCAGCTCTAGGTATGTGAGAGGGACCCTGAGTTTGCGGCCTCAAGTGGAATGGACACCGCGATGCCCTGACTCGAAATAAGGCCGGATATCCCTGCAGTGACTGGAATGCAGGCTCGTCTTGCATCTCCCAAGACGAAAGGGTGTCTGAATCCCCTGTGGAGACCACAGAGAAAGACCTAGTTCCCCACCTCATCGCGAAAGGAGGCCTCAAATCCTTTGAAAACTCCAGAGGTATGCGGAGATCAGTGCCTCCAAAGGAGACGATGCCTGACTCCTCGTGAAACTTGATAGGAGACCCAGGATTCCTGTGGCACGTGGAAAGGGACCCTTGGTCTCCCGCCTCAGCTGGAGAGGCGTCCCAATTGCCCTGCAAAGCCTCGAGGAGAATCCCGAGTTGTCCCTCGCAACTAGGCAGGAGTCCTTACATGGCTGAACACACACGTGTGTGGAAGGGCCATCCCCGTCATAACTCGAGAATATACCCCAGGTTCCCGCCGCAACTCGAGAAAAACCATGAGACTTCCCCCTCGATGCGAGATGAGGCCCGATTCCCCTGCACTGCGTGCAGAGCAATTCCGTGTTGCACATCACACATGAAAGGAGCCTTGATTTCCTTGATGGCACTCCAGAGAAACCCCAAGAACACTGTTTCAAGGCTAGAGGGATCCTGAGGTCACTGTAGCAACACGAAAGAGCTCCGTGGACCAAGAATCAACACGAGATGAGAGGTTAGTCCCTGGCTTCGACTCCTGAGGAATACCACCTTACCACAAGCACCTCAAGAGGAGGCTTCTCTCATCTCTAGGTATGTGAGAGGGATCCTGAGTTTGCGGCCTCAAGTGGAATGGACACCGCGATGCCGTGACTCGAAATAAGGCCGGATATCCCTGCAGTGACTTGAATGCAGGCTCGTCTTGCATCTCCCAAGAAGAAAAGATGTCTGAATCCCCTGTGGAGACCACAGAGAAACACCTAGTTCACCACCTCATCGCGACCGGAGGCCTCACATCCTTTGAAAACTCCAGAGGTACGCGGAGATCAGTGCCTCCAAAGGAGACGATGCCTGACTCCTCGTGAAACTTGATAGGAGTCCCAGGATTCTTGTGGCACGTGGAAAGGGACCCTTGGTCTCCCGCCTCAGCTGGAGAGGCGTTCCAATTGCCCTGCCAAGCCTCGAGGAGAATCCCGAGTTGTCCCTCGCAACTAGGCAGGAGTCCTGACGTGGCTGAACAAACACGTGGGTGGAAGGGCCATCCCCGTCGTAACTCGAGAATATACCCCAGGTTCCCGCCGCAACTCGAGAAAAACCATGAGACTTCCCCCTCGATGCGAGATGAGGCCCGATTCCCCTGTACTGCGTGCAGAGCAATTCCGTCTTGCACATCACACATGAAAGGAGCCTTGATTTCCTTGATGGCACTCCAGAGAAACCCCAAGAACACTGTTTCAAGGATAGAGGGATCCTGAGGTCACTGTAGCAACACGAAAGAACTCTGTGGACCAAAAATCAACTCGAAAAGAGAGGTTAGTCCCTGGATTCGTCTCCAGAGGAATACCACCTTACCACAAGCACCTCAAGAGGAGGCTTCTCTCAGCTCTAGGTATGTGAGAGGGACCCTGAGTTTGCAGCCTCAAGTGGAATGGACACCGCGATGCCCTGACTCGAAATAAGGCCGGATATCCCTGCAGTGACTTCAATGCAGGCTCGTCTTGCATCTCCCAGGACGAAACGATGTCTGAATCCCCTGTGGAAAGCACAGAGAAAGACTTAGTTCCCCACCTCATCGCGACCGATAGCCTCACATCCTTTGAAAACTCCAGAGGTACGCGGAGATCAGTGCCTCCAAAGGAGACGATGCCTGACTCCTCGTGAAACTTGATAGGAGTCCCAGGATTCCTGTGGCACTGGGAAAGGGACCCTTGGTCTCCCGCCTCAGCTGGAGAGGCGTCCCAATTGCCCTGCCAAGCCTCGAGGAGAATCCCGAGTTGTCCCTCGCAACTAGGCAGGAGTCCTGACGTTGCTGAAGAAACACGTGGGTGGAAGGGCCATCCCCGTCGTAACTCGAGAATATACCCCAGGTTCCCGCCGCAACTCGAGAAAAACCATGAGACTTCCCCCTCGCCGCGAGGTGAGGCCCGATTCCCCTGCACTGCGTGCAGAGCAATTCCGTGTTGCACATCACACAGGAAAGGAGCCTTGATTTCCTTCATGGCACTCCAGAGAAACCCCAAGAACACTGTTTCAAGGCTAGAGGGATCCTGAGGTCACTGTAGCAACACGAAAGAGCTCCGTGGGCCAAAAATCAACTCGAGATGAGAGGTTAGTCCCTGGCTTCGACTCCAGAGGAATACCACCTTACCACAAGCACCTCAAGAGGAGGCTTCTCTCAGCTCTAGGTATGTGAGAGGGACCCTGAGTTTGCGGCCTCAAGTGGAATGGACACCGCGATGCCCTGACGCGAAATAAGGCTGGATATCCCTGCAGTGACTTGAATGCAGGCTCGTCTTGCATCTCCCAAGATGAAAGGATGTCTGAATCCCCTGTGGAGACCACAGAGAAAGACCTAGTTCCCCACCTCATCGCGACCGGAGGCCTCACATCCTTTGAAAACTCCAGAGGTACGCGGAGATCAGTGCCTCCAAAGGAGACGATGCCTGACTCCTCGTGAAACTTGATAGGAGTCCCAGGATTCCTGTGGCACGTGGAAAGGGACCCTTGGTCTCCCGCCTCAGCTGGAGAGGCGTCCCAATTGCCTTGCCAAGCCTCGAGGAGAATCCCGAGTTTTGTCTCGCAACTAGGCAAGAGTCCTGACGTGGCTGAACAAACACGTGTGTGGAAGGGCCATCCCCGTCGTAACTCGAGAATATACCCCAGGTTCCCGCCGCAACTCGAGAAAAACCATGAGACTTCCCCCTCGCCGCGAGATGAGGCCCGATTCCCCTGCACTGCGTGCAGAGCAATTCTGTGTTGCACATCACACATGAAAGGAGCCTTGATTTCCTTCATGGCACTCCAGAGAATCCCCAAGAACACTGTTTCAAGGCTAGAGGGATCCTGAGGTCACTGTAGCAACACGAAAGAGCTCCGTGGACCAAAAATCAACTCGAGATGAGAGGTTAGTCCCTGGCTTCGACTCCAGAGGAATACCACCTTACCACAAGCACCTCAAGAGGAGGCTTCTCTCAGCTCTAGGTATGTGAGAGGGACCCTGAGTTTGCGGCCTCAAGTGGAATGGACACCGCGATGCCCTGACTCAAAATAAGGCCGGATATCCCTGCAGTGACTGGAATGCAGGCTCGTCTTGCATCTCCCAAGACGAAAGGGTGTCTGAATCCCCTGTGGAGACCACAGAGAAAGACCTAGTTCCCCACCTCATCGCGACCGGAGGCCTCACATCCTTTGAAAACTCCAGAGGTACGCGGAGATCAGTGCCTCCAAAGGAGACGATGCCTGACTCCTCGTGAAACTTGATAGGAGTCCCAGGATTCCTGTGGCACGTGGAAAGGGACCCTTGGTCTCCCGCCTCAGCTGGAGAGGCGTCCCAATTGCCTTGCCAAGCCTCGAGGAGAATCCCGAGTTGTCCCTCGCAACTAGGCAAGAGTCCTGACGTGGCTGAACAAACACGTGTGTGGAAGGGCCATCCCCGTCGTAACTCGAGAATATACCCCAGGTTCCCGCCGCAACTCGAGAAAAACCATGAGACTTCCCCCTCGCCGCGAGATGAGGCCCGATTCCCCTGCACTGCGTGCAGAGCAATTCTGTGTTGCACATCACACATGAAAGGAGCCTTGATTTCCTTCATGGCACTCCAGAGAATCCCCAAGAACACTGTTTCAAGGCTAGAGGGATCCTGAGGTCACTGTAGCAACACGAAAGAGCTCCGTGGACCAAAAATCAACTCGAGATGAGAGGTTAGTCCCTGGCTTCGACTCCAGAGGAATACCACCTTACCACAAGCACCTCAAGAGGAGGCTTCTCTCAGCTCTAGGTATGTGAGAGGGACCCTGAGTTTGCGGCCTCAAGTGGAATGGACACCGCAATGCCCTGACTCGAAATAAGGCCGGATATCCCTGCAGTGACTGGAATGCAGGCTCGTCTTGCATCTCCCAAGACGAAAGGGTGTCTGAATCCCCTGTGGAGACCACAGAGAAAGACCTAGTTCCCCACCTCATCGCGACAGGAGGCCTCAAATCCTTTGAAAACTCCAGAGGTATGCGGAGATCAGTGCCTCCAAAGGAGACGATGCCTGACTCCTCGTGAAACTTGATAGGAGACCCAGGATTCCTGTGGCACGTGGAACGGGACCCTTGGTCTCCCGCCTCAGCTGGAGAGGCGTTCCAATTGCCCTGCCAAACCTCGAGGAGAATCCAGAGTTGTCCCTCGCAACTAGGCAGGAGTCCTGAAGTGGCTGAACAAACACGTGGGTGGAAGGGCCATCCCCGTCGTAACTCGAGAATATACCCCAGATTCCCGCCGCAACTCGAGAAAAACCATGAGACTTCCCCCTCGATGCGAGATGAGGCCCGATTCCCCTGTACTGCGTGGAGAGCAATTCCGTCTTGCACATCACACATGAAAGGAGCCTTGATTTCGTTGATGGCACTCCAGAGAAACCCCAAGAACACTGTTTCAAGGATAGAGGGATCCTGAGGTCACTGTAGCAACACGAAAGAACTCTGTGGACCAAAAATCAACTCGAAAAGAGAGGTTAGTCCCTGGATTCGTCTCCAGAGGAATACCACCTTACCACAAGCACCTCAAGAGGAGGCTTCTCTCAGCTCTAGGTATGTGAGAGGGACCCTGAGTTTGCGGCCTCAAGTGGAATGGACACCGCGATGCCCTGACTCGAAATAAGGCCGGATATCCCTGCAGTGACTTCAATGCAGGCTCGTCTTGCATCTCCCAGGACGAAAGGATGTCTGAATCCCCTGTGGAAAGCACAGAGAAAGACTTAGTTCCCCACCTCATCGCGACCGATAGCCTCACATCCTTTGAAAACTCCAGAGGTACGCGGAGATCAGTGCCTCCAAAGGAGACGATGCCTGACTCCTCGTGAAACTTGATAGGAGTCCCAGGATTCCTGTGGCACTGGGAAAGGGACCCTTGGTCTCCCGCCTCAGCTGGAGAGGCGTCCCAGTTGCCCTGCCAAGCCTCGAGGAGAATCCCGAGTTGTCCCTCGCAACTAGGCAGGAGTCCTGACATCGCTGAAGAAACACGTGGGTGGAAGGGCCATCCCCGTCGTAACTCGAGAATATACCCCAGGTTCCCGCCGCAACTCGAGAAAAACCATGAGACTTCCCCCTCGCCGCGAGATGAGGCCCGTTTCCCCTGCACTGCGTGCAGAGCAATTCCGTGTTGCACATCACACATGAAAGGAGCCTTGATTTCCTTCATGGCACTCCAGAGAAACCCCAAGAACACTGTTTCAAGGCTAGAGGGATCCTGAGGTCACTGTAGCAACACGAAAGAGCTCCGTGGACCAAAAATCAACTCGAGATGAGAGGTTAGTCCCTGGCTTCGACTCCAGAGGAATACCACCTTACCACAAGAACCTCAAGAGGAGGCTTCTCTCAGCTCTAGGTATGTGAGAGGGACCCTGAGTTTGCGGCCTCAAGTGGAATGGACACCGCGATGCCCTGACGCGAAATAAGGCCGGATATCCCTGCAGTGACTTGAATGCAGGCTCGTCTTGCATCTCCCAAGATGAAAGGATGTCTGAATCCCCTGTGGAGACCACAGAGAAAGACCTAGTTCCCCACCTCATCGCGACCGGAGGCCTCACATCCTTTGAAAACTCCAGAGGTACGCGGAGATCAGTGCCTCCAAAGGAGACGATGCCTGACTCCTCGTGAAACTTGATAGGAGTCCCAGGATTCCTGTGGCACGTGGAAAGGGACCCTTGGTCTCCCGCCTCAGCTGGAGAGGCGTCCCAATTGCCTTGCCAAGCCTCGAGGAGAATCCCGAGTTGTGTCTCGCAACTAGGCAAGAGTCCTGACGTGGCTGAACAAACACGTGTGTAGAAGGGCCATCACCGTCGTAACTCGAGAATATACCCCAGGTTCCCGCCGCAACTCGAGAAAAACCATGAGACTTCCCCCTCGCCGCGAGATGAGACCCGATTCCCCTGCACTACGTGCAGAGCAATTCTGTGTTGCACATCACACATGAAAGGAGCCTTGATTTCCTTCATCGCACTCCAGAGAATCCCCAAGAACACTGTTTCAAGGCTAGAGGGATCCTGAGGTCACTGTAGCAACACGAAAGAGCTCCGTGGACCCAAAATCAACTCGAGATGAGAGGTTAGTCCCTGGCTTCGACTCCAGAGGAATACTACCTTACCACAAGCACCTCAAGAGGAGGCTTCTCTCAGCTCTAGGTATGTGAGAGGGACCCTGAGTTTGCGGCCTCAAGTGGAATGGACACCGCGATGCCCTGACTCGAAATAAGGCCGGATATCCCTGCAGTGACTGGAATGCAGGCTCGTCTTGGATCTCCCAAGACGAAAGGGTGTCTGAATCCCCTGTGGAGACCACAGAGAAAGACCTAGTTCCCCACCTCATCGCGACAGGAGGCCTCAAATCCTTTGAAAACTCCAGAGGTATGCGGAGATCAGTGCCTCCAAAGGAGACGATGCCTGACTCCTCGTGAAACTTGATAGGAGACCCAGGATTCCTGTGGCACGTGGAAAGGGACCCTTGGTCTCCCGTCTCAGCTGGAGAGGCGTCCCAATTGCCCTGCAAAGCCTCGAGGAGAATCCCGAGTTGTCCCTCGCCACTAGGCAGGAGTCCTGACGTCGCTGAAGAAACACGTGGGTGGAAGGGCCATCCCCGTCGTAACTCGAGACTATACCCCAGGTTCCCGCCGCAACTCGAGAAAAACCATGAGACTTCACCCTCGCCGCGAGGTGAGGCCCGATTCCCCTGTACTGCGTGCAGAGCAATTCCGTGTTGCACATCACACATGAAAGGAGCCTTGATTTCCTTGATGGCACTCCAGAGAAACCCAAAGAACACTGTTTCAAGGATAGAGGGATCCTGAGGTCACTGTAGCAACACGAAAGAGCTCCGTGGGCCAAAAATGAACTCGAGATGAGAGGTTAGTCCCTGGCTTCGACTCCAGAGGAATACCACCTTACCACAAGCACCTCAAGAGGAGGCTTCTCTCAGCTCTAGGTATGTGAGAGGGACGCTGAGTTTGCGGCCTCAAGTGGAATGGACACCGCGATGCCCTGACGCGAAATAAGGCTGGATATCCCTGCAGTGTCTTGAATGCAGGCTCGTCTTGCATCTCCCAAGATGAAAGGATGTCTGAATCCCCTGTGGAGACCACAGAGAAAGACCTAGTTCCCCACCTCATCGCGACCGGAGGCCTCACATCCTTTGAAAACTCCAGAGGTACGCGGAGATCAGTGCCTCCAAAGGAGACGATGCCTTACTTCTCGTTAAACTTGATAGGAGTCCCAGGATTCCTGTGGCACGTGGAAAGGGACTCTTGGTCTCCCGCCTCAGCTGGAGAGGCGTCCCAATTGCCCTGCCAAGCCTCGAGGAGAATCCAGAGTTGTCCCTCGCAACTAGGCAGGAGTCCTGACGTCGCTGAAGAAACACGTGGGTGGAAGGGCCATCCCCGTCGTAACTCGAGAATATACCCCAGGTTCCCGCCGCAACTCGAGAAAAACCATGAGACTTCCCCCTCGCCGCGAGATGAGGCCCGATTCCCCTGCACTGCGTGCAGAGCAATTCCGTGTTGCACATCACACATGAAAGGAGCCTTGATTTCCTTGATGGCACTCCAGAGAAACCCCAAGAACACTGTTTCAAGGCTAGAGGGATCCTGAGGTCACTGTAGCAACACGAAAGAGCTCCGTGGACCAAGAATCAACACGAGATGAGAGGTTAGTCCCTGGCTTCGACTCCTGAGGAATACCACCTTACCACAAGCACCTCAAGAGGAGGCTTCTCTCAGCTCTAGGTATGTGAGAGGGATCCTGAGTTTGCGGCCTCAAGTGGAATGGACACCGGGATGCCCTGACTCGAAATAATGCCGGATATCCCTGCAGTGACTTCAATGCAGGCTCGTCTTGCATCTCCCAGGACGAAAGGATGTCTGAATCCCCTGTGGAAAGCACAGAGAAAGACCTAGTTCCCCACCTCATCGCAACCGCAGGCCTCACATCCTTTGAAAACTCCAGAGGTACGCGGAGATCAGTGCCTCCAAAGGAGACGATGCCTGACTCCTCGTCAAACTTGATAGGAGACCCAGGATTCCTGTGGCACGTGGAAAGGGACCCTTGGTCTCGCGTCTCAGCTGGAGAGGCGTCCCAATTGCCCTGCAAAGCCTCGAGGAGAATCCCGAGTTGTCCCTCGCAACTAGGCAGGAGTCCTAACCTCGCTGAAGAAACACGTGGGTGGAAAGGCCGTCCCCGTCGTAACTCGAGAATATACCCCAGGTTCCCGCCGCAACTCGAGAAAAACCATGAGACTTCCCCCTCGCCGCGAGATGAGGCCCGATTCCCCTGCACTGCGTGCAGAGCAATTCCGTCTTGCACATCACACATGAAAGGAGCCTTGATTTCCTTCATGGCACTCCAGAGAAACCCCAAGAACACTGTTTCAAGGCTAGAGGGATCCTGAGGTCACTGTAGCAACACGAAAGAGCTCCGTGGGCCAAAAATCAACTCGAGATGAGAGGTTAGTCCCTGGCTTCGACTCCAGAGGAATACCACCTTACCACAAGCACCTCAAGAGGAGGCTTCTCTCAGCTCTAGGTATGTGAGAGGGACCCTGAGTTTGCGGCCTCAAGTGGAATGGACACCGCGATGCCCTGACTCGAAATAAGGCCGGATATCCCTGCAGTGACTTGAATGCAGGCTCGTCTTGCATCTCCCAAGAAGAAAGGATGTCTGAATCCCCTGTGGAGACCACAGAGAAACACCTAGTTCCCCACCTCATCGCGACCGCAGGCCTCACATCCTTTGAAAACTCCAGAGGTACGCAGAGATCAGTGCCTCCAAAGGAGACGATGCCTGACTCCTCGTGAAACTTGATAGGAGTCCCAGGATTCTTGTGGCACGTGGAAAGGGACCCTTGGTCTCCCGCCTCAGCTGGAGAGGCGTTCCAATTGCCCTGCCAAGCCTCGAGGAGAATCCCGATTTGTCCCTCGCAACTAGGCAGGAGTCCTGACATGGCTGAACAAACACGTGGGTGGAAGGGCCATCCCCGTCGTAACTCGAGAATATACCCCAGGTACCCGCCACAACTCGAGAAAAACCATGAGACTTCCCCCTCGCCGCGAGATGAGGCCCGATTCCCCTGTACTGCGTGCAGAGCAATTCCGTCTTGCACATCACACATGAAAGGAGCCTTGATTTCCTTGATGGCACTCCAGAGAACCCCCAAGAACACTGTTTCAAGGATAGAGGGATCCTGAGGTCACTGTAGCAACACGAAAGAACTCTGTGGACCAAAAATCAACTCGAAAAGAGAGGTTAGTCCCTGGATTCGTCTCCAGAGGAATACCACCTTACCACAAGCACCTCAAGAGGAGGCTTCTCTCAGCTCTAGGTATGTGAGAGGGACCCTGAGTTTGCGGCCTCAAGTGGAATGGACACCGCGATGCCCTGACTCGAAATAAGGCCGGATATCCCTGCAGTGACTTGAATGCAGGCTCGTCTTGCATCTCCCAAGAAGAAAGGATGTCTGAATCCCCTGTGGAGACCACAGAGAAACACCTAGTTCCCCACCTCATCGCGACCGGAGGCCTCACATCCTTTGAAAATTCCAGAGGTACGCGGAGATCAGTGCCTCCAAAGGAGACGATGCCTGACTCCTTGTGAAACTTGATAGGAGTCCCAGGATTCTTGTGGCACGTGGAAAGGGACACTTGGTCTCCCGCCTCAGCTGGAGAGGCGTCCCAATTGCCCTGCCAAGCCTCGAGGAGAATCCCGAGTTGTCCCTCG
Organism: Cervus elaphus; assembly: GCF_910594005.1. Classification (NCBI taxonomy): domain Eukaryota; kingdom Metazoa; phylum Chordata; class Mammalia; order Artiodactyla; family Cervidae; genus Cervus; species Cervus elaphus. Next base: position 4,365,340 of record NC_057834.1, on the reverse strand, counting down.
CAACTAGGCAGGAGTCCTGACGTCGCTGAAGAAACACGTGGGTGGAAGGGCCATCCCCGTCGTAACTCGAGAATATACCCCAGGTTCCCGCCGCAACTCGAGAAAAACCATGAGACTTCCCCCTCGCCGCGAGATGAGGCCCGATTCCCCTGCACTGCGTGCAGAGCAATTCCGTCTTGCACATCACACATGAAAGGAGCCTTGATTTCCTTGAGGGCACTCCAGAGAAACCCCAAGAACACTGTTTCAAGGCTAGAGGGATCCTGAGGTCACTGTAGCAACACGAAAGAGCTCCGTGGGCCAAAAATCAACTCGAGATGAGAGGTTAGTCCCTGGCTTCGACTCCAGAGGAATACCACCTTACCACAAGCACCTCAAGAGGAGGCTTCTCTCAGCTCTAGGTATGTGAGAGGTACCCTGAGTTTGCGGCCTCAAGTGGAATGGACACCGCGATGCCCTGACTCGAAATAAGGCCGGATATTCCTGCAGTGACTGGAATGCAGGCTCGCCTTGCATCTCCCAATACGAAAGGGTGTCTGAATCCCCTGTGGAGACCACAGAGAAAGACCTAGTTCCCCACCTCATCGCGACCGGAGGCCTCACATCCTTTGAAAACTCCAGAGATACGCGGAGATCAGTGCCTCCAAAGGAGACGATGCCTGACTCCTCGTGAAACTTGATAGGAGACCCAGGATTCCTGTGGCACGTGGAAAGGGACCCTTGGTCTCGCGACTCAGCTGGAGAGGCGTCCCAATTGCCCTGCAAAGCCTCGAGGAGAATCCCGAGTTGTCCCTCGCAACTAGGCAGGAGTCCTAACCTCGCTGAAGAAACACGTGGGTGGAAGGGCCATCCCCGTCGTAACTCGAGAATATACCCCAGATTCCCGCCGCAACTCGAGAAAAACCATGAGACTTCCCCCTCGCCGCGAGATGAGGCCCGATTCCCCTGCACTGCGTGCAGAGCAATTCCGTCTTGCACATCACACATGAAAGGAGCCTTGATTTCCTTGATGGCACTCCAGAGAAACCCCAAGAACACTGTTTCAAGGCTAGAGGGATCCTGAGGTCACTGTAGCAACACGAAAGAGCTCCGTGGGCCAAAAATCAACTCGAGATGAGAGGTTAGTCCCTGGCTTCGACTCCAGAGGAATACCACCTTACCACAAGCACCTCAAGAGGAGGCTTCTCTCAGCTCTAGGTATGTGAGAGGGACCCTGAGTTTGCGGCCTCAAGTGGAATGGACACCGCGATGCCCTGACTCGAAATAAGGCCGGATATCCCTGCAGTGACTTGAATGCAGGCTCGTCTTGCATCTCCCAAGAAGAAAGGATGTCTGAATCCCCTGTGGAGACCACAGAGAAACACCTAGTTCCCCACCTCATCGCGACCGCAGGCCTCACATCCTTTGAAAACTCCAGAGGTACGCAGAGATCAGTGCCTCCAAAGGAGACGATGCCTAACTCCTCGTGAAACTTGATAGGAGTCCCAGGATTCTTGTGGCACGTGGAAAGGGACCCTTGGTCTCCCGCCTCAGCTGGAGAGGCGTTCCAATTGCCCTGCCAAGCCTCGAGGAGAATCCCGAGTTGTCCCTCGCAACCAGGCAGGAGTCCTGACGTGGCTGAACAAACACGTGGGTGGAAGGGCCATCCCCGTCGTAACTCGAGAATATACCCCAGGTTCCCGCCGCAACTCGAGAAAAACCATGAGACTTCCCCCTCGCCGCGAGATGAGGCCCGATTCCCCTGCACTGCGTGCAGAGCAATTCCGTGTTGCACATCACACATGAAAGGAGCCTTGATTTCCTTGATGGCACTCCAGAGAAACCCCAAGAACACTGTTTCAAGGCTAGAGGGATCCTGAGGTCACTGTAGCAACACGAAAGAGCTCCGTGGGCCAAAAATCAACTCGAGATGAGAGGTTAGTCCCTGGCTTCGACTCCAGAGGAATACCACCTTATCACAAGCACCTCAAGAGGAGGCTTCTCTCAGCTCTAGGTATGTGAGAGGGATCCTGAGTTTGCGGCCTCAAGTGGAATGGACACCGCGATTCCCTGACTCGAAATAAGGCCGGATATCCCTGCAGTGACTTGAATGCAGGCTCGTCTTGCATCTCCCAAGAAGAAAGGATGTCTGAATCCCCTGTGGAGACCACAGAGAAAGACCTAGTTCCCCACCTCATCGCGACCGCAGGCCTCACATCCTTTGAAAACTCCAGAGGTACGCGGAGATCAGTGCCTCCAAAGGAGACGATGCCTGACTCCTCGTGAAACTTGATAGGAGTCCCAGGATTCTTGTGGCACGTGGAAAGGGACCCTTGGTCTCCCGCCTCAGCTGGAGAGGCGTTCCAATTGCCCTGCCAAGCCTCGAGGAGAATCCCGAGTTGTCCCTCGCAACTAGGCAGGAGTCCTGACGTGGCTGAACAAACACGTGGGTGGAAGGGCCATCCCCGTCGTAACTCGAGAATATACCCCAGGTTCCCGCCGCAACTCGAGAAAAACCATGAGACTTCCCCGTCGATGCGAGATGAGGCACGATTCCCCTGTACTGCGTGCAGAGCAATTCCGTCTTGCACATCACACATGAAAGGAGCCTTGATTTCCTTGATGGCACTCCAGAGAAACCCCAAGAACACTGTTTCAAGGATAGAGGGATCCTGAGGTCACTGTAGCAACACGAAAGAACTCTGTGGACCAAAAATCAACTCGAAAAGAGAGGTTAGTCCCTGGATTCGTCTCCAGAGGAATACCACCTTACCACAAGCACCTCAAGAGGAGGCTTCTCTCAGCTCTAGGTATGTGAGAGGGACCCTGAGTTTGCGGCCTCAAGTGGAATGGACACCGCGATGCCCTGACTCGAAATAAGGCCGGATATCCCTGCAGTGACTTCAATGCAGGCTCGTCATGCATCTCCCAGGACGAAAGGATGTCTGAATCCCCTGTGGAAAGCAAAGAGAAAGACTTAGTTCCCCACCTCATCACGACCGATAGCCTCACATCCTTTGAAAACTCCAGAGGTACGCGGATATCAGTGCCTCCAAAGGAGACGATGCCTGACTCCTCGTGAAACTTGATAGGAGTCCCAGGATTCCTGTGGCACTTGGAAAGGGACACTTGGTCTCCCGCCTCAGCTGGAGAGGCGTCCCAATTGCCTTGCCAAGCCTCGAGGAGTATCCCGAGTTGTGTCTCGCAACTAGGCAAGAGTCCTGACGTGGCTGAACAAACACGTGTGTGGAAGGGCCATCCCCGTCGTAACTCGAGAATATACGCCAGGTTCCCGCCGCAACTCGAGAAAAACCATGAGACTTCCCCCTCGCCGCGAGATGAGGCCCGATTCCCCTGCACTGCGTGCAGAGCTATTCTGTGTTGCACATCACACATGAAAGGAGCCTTGATTTCCTTCATGGCACTCCAGAGAAACCCCAAGAACACTGTTTCAAGGCTAGAGGGATCCTGAGGTCACTGTAGCAACACGAAAGAGCTCCGTGGACCAAGAATCAACTCGAGATGAGAGGTTCGTCCCTGGCTTCGACTCCTGAGGAATACCAACTTACCACAAGCACCTCAAGAGGAGGCTTCTCTCAGCTCTAGGTATGTGAGAGGGATCCTGAGTTTGCGGCCTCAAGTGGAAAGGACACCGCGATGCCCTGACTCGAAATAAGGCCGGATATCCCTGCAGTGACTTGAATGCAGGCTCGTCTTGCATCTCCCAAGAAGAAAGGATGTCTGAATCCCCTGTGGAGACCACAGAGAAACACCTAATTCCCCACCTCATCGCGACCGGAGGCCTCACATCCTTTGAAAACTCCAGAGGTACGCGGAGATCAGTGCCTCCAAAGGAGACGATGCCTGACTCCTCGTGAAACTTGATAGGAGTCCCAGGATTCCTGTGGCACGTGGAAAGGGACCCTTGGTCTCCCGCCTCAGCTGGAGAGGCGTTCCAATTGCCCTGCCAAGCCTCGAGGAGAATCCCGAGTTGTCCCTCGCAACTAGGCAGGAGTCCTGACGTGGCTGAACAAACACGTGGGTGGAAGGGCCATCCCCGTCGTAACTCGAGAATATACCCCAGGTTCCCGCCGCAACTCGAGAAAAACCATGAGACTTCCCCCTCGATGCGAGATGAGGCCCGATTCCCCTGTACTGCGTGCAGAGCAATTCCGTCTTGCACATCACACATGAAAGGAGCCTTGATTTCCTTGATGGCACTCCAGAGAAACCCCAAGAACACTGTTTCAAGGATAGAGGGATCCTGAGGTCACTGTAGCAACACGAAAGAACTCTGTGGACCAAAAATCAACTCGAAAAGAGAGGTTAGTCCCTGGATTCGTCTCCAGAGGAATACCACCTTACCACAAGCACCTCAAGAGGAGGCTTCTCTCAGCTCTAGGTATGTGAGAGGGACCCTGAGTTTGCGGCCTCAAGTGGAATGGACACCGCGATGCCCTGACTCGAAATAAGGCCGGATATCCCTGCAGTGACTTCAATGCAGGCTCGTCTTGCATCTCCCAGGATGAAAGGATGTCTGAATCCCCTGTGGAAGGCACAGAGAAAGACTTAGTTCCCCACCTCATCGCGACCGATAGCCTCACATCCTTTGAAAACTCCAGAGGTACGCGGAGATCAGTGCCTCCAAAGGAGACGATGCCTGACTCCTCGTGAAACTTGATAGGAGTCCCAGGATTCCTGTGGCACTTGGAAAGGGACACTTGGTCTCCCGCCTCAGCTGGAGAGGCGTCCCAATTGCCCTGCCAAGCCTCGAGGAGAATCCCGAGTTGTCCCTCGCAACTAGGCAGGAGTCCTGACGTCGCTGAAGAAACACGTGGGTGGAAGGGCCATCCCCGTCGTAACTCGAGAATATACACCAGGTTCCCGCCGCAACTCGAGAAAAACCATGAGACTTCCCCCTCGCCGCGAGATGAGGCCCGATTCCCCTGCACTGCGTGCAGAGCAATTCCGTGTTGCACATCACACATGAAAGGAGCCTTGATTTCCTTCATGGCACTCCAGAGAAACCCCAAGAACACTGTTTCAAGGCTAGAGGGATCCTGAGGTCACTGTAGCAACACGAAAGAGCTCCGTGGGCCAAGAATCAACTCGAGATGAGAGGTTAGTCCCTGGCTTCGACTCCAGAGGAATACCACCTTACCACAAGCACCTCAAGAGGAGGCTTCTCTCAGCTCTAGGTATGTGAGAGGGACCCTGAGTTTGCGGCCTCAAGTGGAATGGACACCGCGATGCCCTGACTCGAAATAAGGCCGGATATCCCTGCAGTGACTTGAATGCAGGCTCGTCTTGCATCTCCCAAGAAGAAAGGATGTCTGAATCCCCTGTGGAGACCACAGAGAAACACCTAGTTCCCCACCTCATCGCGACCGGAGGCCTCACATCCTTTGAAAACTCCAGAGGTACGCAGAGATCAGTGCCTCCAAAGGAGACGATGCCTAACTCCTCGTAAAACTTGATAGGAGTCCCAGGATTCTTGTGGCACGTGGAAAGCGACCCTTGGTCTCCCGCCTCAGCTGGAGAGGCGTTCCAATTGCCCTGCCAAGCCTCGAGGAGAATCCCGAGTTGTCCCTCGCAACTAGGCAGGAGTCCTGACGTGGCTGAACAAACACTTGGGTGGAAGGGCCATCCCCGTCGTAACTCGAGAATATACCCCAGGTTCCCGCCGCAACTCGAGAAAAACCATGAGACTTCCCCCTCGATGCGAGATGAGGCCCGATTCCCTGTACTGCGTGCAGAGCAATTCCGTCTTGCACATCACACATGAAAGGAGCCTTGATTTCCTTCATGGCACTCCAGAGAAACCTCAAGAACACTGTTTCAAGGCTAGAGGGATCCTGAGGTCACTGTAGCAACACGAAAGAACTCTGTGGACCAAAAATCAACTCGAAAAGAGAGGTTAGTCCCTGGATTCGTCTCCAGAGGAATACCACCTTACCACAAGCACCTCAAGAGGAGGCTTCTCTCAGCTCTAGGTATGTGAGAGGGACCCTGAGTTTGCGGCCTCAAGTGGAATGGACACCGCGATGCCCTGACTCGAAATAAGGCCGGATATCCCTGCAGTGACTTCAATGCAGGCTCGTCATGCATCTCCCAGGACGAAAGGATGTCTGAATCCCCTGTGGAAAGCACAGAGAAAGACTTAGTTCCCCACCTCATCGCGACCGAGAGCCTCACATCCTTTGAAAACTCCAGAGGTACGCGGAGATCAGTGCCTCCAAAGGAGACGATGCCTGACTCCTCGTGAAATTTGATAGGAGTCCCAGGATTCCTGTGGTACTTGGAAAGGGACACTTGGTCTCCCGCCTCAGCTGGAGAGGCGTCCCAATTGCCTTGCCAAGCCTCGAGGAGTATCCCGAGTTGTGTCTCGCAACTAGGCAAGAGTCCTGACGTGGCTGAACAAACACGTGTGTGGAAGGGCCATCCCCGTCGTAACTCGAGAATATACCCCAGGTTCCCGCCGCAACTCGAGAAAAACCATGAGACTTCCCCCTCGCCGCGAGATGAGGCCCGATTCCCCTGCACTGCGTGCAGAGCAATTCTGTGTTGCACATCACACATGAAAGGAGCCTTGATTTCCTTGATGGCACTCCAGAGAAACCTCAAGAACACTGTTTCAAGGCCAGAGGGATCCTGAGGTCACTGTAGCAACATGAAAGAGCTCTGTGGACCAAAAATCAACTCGAGATGAGAGGTTAGTCCCTGGCTTCGACTCCAGAGGAATACCACCTTACCACAAGCACCTCAAGAGGAGGCTTCTCTCAGCTCTAGGTATGTGAGAGGGACCCTGAGTTTGCGGCCTCAAGTGGAATGGACACCGCGATGCCCTGACTCGAAATAAGGCCGGATATCACTGCAGTGACTGGAATGCAGGCTCGTCTTGCATCTCCCAAGACGAAAGGGTGTCTGAATCCCCTGTGGAGACCACAGAGAAAGACCTAGTTCCCCACCTCATCGCGACAGGAGGCCTCAAATCCTTTGAAAACTCCAGAGGTATGCGGAGATCAGTGCCTCCAAAGGAGACGATGCCTGACTCCTCGTGAAACTTCATAGGAGACCCAGGATTCCTGTGGCACGTGGAAAGGGACCCTTGGTCTCCTGTCTCAGCTGGAGAGGCTTCCCAATTGCCCTGCAAAGCCTCGAGGAGAATCCCGAGTTGTCCCTCGCAACTAGGCAGGAGTCCTGACGTGACTGAACAAACACGTGGGTGGAAGGGCCATCCCCGTCGTAACTCGAGAATATACCCCAGGTTCCCGCCGCAACTCGAGAAAAACCATGAGACTTCCCCCTCGCTGCGAGATGAGGCCCGATTCCCCTGCACTGCGTGCCGAGCAATTCCGTGTTGCACATCACACATGAAAGGAGCCTTGATTTCCTTCATGGCACTCCAGAGAAACCCCAAGAACACTGTTTCAAGGCTAGAGGGATCCTGAGGTCACTGTAGCAACACGAAAGAGCTCCGTGGACCAAGAATCGACTCGAGATGAGAGGTTAGTCGCTGGCTTCGACTCCTGAGGAATACCACCTTACCACAAGCACCTCAAGAGGAGGCTTCTCTCAGCTCTAGGTATGTGAGAGGGATCCTGAGTTTGCGGCCTCAAGGGGAAAGGACACCGCGATGCCCTGACTCGAAATAAGGCCGGATATCCCTGGAGTGACTTGAATGCAGGCTCGTCTTGCATCTCCCAAGAAGAAAGGATGTCTGAATCCCCTGTGGAGACCACAGAGAAACACCTAATTCCCCACCTCATCGCGACCGGAGGCCTCACATCCTTTGAAAACTCCAGAGGTACACGGAGATCAGTGCCTCCAAAGGAGACGATGCCTGACTCCTCGTGAAACTTGATAGGAGTCCCAGGATTCCTGTGCACGTGGAAAGGGACCCTTGGTCTCCCGCCTCAGCTGGAGAGACGTCTCAATTGCCTTGCCAAGCCTCGAGGAGAATCCCGAGTTGTGTCTCGCAACTAGGCAAGAGTCCTGACGTGGCTGAACACACACGTGGGTGGAAGGGCCATCCCCGTCGTAACTCGAGAATATACCCCAGGTTCCCGCCGCAACTCGAGAAAAACCATGAGACGTCCCCCTCGATGCGAGATGAGGCCCGATTCCCCTGTACTGCGTGCAGAGCAATTCCGTCCTGCACATCACACATGAAAGGAGCCTTGATTTCCTTGATGGCACTCCAGAGAAACCCCAAGAACACTGTTTCAAGGCTAGAGGGATCCTGAGGTCACTGTAGCAACACGAAAGAACTCTGTGGACCAAAAATCAACTCGAAAAGAGAGGTTAGTCCCTGGATTCGTCTCCAGAGGAATACCACCTTACCACAAGCAGCTCAAGAGGAGGCTTCTCTCAACTCTAGGTATGTGAGAGGGACCCTGAGTTTGCGGCCTCAAGTGGAATGGACACCGCGATGCCCTGACTCGAAATAAGGCCGGATATCCCTGCAGTGACTTCAATGCAGGCTCGTCTTGCATCTCCCAGGACGAAAGGATGTCTGAATCCCCTGTGGAAAGCACAGAGAAAGATTTAGTTCCCCACCTCATCGCGACCGATAGCCTCACATCCTTTGAAAACTCCAGAGGTACGCGGAGATCAGTGCCTCCAAAGGAGACGATGCCTGACTCCTCGTGAAACTTGATAGGAGTTCCAGGATTCCTGTGGCACTTGGAAAGGGACACTTGGTCTCCCGCCTCAGCTGGAGAGGCGTCCCAATTGCCCTGCCAAGCCTCGAGGAGAATCCAGAGTTGTCCCTCGCAACTAGGCAGGAGTCCTGACATGGCTGAACAAACACGTGGGTGGAAGGGCCATCCCCGTCGTAACTCGAGAATATACCCCAGGTTCCCGCCGCAACTCGAGAAAAACCATGAGACTTCCCCCTCGCCGCGAGATGAGGCCCGATTCCCCTGCACTGCGTGCAGAGCAATTCCGTGTTGCACATCACACATGAAAGGAGCCTTGATTTCCTTGATGGCACTCCAGAGAAACCCCAAGAACACTGTTTCAAGGCTAGAGGGATCCTGAGGTCACTGTAGCAACACGAAAGAGCTCCGTGGGCCAAAAATCAACTCGAGATGAGAGGTTAGTCCCTGGCTTCGACTCCATAGGAACACCACCTTACCACAAGCACCTCAAGAGGAGGCTACACTCAGCTCTAGGTATGTGAGAGGGACCCTGAGTTTGCGGCCTCAAGTGGAATGGACACCGCGATGCCCTGACTCGAAATAAGGCTGGATATCCCTGCAGTGACTTGAATGCAGGCTCGTGTTGCATCTCCCAAGATGAAAGGATGTCTGAATCCCCTGTGGAGACCACAGAGAAAGACCTAGTTCCCCACCTCATCGCGACCGGAGGCCTCACATCCTTTGAAAACTCCAGAGGTACGCGGAGATCAGTGCCTCCAAAGGAGACGATGCCTGACTCCTCGTGAAACTTGATAGGAGTCCCAGGATTCCTGTGGCACGTGGAAAGGGACCCTTGGTCTCCCGCCTCAGCTGGAGAGGCGTCCCAATTGCCTTGCCAAGCCTCGAGGAGAATCCCGAGTTGTGTCTCGCAACTAGGCAAGAGTCCTGACGTGGCTGAACAAACACGTGTGTGGAAGGGCCATCCCCGTTGTAACTCGAGAATATACCCCAGGTTCCCGCCGCAACTCGAGAAAAACCATGAGACTTCCCCCTCGCCGCGAGATGAGGCCCGATTCCCCTGCACTGCGTGCAGAGCAATTCTGTGTTGCACATCACACATGAAAGGAGCCTTGATTTCCTTGATGGCACTCCAGAGAAACCCCAAGAACACTGTTTCAAGGCCAGAGGGATCCTGAGGTCACTGTAGCAACATGAAAGAGCTCTGTGGACCAAAAATCAACTCGAGATGAGAGGTTAGTCAATGGCTTCGACTCCAGAGGAATACCACCTTACCACAAGCTCCTCAAGAGGAGGCTTCTCTCAGCTCTAGGTATGTGAGAGGGACCCTGAGTTTGCGGCCTCAAGTGGAATGGACACCGCGATGCCCTGACTCGAAATAAGGCCGGATATCCCTGCAGTGACTGGAATGCAGGCTCGTCTTGCATCTCCCAAGAAAAAGGGTGTCTGAATCCCCTGTGGAGACCACAGAGAAAGACCTAGTTCCCCACCTCATCGCGACAGGAGGCCTCAAATCCTTTGAAAACTCCAGAGGTATGCGGAGATCAGTGCCTCCAAAGGAGACGATGCCTGACTCCTCGTGAAACTTGATAGGAGACCCAGGATTCCTGTGGCATGTGGAAAGGGACACTTGGTCTCCCGTCTCAGCTGGAGAGGCGTCCCAATTGCCCTGCAAAGCCTCGAGGAGAATCCCGAGTTGTCCCTCGCAACTAGGCAGGAGTCCTGACATGGCTGAACACACACGTGTGTGGAAGGGCCATCCCCGTCGTAACTCGAGAATATACCCCAGGTTCCCGCCGCAACTCGAGAAAAACCATGAGACTTCCCCCTCGCCGCGAGATGAGGCCCGATTCCCCTGCACTGCGTGCAGAGCAATTCCGTCTTGCACATCACACATGAAAGGAGCCTTGATTTCCTTGATGGCACTCCAGAGAAACCCCAAGAACACTGTTTCAAGGCTAGAGGGATCCTGAGGTCACTGTAGCAACACGAAAGAGCTCCGTGGGCCAAAAATCAACTCGAGATGAGAGGTTAGTCCCTGGCTTCGACTCCAGAGGAATACCACCTTACCACAAGCACCTCAAGAGGAGGCTTCTCTCAGCTCTAGGTATGTGAGAGGGACCCTGAGTTTGCGGCCTCAAGTGGAATGGACACCGCGATGCCCTGACTCGAAATAAGGCCGGATATCCCTGCAGTGACTTGAATGCAGGCTCCTCTTGCATCTCCCAAGAAGAAAGGATGTCTGAATCCCCTGTGGAGACCACAGAGAAACACCTAGTTCCCCACCTCATCGCGACCGGAGGCCTCACATCCTTTGAAAATTCCAGAGGTACTCAGAGATCAGTGCCTCCAAAGGAGACGATGCCTAACTCCTCGTGAAACTTGATAGGAGTCCCAGGATTCTTGTGGCACGTGGAAAGGGACCCTTGGTCTCCCGCCTCAGCTGGAGAGGCGTTCCAATTGCCCTGCCAAGCGTCGAGGAGAATCCCGAGTTGTCCCTCGCAACTAGGCAGGAGTCCTGACGTGGCTGAGCAAACACGTGGGTGGAAGGGCCATCCCCGTCGTAACTCGAGAATATACCCCAGGTTCCCGCCGCAACTCGAGAAAAACCATGAGACTTCCCCCTCGATGCGAGATGAGGCCCGATTCCCCTGTACTGCGTGCAGAGAAATTCCGTCTTGCACATCACACATGAAAGGAGCCTTGATTTCCTTCATGGCACTCCAGAGAAACCTCAAGAACACTGTTTCAAGGCTAGAGGGATCCTGAGGTCACTGTAGCAACACGAAAGAACTCTGTGGACCACAAATCAACTCGGAAAGAGAGGTTAGTCCCTGGATTCGTCTCCAGAGGAATACCACCTTACCACAAGCACCTCAAGAGGAGGCTTCTCTCAGCTCTAAGTATGTGAGAGGGACCCTGAGTTTGCGGCCTCAAGTGGAATGGACACCGCGATGCCCTGACTCGAAATAAGGCCGGATATCCCTGCAGTGACTTCAATGCAGGCTCGTCATGCATCTCCCAGGACGAAAGGATGTCTGAATCCCCTGTGGAAAGCACAGAGAAAGACTTAGTTCCCCACCTCATCGCGACCGATAGCCTCACATCCTTTGAAAACTCCAGAGGTACGCGGAGATCAGTGCCTCCAAAGGAGACGATGCCTGACTCATCGTGAAACTTGATAGGAGTCCCAGGATTCCTGTGGCACTTGGAAAGAGACACTTGGTCTCCCGCCTCAGCTGGAGAGGCGTCCCAATTGCCTTGCCAAGCCTCGAGGAGCATCCCGAGTTGTGTCTCGCAACTAGGCAAGAGTCCTGACGTGGCTGAACAAACACGTGTGTGGAAGGGCCATCCCGGTCGTAACTCGAGAATATACCCCAGGTTCCCGCCGCAACTCGAGAAAAACCATGAGACTTCCCCCTCGCCGCGAGATGAGGCCCGATTCCCCTGCACTGCGTGCAGAGCTATTCTGTGTTGCACATCACACATTAAAGGAGCCTTGATTTCCTTCATGGCACTCCAGAGAAACCCCAAGAACACTGTTTCAAGGATAGATGGATCCTCAGGTCACTGTATCAACACGAAAGAACTCTGTGGACCAAAAATCAACTCGAGATGAGAGGTTAGTCCCTGGCTTCGACTCCAGAGGAATACCACCTTACCACAAGCACCTCAAGAGGAGGCTTCTCTCAGCTCTAGGTATGTGAGAGGGATCCTGAGTTTGCGGCCTCAAGTGGAATGGACACCGCGATGCCCTGACTTGAAATAAGGCCGGATATCCCTGCAGTGACTTGAATGCAGGCTCGTCTTGCATCTCCCAAGAAGAAAGGGTGTCTGAATCCCCTGTGGAGACCACAGAGAAACACCTAGTTCCCCACCTCATCGCGACCGGAGGCCTCACATCCTTTGACAACTCCAGAGGTACGCGGAGATCAGTGCCTCCAAAGGAGACGATGCCTGACTCCTCGTGAAACTTGATAGGAGTCCCAGGATTCCTGTGGCACTTGGAAAGGGATACTTGGTCTCCCGCCTCAGCTGGAGAGGCGTCCCAATTGCGCTGCCAAGCCTCGAGGAGAATCCAGAGTTGTCCCTCGCAACTAGGCAGAAGTCCTGACGTCGCTGAAGAAACACGTGGGTGGAAGGGCCATCCCCATCGTAACTCGAGAATATACCCCAGGTTCCCGCCGCAACTCGAGAAAAACCATGAGACTTCCCCCTCGCCGCGAGATGAGGCCCGATTCCCCTGAACTGCGTGCAGAGCATTTCCGTGTTGCACATCACACATGAAAGGAGCCTTGATTTCCTTGATGGCACTCCAGAGAAACCCCAAGAACACTGTTTCAAGGATAGAGGGATCCTGAGGTCACTGTAGCAACACGAAAGAGCTCCGTGGACCAAAAATCAACTCGAGATGAGAGGTTAGTCCCTGGCTTCGACTCCAGAGGAATACCACCTTACCACAAGCACCTCAAGAGGAGGCTTCTCTCAGCTCTAGGTATGTGAGAGGGACCCTGAGTTTGCGGCCTCAAGTGGAATGGACACCACGATGCCCTGACTCGAAATAAGGCCGGATATCCCTGCAGTGACTTGAATGCAGGCTCGTCTTGCATCTCCCAAGACGAAATGGTGTCTGAATCCCCTGTGGAGACCACAGAGAAAGACCTAGTTCCCCACCTCATCGCGACCGGAGGCCTCACATCCTTTGAAAACTCCAGAGGTACGCGGAGATCAGTGCCTCCAAAGGAGACGATGCCTGACTCCTCGTGAAACTTGATAGGAGTCCCAGGATTCCTGTGGCACGTGGAAAGGGACCCTTGGTCTCCTGCCTCAGCTGGAGAGGCGTCCCAATTGCCCTGCCAAGCCTCGAGGAGAATCCAGAGTTGTCCCTCGCAACTAGGCAGGAGTCCTGACGTCGCTGAAGAAACACGTGGGTGGAAGGGCCATCCCCGTCGTAACTCGAGAATATACCCCAGGTTCCCGCCGCAACTCGAGAAAAACCATGAGACTTCCCCCTCGCCGCGAGATGAGGCCCGATTCCCCTGCACTGCGTGCAGAGCAATTCCGTGTTGCACATCACACATGAAAGGAGCCTTGATTTCCTTGATGGCACTCCAGAGAAACCCCAAGAACACTGTTTCAAGGCTAGAGGGATCCTGAGGTCACTGTAGCAACACGAAAGAGCTCCGTGGACCAAGAATCAACACGAGATGAGAGGTTAGTCCCTGGCTTCGACTCCTGAGGAATACCACCTTACCACAAGCACCTCAAGAGGAGGCTTCTCTCAGCTCTAGGTATGTGAGAGGGATCCTGAGTTTGCGGCCTCAAGTGGAATGGACACCGCGATGCCCTGACTCGAAATAAGGCCGGATATCCCTGCAGTGACTTGAATGCAGGCTCCTCTTGCATCTCCCAAGAAGAAAGGATGTCTGAATCCCCTGTGGAGACCACAGAGAAACACCTAGTTCCCCACCTCATCGCGACCGGAGGTCTCACATCCTTTGAAAACTCCAGAGGTACGCGGAGATCAGTGCCTCCAAAGGAGACGATGCCTGACTCCTCGTGAAACTTGATAGGAGTCCCAGGATTCTTGTGGCACGTGGAAAGGGACCCTTGGTCTCCCGCCTCAGCTGGAGAGGCGTTCCAATTGCCCTGCCAAGCCTCGCGGAGAATCCAGAGTTGTCCCTCGCAACTAGGCAGGAGTCCTGACGTGGCTGAACAAACACGTGGGTGGAAGGGCCATCCCCGTCGTAACTCGAGACTATACCCCAGGTTCCCACCGCAACTCGAGAAAAACCATGAGACTTCCCCCTCGCCGCGAGATGAGGCCCGATTCCCCTGTACTGCGTGCAGAGCAATTCCGTCTTGCACATCACACATGAAAGGAGCCTTGATTTCCTTGATGGCACTCCAGAGAAACCCCAAGAACACTGTTTCAAGGATAGAGGGATCCTGAGGTCACTGTAGCAACACGAAAGAACTCTGTGGACCAAAAATCAACTCGAAAAGAGAGGTTAGTCCCTGGATTCGTCTCCAGAGGAATACCACCTTACCACAACACCTCAAGAGGAGGCTTCTCTCAGCTCTAGGTATGTGAGAGGGACCCTGAGTTTGCGGCCTCAAGTGGAATGGACACCGCGATGCCCTGACTCGAAATAAGGCCGGATATCCCTGCAGTGACTTCAATGCAGGCTCGTCTTGCATCTCCCAGGACGAAAGGATGTCTGAATCCCCTGTGGAAAGCACAGAGAAAGACTTAGTTCCCCACCTCATCGCGACCGATAGCCTCACATCCTTTGAAAACTCCAGAGGTACGCGGAGATCAGTGCCTCCAAAGGAGACGATGCCTGACTCCTCGTGAATCTTGATAGGAGTCCCAGGATTCCTGTGGCACGTGGAAAGGGACCCTTGGTCTCCCGCCTCAGCTGGAGAGGCGTCCCAATTGCCTTGCCAAGCCTCGAGGAGAATCCCGAGTTGTGTCTCGCAACTAGGCAAGAGTCCTGACGTGGCTGAACAAACACGTGTGAGGAAGGGCCATCCCCGTCGTAACTCGAGAATATACCCCAGGTTCCCCCCGCAACTCGAGAAAAACCATGAGACTTCCCCCTCGCCGCGAGATGAGGCCCGATTCCCCTGCACTGCGTGCAGAGCAATTCTGTGTTGCACATCACACATGAAAGGAGCCTTGATTTCCTTCATGGCACTCCAGAGAAACCCCAAGAACACTGTTTCAAGGCTAGAGGGATCCTGAGGTCACTGTAGCAACACGAAAGAGCTCCGTGGACCAAAAATCAACTCGAGATGAGAGGTTAGTCCCTGGCTTCGACTCCAGAGGAATACCACCTTACCACAAGCACCTCAAGAGGAGGCTTCTCTCAGCTCTAGGTATGTGAGAGTTACCCTGAGTTAGCGGCCTCAAGTGGAATGGACACCGCGATGCCCTGACTCGAAATAAGACCGGATATCCCTGCAGTGACTGGAATGCAGGCTCGTCTTGCATCTCCCAAGACGAAAGAGTGTCTGAATCCCCTGTGGAGACCACAGAGAAAGACCTAGTTCCCCACCTCATCGCGACAGGAGGCCTCAAATCCTTTGAAAACTCCAGAGGTATGCGGAGATCAGTGCCTCCAAAGGAGACGATGCCTGACTCCTCGTGAAACTTGATAGGAGACCCAGGATTCCTGTGGCACGTGGAAAGGGACCCTTGGTCTCCCGTCTCAGGTGGAGAGGCGTCCCAATTGCCCTGCAAAGCCTCGAGGAGAATCCCGAGTTGTCCCTCGCAACTAGGCAGGAGTCCTGACATGGCTGAACACACACGTGGGTGGAAGGGCCATCCCCGTCGTAACTCGAGAATATACCCCAGGTTCCCGCCGCAACTCGAGAAAAACCATGAGACTTCCCCCTCGCCGCGAGATGAGGCCCGATTCCCCTGCACTGCGTGCAGAGCATTTCCGTGTTGCACATCACACATGAAAGGAGTCTTGATTTCCTTCATGGCACTCCAGAGAAACCCCAAGAACACTGTTTCAAGGCTAGAGGGATCCTGAGGTCACTGTAGCAACACGAAAGAGCTCCGTGGACCAAGAATCAACACGAGATGAGAGGTTAGTCCCTGGCTTCGACTCCTGAGGAATACCACCTTACCACAAGCACCTCAAGAGGAGGCTTCTCTCAGCTCCAGGTATGTGAGAGTGATCCTGAGTTTGCGGCCTCAAGTGGAATGGACACCGCGATGCCCTGACTCGAAATAAGGCCGGATATCCCTGCAGTGACTTCAATGCAGGCTCGTCTTGCATCTCCCAGGACGAAAGGATGTCTGAATCCCCAGTGGAAAGCACAGAGAAAGACTTAGTTCCCCACCTCATCGCGACCGATAGCCTCCCATCCTTTGAAAACTCCAGAGGTACGCGGAGATCAGTGCCTCCAAAGGAGACGATGCCTGACTCCTCGTGAAACTTGATAGGAGTCCCAGGATTCCTGTGGCACTTGGAAAGGGATACTTGGTCTCCCGCCTCAGCTGGAGAGGCGTCCCAATTGCGCTGCCAAGCCTCGAGGAGAATCCAGAGTTGTCCCTCGCAACTAGGCAGAAGTCCTGACGTCGCTGAAGAAACACGTGGGTGGAAGGGCCATCCCCATCGTAACTCGAGAATATACCCCAGGTTCCCGCCGCAACTCGAGAAAAACCATGAGACTTCCCCCTCGCCGCGAGATGAGGCCCGATTCCCCTGAACTGCGTGCAGAGCATTTCCGTGTTGCACATCACACATGAAAGGAGCCTTGATTTCCTTCATGGCACTCCAGAGAAACCCCAAGAACACTGTTTCAAGGCTAGAGGGATCCTGAGGTCACTGTAGCAACACGAAAGAGCTCCGTGGACCAAAAATCAACTCGAGATGAGAGGTTAGTCCCTGGCTTCGACTCCAGAGGAATACCACCTTACCACAAGCACCTCAAGAGGAGGCTTCTCTCAGCTCTAGGTATGTGAGAGGGACCCTGAGTTTGCGGCCTCAAGTGGAATGGACACCACGATGCCCTGACTCGAAATAAGGCCGGATATCCCTGCAGTGACTGGAATGCAGGCTCGTCTTGCATCTCCCAAGACGAAATGGTGTCTGAATCCCCTGTGGAGACCACAGAGAAAGACCTAGTTCCCCACCTCATCGCGACCGGAGGCCTCACATCCTTTGAAAACTCCAGAGGTACGCGGAGATCAGTGCCTCCAAAGGAGACGATGCCTGACTCCTCGTGAAACTTGATAGGAGTCCCAGGATTCCTGTGGCACGTGGAAAGGGACCCTTGGTCTCCTGCCTCAGCTGGAGAGGCGTCCCAATTGCCCTGCCAAGCCTCGAGGAGAATCCAGAGTTGTCCCTCGCAACTAGGCAGGAGTCCTGACGTCGCTGAAGAAACACGTGGGTGGAAGGGCCATCCCCGTCGTAACTCGAGAATATACCCCAGGTTCCCGCCGCAACTCGAGAAAAACCATGAGACTTCCCCCTCGCCGCGAGATGAGGCCCGATTCCCCTGCACTGCGTGCAGAGCAATTCCGTGTTGCACATCACACATGAAAGTAGCCTTGATTTCCTTGATGGCACTCCAGAGAAACCCCAAGAACACTGTTTCAAGGCTAGAGGGATCCTGAGGTCACTGTAGCAACACGAAAGAGCTCCGTGGACCAAGAATCAACACGAGATGAGAGGTTAGTCCCTGGCTTCGACTCCTGAGGAATACCACCTTACCACAAGCACCTCAAGAGGAGGCTTCTCTCAGCTCTAGGTATGTGAGAGGGATCCTGAGTTTGCGGCCTCAAGTGGAATGGACACCGCGATGCCCTGACTCGAAATAAGGCCGGATATCCCTGCAGTGACTTGAATGCAGGCTCCTCTTGCATCTCCCAAGAAGAAAGGATGTCTGAATCCCCTGTGGAGACCACAGAGAAACACCTAGTTCCCCACCTCATCGCGACCGGAGGTCTCACATCCTTTGAAAACTCCAGAGGTACGCGGAGATCAGTGCCTCCAAAGGAGACGATGCCTGACTCCTCGTGAAACTTGATAGGAGTCCCAGGATTCTTGTGGCACGTGGAAAGGGACCCTTGGTCTCCCGCCTCAGGTGGAGAGGCGTTCCAATTGCCCTGCCAAGCCTCGAGGAGAATCCAGAGTTGTCCCTCGCAACTAGGCAGGAGTCCTGACGTGGCTGAACAAACACGTGGGTGGAAGGGCCATCCCCGTCGTAACTCGAGACTATACCCCAGGTTCCCACCGCAACTCGAGAAAAACCATGAGACTTCCCCCTCGCCGCGAGATGAGGCCCGATTCCCCTGTACTGCGTGCAGAGCAATTCCGTCTTGCACATCACACATGAAAGGAGCCTTGATTTCCTTGATGGCACTCCAGAGAAACCCCAAGAACACTGTTTCAAGGATAGAGGGATCCTGAGGTCACTGTAGCAACACGAAAGAACTCTGTGGACCAAAAATCAACTCGAAAAGAGAGGTTAGTCCCTGGATTCGTCTCCAGAGGAATACCACCTTACCACAACACCTCAAGAGGAGGCTTCTCTCAGCTCTAGGTATGTGAGAGGGACCCTGAGTTTGCGGCCTCAAGTGGAATGGACACCGCGATGCCCTGACTCGAAATAAGGCCGGATATCCCTGCAGTGACTTCAATGCAGGCTCGTCTTGCATCTCCCAGGACGAAAGGATGTCTGAATCCCCTGTGGAAAGCACAGAGAAAGACTTAGTTCCCCACCTCATCGCGACCGATAGCCTCACATCCTTTGAAAACTCCAGAGGTACGCGGAGATCAGTGCCTCCAAAGGAGACGATGCCTGACTCCTCGTGAAACTTGATAGGAGTCCCAGGATTCCTGTGGCACTTGGAAAGGGACACTTGGTCTCCCGCCTCAGCTGGAGAGGCGTCCCAATTGCCCTGCCAAGCCTCGAGGAGAATCCAGAGTTGTCCCTCGCAACTACGCAGGAGTCCTGACGTCGCTGAAGAAACACGTGGGTGGAAGGGCCATCCCCGTCGTAACTCGAGAATGTACCCCAGGTTCCCGCCGCAACTCGAGAAAAACCATGAGACTTCCCCCTCGCCGCGAGATGAGGCCCGATTCCCCTGCACTGCGTGCAGAGCAATTCCGTGTTGCACATCACACATGAAAGGAGCCTTGATTTTCTTGATGGCACTCCAGAGAAACCCCAAGAACACTGTTTCAAGGCTAGAGGGATCCTGAGGACACTGTAGCAACACGAAAGAGCTCCGTGGGCCAAAAATCAACTCGAGATGAGAGGTTAGTCCCTGGCTTCGACTCCAGACGAATACCACCTTACCACAAGCACCTCAAGAGGAGGCTTCTCTCAGCTCTAGGTATGTGAGAGGGACCCTGAGTTTGCGGCCTCAAGTGGAATGGACACCGCGATGCCCTGACGCGAAATAAGGCTGGATATCCCTGCAGTGACTTGAATGCAGGCTCGTCTTGCATCTCCCAAGATGAAAGGATGTCTGAATCCCCTGTGGAGACCACAGAGAAAGACCTAGTTCCCCACCTCATCGCGACCGGAGGCCTCACATCCTTTGAAAACTCCAGAGGTACGCGGAGATCAGTGCCTCCAAAGGAGACGATGCCTGACTCCTCGTGAAACTTGATAGGAGTCCCAGGATTCCTGTGGCACGTGGAAAGGGACCCTTGGTCTCCCGCCTCAGCTGGAGAGGCGTCCCAATTGCCTTGCCAAGCCTCGAGGAGAATCCCGAGTTGTGTCTCGCAACTAGGCAAGAGTCCTGACGTGGCTGAACAAACACGTGTGTGGAAGGGCCATCCCCGTCGTAACTCGAGAATATACCCCAGGTTCCCGCCGCAACTTGAGAAAAACCATGAGACTTCCCCCTCGCCGCGAGATGAGGCCCGATTCCCCTGCACTGCGTGCAGAGCAATTCTGTGTTGCACATCACACATGAAAGGAGCCTTGATTTCCTTCATGGCACTCCAGAGAAACCCCAAGAACACTGTTTCAAGGCTAGAGGGATCCTGAGGTCACTGTAGCAACACGAAAGAACTCTGTGGACCAAGAATCAACACGAGATGAGAGGTTAGTCCCTGGCTTCGACTCCTGAGGAATACCACCTTACCAGAAGCACCTCAAAAGGAGGCTTCTCTCAGCTCTAGGTATGTGAGAGGGATCCTGAGTTTGCGGCCTCAAGTGGAATGGACACCGCGATGCCCTGACTCGAAATAAGGCCGGATATCCCTGCAGTGACTTGAATGCAGGCTCGTCTTGCATCTCCCAAGATGAAAGGATGTCTGAATCCCCTGTGGAGACCACAGAGAAACACCTAGTTCCCCACCTCATCGCGACCGCAGGCCTCACATCCTTTGAAAACTCCAGAGGTACGGGGAGATCAGTGCCTCCAAAGGAGACGATGCCTGACTCCTCGTGAAACTTGATAGGAGTCACAGGATTCTTGTGGCACGTGGAAAGGGACACTTGGTCTCCCGCCTCAGCTGGAGAGGCGTTCCAATTGCCCTGCCAAGCCTCGAGGAGAATCCCGAGTTGTCCCTCGCAACTAGGCAGGAGTCCTGACGTCGCTGAACAAACACGTGGGTGGAAGGGCCATCCCCGTCGTAACTCGAGAATATACCCCAGGTTCCCGCCGCAACTCGAGAAAAACCATGAGACTTCCCCCTCGATGCGAGATGAGGCCCGATTCCCCTGTACTGCATGCAGAGCAATTCCGTCTTGCACATCACACATGAAAGGAGCCTTGATTTCCTTGATGGCACTCCAGAGAAACCCCAAGAACACTGTTTCAAGGATAGAGGGATCCTGAGGTCACTGTAGCAACACGAAAGAACTCTGTGGACCAAAAATCAACTCGAGATGAGAGGTTAGTCCCTGGATTCGTCTCCAGAGGAATACCACCTTACCACAAGCAGCTCAAGAGGAGGCTTCTCTCAGCTCTAGGTATGTGAGAGGGACCCTGAGTTTGCGGCCTCAAATGGAATGGACACCGCGATGCCCTGACTCGAATTAAGGCCGGATATCCCTGCAGTGACTTCAATGCAGGCTCGTCTTGCATCTCCCAGGACGAAAGGATGTCTGAATCCCCTGTGGAAAGCACAGAGAAAGATTTAGTTCCCCACCTCATCGCGACCGATAGCCTCACATCCTTTGAAAACTCCAGAGGTACGCGGAGATCAGTGCCTCCAAAGGAGACGACGCCTGACTCCTCGTGAATCTTGATAGGAGTCCCAGGATTCCTGTGGCACGTGGAAAGGGACCCTTGGTCTCCCGCCTCAGCTGGAGAGGCGTCCCAATTGCCTTGCCAAGCCTCGAGGAGAATCCCGAGTTGTGTCTCGCAACTAGGCAAGAGTCCTGACGTGGCTGAACAAACACGTGTGTGGAAGGGCCATCCCCGTCGTAACTCGAGAATATACCTCAGGTTCCCGCCGCAACTCGAGAAAAACCATGAGACTTCCCCCTCGCCGCGAGATGAGGCCCGATTCCCCTGCACTGCGTGCAGAGCAATTCTGTGTTGCACATCACACATGAAAGGAGCCATGATTTCCTTCATGGCACTCCAGGGAAACCCCAAGAACACTGTTTCAAGGCTAGAGGGATCCTGAGGTCACTGTATCAACACGAAAGAGCTCTGTGGACCAAAAATCAACTCGAGATGAGAGGTTAGTCCCTGGCTTCGACTCCAGAGGAATACCACCTTACCACAAGCACCTCAAGAGGAGGCTTCTCTCAGCTCTAGGTATGTGAGAGGGACCCTGAGTTTGCGGCCTCAAGTGGAATGGACACCGCGATGCCCTGACTCGAAATAAGGCCGGATATCCCTGCAGTGACTGGAATGCAGGCTCGTCTTGCATCTCCCAAGACGAAAGGGTGTCTGAATCCCCTGTGGAGACCACAGAGAAAGACTTAGTTCCCCACCTCATCGCGACAGGAGGCCTCAAATCCTTTGAAAACTCCAGAGGTATGCGGAGATCAGTGCCTCCAAAGGAGACGATGCCTGACTCCTCGTGAAACTTGATAGGAGACCCAGGATTCCTGTGGCACGTGGAAAGGGACCCTTGGTCTCCCGTCTCAGCTGGAGAGGCGTCCCAATTGCCCTGCAAAGCCTCGAGGAGAATCCCGAGTTGTCCCTCGCAACTAGGCAGGAGTCCTGACATGGCTGAACACACACGTGGGTGGAAGGGCCATCCCCGTCGTAACTCGAGAATATACCCCAGGTTCCCGCCGCAACTCGAGAAAAAACATGAGACTTCCCCCTCGCCGCGAGATGAGGCCCGATTCCCCTGCACTGCGTGCAGAGCAATTCTGTGTTGCACATCACACGTGAAAGGAGCCTTGATTTCCTTCATGGCACTCCAGAGAAACCCCAAGAACACTGTTTCAAGGCTAGAGGGATCCTGAGGTCACTGTAGCAACACGAAAGAGCTCCGTGGACCAAGAATCAACACGAGATGAGAGGTTAGTCCCTGGCTTCGACTCCTGAGGAATACCACCTTACCACAAGCACCTCAAGAGGAGGCTTCTCTCAGCTCTAGGTATGTGAGAGGGATCCTGAGTTTGCGGCCTCAAGTGGAATGGACACCGCGATGCCCTGACTCGAAATAAGGCCGGATATCCCTGCAGTGACTTCAATGCAGGCTCGTCTTGCATTTCCCAGGACGAAAGGATGTCTGAATCCCCTGTGGAAAGCACAGAGAAAGAGTTAGTTCCCCACCTCATCGCGACCGATAGCCTCACATCCTTTGAAAATTCCAGAGGTACGCGGAGATCAGTGCCTCCAAAGGAGACGATGCCTGACTCCTCGTGAAACTTGATAGGAGTCCCAGGATTCTTGTGGCACGTGGAAAGGGACACTTGGTCTCCCGCCTCAGCTGGAGAGGCGTTCCAATTGCCCTGCCAAGCCTCGAGGAGAATCCCGAGTTGTCCCTCGCAACTAGGCAGGAGTCCTGACGTCGCTGAACAAACACGTGGGTGGAAGGGCCATCCCCGTCGTAACTCGAGAATATACCCCAGGTTCCCGCCGCAACTCGAGAAAAACCATGAGACTTCCCCCTCGATGGGAGATGAGGCCCGATTCCCCTGCACTGCATGCAGAGCAATTCCGTCTTGCACATCACACATGAAAGGAGCCTTGATTTCCTTGATGGCACTCCAGAGAAACCCCAAGAACACTGTTTCAAGGATAGAGGGATCCTGAGGTCACTGTAGCAACACGAAAGAACTCTGTGGACCAAAAATCAACTCGAGATGAGAGGTTAGTCCCTGGATTCGTCTCCAGAGGAATACCACCTTACCACAAGTACCTCAAGAGGAGGCTTCTCTCAGCTCTAGGTATGTGAGAGGGACCCTGAGTTTGCGGCCTCAAATGGAATGGACACCGCGATGCCCTGACTCGAAATAAGGCCGGATATCCCTGCAGTGACTTCAATGCAGGCTCGTCTTGCATCTCCCAGGACGAAAGGATGTCTGAATCCCCTGTGGAAAGCACAGAGAAAGACCTAGTTCCCCACCTCATCGCGACCGATAGCCTCACATCCTTTGAAAACTCCAGAGGTACGCGGAGATCAGTGCCTCCAAAGGAGACGACGCCTGACTCCTCGTGAATCTTGATAGGAGTCCCAGGATTCCTGTGGCACGTGGAAAGGGACCCTTGGTCTCCCGCCTCAGCTGGAGAGGCGTCCCAATTGCCTTGCCAAGCCTCGAGGAGAATCCCGAGTTGTGTCTCGCAACTAGGCAAGAGTCCTGACGTGGCTGAACAAACACGTGTGTGGAAGGGCCATCCCCGTCGTAACTCGAGAATATACCTCAGGTTCCCGCCGCAACTCGAGAAAAACCATGAGACTTCCCCCTCGCCGCGAGATGAGGCCCGATTCCCCTGCACTGCGTGCAGAGCAATTCTGTGTTGCACATCACACATGAAAGGAGCCATGATTTCCTTCATGGCACTCCAGGGAAACCCCAAGAACACTGTTTCAAGGCTAGAGGGATCCTGAGGTCACTGTATCAACACGAAAGAGCTCTGTGGACCAAAAATCAACTCGAGATGAGAGGTTAGTCCCTGGCTTCGACTCCAGAGGAATACCACCTTACCACAAGCACCTCAAGAGGAGGCTTCTCTCAGCTCTAGGTATGTGAGAGGGACCCTGAGTTTGCGGCCTCAAGTGGAATGGACACCGCGATGCCCTGACTCGAAATAAGGCTGGATATCCCTGCAGTGACTGGAATGCAGGCTCGTCTTGCATCTCCCAAGACGAAAGGGTGTCTGAATCCCCTGTGGAGACCACAGAGAAAGACCTAGTTCCCCACCTCATCGCGACAGGAGGCCTCAAATCCTTTGAAAACTCCAGAGGTATGCGGAGATCAGTGCCTCCAAAGGAGACGATGCCTGACTCCTCGTGAAACTTGATAGGAGACCCAGGATTCCTGTGGCACGTGGAAAGGGACCCTTGGTCTCCCGTCTCAGCTGGAGAGGCGTCCCAATTGCCCTGCAAAGCCTCGAGGAGAATCCAGAGTTGTCCCTCGCAACTAGGCAGGAGTCCTGACGTCGCTGAAGAAACACGTGGGTGGAAGGGCCATCCCCGTCATAACTCGAGAATATACCCCAGGTTCCCGCCGCAACTCGAGAAAAACCATGAGACTTCCCCCTCGCCGCGAGATGAGGCCCGATTCCCCTGCGCTGCGTGCAGAGCAATTCCGTGTTGCACATCACACATGAAAGGAGCCTTGATTTCCTTGATGGCACTCCAGAGAAACCCCAAGAACACTGTTTCAAGGCTAGAGGGATCCTGAGGTCACTGTAGCAACACGAAAGAGCTCCGTGGGCCAAAAATCAACTCGAGATGAGAGGTTAGTCCCTGGCTTCGACTCCAGAGGAATGCCACCTTACCACAAGCACCTCAAGAGGAGGCTTCTCTCAGCTCTAGGTATGTGAGAGGGACCCTGAGTTTGCGGCCTCAAGTGGAATGGACACCGCGATGCCCTGACGCGAAATAAGGCCGGGTATCCCTGCAGTGACTTGAATGCAGGCTCGTCTTGCATCTCCCAAGATGAAAGGATGTCTGAATCCCCTGTGGAGACCACAGAGAAAGACCTAGTTCCCAACCTCATCGCGACCGGAGGCCTCACATCCTTTGAAAACTCCAGAGGTACGCGGAGATCAGTGCCTCCAAAGGAGACGATGCCTGACTCCTCGTGAAACTTGATAGGAGTCCCAGGATTCCTGGGGCACGTGGAAAGGGACCCTTGGTCTCCCGCCTCAGCTGGAGAGGCGTCCCAATTGCCTTGCCAAGCCTCGAGGAGAATCCCGAGTTGTGTCTCGCAACTAGGCAAGAGTCCTGACGTGGCTGAACAAACACGTGTGTGGAAGGGCCATCCCCGTCGTAACTCGAGAATATACCCCAGGTTCCCGCCGCAACTAGAGAAAAACCATGAGACTTCCCCCTCGCCGCGAGATGAGGCCCGATTCCCCTGCACTGCGCGCAGAGCAATTCTGTGTTGCACATCACACATGAAAGGAGACTTGATTTCCTTCATGGCACTCCAGAGAAACCCCAAGAACACTGTTTCAAGGCTAGAGGGATCCTGAGGTCACTGTAGCAACACGAAAGAGCTCCGTGGACCAAAAATCAACTCGAGATGAGAGGTTAGTCCCTGGCTTCGACTCCAGAGGAATACCACCTTACCACAAGCACCTCAAGAGGAGGCTTCTCTCAGCTCTAGGTATGTGAGAGGGACCCTGAGTTTGCGGCCTCAAGTGGAATGGACACCGCGATGCCCTGACTCGAATTAAGGCCGGATATCCCTGCAGTGACTGGAATGCAGGCTCGTCTTGCATCTCCCAAGACGAAAGGGTGTCTGAATCCCCTGTGGAGACCACAGAGAAAGACCTAGTTCCCCACCTCATCGCGACAGGAGGCCTCACATCCTTTGAAAACTCCAGAGGTACGCGGAGATCAGTGCCTCCAAAGGAGACGATGCCTGACTCCTCGTGAAACTTGATAGGAGACCCAGGATTCCTGTGGCACATGGAAAGGGACCCTTGGTCTCCCGCCTCAGCTGGAGAGGTGTCCCAATTGCCCTGCAAAGCCTCGAGGAGAATCCCGAGTTGTCCCTCGCAACTAGGCAGGAGTCCTGACATGGCTGAACACACACGTGTGTGGAAGGGCCATCCCCGTCGTAACTCGAGAATATACCCCAGGTTCCCGCCGCAACTCGAGAAAAACCATGAGACTACCCACTCGCCGCGAGATGAGGCCCGATTCCCCTGCACTGCGTGCAGAGCAATTCCGTGTTGCAGATCACACATGAAAGGAGCCTTGATTTCCTTGATGGCACTCCAGAGAAACCCCAAGAACACTGTTTCAAGGATAGAGGGATCCTGAGGTCACTGTAGCAACACGAAAGAACTCTGTGGACCAAAAATCAACTCGTAAAGAGAGGTTAGTCCCTGGATTCGTCTCCAGAGGAATACCACCTTACCACAAGCACCTCAAGAGGAGGCTTCTCTCAGCTCTAGGTATGTGAGAGGGACCCTGATTTTGCGGCCTCAAGTGGAATGGACACCGTGATGCCCTGACTCGAAATAAGGCCGGATATCCCAGCAGTGACTTCAATGCAGGCTCGTCTTGCATCTCCCAGGACGAAAGGATGTCTGAATCCCCTGTGGAAAGCACAGAGAAAGACTTAGTTCCCCACCTCATCGCGACCGATAGCCTCACATCCTTTGAAAACTCCAGAGGTACGCGGAGATCAGTGCCTCCA
Organism: Cervus elaphus; assembly: GCF_910594005.1. Classification (NCBI taxonomy): domain Eukaryota; kingdom Metazoa; phylum Chordata; class Mammalia; order Artiodactyla; family Cervidae; genus Cervus; species Cervus elaphus. Next base: position 4,338,431 of record NC_057834.1, on the reverse strand, counting down.
AAGGAGACGATGCCTGACTCCTCGTGAAACTTGATAGGAGTCCCAGGATTCTTGTGGCACGTGGAAAGGGACCCTTGGTCTACCGCCTCAGCTGGATAGGCGTCCCAATTGCCCTGCCAAGACTCGAGGAGAATCCCGAGTTGTCCCTCGCAACTAGGCAGGAGTCCTGACTTCGCTGAAGAAACACGTGGGTGGAAGGGCCATCCCCATCGTAACTCGAGAATATACCCAGGTTCCCGCCGCAACTCGAGAAAAACCATGAGACTTCCCCGTCGCCGCGAGATGAGGCCCGATTCCCCTGCACTGCGTGCAGAGCAATTCCGTGTTGCACATCACACATGAAAGGAGCCTTGATTTCCTTCATGGCACTCCAGAGAAACCCCAAGAACACTGTTTCAAGGCTAGAGGGATCCTGAGGTCACTGTAGCAACACGAAAGAGCTCCGTGGGGCAAAAATCAACTCGAGATGAGAGGTTAGTCCCTGGATTCGTCTCCAGAGGAATACCACCTTACCACAAGCACCTCAAGAGGAGGCTTCTCTCAGCTCTAGGTCTGTGAGAGGGACCCTGAGTTTGCGGCCTCAAGTGGAATGGACACCGCGATGCCCTGACGCGAAATAAGGCTGGATATCCCTGCAGTGACTTGAATGCAGGCTCGTCTTGCATCTCCCAAGATGAAAGGATGTCTGAATCCCCTGTGGAGACCACAGAGAAAGACCTAGTTCCCCACCTCATCGCGACCGGAGGCCTCACATCCTTTGAAAACTCCAGAGGTACGCGGAGATCAGTGCCTCCAAAGGAGACGATGCCTGACTCCTCGTGAAACTTGATAAGAGTCCCAGGATTCCTGTGGCACGTGGAAAGGGACCCTTGGTCTCCCGCCTCAGCTGGAGAGGCGTCCCAATTGCCTTGCCAAGCCTCGAGGAGAATCCCGAGTTGTGTCTCACAACTAGGCAAGAGTCCTGACGTGGCTGAACAAACACGTGTGTGGAAGGGCCATCCCCGTCGTAACTCGAGAATATACCCCAGGTTCCCGCCGCAACTCGAGAAAAACCATGAGACTTCCCCCTCGCCGCGAGATGAGGCCCGATTCCCCTGCACTGCGTGCAGAGCAATTCCGTGATGCACATCACACATGAAAGGAGCCTTGATTTCCTTCATGGCACTCCAGAGAAACCCCAAGAACACTGTTTCAAGGCTAGAGGGATCCTGAGGTCACTGTAGCAACACGAAAGAGCTCCGTGGACCCAAAATCAACTCGAGATGAGAGGTTAGTCCCTGGCTTCGACTCCAGAGGAATACCACCTTACCACAAGCACCTCAAGAGGAGGCTTCTCTCAGCTCTAGGTATGTGAGAGGGACCCTGATTTTGGGGCCTCAAGTGGAATGGACACCGCGATACCCTGACTTGAAATAAGGCCGGATATCCCTGCAGTGACTGGAATGCAGGCTCGTCTTGCATCTCCCAAGACGAAAGGGTGTCTGAATCCCCTGTGGAGACCACAGAAAAAGACCTAGTTCCCCATCTCATCGCGACAGGAGGCCTCAAATCCTTTGAAAACTCCAGAGGTATGCGGAGATTAGTTCCTCCAAAGGAGACGATGCCTGACTCCTCGTGAAACTTGATAGGAGACCCAGGATTCCTGTGGCACGTGGAAAGGGATCCTTGGTCTCCCGTCTCAGCTGGAGAGGCGTCCCAATTGCCCTGCAAAGCCTCGAGGAGAATCCCGAGTTGTCCCTCGCAACTAGGCAGGAGTCCTGACATGGCTGAACACACACGTGTGTGGAAGGGCCATCCCCGTCGTAACTCGAGAATATACCCCAGGTTCCCGCCGCAACTCGAGAAAAACCATGAGACTTCCCCCTCGCCGCGAGATGAGGCCCGATTCCCCTGCACTGCGTGCAGAGCAATTCCGTGTTGCACATCACACATGAAAGGAGCCTTGATTTCCTTGATGGCACTCCAGAGAAACCCCAAGAACACTGTTTCAATTCTAGAGGGATCCTGAGGTCACTGTAGGAACACCAAAGAGCTCCGTGGACCAAGAATCAACACAAGATGAGAGGTTAGTCCCTGGCTTCGACTCCTGAGGAGTACCACCTTACCACAAGCACCTCAAGAGGAGGCTTCTCTCAGCTCTAGGTATGTGAGAGGGATCCTGAGTTTGCAGCCTCAAGTGGAATGGACACCGCGATGCCCTGACTCGAAATAAAGCCGGATATCCCTGCAGTGACTTGAATGCAGGCTCGTCTTGCATCTCCCAAGAAGAAAGGATGTCTGAATCCCCTGTGGAGACCACAGAGAAACACCTAGTTCCCCACCTCATCGCGACCGCAGGCCTCACATCCTTTGAAAACTACAGAGGTACGCGGAGATCAGTGCCTCCAAAGGAGACGATGCCTGACTCCTCGTGAAACTTGATAGGAGTCCCAGGATTCTTGTGGCACGTGGAAAGGGACCCTTGGTCTCCCGCCTCAGCTGGAGAGGCGTCCCAATTGCCCTGCCAAGCCTCGAGGAGAATCCCGAGTTTTCCCTCGCAACTAGGCAGGAGTCCTGACGTGGCTGAACAAACACGTGGGTGGAAGGGCCATCCCCGTCGTAACTCGAGAATATACCCCAGGTTCCCGCCGCAACTCGAGAAAAACCATGAGACTTCCCCCTCGCCGCGAGATGAGGCCCGATTCCCCTGTACTGCGTGCAGAGCAATTCCGTCTTGCACATCACACATGAAAGGAGCCTTGATTTCCTTGATGGCACTCCAGAGAAACCCCAAGAACACTGTTTCAAGGATAGAGGGATCCTGAGGTCACTGTAGCAACACGAAAGAACTCTGTGGACCAAAAATCAACTCGAAAAGAGAGGTTAGTCCCTGGATTCGTCTCCAGAGGAATACCACCTTACCACAAGCACCTCAAGAGGAGGCTTCTCTCAGCTCTAGGTATGTGAGAGGGACCCTGAGTTTGTGGCCTCAAGTGGAATGGACACCGCGATGCCCTGACTCGAAATAAGGCCGGATATCCCTGCAGTGACTTCAATGCAGGCTCGTCTTGCATCTCCCAGGACGAAAGGATGTCTGAATCCCCTGTGGAAAGCACAGAGAAAGACTTAGTTCCCCACCTCATCGCGACCGATAGCCTCACATCCTTTGAAAACTCCAGAGGTACGCGGAGATCAGTGCCTCCAAAGGAGACGATGCCTGACTCCTCGTGAAACTTGATAGGAGTCCCAGGATTCCTGTGGCACTTGGAAAGGGACACTTGGTCTCCCGCCTCAGCTGGAGAGGCGTCCCAATTGCCCTGCAAAGCCTCGAGGAGAATCCCGAGTTGTCCCTCGCAACTAGGCAGGAGTCCTGACGTCGCTGACGAAACACGTGGGTGGAAGGGCCATCCCCGTCGTAACTCGAGAATATACCCCAGGTTCCCGCCGCAACTCGAGAAAAACCATGAGACTTCCCCCTCGCCGCGAGATGAGGCCCGATTCCCCTGCACTGCGTGCAGAGCAATTCCGTGTTGCACATCACACATGAAAGGAGCCTTGATTTCCTTGATGGCACTCCAGAGAAACCCCAAGAACACTGTTTCAAGGCTAGAGGGATCCTGAGGTCACTGTAGCAACACGAAAGAGCTCCGTGGACCAAGAATCAACACGAGATGAGAGGTTAGTCCCTGGCTTCGACTCCTGAGGAATACCACCTTACCACAAGCACCTCAAGAGGAGGCTTCTCTCAGCTCTAGGTATGTGAGAGGGACCCTGAGTTTGCGGCCTCAAGTGGAATGGACACCGCGATGCCCTGACTCGAAATAAGGCCGGATATCCCTGCAGTGACTTCAATGCAGGCTCGTCTTGCATCTCCCAGGACGAAAGGATGTCTGAATCCCCTGTGGAAAGCACAGAGAAAGACCTAGTTCCCCACCTCATCGCGACCGATAGCCTCACATCCTTTGAAAACTCCAGAGGTACGCGGAGATCAGTGCCTCCAAAGGAGACGACGCCTGACTCCTCGTGAATCTTGATAGGAGTCCCAGGATTCCTGTGGCACGTGGAAAGGGACCCTTGGTCTCCCGCCTCAGCTGGAGAGGCGTCCCAATTGCCTTGCCAAGCCTCGAGGAGAATCCCGAGTTGTGTCTCGCAACTAGGCAAGAGTCCTGACGTGGCTGAACAAACACGTGTGTGGAAGGGCCATCCCCGTCGTAACTCGAGAATATACCTCAGGTTCCCGCCGCAACTCGAGAAAAACCATGAGACTTCCCCCTCGCCGCGAGATGAGGCCCGATTCCCCTGCACTGCGTGCAGAGCAATTCTGTGTTGCACATCACACATGAAAGGAGCCATGATTTCCTTCATGGCACTCCAGGGAAACCCCAAGAACACTGTTTCAAGGCTAGAGGGATCCTGAGGTCACTGTATCAACACGAAAGAGCTCTGTGGACCAAAAATCAACTCGAGATGAGAGGTTAGTCCCTGGCTTCGACTCCAGAGGAATACCACCTTACCACAAGCACCTCAAGAGGAGGCTTCTCTCAGCTCTAGGTATGTGAGAGGGACCCTGAGTTTGCGGCCTCAAGTGGAATGGACACCGCGATGCCCTGACTCGAAATAAGGCTGGATATCCCTGCAGTGACTGGAATGCATGCTCGTCTTGCATCTCCCAAGACGAAAGGGTGTCTGAATCCCCTGTGGAGACCACAGAGAAAGACCTAGTTCCCCACCTCATCGCGACAGGAGGCCTCAAATCCTTTGAAAACTCCAGAGGTATGCGGAGATCAGTGCCTCCAAAGGAGACGATGCCTGACTCCTCGTGAAACTTGATAGGAGACCCAGGATTCCTGTGGCACGTGGAAAGGGACCCTTGGTCTCCCGTCTCAGCTGGAGAGGCGTCCCAATTGCCCTGCAAAGCCTCGAGGAGAATCCAGAGTTGTCCCTCGCAACTAGGCAGGAGTCCTGACGTCGCTGAAGAAACACGTGGGTGGAAGGGCCATCCCCGTCATAACTCGAGAATATACCCCAGGTTCCCGCCGCAACTCGAGAAAAACCATGAGACTTCCCCCTCGCCGCGAGATGAGGCCCGATTCCCCTGCGCTCCGTGCAGAGCAATTCCGTGTTGCACATCACACATGAAAGGAGCCTTGATTTCCTTGATGGCACTCCAGAGAAACCCCAAGAACACTGTTTCAAGGCTAGAGGGATCCTGAGGTCACTGTAGCAACACGAAAGAGCTCCGTGGGCCAAAAATCAACTCGAGATGAGAGGTTAGTCCCTGGCTTCGACTCCAGAGGAATGCCACCTTACCACAAGCACCTCAAGAGGAGGCTTCTCTCAGCTCTAGGTATGTGAGAGGGACCCTGAGTTTGCGGCCTCAAGTGGAATGGACACCGCGATGCCCTGACGCGAAATAAGGCCGGGTATCCCTGCAGTGACTTGAATGCAGGCTCGTCTTGCATCTCCCAAGATGAAAGGATGTCTGAATCCCCTGTGGAGACCACAGAGAAAGACCTAGTTCCCAACCTCATCGCGACCGGAGGCCTCACATCCTTTGAAAACTCCAGAGGTACGCGGAGATCAGTGCCTCCAAAGGAGACGATGCCTGACTCCTCGTGAAACTTGATAGGAGTCCCAGGATTCCTGGGGCACGTGGAAAGGGACCCTTGGTCTCCCGCCTCAGCTGGAGAGGCGTCCCAATTGCCTTGCCAAGCCTCGAGGAGAATCCCGAGTTGTGTCTCGCAACTAGGCAAGAGTCCTGACGTGGCTGAACAAACACGTGTGTGGAAGGGCCATCCCCGTCGTAACTCGAGAATATACCCCAGGTTCCCGCCGCAACTCGAGAAAAACCATGAGACTTCCCCCTCGCCGCGAGATGAGGCCCGATTCCCCTGCACTGCGCGCAGAGCAATTCTGTGTTGCACATCACACATGAAAGGAGACTTGATTTCCTTCATGGCACTCCAGAGAAACCCCAAGAACACTGTTTCAAGGCTAGAGGGATCCTGAGGTCACTGTAGCAACACGAAAGAGCTCCGTGGACCAAAAATCAACTCGAGATGAGAGGTTAGTCCCTGGCTTCGACTCCAGAGGAATACCACCTTACCACAAGCACCTCAAGAGGAGGCTTCTCTCAGCTCTAGGTATGTGAGAGGGACCCTGAGTTTGCGGCCTCAAGTGGAATGGACACCGCGATGCCCTGACTCGAATTAAGGCCGGATATCCCTGCAGTGACTGGAATGCAGGCTCGTCTTGCATCTCCCAAGACGAAAGGGTGTCTGAATCCCCTGTGGAGACCACAGAGAAAGACCTAGTTCCCCACCTCATCGCGACAGGAGGCCTCACATCCTTTGAAAACTCCAGAGGTACGCGGAGATCAGTGCCTCCAAAGGAGACGATGCCTGACTCCTCGTGAAACTTGATAGGAGACCCAGGATTCCTGTGGCACATGGAAAGGGACCCTTGGTCTCCCGCCTCAGCTGGAGAGGTGTCCCAATTGCCCTGCAAAGCCTCGAGGAGAATCCCGAGTTGTCCCTCGCAACTAGGCAGGAGTCCTGACATGGCTGAACACACACGTGTGTGGAAGGGCCATCCCCGTCGTAACTCGAGAATATACCCCAGGTTCCCGCCGCAACTCGAGAAAAACCATGAGACTACCCACTCGCCGCGAGATGAGGCCCGATTCCCCTGCACTGCGTGCAGAGCAATTCCGTGTTGCAGATCACACATGAAAGGAGCCTTGATTTCCTTGATGGCACTCCAGAGAAACCCCAAGAACACTGTTTCAAGGATAGAGGGATCCTGAGGTCACTGTAGCAACACGAAAGAACTCTGTGGACCAAAAATCAACTCGTAAAGAGAGGTTAGTCCCTGGATTCGTCTCCAGAGGAATACCACCTTACCACAAGCACCTCAAGAGGAGGCTTCTCTCAGCTCTAGGTATGTGAGAGGGACCCTGATTTTGCGGCCTCAAGTGGAATGGACACCGTGATGCCCTGACTCGAAATAAGGCCGGATATCCCAGCAGTGACTTCAATGCAGGCTCGTCTTGCATCTCCCAGGACGAAAGGATGTCTGAATCCCCTGTGGAAAGCACAGAGAAAGACTTAGTTCCCCACCTCATCGCGACCGATAGCCTCACATCCTTTGAAAACTCCAGAGGTACGCGGAGATCAGTGCCTCCAAAGGAGACGATGCCTGACTCCTCGTGAAACTTGATAGGAGTCCCAGGATTCTTGTGGCACGTGGAAAGGGACCCTTGGTCTACCGCCTCAGCTGGATAGGCGTCCCAATTGCCCTGCCAAGACTCGAGGAGAATCCCGAGTTGTCCCTCGCAACTAGGCAGGAGTCCTGACTTCGCTGAAGAAACACGTGGGTGGAAGGGCCATCCCCATCGTAACTCGAGAATATACCCAGGTTCCCGCCGCAACTCGAGAAAAACCATGAGACTTCCCCGTCGCCGCGAGATGAGGCCCGATTCCCCTGCACTGCGTGCAGAGCAATTCCGTGTTGCACATCACACATGAAAGGAGCCTTGATTTCCTTCATGGCACTCCAGAGAAACCCCAAGAACACTGTTTCAAGGCTAGAGGGATCCTGAGGTCACTGTAGCAACACGAAAGAGCTCCGTGGGGCAAAAATCAACTCGAGATGAGAGGTTAGTCCCTGGATTCGTCTCCAGAGGAATACCACCTTACCACAAGCACCTCAAGAGGAGGCTTCTCTCAGCTCTAGGTCTGTGAGAGGGACCCTGAGTTTGCGGCCTCAAGTGGAATGGACACCGCGATGCCCTGACGCGAAATAAGGCTGGATATCCCTGCAGTGACTTGAATGCAGGCTCGTCTTGCATCTCCCAAGATGAAAGGATGTCTGAATCCCCTGTGGAGACCACAGAGAAAGACCTAGTTCCCCACCTCATCGCGACCGGAGGCCTCACATCCTTTGAAAACTCCAGAGGTACGCGGAGATCAGTGCCTCCAAAGGAGACGATGCCTGACTCCTCGTGAAACTTGATAAGAGTCCCAGGATTCCTGTGGCACGTGGAAAGGGACCCTTGGTCTCCCGCCTCAGCTGGAGAGGCGTCCCAATTGCCTTGCCAAGCCTCGAGGAGAATCCCGAGTTGTGTCTCACAACTAGGCAAGAGTCCTGACGTGGCTGAACAAACACGTGTGTGGAAGGGCCATCCCCGTCGTAACTCGAGAATATACCCCAGGTTCCCGCCGCAACTCGAGAAAAACCATGAGACTTCCCCCTCGCCGCGAGATGAGGCCCGATTCCCCTGCACTGCGTGCAGAGCAATTCCGTGATGCACATCACACATGAAAGGAGCCTTGATTTCCTTCATGGCACTCCAGAGAAACCCCAAGAACACTGTTTCAAGGCTAGAGGGATCCTGAGGTCACTGTAGCAACACGAAAGAGCTCCGTGGACCCAAAATCAACTCGAGATGAGAGGTTAGTCCCTGGCTTCGACTCCAGAGGAATACCACCTTACCACAAGCACCTCAAGAGGAGGCTTCTCTCAGCTCTAGGTATGTGAGAGGGACCCTGATTTTGGGGCCTCAAGTGGAATGGACACCGCGATACCCTGACTTGAAATAAGGCCGGATATCCCTGCAGTGACTGGAATGCAGGCTCGTCTTGCATCTCCCAAGACGAAAGGGTGTCTGAATCCCCTGTGGAGACCACAGAAAAAGACCTAGTTCCCCATCTCATCGCGACAGGAGGCCTCAAATCCTTTGAAAACTCCAGAGGTATGCGGAGATTAGTTCCTCCAAAGGAGACGATGCCTGACTCCTCGTGAAACTTGATAGGAGACCCAGGATTCCTGTGGCACGTGGAAAGGGATCCTTGGTCTCCCGTCTCAGCTGGAGAGGCGTCCCAATTGCCCTGCAAAGCCTCGAGGAGAATCCCGAGTTGTCCCTCGCAACTAGGCAGGAGTCCTGACATGGCTGAACACACACGTGTGTGGAAGGGCCATCCCCGTCGTAACTCGAGAATATACCCCAGGTTCCCGCCGCAACTCGAGAAAAACCATGAGACTTCCCCCTCGCCGCGAGATGAGGCCCGATTCCCCTGCACTGCGTGCAGAGCAATTCCGTGTTGCACATCACACATGAAAGGAGCCTTGATTTCCTTGATGGCACTCCAGAGAAACCCCAAGAACACTGTTTCAATTCTAGAGGGATCCTGAGGTCACTGTAGGAACACCAAAGAGCTCCGTGGACCAAGAATCAACACAAGATGAGAGGTTAGTCCCTGGCTTCGACTCCTGAGGAGTACCACCTTACCACAAGCACCTCAAGAGGAGGCTTCTCTCAGCTCTAGGTATGTGAGAGGGATCCTGAGTTTGCAGCCTCAAGTGGAATGGACACCGCGATGCCCTGACTCGAAATAAAGCCGGATATCCCTGCAGTGACTTGAATGCAGGCTCGTCTTGCATCTCCCAAGAAGAAAGGATGTCTGAATCCCCTGTGGAGACCACAGAGAAACACCTAGTTCCCCACCTCATCGCGACCGCAGGCCTCACATCCTTTGAAAACTACAGAGGTACGCGGAGATCAGTGCCTCCAAAGGAGACGATGCCTGACTCCTCGTGAAACTTGATAGGAGTCCCAGGATTCTTGTGGCACGTGGAAAGGGACCCTTGGTCTCCCGCCTCAGCTGGAGAGGCGTCCCAATTGCCCTGCCAAGCCTCGAGGAGAATCCCGAGTTTTCCCTCGCAACTAGGCAGGAGTCCTGACGTGGCTGAACAAACACGTGGGTGGAAGGGCCATCCCCGTCGTAACTCGAGAATATACCCCAGGTTCCCGCCGCAACTCGAGAAAAACCATGAGACTTCCCCCTCGCCGCGAGATGAGGCCCGATTCCCCTGTACTGCGTGCAGAGCAATTCCGTCTTGCACATCACACATGAAAGGAGCCTTGATTTCCTTGATGGCACTCCAGAGAAACCCCAAGAACACTGTTTCAAGGATAGAGGGATCCTGAGGTCACTGTAGCAACACGAAAGAACTCTGTGGACCAAAAATCAACTCGAAAAGAGAGGTTAGTCCCTGGATTCGTCTCCAGAGGAATACCACCTTACCACAAGCACCTCAAGAGGAGGCTTCTCTCAGCTCTAGGTATGTGAGAGGGACCCTGAGTTTGTGGCCTCAAGTGGAATGGACACCGCGATGCCCTGACTCGAAATAAGGCCGGATATCCCTGCAGTGACTTCAATGCAGGCTCGTCTTGCATCTCCCAGGACGAAAGGATGTCTGAATCCCCTGTGGAAAGCACAGAGAAAGACTTAGTTCCCCACCTCATCGCGACCGATAGCCTCACATCCTTTGAAAACTCCAGAGGTACGCGGAGATCAGTGCCTCCAAAGGAGACGATGCCTGACTCCTCGTGAAACTTGATAGGAGTCCCAGGATTCCTGTGGCACTTGGAAAGGGACACTTGGTCTCCCGCCTCAGCTGGAGAGGCGTCCCAATTGCCCTGCAAAGCCTCGAGGAGAATCCCGAGTTGTCCCTCGCAACTAGGCAGGAGTCCTGACGTCGCTGACGAAACACGTGGGTGGAAGGGCCATCCCCGTCGTAACTCGAGAATATACCCCAGGTTCCCGCCGCAACTCGAGAAAAACCATGAGACTTCCCCCTCGCCGCGAGATGAGGCCCGATTCCCCTGCACTGCGTGCAGAGCAATTCCGTGTTGCACATCACACATGAAAGGAGCCTTGATTTCCTTGATGGCACTCCAGAGAAACCCCAAGAACACTGTTTCAAGGCTAGAGGGATCCTGAGGTCACTGTAGCAACACGAAAGAGCTCCGTGGACCAAGAATCAACACGAGATGAGAGGTTAGTCCCTGGCTTCGACTCCTGAGGAATACCACCTTACCACAAGCACCTCAAGAGGAGGCTTCTCTCAGCTCTAGGTATGTGAGAGGGACCCTGAGTTTGCGGCCTCAAGTGGAATGGACACCGCGATGCCCTGACTCGAAATAAGGCCGGATATCCCTGCAGTGACTTGAATGCAGGCTCGTCTTGCATCTCCCAAGAAGAAAGGATGTCTGAATCCCCTGTGGAGACCACAGAGAAACACCTAGTTCCCCACCTCATCGCGACCGGAGGCCTCACATCCTTTGAAAACTCCAGAGGTACGCGGAGATCAGTGCCTCCAAAGGAGACGATGCCTGACTCCTCGTGAAACTTGATAGGAGTCCCAGGATTCTTGTGGCACGTGGAAAGGGACCCTTGGTCTCCCGCCTCAGCTGGAGAGGCGTCCCAATTGCCTTGCCAAGCCTCGAGGAGAATCCCGAGTTGTGTCTCGCAACTAGGCAAGAGTCCTGACGTGGCTGAACAAACACGTGTGTGGAAGGGCCATCCCCGTCGTAACTCGAGAATATACCCCCGGTTCCCGCCGCAACTCGAGAAAAACCATGAGACTTCCCCCTCGCCGCGAGATGAGGCCCGATTCCCCTGCACTGCGTGCAGAGCAATTCCGTCTTGCACATCACACATGAAAGGAGCCTTGATTTCCTTCATGGCACTCCAGAGAAACCCCAAGAACACTGTTTCAAGGCTAGAGGGATCCTGAGGTCACTGTAGCAACACGAAAGAGCTCCGTGGACCAAAAATCAACTCGAGATGAGAGGTTAGTCCCTGGCTTCGACTCCAGAGGAATACCACCTTACCACAAGCACCTCAAGAGGAGGCTTCTCTCAGCTCTAGGTATGTGAGAGGGACCCTGAGTTTGCGGCCTCAAGTGGAATGGACACCACGATGCCCTGACTCGAAATAAGGCCGGATATCCCTGCAGTGACTGGAATGCAGGCTCGTCTTGCATCTCCCAAGACGAAAGGGTGTCTGAATCCCCTGTGGAGACCACAGAGAAAGACCTAGTTCCCCACCTCATCGCGACAGGAGGCCTCACATCCTTTGAAAACTCCAGAGGTACGCGGAGATCAGTGCCTCCAAAGGAGACGATGCCTGACTCCTCGTGAAACTTGATAGGAGACCCAGGATTCCTGTGGCACATGGAAAGGGACCCTTGGTCTCCCGCCTCAGCTGGAGAGGTGTCCCAATTGCCCTGCAAAGCCTCGAGGAGAATCCCGAGTTGTCCCTCGCAACTAGGCAGGAGTCCTGACATGGCTGAACACACACGTGTGTGGAAGGGCCATCCCCGTCGTAACTCGAGAATATACCCCAGGTTCCCGCCGCAACTCGAGAAAAACCATGAGACTACCCCCTCGCCGCGAGATGAGGCCCGATTCCCCTGCACTGCGTGCAGAGCAATTCCGTGTTGCACATCACACATGAAAGGAGCCTTGATTTCCTTGATGGCACTCCAGAGAAACCCCAAGAACACTGTTTCAAGGCTAGAGGGATCCTGAGGTCACTGTAGCAACACGAAAGAGCTCCGTGGACCAAGAATCAACACGAGATGAGAGGTTAGTCCCTGGCTTCGACTCCTGAGGAATACCACCTTACCACAAGCACCTCAAGAGGAGGCTTCTCTCAGCTCTAGGTATGTGAGAGGGATCCTGAGTTTGCGGCCTCAAGTGGAATGGACACCGCGATGCCCTGACTCGAAATAAGGCCGGATATCCCTGCAGTGACTTGAATGCAGACTCCTCTTGCATCTCCCAAGAAGAAAGGATGTCTGAATCCCCTGTGGAGACCACAGAGAAACACCTAGTTCCCCACCTCATCGCGACCGGAGGCCTCACATCCTTTGAAAACTCCAGAGGTACGCGGAGATCAGTGCCTCCAAAGGAGACGATGCCTGACTCCTCGTGAAACTTGATAGGAGTCCCAGGATTCTTGTGGCACGTGGAAAGGGACCCGTGGTCTCCCGCCTCAGCTGGAGAGGCGTTCCAATTGCCCTGCCAAGCCTCGAGGAGAATCCCGAGTTGTCCCTCGCAACTAGGCAGGAGTCCTGACGTGGCTGAACAAACACGTGGGTGGAAGGGACATCCCCGACGTAACTCGAGAATATACCCCAGGTTCCCGCCGCAACTCGAGAAAAACCATGAGACTTCCCCCTCGATGCGAGATGAGGCCCAATTCCCCTGTACTGCGTGCAGAGCAATTCCGTCTTGCACATCACACATGAAAGGAGCCTTGATTTCCTTGATTGCACTCCAGAGAAACCCCAAGAACACTGTTTCAAGGATAGAGGGATCCTGAGGTCACTGTAGCAACACGAAAGAACTCTGTGGACCAAAAATCAACTCGTAAAGAGAGGTTAGTCCCTGGATTCGTCTCCAGAGGAATACCACCTTACCACAAGCACCTCAAGAGGAGGCTTCTCTCAGCTCTAGGTATGTGAGAGGGACCCTGATTTTGCGGCCTCAAGTGGAATGGACACCGCGATGCCCTGACTCGAAATAAGGCCGGATATCCCAGCAGTGACTTCAATGCAGGCTCGTCTTGCATCTCCCAGGACGAAAGGATGTCTGAATCCCCTGTGGAAAGGACAGAGAAAGATTTAGTTCCCCACCTCATTGCGACCGATAGCCTCACATCCTTTGAAAACTCCAGAGGTACGCGGAGATCAGTGCCTCCAAAGGAGACGATGCCTGACTCCTCGTGAAACTTGATAGGAGTCCCAGGATTCCTGTGGCACTTGGAAAGGGACACTTGGTCTCCCGCCTCAGCTGGAGAGGCGTCCCAATTGCCCTGCCAAGCCTCGAGGAGAATCCCGAGTTGTCCCTCGCAACTAGGCAGGAGTCCTGACGTGGCTGAACAAACACGTGGGTGGAAGGGCCATCCTCGTCGTAACTCGAGAATATACCCTAGGTTCCCGCCGCAACTCGAGAAAAACCATGAGACTTCCCCCTCGCCGCGAGATGAGGCCCGATTCCCCTGCACTGCGTGCAGAGCAATTCCGTGTTGCACATCACACATGAAAGGAGCCTTGATTTCCTTGATGGCACTCCAGAGAAACCCCAAGAACACTGTTTCAAACTAGAGGGATCCTGAGGTTACTGTAGCAACACGAAAGAGCTCCGTGGGCCAAAAATCAGCTCGAGATGAGAGGTTAGTCCCTGGCTTCGACTCCAGAGGAATACCACCTTACCACAAGCACCTCAAGAGGAGGCTTCTCTCAGCTCTAGGTATGTGAGAGGGACCCTGAGTTTGCGGCCTCAAGTGGAATGGACACCGCGATGCCCTGACTCGAAATAAGGCCGGATATCCCTGCAGTGACTTCAATGCAGGCTCGTCTTGCATCTCCCAGGACGAAAGGATGTCTGAATCCCCTGTGGAAAGCACAGAGAAAGACTTAGTTCCCCACCTCATCGCGACCGATAGCCTCACATCCTTTGAAAACTCCAGAGGTACGCGGAGATCAGTGCCTCCAAAGGAGACGATGCCTGACTCCTCGTGAAACTTGATAGGAGTCCCAGGATTCCTGTGGCACTTGGAAAGGGACACTTGGTCTCCCGCCTCAGCTGGAGAGGCGTCCCAATTGCCCTGCCAAGCCTCGAGGAGAATCCAGAGTTGTCCCTCGCAACTAGGCAGGAGTCCTGACGTGGCTGAACCAACACGTGGGTGGAAGGGCCATCCCCGTCGTAACTCGAGAATATACCCCAGGTTCCCGCCGCAACTCGAGAAAAACCATGAGACTTCCCCCTCGCCGCGAGATGAGGCCCGATTCCCCTGCACTGCGTGCAGAGCAATTCTGTGTTGCACATCACACATGAAAGGAGCCTTGATTTCCTTCATGGCACTCCAGGGAAACCCCAAGAACACTGTTTCAAGGCTAGAGGGATCCTGAGGTCACTGTAGCAACACGAAAGAGCCCCGTGGACCAAAAATCAACTCGAGATGAGAGGTTAGTCCCTGGCTTCGACTCCAGAGGAATACCACCTTACCACAAGCACCTCAAGAGGAGGCTTCTCTCAGCTCTAGGTATGTGAGAGGGACCCTGAGTTTGCGGCCTCAAGTGGAATGGACACCGCGATGCCCTGACTCGAAATAAGGCCGGATATCCCTGCAGTGACTTCAATGCAGGCTCGTCTTGCATCTCCCAGGACGAAAGGATGTCTGAATCCCCTGTGGAAAGCACAGAGAAAGACTTAGTTCCCCACCTCATCGCGACCGATAGCCTCACATCCTTTGAAAACTCCAGAGGTACGCGGAGATCAGTGCCTCCAAAGGAGACGATGCCTGACTCCTCGTGAAACTTGATAGGAGTCCCAGGATTCCTGTGGCACTTGGAAAGGGACACTTGGTCTCCCGCCTCAGCTGGAGAGGCGTCCCAATTGCCCTGCCAAGCCTCGAGGAGAATCCAGAGTTGTCCCTCGCAACTAGGCAGGAGTCCTGACGTGGCTGAACAAACACGTGGGTGGAAGGGCCATCCCCGTCGTAACTCGAGAATATACCCCAGGTTCCCGCCGCAACTCGAGAAAAACCATGAGACTTCCCCCTCGCCGCGAGATGAGGCCCGATTCCCCTGCACTGCGTGCAGAGCAATTCTGTGTTGCACATCACACATGAAAGGAGCCTTGATTTCCTTCATGGCACTCCAGGGAAACCCCAAGAACACTGTTTCAAGGCTAGAGGGATCCTGAGGTCACTGTAGCAACACGAAAGAGCCCCGTGGACCAAAAATCAACTCGAGATGAGAGGTTAGTCCCTGGCTTCGACTCCAGAGGAATACCACCTTACCACAAGCACCTCAAGAGGAGGCTTCTCTCAG
Organism: Cervus elaphus; assembly: GCF_910594005.1. Classification (NCBI taxonomy): domain Eukaryota; kingdom Metazoa; phylum Chordata; class Mammalia; order Artiodactyla; family Cervidae; genus Cervus; species Cervus elaphus. The sequence goes on along the minus strand of NC_057834.1, from coordinate 4,322,765 downwards.
CTCTAGGTATGTGAGAGGGACCCTGAGTTTGCGGCCTCAAGTGGAATGGACACCGCGATGCCCTGACTCGAAATAAGGCCGGATATCCCTGCAGTGACTTCAATGCAGGCTCGTCTTGCATCTCCCAGGACGAAAGGATGTCTGAATCCCCTGTGGAAAGCACAGAGAAAGACTTAGTTCCCCACCTCATCGCGACCGATAGCCTCACATCCTTTGAAACCTCCAGAGGTACGCGGAGATCAGTGCCTCCAAAGGAGACGATGCCTGACTCCTCGTGAAACTTGATAGGAGTCCCAGGATTCCTGTGGCACTTGGAAAGGGACACTTGGTCTCCCGCCTCAGCTGGAGAGGCGTCCCAATTGCCCTGCAAAGCCTCGAGGAGAATCCCGAGTTGTCCCTCGCAACTAGGCAGGAGTCCTGACGTCGCTGAAGAAACACGTGGGTGGAAGGGCCATCCCCGTCATAACTCGAGAATATACCCCAGGTTCCCGCCGCAACTCGAGAAAAACCATGAGACTTCCCCCTCGCCGCGAGATGAGGCCCGATTCCCCTGCACTGCGTGCAGAGCAATTCCGTGTTGCACATCACACATGAAAGGAGCCTTGATTTCCTTGATGGCACTCCAGAGAAACCCCAAGAACACTGTTTCAAGGCTAGAGGGATCCTGAGGTCACTGTAGCAACACGAAAGAGCTCCGTGGGCCAAAAATCAACTCGAGATGAGAGGTTAGTCCCTGGCTTCGACTCCAGAGGAATACCACCTTACCACAAGCACCTCAAGAGGAGGCTTCTCTCAGCTCTAGGTATGTGAGAGGGACCCTGAGTTTGCGGCCTCAAGTGGAATGGACACCGCGATGCCCTGACGCGAAATAAGGCTGGATATCCCTGCAGTGACTTGAATGCAGGCTCGTCTTGCATCTCCCAAGATGAAAGGATGTCTGAATCCCCTGTGGAGACCACAGAGAAAGACCTAGTTCCCCACCTCATCGCGATCGGAGGCCTCACATCCTTTGAAAACTCCAGAGGTACGCGGAGATCAGTGCCTCCAAAGGAGACGATGCCTGACTCCTCGTGAAACTTGATAGGAGTCCCAGGATTCCTGTGGCACTTGGAAAGGGACCCTTGGTCTCCCGCCTCAGCTGGAGAGGCGTCCCAATTGCCTTGCCAAGCCTCGAGGAGAATCCCGAGTTGTGTCTCGCAACTAGGCAAGAGTCCTGACGTGGCTGAACAAACACGTGTGTGGAAGGGCCATCCCCGTCGTAACTCGAGAATATACCCCAGGTTCCCGCCGCAACTCGAGAAAAACCATGAGACTTCCCCCTCGCCGCGAGATGAGGCCCGATTCCCCTGCACTGCGTGCAGAGCAATTCTGTGTTGCACATCACACATGAAAGGAGCCTTGATTTCCTTCATGGCACTCCAGAGAAACCCCAAGAACACTGTTTCAAGGCTAGAGGGATCCTGAGGTCACTGTAGCAACACGAAAGAGCTCCGTGGACCAAAAATCAACTCGAGATGAGAGGTTAGTCCCTGGCTTCGACTCCAGAGGAATACCACCTTACCACAAGCACCTCAAGAGGAGGCTTCTCTCAGCTCTAGGTATGTGAGAGGGACCCTGAGTTTGCGGCCTCAAGTGGAATGGACACCGTGATGCCCTGACTCAAAATAAGGCCGGATATCCCTGCAGTGACTGGAATGCAGGCTCGTCTTACATCTCCCAAGACGAAAGGGTGTCTGAATCCCCTGTGGAGACCACAGAGAAAGACCTAGTTCCCCACCTCATCGCGACAGGAGGCCTCAAATCCTTTGAAAACACCAGAGGTATGCGGAGATCAGTGCCTCCAAATGAGACGATGCCTGACTCCTCGTGAAACTTGATAGGAGACCCAGGATTCCTGTGGCACGTGGAAAGGGACCCTTGGTCTCCCGTCTCAGCTGGAGAGGCGTCCCAATTGCCCTGCAAAGCCTCGAGGAGAATCCCGAGTTGTCCCTCGCAACTAGGCAGGAGTCCTGACATGGCTGAACACACACGTGTGTGCAAGGGCCATCCCCGTCGTAACTCGAGAATATACCCCAGGTTCCCGCCGCAACTCGAGAAAAACCATGAGACTTCCCCCTCGCCGCGAGATGAGGCCCGATTCCCCTGTACTGCGTGCAGAGCAATTCCGTCTTGCACATCACACATGAAAGGAGCCTTGATTTCCTTGATGGCACTCCAGAGAAAACCCAAGAACACTGTTTCAAGGCTAGAGGGATCCTGAGGTCACTGTAGCAACACGAAAGAACTCTGTGGACCAAAAATCAACTCGAAAAGAGAGGTTAGTCCCTGGATTCGTCTCCAGAGGAATACCACCTTACCACAAGCACCTCAAGAGGAGGCTTCTCTCAGCTCTAGGTATGTGAGAGGGACCCTGAGTTTGCGGCCTCAAGTGGAATGGACACCGCGATGCCCTGACTCGAAATAAGGCCGGATATCCCTGCAGTGACTTCAATGCAGGCTCGTCTTGCATCTCCCAGGACGAAAGGATGTCTGAATCCCCTGTGGAAAGCACAGAGAAAGACTTAGTTCCCCACCTCATCGCGACCGGAGGCCTCACATCCTTTGAAAACTCCAGAGGTACGCGGAGATCAGTGCCTCCAAAGGAGACGATGCCTGACTCCTCGTGAAACTTGATAGGAGTCCCAGGATTCCTGTGGCACTTGGAAAGGGACACTTGGTCTCCCGCCTCAGCTGGAGAGGCGTCCCAATTGCCGTGTAAAGCCTCGAGGAGAATCCCGAGTTGTCCCTCGCAATTAGGCAGGAGTCCTGACGTCGCTGAAGAAACACGTGGGTGGAAGGGCCATCCCCGTCATAACTCGAGAATATACCCCAGATTCCCGCCGCAACTCGAGAAAAACCATGAGACTTCCCCCTCGCCGCAGATGAGGCCCGATTCCCCTGCGCAGCGTGCAGAGCAATTCCGTGTTGCACATCACACATGAAAGGAGCCTTGGTTTCCTTGATGGCACTCCAGAGAAACCCCAAGAACACTGTTTCAAGGCTAGAGGGATCCTGAGGTCACTGTAGCAACACGAAAGAGCTCCGTGGGCCAAAAATCAACTCGAGATGAGAGGTTAGTCCCTGGCTTCGACTCCAGAGGAATGCCACCTTACCACAAGCACCTCAAGAGGAGGCTTCTCTCAGCTCTAGGTATGTGAGAGGGACCCTGAGTTTGCGGCCTCAAGTGGAATGGACACCGCGATTCCCTGACGCGAAATAAGGCCGGGTATCCCTGCAGTGACTTGAATGCAGGCTCGTCTTGCATCTCCCAAGATGAAAGGATGTCTGAATCCCCTGTGAAGACCACAGAGAAAGACCTAGTTCCCCACCTCATCGCGACCGGAGGCCTCACATCCTTTGAAAACTCCAGACGTACGCGGAGATCAGTGCCTCCAAAGGAGACGATGCCTGACTCCTCGTGAAACTTGATAGGAGTCCCAGGATTTCTGGGGCACGTGGAAAGGGACCCTTGGTCTCCCGCCTCAGCTGGAGAGGCGTCCCAATTGCCTTGCCAAGCCTCGAGGAGAATCCCGAGTTGTGTCTCGCAACTAGGCAAGAGTCCTGACGTGGCTGAACAAACACGTGTGTGGAAGGGCCATCCCCGTCGTAACTCGAGAATATACCCCAGGTTCCCGCCGCAACTCGAGAAAAACCATGAGACTTCCCCCTCGCCGCGAGATGAGGCCCGATTCCCCTGCACTGCGTGCAGAGCAATTCTGTGTTGCACATCACACATGAAAGGAGCCTTGATTTCCTTCATGGCACTCCAGAGAAACCCCAAGAACACTGTTTCAAGGCTAGAGGGATCCTGAGGTCACTGTAGCAACACGAAAGAGCTCCGTGGACCAAGAATCAACACGAGATGAGAGGTTAGTCCCTGGCTTCGACTCCAGAGGAATACCACCTTACCACAAGCACCTCAAGAGGAGGCTTCTCTCAGCTCTAGGTATGTGAGAGGGACCCTGAGTTTGCGGCCTCAAGTGGAATGGACACCACGATGCCCTGACTCGAAATAAGGCCAGATATCCCTGCAGTGACTGGAATGCAGGCTCGTCTTGCATCTCCCAAGACGAAAGGGTGTCTGAATCCCCTGTGGAGACCACAGAGAAAGACCTAGTTCCCCACCTCATCGCGACAGGAGGCCTCACATCCTTTGAAAACTCCAGAGGTACGCGGAGATCAGTGCCTCCAAAGGAGACGATGCCTGACTCCTCGTGAAACTTGATAGGAGACCCAGGATTCCTGTGGCACATGGAAAGGGACCCTTGGTCTCCCGCCTCAGCTGGAGAGGCGTCCCAATTGCCCTGCAAAGCCTCGAGGAGAATCCCGAGTTGTCCCTCGCAACTAGGCAGGAGTCCTGACATGGCTGAACACACACGTGTGTGGAAGGGTCATCCCCGTCGTAACTCGAGAATATACCCCAGGTTCCCGCCGCAACTCGAGAAAAACCATGAGACTACCCCCTCACCGCGAGATGAGGCCCGATTCCCCTGCACTGCGTGCAGAGCAATTCCGTGTTGCACATCACACATGAAAGGAGCCTTGATTTCCTTGATGGCACTCCAGAGAAACCCCAAGAACACTGTTTCAAGGCTAGAGGGATCGTGAGGTCACTGTAGCAACACGAAAGAGCTCCGTGGACCAAGAATCAACACGAGATGAGAGGTTAGTCCCTGGCTTCGACTCCTGAGGAATACCACCTTACCACAAGCACCTCAAGAGGAGGCTTCTCTCAGCTCTAGGTATGTGAGAGGGATCCTGAGTTTGCGGCCTCAAGTGGAATGGACACCGCGATGCCCTGACTCGAAATAAGGCCGGATATCCCTGCAGTGACTTGAATGCAGGCTCCTCTTGCATCTCCCAAGAAGTAAGGATGTCTGAATCCCCTGTGGAGACCACAGAGAAACACCTAGTTCCCCACCTCATCGCGACCGGAGGCCTCACATCCTTTGAAAACTCCAGAGGTACGCGGAGATCAGTGCCTCCAAAGGAGACGATGCCTGACTCCTCGTGAAACTTGATAGGAGTCCCAGGATTCTTGTGGCACGTGGAAAGGGACCCTTGGTCTCCCGCCTCAGCTGGAGAGGCGTTCCAATTGCCCTGCCAAGCCTCGAGGAGAATCCCGAGTTGTCCCTCGCAACTAGGCAGGAGTTCTGACGTGGCTGAACAAACACGTGGGTGGAAGGGACATCCCCGTCGTAACTCGAGAATATACCCCAGGTTCCCGCCGCAACTCGAGAAAAACCATGAGACTTCCCCCTCGATGCGAGATGAGGCCCAATTCCCCTGTACTGCGTGCAGAGCAATTCCGTCTTGCACATCACACATGAAAGGAGCCTTGATTTCCTTGATTGCACTCCAGAGAAACCCCAAGAACACTGTTTCAAGGATAGAGGGATCCTGAGGTCACTGTAGCAACACGAAAGAACTCTGTGGACCAAAAATCAACTCGTAAAGAGAGGTTAGTCCCTGGATTCGTCTCCAGAGGAATACCACCTTACCACAAGTACCTCAAGAGGAGGCTTCTCTCAGCTCTAGGTATGTGAGAGGGACCCTGAGTTTGCGGCCTCAAGTGGAATGGACACCGCGATGCCCTGACTCGAAATAAGGCCGGATATCCCTGCAGTGACTTCAATGCAGGCTCGTCTTGCATCTCCCAGGACGAAAGGATGTCTGAATCCCCTGTGGAAAGCACAGAGAAAGACTTAGTTCCCCACCTCATCGCGACCGATAGCCTCACATCCTTTGAAAACTCCAGAGGTACGCGGAGATCAGTGCCTCCAAAGGAGACGATGCCTGACTCCTCGTGAAACTTGATAGGAGTCCCAGGATTCTTGTGGCACGTGGAAAGGGACCCTTGGTCTACCGCCTCAGCTGGAGAGGCGTCCCAATTGCCCTGCCAAGACTCGAGGAGAATCCAGAGTTGTCCCTCGCAACTAGGCAGGAGTCTTGACGTCGCTGAAGAAACACGTGGGTGGAAGGGCCATCCCCGTCGTAACTCGAGAATATACCCCAGGTTCCCGCCGCAACTCGAGAAAAACCATGAGACTTCCCCCTCGCCGCGAGATGAGGCCAGATTCCCCTGCACTGCGTGCAGAGCAATTCCGTGTTGCCCCTCACACATGAAAGGAGCCTTGCTTTCCTTGATGGCACTCCAGAGAAACCCCAAGAACACTGTTTCAAGGCTAGAGGGATCCTGAGGTCACTGTAGCAACACGAAAGAGCTCCGTGGGCCAAAAATCAACACGAGATGAGAGGTTAGTCCCTGGCTTCGACTCCAGAGGAATACCACCTTACCACAAGCACCTCAAGAGGAGGCTTCTCTCAGCTCTAGGTATGTGAGAGGGACCCTGAGTTTGCGGCCTCAAGTGGAATGGACACCGCGATGCCCTGACTCGAAATAAGGCTGGATATCCCTGCAGTGACTTGAATGCAGGCTCGTCTTGAATCTCCCAAGAAGAAAGGATGTCTGAATCCCCTGTGGAGACCACAGAGAAACACCTAGTTCCCCACCTCATCGCGACCGCAGGCCTCACATCCTTTGAAAACTCCAGAGGTACGCGGAGATCAGTGCCTCCAAAGGAGACGATGCCTGACTCCTCGTGAAACTTGATAGGAGTCCCAGGATTCTTGTGGCACGTGGAAAGGGACCCTTGGTCTCCCGCCTCAGCTGGAGAGGCGTTCCAATTGCCCTGCCAAGCCTCGAGGAGAATCCCGAGTTGTCCCTCGCAACTAGGCAGGAGTCCTGACGTGGCTGAACAAACACGTGGGTGGAAGGGCCATCCCCGTCGTAACTCGAGAATATACCCCAGGTTCCCGCCGCAACTCGAGAAAAAGCATGAGACTTCCCCCTCGATGCGAGATGAGGCCCGATTCCCCTGTACTGCGTGCAGAGCAATTCCGTCTTGCACATCACACATGAAAGGAGCCTTGATTTCCTTGATGGCACTCCAGAGAAAACCCAAGAACACTGTTTCAAGGCTAGAGGGATCCTGAGGTCACTGTAGCAACACGAAAGAACTCTGTGGACCAAAAATCAACTCGAAAAGAAAGGTTAGTCCCTGGATTCGTCTCCAGAGGAATACCACCTTACCACAAGCACCTCAAGAGGAGGCTTCTCTCAGCTCTAGGTATGTGAGAGGGACCCTGAGTTTGCGGCCTCAAGTGGAATGGACACCGCGATGCCCTGACTCGAAATAAGGCCGGATATCCCTGCAGTGACTTCAATGCAGGCTCGTCTTGCATCTCCCAGGACGAAAGGATGTCTGAATCCCCTGTGGAAAGCACAGAGAAAGACTTAGTTCCCCACCTCATCGCGACCGATAGCCTCACATCCTTTGAAAACTCCAGAGGTACGCGGAGATCAGTGCCTCCAAAGGAGACGATGCCTGACTCCTCGTGAAACTTGATAGGAGTCCCAGGATTCCTGTGGCACTTGGAAAGGGACACTTGGTCTCCCGCCTCAGCTGGAGAGGCGTCCCAATTGCCGTGCAAAGCCTCGAGGAGAATCCCGAGTTGTCCCTCGCAACTAGGCAGGAGTCCTGACGTCGCTGAAGAAACACGTGGGTGGAAGGGCCATCCCCGTCATAACTCGAGAATATACCCCAGGTTCCCGCCGCAACTCGAGAAAAACCATGAGACTTCCCCCTCGCCGCGAGATGAGGCCCGATTCCCCTGCGCTGCGTGCAGAGCAATTCCGTGTTGCACATCACACATGAAAGGAGCCTTGATTTCCTTGATGGCACTCCAGAGAAACCCCAAGAACACTGTTTCAAGGCTAGAGGGATCCTGAGGTCACTGTAGCAACACGAAAGAGCTCCGTGGGCCAAAAATCAACTCGAGATGAGAGGTTAGTCCCTGGCTTCGACTCCAGAGGAATGCCACCTTACCACAAGCACCTCAAGAGGAGGCTTCTCTCAGCTCTAGGTATGTGAGAGGGACCCTGAGTTTGCGGCCTCAAGTGGAATGGACACCGCGATTCCCTGACGCGAAATAAGGCCGGGTATCCCTGCAGTGACTTGAATGCAGGCTCGTCTTGCATCTCCCAAGATGAAAGGATGTCTGAATCCCCTGTGGAGACCACAGAGAAAGACCTAGTTCCCCACCTCATCGCGACCGGAGGCCTCACATCCTTTGAAAACTCCAGAGGTACGCGGAGATCAGTGCCTCCAAAGGAGACGATGCCTGACTCCTCGTGAAACTTGATAGGAGTCCCAGGATTTCTGGGGCACGTGGAAAGGGACCCTTGGTCTCCCGCCTCAGCTGGAGAGGCGTCCCAATTGCCTTGCCAAGCCTCGAGGAGAATCCCGAGTTGTGTCTCGCAACTAGGCAAGAGTCCTGACGTGGCTGAACAAACACGTGTGTGGAAGGGCCATCCCCGTCGTAACTCGAGAATATACCCCAGGTTCCCGCCGCAACTCGAGAAAAACCATGAGACTTCCCCCTCGCCGCGAGATGAGGCCCGATTCCCCTGCACTGCGTGCAGAGCAATTCTGTGTTGCACATCACACATGAAAGGAGCCTTGATTTCCTTCATGGCACTCCAGAGAAACCCCAAGAACACTGTTTCAAGGCTAGAGGGATCCTGAGGTCACTGTAGCAACACGAAAGAGCTCCGTGGACCAAAAATCAACTCGAGATGAGAGGTTAGTCCCTGGCTTCGACTCCAGAGGAATACCACCTTACCACAAGCACCTCAAGAGGAGGCTTCTCTCAGCTCTAGGTATGTGAGAGGGACCATGAGTTTGCGGCCTCAAGTGGAATGGACACCACGATGCCCTGACTCGAAATAAGGCCGGATATCCCTGCAGTGACTGGAATGCAGGCTCGTCTTGCATCTCCCAAGACGAAAGGGTGTCTGAATCCCCTGTGGAGACCACAGAGAAAGACCTAGTTCCCCACCTCATCGCGACAGGAGGCCTCACATCCTTTGACAACTCCAGAGGTACGCGGAGATCAGTGCCTCCAAAGGAGACGATGCCTGACTCCTCGTGAAACTTGATAGGAGACCCAGGATTCCTGTGGCACATGGAAAGGGACCCTTGGTCTCCCGCCTCAGCTGGAGAGGCGTCCCAATTGCCCTGCAAAGCCTCGAGGAGAATCCCGAGTTGTCCCTCGCAACTAGGCAGGAGTCCTGACATGGCTGAACACACACGTGTGTGGAAGGGTCATCCCCGTCGTAACTCGAGAATATACCCCAGGTTCCCGCCGCAACTCGAGAAAAACCATGAGACTACCCCCTCGCCGCGAGATGAGGCCCGATTCCCCTGCACTGCGTGCAGAGCAATTCCGTGTTGCACATCACACATGAAAGGAGCCTTGATTTCCTTGATGGCACTCCAGAGAAACCCCAAGAACACTGTTTCAAGGCTAGAGGGATCGTGAGGTCACTGTAGCAACACGAAAGAGCTCCGTGGACCAAGAATCAACACGAGATGAGAGGTTAGTCCCTGGCTTCGACTCCTGAGGAATACCACCTTACCACAAGCACCTCAAGAGGAGGCTTCTCTCAGCTCTAGGTATGTGAGAGGGATCCTGAGTTTGCGGCCTCAAGTGGAATGGACACCGCGATGCCCTGACTCGACATAAGGCCGGATATCCCTACAGTGACTTGAATGCAGGCTCCTCTTGCATCTCCCAAGAAGAAAGGATGTCTGAATCCCCTGTGGAGACCACAGAGAAACACCTAGTTCCCCACCTCATCGCGACCGGAGGCCTCACATCCTTTGAAAACTCCAGAGGTACGCGGAGATCAGTGCCTCCAAAGGAGACGATGCCTGACTCCTCGTGAAACTTGATAGGAGTCCCAGGATTCTTGTGGCACGTGGAAAGGGACCCTTGGTCTCCCGCCTCAGCTGGAGAGGCGTTCCAATTGCCCTGCCAAGCCTCGAGGAGAATCCCGAGTTGTCCCTCGCAACTAGGCAGGAGTCCTGACGTGGCTGAACAAACACGTGGGTGGAAGGGACATCCCCGTCGTAACTCGAGAATATACCCCAGGTTCCCGCCGCAACTCGAGAAAAACCATGAGACTTCCCCCTCGCCGCGAGATGAGGCCCGATTCCCCTGCACTGCGTGCAGAGCAATTCCGTGTTGCACATCACACATGAAAGGAGCCTTGATTTCCTTGATGGCACTCCAGAGAAACCCCAAGAACACTGTTTCAAGGCTAGAGGGATCCTGAGGTCACTGTAGCAACACGAAAGAGCTCCGTGGGCCAAAAATCAACTCGAGATGAGAGGTTAGTCCCTGGCTTCGACTCCAGAGGAATACCACCTTACCACAAGCACCTCAAGAGGAGGCTTCTCTCAGCTCTAGGTATGTGAGAGGGACCCTGAGTTTGCGGCCTCAAGTGGAATGGACACCGCGATGCCCTGACGCGAAATAAGGCTGGATATCCCTGCAGTGACTTGAATGCAGGCTCGTCTTGCATCTCCGAAGATGAAAGGATGTCTGAATCCCCTGTGGAGACCACAGAGAAAGACCTAGTTCCCCACCTCATCGCGACCGGAGGCCTCACATCCTTTGAAAACTCCAGAGGTATGCGGAGATCAGTGCCTCCAAAGGAGACGATGCCTGACTCCTCGTGAAACTTGATAGGAGTCCCAGGATTCCTGTGGCACGTGGAAAGGGACCCTTGGTCTCCCGCCTCAGCTGGAGAGGCGTTCCAATTGCCCTGCCAAGCCTCGAGGAGAATCCCGAGTTGTCCCTCGCAACTAGGCAGGAGTCCTGCCGTGGCTGAACAAACACGTGGGTGGAAGGGCCATCCCCGTCGTAACTCGAGAATATACCCCAGGTTCCCGCCGCAACTCGAGAAAAACCATGAGACTTCCCCCTCGATGCGAGATGAGGCCCGATTCCCCTGTACTGCGTGCAGAGCAATTCCGTCTTGCACATCACACATGAAAGGAGCCTTGATTTCCTTGATGGCACTCCAGAGAAAACCCAAGAACACTGTTTCAAGGCTAGAGGGATCCTGAGGTCACTGTAGCAACACGAAAGAACTCTGTGGACCAAAAATCAACTCGAAAAGAGAGGTTAGTCCCTGGATTCGTCTCCAGAGGAATACCACCTTACCACAAGCACCTCAAGAGGAGGCTTCTCTCAGCTCTAGGTATGTGAGAGGGACCCTGAGTTTGCGGCCTCAAGTGGAATGGACACCGCGATGCCCTGACTCGAAATAAGGCCGGATATCCCTGCAGTGACTTCAATGCAGGCTCGTCTTGCATCTCCCAGGACGAAAGGATGTCTGAATCCCCTGTGGAAAGCACAGAGAAAGACTTAGTTCCCCACCTCATCGCGACCGATAGCCTCACATCCTTTGAAAACTCCAGAGGTACGCGGAGATCAGTGCCTCCAAAGGAGACGATGCCTGACTCCTCGTGAAACTTGATAGGAGTCCCAGGATTCCTGTGGCACTTGGAAAGGGACACTTGGTCTCCCGCCTCAGCTGGAGAGGCGTCCCAATTGCCGTGCAAAGCCTCGAGGAGAATCCCGAGTTGTCCCTCGCAACTAGGCAGGAGTCCTGACGTCGCTGAAGAAACACGTGGGTGGAAGGGCCATCCCCGTCATAACTCGAGAATATACCCCAGGTTCCCGCCGCAACTCGAGAAAAACCATGAGACTTCCCCCTCGCCGCGAGATGAGGCCCGATTCCCCTGCGCTGCGTGCAGAGCAATTCCGTCTTGCACATCACACATGAAAGGAGCCTTGATTTCCTTGATGGCACTCCAGAGAAACCCCAAGAACACTGTTTCAAGGCTAGAGGGATCCTGAGGTCACTGTAGCAACACGAAAGAGCTCCGTGGGCCAAAAATCAACTCGAGATGAGAGGTTAGTCCCTGGCTTCGACTCCAGAGGAATGCCACCTTACCACAAGCACCTCAAGAGGAGGCTTCTCTCAGCTCTAGGTATGTGAGAGGGACCCTGAGTTTGCGGCCTCAAGTGGAATGGACACCGCGATTCCCTGACGCGAAATAAGGCCGGGTATCCCTGCAGTGACTTGAATGCAGGCTCGTCTTGCATCTCCCAAGATGAAAGGATGTCTGAATCCCCTGTGGAGACCACAGAGAAAGACCTAGTTCCCCACCTCATCGCGACCGGAGGCCTCACATCCTTTGAAAACTCCAGAGGTACGCGGAGATCAGTGCCTCCAAAGGAGACGATGCCTGACTCCTCGTGAAACTTGATAGGAGTCCCAGGATTTCTGGGGCACGTGGAAAGGGACCCTTGGTCTCCCGCCTCAGCTGGAGAGGCGTCCCAATTGCCTTGCCAAGCCTCGAGGAGAATCCCGAGTTGTGTCTCGCAACTAGGCAAGAGTCCTGACGTGGCTGAACAAACACGTGTGTGGAAGGGCCATCCCCGTCGTAACTCGAGAATATACCCCAGGTTCCCGCCGCAACTCGAGAAAAACCATGAGACTTCCCCCTCGCCGCGAGATGAGGCCCGATTCCCCTGCACTGCGTGCAGAGCAATTCTGTGTTGCACATCACACATGAAAGGAGCCTTGATTTCCTTCATGGCACTCCAGAGAAACCCCAAGAACACTGTTTCAAGGCTAGAGGGATCCTGAGGTCACTGTAGCAACACGAAAGAGCTCCGTGGACCAAAAATCAACTCGAGATGAGAGGTTAGTCCCTGGCTTCGACTCCAGAGGAATACCACCTTACCACAAGCACCTCAAGAGGAGGCTTCTCTCAGCTCTAGGTATGTGAGAGGGACCCTGAGTTTGCGGCCTCAAGTGGAATGGACACCACGATGCCCTGACTCGAAATAAGGCCGGATATCCCTGCAGTGACTTGAATGCAGGCTCGTCTTGCATCTCCCAAGACGAAAGGGTGTCTGAATCCCCTGTGGAGACCACAGAGAAAGACCTAGTTCCCCACCTCATCGCGACAGGAGGCCTCACATCCTTTGACAACTCCAGAGGTACGCGGAGATCAGTGCCTCCAAAGGAGACGATGCCTGACTCCTCGTGAAACTTGATAGGAGACCCAGGATTCCTGTGGCACATGGAAAGGGACCCTTGGTCTCCCGCCTCAGCTGGAGAGGCGTCCCAATTGCCCTGCAAAGCCTCGAGGAGAATCCCGAGTTGTCCCTCGCAACTAGGCAGGAGTCCTGACATGGCTGAACACACACGTGTGTGGAAGGGTCATCCCCGTCGTAACTCGAGAATATACCCCAGGTTCCCGCCGCAACTCGAGAAAAACCATGAGACTACCCCCTCGCCGCGAGATGAGGCCCGATTCCCCTGCACTGCGTGCAGAGCAATTCCGTGTTGCACATCACACATGAAAGGAGCCTTGATTTCCTTGATGGCACTCCAGAGAAACCCCAAGAACACTGTTTCAAGGCTAGAGGGATCGTGAGGTCACTGTAGCAACACGAAAGAGCTCCGTGGACCAAGAATCAACACGAGATGAGAGGTTAGTCCCTGGCTTCGACTCCTGAGGAATACCACCTTACCACAAGCACCTCAAGAGGAGGCTTCTCTCAGCTCTAGGTATGTGAGAGGGATCCTGAGTTTGCGGCCTCAAGTGGAATGGACACCGCGATGCCCTGACTCGAAATAAGGCCGGATATCTCTACAGTGACTTGAATGCAGGCTCCTCTTGCATCTCCCAAGAAGAAAGGATGTCTGAATCCCCTGTGGAGACCACAGAGAAACACCTAGTTCCCCACCTCATCGCGACCGGAGGCCTCACATCCTTTGAAAACTCCAGAGGTACGCGGAGATCAGTGCCTCCAAAGGAGACGATGCCTGACTCCTCGTGAAACTTGATAGGAGTCCCAGGATTCTTGTGGCACTTGGAAAGGGACCCTTGGTCTCCCGCCTCAGCTGGAGAGGCGTTCCAATTGCCCTGCCAAGCCTCGAGGAGAATCCCGAGTTGTCCCTCGCAACTAGGCAGGAGTCCTGACGTGGCTGAACAAACACGTGGGTGGAAGGGACATCCCCGTCGTAACTCGAGAATATACCCCAGGTTCCCGCCGCAACTCGAGAAAAACCATGAGACTTCCCCCTCGATGCGAGATGAGGCCCAATTCCCCTGTACTGCGTGCAGAGCAATTCCGTCTTGCACATCACACATGAAAGGAGCCTTGATTTCCTTGATTGCACTCCAGAGAAACCCCAAGAACACTGTTTCAAGGATAGAGGGATCCTGAGGTCACTGTAGCAACACGAAAGAACTCTGTGGACCAAAAATCAACTCGTAAAGAGAGGTTAGTCCCTGGATTCGTCTCCAGAGGAATACCACCTTACCACAAGCACCTCAACAGGAGGCTTCTCTCAGCTCTAGGTATGTGAGAGGGACCCTGAGTTTGCGGCCTCAAGTGGAATGGACACCGTGATGCCCTGACTCGAAATAAGGCCGGATATCCCTGCAGTGACTTCAATGCAGGCTCGTCTTGCATCTCCCAGGACGAAAGGATGTCTGAATCCCCTGTGGAAAGCACAGAGAAAGACTTAGTTCCCCACCTCATCGCGACCGATAGCCTCACATCCTTTGAAAACTCCAGAGGTACGCGGAGATCAGTGCCTCCAAAGGAGACGATGCCTGACTCCTCGTGAAACTTGATAGGAGTCCCAGGATTCTTGTGGCACGTGGAAAGGGACCCTTGGTCTACCGCCTCAGCTGGAGAGGCGTCCCAATTGCCCTGCCAAGACTCGAGGAGAATCCAGAGTTGTCCCTCGCAACTAGGCAGGAGTCTTGACGTCGCTGAAGAAACACGTGGGTGGAAGGGCCATCCCCATCGTAACTCGAGAATATACCCCAGGTTCCCGCCGCAACTCGAGAAAAACCATGAGACTTCCCCCTCGCCGCGAGATGAGGCCCGATTCCCCTGCACTGCGTGCAGAGCAATTCCGTGTTGCACATCACACATGAAAGGAGCCTTGATTTCCTTGATGGCACTCCAGAGAAACCCCAAGAACACTGTTTCAAGGCTAGAGGGATCCTGAGGTCACTGTAGCAACACGAAAGAGCTCCGTGGGCCAAAAATCAACTCGAGATGAGAGGTTAGTCCCTGGCTTCGACTCCAGAGGAATACCACCTTACCACAAGCACCTCAAGAGGAGGCTTCTCTCAGCTCTAGGTATGTGAGAGGGACCCTGAGTTTGCGGCCTCAAGTGGAATGGACACCGCGATGCCCTGACGCGAAATAAGGCTGGATATCCCTGCAGTGACTTGAATGCAGGCTCGTCTTGCATCTCCCAAGATGAAAGGATGTCTGAATCCCCTGTGGAGACCACAGAGAAAGACCTAGTTCCCCACCTCATCGCGACCGGAGGCCTCACATCCTTTGAAAACTCCAGAGGTATGCGGAGATCAGTGCCTCCAAAGGAGACGATGCCTGACTCCTCGTGAAACTTGATAGGAGTCCCAGGATTCCTGTGGCACGTGGAAAGGGACCCTTGGTCTCCCGCCTCAGCTGGAGAGGCGTCCCAATTGCCTTGCCAAGCCTCGAGGAGAATCCCGAGTTGTGTCTCACAACTAGGCAAGAGTCCTGACGTGGCTGAACAAACACGTGTGTGGAAGGGCCATCCCCGTCGTAACTCGAAAATATACCCCAGGTTCCCGCCGCAACTCGAGAAAAACCATGAGACTTCCCCCTCGCCGCGAGATGAGGCCCGATTCCCCTGCACTGCGTGCAGAGCAATTCCGTGATGTACATCACACATGAAAGGAGCCTTGATTTCCTTCATGGCACTCCAGAGAAACCCCAAGAACACTGTTTCAAGGCTAGAGGGATCCTGAGGTCACTGTAGCAACACGAAAGAGCTCCGTGGACCCATAATCAACTCGAGATGAGAGGTTAGTCCCTGGCTTCGACTCCAGAGGAATACCACCTTACCACAAGCACCTCAAGAGGAGGCTTCTCTCAGCTCTAGGTATGTGAGAGGGACCCTGAGTTTGGGGCCTCAAGTGGAATGGACACCGCGATGCCCTGACTCAAAATAAGGCCGGATATCCCTGCAGTGACTGGAATGCAGGCTCGTCTTGCATCTCCCAAGACGAAAGGGTGTCTGAATCCCCTGTGGCGACCACAGAGAAAGACCTAGTTCCCCATCTCATCGCGACAGGAGGCCTCAAATCCTTTGAAAACTCCAGAGGTATGCGGAGATTAGTGCCTCCAAAGGAGACGATGCCTGACTCCTCGTGAAACTTGATAGGAGACCCAGGATTCCTGTGGCACGTGGAAAGGGACCCTTCGTCTCCCGCCTCAGCTGGAGAGGCGTTCCAATTGCCCTGCCAAGCCTCGAGGAGAATCCCGAGTTGTCCCTCGCAACTAGGCAGGAGTCCTGACGTGGCTGAACAAACACGTGGGTGGAAGGGCCATCCCCGTCGTAACTCGAGAATATACCCCAGGTTCCCGCCGCAACTCGAGAAAAACCATGAGACTTCCCCCTCGCCGCGAGATGAGGCCCGATTCCCCTGCACTGCGTGCAGAGCAATTCCGTGTTGCACATCACACATGAAAGGAGCCTTGATTTCCTTGATGGCACTCCAGAGAAACCCCAAGAACACTGTTTCAAGGCTAGAGGGATCCTGAGGTCACTGTAGCAACACGAAAGAGCTCCGTGGGCCAAAAATCAACTCGAGATGAGAGGTTAGTCCCTGGCTTCGACTCCAGAGGAATACCACCTTACCACAAGCACCTCAAGAGGAGGCTTCTCTCAGCTCTAGGTATGTGAGAGGGACCCTGAGTTTGCGGCCTCAAGTGGAATGGACACCGCGATGCCCTGACGCGAAATAAGGCTGGATATCCCTGCAGTGACTTGAATGCAGGCTCGTCTTGCATCTCCGAAGATGAAAGGATGTCTGAATCCCCTGTGGAGACCACAGAGAAAGACCTAGTTCCCCACCTCATCGCGACCGGAGGCCTCACATCCTTTGAAAACTCCAGAGGTATGCGGAGATCAGTGCCTCCAAAGGAGACGATGCCTGACTCCTCGTGAAACTTGATAGGAGTCCCAGGATTCCTGTGGCACGTGGAAAGGGACCCTTGGTCTCCCGCCTCAGCTGGAGAGGCGTTCCAATTGCCCTGCCAAGCCTCGAGGAGAATCCCGAGTTGTCCCTCGCAACTAGGCAGGAGTCCTGCCGTGGCTGAACAAACACGTGGGTGGAAGGGCGATCCCCGTCGTAACTCGAGAATATACCCCAGGTTCCCGCCGCAACTCGAGAAAAACCATGAGACTTCCCCCTCGATGCGAGATGAGGCCCGATTCCCCTGTACTGCGTGCAGAGCAATTCCGTCTTGCACATCACACATGAAAGGAGCCTTGATTTCCTTGATGGCACTCCAGAGAAAACCCAAGAACACTGTTTCAAGGCTAGAGGGATCCTGAGGTCACTGTAGCAACACGAAAGAACTCTGTGGACCAAAAATCAACTCGAAAAGAGAGGTTAGTCCCTGGATTCGTCTCCAGAGGAATACCACCTTACCACAAGCACCTCAAGAGGAGGCTTCTCTCAGCTCTAGGTATGTGAGAGGGACCCTGAGTTTGCGGCCTCAAGTGGAATGGACACCGCGATGCCCTGACTCGAAATAAGGCCGGATATCCCTGCAGTGACTTCAATGCAGGCTCGTCTTGCATCTCCCAGGACGAAAGGATGTCTGAATCCCCTGTGGAAAGCACAGAGAAAGACTTAGTTCCCCACCTCATCGCGACCGATAGCCTCACATCCTTTGAAAACTCCAGAGGTACGCGGAGATCAGTGCCTCCAAAGGAGACGATGCCTGACTCCTCGTGAAACTTGATAGGAGTCCCAGGATTCCTGTGGCACTTGGAAAGGGACACTTGGTCTCCCGCCTCAGCTGGAGAGGCGTCCCAATTGCCGTGCAAAGCCTCGAGGAGAATCCCGAGTTGTCCCTCGCAACTAGGCAGGAGTCCTGACGTCGCTGAAGAAACACGTGGGCGGAAGGGCCATCCCCGTCATAACTCGAGAATATACCCCAGGTTCCCGCCGCAACTCGAGAAAAACCATGAGACTTCCCCCTCGCCGCGAGATGAGGCCCGATTCCCCTGCGCTGCGTGCAGAGCAATTCCGTGTTGCACATCACACATGAAAGGAGCCTTGATTTCCTTGATGGCACTCCAGAGAAACCCCAAGAACACTGTTTCAAGGCTAGAGGGATCCTGAGGTCACTGTAGCAACACGAAAGAGCTCCGTGGGCCAAAAATCAACTCGAGATGAGAGGTTAGTCCCTGGCTTCGACTCCAGAGGAATGCCACCTTACCACAAGCACCTCAAGAGGAGGCTTCTCTCAGCTCTAGGTATGTGAGAGGGACCCTGAGTTTGCGGCCTCAAGTGGAATGGACACCGCGATTCCCTGACGCGAAATAAGGCCGGGTATCCCTGCAGTGACTTGAATGCAGGCTCGTCTTGCATCTCCCAAGATGAAAGGATGTCTGAATCCCCTGTGGAGACCACAGAGAAAGACCTAGTTCCCCACCTCATCGCGACCGGAGGCCTCACATCCTTTGAAAACTCCAGAGGTACGCGGAGATCAGTGCCTCCAAAGGAGACGATGCCTGACTCCTCGTGAAACTTGATAGGAGTCCCAGGATTTCTGGGGCACGTGGAAAGGGACCCTTGGTCTCCCGCCTCAGCTGGAGAGGCGTCCCAATTGCCTTGCCAAGCCTCGAGGAGAATCCCGAGTTGTGTCTCGCAACTAGGCAAGAGTCCTGACGTGGCTGAACAAACACGTGTGTGGAAGGGCCATCCCCGTCGTAACTCGAGAATATACCCCAGGTTCCCGCCGCAACTCGAGAAAAACCATGAGACTTCCCCCTCGCCGCGAGATGAGGCCCGATTCCCCTGCACTGCGTGCAGAGCAATTCTGTGTTGCACATCACACATGAAAGGAGCCTTGATTTCCTTCATGGCACTCCAGAGAAACCCCAAGAACACTGTTTCAAGGCTAGAGGGATCCTGAGGTCACTGTAGCAACACGAAAGATCTCCGTGGACCAAAAATCAACTCGAGATGAGAGGTTAGTCCCTGGCTTCGACTCCAGAGGAATACCACCTTACCACAAGCACCTCAAGAGGAGGCTTCTCTCAGCTCTAGGTATGTGAGAGGGACCCTGAGTTTGCGGCCTCAAGTGGAATGGACACCACGATGCCCTGACTCGAAATAAGGCCGGATATCCCTGCAGTGACTGGAATGCAGGCTCGTCTTGCATCTCCCAAGACGAAAGGGTGTCTGAATCCCCTGTGGAGACCACAGAGAAAGACCTAGTTCCCCACCTCATCGCGACAGGAGGCCTCACATCCTTTGACAACTCCAGAGGTACGCGGAGATCAGTGCCTCCAAAGGAGACGATGCCTGACTCCTCGTGAAACTTGATAGGAGACCCAGGATTCCTGTGGCACATGGAAAGGGACCCTTGGTCTCCCGCCTCAGCTGGAGAGGCGTCCCAATTGCCCTGCAAAGCCTCGAGGAGAATCCCGAGTTGTCCCTCGCAACTAGGCAGGAGTCCTGACATGGCTGAACACACACGTGTGTGGAAGGGTCATCCCCGTCGTAACTCGAGAATATACCCCAGGTTCCCGCCGCAACTCGAGAAAAACCATGAGACTACCCCCTCGCCGCGAGATGAGGCCCGATTCCCCTGCACTGCGTGCAGAGCAATTCCGTGTTGCACATCACACATGAAAGGAGCCTTGATTTCCTTGATGGCACTCCAGAGAAACCCCAAGAACACTGTTTCAAGGCTAGAGGGATCGTGAGGTCACTGTAGCAACACGAAAGAGCTCCGTGGACCAAGAATCAACACGAGATGAGAGGTTAGTCCCTGGCTTCGACTCCTGAGGAATACCACCTTACCACAAGCACCTCAAGAGGAGGCTTCTCTCAGCTCTAGGTATGTGAGAGGGATCCTGAGTTTGCGGCCTCAAGTGGAATGGACACCGCGATGCCCTGACTCGAAATAAGGCCGGATATCCCTACAGTGACTTGAATGCAGGCTCCTCTTGCATCTCCCAAGAAGAAAGGATGACTGAATCCCCTGTGGAGACCACAGAGAAACACCTAGTTCCCCACCTCATCGCGACCGGAGGCCTCACATCCTTTGAAAACTCCAGAGGTACGCGGAGATCAGTGCCTCCAAAGGAGACGATGCCTGACTCCTCGTGAAACTTGATAGGAGTCCCAGGATTCTTGTGGCACTTGGAAAGGGACCCTTGGTCTCCCGCCTCAGCTGGAGAGGCGTTCCAATTGCCTTGCCAAGCCTCGAGGAGAATCCCGAGTTGTCCCTCGCAACTAGGCAGGAGTCCTGACGTGGCTGAACAAACACGTGGGTGGAAGGGACATCCCCGTCGTAACTCGAGAATATACCCCAGGTTCCCGCCGCAACTCGAGAAAAACCATGAGACTTCCCCCTCGATGCGAGATGAGGCCCAATTCCCCTGTACTGCGTGCAGAGCAATTCCGTCTTGCACATCACACATGAAAGGAGCCTTGATTTCCTTGATTGCACTCCAGAGAAACCCCAAGAACACTGTTTCAAGGATAGAGGGATCCTGAGGTCACTGTAGCAACACGAAAGAACTCTGTGGACCAAAAATCAACTCGTAAAGAGAGGTTAGTCCCTGGATTCGTCTCCAGAGGAATACCACCTTACCACAAGCACCTCAACAGGAGGCTTCTCTCAGCTCTAGGTATGTGAGAGGGACCCTGAGTTTGCGGCCTCAAGTGGAATGGACACCGTGATGCCCTGACTCGAAATAAGGCCGGATATCCCTGCAGTGACTTCAATGCAGGCTCGTCTTGCATCTCCCAGGACGAAAGGATGTCTGAATCCCCTGTGGAAAGCACAGAGAAAGACTTAGTTCCCCACCTCATCGCGACCGATAGCCTCACATCCTTTGAAAACTCCAGAGGTACGCGGAGATCAGTGCCTCCAAAGGAGACGATGCCTGACTCCTCGTGAAACTTGATAGGAGTCCCAGGATTCTTGTGGCACGTGGAAAGGGACCCTTGGTCTACCGCCTCAGCTGGAGAGGCGTCCCAATTGCCCTGCCAAGACTCGAGGAGAATCCAGAGTTGTCCCTCGCAACTAGGCAGGAGTCTTGACGTCGCTGAAGAAACACGTGGGTGGAAGGGCCATCCCCATCGTAACTCGAGAATATACCCCAGGTTCCCGCCGCAACTCGAGAAAAACCATGAGACTTCCCCCTCGCCGCGAGATGAGGCCCGATTCCCCTGCACTGCGTGCAGAGCAATTCCGTGTTGCACATCACACATGAAAGGAGCCTTGATTTCCTTGATGGCACTCCAGAGAAACCCCAAGAACACTGTTTCAAGGCTAGAGGGATCCTGAGGTCACTGTAGCAACACGAAAGAGCTCCGTGGGCGAAAAATCAACTCGAGATGAGAGGTTAGTCCCTGGCTTCGACTCCAGAGGAATACCACCTTACCACAAGCACCTCAAGAGGAGGCTTCTCTCAGCTCTAGGTATGTGAGAGGGACCCTGAGTTTGCGGCCTCAAGTGGAATGGACACCGCGATGCCCTGACGCGAAATAAGGCTGGATATCCCTGCAGTGACTTGAATGCAGGCTCGTCTTGCATCTCCCAAGATGAAAGGATGTCTGAATCCCCTGTGGAGACCACAGAGAAAGACCTAGTTCCCCACCTCATCGCGACCGGAGGCCTCACATCCTTTGAAAACTCCAGAGGTATGCGGAGATCAGTGCCTCCAAAGGAGACGATGCCTGACTCCTCGTGAAACTTGATAGGAGTCCCAGGATTCCTGTGGCACGTGGAAAGGGACCCTTGGTCTCCCGCCTCAGCTGGAGAGGCGTCCCAATTGCCTTGCCAAGCCTCGAGGAGAATCCCGAGTTGTGTCTCACAACTAGGCAAGAGTCCTGACGTGGCTGAACAAACACGTGTGTGGAAGGGCCATCCCCGTCGTAACTCGAAAATATACCCCAGGTTCCCGCCGCAACTCGAGAAAAACCATGAGACTTCCCCCTCGCCGCGAGATGAGGCCCGATTCCCCTGCACTGCGTGCAGAGCAATTCCGTGATGTACATCACACATGAAAGGAGCCTTGATTTCCTTCATGGCACTCCAGAGAAACCCCAAGAACACTGTTTCAAGGCTAGAGGGATCCTGAGGTCACTGTAGCAACACGAAAGAGCTCCGTGGACCCATAATCAACTCGAGATGAGAGGTTAGTCCCTGGCTTCGACTCCAGAGGAATACCACCTTACCACAAGCACCTCAAGAGGAGGCTTCTCTCAGCTCTAGGTATGTGAGAGGGACCCTGAGTTTGGGGCCTCAAGTGGAATGGACACCGCGATGCCCTGACTCAAAATAAGGCCGGATATCCCTGCAGTGACTGGAATGCAGGCTCGTCTTGCATCTCCCAAGACGAAAGGGTGTCTGAATCCCCTGTGACGACCACAGAGAAAGACCTAGTTCCCCATCTCATCGCGACAGGAGGCCTCAAATCCTTTGAAAACTCCAGAGGTATGCGGAGATTAGTGCCTCCAAAGGAGACGATGCCTGACTCCTCGTGAAACTTGATAGGAGACCCAGGATTCCTGTGGCACGTGGAAAGGGACCCTTGGTCTCCCGTCTCAGCTGGAGAGGCGTCCCAATTGCCCTGCAAAGCCTCGAGGAGAATCCCGAGTTGTCCCTCGCAACTAGGCAGGAGTCCTGACATGGCTGAACACACACGTGTGTGGAAGGGCCATCCCCGTCGTAACTCGAGAATATACCCCAGGTTCCCGCCGCAACTCGAGAAAAACCATGAGACTTCCCCCTCAATGCGAGATGAGGCCCGATTCCCCTATACTGCGTGCAGAGCAATTCCGTCTTGCACATCACACATGAAAGGAACCTTGATTTCCTTGATGGCACTCCAGAGAAACCCCAAGAACACTGTTTCAAGGATAGAGGGATCCTGAGGTCACTGTAGCAACACGAAAGAACTCTGTGGACCAAAAATCAACTCGAAAAGAGAGGTTAGTCCCTGGATTCGTCTCCAGAGGAATACCACCTTACCACAAGCAGCTCAAGAGGAGGCTTCTCTCAGCTCTAGGTATGTGAGAGGGACCCTGAGTTTGCGGCCTCAAGTGGAATGGACACCGCGATGCCCTGACTCGAAATAAGGCCGGATATCCCTGCAGTGACTTCAATGCAGGCTCGTCTTGCATCTCCCAGGACAAAAGGATGTCTGAATCCCCTATGGAAAGCACAGAGAAAGACTTAGTTTCCCACCTCATCGCGCCCGGAAGCCTCACATCCTTTGCAAACTCCAGAGGTACGCGGAGATCAGTGCCTCCAAAGGAGACGATGCCTGACTCCTCGTGAAACTTGATAGGAGTCCCAGGATTCCTGTGGCACTTGGAAAGGGACACTTGGTCTCCCGCCTCAGCTGGAAAGGCGTCCCAATTGCCCTGCCAAGCCTCGAGGAGAATCCAGAGTTGTCCCTCGCAACTAGGCAGGAGTCCTGACGTCGCTGAAGAAACACGTGGGTGGAAGGGCCATCCCCATCGTAACTCGAGAATATACCCCAGGTTCCCGCCGCAACTCGAGAAAAACCATGAGACTTCCCCCTCGCCGCGAGATGAGGCCCGATTCCCCTGCACTGCATGCAGAGCAATTCCGTCTTGCACATCACACATGAAAGGAGCCTTGATTTCCTTGATGGCACTCCAGAGAAACCCCAAGAACACTGTTTCAAGGCTAGAGGGATCCTGAGGTCACTGTAGCAACACGAAAGAGCTCCGTGGGCCAAAAATCAACTCGAGATGAGAGGTTAGTCCCTGGCTTCAACTCCAGAGGTATACCACCTTACCACAAGTACCTCAAGAGGAGGCTTCTCTCAGCTCTAGGTATGTGAGAGGGACCCTGAGTTTGCGGCCTCAAGTGGAATGGACACCGCGATGCCCTGACGCGAAATAAGGCTGGATATCCCTGCAGTGACTTGAATGCAGGCTCGTCTTGCATCTCCCAAGATGAAAGGATGTCTGAATCCCCTGTGGAGACCACAGAGAAAGACCTAGTTCCCCACCTCATCGCGACCGGAGGCCTCACATCCTTTGAAAACTCCAGAGGTACGCGGAGATCAGTGCCTCCAAAGGAGACGATGCCTGACTCCTCGTGAAACTTGATAGGAGTCCCAGGATTCCTGTGGCACGTGGAAAGGGACCCTTGGTCTCCCGCCTCAGCTGGAGAGGCGTCCCAATTGCCTTGCCAAGCCTCGAGGAGAATCCCGAGTTGTGTCTCGCAACTAGGCAAGAGTCCTGACGTGGCTGAACGAACACGTGTGTGGAAGGGCCATCCCCGTCGTAACTCGAGAATATACCCCAGGTTCCCGCCGCAACTAGAGAAAAACCATGAGACTTCCACCTCGCCGCGAGATGAGGCCCGATTCCCCTGCACTGCGTGCAGAGCAATTCTGTGTTGCACATCACACATGAAAGGAGCCTTGATTTCCTTCATGGCACTCCAGAGAAACCCCAAGAACACTGTTTCAAGGCTAGAGGGATCCTGAGGTCACTGTAGCAACACGAAAGAGCTCCGTGGACCCAAAATCAACTCGAGATGAGAGGTTAGTCCCTGGCTTCGACTCCAGAGGAATACCACCTTACCACAAGCACCTCAAGAGGAGGCTTCTCTGAGCTCTAGGTAAGTGAGAGGGACCCTGAATTTGGGGCCTCAAGTGGAATGGACACCGCGATGCCCTGACTCGAAATAAGGCCGGATATCCCTGCAGTGACTGGAATGCAGGCTCGTCTTGCATCTCCCAAGACGAAAGGGTGTCTGAATCCCCTGTGGAGACCACAGAGAAAGACTTAGTTCCCCACCTCATCGCGACAGGAGGCCTCAAATCCTTTGAAACTCCAGAGGTATGCGGAGATCAGTGCCTCCAAAGGAGACGATGCCTGACTCCTCGTGAAACTTGATAGGAGTCCCAGGATTCCTGTGGCACGTGGAAAGGGACCCTTGGTCTCCCGTCTCAGCTGGAGAGGGGTCCCAATTGCCTTGCAAAGCCTCGAGGAGAATCCCGAGTTGTCCCTCGCAACTAGGCAGGAGTCCTGACATGGCTGAACACACACGTGTGTGGAAGGGCCATCCCCGTCGTAACTCGAGAATATACCCCAGGTTCCCGCCGCAACTCGAGAAAAACCATGAGACTTCCCCCTCGCCGCGAGATGAGGCCCGATTCCCCTGCACTGCGTGCAGAGCAATTCCGTGTTCCACATCACACATGAAAGAAGCCTTGATTTCCTTGATGGCACTCACGAGAAACCCCAAGAACACTGTTTCAAGGCTAGAGGGATCCTGAGGTCACTGTAGCAACACGAAAGAGCTCCGTGGACCAAGAATCAACACGAGATGAGAGGTTAGTCCGTGGCTTCGACTCCTGAGGAATAACACCTTACCACAAGCACCTCAAGAGGAGGCTTCTCTCAGCTCTAGGTATGTGAGAGGGATCCTGAGTTTGCGGCCTCAAGTGGAATGGACACCGCGATGCCCTGACTCGAAATAAGGCCGGATATCAGTGCAGTGACTTGAATGCAGGCTCGTCTTGCATCTCCCAAGAAGAAAGGATGTCTGAATCCCCTGTGGAGACCACAGAGAAACACCTAGTTCCCCACCTCATCGCGACCGGAAGCCTCACATCCTTTGAAAACTCCAGAGGTACGCGGAGATCAGTGCCTCCAAAGGAGACGATGCCTGACTCCTCGTGAAACTTGATAGGAGTCCCAGGATTCTTGTGGCACGTGGAAAGGGACCCTTGGTCTCCCGCCTCAGCTGGAGAGGCGTCCCAATTGCCCTGCCAAGCCTCGAGGAGAATCCAGAGTTGTCCCTCGCAACTAGGCAGGAGTCCTGACGTGGCTGAACAAACACGTGGGTGGAAGGGCCATCCCCGTCGTAACTCGAGAATATACCCCAGGTACCCGCCGCAACTCGAGAAAAACCATGAGACTTCCCCCTCGATGCGAGATGAGGCCCGATTCCCCTGTACTGCGTGCAGAGCAATTCCGTCTTGCACATCACACATGAAAGGAGCCTTGATTTCCTTGATGGCACTCCAGAGAAACCCCAAGAACACTGTTTCAAGGATAGAGGGATCCTGAGGTCACTGTAGCAACACGAAAGAGCTCCGTGGACCAAGAATCAACACGAGATGAGAGGTTAGTCCCTGGCTTCGACTCCTGAGGAATACCACCTTACCATAAGCACCTCAAGAGGAGGCTTCTCTCAGCTCTAGGTATGTGAGAGGGATCCTGAGTTTGCGGCCTCAAGTGGAATGGACACCGCGATGCCCTGACTCGAAATAAGGCCGGATATCCCTGCAGTGACTTGAATGCAGGCTCGTCTTGCATCTCCCAAGAAGAAAGGATGTCTGAATCCCCTGTGGAGACCACAGAGAAACACCTAGTTCCCCACCTCATCGCGACCGCAGGCCTCACATCCTTTGAAAACTACAGAGGTACGCGGAGATCAGTGCCTCCAAAGGAGACGATGCCTGACTCCTCGTGAAACTTGATAGGAGTCCCAGGATTCTTGTGGCACGTGGAAAGGGACCCTTGGTCTCCTGCCTCAGCTGGAGAGGCGTCCCAATTGCCCTGCCAAGCCTCGAGGAGAATCCCGAGTTGTCCCTCGCAACTAGGCAGGAGTCCTGACGTGGCTGAACAAACACGTGGGTGGAAGGGCCATCCCCGCCGTAACTCGAGAATATACCCCAGGTTCCCGCCGCAACTCGAGAAAAACCATGAGACTTCCCCCTCGATGCGAGATGAGGCCCGATTCCCCTGTACTGCGTGCAGAGCAATTCCGTCTTGCACATCACACATGAAAGGAGCCTTGATTTCCTTGATGGCACTCCAGAGAAACCCCAAGAACACTGTTTCAAGGATAGAGGGATCCTGAGGTCACTGTAGCAACACGAAAGAACTCTGTGGACCAAAAATCAACTCGAAAAGAGAGGTTAGTCCCTGGATTCGTCTCCAGAGGAATACCACCTTACCACAAGCACCTCAAGAGGAGGCTTCTCTCAGCTCTAGGTATGTGAGAGGGACCCTGAGTTTGCGGCCTCAAGTGGAATGGACACCGCGATGCCCTGACTCGAAATAAGGCCGGATATCCCTGCAGTGACTTCAATGCAGGCTCGTCTTGCATCTCCCAGGACGAAAGGATGTCTGAATCCCCTGTGGAAAGCACAGAGAAAGACTTAGTTCCCCACCTCATCGCGACCGATAGCCTCACATCCTTTGAAAACTCCAGAGGTACGCGGAGATCAGTGCCTCCAAAGGAGACGATGCCTGACTCCTCGTGAAACTTGATAGGAGTCCCAGGATTCCTGTGGCACTTGGAAAGGGACACTTGGTCTCCCGCCTCAGCTGGAGAGGCGTCCCAATTGCCCTGCCAAGCCTCGAGGAGAATCCAGAGTTGTCCCTCGCAACTAGGCAGGAGTCCTGACGTCGCTGAAGAAACACGTGGGTGGAAGGGCCATCCCCATCGTAACTCGAGAATATACCCCAGGTTCCCGCCGCAACTCGAGAAAAACCATGAGACTTCCCCCTCGCCGCGAGATGAGGCCCGAATCCCCTGCACTGCGTGCAGAGCAATTCCGTGTTGCACATCACACATGAAAGGAGCCTTGATTTCCTTCATGGCACTCCAGAGAAACCCCAAGAACACTGTTTCAAGGCTAGAGGGATCCTGAGGTCACTGTAGCAACACGAAAGAGCTCCGTGGGCCAAAAATCAACTCGAGATGAGAGGTTAGTCCCTGGCTTCGACTCCAGAGATATACCACCTTACCACAAGTACCTCAAGAGGAGGCTTCTCTCAGCTCTAGGTATGTGAGAGGGATCCTGAGTTTGCGGCCTCAAGTGGAATGGACACCGCGATGCCCTGACGCGAAATAAGGCTGGATATCCCTGCAGTGACTTGAATGCAGGCTCGTCTTGCATCTCCCAAGATGAAAGGATGTCTGAATCCCCTGTGGAGACCACAGAGAAAGACCTAGTTCCCCACCTCATCGCGACCGGAGGCCTCACATCCTTTGAAAACTCCAGAGGTACGCGGAGATCAGTGCCTCCAAAGGAGACGATGCCTGACTCCTCGTGAAACTTGATAGGAGTCCCAGGATTCCTGTGGCACGTGGAAAGGGACCCTTGGTCTCCCGCCTCAGCTGGAGAGGCGTCCCAATTGCCTTGCCAAGCCTCGAGGAGAATCCCGAGTTGTGTCTCGCAACTAGGCAAGAGTCCTGACGTGGCTGAACGAACACGTGTGTGGAAGGGCCATCCCCGTCGTAACTCGAGAATATACCCCAGGTTCCCGCCGCAACTAGAGAAAAACCATGAGACTTCCACCTCGCCGCGAGATGAGGCCCGATTCCCCTGCACTGCGTGCAGAGCAATTCTGTGTTGCACATCACACATGAAAGGAGCCTTGATTTCCTTCATGGCACTCCAGAGAAACCCCAAGAACACTGTTTCAAGGCTAGAGGGATCCTGAGGTCACTGTAGCAACACGAAAGAGCTCCGTGGACCCAAAATCAACTCGAGATGAGAGGTTAGTCCCTGGCTTCGACTCCAGAGGAATACCACCTTACCACAAGCACCTCAAGAGGAGGCTTCTCTGAGCTCTAGGTAAGTGAGAGGGACCCTGAATTTGGGGCCTCAAGTGGAATGGACACCGCGATGCCCTGACTCGAAATAAGGCCGGATATCCCTGCAGTGACTGGAATGCAGGCTCGTCTTGCATCTCCCAAGACGAAAGGGTGTCTGAATCCCCTGTGGAGACCACAGAGAAAGACTTAGTTCCCCACCTCATCGCGACAGGAGGCCTCAAATCCTTTGAAACTCCAGAGGTATGCGGAGATCAGTGCCTCCAAAGGAGACGATGCCTGACTCCTCGTGAAACTTGATAGGAGACCCAGGATTCCTGTGGCACGTGGAAAGGGACCCTTGGTCTCCCGTCTCAGCTGGAGAGGGGTCCCAATTGCCTTGCAAAGCCTCGAGGAGAATCCCGAGTTGTCCCTCGCAACTAGGCAGGAGTCCTGACATGGCTGAACACACACGTGTGTGGAAGGGCCATCCCCGTCGTAACTCGAGAATATACCCCAGGTTCCCGCCGCAACTCGAGAAAAACCATGAGACTTCCCCCTCGCCGCGAGATGAGGCCCGATTCCCCTGCACTGCGTGCAGAGCAATTCCGTGTTCCACATCACACATGAAAGAAGCCTTGATTTCCTTGATGGCACTCACGAGAAACCCCAAGAACACTGTTTCAAGGCTAGAGGGATCCTGAGGTCACTGTAGCAACACGAAAGAGCTCCGTGGACCAAGAATCAACACGAGATGAGAGGTTAGTCCGTGGCTTCGACTCCTGAGGAATAACACCTTACCACAAGCACCTCAAGAGGAGGCTTCTCTCAGCTCTAGGTATGTGAGAGGGATCCTGAGTTTGCGGCCTCAAGTGGAATGGACACCGCGATGCCCTGACTCGAAATAAGGCCGGATATCAGTGCAGTGACTTGAATGCAGGCTCGTCTTGCATCTCCCAAGAAGAAAGGATGTCTGAATCCCCTGTGGAGACCACAGAGAAACACCTAGTTCCCCACCTCATCGCGACCGGAAGCCTCACATCCTTTGAAAACTCCAGAGGTACGCGGAGATCAGTGCCTCCAAAGGAGACGATGCCTGACTCCTCGTGAAACTTGATAGGAGTCCCAGGATTCTTGTGGCACGTGGAAAGGGACCCTTGGTCTCCCGCCTCAGCTGGAGAGGCGTCCCAATTGCCCTGCCAAGCCTCGAGGAGAATCCAGAGTTGTCCCTCGCAACTAGGCAGGAGTCCTGACGTGGCTGAACAAACACGTGGGTGGAAGGGCCATCCCCGCCGTAACTCGAGAATATACCCCAGGTTCCCGCCGCAACTCGAGAAAAACCATGAGACTTCCCCCTCGATGCGAGATGAGGCCCGATTCCCCTGTACTGCGTGCAGAGCAATTCCGTCTTGCACATCACACATGAAAGGAGCCTTGATTTCCTTGATGGCACTCCAGAGAAACCCCAAGAACACTGTTTCAAGGATAGAGGGATCCTGAGGTCACTGTAGCAACACGAAAGAACTCTGTGGACCAAAAATCAACTCGAAAAGAGAGGTTAGTCCCTGGATTCGTCTCCAGAGGAATACCACCTTACCACAAGCACCTCAAGAGGAGGCTTCTCTCAGCTCTAGGTATGTGAGAGGGACCCTGAGTTTGCGGCCTCAAGTGGAATGGACACCGCGATGCCCTGACTCGAAATAAGGCCGGATATCCCTGCAGTGACTTCAATGCAGGCTCGTCTTGCATCTCCCAGGACGAAAGGATGTCTGAATCCCCTGTGGAAAGCACAGAGAAAGACTTAGTTCCCCACCTCATCGCGACCGATAGCCTCACATCCTTTGAAAACTCCAGAGGTACGCGGAGATCAGTGCCTCCAAAGGAGACGATGCCTGACTCCTCGTGAAACTTGATAGGAGTCCCAGGATTCCTGTGGCACTTGGAAAGGGACACTTGGTCTCCCGCCTCAGCTGGAGAGGCGTCCCAATTGCCCTGCCAAGCCTCGAGGAGAATCCAGAGTTGTCCCTCGCAACTAGGCAGGAGTCCTGACGTCGCTGAAGAAACACGTGGGTGGAAGGGCCATCCCCATCGTAACTCGAGAATATACCCCAGGTTCCCGCCGCAACTCGAGAAAAACCATGAGACTTCCCCCTCGCCGCGAGATGAGGCCCGAATCCCCTGCACTGCGTGCAGAGCAATTCCGTGTTGCACATCACACATGAAAGGAGCCTTGATTTCCTTCATGGCACTCCAGAGAAACCCCAAGAACACTGTTTCAAGGCTAGAGGGATCCTGAGGTCACTGTAGCAACACGAAAGAGCTCCGTGGGCCAAAAATCAACTCGAGATGAGAGGTTAGTCCCTGGCTTCGACTCCAGAGATATACCACCTTACCACAAGTACCTCAAGAGGAGGCTTCTCTCAGCTCTAGGTATGTGAGAGGGATCCTGAGTTTGCGGCCTCAAGTGGAATGGACACCGCGATGCCCTGACGCGAAATAAGGCTGGATATCCCTGCAGTGACTTGAATGCAGGCTCGTCTTGCATCTCCCAAGATGAAAGGATGTCTGAATCCCCTGTGGAGACCACAGAGAAAGACCTAGTTCCCCACCTCATCGCGACCGGAGGCCTCACATCCTTTGAAAACTCCAGAGGTACGCGGAGATCAGTGCCTCCAAAGGAGACGATGCCTGACTCCTCGTGAAACTTGATAGGAGTCCCAGGATTCCTGTGGCACGTGGAAAGGGACCCTTGGTCTCCCGCCTCAGCTGGAGAGGCGTCCCAATTGCCTTGCCAAGCCTCGAGGAGAATCCCGAGTTGTGTCTCGCAACTAGGCAAGAGTCCTGACGTGGCTGAACAAACACGTGTGTGGAAGGGCCATCCCCGTCGTAACTCGAGAATATACCCCAGGTTCCCGCCGCAAACTCGAGAAAAACCATGAGACTTCCCCCTCGCCGCGAGATGAGGCCCGATTCCCCTGCACTGCGTGCAGAGCAATTCTGTATTGCACATCACACATGAAAGGAGCCTTGATTTCCTTCATGGCACTCCAGAGAAACCCCAAGAACACTGTTTCAAGGCTAGAGGGATCCTGAGGTCACTGTAGCAACACGAAAGAGCTCCGTGGACCCAAAATCAACTCGAGATGAGAGGTTAGTCCCTGGCTTCGACTCCAGAGGAATACCACCTTACCACAAGCACCTCAAGAGGAGGCTTCTCTCAGCTCTAGGTAAGTGAGAGGGACCCTGAATTTGGGGCCTCAAGTGGAATGGACACCGCGATGCCCTGACTCGAAATAAGGCCGGATATCCCTGCAGTGACTGGAATGCAGGCTCGTCTTGCATCTCCCAAGACGAAAGGGTGTCTGAATCACCTGTGGAGACCACAGAGAAAGACCTAGTTCCCCACCTCATCGCGACAGGAGGCCTCACATCCTTTGAAAACTCCTGAGGTACGCGGAGATCAGTGCCTCCAAAGGAGACGATGCCTGACTCCTCGTGAAACTTGATAGGAGACCCAGGATTCCTGTGGCACGTGGAAAGGGACACTTGGTCTCCCGTCTCAGCTGGAGAGGCGTCCCAATTGCCCTGCAAAGCCTCGAGGAGAATCCCGAGTTGTCCCTCGCAACTAGGCAGGAGTCCTGACATGGCTGAACACACACGTGTGTGGAAGGGCCATCCCCGTCGTAACTCGAGAATATACCCCAGGTTCCCGCCGCAACTCGAGAAAAACCATGAGACTTCCCCCTCGATGCGAGATGAGGCCCGATTCCCCTGCACTGCGTGCAGAGCAATTCCGTGTTGCACATCACACATGAAAGGAGCCTTGATTTCCTTGATGGCACTCCAGAGAAACCCCAAGAACACTGTTTCAAGGCTAGAGGGATCCTGAGGTCACTGTAGCAACACGAAAGAGCTCCGTGGACCAAGAATCAACACGAGATGAGAGGTTAGTCCGTGGCTTCGACTCCTGAGGAATACCACCTTACCACAAGCACCTCAAGAGGAGGCTTCTCTCAGCTCTAGGTATGTGAGAGGGATCCTGAGTTTGCGGCCTCAAGTGGAATGGACACCGCGATGCCCTGACTCGAAATAAGGCCGGATATCACTGCAGTGACTTGAATGCAGGCTCGTCTTGCATCTCCCAAGAAGAAAGGATGTCTGAATCCCCTGTGGAGACCACAGAGAAACACCTAGTTCCCCACCTCATCGCGACCGGAGGCCTCACATCCTTTGAAAACTCCACAGGTACGCGGAGATCAGTGCCTCCAAAGGAGACGATGCCTGACTCCTTGTGAAACTTGATAGGAGTCCCAGGATTCTTGTGGCACGTGGAAAGGGACCCTTGGTCTCCCGCCTCAGCTGGAGAGGCGTCCCAATTGCCCTGCCAAGCGTCGAGGAGAATTCAGAGTTGTCCCTCGCAACTAGGCAGGAGTCCTGACGTGGCTGAACAAACACGTGGGTGGAAGGGCCATCCCCGTCGTAACTCGAGAATATACCCCAGGTTCCCGCCGCAACTCGAGAAAAACCATGAGACTTCCCCCTCGCCGCGAGATGAGGCCCGATTCCCCTGCACTGCGTGCAGAGCAATTCCGTGTTGCACATCACACATGAAAGGAGCCTTGATTTCCTTGATGGCACTCCAGAGAATCCCCAAGAACACTGTTTCAAGGCTAGAGGGATCCTGAGGTCACTGTAGCAACACGAAAGAGCTCCGTGGGCCAAAAATCAACTCGAGATGAGAGGTTAGTCCCTGGCTTCGACTCCAGAGGAATACCACCTTACCACAAGCACCTCAAGAGGAGGCTTCTCTCAGCTCTAGGTATGTGAGAGGGACCCTGAGTTTGCGGCCTCAAGTGGAATGGACACCGCGATGCCCTGACGCGAAATAAGGCCGGATATCCCTGCAGTGACTTGAATGCAGGCTCGTCTTGCATCTCCCAAGATGAAAGGATGTCTGAATCCCCTGTGGAGACCACAGAGAAAGACCTAGTTCCCCACCTCATCGCGACCGGAGGCCTCACATCCTTTGAAAACTCCAGAGGTACGCGGAGATCAGTGCCTCCAAAGGAGACGATGCCTGACTCCTCGTGAAACTTGATAGGAGTCCCAGGATTCTTGTGGCACGTGGAAAGGGACCCTTGGTCTCCCGCCTCAGCTGGAGAGGCGTTCCAATTGCCCTGCCAAGCCTCGAGGAGAATCCCGAGTTGTCCCTCGCAACTAGGCAGGAGTCCTGACGTGGCTGAACAAACACGTGGGTGGAAGGGCCATCCCCGTCGTAACTCGAGAATATACCCCAGGTTCCCGCCGCAACTAGAGAAAAACCATGAGACTTCCCCCTCGATGCGAGATGAGGCCCGATTCCCCTGTACTGCGTGCAGAGCAATTCCGTCTTGCACATCACACATGAAAGGAGCCTTGATTTCCTTGATTGCACTCCAGAGAAACCCCAAGAACACTGTTTCAAGGATAGAGGGATCCTGAGGTCACTGTAGCAACACGAAAGAACTCTGTGGACCACAAATCAACTGGAAAAGAGAGGTTAGTCCCTGGATTCGTCTCCAGAGGAATACCACCTTACCACAAGCACCTCAAGAGGAGGCTTCTCTCAGCTCTAGGTATGTGAGAGGGTCCCTGAGTTTGCGGCCTCAAGTGGAATGGACACCGCGATGCCCTGACTCTAAATAAGGCCGGATATCCCTGCAGTGACTTCAATGCAGGCTCGTCTTGCATCTCCCAGGACGAAAGGATGTCTGAATCCCCTGTGGAAAGCACAGAGAAAGACTTAGTTCCCCACCTCATCGCGACCGATAGCCTCACATTCTTTGAAAACTCCAGAGGTACGCGGAGATCAGTGCCTCCAAAGGAGACGATGCCTGACTCCTCGTGACACTTGATAGGAGTCCTAGGATTCCTGTGGCACGTGGAAAGGGACACTTGGTCTCCCGTCTCAGCTGGAGAGGCGTCCCAATTGCCCTGCAAAGCCTCGAGGAGAATCCCGAGTTGTCCCTCGCAACTAGGCAGGAGTCCTGACATGGCTGAACACACACGTGTGTGGAAGGGCCATCCCCGTCGTAACTCGAGAATATACCCCAAGTTCCCGCCGCAACTCGAGAAAAACCATGAGACTTCCCCCTCGCCGCGAGATGAGGCCCGATTCCCCTGCACTGCGTGCAGAGCAATTCCGTGTTCCACATCACACATGAAAGGAGCCTTGATTTCCTTGATGGCACTCCAGAGAAACCCCAAGAACACTGTTTCAAGGATAGAGGGATCCTGAGGTCACTGTAGCAACACGAAAGAACTCTGTGGACCAAAAATCAACTCGAAAAGAGAGGTTAGTCCCTGGATTCGTCTTCAGAGGAATACCACCTTACCACAAGCACCTCAAGAGGAGGCTTCTCTCAGCTCTAGGTATGTGAGAGGGACCCTGAGTTTGCGGCCTCAAGTGGAATGGACTCCGCGATGCCCTGACGCGAAATAAGGCTGGATATCCCTGCAGTGACTTGAATACAGGCTCGTCTTGCATCTCCCAAGATGAAAGGATGTCTGAATCCCCTGTGGAGACCACAGAGAAAGACCTAGATCCCCACCTCATCGCGACCGGAGGCCTCACATCCTTTGAAAACTCCAGAGGTACGCGGAGATCAGTGCCTCCAAAGGAGACGATGCCTGACTCCTCGTGAAACTTGATAGGAGTCCCAGGATTCCTGTGGCACGTGGAAAGGGACCCTTGGTCTCCCGCCTCAGCTGGAGAGGCGTCCCAATTGCCCTGCCAAGCCTCGAGGAGAATTCAGAGTTGTCCCTCGCAACTAGGCAGGAGTCCTGACGTGGCTGAACAAACACGTGGGTGGAAGGGCCATCCCCGTCGTAACTCGAGAATATACCCCAGGTTCCCGCCGCAACTCGAGAAAAACCATGAGACTTCCCCCTCGCCGCGAGATGAGGCCCGATTCCCCTGCACTGCGTGCAGAGCAATTCCGTGTTGCACATCACACATGAAAGGAGCCTTGATTTCCTTGATGGCACTCCAGAGAATCCCCAAGAACACTGTTTCAAGGCTAGAGGGATCCTGAGGTCACTGTAGCAACACGAAAGAGCTCCGTGGGCCAAAAATCAACTCGAGATGAGAGGTTAGTCCCTGGCTTCGACTCCAGAGGAATACCACCTTACCACAAGCACCTCAAGAGGAGGCTTCTCTCAGCTCTAGGTATGTGAGAGGGACCCTGAGTTTGCGGCCTCAAGTGGAATGGACACCGCGATGCCCTGACGCGAAATAAGGCCGGATATCCCTGCAGTGACTTGAATGCAGGCTCGTCTTGCATCTCCCAAGATGAAAGGATGTCTGAATCCCCTGTGGAGACCACAGAGAAAGACCTAGTTCCCCACCTCATCGCGACCGGAGGCCTCACATCCTTTGAAAACTCCAGAGGTACGCGGAGATCAGTGCCTCCAAAGGAGACGATGCCTGACTCCTCGTGAAACTTGATAGGAGTCCCAGGATTCTTGTGGCACGTGGAAAGGGACCCTTGGTCTCCCGCCTCAGCTGGAGAGGCGTTCCAATTGCCCTGCCAAGCCTCGAGGAGAATCCCGAGTTGTCCCTCGCAACTAGGCAGGAGTCCTGACGTGGCTGAACAAACACGTGGGTGGAAGGGCCATCCCCGTCGTAACTCGAGAATATACCCCAGGTTCCCGCCGCAACTAGAGAAAAACCATGAGACTTCCCCCTCGATGCGAGATGAGGCCCGATTCCCCTGTACTGCGTGCAGAGCAATTCCGTCTTGCACATCACACATGAAAGGAGCCTTGATTTCCTTGATGGCAATCCAGAGAAACCCCAAGAACACTGTTTCAAGGATAGAGGGATCCTGAGGTCACTGTAGCAACACGAAAGAACTCTGTGGACCACAAATCAACTGGAAAAGAGAGGTTAGTCCCTGGATTCGTCTCCAGAGGAATACCACCTTACCACAAGCACCTCAAGAGGAGGCTTCTCTCAGCTCTAGGTATGTGAGAGGGTCCCTGAGTTTGCGGCCTCAAGTGGAATGGACACCGCGATGCCCTGACTCTAAATAAGGCCGGATATCCCTGCAGTGACTTCAATGCAGGCTCGTCTTGCATCTCCCAGGACGAAAGGATGTCTGAATCCCCTGTGGAAAGCACAGAGAAAGACTTAGTTCCCCACCTCATCGCGACCGATAGCCTCACATTCTTTGAAAACTCCAGAGGTACGCGGAGATCAGTGCCTCCAAAGGAGACGATGCCTGACTCCTCGTGACACTTGATAGGAGTCCTAGGATTCCTGTGGCACGTGGAAAGGGACACTTGGTCTCCCGTCTCAGCTGGAGAGGCGTCCCAATTGCCCTGCAAAGCCTCGAGGAGAATCCCGAGTTGTCCCTCGCAACTAGGCAGGAGTCCTGACATGGCTGAACACACACGTGTGTGGAAGGGCCATCCCCGTCGTAACTCGAGAATATACCCCAAGTTCCCGCCGCAACTCGAGAAAAACCATGAGACTTCCCCCTCGCCGCGAGATGAGGCCCGATTCCCCTGCACTGCGTGCAGAGCAATTCCGTGTTCCACATCACACATGAAAGGAGCCTTGATTTCCTTGATGGCACTCCAGAGAAACCCCAAGAACACTGTTTCAAGGATAGAGGGATCCTGAGGTCACTGTAGCAACACGAAAGAACTCTGTGGACCAAAAATCAACTCGAAAAGAGAGGTTAGTCCCTGGATTCGTCTTCAGAGGAATACCACCTTACCACAAGCACCTCAAGAGGAGGCTTCTCTCAGCTCTAGGTATGTGAGAGGGACCCTGAGTTTGCGGCCTCAAGTGGAATGGACTCCGCGATGCCCTGACGCGAAATAAGGCTGGATATCCCTGCAGTGACTTGAATACAGGCTCGTCTTGCATCTCCCAAGATGAAAGGATGTCTGAATCCCCTGTGGAGACCACAGAGAAAGACCTAGATCCCCACCTCATCGCGACCGGAGGCCTCACATCCTTTGAAAACTCCAGAGGTACGCGGAGATCAGTGCCTCCAAAGGAGACGATGCCTGACTCCTCGTGAAACTTGATAGGAGTCCCAGGATTCCTGTGGCACGTGGAAAGGGACCCTTGGTCTCCCGCCTCAGCTGGAGAGGCGTCCCAATTGCCTTGCCAAGCCTCGAGGAGAATCCCGAGTTGTGTCTCGCAACTAGGCAAGAGTCCTGACGTGGCTGAACAAACACGTGTGTGGAAGGGCCATCCCCGTCGTAACTCGAGAATATACCCCAGGTTCCCGCCGCAACTCGAGAAAAACCATGAGACTTCCCCCTCGCCGCGAGATGAGGCCCGATTCCCCTGCACTGCGTGCAGAGCAATTCCGTGTTGCACATCACACATGAAAGGAGCCTTGATTTCCTTGATGGCACTCCAGAGAAAGCCCCAAGAACACTGTTTCAAGGCGAGAGGGATCCTGAGGTCACTGTAGCAACACGAAAGTGCTCCATGGACCAAGAATCAACACGAGATGAGAGGTTAGTCCCTGGCTTCGACTCCTGAGGAATACCACCTTACCACAAGCACCTCAAGAGGAGGCTTCTCTCAGCTCTAGGTATGTGAGAGGGATCCTGAGTTTGCGGCCTCAAGTGGAATGGACACCGCGATGCCCTGACTCGAAATAAGGTCGGATATCGCTGCAGTGACATGAATGCAGGCTCGTCTTGCATCTCCCAAGAAGAAAGGATGTCTGAATCCCCTGTGGAGACCACAGAGAAACACCTAGTTCCCCACCTCATCGTGACCGCAGGCCTCACATCCTTTGAAAACTCCAGAGGTACGCGGAGATCAGTGCCTCCAAAGGAGACGATGCCTGACTCCTCCTGAAACTTGATAGGAGTCCCAGGATTCTTGTGGCACGTGGAAAGGGACCCTTGGTCTCCCGCTTCAGCTGGAGAGGCGTTCCAATTGCCCTGCCAAGCCTCGAGGAGAATCCAGAGTTGTCCCTCGCAACTAGGCAGGAGTCCTGCCGTGGCTGAACAAACACGTGGGTGGAAGGGCCATCCCCGTCGTAACTCGAGAATATACCCCAGGTTCCCGCCGCAACTCGAGAAAAACCAAGAGACTTCCCCCTCGATGCGAGATGAGGCCCGATTCCCCTGTACTGCGTGCAGAGCAATTCCGTCTTGCACATCACACATGAAAGGAGCCTTGATTTCCTTGATGGCACTCCAGAGAAACCCGAAGAACACTGTTTCAAGGATAGAGGGATCCTGAGGTCACTGTAGCAACAAGAAAGAACTCTGTGGACCAAAAATCAACTCGAAAAGAGAGGTTAGTCCCTGGATTCGTCTCCAGAGGAATACCACCTTACCACAAGCACCTCAAGAGGAGGCTTCTCTCAGCTCTAGGTATGTGAGAGGGTCCCTGAGTTTTCGGCCTCAAGTGGAATGGACACCGCGATGCCCTGACTCGAAATAAGGCCGGATATCCCTGCAGTGACTTCAATGCAGGCTCGTCTTGCATCTCCCAGGACGAAAGGATGTCTGAATCCCCTGTGGAAAGCACAGAGAAAGACTTAGTTCCCCACCTCATCGCGACCGAAAGCCTCACATCCTTTGAAAACTCCAGAGGTACGCGGAGATCAGTGCCTCCAAAGGAGACGATGCCTGACTCCTCGTGACACTTGATAGGAGTCCCAGGATTCCTGTGGCACGTGGAAAGGGACACTTGGTCTCCCGTCTCAGCTGGAGAGGCGTCCCAATTGCCCTGCAAAGCCTCGAGGAGAATCCCGAGTTGTCCCTCGCAACTAGGCAGGAGTCCTGACATGACTGAACACACACGTGTTTGGAAGGGCCATCCCCGTCGTAACTCGAGAATATACCCCAAGTTCCCGCCGCAACTCGAGAAAAACCATGAGACTTCCCCCTCGCCGCGAGATGAGGCCCGATTCCCCTGCACTGCGTGCAGAGCAATTCCGTGTTCCACATCACACATGAAAGGAGCCTTGATTTCCTTGATGGCACTCCAGAGAAACCCCAAGAACACTGTTTCAAGGATAGAGGGATCCTGAGGTCACTGTAGCAACACGAAAGAGCTCCGAGGACCAAGAATCAACACGAGATGAGAGGTTAGTCCATGGCTTCGACTCCTGAGGAATACCACCTAACCACAAGCACCTCAAGAGGAGGCTTCTCTCAGCTCTAGGTATGTGAGAGGGACCCTGAGTTTGCGGCCTCAAGTGGAATGGACACCGCGATGCCCTGACTCGAAATAAGGCCGGATATCCCTGCAGTGACTTGAATGCAGGCTCGTCTTGCATCTCCCAAGAAGAAAGGATGTCTGAATCCCCTGTGGAGACCACAGAGAAACACCTAGTTACCCACCTCATCGCGACCGGAGGCCTCACATCCTTTGAAAACTCCAGAGGTACGCGGAGATCAGTGCCTCCAAAGGAGACGATGCCTGACTCCTCGTGAAACTTGATAGGAGTCCCAGGATTCTTGTGGCACGTGGAAAGGGACCCTTGGTCTCCCGCCTCAGCTGGAGAGGCGTCCCAATTGCCCTGCCAAGCCTCGAGGAGAATCCAGAGTTGTCCCTCGCAACTAGGCAGGAGTCCTGACGTGGCTGAACAAACACGTGGGTGGAAGGGCCATCCCCGTCGTAACTCGAGAATATACCCCAGGTTCCCGCCGCAACTCGAGAAAAACCATGAGACTTCCCCCTCGATGCGAGATGAGGCCCGATTCCCCTGTACTGCGTGCAGAGCAATTCCGTTTTGCACATCACACATGAAAGGAGCCTTGATTTCCTTGATGGCACTCCAGAGAAACCCCAAGAACACTGTTTCAAGGATAGAGGGATCCTGAGGTCACTGTAGCAACACGAAAGAACTCTGTGGACCAAAAATCAACTCGAAAAGAGAGGTTAGTCCCTGGATTCGTCTCCAGAGGAATACCACCTTACCACAAGCACCTCAAGAGGAGGCTTCTCTCAGCTCTAGGTATGTGAGAGGGACCCTTAGTTTGCGGCCTCAAGTGGAATGGACACCGCGATGCCCTGACTCGAAATAAGGCCGGATATCCCTGCAGTGACTTCAATGCAGGCTCGTCTTGCATCTCCCAGGACGAAAGGATGCCTGAATCCCCTGTGGAAAGCACAGAGAAAGACTTAGTTCCCCACCTCATCGCGACCGATAGCCTCACATCCTTTGAAAACTCCAGAGGTACGCGGAGATCAGTGCCTCCAAAGGAGACGATGCCTGACTCCTCGTGAAACTTGATAGGAGTCCCAGGATTCCTGTGGCACTTGGAAAGGGACACTTGGTCTCCCGCCTCAGCTGGAGAGGCGTCCCAATTTCCCTGCCAAGCCGCGAGGAGAATCCAGAGTTGTCCCTCGCAACTAGGCAGGAGTCCTGACATCGCTGAAGAAACACGTGGGTGGAAGGGCCATCCCCGTCGTATCTCGAGAATATACCCCAGGTTCCCGCCGCAACTCGAGAAAAACCATGAGACTTCCCCCTCGCCGCGAGATGAGGCCCGATTCCCCTGCACTGCGTGCAGAGCAATTCCGTGTTGCACATCACACATGAAAGGAGCCTTGATTTCCTTGATGGCACTCCAGAGAAACCCCAAGAACACTGTTTCAAGGCTAGAGGGATCCTGAGGTCACTGTAGCAACACGAAAGAGCTCCGAGGACCAAGAATCAACTCGAGATGAGAGGTTAGTCCATGGCTTCGACTCCTGAGGAATACCACCTAACCACAAGCACCTCAAGAGGAGGCTTCTCTCAGCTCTAGGTATGTGAGAGGGACCCTTAGTTTGCGGCCTCAAGTGGAATGGACACCGCGATGCCCTGACTCGAAATAAGGCCGGATATCCCTGCAGTGACTTGAATGCAGGCTCGTCTTGCATCTCCCAAGAAGAAAGGATGTCTGAATCCCCTGTGGAGACCACAGAGAAACACCTAGTTCCCCACCTCATCGCGACCGGAGGCCTCACATCCTTTGAAAACTCCAGAGGTACGCGGAGATCAGTGCCTCCAAAGGAGACGATGCCTGACTCCTCGTGAAACTTGATAGGAGTCCCAGGATTCTTGTGGCACGTGGAAAGGGACCCTTGGTCTCCCGCCTCAGCTGGAGAGGCGTCCCAATTGCCCTGCCAAGCCTCGAGGAGAATCCAGAGTTGTCCCTCGCAACTAGGCAGGAGTCCTGACGTGGCTGAACAAACACGTGGGTGGAAGGGCCATCCCCGTCGTAACTCGAGAATATACTCCAGGTTCCCGCCGCAACTCGAGAAAAACCATGAGACTTCCCCCTCGATGCGAGATGAGGCCCGATTCCCCTGTACTGCGTGCAGAGCAATTCCGTTTTGCACATCACACATGAAAGGAGCCTTGATTTCCTTGATGGCACTCCAGAGAAACCCCAAGAACACTGTTTCAAGGATAGAGGGATCCTGAGGTCACTGTAGCAACACGAAAGAACTCTGTGGACCAAAAATCAACTCGAAAAGAGAGGTTAGTCCCTGGATTCGTCTCCAGAGGAATACCACCTTACCACAAGCACCTCAAGAGGAGGCTTCTCTCAGCTCTAGTTATGTGAGAGGGACCCTTAGTTTGCGGCCTCAAGTGGAATGGACACCGCGATGCCCTGACTCGAAATAAGGCCGGATATCCCTGCAGTGACTTCAATGCAGGCTCGTCTTGCATCTCCCAGGACGAAAGGATGCCTGAATCCCCTGTGGAAAGCACAGAGAAAGACTTAGTTCCCCACCTCATCGCGACCGATAGCCTCACACCCTTTGAAAACTCCAGAGGTACGCGGAGATCAGTGCCTCCAAAGGAGACGATGCCTGACTCCTCGTGAAACTTGATAGGAGTCCCAGGATTCCTGTGGCACTTGGAAAGGGACACTTGGTCTCCCGCCTCAGCTGGAGAGGCGTCCCAATTTCCCTGCCAAGCCGCGAGGAGAATCCAGAGTTGTCCCTCGCAACTAGGCAGGAGTCCTGACATCGCTGAAGAAACACGTGGGTGGAAGGGCCATCCCCGTCGTAACTCGAGAATATACCCCAGGTTCCCGCCGCAACTCGAGAAAAACCATGAGACTTCCCCCTCGCCGCGAGATAAGGCCCGATTCCCCTGCACTGCGTGCAGAGCAATTCCGTGTTGCACATCACACATGAAAGGAGCCTTGATTTCCTTGATGGCACTCCAGAGAAATCCCAAGAACACTGTTTCAAGGCTAGAGGGATCCTGAGGTCACTGTAGCAACACGAAAGAGCTCCGTGGGCCAAAAATCAACTCGAGATGAGAGGTTAGTCCCTGGCCTCGACTCCAGAGGAATACCACCTTACCACAAGCACCTCAAGAGGAGGCTTCTCTCAGCTCTAGGTATGTGGGAGGGACCCTGAGTTTGCGGCCTCAAGTGGAATGGACACCGCGATGCCCTGACGCGAAATAAGGCCGGATATCCCTGCAGTGACTTGAATGCAGGCTCGTCTTGCATCTCCCAAGATGAAAGGATGTCTGAATCCCCTGTGGAGACCACAGAGAAAGACCTAGTTCCCCACCTGATCGCGACCGGAGGCCTCACATCCTTTGAAAACTCCAGAGGTAGGCGGAGATCAGTGCCTTCAAAGGAGACGATGCCTGACTCCTCGTGAAACTTGATAGGAGTCCCAGGATTCTTGTGGCACGTGGAAAGGGACACTTGGTCTCCCGCCTCAGCTGGAGAGGCGTTCCAATTGCCCTGCCAAGCCTCGAGGAGAATCCCGAGTTGTCCCTCGCAACTAGGCAGGAGTCCTGACGTGGCTGAACAAACACGTGGGTGGAAGGGCCATCCCCGTCGTAACTCGAGAATATACCCCAGGTTCCCGCCGCAACTCGGGAAAAACCATGAGACTTCCCCCTCGATGCGAGATGAGGCCCAATTCCCCTGTACTGCGTGCACAGCAATTCCGTCTTGCACATCACACATGAAAGGAGCCTTGATTTCCTTGATGGCACTCCAGAGAAACCCCAAGAACACTGTTTCAAGGATAGAGGGATCCTGAGGTTACTGTAGCAACACGAAAGAACTCTGTGGACCAAAAATCAACACGAAAAGAGAGGTTAGTCCCTGGATTAGTCTCCAGAGGAATACCACCTTACCACAAGCACCTCAAGAGGAGGCTTCTCTCAGCTCTAGGTATGTGAGAGAGATCCTGAGTTTGCGGCCTCAAGTGGAATGGACACTGCTATGCCCTGACTCGAAATAAGGCCGGATATCCCTGCAGTGACTTCAATGCAGGCTCGTCTTGCATCTCCCAGGACGAAAGGATGTCTGAATCCCCTTTGGAAAGCACAGAGAAAGACTTAGTTCCCCACCTCATCGCGACCGGAGGCCTCACATCCTTTGAAAACTCCA
This sequence comes from Cervus elaphus, assembly GCF_910594005.1. Lineage (NCBI taxonomy): Eukaryota > Metazoa > Chordata > Mammalia > Artiodactyla > Cervidae > Cervus > Cervus elaphus. The sequence continues at coordinate 4,278,761 of NC_057834.1, read as the reverse complement.
GAGGTACGCGGAGATCAGTGCCTCCAAAGGAGACGATGCCTGACTCCTCGTGAAACTTGATAGGAGTCCCAGGATTCCTGTGGCACTTGGAAAGGGACACAGGGTCTCCCGCCTCAGCTGGAGAGGCGTCCCAATTGCCCTGCCAAGCCTCGAGGAGAATCCCGAGTTGTCCCTCGCAACTAGGCAGGAGTCCTGACGTGGCTGAACAAACACGTGGGTGGAAGGGCCATCCCCATCCTAACTCGAGAATATACCCCAGGTTCCCGCCGAAACTCGAGAAAAACCATGAGACTTCCCCCTCGCCGCGAGATGAGGCCCGATTCCCCTGCACTGCGTGCAGAGCAATTCCGTGTTGCACATCACACATGAAAGGAGCCTTGATTTCCTTGATGGCACTCCAGAGAAACCCCAACAACACTGTTTCAAGGCTAGAGGGATCCTCAGGTCACTGTAGCAACACGAAAGAGCTCCGTGGGCCAAAAATCAACTCGAGATGAGAGGTTAGTCCCTGGCTTCGACTCCAGAGGAATACCACCTTACCAGAAGCACCTCAAGAGGAGGCTTCTCTCAGCTCTAGGTATGTGAGAGGGACCCTGAGTTTGCGGCCTCAAGTGGAATGGACTCCGCGATGCCCTGACGCGAAATAAGGCTGGATATCCCTGCAGTGACTTGAATGCAGGCTCGTCTTGCATCTCCCAAGATGAAAGGATGTCTGAATCCCCTGTGGAGACCACAGAGAAAGACCTAGATCCCCACCTCATCGCGACCGGAGGCCTCACATCCTTTGAAAACTCCAGAGGTACGCGGAGATCAGTGCCTCTAAAGGAGACGACGCCTGACTCCTCGTGAAACATGATAGGAGTCCCAGGATTCTTGTGGCACGTGGAAAGGGACCCTTGGTCTCCCGCCTCAGCTGGAGAGGCGTTCCAATTGCCTGCCAAACCTCGAGGAGAATCCCGAGTTGTCCCTCGCAACTAGGCAGGAGTCCTGACGTGGCTGAACAAACACGTGGGTGGAAGGGCCATCCCCGTCGTAACTCGAGAATATACCCCAGGTTCCCGCCGCAACTCGAGAAAAACCATGAGACTTCCCCCTCGATGCGAGATGAGGCCCGATTCCCCTGTACTGCGTGCAGAGCAATTCCGTCTTGCACATCACGCATGAAAGGAGCCTTGATTTCCTTGATGGCACTCCAGAGAAACCCCAAGAACACTGTTTCAAGGCTAGAGGGATCCTGAGGTCACTGTAGCAACACGAAAGAGCTCCGTGGGCCAAAAATCAACTCGAAAAGAGAGGTTAGTCCCTGGAATCGTCTCCAGAGGAATACCACCTTACCACAAGCACCTCAAGAGGAGGCTTCTCTCAGCTCTAGGTATGTGAGAGGGACCCTGAGTTTGCGGCCTCAAGTGGAATGGACACCGCGATGCCCTGACTCGAAATAAGGCCGGATATCCCTGCAGTGACTTCAATGCAGGCTCGTCTTGCATCTCCCAGGACGAAAGGATGTCTGAATCCCCTGTGGAGACCACAGAGAAAGACCTAGTTCCCCACCTCATCGCGACAGGAGGCCTCAAATCCTTTGAAAACTCCAGAGGTACGCGGAGATCAGTGCCTCCAAAGGAGACGATGCCTGACTCCTCGAGAAACTTGATAGTAGTCCCAGGATTCCTGTGGCACGTGGAAAGGGACCCTTGGTCTCCCGCCTCAGCTGGAGAGGCATCCCAATTGCCTTGCCAAGCCTCGAGGAGAATCTCGAGTTGTGTCTCGCAACTAGGCAAGAGTCCTGACGTGGCTGAACAAACACGTGTGTGGAAGGGCCATCCCCGTCGTAACTCGAGAATATACCCCAGGTTCCCGCCGCAACTCGAGAAAAACCATGAGACTTCCCCCTCGCCGCGAGATGAGGCCCGATTCCCCTGCACTGCGTGCAGAGCAATTCTGTGTTGCACATCACACATGAAAGGAGCGTTGATTTCCTTGATGGCACTCCAGAGAAACCCCAAGAACACTGTTTCAAGGCTAGAGGGATCCTGAGGTCACTGTAGCAACACGAAAGAGCTCCGTGGACCCAAAATCAACTCGAGATGAGAGGTTAGTCCCTGGCTTCGACTCCAGAGGTATACCACCTTACCACAAGCACCTCAAGAGGAGGCTTCTCTCAGCTCTAGGTATGTGAGAGGGACCCTGAGTTTGGGGCCTCAAGTGGAATGGACACCGCGATGCCCTGACTCGAAATATGGCCGGATATCCCTGCAGTGACTGGAATGCAGGCTCGTCTTGCATCTCCCAAGACGAAAGGGTGTCTGAATCCCCTGTGGAGACCACAGAGAAAGACCTAGTTCCCCACCTCATCGCGACAGGAGGCCTCAAATCCTTTGAAAACTCCAGAGGTATGCGGAGATCAGTGCCTCCAAAGGAGACGATGCCTGACTCCTCGTGAAACTTGATAGGAGACCCAGGATTCCTGTGGCAAGTGGAAAGGGACCCTTGGTCTCCCGTCTCAGCTGGAGAGGCGTCCCAATTGCCCTGCAAAGCCTCGAGGAGAATCCCGAGTTGTCCCTCGCAACTAGGCAGGAGTCCTGACATGGCTGAACACACACGTGTGTGGAAGGGCCATCCCCGTCGTAACTCGAGAATATACCCCAGGTTCCCGCCGCAACTCGAGAAAAACCATGAGACTTCCCCCTCGCCGCGAGATGAGGCCCGATTCCCCTGCACTGCGTGCAGAGCAATTCCGTGTTGCACATCACACATGAAAGGAGCCTTGATTTCCTGGATGGCACTCCAGAGAAACCCCAAGAACACTATTTCAAGGCTAGAGGGATCCTGAGGTCACTGTAGCAACACGAAAGAGCTCCGTGGACCAACAATCAACACGAGATGAGAGGTTAGTCCCTGGCTTCGACTCCAGAGGAATACCACCTTACCACAAGCACCTCAAGAGGAGGCTTCTCTCAGCTCTAGGTATGTGAGAGGGATCCTGAGTTTGCGGCCTCAAGTGGAATGGACACCGCGATGCCCTGACTCGAAATAAGGCCGGATATCCCTGCAGTGACTTGAATGCAGGCTCGTCTTGCATCTCCCAAGAAGAAAGGTTGTCTGAATACCCTGTGGAGACCACAGAGAAACACCTACTTCCCCACCTCATCGCGACCGGAGGCCTCACATCCTTTGAAAACTCCAGAGGTACGCGGAGATCAGTGCCTCCAAAGGAGACGATGCCTGACTCCTCGTGAAACTTGATAGGAGTCCCAGGATTCTTGTGGCACGTGGACAGGGACCCTTGGTCTCCCGCCTCAGCTGGAGAGGCGTCCCAATTGCCCTGCCAAGCCTCGAGGAGAATCCAGAGTTGTCCCTCGCAACTAGGCAGGAGTCCTGACGTGGCTGAACAAACACGTGGGTGGAAGGGCCATCCCCGTCGTAACTCGAGAATATACCCCAGGTTCCCGCCGCAACTCGAGAAAAACCATGAGACTTCCCCCTCGCCGCGAGATGAGGCCCGATTCCCCTGTACTGCGTGCAGAGCAATTCCGTGTTGCACATCACACATGAAAGGAGCCTTGATTTCCTTGATGGCACTCCAGAGAAACCCCAAGAACACTGTTTCAAGGATAGAGGGATCCTGAGGTCACTGTAGCAACACGAAAGAACTCTGTGGACCAAAAATCAACTCGAAAAGAGAGGTTAGTCCCTGGATTCGTCTCCAGAGGAATACCACCTTACCACAAGCACCTGAAGAGGAGGCTTCTCTCAGCTCTAGGTATGTGAGAGGGACCCTTAGTTTGCGGCCTCAAGTGGAATGGACACCGCGATGCCCTGACTCGAAATAAGGCCGGATATCCCTGCAGTGACTTCAATGCAGGCTCGTCTTGCATCTCCCAGGACGAAAGGATGTCTGAATCCCCTGTGGAAAGCACAGAGAAAGACTTAGTTCCCCACCTCATCGCGACCGATAGCCTCACATCCTTTGAAAACTCCAGAGGTACGCGGAGATCAGTGCCTCCAAAGGAGACGATGCCTGACTCCTCGTGAAACTTGATAGGAGTCCCAGGATTCCTGTGGCACTTGGAAAGGGACACTTGGTCTCCCGCCTCAGCTGGAGAGGCGTCCCAATTTCCCTGCCAAGCCGCGAGGAGAATCCAGAGTTGTCCCTCGCAACTAGGCAGGAGTCCTGACATCGCTGAAGAAACACGTGGGTGGAAGGGCCATCCCCGTCGTAACTCGAGAATATACCCCAGGTTCCCGCCGCAACTCGAGAAAAACCATGAGACTTCCCCCTCGCCGCGAGATGAGGCCCGATTCCCCTGCACTGCGTGCAGAGCAATTCCGTGTTGCACATCACACATGAAAGGAGCCTTGATTTCCTTGATGGCACTCCAGAGAAACCCCAAGAACACTGTTTCAAGGCTAGAGGGATCCTGAGGTCACTGTAGCAACACGAAAGAGCTCCGTGGGCCAAAAATCAACTCGAGATGAGAGGTTAGTCCCTGGCCTCGACTCCAGAGGAATACCACCTTACCAGAAGCACCTCAAGAGGAGGCTTCTCTCATCTCTAGGTATGTGAGAGGGACCCTGAGTTTGCGGCCTCAAGTGGAATGGACACCGCGATGCCCTGACGCGAAATAAGGCCGGATATCCCTGCAGTGACTTGAATGCAGGCTCGTCTTGCATCTCCCAAGATGAAAGGATGTCTGAATCCCCTGTGGAGACCACAGAGAAAGACCTAGTTCCCCACCTCATGGCGACCGGAGGCCTCACATCCTTTGAAAACTCCACATGTACGCGGAGATCAGTGCCTCCAAAGGAGACGATGCCTGACTCCTCGTGAAACTTGATAGGAGTCCCAGGATTCCTGTGGCACGTGGAAAGGGACCCTTGGTCTCCCGCCTCAGCTGGAGAGGCGTCCCAATTGCCTTGCCAAGCCTCGAGGAGAATCCCGAGTTGTGTCTCGCAACTAGGCAAGAGTCCTGACGTGGATGAACAAACACGTGTGTGGAAGGGCCATCCCCGTCGTAACTCGAGAATATACCCCAGGTTCCCGCCGCAACTCGAGAAAAACCATGAGACTTCCCCCTCGCCGCGAGATGAGGCCCGATTCCCCTGCACTGCGTGCAGAGCAATTCCGTGTTGCACATCACACATGAAAGGAGCCTTGATTTCCTTGATGGCACTCCAGAGAAACCCCAAGAACACTGTTTCAAGGCTAGAGGGATCCTGAGGTCACTGTAGCAACACGAAAGAGCTCCGTGGACCAAGAATCAACACGAGATGAGAGGTTAGTCCCTGGCTTCGACTCCTGAGGAATACCACCTTACCACAAGCACCTCAAGAGGAGGCTTCTCTCAGCTCTAGGTATGTGAGAGGGATCCTGAGTTTGCGGCCTCAAGTGGAATGGACACCGCGATGCCCTGACTCGAAATAAGGCCGGATATCCCTGCAGTGACTTGAATGCAGGCTCGTCTTGCATCTCCCCAGAAGAAAGGATGTCTGAATCCCCTCTGGAGACCACAGAGAAAGACCTAGTTCCCCACCTCATCGCGACCGGAGGCCTCACATCCTTTGAAAACTCCAGAGGTACGCGGAGATCAGTGCCTTCAAAGGAGACGACGCCTGACTCCTCGTGAAACTTGATAGGAGTCCCAGGATTCTTGTGGCACGTGGAAAGGGACCCTTGGTCTCCCGCCTCAGCTGGAGAGGCGTCCCAATTGCCCTGCCAAGCCTCGAGGAGAATCCCGAGTTGTCCCTCGCAACTAGGCAGGAGTCCTGACGTGGCTGAACAAACACGTGGGTGGAAGGGCCATCCCCATCCTAACTCGAGAATATACCCCAGGTTCCCGCCGCAATTCGAGAAAAACCATGAGACTTCCCCCTCGCCGCGAGATGAGGCCCGATTCCCCTGCACTGCGTGCAGAGCAATTCCGTGTTGCACATCACACATGAAAGGAGCCTTGATTTCCTTGATGGCACTCCAGAGAAACCCCAAGAACACTGTTGCAAGGCTAGAGGGATCCTCAGGTCACTGTAGCAACACGAAAGAGCTCCGTGGGCCAAAAATCAACTCGAGATGAGAGGTTAGTCCCTGGCTTCGACTCCAGAGGAATACCACCTTACCAGAAGCACCTCAAGAGGAGGCTTCTCTCAGCTCTAGGTATGTGAGAGGGACCCTGAGTTTGCGGCCTCAAGTGGAATGGACACCGCGATGCCCTGACGCGAAATAAGGCTGGATATCCCTGCAGTGACTTGAATGCAGGCTCGTCTTGCATCTCCCAAGATGAAAGGATGTCTGAATCCCCTGTGGAGACCACAGAGAAAGACCTAGATCCCCACCTCATCGCGACCGGAGGCCTCACATCCTTTGAAAACTCCAGAGGTACGCGGAGATCAGTGCCTCCAAAGGAGACGATGCCTGACTCCTCGTGAAACTTGATAGGAGTCCCAGGATTCCTGTGGCACGTGGAAAGGGACCCTTGGTCTCCCGCCTCAGCTGGAGAGGCGTCCCAATTGCCTTGCCAAGCCTCGAGGAGAATCCCGAGTTGTGTCTCGCAACTAGGCAAGAGTCCTGACGTGGCTGAACAAACACGTGTGTGGAAGGGCCATCCCCGTCGTAACTCGAGAATATACCCCAGGTTCCCGCCGCAACTCGAGAAAAACCATGAGACTTCCCCCTCGCCGCGAGATGAGGCCCGATTCCCCTGCACTGCGTGCAGGGCAATTGTGTGTTGCACATCACACATGAAAGGAGCCTTGATTTCCGTCATGGCACTCCAGAGAAACCCCAAGAACACTGTTTCAAGGATAGAGGGATCCTGAGGTCACTGTAGCAACACGAAAGAACTCTGTGGACCAAAAATCAACTCGAGATCAGAGGTTAGTCCCTGGCTTCGACTCCAGAGGAATACCACCTTACCAGAAGTACCTCAAGAGGAGGCTTCTCTCAGCTCTAAGTATGTGATAGGGATCCTGAGTTTGCGGCCTCAAGTGGAATGGACACCGCGATGCCCTGACTTGAAATAAGGCCGGATATCCCTGCAGTGACTGGAATGCAGGCTCGTCTTGCATCTCCCAAGACGAAAGGGTGTCTGAATCCCCTGTGGAGACCACAGAGAAAGACCTAGTTCCCCACCTCATCGCGACAGGAGGCCTCAAAATCTTTGAAAACTCCAGAGGTATGCGGAGATCAGTGCCTCCAAAGGAGACGATGCCTGACTCCTCGTGAAACTTTATAGGAGACCCAGGATTCCTGTGGCACGTGGAAAGGGACCCTTGTTCTCCCGCCTCAGCTGGAGAGGCGTCCCAATTGCCCTGCAAAGCCTCGAGGAGAATCCCGAGTTGTCCCTCGCAACTAGGCAGGAGTCCTGACATGGCTGAACACACACGTGTGTGGAAGGGCCATCCCCGTCGTAACTCGAGAATATACCCCAGGTTCCCGCCGCAACATGAGAAAAACCATGAGACTTCCCCCTCGCCGCGAGATGAGGCCCGATTCCCCTGCACTGCGTGCAGAGCAATTCCGTGTTGCACATCACACATGAAAGGAGCCTTGATTTCCTTGATGGCACTCCAGAGAAACCCCAAGAACACTGTTTCAAGGCTAGAGGGATCCTGAGGTCACTGTAGCAACACGAAAGAGCTCCGTGGACCAAGAATCAACACGAGATGAGAGGTTAGTCCCTGGCTTCGACTCCTGAGGAATACCACCTTACCACAAGCACCTCAAGAGGAGGCTTCTCTCAGGTCTATGTATGTGAGAGGGACCCTGAGTTTGCGGCCTCAAGTGGAATGGACACCGCGATGCCCTGACTCGAAATAAGGTCGGATATCCCTGCAGTGACTTGAATGCAGGCTCGTCTTGCATCTCCCAAGAAGAAAGGATGTCTGAATCCCCTGTGGAGACCACAGAGAAAGACCTAGTTCCCCACCTCATCGCGACCGGAGGCCTCACATCCTTTGAAAACTCCAGAGGTACGCGGAGATCAGTGCCTCCAAAGGAGACGATGCCTGACTCCTCGTGAAACTTGATAGGAGTCCCAGGATTCTTGTGGCACGTGGAAAGGGACCCTTGGTCTCCCGCCTCAGCTGGAGAGGCGTTCCAATTGCCCTGCCAAGCCTTGAGGAGAATCCCGAGTTGTCCCTCGCAACTAGGCAGGAGTCCTGACATGGCTGAACACACACGTGGGTGGAAGGGCCATCCCCGTCGTAACTCGAGAATATACCCCAGGTTCCCGCGGCAACTCGAGAAAAACCATGAGACTTCCCCCTCGATGCGAGATGAGGCCCGATTCCCCTGTACTGCGTGCAGAGCAATTCCGTCTTGCACATCACACATGAAAGGAGCCTTGGTTTCCTTGATGGCACTCCAGAGAAACCCCAAGAACACTGTTTCAAGGATAGAGGGATCCTGAGGTCACTGTAGCAACACGAAAGAAATCTGTGGACCAAAAATCAACTCGAAAAGAGAGGTTAGTACCTGGATTCGTCTCCAGAGGAATACCACCTTACCACAAGCACCTCAAGAGGAGGCTTCTCTCAGCTCTAGGTATGTGAGAGGGATCCTGAGTTTGTGGCCTCAAGTGGAATGGACACCGCGATGCCCTGACTCGAAATAAGGCCGGATATCCCTGCAGTGACTTCAATGAAGGCTCGTCTTGCATCTCCCAGGACGAAAGGATGTCTGAATCCCCTGTGGAAAGCACAGAGAAAGACTTAGTTCCCCACCTCATCGCGACCGATCGCCTCACATCCTTTGAAAACTCCAGAGGTACGCGGAGATCAGTGCCTCCAAAGGAGACGATGCCTGACTCCTCGTGAAACTTGATAGGAGTCCCAGGATTCCTGTGGCACTTGGAAAGGGACACTTGGTCTCCCACCTCAGCTGGAGAGGCGTCCCAATTGCCCTGCCAAGCCTCGAGGAGAATCCAGAGTTGTCCCTCGCAACTAGGCAGGAGTCCTGAGGTCGCTGAAGAAACACGTGGGTGGAAGGGCCATCCCCGTAGTAACTGGAGAATATACCCCAGGTTCCCACCGCAACTCGAGAAAAACCATGAGACTTCCCCCTCGCCGCGAGATGAGGCCCGATTCCCCTGCACTGCGTGCAGAGCAATTCCGTGTTGCACATCACACATGAAAGGAGCCTTGATTTCCTTGATGGCACTCCAGAGAAACCCCAAGAACACTGTTTCAAGGCTAGAGAGATCCTGAGGTCACTGTAGCAACACGAAAGAGCTCCGTGGGCCAAAAATCAAATCGAGATGAGAGGTTAGTCCCTGGCTTCGACTCCAGAGGAATACCACCTTACCACAAGCACCTCAAGAGGAGGCTTCTCTCAGCTCTAGGTATGTGAGAGGGACCCTGAGTTTGCGGCCTCAGGTGGAATGGACACCGCGATGACCTGACGCGAAATAAGGCCGGATATCCCTGCAGTGACTTCAATGCAGGCTCGTCTTGCATCTCCCAAGACGAAAGGGTGTCTGAATCCCCTGTGGAGACCACAGAGAAAGACCTAGTTCCCCACCTCATCGCGACAGGAGGCCTCAAATCCTTTGAAAATTCCAGAGGTATGCGGAGACCAGTGCCTCCAAAGGAGACGATGCCTGACTCCTCGTGAAACTTGATAGGAGACCCAGGATTCCTGTGGCACGTGGAAAGGGACCCTTGGTCTCCCGTCTCAGCTGGAGAGGCGTCCCAATTGCCCTGCAAAGCCTCGAGGAGAATCCCGAGTTGTCCCTCGCAAGTAGGCAGGAGTCCTGACGTCGCTGAAGAAACACGTGGGTGGAAGGGCCATCCCCGTCGTAACTCGAGAATATACCCCAGGTTCCCGCCGCAACTCGAGAAAAACCATGAGACTTCCCCCTCGCCGCGAGATGAGGCCCGATTCCCCTGCACTGCGTGCAGAGCAATTCCGTCTTGCACATCACACATGAAAGGAGCCTTGATTTCCTTGATGGCACTCCAGAGAAACCCCAAGAACACTGTTTCAAGGCTAGAGGGATCCTGAGGTCACTGTAGCAACACGAAAAAACTCTGTGGACCAAAAATCAACTCGAAAAGAGAGGTTAGTCCCTGGATTCGTCTCCAGAGGAATACCACCTTACCACAAGCACCTCAAGAGGAGGCTTCTCTCAGCTCTAGGTATGTGAGAGGGACCCTGAGTTTGCGGCCTCAAGTGGAATGGACACCGCGATGCCCTGACTCGAAATAAGGCCGGATATCCCTGCAGTGACTTCAATGCAGGCTCGTCTTGCATCTCCCAGGACGAAAGGATGTCTGAATCCCCTGTGGAAAGCACAGAGAAAGACTTAGTTCCCCACCTCATCGCGACCGATAGCCTCACATCCTTTGAAAACTCCAGAGGTACGCGGAGATCAGTGCCTCCAAAGGAGACGATGCCTGACTCCTCGTGAAACTTGATAGGAGTCCCAGGATTCCTGTGGCACGTGGAAAGGGACACTTGGTCTCCTGCCTCAGCTGGAGAGGCGTCCCAATTGCCCTGCCAAGCCTCGAGGAGAATCCAGAGTTGTCCCTCGCAACGAGGCAGGAGTCCTGACGTCGCTGAAGAAACACGTGGGTGGAAGGGCCATCCCCGTTGTAACTCGAGAATATACCCTAGGTTCCCGCCGCAACTCGAGAAAAACCATGAGACTTCCCCCTCACCGTGAGATGAGACCCGATTCCCCTGCACTGCGTGCAGAGCAATTCCGTCTTGCACATCACACATGAAAGGAGCCTTGATTTCCTTCATGGCACTCCAGAGAAACCCCAAGAACACTGTTTCAAGGATAGAGGGATCCTGAGGTCACTGTAGCAACACGAAAGAGCTCCGTGGACCAAAAATCAACTCGAGATGAGAGGTTAGTCCCTGGCTTCGACTCCAGAGGAATACCACCTTACCACAAGCACCTCAAGAGGAGGCTTCTCTCAGCTCTAGGTATGTGAGAGGGACCCTGAGTTTGCGGCCTCAAGTGGAATGGACACCGCGATGCCCTGACTCGAAATAAGGCCGGATATCCCTGCAGTGACTGGAATGCAGGCTCGTCTTGCATCTCCCAAGACGAAAGGGTGTCTGAATCCCCTGTGGAGACCACAGAGAAAGACCTAGTTCCCCACCTCATCGCGACAGGAGGCCTCAAATCCTTTGAAAACTCCAGAGGTACGCGGAGATCAGTGCCTCCAAAGGAGACGATGCCTGACTCCTCGTGAAACTTGATAGGAGACCCAGGATTCCTGTGGCACGTGGAAAGGGAACCTTGGTCTCCCGTCTCACCTGGAGAGGCGTCCCAATTGCCCTGCAAAGCCTCGTGGAGAATCCCGAGTTGTCCCTCGCAACCAGGCAGGAGTCCTGACGTCGCTGAAGAAACACGTGTGTGGAAGGGCCATCCCCGTCGTAACTCGAGAATATACCCCAGGTTCCCGCCGCAACTCGAGAAAAACCATGAGACTTCCCCCTCGCCGCGAGATGAGGCCCGATTCCCCTGCCCTGCGTGCAGAGCAATTCCGTGTTGCACATCACACATGAAAGGAGCCTTGATTTCCTTGATGGCACTCCAGAGAAACCCCAAGAACACTGTTTCAAGGATAGAGGGATCCTGAGGTCACTGTAGCAACACGAAAGAACTCTGTGGACCAAAAATCAACTCGAAAAGAGAGGTTAGTCCCTGGATTTGTCTCCAGAGGAATACAACCTTACCACAAGCACCTCAAGAGGAGGCTTCTCTCAGCTCTAGGTATGTGAGAGGGACCCTGAGTTTGCGGCCTCAAGTGGAATGGACACCGCGATGCCCTGACTCGAAATAAGGCCGGATATCCCTGCAGTGACTTCAATGCAGGCTCGTCTTGCATCTCCCAGGACGAAAGGATGTCTGAATCCCCTGTGGAAAGCACAGAGAAAGACTTAGTTCCCCACCTCATCGCGACCGATAGCCTCACATCCTTTGAAAACTCCAGAGGTACGCGGAGATCAGTGCCTCCAAAGCAGACGATGCCTGACTCCTCGTGAAACTTGATAGGAGTCCCAGGATTCCTGTGGCACTTGGAAAGGGACACTTGGTCTTCCGCCTCAGCTGGAGAGGCGTCCCAATTGCCCTGCCAAGCCTCGAGGAGAATCCAGAGTTGTCCCTCGCAACTAGGCAGGAGTCCTGACGTCGCTGAAGAAACACGTGGGTGGAAGGGACATCCCCGTCGTAACTCGAGAATATACCCCAGGTTCCCGCCGCAACTCGAGAAAAACCATGAGACTTCCCCCTCGCCGCGAGATGAGGCCCGATTCCCCTGCACTGCGTGCAGAGCAATTCCGTGTTGCACATCACACATGAAAGGAGCCTTGATTTCCTTGATGGCACTCCAGAGAAACCCCAAGAACACTGTTTCAAGGCTAGAGGGATCCTAAGGTCACTGTAGCAACACGAAAGAGCTCCGTGGGCCAAAAATCAACTCGAGATGAGAGGTTAGTCCCTGGCTTCGACTCCAGAGGAATACCACCTTACCACAAGCACCTCAAGAGGAGGCTTCTCTCAGCTCTAGGTATGTGAGAGGGACCCTGAGTTTGCGGCATCAAGTGGAATGGACACCGCGATGCCCTGACTCGAAATAAGGCCGGATATCCCTGCAGTGACTTCAATGCAGGCTCGTCTTGAATCTCCCAAGACGAAAGGGTGTCTGAATCCCCTGTGGAGACCACAGAGAAAGACCTAGTTCCCCACCTCATCGCGACAGGAGGCCTCAAATCCTTTGAAAACTCCAGAGGTATGCGGAGATCAGTGCCTCCAAAGGAGACAATGCCTGACTCCTCGTGAAACTTGATAGGAGACCCAGGATTCCTGTGGCACGTGGAAAGGGAACCTTGGTCTCCCGTCTCAGCTGGAGAGGCGTGCGAATTGCCCTGCAAAGCCTCGAGGAGAATCCCGAGTTGTCCCTCGCAACTAGGCAGGAGTCCTGACGTCGCTGAAGAAACACGTGGGTGGAAGGGCCATCCCCGTCGTAACTCGAGAATATACCCCAGGTTCCCGCCGCAACTCGAGAAAAACCATGAGACTTCCCCCTCACCGCGAGATGAGGCCCGATTCCCCTGCACTGCGTGCAGAGCAATTCCGTGTTGCACATCACACATGAAAGGAGCCTTGATTTCCTTGATGGCACTCCAGAGAAACCCCAAGAACACTGTTTCAAGGCTAGAGGGATCCTGAGGTCACTGTAGCAACACGAAAGAGCTCCGTGGACCAAGAATCAACACGAGATGAGAGGTTAGTCCCTGGCTTCGACTTCTGAGGAATACAAACTTACCACAAGCACCTCAAGAGGAGGCTTCTCTCAGCTCTAGGTATGTGAGAGGGATCCTGAGTTTGTGGCCTCAAGTGGAATGGACACCGCGATGCCCTGACTCGAAATAAGGCCGGATATCCCTGCAGTGACTTCAATGCAGGCTCGTCTTGCATCTCCCAGGACGAAAGGATGTCTGAATCCCCTGTGGGAAGCACAGAGAAAGACTTAGTTCCCCACTTCATCGCGACCAATAGCCTCACATCCTTTGAAAACTCCAGAGGTACGCGGAGATCAGTGCCTCGAAAGCAGACGATGCCTGACTCCTCGTGAAACTTGATAGGAGTCCCATGATTCCTGTGGCACTTGGAAAGGGACACTTGGTCTCCCGCCTCAGCTGGAGAGGCGTCCCAATTGCCCTGCCAAGCCTCGAGGAGAATCCAGAGTTGTCCCTCGCAACTAGGCAGGAGTCCTGACGTCGCTGAAGAAACACGTGGGTGGAAGGGCCATCCCCGTCGTAACTCGAGAATATACCCCAGGTTCCCGCCGCAACTCGAAAAAAACCATGAGACTTCCCCCTCGACGCGAGATGAGGCCCGATTCCCCTGCACTGCGTGCAGAGCAATTCCGTGTTGCACATCACACATGAAAGGAGCCTTGATTTCCTTGATGGCACTCCAGAGAAACCCCAAGAACACTGTTTCAAGGCTAGAGGGATCCTGAGGTCACTGTAGCAACACGAAAGAGCTCCGTGGGCCAAAAATCAACTCGAGATGAGAGGTTAGTCCCTGGCTTCGACTCCAGAGGAATACCACCTTACCACAAGCACCTCAAGAGGAGGCTTCTCTCAGCTCTAGGTATGTGAGAGGGACCCTGAGTTTGCGGCCTCAAGTGGAATGGACACCGCGATGCCCTGACTCGAAATAAGGTCGGATATCCCTGCAGTGACTGGAATGCAGGCTCGTCTTGCATCTCCCAAGACGAAAGGGTGTCTGAATCCCCTGTGGAGACCACAGAGAAAGACCTAGTTCCCCACCTCATCGCGACAGGAGGCCTCAAATCCTTTGAAAACTCCAGAGGTATGCGGAGATCAGTGCCTCCAAAGGAGACGATGCCTGACTCCTCGTGAAACTTGATAGGAGACCCAGGATTCCTGTGGCACGTGGAAAGGGACTCTTGGTCTCCCGTCTCAGCTGGAGAGGCGTCCGAATTGCCCTGCCAAGCCTCGAGGAGAATCCCGAGTTGTCCCTCGCAAGTAGGCAGGAGTCCTGACGTCGCTGAAGAAACACGTGTGTGGAAGGGCCATCCCCATCGTAACTCGAGAATATACCCCAGGTTCCCTCCGCAACTCGAGAAAAACCATGAGACTTCCCCCTCGCCGCGAGATGAGGCCCGATTCCCCTGCACTGCCTGCAGAGCAATTCCGTGTTGCACATCAGACATGAAAGGAGCCTTGATTTCCTTGATGGCACTCCAGAGAAACCCCAAGAATACTGTTTCAAGGCTAGAGGGATCCTGAGGTCACTGTAGCAACACGAAAGATCTCTGTGGACCAAAAATCAACTCGAAAAGAGAGGTTAGTCCCTGGATTCGTCTCCAGAGGAATACCACCTTACCACAAGCACCTCAAGAGGAGGCTTCTCTCAGCTCTAGGTATGTGAGAGGGACCCTGAGTTTGCGGCCTCAAGTGGAATGGACACCAAGATGCCCTGACTCAAAATAAGGCCGGATATCCCTGCAGTGACTTCAATGCAGGCTCGTCTTGCATCTCCCAGGACGAAAGGATGTCTGAATCCCCTGTGGAAAGCACAGAGAAAGACTTAGTTCCCCACCTCATCGCGACCGGAGGCCTCACATCCTTTGAAAACTCCAGAGGTACGCGGAGATCAGTGCCTCCAAAGGAGATGATGCCTGACTCCTCG
This sequence comes from Cervus elaphus, assembly GCF_910594005.1. Classification (NCBI taxonomy): domain Eukaryota; kingdom Metazoa; phylum Chordata; class Mammalia; order Artiodactyla; family Cervidae; genus Cervus; species Cervus elaphus. Next base: position 4,263,588 of record NC_057834.1, on the reverse strand, counting down.
TGAAACTTGATAGGAGTCCCACGATTCCTGTGGCACTTGGAAAGGGACACTTGGTCTCCCGCCTCAGCTGGAGAGGCGTCCCAATTGCCCTGCCAAGCCTCGAGGAGAATCCAGAGTTGTCCCTCGCAACTAGGCAGGAGTCCTGACGTCGCTGAAGAAACACGTGGGTGGAAGGGCCATCCCCGTCGTAACTCGAGAATATACCCCAGGTTCCCGCCGCAACTCGAGAAAAACCATGAGACTTCCCCCTCGCCGAGAGATGAGGCCAGATTCCCCTGCACTGCGTGCAGAGCAATTCCGTGTTGCACATCACACATGAAAGGAGCCTTGATTTCCTTCATGGCACTCCAGAGAAACCCCAAGAACACTGTTTCAAGGCTAGAGGGATCCTGAGGTCACTGTAGCAACACGAAAGAGCTCCGTGGACCAATAATCAACTCGAGATGAGAGGTTAGTCCCTGGCTTCGACTCCAGAGGAATACCACCTTACCACAAGCACCTCAAGAGGAGGCTTCTCTCAGCTCTAGGTATGTGAGAGGGACCCTGAGTTTGCGGCCTCAAGTGGAATGGACACCGCGATGCCCTGACGCGAAATAAGGCTGGATATCCCTGCAGTGACTTGAATGCAGGCTCGTCTTGCATCTCCCAAGATGAAAGGATGTCTGAATCCCCTGTGGAGACCACAGAGAAAGACCTAGTTCCCCACCTCATCGCGACCGGAGGCCTCACATACTTTGAAAACTCCAGAGGTACGCGGAGATCAGTGCCTCCAAAGGAGACGATGCCTGACTCCTCGTGAAACTTGATAGGAGTCCCAGGATTCCTGGGGCACGTGGAAAGGGACCCTTGGTCTCCCGCCTCAGCTGGAGAGGCGTCCCAATTGCCTTGCCAAGCCTCGAGGAGAATCCCGAGTTGTGTCTCGCAACTAGGCAAGAGTCCTGACGTGGATGAACAAACACGTGTGTGGAAGGGCCATCCCCGTCGTAACTCGAGAATATACCCCAGGTTCCCGCCGCAACTCGAGAAAAACCATGAGACTTCCCCCTCGCCACGAGATTAGGCCCGATTCCCCTGCACTGCGTGCAGAGCAATTCCGTGTTGCACATCACACATGAAAGGAGCCTTGATTTCCTTCATGGCACTCCAGAGAAACCCCAAGAACACTGTTTCAAGGCTAGAGGGATCTTGAGGTCACTGTAGCAACACGAAAGAGCTTCGTGGACCAAGAATCAACAGGAGATGAGAGGTTAGTCCCTGGCTCCGACTCCTGAGGAATACCACCTTACCACAAGCACCTCAAGAGGAGGCTTCTCTCAGCTCTAGGTATGTGAGAGGGATCCTGAGTTTGCGGCCTCAAGTGGAATGGACACCGCGATGCCCTGACTCGAAATAAGGCCGGATATCCCTGCAGTGACTTGAATGCAGGCTTGTCTTGCATCTCCCAAGAAGAAAGGATGTCTGAATCCCCTGTGGAGACCACAGAGAAACACCTAGTTCCCCACGTCATCGCTACCGGAGGCCTCACATACTTTGAAAACTCCAGAGGTACGCGGAGATCAGTGCCTCCAAAGGAGACGATGCCTGACTCCTCGTGAAACTTGATAGGAGTCCCAGGATTCTTGTGGCACGTGGAAAGGGACACTTGGTCTCCCGCCTCAGCTGGAGAGGCGTTCCAATTGCCGTGCCAAGCCTCGAGGAGAATCCCGAGTTGTCCCTCGCAACTAGGCAGGAGTCCTGACGTGGCTGAACAAACACGTGGGTGGAAGGGCCATCCCCGTCGTAACTCGAGAATATACCCCAGGTTCCCGCCGCAACTCGAGAAAAACCATGAGACTTCCCCCTTGATGCGAGATTAGGCCCGATTCCCCTGTACTGCGTGCAGAGCAATTCCGTCTTGCACATCACACATGAAAGGAGCCTTGATTTCCTTGATGGCACTCCAGAGAAACCCCAAGAACACTGTTTCAAGGATAGAGGGATCCTGAGGTCACTGTAGCAACACGAAAGAACTCTGTGGACCACAAATCAACTCGAAAAGAGAGGTTAGTCCCTGGATTCGTCTCCAGAGGAATACCACCTTAACACAAGCACCTCAAGAGGAGGCTTCTCTCAGCTCTAGGTATGTGAGAGGGACCCTGAGTTTGCAGCCTCAAGTGGAATGGACACCGCGATGCCCTGACTCGAAATAAGGCCGGATATCCCTGCAGTGACTTCAATGCAGGCTCGTCTTGCATCTCCCAGGACGACAGGATGTCTGAATCCCCTGTGGAAAGCACAGAGAAAGACTTAGTTCCCCACCTCATCGCGACCGGAGGCCTCACATCCTTTGAAAACTCCAGAGGTACGCGGAGATCAGTGCCTCCAAAGGAGACGATGCCTGACTCCTCGTGAAACTTGATAGGAGTCCCAGGATTCCTGTGGCACGTGGAAAGGGACACTTGGTCTCCCGCCTCAGCTGGAGAGGCGTCCCAATTGCCTTGCCAAGCCTCGAGGAGAATCCCGAGTTGTGTCTCGCAACTAGGCAAGAGTCCTGACGTTGCTGAACAAACACGTGTGTGGAAGGGCCATCCCCGTCGTAACTTGAGAATATACCCCAGGTTCCCGCCGCAACTCGAGAAAAACCATGAGACTTCCCCCTCGCCGCGAGATGAGGCCCGATTCCCCTGCACTGCGTCCAGAGCAATTCCGCCTTGCACATCACACATGAAAGGAGCCTTGATTTCCTTGATGGCACTCCAGAGAAACCCCAAGAACACTGTTTCAAGGATAGAGGGATCCTGAGGTCACTGTAGCAACACGAAAGAACTCCGTGGACCAAAAATCAACTCGAGATGAGAGGTTAGTCCCTGGCTTCGACTCCAGAGGAATACCACCTTACCACAAGCACCTCAAGAGGAGGCTTCTCTCAGCTCTAGGTATGTGAGAGGGACCCTGAGTTTGCGGCCTCAAGTGGAATGGACACCGCGATGCCCTGACTCGAAATAAGGCCGGATATCCCTGCAGTGACTGGAATGCAGTCTCGTCTTGCATCTCCCAAGACGAAAGGGTGTCTGAATCCCCTGTGGAGACCACAGAGAAAGACCTAGTTCCCCACCTCATCGCGACAGGAGGCCTCAAATCCTTTGAAAACTCCAGAGGTATGCGGAGATCAGTGCCTCCAAAGGAGACGATGCCTGACTCCTCGTGAAACTTGATAGGAGACCCAGGATTCCTGTGGCACGTGGAAAGGGACACTTGGTCTCCCGTCTCAGCTGGAGAGGCGTCCCAATTGCCCTGCAAAGCCTCGAGGAGAATCCCGAGTTGTCCCTCGCAACTAGGCAGGAGTCCTGACATGGTTGAACACACACGTGTGTGGAAGGGCCATCCCCGTCGTAACTCGAGAATATACCTCAGGTTCCCGCCGCAACTCGAGAAAAACCATGAGACTTCCCCCTCGCCGCGAGATGAGGCCCGATTCCCCTGCACTGCGTGCAGAGCAATTCTGTGTTGCACATCACACATGAAAGGAGCCTTGATTTCCTTCATGGCACTCCAGAGAAACCCCAAGAACACTGTTTCAAGGCTAGAGGGATCCTGAGGTCACTGTAGCAACACGAAAGAGCTCCGTGGACCAAAAACCAACTCGAGATGAGAGGTTAGTCCCTGGCTTCGACTCCAGAGGAATACCACCTTACCACAAGCACCTCAAGAGGAGGCTTCTCTCAGCTCTAGGTATGTGAGAGAGACCCTGAGTTTGCGGCCTCAACTGGAATGGACACCGCGATGCCCTGACTCGAAATAAGGCCGGATATCCCTGCAGTGACTGGAATGCAGGCTTGTCTTGCATCTCCCAAGACGAAAGGGTGTCTGAATCCCCTGTGGAGACGACAGAGAAAGACCTAGTTCCCCACCTCATCGCGACAGGAGGCCTCAAATCCTTTGAAAACTCCAGAGGTATGTGGAGATCAGTGCCTCCAAAGGAGACGATGCCTGACTCCTCGTGAAACTTGATAGGAGACCCAGGATTCCTGTGGCACGTGGAAAGGGACCCTTGGTCTCCCGTCTCAGCTGGAGAGGCGTCCCAATTGCCCTGCAAAGCCTCGAGGAGAATCCCGAGTTGTCCCTCGCAAGTAGGCAGGAGTCCTGACATGGCTGAACACACAGGAGTGTGGAAGGGCCATCCCCGTCGTAACTCGAGAATATACCCCAGGTTCCCGCCGCAACTCGAGAAAAACCATGAGATTTCCCCCTCGCCGCGAGATGAGGCCCGATTCCCCTGCACTGCGTGCAGAGCAATTCCGTGTTGCACATCACACATGAAAGGAGCCTTTATTTCCTTGATGGCACTCCAGAGAAACCCCAAGAACACTGTTTCAAGGCTAGAGGGATCCTGAGGTCACTGTGGCAACACGAAAGAGCTCCGTGGACCAAGAATCAACACGAGATGAGAGGTTAGTCCCTGGCTTCGACTCCTGAGGAATACCACCTTACCACAAGCACCTCAAGAGGAGGTTTCTCTCAGCTCTAAGTATGTGAAAGGGATCCTGAGTTTGCGGCCTCAAATGGAATGGACACCGCGATGCCCTGACTCGAAATAAGGCCGGATATCCCTGCAGTGACTTGAATGCAGGCTCGTCTTGCATCTCCCAAGAAGAAAGGATGTCTGAATCCCCTGTGGAGACCACAGAGAAAGACCTAGTTCGCCACCTCATCGCGACCGGAGGCCTCACATCCTTTGAAAACTCCAGAGGCACGCGGAGATCAGTGCCTCCAAAGGAGACGATGCCTGACTCCTCGTGAAACTTGATAGGAGTCCCAGGATTCTTGTGGCACGTGGAAAAGGACCCTTGGTCTCCCGCCTCAGCTGGAGAGGCTTTCCAATTGCCCTGCCAAGCCTCGAGGAGAATCCCGAGTTTTCCCTTGCAACTAGGCAGGAGTCCTGACGTCGCTGAAGAAACACGTGGGTGGAAGGGCCATCCCCGTCGTAACTCGAGAATATACCCCAGGTTCCCGCCGCAACTCGAGAAAAACCATGAGACTTCCCCCTCGCCGCGAGATGAGGCCCGATTCCCCTGCACTGCGTGCAGAGCAATTCCGTGTTGCACATCACACATGAAAGGAGCCTTGATTTCCTTCATGGCACTCCAGAGAAACCCCAAGAACACTGTTTCAAGGCTAGAGGGATCCTGAGGTCACTGTAGCAACACGAAAGAGCTCCGTGGACCAAAAATCAACTCGAGATGAGAGGTTAGTCCCTGGCTTCGACTCCAGAGGAATACCACCTTACCACAAGCACCTCAAGAGGAGACTTCACTCAGCTCTATGTATGTGAGAGGGACCCTGAGTTTACGGCCTCAAGTGGAATGGACACCGCGATGCCCTGACGCAAAATAAGGCTGGATATCCCTGCAGTGACTTGAATGCAGGCTCGTCTTGCATCTCCCAAGATGAAAGGATGTCTGAATCCCCTGTGGAGACCACAGAGAAAGACCTAGTTCCCCACCTCATCGCGACCGGAGGCCTCACATCCTTTGAAAACTCCAGAGGTACGCGGAGATCAGTGCCTCCAAAGGAGACGATGCCTGACTCCTCGAGAAACTTGATAGGAGTCCCAGGATTCCTGTGGCACGTGGAAAGGGACACTTGGTCTCCCGCCTCAGCTGGAGAGGCGTCCCAATTGCCTTGCCAAGCCTCGAGGAGAATCCCGAGTTGTGTCTCGCAACTAGGCAAGAGTCCTGACATGGCTGAACACACACGTATGTGGAAGGGCCATCCCCGTCGTAACTCGAGAATATACCTCAGGTTCCCGCCGCAACTCGAGAAAAACCATGAGACTTACCCCTCGCCGCGAGATGAGGCCCGATTCCCCTGCACTGCGTGCAGAGCAATTCCGTGTTGCACATCACACATGAAAGGAGCCTTGATTTCCTTCATGGCACTCCAGAGAAACCCCAAGAACACTGTTTCAAGGCTAGAGGGATCCTGAGGTCACTGTAGCAACACGAAAGAGCTCCGTGGACCAAGAATCAACACGAGATGAGAGGTTAGTCCCTGGCTTCGACTCCTGAGGAATACTACCTTACCACAAGCACCTCAAGAGGAGGCTTCTCTCAGCTCTAGGTATGTGAGAGGGATCCTGAGTTTGCGGCCTCAAGTGGAAAGGACACCGCGATGCCCTGACTCGAAATAAGGCCGTATATCCCGGCAGTGACTTGAATGCAGGCTCGTCTTGCATCTCCCAAGAAGAAAGGATGTCTGAATCCCCTGTGGAGACACAGAGAAAGACCTAGTTCCCCACCTCATCGCGACCGCAGGCCTCACATCCTTTGAAAACTCCAGAGGTACGCGGAGATCAGTGCCTCCAACGGAGACGATGCCTGACTCCTCGTGAAACTTGATAGGAGTCCCAGGATTCTTGTGGTACGTGGAAAGGGACCCTTGGTCTCCCGCCTCAGCTGGAGAGGCGTTCCAATTGCCCTGCCAAGCCTTGAGGAGAATCCCGAGTTGTCCCTCGCAACTAGGCAGGAGTCCTGACGTGGCTGAACAAACACGTGGGTGGAAGGGCCATCCCCGTCGTAACTCGAGAATATACCCCAGGTTCCCGCCGCAACTCGAGAAAAACCATGAGACTTCCCCCTCGATGCGAGATGAGGCCCGATTCCCCTGTACTGCGTGCAGAGCAATTCCGTCTTGCACATCACACATGAAAGGAGCCTTGATTTCCTTGATGGCACTCCAGAGAAACCCCAAGAACACTGTTTCAAGGATAGAGGGATCTTGAGGTCACTGTAGCAACACGAAAGAACTCTGTGGACCAAAAATCAACTCGAAAAGAGAGGTTAGTCCCTGGATTCGTCTCCAGAGGAATACCACCTTACCACAAGCACCTCAAGAGGAGGCTTCTCTCAGCTCTAGGTATGTGAGAGGGACCCTGAGTTTGCGGCCTCAAGTGGAATGGACACCGCGATGCCCTGACGCGAAATAAGGCTGGATATCCCTGCAGTGACTTGAATGCAGGCTCGTCTTGCATCTCCCAAGATGAAAGGATGTCTGAATCCCCTGTGGAGACCACAGAGAAAGACCTAGTTCCCCACCTCATCGCGACCGGAGGCCTCACATCCTTTGAAAACTCCCGAGGTACGCGGAGATCAGTGCCTCCAAAGGAGACGATGCCTGACTTTCGTGAAACTTGATAGGAGACCCAGGATTCCTGTGGCACGTGGAAAGGGACCCTTGGTCTCCCGTCTCAGCTGGAGAGGCGTCCCAATTTCCCTGCAAAGCCTCGAGGAGAATCCCGAGTTGTCCCTCGCAACTAGGCAGGAGTCCTGACGTGGCTGAACACACAGGAGTGTGGAAGGGCCATCCCCGTCGTAACTCGAGAATATACCCCAGGTTCCCGCCGCAACTCGAGAAAAACCATGAGACTTCCCCCTCGCCGCGAGATGAGGCCCGATTCCCCTGCACTGCGTGCAGAGCAATTCCGTGTTGCACATCACACATGAAAGGAGCCTTGATTTCCTTCATGGCACTCCAGAGAAACCCCAAGAACACTGTTTCAAGGCTAGAGGGATCCTGAGGTCACTGTGGCAACACGAAAAGCTCCGTGGACCAAGAATCAACACGAGATGAGAGGTTAGTCCCTGGCTTCGACTCCTGAGGAATACCACCTTACCACAAGCACCTCAAGAGGAGGCTTCTCTCAGCTCTATGTATGTGAAAGGGATCCTGAGTTTGCGGCCTCAACTGGAATGGACACCGCGATGCCCTGACTCGAAATAAGGCCGGATATCCCTGCAGTGACTTGAATGCAGGCTCGTCTTGCATCTCCCAAGAAGAAAGGATGTCTGAATCCCCTGTGGAGACCACAGAGAAAGACCTAGTTCCCCACCTCATCGCGACCGGAGGCCTCACATCCTTTGAAAACTCCAGAGGTACGCGGAGATCAGTGCCTCCAAAGGAGACGATGCCTGACTCCTCGTGAAACTTGATAGGAGTCCCAGGATTCTTGTGGCACGTGGAAAGGGACCCTTGGTCTCCCGCCTCAGCTGGAGAGGCGTTCCAATTGCCCTGCCAAGACTCGAGGAGAATCCCGAGTTGTCCGTTGCAACTAGGCAGGAGTCCTGACGTCGCTGAAGAAACACGTGGGTGGAAGGGCCATCCCCATCGTAACTCGAGAATATACCCCAGGTTCCCGCCGCAACTCGAGAAAAACCCTGAGACTTCCCCCTCGATGCGAGATGAGGCCCGATTCCCCTGTACTGCGTGCAGAGCAATTCCGTCTTGCACATCACACATGAAAGGAGCCTTGATTTCCTTGATGGCACTCCAGAGAAACCCCAAGAACACTGTTTCAAGGATAGAGGGATCCTGAGGTCACTGTAGCAACACGAAAGAACTCTGCGGACCAAAAATCAACTCGAAAAGAGAGGTTAGTCCCTGGATTCGTCTCCAGAGGAATACCACCTTACCACAAGCACCTCAAGAGGAGGCTTCTCTCACCTCTACGTATGTGAGAGGGACCCTGAGTTTGCGGCCTCAAGTGGAATGGACACCGCGATGCCCTGACTCGAAATAAGGCCGGATATCCCTGCAGTGAGTTGAATGCAGGCTCGTCTTGCATCTCCCAGGAAGAAAGGATGTCTGAATCCCCTGTGGAAAGCACAGAGAAAGACTTAGTTCCCCACCTCATCGCGACCGATAGCCTCACATCCTTTGAAAACTCCAGAGGTACGCGGAGATCAATGCCTCCAAAGGAGACGATGCCTGACTCCTCGTGAAACTTGATAGGAGTACCAGGATTCCTGTGACACGTGGAAAGGGACCCTCGGTCTCCCGTCTCAGCTGGAGAGGCATCCCAATTGCCCTGCAAAGCCTCGAGGAGAATCCCGAGTTGTCCCTCGCAACTAGTCAGGAGTCCTGACATGGCTGAACACACACGTGGGTGGAAGGGCCATCCCCGTCGTAACTCGAGAATATACCCCAGGTTCCCCCCGCAACTCGAGAAAAACCATGAGACTTCCCCCTCGCCGCGAGATGAGGCCCGATTCCCCTGCACTGCGTGCAGAGCAATTCCGTGTTGCACATCACACATGAAAGGAGCCTTGATTTCCTTGATGGCACTCCAGAGAAACCCCAAGATCACTGTTTCAAGGATAGAGGGATCCTGAGGTCACTGTAGTAACACGAAAGAACTCTGTGGACCAAAAATCAACTCGAAAAGAGAGGTTAGTCCCTGGATTCGTCTCCAGAGGAATACCACCTTACCACAAGCACCTCAAGAGGAGGCTTCTCTCAGCTCTAGGTATGTGAGAGGGACCCTGAGTTTGCGGCCTCAAGTGGAATGGACACCGCGATGCCCTGACTCGAAATAAGGCCGGATATCCCTGCAGTGACTTCAATGCAGGCTCGTCTTGCATCTCCCAGGACGAAAGGATGTCTGAATCCCCTGTGGAAAGCACAGAGAAAGACTTAGTTCCCCACCTCATCGCGACCGATAGCCTCACATCCTTTGAAAACTCCAGAGGTACGCGGAGATCAGTGCCTCCAAAGGAGACGATGCCTGACTTCTCGTGAAACTTGATAGGAGTCCCAGGATTCCTGTGGCACTTGGAAAGGGACACTTGGTCTCCCGCCTCAGCTGGAGAGGCGTCCCAATTGCCCTGACAAGCCTCGAGGAGAATCCAGAGTTGTCCCTCGCAAGTAGGCAGGAGTCCTGACGTCGCTGAAGAAACACGTGGGTGGAAGGGCCATCCCCGTCGTAACTCGAGAATATACCCCAGGTTCCCGCCGCAACTCGAGAAAAACCATGAGACTTCCCCCTCGCCGCGAGATGACGCCCGATTCCCCTGCACTGCGTGCAGAGCAATTCCGTGTTGCACATCACACATGAAAGGAGCCTTGATTTCCTTCATGGTACTCCAGAGAAACCCCAAGAACACTGTTTCAAGGCTAGAGGGATCCTGAGGTCACTGTAGCAACACGAAAGAGCTCCGTGGACCAAGAATCAACACGAGATGAGAGGTTAGTCCCTGGCTTCGACTCCTGAGGAATACCACCTTACCACAAGCACCTCAAGAGGAGGCTTCTCTCAGCTCTAGGTATGTGAGAGGGATCCTGAGTTTGCGGCCTCAAGTGGAATGGACACCGCGATGCCCTGACTCGAAATAAGGCCGGATATCCCTGCAGTGACTTGAATGCAGGCTCGTCTTGCATCTCTCAAGAAGAAAGGATGTCTGAATCCCCTGTGAAGACCACAGAGAAACACCTAGTTCCCCACCTCATCGCGACCGGAGGCCTCACATCCTTTGAAAACCCTAGAGGTACGCGGAGATCAGTGCCTCCAAAGGAGACGATGCCTGACTCCTCGTGAAACTTGATAGGAGTCCCAGGATTCCTGTGGCACGTGGAAAGGGACCCTTGGTCTCCCGTCTCAGCTGGAGAGGCGTCCCAATTGCCTTGCCAAGCCTCGAGGAGAATCCCGAGTTGTGTCTCGCAACTAGGCAAGAGTCCTGACGTGGCTGAAGAAACACGTGTTTGGAAGTGCCATCCCCGTCGTAACTCGAGAATATACCCCAGGTTCCCGCCGCAACTCGAGAAAAACCATGAGACTTCCCCCTCGCCGCGAGATGAGTCCCGATTTCCCTGCACTGCGTGCAGAGCAATTCCGTGTTGCACATCACACATGAAAGTAGCCTTGATTTCCTTGATGGCACTCCAGAGAAACCCCAAGAACACTGTTTCAAGGCTAGAGGGATCCTGAGGTCACTGTAGCAACACGAAAGAGCTCCGTGGACCAAGAATCAACACGAGATGAGAGGTTAGTCCCTGGCTTCGACTCCTGAGGAATACCACCTTACCACAAGCACCTCAAGAGGAGGCTTCTCTCAGCTCTAGGTATGTGAGAGGGATCCTGAGTTTGCGGCCTCAAGTGGAATGGACACCGCGATGCCCTGACTCGAAATAAGGCCGGATATCCCTGCAGTGACTTGAATGCAGGCTCGTCTTGCATCTCCCAAGAAGAAAGGATGTCTGATTCCCCTGTGGAGACCACAGAGAAACACCTAGTTCCCCACCTCATCGCGACCGGAGGCCTCACATCCTTTGAAAACTCCAGAGGTAGGCGGAGATCAGTGCCTCCAAAGGAGACGATGCCTGACTCCTCGTGAAACTTGATAGGAGTCCCAGGATTCCTGTGGCACGTGGAAAGGGACCCTTGGTCTCCCGCCTCAGCTGGAGAGGCGTCCCAATTGCCTTGCCAAGCCTCGAGGAGAATCCCGAGTTGTGTCTCGCAACTAGGCAAGAGTCCTGACGTGGCTGAACAAACACGTGTGTGGAAGGGCCATCCCCGTCGTAACTCGAGAATATACCCCAGGTTCCCGCCGCAACTCGAGAAAAACCATGAGACTTCCCCCTCGCCGCGAGATGAGGCCCGATTCCCCTGCACTGCGTGCAGAGCAATTCTGTGTTGCACATCACACATGAAAGGAGCCTTGATTTCCTTCATGGCACTCCAGAGAAACCCCAAGAACACTGTTTCAAGGCTAGAGGGATCCTGAGGTCACTGTAGCAACACGAAAGAGCTCCGTGGACCAAAAATCAACTCGAGATGAGAGGTTAGTCCCTGGCTTCGACTCCAGAGGAATACCACCTTACCACAAGCACCTCAAGAGGAGGCTTCTCTCAGCTCTAGGTATGTGAGAGGGACCCTGAGTTTGCGGCCTCAAGTGGAATGGACACCGCGATGCCCTGACTCGAAATAAGGCCGGATATCCCTGTAGTGACTGGAATGCAGGCTCGTCTTGCATCTCCCAAGACGAAAGGGTGTCTGAATCCCCTTTGGAGACCACAGAGAAAGACCTAGTTCCCCACCTCATCGCGACAGGAAGCCTCAAATCCTTTGAAAACTCCAGAGGTATGCGGAGATCAGTGCCTCCAAAGGAGACGATGCCTGACTCCTCGTGAAACTTGATAGGAGACCCAGGATTCCTGTGGCACGTGGAAAGGGACCCTTGGTCTCCCGTCTCAGCTGGAGAGGCGTCCCAATTGCCCTGCAAAGCCTCGAGGAGAATCCCGAGTTGTCCCTCGCAACTAGGCAGGAGTCCTGACATGGCTGAACACACACGTGTGTGGAAGTGCCATTCCCGTCGTAACTCGAGAATATACCCCAGGTTCCCGCCGCAACTCGAGAAAAACCATGAGACTTCCCCCTCGCGGCGAGATGAGGCCCGATTCCCCTGCACTGCGTGCAGAGCAATTCCGTGTTGCACATCACACATGAAAGGAGCCTTGATTTCCTTGATGGCACTCCAGAGAAACGCCAAGAACACTGTTTCAAGGCTAGAGGGATCCTGAGGTCACTGTAGCAACACGAAAGAGCTCCGTGGACCAAGAATCAACACGCGATGAGAGGTTAGTCCCTGGCTTCGACTCCTGAGGAATACCACCTTACCACAAGCACCTCAAGAGGAGGCTTCTCTCAGCTCTAGGTATGTGAGAGGGACCCTGAGTTTGCGGCCTCAAGTGGAATGGACACCGCGATGCCCTGACGCGAAATAAGGCTGGATATCCCTGCAGTGACTGGAATGCAGGCTCGTCTTGCATCTCCCAAGATGAAAGGATGTCTGAATCCCCTGTGGAGACCACACAGAAAGACCTAGTTCCCCACCTCATCGCGACCGGAGGCCTCACATCCTTTGAAAACTCCAGAGGTACGCGGAGATCAGTGCCTCCAAAGGAGACGATGCCTGACTCCTCGTGAAACTTGATAGGAGTCCCAGGATTCCTGTGGCACGTGGAAAGGGACCCTTGGTCTCCCGCCTCAGCTGGAGAGGCGTCCCAATTGCCTTGCCAAGCCTCGAGGAGAATCCCGAGTTGTGTCTCGCAACTAGGCAAGAGTCCTGACGTGGCTGAACAAACACGTGTGTGGAAGGGCCATCCCCGTCGTAACTCGAGAATATACCCCAGGTTCCCGCTGCAACTCGAGAAAAACCATGAGACTTCCCCCTCGCCGCGAGATGAGGCCCGATTCCCCTGCACTGCGTGCAGAGCAATTCTGTGTTGCACATCACACATGAAAGGAGCCTTGATTTCCTTCATGGCACTCCAGAGAAACCCCAAGAACACTGTTTCAAGGCGAGAGGGATCCTGAGGTCACTGTAGCAACACGAAAGAGCTCCGTGGACCCAAAATCAACTCGAGATGAGAGGTTAGTCCCTGGCTTCGAATCCAGAGGAATACCACCTTACCACAAGCACCTCAAGAGGAGGCTTCTCTCAGCTCTAGGTATGTGAGAGAGACCCTGAGTTTGCGGCCTCAAGTGGAATGGACACCGCGATGCCCTGACTCGAAGTAAGGCCGGATATCCCTGCAGTGACTGGAATGCAGGCTCGTCTTGCATCTCCCAAGACGAAAGGGTGTCTGAATCGCCTGTGGAGACCACAGAGAAAGACCTAGTTCCCCACCTCATCGCGACAGGAGGCCTCAAATCCTTTGAAAACTCCAGAGGTATGCGGAGATCAGTGCCTCCAAAGGAGACGATTCCTGACTTCTCGTGAAACTTGATAAGAGACCCAGGATTCCTGTGGCACGTGGAAAGGAACCCTTGGTCTCCCGTCTCAGCTGGAGAGGCGTCCGAATTGCCCTGCCAAGCCTCGAGGAGAATCCCGAGTTGTCCCTCGCAACTAGGCAGGAGTCCTGACATCGCTGAAGGAACACGTGGGTGGAAGGGCCATCCCCGTCGTAACTCGAGAATATACCCCAGGTTCCCGCCGCAACTCGAGAAAAACCATGAGACTTCCCCCTCGCCGTGAGATGCGGCCCGATTCCCCTGCACTGCGTGCAGAGCAATTCCGTGTTGCACATCACACATGAAAGGAGCCTTGATTTCCTTGATGGCACTCCAGAGAAACGCCAAGAACACTGTTTCAAGGCTAGAGGGATCCTGAGGTCACTGTAGCAACACGAAAGAGCTCCGTGGACCAAGAATCAACACGCGATGAGAGGTTAGTCCCTGGCTTCGACTCCTGAGGAATACCACCTTACCACAAGCACCTCAAGAGGAGGCTTCTCTCAGCTCTAGGTATGTGAGAGGGACCCTGAGTTTGCGGCCTCAAGTGGAATGGACACCGCGATGCCCTGACGCGAAATAAGGCTGGATATCCCTGCAGTGACTGGAATGCAGGCTCGTCTTGCATCTCCCAAGATGAAAGGATGTCTGAATCCCCTGTGGAGACCACACAGAAAGACCTAGTTCCCCACCTCATCGCGACCGGAGGCCTCACATCCTTTGAAAACTCCAGAGGTACGCGGAGATCAGTGCCTCCAAAGGAGACGATGCCTGACTCCTCGTGAAACTTGATAGGAGTCCCAGGATTCCTGTGGCACGTGGAAAGGGACCCTTGGTCTCCCGCCTCAGCTGGAGAGGCGTCCCAATTGCCTTGCCAAGCCTCGAGGAGAATCCCGAGTTGTGTCTCGCAACTAGGCAAGAGTCCTGACGTGGCTGAACAAACACGTGTGTGGAAGGGCCATCCCCGTCGTAACTCGAGAATATACCCCAGGTTCCCGCCGCAACTCGAGAAAAACCATGAGACTTCCCCCTCGCCGCGAGATGAGGCCCGATTCCCCTGCACTGCGTGCAGAGCAATTCTGTGTTGCACATCACACATGAAAGGAGCCTTGATTTCCTTCATGGCACTCCAGAGAAACCCCAAGAACACTGTTTCAAGGCGAGAGGGATCCTGAGGTCACTGTAGCAACACGAAAGAGCTCCGTGGACCCAAAATCAACTCGAGATGAGAGGTTAGTCCCTGGCTTCGAATCCAGAGGAATACCACCTTACCACAAGCACCTCAAGAGGAGGCTTCTCTCAGCTCTAGGTATGTGAGAGAGACCCTGAGTTTGCGGCCTCAAGTGGAATGGACACCGCGATGCCCTGACTCGAAGTAAGGCCGGATATCCCTGCAGTGACTGGAATGCAGGCTCGTCTTGCATCTCCCAAGACGAAAGGGTGTCTGAATCGCCTGTGGAGACCACAGAGAAAGACCTAGTTCCCCACCTCATCGCGACAGGAGGCCTCAAATCCTTTGAAAACTCCAGAGGTATGCGGAGATCAGTGCCTCCAAAGGAGACGATTCCTGACTTCTCGTGAAACTTGATAAGAGACCCAGGATTCCTGTGGCACGTGGAAAGGAACCCTTGGTCTCCCGTCTCAGCTGGAGAGGCGTCCGAATTGCCCTGCCAAGCCTCGAGGAGAATCCCGAGTTGTCCCTCGCAACTAGGCAGGAGTCCTGACATCGCTGAAGGAACACGTGGGTGGAAGGGCCATCCCCGTCGTAACTCGAGAATATACCCCAGGTTCCCGCCGCAACTCGAGAAAAACCATGAGACTTCCCCCTCGCCGTGAGATGCGGCCCGATTCCCCTGCACTGCGTGCAGAGCAATTCCGTGTTGCACATCACACATGAAAGGAGCCTTGATTTCCTTGATGGCACTCCAGAGAAACCCCAAGAACACTGTTTCAAGGCTAGAGGGATCCTGAGGTCACTGTAGCAACACGAAAGAGCTCCGTGGACCAAGAATCAACACGAGATGAAAGGGTAGTCCCTGGCTTCGACTCCTGAGGAATACCACCTTACCACAAGCACCTCAAGAGGAGGCTTCTCTCAGCTCTAGGTATGTGAGAGGGATCCTGAGTTTGCGGCCTCAAGTGGAATGGACACCGCGATGCCCTGACTCGAAATAAGGCCGGATATCCCTGCAGTGACTTGAATGCAGGCTCGTCTTGCATCTCCCAAGAAGAAAGGATGTCTGAATCCCCTGTGGAGACCACAGAGAAACACCTAATTCCCCACCTCATCGCGACCGCAGGCCTCACATCCTTTGAAAACTCCAGAGGAACGCGGAGATCAGTGCCTCCAAAGGAGACGATGCCTGACTCCTCGTGAAACTTGATAGGAGTCCCAGGATTCTTCTGGCACGTGGAAAGGGACCCTTGGTCTCCCGCCTCAGCTGGAGAGGCGTTCCAATTGCCCTGCCAAGCCTCGAGGAGAATCCCGAGTTGTCCTTCGCAACTAGGCAGGAGTCCTGACATGGCTGAACAAATACGTGGGTGGAAGGGCCATCCCCGTCGTAACTCGAGAATATACCCCAGGTTCCCGCCGCAACTCGAGAAAAACCATGAGACTTCCCCCTCGATGCGAGATGAGGCCCGATTCCCCTGTACTGCGTGCAGAGCAATTCCGTCTTGCACATCACAAATGAAAGGAGCCTTGATTTCCTTGATGGCACTCCAGAGAAACCCCAAGATCACTGTTTCAAGGATAGAGGGATCCTGAGGTCACTGTAGCAACACGAAAGAACTCTGTGGACCAAAAATCAACTCGAAAAGAGAGGTTAGTCCCTGGATTCGTCTCCAGAGGAATACCACCTTACCACAAGCACCTCAAGAGGAGGCTTCTCTCAGCTCTAGGTATGTGAGAGGGATCCTGAGTTTGCGGCCTCAAGTGGAATGGACACCGCGATGCCCTGACTCGAAATAAGGCCGGATATCCCTGCAGTGACTTCAATTCAGGCTCGTCTTGCATCTCCCAGGACGAAAGGGTGTCTGAATCCCCTGTGGAAAGCACAGAGAAAGACTTAGTTCCCCACCTCATCGCGACCGATAGCCTCACATCCTTTGAAAACTCCAGAGGTACGCGGAGATCAGTGCCTCCAAAGGAGACGATGCCTGACTCCTCGTGAAACTTGATAGGAGTCCCAGGATTCCTGTGGCACTTGGAAAGGGACACTTGGTCTCCCGCCTCAGCTGGAGAGGCGTCCCAATTGCCCTGCAAAGCCTCGAGGAGAATCCAGAGTTGTCCCTCGCAACTAGGCAGGAGTCCTGACGTCGCTGAAGAAACACGTGGGTGGAAGGGCCATCCCCGTCGTAACTCGAGAATATACCCCAGGTTCCCGCCGCAACTCGAGAAAAACCATGAGACTTCCCCCTCGCCGCGAGATGAGGCCCGATTCCCCTGCACTGCGTGCAGAGCAATTCCGTGTTGCACATCACACATGAAAGGAGCCTTGATTTCCTTGATGGCACTCCAGAGAAACCCCAAGAACACTGTTTCAAGGCTAGAGGGATCCTGAGGTCACTGTAGTAACACGAAAGAGCTCCGTGGACCAAGATTCAACACGAGATGAGAGGTTAGTCCCTGGCTTCGACTCCTGAGGAGTACCACCTTACCACAAGCACCTCAAGAGGAGGCTTCTCTCAGCTCTAGGTATGTGAGAGGGATCCTGAGTTTGCGGCCTCAAGTGGAATGGACACCGCGATGCCCTGACTCGAAATAAGGCCGGATATCCCTGCAGTGACTTGAATGCAGGCTCGCCTTGCATCTCCCAAGAAGAAAGGATGTCTGAATCCCCTTTGGAGACCACAGAGAAACACCTAATTCCCCACCTCATCGCGACCGGAGGCCTCACATCCTTTGAAAACTCCAGAGGTACGCGGAGATCAGTGCCTCCAAAGGAGACGATGCCTGACTCCTCGTGAAACTTGATAGGAGTCCCAGGATTCTTGTGGGACGTGGAAAGGGACCCTTGGTCTCCCGCCTCAGCTGGAGAGGCGTTCCAATTGCCCTGCCAAGCCTCGAGGAGAATCCCGAGTTGTCCTTCGCAACTAGGCAGGAGTCCTGACGTGGCTGAACAAACACGTGGGTGGAAGGGCCATCCCCGTCGTAACTCGAGAATATACCCCAGGTTCCCGCCGCAACTCGAGAAAAACCATGAGACTTCCCCCTCGCCGCGAGATGAGGCCCGATTCCCCTGCACTGCGTGCAGAGCAATTCCGTGTTGCACATCACACATGAAAGGAGCCTTGATTTCCTTGATGGCACTCCAGAGAAACCCCAAGATCACTGTTTCAAGGCTAGAGGGATCCTGAGGTCACTGTAGCAACACGAAAGAGCTCCGTGGACCAAAAATCAACTCGAGATGAGAGGTTAGTCCCTGGCTTCGACTCCAGAGGAATACCACCTTACCACAAGCACCTCAAGAGGAGGCTTCTCTCAGCTCTAGGTATGTGAGAGGGACCCTGAGTTTGCGGCCTCAAGTGGAATGGACACCGCGATGCCCTGACTCGAAATAAGGCCGGATATCCCTGCAGTGACTGGAATGCAGGCTCGTCTTGCATCTCCCAAGACGAAAGGGTGTCTGAATCCCCTTTGGAGACCACAGAGAAAGACCTAGTTCCCCACCTCATCGCGACAGGAAGCCTCAAATCCTTTGAAAACTCCAGAGGTATGCGGAGATCAGTGCCTCCAAAGGAGACGATGCCTGACTCCTCGTGAAACTTGATAGGAGACCCAGGATTCCTGTGGCACGTGGAAAGGGACCCTTGGTCTCCCGTCTCAGCTGGAGAGGCGTCCCAATTGCCCTGCAAAGCCTCGAGGAGAATCCCGAGTTGTCCCTCGCAACTAGGCAGGAGTCCTGACATGGCTGAACACACACGTGTGTGGAAGTGCCATTCCCGTCGTAACTCGAGAATATACCCCAGGTTCCCGCCGCAACTCGAGAAAAACCATGAGACTTCCCCCTCGCGGCGAGATGAGGCCCGATTCCCCTGCACTGCGTGCAGAGCAATTCCGTGTTGCACATCACACATGAAAGGAGCCTTGATTTCCTTGATGGCACTCCAGAGAAACGCCAAGAACACTGTTTCAAGGCTAGAGGGATCCTGAGGTCACTGTAGCAACACGAAAGAGCTCCGTGGACCAAGAATCAACACGCGATGAGAGGTTAGTCCCTGGCTTCGACTCCTGAGGAATACCACCTTACCACAAGCACCTCAAGAGGAGGCTTCTCTCAGCTCTAGGTATGTGAGAGGGACCCTGAGTTTGCGGCCTCAAGTGGAATGGACACCGCGATGCCCTGACGCGAAATAAGGCTGGATATCCCTGCAGTGACTGGAATGCAGGCTCGTCTTGCATCTCCCAAGATGAAAGGATGTCTGAATCCCCTGTGGAGACCACACAGAAAGACCTAGTTCCCCACCTCATCGCGACCGGAGGCCTCACATCCTTTGAAAACTCCAGAGGTACGCGGAGATCAGTGCCTCCAAAGGAGACGATGCCTGACTCCTCGTGAAACTTGATAGGAGTCCCAGGATTCCTGTGGCACGTGGAAAGGGACCCTTGGTCTCCCGCCTCAGCTGGAGAGGCGTCCCAATTGCCTTGCCAAGCCTCGAGGAGAATCCCGAGTTGTGTCTCGCAACTAGGCAAGAGTCCTGACGTGGCTGAACAAACACGTGTGTGGAAGGGCCATCCCCGTCGTAACTCGAGAATATACCCCAGGTTCCCGCTGCAACTCGAGAAAAACCATGAGACTTCCCCCTCGCCGCGAGATGAGGCCCGATTCCCCTGCACTGCGTGCAGAGCAATTCTGTGTTGCACATCACACATGAAAGGAGCCTTGATTTCCTTCATGGCACTCCAGAGAAACCCCAAGAACACTGTTTCAAGGCGAGAGGGATCCTGAGGTCACTGTAGCAACACGAAAGAGCTCCGTGGACCCAAAATCAACTCGAGATGAGAGGTTAGTCCCTGGCTTCGAATCCAGAGGAATACCACCTTACCACAAGCACCTCAAGAGGAGGCTTCTCTCAGCTCTAGGTATGTGAGAGAGACCCTGAGTTTGCGGCCTCAAGTGGAATGGACACCGCGATGCCCTGACTCGAAGTAAGGCCGGATATCCCTGCAGTGACTGGAATGCAGGCTCGTCTTGCATCTCCCAAGACGAAAGGGTGTCTGAATCCCCTGTGGAAAGCACAGAGAAAGACCTAGTTCCCCACCTCATCGCGACAGGAGGCCTCAAATCCTTTGAAAACTCCAGAGGTATGCGGAGATCAGTGCCTCCAAAGGAGACGATGCCTGACTTCTCGTGAAACTTGATAAGAGACCCAGGATTCCTGTGGCACGTGGAAAGGAACCCTTGGTCTCCCGTCTCAGCTGGAGAGGCGTCCGAATTGCCCTGCCAAGCCTCGAGGAGAATCCCGAGTTGTCCCTCGCAACTAGGCAGGAGTCCTGACATCGCTGAAGGAACACGTGGGTGGAAGGGCCATCCCCGTCGTAACTCGAGAATATACCCCAGGTTCCCGCCGCAACTCGAGAAAAACCATGAGACTTCCCCCTCGCCGTGAGATGCGGCCCGATTCCCCTGCACTGCGTGCAGAGCAATTCCGTGTTGCACATCACACATGAAAGGAGCCTTGATTTCCTTGATGGCACTCCAGAGAAACCCCAAGAACACTGTTTCAAGGCTAGAGGGATCCTGAGGTCACTGTAGCAACACGAAAGAGCTCCGTGGACCAAGAATCAACACGAGATGAAAGGGTAGTCCCTGGCTTCGACTCCTGAGGAATACCACCTTACCACAAGCACCTCAAGAGGAGGCTTCTCTCAGCTCTAGGTATGTGAGAGGGATCCTGAGTTTGCGGCCTCAAGTGGAATGGACACCGCGATGCCCTGACTCGAAATAAGGCCGGATATCCCTGCAGTGACTTGAATGCAGGCTCGTCTTGCATCTCCCAAGAAGAAAGGATGTCTGAATCCCCTGTGGAGACCACAGAGAAACACCTAATTCCCCACCTCATCGCGACCGCAGGCCTCACATCCTTTGAAAACTCCAGAGGAACGCGGAGATCAGTGCCTCCAAAGGAGACGATGCCTGACTCCTCGTGAAACTTGATAGGAGTCCCAGGATTCTTCTGGCACGTGGAAAGGGACCCTTGGTCTCCCGCCTCAGCTGGAGAGGCGTTCCAATTGCCCTGCCAAGCCTCGAGGAGAATCCCGAGTTGTCCTTCGCAACTAGGCAGGAGTCCTGACATGGCTGAACAAATACGTGGGTGGAAGGGCCATCCCCGTCGTAACTCGAGAATATACCCCAGGTTCCCGCCGCAACTCGAGAAAAACCATGAGACTTCCCCCTCGATGCGAGATGAGGCCCGATTCCCCTGTACTGCGTGCAGAGCAATTCCGTCTTGCACATCACAAATGAAAGGAGCCTTGATTTCCTTGATGGCACTCCAGAGAAACCCCAAGAACACTGTTTCAAGGATAGAGGGATCCTGAGGTCACTGTAGCAACACGAAAGAACTCTGTGGACCAAAAATCAACTCGAAAAGAGAGGTTAGTCCCTGGATTCGTCTCCAGAGGAATACCACCTTACCACAAGCACCTCAAGAGGAGGCTTCTCTCAGCTCTAGGTATGTGAGAGGGATCCTGAGTTTGCGGCCTCAAGTGGAATGGACACCGCGATGCCCTGACTCGAAATAAGGCCGGATATCCCTGCAGTGACTTCAATTCAGGCTCGTCTTGCATCTCCCAGGACGAAAGGGTGTCTGAATCCCCTGTGGAAAGCACAGAGAAAGACTTAATTCCCCACCTCATCGCGACCGATAGCCTCACATCCTTTGAAAACTCCAGAGGTACGCGGAGATCAGTGCCTCCAAAGGAGACGATGCCTGACTCCTCGTGAAACTTGATAGGAGTCCCAGGATTCCTGTGGCACTTGGAAAGGGACACTTGGTCTCCCGCCTCAGCTGGAGAGGCGTCCCAATTGCCCTGCAAAGCCTCGAGGAGAATCCCGAGTTGTCCTTCGCAACTAGGCAGGAGTCCTGACGTCGCTGAAGAAACACGTGGGTGGAAGGGCCATCCCCGTCGTAACTCGAGAATATACCCCAGGTTCCCGCCGCAACTCGAGAAAAACCATGAGACTTCCCCCTCGCCGCGAGATGAGGCCCGATTCCCCTGCACTGCGTGCAGAGCAATTCCGTGTTGCACATCACACATGAAAGGAGCCTTGATTTCCTTGATGGCACTCCAGAGAAACCCCAAGAACACTGTTTCAAGGCTAGAGGGATCCTGAGGTCACTGTAGTAACACGAAAGAGCTCCGTGGACCAAGATTCAACACGAGATGAGAGGTTAGTCCCTGGCTTCGACTCCTGAGGAGTACCACCTTACCACAAGCACCTCAAGAGGAGGCTTCTCTCAGCTCTAGGTATGTGAGAGGGATCCTGAGTTTGCGGCCTCAAGTGGAATGGACACCGCGATGCCCTGACTCGAAATAAGGCCGGATATCCCTGCAGTGACTTGAATGCAGGCTCGCCTTGCATCTCCCAAGAAGAAAGGATGTCTGAATCCCCTTTGGAGACCACAGAGAAACACCTAATTCCCCACCTCATCGCGACCGGAGGCCTCACATCCTTTGAAAACTCCAGAGGTACGCGGAGATCAGTGCCTCCAAAGGAGACGATGCCTGACTCCTCGTGAAACTTGATAGGAGTCCCAGGATTCTTGTGGGACGTGGAAAGGGACCCTTGGTCTCCCGCCTCAGCTGGAGAGGCGTTCCAATTGCCCTGCCAAGCCTCGAGGAGAATCCCGAGTTGTCCTTCGTAACTAGGCAGGAGTCCTGACGTGGCTGAACAAACACGTGGGTGGAAGGGCCATCCCCGTCGTAACTCGAGAATATACCCCAGGTTCCCGCCGCAACTCGAGAAAAACCATGAGACTTCCCCCTCGCCGCGAGATGAGGCCCGATTCCCCTGCACTGCGTGCAGAGCAATTCCGTGTTGCACATCACACATGAAAGGAGCCTTGATTTCCTTGATGGCACTCCAGAGAAACCCCAAGATCACTGTTTCAAGGCTAGAGGGATCCTGAGGTCACTGTAGCAACACGAAAGAGCTCCGTGGACCAAAAATCAACTCGAGATGAGAGGTTAGTCCCTGGCTTCGACTCCAGAGGAATACCACCTTACCACAAGCACCTCAAGAGGAGGCTTCTCTCAGCTCTAGGTATGTGAGAGGGACCCTGAGTTTGCGGCCTCAAGTGGAATGGACACCGCGATGCCCTGACTCGAAATAAGGCCGGATATCCCTGCAGTGACTGGAATGCAGGCTCGTCTTGCATCTCCCAAGACGAAAGGGTGTCTGATTCCCCTGTGGAGACCACAGAGAAAGATCTAGTTCCCCACCTCATCGCGACAGGAGGCCTCAAATCCTTTGAAAATTCCAGAGGTATGCGGAGATCAGTGCCTCCAAAGGAGACGATGCCTGACTCCTCGTGAAACTTGATAGGAGACCCAGGATTCCTGTGGCACGTGGAAAGGGACCCTTGGTCTCCCGTCTCAGCTGGAGAGCCGTCCCAGTTGCCCTGCAAAGCCTCGAGGAGAATCCCGAGTTGTCCCTCGCAACTAGGCAGGAGTCCTGACATGGCTGAACACACACGTGTGTGGAAGGGCCATCCCCGTCGTAACTCGAGAATATACCCCAGGTTCCCGCCGCAACTCGAGAAAAACCATGAGACTTCCCCCTCGCCGCGAGATGAGGCCCGATTCCCCTGCACTGCGTGCAGAGCAATTCCGTGTTGCACATCACACATGAAAGGAGCCTTGATTTCCTTGATGGCACTCCAGAGAAACCCCAAGAACACTGTTTCAAGGCTAGAGGGATCCTGAGGTCACTGTAGCAACACGAAAGAGCTCCGTGGACCAAGAATCAACACGAGATGAGAGGTTAGTCCCTGGCTTCGACTCCAGAGGAATACAACCTTACCACAAGCACCTCAAGAGGAGGCTTCTCTCAGCTCTAGGTATGTGAGAGGGATCCTGAGTTTGCGGCCTCAAGTGGAATGGACACCGCAATGCCCTGACTCGAAATAAGGCCGGATATCCCTGCAGTGACTTGAATGCAGGCTCGTCTTGCATCTCCCAAGAAGAAAGGATGTCTGAATCCCCTGTGGAGACCACAGAGAAACACCTAGTTCCCCACCTCATCGAGACCGGAGGCCTCACATCCTTTGAAAACTCCAGAGGTACGCGGAGATCAGTGCCTCCAAAGGAGACGATGCCTGACTCCTCGTGAAACTTGATAGGAGTCCCAGGATTCTTGTGGCACGTGGAAAGGGACCCTTGGTCTCCCGCCTCAGCTGGAGAGGCGTTCCAATTGCCTGCCAAACCTCGAGGAGAATCCCGAGTTGTCCCTCGCAACTAGGCAGGAGTCCTGACGTGGCTGAACAAACACGTGGGTGGAAGGGCCATCCCCGTCGTAACTCGAGAATATACCCCAGGTTCCCGCCGCAACTCGAGAAAAACCATGAGACTTCCCCCTCGATGCGAGATGAGGCCCGATTCCCCTGTACTGCGTGCAGAGCAATTCCGTCTTGCACATCACACATGAAAGGAGCCTTGATTTCCTTGATGGCACTCCAGAGAAACCCCAAGAACACTGTTTCAAGGCTAGAGGGATCCTGAGGTCACTGTAGCAACACGAAAGAACTCTGTGGACCAAAAATCAACTCGAAAAGAGAGGTTAGTCCCTGGATTCGTCTCCAGAGGAATACCACCTTACCACAAGCACCTCAAGAGGAGGCTTCTCTCAGCTCTAGGTATGTGAGAGGGACCCTGAGTTTGCGGCATCAAGTGGAATGGACACCGCGATGCCCTGACGCGAAAAAAGGCCGGATATCCCTGCAGTGACTTCAATGCAGGCTCGTCTTGCATCTCCCAGGACGAAAGGATGTCTGAATCCCCTGTGGAAAGCACAGAGAAAGACTTAGTTCCCCACCTCATCGCGACCGATAGCCTCACATCCTTTGAAAACTCCAGAGGTACGAGGAGATCAGTGCCTCCAAAGGAGACGATGCCTGACTCCTCGTGAAACTTGATAGGAGTCCCAGGATTCCTGTGGCACGTGGAAAGGGACCCTTGGTCTCCCGCCTCAGCTGGAGAGGCGTCCCAATTGCCTTGCCAAGCCTCGAGGAGAATCCCGAGTTGTGTCTCGCAACTAGGCAAGAGTCCTGACGTGGCTGAACACACACGTGTGTGGAAGGGCCATCCCCGCCGTAACTGGAGAATATACCCCTGGTTCCCGCCGCAACTCGAGAAAAACCATGAGACTTCCCCCTCGCCGCGAGATGAGGCCCGATTCCCCTGCACTGCGTGCAGAACAATTCTGTGTTGCACATCACACATGAAAGTAGCCTTGATTTCCTTCATGGCACTCCAGAGAAACCCCAAGAACACTGTTTCAAGGCTAGAGGGATCCTGAGGTCACTGTAGCAACACGAAAGAGCTCCGTGGACCAAAAATCAACTCGAGATGAGAGGTTAGTCCCTGGCTTCGACTCCAGAGGAATACCACCTTTCCACAAGCACCTCAAGAGGAGGCTTCTCTCAGCTCTAGGTATGTGAGAGGGACCCTGAGTTTGCGGCCTCAAGTGGAATGGACACCGCGATGCCCTGACTCGAAATAAGGCCGGATATCCCTGCAGTGACTGGAATGCAGGCTCGTCTTGCATCTCCCAAGACGAAAGGGTGTCTGAATCCCCTGTGGAGACCACAGAGAAAGACCTAGTTCCCCACCTCATCGCGACAGGAGGCCTCAAATCCTTTGAAAACTCCAGAGGTATGCGGAGATCAGTGCCTCCAAAGGAGACGATGCCTGACTCCTCGTGAAACTTGATAGGAGTCCCAGGATTCTTGTGGCACGTGGAAAGGGACCATTGGTCTCCCGTCTCAGCTGGAGAGGCGTCCCAATTGCCCTGCAAAGCCTCGAGGAGAATCCCGAGTTGTCCTTCGCAACTAGGCAGGAGTCCTGACGTCGCTGATGAAACATGTGGGTGGAAGGGCCATCCCCATCCTAACTCGAGAATATACCCCAGGTTCCCGCCGCAACTCGAGAAAAACCATGAGACTTCCCCCTCGCCGCGAGATGAGGCCCGATTCCCCTGCACTGCGTGCAGAGCAATTCCGTGTTGCACATCACACATGAAAGGAGCCTTGATTTCCTTCATGGCACTCCAGAGAAACCCCAAGAACACTGTTTCAAGGCTAGAGGGATCCTGAGGTCACTGTAGCAACACGAAAGAGCTCCATGGACCAAGAATCAACACGGGATGAGAGGTTAGTCCCTGGCTTCGACTCCTGAGGAATACCACCTTACCACAAGCACCTCAAGAGGAGGCTTCTCTCAGCTCTAGGTATGTGAGAGGGATCCTGAGTTTGCGGCCTCAAGTGGAATGGACACCGCGATGCCCTGACTCGAAATAAGGCCGGATATCCCTGCAGTGACTTGAATGCAGGCTCGTCTTGCATCTCCCAAGAAGAAAGGATGTCTGAATCCCCTGTGGAGACCACAGAGAAAGACCTAGTTCCCCACCTCATCGCGACCGGAGGCCTCACATCCTTTGAAAACTCCAGAGGTACGCGGAGATCAGTGCCTCCAAAGGAGACGATGCCTGACTCCTCGTGAAACTTGATAGGAGTCCCAGGATTCTTGTGGCACGTGGAAAGGGACCCTTGGTCTCCCGCCTCAGCTGGAGAGGCGTTCCAATTGCCCTGCCAAGCCTCGAGGAGAATCCCGAGTTGTCCCTCGCAACTAGGCAGGAGTCCTGACGTGGCTGAACAAACACGTGGGTGGAAGGGCCATTCCCGTCGTAACTCGAGAATATACCCCAGGTTCCCGCCGCAACTCGAGAAAAACCATGAGACTTCCCCCTCGATGCGAGATGAGGCCCGATTCCCCTGTACTGCGTGCAGAGCAATTCCGTGTTGCACATCACACATGAAAGGAGCCTTGATTTCCTTGATGGCACTCCAGAGAAACCCCAAGAACACTGTTTCAAGGCTAGAGGGATCCTGAGGTCACTGTAGCAACACGACAGAGCTCCGTGGACCAAGAATCAACACGAGATGAGAGGTTAGTCCCTGGCTTCGACTCCTGAGGAATACCACCTTACCACAAGCACCTCAAGAGGAGGCTTCTCTCAGCTCTAGGTATGTGAGAGGGATCCTGAGTTTGCGCCCTCAAGTGGAATGGACACCGCGATGCCCTGACTCGAAATAAGGCCGGATATCCCTGCAGTGACTTGAATGCAGGCTCGTCTTGCATCTCCCAAGAAGAAAGGATGTCTGAATCCCCTGTGGAGACCACAGAGAAACACCTAGTTCCCCACCTCATCGAGACCGGAGGCCTCACATCCTTTGAAAACTCCAGAGGTACGCGGAGATCAGTGCCTCCAAAGGAGACGATGCCTGACTCCTCGTGAAACTTGATAGGAGTCCCAGGATTCTTGTGGCACGTGGAAAGGGACCCTTGGTCTCCCGCCTCAGCTGGAGAGGCGTTCCAATTGCCTGCCAAACCTCGAGGAGAATCCCGAGTTGTCCCTCGCAACTAGGCAGGAGTCCTGACGTGGCTGAAGAAACACGTGGGTGGAAGGGCCATCCCCGTCGTAACTCGAGAATATACCCCAGGTTCCCGCCGCAACTCGAGAAAAACCATGAGACTTCCCCCTCGATGCGAGATGAGGCCCGATTCCCCTGTACTGCGTGCAGAGCAATTCCGTCTTGCACATCACACATGAAAGGAGCCTTGATTTCCTTGATGGCACTCCAGAGAAACCCCAAGAACACTGTTTCAAGGCTAGAGGGATCCTGAGGTCACTGTAGCAACACGAAAGAGCTCCGCGGACCAAGAATCAACACGGGATGAGAGGTTAGTCCCTAGCTTCGACTCCTGAGGAATACCACCTTACCACAAGCACCTCAAGAGGAGGCTTCTCTCAGGTCTAGGTATGAGAGAGGGACCCTGAGTTTGCGGCCTCAAGTGGAATGGACACCGCGATGCCCTGACTCGAAATAAGGCCGGATATCCCTGCAGTGACTTGAATGCAGGCTCGTCTTGCATCTCCCAAGAAGAAAGGATGTCTGAATCCCCTGTGGAGACCACAGAGAAAGACCTAGTTCCCCACCTCATCGCGACCGGAGGCCTCACATCCTTTGAAAACTCCAGAGGTACGCGGAGATCAGTGCCTCCAAAGGAGACGATGCCTGACTCCTCGTGAAACTTGATAGGAGTCCCAGGATTCTTGTGGCACGTGGAAAGGGACCCTTGGTCTCCCGCCTCAGCTGGAGAGGCGTTCCAATTGCCCTGCCAAGCCTCGAGGAGAATCCCGAGTTGGCCCTCGCAACTAGGTAGGAGTCCTGACGTGGCTGAACAAACACGTGGGTGGAAGGGCCATCCCCGTCGTAACTCGAGAATATACCCCAGGTTCCCGCCGCAACTCGAGAAAAACCATGAGACTTCCCCCTCGATGCGAGATGAGGCCCGATTCCCCTGTACTGCGTGCAGAGCAATTCCGTCTTGCACATCACACATGAAAGGAGCCTTGATTTCCTTGATGGCACTCCAGAGAAACCCCAAGAACACTGTTTCAAGGCTAGAGGGATCCTGAGGTCACTGTAGCAACACGAAAGAACTCTGTGGACCAAAAATCAACTCGAAAAGAGAGGTTAGTCCCTGGATTCGTCTCCAGAGGAATACCACCTTACCATAAGCACCTCAAGAGGAGGCTTCTCTCAGCTCTAGGTATGTGAGAGGGACCCTGAGTTTGCGGCCTCAAGTGGAATGGACACCGCGATGCCCTGACTCGAAATAAGGCCGGATATCCCTGCAGTGATTTGAATGCAGGCTCGTCTTGCATCTCCCAGGACGAAAGGATGTCTGAATCCCCTGTGGAAAGCACAGAGAAAGACTTAGTTCCCCACCTCATCGCGACCGATAGCCTCACATCCTTTGAAAACTCCAGAGGTACGCGGAGATCAGTGCCTCCAAAGGAGACGATGCCTGACTCCTCGTGAAACTTGATAGGAGTCCCAGGATTCCTGTGGCACGTGGAAAGGGACCCTTGGTCTCCCGCCTCAGCTGGAGAGGCATCCCAATTGCCTTGCCAAGCCTCGAGGAGAATCCCGAGTTGTGTCTCGCAACTAGGCAAGAGTCCTGACGTGCCTGAACAAACACGTGTGTGGAAGGGCCATCCCCGTCGTAACTCGAGAATATACCCCAGGTTCCCACTGCAACTCGAGAAAAACCATGAGACTTCCCCCTCGCCGCGAGATGAGGCCCGATTCCCCTGCACTGCGTGCAGAGCAATTCTGTGTTGCACATCACACATGAAAGGAGCCTTGGTTTCCTTCATGGCACTCCAGAGAAACCCCAAGAACACTGTTTCAAGGCTAGAGGGATCCTGAGGTCCCTGTAGCAACACGAAAGTGCTCCGTGGACCAAAAATCAACTCGAGATGAGAGGTTAGTCCCTGGCTTCGACTCCAGAGGAATACCACCTTACCACAAGCACCTCAAGAGGAGGCTTCTCTCAGCTCTAGGTATGTGAGAGGGACCCTGAGTTTGCGGCCTCAAGTGGAATGGACACCGCGATGCCCTGACTCGAAATAAGGCCGGATATCCCTGCAGTGACTGGAATGCAGGCTCGTCTTGCATCTCCCAAGACGAAAGGGTGTCTGAATCCCCTGTGGAGACCACAGAGAAAGACCTAGTTCCCCACCTCATCGCGACAGGAGGCCTCAAATCCTTTGAAAACTCCAGACGTACGCGGAGATCAGTGCCTCCAAAGGAGACGATGCCTGACTCCTCGTGAAACTTGATAGGAGTCCCAGGATTCCTGTGGCACTTGGAAAGGGACACTTGGTCTCCCGCCTCAGCTGGAGAGGCGTCCCAATTGCCCTGCCAAGCCTCGAGGAGAATCCAGAGTTGTCCCTCGCAACTAGGCAGGAGTCCAGACGTCGCTGAAGAAACACGTGGGTGGAAGGGCCATCCCCGTCGTAACTCGAGAATATACCCCAGGTTCCCGCCGCAACTCGAGAAAAACCATGAGACTTCCCCCTCGCCGCGAGATGAGGCCCGATTCCCCTGCACTGCGTGCAGAGCAATTCCGTGTTGCACATCACACATGAAAGGAGCCTTGATTTCCTTCATGGCACTCCAGAGAAACCCCAAGAACACTGTTTCAAGGCTAGAGGGATCGTGAGGTCACTGTAGCAACACGAAAGAGCTCCGTGGACCAAGAATCAACACGAGATGAGAGGTTAGTCCCTGGCTTCGACTCCTGAGGAATACCACCTTACCACAAGCACCTCAAGAGGAGGCTTCTCTCAGCTCTAGGTATGTGAGAGGGACCCTGAGTTTGCGGCCTCAAGTGGAATGGACACCGCGATGCCCTGACTCGAAATAAGGCCGGATATCCCTGCAGTGACTTGAATGCAGGCTCGTCTTGCATCTCCCAGGACAAAAGGATGTCTGAATCCCCTGTGGAAAGCACAGAGAAAGACTTAGTTCCCCACCTCATCGCGACCGATAGCCTCACATCCTTTGAAAACTCCAGAGGTACGCGGAGATCAGTGCCTCCAAAGGAGACGATGCCTGACTCCTCGTGAAACTTGATAGGAGTCCCAGGATTCCTGTGGCACTTGGATAGGGACCCTTGGTCTCCCGCCTCAGCTGGAGAGGCGTCCCAATTGCCCTGCCAATCGTCGAGCAGAATCCAGAGTTGTCCCTCGCAACTAGGCAGGAGTCCTGACGTCGCTGAAGAAACACGTGGGTGGAAGGGCCATCCCCGACATAACTCGAGAATATACCCCAGGTTCCCGCCGCAACTCGAGAGAAACCATGAGACTTCCCCCTCGCCGCGAGATGAGGCCCGATTCCCCTGCACTGCGTGCAGAGCAATTCCGTGTTGCACATCACACATGAAAGGAGCCTTGATTTCCTTGATGGCACTCCAGAGAAACCCCAAGAACACTGTTTCAAGGCGAGAGGGATCCGGAGGTCACTGTAGCAACACGAAAGAGCTCCGTGGGCCAAAAATCAACTCGAGATGAGAGGTTAGTCCCTGGCTTCGACTCCAGAGGAATACCACCTTACCACAAGCACCTCAAGAGGAGGCTTCTCTCAGCTCTAGGTATGTGAGAGGGACCCTGAGTTTGCGGCCTCAAGTGGAATGGACACCGCGATGCCCTGACGCGAAATAAGGCCGGATATCCCTGCAGTGACTTCAATGCAGGCTCGTCTTGCATCTCCCAAGATGAAAGAATGTCTGAATCCCCTGTGGAGACCACAGAGAAAGACCTAGTTCCCCACCTCATCGCGACCGGAGGCCTCACATCCTTTGAAAACTCCAGAGGTACGCGGAGATCAGTGCTTCCAAAGGAGACGATGCCTGACTCCTCGTGAAACTTGATAGGAGTCCCAGGATTCCTGTGGCACGTGGAAAGGGACCCTTGGTCTCCCGCCTCAGCTGGAGAGGCGTCCCAATTGCCTTGCCAAGCCTCGAGGAGAATCCCGAGTTGTGTCTCGCAACTAGGCAAGAGTCCTGACGTGGCTGAACAAACACGTGTGTGGAAGGGCCATCCCCGTCATAACTCGAGAATATACCCCAGGTTCCCGCCGCAACTCGAGAAAAACCATGAGACTTCCCCCTCGCCGCGAGATGAGGCCCGATTCCCCTGCACTGCGTGCAGAGCAATTCCGTCTTGCACATCACATATGAAAGGAGCCTTGATTTCCTTCATGGCACTCCAGAGAAACCCCAAGAACACTGTTTCAAGGATAGAGGGATCCTGAGGTCACTGTAGCAACACGAAAGAGCTCCGTGGGCCAAAAATCAACTCGAGATGAGAGGTTAGTCCCTGGCTTCGACTCCAGAGGTATACCACCTTACCACAAGCACCTCAAGAGGAGGCTTCTCTCAGCTCTAGGTATGTGAGAGGGACCCTGAGTTTGCGGCCTCAAGTGGAATGGACACCGCGATGCCCTGACTCGAAATAAGGCCGGATATCCCTGCAGTGACTTCAATGCAGGCTCGTCTTGCATCTCCCAAGAAGAAAGGATGTCTGAATCCCCTGTGGAGACCACAGAGAAAGACCTAGTTCCCCACCTCATCGCGACCGGAGGCCTCACATACTTTGAAAACTCCAGAGGTATGCGGAGATCAGTGCCTCCAAAGGAGACGATGCCTAACTCCTCGTGAAACTTGAAAGGAGTCCCAGGATTCTTGCGGCACGTGGAAAGGGACCCTTGGTCTCCCGCCTCAGCTGGAGAGGCGTTCCAATTGCCCTGCCAAGCCTCGAGGAGAATCCCGAGTTGTCCCTCGCAACTAGGCAGGAGTCCTGACGTGGCTGAACAAACACGTGGGTGGAAGGGCCATCCCCGTCGTAACTCGAGAATATACCCCAGGTTCCCGCCGCAACTCGAGAAAAACCATGAGACTTCCCCCTCGCCGCAAGATGAGGCCCGATTCCCCTGCACTGCGTGCAGAGCAATTCCGTGTTGCACATCACACATGAAAGGAGCCTTGATTTCCTTGATGGCACTTCAGAGAAACCCCAAGAACACTGTTTCAAGGATAGAGGGATCCTGAGGTCACTGTAGCAACACGAAAGAGCTCCGTGGGCCAAAAATCAACTCGAGATGAGAGGTTAGTCCCTGGCTTCGACTCCAGAGGAATACCAACTTACCACAAGCACCTCAAGAGGAGGCTTCTCTCAGCTCTAGGTATGTGAGAGGGACCCTGAGGTAGCGTCCTCAAGTGGAATGGACACCGCGATGCCCTGACGCGAAATAAGGCTGGATATCCCTGCAGTGACTGGAATGCAGGCTCGTCTTGCATCTCCCAAGAAGAAAGGATGTCTGAATCCCCTGTGGAGACCACAGAGAAACACCCAGTTCCCCACCTCATCGCGACCGGAGGCCTCACATCCTTTGAAAACTCCAGAGGTACGCGGAGATCAGTGCCTCCAAAGGAGACGATGCCTGACTCCTCGTGAAACTTGATAGGAGTCCCAGGATTCTTGTGGCACGTGGAAAGGGACCCTTGGTCTCCCGCCTCAGCTGGAGAGGCGTTCCAATTGCCCTGCCAAGCCTCGAGGAGAATCCCGAGTTGTCCCTCGCAACTAGGCAGGAGTCCTGACGTGGCTGAACAAACACGTGGGTGGAAGGGCCATCCCCGTCG
This sequence comes from Cervus elaphus, assembly GCF_910594005.1. Classification (NCBI taxonomy): domain Eukaryota; kingdom Metazoa; phylum Chordata; class Mammalia; order Artiodactyla; family Cervidae; genus Cervus; species Cervus elaphus. The sequence continues at coordinate 4,230,769 of NC_057834.1, read as the reverse complement.
TAACTCGAGAATATACCCCAGGTTCCCGCCGCAACTCGAGAAAAACCATGAGACTTCCCCCTCGATGCGAGATGAGGCCCGATTCCCCTGTACTGCATGCAGAGCAATTCCGTCTTGCACATCACACATGAAAGGAGCCTTGATTTCCTTGATGGCCCTCCAGAGAAACCCCAGAACACTGTTTCAAGGATAGAGGGATCCTGAGGTCACTGTAGCAACACGAAAGAACTCTGTGGACCAGAAATCAACTCGAAAAGAGAGGTTAGTCCCTGGATTCGTCTCCAGAGGAATACCACCTTACCACAAGCACCTCAAGAGGAGGCTTCTCTCAGCTCTAGGTATGTGAGAGGGACCCTGAGTTTGCGGCCTCAAGTGGAATGGACACCGCGATGCCCTGACTCGAAATAAGGCCGAATATCCCTGCAGTAACTTTAATGCAGGCTCGTCTTGCATCTCCCAGGACAAAAGGATGTCTGAATCCCCTGTGGAAAGCACAGAGAAAGACTTAGTTCCCCACCTCATCGCGACCGATAGCCTCACATCCTTTGAAAACTCCAGAGGTACGCGGAGATCAGTGCCTCCAAAGGAGACGATGCCTGACTCATCGTGAAACTTGATAGGAGTCCCAGGATTCCTGTGGCACGTGGAAAGGGACCCTTGGTCTCCCGCCTCAGCTGGAGAGGCGTCCCAATTGCCTTGCCAAGCCTCGAGGAGAATCCCGAGTTGTGTCTCGCAACTAGGCAAGAGTCCTGACGTGGCTGAACAAACACGTGTGTGGAAGGGCCATCCCCGTCGTAACTCGAGAATATACCCCAGGTTCCCACTGCAACTCGAGAAAAACCATGAGACTTCCCCCTCGCCGCGAGATGAGGCCCGATTCCCCTGCACTGCGTGCAGAGCAATTCTGTGTTGCACATCACACATGAAAGGAGCCTTGGTTTCCTTCATGGCACTCCAGAGAAACCCCAAGATCACTGTTTCAAGGCTAGAGGGATCCTGAGGTCACTGTAGCAACACGAAAGAGCTCCGTGGACCAAAAATCAACTCGAGATGAGAGGTTAATCCCTGGCTTCGACTCCAGAGGAATACCACCTTACCACAAGCACCTCAAGAGGAGGCTTCTCTCAGCTCTAGGTATGTGAGAGGGACCCTGAGTTAGCGGCCTCAAGTGGAATGGACACCGCGATGCCCTGACTCGAAATAAGGCCGGATATCCCTGCAGTGACTGGAATGCAGGCTCGTCTTGCATCTCCCAAGACGAAAGGGTGTCTGAATCCCCTGTGGAGACCACAGAGAAAGACCTAGTTCCCCACCTCATCGCGACAGGAGGCCTCAAATCCTTTGAAAACTCCAGAGGTACGCGGAGATCAGTGCCTCCAAAGGAGACGATGCCTGACTCCTCGTGAAACTTGATAGGAGTCCCAGGATTCCTGTGGCACTTGGAAAGGGACACTTGGTCTCCCGCCTCAGCTGGAGAGGCGTCCCAATTGCCCTGCCAATCCTCGAGGAGAATCCAGAGTTGTCCCTCGCAACTAGGCAGGAGTCCTGACGTCGCTGAAGAAACACGTGGGTGAAAGGGCCATCCCCGTCGTAACTCGAGAATATACCCCAGGTTCCCGCCGCAACTCAAGAAAAACCATGAGACTTCCCCCTCGCCGCGAGATGAGGCCCGATTCCCCTGCACTGCGTGCAGAGCAATTCCGTGTTGCACATCACACATGAAAGGAGCCTTGATTTCCTTCATGGCACTCCCGAGAAACCCCAAGAACACTGTTTCAAGGCTAGAGGGATCCTGAGGTCACTGTAGCAACACGAAAGAGCTCCGTGGACCAAAAATCAACCCGAGATGAGAGGTTAGTCCCTGGCTTCGACTCCAGAGGAATACCACCTTACCACAAGCACCACAAGAGGAGGCTTCTCTCAGCTACAGGTATGTGAGAGGGACCCTGAGTTTGCGGCCTCAAGTGGAATGGACACCGCGAGGCCCTGACTCGAAATAAGGCCGGATATCCCTGCAGTGACTGGAATGCAGGCTCGTCTTGCATCTCCCAAGACGAAAGGGTGTCTGAATCCCCTGTGGAGACCACAGAGAAAGACCTAGTTCCCCACCTCATCGCGACAGGAGGCCTCAAATCCTTTGAAAACTCCAGAGGTATGCGGAGATCAGTGCCTCCAAAGGAGACGATGCCTGACTCCTCGTGAAACTTGATAGGAGACCCAGGATTCCTGTGGCACGTGGAAAGGGACCCTTGGTCTCCCGTCTCAGCTGGAGAGGCGTCCCAATTGCCCTGCAAAGCCTCGAGGAGAATCCAGAGTTGCCCCTCGCAACTAGGCAGGAGTCCTGACATGGCTGAACAAACACGTGGGTGGAAGGGCCATCCCCGTCGTAACTCGAGAATATACCCCAGGTTCCCGCCGCAACTCGAGAAAAACCATGAGACTTCCCCCTCGCCGCGAGATGAGGCCCGATTCCCCTGCACTGCGTGCAGAGCAATTCCGTGTTGCACATCACACATGAAAGGAGCCTTGATTTCCTTGATGGCACTCCAGAGAAACCCCAAGAACACTGTTTCAAGGCTAGAGGGATCCTGAGGTCACTGTAGCAACATGAAAGAGCTCCGTGGACCAAGAATCAACACGAGATGAAAGGTTAGTCCCTGGCTTCGACTCCTGAGGAATACCACCTTACCACAAGCACCTCAAGAGTAGGCTTCTCTCAGCTCTAGGTATGTGAGAGGGATCCTGAGTTTGCGGCCTCAAGTGGAATGGACACCGCGATGCCCTGACTCGAAATAAGGCCGGATATCCCTGCAGTGACTTGAATGCAGGCTCGTCTTGCATCTCCCAAGAAGAAAGGATGTCTGAATCCCCTGTGGAGACCACAGAGAAAGACCTAGTTCCCCACCTCATCGCGACCGGAGGCCTCACATCCTTTGAAAACTCCAGAGGTACGCGGAGATCAGTGCCTCCAAAGGAGACGATGCCTGACTCCTCGTGAAACTTGATAGGAGTCCCAGGATTCCTGTGGCACTTGGAAAGGGACACTTGGTCTCCCGCCTCAGCTGGAGAGGCGTCCCAATTGCCCTGCCAATCCTCGAGGAGAATCCAGAGTTGTCCCTCGCAACTAGGCAGGAGTCCTGACGTCGCTGAAGAAACACGTGGGTGGAAGGGCCATCCCCTTCGTAACTCGAGAATATACCCCAGGTTCCCGCCGCAACTCGAGAAAAACCATGAGACTTCCCCCTCGATGCGAGATGAGGCCCGATTCCCCTGTACTGCGTGCAGAGCAATTCCGTCTTGCACATCACACATGAAAGGAGCCTTGATTTCCTTGATGGCACTCCAGAGAAACCCCAAGAACACTGTTTCAAGGCTAGAGGGATCCTGAGGTCACTGTAGCAACACGAAAGAACTCTGTGGACCAAAAATCAACTCGAAAAGAGAGGTTAGTCCCTGGATTGGTCTCCAGAGGAATACCACCTTACCACAAGCACCTCAAGAGGAGGCTTCTCTCAGCTCTAGGTATGTGAGAGGGACCCTGAGTTTGCGGCCTCAAGTGGAATGGACACCGCGATGCCCTGACTCGAAATAAGGCCGGATATCCCTGCAGTGATTTGAATGCAGGCTCGTCTTGCATCTCCCAGGACGAAAGGATGTCTGAATCCCCTGTGGAAAGCACAGAGAAAGACTTAGTTCCCCACCTCATCGCGACCGATAGCCACACATCCTTTGAAAACTCCAGAGGTACGCGGAGATCAGTGCCTCCAAAGGAGACGATGCCTGACTCCTCGTGAAACTTGATAGGAGTCCCAGGATTCCTGTGGCACGTGGAAAGGGACCCTTGGTCTCCCGCCTCAGCTGGAGAGGCATCCCAATTGCCTTGCCAAGCCTCGAGGAGAATCCCGAGTTGTGTCTCGCAACTAGGCAAGAGTCCTGACGTGGCTGAACAAACACGTGTGTGGAAGGGCCATCCCCGTCGTAACTCGAGAATATACCTCAGGTTCCCACTGCAACTCGAGAAAAACCATGAGACTTCCCCCTCGCCGCGAGATGAGGCCCGATTCCCCTGCACTGCGTGCAGAGCAATTCTGTGTTGCACATCACACATGAAAGGAGCCTTGGTTTCCTTCATGGCACTCCAGAGAAACCCCAAGAACACTGTTTCAAGGCTAGAGGGATCCTGAGGTCACTGTAGCAACACGAAAGAGCTCCGTGGACCAAAAATCAACTCGAGATGAGAGGTTAGTCCCTGGCTTCGACTCCAGAGGAATACCACCTTACCACAAGCACCTCAAGAGGAGGCTTCTCTCAGCTCTAGGTATGTGAGAGGGACCCTGAGTTTGCGGCCTCAAGTGGAATGGACACCGCGATGCCCTGACTCGAAATAAGGCCGGATATCCCTGCAGTGACTGGAATGCAGGCTCGTCTTGCATCTCCCAAGACGAAAGGGTGTCTGAATCCCCTGTGGAGACCACAGAGAAAGACCTAGTTCCCCACCTCATCGCGACAGGAGGCCTCAAATCCTTTGAAAACTCCAGAGGTACGCGGAGATCAGTGCCTCCAAAGGAGACGATGCCTGACTCCTCGTGAAACTTGATAGGAGTCCCAGGATTCCTGTGGCACTTGGAAAGGGACACTTGGTCTCCCGCCTCAGCTGGAGAGGCGTCCCAATTGCCCTGCCAAGCCTCGAGGAGAATCCAGAGTTGTCCCTCGCAACTAGGCAGGAGTCCAGACGTCGCTGAAGAAACACGTGGGTGGAAGGGCCATCCCCGTCGTAACTCGAGAATATACCTCAGGTTCCCACTGCAACTCGAGAAAAACCATGAGACTTCCCCCTCGCCGCGAGATGAGGCCCGATTCCCCTGCACTGCGTGCAGAGCAATTCCGTGTTGCACATCACACATGAAAGGAGCCTTGATTTCCTTGATGGCACTCCAGAGAAACACCAAGAACACTGTTTCAAGGCTAGAGGGATCCTGAGGTCACTGTAGCAACACGAAAGAGCTCCGTGGACCAAGAATCAACACGAGATGAGAGGTTAGTCCCTGGCTTCGACTCCTGAGGAATACCACCTTACCACAAGCACCTCAAGAGGAGGCTTCTCTCAGCTCTAGGTATGTGAGAGGGACCCTGAGTTTGCGGCCTCAAGTGGAATGGACACCGCGATGCCCTGACTCGAAATAAGGCCGGATATCCCTGCATTGAAGTCACTGCAGGCTCGTCTTGCATCTCCCAGGACAAAAGGATGTCTGAATCCCCTGTGGAAAGCACAGAGAAAGACTTAGTTCCCCACCTCATCGCGACCGATAGCCTCACATCCTTTGAAAACTCCAGAGGTACGCGGAGATCAGTGCCTCCAAAGGAGACGATGCCTGACTCCTCGTGAAACTTGATAGGAGTCCCAGGATTCCTGTGGCACTTGGAAAGGGACCCTTGGTCTCCCGCCTCAGCTGGAGAGGCGTCCCAATTGCCTTGCCAATCGTCGAGGAGAATCCAGAGTTGTCCCTCGCAACTAGGCAGGAGTCCTGACGTCGCTGAAGAAACACGTGGGTGGAAGGGCCATCCCCGACATAACTCGAGAATATACCCCAGGTTCCCGCCACAACTCGAGAGAAACCATGAGACTTCCCCCTCGCCGCGAGATGAGGCCCGATTCCCCTGCACTGCGTGCAGAGCAATTCCGTGTTGCACATCACACATGAAAGGAGCCTTGATTTCCTTGATGGCACTCCAGAGAAACCCCAAGAACACTGTTTCAAGGCGAGAGGGATCCGGAGGTCACTGTAGCAACACGAAAGAGCTCCGTGGGCCAAAAATCAACTCGAGATGAGAGGTTAGTCCCTGGCTTCGACTCCAGAGGAATACCACCTTACCACAAGCACCTCAAGAGGAGGCTTCTCTCAGCTCTAGGTATGTGAGAGGGACCCTGAGTTTGCGGCCTCAAGTGGAATGGACACCGCGATGCCCTGACGCGAAATAAGGCCGGATATTCCTGCAGTGACTTCAATGCAGGCTCGTCTTGCATCTCCCAAGACGAAAGGGTGTCTGAATCCCCTGTGGAGACCACAGAGAAAGACCTAGTTCCCCACCTCATCGCGACAGGAGGCCTCAAATCCTTTGAAAACTCCAGATGTACGCGGAGATCAGTGCCTCCAAAGGAGACGATGCCTGACTCCTCGTGAAACTTGATAGGAGTCCCAGGATTCCTGTGGCACTTGGAAAGGGACACTTGGTCTCCCGCTTCAGCTGGAGAGGCGTCCCAATGGCCCTGCCAAGCCTCGAGGAGAATCCAGAGTTGTCCCTCGCAACTAGGCAGGAGTCCTGACGTCACTGAAGAAACACGTGGGTGGAAGGGCCAGACCCGGCGTAACTCGAGAATATACCCCAGGTTCCCGCCGCAACTCGAGAAAAACCATGAGACTTCCCCCTCGCCGCGAGATGAGGCCCGATTCCCCTGCACTGCGTGCAGAGCAATTCCGTGTTGCACATCACACATGAAAGGAGCCTTGATTTCCTTGATGGCACTCCAGAGAAACCCCAAGAACACTGTTTCAAGGATAGAGGGATCCTGAGGTCACTGTAGCAACACGAAAGAGCTCCGTGGGCCAAAAATCAACTCGAGATGAGAGGTTAGTCCCTGGCTTCGACTCCAGAGGAATACCACCTTACCACAAGCACCTCAAGAGGAGGCTTCTCTCAGCTCTAGGTATGTGAGAGGGACCCTGAGTTAGCGTCCTCAAGTGGAATGGACACCGCGATGCCCTGACTCGAAATAAGGCCGGATATCCCTGCAGTGACTGGAATGCAGGCTCGTCTTGCATCTCCCAAGATGAAAGGATGTCTGAATCCCCTGTGGAGACCACAGAGAAAGACCTAGTTCCCCACCTCATCGCGACCGGAGGCCTCACATCCTTTGAAAACTCCAGAGGTACGCGGAGATCAGTGCCTCCAAAGGAGACGATGCCTGACTCCTCGTGAAACTTGATAGGAGTCCCCGGATTCCTGTGGCACGTGGAAAGGGACCCTTGGTCTCCCGCCTCAGCTGGAGAGGCGTCCCGATTGCCTTGCCAAGCCTAGAGGAGAATCCCTAGTTGTGTCTCGCATCTAGGCAAGAGTCCTGACGTGGCTGAACAAACACGTGTGTGGAAGGGCCATCCCCGTCGTAACTCGAGAATATACCCCAGGTTCCCGCGGCAACTCGAGAAAAACCATGAGACTTCCCCCTCGCCGCGAGATGAGGCCCGATTCCCCTGCACTGCGTGCAGAGCAATTCTGTGTTGCACATCACACATGAAAGGAGCCTTGATTTCCTTCATGGCACTCCAGAGAAACCCCAAGAACACTGTTTCAAGGTTAGAGGGATCCTGAGGTCACTGTAGCAACAGGAAAGAGCTCCGTGGACAAAAATCAACTCGAGATGAGAGGTTAGTCCCTGGCTTCGACTCCAGAGGAATACCACCTTACCACAAGCACCTCAAGAGGAGGCTTCTCTCAGCTCTAGATATGTGAGAGGGACCCTGAGTTTGCGGCCTCAAGTGGAATGGACACCACGAGGCCCTGACTAGAAATAAGGCCAGATATCCCTGCAGTGACTGGAATGCAGGCTCGTCTTGCATCTCCCAAGACGAAAGGGTGTCTGAATCCCCTGTGGAGACCACAGAGAAAGACCTAGTTCCCCACCTCATCGCGACCGGAGGCCTCAAATCCTTTGAAAACTCCAGATGTACGCGGAGATCAGTGCCTCCAAAGGAGACGATGCCTGACTCCTCGTGAAACTTGATAGGAGTCCCAGGATTCCTGTGGCACTTGGAAAGGGACACTTGGTCTCCCGCCTCAGCTGGAGAGGCGTCCCAATGGCCCTGCCAAGCCTCGAGGAGAATCCAGAGTTGTCCCTCGCAACTAGGCAGGAGTCCTGACGTCGCTGAAGAAACACGTGGGTGGAAGGGCCAGACCCGGCGTAACTCGAGAATATACCCCAGGTTCCCGCCGCAACTCGAGAAAAACCATGAGACTTCCCCCTCGCCGCGAGATGAGGCCCGATTCCCCTGCACTGCGTGCAGAGCAATTCCGTGTTGCACATCACACATGAAAGGAGCCTTGATTTCCTTGATGGCACTCCAGAGAAACCCCAAGAACACTGTTTCAAGGATAGAGGGATCCTGAGGTCACTGTAGCAACACGAAAGAACTCTGTGGACCAAAAATCAACTCGAAAAGAGAGGTTAGTCCCTGGATTGGTCTCCAGAGGAATACCACCTTACCACAAGCACCTCAAGAGGAGGCTTCTCTCAGCTCTAGGTATGTGAGAGGGACCCTGAGTTTGCGGCCTCAAGTGGAATGGACACCGCGATGCCCTGACTCGAAATAAGGCCGGATATCCCTGCAGTGATTTGAATGCAGGCTCGTCTTGCATCTCCCAGGACGAAAGGATGTCTGAATCCCCTGTGGAAAGCACAGAGAAAGACTTAGTTCCCCACCTCATCGCGACCGATAGCCACACATCCTTTGAAAACTCCAGAGGTACGCGGAGATCAGTGCCTCCAAAGGAGACGATGCCTGACTCCTCGTGAAACTTGATAGGAGTCCCAGGATTCCTGTGGCACGTGGAAAGGGACCCTTGGTCTCCCGCCTCAGCTGGAGAGGCATCCCAATTGCCTTGCCAAGCCTCGAGGAGAATCCCGAGTTGTGTCTCGAAACTAGGCAAGAGTCCTGACGTGGCTGAACAAACACGTGTGTGGAAGGGCCATCCCCGTCGTAACTCGAGAATATACCTCAGGTTCCCACTGCAACTCGAGAAAAACCATGAGACTTCCCCCTCGCCGCGAGATGAGGCCCGATTCCCCTGCACTGCGTGCAGAGCAATTCTGTGTTGCACATCACACATGAAAGGAGCCTTGGTTTCCTTCATGGCACTCCAGAGAAACCCCAAGAACACTGTTTCAAGGCTAGAGGGATCCTGAGGTCACTGTAGCAACAGGAAAGAGCTCCGTGGACCAAAAATCAACTCGAGATGAGAGGTTAGTCCCTGGCTTCGACTCCAGAGGAATACCACCTTACCACAAGCACCTCAAGAGGAGGCTTCTCTCAGCTCTAGGTATGTGAGAGGGACCCTGAGTTTGCGGCCTCAAGTGGAATGGACACCGCGATGCCCTGACTCGAAATAAGGCCGGATATCCCTGCAGTGACTGGAATGCAGGCTCGTCTTGCATCTCCCAAGACGAAAGGGTGTCTGAATCCCCTGTGGAGACCACAGAGAAAGACCTAGTTCCCCACCTCATCGCGACAGGAGGCCTCAAATCCTTTGAAAACTCCAGAGGTACGCGGAGATCAGTGCCTCCAAAGGAGACGATGCCTGACTCCTCGTGAAACTTGATAGGAGTCCCAGGATTCCTGTGGCACTTGGAAAGGGACACTTGGTCTCCCGCCTCAGCTGGAGAGGCGTCCCAATTGCCCTGCCAAGCCTCGAGGAGAATCCAGAGTTGTCCCTCGCAACTAGGCAGGAGTCCAGACGTCGCTGAAGAAACACGTGGGTGGAAGGGCCATCCCCGTCGTAACTCGAGAATATACCTCAGGTTCCCACTGCAACTCGAGAAAAACCATGAGACTTCCCCCTCGCCGCGAGATGAGGCCCGATTCCCCTGCACTGCGTGCAGAGCAATTCCGTGTTGCACATCACACATGAAAGGAGCCTTGATTTCCTTGATGGCACTCCAGAGAAACACCAAGAACACTGTTTCAAGGCTAGAGGGATCCTGAGGTCACTGTAGCAACACGAAAGAGCTCCGTGGACCAAGAATCAACACGAGATGAGAGGTTAGTCCCTGGCTTCGACTCCTGAGGAATACCACCTTACCACAAGCACCTCAAGAGGAGGCTTCTCTCAGCTCTAGGTATGTGAGAGGGACCCTGAGTTTGCGGCCTCAAGTGGAATGGACACCGCGATGCCCTGACTCGAAATAAGGCCGGATATCCCTGCATTGAAGTCACTGCAGGCTCGTCTTGCATCTCCCAGGACAAAAGGATGTCTGAATCCCCTGTGGAAAGCACAGAGAAAGACTTAGTTCCCCACCTCATCGCGACCGATAGCCTCACATCCTTTGAAAACTCCAGAGGTACGCGGAGATCAGTGCCTCCAAAGGAGACGATGCCTGACTCCTCGTGAAACTTGATAGGAGTCCCAGGATTCCTGTGGCACTTGGAAAGGGACCCTTGGTCTCCCGCCTCAGCTGGAGAGGCGTCCCAATTGCCTTGCCAATCGTCGAGGAGAATCCAGAGTTGTCCCTCGCAACTAGGCAGGAGTCCTGACGTCGCTGAAGAAACACGTGGGTGGAAGGGCCATCCCCGACATAACTCGAGAATATACCCCAGGTTCCCGCCACAACTCGAGAGAAACCATGAGACTTCCCCCTCGCCGCGAGATGAGGCCCGATTCCCCTGCACTGCGTGCAGAGCAATTCCGTGTTGCACATCACACATGAAAGGAGCCTTGATTTCCTTGATGGCACTCCAGAGAAACCCCAAGAACACTGTTTCAAGGCGAGAGGGATCCGGAGGTCACTGTAGCAACACGAAAGAGCTCCGTGGGCCAAAAATCAACTCGAGATGAGAGGTTAGTCCCTGGCTTCGACTCCAGAGGAATACCACCTTACCACAAGCACCTCAAGAGGAGGCTTCTCTCAGCTCTAGGTATGTGAGAGGGACCCTGAGTTTGCGGCCTCAAGTGGAATGGACACCGCGATGCCCTGACGCGAAATAAGGCCGGATATTCCTGCAGTGACTTCAATGCAGGCTCGTCTTGCATCTCCCAAGACGAAAGGGTGTCTGAATCCCCTGTGGAGACCACAGAGAAAGACCTAGTTCCCCACCTCATCGCGACAGGAGGCCTCAAATCCTTTGAAAACTCCAGATGTACGCGGAGATCAGTGCCTCCAAAGGAGACGATGCGTGACTCCTCGTGAAACTTGATAGGAGTCCCAGGATTCCTGTGGCACTTGGAAAGGGACACTTGGTCTCCCGCTTCAGCTGGAGAGGCGTCCCAATGGCCCTGCCAAGCCTCGAGGAGAATCCAGAGTTGTCCCTCGCAACTAGGCAGGAGTCCTGACGTCACTGAAGAAACACGTGGGTGGAAGGGCCAGACCCGGCGTAACTCGAGAATATACCCCAGGTTCCCGCCGCAACTCGAGAAAAACCATGAGACTTCCCCCTCGCCGCGAGATGAGGCCCGATTCCCCTGCACTGCGTGCAGAGCAATTCCGTGTTGCACATCACACATGAAAGGAGCCTTGATTTCCTTGATGGCACTCCAGAGAAACCCCAAGAACACTGTTTCAAGGATAGAGGGATCCTGAGGTCACTGTAGCAACACGAAAGAGCTCCGTGGGCCAAAAATCAACTCGAGATGAGAGGTTAGTCCCTGGCTTCGACTCCAGAGGAATACCACCTTACCACAAGCACCTCAAGAGGAGGCTTCTCTCAGCTCTAGGTATGTGAGAGGGACCCTGAGTTAGCGTCCTCAAGTGGAATGGACACCGCGATGCCCTGACTCGAAATAAGGCCGGATATCCCTGCAGTGACTGGAATGCAGGCTCGTCTTGCATCTCCCAAGATGAAAGGATGTCTGAATCCCCTGTGGAGACCACAGAGAAAGACCTAGTTCCCCACCTCATCGCGACCGGAGGCCTCACATCCTTTGAAAACTCCAGAGGTACGCGGAGATCAGTGCCTCCAAAGGAGACGATGCCTGACTCCTCGTGAAACTTGATAGGAGTCCCCGGATTCCTGTGGCACGTGGAAAGGGACCCTTGGTCTCCCGCCTCAGCTGGAGAGGCGTCCCGATTGCCTTGCCAAGCCTAGAGGAGAATCCCTAGTTGTGTCTCGCATCTAGGCAAGAGTCCTGACGTGGCTGAACAAACACGTGTGTGGAAGGGCCATCCCCGTCGTAACTCGAGAATATACCCCAGGTTCCCGCGGCAACTCGAGAAAAACCATGAGACTTCCCCCTCGCCGCGAGATGAGGCCCGATTCCCCTGCACTGCGTGCAGAGCAATTCTGTGTTGCACATCACACATGAAAGGAGCCTTGATTTCCTTCATGGCACTCCAGAGAAACCCCAAGAACACTGTTTCAAGGTTAGAGGGATCCTGAGGTCACTGTAGCAACAGGAAAGAGCTCCGTGGACAAAAATCAACTCGAGATGAGAGGTTAGTCCCTGGCTTCGACTCCAGAGGAATACCACCTTACCACAAGCACCTCAAGAGGAGGCTTCTCTCAGCTCTAGATATGTGAGAGGGACCCTGAGTTTGCGGCCTCAAGTGGAATGGACACCACGAGGCCCTGACTAGAAATAAGGCCAGATATCCCTGCAGTGACTGGAATGCAGGCTCGTCTTGCATCTCCCAAGACGAAAGGGTGTCTGAATCCCCTGTGGAGACCACAGAGAAAGACCTAGTTCCCCACCTCATCGCGACCGGAGGCCTCAAATCCTTTGAAAACTCCAGATGTACGCGGAGATCAGTGCCTCCAAAGGAGACGATGCCTGACTCCTCGTGAAACTTGATAGGAGTCCCAGGATTCCTGTGGCACTTGGAAAGGGACACTTGGTCTCCCGCCTCAGCTGGAGAGGCGTCCCAATGGCCCTGCCAAGCCTCGAGGAGAATCCAGAGTTGTCCCTCGCAACTAGGCAGGAGTCCTGACGTCGCTGAAGAAACACGTGGGTGGAAGGGCCAGACCCGGCGTAACTCGAGAATATACCCCAGGTTCCCGCCGCAACTCGAGAAAAACCATGAGACTTCCCCCTCGCCGCGAGATGAGGCCCGATTCCCCTGCACTGCGTGCAGAGCAATTCCGTGTTGCACATCACACATGAAAGGAGCCTTGATTTCCTTGATGGCACTCCAGAGAAACCCCAAGAACACTGTTTCAAGGATAGAGGGATCCTGAGGTCACTGTAGCAACACGAAAGAGCTCCGTGGGCCAAAAATCAACTCGAGATGAGAGGTTAGTCCCTGGCTTCGACTCCAGAGGAATACCACCTTACCACAAGCACCTCAAGAGGAGGCTTCTCTCAGCTCTAGGTATGTGAGAGGGACCCTGAGTTAGCGTCCTCAAGTGGAATGGACACCGCGATGCCCTGACTCGAAATAAGGCCGGATATCCCTGCAGTGACTGGAATGCAGGCTCGTCTTGCATCTCCCAAGATGAAAGGATGTCTGAATCCCCTGTGGAGACCACAGAGAAAGACCTAGTTCCCCACCTCATCGCGACCGGAGGCCTCACATCCTTTGAAAACTCCAGAGGTACGCGGAGATCAGTGCCTCCAAAGGAGACGATGCCTGACTCCTCGTGAAACTTGATAGGAGTCCCCGGATTCCTGTGGCACGTGGAAAGGGACCCTTGGTCTCCCGCCTCAGCTGGAGAGGCGTCCCGATTGCCTTGCCAAGCCTAGAGGAGAATCCCTAGTTGTGTCTCGCAACTAGGCAAGAGTCCTGACGTGGCTGAACAAACACGTGTGTGGAAGGGCCATCCCCGTCGTAACTCGAGAATATACCCCAGGTTCCCGCGGCAACTCGAGAAAAACCATGAGACTTCCCCCTCGCCGCGAGATGAGGCCCGATTCCCCTGCACTGCGTGCAGAGCAATTCTGTGTTGCACATCACACATGAAAGGAGCCTTGATTTCCTTCATGGCACTCCAGAGAAACCCCAAGAACACTGTTTCAAGGTTAGAGGGATCCTGAGGTCACTGTAGCAACAGGAAAGAGCTCCGTGGACAAAAATCAACTCGAGATGAGAGGTTAGTCCCTGGCTTCGACTCCAGAGGAATACCACCTTACCACAAGCACCTCAAGAGGAGGCTTCTCTCAGCTCTAGATATGTGAGAGGGACCCTGAGTTTGCGGCCTCAAGTGGAATGGACACCACGAGGCCCTGACTAGAAATAAGGCCAGATATCCCTGCAGTGACTGGAATGCAGGCTCGTCTTGCATCTCCCAAGACGAAAGGGTGTCTGAATCCCCTGTGGAGACCACAGAGAAAGACCTAGTTCCCCACCTCATCGCGACAGGAGGCCTCAAATCCTTTGAAAACTCCAGAGGTATGCGGAGATCAGTGCCTCCAAAGGAGACGATGCCTGACTCCTCGTGAAACTTGATAGGAGACCCAGGATTCCTGTGGCACGTGGAAAGGGACACTTGGTCTCCCTTCTCAGCTGGAGAGGCGTTCCAATTGCCCTGCCAAGACTCGAGGAGAATCCCGAGTTGTCCCTCGCAACTAGGCAGGAGTCCTGACATGGCTGAACACACACGTGTGTGGAAGGGCCATCCCCGTCGTAACTCGAGAATATACCCCAGGTTCCCGCCGCAACTCGAGAAAAACCATGAGACTTCCCCCTCGCCGCGAGATGAGGCCCGATTCCCCTGCACTGCGTGCAGAGCAATTCCGTGTTGCACATCACACATGAAAGGAGCCTTGATTTCCTTGATGGCACTCCAGAGAAACCCCACCAACACTGTTTCAAGGCTAGAGGGATCCTGAGGTCACTGTAGCAACATGAAAGAGCTCCGTGGACCAAAAATCAACACGAGATGAAAGGTTAGTCCCTGGCTTCGACTCCTGAGGAATACCACCTTACCACAAGCACCTCAAGAGGAGGCTTCTCTCAGCTCTAGGTATGTGAGAGGGATCCTGAGTTTGCGGCCTCAAGTGGAATGATCACCGCGATGCCCTGACTCGTAATAAGGCCGGATATCCCTGCAGTGACTTGAATGCAGGCTCGTCTTGCATCTGCCAAGAAGAAAGGATGTCTGAATCCCCTGTGGAGACCACAGAGAAACACCCAGTTCCCCACCTCATCGCGACCGGAGGCCTCACATCCTTTGAAAATTCCAGAGGTACGCGGAGATCAGTGCCTCCAAAGGAGACGATGCCTGACTCCTCGTGAAACTTGATAGGAGTCCCAGGATTCTTGTGGCACGTGGAAAGGGACACTTGGTCTCCCGCCTCAGCTGGAGAGGCGTTCCAATTGCCCTGCCAAGCCTGGAGGAGAATCCCGAGTTGTCCCTCGCAACTAGGCAGGAGTCCTGACGTGGCTGAACAAACACGTGGGTGGAAGGGCCATCCCCGTCGTAACTCGAGAATATACCCCAGGTTCCCGCCGCAACTCGAGAAAAACCATGAGACTTCCCCCTCGATGCGAGATGAGGCCCGATTCCCCTGTACTGCATGCAGAGCAATTCCGTCTTGCACATCACACATGAAAGGAGCCTTGATTTCCTTGATGGCACTCCAGAGAAACCCCAGAACACTGTTTCAAGGATAGAGGGATCCTGAGGTCACTGTAGCAACACGAAAGAACTCTGTGGACCAGAAATCAACTCGAAAAGAGAGGTTAGTCCCTGGATTCGTCTCCAGAGGAATACCACCTTACCACAAGCACCTCAAGAGGAGGCTTCTCTCAGCTCTAGGTATGTGAGAGGGACCCTGAGTTTGCGACCTCAAGTGGAATGGACACCGCGATGCCCTGACTCGAAATAAGGCCGAATATCCCTGCAGTAACTTCAATGCAGGCTCGTCTTGCATCTCCCAGGACAAAAGGATGTCTGAATCCCCTGTGGAAAGCACAGAGAAAGACTTAGTTCCCCACCTCATCGCGACCGATAGCCTCACATCCTTTGAAAACTCCAGAGGTACGCGGAGATCAGTGCCTCCAAAGGAGACGATGCCTGACTCCTCGTGAAACTTGATAGGAGTCCCAGGATTCCTGTGGCACTTGGAAAGGGACCCTTGGTCTCCCGCCTCAGCTGGAGAGGCGTCCCAATTGCCCTGCCAATCCTCGAGGTGAATCCAGAGTTGTCCCTCGCAACTAGGCAGGAGTCCTGACGTCGCTGAAGAAACACGTGGGTGGAAGGGCCATCCCCGTCGTAACTCGAGAATATACCCCAGGTTCCCGCCGCAACTCGAGAGAAACCATGAGACTTCCCCCTCGCCGCGAGATGAGGCCCGATTCCCCTGCACTGCGTGCAGAGCAATTCCGTGTTGCACATCACACATGAAAGGAGCCTTGATTTCCTTGATGGCACTCCAGAGAAACCCCAAGAACACTGTTTCAAGGCGAGAGGGATCCTGAGGTCACTGTAGCAACACGAAAGAGCTCCGTGGGCCAAAAATCAACTCGAGATGAGAGGTTAGTCCCTGGCTTCGACTCCAGAGGAATACCACCTTACCACAAGCACCTCAAGAGGAGGCTTCTCTCAGCTCTAGGTATGTGAGAGGGACCCTGAGTTTGCGGCCTCAAGTGGAATGGACACCGCGATGCCCTGACGCGAAATAAGGCTGGATATCCCTGCAGTGACTTGAATGCAGGCTCGTCTTGCATCTAACAAGATGAAAGGATGTCTGAATCCCCTGTGGAGACCACAGAGAAAGACCTAGTTCCCCACCTCATCGCGACCGGAGGCCTCACATCCTTTGAAAACTCCAGAGGTACGCGGAGATCAGTGCCTCCAAAGGAGACGATGCCTGACTCCTCGTGAAACTTGATAGGAGTCCCAGGATTCCTGTGGCACGTGGAAAGGGACCCTTGGTCTCCCGCCTCAGCTGGAGAGGCGTCCCAATTGCCTTGCCAAGCCTCGAGGAGAATCCCGAGTTGTGTCTCGCAACTAGGCAAGAGTCCTGACGTGGCTGAACAAACACGTGTGTGGAAGGGCCATCCCCGTCGTAACTCGAGAATATACCCCAGGTTCCCACTGCAACTCGAGAAAAACCATGAGACTTCCCCCTCGCCGCGAGATGAGGCCCGATTCCCCTGCACTGCGTGCAGAGCAATTCTGTGTTGCACATCACACATGAAAGGAGCCTTGGTTTCCTTCATGGCACTCCAGAGAAACCCCAAGAACACTGTTTCAAGGCTAGAGGGATCCTGAGGTCACTGTAGCAACACGAAAGAGCTCCGTGGACCAAAAATCAACTCGAGATGAGAGGTTAATCCCTGGCTTCGACTCCAGAGGAATACCACCTTACCACAAGCACCTCAAGAGGAGGCTTCTCTCAGCTCTAGGTATGTGAGAGGGACCCTGAGTTTGCGGCCTCAAGTGGAATGGACACCGCGATGCCCTGACTCGAAATAAGGCCGGATTTCCCTGCAGTGACTGGAATGCAGGCTCGTCTTGCATCTCCCAAGACGAAAGGGTGTCTGAATCCCCTGTGGAGACCACAGAGAAAGACCTAGTTCCCCACCTCATCGCGACAGGAGGCCTCAAATCCTTTGAAAACTCCAGAGGTACGCGGAGATCAGTGCCTCCAAAGGAGACGATGCCTGACTCCTCGTGAAACTTGATAGGAGTCCCAGGATTCCTGTGGCACTTGGAAAGGGACACTTGGTCTCCCGCCTCAGCTGGAGAGGCGTCCCAATTGCCCTGCCAATCCTCGAGGAGAATCCAGAGTTGTCCCTCGCAACTAGGCAGGAGTCCTGACGTCGCTGAAGAAACACGTGGGTGGAAGGGCCATCCCCGTCGTAACTCGAGAATATACCCCAGGTTCCCGCCGCAACTCGAGAAAAACCATGAGACTTCCCCCTCGCCGCGAGATGAGGCCCGATTCCCCTGCACTGCGTGCAGAGCAATTCCGTGTTGCACATCACACATGAAAGGAGCCTTGATTTCCTTCATGGCACTCCCGAGAAACCCCAAGAACACTGTTTCAAGGCTAGAGGGATCCTGAGGTCACTGTAGCAACAGGAAAGAGCTCCGTGGACCAAAAATCAACCCGAGATGAGAGGTGAGTCCCTGGCTTCGACTCCAGAGGAATACCACCTTACCACAAGCACCTCAAGAGGAGGCTTCTCTCAGCTCTAGGTATGTGAGAGGGACCCTGAGTTTGCGGCCTCAAGTGGAATGGACACCGCGAGGCCCTGACTCGAAATAAGGCCGGATATCCCTGCAGTGACTGGAATGCAGGCTCGTCTTGCATCTCCCAAGACGAAAGGGTGTCTGAATCCCCTGTGGAGACCACAGAGAAAGACCTAGTTCCCCACCTCATCGCGACAGGAGGCCTCAAATCCTTTGAAAACTCCAGAGGTATGCGGAGATCAGTGCCTCCAAAGGAGACGATGCCTGACTCCTCGTGAAACTTGATAGGAGACCCAGGATTCCTGTGGCACGTGGAAAGGGACCCTTGGTCTCCCGTCTCAGCTGGAGAGGCGTCCCAATTGCCCTGCAAAGCCTCGAGGAGAATCCCGAGTTGTCCCTCGCAACTAGGCAGGAGTCCTGACATGGCTGAACACACACGTGTGTGGAAGGGCCATCCTCGTCGTAACTCGAGAATATACCCCAGGTTCCCGCCGCAACTCGAGAAAAACCATGAGACTTCCCCCTCGCCGCGAGGTGAGGCCCGATTCCCCTGCACTGCGTGCAGAGCAATTCCGTGTTGCACATCACACATGAAAGGAGCCTTGATTTCCTTCATGGCACTCCAGAGAAACCCCAAGAACACTGTTTCAAGGCTAGAGGGATCCTGAGGTCACTGTAGCAACATGAAAGAGCTCCGTGGACCAAGAATCAACACGAGATGAAAGGTTAGTCCCTGGCTTCGACTCCTGAGGAATACCACCTTACCACAAGCACCTCAAGAGGAGGCTTCTCTCAGCTCTAGGTATGTGAGAGGGATCCTGAGTTTGCGGCCTCAAGTGGAATGGACACCGCGATGCCCTGACTCGAAATAAGGCCGGATATCCCTGCAGTGACTTGAATGCAGGCTCGTCTTGCATCTCCCAAGAAGAAAGGATGTCTGAATCCCCTGTGGAGACCACAGAGAAAGACCTAGTTCCCCACCTCATCGCGACCGGAGGCCTCACATCCTTTGAAAACTCCAGAGGTACGCGGAGATCAGTGCCTCCAAAGGAGACGATGCCTGACTCCTCGTGAAACTTGATAGGAGTCCCAGGATTCTTGTGGCACGTGGAAAGGGACCCTTGGTCTCCCGCCTCAGCTGGAGAGGCGTTCCAATTGCCCTGCCAAGCCTCGAGGAGAATCCCGAGTTGTCCCTCGCAACTAGGCAGGAGTCCTGACGTGGCTGAAGAAACACGTGGGTGGAAGGGCCATCCCCGTCGTAACTCGAGAATATACCCCAGGTTCCCGCCGCAACTCGAGAAAAACCATGAGACTTCCCCCTCGATGCGAGATGAGGCCCGATTCCCCTGTACTGCGTGCAGAGCAATTCCGTCTTGCACATCACACATGAAAGGAGCCTTGATTTCCTTGATGGCACTCCAGAGAAACCCCAGAACACTGTTTCAAGGATAGAGGGATCCTGAGGTCACTGTAGCAACACGAAAGAACTCTGTGGACCAGAAATCAACTCGAAAAGAGAGGTTAGTCCCTGGATTCGTCTCCAGAGGAATACCACCTTAACACAAGCACCTCAAGAGGAGGCTTCTCTCAGCTCTAGGTATGTGAGAGGGACCCTGAGTTTGCGGCCTCAAGTGGAATGGACACCGCGATGCCCTGACTCGAAATAAGGCCGGATATCCCTGCAGTGACTTCAATGCAGGCTCGTCTTGCATCTCCCAGGACAAAAGGATGTCTGAATCCCCTGTGGAAAGCACAGAGAAAGACTTAGTTCCCCACCTCATCGCGACCGATAGCCTCACATCCTTTGAAAACTCCAGAGGAACGCGGAGATCAGTGCCTCCAAAGGAGACGATGCCTGACTCCTCGTGAAACTTGATAGGAGTCCCAGGATTACTGTGGCACTTAGAAAGGGACCCTTGGTCTCCCGCCTCAGCTGGAGAGGCGTCCCCATTGCCCTGCCAATCCTCGAGGAGAATCCAGAGTTGTCCCTCGCAACTAGGCAGGAGTCCTGACGTCGCTGAAGAAACACGTGGGTGGAAGGGCCATCCCCGTCGTAACTCGAGAATATACCCCAGGTTCCCGCCGCAACTCGAGAGAAACCATGAGACTTCCCCCTCGCCGCGAGATGAGGCCCGATTCCCCTGCACTGCGTGCAGAGCAATTCCGTGTTGCACATCACACATGAAAGGAGCCTTGATTTCCTTGATGGCACTCCAGAGAAACCCCAAGAACACTGTTTCAAGGCGAGAGGGATCCTGAGGTCACTGTAACAACACGAATGAGCTCCGTGGGCCAAAAATCAACTCGAGATGAGAGGTTAGTCCCTGGCTTCGACTCCAGAGGAATACCACCTTACCACAAGCACCTCAAGAGGAGGCTTCTCTCAGCTCTAGGTATGTGAGAGGGACCCTGAGTTTGCGGCCTCAACTGGAGTGGACACCGCGATGCCCTGACGCGAAATAAGGCTGGATATCCCTGCAGTGACTTGAATGCAGGCTCGTCTTGCATCTCCCAAGATGAAAGGATGTCTGAATCCCCTGTGGAGACCACAGAGAAAGACCTAGTTCCCCACCTCATCGCGACCGGAGGCCTCACATCCTTTGAAAACTCCAGAGGTACGCGGAGATCAGTGCCTCCAAAGGAGACGATGCCTGACTCCTCGTGAAACTTGATAGGAGTCCCAGGATTCCTGTGGCACGTCGAAAGGGACCCTTGGTCTCCCGCCTCAGCTGGAGAGGCGTCCCAATTGCCTTGCCAAGCCTAGAGGAGAAGCCCGAGTTGTGTCTCGCAACTAGGCAAGAGTCCTGACGTGGCTGAACAAACACGTGTGTGGAAGGGCCATCCCCGTCGTAACTCGAGAATATACCCCAGGTTCCCACTGCAACTCGAGAAAAACCATGAGACTTCCCCCTCGCCGCGAGATGAGGCCCGATTCCCCTGCACTGCGTGCAGAGCAATTCTGTGTTGCACATCACACATGAAAGGAGCCTTGGTTTCCTTCATGGCACTCCAGAGAAACCCCAAGAACACTGTTTCAAGGCTAGAGGGATCCTGAGGTCACTGTAGCAACACGAAAGAGCTCCGTGGACCAAAAATCAACTCGAGATGAGAGGTTAATCCCTGGCTTCGACTCCAGAGGAATACCACCTTACCACAAGCACCTCAAGAGGAGGCTTCTCTCAGCTCTAGGTATGTGAGAGGGACCCTGAGTTTGCGGCCTCAAGTGGAATGGACACCGCGATGCCCTGACTCGAAATAAGGCCGGATATCCCTGCAGTGACTGGAATGCAGGCTCGTCTTGCATCTCCCAAGACGAAAGGGTGTCTGAATCCCCTGTGGAGACCACAGAGAAAGACCTAGTTCCCCACCTCATCGCGACAGGAGGCCTCACATCCTTTGAAAACTCCAGAGGTACGCGGAGATCAGTGCCTCCAAAGGAGACGATGCCTGACTCCTCGTGAAACTTGATAGGAGTCCCAGGATTCCTGTGGCACTTGGAAAGGGACACTTGGTCTCACGCCTCAGCTGGAGAGGCGTCCCAATTGCCCTGCCAAGCCTCGAGGAGAATCCAGAGTTGTCCCTCGCAACTAGGCAGGAGTCCTGACGTCGCTGAAGAAACACGTGGGTGGAAGGGCCATCCCCGTCGTAACTCGAGAATATACCCCAGGTTCCCGCCGCAACTCGAGAAAAACCATGAGACTTCCCCCTCGCCGCGAGATGAGGCCCGATTCCCCAGCACTGCGTGCAGAGCAATTCCGTGTTGCACATCACACATGAAAGGAGCCTTGATTTCCTTGATGGCACTCCAGAGAAACCCCAAGAACACTGTTTCAAGGCTAGAGGGATCCTGAGGTCACTGTAGCAACACGAAAGAGCTCCGTGGGCCAAAAATCAACTCGAGATGAGAGGTTAGTCCCTGGCTTCGACTCCAGAGGAATACCACCTTACCACAAGCACCTCAAGAGGAGGCTTCTCTCAGCTCTAGGTATGTGAGAGGGACCCTGAGTTAGCGGCCTCAAGTGGAATGGACACCGCGATGCCCTGACTCAAAATAAGGCTGGATATCCCTGCAGTGACTGGAATGCAGGCTCGTCTTGCATCTCCCAAGATGAAAGGATATCTGAATCCCCTGTGGAGACCACAGAGAAAGACCTAGTTCCCCACCTCATCGCGACCGGAGGCCTCACATCCTTTGAAAACTCCAGAGGTTCGCGGAGATCAGTGCCTCCAAAGGAGACGATGCCTGACTCCTCGTGAAACTTGATAGGAGTCCCAGGATTCCTGTGGCACGTGGAAAGGGACCCTTGGTCTCCCGCCTCAGCTGGAGAGGCGTCCCAATTGCCTTGCCAAGCCTAGAGGAGAATCCCGAGTTGTGTCTCGCAACTAGGCAAGAGTCCTGACGTGGCTGAACAAACACGTGTGTGGAAGGGCTATCCCCGTCGTAACTCGAGAATATACCCCAGGTTCCCGACGCAACTCGAGAAAAACCATGAGACTTCCCCCTCGCCGCGAGATGAGGCCCGATTCCCCTGCACTGCGTGCAGAGCAATTCCGTGTTGCACATCACACATGAAAGGAGCCTTGATTTCCTTGATGGCACTCCAGAGAAACCCCAACAACACTGTTTCAAGGCTAGAGGGATCCTGAGGTCACTGTAGCAACACGAAAGAGCTTCGTGGACCAAGAATCAACACGAGATGAGAGGTTAGTCTCTGGCTTCGACTCCTGAGGAATACCACCTTACCACAAGCACCTTAAGAGGAGGCTTCTCTCAGCTCTAGGTATGTGAGAGGGATCCTGAGGTTGCGGCCTCAACTGGAATGGACACCGCGATGCCCTGACTCGAAATAAGGCCGGATATCCCTGCAGTGACTTCAATGCAGGCTCGTCTTGCATCTCCCAGGACAGAATGATGTCTGAATCCCCTGTGGAAAGCACAGAGAAAGACTTAGTTCCCCAGCTCATCGCGACCGATAGCCTCACATCCTTTGAAAACTCCAGAGGTACGCGGAGATCAGGGCCTCCAAAGGAGACGATGCCTGACTCCTCGTGAAACTTGATAGGAGTCCCAGGATTCCTGTGGCACTTGAAAAGGGACCCTTGGTCTCCCGCCTCAGCTGGAGAGGCGTCCCAATTGCCCTGCCAATCCTCGAGGAGAAGCCAGAGTTGTCCCTCGCAACTAGGCAGGAGTCCTGACGTCGCTGACGAAACACGTGGGTGGAAGGGCCATCCCCGTCGTAACTCGAGAATATACCCCAGGTTCCCGCCGCAACTTGAGAGAAACAATGAGACTTCCCCCTCGCCGCGAGATGAGGCCCGATTCCCCTGCACTGCGTGCAGAGCAATTCCGTGTTGCACATCACACATGAAAGGAGCCTTGATTTCCTTGATGGCACTCCAGAGAAACCCCAAGAACACTGTTTCAAGGCAAGAGGGATCCTGAGGTCACTGTAGCAACACGAAAGAGCTCCGTGGGCCAAAAATCAACTCGAGATGAGAGGTTAATTCCTGGCTTCGACTCCAGAGGAATACCACCTTACCACAAGCACCTCAAGAGGAGGCTTCTCTCAGCTCTAGGTATGTGAGAGGGACCCTGAGTTTGCGGCCTCAAGTGGAATGGACACCGCGATGCCCTGACGCGAAATAAGGCTGGATATCCCTGCAGTGACTTGAATGCAGGCTCGTCTTGCATCTCCCAAGATGAAAGGATGTCTGAATCCCCTGTGGAGACCACAGAGAAAGACCTAGTTCCCCACCTCATCGCGACCGGAGGCCTCACATCCTTTGAAAACTCCAGAGGTACGCGGAGATCAGTGCCTCCAAAGGAGACGATGCCTGACTCCTCGTGAAACTTGATAGGAGTCCCAGGATTCCTGTGGCACGTGGAAAGGGACCCTTGGTCTCCCGCCTCAGCTGGAAAGGCGTCCCAATGGCCTTGCTCAGCCTCGAGGAGAATCCCGAGTTGTGTCTCGCAACTAGGCAAGACTCCTGACGTGGCTGAACAAACACGTGTGTGGAAGGGCCATCCCCGTCGTAACTCGAGAATATACCCCAGGTTCCCGCCGCAACTCGAGAAAAACCATGAGACTTCCCCCTCGCCGCGAGATGAGGCCCGATTCCCCTGCACTGCGTGCAGAGCAATTCCGTCTTGCACATCACATATGAAAGGAGCCTTGATTTCCTTCATGGCACTCCAGAGAAACCCCAAGAACACTGATTCAAGGATAGAGGGATCCTGAGGTCACTGTAGCAACACGAAAGAGCTCCGTGGGCCAAAAATCAACTCGAGATGAGAGGTTAGTCCCTGGCTTCGACTCCAGAGGAATACCACCTTACCACAAGCACCTCAAGAGGAGGCTTCTCTCAGCTCTAGGTATGTGAGAGGGACCCTGAGTTTGCGGCCTCAAGTGGAATGGACACCGCGATGCCCTGACTCGAAATAAGGCCGGATATCCCTGCAGTGACTTGAATGCAGGCTCGTCTTGCATCTCCCAAGAAGAAAGGATGTCTGAATCCCCTGTGGAGACCACAGAGAAAGACCTAGTTCCCCACCTCATCGCGACCGGAGGCCTCACATCCTTTGAAAACTCCAGAGGTACGCGGAGATCAGTGCCTCCAAAGGAGACGATGCCTAACTCCTCGTGAAACTTGAAAGGAGTCCCAGGATTCTTGTGGCACGTGGAAAGGGACCCTTGGTCTCCCGCCTCAGCTGGAGAGGCGTTCAAATTGCCCTGCCAAGCCTCGAGGAGAATCCCGAGTTGTCCCTCGCAACTAGGCAGGAGTCCTGACGTGGCTGAACAAACACGTGGGTGGAAGGGCCATCCCCGTCGTAACTCGAGAATATACCCCAGGTTCCCGCCGCAACTCGAGAAAAACCATGAGACTTCCCCCTCGATGCGAGATGAGGCCCGATTCCCCTGTACTGCGTGCAGAGCAATTCCGTGTTGCACATCACACATGAAAGGAGCATTGATTTCCTTCATGGCACTCAGGGAATCCCCAAGAACACTGTTTCAAGGATAGAGGGATCCTGAGGTCACTGTAGCAACACGAAAGAACTCTGTGGACCAAAAATCAACTCGAAAAGAGAGGTTAGTCCCTGGATTCGTCTCCAGAGGAATACCACCTTACCACAAGCACCTCAAGAGGAGGCTTCTCTCAGCTCTAGGTATGTGAGAGGGACCCTGAGTTTGCGGCCTCAAGTGGAATGGACACCGCGATGCCCTGACTCGAAATAAGGCCGGATATCCCTGCAGTGACTGGAATGCAGGCTCGTCTTGCATCTCCCAAGACGAAAGGATGTCTGAATCCCCTGTGGAGACCACAGAGAAACACCTAGTTCCCCACCTCATCGCGACCGGAGGCCTCACATCCTTTGAAAACTCCAGAGGTACGCGGAGATCAGTGCCTCCAAAGGAGACGATGCCTGACTCCTCGTGAAACTTGATAGGAGTCCCAGGATTCTTGTGGCGCGTGGAAAGGGACCCTTGGTCTCCCGCCTCAGCTGGAGAGGCGTTCCAATTGCCCTGCCAAGCCTCGAGGAGAATCCCGAGTGGTCCCTCGCAACTAGGCAGGAGTCCTGACGTCGCTGAAGAAACACGTGTGTGGAAGGGCCATCCCCGTCGTAACTCGAGAATATACCCCAGGTTCCCGCCGCAACTCGACAAAAACCATGAGACTTCCCCCTCGCCGCGAGATGAGGCCCGATTCCCCTGCACTGCGTGCAGAGCAATTCCGTGTTGCACATCACACATGA
The DNA here is from genome assembly GCF_910594005.1 of Cervus elaphus. Taxonomy (NCBI): domain Eukaryota; kingdom Metazoa; phylum Chordata; class Mammalia; order Artiodactyla; family Cervidae; genus Cervus; species Cervus elaphus. The sequence goes on along the minus strand of NC_057834.1, from coordinate 4,205,173 downwards.
AAGGAGCCTTGATTTCCTTGATGGCACTCCAGAGAAACCCCAAGAACACTGTTTCAAGGCTAGAGGGATCCTGAGGTCACTGTAGCAACACGAAAGAGCTCCGTGGGCCAAAAATCAACTCGAGATGAGAGGTTAGTCCCTGGCTTCGACTCCAGAGGAATACCACCTTACCACAAGCACCTCAAGAGGAGGCTTCTCTCAGCTCTAGGTATGTGAGAGGGACCCTGAGTTTGCGGCCTCAAGTGGAATGGACACCGCGATGCCCTGACGCGAAATAAGGCTGGATATCCCTGCAGTGACTTGAATGCAGGCTCGTCTTGCATCTCCCAAGATGAAAGGATGTCTGAATCCCCTGTGGAGACCACAGAGAAAGACCTAGTTCCCCACCTCATCGCGACTGGAGGCCTCACATCCTTTGAAAACTCCAGAGGTACGCGGAGATCAGTGCCTCCAAAGGAGACGATGCCTGACTCCTCGTGAAACTTGATAGGAGTCCCAGGATTCCTGTGGCACGTGGAAAGGGACCCTTGGTCTCCCGCCTCAGCTGGAGAGGTGTCCCAATTGCCTTGCCAAGCCTAGAGGAGAATCCCGAGTTGTGTCTCGCAACTAGGCAAGAGTCCTGACGTGGCTGAACAAACACGTGTGTGGAAGGGCCATCCCCGTCGTAACTCGAGAATATACCCCAGGTTCCCGCTGCAACTCGAGAAAAACCATGAGACTTCCCCCTCGATGCGAGATGAGGCCCGATTCCCCTGCACTGCGTGCAGAGCAATTCCGTGTTGCACATCACACATGAAAGGAGCCTTGATTTCCTTCATGGCACTCCAGAGAAACCCCAAGAACACTGTTTCAAGGCTAGAGGGATCCTGAGGTCACTGTAGCAACAGGAAAGAGCTCCGTGGACCAAAAATCAACTCGAGATGAGAGGTTAGTCCCTGGCTTCGACTCCAGAGGAATACCATCTTACCACAAGCACCTCAAGAGGAGGCTTCTCTCAGCTCTAGGTATGTGAGAGGGACCCTGAGTTTGCGGCCTCAAGTGGAATGGACACCGCGAGGCCCTGACTCGAAATAAGGCCGGATATCCCTGCAGTGACTGGAATGCAGGCTCGTCTTGCATCTCCCAAGACGAAAGGGTGTCTGAATCCCCTGTGGAGACCACAGAGAAAGACCTAGTTCCCCACCTCATCGCGACAGGAGGCCTCAAATCCTTTGAAAACTCCAGAGGTATGCGGAGATCAGTGCCTCCAAAGGAGACGATGCCTGACTCCTCGTGAAACTTGATAGGAGACCCAGGATTCCTGTGGCACGTGGAAAGGGACCCTTGGTCTCCCGTCTCAGCTGGAGAGGCGTCCCAATTGCCCTGCAAAGCCTCGAGGAGAATCCCGAGTTGTCCCTCGCAACTAGGCAGGAGTCCTGACATGGCTGAACACACACGTGTGTGGAAGGGCCATCCCCGTCGTAACTCGAGAATATACCCCAGGTTCCCGCCGTAACTCGAGAAAAACCATGAGACTTCCCCCTCGCCGCGAGATGAGGCCCGATTCCCCTGCACTGCGTGCAGAGCAATTCCGTGTTGCACATCACACATGAAAGGAGCCTTGATTTCCTTGATGGCACTCCAGAGAAACCCCAAGAACACTGTTTCAAGGCTAGAGGGATCCTGAGGTCACTGTAGCAACACGAAAGAGCTCCGTGGACCAAGAATCAACACGAGATGAGAGGTTAGTCCCTGGCTTCGACTCCAGAGGAATACCACCTTACCACAAGCACCTCAAGAGGAGGCTTCTCTCAGCTCTAGGTATGTGAGAGGGATCCTGAGTTTGCGGCCTCAAGTGGAATGGACACCGCGATGCCCTGAATCGAAATAAGGCCGGATATCCCTGCAGTGACTTGAATGCAGGCTCGTCTTGCATCTCCCAAGAAGAAAGGATGTCTGAATCCCCTGTGGAGACCACAGAGAAACACCCAGTTCCCCACCTCATCGCGACCGGAGGCCTCACATCCTTTGAAAACTCCAGAGGTACGCGGAGATCAGTGCCTCCAAAGGAGACGATGCCTGACTCCTCGTGAAACTTGATAGGAGTCCCAGGATTCTTGTGGCACGTGGAAAGGGACCCTTGGTCTCCCGCCTCAGCTGGAGAGCCGTTCCAATTGCCCTGCCAAGCCTCGAGGAGAATCCCGAGTTGTCCCTCGCAACTAGGCAGGAGTCCTGATGTGGCTGAACAAACACGTGGGTGGAAGGGCCATCCCCGTCGTAACTCGAGAATATAACCCAGGTTCCTGCCGCAACTCGAGAAAAACCATGAGACTTCCCCCTCGATGCGAGATGAGGCCCGATTCCCCTGTACTGCGTGCAGAGCAATTCCGTCTTGCACATCACACATGAAAGGAGCCTTGATTTCCTTGATGGCACTCCAGAGAAACCCCAGAACACTGTTTCAAGGATAGAGGGATCCTGAGGTCACTGTAGCAACACGAAAGAACTCTGTGGACCAGAAATCAACTCGAAAAGAGAGGTTAGTCCCTGGATTCGTCTCCAGAGGAATACCACCTTACCACAAGCACCTCAAGAGGAGGCTTCTCTCAGCTCTAGGTATGTGAGAGGGACCCTGAGTTTGCGGCCTCAAGTGGAATGGACACCGCGATGCCCTGACTCGAAATAAGGCCGGATATCCCTGCAGTGACTTCAATGCAGGCTCGTCTTGCATCTCCCAGGACAAAAGGATGTCTGAATCCCCTGTGGAAAGCACAGAGAAAGATTTAGTTCCCCACCTCATCGCGACCGATAGCCTCACATCCTTTGAAAACTCCAGAGGTACGCGGAGATCAGTGCCTCCAAAGGAGACGATGCCTGACTCCTCGTGAAACTTGATAGGAGTCCCAGGATTCCTGTGGCACTTGGAAAGGGACCCTTGGTCTCCCGCCTCAGCTGGAGAGGCGTCCCAATTGCCCTGCCAATCCCCGAGGAGAATCCAGAGTTGTCCCTCGCAACTAGGCAGGAGTCCTGACGTCGCTGAAGAAACACGTGGGTGGAAGGGCCATCCCCGTCGTAACTCGAGAATATACCCCAGGTTCCCACCGCAACTCGAGAAAAACCATGAGACTTCCCCCTCGCCGCGAGATGAGGCCCGATTCCAATGCACTGCGTGCAGAGCAATTCCGTGTTGCACATCACACATGAAAGGAGCCTTGATTTCCTTGATGGCACTCCAGAGAAACCCCAAGAACACTGTTTCAAGGCGAGAGGGATCCTGAGGTCACTGTAGCAACACGAAAGAGCTCCGTGGGCCCAAAATCAACTCGAGATGAGAGGTTAGTCCCTGGCTTCGACTCCAGAGGAATACCACCTTACCACAAGCACCTCAAGAGGAGGCTTCTCTCAGCTCTAGGTATGTGAGAGGGACCCTGAGTTTGCGGCCTCAAGTGGAATGGACACCGCGATGCCCTGACGCGAAATAAGGCTGGATATCCCTGCAGTGACTTGAATGCAGGCTCGTCTTGCATCTCCCAAGATGAAAGGATGTCTGAATCCCCTGTGGAGACCACAGAGAAAGACCTAGTTCCCCACCTCATCGCGACCGGAGGCCTCACATCCTTTGAAAACTCCAGAGGTACGCGGAGATCAGTGCCTCCAAAGGAGACGATGCCTGACTCCTCGTGAAACTTGATAGGAGTCCCAGGATTCCTGTGGCACGTGGAAAGGGACACTTGGTCTCCCGCCTCAGCTGGAGAGGCGTCCCAATTGCCTTGCCAAGCCTCGAGGAGAATCCCGAGTTGTGTCTCGCAACTAGGCAAGAGTCCTGACGTGGCTGAACAAACACGTGTGTGGAAGGGCCATCCCCGTCGTAACTCGAGAATATACCCCAGGTTCCCGCCGCAACTCGAGAAAAAACATGAGACTTCCCCCTCGCCGCGAGATGACGCCCGATTCCCCTGCACTGCGTGCAGAGCAATTCTGTGTTGCACATCACACATGAAAGGAGCCTTGATTTCCTTGATGGCACTCCAGAGAAACCCCAAGAACACTGTTTCAAGGCTAGAGGGATCCTGAGGTCACTGTAGCAACACGAAAGAGCTCCGTGGACCAAAAATCAACTCGAGATGAGAGGTTAATCCCTGGCTTCGACTCCAGAGGAATACCACCTTACCACAAGCACCTCAAGAGGAGGCTTCTCTCAGCTCTAGGTATGTGAGAGGGACCCTGAGTTTGCGGCCTCAAGTGGAATGGACACCGCAATGCCCTGACTCGAAATAAGGCCGGATATCCCTGCAGTGACTGGAATGCAGGCTCGTCTTGCATCTCCCAAGACGAAAGGGTGTCTGAATCCCCTGTGGAGACCACAGAGAAAGACCTAGTTCCCCACCTCATCGCGACAGGAGGCCTCAAATCCTTTGAAAACTCCAGAGGTACGCGGAGATCAGTGCCTTCAAAGGAGACGATGCCTGACTCCTCGTGAAACTTGATAGGAGTCCCAGGATTCCTGTGGCACTTGGAAAGGGACACTTGGTCTCCCGCCTCAGCTGGAGAGGCGTCCCAATTGCCCTGCCAAGCCTCGAGGAGAATCCAGAGTTGTCCCTCGCAACTAGGCAGGAGTCCTGACGTCGCTGAAGAAACACGTGGGTGGAAGGGCCATCCCCGTCGTAACTCGAGAATATACCCCAGGTTCCCGCCGCAACTCGAGAAAAACCATGAGACTTCCCCCTCGCCGCGAGATGAGGCCCGATTCCCCTGCACTGCATACAGAGCAATTCCGTGTTGCACATCACACATGAAAGGAGCCTTGATTTCCTTGATGGCACTCCAGAGAAACCCCAAGAACACTGTTTCAAGGCTAGAGGGATCCTGAGGTCACTGTAGCAACACGAAAGAGCTCCGTGGGCCAAAAATCAACTCGAGATGAGAGGTTAGTCCCTGGCTTCGACTCCAGAGGAATACCACCTTACCACAAGCACCTCAAGAGGAGGCTTCTCTCAGCTCTAGGTTTGTGAGAGGGACCCTGAGTTTGCGGCCTCAAGTGGAATGGACACCGCGATGCCCTGACGCGAAATAAGGCTGGATATCCCTGCAGTGACTGGAATGCAGGCTCGTCTTGCATCTCCCAAGATGAAAGGATGTCTGAATCCCCTGTGGAGACCACAGAGAAAGACCTAGTTCCCCACCTCATCGCGACCGGAGGCCTCACATCCTTTGAAAACTCCAGAGGTACGCGAGGATCAGTGCCTCCAAAGGAGACGATGCCTGACTCCTCGTGAAACTTGATAGCAGTCCCAGGATTCCTGTGGCACGTGGAAAGGGACCCTTGGTCTCCCGCCTCAGCTGGAGAGGCGTCCCAATTGCCTTGCCAAGCCTAGAGGAGAATCCCGAGTTGTGTCTCGCAACTAGGCAAGAGTCCTGACGTGGCTGAACAAACACGTGGGTGGAAGGGCCATCCCCGTCGTAACTCGAGAATATACCCCAGGTTCCCGCTGCAACTCGAGAAAAACCATGAGACTTCCCCCTCGCCGCGAGATGAGGCCCGATTCCCCTGCACTGCGTGCAGAGCAATTTTGTGTTGCACATCACACATGAAAGGAGCCTTGATTTCCTTCATGGCACTCCCGAGAAACCCCAAGAACACTGTTTCAAGGCTAGAGGGATCCTGAGGTCACTGTAGCAACAGGAAAGAGCTCCGTGGACCAAAAATCAACTCGAGATGAGAGGTTAGTCCCTGGCTTCGACTCCAGAGGAATACCACCTTACCACAAGCACCTCAAGAGGAGGCTTCTCTCAGCTCTAGGTATGTGAGAGGGACCCTGAGTTTGCGGCCTCAAGTGGAATGGACACCGCGAGGCCCTGACTCGAAATAAGGCCGGATATCCCTGCAGTGACTTCAATGCAGGCTCGTCTTGCATCTCCCAGGACAAAAGGATGTCTGAATCCCCTGTGGAGACCACAGAGAAACACCTAGTTCCCCACCTCATCGCGACCGGAGGCCTCACATCCTTTGAAAACTCCAGAGGTACGCGGAGATCAGTGCCTCCAAAGGAGACGATGCCTGACTCCTCGTGAAACTTGATAGGAGTCCCAGGATTCTTGTGGCACATGGAAAGGGACCCTTGGTCTCCCGCCTCAGCTGGAGAGGCGTTCCAATTGCCCTGCCAAGCCTCGAGGAGAATCCCGAGTTGTCCCTCGCAACTAGGCCGGAGTCCTGACGTGGCTGAACAAACACGTGGGTGGAAGGGCCATCCCCGTCGTAACTCGAGAATATACCCCAGGTTCCCGCCGCAACTCGAGAAAAACCATGAGACTTCCCCCTCGATGCGAGATGAGGCCCGATTCCCCTGTACTGCGTGCAGAGCAATTCCGTCTTGCACATCACACATGAAAGGAGCCTTGATTTCCTTGATGGCACTCCAGAGAAACCCCAGAACACTGTTTCAAGGATAGAGGGATCCTGAGGTCACTGTAGCAACACGAAAGAACTCTGTGGACCAGAAATCAACTCGAAAAGAGAGGTTAGTCCCTGGATTCGTCTCCAGAGGAATACCACCTTACCACAAGCACCTCAAGAGGAGGCTTCTCTCAGCTCTAGGTATGTGAGAGGGACCCTGAGTTTGCGGCCTCAAGTGGAATGGACACCGCGATGCCCTGACTCGAAATAAGGCCGGATATCCCTGCAGTGACTGGAATGCAGGCTCGTCTTGCATCTCCCAAGACGAAAGGGTGTCTGAATCCCCTGTGGAGACCACAGAGAAAGACCTAGTTCCCCACCTCATCGCGACAGGAGGCCTCAAATCCTTTGAAAACTCCAGAGGTATGCGGAGATCAGTGCCTCCAAAGGAGACGATGCCTGACTCCTCGTGAAACTTGATAGGAGACCCAGGATTCCTGTGGCACGTGGAAAGGGACCCTTGGTCTCCCGTCTCAGCTGGAGAGGCGTCCCAATTGCCCTGCAAAGCCTCGAGGAGAATCCCGAGTTGTCCCTCGCAACTAGGCAGGAGTCCTGACATGGCTGAACACACACGTGTGTGGAAGGGCCATCCCCGTCGTAACTCGAGAATATACCCCAGGTTCCCGCCGCAACTCGAGAAAAACCATGAGACTTCCCCCTCGCCGCGAGATGAGGCCCGATTCCCCTGCACTGCGTGCAGAGCAATTCCGTGTTGCACATCACACATGAAAGGAGCCTTGATTTCCTTCATGGCACTCCAGAGAAACCCCAAGAACACTGTTTCAAGGCTAGAGGGATCCTGAGGTCACTGTAGCAACACGAAAGAGCTCCGTGGACCAAGAATCAACACGAGATGAGAGGTTAGTCCCTGGCTTCGACTCCTGAGGAATACCACCTTACCACAAGCACCTCAAGAGGAGGCTTCTCTCAGCTCTAGGTATTTGAGAGGGATCCTGAGTTTGCGGCCTCAAGTGGAATGGACACCGCGATGCCCTGACGCGAAATAAGGCCGGATGTCCCTGCAGTGACTTGAATGCAGGCTCGTCTTGCATCTCCCAAGAAGAAAGGCTGTCTGAATTCCCTGTGCAGACCACAGAGAAACACCCAGTTCCCCACCTCATCGCGACCGGAGGCCTCACATCCTTTGAAAACTCCAGAGGTACGCGGAGATCAGTGCCTCCAAAGGAGACGATGCCTGACTCCTCGTGAAACTTGATAGGAGTCCCAGGATTCTTGTGGCGCGTGGAAAGGGACCCTTGGTCTCCCGCCTCAGCTGGAGAGGCGTTCCAATTGCCCTGCCAAGCCTCGAGCAGAATCCCGAGTTGTCCCTCGCAACTAGGCAGGAGTCCTGACGTGGCTGAACAAACACGTGGGTGGAAGGGTCATCCCCGTCGTAACTCGAGAATATACCCCAGGTTCCCGCCGCAACTCGAGAAAAACCATGAGACTTCCCCCTCGATGCGAGATGAGGCCCGATTTCCCTGTACTGCGTGCAGAGCAATTCCGTCTTGCACATCACACATGAAAGGAGCCTTGATTTCCTTGATGGCACTCCAGAGAAACCCCAGAACACTGTTTCAAGGATAGAGGGATCCTGAGGTCACTGTAGCAACACGAAAGAACTCTGTGGACCAGAAATCAACTTGAAAAGAGAGGTTAGTCCCTGGATTCGTCTCCAGAGGAATACCACCTTACCCCAAGCACCTCAAGAGGAGGCTTCTCTCAGCTCTAGGTATGTGAGAGGGACCCTGAGTTTGCGGCCTCAAGTGGAATGGACACCGCGATGCCCTGACTCGAAATAAGGCCGGATATCCCTGCAGTGACTTCAATGCAGGCTCGTCTTGCATCTCCCAGGACAAAAGGATGTCTGAATCCCCTGTGGAAAGCACTGAGAAAGACTTAGTTCCCCACCTCATCGCGACCGATAGCCTCACATCCTTTGAAAACTCCAGAGGTACGCGGAGATCAGTGCCTCCAAAGGAGACGATGCCTGACTCCTCGTGAAACTTGATAGGAGTCCCAGGATTCCTGTGGCACGTGGAAAGGGACCCTTGGTCTCCCGCCTCAGCTGGAGAGGCGTCCCAATTCCCCTGCCAATCCCCGAGGAGAATCCAGAGTTGTCCCTCGCAACTAGGCAGGAGTCCTGACGTCGCTGAAGAAACACGTGGGTGGAAGGGCCATCCCCGTCGTAACTCGAGAATATACCCCAGGTTCCCGCCGCAACTCGAGAAAAACCATGAGACTTCCCCCTCGCCGCGAGATGAGGCCCGATTCCCCTGTACTGCGTGCAGAGCAATTCCGTGTTGCACATCACACATGAAAGGAGCCTTGATTTCCGTCATGGCACTCCAGAGAAACCCCAAGAACACTGTTTCAAGGCGAGAGGGATCCTGAGGTCACTGTAGCAACACGAAAGAGCTCCGTGGGCCAAAAATCAACTCGAGATGAGAGGTTAGTCCCTGGCTTCGACTCCAGAGGAATACCACCTTACCACAAGCACCTCAATAGGAGGCTTCTCTCAGCTCTAGGTATGTGAGAGGGACCCTGAGTTTGCGGCCTCAACTGGAATGGACACCGCGATGCCCTGACGCGAAATAAGGCTGGATATCCCTGCAGTGACTTGAATGCAGGCTCGTCTTGCATCTCCCAAGATGAAAGGATGTCTGAATCCCCTGTGGAGACCACAGAGAAAGACCTAGCTCCCCACCTCATCGCGACCGGAGGCCTCACATCCTTTGAAAACTCCAGAGGTAGGCGGAGATCAGTGCCTCCAAAGGAGACGATGCCTGACTCCTCGTGAAACTTGATAGGAGTCCCAGGATTCCTGTGGCACGTGGAAAGGGACCCTTGGTCTCCCGCCTCAGCTGGAGAGGCGTCCCAATTGCCTTGCCAAGCCTCGAGGAGAATCCCGAGTTGTGTCTCGCAACTAGGCAAGACTCCTGACGTGGCTGAACAAACACGTGTGTGGAAGGGCCATCCCCGTCGTAACTCGAGAATATACCCCAGGTTCCCGCCGCAACTCGAGAAAAACCATGAGACTTCCCCCTCGCCGCGAGATGAGGCCCGATTCCCCTGCACTGCGTGCAGAGCAATTCTGTGTTGCACATCACACATGAAAGGAGCCTTGGTTTCCTTCATGGCACTCCAGAGAAACCCCAAGAACACTGTTTCAAGGCTAGAGGGATCCTGAGGTCACTGTAGCAACACGAAAGAGCTCCGGGGACCAAAAATCAACTCGAAATGAGAGGTTAATCCCTGGCTTCGACTCCAGAGGAATACCACCTTACCACAAGCACCTCAAGAGGAGGCTTCTCTCAGCTCTAGGTATGTGAGAGGGACCCTGAGTTTGCGGCCTCAAGTGGAATGGACACCGCGATGCCCTGACTCGAATTAAGGCCGGATATCCCTGCAGTGACTGGAATGCAGGCTCGTCTTGCATCTCCCAAGATGAAAGGATGTCTGAATCCCCTGTGGAGACCACAGAGAAAGACCTAGTTCCCCACCTCATCGCGACCGGAGGCCTCACATCCTTTGAAAACTCCAGAGGTACGCGGAGATCAGTGCCTCCAAAGGAGACGATGCCTGACTCCTCGTGAAACTTGATAGCAGTCCCAGGATTCCTGTGGCACGTGGAAAGGGACCCTTGGTCTCCCGCCTCAGCTGGAGAGGCATCCCAATTGCCTTGCCAAGCCTAGAGGAGAATCCCGAGTTGTGTCTCGCAACTAGGCAAGAGTCCTGACGTGGCTGAACAAACACGTGTGTGGAAGGGCCATCCCCGTCGTAACTCGAGAATATACCCCAGGTTCCCGCTGCAACTCGAGAAAAACCATGAGACTTCCCCCTCGCCGCGAGATGAGGCCCGATTCCCCTGCACTGCGTGCAGAGCAATTTTGTGTTGCACATCACACATGAAAGGAGCCTTGATTTCCTTCATGGCACTCCCGAGAAACCCCAAGAACACTGTTTCAAGGCTAGAGGGATCCTGAGGTCACTGTAGCAACACGAAAGAGCTCCGTGGACCAAAAATCAACTCGAGATGAGAGGTTAGTCCCTGGCTTCGACTCCAGAGGAATACCACCTTACCACAAGCACCTCAAGAGGAGGCTTCTCTCAGCTCTAGGTATGTGAGAGGGATCCTGAGTTTGCGGCCTCAAGTGGAATGGACACCGCGATGCCCTGACTCGAAATAAGGCCGGATATCCCTGCAGTGACTTGAATGCAGGCTCGTCTTGCATCTCCCAAGAAGAAAGGATGTCTGAATCCCCTGTGGAGACGACAGAGAAACACCCAGTTCCCCACCTCATCGCGACCGGAGGCCTCACATCCTTTGAAAACTCCAGAGGTACGCGGAGATCAGTGCCTCCAAAGGAGACGATGCCTGACTCCTCGTGAAACTTGATAGGAGTCCCAGGATTCTTGTGGCACGTGGAAAGGGACCCTTGGTCTCCCGCCTCAGCTGGAGAGGCGTCACAATTGCCCTGCCAAGCCTCGAGGAGAATCCCGAGTTGTCCCTCGCAACTAGGCAGGAGTCCTGACGTGGCTGAACAAACACGTGGGTGGAAGGGCCATCCCCGTCGTAACTCGAGAATATACCCCAGGTTCCCGCCGCAACTCGAGAAAAACCGTGAGACTTCCCCCTCGCCGCGAGATGAGGCCCGATTCCCCTGTACTGCGTGCAGAGCAATTCCGTCTTGCACATCACACATGAAAGGAGCCTTGATTTCCTTGATGGCACTCCAGAGAAACCCCAGAACACTGTTTCAAGGATAGAGGGATCCTGAGGTCACTGTAGCAACACGAAAGAACTCTGTGGACCAAAAATCAACTCGAAAAGAGAGGTTAGTCCCTGGATTCGTCTCCAGAGGAATACCACCTTACCACAAGCACCTCAAGAGGAGGCTTCTCTCAGCTCTAGGTATGTGAGAGGGACCCTGAGTTTGCGGCCTCAAGTGGAATGGACACCGCGATGCCCTGACTCGAAATAAGGCCGGATATCCCTGCAGTGACTGGAATGCAGGCTCGTCTTGCATCTCCCAAGATGAAAGGATGTCTGAATCCCCTGTGGAGACCACAGAGAAAGACCTAGTTCCCCACCTCATCGCGACCGGAGGCCTCACATCCTTTGAAAACTCCAGAGGTACGCGGAGATCAGTGCCTCCAAAGGAGACGATGCCTGACTCCTCGTGAAACTTGATAGCAGTCCCAGGATTCCTGTGGCACGTGGAAAGGGACCCTTGGTCTCCCGCCTCAGCTGGAGAGGCATCCCAATTGCCTTGCCAAGCCTAGAGGAGAATCCCGAGTTGTGTCTCGCAACTAGGCAAGAGTCCTGACGTGGCTGAACAAACACGTGTGTGGAAGGGCCATCCCCGTCGTAACTCGAGAATATACCCCAGGTTCCCGCTGCAACTCGAGAAAAACCATGAGACTTCCCCCTCGCCGCGAGATGAGGCCCGATTCCCCTGCACTGCGTGCAGAGCAATTTTGTGTTGCACATCACACATGAAAGGAGCCTTGATTTCCTTCATGGCACTCCCGAGAAACCCCAAGAACACTGTTTCAAGGCTAGAGGGATCCTGAGGTCACTGTAGCAACACGAAAGAGCTCCGTGGACCAAAAATCAACTCGAGATGAGAGGTTAGTCCCTGGCTTCGACTCCAGAGGAATACCACCTTACCACAAGCACCTCAAGAGGAGGCTTCTCTCAGCTCTAGGTATGTGAGAGGGATCCTGAGTTTGCGGCCTCAAGTGGAATGGACACCGCGATGCCCTGACTCGAAATAAGGCCGGATATCCCTGCAGTGACTTGAATGCAGGCTCGTCTTGCATCTCCCAAGAAGAAAGGATGTCTGAATCCCCTGTGGAGACGACAGAGAAACACCCAGTTCCCCACCTCATCGCGACCGGAGGCCTCACATCCTTTGAAAACTCCAGAGGTACGCGGAGATCAGTGCCTCCAAAGGAGACGATGCCTGACTCCTCGTGAAACTTGATAGGAGTCCCAGGATTCTTGTGGCACGTGGAAAGGGACCCTTGGTCTCCCGCCTCAGCTGGAGAGGCGTCACAATTGCCCTGCCAAGCCTCGAGGAGAATCCCGAGTTGTCCCTCGCAACTAGGCAGGAGTCCTGACGTGGCTGAACAAACACGTGGGTGGAAGGGCCATCCCCGTCGTAACTCGAGAATATACCCCAGGTTCCCGCCGCAACTCGAGAAAAACCGTGAGAATTCCCCCTCGCCGCGAGATGAGGCCCGATTCCCCTGTACTGCGTGCAGAGCAATTCCGTCTTGCACATCACACATGAAAGGAGCCTTGATTTCCTTGATGGCACTCCAGAGAAACCCCAGAACACTGTTTCAAGGATAGAGGGATCCTGAGGTCACTGTAGCAACACGAAAGAACTCTGTGGACCAGAAATCAACTCGAAAAGAGAGGTTAGTCCCTGGATTCGTCTCCAGAGGAATACCACCTTAACACAAGCACCTCAAGAGGAGGCTTCTCTCAGCTCTAGGTATGTGAGAGGGACCCTGAGTTTGCGGCCTCAAGTGGAATGGACACCGCGATGCCCTGACTCGAAATAAGGCCGGATATCCCTGCAGTGACTTCAATGCAGGCTCGTCTTGCATCTCCCAGGACAAAAGGATGTCTGAATCCCCTGTGGAAAGCACTGAGAAAGACTTAGTTCCCCACCTCATCGCGACCGATAGCCTCACATCCTTTGAAAACTCCAGAGGTACGCGGAGATCAGTGCCTCCAAAGGAGACGATGCCTGACTCCTCGTGAAACTTGATAGGAGTCCCAGGATTCCTGTGGCACTTGGAAAGGGACCCTTGGTCTCCCGCCTCAGCTGGAGAGGCGTCCCAATTGCCCTGCCAATCCCCGAGGAGAATCCAGAGTTGTCCCTCGCAACTAGGCAGGAGTCCTGACGTCGCTGAAGAAACACGTGGGTGGAAGGGCCATCCTCGTCGTAACTCGAGAATATACCCCAGGTTCCCGCCGCAACTCGAGAAAAACCATGAGACTACCCCCTCGCCGCGAGATGAGGCCCGATTCCCCTGCACTGCGTGCAGAGCAATTCCGTGTTGCACATCACACATGAAAGGAGCCTTGATTTCCTTGATGGCACTCCAGAGAAACCCCAAGAACACTGTTTCAAGGCGAGAGGGATCCTGAGGTCACTGTAGCAACACGAAAGAGCTCCGTGGGCCAAAAATCAACTCGAGATGAGAGGTTAGTCCCTGGCTTCGACTCCAGAGCAATACCACCTTACCACAAGCACCTCAAGAGGAGGCTTCTCTCAGCTCTAGGTATGTGAGAGGGACCCTGAGTTTGCGGCCTCAAGTGGAATGGACACCGCGATGCCCTGACGCGAAATAAGGCTGGATATCCCTGCAGTGACTTGAATGCAGGCTCGTCTTGCATCTCCCAAGATGAAAGGATGTCTGAATCCCCTGTGGAGACCACAGAGAAAGACCTAGTTCCCCACCTCATCGCGACCGGAGGCCTCACATCCTTTGAAAACTCCAGAGGTACGCGGAGATCAGTGCCTCCAAAGGAGACGATGCCTGACTCCTCGTGAAACTTGATAGGAGTCCCAGGATTCCTGTGGCACGTGGAAAGGGACCCTTGGTCTCCCGCCTCAGCTGGAGAGGCGTCCCAATTGCCTTGCCAAGCCTCGAGGAGAATCCCGAGTTGTGTCTCGCAACTAGGCAAGAGTCCTGACGTGGCTGAACAAACACGTGTGTGGAAGGGCCATCCCCGTCGTAACTCGAGAATATACCCCAGGTTCCCGCCGCAACTCGAGAAAAACCATGAGACTTCCCCCTCGCCGCGAGATGAGGCCCGATTCCCCTGCACTGCGTGCAGAGCAATTCTGTGTTGCACATCACACATGAAAGGAGCCTTGGTTTCCTTCATGGCACTCCAGAGAAACCCCAAGAACACTGTTTCAAGGCTAGAGGGATCCTGAGGTCACTGTAGCAACACGAAATTGCTCCGTGGACCAAAAATCAACTCGAGATGAGAGGTTAATCCCTGGCTTCGACTCCAGAGGAATACCACCTTACCACAAGCACCTCAAGAGGAGGCTTCTCTCAGCTCTAGGTATGTGAGAGGGACCCTGAGTTTGCGGCCTCAAGTGGAATGGACACCGCGATGCCCTGACTCGAAATAAGGCCGGATATCCCTGCAGTGACTGGAATGCAGGCTCGTCTTGCATCTCCCAAGACGAAAGGTTGTCTGAATCCCCTGTGGAGACCACAGAGAAAGACCTAGTTCCCCACCTCATCGAGACAGGAGGCCTCAAATCCTTTGAAAACTCCAGAGGTACGCGGAGATCAGTGCCTTCAAAGGAGATGATGCCTGACTCCTCGTGAAACTTGATATGAGTCCCAGGATTCCTGTGGCACTTGGAAAGGGACACTTGGTCTCCCGCCTCAGCTGGAGAGGCGTCCCAATTGCCCTGCCAAGCCTCGAGGAGAATCCAGAGTTGTCCCTCGGAACTAGGCAGGAGTCCTGACGTCGCTGAAGAAACACGTGGGTGGAAGGGCCATCCCCGTCGTAACTCGAGAATATACCCCAGGTTCCCGCCGCAACTCGAGAAAAACCATGAGACTTCCCCCTCGCCGCGAGATGAGGCCCGATTCCCCTGCACTGCATGCAGAGCAATTCCGTGTTGCACATCACACATGAAAGGAGCCTTGATTTCCTTGATGGCACTCCAGAGAAACCCCAACAACACTGTTTCAAGGCTAGAGGGATCCTGAGGTCACTGTAGCAACACGAAAGAGCTCCGTGGGCCAGAAATCAACTCGAGATGAGAGGTTAGTCCCTGGCTTCGACTCCAGAGGAATACCACCTTACCACAAGCACCTCAAGAGGAGGCTTCTCTCAGCTCTAGGTATGTGAGAGGGACCCTGAGTTAGCGGCCTCAAGTGGAATGGACACCGCGATGCCCTGACGCGAAATAAGGCTGGATATCCCTGCAGTGACTTGAATGCAGGCTCGTCTTGCATCTCCCAAGATGAAAGGATGTCTGAATCCCCTGTGGAGACCACAGAGAAAGACCTAGTTCCCCACCTCATCGCGACCGGAGGCCTCACATCCTTTGAAAACTCCAGAGGTACGCGGAGATCAGTGCCTCCAAAGGAGACGATGTCTGACTCCTCGTGAAACTTGATAGCAGTCCCAGGATTCCTGTGGCACGTGGAAAGGGACCCTTGGTCTCCCGCCTCAGCTGGAGAGGCGTCCCAATTGCCTTGCCAAGCCTAGAGGAGAATCCCGAGTGTGTCTCGCAACTAGGCAAGAGTCCTGACGTGGCTGAACAAACACGTGTGTGGAAGGGCCATCCCCGTCGTAACTCGAGAATATACCCCAGGTTCCCGCTGCAACTCGAGAAAAACCATGAGACTTCCCCCTCGCCGCGAGATGAGGCCCGATTCCCCTGCACTGCGTGCAGAGCAATTTTGTGTTGCACATCACACATGAAAGGAGCCTTGATTTCCTTCATGGCACTCCCGAGAACCCCAAGAAAACTGTTTCAAGGCTAGAGGGATCCTGAGGTCACTGTTGCAACAGGAAAGAGCTCCGTGCACCAAAAATCAACTCGAGATGAGAGGTTAGTCCCTGGCTTCGACTCCAGAGGAATACCACCTTACCACAAGCACCTCAAGAGGAGGCTTCTCTCAGCTCTAGGTATGTGAGAGGGACCCTGAGTTTGCGGCCTCAAGTGGAATGGACACCGCGAGGCCCTCACTCGAAATAAGGCCGGATATCCCTGCAGTGACTTCAATGCAGGCTCGTCTTGCATCTCCCAGGACAAAAGGATGTCTGAATCCCCTGTGGAGACCACAGAGAAACACCTAGTTCCCCACCTCATCGCGACCGGAAGCCTCACATCCTTTGAAAACTCCAGAGGTACGCGGAGATCAGTGCCTCCAAAGAGACGATGCCTGACTCCTCGTGAAACTTGATAGGAGTCCCAGGATTCTTGTGGCACGTGGAAAGGGACCCCTGGTCTCCCGCCTCAGCTGGAGAGGCGTTCCAATTGCCCTGCCAAGCCTCGAGGAGAATCCCGAGTTGTCCCTCGCAACTAGGCCGGAGTCCTGACGTGGCTGAACAAACACGTGGGTGGAAGGGCCATCCCCGTCGTAACTCGAGAATATACCCCAGGTTCCCGCCGCAACTCGAGAAAAACCATGAGACTTCCCCCTCGATGCGAGATGAGGCCCGATTCCCCTGTACTGCGTGCAGAGCAATTCCGTCTTGCACATCACACATGAAAGGAGCCTTGATTTCCTTGATGGCACTCCAGAGAAACCCCAGAACACTGTTTCAAGGATAGAGGGATCCTGAGGTCACTGTAGCAACACGAAAGAACTCTGTGGACCAGAAATCAACTCGAAAAGAGAGGTTAGTCCCTGGATTCGTCTCCAGAGGAATACCACCTTACCACAAGCACCTCAAGAGAAGGCTTCTCTCAGCTCTAGGTATGTGAGAGGGACCCTGAGTTTGCGGCCTCAAGTGGAATGGACACCGCGATGCCCTGACTCGAAATAAGGCCGGATATCCCTGCAGTGACTTCAATGCAGGCTCGTCTTGCATCTCCCAGGACAAAAGGATGTCTGAATCCCCTGTGGAAAGCACTGAGAAAGACTTAGTTCCCCACCTCATCGCGACCGATAGCCTCACATCCTTTGAAAACTCCAGAGGTACGCGGAGATCAGTGCCTCCAAAGGAGACGATGCCTGACTCCTCGTGAAACTTGATAGGAGTCCCAGGATTCCTGTGGCACTTGGAAAGGGACCCTTGGTCTCCCGCCTCAGCTGGAGAGGCGTCCCAATTGCCCTGCCAATCCCCGAGGAGAATCCAGAGTTGTCCCTCGCAACTAGGCAGGAGTCCTGACGTCGCTGAAGAAACACGTGGGCGGAAGGGCCATCCTCGTCGTAACTCGAGAATATACCCAAGGTTCCCGCCGCAAATCGAGAAAAACCATGAGACTTCCCCCTCGCCGCGAGATGAGGCCCGATTCCCCTGCACTGCGTGCAGAGCAATTCCGTGTTGCACATCACACATGAAAGGAGCCTTGATTTCCTTGATGGCACTCCAGAGAAACCCCAAGAACACTGTTTCAAGGCGAGAGGGATCCTGAGGTCACTGTAGCAACACGAAAGAGCTCCGTGGGCCAAAAATCAACTCAAGATGAGAGGTTAGTCCCTGGCTTCGACTCCAGAGCAATACCACCTTACCACAAGCACCTCAAGAGGAGGCTTCTCTCAGCTCTAGGTATGTGAGAGGGACCCTGAGTTTGCGGCCTCAAGTGGAATGGACACCGCGATGCCCTGACGCGAAATAAGGCTGGATATCCCTGCAGTGACTGGAATGCAGGCTCGTCTTGCATCTCCCAAGACGAAAGGGTGTCTGAATCCCCTGTGGAGACCACAGAGAAAGACCTAGTTCCCCACCTCATCGCGACAGGAGGCCTCAAATCCTTTGAAAACTCCAGAGGTACGCGGAGATCAGTGCCTCCAAAGGAGACGATGCCTGACTCCTCGTGAAACTTGATAGGAGTCCCAGGATTCCTGTGGCACTTGGAAAGGGACACTTGGTCTCCCGCCTCAGCTGGAGAGGCGTCCCAATTGCCCTGCCAAGCCTCGAGGAGAATCCAGAGTTGTCCCTCGCAACTAGGCAGGAGTCCTGACGTCGCTGAAGAAACACGTGGGTGGAAGGGCCATCCCCGTCGTAACTCGAGAATATACCCCAGGTTCCCGCCGCAACTCGAGAAAAACCATGAGACTTCCCCCTCGCCGCGAGATGAGGCCCGATTCCCCTGCACTGCGTGCAGAGCAATTCCGTGTTGCACATCACACATGAAAGGAGCCTTGATTTCCTTGATGGCACTCCAGAGAAACCCCAACAACACTGTTTCAAGGCTAGAGGGATCCTGAAGTCACTGTAGCAACACGAAAGAGCTCCGTGGGCCAAAAATCAACTCGAGATGAGAGGTTAGTCCCTGGCTTCGACTCCAGAGGAATACCACCTTACCACAAGCACCTCAAGAGGAGGCTTCTCTCAGCTCTAGGTATGTGAGAGGGACCCTGAGTTAGCGGCCTCAAGTGGAATGGACACCGCGATGCCCTGACGCGAAATAAGGCTGGATATCCCTGCAGTGACTGGAATGCAGGCTCGTCTTGCATCTCCCAAGATGAAAGGATGTCTGAATCCCCTGTGGAGACCACAGAGAAAGACCTAGTTCCCCACCTCATCGCGACCGGAGGCCTCACATCCTTTGAAAACTCCAGAGGTACGCGGAGATCAGTGCCTCCAAAGGAGACGATGCCTGACTCCTCGTGAAACTTGATAGCAGTCCCAGGATTCCTGTGGCACGTGGAAAGGGACCCTTGGTCTCCCGCCTCAGCTGGAGAGGCGTCCCAATTGCCTTGCCAAGCCTAGAGGAGAATCCCGAGTTGTGTCTCGCAACTAGGCAAGAGTCCTGACGTGGCTGAACAAACACGTGTGTGGAAGGGCCATCCCCGTCGTAACTCGAGAATATACCCCAGGTTCCCGCTGCAACTCGAGAAAAACCATGAGACTTCCCCCTCGCCGCGAGATGAGGCCCGATTCCCCTGCACTGCGTGCAGAGCAATTTTGTGTTGCACATCACACATGAAAGGAGCCTTGATTTCCTTCATGGCACTCCCGAGAAACCCCAAGAACACTGTTTCAAGGCTAGAGGGATCCTGAGGTCACTGTAGCAACAGGAAAGAGCTCCGTGGACCAAAAATCAACTCGAGATGAGAGGTTAGTCCCTGGCTTCGACTCCAGAGGAATACCACCTTACCACACGCACCTCAAGAGGAGGCTTCTCTCAGCTCTAGGTATGTGAGAGGGACCCTGAGTTTGCGGCCTCAAGTGGAATGGACACCGCGAGGCCCTGACTCGAAATAAGGCCGGATATCCCTGCAGTGACTTCAATGCAGGCTCGTCTTGCATATCCCAGGACAAAAGGATGTCTGAATCCCCTGTGGAGACCACAGAGAAACACCTAGTTCCCCACCTCATCGCGACCGGAGGCCTCACATCCTTTGAAAACTCCAGAGGTACGCGGAGATCAGTGCCTCCAAAGGAGACGATGCCTGACTCCTCGTGAAACTTGATAGGAGTCCCAGGATTCTTGTGGCACGTGGAAAGGGACCCTTGGTCTCCCGCCTCAGCTGGAGAGGCGTCCCAATTGCCTTGCCAAGCCTCGAGGAGAATCCCGAGTTGTCCCTCGCAACTAGGCCGGAGTCCTGACGTGGCTGAACAAACACGTGGGTGGAAGGGCCATCCCCGTCGTAACTCGAGAATATACCCCAGGTTCCCGCCGCAACTCGAGAAAAACCGTGAGACTTCCCCCTCGATGCGAGATGAGGCCCGATTCCCCTGTACTGCGTGCAGAGCAATTCCGTCTTGCACATCACACATGAAAGGAGCCTTGATTTCCTTGATGGCACTCCAGAGAAACCCCAGAACACTGTTTCAAGGATAGAGGGATCCTGAGGTCACTGTAGCAACACGAAAGAACTCTGTGGACCAGAAATCAACTCGAAAAGAGAGGTTAGTCCCTGGATTCGTCTCCAGAGGAATACCACCTTACCACAAGCACCTCAAGAGGAGGCTTCTCTCAGCTCTAGGTATGTGAGAGGGACCCTGAGTTTGCGGCCTCAAGTGGAATGGACACCGCGAGGCCCTGACTCGAAATAAGGCCGGATATCCCTGCAGTGACTGGAATGCAGGCTCGTCTTGCATCTCCCAAGACGAAAGGGTGTCTGAATCCCCTGTGGAGACCACAGAGAAAGACCTAGTGCCCCACCTCATCGCGACAGGAGGCCTCAAATCCTTTGAAAACTCCAGAGGTATGCGGAGATCAGTGCCTCCAAAGGAGATGATGCCTGACTCCTCGTGAAACTTGATAGGAGACCCAGGATTCCTGTGGCACGTGGAAAGGGACCCTTGGTCTCCCGTCTCAGCTGGAGAGGCGTCCCAATTGCCCTGCAAAGCCTCGACGAGAATCCCGAGTTGTCCCTCGCAACTAGGCAGGAGTCCTGACATGGCTGAACACACACGTGTGTGGAAGGGCCATCCCCGTCGTAACTCGAGAATATACCCCAGGTTCCCGCCGCAACTCGAGAAAAACCATGAGACTTCCCCCTCGCCGCGAGATGAGGCCCGATTCCAATGCACTGCGTGCAGAGCAATTCCGTGTTGCACATCACACATGAAAGGAGCCTTGATTTCCTTGATGGCACTCCAGAGAAACCCCAAGAACACTGTTTCAAGGCTAGAGGGATCCTGAGGTCACTGTAGCAACACGGAAGAGCTCCGTGGACCAAGAATCCACACGAGATGAGAGGTTAGTCCCTGGCTTCGACTCCTGAGGAATACCACCTTACCACAAGCACCTCAAGAGGAGGCTTCTCTCAGCTCTAGGTATGTGAGAGGGATCCTGAGTTTGCGGCCTCAAGTGGAATGGACACCGCGATGCCCTGACTCGAAATAAGGCCGGATATCCCTGCAGTGACTTGAATGCAGGCTCGTCTTGCATCTCCCAAGAAGAAAGGATGTCTGAATCCCCTGTGGAGACCACAGAGAAACACCCACTTCCCCACCTCATCGCGACCGGAGGCCTCACATCCTTTGAAAACTCCAGAGGTACGCGGAGATCAGTGCCTCCAAAGGAGACGATGCCTGACTCCTCGTGAAACTTGATAGGAGTCCCAGGATTCTTGTGGCACGTGGAAAGGGACCCTTGGTCTCCCGCCTCAGCTGGAGAGGCGTTCCAATTGCCCTGCCAAGCCTCGAGGAGAATCCCGAGTTGTCCCTCGCAACTAGGCAGGAGTCCTGACGTGGCTGAACAAACACGTGGGTGGAAGGGCCATCCCCGTCGTAACTCGAGAATATACCCCAGGTTCCCGCCGCAACTCGAGAAAAACCATGAGACTTCCCCCTCGATGCGAGATGAGGCCCGATTCCCCTGTACTGCGTGCAGAGCAATTCCGTCTTGCACATCACACATGAAAGGAGCCTTGATTTCCTTGATGGCACTCCAGAGAAACCCCAGAACACTGTTTCAAGGATAGAGGGATCCTGAGGTCACTGTAGCAACTCGAAAGAACTCTGTGGACCAGAAATCAACTCGAAAAGAGAGGTTAGTTCCTGGATTCGTCTCCAGAGGAATACCACCTTACCACAAGCACTTCAAGAGGAGGCTTCTCTCAGCTCTAGGTATGTGAGAGGGACCCTGAGTTTGCGGCCTCAAGTGGAATGGACACCGCGATGCCCTGACTTGAAATAAGGCCGGATATCCCTGCAGTGACTTCAATGCAGGCTCGTCTTGCATCTCCCAGGACAAAAGGATGTCTGAATCCCCTGTGGAAAGCACTGAGAAAGACTTAGTTCCCCACCTCATCGCGACCGATAGCCTCACATCCTTTGAAAACTCCAGAGGTACGCGGAGATCAGTGCCTCCAAAGGAGACGATGCCTGACTCCTCGTGAAACTTGATAGGAGTCCCAGGATTCCTGTGGCACTTGGAAAGGGACACTTGGTCTCCCGCCTCAGCTGGAGAGGCGTCCCACTTGCCCTGCCAATCCCCGAAGAGAATCCAGAGTTGTCCCTCGCAACTAGGCAGGAGTCCTGACGTCGCTGAAGAAACACGTGGGTGGAAGGGCCATCCCCGTCGTAACTGGAGAATATACCCCAGGTTCCCGCCGCAACTCGAGAAAAACCATGAGACTTCCCCCTCGCTGCGAGATGAGGCCCGATTCCCCTGCACTGCGTGCAGAGCAATTCCGTGTTGCACATCACACATGAAAGGAGCCTTGATTTCCTTGATGGCACTCCAGAGAAACCCCAAGAACACTGTTTCAAGGCTAGAGGGATCCTGAGGTCACTGTAGCAACACAAAAGAGCTCCGTGGACCAAGAATCAACACGAGATTAGAGGTTAGTCCCTGGCTTCGACTCCTGAGGAATACCACCTAACCACAAGCACCTCAAGAGAAGGCTTCTCTCAGCTCTAGGTATGTGAGAGGGATAGTGAGTTTGCGGCCTCAAGTGGAATGGACGCCGCGATGCCCTGACTCGAAATAAGGCCGGATATCCCTGCAGTGACTTGAATGCAGGCTCGTCTTGCATCTCCCAAGAAGAAAGGATGTCTGAATCCCCTGTGGAGACCACAGAGAAAGACCTAGTTCCCCACCTCATCGCGACCGCAGGCCTCACATCATTTGAAAACTCCAGAGGCATGCGGAGATCAGTGCCTCCAAAGGAGACGATGCCTGACTCCTCGTGAAACTTGATAGCAGTCCCAGGATTCCTGTGACACGTGGAAAGGGACCCTTGGTCTCCCGCCTCAGCTGGAGAGGCGTCCCAATTTCCTTGCCAAGCCTAAAGGAGAATCCCGAGTTGTGTCTCGCAACTAGGCAAGAGTCCTGACGTGGCTGAACAAACACGTGTGTGGAAGGGCCATCCCCGTCGTAACTCGAGAATATACCCCAGGTTCCCGCTGCAACTCGAGAAAAACCATGAGACTTCCCCCTCGCCGCGAGATGAGGCCCGATTCCCCTGCACTGCGTGCACAGCAATTCCGTCTTGCACATCACACATGAAAGGAGCCTTGATTTCCTTCATGGCACTCCCGAGAAACCCCAAGAACACTGTTTCAAGGCTAGAGGGATCCTGAGGTCACTGTAGCAACAGGAAAGAGCTCCGTGGACCAAAAATCAACTCGAGATGAGAGGTTAGTCCCTGGCTTCGACTCCAGAGGAATACCACCTTACCACACGCACCTCAAGAGGAGGCTTCTCTCAGCTCTAGGTATGTGAGAGGGACCCTGAGTTTGCGGCCTCAAGTGGAATGGACACCGCGAGGCCCTGACTCGAAATAAGGCCGGATATCCCTGCAGTGACTTCAATGCAGGCTCGTCTTGCATCTCCCAGGACAAAAGGATGTCTGAATCCCCTGTGGAGACCACAGAGAAACACCTAGTTCCCCACCTCATCGCGACCGGAGGCCTCACATCCTTTGAAAACTCCAGAGGTATGCGGAGATCAGTGCCTCCAAAGGAGACGATGCCTGACTCCTCGTGAAACTTGATAGGAGTCCCAGGATTCTTGTGGCACGTGGAAACGGACCTTTGGTCTCCCGCCTCAGCTGGAGAGGCGTTCCAATTGCCCTGCCAAGCCTCGAGGAGAATCCCGAGTTGTCCCTCGCAACTAGGCCGGAGTCCTGACGTGGCTGAACAAACAAGTGGGTGGAAGGGCCATCCCCGTCGTAACTCGAGAATATACCCAAGGTTCCCGCCGCAACTCGAGAAAAACCGTGAGACTTCCCCCTCGATGCGAGATGAGGCCCGATTCCCCTGTACTGCGTGCAGAGCAATTCCGTCTTGCACATCACACATGAAAGGAGCCTTGATTTCCTTGATGGCACTCCAGAGAAACCCCAGAACACTGTTTCAAGGATAGAGGGATCCTGAGGTCACTGTAGCAACACGAAAGAACTCTGTGGACCAGAAATCAACTCGAAAAGAGAGGTTAGTCCCTGGATTCGTCTCCAGAGGAATACCACCTTACCACAAGCACCTCAAGAGGAGGCTTCTCTCAGCTCTAGGTATGTGAGAGGGACCCTGAGTTTGCGGCCTCAAGTGGAATGGACACCGCGAGGCCCTGACTCGAAATAAGGCCGGATATCCCTGCAGTGACTGGAATGCAGGCTCGTCTTGCATCTCCCAAGACGAAAGGGTGTCTGAATCCCCTGTGGAGACCACAGAGAAAGACCTAGTTTCCCACCTCATCGCGACAGGAGGCCTCAAATCCTTTGAAAACTCCAGAGGTATGCGGAGATCAGTGCCTCCAAAGGAGACGATGCCTGACTCCTCGTGAAACTTGATAGGAGACCCAGGATTCCTGTGGCACGTGGAAAGGGACCCTTGGTCTCCCGTCTCAGCTGGAGAGGCGTCCCAATTGCCCTGCAAAGCCTCGACGAGAATCCCGAGTTGTCCCTCGCAACTAGGCAGGAGTCCTGACATGGCTGAACACACACGTGTGTGGAAGGGCCATCCCCGTCGTAACTCGAGAATATACCCCAGGTTCCCGCCGCAACTCGAGAAAAACCATGAGACTTCCCCCTCGCCGCGAGATGAGGCCCGATTCCAATGCACTGCGTGCAGAGCAATTCCGTGTTGCACATCACACATGAAAGGAGCCTTGATTTCCTTGATGGCACTCCAGAGAAACCCCAAGAACACTGTTTCAAAGCTAGAGGGATCCTGAGGTCACTGTAGCAACACGAAAGAGCTCCGTGGACCAAGAATCCACACGAGATGAGAGGTTAGTCCCTGGCTTCGACTCCTGAGGAATACCACCTTACCACAAGCACCTCAAGAGGAGGCTTCTCTCAGCTCTAGGTATGTGAGAGGGATCCTGAGTTTGCGGCCTCAAGTGGAATGGACACCGCGATGCCCTGACTCGAAATAAGGCCGGATATCCCTGCAGTGACTTGAATGCAGGTTCGTCTTGCATCTCCCAAGAAGAAAGGATGTCTGAATCCCCTGTGGAGACCACAGAGAAACACCCAGTTCCCCACCTCATCGCGACCGGAGGCCTCACATCCTTTGAAAACTCCAGAGGTACGCGGAGATCAGTGCCTCCAAAGGAGACGATGCCTGACTCCTCGTGAAACTTGATAGGAGTCCCAGGATTCTTGTGGCACGTGGAAAGGGACCCTTGGTCTCCCGCCTCAGCTGGAGAGGCGTTCCAATTGCCCTGCCAAGCCTCGAGGAGAATCCCGAGTTGTCCCTCGCAACTAGGCAGGAGTCCTGACGTGGCTGAACAAACACGTGGGTGGAAGGGCCATCCCCGTCGTAACTCGAGAATATACCCCAGGTTCCCGCCGCAACTCGAGAAAAACCATGAGACTTCCCCCTCGATGCGAGATGAGGCCCGATTCCCCTGTACTGCGTGCAGAGCAATTCCGTCTTGCACATCACACATGAAAGGAGCCTTGATTTCCTTGATGGCACTCCAGAGAAACCCCAGAACACTGTTTCAAGGATAGAGGGATCCTGAGGTCACTGTAGCAACACGAAAGAACTCTGTGGACCAGAAATCAACTCGAAAAGAGAGGTTAGTTCCTGGATTCGTCTCCAGAGGAATACCACCTTACCACAAGCACTTCAAGAGGAGGCTTCTCTCAGCTCTAGGTATGTGAGAGGGACCCTGAGTTTGCGGCCTCAAGTGGAATGGACACCGCGATGCCCTGACTTGAAATAAGGCCCTATATCCCTGCAGTGACTTCAATGCAGGCTCGTCTTGCATCTCCCAGGACAAAAGGATGTCTGAATCCCCTGTGGAAAGCACTGAGAAAGACTTAGTTCCCCACCTCATCGCGACCGATAGCCTCACATCCTTTGAAAACTCCAGAGGTACGCGGAGATCAGTGCCTCCAAAGGAGACGATGCCTGACTCCTCGTGAAACTTGATAGGAGTCCCAGGATTCCTGTGGCACTTGTAAAGGGACCCTTGGTCTCCCGCCTCAGCTGGAGAGGCGTCCCACTTGCCCTGCCAATCCCCGAAGAGAATCCAGAGTTGTCCCTCGCAACTAGGCAGGAGTCCTGACGTCGCTGAAGAAACACGTGGGTGGAAGGGCCATCCCCGTCGTAACTCGAGAATATACCCCAGGTTCCCGCCGCAACTCGAGAAAAACCATGAGACTTCCCCCTCGCCGCGAGATGAGGCCCGATTCCCCTGCACTGCGTGCAGAGCAATTCCGTGTTGCACATCACACATGAAAGGAGCCTTGATTTCCTTGATGGCACTCCAGAGAAACCCCAAGAACACTGTTTCAAGGCTAGAGGGATCCTGAGGTCACTGTAGCAACACAAAAGAGCTCCGTGGACCAAGAATCAACACGAGATTAGAGGTTAGTCCCTGGCTTCGACTCCTGAGGAATACCACCTAACCACAAGCACCTCAAGAGGAGGCTTCTCTCAGCTCTAGGTATGTGAGAGGGATAGTGAGTTTGCGGCCTCAAGTGGAATGGACGCCGCGATGCCCTGACTCGAAATAAGGCCGGATATCCCTGCAGTGACTTGAATGCAGGCTCGTCTTGCATCTCCCAAGAAGAAAGGATGTCTGAATCCCCTGTGGAGACCACAGAGAAAGACCTAGTTCCCCACCTCATCGCGACCGCAGGCCTCACATCATTTGAAAACTCCAGAGGCATGCGGAGATCAGTGCCTCCAAAGGAGACGATGCCTGACTCCTCGTGAAACTTGATAGGAGTCCCAGGATTCTTGTGGCACGTGGAAACGGACCCTTGGTCTCCCGCCTCAGCTGGAGAGGCGTTCCAATTGCCCTGCCAAGCCTCGAGGAGAATCCCGAGTTGTCCCTCGCAACTAGGCAGGAGTCCTGACGTGGCTGAACAAACACGTGGGTGGAAGGGCCATCCCCGTCGTAACTCGAGAATATACCCCAGGTTCCCGCCGCAACTCGAGAAAAACCATGAGACTTCCCCCTCGATGCGAGATGAGGCCCGATTCCCCTGTACTGCGTGCAGAGCAATTCCGTCTTGCACATCACACATGAAAGGAGCCTTGATTTCCTTGATGGCACTCCAGAGAAACCCCAAGAACACTGTTTCAAGGATAGAGGGATCCTGAGGTCACTGTAGCAACACGAAAGAAATCTGTGGACCAAAAATCAACTCGAAAAGAGAGGTTAGTCCCTGGATTCGTCTCCAGAGGAATACCACCTTACCACAAGCACCTCAAGAGGAGGCTTCTCTCAACTCTAGGTATGTGAGAGGGACCCTGAGTTTGCGGCCTCAAGTGGAATGGACACCGCGATGCCCTGACTCGAAATAAGGCCGGATATCCCTGCAGTGACTTCAATGCAGGCTCGTCTTGCATCTCCCAGGACGAAAGGATGTCTGAATCCCCTGTGGAAAGCACAGAGAAAGACTTATTTCCCCACCTCATCGCGACCGGAGGCCTCACATACTTTGAAAACTCCAGAGGTACGCGGAGATCAGTGCCTCCAAAGGAGACGATGCCTGACTCCTCGTGAAACTTGATAGGAGTCCCAGGATTCCTGTGGCACTTGGAAAGGGACACTTGGTCTCCCGCCTCAGCTGGAGAGGCGTCCCAATTGCCCTGTAAAGCCTCGAGGAGAATTCAGAGTTGTCCCTCGCAACTAGGCAGGAGTCCTGACGTCGCTGAAGAAACACGTGGCTGGAAGGGCCATCCCCGTCGTAACTCGAGAATATACCCCAGGTTCCCGCCGCAACTCGAGAAAACCCATGAGACTTCCCCCTCGCCGGGAGATGAGGCCGGATTCCCCTGCACTGCATGCAGAGCAATTCCGTGTTGCACATCACACATGAAAGGAGCCTTGATTTCCTTGATGGCACTCCAGAGAAACCCCAAGAACACTGTTTCAAGGCTAGAGGGATCCTGAGGTCACTGTAGCAACACGAAAGAGCTCCGTGGGCCAAAAATCAACTCGAGATGAGAGGTTAGTCCCTGGCTTCGACTCCAGAGGAATACCACCTTACCACAAGCACCTCAAGAGGAGGCTTCTCTCAGCTCTAGGTGTGTGAGAGGGACCCTGAGTTTGCGGCCTCAAGTGGAATGGACACCGCGATGCCCTGACTCGAAATAAGGCCGGATATCCCTGCAGTGACTGGAATGCAGGCTCGTCTTCCATCTCCCAAGACGAAAGGGTGTCTGAATCCGCTGTGGAGACCACAGAGAAAGAACAAGTTCCCCACCTCATCGCGACAGGAGGCCTCAAATCCTTTGAAAACTCCAGAGGTATGTGGAGATCAGTGCCTCCAAAGGAGACGATGCCTGACTCCTCGTGAAACTTGATAGGAGACCCAGGATTCCTGTGGCACGGGGAAAGGGACCCTTGGTCTCCCGTCTCAGCTGGAGAGGCGTCCCAATTGCCCTGCCAAGCCTCGAGGAGAATCCCGAGTTGTCCCTCGCAACTAGGCAGGAGTCTTGACGTCGCTGAACACACACGTGTGTGGAAGGGCCATCCCCGTCGTAACTCGAGAATATACCCCAGGTTTCCGCCGCAACTCGAGAAAAACCATGAGACTTCCCCCTCGCCGCGAGATGAGGCCCGATTCCCCTGCACTGCGTGCAGAGCAATTCCGTGTTGCACATCACACATGAAAGGAGCCTTGATTTACTTGATGGCACTCCAGAGAAACCCCAAGAACACTGTTTCAAGGCTAGAGGGATCCTGAGGTCACTGTAGCAACATGAAAGAGCTCCGTGGACACAGAATCAACACGAGATGAGAGGTTAGTCCCTGGCTTCGACTCCTGAGGAATGCCACCATACCACAAGCACCTCAAGAGGAGGCTTCTCTCAGCTCTATGTATGTGAGAGGGATCCTGAGTTTGCGGCCTCAAGTGGAATGGACACCGCGATGCCCTGACTCGAAATAAGGCCGGATATCCCTGCAGTGACTGGAATGCAGGCTCGTCTTGCATCTCCCAAGAAGAAAGGATGTCTGAATCCCCTATGGAGACCACAGAGAAAGACCTAGTTTCCCACCTCATCGCGACCGGAGGCCTCACATCCTTTGAAAACTTCAGAGGTACGCGGAGATCAGTGCCTCCAAAGGAGACAATGCCTGACTCCTCGTGAAACTTGATAGGAGTCCCAGGATTCTTGTGGCACGTGGAAAGGGACCCTTGGTCTCCCGCCTCAGCTGGAGAGGCGTTCCAATTGCCGTGCCAAGCCTCGAGGAGAATCCAGAGTTGTGTCTCGCAACTAGGCAGGCGTCCTGACGTGGCTGAACAAACACGTGGGTGGAAGGGCCATCCCCGTCGTAACTCGAGAATATACCCCAGGTTCCCGCCGCAACTCGAGAAAAACCATGAGACTTCCCCCTCGATGCGAGATGAGGCCCGATTTCCCTGTACTGCGTGCAGAGCAATTCCGTCTTGCACATCACACATGAAAGGAGCCTTGATTTCCTTGATGGCACTCCAGAGAAACCCCAAGAACACTGTTTCAAGGATAGAGGGATCCTGAGGTCACTGTAGCAACAGGAAAGAACTCTGTGGACCAAAAATCAACTCGAAAAGGGAGGTTAGTCCCTGGATTCGTCTCCAGAGGAATACCACCTTACCACAAGCACCTCAAGAGGAGGCTTCTCTCAGCTCTAGGTATGTGAGAGGGACCCTGAGTTTGCGGCCTCAAGTGGAATGGACACCGCGATGCCCTGACTCGAAATAAGGCCGGATATCCCTGCAGTGACTTCAATGCAGGCTCGTCTTGCATCTCCCAGGACGAAAGGATGTCTGAATCCCCTGTGGAAAGCACAGAGAAAGACTTAGTTCCCCACCTCATCGCAACCGATAGCCTCACATCCTTTGAAAACTCCAGAGGTACGCGGAGATCAGTGCCTCCAAAGGAGACGATGCCTGACTCCTCGTGAAACTTGATAGGAGTCCCAGGATTCCTGTGGCACTTGGAAAGGGACACTTGGTCTCCCGCCTCAGCTGGAGAGGCGTCCCAATTGCCCTGCCAAGCCTCGAGGAGAATCCAGAGTTGTCCCTCGCAACTAGGCAGGAGTCCTGACGTCGCTGAAGAAACACGTGGGTGGAAGGGCCATCCCCGTCGTAACTCGAGAATATACCCCAGGTTCCCGCCGCAACTCGAGAAAAACCATGAGACTTCCCCCTCGCCGCGAGATGAGGCCCGATTCCCCTGCACTGCGTGCAGAGCAATTCCGTGTTGCACATCACACATGAAAGGAGCCTTGATTTCCTTGATGGCACTCCAGAGAAACCCCAAGAACACTGTTTCAAGGCTAGAGGGATCCTGAGGTCACTGTAGCAACACTAAAGAGCTCCGTGGACCAAAAATCAACTCGAGATGAGAGGTTAGTCCCTGGCTTCGACTCCAGAGGAATACCACCTTACCACAAGCACCTCAAGAGGAGGCTTCTCTCAGCTCTAGGTATGTGAGAGGGACCCTGAGTTTGCGGCCTCAAGTGGAATGGACACCGCAATGCCCTGACTCGAAATAAGGCCGGATATCCCTGCAGTGACTGGAATGAAGCCTCGTCTTACATCTCCCAAGACGAAAGGGTGTCTGAATTCCCCAGTGGAGACCACAGAGAAAGACCTAGTTCCCCACCTCATCGCGACAGGAGGCCTCAAATCCTTTGAAAACTCCACAGGTATGCGGAGATCAGTGCCTCCAAAGGAGACGATGCCTGACTCCTCGTGAAACTTGATAGGAGACCCAGGATT
The DNA here is from genome assembly GCF_910594005.1 of Cervus elaphus. Lineage (NCBI taxonomy): Eukaryota > Metazoa > Chordata > Mammalia > Artiodactyla > Cervidae > Cervus > Cervus elaphus. The sequence goes on along the minus strand of NC_057834.1, from coordinate 4,174,434 downwards.
CCTGTGGCACGTGGAAAGGGAACCTTGGTCTCCCGTCTCAGCTGGAGAGGCGTCCCAATTGCCCTGCCAAGCCTCGAGGAGAATCCCGAGTTGTCCCTCGCAACTAGGCAGGAGTCCTGACGTCGCTGAACACACACGTGTGTGGAAGTGCCATCCCCGTCGTAACTCGAGAATATACCCCAGGTTCCCGCCGCAACTGGAGAAAAACCATGAGACTTCCCCCTCGCCGCGAGATGAGGCCCGATTCCCGGGCACTGCATGCAGAGCAATTCCGTGTTGCACATCACACATGAAAGGAGCCTTGATTTCCTTGATGGCACTCCAGAGAATCCCCAAGAACACTGTTTCAAGGCTAGAGGGATCCTGAGGTCACTGTAGCAACACGAAAGAGCTCCGTGGACCAAGAATCAACACGAGATTAGAGGTTAGTCCCTGGCTTCGACTCCTGAGGAATACCACCTTACCACAAGCACCTCAAGAGGAGGCTTCTCTCAGCTCTAGGTATGTGAGAGGGATCCTGAGTTTGCGGCCTCAAGTGGAATGGACACCGCGAGGCCCTGACTCGAAATAAGGCCGGATATCCCTGCAGTGACTTGAATGCAGGCTCGTCTTGCATCTCCCAAGAAGAAAGGATGTCTGAATCCCCTGTGGAGACCACAGAGAAAGACCTAGTTCCCCACCTCATCGCGACCGCAGGCCTCACATCCTTTGAAAACTCCAGAGGTACGCGGAGATCAGTGCCTCCAAAGGAGACGATGCCTGACTCCTCGTGAAACTTGATAGGAGTCCCAGGATTCTTGTGGCACGTGGAAAGGGACCCTTGGTCTCCCGCCTCAGCTGGAGAGGCGTCCCAATTGCCTTGCCAAGCCTCGAGGAGAATCCCGAGTTGTGTCTCGCAACTAGGCAAGAGTCCTGACGTGGCTGAACAAACACGTGTGTGGAAGGGCCATCCCCGTCGTAACTCGAGAATATACCCCAGGTTCCCGCCGCAACTCGAGAAAAACCATGAGACTTCCCCCTCGCCGAGAGATGAGGCCCGATTCCCCTGCACTGCGTGCAGAGCAATTCTGTGTTGCACATCACACATGAAAGGAGCCTTGATTTCCTTCATGGCACTCCAGAGAAACCCCAAGAACACTGTTTCAAGGCTAGAGGGATCCTGAGGTCACTGTAGCAACACGAAAGAGCTCCGTGGACCAAAAATCAACTCGAGATGAGAGGTTAGTCCCTGGCTTCGACTCCAGAGGAATACCACCTTACCACAAGCACCTCAAGAGGAGGCTTCTCTCAGCTCTAGGTGTGTGCGAGGGACCCTGAGTTTGCGGCCTCAAGTGGAATGGACACCGTGATGCCCTGACTCGAAATAAGGGCGGATATCCCTGCAGTGACTGGAATGCAGGCTCGTCTTCCAGCTCCCAAGAGGAAAGGGTGTCTGAATCCGCTGTGGAGACCACAGAGAAAGACCTAGTTCCCCACCTCATCGCGACAGGAGGCCTCAAATCCTTTGAAAACTCCAGAGGTATGCGGAGATCAGTGCCTCCAAAGGAGACGATGCCTGACTCCTCGTGAAACTTGATAGGAGACCCAGGATTCCTGTGGCACGTGGAAAGGGACCCTTGGTCTCCCGTCTCAGCTGGAGAGGCGTCCCAATTGCCCTGCAAAGCCTCGAGGAGAATCCCGAGTTGTCCCTCGCAACTAGGCAGGAGTCCTGACGTCGCTGAACACACACGTGTGTGGAAGGGCCATCCCCGTCGTAACTCGAGAATATACCCCAGGTTCCCGCCGCAACTCGAGAAAAACCATGAGACTTCCCCCTCGCCGCGAGATGAGGCCCGATTCCCCTGCACTGCATGCAAAGCAATTCCGTGTTGCACATCACACATGAAAGGAGCCTTGATTTCCTTGATGGCACTCCAGAGAAACCCCAAGAACACTGTTTCAAGGCTAGAGGGATCCTGAGGTCACTGTAGCAACATGAAAGAGCTCCGTGGACACAGAATCAACACGAGATGAGAGGTTAGTCCCTGGCTTCGACTCCTGAGGAATGCCACCTTACCACAAGCACCTCAAGAGGAGGCTTCTCTCAGCTCTAGGTATGTGAGAGGGATCCTGAGTTTGCGGCCTCAAGTGGAATGGACACCGCGATGCCCTGACTCGAAATAAGGCCGGATATCCCTGCAGTGACTGGAATGCAGGCTCGTCTTGCATCTCCCAAGAAGAAAGGATGTCTGAATCCCCTGTGGAGACCACAGAGAAAGACCTAGTTTCCCACCTCATCGCGACCGGAGGCCTCACATCCTTTGAAAACTTCAGAGGTACGCGGAGATCAGTGCCTCCAAAGGAGACGATGCCTGACTCCTCGTGAAACTTGATAGGAGTCCCAGGATTCTTGTGGCACGTGGAAAGGGACCCTTGGTCTTCCGCCTCAGCTGGAGAGGCGTTCCAATTGCCGTGCCAAGCCTCGAGGAGAATCCCGAGTTGTGTCTCGCAACTAGGCAGGCGTCCTGACGTGGCTGAACAAACACGTGGGTGGAAGGGCCATCCCCGTCGTAACTCGAGAATATACCCCAGGTTCCCGCCGCAACTCGCGAAAAACCATGAGACTTCCCCCTCGATGCGAGATGAGGCCCGATTCCCCTGTACTGCGTGCAGAGCAATTCCGTCTTGCACGTCACACATGAAAGGAGCCTTGATTTCCTTGATGGCACTCCAGAGAAACCCCAAGAACACTGTTTCAAGGATAGAGGGATCCTGAGGTCACTGTAGCAACACGAAAGAACTCTGTGGACCAAAAATCAACTCGAAAAGAGAGGTTAGTCCCTGGATTCGTCTCCAGAGGAATACCACCTTACCACAAGCACCTCAAGAGGAGGCTTCTCTCAGCTCTAGGTATGTGAGAGGGACCCTGAGTTTGCGGCCTCAAGTGGAATGGACACCGCGATGCCCTGACTCGAAATAAGGCCGGATATCCCTGCAGTGACTTCAATGCAGGCTCGTCTTGCATCTTCCAGGACGAAAGGATGTCTGAATCCCCTGTGGAAAGCACAGAGAAAGACTTAGTTCCCCACCTCATCGCAACCGATAGCCTCACATCCTTTGAAAACTCCAGAGGTACGCGGAGATCAGTGCCTCCAAAGGAGACGATGCCTGACTCCTCGTGAAACTTGATAGGAGTCCCAGGATTCCTGTGGCACTTGGAAAGGGACACTTGGTCTCCCGCCTCAGCTGGAGAGGCGTCCCAATTGCCCTGCCAAGCCTCGAGGAGAATCCAGAGTTGTCCCTCGCAATTAGGCAGGAGTCCTGACGTCGCTGAAGAAACACGTGGGTGGAAGGGCCATCCCCGTCGTAACTCGAGAATATACCCCAGGTTCCCGCCGCAACTCGAGAAAAACCATGAGACTTCCCCCTCGCCGCGAGATGAGGCCCGATTCCCCTGCACTGCGTGCAGAGCAATTCCGTGTTGCACATCACACATGAAAGGAGCCTTGATTTCCTTGATGGCACTCCAGAGAAACCCCAAGAACACTGTTTCAAGGCTAGAGGGATCCTGAGGTCACTGTAGCAACACTAAAGAGCTCCGTGGGCGAAAAATCAACTCGAGATGAGAGGTTAGTCCCTGGCTTCGACTCCAGAGGAATACCACCTTACCACAAGCACCTCAAGAGGAGGCTTCTCTCAGCTCTAGGTATGTGAGAGGGACCCTGAGTTTGCGGCCTCAAGTGGAATGGACACCGCAATGCCCTGACTCGAAATAAGGCCGGATATCCCTGCAGTGACTGGAATGAAGCCTCGTCTTGCATCTCCCAAGACGAAAGGGTGTCTGAATTCCCCAGTGGAGACCACAGAGAAAGACCTAGTTCCCCACCTCATCGCGACAGGAGGCCTCAAATCCTTTGAAAACTCCACAGGTATGCGGAGATCAGTGCCTTCAAAGGAGACGATGCCTGACTCCTCGTGAAACTTGATAGGAGACCCAGGATTCCTGTGGCACGTGGAAAGGGAAACTTGGTCTCCCGTCTCAGCTGGAGAGGCGTCCCAATTGCCCTGCCAAGCCTCGAGGAGAATCCCGAGTTGTCCCTCGCAAATAGGCAGGAGTCCTGACGTCGCTGAACACACACGTGTGTGGAAGTGCCATCCCCGTCGTAACTCGAGAATATACCCCAGGTTCCCGCCGCAACTCGAGAAAAACCATGAGACTTCCCCCTCGCCGCGAGATGAGGCCCGATTCCCCTGCACTGCATGCAGAGCAATTCCGTGTTGCACATCACACATGAAAGGAGCCTTGATTTCCTTGATGGCACTCCAGAGAAACCCCAAGAACACTGTTTCAAGGCTAGAGGGATCCTGAGGTCACTGTAGCAACACGAAAGAGCTCCGTGGACCAAGAATCAACACGAGATGAGAGGTTAGTCCCTTGCTTCGACTCCTGAGGAATACCACCTTACCACACGCACCTCAAGAGGAGGCTTCTCTCAGCTCTAGGTATGTGAGAGGGACCCTGAGTTTGCGGCCTCAAGTGGAATGGACACCGCGATGCCCTGACGCGAAATAAGGCTGGATATCCCTGCAGTGACTTAAATGCAGGCTCGTCTTGCATCTCCCAAGATGAAAGGATGTCTGAATCCCCTGTGGAGACCACAGAGAAAGACCTAGTTCCACACCTCATCGCGACCGGAGGCCTCACATCCTTTGAAAACTCCAGAGGTACGCGGAGATCAGTGCCTCCAAAGGAGACGATGCCTGACTCCTCGTGAAACTTGATAGGAGTCCCAGGATTCCTGTGGCGCGTGGAAAGGGACCCTTTGTCTCCCGCCTCAGCGGGAGAGGCGTCGCAATTGCCTTGCCAAGCTTCGAGGAGAATCCCGAGTTGTGTCTCGCAACTAGGCAAGAGTCCTGACGTAGCTGAACAAACACGTGTGTGGAAGGGCCATCCCCGTCGTAACTCGAGAATATACCCCAGGTTCCCGCCGCAACTCGAGAAAAACCATGAGACTTCCCCCTCGCCGCGAGATGAGGCCCGATTCCCCTGCACTGCGTGCAGAGCAATTCTGTGTTGCACATCACACATGAAAGGAGCCTTGATTTCCTTCATGGCACTCCAGAGAAACCCCAAGAACACTGTTTCAAATCTAGAGGGATCCTGAGGTCACTGTAGCAACACAAAAGAGCTCCGTGGACCAAAAATCAACTCGAGATGAGAGGATAGTCCTTGGCTTCGACTCCAGAGGAATACCACCTTACCACAAGCACCTCAAGAGGAGGCTTCTCTCAGCTCTAGGTATGTGAGAGGGACCCTGAGTTTGCGGCCTCAAGTGGAATGGACACCGCGATGCCCTAACTCGAAATAAGGCCGGATATCCCTGCAGTGACTGGAATGTAGGCTCGTCTTGCATCTCCCAAGACGAAAGGGTGTCTGAATCCCCTGTGGAGACCACAGAGAAAGACCTAGTTCCCCACCTCATCGCGACAGGAGGCCTCAAATCCTTTGAAAACTCCAGAGGTATGCGGAGATCAGTGCCTCCAAAGGAGACGATGCCTGACTCCTCGTGAAACTTGATAGGATACCCAGGATTCCTGTGGCACGTGGAAACGGACCCTTGGTCTCCCGTCTCAGCTGGAGAGGCGTCCCAATTGCCCTGCAAAGCCTCGAGGAGAATCCAGAGTTGTCCCTCGCAACTAGGCAGGAGTCCTGACATGGCTGAACACACACGTGTGTGGAAGGGCCATCCCCGTCGTAACTCGAGAATATACCCCAGGTTCCCGCCGCAACTCGAGAAAAACCATGAGACGTCCCCATCGCCGCAAAATGAGGCCCGATTCCCCTGCACTGCGTGCAGAGCAATTCCGTCTTGCACATCACACATGAAAGGAGCCTTGATTTCCTTGATGGCACTCCAGAGAAACCCCAAGAACACTGTTTCAAGGCTAGAGGGATCCTGAGGTCACTGTAGCAACACGAAAGAGCTCCGTGGACCAAGAATCAACAAGAGATGAGAGGTTAGTCCCTGGCTTCGACTCCTGAGGAATACCACCTTACCACAAGCACCTCAAGAGGAGGCTCCTCTCAGCTCCAGGTATGTGAGAGGGACCCTGAGTTTGCGGCCTCAAGTGGAATGGACACCGCGATGCCCTGACTCGAAATAAGGCCGGATATCCCTGCAGTGACTGGAATGCAGGCTCGTCTTGCATCTCCCAAGAAGAAAGGATGTCTGAATCCCCTGTGGAGACCACAGAGAAAGACCTAGTTCCCCACCTCATCGCGACCGATAGCCTCACATCCTTTGAAAACTCCAGAGGTACGCGGAGATCAGTGCCTCCAAAGGAGACGATGCCTGACTCCTCGTGAAACTTGATAGGAGTCCCAGGATTCCTGTGGCACTTGGAAAGGGACACTTGGTCTCCCGCCTCAGCTGGAGAGGCGTCCCAATTGCCCTGCCAAGCCTCGAGGAGAATCCAGAGTTGTCCTTCGCAACTAGGCAGGAGTCCTGACGTCGCTGAAGAAACACGTGGGTGGAAGGGCCATCCCCGTCGTAACTCGAGAATATACCCCAGGTTCCCGCCGCAACTCGAGAAAAACCATGAGACTTCCCCCTCGCCGCGAGATGAGGCCCGATTCCCCTGCACTGCGTGCAGAGCAATTCCGTGTTGCACATCACACATGAAAGGAGCCTTGATTTCCTTGATGGCACTCCAGAGAAACCCCAAGAACACTGTTTCAAGGCTAGAGGGATCCTGAGGTCACTGTAGCAACACGAAAGAGCTCCGTGGGCCAAAAATCAACTCGAGATGAGAGGTTAGTCCCTGGCTTCGACTCCAGAGGAATACCACCTTACCACAAGCACCTCAAGAGGAGGCTTCTCTCAGCTCTAGGTATGTGAGAGGGACCCTGAGTTTGCGGCCTCAAGTGGAATGGACACCGCGATGCCCTGACTCGAAATAAGGCCGGATATCCCTGGAGTGACTTGAATGCAGGCTCGTCTTGCATCTCCCAAGAAGAAAGGATGTCTGAATCCCCTGTGGAGACCACAGAGAAAGACCTATTTCCCCACCTCATCGCGACCGGAGGCCTCACATCCTTTGAAAACTCCAGAGGTACGCGGAGATCAGTGCCTCCAAAGGAGATGATGCCTGACTCCTCGTGAAACTTGATAGGAGTCCCAGGATTCTTGTGGCACGTGGAAAGGGACGCTTGGTCTCCCGCCTCTGCTGGAGAGGCGTTCCAATTGCCCTGCCAAGCCTCGAGAAGAATCCCGAGTTGTCCCTCGCAACTAGGCAGGAGTCCTGACGTGGCTGAACAAACACGTGGGTGGAAGGGCCATCCCCGTCGTAACTCGAGAGTATACCCCAGGTTCCCGCCGCAACTCGAGAAAAACCATGAGACTTCCCCCTCGATGCGAGATGAGGCCCGATTCCCCTGTACTGGGTGCAGAGCAATTCCGTCTTGCACATCACACATGAGAGGAGCCTTGATTTCCTTGATGGCACTCCAGAGAAACCCCAAGAACACTGTTTCAAGGATAGAGGGATCCTAAGGTCACTGTAGCAACACTAAAGAGCTCCGTGGGCCAAAAATCAACTCGAGATGAGAGGTTAGTCCCTGGCTTCGACTCCAGAGGAATACCACCTTACCACAAGCACCTCAAGAGGAGGCTTCTCTCAGCTCTAGGTATGTGAGAGGGACCCTGAGTTTGCGGCCTCAAGTGGAATGGACACCGCAATGCCCTGACTCGAAATAAGGCCGGATATCCCAGCAGTGACTGGAATGAGGCCTCGTCTTGCATCTCCCAAGACGAAAGGGTGTCTGAATTCCCCAGTGGAGACCACAGAGAAAGACCTAGTTCCCCACCTCATCGCGACAGGAGGCCTCAAATCCTTTGAAAACTCCACAGGTATGCGGAGATCAGTGCCTCCAAAGGAGACGATGCCTGACTCCTCGTGAAACTTGATAGGAGACCCAGGATTCCTGTGGCACGTGGAAAGGGAACCTTGGTCTCCCGTCTCAGCTGGAGAGGCGTCCCAATTGCCCTGCCAAGCCTCGAGGAGAATCCCGAGTTGTCCCTCGCAACTAGGCAGGAGTCCTTACGTCGCTGAACACACACGTGTGTGGAAGTGCCATCCCCGTCGTAACTCGAGAATATACCCCAGGTTCCCGCCGCAACTCGAGAAAAACCATGAGACTTCCCCCTCGCCGCGAGATGAGGCCCGATTCCCCTGCACTGCATGCAGAGCAATTCCGTGTTGCACATCACACATGAAAGGAGCCTTGATTTCCTTGATGGCACTCCAGAGAAACCCCAAGAACACTGTTTCAAGGCTAGAGGGATCCTGAGGTCACTGTAGCAACACGAAAGAGCTCCGTGGACCAAGAATCAACACGAGATGAGAGGTTAGTCCCTTGCTTCGACTCCTGAGGAATACCACCTTACCACACGCACCTCAAGAGGAGGCTTCTCTCAGCTCTAGGTATGTGAGAGGGACCCTGAGTTTGCGGCCTCAAGTGGAATGGACACCGCGATGCCCTGACGCGAAATAAGGCTGGATATCCCTGCAGTGACTTAAATGCAGGCTCCTCTTGCATCTCCCAAGATGAAAGGATGTCTGAATCCCCTGTGGAGACCACAGAGAAAGACCTAGTTCCCCACCTCATCGCCACCGGAGGCCTCACATTCTTTGAAAACTCCAGAGGTACGCGGAGATTAGTGCCTCCAAAGGAGACGATACCTGACTCCTCGTGAAACTTGATAGGACTCCCAGGATTCTTGTGGCACGTGGAAAGGGACCCTTGGTCTCCCGCCTCAGCTGGAGAGGCGTTCCAATTGCCCTGCCAAGCCTCGAGGAGAATCCCGAGTTGTCCCTCGCAACTAGGCAGGAGTCCTGACGTGGCTGAAGAAACACGTGGGTGGAAGGGCCATCCCCGTCGTAACTCGAGAATATACCCCAGGTTCCCGCCGCAACTCGAGAAAAACCATGAGACTTCCCCCTCGATGCGAGATGAGGCCCGATTCCCCTGTACTGCGTGCACAGCAATTCCGTCTTGCACATCACACATGAAAGGAGCCTTGATTTCCTTGATGGCACTCCAGAGAAACCCCAAGAACACTGTTTCAAGGATAGAGGGATCCTGAGGTCACTGTAGCAACACGAAAGAACTCTGTGGACCAAAAATCAATTCGAAAAGAGAGGTTAGTCCCTGGATTCGTCTCCAGAGGAATACCACCTTACCACAAGCACCTCAAGAGGAAGCTTCTCTCAGCTCTAGGTATGTGAGAGGGACCCTGAGTTTGCGGCCTCAAGTGGAATGGACACCGCGATGCCCTGACTCGAAATAAGGCCGGATATCCCTGCAGTGACTTCAATGCAGGCTCGTCTTGCATCTCCCAGGACGAAAGGATGTCTGAATCCCCTGTGGAAAGCACAGAGAAAGACTTAGTTCCCCACCTCATCGCGACCGATAGCCTCACATCCTTTGAAAACTCCAGAGGTACGCGGAGATCAGTGCCTCCAAAGGAGACGATGCCTGACTCCTCGTGAAACTTGATAGGAGTCCCAGGATTCCTGTGGCACTTGGAAAGGGACACTTGGTCTCCCGCCTCAGCTGGAGAGGCGTCCCAATTGCCCTGCCAAGCCTCGAGGAGAATCCAGAGTTGTCCCTCGCAACTAGGCAGGAGTCCTGACGTCGCTGAAGAAACACGTGGGTGGAAGGACCATCCCCGTCATAACTCGAGAATATACCCCAGGTTCCCGCCGCAACTCGAGAAAAACCATGAGACTTCCCCTCGCCGCGAGATGAGGCCCGATTCCCCTGCACTGCGTGCAGAACAATTGCGTGTTGCACATCACACATGAAAGGAGCCTTGATTTCCTTGATGGCACTCCAGAGAAACCCCAAGAACACTGTTTCAAGGCTAGAGGGATCCTGAGGTCACTGTAGCAACACGAAAGAGCTCCGTGGACCAAAAATCAACTCGAGATGAGAGGTTAGTTCCTGGCTTCGACTCCAGAGGAATACCACCTTACCACAAGCACCTCAAGAGGAGGCTTCTCTCAGCTCTAGGTATGTGAGAGGGATCCTGAGTTTGCGGCCTCAAGTGGAATGGACACCGCGATGCCCTGACTCGAAATAATGCCGGATATCCCTGCAGTGACTTGAATGCAGGCTCGTCTTGCATCTCCCAAGAAGAAAGGATGTCTGAATCCCCTGTGGAGACCACAGAGAAAGACCTAGTTCCCCACCTCATCGCGACCGGAGGCCTCACATCCTTTGAAAACTCCAGAGGTACGCGGAGATCAGTGCTTCCAAAGGAGACGATACCTGACTCCTCGTGAAACTTGATAGGAGTCCCAGGATTCTTGTGGCACGTGGAAAGGGACCCTTGGTCTCCCGGCTCAGCTGGAGAGGCGTTCCAATTGCCCTGCCAAGCCTCGAGGAGAATCCCGAGTTGTCCCTCGCAACTAGGCAGGAGTCCTGACGTGGCTGAACAAACACGTGGGTGGAAGGGCCATCCCCGTCGTAACTCGAGAATATACCCCAGGTTCCCGCCGCAACTCGAGAAAAACCATGAGACTTCCCCCTCGATGCGAGATGAGGCCCGATTCCCCTGTACTGTGTGCAGAGCAATTCCGTCTTGCACATCACACATGAAAGGAGCCTTGATTTCCTTGATGGCACTTCAGAGAAACCCCAAGAACACTGTTTCAAGGATAGAGGGATCCTGAGGTCACTGTAGCAACACGAAAGAACTCTGTGGACCAAAAATCAACTCGAAAAGAGAGGTTAGTCCCTGGGTTCGTCTCCAGAGGAATACCACCTTACCACAAGCACCTCAAGAGGAAGCTTCTCTCAGCTCTAGGTATGTGAGAGGGACCCTGAGTTTGCGGCCTCAAGTGGAATGGACACCGCGATGCCCTGACTCGAAATAAGGCCGGATATCCCTGCAGTGACTTCAATGCAGGCTCGTCTTGCATCTCTCAGGACGAAAGGATGTCTGAATCCCCTGTGGAAAGCACAGAGAAAGACTTAGTTCCCCACCTCATCGCGACCGATAGCCTCACATCCTTTGAAAACTCCAGAGGTACGCGGAGATCAGTGCCTCCAAAGGAGACGATGCCTGACTCCTCGTGAAACTTGATAGGAGTCCCAGGATTCCTGTGGCACTTGGAAAGGGACACTTGGTCTCCCGCCTCAGCTGGAGAGGCGTCCCAATTGCCCTGCCAAGCCTCGAGGAGAATCCAGAGTTGTCCCTCGCAACTAGGCAGGAGTCCTGACGTCGCTGAAGAAACACGTGGGTGGAAGGGCCATCCCCGTCGTAACTCGAGAATATACCCCAGGTTCCCGTCGCAACTCGAGAAAAACCATGAGACTTCCCCCTCGCCGCGAGATGAGGCCCGATTCCCCTGCACTGCGTGCAGAGCAATTCCGTGTTGCACATCACACATGAAAGGAGCCTTGATTTCCTTGATGGCACTCCAGAGAAACCCCAAGAACACTGTTTCAAGGCTAGAGGGATCCTGAGGTCACTGTAGCAACACGAAAGAGCCCCGTGGACCAAAAATCAACTCGAGATGAGAGGTTAGTCCCTGGCTTCGACTCCAGAGGAATACCACCTTACCACAAGCACCTCAAGAGGAAGCTTCTCTCAGCTCTAGGTATGTGAGAGGGACCCTGAGTTTGCGGCCTCAAGTGGAATGGACACCGCGATGCCCTGACTCGAAATAAGGCCGGATATCCCTGCAGTGACTGGAATGCAGGCTCGTCTTGCATCTCCCAAGACGAAAGGGTGTCTGAATCCCCTGTGGAGACCACAGAGAAAGACCTAGTTCCCCACCTCATCGCGACAGGAGGTCTCAAATCCTTTGAAAACTCCAGAGGTACGCGGAGATCAGTGCCTCCAAAGGAGACGATGCCTGACTCCTCGTGAAACTTGATAGGAGACCCAGGATTCCTGTGGCACGTGGAAAGGGACCCTTGGTCTCCCGTCTCAGCTGGAGAGGCGTCCCAATTGCCCTGCCAAGCCTCGAGGAGAATCCCGAGTTGTCCCTCGCAAATAGGCAGGAGTCCTGACGTCGCTGAACACACACGTGTGTGGAAGTGCCATCCCCGTCGTAACTCGAGAATATACCCCAGGTTCCCGCCGCAACTCGAGAAAAACCATGAGACTTCCCCCTCGCCGCGAGATGAGGCCCGATTCCCCTGCACTGCATGCAGAGCAATTCCGTGTTGCACATCACACATGAAAGGAGCCTTGATTTCCTTGATGGCACTCCAGAGAAACCCCAAGAACACTGTTTCAAGGCTAGAGGGATCCTGAGGTCACTGTAGCAACACGAAAGAGCTCCGTGGACCAAGAATCAACACGAGATGAGAGGTTAGTCCCTTGCTTCGACTCCTGAGGAATACCACCTTACCACACGCACCTCAAGAGGAGGCTTCTCTCAGCTCTAGGTATGTGAGAGGGACCCTGAGTTTGCGGCCTCAAGTGGAATGGACACCGCGATGCCCTGACGCGAAATAAGGCTGGATATCCCTGCAGTGACTTAAATGCAGGCTCGTCTTGCATCTCCCAAGATGAAAGGATGTCTGAATCCCCTGTGGAGACCACAGAGAAAGACCTAGTTCCCCACCTCATCGCGACCGGAGGCCTCACATCCTTTGAAAACTCCAGAGGTACGCGGAGATCAGTGCCTCCAAAGGAGACGATGCCTGACTCCTCGTGAAACTTGATAGGAGTCCCAGGATTCCTGTGGCGCGTGGAAAGGGACCCTTTGTCTCCCGCCTCAGCGGGAGAGGCGTCGCAATTGCCTTGCCAAGCTTCGAGGAGAATCCCGAGTTGTGTCTCGCAACTAGGCAAGAGTCCTGACGTAGCTGAACAAACACGTGTGTGGAAGGGCCATCCCCGTCGTAACTCGAGAATATACCCCAGGTTCCCGCCGCAACTCGAGAAAAACCATGAGACTTCCCCCTCGCCGCGAGATGAGGCCCGATTCCCCTGCACTGCGTGCAGAGCAATTCTGTGTTGCACATCACACATGAAAGGAGCCTTGATTTCCTTCATGGCACTCCAGAGAAACCCCAAGAACACTGTTTCAAATCTAGAGGGATCCTGAGGTCACTGTAGCAACACGAAAGAGCTCCGTGGACCAAAAATCAACTCGAGATGAGAGGATAGTCCTTGGCTTCGACTCCAGAGGAATACCACCTTACCACAAGCACCTCAAGAGGAGGCTTCTCTCAGCTCTAGGTATGTGAGAGGGACCCTGAGTTTGCGGCCTCAAGTGGAATGGACACCGCGATGCCCTAACTCGAAATAAGGCCGGATATCCCTGCAGTGACTGGAATGTAGGCTCGTCTTGCATCTCCCAAGACGAAAGGGTGTCTGAATCCCCTGTGGAGACCACAGAGAAAGACCTAGTTCCCCACCTCATCGCGACAGGAGGCCTCAAATCCTTTGAAAACTCCAGAGGTATGCGGAGATCAGTGCCTCCAAAGGAGACGATGCCTGACTCCTCGTGAAACTTGATAGGAGTCCCAGGATTCCTGTGGCACGTGGAAAGGGACCCTTGGTCTCCCGTCTCAGCTGGAGAGGCGTCCCAATTGCCCTGCAAAGCCTCGAGGAGAATCCAGAGTTGTCCCTCGCAACTAGGCAGGAGTCCTGACATGGCTGAACACACACGTGTGTGGAAGGGCCATCCCCGTCGTAACTCGAGAATATAACCCAGGTTCCCGCCGCAACTCGAGAAAAACCATGAGACGTCCCCATCGCCGCAAAATGAGGCCCGATTCCCCTGCACTGCGTGCAGAGCAATTCCGTCTTGCACATCACACATGAAAGGAGCCTTGATTTCCTTGATGGCACTCCAGAGAAACCCCAAGAACACTGTTTCAAGGCTAGAGGGATCCTGAGGTCACTGTAGCAACACGAAAGAGCTCCGTGGACCAAGAATCAACAAGAGATGAGAGGTTAGTCCCTGGCTTCGACTCCTGAGGAATACCACCTTACCACAAGCACCTCAAGAGGAGGCTCCTCTCAGCTCCAGGTATGTGAGAGGGACCCTGAGTTTGCGGCCTCAAGTGGAATGGACACCGCGATGCCCTGACTCGAAATAAGGCCGGATATCCCTGCAGTGACTGGAATGCAGGCTCGTCTTGCATCTCCCAAGAAGAAAGGATGTCTGAATCCCCTGTGGAGACCACAGAGAAAGACCTAGTTCCCCACCTCATCGCGACCGATAGCCTCACATCCTTTGAAAACTCCAGAGGTACGCGGAGATCAGTGCCTCCAAAGGAGACGATGCCTGACTCCTCGTGAAACTTGATAGGAGTCCCAGGATTCCTGTGGCACTTGGAAAGGGACACTTGGTCTCCCGCCTCAGCTGGAGAGGCGTCCCAATTGCCCTGCCAAGCCTCGAGGAGAATCCAGAGTTGTCCTTCGCAACTAGGCAGGAGTCCTGACGTCGCTGAAGAAACACGTGGGTGGAAGGGCCATCCCCGTCGTAACTCGAGAATATACCCCAGGTTCCCGCCGCAACTCGAGAAAAACCATGAGACTTCCCCCTCGCCGCGAGATGAGGCCCGATTCCCCTGCACTGCGTGCAGAGCAATTCCGTGTTGCACATCACACATGAAAGGAGCCTTGATTTCCTTGATGGCACTCCAGAGAAACCCCAAGAACACTGTTTCAAGGCTAGAGGGATCCTGAGGTCACTGTAGCAACACGAAAGAGCTCCGTGGGCCAAAAATCAACTCGAGATGAGAGGTTAGTCCCTGGCTTCGACTCCAGAGGAATACCACCTTACCACAAGCACCTCAAGAGGAGGCTTCTCTCAGCTCTAGGTATGTGAGAGGGACCCTGAGTTTGCGGCCTCAAGTGGAATGGACACCGCGATGCCCTGACTCGAAATAAGGCCGGATATCCCTGGAGTGACTTGAATGCAGGCTCGTCTTGCATCTCCCAAGAAGAAAGGATGTCTGAATCCCCTGTGGAGACCACAGAGAAAGACCTATTTCCCCACCTCATCGCGACCGGAGGCCTCACATCCTTTGAAAACTCCAGAGGTACGCGGAGATCAGTGCCTCCAAAGGAGATGATGCCTGACTCCTCGTGAAACTTGATAGGAGTCCCAGGATTCTTGTGGCACGTGGAAAGGGACGCTTGGTCTCCCGCCTCTGCTGGAGAGGCGTTCCAATTGCCCTGCCAAGCCTCGAGAAGAATCCCGAGTTGTCCCTCGCAACTAGGCAGGAGTCCTGACGTGGCTGAACAAACACGTGGGTGGAAGGGCCATCCCCGTCGTAACTCGAGAGTATACCCCAGGTTCCCGCCGCAACTCGAGAAAAACCATGAGACTTCCCCCTCGATGCGAGATGAGGCCCGATTCCCCTGTACTGGGTGCAGAGCAATTCCGTCTTGCACATCACACATGAGAGGAGCCTTGATTTCCTTCATGGCACTCCAGAGAAACCCCAAGAACACTGTTTCAAGGATAGAGGGATCCTAAGGTCACTGTAGCAACACTAAAGAGCTCCGTGGGCCAAAAATCAACTCGAGATGAGAGGTTAGTCCCTGGCTTCGACTCCAGAGGAATACCACCTTACCACAAGCACCTCAAGAGGAGGCTTCTCTCAGCTCTAGGTATGTGAGAGGGACCCTGAGTTTGCGGCCTCAAGTGGAATGGACACCGCAATGCCCTGACTCGAAATAAGGCCGGATATCCCAGCAGTGACTGGAATGAGGCCTCGTCTTGCATCTCCCAAGACGAAAGGGTGTCTGAATTCCCCAGTGGAGACCACAGAGAAAGACCTAGTTCCCCACCTCATCGCGACAGGAGGCCTCAAATCCTTTGAAAACTCCACAGGTATGCGGAGATCAGTGCCTCCAAAGGAGACGATGCCTGACTCCTCGTGAAACTTGATAGGAGACCCAGGATTCCTGTGGCACGTGGAAAGGGAACCTTGGTCTCCCGTCTCAGCTGGAGAGGCGTCCCAATTGCCCTGCCAAGCCTCGAGGAGAATCCCGAGTTGTCCCTCGCAACTAGGCAGGAGTCCTTACGTCGCTGAACACACACGTGTGTGGAAGTGCCATCCCCGTCGTAACTCGAGAATATACCCCAGGTTCCCGCCGCAACTCGAGAAAAACCATGAGACTTCCCCCTCGCCGCGAGATGAGGCCCGATTCCCCTGCACTGCATGCAGAGCAATTCCGTGTTGCACATCACACATGAAAGGAGCCTTGATTTCCTTGATGGCACTCCAGAGAAACCCCAAGAACACTGTTTCAAGGCTAGAGGGATCCTGAGGTCACTGTAGCAACACGAAAGAGCTCCGTGGACCAAGAATCAACACGAGATGAGAGGTTAGTCCCTTGCTTCGACTCCTGAGGAATACCACCTTACCACACGCACCTCAAGAGGAGGCTTCTCTCAGCTCTAGGTATGTGAGAGGGACCCTGAGTTTGCGGCCTCAAGTGGAATGGACACCGCGATGCCCTGACGCGAAATAAGGCTGGATATCCCTGCAGTGACTTAAATGCAGGCTCGTCTTGCATCTCCCAAGATGAAAGGATGTCTGAATCCCCTGTGGAGACCACAGAGAATGACCTAGTTCCCCACCTCATCGCCACCGGAGGCCTCACATTCTTTGAAAACTCCAGAGGTACGCGGAGATTAGTGCCTCCAAAGGAGACGATACCTGACTCCTCGTGAAACTTGATAGGACTCCCAGGATTCTTGTGGCACGTGGAAAGGGACCCTTGGTCTCCCGCCTCAGCTGGAGAGGCGTTCCAATTGCCCTGCCAAGCCTCGAGGAGAATCCCGAGTTGTCCCTCGCAACTAGGCAGGAGTCCTGACGTGGCTGAAGAAACACGTGGGTGGAAGGGCCATCCCCGTCGTAACTCGAGAATATACCCCAGGTTCCCGCCGCAACTCGAGAAAAACCATGAGACTTCCCCCTCGATGCGAGATGAGGCCCGATTCCCCTGTACTGCGTGCAGAGCAATTCCGTGTTGCACATCACACATGAAAGGAGCCTTGATTTCCTTGATGGCACTCCAGAGAAACCCCAAGAACACTGTTTCAAGGATAGAGGGATCCTGAGGTCACTGTAGCAACACGAAAGAACTCTGTGGACCAAAAATCAATTCGAAAAGAGAGGTTAGTCCCTGGATTCGTCTCCAGAGGAATACCACCTTACCACAAGCACCTCAAGAGGAAGCTTCTCTCAGCTCTAGGTATGTGAGAGGGACCCTGAGTTTGCGGCCTCAAGTGGAATGGACACCGCGATGCCCTGACTCGAAATAAGGCCGGATATCCCTGCAGTGACTTCAATGCAGGCTCGTCTTGCATCTCCCAGGACGAAAGGATGTCTGAATCCCCTGTGGAAAGCACAGAGAAAGACTTAGTTCCCCACCTCATCGCGACCGATAGCCTCACATCCTTTGAAAACTCCAGAGGTACGCGGAGATCAGTGCCTCCAAAGGAGACGATGCCTGACTCCTCGTGAAACTTGATAGGAGTCCCAGGATTCCTGTGGCACTTGGAAAGGGACACTTGGTCTCCCGCCTCAGCTGGAGAGGCGTCCCAATTGCCCTGCCAAGCCTCGAGGAGAATCCAGAGTTGTCCCTCGCAACTAGGCAGGAGTCCTGACGTCGCTGAAGAAACACGTGGGTGGAAGGACCATCCCCGTCATAACTCGAGAATATACCCCAGGTTCCCGCCGCAACTCGAGAAAAACCATGAGACTTCCCCTCGCCGCGAGATGAGGCCCGATTCCCCTGCACTGCGTGCAGAACAATTGCGTGTTGCACATCACACATGAAAGGAGCCTTGATTTCCTTGATGGCACTCCAGAGAAACCCCAAGAACACTGTTTCAAGGCTAGAGGGATCCTGAGGTCACTGTAGCAACACGAAAGAGCTCCGTGGACCAAAAATCAACTCGAGATGAGAGGTTAGTTCCTGGCTTCGACTCCAGAGGAATACCACCTTACCACAAGCACCTCAAGAGGAGGCTTCTCTCAGCTCTAGGTATGTGAGAGGGATCCTGAGTTTGCGGCCTCAAGTGGAATGGACACCGCGATGCCCTGACTCGAAATAATGCCGGATATCCCTGCAGTGACTTGAATGCAGGCTCGTCTTGCATCTCCCAAGAAGAAAGGATGTCTGAATCCCCTGTGGAGACCACAGAGAAAGACCTAGTTCCCCACCTCATCGCGACCGGAGGCCTCACATCCTTTGAAAACTCCAGAGGTACGCGGAGATCAGTGCTTCCAAAGGAGACGATACCTGACTCCTCGTGAAACTTGATAGGAGTCCCAGGATTCTTGTGGCACGTGGAAAGGGACCCTTGGTCTCCCGGCTCAGCTGGAGAGGCGTTCCAATTGCCCTGCCAAGCCTCGAGGAGAATCCCGAGTTGTCCCTCGCAACTAGGCAGGAGTCCTGACGTGGCTGAACAAACACGTGGGTGGAAGGGCCATCCCCGTCGTAACTCGAGAATATACCCCAGGTTCCCGCCGCAACTCGAGAAAAACCATGAGACTTCCCCCTCGATGCGAGATGAGGCCCGATTCCCCTGTACTGTGTGCAGAGCAATTCCGTCTTGCACATCACACATGAAAGGAGCCTTGATTTCCTTGATGGCACTTCAGAGAAACCCCAAGAACACTGTTTCAAGGATAGAGGGATCCTGAGGTCACTGTAGCAACACGAAAGAACTCTGTGGACCAAAAATCAATTCGAAAAGAGAGGTTAGTCCCTGGATTCGTCTCCAGAGGAATACCACCTTACCACAAGCACCTCAAGAGGAAGCTTCTCTCAGCTCTAGGTATGTGAGAGGGACCCTGAGTTTGCGGCCTCAAGTGGAATGGACACCGCGATGCCCTGACTCGAAATAAGGCCGGATATCCCTGCAGTGACTTCAATGCAGGCTCGTCTTGCATCTCTCAGGACGAAAGGATGTCTGAATCCCCTGTGGAAAGCACAGAGAAAGACTTAGTTCCCCACCTCATCGCGACCGATAGCCTCACATCCTTTGAAAACTCCAGAGGTACGCGGAGATCAGTGCCTCCAAAGGAGACGATGCCTGACTCCTCGTGAAACTTGATAGGAGTCCCAGGATTCCTGTGGCACTTGGAAAGGGACACTTGGTCTCCCGCCTCAGCTGGAGAGGCGTCCCAATTGCCCTGCCAAGCCTCGAGGAGAATCCAGAGTTGTCCCTCGCAACTAGGCAGGAGTCCTGACGTCGCTGAAGAAACACGTGGGTGGAAGGGCCATCCCCGTCGTAACTCGAGAATATACCCCAGGTTCCCGTCGCAACTCGAGAAAAACCATGAGACTTCCCCCTCGCCGCGAGATGAGGCCCGATTCCCCTGCACTGCGTGCAGAGCAATTCCGTGTTGCACATCACACATGAAAGGAGCCTTGATTTCCTTGATGGCACTCCAGAGAAACCCCAAGAACACTGTTTCAAGGCTAGAGGGATCCTGAGGTCACTGTAGCAACACGAAAGAGCCCTGTGGACCAAAAATCAACTCGAGATGAGAGGTTAGTCCCTGGCTTCGACTCCAGAGGAATACCACCTTACCACAAGCACCTCAAGAGGAAGCTTCTCTCAGCTCTAGGTATGTGAGAGGGACCCTGAGTTTGCGGCCTCAAGTGGAATGGACACCGCGATGCCCTGACTCGAAATAAGGCCGGATATCCCTGCAGTGACTGGAATGCAGGCTCGTCTTGCATCTCCCAAGACGAAAGGGTGTCTGAATCCCCTGTGGAGACCACAGAGAAAGACCTAGTTCCCCACCTCATCGCGACAGGAGGTCTCAAATCCTTTGAAAACTCCAGAGGTACGCGGAGATCAGTGCCTCCAAAGGAGACGATGCCTGACTCCTCGTGAAACTTGATAGGAGACCCAGGATTCCTGTGGCACGTGGAAACGGACCCTTGGTCTCCCGTCTCAGCTGGAGAGGCGTCCCAATTGCCCTGCAAAGCCTCGAGGAGAATCCAGAGTTGTCCCTCGCAACTAGGCAGGAGTCCTGACGTCGCTGAAGAAACACGTGGGTGGAAGGGCCATCCCCGTCGTAACTCGAGAATATACCCCAGGTTCCCGCCGCAACTCGAGAAAAACCATGAGACTTCCCCCTCGCCGCGAGATGAGGCCCGATTCCCCTGCACTGCGTGCAGAGCAATTCCGTGTTGCACATCACACATGAAAGGAGCCTTGATTTCCTTGATGGCAATCCAGAGAAACCCCAAGAAAACTGTTTCAAGGCTAGAGGGATCCTGAGGTCACTGTAGCAACACGAAAGAGCTCCGTGGACCAAGAATCAACACGAGATGAGAGGTTAGTCCCTGGCTTCGACTCCTGAGGAATACCACCTTACCACAAGCACCTCAAGAGGAGGCTTCTCTCAGCTCTAGGTATGTGAGAGGGATCCTGAGTTTCCGGCCTCAAGTGCAATGGAAACCGCGATGCCCTGACTCGAAATAAGGCCGGATATCCCTGCAGTGACTTGAATGCAGGCTCGTCTTGCATCTCCCAAGAAGAAAGGATGTCTGAATCCCCTGTGGAGACCACAGAGAAAGACCTAGTTCCCCACCTCATCGCGACCGGAGGCCTCACATCCTTTGAAAACTCCAGAGGTACGCGGAGATCAGTGCCTCCAAAGGAGACGATGACTGACTCCTGGTGAAACTTGATAGGAGTCCCAGGATTCTTGTGGCACGTGGAAAGGGACCCTTGGTCTCCCGCCTCAGCTGGAGAGGCGTTCCAATTGCCCTGCCAAGCCTCAAGGAGAATCCCGAGTTGTCCCTCGCAACTAGGCAGGAGTCCTGACGTGGCTGAACAAACACGTGTGTGGAAGGGCCATCCCCGTCGTAACTCGAGAATATACCCCAGGTTCCCGCCGCAACTCGAGAAAAACCATGAGACTTCCCCCTCGATGCGAGATGAGGCCCGATTCCCCTGTACTGCGTGCAGAGCAATTCCGTCTTGCACATCACACATGAAAGAAGCCTTGATTTCCTTGATGGCACTCCAGAGAAACCCCAAGAACACTGTTTCAAGGATAGAGGGATCCTGAGGTCACTGTAGCAACACGAAAGAACTCTGTGGACCAAAAATCAACTCAAAAAGAGAGGTTAGTCCCTGGATTCATCTCCAGAGGAATACCACCTTACCACAAGCGCCTCAAGAGGAGGCTTCTCTCAGCTCTAGGTATGTGAGAGGGACCCTGAGTTTGCGGCTTCACGTGGAATGGACACCGCGATGCCCTGACTCGAAATAAGGCCGGATATCCCTGCAGTGACTTCAATGCAGGCTCGTCTTGCATCTCCCAAGACGAAAGGATGTCTGAATCCCCTGTGGAAAGCACAGAGAAAGACTTAGTTCCCCACCTCATCGCGACCGGAGGCCTCACATCCCTTGAAAACTCCAGAGGTACGCGGAGATCAGTGCCTCCAAAGGAGACGATGCCTGACTTCTCGTGAAACTTGATAGGAGTCCCAGGATTCCTGTGGCTCTTGGAAAGGGACACTTGGTCTCCCACCTCAGCTGGAGAGGCGTCCCAATTGCCCTGCCAAGCCTCGAGGAGAATCCAGAGTTGTCCCTCGCAACTAGGCAGGAGTCCTGACGTCGCTGAAGAAACACGTGGGTGGAAGGGCCATCCCCGTCGTAACTCGAGAATATACCCCAGGTTCCCGCCGCAACTCGAGAAAAACCATGAGACTTCCCCGTCGCTGCGAGATGAGGCCCGATTCCCCTGCACTGCGTGCAGTGCAATTCCGTGTTGCACATCACACATGAAAGGAGCCTTGATTTCCTTGATGGCACTCCAGAGAAACCCCAAGAACACTGTTTCAAGGCTAGAGGGATCCTGAGGTCACTGTAGCAACACGAAAGAGCTCCGTGGGCCAAAAATCAACTCGAGATGAGAGGTTAGTCCCTGGCTTCGACTCCAGAGGAATACCACCTTACCACAAGCACCTCAAGAGGAGGCTTCTCTCAGCTCTAGGTATGTGAGAGGGACCCTGAGTTTGCGGCCTCAAGTGGAGTGGACACCGCGATGCCCTGACGCGAAATAAGGCTGGATATCCCTGCAGTGACTTGAATGCAGGCTCGTCTTGCATCTCCCAAGATGAAAGGATGTCTGAATCCCCTGTGGAGACCACAGAGAAAGACCTAGTTCCCCACCTCACCGCGACCGGAGGCCTCACATCCTTTGAAAACTCCAGAGGTACGCGGAGATCAGTGCCTCCAAAGGAGACGATGCCTGACTCCTCGTGAAACTTGATAGGAGTCCCAGGATTCCTGTGGCACGTGGAAAGGGACCCTTGGTCTCCCGCCTCAGCTGGAGAGGCGTCCCAATTGCCTTGCCAAGCCTCGAGGAGAATCCCGAATTGTGTCTCGCAACTAGGCAAGAGTCCTGACGTGGCTGAACAAACACGTGTGTGGAAGGGCCATCCCCGTCGTAACTCGAGAATATACCCCAGGTTCCCGCCGCAACTCGAGAAAAACCATTAGATTTCCCCTCGCCGCGAGATGAGGCCCGATTCCCCTGCACTGCGTGCAGAGCAATTCAGTGTTGCACATCACACATGAAAGGAGCCTTGATTTCCTTGATGGCACTCCAGAGAAATCCCAAGAACACTGTTTCAAGGCTAGAGGGATCCTGAGGTCACTGTAGCAACACGAAAGTGCTCCGTGGAACAAAAATCAACTCGAGATGAGAGGTTAGTCCCTGGCTTCGACTCCAGAGGAATACCACCTTACCACAAGCACCTCAAGAGGAGGCTTCTCTCAGCTCTAGGTATGTGAGAGGGACCCTGAGTTTGCGGCCTCAAGTGGAATGGACACCGCGATGCCCTGACTCGAAATAAGGCCGGATATCCCTGCAGTGACTGGAATGCAGGCTCGTCTTGCATCTCCCAAGACGAAAGGGTGTCTGAATCCCCTGTGGAAACCACAGAGAAAGACCTAGTTCCCCACCTCATCGCGACAGGAGGCCTCAAATCCTTTGAAAACTCCAGAGGTATGCGGAGATCAGTGCCTCCAAAGGAGTCGATGCCTGACTCCTCGTGAAACTTGATAGGAGACCCAGGATTCCTGTGGCACGTGGAAAGGGACCCTTGGTCTCCCGTCTCAGCTGGAGAGGCGTCCCAATTGCCCTGCAAAGCCTCGAGGAGAATCCCGAGTTATCCCTCGCAACTAAGCAGGAGTCCTGACATGGCTGAACACACACGTGTGTAGAAGGGCCATCCCCGTCGTAACTCGAGAATATACCCCAGGTTCCCGCCGCAACTCGAGAAAAACCATGAGACTTCCCCCTCGCCGCGAGATGAGGCCCGATTCCCCTGCACTGCGTGCAGAGCAATTCCGTGTTGCACATCACACATGAAAGGAGCCTTGATTTCCTTGATGGCACTCCAGAGAAACCCCAAGAACACTGTTTCAAGGCTAGAGGGATCCTGAGGTCACTGTAGCAACACGAAAGAGCTCCGTGGACCAAGAATCAACACGAGATGAGAGGTTAGTCCCTGGCTTCGACTCCTGAGGAATACCACCTTACCACAAGCACCTCAAGAGGAGGCTTCTCTCAGCTCTAGGTATGTGAGAGGGATCCTGAGTTTGCGGCCTCAAGTGGAATGGACACCGCGATGCCCTGACTCGAAATAAGGCCGGATATCCCTGCAGTGACTTGAATGCAGGCTCGTCTTGCATCTCCCAAGAAGAAAGGATGTCTGAATCCCCTGTGGAGACCACAGAGAAACACCTAGTTCCCCACCTCATCGCGACCGGAGGCCTCACATCCTTTGAAAACTCCAGAGGTACGCGGAGATCAGTGCCTCCAAAGGAGACGATGCCTGACTCCTCGTGAAACTTGATAGGAGTCCCAGGATTCTTGTGGCACGTGGAAAGGGACCCTTGGTCTCCCGCCTCAGCTGGAGAGGCGTTCCAATTGCCCTGCCAAGCCTCGAGGAGAATCCCGAGTTGTCCCTCGCAACTAGGCAGGAGTCCTGACGTGGCTGAAGAAACACGTGGGTGGAAGGGCCATCCCCGTCGTAACTCGAGAATATACCCCAGGTTCCCGCCGCAACTCGAGAAAAACCATGAGACTTCCCCCTCGATGCGAGATGAGGCCCGATTCCCCTGTACTGCGTGCAGAGCAATTCCGTGTTGCACATCACACATGAAAGGAGCCTTGATTTCCTTGATGGCACTCCAGAGAAACCCCAAGAACACTGTTTCAAGGCTAGAGGGATCCTGAGGTCACTGTAGCAACACGAAAGAACTCTGTGGACCAAAAATCAACTCGAAAAGAGAGGTTAGTCCCTGGATTCGTCTCCAGAGGAATACCACCTTATCACAAGCACCTCAAGAGGAGGCTTCTCTCAGCTCTAGGTATGTGAGAGGGACCCTGAGTTTGCGGCCTCAAGTGGAATGGACACCGCGATGCCCTGACTCGAAATAAGGCCGGATATCCCTGCAGTGACTGGAATGCAGGCTCGTCTTGCATCTCCCAAGACGAAAGGGTGTCTGAATCCCCTGTGGAGACCACAGAGAAAGACCTAGTTCCCCACCTCATCGCGACAGGAGGCCTCAAATCCTTTGAAAACTTCAGAGGTATGCGGAGATCAGTGCCTCCAAAGGAGACGATGCCTGACTCCTCGTGAAACTTGATAGGAGACCCAGGATTCCTGTGGCACGTGGAAAGGGACCCTTGGTCTCCCGTCTCAGCTGGAGAGGCGTCCCAATTGCCCTGCAAAGCCTCGAGGAGAATCCCGAGTTGTCCCTCGCAACTAGGCAGGAGTCCTGACGTCGCTGAAGAAACACGTGGGTGGAAGGGCCATCCCCGTCGTAACTCGAGAATATACCCCAGGTTCCCGCCGCAACTCGAGAAAAACCATGAGACTTCCCCCTCGCCGCGAGATGAGGCCCGATTCCCCTGCACTGCGTGCAGAGCAATTCCGAGTTGCACATCACACATGAAAGGAGCCTTGATTTCCTTGATGGCACTCCAGAGAAACCCCAAGAACACTGTTTCAAGGCTAGAGGGATCCTGAGGTCACTGTAGCAACACGAAAGAGCTCCGTGGACCAAGAATCAACACGAGATGAGAGGTTAGTCCCTGGCTTCGACTCCTGAGGAATAACACCTTACCACAAGCACCTCAAGAGGAGGCTTCTCTCAGCTCTAGGTATGTGAGAGGGATCCTGAGTTTGCGGCCTCAAGTGGAATGGACACCGCGATGCCCTGACTCGAAATAAGGCCGGATATCCCTGCAGTGACCTGAATGCAGGCTCGTCTTGCATCTCCGAAGAAGAAAAGATGTCTGAATCCCCTGTGGAGACCACAGAGAAACACCTAGTTCCCCAACTCATCGCGACCGGAGGCCTCACATCCTTTGAAAACTCCAGAGGTACGCGGAGATCAGTGCCTCCAAAGGAGACGATGCCTGACTCCTCGTGAAACTTGATAGGAGTCCCAGGATTCTTGTGGCACGTGGAAAGGGACCCTTGGTCTCCCGCCTCAGCTGGAGAGGCGTTCCAATTGCCCTGCCAAGCCTCGAGGAGAATCCCGAGTTGTCCCTCGCAACTAGGCAGGAGTCCTGACGTGGCTGAACAAACACGTGGGTGGAAGGGCCATCCCCGTCGTAACTCGAGAATATACCCCAGGTTCCCGCCGCAACTCGAGAAAAACCATGAGACTTCCCCCTCGATGCGAGATGAGGCCCGATTCCCCTGTACTGCGTGCAGAGCAATTCCGTGTTGCACATCACACATGAAAGGAGCCTTGATTTCCTTGATGGCACTCCAGAGAAACCCCAAGAACACTGTTTCAAGGATAGAGGGATCCTGAGGTCGCTGTAGCAACACGAAAGAACTCTGTGGACCAAAAATCAACTCGAAAAGAGAGGTTAGTCCCTGGATTCGTCTCCAGAGGAATACCACCTTACCACAAGCACCTCAAGAGGAGGCTTCTCTCAGCTCTAGGTATGTGAGAGGGACCCTGAGTTTGCGGCCTCAAGTGGAATGGACACCGCGATGCCCTGACTCGAAATAAGGCCGGATATCCCTGCAGTGACTTCAATGCAGGCTCGTCTTGCATCTCCCAGGACGAAAGGATGTCTGAATCCCCTGTGGAAAGCACAGAGAAAGACTTAGATCCCCACCTCATCGCGACCGATAGCCTCACATCCTTTGAAAACTCCAGAGGTACGCGGAGATCAGTGCCTCCAAAGGAGACGATGCCTGACTCCTCGTGAAACTTGATAGGAGTCCCAGGATTCCTGTGGCACTTGGAAAGGGACACTTGGTCTCCCGCCTCAGCTGGAGAGGCGTCCCAATTGCCCTGCCAAGCCTCGAGGAGAATCCAGAGTTGTCCCTCGCAACTAGGCAGGAGTCCTGACGTCGCTGAAGAAACACGTGGGTGGAAGAGTCATCCCCGTCGTAACTCGAGAATATACCCCAGGTTCCCGCTGCAACTCGAGAAAAACCATGAGACTTCCCCCTCGCTGCGAGATGAGGCCCGATTCCCCTGCACTGCGTGCAGAGCAATTCCGTGTTGCACATCACACATGAAAGGAGCCTTGATTTCCTTGATGGCACTCCAGAGAAACCCCAAGAACACTGTTTCAAGGCTAGAGGGATCCTGAGGTCACTGTAGCAACACGAAAGAGCTCCGTGTGCCAAAAATCAACTCGAGATGAGAGGTTAGTCCCTGGCTTCGACTCCAGAGGAATACCACCTTACCACAAGCACCTCAAGAGGAGGCTTCTCTCAGCTCTAGGTATGTGAGAGGGATCCTGAGTTTGCGGCCTCAAGTGGAGTGGACACCGCGATGCCCTGACGCGAAATAAGGCTAGATATCCCTGCAGTGACTTGAATGCAGGCTCGTCTTGCATCTCCCAAGATGAAAGGATGTCTGAATCCCCTGTGGCGACCACAGAGAAAGACCTAGTTCCCCACCTCATCGCGACCGGAGGCCTCACATCCTTTGAAAACTCCAGAGGTACGCGGAGATCAGTGCCTCCAAAGGAGACGATGCCTGACTCCTCGTGAAACTTGATAGGAGTCCCAGGATTCCTGTGGCACGTGGAAAGGGACCCTTGGTCTCCCGCCTCAGCTGGAGAGGCGTCCCAATTGCCTTGCCAAGCCTCGAGGAGAATCCCGAGTTGTGTCTCGCAACTAGGCAAGAGTCCTGACGTGGCTGAACAAACACGTGTGTGGAAGGGCCATCCCCGTCGTAACTCGAGAATATACCCCAGGTTCCCGCCGCAACTCGAGAAAAACCATGAGACTTCCCCCTCGCCGCGAGATGAGGCCCGATTCCCCTGCACTGCGTGCAGAGCAATTCTGTGTTGCACATCACACATGAAAGGAGCCTTGATTTCCTTGATGGCACTCCAGAGAAACCCCAAGAACACTGTTTCAAGGCTAGAGGGATCCTGAGGTGACTGTAGCAACACGAAAGAGCTCCGTGGACCAAAAATCAACACGAGATGAGACGTTAGTCCCTGGCTTCGACTCCAGAGGAATACCACCTTACCACAAGCACCTCAAGAGGAGGCTTCTCTCAGCTCTAGGTATGTGAGAGGGACCCTGAGTTTGCGGCCTCAAGTGGAATGGACACCGCGATGCCCTGACGCGAAATAAGGCCGGATATCCCTGCAGTGACTGGAATGCAGGCTCGTCTTGCATCTCCCAAGACGAAAGGGTGTCTTAATCCCCTGTGGAGACCGCAGAGAAAGACCTAGTTCCCCACCTCATCGCGACAGGAGGCCTCAAATCCTTTGAAAACTCCAGAGGTACGCGGAGATCAGTGCCTCCAAAGGAGACGATGCCTGACTCCTCGTGAAACTTGATAGGAGACCCAGGATTCCTGTGGCACGTGGAAAGGGACCCTTGGTCTCCCGTCTCAGCTGGAGAGGCGTCCCAATTGCCTTGCCAAGCCTCGAGGAGAATCCCGAGTTGTCCCTCGCAACTAGGCAGGAGTCCTGACGTCGCTGAAGAAACACGTGTGTGGAAGGGCCATCCCCGTCGTAACTCGAGAATATACCCCAGGTTCCCGCCGCAACTCGAGAAAAACCATGAGACTTCCCCCTCGCCGCGAGATGAGGCCCGATTCCCCTGCACTGCGTGCAGAGCAATTCCGTGTTGCACATCACACATGAAAGGAGCCTTGATTTCCTTGATGGCACTCCAGAGAAACCCCAAGAACACTGTTTCAAGGCTAGAGGGATCCTGAGGTCACTGTAGCAACACGAAAGAGCCCCGTGGACCAAGAATCCACACGAGATGAGAGGTTAGTCCCTGGCTTCGACTCCTGAGGAATACCACCTTACCACAAGCACCTCAAGAGGAGGCTTCTCTCAGCTCTAGGTATGTGAGAGGGATCCTGAGTTTGCGGCCTCAAGTGGAATGGACACCGCGATGCCCTGACTCGAAATAAGGCCGGATATCCCTGCAGTGACTTCAATGCAGGCTCGTCTTGCATCTCCCAAGAAGAAAGGATGTCTGAATCCCCTGTGGAGACCACAGAGAAAGACCTAGTTCCCCACCTCATCGCGACCGGAGGCCTCACATCCTTTGAAAACTCCAGAGGTACGCGGAGATCAGTGCCTCCAAAGGAGACGATGCCTGACTCCTCGTGAAACTTGATAGGAGTCCCAGGATTCTTGTGGCACGTGGAAAGGGACGCTGGTCTCCCGCCTCAGCTGGAGAGGCGTTCCAATTGCCCTGCCAAGCCTCGAGGAGAATCCTGAGTTGTCCCTCGCAACTAGGCAGGAGTCCTGACGTGGCTGAACAAACACGTGGGTGGAAGGGCCATCCCCGTCGTAACTCGAGAATATACCCCAGGTTCCCGCCGCAACTCGAGAAAAACCATGAGACTTCCTCCTCGATGCGAGAAGAGGCCCGATTCCCCTGTACTGTGTGCAGAGCAATTCCGTCTTGCACATCACACATGAAAGGAGCCTTGATTTCCTTGATGGCACTCCAGAGAAACCCCAAGAACACTGTTTCAAGGATAGAGGGATCCTGAGGTCACTGTAGCAACACGAAAGAACTCTGTGGACCAAAAATCAACTCGAAAAGAGAGGTTAGTCCCTGGATTCGTCTCCAGAGGAATACCACCTTACCACAAGCACCTCAAGAGGAGGCTTCTCTCAGCTCTAGGTATGTGAGAGGGACCCTGAGTTTGCGGCCTCAAGTGGAATGGACACCGCGATGCCCTGACTCGAAATAAGGCCGGATATCCCTGCAGTGACTTCAATGCAGGCTCGTCTTGCATCTCCCAAGACGAAAGGATGTCTGAATCCCCTGTGGAAAGCACAGAGAAAGACTGAGTTCCCCACCTCATCACGAACGATAGCCTCACATCCTTTGAAAACTCCAGAGGTACGCGGAGATCAGTGCCTCCAAAGGAGACGACGCCTGACTTCTCGTGAAACTTGATAGGAGTCCCAGGTTTCCTGTGGCACTTGGAAAGGGATTCTTGGACTCCCGCCTCAGCTGAGAGGCGTCCCAATTGCCCTGCCAAGCCTCGAGGAGAATCCAGAGTTGTCCCTCGCAACTAGGCAGGAGTCCTGACGTGGCTGAACAAACACGTGGGTGGAAGGGCCATCCCCGTCGTAACTCGAGAATATACCCCAGGTTCCCGCGGCAACTCGAGAAAAACCATGAGACTTCCCCCTCGCTGCGAGATGAGGCCCGATTCCCCTGCACTGCGTGCAGAGCAATTCCGTGTTGCACATCACACATGAAAGGAGCCTTGATTTCCTTGATGGCACTCCAGAGAAACCCCAAGAACACTGTTTCAAGGCTAGAGGGATCCTGAGGTCACTGTAGCAACACGAAAGAGCTCCGTGGGCCAAAAATCAACTCGAGATGAGAGGTTAGTCCCTGGCTTCGACTCCAGAGGAATACCACCTTACCACAAGCACCTCAAGAGGATGCTTCTCTCAGCTCTAGGTATGTGAGAGGGACCCTGAGTTTGCGGCCTCAAGTGGAATGGACACCGCGATGCCCTGACGCGAAATAAGGCTGGAGATCCCTGCAGTGACTTGAATGCAGGCTCGTCTTGCATCTCCCAAGATGAAAGGATGTCTGAATCCCCTGTGGAGACCACAGAGAAAGAACTAGTTCCCCACCTCATCGCGACCGGAGGCCTCACATCCTTTGAAAACTCCAGAGGTACGCGGAGATCAGTGCCTCCAAAGGAGACGATGCCTGACTCCTC
The DNA here is from genome assembly GCF_910594005.1 of Cervus elaphus. Lineage (NCBI taxonomy): Eukaryota > Metazoa > Chordata > Mammalia > Artiodactyla > Cervidae > Cervus > Cervus elaphus. Next base: position 4,144,215 of record NC_057834.1, on the reverse strand, counting down.
GTGAAACTTGATAGGAGTCCCAGGATTCCTGTGGCACGTGGAAAGGGACCCTTGGTCTCCCGCCTCAGCTGGAGAGGCGTCCCAATTGCCTTGCCAAGCCTCGAGGAGAATCCCGAGTTGTGTCTCGCAACTAGGCAAGAGTCCTGACGAGGCTGAACAAACACGTGTGTGGAAGGGCCATCCCCGTCGTAACTCGAGAATATACCCCAGGTTCCCGCCGCAACTCGAGAAAAACCATGAGACTTCCCCCTCGCCGCGAGATGAGGCCCGATTCCCCTGCACTGCGTGCAGAGCAATTCTGTGTTGCACATCACACAAGAAAGGAGCCTTGATTTCCTTCATGGCACTCCAGAGAAACCCCAAGAACACTGTTTCAAGGCTAGAGGGATCCTGAGGTCACTGTAGCAACACGAAAGAGCTCCGTGGACCAAAATTCAACTCGAGATGAGAGGTTAGTCCCTGGCTTCGACTCCAGAGGAATACCAACTTACCACAAGCACCTCAAGAGGAGGCTTCTCTCAGCTCTAGGTATGTGAGAGGGACCCTGAATTTGTGGCCTCAAGTGGAATGGACCCCGCGATGCCCTGACTCGAAATAAGGCCGGATATCCCTGCAGTGACTGGAATGCAGGCTCGTCTTGCATCTCCCAAGACGAAAGGGTGTCTGAATCCCCTGTGGAGACCACAGAGAAAGACCTAGTTCCCCACCTCATCGCGACAGGAGGCCTCAAATCCTTTGAAAACTCCAGAGGTATGCGGAGATCAGTGCCTCCAAAGGAGACGATGCCTGACTCCTCGTGAAACTTGATAGGAGACCCAGGATTCCTGTGGCACGTGGAAAGGGACCCTTGGTCTCCCGTCTCAGCTGGAGAGGCGTCCCAATTGCCCTGCAAAGCCTCGAGGAGAATCCCGAGTTGTCCCTCGCAACTAGGCAGGAGTCCTGACATGGCTGAACACACACGTGTGTGGAAGGGCCATCCCCGTCGTAACTCGAGAATATACCCCAGTTTCCCGCCGCAACTCGAGAAAAACCATGAGACTTCCCCCTCGCCGCGAGATGAGGCTCGATTCCCCTGCACTGCGTGCAGAGCAATTCCGTGTTGCACATCACACATGAAAGGAGCCTTGATTTCCTTGATGGCACTCCAGAGAAACCCCAAGAACACTGTTTCAAGGCTAGAGGGATCCTGAGGTCACTGTAGCAACACGAAAGAGCCCCGTGGACCAAGAATCCACACGAGATGAGAGGTTAGTCCCTGGCTTCGACTCCTGAGGAATACCACCTTACCACAAGCACCTCAAGAGGAGGCTTCTCTCAGCTCTAGGTATGTGAGAGGGATCCTGAGTTTGCGGCCTCAAGTGGAATGGACACCGCGATGCCCTGACTCGAAATAAGGCCGGATATCCCTGCAGTGACTTCAATGCAGGCTCGTCTTGCATCTCCCAAGACGAAAGGATGTCTGAATCCCCTGTGGAGACCACAGAGAAATACCTAGTTCCCCACCTCATCGCGACCGGAGGCCTCACATCCTTTGAAAACTCCAGAGGTACGCGGAGATCAGTGCCTCCAAAGGAGACGATGCCTGACTTCTCGTGAAACTTGATAGGAGTCCCAGGTTTCCTGTGGCACTTGGAAAGGGACTCTTGGACTCCCGCCTCAGCTGGAGAGGCGTCCCAATTGCCCTGCCAAGCCTCGAGGAGAATCCCGAGTTGTCCCTCGCAACTAGGCAGGAGTCCTGACGTGGCTGAACAAACACGTGGGTGGAAGGGCCATCCCCGTCGTAACTCGAGAATATACCCCAGGTTCCCGCGGCAACTCGAGAAAAACCATGAGACTTCCCCCTCGCTGCGAGATGAGGCCCGATTCCCCTGCACTGCGTGCAGAGCAATTCCGTGTTGCACATCACACATGAAAGGAGCCTTGATTTCCTTGATGGCACTCCAGAGAAACCCCAAGAACACTGTTTCAAGGCTAGAGGGATCCTGAGGTCACTGTAGCAACACGAAAGAGCTCCGTGGGCCAAAAATCAACTCGAGATGAGAGGTTAGTCCCTGGCTTCGACTCCAGAGGAATACCACCTTACCACAAGCACCTCAAGAGGAGGCTTCTCTCAGCTCTAGGTATGTGAGAGGGACCCTGAGTTTGCGGCCTCAAGTGGAATGGACACCGCGATGCCCTGACGCGAAATAAGGCTGGAGATCCCTGCAGTGACTTGAATGCAGGCTCGTCTTGCATCTCCCAAGATGAAAGGATGTCTGAATCCCCTGTGGAGACCACAGAGAAAGAACTAGTTCCCCACCTCATCGCGACCGGAGGCCTCACATCCTTTGAAAACTCCAGAGGTACGCGGAGATCAGTGCCTCCAAAGGAGACGATGCCTGACTCCTCGTGAAACTTGATAGGAGTCCCAGGATTCCTGTGGCACGTGGAAAGGGACCCTTGGTCTCCCGCCTCAGCTGGAGAGGCGTCCCAATTGCCTTGCCAAGCCTCGAGGAGAATCCCGAGTTGTGTCTCGCAACTAGGCAAGAGTCCTGACGAGGCTGAACAAACACGTGTGTGGAAGGGCCATCCCCGTCGTAACTCGAGAATATACCCCAGGTTCCCGCCGCAACTCGAGAAAAACCATGAGACTTCCCCCTCGCCGCGAGATGAGGCTCGATTCCCCTGCACTGCGTGCAGAGCAATTCCGTGTTGCACATCACACATAAAAGGAGCCTTGATTTCCTTGATGGCACTCCAGAGAAACCCCAAGAACACTGTTTCAAGGCTAGAGGGATCCTGAGGTCACTGTAGCAACACGAAAGAGCCCCGTGGACCAAGAATCCACACGAGATGAGAGGTTAGTCCCTGGCTTCGACTCCTGAGGAATACCACCTTACCACAAGCACCTCAAGAGGAGGCTTCTCTCAGCTCTAGGTATGTGAGAGGGATCCTGAGTTTGCGGCCTCAAGTGGAATGGACACCGCGATGCCCTGACTCGAAATAAGGCCGGATATCCCTGCAGTGACTTCAATGCAGGCTCGTCTTGCATCTCCCAAGAAGAAAGGATTTCTGAATCCCCTGTGGAGACCACAGAGAAACACCTAGTTCCCCACCTCATCGCGACCGGAGGCCTCACATCCTTTGAAAATTCCAGAGGTACGCGGAGATCAGTGCCTCCAAAGGAGACGATGCCTGACTCCTGGTGAAACTTGATAGGAGTCCCAGGATTCTTGTGGCACGTGGAAAGGGACCCTTGGTCTCCCGCCTCACCTGGAGAGGCGTTCCAATTGCCCTGCCAAGCCTCGAGGAGAATCCCGAGTTGTCCCTCGCAACTAGGCAGGAGTCCTGACGTGGCTGAACAAACACGTGGGTGGAAGGGCCATCCCCGTCGTAACTCGAGAATATACCCCAGGTTCCCGCCGCAACTCGAGAAAAACCATGAGACTTCCCCCTCGATGCGAGATGAGGCCCGTTTCCCCTGTACTGCGTGCAGAGCAATTCCGTCTTGCACATCACACATGAAAGGAGCCTTGATTTCCTTGATGGCACTCCAGAGAAACCCCAAGAACACTGTTTCAAGGCTAGAGGGATCCTGAGGTCACTGTAGCAACACGAAAGAACTCTGTGGACCAAAAATCAACTCGAAAAGAGAGGTTAGTCCCTGGATTCGTCTCCAGAGGAATACCACCTTACCACAAGCACCTCAAGAGGAGGCTTCTCTCAGCTCTAGGTATGTGAGAGGGACCCTGAGTTTGCGGCCTCAAGTGGAATGGACACCGCGATGCCCTGACTCGAAATAAGGCCGGATATCCCTGCAGTGACTTCAATGCAGGCTCGTCTTGCATCTCCCAGGACGAAAGGATGTCTGAATCCCCTGTGGAAAGCTCAGAGAAAGACTTAGTTCCCACCTCATCGCGACCGATAGCCTCACATCCTTTGAAAACTCCAGAGGTACGCGGAGATCAGTGCCTCCAAAGGAGACGATGCCTGGCTCCTCGTGAAACTTGATAGGAGTCCCAGGATTCCTGTGGCACTTGGAAAGGGACACTTGGTCTCCCGCCTCAGCTGGAGAGGCGTCCCAATTGCCCTGCCAAGCCTCGAGGAGAATCCAGAGTTGTCCCTCGCAACTAGGCAGGAGTCCTGACGTGGCTGAAGAAACACGTGGGTGGAAGGGCCATCCCCGTCGTAACTCGAGAATATACCCCAGGTTCCCGCCGCAACTCGAGAAAAACCATGAGACTTCCCCCTCGCCGCGAGATGAGGCCCGATTCCCCTGCACTGCGTGCAGAGCAATTCCGTGTTGCACATCACACATGAAAGGAGCCTTGATTTCCTTGATGGCACTCCAGAGAAACCCCAAGAACACTGTTTCAAGGCTAGAGGGATCCTGAGGTCACTGTAGCAACACGAAAGAGCTCCGTGGGCCAAAAATCAACTCGAGATGAGAGGTTAGTCCCTGGCTTCGACTCCAGAGGAATACCACCTTACCACAAGCACCTCAAGAGGAGGCTTCTCTCAGCTCTAGGTATGTGAGAGGGACCCTGAGTTTGCGGCCTCAAGTGGAATGGACACCGCGATGCCCTGACGCGAAATAAGGCTGGATATCCCTGCAGTGACTTGAATGCAGGCTCGTCTTGCATCTCCCAAGATGAAAGGATGTCTGAATCCCCTGTGGAGACCACAGAGAAAGACCTAGTTCCCCACCTCATCGCGACCGGAGGCCTCACATCCTTTGAAAACTCCAGAGGTACGCGGAGATCAGTGCCTCCAAAGGAGACGATGCCTGACTCATCGTGAAACTTGATAGGAGACCGAGGATTCCTGTGGCACGTGGAAAGGGACCCTTGGTCTCCCGTCTCAGCTGGAGAGGCGTCGCAATTGCCCTGCCAAGCCTCGAGGAGAATCCCGAGTTGTCCCTCGCAACTAGGCAGGAGTCCTGACGTCGCTGAAGAAACACGTGGGTGGAAGGGCCATCCCCGTCGTAACTCGAGAATATACCCCAGGTTCCCGCCGCAACTCGAGAAAAACCATGAGACTTCCCCCTCGCCGGGAGATGAGGCCCGATTCCCCTGCACTGCGTGCAGAGCAATTCCGTGTTGCACATCACACATGAAAGGAGCCTTGATTTCCTTGATGGCACTCCAGAGAAACCCCAAGAACACTGTTTCAAAGCTAGAGGGATCCTGAGGTCACTGTAGCAACACGAAAGAGCTCCGTGGACCAAGAATCAACACGAGATGAGAGGTTAGTCCCTGGCTTCGACTCCTGAGGAATATCACCTTACCACAAGCACCTCAAGAGGAGGCTTCTCTCAGCTCTAGGTATGTGAGAGGGACCCTGAGTTTGCGGCCTCAACTGGAATGGACACCGCGATGCCCTGACTCGAAATAAGGCCGGATATCCCTGCAGTGACTTGAATGCAGGTTCGTCTTGCATCTCCCAAGACGAAAGGATGTCTGAATCCCCTGTGGAGACCACAGAGAAACACCTAGTTCCCCACCTCATCGAGACCGGAGGCCTCACATCCTTTGAAAACTCCAGAGGTACGCGGAGATCAGTGGCTCCAAAGGAGACGATGCCTGACTCCTCGTGAAACTTGATAGGCGTCCCAGGATTCTTGTGGCACGTGGAAAGGGACCCTTGGTCTCCCGCCTCAGCTGGAGAGGCGTTCCAATTGCCCTGCCAAGCCTCGAGGAGAATCCCGAGTTGTCCCTCGCAACTAGGCAGGAGTCCTGACGTGGCTGAACAAACACGTGGGTGGAAGGGTCATCCCCGTCGTAACTCGAGAATATACCCCAGGTTCCCGCCGCAACTCGAGAAAAACCATGAGACTTCCCCCTCGATGCGAGATGAGGACCGATTCCCCTGTACTGCGTGCAGAGCAATTCCGTCTTGCACATCACACATGAAAGGAGCCTTGATTTCCTTGATGGCACTCCAGAGAATCCCCAAGAACACTGTTTCAAGGATAGAGGAATCCTGAGGTCACTGTAGCAACACGAAAGAACTCTGTGGACCAAAAATCAACTCGAAAAGAGAGGTTAGTCCCTGGCTTCGACTCCAGAGGAATACCACCTTACCACAAGCACCTCAAGAGGAGGCTTCTCTCAGCTCTAGGTATGTGAGAGGGACCCTGAGTTTGCGGCCTCAAGTGGAATGGACACCGCGATGCCCTGACTCGAAATAAGGCCGGATATCCCTGCAGTGACTTCAATGCAGGCTCGTCTTGCATCTCCCAGGACGAAAGGATGTCTGAATCCCCTGTGGAAAGCACAGAGAAAGACTTAGTTCCCACCTCATCACGACCGATAGCCTCACATCCTTTGAAAACTCCAGAGGTACGCGGAGATCAGTGCCTCCAAAGGAGACGATGCCTGACTCCTCGTGAAACTTGATAGGAGTCCCAGGATTCCTGTGGCACTTGGAAAGGGACACTTGGTCTCCCGCCTCAGCTGGAGAGGCGTCCCAATTGCCCTGCCAAGCCTCGAGGAGAATCCAGAGTTGTCCCTCGCAACTAGGCAGGAGTCCTGACGTCGCTGAAGAAACACGTGGGTGGAAGGGCCATCCCCGTCGTAACTCGAGAATATACCCCAGGTTCCCGCCGCAACTCGAGAAAAACCATGAGACTTCCCCCTCGCCGCGAGATGAGGCCCGATTCCCCTGCACTGCGTGCAGAGCAATTCCGTGTTGCACATCACACATGAAAGGAGCCTTGATTTCCTTGATGGCACTCCAGAGAAACCCCAAGAACACTGTTTCAAGGCTAGAGGGATCCTGAGGTCACTGTAGCAACACGAAAGAGCTCCGTGGGCCAAAAATCAACTCGAGATGAGAGGTTAGTCCCTGGCTTCGACTCCAGAGGAATACCACCTTACCACAAGCACCTCAAGAGGAGGCTTCTCTCAGCTCTAGGTATGTGAGAGGGACCCTGAGTTTGCGGCCTCAAGTGGAATGGACACCGCGATGCCCTGACTCGAAATGAGGCCGGATATCCCTGCAGTGACTGGAATGCAGGCTCGTCTTGCATCTCCCAAGAAGAAAGCGTGTCTGAATCCCCTGTGGAGACCACAGAGAAAGACCTAGTTCCCCACCTCATCGCGGCAGGAGGCCTCAAATCCTTTGAAAACTCCAGAGGTATGCGGAGATCAGTGCCTCCAAAGGAGACGATGCCTGACTCCTCGTGAAACTTAATAGGAGACCCAGGATTCCTGTGGCACGTGGAAAGGGACACTTGGTCTCCCGTCTCAGCTGGAGAGGGTTCCCAATTGCCCTGCAAAGCCTCGAGGAGAATCCCGAGTTGTCCCTCGCAACTAGGCAGGAGTCCTGACATGGCTGAACACACACGTGTGTGGAAGGGCCATCCCCGCCGTAACTCGAGAATATACCCCAAGTTCCCGCCGCAACTCGAGAAAAACCATGAGACTTCCCCTTCGCCGCAAAATGAGGCCCGATTCCCCTGCACTGCGTGCAGAGCAATTCCGTGTTGCACATCACACATGAAAGGAGCCTTGATTTCCTTGATGGCACTCCAGAGAAACCCCAAGAACACTGTTTCAAGGCTAGAGGGATCCTGAGGTCACTGTAGCAACACGAAAGAGCTCCGTGGATGAAGAATCAACACGAGATGAGAGGTTAGTCCCTGGCTTCGACTCCTGAGGAATACCACCTTACCACAAGCACCTCAAGAGGAGGCTTCTCTCAGCTCTAGGTATGTGAGAGGGACCCTGAGTTTGCGGCCTCAAATGGAATGGACACCGCGATGCCCTGACTCGAAATAAGGCCGGATATCCCTGCAGTGACTTGAATGCAGGCTCGTCTTGCATCTCTCAAGAAGAAAGGATGTCTGAATCCCCTGTGGAGACCACAGAGAAACACCTAGTTCCCCACCTCATCGCGACCGGAGGCCTCACATCCTTTGAAAACTCCAGAGGTACGCGGAGATCAGTGCCTCCAAAGGAGACGATGCCTGACTCCTCGTGAAACTTGATAGGAGTCCCAGGATTCTTGTGGCACGTGGAAAGGGACCCTTGGTCTCCCGCCTCAGCTGGAGAGGCGTTCCAATTGCCCTGCCAAGCCTCGAGGAGAATCCTGAGTTGTCCCTCGCAACTAGGCAGGAGTCCTGACGTGGCTGAACAAACACGTGGGTGGAAGGGCCATCCCCGTCGTAACTCGAGAATATACCCCAGGTTCCCGCCGCAACTCGAGAAAAACCATGAGACTTCCCCCTCGATGCGAGATGAGGCCCGATTCCCCTGTACTGCGTGCAGAGCAATTCCGTCTTGCACATCACACATGAAAGGAGCCTTGATTTCCTTGATGGCACTCCAGAGAAACCCCAAGAACACTGTTTCAAGGCTAGAGGGATCCTGAGGTCACTGTAGCAACACGAAAGAGCTCCGTGGGCCAAAAATCAACACGAGATGAGAGGTTAGTCCCTGGCTTCGACTCCTGAGGAATACCACCTTACCACAAGCACCTCAAGAGGAGGCTTCTCTCAGCTCTAGGTATGTGAGAGGGATCCTGAGTTTGCGGCCTCAAGTGGAATGAACACCGCGATGCCCTGACTCGAAATAAGGCCGGATATCCCTGCAGTGACTTGAATGCAGGCTCGTCTTGCATCTCCCAAGAAGAAAGGATGTCTGAATCCCCTGTGGAGACCACAGAGAAACACCTAGTTCACCACCTCATTGCGACCGGAGGCCTCACATCCTTTGAAAACTCCAGAGGTTCGCGGAGATCAGTGCCTCCAAAGGAGACGATGCCTGACTCCTCGTGAAACTTGTTAGGAGTCCCAGGATTCTTGTGGCACGTGGAAAGGGACCCTTGGTCTCCCGCCTCAGATGGAGAGGCGTTCCAATTGCCCTGCCAAGCCTCGAGGAGAATCCCGAGTTGTCCCTCGCAACTAGGCAGGAGTCCTGACGTGGCTGAACAAACACGTGGGTGGAAGGGCCATCCCCGTCGTAACTCGAGAATATACCCCAGGTTCCCGCCGCAACTCGAGAAAAACCATGCGACTTCCCCCTCGATGCGAGATGAGGCCCGATTCCCCTGTACTGCGTGCAGAGCAATTCCGTCTTGCACATCACACATGAAAGGAGCCTTGATTTCCTTGATGGCACTCCAGAGAAACCCCAAGAACACTGTTTCAAGGATAGAGGGATCCTGAGGTCACTGTAGCAACACGAAAGAACTCTGTGGACCAAAAATCAACTCGAAAAGAGAGGTTAGTTCCTGGATTCGTCTCCAGAGGAATACCACCTTACCACAAGCACCTCAAGAGGAGGCTTCTCTCAGCTCTAGGTATGTGAGAGGGACCCTGAGTTTGCGGCCTCAAGTGGAATGGACACCGCGATGCCCTGACTCGAAATAAGGCCGGATATCCCTGCAGTGACTTGAATGCAGGCTCGTCTTGCATCACCCACGATGAAAGGATGTCTGAATCCCCTGTGGAAAGCACAGAGAAAGACCTAGTTCCCCACCTCATCGCGACCGGAGGCCTCACATCCTTTGAAAACTCCAGAGGTACGCGGAGATCAGTGCCTCCAAAGGAGACGATGCCTGACTCCTAGTGAAACTTGATAGGAGTCTCAGGATTCCTGTGGCACGTGGAAAGGGACACTTGGTCTCCCGCCTCAGCTGGAGAGGCGTCCCAATTGCCTTGCGAAGTCTCGAGGAGAATCCCGAGTTGTGTCTCGCAACTAGGCAAGAGTTCTGACGTGGCTGAACAAACACGTGTGTGGAAGGGCCATCCCCGTCGTAACTCGAGAATATACCCCAGGATCCCGCCGCAACTCGAGAAAAACCATGAGACTTCCGCCTCGCCGCGAGATGAGGCCCGATTCCCCTGCACTGCGTGCAGAGCAATTCCGTGTTGCACATCACACATGAAAGGAGCATTGATTTCCTTCATGGCACTCCAGAGAAACCCCAAGAACACTGTTTCAAGGCTAGAGGGATCCTGAGGTCACTGTAGCAACACGAAAGAGCTCCGTGGACCAAAAATCAACTCGAGATGAGAGGTTAGTCCCTGGCTTCGACTCCAGAGGAATACCACCTTACCACAAGCACCTCAAGAGGAGGCTTCTCTCAGCTCTAGGAATGTGAGAGGGACCCTGAGTTTGCGGCCTCAAGTGGAATGGACACCGCGATGCCCTGACTCGAAATAAGGCCGGATATCCCTGCAGTGACTGGAATGCAGGCTCGTCTTGCATCTCCCAAGACGAAAGGGTGTCTGAATCCCCTGTGGAGACCACAGAGAAAGACCTAGTTCCCCACCTCATCGCGACAGGAGGCCTCAAATCCTTTGAAAACTCCAGAGGTATGCGGAGATCAGTGCCTCCAAAGGAGACGATGCCTGACTCCTCGTGAAACTTGATAGGAGACCCAGGATTCCTGTGGCACGTGGAAAGGGACCCTTGGTCTCCCGTCTCAGCTGGAGAGGCGTCCCAATTGCCCTACAAAGCCTCAAGGAGAATCCCGAGTTGTCCCTCGCAACTAGGCAGGAGTCCTGACGTCGCTGAAGAAACACGTGGGTGGAAGGGCCATCCCCGTCGTAACTCGAGAATATACCCCAGGTTCCCGCCGCAACTCGAGAAAAACCATGAGACTTCCCCCTCGCCGCGAGATGAGGCCCGATTCACCTGCACTGCGTGCAGAGCAATTCCGTGTTGCACATCACACATGAAAGGAGCCTTGATTTCCTTGATGGCACTCCAGAGAAACCCCAAGAACACTGTTTCAAGGCTAGAGGGATCCTGAGGTCACTGTAGCAACACGAAAGAGCTCCGTGGACCAAGAATCAACACGAGATGAGAGGTTAGTCCCTGGCTTCGACTCCTGAGGAATACCACCTTACCACAAGCACCTCAAGAGGAGGCTTCTCTCAGCTCTAGGTATGTGAGAGGGATCCTGAGTTTGCGGCCTCAAGTGGAATGGACACCGCGATGCCCTGACTCGAAATAAGGCCGGATATCCCTGCAGTGACTTGAATGCAGGCTCGTCTTGCATCTCCCAAGAAGAAAGGATGTCTGAATCCCCTGTGGAGACCACAGTGAAACACCTAGTTCCCCACCTCATTGCGACCGGAGGCCTCACATCCTTTGAAAACTCCAGAGGTATGCGGAGATCAGTGCCTCCAAAGGAGACAATGCCTGACTCCTCGTGAAACTTGTTAGGAGTCCCAGGATTCTTGTGGCACGTGGAAAGGGACTCTTGGTCTCCCGCCTCAGCTGGAGAGGCGTTCCAAATGCCCTGCCAAGCCTCGAGGAGAATCCCGAGTTGTCCCTCGCAACTAGGCAGGAGTCCTGACGTGGCTGAACAAACACGTGGGTGGAAGGGCCATCCCCGTCGTAACTCGAGAATATACCCCAGGTTCCCGCCGCAACTCGAGAAAAACCATGAGACTTCCCCCTCGCCGCGAGATGAGGCCCGATTCCCCTGTACTGCGTGCAGAGCAATTCCGTCTTGCACATCACACATGAAAGGAGCCTTGATTTCCTTGATGGCACTCCAGAGAAACCCCAAGAACACTGTTTCAAGGATAGAGGGATCCTGAGGTCACTGTAGCAACACAAAAGAACTCTGTGGACGAAAAATCAACTCGAAAAGAGAGGTTAGTCCCTGGATTCGTCTCCAGAGGAATACCACCTTACCACAAGCACCTCAAGAGGAGGCTTCTCTCAGCTCTAGGTATGTGAGAGGGACCCTGAGTTTGCGGCCTCAAGTGGAATGGACACCGCGATGCCCTGACTCGAAATAAGGCCGGATATCCCTGCAGTGACTTCAATGCAGGCTCGTCTTGCATCTCCCAGGACGAAAGGATGTCTGAATCCCCTGTGGAAAGCACAGAGAAAGACTTAGTTCCGCACCTCATCGCGACCGATAGCCTCACATCCTTTGAAAACTCCAGAGGTACGCGGAGATCAGTGCCTCCAAAGGAGACGATGCCTGACTCCTCGTGAAACTTGGTAGGAGTCCAAGGATTCCTGTGGCACTTGGAAAGGGACACTTGGTCTCCCGCCTCAGCTGGAGAGGCGTCCCAATTGCCCTGCCAAGCCTCGAGGAGAATCCAGAGTTGTCCCTCGCAACTAGGCAGGAGTCCTGACGTCGCTGAAGAAACACGTGGGTGGAAGGGCCATCCCCGTCGTAACTCGAGAATATACCCCAGGTTCCCGCCGCAACTCGAGAAAAACCATGAGACTTCCCCCTCGCCGCGAGATGAGGCCCGATTCCCCTGCACTGCATGCAGAGCAATTCCGTGTTGCACATCACACATGAAAGGAGCCTTGATTTCCTTGATGGCACTCCAGAGAAACCCCAAGAACACTGTTTCAAGGCTAGAGGGATCCTGAGGTCACTGTAGCAACACGAAAGAGCTCCGTGGGCCAAAAATCAACTCGAGATGAGAGGTTAGTCCCTGGCTTCGACTCCAGAGGAATACCACCTTACCACAAGCACCTCAAGAGGAGGCTTCTCTCAGCTCTAGGTATGTGAGAGGGACCCTGAGTTTGCGGCCTCAAGTGGAATGGACACCGCGATGCCCTGACGCGAAATAAGGCCGGATATCCCTGCAGTGACTTGAATGCAGGCTCGTCTTGCATCTCCCAAGATTAAAGGATGTCTGAATCCCCTGTGGAGACCTCAGAGAAAGACCTAGTTCCCCACCTCATCGCGACCGGAGACCTCACATCCTTTGAAAACTCCAGAGGTACGCGGAGATCAGTGCCTCCAAAGGAAACGATGCCTGACTCCTCGTGAAACTTGATAGGAGTCCCAGGATTCTTGTGGCACGTGGAAAGGGACCCTTGGTCTCCCGCCTCAGCTGGAGAGGCGTTCCAATTGCCCTGCCAAGCCTCGAGGAGAATCCCGAGTTGTCCCTCGCAACTAGGCAGGAGTCCTGACGTGGCTGAACAAACACGTGTGTGGAAGGGCCATCCCCGTCGTAACTCGAGAATATACCCCAGGTTCCCGCCGCAACTCGAGAAAAACCATGAGACTTCCCCCTCGATGCGAGATGAGGCCCGATTCCCCTGTACTGCGTGCAGAGCAATTCCGTCTTGCACATCACACATGAAAGGAGCCTTGATTTCCTTGATGGCACTCCAGAGAAACCCCAAGAACACTGTTTCAAGGCTAGAGGGATCCTGAGGTCACTGTAGCAACACGAAAGAGCTCCGTGGACCAAAAATCAACTCGAAAAGAGAGGTTAGTCCCTGGATTCGTCTCCAGAGGAATACCACCTTACCACAAGCACCTCAAGAGGAGGCTTCTCTCAGCTCTAGGTATGTGAGAGGGACCCTGAGTTTGCGGCCTCAAGTGGAATGGACACCGCGATGCCCTGACGCGAAATAAGGCCGGATATCCCTGCAGTGACTTGAATGCAGGCTCGTCTTGCATCTCCCAAGATGAAAGGATGTCTGAATCCCCTGTGGAGACCACAGAGAAAGACCTAGTTCCACACCTCATCGCGACCGGAGGCCTCACATCCTTTGAAAACTCCAGAGGTACGCGGAGATCAGTGCCTCCAAAGGAAACGATGCCTGACTCATCGTGCAACTTGATAGGAGACCCAGGATTCCTGTGGCACGTGGAAAGGGACCCTTGGTCTCCCGTCTCAGCTGGAGAGGCGTCCCAATTGCCCTGCAACTAGGCAGGAGTCCTGACGTCGCTGAAGAAACACGTGGGTGGAAGGGCCATCCCCGTCGTAACTCGAGAATATACCCCAGGTTCCCGCCGCAACTCGAGAAAAACCATGAGACTTCCCCCTCGCCGCGAGATGAGGCCCGATTCCCCTGCACTGCGTGCAGAGCAATTCCGTGTTGCACATCACACATGAAAGGAGCCTTGATTTCCTTGATGGCACTCCAGAGAAACCCCAAGAACACTGTTTCAAGGCTAGAGGGATCCTGAGGTCACTGTAGCAACACAAAAGAGCTCCGTGGGCCAAAAATCAACTCGAGATGAGAGGTTAGTCCCTGGCTTCGACTCCAGAGGAATACCACCTTACCACAAGCACCTCAAGAGGAGGCTTCTCTCAGCTCTAGGTATGTGAGAGGGACCCTGAGTTTGCGGCCTCAAGTGGAATGGACACCGCGATGCCCTGACTCGAAATAAGGCCGGATATCCCTGCAGTGACTTGAATGCAGGCTCGTCTTGCATCTCCCAAGAAGAAAGGATGTCTGAATCCCCTGTGGAGACCACAGTGAAACACCTAGTTCCCCACCTCATCGCGACCGGAGGCCTCACATCCTTTGAAAACTCCAGAGGTATGCGGAGATCAGTGCCTCCAAAGGAGACGATGCCTGACTCCTCGTGAAACTTGATAGGAGTCCCAGGATTCTTGTGGCACGTGGAAAGGGACCCTTGGTCTCCCGCCTCAGCTGGAGAGGCATTCCAATTGCCCTGCCAAGCCTCGAGGAGAATCCCGAGTTGTCCCTCGCAACTAGGCAGGAGTCCTGACGTGGCTGAACAAACACGTGGGTGGAAGGGCCATCCCCGTCGTAACTCGAGAATATACCCCAGGTTCCCGCCGCAACTCGAGAAAAACCATGAGACTTCCCCCTCGATGCGAGATGAGGCCCGATTCCCCTGTACTGCGTGCAGAGCCATTCCGTGTTGCACATCACACATGAAAGGAGCCTTGATTTCCTTCATGGCACTCCAGAGAAACCCCAAGAACACTGTTTCAAGGCTAGAGGGATCCTGAGGTCACTGTAGCAACACGAAAGAACTCTGTGGACCAAAAATCAACTCGAGATGAGAGGTAAGTCCCTGGCTTCGACTCCAGAGGAATACCACCTTACCACAAGCACCTCAAGAGGAGGCTTCTTTCAGCTCTAGGTATGTGAGAGGGACCCTGAGTTTGCGGCCTCAAGTGGAATGGACACCGCGATGCTCTGACTCGAAATAAGGCCGGATATCCCTGCAGTGACTGGAATGCAGGCTCGTCTTGCATCTCCCAAGACGAAAGGGTGTCTGAATCCCCTTTGGAGACCACAGAGAAAGACCTAGTTCCCCACCTCATTGCGACAGGAGGCCTCAAATCCTTTGAAAACTCCAGAGGTACGCGGAGATCAGTGCCTCCAAAGGAGACGATGCCTGACTCCTCGTGAAACTTGATAGGAGACCCAGGATTCTTGTGGCACGTGGAAAGGGACCCTTGGTCTCCCGCCTCAGCTGGAGAGGCGTCCCAATTGCCCTGCAAATCCTCGAGGAGAATCCCGAGTTGTCCCTCGCAACTAGGCAGGAGTCCTGACATGCCTGAACAAACACGTGTGTGGAAGGGCCATCCCCGTCGTAACTCGAGAATATACCCCAGGTTCCCGCCGCAACTCGAGAAAAACCATGAGACTTCCCCCTCGCCGCGAGATGTGGCCCGTTTCCCCTGCACTGCGTGCAGAGCAATTCCGTGTTGCACATCACACATGAAAGGAGCCTTGATTTCCTTGATGGCACTCCAGAGAAACCCCAAGAACACTGTTTCAAGGCTAGAGGGATCCTGAGGTCACTGTAGAAACACGAAAGAGCTCCGTGGACCAAGAATCAACACGAGATGAGAGGTTAGTCCCTGGCTTCGACTCCTGAGGAATACCACCTTACCACAAGCACCTCAAGAGGAGGCTTCTCTCAGCTCTAGGTATGTGAGAGGGATCCTGAGTAGGCGGCCTCAAGTGGAATGGACACCGCGATGCCCTGACTCGAAATAAGGCCGGATATCCCTGCAGTGACTTGAATGCAGGCTCGTCTTGCATCTCCCAAGACGAAAGGATGTCTGAATCCCCTGTGGAGACCACAGAGAAACACTTAATTCCCCACCTCATCGCGACCGGAGGCCTCACATCTTTGAAAACTCCAGAGGTACGCGGAGATCAGTGCCTCCAAAGGAGACGATGCCTGACTCCTCGTGAAACTTGATAGGAGTCCCAGGATTCTTGTGGCACGTGGAAAGGGACCCTTGGTCTCCCGCCTCAGCTGGAGAGGCGTTCCAATTGCCCTGCCAAGCCTCGAGGAGAATCCCGAGTTGTCCCTCGCAACTAGGCAGGAGTCCTGACGTGGCTGAACAAACACGTGGGTGGAAGGGCCATCCCCGTCGTAACTCGAGAATATACCCCAGGTTCCCGCCGCAACTCGAGAAAAACCATGAGACTTCCCCCTCGATGCGAGATGAGGCCCGATTCCCCTGTACTGCGTGCAGAGCAATTCCGTGTTGCACATCACACATGAAAGGAGCCTTGATTTCCTTGATGGCACTCCAGAGAAACCCCAAGAACACTGTTTCAAGGCTAGAGGGATCCTGAGGTCACTGTAGCAACACGAAAGAGCTCCGTGGACCAAAAATCAACTCGAGATGAGAGGTTAGTCCCTGGCTTCGACTCCAGAGGAATACCACCTTACCACAAGCACCTCAAGAGGAGGCTTCTCTCAGCTCTAGGTATGTGAGAGGGACCCTGAGTTTGCGGCCTCAAGTGGAATGGACACCGCGATGCCCTGACGCGAAATAAGGCTGGATATCCCTGCAGTGACTTGAATGCAGGCTCGTCTTGCATCTCCCAAGATGAAAGGATGTCTGAATCCCCTGTGGAGATCACAGAGAAAGACCTAGTTCCCAACCTCATCGCGACCGGAGGCCTCACATCCTTTGAAAACTCCAGAGGTACGCGGAGATCAGTGCCTCCAAAGGAGACGATGCCTGACTCCTCGTGAAACTTGATAGGAGTCCCAGGATTCCTGTGGCACGTGGAAAGGGACACTTGGTCTCCCGCCTCAGCTGGAGAGGCGTCCCAATTGCCTTGCCAAGCCTCGAGGAGAATCCCGAGTTGTGTCTCGCAACTAGGCAGGTGTCCTGACGTGGCTGAACAAACACGTGTGTGGAAGGGAGATCCCCGTCGTAACTCGAGAATATACCCCAGGTTCCCGCCGCAACTCGAGAAAAACCATGAGACTTGCCCCTCGCCGCGAGATGAGGCCCGATTCAACTGCACTGCGTGCAGAGCAATTCTGTGTTGCACATCACACATGAAAGGAGCCTTGATTTCCTTGATGGCACTCCAGAGAAACCCCAAGAACACTGTTTCAAGGCTAGAGGGATCCTGAGGTCACTGTAGCAACACGAAAGAGCTCCGTGGACCAAAAATCAACTCGAGATGAGAGGTTAGTCCCTGGCTTCGACTCCAGAGGAATACCACCTTACCAGAAGCACCTCAAGAGGAGGCTTCTCTCAGCTCTAGGTATGTGAGAGGGACCCTGAGTTTGCGGCCTCAAGTGGAATGGACACCGCGATGCCCTGACGCGAAATAAGGCCGGATATCCCTGCTGTGACTGGAATGCAGGCTCGTCTTGCATCTCCCAAGACAAAAGGGTGTCTGAATCCCCTGTGGAGACCACAGAGAAAGACCTAGTTCCCCACCTCATCGCGACAGGAGGCCTCAAATCCTTTGAAAATTCCAGAGGTATGAGGAGATCAGTGCCTCCAAAGGAGACGATGCCTGACTCCTCGTGAAACTTGATAGGAGACCCAGGATTCCTGTGGCACGTGGAAAGGGACCCTTGGTCTCCCGCCTCAGCTGGAGAGGCGTCCCAATTGCCCTGCAAAGCCTCGAGGAGAATCCCGAGTTGTCCCTCGCAACTAGGCAGGAGTCCTGGCGTCGCTGAAGAAACACGTGGGTGGAAGGGTCATCCCCGTCGTAACTCGAGAATATACCCCAGGTTCCCGCCGCAACTCGAGAAAAACCATGAGACTTCCCCCTCGCCGCGAGATGAGGCCCGATTCCCCTGCACTGCGTGCAGAGCAATTCCGTGTTGCACATCACACATGAAAGGAGCCTTGATTTCCTTGATGGCACTCCAGAGAAACCCCAAAAACCCTGTTTCAAGGCTAGAGGGATGCTGAGGTCACTGTAGCAACACGAAAGAGTTCCGTGGACCAAGAATCAACTCGAGATGAGAGGTTAGTCCCTGGCTTTGACTCCTGAGGAATACCACCTTACCACAAGCACCTCAAGAGGAGGCTTCTCTCAGCTCTAGGTATGTGAGAGGGATCCTGAGTTTGCGGCCTCAAGTGGAATGGACACCGCGATGCCCTGACTCGAAATAAGGCCGGATATCCCTGCAGTGACTTGAATGCAGGCTCGTCTTGCATCTCCCAAGATGAAAGGATGTCTGAATCCCCTGTGGAGACCACAGAGAAAGACCTAGTTCCCCACCTCATCGCGACCGGAGGCCTCACATCCTTTGAAAACTCCAGAGGTACGCGGAGATCAGTGCCTCCAAAGGAGACGATGCCTGACTCCTCGTGAAACTTGATAGGAGTCCCAGGATTCCTGTGGCACGTGGAAAGGGACACTTGGTCTCCTGCCTCAGCTGGAGAGGCGTCCCAATTGCCTTGCAAAGCCTCGAGGAGAATCCCGAGTTGTATCTCGCAACTAGGCAGGAGTCCTGACGTGGCTCAAAAACACGTGGGTGGAAGGGCCATCCCCGTCGTAACTCGAGAATATACCCCAGGTTCCCGCCGCAACTCGAGAAAAACCATGAGACTTCCCCCTCGCCGCGAGATGAGGCCCGATTCCCCTGCTCTGCGTGCACAGCAATTCTGTGTTGCACATCACACATGAAAGGAGCCTTGATTTCCTTCATGGCACTCCAGAGAAACCCCAAGAACACTGTTTCAAGGCTAGAGGGATCCTGAGGTCACTGTAGCAACACGAAAGAACTCTGTGGACCAAAAATCAACTCGAGATGAGAGGTAAGTCCCTGGCTTCGACTCCAGAGGAATACCACCTTACCACAAGCACCTCAAGAGGAGGCTTCTCTCAGCTCTAGGTATGTGAGAGGGACCCTGAGTTTGCGGCCTCAAGTGGAATGGACACCGCGATGCTCTGACTCGAAATAAGGCCGGATATCCCTGCAGTGACTGGAATGCAGGCTCGTCTTGCATCTCCCAAGACGAAAGGGTGTCTGAATCCCCTGTGGAGACCACAGAGAAAGACCTAGTTCCCCACCTCATCGCGACAGGAGGTCTCAAATCCTTTGAAAACTCCAGAGGTACGCGGAGATCAGTGCATCCAAAGGAGACGATGCCTGACTCCTCGTGAAACTTGATAGGAGACCCAGGATTCCTGTGGCACGTGGAAAGGGACCCTTGGTCTCCCGTCTCAGCTGGAGAGGCGTCCCAATTTCCCTGCAAAGCCTCGAGTAGAATCCCGAGTTGTCCCTCGCAACTAGGCAGGAGTCCTGACATGGCTGAACACACACGTGTGTGGAAGGGCCATCCCCGTCGTAACTCGAGAATATACCCCAGGTTCCCGCCGCAACTCGAGAAAAACCATGAGACTTCCCCCTCGCCGCGAGATGAGGCCCGATTCCCCTGCACTGCATGCAGAGCAATTCCGTGTTGCACATCACACATGAAAGGAGCCTTGATTTCCTTGATGGCACTCCAGAGAAACCCCAAGAACACTGTTTCAAGGCTAGAGGGATCCTGAGGTCACTGTAGCAACACGAAAGTGCTCCGTGGACCAAGAATCAACACGAGATGAGAGGTTAGTCCCTGGCTTCGACTCCTGAGGAATACCACCTTACCACAAGCACCTCAAGAGGAGGCTTCTCTCAGCTCTAGGTATGTGAGAGGGATCCTGAGTTTGCGGCCACAAGTGGAATGGACACCGCGATGCCCTGACTCGAAATAAGGCCGGATATCCCTGCAGTGACTTGAATGCAGGCTCGTCTTGCATCTCCCAAGAAGAAAGGATGTCTGAATCCCCTGTGGAGACCACAGAGAAACACCTACTTCCCCACCTCATCGCGACCGGAGGCCTCACATCCTTTGAAAACTCCAGAGGTACGCGGAGATCAGTGCCTCCAAAGGAGACGATGCCTGACTCCTCGTGAAACTTGATAGGAGTCCCAGGATTCTTGTGGCACGCGGAAAGGGACCCTTGGTCTCCCGCCTCAGCTGGAGAGGCGTCCCAATTGCCTTGCCAAGCCTCGAGGAGAATCCCGAGTTGTGTCTCGCAACTAGGCAAGAGTCCTGACGAGGCTGAACAAACACGTGTGTGGAAGGGCCATCCCCGTCGTAACTCGAGAATATACCCCAGGTTCCCGCCGCAACTCGAGAAAAACCATGAGACTTCCCCCTCGCCGCGAGATTAGGTCCGATTCCCCTGCACTGCATGCAGAGCAATTCTGTGTTGCACATCACACATGAAAGGAGCCTTGATTTCCTTCATGGCACTCCAGAGAAACCCCAAGAACACTGTTTCAAGGCTAGAGGGATCCTGAGGTCACTGTAGCAACACGAAAGAGCTCCGTGGTCCCAAAATGAACTCGAGATGAGAGGTTAGTCCCTGGCTTCGACTCCAGAGGAATACCACCTTACCACAAGCACCTCAAGAGGAGGCTTCTCTCAGCTCTAGGTATGTGAGAGGGACCCTGAGTTTGCGGCCTCAAGTGGAATGGACACCGCGATGCCCTGACGCGAAATAAGGCCGGATATCCCTTCAGTGACTGGAATGCAGGCTCGTCTTGCATCTCCCAAGACGAAAGGGTGTCTGAATCCCCTGTGGAGACCACAGAGAAAGACCTAGTTCCCCACCTCATCGCGACAGGAGGCCTCAAATCCTTTGAAAACTCCAGAGGTATGCGGAGATAAGTGCCTCCAAAGGAGACGATGCCTGACTCCTCGTGAAACTTGATAGGAGACCCAGGATTCCTGTGGCACGTGGAAAGGGACCCTTGGTCTCCCGTCTCAGCTGGAGAGGCGTCCCAATTGCCCTGCAAAGCCTCGAGGAGAATCCAGAGTTGTCCCTCGCAACTAGGCAGGAGTCCTGGCGTCGCTGAAGAAACACGTGGGTGGAAGGGCCATCCCCGTCGTAACTCGAGAATATACCCCAGGTTCCCGCCGCAACTCCAGAAAAACCATGAGACTTCCCCCTCGCCGCGAGATGAGGCCCGATTCCCCTGCACTGCGTGCAGAGCAATTCCGTGTTGCACATCACACATGAAAGGAGCCTTGATTTCCTTGATGGCACTCCAGAGAAAACCCAAGAACACTGTTTCAAGGCTAGAGGGATGCTGAGGTCACTGTAGCAACACGAAAGAGCTCCCTGGACCAAGAATCAACACGAGATGAGAGGTTAGTCGCTGGCTTCGACTCCTGAGGAATACCACCTTACCACAAGCACCTCAAGAGGAGGCTTCTCTCAGCTCTAGGTATGTGAGAGGGATCCTGAGTTTGCGTCCTCAAGTGGAATGGACACCGTGATGCCCTGACTCGAAATAAGGCCGGATATCCCTGCAGTGACTTCAATGCAGGCTCGTCTTGCATCTCCCAAGAAGAAAGGATGTCTGAATCCCCTGTGGAGACCACAGAGAAACACCTAGTTCCCCACCTCATCGCGACCGGAGGCCTCACATCCTTTGAAAACTCCAGAGGTATGCGGAGATCAGTGCCTCCAAAGGAGACGATGCCTGACTCCTCGTGAAACTTGATAGGAGACCCAGGATTCCTGTGGCACTTGGAAAGGGACACTTGGTCTCCCGCCTCAGCTGGAGAGGCGTCCCAATTGCCCTGCCAAGCCTCGAGGAGAATCCAGAGTTGTCCCTCGCAACTAGGCAGGAGTCCTGACGTCGCTGAAGAAACACGTGGGTGGAAGGGCCATCCCCGTCGTAACCCGAGAATATACCCCAGGTTCCCGCCGCAACTCGAGAAAAACCATGAGACTTCCCCCTCGATGCGAGATGAGGCCCGATTCCCCTGTACTGCATACAGAGCAATTCCGTCTTGCACATCACACATGAAAGGAGCCTTGATTTCCTTGATGGCACTCCAGAGAAACCCCAAGAACACTGTTTCAAGGATAGAGGGATCCTGAGGTCACTGTAGCAACACGAAAGAACTCTGTGGACCAAAAATCAACTCGAAAAGAGAGGTTAGTCCCTGGATTCGTCTCCAGAGGAATACCACCTTACCACAAGCACCTCAAGAGGAGGCTTCTCTCAGCTCTAGGTATGTGAGAGGGACCCTGAGTTTGCGGCCTCAAGTGGAATGGACACCGCGATGCCCTGACTCGAAATAAGGCCGGATATCCCTGCAGTGACTTCAATGCAGGCTTGTCTTGCATCTCCCAGGACGAAAGGATGTCTGAATCCCCTGTGGAAAGCACAGAGAAAGACTTAGTTCCCCACCTCATCGCGACCGATAGCCTCACATCCTTTGAAAGCTCCAGAGGTACGCGGAGATCAGTGCCTCCAAAGGAGACGATGCCTGACTCCTCGTGAAACTTGATAGTAGTCCCAGAATTCCTGTGGCACTTGGAAAGGGACACTTGGTCTCCCGCCTCAGCTGGAGAGGCGTCCCAATTGCCCTGCCAAGCCTCGAGGAGAATCCAGAGTTGTCCCTCGCAACTAGGCAGGAGTCCTGACGTCGCTGAAGAAACACGTGGGTGGAAGGGCGATCCCCGTCGTAACTCGAGAATATACCCCAGGTTCCCGCCGCAACTCGAAAAAAACCATGAGACTTCCCCCTCGACGCGAGATGAGGCCCGATTCCCCTGCACTGCGTGCAGAGCAGTTCCGTGTTGCACATCACACATGAAAGAAGCCTTGATTTCCTTGATGGCACTCCAGAGAAACCCCAAGAACACTCTTTCAAGGCTAGAGGGATCCTGAGGTCACTGTAGCAACACGAAAGAGCTCCGTGGGCCAAAAATCAACTCGAGATGAGAGGTTAGTCCCTGGCTTCGACTCCAGAGGAATACCACCTTACCACAAGCACCTCAAGAGGAGGCTTCTCTCAGCTCTAGGTATGTGAGAGGGACCCTGAGTTTGCGGCCTCAAGTGGAATGGACACCGCGATGCCCTGACGCGAAATAAGGCTTGATATCCCTGCAGTGACTTGAATGCAGGCTCGTCTTGCATCTCCCAAGATGAAAGGATGTCTGAATACCCTGTGGAGACCACAGAGAAAGACCTAGTTCCCCACCTCATCGCGACCGGAGGCCTCACATCCTTTGAAAACTCCAGAGGTATGCGGAGATCAGTGCCTCCAAAGGAGACGATGCCTGACTCCTCGTGAAACTTGATAGGAGACCCAGGATTCCTGTGGCACGTGGAAAGGGACCCTTGGTCTCCCGTCTCAGCTGGAGAGGCGTCCCAATTGCCCTGCAAAGCCTCGAGGAGAATCCAGAGTTGTCCCTCGCAACTATTCAGGAGTCCTGACGTCGCTGAAGAAACACGTGGGTGGAAGGGCCATCCCCGTCGTAACTCGAGAATATACCCCAGGTTCCCGCCGCAACTCGAGAAAAACCATGAGACTTCCCCCTCGCCGCGAGATGAGGCCCGATTCCCCTGCACTGTGTGCAGAGCAATTCTGTGTTGCACATCACACATGAAAGGAGCCTTGATTTCCTTCATGGCACTCCAGAGAAACCCCAAGAACACTGTTTCAAGGCTAGAGGGATCCTGAGGTCACTGTAGCAACACGAAAGAGCTCCGTGGACCAAGAATCAACACGAGATGAGAGGTTACTCCCTGGCTTCGACTCCTGAGGAATACCACCTTACCACAAGCACCTCAAGAGGAGGCTTCTCTCAGCTCTAGGTATGTGAGAGGGATCCTGAGTTTGCGGCCTCAAGTGGAATGGACACCGCGAAGCCCTGACTCGAAATAAGGCCGGATATCCCTGCAGTGACTTGAATGCAGGCTCGTCTTGCATCTCCCAAGACAAAAGGATGTCTGAATCCCCTGTGGAGACCACAGAGAATCACCTAGTTCCCCACCTCATCGCGACCGGAGGCCTCACATCCTTTGAAAACTCCAGAGGTACGCGGAGATCAGTGCCTCCAAAGGAGACGATGCCTGACTCCTCGTGAAACTTGATAGGAGTCCCAGGATTCTTGTGGCACGTGGAAAGGGACCCTTGGTCTCCCGCCTCAGCTGGAGAGGCGTTCCAAATGCCCTGCCAAGCCTCGAGGAGAATCCCGAGTTGTCCCTCGCAACTAGGCAGGAGTCCTGACGTGGCTGAACAAACACGTGGGTGGAAGGGCCATCCCTGTCGTAACTCGAGAATATACCCCAGGTTCCCGCCGCAACTCGAGAAAAACCATGAGACTTCCCCCTCGCCGCGAGATGAGGCCCGATTCCCCTGTACTGCGTGCAGAGCAATTCCGTCTTGCACATCACACATGAAAGGAGCCTTGATTTCCTTGATGGCACTCCAGAGAAACCCCAAGAACACTGTTTCAAGGCTAGAGGGATCCTGAGGTCACTGTAGCAACACGAAAGAGCTCCGTGGGCCAAAAATCAACTCGAGATGAGAGGTTAGTCCCTGGCTTCGACTCCTGAGGAATACCACCTTACCACAAGCAACTCAAGAGGAGGCTTCTCTCAGCTCTAGGTATGTGAGAGGGACCCTGAGTTTGCGGCCTCAAGTGGAATGGACACCGCGATGCCCTGACGCGAAATAAGGCTGGATATCCCTGCAGTGACTTGAATGCAGGCTCGTCTTGCATCTCCCAAGATGAAAGGATGTCTGAATCCCCTGTGGAGACCACAGAGAAAGACCTAGTTCCCCACCTCATCGCGACCGGAGGCCTCACATCCTTTGAAAACTCCAGAGGTACGCGGAGATCAGTGCCTCCAAAGGAGACGATGCCTGACTCCTCGTGAAACTTGATAGGAGTCCCAGGATTCCTGTGGCACGTGGAAAGGGACCCTTGGTCTCCCGCCTCAGCTGGAGAGGCGTCCCAATTGCCTTGCCAAGCCTCGAGGAGAATCCCGAGTTGTGTCTCGCAACTAGGCAAGAGTCCTGACGTGGCTGAACAAACACGTGTGTGGAAGGGCCATCCCCGTCGTAACTCGAGAATATACCCCAGGTTCCCGCCGCAACTCGAGAAAAACCATGAGACTTCCCCCTCGCCGCGAGATGAGGCCCGATTCCCCTGTACTGCGTGCAGAGCAATTCCGTCTTGCACATCACACATGAAAGGAGCCTTGATTTCCTTGATGCCACTTCAGAGAAACCCCAAGAACACTGTTTCAAGAATAGAGGGATCCTGAGGTCACTGTAGCAACACAAAAGAACTCTGTGGACCAAAAATCAACTCGAAAAGAGAGGTTAGTCCCTGGATTCGTCTCGAGAGGAATACCACCTTACCACAAGCACCTCAAGAGGAGGCTTCTCTCAGCTCTAGGTATGTGAGAGGGACCCTGAGTTTGCGGCCTCAAGTGGAATGGACACCGTGATGCCCTGACTCGAAATAAGGCCGGATATCCCTGCAGTGACTTCAATGCAGGCTCGTCTTGCATCTCCCAAGACGAAAGGATGTCTGAATCCCCTGTGGAAAGCACAGAGAAAGACTTAGTTCCCCACCTCATCGCGACCGGAGGCCTCACATCCTTTGAAAACTCCAGAGGTACGCGGAGATGAGTGCCTCCAAAGGAGACGATGCCTGACTTCTCGTGAAACTTGATAGGAGTCCCCCGTTTCCTGTGGCACTTGGAAAGGGACACTTGGTCTCCCGCCTCAGCTGGAGAGGCGTCCCAATTTCCCTGCCAAGCCTCGAGGAGAATCCCTAGTTGTCCCTCACAACTAGGCAGGAGTCCTGACTTCGCTGAAGAAACACGTGGGTGGAAGGGCCATCCCCGTCGTAACTCGAGAATATACCCCAGGTTCCCGCCACAACTCGAGAAAAACCATGAGACTTCCCCCTCGCCGCGAGATGAGGCCCGATTCCCCTGCACTGCGTGCAGAGCAATTCCGTGTTGCACATCACACATGAAAGGAGCCTTGATTTCCTTGATGGCACTCCAGAGAAACCCCAAGAACACTGTTTCAAGGCTAGAGGGAACCTGAGGTCACTGTAGCAACACGAAAGAGCTCCGTGGACCAAGAATCAACACGAGATGAGAGGTTAGTCCCTGGCTTCGACTCCTGAGGTATACCACCTTACCACAAGCACCTCAAGAGGAGGCTTCTCTCAGCTCTAGGTATGTGAGAGGGATCCTGAGTTTGCGGCCTCAAGTGGAATGGACACCGCGATGCCCTGACTCGAAATAAGGCCGGATATCCCTGCAGTGACTTCAATGCAGGCTCGTCTTTCATCTCCCAAGAAGAAAGGATGTCTGAATCCCCTGTGGAGACCACAGAGAAAAACCTAGTTCCCCACCTCATCGCGACCGGAGGCCTCACATCCTTTGAAAACTCCAGAGGTACGCGGAGATCAGTGCCTCCAAAGGAGACGATGCCTGACTCCTCGTGAAACTTGATAGGAGTCCCAGGATTCTTGTGGCACGTGGAAAGGGACACTTGGTCTCCCGCCTGAGCTGGAGAGGCGTTCCAATTGCCCTGCCAAGCCTCGAGGAGAATCCCGAGTTGTCCCTCGCAACTAGGCAGGAGTCCTGACATGGCTGAACAAACACGTGGGTGGAAGGGCCATCCCCGTCGTAACTCGAGAATATACCCCAGGTTCCCGCGGCAACTCGAGAAAAACCATGAGACTTCCCTCTCGCCGCGAGATGAGGCCCGATTCCCCTGCACTGCGTGCAGAGCAATTCCGTGTTGCACATCACACATGAAAGGAGCCTTGATTTCCTTGATGGCACTCCAGAGAAACCCCAAGAACACTGTTTCAAGGCTAGAGGGATCCTGAGGTCACTGTAGCAACACGAAAGAGCTCCGTGGGCCAAAAATCAACTCGAGATGAGAGGTTAGTCCCTGGCTTCGACTCCAGAGGAATACCACCTTACCACAAGCACCTCAAGAGGAGGCTTCTCTCAGCTCTAGGTATGTGAGAGGGACCCTGAGTTTGCGGGCTCAAGTGGAATGGACACCGCGATGCCCTGACGCGAAATAAGGCTGGATATCCCTGCAGTGACTTGAATGCAGGCTCGTCTTGCATCTCCCAAGATGAAAGGATGTCTGAATCCCCTGTGGAGACCACAGAGAAACACCTAGTTCCCCACCTCATCGCGACCGGAGGCCTCACATCCTTTGAAAACTCCAGAGGTACGCGGAGATCAGTGCCTCCAAAGGAGACGATGCCTGACTCCTCGTGAAACTTGATAGGAGTCCCAGGATTCCTGTGGCACGTGGAAAGGGACCCTTGGTCTCCCGCCTCAGCTGGAGAGGCGTCCCAATTGCCTTGCCAAGCCTCGAGGAGAATCCCGAGTTGTGTCTCGCAACTAGCAAAAGTCCTGACGTGGCTGAACAAACACATGTGTGTAAGGACCATCCCCGTCGTAACTCGAGAATATACCCCAGGTTCCCGCCGCAACTCGAGAAAAACCATGAGACTTCCCCCTCGCCGCGAGATGAGGCCCGATTCCCCTGCACTGCATGCAGAGCAATACCGTGTTGCACATCACACATGAAAGGAGCCTTGATTTCCATGATGGCACTCCAGAGAAACCCCAAGAACACTGTTTCAAGGCTAGAGGGATCCTGAGGTCACTGTAGCAACACGAAAGAGCTCCGTGGACCAAGAATCAACACGAGATGAGAGGTTAGTCCCTGGCTTCGACTCCTGAAGAATACCACCTTACCACAAGCACCTCAAGAGGAGGGTTCTCTCAGCTCTAGGTATGTGAGAGGGATCCTGAGTTTGCAGCCTCAAGTGGAATGGACACCGCGATGCCCTGACTCGAAATAAGGCCGGATATCCCTGCAGTGACTTCAATGCAGGCTCGTCTTGCATCTCCCAAGAAGAAAGGATGTCTGAATCCCCTGTGGAGACCACAGAGAAACACCTAGTTCCCCACCTCATCGCGACCGGAGGCCTCACATCCTTTAAAAACTCCAGAGGTACGCGGAGATCAGTGCCTCCAAAGGAGACGATGCCTGACTCCTCGTGAAACTTGATAGGAGTCCCAGGATTCTTGTGGCACGTGGAAAGGGACCCTTGGTCTCCCGCCTCAGCTGGAGAGGCGTTCCTATTGCCCTGCCAAGCCTGGAGGAGAATCCCGAGTTGTCCCTCGCAACTAGGCAGGAATCCTGACGTGGCTGAACAAACACGTGGGTGGAAGGGCCATCCCCGTCGTAACTCGAGAATATACCCCAGGTTCCCGCCGCAACTCGAGAAAAACCATGAGAATTCCCCCTCGATGCGAGATGAGGCCCGATTCCCCTGTACTGCGGCAGAGCAATTCCGTCTTGCACATCACACATGAAAGGAGCCTTCATTTCCTTGATGGCACTCCAGAGAAACCCCAAGAACACTGTTTCAAGGATAGAGGGATCCTGAGGTCACTGTAGCAACACGAAAGAACTCTGTGGACCAAAAATCAACTCGAAAAGAGAAGTTAGTCCCTGGATTCGTCTCCAGAGGAATACCACCTTACCACAAGCACCTCAAGAGGAGGCTTCTCTCAGCTCTAGGTATGTGAGAGGGACCCTGAGTTTGCGGCCTCAAGTGGAATGGACACCGCGATGCCCTGACTCGAAATAAGGCCGGATATCCCTGCAGTGACTTCAATGCAGGCTCGTCTTGCATCTCCCAGGACGAAAGAATGTCTGAATCCCCTGGGGAAAGCACAGAGAAAGACTTAGTTCCCCACCTCATCGCGACCGATAGCCTCACATCCTTTGAAAACTCCAGAGGTACGCGGAGATCAGTGCCTCCAAAGGAGACGATGCCTGACTCCTCGTGAAACTTGATAGGAGTCCCAGGATTCCTGTGGCACTTGGAAAGGGACACTTGGTCTCCCGCCTCAGCTGGAGAGGCGTCCCAATTGCCCTGCAAAGCCTCGAGGAGAATCCAGAGTTGTCCCTCGCAACTAGGCAGGAGTCCTGACGTCGCTGAAGAAACACGTGGGTGGAAGGGCCATCCCCGTCGTAACTCGAGAATATACCCCAGGTTCCCGCCACAACTCGAGAAAAACCATGAGACTTCCCCCTCGCCGCGAGATGAGGCCCGATTCCCCTGCACTGCGTGCAGAGTAATTCCGTGTTGCACATCACACATGAAAGGAGCCTTGATTTCCTTGATGGCACTCCAGAGAAACCCCAAGAACACTGTTTCAAGGCTAGAGGGATCCTGAGGTCACTGTAGCAACACGAAAGAGGTCCGTGGGCCAAAAATCAACTCGAGATGAGAGGTTAGTCCCTGGCTTCGACTCCAGAGGAATACCACCTTACTACAAGCACCTCAAGAGGAGGCTTCTCTCAGCTCTAGGTATGTGAGAGGGACCCTGAGCTTGTGGCCTCAAGTGGAATGGACACCGCGATGCCCTGACGCGAAATAAGGCTGGATATCCCTGCAGTGACTTGAATGCAGGCTCGTCTTGCATCTCCCAAGATGAAAGGATGTCTGAATCCCCTGTGGAGACCACAGAGAAAGACCTAGTTCCCCACCTCATCGCGACCGGAGGCCTCACATCCTTTGAAAACTCCAGAGGTACGCGGAGATCAGTGCCTCCAAAGGAGACGATGCCTGACTCCTCGTGAAATTTGATAGGAGTCCCAGGATTCCTGTGGCACGTGGAAAGGGACCCTTGGTCTCCCGCCTCAGCAGGAGAGGCGTCCCAATTGCCTTGCCAAGCCTCGAGGAGAATCCCGAGTTGTGTCTCGCAACTAGCAAGAGTCCTGTCGTGGCTGAACAAACACATGTGTGGAAGGGCCATCCCCGTCGTAACTCGAGAATATACCCCAGGTTCCCGCCGCAACTCGAGAAAAACCATGAGACTTCCCCGTCGCCGCGAGATGAGGCCCGATTCCCCTGCACTGCGTGCAGAGCAATTCTGTGTTGCACATCACACATGAAAGGAGCCTTGATTTCCTTGATGGCACTCCAGAGAAACCCCAAGAACACTGTTTCAAGGCTAGAGGGATCCTGAGGTCACTGTAGCAACACGAAAGAGCTCCGTGGGCCAAAAATCAACTCGAGATGAGAGGTTAGTCCCTGGCTTCGACTCCAGAGGAATACCACCTTACCACAAGCACCTCAAGAGGAGGCTTCTCTCAGCTCTAGGTATGTGAGAGGGACCCTGAGTTTGCGGCCTCAAGTGGAATGGACACCGCGATGCCCTGACTCGAAATAAGGCCGGATATCCCTGCAGTGACTGGAATGCAGGCTCGTCTTGCATCTCCCAAGACGAAAGGGTGTCTGAATCCCCTGTGGAGACCACAGAGAAAGACCTAGTTCCCCACCTCATCGCGACAGGTGGCCTCAAATCCTTTGAAAACTCCAGAGGTATGCGGAGATCAGTGCCTCCAAAGGAGACGATGCCTGACTCCTCGTGAAACTTGATAGGAGACCCAGGATTCCTGTGGCACGTGGAAAGGGACCCTTGGTCTCCCGCCTCAGCTGGAGAGGCGTCCCAATTGCCCTGCAAAGCCTCGAGGAGAATCCCGAGGTGTCCCTCGCAACTAGGCAGGAGTCCTGACATGGCTGAACACACACGTGTGTGGAAGGGCCATCCCCGTCGTAACTCGAGAATATACCCCAGGTTCCCGCCGCAACTCGAGAAAAACCATGAGACTTCCCCCTCGCCGCGAGATGAGGCCCGATTCCCCTGCACTGCGTGCAGAGCAATTCCGTGTTGCACATCACACATGAAAGGAGCCTTGATTTCCTTGATGGCACTCCAGAGAAACCCCAAGAACACTGTTTCAAGGCTAGAGGGATCCTGAGGTCACTGTAGCAACACGAAAGAGCTCCGTGGACCAAGAATCAACACGAGATGAGAGGTTAGTCCCTGGCTTCGACTCCTGAGGAATACCACCTTACCACAAGCACCTCAAGAGGAGGCTTCTCTCAGCTCTAGGTATGTGAGAGGGACCCTGAGTTTGCGGCCTCAAGTGGAATGGACACCGCGATGCCCTGACTCGAAATAAGGCCGGATATCCCTGCAGTGACTTGAATGCAGGCTCGTCTTGCATCTCCCAAGAAGAAAGGATGTCTGAATCCCCTGTGGAGACCACAGAGAAAGACCTAGTTCCCCACCTCATCGCGACCGGAGGCCTCACATCCTTTGAAAACTCCAGAGGTACGCGGAGATCAGTGCCTCCAAAGGAGACGATGCCTGACTCCTCGTGAAACTTGATAGGAGTCCCAGGATTCTTGTGGCACGTGGAAAGGGACCCTTGGTCTCCCGCCTCACCTGGAGAGGCGTTCCAATTGCCCTGCCAAGCCTCGAGGAGAATCCCGAGTTGTCCCTCGCAACTAGGCAGGAGTCCTGACGTGGCTGAACAAACACGTGGGTGGAAGGGCCATCCCCGTCGTAACTCGAGAATATACCCCAGGTTCCAGCCGCACCTCGAGAAAAACCATGAGACTTCCCCCTCGATGCGAGATGAGGCCCGATTCCCTTGTACTGCGTGCAGAGCAATTCCGTCTTGCACATCACACATGAAAGGAGCCTTGATTTCCTTGATGGCACTCCAGAGAAACCCCAAGAACACTGTTTCAAGGATAGAGGGATCCTGAGGTCACTGTAGCAACACGAAAGAACTCTGTGGACCAAAAATCAACTCGAAAAGGGAAGTTAGTCCCTGGATTCGTCTCCAGAGGAATACCACCTTACCACAAGCACCTCAAGAGGAGGCTTCTCTCAGCTCTAGGTATGTGAGAGGGACCCTGAGTTTGCGGCCTCAAGTGGAATGGACACCGCGATGCCCTGACTCGAAATAAGGCCGGATATCCCTGCAGTGACTTCAATGCAGGCTCGTCTTGCATCTCCCAGGACGAAAGGATGTCTGAATCCCCTGTGGAAAGCTCAGAGAAAGACTTAGTTCCCCACCTCATCGCGACCGATAGCCTCACATCCTTTGAAAACTCCAGAGGTACGCGGAGATCAGTGCCTCCAAAGGAGACGATGCCTGGCTCCTCGTGAAACTTGATAGGAGTCCCAGGATTCCTGTGGCACGTGGAAAGGGACACTTGGTCTCCCGCCTCAGCTGGAGAGGCGTCCCAATTGCCCTGCCAAGCCTCGAGGAGAATCCAGAGTTGTCCCTCGCAACTAGGCAGGAGTCCTGACGTCGCTGAAGAAACACGTGGGTGGAAGGGCCATCCCCGTCGTAACTCGAGAATATACCCCAGGTTCCCGCCGCAACTCGAGAAAAACCATGAGACTTCCCCCTCGCCGCGAGATGAGGCCCGATTCCCCTGCACTGCGTGCAGAGCAATTCCGTGTTGCACATCACACATGAAAGGAGCCTTGATTTCCTTGATGGCACTCCAGAGAAACCCCAAGAACACTGTTTCAAGGATAGAGGGATCCTGAGGTCACTGTAGCAACACGAAAGAGCTCCGTGGGCCAAAAATCGACTCGAGATGAGAGGTTAGTCCCTGGCTTCGACTCCAGAGGAATACCACCTTACCACAAGCACCTCAAGAGGAGGCTTCTCTCAGCTCTAGGTATGTGAGAGGGACCCTCAGTTTGCGGCCTCAAGTGGAATGGACACCGCGATGCCCTGACGCGAAATAAGGCTGGATATCCCTGCAGTGACTTGAATGCAGGCTCGTCTTGCATCTCCCAAGACGAAAGGGTGTCTGAATCCCCTGTGGAGACCACAGAGAAAGACCTAGTTCCCCACCTCATCGCGACAGGAGGCCTCAAATCCTTTGAAAACCCCAGAGGTATGCGGAGATCAGTGCCTCCAAAGGAGGCGATGCCTGACTCCTCGTAAAACTTGATAGGAGACCCAGGATTCCTGTGGCACGTGGAAAGGGACCCTTGGTCTCCCATCTCAGCTGGAGAGGCGTCCCAATTGCCCTGCAAAGCCTCGAGGAGAATCCCGAGTTGTCCCTCGCAACTAGGCAGGAGTCCTGACATGGCTGAACACACACGTGTGTGGAAGGGCCATCCCCGTCGTAACTCGAGAATATACCCCAGGTTCCCGCCGCAACTCGAGAAAAACCATGAGACTTCCCCCTCGATGCGAGATGAGGCCCGATTCCCCTGTACTGCGTGCAGAGCAATTCCGTGTTGCACATCACACATGAAAGGAGCCTTGATTTCCTTGATGGCACTCCAGAGAAACCCCAAGAACACTGTTTCAAGGATAGAGGGATCCTGAGGTCACTGTAGCAACACGAAAGAACTCTGTGGACCAAAAATCAACTCGAAAAGAGAGGTTAGTCCCTGGATTCGTCTCCAGAGGAATACCACCTTACCACAAGCACCTCAAGAGGAGGCTTCTCTCAGCTCTAGGTATGTGAGAGGGACCCTGAGTTTGCGGCCTCAAGTGGAATGAACACCGCGATGCCCTGACTCGAAATAAGGCCGGATATCCCTGCAGTGACTTCAATGCAGGCTCGTCTTGCATCTCCCAGGACGAAAGGATGTCTGAATCCCCTGTGGAAAGCACAGAGAAAGACTTAGTTCCCACCTCATCGCGACCGGAGGCCTCACATCCTTTGAAAACTCCAGAGGTACGCGGAGATCAGTGCCTCCAAAGGAGACGACGCCTGACTCCTCGTGAAACTTGATAGGAGTCCCAGGATTCCTGTGGCACTTGGAAAGGGACACTTGGTCTCCCACCTCAGCTGGAGAGGCGTCCCAATTGCCCTGCCAAGCCTCGAGGAGAATCCAGAGTTGTCCATCGCAACTAGGCAGGAGTCCTGACGTCGCTGAAGAAACACGTGGGTGGAAGGGCCATCCCCATCGTAACTCGAGAATATACCCCAGGTTCCCGCCGCAACTCGAGAAAAACCATGAGACTTCCCCCTCGCCGCGAGATGAGGCCCGATTCCCCTGCACTGCGTGCAGAGCACTTCCGTGTTGCACATCACACATGAAAGGAGCCTTGATTTCCTTGATGGCACTCCAGAGAAACCCCAAGAACACTGTTTCAAGGCTAGAGGGATCCTGAGGTCACTGTAGCAACACGAAAGAGCTCCGTGGACCAAAAATCAACTCGAGATGAGAGGTTAGTCCCTGGCTTCGACTCCAGAGGAATACCACCTTACCACAAGCACCTCAAGAGGAGGCTTCTCTCAGCTCTAGGTATGTGAGAGGGACCCTGAGTTTGCGGCCTCAAGTGGAATGGACACCGCGATGCCCTGACTCGAAATAAGGCTGGATATCCCTGCAGTGACTTGAATGCAGGTTCGTCTTGCATCTCCCAAGAAGAAAGAATGTCTGAATCCCCTGTGGAGACCACAGAGAAACACCTAGTTCCCCACCTCATCGCGACCGGAGGCCTCACATCCTTTGAAAACTTCAGAGGTACGCGGAGATCAGTGCCTCCAAAGGAGGCGATGCCTGACTCCTCGTGAAACTTGATAGGAGACCCAGGATTCCTGTGGCACGTGGAAAGGGACCCTTGGTCTCCCGTCTCAGCTGAAGAGGCGTCCCAATTGCCCTGCAAAGCCTCGAGAAGAATCCCGAGTTGTCCCTCGCAACTAGGCAGGAGTCCTGACATGGCTGAACACACACGTGTGTGGAAGGGCCATCCCCGTCGTAACTCGAGAATATACCCCAGGTTCCCGCCGCAACTCGAGAAAAACCATGAGACTTCCCCCTCGATGCGAGATGAGGCCCGATTCCCCTGTACTGCGTGCAGAGCAATTCCGTGTTGCACATCACACATGAAAGGAGCCTTGATTTCCTTGATGGCACTCCAGAGAAACCCCAAGAACACTGTTTCAAGGATAGAGGGATCCTGAGGTCACTGTAGCAACACGAAAGAACTCTGTGGAGCAAAAATCAACTCGAAAAGAGAGGTTAGTCCCTGGATTCGTCTACAGAGCAATACCACCTTACCACAAGCACCTCAAGAGGAGGCTTCTCTCAGGTCTAGGTATGTGAGAGGGACCCTGAGTTTGCGGCCTCAAGTGGAATGGACACCGCAATGCCCTGACTCGAAATAAGGCCGGATATCCCTGCAGTGACTTCAATGCAGGCTCGTCTTGCATCTCCCAGGACGAAAGGATGTCTGAATCCCCTGTGGAAAGCACAGAGAAAGACTTAGTTCCCACCTCATCGCGACCGATAGCCTCACATCCTTTGAAAACTCCAGAGGTACGCGGAGATCAGTGCCTCCAAAGGAGACGACGCCTGACTCCTCGTGAAACTTGATAGGAGTCCCAGGATTCCTGTGGCACTTGGAAAGGGACACTTGGTCTCCCGCCTCAGCTGGAGAGGCGTCCCAATTGCCCTGCCAAGCCTCGAGGAGAATCCAGAGTTGTCCCTCGCAACTAGGCAGGAGTCCTGACGTCGCTGAAGAAACACGTGGGTGGAAGGGCCATCCCCGTCGTAACTCGAGAATATACCCCAGGTTCCCGCCGCAACTCGAGAAAAACCATGAGACTTCCCCCTCGCCGCGAGATGAGGCCCGATTCCCCTGCACTGCGTGCAGAGCAATTCCGTGTTGCACATCACACATGAAAGGAGCCTTGATTTCCTTGATGGCACTCCAGAGAAACCCCAAGAACACTGTTTCAAGGCTAGAGGGATCCTGAGGTCACTGTAGCAACACGAAAGAGCTCCGTGGACCAAAAATCAACTCGAGATGAGAGGTTAGTCCCTGGCTTCGACTCCAGAGGAATACCACCTTACCACAAGCACCTCAAGAGGAGGCTTCTCTCAGCTCTAGGTATGTGAGAGGGACCCTCAGTTTGCGGCCTCAAGTGTAATGGACACCGCGATGCCCTGACGCGAAATAAGGCTGGATATCCCTGCAGTGACTTGAATGCAGGCTCGTCTTGCATCTCCCAAGATGAAAGGATGTCTGAATCCCCTGTGGAGACCACAGAGAAAGACGTAGTTCCCCACCTCATCGCGACAGGAGGCCTCACATCCTTTGAAAACTCCAGAGGTACGCGGAGATCAGTGCCTCCAAAGGAGACGATGCCTGACTCCTCGTGAAACTTGATAGGAGTCCCAGGATTCCTGTGGCACGTGGAAAGGGACCCTTGGTCTCCCGCCTCAGCTGGAGAGGCGTCCCAATTGCCTTGCCAAGCCTCGAGGAGAATCCCGAGTTGTGTCTCACAACTAGGCAAGAGTCCTGACGTGGCTGAACAAACACGTGTGTGGAAGGGCCATCCCCGTCGTAACTCGAGAATATACCCCAGGTTCCCGCCGCAACTCGAGAAAAACCATGAGACTTCCCCCTCGCCGCGAGATGAGGCCCGATTCCCCTGCACTGCGTGCAGAGCACTTCCGTGTTGCACATCACACATGAAAGGAGCCTTGATTTCCTTGATGGCACTCCAGAGAAACCCCAAGAACACTGTTTCAAGGCTAGAGGGATCCTGAGGTCACTGTAGCAACACGAAAGAGCTCCGTGGACCAAAAATCAACTCGAGATGAGAGGTTAGTCCCTGGCTTCGACTCCAGAGGAATACCACCTTACCACAAGCACCTCAAGAGGAGGCTTCTCTCAGCTCTAGGTATGTGAGAGGGACCCTGAGTTTGTGGCCTCAAGTGGAATGGACACCGCGATGCCCTGACTCGAAATAAGGCCGGATATCCCTGCAGTGACTGGAATACAGGCTCGTCTTGCATCTCCCAAGACGAAAGGGTGTCTGAATCCCCTGTGGAGACCACAGAGAAAGACCTAGTTCCCCACCTCATCGCGACCGGTGCCTCACATCCTTTGAAAACTCCAGAGGTATGCGGAGATCAGTGCCTCCAAAGGAGACGATGCCTGACTCCTCGTGAAACTTGATAGGAGACCCAGGATTCCTGTGGCACGTGGAAAGGGACCCTTGGTCTCCCGTCTCAGCTGGAGAGGCGTCCCAATTGCCCTGCAAAGCCTCGAGGAGAATAACGAGTTGTCCCTCGCAACTAGGCAGGAGTCCTGACATGGCTGAACACACACGTGTGTGGAAGGGCCATCCCCGTTGTAACTCGAGAATATACCCCAAGTTCCCGCCGCAACTCGAGAAAAACCATGAGACTTCCCCCTCGCCGCGAGATGAGGCCCGATTCCCCTGCACTGCGTGCAGAGCAATTCCGTCTTGCACATCACACATGATAGGAGCCTTGATTTCCTTGATTGCACTCCAGAGAAACCCCAAGAACACTGTTTCAAGGCTAGAGGGATCCTGAGGTCACTGTAGCAACACGAAAGAGCTCCGTGGACCAAGAATCAACATGAGATGAGAGGTTAGTCCCTGGCTTCGACTCCTGAGGAATACCACCTTACCACAAGCACCTCAAGAGGAGGCTTCTCTCAGCTCTAGGTATGTGAGAGGGACCCTGAGATTGCGGCCTCAAGTGGAATGGACACCGCGATGCCCTGACTCGAAATAAGGCTGGATATCCCTGCAGTGACTTGAATGCAGGTTCGTCTTGCATCTCCCAAGAAGAAAGAATGTCTGAATCCCCTGTGGAGACCACAGAGAAACACCTAGTTCCCCACCTCATCGCGACCGGAGGCCTCACATCCTTTGAAAACTCCAGAGGTACGCGGAGATCAGTGCCTCCAAAGGAGGCGATGCCTGACTCCTCGTGAAACTTGATAGGAGACCCAGGATTCCTGTGGCACGTGGAAAGGGACCCTTGGTCTCCCGTCTCAGCTGAAGAGGCGTCCCAATTGCCCTGCAAAGCCTCGAGAAGAATCCCGAGTTGTCCCTCGCAACTAGGCAGGAGTCCTGACATGGCTGAACACACACGTGTGTGGAAGGGCCATCCCCGTCGTAACTCGAGAATATACCCCAGGTTCCCGCCGCAACTCGAGAAAAACCATGAGACTTCCCCCTCGATGCGAGATGAGGCCCGATTCCCCTGTACTGCGTGCAGAGCAATTCCGTGTTGCACATCACACATGAAAGGAGCCTTGATTTCCTTGATGGCACTCCAGAGAAACCCCAAGAACACTGTTTCAAGGATAGAGGGATCCTGAGGTCACTGTAGCAACACGAAAGAACTCTGTGGAGCAAAAATCAACTCGAAAAGAGAGGTTAGTCCCTGGATTCGTCTACAGAGGAATACCACCTTACCACAAGCACCTCAAGAGGAGGCTTCTCTCAGGTCTAGGTATGTGAGAGGGACCCTGAGTTTGCGGCCTCAAGTGGAATGGACACCGCAATGCCCTGACTCGAAATAAGGCCGGATATCCCTGCAGTGACTTCAATGCAGGCTCGTCTTGCATCTCCCAGGACGAAAGGATGTCTGAATCCCCTGTGGAAAGCACAGAGAAAGACTTAGTTCCCACCTCATCGCGACCGATAGCCTCACATCCTTTGAAAACTCCAGAGGTACGCGGAGATCAGTGCCTCCAAAGGAGACGACGCCTGACTCCTCGTGAAACTTGATAGGAGTCCCAGGATTCCTGTGGCACTTGGAAAGGGACACTTGGTCTCCCGCCTCAGCTGGAGAGGCGTCCCAATTGCCCTGCCAAGCCTCGAGGAGAATCCAGAGTTGTCCCTCGCAACTAGGCAGGAGTCCTGACGTCGCTGAAGAAACACGTGGGTGGAAGGGCCATCCCCGTCGTAACTCGAGAATATACCCCAGGTTCCCGCCGCAACTCGAGAAAAACCATGAGACTTCCCCCTCGCCGCGAGATGAGGCCCGATTCCCCTGCACTGCGTGCAGAGCAATTCCGTGTTGCACATCACACATGAAAGGAGCCTTGATTTCCTTGATGGCACTCCAGAGAAACCCCAAGAACACTGTTTCAAGGCTAGAGGGATCCTGAGGTCACTGTAGCAACACGAAAGAGCTCCGTGGACCAAAAATCAACTCGAGATGAGAGGTTAGTCCCTGGCTTCGACTCCAGAGGAATACCACCTTACCACAAGCACCTCAAGAGGAGGCTTCTCTCAGCTCTAGGTATGTGAGAGGGACCCTCAGTTTGCGGCCTCAAGTGTAATGGACACCGCGATGCCCTGACGCGAAATAAGGCTGGATATCCCTGCAGTGACTTGAATGCAGGCTCGTCTTGCATCTCCCAAGATGAAAGGATGTCTGAATCCCCTGTGGAGACCACAGAGAAAGACGTAGTTCCCCACCTCATCGCGACAGGAGGCCTCACATCCTTTGAAAACTCCAGAGGTACGCGGAGATCAGTGCCTCCAAAGGAGACGATGCCTGACTCCTCGTGAAACTTGATAGGAGTCCCAGGATTCCTGTGGCACGTGGAAAGGGACCCTTGGTCTCCCGCCTCAGCTGGAGAGGCGTCCCAATTGCCTTGCCAAGCCTCGAGGAGAATCCCGAGTTGTGTCTCACAACTAGGCAAGAGTCCTGACGTGGCTGAACAAACACGTGTGTGGAAGGGCCATCCCCGTCGTAACTCGAGAATATACCCCAGGTTCCCGCCGCAACTCGCGAAAAACCATGAGACTTCCGCCTCGCCGCGAGATGAGGCCCGATTCCCCTGCACTGCGTGCAGAGCAATTCCGTGTTGCACATCACACATGAAAGGAGCCTTGATTTCCTTGATGGCACTCCAGAGAAACCCCAAGAACACTGTTTCAAGGCTAGAGGGATCCTGAGGTCACTGTAGCAACACGAAAGAGCTCCGTGGACCAAAAATCAACTCGAGATGAGAGGTTAGTACCTGGCTTCGACTCCAGAGGAATACCACCTTACCACAAGCACCTCAAGAGGAGGCTTCTCTCAGCTCTAGGTATGTGAGAGGGACCCTGAGTTTGCGTCCTCAAGTGGAATGGACACCGCGATGCCCTGACTCGAAATAAGGCCGGATATCCCTGCAGAGACTGGAATGCAGGCTCGTCTTGCATCTCCCAAGACGAAAGGGTGTCTGAATCCCATGTGGAGACCACAGAGAAAGACCTAGTTCCCCACCTCATCGCGACAGGAGGCCTCATATCCTTTGAAAACTCCAGAGGTACGCGGAGATCAGTGCCTCCAAAGGAGACGATGCCTGACTCCTCGTGAAACTTGATAGGAGTCCCAGGATTCTTGTGGCACGTGGAAAGGGACCCTTGGTCTCCCGCCTCAGCTGGAGAGGCGTTCCAATTGCCCTGCCAAGCCTCGAGGAGAATCCCGAGTTGTCCCTCGCAACTAGGCAGCAGTCCTGACGTGGCTGAACAAACACGTGGGTGGAAGGGCCATCCCCGTCGAAACTCGAGAATATACCCCAGGTTCCCACCACAACTCGAGAAAAACCATGAGACTTCCCCCTCGCCGCGAGATGAGGCCCGATTCCCCTGCACTGCGTGCAGAGCAATTCCGTGTTGCACATCACACATGAAAGGAGCCTTGATTTCCTTGATGGGACTCCAGAGAAACCCCAGGAACACTGTTTCAAGGCTAGAGGGATCCTGAGGTCACTGTAGAAACACGAAAGAGCTCCGTGGACCAAGAATCAACACGAGATGAGAGGTTAGTCCCTGGCTTCGACTCCTGAGGAATACCACCTTACCACAAGCACCTCAAGAGGAGGCTTCTCTCAGCTCTAGGTATGTGAGAGGGATCCTGAGTTTGCGGCCTCAAGTGGAATGGACACCGCGATGCCCTGACGCGAAATAAGGCTGGATATCCCTGCAGTGACTTGAATGCAGGCTCGTCTTGCATCTCCCAAGAAGAAAGGATGTCTGAATCCCCTGTGGAGACCACAGAGAAACACCTAGTTCCCCACCTCA
Organism: Cervus elaphus; assembly: GCF_910594005.1. Taxonomy (NCBI): domain Eukaryota; kingdom Metazoa; phylum Chordata; class Mammalia; order Artiodactyla; family Cervidae; genus Cervus; species Cervus elaphus. The sequence goes on along the minus strand of NC_057834.1, from coordinate 4,103,749 downwards.
TCGCGACCGGAGGCCTCACATCCTTTGAAAACTCCAGAGGTACGCGGAGATCAGTGCCTCCAAAGGAGACGATGCCTGACTCCTCGTGAAACTTGATAGGAGTCCCAGGATTCTTGTGGCACGTGGAAAGGGACCCTTGGTCTCCCGCCTCAGCTGGAGAGGCGTCCCAATTGCCCTGCCAAGCCTCGAGGAGAATCCCGAGTTGTCCCTCGCAACTAGGCAGGAGTCCTGACGTGGCTGAACAAACACGTGGGTGGAAGGGCCATCCCCGTCGTAACTCGAGAATATACCCCAGGTTTCCGCCGCAACTCGAGAGAAACCATGAGACTTCCCCCTCGCCGCGAGATGAGGCCCGATTCCCCTGCACTGCGTGCAGAGCAATTCCGTGTTGCACATCACACATGAAAGGAGCCTTGATTTCCTTGATGGCACTCCAGAGAAACCCCAAGAACACTGTTTCAAGGCGAGAGGGATCCTGAGGTCACTGTAGCAACACGAAAGAGCTCCGTGGGCCAAAAATCAACTCGAGATGAGAGGTTAGTCCCTGGCTTCGACTCCAGAGGAATACCACCTTACCACAAGCACCTCAAGAGGAGGCTTCTCTCAGCTCTAGGTATGTGAGAGGGACCCTGAGTTTGCGGCCTCAAGTGGAATGGACACCGCGATGCCCTGACGCGAAATAAGGCTGGATATCCCTGCAGTGACTTCAATGCAGGCTCGTCTTGCATCTCCCAAGATGAAAGGATGTCTGAATCCCCTGTGGAGACCACAGAGAAAGACCTAGTTCCCCACCTCATCGCGACCGGAGGCCTCACATCCTTTGAAAACTCCAGAGGTACGCGGAGATCAGTGCCTCCAAAGGAGACGATGCCTGACTCCTCGTGAAACTTGATAGGAGTCCCAGGATTCCTGTGGCACGTGGAAAGGGACCCTTGGTTTCCCGCCTCAGCTGGAGAGGCGTCCCAATTGCCTTGCCAAGCCTCGAGGAGAATCCCGAGTTGTGTCTCGCAACTAGGCAAGAGTCCTGACGTGGCTGAACAAACACGTGTGTGGAAGGGCCATCCCCGTCGTAACTCGAGAATATACCCCAGGTTCCCGCCGCAACTCGAGAAAAACCATGAGACTTCCCCCTCGCCGCGAGATGAGGCCCGATTCCCCTGCACTGCGTGCAGAGCAATTCCGTGTTGCACATCACACATGAAAGGAGCCTTGATTTCCTTGATGGCACTCCAAAGAAACCCCAAGAACACTGTTTCAAGGCTAGAGGGATGCTGAGGTCACTGTAGCAACACGAAAGAGCTCCGTGGACCAAAAATCAACTCGAGATGAGAGGTTAGTCCCTGGCTTCGACTCCTGAGGAATACCACCTTACCACAAGCACCTCAAGAGGAGGCTTCTCTCAGCTCTAGGTATGTGAGAGGGACCCTGAGTTTGAGGCCTCAAGTGGAATGGACACCGCGATGCCCTGACTCGAAATAAGGCCGGATATCCCTGCAGTGACTTGAATGCAGGCTCGTCTTGCATCTCCCAAGAAGAAAGGATGTCTGAATCCCCTGTGAAGACCACAGAGAAACACCTAGTTCCCCACCTCATCGCGACCGGAGGCCTCACATCCTTTGAAAACTCCAGAGGTATGCGGAGATCAGTGCCTCCAAAGCAGACGATGCCTGACTCCTCGTGAAACTTGATAGGAGTCCCAGGATTCTTGTGGCACGTGGAAAGGGACCCTTGGTCTCCCGCCTCAGCTGGAGAGGCATTCCAATTGCCCTGCCAAGCCTCGAGGAGAATCCCGAGTTGTCCCTCGCAACTAGGCAGGAGTCCTGACGTGGCTGAACAAACACGTGGGTGGAAGGGCCATCCCCGTCGTAACTCGAGAATATACCCCAGGTTCCCGCCGCAACTCGAGAAAAACCATGAGACTTCCCCCTCGATGCGAGATGAGGCCCGATTCCCCTGTATTGCGTGCAGAGCAATTCCGTCTTGCACATCACACATGAAAGGAGCCTTGATTTCCTTGATGGCACTCCAGAGAAACCCCAAGAACACTGTTTCAAGGATAGAGGGATCCTGAGGTCACTGTAGCAACACGAAAGAACTCTGTGGACCAAAAATCAACTCGAAAAGAGAGGTTAGTCCCTGGATTCGTCTCCAGAGGAATACCACCTTACCACAAGCACCTCAAGAGGAGGCTTCTCTCAGCTCTAGGTATGTGAGAGGGACCCTGAGTTTGCGGCCTCAAGTGGAATGGACACCGCGATGCCCTGACTCGAAATAAGGCCGGATATCCCTGCAGTGACTTCAATGCAGGCTCGTCTTGCATCTCCCACGACGAAAGGATGTCTGAATCCCCTGTGGAAAGCACAGAGAAAGACTTAGTTCCCCACCTCATCGCGACCGATAGCCTCACATCCTTTGAAAACTCCAGAGGTACGCGGAGATCAGTGCCTACAAAGGAGACGATGCCTGACTCCTCGTGAAACTTGATAGGAGACCCAGGATTCCTGTGGCACTTGGAAAGGGACACGTGGTCTCCCGCCTCAGCTGGAGAGGCGTCCCAATTGCCCTGCCAAGCCTCGAGGAGAATCCAGAGTTGTCCCTCGCAACTAGGCAGGAGTCCTGACGTGGCTGAACAAACACGTGGGTGGAAGGGCCATCCCCGTCGTAACTCGAGAATATACCCCAGGTTCCCGCCGCAACTCGAGAAAAACCATGAGACTTCCCCCTCGCTGCGAGATGAGGCTCGATTCCCCTGCACTGCGTGCAGAGCAATTCCGTGTTGCACATCACACATGAAAGGAGCCTTGATTTCCTTGATGGCACTCCAGAGATACCCCAAGAACACTGTTTCAAGGCTAGAGGGATCCTGAGGTCACTGTAGCAACACGAAAGAGTTCCGTGGGCCAAAAATCAACTCGAGATGAGAGGTTAGTCCCTGGCTTCGACTCCAGAGGAATACCACCTTACCACAAGCACCTCAAGAGGAGGCTTCTCTCAGCTCTAGGTATGTGAGAGGGACCCTCAGTTTGCGGCCTCAAGTGGAATGGACACCGCGATGCCCTGACGCGAAATAAGGCCGGATATCCCTGCAGTGACTTGAATGCAGGCTCGTCTTGCATCTCCCAAGACGAAAGGATGTCTGAATCCCCTGTGGAGAACACAGAGAAAGACGTAGTTCCCCACCTCATCGCGACCGGAGGCCTCACATCCTTTGAAAACTCCAGAGGTACGCGGAGATCAGTGCCTCCAAAGGAGACGAAGACTGACTCCTCGTGAAACTTGATAGGAGTCCCAGGATTCCTGTGGCACGTGGAAAGGGACCCTTGGTTTCCCGCCTCAGCTGGAGAGGCGTCCCAATTGCCTTGCCAAGCCTCGAGGAGAATCCCGAGTTGTGTCTCGCAACTATGCAAGAGTCCTGACGTCGCTGAAGAAACACGTGGGTGGAAGGGCCATCCCCGTCGTAACTCGAGAATATACCCCAGGTTCCCGCCGCAACTCGACAAAAACCATGAGACTTCCCCCTCGCCGCGAGATGAGGCCCGATTCCCCTGCACTGCGTGCAGAGCAATTCCGTCTTGCACATCACACATGAAAGGAGCCTTGATTTCCTTGATGGCACTCCAGAGAAACCCCAAGAACACTGTTTCAAGGCTAGAGGGATCCTGAGGTCACTGTAGCAACACGAAAGAGCTCCGTGGACCAAGAATCAACACGAGATGAGAGGTTAGTCCCTGGCTTCGACTCCTGAGGAATACCACCTTACCACAAGCACCTCAAGAGGAGGCTTCTCTCAGCTCTAGGTATGTGAGAGGGATCCTGAGTTTGCGGCCTCAAGTGGAATGGACACCGCGATGCCCTGACTCGAAATAAGGCCGGATATCCCTGCAGTGACTTGAATGCAGGCTCGTCTTGCATCTCCCAAGAAGAAAGGATGTCTGAATCCCCTGTGGAGATCACAGAGAAACACCGAGTTCCCCACCTCATCGCGACCGGAGGCCTCACATCCTTTGAAAACCACAGAGGTACGCGGAGATCAGTGCCTCCAAAGGAGACGATGCCTGACTCCTCGTGAAACTTGATAGGAGTCCCAGGATTCCTGTGGCACGTGGAAAGGGACCCTTGGGCTCCCGCCTCAGCTGGAGAGGCGTCCCAATTGCCCTGCCAAGCCTCGAGGAGAATCCCGAGTTGTGTCTCGCAACTAGGCAAGAGTCCTGACGTGGCTGAACAAACTCGTGTATGGAAGGGCCATCCCCGTCGTAACTCGAGAATATACCCCAGGTTCCCGCCGCAACTCGAGATAAACCATGAGACTTCCCCCTCGCCGCGAGATGAGGCCCGATTCCCCTGCACTGCGTGCAGAGCAATTCTGTTTTGCACATCACACATGAAAGGAGCCTTGATTTCCTTCATGGCATTCCAGAGAAACCCCAAGAACACTGTTTCAAGGCTAGAGGGATCCTGAGGTCACTGTAGCAACTCGAAAGAGCTCCGTGGACCAAAAATCAACTCGAGATGAGAGGTTAGTCCCGGGCTTCGACTCCAGAGGAATACCACCTTACCACAAGCCCCTCAAGAGGAGGCTTCTCTCAGCTCTAGGTATGTGAGAAGGACCCTGAGTTTGTGGCCTCAAGTGGAATGGACACCGCGATGCCCTGATTCGAAATAAGGCCGGATATCCCTGCAGTGAGTTGAATGCAGGCTCGTCTTGCATCTCCCAAGACGAAAGGGTGTCTGAATCCCCTGTGGAGACGACAGAGAAAGACATAGTTCCCCACCTCATTGCGACAGGAGGCCTCAAATTCTTTGAAAACTCCAGACGTATGCGGAGATCAGTGCCTCCAAAGGAGACGATGCCTGACTCCTCGTGAAACTTGATAGGAGACCCAGGATTCCTGTGGCACGTGGAAAGGGACACTTGGTCTCCCGTCTCAGCTGGAGAGGCGTCCCAATTGCCCTGCAAAGCCTCGAGGAGAATCCCGAGTTGTCCCTCGCAACTAGGCAGGAGTCCTGACGTGGCTGAACAAACACGTGGGTGGAAGGGCCATCCCCGTCGTAACTCGAGAATATACCCCAGGTTCCCGCTGCAACTCGAGAAAAACCATGAGACTTCCCCCTCGATGCGAGATGAGGCCCGATTCCCCTGTACTGCGTGCAGAGCAATTCCGTCTTGCACATCACACATGAAAGGAGCCTTGATATCCTTGATGGCACTCCAGAGAAACCCCAAGAACACTGTTTCAAGGATAGAGGGATCCTGAGGTCACTGTAGCAACACAAAAGAACTCTGTGGACTAAAAATCAACTCGAAAAGAGAGGTTAGTCCCTGGATTCGTCTCCAGAGGAATACGACCTTACCACAAGCACCTCAAGAGGAGGCTTCTCTCAGCTCTAGGTATGTGAGAGGGACCCTCAGTTTGCGGCCTCAAGTGGAATGGACACCGCGATGCCCTGACTCGAAATAAGGCCGGATATCCCTGCAGTGACTTCAATGCAGGCTCGTCTTCCATCTCCCAGGACGAAAGGATGTCTGAATCCCCTGTGGAAAGCACAGAGAAAGACTTAGTTCCCCACCTCATCGCGACCGATAGCCTCACATCCTTTGAAAACTCCAGAGGTACGCGGAGATCAGTGCCTCCAAAGGAGACGATGCCTGACTCCTCGTGAAACTTGACAGGAGTCCCAGGATTCCTGTGGCACTTGGAAAGGGACACTTGGTCTCCCGCCTCAGCTGGAGAGGCGTCCCAATTGCCCTGCCAAGCCTCGAGGAGAATCCAGAGTTGTCCCTCGCAACTAGGCAGGAGTCCTGACGTCGCTGAAGAAACACGTGGGTGGAAGGGCCATCCCCGTCGTAACTCGAGAATATACCCCAGGTTCCCGCCGCAACTCGAGAAAAACCATGAGACTTCCCCCTCGATGCGAGATGAGGCCCGATTCCCCTGTACTGCGTGCAGAGCAATTCCATCTTGCACATCACACATGAAAGGAGCCTTGATTTCCTTGATGGCACTCCAGAGAAACCCTAAGAACACTGTTTCAAGGATAGAGGGATCCTGAGGTCACTGTAGCAACACGAAAGAACTCTGTGGACCAAAAATCAACTCGAAAAGAGAGGTTAGTTCCTGGATTCGTCTCCAGAGGAATACCACCTTACCACAAGCACCTCAAGAGGAGGCTTCTCTCAGCTCTAGGTATGTGAGAGGGACCCTGAGTTTGCGGCCTCAAGTGGAATGGACACCGCGATGCCCTGACTCGAAATAAGGCCGGATATCCCTGCAGTGACTGGAATGCAGGCTCGTCTTGCATCTCCCAAGACGAAAGGATGTCTGAATCCCCTGTGGAAAGCACAGAGAAAGACTTAGTTCCCCAACTCATCGCGACCGATAGCCTCACATCCTTTGAAAGCTCCAGAGGTACGCGGAGATCAGTGCCTCCAAAGGAGACGATGCCTGACTCCTCGTGAAACTTGATAGGAGTCCCAGGATTCTTGTGGCACTTGGAAAGGGACACTTGGTCTCCCGCCTCAGCTGGAGAGGCGTCCCAATTGCCCTGCCAAGCCTCGAGGAGAATCCAGAGTTGTCCCTCGCAACTAGGCAGGAGTCCTGACGTCGCTGAACAAACACGTGGGTGGAAGGGCCATCCCCGTCGTAACTCGAGAATATACCCCAGGTTCCCGCCGCAACTCGAGAAAAACCATGAGACTTCCCCCTCGCCGCGAGATGAGGCCCGATTCCCCTGCACTGCGTGAAGAGCAATTCCGTGTTGCATATCACACATGAAAGGAGCCTTGATTTCCTTGATGGCACTCCAGAGAAAACCCAAGAACACTGTTTCAAGGCTAGAGGGATCCTGAGGTCACTGTAGCAGCACGAAAGAGCTCCGTGGACCAGGAATCAACACGAGATGAGAGGTTAGTCCCTGGCTTCGACTCCTGAGGAATACCACCTTACCACAAGCACCTCAAGAGGAGGCTTCTCTCAGCTCTAGGTATGTGAGAGGGATCCTGAGTTTGCGGCCTCAAGTGGAATGGACACCGCGATGCCCTGACTCGAAATAAGGCCGGATATCCCTGCAGTGACTTGAATGCAGGCTCGTCTTGCATCTCCCAAGAAGAAAGGATGTCTGAATCCCCTGTGGAGATCACAGAGAAAGACCTAGTTCCCCACTTCATCGCGACCGGAGGCCTCACATCCTTTGAAAACCACAGAGGTACGCGGAGATCAGTGCCTCCAAAGGAGACGATGCCTGACTCCTCGGGAAACTTGATAGGAGTCCCAGGATTCCTGTGGCACGTGGAAAGGGACACTTGGTCTCCCGCCTCAGCTGAGAGGCGTCCCAATTGCCTTGCCAAGCCTCGAGGAGAATCCCGAGTTGTGTCTCGCAACTAGGCAAGAGTCCTGACGTGGCTGAACAAACACGTGTGTGGAAGGGCCATCCCCGTCGTAACTCGAGAATATACCCCAGGTTCCCGCCGCAACTCGAGAAAAACCATGAGACTTCCCCCTCGATGCGAGATGAGGCCCGATTCCCCTGCACTGCGTGCAGAGCAATTCCGTGTTGCACATCACACATGAAAGGAGCCTTGATTTCCTTGATGGCACTCCAGAGAAACCCCAAGAACACTGTTTCAAGGCTAGAGGGATGCTGAGGTCACTGTAGCAACACGAAAGAGCTCCGTGGACCAAGAATCAACACAAGATGAGAGGTTATTCCCTGGCTTCGACTCCTGAGGAATACCACCTTACCACAAGCACCTCAAGAGGAGGCTTCTCTCAGCTCTAGGTATGTGAGAAGGACCCTGAGTGTGTGGCCTCAAGTGGAATGGACACCGCGATGCCCTGACTCGAAATAAGGCCGGATATCCCTGCAGTGACTTGAATGCAGGCTCGTCTTGCATCTCCCAAGATGAAAGGATGTCTGAATCCTCTGTGGAGACCACAGAGAAAGACCTAGTTCCCCACCTCATCGCGACCGGAGGCCTCACATCCTTTGAAAACTCCAGAGGTACGCGGAGATCAGTGCCTCCAAAGGAGACGATGCCTGACTCCTCGTGAAACTTGATAGGAGTCCCAGGATTCCTGTGGCACGTGGAAAGGGACCCTTGGTCTCCCGCCTCAGCTGGAGAGGCGTCCCAATTGCCCTGCCAAGCCTCGAGGAGAATCCCGAGTTGTGTCTCGCAACTAGGCAAGAGTCCTGACGTGGCTGAACAAACTCGTGTGTGGAAGGGCCATCCCCGTCGTAACTCGAGAATATACCCCAGGTTCCCGCCGCAACTCGAGAAAAACCATGAGACTTCCCCCTCGCCGTGAGATGAGGCCCGATTCCCCTGCACTGCATGCAGAGCAATTCTGTGTTGCACATCACACATGAAAGGAGCCTTGATTTCCTTCATGGCATTCCAGAGAAACCCCAAGAACACTGTTTCAAGGCTAGAGGGATCCTGAGGTCACTGTAGCAACACGAAAGAGCTCCGTGGACCAAAAATCAACTCGAGATGAGAGGTTAGTCCCGGGCTTCGACTCCAGAGGAATACCACCTTACCACAAGCCCCTCAAGAGGAGGCTTCTCTCAGCTCTAGGTATGTGAGAAGGACCCTGAGTTTGTGGCCTCAAGTGGAATGGACACCGCGATGCCCTGATTCGAAATAAGGCCGGATATCCCTGCAGTGAGTTGAATGCAGGCTCGTCTTGCATCTCCCAAGACGAAAGGGTGTCTGAATCCCCTGTGGAGACGACAGAGAAAGACATAGTTCCCCACCTCATTGCGACAGGAGGCCTCAAATTCTTTGAAAACTCCAGACGTATGCGGAGATCAGTGCCTCCAAAGGAGACGATGCCTGACTCCTCGTGAAACTTGATAGGAGACCCAGGATTCCTGTGGCACGTGGAAAGGGACACTTGGTCTCCCGTCTCAGCTGGAGAGGCGTCCCAATTGCCCTGCAAAGCCTCGAGGAGAATCCCGAGTTGTCCCTCGCAACTAGGCAGGAGTCCTGACGTGGCTGAACAAACACGTGGGTGGAAGGGCCATCCCCGTCGTAACTCGAGAATATACCCCAGGTTCCCGCTGCAACTCGAGAAAAACCATGAGACTTCCCCCTCGATGCGAGATGAGGCCCGATTCCCCTGTACTGCGTGCAGAGCAATTCCGTCTTGCACATCACACATGAAAGGAGCCTTGATATCCTTGATGGCACTCCAGAGAAACCCCAAGAACACTGTTTCAAGGATAGAGGGATCCTGAGGTCACTGTAGCAACACAAAAGAACTCTGTGGACTAAAAATCAACTCGAAAAGAGAGGTTAGTCCCTGGATTCGTCTCCAGAGGAATACGACCTTACCACAAGCACCTCAAGAGGAGGCTTCTCTCAGCTCTAGGTATGTGAGAGGGACCCTCAGTTTGCGGCCTCAAGTGGAATGGACACCGCGATGCCCTGACTCGAAATAAGGCCGGATATCCCTGCAGTGACTTCAATGCAGGCTCGTCTTCCATCTCCCAGGACGAAAGGATGTCTGAATCCCCTGTGGAAAGCACAGAGAAAGACTTAGTTCCCCACCTCATCGCGACCGATAGCCTCACATCCTTTGAAAACTCCAGAGGTACGCGGAGATCAGTGCCTCCAAAGGAGACGATGCCTGACTCCTCGTGAAACTTGACAGGAGTCCCAGGATTCCTGTGGCACTTGGAAAGGGACACTTGGTCTCCCGCCTCAGCTGGAGAGGCGTCCCAATTGCCCTGCCAAGCCTCGAGGAGAATCCAGAGTTGTCCCTCGCAACTAGGCAGGAGTCCTGACGTCGCTGAAGAAACACGTGGGTGGAAGGGCCATCCCCGTCGTAACTCGAGAATATACCCCAGGTTCCCGCCGCAACTCGAGAAAAACCATGAGACTTCCCCCTCGATGCGAGATGAGGCCCGATTCCCCTGTACTGCGTGCAGAGCAATTCCATCTTGCACATCACACATGAAAGGAGCCTTGATTTCCTTGATGGCACTCCAGAGAAACCCTAAGAACACTGTTTCAAGGATAGAGGGATCCTGAGGTCACTGTAGCAACACGAAAGAACTCTGTGGACCAAAAATCAACTCGAAAAGAGAGGTTAGTTCCTGGATTCGTCTCCAGAGGAATACCACCTTACCACAAGCACCTCAAGAGGAGGCTTCTCTCAGCTCTAGGTATGTGAGAGGGACCCTGAGTTTGCGGCCTCAAGTGGAATGGACACCGCGATGCCCTGACTCGAAATAAGGCCGGATATCCCTGCAGTGACTGGAATGCAGGCTCGTCTTGCATCTCCCAAGACGAAAGGATGTCTGAATCCCCTGTGGAAAGCACAGAGAAAGACTTAGTTCCCCAACTCATCGCGACCGATAGCCTCACATCCTTTGAAAGCTCCAGAGGTACGCGGAGATCAGTGCCTCCAAAGGAGACGATGCCTGACTCCTCGTGAAACTTGATAGGAGTCCCAGGATTCTTGTGGCACTTGGAAAGGGACACTTGGTCTCCCGCCTCAGCTGGAGAGGCGTCCCAATTGCCCTGCCAAGCCTCGAGGAGAATCCAGAGTTGTCCCTCGCAACTAGGCAGGAGTCCTGACGTCGCTGAACAAACACGTGGGTGGAAGGGCCATCCCCGTCGTAACTCGAGAATATACCCCAGGTTCCCGCCGCAACTCGAGAAAAACCATGAGACTTCCCCCTCGCCGCGAGATGAGGCCCGATTCCCCTGCACTGCGTGAAGAGCAATTCCGTGTTGCATATCACACATGAAAGGAGCCTTGATTTCCTTGATGGCACTCCAGAGAAAACCCAAGAACACTGTTTCAAGGCTAGAGGGATCCTGAGGTCACTGTAGCAGCACGAAAGAGCTCCGTGGACCAGGAATCAACACGAGATGAGAGGTTAGTCCCTGGCTTCGACTCCTGAGGAATACCACCTTACCACAAGCACCTCAAGAGGAGGCTTCTCTCAGCTCTAGGTATGTGAGAGGGATCCTGAGTTTGCGGCCTCAAGTGGAATGGACACCGCGATGCCCTGACTCGAAATAAGGCCGGATATCCCTGCAGTGACTTGAATGCAGGCTCGTCTTGCATCTCCCAAGAAGAAAGGATGTCTGAATCCCCTGTGGAGATCACAGAGAAAGACCTAGTTCCCCACTTCATCGCGACCGGAGGCCTCACATCCTTTGAAAACCACAGAGGTACGCGGAGATCAGTGCCTCCAAAGGAGACGATGCCTGACTCCTCGGGAAACTTGATAGGAGTCCCAGGATTCCTGTGGCACGTGGAAAGGGACACTTGGTCTCCCGCCTCAGCTGAGAGGCGTCCCAATTGCCTTGCCAAGCCTCGAGGAGAATCCCGAGTTGTGTCTCGCAACTAGGCAAGAGTCCTGACGTGGCTGAACAAACACGTGTGTGGAAGGGCCATCCCCGTCGTAACTCGAGAATATACCCCAGGTTCCCGCCGCAACTCGAGAAAAACCATGAGACTTCCCCCTCGATGCGAGATGAGGCCCGATTCCCCTGCACTGCGTGCAGAGCAATTCCGTGTTGCACATCACACATGAAAGGAGCCTTGATTTCCTTGATGGCACTCCAGAGAAACCCCAAGAACACTGTTTCAAGGCTAGAGGGATGCTGAGGTCACTGTAGCAACACGAAAGAGCTCCGTGGACCAAGAATCAACACAAGATGAGAGGTTATTCCCTGGCTTCGACTCCTGAGGAATACCACCTTACCACAAGCACCTCAAGAGGAGGCTTCTCTCAGCTCTAGGTATGTGAGAAGGACCCTGAGTGTGTGGCCTCAAGTGGAATGGACACCGCGATGCCCTGACTCGAAATAAGGCCGGATATCCCTGCAGTGACTTGAATGCAGGCTCGTCTTGCATCTCCCAAGATGAAAGGATGTCTGAATCCTCTGTGGAGACCACAGAGAAAGACCTAGTTCCCCACCTCATCGCGACCGGAGGCCTCACATCCTTTGAAAACTCCAGAGGTACGCGGAGATCAGTGCCTCCAAAGGAGACGATGCCTGACTCCTCGTGAAACTTGATAGGAGTCCCAGGATTCCTGTGGCACGTGGAAAGGGACCCTTGGTCTCCCGCCTCAGCTGGAGAGGCGTCCCAATTGCCCTGCCAAGCCTCGAGGAGAATCCCGAGTTGTGTCTCGCAACTAGGCAAGAGTCCTGACGTGGCTGAACAAACTCGTGTGTGGAAGGGCCATCCCCGTCGTAACTCGAGAATATACCCCAGGTTCCCGCCGCAACTCGAGAAAAACCATGAGACTTCCCCCTCGCCGTGAGATGAGGCCCGATTCCCCTGCACTGCATGCAGAGCAATTCTGTGTTGCACATCACACATGAAAGGAGCCTTGATTTCCTTCATGGCATTCCAGAGAAACCCCAAGAACACTGTTTCAAGGCTAGAGGGATCCTGAGGTCACTGTAGCAACACGAAAGAGCTCCGTGGACCAAAAATCAACTCGAGATGAGAGGTTAGTCCCGGGCTTCGACTCCAGAGGAATACCACCTTACCACAAGCCCCTCAAGAGGAGGCTTCTCTCAGCTCTAGGTATGTGAGAAGGACCCTGAGTGTGTGGCCTCAAGTGGAATGGACACCGCGATGCCCTGATTCGAAATAAGGCCGGATATCCCTGCAGTGACTTGAATGCAGGCTCGTCTTGCATCTCCCAAGACGAAAGGTTGTCTGAATCCCCTGTGGAGACGACAGAGAAACACCTAGTTCCCCACCTCATCGCGACCGGAGGCCTCACATACTTTGAAAACTCCAGAGGTACGCGGAGATCAGTGCCTCCAAAGGAGACGATGCCTGACTCCTCGTGAAACTTGATAGGAGTCCCAGGATTCTTGTGGCACGTGGAAAGGGACCCTTGGTCTCCCGCCTCAGCTGGAGAGGCGTTCCAATTGCCCTGCCAAGCCTCGAGGAGAATCCCGAGTTGTCCCTCGCAACTAGGCAGGAGTCCTGACGTGGCTGAACAAACACGTGGGTGGAAGGGCCATCCCCGTCGTAACTCGAGAATATACCCCAGGTTCCCGCCGCAACTCGAGAAAAACCATGAGACTTCCCCCTCGATGCGAGATGAGGCCCGATTCCCCTGTACTGCGTGCAGAGCAATTCCGTCTTGCACATCACACATGAAAGGAGCCTTGATATCCTTGATGGCACTCCAGAGAAACCCCAAGAACACTGTTTCAAGGATAGAGGGATCCTGAGGTCACTGTAGCAACACAAAAGAACTCTGTGGACTAAAAATCAACTCGAAAAGAGAGGTTAGTCCCTGGATTCGTCTCCAGAGGAATACGACCTTACCACAAGCACCTCAAGAGGAGGCTTCTCTCAGCTCTAGGTATGTGAGAGGGACCCTGAGTTTGCGGCCTCAAGTGGAATGGACACCGCGATGCCCTGACTCGAAATAAGGCCGGATATCCCTGCAGTGACTTCAATGCAGGCTCGTCTTCCATCTCCCAGGACGAAAGGATGTCTGAATCCCCTGTGGAAAGCACAGAGAAAGACTTAGTTCCCCACCTCATCGCGACCGATAGCCTCACATCCTTTGAAAACTCCAGAGGTACGCGGAGATCAGTGCCTCCAAAGGAGACGATGCCTGACTCCTCGTGAAACTTGACAGGAGTCCCAGGATTCCTGTGGCACTTGGAAAGGGACACTTGGTCTCCCGCCTCAGCTGGAGAGGCGTCCCAATTGCCCTGCCAAGCCTCGAGGAGAATCCAGAGTTGTCCCTCGCAACTAGGCAGGAGTCCTGACGTCGCTGAAGAAACACGTGGGTGGAAGGGCCATCCCCGTCGTAACTCGAGAATATACCCCAGGTTCCCGCCGCAACTCGAGAAAAACCATGAGACTTCCCCCTCGATGCGAGATGAGGCCCGATTCCCCTGTACTGCGTGCAGAGCAATTCCATCTTGCACATCACACATGAAAGGAGCCTTGATTTCCTTGATGGCACTCCAGAGAAACCCTAAGAACACTGTTTCAAGGATAGAGGGATCCTGAGGTCACTGTAGCAACACGAAAGAACTCTGTGGACCAAAAATCAACTCGAAAAGAGAGGTTAGTTCCTGGATTCGTCTCCAGAGGAATACAACCTTACCACAAGCACCTCAAGAGGAGGCTTCTCTCAGCTCTAGGTATGTGAGAGGGACCCTGAGTTTGCGGCCTCAAGTGGAATGGACACCGCGATGCCCTGACTCGAAATAAGGCCGGATATCCCTGCAGTGACTTCAATGCAGGCTCGTCTTGCATCTCCCAAGACGAAAGGATGTCTGAATCCCCTGTGGAAAGCACAGAGAAAGACTTAGTTCCCCAACTCATCGCGACCGATAGCCTCACATCCTTTGAAAGCTCCAGAGGTACGCGGAGATCAGTGCCTCCAAAGGAGACGATGCCTGACTCCTCGTGAAACTTGATAGGAGTCCCAGGATTCTTGTGGCACTTGGAAAGGGACACTTGGTCTCCCGCCTCAGCTGGAGAGGCGTCCCAATTGCCCTGCCAAGCCTCGAGGAGAATCCAGAGTTGTCCCTCGCAACTAGGCAGGAGTCCTGACGTCGCTGAACAAACACGTGGGTGGAAGGGCCATCCCCGTCGTAACTCGAGAATATACCCCAGGTTCCCGCCGCAACTCGAGAAAAACCATGAGACTTCCCCCTCGCCGCGAGATGAGGCCCGATTCCCCTGCACTGCGTGAAGAGCAATTCCGTGTTGCATATCACACATGAAAGGAGCCTTGATTTCCTTGATGGCACTCCAGAGAAAACCCAAGAACACTGTTTCAAGGCTAGAGGGATCCTGAGGTCACTGTAGCAGCACGAAAGAGCTCCGTGGACCAAAAATCAACACGCGATGAGAGGTTAGTCCCTGGCTTCGACTCCAGAGGAATACCACCTTACCAGAAGCACCTCAAGAGGAGGCTTCTCTCAGCTCTAGGTATGTGAGAGGGACCCTGAGTTTGCGACCTCAAGTGGAATGGACACCGCGATGCCCTGACTCGAAATAAGGCCGGATATCCCTGCAGTGACTGGAATGCAGGCTCGTCTTGCATCTCCCAAGACGAAAGGGTGTCTGAATCCCCTGTGGAGACCGCAGAGAAAGACCTAGTTCTCCACCTCATCGCGACAGGAGGCCTCAAATCCTTTGAAAACTCCAGAGGTATGCGGAGATCAGTGCCTCCAAAGGAGACGATGCCTGACTCCTCGTGAAACTTGATAGGAGACCCAGGATTCCTGTGGCACGTGGAAAGGGACACTTGGTCTCACGTCTCAGCTGGAGAGGCGTCCCAATTGCCCTGCAAAGCCTCGAGGAGAATCCCGAGTTGTCCCTCGCAACTAGGCAGGAGTCCTGACGTCGCTGAAGAAACACGTGGGTGGAAGGGCCATCCTCGTCGTAACTCGAGAATATACCCCAGGTTCCCTCCGCAACTCGAGAAAAACCATGAGACTTCCCCCTCGCCGCGAGATGAGGCCCGATTCCCCTGCACTGCATGCAGAGCAATTCCGTGTTGCACATCACACATGAAAGGAGCCTTGATTTCCTTGATGGCACTCCAGAGAAACCCCAAGAACACTGTTTCAAGGCTAGAGGGATCCTGAGGTCACTGTAGCAACACGAAAGAGCTCCGTGGACCAAGAATCAACACGAGATGAGAGGTTAGTCCCTGGCTTCGACTCCTGAGGAATACCACCTTACCACAAGCACCTCAAGAGGAGGCTTCTCTCAGCTCTAGGTATGTGAGAGGGATCCTGAATTTGCGGCCTCAAGTGGAATGGACACCGCGATGCCCTGACTCGAAATAAGGCCGGATATCCCTGCAGTGACTTGAATGCAGGCTCGTCTTGCATCTCCCAAGAAGAAAGGATGTCTGAATCCCCTGTGGAGAGCACAGAGAAACACCTAGTTCTCCACTTCATCGCGACCGGAGGCCTCACATCCTTTGAAAACTCCAGAGGTACGCGGAGATCAGTGCCTCCAAAGGAGATGATGCCTGACTCCTCGTGAAACTTGATAGGAGTCCCAGGATTCTTGTGGCACGTGGAAAGGGACCCTTGGTCTCCCGCCTCAGCTGGAGAGGCGTTTCAATTGCCCTGCCAAGCCTCGAGGAGAATCCCGAGCTGTCCCTCGCAACTAGGCAGGAGTCCTGACGTGGCTGAAGAAACACGTGGGTGGAAGGGCCATCCCCGTCGTAACTCGAGAATATACCCCAGGTTCCCGCCGCAACTCGAGAAAAACCATGAGACTTCCCCCTCGATGCGAGATGAGGCCCGATTCCCCTGTACTGCGTGCAGAGCAATTCCGTCTTGCACATCACACATGAAAGGAGCCTTGATTTCCTTGATGGCACTCCAGAGAAACCGCAAGAACACTGTTTCAAGGCTAGAGGGATCCTGAGGTCACTGTAGAAACACGAAAGAACTCTGTGGACCAAAAATCAACTCGAAAAGAGAGGTTAGTCCCTGGATTCGTCTCCAGAGGAATACCACCTTACCACAAGCACCTCAAGAGGAGGCTTCTCTCAGCTCTAGGTATGTGAGAGGGACCCTGAGTTTGCGGCCTCAAGTGGAATGGACACCGCGATGCCCTGACTCGAAATAAGGCCGGATATCCCTGCAGTGACTGGAATGCAGGCTCGTCTTGCATCTCCCAAGACGAAAGGATGTCTGAATCCCCTGTGGAAAGCACAGAGAAAGACTTAGTTCCCCAACTCATCGCGACCGATAGCCTCACATCCTTTGAAAGCTCCAGAGGTACGCGGAGATCAGTGCCTCCAAAGGAGACGATGCCTGACTCCTCGTGAAACTTGATAGGAGTCCCAGGATTCTTGTGGCACTTGGAAAGGGACACTTGGTCTCCCGCCTCAGCTGGAGAGGCGTCCCAATTGCCCTGCCAAGCCTCGAGGAGAATCCAGAGTTGTCCCTCGCAACTAGGCAGGAGTCCTGACGTCGCTGAACAAACACGTGGGTGGAAGGGCCATCCCCGTCGTAACTCGAGAATATACCCCAGGTTCCCGCCGCAACTCGAGAAAAACCATGAGACTTCCCCCTCGCCGCGAGATGAGGCCCGATTCCCCTGCACTGCGTGAAGAGCAATTCCGTGTTGCATATCACACATGAAAGGAGCCTTGATTTCCTTGATGGCACTCCAGAGAAAACCCAAGAACACTGTTTCAAGGCTAGAGGGATCCTGAGGTCACTGTAGCAGCACGAAAGAGCTCCGTGGACCAAAAATCAACACGCGATGAGAGGTTAGTCCCTGGCTTCGACTCCAGAGGAATACCACCTTACCAGAAGCACCTCAAGAGGAGGCTTCTCTCAGCTCTAGGTATGTGAGAGGGACCCTGAGTTTGCGACCTCAAGTGGAATGGACACCGCGATGCCCTGACTCGAAATAAGGCCGGATATCCCTGCAGTGACTGGAATGCAGGCTCGTCTTGCATCTCCCAAGACGAAAGGGTGTCTGAATCCCCTGTGGAGACCGCAGAGAAAGACCTAGTTCTCCACCTCATCGCGACAGGAGGCCTCAAATCCTTTGAAAACTCCAGAGGTATGCGGAGATCAGTGCCTCCAAAGGAGACGATGCCTGACTCCTCGTGAAACTTGATAGGAGACCCAGGATTCCTGTGGCACGTGGAAAGGGACACTTGGTCTCACGTCTCAGCTGGAGAGGCGTCCCAATTGCCCTGCAAAGCCTCGAGGAGAATCCCGAGTTGTCCCTCGCAACTAGGCAGGAGTCCTGACGTCGCTGAAGAAACACGTGGGTGGAAGGGCCATCCTCGTCGTAACTCGAGAATATACCCCAGGTTCACTCCGCAACTCGAGAAAAACCATGAGACTTCCCCCTCGCCGCGAGATGAGGCCCGATTCCCCTGCACTGCATGCAGAGCAATTCCGTGTTGCACATCACACATGAAAGGAGCCTTGATTTCCTTGATGGCACTCCAGAGAAACCCCAAGAACACTGTTTCAAGGCTAGAGGGATCCTGAGGTCACTGTAGCAACACGAAAGAGCTCCGTGGACCAAGAATCAACACGAGATGAGAGGTTAGTCCCTGGCTTCGACTCCTGAGGAATACCACCTTACCACAAGCACCTCAAGAGGAGGCTTCTCTCAGCTCTAGGTATGTGAGAGGGATCCTGAATTTGCGGCCTCAAGTGGAATGGACACCGCGATGCCCTGACTCGAAATAAGGCCGGATATCCCTGCAGTGACTTGAATGCAGGCTCGTCTTGCATCTCCCAAGAAGAAAGGATGTCTGAATCCCCTGTGGAGAGCACAGAGAAACACCTAGTTCTCCACTTCATCGCGACCGGAGGCCTCACATCCTTTGAAAACTCCAGAGGTACGCGGAGATCAGTGCCTCCAAAGGAGATGATGCCTGACTCCTCGTGAAACTTGATAGGAGTCCCAGGATTCTTGTGGCACGTGGAAAGGGACCCTTGGTCTCCCGCCTCAGCTGGAGAGGCGTTTCAATTGCCCTGCCAAGCCTCGAGGAGAATCACGAGCTGTCCCTCGCAACTAGGCAGGAGTCCTGACGTGGCTGAAGAAACACGTGGGTGGAAGGGCCATCCCCGTCGTAACTCGAGAATATACCCCAGGTTCCCGCCGCAACTCGAGAAAAACCATGAGACTTCCCCCTCGATGCGAGATGAGGCCCGATTCCCCTGTACTGCGTGCAGAGCAATTCCGTCTTGCACATCACACATGAAAGGAGCCTTGATTTCCTTGATGGCACTCCAGAGAAACCCCAAGAACACTGTTTCAAGGCTAGAGGGATCCTGAGGTCACTGTAGCAACACGAAAGAACTCTGTGGACCAAAAATCAACTCGAAAAGAGAGGTTAGTCCCTGGATTCGTCTCCAGAGGAATACCACCTTACCACAAGCACCTCAAGAGGAGGCTTCTCTCAGCTCTAGGTATGTGAGAGGGACCCTGAGTTTGCGGCCTCAAGTGGAATGGACACCGCGATGCCCTGACTCGAAATAAGGCCGGATATCCCTGCAGTGACTTCAATGCAGGCTTGTCTTGCACCTCCCAGGACTAAAGGATGTCTGAATCCCCTGTGGAAAGCACAGAGAAAGACTTAGTTCCCCACCTCATCGCGACCGATAGCCTCACATCCTTTGAAAGCTCCAGAGGTACGCGGAGATCAGTGCCTCCAAAGGAGACGATGCCTGACTCCTCGTGAAACTTGATAGGAGTCCCAGGATTCTTGTGGCACGTGGTAAGGGACCCTTGGTCTCCTGCCTCAGCTGGAGAGGCGTTCCAAATGCCCTGCCAAGCCTCGAGGAGAATCCCGAGTTGTCCCTCGCAACTAGGCAGGAGTCCTGACGTGGCTGAACAAACAGGTGGGTGGAAGGGCCATCCCTGTCGTAACTCGAGAATATACCCCAGGCTCCCGCCGCAACTCGAGAAAAACCATGAGACTTCCCCCTCGATGCGAGATGAGGCCCGATTCCCCTGTACTGCGTGCAGAGCAATTCCGTCTTGCACATCACACATGAAAGGAGCCTTGATTTCCTTGATGGCACTCCAGAGAAACCCCAAGAACACTGTTTCAAGGCTAGAGGGATCCTGAGGTCACTGTAGCAACACGAAAGAGCTCCGTGGGCCAAAAATCAACTCGAGATGAGAGGTTAGTCCCTGGCTTCGATCCTGAGGAATACCACCTTACCACAAGCACCTCAAGAGGAGGCTTCTCTCAGCTCTAGGTATGTGAGAGGGACCCTGAGTTTGCGGCCTCAAGTGGAATGGACACCGCGATGCCCTTACGCGAAATAAGGCTGGATATCCCTGCAGTGACTTGAATGCAGGCTCGTCTTGCATCTCCCAAGATGAAAGGATGTCTGAATCCCCTGTGGAGACCACAGAGAAAGACCTAGTTCCCCACCTCATCGCGACCGGAGGCCTCACATCCTTTGAAAACTCCAGAGGTACGCGGAGATCAGTGCCTCCAAAGGAGACGATGCCTGACTCCTCGTGAAACTTGATAGGAGTCCCAGGATTCCTGTGGCACGTGGAAAGGGACCCTTGGTCTCCCGCCTCAGCTGGAGAGGCGTCCCAATTGCCTTGCCAAGCCTCGAGGAGAATCCCGAGTTGTGTCTCGCAACTAGGCAAGAGTCCTGACGTGGCTGAACAAACACGTGTGTGGAAGGGCCATCCCCGTCGTAACTCGAGAATATACCCCAGGTTCCCGCCGCAACTCGAGAAAAACCATGAGACTTCCCCCTCGCCGGGAGATGAGGCCCGATTCCCCTGCACTGCCTGCAGAGCAATTCTGTGTTGCACATCACACATGAAAGGAGCCTTGATTTCCTTCATGGCACTCCAGAGAAACCCCAAGAACACTGTTTCAAGGCTAGAGGGATCCTGAGGTCACTGTAGCAACACGAAAGAGCTCCGTGGGCCAAAAATCAACTCGAGATGAGAGGTTAGTCCCTGGCTTCGACTCCAGAGGAATACCACCTTACCACAAGCACCTCAAGAGGAGGCTTCTCTCAGCTCTAGGTATGTGAGAGGGACCATGAGTTTGCGGCCTCAAGTGGAATGGACACCGCGATGCCCTGACGCGAAATAAGGCTGGATATCCCTGCAGTGACTTGAATGCAGGCTCGTCTTGCATCTCCCAAGATGAAAGGATGTCTGAATCCCCTGTGGAAACCACAGAGAAAGACCTAGTTCCCCACCTCATCGCGACCGGAGGCCTCACATCCTTTGAAAACTCCAGAGGTACGCGGAGATCAGTGCCTCCAAAGGAGACGATGCCTGACTCCTCGTGAAACTTGATAGGAGTCCCAGGATTCCTGTGGCACGTGGAAAGGGACCCTTGGTCTCCCGCCTCAGCTGGAGAGGCGTCCCAATTGCCTTGCCAAGCCTCGAGGAGAATCCCGAGTTGTGTCTCGCAACTAGGCAAGAGTCCTGACGTGGCTGAACAAACACGTGTGTGGAAGGGCCATCCCCGTCGTAACTCGAGAATATACCCCAGGTTCCCACCGCAACTCGAGAAAAGCCATGAGACTTCCCCCTCGCCGCGAGATGAGGCCCGATTCCCCTGCACTGCGTGCACAGCAATTCTGTGTTGCACATCACACATGAAAGGAGCCTTGATTTCCTTCATGGCACTCCAGAGAAACCCCAAGAACACTGTTTCAAGGCTAGAGGGATCCTGAGGTCACTGTAGCAACACGAAAGAGCTCCGTGGACCAAAAATCAACTCGAGATGAGAGGTTAGTCCCTGGCTTCGACTCCAGAGGAATACCACCTTACCACAAGCACCTCAAGAGGAGGCTTCTCTCAGCTCTAGGTATGTGAGAGGGACCCTGAGTTTGCGGCCTCAAGTGGAATGGACACCGCGATGCCCTGACGTGAAATAAGGCTGGATATCCCTGCAGTGACTTGAATGCAGGCTTGTCTTGCATCTCCCAAGATGAAAGGATGTCTGAATCCCCTGTAGAGACCACAGAGAAAGACCTAGTTCCCCACCTCATCGCGACCGGAGGCCTCACATCCTTTGAAAACTCCAGAGGTACGTGGAGATCAGTGCCTCCAAAGGAGACGATGCCTGACTCCTCGTGAAACTTGATAGGAGTCCCAGGATTCCTGTGGCACGTGGAAAGGGACCCTTGGTCTCCCTCCTCAGCTGGAGAGGCGTCCCAATTGCCTTGTCAAGCCTCGAGGAGAATCCCGAGTTGTGTCTCGCAACTAGGCAGGAGTCCTGACGTGGCTGAACAAACACGTGTGTGGAAGGGCCATCCCCGTCGTAACTCGAGAATATACCCCATGTTCCCGCCGCAACTCGAGAAAAACCATGAGACTTCCCCCTCGCCGCGAGATGAGGCCCGATTCCCCTGCACTGCGCGCAGAGCAATTCTGTGTTGCACATCACACATGAAAGGAGCCTTGATTTCCTTGATGGCACTCCAGAGAAACCCCAAGAACACTGTTTCAAGGCTAGAGGGATCCTGAGGTCACTGTAGCAACACGAAAGAACTCTGTGGACCAAAAATCAACTCGAAAAGATAGGTTAGTCCCTGGATTCGTCTCCAGAGGAATACCACCTTACCACAAGCACCTCAAGAGGAGGCTTCTCTCAGCTCTAGGTATGTGAGAGGGACCCTGAGTTTGCGGCCTCAAGTGGAATGGACACCGCGATGCCCTGACTCGAAATAAGGCCGGATATCCCTGCAGTGACTTCAATGCAGGCTCGTCTTGCATCTCCCAGGACGAAAGTATGTCTGAATCCCCTGTGGAAAGCACAAAGAAAGACTTAGTTCCCCACCTCATCGCGACGGATAGCCTCACATCCTTTGAAAACTCCAGAGGTACGCGGAGATCAGTGCCTCCAAAGGAGACGATGCCTGACTCCTCGTGAAACTTGATAGGAGTCCCAGGATTCCTGTGGCACGCGGAAAGGGACCCTTGGTCTCCCGCCTCAGCTGGAGAGGCGTCCCAATTGCCTTGCCAAGCCTCGAGGAGAATCCCGAGTTGTGTCTCGCAACTAGGCAAGAGTCCTGACGTGGCTGAACAAACACGTGGGTGGAAGGGCCATCCCCGTCGTAACTCGAGAATATACCCCAGGTTCCCGCCGCAACTCGAGAAAAACCATGAGACTTCCCCCTCGCCGCGAGATGAGGCCCGATTCCCCTGCACTGCGGGCACAGCAATTCTGTGTTGCACATCACACATGAAAGGAGCCTTGATTTCCTTCATGGCACTCCAGAGAAACCCCAAGAACACTGTTTCAAGGCTAGAGGGATCCTGAGGTCACTGTAGCAACACGAAAGAGCTCCGTGGACCAAAAATCAACTCGAGATGAGAGGTTAGTCCCTGGCTTCGACTCCAGAGGAATACCACCTTACCACAAGCACCTCAAGAGGAGGCTTCTCTCAGCTCTAGGTATGTGAGAGGGACCCTGAGTTTGCGGCCTCAAGCGGAATGGACACCACGATGCCCTGACTCGAAATAAGGCCGGATATCCCTGCAGTGACTGGAATGCAGGCTCGTCTTGCATCTCCCAAGACGAAAGGGTGTCTGAATCCCCTGTGGAGACCACAGAGAAAGACCTAGTTCCCCACCTCATCGCGACAGGAGGCCTCAAATCCTTTGAAAACTCCAGAGGTATGCGGAGATCAGTGCCTCCAAAGGAGACGATGCCTGACTCCTCGTGAAACTTGATAGGAGACCCAGGATTCCTGTGGCACGTGGAAAGGGACCCTTGGTCTCCCGTCTCAGCTGGAGAGGCGTCCCAATTGCCCTGCAAAGCCTCGAGGAGAATCCAGAGTTGTCCCTCGCAACTAGGCAGGAGTCCTGACGTCGCTGAACAAACACGTGGGTGGAAGGGCCATCCCCGTCGTAACTCGAGAATATACCCCAGGTTCCCGCCGCAACTCGAGAAAAACCATGAGACTTCCCCCTCGCCGCGAGATGAGGCCCGATTCCCCAGCACTGCATGCAGAGCAATTCCGTGTTGCACATCACACATGAAAGGAGCCTTGATTTCCTTGATGGCACTCCAGAGAAACCCCAAGAACACTGTTTCAAGGCTAGAGGGATCCTGAGGTCACTGTAGCAACACGAAAGAGCTCCGTGGGCCAAAAATCAACTCGAGATGAGAGGTTAGTCCCTGGCTTCGACTCCAGAGGAATACCACCTTACCACAAGCACCTCAAGAGGAGGCTTCTCTCAGCTCTAGGTATGTGAGAGGGTCCCTGAGTTTGCGGCATCAAGTGGAATGGACACCGCGATGCCCTGACGCGAAATAAGGCTGGATATCCCTGCAGTGACTTGAATGCAGGCTCGTCTTGCATCTCCCAAGATGAAAGGATGTCTGAATCCCCTGTGGAGACCACAGAGAAAGACCTAGTTCCCCACCTCATCGCGACCGGAGGCCTCACATCCTTTGAAAATTCCAGAGGTACGCGGAGATCAGTGCCTCCAAAGGAGACGATGCCTGACTCCTCGTGAAACTTGATAGGAGTCCCAGGATTCCTGTGGCACGTGGAAAGGGACCCTTGGTCTCCCGCCTCAGCTGGAGAGGCATCCCAATTGCCTTGCCAAGCCTCGAGGAGAATCCCGAGTTGTGTCTCGCAACTAGGCAAGAGTCCTGACGTGGCTGAACAAACACGTGTGTGGAAGGGCCATCCCCGTCGTAACTCGAGAATATACCCCAGGTTCCCGCCGCAACTCGAGAAAAACCATGAGACTTCCCCCTCGCCGCGAGATGAGGCCCGATTCCCCTGCACTGCGTGCACAGCAATTCTGTGTTGCACATCACACATGAAAGGAGCCTTGATTTCCTTCATGGCACTCCAGAGAAACCCCAAGAACACTGTTTCAAGGCTAGAGGGATCCTGAGGTCACTGTAGCAACACGAAAGAGCTCCGTGGACCAAAAATCAACTCGAGATGAGAGGTTAGTCCCTGGCTTCGACTCCAGAGGAATACCACCTTACCACAAGCACCTCAAGAGGAGGCTTCTCTCAGCTCTAGGTATGTGAGAGGGACCCTGAGTTTGCGGCCTCAAGTGGAATGGGCAACACGATGCCCTGACTCGAAATAAGGCCGGATATCCCTGCAGTGACTGGAATGCAGGCTCGTCTTGCATCTCCCAAGACGAAAGGGTGTCTGAATCCCCTGTGGAGACCACAGAGAAAGACCTAGTTCCCCACCTCATCGCGACAGGAGGCCTCAAATCCTTTGAAAACTCCAGAGGTATGCGGAGATCAGTGCCTCCAAAGGAGACGATGCCTGACTCCTCGTGAAACTTGATAGGAGACCCAGGATTCCTGTGGCACGTGGAAAGGGACCCTTGGTCTCCCGTCTCAGCTGGAGAGGCGTCCCAATTGCCCTGCAAAGCCTCGAGGAGAATCCAGAGTTGTCCCTCGCAACTAGGCAGGAGTCCTGACGTCGCTGAACAAACACGTGGGTGGAAGGGCCATCCCCGTCGTAACTCGAGAATATACCCCAGGTTCCCACCGCAACTCGAGAAAAACCATGAGACTTCCCCCTCGCCGCGAGATGAGGCCCGATTCCCCTGCACTGCATGCAGAGCAATTCCGTGTTGCACATCACACATGAAAGGAGCCTTGATTTCCTTGATGGCACTCCAGAGAAACCCCAAGAACACTGTTTCAAGGCTAGAGGGATCCTGAGGTCACTGTAGCAACACGAAAGAGCTCCGTGGGCCAAAAATCAACTCGAGATGAGAGGTTTGTCCCTGGCTTCGACTCCAGAGGAATACCACCTTACCACAAGCACCTCAAGAGGAGGCTTCTCTCAGCTCTAGGTATGTGAGAGGGACCCTGAGTTTGCGGCCTCAAGTGGAATGGACACCGCGATGCCCTGACGTGAAATAAGGCTGGATATCCCTGCAGTGACTTGAATGCAGGCTCGTCTTGCATCTCCCAAGATGAAAGGATGTCTGAATCCCCTGTGGAGACCACAGAGAAAGACCTAGTTCCCCACCTCATCGCGACCGGAGGCCTAACATCCTTTGAAAACTCCAGAGGTACGCGGAGATCAGTGCCTCCAAAGGAGACGATGCCTGACTCCTCGTGAAACTTGATAGGAGTCCCAGGATTCCTGTGGCACGTGGAAAGGGACCCTTGGTCTCCCGCCTCAGCTGGAGAGGCGTCCCAATTGCCTTGCCAAGCCTCGAGGAGAATCCCGAGTTGTGTCTCGCAACTAGGCAAGAGTCCTGACGTGGCTGAACAAACACGTGTGTGGAAGGGCCATCCCCGTCGTAACTCGAGAATATACCCCAGGTTCCCGCCGCAACTCGAGAAAAACCATGAGACTTCCCCCTCGCCGCGAGATGAGGCCCGATTCCCCTGCACTGCGTGCACAGCAATTCTGTGTTGCACATCACACATGAAAGGAGCCTTGATTTCCTTCATGGCACTCCAGAGAAACCCCAAGAACACTGTTTCAAGGCTAGAGGGATCCTGAGGTCACTGTAGCAACACGAAAGAGCTCCGTGGACCAAAAATCAACTCGAGATGAGAGGTTAGTCCCTGGCTTCGACTCCAGAGGAATACCACCTTACCACAAGCACCTCAAGAGGAGGCTTCTCTCAGCTCTAGGTATGTGAGAGGGACCCTGAGTTTGCGGCCTCAAGTGGAATGGACAACACGATGCCCTGACTCGAAATAAGGCCGGATATCCCTGCAGTGACTGGAATGCAGGCTCGTCTTGCATCTCCCACGACGAAAGGGTGTCTGAATCCCCTGTGGAGACCACAGAGAAAGACCTAGTTCCCCACCTCATCGCGACAGGAGGCCTCAAATCCTTTGAAAAATCCAGAGGTATGCGGAGATCAGTGCCTCCAAAGGAGACGATGCCTGACTCCTCATGAAACTTGATAGGAGACCCAGGATTCCTGTGGCACGTGGAAAGGGACCCTTGGTCTCCCGTCTCAGCTGGAGAGGCGTCCCAATTGCCCTGCAAAGCCTCGAGGAGAATCCCGAGTTGTCCCTCGCAACTAGGCAGGAGTCCTGACATGGCTGAACACACACGTGTGTGGAAGGGCCATCCCCGTCGTAACTCGAGAATATACCCCAGGTTCCCGCCGCAACTCGAGAAAAACCATGAGACTTCCCCCTCGCCGCGAGATGAGGCCCGATTCCCCTGCACTGCGCGCAGAGCAATTCCGTGTTGCACATCACACATGAAAGGAGCCTTGATTTCCTTGATGGCACTCCAGAGAAACCCCAAGAACACTGTTTCAAGGCTAGAGGGATCCTGAGGTCACTGTAGCAACACGAAAGAGCTCCGTGGACCAAGATTCAACACGAGATGAGAGATTAGTCCCTGGCTTCGACTCCTGAGGAATACCACCTTACCACAAGCACCTCAAGAGGAGGCTTCTCTCAGCTCTAGGTATGTGAGAGGGATCCTGAGTTTGCGGCCTCAAGTGGAATGGACACCGCGATGCCCTGACTCGAAATAAGGCCGGATATCCCTGCAGTGACTTGAATGCAGGCTCGTCTTGCATCTCCCAAGAAGAAAGGATGTCTGAATCCCCTGTGGAGACTACAGAGAAACACCTAGTTCCCCACCTCATCGCGACCGGAGGCCTCACATCCTTTGAAAACTCCAGAGGTATGCGGAGATCAGTGCCTCCAAAGGAGACGATGCCTGACTCCTCGTGAAACTGATAGGAGTCCCAGGATTCTTGTGGCACGTGGAAAGGGACCCTTGGTCTCCCGCCTCAGCTGGAGAGGCGTTCCAATTGCCCTGCCAAGCCTCGAGGAGAATCCCGAGTTGTCCCTCGCAACTAGGCAGGAGACCTGATGTGGCTGAACAAACACGTGGGTGGAAGGGCCATCCCCGTCGTAACTCGAGAATATACCCCAGGTTCCCACCGCAACTCGAGAAAAACCATGAGACTTCCCCCTCGCCGCGAGATGAGGCCCGATTCCCCTGCACTGCGCGCAGAGCAATTCCGTGTTGCACATCACACATGAAAGGAGCCTTGATTTCCTTGATGGCACTCCAGAGAAACCCCAAGAACACTGTTTCAAGGCTAGAGAGATCCTGAGGTCACTGTAGCAACACGAAAGAGCTCCGTGGACCAAGATTCAACACGAGATGAGAGATTAGTCCCTGGCTTCGACTCCTGAGGAATACCACCTTACCACAAGCACCTCAAGAGGAGGCTTCTCTCAGCTCTAGGTATGTGAGAGGGATCCTGAGTTTGCGGCCTCAAGTGGAATGGACACCGCGATGCCCTGACTCGAAATAAGGCCGGATATCCCTGCAGTGACTTGAATGCAGGCTCGTCTTGCATCTCCCAAGAAGAAAGGATGTCTGAATCCCCTGTGGAGACTACAGAGAAACACCTAGTTCCCCACCTCATCGCGACCGGAGGCCTCACATCCTTTGAAAACTCCAGAGGTATGCGGAGATCAGTGCCTCCAAAGGAGACGATGCCTGACTCCTCGTGAAACTGATAGGAGTCCCAGGATTCTTGTGGCACGTGAAAAGGGACCCTTGGTCTCCCGCCTCAGCTGGAGAGGCGTTCCAATTGCCCTGCCAAGCCTCGAGGAGAATCCCGAGTTGTCCCTCGCAACTAGGCAGGAGACCTGATGTGGCTGAACAAACACGTGGGTGGAAGGGCCATCCCCGTCGTAACTCGAGAATATACCCCAGGTTCCCACCGCAACTCGAGAAAAACCATGAGACTTCCCCCTCGATGCTAGATGAGGCCGATTCCCCTGTACTGCGTGCAGAGCAATTCCGTCTTGCACATCACACATGAAAGGAGCCTTGATTTCCTTGATGGCACTCCAGAGAAACCCCAAGAACACTGTTTCAAGGCTAGAGGGATCCTGAGGTCACTGTAGCAACACGAAAGAACTCTGTGGACCAAAAATCAACTCGAAAAGAGAGGTTAGTCCCTGGATTCGTCTCCAGAGGAATACCACCTTACCACAAAAACCTCAAGAGGAGGCTTCTCTCAACTCTAGGTATGTGAGAGGGACCCTGAGTTTGCGGCCTCAAGTGGAATGGACACCGGGATGCCCTGACGCGAAATAAGGCTGGATATCCCTGCAGTGACTTGAATGCAGGCTCGTCTTGCATCTCCCAAGATGAAAGGATGTCTGAATCCCCTGTGGAGACCACAGAGAAAGACCTAGTTCCCCACCTCATCGCGACCGGAGGCCTCACATCCTTTGAAAACTCCAGAGGTACGCAGAGATCAGTGCCTCCAAAGGAGACGATGCCTGACTCCTCGTGAAACTTGATAGGAGTCCCAGGATTCCTGTGGCACGTGGAGAGGGACACTTGGTCTCCCGCCTCAGCTGGAGAGGCGTCTCAATTGCCTTGCCAAGCCTCGAGGAGAATCCCAAGTTGTGTCTCGCAACTAGGCAAGAGTCCTGACGTGGCTGAACAAACACGTGTGTGGAAGGGCCATCCCCGTCGTAACTCGAGAATATACCCCAGGTTCCCGCCGCAACTCGAGAAAAACCATGAGACTTCCCCCTCGCCGCGAGATGACGCCCGATTCCCCTGCACTGCGTGCAGAGCAATTCCGTGTTGCACATCACACATGAAAGGAGCCTTGATTTCCTTGATGGCACTCCAGAGAAACCCCAAGAACACTGTTTCAAGGCTAGAGGGATCCTGAGGTCACTGTAGCAACACGAAAGAGCTCCGTGGGCCAAAAATCAACTCGAGATGAGAGGTTAGTCCCTGGCTTCGACTCCAGAGGAATACCACCTTACCACAAGCACCTCAAGAGGAGGCTTCTCTCAGCTCTAGGTATGTGAGAGGGACCCTGAGTTTGCGGCCTCAAGTGGAATGGACACCGCGATGCCCTGACGTGAAATAAGGCTGGATATCCCTGCAGTGACTTGAATGCAGGCTCGTCTTGCATCTCCCAAGATGAAAAGATTTCTGAATCCCCTGGGGAGACCACAGAGAAAGACCTAGTTCCCCACCTCATCGCGACCAGAGGCCTCACATCCTTTGAAAACTCCAGAGGTACGCGGAGATCAGTGCCTCCAAAGGAGACGATGCCTGACTCCTCGTGAAACTTGATAGGAGTCCCAGGATTCCTGTGGCACGTGGAATGGGACCCTTGGTCTCCTGCCTCAGCTGGAGAAGCGTCCCAATTGCCTTGTCAAGCCTCGAGGAGAATCCCGAGTTGTGTCTTGCAACTAGGCAGGAGTCCTGACGTGGCTGAACAAACACGTGTGTGGAAGGGCCATCCCCGTCGTAACTCGAGAATATACCCCAGGTTCCCGCCGCAACTCGAGAAAAACCATGAGACTTCCCCCTCGCCGCGAGATGAGGCCCGATTCCCCTGCACTGCGCGCAGAGCAATTCTGTGTTGCACATCACACATGAAAGGAGCCTTGATTTCCTTGATGGCACTCCAGAGAAACCCCAAGAACACTGTTTCAAGGCTAGAGGGATCCTGAGGTCACTGTAGCAATACGAAAGAACTCTGTGGACCAAAAATCAACTCGAAAAGAGAGGTTAGTCCCTGGATTCGTCTCCAGAGGAATACCACCTTACCACAAGCATCTCAAGAGGAGGCTTCTCTCAGCTCTAGGTATGTGAGAGGGACCCTGAGTTTGCGGCCTCAAGTGGAATGGACACCGCGATGCCCTGACTCGAAATAAGGCCGGATATCCCTGCAGTGACTTCAATGCAGGCTCGTCTTGCATCTCCCAGGACGAAAGGATGTCTGAATCCCCTGTGGAAAGCACAGAGAAAGACTTAGTTCCCCACCTCATCGCGACCGATAGCCTCACATCCTTTAAAAACTCCAGAGGTACGCGGAGATCAGTGCCTCCAAAGGAGACGATGCCTGACTCCTCGTGAAACTTGATAGGAGTCCCAGGATTCCTGTGGCACGTGGAAAGGGACCCTTGGTCTCCCGCCTCAGCTGGAGAGGCGTCCCAATTGCCCTGCCAAGCCTCGAGGAGAATCCAGAGTTGTCCCTCGCAACTAGGCAGGAGTCCTGACGTCGCTGAAGAAACACGTGGGTGGAAGGGCCATCCCCGTCGTAACTCGAGAATATACCCCAGGTTCCCGCCGCAACTCGAGAAAAACCATGAGACTTCCCCCTCGCCGCGAGATGAGGCCCGATTCCCCTGCACTGCGTGCAGAGCAATTCCGTGTTGCACATCACACATGAAAGGAGCCTTGATTTCCTTGATGGCACTCCAGAGAAACCCCAAGAACACTGTTTCAAGGCTAGAGGGATCCTGAGGTCACTGTAGCAACACGAAAGAGCTCCGTGGGCCAAAAATCAACTCGAGATGAGAGGTTAGTCCCTGGCTTCGACTCCAGAGGAATACCACCTTACCACAAGCACCTCAAGAGGAGGCTTCTCTCAGCTCTAGGTATGTGAGAGGGACCCTGAGTTTGCGGCCTCAAGTGGAATGGACACCGCGATGCCCTGACGTGAAATAAGGCTGGATATCCCTGCAGTGACTTGAATGCAGGCTCGTCTTGCATCTCCCAAGATGAAAAGATTTCTGAATCCCCTGGGGAGACCACAGAGAAAGACCTAGTTCCCCACCTCATCGCGACCGGAGGCCTCACATCCTTTGAAAACTCCAGAGGTACGCGGAGATCAGTGCCTCCAAAGGAGACGATGCCTGACTCCTCGTGAAACTTGATAGGAGTCCCAGGATTCCTGTGGCACGTGGAATGGGACCCTTGGTCTCCTGCCTCAGCTGGAGAGGCGTCCCAATTGCCTTGTCAAGCCTCGAGGAGAATCCCGAGTTGTGTCTCGCAACTAGGCAGGAGTCCTGACGTGGCTGAACAAACACGTGTGTGGAAGGGCCATCCCCGTCGTAACTCGAGAATATACCCCAGGTTCCCGCCGCAACTCGAGAAAAACCATGAGACTTCCCCCTCGCCGCGAGATGAGGCCCGATTCCCCTGCACTGCGCGCAGAGCAATTCTGTGTTGCACATCACACATGAAAGGAGCCTTGATTTCCTTGATGGCACTCCAGAGAAACCCCAAGAACACTGTTTCAAGGCTAGAGGGATCCTGAGGTCACTGTAGCAAGACGAAAGAACTCTGTGGACCAAAAATCAACTCGAAAAGGGAGGTTAGTCCCTGGATTCGTCTCCAGAGGAATACCACCTTACCACAAGCACCTCAAGAGGAGGCTTCTCTCAGCTCTAGGTATGTGAGAGGGACCCTGAGTTTGCGGCCTCAAGTGGAATGGACACCGCGATGCCCTGACTCGAAATAAGGCCGGATATCCCTGCAGTGACTTCAATGCAGGCTCGTCTTGCATCTCCCAGGACGAATGGATGTCTGAATCCCCTGTGGAAAGCACAGAGAAAGACTTAGTTCCCCACCTCATCGCGACCGATAGCCTCACATCCTTTGAAAACTCCAGAGGTACGTGGAGATCAGTGCCTCCAAAGGAGACGATGCCTGACTCCTCGTGAAACTTGATAGGAGTCCCAGGATTCTTGTGGCACGTGGAAAGGGACCCTTGGTCTCCCGCCTCAGCTGGAGAGGCGTCCCAATTGCCCTGCCAAGCCTCGAGGAGAATCCAGAGTTGTCCCTCGCAACTAGGCAAGAGTCCTGACATGGCTGAACAAACACGTGGGTGGAAGGGCCATCGCCGTCGTAACTCGAGAATATACCCCAGGTTCCCGCCGCAACTCGAGAAAAACCATGAGACTTCCCCCTCGCCGCGAGATGAGGCCCGATTCCCCGGCACTGCGTGCAGAGCAATTCTGTGTTGCACATCACACATGAAAGGAGCCTTGATTTCCTTCATGGCACTCCAGAGAAACCCCAAGAACACTGTTTCAAGGCTAGAGGGATCCTGAGGTCACTGTAGCAACACGAAAGAGCTCCGTGGACCCAAAATCAACTCGAGATGAGAGGTTAGTCCCTGGCTTCGACTCCAGAGGAATACCACCTTACCACAAGCACCTCAAGAGGAGGCTTCTCTCAGCTCTAGGTATGTGAGAGGGACCCTGAGTTTGCGGCCTCAAGTGGAATGGACACCGCGATGCCCTGACTCGAAATAAGGCCGGATATCCCTGCAGTGACTGGAATGCAGCCTCGTCTTGCATCTCCCAAGACGAAAGGGTGTCTGAATCCCCTGTGGAGACCACAGAGAAAGACCTAGTTCCCCACCTCATCGCGACAGGAGGCCTCAAATCCTTTGAAAACTCCAGAGGTATGCGGAGATCAGTGCCTCCAAAGGAGACGATGCCTGACTCCTCGTGAAACTTGATAGGAGACCCAGGTTTCCTGTGGCACGTGGAAAGGGACCCTTGGTCTCCCGTCTCAGCTGGAGAGGTGTCCCAATTGCCCTGCAAAGCCTCGAGGAGAATCCCGAGTTGTCCCTCGCAACTAGGCAGGATTCCTGACATGGCTGAACACACACGTATTTGGAAGGGCCATCCCCGTCGTAACTCGAGAATATACCCCAGGATCCCGCCGCACCTCGAGAAAAACCATGAGACTTCCCCCTCGCCACGAGATGAGGCCCGATTCCCCTGCACTGCGTGCAGAGCAATTCCGTGTTGCACATCACACATGAAAGGAGCCTTGATTTCCTTGATGGCACTCCAGAGAAACCCCAAGAACACTGTTTCAAGGCTAGAGGGATCCTGAGGTCACTGTAGCAACATGAAAGAACTCTGTGGACCAAAAATCAACTCGAAAAGAGAGGTTAGTCCCTGGATTCGTCTACAGAGGAATACCACCTTACCACAAGCACCTCAAGAGGAGGCTTCTCTCAGCTCTAGGTATGTGAGAGGGACCCTGAGTTTGGGGCCTCAAGTGGAATGGACATCGCGATGCCCTGACTCGAAATAAGGCCGGATATCCCTGCAGTGACTTCAATGCAGGCTCGTCTTGCATCTCCCAGGACGAAAGGATGTCTGAATCCCCTTTGGAAAGCACAGAGAAAGACTTAGTTCCCCACCTCATCGTGACCGACAGCCCCACATCCTTTGAAAACTCCAGAGGTACGCGGAGATCAGTGCCTCCAAAGGAGACGATGCCTGACTCCTCGTGAAACTTGATAGGAGTCCCAGGATTCCTGTGGCACTTGGAAAGGGACACTTCGTCTCCCGCCTCAGCTGGAGAGGCGTCCCAATTGCCCTGCCAAGACTCGAGGAGAGTCCAGAGTTGTCCCTCGCAACTAGGCAGGAGTCCTGACGTGGCTGAACA
The DNA here is from genome assembly GCF_910594005.1 of Cervus elaphus. Classification (NCBI taxonomy): domain Eukaryota; kingdom Metazoa; phylum Chordata; class Mammalia; order Artiodactyla; family Cervidae; genus Cervus; species Cervus elaphus. The sequence continues at coordinate 4,070,079 of NC_057834.1, read as the reverse complement.
AACACGTGTGTGGAAGGGCCATCCCCGTCGTAACTCGAGAATATACCCCAGGTTCCCGCCGCAACTCGAGAAAAACCATGAGACTTCCCCCTCGCCGCGAGATGAGGCCCGATTCCCCTGCACTGCGTGCAGAGCAATTCCGTGTTGCACATCACACATGAAAGGAGCCTTGATTTCCTTGATGGCACTCCAGAGAAACCCCAAGAACACTGTTTCAAGGCTAGAGGGATCCTGAGGTCACTGTAGCAACACGAAAGAGCTCCGTGGGCCAAAAATCAACTCGAGATGAGAGGTTAGTCCCTGGCTTCGACTCCAGAGGAATACCACCTTACCACAAGCACCTCAAGAGGAGGCTTCTCTCAGCTCTAGGTATGTGAGAGGGACCCTGAGTTTGCGGCCTCAAGTGGAATGGACACCGCAATGCCCTGACGCGAAATAAGGCTGGATATCCCTGCAGTGACTTGAGTGCAGGCTCGTCTTGCATCTCCCAAGATGAAAGGATGTCTGAATCCCCTGTGGAGACCACAGAGAAAGACCTAGTTCCCCACCTCATCGCGACCGGAGGCCTCACATCCTTTGAAAACTCCAGAGGTACGCGGAGATCAGTGCCTCCAAAGGAGACGATGCCTGACTCCTCGTGAAACTTGATAGGAGTCCCAGGATTCCTGTGGCACGTGGAAAGGGACCCTTGGTCTCCCGCCTCAGCTGGAGAGGCGTCCCAATTGCCTTGCCAAGCCTCGAGGAGAATCCCGAGTTGTGTCTCGCAACTAGGCAAGAGTCCTGACGTGGCTGAACAAACACGTGTGTGGAAGGGCCATCCCCGTCATAACTCGAGAATATACCCCAGGTTCCCGCCGCAACTCGAGAAAACCATGAGACTTCCCCCTCGCCGCGAGATGAGGCCCGATTCCCCTGCACTGCATGCAGAGCAATTCTGTGTTGCACATCACACATGAAAGGAGCCTTGATTTCCTTCATGGCACTCCAGAGAAACCCCAAGAACACTGTTTCAAGAATAGAGGGATCCTGAGGTCCCTGCAGCAACACGAAAGAGCTCCGTGGACCAAAAATCAACTCGAGATGAGAGGTTAGTCCCTGGCTTCGACTCCAGAGGAATACCACCTTACCACAAGCACCTCAAGAGGAGGCTTCTCTCAGCTCAAGTATGTGAGAGGGACCCTGAGTTTGCGGCCTCAAGTGGAATGGACACCGCGATGCCCTGACTCGAAATAAGGCCGGATATCCCTGCAGTGACTGGAATGCAGGCTCGTCTTGCATCTCCCAAGACGAAAGGGTGTCTGAATCCCCTGTGGAGACCACAGAGAAAGACCTAGTTCCCCACCTCATCGCGACTGCAGCCTCACATCCTTTGAAAACTCCAGAGGTATGCGGAGATCAGTGCCTCCAAAGGAGACGATGCCTGACTCCTCGTGAAACTTGATAGGAGACCCAGGATTCCTGTGGCACGTGGAATGGGACCCTTGGTCTCCCGTCTCAGCTGGAGAGGCGTCCCAATTGCCCTGCCAAGCCTCGAGGAGAATCCAGAGTTGTCCCTCGCAACTAGGCAGGAGTCCTGATGACGCTGAAGAAACACGTGGGTGGAAGGGCCATCCCGGTCGTAACTCGAGAATATACCCCAGGTTCCCGCCGCAACTCGAGAAAAACCATGAGAATTCCCCCTCGCCGCGAGATGAGGCCCGATTCCCCTGCACTGCGTGCAGAGCAATTCCGTGTTGCACATCACACATGAAAGGAGCCTTGATTTCCTTGATGGGACTCCAGAGAAACCCCAAGAACACTGTTTCAAGGCTCGAGGGATCCTGAGGTCACTGTAGCAACACGAAAGAGCTCCGTGGACCAAGAATCAACACGAGATGAGAGGTTAGTCCCTGGCTTCGACTCCTGAGGAATACCACCTTACCACAAGCACCTCAAGAGGAGGCTTCTCTCAGCTCTAGGTATGTGAGAGGGATCCTGAGTTTGCGGCCTCAAGTGGAATGGACACCGCGATGCCCTGACTCGAAATAAGGCCGGATATCCCTGCAGTGACTTGAATGCAGGCTCGTCTTGCATCTCCCAAGAAGAAAGGATGTCTGAATCCCCTGTGGAGACCACAGAGAAAGACCTAGTTCCCCTCCTAATCGCGACCGGAGGCCTCACATCCTTTGAAAACTCCAGAGGTACGCGGAGATCAGTGCCTCCAAAGGAGACGATGCCTGACTCCTCGTGAAACTTGATAGGAGTCCCAGGATTCTTGTGGCACGTGGAAAGGGACCCTTGGTCTCCCGCCTCAGCTGGAGAGGCGTTCCAATTGCCCTGCCAAGCCTTGAGGAGAATCCCGAGTTGTCCCTCGCAACTAGGCAGGAGTCCTGACGTCGCTGAAGAAACACGTGGGCGGAAGGGCCATCCCCGTCGTAACTCGAGAATATACCCCAGGTTCCCGCCGCAACTCGAGAAAAACCATGAGACTTCCCCCTCGCCGCGAGATGAGGCCCGATTCCCCTGCACAGCATGCAGAGCAATTCCGTGTTGCACATCACACATGAAAGGAGCCTTGATTTCCTTGATGGCACTCCAGAGAAACCCCAAGAACACTGTTTCAAGGCTAGAGGGATCCTGAGGTCACTGTAGCAACACGAAAGAGCTCCGTGGGCCAAAAATCAACTCGAGATGAGAGGATAGTCCCTGGCTTCGACTCCAGAGGAATACCACCTTACCACAAGCACCTCAAGAGGAGGCTTCTCTCAGCTCTAGGTATGTGAGAGGGACCCTGAGTTTACGGCCTCAAGTGGAATGGACACCGCGATGCCCTGACGCGAAATAAGGCTGGATATCCCTGCAGTGACTTGAATGCAGGCTCGTCTTGCATCTCCCAAGATGAAAGGATGTCTGAATCCCCTGTGGAGACCACAGAGAAAGACCTAGTTCCCCACCTCATCGCGACCGGAGGCCTCACATCCTTTGAAAACTCCAGAGGTACGCGGAGATCAGTGCCTCCAAAGGAGACGATGCCTGACTCCTCGTGAAACTTGATAGGAGTCCCAGGATTCCTGTGGCACGTGGAAAGGGACCCTTGGTCTCCCGCCTCAGCTGGAGAGGCGTCCCAAATGCCTTGCCAAGCCTCGAGGAGAATCCCGAGTTGTCCCTCGCAACTAGGCAAGAGTCCTGACGTGGCTGAACACACACATGTGTGGAAGGGCCATCCCCGACGTAACTCGAGAATATACCCCAGGTTCCCGCCGCAACTCGAGAAAAACCATGAGACTTCCCGCTCGCCGCGAGATGAGGCCCGATTCCCCTGCACTGAGTGCAGAGCAATTCTGTGTTGCACATCACACATGAAAGGAGCCTTGATTTCCTTCATGGCACTCCAGAGAAACCCCAAGAACACTGTTTCAAGGCTAGAGGGATCCTGAGGTCACTGTAGCAACACGAAAGAGCTCCGTGGACCAAAAATCAACTCGAGATGAGAGGTTAGTCCCTGGCTTCGACTCCAGAGGAATACCACCTTACCACAAGCACCTCAAGAGGAGGCTTCTCTCAGCTCTAGGTATGTGAGAGGGACCCTGAGTTTGCGGCCTCAAGTGGAATGGACACCGCGATGCCCTGACTCGAAATAAGGCCGGATATCCCTGCAGTGACTGGAATGCAGGCTCGTCTTGCATCTCCCAAGACGAAAGGGTGTCTGAATCCCCTGTGGAGACCACAGAGAAAGAACTAGTTCCCCACCTCTTCGCGACAGGAGGCCTCAAATACTTTGAAAACTCCAGAGGTATGCGGAGATCAGTGCCTCCAAAGGAGACGATGCCTGACTCCTCGTGAAACTTGATAGGAGACCCAGGATTGCTGTGGCACGTGGAAAGGGACCCTTGGTCTCCCGCCTCAGCTGGAGAGGCGTCCCAATTGCCCTGCAAAGCCTCGAGGAGAATCCCGAGTTGTCCCTAGCAACTAGGCAATAGTCCTGACGTCGCTGAACACACACGTGTGTGGAAGGGCCATCCCCGTCGTAACTCGAGAATATACCCCAGGTTCCTGCCGCAACTCGAGAAAAACCATGAGACTTCCCCCTCGCTGCGAGATGAGGCCCGATTCCCCTGCACTGCGTGCAGAGCAATTCCGTGTTGCACATCACACATGAAAGGAGCCTTGATTTCCTTCATGGCACTCCAGAGAAACCCCAAGAACACTGTTTCAAGGCTAGAGGGATCCTGAGGTCACTGTAGCAACACGAAAGAGCTCCGTGGACCAAGAATCAACACGAGATGAGAGGTTAGTCCCTGACTTCGACTCCTGAGGAATACCACCTTACCACAAGCACCTCAAGAGGAGGCTTCTCTCAGCTCTAGGTATGTGAGAGGGACCCTGAGTTTGCGTCCTCAAGTGGAATGGACACCGCGATGCCCTGACGCGAAATAAGGCTGGATATCCCTGCAGTGACTTGAATGCAGGCTCGTCTTGCATCTCCCAAGATGAAAGGATGTCTGAATCCCCTGTGGAGTCCACAGAGAAAGACCTAGTTCCCCACCTCATCGCGACCGGAGGCCTCACATCCTTTGAAAACTCCAGAGGTACGCGGAGATCAGTGCCTCCAAAGGAGACGATGCCTGACTCCTCGTGAAACTTGATAGGAGTCCCAGGATTCATGTGGCACGTGGAAAGGGACCCTTGGTCTCCCGCCTCAGTTGGAGAGGCGTCCCAATTGCCTTGCCAAGCCTCGAGGAGAATCCCGAGTTGTGTCTCGCAACTAGGCAAGAGTCCTGACGTGGCTGAACAAACACGTGTGTGGAAGGGCCATCCCCGTCATAACTCGAGAATATACCCCAGGTTCCCGCCGCAACTCGAGAAAAACCATGAGACTTCCCCCTCGCCGCGAGATGAGGCCCGATTCCCCTGCACTGCGTGCAGAGCAATTCTGTGTTGCACATCACACATGAAAGGAGCCTTGATTTCCTTCATGGCACTCCAGAGAAACCCCAAGAACACTGTTTCAAGGCTAGAGGGATCCTGAGGTCACTGTAGCAACACGAAAGAGCTCCGTGGACCCAAAATCAACTCGAGATGAGAGGTTAGTCCCTGGCTTCGACTCCAGAGGAATACCACCTTACCACAAGCACCTCAAGAGGAGGCTTCTCTCAGCTCTAGGTATGTGAGAGGGACCCTGAGTTTGCGGCCTCAAGTGGAATGGACACCGCGATGCCCTGACTCGAAATAAGGCCGGATATCCCTGCAGTGACTGGAATGCAGGCGCGTCTTGCATCTCCCAAGACGAAAGGGTGTCTGAATCCCCTGTGGAGACCACAGAGAAAGACCTAGTTCCCCACCTCATCGCGACCGATAGCCTCACATCCTTTGAAAACTCCAGAGGTATGCGGAGATCAGTGCCTCCAAAGGAGACGATGCCTGACTCCTCGTGAAACTTGATAGGAGACCCAGGATTCCTGTGGCACGTGGAAAGGGACCCTTGGTCTCCCGTCTCAGCTGGAGAGGCGTCCCAATTGCCCTGCCAAGCCTCGAGGAGAATCCAGAGTTGTCCCTCGCAACTAGGCAGGAGTCCTGACGACGCTGAAGAAACACGTGGGTGGAAGGGCCATCCCCGTCGTAACTCGAGAATATACCCCAGGTTCCCGCCGCAACTCGAGAAAAACCATGAGACTTCCCCCTCGCCGCGAGATGAGGCCCGATTCCCCTGCACTGCATGCACAGCAATTCTGTGTTGCACATCACACATGAAAGGAGCCTTGATTTCCTTGATGGCACTCCAGAGAAACCCCAAGAACACTGTTTCAAGGCTAGAGGGATCCTGAGGTCACTGTAGCAACACGAAAGAGCTCCGTGGACCAAAAATCAACTCGAGATGAGAGGTTAGTCCCTGGCTTCGACTCCAGAGGAATACCACCTTACCACAAGCACCTCAAGAGGAGGCTTCTCTCAGCTCTAGGTATGTGAGAGGGACCCTGAGTTTGCGGCCTCAAGTGGAATGGACAACGCGATGCCCTGACGTGAAATAAGGCTGGATATCCCTGCAGTGACTTGAATGCAGGCTTGTCTTGCATCTCCCAAGATGAAAGGATGTCTGAATCCCCTGTAGAGACCACAGAGAAAGACCTAGTTCCCCACCTCATCGCGACCGGAGGCCTCACATCCTTTGAAAACTCCAGAGGTACGCGGAGATCAGTGCCTCCAAAGGAGACGATGCCTGACTCCTCGTGAAACTTGATAGGAGTCCCAGGATTCCTGTGGCACGTGGAAAGGGACCCTTGGTCTCCCTCCTCAGCTGGAGAGGCGTCCCAATTGCCTTGTCAAGCCTCGAGGAGAATCCCGAGTTGTGTCTCGCAACTAGGCAGGAGTCCTGACGTGGCTGAACAAACACGTGTGTGGAAGGGCCATCCCCTTCGTAACTCGAGAATATACCCCATGTTCCCGCCGCAACTCGAGAAAAACCATGAGACTTCCCCCTCGCCGCGAGATGAGGCCCGATTCCCCTGCACTGCGCGCAGAGCAATTCTGTGTTGCACATCACACATGAAAGGAGCCTTGATTTCCTTGATGGCACTCCAGAGAAACCCCAAGAACACTGTTTCAAGGCTAGAGGGATCCTGAGGTCACTGTAGCAACACGAAAGAACTCTGTGGACCAAAAATCAACTCGAAAAGAGAGGTTAGTCCCTGGATTCGTCTCCAGAGGAATACCACCTTACCACAAGCACCTCAAGAGGAGGCTTCTCTCAGCTCTAGGTATGTGAGAGGGACCCTGAGTTTGCGGCCTCAAGTGGAATGGACACCGTGATGCCCTGACTCGAAATAAGGCCGGATATCCCTGCAGTGACTTCAATGCAGGCTCGTCTTGCATCTCCCAGGACGAAAGTATGTCTGAATCCCCTGTGGAAAGCACAAAGAAAGACTTAGTTCCCCACCTCATCGCGACCGATAGCCTCACATCCTTTGAAAACTCCAGAGGTACGCGGAGATCAGTGCCTCCAAAGGAGACGATGCCTGACTCCTCGTGAAACTTGATAGGAGTCCCAGGATTCCTGTGGCACGTGGAAAGGGACCCTTGGTCTCCCGCCTCAGCTGGAGAGGCGTCCCAATTGCCTTGCCAAGCCTCGAGGAGAATCCCGAGTTGTGTCTCGCAACTAGGCAAGAGTCCTGACGTGGCTGAACAAACACGTGGGTGGAAGGGCCATCCCCGTCGTAACTCGAGAATATACCCCAGGTTCCCGCCGCAACTCGAGAAAAACCATGAGACTTCCCCCTCGCCGCGAGATGAGGCCCGATTCCCCTGCACTGCGGGCACAGCAATTCTGTGTTGCACATCACACATGAAAGGAGCCTTGATTTCCTTCATGGCACTCCAGAGAAACCCCAAGAACACTGTTTCAAGGCTAGAGGGATCCTGAGGTCACTGTAGCAACACGAAAGAGCTCCGTGGACCAAAAATCAACTCGAGATGAGAGGTTAGTCCCTGGCTTCGACTCCAGAGGAATACCACCTTACCACAAGCACCTCAAGAGGAGGCTTCTCTCAGCTCTAGGTATGTGAGAGGGACCCTGAGTTTGCGGCCTCAAGTGGAATGGACACCACGATGCCCTGACTCGAAATAAGGCCGGATATCCCTGCAGTGACTGGAATGCAGGCTCGTCTTGCATCTCCCAAGACGAAAGGGTGTCTGAATCCCCTGTGGAGACCACAGAGAAAGACCTAGTTCCCCACCTCATCGCGACAGGAGGCCTCAAATCCTTTGAAAACTCCAGAGGTATGCGGAGATCAGTGCCTCCAAAGGAGACGATGCCTGACTCCTCGTGAAACTTGATAGGAGACCCAGGATTCCTGTGGCACGTGGAAAGGGACCCTTGGTCTCCCGTCTCAGCTGGAGAGGCGTCCCAATTGCCCTGCAAAGCCTCGAGGAGAATCCAGAGTTGTCCCTCGCAACTAGGCAGGAGTCCTGACGTCGCTGAACAAACACGTGGGTGGAAGGGCCATCCCCGTCGTAACTCGAGAATATACCCCAGGTTCCCGCCGCAACTCGAGAAAAACCATGAGACTTCCCCCTCGCCGCGAGATGAGGCCCGATTCCCCTGCACTGCATGCAGAGCAATTCCGTGTTGCACATCACACATGAAAGGAGCCTTGATTTCCTTGATGGCACTCCAGAGAAACCCCAAGAACACTGTTTCAAGGCTAGAGGGATCCTGAGGTCACTGTAGCAACACGAAAGAGCTCCGTGGGCCAAAAATCAACTCGAGATGAGAGGTTAGTCCCTGGCTTCGACTCCAGAGGAATACCACCTTACCACAAGCACCTCAAGAGGAGGCTTCTCTCAGCTCTAGGTATGTGAGAGGGACCCTGAGTTTGCGGCATCAAGTGGAATGGACACCGCGATGCCCTGACGCGAAATAAGGCTGGATATCCCTGCAGTGACTTGAATGCAGGCTCGTCTTGCATCTCCCAAGATGAAAGGATGTCTGAATCCCCTGTGGAGACCACAGAGAAAGACCTAGTTCCCCACCTCATCGCGACCGGAGGCCTCACATCCTTTGAAAACTCCAGAGGTACGCGGAGATCAGTGCCTCCAAAGGAGACGATGCCTGACTCCTCGTGAAACTTGATAGGAGTCCCAGGATTCCTGTGGCACGTGGAAAGGGACCCTTGGTCTCCCGCCTCAGCTGGAGAGGCGTCCCAATTGCCTTGCCAAGCCTCGAGGAGAATCCCGAGTTGTGTCTCGCAACTAGGCAAGAGTCCTGACGTGGCTGAACAAACACGTGTGTGGAAGGGCCATCCCCGTCGTAACTCGAGAATATACCCCAGGTTCCCGCCGCAACTCGAGAAAAACCATGAGACTTCCCCCTCGCCGCGAGATGAGGCCCGATTCCCCTGCACTGCGTGCACAGCAATTCTGTGTTGCACATCACACATGAAAGGAGCCTTGATTTCCTTCATGGCACTCCAGAGAAACCCCAAGAACACTGTTTCAAGGCTAGAGGGATCCTGAGGTCACTGTAGCAACACGAAAGAGCTCCGTGGACCAAAAATCAACTCGAGATGAGAGGTTAGTCCCTGGCTTCGACTCCAGAGGAATACCACCTTACCACAAGCACCTCAAGAGGAGGCTTCTCTCAGCTCTAGGTATGTGAGAGGGACCCTGAGTTTGCGGCCTCAAGTGGAATGGACAACACGATGCCCTGACTCGAAATAAGGCCGGATATCCCTGCAGTGACTGGAATGCAGACTCGTCTTGCATCTCCCAAGACGAAAGGGTGTCTGAATCCCCTGTGGAGACCACAGAGAAAGACCTAGTTCCCCACCTCATCGCGACAGGAGGCCTCAAATCCTTTGAAAACTCCAGAGGTATGCGGAGATCAGTGCCTCCAAAGGAGACGATGCCTGACTCCTCGTGAAACTTGATAGGAGACCCAGGATTCCTGTGGCACGTGGAAAGGGACCCTTGGTCTCCCGTCTCAGCTGGAGAGGCGTCCCAATTGCCCTGCCAAGCCTCGAGGAGAATCCAGAGTTGTCCCTCGCAACTAGGCAGGAGTCCTGACGACGCTGAAGAAACACGTGGGTGGAAGGGCCATCCCCGTCGTAACTCGAGAATATACCCCAGGTTCCCGCCGCAACTCGAGAAAAACCATGAGACTTCCCCCTCGCCGCGAGATGAGGCCCGATTCCCCTGCACTGCATGCACAGCAATTCTGTGTTGCACATCACACATGAAAGGAGCCTTGATTTCCTTGATGGCACTCCAGAGAAACCCCAAGAACACTGTTTCAAGGCTAGAGGGATCCTGAGGTCACTGTAGCAACACGAAAGAGCTCCGTGGACCAAAAATCAACTCGAGATGAGAGGTTAGTCCCTGGCTTCGACTCCAGAGGAATACCACCTTACCACAAGCACCTCAAGAGGAGGCTTCTCTCAGCTCTAGGTATGTGAGAGGGACCCTGAGTTTGCGGCCTCAAGTGGAATGGACACCGCGATGCCCTGACGTGAAATAAGGCTGGATATCCCTGCAGTGACTTGAATGCAGGCTTGTCTTGCATCTCCCAAGATGAAAGGATGTCTGAATCCCCTGTAGAGACCACAGAGAAAGACCTAGTTCCCCACCTCATCGCGACCGGAGGCCTCACATCCTTTGAAAACTCCAGAGGTACGCGGAGATCAGTGCCTCCAAAGGAGACGATGCCTGACTCCTCGTGAAACTTGATAGGAGTCCCAGGATTCCTGTGGCACGTGGAAAGGGACCCTTGGTCTCCCTCCTCAGCTGGAGAGGCGTCCCAATTGCCTTGTCAAGCCTCGAGGAGAATCCCGAGTTGTGTCTCGCAACTAGGCAGGAGTCCTGACGTGGCTGAACAAACACGTGTGTGGAAGGGCCATCCCCTTCATAACTCGAGAATATACCCCATGTTCCCGCCGCAACTCGAGAAAAACCATGAGACTTCCCCCTCGCCGCGAGATGAGGCCCGATTCCCCTGCACTGCGCGCAGAGCAATTCTGTGTTGCACATCACACATGAAAGGAGCCTTGATTTCCTTGATGGCACTCCAGAGAAACCCCAAGAACACTGTTTCAAGGCTAGAGGGATCCTGAGGTCACTGTAGCAACACGAAAGAACTCTGTGGACCAAAAATCAACTCGAAAAGAGAGGTTAGTCCCTGGATTCGTCTCCAGAGGAATACCACCTTACCACAAGCACCTCAAGAGGAGGCTTCTCTCAGCTCTAGGTATGTGAGAGGGACCCTGAGTTTGCGGCCTCAAGTGGAATGGACACCGCGATGCCCTGACTCGAAATAAGGCCGGATATCCCTGCAGTGACTTCAATGCAGGCTCGTCTTGCATCTCCCAGGACGAAAGTATGTCTGAATCCCCTGTGGAAAGCACAAAGAAAGACTTAGTTCCCCACCTCATCGCGACCGATAGCCTCACATCCTTTGAAAACTCCAGAGGTACGCGGAGATCAGTGCCTCCAAAGGAGACGATGCCTGACTCCTCGTGAAACTTGATAGGAGTCCCAGGATTCCTGTGGCACGTGGAAAGGGACCCTTGGTCTCCCGCCTCAGCTGGAGAGGCGTCCCAATTGCCTTGCCAAGCCTCGAGGAGAATCCCGAGTTGTGTCTCGCAACTAGGCAAGAGTCCTGACGTGGCTGAACAAACACGTGGGTGGAAGGGCCATCCCCGTCGTAACTCGAGAATATACCCCAGGTTCCCGCCGCAACTCGAGAAAAACCATGAGACTTCCCCCTCGCCGCGAGATGAGGCCCGATTCCCCTGCACTGCGGGCACAGCAATTCTGTGTTGCACATCACACATGAAAGGAGCCTTGATTTCCTTCATGGCACTCCAGAGAAACCCCAAGAACACTGTTTCAAGGCTAGAGGGATCCTGAGGTCACTGTAGCAACACGAAAGAGCTCCGTGGACCAAAAATCAACTCGAGATGAGAGGTTAGTCCCTGGCTTCGACTCCAGAGGAATACCACCTTACCACAAGCACCTCAAGAGGAGGCTTCTCTCAGCTCTAGGTATGTGAGAGGGACCCTGAGTTTGCGGCCTCAAGTGGAATGGACACCACGATGCCCTGACTCGAAATAAGGCCGGATATCCCTGCAGTGACTGGAATGCAGGCTCGTCTTGCATCTCCCAAGACGAAAGGGTGTCTGAATCCCCTGTGGAGACCACAGAGAAAGACCTAGTTCCCCACCTCATCGCGACAGGAGGCCTCAAATCCTTTGAAAACTCCAGAGGTATGCGGAGATCAGTGCCTCCAAAGGAGACGATGCCTGACTCCTCGTGAAACTTGATAGGAGACCCAGGATTCCTGTGGCACGTGGAAAGGGACCCTTGGTCTCCCGTCTCAGCTGGAGAGGCGTCCCAATTGCCCTGCAAAGCCTCGAGGAGAATCCAGAGTTGTCCCTCGCAACTAGGCAGGAGTCCTGACGTCGCTGAACAAACACGTGGGTGGAAGGGCCATCCCCGTCGTAACTCGAGAATATACCCCAGGTTCCCGCCGCAACTCGAGAAAAACCATGAGACTTCCCCCTCGCCGCGAGATGAGGCCCGATTCCCCTGCACTGCATGCAGAGCAATTCCGTGTTGCACATCACACATGAAAGGAGCCTTGATTTCCTTGATGGCACTCCAGAGAAACCCCAAGAACACTGTTTCAAGGCTAGAGGGATCCTGAGGTCACTGTAGCAACACGAAAGAGCTCCGTGGGCCAAAAATCAACTCGAGATGAGAGGTTAGTCCCTGGCTTCGACTCCAGAGGAATACCACCTTACCACAAGCACCTCAAGAGGAGGCTTCTCTCAGCTCTAGGTATGTGAGAGGGACCCTGAGTTTGCGGCATCAAGTGGAATGGACACCGCGATGCCCTGACGCGAAATAAGGCTGGATATCCCTGCAGTGACTTGAATGCAGGCTCGTCTTGCATCTCCCAAGATGAAAGGATGTCTGAATCCCCTGTGGAGACCACAGAGAAAGACCTAGTTCCCCACCTCATCGCGACCGGAGGCCTCACATCCTTTGAAAACTCCAGAGGTACGCGGAGATCAGTGCCTCCAAAGGAGACGATGCCTGACTCCTCGTGAAACTTGATAGGAGTCCCAGGATTCCTGTGGCACGTGGAAAGGGACCCTTGGTCTCCCGCCTCAGCTGGAGAGGCGTCCCAATTGCCTTGCCAAGCCTCGAGGAGAATCCCGAGTTGTGTCTCGCAACTAGGCAAGAGTCCTGACGTGGCTGAACAAACACGTGTGTGGAAGGGCCATCCCCGTCGTAACTCGAGAATATACCCCAGGTTCCCGCCGCAACTCGAGAAAAACCATGAGACTTCCCCCTCGCCGCGAGATGAGGCCCGATTCCCCTGCACTGCGTGCACAGCAATTCTGTGTTGCACATCACACATGAAAGGAGCCTTGATTTCCTTCATGGCACTCCAGAGAAACCCCAAGAACACTGTTTCAAGGCTAGAGGGATCCTGAGGTCACTGTAGCAACACGAAAGAGCTCCGTGGACCAAAAATCAACTCGAGATGAGAGGTTAGTCCCTGGCTTCGACTCCAGAGGAATACCACCTTACCACAAGCACCTCAAGAGGAGGCTTCTCTCAGCTCTAGGTATGTGAGAGGGACCCTGAGTTTGCGGCCTCAAGTGGAATGGACAACACGATGCCCTGACTCGAAATAAGGCCGGATATCCCTGCAGTGACTGGAATGCAGACTCGTCTTGCATCTCCCAAGACGAAAGGGTGTCTGAATCCCCTGTGGAGACCACAGAGAAAGACCTAGTTCCCCACCTCATCGCGACAGGAGGCCTCAAATCCTTTGAAAACTCCAGAGGTATGCGGAGATCAGTGCCTCCAAAGGAGACGATGCCTGACTCCTCGTGAAACTTGATAGGAGACCCAGGATTCCTGTGGCACGTGGAAAGGGACCCTTGGTCTCCCGTCTCAGCTGGAGAGGCGTCCCAATTGCCCTGCAAAGCCTCGAGGAGAATCCCGAGTTGTCCCTCGCAACTAGGCAGGAGTCCTGACGTCGCTGAACAAACACGTGGGTGGAAGGGCCATCCCCGTCGTAACTCGAGAATATACACCAGGTTCCCACCGCAACTCGAGAAAAACCATGAGACTTCCCCCTCGCCGCGAGATGAGGCCCGATTCCCCTGCACTGCATGCAGAGCAATTCCGTGTTGCACATCACACATGAAAGGAGCCTTGATTTCCTTGATGGCACTCCAGAGAAACCCCAAGAACACTGTTTCAAGGCTAGAGGGATCCTGAGGTCACTGTAGCAACACGAAAGAGCTCCGTGGGCCAAAAATCAACTCGAGATGAGAGGTTAGTCCCTGGCTTCGACTCCAGAGGAATACCACCTTACCACAAGCACCTCAAGAGGAGGCTTCTCTCAGCTCTAGTTATGTGAGAGGGACCCTGAGTTTGCGGCCTCAAGTGGAATGGACACCGCGATGCCCTGACGCGAAATAAGGCTGGATATCCCTGCAGTGACTTGAATGCAGGCTCGTCTTGCATCTCCCAAGATGAAAGGATGTCTGAATCCCCTGTGGAGACCACAGAGAAAGACCTAGTTCCCCACCTCATCGCGACCGGAGGCCTAACATCCTTTGAAAACTCCAGAGGTACGCGGAGATCAGTGCCTCCAAAGGAGACGATGCCTGACTCCTCGTGAAACTTGATAGGAGTCCCAGGATTCCTGTGGCACGTGGAAAGGGACCCTTGGTCTCCCGCCTCAGCTGGAGAGGCGTCCCAATTGCCTTGCCAAGCCTCGAGGAGAATCCCGAGTTGTGTCTCGCAACTAGGCAAGAGTCCTGACGTGGCTGAACAAACACGTGTGTGGAAGGGCCATCCCCGTCGTAACTCGAGAATATACCCCAGGTTCCCGCCGCAACTCGAGAAAAACCATGAGACTTCCCCCTCGCCGCGAGATGAGGCCCAATTCCCCTGCACTGCGTGCACAGCAATTCTGTGTTGCACATCACACATGAAAGGAGCCTTGATTTCCTTCATGGCACTCCAGAGAAACCCCAAGAACACTGTTTCAAGGCTAGAGGGATCCTGAGGTCACTGTAGCAACACGAAAGAGCTCCGTGGACCAAAAATCAACTCGAGATGAGAGGTTAGTCCCTGGCTTCGACTCCAGAGGAATACCACCTTACCACAAGCACCTCAAGAGGAGGCTTCTCTCAGCTCTAGGTATGTGAGAGGGACCCTGAGTTTGCGGCCTCAAGTGGAATGGACAACACGATGCCCTGACTCGAAATAAGGCCGGATATCCCTGCAGTGACTGGAATGCAGGCTCGTCTTGCATCTCCCACGACGAAAGGGTGTCTGAATCCCCTGTGGAGACCACAGAGAAAGACCTAGTTCCCCACCTCATCGCGACAGGAGGCCTCAAATCCTTTGAAAAATCCAGAGGTATGCGGAGATCAGTGCCTCCAAAGGAGACGATGCCTGACTCCTCATGAAACTTGATAGGAGACCCAGGATTCCTGTGGCACGTGGAAAGGGACCCTTGGTCTCCCGTCTCAGCTGGAGAGGCGTCCCAATTGCCCTGCAAAGCCTCGAGGAGAATCCCGAGTTGTCCCTCGCAACTAGGCAGGAGTCCTGACATGGCTGAACACACACGTGTGTGGAAGGGCCATCCCCGTCGTAACTCGAGAATATACCCCAGGTTCCCGCCGCAACTCGAGAAAAACCATGAGACTTCCCCCTCGCCGCGAGATGAGGCCCGATTCCCCTGCACTGCGTGCAGAGCAATTCCGTGTTGCACATCACACATGAAAGGAGCCTTGATTTCCTTGATGGCACTCCAGAGAAACCCCAAGAACACTGTTTCAAGGCTAGAGGGATCCTGAGGTCACTGTAGCAACACGAAAGAGCTCCGTGGACCAAGATTCAACACGAGATGAGAGATTAGTCCCTGGCTTCGACTCCTGAGGAATACCACCTTACCACAAGCACCTCAAGAGGAGGCTTCTCTCAGCTCTAGGTATGTGAGAGGGATCCTGAGTTTGCGGCCTCAAGTGGAATGGACACCGCGATGCCCTGACTCGAAATAAGGCCGGATATCCCTGCAGTGACTTGAATGCAGGCTCGTCTTGCATCTCCCAAGAAGAAAGGATGTCTGAATCCCCTGTGGAGACTACAGAGAAACACCTAGTTCCCCACCTCATCGCGACCAGAGGCCTCACATCCTTTGAAAACTCCAGAGGTATGCGGAGATCAGTGCCTCCAAAGGAGACGATGCCTGACTCCTCGTGAAACTGATAGGAGTCCCAGGATTCTTGTGGCACGTGGAAAGGGACCCTTGGTCTCCCGCCTCAGCTGGAGAGGCGTTCCAATTGCCCTGCCAAGCCTCGAGGAGAATCCCGAGTTGTCCCTCGCAACTAGGCAGGAGACCTGATGTGGCTGAACAAACACGTGGGTGGAAGGGCCATCCCCGTCGTAACTCGAGAATATACCCCAGGTTCCCACCGCAACTCGAGAAAAACCATGAGACTTCCCCCTCGATGCTAGATGAGGCCGATTCCCCTGTACTGCGTGCAGAGCAATTCCGTCTTGCACATCACACATGAAAGGAGCCTTGATTTCCTTGATGGCACTCCAGAGAAACCCCAAGAACACTGTTTCAAGGCTAGAGGGATCCTGAGGTCACTGTAGCAACACGAAAGAACTCTGTGGACCAAAAATCAACTCGAAAAGAGAGGTTAGTCCCTGGATTCGTCTCCAGAGGAATACCACCTTACCACAAAAACCTCAAGAGGAGGCTTCTCTCAGCTCTAGGTATGTGAGAGGGACCCTGAGTTTGCGGCCTCAAGTGGAATGGACACCGGGATGCCCTGACGCGAAATAAGGCTGGATATCCCTGCAGTGACTTGAATGCAGGCTCGTCTTGCATCTCCCAAGATGAAAGGATGTCTGAATCCCCTGTGGAGACCACAGAGAAAGACCTAGTTCCCCACCTCATCGCGACCGGAGGCCTCACATCCTTTGAAAACTCCAGAGGTACGCAGAGATCAGTGCCTCCAAAGGAGACGATGCCTGACTCCTCGTGAAACTTGATAGGAGTCCCAGGATTCCTGTGGCACGTGGAGAGGGACACTTGGTCTCCCGCCTCAGCTGGAGAGGCGTCTCAATTGCCTTGCCAAGCCTCGAGGAGAATCCCGAGTTGTGTCTCGCAACTAGGCAAGAGTCCTGACGTGGCTGAACAAACACGTGTGTGGAAGGGCCATCCCCGTCGTAACTCGAGAATATACCCCAGGTTCCCGCCGCAACTCGAGAAAAACCATGAGACTTCCCCCTCGCCGCGAGATGAGGCCCGATTCCCCTGCACTGCGTGCACAGCAATTCTGTGTTGCACATCACACATGAAAGGAGCCTTGATTTCCTTGATGGCACTCCAGAGAAACCCCAAGAACACTGTTTCAAGGCTAGAGGGAACCTGAGGTCACTGTAGCAACACGAAAGAACTCTGTGGACCAAAAATCAACTTGAAAAGAGAGGTTAGTCCCTGGATTCGTCTCCAGAGGAATACCACCTTACCACAAGCACCTCAAGAGGAGGCTTCTCTCAGCTCTAGGTATGTGAGAGGGACCCTGAGTTTGCGGCCTCAAGTGGAATGGACACCGCGATGCCCTGACTCGAAATAAGGCCGGATATCCCTGCAGTGACTTCAATGCAGGCTCGTCTTGCATCTCCCAGGACGAAAGGATGTCTGAATCCCCTGTGGAAAGCACAGAGAAAGACTTAGTTCCCCACCTCATGGCGACCGATAGCCTCACATCCTTTGAAAACTCCAGAGGTACGCGGAGATCAGTGCCTCCAAAGGAGACGATGCCTGACTCCTCGTGAAACTTGATATGAGTCCCAGGATTCCTGTGGCACGTGGAAAGGGACCCTTGGTCTCCCGCCTCAGCTGGAGAGGCGTCCCAATTGCCCTGCCAAGCCTCGAGGAGAATCCAGAGTTGTCCCTCGCAACTAGGCAGGAGTCCTGACGTCGCTGAAGAAACACGTGGGTGGAAGGGCCATCCCCGTCGTAACTCGAGAATATACCCCAGGTTCCCGCCGCAACTCGAGAAAAACCATGAGACTTCCCCCTCGCCGCGAGATGAGGCCCGATTCCCCTGCACTGCGTGCAGAGCAATTCCGTGTTGCACATCACACATGAAAGGAGCCTTGATTTCCTTGATGGCACTCCAGAGAAACCCCAAGAACACTGTTTCAAGGCTAGAGGGATCCTGAGGTCACTGTAGCAACACGAAAGAGCTCCGTGGGCCAAAAATCAACTCGAGATGAGAGGTTAGTCCCTGGCTTCGACTCCAGAGGAATACCACCTTACCACAAGCACCTCAAGAGGAGGCTTCTCTCAGCTCTAGGTATGTGAGAGGGACCCTGAGTTTGCGGCCTCAAGTGGAATGGACACCGCGATGCCCTGACGTGAAATAAGGCTGGATATCCCTGCAGTGACTTGAATGCAGGCTCGTCTTGCATCTCCCAAGATGAAAAGATTTCTGAATCCCCTGGGGAGACCACAGAGAAAGACCTAGTTCCCCACCTCATCGCGACCAGAGGCCTCACATCCTTTGAAAACTCCAGAGGTACGGGGAGATCAGTGCCTCCAAAGGAGACGATGCCTGACTCCTCGTGAAACTTGATAGGAGTCCCAGGATTCCTGTGGCACGTGGAATGGGACCCTTGGTCTCCTGCCTCAGCTGGAGAGGCGTCCCAATTGCCTTGTCAAGCCTCGAGGAGAATCCCGAGTTGTGTCTTGCAACTAGGCAGGAGTCCTGACGTGGCTGAACAAACACGTGTGTGGAAGGGCCATCCCCGTCGTAACTCGAGAATATACCCCAGGTTCCCGCCGCAACTCGAGAAAAACCATGAGACTTCCCCCTCGCCGCGAGATGAGGCCCGATTCCCCTGCACTGCGCGCAGAGCAATTCTGTGTTGCACATCACACATGAAAGGAGCCTTGATTTCCTTGATGGCACTCCAGAGAAACCCCAAGAACACTGTTTCAAGGCTAGAGGGATCCTGAGGTCACTGTAGCAACACGAAAGAACTCTGTGGACCAAAAATCAACTCGAAAAGAGAGGTTAGTCCCTGGATTCTTCTCCAGAGGAATACCACCTTACCACAAGCATCTCAAGAGGAGGCTTCTCTCAGCTCTAGGTATGTGAGAGGGACCCTGAGTTTGCGGCCTCAAGTGGAATGGACACCGCGATGCCCTGACTCGAAATAAGGCCGGATATCCCTGCAGTGACTTCAATGCAGGCTCGTCTTGCATCTCCCAGGACGAAAGGATGTCTGAATCCCCTGTGGAAAGCACAGAGAAAGACTTAGTTCCCCACCTCATCGCGACCGATAGCCTCACATCCTTTAAAAACTCCAGAGGTACGCGGAGATCAGTGCCTCCAAAGGAGACGATGCCTGACTCCTCGTGAAACTTGATAGGAGTCCCAGGATTCCTGTGGCACGTGGAAAGGGACCCTTGGTCTCCCGCCTCAGCTGGAGAGGCGTCCCAATTGCCCTGCCAAGCCTCGAGGAGAATCCAGAGTTGTCCCTCGCAACTAGGCAGGAGTCCTGACGTCGCTGAAGAAACACGTGGGTGGAAGGGCCATCCCTGTCGTAACTCGAGAATATACCCCAGGTTCCCGCCGCAACTCGAGAAAAACCATGAGACTTCCCCCTCGCCGCGAGATGAGGCCCGATTCCCCTGCACTGCGTGCAGAGCAATTCCGTGTTGCACATCACACATGAAAGGAGCCTTGATTTCCTTGATGGCACTCCAGAGAAACCCCAAGAACACTGTTTCAAGGCTAGAGGGATCCTGAGGTCACTGTAGCAACACGAAAGAGCTCCGTGGGCCAAAAATCAACTCGAGATGAGAGGATAGTCCCTGGCTTCGACTCCAGAGGAATACCACCTTACCACAAGCACCTCAAGAGGAGGCTTCTCTCAGCTCTAGGTATGTGAGAGGGACCCTGAGTTTACGGCCTCAAGTGGAATGGACACCGCGATGCCCTGACGCGAAATAAGGCTGGATATCCCTGCAGTGACTTGAATGCAGGCTCGTCTTGCATCTCCCAAGATGAAAGGATGTCTGAATCCCCTGTGGAGACCACAGAGAAAGACCTAGTTCCCCACCTCATCGCGACCGGAGGCCTCACATCCTTTGAAAACTCCAGAGGTACGCGGAGATCAGTGCCTCCAAAGGAGACGATGCCTGACTCCTCGTGAAACTTGATAGGAGTCCCAGGATTCCTGTGGCACGTGGAAAGGGACCCTTGGTCTCCCGCCTCAGCTGGAGAGGCGTCCCAAATGCCTTGCCAAGCCTCGAGGAGAATCCCGAGTTGTGTCTCGCAACTAGGCAAGAGTCCTGACGTGGCTGAACACACACGTGTGTGGAAGGGCCATCCCCGACGTAACTCGAGAATATACCCCAGGTTCCCGCCGCAACTCGAGTAAAACCATGAGACTTCCCGCTCGCCGCGAGATGAGGCCCGATTCCCCTGCACTGAGTGCAGAGCAATTCTGTGTTGCACATCACACATGAAAGGAGCCTTGATTTCCTTCATGGCACTCCAGAGAAACCCCAAGAACACTGTTTCAAGGCTAGAGGGATCCTGAGGTCACTGTAGCAACACGAAAGAGCTCCGTGGACCAAAAATCAACTCGAGATGAGAGGTTAGTCCCTGGCTTCGACTCCAGAGGAATACCACCTTACCACAAGCACCTCAAGAGGAGGCTTCTCTCAGCTCTAGGTATGTGAGAGGGACCCTGAGTTTGCGGCCTCAAGTGGAATGGACACCGCGATGCCCTGACTCGAAATAAGGCCGGATATCCCTGCAGTGACTGGAATGCAGGCTCGTCTTGCATCTCCCAAGACGAAAGGGTGTCTGAATCCCCTGTGGAGACCACAGAGAAAGAACTAGTTCCCCACCTCATCGCGACAGGAGGCCTCCAATACTTTGAAAACTCCAGAGGTATGCGGAGATCAGTGCCTCCAAAGGAGACGATGCCTGACTCCTCGTGAAACTTGATAGGAGACCCAGGATTGCTGTGGCACGTGGAAAGGGACCCTTGGTCTCCCGTCTCAGCTGGAGAGGCGTCCCAATTGCCCTGCAAAGCCTCGAGGAGAATCCCGAGTTGTCCCTAGCAACTAGGCAATAGTCCTGACGTCGCTGAACACACACGTGTGTGGAAGGGCCATCCCCGTCGTAACTCGAGAATATACCCCAGGTTCCTGCCGCAACTCGAGAAAAACCATGAGACTTCCCCCTCGCCGCGAGATGAGGCCCGATTCCCCTGCACTGCGTGCAGAGCAATTCCGTGTTGCACATCACACATGAAAGGAGCCTTGATTTCCTTCATGGCACTCCAGAGAAACCCCAAGAACACTGTTTCAAGGCTAGAGGGATCCTGAGGTCACTGTAGCAACACGAAAGAGCTCCGTGGACCAAGAATCAACACGAGATGAGAGGTTAGTCCCTGACTTCGACTCCTGAGGAATACCACCTTACCACAAGCACCTCAAGAGGAGGCTTCTCTCAGCTCTAGGTATGTGAGAGGGACCCTGAGTTTGCGGCCTCAAGTGGAATGGACACCGCGATGCCCTGACGCGAAATAAGGCTGGATATCCCTGCAGTGACTTGAATGCAGGCTCGTCTTGCATCTCCCAAGATGAAAGGATGTCTGAATCCCCTGTGGAGTCCACAGAGAAAGACCTAGTTCCCCACCTCATCGCGACCGGAGGCCTCACATCCTTTGAAAACTCCAGAGGTACGCGGAGATCAGTGCCTCCAAAGGAGACGATGCCTGACTCCTCGTGAAACTTGATAGGAGTCCCAGGATTCATGTGGCACGTGGAAAGGGACCCTTGGTCTCCCGCCTCAGTTGGAGAGGCGTCCCAATTGCCTTGCCAAGCCTCGAGGAGAATCCCGAGTTGTGTCTCGCAACTAGGCAAGAGTCCTGACGTGGCTGAACAAACACGTGGGTGGAAGGGCCATCCCCGTCATAACTCGAGAATATACCCCAGGTTCCCGCCGCAACTCGAGAAAAACCATGAGACTTCCCCCTCGCCGCGAGATGAGGCCCGATTCCCCTGCACTGCGTGCAGAGCAATTCTGTGTTGCACATCACACATGAAAGGAGCCTTGATTTCCTTCATGGCACTCCAGAGAAACCCCAAGAACACTGTTTCAAGGCTAGAGGGATCCTGAGGTCACTGTAGCAACACGAAAGAGCTCCGTGGACCCAAAATCAACTCGAGATGAGAGGTTAGTCCCTGGCTTCGACTCCAGAGGAAAACCACCTTACCACAAGCACCTCAAGAGGAGGCTTCTCTCAGCTCTAGGTATGTGAGAGGGACCCTGAGTTTGCGGCCTCAAGTGGAATGGACACCGCGATGCCCTGACTCGAAATAAGGCCGGATATCCCTGCAGTGACTGGAATGCAGGCTCGTCTTGCATCTCCCAAGACGAAAGGGTGTCTGAATCCCCTGTGGAGACCACAGAGAAAGACCTAGTTCCCCACCTCATCGCGACCGATAGCCTCACATCCTTTGAAAACTCCAGAGGTATGCGGAGATCAGTGCCTCCAAAGGAGACGATGCCTGACTCCTCGTGAAACTTGATAGGAGACCCAGGATTGCTGTGGCACGTGGAAAGGGACCCTTGGTCTCCCGTCTCAGCTGGAGAGGCGTCCCAATTGCCCTGCCAAGCCTCGAGGAGAATCCAGAGTTGTCCCTCGCAACTAGGCAGGAGTCCTGACGACGCTGAAGAAACACGTGGGTGGAAGGGCCATCCCCGTCGTAACTCGAGAATATACCCCAGGTTCCCGCCGCAACTCGAGAAAAACCATGAGACTTCCCCCTCGCCGCGAGATGAGGCCCGATTCCCCTGCACTGCGTGCAGACCAATTCCGTGTTGCACATCACACATGAAAGGAGCCTTGATTTCCTTGATGGGACTCCAGAGAAACCCCAAGAACACTGTTTCAAGGCTCGAGGTATCCTGAGGTCACTGTAGCAACACGAAAGAGCTCCGTGGACCAAGAATCAACACGAGATGAGAGGTTAGTCCCTGGCTTCGACTCCTGAGGAATACCACCTTACCACAAGCACCTCAAGAGGAGGCTTCTCTCAGCTCTAGGTATGTGAGAGGGATCCTGAGTTTGCGGCCTCAAGTGGAATGGACACCGCGATGCCCTGACTCGAAATAAGGCCGGATATCCCTGCAGTGACTTGAATGCAGGCTCGTCTTGCATCTCCCAAGAAGAAAGGATGTCTGAATCCCCTGTGGAGACCACAGAGAAAGACCTAGTTCCCCACCTAATCGCGACCGGAGGCCTCACATCCTTTGAAAACTCCAGAGGTACGCGGAGATCAGTGCCTCCAAAGGAGACGATGCCTGACTCCTCGTGAAACTTGATAGGAGTCCCAGGATTCTTGTGGCACGTGGAAAGGGACCCTTGGTCTCCCGCCTCAGCTGGAGAGGCGTTCCAATTGCCCTGCCAAGCCTCGAGGAGAATCCCGAGTTGTCCCTCGCAACTAGGCAGGAGTTCTGACGTCGCTGAAGAAACACGTGGGTGGAAGGGCCATCCCCGTCGTAACTCGAGAATATACCCCAGGTTCCCGCCGCAACTCGAGAAAAACCATGAGACTTCCCCCTCGCCGCGAGATGAGGCCCGATTCCCCTGCACAGCATGCAGAGCAATTCCGTGTTGCACATCACACATGAAAGGAGCCTTGATTTCCTTGATGGCACTTCAGAGAAACCCCAAGAACACTGTTTCAAGGCTAGAGGGATCCTGAGGTCACTGTAGCAACACGAAAGAGCTCCGTGGGCCAAAAATCAACTCGAGATGAGAGGATAGTCCCTGGCTTCGACTCCAGAGGAATACCACCTTACCACAAGCACCTCAAGAGGAGGCTTCTCTCAGCTCTAGGTATGTGAGAGGGACCCTGAGTTTACGGCCTCAAGTGGAATGGACACCGCGATGCCCTGACGCGAAATAAGGCTGGATATCCCTGCAGTGACTTGAATGCAGGCTCGTCTTGCATCTCCCAAGATGAAAGGATGTCTGAATCCCCTGTGGAGACCACAGAGAAAGACCTAGTTCCCCACCTCATCGCGACCGGAGGCCTCACATCCTTTGAAAACTCCAGAGGTACGCGGAGATCAGTGCCTCCAAAGGAGACGATGCCTGACTCCTCGTGAAACTTGATAGGAGTCCCAGGATTCTTGTGGCACGTGGAAAGGGACCCTTGGTCTCCCGCCTCAGCTGGAGAGGCGTTCCAATTGCCCTACCAAGCCTCGAGGAGAATCCCGAGTTGTCCCTCGCAACTAGGCAGGAGTCCTGACGTGGCTGAACAAACACGTGGGTGGAAGGGCCATCCCCGTCGTAACTCGAGAATATACCCCAGGTTCCCGCCACAACTCGAGAAAAACCATGAGACTTCCCCCTCGATGCGAGATGAGGCCCGATTCCCCTGTACTGCGTGCAGAGCAATTCCGTCTTGCACATCACACATGAAAGGAGCCTTGATTTCCTTGATGGCACTCCAGAGAAACCCCAAGAACACTGTTTCAAAGATAGAGGGATCCTGAAGTCACTGTAGCAACACGAAAGAACTCTGTGGACCAAAAATCAACTCGAAAAGAGAGGTTAGTCCCTGGATTCGTCTCCAGAGGAATACCACCTTACCACAAGCACCTCAAGAGGAGGCTTCTCTCAGCTCTAGGTATGTGAGAGGGACCCTGAGTTTGCGGCCTCAAGTGGAATGGCCACCGCGATGCCCTGACTCGAAATAAGGCCGGATATCCCTGCAGTGACTTCAATGCAGGCTCGTCTTGCATCTCCCAGGACGAAAGGATGTCTGAATCCCCTGTGGAAAGCACAGAGAAAGACTTAGTTCCCCACCTCATCGCGACCGATAGCCTCACATCCTTTGAAAACTCCAGAGGTACGCGGAGATCAGTGCCTCCAAAGGAGACGATGCCTGACTCCTCGTGACACTTGATAGGAGTCCCAGGATTCCTGTGGCACTTGGAAAGGGACATTTGGTCTCCCGCCTCAGCTGGAGAGGCGTCCCAATTGCCCTGCCAAGCCTCGAGGAGAATCCAGAGTTGTCCCTCGCAACTAGGCAGGAGTCCTGACGTCGCTGAAGAAACACGTGGGTGGAAGGGCCATCCCCGTCGTAACTCGAGAATATACCCCAGGTTCCCGCCGCAACTCGAGAAAAACCATGAGACTTCCCCCTCGATGCGAGATGAGGCCCGATTCCCCTGTACTGCGTGCAGAGCAATTCCGTCTTGCACATCACACATGAAAGGAGCCTTGATTTCCTTGATGGCACTCCAGAGAAACCCCAAGAACACTGTTTCAAGGATAGAGGGATCCTGAGGTCACTGTAGCAACACGAAAGAACTCTGTGGACCAAAAATCAACTCGAAAAGAGAGTTTAGTCCCTGGATTCGTCTCCAGAGGAATACCACCTTACCACAAGCACCTCAAGAGGAGGCTTCTCTCAGCTCTAGGTCTGTGAGAGGGACCCTGAGTTTGCGGCCTCAAGTGGAATGGACACCGCGATGCCCTGACTCGAAATAAGGCCGGATATCCCTGCAGTGACTTAAATGCAGGCTCGTCTTGCATCTCCCAGGACGAAAGGATGTCTGAATCCCCTGTGGAAAGCACAGAGAAAGACTTAGTTCCCCACCTCATCGCGACCGATAGCCTCACATCCTTTGAAAACTCCAGAGGTACGCGGAGATCAGTGCCTCCAAAGGAGACGATGCCTGACTCCTCGTGAAACTTGATAGGAGTCCCAGGATTCCTGTGGCACTTGGAAAGGGACACTTGGTCTCCCGCCTCAGCTGGAGAGGCGTCCCAATTGCCCTGCCAAGCCTCGAGGAGAATCCAGAGTTGTCCCTCGCAACTAGGCAGGAGTCCTGATGTCGCTGAAGAAACACGTGGGTGGAAGGGCCATCCCCGTCGTAACTCGAGAATATACCCCAGGTTCCCGCCGCAACTCGAGAAAAACCATGAGACTTCCCCCTCGCCGCGAGATGAGGCCCGATTCCCCTGCACTGCGTGCAGAGCAATTCCGTGTGGCACATCACACATGAAAGGAGCCTTGATTTCCTTGATGGCGCTCCAGAGAAACCCCAAGAACACTGTTTCAAGGCTAGAGGGATCCTGAGGTCACTGTAGCAACACGAAAGAGCTCCGTGGGCCAAAAATCAACTCGAGATGAGAGGTTAGTTAATGGCCTCGACTCCAGAGGAATACCACCTTACCACAAGCACTTCAAGAGGAGGCTTCTCTCAGCTCTAGGTATGTGAGAGGGACCCTGAGTTTGCGGCCTCAAGTGGAATGGACACCGCGATGCCCTGACTCGAAATAAGGCCGGATATCCCTGCAGTGACTTGAATGCAGGCTCGTCTTGCATCTCCCAAGATGAAAGGATGTCTGAATCCCCTGTGGAGACCACAGAGAAAGACCTAGTTCCCCACCTCATCGCGACCGGAGGCCTCACATCCTTTGAAAACTCCAGAGGTACGCGGAGATCAGTGCCTCCAAAGGAGACGATGCCTGACTCCTCGTGAAACTTGATAGGAGTCCCAGGATTCCTGTGGCACGTGGAAAGGGACCCTTGGTCTCCCGCCTCAGCTGGAGAGGCGTCCCAATTGCCTTGCCAAGCCTCGAGGAAAATCCCGAGTTGTGTCTCCAACTAGGCAAGAGTCCTGACGTGGATGAACAAACACGTGTGTGGAAGGGCCATCCCCGTCGTAACTCGAGAATATACCCCAGGTTCCCGCCGCAACTCGAGAAAAACCATGAGACTTCCCCCTCGCCGCGAGATGAGGCCCGATTCCCCTGCACTGCGTGCAGAGCAATTCTGTGTTGCACATCACACATGAAAGGAGCCTTGATTTCCTTCATGGCACTCCAGAGAAACCCCAAGAACACTGTTTCAAGGCTAGAGGGATCCTGAGGTCACTGTAGCAACACGAAAGAGCTCCGTGGGCCAAAAATCAACTCGAGATGAGAGGTTAGTCCCTGGCTTCGACTCCAGAGGAATACCACCTTACCACAAGCACCTCAAGAGGAGGCTTCTCTCAGCTCTAGGTATGTGAGAGGGACCCTGAGTTTGCGGCCTCAAGTGGAATGGACACCGCGATGCCCTGACGCGAAATAAGGCCGGATATCCCTGCAGTGACTTGAATGCAGGCTCGTCTTGCATCTCCCAAGAAGAAAGGATGTCTGAATCCCCTGTGGAGACCACAGAGAAAGACCTAGTTCCCCACCTCATCGCGACCGGAGGCCTCACATCCTTTGAAACCTCCAGAGGTACGCGGAGATCAGTGCCTCCAAAGAAGACGATGCCTGAGTCCTCGTGAAACTTGATAGGAGTGCCAGGATACCTGTGGCACGTGGAAAGGGACACTTGGTCTCCCGCCTCAGCTGGAGAGGCGTCCCAATTGCCCTGCAAAGCCTCGAGGAGAATCCCGAGTTGTCCCTCGCAACTAGGCAGGAGTCCTGACGTCGCTGAAGAAACACGTGTGTGGAAGGGCCATCCCCGTCGTAACTCGAGAATATACCCCAGGTTCCCGCCGCAACTCGAGAAAAACCATGAGACTTCCCCCTCGCCGCGAGATGAGGCCCGATTCCCCTGCACTGCGTGCAGAGCAATTCCGTGTTGCACATCACACATGAAAGGAGCCTTGATTTCCTTGATGGCACTCCAGAGAAACCCCAAGAACACTGTTTCAAGGCTAGAGGGATCCTGAGGTCACTGCAGCAACACGAAAGAGCTCCGTGGACCAAGAATCAACACGAGATGAGAGGTTAGTCCCTGGCTTCGACTCCTGAGGAATACCACCTTACCACAAGCACCTCAAGAGGAGGCTTCTCTCAGCTCTAGGTATGTGAGAGGGATCCTGAGTTTGCGGCCTCAAGTGGAATGGACACCGCGATGCCCTGACTCGAAATAAGGCCGGATATCCCTGCAGTGACTTGAATGCAGGCTCGTCTTGCATCTCCCAAGATGAAAGGATGTCTGAATCCCCTGTGGAGACCACAGAGAAAGACCTAGTTCCCCACCTCATCGCGACCGCAGGCCTCACATCCTTTGAAAACTCCAGAGGTACGCGGAGATCAGTGCCTCCAAAGGAGACGATGCCTGACTCCTCGTGAAACTTGATAGGAGTCCCAGGAATCCTGTGGCACTTGGAAAGGGACACTTGGTCCCCCGCCTGAGCTGGAGAGGCGTCCCAATTGCCCTGCCAAGCCTCGAGGAGAATCCAGAGTTGTCCCTCGCAACTAGGCAGGAGTCCTGACGTGGCTGAACAAACACGTGGGTGGAAGGGCCATCCCCGTCGTAACTCGAGAATATACCCCAGGTTCCCGCCGCAACTCGAGAAAAACCATGAGACTTCCCCCTCGCCGCGAGATGAGGCCCGATTCCCCTGCACTGCGTGCAGAGCAATTCCGTGTTGCACATCACACATGAAAGGAGCCTTGATTTCCTTGATGGCACTCCAGAGAAACCCCAAGAACACTGTTTCAAGGCTAGAGGGATCCTCAGGTCACTGTAGCAACACGAAAGAGCTCCGTGGGCCAAAAATCAACTCGAGATGAGAGGTTAGTCCCTGGCTTCGACTCCAGAGGAATACCACCTTACCAGAAGCACCTCAAGAGGAGGCTTCTCTCAGCTCTACGTATGTGAGAGGGACCCTGAGTTTGCGGCCTCAAGTGGAATGGACACCGCGATGCCCTGACGCGAAATAAGGCCGGATATCCCTGCAGTGACTTGAATGCAGGCTCGTCTTGCATCTCCCAAGATGAAAGGATGTCTGAATCCCCTGTGGAGACCACAGAGAAAGACCTAGTTCCCCACCTCATCGCGACCGGAGGCCTCACATCCTTTGAAAACTCCAGAGGTACGCGGAGATCAGTGCCTCCAAAGGAGACGATGCCTGACTCCTCGTGAAACTTGATAGGAGTCCCAGGATTCCTGAGGCACTTGGAAAGGGACCCTTGGTCTCCCGCCTCAGCTGGAAAGGCGTCCCAATTGCCTTGCCAAGCCTCGAGGAGAATCCCGAGTTGTGTCTCGCAACTAGGCAAGAGTCCTGACGTGGCTGAACAAACACGTGGGTGGAAGGGCCATCCCCGTCGTAACTCGAGAATATACCCCAGGTTCCCGCCGCAACTCGAGAAAAACCATGAGACTTCCCCCTCGCCGCGAGATGAGGCCCGATTCCCCTGCACTGCGTGCAGAGCAATTCTGTGTTGCACATCACACATGAAAGGAGCCTTGATTTCCGTCATGGCACTCCAGAGAAACCCCAAGAACACTGTTTCAAGGCTAGAGGGATCCTGAGGTCACTGTAGCAACACGAAAGAACTCTGTGGACCAAAAATCAACTCGAGATGAGAGGTTAGTCCCTGGCTTCGACTCCAGAGGAATACCACCTTACCAGAAGCACCTCAAGAGGAGGCTTCTCTCAGCTCTAGGTATGTGAGAGGGATCCTGAGTTTGCGGCCTCAAGTGGAATGGACACCGCGATGCCCTGACTCGAAATAAGGCCGGATATCCCTGCAGTGACTGGAATGCAGGCTCGTCTTGCATCTCTCAAGACGAAAGGGTGTCTGAATCCCCTGTGGAGACCACAGAGAAAGACCTAGTTCCCCACCTCATCGCGACAGGAGGCCTCAAAATCTTTGAAAACTCCAGAGGTATGCGGAGATCAGTGCCTCCAAAGGAGACGATGCCTGACTCCTCGTGAAACTTGATAGGAGACCCAGGATTCCTTTGGCACGTGGAAAGGGACCCTGGTTCTCCCACCTCAGCCGGAGAGGCGTTCCAATTGCCCTGCCAAGCCTCGAGGAGAATCCAGAGTTGTCCCTCGCAACTAGGCAGGAGTCCTGACGTGGCTGAACAAACACGTGGGTGGAAGGGCCATCCCCGTCGTAACTCGAGAATATACCCCAGGTTCCCGCCGCAACTCGAGAAGAACCATGAGACTTCCCCCTCGATGCGAGATGAGGCCCGATTCCCCTGTACTGCGTGCAGAGCAATTCCGTCTTGCACATCACACATGAAAGGAGCCTTAATTTCCTTGATGGCACTCCAGAGAAACCCCAAGAACACTGTTTCAAGGCTAGAGGGATCCTGAGGTCACTGTAGCAACACGAAAGAGCTCCGTGGACCAAAAATCAACTCGAGATGAGAGGTTAGTCCCTGGCTTCGACTCCAGAGGAATACCACCTTACCACAAGCACCTCAAGAGGAGGCTTCTCTCAGCTCTAGGTATGTGAGAGGGACCCTGAGTTTGCGGCCTCAAGTGGAATGGACACCGCGATGCCCTGACTCGAAATAAGGCCGGATATCCCTGCAGTGACTGGAATGCAGGCTCGTCTTGCATCTCCCAAAACGAAAGGGTGTCTGAATCCCCTGTGGAGACCACAGAGAAAGACCTAGTTCCCCACCTCATCGCGACCGGAGGCTTCAAATCCGTTGAAAACTCCAGAGGTATGCGGAGATCAGTGCCTCCAAAGGAGACGATGCCTGACTCCTCGTGAAACTTGATAGGAGTCCCAGAATTCCTGTGGCACGTGGAAAGGGACACTTGGTCTCCCTCCTCAGCTGGCGAGGAGTCCCAATTGCCCTGTCAAGCCTCGAGGAGAATCCAGAGTTGTCGCTCGCAACTGGGCAGGAGTCCTGACGTCGCTGAAGAAACACGTGGGTGGAAGGGCCATCCCCGTCGTAACTCGAGAATATACCCCAGGTTCCCGCCGCAACTCGAGAAAAACCATGAGACTTTCCCCCTCGCCGCGAGATGAGGCCCGATTCCCCTGCACTGCGTGCAGAGTAATTCCGTGTTGCACATCACACATGAAAGGAGCCTTGATTTCCTTGATGGCACTCCAGAGAAACCCCAAGAACACTGTTTCAAGGCTAGAGGGATCCTGAGGTCACTGTAGCAACACGAAAGAACTCCGTGGACCAAGAATCAACACGAGATGAGAGGTTAGTCCCTGGCTTCGAATCCTGAGGAATACCACCTTACCACAAGCACCTCAAGAGGAGGCTTCTCTCAGCTCTAGGTATGTGAGAAGGATCCTGAGTTTGCGGCCTCAAGTGGAATGGACACCGCGATGCCCTGACTCGAAATAAGGCCGGATATCCCTGCAGTGACTTGAATGCAGGCTCGTCTTGCATCTCCCAAGATGAAAGGATGTCTGAATCCCCTGTGGAGACCACAGAGAAAGACCTAGTTCACCACCTCATCGCGACCGGAGGCCTCACATCCTTTGAAAACTCCAGAGGTACGCGGAGATCAGTGCCTCCAAAGGAGACGATGCCTGACTCCTCGTGAAACTTGATGGGAGTCCCAGGATTCCTGGGGCACGTGGAAAGGGACCCTTGGTCTCCCGCCTCATCTGGAAAGGCGTCCCAATTGCCTTGCCAAGCCTTGAGGAGAATCCCGAGTTGTGTCTCGCAACTAGGCAAGAGTCCTGACGTGGCTGAACAAACACGTGTGTGGAAGGGCCATCCCCGTCGTAACTCGAGAATATACCCCAGGTTCCCGCCGCAATTCGAGAAAAACCATGAGACTTCCCCCTCGCCGCGAGATGAGGCCCGATTCCCCTGCACTGCGTGCAGAGCAATTCTGTGTTGCACATCACACATGAAAGGAGCCTTGATT
Organism: Cervus elaphus; assembly: GCF_910594005.1. Taxonomy (NCBI): domain Eukaryota; kingdom Metazoa; phylum Chordata; class Mammalia; order Artiodactyla; family Cervidae; genus Cervus; species Cervus elaphus. Next base: position 4,038,865 of record NC_057834.1, on the reverse strand, counting down.
TCCTTCATGGCACTCCAGAGAAACCCCAAGAACACTGTTTCAAGGCTAGAGGGATCCTGAGGTCACTGTAGCAACACGAAAGAGCTCCGTGGACCAAGAATCAACACGAGATGAGAGGTTAGTCCCTGGCTTCGACTCCTGAGGAATACCACCTTACCACAAGCTGCTCAAGAGGAGGCTTCTCTCAGCTCTAGGTATGTGAGAGGGATCCTGAGTTTGCGGCCTCAAGTGGAATGGACACCGCGATGCCCTGACTCGAAATAAGGCCGGATATCCCTGCAGTGACTTGAATGCAGGCTCGTCTTGCATCTCCCAAGAAGAAAGGATGTCTGAATCCCCTGTGGAGACCACAGAGAAACACCTAGTTCCCCACCTCATCGCGACCGGAGGCCTCACATCCTTTGAAAACTCCAGAGGTACGCGGAGATCAGTGCCTCCAAAGGAGACGATGCCTGACTCCTCGTGAAACTTGATAGGAGTCCCAGGATTCTTGTGGCACGTGGAAACGGACCCTTGGTCTCCCGCCTCAGCTGGAGAGGCGTTCCAATTGCCCTGCCAAGCCTCGAGGAGAATCCCGAGTTGTCCCTCGCAACTAGGCAGGAGTCCTGACGTGGCTGAACAAGCACGTGTGTGGAAGGGCCATCCCCATCGTAACTCGAGAATATACCCCAGGTTCCCGCCGCAACTCGAGAAAAACCATGAGACTTCCCCCTCGCCGCGAGATGAGGCCCGATTCCCCTGCACTGCGTGCAGAGCAATTCCGTGTTGCACATCACACATGAAAGGAGCCTTGATTTCCTTCATGGCACTCCAGAGAAACCCCAAGAACACTGTTTCAAGGATAGAGGGATCCTGAGGTCACTGTAGCAACACGAAAGAGCTCCGTGGGCCAAAAATCAACTCGAGATGAGAGGTTAGTCCCTGGCTTCGACTCCAGAGGAATACCACCTTACCACAAGCACCTCAAGAGGAGGCTTCTCTCAGCTCTAGGTATGTGAGAGGGACACTGAGTTTGCGGCCTCAAGTGGAATGGACACCGCGATGCCCTGACGCGAAATAAGGCTGGATATCCCTGCAGTGACTTGAATGCAGGCTCGTCTTGCATCTCCCAAGATGAAAGGACGTCTGAATCCCCTGTGGAGACCACAGAGAAAGACCTAGTTCCCCACCTCATCCCGACCGGAGGCCTCACATCCTTTGAAAACTCCAGAGGTACGCGGAGATCAGTGCCTCCAAAGGAGACGATGCCTGACTCCTCGTGAAACTTGATAGGAGTCCCAGGATTCCTGTGGCACTTGGAAAGGGACCCTTGGTCTCCCGCCTCAGCTGGAGAGGCGTCCCAATTGCCTTGCCAAGCCTCGAGGAGAATCCCGAGTTGTGTCTCGCAACTAGGCAAGAGTCCTGACGTGGCTGAGCAAACACGTGTGTGGAAGGGCCATCCCCGTCGTAACTCGAGAATATACCCCAGGTTCCCGCCGCAACTCGAGAAAAACCATGAGACTTCCCCCTCGCCGCGAGATGAGGCCCGATTCCCCTGCACTGCGTGCAGAGCAATTCTGTGTTGCACATCACACATGAAAGGAGCCTTGATTTCCTTCATGGCACTCCAGAGAAACCCCAAGAACACTGTTTCAAGGCTAGAGGGATCCTGAGGTCACTGTAGCAACACGAAAGAGCTGCGTGGACCAAAAATCAACTCGAGATGAGAGGTTAGTCCCTGGCTTCGACTCCAGAGGAATACCACCTTACCACAAGCACCTCAAGAGGAGGCTTCTCTCAGCTCTAGGTATGTGAGAGGGACCCTGAGTTTGCGGCCTCAAGTGGAATGGACACCGCGATGCCCTGACTCGAAATAAGGCCGGATATCCCTGCAGTGACTGGAATGCAGGCTCGTCTTGCATCTACCAAGACGAAAGGGTGTCTGAATCCCCTGTGGAGACCACAGAGAAAGACCTAGTTCCCCACCTCATCGCGACCGGAGGCTTCAAATCCGTTGAAAACTCCAGAGGTATGCGGAGATCAGTGCCTCCAAAGGAGACGATGCCTGACTCCTCGTGAAATTGACAGGAGTCCCAGAATTCCTGTGGCACCTGGAAAGGGACACTTGGTCTCCCGCCTCAGCTGGAGAGGAGTCCCAATTGCCCTGCCAAGCCTCGAGGAGAATCCAGAGTTGTCGCTCGCAACTAGGCAGGAGTCCTGACGTCGCTGAAGAAACACGTGGGTGGAAGGGCCATCCCCGTCGTAACTCGAGAATATACCCCAGGTTCCCGCCGCAACTCGAGAAAAACCATGAGACTTCCCCCTCGCTGCGAGATGAGGCCCGATTCCCCTGCACTGCGTGCAGAGTAATTCCGTGTTGCACATCACACATGAAAGGAGCCTTGATTTCCTTGATGGCACTCCAGAGAAACCCCAAGAACACTGTTTCAAGGATAGAGGGATCCTGAGGTCACTGTAGCAACACGAAAGAACTCCGTGGACCAAGAATCAACACGAGATGAGAGGTTAGTCCCTGGCTTCGAATCCTGAGGAATACCACCTTACCACAAGCAGCTCAAGAGGAGGCTTCTCTCAGCTCTAGGTATGTGAGAAGGATCCTGAGTTTGCGGCCTCAAGTGGAATGGACACCGCGATGCCCTGACTCGAAATAAGGCCGGATATCCCTGCAGTGACTTGAATGCAGGCTCGTCTTGCATCTCCCAAGATGAAAGGATGTCTGAATCCCCTGTGGAGACCACAGAGAAAGACCTAGTTCCCCACCTCATCGCGACCGGAGGCCTCACATCCTTTGAAAACTCCAGAGGTACGCGGAGATCAGTGCCTCCAAAGGAGACGATGCCTGACTCCTCGTGAAACTTGATAGGCGTCCCAGGATTCCTGGGGCACGTGGAAAGGGACCCTTGGTCTCCCGCCTCAGCTGGAAAGGCGTCCCAATTGCCTTGCCAAGCTTTGAGGAGAATCCCGAGTTGTGTCTCGCAACTAGGCAAGAGTCCTGACGTGGCTGAACAAACACGTGTGTGGAAGGGCCATTCCCGTCGTAACTCGAGAATATACCCCAGGTTCCCGCCGCAACTCGAGAAAAACCATGAGACTTCCCCCTCGCCGCGAGATGAGGCCCGATTCCCCTGCACTGCGTGCAGAGCAATTCTGTGTTGCACATCACACATGAAAGGAGCCATGATTTCCTTCATGGCACTCCAGAGAAACCCCAAGAACACTGTTTCAAGGCTAGAGGGATCCTGAGGTCACTGTAGCAACACGAAAGAGCTCCGTGGACCAAAAATCAACTCGAGATGAGAGGTTAGTCCCTGGTTTAGACTCCAGAGGAATACCACCTTACCACAAGCACCTCAAGAGGAGGCTTCTCTCAGCTCTAGGTATGTGAGAGGGACCCTGAGTTTGCGGCCTCAAGTGGAATGGACACCGCGATGCCCTGACTCGAAATAAGGCCGGATATCCCTGCAGTGACTGGAATGCAGGCTCGTCTTGCATCTCCCAAGACGAAAGGGTGTCTGAATCCCCTGTGGAGACCACAGAGAAAATCCTAGTTCCCCACCTCATCGCGACAGGAGGCCTCAAATCCTTTGAAAACTCCAGAGGTATGCGGAGATCAGTGCCTCCAAAGGAGACGATGCCTGACTCCTCGTGATACTTGATAGGAGACCCAGGATTCCTGTGGCACGTGGAAAGGGACCCTTGGTCTCCCGTGTCAGCTGGAGAGGCGTCCCAATTGCCCTGCAAAGCCTCGAGGAGAATCCCGAGTTGTCCCTCGCAACTAGGCAGGAGTCCTGACGTCGCTGAAGAAACACGTGGGTGGAAGGGCCATCCCCGTCGTAACTCGAGAATATACCCCAGGTTCCCGCCGCAACTCGAGAAAATCCATGAGACTTCCCCCTCGCCGCGAGAAGAGGCCCGATTCCCCTGCACTGCGTGCAGAGCAATTCCGTGTTGCACATCGCACATGAAAGGAGCCTTGATTTCCTTGATGGCACTCCAGAGAAACCCCAAGAACACTGTTTCAAGGCTAGAGGGATCCTGAGGTCACTGTAGCAACACGAAAGAGCTCTGTGGACCAAGAATCAACACGAGATGAGAGGTTAGTCCCTGGCTTCGACTCCTGAGGAATACCACCTTACCACAAGCACCTCAAGAGGAGGCTTCTCTCAGCTCTAGGTATGTGAGAGGGATCCTGAGTTTGCGGCCTCAAGTGGAATGGACACCGCGATGCCCTGACTCGAAATAAGGCCGGATATCCCTGCAGTGACTTGAATGCAGGCTCGTCTTGCATCTCCCAAGAAGAAAGGATGTCTGAATCCCCTGTGGAGACCACAGAGAAAGACCTAGTTCCCCACCTCATCGCGACCGGAGGCCTCACATCCTTTGAAAACTCCAGAGGTACGCGGAGATCAGTGCCTCCAAAGGAGACGATGCCTGACTCCTCGTGAAACTTGATAGGAGTCCCAGGATTCCTGTGGCACGTAGAAAGGGACCCTTGGTCTCCCGCCTCAGCTGGAGAGGCGTTCCAATTGCCCTGCCAAGCCTCGAGGAGAATCCCGAGTTGTCCCTCGCAACTAGGCAGGAGTCCTGACGTGGCTGAACAAACACGTGGGTGGAAGGGCCATCCCCGTCGTAACTCGAGAATATACCCCAGGTTCCCGCCGCAACTCGAGAAAAACCATGAGACTTCCCCCTCGATGCGAGATGAGGCCCGATTCCCCTGTACTGCGTGCAGAGCAATTCCGTCTTGCACATCACACATGAAAGGAGCCTTGATTTCCTTGATGACACTCCAGAGAAACCCCAAGAATACTGTTTCAAGGATAGAGGGATCCTGAGGTCACTGTAGCAACACGAAAGAACTCTGTGGACCAAAAATCAACTCGAAAAGAGAGGTTAGTCCCTGGATTCGTCTCCAGAGGAATACCACCTTACCACAAGCACCTCAAGAGGAGGCTTCTCTCAGCTCTAGGTATGTGAGAGGGACCCTGAGTTTGCGGCCTCAAGTGGAATGGACACCGCGATGCCCTGACTCGAAATAAGGCCGGATATCCCTGCAGTGACTTGAATGCAGGCTCGTCTTGCATCTCCCAAGAAGAAAGGATGTCTGAATCCCCTGTGGAGACCACAGAGAAAGACCTAGTTCCCCACCTCATCGCGACCGGAGGCCTCACATCCTTTGAAAACTCCAGAGGAACGCGGAGATCAGTGCCTCCAAAGGAGACGATGCCTGACTCCTCGTGAAACTTGATAGGAGTCCCAGGATTCTTGTGGCACGTGGAAAGGGATCGTTGGTCTCCCGCCTCAGCTGGAGAGGCGTTCCAATTGCCCTGCCAAGCCTCGAGGAGAATCCCGAGTTGTCCCTCGCAACTAGGCAGGAGTCCTGACGTGGCTGAACAAACACGTGGGTGGAAGGGCCATCCCCGTCGTAACTCGAGAATATACCCCAGGTTCCCGCCGCAACTCGAGAAAAACCATGAGACTTCCCCCTCGATGCGAGATGAGGCCCGATTCCCCTGTACTGCGTGCAGAGCAATTCCGTCTTGCACATCACACATGAAAGGAGCCTTGATTTCCTTGATGGCACTCCAGAGAAACCCCAAGAACACTGTTTCAAGGCTAGAGGGATCCTGAGGTCACTGTAGCAACACGAAAGAACTCTGTGGACCAAAAATCAACTCGAAAAGAGAGGTTAGTCCCTGGATTCGTCTCCAGAGGAATACCACCTTACCACAAGCACCTCAAGAGGAGGCTTCTCTCAGCTCTAGGTATGTGAGAGGGACCCTGAGTTTGCGGCCTCAAGTGGAAAGGACACCGCGATGCCCTGACTCGAAATAAGGCCGGATATCCCTGCAGTGACTTCAATGCAGGCTCGTCTTGCATCTCCCAGGACGAAAGGATGTCTGAATCCCCTGTGGAAAGCACAGAGAAAGACTTAGTTCCCCACCTCATCGGGACCGATAGCCTCACATCCTTTGAAAACTCCAGAGGTACGTGGAGATCAGTGCCTCCAAAGGAGACGATGCCTGACTCCTCGTGAAACTTGATAGGAGTCCCAGGATTCCTGTGGCACTTGGAAAGGGACACTTGGTCTCCCGCCTCAGCTGGAGAGGCGTCCCAATTGCCCTGCCAAGCCTCGAGGAGAATCCAGAGTTGTCCCTCGCAACTAGGCAGGAGCCCTGACGTCGCTGAAGAGACACGTGGGTGGAAGGGCCATCCCCGTCGTAACTCGAGAATATACCCCAGGTTCCCGCCGCAACTCGAGAAAAACCATGAGACTTCCCCCTCGCCGCGAGATGAGGCCCGATTCCCCTGCACTGCGTGCAGAGCAATTCCGTGTTGCACATCACACAAGAAAGGAGCCTTGATTTCCTTGATGGCACTCCAGAGAAACCCCAAGAACACTTTTTCAAGGCTAGAGGGATCCTGAGGTCACTGTAGCAACACGAAAGAGCTCCGTGGACCAAAAATCAACTCGAGATGAGAGGTTAATCCCTGGCTTCAACTCCAGAGGAATACCACCTTACCACAAGCACCTCAAGAGAAGGCTTCTCTCAGCTCTAGGTATGTGAGAGGGACCCTGAGTTTGCGGCCTCAAGTGGAATGGACACCGCGATGCCCTGACTCGAAATAAGGCCGGATATCCCTGCAGTGACTGGAATGCAGGCTCGTCTTGCATCTCCCAAGACGACAGGGTGTCTGAATCCCCTGTGGAGACCACAGAGAAAGACCTAGTTCCCCACCTCATCGCGACAGGAGGCCTCAAATCCTTAGAAAACTCCAGAGGTACGCGGAGATCAGTGCCTCCAAAGGAGACGATGCCTGACTCCTCGTGAAACTTGATAGGAGACCCAGGATCACTGTGGCACGTGGAAAGGGACCCTTGGTCTCCCGTCTCAGCTGGAGAGGCGTCCCAATTGCCCTGCAAAGCCTCGAGGAGAATCCCGAGTTGTCCCTCGCAACTAGGCAGGAGTCCTGACGTCGCTGAAGAAACACATGGGTGGAAGGTCCATCCCCACCGTAACTCGAGAATATACCCCAGGTTCCCACCGCAACTCGAGAAAAACCATGAGACTTCCCCCTCACCGCGAGATGAGGCCCGATTCCCCTGCACTGCGTGCAGAGCAATTCCGTGTTGCACATCACACATGAAAGGAGCCTTGATTTCCTTGATGGCACTCCAGAGAAACCCCAAGAACACTGTTTCAAGGCTAGAGGGATCCTGAGGTCACTGTAGCAACACGAAAGAGCTCCGTGGACCAAGAATCAACACGAGATGAGAGGTTAGTCCCTGGCTTCGACTCCTGAGGAATACCACCTTACCACAAGCACCTCAAGAGGAGGCTTCTCTCAGCTCTAGGTATGTGAGAGGGATCCTGAGTTTGCGGCCTCAAGTGGAATGGACACCACGATGCCCTGACTCGAAATAAGGCCGGATATCCCTGCAGTGACTTGAATGCAGGCTCGTCTTGCATCTCCCAAGAAGAAAGGATGTCTGAATCCCCTGTGGAGACCACAGAGAAAGACCTAGTTCCCCACCTCATGGCGACCGGAGGCCTCACATCCTTTGAAAACTCCAGAGGAACGCGGAGATCAGTGCCTCCAAAGGAGACGATGCCTGACTCCTCGTGAAACTTGATAGGAGTCCCAGGATTCTTGTGGCACGTGGAAAGGGATCGTTGGTCTCCCGCCTCAGCTGGAGAGGCGTTCCAATTGCCCTGCCAAGCCTCGAGGAGAATCCCGAGTTGTCCCTCGCAACTAGGCAGGAGTCCTGACGTGGCTGAACAAACACGTGGGTGAAAGGGCCATCCCCGTCGTAACTCGAGAATATACCCCAGGTTCCCGCCGCAACTCGAGAAAAACCATGAGACTTCCCCCTCGCCGCGAGATGAGGCCCGATTCCCCTGCACTGCGTGCAGAGCAATTCCGTCTTGCACATCACACATGAAAGGAGCCTTGATTTCCTTGATGGCACTCCAGAGAAACCCCAAGAACACTGTTTCAAGGCTAGAGGGATCCTGAGGTCACTGTAGCAACACGAAAGAACTCTGTGGACCAAAAATCAACTCGAAAAGAGAGGTTAGTCCCTGGATTCGTCTCCAGAGGAATACCACCTTACCACAAGCACCTCAAGAGGAGGCTTCTCTCAGCTCTAGGTATGTGAGAGGGACCCTGAGTTTGCGGCCTCAAGTGGAAAGGACACCGCGATGCCCTGACTCGAAATAAGGCCGGATATCCCTGCAGTGACTTCAATGCAGGCTCGTCTTGCATCTCCCAGGACGAAAGGATGTCTGAATCCCCTGTGGAAAGCACAGAGAAAGACTTAGTTCCCCACCTCATCGCGACCGATAGCCTCACATCCTTTGAAAACTCCAGAGGTACGTGGAGATCAGTGCCTCCAAAGGAGACGATGCCTGACTCCTCGTGAAACTTGATAGGAGTCCCAGGATTCCTGTGGCACTTGGAAAGGGACACTTGGTCTCCCGCCTCAGCTGGAGAGGCGTCCCAATTGCCCTGCCAAGCCTCGAGGAGAATCCAGAGTTGTCCCTCGCAACTAGGCAGGAGCCCTGACGTCGCTGAAGAGACACGTGGGTGGAAGGGCCATCCCCGTCGTAACTCGAGAATATACCCCAGGTTCCCGCCGCAACTCGAGAAAAACCATGAGACTTCCCCCTCGCCGCGAGATGAGGCCCGATTCCCCTGCACTGCGTGCAGAGCAATTCCGTGTTGCACATCACACAAGAAAGGAGCCTTGATTTCCTTGATGGCACTCCAGAGAAACCCCAAGAACACTTTTTCAAGGCTAGAGGGATCCTGAGGTCACTGTAGCAACACGAAAGAGCTCCGTGGACCAAAAATCAACTCGAGATGAGAGGTTAATCCCTGGCTTCGACTCCAGAGGAATACCACCTTACCACAAGCACCTCAAGAGAAGGCTTCTCTCAGCTCTAGGTATGTGAGAGGGACCCTGAGTTTGCGGCCTCAAGTGGAATGGACACCGCGATGCCCTGACTCGAAATAAGGCCGGATATCCCTGCAGTGACTGGAATGCAGGCTCGTCTTGCATCTCCCAAGACGACAGGGTGTCTGAATCCCCTGTGGAGACCACAGAGAAAGACCTAGTTCCCCACCTCATCGCGACAGGAGGCCTCAAATCCTTTGAAAACTCCAGAGGTACGCGGAGATCAGTGCCTCCAAAGGAGACGATGCCTGACTCCTCGTGAAACTTGATAGGAGACCCAGGATTCCTGTGGCACGTGGAAAGGGACCCTTGGTCTCCCGTCTCAGCTGGAGAGGCGTCCCAATTGCCCTGCAAAGCCTCGAGGAGAATCCCGAGTTGTCCCTCGAAACTAGGCAGGAGTCCTGACGTCGCTGAAGAAACACATGGGTGGAAGGTCCATCCCCACCGTAACTCGAGAATATACCCCAGGTTCCCGCCGCAACTCGAGAAAACCCATGAGACTTCCCCCTCACCGCGAGATGAGGCCCGATTCCCCTGCACTGCGTGCAGAGCAATTCCGTGTTGCACATCACACATGAAAGGAGCCTTGATTTCCTTGATGGCACTCCAGAGAAACCCCAAGAACACTGTTTCAAGGCTAGAGGGATCCTGAGGTCACTGTAGCAACACGAAAGAGCTCCGTGGACCAAGAATCAACACGAGATGAGAGGTTAGTCCCTGGCTTCGACTCCTGAGGAATACCACCTTACCACAAGCACCTCAAGAGGAGGCTTCTCTCAGCTCTAGGTATGTGAGAGGGATCCTGAGTTTGCGGCCTCAAGTGGAATGGACACCGCGATGCCCTGACTCGAAATAAGGCCGGATATCTCTACAGTGACTTGAATGCAGGCTCGTCTTGCATCTCCCAAGAAGAAAGGATGTCTGAATCCCCTGTGGAGACCACAGAGAAAGACCTAGTTCCCCACCTCATCGCGACCGGAGGCCTCACATCCTTTGAAAACTCCAGAGGAACGCGGAGATCACTGCCTCCAAAGGAGACGATGCCTGACTCCTCGTGAAACTTGATAGGAGTCCCAGGATTCTTGTGGCACGTGGAAAGGGATCCTTGGTCTCCCGCCTCAGCTGGAGAGGCGTTCCAATTGCCCTGCCAAGCCTCGAGGAGAATCCCGAGTTGTCCCTCGCAACTAGGCAGGAGTCCTGACGTGGCTGAACAAACACGTGGGTGGAAGGGCCATCCCCGTCGTAACTCGAGAATATACCCCAGGTTCCCACCGCAACTCGAGAAAAACCATGAGACTTCCCCCTCGATGCGAGATGAGGCCCGATTCCCCTGTACTGCGTGCAGAGCAATTCCGTCTTGCACATCACACATGAAAGGAGCCTTGATTTCCTTGATGGCACTCCAGAGATACCCCAAGAACACTGTTTCAAGGATAGAGGGATCCTGAGGTCACTGTAGCAACACGAAAGAACTCTGTGGACCAAAAATCAACTCGAAAAGAGAGGTTAGTCCCTGGATTCGTCTCCAGAGGAATACCACCTTACCACAAGCACCTCAAGAGGAGGCTTCTCTCAGCTCTAGGTATGTGAGAGGGACCCTGAGTTTGCGGCCTCAAGTGGAAAGGACACCGCGATGCCCTGACTCGAAATAAGGCCGGATATCCCTGCAGTGACTTCAATGCAGGCTCGTCTTGCATCTCCCAGGACGAAAGGATGTCTGAATCCCCTGTGGAAAGCACAGAGAAAGACTTAGTTCCCCACCTCATCGCGACCGATAGCCTCACATCCTTTGAAAACTCCAGAGGTACGTGGAGATCAGTGCCTCCAAAGGAGACGATGCCTGACTCCTCGTGAAACTTGATAGGAGTCCCAGGATTCCTGTGGCACTTGGAAAGGGACACTTGGTCTCCCGCCTCAGCTGGAGAGGCGTCCCAATTGCCCTGCCAAGCCTCGAGGAGAATCCAGAGTTGTCCCTCGCAACTAGGCAGGAGCCCTGACGTCGCTGAAGAGACACGTGGGTGGAAGGGCCATCCCCGTCGTAACTCGAGAATATACCCCAGGTTCCCGCCGCAACTCGAGAAAAACCATGAGACTTCCCCCTCGCCGTGAGATGCGGCCCGATTCCCCTGCACTGCGTGCAGAGCAATTCCGTGTTGCACATCACACATGAAAGGAGCCTTGATTTCCTTGATGGCACTCCAGAGAAACCCCAAGAACACTGTTTCAAGGCTAGAGGGATCCTGAGGTCACTGTAGCAACACGAAAGAGCTCCGTGGGCCAAAAATCAACTCGAGATGAGAGGTTAGTCCCTGGCTTCGACTCCAGAGGAATACCACCTTACCACAAGCACCTCAAGAGGAGGCTTCTCTCAGCTCTAGGTATGTGAGAGGGACCCTGAATTTGCGGCCTCAAGTGGAATGGACACCGGGATGCCCTGACGAGAAATAAGGCCGGATATCCCTGCAGTGACTTGAATGCAGGCTCGTCTTGCATCTCCCAAAATGAAAGGGTGTCTGAATCCCCTGTGGAGACCACAGAGAAAGACCTAGTTCCCCACCTCATCGCGACCGGAGGCCTCACATCCTTTGAAAACTCCAGAGGTACGCGGAGATCAGTGCCTCCAAAGGAGACGATGCCTGACTCCTCGTGAAACTTGATAGGAGTCCCAGGATTCCTGTGGCACGTGGAAAGGGACCCTTGGTCTCCCGCCTCAGCTGGAGAGGCGTCCCAATTGCCTTGCCAAGCCTCGAGGAGAATCCCGAGTTGTGTCTCGCAACTAGGCAAGAGTCCTGACGTGGCTGCACACACACGTGTGTGGAAGGGCCATCCCCGCCGTAACTCGAGAATATACCCCAGGTTCCCGCCGCAACTCGAGAAAAACCATGAGACTTCCCCCTCGCCGCGAGATGAGGCCCGATTCCCCTGCACTGCGTGCAGGGCAATTCTGTGTTGCACATCACACATGAAAGGAGCCTTGATTTCCTTCATGGCACTCCAGAGAAACCCCAAGAACACTGTTTCAAGGCTAGAGGGATCCTGAGGTCACTGTAGCAACACGAAAGAGCTCCGTGGGCCAAAAATCAACTCGAGATGAGAGGTTAGTCCCTGGCTTCGACTCCAGAGGAATACCACCTTACCACAAGCACCTCAAGAGGAGGCTTCTCTCAGCTCTAGGTATGTGAGAGGGACCCTGAGTTTGCGGCCTCAAGTGGAATGGACACCGCGATGCCCTGACTCGAAATAAGGCCGGATATCCCTGCAGTGACTGGAATGCAGGCTCGTCTTGCATCTCCCAAGACGAAAGGGTGTCTGAGTCCCCTGTGGAGACCACAGAGAAAGACCTAGTTCCCCACCTCATCGCGACAGGAGGCCTCAAATCCTTTGAAAACTCCAGAGGTATGCGGAGATCAGTGTCTCCAAAGGAGACGATGCCTGACGCCTCGTGAAACTTGATAGGAGACCCAGGATTTCTATGGCACGTGGAAAGGGACCCTTGGTCTCCTGTCTCAGCTGGAGAGGCGTCCCAATTGCCCTGCAAAGCCTCGAGGAGAATCCCGAGTTGTCCCTCGCAACTAGGCAGGAGTCCTGACATGGCTGAACACACACGTGTGTGGAAGGGCCATCCCCGTCGTAACTCGAGAATATACCCCAGGTTCCCGCCGCAACTCGAGAAAAACCATGAGACTTCCCCCTCGCCGCGAGATGAGGGCCGATTCCCCTGCACTGCGTGCAGAGCAATTCCGTGTTGCACATCACACATGAAAGGAGCCTTGATTTCCTTGATGGCACTCCAGAGAAACCCCAAGAACACTGTTTCAAGGCTAGAGGGATCCTGAGGTCACTGTAGCAACACGAAAGAGCTCCGTGGGCCAAAAATCAACTCGAGGTGAGAGGTTACTCCCTGGCTTCGACTCCAGAGGAATACCACCTTACCACAAGCACCTCAAGAGGAGGCTTCTCTCAGCTCTAGGTATGTGAGAGGGACCCTGAGTTTGCGGCCTCAAGTGGAATGGACACCGCGATGCCCTGACTCGAAATAAGGCCGGATATCCCTGCAGTGACTTGAATGCAGGCTCGTCTTGCATCTCCCAAGAAGAAAGGATGTCTGAATCCCCTGTGGAGACCACAGAGAAACACCTAGTTATCCACCTCATCGCGACCGGAGGCCTCACATCCTTTGAAAACTCCAGAGGTACGCGGAGATCAGTGCCTCCAAAGGAGACGATGCCTGAATCCTCGTGAAACTTGATAGGAGTCCCAGGATTCTTCTGGCACGTGGAAAGGGACCCTTGGTCTCCCGCCTCAGCTGGAGAGGCGTTCCAATTGCAGTGCCAAGCCTCGAGGAGAATCCCGAGTTGTCCCTCGCAACTAGGCAGGAGTCCTGACGTGGCTGAACAAACACGTGGGTGAAAGGGCCATCCCCGTCGTAACTCGAGAATATACCCCAGGTTCCCGCCGCAACTCGAGAAAAACCATGAGACTTCCCCCTCGATGCGAGATGAGGCCCGATTCCCCTGTACTGCGTGCAGAGCAATTCCATCTTGCACATCACACATGAAAGGAGCCTTGATTTCCTTGATGGCACTCCAGAGAAACTCCAAGAACACTGTTTCAAGGCTAGAGGGATCCTGAGGTCACTGTAGCAACACGAAAGAACTCTGTGGACCAAAAATCAACTCGAAAAGAGAGGTTAGTCCCTGGATTCGTCTCCAGAGGAATACCACCTTACCACAAGCACCTCAAGAGGAGGCTTCTCTCAGCTCTAGGTATGTGAGAGGGACCCTGAGTTTGCGGCCTCAAGTGGAATGGACACCGCGATGCCCTGACTCGAAATAAGGCCGGATATCCCTGCAGTGACTTCAATGCAGGCTCGTCTTGCATCTCCCAGGACGAAAGGATGTCTGAATCCCCTGTGGAAAGCACAGGGAAAGACTTCGTTCCCCACCTCATCGCGACCGATAGCCTCACATCCTTTGAAAACTCCAGAGGTACGCGGAGATCAGTGCCTCCAAAGGAGACTATGCCTGACTCCTCGTGAAACTTGATAGGAGTCCCAGGATTCCTGTGGCACTTGGAAAGGGACCCTTGGTCTCCCGCCTCAGCTGGAGAGGCGTCCCAATTGCCCTGCAAAGCCTCGAGGAGAATCCAGAGTTGTCCCTCGCAACTAGGCAGGAGTCCTGACGTCGCTGAAGAAACACGTGGGTGGAAGGGCCATCCCCGTCTTAACTCGAGAATATACCCCAGGTTCCCGCCGCAACTCGAGAAAAACCATGAGACTTCCCCCTCGCCGCGAGATGAGGCCCGATTCCCCTGCACTGCGTGCAGAGCAATTCCGTCTTGCACATCACACATGAAAGGAGCCTTGATTTCCTTCATGGCACTCCAGAGAAACCCCAAGAACACTGTTTCAATGATAGAGGGATCCTGAGGTCACTGTAGCAACACGAAAGAGCTCCGTGGGCCAAAAATCAACTCGAGATGAGAGGTTAGTCCCTGGCTTCGACTCCAGAGGAATACCACCTTACCACAAGCACCTCAAGAGGAGGCTTCTCTCAGCTCTAGGTATGTGAGAGGGACCCTGAGTTTGCGGCCTCAATTGGAATGGACACCGCGATGCCCTGACGCGAAATAAGGCTGGATATCCCTGCAGTGACTTGAATGCAGGCTCGTCTTGCATCTCCCAAGATGAAAGGATGTCTGAATCCCCTGTGGAGACCACAGAGAAAGACCTAGTTCCCCACCTCATCGCGACCGGAGGCCTCACATCCTTTGAAAACTCCAGAGGTACGCGGAGATCAGTGCCTCCAAAGGAGACGATGCCTGACTCCTCGTGAAACTTGATAGGAGTACCAGGATTCCTGTGGCACGTGGAAAGGGACCCTTGGTCTCCCGCCTCAGCTGGAGAGGCGTCCCAATTGCCTTGCCAAGCCTCGAGGAGAATCCCGAGTTGTGTCTCGCAACTAGGCAAGAGTCCTGACGTGGCTGAACAAACACGTGTGTGGAAGGGCCATCCCCGTCGTAACTCGAGAATATACCCCAGGTTCCCGCCGCAACTCGAGAAAAACCATGAGACTTCCCCCTCGCCGCGAGATGAGGCCCGATTCCCCTGCACTGCGTGCAGAGCAATTCTGTGTTGCACATCACACATGAAAGGAACCTTGATTTCCTTCATGGCACTCCTGAAAAACCCCAAGACCACTGTTTCAAGGCTAGAGGGATCCTGAGGTCACTGTAGCAACACGAAAGAGCTCCGTGGACCAAAAATCAACTCGAGATGAGAGGTTAATCCCTGGCTTCGACTCCAGAGGAATACCACCTTACCACAAGCACCTCAAGAGGAGGCTTCTCTCAGCTCTAGGTATGTGAGAGGGACACTGAGTTTGCGGCCTCAAGTGGAATGGACACCGCGATGCCCTGACTCGAAATAAGGCCGGATATCCCTGCAGTGACTGGAATGCAGGCTCGTCTTCCATCTCCCAAGACGACAGGGTGTCTGAATCCCCTGTGGAGACCACAGAGAAAAACCTAGTTCCCCACCTCATCACGACAGGAGGCCTCAAATCCTTTGAAAACTCCAGAGGTATGCGGAGATCAGTGCCTCCAAAGGAGACGATGCCTGACTCCTCGTGAAACTTGATAGGAGACCCAGGATTCCTGTGGCACGTGGAAAGGGACCCTTGGTCTCCCGTCTCAGCTGGAGAGGCGTCCCAATTGCCCTGCAAAGCCTCGAGGAGAATCCCGAGTTGTCCCTCGCAACTAGGCAGGAGTCCTGACGTCGCTGAAGAAACACATGGGTGGAAGGGCCATCCCCACCGTAACTCGAGAATATACCCCAGGTTCCCGCCGCAACTCGAGAAAAACCATGAGACTTCCCCCTCACCGCGAGATGAGGCCCGATTCCCCTGCACTGCGTGCAGAGCAATTCCGTGTTGCACATCACACATGAAAGGAGCCTTGATTTCCTTGATGGCACTCCAGAGAAACCCCAAGAACACTGTTTCAAGGCTACAGGGATCCTGAGGTCACTGTAGCAACACGAAAGAGCTCCGTGGACCAAGAATCAACACGAGATGAGAGGTTAGTCCCTGGCTTCGACTCCTGAGGAATACCACCTTACCACAAGCACCTCAAGAGGAGGCTTCTCTCAGCTCTAGGTATGTGAGAGGGATCCTGAGTTTGCGGCCTCAAGTGGAATGGACACCGCGATGCCCTGACTCAAAATAAGGCCGGATATCCCTGCAGTGACTTGAATGCAGGCTCGTCTTGCATCTCCCAAGAAGAAAGGATGTCTGAATCCCCTGTGGAGACCACAGAGAAAGACCTAGTTCCCCACCTCATCGCGACCAGAGGCCTCACATCCTTTGAAAACTCCAGAGGAACGCGGAGATCAGTGCCTCCAAAGGAGACGATGCCTGACTCCTCGTGAAACTTGATAGGAGTCCCAGGATTCTTGTGGCACGTGGAAAGGGATCCTTGGTCTCCCGCCTCAGCTGGAGAGGCGTTCCAATTGCCCTGCCAAGCCTCGAGGAGAATCCCGAGTTGTCCCTCGCAACTAGGCAGGAGTCCTGACGTGGCTGAACAAACACGTGGGTGGAAGGGCCATCCCCGTCGTAACTCGAGAATATACCCCAGGTTCCCGCCGCAACTCGAGAAAAACCATGAGACTTCCCCCTCGCCGCGAGATGAGGCCCGATTCCCCTGTACTGCGTGCAGAGCAATTCCGTCTTGCACATCACACATGAAAGGAGCCTAGATTTCCTTGATGGCACTCCAGAGAAACCCCAAGAACACTGTTTCAAGGCTAGAGGGATCCTGAGGTCACTGTAGCAACACGAAAGAACTTTGTGGACCAAAAATCAACTCGAAAAGAGAGGTTAGTCCCTGGATTCGTCTCCAGAGGAATACCACCTTACCACAAGCACCTCAAGAGGAGGCTTCTCTCAGCTCTAGGTATGTGAGAGGGACCCTGAGTTTGCGGCCTCAAGTGGAAAGGACACCGCGATGCCCTGACTCGAAATAAGGCCGGATATCCCTGCAGTGACTTCAATGCAGGCTCGTCTTGCATCTCCCAGGACGAAAGGATGTCTGAATCCCCTGTGGAAAGCACAGAGAAAGACTTAGTTCCCCACCTCATCGCGACCGATAGCCTCACATCCTTTGAAAACTCCAGAGGTACGTGGAGATCAGTGCCTCCAAAGGAGACGATGCCTGACTCCTCGTGAAACTTGATAGGAGTCCCAGGATTCCTGTGGCACTTGGAAAGGGACACTTGGTCTCCCGCCTCAGCTGGAGAGGCGTCCCAATTGCCCTGCCAAGCCTCGAGGAGAATCCAGAGTTTTCCCTCGCAACTAGGCAGGAGTCCTGACGTGGCTGAACACACACGTGGGTGGAAGGGCCACCCCGTCGTAACTCGAGAATATACCCCAGGTTCCCGCCGCAACTCGAGAAAAACCATGAGACTTCCCCCTCGATGCGAGATGAGGCCCGATTCCCCTGCACTGCGTGCAGAGCAATTCCGTGTTGCACATCACACATGAAAGGAGCCTTGATTTCCTTGATGGCACTCCAGAGAAACCCCAAGAACACTGTTTCAAGGCTAGAGGGATGCTGAGGTCACTGTATCAACACGAAAGTGCTCCGTGGGCCAAAAATCAACTCGAGATGAGAGGTTAGTCCCTGGCTTCGACTCCAGAGGAATACCACCTTACCACAAGCACCTCAAGAGGAGGCTTCTCTCAGCTCTAGGTATGTGAGAGGGACCCTGAGTTTGCGGCCTCAAGTGGAATGGACACCGCGATGCCCTGACTCGAAATAAGGCCGGATATCCCTGCAGTGACTTGAATGCAGGCTCGTCTTGCATCTCCCAAGAAGAAAGGATGTCTGAATCCCCTGTGGAGACCACAGAGAAAGACCTAGTTCCCCACCTCATCGCGACCGGAGGCCTCACATCCTTTGAAAACTCCAGAGGTACGCGGAGATCAGTGCCTCCAAAGGAGACGATGCCTGACTCCTCGTGAAACTTGATAGGAGTCCCAGGATTCCTGTGGCATGTGGAAAGGGACCCTTGGTCTCCCGCCTCAGCTGGAGAGGCGTCCCAATTGCCTTGCCAAGCCTCGAGGAGAATCCCGAGTTGTGTCTCGCAACTAGGCAAGAGTCCTGACGTGGCTGAACAAACACGTGTGTGGAAGGGCCATCCCCGTGGTAACTCGAGAATATACCCCAGGTTCCCGCAGCAACTCGAGAAAAACCATGAGACTTCCCCCTCGCCGCGAGATGAGGCCCGATTCCCCTGCACTGCGTGCAGAGCAATTCCGTGTTGCACATCACACATGAAAGGAGCCTTGATTTCCTTGATGGCACTCCAGAGAAACCCCAAGAACACTGTTTCAAGGCTAGAGGGATCGTGAGGTCACTGTAGCAACACGAAAGAGCTCCGTGGACCAAGAATCAACACGAGATGAGAGGTTAGTCCCTGGCTTCGACTCCTGAGGAATACCACCTTACCACAAGCACCTCAAGAGGAGGCTTCTCTCAGCTCTAGGTATGTGAGAGGGATCCTGAGTTTGCGGCCTCAAGTGGAATGGACACCGCGATGCCCTGACTCGAAATAAGGCCGGATATCCCTGCAGTGACTTGAATGCAGGCTCGTCTTGCATCTCCCAAGAAGAAAGGATGTCTGAATCCCCTGTGGAGACCACAGAGAAAGACCTAGTTCCCCACCTCATCGCGACCGGAGGCCTCACATCCTTTGAAAACTCTAGAGGTACGCGGAGATCAGTGCCTCCAAAGGAGACGATGCCTGACTCCTCGTGAAACTTGATAGGAGTCCCAGGATTCTTGTGGCACGTGGAAAGGGACCCTTGGTCTCCCGCCTCAGATGGAGAGGCGTTCCAATTGCCCTGCCAAGCCTCGCGGAGAATCCCGAGTTGTCCCTCGCAACTAGGCAGGAGTCCTGACGTGGCTGAACAAACACGTGGGTGGAAGGGCCATCCCCGTCGTAACTCGAGAATATACCCCAGGTTCCCGCCGCAACTCGAGAAAAACCATGAGACTTCCCCCTCGATGCGAGATGAGGCCCGATTCCCCTGTACTGCATGCAGAGCAATTCCGTCTTGCACATCACACATGAAAGGAGCCTTGATTTCCTTGATGGCACTCCAGAGAAACCCCAAGAACACTGTTTCAAGGATAGAGGGATCCTGAGGTCACTGTAGCAACACGAAAGAGCTCCGTGGGCCAAAAATCAACTCGAGATGAGAGGTTAGTCCCTGGCTTCGACTCCAGAGGAATACCACCTTACCACAAGCACCTCAAGAGGAGGCTTCTCTCAGCTCTAGGTATGTGAGAGGGACCCTGAGTTAGCGGCCTCAAGTGGAATGGACACCGCGATGCCCTGACGCGAAATAAGGCTGGATATCCCTGCAGTGACTTGAATGCAGGCTCGTCTTGCATCTCCCAAGATGAAAGGATGTCTGAATCCCCTGTGGAGACCACAGAGAAAGACCTAGTTCCCCACCTCATCGCGACCGGAGGCCTCACATCCTTTGAAAACTCCAGAGGTACACGGAGATCAGTGCCTCCAAAGGAGACGATGCCTGACTCCTCGTGAAACTTGATAGGAGTCCCAGGATTCCTGTGGCACGTGGAAAGGGACCCTTGGTCTCCCGCCTCAGCTGGAGAGGCGTCCCAATTGCCTTGCCAATCCTAGAGGAGAATCCCGAGTTGTGTCTCGCAACTAGGCAAGAGTCCTGACGTGGCTGAACAAACACGTGTGTGGAAGGGCCATCCCCGTAGTAACTCGAGAATATACCCCAGGTTCCCGCTGGAACTCGAGAAAAACCATGAGACTTCCCCCTCGCCGCGAGATGAGGCCCGATTCCCCTGCACTGCGTGCAGAGCAATTCTGTGTTGCACATCACACATGAAAGGAGCCTTGATTTCCTTCATGGCACTCCAGAGAAACCCCAAGAACACTGTTTCAAGGCTAGAGGGATCCTGAGGTCACTGTAGCAACACGAAAGAGCACCGTGGACCAAAAATCAACTCGAGATGAGAGGTTAGTCCCTGGCTTCGACTCCAGAGGAATACCACCTTACCACAAGCACCTCAAGAGGAGGCTTCTCTCAGCTCTAGGAATGTGAGAGGGACCCTGAGTTTGCGGCCTCAAGTGGAATGGACACCGCGAGGCCCTGACTCGAAATAAGGCCGGATATCCCTGCAGTGACTGGAATGCAGGCTCGTCTTGCATCTCCCAAGAAGAAAGGATGTCTGAATCCCCTGTGGAGACCACAGAGAAAGACCTAGTTCCCCACCTCATCGCGACCAGAGGCCTCACATCCTTTGAAAACTCCAGAGGAACGCGGAGATCAGTGCCTCCAAAGGAGACGATGCCTGACTCCTCGTGAAACTTGATAGGAGTCCCAGGATTCTTGTGGCACGTGGAAAGGGATCCTTGGTCTCCCGCCTCAGCTGGAGAGGCGTTCCAATTGCCCTGCCAAGCCTCGAGGAGAATCCCGAGTTGTCCCTCGCAACTAGGCAGGAGTCCTGACGTGGCTGAACAAACACGTGGGTGGAAGGGCCATCCCCGTCGTAACTCGAGAATATACCCCAGGTTCCCGCCGCAACTCGAGAAAAACCATGAGACTTCCCCCTCGCCGCGAGATGAGGCCCGATTCCCCTGTACTGCGTGCAGAGCAATTCCGTCTTGCACATCACACATGAAAGGAGCCTAGATTTCCTTGATGGCACTCCAGAGAAACCCCAAGAACACTGTTTCAAGGCTAGAGGGATCCTGAGGTCACTGTAGCAACACGAAAGAACTCTGTGGACCAAAAATCAACTCGAAAAGAGAGGTTAGTCCCTGGATTCGTCTCCAGAGGAATACCACCTTACCACAAGCACCTCAAGAGGAGGCTTCTCTCAGCTCTAGGTATGTGAGAGGGACCCTGAGTTTGCGGCCTCAAGTGGAATGGACACCGCGATGCCCTGACTCGAAATAAGGCCGGATATCCCTGCAGTGACTTGAATGCAGGCTCGTCTTGCATCTCCCAAGAAGAAAGGATGTCTGAATCCCCTGTGGAGACCACAGAGAAAGACCTAGTTCCCCACCTCATCGCGACCGGAGGCCTCACATCCTTTGAAAACTCCAGAGGTACGCGGAGATCAGTGCCTCCAAAGGAGACGATGCCTGACTCCTCGTGAAATTGATAGGAGTCCCAGGATTCCTGTGGCATGTGGAAAGGGACCCTTGGTCTCCCGCCTCAGCTGGAGAGGCGTCCCAATTGCCTTGCCAAGCCTCGAGGAGAATCCCGAGTTGTGTCTCGCAACTAGGCAAGAGTCCTGACGTGGCTGAACAAACACGTGTGTGGAAGGGCCATCCCTGTGGTAACTCGAGAATATACCCCAGGTTCCCGCCGCAACTCGAGAAAAACCATGAGACTTCCCCCTCGCCGCGAGATGAGGCCCGATTCCCCTGCACTGCGTGCAGAGCAATTCCGTGTTGCACATCACACATGAAAGGAGCCTTGATTTCCTTGATGGCACTCCAGAGAAACCCCAAGAACACTGTTTCAAGGCTAGAGGGATCGTGAGGTCACTGTAGCAACACGAAAGAGCTCCGTGGACCAAGAATCAACACGAGATGAGAGGTTAGTCCCTGGCTTCGACTCCTGAGGAATACCACCTTACCACAAGCACCTCAAGAGGAGGCTTCTCTCAGCTCTAGGTATGTGAGAGGGATCCTGAGTTTGCGGCCTCAAGTGGAATGGACACCGCGATGCCCTGACTCGAAATAAGGCCGGATATCCCTGCAGTGACTTGAATGCAGGCTCGTCTTGCATCTCCCAAGAAGAAAGGATGTCTGAATCCCCTGTGGAGACCACAGAGAAAGACCTAGTTCCCCACCTCATCGCGACCGGAGGCCTCACATCCTTTGAAAACTCCAGAGGTACGCGGAGATCAGTGCCTCCAAAGGAGACGATGCCTGACTCCTCGTGAAACTTGATAGGAGTCCCAGGATTCTTGTGGCACGTGGAAAGGGACCCTTGGTCTCCCGCCTCAGCTGGAGAGGCGTTCCAATTGCCCTGCCAAGCCTCGCGGAGAATCCCGAGTTGTCCCTCGCAACTAGGCAGGAGTCCTGACGTGGCTGAACAAACACGTGGGTGGAAGGGCCATCCCCGTCGTAACTCGAGAATATACCCCAGGTTCCCGCCGCAACTCGAGAAAAACCATGAGACTTCCCCCTCGATGCGAGATGAGGCCCGATTCCCCTGTACTGCATGCAGAGCAATTCCGTCTTGCACATCACACATGAAAGGAGCCTTGATTTCCTTGATGGCACTCCAGAGAAACCCCAAGAACACTGTTTCAAGGATAGAGGGATCCTGAGGTCACTGTAGCAACACGAAAGAGCTCCGTGGGCCAAAAATCAACTCGAGATGAGAGGTTAGTCCCTGGCTTCGACTCCAGAGGAATACCACCTTACCACAAGCACCTCAAGAGGAGGCTTCTCTCAGCTCTAGGTATGTGAGAGGGACCCTGAGTTAGCGGCCTCAAGTGGAATGGACACCGCGATGCCCTGACGCGAAATAAGGCTGGATATCCCTGCAGTGACTTGAATGCAGGCTCGTCTTGCATCTCCCAAGATGAAAGGATGTCTGAATCCCCTGTGGAGACCACAGAGAAAGACCTAGTTCCCCACCTCATCGCGACCGGAGGCCTCACATCCTTTGAAAACTCCAGAGGTACGCGGAGATCAGTGCCTCCAAAGGAGACGATGCCTGACTCCTCGTGAAACTTGATAGGAGTCCCAGGATTCCTGTGGCACGTGGAAAGGGACCCTTGGTCTCCCGCCTCAGCTGGAGAGGCGTCCCAATTGCCTTGCCAATCCTAGAGGAGAATCCCGAGTTGTGTCTCGCAACTAGGCAAGAGTCCTGACGTGGCTGAACAAACACGTGTGTGGAAGGGCCATCCCCGTAGTAACTCGAGAATATACCCCAGGTTCCCGCTGGAACTCGAGAAAAACCATGAGACTTCCCCCTCGCCGCGAGATGAGGCCCGATTCCCCTGCACTGCGTGCAGAGCAATTCTGTGTTGCACATCACACATGAAAGGAGCCTTGATTTCCTTCATGGCACTCCAGAGAAACCCCAAGAACACTGTTTCAAGGCTAGAGGGATCCTGAGGTCACTGTAGCAACACGAAAGAGCACCGTGGACCAAAAATCAACTCGAGATGAGAGGTTAGTCCCTGGCTTCGACTCCAGAGGAATACCACCTTACCACAAGCACCTCAAGAGGAGGCTTCTCTCAGCTCTAGGAATGTGAGAGGGACCCTGAGTTTGCGGCCTCAAGTGGAATGGACACCGCGAGGCCCTGACTCGAAATAAGGCCGGATATCCCTGCAGTGACTTGAATGCAGGCTCGTCTTGCATCTCCCAAGACGAAAGGATGTCTGAATCCCCTGTGGAGACCACAGAGAAAGACATAGTTTCCCACCTCATTGCGACAGGAGGCCTCAAATCCTTTGAAAACTCCAGAGGTATGCGGAGATCAGTGCCTCCAAAGGAGACGATGCCTGACTCCTCGTGAAACTTGATAGGAGACCCAGGATTCCTGTGGCACGTGGAAAGGGACCCTTGGTCTCCCGTCTCAGCTGGAGAGGCGTCCCAATTGCCCTGCAAAGCCTCGAGGAGAATCCCGAGTTGTCCCTCGCAACTAGGCAAGAGTCCTGACATGGCTGAACACACACGTGTGTGGAAGGGCCATCCCCGTCGTAACTCGAGAATATACCCCAGGTTCCCGCCGCAACTCGAGAAAAACCATGAGACTTCCCCCTCGCCGCGAGATGAGGCCCGATTCCCCTGCACTGAGTGCAGAGCAATTCCGTGTTGCACATCACACATGAAAGGAGCCTTGATTTCCTTGATGGCACTCCAGAGAAACCCCAAGAACACTGTTTCAAGGCTAGAGGGATCCTGAGGTCACTGTAGCAACACGAAAGAGCTCCGTGGACCAAGAATCAACACGAGATGAGAGGTTAGTCCCTGGCTTCGACTCCTGAGGAATACCACCTTACCACAAGCACCTCAAGAGGAGGCTTCTCTCAGCTCTAGGTATGTGAGAGGGATCCTGAGTTTGCGGCCTCAAGTGGAATGGACACCGCGATGCCCTGACTCGAAATAAGGCCGGATATCCCTGCAGTGACTTGAATGCAGGCTCGTCTTGCATCTCCCAAGAAGAAAGGATGTCTGAATCCCCTGTGGAGACCACAGAGAAACACCCAGTTCCCCACCTCATCGCGACCGGAGGCCTCACATCCTTTGAAAACTCCAGAGGTACGCGGAAATCAGTGCCTCCAAAGGAGACGATGCCTGACTCCTCGTGAAACTTGATAGGAGTCCCAGGATTCTTGTGGCACGTAGAAAGGGACCCTTGGTCTCCCGCCTCAGCTGGAGAGGCGTTCCAATTGCCCTGCCAAGCCTCGAGGAGAATCCCGAGTTGTCCCTCGCAACTAGGCAGGAGTCCTGACATGGTTGAACACACACGTGTGTGGAAGGGCCATCCCCGTCGTAACTCGAGAATATACCCCAGGTTCCCGCCGCAACTCGAGAAAAACCATGAGACTTCCCCCTCGCCGCGAGATGAGGGCCGATTCCCCTGCACTGCGTGCAGAGCAATTCCGTGTTGCACATCACACATGAAAGGAGCCTTGATTTCCTTGATGGCACTCCAGAGAAACCCCAAGAACACTGTTTCAAGGCTAGAGGGATCCTGAGGTCACTGTAGCAACACGAAAGAGCTCCGTGGGCCAAAAATCAACTCGAGGTGAGAGGTTACTCCCTGGCTTCGACTCCAGAGGAATACCACCTTACCACAAGCACCTCAAGAGGAGGCTTCTCTCAGCTCTAGGTATGTGAGAGGGACCCTGAGTTTGCGGCCTCAAGTGGAATGGACACCGCGATGCCCTGACTCGAAATAAGGCCGGATATCCCTGCAGTGACTTGAATGCAGGCTCGTCTTGCATCTCCCAAGAAGAAAGGATGTCTGAATCCCCTGTGGAGACCACAGAGAAACACCTAGTTATCCACCTCATCGCGACCGGAGGCCTCACATCCTTTGAAAACTCCAGAGGTACGCGGAGATCAGTGCCTCCAAAGGAGACGATGCCTGAATCCTCGTGAAACTTGATAGGAGTCCCAGGATTCTTCTGGCACGTGGAAAGGGACCCTTGGTCTCCCGCCTCAGCTGGAGAGGCGTTCCAATTGCAGTGCCAAGCCTCGAGGAGAATCCCGAGTTGTCCCTCGCAACTAGGCAGGAGTCCTGACGTGGCTGAACAAACACGTGGGTGAAAGGGCCATCCCCGTCGTAACTCGAGAATATACCCCAGGTTCCCGCCGCAACTCGAGAAAAACCATGAGACTTCCCCCTCGATGCGAGATGAGGCCCGATTCCCCTGTACTGCGTGCAGAGCAATTCCATCTTGCACATCACACATGAAAGGAGCCTTGATTTCCTTGATGGCACTCCAGAGAAACTCCAAGAACACTGTTTCAAGGCTAGAGGGATCCTGAGGTCACTGTAGCAACACGAAAGAACTCTGTGGACCAAAAATCAACTCGAAAAGAGAGGTTAGTCCCTGGATTCGTCTCCAGAGGAATACCACCTTACCACAAGCACCTCAAGAGGAGGCTTCTCTCAGCTCTAGGTATGTGAGAGGGACCCTGAGTTTGCGGCCTCAAGTGGAATGGACACCGCGATGCCCTGACTCGAAATAAGGCCGGATATCCCTGCAGTGACTTCAATGCAGGCTCGTCTTGCATCTCCCAGGACGAAAGGATGTCTGAATCCCCTGTGGAAAGCACAGGGAAAGACTTCGTTCCCCACCTCATCGCGACCGATAGCCTCACATCCTTTGAAAACTCCAGAGGTACGCGGAGATCAGTGCCTCCAAAGGAGACTATGCCTGACTCCTCGTGAAACTTGATAGGAGTCCCAGGATTCCTGTGGCACTTGGAAAGGGACCCTTGGTCTCCCGCCTCAGCTGGAGAGGCGTCCCAATTGCCCTGCAAAGCCTCGAGGAGAATCCAGAGTTGTCCCTCGCAACTAGGCAGGAGTCCTGACGTCGCTGAAGAAACACGTGGGTGGAAGGGCCATCCCCGTCTTAACTCGAGAATATACCCCAGGTTCCCGCCGCAACTCGAGAAAAACCATGAGACTTCCCCCTCGCCGCGAGATGAGGCCCGATTCCCCTGCACTGCGTGCAGAGCAATTCCGTGTTGCACATCACACATGAAAGGAGCCTTGATTTCCTTCATGGCACTCCAGAGAAACCCCAAGAACACTGTTTCAATGATAGAGGGATCCTGAGGTCACTGTAGCAACACGAAAGAGCTCCGTGGGCCAAAAATCAACTCGAGATGAGAGGTTAGTCCCTGGCTTCGACTCCAGAGGAATACCACCTTACCACAAGCACCTCAAGAGGAGGCTTCTCTCAGCTCTAGGTATGTGAGAGGGACCCTGAGTTTGCGGCCTCAATTGGAATGGACACCGCGATGCCCTGACGCGAAATAAGGCTGGATATCCCTGCAGTGACTTGAATGCAGGCTCGTCTTGCATCTCCCAAGATGAAAGGATGTCTGAATCCCCTGTGGAGACCACAGAGAAAGACCTAGTTCCCCACCTCATCGCGACCGGAGGCCTCACATCCTTTGAAAACTCCAGAGGTACGCGGAGATCAGTGCCTCCAAAGGAGACGATGCCTGACTCCTCGTGAAACTTGATAGGAGTACCAGGATTCCTGTGGCACGTGGAAAGGGACCCTTGGTCTCCCGCCTCAGCTGGAGAGGCGTCCCAATTGCCTTGCCAAGCCTCGAGGAGAATCCCGAGTTGTGTCTCGCAACTAGGCAAGAGTCCTGACGTGGCTGAACAAACACGTGTGTGGAAGGGCCATCCCCGTCGTAACTCGAGAATATACCCCAGGTTCCCGCCGCAACTCGAGAAAAACCATGAGACTTCCCCCTCGCCGCGAGATGAGGCCCGATTCCCCTGCACTGCGTGCAGAGCAATTCTGTGTTGCACATCACACATGAAAGGAACCTTGATTTCCTTCATGGCACTCCTGAAAAACCCCAAGACCACTGTTTCAAGGCTAGAGGGATCCTGAGGTCACTGTAGCAACACGAAAGAGCTCCGTGGACCAAAAATCAACTCGAGATGAGAGGTTAATCCCTGGCTTCGACTCCAGAGGAATACCACCTTACCACAAGCACCTCAAGAGGAGGCTTCTCTCAGCTCTAGGTATGTGAGAGGGACACTGAGTTTGCGGCCTCAAGTGGAATGGACACCGCGATGCCCTGACTCGAAATAAGGCCGGATATCCCTGCAGTGACTGGAATGCAGGCTCGTCTTCCATCTCCCAAGACGACAGGGTGTCTGAATCCCCTGTGGAGACCACAGAGAAAAACCTAGTTCCCCACCTCATCACGACAGGAGGCCTCAAATCCTTTGAAAACTCCAGAGGTATGCGGAGATCAGTGCCTCCAAAGGAGACGATGCCTGACTCCTCGTGAAACTTGATAGGAGACCCAGGATTCCTGTGGCACGTGGAAAGGGACCCTTGGTCTCCCGTCTCAGCTGGAGAGGCGTCCCAATTGCCCTGCAAAGCCTCGAGGAGAATCCCGAGTTGTCCCTCGCAACTAGGCAGGAGTCCTGACGTCGCTGAAGAAACACATGGGTGGAAGGGCCATCCCCGTGGTAACTCGAGAATATACCCCAGGTTCCCGCCGCAACTCGAGAAAAACCATGAGACTTCCCCCTCACCGCGAGATGAGGCCCGATTCCCCTGCACTGCGTGCAGAGCAATTCCGTGTTGCACATCACACATGAAAGGAGCCTTGATTTCCTTGATGGCACTCCAGAGAAACCCCAAGAACACTGTTTCAAGGCTACAGGGATCCTGAGGTCACTGTAGCAACACGAAAGAGCTCCGTGGACCAAGAATCAACACGAGATGAGAGGTTAGTCCCTGGCTTCGACTCCTGAGGAATACCACCTTACCACAAGCACCTCAAGAGGAGGCTTCTCTCAGCTCTAGGTATGTGAGAGGGATCCTGAGTTTGCGGCCTCAAGTGGAATGGACACCGCGATGCCCTGACTCAAAATAAGGCCGGATATCCCTGCAGTGACTTGAATGCAGGCTCGTCTTGCATCTCCCAAGAAGAAAGGATGTCTGAATCCCCTGTGGAGACCACAGAGAAAGACCTAGTTCCCCACCTCATCGCGACCAGAGGCCTCACATCCTTTGAAAACTCCAGAGGAACGCGGAGATCAGTGCCTCCAAAGGAGACGATGCCTGACTCCTCGTGAAACTTGATAGGAGTCCCAGGATTCTTGTGGCACGTGGAAAGGGATCCTTGGTCTCCCGCCTCAGCTGGAGAGGCGTTCCAATTGCCCTGCCAAGCCTCGAGGAGAATCCCGAGTTGTCCCTCGCAACTAGGCAGGAGTCCTGACGTGGCTGAACAAACACGTGGGTGGAAGGGCCATCCCCGTCGTAACTCGAGAATATACCCCAGGTTCCCGCCGCAACTCGAGAAAAACCATGAGACTTCCCCCTCGCCGCGAGATGAAGCCCGATTCCCCTGTACTGCGTGCAGAGCAATTCCGTCTTGCACATCACACATGAAAGGAGCCTAGATTTCCTTGATGGCACTCCAGAGAAACCCCAAGAACACTGTTTCAAGGCTAGAGGGATCCTGAGGTCACTGTAGCAACACGAAAGAACTCTGTGGACCAAAAATCAACTCGAAAAGAGAGGTTAGTCCCTGGATTCGTCTCCAGAGGAATACCACCTTACCACAAGCACCTCAAGAGGAGGCTTCTCTCAGCTCTAGGTATGTGAGAGGGACCCTGAGTTTGCGGCCTCAAGTGGAAAGGACACCGCGATGCCCTGACTCGAAATAAGGCCGGATATCCCTGCAGTGACTTCAATGCAGGCTCGTCTTGCATCTCCCAGGACGAAAGGATGTCTGAATCCCCTGTGGAAAGCACAGAGAAAGACTTAGTTCCCCACCTCATCGCGACCGATAGCCTCACATCCTTTGAAAACTCCAGAGGTACGTGGAGATCAGTGCCTCCAAAGGAGACGATGCCTGACTCCTCGTGAAACTTGATAGGAGTCCCAGGATTCCTGTGGCACTTGGAAAGGGACACTTGGTCTCCCGCCTCAGCTGGAGAGGCGTCCCAATTGCCCTGCCAAGCCTCGAGGAGAATCCAGAGTTTTCCCTCGCAACTAGGCAGGAGTCCTGACGTGGCTGAACACACACGTGGGTGGAAGGGCCACCCCGTCGTAACTCGAGAATATACCCCAGGTTCCCGCCGCAACTCGAGAAAAACCATGAGACTTCCCCCTCGATGCGAGATGAGGCCCGATTCCCCTGCACTGCGTGCAGAGCAATTCCGTGTTGCACATCACACATGAAAGGAGCCTTGATTTCCTTGATGGCACTCCAGAGAAACCCCAAGAACACTGTTTCAAGGCTAGAGGGATGCTGAGGTCACTGTATCAACACGAAAGTGCTCCGTGGGCCAAAAATCAACTCGAGATGAGAGGTTAGTCCCTGGCTTCGACTCCAGAGGAATACCACCTTACCACAAGCACCTCAAGAGGAGGCTTCTCTCAGCTCTAGGTATGTGAGAGGGACCCTGAGTTTGCGGCCTCAAGTGGAATGGACACCGCGATGCCCTGACTCGAAATAAGGCCGGATATCCCTGCAGTGACTTGAATGCAGGCTCGTCTTGCATCTCCCAAGAAGAAAGGATGTCTGAATCCCCTGTGGAGACCACAGAGAAAGACCTAGTTCCCCACCTCATCGCGACCGGAGGCCTCACATCCTTTGAAAACTCCAGAGGTACGCGGAGATCAGTGCCTCCAAAGGAGACGATGCCTGACTCCTCGTGAAACTTGATAGGAGTCCCAGGATTCCTGTGGCATGTGGAAAGGGACCCTTGGTCTCCCGCCTCAGCTGGAGAGGCGTCCCAATTGCCTTGCCAAGCCTCGAGGAGAATCCCGAGTTGTGTCTCGCAACTAGGCAAGAGTCCTGACGTGGCTGAACAAACACGTGTGTGGAAGGGCCATCCCCGTGGTAACTCGAGAATATACCCCAGGTTCCCGCAGCAACTCGAGAAAAACCATGAGACTTCCCCCTCGCCGCGAGATGAGGCCCGATTCCCCTGCACTGCGTGCAGAGCAATTCCGTGTTGCACATCACACATGAAAGGAGCCTTGATTTCCTTGATGGCACTCCAGAGAAACCCCAAGAACACTGTTTCAAGGCTAGAGGGATCGTGAGGTCACTGTAGCAACACGAAAGAGCTCCGTGGACCAAGAATCAACACGAGATGAGAGGTTAGTCCCTGGCTTCGACTCCTGAGGAATACCACCTTACCACAAGCACCTCAAGAGGAGGCTTCTCTCAGCTCTAGGTATGTGAGAGGGATCCTGAGTTTGCGGCCTCAAGTGGAATGGACACCGCGATGCCCTGACTCGAAATAAGGCCGGATATCCCTGCAGTGACTTGAATGCAGGCTCGTCTTGCATCTCCCAAGAAGAAAGGATGTCTGAATCCCCTGTGGAGACCACAGAGAAAGACCTAGTTCCCCACCTCATCGCGACCGGAGGCCTCACATCCTTTGAAAACTCTAGAGGTACGCGGAGATCAGTGCCTCCAAAGGAGACGATGCCTGACTCCTCGTGAAACTTGATAGGAGTCCCAGGATTCTTGTGGCACGTGGAAAGGGACCCTTGGTCTCCCGCCTCAGATGGAGAGGCGTTCCAATTGCCC
The DNA here is from genome assembly GCF_910594005.1 of Cervus elaphus. Classification (NCBI taxonomy): domain Eukaryota; kingdom Metazoa; phylum Chordata; class Mammalia; order Artiodactyla; family Cervidae; genus Cervus; species Cervus elaphus. Next base: position 4,008,068 of record NC_057834.1, on the reverse strand, counting down.
TGCCAAGCCTCGCGGAGAATCCCGAGTTGTCCCTCGCAACTAGGCAGGAGTCCTGACGTGGCTGAACAAACACGTGGGTGGAAGGGCCATCCCCGTCGTAACTCGAGAATATACCCCAGGTTCCCGCCGCAACTCGAGAAAAACCATGAGACTTCCCCCTCGATGCGAGATGAGGCCCGATTCCCCTGTACTGCATGCAGAGCAATTCCGTCTTGCACATCACACATGAAAGGAGCCTTGATTTCCTTGATGGCACTCCAGAGAAACCCCAAGAACACTGTTTCAAGGATAGAGGGATCCTGAGGTCACTGTAGCAACACGAAAGAGCTCCGTGGGCCAAAAATCAACTCGAGATGAGAGGTTAGTCCCTGGCTTCGACTCCAGAGGAATACCACCTTACCACAAGCACCTCAAGAGGAGGCTTCTCTCAGCTCTAGGTATGTGAGAGGGACCCTGAGTTAGCGGCCTCAAGTGGAATGGACACCGCGATGCCCTGACGCGAAATAAGGCTGGATATCCCTGCAGTGACTTGAATGCAGGCTCGTCTTGCATCTCCCAAGATGAAAGGATGTCTGAATCCCCTGTGGAGACCACAGAGAAAGACCTAGTTCCCCACCTCATCGCGACCGGAGGCCTCACATCCTTTGAAAACTCCAGAGGTACACGGAGATCAGTGCCTCCAAAGGAGACGATGCCTGACTCCTCGTGAAACTTGATAGGAGTCCCAGGATTCCTGTGGCACGTGGAAAGGGACCCTTGGTCTCCCGCCTCAGCTGGAGAGGCGTCCCAATTGCCTTGCCAATCCTAGAGGAGAATCCCGAGTTGTGTCTCGCAACTAGGCAAGAGTCCTGACGTGGCTGAACAAACACGTGTGTGGAAGGGCCATCCCCGTAGTAACTCGAGAATATACCCCAGGTTCCCGCTGGAACTCGAGAAAAACCATGAGACTTCCCCCTCGCCGCGAGATGAGGCCCGATTCCCCTGCACTGCGTGCAGAGCAATTCTGTGTTGCACATCACACATGAAAGGAGCCTTGATTTCCTTCATGGCACTCCAGAGAAACCCCAAGAACACTGTTTCAAGGCTAGAGGGATCCTGAGGTCACTGTAGCAACACGAAAGAGCACCGTGGACCAAAAATCAACTCGAGATGAGAGGTTAGTCCCTGGCTTCGACTCCAGAGGAATACCACCTTACCACAAGCACCTCAAGAGGAGGCTTCTCTCAGCTCTAGGAATGTGAGAGGGACCCTGAGTTTGCGGCCTCAAGTGGAATGGACACCGCGAGGCCCTGACTCGAAATAAGGCCGGATATCCCTGCAGTGACTGGAATGCAGGCTCGTCTTGCATCTCCCAAGAAGAAAGGATGTCTGAATCCCCTGTGGAGACCACAGAGAAAGACCTAGTTCCCCACCTCATCGCGACCAGAGGCCTCACATCCTTTGAAAACTCCAGAGGAACGCGGAGATCAGTGCCTCCAAAGGAGACGATGCCTGACTCCTCGTGAAACTTGATAGGAGTCCCAGGATTCTTGTGGCACGTGGAAAGGGATCCTTGGTCTCCCGCCTCAGCTGGAGAGGCGTTCCAATTGCCCTGCCAAGCCTCGAGGAGAATCCCGAGTTGTCCCTCGCAACTAGGCAGGAGTCCTGACGTGGCTGAACAAACACGTGGGTGGAAGGGCCATCCCCGTCGTAACTCGAGAATATACCCCAGGTTCCCGCCGCAACTCGAGAAAAACCATGAGACTTCCCCCTCGCCGCGAGATGAGGCCCGATTCCCCTGTACTGCGTGCAGAGCAATTCCGTCTTGCACATCACACATGAAAGGAGCCTAGATTTCCTTGATGGCACTCCAGAGAAACCCCAAAAACACTGTTTCAAGGCTAGAGGGATCCTGAGGTCACTGTAGCAACACGAAAGAACTCTGTGGACCAAAAATCAACTCGAAAAGAGAGGTTAGTCCCTGGATTCGTCTCCAGAGGAATACCACCTTACCACAAGCACCTCAAGAGGAGGCTTCTCTCAGCTCTAGGTATGTGAGAGGGACCCTGAGTTTGCGGCCTCAAGTGGAAAGGACACCGCGATGCCCTGACTCGAAATAAGGCCGGATATCCCTGCAGTGACTTCAATGCAGGCTCGTCTTGCATCTCCCAGGACGAAAGGATGTCTGAATCCCCTGTGGAAAGCACAGAGAAAGACTTAGTTCCCCACCTCATCGCGACCGATAGCCTCACATCCTTTGAAAACTCCAGAGGTACGTGGAGATCAGTGCCTCCAAAGGAGACGATGCCTGACTCCTCGTGAAACTTGATAGGAGTCCCAGGATTCCTGTGGCACTTGGAAAGGGACACTTGGTCTCCCGCCTCAGCTGGAGAGGCGTCCCAATTGCCCTGCCAAGCCTCGAGGAGAATCCAGAGTTTTCCCTCGCAACTAGGCAGGAGTCCTGACGTGGCTGAACACACACGTGGGTGGAAGGGCCACCCCGTCGTAACTCGAGAATATACCCCAGGTTCCCGCCGCAACTCGAGAAAAACCATGAGACTTCCCCCTCGCCGCGAGATGAGGCCCGATTCCCCTGCACTGCGTGCAGAGCAATTCCGTGTTGCACATCACACATGAAAGGAGCCTTGATTTCCTTGATGGCACTCCAGAGAAACCCCAAGAACACTGTTTCAAGGCTAGAGGGATGCTGAGGTCACTGTAGCAACACGAAAGTGCTCCGTGGGCCAAAAATCAACTCGAGATGAGAGGTTAGTCCCTGGCTTCGACTCCAGAGGAATACCACCTTACCACAAGCACCTCAAGAGGAGGCTTCTCTCAGCTCTAGGTATGTGAGAGGGACCCTGAGTTTGCGGCCTCAAGTGGAATGGACACCGCGATGCCCTGACTCGAAATAAGGCCGGATATCCCTGCAGTGACTTGAATGCAGGCTCGTCTTGCATCTCCCAAGAAGAAAGGATGTCTGAATCCCCTGTGGAGACCACAGAGAAAGACCTAGTTCCCCACCTCATCGCGACCGGAGGCCTCACATCCTTTGAAAACTCCAGAGGTACGCGGAGATCAGTGCCTCCAAAGGAGACGATGCCTGACTCCTCGTGAAATTGATAGGAGTCCCAGGATTCCTGTGGCATGTGGAAAGGGACCCTTGGTCTCCCGCCTCAGCTGGAGAGGCGTCCCAATTGCCTTGCCAAGCCTCGAGGAGAATCCCGAGTTGTGTCTCGCAACTAGGCAAGAGTCCTGACGTGGCTGAACAAACACGTGTGTGGAAGGGCCATCCCTGTGGTAACTCGAGAATATACCCCAGGTTCCCGCAGCAACTCGAGAAAAACCATGAGACTTCCCCCTCGCCGCGAGATGAGGCCCGATTCCCCTGCACTGCGTGCAGAGCAATTCCGTGTTGCACATCACACATGAAAGGAGCCTTGATTTCCTTGATGGCACTCCAGAGAAACCCCAAGAACACTGTTTCAAGGCTAGAGGGATCGTGAGGTCACTGTAGCAACACGAAAGAGCTCCGTGGACCAAGAATCAACACGAGATGAGAGGTTAGTCCCTGGCTTCGACTCCTGAGGAATACCACCTTACCACAAGCACCTCAAGAGGAGGCTTCTCTCAGCTCTAGGTATGTGAGAGGGATCCTGAGTTTGCGGCCTCAAGTGGAATGGACACCGCGATGCCCTGACTCGAAATAAGGCCGGATATCCCTGCAGTGACTTGAATGCAGGCTCGTCTTGCATCTCCCAAGAAGAAAGGATGTCTGAATCCCCTGTGGAGACCACAGAGAAAGACCTAGTTCCCCACCTCATCGCGACCGGAGGCCTCACATCCTTTGAAAACTCCAGAGGTACGCGGAGATCAGTGCCTCCAAAGGAGACGATGCCTGACTCCTCGTGAAACTTGATAGGAGTCCCAGGATTCTTGTGGCACGTGGAAAGGGACCCTTGGTCTCCCGCCTCAGCTGGAGAGGCGTTCCAATTGCCCTGCCAAGCCTCGCGGAGAATCCCGAGTTGTCCCTCGCAACTAGGCAGGAGTCCTGACGTGGCTGAACAAACACGTGGGTGGAAGGGCCATCCCCGTCGTAACTCGAGAATATACCCCAGGTTCCCGCCGCAACTCGAGAAAAACCATGAGACTTCCCCCTCGATGCGAGATGAGGCCCGATTCCCCTGTACTGCGTGCAGAGCAATTCCGTCTTGCACATCACACATGAAAGGAGCCTTGATTTCCTTGATGGCACTCCAGAGAAACCCCAAGAACACTGTTTCAAGGATAGAGGGATCCTGAGGTCACTGTAGCAACACGAAAGAGCTCCGTGGGCCAAAAATCAACTCGAGATGAGAGGTTAGTCCCTGGCTTCGACTCCAGAGGAATACCACCTTACCACAAGCACCTCAAGAGGAGGCTTCTCTCAGCTCTAGGTATGTGAGAGGGACCCTGAGTTAGCGGCCTCAAGTGGAATGGACACCGCGATGCCCTGACGCGAAATAAGGCTGGATATCCCTGCAGTGACTTGAATGCAGGCTCGTCTTGCATCTCCCAAGATGAAAGGATGTCTGAATCCCCTGTGGAGACCACAGAGAAAGACCTAGTTCCCCACCTCATCGCGACCGGAGGCCTCACATCCTTTGAAAACTCCAGAGGTACGCGGAGATCAGTGCCTCCAAAGGAGACGATGCCTGACTCCTCGTGAAACTTGATAGGAGTCCCAGGATTCCTGTGGCACGTGGAAAGGGACCCTTGGTCTCCCGCCTCAGCTGGAGAGGCGTCCCAATTGCCTTGCCAATCCTAGAGGAGAATCCCGAGTTGTGTCTCGCAACTAGGCAAGAGTCCTGACGTGGCTGAACAAACACGTGTGTGGAAGGGCCATCCCCGTAGTAACTCGAGAATATACCCCAGGTTCCCGCTGGAACTCGAGAAAAACCATGAGACTTCCCCCTCGCCGCGAGATGAGGCCCGATTCCCCTGCACTGCGTGCAGAGCAATTCTGTGTTGCACATCACACATGAAAGGAGCCTTGATTTCCTTCATGGCACTCCAGAGAAACCCCAAGAACACTGTTTCAAGGCTAGAGGGATCCTGAGGTCACTGTAGCAACACGAAAGAGCACCGTGGACCAAAAATCAACTCGAGATGAGAGGTTAGTCCCTGGCTTCGACTCCAGAGGAATACCACCTTACCACAAGCACCTCAAGAGGAGGCTTCTCTCAGCTCTAGGAATGTGAGAGGGACCCTGAGTTTGCGGCCTCAAGTGGAATGGACACCGCGAGGCCCTGACTCGAAATAAGGCCGGATATCCCTGCAGTGACTTGAATGCAGGCTCGTCTTGCATCTCCCAAGACGAAAGGATGTCTGAATCCCCTGTGGAGACCACAGAGAAAGACATAGTTTCCCACCTCATTGCGACAGGAGGCCTCAAATCCTTTGAAAACTCCAGAGGTATGCGGAGATCAGTGCCTCCAAAGGAGACGATGCCTGACTCCTCGTGAAACTTGATAGGAGACCCAGGATTCCTGTGGCACGTGGAAAGGGACCCTTGGTCTCCCGTCTCAGCTGGAGAGGCGTCCCAATTGCCCTGCAAAGCCTCGAGGAGAATCCCGAGTTGTCCCTCGCAACTAGGCAAGAGTCCTGACATGGCTGAACACACACGTGTGTGGAAGGGCCATCCCCGTCGTAACTCGAGAATATACCCCAGGTTCCCGCCGCAACTCGAGAAAAACCATGAGACTTCCCCCTCGCCGCGAGATGAGGCCCGATTCCCCTGCACTGAGTGCAGAGCAATTCCGTGTTGCACATCACACATGAAAGGAGCCTTGATTTCCTTGATGGCACTCCAGAGAAACCCCAAGAACACTGTTTCAAGGCTAGAGGGATCCTGAGGTCACTGTAGCAACACGAAAGAGCTCCGTGGACCAAGAATCAACACGAGATGAGAGGTTAGTCCCTGGCTTCGACTCCTGAGGAATACCACCTTACCACAAGCACCTCAAGAGGAGGCTTCTCTCAGCTCTAGGTATGTGAGAGGGATCCTGAGTTTGCGGCCTCAAGTGGAATGGACACCGCGATGCCCTGACTCGAAATAAGGCCGGATATCCCTGCAGTGACTTGAATGCAGGCTCGTCTTGCATCTCCCAAGAAGAAAGGATGTCTGAATCCCCTGTGGAGACCACAGAGAAACACCCAGTTCCCCACCTCATCGCGACCGGAGGCCTCACATCCTTTGAAAACTCCAGAGGTACGCGGAAATCAGTGCCTCCAAAGGAGACGATGCCTGACTCCTCGTGAAACTTGATAGGAGTCCCAGGATTCTTGTGGCACGTAGAAAGGGACCCTTGGTCTCCCGCCTCAGCTGGAGAGGCGTTCCAATTGCCCTGCCAAGCCTCGAGGAGAATCCCGAGTTGTCCCTCGCAATTAGGCAGGAGTCCTGACGTGGCTGAACAAACACGTGGGTGGAAGGGCCATCCCCGTCGTAACTCGAGAATATACCCCAGGTTCCCGCCGCAACTCGAGAAAAACCATGAGACTTCCCCCTCGATGCGAGATGAGGCCCGATTCCCCTGTACTGCGTGCAGAGCAATTCCGTCTTGCACATCACACATGAAAGGAGCCTTGATTTCCTTGATGGCACTCCAGAGAAACCCCAGAACACTGTTTCAAGGATAGAGGGATCCTGAGGTCACTGTAGCAACACGAAAGAACTCTGTGGACCAGAAATCAACTCGAAAAGAGAGGTTAGACCCTGGATTCGTCTCCAGAGGAATACCACCTTACCACAAGCACCTCAAGAGGAGGCTTCTCTCAGCTCTAGGTATGTGAGAGGGACCCTGAGTTTGCGGCCTCAAGTGGAATGGACACCGCGATGCCCTGACTCGAAATAAGGCCGGATATCCCTGCAGTGACTTCAATGCAGGCTCGTCTTGCATCTCCCAGGACAAAAGGATGTCTGAATCCCCTGTGGAAAGCACAGAGAAAGACTTAGTTCCCCACCTCATCGCGACCGATAGCCTCACATCCTTTGAAAACTCCAGAGGTACGCGGAGATCAGTGCCTCCAAAGGAGACGATGCCTGACTCCTCGTGAAACTTGATAGGAGTCCCAGGATTCCTGTGGCACTTGGAAAGGGACCCTTGGTCTCCCGCCTCAGCTGGAGAGGCGTCCCAATTGCCCTGCCAATCCTCGAGGAGACTCCAGAGTTCTCCCTCGCAACTAGGCAGGAGTCCTGACGTCGCTGAAGAAACACGTGGGTGGAAGGGCCATCCCCGTCGTAACTCGAGAATATACCCCAGGTTCCCGCCGCAACTCGAGAGAAACCATGAGACTTCCCCCTCGCCGCGAGATGAGGCCCGATTCCCCTGCACTGCGTGCAGAGCAATTCCGTGTTGCACATCACACATGAAAGGAGCCTTGATTTCCTTCATGGCACTCCAGAGAAACCCCAAGAACACTGTTTCAAGGCTAGAGGGATCCTGAGGTCACTGTAGCAACACGAAAGAGCTCCGTGGGCCAAAAATCAACTCGAGATGAGAGGTTAGTCCCTGGCTTCGACTCCAGAGGAATACCACCTTACCACAAGCACCTCAAGAGGAGGCTTCTCTCAGCTCTAGGTATGTGAGAGGGACCCTGAGTTTGCGGCCTCAAGTGGAATGGACACCGCGATGCCCTGACGCGAAATAAGGCCGGATATCCCTGCAGTGACTTGAATGCAGGTTCGTCTTGCATCTCCCAAGATGAAAGGATGTCTGAATCCCCTGTGGAGACCACAGAGAAAGACCTAGTTCCCCACCTCATCGCGACCGGAGGCCTCACATCCTTTGAAAAATCCAGAGGTACGCGGAGATCAGTGCCTCCAAAGGAGACGATGCCTGACTCCTCGTGAAACTTGATAGGAGTCCCAGGATTCTTGTGGCACGTGGAAAGGGACCCTTGGTCTCCCGCCTCAGCTGGAGAGGCGTTCCAATTGCCCTGCCAAGCCTCGAGGAGAATCCCGAGTTGTCCCTCGCAACTAGGCAGGAGTCCTGACGTGGCTGAACAAACACGTGGGTGGAAGGGCCATCCCCGTCGTAACTCGAGAATATACCCCAGGTTCCCGCCGCAACTCGAGAAAAACCATGAGACTTCCCCCTCGATGCGAGATGAGGCCCGATTCCCCTGTATTGCGTGCAGAGCAATTCCGTCTTGCACATCACACATGAAAGGAGCCTTGATTTCCTTGATGGCACTCCAGAGAAACCCCAAGAACACTGTTTCAAGGATAGAGGGATCCTGAGGTCACTGTAGCAACACGAAAGAACTCTGTGGACCAAAAATCAACTCGAAAAAAGAGGTTAGTCCCTGGATTCGTCTCCAGAGGAATACCACCTTACCACAAGCACCTCAAGAGGAGGCTTCTCTCAGCTCTAGGTATGTGAGAGGGACCCTGAGTTTGCGGCCTCAAGTGGAATGGACACCGCGATGCCCTGACTCGAAATAAGGCCGGATATCCCTGCAGTGACTTCAATGCAGGCTCGTCTTGCATCTCCCAAGACGAAAGGATGTCTGAATCCCCTGTGGAGACCTCAGAGAAAGACCTAGTTCCCCACCTCATCGCGACCGATAGCCTCACATCCTTTGAAAACTCCAGAGGTACGCGGAGATCAGTGCCTCCAAAGGAGACGATGCCTGACTCCTCGTGAAACTTGATAGGAGTCCCAGGATTCCTGTGGCACTTGGAAAGGGACACTTGGTCTCCCGCCTCAGCTGGAGAGGCGTCCCAATTGCCCTGCAAAGCCTCGAGGGGAATCCAGAGTTGTCCCTCGCAACTAGGCAGGAGTCCTGACGTGGCTGAAGAAACACTTGGGTGGAAGGGCCATCCCCGTCGTAACTCGAGAATATACCCCAGGTTCCCGCCGCAACTCGAGAAAAACCATGAGACTTCCCCCTCGCCGCGAGATGAGGCCCGATTCCCCTGTACTGCTTGCAGAGCAATTCCGTCTTGCACATCACACATGAAAGGAGCCTTGATTTCCTTGATGGCACTCCAGAGAAACCCCAGAACACTGTTTCAAGGATAGAGGGATCCTGAGGTCACTGTAGCAACACGAAAGAACTCTGTGGACCAGAAATCAACTCGAAAATAGAGGTTAGTCCCTGGATTCGTCTCCAGAGGAAAACCACCTTACCACAAGCACCTCAAGAGGAGGCTTCTCTCAGCTCTAGGTATGTGAGAGGGACCCTGAGTTTGCGGCCTCAAGTGGAATGGACACCGCGATGCCCTGACTCGAAATAAGGCCGGATATCCCTGCAGTGACTTCAATGCAGGCTCGTCTTGCATCTCCCAGGACAAAAGGATGTCTGAATCCCCTGTGGAAAGCACAGAGAAAGACTTAGTTCCCCACCTCATCGGGACCGATAGCCTCACATCCTTTGAAAACTCCAGAGGTACGCGGAGATCAGTGCCTCCAAAGGAGACGATGCCTGACTCCTCGTGAAACTTGATAGGAGTCCCAGGATTCCTGTGTCACTTGGAAAGGGAACCTTGGTCTCCCGCCTCAGCTGGAGAGGCGTCCCAATTGCCCTGCCAATCCTCGAGGAGAATCCAGAGTTGTCCCTCGCAACTAGGCAGGAGTCCTGACGTCGCTGAAGAAACACGTGGGTGGAAGGGCCATCCCCGTCGTAACTCGAGAATATACCCCAGGTTCCCGCCGCAACTCGAGAGAAACCATGAGACTTCCCCCTCGCCGCGAGATGAGGCCCGATTCCCCTGCACTGCGTGCAGACCAATTCTGTATTGCACATCACACATGAAAGGAGCCTTGGTTTCCTTCATGGCACTCCAGAGAAACCCCAAGAACACTGTTTCAAGGCTGGAGGGATCCTGAGGTCACTGTAGCAACACGAAAGAGCTCCGTGGACCAAAAATCAACTCGAGATGTGAGGTTAGTCCCTGGCTTCGACTCCAGAGGAATACCACCTTACCACAAGCACCTCAAGAGGAGGCTTCTCTCAGCTCTAGGTATGTGAGAGGGACCCTGAGTTTGCGGCCTCAAGTGGAATGGACACCGCGATGCCCTGACTCGAAATAAGGCCGGATATCCCTGCAGTGACTGGAATGCAGGCTCGTCTTGCATCTCCCAAGACGAAAGGGTGTCTGAATCCCCTGTGGAGACCACACAGAAAGACCTAGTTCCCCACCTCATCGCGACAGGAGGCCTCAAATCCTTTGAAAACTCCAGAGGTACGCGGAGATCAGTGCCTCCAAAGGAGACGATGCCTGACTCCTCGTGAAACTTGATAGGAGTCCCAGGATTCCTGGGGCACTTGGAAAGGGACACTTGGTCTCCCGCCTCAGCTGGAGAGGCGTCCCAATTGCCCTGCCAAGCCTCGAGGAGAATCCAGAGTTGTCCCTCGCAACTAGCAGGAGTCCTGACGTCGCTGAAGAAACACGTGGGTGGAAGGGCCATCCCCGTCGTAACTCGAGAATATACCCCACGTTCCCGCCGCAACTCGAGAAAAACCATGAGACTTCCCCCTCGCCGCGAGATGAGGCCCGATTCCACTGCACTGCGTGCAGAGCAATTCCGTGCTGCACATCACACATGAAAGGAGCCTTGATTTCCTTGATGGCACTCCAGAGAAACCCCAAGAACACTGTTTCAAGGCTAGAGGGATCCTGAGGTCACTGTAGCAACACGAAAGAGCTCCGTGGGCCAAAAATCAACTCGAGATGAGAGGTTAGTCCCTGGCTTCGACTCCAGAGGAATTCCACCTTACCACGAGCACCTCAAGAGGAGGCTTCTCTCAGCTCTAGGTATGTGAGAGGGACCCTGAGTTTGCGGCCTCAAGTGGAATGGACACCGCGATGCCCTGACGCGAAATAAGGCCGGATATCCCTGCAGTGACTTGAATGCAGACTCGTCTTGCATCTCCCAAGATGAAAGGATGTCTGAATCCCCTGTGGAGACCACACAGAAAGACCTAGTTCCCCACCTCATCGCGACCGGAGGCCTCACATCCTTTGAAAATTCCAGAGGTACGCGGAGATCAGTGCCTCCAAAGGAGACGATGCCTGACTCCTCGTGAAACTTGATAGGAGTCCCAGGATTCCTGTGGCACGTGGAAAGGGACCCTTGGTCTCCCGCCTCAGCTGGAGAGGCGTCCCAATTGCCTTGCCAAGCCTCGAGGAGAATCCCGAGTTGTGTCTCGCAACTAGGCAAGAGTCCTGACGTGGCTGAACAAACACGTGTGTGGAAGGGCCATCCCCGTCGTAACTCGAGAATATACCCCAGGTTCCCACTGCAACTCGAGAAAAACCATGAGACATCCCCCTCGCCGCGAGATGAGGCCCGATTCCCCTGCACTGCGTGCAGAGCAATTCTGTGTTGCACATCACACATGAAAGGAGCCTTGGTTTCCTTCATGGCACTCCAGAGAAATCCCAAGAACACTGTTTCAAGGCTAGAGGGATCCTGAGGTCACTGTAGCAACACGAAAGAGCTCCGTGGACCAAAAATCAACTCGAGATGAGAGGTTAGTCCCTGGCTTCGACTCCAGAGGAATACCACCTTACCACAAGCACCTCAAGAGGAGGCTTCTCTCAGCTCTAGGTATGTGAGAGGGACCCTGAGTTTGCGGCCTCAAGTGGAATGGACACCGCGATGCCCTGACTCGAAATGAGGCCGGATATCCCTGCAGTGACTGGAATGCAGGCTCGTCTTGCATCTCCCAAGACGAAAGGGTGTCTGAATCCCCTGTGGAGACCACACAGAAAGACCTAGTTCCCCACCTCATCGCGACAGGAGGCCTCAAATCCTTTGAAAACTCCAGAGGTACGCGGAGATCAGTGCCTCCAAAGGAGACGATGCCTGACTCCTCGTGAAACTTGATAGGAGTCCCAGGATTCCTGGGGCACTTGGAAAGGGACACTTGGTCTCCCGCCTCAGCTGGAGAGGCGTCCCAATTGCCCTGCCAAGCCTCGAGGAGAATCCAGAGTTGTCCCTCGCAACTAGGCAGGAGTCCTGACGTCGCTGAAGAAACACATGGGTGGAAGGGCCATCCCCGTCGTAACTCGAGAATATACCCCAGGTTCCCGCCGCAACTCGAGAAAAACCATGAGACTTCCCCCTCGCCGCGAGATGAGGCCCGATTCCCCTGCACTGCGTGCAGAGCAATTCCGTGTTGCACATCACACATGAAAGGAGCCTTGATTTCCTTGATGGAACTCCAGAGAAACCCCAAGAACACTGTTTCAAGGCTAGAGGGATCCTGAGGTCACTGTAGCAACACGAAAGAGCTCCGTGGGCCAAAAATCAACTCGAGATGAGAGGTTAGTCCCTGGCTTCGACTCCAGAGGAATACCACCTTACCACAAGCACCTCAAGAGGAGGCTTCTCTCAGCTCTAGGTATGTGAGAGGGACCCTGAGTTAGAGGCCTCAAGTGGAATGGACACCGCGATGCCCTGACGCGAAATAAGGCTGGATATCCCTGCAGTGACTGGAATGCAGGCTCGTCTTGCATCTCCCAAGATGAAACGATGTCTGAATCCCCTTTGGAGACCACAGAGAAACACCTAGTTCCCCACCTCATCGCGACCGGAGGCCTCACATCCTTTGAAAACTCCAGAGGTACGCGGAGATCAGTGCCTCCAAAGGAGACGATGCCTGACTCCTCGTGAAACTTGATAGGAGTCCCAGGATTCCTGTGGCACGTGGAAAGGGACCCTTGGTCTCCCGCCTCAGCTGGAGAGGCGTCCCAATTGCCCTGCCAAGCCTCGAGGAGAATCCCGAGTTGTCCCTCGCAACTAGGCAGGAGTCCTGACGTCGCTGAAGAAACACCTGTGTGGAAGGGCCATCCCCGTCGTAACTCGAGAATATACCCCAGGTTCCCGCCGCAACTCGAGAAAAACCATGAGACTTCCCCCTCGCCGCGAGATGAGGCCCGATTCCCCTGCACTGCGTGCAGAGCAATTCCGTGTTGCACATCACACATGAAAGGAGCCTTGATTTCCTTGATGGCACTCCAGAGAAACCCCAAGAACACTGTTTCAAGGCTAGAGGGATCCTGAGGTCACTGTAGCAACACGAAAGAGCTCCGTGGGCCAAAAATCAACTCGAGATGAGAGGTTAGTCCCTGGCTTCGACTCCAGAGGAATACCACCTTACCACAAGCACCTCAAGAGGAGGCTTCTCTCAGCTCTAGGTATGTGAGAGGGACCCTGAGTTTGCGGCCTCAAGTGGAATGGACACCGCGATGCCCTGACTCGAAATAAGGCCGGATATCCCTACAGTGACTTGAATGCAGGCTCGTCTTGCATCTCCCAAGAAGAAAGGATGTCTGAATCCCCTGTGGAGACCACAGAGAAACACCTAATTCCCCACCTCATCGAGACCGGAGGCCTCACATCCTTTGATAACTCCAGAGGTATGCGGAGATCAGTGCCTCCAAAGGAGACAATGCCTGACTCCTCGTGAAACTTGATAGGAGTCCCAGGATTCTTGTGGCACGTGGGAAGGGACACTTGGTCTCCCGCCTCAGCTGGAGAGGCGTTCCAATTGCCCTGCCAAGCCTCGAGGAGAATCCCGAGTTGTCCCTCGCAACTAGGCAGGAGTCCTGACGGGGCTGAACAAACACGTGGGTGGAAGGACCATCCCCGTCGTAACTCGAGAATATACCCCAGGTTCCCGCCGCAACTCGAGAAAAACCATGAGACTTCCCCCTCGATGCGAGATGAGGCCCGATTCCCCTGTACTGCGTGCAGAGCAATTCCGTCTTGCACACCACACATGAAAGGAGCCTTGATTTCCTTGATGGCACTCCAGAGAAACCCCAAGAACACTATTTCAAGGCTAGAGGGATCCTGAGGTCACTGTAGCAACACGAAAGAACTCTGTGGACCAAAAATCAACTCGAAAAGAGAGGTTAGTCCCTGGATTCGTCTCCAGAGGAATACCACCTTACCACAAGCACCTCAAGAGGAGGCTTCTCTCAGCTCTAGGTTTGTGAGAGGGACCCTGAGTTTGCGGCCTCAAGTGGAATGGACACCGCGATGCCCTGACTCGAAATAAGGCCGGATATCCCTGCAGTGACTGGAATGCAGGCTCGTCTTGCATCTCCCAAGACGAAAGGGTGTCTGAATCCCCTGTGGAGACCACAGAGAAAGACCTAGTTCCCCACCTCATCGCGACAGGAGGCCTCAAATCCTTTGAAAACTCCAGAGGTATGTGGAGATCAGTGCCTCCAAAGGAGACGATGCCTGACTCCTCGTGAAACTTGATAGGAGACCCAGGATTCCTGTGGCACGTGGAAAGGGACCCTTGGTCTCCCGTCTCAGCTGGAGAGGCGTCCCAATTGCCCTGCAAAGCCTCGAGGAGAATCCCGAGTTGTCCCTCGCAACTAGGCAGGAGTCCTGACGTCACTGAACACACACGTGTGTGGAAGGGCCATCCCCGTCGTAACTCGAGAATATACCCCAGGTTCCCGCCGCAACTCGAGAAAAACCATGAGACTTCCCCCTCGATGCGAGATGAGGCCCGATTCCCCTGCACTGCGTGCAGAGCAATTCCGTGTTGCACATCACACATGAAAGGAGCCTTGATTTCCTTCATGGCACTCCAGAGAAACCCCAAGAACACTGTTTCAAGGCTAGAGGGATCCTGAAGTCACTGTAGCAACATGAAAGAGCTCCGTGGACACAGAATCAACACGAGATGAGAGGTTAGTCCCTGGCTTCGACTCCTGAGGAATGCCACCTTACCACAAGCACCTCAAGAGGAGGCTTCTCTCAGCTCTAGGTATGTGAGAGGGATCCTGAGTTTGCGGCCTCAAGTGGAATGGACACCGCGATGCCCTGACTCGAAATAAGGCCGGATATCCCTGCAGTGACTGGAATGCAGGCTCGTCTTGCATCTCCCAAGAAGAAAGGATGTCTGAATCCCCTGTGGAGACCACAGAGAAAGACCTAGTTTCCCACCTCATCGCGACCGGAGGCCTCACATCCTTTGAAAACTTCAGAGGTAAGCGGAGATCAGTGCCTCCAAAGGAGACGATGCCTGACTCCTCGTGAAACTTGATAGGAGTCCCAGGATTCTTGTGGCACGTGGAAAGGGACCCTTGGTCTCCCGCCTCAGCTGGAGAGGCGTTCCAATTGCCGTGCCAAGCCTCGAGGAGAATCCCGAGTTGTGTCTCGCAACTAGGCAATCGTCCTGACGTGGCTGAACAAAGACGTGGGTGGAAGGGCCATCCCCGTCGTAACTCGAGAATATACCCCAGGTTCCCGCCGCAACTCGAGAAAAACCATGAGACTTCCCCCTCGATGCGAGATGAGGCCCGATTCCCCTGTACTGCATGCAGAGCAATTCCGTCTTGCACATCACACATGAAAGGAGCCTTGATTTCCTTGATGGCACTCCAGAGAAACCCCAAGAACACTGTTTCAAGGATAGAGGGATCCTGAGGTCACTGTAGCAACACGAAAGAACTCTGTGGACCAAAAATCAACTCGAAAAGAGAGGTTAGTCCCTGGATTCGTCTCCAGAGGAATACCACCTTACCACAAGCACCTCAAGAGGAGGCTTCTCTCAGCTCTAGGTATGTGAGAGGGACCCTGAGTTTGCGGCCTCAAGTGGAATGGACACCGCGATGCCCTGACGCGAAATAAGGGCGGATATCCCTGCAGTGACTTGAATGCAGGCTCGTCTTGCATCTCCCAAGATGAAAGGATGTCTGAATCCCCTGTGGAGACCACAGAGAAAGACCTTGTTCCCCACCTCATCGCGACCGCAGGCCTCACATCCTTTGAAAACTCCAGAGGTACGCGGAGATCAGTGCCTCCAAAGGAGACGATGCCTGACTCCTCGTGAAACTTGATAGGAGTCCCAGGATTCCTGTGGCACGTGGAAAGGGACCCTTGGTCTCCCGCCTCAGCTGGAGAGGCGTCCCAATTGCCTTGCCAAGCCTCGAGGAGAATCCCGAGTTGTGTCTCGCAACTAGGCAAGAGTCCTGACGTGGCTGAACAAACACGTGTGTGAAAGGGCCATCCCCGTCGTAACTCGAGAATATACCCCAGGTTCCCGCCGCAACTCGAGAAAAACCATGAGACTTCCCCCTCGCCGCGAGATGAGGCCCGATTCCCCTGGACTGCGTGCAGAGCAATTCTGTGTTGCACATCACACATGAAAGGAGCCTTGATTTCCTTGATGGCACTCCAGAGAAACCCCAAGAACACTGTTTCAAGGCTAGAGGGATCCTGAGGTCACTGTAGCAACACGAAAGAGCTCCGTGGACCAAAAATCAACTCGAGATGAGAGGTTAGTCCCTGGCTTCGACTCCAGAGGAATACCACCTTACCACAAGCACCTCAAGAGGAGGCTTCTCTCAGCTCTAGGTATGTGAGAGGGACCCTGAGTTTGCGGCCTCAAGTGGAATGGACACCGCGATGCCCTGACTCGAAATAAGGCCGGATATCCCTGCAGTGACTGGAATGCAGGCTCGTCTTGCATCTCCCAAGACGAAAGGGTGTCTGAATCCCCTGTGGAGACCACAGATTAAGACCTAGTTCCCCACCTCATCGCGACAGGAGGCCTCAAATCCTTGAAAATTCCAGAGGTATGCGGAGATCAGTGCCTCCAAAGGAGACGATGCCTGACTCCTCGTGAAACTTGATAGGAGACCCAGGATTCCTGTGGCATGTGGAAAGGGACGCTTGGTCTCCCGTCTCAGCTGGAGAGGCGTCCCAATTGCCCTGCAAAGCCTCGAGGAGAATCCCGAGTTGTCCCTCGCAACTAGGCAGGAGTCCTGACGTCGCTGAAGAAACACGTGGGTGGAAGGGCCATCCCCGTCGTAACTCGAGAATATACCCCAGGTTCCCGCTGCAACTCGAGAAAAACCATGAGACTTCCCACTCGACGCGAGATGAGGCCCGATTCCCCTGCACTGCGTGCAGAGCAATTCCGTGTTGCACATCACACATGAAAGGAGCCTTGATTTCCTTGATTGCACTCCAGAGAAAACCCAAGAACACTGTTTCAAGGCTAGAGGGATCCTGAGGTCACTGTAGCAACACGAAAGAGCTCCGTGGACCAATAATCAACACGAGATGAGAGGTTAGTCCCTGGCTTCGACTCCTGAGGAATACCACCTTCCCACAAGCACCTCAAGAGGAGGCTTCTCTCACCTCTAGGTATGTGAGAGGGACCCTGAGTTTTCGGCCTCAAGTGGAATGGACACCGCAATGCCCTGACTCGAAATAAGGCCGGATATCCCTGCAGTGACTTGAATGCAGGCTCGTCTTGCATCTCCCAAGAAGAAAGGATGTCTGAATCCCCTGTGGAGACCACAGAGAAACACCTAATTCCCCACCTCATCGAGACCGGAGGCCTCACATCCTTTGATAACTCCAGAGGTATGCGGAGATCAGTGCCTCCAAAGGAGACAATGCCTGACTCCTCGTGAAACTTGATAGGAGTCCCAGGATTCTTGTGGCACGTGGGAAGGGACCCTTGGTCTCCCGCCTCAGCTGGAGAGGCGTTCCAATTGCCTGTCAAGCCTCGAGGAGAATCCCGAGTTGTCCCTCGCAACTAGGCAGGAGTCCTGACGTGGCTGAACAAACACGTGGGTGGAAGGGCCATCCCCGTCGTAACTCGAGAATATACCCCAGGTTCCCGCGGCAACTCGAGAAAAACCATGAGACTTCCCCCTCGCCGCGAGATGAGGCCCGATTCCCCTGTACTGCGTGCAGAGCAATTCCGTGTTGCACATCACACATGAAAGGAGCCTTGATTTCCTTGATGGCACTCCAGAGAAACCCCAAGAACACTGTTTCAAGGATAGTGGGATCCTGAGGTCACTGTAGCAACACGAAAGAACTCTGTGGACCAAAAATCAACTCGAAAAGAGAGGTTAGTCCCTGGATTCGTCTCCAGAGGAATACCACCTTACCACAAGCACCTCAAGAGGAGGCTTCTCTCAGCTCTAGGTATGTGAGAGGGACCCTGAGTTTGCGGCCTCAAGTGTAATGGACACCGCGATGCCCTGACTCGAAATAAGGCCGAATATCCCTGCAGTGACTGGAATGCAGGCTCGTCTTGCATCTCCCAAGACGAAAGGGTGTCTGAATCCCCTGTGGAGACCACAGAGAAAGACCTAGTTCCCCACCTCATCGCGACCCGAGGCCTCACATCCTTTGAAAACTCCAGAGGTACGCGGAGATCAGTGCCTCCAAAGGAAACGATGCCTGACTCCTCGTAAAACTTGATAGGAGTCCCAGGATTCCTGTGGCACGTGGAAAGGGACTCTTGGTCTCCCGTCTCAGCTGGAGAGGCGTCCCAATTGCCCTGCAAAGCCTCGAGGAGAATCCCGAGTTGTCCCTCGCAACTAGGCAGGAGTCCTGACGTCGCGGAACACACACGTGTGTGGAAGGGCCATCCCCATCGTAACTCGAGAATATACCCCAGGTTCCCGCCGCAACTCGAGAAAAACCATGAGACTTCCCCCTCGCCGCGAGATGAGGCCCGATTCCCCTGCACTGCGTGCAGAGCAATTCCGTCTTGCACATCACACATGAAAGGAGCCTTGATTTCCTTGATGGAACTCCAGAGAAACCCCAAGAACACTGTTTCAAGGCTAGAGGGATCCTGAGGTCACTGTAGCAACATGAAAGAGCTCCGTGGACCAAGAATCAACACGAGATGAGAGGTTAGTCCCTGGCTTCGACTCCTGAGGAATGCCACCTTACCACAAGCACCTCAAGAGGAGGCTTCTCTCAGCTCTAGGTATGTGAGAGGGACCCTGAGTTTGCGGCCTCAAGTGGAATGGACACCGCGATGCCCTGACTCGAAATAAGGCCGGATATCCCTGCAGTGACTTCAATGCAGGCTCGTCTTGTATCTCCCAGGACGAAAGGATGTCTGAATCCCCTGTGGAAAGCACAGAGAAAGACTTAGTTCCCCACCTCATCGCGACCGATAGCCTCACATCCTTTGAAAAGTCCAGAGGTACGCGGAGATCAGTGCCTCCAAAGGAGACGATGCCTGACTCCTCGTGAAACTTGATAGGAGTCCCAGGATTCCTGTGGCACTTGGAAAGGGACACTTGGTCTCCCGCCTCAGCTGGAGAGGCGTCCCAATTGCCCTGCCAAGCCTCGAGGAGAATCCAGAGTTGTCCCTCGCAACTAGGCAGGACTCCTGACGTCGCTGAAGAAACACGTGGGTGGAAGGGCCATCCCCGTCGTAACTCGAGAATATAACCCAGGTTCCCGCCGCAACTCAAGAAAAACCATGAGACTTCCCCCTCGCCGGGAGATGAGGCCCGATTCCCCTGCACTGCGTGCAGAGCAATTCCGTGTTGCACATCACACATGAAAGGAGCCTTAATTTCCTTGATGGCACTCCAGAGAAACCCCAAGAACACTCTTTCAAGGCTAGAGGGATCCTGAGGTCACTGTAGCAACACGAAAGAGCTCCGTGGACCAAGAATCAACACGAGATGAGAGGTTAGTCCCTGGCTTCGACTCCTGAGGAATACCACCTTACCACAAGCACCTCAAGAGGAGGCTTCTCTCTGCTGTAGGTATGTGAGAGGGATCCTGAGTTTGCGGCCTCAAGTGGAATGGACACCGCGATGCCCTGACTCGAAATAAGGCCGGATATCCCTGCAGTGACTTGAATGCAGGCTCGTCTTGCATCTCCCAAGAAGAAAGGATGTCTGAATCCCCTGTGGAGACCACAGAGAAAGACCTAGTTCCCCACCTCATCGCGACCGGAGGCCTCACATCCTTTGAAAACTCCAGAGGTATGCGGAGATCAGTGCCTCCAAAGGAGACGATGCCTGACTCCTCGTGAAACTTGATAGGAGTCCCAGGATTCTTGTGGCACGTGGAAAGGGACCCTTGGTCTCCCGCCTCACCTGGAGAGGCGTTCCAATTGCCCTGCCAAGCCTCGAGGAGAATCCCGAGTTGTCCCTCGCAACTAGGCAGGAGTCCTGACGTCGCTGAAGAAACACGTGGGTGGAAGGGCCATCCCCGTCGTAACTCGAGAATATACCCCAGGTTCCCGCCGCAACTCGAGAAAAACCATGAGACTTCCCCTCGCCGCGAGATGAGTCCCGATTCCCCTGCACTGCGTGCAGAGCAATTCCGTGTTGCACATCACACATGAAAGGAGCCTTGATTTCCTTGATGGCACTCCAGAGAAACCCCTAGAACACTGTTTCAAGGCTAGAGGGATCCTGAGGTCACTGTAGCAACTCGAAAGAGCTCCGTGGACCAAGAATCAACACGAGATGAGAGGTTAGTCCCTGGCTTCGACTCCTGAGGAATACCTCATTACCACAAGCACCTAAAGAGGAGGCTTCTCTCAGCTCTAGGTATGTGAGAAGGACCCTGAGTTTGCGGCCTCAAGTGGAATGGACACCGCGATGCCCTGACTCGAAATAAGGCCGGATATCCCTGCAGTGACTGGAATGCAGGCTCGTCTTGCATCTCCCAAGACGAAAGGGTGTCTGAATCCCCTGTGGAGACCACAGAGAAAGACCTAGTTCCCCACCTCATCGCGACAGGCGGCCTCAAATCCTTTGAAAACTCCAGAGGTATGCGGAGATCAGTGCCTCCAAAGGAGACGATGCCTGACTCCTCGTGAATCTTGATAGGAGACCCAGGATTCCTGTGGCACGTGGAAAGGGACCCTTGGTCTCCCGTCTCAGCTGGAGAGGCGTCCCAATTACCCTGCAAAGCCTCGAGGAGAATCCCGAGTTGTCCCTCGCAACTAGGCAGGAGTCCTGACATGGCTGAACACACACGTGTGTGGAAGGGCCATCCCCGTCGTAACTCGAGAATATACCCCAGGTTCCCGCCGCAACTCGAGAAAAACCATGAGACTTCCCCCTCGCCGCGAGATGAGGCCCGATTCCCCTGCACTGCGTGCAGAGCAATTCCGTGTTGCACATCACACATGAAAGGAGCCTTAATTTCCTTGATGGCACTCCAGAGAAACCCCAAGAACACTCTTTCAAGGCTAGAGGGATCCTGAGGTCACTGTAGCAACACGAAAGAGCTCCGTGGACCAAGAATCAACACGAGATGAGAGGTTAGTCCCTGGCTTCGACTCCTGAGGAATACCACCTTACCACAAGCACCTCAAGAGGAGGCTTCTCTCAGCTGTAGGTATGTGAGAGGGATCCTGAGTTTGCGGCCTCAAGTGGAATGGACACCGCGATGCCCTGACTCGAAATAAGGCCGGATATCCCTGCAGTGACTTGAATGCAGGCTCGTCTTGCATCTCCCAAGAAGAAAGGATGTCTGAATCCCCTGTGGAGACCACAGAGAAACACCTAGTTCCTCACCTCATCGCGACCGCAGGCCTCACATCCTTTGAAAACTCCAGAGGTACGCGGAGATCAGTGCCTCCAAAGGAGACGATGCCTGACTCCTCGTGAAACTTGATAGGAGTCCCAGGATTCTTGTGGCACTTGGAAAGGGACCCTTGGTCTCCCGCCTCAGCTGGAGAGGCGTTCCAATTGCCCTGCCAAGCCTCGAGGAGAATCCCGAGTTGTCCCTCGCAACTAGGCAGGAGTCCTGACGTGGCTGAACAAACACGTGGGTGAAAGGGCCATCCCCGTCGTAACTCGAGAATATACCCCAGGTTCCCGCCGCAACTCGAGAAAAACCATGAGACTTCCCCCTCGACGCGAGATGAGGCCCGATTCCCCTGCACTGCGTGCAGAGCAATTCTGTGTTGCACATCACACATGAAAGGAGCCTTGATTTCCTTCATGGCACTCCAGAGAAACCCCAAGAACACTGTTTCAAGGCTAGAGGGATCCTGAGGTCACTGTAGCAACACGAAAGAGCTCCGTGGGCCAAAAATCAACTCGAGATGAGAGGTTAGTCCCTGGCTTCGACTCCAGAGGAATACCACCTTACCACAAGCACCTCAAGAGGAGGCTTCTCTCAGCTCTAGGTATGTGAGAGGGACCCTGAGTTTGCGGCCTCAAGTGGAATGGACACCACGATGCCCTGACTCGAAATTAGGCCGGATATCCCTGCAGTGACTGGAATGCAGGCTCGTCTTGCATCTCCCAAGACGAAAGGGTGTCTGAATCCCCTGTGGAGACCACAGAGAAAGACCTAGTTCCCCACCTCATCGCGACAGGAGGCCTCAAATCCTTTAAAAACTCCAGAGGTATGCGGAGATCAGTGCCTCCAAATGAGATGATGCCTGACTCCTCGTGAAACTTGATAGGAGACCCAGGATTCCTGTGGCACGTGGAAAGGGAACCTTGGTCTCCCGTCTCAGCTGGAGAGGCGTCCCAATTGCCCTGCAAAGCCTCGAGGAGAATCACGAGATGTCCCTCGCAACTAGGCAGGAGTCCTGACATGGCTGAACACACACGTGTGTGGAAGAGCCATCCCCGTCGTAACTCGAGAATATACCCCAGGTTCCCGCTGCAACTCGAGAAAAACCATGAGACTTCCCCCTCGCCGCGAGATGAGGCCCGATTCCCCTGCACTGCATGCAGAGCAATTCCGTGTTACACATCACACATGAAAGGAGCCTTGATTTCCTTGATGGCACTCCAGAGAAACCCCAAGAACACTGTTTCAAGGCTAGAGGGATCCTGAGGTCACTGTAGCAACACGAAAGAACTCCGTGGACCAAGAATCAACACGAGATGAGAGGTTAGTTCCTGGCTTCGACTCCTGAGGAATACCACCTTACCACAAGCACCTCAAGAGGAGGCTTCTCTCAGCTCTAGGTATGTGAGAGGGATCCTGAGTTTGCGGCCTCAAGTGGAATGGACACCGCGATGCTCTGACTCGAAATAAGGCCGGATATCCCTGCAGTGACTTGAATGCAGGCTCGTCTTGCATCTCCCAAGAAGAAAGGATGTCTGAATCCCCTGTGGAGACCACAGAGAAAGACCTAGTTCCCCACCTCATCGCGACCGCAGGCCTCACATCCTTTGAAAACTCCAGAGGTACGCGGAAATCAGTGCCTCCAAAGGAGACGATGCCTGACTCCTCGTGAAACTTGATAGGAGTCCCAGGATTCTTGTGGCACGTGGAAAGGGACCCTTGGTCTCCCGCCTCACCTGGAGAGGCGTTCCAATTGCCCTGCCAAGCCTCGAGGAGAATCCCGAGTTGTCCCTCGCAACTAGGCAGGAGTCCTGACGTGGCTGAACAAACACGTGGGTGGAAGGGCCATCCCCGTCGTAACTCGAGAATATACCCCAGGTTCCCGCCGCAACTCGAGAAAAACCATGAGACTTCCCCCTCGATGCGAGATGAGGCCCGATTCCCCTGTACTGCATGCAGAGCAATTCCGTCTTGCACATCACACATGAAAGGAGCCTTGATTTCCTTCATGGCACTCCAGAGAAACCCCAAGAACACTATTTCAAGGATAGAGGGATCCTGAGGTCACAGTAGCAACACGAAAGAACTCTGTGGACCAAAAATCAACTCGAAAAGAGAGGTTAGTCCCTGGATTCGTCTCCAGAGGAATACCACCTTACCACAAGCAACTCAAGAGGAGGCTTCTCTCAGCTCTAGGTATGTGAGAGGGACCCTCAGTCTGCGGCCTCAAGTGGAATGGACACCGCGATGCCCTGACTCGAAATAAGGCCGGATATCCCTGCAGTGACTTCAATGCAGGCTCGTCTTGCATCTCCCAGGACGAAAGGATGTCTGAATCCCCTGTGGAAAGCACAGAGAAAGACTTAGTTCCCCACCTCATCGCGACCGATAGCCTCACATCCTTTGAAAACTCCAGAGGTACGCGGAGATCAGTGCCTCCAAAGGAGACGATGCCTGACTCCTCGTGAAACTTGATAGGAGTCCCAGGATTCCTGTGGCACTTGGAAACGGACACTTGGTCTCCCGCCTCAGCTGGAGAGGCGTCCCAATTGCCCTGCCAAGCCTCGAGGAGAATCCAGAGTTGTCCCTCGCAACTAGGCAGGAGTCCTGACGTCGCTGAAGAAACACGTGGGTGGAAGGGCCATCCCCGTCGTAACTCGAGAATATACCCCAGGTTCCCGCCGCAACTCGAGAAAAACCATGAGACTTCCCCCTCGGCGCGAGATGAGGCCCGATTCCCCTGCACTGCGTGCAGAGCAATTCCGTGTTGCACATCACACATGAAAGGAGCCTTGATTTCCTTGATGGCACTCCAGAGAAACCCCAAGAACACTGTTTCAAGGCTAGAGGGATCCTGAGGTCACTGTAGCAACACGAAAGAGCTCCGTGGGCCAAAAATCAACTCGAGATGAGAGGTTAGTCCCTGGCTTCGACTCCTGACGAATACCACCTTACCACAAGCACCTCAAGAGGAGGCTTCTCTCAGCTCTAGGTATGTGAGAGGGACCCTGAGTTTGCGGCCTCAAGTGGAATGGACACCGCGATGCCCTGACTCGAAATAAGGCTGGATATCCCTGCAGTGACTTGAATGCAGGCTCGTCTTGCATCTCCCAAGATGAAAGGATGTCTGAATCCCCTGTGGAGACCACAGAGAAAGACCTAGTTCCCCACCTCATCGCGACCGGAGGCCTCACATCCTTTGAAAACTCCAGAGGTACGCGGAGATCAGTGCCTCCAAAGGAGACGATGCCTGACTCCTCGTGAAACTTGATAGGAGTCCCAGGATTCTTGTGGCACGTGGAAAGGGACCCTTGGTCTCCCGCCTCAGCTGGAGAGGCGTTCCAATTGCCCTGCGAAGCCTCGAGGAGAATCCCGAGTTGTCCCTCGCAACTAGGCAGGAGTCCTGACGTGGCTGAAGAAACACGTGGGTGGAAGGGCCATCCCCGTCGTAACTCGAGAATATACCCCAGGTTCCCGCCGCAACTCGAGAAAAACCATGAGACTTCCCCCTCGACGCGAGATGAGGCCCGATTCCCCTGCACTGCGTGCAGAGCAATTCTGTGTTGCACATCACACATGAAAGGAGCCTTGATTTCCTTGATGGCACTCCAGAGAAACCCCAAGAACACTGTTTCAAGGCTAGAGGGATCCTGAGGTCACTGTAGCAACACGAAAGAGCTCCGTGGGCCAAAAATCAACTCGAGATGAGAGGTTAGTCCCTGGCTTCGACTCCTGAGGAATACCACCTTACCACAAGCACCTCAAGAGGAGGCTTCTCTCAGCTCTAGGTATGTGAGAGGGACCCTGAGTTTGCGGCCTCAAGTGGAATGGACACCACGATGCCCTGACTCGAAATTAGGCCGGATATCCCTGCAGTGACTGGAATGCAGGCTCGTCTTGCATCTCCCAAGACGAAAGGGTGTCTGAATCCCCTGTGGAGACCACAGAGAAAGACCTAGTTCCCCACCTCATCGCGACAGGAGGCCTCAAATCCTTTAAAAACTCCAGAGGTATGCGGAGATCAGTGCCTCCAAATGAGATGATGCCTGACTCCTCGTGAAACTTGATAGGAGACCCAGGATTTCTGTGGCACGTGGAAAGGGACCCTTGGTCTCCCGCCTCAGCTGGAGAGGCGTCCCAATTGCCCTGCAAAGCCTCGAGGAGAATCACGAGATGTCCCTCGCAACTAGGCAGGAGTCCTGACATGGCTGAACACACACGTGTGTGGAAGAGCCATCCCCGTCGTAACTCGAGAATATACCCCAGGTTCCCGCTGCAACTCGAGAAAAAATATGAGACTTCCCCCTCGCCGCGAGATGAGGCCCGATTCCCCTGCACTGCATGCAGAGCAATTCCGTGTTGCACATCACACATGAAAGGAGCCTTGATTTCCTTGATGGCACTCCAGAGAAACCCCAAGAACACTGTTTCAAGGCTAGAGGGATCCTGAGGTCACTGTAGCAACACGAAAGAACTCCGTGGACCAAGAATCAACACGAGATGAGAGGTTAGTTCCTGGCTTCGACTCCTGAGGAATACCACCTTACCACAAGCACCTCAAGAGGAGGCTTCTCTCAGCTCTAGGTATGTGAGAGGGATCCTGAGTTTGCGGCCTCAAGTGGAATGGACACCGCGATGCCCTGACTCGAAATAAGGCCGGATATCCCTGCAGTGACTTGAATGCAGGCTCGTCTTGCATCTCCCAAGAAGAAAGGATGTCTGAATCCCCTGTGGAGACCACAGAGAAAGACCTAGTTCCCCACCTCATCGCGACCGCAGGCCTCACATCCTTTGAAAACTCCAGAGGTACGCGGAAATCAGTGCCTCCAAAGGAGACGATGCCTGACTCCTCGTGAAACTTGATAGGAGTCCCAGGATTCTTGTGGCACGTGGAAAGGGACCCTTGGTCTCCCGCCTCACCTGGAGAGGCGTTCCAATTGCCCTGCCAAGCCTCGAGGAGAATCCCGAGTTGTCCCTCGCAACTAGGCAGGAGTCCTGACGTCGCTGAAGAAACACGTGGGTGGAAGGGCCATCCCCGTCGTAACTCGAGAATATACCCCAGGTTCCCGCCGCAACTCGAGAAAAACCATGAGACTTCCCCTCGCCGCGAGATGAGTCCCGATTCCCCTGTACTGTGTGCAGAGCAATTCCGTGTTGCACATCACACATGAAAAGAGCCTTGATTTCCTTGATGGCACTCCAGAGAAACCCCTAGAACACTGTTTCAAGGCTAGAGGGATCCTGAGGTCACTGTAGCAACACGAAAGAGCTCCGTGGACCAAGAATCAACATGAGATGAGAGGTTAGTCCCTGGCTTCGACTCCTGAGGAATACCTCATTACCACAAGCACCTAAAGAGGAGGCTTCCCTCAGCTCTAGGTATGTGAGAGGGACCCTGAATTTGCGGCCTCAAGTGGAATGGACACCGCGATGCCCTGACTCGAAATAAGGCCGGATATCCCTGCAGTGACTGGAATGCAGGCTCGTCTTGCATCTCCCAAGACGAAAGGGTGTCTGAATCCCCTGTGGAGACCACAGAGAAAGACCTAGTTCCCCACCTCATCGCGACAGGCGGCCTCAAATCCTTTGAAAACTCCAGAGGTATGCGGAGATCAGTGCCTCCAAAGGAGACGATGCCTGACTCCTCGTGAAACTTGATAGGAGACCCAGGATTCCTGTGGCACGTGGAAAGGGACCCTTGGTCTCCCGTCTCAGCTGGAGAGGCGTCCCAATTACCCTGCAAAGCCTCGAGGAGAATCCCGAGTTGTCCCTCGCAACTAGGCAGGAGTCCTGACATGGCTGAACACACACGTGTGTGGAAGGGCCATCCCCGTCGTAACTCGAGAATATACCCCAGGTTCCCGCCGCAACTCGAGAAAAACCATGAGACTTCCCCCTCGCCGCGAGATGAGGCCCGATTCCCCTGCACTGCGTGCAGAGCAATTCCGTGTTGCACATCACACATGAAAGGAGCCTTAATTTCCTTGATGGCACTCCAGAGAAACCCCAAGAACACTCTTTCAAGGCTAGAGGGATCCTGAGGTCACTGTAGCAACACTAAAGAACTCCGTGGACCAAGAATCAACACGAGATGAGAGGTTAGTTCCTGGCTTCGACTCCTGAGGAATACCACCTTACCACAAGCACCTCAAGAGGAGGCTTCTCTCAGCTCTAGGTATGTGAGAGGGATCCTGAGTTTGCGGCCTCAAGTGGAATGGACACCGCGATGCCCTGACTCGAAATAAGGCCGGATATCCCTGCAGTGACTTGAATGCAGGCTCGTCTTGCATCTCCCAAGAAGAAAGGATGTCTGAATCCCCTGTGGAGACCACAGAGAAAGACCTAGTTCCCCACCTCATCGCGACCGCAGGCCTCACATCCTTTGAAAACTCCAGAGGTACGCGGAGATCAGTGCCTCCAAAGGAGACGATGCCTGACTCCTCGTGAAACTTGATAGGAGTCCCAGGATTCCTGTGGCACTTGGAAACGGACACTTGGTCTCCCGCCTCAGCTGGAGAGGCGTCCCAATTGCCCTGCCAAGCCTCGAGGAGAATCCAGAGTTGTCCCTCGCAACTAGGCAGGAGTCCTGACGTCGCTGAAGAAACACGTGGGTGGAAGGGCCATCCCCGTCGTAACTCGAGAATATACCCCAGGTTCCCGCCGCAACTCGAGAAAAACCATGAGACTTCCCCCTCGCCGCGAGATGAGGCCCGATTCCCCTGCACTGCGTGCAGAGCAATTCCGTGTTGCACATCACACATGAAAGGAGCCTTGATTTCCTTGATGGCACTCCAGAGAAACCCCAAGAACACTGTTTCAAGGCTAGAGGGATCCTGAGGTCACTGTAGCAACACGAAAGAGCTCCGTGGGCCAAAAATCAACTCGAGATGAGAGGTTAGTCCCTGGCTTCGACTCCTGACAAATACCACCTTACCACAAGCACCTCAAGAGGAGGCTTCTCTCAGCTCTAGGTATGTGAGAGGGACCCTGAGTTTGCGGCCTCAAGTGGAATGGACACCGCGATGCCCTGACTCGAAATAAGGCTGGATATCCCTGCAGTGACTTGAATGCAGGCTCGTCTTGCATCTCCCAAGATGAAAGGATGTCTGAATCCCCTGTGGAGACCACAGAGAAAGACCTAGTTCCCCACCTCATCGCGACCGGAGGCCTCACATCCTTTGAAAACTCCAGAGGTACGCGGAGATCAGTGCCTCCAAAGGAGACGATGCCTGACTCCTCGTGAAACTTGATAGGAGTCCCAGGATTCTTGTGGCACGTGGAAAGGGACCCTTGGTCTCCCGCCTCAGCTGGAGAGGCGTTCCAATTGCCCTGCGAAGCCTCGAGGAGAATCCCGAGTTGTCCCTCGCAACTAGGCAGGAGTCCTGACGTGGCTGAACAAACACGTGGGTGAAAGGGCCATCCCCGTCGTAACTCGAGAATATACCCCAGGTTCCCGCCGCAACTCGAGAAAAACCATGAGACTTCCCCCTCGACGCGAGATGAGGCCCGATTCCCCTGCACTGCGTGCAGAGCAATTCTGTGTTGCACATCACACATGAAAGGAGCCTTGATTTCCTTGATGGCACTCCAGAGAAACCCCAAGAACACTGTTTCAAGGCTAGAGGGATCCTGAGGTCACTGTAGCAACACGAAAGAGCTCCGTGGGCCAAAAATCAACTCGAGATGAGAGGTTAGTCCCTGGCTTCGACTCCTGAGGAATACCACCTTACCACAAGCACCTCAAGAGGAGGCTTCTCTCAGCTCTAGGTATGTGAGAGGGACCCTGAGTTTGCGGCCTCAAGTGGAATGGACACCACGATGCCCTGACTCGAAATTAGGCCGGATATCCCTGCAGTGACTGGAATGCAGGCTCGTCTTGCATCTCCCAAGACGAAAGGGTGTCTGAATCCCCTGTGGAGACCACAGAGAAAGACCTAGTTCCCCACCTCATCGCGACAGGAGGCCTCAAATCCTTTAAAAACTCCAGAGGTATGCGGAGATCAGTGCCTCCAAATGAGATGATGCCTGACTCCTCGTGAAACTTGATAGGAGACCCAGGATTTCTGTGGCACGTGGAAAGGGACCCTTGGTCTCCCGCCTCAGCTGGAGAGGCGTCCCAATTGCCCTGCAAAGCCTCGAGGAGAATCACGAGATGTCCCTCGCAACTAGGCAGGAGTCCTGACATGGCTGAACACACACGTGTGTGGAAGAGCCATCCCCGTCGTAACTCGAGAATATACCCCAGGTTCCCGCTGCAACTCGAGAAAAAATATGAGACTTCCCCCTCGCCGCGAGATGAGGCCCGATTCCCCTGCACTGCATGCAGAGCAATTCCGTGTTGCACATCACACATGAAAGGAGCCTTGATTTCCTTGATGGCACTCCAGAGAAACCCCAAGAACACTGTTTCAAGGCTAGAGGGATCCTGAGGTCACTGTAGCAACACGAAAGAACTCCGTGGACCAAGAATCAACACGAGATGAGAGGTTAGTTCCTGGCTTCGACTCCTGAGGAATACCACCTTACCACAAGCACCTCAAGAGGAGGCTTCTCTCAGCTCTAGGTATGTGAGAGGGATCCTGAGTTTGCGGCCTCAAGTGGAATGGACACCGCGATGCCCTGACTCGAAATAAGGCCGGATATCCCTGCAGTGACTTGAATGCAGGCTCGTCTTGCATCTCCCAAGAAGAAAGGATGTCTGAATCCCCTGTGGAGACCACAGAGAAAGACCTAGTTCCCCACCTCATCGCGACCGCAGGCCTCACATCCTTTGAAAACTCCAGAGGTACGCGGAAATCAGTGCCTCCAAAGGAGACGATGCCTGACTCCTCGTGAAACTTGATAGGAGTCCCAGGATTCTTGTGGCACGTGGAAAGGGACCCTTGGTCTCCCGCCTCACCTGGAGAGGCGTTCCAATTGCCCTGCCAAGCCTCGAGGAGAATCCCGAGTTGTCCCTCGCAACTAGGCAGGAGTCCTGACGTCGCTGAAGAAACACGTGGGTGGAAGGGCCATCCCCGTCGTAACTCGAGAATATACCCCAGGTTCCCGCCGCAACTCGAGAAAAACCATGAGACTTCCCCTCGCCGCGAGATGAGTCCCGATTCCCCTGTACTGCGTGCAGAGCAATTCCGTGTTGCACATCACACATGAAAAGAGCCTTGATTTCCTTGATGGCACTCCAGAGAAACCCCTAGAACACTGTTTCAAGGCTAGAGGGATCCTGAGGTCACTGTAGCAACACGAAAGAGCTCCGTGGACCAAGAATCAACATGAGATGAGAGGTTAGTCCCTGGCTTCGACTCCTGAGGAATACCTCATTACCACAAGCACCTAAAGAGGAGGCTTCTCTCAGCTCTAGGTATGTGAGAGGGACCCTGAATTTGCGGCCTCAAGTGGAATGGACACCGCGATGCCCTGACTCGAAATAAGGCCGGATATCCCTGCAGTGACTGGAATGCAGGCTCGTCTTGCATCTCCCAAGACGAAAGGGTGTCTGAATCCCCTGTGGAGACCACAGAGAAAGACCTAGTTCCCCACCTCATCGCGACAGGCGGCCTCAAATCCTTTGAAAACGCCAGAGGTATGCGGAGATCAGTGCCTCCAAAGGAGACGATGCCTGACTCCTCGTGAAACTTGATAGGAGACCCAGGATTCCTGTGGCACGTGGAAAGGGACCCTTGGTCTCCCGTCTCAGCTGGAGAGGCGTCCCAATTACCCTGCAAAGCCTCGAGGAGAATCCCGAGTTGTCCCTCGCAACTAGGCAGGAGTCCTGACATGGCTGAACACACACGTGTGTGGAAGGGCCATCCCCGTCGTAACTCGAGAATATACCCCAGGTTCCCGCCGCAACTCGAGAAAAACCATGAGACTTCCCCCTCGCCGCGAGATGAGGCCCGATTCCCCTGCACTGCGTGCAGAGCAATTCCGTGTTGCACATCACACATGAAAGGAGCCTTAATTTCCTTGATGGCACTCCAGAGAAACCCCAAGAACACTCTTTCAAGGCTAGAGGGATCCTGAGGTCACTGTAGCAACACTAAAGAACTCCGTGGACCAAGAATCAACACGAGATGAGAGGTTAGTTCCTGGCTTCGGCTCCTGAGGAATACCACCTTACCACAAGCACCTCAAGAGGAGGCTTCTCTCAGCTCTAGGTATGTGAGAGGGATCCTGAGTTTGCGGCCTCAAGTGGAATGGACACCGCGATGCCCTGACTCGAAATAAGGCCGGATATCCCTGCAGTGACTTGAATGCAGGCTCGTCTTGCATCTCCCAAGAAGAAAGGATGTCTGAATCCCCTGTGGAGACCACAGAGAAAGACCTAGTTCCCCACCTCATCGCGACCGCAGGCCTCACATCCTTTGAAAACTCCAGAGGTACGCGGAAATCAGTGCCTCCAAAGGAGACGATGCCTGACTCCTCGTGAAACTTGATAGGAGTCCCAGGATTCTTGTGGCACGTGGAAAGGGACCCTTGGTCTCCCGCCTCACCTGGAGAGGCGTTCCAATTGCCCTGCCAAGCCTCGAGGAGAATCCCGAGTTGTCCCTCGCAACTAGGCAGGAGTCCTGACGTCGCTGAAGAAACACGTGGGTGGAAGGGCCATCCCCGTCGTAACTCGAGAATATACCCCAGGTTCCCGCCGCAACTCGAGAAAAACCATGAGACTTCCCCTCGCCGCGAGATGAGTCCCGATTCCCCTGCACTGCGTGCAGAGCAATTCCGTGTTGCACATCACACATGAAAGGAGCCTTGATTTCCTTGATGGCACTCCAGAGAAACCCCTAGAACACTGTTTCAAGGCTAGAGGGATCCTGAGGTCACTGTAGCAACACGAAAGAGCTCCGTGGACCAAGAATCAACAAGAGATGAGAGGTTAGTCCCTGGCTTCGACTCCTGAGGAATACCTCATTACCACAAGCACCTAAAGAGGAGGCTTCTCTCAGCTCTAGGTATGTGAGAAGGACCCTGAGTTTGCGGCCTCAAGTGGAATGGACACCGCGATGCCCTGACTCGAAATAAGGCCGGATATCCCTGCAGTGACTGGAATGCAGGCTCGTCTTGCATCTCCCAAGACGAAAGGGTGTCTGAATCCCCTGTGGAGACCACAGAGAAAGACCTAGTTCCCCACCTCATCGCGACAGGCGGCCTCAAATCCTTTGAAAACTCCAGAGGTATGCGGAGATCAGTGCCTCCAAAGGAGACGATGCCTGACTCCTCGTGAAACTTGATAGGAGACCCAGGATTCCTGTGGCACGTGGAAAGGGACCCTTGGTCTCCCATCTCAGCTGGAGAGGCGTCCCAATTACCCTGCAAAGCCTCGAGGAGAATCCCGAGTTGTCCCTCGCAACTAGGCAGGAGTCCTGACATGGCTGAACACACACGTGTGTGGAAGGGCCATCCCCGTCGTAACTCGAGAATATACCCCAGGTTCCCGCCGCAACTCGAGAAAAACCATGAGACTTCCCCCTCGGCGCGAGATGAGGCCCGATTCCCCTGCACTGCGTGCAGAGCAATTCCGTGTTGCACATCACACATGAAAGGAGCCTTGATTTCCTTGATGGCACTCCAGAGAAACCCCAAGAACACTGTTTCAAGGCTAGAGGGATCCTGAGGTCACTGTAGCAACACGAAAGAGCTCCGTGGGCCAAAAATCAACTCGAGATGAGAGGTTAGTCCCTGGCTTCGACTCCTGACGAATACCACCTTACCACAAGCACCTCAAGAGGAGGCTTCTCTCAGCTCTAAGTATGTGAGAGGGACCCTGAGTTTGCGGCCTCAAGTGGAATGGACACCGCGATGCCCTGACGCGAAATAAGGCCGGATATCCCTGCAGTGACTTGAATGCAGGCTCGTCTTGCATCTCCCAAGATGAAAGGATGTCTGAATCCCCTGTGGAGACCACAGAGAAAGACCTAGTTCCCCACCTCATCGCGACCGGAGGCCTCACATCCTTTGAAAACTCCAGAGGTACGCGGAGATCAGTGCCTCCAAAGGAGACGATGCCTGACTCCTCGTGAAACTTGATAGGAGTCCCAGGATTCTTGTGGCACGTGGAAAGGGACCCTTGGTCTCCCGCCTCAGCTGGAGAGGCGTTCCAATTGCCCTGCGAAGCCTCGAGGAGAATCCCGAGTTGTCCCTCGCAACTAGGCAGGAGTCCTGACGTGGCTGAACAAACACGTGGGTGAAAGGGCCATCCCCGTCGTAACTCGAGAATATACCCCAGGTTCCCGCCGCAACTCGAGAAAAACCATGAGACTTCCCCCTCGACGCGAGATGAGGCCCGATTCCCCTGCACTGCGTGCAGAGCAATTCTGTGTTGCACATCACACATGAAAGGAGCCTTGATTTCCTTGATGGCACTCCAGAGAAACCCCAAGAACACTGTTTCAAGGCTAGAGGGATCCTGAGGTCACTGTAGCAACACGAAAGAGCTCCGTGGGCCAAAAATCAACTCGAGATGAGAGGTTAGTCCCTGGCTTCGACTCCTGAGGAATACCACCTTACCACAAGCACCTCAAGAGGAGGCTTCTCTCAGCTCTAGGTATGTGAGAGGGACCCTGAGTTTGCGGCCTCAAGTGGAATGGACACCACGATGCCCTGACTCGAAATTAGGCCGGATATCCCTGCAGTGACTGGAATGCAGGCTCGTCTTGCATCTCCCAAGACGAAAGGGTGTCTGAATCCCCTGTGGAGACCACAGAGAAAGACCTAGTTCCCCACCTCATCGCGACAGGAGGCCTCAAATCCTTTAAAAACTCCAGAGGTATGCGGAGATCAGTGCCTCCAAATGAGATGATGCCTGACTCCTCGTGAAACTTGATAGGAGACCCAGGATTCCTGTGGCACGTGGAAAGGGACCCTTGGTCTCCCGTCTCAGCTGGAGAGGCGTCCCAATTGCCCTGCAAAGCCTCGAGGAGAATCACGAGATGTCCCTCGCAACTAGGCAGGAGTCCTGACATGGCTGAACACACACGTGTGTGGAAGAGCCATCCCCGTCGTAACTCGAGAATATACCCCAGGTTCCCGCCGCAACTCGAGAAAAACCATGAGACTTCCCCCTCGCCGCGAGATGAGGCCCGATTCCCCTGCACTGCATGCAGAGCAATTCCGTGTTGCACATCACACATGAAAGGAGCCTTGATTTCCTTGATGGCACTCCAGAGAAACCCCAAGAACACTGTTTCAAGGCTAGAGGGATCCTTAGGTCACTGTAGCAACACGAAAGAACTCCGTGGACCAAGAATCAACACGAGATGAGAGGTTAGTTCCTGGCTTCCACTCCTGAGGAATACCACCTTACCACAAGCACCTCAAGAGGAGGCTTCTCTCAGCTCTAGGTATGTGAGAGGGATCCTGAGTTTGCGGCCTCAAGTGGAATGGACACCGCGATGCCCTGACTCGAAATAAGGCCGGATATCCCTGCAGTGACTTGAATGCAGGCTCGTCTTGCATCTCCCAAGAAGAAAGGATGTCTGAATCCCCTGTGGAGACCACAGAGAAAGACCTAGTTCCCCACCTCATCGCGACCGCAGGCCTCACATCCTTTGAAAACTCCAGAGGTACGCGGAAATCAGTGCCTCCAAAGGAGACGATGCCTGACTCCTCGTGAAACTTGATAGGAGTCCCAGGATTCTTGTGGCACGTGGAAAGGGACCCTTGGTCTCCCGCCTCACCTGGAGAGGCGTTCCAATTGCCCTGCCAAGCCTCGAGGAGAATCCCGAGTTGTCCCTCGCAACTAGGCAGGAGTCCTGACGTCGCTGAAGAAACACGTGGGTGGAAGGGCCATCCCCGTCGTAACTCGAGAATATACCCCAGGTTCCCGCCGCAACTCGAGAAAAACCATGAGACTTCCCCTCGCCGCGAGATGAGTCCCGATTCCCCTGTACTGCGTGCAGAGCAATTCCGTGTTGCACATCACACATGAAAAGAGCCTTGATTTCCTTGATGGCACTCCAGAGAAACCCCTAGAACACTGTTTCAAGGCTAGAGGGATCCTGAGGTCACTGTAGCAACACGAAAGAGCTCCGTGGACCAAGAATCAACATGAGATGAGAGGTTAGTCCCTGGCTTCGACTCCTGAGGAATACCTCATTACCACAAGCACCTAAAGAGGAGGCTTCTCTCAGCTCTAGGTATGTGAGAGGGACCCTGAATTTGCGGCCTCAAGTGGAATGGACACCGCGATGCCCTGACTCGAAATAAGGCCGGATATCCCTGCAGTGACTGGAATGCAGGCTCGTCTTGCATCTCCCAAGACGAAAGGGTGTCTGAATCCCCTGTGGAGACCACAGAGAAAGACCTAGTTCCCCACCTCATCGCGACAGGCGGCCTCAAATCCTTTGAAAACTCCAGAGGTATGCGGAGATCAGTGCCTCCAAAGGAGACGATGCCTGACTCCTCGTGAAACTTGATAGGAGACCCAGGATTCCTGTGGCACGTGGAAAGGGACCCTTGGTCTCCCGTCTCAGCTGGAGAGGCGTCCCAATTACCCTGCAAAGCCTCGAGGAGAATCCCGAGTTGTCCCTCGCAACTAGGCAGGAGTCCTGACATGGCTGAACACACACGTGTGTGGAAGGGCCATCCCCGTCGTAACTCGAGAATATACCCCAGGTTCCCGCCGCAACTCGAGAAAAACCATGAGACTTCCCCCTCGCCGCGAGATGAGGCCCGATTCCCCTGCACTGCGTGCAGAGCAATTCCGTGTTGCACATCACACATGAAAGGAGCCTTAATTTCCTTGATGGCACTCCAGAGAAACCCCAAGAACACTCTTTCAAGGCTAGAGGGATCCTGAGGTCACTGTAGCAACACTAAAGAACTCCGTGGACCAAGAATCAACACGAGATGAGAGGTTAGTTCCTGGCTTCGGCTCCTGAGGAATACCACCTTACCACAAGCACCTCAAGAGGAGGCTTCTCTCAGCTCTAGGTATGTGAGAGGGATCCTGAGTTTGCGGCCTCAAGTGGAATGGACACCGCGATGCCCTGACTCGAAATAAGGCCGGATATCCCTGCAGTGACTTGAATGCAGGCTCGTCTTGCATCTCCCAAGAAGAAAGGATGTCTGAATCCCCTGTGGAGACCACAGAGAAAGACCTAGTTCCCCACCTCATCGCGACCGCAGGCCTCACATCCTTTGAAAACTCCAGAGGTACGCGGAAATCAGTGCCTCCAAAGGAGACGATGCCTGACTCCTCGTGAAACTTGATAGGAGTCCCAGGATTCTTGTGGCACGTGGAAAGGGACCCTTGGTCTCCCGCCTCACCTGGAGAGGCGTTCCAATTGCCCTGCCAAGCCTCGAGGAGAATCCCGAGTTGTCCCTCGCAACTAGGCAGGAGTCCTGACGTCGCTGAAGAAACACGTGGGTGGAAGGGCCATCCCCGTCGTAACTCGAGAATATACCCCAGGTTCCCGCCGCAACTCGAGAAAAACCATGAGACTTCCCCTCGCCGCGAGATGAGTCCCGATTCCCCTGCACTGCGTGCAGAGCAATTCCGTGTTGCACATCACACATGAAAGGAGCCTTGATTTCCTTGATGGCACTCCAGAGAAACCCCTAGAACACTGTTTCAAGGCTAGAGGGATCCTGAGGTCACTGTAGCAACACGAAAGAGCTCCATGGACCAAGAATCAACAAGAGATGAGAGGTTAGTCCCTGGCTTCGACTCCTGAGGAATACCTCATTACCACAAGCACCTAAAGAGGAGGCTTCTCTCAGCTCTAGGTATGTGAGAAGGACCCTGAGTTTGCGGCCTCAAGTGGAATGGACACCGCGATGCCCTGACTCGAAATAAGGCCGGATATCCCTGCAGTGACTGGAATGCAGGCTCGTCTTGCATCTCCCAAGACGAAAGGGTGTCTGAATCCCCTGTGGAGACCACAGAGAAAGACCTAGTTCCCCACCTCATCGCGACAGGCGGCCTCAAATCCTTTGAAAACTCCAGAGGTATGCGGAGATCAGTGCCTCCAAAGGAGACGATGCCTGACTCCTCGTGAAACTTGATAGGAGACCCAGGATTCCTGTGGCACGTGGAAAGGGACCCTTGGTCTCCCGTCTCAGCTGGAGAGGCGTCCCAATTACCCTGCAAAGCCTCGAGGAGAATCCCGAGTTGTCCCTCGCAACTAGGCAGGAGTCCTGACATGGCTGAACACACACGTGTGTGGAAGGGCCATCCCCGTCGTAACTCGAGAATATACCCCAGGTTCCCGCCGCAACTCGAGAAAAACCATGAGACTTCCCCCTCGGCGCGAGATGAGGCCCGATTCCCCTGCACTGCGTGCAGAGCAATTCCGTGTTGCACATCACACATGAAAGGAGCCTTGATTTCCTTGATGGCACTCCAGAGAAACCCCAAGAACACTGTTTCAAGGCTAGAGGGATCCTGAGGTCACTGTAGCAACACGAAAGAGCTCCGTGGGCCAAAAATCAACTCGAGATGAGAGGTTAGTCCCTGGCTTCGACTCCTGACGAATACCACCTTACCACAAGCACCTCAAGAGGAGGCTTCTCTCAGCTCTAAGTATGTGAGAGGGACCCTGAGTTTGCGGCCTCAAGTGGAATGGACACCGCGATGCCCTGACGCGAAATAAGGCCGGATATCCCTGCAGTGACTTGAATGCAGGCTCGTCTTGCATCTCCCAAGATGAAAGGATGTCTGAATCCCCTGTGGAGACCACAGAGAAAGACCTAGTTCCCCACCTCATCGCGACCGGAGGCCTCACATCCTTTGAAAACTCCAGAGGTACGCGGAGATCAGTGCCTCCAAAGGAGACGATGCCTGACTCCTCGTGAAACTTGATAGGAGTCCCAGGATTCTTGTGGCACGTGGAAAGGGACCCTTGGTCTCCCTCCTCAGCTGGAGAGGCGTTCCAATTGCCCTGCGAAGCCTCGAGGAGAATCCCGAGTTGTCCCTCGCAACTAGGCAGGAGTCCTGACGTGGCTGAACAAACACGTGGGTGAAAGGGCCATCCCCGTCGTAACTCGAGAATATACCCCAGGTTCCCGCCGCAACTCGAGAAAAACCATGAGACTTCCCCCTCGACGCGAGATGAGGCCCGATTCCCCTGCACTGCGTGCAGAGCAATTCTGTGTTGCACATCACACATGAAAGGAGCCTTGATTTCCTTGATGGCACTCCAGAGAAACCCCAAGAACACTGTTTCAAGGCTAGAGGGATCCTGAGGTCACTGTAGCAACACGAAAGAGCTCCGTGGGCCAAAAATCAACTCGAGATGAGAGGTTAGTCCCTGGCTTCGACTCCTGAGGAATACCACCTTACCACAAGCACCTCAAGAGGAGGCTTCTCTCAGCTCTAGGTATGTGAGAGGGACCCTGAGTTTGCGGCCTCAAGTGGAATGGACACCACGATGCCCTGACTCGAAATTAGGCCGGATATCCCTGCAGTGACTGGAATGCAGGCTCGTCTTGCATCTCCCAAGACGAAAGGGTGTCTGAATCCCCTGTGGAGACCACAGAGAAAGACCTAGTTCCCCACCTCATCGCGACAGGAGGCCTCAAATCCTTTAAAAACTCCAGAGGTATGCGGAGATCAGTGCCTCCAAATGAGATGATGCCTGACTCCTCGTGAAACTTGATAGGAGACCCAGGATTCCTGTGGCACGTGGAAAGGGACCCTTGGTCTCCCGTCTCAGCTGGAGAGGCGTCCCAATTGCCCTGCAAAGCCTCGAGGAGAATCACGAGATGTCCCTCGCAACTAGGCAGGAGTCCTGACATGGCTGAACACACACGTGTGTGGAAGAGCCATCCCCGTCGTAACTCGAGAATATACCCCAGGTTCCCGCCGCAACTCGAGAAAAACCATGAGACTTCCCCCTCGCCGCGAGATGAGGCCCGATTCCCCTGCACTGCATGCAGAGCAATTCCGTGTTGCACATCACACATGAAAGGAGCCTTGATTTCCTTGATGGCACTCCAGAGAAACCCCAAGAACACTGTTTCAAGGCTAGAGGGATCCTTAGGTCACTGTAGCAACACGAAAGAACTCCGTGGACCAAGAATCAACACGAGATGAGAGGTTAGTTCCTGGCTTCCACTCCTGAGGAATACCACCTTACCACAAGCACCTCAAGAGGAGGCTTCTCTCAGCTCTAGGTATGTGAGAGGGATCCTGAGTTTGCGGCCTCAAGTGGAATGGACACCGCGATGCCCTGACTCGAAATAAGGCCGGATATCCCTGCAGTGACTTGAATGCAGGCTCGTCTTGCATCTCCCAAGAAGAAAGGATGTCTGAATCCCCTGTGGAGACCACAGAGAAAGACCTAGTTCCCCACCTCATCGCGACCGCAGGCCTCACATCCTTTGAAAACTCCAGAGGTACGCGGAAATCAGTGCCTCCAAAGGAGACGATGCCTGACTCCTCGTGAAACTTGATAGGATTCCCAGGATTCTTGTGGCACGTGGAAAGGGACC
The DNA here is from genome assembly GCF_910594005.1 of Cervus elaphus. NCBI lineage: Eukaryota > Metazoa > Chordata > Mammalia > Artiodactyla > Cervidae > Cervus > Cervus elaphus. The sequence goes on along the minus strand of NC_057834.1, from coordinate 3,968,322 downwards.
CTTGGTCTCCCGCCTCAGCTGGAGAGGCGTTCCAATTGCCCTGCCAAGCCTCGAGGAGAATCCCGAGTTGTCCCTCGCAACTAGGCAGGAGTCCTGACGTGGCTGAACAAACACGTGGGTGGAAGGGCCATCCCCGTCGTAACTCGAGAATATACCCCAGGTTCCCGCCGCAACTCGAGAAAAACCATGAGACTTCCCCCTCGATGCGAGATGAGGCCCGATTCCCCTGTACTGCGTGCAGAGCAATTCCGTCTTGCACATCACACATGAAAGGAGCCTTGATTTCCTTGATGGCACTCCAGAGAAACCCCAAGAACACTGTTTCAAGGATAGAGGGATCCTGAGGTCACAGTAGCAACACGAAAGAACTCTGTGGACCAAAAATCAACTCGAAAAGAGAGGTTAGTCCCTGGATTCGTCTCCAGAGGAATACCACCTTACCACAAGCACCTCAAGAGGAGGCTTCTCTCAGCTCTAGGTATGTGAGAGGGACCCTCAGTCTGCGGCCTCAAGTGGAATGGACACCGCGATGCCCTGACTCGAAATAAGGCCGGATATCCCTGCAGTGACTTCAATGCAGGCTCGTCTTGCATCTCCCAGGACGAAAGGATGTCTGAATCCCCTGTGGAAAGCACAGAGAAAGACTTAGTTCCCCACCTCATCGCGACCGATAGCCTCACATCCTTTGAAAACTCCAGAGGTACGCGGAGATCAGTGCCTCCAAAGGAGACGATGCCTGACTCCTCGTGAAACTTGATAGGAGTCCCAGGATTCCTGTGGCACTTGGAAAGGGACACTTGGTCTCCCGCCTCAGCTGGAGAGGCGTCCCAATTGCCCTGCCAAGCCTCGAGGAGAATCCAGAGTTGTCCCTCGCAACTAGGCAGGAGTCCTGACGTCGCTGAAGAAACACGTGGGTGGAAGGGCCATCCCCGTCGTAACTCGAGAATATACCCCAGGTTGCCGCCGCAACTCGAGAAAAACCATGAGACTTCCCCCTCGCCGCGAGATGAGGCCCGATTCCCCTGCACTGCGTGCAGAGCAATTCCGTGTTGCACATCACACATGAAAGGAGCCTTGATTTCCTTCATGGCACTCCAGAGAAACCCCAAGAACACTGTTTCAAGGATAGAGGGATCCTGAGGTCACAGTAGCAACACGAAAGAACTCTGTGGACCAAAAATCAACTCGAAAAGAGAGGTTAGTCCCTGGATTCGTCTCCAGAGGAATACCACCTTACCACAAGCACCTCAAGAGGAGGCTTCTCTCAGCTCTAGGTATGTGAGAGGGACCCTCAGTCTGCGGCCTCAAGTGGAATGGACACCGCGATGCCCTGACTCGAAATAAGGCCGGATATCCCTGCAGTGACTTCAATGCAGGCTCGTCTTGCATCTCCCAGGACGAAAGGATGTCTGAATCCCCTGTGGAAAGCACAGAGAAAGACTTAGTTCCCCACCTCATCGCGACCGATAGCCTCACATCCTTTGAAAACTCCAGAGGTACGCGGAGATCAGTGCCTCCAAAGGAGACGATGCCTGACTCCTCGTGAAACTTGATAGGAGTCCCAGGATTCCTGTGGCACTTGGAAACGGACACTTGGTCTCCCGCCTCAGCTGGAGAGGCGTCCCAATTGCCCTGCCAAGCCTCGAGGAGAATCCAGAGTTGTCCCTCGCAACTAGGCAGGAGTCCTGACGTCGCTGAAGAAACACGTGGGTGGAAGGGCCATCCCCGTCGTAACTCGAGAACATACCCCAGGTTCCCGCCGCAACTCGAGAAAAACCATGAGACTTCCCCCTCGGCGCGAGATGAGGCCCGATTCCCCTGCACTGCGTGCAGAGCAATTCCGTGTTGCACATCACACATGAAAGGAGCCTTGATTTCCTTGATGGCACTCCAGAGAAACCCCAAGAACACTGTTTCAAGGCTAGAGGGATCCTGAGGTCACTGTAGCAACACAAAAGAGCTCCGTGGGCCAAAAATCAACTCGAGATGAGAGGTTAGTCCCTGGCTTCGACTCCTGACGAATACCACCTTACCACAAGCACCTCAAGAGGAGGCTTCTCTCAGCTCTAGGTATGTGAGAGGGACCCTGAGTTTGCGGCCTCAAGTGGAATGGACACCGCGATGCCCTGACGCGAAATAAGGCTGGATATCCCTGCAGTGACTTGAATGCAGGCTCGTCTTGCATCTCCCAAGATGAAAGGATGTCTGAATCCCCTGTGGAGACCACAGAGAAAGACCTAGTTCCCCACCTCATCGCGACCGGAGGCCTCACATCCTTTGAAAACTCCAGAGGTACGCGGAGATCAGTGCCTCCAAAGGAGACGATGCCTGACTCCTCGTGAAACTTGATAGGAGTCCCAGGATTCTTGTGGCACGTGGAAAGGGACCCTTGGTCTCCCGCCTCAGCTGGAGAGGCGTTCCAATTGCCCTGCGAAGCCTCGAGGAGAATCCCGAGTTGTCCATCGCAACTAGGCAGGAGTCCTGACGTGGCTGAACAAACACGTGGGTGGAAGGGCCATCCCCGTCGTAACTCGAGAATATACCCCAGGTTCCCGCCGCAACTCGAGAAAAACCATGAGACTTCCCCCTCGCCGCGAGATGAGGCCCGATTCCCCTGCACTGCGTGCAGAGCAATTCTGTGTTGCACATCACACATGAAAGGAGCCTTGATTTCCTTGATGGCACTCCAGAGAAACCCCAAGAACACTGTTTCAAGGCTAGAGGGATCCTGAGGTCACTGTAGCAACACGAAAGAGCTCCGTGGGCCAAAAATCAACTCGAGATGAGAGGTTAGTCCCTGACTTCGACTCCTGAGGAATACCACCTTACCACAAGCACCTGAAGAGGAGGCTTCTCTCAGCTCTAGGTATGTGAGAGGGACCCTGAGTTTGCGGCATCAAGTGGAATGGACACCACGATGCCCTGACTCGAAATTAGGCCGGATATCCCTGCAGTGACTGGAATGCAGGCTCGTCTTGCATCTCCTAAGACGAAAGGGTGTCTGAATCCCCTGTGGAGACCACAGAGAAAGACCTAGTTCCCCACCTCATCGCGACAGGAGGCCTCAAATCCTTTAAAAACTCCAGAGGTATGCGGAGATCAGTGCCTCCAAATGAGATGATGCCTGACTCCTCGTGAAACTTGATAGGAGACCCAGGATTCCTGTGGCACGTGGAAAGGGACCCTTGGTCTCCCGTCTCAGCTGGAGAGGCGTCCCAATTGCCCTGCAAAGCCTCGAGGAGAATCACGAGATGTCCCTCGCAACTAGGCAGGAGTCCTGACATGGCTGAACACACACGTGTGTGGAAGAGCCATCCCCGTCGTAACTCGAAAATATACCCCAGGTTCCCGCCGCAACTCGAGAAAAACCATGAGACTTCCCCCTCGCCGCGAGATGAGGCCCGATTCCCCTGCACTGCATGCAGAGCAATTCCGTGTTGCACATCACACATGAAAGGAGCCTTGATTTCCTTGATGGCACTCCAGAGAAAACCCAAGAACACTGTTTCAAGGCTAGAGGGATCCTTAGGTCACTGTAGCAACACGAAAGAACTCCGTGGACCAAGAATCAACACGAGATGAGAGGTTAGTTCCTGGCTTCGACTCCTGAGGAATACCACCTTACCACAAGCACCTCAAGAGGAGGCTTCTCTCAGCTCTAGGTATGTGAGAGGGATCCTGAGTTTGCGGCCTCAAGTGGAATGGACACCGCGATGCCCTGACTCGAAATAAGGCCGGATATCCCTGCAGTGACTTGAATGCAGGCTCGTCTTGCATCTCCCAAGAAGAAAGGATGTCTGAATCCCCTGTGGAGACCACAGAGAAAGACCTAGTTCCCCACCTCATCGCGACCGCAGGCCTCACATCCTTTGAAAACTCCAGAGGTACGCGGAAATCAGTGCCTCCAAAGGAGACGATGCCTGACTCCTCGTGAAACTTGATAGGAGTCCCAGGATTCTTGTGGCACGTGGAAAGGGACCCATGGTCTCCCGCCTCACCTGGAGAGGCGTTCCAATTGCCCTGCCAAGCCTCGAGGAGAATCCCGAGTTGTCCCTCGCAACTAGGCAGGAGTCCTGACGTGGCTGAACAAACACGTGGGTGGAAGGGCCATCCCCGTCGTAACTCGAGAATATACCCCAGGTTCCCGCCGCAACTCGAGAAAAACCATGAGACTTCCCCCTCGATGCGAGATGAGGCCCGATTCCCCTGTACTGCGTGCAGAGCAATTCCGTCTTGCACATCACACATGAAAGGAGCCTTGATTTCCTTGATGGCACTCCAGAGAAACCCCAAGAACACTGTTTCAAGGATAGAGGGATCCTGAGGTCACAGTAGCAACACGAAAGAACTCTGTGGACCAAAAATCAACTCGAAAAGAGAGGTTAGTCCCTGGATTCGTCTCCAGAGGAATACCACCTTACCACAAGCACCTCAAGAGGAGGCTTCTCTCAGCTCTAGGTATGTGAGAGGGACCCTCAGTCTGCGGCCTCAAGTGGAATGGACACCGCGATGCCCTGACTCGAAATAAGGCCGGATATCCCTGCAGTGACTTCAATGCAGGCTCGTCTTGCATCTCCCAGGACGAAAGGATGTCTGAATCCCCTGTGGAAAGCACAGAGAAAGACTTAGTTCCCCACCTCATCGCGACCGATAGCCTCACATCCTTTGAAAACTCCAGAGGTACGCGGAGATCAGTGCCTCCAAAGGAGACGATGCCTGACTCCTCGTGAAACTTGATAGGAGTCCCAGGATTCCTGTGGCACTTGGAAAGGGACACTTGGTCTCCCGCCTCAGCTGGAGAGGCGTCCCAATTGCCCTGCCAAGCCTCGAGGAGAATCCAGAGTTGTCCCTCGCAACTAGGCAGGAGTCCTGACGTCGCTGAAGAAACACGTGGATGGAAGGGCCATCCCCGTCGTAACTCGAGAATATACCCCAGGTTCCCGCCGCAACTCGAGAAAAACCATGAGACTTCCCCCTCGGCGCGAGATGAGGCCCGATTCCCCTGCACTGCGTGCAGAGCAATTCCGTGTTGCACATCACACATGAAAGGAGCCTTGATTTCCTTGATGGCACTCCAGAGAAACCCCAAGAACACTGTTTCAAGGCTAGAGGGATCCTGAGGTCACTGTAGCAACAAGAAAGAGCTCCGTGGGCCAAAAATCAACTCGAGATGAGAGGTTAGTCCCTGGCTTCGACTCCTGACGAATACCACCTTACCACAAGCACCTCAAGAGGAGGCTTCTCTCAGCTCTAGGTATGTGAGAGGGACCCTGAGTTTGCGGCCTCAAGTGGAATGGACACCGCGATGCCCTGACTCGAAATAAGGCTGGATATCCCTGCAGTGACTTGAATGCAGGCTCGTCTTGCATCTCCCAAGATGAAAGGATGTCTGAATCCCCTGTTGAGACCACAGAGAAAGACCTAGTTCCCCACCTAATCGCGACCGGAGGCCTCACATCCTTTGAAAACTCCAGAGGTACGCGGAGATCAGTGCCTCCAAAGGAGACGATGCCTGACTCCTCGTGAAACTTGATAGGAGTCCCAGGATTCTTGTGGCACGTGGAAAGGGACTCTTGGTCTCCCGCCTCACCTGGAGAGGCGTTCCAATTGCCCTGCGAAGCCTCGAGGAGAATCCCGAGTTGTCCCTCGCAACTAGGCAGGAGTCCTGACGTGGCTGAAGAAACACGTGGGTGAAAGGGCCATCCCCGTCGTAACTCGAGAATATACCCCAGGTTCCCGCCGCAACTCGAGAAAAACCATGAGACTTCCCCCTCGACGCGAGATGAGGCCCGATTCCCCTGCACTGCGTGCAGAGCAATTCTGTGTTGCACATCACACATGAAAGGAGCCTTGATTTCCTTCATGGCACTCCAGAGAAACCCCAAGAACACTGTTTCAAGGATAGAGGGATCCTGAGGTCACTGTAGCAACACGAAAGAGCTCCGTGGGCCAAAAATCAACTCGAGATGAGAGGTTAGTCCCTGGCTTCGACTCCAGAGGAATACCACCTTACCACAAGCACCTCAAGAGGAGGCTTCTCTCAGCTCTAGGTATGTGAGAGGGACCCTGAGTTTGCGGCCTCAAGTGGAATGGACACCACGATGCCCTGACTCGAAATTAGGCCGGATATCCCTGCAGTGACTGGAATGCAGGCTCGTCTTGCATCTCCCAAGACGAAAGGGTGTCTGAATCCCCTGTGGAGACCACAGAGAAAGACCTAGTTCCCCACCTCATCGCGACAGGAGGCCTCAAATCCTTTGAAAACTCCAGAGGTATGCGCAGATCAGTGCCTCCAAAGGAGACAATGCCTGACTCCTCGTGAAACTTGATAGGAGACCCAGGATTCCTGTGGCACGTGGAAAGGGACCCTTGGTCTCCCGTCTCAGCTGGAGAGGCGTCCCAATTGCCCTGCAAAGCCTCGAGTAGAATCCCGACTTGTCCCTCGCAACTAGGCAGGAGTCCTGACATGGCTGAACACACACGTGTGTGGAAGGGCCATCCCCGTCGTAACTCGAGAATATACCCCAGGTTCCCGCCGCAACTCGAGAAAAACCATGAGACTTCCCGCTCGCCGCGAGATGAGGCCCGATTCCCCTGCACTGCGTGCAGAGCAATTCTGTGTTGCACATCACACATGAAAGGAGTCTTGATTTCCTTCATGGCACTCCAGAGAAACCCCAAGAACACTGTTTCAAGGCTAGAGGGATCCTGAGGTCACTGTAGCAACACGAAAGAGCTCCGTGGACCAAAAATCAACTCGAGATGAGAGGTTAGTCCCTGGCTTCGACTCCAGAGGAATACCACCTTACCACAAGCACCTCAAGAGGAGGCTTCTCTCAGCTCTAGGTATGTGAGAGGGACCCTGAGTTTGTGGCCTCAAGTGGAATGGACACCGCGATGCCCTGACATGAAATAAGGCCGGATATCCCTGCAGTGACTGGAATGCAGGCTCGTCTTGCATCTCCCAAGACGAAAGGGTGTCTGAATCCCCTGTGGAGACCACAGAGAAAGACCTAGTTCAGCACCTCATCGCAACCGGAGGCCTCAAATCCTTTGAAAACTCCAGAGGTATGCGGAGATCAGTGCCTCCAAAGGAGACGATGCCTGACTCCTCGTGAAACTTGATAGGAGTCCCAGGATTCCTGTGGCACGTGGAAAGGGACCCTTGGTTTCCCGTCTCAGGTGGAGAGGCGTCCCAATTGCCCTGCAAAGCCTCGAGGAGAATCCCGAGTTGTCCCTCGCAACCAGGCAGGAGTCCTGACGTCGCTGAAGAAACACGTGGGTGGAAGGGCCATCCCCGTCGTAACTCGAGAATATACCCCAGGTTCCCGCCGCAACTCGAGAAAAACCATGAGACTTCCCCCTCGCCACGAGATGAGGCCCGATTCCCCTGCACTGCGTGCAGAGCAATTCCGTGTTGCACATCACACATGAAAGAAGCCTTGATTTCCATGATGGCACTCCAGAGAAACCCCAAGAACACTGTTTCAAGGCTAGAGGGATCCTGAGGTCACTGTAGCAACACGAAAGAGCTCCGTGGACCAAGAATCAACACGAGATGAGAGGTTAGTCCCTGGCTTCGTCTCCAGAGGAATACCACCTTACCACAAGCACCTCAAGAGGAGGCTTCTCTCAGCTCTAGGTATGTGAGAGGGACCCTGAGTTTGCGGCCTCAAGTGGAATGGACACCGCGATGCCCTGACTCGAAATAAGGCCGGATATCCCTGCAGTGACTTCAATGCAGGCTCGTCTTGCATCTCGCAGGACGAAAGGATGTCTGAATCCCCTGTGGAAAGCACAGAGAAAGACTTAGTTCCCCACCTCATCGCGACCGATAGCCTCACATCCTTTGAAAACTCCAGAGGTACGCGGAGATCAGTGCCTCCAAAGGAGACGATGCCTGACTCCTCGTGAAACTTGATAGGAGTCCCAGGATTCCTGTGGCACTTGGAAAGGGACACTTGGTCTCACGCCTCAGCTGGAGAGGCGTCCCAGTTGCCCTGCCAAGCCTCGAGGAGAATCCAGAGTTGTCCCTCGCAACTAGGCAGGAGTCCTGACGTGGCTGAAGAAACACGTGGGTGGAAGGGCCATCCCCGTCGTAACTCGAGAATATACCCCAGGTTCCCGCCGCAACTCGAGAAAAACCATGAGACTTCCCCCTCGCCGCGAGATGAGGCCCTATTCCCCTGCACTGCGTGCAGAGCAATTCCGTGTTGCACATCACACATAAAAGGAGCCTTGATTTCCTTGATGGCACTCCAGAGAAACCCCAAGAACACTGTTTCAAGGCTAGAGGGATCCTGAGGTCACTGTAGCAACACGAAAGAGCTCCGTGGACCAAAAATCAACTCGAGATGAGAGGTTAGTCCCTGGCTTCGACTCCAGTGGAATACCACCTTACCACAAGCACCTCAAGAGGAGGCTTCTCTCAGCTCTAGGTATGTGAGAGGGACCCTGAGTTTGTGGCCTCAAGTGGAATGGACACCGCGATGCCCTGACTCGAAATAAGGCCGGATATCCCTGCAGTGACTGGAATGCAGGCTCGTCTTGCATCTCCCAAGACGAAAGGGTGTCTGAATCCCCTGTGGAGACCACAGAGAAAGACCTAGTTCCCCACCTCATCGCGACCGGAGGCCTCAAATCCTTTGAAAACTCCAGAGGTATGCTGAGATCAGTGCCTCCAAAGGAGACGATGCCTGACTCCTCGTGAAACTTGATAGGAGACCCAGGATTCCTGTGGCACGAGGAAAGGGACCCTTGGTCTCCTGTCTCAGCTGGAGAGGCGTCTCAATTGCCCTGCAAAGCCTCGAGGAGAATCCCGAGTTGTCCCTCGCAACTAGGCAGGAGTCCTGACATGGCTGTACACACACGTGTGTGGAAGGGCCATCCCCGTCGTAACTCGAGAATATACCCCAGGTTCCCGCCGCAACTCGAGAAAAACCATGAGACTTCCCCCTCGATGCGAGATGAGGCTCAATTCCCCTGTACTGCGTGCAGAGCAATTCCGTCTTGCACATCACACATGAAAGGAGCCTTGATTTCCTTGATGGCACTCCAGAGAAACCCCAAGAACACTGTTTCAAGGATAGAGGGATCCTGAGGTCACTGTAGCAACACGAAAGAACTCTGTGGACCGAAAATCAACTCGATAAGAGAGGTTAGTCCCTGGATTCGTCTCCAGAGGAATACCACCTTACCACAAGCACCTCAAGAGGAGGCTTCTCTCAGCTCTAGGTATGTGAGAGGGACCCTGAGTTTGCGGCCTCAAGTGGAATGGACACCGCGATGCCCTGACTCGAAATAAGGCCGGATATCCCTGCAGTGACTGGAATGCAGGCTCGTCTTGCATCTCCCAAGACGAAAGGGTGTCTGAATCCCCTGTGGAGACCACAGAGAAAGACCTAGTTCCCCACCTCATCGCGACAGGAGGCCTCAAATCCTTTAAAAACTCCAGAGGTATGCGGAGATCAGTGCCTCCAAATGAGATGATGCCTGACTCCTCGTGAAACTTGATAGGAGACCCAGGATTTCTGTGGAACGTGGAAAGGGACCCTTGGTCTCCCGCCTCAGCTGGAGAGGCGTTCCAATTGCCCTGCCAAGCCTCGAGGAGAATCCCGAGTTGTCCCTCGCAACTAGGCAGGAGTCCTGACGTGGCTGAATAAACACGTGGGTTGAAGGGCCATCCCCGTCGTAACTCAAGAATATACCCCAGGTTCCCACCGCAACTCGAGAAAAACCATGAGACTTCCCCCTCGATGCGAGATGAGGCCCGATTCCCCTGTACTGCGTGCAGAGCAATTCCGTCTTGCACATCACACATGAAAGGAGCCTTGATTTCCTTGATGGCACTCCAGAGAAACCCCAAGAACACTGTTTCAATGCTAGAGGGATCCTGAGGTCACTGTAGCAACACGAAAGAACTCTGTGGACCACAAATCAACTCGAAAAGAGAGGTTAGTCCCTGGATTCGTCTCCAGAGGAATACCACCTTACCACAAGCACCTCAAGAGGAGGCTTCTCTCAGTTCTAGGTATGTGAGAGGGACCCTGAGTTTGCGGCCTCAAGTGGAATGGACACCGCAATGCCCTGACTCGAAATAAGGCCGGATATCCCTGCAGTGACTTCAATGCAGGCTCGTCTTGCATCTCCCAGGACGAAAGGATGTCTGAATCCCCTGTGGAAAGCACAGAGAAAGGCTTAGTTCCCCACCTCATCGCGACCGATAGCCTCACATCCTTTGAAAACTCCAGAGGTACGCGGAGATCAGTGCCTCCAAAGGAGACGATGCCTGACTCCTCGTGAAACTTGATATTAGACCCAGGATGCCTGTGGCACGTGGAAAGGGACCCTTGGTCTCCCGTTTCAGCTGAAGAGGCGTTCCAATTGCCCTGCCAAGCCTCGAGGAGAATCCCGAGTTGTCCCTCGCAACTAGGCAGGAGTCCTGACATGGCTGAACACACACGTGTGTGGAAGGGCCATCCCCGTCGTAACTCGAGAATATACCCCAGGTTCCCGCCGCAACTCGAGAAAAACCATGAGACTTCCCCCTCGCCGCGAGATGAGGCCCGATTCCCCTGCACTGCGTGCAGAGCAATTCCGTGTTGCACATCACACATGAAAGGAGCCTTGATTTCCTGGATGGCACTCAAGAGAAACCCCAAGAACACTGTTTCAAAGCTAGAGGGATCCTGAGGTCACTGTAGCAACACGAAAAAGCTCCGTGGACCAGGAATCAACACGAGATGAGAGGTTAGTCCCTGGCTTCGACTCCAGAGGAATACCACCTTACCACAAGCACCTCAAGAGGAGGCTTCTCTCAGCTCTAGGTATGTGAGAAGGATCCTGAGTTTGCGGCCTCAAGTGGAATGGACACCGCGATGCCCTGACTCGAAATAAGGCCGGATATCCCTGCAGTGACTTGAATGCAGGCTCGTCTTGCATCTCCCAAGAAGAAAGGATGTCTGAATCCCCTGTGGAGACCACAGAGAAACACCTAGTTCCACACCTCATCGCGACCGGAGGCCTCACATCCTTTGAAAACTCCAGAGGTACGCGGAGAATAGTGCCTCCAAAGGAGACAATGCCTGACTCCTCGTGAAACTTGATAGGAGTCCCAGGATTCTTGTGGCACGTGGAAAGGGACCCTTGGTCTCCCACCTCAGCTGGAGAGGCGTTCCAATTGCCCTGCCAAGCCTCGAGGAGAATCCCGAGTTGTCCCTCGCAACTAGGCAGGAGTCCTGACGTGGCTGAACAAACACGTGGGTGGAAGGGCCATCCCCGTCGTAACTCGAGAATATACCCCAGGTTCCCACCGCAACTCGAGAAAAACCATGAGACTTCCCCCTCGATGCGAGATGAGGCCCGATTCCCCTGTACTGTGTGCAGAGCAATTCCGTCTCGCACATCACACATGAAAGGAGCCTTGATTTCCTTGATGGCCCTCCAGAGAAACCCCAAGAACACTGTTTCAAGGATAGAGGGATCCTGAGGTCACTGTAGCAACACGAAAGAACTCTGTGGACCAAAAATCAACTCGAAAAGAGAGGTTAGTCCCTGGATTCGTCTCCAGAGGAATACCACCTTACCACAAGCACCTCAAGAGGAGGCTTCTCTCACCTCTAGGTATGTCAGTGGGACCCTGAGTTTGCGGCCTCAAGTGGAATGGACACCGCGATGCCCTGACTCGTAATAAGGCCGGATATCCCTGCAGTGACTTCAATGCAGGCTCGTCTTGCATCTCCCACGACGAAAGGATGTCTGAATCCCCTGTGTAAAGCACAGAGAAAGACTTAGTTCCCCACCTCATCGCGACCGATAGCCTCACATCCTTTGAAAACTCCAGAGGTACGCGGAGATCAGTGCCTCCAAAGGAGACGATGCCTGACTTCCCGTGAAACTTGATAGGAGTCCCAGGATTCCTGTGGCACTTGGAAAGGGACACTTGGTCTCCCGTCTCAGCTGGAGAGGCGTCCCAATTGCCCTGCCAAGCCTCGAGGAGAATCCAGAGTTGTCCCTCGCAACTAGGCAGGAGTCCTGACGTGGCTGAAGAAACACGTGGGTGGAAGGGCCATCCCCGTCGTAACTCGAGAATATACCCCAGGTTCCCGCCGCAACTCGAGAAAAACCATGAGACTTCCCCCTCGCCGCGAGATGAGGCCCGATTCCCCTGCACTGCGTGCAGAGCAATTCTGTGTTGCACATCACACATGAAAGGAGCCTTGATTTCCTTCATGGCACTCCAGAGAAACCCCAAGAACACTGTTTCAAGGCTAGAGGGATCCTGAGGTCACTGTAGCAACACGAAAGAGCTCCGTGGACCAAAAATCAACTCGAGATGAGAGGTTAGTCCCTGGCTTCGACTCCAGAGGAATACCACCTTACCACAAGCACATCAAGAGGAGGCTTCTCTCAGCTCTAGGTATGTGAGAGGGACCCTGAGTTTGCGGCCTCAAGTGGAATGGACACCGCGATGCCCTGACTCGAAATAAGGCCGATATCCCTGCAGTGACTGGAATGCAGGCTCGTCTTGCATCTCCCAAGACGAAAGGGTGTCTGAATCCCCTGTGGAGACCACAGAGAAAGACCTAGTTCCCCACCTCATCGCGACAGGAGGCCTCAAATCCTTTGAAAACTCCAGAGGTATGCGGAGATCAGTGCCTGCAAAGGAGACGATGCCTGACTCCTCGTGAAACTTGATAGGAGACCCAGGATTCCTGTGGCACGTGGAAAGGGACCCTTGGTCTCCCGTCTCAGCTGGAGAGGCGTCCCAATTGCCCTGCAAAGCCTCGAGGAGAATCCCGAGTTGTCCCTCGCAACTAGGCAGGAGTCCTGACATGGCTGAACAAACACGTGTGTGGAAGGGCCATCCCCGTCGTAACTCGAGAATATACCCCAGGTTCCCGCCGCAACTCGAGAAAAACCATGAGACTTCCCCCTCGGCGCGAGATGAGGCCCGATTCCCCTGCACTGCGTGCAGAGCAATTCCGTGTTGCACATCACACATGAAAGGAGCCTTGATTTCCTTGATGGCACTCCAGAGAAACCCCAAGAACACTCTTTCAACGCTAGAGGGATCCTGAGGTCACTGTAGCAACACGAAAGAGCTCCGTGGACCAAGAATCAACACGAGATGAGAGGTTAGTCCCTGGCTTCCACTCCTGAGGAATACGACCTTACCACAAGCACCTCAAGAGGAGGCTTCTCTCAGCTCTAGGTATGTGAGAGGGATCCTGAGTTTGCGGCCTCAAGTGGAATGGACACCGTGATGCCCTGACTCGAAATAAGGCTGGATATCCCTGCAGTGACTTGAATGCAGGCTCGTCTTGCATCTCCCAAGAAGAAAGGATGTCTGAATCCCCTGTGGAGACCACAGAGAAACACCTAGTTCCACACCTCATCGCGACCGGAGGCCTCAAATCCTTTGAAAACTCCAGAGGTATGCGGAGATCAGTGCCTCCAAAGGAGACGATGCCTGACTCCTCGTGAAATTTGATAGGAGACCCAGGATTACTGTGGCACGTGGAAAGGGACCCTTGGTCTCCCGTCTCAGCTGGAGAGGCGTCCCAATTGCCCTGCAAAGCCTCGAGGAGAATCCCGAGTTGTCCCTCGCAACTAGGCAGGAGTCCTGACATGGCTGAACACACACGTGTGTGGAAGGGCCATCTCCGTCGTAACTCGAGAATATACCCCAGGTTCCCGCCGCAACTCGAGAAAAACCATGAGACTTCCCCCTCGCCGCGAGATGAGGCCCGATTCCGCTGCACTGCGTGCAGAGCAATTCCGTGTTGCACATCACACATGAAAGGAGCCTTGATTTCCTTGATGGCACTCCAGAGAAACCCCAAGAACACTGTTTCAAGGCTAGAGGGATCCTGAGGTCACTGTAGCAACACGAAAGAGCTCCGTGGACCAAGAATCAACACGACATGAGAGGTTAGTCCCTGGCTTCGACTCCTGAGGAATACCACCTTACCACAAGCACCTCAAGAGGAGGCTTCTCTCAGCTCTAGGTATGTGAGAGGGACCCTGAGTTTGCGGCCTCAAGTGGAATGGACACCGCGATGCCCTGACTCGAAATAAGGCCGGATATCCCTGCAGTGACTTGAATGCAGGCTCGTCTTGCATCTCCCAAGAAGAAAGGATGTCTGAATCCCTTGTGGAGACCACAGAGAAACACCTAGTTCCCCACCTCATCGCGACCGGAGGCCTCACATCCTTTGAAAACTCCAGAGGTACGCGGAGATCAGTGCCTCCAAAGGAGACGATGCCTGACTCCTCGTGAAACTTGATAGGAGTCCCAGGATTCTTGTGGCACGTGGAAAGGGACCCTTGGTCTCCCGCCTCAGCTGGAGAGGCGTTCCAATTGCCCTGCCAAGCCTCGAGGAGAATCCCGAGTTGTCCCTCGCAACTAGGCAGGAGTCCTGACGTGGCTGAACAAACACGTGGGTGGAAGGGCCATCCCCGTCGTAACTCGAGAATATACCCCAGGTTCCCGCCGCAACTCGAGAAAAACCATTAGACTTCCCCCTCGATGCGAGATGAGGCCCGATTCCCCTGCACTGCGTGCAGAGCAATTCCGTGTTGCACATCACACATGAAAGGAGCCTTGATTTCCTTGATGGCACTCCAGAGAAACCCCAAGAACTCTGTTTCAAGGCTAGAGGGATCCTGAGGTCACTGTAGCAACACGAAAGAGCTCTGTGGACCAAGAATCAACACGAGATGAGAGGTTAGTCCCTGGCTTCGACTCCTGAGGAATACCACCTTACCACAAGCACCTCAAGAGGAGGCTTCTCTCAGCTCTAGGTATGTGAGAGGGACCCTGAGTTTGCGGCCTCAAGTGGAATGGACACCGCGATGCCCTGACTCGAAATAAGGCCGGATATCCCTGCAGTGACTTGAATGCAGGCTCGTCTTGCATCTCCCAAGAAGAAAGGATGTCTGAATCCCTTGTGGAGACCACAGAGAAACACCTAGTTCCCCACCTCATCGTGACCGGAGGCCTCACATCCTTTGAAAACTCCAGAGGTACGCGGAGATCACTGCCTCCAAAGGAGACGATGCCTGACTCCTCGTGAAACTTGATAGGAGTCCCAGGATTCTTGTGGCACGTGGAAAGGGAACCTTGGTCTCCCGCCTCAGCTGGAGAGGCGTTCCAATTGCCCTGCCAAGCCTCGAGGAGAATCCCGAGTTGTTCCCCGCAACTAGGCAAGAGTCCTGACGTGGCTGAACAAACACGTGGGTGGAAGGGCCATCCCCGTCGTAACTCGAGAATATACCCCTGGTTCCCGCCGCAACTCGAGAAAAACCATGAGACTTCCCCCTCGATGCGAGATGAGGCCTGATTCCCCTGTACTGCGTGCAGAGCAATTCCGTCTTGCACATCACACATGAAAGGAGCCTTGATTTCCTTGATGGCACTCCAGAGAAACCCCAAGAACACTGTTTCAAGGCTAGAGGGATCCTGAGGTCACTGTAGCAACACGAAAGAACTCTGTGGACCAAAAATCAACTCGAAAAGAGAGGTTAGTCCCTGGACTGGTCTCCAGAGGAATACCACCTTATCACAAGCACCTCAAGAGGAGGCTTCTCTCAGCTCTAGGTATGTCAGAGGGACCCTGAGTTTGCGGCCTCAAGTGGAATGGACACCGCGATGCCCTGACTCGAAATAAGGCCGGATATCCCTGCAGTGACTTCAATGCAGGCTCGTCTTGCATCTCCCAGGACGAAAGGATGTCTGAATCCCCTGTGGAAAGCACAGAGAAAGACTTAGTTCCCCACCTCATCGCGACCGATAGCCTCACATTCTTTGAAAACTCCAGAGGTACGCGGAGATCAGTGCCTCCAAAGGAGACGATGCCTGACTTCTCGTGAAATTTGATAGGCGTCCCAGGATTCCTGTGGCACTTGGAAAGGGACACTTGGTCTCCCGCCTCAGCTGGAGAGGCGTCCCAATTGCCCTGCCAAGCCTCGAGGAGAATCCAGAGTTGTCCCTCGCAACTAGGTAGGAGTCCTGACGTCGCTGAAGAAACACGTGGGTGGAAGGGCCATCCCCGTCGTAACTCGAGAATATACCCCAGGTTCCCGCCGCAACTCGAGAAAAACCATGAGACTTCCCCCTCGCCGCGAGATGAGGCCCGATTCCCCTGCACTGCGTGCAGAGCAATTCTGTGTTGCACATCACACATGAAAGGAGCCTTGATTTCCTTCATGGCACTCCAGACAAACACCAAGAACACTGTTTCAAGGCTAGAGGGATCCTGAGGTCACTGTAGCAATACGAAAGAGCTCCGTGGACCAAAAATCAACTCGAGATGAGAGGTTAGTCCCTGGCTTCGACTCCAGAGGAATACCACCTTACCACAAGCACCTCAAGAGGAGGCTTCTCTCAGCTCTAGGTATGTGAGAGGGACCCTGAGTTGGCGGCCTCAAGTGGAATGGACACCGCGATGCCCTGACTCGAAATAAGGCCGGATATCCCTGCAGTGACTGGAATGCAGGCTCGTCTTGCATCTCCCAAGACGAAAGGGTGTCTGAATCCCCTGTGGAGACCACAGAGAAAGACGTAGTTCCCCACCTCATCGCGACAGGAGGCCTCAAATCCTTTGAAAACTCCAGAGGTATGCGGAGATCAGTGCCTCCAAAGGAGACGATGCCTGACTCCTCGTGAAACTTGATAGGAGACCCAGGATTCCTGTGGCACGTGGAAAGGGACCCTTGGTCTCCCGTCTCAGCTGGAGAGGCGTCCCAATTGCCCTGCAAAGCCTTGAGGAGAATCCCGAGTTGTCCCTCGCAACTAGACAGGAGTCCTGACGTCGCTGAAGAAACACGTGGGTCGAAGGGCCATCCCCGTCGTAACTCGAGAATATACCCCAGGTTCCCGCCGCAACTCGAGAAAAACCATGAGACTTCCCCCTCGCCGCGAGATGAGGCCCGATTCCCCTGCACTGCGTGCAGAGCAATTCTGTGTTGCACATCACACATGAAAGGAGCCTTGATTTCCTTCATGGCACTCCAGAGAAACCCCAAGAACATTGTTTCAAGGCTAGAGGGATCCTGAGGTCACTGTAGCAACACGAAAGAGCTCCGTGGACCAAGAATCAACACGAGATGAGAGGTTAGTCCCTGGCTTCGACTCCTGAGGAATACCACCTTACCACAAGCACCTCAAGAGGAGGCTTCTCTCAGCTCTAGGTATGTGAGAGGGATCCTGAGTTTGCGGCCTCAAGTGGAATGGACACCGCGATGCCCTGACTCGAAATAAGGCCGGATATCCCTGCAGTGACTGGAATGCAGGCTCGTCTTGCATCTCCCAAGACGAAAGGGTGTCTGAATCCCCTGTGGAGACCACAGAGAAAGACCTAGTTCCCCACCTCATTGCGACAGGAGGCCTCAAATCCTTTGAAAACTCCAGAGGTATGCGGAGATCAGTGCCTCCAAAGGAGACGATGCCTGACTCCTCGTGAAACTTGATAGGAGACCCAGGATTCCTGTGGCACGTGGAAAGGGACCCTTGGTCTCCCGTCTCAGCTGGAGAGGCGTCCCAATTGCCCTGCAAAGCCTCGAGGAGAATCCCGAGTTGTCCCTCGCAACTAGGCAGGAGTCCTGACATGGCTGAACACACACGTGTGTGGAAGGGCCATCCCCGTTGTAACTCGAGAATATACCCCAAGACCCCGCCGCAACTCGAGAAAAACCATGAGACTTCCCCTTCGCCGCAAAATGAGGCCCGATTCCCCTGCACTGCGTGCAGAGCAATTCCGTCTTGCACATCACACATGAAAGGAGCCTTGATTTCCTTGATGGCACTCCAGAGAAACCCCAAGAACACTGTTTCAAGGCTAGAGGGATCCTGAGGTCACTGTAGCAACAAGAAAGAGCTCCGTGGACCAAGAATCAACACGAGATGAGAGGTTAGTCCCTGGCTTCGACTCCTGAGGAATACCACCTTACCACAAGCACCTCAAGCGGAGGCTTCTCTCAGCTCTAGGTATGTGAGAGGGACCCTGAGTTTGCGGCCTCAAGTGGAATGGACACCGCGATGCCCTGACTCGAAATAAGGCCGGATATCCCTGCAGTGACTTGAATGCAGGTTCGTCTTGCATCTCCCAAGAAGAAAGGATGTCTGAATCCCCTGTGGAGACACAGAGAAACACCTAGTTCCCCACCTCATCACGACCGGAGGCCTCACATCCTTTGAAAACTCCAGAGGTACGCGGAGATCAGTGGCTCCAAAGGAGACGATGCCTGACTCCTCGTGAAACTTGATAGGAGTCCCAGGATTCTTGTGGCACGTGGAAAGGGACCCTTGGTCTCCCGCCTCAGCTGGAGAGGCGTTCCAATTGCGCTGCCAAGCCTCGAGGGGAATCCCGAGTTGTCCCTCGCAACTAGGCAGGAGTCCTGACGTGGCTGAACGAACACGTGGGTGGAAGGGCCATCCCCGTCATAACTCGAGAATATACCCCAGGTTCCCGCCGCAACTCGAGAAAAACCATGAGACTTCCCCCTCGATGCGAGATGAGGCCCGATTCCCCTGTACTGCGTGCAGAGCAATTCCGTTTTGCACATCACACATGAAAGGAGCCTTGATTTCCTTCATGGCACTCCAGAGAAACCCCAAGAACACTGTTTCAAGGATAGTGGGATCCTGAGGTCACTGTAGCAACACGAAAGAACTCTGTGGACCAAAAATCAACTCGAAAAGAGAGGTTAGTCCCTGGATTCGTCTCCAGAGGAATACCACCTTACCACAAGCACCTCAAGAGGAGGCTTCTCTCAGCTCTAGGTATGTGAGAGGGACCCTGAATTTGCGGCCTCAAGTGGAATGGACACCGCGATGCCCTGACTCGAAATAAGGCCGGATATCCCTGCAGTGACTTCAATGCAGTCTCGTCTTGCATCTCCCAAGACGAAAGGATGTCTGAATCCCCTGTGGAAAGCACAGAGAAAGACTTAGTTTCCCACCTCATCGCGACCGATAGCCTCACATCCTTTGAAAACTCCAGAGGTACGCGGAGATCAGTGCCTCCAAAGGAGCCGATGCCTGACTTCTCGTGAAACTTGATAGGAGTCCCAGGATTCCTGTGGCACTTAGAAAGGGACACTCGGTCTCCTGCCTCAGCTGGAGAGGCGTCCCAATTGCCCTGCCAAGCCTCGAGGAGAATCCCGAGTTGTCCCTCGCAACTAGGCAGGAGTCCTGACGTTGCTGAAGAAACACGTAGGTGGAAGGGCCATCCCCGTCGTAACTCGAGAATATACCCCAGGTTCCCGCCGCAACTCGAGAAAAACCATGAGACTTCCCCCTCGCCGCGAGATGAGGCCCGATTCCCCTGCACTGCGTGCAGAGCAATTCCGTGTTGCACATCACACATGAAAGGAGCCTTGATTTCCTTGATGGCACTCCAGAGAAACCCCAAGAACACTGTTTCAAGGCTAGAGGGATCCTAATGTCACTGTAGCAACACGAAAGAGCTCCGTGGGCCAAAAATCAACTCGAGATGAGAGGTTAGTCCCTGGCTTCGACTCCAGAGGAATACCACCTTACCACAAGCACCTCAAGAGGAGGCTTCTCTCAGCTCTAGGTATGTGAGAGGGACCCTGAGTTTGCGGCCTCAAGTGGAATGGACACCGCGATGCCCTGACGCGAAATAAGGCTGGATATCCCTGCAGTGACTTGAATGCAGGCTCGTCTTGCATCTCCCAAGATGAAAGGATGTCTGAATCCCCTGTGGAGACCACAGAGAAAGACCTAGTTCCCCACCTCAACGCGACCGGAGGCCTCACATCCTTTGAAATCTCCAGAGGTACGCGGAGATCAGTGCCTCCAAAGGAGACGATGCCTGACTCATCGTGAAACTTGATAGGAGACCGAGGATTCCTGTGGCACGTGGAAAGGGACCCTTGGTCTCCCGTCTCAGCTGGAGAGGCGTCGCAATTGCCCTGCAAAACCTCGAGGGGAATCCCGAGTTGTCCCTCGCAACTAGGCAGGAGTCCTGACGTCGCTGAAGGAACACGTGGGTGGAAAGGCCATCCCCGTCGTAACTCGAGAATATACCCCAGGTTCCCGCCGCAACTCGAGAAAAACCATGAGACTTCCCCCTCGCCGGGAGATGAGGCCCGATTCCCCTGCACTGCGTGCAGAGCAATTCCGTGTTGCACATCACACATGAAAGGAGCCTTGATTTCCTTGATGACACTCCAGAGAATCCCCAAGAACACTGTTTCAAGGCTAGAGGGATTCTGAGGTCACTGTAGCAACACGAAAGAACTCTGTGGACCAAAAATCAACTCGAAAAGAGAGGTTAGTCCCTGGATTCGTCTCCAGAGGAATACCACCTTACCACAAGCACCTCAAGAGGAGGCTTCTCTCAGCTCTAGGTATGTGAGAGGGACCCTGAGTTTGCGGCCTCAAGTGGAATGGACACCGCGATGCCCTGACTCGAAATAAGGCCGGATATCCCTGCAGTGACTTCAATGCAGGCTCGTCTTGCATCTCCCAGGACGAAAGGATGTCTGAATCCCCTGTGGAAAGCACAGAGAAAGACTTAGTTCCCCACCTCATCGCGACCGGAGGCCTCACATCCTTTGAAAACTCCAGAGGTATGCGGAGATCAGTGCCTCCAAAGGAGACGATGCCTGACTCCTCGTGAAACTTGATAGGAGACCCAGGATTCCAGTGGCACGTGGAAAGGGACACTTGGTCTCCCGCCTCAGCTGGAGAGGCGTCCCAATTGCCCTGCAAAGCCTCGAGGAGAATCCCGAGTTGTCCCTCGCAACTAGGCAGGAGTCCTGACATGGCTGAATAAACACGTGTGTGGAAGGGCCATCCCCGTCGTAACTCGAGAATATACCCCAGGTTCCCGCCGCAACTCGAGAAAAACCATGAGACTTCCCCCTCGCCGTGAGATGTGGCCCGTTTCCCCTGCACTGCGTGCAGAGCAATTCCGTGTTGCACATCACACATGAAAGGAGCCTTGATTTCCTTGATGGCACTCCAGAGAAACCCCAAGAACACTGTTTCAAGGCTAGAGGGATCCTGAGGTCACTGTAGCAACACGAAAGAGCTCCGTGGACCACGAATCAACACGAGATGAGAGGTTAGTCCCTGGCTTCGACTACTGAGGAATACCACCTTACCACAAGCACCTCAAGAGGAGGCTCTTCTCAGCTCTAGGTATGTGAGAGGGATCCTGAGTTTGCGGCCTCAAGTGGAATGGACACCGCGATGCCCTGACTCGAAATAAGGCCGGATATCCCTGCAGTGACTTCAATGAAGGCTCGTCTTGCATCTCCCAAGAAGAAAGGATGTCTGAATCCCCTGTGGAGACCACAGAGAAACACCTAGTTCCCCACCTCATCGCGACCGGAGGCCTCACATCCTTTGAAAACTCCAGAGGTATGCGGAGATCAGTGCCTCCAAAGGAGACGATGCCTGACTCCTCGTGAAACTTGATAGGAGTCCCAGGATTCTTGTGGCACGTGGAAAGGGATCCTTGGTCTCCCGCCTCAGCTGGAGAGGCGTTCCAATTGCCCTGCCAAGCCTCGAGGAGAATCCCGAGTTGTCCCTCGCAACTAGGCAGGAGTCCTGACGTGGCTGAACAAACACGTGGGTGGAAGGGCCATCCCCGTCGTAACTCGAGAATATACCCCAGGTTCCCGCTGCAACTCGAGAAAAACCATGAGACTTCCCCCTCGCCGCGAGATGAGGCCCGATTCCCCTGCACTGCGTGCAGAGCAATTCCGTGTTGCACATCACACATGAAAGGAGCCTTGATTTCCTTGATGGCACTCCAGAGAAACCCCAAGAACACTGTTTCAAGGCTAGAGGGATCCTGAGGTCACTGTAGCAACACGAAAGAGCTCCGTGGGCCAAAAATCAACTCGAGATGAGAAGTTAGTCCCTGGCTTCGACTCCAGAGGAATACCACCTTACCACAAGCACCTCAAGAGGAGGCTTCTCTCAGCTCTAGGTATGTGAGAGGGACCCTGAGTTTGCGGCCTCAAGTGGAATGGACACCGCGATGCCCTGACTCGAAATAAGGCCGGATATCCCTGCAGTGACTTCAATGAAGGCTCGTCTTGCATCTCCCAAGAAGAAAGGATGTCTGAATCCCCTGTGGAGACCACAGAGAAACACCTAGTTCCCCACCTCATCGCGACCGGAGGCCTCACATCCTTTGAAAACTCCAGAGGTATGCGGAGATCAGTGCCTCCAAAGGAGACGATGCCTGACTCCTCGTGAAACTTGATAGGAGTCCCAGGATTCTTGTGGCACGTGGAAAGGGACCCTTGGTCTCCCGCCTCAGCTGGAGAGGCGTTCCAATTGCCCTGCCAAGCCTCGAGGAGAATCCCGAGATGTCCCTCGCAACTAGGCAGGAGTCCTGACGTGGCTGAACCAACACGTGGGTGGAAGGGCCATCCCCGTCGTAACTCGAGAATATGCCACAGGTTCCCGCCGCAACTCGAGAAAAACCATGAGACTTCCCCCTCGATGCGAGATGAGGCCCGATTCCCCTGTACTGCGTGCAGAGCAATTCCGTCTTGCACATCACACATGAAAGGAGCCTTGATTTCCTTGATGGCACTCCAGAGAAACCCCAAGAACACTGTTTCAAGGATAGAGGGATCCTGAGGTCACTGTAGCAACACGAAAGAACTCTGTGGACCAAAAATCAACTCGAAAAGAGAGGTTAGTCCCTGGATTCGTCTCCAGAGGAATACCACCTTACCACAAGCACCTCAAGAGCAGGCTTCTCTCAGCTCTAGGTATGTGAGAGGGACCCTGAGTTTGCGGCCTCAAGTGGAATGGACACCGCGATGCCCTGACTCGAAATAAGGCCGGATATCCCTGCAGTGACTGGAATGCAGGCTCGTCTTGCATCTCCCAAGACGAAAGGGTGTCTGAATCCCCTGTGGAGACCACAGAGAAAGACCTAGTTCCCCACCTCATCGCGACAGGAGGCCTCAAATCCTTTGAAAACTCCAGAGGTATGCGGAGATCAGTGCCTCCAAAGGAGACGATGCCTGACTCCTCGTGAAACTTGATAGGAGACCCAGGATTCCTGTGGCACGTGGAAAGGGACCCTTGGTCTCCCGTCTCAGCTGGAGAGGCGTCCCAATTGCCCTGCAAAGCTTCGAGGAAAATCCCGAGTTGTCCCTCGCAACTAGGCAGGAGTCCTGACATGGCTGAACACACACGTGTGTGGAAGGGCCATCCCCGTCGTAACTCGAGAATATACCCCAGGTTCCCGCCGCAACTCGAGAAAAACCATGAGACTTCCCCCTCGCCGCGAGATGAGGCCCGATTCCCCTGCACTGCGTGCAGAGCAATTCCGTGTTGCACATCAGACATGAAAGGAGCCTTGATTTCCTTGATGGCACTCCAGAGAAAACCCAAGAACACTGTTTCAAGGCTAGAGGGATCCTGAGGTCACTGTAGCAACACAAAAGAGCTCCGTGGACCAAGAATCAACACGAGATGAGAGGTTAGTCCATGGCTTCGACTCCTGAGGAATACCACTTTACCACAAGCACCTCAAGAGGAGGCTTCTCTCAGCTCTAGGTATGTGAGAGGGATCCTGAGTTTGCGGCCTCAAGTGGAATGGACACCGCGATGCCCTGACTCGAAATAAGGCCGGATATCCCTGCAGTGACTTCAAAGCAGGCTCGTCTTGCATCTCCCAAGAAGAAAGGATGTCTGAATCCCCTGTGGAGACCACAGAGAAACACCTAGGTCCCCACCTCATCGCGACCGCAGGCCTCACAGCCTTTGAAAACTCCAGAGGTACGCAGAGATCAGTGCCTCCAAAGGAGACGATGCCTGACTCCTCGTGAAACTTGATAGGAGTCCCAGGATTCTTGTGGCACGTAGAAAGGGACCCTTGGTCTCCCGCCTCAGCTGGAGAGGCGTTCCAATTGCCCTGCCAAGCCTCGAGGAGAATCCCGAGTTGTCCCTCGCAACTAGGCAGGAGTCCTGACGTGGCTGGACAAACACGTGGGTGGAAGGGCCATCCCCGTCGTAACTCGAGAATATACCCCAGGTTCCCGCCGCAACTCGAGAAAAACCATGAGACTTCCCCCTCGATGCGAGATGAGGCCCGATTCCCCTGTACTGCGTGCAGAGCAATTCCGTCTTGCACATCACACATGAAAGGAGCCTTGATTTCCTTGATGGCACTCCAGAGAAACCCCAAGAACACTGTTTCAAGGATAGAGGGATCCTGAGGTCACTGTAGCAACACGAAAGAACTCTGTGGACCAAAAATCAACTCGAAAAGAGAGGTTAGTCCCTGGATTCGTCTCCAGAGGAATACCACCTTACCACAAGCACCTCAAGAGGAGGCTTCTCTCAGCTCTAGGTATGTGAGAGGGATCCTGAGTTTGCGGCCTCAAGTGGAATGGACACCGCGATGCCCTGACTCGAAATAAGGCCGGATATCCCTGCAGTGACTTCAATGCAGGCTCGTCTTGCATCTCGCAGGACGAAAGGATGTCTGAATCCCCTGTGGAAAGCACAGAGAAAGACTTAGTTCCCCTCCTCATCGCGACCGATAGCCTCACATCCTTTGAAAACTCCAGAGGTACGCGGAGATCAGTGCCTCCAAAGGAGACGATGCCTGACTCCTCGTGAAACTTGATAGGAGTCCCAGGATTCCTGTGGCACTTGGAAAGGGACACTTGGTCTCCGGCCTCAGCTGCAGAGGCGTCCCAATTGCCCTGCCAAGCATCTAGGAGAATCCAGAGTTGTCCCTCGCAACTAGGCAGGAGTCCTGACGTCGCTGAAGAAACACGTGGGTGGAAGGGCCATCCCCGTCGTAACTCGAGAATATACCCCAGGTTCCCGCCGCAACTCGAGAAAAACCATGAGACTTCCCCCTCGCCGTGAGATGAGGCCCGATTCCCCTGCACTGCGTGCAGAGCAATTCCGTGTTGCACATCACACATGAAAGGAGCCTTGATTTCCTTGATGGCACTCCAGAGAAACCCCAAGAACACTGTTTCAAGGCTAGAGGGATCCTGAGGTCACTGTAGCAACATGAAAGAGCTCCGTGGGCCAAAAATCAACTCGAGATGAGAGGTTAGTCCCTGGTTTCGACTCCTGAGGAATACCACCTTACCACAAGCACCTCAAGAGGAGGCTTCTCTCAGCTCTAGGTTTGTGAGAGGGACCCTGAGTTTGCGGCCTCAAGTGGATTGGACACCACGATGCCCTGACTCGAAATAAGGCCGGATATCCCTGCAGTGACTGGAATGCAGGCTCCTCTTGCATCTCCCAAGATGAAAGGGTGTCTGAATCCCCTGTGGAGACCACAGAGAAAGACCTAGTTCCCCACCTCATCGCGACAGGAGGCCTCAAATCCTTTGAAAACTCCAGAGGTATGCGGAGATCAGTGCCTCCAAAGGAGACGATGCCTGACTCCTCGTGAAACTTGATAGGAGACCCAGGATTCCTGTGGCACGTGGAAAGGGACCCTTGGTCTCCAGTCTCAGCTGGAGAGGCGTCCCAATTGCCCTGCAAAGCCTCGAGGAGAATCCCGAGATGTCCCTCGCAACTAGGCAGGAGTCCTGACGTGGCTGAACAAACACGTGGGTGGAAGGGCCATCCCCGTCGTAACTCGAGAATATACCCCAGGTTCCCGCCGCAACTCGAGAAAAACCATGAGACTTCCCAGTCGACGCGAGATGAGGCCCGATTCCCCTGTACTGCGTGCAGAGCAATTCCGTCTTGCACATCACACATGAAAGGAGCCTTGATTTCCTTGATGGCACTCCAGAGAAACCCCAAGAACACCGTTTCAAGGACAGAGGGATCCTGAGGTCACTGTAGCAACACGAAAGAACTCTGTGGACCAAAAATCAACTCGAAAAGATAGGTTAGTCCCTGGATTCGTCTCCAGAGGAATACCACCTTACCACAAGCACCTCAAGAGGAGGCTTCTCTCAGCTCTAGGTATGTGAGAGGGACCCTGAGTTTGCGGCCTCAAGTGGAATGGACACCGCGATGCCCTGACTCGAAATAAGGCCGGATATCCCTGCAGTGACTTCAATGCAGGCTTGTCTTGCATCTCCCAGGACGAAAGGATGTCTGAATCCCCTGTGGAAAGCACAGAGAAAGACTTAGTTCCCCACCTCATCGCGACCGATAGCCTCACATCCTTTGAAAGCTCCAGAGGTACGCGGAGATCAGTGCCTCCAAAGGAGACGATGCCTGACTCCTCGTGAAACTTGATAGGAGTCCCAGGATTCCTGTGGCACTTGGAAAGGGACACTTGGTCTCCCGCCTCAGCTGGAGAGGCGTCCCAATTGCCCTGCCAAGCCTCGAGGAGAATCCAGAGTTGTCCCTCGCAACTAGGCAGGAGTCCTGACGTCGCTGAAGAAACACGTGGGTGGAAGGGCCATCCCCGTCGTAACTCGAGAATATACCCCAGGTTCCCGCCGCAACTCGAGAAAAACCATGAGACTTCCCCCTCGACGCGAGATGAGACCCGATTCCCCTGCACTGCGTGCAGAGCAATTCCGTGTTGCACATCACACATGAAAGGAGCCTTGATTTCCTTGATGGCACTCCAGAGAAACCCCAAGAACACTGTTTCAAGGCTAGAGGGATCCTGAGGTCACTGTAGCAACACGAAAGAGCTCCGTGGGCCAAAAATCAACTCGAGATGAGAGGTTAGTCCCTGGCTTCGACTCCAGAGGAATACCACCTTACCAGAAGCACCTCAAGAGGAGGCTTCTCTCAGCTCTAGGTATGTGAGAGGGACCCTGAGTTTGTGGCCTCAAGTGGAATGGACACCGCGATGCCCTGACGCGAAATAAGGCTTGATATCCCTGCAGTGACTTGAATGCAGGCTCGTCTTGCATCTCCCAAGATGAAAGGATGTCTGAATACCCTGTGGAGACCACAGAGAAAGACCTAGTTCCCCACCTCATCGCGACCGGAGGCCTCACATCCTTTGAAAACTCCAGAGGTACACGGAGATCAGTGCCTCCAAAGGAGACGATGCCTGACTCCTCGTGAAACTTGATAGGAGTCCCAGGATTCCTGTGGCACGTGGAAAGGGACCCTTGGTCTCCCGCCTCAGCTGGAGAGGCGTCCCAATTGCCTTGCCAAGCCTCGAGTAGAATCCCGAGTTGTGTCTCGCAATTAGGCAAGAGTCCTGACGTGGCTGAACAAACACGTGTGTGGAAGGGCCATCCCCGTCGTAACTCGAGAATATACCCCAGGTTCCCGCCGCAACTCGAGAAAAACCATGAGACTTCCCCCTCGCCGCGAGATGAGGCCCGATTCCCCTGCACTGCGTGCAGAGCAATTCTGTGTTGCACATCACACATGAAAGGAGCCTTGATTTCCTTCATGGCACTCCAGAGAAACCCCAAGAACACTGTTTCAAGGCTAGAGGGATCCTGAGGTCACTGTAGCAACACGAAAGAGCTCCGTGGACCAAAAATCAACACGAGATGAGAGGTTAGTCCCTGGCTTCGACTCCAGAGGAATACCACCTTACCACAAGCACCTCAAGAGGAGGCTTCTCTCAGCTCTAGGTATGTGAGAGGGACCCTGAGTTTGCGGCCTCAAGTGGAATGGACACCGCGATGCCCTGACTCGAAATAAGGCCGGATATCCCTGCAGTGACTGGAATGCAGGCTCGTCTTGCATCTCCCAAGACGAAAGGGTGTCTGAAGCCCCTGTGAAGACCGCAGATAAAGACCTAGTTCCCCACCTCATCGCGACAGGAGGCCTCAAATCCTTTGAAAACTCCAGAGGTATGCGGAGATCAGTGCCTCCAAAGGAGACGATGCCTGACTCCTCGTGAAACTTGATAGGAGACCCAGGATTCCTGTGGCACGTGGAAAGGGACACTTGGTCTCCCGTCTCAGCTGGAGAGGCGTCCCAATTGCCCTGCAAAGCCTCGAGGAGAATCCCGAGTTGTCCCTCGCAACTAGGCAGGAGTCCTGACGTCGCTGAAGAAACACGTGGGTGGAAGGGCCATTCCCGTCGTAACTCGAGAATATACCCTAGGTTCCCGCCGCAACTCGAGAAAAACCATGAGACTTCCCCCTTGCCGCTAGATGAGGCCCGATTCCCCTGCACTGCGTGCAGAGCAATTCCGTGTTGCACATCACACATGAAAGGAGCCTTGATTTCCTTGATGGCACTCCAGAGAAACCCCAAGAACACTGTTTCAAGGATAGAGGGATCCTGAGGTCACTGTAGCAACACGAAAGAACTCTGTGGACCAAAAATCAACTCGAAAAGATAGGTTAGTCCCTGGATTCGTCTCCAGAGGAATACCACCTTACCACAAGCACCTCAAGAGGAGGCTTCTCTCAGCTCTAGGTATGTGAGAGGGACCCTGAGTTTGCGGCCTCAAGTGGAATGGACACCGCGATGCCCTGACTCGAAATAAGGCCGGATATCCCTGCAGTGACTTCAATGCAGGCTTGTCTTGCATCTCCCAGGACGAAAGGATGTCTGAATCCCCTGTGGAAAGCACAGAGAAAGACTTAGTTCCCCACCTCATCGCGACCGATAGCCTCACATCCTTTGAAAGCTCCAGAGGTACGCGGAGATCAGTGCCTCCAAAGGAGACGATGCCTGACTCCTCGTGAAACTTGATAGGAGTCCCAGGATTCCTGTGGCACTTGGAAAGGGACACTTGGTCTCCCGCCTCAGCTGGAGAGGCGTCCCAATTGCCCTGCCAAGCCTCGAGGAGAATCCAGAGTTGTCCCTCGCAACTAGGCAGGAGTCCTGACGTCGCTGAAGAAACACGTGGGTGGAAGGGCCATCCCCGTCGTAACTCGAGAATATACCCCAGGTTCCCGCCGCAACTCGAGAAAAACCATGAGACTTCCCCCTCGACGCGAGATGAGACCCGATTCCCCTGCACTGCGTGCAGAGCAATTCCGTGTTGCACATCACACATGAAAGGAGCCTTGATTTCCTTGATGGCACTCCAGAGAAACCCCAAGAACACTGTTTCAAGGCTAGAGGGATCCTGAGGTCACTGTAGCAACACAAAAGAGCTCCGTGGGCCAAAAATCAACTCGAGATGAGAGGTTAGTCCCTGGCTTCGACTCCAGAGGAATACCACCTTACCAGAAGCACCTCAAGAGGAGGCTTCTCTCAGCTCTAGGTATGTGAGAGGGACCCTGAGTTTGTGGCCTCAAGTGGAATGGACACCGCGATGCCCTGACGCGAAATAAGGCTTGATATCCCTGCAGTGACTTGAATGCAGGCTCGTCTTGCATCTCTCAAGATGAAAGGATGTCTGAATACCCTGTGGAGACCACAGAGAAAGACCTAGTTCCCCACCTCATCGCGACCGGAGGCCTCACATCCTTTGAAAACTCCAGAGGTACACGGAGATCAGTGCCTCCAAAGGAGACGATGCCTGACTCCTCGTGAAACTTGATAGGAGTCCCAGGATTCCTGTGGCACGTGGAAAGGGACCCTTGGTCTCCCGCCTCAGCTGGAGAGGCGTCCCAATTGCCTTGCCAAGCCTCGAGTAGAATCCCGAGTTGTGTCTCGCAATTAGGCAAGAGTCCTGACGTGGCTGAACAAACACGTGTGTGGAAGGGCCATCCCCGTCGTAACTCGAGAATATACCCCAGGTTCCCGCCGCAACTCGAGAAAAACCATGAGACTTCCCCCTCGCCGCGAGATGAGGCCCGATTCCCCTGCACTGCGTGCAGAGCAATTCTGTGTTGCACATCACACATGAAAGGAGCCTTGATTTCCTTGATGGCACTCCAGAGAAACCCCAAGAACACTGTTTCAAGGCTAGAGGGATCCTGAGGTCACTGTAGCAACACGAAAGAGCTCCGTGGACCAAAAATCAACACGAGATGAGAGGTTAGTCCCTGGCTTCGACTCCAGAGGAATACCACCTTACCACAAGCACCTCAAGAGGAGGCTTCTCTCAGCTCTAGGTATGTGAGAGGGACCCTGAGTTTGCGGCCTCAAGTGGAATGGACACCGCGATGCCCTGACTCGAAATAAGGCCGGATATCCCTGCAGTGACTGGAATGCAGGCTCGTCTTGCATCTCCCAAGACGAAAGGGTGTCTGAAGCCCCTGTGAAGACCGCAGATAAAGACCTAGTTCCCCACCTCATCGCGACAGGAGGCCTCAAATCCTTTGAAAACTCCAGAGGTATGCGGAGATCAGTGCCTCCAAAGGAGACGATGCCTGACTCCTCGTGAAACTTGATAGGAGACCCAGGATTCCTGTGGCACGTGGAAAGGGACACTTGGTCTCCCGTCTCAGCTGGAGAGGCGTCCCAATTGCCCTGCAAAGCCTCGAGGAGAATCCCGAGTTGTCCCTCGCAACTAGGCAGGAGTCCTGACGTCGCTGAAGAAACACGTGGGTGGAAGGGCCATTCCCGTCGTAACTCGAGAATATACCCTAGGTTCCCGCCGCAACTCGAGAAAAACCATGAGACTTCCCCCTTGCCGCTAGATGAGGCCCGATTCCCCTGCACTGCGTGCAGAGCAATTCCGTGTTGCACATCACACATGAAAGGAGCCTTGATTTCCTTGATGGCACTCCAGAGAAACCCCAAGAACACTGTTTCAAGGATAGAGGGATCCTGAGGTCACTGTAGCAACACGAAAGAACTCTGTGGACCAAAAATCAACTCGAAAAGATAGGTTAGTCCCTGGATTCGTCTCCAGAGGAATACCACCTTACCACAAGCACCTCAAGAGGAGGCTTCTCTCAGCTCTAGGTATGTGAGAGGGACCCTGAGTTTGCGGCCTCAAGTGGAATGGACACCGCGATGCCCTGGCTCGAAATAAGGCCGGATATCCCTGCAGTGACTTCAATGCAGGCTTGTCTTGCATCTCCCAGGACGAAAGGATGTCTGAATCCCCTGTGGAAAGCACAGAGAAAGACTTAGTTCCCCACCTCATCGCGACCGATAGCCTCACATCCTTTGAAAGCTCCAGAGGTACGCGGAGATCAGTGCCTCCAAAGGAGACGATGCCTGACTCCTCGTGAAACTTGATAGGAGTCCCAGGATTCCTGTGGCACTTGGAAAGGGACACTTGGTCTCCCGCCTCAGCTGGAGAGGCGTCCCAATTGCCCTGCCAAGCCTCGAGGAGAATCCAGAGTTGTCCCTCGCAACTAGGCAGGAGTCCTGACGTGGCTGAAGAAACACGTGGGTGGAAGGGCCATCCCCGTCGTAACTCGAGAATATACCCCAGGTTCCCGCCGCAACTCGAGAAAAACCTTGAGACTTCCCCCTCGACGCGAGATGAGACCCGATTCCCCTGCACTGCGTGCAGAGCAATTCCGTGTTGCACATCACACATGAAAGGAGCCTTGATTTCCTTGATGGCACTCCAGAGAAACCCCAAGAACACTGTTTCAAGGCTAGAGGGATCCTGAGGTCACTGTAGCAACACAAAAGAGCTCCGTGGGCCAAAAATCAACTCGAGATGACAGGTTAGTCCCTGGCTTCGACTCCAGAGGAATACCACCTTACCAGAAGCACCTCAAGAGGAGGCTTCTCTCAGCTCTAGGTATGTGAGAGGGACCCTGAGTTTGTGGCCTCAAGTGGAATGGACACCGCGATGCCCTGACGCGAAATAAGGCTTGATATCCCTGCAGTGACTTGAATGCAGGCTCGTCTTGCATCTCCCAAGATGAAAGGATGTCTGAATACCCTGTGGAGACCACAGAGAAAGACCTAGTTCCCCACCTCATCGCGACCGGAGGCCTCACATCCTTTGAAAACTCCAGAGGTACACGGAGATCAGTGCCTCCAAAGGAGACGATGCCTGACTCCTCGTGAAACTTGATAGGAGTCCCAGGATTCCTGTGGCACGTGGAAAGGGACCCTTGGTCTCCCGCCTCAGCTGGAGAGGCGTCCCAATTGCCTTGCCAAGCCTCGAGTAGAATCCCGAGTTGTGTCTCGCAATTAGGCAAGAGTCCTGACGTGGCTGAACAAACACGTGTGTGGAAGGGCCATCCCCGTCGTAACTCGAGAATATATCCCAGGTTCCCGCCGCAACTCGAGAAAAACCATGAGACTTCCCCCTCGCCGCGAGATGAGGCCCGATTCCCCTGCACTGCGTGCAGAGCAATTCTGTGTTGCACATCACACATGAAAGGAGCCTTGATTTCCTTCATGGCACTCCAGAGAAACCCCAAGAACACTGTTTCAAGGCGAGAGGGATCCTGAGGTCACTGTAGCAACACGAAAGAGCTCCGTGGACCAAAAATCAACTCGAGATGAGAGGTTAGTCCCTGGCTTCGACTCCAGAGGAATACCACCTTACCACAAGCACCTCAAGAGGAGGCTTCTCTCAGCTCTAGGTATGTGAGAGGGACCCTGAGTTTGCGGCCTCAAGTGGAATGGACACCGCGATGCCCTGACTCGAAATAAGGCCGGATATCCCTGCAGTGACTGGAATGCAGGCTCGTCTTGCATCTCCCAAGACGAAAGGGTGTCTGAAGCCCCTGTGAAGACCGCAGATAAAGACCTAGTTCCCCACCTCATCGCGACAGGAGGCCTCAAATCCTTTGAAAACTCCAGAGGTATGCGGAGATCAGTGCCTCCAAAGGAGACGATGCCTGACTCCTCGTGAAACTTGATAGGAGACCCAGGATTCCTGTGGCACGTGGAAAGGGACACTTGGTCTCCCGTCTCAGCTGGAGAGGCGTCCCAATTGCCCTGCAAAGCCTCGAGGAGAATCCCGAGTTGTCCCTCGCAACTAGGCAGGAGTCCTGACGTCGCTGAAGAAACACGTGGGTGGAAGGGCCATTCCCGTCGTAACTCGAGAATATACCCTAGGTTCCCGCCGCAACTCGAGAAAAACCTTGAGACTTCCCCCTTGCCGCTAGATGAGGCCCGATTCCCCTGCACTGCGTGCAGAGCAATTCCGTGTTGCACATCACACATGAAAGGAGCCTTGATTTCCTTGATGGCACTCCAGAGAAACCCCAAGAACACTGTTTCAAGGATAGAGGGATCCTGAGGTCACTGTAGCAACACGAAAGAGCTCCATGGACCAAGAATCAACACGAGATGAGAGGTTAGTCCCTGGCTTCGACTCCTGAGGAATACCACCTTACCACAAGCACCTCAAGAGGAGGCTTCTCTCAGCTCTAGGTATGTGAGAGGGATCCTGAGTTTGCGGCCTCAAGTGGAATGGACACCGCGATGCCCTGACTCGAAATAAGGCCGGATATCCCTGCAGTGACTGGAATGCAGGCTCGTCTTGCATCTCCCAAGAAGAAAGGATGTCTGAATCCCCTGTGGAGACCACAGAGAAAGACCTAGTTCCCCACCTCATCGCGACCGGAGGCCTCACATCCTTTGAAAACTCCAGGGGTACGCGGAGATCAGTGCCTCCAAAGGAGACGATGCCTGACTCCTCGTGAATCTTGATAGGAGTCCCAGGATTCTTGTGGCACGTGGAAAGGGACCCTTGGTCTCCCGCCTCAGCTGGAGAGGCGTTCCAATTGCCCTGCCAAGCCTCGAGGAGAATCCCGAGTTGTCCCTCGCAACTAGGCAGGAGTCCTGACGTGGCTGAACAAACACGTGGGTGGAAGGGCCATCCCCGTCGTAACTCGAGAATATACCCCAGGTTCCCGCCACAACTCGAGAAAAACCATGAGACTTCCCCCTCGATGCGAGATGAGGCCCGATTCCCCTGTACTGCGTGCAGAGCAATTCCGTCTTGCACATCACACATGAAAGGAGCCTTGATTTCCTTGATGGCACTCCAGAGAAACCCCAAGAACACTGTTTCAAGGCTAGAGGGATCCTGAGGTCACTGTAGCAACACGAAACAGCTCCGTGGACCAAGAATCAACACGAGATGAGAGGTTAGTCCCTGGCTTCGACTCCTGAGGAATACCACCTTACCACAAGCACCTCAAGAGGAGGCTTCTCTCAGCTCTAGTTATGTGAGAGGGATCCTGAGTTTGCGGCCTCAAGTGGAATGGACACCGCGATGCCCTGACTCGAAATAAGGCCGGATATCCCTGCAGTGACTTGAATGCAGGCTCGTCTTGCATCTCCCAAGATGAAAGGATGTCTGAATCCCCTGTGGAGACCACAGAGAAAGACCTAGTTCCCCACCTCATCGCGACTGGAGGCCTCACATCCTTTG
This sequence comes from Cervus elaphus, assembly GCF_910594005.1. Lineage (NCBI taxonomy): Eukaryota > Metazoa > Chordata > Mammalia > Artiodactyla > Cervidae > Cervus > Cervus elaphus. The sequence continues at coordinate 3,934,204 of NC_057834.1, read as the reverse complement.
AAAACTCCAGAGGTACGCGGATATCAGTGCCTCCAAAGGAGACGATGCCTGACTCCTCGTGAAAATTGATAGGAGTCCCAGGATTCCTGTGGCACGTGGAAAGGGACCCTTGGTCTCCCGCCTGAGCTGGAGAGGCGTCCCAATTGCCTTGCCAAGCCTCGAGGAGAATCCCGAGTTGTGTCTCGCAACTAGGCAGGAGTCCTGACGTGGCTGAACAAACACGTGTGTGGAAGGGCCATCCCCGTCGTTACTCGAGAATATAACCCAGGTTCCCGCCGCAACTCGAGAAAAACCATGAGACTTCCCCCTCGCCGCGAGATGAGGCCCGATTCCCCTGCACTGCGTGCAGAGCAATTCTGTGTTGCACATCACACATGAAAGGAGCCTTGATTTCCTTGATGGCACTCCAGAGAAACCCCAAGAACACTGTTTCAAGGCTAGAGGGATCCTGAGGTCACTGTAGCAACACGAAAGAGCTCCGTGGACCAAAAATCAACTCGAGATGAGAGGTTAGTCCCTGGCTTCGACTCCAGAGGAATACCACCTTACCACAAGCACCTCAAGAGGAGGCTTCTCTCAGCTCTAGGTATGTGAGAGGGACCCTGAGTTTGCGGCCTCAAGTGGATTGGACACCACGATGCCCTGACTCGAAATAAGGCCGGATATCCCTGCAGTGACTGGAATGCAGGCTCCTCTTGCATCTCCCAAGATGAAAGGGTGTCTGAATCCCCTGTGGAGACCACAGAGAAAGACCTAGTTCCCCACCTCATCGTGACAGGAGGCCTCAAATCCTTTGAAAACTCCAGAGGTATGCGGAGATCAGTGCCTCCAAAGGAGACAATGCCTGACTCCTCGTGAATCTTTATAGGAGACCCAGGATTCCTGTGGCACGTGGAAAGGTACCCTTGGTCTCCAGTCTCAGCTGGAGAGGCGTCCCAATTGCCCTGCAAAGCCTCGAGGAGAATCCCGAGATGTCCCTCGCAACTAGGGAGGAGTCCTGACATGGCTGAACACACACGTGTGTGGAAGGGCCATCCCCGTCGTAACTCGAGAATATACCCCAGGTTCCCGCTGCAACTCGAGAAAAACCATGAGACTTCCCCCTCGCCACGAGATGAGGCCCGATTCCCCTGCACTGCGTGCAGAGCAATTCCGTGTTGCACATCACACATGAAAGGAGCCTTGATTTCCTTCATGGCACTCCAGAGAAACCCCAAGAACACTGTTTCAAGGCTAGAGGGATCCTGAGGTCACTGTAGCAACACGAAAGAGCTCCGTGGACCAAAAATCAACACGAGATGAGAGGTTAGTCCCTGGCTTCGACTCCAGAGGAATACCACCTTACCACAAGCACCTCAAGAGGAGGCTTCTCTCAGCTCTAGGTATGTGAGAGGGACCCTGAGTTTGCGGCCTCAAGTGGAATGGACACCGCGATGCCCTGACTCGAAATAAGGCCGGATATCCCTGCAGTGACTGGAATGCAGGCTCGTCTTGCATCTCCCAAGACGAAAGGGTGTCTGAAGCCCCTGTGAAGACCGCAGATAAAGACCTAGTTCCCCACCTCATCGCGACAGGAGGCCTCAAATCCTTTGAAAACTCCCGAGGTATGCGGAGATCAGTGCCTCCAAAGGAGACGATGCCTGACTCCTCGTGAAACTTGATAGGAGACCCAGGATTCCTGTGGCACGTGGAAAGGGACACTTGGTCTCCCGTCTCAGCTGGAGAGGCGTCCCAATTGCCCTGCAAAGCCTCGAGGAGAATCCCGAGTTGTCCCTCGCAACTAGGCAGGAGTCCTGACGTCGCTGAAGAAACACGTGGGTGGAAGGGCCATTCCCGTCGTAACTCGAGAATATACCCTAGGTTCCCGCCGCAACTCGAGAAAAACCATGAGACTTCCCCCTTGCCGCTAGATGAGGCCCGATTCCCCTGCACTGCGTGCAGAGCAATTCCGTGTTGCACATCACACATGAAAGGAGCCTTGATTTCCTTGATGGCACTCCAGAGAAACCCCAAGAACACTGTTTCAAGGATAGAGGGATCCTGAGGTCACTGTAGCAACACGAAAGAACTCTGTGGACCAAAAATCAACTCGAAAAGATAGGTTAGTCCCTGGATTCGTCTCCAGAGGAATACCACCTTACCACAAGCACCTCAAGAGGAGGCTTCTCTCAGCTCTAGGTATGTGAGAGGGACCCTGAGTTTGCGGCCTCAAGTGGAATGGACACCGCGATGCCCTGACTCGAAATAAGGCCGGATATCCCTGCAGTGACTTCAATGCAGGCTTGTCTTGCATCTCCCAGGACGAAAGGATGTCTGAATCCCCTGTGGAAAGCACAGAGAAAGACTTAGTTCCCCACCTCATCGCGACCGATAGCCTCACATCCTTTGAAAGCTCCAGAGGTACGCGGAGATCAGTGCCTCCAAAGGAGACGATGCCTGACTCCTCGTGAAACTTGATAGGAGTCCCAGGATTCCTGTGGCACTTGGAAAGGGACACTTGGTCTCCCGCCTCAGCTGGAGAGGCGTCCCAATTGCCCTGCCAAGCCTCGAGGAGAATCCAGAGTTGTCCCTCGCAACTAGGCAGGAGTCCTGACGTCGCTGAAGAAACACGTGGGTGGAAGGGCCATCCCCGTCGTAACTCGAGAATATACCCCAGGTTCCCGCCGCAACTCGAGAAAAACCATGAGACTTCCCCCTCGACGCGAGATGAGACCCGATTCCCCTGCACTGCGTGCAGAGCAATTCCGTGTTGCACATCACACATGAAAGGAGCCTTGATTTCCTTGATGGCACTCCAGAGAAACCCCAAGAACACTGTTTCAAGGCTAGAGGGATCCTGAGGTCACTGTAGTAACACGAAAGAGCTCCGTGGGCCAAAAATCAACTCGAGATGAGAGGTTAGTCCCTGGCTTCGACTCCAGAGGAATACCACCTTACCAGAAGCACCTCAAGAGGAGGCTTCTCTCAGCTCTAGGTATGTGAGAGGGACCCTGAGTTTGTGGCCTCAAGTGGAATGGACACCGCGATGCCCTGACGCGAAATAAGGCTTGATATCCCTGCAGTGACTTGAATGCAGGCTCGTCTTGCATCTCCCAAGATGAAAGGATGTCTGAATACCCTGTGGAGACCACAGAGAAAGACCTAGTTCCCCACCTCATCGCGACCGGAGGCCTCACATCCTTTGAAAACTCCAGAGGTACACGGAGATCAGTGCCTCCAAAGGAGACGATGCCTGACTCCTCGTGAAACTTGATAGGAGTCCCAGGATTCCTGTGGCACGTGGAAAGGGACCCTTGGTCTCCCGCCTCAGCTGGAGAGGCGTCCCAATTGCCTTGCCAAGCCTCGAGTAGAATCCCGAGTTGTGTCTCGCAATTAGGCAAGAGTCCTGACGTGGCTGAACAAACACGTGTGTGGAAGGGCCATCCCCGTCGTAACTCGAGAATATACCCCAGGTTCCCGCCGCAACTCGAAAAAACCATGAGACTTCCCCCTCGCCGCGAGATGAGGCCCGATTCCCCTGCACTGCGTGCAGAGCAATTCTGTGTTGCACATCACACATGAAAGGAGCCTTGATTTCCTTCATGGCACTCCAGAGAAACCCCAAGAACACTGTTTCAAGGCTAGAGGGATCCTGAGGTCACTGTAGCAACACGAAAGAACTCTGTGGACCAAAAATCAACTCGAAAAGAGAGGTTAGTCCCTGGATTCGTCTCCAGAGGAATACAACCTTACCACAAGCACCTCAAGAGGAGGCTTCTCTCAGCTCTAGGTATGTGAGAGGGACCCTGAGTTTGCGGCCTCAAGTGGAATGGACACCGCGATGCCCTGACTCGAAATAAGGCCGGATATCCCTGCAGTGACTGGAATGCAGGCTCGTCTTGCATCTCCCAAGACGAAAGGGTGTCTGAAGCCCCTGTGAAGACCACAGAGAAAGACCTAGTTCCCCACCTCATCGCGACAGGAGGCCTCAAATCCTTTGAAAACTCCAGAGGTATGCGGAGATCAGTGCCTCCAAAGGAGACGATGCCTGACTCCTCGTGAAACTTGATAGGAGACCCAGGATTCCTGTGGCACGTGGAAAGGGACACTTGGTCTCCCGTCTCAGCTGGAGAGGCGTCCCAATTGCCCTGCAAAGCCTCGAGGAGAATTCCGAGTTGTCCCTCGCAACTAGGCAGGAGTCCTGACGTCGCTGAAGAAACACGTGGGTGGAAGGGCCATTCCCGTCGTAACTCGAGAATATACCCTAGGTTCCCGCCGCAACTCGAGAAAAACCTTGAGACTTCCCCCTTGCCGCTAGATGAGGCCCGATTCCCCTGCACTGCGTGCAGAGCAATTCCGTGTTGCACATCACACATGAAAGGAGCCTTGATTTCCTTGATGGCACTCCAGAGAAACCCCAAGAACACTGTTTCAAGGATAGAGGGATCCTGAGGTCACTGTAGCAACACGAAAGAGCTCCATGGACCAAGAATCAACACGAGATGAGAGGTTAGTCCCTGGCTTCGACTCCTGAGGAATACCACCTTACCACAAGCACCTCAAGAGGAGGCTTCTCTCAGCTCTAGGTATGTGAGAGGGATCCTGAGTTTGCGGCCTCAAGTGGAATGGACACCGCGATGCCCTGACTCGAAATAAGGCCGGATATCCCTGCAGTGACTGGAATGCAGGCTCGTCTTGCATCTCCCAAGAAGAAAGGATGTCTGAATCCCCTGTGGAGACCACAGAGAAAGACCTAGTTCCCCACCTCATCGCGACCGGAGGCCTCACATCCTTTGAAAACTCCAGAGGTACGCGGAGATCAGTGCCTCCAAAGGAGACGATGCCTGACTCCTCGTGAATCTTGATAGGAGTCCCAGGATTCTTGTGGCACGTGGAAAGGGACCCTTGGTCTCCCGCCTCAGCTGGAGAGGCGTTCCAATTGCCCTGCCAAGCCTCGAGGAGAATCCCGAGTTGTCCCTCGCAACTAGGCAGGAGTCCTGACGTGGCTGAACAAACACGTGGGTGGAAGGGTCATCCCCGTCGTAACTCGAGAATATACCCCAGGTTCCCGCTGCAACTCGAGAAAAACCATGAGACTTCCCCCTCGATGCGAGATGAGGCCCGATTCCCCTGTACTGCGTGCAGAGCAATTCCGTCTTGCACATCACACATGAAAGGAGCCTTGATTTCCTTGATGGCACTCCAGAGAAACCCCAAGAACACTGTTTCAATGCTAGAGGGATCCTGAGGTCACTGTAGCAACACGAAAGAGCTCCGTGGACCAAGAATCAACACGAGATGAGAGGTTAGTCCCTGGCTTCGACTCCTGAGGAATACCACCTTACCACAAGCACCTCAAGAGGAGGCTTCTCTCAGCTCTAGGTATGTGAGAGGGATCCTGAGTTTGCGGCCTCAAGTGGAATGGACACCGCGATGCCCTGACTCGAAATAAGGCCGGATATCCCTGCAGTGACTTCAATGCAGGCTCGTCTTGCATCTCCCAAGATGAAAGGATGTCTGAATCCCCTGTGGAGACCACAGAGAAACACCTAGGTCCCCACCTCATCGCGACCGCAGGCCTCAAATCCTTTGAAAACTCCAGAGGTACGCGGAGATCAGTGCCTCCAAAGGAGACGATGCCTGACTCCTCGTGAAAATTGATAGGAGTCCCAGGATTCCTGTGGCACGTGGAAAGGGACCCTTGGTCTCCCGCCTCAGCTGGAGAGGCGTCCCAATTGCCTTGCCAAGCCTCGAGGAGAATCCCGAGTTGTGTCTCGCAACTAGGCAGGAGTCCTGACGTGGCTGAACAAACACGTGTGTGGAAGGGCCATCCCCGTCGTTACTCGAGAATATAACCCAGGTTCCCGCCGCAACTCGAGAAAAACCATGAGACTTCCCCCTCGCCGCGAGATGAGGCCCGATTCCCCTGCACTGCGTGCAGAGCAATTCTGTGTTGCACATCACACATGAAAGGAGCCTTGATTTCCTTCATGGCACTCCAGAGAAACCCCAAGAACACTGTTTCAAGGCTAGAGGGATCCTGAGGTCACTGTAGCAACACGAAAGAGCTCCGTGGACCAAAAATCAACTCGAGATGAGAGGTTAGTCCCTGGCTTCGACTCCAGAGGAATACCACCTTACCACAAGCACCTCAAGAGGAGGCTTCTCTCAGCTCTAGGTATGTGAGAGGGACCCTGAGTTTGCGGCCTCAAGTGGATTGGACACCACGATGCCCTGACTCGAAATAAGGCCGGATATCCCTGCAGTGACTGGAATGCAGGCTCCTCTTGCATCTCCCAAGATGAAAGGGTGTCTGAATCCCCTGTGGAGACCACAGAGAAAGACCTAGTTCCCCACCTCATCGCGACAGGAGGCCTCAAATCCTTTGAAAACTCCAGAGGTATGCGGAGATCAGTGCCTCCAAAGGAGACGATGCCTGACTCCTCGTGAATCTTTATAGGAGACCCAGGATTCCTGTGGCACGTGGAAAGGTACCCTTGGTCTCCAGTCTCAGCTGGAGAGGCGTCCCAATTGCCCTGCAAAGCCTCGAGGAGAATCCCGAGATGTCCCTCGCAACTAGGCAGGAGTCCTGACATGGCTGAACACACACGTGTGTGGAAGGGCCATCCCCGTCGTAACTCGAGAATATACCCCAGGTTCCCGCTGCAACTCGAGAAAAACCATGAGACTTCCCCCTCGCCACGAGATGAGGCCCGATTCCCCTGCACTGCGTGCAGAGCAATTCCGTGTTGCACATCACACATGAAAGGAGCCTTGATTTCCTTGATGGCACTCCAGAGAAACCCCAAGAACACTGTTTCAATGCTAGAGGGATCCTGAGGTCACTGTAGCAACAAGAAAGAGCTCCGTGGACCAAGAATCAACACGAGATGAGAGGTTAGTCCCTGGCTTCGACTCCTGAGGAATACCACCTTACCACAAGCACCTCAAGAGGAGGCTTCTCTCAGCTCTAGGTATGTGAGAGGGATCCTGAGTTTGCGGCCTCAAGTGGAATGGACACCGCGATGCCCTGACTCGAAATAAGGCCGGATATCCCTGCAGTGACTTCAATGCAGGCTCGTCTTGCATCTACCAAGAAGAAAGGATGTCTGAATCCCCTGTGGAGACCACAGAGAAACACCTAGGTCCCCACCTCATCGCGACCGCAGGCCTCAAATCCTTTGAAAACTCCAGAGGTACGCGGAGATCAGTGCCTCCAAAGGAGACGATGCCTGACTCCTCGTGAAAATTGATAGGAGTCCCAGGATTCCTGTGGCACGTGGAAAGGGACCCTTGGTCTCCCGCCTCAGCTGGAGAGGCGTCCCAATTGCCTTGCCAAGCCTCGAGGAGAATCCCGAGTTGTGTCTCGCAACTAGGCAGGAGTCCTGACGTGGCTGAACAAACACGTGTGTGGAAGGGCCATCCCCGTCGTAACTCGAGAATATAACCCAGGTTCCCGCCGCAACTCGAGAAAAACCATGAGACTTCCCCCTCGCCGCGAGATGAGGCCCGATTCCCCTGCACTGCGTGCAGAGCAATTCTGTGATGCACATCACACATGAAAGGAGCCTTGATTTCCTTCATGGCACTCCAGAGAAACCCCAAGAACACTGTTTCAAGGCTAGAGGGATCCTGAGGTCACTGTAGCAACACGAAAGAGCTCCGTGGACCAAAAATCAACTCGAGATGAGAGGTTAGTCCCTGGCTTCGACTCCAGAGGAATACCACCTTACCACAAGCACCTCAAGAGGAGGCTTCTCTCAGCTCTAGGTATGAGAGAGGGACCCTGAGTTTGCGGCCTCAAGTGGATTGGACACCACGATGCCCTGACTCGAAATAAGGCCGGAGATCCCTGCAGTGACTGGAATGCAGGCTCCTCTTGCATCTCCCAAGATGAAAGGGTGTCTGAATCCCCTGTGGAGACCACAGAGAAAGACCTAGTTCCCCACCTCATCGCGACAGGAGGCCTCAAATCCTTTGAAAACTCCAGAGGTATGCGGAGATCAGTGCCTCCAAAGGAGACGATGCCTGACTCCTCGTGAAACTTTATAGGAGACCCAGGATTCCTGTGGCACGTGGAAAGGACCCTTGGTCTCCCGTCTCAGCTTGAGAGGCGTCCCAATTGCCCTGTAAAGCCTCGAGGAGAATCCCGAGATGTCCCTCGCAACTAGGCAGGAGTCCTGACATGGCTGAACACACACGTGTGTGGAAGGGCCATCCCCGTCGTAACTCGAGAATATACCCCAGGTTCCCGCTGCAACTCGAGAAAAACCATGAGACTTCCCCCTCGCCACGAGATGAGGGCCGATTCCCCTGCACTGCGTGCAGAGCAATTCCGTGTTGCACATCACACATGAAAGGAGCCTTGATTTCCTTGATGGCACTCCAGAGAAACCCCAAGAACACTATTTCAATGCTAGAGGGATCCTGAGGTCACTGTAGCAACAAGAAAGAGCTCCGTGGACCAAGAATCAACATGAGATGAGAGATTAGTCCCTGGCTTCGACTCCTGAGGAATACCACCTTACCACAAGCACCTCAAGAGGAGGCTTCTCTCAGCTCTAGGTATGTGAGAGGGATCCTGAGTTTGCGGCCTCAAGTGGAATGGACACCGCGATGCCCTGACTCGAAATAAGGCCAGATATCCCTGCAGTGACTTCAATGCAGGCTCGTCTTGCATCTCCCAAGAAGAAAGGATGTCTGAATCCCCTGTGGAGACCACAGAGAAACACCTAGTTCCCCACCTCATCGCGACCGCAGGCCTCACATCCTTTGAAAACTCCAGAGGTACGCGGAGATCAGTGCCTCCAAAGGAGACGATGCCTGACTCCTCGTGAAACTTGATAGGAGTCCCAGGATTCTTGTGGCACGTGGAAAGGGACCCTTGGTCTCCCGCCTCAGCTGGAGAGGCGTTCCAATTGCCCTGCCAAGCCTCGAGGAGAATCCCGAGTTGTCCCTCGCAACTAGGCAGGAGTCCTGACGTGGCTGAACAAACACGTGGGTGGAAGGGCCATCCCCGTCGTAACTCGAGAATATACCCCAGGTTCCCGCCGCAACTCGAGAAAAACCATGAGACTTCCCAGTCGACGCGAGTTGAGGCCCGATTCCCCTGTACTGCGTGCAGAGCAATTCCGTCTTGCACATCACACATGAAAGGAGCCTTGATTTCCTTGATGGCACTCCAGAGAAACCCCAAGAACACTGTTTCAAGGCTAGAGGGATCCTGAGGTCACTCTAGCAACACGAAAGAACTCTGTGGACCAAAAATCAACTCGAAAAGAGAGGTTAGTCCCTGGATTCGTCTCCAGAGGAATACCACCTTACCACAAGCACCTCAAGAGGAGGCTTCTCTCAGCTCTAGGTATGTGAGAGGGACCCTGAGTTTGCGGCCTCAAGTGGAATGGACACCGCGATGCCCTGACTCGAAATAAGGCCGGATATCCCTGCAGTGACTTCAATGCAGGCTCGTCTTAAATCTCCCAGGACGAAAGGATGTCTGAATCCCCTGTGGAGACCACAGAGAAAGACTTAGTTCCCCTCCTCATCGCGACCGATAGCCTCACATCCTTTGAAAACTCCAGAGGTACGCGCAGATCAGTGCCTCCAAAGGAGACGATGCCTGACTCCTCGTGCAACTTGATAGGAGTCCCAGGATTCCTGTGGCACTTGGAAAGGGACACTTGGTCTCCCGCCTCAGCTGAAGAGGCGTCCCAATTGCCCTGCCAAGCCTCGAGGAGAATCCAGAGTTGTCCCTCGAAACTAGGCAGGAGTCCTGACGTCGCTGAAGAAACACGTGGGTGGAAGGGCCATCCCCGTCGTAACTCGAGAATATACCCCAGGTTCCCGCCGCAACTCGAGAAAAACCATGAGACTCCCCCCTCGCCGTGAGATGAGGCCCGATTCCCCTGCACTGCGTGCAGAGCAATTCCGTGTTGCACATCACACATGAAAGGAGCCTTGATTTCCTTGATGGCACTCCAGAGAAACCCCAAGAACACTGTTTCAAGGCTAGAGGGATCCTGAGGTCACTGTAGCAACACGAAAGAGCTCCGTGGGCCAAAAATCAACTCGAGATGAGAGGTTAGTCCCTGGCTTCGACTCCTGAGGAATACCACCTTACCACAAGCACCTCAAGAGGAGGCTTCTCTCAGCTCTAGGTATGTGAGAGGGACCCTGAGTTTGCGGCCTCAAGTGGAATGGACACCACGATGCCCTGACTCGAAATAAGGCCGGATATCCCTGCAGTGACTGGAATGCAGGCTCGTCTTCCATCTCCCAAGACGAAAGGTTGTCTGAATCCCCTGTGGAGACCACAGAGAAAGACCTAGTTCCCCACCTCATCGCGACAGGAGGCCTCAAATCCTTTGAAAACTCCAGAGGTATGCGGAGATCAGTGCCTCCAAAGGAGACGATGCCTGACTCCTCGTGAAACTTGATAGGAGACCCAGGATTCCTGTGGCACGTGGAAAGGGACCCTTGGTCTCCCGTCTCAGCTGGAGAGGCGTCCCAATTGCCCTGCAAAGCCTCGAGGAGAATCCCGAGTTGTCCCTCGCAACTAGGCAGGAGTCCTGACATGGCTGAACACACAAGTGTGTGGAAGGGCCATCCCCGTCGTAACTCGAGAATATACCCCAGGTTCCCGCCGCAACTCGAGAAAAACCATGAGACTTCCCCCTCGCCGCGAGATGAGGCCCGATTCCTCTGCACTGCGTGCAGAGCAATTCCGTGTTGCACATCACACATGAAAGGAGCCTTGATTTCCTTGATGGCACTCCAGAGAAACCCCAACAACACTGTTTCAAGGATAGAGGGATCCTGAGGTCACTGTAGCAACACGAAAGAGCTCCGTGGACCAAGAACAACACGAGATGAGAGGTTAGTCCCTGGCTTCGAATCCTGAGGAATACCACCTTACCACAAGCACCTCAAGAGGAGGCTTCTCTCAGCTCTAGGTATGTGAGAGGGATCCTGAGTTTGCGGCCTCAAGTGGAATGGACACCACGATGCCCTGACTCGAAATAAGGCCGGATATCCCTGCAGTGACTTGAATGCAGGCTCGTCTTGCATCTCCCAAGACGAAAGGATGTCTGAATCCCCTGTGGAGACCACAGAGAAACACCTAGGTCCCCACCTCATCGCGACCGGAGGCCTCACATCCTTTGAAAACTCCAGAGGTACGCGGAGATCAGTGCCTCCAAAGGAGACGATGCCTGACTCCTCGTGAAACTTGATAGGAGTCCCAGGATTCTTGTGGCACGTGGAAAGGGACCCTTGGTCTCCCGCCTCAGCAGGAGAGGCGTTCCAATTGCCCTGCCAAGACTCGAGGAGAATCCCGAGTTGTCCCTCGCAACTAGGCAGGAGTCCTGACGTCGCTGAAGAAACACGTGGATGGAAGGGCCATCCCCGTCGTAACTCGAGAATATACCCCAGGTTCCCGCCGCAACTCGAGAAAAACCATGAGACTTCCCCCTCGCCGCGAGATGAGGCCCGATTCCCCTGCACTGCGTGCAGAGCAATTCCGTGTTGCACATCACACATGAAAGGAGCCTTGATTTCCTTGATGGCACTCCAGAGAAACCCCAAGAACACTGTTTCAAGAATAGAGGGATCCTGAGGTCACTGTAGCAACACGAAAGAGCTCCGTGGGCCAAAAATCAACTCGAGATGAGAGGTTAGTCCCTGGCTTCGACTCCAGAGGCATACCACCTTACCACAAGCACCTCAAGAGGAGGCTTCTCTCAGCTCTAGGTATGTGAGAGGGACGCTGAGATTGCGGCCTCAAGTGGAATGGACACCGCGATGCCCTGACGCGAAATAAGGCTGGATATCCCTGCAGTGACTTGAATGCAGGCTGGTCTTGCATCTCCCAAGATGAAAGGATGTCTGAATCCCCTGTGGAGACCACAGAGAAAGACCTAGTTCCCCACCTCATCGCGACCGGAGGCCTCACATCCTTTGAAAACTCCAGAGGTACGCGAAGATCAGTGCCTCCAAAGGAGACGATGCCTGACTCCTCGTGAAACTTGACAGGAGTCCCAGAATTCCTGTGGCACGTGGAAATGGACCCTTGGTCTCCCGCCTCCGCTGGAGAAGCGTCCCAATTGCCTTGCCAAGCCTCGAAGAGAATCCCGAGTTGTGTCTCGCAACTAGGCAGGAGTCCTGACGTGGCTGAACAAACACGTGTGTGGAAGGGCCATCCCCGTCGTAACTCGAAAATATACCCCAGGTTCCCGCTGCAACTCGAGAAAAACCATGAGACTTCCCCCTCGCCGCGAGATGAGGCCCGATTCCCCTGCACTGCGTGCAGAGCAATTCTGTGTTGCACATCACACATGAAAGGAGCCTTGATTTCCTTGATGGCACTCCAGAGAAACCCCAAGAACACTGTTTCAATGCTAGAGGGATCCTGAGGTCACTGTAGCAACACGAAAGAGCTCCGTGGACCAAGAATCAACACGAGATGAGAGGTTAGTCCCTGGCTTCGACTCCTGAGGAATACCAACTTACCACAAGCACCTCAAGAGGAGGCTTCTCTCAGCTCTAGGTATGTGAGAGGGACCCTGAGTTTGCGGCCTCAAGTGGAATGGACACCGCGATGCCCTGACGCGAAATAAGGCCGGATATCCCTGCAGTGACTTGAATGCAGGCTCGTCTTGCATCTCCCAAGATGAAAGGATGTCTGAATCCCCTGTGGAGACCACAGAGAAAGACCTAGTTCCCCACCTCATCGCGACCGGAGGCCTCACATCCTTTGAAAACTCCAGAGGTACGCAGAGATCAGTGCCTCCAAAGGAGACGATGCCTGACTCCTCGTGAAACTTGATAGGAGTCCCAGGATTCCTGTGGCACGTGGAAAGGGACCCTTAGTCTCCTGCCTCAGCTGGAGAGGCGTCCCAATTGCCTGTTCAAGCCTCGAGGAGAATCCCGAGTTGTGTCTCGCAACTAGGCAGGAGTTCTGACGTGGCAAAACAAACAAGTGTGTGGAAGGGCCATCCCCGTTGTAACTCGAGAATATACCCCAGGTTCCCGCCGCAACTCGAGAAAAACCATGAGACTTCCCACTCGCCGCAAGATGAGGCCCGATTCCCCTGCACTGCGCGCAGAGCAATTCTGTGTTGCACATCACACATGAAAGGAGCCTTGATTTCCTTGATGGCACTCCAGAGAAACCCCAAGAACACTGTTTCAAGGCTAGAGGGATCCTGAGGTCACTGTAGCAACACGAAAGAACTCTGTGGACCAAAAATCAACTTGAAAAGAGAGGTTAGTCCCTGGATTCGTCTCCAGTGGAATACCACCTTACCACAAGCACCTCAAGAGGAGGCTTCTCTCAGCTCTAGGTATGTGAGAGGGACCCTGAGTTTGCGGCCTCAAGTGGAATGGACACCGCGATGCCCTGACTCGAAATAAGGCCGGATATCCCTGCAGTGACTTCAATGCAGGCTCGTCTTGCATCTCCCAGAACGAAAGGATGTCTGAATCCCCTGTGGAAAGCACAGAGAAAGACTTAGTTCCACACCTCATCGCGACCGATAGCCTCACATCCTTTGAAAACTCCAGAGGTACGCGGAGATCAGTGCCTCCAAAGGAGACGATGCCTGACTCCTCGTGAAACTTGATAGGAGTCCCAGGATTCCTGTGGCACGTGGAAAGGGACCCTTGGTCTTCCGCCTCAGCTCGAGAGGCGTCCCAATTGCCCTGCCAAGCCTCGAGGAGAATCCAGAGTTGTCCCTCGCAACTAGGCAGGAGTCCTGACGTCGCTGAAGAAACACGTGGGTGGAAGGGCCATCCCCGTCGTAACTCGAGAATATACCCCAGGTTCCCGCCTCAACTCGAGAAAAACCATGAGACTTCCCCCTCGCCGCGAGATGAGGCCCGATTCCCCTGCACTGCGTGCAGAGCAATTCCGTGTTGCACATCACACATGAAAGGAGCCTTGATTTCCTTGATGGCACTCCAGAGAAACCCCAAGAACACTGTTTCAAGGCTAGAGGGATCCTGAGGTCACTGTAGCAACACGAAAGAGCTCCATGGGCCAAAAATCAACTCGAGATGAGAGGTTAGTCCCTGGCTTCGACTCCAGAGGAATACCACCTTACCACAAGCACCTCAAGAGGAGGCTTCTCTCAGCTCTAGGTATGTGAGAGGGACCCTGAGTTTGCGGCCTCAAGTGGAATGGACACCGCAATGCCCTGACGCGAAATAAGGCTGGATATCCCTGCAGTGACTTGAATGCAGGCTCGTCTTGCATGTCCCAAGATGAAAGGATGTCTGAATCCCCTGTGGAGACCACAGAGAAAGACCTAGTTCCCCACCTCATCGCGACCGGAGGCCTCACATCCTTTGAAAACTCCAGAGGTATGCGGAGATCAGTGTCTCCAAAGGAGACGATGCCTGACTCCTCGTGAAACTTGATAGGAGTCCCAGGATTCCTGTGTCACGTGGAAAGGGACCCTTGGTCTCCCGCCTCAGCTGGAGAGGCGTCCCAATTGCCTTGCAAAGCCTCGAGGAGAATCCAGAGTTGTGTCTCGCAACTAGGCAAGAGTCCTGACGTGGCTGAACAAACACGTGTGTGGAAGGGCCATCCCCGTCGTAACTCGAGAATATACCCCAGGTTCCCGCCGCAACTCGAGAAAAACCATGAGACTTCCCCCTCGCCGCGAGATGAGGCCCGATTCCCCTGCACTGCGTGCAGAGCAATTCTGTGTTGCACATCACACATGAAAGGAGCCTTGATTTCCTTGATGGCACTCCAGAGAAACCCCAAGAACACTGTTTCAAGGATAGAGGGATCCTGAGGTCACTGTAGCAACACGAAAGAACTCTGTGGACCAAAAATCAACTCGAAAAGAGAGGTTAGTCCCTGGATTCGTCTCCAGAGGAATACCACCTTACCACAAGCACCTCAAGAGGAGGCTTCTCTCAGCTCTAGGTATGTGAGAGGGACCCTGAGTTTGCGGCCTCAAGTGGAATGGACACCGCGATGCCCTGACTCGAAATAAGGCCGGATATCCCTGCAGTGACTGGAATGCAGGCTCGTCTTGCATCTCCCAAGACGAAAGGGTGTCTGAATCCCCTGTGGAGACCACAGAGAAAGACCTAGTTCCCCACCTCATCGCGACAGGAGGCCTCAAATCCTTTGAAAACTCCAGAGGTATGCGGAGATCAGTGCCTCCAAAGGAGACGATGCCTGACTCCTCGTGAAACTTGATAGGAGACCCAGGATTCCTGTGGCACGTGGAAAGGGACCCTTGGTCTCCCGTCTCAGCTGGAGAGGCGTCCCAATTGCACTGCAAAGCCTCGAGGAGAATCCCGAGTTGTCCCTCGCAACTAGGCAGGAGTCCTGACGTGGCTGAAGAAACACGTGGGTGGAAGGGCCATCCCCGTCGTAACTCGAGAATATACCCCAGGTTCCCGCCACAACTCGAGAAAAACCATGAGACTTCCCCCTCGATGCGAGATGAGGCCCGATTCCCCTGTACTGCGTGCAGAGCAATTCCGTCTTGCACATCACACATGAAAGGAGCCTTGATTTCCTTGATGGCACTCCAGAGAAACCCCAAGAACACTGTTTCAAGGATAGAGGGATCCTGAGGTCACTGTAGCAACACGAAAGAACTCTGTGGACCGAAAATCAACTCGAAAAGAGAGGTTAGTCCCTGGATTCGTCTCCAGAGGAATACCACCTTACCACAAGCACCTCAAGAGGAGGCTTCTCTCAGCTCTAGGTATGTGAGAGGGACCCTGAGTTTGCGGCCTCAAGTGGAATGGACACCGCGATGCCCTGACTCGAAATAAGGCCGGATATCCCTGCAGTGACTTCAATGCAGGCTCGTCTTGCATCTCCCAGGACGAAAGGATGTCTGAATCCCCTGTGGAAAGCACAGAGAAAGACTTAGTTCCCACCTCATCGCGACCGATAGCCTCACATCCTTTGAAAATTCCAGAGGTACGCGGAGATCAGTGCCTCCAAAGGAGACGATGCCTGACTCCTCGTGAAACTTGATAGGAGTCCCAGGATTCCTGTGGCACTTGGAAAGGGACACTTGGTCTCCCGCCTCAGCTGGAGAGGCGTCCCAATTGCCCTGCCAAGCCTCGAGGAGAATCCAGAGTTGTCCCTCGCAACTAGGCAGGAGTCCTGATGTCGCTGAAGAAACACGTGGGTGGAAGGGCCATCCCCGTCGTAACTCGAGAATATACCCCAGGTTCCTGCCGCAACTCGAGAAAAACCATGAGCCTTCCCCCTCGCCGCGAGATGAGGCCCGATTCCCCTGCACTGCGTGCAGAGCAAATCCGTGTTGCACATCACACATGAAAGAGGCCTTGATTTCCTTGATGGCACTCCAGAGAAACCCCAAGAACACTGTTTCAAGGCTAGAGGGATCCTGAGGTCACTGTAGCAACAAGAAAGAGCTCCGTGGGCCAAAAATCAACTCGAGATGAGAGGTTAGTCCCTGGCTTCGACTCCAGAGGAATACCACCTTACCACAAGCACCTCAAGAGGAGGCTTCTCTCAGCTCTAGGTATGTGAGAGGGACCCTGAGTTTGCGGCCTCAAGTGGAATGGACACCGCGATGCCCTGACTCGAAATGAGGCCGGATATCCCTGCAGTGACTGGAATGCAGGCTCGTCTTGCATCTCCCAAGACGAAAGGGTGTCTGAATCCCCTGTGGAGACCACAGAGAAAGACCTAGTTCCCCACCTCATCGCGACAGGAGGCCTCAAATCCTTTGAAAACTCCAGAGGTATGCGGAGATCAGTGCCTCCAAAGGAGACGATGCCTGACTCCTCGTGAAACTTGATTGGAGACCCAGGATTCCTGTGGCACGTGGAAAGGGACCCTTGGTCTCCCGTCTCAGCTGGAGAGGCTTCCCAATTTCCCTGCAAAGCCTCGAGGAGAATCCCGAGTTGTCCCTCGCAACTAGGCAGGACTCCTGACATGGCTGAACACACACGTGTGTGGAAAGGCCATCCCCGTTGTAACTCGAGAATATACCCCAAGTTCCCGCCGCAACTCGAGAAAAACCATGAGACTTCCCCTTCGCCGCAAAATGAGGCCCGATTCCCCTGGACTGCGTGCAGAGCAATTCCGTCTTGCACATCACACATGAAAGGAGCCTTGATTTCCTTGATGGCACTCCAGAGAAACCCCAAGATCACTGTTTCAAGGCTAGAGGGATCCTGAGGTCACTGTAGCAACACGAAAGAGCTCCGTGGACCAAGAATCAACACGAGATGAGAGGTTAGTCCCTGGCTTCGACTCCTGAGGAATACCACCTTACCACAAGCACCTCAAGAGGAGGCTTCTCTCAGCTCTAGGTATGTGAGAGGGACCCTGAGTTTGCGGCCTCAAGTGGAATGGACACCGCGATGCCCTGACTCGAAATAAGGCCGGATATCCCTGCAGTGACTTGAATGCAGGTTCGTCTTGCATGTCCCAAGAAGAAAGGATGTCTGAATCCCCTGTGGAGACCACAGAGAAACACCTAGTTCCCCACCTCATCGCGACCGGAGGCCTCACATCCTTTGAAAACTCCAGAGGTACGCGGAGATCAGTGCCTCCAAAGGAGACGATGCCTGACTCCTCGTGAAACTTGATAGGAGTCCCAGGATTCTTGTGGCACGTGGAAAGGGACACTTGGTCTCCCGCCTCAGCTGGAGAGGCGTTCCAATTGCCCTGCCAAGCCTCGAGGAGAATCCCGAGTTGTCCCTCGCAACTAGGCAGGAGTCCTGACGTGGCTGAACAAACACGTGGGTGGAAGGGCCATCCCCGTCGTAACTCGAGAATATACCCCAGGGTCCCGCCGCAACTCGAGAAAAACCATGAGACTTCCCCCTCGATGCGAGATGAGGCCCGATTCCCCTATACTGCGTGCAGAGCAATTCCGTCTTGCACATCACACATGAAAGGAGCCTTGATTTCCTTGATGGCACTCCAGAGAAACCCCAAGAACACTGTTTCAAGGATAGAGGGATCCTGAGGTCACTGTAGCAACACGAAAGAACTCTGTGGACCAAAAATCAACTCGAAAAGAGAGGTTAGTCCCTGGATTCGTCTCCAGAGGAATACCACCTTACCACAAGCACCTCAAGAGGAGGCTTCTCTCAGCTCTAGGTATGTGAGAGGGACCCTGAGTTTGCGGCCTCAAGTGGAATGGACACCGCGATGCCCTGACTCGAAATAAGGCCGGATATCCCTGCAGTGACTTCAATGCAGGCTCGTCTTGCATCTCCCAAGACGAAAGGATGTCTGAATCCCCTGTGGAAAGCACAGAGAAAGACTTAGTTTCCCACCTCATCGCGACCGATAACCTCACATCCTTTGAAAACTCCAGAGGTACGCGGAGATCAGTGCCTCCAAAGGAGCCGATGCCTGACTTCTCGTGAAACTTGATAGGAGTCCCAGGATTCCTGTGGCACTTGGAAAGGGACACTTGGTCTCCCGCCTCAGCTGGAGAGGCGTCCCAATTGCCCTGCCAAGCCTCGAGGAGAATCCAGAGTTGTCCCTCGCAACTAGGCAGGAGTCCTGACGTTGCTGAAGAAACACGTGGGTGGAAGGGCCATCCCCGTCGTAACTCGAGAATATACCCCAGGTTCCCGCCGCAACTCGAGAAAAACCATGAGACTTCCCCCTCGCCGCGAGATGAGGCCTGATTCCCCTGCACTGCGTGCAGAGCAATTCCGTGTTGCACATCACACATGAAAGGAGCCTTGATTTCCTTCATGGCACTCCAGAGAAACCCCAAGAACACTGTTTCAAGGCTAGAGGGATCCTGAGGTCACTGTAGCAACACGAAAGAGCTCCGTGGACCCAAAATCAACTCGAGATGAGAGGTTAGTCCCTGGCTTCGACTCCAGAGGAATACCACCTTACCACAAGCACCTCAAGAGGAGGCTTCTCTCAGCTCTAGGTATGTGAGAGGGACCCTGAGTTTGCGGCCTCAAGTGGAATGGACACCGCGATGCCCTGACGCGAAATAAGGCTGGATATCCCTGCAGTGACTTGAATGCAGGCTCGTCTTGCATCTCCCAAGATGAAAGGATGTCTGAATCCCCTGTGGAGACCACAGAGAAAGACCTAGTTCCCCACCTCATCGCGACCGGAGGCCTCACATCCTTTGAAAACTCCAGAGGTACGCGGAGATCAGTGCCTCCAAAGGAGACGATGCCTGACTCCTCGTGAAACTTGATAGGAGACCCAGGATTCCTGTGGCACGTGGAAAGGGACCCTTCGTCTCCCGTCTCAGCTGGAGAGGCGTCCCAATTGCCCTGCAAAACCTCGAGGAGAATCCCGAGTTGTCCCTCGCAACTAGGCAGGAGTCCTGACATGGCTGAACAAACACGTGGGTGGAAGGGCCATCCCCGTCGTAACTCGAGAATATACCCCAGGTTCCCGCCGCAACTCGAGAAAAACCATGAGACTTCCCCCTCGCCGCGAGATGAGGCCCGATTCCCCTGCACTGCGTGCAGAGCAATTCCGTGTTGCACATCACACATGAAAGGAGCCTTGATTTCCTTCATGGCACTCCAGAGAAACCCCAAGAACACTGTTTCAAGGCTAGAGGGATCCTGAGGTCACTGTAGCAACACGAAAGAGCTCCGTGGACCAAAAATCAACTCGAGATGAGAGGTTAGTCCCTGGCTTCGACTCCAGAGGAATACCACCTTACCACAAGCACCTCAAGAGGAGGCTTCTCTCAGCTCTAGGTATGTGAGAGGGACCCTGAGTTTGCGGCCTCAAGTGGAATGGACACCGCGATGCCCTGACGCGAAATAAGGCTGGATATCCCTGCAGTGACTTGAATGCAGGCTCGTCTTTCATCTCCCAAGATGAAAGGATGTCTGAATCCCCTGTGGAGACCACAGAGAAAGACCTAGTTCCCCACCTCATCGCGACCGGAGGCCTCACATGCTTTGAAAACTCCAGAGGTACGCGGAGATCAGTGCCTCCAAAGGAGACGATGCCTGACTCCTCGTGAAACTTGATAGGAGACCCAGGATTCCTGTGGCACGTGGAAAGGGACCCTTCGTCTCCCGTCTCAGCTGGAGAGGCGTCCCAATTGCCCTGCAAAACCTCGAGGAGAATCCCGAGTTGTCCCTCGCAACTAGGCAGGAGTCCTGACGTCGCTGAAGAAACACGTGGGTGGAAGGGCCATCCCCGTCGTAACTCGAGAATATACCCCAGGTTCCCGCCGCAACTCGAGAAAAACCATGAGACTTCCCCCTCGCCGCGAGATGAGGCCAGATTCCCCTGCACTGCGTGCAGAGCAATTCCGTGTTGCACATCACACATGAAAGGAGCCTTGATTTCCTTCATGGCACTCCAGAGAAACCCCAAGAACTCTGTTTCAAGGCTAGAGGGATCCTGAGGTCACTGTAGCAACACGAAAGAGCTCCGTGGGCCAAAAATCAACACGAGATGAGAGGTTAGTCCCTGGCTTCGACTCCTGAGGAATACCACCTTACCACAAGCACCTCAAGAGGAGGCTTCTCTCAGCTCTAGGTATGTGAGAGGGACCCTGAGTTTGCGGCCTCAAGTGGAATGGACACCGCGATGCCCTGACTCGAAATAAGGCCGGATATCCCTGCAGTGACTTGAATGCAGGTTCGTCTTGCATGTCCCAAGAAGAAAGGATGTCTGAATCCCCTGTGGAGACCACAGAGAAACACCTAGTTCCCCACCTCATCGCGACCGGAGGCCTCACATCCTTTGAAAACTCCAGAGGTACGCGGAGATCAGTGCCTCCAAAGGAGACGATGCCTGACTCCTCGTGAAACTTGATAGGAGTCCCAGGATTCTTGTGGCACGTGGAAAGGGACACTTGGTCTCCCGCCTCAGCTGGAGAGGCGTTCCAATTGCCCTGCCAAGCCTCGAGGAGAATCCCGAGTTGTCCCTCGCAACTAGGCAGGAGTCCTGACGTGGCTGAACAAACACGTGGGTGGAAGGGCCATCCCCGTCGTAACTCGAGAATATAACCCAGGTTCCCGCCGCAACTCGAGAAAAACCATGAGACTTCCCCCTTGATGCGAGATGAGGCCCGATTCCCCTGTACTGCGTGCAGAGCAATTCCGTCTTGCACATCACACATGAAAGGAGCCTTGATTTCCTTGATGGCACTCCAGAGAAACCCCAAGAACACTGTTTCAAGGATAGAGGGATCCTGAGGTCACTGTAGCAACACGAAAGAACTCTGTGGACCAAAAATCAACTCGAAAAGAGAGGTTAGTCCCTGGATTCGTCTCCAGAGGAATACCACCTTACCACAAGCACCTCAAGAGGAGGCTTCTCTCAGCTCTAGGTATGTGAGAGGGACCCTGAGTTTGCGGCCTCAAGTGGAATGGACACCGCGATGCCCTGACTCGAAATAAGGCCGGATATCCCTGCAGTGACTTCAATGCAGGCTCGTCTTGCATCTCCCAAGACGAAAGGATGTCTGAATCCCCTGTGGAAAGCACAGAGAAAGACTTAGTTTCCCACCTCATCGCGACCGATAGCGTCACATCCTTTGAAAACTCCAGAGGTACGCGGAGATCAGTGCCTCCAAAGGAGCCGATGCCTGACTTCTCGTGAAACTTGATAGGAGTCCCAGGATTCCTGTGGCACTTGGAAAGGGACACTTGGTCTCCCGCCTCAGCTGGAGAGGCGTCCCAATTGCCCTGCCAAGCCTCGAGGAGAATCCAGAGTTGTCCCTCGCAACTAGGCAGGAGTCCTGACGTTGCTGAAGAAACACGTGGGTGGAAGGGCCATCCCCGTCGTAACTCGAGAATATACCCCAGGTTCCCGCCGCAACTCGAGAAAAACCATGAGACTTCCCCCTCGCCGCGAGATGAGGCCCGATTCCTCTGCACTGCGTGCAGAGCAATTCCGTGTTGCACATCACACATGAAAGGAGCCTTGATTTCCTTCATGGCACTCCAGAGAAACCCCAAGAACACTGTTTCAAGGCTAGAGGGATCCTGAGGTCACTGTAGCAACACGAAAGAGCTCCGTGGACCAAAAATCAACTCGAGATGAGAGGTTAGTCCCTGGCTTCGACTCCAGAGGAATACCACCTTACCACAAGCACCTCAAGAGGAGGCTTCTCTCAGCTCTAGGTATGTGAGAGGGACCCTGAGTTTGCGGCCTCAAGTGGAATGGACACCGCGATGCCCTGACGCGAAATAAGGCTGGATATCCCTGCAGTGACTTGAATGCAAGCTCGTCTTGCATCTCCCAAGATGAAAGGATGTCTGAATCCCCTGTGGAGACCACAGAGAAAGACCTAGTTCCCCACCTCATCGCGACCGGAGGCCTCACATCCTTTGAAAACTCCAGAGGTACGCGGAGATCAGTGCCTCCAAAGGAGACGATGCCTGACTCCTCGTGAAACTTGATAGGAGACCCAGGATTCCTGTGGCACGTGGAAAGGGACCTTTGGTCTCCCGTCTCAGCTGGAGAGGCGTCCCAATTGCCCTGCAAAACCTCGAGGAGAATCCCGAGTTGTCCCTCGCAACTAGGCAGGAGTCCTGACGTCGCTGAAGAAACACGTGTGTGGAAGGGCCATCCCCGTCGTAACTCGAGAATATACCCCAGGTTCCCGCCGCAACTCGAGAAAAACCATGAGACTTCCCCCTCGCCGCGAGATGAGGCCCGATTCCCCTGCACTGCGTGCAGAGCAATTCCGTGTTGCACATCACACATGAAAGGAGCCTTGATTTCCTTAATGGCACTCCAGAGAAACCCCAAGAACACTGTTTCAAGGCTAGAGGGATCCTGAGGTCACTGTAGCAACACGAAAGAGCTCCGTGGGCCAAAAATCAACACGAGATGAGAGGATAGTCCCTGGCTTCGACTCCTGAGGAATACCACCTTACCACAAGCACCTCAAGAGGAGGCTTCTCTCAGCTCTAGGTATGTGAGAGGGACCCTGAGTTTGCGGCCTCAAGTGGAATGGACACCGCGATGCCCTGACTCGAAATAAGGCCGGATATCCCTGCAGTGACTTGAATGCAGGTTCGTCTTGCATGTCCCAAGAAAAAGGATGTCTGAATCCCCTGTGGAGACCACAGAGAAACACCTAGTTCCCCACCTCATCGCGACCGGAGGCCTCACATCCTTTGAAAACTCCAGAGGTACGCGGAGATCAGTGCCTCCAAAGGAGACGATGCCTGACTCCTCGTGAAACTTGATAGGAGTCCCAGGATTCTTGTGGCACGTGGAAAGGGACACTTGGTCTCCCGCCTCAGCTGGAAAGGCGTTCCAATTGCCCTGCCAAGCCTCGAGGAGAATCCCGAGTTGTCCCTCGCAACTAGGCAGGAGTCCTGACGTGGCTGAACAAACACGTGGGTGGAAGGGCCATCCCCGTCGTAACTCGAGAATATACCCCAGGTTCCCGCCGCAACTCGAGAAAAACCATGAGACTTCCCCCTCGATGCGAGATGAGGCCCGATTCCCCTGTACTGCGTGCAGAGCAATTCCGTCTTGCACATCACACATGAAAGGAGCCTTGATTTCCTTGATGGCACTCCAGAGAAACCCCAAGAACACTGTTTCAAGGATAGAGGGATCCTGAGGTCACTGTAGCAACACGAAAGAACTCTGTGGACCAAAAATCAACTCGAAAAGAGAGGTTAGTCCCTGGATTCGTCTCCAGAGGAATACCACCTTACCACAAGCACCTCAAGAGGAGGCTTCTCTCAGCTCTAGGTATGTGAGAGGGACCCTGAGTTTGCGGCCTCAAGTGGAATGGACACCGCGATGCCCTGACTCGAAATAAGGCCGGATATCCCTGTAGTGACTTCAATGCTGGCTCGTCTTGCATCTCCCAAGACGAAAGGATGTCTGAATCCCCTGTGGAAAGCACAGAGAAACACTTAGTTTCCCACCTCATCGCGACCGATAGCCTCACATCCTTTGAAAACTCCAGAGGTACGCGGAGATCAGTGCCTCCAAAGGAGCCGATGCCTGACTTCTCGTGAAACTTGATAGGAGTCCCAGGATTCCTGTGGCACTTGGAAAGGGACACTTGGTCTCCCGCCTCAGCTGGAGAGGCGTCCCAATTGCCCTGCCAAGCCTCGAGGAGAATCCAGAGTTGTCCCTCGCAACTAGGCAGGAGTCCTGACGTTGCTGAAGAAACACGTGGGTGGAAGGGCCATCCCCGTCGTAACTCGAGAATATACCCCAGGTTCCCGCCGCAACTCGAGAAAAACCATGAGACTTCCCCCTCGCCGCGGGATGAGGCCCGATTCCCCTGCACTGCGTGCAGAGCAATTCCGTGTTGCACATCACACATGAAAGGAGCCTTGATTTCCTTCATGGCACTCCAGAGAAACCCCAAGAACACTGTTTCAAGGCTAGAGGGATCCTGAGGTCACTGTAGCAACACGAAAGAGCTCCGTGGACCAAAAATCAACTCAAGATGAGAGGTTAGTCCCTGGCTTCGACTCCAGAGGAATACCACCTTACCACAAGCACCTCAAGAGGAGGCTTCTCTCAGCTCTAGGTATGTGAGAGGGACCCTGAGTTTGCGGCCTCAAGTGGAATGGACACCGCGATGCCCTGACGCGAAATAAGGCTGGATATCCCTGCAGTGACTTGAATGCAGGCTCGTCTTGCATCTCCCAAGATGAAAGGATGTCTGAATCCCCTGTGGAGACCACAGAGAAAGACCTAGTTCCCCACCTCATCGCGACCGGAGGCCTCACATCCTTTGAAAACTCCAGAGGTACGCGGAGATCAGTGCCTCCAAAGGAGACGATGCCTGACTCCTCGTGAAACTTGATAGGACACCCAGGATTCCTGTGGCACGTGGAAAGGGACCCTTGGTCTCCCGTCTCAGCTGGAGAGGCGTCCCAATTGCACTGCAAAACCTCGAGGAGAATCCCGAGTTGTCCCTCGCAACTAGGCAGGAGTCCTGACGTCGCTGAAGAAACACGTGGGTGGAAGGGCCATCCCCGTCGTAACTCGAGAATATACCCCAGGTTCCCGCCGCAACTCGAGAAAAACCATGAGACTTCCCCCTCGCCGCGAGATGAGGCCCGATTCCCCTGCACTGCGTGCAGAGCAATTCCGTGTTGCACATCACACATGAAAGGAGCCTTGATTTCCTTGATGGCACTCCAGAGAAACCCCAAGAACACTGTTTCAAGGCTAGAGGGATCCTGAGGTCACTGTAGCAACACGAAAGAGCTCCGTGGGCCAAAAATCAACACGAGATGAGAGGTTAGTCCCTGGCTTCGACTCCTGAGGAATACCACCTTACCACAAGCACCTCAAGAGGAGGCTTCTCTCAGCTCTAGGTATGTGAGAGGGATCCTGAGTTTGCGGCCTCAAGTGGAATGGAAACCGCGATGCCCTGACTCGAAATAAGGCCGGATATCCCTGCAGTGACTTGAATGCAGGCTCGTCTTGCATCTCCCAAGAAGAAAGGATGTCTGAATCCCCTGTGGAGACCACAGAGAAAGACCTAGTTCCACACCTCATTGCGACCGGAGCCCTCACATCCTTTGAAAACTCCAGAGGTACGCGGAGATCAGTGCCTCCAAAGGAGATGATGCCTGACTCCTCGTGAAACTTGATAGGAGTCCCAGGATTCTTGTGGCACGTGGAAAGGGACCCTTGGTCTCCCACCTCAGCTAGAGAGGCGTTCCAATTGCCCTGCCAAGCCTCGAGGAGAATCCCTAGTTGTCCCTCGCAACTAGGCAGGAGTCCTGACGTGGCTGAACAAACACGTGGGTGGAAGGGCCATCCCCGTCGTAACTCGAGAATATACCCCAGGTTACCGCCGCAACTCGAGAAAAACCATGAGACTTCCCCCTCGATGCGAGATGAGGCCCGATTCCCCTGTACTGCGTGCAGAGCAATTCCGTCTTGCACATCACACATGAAAGGAGCCTTGATTTCCTCGATGGCACTCCAGAGAAACCCCAAGAACACTGTTTCAAGGATAGAGGGATCCTGAGATCACTGTAGCAACACGAAAGAACTCTGTGGACCAAAAATCAACTCGAAAAGAGAGGTTAGTCCCTGGATTCGTCTCCAGAGGAATACCACCTTACCACAAGCACCTCAAGAGGAGGCTTCTCTCAGCTCTAGGTATGTGAGAGGGACCCTGAGTTTGCGGCCTCAAGTGGAATGGACACCGCGATGCCCTGACTCGAAATAAGGCCGGATATCCCTGCAGTGACTTCAATGCAGGCTCGTCTTGCATCTCCCACGATGAAAGGATGTCTGAATCCCCTGTGGAAAGCACAGAGAAACACTTAGTTCCCCACCTCATCGCGACCGATAGCCTCACATCCTTTGAAAACTCCAGAGGCACGCGGAGATCAGTTCCTCCAAAGGAGACGATGCCTGACTCCTCGTGAAACTTGATAGGAGTCCCAGGATTCCTGTGGCACTTGGAAAGGGACACTTGGTCTCCCGCCTCAGCTGGAGAGGCGTCCCAATTGCCCTGCCAAGCCTCGAGGAAATCCAGAGTTGTCCCTCGCAACTAGGCAGGAGTCCTGACGTCGCTGAAGAAACACGTGGGTGGAAGGGCCATCCCCGTCGTAACTCGAGAATATACCCCAGGTTCCCGCCGCAACTCGAGAAAAACCATGAGACTTCCCCCTCGCCGCGAGATGAGGCCCGATTCCCCTGCACTGCGTGCAGAGCAATTCCGTGTTGCACATCACACATGAAAGGAGCCTTGATTTCCTTGATGGCACTCCAGAGAAACCCCAAGAACACTGTTTCAAGGCTAGAGGGATCCTGAGGTCACTGTAGAAACACGAAAGAGCTCCGTGGGCCAAAAATCAACTCGAGATGAGAGGTTAGTCCCTGGCTTCGACTCCAGAGGAATACCACCTTACCACAAGCACCTCAAGAGGAGGCTTCTCTCAGCTCTAGGTATGTGAGAGGGACCCTGAGTTTGCGGCCTCAAGTGGAATGGACACCGCGATGCCCTGACGCGAAATAAGGCTGGCTATCCCTGCAGTGACTTGAATGCAGGCTCGTCTTGCAACTCCCAAGATGAAAGGATGTCTGAATCCCCTGTGGAGACCACAGAGAAAGACCTAGTTCCCCACCTCATCGCTATAGGAGGCCTCACATCCTTTGAAAACTCCAGAGGTACGCGGAGATCAGTGCCTCCAAAGGAGACGATGCCTGACTCCTCGTGAAACTGGATAGGAGACCCAGGATTCCTGTGGCACGTGGAAAGGGACCCTTGGTCTCCCGCCTCAGCTGGAGAGGCGTCCCAATTGCCTTGCCAAGCCTCGAGGAGAATCCCGAGTTGTGTCTCGCAACTAGGCAAGAGTCCTGACGTGGCTGAACAAACACGTGTGGAAGGGCCATCCCCGTCGTAACTCGAGAATATACCCCAGGTTCCCGCCGCAACTCGAGAAAAACCATGAGACTTCCCCCTCGCCGCGAGATGAGGCCCGATTCCCCTGCACTGCGTGCAGAGCAATTCTGTGTTGCACATCACACATGAAAGGAGCCTTGATTTCCTTCATGGCACTCCAGAGAAACCCCAAGAACACTGTTTCAAGGCTAGAGGGATCCTGAGGTCACTGTAGCAACACGAAAGAGCTCCATGGACCAAAAATCAACTCGAGATGAGAGGTTAGTCCCTGGCTTCGACTCCAGAGGAATACCACCTTACCAGAAGCACCTCAAGAGGAGGCTTCTCTCAGCTCTAGGTATGTGAGAGGGACCCTGAGTTTGCGGCCTCAAGTGGAATGGACACCGCGATGCCCTGACTCGAAATAAGGCCGGATATCCCTGCAGTGACTGGAATGCAGGCTCGTCTTGCATCTCCCAAGACGAAAGGGTGTCTGAATCCCCTGTGGAGACCACAGAGAAAGACCTAGTTCCCCACCTCCTCGCGACAGGAGGCCTCAAATCCTTTGAAAACTCCAGAGGTATGCGGAGATCAGTGCCTCCAAAGGAGACGATGCCTGACTCCTCGTGAAACTTGATAGGAGACCCAGGATACCTGTGGCACGTGGAAAGGGACACTTGGTCTCCCGTCTCAGCTGGAGAGGCGTCCCAATTGCCCTGCAAAGCCTTGAGGAGAATCCCGAGTTGTCCCTCCCAATTAGGAAGGAGTCCTGACGTTGCTGAAGAAACACGTGGGTGGAAGGGCCATCCCCGTCGTAACTCGAGAATATACCCCAGGTTCCCGCCGCAACTCGAGAAAAACCATGAGACTTCGCCCTCGCCGCGAGATGAGGCCCGATTCCCCTGCACTGCGTGCAGAGCAATTCCGTGTTGCACATCACACATGAAAGGAGCCTTGATTTCCTTCATGGCACTCCAGAGAAACCCCAAGAACACTGTTTCAAGGCTAGAGGGATCCTGAGGTCACTGTAGCAACACGAAAGAACTCTGTGGACCAAAAATCAACTCGAGATGAGAGGTAAGTCCCTGGCTTCGACTCCAGAGGAATACCACCTTACCAGAAGCACCTCAAGAGGAGGCTTCTCTCAGCTCTAGGTATGTGAGAGGGACCCTGAGTTTGCGGCCTCAAGTGGAATGGACACCGGGATGCCCTGACTCGAAATAAGGTCGGATATCCCTGCAGTGACTGGAATGCAGGCTCGTCTTGCATCTCCCAAGACGAAAGGGTGTCTGAATCCCCTGTGGAGACCACAGAGAAAGACCTAGTTCCCCACCTCATCGCGACAGGAGGCCTCAAATCCTTTGAAAACTCCAGAGGTATGCGGAGATCAGTGCCTCCAAAGGAGACGATGCCTGACTTCTCGTGAAACTTGATAGGAGACCCAGCATTCCTGTGGCACGTGGAAAGGGACCCTTGGTCTCCCGCTTCAGCTGGAGAGGCGTCCCAATTGCCCTGCCAAGCCTCGAGGAGAATCCCGAGTTGTCCCTCGCAACTAGGCTGGAGTCCTGACATGGCTGAACAAACACGTGTGTGGAAGGGCCATCCCCGTCGTAACTCGAGAATATACCCCAGGTTCCCGCCGCAACTCGAGAAAAACCATGAGACTTCCCCCTCGCCGCGAGATGAGGCCCGATTCCCCTGCACTGCGTGCAGAGCAATTCCGTGTTGCACATCACACATGAAAGGAGCCTTGATTTCCTTGATGGCACTCCAGAGAAACCCCAAGAACACTGTTTCAGGCTAGAGGGATCCTGAGGTCACTGTAGAAACACGAAAGAGCTCCGTGGACCAAGAATCAACACGAGATGAGAGGTTAGTCCCTGGCTTCGACTCCTGAGGAATACCACCTTATCACAAGCACCTCAAGAGGAGGCTTCTCTCAGCTCTAGGTATGTGAGAGGGATCCTGAGTTTGCGGCCTCAAGTGGAATGGACACCGCGATGCCCTGACTCGAAATAAGGCCGGATATCCCTGCAGTGACTTCAATGCAGGCTCGTCTTGCATCTCCCAAGAAGAAAGGATGTCTGAATCCCCTGTGGAGACCACAGAGAAACACCTAGTTCCCCACCTCATTGCGACCGGAGGCCTCACATCCTTTGAAAACTCCAGAGGTACGCGGAGATCAGTGCCTCCAAAGGAGACGATGCCTGACTCCTCGTGAAACTTGATAGGAGTCCCAGGATTCTTGTGGCACGTGGAAAGGGACCCTTGGTCTCCCGCCTCAGCTGGAGAGGCGTTCCAATTGCCCTGCCAAGCCTCGAGGAGAATCCCGAGTTGTCCCTCGCAACTAGGCAGGAGTCCTGACGTGGCTGAACAAACACGTGGGTGGAAGCGCCATCCCCGTCGTAACTCGAGAATATACCCCAGGTTCCCGCCGCAACTCGAGAAAAACAATGAGACTTCCCCCTCGCCGCGAGATGAGGCCCGATTCCCCTGCACTGCGTGCAGAGCAATTCCGTGTTGCACATCACACATGAAAGGAGCCTTGATTTCCTTGATGGCACTCCAGAGAAACCCCAAGAACACTGTTTCAAGGCTAGAGGGATCCTGAGGTCACTGTAGCAACACGAAAGAGCTCCGTTGGCCAAAAATCAACTCGAGATGAGAGGTTAGTCCCTGGCTTCGACTCCAGAGGAATACCACCTTACCACAAGCACCTCAAGAGGAGGCTTCTCTCAGCTCTAGGTATGTGAGAGGGACCCTGAGTTTGCGGCCTCAAGTGGAATGGACACCGCGATGCCCTGAAGCGAAATAAGGCTGGATATTCCTGCAGTGACTTGAATGCAGGCTCGTCTTGCATCTCCCAAGATGAAAGGATGTCTGAATCCCCTGTGGAGACAACAGAGAAAGACCTAGTTCCCCAACTCATCGCGACCGGAGGCCTCACATCCTTTGAAAACTCCAGAGGTATGCGGAGATCAGTGCCTCCAAAGGAGACGATGCCTGACTCCTCGTGAAACTTGATTGGAGACACAGGATTCCTGTGGCACGTGGAAAGGGACCCTTGGTCTCCCGCCTCAGTTGGAGAGGCGTTCCAATTGCCCTGCCAAGCCTCGAGGAGAATCCCGAGTTGTCCCTCGCAACTAGGCAGAGGTCCTGACGTGGCTGAACAAACACGTGGGTGGAAGGGCCATCCCCGTCGTAACTCGAGAATATACCCCAGGTTCCCGCCGCAACTCGAGAAAATCCATGAGACTTCCCCCTCGCCGCGAGATGAGGCCCGATTCCCCTGCACTGCGTGCAGAGCAATTCCGTGTTGCACATCACACATGAAAGGAGCCTTGATTTCCTTGATGGCACTCCAGAGAAACCCCAAGAACACTGTTTCAAGGCTAGAGGGATCCTGAGGTCACTGTAGCAACACGAAAGAGCTCCGTGGGCCAAAAATCAACTCGAGATGAGAGGTTAGTCCCTGGCTTCGACTCCAGAGGAATACCACCTTACCACAAGCACCTCAAGAGGAGGCTTCTCTCAGCTCTAGGTATGTGAGAGGGACCCTGAGTTTGCGGCCTCAAGTGGAATGGACACCGCGATGCCCTGACGCGAAATAAGGCTGGATATCCCTGCAGTGCCTTGAATGCAGGCTCGTCTTGCATCTCCCAAGACGAAAGGGTGTCTGAATCCCCTGTGGAGACCACAGAGAAACACCTAGTTCCCCACCTCATCGCTATAGGAGGCCTCAAATCCTTTGAAAACTCCAGAGGTATGCGGAGATCAGTGCCTCCAAAGGAGACGATGCCTGACTCCTCGTGAAACTTGATAGGAGACCCAGGATTCCTGTGGCACGTGGAAAGGGACCCTTGGTCTCCCGTCTCAGCTGGAGAGGCGTCCCAATTGCCCTGCAAAGCCTCGAGGAGAATCCCGAGTTGTCCCTCGCAACTAGGCAGGAGTCCTGACATGGCTGAACACACACGTGTGTGGAAGGGCCATCCCCGTCGTAACTCGAGAATATACCCCAGGTTCCTGACACAACTCGAGAAAAACCATGAGACTTCCCCCTCGCCACGAGATGAGGCCCGATTCCCCTGCACTGCGTGCAGAGCAATTCCGTGTTGCACATCACACATGAAAGGAGCCTTGATTTCCTTCATGGCACTCCAGAGAAACCCCAAGAACACTGTTTCAAGGCTAGAGGGAACCTGAGGTCACTGTAGCAACACGAAAGAGCTCCGTGGACCAAGAATCAACACGAGATGAGAGGTTAGTCCCTGGCTTCGACTCCTGAGGAATACCACCTTACCACAAGCACCTCAAGAGGAGGCTTCTCTCAGCTCTAGGTATGTGAGAGGGATCCTGAGTTTTCGGCCTCAACTGGAATGGACACCGCGATGCCCTGACGCGAAATAAGGCCGGATATCCCTGCAGTGACTTCAATGCAGGCTCGTCTTGCATCTCCCAAGAAGAAAGGATGTCTGAATCCCCTGTGGAGACCACAGAGAAACACCTAGTTCCCCACCTCATCGCGACCGGAGGCCTCACATCCTTTGAAAACTCCAGAGGTACGCAGAGATCAGTGCCTCCAAAGGAGACGATGCCTGACTCCTCGTGAAACTTGATAGGAGTCCCAGGATTCTTGTGGCACGTGGAAAGGGACACTTGGTCTCCCGCCTCAGCTGGAGAGGCGTTCCAATTGCCCTGCCAAGCCTCGAGGAGAATCCCGAGTTGTCCTTCGCAACTAGGCAGGAGTCCTGACGTGGCTGAACAAACACGTGGGTGGAAGGGCCATCCCCGTCGTAACTCGAGAATATACCCCAGGTTCCCGCCGCAACTCGAGAAAATCCATGAGACTTCCCCCTCGCCGCGAGATGAGGCCCGATTCCCCTGCACTGCGTGCAGAGCAATTCCGTGTTGCACATCACACATGAAAGGAGCCTTGATTTCCTTGATGGCACTCCAGAGAAACCCCAAGAACACTGTTTCAAGGCTAGAGGGATCCTGAGGTCACTGTAGCAACACGAAAGAGCTCCGTGGGCCAAAAATCAACTCGAGATGAGAGGTTAGTCCCTGGCTTCGACTCCAGAGGAATACCACCTTACCACAAGCACCTCAAGAGGAGGCTTCTCTCAGCTCTAGGTATGTGAGAGGGACCCTGAGTTTGCGGCCTCAAGTGGAATGGACACCGCGATGCCCTGACGCGAAATAAGGCTGGATATCCCTGCAGTGACTTGAATGCAGGCTCGTCTTGCATCTCCCAAGACGAAAGGATGTCTGAATCCCCTGTGGAGACCACAGAGAAACACCTAGTTCCCCACCTCATCGCGACAGGAGGCCTCAAATCCTTTGAAAACTCCAGAGGTACGCGGAGATCAGTGCCTCCAAAGGAGACGATGCCTGACTCCTCGTGAAACTTGATAGGAGACCCAGGATTCCTGTGGCACGTGGAAAGGGACCCTTGGTCTCCCGTCTCAGCTGGAGAGGCGTCCCAATTGCCCTGCAAAGCCTCGAGGAGAATCTCGAGTTGTCCCTCGCAACTAGGCAGGAGTCCTGACATGGCTGAACACACACGTGTTTGGAAGGGCCATCCCCGTCGTAACTCGAGAATATACCCCAGGTTCCCGCCACAACTCGAGAAAAACCATGAGACTTCCCCCTGGCCGCGAGATGAGGCCCGATTCCCCTGCACTGCGTGCAGAGCAATTCCGTGTTGCACATCACACATGAAAGGAGCCTTGATTTCCTTAATGGCACTCCAGAGAAACCCCAAGAACACTGTTTCAAGGCTAGAGGGAACCTGAGGTCACTGTAGCAACACGAAAGAGCTCCGTGGACCAAGAATTAACACGAGATGAGAGGTTAGTCCCTGGCTTCGACTCCTGAGGAATACCACCTTACCACAAGCACCTCAAGAGGAGGCTTCTCTCAGCTCTTGGTATGTGAGAGGGATCCTGAGTTTGCGGCCTCAAGTGGAATGGACACCGCGATGCCCTGACTCGAAATAAGGCCGGATATCCCTGCAGTGACTTCAATGCAGGCTCGTCTTGCATCTCCCAGGACGAAAGGATGTCTGAATCCCCTGTGGAAAGCACAGAGAAAGACTTAGTTCCCCACCTCATCGCGACCGATAGCCTCACATCCTTTGAAAACTCCAGAGGTACGCGGAGATCAGTGCCTCCAAAGGAGACGATGCCTGACTCCTCGTGAAAATTGATAGGAGTCCCAGGATTCCTGTGGCACTTGGAAAGGGACACTTGGTCTCCCGCCTCAGCTGGAGAGGCGTCCCAATTGCCCTGCCAAGCCTCGAGGAGAATCCAGAGTTGTCCCTCGCAACTAGGCAGGAGTCCTGACGTCGCTGAAGAAACACGTGGGTGGAAGGGCCATCACCATCGTAACTCGAGAATATACCCCAGGTTCCCGCCGCAACTCGAGAAAAACCATGAGACTTCCCCCTCGCCGCGAGATGAGGCCAGATTCCCCTGCACTGCGTGCAGAGCAATTCCGTGTTGCACATCACACATGAAAGGAGCCTTGATTTCCTTCATGGCACTCCAGAGAAACCCCAAGAACACTGTTTCAAGGCTAGAGGGATCCTGAGGTCACTGTAGCAACACGAAAGAGCTCCGTGGACCAAAAATCAACTCGAGATGAGAGGTTAGTCCCTGGCTTCGACTCCAGAGGAATACCACCTTACCACAAGCACCTCAAGAGGAGGCTTCTCTCAGCTCTAGGTATGTGAGAGGGACCCTGAGTTTGCGGCCTCAAGTGGAATGGACACCGCGATGCCCTGACGCGAAATAAGGCTGGATATCCCTGCAGTGACTTGAATGCAGGCTCGTCTTGCATCTCCCAAGATGAAAGGATGTCTGAATCCCCTGTGGAGACCACAGAGAAAGACCTAGTTCCCCACCTCATCGCGACCGGAGGCCTCACATCCTTTGAAAACTCCAGAGGTACGCGGAGATCAGTGCCTCCAAAGGAGACGATGCCTGACTCCTCGTGAAACTTGATAGGAGTCCCAGGATTCCTGTGGCATGTGGAAAGGGACCCTTGGTCTCCCGCCTCAGCTGGAGAGGCGTCCCAATTGCCTTGCCAAGCCTCGAGGAGAATCCCGAGTTGTGTCTCGCAACTAGGCAAGAGTCCTGACATGGCTGAACAAACACGTGTGTGGAAGGGCCATCCCCGTCGTAACTCGAGAATATACCCCAGGTTCCCGCCGCAACTCGAGAAAAACCATGAGACTTCCCCCTCGCCGCGAGATGAGGCCCGATTCCCCTGCACTGCGTGCAGAGCAATTCTGTGTTGCACATCACACATGAAAGGAGCCTTGATTTCCTTCATGGCACTCCAGAGAAACCCCAAGAACACTGTTTCAAGGCTAGAGGGATCCTGAGGTCACTGTAGCAACACGAAAGAGCTCCGTGGACCCAAAATCAACTCGAGATGAGAGGTTAGTCCCTGGCTTCGACTCCAGAGGAATACCACCTTACCACAAGCACCTCAAGAGGAGGCTTCTCTCAGCTCTAGGTATGTGAGAGGGACCCTGAGTTTGCGGCCTCAAGTGGAATGGACACCGCGATGCCCTGACTCGAAATAAGGCCGGATATCCCTGCAGTGACTGGAATGCAGGCTCGTCTTGCATCTCCCAAGACGAAAGGGTGTCTCAATCCCCTGTGGAGACCACAGAGAAAGACCTAGTTCCCCACCTCATCGCGACAGGAGGCCTCAAATACTTTGAAAACTCCAGAGGTATGCGGAGATCAGTGCCTCCAAAGGAGACGATGCCTGACTCCTCGTGAAACTTGATAGGAGACCCAGGATTCCTGTGGCACGTGGAAAGGGACCCTTGGTCTCCCGTCTCAGCTGGAGAGGCGTCCCAATTGCCCTGCAAAGCCTCGAGGAGAAGCCCGAGTTGGCCCTCGCAACTAGGCAGGAGTCCTGACATGGCTGAACACACACGTGTGTGGAAGGGCCATCCCCGTCGTTACTCGAGAATATACCCCAGGTTCCCGCCGCAACTCGAGAAAAACCATGAGACTTCCCCCTCGCCGTGAGATGTGGCCCGTTTCCCCTGCACTGCGTGCAGAGCAATTCCGTGTTGCACATCACACATGAAAGGAGCCTTGATTTCCTTGATGGCACTCCAGAGAAACCCCAAGAACACTGTTTCAAGGCTAGAGGGATCCTGAGGTCACTGTAGCAACACGAAAGAGCTCCGTGGACCAAGAATCAACACGAGATGAGAGGTTAGTCCCTGGCGTCGACTCCTGAGGAATACCACCTTACCACAAGCACCTCAAGTGGAGGCTTCTCTCAGCTCTAGGTATGTGAGAGGGATCCTGAGTTTGCGGCCTCAAGTGGAATGGACACCGCGATGCCCTGACTCGAAATAAGGCCGGATATCCCTGCAGTGACTTGAATGCAGGCTCGTCTTGCATCTCCCAAGAAGAAAGGATGTCTGAATCCCCTGTGGAGACCACAGAGAAACACCTAGTTCTCCACCTCATCGCGACCGATAGCCTCACATCCTTTGAAAACTCCAGAGGTACGCGGAGATCAGTGCCTCCAAAGGAAACGATGCCTGACTCCTCGTGAAACTTGATAGGAGTCCCAGGATTCTTGTGGCACGTGGAAAGGGACCCTTGGTCTCCCGCCTCAGCTGGAGAGGCGTCCCAATTGCCCTGCCAAGCCTCGAGGAGAATCCCGAGTTGTCCCTCGCAACTAGGCAGGAGTCCTGACGTCGCTGAAGAAACACGTGGGTGGAAGGGCCATCCCCGTCGTAACTGGAGAATATACCCCAGGTTCCCGCCGCAACTCGAGAAAAACCATGAGACTTCCCCCTCGATGCGAGATGAGGCCCGATTCCCCTGTACTGCGTGCAGAGCAATTCTGTGTTGCACATCACACATGAAAGGAGCCTTGATTTCCTTGATGGCACTCCAGAGAAACCCCAAGAACACTGTTTCAAGGATAGAGGGATCCTGAGGTCACTGTAGCAACACGAAAGAACTCTGTGGACCAAAAATCAACTCGAAAAGAGAGGTTAGTCCCTGGATTCGTCTCCAGAGGAATACCACCTTACCACAAGCTCCTCAAGAGGAGGCTTCTCTCAGCTCTATGTATGTGAGAGGGACCCTGAGTTTGCGGCCTCAAGTGGAATGGAAACCGCGATGCCCTGACTCGAAATAAGGCCGGATATCCCTGCAGTAACTTCAATGCAGGCTCGTCTTGCATCTCCCAGGACGAAAGGATGTCTGAATCCCCTGTGGAAAGCACAGAGAAAGACTTAGTTCCCCACCTCATCTCGACCGATAGCCTCACATCCTTTGAAAACTCCAGAGGTACGCGGAGATCAGTGCCTCCAAAGGAGACGATGCCTGACTCCTCGTGAAAATTGATAGGAGTCCCAGGATTCCTGTGGCACTTGGAAAGGGACACTTGGTCTCCCGCCTCAGCTGGAGAGGCGTCCCAATTGCCCTGCCAAGCCTCGAGGAGAATCCAGAGTTGTCCCTCGCAACTAGGCAGGAGTCCTGACGTCGCTGAAGAAACACGTGGGTGGAAGGGCCATCACCATCGTAACTCGAGAATATACCCCAGGTTCCCGCCGCAACTCGAGAAAAACCATGAGACTTCCCCCTCGCCGCGAGATGAGGCCCGATTCCCCTGTACTGCGTGCAGAGCAATTCCGTGTTGCACATCACACATGAAAGGAGCCTTGATTTCCTTCATGGCACTCCAGAGAAACCCCAAGAACACTGTTTCAAGGCTAGAGGGATTCTGAGGTCACTGTAGCAACACGAAAGAGCTCCGTGGGCCAAAAATCAACTCGAGATGAGAGGTTAGTCCCTGGCTTCGACTCCAGAGGAATACCACCTTACCACAAGCACCTCAAGAGGAGGCTTCTCTCAGCTCTAAGTATGTGAGAGGGACCCTGAGTTTGCGGCCTCAAGTGGAATGGACACCGCGATGCCCTGACGCGAAATAAGGCTGGATATCCCTGCAGTGACTTGAATGCAGGCTCGTCTTGCATCTCCCAAGATGAAAGGATGTCTGAATCCCCTGTGGAGACCACAGAGAAAGACCTAGTTCCCCACCTCATCGCGACCGGAGGCCTCACATCCTTTGAAAACTCCAGAGGTACGCGGAGATCAGTGCCTCCAAAGGAGACGATGCCTGACTCCTCGTGAAACTTGATAGGAGTCCCAGGATTCCTGTGGCATGTGGAAAGGGACCCTTGGTCTCCCGCCTCAGCTGGAGAGGCGTCCCAATTGCCTTGCCAAGCCTCGAGGAGAATCCCGAGTTGTGTCTCGCAACTAGGCAAGAGTCCTGACATGGCTGAACAAACACGTGTGTGGAAGGGCCATCCCCGTCGTAACTCGAGAATATACCCCAGGTTCCCGCCGCAATTCGAGAAAAACCATGAGACTTCCCCCTCGCCGCGAGATGAGGCCCGATTCCACTGCACTGCGTGCAGAGCAATTCTGTGTTGCACATCACACATGAAAGGAGCATTGATTTCCTTCATGGCACTCCAGAGAAACCCCAAGAACACTGTTTCAAGGCTAGAGGGATCCTGAGGTCACTGTAGCAACACGAAAGAGCTCCGTGGACCCAAAATCAACTCGAGATGAGAGGTTAGTCCCTGGCTTCGACTCCAGAGGAATACCACCTTACCACAAGCACCTCAAGAGGATTCTTCTCTCAGCTCTAGGTATGTGAGAGGGACCCTGAGTTTGCGGCCTCAAGTGGAATGGACACCGCGATGCCCTGACTCGAAATATGGCCGGATATCCCTGCAGTGACTGGAATGCAGGCTCGTCTTGCATCTCCCAAGACGAAAGGTTGTCTGAATCCCCTGTGGAGACCACAGAGAAAGACCTAGTTCCCCACCTCATCGCGACAGGAGGCCTCAAATACTTTGAAAACTCCAGAGGTATGCGGAGATCAGTGCCTCCAAAGGAGACGATGCCTGACTCCTCGTGAAACTTGATAGGAGACCCAGGATTCCTGTGGCACGTGGAAAGGGACCCTTGGTCTCCCGTCTCAGCTGGAGAGGCGTCCCAATTGCCCTGCAAAGCCTCGAGGAGAAGCCCGAGTTGGCCCTCGCAACTAGGCAGGAGTCCTGACATGGCTGAACACACACGTGTGTGGAAGGGCCATCCCCGTCGTTACTCGAGAATATACCCCAGGTTCCCGCCGCAACTCGAGAAAAACCATGAGACTTCCCCCTCGCCGCGAGATGTGGCCCGTTTCCCCTGCACTGCGTGCAGAGCAATTCCGTGTTGCACATCACACATGAAAGGAGCCTTGATTTCCTTCATGGCACTCCAGAGAAACCCCAAGAACACTGTTTCAAGGCTAGAGGGATCCTGAGGTCACTGTAGCAACACGAAAGAGCTCCGTGGACCAAAAATCAACACGATATGAGAGGTTAGTCCCTGGCGTCGACTCCTGAGGAATACCACCTTACCACAAGCACCTCAAGTGGAGGCTTCTCTCAGCTCTAGGTATGTGAGAGGGATCCTGAGTTTGCGGCCTCAAGTGGAATGGACACCGCGATGCCCTGACGCGAAATAAGGCTGGATATCCCTGCAGTGACTTGAATGCAGGCTCGTCTTGCATCTCCCAAGAAGAAAGGATGTCTGAATCCCCTGTGGAGACCACAGAGAAACACCTAGTACTCCACCTCATCGCGACCGATAGCCTCACATCCTTTGAAAACTCCAGAGGTACGCGGAGATCAGTGCCTCCAAAGGAGACGATGCCTGACTCCTCGTGAAACTTGATAGGAGTCCCAGGATTCTTGTGGCACATGGAAAGGGACCCTTGGTCTCCCGCCTCAGCTGGAGAGGCGTCCCAATTGCCCTGCCAAGCCTCGAGGAGAATCCCGAGTTGTCCCTCGCAACTAGGCAGGAGTCCTGACGTGGCTGAAAAAACACGTGGGTGGAAGGGCCATCCCCGTCGTAACTGGAGAATATACCCCAGGTTCCCGCCGCAACTCGAGAAAAACCATGAGACTTCCCCCTCGATGCGAGATGAGGCCCGATTCCCCTGTACTGCGTGCAGAGCAATTCCGTGTTGCACATCACACATGAAAGGAGCCTTGATTTCCTTGATGGCACTCCAGAGAAACCCCAAGAACACTGTTTCAAGGATAGAGGGATCCTGAGGTCACTGTAGCAACACGAAAGAACTCTGTGGACCAAAAATCAACTCGAAAAGACAGGTTAGTCCCTGGATTCGTCTCCAGAGGAATACCACCTTACCACAAGCACCTCAAGAGGAGGCTTCTCTCAGCTCTAGGTATGTGAGAGGGACCCTGAATTTGCGGCCTCAAGTGGAATGGACACCGCGATGCCCTGACTCGAAATAAGGCCGGATATCCCTGCAGTGACTTCAATGCAGGCTCGTCTTGCATCTCCCAGGACGAGAGGATGTCTGAATCCCCTGTGGAAAGCACAGAGAAAGACTTAGTTCCCCATATCATCGCGACCGATAGCCTCACATCCTTTGAAAACTCCAGAGGTACGTGGAGATCAGTGCCTCCAAAGGAGACGATGCCTGACTCCTCGTGAATCTTGATAGGAGTCCCAGGATTCTTGTGGCACGTCGAAAGGGACCCTTGGTCTTCCGCCTCAGCTGGAGAGGCGTCCCAATTGCCCTGCCAAGCCTCGAGGAGAATCCCGAGTTGTCCCTCGCAACTAGGCAGGAGTCCTGACGTGGTTGAACAAACACGTGGGTGGAAGGGCCATCCCCGTCGTAGCTCGAGAATATACCCCAGGTTCCCGCCGCAACTCGAGAAAAACTATGAGACTTCCCCCTCGATGCGAGATGAGGCCCGATTCCCCTGTATTGCATGCAGAGCAATTCCGTCTTGCACATCACACTTGAAAGGAGCCTTGATTTCCTTCATGGCACTCCAGAGAAACCCCAAGAACACTGTTTCAGGGATAGAGGGATCCTGAGGTCACTGTAGCAAAACGAAAGACCTCCGTGGGCCAAAAATCAACTCGAGATGAGAGGTTAGTCCCTGGCTTCGACTCCAGAGGAATACCACCTTACCACAAGCACCTCAAGAGGAGTCTTCTCTCAGCTCTAGGTATGTGAGAGGGACCCTGAGTTTGCGGCCTCAAGTGGAATGGACACCGCGATGCCCAGACGCGAAATAAGGCTGGATATCCCTGCAGTGACTTGAATGCAGGCTCGTCTTGCATTTCCCAAGATGAAAGGATGTCTGAATCCCCTGTGGAGACCACAGAGAAAGACCTAGTTCCCCACCTCATCGCGACCGGAGGCCTCACATCCTTTGAAAACTCCAGAGGTACGCAGAGATCAGTGCCTCCAAAGGAGACGATGCCTGACTCCTCGTGAAACTTGATAGGAGTCCCAGGATTCCTGTGGCACGTGGAAAGGGACCCTTGGTCTCCCGCCTCAGCTGGAGAGGCGTCCCAATTGCCTTGCCAAGCCTCGAGGTGAATCCCGAGTTGTGTCTCGCAACTAGGCAAGAGTCCTGACATGGCTGAACAAACACGTGTGTGGAAGGGCCATCCCCGTCGTAACTCGAGAATATACCCCAGGTTCCCGCCGCAACTCGAGCAAAACCATGAGACTTCCCCCTCGCCGCGAGATGAGGCCCGATTCCCCTGCACTGCGTGCAGAGCAATTCTGTGTTGTACATCACACATGAAAGGAGCCTTGATTTCCTTCATGGCACTCCAGAGAAACCCCAAGAACACTGTTTCAAGGCTAGAGGGATCCTGAGGTCACTGTAGCAACACGAAAGAGCTCCGTGGACCAAAAATCAA
Organism: Cervus elaphus; assembly: GCF_910594005.1. NCBI lineage: Eukaryota > Metazoa > Chordata > Mammalia > Artiodactyla > Cervidae > Cervus > Cervus elaphus. Next base: position 3,893,121 of record NC_057834.1, on the reverse strand, counting down.
CTCGAGATGAGAGGTTAGTCCCTGGCTTCGACTCCAGAGGAATACCACCTTACCACAAGCACCTAAAGAGGAGGCTTCTCTCAGCTCTAGGTATGTGAGAGGGACCCTGAGTTTGCGGCCTCAAGTGGAATGGACACCGCGATGCCCTGACTCGAAATAAGGCCGGATATCCCTGCAGTGACTGGAATGCAGGCTCCTCTTGCATCTCCCAAGACGAAAGGGTGTCTGAATCCCCTGTGGAGACCACAGAGAAAGACCTAGTTCTCCACCTCATCGCGACCGATAGCCTCACATCCTTTGAAAACTCCAGAGGTACGCGGAGATCAGTGCCTCCAAAGGAGACGATGCCTGACTCCTCGTGAAACTTGATAGGAGTCCCAGGATTCTTGTGGCACGTGGAAAGGGACCCTTGGTCTCCCGCCTCAGCTGGAGAGGCGTCCCAATTGCCCTGCCAAGCCTCGAGGAGAATCCCGAGTTGTCCCTCGCAATTAGGCAGGAGTCCTGACGTGGCTGAAGAAACACGTGGGTGGAAGGGCCATCCCAGTCGTAACTGGAGAATATACCCCAGGTTCCCGCCGCAACTCGAGAAAAACCATGAGACTTCCCCCTCGATGCGAGATGAGGCCCGATTCCCCTGTACTGCGTGCAGAGCAATTCCGTGTTGCACATCACACATGAAAGGAGCCTTGATTTCCTTGATGGCACTCCAGAGAAACCCCAAGAACACTGTTTCAATGCTAGAGGGATCCTGAGGTCACTGTAGCAACACGAAAGAACTCTGTGGACCAAAAATCAACTCGAAAAGAGAGGTTAGTCCCTGGATTCGTCTCCAGAGGAATACCACCTTACCACAAGCACCTCAAGAGGAGGCTTCTCTCAGCTCTAGGTATGTGAGAGGGACCCTGAATTTGCGGCCTCAAGTGGAATGGACACCGCGATGCCCTGACTCGAAATAAGGCCGGATATCCCTGCAGTGACTTCAATGCAGGCTCGTCTTGCATCTCCCAGGACGAAAGGATGTCTGAATCCCCTGTGGAAAGCACAGAGAAAGACTTAGTTCCCCATATCATCGCGACCGATATCCTCACATCCTTTGAAAAATCCAGAGGTACGTGGAGATCAGTGCCTCCAAAGGAGACGATGCCTGACTCCTCGTGAAACTTGATAGGAGTCCCAGGATTCTTGTGGCACGTCGAAAGGGACCCTTGGTCTTCCGCCTCAGCTGGACAGGCGTCCCAATTGCCCTGCCAAGCCTCGAGGAGAATCCCGAGTTGTCCCTCGCAACTAGGCAGGAGTCCTGACGTGGTTGAACAAACACGTGGGTGGAAGGGCCATCCCCGTCGTAACTCGAGAATATACCCCAGGTTCCCGCCGCAACTCGAGAAAAACTATGAGACTTCCCCCTCGATGCGAGATGAGGCCCGATTCCCCTGTATTGCGTGCAGAGCAATTCCGTCTTGCACATCACACATGAAAGGAGCCTTGATTTCCTTGATGGCACTCCAGAGAAACCCCAAGAACACTGTTTCAGGGATAGAGGGATCCTGAGGTCACTGTAGCAACACGAAAGAGCTCCGTGGGCCAAAAATCAACTCGAGATGAGAGGTTAGTCCCTGGCTTCGACTCCAGAGGAATACCACCTTACCACAAGCACCTCAAGAGGAGTCTTCTCTCAGCTCTAGGTATGTGAGAGGGACCCTGAGTTTGCGGCCTCAAGTGGAATGGACACCGCGATGCCCTGACGCGAAATAAGGCTGGATATCCCTGCAGTGACTTGAATGCAGGCTCGTCTTGCATTTCCCAAGATGAAAGGATGTCTGAATCCCCTGTGGAGACCACAGAGAAAGACCTAGTTCCCCACCTCATCGCGACCGGAGGCCTCACATCCTTTGAAAACTCCAGAGGTACGCAGAGATCAGTGCCTCCAAAGGAGACGATGCCTGACTCCTCGTGAAACTTGATAGGAGTCCCAGGATTCTTGTGGCACGTGGAAAGGGACCCTTGGTCTCCCGCCTCAGCTGGAGAGGCGTCCCAATTGCCTTGCCAAGCCTCGAGGAGAATCCCGAGTTGTGTCTCGCAACTAGGCAAGAGTCCTGACATGGCTGAACAAACACGTGTGTGGAAGGGCCATCCCCGTCGTAACTCGAGAATATACCCCAGGTTCCCGCCGCAACTCGAGCAAAACCATGAGACTTCCCCCTCGCCGCGAGATGAGGCCCGATTCCCCTGCACTGCGTGCAGAGCAATTCTGTGTTGCACATCACACATGAAAGGAGCCTTGATTTCCTTCATGGCACTCCAGAGAAACCCCAAGAACACTGTTTCAAGGCTAGAGGGATCCTGAGGTCACTGTAGCAACACGAAAGAGCTCCGTGGACCAAAAATCAACTCGAGATGAGAGGTTAGTCCCTGGCTTCGACTCCAGAGGAATACCACCTTACCACAAGCACCTCAAGAGGAGGCTTCTCTCAGCTCTAGGTATGTGAGAGGGACCCTGAGTTTGCGGCCTCAAGTGGAATGGACACCGCGATGCCCTGACTCGAAATAAGGCCGGATATCTGTGCAGTGACTGAAATGCAGGCTCGTCTTGCATCTCCCAAGACGAAAGGGTGTCTGAATCCCCTGTGGAGACCACAGAGAAAGACCTAGTTCCCCACCTCATCGCGACAGGAGGCCTCAAATCCTTTGAAAATTCCAGAGGTATGCGGAGATCAGTGCCTCCAAAGGAGACGATGCCTGACTCCTCGTGAAACTTGATAGGAGACCCAGGATTCCTGTGGCACGTGGAAAGGGACCCTTGGTCTCCCGTCTCAGCTGGAGAGGCGTCCCAATTGCCCTGCAAAGCCTCGAGGAGAATCCCGAGTTGTCCCTCGCAACCAGGCAGGAGTCCTGACATGGCTGAACACACACATGTGTGGAAGGGCCATCCCCGTCGTAACTCGAGAATATACCCCAGGTTCCCGCCGCAACTCGAGAAAAACCATGAGACTTCCCCCTCGCCGCGAGATGAGGCCCGATTCCCCTGCACTGCGTGAAGAGCAATTCCGTGTTGCACATCACACATGAAAGGAGCCTTGATTTCCATGATGGCACTCCAGAGAAACCCCAAGAACACTGTTTCAAGGCTAGAGGGATCCTGAGGTCACTGTAGCAACACGAAAGAGCTCCGTGGACCAAGAGTCAACACGAGATGAGAGGTTAGTCCCTGGCTTCGACTCCTGAGGAATACCACCTTACCACAAGCACCTCAAGAGGAGGCTTCTCTCAGCTCTAGGTATGTGAGAGGGATCCTGATTTTGCGGCCTCAAGTGGAATGGACACCGCGATGCCCTGGCTCGAAATAAGGCCGGATATCCCTGCAGTGACTTGAATGCAGGCTCGTCTTGCATCTCCCAAGAAGAAAGGATGTCTGAATCCCCTGTGGAGACCACAGAGAAACACCTAGTTCCCCACCTCATCGCGACCGGAGGCCTCACATCCTTTGAAAACTCCAGAGGTACGCGGAGATCAGTGCCTCCAAAGGAGACGATGCCTGACTCCTCGTGAAACTTGATAGGAGTCCCAGGATTCTTGTGGCACGTGGAAAGGGACACTTGGTCTCCCGCCTCAGCTGGAGAGGCGTTCCAATTGCCCTGCCAAGCCTCGAGGAGAATCCCGAGTTGTCCCTCGCAACTAGGCAGGAGTCCTGACGTGGCTGAACAAACACGTGGGTGGAAGGGCCATCCCCGTCGTAACTCGAGAATATACCCCAGGTTCCCGCCGCAACTCGAGAAAAACCATGAGACTTCCCCCTCGATGCGAGATGAGGCCCAATTCCCCTGTACTGCGTGCAGAGCAACTCCGTCTTGCACATCACACATGAAAGGAGCCTTGATTTCCTTGATGGCACTCCAGAGAAACCCCAAGAACACTGTTTCAAGGCTAGAGGGATCCTGAGGTCACTGTAGCAACACGAAAGAACTCTGTGGACCAAAAATCAACTCGAAAAGAGAGGTTAGTCCCTGGATTCGTCTCCAGAGGAATACCACCTTACCACAAGCACCTCAAGAGGAGGCTTCTCTCAGCTCTAGGTATGTGAGAGGGACCCTGAGTTTGCGGCCTCAAGTGGAATGGACACCGCGATGCCCTGACTCGAAATAAGGCCGGATATCCCTGCAGTGACTTCAATGCAGGCTCGTCTTGCATCTCCCAGGACGAAAGGATGTCTGAATCCCCTGGGGAAAGCACAGAGAAAGACTTAGTTACCCACCTCATCGCGACCGATAGCCTCACATCCTTTGAAAACTCCAGAGGTACGCGGAGATCAGTGCCTCCAAAGGAGACGATGCCTGACTCCTCGTGAAACTTGATAGGAGTCCCAGGATTCCTGTGGCACTTGGAAAGGGACACTTGGTCTCCCGCCTCAGCTGGAGAGGCGTCCCAATTGCCCTGCCAAGCCTCGAGGAGAATCCAGAGTTGTCCCTCGCAACTAGGCAGGAGTCCTGACGTCGCTGAAGAAACACGTGGGTGGAAGGGCCATCCCCGTCGTAACTCGAGAATATACCCCAGGTTCCCGCCACAACTCGAGAAAAACCATGAGACTTCCCCCTCGCCGCGAGATGAGGCCCGATTCCCCTGCACTGCGTGCAGAGCAATTCCGTGTTGCACATCACACATGAAAGGAGCCTTGATTTCCTTGATGGCACTCCAGAGAAACCCCAAGAACACTGTTTCAAGGCTAGAGGGATCCTGAGGTCACTGTAGCAACACGAAAGAGCTCCGTGGGCCAAAAATCAACTCGAAAAGAGAGGTTAGTCCCTGGATTCGTCTCCAGAGGAATACCACCTTACCAGAAGCACCTCAAGAGGAGGCTTCTCTCAGCTCTAGGTATGTGAGAGGGACCCTGAGTTTGCGGCCTCAAGTGGAATGGACACCGCGATGCCCTGACGCGAAATAAGGCTGGATATCCCTGCAGTGACTTGAATGCAGGCTCGTCTTGCATCTCCCAAGATGAAAGGATGTCTGAATCCCCTGTGGAGACCACAGAGAAAGACCTAGTTCCACACCTCATCACGACCGGAGGCCTCACATCCTTTGAAAACTCCAGAGGTACGCGGAGATCAGTGCCTCCAAAGGAGACGATGCCTGACTCCTCGTGAAACTTGATATGAGTCCCAGGATTCCTGTGGCACGTGGAAAGGGACCCTTGGTCTCCCGCCTCAGCTGGAGAGGCGTCCCAATTGCCTTGCCAAGCCTCGAGGAGAATCCCGAGTTGTGTCTCGCAACTAGCAAGAGTCCTGACGTGGCTGAACAAACACATGTGTGGAAGGGCCATCCCCGTCGTAACTCGAGAATATACCCCAGGTTCCCGCCGCAACTCGAGAAAAACTATGAGACTTCCCCGTCGCCGAGAGATGAGGCCCGATTCCCCTGCACTGCGTGCAGAGCAATTCTGTGTTGCACATCACACATGAAAGGAGCCTTGATTTCCTTGATGGCACTCCAGAGAAACCCCAAGAACACTGTTTCAAGGCTAGAGGGATCCTGAGGTCACTGTAGCAACACGAAAGAGCTCCGTGGGCCAAAAATCAACTCGAGATGAGATGTTAGTCCCTGGCTTCGACTCCAGAGGAATACCACCTTACCACAAGCACCTCAAGAGGACGCTTCTCTCAGCTCTAGGTATGTGAGAGGGACCCTGAGTTTGCGGCCTCAAGTGGAATGGACACCGCGATGCCCTGACTCGAAATAAGGCCGGAGATCCCTGCAGTGACTGGAATGCAGGCTCGTCTTGCATCTCACAAGACGAAAGGGTGTCTGAATCCCCTGTGGAGACCACAGAGAAAGACCTAGTTCCCCACCTCATCGCGACAGGAGGCCTCAAATCCTTTGAAAATTCCAGAGGTATGCGGAGATCAGTGCCTCCAAAGGAGACGATGCCTGACTCCTCGTGAAACTTGATAGGAGACCCAGGATTCCTGTGGCACGTGGAAAGGGACCCTTGGTCTCCCGTCTCAGCTGGAGAGGCGTCCCAATTGCCCTGCAAAGCCTCGAGGAGAATCCCGAGTTGTCCCTCGCAACTAGGCAGGAGTCCTGACATGGCTGAACACACACGTGTGTGGAAGGGCCATCCCCGTCGTAACTCGAGAATATACCCCAGGTTCCCGCCGCAACTCGAGAAAAACCATGAGACTTCCCCCTCGATGCGAGATGAGGCCCGATTCCCCTGCACTGCGTGCAGAGCAATTCCGTGTTGCACATCACACATGAAAGGAGCCTTGATTTCCATGATGGCACTCCAGAGAAACCCCAAGAACACTGTTTCAAGGCTAGAGGGATCCTGAGGTCACTGTAGCAACACGAAAGAGCTCCGTGGACCAAGAGTCAACACGAGATGAGAGGTTAGTCCCTGGCTTCGACTCCTGAGGAATACCACCTTACCACAAGCACCTCAAGAGGAGGCTTCTCTCAGCTCTAGGTATGTGAGAGGGATCCTGAGTTTGCGGCCTCAAGTGGAATGGACACCGCGATGCCCTGACTCGAAATAAGGCCGGATATCCCTGCAGTGACTTGAATGCAGGCTCGTCTTGCATCTCCCAAGAAGAAAGGATGTCTGAATCCCCTGTGGAGACCACAGAGAAACACCTAGTTCCCCACCTCATCGCGACCGGAGGCCTCACATCCTTTGAAAACTCCAGAGGTACGCGGAGATCAGTGCCTCCAAAGGAGACGATGCCTGACTCCTCGTGAAACTTGATAGGAGTCCCAGGATTCTTGTGGCACGTGGAAAGGGACCCTTGGTCTCCCGCCTCAGCTGGAGAGGCGTTCCAATTGCCCTGCCAAGCCTCGAGGAGAATCCCGAGTTGTCCCTCGCAACTAGGCAGGAGTCCTGACGTGGCTGAACAAACACGTGGGTGGAAGGGCCATCCCCGTCGTAACTCGAGAATATACCCCAGGTTCCCGCCGCAACTCGAGAAAAACCATGAGACTTCCCCCTCGATGCGAGATGAGGCCCGATTCCCCTGTACTGCGTGCAGAGCAATTCCGTCTTGCACATCACACATGAAAGGAGCCTTGATTTCCTTGATGGCACTCCAGAGAAACCCCAAGAACACTGTTTCAAGGATAGAGGGATCCTGAGGTCACTGTAGCAACACGAAAGAACTCTGTGGACCAAAAATCAACTCGAAAAGAGAGGTTAGTCCCTGGATTCGTCTCCAGAGGAATACCACCTTACCACAAGCACCTCAAGAGGAGGCTTCTCTCAGCTCTAGGTATGTGAGAGGGACCCTGAGTTTGCGGCCTCAAGTGGAATGGACACCGCGATGCCCTGACTCGAAATAAGGCCGGAAATCCCTGCAGTGACTTCAATGCAGGCTCGTCTTGCATCTCCCAGGACGAAAGGATGTCTGAATCCCCTGTGGAAAGCACAGAGAAAGACTTAGTTCCCCACCTCATCGCGACCGATAGCCTCACATCCTTTGAAAACTCCAGAGGTACGCGGAGATCAGTGCCTCCAATGGAGACGATGCCTGGCTCCTCGTGAAACTTGATAGGAGTCCCAGGATTCCTGTGGCACTTGGAAAGGGACACTTGGTCTCCCGCCTCAGCTGGAGAGGCGTCCCAATTTCCCTGCCAAGCCTCGAGGAGAATCCAGCGTTGTCCCTCGCAACTAGGCAGGAGTCCTGACGTCGCTGAAGAAACACGTGGGTGGAAGGGCCATCCCCGTCGTAACTCGAGAATATACCCCAGGTTCCCGCCGCAACTCGAGAAAAACCATGAGACTTCCCCCTCGCCGCGAGATGAGGCCCGATTCCCCTGCACTGCGTGCAGAGCAATTCCGTGTTGCACATCACACATGAAAGGAGCCTTGATTTCCTTGATGGCACTCCAGAGAAACCCCAAGAACACTGTTTCAAGGCTAGAGGGATCCTGAAGTCACTGTAGCAAGACGAAAGAGCTCCGTGGGCCAAAAATCAACTCGAGATGAGAGGTTAGTCCCTGGCTTCGACTCCAGAGGAATACCACCTTACCACAAGCACCTCAAGAGGAGGCTTCTCTCAGCTCTAGGTATGTGAGAGGGACCCTGAGTTTGCGGCCTCAAGTGGAATGGACACCGCGATGCCCTGACTCGAAATAAGGCCGGATATCACTGCAGTGACTTCAATGCAGGCTCGTCTTGCATCTCCCACGACGAAAGGATGTCTGAATCCCCTGTGGAAAGCACAGAGAAAGACTTAGTTCCCCACCTCTTTGCGACCGATAGCCTCACATCCTTTGAAAACTCCAGAGGTACGCGGAGATCAGTGCCTCCAAAGGAGACGATGCCTGACTCCTCGTGAAACTTGATAGGAGTCCCAGGATTCCTGTGGCACTTGGAAAGGGACACTTGGTCTCCCGCCTCAGCTGGAGAGGTGTCCCAGTTGCCCTGCCAAGCCTCGAGGAGAATCCAGAGTTGTCCCTCGCAAATAGGCAGGAGTCCTGACGTCGCTGAAGAAACACGTGGGTGGAAGGGCCATCCCCGTCGTAACTCGAGAATATACCCCAGGTTCCCGCCGCAACTCGAGAAAAACCATGAGACTTCCCCCTTGCCGCGAGATGAGGCCCGATTCCCCTGCACTGCGTGCAGAGGAATTCCGTGTTGCACATCACACATGAAAGGAGCCTTGATTTCCTTGATGGCACTCCAGAGAAACCCCAAGAACACTGTTTCAAGGCTAGAGGGATCCTGAGGTCACTGTAGCAACAAAAAAGAGCTCCGTGGGCCAAAAATCAACTCGAGATGAGAGGTTAGTCCCTGGCTTTGACTCCAGAGGAATACCACCTTACCACAAGCACCTCAAGAGGAGGCTTCTCTCAGCTCTAGGTATGTGAGAGGGACCCTGAGTTTGCGGCCTCAAGTGGAATGGACACCGCGATGCCCTGACTCGAAATAAGGCCGGATATCCCTGCAGTGACTGGAATGCAGGCTCGTCTTGCATCTCACAAGACGAAAGGGTGTCTGAATCCCCTGTGGAGACCACAGAGAAAGACCTAGTTCCCCACCTCATCGCGACAGGAGGCCTCAAATCCTTTGAAAACTCCAGAGGTATGCGGAGATCAGTGCCTCCAAAGGAGACGATGCCTGACTCCTCGTGAAACTTGATAGGAGACCCAGGATTCCTATGGCACGTGGAAAGGGACCCTTGGTCTCCCGCCTCAGCTGGAGAGGCGTCCCAATTGCCCTGCAAAGCCTCGAGGAGAATCCCGAGTTGTCCCTCGCAACTAGGCAGGAGTCCTGACATGGCTGAACAAACACGTGTGTGGAAGGGCCATCCCCGTCTTAACTCGAGAATATACCCCAGGTTCCCGCAGCAACTCGAGAAAAACCATGAGACTTCCCCCTCGCCGCGAGATGTGGCCCGTTTCCCCTGCACTGCGTGCAGAGCAATTCCGTGTTGCACATCACACATGAAAGGAGCCTTGATTTCCTTGATGGCACTCCAGAGAAACCCCAAGAACACTGTTTCAAGGCTAGAGGGATCCTGAGGTCACTGTAGCAACACGAAAGAGCTCCGTGGACCAAGAATCAACACGAGATGAGAGGTTAGTCCCTGGCTTCGACTCCTGAGGAATACCACCTTACCACAAGCACCTCAAGAGGAGGCTTCTCTCAGCTCTAGGTATGTGAGAGGGATCCTGAGTTTGCGGCCTCAAGTGGAATGGACACCGCGATGCCCTGACTCGAAATAAGGCCGGATATCCCTGCAGTGACTTGAATGCAGGCTCGTCTTGCATCTCCCAAGAAGAAAGGATGTCTGAATCCCCGGTGGAGACCACAGAGAAACACCTAGTTCCCCACCTCATCCCGACCGGAGGCCTCACATCCTTTGAAAACTCCAGAGGTACGCGGAGATCAGTGCCTCCAAAGGAGACGATGCCTGACTCCTCGTGAAACTTGATAGGAGTCCCAGGATTCTTGTGGCACGTGGAAAGGGACCCTTGGTCTCCCGCCTCAGCTGGAGAGGCGTTCCAATTGCCCTGCCAAGCCTCGAGGAGAATCCCGAGTTGTCCCTCGCAACTAGGCAGGAGTCCTGACGTGGCTGAACAAACACGTGGGTGGAAGGGCCATCCCCGTCGTAACTCGAGAATATACCCCAGGTTCCCGCCGCAACTCGAGAAAAACCATGAGACTTCCCCCTCGATGCGAGATGAGGCCCGATTCCCCTGTACTGCGTGCAGAGCAATTCCGTCTTGCACATCACACATGAAAGGAGCCTTGATTTCCTTGATGGCACTCCAGAGAAACCCCAAGAACACTGTTTCAAGGATAGAGGGATCCTGAGATCACTGTAGCAACACGAAAGAACTCTGTGGACCAAAAATCAACTCGAAAAGAGAGGTTAGTCCCTGGATTCGTCTCCAGAGGAATACCACCTTACCACAAGCACCGCAAGAGGAGGCTTCTCTCAGCTCTAGGTATGTGAGAGGGATCCTGAGTTTGCGGCCTCAAGTGGAATGGACACCGCGATGCCCTGACTCGAAATAAGGCCGGATATCCCTGCAGTGACTTCAATGCAGGCTCGTCTTGCATCTCCCAGGACGAAAGGATGTCTGAATCACCTGTGGAAAGCACAGAGAAAGACTTAGTTCCCACCTCATAACGACCGATAGCCTCACATCCTTTGAAAACTCCACAGGTACGCGGAGATCAGTGCCTCCAAAGGAGACGATGCCTGACTCCTCGTGAAACTTGATAGGAGTCCCAGGATTCCTGTGGCACTTGGAAAGGGACACTTGGTCTCCCGCCTCAGCTGGAGAGGTGTCCCAATTGCCCTGCCAAGCCTCGAGGAGAATCCAGAGTTGTCCCTCGCAACTAGGCAGGAGTCCTGACGTCGCTGAAGAAACACGTGGGTGGAAGGGCCATCCCCGTCGTAACTCGAGAATATACCCCAGGTTCCCGCCGCAACTCGAGAAAAACCATGAGACTTCCCCCTCGCCGCGAGATGAGGCCCGATTCCCCTGCACTGCGTGCAGAGCAATTCCGTGTTGCACATCACACATGAAAGGAGCCTTGATTTCCTTGATGGCACTCCAGAGAAACCCCAAGAACACTGTTTCAAGGCTAGAGGGATCCTGAGGTCACTGTAGCAACACGAAAGAGCTCCGTGGGCCAAAAATCAACTCGAGATGAGAGGTTAGTCCCTGGCTTCGACTCCAGAGGAATACCACCTTACCACAAGCACCTCAAGAGGAGGCTTCTCTCAGCTCTAGGTATGTGAGAGGGACCCTGAGTTTGCGGCCTCAAGTGGAATGGACACCGCGATGCCCTGACTCGAAATAAGGCCGGATATCCCTGCAGTGACTGGAATGCAGGCTCGTCTTGCATCTCCCAAGACGAAAGGGTGTCTGAATCCCCTGTGGAGACCACAGAGAAAGACCTAGTTCCCCACCTCATCGCGACAGGAGGCCTCAAATCCTTTGAAAACTCCAGAGGTATGCGGAGATCAGTGCCTCCAAAGGAGACGATGCCTGACTCCTCGTGAAACTTGATAGGAGACCCAGGATTCCTGTGGCACGTGGAAAGGGACCCTTGGTCTCCCGCCTCAGCTGGAGAGGCGTCCCAATTGCCCTGCAAAGCCTCGAGGAGAATCCCGAGTTGTCCCTCGCAACTAGGCAGGAGTCCTGACATGGCTGAACAAACACGTGTGTGGAAGGGCCATCCCCGTCGTAACTCGAGAATATACCCCAGGTTCCCGCCGCAACTCGAGAAAAACCATGAGACTTCCCCCTCGCCGCGAGATGTGGCCCGTTTCCCCTGCACTGCGTGCAGAGGAATTCCGTGTTGCACATCACACATGAAAGGAGCCTTGATTTCCTTGATGGCACTCCAGAGAAACCCCAAGAACACTGTTTCAAGGCTAGAGGGATCCTGAGGTCACTGTAGCAACACGAAAGAGCTCCGTGGACCAAGAATCAACACGAGATGAGAGGTTAGTCCCTGGCTTCGACTCCTGAGGAATACCACCTTACCACAAACACCTCAAGAGGAGGCTTCTCTCAGCTCTAGGTATGTGAGAGGGATCCTGAGTTTGCGGCCTCAAGTGGAATGGACACCACGATGCCCTGACTTGAAATAAGGCCGGATATCCCTGCAGTGACTTGAATGCAGGCTCGTCTTGCATCTCCCAGGAAGAAAGGATGTCTGAATCCCCTGTGGAGACCACAGAGAAACACCTAGTTCCCCACCTCATCCCGACCGGAGGCCTCACATCCTTTGAAAACTCCAGAGGTACGCGGAGATCAGTGCCTCCAAAGGAGACGATGCCTGACTCCTCGTGAAACTTGATAGGAGACCCAGGATTCTTGTGGCACGTGGAAAAGGACCCTTGGTCTCCCGCCTCAGCTGGAGAGGCGTTCCAATTGCCCTGCCAAGCCTCGAGGAGAATCCCGAGTTGTCCCTCGCAACTAGGCAGGAGTCCTGACGTGGCTGAACAAACACGTGTGTGGAAGGGCCATCCCCGTCGTAACTCGAGAATATACCCCAGGTTCCCGCCGCAACTCGAGAACAACCATGAGACTTCCCCCTCGATGCGAGATGAGGCCCGATTCCCCTGTACTGTGTGCAGAGCAATTCCGTCTTGCACATCACACATGAAAGGAGCCTTGATTTCCTTGATGGCACTCCAGAGAATCCCCAAGAACACTGTTTCAAGGATAGAGGGATCCTGAGATCACTGTAGCAACACGAAAGAACTCTGTGGACCAAAAATCAACTCGAAAAGAGAGGTTAGTCCCTGGATTCGTCTCCAGAGGAATACCACCTTACCACAAGCACCGCAAGAGGAGGCTTCTCTCAGCTCTAGGTATGTGAGAGGGACCCTGAGTTTGCCGCCTCAAGTGGAATGGACACCGCGATGCCCTGACTCGAAATAAGGCCGGATATCCCTGCAGTGACTTCAATGCAGGCTCGTCTTGCATCTCCCAGGACGAAAGGATGTCTGAATCCCCTGTGGAGACCACAGAGAAAGACTTAGTTCCCACCTCATCACGACCGATAGCCTCACATCCTTTGAAAACTCCACAGGTACGCGGAGATCAGTGCCTCCAAAGGAGACGATGCCTGACTCCTCGTGAAACTTGATAGGAGTCCCAGGATTCCTGTGGCACTTGGAAAGGGACACTTGGTCTCCCGCCTCAGCTTTAGAGGTGTCCCAATTGCCCTGCCAAGCCTCGAGGAGAATCCAGAGTTGTCCCTCGCAACTAGGCAGGAGTCCTGACGTCGCTGAAGAAACACGTGGGTGGAAGGGCCATCCCCGTCGTAACTCGAGAATATACCCCAGGTTCCCACCGCAACTCGAGAAAAACCATGAGACTTCCCCATCGCCGCGAGATGAGGCCCGATTCCCCTGCACTGCGTGCAGAGCAATTCCGTGTTGCACATCACACGTGAAAGGAGCCTTGATTTCCTTGATGGCACTCCAGAGAAACCCCAAGAACACTGTTTCAAGGCTAGAGGGATCCTGAGGTCACTGTAGCAACACGAAAGAGCTCCGTGGGCCAAAAATCAACTCGAGATGAGAGGTTAGTCCCTGGCTTCGACTCCAGAGGAATACCACCTTACCACAAGCACCTCAAGAGGAGGCTTCTCTCAGCTCTAGGTATGTGAGAGGGACCCTGAGTTTGCGGCCTCAAGTGGAATGGACACCGCTATGCCCTGACTCGAAATGAGGCCGGATATCCCTGCAGTGACTGGAATGCAGGCTCGTCTTGCATCTCCCAAAATGAAAGGGTGTCTGAATCCCCTGTGGAGACCACAGAGAAAGACCTAGTTCCCCACCTCATCGCGACAGGAGGCCTCAAATCCTTTGAAAACTCCAGAGGTATGCGGAGATCAGTGCCTCCAAAGGAGACGATGCCTGACTCCTCGTGAAACTTGATAGGAGACCCAGGATTCCTGTGGCACGTGGAAAGGGACCCTTGGTCTCCCGCCTCAGCTGGAGAGGCGTCCCAATTGCCCTGCAAAGCCTCGAGGAGAATCCCGAGTTGTCCCTCGCAACTAGGCAGGAGTCCTGACGTCGCTGAACAAACACGTGTGTGGAAGGGCCATCCCCGTCGTAACTCGAGAATATACCCCAGGTTCCCGCCGCAACTCGAGAAAAACCATGAGACTTCCCCCTCGCCGCGAGATGTGGCCCGTTTCCCCTGCACTGCGTGCAGAGCAATTCCGTGTTGCACATCACACATGAAAGGAGCCTTGATTTCCTTGATGGCACTCCAGAGAAACCCCAAGAACACTGTTTCAAGGCTAGAGGGATCCTGAGGTCACTGTAGCAACACGAAAGAGCTCCGTGGACCAAGAATCAACACGAGATGAGAGGTTAGTCCCTGGCTTCGACTCCTGAGGAATACCACCTTACCACAAGCACCTCAAGAGGAGGCTTCTCTCAATTCTAGGTATGTGAGAGGGATCCTGAGTTTGCGGCCTCAAGTGGAATGGACACCGCGATGCCCTGACTCGAAATAAGGCCGGATATCCCTGCAGTGACTTGAATGCAGGCTCGTCTTGCATCTCCCAAGAAGAAAGGATGTCTGAATCCCCTGTGGAGACCACAGAGAAACACCTAGTTCCCCACCTCATCGCGACCGGAGGCCTGACATCCTTTGAAAACTCCAGAGGTACGAGGAGATCAGTGCCTCCAAAGGAGACGATGCCTGACTCCTCGTGAAACTTGATAGGAGTCCCAGGATTCTTGTGGCACGTGGAAAGGGACCCTTGGTCTCCCGCCTCAGCTGGAGAGGCGTTCCAATTGCCCTGCCAAGCCTCGAGGAGAATCCCGAGTTGTCCCTCGCAACTAGGCAGGAGTCCTGACGTGGCTGAACAAACACGTGGGTGGAAGGGCCATCCCCGTCGTAACTCGAGAATATACCCCAGGTTCCCGCCGCAACTCGAGAAAAACCATGAGACTTCCCCCTCGATGCGAGATGAGGCCCGATTCCCCTGTACTGCGTGCAGAGCAATTCCGTCTTGCACATCACACATGAAAGGAGCCTTGATTTCCTTGATGGCACTCCAGAGAAACCCCAAGAACACTGTTTCAAGGATAGAGGGATCCTGAGGTCACTGTAGCAACACGAAAGAACTCTGTGGACCAAAAATCAACTCGAAAAGAGAGGTTAGTCCCTGGAATCGTCTCCAGAGGAATACCACCTTACCACAAGCACCTCAAGAGGAGGCTTCTCTCAGCTCTAGGTATGTGAGAGGGACCCTGAGTTTGCGGCCTCAAGTGGAATGGACACCGCGATGCCCTGACTCGAAATAAGGCCGGATATCCCTGCAGTGACTTCAATACAGGCTCGTCTTGCATCTCCCAGGACGAAAGGATGTCTGAATCCCCTGTGGAAAGCACAGAGAAAGACTTGGTTCCCCACCTCATCGCGACCGATAGCCTCACATCCTTTGAAATTTCCAGAGGTACGCGGAGATCAGTGCCTCCAAAGGAGACGATGCCTGACTCCTCGTGAAACTTGATAGGAGTCCCAGGATTCCTGTGGCACTTGGAAAGGGACACTTGGTCTCCCGCCTCAGCTGGAGAGGCGTCCCAATTGCCCTGCCAAGCCTCGAGGAGAATCCCGAGTTGTCCCTCGCAACTAGGCAGGAGTCCTAACGTGGCTGAACAAACACGTGGGTGGAAGGGCCATCCTCGTCGTAACTCGAGAATATACCCCAGGTTCCCACCGCAACTCGAGAAAAACCATGAGACTTCCCCCTCGCCGCGAGATGAGGCCCGATTCCCCTGCACTGCGTGCAGAGCAATTCCGTGTTGCACATCACACATGAAAGGAGCCTTGATTTCCTTGATGGCACTCCAGAGAAACTCCAAGAACACTGTTTCAAGGCTAGAGGGATCCTGAGGTCACTGTAGCAACACGAAAGAGCTCCGTGGGCCAAAAATCAACTCGAGATGAGAGGTTAGTCCCTGGCTTCGACTCCAGAGGAATACCACCTTACCACAAGCACCTCAAGAGGAGGCTTCTCTCAGCTCTAGGTATGTGAGAGGGACCCTGAGTTTGCCGCCTCAAGTGGAATGGACACCGCGATGCCCTGACTCGAAATAAGGCCGGATATCCCTGCAGTGACTTCAATACAGTCTCGTCTTGCATCTCCCAGGACGAAAGGATGTCTGAATCCCCTGTGGAAAGCACAGAGAAAGACTTAGTTCCCCACCTCATCGCGACCGATAGCCTCACATCCTTTGAAATTTCCAGAGGTACGCGGAGATCAGTGCCTCCAAAGGAGACGATGCCTGACTCCTCGTGAAACTTGATAGGAGTCCCAGGATTCCTGTGGCACTTGGAAAGGGAACCTTGGTCTCCCGCGTCAGCTGGAGAGGCGTCCCAATTGCCTTGCCAAGCCTCGAGGAGAATCCCGAGTTGTGTCTCGCAACTAGGCAAGAGTCCTGACGTGGCTGAATAAACACGTGTGTGGAAGGGCCATCCCCGTCGTAACTCGAGAATATACCCCATGTTCCCGCCGCAACTCGAGAAAAACCATGAGACTTCCCCCTCGCCACGAGATGAGGCCCGATTCCCCTGCACTGCGTGCACAGCAATTTTGTGTTGCACATCACACATGAAAGGAGCCTTGATTTCCTTCATGGCACTCCAGAGAAACCCCAAGAACACTGTTTCAAGGCTAGAGGGATCCTGAGGTCACTGTAGCAACACGATAGAACTCTGTGGACCAAAAATCAACTCGAGATGAGAGGTAAGTCCCTGGCGTCGACTCCAGAGGAATACCACCTTACCAGAAGCACCTCAAGAGGAGGCTTCTCTCAGCTCTAGGTATGTGAGAGGGACCCTGAGTTTGCGGCCTCAAGTGGAATGGACACCGCGATGCTCTGACTCGAAATAAGGCCGGATATCCCTGCAGTGACTGGAATGCAGTCTCGTCTTGCATCTCCCAAGACGAAAGGGTGTCTGAATCCCCTGTGGAGACCACAGAGAAAGACCTAGTTCCCCACCTCATCGCGACAGGAGGCCTCAAATCCTTTGAAAACTCCAGAGGTATGCGGAGATCAGTGCCTCCAAAGGAGACGATGCCTGACTCCTCGTGAAACTTGATAGGAGACCCAGGATTCCTGTGGCACGTGGAAAGGGACCCTTGGTCTCCCGCCTCAGCTGGAGAGGCGTCCCAATTGCCCTGTAAAGCCTCGAGGAGAATCCCGAGCTGTCCCTCGCAACTAGGCAGGAGTCCTGACATGGCTGAACAAACACGTGTGTGAAAGGGCCATCCCCGTCGTAACTCGAGAATATACCCCAGGTTCCCGCCGCAACTCGAGAAAAACCATGAGACTTCCCCCTCGCCGCGAGATGTGGCCCGTTTCCCCTGCACTGCGTGCAGAGCAATTCCGTGTTGCACATCACACATGAAAGGAGCCTTGATTTCCTTGATGGCACTCAAGAGAAACCCCAAGAACACTGTTTCAAGGCTAGAGGGATCCTGAGGTCACTGTAGAAACACGAAAGAGCTCCGTGGACCAAGAATCAACACGAGATGAGAGGTTAGTCCCTGGCTTCGACTCCTGAGGAATACCACCTTACCACAAGCACCTCAAGAGGAGGCTTCTCTCAGCTCTAGGTATGTGAGAGGGATCCTGAGTTTGCGGCCTCAAGTGGAATGGACACCGCGATGCCCTGACTCGAAATAAGGCCGGATATCCCTGCAGTGACTTGAATGCAGGCTCGTCTTGCATCTCCCAAGAAGAAAGGATGTCTGAATCCCCTGTGGAGACCACAGAGAAACACCTAGTTCCCCACCTCATCGCGACCGGAGGCCTCACATCCTTTGAAAACTCCAGAGGTACGCGGAGATCAGTGCCTCCAAAGGAGACGATGACTGACTCCTCGTGAAACTTGATAGGAGTCCCAGGATTCTTGTGGCACGTGGAAAGGGACACTTGGTCTCCCGCCTCAGCTGGAGAGGCTTTCCAATTGCCCTGCCAAGCCTCGAGGAGAATCCCGAGTTGTCCCTCGCAACTAGGCAGGAGTCCTGACGTGGCTGAACAAACACGTGGGTGGAAGGGCCATCCCCGTCGTAACTCGAGAATATACCCCAGGTTCCCGCTGCAACTCGAGAAAAACCATGAGACTTCCCCCTCGCCGCGAGATGAGGCCCGATTCCCCTGCACTGCGTGCAGAGCAATTCCGTGTTGCACATCACACATGAAAGGAGCCTTGATTTCCTTGATGGCACTCCAGAGAAATCCCAAGAACACTGTTTCAAGGCTAGAGGGATCCTGAGGTCACTGTAGCAAAACGAAAGAGCTCCGTGGGCCAAAAATCAACTCGAGATGACAGGTTAGTCCCTGGCTTCGACTCCAGAGGAATACCACCTTACCACAAGCACCTCAAGAGGAGGCTTCTCTCAGCTCTAGGTATGTGAGAGGGACCCTGAGTTTGCGGCCTCAAGTGGAATGGACACCGCGATGCCCTGACTCGAAATAAGGCCGGATATCCCTGCAGTGACTGGAATGCAGGCTCGTCTTGCATCTCCCAAGACAAAAGGGTGTCTGAATCCCCTGTGGAGACCACAGAGAAAGACCTAGTTCCCCACCTCATCGCGACAGGAGGCCTCAAATCCTTTGAAAACTCCAGAGGTATGCGGAGATCAGTGCCTCCAAAGGAGACGATGCCTGACTCCTAGTGAAACTTGATAGGAGACCCAGAATTCCTGTGGCACGTGGAAAGGGACCCTTGGTCTCCCGCCTCAGCTGGAGAGGCGTTCCAATTGCCCTGCCAAGCCACGAGGAGAATCCCGAGTTGTCCCTCGCAACTAGGCAGAGGTCATGACGTGGCTGAACAAACACGTGGGTGGAAGGGCCATCCCCGTCGTAACTCGAGAATATACCCCAGGTTCCCGCCGCAACTCGAGAAAAACCATGAGACTTCCCCCTCGCCGCGAGATGAGGCCCGATTACCCTGCACTGCGTGCAGAGCAATTCCGTGTTGCACATCACACATGAAAGGAGCCTTGATTTCCTTGATGGCACTCCAGAGAAACCCCAAGAACACTGTTTCAAGGCTAGAGGGATCCTGAGGTCACTGTAGCAACACGAAAGAGCTCCGTGGGCCAAAAATCAACTCGAGATGAGAGGTTAGTCCCTGGCTTCGACTCCAGAGGAATACCACCTTACCACAAGCACCTCAAGAGGAGGCTTCTCTCAGCTCTAGGTATGTGAGAGGGACCCTGAGTTTGCGGCCTCAAGTGGAATGGACACGGCGATGCCCTGACGCGAAATAAGGCTGGATATCCCTGCAGTGACTTGAATGTAGGCTCGTCTTGCATCTCCCAAGATGAAAGGATGTCTGAATCCCCTGTGGAGACCACAGAGAAAGACCTAGTTCCCCACCTCATCGCGACCGGAGGCCTCACATCCTTTGAAAACTCCAGAGGTACGCGGAGATCAGTGCCTCCAAAGGAGACGATGCCTGACTCCTCGTGAAACTTGATAGGAGTCCCAGGATTCCTGTGGCACGTGGAAAGGGACCCTTGGTCTCCCGCCTCAGCTGGAGAGGCGTCCCAATTGCCTTGCCAAGCCTCGAGGAGAATCCCGAGTTGTGTCTCGCAACTAGGCAAGAGTCCTGACGTGGCTGAACAAACACGTGTGTGGAAGGGCCATCCCCGTCGTAACTCGAGAATATACACCAGGTTCCCGCCGCAACTCGAGAAAAACCATGAGACTTCCCCCTCGCCGCGAGATGAGGCCCGATTCCCCTGCACTGCGTGCAGAGCAATTCTGTGTTGCACATCACACATGAAAGGAGCCTTGATTTCCTTCATGGCACTCCAGAGAAACCCCAAGAACACTGTTTCAAGGCTAGAGGGATCCTGAGGTCACTGTAGCAACACGAAAGAACTCTGTGGACCAAAAATCAACTCGAGATGATAGGTAAGTCCCTGGCTTCGACTCCAGAGGAATACCCCCTTACCAGAAGCACCTCAAGAGGAGGCTTCTCTCAGCTCTAGGTATGTGAGAGGGACCCTGAGTTTGCGGCCTCAAGTGGAATGGACACCGCGATGCTCTGACTCGAAATAAGGCCGGATATCCCTGCAGTGACAGGAAAGCAGGCTCGTCTTGCATCTCCCAAGACGAAAGGGTGTCTGAATCCCCTGTGGAGACCACAGAGAAACACCTAGTTCCCCACCTCATCGCGACAGGAGGCCTCAAATCCTTTGAAAACTCCAGAGGTATGCGGAGATCAGTGCCTCCAAAGGAGACGATGCCTGACTCCTCGTGAAACTTGATAGGAGACCCAGGATTCCTGTGGCACGTGGAAAGGGACCCTTGGTCTCCCGCCTCAGCTGGAAAGGCGTTCCAATTGCCCTGCCAAGCCTCGAGGAGAATCCCGAGTTGTCCCTCACAACTAGGCAGAGGTCCTGACGTCGCTGAAGAAACACGTGGGTGGAAGGGCCATCCCCGTCGTAACTCGAGAATATACCCCAGGTTCCCGCCACAACTCGAGAAAAACCATGAGACTTCCCCCTCGCCTCGAGATGAGGCCCGATTCCCCTGCACTGCGTGCAGAGCAATTCCGTGTTGCACATCACACATGAAAGGAGCCTTGATTTCCATGATGGCACTCCAGAGAAACCCCAAGAACACTGTTTCAAGGCTAGAGGGATCCTGAGGTCACTGTAGCAACACGAAAGAACTCTGTGGACCAAAAATCAACTCGAGATGAGAGGTAAGTCCCTGGCTTCGACTCCAGAGGAATACCACCTTACCACAAGCACCTCAAGAGGAGGCTTCTCTCAGCTCTAGGTATGTGAGAGGGACCCTGAGTTTGCGGCCTCAAGTGGAATGGACACCGCGATGCCCTGACGCGAAATAAGGCCGCATATCCCTGCAGTGACTGGAATGCAGGCTCGCCTTGCATCTCCCAAGACGAAAGGGTGTCTGAATCCCCTGTGGAGACCACAGAGAAACACCTAGTTCCCCACCTCATCGCGACCGGAGGCCTCACATCCTTTGAAAACTCCAGAGGTACGCGGAGATCAGTGCCTCCAAAGGAGACGATGCCTGACTCCTCGTGAAACTTGATAGGAGTCCCAGGATTCTTGTGGCACTTGGAAAGGGACCCTTGGTCTCCCGCCTCAGCTGGAGAGGCGTTCCAATTGCCCTGCCAAGCCTCGAGGAGAATCCCGAGTTGTCCCTCGCAACTAGGCAGAGGTCCTGACGTGGCTGAACAAACACGTGGGTGGAAGGGCCATCCCCGTCGTAACTCGAGAATATACCCCAGGTTCCCGCCGCAACTCGAGAAAAACCATGAGACTTCCCCCTCCCCGCGAGATGAGGCCCGATTCCCCTGCACTGCGTGCAGAGCAATTCCGTGTTGCACATCACACATGAAAGGAGCCTTGATTTCCTTGATGGCACTCCACAGAAACCCCAAGAACACTGTTTCAAGGCTAGAGGGATCCTGAGGTCACTGTAGCAACACGAAAGAGCTCCGTGGACCAAGAATCAACACGAGATGAGAGGTTAGTCCCTGGCTTCGACTCCTGACGAATACCACCTTACCACATGCACCTCAAGAGGAGGCTTCTCTCAGCTCTAGGTATGTGAGAGGGACCCTGAGTTTGCGGCCTCAAGTGGAATGGACACCGCGATGCCCTGACGCGAAATAAGGCTGGATATCCCTGCAGTTACTTGAATGCAGGCTCGTCTTGCATCTCCCAAGATGAAAGGATGTCTGAATCCCCTGTGGAGACCACAGAGAAAGACCTAGTTCCCCACCTCATCGCGACCGGAGGCCTCAAATCCTTTGAAAACTCCAGAGGTATGCGGAGATCAGTGCCTCCAAAGGAGACGATGCCTGACTCCTCGTGAAACTTGATAGGAGACCCAGAATTCCTGTGGCACGTGGAAAGGGACCCTTGGTCTCCCGCCTCAGCTGGAGAGGCGTTCCAATTGCCCTGCCAAGCCACGAGGAGAATCCCGAGTTGTCCCTCGCAACTAGGCAGAGGTCATGACGTGGCTGAACAAACACGTGGGTGGAAGGGCCATCCCCGTCGTAACTCGAGAATATACCCCAGGTTCCCGCCGCAACTCGAGAAAAACCATGAGACTTCCCCCTCGCCGCGAGATGAGGCCCGATTACCCTGCACTGCGTGCAGAGCAATTCCGTGTTGCACATCACACATGAAAGGAGCCTTGATTTCCTTGATGGCACTCCAGAGAAACCCCAAGAACACTGTTTCAAGGCTAGAGGGATCCTGAGGTCACTGTAGCAACACGAAAGAGCTCCGTGGGCCAAAAATCAACTCGAGATGAGAGGTTAGTCCCTGGCTTCGACTCCAGAGGAATACCACCTTACCAGAAGCACCTCAAGAGGAGGCTTCTCTCAGCTCTAGGTATGTGAGAGGGACCCTGAGTTTACGGCCTCAAGTGGAATGGACACGGCGATGCCCTGACGCGAAATAAGGCTGGATATCCCTGCAGTGACTTGAATGTAGGCTCGTCTTGCATCTCCCAAGATGAAAGGATGTCTGAATCCCCTGTGGAGACCACAGAGAAAGACCTAGTTCCCCACCTCATCGCGACCGGAGGCCTCACATCCTTTGAAAACTCCAGAGGTACGCGGAGATCAGTGCCTCCAAAGGAGACGATGCCTGACTCCTCGTGAAACTTGATAGGAGTCCCAGGATTCCTGTGGCATGTGGAAAGGGACCCTTGGTCTCCCGCCTCAGCTGGAGAGGCGTCCCAATTGCCTTGCCAAGCCTCGAGGAGAATCCCGAGTTGTGTCTCGCAACTAGGCAAGAGTCCTGACGTGGCTGAACAAACACGTGTGTGGAAGGGCCATCCCCGTCGTAACTCGAGAATATACACCAGGTTCCCGCCGCAACTCGAGAAAAACCATGAGACTTCCCCCTCGCCGCGAGATGAGGCCCGATTCCCCTGCACTGCGTGCAGAGCAATTCTGTGTTGCACATCACACATGAAAGGAGCCTTGATTTCCTTCATGGCACTCCAGAGAAACCCCAAGAACACTGTTTCAAGGCTAGAGGGATCCTGAGGTCACTGTAGCAAAACGAAAGAACTCTGTGGACCAAAAATCAACTCGAGATGATAGGTAAGTCCCTGGCTTCGACTCCAGAGGAATACCCCCTTACCAGAAGCACCTCAAGAGGAGGCTTCTCTCAGCTCTAGGTATGTGAGAGGGACCCTGAGTTTGCGGCCTCAAGTGGAATGGACACCGCGATGCTCTGACTCGAAATAAGGCCGGATATCCCTGCAGTGACAGGAAAGCAGGCTCGTCTTGCATCTCCCAAGACGAAAGGGTGTCTGAATCCCCTGTGGAGACCACAGAGAAACACCTAGTTCCCCACCTCATCGCGACAGGAGGCCTCAAATCCTTTGAAAACTCCAGAGGTATGCGGAGATCAGTGCCTCCAAAGGAGACGATGCCTGACTCCTCGTGAAACTTGATAGGAGACCCAGGATTCCTGTGGCACGTGGAAAGGGACCCTTGGTCTCCCGCCTCAGCTGGAAAGGCGTTCCAATTGCCCTGCCAAGCCTCGAGGAGAATCCCGAGTTGTCCCTCACAACTAGGCAGAGGTCCTGACGTCGCTGAAGAAACACGTGGGTGGAAGGGCCATCCCCGTCGTAACTCGAGAATATACCCCAGGTTCCCGCCACAACTCGAGAAAAACCATGAGACTTCCCCCTCGCCTCGAGATGAGGCCCGATTCCCCTGCACTGCGTGCAGAGCAATTCCGTGTTGCACATCACACATGAAAGGAGCCTTGATTTCCATGATGGCACTCCAGAGAAACCCCAAGAACACTGTTTCAAGGCTAGAGGGATCCTGAGGTCACTGTAGCAACACGAAAGAACTCTGTGGACCAAAAATCAACTTGAGATGAGAGGTAAGTCCCTGGCTTCGACTCCAGAGGAATACCACCTTACCACAAGCACCTCAAGAGGAGGCTTCTCTCAGCTCTAGGTATGTGAGAGGGACCCTGAGTTTGCGGCCTCAAGTGGAATGGACACCGCGATGCCCTGACGCGAAATAAGGCCGCATATCCCTGCAGTGACTGGAATGCAGGCTCGCCTTGCATCTCCCAAGACGAAAGGGTGTCTGAATCCCCTGTGGAGACCACAGAGAAACACCTAGTTCCCCACCTCATCGCGACCGGAGGCCTCACATCCTTTGAAAACTCCAGAGGTACGCGGAGATCAGTGCCTCCAAAGGAGACGATGCCTGACTCCTCGTGAAACTTGATAGGAGTCCCAGGATTCCTGTGGCACGTGGAAAGGGACCCTTGGTCTCCCGCCTCAGCTGGAGAGGCGTCCCAATTGCCTTGCCAAGCCTCGAGGAGAATGCCGAGTTGTGTCTCGCAACTAGGCAAGAGTCCTGACGTGGCTGAACAAACACGTGTGTGGAAGGGCCATCCCCGTCGTAACTCGAGAATATACCCCAGGTTCCCGCCGCAACTCGAGAAAAACCATGAGACTTCCCCCTCGCCGCGAGATGAGGCCCGATTCCCCTGCACTGCGTGCAGAGCAATTCTGTGTTGCACATCACACATGAAAGGAGCCTTGATTTCCTTGATGGCACTCCAGAGAAACCCCAAGAACACTGTTTCAAGGCTAGAGGGATCCTGAGGTCACTGTAGCAACACGAAAGAGCTCCGTGGGCCAAAAATCAACTCGAGATGAGAGGTTAGTCCCTGGCTTCGACTCCAGAGGAATACCACCTTACCACAAGCACCTCAAGAGGAGGCTTCTCTCAGCTCTAGGTATGTGAGAGGGACCCTGAGTTTGCAGCCTCAAGTGGAATGGACACCGCAATGCCCTGACGCGAAATAAGGCTGGATATCCCTGCAGTGACTTGAATGCAGGCTCGTCTTGCATCTCCCAAGATGAAAGGATGTCTGAATCCCCTGTGGAGACCACAGAGAAAGACCTAGTTCCCCACCTCATCGCGACCGGAGGCCTCACATCCTTTGAAAACTCCAGAGGTACGCGGAGATCAGTGCCTCCAAAGGAGACGATGCCTGACTCCTCGTGAAACTTGATAGGAGTCCCAGGATTCCTGTGGCACGTGGAAAGGGACTCTTGGTCTCCCGCCTCAGCTGGAGAGGCGTCCCAATTGCCTTGCCAAGCCTCGAGGAGAATCCCGAGTTGTGCCTCGCAACTAGGCAAGAGTCCTGACATGGCTGAACAAACACGTGGGTGGAAGGGCCATCCCCGTCGTAACTCGAGAATATACCCCAGGTTCCCGCCGCAACTCGAGAAAAACCATGAGACTTCCCCCTCGCCGCGAGATGAGGCCCGATTACCCTGCACTGCGTGCAGAGCAATTCCGTGTTGCACATCACACATGAAAGGAGCCTTGATTTCCTTGATGGCACTCCAGAGAAACCCCAAGAACACTGTTTCAAGGCTAGAGGTATCCTGAGGTCACTGTAGCAACACGAAAGAGCTCCGTGGGCCAAAAATCAACTCGAGATGAGAGGTTAGTCCCTGGCTTCGACTCCAGAGGAATACCACCTTACCACAAGCACCTCAAGAGGAGGCTTCTCTCAGCTCTAGGTATGTGAGAGGGACCCTGAGTTTGCGGCCTCAAGTGGAATGGACACGGCGATGCCCTGACGCGAAATAAGGCTGGATATCCCTGCAGTGACTTGAATGTAGGCTCGTCTTGCATCTCCCAAGATGAAAGGATGTCTGAATCCCCTGTGGAGACCACAGAGAAAGACCTAGTTCCCCACCTCATCGCGACCGGAGGCCTCACATCCTTTGAAAACTCCAGAGGTACGCGGAGATCAGTGCCTCCAAAGGAGACGATGCCTGACTCCTCGTGAAACTTGATAGGAGTCCCAGGATTCCTGTGGCACGTGGAAAGGGACCCTTGGTCTCCCGCCTCAGCTGGAGAGGCGTCCCAATTGCCTTGCCAAGCCTCGAGGAGAATCCCGAGTTGTGTCTCGCAACTAGGCAAGAGTCCTGACGTGGCTGAACAAACACGTGTGTGGAAGGGCCATCCCCGTCGTAACTCGAGAATATACACCAGGTTCCCGCCGCAACTCGAGAAAAACCATGAGACTTCCCCCTCGCCGCGAGATGAGGCCCGATTCCCCTGCACTGCGTGCAGAGCAATTCTGTGTTGCACATCACACATGAAAGGAGCCTTGATTTCCTTCATGGCACTCCAGAGAAACCCCAAGAACACTGTTTCAAGGCTAGAGGGATCCTGAGGTCACTGTAGCAACACGAAAGAACTCTGTGGACCAAAAATCAACTCGAGATGATAGGTAAGTCCCTGGCTTCGACTCCAGAGGAATACCACCTTACCAGAAGCACCTCAAGAGGAGGCTTCTCTCAGCTCTAGGTATGTGAGAGGGACCCTGAGTTTGCGGCCTCAAGTGGAATGGACACCGCGATGCTCTGACTCGAAATAAGGCCGGATATCCCTGCAGTGACTGGAAAGCAGGCTCGTCTTGCATCTCCCAAGACGAAAGGGTGTCTGAATCCCCTGTGGAGACCACAGAGAAACACCTAGTTCCCCACCTCATCGCGACAGGAGGCCTCAAATCCTTTGAAAACTCCAGAGGTATGCGGAGATCAGTGCCTCCAAAGGAGACGATGCCTGACTCCTCGTGAAACTTGATAGGAGACCCAGGATTCCTGTGGCACGTGGAAAGGGACCCTTGGTCTCCCGCCTCAGCTGGAGAGGCGTTCCAATTGCCCTGCCAAGCCTCGAGGAGAATCCCGAGTTGTCCCTCACAACTAGGCAGAGGTCCTGACGTGGCTGAACAAACACGTGGGTGGAAGGGCCATCCCCGTCGTAACTCGAGAATATACCCCAGGTTCCCGCCACAACTCGAGAAAAACCATGAGACTTCCCCCTCGCCTCGAGATGAGGCCCGATTCCCCTGCACTGCGTGCAGAGCAATTCCGTGTTGCACATCACACATGAAAGGAGCCTTGATTTCCTTGATGGCACTCCAGAGAAACCCCAAGAACACTGTTTCAAGGCTAGAGGGATCCTGAGGTCACTGTAGCAACACGAAAGAACTCTGTGGACCAAAAATCAACTCGAGATGAGAGGTAAGTCCCTGGCTTCGACTCCAGAGGAATACCACCTTACCAGAAGCACCTCAAGAGGAGGCTTCTCTCAGCTCTAGGTATGTGAGAGGGACCCTGAGTTTGCGGCCTCAAGTGGAATGGACACCGCGATGCTCTGACTCGAAATAAGGCCGCATATCCCTGCAGTGACTGGAATGCAGGCTCGCCTTGCATCTCCCAAGACGAAAGGGTGTCTGAATCCCCTGTGGAGACCACAGAGAAACACCTAGTTCCCCACCTTATCGCGACCGGAGGCCTCACATCCTTTGAAAACTCCAGAGGTACGCGGAGATCAGTGCCTCCAAAGGAGACGATGCCTGACTCCTCGTGAAACTTGATAGGAGTCCCAGGATTCTTGTGGCACGTGGAAAGGGACCCTTGGTCTCCCGCCTCAGCTGGAGAGGCGTTCCAATTGCCCTGCCAAGCCTCGAGGAGAATCCCGAGTTGTCCCTCGCAACTAGGCAGAGGTTCTGACGTGGCTGAACAAACACGTGGGTGGAAGGGCCATCCCCGTCGTAACTCGAGAATATACCCCAGGTTCCCGCCGCAACTCGAGAAAAACCATGAGACTTCCCCCTCCCCGCGAGATGAGGCCCGATTCCCCTGCACTGCGTGCAGAGCAATTCCGTGTTGCACATCACACATGAAAGGAGCCTTGATTTCCTTGATGGCACTCCACAGAAACCCCAAGAACACTGTTTCAAGGCTAGAGGGATCCTGAGGTCACTGTAGCAACACGAAAGAGCTCCGTGGACCAAGAATCAACACGAGATGAGAGGTTAGTCCCTGGCTTCGACTCCTGACGAATACCACCTTACCACATGCACCTCAAGAGGAGGCTTCTCTCAGCTCTAGGTATGTGAGAGGGACCCTGAGTTTGCGGCCTCAAGTGGAATGGACACCGCGATGCCCTGACGCGAAATAAGGCTGGATATCCCTGCAGTGACTTGAATGCAGGCTCGTCTTGCATCTCCCAAGATGAAAGGATGTCTGAATCCCCTGTGGAGACCACAGAGAAACACCTAGTTCCCCACCTCATCGCGACCGGAGGCCTCACATCCTTTGAAAACTCCAGAGGTACGCGGAGATCAGTGCCTCCAAAGGAGACGATGCCTGACTCCTCGTGAAACTTGATAGGAGTCCCAGGATTCTTGTGGCACGTGGAAAGGGACCCTTGGTCTCCCGCCTCAGCTGGAGAGGCGTTCCAATTGCCCTGCAAAGCCTCGAGGAGAATCCAGAGTTGTCCCTCGCAACTAGGCAGGAGTCCTGACGTGGCTGAACAAACACGTGGGTGGAAGGGCCATCCCCGTCGTAACTCGAGAATATACCCCAGGTTCCCGCCGCAACTCGAGAAAAACCATGAGACTTCCCCCTCGCCGCGAGATGAGGCCCGATTCCCCTGCACTGCGTGCAGAGCAATTCCGTGTTGCACATCACACATGAAAGGAGCCTTGATTTCCTTGATGGCACTCCAGAGAAACCCCAAGAACACTGTTTCAAGGCTAGAGGGATCCTGAGGTCACTGTAGCAACACGAAAGAGCTCCGTGGGCCAAAAATCAACTCGAGATGAGAGGTTAGTCCCTGGCTTCGACTCCAGAGGAATACCACCTTACCACAAGCACCTCAAGAGGAGGCTTCTCTCAGCTCTAGGTATGTGAGAGGGACCCTGAGTTTGCGGCCTCAAGTGGAATGGACACCGCGATGCCCTGACGCGAAATAAGGCTGGATATCCCTGCAGTTACTTGAATGCAGGCTCGTCTTGCATCTCCCAAGATGAAAGGATGTCTGAATCCCCTGTGGAGACCACAGAGAAAGACCTAGTTCCCCACCTCATCGCGACCGGAGGCCTCACATCCTTTGAAAACTCCAGAGGTACGCGGAGATCAGTGCCTCCAAAGGAGACGATGCCTGACTCCTCGTGAAACTTGATAGGAGTCCCAGGATTCCTGTGGCACGTGGAAAGGGACCCTTGGTCTCCCGCCTCAGCTGGAGAGGCGTCCCAATTGCCTTGCCAAGCCTCGAGGAGAATCCCGAGTTGTGCCTCGCAACTAGGCAAGAGTCCTGACATGGCTGAACAAACACGTGTGTGGAAGGGCCATCCCCGTCGTAACTCGAGAATATACCCCAGGTTCCCGCCGCCACTCGAGAAAAACCATGAGACTTCCCCCTCGCCGCGAGATGAGGCCCGATTCCCCTGCACTGCGTGCAGAGCAATTCCGTGTGCACATCACACATGAAAGGAGCCTTGATTTCCTTGATGGCACTCCAGAGAAACCCCAAGAACACTGTTTCAAGGCTAGAGGGATCCTGAGGTCACTGTAGCAACACGAAAGAGCTCCGTGGGCCAAAAATCAACTCGAGATGAGAGGTTAGTCCCTGGCTTCGACTCCAGAGGAATACCACCTTACCACAAGCACCTCAAGAGGAGGCCTCTCTCAGCTCTAGGTATGTGAGAGGGACCCTGAGTTTGCGGCCTCAAGTGGAATGGACACCGCGATGCACTGACGCGAAATAAGGCTGGATATCCCTGCAGTGACTTGAATGCAGGCTCGTCTTGCATCTACCAAGATGAAAGGATGTCTGTATCCCCTGTGGAGACCACAGAGAAACACCTAGTTCCCCACCTCATCGCGACCGGAGGCCTCACATCCTTTGAAAACTCCAGAGGTACGCGGAGATCAGTGCCTCCAAAGGAGACGATGCCTGACTCCTCGTGAAACTTGATAAGAGTCCCAGGATTCCAGTGGCACGTGGAAAGGGACACTTGGTCTCCCGCCTCAGCTGGAGAGGCGTCCCAATTGCCTTGCCAAGCCTCGAGGAGAATCCCGAGTTGTGTCTCGCAACTAGGCAAGAGTCCTGACGTGGCTGAACAAACACGTGTGTGGAAGGGCCATCCCCGTCGTAACTGGAGAATATACCCCAGGTTCCCGCCGCAACTCGAGAAAAACCATGAGACTTCCCCCTCGCCGCGAGATGAGGCCCGATTCCCCTGCACTGCGTGCAGAGCAATTCCGTGTTGCACATCACACATGAAAGGAGCCTTGATTTCCTTGATGGCACTACAGAGAAGCCCCAAGAACACTGTTTCAAGGCTAGAGGGATCCTGAGGTCACTGTAGCAACAGGAAAGAGCTCCGTGGGCCAATAATCAACTCGAGATGAGAGGTTAGTCCCTGGCTTCGACTCCTGAGGAATACCACCTTACCACAAGCACCTCAAGAGGAGGCTTCTCTCAGCTCGAGGTATGTGAGAGGGACCCTGAGTTTGCGGCCTCAAGTGGAATGGACACCGCGATGCCCTGACGCGAAATAAGGCTGGATATCCCTGCAGTGACTTGAATGCAGGCTCGTCTTGCATCTCCCAAGAAGAAAGGATGTCTGAATCCCCTGTGGAGACCACAGAGAAACACCTAGTTCCCCACCTCATCGCGACCGGAGGCCTCACATCCTTTGAAAACTCCAGAGGTATGCGGAGATCAGTGCCTCCAAAGGAGACGATGCCTGACTCCTCGTGAAACTTGATAGGAGTCCCAGGATTCCTGTGGCACGTGGAAAGGGACCCTTGGTCTCCCGCCTCAGCTGGAGAGGCGTCCCAATTGCCTTGCCAAGCCTCGAGGAGAATCCCGAGTTGTGTCTCGCAACTAGGCAAGAGTCCTGAGGTGGCTGAACAAACACGTGTGTGGAAGGGCCATCCCCGTCATAACTCGAGAATATACCCCAGGTTCCCGCCGCAACTCGAGAAAAACCATGAGACTTCCCCCTCGACGCGAGATGAGGCCCGATTCCCCTGCACTGCGTGCAGAGCAATTCTGTGTTGCACATCACACATGAAAGGAGCCTTGATTTCCTTCATGGCACTCCAGAGAAACCCCAAGAACACTGTTTGAAGGCTAGAGGGATCCTGAGGTCACTGTAGCAACACGAAAGATATCCGTGGACCAAAAATCAACTCGAGATGAGAGGTTAGTCCCTGGCTTAGACTCCAGAGGAATACCACCTTACCACAAGCACCTCAAGAGGAGGCTTCTCTCAGCTCTAGGTATGTGAGAGGGACCCTGAGTTTGCGGCCTCAGGTGGAATGGACACCGCGATGCCCTGACACGAAATAAGGCCGGATATCCCTGCAGTGACTGGAATGCAGGCTCGTCTTGCATCTCCCAAGACGAAAGGGTGTCTGAATCCCCTGTGGAGACCACAGAGAAAGACCTAGTTCCCCACCTCATCGCGACAGGAGGCCTCAAATCCTTTGAAAACTCCAGAGGTATGCGGAGATCAGTGCCTCCAAAGGAGACGATGCCTGACTCCTCGTGAAACTTGATAGGAGACCCAGGATTCCTGTGGCACGTGGAAAGGGACCCTTGGTCTCCCGTCTCAGCTGGAGAGGCGTTCCAATTGCCCAGCCAAGCCTCGAGGAGAATCCCGAGTTGTCCCTCGCAACTAGGCAGGAGTCCTGACATGGCTGAACACACACGTGTGTGGAAGGGCCATCCCCGTCGTAACTCGAGAATATACCCCAGGTTCCCGCCGCAACTCGAGAAAAACCATGAGACTTCCCCCTCGCCGCGAGATGAGGCCCGATTCCCCTGCACTGCGTGCAGAGCAATTCCGTGTTGCACATCACACATGAAAGGATCCTTGATTTCCTTCATGGCACTCCAGAGAAACCCCAAGAACACTGTTTCAAGGCTAGAGGGATCCTGAGGTCACTGTAGCAACACGAAAAAGCTCCGTGGGTCAAAAATCAACTCGAGATGAAAGGTTAGTCCCTGGCTTCGACTCCAGAGGAATACCACCTTACCACAAGCACCTCAAGAGGAGGCTTCTCTCAGCTCTAGGTATGTGAGAGGGACCCTGAGTTTGCGGCCTCAAGTGGAATGGACACCGCGATGCCCTGACGCGAAATAAGGCTGGATGTCCCTGCAGTGACTGGAATGCAGGCTCGTCTTGCATCTCCCAAGATGAAAGGATGTCTGTATCCCCTGTGGAGACCACAGAGAAACACTTAGTTCTCCACCTCATCGCGACCGGAGGCCTCACATCCTTTGAAAACTCCAGAGG
This sequence comes from Cervus elaphus, assembly GCF_910594005.1. Lineage (NCBI taxonomy): Eukaryota > Metazoa > Chordata > Mammalia > Artiodactyla > Cervidae > Cervus > Cervus elaphus. The sequence continues at coordinate 3,860,972 of NC_057834.1, read as the reverse complement.
TACGCGGAGATCAGTGCCTCCAAAGGAGACGATGCCTGACTCCTCGTGAAACTTGATAGGAGTCCCAGGATTCCTGTGGCATGAGGAAAGGGACCCTTGGTCTCCCGCCTCAGCTGGAGAGGCGTCCCAATTGCCCTGCAAAGCCTCGAGGAGAATCCCGAGTTGTCCCTCGCAACTAGGAAGGAGTCCTGACGTCGCTGAACAAACACGTGTGTGGAAGGGCCATCCCCGTCGTAACTCGAGAATATACCCCAGGTTCCCGCCGCAACTCGAGAAAAACCATGAGACTTCCCCCTCGCCGCGAGATGAGTCCCGATTCCCCTGCACTGCGTGCACAGCAATTCTGTGTTGCACATCACACATGAAAGGAGCCTTGATTTCCTTCATGGCACTCCAGAGAAACCCCAAGAACACTGTTTCAAGGCTAGAGGGATCCTGAGGTCACTGTAGCAACACGAAAGAACTCTGTGGACCAAAAATCAACTCGAGATGAGAGGTAAGTCCCTGGCTTCGACTCCAGAGGAATACCACCTTACCAGAAGCACCTCAAGAGGAGGCTTCTCTCAGCTCTAGGTATGTGAGAGGGACCCTGAGTTTGCGGCCTCAAGTGGAATGGACACCGCGATGCTCTGACTCGAAATAAGGCCGGATATCCCTGCAGTGACTGGAATGCAGGCTCGTCTTGCATCTCCCAAGACGAAAGGGTGTCTGAATCCCCTGTGGAGACCACAGAGAAAGACCTAGTTCCCCACCTCATCGCGACAGGAGGCCTCAAATCCTTTGAAAACTCCAGAGGTATGCGGAGATCAGTGCCTCCAAAGGAGACGATGCCTGACTCCTCGTGAAACTTGATAGGAGACCCAGGATTCCTGTGGCACGTGGAAAGGGACCCTTGGTCTCCCGCCTCTGCTGGAGAGGCGTTCCAATTGCCCTACAAAGCCACGAGGAGAATCCCGAGTTGTCCCTCGCAACTAGGCAGAGGTCCTGACGTGGCTGAACAAACACGTGGGTGGAAGGGCCATCCCCGTCGTAACTCGAGAATATACCCCAGGTTCCCGCCGCAACTCGAGAAAAACCATGAGACTTCCCCCTCGCCGCGAGATGAGGCCCGATTCCCCTGCACTGCGTGCAGAGCAATTCCGTGTTGCACATCACACATGAAAGGAGCCTTGATTTCCTTGATGGCACTCCAGAGAAACCCCAAGAACACTGTTTCAAGGATAGAGGGATCCTGAGGTCACTGTAGCAACACGAAAGAGCTCCGTGGGCCAAAAATCAACTCGAGATGAGAGGTTAGTCCCTGGCTTCGACTCCAGAGGAATACCACCTTACCACAAGCACCTCAAGAGGAGGCTTCTCTCAGCTCTAGGTATGTGAGAGGGACCCTGAGTTTGCGGCCTCAAGTGGAATGGACACCGCGATGCCCTGACGCGAAATAAGGCTGGATATCCCTGCAGTGACTTGAATGCAGGCTCGTCTTGCATCTCCCAAGATGAAAGGATGTCTGAATCCCCTGTGGAGACCACAGAGAAAGACCTAGTTCCCCACCTCATCGCGACCGGAGGCCTCACATCCTTTGAAAACTCCAGAGGTACGCGGAGATCAGTGCCTCCAAAGGAGACGATGCCTGACTCCTCGTGAAACTTGATAGGAGTCCCAGGATTCCTGTGTCACGTGGAAAGGGACCCTTGGTCTCCCGCCTCAGCTGGAGAGGCGTCCCAATTGCCTTGCCAAGCCTCGAGGAGTATCCCGAGTTGTGTCTCGCAACTAGGCAAGAGTCCTGACGTGGCTGAACAAACACGTGTGTGGAAGGGCCATCCCCGTCGTAACTCGAGAATATACACCAGGTTCCCGCCGCAACTCGAGAAAAACCATGAGACTTCCCCCTCGCCGCGAGATGAGGCCCGATTCCCCTGCACTGCGTGCAGAGCAATTCTGTGTTGCACATCACACATGAAAGGAGCCTTGATTTCCTTCATGGCACTCCAGAGAAACCCCAAGAACACTGTTTCAAGGCTAGAGGGATCCTGAGGTCACTGTAGCAACACGAAAGAACTCTGTGGACCAAAAATCAACTCGAGATGAGAGGTAAGTCCCTGGCTTCGACTCCAGAGGAATACCACCTTACCAGAAGCACCTCAAGAGCAGGCTTCTCTCAGCTCTAGGTATGTGAGAGGGACCCTGAGTTTGCGGCCTCAAGTGGAATGGACACCGCGATGCTCTGACTCGAAATAAGGCCGGATATCCCTGCAGTGACTGGAATGCAGGCTCGTCTTGCATCTCCCAAGACGAAAGGTTGTCTGAATCCCCTGTGGAGACCACAGAGAAAGACCTAGTTCCACACCTCATCGCGACAAGAGGCCTCAAACCCTTTGAAAACTCCAGAGGTATGCGGAGATCAGTGCCTCCAAAGGAGACGATGCCTGACTCCTCGTGAAACTTGATAGGAGACCCAGGATTCCTGTGGCACGTGGAAAGGAACCCTTGGTCTCCCGCTTCAGCTGGAGAGGCGTTCCAATTGCCCTGCAAAGCCTCGAGGAGAATCCCGAGTTGTCCCTCGCAACTAGGCAGGAGTCCTGACGTCGCTGAAGAAACACGTGTGTGGAAGGGCCATCCCCGTCGTAACTCGAGAATATACCCCAGGTTCCCGCCGCAACTCGAGAAAAACCATGAGACTTCCCCCTCGCCGCGAGATGTGGCCCGTTTCCCCTGCACTGCGTGCAGAGCAATTCCGTGTTGCACATCACACATGAAAGGAGCCTTGATTTCCTTGATGGCACTCCAGAGAAACCCCAAGAACACTGTTTCAAGGCTAGAGGGATCCTGAGGTCACTGTAGAAACACGAAAGAGCTCCGTGGGCCAAAAATCAACTCGAGATGAGAGGTTAGTCCCTGGCTTCGACTCCTGAGGAATACCACCTTACCACAAGCACCTCAAGAGGAGGCTTCTCTCAGCTCTAGGTATGTGAGAGGGACCCTGAGTTTGCGGCCTCAAGTGGAATGGACACCGCGACGCCCTGACGCGAAATAAGGCTGGATATCCCTTCAGTGACTTGAATGCAGGCTCGTCTTGCATCTCCCAAGACGAAAGGGTGTCTGAATCCCCTGTGGAGACCACAGAGAAACACCTAGTTCCCCACCTCATCGCGACAGGAGGCCTCAAATCCTTTGAAAACTCCAGAGGTATGCGGAGATCAGTGCCTCCAAAGGAGACGATGCCTGACTCCTCGTGAAACTTGATAGGAGACCCAGGATTCCTGTGGCACGTGGAAAGGGACCCTTGGTCTCCCGTCTCAGCTGGAGAGGCGTCCCAATTGCCCTGCAACGCCTCGAGGAGAATCCCGAGTTGTCCCTCGCAACTAGGCAGGAGTCCTGACATGGCTGAACACACACGTGTGTGGAAGGGCCATCCCCGTCGTAACTCGAGAATATACCCCAGGTTCCCGCCACAACTCGAGAAAAACCATGAGACTTCCCCCTCGCCACGAGATGAGGCCCGATTCCCCTGCACTGCGTGCAGAGCAATTCCGTGTTGCACATCACACATGAAAGGAGCCTTGATTTCCTTGATGGCACTCCACAGAAACCCCAAGAACACTGTTTCAAGGCTAGAGGGATCCTGAGGTCACTGTAGCAACACGAAAGAGCTCCGTGGACCAAGAATCAACACGAGATGAGAGGTTAGTCCCTGGCTTCGACTCCTGACGAATACCACCTTACCACATGCTCCTCAAGAGGAGGCTTCTCTCAGCTCTAGGTATGTGAGAGGGACCCTGAGTTTGCGGCCTCAAGTGGAATGGACACCGCGATGCCCTGACGCGAAATAAGGCTGGATATCCCTGCAGTGACTTGAATGCAGGCTCGTCTTGCATCTCCCAAGAAGAAAGGATGTCTGAATCCCCTGTGGAGACCACAGAGAAACACCTAGTTCCCCACCTCATCGCGACCGGAGGCCTCACATCCTTTGAAAACTCCAGAGGTACGCGGAGATGAGTGCCTCCAAAGGAGACGATGCCTGACTCCTCGTGAAACTTGATAGGAGTCCCAGGATTCTTGTGGCACGTGGAAAGGGACCCTTGGTCTCCCGCCTCAGCTGGAGAGGCGTTCGAATTGCCCTGCCAAGCCTCGAGGAGAATCCCGAGTTGTCCCTCGCAACTAGGCAGGAGTCCTGACGTGGCTGAACAAACACGTGGGTGGAAGGGCCATCCCCGTCGTAACTCGAGAATATACCCCAGGTTCCCGCCGCAACTCGAGAAAAACCATGAGACTTCCCCCTCGCCGCGAGATGAGGCCCGATTCCCCTGCACTGCGTGCAGAGCAATTCCGTATTGCACATCACACATGAAAGGAGCCTTGATTTCCTTGATGGCACTCCAGAGAAACCCCAAGAACACTGTTTCAAGACTAGAGGGATCCTGAGGTCACTGTAGCAACACGAAAGAGCTCCGTGGACCAAAAATCAACTCGAGATGAGAGGTTAGTCCCTGGCTTCGACTCCAGAGGAATACCACCTTACCACAAGCACCTCAAGAGGAGGCTTCTCTCAGCTCTAGGTATGTGAGAGGGACCCTGAGTTTGCGGCCTCAAGTGGAATGGACACCGCGATGCCCTGACGCGAAATAAGGCTGGATATCCCTGCAGTGACTTGAATGCAGGCTCGTCTTGCATCTCCCAAGATGAAAGGATGTCTGAATCCCCTGTGGAGACCACAGAGAAAGACCTAGTTCCCCACCTCATCGCGTCCGGAGGCCTCACATCCTTTGAAAACTCCAGAGGTACGCGGAGATCAGTGCCTCCAAAGGAGACGATGCCTGACTCCTCGTGAAACTTGATACGAGTCCCAGGATTCCTGTGGCACGTGGAAAGGGACCCTTGGTCTCCCGCCTCAGCTGGAGAGGCGTCCCAATTGCCTTGCCAAGCCTCGAGGAGAATCCCGAGTTGTGTCTCGCAACTAGGCAAGAGTCCTGACGTGGCTGAACAAACACGTGTGTGGAAGGGCCATCCCCGTCGTAACTCGAGAATATACCCCAGGTTCCCGCCGCAACTCGAGAAAAACCATGAGACTTCCCCCTCGCCACGAGATGAGGCCCGATTCCCCTGCACTGCGTGCACAGCAATTCTGTGTTGCACATCACACATGAAAGGAGCCTTGATTTCCTTCATGGCACTCCAGAGAAACCCCAAGAACACTGTTTCAAGGTTAGAGGGATCCTGAGGTCACTGTAGCAACACGAAAGAACTCTGTGGACCAAAAATCAACTCGAGATGAGAGGTAAGTCCCTGGCTTCGACTGCAGAGGAATACCACCTTACCAGAAGCACCTCAAGAGGAGGCTTCTCTAAGCTCTAGGTATGTGAGAGGGACCCTGAGTTTGCGGCCTCGAGTGGAATGGACACCGCGATGCTCTAACTCGAAATAAGGCCGGATATCCCTGCAGTGACTGGAATGCAGGCTCGTCTTGCATCTCCCAAGACGAAAGGGTGTCTGAATCCCCTGTGGAGACCACAGAGAAAGACCTAGTTCCCCACCTCATCGCGACAGGAGGCCTCAAATCCTTTGAAAACTCCAGAGGTATGCGGAGATGAGTGCCTCCAAAGGAGACGATTCCTGACTCCTCGTGAAACTTGATAGGAGACCCAGGATTCCTGTGGCACGTGGAAAGGGACCCTTGGTCTCCCGCCTCAGCTGGAGAGGCGTTCCAATTGCCCTGCCAAGCCTCGAGGAGAATCCCGACTTGTCCCTCACAACTAGGCAGAGGTCCTGACGTGGCTGAACAAACACGTGGGTGGAAGGGCCATCCCCGTCGTAACTCGAGAATATACCCCAGGTTCCCGCCACAACTCGAGAAAAACCATGAGACTTCCCCCTCGCCGCGAAATGAGGCCCGATTCCCCTGCACTGCGTGCAGAGCAATTCTGTGTTGCACATCACACATGAAAGGAGCCTTGATTTCCTTGATGGCACTCCAGAGAAACCCCAAGAACACTGTTTCAAGGCTAGAGGGATCCTGAGGTCACTGTAGCAACACGAAAGAGCTCCGTGGACCAAAAATCAACTCGAGATGAGAGGTTAGTCCCTGGCTTCGACTCCAGAGGAATACCACCTTACCACAAGCACCTCAAGAGGAGGCTTCTCTCAGCTCTAGGTATGTGAGAGGGACCCTGAGTTTGCGGCCTCAAGTGGAATGGACACCGCGATGCCCTGACTCGAAATAAGGCCGGATATCCCTGCAGTGACTGGAATGCAGGCTCGTCTTGCATCTCCCAAGACAAAAGGGTGTCTGAATCCCCTGTGGAGACCACAGAGAAAGACCTAGTTCCCCACCTCATCGCGACAGGAGGCCTCAAATCCTTTGAAAACTCCAGAGGTATGCGGAGATCAGTGCCTCCAAAGGAGACGATGCCTGACTCCTCGTGAAACTTGATAGGAGACCCAGGATTCCTGTGGCACTTGGAAAGGGACCCTTGGTCTCCCGCCTCAGCTGGAGAGGCGTTCCAATTGCCCTGCCAAGCCTCGAGGAGAATCCCGAGTTGTCCCTCGCAACTAGGCAGAGGTCCTGACGTGGCTGAACAAACACGTGGGTGGAAGGGCCATCCCCGTCGTAACTCGAGAATATAACCCAGGTTCCCGCCACAACTCGAGAAAAACCATGAGACTTCCCCCTCGCCGCGAGATGAGGCCCGATTCCCCTGCACTGCGTGCAGAGCAATTCCGTGTTGCACATCACACATGAAAGGAGCCTTGATTTCCTTGATGGCACTCCAGAGAAACCCCAAGAACACTGTTTCAAGGCTAGAGGGATCCTGAGGTCACTGTAGCAACACGAAAGAGCTCCGTGGGCCAAAAATCAACTCGAGATGAGAGGTTAGTCCCTGGCTTCGACTCCTGAGGAATACCACCTTACCACAAGCACCTCAAGAGGAGGCTTCTCTCAGCTCTAGGTATGTGAGAGGGACCCTGAGTTTGCGGCCTCAAGTGGAATGGACACCGCGACGCCCTGACGCGAAATAAGGCTGGATATCCCTGCAGTGACTTGAATGCAGGCTCGTCTTGCATCTCCCAAGACGAAAGGGTGTCTGAATCCCCTGTGGAGACCACAGAGAAAGACCTAGTTCCCCACCTCATCGCGACAGGAGGCCTCAAATCCTTTGAAAACTCCAGAGGTATGCGGAGATCAGTGCCTCCAAAGGAGACGATGCCTGACTCCTCGTGAAACTTGATAGGAGACCCAGGATTCCTGTGGCACGTGGAAAGGGACACTTGGTCTCCCGCCTCAGCTGGAGAGGCGTTCCAATTGCCCTGCCAAGCCTCGAGGAGAATCCCGAGTTGTCCCTCGCAACTAGGCAGGAGTCCTGACATGGCTGAACAAACACGTGGGTGGAAGGGCCATCCCCGTCGTAACTCGAGAATATACCCCAGGTTCCCGCCGCAACTCGAGAAAAACCATGAGACTTACCCCTCGCCGCGAGATGAGGCCCGATTCCCCTGCACTGCGTGCAGAGCAATTCCGTGTTGCACATCACACATGAAAGGAGCCTTGATTTCCTTGATGGCACTCCAGAGAAACCCCAAGAACACTGTTTCAAGGCTAGAGGGATCCTGAGGTCACTGTAGCAACACGAAAGAGCTCTGTGGGCCAAAAATCAACTCGAGATGAGAGGTTAGTCCCTGGCTTCGACTCCAGAGGAATACCACCTTACCACAAGCACCTCAAGAGGAGGCTTCTCTCAGCTCTAGGTATGTGAGAGGGACCCTGAGTTTGCGGCCTCAAGTGGAATGGACACCGCGATGCCCTGACGCGAAATAAGGCTGGATATCCCTGCAGTGACTTGAATGCAGGCTCGTCTTGCATCTCCCAAGATGAAAGGATGTCTGAATCCCCTGTGGAGACCACAGAGAAAGACCTAGTTCCCCACCTCATCGCGACCGGAGGCCTCACATCCTTTGAAAACTCCAGAGGTACGCGGAGATCAGTGCCTCCAAAGGAGACGATGCCTGACTCCTCGTGAAACTTGATAGGAGTCACAGGATTCTTGTGGCGCGTGGAAAGGGACCCTTGGTCTCCCGCCTCAGCTGGAGAGGCGTCCCAATTGCCCTGCCAAGCCTCGAGGAGAATCCCGAGTTGTCCCTCGCAACTAGGCAGGAGTCCTGACGTGGCTGAACAAACACGTGGGTGGAAGGGCCATCCCCGTCGTAACTCGAGAATATACCCCAGGTTCCCGCCGCAACTCGAGAAAAACCATGAGACTTCCCCCTTGATGCGAGATGAGGCCCGATTCCCCTGTATTGCGTGCAGAGCAATTCCGTGTTGCACATCACACATGAAAGGAGCCTTGATTTCCTTGATGGCACTCCAGAGAAACCCCAAGAACACTGTTTCAAGGATAGAGGGATCCTGAGGTCACTGTAGCAACACGAAAGAACACTGTGGACCAAAAATCAACTCGAAAAGAGAGGTTAGTCCCTGGATTCGTCTCCAGAGGAATACCACCTTACCACAAGCACCTCAAGAGGAGGCTTCTCTCAGCTCTAGGTATGTGAGAAGAACCCTGAGTTTGCGGCCTCAAGTGGAATGGACACCGCGATGCCCTGACTCGAAATAAGGCCGGATATCCCTGCAGTGACTTCAATGCAGGCTCGTCTTGCATCTCCCAGGACGAAAGGATGTCTGAATCCCCTGTGGAAAGCACAGAGAAAGACTTAGTTCCCCACCTCATCGCGACCGATAGCCTCACATCCTTTGAAAACTCCAGAGGTACGCGGAGATCAGTGCCTCCAAAGGAGACGATGCCTGACTCCTCGTGAAACTTGATAGGAGTCCCAGGATTCCTGTGGCACTTGGAAAGGGACACGTGGTCTCCCGCCTCAGCTGGAGAGGCGTCCCAATTGCCCTGCCAAGCCTCGAGGAGAATCCCGAGTTGTGTCTCGCAACTAGGCAAGAGTCCTGACGTGGCTCAACAAACACGTGTGTGGAAGGGCCATCCCCGTCGTAACTCGAGAATATACCCCAGGTTCCCGCCGCAACTCGAGAAAAACCATGAGACTTCCCCCTCGCCGCGAGATGAGGCCCGATTCCCCTGCACTGCGTGCAGAGCAATTCCGTGTTGCACATCACACATGAAAGGAGCCTTGATTTCCTTGATGGCACTCCAGAGAAACCCCAAGAACACTGTTTCAAGGCTAGAGGGATCCTGAGGTCACTGTAGCAACACGAAAGAGCTCCGTGGGCCAAAAATCAACTCGAGATGAGAGGTTAGTCCCTGGCTTCGACTCCTGAGGAATACCACCTTACCACAAGCACCTCAAGAGGAGGCTTCTCTCAGCTCTAGGTATGTGAGAGGGACCCTGAGTTTGCGGCCTCAAGTGGAATGGACACCGCGACGCCCTGACGCGAAATAAGGCTGGATATCCCTGCAGTGACTTCAATGCAGGCTCGTCTTGCATCTCCCAAGACGAAAGGGTGTCTGAATCCCCTGTGGAGACCACAGAGAAAGACCTAGTTCCCCACCTCATCGCGACAGGAGGCCTCAAATCCTTTGAAAACTCCAGAGGTATGCGGAGATCAGTGCCTCCAAAGGAGACGATGCCTGACTCCTCGTGAAACTTGATAGGAGACCCAGGATTCCTGTGGCACGTGGAAAGGGACCCTTGGTCTCCCGTCTCAGCTGGAGAGGCGTCCCAATTGCCCTGCCAAGCCTAGAGGAGAATCCCGAGTTGTCCCTCGCAACTAGGCAGGAGTCCTGACATGGCTGAACACACACGTGTGTGGAAGGGCCATCCCCGTCGTAACTCGAGAATATACCCCAGGTTCCGGCCGCAACTCGAGAAAAACCATGAGACTTCCCCCTCCCCGCGAGATGAGGCCCGATTCCCCTGCACTGCGTGCAGAGCAATTCCGTGTTGCACATCACACATGAAAGGAGCCTTGATTTCCTTGATGGCACTCCACAGAAACCCCAAGAACACTGTTTCAAGGCTAGAGGGATCCTGAGGTCACTGTAGCAACACGAAAGAGCTCCGTGGACCAAGAATCAACACGAGATGAGAGGTTAGTCCCTGGCTTCGACTCCTGACGAATACCACCTTACCACATGCACCTCAAGAGGAGGCTTCTCTCAGCTCTAGGTATGTGAGAGGGACCCTGAGTTTGCGGCTTCAAGTGGAATGGACACCGCGATGCCCTGACGCGAAATAAGGCTGGATATCCCTGCAGTGACTTGAATGCAGGCTCGTCTTGCATCTCCCAAGAAGAAAGGATGTCTGAATCCCCTGTGGAGACCACAGAGAAACACCTAGTTCCCCACCTCATCGCGACCGGAGGCCTCACATCCTTTGAAAACTCCAGAGGTACGCGGAGATCAGTGCCTCCAAAGGAGACGATGCCTGACTCCTCGTGAAACTTGATAGGAGTCCCAGGATTCTTGTGGCACGTGGAAAGGGACCCTTGGTCTCCCGCCTCAGCTGGAGAGGCGTTCCAATTGCCCTGCCAAGCCTCGAGGAGAATCCCGAGTTGTCCCTCGCAACTAGGCAGGAGTCCTGACGTGGCTGAACAAACACGTGGGTGGAAGGGCCATCCCCGTCGTAACTCGAGAATATACCCCAGGTTCCCGCCGCAACTCGAGAAAAACCATGAGACTTACCCCTCGCCGCGAGATGAGGCCCGATTCCCCTGCACTGCGTGCAGAGCAATTCCGGGTTGCACATCACACATGAAAGGAGCCTTGATTTCCTTGATGGCACTCCAGAGAAACCCCAAGAACACTGTTTCAAGGCTAGAGGGATCCTGAGGTCACTGTAGCAACACGAAAGAGCTCCGTGGGCCAAAAATCAACTCGAGATGAGAGGTTAATCCCTGGCTTCGACTCCAGAGGAATACCACCTTACCACAAGCACCTCAAGAGGAGGCTTCTCTCAGCTCTAGGTATGTGAGAGGGATCCTGAGTTTGCGGCCTCAAGTGGAATGGACACCGCGATGCCCTGACTCGAAATAAGGCCGGATATCCCTGCAGTGACTTGAATGCAGGCTCGTCTTGCATCTCCCAGGAAGAAAGGATGTCTGAATCCCCTGTGGAGACCACAGAGAAACACCTAGTTCCCCACCTCATCGCGACCGATAGCCTCACATCCTTTGAAAACTCCAGAGGTATGCGGAGATCAGTGCCTCCAAAGGAGACGATGCCTGACTCCTCGTGAAACTTGATAGGAGTCCCAGGATTCCTGTGGCACTTGGAAAGGGACACTTGGTCTCCCGCCTCAGCTGGAGAGGCGTCCCAATTGCCCTGCCAAGCCTCGAGGAGAATCCCGAGTTGTCCCTCGCAACTAGGCAGGAGTCCTGACGTGGCTGAACAAACACGTGGGTGGAAGGGCCATCCCCGTCGTAACTCGAGAATATACCCCAGGTTCCCGCCGCAACTCGAGAAAAACCATGAGACTTCCCCCTCACCGCGAGATGAGGCCCGATTCCCCTGCACTGCGTGCAGAGCAATTCCGTGTTGCACATCACACATGAAAGGAGCCTTGATTTCCTTGATGGCACTACAGAGAAGCCCCAAGAACACTGTTTCAAGGCTAGAGGGATCCTGAGGTCACTGTAGCAACACGAAAGAGCTCCGTGGGCCAAAAATCAACTCGAGATGAGAGGTTAGTCCCTGGCTTCGACTCCTGAGGAATACCACCTTACCACAAGCACCTCAAGAGGAGGCTTCTCTCAGCTCTAGGTATGTGAGACGGACCCTGAGTTTGCGGCCTCAAGTGGAATGGACACCGCGACGCCCTGACGCGAAATAAGGCTGGATATCCCTGCAGTGACTTGAATGCAGGCTCGTCTTGCATCTCCCAAGACGAAAGGGTGTCTGAATCCCCTGTGGAGACCACAGAGAAAGACCTAGTTCCCCACCTCATCGCGACCGGAGGCCTCAAATCCTTTGAAAACTCCAGAGGTATGCGGAGATCAGTGCCTCCAAAGGAGACGATGCCTGACTCCTCGTGAAACTTGATAGGAGACCCAGGATTCCTGTGGCACGTGGAAAGGGACCCTTGGTCTCCCGTCTCAGCTGGAGAGGCGTCCCAATTGCCCTGCCAAGCCTAGAGGAGAATCCCGAGTTGTCCCTCGCAACTAGGCAGGAGTCCTGACATGGCTGAACACACACGTGTGTGGAAGGGCCATCCCCGTCGTAACTCGAGAATATACCCCAGGTTCCCGCCGCAACTCGAGAAAAACCATGAGACTTCCCCCTCCCCGCGAGATGAGGCCCGATTCCCCTGCACTGCGTGCAGAGCAATTCCGTATTGCACATCACACATGAAAGGAGCCTTGATTTCCTTGATGGCACTCCACAGAAACCCCAAGAACACTGTTTCAAGGCTAGAGGGATCCTGAGGTCACTGTAGCAACACGAAAGAGCTCCGTGGACCAAGAATCAACACGAGATGAGAGGTTAGTCCCTGGCTTCGACTCCTGACGAATACCACCTTACCACATGCACCTCAAGAGGAGGCTTCTCTCAGCTCTAGGTATGTGAGAGGGACCCTGAGTTTGCGGCCTCAAGTGGAATGGACACCGCGATGCCCTGACGCGAAATAAGGCTGGATATCCCTGCAGTGACTTGAATGCAGGCTCGTCTTGCATCTCCCAAGAAGAAAGGATGTCTGAATCCCCTGTGGAGACCACAGAGAAACACCTAGTTCCCCACCTCATCGCGACCGGAGGCCTCACATCCTTTGAAAACTCCAGAGGTACGCGGAGATCAGTGCCTCCAAAGGAGACGATGCCTGACTCCTCGTGAAACTTGATAGGAGTCCCAGGATTCTTGTGGCACGTGGAAAGGGACCCTTGGTCTCCCGCCTCAGCTGGAGAGGCGTTCCAATTGCCCTGCCAAGCCTCGAGGAGAATCCCGAGTTGTCCCTCGCAACTAGGCAGGAGTCCTGACGTGGCTGAACAAACACGTGGGTGGAAGGGCCATCCCCGTCGTAACTCGAGAATATACCCCAGGTTCCCGCCGCAACTCGAGAAAAACCATGAGACTGACCCCTCGCCGCGAGATGAGGCCCGATTCCCCTGCACTGCGTGCAGAGCAATTCCGGGTTGCACATCACACATGAAAGGAGCCTTGATTTCCTTGATGGCACTCCAGAGAAACCCCAAGAACACTGTTTCAAGGCTAGAGGGATCCTGAGGTCACTGTAGCAACACGAAAGAGCTCCGTGGGCCAAAAATCAACTCGAGATGAGAGGTTAATCCCTGGCTTCGACTCCAGAGGAATACCACCTTACCACAAGCACCTCAAGAGGAGGCTTCTCTCAGCTCTAGGTATGTGAGAGGGATCCTGAGTTTGCGGCCTCAAGTGGAATGGACACCGCGATGCCCTGACTCGAAATAAGGCCGGATATCCCTGCAGGGACTTGAATGCAGGCTCGTCTTGCATCTCCCAGGAAGAAAGGATGTCTGAATCCCCTGTGGAGACCACAGAGAAACACCTAGTTCCCCACCTCATCGCGACCGATAGCCTCACATCCTTTGAAAACTCCAGAGGTACGCGGAGATCAGTGCCTCCAAAGGAGACGATGCCTGACTCCTCGTGAAACTTGATAGGAGTCCCAGGATTCCTGTGGCACTTGGAAAGGGACACTTGGTCTCCCGCCTCAGCTGGAGAGGCGTCCCAATTGCCCTGCCAAGCCTCGAGGAGAATCCCGAGTTGTCCCTCGCAACTAGGCAGGAGTCCTGACGTGGCTGAACAAACACGTGGGTGGAAGGGCCATCCCCGTCGTAACTCGAGAATATACCCCAGGTTCCCGCCGCAACTCGAGAAAAACCATGAGACTTCCCCCTCACCGCGAGATGAGGCCCGATTCCCCTGCACTGCGTGCAGAGCAATTCCGTGTTGCACATCACACATGAAAGGAGCCTTGATTTCCTTGATGGCACTACAGAGAAACCCCAAGAACACTGTTTCAAGGCTAGAGGGATCCTGAGGTCACTGTAGCAACACGAAAGAGCTCCGTGGGCCAAAAATCAACTCGAGATGAGAGGTTAGTCCCTGGCTTCGACTCCTGAGGAATACCACCTTACCACAAGCACCTCGAGAGGAGGCTTCTCTCAGCTCTAGGTATGTGAGACGGACCCTGAGTTTGCGGCCTCAAGTGGAATGGACACCGCGACGCCCTGACGCGAAATAAGGCTGGATATCCCTGCAGTGACTTGAATGCAGGCTCGTCTTGCATCTCCCAAGACGAAAGGGTGTCTGAATCCCCTGTGGAGACCACAGAGAAAGACCTAGTTCCCCACCTCATCGCGACTGGAGGCCTCAAATCCTTTGAAAACTCCAGAGGTATGCGGAGATCAGTGCCTCCAAAGGAGACGATGCCTGACTCCTCGTGAAACTTGATAGGAGACCCAGGATTCCTGTGGCACGTGGAAAGGGACCCTTGGTCTCCCGTCTCAGCTGGAGAGGCGTCCCAATTGCCCTGCCAAGCCTAGAGGAGAATCCCGAGTTGTCCCTCGCAACTAGGCAGGAGTCCTGACATGGCTGAACACACACGTGTGTGGAAGGGCCATCCCCGTCGTAACTCGAGAATATACCCCAGGTTCCCGCCGCAACTCGAGAAAAACCATGAGACTTCCCCCTCCCCGCAAGATGAGGCCCGATTCCCCTGCACTGCGTGCAGAGCAATTCCGTGTTGCACATCACACATGAAAGGAGCCTTGATTTCCTTGATGGCACTCCACAGAAACCCCAAGAACACTGTTTCAAGGCTAGAGGGATCCTGAGGTCACTGTAGCAACACGAAAGAGCTCCGTGGACCAAGAATCAACACGAGATGAGAGGTTAGTCCCTGGCTTCGACTCCTGACGAATACCACCTTACCACATGCACCTCAAGAGGAGGCTTCTCTCAGCTCTAGGTATGTGAGAGGGACCCTGAGTTTGCGGCCTCAAGTGGAATGGACACCGCGATGCCCTGACGCGAAATAAGGCTGGATATCCCTGCAGTGACTTGAATGCAGGCTCGTCTTGCATCTCCCAAGAAGAAAGGATGTCTGAATCCCCTGTGGAGACCACAGAGAAACACCTAGTTCCCCACCTCATCGCGACCGGAGGCCTCACATCCTTTGAAAACTCCAGAGGTACGCGGAGATCAGTGCCTCCAAAGGAGACGATGCCTGACTCCTCGTGAAACTTGATAGGAGTCCCAGGATTCTTGTGGCACGTGGAAAGGGACCCTTGGTCTCCCGCCTCAGCTGGAGAGGCGTTCCAATTGCCCTGCCAAGCCTCGAGGAGAATCCCGAGTTGTCCCTCGCAACTAGGCAGGAGTCCTGACGTGGCTGAACAAACACGTGGGTGGAAGGGCCATCCCCGTCGTAACTCGAGAATATACCCCAGGTTCCCGCCGCAACTCGAGAAAAACCATGAGACTTACCCCTCGCCGCGAGATGAGGCCCGATTCCCCTGCACTGCGTGCAGAGCAATTCCGGGTTGCACATCACACATGAAAGGAGCCTTGATTTCCTTGATGGCACTCCAGAGAAACCCCAAGAACACTGTTTCAAGGCTAGAGGGATCCTGAGGTCACTGTAGCAACACGAAAGAGCTCCGTGGGCCAAAAATCAACTCGAGATGAGAGGTTAGTCCCTGGCTTCGACTCCAGAGGAATACCACCTTACCACAAGCACCTCAAGAGGAGGCTTCTCTCAGCTCTAGGTATGTGAGAGGGATCCTGAGTTTGCGGCCTCAAGTGGAATGGACACCGCGATGCCCTGACTCGAAATAAGGCCGGATATCCCTGCAGTGACTTGAATGCAGGCTCGTCTTGCATCTCCCAGGAAGAAAGGATGTCTGAATCCCCTGTGGAGACCACAGAGAAACACCTAGTTCCCCACCTCATCGCGACCGATAGCCTCACATCCTTTGAAAACTCCAGAGGTACGCGGAGATCAGTGCCTCCAAAGGAGACGATGCCTGACTCCTCGTGAAACTTGATAGGAGTCCCAGGATTCCTGTGGCACTTGGAAAGGGACACTTGGTCTCCCGCCTCAGCTGGAGAGGCGTCCCAATTGCCCTGCCAAGCCTCGAGGAGAATCCCGAGTTGTCCCTCGCAACTAGGCAGGAGTCCTGACGTGGCTGAACAAACACGTGGGGGGAAGGGCCATCCCCGTCGTAACTCGAGAATATACCCCAGGTTCCCGCCGCAACTCGAGAAAAACCATGAGACTTCCCCCTCACCGCGAGATGAGGCCCGATTCCCCTGCACTGCGTGCAGAGCAATTCCGTGTTGCACATCACACATGAAAGGAGCCTTGATTTCCTTGATGGCACTACAGAGAAGCCCCAAGAACACTGTTTCAAGGCTAGAGGGATCCTGAGGTCACTGTAGCAACACGAAAGAGCTCCGTGGGCCAATAATCAACTCGAGATGAGAGGTTAGTCCCTGGCTTCGACTCCTGAGGAATACCACCTTACCACAAGCACCTCAAGAGGAGGCTTCTCTCAGCTCTAGGTATGTGAGAGGGACCCTGAGTTTGCGGCCTCAAGTGGAATGGACACCGCGATGCCCTGACGCGAAATAAGGCTGGATATCCCTGCAGTGACTGGAATGCAGGCTCGTCTTGCATCTCCCAAGAAGAAAGGATGTCTGAATCCCCTGTGGAGACCACAGAGAAACACCTAGTTCCCCACCTCATCGCGACCGGAGGCCTCACATCCTCTGAAAACTCCAGAGGTATGCGGAGATCAGTGCCTCCAAAGGAGACGATGCCTGACTCCTCGTGAAACTTGATAGGAGTCCCAGGATTCCTGTGGCACGTGGAAAGGGACCCTTGGTCTCCCGCCTCAGCTGGAGAGGCGTCCCAATTGCCTTGCCAAGCCTCGAGGAGAATCCCGAGTTGTGTCTCGCAACTAGGCAAGAGTCCTGAGGTGGCTGAACACACACGTGTGTGGAAGGGCCATCCCCGTCATAACTCGAGAATATACCTCAGGTTCCCGCCGCAACTCGAGAAAAACCATGAGACTTCCCCCTCGCCGCGAGATGAGGCCCGATTCCCCTGCACTGCGTGCAGAGCAATTCTGTGTTGCACATCACACATGAAAGGAGCCTTGATTTCCTTCATGGCACTCCAGAGAAACCCCAAGAACACTGTTTCAAGGCTAGAGGGATCCTGAGGTCACTGTAGCAACACGAAAGAGCTCCGTGGACCAAAAATCAACTCGAGATGAGAGGTTAGTCCCTGGCTTCGACTCCAGAGGAATACCACCTTACCACAAGCACCTCAAGAGGAGGCTTCTCTCAGCTCTAGGTATGTGAGAGGGACCCTGAGTTTGCGGCCTCAAGTGGAATGGACACCGCGATGCCCTGACTCGAAATAAGGCCGGATATCCCTGCCGTGACTGGAATGCAGGCTCGTCTTGCATCTCCCAAGACAAAAGGGTGTCTGAATCCCCTGTGGAGACCACAGAGAAAGACCTAGTTCCCCACCTCATCGCGACAGGAGGCCTCAAATCCTTTGAAAACTCCAGAGGTATGCGGAGATCAGTGCCTCCAAAGGAGACGATGCCTGACTCCTCGTGAAACTTGATAGGAGACCCAGGATTCCTGTGGCACGTGGAAAGGGACCCTTGGTCTCCCGTCTCAGCTGGAGAGGCGTCCCAATTGCCCAGCCAAGCCTCGAGGAGAATCCCGAGTTGTCCCTCGCAACTAGGCAGAAGTCCTGACATGGCTGAACACACACGTGTGTGGAAGGGCCATCCCCGTCGTAACTCAAGAATATACCCCAGGTTCCCGCCGCAACTCGAGAAAAACCATGAGACTTCCCCCTCGCCGCGAGATGAGGCCCGATTCCCCTGCACTGCGTGCAGAGCAATTCCGTGTTGCACATCACACATGAAAGGAGCCTTGATTTCCTTCATGGCACTCCAGAGAAACCCCAAGAACACTGTTTCAAGGCTAGAGGGATCCTGAGGTCACTGTAGCAACACGAAAAAGCTCCGTGGGTCAAAAATCAACTCGAGATGAGAGGTTAGTCCCTGGCTTCGACTCCAGAGGAATACCACCTTACCACAAGCACCTCAAGAGGAGGCTTCGCTCAGCTCTAGGTATGTGAGAGGGACCCTGAGTTTGCGGCCTCAAGTGGAATGGACACCGCGATGCCCTGACGCGAAATAAGGCTGGATATCCCTGCAGTGACTTGAATGCAGGCTCGTCTTGCATCTCCCAAGATGAAAGGATGTCTGTATCCCCTGTGGAGACCACAGAGAAACACTTAGTTCTCCACCTCATCGCGACCGGAGGCCTCACATCCTTTGAAAACTCCAGAGGTACGCGGAGATCAGTGCCTCCAAAGGAGACGATGCCTGACTCCTCGTGAAACTTGATAGGAGTCCCAGGATTCCTGTGGCACGTGGAAAGGGACCCTTGGTCTCCCGCCTCAGCTGGAGAGGCGTCCCAATTGCCTTGCCAAGCCTCGAGGAGAATCCCGAGTTGTCCCTCGCAACTAGGCAGGAGTCCTGACGTGGCTGAAGAAACACGTGGGTCGAAGGGCCATCCCCGTCGTAACTCGAGAATATACCCCAGGTTCCCGCCGCAACTCGAGAAAAACCATGAGACTTCCCCCTCGATGAGAGATGAGGCCCGATTCCCCTGTACTGCGTGCAGAGCAATTCCGTCTTGCACATCGCACATGAAAGGAGCCTTGATTTCCTTGATGGCACTCCAGAGAAACCCCAAGAACACTGTTTCAAGGATAGAGGGATCCTGAGGTCACTGTAGCAAGACGAAAGAACTCTGTGGACCAAAAATCAACTAGAAAAGACAGGTTAGTCCCTGGATTCGTCTCCAGAGGAATACCACCTTACCACAAGCATCTCAAGAGGAGGCTTCTCTCAGCTCTAGGTATGTGAGAGGGACCCTGAGTTTGCGGCCTCAAGTGGAATGGACACCGCGATGCCCTGACTCGAAATAAGGCCGGATATCCCTGCAGTGACTTCAATGCAGGCTCGTCTTGCATCTCCCAGGACGAAAGGATGTCTGAATCCCGTGTGGAAAGCACAGAGAAAGACTTAGTTCCCCACCTCATCGCGACCGATAGCCTCACATCCTTTGAAAACTCCAGAGGTACGCGGAGATCAGTGCCTCCAAAGGAGACGATGCCTGACTCCTCATGAAACTTGATAGGAGACCCAGGATTCCTGTGGCACGTGGAAAGGGACCCTTGGTCTCCCGTCTCAGCTGGAGAGGCGTCCCAATTGCCCTGCCAAGCCTCGAGGAGAATCCCGAGTTGTCCCTCTCAACTAGGCAGGAGTCCTGACATGGCTGAACACACACGTGTGTGGAAGGGCCATCCCCGTCGTAACTCGAGAATATACCCCAGGTTCCCGCCGCAACTCGAGAAAAACCATGAGACTTCCCCCTCGCCGCGAGATGAGGCCCGATTCCCCTGCACTGCGTGCAAAGCAATTCCGTGTTGCACATCACACATGAAAGGAGCCTTGATTTCCTTCATGGCACTCCAGAGAAACCCCAAGAACACTGTTTCAAGGCTAGAGGGATCCTGAGGTCACTGTAGCAACACGAAAAAGCTCCGTGGGTCAAAAATCAACTCGAGATGAGAGGTTAGTCCCTGGCTTCGACTCCAGAGGAATACCACCTTACCACAAGCACCTCAAGAGGAGGCTTCTCTCAGCTCTAGGTATGTGAGAGGGACCCTGAGTTTGCGGCCTCAAGTGGAATGGACACCGCGATGCCCTGACGCGAAATAAGGCTGGATATCCCTGCAGTGACTTGAATGCAGGCTCGTCTTGCATCTCCCAAGATGAAAGGATGTCTGTATCCCCTGTGGAGACCACAGAGAAACACTTAGTTCTCCACCTCATCGCGACCGGAGGCCTCACATCCTTTGAAAACTCCAGAGGTACGCGGAGATCAGTGCCTCCAAAGGAGACGATGCCTGACTCCTCGTGAAACTTGATAGGAGTCCCAGGATTCTTGTGGCACGTGGAAAGGGACCCTTGGTCTCCCGCCTCAGCTGGAGAGGCGTCCCAATTGCCTTGCCAAGCCTCGAGGAGAATCCCGAGTTGTCCCTCGCAACTAGGCAGGAGTCCTGACGTGGCTGAAGAAACACGTGGGTCGAAGGGCCATCCCCGTCGTAACTCGAGAATATACCCCAGGTTCCCGCCGCAACTCGAGAAAAACCATGAGACTTCCCCCTCGATGCGAGATGAGGCCCGATTCCCCTGCACTGCGTGCAGAGCAATTCCGTGTTGCACATCACACATGAAAGGAGCCTTGATTTCCTTGATGGCACTCCAGAGAAACCCCAAGAACACTGTTTCAAGGCTAGAGGGATCCTGAGGTCACTGTAGCAACACGAAAGAGCTCTGTGGGCCAAAAATCAACTCGAGGTGAGAGGTTAGTCCCTGGCTTCGACTCCAGAGGAATACCACCTTACCACAAGCACCTCAAGAGGAGGCTTCTCTCAGCTCTAGGTATGTGAGAGGGACCCTGAGTTTGCGGCCTCAAGTGGAATGGACACCGCGATGCCCTGACGCGAGATAAGGCTGGATATCCCTGCAGTGACTTGAATGCAGGCTCGCCTTGCATCTCCCATGATGAAAGGATGTCTGTATCCCCTGTGGAGACCACAGAGAAACACCTAGTTCCCCACCTCATCGCGACCGGAGGCCTCACATCCTTTGAAAACTCCAGAGGTACGCGGAGATCAGTGCCTCCAAAGGAGACGATGCCTGACTCCTCGTGAAACTTGATAGGAGTCCCAGGATTCCTGTGGCACGTGGAAAGGGACATTTGGTCTCCCGCCTCAGCTGGAGAGGCGTCCCAATTGCCTTGCCAAGCCTCGAGGAGAATCCCGAGTTGTATCTCGCAACTAGGCAAGAGTCCTGACGTGGCTGAACAAACACGTGTGTGGAAGGGCCATCCCCGTCGTAACTGGAGAATATACCCCAGGTTCCCGCCGCAACTCGAGAAAAACCATGAGACTTCCCCCTCGCCGCGAGATGAGGCCCGATTCCCCTGCACTGCGTGCAGAGCAATTCCGTGTTGCACATCACACATGAAAGGAGCCTTGATTTCCTTGATGGCACTACAGAGAAACCCCAAGAACACTGTTTCAAGGCTAGAGGGATCCTGAGGTCACTGTAGCAACACGAAAGAGCTCCGTGGGCCAAAAATCAACTCGAGATGAGAGGTTAGTCCCTGGCTTCGACTCCAGAGGAATACCACCTTACCACAAGCACCTCAAGAGGAGGCTTCTCTCAGCTCTATGTATGTGAGAGGGACCCTGAGTTTGCGGCCTCAAGTGGAGTGGACACCGCGATGCCCTGACGGGAAATAAGGCTGGATATCCCTGCAGTGACTGGAATGCAGGCTCGTCTTGCATCTCCCAAGAAGAAAGGATGTCTGAATCCCCTGTGGAGACCACAGAGAAACACCTAGTTCCCCACCTCATCGCGACCGGAGGCCTCACATCCTTTGAAAACTCCAGAGGTACGCGGAGATCAGTGCCTCCAAAGGAGACGATGCCTGACTCCTCGTGAAACTTGATAGGAGTCCCAGGATTCTTGTGGCACGTGGAAAGGGACCCTTGGTCTCCCGCCTCAGCTGGAGAGGCGTTCCAAATGCCCTGCCAAGCCTCGAGGAGAATCCCGAGTTGTCCCTCGCAACTAGGCAGGAGTCCTGACGTGGCTGAAGAAACACGTGGGTGGAAGGGCCATCCCCGTCGTAACTGGAGAATATACCCCAGGTTCCCGCCGCAACTCGAGAAAAACCATGAGACTTCTCCCTCGCCACGAGATGAGGCCCGATTCCCCTGCACTGCGTGCAGAGCAATTCCGTGTTGCACATCACACATGAAAGGAGCCTTGATTTCCTTGATGGCACTCCAGAGAAACCCCAAGAACACTGTTTCAAGGCTAGAGGGATCCTGAGGTCACTGTAGCAACACGAAAGAGCTCTGTGGGCCAAAAATCAACTCGAGATGAGAGGTTAGTCCCTGGCTTCGACTCCAGAGGAATACCACCTTACCACAAGCACCTCAAGAGGAGGCTTCTCTCAGCTCTAGGTATGTGAGAGGGACCCTGAGTTTGCGGCCTCAAGTGGAATGGACACCGCGATGCCCTGACGCGAAATAAGGCTGGATATCCCTGCAGTGACTTGAATGCAGGCTCGTCTTGCATCTCCCAAGATGAAAGGATGTCTGTATCCCCTGTGGAGAACACAGAGAAAGACCTAGTTCCACACCTCATCACGACCGGAGGCCTCACATCCTTTGAAAACTCCAGAGGTACGCGGAGATCAGTGCCTCCAAAGGAGACGATGCCTGACTCCTCGTGAAACTTGATAGGAGTCCCAGGATTCCTGTGGCACGTGGAAAGGGACCCTTGGTCTCCCGCCTCAGCTTGAGAGGCGTCCCAATTGCCTTGCCAAGCCTCGAGGAGAATCCCGAGTTGTGTCTCGCAACTAGGCAAGAGTCCTGACGTGGCTGAACAAACACGTGTGTGGAAGGGCCATCCCCGTCGTAACTCGAGAATATACCCCAGGTTCCCGCCGCAACTCGAGAAAAACCATGAGACTTCCCCCTCGCTGCGAGATGAGGCCCGATTCCCCTGCACTGCGTGCAGAGCAATTCTGTGTTGCACATCACACATGAAAGGAGCCTTGATTTCCTTCATGGCACTCCAGAGAAACCCCAAGAACACTGTTTCAAGGCTAGAGGGATCCTGAGGTCACGGTAGCAACACGAAAGAGCACCGTGGACCAAAAATCAACTCGAGATGAGAGGTTAGTCCCTGGCTTCGACTCCAGAGGAATACCACCTTACCACAAGCACCTCAAGAGGAGGCTTCTCTCAGCTCTAGGTATGTGAGAGGGACCCTGAGTTTGCGGCCTCAAGTGGAGTGGACACCGCGATGCCCTGACTCGAAATAAGGCCGGATATCCCTGCAGTGACTGGAATGCAGGCTCGTCTTGCATCTCCCAAGACGAAAGGGTGACTGAATCCCCTGTGGAGACCACAGAGAAAGACCTAGTTCCCCACCTCATCGCGACCGGAGGCCTCACATCCCTTGAAAACTCCAGAGGTATGCGGAGATCAGTGCCTCCAAAGGAGACGATGCCTGACTCCTTGTGAAACTTGATAGGAGTCCCAGGATTCCTGTGGCACGTGGAAAGGGACCCTTGGTCTCCCGCCTCAGCTGGAGAGGCGTCCCAATTGCCTTGCCAAGCCTCGAGGAGAATCCCGAGTTGTGTCTCACAACTAGGCAGGAGTCCTGACGTGGCTGAACAAACACGTGTGTGGAAGGGCCATCCCCGTCGTAACTCGAGAATATACCCCAGGTTCCCGCCGTAACTCGAGAAAAACCAAGAGACTTCCCCCTCGCCGCGAGATGAGGCCCGATTCCCCTGCACTGCGTGCAGAGCAATTCTGTGTTGCACATCACACATGAAAGGAGCCTTGATTTCCTTCATGGCACTCCAGAGAAACCCCAAGAACACTGTTTCAAGTCTAGAGGGATCCTGAGGTCACTGTAGCAACACGAAAGAGCTCCGTGGGCCAAAAATCAACTCGAGATGAGAGGTTAGTCCCTGGTTCGACTCCAGAGGAATACCACCTTACCACAAGCACCTCAAGAGGAGGCTTCTCTCAGCTCTAGGTATGTGAGAGGGACCCTGAGTTTGCGGCCTCAAGTGGAATGGACACCGCGATGCCCTGACTCGAAATAAGGCCGGATATCCCTGCAGTGACTGGAATGCAGGCTCGTCTTGCATCTCCCAAGACGAAAGGGTGTCTGAATCCCCTGTGGAGACCACAGAGAAAGACCTAGTTCCCCACCTCATCGCGACCGGAGGCCTCACATCCTTTGAAAACTCCAGAGGTACGCGGAGATCAGTGCCTCCAAAGGAGACGATGCCTGACTCCTCGTGAAACTTGATAGGAGACCCAGGATTCCTGTGGCACGTGGAAAGGGACCCTTGGTCTCCCGCCTCAGCTGGAGAGGCGTCCCAATTGCCTTGCCAAGCCTCGAGGAGAATCCCGAGTTGTGTCTCGCAACTAGGCAAGAGTCCTGACGTGGCTGAACAAACACGTGTGTGGAAGGGCCATCCCCGTCGTAACTGGAGAATATACCCCAGGTTCCCGCCGCAACTCGAGAAAAACCATGAGACTTCCCCCTCGCCGCGAGATGAGGCCCGATTCCCCTGCACTGCGTGCAGAGCAATTCCGTGTTGCACATCACACGTGAAAGGAGCCTTGATTTCCTTGATGGCACTCCAGAGAAACCCCAAGAACACTGTTTCAAGGCTAGAGGGATCCTGAGGTCACTGTAGCAACACGAAAGAGCTCCGTGGGCCAAAAATCAACTCGAGATGAGAGGTTAGTCCCTGGCTTCGACTCCAGAGGAATACCACCTTACCACAAGCACCTCAAGAGGAGGCTTCTCTCAGCTCTAGGTATGTGAGAGGGACCCTGAGTTTGCGGCCTCAAGTGGAGTGGACACCGCGATGCCCTGACTCGAAATAAAGCTGGATATCCCTGCAGTGACTGGAATGCAGGCTCGTCTTGCATCTCCCAAGAAGAAAGGATGTCTGAATCCCCTGTGGAGACCACAGAGAAACACCTAGTTCCCCACCTCATCGCGACCGGAGGCCTCACATCCTCTGAAAACTCCAGAGGTATGCGGAGATCAGTGCCTCCAAAGGAGACGATGCCTGACTCCTCGTGAAACTTGATAGGAGTCCCAGGATTCCTGTGGCACGTGGAAAGGGACCCTTGGTCTCCCGCCTCAGCTGGAGAGGCGTCCCAATTGCCTTGCCAAGCCTCGAAGAGAATCCCGAGTTGTGTCTCGCAACTAGGCAAGAGTCCTGAGGTGGCTGAACAAACACGTGTGTGGAAGGGCCATCCCCGTCGTAACTCGAGAATATACCATAGGTTCCCGCCGCAACTCGAGAAAAACCATGAGACTTCCCCCTCGCCGCGAGATGAGGCCCGATTCCCCTGCACTGCGTGCAGAGCAATTCCGTGTTGCACATCACACATGAAAGGAGCCTTGATTTCCTTGATGGCACTCCAGAGAAACCCCAAGAACACTGTTTCAAGGCTAGAGGGATTCTGAGTTCACTGTAGCAACACGAAAGAGCTCCGAGGACCAAGAATCAACACGAGATGAGAGGTTAGTCCCTGGCTTCGACTCCTGAGGAATACCACCTTACCACAAGCACCTCAAGAGGAGGCTTCTCTCAGCTCTAGGTATGTGAGAGGGATCCTGAGTTTGCGGCCTCAAGTGGAATGGACACCGCGATGCCCTGACTCGAAATAAGGCCGGATATCCCTGCAGTGACTTGAATGCAGGCTCGTCTTGCATCTCCCAGGAAGAAAGGATGTCTGAATCCCCTGTGGAGACCACAGAGAAAGACCTAGTTCCCCACCTCATCGCGACCGGAGGCCTCACTTCCTTTGAAAACTCCAGAGGTACGCGGAGATCAGTGCCTCCAAAGGAGACGATGCCTGACTCCTCGTGAAACTTGATAGGAGTCCCAGGATTCTTGTGGCACGTGGAAAGGGACCCTTGGTCTCCCGCCTCAGCTGGAGAGGCGTTCCAATTGCCCTGCCAAGCCTCGAGGAGAATCCCGAGTTGTCCCTCGCAACTAGGCAGGAGTCCTGACGTGGCTGAAGAAACACGTGGGTGGAAGGGCCATCCCCGTCGTAACTGGAGAATATACCCCAGGTTCCCGCCGCAACTCGAGATAAACCATGAGACTTCCCCCTCGATGAGAGATGAGGCCCGATTCCCCTGCACTGCGTGCACAGCAATTCCGTGTTGCACATCACACATGAAAGGAGCCTTGATTTCCTTGATGGCACTCCAGAGAAAACCCGAGAACACTGTTTCAAGGCTAGAGGGATCCTGAGGTCACTGTAGCAACACGAAAGAGCTCCGTGGGCCAAAAATCAACTCGAGATGAGAGGTTAGTCCCTGGCTTCGACTCCAGAGGAATACCACCTTACCACAAGCACCTCAAGAGGAGGCTTCTCTCAGCTCTAGGTATGTGAGAGGGACCCTGAGTTTGCGGCCTCAAGTGGAATGGACACCGCGATGCCCTGACGCGAAATAAGGCTGGATATCCCTGCAGTGACTTGAATGCAGGCTCGTCTTGCATCTCCCAAGATGAAAGGATGTCTGAATCCCCTGTGGAGACCACAGAGAAAGACCTAGTTCCCCACCTCATCGCGACCGGAGGCCTCACATCCTTTGAAAACTCCAGAGGTACGCGGAGATCAGTGCCTCCAAAGGAGACGATGCCTGACTCCTCGTGAAACTTGATAGGAGTCCCAGGATTCCTGTGGCACGTGGAAAGGGACCCTTGGTCTCCCGCCTCAGCGGGAGAGGCGTCCCAATTGCCTTGCCAAGCCTCGAGGAGAATCCCGAGTTGTGTCTCGCAACTAGGCAAGAGTCCTGACGTGGCTGAACAAACACGGGTGTGGAAGGGCCATCCCCGTCGTAACTCGAGAATATACCCCAGGTTCCCGCCGTAACTCGAGAAAAACCATGAGACTTCCCCCTCGCCGCGAGATGAGGCCCGATTCCCCTGCACTGCGTGCAGAGCAATTCTGTGTTGAACATCACACATGAAAGGAGCCTTGATTTCCTTGATGGCACTCCAGAGAAACCCCAAGAACACTGTTTCAAGGCTAGAGGGATCCTGAGGTCACTGTAGCAACACGAAAGAGCTCCGTGGACCAAAAATCAACTCGAGATGAGAGGTTAGTCCCTGGCTTCGACTCCAGAGGAATACCACCTTACCACAAGCACCTCAAGAGGAGGCTTCTCTCAGCTCTAGGTATGTGAGAGGGACCCTGAGTTTGCGGCCTCAAGTGGAATGGACACCGCGATGCCCTGACTCGAAATAAGGCCGGATATCCCTGCAGTGACTGGAATGCAGGCTCGTCTTGCATCTCCCAAGACGAAAGGGTGTCTGAATCCCCTGTGGAGACCACAGAGAAAGACCTAGTTCCCCACCTCATGGCGACCGGAGGCCTCACATCCTTTGAAAACTCCAGAGGTACGCGGAGATCAGTGCCTCCAAAGGAGACGATGCCTGACTCCTCGTGAAACTTGATAGGAGTCCCAGGATTCCTGTGGCACGTGGAAAGGGACCCTTGGTCTCCCGCCTCAGCTGGAGAGGCGTCCCAATTGCCTTGCCAAGCCTCGAGGAGAATCCCGAGTTGTGTCTCGTAACTAGGCAAGAGTCCTGACGTGGCTGAACAAACACGTGTGTGGAAGGGCCATCCCCGTCGTAACTCGAGAATATACCATAGGTTCCCGCCGCAACTCGAGAAAAACCATGAGACTTCCCCCTCGCCGCGAGATGAGGCCCGATTCCCCTGCACTGCGTGCAGAGCAATTCCGTGTTGCACATCAAACATGAAAGGAGCCTTGATTTCCTTGATGGCACTCCAGAGAAACCCCAAGAACACTGTTTCAAGGATAGAGGGATCCTGAGGTCACTGTAGCAACACGAAAGAGCTCCGTTGACCAAGAATCAACACGAGATGAGAGGTTAGTCCCTGGCTTCGACTCCTGAGGAATACCACCTTACCACAAGCACCTCAAGAGGAGGCTTCTCTCAGCTCTAGGTATGTGAGAGGGATCCTGAGTTTGCGGCCTCAAGTGGAATGGACACCGCGATGCCCTGACTCGAAATAAGGCCGGATATCCCTGCAGTGACTTGAATGCAGGCTCGTCTTGCATCTCCCAAGAAGAAAGGATGTCTGAATCCCCTGTGGAGACCACAGAGAAACACCTAGTTCCCCACCTCATCGCGACCGGAGGCCTCACATCCTTTGAAAATTCCAGAGGTACGCGGAGATCAGTGCCTCCAAAGGAGACGATGCCTGACTCCTCGTGAAACTTGATAGGAGTCCCAGGATTCTTGTGGCACGTGGAAAGGGACCCTTGGTCTCCCGCCTCAGCTGGAGAGGCGTTCCAATTGCCCTGCCAAGCCTCGAGGAGAATCCCGAGTTGTCCCTCGCAACTAGGCAGGAGTCCTGACGTGGCTGAACAAACACGTGGGTGGAAGGGCCATCCCCGTCGTAACTCGAGAATATACCCCAGGTTCCCGCCGCAACTCGAGAAAAACCATGAGACTTCCCCCTCGATGCGAGATGAGGCCCGATTCCCCTGTACTGCGTGCAGAGCAATTCCGTCTTGCACATCACACATGAAAGGAGCCTTGATTTCCTTGATGGCACTCCAGATAAAACCCAAGAACACTGTTTCAAGGATAGAGGGATCCTGAGGTCACAGTAGCAACACGAAAGAACTCTGTGGACCAAAAATCAACTCGAAAAGAGAGGTTAGTCCCTGGATTCGTCTCCAGAGGAATACCAACTTACCACAAGCACCTCAAGAGGAGGCTTCTCTCAGCTCTAGGTATGTGAGAGGGACCCTGAGTTTGCGGCCTCAAGTGGAATGAACACCGCGATGCCCTGACTCGAAATAAGGCCGGATATCCCTGCAGTGACTTCAATGCAGGCTCGTCTTGCATCTCCCAGGACGAAAGGATGTCTGAATCCCCTGAGGAAAGCACAGAGAAAGACTTAGTTCCCCACCTCATCGCGACCGATAGCCTCACATCCTTTGAAAACTCCAGAGGTACGCGGAGATCAGTGCCTCCAAAGGAGACGATGCCTGACTCCTCGTGAAACTTGATAGGAGTCCCAGGATTCCTGTGGCACTTGGAAAGGGACCCTTGGTCTCCCGCCTCAGCTGGAGAGGCGTCCCAATTGCCCTGCCAAGCCTCGAGGAGAATCCCGAGTTGTCCCTCGCAACTAGGCAGGAGTCCTGACGTCGCTGAAGAAACACGTGGGTGGAAGGGCCATCCCCATCGTAACTCGAGAATATACCCCAGGTTCCCGCCGCAACTCGAGAAAAACCATGAAACTTCCCCCTCGCCGCGAGATGAGGCCCGATTCCCCTACACTGCGTGCAGAGCAATTCCGTGTTGCACATCACACATGAAAGGAGCCTTGATTTCCTTCATGGCACTCCAGAGAAACCACAAGAACACTGTTTCAAGGCTAGAGGGATCCTGAGGTCACTGTAGCAACACGAAAGAGCTCCGTGGGCCAAAAATCAACTCGAGATGAGAGGTTAGTTCCTGGCTTCGACTCCAGAGGAATACCACCTTACCACAAGCACCTCAAGAGGAGGCTTCTCTCAGCTCTAGGTATGTGAGAGGGACCCTGAGTTTGCGGCCTCAAGTGGAATGGACACCGCGATGCCCTGACGCGACATAAGGCTGGATATCCCTGCAGTGACTTGAATGCAGGCTCGTCTTGCATCTCCCAAGATGAAAGGGTGTCTGAATCCCCTGTGGAGACCACAGAGAAAGACCTAGTTCCCCACCTCATCGCGTCCGGAGGCCTCACATCCTTTGAAAACTCCAGAGGTACGCGGAGATCAGTGCCTCCAAAGGAGACCATGCCTGACTCCTCGTGAAACTTGGTAGGAGTCCCAGGATTCATGTGGCACGTGGAAAGGGACCCTTGGTCTCCCGCCTCAGCTGGAGAGGCGTCCCAATTGCCTTGCCAAGCCTCGAGGAAAATCCCGAGTTGTGTCTCGCAATTAGGCAAGAGTCCTGACGTGGCTGAACAAACACGTGTGTGGAAGGGCCATCCCCGTCGTAACTGGAGAATATACCCCAGGTTCTCGCCGCAACTCGAGAAAAACCATGAGACTTCCCCCTCGCCGCGAGATGAGGCCCGATTCCCCTGTACTGCGTGCAGAGCAATTCCGTGTTGCACATCACACATGAAAGGAGCCTTGATTTCCTTCATGGCACTCCAAAGAAACCCCAAGAACACTGTTTCAAGGCTAGAGGGATCCTGAGGTCACTGTAGCAACACGAAAGAGCTCTGTGGGCCAAAAATCAACTCGAGGTGAGAGGTTAGTCCCTGGCTTCGACTCCAGAGGAATACCACCTTACCACAAGCACCTCAAGAGGAGGCTTCTCTCAGCTCTAGGTATGTGAGAGGGACCCTGAGTTTGCGGCCTCAAGTGGAATGGACACCGCGATGCCCTGACGCGAGATAAGGCTGGATATCCCTGCAGTGACTTGAATGCAGGCTCGCCTTGCATCTCCCATGATGAAAGGATGTCTGTATCCCCTGTGGAGACCACAGAGAAACACCTAGTTCCCCACCTCATCGCGACCGGAGGCCTCACATCCTTTGAAAACTCCAGAGGTACGCGGAGATCAGTGCCTCCAAAGGAGACGATGCCTGACTCCTCGTGAAACTTGATAGGAGTCCCAGGATTCCTGTGGCACGTGGAAAGGGACATTTGGTCTCCCGCCTCAGCTGGAGAGGCGTCCCAATTGCCTTGCCAAGCCTCGAGGAGAATCCCGAGTTGTATCTCGCAACTAGGCAAGAGTCCTGACGTGGCTGAACAAACACGTGTGTGGAAGGGCCATCCCCGTCGTAACTGGAGAATATACCCCAGGTTCCCGCCGCAACTCGAGAAAAACCATGAGACTTCCCCCTCGCCGCGAGATGAGGCCCGATTCCCCTGCACTGCGTGCAGAGCAATTCCGTGTTGCACATCACACATGAAAGGAGCCTTGATTTCCTTGATGGCACTACAGAGAAACCCCAAGAACACTGTTTCAAGGCTAGAGGGATCCTGAGGTCACTGTAGCAACACGAAAGAGCTCCGTGGGCCAAAAATCAACTCGAGATGAGAGGTTAGTCCCTGGCTTCGACTCCAGAGGAATACCACCTTACCACAAGCACCTCAAGAGGAGGCTTCTCTCAGCTCTATGTATGTGAGAGGGACCCTGAGTTTGCGGCCTCAAGTGGAGTGGACACCGCGATGCCCTGACGGGAAATAAGGCTGGATATCCCTGCAGTGACTGGAATGCAGGCTCGTCTTGCATCTCCCAAGAAGAAAGGATGTCTGAATCCCCTGTGGAGACCACAGAGAAACACCTAGTTCCCCACCTCATCGCGACCGGAGGCCTCACATCCTTTGAAAACTCCAGAGGTACGCGGAGATCAGTGCCTCCAAAGGAGACGATGCCTGACTCCTCGTGAAACTTGATAGGAGTCCCAGGATTCTTGTGGCACGTGGAAAGGGACCCTTGGTCTCCCGCCTCAGCTGGAGAGGCGTTCCAAATGCCCTGCCAAGCCTCGAGGAGAATCCCGAGTTGTCCCTCGCAACTAGGCAGGAGTCCTGACGTGGCTGAAGAAACACGTGGGTGGAAGGGCCATCCCCGTCGTAACTGGAGAATATACCCCAGGTTCCCGCCGCAACTCGAGAAAAACCATGAGACTTCTCCCTCGCCACGAGATGAGGCCCGATTCCCCTGCACTGCGTGCAGAGCAATTCCGTGTTGCACATCACACATGAAAGGAGCCTTGATTTCCTTGATGGCACTCCAGAGAAACCCCAAGAACACTGTTTCAAGGCTAGAGGGATCCTGAGGTCACTGTAGCAACACGAAAGAGCTCTGTGGGCCAAAAATCAACTCGAGATGAGAGGTTAGTCCCTGGCTTCGACTCCAGAGGAATACCACCTTACCACAAGCACCTCAAGAGGAGGCTTCTCTCAGCTCTAGGTATGTGAGAGGGACCCTGAGTTTGCGGCCTCAAGTGGAATGGACACCGCGATGCCCTGACGCGAAATAAGGCTGGATATCCCTGCAGTGACTTGAATGCAGGCTCGTCTTGCATCTCCCAAGATGAAAGGATGTCTGTATCCCCTGTGGAGAACACAGAGAAAGACCTAGTTCCACACCTCATCACGACCGGAGGCCTCACATCCTTTGAAAACTCCAGAGGTACGCGGAGATCAGTGCCTCCAAAGGAGACGATGCCTGACTCCTCGTGAAACTTGATAGGAGTCCCAGGATTCCTGTGGCACGTGGAAAGGGACCCTTGGTCTCCCGCCTCAGCTTGAGAGGCGTCCCAATTGCCTTGCCAAGCCTCGAGGAGAATCCCGAGTTGTGTCTCGCAACTAGGCAAGAGTCCTGACGTGGCTGAACAAACACGTGTGTGGAAGGGCCATCCCCGTCGTAACTCGAGAATATACCCCAGGTTCCCGCCGCAACTCGAGAAAAACCATGAGACTTCCCCCTCGCTGCGAGATGAGGCCCGATTCCCCTGCACTGCGTGCAGAGCAATTCTGTGTTGCACATCACACATGAAAGGAGCCTTGATTTCCTTCATGGCACTCCAGAGAAACCCCAAGAACACTGTTTCAAGGCTAGAGGGATCCTGAGGTCACGGTAGCAACACGAAAGAGCACCGTGGACCAAAAATCAACTCGAGATGAGAGGTTAGTCCCTGGCTTCGACTCCAGAGGAATACCACCTTACCACAAGCACCTCAAGAGGAGGCTTCTCTCAGCTCTAGGTATGTGAGAGGGACCCTGAGTTTGCGGCCTCAAGTGGAGTGGACACCGCGATGCCCTGACTCGAAATAAGGCCGGATATCCCTGCAGTGACTGGAATGCAGGCTCGTCTTGCATCTCCCAAGACGAAAGGGTGACTGAATCCCCTGTGGAGACCACAGAGAAAGACCTAGTTCCCCACCTCATCGCGACCGGAGGCCTCACATCCCTTGAAAACTCCAGAGGTATGCGGAGATCAGTGCCTCCAAAGGAGACGATGCCTGACTCCTTGTGAAACTTGATAGGAGTCCCAGGATTCCTGTGGCACGTGGAAAGGGACCCTTGGTCTCCCGCCTCAGCTGGAGAGGCGTCCCAATTGCCTTGCCAAGCCTCGAGGAGAATCCCGAGTTGTGTCTCACAACTAGGCAGGAGTCCTGACGTGGCTGAACAAACACGTGTGTGGAAGGGCCATCCCCGTCGTAACTCGAGAATATACCCCAGGTTCCCGCCGTAACTCGAGAAAAACCAAGAGACTTCCCCCTCGCCGCGAGATGAGGCCCGATTCCCCTGCACTGCGTGCAGAGCAATTCTGTGTTGCACATCACACATGAAAGGAGCCTTGATTTCCTTCATGGCACTCCAGAGAAACCCCAAGAACACTGTTTCAAGTCTAGAGGGATCCTGAGGTCACTGTAGCAACACGAAAGAGCTCCGTGGGCCAAAAATCAACTCGAGATGAGAGGTTAGTCCCTGGTTCGACTCCAGAGGAATACCACCTTACCACAAGCACCTCAAGAGGAGGCTTCTCTCAGCTCTAGGTATGTGAGAGGGACCCTGAGTTTGCGGCCTCAAGTGGAATGGACACCGCGATGCCCTGACTCGAAATAAGGCCGGATATCCCTGCAGTGACTGGAATGCAGGCTCGTCTTGCATCTCCCAAGACGAAAGGGTGTCTGAATCCCCTGTGGAGACCACAGAGAAAGACCTAGTTCCCCACCTCATCGCGACCGGAGGCCTCACATCCTTTGAAAACTCCAGAGGTACGCGGAGATCAGTGCCTCCAAAGGAGACGATGCCTGACTCCTCGTGAAACTTGATAGGAGACCCAGGATTCCTGTGGCACGTGGAAAGGGACCCTTGGTCTCCCGCCTCAGCTGGAGAGGCGTCCCAATTGCCTTGCCAAGCCTCGAGGAGAATCCCGAGTTGTGTCTCGCAACTAGGCAAGAGTCCTGACGTGGCTGAACAAACACGTGTGTGGAAGGGCCATCCCCGTCGTAACTGGAGAATATACCCCAGGTTCCCGCCGCAACTCGAGAAAAACCATGAGACTTCCCCCTCGCCGCGAGATGAGGCCCGATTCCCCTGCACTGCGTGCAGAGCAATTCCGTGTTGCACATCACACGTGAAAGGAGCCTTGATTTCCTTGATGGCACTCCAGAGAAACCCCAAGAACACTGTTTCAAGGCTAGAGGGATCCTGAGGTCACTGTAGCAACACGAAAGAGCTCCGTGGGCCAAAAATCAACTCGAGATGAGAGGTTAGTCCCTGGCTTCGACTCCAGAGGAATACCACCTTACCACAAGCACCTCAAGAGGAGGCTTCTCTCAGCTCTAGGTATGTGAGAGGGACCCTGAGTTTGCGGCCTCAAGTGGAGTGGACACCGCGATGCCCTGACTCGAAATAAAGCTGGATATCCCTGCAGTGACTGGAATGCAGGCTCGTCTTGCATCTCCCAAGAAGAAAGGATGTCTGAATCCCCTGTGGAGACCACAGAGAAACACCTAGTTCCCCACCTCATCGCGACCGGAGGCCTCACATCCTCTGAAAACTCCAGAGGTATGCGGAGATCAGTGCCTCCAAAGGAGACGATGCCTGACTCCTCGTGAAACTTGATAGGAGTCCCAGGATTCCTGTGGCACGTGGAAAGGGACCCTTGGTCTCCCGCCTCAGCTGGAGAGGCGTCCCAATTGCCTTGCCAAGCCTCGAAGAGAATCCCGAGTTGTGTCTCGCAACTAGGCAAGAGTCCTGAGGTGGCTGAACAAACACGTGTGTGGAAGGGCCATCCCCGTCGTAACTCGAGAATATACCATAGGTTCCCGCCGCAACTCGAGAAAAACCATGAGACTTCCCCCTCGCCGCGAGATGAGGCCCGATTCCCCTGCACTGCGTGCAGAGCAATTCCGTGTTGCACATCACACATGAAAGGAGCCTTGATTTCCTTGATGGCACTCCAGAGAAACCCCAAGAACACTGTTTCAAGGCTAGAGGGATTCTGAGTTCACTGTAGCAACACGAAAGAGCTCCGAGGACCAAGAATCAACACGAGATGAGAGGTTAGTCCCTGGCTTCGACTCCTGAGGAATACCACCTTACCACAAGCACCTCAAGAGGAGGCTTCTCTCAGCTCTAGGTATGTGAGAGGGATCCTGAGTTTGCGGCCTCAAGTGGAATGGACACCGCGATGCCCTGACTCGAAATAAGGCCGGATATCCCTGCAGTGACTTGAATGCAGGCTCGTCTTGCATCTCCCAGGAAGAAAGGATGTCTGAATCCCCTGTGGAGACCACAGAGAAAGACCTAGTTCCCCACCTCATCGCGACCGGAGGCCTCACTTCCTTTGAAAACTCCAGAGGTACGCGGAGATCAGTGCCTCCAAAGGAGACGATGCCTGACTCCTCGTGAAACTTGATAGGAGTCCCAGGATTCTTGTGGCACGTGGAAAGGGACCCTTGGTCTCCCGCCTCAGCTGGAGAGGCGTTCCAATTGCCCTGCCAAGCCTCGAGGAGAATCCCGAGTTGTCCCTCGCAACTAGGCAGGAGTCCTGACGTGGCTGAAGAAACACGTGGGTGGAAGGGCCATCCCCGTCGTAACTGGAGAATATACCCCAGGTTCCCGCCGCAACTCGAGATAAACCATGAGACTTCCCCCTCGATGAGAGATGAGGCCCGATTCCCCTGCACTGCGTGCACAGCAATTCCGTGTTGCACATCACACATGAAAGGAGCCTTGATTTCCTTGATGGCACTCCAGAGAAAACCCGAGAACACTGTTTCAAGGCTAGAGGGATCCTGAGGTCACTGTAGCAACACGAAAGAGCTCCGTGGGCCAAAAATCAACTCGAGATGAGAGGTTAGTCCCTGGCTTCGACTCCAGAGGAATACCACCTTACCACAAGCACCTCAAGAGGAGGCTTCTCTCAGCTCTAGGTATGTGAGAGGGACCCTGAGTTTGCGGCCTCAAGTGGAATGGACACCGCGATGCCCTGACGCGAAATAAGGCTGGATATCCCTGCAGTGACTTGAATGCAGGCTCGTCTTGCATCTCCCAAGATGAAAGGATGTCTGAATCCCCTGTGGAGACCACAGAGAAAGACCTAGTTCCCCACCTCATCGCGACCGGAGGCCTCACATCCTTTGAAAACTCCAGAGGTACGCGGAGATCAGTGCCTCCAAAGGAGACGATGCCTGACTCCTCGTGAAACTTGATAGGAGTCCCAGGATTCCTGTGGCACGTGGAAAGGGACCCTTGGTCTCCCGCCTCAGCGGGAGAGGCGTCCCAATTGCCTTGCCAAGCCTCGAGGAGAATCCCGAGTTGTGTCTCGCAACTAGGCAAGAGTCCTGACGTGGCTGAACAAACACGGGTGTGGAAGGGCCATCCCCGTCGTAACTCGAGAATATACCCCAGGTTCCCGCCGTAACTCGAGAAAAACCATGAGACTTCCCCCTCGCCGCGAGATGAGGCCCGATTCCCCTGCACTGCGTGCAGAGCAATTCTGTGTTGAACATCACACATGAAAGGAGCCTTGATTTCCTTGATGGCACTCCAGAGAAACCCCAAGAACACTGTTTCAAGGCTAGAGGGATCCTGAGGTCACTGTAGCAACACGAAAGAGCTCCGTGGACCAAAAATCAACTCGAGATGAGAGGTTAGTCCCTGGCTTCGACTCCAGAGGAATACCACCTTACCACAAGCACCTCAAGAGGAGGCTTCTCTCAGCTCTAGGTATGTGAGAGGGACCCTGAGTTTGCGGCCTCAAGTGGAATGGACACCGCGATGCCCTGACTCGAAATAAGGCCGGATATCCCTGCAGTGACTGGAATGCAGGCTCGTCTTGCATCTCCCAAGACGAAAGGGTGTCTGAATCCCCTGTGGAGACCACAGAGAAAGACCTAGTTCCCCACCTCATGGCGACCGGAGGCCTCACATCCTTTGAAAACTCCAGAGGTACGCGGAGATCAGTGCCTCCAAAGGAGACGATGCCTGACTCCTCGTGAAACTTGATAGGAGTCCCAGGATTCCTGTGGCACGTGGAAAGGGACCCTTGGTCTCCCGCCTCAGCTGGAGAGGCGTCCCAATTGCCTTGCCAAGCCTCGAGGAGAATCCCGAGTTGTGTCTCGTAACTAGGCAAGAGTCCTGACGTGGCTGAACAAACACGTGTGTGGAAGGGCCATCCCCGTCGTAACTCGAGAATATACCATAGGTTCCCGCCGCAACTCGAGAAAAACCATGAGACTTCCCCCTCGCCGCGAGATGAGGCCCGATTCCCCTGCACTGCGTGCAGAGCAATTCCGTGTTGCACATCAAACATGAAAGGAGCCTTGATTTCCTTGATGGCACTCCAGAGAAACCCCAAGAACACTGTTTCAAGGATAGAGGGATCCTGAGGTCACTGTAGCAACACGAAAGAGCTCCGTTGACCAAGAATCAACACGAGATGAGAGGTTAGTCCCTGGCTTCGACTCCTGAGGAATACCACCTTACCACAAGCACCTCAAGAGGAGGCTTCTCTCAGCTCTAGGTATGTGAGAGGGATCCTGAGTTTGCGGCCTCAAGTGGAATGGACACCGCGATGCCCTGACTCGAAATAAGGCCGGATATCCCTGCAGTGACTTGAATGCAGGCTCGTCTTGCATCTCCCAAGAAGAAAGGATGTCTGAATCCCCTGTGGAGACCACAGAGAAACACCTAGTTCCCCACCTCATCGCGACCGGAGGCCTCACATCCTTTGAAAATTCCAGAGGTACGCGGAGATCAGTGCCTCCAAAGGAGACGATGCCTGACTCCTCGTGAAACTTGATAGGAGTCCCAGGATTCTTGTGGCACGTGGAAAGGGACCCTTGGTCTCCCGCCTCAGCTGGAGAGGCGTTCCAATTGCCCTGCCAAGCCTCGAGGAGAATCCCGAGTTGTCCCTCGCAACTAGGCAGGAGTCCTGACGTGGCTGAACAAACACGTGGGTGGAAGGGCCATCCCCGTCGTAACTCGAGAATATACCCCAGGTTCCCGCCGCAACTCGAGAAAAACCATGAGACTTCCCCCTCGATGCGAGATGAGGCCCGATTCCCCTGTACTGCGTGCAGAGCAATTCCGTCTTGCACATCACACATGAAAGGAGCCTTGATTTCCTTGATGGCACTCCAGATAAAACCCAAGAACACTGTTTCAAGGATAGAGGGATCCTGAGGTCACAGTAGCAACACGAAAGAACTCTGTGGACCAAAAATCAACTCGAAAAGAGAGGTTAGTCCCTGGATTCGTCTCCAGAGGAATACCAACTTACCACAAGCACCTCAAGAGGAGGCTTCTCTCAGCTCTAGGTATGTGAGAGGGACCCTGAGTTTGCGGCCTCAAGTGGAATGAACACCGCGATGCCCTGACTCGAAATAAGGCCGGATATCCCTGCAGTGACTTCAATGCAGGCTCGTCTTGCATCTCCCAGGACGAAAGGATGTCTGAATCCCCTGAGGAAAGCACAGAGAAAGACTTAGTTCCCCACCTCATCGCGACCGATAGCCTCACATCCTTTGAAAACTCCAGAGGTACGCGGAGATCAGTGCCTCCAAAGGAGACGATGCCTGACTCCTCGTGAAACTTGATAGGAGTCCCAGGATTCCTGTGGCACTTGGAAAGGGACCCTTGGTCTCCCGCCTCAGCTGGAGAGGCGTCCCAATTGCCCTGCCAAGCCTCGAGGAGAATCCCGAGTTGTCCCTCGCAACTAGGCAGGAGTCCTGACGTCGCTGAAGAAACACGTGGGTGGAAGGGCCATCCCCATCGTAACTCGAGAATATACCCCAGGTTCCCGCCGCAACTCGAGAAAAACCATGAAACTTCCCCCTCGCCGCGAGATGAGGCCCGATTCCCCTACACTGCGTGCAGAGCAATTCCGTGTTGCACATCACACATGAAAGGAGCCTTGATTTCCTTCATGGCACTCCAGAGAAACCACAAGAACACTGTTTCAAGGCTAGAGGGATCCTGAGGTCACTGTAGCAACACGAAAGAGCTCCGTGGGCCAAAAATCAACTCGAGATGAGAGGTTAGTTCCTGGCTTCGACTCCAGAGGAATACCACCTTACCACAAGCACCTCAAGAGGAGGCTTCTCTCAGCTCTAGGTATGTGAGAGGGACCCTGAGTTTGCGGCCTCAAGTGGAATGGACACCGCGATGCCCTGACGCGACATAAGGCTGGATATCCCTGCAGTGACTTGAATGCAGGCTCGTCTTGCATCTCCCAAGATGAAAGGGTGTCTGAATCCCCTGTGGAGACCACAGAGAAAGACCTAGTTCCCCACCTCATCGCGTCCGGAGGCCTCACATCCTTTGAAAACTCCAGAGGTACGCGGAGATCAGTGCCTCCAAAGGAGACCATGCCTGACTCCTCGTGAAACTTGGTAGGAGTCCCAGGATTCATGTGGCACGTGGAAAGGGACCCTTGGTCTCCCGCCTCAGCTGGAGAGGCGTCCCAATTGCCTTGCCAAGCCTCGAGGAAAATCCCGAGTTGTGTCTCGCAATTAGGCAAGAGTCCTGACGTGGCTGAACAAACACGTGTGTGGAAGGGCCATCCCCGTCGTAACTGGAGAATATACCCCAGGTTCTCGCCGCAACTCGAGAAAAACCATGAGACTTCCCCCTCGCCGCGAGATGAGGCCCGATTCCCCTGTACTGCGTGCAGAGCAATTCCGTGTTGCACATCACACATGAAAGGAGCCTTGATTTCCTTCATGGCACTCCAAAGAAACCCCAAGAACACTGTTTCAAGGCTAGAGGGATCCTGAGGTCACTGTAGCAACACGAAAGAGCTCCGTGGGCCAAAAATAAACTCGAGATGAAAGGTTAGTCCCTGGCTTCGACTCCAGAGGAATACCACCTTACCACAAGCACCTCAAGAGGAGGCTTCTCTCAGCTCTAGGTATGTGAGAGGGACCCTGAGTTTGCGGCCTCAAGTGGAATGGACACCACGATGCCCTGACTCGAAATAAGGCCGGATATCCCTGCAGTGACTGGAATGCAGGCTCGTCTTGCATCTCCCAAGACGAAAGGGTGTCTGAATCCCCTGTGGAGACCACAGAGAAAGACCTAGTTCCCCACCTCATCGCGACAGGAGGCCTCACATCCTTTGAAAACTCCAGAGGTATGCGGAGATCAGTGCCTCCAAAGGAGACGATGCCTGACTCCTCGTGAAACTTGATAGGAGACCCAGGATTCCTGTGGCACGTGGAAAGGGACCCTTGGTCTCCCGTCTCAGCTGGAGAGGCGTCCCAATTGCCCTGCAAAGCCTCGAGGAGAATTCCGAGTTGTCCCTCGCAAGTAGGCAGGAGTCCTGACGGCGCTGAAGAAACACGTGGGTGGAAGGGCCATCCCCGTCGTAACTCGAGAATATACCCCAGGTTCCCGCCGCAACTCGAGAAAAACCATGAGACTTCCCCCTCGCCGCGAGATGAGGCCCGATTCCCCTGCACTGCGTGCAGAGCAATTCCGTGTTGCACATCACACATGAAAGGAGCCTTGATTTCCTTGATGGCACTCCAGAGAAACCCCAAGAACACTGTTTCAAGGCTAGAGGGATCCTGAGGTCAATGTAGCAACACGAAAGAGCTCCGTGGGCCAAAAATCAACTCGAGATGAGAGGTTAGTCCCTGGCTTCGACTCCAGAGGAATACCACCTTACCACAAGCACCTCAAGAGGAGGCTTCTCTCAGCTCTAGGTATGTGAGAGGGACCCTGAGTTTGCGGCCTCAAGTGGAATGGACACCGCGATGCCCTGACGCGAAATAAGGCTGGATATCCCTGCAGTGACTTGAATGCAGGCTCGTCTTGCATCTCCCAAGATGAAAGGATGTCTGAATCCCCTGTGGAGACCACAGAGAAAGACCTACTTCCCCACCTCATCGCGACCGGAGGCCTCACATCCTTTGAAAACTCCAGAGGTATGCGGAGATCAGTGCCTCCAAAGGAGACGATGCCTGACTCCTCGTGAAACTTGATAGGAGTCCCAGGATTCTTGTGGCACGTGGAAAGGGACCCTTGGTCTCCCGCCTCAGCTGGAGAGGCGTCCCAATTGCCTTGCCAAGCCTCGAGGAGAATCCCGAGTTGTGTCTCGCAACTAGGCAAGAGTCCTGACGTGGCTGAACAAACACGTGTGTGGAAGGGCCATCCCCGTCGTAACTCGAGAATATACCCCAGGTTCCCGCCGCAACTCGAGAAAAACCATGAGACTTCCCCCTCGCCGCGAGATGAGGCCCGATTCCCCTGCACTGCGTGCAGAGCAATTCTGTGTTGCACATCACACATGAAAGGAGCCTTGATTTCCTTCATGGCACTCCAGAGAAACCCCAAGAACACAGTTTCAAGGCTAGAGGGATCCTGAGGTCACTGTAGCAACACGAAAGAGCTCCGTGGGCCAAAAATCAACTCGAGATGAGAGGTTAGTCCCTGGCTTCGACTCCAGAGGAATACCACCTTACCACAAGCACCTCAAGAGGAGGCGTCTCTCAGCTCTAGGTATGTGAGAGGGACCCTGAGTTTGCGGCCTCAAGTGGAATGGACACCGCGATGCCCTGACTCGAAATAAGGCCGGATATCCCTGCAGTGACTGGAATGCAGGCTCGTCTTGCATCTCCCAAGACGAAAGGGTGTCTGAATCCCCTGTGGAGACCACAGAGAAAGACCTAGTTCCCCACCTCATCGCGACAGGAGGCCTCAAATTCTTTGAAAACTCCAGAGGTATGCGGAGATCAGTGCCTCCAAAGGAGACGATGCCTGACTCCTCGTGAAACTTGATAGGAGACCCAGGATTCCTGTGGCACGTGGAAAGGGACCCTTGGTCTCCCGTCTCAGCTGGAGAGGCGTCCCAATTGCCCTGCAAAGCCTCGAGGAGAATCCCGAGTTGTCCCTCATAACTAGGCAGGAGTCCTGACATGGCTGAACACACACGTGTGTGGAAGGGCCATCCCCGTCGTAACTCGAGAATATACCCCAGGTTCCCGCCGCAACTCGAGAAAAACCATGAGACTTCCCCCTCGCCGCGAGATGAGGCCCGATTCCCCTGCACTGCGTGCAGAGCAATTCCGTGTTGCACATCACACATGAAAGGAGCCTTGATTTCCTTGATGGCACTCCAGAGAAACCCCAAGAACACTGTTTCAAGGCTAGAGGGATCCTGAGGTCACTGTAGCAACACGAAAGAGCTCCGTGGACCAAGAATCAACACGAGATGAGAGGTTAGTCCCTGGCTTCGACTCCTGAGGAATACCACCTTACCACAAGCACCTCAAGAGGAGGCTTCTCTCAGCTCTAGGTATGTGAGAGGGACCCTGAGTTTGCGGC
The DNA here is from genome assembly GCF_910594005.1 of Cervus elaphus. Taxonomy (NCBI): domain Eukaryota; kingdom Metazoa; phylum Chordata; class Mammalia; order Artiodactyla; family Cervidae; genus Cervus; species Cervus elaphus. The sequence goes on along the minus strand of NC_057834.1, from coordinate 3,818,980 downwards.
CTCAAGTGGAATGGACACCGCGATGCCCTGACTCGAAATAAGGCCGGATATCCCTGCAGTGACTTGAATGCAGGCTCGTCTTGCATCTCCCAAGAAGAAAGGATGTCTGAATCCCCTGTGGAGACCACAGAGAAAGACCTAGTTCCCCACCTCATCGCGACCGGAGGCCTCACATCCTTTGAAAACTCCAGAGGTACGCGGAGATCAGTGCCTCCAAAGGAGACGATGCCTGACTCCTCGTGAAACTTGATAGGAGTCCGAGGATTCTTGTGGCACGTGGAAAGGGACCCTTGGTCTCCCGCCTCAGCTGGAGAGGCGTTCCAATTGCCCTGCCAAGCCTCGAGGAGAATCCCGAGTTGTCCCTCGCAACTAGGCAGGAGTCCTGACGTGGCTGAACAAACACGTGGGTGGAAGGGCCATCCCCGTCGTAACTCGAGAATATACCCCAGGTTCCCGCCGCAACTCGAGAAAAACCATGAGACTTCCCCCTCGATGCGAGATGAGGCCCGATTCCCCTGTACTGCGTGCAGAGCAATTCCGTGTTGCACATCACACATGAAAGGAGCCTTGATTTCCTTCATGGCACTCCAGAGAAACCCCAAGAACACTGTTTCAAGGCTAGAGGGATCCTGAGGTCACTGTAGCAACACGAAAGAACTCTGTGGACCAAAAATCAACTCGAAAAGAGAGGTTAGTCCCTGGATTCGTCTCCAGAGGAATACCACCTTACCACAAGCACCTCAAGAGGAGGCTTCTCTCAGCTCTAGGTATGTGAGAGGGACCCTGAGTTTGCGGCCTCAAGTGGAATGGACACCGCGATGCCCTGACTCGAAATAAGGCCGGATATCCCTGCAGTGACTTCAATGCAGGCTCGTCTTGCATCTCCCAGGACGAAAGGATGTCTGAATCCACTGTGGAAAGCACAGAGAAAGACTTAGTTCCCCACCTCATCGCGACCGATAGCCTCACATCCTTTGAAAACTCCAGAGGTACGCGGAGATCAGTGCCTCCAAAGGAGACGATGCCTGACTCCTCGTGAAACTTGATAGGAGTCCCAGGATTCCTGTGGCACTTGGAAAGGGACCCTTGGTCTCCCGCCTCAGCTGGAGAGGCGTCCCAATTGCCCTGCCAAGCCTCGAGGAGAATCCAGATTTGTCCCTCGCAACTAGGCAGGAGTCCTGACGTGGCTGAACAAACACGTGGGTGGAAGGGCCATCCCCCTCGTAACTCGAGAATATACCCCAGGTTCCCGCCACAACTCGAGAAAAACCATGAGACTTCCCCCTCGCCGCGAGATGAGGCCCGATTCCCCTGCACTGCGTGCAGAGCAATTCTGTGTTGCACATCACACATGAAAGGAACCTTGATTTCCTTCATGGCACTCCAGAGAATCCCCAAGAACACTGTTTCAAGGCTAGAGGGATCCTGAGGTCCCTGTAGCAACACGAAAGAGTTCCGTGGACCAAAAATCAACTCGAGATGAGAGGTTAGTCCCTGGCTTCGACTCCAGAGGAATACCACCTTACCACAAGCACCTCAAGAGGAGGCTTCTCTCAGCTCTAGGTATGTGAGAGGGACCCTGAGTTTGCGGCCTCAAGTGGAATGGACACCGCGATGCCCTGACTCGAAATAAGGCCGGATATCCCTGCAGTGACTGGAATGCAGGCTCGTCTTGCATCTCCCAAGACGAAAGGGTGTCTGAATCCCCTGTGGAGACCACAGAGAAAGACCTAGTTCCCCACCTCATCGCGACAGGAGGCCTCAAATCCTTTGAAAACTCCAGAGGTATGCGGAGATCAGTGCCTCCAAAGGAGACGATGCCTGACTCCTCGTGAAACTTGATTGGAGACCCAGGATTCCTGTGGCACGTGGAAAGGGACCCTTGGTCTCCCGTCTCAGCTGGAGAGGCGTCCCAATTGCCCTGCAAAGCCTCGAGGAGAATCCCGAGTTGTCCCTCGCAACTAGGCAGGAGTCCTGACATGGCTGAACACACACGTGTGTGGAAGGGCCATCCCCGTCGTAACTCGAGAATATACCCCAGTTTCCCGCCGCAACTCGAGAAAAACCATGAGACTTCCCCCTCGCCGCGAGATGAGGCCCGATTCCCCTGCACTGCGTGCAGAGCAATTCCGTGTTGCACATCACACATGAAAGGAGCCTTGATTTCCTTGATGGCACTCCAGAGAAACCCCAAGAACACTGTTTCAAGGCTAGAGGGATCCTGAGGTCACTGTAGCAACACGAAAGAACTCTGTGGACCAAAAATCAACTCGAAAAGAGAGGTTAGTCCCTGGATTCGTCTCCAGAGGAATACAACCTTACCACAAGCACTACAAGAGGAGGCTTCTCTCAGCTCTAGGTATGTGAGAGGGACCCTGAGTTTGCGGCCTCAAGTGGAATGGACACCGCGATGCCCTGACTCGAAATAAGGCCGGATATCCCTGCAGTGACTTCAATGCAGGCTCGTCTTGCATCTCCCAGGACGAAAGGATGTCTGAATCCCCTGTGGAAAGCACAGAGAAAGACTTAGTTCCCCACCTCATCGCGACCGATAGCCTCACATCCTTTGAAAACTCCAGAGGTACGCGGAGATCAGTGCCTCCAAAGGCGACGATGCCTGACTCCTCGTGAAACTTGATAGGAGTCCCAGGATTCCTGTGGCACGTGGAAAGGGACCCTTGGTCTCCCGCCTCAGCTGGAGAGGCGTCCCAATTGCCTTGCCAAGCCTCGAGGAGAATCCCGAGTTGTGTCTCGCAACTAGGCAAGAGTCCTGACGTGGCTGAACAAACACGTGTGTGGAAGGGCCATCCCCGTCGTAACTCGAGAATATACCCCAGGTTCCCGCCGCAACTCGAGAAAAACCATGAGACTTCCCCCTCGCCGCGAGATGAGGCCCGATTCCCCTGCACTACGTGCAGAGCAATTCTGTGTTGCACATCACACATGAAAGGAGCCTTGATTTCCTTCATGGCACTCCAGAGAATCCCCAAGAACACTGTTTCAAGGCTAGAGGGATCCTGAGGTCACTGTAGCAACACGAAAGAGCTCCGTGGACCAAAAATCAACTCGAGATGAGAGGTTAGTCCCTGGCTTCGACTCCAGAGGAATACCACCTTACCACAAGCACCTCAAGAGGAGGCTTCTCTCAGCTCTAGGTATGTGAGAGGGACCCTGAGTTTGCGGCCTCAAGTGGAATGGACACCACGATGCCCTGACTCGAAATAAGGCCGGATATCCCTGCAGTGACTGGAATGCAGGCTCGTCTTGCATCTCCCAAGACGAAAGGGTGTCTGAATCCCCTGTGGAGACCACAGAGAAAGACCTAGTTCCCCACCTCATCGCGACAGGAGGCCTCAAATCCTTTGAAAACTCCAGAGGTATGCGGAGATCAGTGCCTCCAAAGGAGATGATGCCTGACTCCTCGTGAAACTTGATAGGAGACCCAGGATTCCTGTGGCACGTGGAAAGGGACCCTTGGTCTCCCGTCTCAGCTGGAGAGGCGTCCCAATTGCCCTGCAAAGCCTCGAGGAGAATCCCGAGTTGTCCCTCATAACTAGGCAGGAGTCCTGACATGGCTGAACACACACGTGTGTGGAAGGGCCATCCCCGTCGTAACTCGAGAATATACCCCAGGTTCCCGCCGCAACTCGAGAAAAACCATGAGACTTCCCCCTCGCCGCGAGATGAGGCCCGATTCCCCTGCACTGCGTGCAGAGCAATTCCGTGTTGCACATCACACATGAAAGGAGCCTTGATTTCCTTGATGGCACTCCAGAGAAACCCCAAGAACACTGTTTCAAGGCTAGAGGGATCCTGAGGTCACTGTAGCAACACGAAAGAGCTCCGTGGACCAAGAATCAACACGAGATGAGAGGTTAGTCCCTGGCTTCGACTCCTGAGGAATACCACCTTACCACAAGCACCTCAAGAGGAGGCTTCTCTCAGCTCTAGGTATGTGAGAGGGATCCTGAGTTTGCGGCCTCAAGTGGAATGGACACCGCGATGCCCTGACTCGAAATAAGGCCGGATATCCCTGCAGTGACTTGAATGCAGGCTCGTCTTGCATCTCCCAAGAAGAAAGGATGTCTGAATCCCCTGTGGAGACCACAGAGAAAGACCTAGTTCCCCACCTCATCGCGACCGGAGGCCTCACATCCTTTGAAAACTCCAGAGGTACGCGGAGATCAGTGCCTCCAAAGGAGACGATGCCTGACTCCTCGTGAAACTTGATAGGAGTCCGAGGATTCTTGTGGCACGTGGAAAGGGACCCTTGGTCTCCCGCCTCAGCTGGAGAGGCGTTCCAATTGCCCTGCCAAGCCTCGAGGAGAATCCCGAGTTGTCCCTCGCAACTAGGCAGGAGTCCTGACGTGGCTGAACAAACACGTGTGTGGAAGGGCCATCCCCGTCGTAACTCGAGAATATACCCCAGGTTCCCGTCGCAACTCGAGAAAAACCATGAGACTTCCCCCTCGATGCGAGATGAGGCCCGATTCCCCTGTACTGCGTGCAGAGCAATTCCGTGTTGCACATCACACATGAAAGGAGCCTTGATTTCCTTCATGGCACTCCAGAGAAACCCGAAGAACACTGTTTCAAGGATAGAGGGATCCTGAGGTCACTGTAGCAACACGAAAGAACTCTGTGGACCAAAAATCAACTCGAAAAGAGAGGTTAGTCCCTGGATTCGTCTCCAGAGGAATACCACCTTACCACAAGCACCTCAAGAGGAGGCTTCTCTCAGCTCTAGGTATGTGAGAGGGACCCTGAGTTTGCGGCCTCAAGTGGAATGGACACCGCGATGCCCTGACTCGAAATAAGGCCGGATATCCCTGCAGTGACTTCAATGCAGGCTCGTCTTGCATCTCCCAGGACGAAAGGATGTCTGAATCCACTGTGGAAAGCACAGAGAAAGACTTAGTTCCCCACCTCATCGCGACCGATAGCCTCACATCCTTTGAAAACTCCAGAGGTACGCGGAGATCAGTGCCTCCAAAGGAGACGATGCCTGACTCCTCGTGAAACTTGATAGGAGTCCCAGGATTCCTGTGGCACTTGGAAAGGGACCCTTGGTCTCCCGCCTTAGCTGGAGAGGCGTCCCAATTGCCCTGCCAAGCCTCGAGGAGAATCCAGATTTGTCCCTCGCAACTAGGCAGGAGACCTGACGTCGCTGAAGAAACACGTGGGTGGAAGGGCCATCCCCCTCGTAACTCGAGAATATACCCCAGGTTCCCGCCACAACTCGAGGAAAACCATGAGACTTCCCCCTCACCGCGAGATGAGGCCCGATTCCCCTGCACTGCGTGCAGAGCAATTCCGTGTTGCACATCACACATGAAAGGATCCTTGATTTCCTTGATGGCACTCCAGAGAAACCCCAAGAACACTGTTTCAAGGCTAGAGGGATCCTGAGGTCACTGTAGCAACACGAAAGAGCTCCGTGGGCCAAAAATCAACTCGAGATGTGAGGCTAGTCCCTGGCTTCGACTCCAGAGGAATACCACCTTACCACAAGCACCTCAAGAGGAGGCTTCTCTCAGCTCTAGGTATGTGAGAGGGACCCTGAGTTTGCGGTCTCAAGTGGAATGGACACCGCGATACCCTGACGCGAAATAAGGCTGGATATCCCTGCAGTGACTTGAATGCAGGCTCGTGTTGCATCTCCCAAGATGAAAGGATGTCTGAATCCCCTGTGGAGACCACAGAGAAAGACCTAGTTCCCCACCTCATCGCGACCGGAGGCCTCACATCCTTTGAAAACTCCAGAGGTACGCGGAGATCAGTGCCTCCAAAGGAGACGATGCCTGACTCCTCGTGAAACTTGATAGGAGTCCCAGGATTCCTGTGGCAGGTGGAAAGGGAACCTTGGTCTACCGCCTCAGCTCAGAGGCCTCCCAATTGCCTTGCCAAGCCTCGAGGAGAATCCCGAGTTGTGTCTCGTAATTAGGCAAGAGTCCTGACGTGGCTGAACAAACACGTGTGTGGAAGGGACATCCTCATCGTAACTCGAGAATATACCCCAGGTTCCCGCCGCAACTCGAGAAAAACCTTGAGACTTCCCCCTCGCCGCGAGATGAGGCCCGATTCCCCTGCACTGCGTGCAGAGCAATTCTGTGTTGCACATCACACATGAAAGGAGCCTTGATTTCCTTCATGGGACTCCAGAGAAACCCCAAGAACACTGTTTCAAGGCTAGAGGGATCCTGAGGTCACTGTAGCAACACGAAAGAGCTCCGTGGACCAAAAATCAACACGAGATGAGAGGTTAGTCCCTGGCTTCGACTCCAGAGGAATACCACCTTACCACAAGCAGCTCATGAGGAGGCTTCTCTCAGCTCTAGGTATGTGAGAGGGACCCTGAGTTTGCGGCTTCAAGTGGAATGGACACCGCGATGCCCTGACTCGAAATAAGGCCGGATATCCCTGCAGTGACTTGAATGCAGGCTCGTCTTGCATCTCCCAAGATGAAAGGATGTCTGAATCCCCTGTGGAGACCACAGAGAAAGACCTAGTTCCCCACCTCATCGCGACCGGAGGCCTCAAATCCTTTGAAAACTCCAGAGGTATGCGGAGATCAGTGCCTCCAAAGGAGACGATGCCTGACTCCTCGTGAAACTTGATAGGAGACCCAGGATTCCTGTGGCACGTGGAAAGGGACCCTTGGTCTCCCGTCTCAGCTGGAGAGGCGTCCCAATTGCCCTGCAAAGCCTCGAGGAGAATCCTGATTTGGCCCTCGCAACTAGGCAGGAGTCCTGACATGGCTGAACACACACGTGTGTGGAAGGGCCATCCCCGTCGTAACTCGAGAATATACCCCAGGTTCCCGCCGCAACTCGAGAAAAACCATGAGACTTCCCCCTCGATGCTAGATGAGGCCCGATTCCCCTGCACTGCGTGCAGAGCAATTCCGTGTTGCACATCACACATGAAAGGAGCCTTGATTTCCTTGATGGCACTCCAGAGAATCCCCAAGAACACTGTTTCAAGGCTAGAGGGATCCTGAGGTCACTGTAGCAACACGAAAGAACTCTGTGGACCAAAAATCAACTCGAAAAGAGAGGTTAGTCCCTGGATTCGTCTCCAGAGGAATACCACCTTACCACAAGCACCTCAAGAGGAGGCTTCTCTCAGCTCTAGGTATGTGAGAGGGACCCTGAGTTTGCGGCCTCAAGTGGAATGGACACCGCGATGCCCTGACTCGAAATAAGGCCGGATATCCCTGCAGTGACTTCAATGCAGGCTCGTCTTGCATCTCCCAGGATGAAAGGATGTCTGAATCCCCTGTGGAAAGCACAGAGAAAGACTTAGTTCCCCACCTCATCGCGACCGATAGCCTCACATCCTTTGAAAACTCCAGAGGTACGCGGAGATCAGTGCCTCCAAAGGAGACGATGCCTGACTCCTCGTGAAACTTGATAGGAGTCCCAGGATTCCTGTGGCACTTGGAAAGGGACACTTGGTCTCCCGCCTCAGCTGGAGAGGCGTCCCAACTGCCCTGCCAAGCCTCGAGGAGAATCCAGAGTTGTCCCTCGCAACTAGGCAGGAGTCCTGACGTCGCTGAGGAAACACGTGGGTGGAAGGGCCATCCCCGTCGTAACTCGAGAATATACCCAAGGTTCCCGCCGCAACTCGAGAAAAACCATGAGACTTCCCCTCGATGCGAGATGAGGCCCGATTCCCCTGTACTGCGTGCAGAGCAATTCCGTCTTGCACATCACACATGAAAGGAGCCTTGATTTCCTTGATGGCACTCCAGAGAAACCCCAAGAACACTGTTTCAAGGATAGAGGGATCCTGAGGTCACTGTAGCAACATGAAAGAACTCTGTGGACCAAAAATCAACTCGAAAAGAGAGGTTAGTCCCTGGATTCGTCTCCAGAGGAATACCACCTTACCACAAGCACCTCAAGAGGAGGCTTCTCTCAGCTCTAGGTATGTGAGAGGAACCCTGAGTTTGCGGCCTCAAGTGGAATGGACACCGCGATGCCCTGACTCGAAATAAGGCCGGATATCCCTGCAGTGACTGGAATGCAGGCTCGTCTTGCATCTCCCAAGACGAAAGGGTGTCTGAATCCCCTGTGGAGACCACAGAGAAAGACCTAGTTCCCCACCTCATCGCGACAGGAGGCCTCAAATCCTTTGAAAACTCCAGAGGTATGCGGAGATCAGTGCCTCAAAGGAGAGGATGCCTGACTCCTCGTGAAACTTGATAGGAGACCCAGGATTCCTGTGGCACGTGGAAAGGGACCCTTGGTCTCCCGTCTCAGCTGGAGAGGCATCCCAATTGCCCTGCAAAGCCTCGAGGAGAATCCCGAGTTGTCCCTCGCAACTAGGCAGGAGTCCTGACATGGCTGAACACACACGTGTGTGGAAGGGCCATCCCCGTCGTAATTCGAGAATATACCCCAGGTTCCCGCCGCAACTCGAGAAAAACCATGAGACTTCCCCCTCGCCGCGAGATGAGGCCCGATTCCCCTGCACTGCGTGCAGAGCAATTCCGTGTTGCACATCACACATGAAAGGAGCCTTGATTTCCTTGATGGCACTCCAGAGAAACCCCAAGAACACTGTTTCAAGGCTAGAGGGATTCTGAGGTCACTGTAGCAACACGAAAGAGCTCCGTGGACCAAGAATCAACACGAGATGAGAGGTTAGTCCCTGGCTTCGACTCCTGAGGAATACCACATTACCACAAGCACCTCAAGAGGAGGCTTCTCTCAGCTCTAGGTATGTGAGAGGGATCCTGAGTTTGCGGCCTCAAGTGGAATGGACACCGCGATGCCCTGACTCGAAATAAGGCCGGATATCCCTGCAGTGACTTGAATGCAGGCTCGTCTTGCATCTCCCAAGAAGAAAGGATGTCTGAATCCCCTGTGGAGACCACAGAGAAAGACCTAGTTCCCCAGCTCATCGCGACAGGAGGCCTCAAATCCTTTGAAAACTCCAGAGGTACGCGGAGATCAGTGCCTCCAAAGGAGACGATGCCTGACTCCTCGTGAAACTTGATAGGAGTCCCAGGATTCTTGTGGCACGTGGAAAGGGACCCTTGGTCTCCCGCCTCAGCTGGAGAGGCGTTCCAATTGCCCTGCCAAGCCTCGAGGAGAATCCCGAGTTGTCCCTCGCAACTAGGCAGGAGTCCTGACGTGGCTGAACAAACACGTGTGTGGAAGGGCCATCCCCGTCGTAACTCGAGAATATACCCCAGGTTCCCGCCGCAACTCGAGAAAAACCATGAGACTTCCCCCTCGATGCGAGATGAGGCCTGATTCCCCTGTACTGCGTGCAGAGCAATTCCGTCTTGCACATCACACATGAAAGGAGCCTTGATTTCCTTGATGGCACTCCAGAGAAACCCCAAGAACACTGTTTCAAGGATAGAGGGATCCTGAGGTCACTGTAGCAACACGAAAGAACTCTGTGGACCAAAAATCAACTCGAAAAGAGAGGTTAGTCCCTGGATTCGTCTCCAGAGGAATACCACTTTACCACAAGCACCTCAAGAGGAGGCTTCTCTCAGCTTTAGGTATGTGAGAGGGACCCTGAGTTTGCGGCCTCAAGTGGAATGGACACCGCGATGCCCTGACTCGAAATAAGGCCGGATATCCCTGCAGTGACTTCAATGCAGGCTCGTCTTGCATCTCCCAGGACGAAAGGATGTCTGAATCCCCTGTGGAAAGCACAGAGAAAGACTTAGTTCCCCACCTCATCGCGACCGATAGCCTCACATCCTTTGAAAACTCCAGAGGTACGCGGAGATCAGTGCCTCCAAAGGAGACGATGCCTGACTCCTCGTGAAACTTGATAGGAGTCCCAGGATTCTTGTGGCACTTGTAAAGGGACACTTGGTATCCCGCCTCAGCTGGAGAGGCGTCCCAATTGCCCTGCCAAGCCTCGAGGAGAATCCAGAGCTGTCCCTCGCAACTAGGCAGGAGTCCTGACGTCGCTGAAGAAACACGTGGGTGGAAGGGCCATCCCCGTCGTAACTCGAGAATATACCCCAGGTTCCCGCCGCAACTCGAGAAAAACCATGAGACTTCCCCCTCGCCGCGAGATGAGGCCCGATTCCCCTGCACTGCGTGCAGAGCAATTCCGTGTTGCACATCACACATGAAAGGAGCCTTGATTTACTTCATGGCACTCCAGAGAAACCCCAAGAACACTGTTTCAAGGCTAGAGGGATCCTGAGGTCACTGTAGCAACACGAAAGAGCTCCGTGGACCAAAAATCAACTCGAGATGAGAGGTTAGTCCCTGGCTTCGACTCCAGAGGAATACCACCTTACCAGAAGCACCTCAAGAGGAAGCTTCTCTCAGCTCTAGGTATGTGAGAGGGACCCTGAGTTTGCGGCCTCAAGTGGAATGGACACCGCGATGCCCTGACTCGAAATAAGGCCGGATATCCCTGCAGTGACTGGAATGCAGGCTCGTCTTGCATCTCCCAAGATGAAAGGGTGTCTGAATCCCCTGTGGAGACCACAGAGAAAGACCTAGTTCCCCACCTCATCGCGACCGGAGGCCTCACATCCTTTGAAAACTCCAGAGGTATGCGGAGATCAGTGCCTCCAAAGGAGACGATGCCTGACTCCTCGTGAAACTTGATAGGAGACCCTGGATTCCTGTGGCACGTGGAAAGGGACCCTTGGTCTCCCGTCTCAGCTGGAGAGGCGTCCCAATTGCCCTGTAAAGCCTCGAGGAGAATCCCGAGTTGTCCCTCGCAACTAGGCAGGAGTCCTGACATGGCTGAACACACACGTGTGTGGAAGGGCCATCCCCGTCGTAACTCGAGAATATACCCCAGGTTCCCGCCGCAACTCGAGAAAAACCATGAGACTTCCCCCTCGCCGCGAGATGAGGCCCGATTCCCCTGCACTGCGTGCAGAGCAATTCCGTGTTGCACGTCACACTTGAAAGGAGCCTTGATTTCCTTCATGGCACTCCAGAGAGACCCCAAGAACACTGTTTCAAGGCTAGAGGGATCCTGAGGTCACTGTAGCAACACGAAAGAGCTCCGTGGACAAGAATCAACACGAGATGAGAGGTTAGTCCCTGGCTTCGACTCCAGAGGAATACCACCTTACCACAAGCACCTCAAGAGGAGGCTTCTCTCAGCTCTAGGTATGTGAGAGGGACCCTGAGTTTGCGGCCTCAAGTGGAATGGACACCGCGATGCCCTGACGCGAAATAAGGCTGGATATCCCTGCAGTGACTTGAATGCAGGCTCGTCTTGCATCTCCCAAGATGAAAGGATGTCTGAATCCCCTGTGGAGACCACAGAGAAAGACCTAGTTCCCCACCTCATCGCGACCGGAGGCCTCACATCCTTTGAAAACTCCAGAGTTACGCGGAGATCAGTGCCTCCAAAGGAGACGATGCCTGACTCCTCGTGAAACTTGATAGGAGTCCCAGGATTCCTGTGGCACGTGGAAAGGGACACTTGGTCTCCCGCCTCAGCTGGAGAGGCGTCCCAATTGCCTTGCCAAGCCTCGAGGAGAATCCCGAATTGTGTCTCGCAACTAGGCAAGAGTCCTGACGTGGCTGAACAAACACGAGTGTGGAAGGGCCATCCCCGTCGTAACTCGAGAATATACCCCAGGTTCCCGCCGCAACTCGAGAAAAACCATGAGACTTCCCCCTCGCCTCGAGATGAGGCCCGATTCCCCTGTACTGCGTGCAGAGCAATTCCGTCTTGCACATCACACATGAAAGGAGCCTTGATTTCCTTGATGGCACTCCAGAGAAAACCCAAGAACACTGTTTCAAGGATAGAGGGATCCTGAGGTCACTGTAGCAACACGGAAGAACTCTGTGGACCAAAAATCAACTCGAAAAGAGAGGTTAGTCCCTGGATTCGTCTCCAGAGGAATACCAACTTACCACAAGCACCTCAAGAGGAGGCTTCTCTCAGCTCTAGGTATGTGAGAGGGACCCTGAGTTTGCGGCCTCAAGTGGAATGGACACCGCGATGCCCTGACTCGAAATAAGGCCGGATATCCCTGCAGTGACTGGAATGCAGGCTCGTCTTGCATCTCCCAAGACGAAAGGGTGTCTGAATCCCCTGTGGAGACCACAGAGAAAGACCTAGTTCCCCACCTCATCGCGACAGGAGGCCTCACATCCTTTGAAAACTCCAGAGGTACGCGGAGATCAGTGCCTCCAAAGGAGACGATGCCTGACTCCTCGTGAAACTTGATAGGAGTCCCAGGATTCCTGTGGCACTTGGAAAGGGATCCTTGGTCTCCCGTCTCAGCTGGAGAGGCGTCCCAATTGCCCTGCCAAGCCTCGAGGAGAATCCCGAGTTGTCCCTCGCAAGTAGGCAGGAGTCCTGACGTCGCTGAAGAAACACGTGGGTGGAAGGGCCATCCCCGTCGTAACTCGAGAATATACCCCAGGTTCCCGCCGCAACTCGAGAAAAACCATGAGACTTCCCCCTCGCCGCGAGATGAGGCCCGATTCCCCTGCACTGCGTGCAGAGCAATTCCATGTTGCACATCAAACATGAAAGGAGCCTTGATTTCCTTGATGGCACTCCAGAGAAACCACAAGAACACTGTTTCAAGGATAGAGGGATCCTGAGGTCACTGTAGCAACACGAAAGAGCTCCGTTGACCAAGAATCAACACGAGATGAGAGGTTAGTCCCTGGCTTCGACTCCTGAGGAATACCACCTTACCACAAGCACCTCAAGAGGAGGCTTCTCTCAGCTCTAGGTATGTGAGAGGGATCCTGAGTTTGCGGCCTCAAGTGGAATGGACACCGCGATGCCCTGACTCGAAATAAGGCCGGATATCCCTGCAGTGACTTGAATGCAGGCTCGTCTTGCATCTTCCAAGAAGAAAGGATGTCTGAATCCCCTGTGGAGACCACAGAGAAACACCTAGTTCCCAACCTCATCGCGACCGGAGGCCTCACATCCTTTGAAAACTCCAGAGGTACGCGGAGATCAGTGCCTCCAAAGGAGACGATGCCTGACTCCTCGTGAAACTTGATAGGAGTCCCAGGATTCTTGTGGCACGTGGAAAGGGACCCTTGGTCTCCCGCCTCAGCTGGAGAGGCGTTCCAATTGCCCTGCCAAGCCTCGAGGAGAATCCCGAGTTGTCCCTCGCAACTAGGCAGGAGTCCTGACGTGGCTGAACAAACACGTGGGTGGAAGGGCCATCCCCGTCGTAACTCGAGAATATACCCCAGGTTCCCACCGCAACTCGAGAAAAACCATAAGACTTCCCCCTCACCGCGAAATGAGGCCCGATTCCCCTGTACTGCGTGCAGAGCAATTCCCTCTTGCACATCACACATGAAAGGAGGCTTGATTTCCTTGATGGCACTCCAGAGAAACCCCAAGAACACTGTTTCAAGGATAGAGGGATCCTGAGGTCACTGTAGCAACACGAAAGAACTCTGTGGACCAAAAATCAACTCGAAAAGAGAGGTTAGTCCCTGGATTCGTCTCCAGAGGAATACCACCTTACCACAAGCACCTCAAGAGGAGGCTTCTCTCAGCTCTAGGTATGTGAGAGGGACCCTGAGTTTGCGGCCTCAAGTGGAATGGACACCGCGATGCCCTGACTCGAAATAAGGCCGGATATCCCTGCAGTGACTTCAATGCAGGCTCGTCTTGCATCTCCCAGGATGAAAGGATGTCTGAATCCCCTGTGGAAAGCACAGAGAAAGACTTAGTTCCCCACCTCATCGCGACCAATAGCCTCACATTCTTTGAAAACTCCAGAGGTACGCGGAGATCAGTGCCTCCAAAGGAGACGATGCCTGACTCCTCGTGAAACTTGATAGGAGTCCCAGGATTCCTGTGGCACGTGGAAAGGGACCCTTGGTCTCCCGCCTCAGCTGGAGAGGCGTCCCAATTGCCTTGCCAAGCCTCGAGGAGAATCCCGAGTTGTGTCTCGCAACTAGGCAAGAGTCCTGACGTGGCTGAACAAACACGTGTGTGGAAGGGCCATCCCCGTCGTAACTCGAGAATATACCCCAGGTTCCCGCCGCAACTCGAGAAAAACCATGAGACTTCCCCCTCACCGCGAGATGAGGCCCGATTCCCCTGCATTGCGTGCAGAGCAATTCTGTGTTGCACATCACACATGAAAGGAGCCTTGATTTCCTTGATGGCACTCCAGAGAAACCCCAAAAACACTGTTTCAAGGCTAGAGGGATCCTGAGGTCACTGTAGCAACAAGAAAGAGCTCCGTGGACCAAAAATCAACTCGAGATGAGAGGTTAGTCCCTGGCTTCGACTCCAGAGGAATACCACCTTACCACAAGCACCTCAAGAGGAGGCTTCTCTCAGCTCTAGGTATGTGAGAGGGACCCTGAGTTTGCGGCCTCAAGTGGAATGGACACCGCGATGCCCTGACTCGAAATAAGGCCGGATATCCCTGCAGTGACTTGAATGCAGGCTCGTCTTGCATCTCCCAAGACGAAAGGGTGTCTGAATCCCCTGTGGAGACCACAGAGAAAGACCTAGTTCCCCACCTCATCGCGACAGGAGGCCTCAAATCCTTTGAAAACTCCAGAGGTATGCGGAGATGAGTGCCTCCAAAGGAGACGATGCCTGACTCCTCGTGAAACTTGATAGGAGACCCAGGATTCCTGTGGCACGTGGAAAGGGACGCTTGGTCTCCCGTCTCAGCTGGAGAGGCGTCCCAATTGCCCTGCAAAGCCTCGAGGAGAATCCCGAGTTGTCCCTCGCAACTAGGCAGGAGTCCTGACATGGCTGAACACACACGTGTGTGGAAGGGCCATCCCCGTCGTAACTCGAGAATATACCCCAGGTTCCCGCCGCAACTCGAGAAAAACCATGAGACTTCCCCCTCGCCGCGAGATGAGGCCCGATTCCCCTGCACTGCGTGCAGAGCAATTCTGTGTTGCACATCACACATGAAAGGAGCCTTGATTTTCTTGATGGCACTTCAGAGAAACCCCAAGAACACTGTTTCAAGGCTAGAGGGAACCTGAGGTCACTGTAGCAACACGAAGGAGCTCCGTGGACCAAGAATCAACACGAGATGAGAGGTTAGTCCCTGGCTTCGACTCCTGAGGAATACCACCTTACCACAAGCACCTCAAGAGGAGGCTTCTCTCAGCTCTAGGTATGTGAGAGGGATCCTGAGTTTGCGGCCTCAAGTGGAATGGACACCGCGATGCCCTGACTCGAAATAAGGCCGGATATCCCTGCAGTGACTTGAATGCAGGCTCGTCTTGCATCTCCCAAGAAGAAAGGATGTCTGAATCCCCTGTGGAGACCACAGAGAAACACCTAGTTCCCCACCTCATCGAGACCGGAGGCCTCACATCCTTTGAAAACTCCAGAGGTATGCGGAGATCAGTGCCTCCAAAGGAGACGATGCCTGACTCCTCGTGAAACTTGATAGGAGTCCGAGGATTCTTGTGGCACGTGGAAAGGGACCCTTGGTCTCCCGCCTCAGCTGGAGAGGCGTTCCAATTGCCCTGCCAAGCCTCGAGGAGAATCCCGAGTTGTCCCTCGCAACTAGGCAGGAGTCCTGACGTGGCTGAACAAACACGTGGGTGGAAGGGCCATCCCCGTCGTAACTCGAGAATATACCCCAGGTTCCCGCCGCAACTCGAGAAAAACCATGAGACTTCCCCCTCGATGCGAGATGAGGCCCGATTCCCCTGTACTGCGTGCAGAGCAATTCCCTCTTGCACATCACACATGAAAGGAGCCTTGATTTCCTTGATGGCACTCCAGAGAAACCCCAAGAACACTGTTTCAAGGATAGAGGGATCCTGAGGTCACTGTAGCAACAAGAAAGAACTCTGTGGACCAAAAATCAACTCGAAAAGAGAGGTTAGTCCCTGGATTCGTCTCCAGAGGAATACCACCTTACCACAAGCACCTCAAGAGGAGGCTTCTCTCAGCTCTAGGTATGTGAGAGGGACCCTGAGTTTGCGGCCTCAAGTGGAATGGACACCGCGATGCCCTGACTCGAAATAAGGCTGGATATCCCTGCAGTGACTGGAATGCAGGCTCGTCTTGCATCTCCCAAGATGAAAGGGTGTCTGAATCCCCTGTGGAGACCACAGAGAAAGACCTAGTTCCCCACCTCATCGCGACAGGAGGCCTCAAATCCTTTGAAAACTCCAGAGGTATGCGGAGATCAGTGCCTCCAAAGGAGACGATGCCTGACTCCTCGTGAAACTTCATAGGAGACCCAGGATTCCTGTGGCACGTGGAAAGGGACACTTGGTCTCCCGTCTCAGCTGGAGAGGCGTCCCAATTGCCCTGCAAAGCCTCGAGGAGAATCCCGAGTTGTCCCTCGCAACTAGGCAGGAGTCCTGACATGGTTGAACACACACGTGTGTGGAAGGGCCATCCCCGTCGTAACTCGAGAATATACCCCAGGTTCCCGCCGCAACTCGAGAAAAACCATGAGACTTCCCCCTCGCCTCGAGATGAGGCCCGATTCCCCTGCACTGCGTGCAGAGCAATTCCGTGTTGCAAATCACACATGGAAGGAGCCTTGATTTCCTTGATGGCACTCCAGAGAAACCCCAAGAACACTGTTTCAAGGCTAGAGGGATCCTGAGGTCACTGTAGCAACACGAAAGAGCTCCGTGGACCAAGAATCAACACGAGATGAGAGGTTATTCCCTGGCTTCGTCTCCAGAGGAATACCACCTTACCACAAGCACCTCAAGAGGAGGCTTCTCTCAGCTCTAGGTATGTGAGAGGGACCCTGAGTTTGCGGCCTCAAGTGGAATGGACACCGCGATGCCCTGACTCGAAATAAGGCCGGATATCCCTGCAGTGACTTCAATGCAGGATCGTCTTGCATCTCCCAGGACGAAAGGATCTCTGAATCCCCTGTGGAAAGCACAGAGAAAGACTTAGTTCCCCACCTCATCGCGACCAATAGCCTCACATTCTTTGAAAACTCCAGAGGTACGCGGAGATCAGTGCCTCCAAAGGAGACGATGCCTGACTCCTCGTGAAACTTGATAGGAGTCCCAGGATTCTTGTGGCACGTGGAAAGGGACCCTTGGTCTCCCGCCTCAGCTGGAGAGGCGTTCCAATTGCCCTGCCAAGCCTCGAGGAGAATCCCGAGTTGTCCCTCGCAACTAGGCAGGAGTCCTGACGTGGCTGAACAAACACGTGGGTGGAAGGGCCATCCCCGTCGTAACTCGAGAATATACCCCAGGTTCCCGCCGCAACTCGAGAAAAACCATGAGACTTCCCCCTCGATGCGAGATGAGGCCCGATTCCCCTGTACTGCGTGCAGAGCAATTCCCTCTTGCACATCACACATGAAAGGAGCCTTGATTTCCTTGATGGCACTCCAGAGAAACCCCAAGAACACTGTTTCAAGGATAGAGGGATCCTGAGGTCACTGTAGCAACAAGAAAGAACTCTGTGGACCAAAAATCAACTCGAAAAGAGAGGTTAGTCCCTGGATTCGTCTCCAGAGGAATACCACCTTACCACAAGCACCTCAAGAGGAGGCTTCTCTCAGCTCTAGTTATGTGAGAGGGACCTTGAGTTTGCGGCCTCAAGTGGAATGGACACCGCGATGCCCTGACTCGAAATAAGGCCGGATATCCCTGCAGTGACTTCAATGCAGGCTCGTCTTGCATCTCCCAGGACGAAAGGATGTCTGAATCCCCTGTGGAAAGCACAGAGAAAGACTTAGTTCCCCACCTCATCGCGACCAATAGCCTCACATTCTTTGAAAACTCCAGAGGTACGCGGAGATCAGTGCCTCCAAAGGAGACGATGCCTGACTCCTCGTGAAACTTGATAGGAGTCCCAGGATTCCTGTGGCACTTGGAAAGGGACACTTGGTCTCCCGCCTTAGCTGGAGAGGCGTCCCAATTGCCCTGCCAAGCCTCGAGGAGAATCCAGAGTTGTTCCTCGCAACTAGGCAGGAGTCCTGACGTGGCTGAACAAACACGTGGGTGGAAGGGCCATCCCCGTCGTAACTCGAGAATATACCCCAGGTTCCCGCCGCAACTCGAGAAAAACCATGAGACTTCCCCCTCGCCGCGAGATGAGGCCCGATTCCCCTGCACTGCGTGCAGAGCAATTCCGTGTTGCACATCACACATGAAAGGAGCCTTGATTTCCTTGATGGCACTCCAGAGAAACCCCAAGAACACTGTTTCAAGGCTAGAGGGATCCTGAGGTCACTGTAGCAACACGAAAGAGCTCCGTGGGCCAAAAATCAACTCGAGATGAGAGGTTAGTCCCTGGCTTCGACTCCAGGGGAATACCACCTTACCACAAGCAGCTCAAGAGGAGGCTTCTCTCAGCTCTAGGTATGTGAGAGGGACCCTGAGTTTGCGGCCTCAAGTGGAATGGACACCGCGATGCCCTGACGCGAAATAAGGCTGGATATCCCTGCAGTGACTTGAATGCAGGCTCGTCTTGCATCTCCCAAGATGAAAGGATGTCTGAATCCCCTGTGGAGACCACAGAGAAAGAACCAGTTCCCCACCTCATCGCGACCGGAGGCCTCACATCCTTTGAAAACTCCAGAGGTACGCGGAGATCAGTGCCTCCAAAGGAGACGATGCCTGACTCCTCGTGAAACTTGATAGGAGTCCCAGGATTCCTGTGGCACGTGGAAAGGGACCCTTGGTCTCCCGCCTCAGCTGGAGAGGCGTCCCAATTGCCTTGCCAAGCCTCGAGGAGAATCCCGAGTTGTGTCTCGCAACTAGGCAAGAGTCCTGACGTGGCTGAACAAACACGTGTGTGGAAGGGCCATCCCCGTCGTAACTCGAGAATATACCCCAGGTTCCCGCCGCAACTCGAGAAAAACCATGAGACTTCCCCCTCACCTCGAGATGAGGCCCGATTCCCGTGCAATGCGTGCAGAGCAATTCCGTGTTGCACATCACACATGAAAGGAGCCTTGATTTCCTTGATGGCACTCCAGAGAAACCCCAAGAACACTGTTTCAAGGCTAGAGGGATCCTGAGGTCACTGTAGCAACACGAAAGAGCTCCGTGGACCAAGAATCAACACAAGATGAGAGGTTAGTCCCTGGCTTCGACTCCTGAGGAATACCACCTTACCACAAGCACCTCAAGAGGAGGCTTCTCTCAGCTCTAGGTATGTGAAAGGGATCCTGAGTTTGCGGCCTCAAGTGGAATGGACACCGCGATGCCCTGACTCGAAATAAGGCCGGATATTCCTGCAGTGACTGGAATGCAGGCTCGTCTTGCATCTCCCAAGAAGAAAGGATGTCTGAATCCCCTGTGGAGACCACAGAGAAACACCTAGTTCCCCAACTCATCGCGACCGGAGGCCTCACATCCTTTGAAAACTCCAGAGGTACGCGGAGATCAGTGCCTCCAAAGGAGACGATGCCTGACTCCTCGTGAAAATTGATAGGAGTCCCAGGATTCTTGTGGCACGTGGAAAGGGACCCTTGGTCTCCCGCCTCAGCTGGAGAGGCGTTCCAATTGCCCTGCCAAGCCTCGAGGTGAATCCCAAGTTGTCCCTCGCAACTAGGCAGGAGCCCTGACGTGGCTGAACAAACACGTGGGTGGAAGGGCCATCCCCGTCGTAACTCGAGAATATACCCAGGTTCCCGCCGCAACTCGAGAAAAACCATGAGACTTCCCCCTCAAAGCGAGATGAAGCCCGATTCCCCTGTACTGCGTGCAGAGCAATTCCGTCTTGCACATCACACATGAAAGGAGCCTTGATTTCCTTGATGGCCCTCCAGAGAAACCCCAAGACCACTGTTTCAAGGCTAGAGGGATCCTGAGGTCACTGTAGCAACACGAAAGAGCTCCGTGGGCCAAAAATCAACTCGAGATGAGAGGTTAGTCCCTGGCTTCGACTCCAGAGGAATTCCACCTTACCACAAGCACCTCAAGAGGAGGCTTCTCTCAGCTCTAGGTATGTGAGAGGGACCCTGAGTTTGCGGCCTCAAGTGGAATGGACACCGCGATGCCCTGACTCGAAATAAGGCTGGATATCCCTGCAGTGACTGGAATGCAGGCTCGTCTTGCATCTCCCAAGATGAAAGGGTGTCTGAATCCCCTGTGGAGACCACAGAGAAAGACCTAGTTCCCCACCTCATCGCGACAGGAGGCCTCAAATCCTTTGAAAACTCCAGAGGTATGCGGAGATCAGTGCCTCCAAAGGAGACGATGCCTGACTCCTCGTGAAACTTGATAGGAGACCCAGGATTCCTGTGGCACGTGGAAAGGGACACTTGGTCTCCCGTCTCAGCTGGAGAGGCGTCCCAATTGCCCTGCAAAGCCTCGAGGAGAATCCCGAGTTGTCCCTCGCAACTAGGCAGGAGTCCTGACATGGTTGAACACACACGTGTGTGGAAGGGCCATCCCCGTCGTAACTCGAGAATATACCCCAGGTTCCCGCCGCAACTCGAGAAAAACCATGAGACTTCCCCCTCGCCTCGAGATGAGGCCCGATTCCCCTGCACTGCGTGCAGAGCAATTCCGTGTTGCACATCACACATGAAAGGAGCCTTGATTTCCTTGATGGCACTCCAGAGAAACCCCAAGAACACTGTTTCAAGGCTAGAGGGATCCTGAGGTCACTGTAGCAACACGAAAGAGCTCCGTGGACCAAGAATCAACACGAGATGAGAGGTTAGTCCCTGGCTTCGACTCCAGAGGAATACCACCTTACCACAAGCACCTCAAGAGGAGGCTTCTCTCAGCTCTAGGTATGTGAGAGGGACCCTGAGTTTGCGGCCTCAAGTGGAATGGACACCGCGATGCCCTGACTCGAAATAAGGCTGGATATCCCTGCAGTGACTGGAATGCAGGCTCGTCTTGCATCTCCCAAGACGAAAGGGTGTCTGAATCCCATGTGGAGACCACAGAGAAAGACCTAGTTCCCCACCTCATCGCGACAGGAGGCCTCAAATCCTTTGAACACTCCAGAGGTATGCGGAGATCAGTGCCTCCAAAGGAGACGATGCCTGACTCCTCGTGAAACTTGATAGGAGACCCAGGATTCCTGTGGCACGTGGAAAGGGACCCTTGGTCTCCCGCCTCAGTTGGAGAGGCGTCCCAATTGCCTTGCCAAGCCTCGAGGAGAATCCCGAGTTGTGTCTCGCAAATAGGCAAGAGTCCTGACGTGGCTGAACAAACACGTGTGTGGAAGGGCCATCCCCGTCGTAACTGGAGAATATACCCCAGGTTCCCGCCGCAACTCGAGAAAAACCATGAGACTTCCCCCTCGCCGCGAGATGAGGCCCGATTCCCCTGCACTGCGTGCAGAGCAATTCCGTGTTGCACATCACACATGAAAGGAGCCTTGATTTCCTTGATGGCACTCCAGAGAAACCCCAAGAACACTGTTTCAAGGCTAGAGGGATCCTGAGGTCACTGTAGCAACACGAAAGAGCTCCGTGGGCCAATAATCAACTCGAAATGAGAGGTTATTTCCTGGCTTCGACTCCTGAGGAATACCACCTTACCACAAGCACCTCAAGAGGAGGCTTCTCTCAGCTCTAGGTATGTGAGAGGGACCCTGAGTTTGCGGCCTCAAGTGGAATGGACACCGCGATGCCCTGACGCGAGATAAGGCTGGATATCCCTGCAGTGACTGGAATGCAGGCTCGTCTTGCATCTCCCAAGAAGAAAGGATGTCTGAATCCCCGGTGTAGACCACAGAGAAACACCTAGTTCCCCACCTCATCGCGACCGGAGGCCTCACATCCTTTGAAAACTCCAGAGGTATGCGGAGATCAGTGCCTCCAAAGGAGACGATGCCTGACTCCTCCTGAAACTTGATAGGAGTCCCAGGATTCCTGTGGCACGTGGAAAGGGACCCTTGGTCTCCCGCCTCAGCTGGAGAGGCATTCCAATTGCCCTGCCAAGCCTCGAGGAGAATCCCGAGTTGTCCCTCGCAACTAGGCAGGAGTCCTGACGTGGCTGAACAAACACGTGGGTGGAAGGGCCATCCCCGTCGTAACTCGAGAATATACCCCAGGTTCCCGCCGCAACTCGAGAAAAACCATGAGACTTCCCCCTCGATGCGAGATGAGGCCCGATTCCCCTGTACTGCGTGCAGAGCAATTCCGTCTTGCACATCACACATGAAAGGAGCCTTGATTTCCTTGATGGCACTCCAGAGAAAGCCCAAGAACACTGTTTCAAGGCTAGAGGGATCCTGAGGTCACTGTAGCAACACGAAAGAACTCTGTGGACCAAAAATCAACTCGAAAAGAGAGGTTAGTCCCTGGATTCGTCTCCAGAGGAATACCACCTTACCACAAGCACCTCAAGAGGAGGCTTCTCTCAGCTCTAGGTATGTGAGAGGGACCCTGAGTTTGCGGCCTCAAGTGGAATGGACACCGCGATGCCCTGACTCGAAATAAGGCCGGATATCCCTGCAGTGACTTCAATGCAGGCTCGTCTTGCATCTGCCAGGACGAAAGGATGTCTGAATCCCCTGTGGAAAGCACAGAGAAAGACTTAGTTCCCCACCTCATCGCGACCGATAGCCTCACATCCTTTGAAAACTCCAGAGGTACGCGGAGATCAGTGCCTCCAAAGGAGACGATGCCTGACTCCTCGTGAAACTTGATAGGAGTCCCAGGATTCCTGTGGCACTTGGAAAGCGACCCTTGGTCTCCCGCTTCAGCTGGAGAGGCGTCCCAATTGCCCTGCCAAGCCTCGAGGAGAATCCAGAGTTGTCCCTCGCAAGTAGGCAGGAGTCCTGACGTCGCTGAACAAACACGTGGGTGGAAGGGCCATCCCCGTCGTAACTCGAGAATATACCCCAGGTTCCCGCCGCAACTCGAGAAAAACCATGAGACTTCCCCCTCGCCGCGAGATGAGGCCCGATTCCCCTGCACTGCGTGCAGAGCAATTCTGTGTTGCACATCACACATGAAAGGAGCCTTGATTTCCTTGATGGCACTCCAGAGAAACCCCAAGAACACTGTTTCAAGGCTAGAGGGATCCTGAGGTCACTGTAGCAACACGAAAGAGCTCCGTGGGCCAAAAATCAACTCGAGATGAGAGGTTAGTCCCTGGCTTCGACTCCAGAGGAATACCACCTTACCACAAGCACCTCAAGAGGAGGCTTCTCTCAGCTCTAGGTATGTGAGAGGGACCCTGAGTTTGCGGCCTCAAGTGGAATGGACACCGCGATGCCCTGACGCGAAATAAGGCTGGATATCCCTGCAGTGACTTGAATGCAGGCTCGTCTTGCATCTCCCAAGATGAAAGGATGTCTGTATCCCTTGTGGAGACCACAGAGAAAGACCTAGTTCCCCACCTCATCGCGACCGGAGGCCTCACATCCTTTGAAAACTCCAGAGGTACGCGGAGATCAGTGCCTCCAAAGGAGACGATGCCTGACTCCTCGTGAAACTTGATAGGAGTCCCAGGATTCCTGTGGCACGTGGAAAGGGACCCTTGGTCTCCCGCCTCAGCTGGAGAGGCGTCCCAATTGCCTTGCCAAGCCTCGAGGAGAATCCCGAGTTGTGTCTCGCAACTAGGCAAGAGTCCTGACGTGGCTGAACAACCACGTGTGTGGAAGGGCCATCCCCGTCGTAACTGGAGAATATACCCCAGGTTCCCGCCGCAACTCGAGAAAAACCATGAGACTTCCCCCTCGCCGCGAGATGAGGCCCGATTCCCCTGCACTGCGTGCAGAGCAATTCCGTGTTGCACATCACACATGAAAGGAGCCTTGATTTCCTTGATGGCACTACAGAGAAGCCCCAAGAACACTGTTTCAAGGCTAGAGGGATCCTGAGGTCACTGTAGCAACACGAAAGAGCTCCGTGGGCCAATAATCAACTCGAGATGAGAGGTTAGTCCCTGGCTTCGACTCCAGAGGAATACCACCTTACCACAAGCACCTCAAGAGGAGGCTTCTCTCAGCTCTAGGTATGTGAGAGGGACCCTGAGTTTGCGGCCTCAAGTGGAATGGACACCGCGATGCCCTGACTCGAAATAAGGCTGGATATCCCTGCAGTGACTGGAATGCAGGCTCGTCTTGCATCTCCCAAGACGAAAGGGTGTCTGAATCCCATGTGGAGACCACAGAGAAAGACCTAGTTCCCCACCTCATCGCGACAGGAGGCCTCAAATCCTTTGAACACTCCAGAGGTATGCGGAGATCAGTGCCTCCAAAGGAGACGATGCCTGACTCCTCGTGAAACTTGATAGGAGACCCAGGATTCCTGTGGCACGTGGAAAGGGACCCTTGGTCTCCCGCCTCAGTTGGAGAGGCGTCCCAATTGCCTTGCCAAGCCTCGAGGAGAATCCCGAGTTGTGTCTCGCAAATAGGCAAGAGTCCTGACGTGGCTGAACAAACACGTGTGTGGAAGGGCCATCCCCGTCGTAACTGGAGAATATACCCCAGGTTCCCGCCGCAACTCGAGAAAAACCATGAGACTTCCCCCTCGCCGCGAGATGAGGCCCGATTCCCCTGCACTGCGTGCAGAGCAATTCCGTGTTGCACATCACACATGAAAGGAGCCTTGATTTCCTTGATGGCACTCCAGAGAAACCCCAAGAACACTGTTTCAAGGCTAGAGGGATCCTGAGGTCACTGTAGCAACACGAAAGAGCTCCGTGGGCCAATAATCAACTCGAAATGAGAGGTTATTTCCTGGCTTCGACTCCTGAGGAATACCACCTTACCACAAGCACCTCAAGAGGAGGCTTCTCTCAGCTCTAGGTATGTGAGAGGGACCCTGAATTTGCGGCCTCAAGTGGAATGGACACCGCGATGCCCTGACGCGAGATAAGGCTGGATATCCCTGCAGTGACTGGAATGCAGGCTCGTCTTGCATCTCCCAAGACGAAAGGGTGTCTGAATCCCCTGTGGAGACCACAGAGAAAGACCTAGTTCCCCACCTCATCGCGACAGGAGGCCTGAAATCCTTTGAAAACTCCAGAGGTATGCGGAGATCAGTGCCTCCAAAGGAGACGATGCCTGACTCCTCGTGAAACTTGATAGGAGACCCAGGATTCCTGTGGCACGTGGAAAGGGACCCTTGGTCTCCCGTCTCAGCTGGAGAGGCGTCCCAATTGCCCTGCAAAGCCTCGAGGAGAATCCAGAGTTGTCCCTCGCAAGTAGGCAGGAGTCCTGACGTCGCTGAACAAACACGTGGGTGGAAGGGCCATCCCCGTCGTAACTCGAGAATATACCCCAGGTTCCCGCCGCAACTCGAGAAAAACCATGAGACTTCCCCCTCGCCGCGAGATGAGGCCCGATTCCCCTGCACTGCGTGTAGAGCAATTCCGTGTTGCACATCACACATGAAAGGAGCCTTGATTTCCTTGATGGCACTCCAGAGAAACCCCAAGAACACTGTCTCAAGGCTAGAGGGATCCTGAGGTCACTGTAGGAACACGAAAGAGCTCCGTGGACCAAGAATCAACACGAGATGAGAGGTTAGTCCCTGGCTTCGTCTCCTGAGGAATACCACCTTACCACAAGCACCTCAAGAGGAGGCTTCTCTCAGCTCTAGGTATGTGAGAGGGATCCTGAGTTTGAGGCCTCAAGTGGAATGGACACCGCGATGCCCTGACTCGAAATAAGGCCGGATATCCCTGCAGTGACTTGAATGCAGGCTCGTCTTGCATCTCCCAAGAAGAAAGGATGTCTGAATCCCCTGTGGAGACCACAGAGAAACACCTAGTTCCCCATCTCATCGCGACCGGAGGCCTCACATCCTTTGAAAACTCCAGAGGTACGCGGAGATCAGTGCCTCCAAAGGAGACGATGCCTGACTCCTCGTGAAACTTGATAGGAGTCCCAGGATTCCTGTGGCACTTGGAAAGGGACACTTGGTCTCCCGCCTCAGCTGGAGAGGCGTCCCAATTGCCCTGCCAAGCCTCGAGGAGAATCCAGAGTTGTCCCTCGCAACTA
Organism: Cervus elaphus; assembly: GCF_910594005.1. Taxonomy (NCBI): domain Eukaryota; kingdom Metazoa; phylum Chordata; class Mammalia; order Artiodactyla; family Cervidae; genus Cervus; species Cervus elaphus. The sequence continues at coordinate 3,793,141 of NC_057834.1, read as the reverse complement.
GGCAGTAGTCCTGACGTCGCTGAAGAAACACGTGGGTGGAAGGGCCATCCCCGTCGTAACTCGAGAATATACCCCAGGTTCCCGCCGCAACTCGAGAAAAACCATGAGACTTCACCCTCGCCGCGAGATGAGGCCCGATTCCCCTGCACTGCGTGCAGAGCAATTCCGTCTTGCACATCACACATGAAAGGAGCCTTGATTTCCTTGATGGCACTACAGAGAAGCCCCAAGAACACTGTTTCAAGGCTAGAGGGATCCTGAGGTCACTGTAGCAAAACGAAAGAGCTCCGTGGGCCAATAATCAACTCGAGATGAGAGGTTAGTCCCTGGCTTCGACTCCAGAGGAATACCACCTTACCACAAGCACCTCAAGAGGAGGCTTCTCTCAGCTCTAGGTATGTGAGAGGGACCCTGAGTTTGCGGCCTCAAGTGGAATGGACACCGCGATGCCCTGACGCGAAATAAGGCTGGATATCCCTGCAGTGACTGGAATGCAGGCTCGTCTTGCATCTCCCAAGAAGAAAGGATGTCTGAATCCCCTGTGGAGACCACAGAGAAAGACCTAGTTCCCCACCTCATGGCGACCGGAGGCCTCACATCCTTTGAAAAATCCAGAGGTACGCGGAGATAAGTGCCTCCAAAGGAGACGATGCCTGACTCCTCGTGAAACTTGATAGGAGTCCCAGGATTCCTGTGGCACGTGGAAAGGGACCCTTGGTCTCCCGCCTCAGCTGGAGAGGCGTCCCAATTGCCTTGCCAAGCCTCGAGGAGAATCCCGAGTTGTGTCTCGCAACTAGGCAAGAGTCCTGACGTGGCTGAACAAACACGTGTGTGGAAGGGCCATCCCCGTCGTAACTCGAGAATATACCCCAGGTTCCCGCCGCAACTCGAGAAAAACCATGAGACTTCCCCCTCGCCGCGAGATGAGGCCCGATTCCCCTGCACTCCGTTCAGAGCAATTCTGTGTTGCACATCACACATGAAAGGAGCCTTGATTTCCTCCATGGCACTCCAGAGAAACCCCAAGAACACTGTTTCAAGGCTAGAGGGATCCTGAGGTCACTGTAGCAACACGAAAGAGCTCCGTGGACCAAAAATCAACTCGAGATGAGAGGTTAGTCCCTGGCTTCGACTCCAGAGGAATACCACCTTACCACAAGCACCTCAAGAGGAGGCTTCTCTCAGCTCTAGGTATGTGAGAGGGATCCTGAGTTTGCGGCCTCAAGTGGAATGGACACCACGATGCCCTGACTCGAAATAAGGCCGGATATCCCTGCAGTGACTGGAATGCAGGCTCGTCTTGCATCTCCCAAGACGAAAGGATGTCTGAATCCCCTGTGGAGACCACAGAGAAAGACCTAGTTCCCCACCTCATCGCGACAGGAGGCCTCAAATCCTTTGAAAACTCCAGAGGTATGCGGAGATCAGTGCCTCCAAAGGAGACGATGCCTGACTCCTCGTGAAACTTGATAGGAGACCCAGGATTCCTGTGGCACGTGGAAAGGGACACTTGGTCTCCCGTCTCAGCTGGAGAGGCGTCCCAATTGCCCTGCCAAGCCTCGAGGAGAATCCCGAGTTGTCCCTCGCAACTAGGCAGGAGTCCTGACATGGCTGAACACACACGTGTGTGGAAGGGCCATCCCCGTCGTAACTCGAGAATATACCCCAGGTTCCCGCCGCAACTCGAGAAAAACCATGAGACTTCCCCCTCGCCGCGAGATGAGGCCCGATTCCCCTGCACTGCGTGCAGAGCAATTCCGTGTTGCACATCACACATGAAAGGAGCCTTGATTTCCTTGATGGCACTCCAGAGAAACCCCAAGAACACTGTTTCAAGGCTAGAGGGATCCTGAGATCACTGTAGCAACACGAAAAAGCTCCGTGGGCCAAAAATCAACTCGAAATGAGAGGTTAGTCCATGGCTTCGACTCCAGAGGAATACCACCTTACCACAAGCACCTCAAGAGGAGGCTTCTCTCAGCTCTAGGTATGTGAGAGGGACCCTGAGTTTGCGGCCTCAAGTGGAATGGACACCGCGATGCCCTGACGCGAAATAAGGCTGGATATCCCTGCAGTGACATGAATGCAGGCTCGTCTTGCATCTCCCAAGATGAAAGGATGTCTGTATCCCCTGTGGAGACCACAGAGAAACACCTAGTTCTCCACCTCATCGCGACCGGAGGCCTCACATCCTTTGAAAACTCCAGAGGTACGCGGAGATCAGTGCCTCCAAAGGAGACGATGCCTGACTCCTCGTGAAACTTGATAGGAGTCCCAGGATTCCTGTGGCACGTGGAAAGGGACACTTGGTCTCCCGCCTCAGCTGGAGAGGCGTCTCAATTGCCTTGCCAAGCCTCGAGGAGAATCCCGAGTTGTGTCTCGCAACTAGGCAAGAGTCCTGACGTGGCTGAACAAACACGTGTGTGGAAGGGCCATCCCCGTCGTAACTCGAGAAGATACCCCAGGTTCCCGCCGCAACTCGAGAAAAACCATGAGACTTCCCCCTCGCCGCGAGATGAGGCCCGATTCCCCTACACTGCGTGCAGAGCAATTCCGTGTTGCACATCACACATGAAAGGAGCCTTGATTTCCTTGATGGCACTCCAGAGAAACCCCAAGAACACTGTTTCAAGGCTAGAGGGATCCTGAGGTCACTGTAGCAACACGAAAGAGCTCCGTGGGACAAAAATCAACTCGAGATGAGAGGTTAGTTCCTGGCTTCGACTCCAGAGGAATACCACCTTACCACAAGCACCTCAAGAGGAGGCTTCTCTCAGCTCTAGGTATGTGAGAGGGACCCTGAGTTTGCGGCCTCAAGTGGAATGGACACCGCGATGCCCTGACGCGAAATAAGGCTGGATATCCCTGCAGTGACTTGAATGCAGGCTCGTCTTGCATCTCCCAAAATGAAAGGGTGTCTGAATCCCCTGTGGAGACCACAGAGAAAGACCTAGTTCCCCACCTCATCGCGACCGGAGGCCTCACATCCTTTGAAAACTCCAGAGGTACGCGGAGATCAGTGCCTCCAAAGGAGACGATGCCTGACTCCTCGTGAAACTTGGTAGGAGTCCCAGGATTCCTGTGGCACGTGGAAAGGGACCCTTCGTCTCCCGCCTCAGCTGGAGAGGCGTCCCAATTGCCTTGCCAAGCCTCGAGGAGAACCCGAGTTGTGTCTCGCAACTAGGCAAGAGTCCTGACGTGGCTGAACAAACACGTGTGTGGAAGGGCCATCCCCGTCGTAACTGGAGAATATACCCCAGGTTCTCGCTGCAACTCGAGAAAAACCATGAGACTTCCCCCTCGCCGCGAGATGAGGCCCGATTCCCCTGCACTGCGTGCAGAGCAATTCCGTCTTGCACATCACACATGAAAGGAGCCTTGATTTCCTTCATGGCACTCCAGAGAAACCCCAAGAACACTGTTTCAAGGCTAGAGGGATCCTGAGGTCACTGTAGCAACACGAAAGAGCTCCGTGGGCCAAAAATCAACTCGAGATGAGAGGTTAGTCCCTGGCTTCGACTCCAGAGGAATACCACCTTACCAGAAGCACCTCAAGAGGAGGCTTCTCTCAGCTCTAGGTATGTGAGAGGGACCCTGAGTTTGCGGTCTCAAGTGGAATGGACACCGCGATACCCTGACGCGAAATAAGGCTGGATATCCCTGCAGTGACTTGAATGCAGGCTCGTCTTGCATCTCCCAAGATGAAAGGATGTCTGAATCCCCTGTGGAGACCACAGAGAAAGACCTAGTTCCCCATCTCATCGCGACCGGAGGCCTCACATCCTTTGAAAACTCCAGAGGTACGCGGAGATCAGTGCCTCCAAAGGAGACGATGCCTGACACCTCGTGAAACTTGATAGGAGTCCCAGGATTCCTGTGGCACGTGGAAAGGGACCCTTGGTCTCCCGTCTCAGCTGGAGAGGCGTCCCAATTGCCTTGCCAAGCCTCGAGGAGAATCCCGAGTTGTGTCTCGCAACTAGGCAAGAGTCCTGACGTGGCTGAACAAACACGTGTGTGGAAGGGCCATCCCCGTCGTAACTCGAGAATTTACCCCAGGTTCCCGCCGCAACTCGAGAAAAAACATGAGACATCCCCCTCGCCGCGAGATGAGGCCCGATTCCCCTGCACTGCGTGCAGAGCAATTCTGTGTTGCACATCACACATGAAAGGAGCCTTGATTTCCTTCATGGCACTCCAGAGAAACCCCAAGAACACTGTTTCAAGGCTAGAGGGATCCTGAGGTCACTGTAGCAACACGAAAGAGCTCCGTGGGCCAAAAATCAACTCGAGATGAGAGGTTAGTCCCTGGCTTCGACTCCAGAGGAATACCACCTTACCACAAGCACCTCAAGAGGAGGCTTCTCTCAGCTCTAGGTATGTGAGAGGGACCCTGAGTTTGCGGCCTCAAGTGGAATGGACACCGCGATGCCCTGACTCGAAATAAGGCCGGATATCCCTGCAGTGACTGGAATGCAGGCTCGTCTTGCATCTCCCAAGACGAAAGGGTGTCTGAATCCCCTGTGGAGACCACAGAGAAAGACCTAGTTCCCCACCTCATCGCGACAGGAGGCCTCACATCCTTTGAAAACTCCAGAGGTACGCGGAGATCAGTGCCTCCAAAGGAGACGATGCCTGACTCCTCGTGAAACTTGATAGGAGACCCAGGATTCCTGTGGCACTTGGAAAGGGACCCTTGGTCTCCCGTCTCAGCTGGAGAGGCGTCCCAATTGCCCTGCCAAGCCTCGAGGAGAATCCCGAGTTGTCCCTCGCAAGTAGGCAGGAGTCCTGACGTCGCTGAAGAAACACGTGGGTGGAAGGGCCATCCCCGTCCTAACTCGAGAATATACCCCAGGTTCCCGCCGCAACTCGAGAAAAACCATGAGACTTCCCCCTCGCCGCGAGATGAGGCCCGATTCCCCTGCACTGTGTGCAGAGCAATTCCATGTTGCACATCAAACATGAAAGGAGCCTTGATTTCCTTGATGGCACTCCAGAGAAACCACAAGAACACTGTTTCAAGGCTAGAGGGATCCTGAGGTCACTGTAGCAACACGAAAGAGCTCCGTTGACCAAGAATCAACACGAGATGAGAGGTTAGTCCCTGGCTTCGACTCCTGAGGAATACCACCTTACCACAAGCACCTCAAGAGGAGGCTTCTCTCAGCTCTAGGTATGTGAGAGGGATCCTGAGTTTGCGGCCTCAAGTGGAATGGACACCGCGATGCCCTGACTCGAAATAAGGCCGGATATCCCTGCAGTGACTTGAATGCAGGCTCGTCTTGCATCTCCCAAGAAGAAAGGATGTCTGAATCCCCTGTGGAGACCACAGAGAAACACCTAGTTCCCCACCTCATCGCGACCGGAGGCCTCACATCCTTTGAAAACTCCAGAGGTACGCGGAGATCAGTGCCTCCAAAGGAGACGATGCCTGACTCCTCGTGAAACTTGATAGGAGACCCAGGATTCCTGTGGCACTTGGAAAGGGACACTTGGTCTCCCGCCTCAGCTGCAGAGGCGTCCCAATTGCCCTGCCAAGCCTCGAGGAGAATCCAGAGTTGTCCCTCGCAACTAGGCAGGAGTCCTGACGTCGCTGAAGAAACACGTGGGTGGAAGGGCCATCCCCGTCGTAACTCGAGAATATACCCCAGGTTCCCGCCGCAACTCGAGAAAAACCATGAGACTTCCCCCTCGCCGCGAGATGAGGCCCGATTCCCCTGCACTGCGTGCAGAGCAATTCCGTGTTGCACATCACACATGAAAGGAGCCTTGATTTCCTTGATGGCACTCCAGAGAAACCCCAAGAACACTGTTTCAAGGCTAGAGGGATCCTGAGGTCACTGTAGCAACACGAAAGAGCTCCGTGGGCCAAAAATCAACTCGAGATGAGAGGTTAGTCCCTGGCTTCGACTCCAGGGGAATACCACCTTACCACAAGCACCTCAAGAGGAGGCTTCTCTCAGCTCTAGGTATGTGAGAGGGACCCTGAGTTTGCGGCCTCAAGTGGAATGGACACCGCGATGCCCTGACGCGAAATAAGGCTGGATATCCCTGCAGTGACTTGAATGCAGGCTCGTCTTGCATCTCCCAAGATGAAAGGATGTCTGAATCCCCTGTGGAGACCATAGAGAAAGAACCAGTTCCCCACCTCATCGCGACCGGAGGCCTCACATCCTTTGAAAACTCCAGAGGTACGCGGAGATCAGTGCCTCCAAAGGAGACGATGTCTGACTCCTCGTGAAACTTGATAGGAGTCCCAGGATTCCTGTGGCACGTGGAAAGGGACCCTTGGTCTCCCGTCTCAGCTGGAGAGGCGTCCCAATTGCCTTGCCAAGCCTCGAGGAGAATCCCGAGTTGTGTCTCGCAACTAGGCAAGAGTCCTGACGTGGCTGAACAAACACGTGTGTGGAAGGGCCATCCCCGTCGTAACTCGAGAATTTACCCCAGGTTCCCGCCGCAACTCGAGAAAAAACATGAGACATCCCCCTCGCCGCGAGATGAGGCCCGATTCCCCTGCACTGCGTGCAGAGCAATTCTGTGTTGCACATCACACATGAAAGGAGCCTTGATTTCCTTCATGGCACTCCAGAGAAACCCCAAGAACACTGTTTCAAGGCTAGAGGGATCCTGAGGTCACTGTAGCAACACGAAAGAGCTCCGTGGACCAAAAATCAACTCGAGATGAGAGGTTAGTCCCTGGCTTCGATTCCAGAGGAATACCACCTTACCACAAGCACCTGAAGAGGAGGCTTCTCTCAGCTCTAGGTATGTGAGAGGGACCCTGAGTTTGCGGCCTCAAGTGGAATGGACACCGCGATGCCCTGACTCGAAATAAGGCCGGATATCCCTGCAGTGACTGGAATGCAGGCTCGTCTTGCATCTCCCAAGACGAAAGGGTGTCTGAATCCCCTGTGGAGACCACAGAGAAAGACCTAGTTCCCCACCTCATCGCGACAGGAGGCCTCACATCCTTTGAAAACTCCAGAGGTACGCGGAGATCAGTGCCTCCAAAGGAGACGATGCCTGACTCCTCGTGAAACTTGATAGGAGACCCAGGATTCCTGTGGCACTTGGAAAGGGACCCTTGGTCTCCCGTCTCAGCTGGAGAGGCGTCCCAATTGCCCTGCCAAGCCTCGAGGAGAATCCCGAGTTGTCCCTCGCAAGTAGGCAGGAGTCCTGACGTCGCTGAAGAAACACGTGGGTGGAAGGGCCATCCCCGTCCTAACTCGAGAATATACCCCAGGTTCCCGCCGCAACTCGAGAAAAACCATGAGACTTCCCCCTCGCCGCGAGATGAGGCCCGATTCCCCTGCACTGTGTGCAGAGCAATTCCATGTTGCACATCAAACATGAAAGGAGCCTTGATTTCCTTGATGGCACTCCAGAGAAACCACAAGAACACTGTTTCAAGGCTAGAGGGATCCTGAGGTCACTGTAGCAACACGAAAGAGCTCCGTTGACCAAGAATCAACACGAGATGAGAGGTTAGTCCCTGGCTTCGACTCCTGAGGAATACCACCTTACCACAAGCACCTCAAGAGGAGGCTTCTCTCAGCTCTAGGTATGTGAGAGGGATCCTGAGTTTGCGGCCTCAAGTGGAATGGACACCGCGATGCCCTGACTCGAAATAAGGCCGGATATCCCTGCAGTGACTTGAATGCAGGCTCGTCTTGCATCTCCCAAGAAGAAAGGATGTCTGAATCCCCTGTGGAGACCACAGAGAAACACCTAGTTCCCCACCTCATCGCGACCGGAGGCCTCACATCCTTTGAAAACTCCAGAGGTACGCGGAGATCAGTGCCTCCAAAGGAGACGATGCCTGACTCCTCGTGAAACTTGATAGGAGTCCCAGGATTCTTGTGGCACGTGGAAAGGGACCCTTGGTCTCCCGCCTCAGCTGGAGAGGCGTTCCAATTACCCTGCCAAGCCTCGAGGAGAATCCCGAGTTGTCCCTCGCAACTAGGCAGGAGTCCTGACGTGGCTGAACAAACACGTGGGTGGAAGGGCCATCCCCGTCGTAACTCGAGAATATACCCCAGGTTCCCGCCGCAACTCGAGAAAAACCATGAGACTTCCCCCTCGATGCGAGATGAGGCCCGATTCCCCTGTACTGCGTGCAGAGCAATTCCCTCTTGCACATCACACATGAAAGGAGCCTTGATTTCCTTGATGGCACTCCAGAGAAACCCCAAGAACACTGTTTCAAGGATAGAGGGATCCTGAGGTCACTGTAGCAACAAGAAAGAACTCTGTGGACCAAAAATCAACTCGAAAAGAGAGGTTAGTCCCTGGATTCGTCTCCAGAGGAATACCACCTTACCACAAGCACCTCAAGAGGAGGCTTCTCTCAGCTCTAGGTATGTGAGAGGGACCCTGAGTTTGCGGCCTCAAGTGGAATGGACACCGCGATGCCCTGACTCGAAATAAGGCCGGATATCCCTGCAGTGACTTCAATGCAGGCTCGTCTTGCATCTCCCAGGACGAAAGGATGTCTGAATCCCCTGTGGAAAGCATAGAGAAAGACTTAGTTCCCCACCTCATCGCGACCAATAGCCTCACATTCTTTGAAAACTCCAGAGGTACGCGGAGATCAGTGCCTCCAAAGGAGACGATGCCTGACTCCTCGTGAAACTTGATAGGAGACCCAGGATTCCTGTGGCACTTGGAAAGGGACACTTGGTCTCCCGCCTCAGCTGCAGAGGCGTCCCAATTGCCCTGCCAAGCCTCGAGGAGAATCCAGAGTTGTCCCTCGCAACTAGGCAGGAGTCCTGACGTCGCTGAAGAAACACGTGGGTGGAAGGGCCATCCCCGTCGTAACTCGAGAATATACCCCAGGTTCCCGCCGCAACTCGAGAAAAACCATGAGACTTCCCCCTCGCCGCGAGATGAGGCCCGATTCCCCTGCACTGCGTGCAGAGCAATTCCGTGTTGCACATCACACATGAAAGGAGCCTTGATTTCCTTGATGGCACTCCAGAGAAACCCCAAGAACACTGTTTCAAGGCTAGAGGGATCCTGAGGTCACTGTAGCAACACGAAAGAGCTCCGTGGGCCAAAAATCAACTCGAGATGAGAGGTTAGTCCCTGGCTTCGACTCCAGGGGAATACCACCTTACCACAAGCACCTCAAGAGGAGGCTTCTCTCAGCTCTAGGTATGTGAGAGGGACCCTGAGTTTGCGGCCTCAAGTGGAATGGACACCGCGATGCCCTGACGCGAAATAAGGCTGGATATCCCTGCAGTGACTTGAATGCAGGCTCGTCTTGCATCTCCCAAGATGAAAGGATGTCTGAATCCCCTGTGGAGACCATAGAGAAAGAACCAGTTCCCCACCTCATCGCGACCGGAGGCCTCACATCCTTTGAAAACTCCAGAGGTACGCGGAGATCAGTGCCTCCAAAGGAGACGATGTCTGACTCCTCGTGAAACTTGATAGGAGTCCCAGGATTCCTGTGGCACGTGGAAAGGGACCCTTGGTCTCCCGCCTCAGCTGGAGAGGCGTCCCAATTGCCTTGCCAAGCCGCGAGGAGAATCCCGAGTTGTGTCTCGCAACTAGGCAAGAGTCCTGACGGGGCTGAACAAACACGTGTGTGGAAGGGCCATCCCCGTCGTAACTCGAGAATATACCCCAGGTTCCCGCCGCAACTCGAGAAAAACCATGAGACTTCCCCCTCACCGCGAGATGAGGCCCGATTCCCCTGCATTGCGTGCAGAGCAATTCTGTGTTGCACATCACACATGAAAGGAGCCTTGATTTCCTTCATGGTACTCCAGAGAAACCCCAAAAACACTGTTTCAAGGCTAGAGGGATCCTGAGGTCACTGTAGCAACACGAAAGAGCTCCGTGGGCCAAAAATCAACTCGAGATGAGAGGTTAGTCCCTGGCTTCGACTCCAGAGGAATACCACCTTACCAGAAGCACCTCAAGAGGAGGCTTCTCTCAGCTCTAGGTATGTGAGAGGGACCCTGAGTTTGCGGTCTCAAGTGGAATGGACACCGCGATACCCTGACGCGAAATAAGGCTGGATATCCCTGCAGTGACTTGAATGCAGGCTCGTCTTGCATCTCCCAAGATGAAAGGATGTCTGAATCCCCTGTGGAGACCACAGAGAAAGACCTAGTTCCCCATCTCATCGCGACCGGAGGCCTCACATCCTTTGAAAACTCCAGAGGTACGCGGAGATCAGTGCCTCCAAAGGAGACGATGCCTGACACCTCGTGAAACTTGATAGGAGTCCCAGGATTCCTGTGGCACGTGGAAAGGGACCCTTGGTCTCCCGTCTCAGCTGGAGAGGCGTCCCAATTGCCTTGCCAAGCCTCGAGGAGAATCCCGAGTTGTGTCTCGCAACTAGGCAAGAGTCCTGACGTGGCTGAACAAACACGTGTGTGGAAGGGCCATCCCCGTCGTAACTCGAGAATTTACCCCAGGTTCCCGCCGCAACTCGAGAAAAAACATGAGACATCCCCCTCGCCGCGAGATGAGGCCCGATTCCCCTGCACTGCGTGCAGAGCAATTCTGTGTTGCACATCACACATGAAAGGAGCCTTGATTTCCTTCATGGCACTCCAGAGAAACCCCAAGAACACTGTTTCAAGGCTAGAGGGATCCTGAGGTCACTGTAGCAACACGAAAGAGCTCCGTGGACCAAAAATCAACTCGAGATGAGAGGTTAGTCCCTGGCTTCGATTCCAGAGGAATACCACCTTACCACAAGCACCTGAAGAGGAGGCTTCTCTCAGCTCTAGGTATGTGAGAGGGACCCTGAGTTTGCGGCCTCAAGTGGAATGGACACCGCGATGCCCTGACTCGAAATAAGGCCGGATATCCCTGCAGTGACTGGAATGCAGGCTCGTCTTGCATCTCCCAAGACGAAAGGGTGTCTGAATCCCCTGTGGAGACCACAGAGAAAGACCTAGTTCCCCACCTCATCGCGACAGGAGGCCTCACATCCTTTGAAAACTCCAGAGGTACGCGGAGATCAGTGCCTCCAAAGGAGACGATGCCTGACTCCTCGTGAAACTTGATAGGAGACCCAGGATTCCTGTGGCACTTGGAAAGGGACCCTTGGTCTCCCGTCTCAGCTGGAGAGGCGTCCCAATTGCCCTGCCAAGCCTCGAGGAGAATCCCGAGTTGTCCCTCGCAAGTAGGCAGGAGTCCTGACGTCGCTGAAGAAACACGTGGGTGGAAGGGCCATCCCCGTCCTAACTCGAGAATATACCCCAGGTTCCCGCCGCAACTCGAGAAAAACCATGAGACTTCCCCCTCGCCGCGAGATGAGGCCCGATTCCCCTGCACTGTGTGCAGAGCAATTCCATGTTGCACATCAAACATGAAAGGAGCCTTGATTTCCTTGATGGCACTCCAGAGAAACCACAAGAACACTGTTTCAAGGCTAGAGGGATCCTGAGGTCACTGTAGCAACACGAAAGAGCTCCGTTGACCAAGAATCAACACGAGATGAGAGGTTAGTCCCTGGCTTCGACTCCTGAGGAATACCACCTTACCACAAGCACCTCAAGAGGAGGCTTCTCTCAGCTCTAGGTATGTGAGAGGGATCCTGAGTTTGCGGCCTCAAGTGGAATGGACACCGCGATGCCCTGACTCGAAATAAGGCCGGATATCCCTGCAGTGACTTGAATGCAGGCTCGTCTTGCATCTCCCAAGAAGAAAGGATGTCTGAATCCCCTGTGGAGACCACAGAGAAACACCTAGTTCCCCACCTCATCGCGACCGGAGGCCTCACATCCTTTGAAAACTCCAGAGGTACGCGGAGATCAGTGCCTCCAAAGGAGACGATGCCTGACTCCTCGTGAAACTTGATAGGAGTCCCAGGATTCTTGTGGCACGTGGAAAGGGACCCTTGGTCTCCCGCCTCAGCTGGAGAGGCGTTCCAATTACCCTGCCAAGCCTCGAGGAGAATCCCGAGTTGTCCCTCGCAACTAGGCAGGAGTCCTGACGTGGCTGAACAAACACGTGGGTGGAAGGGCCATCCCCGTCGTAACTCGAGAATATACCCCAGGTTCCCGCCGCAACTCGAGAAAAACCATGAGACTTCCCCCTCGATGCGAGATGAGGCCCGATTCCCCTGTACTGCGTGCAGAGCAATTCCCTCTTGCACATCACACATGAAAGGAGCCTTGATTTCCTTGATGGCACTCCAGAGAAACCCCAAGAACACTGTTTCAAGGATAGAGGGATCCTGAGGTCACTGTAGCAACAAGAAAGAACTCTGTGGACCAAAAATCAACTCGAAAAGAGAGGTTAGTCCCTGGATTCGTCTCCAGAGGAATACCACCTTACCACAAGCACCTCAAGAGGAGGCTTCTCTCAGCTCTAGGTATGTGAGAGGGACCCTGAGTTTGCGGCCTCAAGTGGAATGGACACCGCGATGCCCTGACTCGAAATAAGGCCGGATATCCCTGCAGTGACTTCAATGCAGGCTCGTCTTGCATCTCCCAGGACGAAAGGATGTCTGAATCCCCTGTGGAAAGCATAGAGAAAGACTTAGTTCCCCACCTCATCGCGACCAATAGCCTCACATTCTTTGAAAACTCCAGAGGTACGCGGAGATCAGTGCCTCCAAAGGAGACGATGCCTGACTCCTCGTGAAACTTGATAGGAGACCCAGGATTCCTGTGGCACTTGGAAAGGGACACTTGGTCTCCCGCCTCAGCTGCAGAGGCGTCCCAATTGCCCTGCCAAGCCTCGAGGAGAATCCAGAGTTGTCCCTCGCAACTAGGCAGGAGTCCTGACGTCGCTGAAGAAACACGTGGGTGGAAGGGCCATCCCCGTCGTAACTCGAGAATATACCCCAGGTTCCCGCCGCAACTCGAGAAAAACCATGAGACTTCCCCCTCGCCGCGAGATGAGGCCCGATTCCCCTGCACTGCGTGCAGAGCAATTCCGTGTTGCACATCACACATGAAAGGAGCCTTGATTTCCTTGATGGCACTCCAGAGAAACGCCAAGAACACTGTTTCAAGGCTAGAGGGATCCTGAGGTCACTGTAGCAACACGAAAGAGCTCCGTGGGCCAAAAATCAACTCGAGATGAGAGGTTAGTCCCTGGCTTCGACTCCAGGGGAATACCACCTTACCACAAGCACCTCAAGAGGAGGCTTCTCTCAGCTCTAGGTATGTGAGAGGGACCCTGAGTTTGCGGCCTCAAGTGGAATGGACACCGCGATGCCCTGACGCGAAATAAGGCTGGATATCCCTGCAGTGACTTGAATGCAGGCTCGTCTTGCATCTCCCAAGATGAAAGGATGTCTGAATCCCCTGTGGAGACCATAGAGAAAGAACCAGTTCCCCACCTCATCGCGACCGGAGGCCTCACATCCTTTGAAAACTCCAGAGGTACGCGGAGATCAGTGCCTCCAAAGGAGACGATGTCTGACTCCTCGTGAAACTTGATAGGAGTCCCAGGATTCCTGTGGCACGTGGAAAGGGACCCTTGGTCTCCCGCCTCAGCTGGAGAGGCGTCCCAATTGCCTTGCCAAGCCGCGAGGAGAATCCCGAGTTGTGTCTCGCAACTAGGCAAGAGTCCTGACGGGGCTGAACAAACACGTGTGTGGAAGGGCCATCCCCGTCGTAACTCGAGAATATACCCCAGGTTCCCGCCGCAACTCGAGAAAAACCATGAGACTTCCCCCTCACCGCGAGATGAGGCCCGATTCCCCTGCATTGCGTGCAGAGCAATTCTGTGTTGCACATCACACATGAAAGGAGCCTTGATTTCCTTCATGGTACTCCAGAGAAACCCCAAAAACACTGTTTCAAGGCTAGAGGGATCCTGAGGTCACTGTAGCAACAAGAAAGAGCTCCGTGGACCAAAAATCAACTCGAGATGAGAGGTTAGTCCCTGGCTTCGACTCCTGAGGAATACCACCTTACCACAAGCACCTCAAGAGGAGGCTTCTCTCAGCTCTAGGTATGTGAGAGGGATCCTGAGTTTGCGGCCTCAAGAGGAATGGACACCGCGATCCCCTGACTCGAAATAAGGCCGGATATCCCTGCAGTGACTGGAATGCAGGCTCGTCTTGCATCTCCCAAAACGAAAGGGTGTCTGAATCCCCTGTGGAGACCACAGAGAAAGACCTAGTTCCCCACCTCATCGCGACAGGAGGCCTCACATCCTTTGAAAACTCCAGAGGTATGCGGAGATCAGTGCCTCCAAAGGAGACGATGCCTGACTCCTCGTGAAACTTGATAGGAGACCCAGGATTCCTGTGGCACGTGGAAAGGGACCCTTGGTCTCCCGTCTCAGCTGGAGAGGCGTCCCAATTGCCCTGCAAAGCCTCGAGGAGAATCCAGAGTTGTCCCTCGCAACTAGGCAGGAGTCCTGACATGGCTGAACACACACGTGTGTGGAAGGGCCATCCCCGTCGTAACTCGAGAATATACCCCAGGTTCCCGCCGCAACTCGAGAAAAACCATGAGACTTCCCCCTCGCCGCGAGATGAGGCCCGATTCCCCTGCACTGCGTGCAGAGCAATTCCGTGTTGCACATCACACATGAAAGGAGCCTTGATTTCCTTGATGGCACTCCAGAGAAACCCCAAGAACACTGTTTCAAGGCTAGAGGGATCCTGAGGTCACTGTAGCAACACGAAAGAGCTCCGTGGACCAAGAATCAACACGAGATGAGAGGTTAGTCCCTGGCTTCGACTCCTGAGGAATACCACCTTACCACAAGCACCTCAAGAGGAGGCTTCTCTCAGCTCTAGGTATGTGAGAGGGATCCTGAGTTTGCGGCCTCAAGTGGAATGGACACCGCGATGCCCTGACTCGAAATAAGGCCGGATATCCCTGCAGTGACTTGAATGCAGGCTCGTCTTGCATCTCCCAAGAAGAAAGGATGTCTGAATCAGCTGTGGAGACCACAGAGAAAGACCTAGTTCCCCACCTCATCGCGACCGGAGGCCTCACATCCTTTGAAAACTCCAGAGGTACGCGGAGATCAGTGCCTCCAAAGGAGACGATGCCTGACTCCTCGTGAAACTTGATAGGAGTCCCAGGATTCTTGTGGCACGTGGAAAGGGACCCTTGGTCTCCCGCCTCAGCTGGAGAGGCGTTCCAATTGCCCTGCCAAGCCTCGAGGAGAATCCCGAGTTGTCCCTCGCAACTAGGCAGGAGTCCTGACGTGGCTGAACAAACACGTGGGTGGAAGGGCCATCCCCGTCATAACTCGAGAATATACCCCAGGTTCCCGCCGCAACTCGAGAAAAACCATGAGACTTCCCCCTCGATACGAGATGAGGCCCGATTCCCCTGTACTGCGTGCAGAGCAATTCCGTCTTGCACATCACACATGAAAGCAGCCTTGATTACCTTGATGGCACTCCAGAGAAACCCCAAGAACACTGTTTCAAGGATAGAGGGATCCTGAGGTCACTGTAGCAACACGAAAGAACTCTGTGGACCAAAAATCAACTCGAAAAGAGAGGTTAGTCCCTGGATTCGTCTCCAGAGGAATACCACCTTACCACAAGCACCTCAAGAGGAGGCTTCTCTCAGCTCTAGGTATGTGAGAGGGACCCTGAGTTTGCGGCCTCAAGTGGAATGGACACCGCGATGCCCTGACTCGAAATAAGGCCGGATATCCCTGCAGTGACTTCAATGCAGGCTCGTCTTGCATCTCCCAGGACGAAAGGATGTCTGAATCCCCTGTGGAAAGCACAGAGAAAGACTTAGTTCCCCTCCTCATCGCGACCGATAGCCTCACATCCTTTGAAAACTCCAGAGGTATGCGGAGATCAGTGCCTCCAAAGGAGACGATGCCTGACTCCTCGTGAAACTTGATAGGAGACCCAGGATTCCAGTGGCACTTGGAAAGGGCCACTTGGTCTCCCGCCTCAGCTGGAGAGGCGTCCCAATTGCCCTGCCAAGCCTCGAGGAGAATCCAGAGTTGTCCCTCGCAACTAGGCAGGAGTCCTGACGTCGCTGAAGAAACACGTGGGTGGAAGGGCCATCCCCGTCGTAACTCGAGAATATACCCCAGGTTCCCGCCGCAACTCGAGAAAAACCATGAGACTTCCCCCTCGCCGCGAGATGAGGCCCGATTCCCCTGCACTGCGTGCAGAGCAATTCTGTGTTGCACATCACACATGAAAGGAGCCTTGATTTCCTTCATGGCACTCCAGAGACACCCCAAGAACACTGTTTCAAGTCTAGAGGGATCCTGAGGTCACTGTAGCAACACGAAAAAGCTCCGTGGACCAAAAATCAACTCGAGATGAGAGGTTAGTCCCTGGCTTCGACTCCAGAGGAATATCACCTTACCACAAGCACCTCAAGAGGAGGCTTCTCTCAGCTCTAGGTATGTGAGAGGGACCCTGAGTTTGCGGCCTCAAGTGGAATGGACACCGCGATGCCCTGACTCGAAATAAGGCCGGATATCCCTGCAGTGACTGGAATGCAGGCTCGTCTTGCATCTCCCAAGACGAAAGGGTGTCTGAATCCCCTGTGGAGACCACAGAGAAAGACCTAGTTCCCGACCTCATCGCGACAGGAGGCCTCAAATCCTTTGAAAACTCCAGAGGTATGCGGAGATCAGTGCCTCCAAAGGAGACGATGCCTGACTCCTCGAGAAACTTGATAGGAGTCCCAGGATTCCTGTGGCACGTGGAAAGGGACCCTTGGTCTCCCGCCTCAGCTGGAGAGGCGTCCCAATTGCCTTGCCAAGCCTCGAGGAGAATCCAGAGTTGTGTCTCGCAACCAAGCAAGAGTCCTGAGGTGGCTGAACAAACACGTGTGTGGAAGGGCCATCCCCGTCGTAACTCGAGAATATACCCCAGGTTCCCGCCGCAACTCGAGAAAAACCATGAGACTTCCCCCTCTCCGCGAGATGAGGCCCGATTCCCCTGCACTGCGTGCAGAGCAATTCCGTGTTGCACATCACACATGAAAGGAGCCTTGATTTCCTTGATGGCACTCCAGAGAAACCCCAAGAACACTGTTTCAAGGTTAGAGGGATCCTGAGGTCACTGTAGCAACACGAAAGAGCTCTGTGGACCAAGAATCAACACGAGATGAGAGGTTAGTCCCTGGCTTCGACTCCTGAGGAATACCACCTTACCACAAGCACCTCAAGAGGAGGCTTCTCTCAGCTCTAGGTATGTGAGAGGAATCCTGAGCTTGCGGCCTCAAGTGGAATGGACACCGCGATGCCCTGACTCGAAATAAGGCCGGATATCCCTGCAGTGACTTCAATGCAGGCTCGTCTTGCATCTCCCAGGACGAAAGGATGTCTGAATCCCCTGTGGAAAGCACAGAGAAAGACTTAGTTCCCCACCTCATCGCGACCGATAGCCTCACATCCTTTGAAAACTCCAGAGGTACGCGGAGATCAGTGCCTCCAAAGGAGACGATGCCTGACTCCTCGTGAACCTTGATAGGAGTCCCAGGATTCCTGTGGCACTTGGAAAGGGACACTTGGTCTCCCTCCTCAGCTTTAGAGGCGTCCCAATTGCCCTGCCAAGCCTCGAGGAGAATCCAGAGTTGTCCCTCGCAACTAGGCAGGAGTCCTGACGTCGCTGAAGAAACACGTGGGTGGAAGGGCCATCCCCGTCGTAACTCGAGAATATACCCCAGGTTCCCGCCGCAACTCGAGAAAAACCATGAGACTTCCCCCTCGCCGCGAGATGAGGCCCGATTCCCCTGCACTGCGTGCAGAGCAATTCCGTGTTGCACATCACACATGAAAGGAGCCTTGATTTCCTTGATGGCACTCCAGAGAAACCCCAAGAACACTGTTTCAAGGCTAGAGGGATCCTGAGGTCACTGTAGCAACACGAAAGAGCTCCGTGGACCAACAATCAACTCGGGTGAGAGGTTAGTCCCTGGCTTCGACTCCAGAGGAATACCACCTTACCACAAGCACCTCAAGAGGAGGCTTCTCTCAGCTCTAGGTATGTGAGAGGGACCCTGAGTTTGCGGCCTCAAGTGGAATGGACACCGCGATGCCCTGACTCGAAATAAGGGCGGATATCCCTGCAGTGACTGGAATGCAGGCTCGTCTTGCATCTCCCAGGACGAAAGGGTGTCTGAATCCCCTGTGGAGACCACAGAGAAAGACCTAGTTCCCCACCTCATCGCGACCGGAGGCCTCACATCCTTTGAAAACGCCAGAGGTACGCGGAGATCAGTGCCTCCAAAGGAGACGATGCCTGACTCCTCGTGTAACTTGATAGGAGTCCCAGGATTCTTGTGGCATGTGGAAAGGGAACCTTGGTCTCCCGCCTCAGCTGGAGAGGCGTTCCAATTGCCCTGCCAAGCCTCGAGGAGAATCCCGAGTTGTCCCTCGCAACTAGGCAGGAGTCCTGACGTGGCTGAACAAACACGTGGGTGGAAGGGCCATCCCCGTCGTAACTCGAGAATATACCCCAGGTTCCCGCCGCAACTCGAGAAAAACCATGAGACTTCCCCCTCGATGCGAGATGAGGCCCGATTCCCCTGTACTGCGTGCAGAGCAATTCCGTCTTGCACATCACACATGAAAGGAGCCTTGATTTCCTTGATGGCACTCCAGAGAAACCCCAAGAACACTGTTTCAAGGCTAAAGGGATCCTGAGGTCACTGTAGCAACACGAAAGAACTCTGTGGACCAAAAATCAACTCGAAAAGAGAGGTTAGTCCCTGGATTCGTCTCCAGAGGAATACCACCTTACCACAAGCACCTCAAGAGGAGGCTTCTCTCAGCTCTAGGTATGTGAGAGGGACCCTGAGTTTGCGGCCTCAAGTGGAATGGACACCGCGATGCCCTGACTCGAAATAAGGCCGGATATCCCTGCAGTGACTTCAATGCAGGCTCGTCTTGCATCTCCCAGGACGAAAGGATGTCTGAATCCCCTGTGGAAAGCACAGAGAAAGACTTAGTTCCCCACCTCATCGCGACCAATAGCCTCACATCCTTTGAAAACTCCAGAGGTACGCGGAGAACAGTGCCTCCAAAGGAGACGATGCCTGACTCCTCGTGAAACTTGATAGGAGTCCCAGGATTCCTGTGGCACTTGGAAAGGGACACTTGGTCTCCCGCCTCAGCTGGAGAGGCGTCCCAATTGCCCTGCCAAGCCTCGAGGAGAATCCAGAGTTGTCCCTCGCAACTAGGCAGGAGTCCTGACGTCGCTGAAGAAACACGTGTGTGGAAGGGCCATCCCCGTCGTAACTCGAGAATATACCCCAGGTTCCCTCCGCAACTCGAGAAAAACCATGAGACTTCCCCCTCGCCGCGAGATGAGGCCCGATTCCCCTGCACTGCGTGCAGAGCAATTCCGTGTTGCACATCACACATGAAAGGAGCCTTGATTTCCTTGATGGCACTCCAGAGAAACCCCAAGAACACTGTTTCAAGGCTAGAGGGATTCTGAGGTCACTGTAGCAACACGAAAGAGCCCCGTGGGCCAAAAATCAACTCGGGTGAGAGGTTAGTCCCTGGCTTCGACTCCAGAGGAATACCACCTTACCACAAGCACCTCAAGAGGAGGCTTCTCTCAGCTCTAGGTATGTGAGAGGGACCCTGAGTTTGCGGCCTCAAGTGGAATGGACACCGCGATGCCCTGACTCGAAATAAGGGCGGATATCCCTGCAGTGACTGGAATGCAGGCTCGTCTTGCATCTCCCAGGACGAAAGGGTGTCTGAATCCCCTGTGGAGACCACAGAGAAAGACCTAGTTCCCCACCTCATCGCGACCGGAGGCCTCACATCCTTTGAAAACGCCAGAGGTATGCGGAGATCAGTGCCTCCAAAGGAGACGATGCCTGACTCCTCGTGTAACTTGATAGGAGTCCCAGGATTCTTGTGGCATGTGGAAAGGGAACCTTGGTCTCCCGCCTCAGCTGGAGAGGCGTTCCAATTGCCCTGCCAAGCCTCGAGGAGAATCCCGAGTTGTCCCTCGCAACTAGGCAGGAGTCCTGACGTGGCTGAACAAACACGTGGGTGGAAGGGCCATCCCCGTCGTAACTCGAGAATATACCCCAGGTTCCCGCCGCAACTCGAGAAAAATCATGAGACTTCCCCCTCGATGCGAGATGAGGCCCGATTCCCCTGTACTGCGTGCAGAGCAATTCCGTCTTGCACATCACACATGAAAGGAGCCTTGATTTCCTTGATGGCACTCCAGAGAAACCCCAAGAACACTGTTTCAAGGCTAAAGGGATCCTGAGGTCACTGTAGCAACACGAAAGAACTCTGTGGACCAAAAATCAACTCGAAAAGAGAGGTTAGTCCCTGGATTCGTCTCCAGAGGAATACCACCTTACCACAAGCACCTCAAGAGGAGGCTTCTCTCAGCTCTAGGTATGTGAGAGGGACCCTGAGTTTGCGGCCTCAAGTGGAATGGACACCGCGATGCCCTGACTCGAAATAAGGCCGGATATCCCTGCAGTGACTTCAATGCAGGCTCGTCTTGCATCTCCCAGGACGAAAGGATGTCTGAATCCCCTGTGGAAAGCACAGAGAAAGACTTAGTTCCCCACCTCATCGCGACCAATAGCCTCACATCCTTTGAAAACTCCAGAGGTACGCGGAGATCAGTGCCTCCAAAGGAGACGATGCCTGACTCCTCGTGAAACTTGATAGGAGTCCCAGGATTCCTGTGGCACTTGGAAAGGGACACTTGGTCTCCCGCCTCAGCTGGAGAGGCGTCCCAATTGCCCTGCCAAGCCTCGAGGAGAATCCAGAGTTGTCCCTCGCAACTAGGCAGGAGTCCTGACGTCGCTGAAGAAACACGTGTGTGGAAGGGCCATCCCCGTCGTAACTCGAGAATATACCCCAGGTTCCCTCCGCAACTCGAGAAAAACCATGAGACTTCCCCCTCGCCGCGAGATGAGGCCCGATTCCCCTGCACTGCGTGCAGAGCAATTCCGTGTTGCACATCACACATGAAAGGAGCCTTGATTTCCTTGATGGCACTCCAGACAAACCCCAAGAACACTGTTTCAAGGCTAGAGGGATTCTGAGGTCACTGTAGCAACACGAAAGAGCCCCGTGGGCCAAAAATCAACTCGAGATGAGAGGTTAGTCCCTGGCTTCGACTCCAGAGGAATACCACCTTACCACAAGCACCTCAAGAGGAGGCTTCTCTCAGCTCTAGGTATGTGAGAGGGACCCTGAGTTTGCGGCCTCAAGTGGAATGGACACCGCGATGCCCTGACGCGAAATAAGGCTGGATATCCCTGCAGTGACATGAATGCAGGCTCGTCTTGCATCTCCGAAGATGAAAGGATGTCTGAATCCCCTGTGGAGACCACAGAGAAACACCTAGTTCCCCACCTCATCGCGACCGGAGGCCTCACATCTTTGAAAACTCCAGAGGTATGCGGAGATCAGTGCCTCCAAAGGAGACGATGCCTGACTCCTCGTGAAACTTGATAGGAGTCCCAGGATTCCTGTGGCACGTGGAAAGGGACCCTTGGTCTCCCGCCTCAGCTGGAGAGGCGTCCCAATTGCCTTGCCAAGCCTCGAGGAGAATCCCGAGTTGTGTCTCGCAACTAGGCAAGAGTCCTGACGTGGCTGAACAAACACGTGTGTGGAAGGGCCATCCCCGTCGTAACTCGAGAATATACCCCAGTTTCCCGCCGCAACTCGAGAAAAACCATGAGACTTCCCCCTCGCCGCGAGATGAGGCCCGATTCCCCTGCACTGCGTGCAGAGCAATTCTGTGTTGCACATCACACATGAAAGGAGCCTTGATTTCCTTCATGGCACTCCAGAGAAACCCCAAGAACACTGTTTCAAGGCTAGAGGGATCCTGAGGTCACTGTAGCAACACGAAAGAGCTCCGGGGACCAAAAATCAACTCGAGATGAGAGGTTAGTCCCTGGCTTCGACTCCAGAGGAATACCACCTTACCAGAAGCACCTCAAGAGGAGGCTTCTCTCAGCTCTAGGTATGTGAGAGGGACCCTGAGTTTGCGGCCTCAAGTGGAATGGACACCGCGATGCCCTGACTCGAAATAAGGCCGGATATCCCTGCAGTGACTGGAATGCAGGCTCGTCTTGCATCTCCCAAGACGAAAGGGTGTCTGAATCGCCTGTGGAGACCACAGAGAAAGACCTAGTTCCCCACCTCACGCGACAGGAGGCCTCAAATCCTTTGAAAACTCCAGAGGTATGTGGCGATCAGTGCCTCCAAAGGAGACGATGCCTGACTCCTCGTGAAACTTGATAGGAGACCCAGGATTCCGGTGGCAAGTGGCAAGGGACCCTTGGTCTCCCGTCTCAGCTGGAGAGGCGTCCCAATTGCCCTGCAAAGCCTCGAGGAGAATCCCGAGTTGTCCCTCGCAACTAGGCAGGAGTCCTGACATGGCTGAACACACACGTGGGTGGAAGGGCCATCCCCGTCGTAACTTGAGAATATACCCCAGGTTCCCGCCGCAACTCGAGAAAAACCATGAGACTTCCCCTCGCCGCGAGATGAGGCCCGATTCCCCTGAACTGCGTGCAGAGCAATTCCGTGTTGCACATCACACATGAAAGGAGCCTTTATTTCCTTGATGGCACTCCAGAGAAACCCCAAGAACACTGTTTCAAGGCTAGAGGGATCCTGAGGTCACTGTAGGAACACGAAAGAGCTCCGTGGACCAAGAATCAACACGAGATGAGAGGTTAGTCCCTGGCTTCGACTCCTGAGGAATACCACCTTACCACAAGCACCTCAAGAGGAGGCTTCTCTCAGCTCTAGGTATGTGAACGGGATCCTGAGTTTGCGGCCTCAAGTGGAATGGACACCGCGATGCCCTGACTCGAAATAAGGCCGGATATCCCTGCAGTGACTTGAATGCAGGCTTGTCTT
This sequence comes from Cervus elaphus, assembly GCF_910594005.1. NCBI lineage: Eukaryota > Metazoa > Chordata > Mammalia > Artiodactyla > Cervidae > Cervus > Cervus elaphus. Next base: position 3,770,353 of record NC_057834.1, on the reverse strand, counting down.
GCATCTCCCAAGATGAAAGTATGTCTGAATCCCCTGTGGAGACCACAGAGAAACACCTAGTTCCCCACCTCATCGCGACCGGAGGCCTCACATCCTTTGAAAACTCCAGAGGTACGCGGAGATCAGTGCCTCCAAAGGAGACGATGCCTGACTCCTCGTGAAACTTGATAGGAGTCCCAGGATTCTTGTGGCACGTGGAAAGGGACCCTTGGTCTCCCGCCTCAGCTGGAGAGGCTTCCAATTGCCCTGCCAAGCCTCGAGGAGAATCCCGAGTTGTCCCTCGCAACTAGGCAGGAGTCCTGACGTGGCTGAACAAACACGTGGGTGGAAGGGCCATCCCCGTCGTAACTCGAGAATATACCCCAGGTTCCCGCCGCAACTCGAGAAAAACCATGAGACTTCCCCCTCGATGCGAGATGAGGCCCGATTCCCCTGTACTGCGTGCAGAGCAATTCCGTCTTGCACATCACACATGAAAGGAGCCTTGATTTCCTTGATGGCACTCCAGAGAAACCCCAAGAACACTGTTTCAAGGATAGAGGGATCCTGAGGTCACTGTAGCAACACGAAAGAGCTCCGTGGACCAAGAATCAACACGAGATGAGAGGTTAGTCCCTGGCTTCGACTCCTGAGGAATACCACCTTACCACAAGCACCTCAAGAGGAGGCTTCTCTCAATTCTAGGTATGTGAGAGGGATCCTGAGTTTGCGGCCTCAAGTGGAATGGACACCGCGATGCCCTGACTCGAAATAAGGCCGGATATCCCTGCAGTGACTTGAATGCAGGCTCGTCTTGCATCTCCCAAGAAGAAAGGATGTCTGAATCCCCTGTGGAGACCACAGAGAAAGACCTAGTTCCCCACCTCATCGCGACCGGAGGCCTCACATCCTTTGAAAACTCCAGAGGTATGCGGAGATCAGTGCCTCCAAAGGAGACGATGCCTGACTCCTCGTGAAACTTGATAGGAGTCCCAGGATTCTTGTGGCATGTGGAAAGTAACCCTTGGTCTCCCGCCTCAGCTGGAGAGGCGTTCCAATTGCCCTGCCAAGCCTCGAGGAGAATCCCGAGTTTTCCCTCGCAACTAGGCAGGAGTCCTGACGTGGCTGAACAAACATGTGTGTGGAAGGGCCATCCCCGTCGTAACTCGAGAATATACCCCAGCTTCCCGCCGCAACTCGAGAAAAACCATGAGACTTCCCCCTCGATGCGAGATGAGGCCCGATTCCCCTGTACTGCGTGCAGAGCAATTCCGTCTTGCACATCACACATGAAAGGAGCCTTGATTTCCTTCATGGCACTCCAGAGAAACCCCAAGAACACTGTTTCAAGGATAGAGGGATCCTGAGGTCACTGTAGCAACACGAAAGAACTCTGTGGACCAAAAATCAACTCGAAAAGAGAGGTTAGTCCCTGGATTCGTCTCCAGAGGAATACCACCTTACCACAAGCACCTCAAGAGGAGGCTTCTCTCAGCTCTAGGTATGTGAGAGGGACCCTGAGTTTGCGGCCTCAAGTGGAATGGACACCGCGATGCCCTGACTCGAAATAAGGCCGGATATCCCTGCAGTGACTTCAATGCAGGCTCATCTTGCATCTCCCAGGACGAAAGGATGTCTGAATCCCCTGTGGAAAGCACAGAGAAAGACTTAGTTCCCCACCTCATCGCGACCGATAGCCTCACATCCTTTGAAAACTCCAGAGGTACGCGGAGATCAGTGCCTCCAAAGGAGACGATGCCTGACTCCTCGTGAAACTTGATAGGAGTCCCAGGATTCCTGTGGCACTTGGAAAGGGACACTTGGTCTCCCGCCTCAGCTGGAGAGGCGTCCCAATTGCCCTGCCAAGCCTCGAGGAGAATCCAGAGTTGTCCCTCGCAACTAGGCAGGAGTCCTGACGTCGCTGAAGAAACACGTGGGTGGAAGGGCCATCCCCGTCGTAACTCGAGAATATACCCCAGGTTCCCGCCGCAACTCGAGAAAAACCATGAGACTTCCCCCTCGCCCAGAGATGAGGCCCGATTCCCCTGCACTGCGTGCAGAGCAATTCCGTGTTGCACATCACACATGAAAGGAGCCTTGATTTCCTTGATGGCACTCCAGAGAAACCCCAAGAACACTGTTTCAAGGCTAGAGGGATCCTGAGGTCACTGTAGCAACACGAAAGAGCTCCGTGGGCCAAAAATCAACTCGAGATGAGAGGTTTGTCCCTGGCTTCGACTCCAGAGGAATACCACCTTACCACAAGCACCTCAAGAGGAGGCTTCTCTCAGCTCTAGGTATGTGAGAGGGGCCCTGAGTTTTCGGACTCAAGTGGAATGAACACCGCGATGCCCTGACGCGAAATAAGGCTGGATATCCCTGCAGTGACATGAATGCAGGCTCGTCTTGCATCTCCCAAGATGAAAGGATGTCTGAATCCCCTGTGGAGACCACAGAGAAAGGCCTAGTTCCCCACCTCATCGCGACCGGAGGCCTCACATCCTTTGAAAACTCCAGAGGTACGCGGAGATCAGTGCCTCCAAAGGAGACGATGCCTGACTCCTCGTGAAACTTGATAGGAGTCCCAGGATTCCTGTGGCACGTGGAAAGGGACCCTTGGTCTCCCGCCTCAGCTGGAGAGGCGTCCCAATTGCCTTGCCAAGCCTCGAGGAGAATCCCGAGTTGTGTCTCGCAACTAGGCAAGAGTCCTGACGTGGCTGAACAAAAACGTGTGTGGAAGGGCCATCCCCGTCGTAACTCGAGAATATACCCCAGGTTCCCGCCGCAACTCGAGAAAAACCATGAGACTTCCCCCTCGCCGCGAGATGAGGCCCGATTCCCCTGCACTGCGTGCAGAGCAATTCCGTGTTGCACATCACACATGAAAGGAGCCTTGATTTCCTTGATGGCACTCCAGAGAAACCCCAGGAACACTGTTTCAAGGCTAGAGGGATCCTGAGGTCACTGTAGCAACACAAAAGAGCTCCGTGGACCAAGAATCAACTCGAGATGAGAGGTTAGTCCCTGGCTTCGACTCCTGAGGAATACCACCTTACCACAAGCACCTCAAGATGAGGCTTCTCTCAGCTCTAGGTATGTGAGAGGGATCCTGAGTTTGCGGCCTCAAGTGGAATGGACACCGCGATGCCCTGACTCGAAATAAGGCCGGATATCTCTGCAGTGACTGGAATGCAGGCTCGTCTTGCATCTCCCAAGAAGAAAGGATGTCTGAATCCCCTGTGGAGACAACAGGGAAACACCTAGTTCCCCACCTCATCGCGACCGGAGGCCTCACATCCTTTGAAAACTCCAGAGGAACGCGGAGATCAGTGCCTCCAAAGGAGACGATGCCTGACTCCTCGTGAAACTTGATAGGAGTCCCAGGATTCCTGTGGCACGTGGAAAGGGACCCTTGGTCTCCCGCCTCAGCTGGAGAGGCGTCCCAATTGCCTTGCCAAGCCTCGAGGAGAATCCCGAGTTGTGTCTCGCAACTAGGCAAGAGTCCTGACGTGGCTGAACAAACACGTGTGTGGAAGGGCCATCCCCGTCGTAACTCGAGAATATACCCCAGTTTCCCGCCGCAACTCGAGAAAAACCATGAGACTTCCCCCTCGCCGCGAGATGAGGCCCGATTCCCCTGCACTGCGTGCAGAGCAATTCTGTGTTGCACATCACACATGAAAGGAGCCTTGATTTCCTTCATGGCACTCCAGAGAAACCCCAAGAACACTGTTTCAAGGCTAGAGGGATCCTGAGGTCACTGTAGCAACACGAAAGAGCTCCGGGGACCAAAAATCAACTCGAGATGAGAGGTTAGTCCCTGGCTTCGACTCCAGAGGAATACCACCTTACCAGAAGCACCTCAAGAGGAGGCTTCTCTCAGCTCTAGGTATGTGAGAGGGACCCTGAGTTTGCGGCCTCAAGTGGAATGGACACCGCGATGCCCTGACTCGAAATAAGGCCGGATATCCCTGCAGTGACTGGAATGCAGGCTCGTCTTGCATCTCCCAAGACGAAAGGGTGTCTGAATCGCCTGTGGAGACCACAGAGAAAGACCTAGTTCCCCACCTCACGCGACAGGAGGCCTCAAATCCTTTGAAAACTCCAGAGGTATGTGGCGATCAGTGCCTCCAAAGGAGACGATGCCTGACTCCTCGTGAAACTTGATAGGAGACCCAGGATTCCGGTGGCAAGTGGCCAGGGACCCTTGGTCTCCCGTCTCAGCTGGAGAGGCGTCCCAATTGCCCTGCAAAGCCTCGAGGAGAATCCCGAGTTGTCCCTCGCAACTAGGCAGGAGTCCTGACATGGCTGAACACACACGTGGGTGGAAGGGCCATCCCCGTCGTAACTTGAGAATATACCCCAGGTTCCCGCCGCAACTCGAGAAAAACCATGAGACTTCCCCTCGCCGCGAGATGAGGCCCGATTCCCCTGAACTGCGTGCAGAGCAATTCCGTGTTGCACATCACACATGAAAGGAGCCTTTATTTCCTTGATGGCACTCCAGAGAAACCCCAAGAACACTGTTTCAAGGCTAGAGGGATCCTGAGGTCACTGTAGGAACACGAAAGAGCTCCGTGGACCAAGAATCAACACGAGATGAGAGGTTAGTCCCTGGCTTCGACTCCTGAGGAATACCACCTTACCACAAGCACCTCAAGAGGAGGCTTCTCTCAGCTCTAGGTATGTGAACGGGATCCTGAGTTTGCGGCCTCAAGTGGAATGGACACCGCGATGCCCTGACTCGAAATAAGGCCGGATATCCCTGCAGTGACTTGAATGCAGGCTTGTCTTGCATCTCCCAAGATGAAAGTATGTCTGAATCCCCTGTGGAGACCACAGAGAAACACCTAGTTCCCCACCTCATCGCGACCGGAGGCCTCACATCCTTTGAAAACTCCAGAGGTACGCGGAGATCAGTGCCTCCAAAGGAGACGATGCCTGACTCCTCGTGAAACTTGATAGGAGTCCCAGGATTCTTGTGGCACGTGGAAAGGGACCCTTGGTCTCCCGCCTCAGCTGGAGAGGCTTCCAATTTCCCTGCCAAGCCTCGAGGAGAATCCCGAGTTGTCCCTCGCAACTAGGCAGGAGTCCTGACGTGGCTGAACAAACACGTGGGTGGAAGGGCCATCCCCGTCGTAACTCGAGAATATACCCCAGGTTCCCGCCGCAACTCGAGAAAAACCATGAGACTTCCCCCTCGATGCGAGATGAGGCCCGATTCCCCTGTACTGCGTGCAGAGCAATTCCGTCTTGCACATCACACATGAAAGGAGCCTTGATTTCCTTGATGGCACTCCAGAGAAACCCCAAGAACACTGTTTCAAGGATAGAGGGATCCTGAGGTCACTGTAGCAACACGAAAGAGCTCCGTGGACCAAGAATCAACACGAGATGAGAGGTTAGTCCCTGGCTTCGACTCCTGAGGAATACCACCTTACCACAAGCACCTCAAGAGGAGGCTTCTCTCAATTCTAGGTATGTGAGAGGGATCCTGAGTTTGCGGCCTCAAGTGGAATGGACACCGCGATGCCCTGACTCGAAATAAGGCCGGATATCCCTGCAGTGACTTGAATGCAGGCTCGTCTTGCATCTCCCAAGAAGAAAGGATGTCTGAATCCCCTGTGGAGACCACAGAGAAAGACCTAGTTCCCCACCTCATCGCGACCGGAGGCCTCACATCCTTTGAAAACTCCAGAGGTATGCGGAGATCAGTGCCTCCAAAGGAGACGATGCCTGACTCCTCGTGAAACTTGATAGGAGTCCCAGGATTCTTGTGGCATGTGGAAAGTAACCCTTGGTCTCCCGCCTCAGCTGGAGAGGCGTTCCAATTGCCCTGCCAAGCCTCGAGGAGAATCCCGAGTTTTCCCTCGCAACTAGGCAGGAGTCCTGACGTGGCTGAACAAACATGTGTGTGGAAGGGCCATCCCCGTCGTAACTCGAGAATATACCCCAGCTTCCCGCCGCAACTCGAGAAAAACCATGAGACTTCCCCCTCGATGCGAGATGAGGCCCGATTCCCCTGTACTGCGTGCAGAGCAATTCCGTCTTGCACATCACACATGAAAGGAGCCTTGATTTCCTTCATGGCACTCCAGAGAAACCCCAAGAACACTGTTTCAAGGATAGAGGGATCCTGAGGTCACTGTAGCAACACGAAAGAGCTCCGTGGGCCAAAAATCAACTCGAGATGAGAGGTTTGTCCCTGGCTTCGACTCCAGAGGAATACCACCTTACCACAAGCACCTCAAGAGGAGGCTTCTCTCAGCTCTAGGTATGTGAGAGGGGCCCTGAGTTTTCGGACTCAAGTGGAATGAACACCGCGATGCCCTGACGCGAAATAAGGCTGGATATCCCTGCAGTGACATGAATGCAGGCTCGTCTTGCATCTCCCAAGATGAAAGGATGTCTGAATCCCCTGTGGAGACCACAGAGAAAGGCCTAGTTCCCCACCTCATCGCGACCGGAGGCCTCACATCCTTTGAAAACTCCAGAGGTACGCGGAGATCAGTGCCTCCAAAGGAGACGATGCCTGACTCCTCGTGAAACTTGATAGGAGTCCCAGGATTCCTGTGGCACGTGGAAAGGGACCCTTTGTCTCCCGCCTCAGCTGGAGAGGCGTCCCAATTGCCTTGCCAAGCCTCGAGGAGAATCCCGAGTTGTGTCTCGCAACTAGGCAAGAGTCCTGACGTGGCTGAACAAAAACGTGTGTGGAAGGGCCATCCCCGTCGTAACTCGAGAATATACCCCAGGTTCCCGCCGCAACTCGAGAAAAACCATGAGACTTCCCCCTCGCCGCGAGATGAGGCCCGATTCCCCTGCACTGCGTGCAGAGCAATTCCGTGTTGCACATCACACATGAAAGGAGCCTTGATTTCCTTGATGGCACTCCAGAGAAACCCCAGGAACACTGTTTCAAGGCTAGAGGGATCCTGAGGTCACTGTAGCAACACAAAAGAGCTCCGTGGACCAAGAATCAACACGAGATGAGAGGTTAGTCCCTGGCTTCGACTCCTGAGGAATACCACCTTACCACAAGCACCTCAAGAGGAGGCTTCTCTCAGCTCTAGGTATGTGAGAGGGATCCTGAGTTTGCGGCCTCAAGTGGAATGGACACCGCGATGCCCTGACTCGAAATAAGGCCGGATATCTCTGCAGTGACTGGAATGCAGGCTCGTCTTGCATCTCCCAAGAAGAAAGGATGTCTGAATCCCCTGTGGAGACAACAGGGAAACACCTAGTTCCCCACCTCATCGCGACCGGAGGCCTCACATCCTTTGAAAACTCCAGAGGAACGCGGAGATCAGTGCCTCCAAAGGAGACGATGCCTGACTCCTCGTGAAACTTGATAGGAGTCCCAGGATTCTTGTGGCACGTGAAAAGGGACCCTTGGTCTCCCGCCTCAGCTGGAGAGGCGTTCCAATTGCCCTGCGAAGCCTCGAGGAGAATCCCGAGTTGTCCCTCGCAACTAGGCAGGAGTCCTGACGTGGCTGAACAAACACGTGGGTGGAAGGGCCATCCCCGTCGTAACTCGAGAATATACCCCAGGTTCCCGCCGCAACTCGAGAAAAACCATGAGACTTCCCCCTCGATGCGAGATGAGGCCTGATTCCCCTGTGCTGCGTGCAGAGCAATTCTGTGTTGCACATCACACATGAAAGGAGCCTTGATTTCCTTGATGGCACTCCAGAGAAACCCCAAGAACACTGTTTCAAGGATAGAGGGATCCTGAGGTCACTGTAGCAACACGAAAGAACTCTGTGGACCAAAAATCAACTCGAAAAGAGAGGTTAGTCCCTGGATTCGTCTCCAGAGGAATACCACCTTACCACAAGCACCTCAAGAGGAGGCTTCTCTCAGCTCTAGGTATGTGAGAGGGACCCTGAGTTTGCGGCCTCAAGTGGAATGGACACCGCTATGCCCTGACTCGAAATAAGGCCGGATATCCCTGCAGTGACTTCAATGCAGGCTCGTCTTGCATCTCCCAGGACGAAAGGATGTCTGAATCCCCTGTGGAAAGCACAGAGAAAGACTTAGTACCCCACCTCATCGCGACCGATAGCCTCACATCCTTTGAAAACTCCAGAGGTACGCGGAGATCAGTGCCTCCAAAGGAGACGATGCCTGACTCCTCGTGAAACTTGATAGGAGTCCCAGGATTCCTGTGGCACTTGGAAAGGGACACTTGGTCTCCCGCCTCAGCTGGAGAAGCGTCCCAATTGCCCTGCCAAGCCTCGAGGAGAATCCAGAGTTGTCCCTCGCAACTAGGCAGGAGTCCTGACGTCGCTGAAGAAACACGTGGGTGGAAGGGCCATCCCCGTCGTAACTCGAGAATATACCCCAGGTTCCCGCCGCAACTCGAGAAAAACCATGAGACTTCCCCCTCGCCCAGAGATGAGGCCCGATTCCCCTGCACTGCGTGCAGAGCAATTCCGTGTTGCACATCACACATGAAAGGAGCCTTGATTTCCTTGATGGCACTCCAGAGAAACCCCAAGAACACTGTTTCAAGGCTAGAGGGATCCTGAGGTCACTGTAGCAACACGAAAGAGCTCCGTGGGCCAAAAATCAACTCGAGATGAGAGGTTTGTCCCTGGCTTCGACTCCAGAGGAATACCACCTTACCACAAGCACCTCAAGAGGAGGCTTCTCTCAGCTCTAGGTATGTGAGAGGGGCCCTGAGTTTTCGGACTCAAGTGGAATGAACACCGCGATGCCCTGACGCGAAATAAGGCTGGATATCCCTGCAGTGACATGAATGCAGGCTCGTCTTGCATCTCCCAAGATGAAAGGATGTCTGAATCCCCTGTGGAGACCACAGAGAAAGGCCTAGTTCCCCACCTCATCGCGACCGGAGGCCTCACATCCTTTGAAAACTCCAGAGGTACGCGGAGATCAGTGCCTCCAAAGGAGACGATGCCTGACTCCTCGTGAAACTTGATAGGAGTCCCAGGATTCCTGTGGCACGTGGAAAGGGACCCTTGGTCTCCCGCCTCAGCTGGAGAGGCGTCCCAATTGCCTTGCCAAGCCTCGAGGAGAATCCCGAGTTGTGTCTCGCAACTAGGCAAGAGTCCTGACGTGGCTGAACAAAAACGTGTGTGGAAGGGCCATCCCCGTCGTAACTCGAGAATATACCCCAGGTTCCCGCCGCAACTCGAGAAAAACCATGAGACTTCCCCCTCGCCGCGAGATGAGGCCCGATTCCCCTGCACTGCGTGCAGAGCAATTCCGTGTTGCACATCACACATGAAAGGAGCCTTGATTTCCTTGATGGCACTCCAGAGAAACCCCAGGAACACTGTTTCAAGGCTAGAGGGATCCTGAGGTCACTGTAGCAACACAAAAGAGCTCCGTGGACCAAGAATCAACACGAGATGAGAGGTTAGTCCCTGGCTTCGACTCCTGAGGAATACCACCTTACCACAAGCACCTCAAGAGGAGGCTTCTCTCAGCTCTAGGTATGTGAGAGGGATCCTGAGTTTGCGGCCTCAAGTGGAATGGACACCGCGATGCCCTGACTCGAAATAAGGCCGGATATCTCTGCAGTGACTGGAATGCAGGCTCGTCTTGCATCTCCCAAGAAGAAAGGATGTCTGAATCCCCTGTGGAGACAACAGGGAAACACCTAGTTCCCCACCTCATCGCGACCGGAGGCCTCACATCCTTTGAAAACTCCAGAGGAACGCGGAGATCAGTGCCTCCAAAGGAGACGATGCCTGACTCCTCGTGAAACTTGATAGGAGTCCCAGGATTCTTGTGGCACGTGAAAAGGGACCCTTGGTCTCCCGCCTCAGCTGGAGAGGCGTTCCAATTGCCCTGCGAAGCCTCGAGGAGAATCCCGAGTTGTCCCTCGCAACTAGGCAGGAGTCCTGACGTGGCTGAACAAACACGTGGGTGGAAGGGCCATCCCCGTCGTAACTCGAGAATATACCCCAGGTTCCCGCCGCAACTCGAGAAAAACCATGAGACTTCCCCCTCGATGCGAGATGAGGCCTGATTCCCCTGTGCTGCGTGCAGAGCAATTCTGTGTTGCACATCACACATGAAAGGAGCCTTGATTTCCTTGATGGCACTCCAGAGAAACCCCAAGAACACTGTTTCAAGGATAGAGGGATCCTGAGGTCACTGTAGCAACACGAAAGAACTCTGTGGACCAAAAATCAACTCGAAAAGAGAGGTTAGTCCCTGGATTCGTCTCCAGAGGAATACCACCTTACCACAAGCACCTCAAGAGGAGGCTTCTCTCAGCTCTAGGTATGTGAGAGGGACCCTGAGTTTGCGGCCTCAAGTGGAATGGACACCGCGATGCCCTGAGTCGAAATAAGGCCGGATATCCCTGCAGTGACTTCAATGCAGGCTCGTCTTGCATCTCCCAGGACGAAAGGATGTCTGAATCCCCTGTGGAAAGCACAGAGAAAGACTTAGTACCCCACCTCATCGCGACCGATAGCCTCACATCCTTTGAAAACTCCAGAGGTACGCGGAGATCAGTGCCTCCAAAGGAGACGATGCCTGACTCCTCGTGAAACTTGATAGGAGTCCCAGGATTCCTGTGGCACTTGGAAAGGGACACTTGGTCTCCCGCCTCAGCTGGAGAGGCGTCCCAATTGCCCTGCCAAGCCTCGAGGAGAATCCAGAGTTGTCCCTCGCAACTAGGCAGGAGTCCTGACGTCGCTGAAGAAACACGTGGGTGGAAGGGCCATCCCCGTCGTAACTCGAGAATATACCCCAGGTTCCCGCCGCAACTCGAGAAAAACCATGAGACTTCCCCCTCGCCCAGAGATGAGGCCCGATTCCCCTGCACTGCGTGCAGAGCAATTCCGTGTTGCACATCACACATGAAAGGAGCCTTGATTTCCTTGATGGCACTCCAGAGAAACCCCAAGAACACTGTTTCAAGGCTAGAGGGATCCTGAGGTCACTGTAGCAACACGAAAGAGCTCCGTGGGCCAAAAATCAACTCGAGATGAGAGGTTTGTCCCTGGCTTCGACTCCAGAGGAATACCACCTTACCACAAGCACCTCAAGAGGAGGCTTCTCTCAGCTCTAGGTATGTGAGAGGGGCCCTGAGTTTTCGGACTCAAGTGGAATGAACACCGCGATGCCCTGACGCGAAATAAGGCTGGATATCCCTGCAGTGACATGAATGCAGGCTCGTCTTGCATCTCCCAAGATGAAAGGATGTCTGAATCCCCTGTGGAGACCACAGAGAAAGGCCTAGTTCCCCACCTCATCGCGACCGGAGGCCTCACATCCTTTGAAAACTCCAGAGGTACGCGGAGATCAGTGCCTCCAAAGGAGACGATGCCTGACTCCTCGTGAAACTTGATAGGAGTCCCAGGATTCCTGTGGCACGTGGAAAGGGACCCTTGGTCTCCCGCCTCAGCTGGAGAGGCGTCCCAATTGCCTTGCCAAGCCTCGAGGAGAATCCCGAGTTGTGTCTCGCAACTAGGCAAGAGTCCTGACGTGGCTGAACAAAAACGTGTGTGGAAGGGCCATCCCCGTCGTAACTCGAGAATATACCCCAGGTTCCCGCCGCAACTCGAGAAAAACCATGAGACTTCCCCCTCGCCGCGAGATGAGGCCCGATTCCCCTGCACTGCGTGCAGAGCAATTCCGTGTTGCACATCACACATGAAAGGAGCCTTGATTTCCTTGATGGCACTCCAGAGAAACCCCAGGAACACTGTTTCAAGGCTAGAGGGATCCTGAGGTCACTGTAGCAACACAAAAGAGCTCCGTGGACCAAGAATCAACACGAGATGAGAGGTTAGTCCCTGGCTTCGACTCCTGAGGAATACCACCTTACCACAAGCACCTCAAGAGGAGGCTTCTCTCAGCTCTAGGTATGGGAGAGGGATCCTGAGTTTGCGGCCTCAAGTGGAATGGACACCGCGATGCCCTGACTTGAAATAAGGCCGGATATCTCTGCAGTGACTGGAATGCAGGCTCGTCTTGCATCTCCCAAGAAGAAAGGATGTCTGAATCCCCTGTGGAGACAACAGGGAAACACCTAGTTCCCCACCTCATCGCGACCGGAGGCCTCACATCCTTTGAAAACTCCAGAGGAACGCGGAGATCAGTGCCTCCAAAGGAGACGATGCCTGACTCCTCGTGAAACTTGATAGGAGTCCCAGGATTCTTGTGGCACGTGAAAAAGGACCCTTGGTCTCCCGCCTCAGCTGGAGAGGCGTTCCAATTGCCCTGCGAAGCCTCGAGGAGAATCCCGAGTTGTCCCTCGCAACTAGGCAGGAGTCCTGACGTGGCTGAACAAACACGTGGGTGGAAGGGCCATCCCCGTCGTAACTCGAGAATATACCCCAGGTTCCCGCCGCAACTCGAGAAAAACAATGAGACTTCCCCCTCGATGCGAGATGAGGCCTGATTCCCCTGTGCTGCGTGCAGAGCAATTCTGTGTTGCACATCACACATGAAAGGAGCCTTGATTTCCTTGATGGCACTCCAGAGAAACCCCAAGAACACTGTTTCAAGGATAGAGGGATCCTGAGGTCACTGTAGCAACACGAAAGAACTCTGTGGACCAAAAATCAACTCGAAAAGAGAGGTTAGTCCCTGGATTCGTCTCCAGAGGAATACCACCTTACCACAAGCACCTCAAGAGGAGGCTTCTCTCAGCTCTAGGTATGTGAGAGGGACCCTGAGTTTGCGGCCTCAAGTGGAATGGACACCGCGATGCCCTGACTCGAAATAAGGCCGGATATCCCTGCAGTGACTTCAATGCAGGCTCGTCTTGCATCTCCCAGGACGAAAGGATGTCTGAATCCCCTGTGGAAAGCACAGAGAAAGACTTAGTACCCCACCTCATCGCGACCGATAGCCTCACATCCTTTGAAAACTCCAGAGGTACGCGGAGATCAGTGCCTCCAAAGGAGACGATGCCTGACTCCTCGTGAAACTTGATAGGAGTCCCAGGATTCCTGTGGCACTTGGAAAGGGACACTTGGTCTCCCGCCTCAGCTGGAGAGGCGTCCCAATTGCCCTGCCAAGCCTCGAGGAGAATCCAGAGTTGTCCCTCGCAACTAGGCAGGAGTCCTGATGTCGCTGAAAAAACACGTGTGTGGAAGGGCCATCCCCGTCGTAACTCGAGAATATACCCCAGGTTCCCGCCGCAACTCGAGAAAAACCATGAGACTTCCCCCTCGCTGCGAGATGAGGCCCGATTCCCCTGCACTGCGTGCAGAGCAATTCCGTGTTGCACATCACACATGAAAGGAGCCTTGATTTCCTTGATGGCACTTCAGAGAAACCCCAAGAACACTGTTTCAAGGCTAGAGGGATCCTGAGGTCACTGTAGCAACACGAAAGAGCTCCGTGGGCCAAAAATCAACTCGAGATGAGAGGTTAGTCCCTGGCTTCGACTCCAGAGGAATACCACCTTACCACAAGCACCTCAAGAGGAGGCTTCTCTCAGCTCTAGGTATGTGAGAGGGACCCTGAGTTTGCGGCCTCAAGTGGAATGGACACCGCGATGCCCTGACGCGAAATAAGGCTGGATATCCCTGCAGTGACTTGAATGCAGGCTCGTCTTGCATCTCCCAAGATGAAAGGATGTCTGAATCCCCTGTGGAGACCACAGAGAAAGACCTAGTTCCCCACCTCATCGGGACCGGAGGCCTCACATCCTTTGAAAACTCCAGAGGTACGCGGAGATCAGTGCCTCCAAAGGAGACGATGCCTGACTCCTCGTGAAACTTGATAGGAGACCCAGGATTCCTGTGGCACGTGGAAAGGGACCCTTGGTCTCCTGTCTCAGCTGGAGAGGCGTCCCAATTGCCCTGCCAAGCCTCGAGGAGAATCCCGAGCTGTCCCTCGCAACTAGGCAGGAGTCCTAACATGGCTGAACACACACGTGTGTGGAAGGGCCATCCCCGTCGGAACTCGAGAATATACCCCAGGTTCCCGCTGCAACTCGCGAAAAACCATGAGAATTCCCCCTCACCGCGAGATGAGGCCCGATTCCCGTGCACTGCGTGCAGAGCAATTCCGTGTTGCACATCACACATGAAAGGAGCCTTGATTTCCTTGATGGCACTCCAGAGAAACCCCAAGAACACTGTTTCAAGGCTAGAGGGATCCTGAGGTCACTGTAGCAACACGAAAGAGCTCCGTGGACCAAGAATCAACACGAGATGAGATGTTAGTCCCTGGCTTCGACTCCTGAGGAATACCACCTTACCACAAGCACCTCAAGAGGAGGCTTCTCTCAGCTCTAGGTATGTGAGAGGGATCCTGATTTTGCGGCCTCAAGTGGAATGGACACCGTGATGCCCTGACTCGAAATAAGGCCGGATATCCCTGCAGTGACCTGAATGCAGGCTCGTCTTGCATCTCCCAAGAAGAAAGGATGTCTGAATCCCCTGTGGAGACCACAGAGAAACACCTAGTTCCCCACCTCATCGCGACCGCAGGCCTCACATCCTTTGAAAACTCCAGAGGTATGCGGAGATCAGTGCCTCCAAAGGAGACGATGCCTGACTCCTCGTGAAACTAGATAGGAATCCCAGGATTCCTGTGGCACTTGGAAAGGGACACTTGGTCTCCCGCCTCAGCTGGAGAGGCGTCCCAATTGCCCTGCCAAGCCTCGAGGAGAATCCAGAGTTGTCCCTCGCAACTAGGCAGGAGTCCTGACGTCGCTGAAGAAACACGTGGGTGGAAGGGCCATCCCCCTCGTAACTCGAGAATATACCCCAGGTTCCCGCCGCAACTCGAGAAAAACCATGAGACTTCCCCCTCGCCGCGAGATGAGGCCCGATTCCCCTGCACTGCGTGCAGAGCAATTCCGTGTTGCACATCACACATGAAAGGAGCCTTGATTTCCTTGATGGCACTCCAGAGAAACCCCAAGAACACTGTTTCAAGGCTAGAGGGATCCTGAGGTCACTGTAGGAACACGAAAGAGCTCCGTGGGAAAAAAATCAACTCGAGATGAGAGGTTAGTCCCTGGCTTCGACTCCTGAGGAATACCACCTTACCACAAGCACCTCAAGAGGAGGCTTCTCTCAGCTCTAGGTATGTGAGAGGGACCCTGAGTTTGCGGCCTCAAGTGGAATGGACACCGCGATGCCCTGACTCGAAATAAGGCCGGATATCCCTGCAGTGACTTGAATGCAGGCTCGTCTTGCATCTCCCAAGAAGAAAGGATGTCTGAATCCCCTGTGGAGACCACAGAGAAACATCTAGTTCCCCACCTCATCGCGACCGGAGGCCTCACATCCTTTGAAAACTCCAGAGGTACGCGGAGATCAGTGCCTCCAAAGGAGACGATGCCTGACTCCTCGTGAAACTTGATAGGAGTCCCAGGATTCTTGTGGCACATGGAAAGGGACCCTTGGTCTCCCACCTCAGCTGGAGAGGCGTTCCAATTGCCCTGCCAAGCCTCGAGGAGAATCCCGAGTTGTCCCTCGCAACTAGGCAGGAGTCCTGACGTGGCTGAACAAACACTTGTGTGGAAGGGCCATCCCCGTCGTAACTCGAGAATATACCCCAGGTTCCCGCCGCAACTCGAGAAAAACCATGAGACTTCCCCCTCGATGCGAGATGAGGCCCGATTCCCCTGTACTGCGTGCAGAGTAATTTCGTCTTGCACATCACACATGAAAGGAGCCTTGATTTCCTTGATGGCACTCCAGAGAAACCCCAAGAACACTGTTTCAAGGCTAGAGGGATCCTGAGGTCACTGTAGCAACACGAAAGAACTCTGTGGACCAAAAATCAACTCGAAAAGAGAGGTTAGTCCCTGGATTCGTCTCCAGAGGAATACAACCTTACCACAAGCACCTCAAGAGGAGGCTTCTCTCAGCTCTAGGTATGTGAGAGGGACCCTGAGTTTGCGGCCTCAAGTGGAATGGACACCGCGATGCCCTGACTCGAAATAAGGCCGGATATCCCTGCAGTGACTTCAATGCAGGCTCGTCTTGCATCTCCCAGGACGAAAGGATGTCTGAATCCCCTGTGGAAAGCACAGAGAAAGACTTAGTTCCCCACCTCATCGCGACCGATAGCCTCACATCCTTTGAAAACTCCAGAGGTACGCGGAGATCAGTGCCTCCAAAGGAGACGATGCCTGACTCCTCGTGAAACTTGATAGGAGTCCCAGGATTCCTGTGGCACTTGGAAAGGGCCACTTGGTCTCCCCCCTCAGCTGGAGAGGCGTCCCAATTGCCCTGCCAAGCCTCGAGGAGAATCCAGAGTTGTCCCTCGCAACGAGGCAGGAGTCCTGACGTCGCTGAAGAAACACGTGGGTGGAAGGGCCATCCCCGTCGTAACTCGAGAATATACCCCAGGTTCCCGCCGCAACTCGAGAAAAACCATGAGACTTCCCCCTCGCCGCGAGATGAGGCCCGATTCCCCTGTACTGCGTGCAGAGCAATTCCGTCTTGCACATCACACATGAAAGGAGCCTTGATTTCCTTGATGGCACTCCAGAGAAACCCCAAGAACACTGTTTCAAGGCTAGAGGGATCCTGAGGTCACTGTAGCAACACGAAAGAGCTCCGTGGGCCAAAAATCAACTCGAGATGAGAGGTTAGTCCCTGGCTTCGACTCCAGAGGAATACCACCTTACCACAAGCACCTCAAGAGGAGGCTTCTCTCAGCTCTAGGTATGTGAGAGGGACCCTGAGTTTGCGGCCTCAAGTGGAATGGACACCGCGATGCCCTGACGCGAAATAAGGCTGGATATCCCTGCAGTGACTTGAATGCAGGCTCGTCTTGCATCTCCCAAGATGAAAGGATGTCTGAATCCCCTGTGGAGACCACAGAGAAAGACCTAGTTCCCCACCTCATCGCGACCGGAGGCCTCACATCCTTTGAAAACTCCAGAGGTACGCGGAGATCAGTGCCTCCAAAGGAGACGATGCCTGACTCCTCGTGAAACTTGATAGGAGTCCCAGGATTCCTGTGGCACGTGGAAAGGGACCCTTGGTCTCCCGCCTCAGCTGGAGAGGCGTCCCAATTGCCTTGCCAAGCCTCGAGGAGAATCCCGAGTTGTGTCTCGCAACTAGGCAAGAGTCCTGACGTGGCTGAACAAACACGTGTGTGGAAGGGCCATCCCCGTCATAACTCGAGAATATACCCCATGTTCCCGCCGCAACTTGAGAAAAACCATGAGACTTCCCCCTCGCCGCGAGATGAGGCCCGATTCCCCTGCACTGCGTGCAGAGCAATTCTGTGTTGCACATCACACATGAAAGGAGCCTTGATTTCCTTCATGGCACTCCAGAGAAACCCCAAGAACACTGTTTCAAGGCTAGAGGGATCCTGAGGTCACTGTAGCAACACGAAAGAGCTCCGTGGACCAAGAATCAACACGAGATGAGAGGTTAGTCCCTGGCTTCGACTCCAGAGGAATACCACTTTACCACAAGCACCTCAAGAGGAGGCTTCTCTCAGCTCTAGGTATGTGAGAGGGATCCTGAGTTTGCGGCCTCAAGTGAAATGGACACCGCGATGCCCTGACTCGAAATAAGGCCGGATATCCCTGCAGTGACTTGAATGCAGGCTCGTCTTGCATCTCCCAAGAAGAAAGGATGTCTGAATCCCCTGTGGAGACCACAGAGAAACACCTAGTTTCCCACCTCATCGCGACCGGAGGCCTCACATCCTTTGAAAACTCCAGAGGTAAGCGGAGATCAGTGCCTCCAAAGGAGACGATGCCTGACTCCTCGTGAATATTGATAGGAGTCCCAGGATTCTTGTGGCACGTGGAAAGGGACCCTTGGTCTCCCGCCTCAGCTGGAGAGGCGTTCCAATTGCCCTGCCAAGCCTCGAGGAGAATCCCGAGTTGTCCCTCGCAACTAGGTAGGAGTCCTGACGTGGCTGAACAAACACGTGGGTGGAAGGGCCATCCCCGTCGTAACTCGAGAATATACCCCAGGTTCCCGCCGCAACTCGAGAAAAACCATGAGACTTCCCCCTCGATGCGAGATGAGGCCCGATTCCCCTGTACTGCGTGCAGAGCAATTCCGTCTTGCACATCACACATGAAAGGAGCCTTGATTTCCTTGATGGCACTCCAGAGAAACCCCAAGAACACTGTTTCAAGGATAGAGGGATCCTGAGGTCACTGTAGCAACATGAAAGAACTCTGTGGACCAAAAATCAACTCGAAAAGAGAGGTTAGTCCCTGGATTCGTCTCCAGAGGAATACCACCTTACCACAAGCACCTCAAGAGGAGGCTTCTCTCAGCTCTAGGTATGTGAGAGGGACCCTGAGTTTGCGGCCTCAAGTGGAATGGACACCGCGATGCCCTGACTCGAAATAAGGCCGGATATCCCTGCAGTGACTTCAATGCAGGCTCGTCTTGCATCTCCCAGGACGAAAGAATGTCTGAATCCCCTGTGGAAAGCACAGAGAAAGACTTAGTTCCCCACCTCATCGCGACCGATAGCCTCACATCCTTTGAAAACTCCAGAGGTACGTGGAGATCAGTGCCTCCAAAGGAGACGATGCCTGACACCTCGTGAAACTTGATAGGAGTCCCAGGATACCTGTGGCACTTGGAAAGGGACACTTGGTCTCCCGCCTCAGCTGGAGAGGCGTCCCAATTGCCCTGCCAAGCCTCGAGGAGAATCCTGAGTTGTGTCTCGCAACTAGGCAGGAGTCCTGACGTCGCTGAAGAAACACGTGGGTGGAAGGGCCATCCCCGTCGTAACTCGAGAATATACCCCAGGTTCCCGCTGCAACTCGAGAAAAACCATGAGACTTCCCCCTCGCCGCGAGATGAGGCCCGATTCCCCTGCACTGCGTGCAGAGCAATTCCGTGTTGCACATCACACATGAAAGGAGCCTTGATTTCCTTGATGGCACTCCAGAGAAACCCCAAGAACACTGTTTCAAGGCTAGAGGGATCCTGAGGTCACTGTAGCAACACGAAAGAGCTCCGTGGGCCAAAAATCAACTCGAAATGAGAGGGTAGTCCCTGGCTTCGACTCCAGAGGAATACCACCTTACCACAAGCACCTCAAGAGGAGGCTTCTCTCAGCTCTAGGTATGTGAGAGGGACCCTGAGTTTGCGGCCTCAAGTGGAATGGACACCGCGATGCCCTGACTCGAAATAAGGCTGGATATCCCTGCAGTGACTTGAATGCAGGCTCGTCTTGCATCTCCCAAGATGAAAGGATGTCTGAATCCCCTGTGGAGACCACAGAGAAAGACCTAGTTCCCCACCTCATCGCGACCGGAGGCCTCACATCCTTTGAAAACTCCAGAGGTACGCGGAGATCAGTGCCTCCAAAGGAGACGATGCCTGACTCCTCGTGAAACTTGATAGGAGACCCAGGATTCCTGTGGCACGTGGAAAGGGACCCTTGGTCTCCTGTCTCAGCTGGAGAGGCGTCCCAATTGCCCTGCCAAGCCTCGAGGAGACTCCCGAGCTGTCCCTCGCAACTAGGCAGGAGTCCTAACATGGCTGAACACACACGTGTGTGGAAGGGCCATCCCCGTCGGAACTCGAGAATATACCCCAGGTTCCCGCCGCAACTCGCGAAAAACCATGAGAATTCCCCCTCACCGCGAGATGAGGCCCGATTCCCGTGCACTGCGTGCAGAGCAATTCCGTGTTGCACATCACACATGAAAGGAGCCTTGATTTCCTTGATGGCACTCCAGAGAAACCCCAAGAACACTGTTTCAAGGCTAGAGGGATCCTGAGGTCACTGTAGGAACACGAAAGAGCTCCGTGGGAAAAAAATCAACTCGAGATGAGAGGTTAGTCCCTGGCTTCGACTCCTGAGGAATACCACCTTACCACAAGCACCTCAAGAGGAGGCTTCTCTCAGCTCTAGGTATGTGAGAGGGACCCTGAGTTTGCGGCCTCAAGTGGAATGGACACCGCGATGCCCTGACTCGAAATAAGGCCGGATATCCCTGCAGTGACTTGAATGCAGGCTCGTCTTGCATCTCCCAAGAAGAAAGGATGTCTGAATCCCCTGTGGAGACCACAGAGAAACATCTAGTTCCCCACCTCATCGCGACCGGAGGCCTCACATCCTTTGAAAACTCCAGAGGTACGCGGAGATCAGTGCCTCCAAAGGAGACGATGCCTGACTCCTCGTGAAACTTGATAGGAGTCCCAGGATTCTTGTGGCACGTGGAAAGGGACCCTTGGTCTCCCACCTCAGCTGGAGAGGCGTTCCAATTGCCCTGCCAAGCCTCGAGGAGAATCCCGAGTTGTCCCTCGCAACTAGGCAGGAGTCCTGACGTGGCTGAACAAACACTTGTGTGGAAGGGCCATCCCCGTCGTAACTCGAGAATATACCCCAGGTTCCCGCCGCAACTCGAGAAAAACCATGAGACTTCCCCCTCGATGCGAGATGAGGCCCGATTCCCCTGTACTGCGTGCAGAGCAATTTCGTCTTGCACATCACACATGAAAGGAGCCTTGATTTCCTTGATGGCACTCCAGAGAAACCCCAAGAACACTGTTTCAAGGATAGAGGGATCCTGAGGTCACTGTAGCAACACGAAAGAACTCTGTGGACCAAAAATCAACTCGAAAAGAGAGGTTAGTCCCTGGATTCGTCTCCAGAGGAATACCACCTTACCACAAGCACCTCAAGAGGAGGCTTCTCTCAGCTCTAGGTATGTGAGAGGGACCCTGAGTTTGCGGCCTCAAGTGGAATGGACACCGCGATGCCCTGACTCGAAATAAGGCCGGATATCCCTGCAGTGACTTCAATGCAGGCTCGTCTTGCATCTCCCAGGACGAAAGGATGTCTGAATCCCCTGTGGAAAGCACAGAGAAAGACTTAGTTCCCCACCTCATCGCGACCGATAGCCTCACATACTTTGAAAACTCCAGAGGTACGCGGAGATCAGTGCCTCCAAAGGAGACGATGCCTGACTCCTCGTGAAACTTGATAGGAGTCCCAGGATTCCTGTGGCACTTGGAAAGGGCCACTTTTTCTCCCCCCTCAGCTGGAGAGGCGTCCCAATTGCCCTGCCAAGCCTCGAGGAGAATCCAGAGTTGTCCCTCGCAACTAGGCAGGAGTCCTGACGTCGCTGAAGAAACACGTGGGTGGAAGGGCCATCCCCGTCGTAACTCGAGAATATACCGCAGGTTCCCGCCGCAACTCGAGAAAAACCATGAGACTTCCCCCTCGCCGCGAGATGAGGCCCGATTCCCCTGTACTGCGTGCAGAGCAATTCCGTCTTGCACATCACACATGAAAGGAGCCTTGATTTCCTTGATGGCACTCCAGAGAAACCCCAAGAACACTGTTTCAAGGCTAGAGGGATCCTGAGGTCACTGTAGCAACACGAAAGAGCTCCGTGGGCCAAAAATCAACTCGAGATGAGAGGTTAGTCCCTGGCTTCGACTCCAGAGGAATACCACCTTACCACAAGCACCTCAAGAGGAGGCTTCTCTCAGCTCTAGGTATGTGAGAGGGACCCTGAGTTTGCGGCCTCAAGTGGAATGGACACCGCGATGCCCTGACGCGAAATAAGGCTGGATATCCCTGCAGTGACTTGAATGCAGGCTCGTCTTGCATCTCCCAAGAAGAAAGGATGTCTGAATCCCCTGTGGAGACCACAGAGAAAGACCTAGTTCCCCACTTCATCGCGACCGGAGGCCTCACATCCTTTGAAAACTCCAGAGGTACGCGGAGATCAGTGCCTCCAAAGGAGACGATGCCTGACTCCTCGTGAAACTTGATAGGAGTCCCAGGATTCCTGTGGCACGTGGAAAGGGACCCTTGGTCTCCCGCCTCAGCTGGAGAGGCGTCCCAATTGCCTTGCCAAGCCTCGAGGAGAATCCCGAGTTGTGTCTCGCAACTAGGCAAGAGTCCTGACGTGGCTGAACAAACACGTGTGTGGAAGGGCCATCCCCGTCATAACTCGAGAATATACCCCATGTTCCCGCCGCAACTTGAGAAAAACCATGAGACTTCCCCCTCGCCGCGAGATGAGGCCCGATTCCCCTGCACTGCGTGCAGAGCAATTCTGTGTTGCACATCACACATGAAAGGAGCCTTGATTTCCTTCATGGCACTCCAGAGAAACCCCAAGAACACTGTTTCAAGGCTAGAGGGATCCTGAGGTCACTGTAGCAACACGAGAGAGCTCCGTGGACCAAGAATCAACACGAGATGAGAGGTTAGTCCCTGGCTTCGACTCCAGAGGAATACCACTTTACCACAAGCACCTCAAGAGGAGGCTTCTCTCAGCTCTAGGTATGTGAGAGGGATCCTGAGTTTGCGGCCTCAAGTGAAATGGACACCGCGATGCCCTGACTCGAAATAAGGCCGGATATCCCTGCAGTGACTTGAATGCAGGCTCGTCTTGCATCTCCCAAGAAGAAAGGATGTCTGAATCCCCTGTGGAGACCACAGAGAAACACCTAGTTTCCCACCTCATCGCGACCGGAGGCCTCACATCCTTTGAAAACTCCAGAGGTAAGCGGAGATCAGTGCCTCCAAAGGAGACGATGCCTGACTCGTCGTGAAAATTGATAGGAGTCCCAGGATTCTTGTGGCACGTGGAAAGGGACCCTTGGTCTCCCGCCTCAGCTGGAGAGGCGTTCCAATTGCCCTGCCAAGCCTCGAGGAGAATCCCGAGTTGTCCCTCGCAACTAGGTAGGAGTCCTGACGTGGCTGAACAAACACGTGGGTGGAAGGGCCATCCCCGTCGTAACTCGAGAATATACCCCAGGTTCCCGCCGCAACTCGAGAAAAACCATGAGACTTCCCCCTCGATGCGAGATGAGGCCCGATTCCCCTGTACTGCGTGCAGAGCAATTCCGTCTTGCACATCACACATGAAAGGAGCCTTGATTTCCTTGATGGCACTCCAGAGAAACCCCAAGAACACTGTTTCAAGGATAGAGGGATCCTGAGGTCACTGTAGCAACAAGAAAGAACTCTGTGGACCAAAAATCAACTCGAAAAGAGAGGTTAGTCCCTGGATTCGTCTCCAGAGGAATACCACCTTACCACAAGCACCTCAAGAGGAGGCTTCTCTCAGCTCTAGGTATGTGAGAGGGACCCTGAGTTTGCGGCCTCAAGTGGAATGGACACCGCGATGCCCTGACTCGAAATAAGGCCGGATATCCCTGCAGTGACTTCAATGCAGGCTCGTCTTGCATCTCCCAGGACGAAAGAATGTCTGAATCCCCTGTGGAAAGCACAGAGAAAGACTTAGTTCCCCACCTCATCGCGACCGATAGCCTCACATCCTTTGAAAACTCCAGAGGTACGTGGAGATCAGTGCCTCCAAAGGAGACGATGCCTGACACCTCGTGAAACTTGATAGGAGTCCCAGGATACCTGTGGCACTTGGAAAGGGACACTTGGTCTCCCGCCTCAGCTGGAGAGGCGTCCCAATTGCCCTGCCAAGCCTCGAGGAGAATCCTGAGTTGTGTCTCGCAACTAGGCAGGAGTCCTGACGTCGCTGAAGAAACACGTGGGTGGAAGGGCCATCCCCGTCGTAACTCGAGAATATACCCCAGGTTCCCGCTGCAACTCGACAAAAACCATGAGACTTCCCCCTCGCCGCGAGATGAGGCCCGATTCCCCTGCACTGCGTGCAGAGCAATTCCGTGTTGCACATCACACATGAAAGGAGCCTTGATTTCCTTGATGGCACTCCAGAGAAACCCCAAGAACACTGTTTCAAGGATAGAGGGATCCTGAGGTCACTGTAGCAACACGAAAGAGCTCCGTGGGCCAAAAATCAACTCGAAATGAGAGGGTAGTCCCTGGCTTCGACTCCAGAGGAATACCACCTTACCACAAGCACCTCAAGAGGAGGCTTCTCTCAGCTCTAGGTATGTGAGAGGGACCCTGAGTTTGCGGCCTCAAGTGGAATGGACACCGCGATGCCCTGACGCGAAATAAGGCTGGATATCCCTGCAGTGACTTGAATGCAGGCTCGTCTTGCATCTCCCAAGATGAAAGGATGTCTGAATCCCCTGTGGAGACCACAGAGAAAGACCTAGTTCCCCACCTCATCGCGACCGGAGGCCTCACATCCTTTGAAAACTCCAGAGGTACGCGGAGATCAGTGCCTCCAAAGGATACGATGCCTGACTCCTCGTGAAACTTGATAGGAGTCCCAGGATTCCTGTGGCACGTGGAAAGGGACCCTTGGTCTCCCGCCTCAGCTGGAGAGGCGTCCCAATTGCCTTGCCAAGCCTCGAGGATAATCCCGAGTTGTGTCTCGCAACTAGGCAAGAGTCCTGACGTGGCTGAACAAACAAGTGTGTGGAAGGGCCATCCCCGTCATAACTCGAGAATATACCCCATGTTCCCGCTGCAACTCGAGAAAAACCATGAGACTTCCCCATCGCCGCGAGATGAGGCCCGATTCCCCTGCACTGCGTGCAGAGCAATTCTGTGTTGCACATCACACATGAAAGGAGCCTTGATTTCCTTCATGGCACTCCAGAGAAACCCCAAGAACACTGTTTCAAGGCTAGAGGGATCCTGAGGTCACTGTAGCAACACGAAAGAGCTCCGTGGACCAAGAATCAACAAGAGATGAGAGGTTAGTCCCTGGCTTCGACTCCAGAGGAATACCACCTTACCACAAGCACCTCAAGAGGAGGCTTCTCTCAGCTCTAGGTATGTGAGAGGGATCCTGAGTTTGCGGCCTCAAGTGGAATGGACACCGCGATGCCCTGACTCGAAATAAGGCCGGATATCCCTGCAGTGACTTGAATGCAGGCTCGTCTTGCATCTCCCAAGAAGAAAGGATGTCTGAATCCCCTGTGGAGACCACAGAGAAACACCTAGTTCCCCACCTCATCGCGACCGGAGGCCTCACATCCTTTGAAAACTCCAGAGGTACGCGGAGATCAGTGCCTCCAAAGGAGACGATGCCTGACTCCTCGTGAAAATTGATAGGAGTCCCAGGATTCTTGTGGCACGTGGAAAGGGACCCTTGGTCTCCCGCCTCAGCTGGAGAGGCGTTCCAATTGCCCTGCCAAGCCTCGAGGAGAATCCCGAGTTGTCCCTCGCAACTAGGCAGGAGTCCTGACGTGGCTGAACAAACACGTGGGTGGAAGGGCCATCCCCGTCGTAACTCGAGAATATACCCCAGGTTCCCGCCGCAACTCGAGAAAAACCATGAGACTTCCCCCTCGATGCGAGATGAGGCCCGATTCCCCTGTACTGCGTGCAGAGCAATTCCGTCTTGCACATCACACATGAAAGGAGCCTTGATTTCCTTGATGGCACTCCAGAGAAACCCCAAGAACACTGTTTCAAGGATAGAGGGATCCTGAGGTCACTGTAGCAACACGAAAGAACTCTGTGGACCAAAAATCAACTCGAAAAGAGAGGTTAGTCCCTGGATTCGTCTCCAGAGGAATACCACCTTACCACAAGCACCTCAAGAGGAGGCTTCTCTCAGCTCTAGGTATGTGAGAGGGACCCTGAGTTTGCGGCCTCAAGTGGAATGGACACCGCGATGCCCTGACTCGAAATAAGGCCGGATATCCCTGCAGTGACTTCAATGCAGGCTCGTCTTGCATCTCCCAGGACGAAAGGATGTCTGAATCCCCTGTGGAAAGCACAGAGAAAGACTTAGTTCCCCACCTCATCACGACCGATAGCCTCACATCCTTTGAAAACTCCAGAGGTACGTGGAGATCAGTGCCTCCAAAGGAGACGATGCCTGACACCTCGTGAAACTTGATAGGAGTCCCAGGATACCTGTGGCACTTGGAAAGGGACACTTGGTCTCCCTCCTCAGCTGGAGAGGCGTCGCAATTGCCCTGCCAAGCCTCGAGGAGAATCCAGAGTTGTCCCTCGCAACTAGGCAGGAGTCCTGACGTCGCTGAAGAAACACGTGGGTGGAAGGGCCATCCCCGTCGTAACTCGAGAATATACCGCAGGTTCCCGAGGCAACTCGAGAAAAACCATGAGACTTCCCCCTCGCCGCGAGATGAGGCCCGATTCCCCTGCACTGCGTGCAGAGCAATTCCGTGTTGCACATCACACATGAAAGGAGCCTTGATTTCCTTGATGGCACTCCAGAGAAACCCCAAGAACACTGTTTCAAGGCTAGAGGGATCCTGAGGTCACTGTAGCAACACGAAAGAGCTCCGTGGGCCAAAAATCAACTCGAGATGAGAGGTTAGTCCCTGGCTTCGACTCCAGAGGAATACCACCTTACCACAAGCACCTCAAGAGGAGGCTTCTCTCAGCTCTAGGTATGTGAGAGGGACCCTGAGTTTGCGGCCTCAAGTGGAATGGACACCGCGATGCCCTGACGCGAAATAAGGCTGGATATCCCTGCAGTGACTTGAATGCAGGCTCGTCTTGCATCTCCCAAGATGAAAGGATGTCTGAATCCCCTGTGGAGACCACAGAGAAAGACCTAGTTCCCCACCTCATCGCGACCGGAGGCCTCACATCCTTTGAAAACTCCAGAGGTACGCTGAGATCAGTGCCTCCAAAGGAGACGATGCCTGACTCCTCGTGAGACTTGATAGGAGTCCCAGGATTCCTGTGGCACGTGGAAAGGGACCCTTGGTCTCCCGTCTCAGCTGGAGAGGCGTCCCAATTGCCCTGCAAAGCCTCGAGGAGAATCCCGAGTTGTCCCTCGCAACTAGGCAGGAGTCCTGACGTCGCTGAAGAAACACGTGGGTGGAAGGGCCATCCGCGTCGTAACTCGAGAATATACCCCAGGTTCCCGCCGCAACTCGAGAAAAACCATGAGTCTTCCCCCTCGCCGCGTGATGAGGCCCGATTCCCCTGCACTGTGTGCAGAGCAATTCCGTGTTGCACATCACACTTGAAAGGAGCCTTGATTTCCTTGATGGCACTCCAGAGAAACCCCAAGAACACTGTTTCAAGGCTAGAGGGATCCTGAGGTCACTGTAGCAACACGAAAGAGCTCCGTGGACCAAGAATCAACACGAGATGAGAGGTTAGTCCCTGGCTTCGACTCCAGAAGAATACCACTTTACCACAAGCACCTCAAGAGGAGGCTTCTCTCAGCTCTAGGTATGTGAGAGGGATCCTGAGTTTGCGGCCTCAAGTGGAATGGACACCGCGATGCCCTGACTCCAAATAAGGCCGGATATCCCTGCAGTGACTTGAATGCAGGCTCGTCTTGCATCTCCCAAGAAGAAAGGATGTCTGAATCCCCTGTGGAGACCACAGAGAAACACCTAGTTCCCCACCTCATCGCGACCGGAGGCCTCACATCCTTTGAAAACTCCAGAGGTACGCGGAGATCAGTGCCTCCAAAGGAGACGATGCCTGACTCCTCGTGAAACTTGATAGGAGTCCCAGGAATCTTGTGGCACGTGGAAAGAGACCCTTGGTCTCCCGCCTCAGCTGGAGAGGCGTTCCAATTGCCCTGCCAAGCCTCGAGGAGAATCCCGAGTTGTCCCTCGCAACTAGGCAGGAGTCCTGACGTGGCTGAACAAACACGTGGGTGGAAGGGCCATCCCCGTCGTAACTCGAGAATATACCCCAGGTTCCCGCCGCAACTCGAGAAAAACCATGAGACTTCCCCCTCGATGCAAGATGAGGCCCGATTCCCCTGTACTGCGTGCAGAGCAATTCCGTCTTGCACATCACACATGAAAGGAGCCTTGATTTCCTTGATGGCACTTCAGAGAAACCCCAAGAACACTGTTTCAAGGATAGAGGGATCCTGAGGTCACTGTAGCAACACGAAAGAACTCTGTGGACCAAAAATCAACTCGAGATGAGAGGTTAGTCCCTGGCTTCGACTCCAGAGGAATACCACCTTACCACAAGCACCTCAAGAGGAGGCTTCTCTCAGCTCTAGGTATGTGAGAGGGACCCTGAGTTTGCGGCCTCAAGTGGAATGGACACCGCGATGCCCTGACTCGAAATAAGGCCGGATATCCCTGCAGTGACTTCAATGCAGGCTCGTCTTGCATCTCCCAGGACGAAAGGATGTCTGAATCCCCTGTGGAAAGCACAGAGAAAGACTTAGTTCCCCACCTCATCGCGACCGATAGCCTCACATCCTTTGAAAACTCCAGAGGTACGCGGAGATCAGTGCCTCCAAAGGAGACGATGCCTGACTCCTCGTGAAACTTGATAGGAGACCCAGGATTCCTGTGGCACGTGGAAAGGGACCTTTGGTCTCCCGTCTCAGCTGGAGAGGCGTCCCAATTGCCCTGCAAAGCCTCGAGGAGAACCCCGAGTTGTGTCTCGCAACTAGGCAGGAGTCCTGACATGGCTGAACACACACGTGTGTGGAAGGGCCATCCCCGTCGTAACTCGAGAATATACCCCAGGTTCCCGCCGCAACTCGAGAAAAACCATGAGACTTCCCCTCGCCGCGAGATGAGGCCCGATTCCACTGCACTGCGTGCAGAGCAATTCCGTGTTGCACATCACACATGAAAGGAGCCTTGATTTCCTTGATGGCACTCCAGAGAAACCCCAAGAACACTGTTTCAAGGCTAGAGGGATCCTGAGGTCACTGTAGCAACACGAAAGAGCTCCGTGGACCAAGAATCAACACGAGATGAGAGGTTAGTCCGTGGCTTCGACTCCTGAGGAATACCACCTTACCACAAGCACCTCAAGAGGAGGCTTCTCTCAGCTCTAGGTATGTGAGAGGGATCCTGAGTTTGCGGCCTCAAGTGGAATGGACACCGCGATGCCCTCACTCGAAATAAGGCCGGATATCCCTGCAGTGACTGGAATGCAGGCTCGCCTTGCATCTCCCAAGAAGAAAGGATGTCTGAATCCCCTGTGGAGACCAGAGAGAAAGACCTAGTTCCCCACCTCATCGCGACCGGAGGCCTCACATCCTTTGAAAACTCCAGAGGTACGTGGAGATCAGTGCCTCCAAAGGAGACGATGCCTGACTCCTCGTGAAACTTGATAGGAGTCCCAGGATACCTGTGGCACTTGGAAAGGGACACTTGGTCTCCCGCCTCAGCTGCAGAGGCGTCCCAATTGCCCTGCCAAGCCTCGAGGAGAATCCAGAGTTGTCCCTCGCAACTAGGCAGGAGTCCTGACGTCGCTGAAGAAACACGTGTGTGGAAGGGCCATCCCCGTCGTAACTCGAGAATATACCCCACGTTCCCGCCGCAACTCGAGAAAAACCATGAGACTTCCCCCTCGCCGCGAGATGAGGCCCGATTCCCCTGCACTGCGTGCAGAGCAATTCCGTTTTGCACATCACACATGAAAGGAGCCTTGATTTCCTTGATGGCACTCCAGAGAAACCCCAAGAACACTGTTTCAAGGCTAGAGGGATCCTGAGGTCACTGTAGCAACACGAAAGAGCTCCGTGGGCCAAAAATCAACTCGAGATGAGAGGTTAGTCTTGGCTTCGACTCCAGAGGAATACCACCTTACCACAAGCACCTCAAGAGGAGGCTTCTCTCAGCTCTAGGTATGTGAGAGGGACCCTGAGTTTGCGGCCTCAAGTGGAATGGACACCGCGATGCCCTGACGTGAAATAAGGCTGGATATCCCTGCAGTGACTTGAATGCAGGCTCGTCTTGCATCTCCCAAGATGAAAGGATGTCTGAATCCCCTGTGGAGACCACAGAGAAAGACCTAGTTCCCCACCTCATCGCGACTGGAGGCCGCACATCCTTTGAAAACTCCAGAGGTACGCGGAGATCAGTGCCTCCAAAGGAGACGATGCCTGACTCCTCGTGAAACTTGATAGGAGTCCCAGGATTCCTGTGGCACGTGGAAAGGGACCCTTGGTCTCCCGCCTCAGCTGGAGAGGCGTCCCAATTGCCTTGCCAAGCCTCGAGGAGAATCCCGAGTTGTGTCTCGCAACTAGGCAAGAGTCCTGACATGGCTGAACAAACACGTGTGTGGAAGGGCCATCCCCGTCGTAACTCGCGAATATACCCCAGGTTCCCGCCGCAACTCGAGAAAAACCATGAGACTTCCCCCTCGCCGCGAGATGAGGCCCGATTCCCCTGCACTGCGTGCAGAGCTATTCTGTGTTGCACACCACACATGAAAGGAGCCTTGATTTCCTTCATGGCACTCCAGAGAAACCCCAAGAACACTGTTTCAAGGCTAGAGGGATCCTGAGGTCACTGTAGCAACACGAAAGAGCTCCGTGGACCAAATATCAACTCGAGATGAGAGGTTAGTCCCTGGCTTCGACTCCAGAGGAATACCACCTTACCACAAGCACCTCAAGAGGAGGCTTCTCTCAGCTCTAGGTATGTGAGAGGGACCCTGAGTTTGCGGCCTCAAGTGGAATGGACACCGCGATGCCCTGACTCGAAATAAGGCCGGATATCCCTGCAGTGACTGGAATGCAGGCTCGTCTTGCATCTACCAAGACGAAAGGGTGTCTGAATCCCCTGTGGAGACCACAGAGAAAGACCTAGTTCCCCACCTCATCGCGACAGGAGGCCTCAAATTCTTTGAAAACTCCAGAGGTATGCGGAGATCAGTGCCTCCAAAGGAGACGATGCCTGACTCCTCGTGAAACTTGATAGGAGACCCAGGATTCCTGTGGCACGTGGAAAGGGACCCTTGGTCTCCCGTCTCAGCTGGAGAGGCGTCCCAATTGCCCTGCAAAGCCTCGAGGAGAATCCCGAGTTGTCCCTCGCAACTAGGCAGGAGTCCTGACATGGCTGAACACACACGTGTGTGGAAGGGCCATCCGCGTCGTAACTCGAGAATATACCCCAGGTTCCCGCCGCAACTCGAGAAAAACAATGAGTCTTCCCCCTCGTCGCGAGATGAGGCCCGATTCCCCTGCACTGCGTGCAGAGCAATTCCGTGTTGCACATCACACATGAAAGGAGCCTTGATTTCCTTGATGGCACTCCAGAGAAACCCCAAGAACACTGTTTCAAGGCTAGAGGGATCCTGAGGTAACTGTAGCAACACGAAAGAGCTCCGTGGACCAAGAATCAACACGAGATGAGAGGTTAGTCCCTGGCTTCGACTCCAGAGGAATACCACCTTACCACAAGCACCTCAAGAGGAGGCTTCTCTTAGCTCTAGGTATGTGAGAGGGATCCTGAGTTTGCGGCCTCAAGTGGAATGGACACCGCGATGCCCTGACTCGAAATAAGGCCGGATATCCCTGCAGTGACTTCAATGCAGGCTCGTCTTGCATCTCCCAAGAAAGGATGTCTGAATCCCCTGTGGAGACCACAGAGAAAGACCTAGTTCCCCACCTCATCGCGACCGGAGGCCTCACATCCTTTGAAAACTCCAGAGGTACGCGGAGATCAGTGCCTCCAAAGGAGACGATGCCTGACTCCTCGTGAAACTTGATAGGAGTCCCAGGATTACTGTGGCACGTGGAAAGGGACCCTTGGTCTCGCGCCTCAGCTGGAGAGGCGTCCCAATTGCCTTGCCAAGCCTCGAGGAGAATGCAGAGTTGTGTCTCGCAACTAGGCAAGAGTCCTGACGTGGCTGAACAAACATGTGTGTGGAAGGGCCATCCCCGTCGTAACTCGAGAATATACCCCAGGTTCCCGCCGCAACTCGAGAAAAACCATGAGACTTCCCCCTCGCCGCGAGATGAGGCCCGATTCCCCTGCACTGCGTGCAGAGCAATTCTGTGTTGCACAGCACACATGAAAGGAGCCTTGATTTCCTTCATGGCACTCCAGAGAAACCCCAAGAACACTGTTTCAAGGCTAGAGGCATCCTGAGGTCACTGTAGCAACACGAAAGAGCTCCGTGGACCAAGAATCAACACGAGATGAGAGGTTAGTCCCTGGCTTCGACTCCAGAGGAATACCACCTAACCACAAGCACCTCAAGAGGAGGCTTCTCTCAGCTCTAGGTATGTGAGAGGGACCCTGAGTTTCCGGCCTCAAGTGGAATGGACACTGCGATGCCCTGACACGAAATAAGGCTGGATATCCCTGCAGTGTCTTGAATGCAGGCTCGTCTTGCATCTCCCAAGATGAAAGGATGTCTGAATCCCCTGTGGAGACCACAGAGAAAGACCTAGTTCCCCACCTCATCGCGACCGGAGGCCTCACATCCTTTGAAAACTCCAGAGGTACGCGGAGATCAGTGCCTCCAAAGGAGACGATGTCTGACTCCTCGTGAAACTTGATAGGAGTCCCAGGATTCTTGTGGCACATGGAAAGGGAAACTTGGTCTCCCGCCTCAGCTGGAGAGGCGTTCCAATTGCCCTGCCAAGCCTCGAGGAGAATCCCGAGTTGTCCCTCGCAACTAGGCAGGAGTCCTGACGTGGCTGAAGAAACACGTGGGTGGAAGGGCCATCCCCGTCGTAACTCGAGAATATACCCCAGGTTCCCGCCGCAACTCGAGAAAAACCATGAGACTTCCCCCTCGATGAGAGATGAGGCCCGATTCCCCTGTACTGCGTGCAGAGCAATTCCGTCTTGCACATCACACATGAAAGGAGCCTTGATTTCCTTGATGGCACTCCAGAGAAACCCCAAGAACACTGTTTCAAGGATAGAGGGATCCTGAGGTCACTGTAGCAACACGAAAGAACTCTGTGGACCAAAAATCAACTCGAAAAGAGAGGTTAGTCCCTGGATTCGTCTCCAGAGGAATACCACCTTACCACAAGCACCTCAAGAGGAGGCTTCTCTCAGCTCTAGGTATGTGAGAGGGACCCTGAGTTTGCGGCCTCAAGTGGAATGGACACCGCGATGCCCTGACTCGAAATAAGGCCGGATATCCCTGCAGTGACTTCAATGCAGGCTCGTCTTGCATCTCCCAGGACGAAAGGATGTCTGAATCCCCTGTGGAAAGCACAGAGAAAGACTTAGTTCCCCACCTCATCGCGACCGATAGCCTCACATCCTTTGAAAACTCCAGAGGTACACGGAGATCAGTGCCTCCGAAGGAGATGATGCCTGACTCCTCGTGAAACTTGATAGGAGTCCCAGGATTCCTGTGGCACTTGGAAAGGGACACTTGGTCTCCCGCCTCAGCTGGAGAGGCGTCCCAATTGCCCTTCCAAACATCGAGGAGAATCCAGAGTTGTCCCTCGCAACTAGGCAGGAGTCCTGACGTCGCTGAAGAAACACGTGGGTGGAAGGGCCATCCCCGTCGTAACTCGAGAATATACCCCAGGTTCCCGCCGCAACTCGAGAAAAACCATGAGACTTCCCCCTCGCCGCGAGATGAGGCCCGATTCCCCTGCACTGCGTGCACAGCAATTCCGTGTTGCACATCACATGAAAGGAGCCTTGATTTCCTTGATGGCACTCCAGAGAAACCCCAAGAACACTGTTTCAAGGATAGAGGGATCCTGAGGTCACTGTAGCAACACGAAAGAGCTCCGTGGGCCAAAAATCAACTCGAGATGAGAGGTTAGTCCCTGGCTTCGACTCCAGAGGAATACCACCTTACCACAAGCACCTCAAGAGGAGGCTTCTCTCAGCTCTAGGTATGTGAGAGGGACCCTGAGTTTGCGGCCTCAAGTGGAATGGACACCGCGATGCCCTGACGCGAAATAAGGCTGGATATCCCTGCAGTGACTTGAATGCAGGCTCGTCTTGCATCTCCCAAGATAAAAGGATGACTGAATCCCCTGTGGAGACCACAGAGAAAGACCTAGTTCCCCACCTCAGCGCGACCGGAGGCCTCACATCCTTTGAAAACTCCAGAGGTACGCGGAGATCAGTGCCTCCAAAGGAGACGATGCCTGACTTCTCGTGAAACTTGATAGGAGTCCCAGGATTCCTGTGGCACGTGGAAAGGGACCCTTGGTCTCCCGCCTCAGCTGGAGAGGCGTCCCAATTGCCTTGCCAAGCCACGAGGAGAATCCCGAGTTGTGTCTCGCAACTAGGCAAGAGTCCTGACGTCGCTGAACAAACACGTGTGTGGAAGGGCCATCCCCGTCGTAACTCGAGAATATACCCCAGGTTCCCGCCGCAACTCGAGAAAAACCATGAGACTTCCCCCTCGATGCGAGATGAGGCCCGATTCCCCTGAACTGCGTGCAGAGCAATTCTGTGTTGCACATCACACATGAAAGGAGCCTTGATTTCCTTCATGGCACTCCAGAGAAACCCCAAGAACACTGTTTCAAGGCTAGAGGGATCCTGAGGTCACTGTAGCAACACGAAAGATCTCTGTGGACCAAAAATCAACTCGAAAAGAGAGGTTAGTCCCTGGATTCGTCTCCAGAGGAATACCACCTTACCACAAGCACCTCAAGAGGAGGCTTCTCTCAGCTCTAGGTATGTGAGAGGGACCCTGAGTTTGCGGCCTCAAGTGGAATGGACACCGCGATGCCCTGACTCGAAATAAGGCCGGATATCCCTGCAGTGACTTCAATGCAGGCTCGTCTTGCATCTCCCAGGACGAAAGGATGTCTGAATCCCCTGTGGAAAGCACAGAGAAAGACTTAGTTCCCCACCTCATCGCGACCGATAGCCTCACATCCTTTGAAAACTCCAGAGGTACGCGGAGATCAGTGCCTCCAAAGGAGACGATGCCTGACTCCTCGTGAAACTTGATAGGAGTCCCAGGATTCCTGTGGCACGTGGAAAGGGCCACTTGGTCTCCCGCCTCAGCTGGAGAGGCGTCCCAATTGCCCTGCCAAGCCTCGAGGAGAATCCCGAGTTGTCTCTCGCAACTAGGCAGGAGTCCTGACGTCGCTGAAGAAACACGTGGGTGGAAGGGCCATCCCCGTCGTAACTCGAGAATATACCCCAGGTTCCCGCCGCAACTCGAGAAAAACCATGAGACTTACCCCTCGCCGGGAGATGATGCCCGATTCCCCTGCACTGCGTGCAGAGCAATTCCGTGTTGCACATCACACATGAAAGGAGCCTTGATTTCCTTGATGGCACTCCAGAGAAACCCCAAGAACACTGTTTCAAGGCTAGAGGGATCCTGAGGTCACTGTAGCAACACGAAAGAGCTCCGTGGGCCAAAAATCAACTCGAGATGAGAGGTTAGTCCCTGGCTTCGACTCCAGAGGAATACCACCTTACCACAAGCACCTCAAGAGGAGGCTTCTCTCAGCTCTAGGTATGTGAGAGGGACCCTGAGTTTGCGGCCTCAAGTGGAATGGACACCGCGATGCCCTGACTCGAAATAAGGCCGGATATCCCTGCAGTGACTTCAATGCAGGCTCGTCTTGCATCTCCCAGGACGAAAGGATGTCTGAATCCCCTGTGGAAAGCACAGAGAAAGACTTAGTTCCCCACCTCATCGCGACCGATAGCCTCACATCCTTTGAAAACTCCAGAGGTACACGGAGATCTGTGCCTCCGAAGGAGATGATGCCTGACTCCTCGTGAAACTTGATAGGAGTCCCAGGATTCCTGTGGCACTTGGAAAGGGACACTTGGTCTCCCGCCTCAGCTGGAGAGGCGTCCCAATTGCCCTTCCAAACATCGAGGAGAATCCAGAGTTGTCCCTCGCAACTAGGCAGGAGTCCTGACGTCGCTGAAGAAACACGTGGGTGGAAGGGCCATCCCCGTCGTAACTCGAGAATATACCCCAGGTTCCCGCCGCAACTCGAGAAAAACCATGAGACTTCCCCCTCGCCGCGAGATGAGGCCCGATTCCCCTGCACTGCGTGCACAGCAATTCCGTGTTGCACATCACATGAAAGGAGCCTTGATTTCCTTGATGGCACTCCAGAGAAACCCCAAGAACACTGTTTCAAGGATAGAGGGATCCTGAGGTCACTGTAGCAACACGAAAGAGCTCCGTGGGCCAAAAATCAACTCGAGATGAGAGGTTAGTCCCTGGCTTCGACTCCAGAGGAATACCACCTTACCACAAGCACCTCAAGAGGAGGCTTCTCTCAGCTCTAGGTATGTGAGAGGGACCCTGAGTTTGCGGCCTCAAGTGGAATGGACACCGCGATGCCCTGACGCGAAATAAGGCTGGATATCCCTGCAGTGACTTGAATGCAGGCTCGTCTTGCATCTCCCAAGATGAAAGGATGTCTGAATCCCCTGTGGAGACCACAGAGAAAGACCTAGTTCCCCACCTCATCGCGACTGGAGGCCGCACATCCTTTGAAAACTCCAGAGGTACGCGGAGATCAGTGCCTCCAAAGGAGACGATGCCTGACTCCTCGTGAAACTTGATAGGAGTCCCAGGATTCCTGTGGCACGTGGAAAGGGACCCTTGGTCTCCCGCCTCAGCTGGAGAGGCGTCCCAATTGCCTTGCCAAGCCACGAGGAGAATCCCGAGTTGTGTCTCGCAACTAGGCAAGAGTCCTGACGTCGCTGAACAAACACGTGTGTGGAAGGGCCATCCCCGTCGTAACTCGAGAATATACCCCAGGTTCCCGCCGCAACTCGAGAAAAACCATGAGACTTCCCCCTCGATGCGAGATGAGGCCCGATTCCCCTGAACTGCGTGCAGAGCAATTCTGTGTTGCACATCACACATGAAAGGAGCCTTGATTTCCTTCATGGCACTCCAGAGAAACCCCAAGAACACTGTTTCAAGGCTAGAGGGATCCTGAGGTCACTGTAGCAACACGAAAGATCTCTGTGGACCAAAAATCAACTCGAAAAGAGAGGTTAGTCCCTGGATTCGTCTCCAGAGGAATACCACCTTACCACAAGCACCTCAAGAGGAGGCTTCTCTCAGCTCTAGGTATGTGAGAGGGACCCTGAGTTTGCGGCCTCAAGTGGAATGGACACCGCGATGCCCTGACTCGAAATAAGGCCGGATATCCCTGCAGTGACTTCAATGCAGGCTCGTCTTGCATCTCCCAGGACGAAAGGATGTCTGAATCCCCTGTGGAAAGCACAGAGAAAGACTTAGTTCCCCACCTCATCGCGACCGATAGCCTCACATCCTTTGAAAACTCCAGAGGTACGCGGAGATCAGTGCCTCCAAAGGAGACGATGCCTGACTCCTCGTGAAACTTGATAGGAGTCCCAGGATTCCTGTGGCACTTGGAAAGGGCCACTTGGTCTCCCGCCTCAGCTGGAGAGGCGTCCCAATTGCCCTGCCAAGCCTCGAGGAGAATCCCGAGTTGTCTCTCGCAACTAGGCAGGAGTCCTGACGTCGCTGAAGAAACACGTGGGTGGAAGGGCCATCCCCGTCGTAACTCGAGAATATACCCCAGGTTCCCGCCGCAACTCGAGTAAAACCATGAGACTTACCCCTCGCCGGGAGATGAGGCCCGATTCCCCTGCACTGCGTGCAGAGCAATTCCGTGTTGCACATCACACATGAAAGGAGCCTTGATTTCCTTGATGGCACTCCAGAGAAACCCCAAGAACACTGTTTCAAGGCTAGAGGGATCCTGAGGTCACTGTAGCAACACGAAAGAGCTCCGTGGGCCAAAAATCAACTCGAGATGAGAGGTTAGTCCCTGGCTTCGACTCCAGAGGAATACCACCTTACCACAAGCACCTCAAGAGGAGGCTTCTCTCAGCTCTAGGTATGTGAGAGGGACCCTGAGTTTCCGGCCTCAAGTGGAATGGACACCGCGATGCCCTGACGCGAAATAAGGCTGGATATCCCTGCAGTGACTTGAATGCAGGCTCGTCTTGCATCTCCCAAGATGAAAGGATGTCTGAATCCCCTGTGGAGACCACAGAGAAAGACCTAGTTCCCCACCTCATCGCGACCGGAGGCCTCACATCCTTTGAAAACTCCAGAGGTACGCGGAGATCAGTGCCTCCAAAGGAGACGATGTCTGACTCCTCGTGAAACTTGATAGGAGTCCCAGGATTCTTGTGGCACGTGGAAAGGGAACCTTGGTCTCCCGCCTCAGCTGGAGAGGCGTTCCAATTGCCCTGCCAAGCCTCGAGGAGAATCCCGAGTTGTCCCTCGCAACTAGGCAGGAGTCCTGACGTGGCTGAAGAAACACGTGGGTGGAAGGGCCATCCCCGTCGTAACTCGAGAATATACCCCAGGTTCCCGCCGCAACTCGAGAAAAACCATGAGACTTCCCCCTCGATGAGAGATGAGGCCCGATTCCCCTGTACTGCGTGCAGAGCAATTCCGTCTTGCACATCACACATGAAAGGAGCCTTGATTTCCTTGATGGCACTCCAGAGAAACCCCAAGAACACTGTTTCAAGGATAGAGGGATCCTGAGGTCACTGTAGCAACACGAAAGAACTCTGTGGACCAAAAATCAACTCGAAAAGAAAGGTTAGTCCCTGGCTTCGACTCCAGAGGAATACCACCTTACCACAAGCACCTCAAGAGGAGGCTTCTCTCAGCTCTAGGTATGTGAGAGGGACCCTGAGTTTGCGGCCTCAAGTGGAATGGACACCGCGATGCCCTGACTCGAAATAAGGCCGGATATCCGTGCAGTGACTTCAATGCAGGCTCGTCTTGCATCTCCCAGGACGAAAGGATGTCTGAATCCCCTGTGGAAAGCACAGAGAAAGACTTAGTTCCCCACCTCATCGCGACCGATAGCCTCACATCCTTTGAAAACTCCAGAGGTACGCGGAGATCAGTGCCTCCGAAGGAGATGATGCCTGACTCCTCGTGAAACTTGATAGGAGTCCCAGGATTCCTGTGGCACTTGGAAAGGGACACTTGGTCTCCCGCCTCAGCTGGAGAGGCGTCCCAATTGCCCTTCCAAACATCGAGGAGAATCCAGAGTTGTCCCTCGCAACTAGGCAGGAGTCCTGACGTCGCTGAAGAAACACGTGGGTGGAAGGGCCATCCCCGTCGTAACTCGAGAATATACCCCAGGTTCCCGCCGCAACTCGAGAAAAACCATGAGACTTCCCCCTCGCCGCGAGATGAGGCCCGATTCCCCTGCACTGCGTGCAGAGCAATTCCGTGTTGCACATCACATGAAAGGAGCCTTGATTTCCTTAATGGCACTCCAGAGAAACCCCAAGAACACTGTTTCAAGGATAGAGGGATCCTGAGGTCACTGTAGCAACATGAAAGAGCTCCGTGGGCCAAAAATCAACTCGAGATGAGAGGTTAGTCCCTGGCTTCGACTCCAGAGGAATACCACCTCACCACAAGCACCTCAAGAGGAGGCTTCTCTCAGCTCTAGGTATGTGAGAGGGACCCTGAGTTTGCGGCCTCAAGTGGAATGGACACCGCGATGCCCTGACGCGAAATAAGGCTGGATATCCCTGCAGTGACTTGAATGCAGGCTCGTTTTGCATCTCCCAAGATAAAAGGATGTCTGAATCCCCTGTGGAGACCACAGAGAAAGACCTAGTTCCCCACCTCAGCGCGACCGGAGGCCTCACATCCTTTGAAAACTCCAGAGGTACGCGGAGATCAGTGCCTCCAAAGGAGACGATGCCTGACTTCTCGTGAAACTTGATAGGAGTCCCAGGATTCCTGTGGCACGTGGAAAGGGACCCTTGGTCTCCCGCCTCAGCTGGAGAGGCGTCCCAATTGCCTTGCCAAGCCTCGAGGAGAATCCCGAGTTGTGTCTCGCAACTAGGCAAGAGTCCTGACGTCGCTGAACAAACACGTGTGTGGAAGGGCCATCCCCGTCGTAACTCGAGAATATACCCCAGGTTCCCGCCGCAACTCGAGAAAAACCATGAGACTTCCCCCTCGATGCGAGATGAGGCCCGATTCCCCTGAACTGCGTGCAGAGCAATTCTGTGTTGCACATCACACATGAAAGGAGACTTGATTTCCTTCATGGCACTCCGGAGAAACCCCAAGAACACTGTTTCAAGGCTAGAGGGATCCTGAGGTCACTGTAGCAACACGAAAGAACTCTGTGGACCAAAAATCAACTCGAAAAGAGAGGTTAGTCCCTGGATTCGTCTCCAGAGGAATACCACCTTACCACAATCACCTCAAGAGGAGGCTTCTCTCAGCTCTAGGTATGTGAGAGGGATCCTGAGTTTGCGGCCTCAAGTGGAATGGACACCGCGATGCCCTGACTCGAAATAAGGCCGGATATCCCTGCAGTGACTTCAATGCAGGCTCGTCTTGCATCTCCCAGGACGAAAGGATGTCTGAATCCCCTGTGGAAAGCACAGAGAAAGACTTAGTTCCCCACCTCATCGCGACCGATAGCCTCATATCCTTTGAAAACTCCAGAGGTACGCGGAGATCAGTGCCTCCAAAGGAGACGATGCCTGACTCCTCGTGAAACTTGACAGGAGTCCCAGGATTCCTGTGGCACTTGGAAAGGGCCACTTGGTCTCCCGCCTCAGCTGGAGAGGCGTCCCAATTGCCCTGCCAAGCCTCGAGGAGAATCCCGAGTTGTCTCTCGCAACTAGGCAGGAGTCCTGACGTCGCTGAAGAAACACGTGGGTGGAAGGGCCATCCCCGTCGTAACTCGAGAATATACCCCAGGTTCCCGCCGCAACTCGAGAAAAACCATGAGACTTCCCCCTCGCCGCGAGATGAGGCCCGATTCCCGTGCACTGCGTGCAGAGCAATTCCGTGTTGCACATCACACATGAAAGGAGCCTTGATTTCCTTGATGGCACTCCAGAGAAACCCCAAGAACACTGTTTCAAGGCTAGAGGGATCCTGAGGTCACTGTAGCAACACGAAAGAGCTCCGTGGGCCAAAAATCAACTCGAGATGAGAGGTTAGTCCCTGGCTTCGACTCCAGAGGAATACCACCTTACCACAAGCACCTCAAGAGGAGGCTTCTCTCAGCTCTAGGTATGTGAGAGGTACCCTGAGTTTCCGGCCTCAAGTGGAATGGACACCGCGATGCCCTGACGCGAAATAAGGCTGGATATCCCTGCAGTGACTTGAATGCAGGCTCGTCTTGCATCTCCCAAGAAGAAAGGATGTCTGAATCCCCTGTGGAGACCACAGAGAAAGACCTAGTTCCCCACCTCATCGGGACCGGAGGCCTCACATCCTTTGAAAACTCCAGAGGTACGCGGAGATCAGTGCCTCCAAAGGAGACGATGTCTGACTCCTCGTGAAACTTGATAGGAGTCCCAGAATTCTTGTGGCACGTGGAAAGGGAACCTTGGTCTCCCGCCTCAGCTGGAGAGGCGTTCCAATTGCCCTGCCAAGCCTCGAGGAGAATCCCGAGTTGTCCCTCGCAACTAGGCAGGAGTCCTGACGTGGCTGAACAAACACGTGGGTGGAAGGGCCATCCCCGTCGTAACTCGAGTATATACCCCACGTTCCCGCCGCAACTCGAGAAAAACCATGAGACTTTCCCCTCGATGCGAGATGAGGCCCGATTCCCCTGTACTGCGTGCAGAGCAATTCCGTCTTGCACATCACACATGAAAGGAGCCTTGATTTCCTTGATGGCACTCCAGAGAAACCCCAAGAACACTGTTTCAAGGATAGAGGGATCCTGAGGTCACTGTAGCAACACGAAAGAACTCTGTGGACCAAAAATCAACTCGAAAAGAGAGGTTAGTCCCTGGATTCGTCTCCAGAGGAATACCACCTTACCACAAGCACCTCAAGAGGAGGCTTCTCTCAGCTCTAGGTATGTGAGAGGGACCCTGAGTTTGCGGCCTCAAGTGGAATGGACACCGCGATGCCCTGACTCGAAATAAGGCCGGATATCCCTGCAGTGACTGGAATGCAGGCTCGTCTTGCATCTCCCAAGACGAAAGGGTGTCTGAATCCCCTGTGGAGACCACAGAGAAAGACCTAGTTCCCCACCTCATCACGACAGGAGGCCTCAAATCCTTTGAAAACTCCAGAGGTATGCGGAGATCAGTGCCTCCAAAGGAGACGATGCCTGACTCCTCGTGAAACTTGATAGGAGACCCAGGATTCCTGTGGCACGTGGAAAGGGACCCTTGGTCTCCCGTCTCAGCTGGAGAGGCGTCCCAATTGCCCTGCAAAGCCTCGAGGAGAATTCCGATTTGTCCCTCACAAGTATGCAGGAGTTCTGACGTCGCTGAAGAAACATGTGGGTGGAAGGGCCATCCCCGTCGTAACTCGAGAATATACCCCAGGTTCCCGCCGCAACTCGAGAAAAACCATGAGACTTCCCCCTCGCCGCGAGATGAGGCCCGATTCCCCTGCACTGCGTGCAGAGCAATTCCGTGTTGCACATCACACATGAAAGGAGCCTTGATTTCCTTGATGGCACTCCAGAGAAACCCCAAGAACACTGTTTCAAGGATAGAGGGATCCTGAGGTCACTGTAGCAA
This sequence comes from Cervus elaphus, assembly GCF_910594005.1. NCBI lineage: Eukaryota > Metazoa > Chordata > Mammalia > Artiodactyla > Cervidae > Cervus > Cervus elaphus. The sequence goes on along the minus strand of NC_057834.1, from coordinate 3,728,411 downwards.
CACGAAAGAACTCTGTGGACCAAAAATCAACTCGAAAAGAGAGGTTAGTCCCTGGATTCGTCTCCAGAGGAATACCACCTTACCACAAGCACCTCAAGAGGAGGCTTCTCTCAGCTCTAGGTATGTGAGAGGGACCCTGAGTTTGCGGCCTCAAGTGGAATGGACACCGCGATGCCCTGACTCGAAATAAGGCCGGATATCCGTGCAGTGACTTCAATGCAGGCTCGTCTTGCATCTCCCAAGATGAAAGGATGTCTGAATCCCCTGTGGAGACCACAGAGAAAGACCTAGTTCCCCACCTCATCGCGACCGGAGGCCTCACATCCTTTGAAAACTCCAGAGGTACGCGGAGATCAGTGCCTCCAAAGGAGACGATGCCTGACTCTTCGTGAAACTTGATAGGAGTCCCAGGATTCCTGTGGCACGTGGAAAGGGACCCTTGGTCTCCCGCCTCAGCTGGAGAGGCGTCCCAATTGCCTTGCCAAGCCTCGAGGAGAATCCCGAGTTGTGTCTCGCAACTAGGCAAGAGTCCTGACGTGGCTCAACAAACACGTGGGTGGAAGGGCCATCCCCGTCGTAACTCGAGAATATACCCCAGGTTCCCGCCGCAACTCGAGAAAAACCATGAGACTTCCCCCTCGCCGCGAGATGAGGCCCGATTCCCCTGCACTGCGTGCAGAGCAATTCTGTGTTGCACATCACACATGAAAGGAGCCTTGATTTCCTTCATGGCACTCCAGAGAAACCCCAAGAACACTGTTTCAAGGCTAGAGGGATCCTGAGGTCACTGTAGCAACACAAAAGAGCTCCGTGGACCAAGAATCAACACGAGATGAGAGGTTAGTCCCTGGCTTCGACTCCTGAGGAATACCACCTTACCACAAGCACCTCAAGAGGAGGCTTCTCTCAGCTCTAGGTATGTGAGAGGGACCCTGAGTTTGCGGCCTCAAGTGGAATGGACACCGCGATGCCCTGACTCGAAATAAGGCCGGATATCCCTGCAGTGACTTCAATGCAGGCTCGTCTTGCATCTCCCAGGACGAAAGGATGTCTGAATCCCCTGTGGAAAGCACAGAGAAAGACTTAGTTCCCCACCTCATCGCGACCGATAGCCTCACATCCTTTGAAAACTCCAGAGGTACGCGGAGATCAGTGCCTCCAAAGGAGACGATGCCTGACTCCTCGTGAAACTTGATAGGAGTCCCAGGATTCCTGTGGCACTTGGAAAGGGACCCTTGGTCTCCCGCCTCAGCTGGAGAGGCGTCCCAATTGCCCTGCCAAGCCTCGAGCAGAATCCAGAGTCGTCCCTCGCAACTAGGCAGGAGTCCTGACGTCGCTGAAGAAACACGTGGGTGGAAGGGCCATCCCCGTCGTAACTCGAGAATATACCCCAGGTTCCCGCCGCAACTCGAGAAAAACCATGAGACTTCCCCCTCGCCACGAGATGAGGCGCGATTCCCCTGCACTGCGTGCAGAGCAATTCCGTGTTGCACATCACACATGAAAGGAGCCTTGATTTCCTTGATGGCACTCCAGAGAAACCCCAAGAACACTGTTTCAAGGCTAGAGGGATCCTGAGGTCACTGTAGCAACAAGAAAGAGCTCCGTGGGCCAATAATCAACTCGAGATGAGAGGTTAGTCCCTGGCTTCGACTCCAGAGGAATACCACCTTACCACAAGCACCTCAAGAGGAGGCTTCTCTCAGCTCTAGGGATGTGAGAGGGACCCTGAGATTGCGGCCTCAAGTGGAATGGACACCGCGATGCCCTGACGCGAAATAAGGCTGGATATCCCTGCAGTGACTTGAATGCAGGCTCGTCTTGCATCTCCCAAGATGAAAGGATGTCTGAATCCCCTGTGGAGACCACAGAGAAAGACCTAGTTCCCAACCTCATCGCGACCGGAGGCCTCACATCCTTTGAAAACTCCAGAGGTACGCGGAGATCAGTGCCTCCAAAGGAGACGATGCCTGACTCCTCGTGAAACTTGATAGGAGTCCCAGGATTCCTGTGGCACGTGGAAAGGGACCCTTGGTCTCCCGCCTCAGCTGGAGAGGCGTCCCAATTGCCTTGCCAAGCCTCGAGGAGAATCCCGAGTTGTGTCTCGCAACTAGGCAAGAGTCCTGACGTCGCTGAACAAACACGTGTGTGGAAGGGCCATCCCCGTCGTAACTCGAGAATATACCCCACGTTCCCGCCGCAACTCGAGAAAAACCATGAGACTTCCCCCTCGCCGCGAGATGAGGCCCGATTCCCCTGCACTGCGTGCAGAGAAATTTTGTGTTGCACATCACACATGAAAGGAGCCTTGATTTCCTCCATGGCACTCCAGAGCAACCCCAAGAACACTGTTTCAAGGCTAGAGGGATCTTGAGGTCACTGTAGCAACACGAAAGAGCTCCGTGGACCAAGAATCAACACGAGATGAGAGGTTAGTCCCTGGCTTCGACTCCTGAGGAAAACCACCTTACCACAAGCACCTCAAGAGGAGGCTTCTCTCAGCTCTAGGTATGTGAGAGGGACCCTGAGTTTGCGGCCTCAAGTGGAATGGACACCGCGATGCCCTGACTCGAAATAAGGCCGGATATCCCTGCAGTGACTTCAATGCAGGCTCGTCTTGCATCTCCCAGGACGAAAGGATGTCTGAATCCCCTGTGGAAAGCACAGAGAAAGACTTAGTTCCCCACCTCATCGCGACCGATAGCCTCACATCCTTTGAAAACTCCAGAGGTACGCGGAGATCAGTGCCTCCAAAGGAGACGATGCCTGACTCCTCGTGAAACTTGATAGGAGTCCCAGGATTCCTGTGGCACGTGGAAAGGGCCACTTGGTCTCCCGCCTCAGCTGGAGAGGCGTCCCAATTGCCCTGCCAAGCCTCGAGGAGAATCCCGAGTTGTCTCTCGCAACTAGGCAGGAGTCCTGACGTCGCTGAAGAAACACGTGGGTGGAAGGGCCATCCCCGTCGTAACTCGAGAATATACCCCAGGTTCCCGCCGCAACTCGAGAAAAACCATGAGACTTACCCCTCGCCACGAGATGAGGCGCGATTCCCCTGCACTGCGTGCAGAGCAATTCCGTGTTGCACATCACACATGAAAGGAGCCTTGATTTCCTTCATGGCACTCCAGAGAAACACCAAGAACACTGTTTCAAGGCTAGAGGGATCCTGAGGTCACTGTAGCAACACGAAAGAGCTCCGTGGGCCAAAAATCAACTCGAGATGAGAGGTTAGTCCCTGGCTTCGACTCCTGAGGAATACCACCTTACCACAAGCACCTCAAGAGGAGGCTTCTCTCAGCTCTAGGGATGTGAGAGGGACCCTGAGATTGCGGCCTCAAGTGGAATGGACACCGAGATGCCCTGACGCGAAATAAGGCTGGATATCCCTGCAGTGACTTGAATGCAGGCTCGTCTTGCATCTCCCAAGATGAAAGGATGTCTGAATCCCCTGTGGAGACCACAGAGAAAGACCTAGTTCCCCACCTCATCGCGACCGGAGGCCTCACATCCTTTGAAAACTCCAGAGGTACGCGGAGATCAGTGCCTCCAATGGAGACGATGCCTGACTCCTCGTGAAACTTGATAGGAGTCCCAGGATTCCTGTGGCACTTGGAAAGGGACACTTGGTCTCCCGCCTCAGCTGGAGAGGCGTCCCAATTGCCTTGCCAAGCCTCGAGGAGAATCCCGAGTTTTGTCTCGCAACTAGGCAAGAGTCCTGACGTGGCTGAACAAACACGTGTGTGGAAGGGCCATCCCCGTCGTAACTCGAGAATATACCCCAGGTTCCCGCCGCAACTCGAGAAAAACCATGAGACTTCCCCCTCGCCGCGAGATGAGGCCCGATTCCCCTGAACTGCGTGCAGAGCAATTCTGTGTTGCACATCACACATGAAAGGAGCCTTGATTTCCTTCATGGCACTCCAGAGCAACCCCAAGAACACTGTTTCAAGGCTAGAGGGATCCTGAGGTCACTGTAGCAACACGAAAGAGCTCCGTGGACCAAAAATCAACTCGAGATGAGAGGTTAGTCCCTGGCTTCGACTCCAGAGGAATACCACCTTACCACAAGCACCTCAAGAGGAGGCTTCTCTCAGCTCTAGGTATGTGAGAGGGACCCTGAGTTTGCGGCCTCAAGTGGAATGGACACCGCGATGCCCTGACTCGAAATAAGGCCGGATATCCCTGCAGTGACTGGAATGCAGGCTCGTCTTGCATCTCTCAAGATGAAAGGATGTGTGAATCCCCTGTGGAGACCACAGAGAAAGAACTAGTTCCCCACCTCATCGCGGCAGGAGGCCTCAAATCCTTTGAAAACTCCAGAGGTACGCAGAGATCAGTGCCTCCAAAGGAGACGATGCCTGACTCCTCGTGAAACTTGATAGGAGACCCAGGATTCCTGTGGCACGTGGAAAGGGACCCTTGGTCTCCCGTCTCAGGTGGAGAGGGGTCCCAATTGCCCTGCAAAGAGTCGAGGAGAATCCCGAGTTGTCCCTCGCAACTAGGCAGGAGTCCTGACATGGCTGAACACACACGTGTGTGGAAGGGCCATCCCCGTCGTAACTCGAGAATATACCCCAGGTTCCCACCGCAACTCGAGAAAAACCATGAGACTTCCCCCTCGCCGCGAGATGAGGCCCGATTCCCCTGCACTGCGTGCAGAGCAATTCCGTGTTGCACATCACACATGAAAGGAGCCTTGATTTCCTTCATGGCACTCCAGAGAAACCCCAAGAACACTGTTTCAAGGCTAGAGGGATCCTGAGGTCACTGTAGCAACACGAAAGAGCTCCGTGGACCAAGAATCAACCCGAGATGAGAGGTTAGTCCCTGGCTTCGACTCCTGAGGAATACCACCTTACCACAAGCACCTCAAGAGGAGGCTTCTCTCAGCTCTAGGTATGTGAGAGGGATCCTGAGTTTGCGGCCTCAAGTGGAATGGACACCGCGATGCCCTGACTCGAAATAAGGCCGGATATCCCTGCAGTGACTTGAATGCAGGCTCGTCTTGCATCTCCCAAGAAGAAAGGATGTCTGAATCCCCTGTGGAGACCACAGAGAAACACCTAGTTCCCCACCTCATCGCGACCGGAGGCCTCACATCCTTTGAAAACTCCAGAGGTACGCGGAGATCAGTGCCTCCAAAGGAGACGATGCCTGACTCCTCGTGAAACTTGATAGGAGTCCCAGGATTCTTGTGGCACGTGGAAAGGGACCCTTGGTCTCCCGCCTCAGCTGGAGAGGCGTTCCAATTGCCCTGCCAAGCCTCGAGGAGAATCCCGAGTTGTCCCTCGCAACTAGGCAGGAGTCCTGACGTGGCTGAACAAACACGTAGGTGGAAGGGCCATCCCCGTCGTAACTCGAGAATATACCCCAGGTTCCCGCCGCAACTCGAGAAAAACCATGAGACTTCCCCCTCGCTGCGAGATGAGGCCCGATTCCCCTGTACTGCGTGCAGAGCAATTCCGTCTTGCACATCACACATGAAAGGAGCCTTGATTTCCTTGATGGCACTCCAGAGAAACCCCAAGAACAGTGTTTCAAGGATAGAGGGATCCTGAGGTCACTGTAGCAACACGAAAGAACTCTGTGGACCAAAAATCAACTCGAAAAGAGGGGTTAGTCCCTGGATTCGTCTCCAGAGGAATAACACCTTACCACAAGCACCTCAAGAGGAGGCTTCTCTCAGCTCTAGGTATGTGAGAGGGACCCTGAGTTTGCGGCCTCAAGTGGAATGGACACCGCGATGCCCTGACTCGAAATAAGGCCAGATATCCCTGCAGTGACTTCAATGCAGGCTCGTCTTGCATCTCCCAGGAAGAAAGGATGTCTGAATCCCCTGTGGAAAGCACAGAGAAAGACTTAGTTCCCCACCTCATCGCGACCGATAGCCTCACATCCTTTGAAAACTCCAGAGGTACGCGGAGATCAGTGCCTCCAAAGGAGACGATGCCTGACTCCTCGTGAAACTTGATAGGAGTCCCAGGATTCCTGTGGCACTTGGAAAGGGACACTTGGTCTCCCACCTCAGCTGGAGAGGCGTCCCAATTGCCCTGCCAAGCCTCGAGGAGAATCCAGAGTTGTCCCTCGCAACTAGGCAGGAGTCCTGACGTCGCTGAAGAAACACGTGGGTGGAAGGGCCATCCCCGTCGTAACTCGAGAATATACCCCAGGTTCCCGCCGCAACTCGAGAAAAACCATGACACTTCCCCCTCGCTGCGAGATGAGGCCCGATTCCCCTGCACTGCGTGCAGAGCAATTCCGTGTTGCACATCACACATGAAAGGAGCCTTGATTTCCTTGATGGCACTCCAGAGAAACCCCAAGAACACTGTTTCAAGGCTAGAGGGATCCTGAGGTCACTGTAGCAACACGAAAGAGCTCCGTGGGCCAAAAATCAACTCGAGATGAGAGGTGAGTCCCTGGCTTCGACTCCAGAGGAATACCACCTTAACACAAGCACCTCAAGAGGAGGCTTCTCTCAGCTCTAGGTATGTGAGAGGGACCCTGAGTTTGCGGCCTCAAGTGGAATGGACACCGCGATGCCCTGACGCGAAATAAGGCTGGATATCCCTGCAGTGACTTGAATGCAGGCTCGTCTTGCATCTCCCAAGATGAAAGGATGTCTGAATCCCCTGTGGAGAATACAGAGAAAGACCTAGTTCCCCACCTCATCGCGACCGGAGGCCTCACATCCTTTGAAAACTCCAGAGGTACGCGGAGATCAGTGCCTCCAAAGGAGACGATGCCTGACTCCTCGTGAAACTTGATAGGAGTCCCAGGATTCCTGTGGCACGTGGAAAGGGACCCTTGGTCTCCCGCCTCAGCTGGAGAGGCGTCCCAATTGCCTTGCCAAGCCTCGAGGAGAATGCCGAGTTGTGTCTCGCAACTAGGCAAGAGTCCTGACGTGGCTGAACAAACACGTGTGTGGAAGGGCCATCCCCGTCGTAACTCGAGAATATACCCCAGGTTCCCGCCGCAACTCGAGAAAAACCATGAGACTTCCCCCTCGCCGCGAGATGAGGCCCGATTCCCCTGCACTGCGTGCAGAGCAATTCTGTGTTGCACATCACACATGAAAGGAGCCTTGATTTCCTTCATGGCACTCCAGAGAAACCCCAAGAACACTGTTTCAAGGCTAGAGGGATCCTGAGGTCACTGTAGCAACACGAAAGAGCTCCGTGGACCAAAAATCAACTCGAGATGAGAGGTTAGTCCCTGGCTTCGACTCCAGAGGAATACCACCTTACCACAAGCACCTCAAGAGGAGGCTTCTCTCAGCTCTAGGTATGTGAGAGGGACCCTGAGTTTGTGGCCTCAAGTGGAATGGACACCGCGATGCCCTGACTCGAAATAAGGCCGGATATCACTGCAGTGACTGGAATGCAGGCTCGTCTTGCATCTCCCAAGACGAAAGGGTGTCTGAATCCCCTGTGGAGACCACAGAGAAAGACCTAGTTCCCCACCTCATCGCGACAGGAGGCCTCAAATCCTTTGAAAACTCCAGAGGTATGCGGAGATCAGTGCCTCCAAAGGAGATGATGCCTGACTCCTCGTGAAACTTGATAGGAGTCCCAGGATTCCTGTGGCACGTGGAAAGGGACCCTTGGTCTCCCGCCTGAGCTGGAGAGGCGTCCCAATTGCCTTGCCAAGCCTCGAGGAGAATGCCGAGTTGTGTCTCGCAACTAGGCAAGAGTCCTGACGTGGCTGAACAAACACGTGTGTGGAAGGGCCATCCCCGTCGTAACTCGAGAATATACCCCAGGTTCCCGCCGCAACTCGAGAAAAACCATGAGACTTCCCCCTCGCCGCGAGATGAGGCCCGATTCCCCTGCACTGCGTGCAGAGCAATTCCGTGTTGCACATCACACATGAAAGGAGCCTTGATTTCCTTGATGGCACTCCAGAGAAACCCCAAGAACACTGTTTCAAGGCTAGAGGGATCCTGAGGTCACTGTAGCAACACGAAAGAGCTCCGTGGACCAAGAATCAACACGAGATGAGAGGTTAGTCCCTGGCTTCGACTCCTGAGGAATACCACCTTACCACAAGCACCTCAAGAGGACGCTTCTCTCAACTCTAGGTATGTGAGAGGGATCCTGAGTTTGCGGCCTCAAGTGGAATGGACACCGCGATGCCCTGACTCGAAATAAGGCCGGATATCCCTGCAGTGACTTGAATGCAGGCTCGTCTTGCATCTCCCAAGAAGAAAGGATGTCTGAATCCCCTGTGGAGACCACAGAGAAACACCTAGTTCCCCACCTCATCGCGACCGGAGGCCTCACATCCTTTGAAAATTCCAGAGGTACGCGGAGATCAGTGCCTCCAATGGAGACGATGCCTGACTCCTCGTGAAACTTGATAGGAGTCCCAGGATTCTTGTGGCACGTGGAAAGGGACCCTTGGTCTCCCGCCTCAGCTGGAGAGGCGTTCCAATTGCCCTGCCAAGCCTCGAGGAAAATCCCGCGTTGTCCCTCGCAACTAGGCAGGAGTCCTGACGTGGCTGAACAAACACGTGGGTGGAAGGGCCATCCCCGTCGTAACTCGAGAATATACCAAAGGTTCCCGCCGCAACTCGAGAAAAACCATGAGACTTCCCCCTCGCCGCGAGATGAGGCCCGATTCCCCTGTACTGCGTGCAGAGCAATTCCGTCTTGCACATCACACATGAAAGGAGCCTTGATTTCCTTGATGGCACTCCAGAGAAACCCCAAGAACACTGTTTCAAGGCTAGAGGGATCCTGAGGTCACTGTAGCAACACGAAAGAACTCTGTGGACCAAAAATCAACTCGAAAAGTGAGGTTAGTCCCTGGATTCGTCTCCAGAGGAATACCACCTTACCACAAGCACCTCAAGAGGAGGCTTCTCTCAGCTCTAGGTATGTGAGAGGGATCCTGAGTTTGCGGCCTCAAGTGGAATGGACACCGCGATGCCCTGACTCGAAATAAGGCCGGATATCCCTGCAGTGACTTCAATGCAGGCTCATCTTGCATCTCCCAGGACGAAAGGATGTCTGAATCCCCTGTGGAAAGCACAGAGAAAGACTTAGTTCCCCACCTCATCGCGACCGATAGCCTCACATCCTTTGAAAACTCCAGAGGTACGCGGAGATCAGTGCCTCCAAAGGAGACGATGCCTGACTTCTCGTGAAACTTGATAGGAGTCCCAGGATTCCTGTGGCACTTGGAAAGGGACACTTGGTCTCCCGCCTCAGCTGGAGAGGCGTCCCAATTGCCCTGCCAAGCCTCGAGGAGAATCCCGAGTTGTCCCTCGCAACTAGGCAGGAGTCCTGACGTCGCTGAAGAAACACGTGGGTGGAAGGGCCATCCCCGTCGTAACTGGAAAATATACCCCAGGTTCCCGCCGCAACTCGAGAAAAACCATGAGACTTCCCCCTCGCTGCGAGATGAGGCCCGATTCCCCTGCACTGCGTGCAGAGCAATTCCGTGTTGCACATCACACATGAAAGGAGCCTTGATTTCCTTGATGGCACTCCAGAGAAACCCCAAGAACACTGTTTCAAGGCTAGAGGGATCCTGAGGTCACTGTAGCAACACGAAAGAGCTCCGTGGGCCAAAAATCAACTCGAGATGAGAGGTTAGTCCCTGGCTTCGAGTCCTGAGGAATACCACCTTACTACAAGCACCTCAAGAGGAGGCTTCTCTCAGCTCTAGGTATGTGAGAGGGACCCTGAGTTTGCGGCCTCAAGTGGAATGGACACCGCGATGCCCTGACGCGAAATAAGGCTGGATATCCCTGCAGTGACTTGAATGCAGGCTCATCTTGCATCTCCCAAGATGAAAGGATGTCTGAATCCCCTGTGGAGACCACAGAGAAAGACCTAGTTCCCCACCTCATCGCGACCGGAGGCCTCACATCCTTTGAAAACTCCAGAGGTACGCGGAGATCAGTGCCTCCAAAGGAGACGATGCCTGACTCCTCGTGAAACTTGATAGGAGTCCCAGGATTCCTGTGGCACGTGGAAAGGGACCCTTGGTCTCCCGCCTCAGCTGGAGAGGCGTCCCAATTGCCTTGCCAAGACTCGAGGAGAATCCCGAGTTGTGTCTCGCAACTAGGCAAGAGTCCTGACGTGGCTGAACAAACACGTGTGTGGAAGGGCCATCCCCGTCGTAACTCGAGAATATACCCCAGGTTCCCGCCGCAACTCGAGAAAAACCATGAGACTTCCCCCTCGCCGCGAGATGAGGCCCGATTCCCCTGCACTGCGTGCAGAGCAATTCTGTGTTGTACATCACACATGAAAGGAGCCTTGATTTCCTTGATGGCACTCCAGAGAAACCCCAAGAACACTGTTTCAAGGCTAGAGGGATCCTGAGGTCACTGTAGCAACACGAAAGAGCTCCGTGGACCAAAAATCAACTCGAGATGAGAGGTTAGTCCCTGGCTTCGACTCCAGAGGAATACCACCTTACCACAAGCACCTCAAGAGGAGGCTTCTCTCAGCTCTAGGTATGTGAGAGGGACCCTGAGTTTGTGGCCTCAAGTGGAATGGACACCGCGATGCCCTGACTCGAAATAAGGCCGGATATCCCTGCAGTGACTGGAATGCAGGCTCGTCTTGCATCTCCCAAGACGAAAGGGTGTCTGAATCCCCTGTGGAGACCACAGAGAAAGACCTAGTTCCCCACCTCATCGCGACAGGAGGCCTCAAATCCTTTGAAAACTCCAGAGGTATGCGGAGATCAGTGCCTCCAAAGGAGACGATGCCTGACTCCTCGTGAAACTTGATAGGAGACCCAGGATTCCCGTGGCACGTGGAAAGGGACCCTTGGTCTCCCGTCTCAGCTGGAGAGGCGTCCCAATTGCCCTGCCAAGCCTCGAGGAGAATCCCGAGTTGTCCCTCGCAACTAGGCAGGAGTCCTGACGTCACTGAAGAAACACGTGGGTGGAAGGGCCATCCCCGTCGTAACTCGAGAATATACCCCAGGTTCCCGCCGCAACTCGAGAAAAACCATGAGACTTCCCCCTCGCCGCGAGATGAGGCCCGATTCCCCTGCACTGCGTGCAGAGCAATTCCGTGTTGCACATCACACATGAAAGGAGCCTTGATTTCCTTGATGACACTCCAGAGAAACCCCAAGAACACTGTTTCAAGGCTAGAGGGATCCTGAGGTCACTGTAGCAACACCAAAGAGCTCCGGGGACCAAGAATCAACACGAGATGAGAGGTTAGTCCCTGGATTCGACTCCTGAGGAATACCACCTTACCACAAGCACCTCAAGAGGAGGCTTCTCTCAGCTCTAGGTATGTGAGAGGGATCCTGAGTTTGCGGCCTCAAGTGGAATGGACACCGCGATGCCCTGACTCGAAATAAGGCCGGATATCCCTGCAGTGACTTCAATGCAGGCTCGTCTTGCATCTCCCAGGACGAAAGGATGTCTGAATCCCCTGTGGAAAGCACAGAGAAAGACTTAGTTCCCCACCTCATCGCGACCGATAGCCTCACGTCCTTTGAAAACTCCAGAGGTACGCGGAGATCAGTGCCTCCAAAGGAGACGATGCCTGACTTCTCGTGAAACTTGATAGGAGTCCCAGGATTCCTGTGGCACTTGGAAAGGGACACTTGGTCTCCCGCCTCAGCTGGAGAGGCGTCCCAATTGCCCTGCCAAGCCTCGAGGAGAATCCCGAGTTGTCCCTCGCAACTAGGCAGGAGTCCTGACGTCGCTGAAGAAACACGTGGGTGGAAGGGCCATCCCCGTCGTAACTCGAGAATATACCCCAGGTTCCCGCCGCAACTCGAGAAAAACCATGAGACTTCCCCCTCGCTGCGAGATGAGGCCCGATTCCCCTGTACTGCGTGCAGAGCAATTCCGTGTTGCACATCACACATGAAAGGAGCCTTGATTTCCTTGATGGCACTCCAGAGAAACCCCAAGAACACTGTTTCAAGGATAGAGGGATCCTGAGGTCACTGTAGCAACACGAAAGAGCTCCGTGGGCCAAAAATCAACTCGAGATGAGAGGTTAGTCCCTGGCTTCGACTCCTGCGGAATACCACCTTACTACAAGCACCTCAAGAGGAGGCTTCTCTCAGCTCTAGGTATGTGAGAGGGACCCTGAGTTTGCGGCCTCAAGTGGAATGGACACCGCGATGCCCTGACGCGAAATAAGGCTGGATATCCCTGCAGTGACTTGAATGCAGGCTCATCTTGCATCTCCCAAGAAGAAAGGATGTCTGAATCCCCTGTGGAGACCACAGAGAAAGACCTAGTTCCCCACTTCATCGCGACCGGAGGCCTCACATCCTTTGAAAACTCCAGATGTACGGGGAGATCAGTGCCTCCAAAGGAGACGATGCCTGACTCCTCGTGAAACTTGATAGGAGTCCCAGGATTCCTGTGGCACTTGGAAAGGGACACTTGGTCTCCCGCCTCAGCTGGAGAGGCGTCCCAATTGCCTTGCCAAGCCTCGAGGAGAATCCCGAGTTGTGTCTCGCAACTAGGCAAGAGTCCTGACGTGGCTGAACAAACACGTGTGTGGAAGGGCCATCACCGTCGTAACTCGAGAATATACCCCAGGTTCCCGCCGCAACTCGAGAAAAACCATGAGACTTCCCCTCGCCGCGAGATGAGGCCCGATTCCCCTGCACTGCGTGCAGAGCAATTCTGTGTTGCACATCACACATAAAAGGAGCCTTGATTTCCTTGATGGCACTCCAGAGAAACCCCAAGAACACTGTTTCAAGGCTAGAGGGATCCTGAGGTCACTGTAGCAACACGAAAGAGCTCCGTGGACCAAAAATCAACTCGAGATGAGAGGTTAGTCCCTGGCTTCGACTCCAGAGGAATACCACCTTACCACAAGCACCTCAAGAGGAGGCTTCTCTCAGCTCTAGGTATGTGAGAGGGACCCTGAGTTTGCGGCCTCAAGTGGAATGGACACCGCGATGCCCTGACTCGAAATAAGGCCGGATATCCCTGCAGTGACTGGAATGCAGGCTCGTCTTGCATCTCCCAAGACGAAAGGGTGTCTGAATCCCCTGTGGAGACCACAGAGAAAGACCTAGTTCCCCACCTCATCGCGACAGGAGGCCTCAAATCCTTTGAAAACTCCAGAGGTACGCGGAGATCAGTGCCTCCAAAGGAGACGATGCCTGACTCCTCGTGAAACTTGATAGGAGACCCAGGATTCCTGTGGCACGTGGAAAGGGACCCTTGGTCTCCCGTCTCAGCTGGAGAGGCGTCCCAATTGCCCTGCCAAGCCTCGAGGAGAATCCCGAGTTGTCCCTCGCAACTAGGCAGGAGTCCTGACGTCGCTGAAGAAACACGTGGGTGGAAGGGCCATCCCCGTCGTAACTCGAGAATATACCCCAGGTTCCCGCCGCAACTCGAGAAAAACCATGAGACTTCCCCCTCGATGCGAGATGAGGCCCGATTCCCCTGCACTGCGTGCAGAGCAATTCCGTCTTGCACATCACACATGAAAGGAGCCTTGATTTCCTAAATGGCACTCCAGAGAAACCCCAAGAACACTGTTTCAAGGATAGAGGGATCCTGAGGTCACTGTAGCAACACGAAAGAACTCTGTGGACCAAAAATCAACTCGAAAAGAGAGGTTAGTCCCTGGATTCGTCTCCAGAGGAATACCACCTTACCACAAGCACCTCAAGAGGAGGCTTCTCTCAGCTCTAGGTATGTGAGAGGGACCCTGAGTTTGCGGCCTCAAGTGGAATGGACACCGCGATGCCCTGACTAGAAATAAGGCCGGATATCCCTGCAGTGACTTCAATGCAGGCTCGTCTTGCATCTCCCAGGACGAAAGGATGTCTGAATCCCCTGTGGAGACCACAGAGAAAGACCTAGTTCCCCACTTCATCGCGACCGATAGCCTCACATCCTTTGAAAACTCCAGATGTACGGGGAGATCAGTGCCTCCAAAGGAGACGATGCCTGACTCCTCGTGAAACTTGATAGGAGTCCCAGGATTCCTGTGGCACTTGGAAAGGGACACTTGGTCTCCCGCCTCAGCTGGAGAGGCGTCCCAATTGCCTTGCCAAGCCTCGAGGAGAATCCCGAGTTGTGTCTCGCAACTAGGCAAGAGTCCTGACGTGGCTGAACAAACACGTGTGTGGAAGGGCCATCACCGTCGTAACTCGAGAATATACCCCAGGTTCCCGCCGCAACTCGAGAAAAACCATGAGACTTCCCCTCGCCGCGAGATGAGGCCCGATTCCCCTGCACTGCGTGCAGAGCAATTCTGTGTTGCACATCACACATAAAAGGAGCCTTGATTTCCTTGATGGCACTCCAGAGAAACCCCAAGAACACTGTTTCAAGGCTAGAGGGATCCTGAGGTCACTGTAGCAACACGAAAGAACTCCGTGGACCAAAAATCAACTCGAGATGAGAGGTTAGTCCCTGGCTTCGACTCCAGAGGAATACCACCTTACCACAAGCACCTCAAGAGGAGGCTTCTCTCAGCTCTAGGTATGTGAGAGGGACCCTGAGTTTGCGGCCTCAAGTGGAATGGACACCGCGATGCCCTGACTCGAAATAAGGCCGGATATCCCTGCAGTGACTGGAATGCAGGCTCGTCTTGCATCTCCCAAGACGAAAGGGTGTCTGAATCCCCTGTGGAGACCACAGAGAAAGACCTAGTTCCCCACCTCATCGCGACAGGAGGCCTCAAATCCTTTGAAAACTCCAGAGGTACGCGGAGATCAGTGCCTCCAAAGGAGACGATGCCTGACTCCTCGTGAAACTTGATAGGAGACCCAGGATTCCTGTGGCACGTGGAAAGGGACCCTTGGTCTCCCGTCTCAGCTGGAGAGGCGTCCCAATTGCCCTGCCAAGCCTCGAGGAGAATCCCGAGTTGTCCCTCGCAACTAGGCAGGAGTCCTGACGTCGCTGAAGAAACACGTGGGTGGAAGGGCCATCCCCGTCGTAACTCGAGAATATACCCCAGGTTCCCGCCGCAACTCGAGAAAAACCATGAGACTTCCCCCTCGATGCGAGATGAGGCCCGATTCCCCTGTACTGCGTGCAGAGCAATTCCGTCTTGCACATCACACATGAAAGGAGCCTTGATTTCCTAAATGGCACTCCAGAGAAACCCCAAGAACACTGTTTCAAGGATAGAGGGATCCTGAGGTCACTGTAGCAACACGAAAGAACTCTGTGGACCAAAAATCAACTCGAAAAGAGAGGTTAGTCCCTGGATTCGTCTCCAGAGGAATACCACCTTACCACAAGCACCTCAAGAGGAGGCTTCTCTCAGCTCTAGGTATGTGAGAGGGACCCTGAGTTTGCGGCCTCAAGTGGAATGGACACCGCGATGCCCTGACTCGAAATAAGGCCGGATATCCCTGCAGTGACTTCAATGCAGGCTCGTCTTGCATCTCCCAGGACGAAAGGATGTCTGAATCCCCTGTGGAAAGCACAGAGAAAGACTTAGTTCCCCACCTCATCCCGACCGATAGCCTCACATCCTTTGAAAACTCCAGAGGTACGCGGAGATCAGTGCCTCCAAAGGAGACGATGCCTGACTTCTCGTGAAACTTGATAGGAGTCCCAGGATTCCTGTGGCACTTGGAAAGGGACACTTGGTCTCCCGCCTCAGCTGGAGAGGCGTCCCAATTGCCCTGCCAAGCCTCGAGGAGAATCCAGAGTTGTCCCTCGCAACTAGGCAGGAGTCCTGACGTTGCTGAAGAAACACGTGGGTGGAAGGGCCATCCCCGTCGTAACTCGAGAATATACCCCAGGTTCCCGCCGCAACTCGAGAAAGACCATGAGACTTCCCCCTCGCTGCGAGTTGAGGCCCGATTCCCCTGCACTGCGTGCAGAGCAATTCCGTGTTGCACATCACACATGAAAGGAGCCTTGATTTCCTTGATGGCACTCCAGAGAAACCCCAAGAACACTGTTTCAAGGCTAGAGGGATCCTGAGGTCACTGTAGCAACACGAAAGAGCTCCGTGGGCCAAAAATCAACTCGAGATGAGAGGTTAGTCCCTGGCTTCGACTCCAGAGGAATACCACCTTACCACAAGCACCTCAAGAGGAGGCTTCTCTCAGCTCTAGGTATGTGAGAGGGACCCTGAGTTTGCGGCCTCAAGTGGAATGGACACCGCGATGCCCTGACGCGAAATAAGGCCGGATATCCCTGCAGTGACTTGAATGCAGGCTCGTCTTGCATCTCCCAAGATGAAAGGATGTCTGAATCCCCTGTGGAGACCACAGAGAAAGACCTAGTTCCCCACCTCATTGCGACCGGAGGCCTCACATCCTTTGAAAACTCCAGAGGTACGCGGAGATCAGTGCCTCCAAAGGAGACGATGCCTGACTCCTCGTGAAACTTGATAGGAGTCCCAGGATTCCTGTGGCACGTGGAAAGGGACCCTTGGTCTCCCGCCTCAGCTGGAGAGGCGTCCCAATTGCCTTGCCAAGCCTCGAGGAGAATCCCGAGTTGTGTCTCGCAACTAGGCAAGAGTCCTGAGGTGGCTGAACAAACACGTGTGTGGAAGGGCCATCCCCGTCGTAACTCGAGAATATACCCCAGGTTCCCGCCGCAATTCGAGAAAAACCATGAGACTTCCCCCTCGCCGCGAGATGAGGCCCGATTCCCCTGCACTGCGTGCAGAGCAATTCTGTGTTGCACATCACACATGAAAGGAGCCTTGATTTCCTTGATGGCACTCCAGAGAAACCCCAAGAACACTGTTTCAAGGCTAGAGGGATCCTGAGGTCACTGTAGCAACACGAAAGAGCTCCGTGGACCAAAAATCAACTCGAGATGAGAGGTTAGTCCCTGGCTTCGACTCCAGAGGAATACCACCTTACCACAAGCACCTCAAGAGGAGGCTTCTCTCAGCTCTAGGTATGTGAGATGGACCCTGAGTTTGCGGCCTCAAGTGGAATGGACACCGCGATGCCCTGACTAGAAATAAGGCCGGATATCCCTGCAGTGACTTCAATGCAGGCTCGTCTTGCATCTCCCAGGACGAAAGGATGTCTGAATCCCCTGTGGAAAGCACTGAGAAAGACTTAGTTCCCCACCTCATCACGACCGATAGCCTCACATCCTTTGAAAACTCCAGAGGTACGCGGAGATCAGTGCCTCCAAAGGAGACGATGCCTGACTCCTCGTGAAACTTGATAGGAGACCCAGGATTCCTGTGGCACGTGGAAAGGGACCCTTGGTCTCCCGTCTCAGCGGGAGAGGCGTCCCAATTGCCCTGCAAAGCCTCGAGGAGAATCCCGAGTTGTCCCTCGCAACTAGGCAGGAGTCCTGACGTTGCTGAAGAAACACGTGGGTGGAAGGGCCATCCCCGTCGTAACTCGAGAATATACCCCAGGTTCCCGCCGCAACTCGAGAAAAACCATGAGACTTCCCCCTCGCTGCGAGTTGAGGCCCGATTCCCCTGCACTGCGTGCAGAGCAATTCCGTGTTGCACATCACACATGAAAGGAGCCTTGATTTCCTTGATGGCACTCCAGAGAAACCCCAAGAACACTGTTTCAAGGCTAGAGGGATCCTGAGGTCACTGTAGCAACACGAAAGAGCTCCGTGGCCAAAAATCAACTCGAGATGAGAGGTTAGTCCCTGGCTTCGACTCCAGAGGAATACCACCTTACCACAAGCACCTCAAGAGGAGGCTTCTCTCAGCTCTAGGTATGTGAGAGGGACCCTGAGTTTGCGGCCTCAAGTGGAATGGACACCGCGATGCCCTGACTCGAAATAAGGCCGGATATCCCTGCAGTGACTGGAATGCAGGCTCGTCTTGCATCTCCCAAGACGAAAGGGTGTCTGAATCCCCTGTGGAGACCACAGAGAAAGACCTAGTTCCCCACCTCATCGCGACAGGAGGCCTCAAATCCTTTGAAAACTCCAGAGGTATGCGGAGATCAGTGCCTCCAAAGGAGACGATGCCTGACTCCTCGTGAAACTTGATAGGAGACCCAGGATTCCTGTGGCACGTGGAAAGGGACCCTTGGTCTCCCGTCTCAGCGGGAGAGGCGTCCCAATTGCCCTGCAAAGCCTCGAGGAGAATCCCGAGTTGTCCCTCGCAACTAGGCAGGAGTCCTGACATGGCTGAACACACACGTGTGTGGAAGGGCCATCCCCGTCGTCACTCGAGAATATACCCCAGGTTCCCGCCGCAACTCGAGAAAAACCATGAGACTTCCCCTTCTCCGCAAAATGAGGCCCGATTCCCCTGCACTGCGTGCAGAGCAATTCCGTCTTGCACATGACACATGAAAGGAGCCTTGATTTCCTTGATGGCACTCCAGAGAAACCCCAAGAACACTGTTTCAAGGATAGAGGGATCCTGAGGTCACTGTAGCAACATGAAAGAACTCTGTGGACCGAAAGTCAACTCGAAAAGAGAGGTTAGTCCCTGGATTCGTCTCCAGAGGAATACCACCTTACCAAAAGCACCTCAAGAGGAGGCTTCTCTCAGCTCTAGGTATGTGAGAGGGACCCTGAGTTTGCGGCCTCAAGTGGAATGGACACCGCGATGCCCTGACTCGAAATAAGGCCGGATATCCCTGCAGTGACTTCAACGCAGGCTCGTCTTGCATCTCCCAAGACGAAAGGATGTCTGAATCCCCTGTGGAAAGCACAGAGAAAGACCTAGTTCCCCACCTCATCGCGACCGATAGCCTCACATCCTTTGAAAACTCCAGAGGTACGCGGAGATCAGTGCCTCCAAAGGAGACGATGCCTGACTCCTCGTGAAACTTGATAGGAGTCCCAGGATTCCTGTGGCACTTGGAAAGGGACCCTTGGTCTCCCGCCTCAGCTGGAGAGGCGTCCCAATTGCCTTGCCAAGCCTCGAGGAGAATCCCGAGTTGTGTCTCGCAACTAGGCAGGAGTCCTGACGTCGCTGAAGAAACACGTGGGTGGGAGGGCCATCCCCGTCGTAACTCGAGAATATACCCCAGGTTCCCGCCGCAACTCGAGAAAAACCATGAGACTTCCCCCTCGCTGCGAGATGAGGCCCGATTCCCCTGCACTGCGTGCAGAGCAATTCCGTGTTGCACATCACACATGAAAGGAGCCTTGATTTCCTTCATGGCACTCCAGAGAAACCCCAAGAACACTGTTTCAAGGCTAGAGGGATCCTGAGGTCACTGTAGCAACACGAAAGAGCTCCGTGGACCAAGAATCAACACGAGATGAGAGGTTAGTCCCTGGCTTCGACTCCTGAGGAATACCACCTTACCACAAGCACCTCAAGAGGAGGCTTCTCTCAGCTCTAGGTATGTGAGAGGGATCCCGAGTTTGCGGCCTCAAGTGGAATGGACACCGTGATGCCTTGACTCGAAATAAGGCCAGATATCCCTGCAGTGACTTGAATGCAGGCTCGTCTTGCATCTCCCAGGAAGAAAGGATGTCTGAATCCCCTGTGGAGACCACAGAGAAAGACCTAGTTCCCCACCTCATCACGACCGGAGGCCTCACATCCTTTGAAAACTCCAGAGGTACGCGGAGATCAGTGCCTCCAAAGGAGACGATGCCTGACTCCTCGTGAAACTTGATAGGAGTCCCAGGATTCTTGTGGAACGTGGAAAGGGACCCTTGGTCTCCCGCCTCAGCTGGAGAGGCGTCCCAATTGCCCTGCCAAGCCTCGAGGAGAATCCCGAGTTGTCCCTCGCAACTAGGCAGGAGTCCTGACGTGGCTGAACAAACACGTGGGTGGAAGGGCCATCCCCGTCGTAACTGGAGAATATACCCCAGGTTCCCGCCGCAACTCGAGAAAAACCATGAGACTTCCCCCTCGATGCGAGATGAGGCCCGATTCCCCTGTACTGCGTGCAGAGCAATTCCGTCTTGCACATCACACATGAAAGGAGCCTTGATTTCCTAGATGGCACTCCAGAGAAACCCCAAGAACACTGTTTCAAGGCTAGAGGGATCCTGAGGTCACTGTAGCAACACGAAAGAACTCTGTGGACCAAAAATCAACTCGAAAAGAGAGGTTAGTCCCTGGATTCGTCCCCAGAGGAATACCACCTTACCACAAGCACCTCAAGAGGAGGCTTCTCTCAGCTCTAGGTATGTGAGAGGGACCCTGAGTTTGCGGCCTCAAGTGGAATGGACACCGCGATGCCCTGACTCGAAATAAGGCCGGATATCCCTGCAGTGACTTCAATGCAGGCTCGTCTTGCATCTCCCAGGACGAAAGGATGTCTGAATCCCCTGTGGAAAGCACAGAGAAAGACTTAGTTCCCCACTTCATCGCGACCGATAGCCTCACATCCTTTGAAAACTCCAGAGGTACGCGGAGATCAGTGCCTCCAAAGGAGACGATGCCTGACTCCTCGTGAAACTTGATAGGAGTCCCAGGATTCCTGTGGCACGTGGAAAGGGACACTTGGTCTCCCGCCTCAGCTGGAGAGGCGTCCCAATTGCCCTGCCAAGCCTCGAGGAGAATCCAGAGTTGTCCCTCGCAACTAGGCAGGAGTCCTGACGTCGCTGAAGAAACACGTGGGTGGAAGGGCCATCCCCGTCGTAACTCGAGAATATACCCCAGGTTCCCGCCGCAACTCGAGAAAAACCATGAGACTTCGCCCTCGCCGCGAGATGAGGCCCGATTCCCCTGCACTGCGTGCAGAGCAATTCCGTGTTGCACATCACACATGAAAGGAGCCTTGATTTCCTTGATGGCACTCCAGAGAAACCCCAAGAACACTGTTTCAAGGCTAGAGGGATCCTGAGGTCACTGTAGCAACACGAAAGAGCTCCGTGGGCCAAAAATCAACTCGAGATGAGAGGTTAGTCCCTGGCTTCGACTCCAGAGGAATACCACCTTACCACAAGCACCTCAAGAGGAGGCTATTCTCAGCTCTAGGTATGTGAGAGGGACCCTGAGTTTGCGGCCTCAAGGGGAATGGACACCGCGATGCCCTGACGCAAAATAAGGCTGGATATCCCTGCAGTGACTTGAATGCAGGCTCGTCTTGCATCTCCCAAGATGAAAGGATGTCTGAATCCCCTGTGGAGACCACAGAGAAAGACCTAGTTCCCCACCTCATCGCGACCGGAGGCCTCACATCCTTTGAAAACTCCAGAGGTACGCGGAGATCAGTGCCTCCAAAGGAGACGATGCCTGACTCCTCGTGAAACTTGATAGGAGACCCAGGATTCCTGTGGCACGTGGAAAGGGACCCTTGGTCTCCCGTCTCAGCTGGAGAGGCGTCCCAATTGCCCTGCAAAACCTCGAGGAGAATCCCGAGTTGTCCCTCGCAACTAGGCAGGAGTCCTGACGTCGCTGAACACACACGTGTGTGGAAGGGCCATCCCCGTCGTAACTCGAGAATATACCCCAGGTTCCCGCCGCAACTCGAGAAAAACCATGAGACTTCCCCCTCGCCGCGAGATGAGGCCCGATTCCCCTGCACTGCGTGCAGAGCAATTCCGTGTTGCACATCACACATGAAAGGAGCCTTGATTTCCTTGATGGCAGTCCAGAGAAACCCCAAGAACACTGTTTCAAGGCTAGAGGGATCCTGAGGTCACTGTAGCAACACGAAAGAGCTCCGTGGACCAAGAATCAACACGAGATGAGAGGTTAGTCCCTGGCTTCGACTCCTGAGGAATACCACCTTACCACAAGCACCTCAAGAGGAGGCTTCTCTCAGCTCTAGGTATGTGAGAGGGATCCTGAGTTTGCGGCCTCAAGTGGAATGGACACCGCGATGCCCTGACTCGAAATAAGGCCGGATATCCCTGCAGTGACTTCAATGCAGGCTCGTCTTGCATCTCCCAGGACGAAAGGATGTCTGAATCCCCTGTGGAAAGCACAGAGAAAGACTTAGTTCCCCACCTCATCGCGACCGAGAGCCTCACATCCTTTGAAAACTCCAGAGGTACGCGGAGATCAGTGCCTCCAAAGGAGACGATGCCTGACTCCTCGTGAAACTTGATAGGAGTCCCAGGATTCCTGTGGCACTTGGAAAGGGACACTTGGTCTCCCGCCTCAGCTGGAGAGGCGTCCCAATTGCCCTGCCAAGCCTCGAGGAGAATCCAGAGTTGTCCCTCGCAAGTAGGCAGGAGTCCTGACGTCGCTGAAGAAACACGTGGGTGGAAGGGCCATCCCCGTCGTAACTCGAGAATACATCCCAGGTTCCCACCGCAACTCGAGAAAAACCATGAGACTTCCCCCTCGCCGCAAGATGAGGCCCGATTCCCCTGCACTGCGTGCAGAGCAATTCCGTGTTGCACATCACACATGAAAGGAGCCTTGATTTCCTTGATGGCACTCCAGAGAAACCCCAAGAACACTGTTTCAAGGCTAGAGGGATCCTGAGGTCACTGTAGCAACACGAAAGAGCTCCGTGGGCCAAAAATCAACTCGAGATGAGAGGTTAGTCCCTGGCTTCGACTCCAGAGGAATACCACCTTACCACAAGCACCTCAAGAGGAGGCTTCTCTCAGCTCTAGGTATGTGAGAGGGACCCTGAGTTTGCGGCCTCAAGTGGAATGGACACCGCGATGCCCTGATGCGAAATAAGGCTGGATATCCCTGCAGTGACTTGAATGCAGGCTCGTCTTGCATCTCCCAAGATGAAAGGATGTCTGAATCCCCTGTGGAGACCACAGAGAAAGACCTAGTTCCCCACCTCATCGCGACCGGAGGCCTCACATGCTTTGAAAACTCCAGAGGTACGCGGAGATCAGTGCCTCCAAAGGAGACGATGCCTGACTCCTCGTGAAACTTGATAGGAGTCCCAGGATTCCTGTGGCACGTGAAAAGGGACCCTTGGTCTCCCGCCTCAGCTGGAGAGGCGTCCCAATTGCCTTGCCAAGCCTCGAGGAAAATCCCGAGTTGTGTGTCGCAACTAGGCAGGAGTCCTGAAGTGGCTGAACAAACACGTGTGTGGAAGGGCCATCCCCGTCGTAACTCGAGAATATACCCCAGTTTCCCGCCGCAACTCGAGAAAAACCATGAGACTTCCCCCTCGCCGCGAGATGAGGCCCGATTCCCCTGCACTGCGTGCAGAGCAATTCCGTGTTGCACATCACACATGAAAGGAGCCTTGATTTCCTTGATGGCACTCCAGAGAAACCCCAAGAACACTGTTTCAAGGCTAGAGGGATCCTGAGGTCACTGTAGCAACACGAAAGAGCTCCGTGGACCAAGAATCAACACGAGATGAGAGGTTAGTCCCTGGCTTCGACTCCTGAGGAATACCACCTTACCACAAGCACCTCAAGAGGAGGCTTCTCTCAGCTCTAGGTATGTGAGAGGGATCCTGAGTTTGCGGCCTCAAGTGGAATGGACACCGTGATGCCCTGACTCGAAATAAGGCCAGATATCCCTGCAGTGACTTGAATGCAGGCTCGTCTTGCATCTCCCAAGAAGAAAGGATGTCTGAATCCCCTGTGGAGACCACAGAGAAACACCTAGTTCCCCACCTCATCGCGACCGCAGGCCTCACATCCTTTGAAAACTCCAGAGGTACGCGGAGATCAGTGCCTCCAAAGGAGACGATGCCTGACTCCTCGTGAAACTTGATAGGAGTCCCAGGATTCTTGTGGCACGTGGAAAGGGACCCTTGGTCTCCCGCCTCAGCTGGAGAGGCGTTCCAATTGCCCTGCCAAGCCTCGAGGAGAATCCCGAGTTGTCCCTCGCAACTAGGCAGGAGTCCTGACGTGGCTGAACAAACACGAGGGTGGAAGGGCCATCCCCGTCGTAACTCGAGAATATACCCCAGGTTCCCGCCGCAACTCGAGAAAAACCATGAGACTTCCCCCTCGATGCGAGATGAGGCCCGATTCGCCTGTACTGCGTGCAGAGCAATTCCGTCTTGCACATCACACATGAAAGGAGCCTTGATTTCCTAAATGGCACTCCAGAGAAACCCCAAGAACACTGTTTCAAGGATAGAGGGATCCTGAGGTCACTGTAGCAACACGAAAGAACTCTGTGGACCAAAAATCAACTCGAAAAGAGAGGTTAGTCCCTGAATTCGTCTCCAGAGGAATACCACCTTACCACAAGCACCTCAAGAGGAGGCTTCTCTCAGCTCTAGGTATGTGAGAGGGACCCTGAATTTGCGGCCTCAAGTGGAATGGACACCGCGATGCCCTGACTCGAAATAAGGCCGGATATCCCTGCAGTGACTTCAATGCAGGCTCGTCTTGCATCTCCCAGGACGAAAGGATGTCTGAATCCCCTGTGGAAAGCACAGAGAAAGACTTAGTTCCCCAACTCATCGCAACCGATAGCCTCACATCCTTTGAAAACTCCAGAGGTACGCGGAGATCAGTGCCTCCAAAGGAGACGATGCCTGACTCCTCGTGAAACTTGATAGGAGTCCCAGGATTCCTGTGGCACTTGGAAAGGGACACTTGGTCTTCCGCCTCAGCTGGAGAGGCGTCCCAATTGCCCTGCCAAGCCTCGAGGAGAATCCAGAGTTGTCCCTCGCAACTAGGCAGGAGTCCTGACGTCGCTGAGAAACACGTGGGTGGAAGGGCCATCCCCGTCGTAACTCGAGAATATACCCCAGGTTCCCGCCGCAACTCGAGAAAAACCATGAGACTTCCCCCTCGCCGCGAGATGAGGCCCGATTCCCCTGCACTGCGTGCAGAGCAATTCCGTGTTGCACATCACACATGAAAGGAGCCTTGATTTCCTTGATGGCACTCCAGAGAAACCCCAAGAACACTGTTTCAAGGCTAGAGGGATCCTGAGGTCACTGTAGCAACACGAAAGAGCTCCGTGGGCCAAAAATCAACTCGAGATGAGAGGTTAGTCCCTGGCTTCGACTCCAGAGGAATACCACCTTACCACAAGCACCTCAAGAGGAGGCTTCTCTCAGCTCTAGGTATGTGAGAGGGACCCTGAGTTTGCGGCCTCAAGTGGAATGGACACCGCGATGCCCTGACGCGAAATAAGGCTGGATATCCCTGCAGTGACTTGAATGCAGGCTCGTCTTGCATCTCCCAAGATGAAAGGATGTCTGAATCCCCTGTGGAGACCACAGAGAAAGACCTAGTTCCCCACCTCATCGTGACCGGAGGGATCACATGCTTTGAAATCTCCAGAGGTACGCGGAGATCAGTGCCTCCAAAGGAGACGATGCCTGACTCCTCGTGAAACTTGATAGGAGTCCCAGGATTCCTGTGGCACGTGGAAAGGGACCCTTGGTCTCCCGCCTCAGCTGGAGAGGCGTCCCAATTGCCCTGCCAAGCCTCGAGGAGAATCCCGAGTTGTGTCTCGCAACTAGGCAAGAGTCCTGACGTGGCTGAACAAACACGTGTGTGGAAGGGCCATCCCCGTCGTAACTCGAGAATATACCCCAAGTTCCCGCCGCAACTCGAGAAAAACCATGAGACTTCCCCCTCGATGCGAGATGAGGCCCGATTCCCCTGCACTGCGTGCAGAGCAGTTCTGTGTTGCACATCACACATGAAAGGAGCCTTGATTTCCTTCATGGCACTCCAGAGAAACCCCAAGAACACTGTTTCAAGGCTAGAGGGATCCTGAGGTCACTGTAGCAACACGAAAGAGCTCCGTGGACCAAGAATCAACACGAGATGAGAGGTTAGTCCCTGGCTTCGACTCCTGAGGAATACCACCTTACCACAAGCACCACAAGAGGAGGCTTCTCTCAGCTCTAGGTATGTGAGAGGGATCCTGAGTTTGCAGCCTGAAGTGGAATGGACACCGCGATGCCCTGACTCGAAATAAGGCCGGATATCCCTGCAGTGACTTGAATGCAGGCTCGTCTTGCATCTCCCAAGAAGAAAGGATGTCTGAATCCCCTGTGGAGACCACAGAGAAAGACCTAGTTCCCCACCTCATCACGACCGGAGGCCTCACATCCTTTGAAAACTCCAGAGGTACGCGGAGATCAGTGCCTCCAAAGGAGACGATGCCTGACTCCTCGTGAAACTTGATAGGAGTCCCAGGATTCTTGTGGCACGTGGAAAGGGTCCCTTGGTCTCCCGCCTCAGCTGGAGAGGCGTTCCAATTGCCCTGCCAAGCCTCGAGGAGCATCCCGAGTTGTCCCTCGCAACTAGGCAGGAGTCCTGACGTGGCTGAACAAACACGTGGGTGGAAGGGCCATCCCCGTCGTAACTCGAGAATATACCCCAGGTTCCCGCCGCAACTCGAGAAAAACCATGAGACTTCCCCCTCGATGCGAGATGAGGCCCGATTCCCCTGTACTGCGTGCAGAGCAATTCCGTCTTGCACATCACACATGAAAGGAGCCTTGATTTCCTTGATGGCACTCCAGAGAAACCCCAAGAACACTGTTTCAAGGATAGAGGGATCCTGAGGTCACTGTAGCAACACGAAAGAACTTTGTGGACCAAAAATCAACTCGAAAAGAGAGGTTAGTCCCTGGATTCGTCTCCAGAGGAATACCACATTACCACAAGCACCTCAAGAGGAGGCTTCTCTCAGCTCTAGGTATGTGAGAGGGACCCTGAGTTTGCGGCCTCAAGTGGAATGGACACCGCGATGCCCTGTCTCGAAATAAGGCCGGATATCCCTGCAGTGACTTCAATGCAGGCTCGTCTTGCATTTCCCAGGACGAAAGGATGTCTGAATCCCCTGTGGAAAGCACAGAGAAAGATTTAGTTCCCCACCTCATCGCGACCGATAGCCTCACATCCTTTGAAAACTCCAGAGGTACGCGGAGATCAGTGCCTCCAAAGGAGACGATGCCTGACTCCTCGTGAAACTTGATAGGAGTCCCAGGATTCTTGTGGCACGTGGAATGGGACACTTGGTCTCCCGCCTCAGCTTGAGAGGCGTTCCAATTGCCCTGCCAAGCCTCGAGGAGAATCCCGAGTTGTCCCTCGCAACTAGGCAGGAGTCCTGACGTGGCTGAACAAACACGTGTGTGGAAGGGCCATCCCCGTCATAACTCGAGAATATACCCCAGGTTCCCGCCGCAACTCGAGAAAAACCATGAGACGTCCCCCTCGCCGCGAGATGAGGCCCGATTCCCCTGTACTGCGTGCAGAGCAATTCTGTGTTGCACATCACACATGAAAGGAGACTTGATTTCCTTCATGGCACTCCAGAGAAACCCCAAGAACACTGTTTCAAGGCTAGAGGGATCCTGAGGTCACTGTAGCAACACGAAAGAGCTCCGTGGACCAAGAATCAACACGAGATGAGAGGTTAGTCCCTGGCTTCGACTCCTGAGGAATACCACCTTACCACAAGCACCTCAAGAGGAGGCTTCTCTCAGCTCTAGGTGTGTGAGAGGGATCCTGAGTTTGCGGCCTCAAGTGGAATGGACACCGCGATGCCCTTACTCGAAATAAGGCTGGATATCCCTGCAGTGACTTGAATGCAGGCTAGTCTTGCATCTCCCAAGAAGAAAGGATGTCTGAATCCCCTGTGGAGACCACAGACAAACACCTAGTTCCCCACCTCATCGCGACCGCAGGCCTCACATCCTTTGAAAACTCCAGAGGTACGCGGAGATCTGTGCCTCCAAAGGAGACGACGCCTGACTCCTCGTGAAATTTGATAGGAGACCCAGGATTCCTGTGGCACTTGGAAAGGGACCCTTGGTCTCCCATCTCAGCTGGAGAGGCGTCCCAATTGCCCTGCCAAACCTCGAGGAGAATCCAGAGTTGTCCCTCGCAACTAGGCAGGAGTCCTGACGTCGCTGAAGAAACACGTGGGTGGAAGTGCCATCCCCATCGTAACTCGAGAATATACCCCAGGTTCCCGCCGCAACTCGAGAAAAACCATGAGACTTCCCCCTCGCCGCAAGATGAGGCCCGATTCCCCTGCACTGCGTGCAGAGCAATTCTGTGTTGCACATCACACATGAACGGAGCCTTGATTTCCTTCATGGCACTCCAGAGAAACCCCAAGAACACTGTTTCAAGGCTAGAGGGATCCTGAGGTCACTGTAGCAACACGAAAGAGCTCCGTGGACCAAAAATCAACTCGAGATGAGAGGTTAGTCCCTGGCTTCGACTCCTGAGGAATACCACCTTACCACAAGCACCTCAAGAGAAGGCTTCTCTCAGCTCTAGGTATGTGAGAGGGACCCTGAGTTTGCGGCTTCAAGTGGAATGGACACCGCAATGCCCTGACTCGAAATAAGGCCGGATATCCCTGCAGTGACTGGAATGCAGGCTCGTCTTGCATCTCCCAAGACGAAAGGGTGTCTGAATCCCCTGTGGAGACCACAGAGAAAGACCTAGTTCCCCACCTCATCGCGACAGGAGGCCTCAAATCCTTTGAAAACTCCAGAGGTATGCGGAGATCAGTGCCTCCAAAGGAGACGATGCCTGACTCCTCGTGAAACTTGATAGGAGACCCAGGATTCCTGTGGCACGTGGAAAGGGACCCTTGGTCTCCCGTCTCAGCTGGAGAGGCGTCCCAATTGCCCTGCCAAGCCTCGAGGAGAATCCCGAATTGTCCCTCGCAACTAGGCAGGAGTCCTGACGTGGCTGAACAAACACGTGGGTGGAAGGGCCATCCCCGTCGTAACTCGAGAATATACCCCAGGTTCCCGCCGCAACTCGAGAAAAACCATGAGACTTCCCCCTCGCCGCGAGATGAGGCCCGATTCCCCTGTACTGCGTGCAGAGCAATTCCGTCTTGCACATCACACATGAAAGGAGCCTTGATTTCCTCGATGTCACTCCAGAGAAACCCCAAGAACACTGTTTCAAGGCTAGAGGGATCCTGAGGTCACTGTAGCAACACGAAAGAGCTCCGTGGGCCAAAAATCAACTCGAGATGAGAGGTTAGTCCCTGGCTTCGACTCCAGAGGAATACCACCTTACCACAAGCACCTCAAGAGGAGGCTTCTCTCAGCTCTAGGTATGTGAGAGGGACCCTGAGTTTGCGGCCTCAAGTGGAATGGACACCGCGATGCCCTGACGCGAAATACGGCTGGATATCCCTGCAGTGACTTGAATGCAGGCTCGTCTTGCATCTCCCAAGATGAAAGGATGTCTGAATCCCCTGTGGAGACCACAGAGAAAGACCTAGTTCCCCACCTCATCGCGACAGGAGGCCTCGAATCCTTTGAAAACTCCAGAGGTACGCGGAGATCAGTGCCTCCAAAGGAGACGATGCCTGACTCCTCGTGAAACTTGATAGGAGTCCCAGGATTCCTGTGGCACGTGGAAAGGGACCCTTGGTCTCCCGCCTCAGCTGGAGAGGCGTCCCAATTGCCTTGCCAAGCCTCGAGGAGAATCCCGAGTTGTGTCTCGCAACTAGGCAGGAGTCCTGACATGGCTGAACAAACACGTGTGTGGAAGGGCCATCCCTGTCGTAACTCGAGAATATACCCCAGGTTCCCGCCGCAACTCGAGAAAAACCATGAGACTTCCCCCTCGCCGCGAGATGAGGCCCGATTCCCCTGCACTGCGTGCAGAGCAATTCTGTGTTGCACATCACACATGAACGGAGCCTTGATTTCCTTCATGGCACTCCAGAGAAACCCCAAGAACACTGTTTCAAGGCTAGAGGGATCCTGAGGTCACTGTAGCAACACGAAAGAGCTCCGTGGGCCAAAAATCAACTTGAGATGAGAGGTTAGTCCCTGGCTTCGACTCCAGAGGAATACCACCTTACCACAAGCACCTCAAGAGGAGGCTTCTCAAAGCTCTAGGTATGTGAGAGGGACCCTGATTTTGCGGCCTCAAGTGGAATGGACACCGCGATGCCCTGACTCGAAATAAGGCCGGATATCCCTGCAGTGACTGGAATGCAGGCTCGTCTTGCATCTCCCAAGACGAAAGGGTGTCTGAATCCCCGGTGGAGACCACAGAGAAAGACCTAGTTCCCCACCTCATCGCGACAGGAGGCCTCAAATCCTTTGAAAACTCCAGAGGTACGCGGAGATCAGTGCCTCCAAAGGAGACGATGCCTGACTCCTCATGAAACTTGATAGGAGACCCAGGATTCCTGTGGCACGAGGAAAGGGACCCTTGGTCTCCCGTCTCAGCTGGAAAGGCGTCCCAATTGCCCTGCAAAGCCTCGAGGAGAATCCCGAGTTGTCCCTCGCAACTAGGCAGGAGTCCTGACATGGCTGAACACACACGTGTGTGGAAGGGCCATCCAAGTCGTAACTCGAGAATATATCCCAGGTTCCCGCCGCAACTCGAGAAAAAGCATGAGACTTCCCCCTCGCCGCGAGACGAGGCCCGATTCCCCTGCACTGCGTGCAGAGCAATTCCGTGTTGCACATCACACATGAAAGGAGCCTTGATTTCCTTGATGGCACTCCAGAGAAACCCCAAGAACACTGTTTCAAGGCTAGAGGGATCCTGAGGTCACTGTAGCAACACGAAAGAGCTCCGTGGACCAAGAATCAACACGAAATGAGAGGTTAGTCCCTGGCTTCGACTCCTGAGGAATACCACCTTACCACAAGCACCTCAAGAGGAGGCTTCTCTCAGCTCTAGGTATGTGAGAGGGATCCTGAGTTTGCGGCCTCAAGTGGAATGGACACCGCGATGCCCTGACTCGAAATAAGGCCGGATATCCCTGCAGTGACTTGAATGCAGGCTCGTCTTGCATCTCCCAAGAAGAAAGGATGTCTGAATCCCCTGTGGAGACCACAGAGAAACACCTAGTTCCCCACCTCATCGCGACCGGAGGCCTCACATCCTTTGAAAACTCGAGAGGTACGCGGAGATCAGTGCCTCCAAAGGAGACGATGCCTGACTCCTCGTGAAACTTGATAGGAGTCCCAGGATTCTTGTGGCACGTGGAAAGGGACCCTTGGTCTCCCGCCTCAGCTGGAGAGGCGTCCCAATTGCCCTGCCAAGCCTCGAGGAGAATCCCGAGTTGTCCCTCGCAACTAGGCAGGAGTCCTGACGTGGCTGAACAAACACGTGGGTGGAAGGGCCATCCCCGTCGTAACTCGAGAATATACCCCAGGTTCCCACCGCAACTCGAGAAAAACCATGAGACTTCCCCCTCGATGCGAGATGAGGCCCGATTCCCTGTACTCCGTGCAGAGCAATTCCGTCTTGCACATCACACATGAAAGGAGCCTTGATTTCCTTGATGGCACTCCAGAGAAACCCCAAGAACACTGTTTCAAGGATAGAGGGATCCTGAGGTCACTGTAGCAACACGAAAGAACTCTGTAGACCAAAAATCAACTCGAAAAGAGAGGTTAGTCCCTGGATTCTTCTCCAGAGGAATACCACCTTACCACAAGCACCTCAAGAGGAGGCTTCTCTCAGCTCTAGGTATGTGAGAGGGACCCTGAGTTTGGGGCCTCAAGTGGAATGGACACCGCGATGCCCTGACTCGAAATAAGGCCGGATATCCCTGCAGTGACTTCAATGCAGGCTCGTCTTGCATCTCCCAGGACGAAAGGATGTCTGAATCCCCTGTGGAAAGCACAGAGAAAGACTTAGTTCCCCACCTCATCGCGACCGATAGCCTCACATCCTTTGAAAACTCCAGAGGTACGCGGAGATCAGTGCCTCCAAAGGAGACGATGCCTGACTCCTCGTGAAACTTGATAGGAGTCCCAGGATTCCTGTGGCACTTGGAAAGGGACACTTGGTCTCCCGCCTCAGCTGGAGAGGCGTCCCAATTGCCCTGCCAAGCCTCGAGGAGAATCCAGAGTTGTCCCTCGCAACTAGGCAGGAGTCCTGACGTCGCTGAAGAAACACGTGGGTGGAAGGGCCATCCCCGTCGTAACTCGAGAATATACCCCAGGTTCCCGCTGCAACTCGAGAAAAACCATGAGACTTCCCCCTCGCCACGAGATGAGGCCCGATTCCCCTGCACTGCGTGCAGAGCAATTCCGTGTTGCACATCAAACATGAAAGGAGCCTTGATTTCCTTGATGGCACTCCAGAGAAACCCCAAGAACACTGTTTCAAGGCTAGAGGGATCCTGAGGTCACTGTAGCAACACGAAAGAGCTCCGTGGGCCAAAAATCAACTCGAGATGAGAGGTTAGTCCCTGGCTTCGACTCCAGAGGAATACCACCTTACCACAAGCACCTCAAGAGGAGGCTTCTCTCAGCTCTAGGTATGTGAGAGGGATCCTGAGTTTGCGGCCTCAAGTTGAATGGACACCGAGATGCCCTGACTCGAAATAAGGACGGATATCCCTGAAGTGACTTGAATGCAGGCTCGTCTTGCATCTCCCAAGATGAAAGGATGTCTGAATCCCCTGTGGAGACCACAGAGAAAGACCTAGTTCCCCACCTCATCGCGGCAGGAGGCCTCAAATCCTTTGAAAACTCCAGAGGTACGCGGAGATCAGTGCCTCCAAAGGAGACGATGCCTGACTCCTCGTGAAACTTGATAGGAGTCCCAGGATTCTTGTGGCACGTGGAAAGGGACCCTTGGTCTCCCGCCTCAGCTGGAGAGGCGTCCCAATTGCCCTGCCAAGCCTCGAGGAGAATCCCGAATTGTCCCTCGCAACTAGGCAGGAGTCCTGACGTGGCTGAACAAACACGTGGGTGGAATGGCCATCCCCGTCGTAACTCGAGAATATACTCCAGGTTCCCGCCGCAACTCGAGAAAAACCATTAGACTTCCCCCTCGCCGCGAGATGAGGCCCGATTCCCCTGCACTGCGTGCAGAGCAATTCCGTCTTCCACATCACACATGAAAGGAGCCTTGATTTCCTCGATGTCACTCCAGAGAAACCCCAAGAACACTGTTTCAAGGCTAGAGGGATCAAGAGGTCACTGTAGCAACACGAAAGAGCTCCGTGGGCCAAAAATCAACTCGAGATGAGAGGTTAGTCCCTGGCTTCGACTCCAGAGGAATACCACCTTACCACAAGCACCTCAAGAGGAGGCTTCTCTCAGCTCTAGGTATGTGAGAGGGACCCTGAGTTTGCGGCCTCAAGTGGAATGGACACCGCGATGCCCTGACGCGAAATACGGCTGGATATCCCTGCAGTGACTTGAATGCAGGCTCGTCTTGCATCTCCCAAGAAGAAAGGATGTCTGAATCCCCTGTGGAGACCACAGAGAAAGACCTAGTTCCCCACCTCATCGCGACAGGAGGCCTCAAATCCTTTGAAAACTCCAGAGGTACGCGGAGATCAGTGCCTCCAAAGGAGACGATGCCTGACTCCTCGTGAAACTTGATAGGAGTCCCAGGATTCCTGTGGCACGTGGAAAGGGACCCTTGGTCTCCCTCCTCAGCTGGAGAGGCGTCCCAATTGCCTTGCCAAGCCTCGAGGAGAATCCCGAGTTGTGTCTCGCAACTAGGCAAGAGTCCTGACATGGCTGAACAAACACGTGTGTGGAAGGGCCATCCCTGTCCTAACTCGAGAATATACCCAAGGTTCCCGCCGCAACTCGAGAAAAACCATGAGACTTCCCCCTCGCCGCGAGATGAGGCCCGATTCCCCTGCACTGCGTGCAGAGCAATTCTGTGTCGCACATCACACATGAAAGGAGCCTTGATTTCCTTCATGGCACTCCAGAGAAACCCCAAGAACACTGTTTCAAGGCTAGAGGGATCCTGAGGTCACTGTAGCAACACGAAAGAGCTCCGTGGGCCAAAAATCAACTTGAGATGAGAGGTTAGTCCCTGGCTTCGACTCCAGAGGAATACCACCTTACCACAAGCACCTCAAGAGGAGGCTTCTCTCAGCTCTAGGTATGTGAGAGGGACCCTGATTTTGCGGCCTCAAGTGGAATGGACACCGCGATGCCCTGACTCGAAATAAGGCCGGATATCCCTGCAGTGACTGGAATGCAGGCTCGTCTTGCATCTCCCAAGACGAAAGGGTGTCTGAATCCCCTGTGGAGACCACAGAGAAAGACCTAGTTCCCCACCTCATCGCGACAGGAGGCCTCAAATCCTTTGAAATCTCCAGAGGTATGCGGAGATCAGTGCCTCCAAAGGAGACGATGCCTGACTCCTCATGAAACTTGATAGGAGACCCAGGATTCCTGTGGCACGTGGAAAGGGACCCTTGGTCTCCCGTCTCAGCTGGAGAGGCGTCCCAATTGCCCTGCCAAGCCTCGAGGAGAATCCCGAGTTGTCCCTCGCAACTAGGCAGGAGTCCTGACATGGCTGAACACACACGTGTGTGGAAGGGCCATCCCCGTCGTAACTCGAGAATATACCCCAGGTTCCCACCGCAACTCGAGAAAAACCATGAGACTTCCCCCTCGATGCGAGATGAGGCCCGATTCCCCTGTACTCCGTGCAGAGCAATTCCGTCTTGCACATCACACATGAAAGGAGCCTTGATTTCCTTGATGGCACTCCAGAGAAACCCCAAGAACACTGTTTCAAGGCTAGAGGGATCCTGAGGTCACTGTAGCAACACGAAAGAACTCTGTAGACCAAAAATCAACTCGAAAAGAGAGGTTAGTCCCTGGATTCTTCTCCAGAGGAATACCACCTTACCACAAGCACCTCAAGAGGAGGCTTCTCTCAGCTCTAGGTATGTGAGAGGGACCCTGAGTTTGGGGCCTCAAGTGGAATGGACACCGCGATGCCCTGACTCGAAATAAGGCCGGATATCCCTGCAGTGACTTCAATGCAGGCTCGTCTTGCATCTCCCAGGACGAAAGGATGTCTGAATCCCCTGTGGAAAGCACAGAGAAAGACTTAGTTCCCCACCTCATCGCGACCGATAGCCTCACATTCTTTGAAAACTCCAGAGGTACGCGGAGATCAGTGCCTCCAAAGGAGACGATGCCTGACTCCTCGTGAAACTTGATAGGAGTCCCAGGATTCCTGTGGCACTTGGAAAGGGACACTTGGTCTCCCGCCTCAGCTGGAGAGGCGTCCCAATTGCCCTGCCAAGCCTCGAGGAGAATCCAGAGATGTCCCTCGCAACTAGGCAGGAGTCCTGACGTCGCTGAAGAAACACGTGGGTGGAAGGGCCATCCCCGTCGTAACTCGAGAATATACCCCAGGTTCCCGCTGCAACTCGAGAAAAACCATGAGACTTCCCCCTCACCACGAGATGAGGCCCGATTCCCCTGCACTGCGTGCAGAGCAATTCCGTGTTGCACATCACACATGAAAGGAGCCTTGATTTCCTTGATGGCACTCCAGAGAAACCCCAAGAACACTGTTTCAAGGCTAGAGGGATCCTGAGGTCACTGTAGCAACACGAAAGAGCTCCGTGGGCCAAAAATCAACTCGAGATGAGAGGTTAGTCCCTGGCTTCGACTCCAGAGGAATACCACCTTACCACAAGCACCTCAAGAGGAGGCTTCTCTCAGCTCTAGGTATGTGAGAGGGACCCTGAGTTTGCGGCCTCAAGTGGAATGGACACCGCGATGCCCTGACGCGAAATAAGGCTGGATATCCCTGCAGTGACTTGAATGCAGGCTCGTCTTCCATCTCCCAAGATGAAAGGTTGTCTGAATCCCCTGAGGAGACCACAGAGAAAGACCTAGTTCCCCACCTCATCGCGACCGGAGGCCTCACATCCTTTGAAAACTCCAGAGGTACGCGGAGATCAGTGCCTCCAAAGGAGACGATGCCTGACTCCTCGTGAAACTTGATAGGAGTCCCAGGATTCCTGTGGCACGTGGAAAGGGACCCTTGGTCTCCCGCCTCAGCTGGAGAGGCGTCCCAATTGCCTTGCCAAGCCTCGAGGAGAATCCCGAGTTGTGTCTCGCAACTAGGCAAGAGTCCTGACGTGGCTGAACAAACACGTGTGTGGAAGGGCCATCCCCGTCGTAACTGGAGAATATACCCCAGGTTCCCGCCGCAACTCGAGAAAAACCATGAGACTTCCCCCTCGCCGCGAGATGAGGCCCGCTTCCCCTGCACTGCGTGTAGAGCAATTCCGTGTTGCACATCACACATGAAAGGAGCCTTGATTTCCTTCATGGCACTCCAGAGAAACCCCAAGAACACTGTTTCAAGGCTAGAGGGATCCTGAGGTCACTGTAGCAACACGAAAGAGCTCCGTGGACCAAAAATCAACTCGAGATGAGAGGTTAGTCCCTGGCTTCGACTCCAGAGGAATACCACCTTACCACAAGCACCTCAAGAGGAGGCTTCTCTCAGCTCTAGGTATGTGAGAGGGACCCTGAGTTTGCGGCCTCAAGTGGAATGGACACCGCGATGCCCTGACGCGAAATAAGGCTGGATATCCCTGCAGTGACTTGAATGCAGGCTCGTCTTGCATCTCCCAAGATGAAAGGATGTCTGAATCCCCTGTGGAGACCACAGAGAAAGACCTAGTTCCCCACCTCATCGCGACCGGAGGCCTCACATCCTTTGAAAACTCCAGAGGTACGCGGAGATCAGTGCCTCCAAAGGAGACGATGCCTGACTCCTCGTGAAACTTGATAGGAGTCCCAGGATTCCTGTGGCACGTGGAAAGGGACCCTTGGTCTCCCGCCTCAGCTGGAGAGGCGTCCCAATTGCCTTGCCAAGCCTCGAGGAGAATCCCGAGTTGTGTCTCGCAACTAGCCAAGAGTCCTGACGTGGCTGAACAAACACGTGTGTGGAAGGGCCATCCCCGTCGTAACTCGAGAATATACCCCAGGTTCCCGCCGCAACTCGAGAAAAACCATGAGACTTCCCCCTCGCCGCGAGATGAGGCCCGATTCCCCTGCACTGCGTGCAGAGCAATTCCGTGTTGCACATCACACATGAAAGGAGCCTTGATTTCCTTGATGGCACTCCAGAGAAACCCCAAGAACACTGTTTCAAGGCTAGAGGGATCCTGAGGTCACTGTAGCAACACGAAAGAGCTCCGTGGACCAAGAATCAACACGAGATGAGAGGTTAGTCCCTGGCTTCGACTCCTGAGGAATACCACCTTACCACAAGCACCTCAAGAGGAGGCTTCTCTCAGCTCTAGGTATGTGAGAGGGACCCTGAGTTTGCGGCCTCAAGTGGAATGGACACCGCGATGCCCTGACTCGAAATAAGGCCGGATATCCCTGCAGTGACTTGAATGCAGGCTCGTCTTGCATCTCCCAAGAAGAAAGGATGTCTGAATCCCCTGTGGAGACCACAGAGAAACACCTAATTCCCCACCTCATTGCGACCGGAGGCCTCACATCCTTTGAAAACTCCAGAGGTACGCGGAGATCAGTGCCTCCAAAGGAGACGATGCCTGACTCCTCGTGAAACTTGATAGGAGACCCAGGATTCTTGTGGCACGTGGAAAGGGACCCTTGGTCTCCCGCCTCAGCTGGAGAGGCGTTCCAATTGCCCTGCCAAGCCTCGAGGAGAATCCAGAGTTGTCCCTCGCAACTAGGCAGGAGTCCTGACGTCGCTGAAGAAACACGTGTGTGGAAGGGCCATCCCCGTCGTAACTCGAGAATATACCCCAGGTTCCCGCCGCAACTGGAGAAAAACCATGAGACTTCCCCCTCGATGCGAGATGAGGCCCGATACCCCTGTACTGCGTGCAGAGCAATTCCGTCTTGCACATCACACATGAAAGGAGCCTTGATTTCCTTGATGGCACTCCAGAGAAACCCCAAGAACACTGTTTCAAGGCTAGAGGGATCCTGAGGTCACTGTAGCAACACGAAAGAACTCTGTGGACCAAAAATCAACTCGAAAAGAGAGGTTAGTCCCTGGATTCGTCTCCAGAGGAATACCACCTTACCACAAGCACCTCAAGAGGAGGCTTCTCTCAGCTCTAGGTATGTGAGAGGGACCCTGATTTTGCGGCCTCAAGTGGAATGGACACCGCGATGCCCTGACGCGAAATACGGCTGGATATCCCTGCAGTGACTTGAATGCAGGCTCGTCTTGCATCTCCCAAGAAGAAAGGATGTCTGAATCCCCTGTGGAGACCACAGAGAAAGACCTAGTTCCCCACCTCATCGCGACAGGAGGCCTCAAATCCTTTGAAATCTCCAGAGGTATGCGGAGATCAGTGCCTCCAAAGGAGACGATGCCTGACTCCTCATGAAACTTGATAGGAGACCCAGGATTCCTGTGGCACGTGGAAAGGGACCCTTGGTCTCCCGTCTCAGCTGGAGAGGCGTCCCAATTGCCCTGCAAAGCCTCGAGGAGAATCCCGAGTTGTCCCTCGCAACTAGGCAGGAGTCCTGACATGGCTGAACACACACGTGTGTGGAAGGGCCATCCCCGTCGTAACTCGAGAATATACCCCAGATTCCCGCCGCAACTCCAGAAAAAGCATGAGACTTCCCCCTCCCCCAGAGATGAGGCCCGATTCCCCTGCACTGCGTGCAGAGCAATTCCGTGTTGCACATCACACATGAAAGGAGCCTTGATTTCCTTGATGGCACTCCAGAGAAACCCCAAGAACACTGTTTCAAGGCTAGAGGGATCCTGAGGTCACTGTAGCAACACGAAAGAGCTCCGTGGACCAAGAATCAACACGAAATGAGAGGTTAGTCCCTGGCTTCGACTCCTGAGGAATACCACCATACCACAAGCACCTCAAGAGGAGGCTTCTCTCAGCTCTAGGTATGTGAGAGGGATCCTGAGTTTGCGGCCTCAAGTGGAATGGACACCGCGATGCCCTGACTCGAAATAAGGCCGGATATCCCTGCAGTGACTGGAATGCAGGCTCGTCTTGCATCTCCCAAGAAGAAAGGATGTCTGAATCCCCTGTGGAGGCCACAGAGAAACACCTAGTTCCCCACCTCATCGCGACCGGAGGCCTCACATCCTTTGAAAACTCCAGAGGTACGCGGAGATCAGTGCCTCCAAAGGAGACGATGCCTGACTCCTCGTGAAACTTGATAGGAGTCCCAGGATTCTTGTGGCACGTGGAAAGGGACCCTAGGTCTCCCGCCTCAGCTGGAGAGGCGTCCCAATTGCCCTGCCAAGCCTCGAGGAGAATCCCGAGTTGTCCCTCGCAACTAGGCAGGAGTCCTGACGTGGCTGAACAAACACGTGGGTGGAAGGGCCATCCCCGTCGTAACTCGAGAATATACCCCAGGTTCCCACCGCAACTAGAGAAAAACCATGAGACTTCCCCCTCGATGCGAGATGAGGCCCGATTCCCCTGTACTCCGTGCAGAGCAATTCCGTCTTGCACATCACACATGAAAGGAGCCTTGATTTCCTTGATGGCACTCCAGAGAAACCCCAAGAACACTGTTTCAAGGCTAGAGGGATCCTGAGGTCACTGTAGCAACACGAAAGAACTCTGTAGACCAAAAATCAACTCGAAAAGAGAGGTTAGTCCCTGGATTCTTCTCCAGAGGAATACCACCTTACCACAAGCACCTCAAGAGGAGGCTTCTCTCAGCTCTAGGTATGTGAGAGGGACCCTGAGTTTGGGGCCTCAAGTGGAATGGACACCGCGATGCCCTGACTCGAAATAAGGCCGGATATCCCTGCAGTGACTTCAATGCAGGCTCGTCTTGCATCTCCCAGGACGAAAGGATGTCTGAATCCCCTGTGGAAAGCACAGAGAAAGACTTAGTTCCCCACCTCATCGCGACCGATAGCCTCACATTCTTTGAAAACTCCAGAGGTACGCGGAGATCAGTGCCTCCAAAGGAGACGATGCCTGACTCCTCGTGAAACTTGATAGGAGTCCCAGGATTCCTGTGGCACTTGGAAAGGGACACTTGGTCTCCCGCCTCAGCTGGAGAGGCGTCCCAATTGCCCTGCCAAGCCTCGAGGAGAATCCAGAGTTGTCCCTCGCAACTAGGCAGGAGTCCTGACGTCGCTGAAGAAACACGTGGGTGGAAGGGCCATCCCCGTCGTAACTCGAGAATATACCCCAGGTTCCCGCTGCAACTCGAGAAAAACCATGAGACTTCCCCCTCGCCACGAGATGAGGCCCGATTCCCCTGCACTGCGTGCAGAGCAATTCCGTGTTGCACATCACACATGAAAGGAGCCTTGATTTCCTTGATGGCACTCCAGAGAAACCCCAAGAACACTGTTTCAAGGCTAGAGGGATCCTGAGGTCACTGTAGCAACACGAAAGAGCTCCGTGGACCAAAAATCAACTCGAGATGAGAGGTTAGTCCCTGGCTTCGACTCCAGAGGAATACCACCTTACCACAAGCACCTCAAGAGGAGGCTTCTCTCAGCTCTAGGTATGTGAGAGGGACCCTGAGTTTGCGGCCTCAAGTGGAATGGACACCGCGATGCCCTGACGCGAAATAAGGCTGGATATCCCTGCAGTGACTTGAATGCAGGCTCGTCTTCCATCTCCCAAGATGAAAGGTTGTCTGAATCCCCTGAGGAGACCACAGAGAAAGATCTAGTTCCCCACCTCATCGCGACCGGAGGCCTCACATCCTTTGAAAACTCCAGAGGTACGCGGAGATCAGTGCCTCCAAAGGAGACGATGCCTGACTCCTCGTGAAACTTGATAGGAGTCCCAGGATTCCTGTGGCACGTGGAAAGGGACCCTTGGTCTCCCGCCTCAGCTGGAGAGGCGTCCCAATTGCCTTGCCAAGCCTCGAGGAGAATCCCGAGTTGTGTCTCGCAACTAGGCAAGAGTCCTGACGTGGCTGAACAAACACGTGTGTGG
The DNA here is from genome assembly GCF_910594005.1 of Cervus elaphus. Taxonomy (NCBI): domain Eukaryota; kingdom Metazoa; phylum Chordata; class Mammalia; order Artiodactyla; family Cervidae; genus Cervus; species Cervus elaphus. The sequence continues at coordinate 3,688,056 of NC_057834.1, read as the reverse complement.
AAGGGCCATCCCCGTCGTAACTGGAGAATATACCCCAGGTTCCCGCCGCAACTCGAGAAAAACCATGAGACTTCCCCCTCGCCGCGAGATGAGGCCCGCTTCCCCTGCACTGCGTGTAGAGCAATTCCGTGTTGCACATCACACATGAAAGGAGCCTTGATTTCCTTCATGGCACTCCAGAGAAACCCCAAGAACACTGTTTCAAGGCTAGAGGGATCCTGAGGTCACTGTAGCAACACGAAAGAGCTCCGTGGGCCAAAAATCAACTCGAGATGAGAGGTTAGTCCCTGGCTTCGACTCCAGAGGAATACCACCTTACCACAAGCACCTCAAGAGGAGGCTTCTCTCAGCTCTAGGTATGTGAGAGGGACCCTGAGTTTGCGGCCTCAAGTGCAATGGACACCGCGATGCCCTGACGCGAAATAAGGCTGGATATCCCTGCAGTGACTTGAATGCAGGCTCGTCTTACATCTCCCAAGATGAAAGGATGTCTGAATCCCCTGTGGAGACCACAGAGAAAGACCTAGTTCCCCACCTCATCGCGACCGGAGGCCTCACATCCTTTGAAAACTCCAGAGGTACGCGGAGATCAGTGCCTCCAAAGGAGACGATGCCTGACTCCTCGTGAAACTTGATAGGAGTCCCAGGATTCCTGTGGCACGTGGAAAGGGACCCTTGGTCTCCCGCCTCAGCTGGAGAGGCGTCCCAATTGCCCTGCCAAGCCTCGAGGAGAATCCCGAGTTGTGTCTCGCAACTAGCCAAGAGTCCTGACGTGGCTGAACAAACACGTGTGTGGAAGGGCCATCCCCGTCGTAACTCGAGAATATACCCCAGGTTCCCGCCGCAACTCGAGAAAAACCATGAGACTTCCCCCTCGCCGCGAGATGAGGCCCGATTCCCCTGCACTGCGTGCAGAGCAATTCCGTGTTGCACATCACACATGAAAGGAGCCTTGATTTCCTTGATGGCACTCCAGAGAAACCCCAAGAACACTGTTTCAAGGCTAGAGGGATCCTGAGGTCACTGTAGCAACACGAAAGAGCTCCGTGGGCCAAAAATCAACTTGAGATGAGAGGTTAGTCCCTGGCTTCGACTCCAGAGGAATACCACCTTACCACAAGCACCTCAAGAGGAGGCTTCTCTCAGCTCTAGGTATGTGAGAGGGACCCTGAGTTTGCGGCCTCAAGTGGAATGGACACCGCGATGCCCTGACGCGAAATAAGGCTGGATATCCCTGCAGTGACTTGAATGCAGGCTCGTCTTGCATCTCCCAAGATGAAAGGATGTCTGAATCCCCTGTGGAGACCACAGAGAAAGACCTAGTTCCCCACCTCATCGCGCCCGGAGGCCTCACATCCTTTGAAAACTCCAGAGGTACGCGGAGATCAGTGCCTCCAAAGGAGACGATGCCTGACTCCTCGTGAAACTTGATAGGAGTCCCAGGATTCCTGTGGCACGTGGAAAGGGACCCTTGGTCTCCCGCCTCAGCTGGAGAGGCGTCCCAATTGCCTTGCCAAGCCTCGAGGAGAATCCCGAGTTGTGTCTCACAACTAGGCAAGAGTCCTGACGTGGCTGAACAAACACGTGTGTGGAAGGGCCATCCCCATCGTAACTGGAGAATATACCCCAGGTTCCCGCCGCAACTCGAGAAAAACCATGAGACTTCCCCCTCGCCGCAAGATGAGGCCCGATTCCCCTGCACTGCGTGCAGAGCAATTCTGTGTTGCACATCACACATGAAAGGAGCCTTGATTTCCTTCATGGCACTCCAGAGAAACCCCAAGAACACTGTTTCAAGGCTAGAGGGATCCTGAGGTCACTGTAGCAACACGAAAGAGCTCCGTGGACCAAAAATCAACTCGAGATGAGAGGTTAGTCCCTGGCTTCGACTCCTGAGGAATACCACCTTACCACAAGCACCTCAAGAGGAGGCTTCTCTCAGCTCTAGGTATGCGAGAGGGACCCTGAGTTTGCGGCCTCAAGTGGAATGGACACCGCAATGCCCTGACTCGAAATAAGGCCGGATATCCCTGCAGTGACTGGAATGCAGGCTCGTCTTGCATCTCCCAAGATGAAAGGGTGTCTGAATCCCCTGTGGAGACCACAGAGAAAGACCTAGTTCCCCACCTCATCGCGACAGGAGGCCTCAAATCCTTTGAAAACTCCAGAGGTATGCAGAGATCAGTGCCTCCAAAGGAGACGATGCCTGACTCCTCGTGAAACTTGATAGGAGACCCAGGATTCCTGTGGCACGTGGAAAGGGACCCTTGGTCTCCCGTCTCAGCTGGAGAGGCGTCCCAATTGCCCTGCCAAGCCTCGAGGAGAATCCCGAGTTGTCCCTCGCAACTAGGCAGGAGTCCTGACGTGGCTGAACACACACATGTGTGGAAGGGCCATCCCCGTCGTAACTCGAGAATATACCCCAGGTTCCCGCCGCAACTCGAGAAAAACCATGAGACTTCCCCCTCGCCGCGAGATGAGGCCCGATTCCCCTGCACTGCGTGCAGAGCAATTCCGTGTTGCACATCACACATGAAAGGAGCCTTGATTTCCTTGATGGCACTCCAGAGAAACCCCAAGAACACTGTTTCAAGGCTAGAGGGATCCTGAGGTCACTGTAGCAACACGAAAGAGCTCCATGGACCAAGAATCAACACGAGATGAGAGGTTAGTCCCTGGCTTCGACTCCTGACGAATACCACCTTACCACAAGCACCTCAAGAGGAGGCTTCTCTCAGCTCTAGGTATGTGAGAGGGACCCTGATTTTGCGGCCTCAAGTGGAATGGACACCGCGATGCCCTGACTCGAAATAAGGCCGGATATCCCTGCAGTGACTTCAATGCAGGCTCGTCTTGCATCTCCCAGGACGAAAGGATGTCTGAATCCCCTGTGGAAAGCACAGAGAAAGACTTAGTTCCCCACCTCATCGCGACCGATAGCCTCACATCCTTTGAAAACTCCAGAGGTACGCGGAGATCAGTGCCTCCAAAGGAGACGATGCCTGACTCCTCGTGAAACTTGATAGGAGTCCCAGGATTCCTGTGGCACTTGGAAAGGGACACTTGGTCTCCCGCCTCAGCTGGAGAGGCGTCCCAATTGCCCTGCCAAGCCTCGAGGAGAATCCAGAGTTGTCCCTCGCAACTAGGCAGGAGTCCTGACGTGGCTGAACAAACACGTGTGTGGAATTGCCATCCCCGTCGTAACTCGAGAATATACCCCAGGTTCCCGCCGCAACTCGAGAAAAACCATGAGACTTCCCCCTCGCTGCGAGATGAGGCCCGATTCCCCTGCACTGCGTGCAGAGCAATTCCGTGTTGCACATCACACATGAAAGGAGCCTTGATTTCCTTGATGGCACTCCAGAGAAACCCCAAGAACACTGTTTCAATGCTAGAGGGATCCTGAGGTCACTGTAGCAACACGAAAGAGCTCCGTGGGCCAAAAATCAACTCGAGATGAGAGGTTAGTCCCTGGCTTCGACTCCAGAGGAATACCACCTTACCACAAGCACCTCAAGAGGAGGCTTCTCTCAGCTCTAGGTATGTGAGAGGGACCCTGAGTTTGCGGCCTCAAGTGGAATGGACACCGCGATGCCCTGACGCGAAATAAGGCTGGATATCCCTGCAGTGACTTGAATGCAGGCTCGTCTTGCATCTCCCAAGATGAAAGGATGTCTGAATCCCCTGTGGAGACCACAGAGAAAGACCTAGTTCCCCACCTCATCGCGCCCGGAGGCCTCACATCCTTTGAAAACTCCAGAGGTACGCGGAGATCAGTGCCTCCAAAGGAGACGATGCCTGACTCCTCGTGAAACTTGATAGGAGTCCCAGGATTCCTGTGGCACGTGGAAAGGGACCCTTGGTCTCCCGCCTCAGCTGGAGAGGCGTCCCAATTGCCTTGCCAAGCCTCGAGGAGAATCCCGAGTTGTGTCTCACAACTAGGCAAGAGTCCTGACGTGGCTGAACAAACACGTGTGTGGAAGGGCCATCCCCGTCGTAACTCGAGAATATACCCCAGGTTCCCGCCGCAACTCGAGAAAAACCATGAGACTTCCCCCTCGCCGCGAGATGAGGCCCGATTCCCCTGCACTGCGTGCAGAGCAATTCCGTGTTGCACATCACACATGAAAGGAGCCTTGATTTCCTTGATGGCACTCCAGAGAAACCCCAAGAACACTGTTTCAAGGCTAGAGGGATCCTGAGGTCACTGTAGCAACACGAAAGAGCTTCGTGGACCAAGAATCAACACGAAATGAGAGGTTAGTCCCTGGCTTCGACTCCTGAGGAATACCACCTTACCACAAGCACGTCAAGAGGAGGCTTCTCTCAGCTCTAGGTATGTGAGAGGGATCCTGAGTTTGCGGCCTCAAGTGGAATGGACACCGCGATGCCCTGACTCGAAATAAGGCCGGATATCCCTGCAGTGACTTGAATGCAGGCTCGTCTTGCATCTCCCAAGAAGAAAGGATGTCTGAATCCCCTGTGGAGACCACAGAGAAACACCTAGTTCCCACCTCATCGCGACCGGAGGCCTCACATCCTTTGAAAACTCCAGAGGTACGCGGAGATCAGTGCCTCCAAAGGAGACGATGCCTGACTCCCCGTGAAACTTGATAGGAGTCCCAGGATTCTTGTGGCACGTGGAAAGGGACCCTTGGTCTCCCGCCTCAGCTGGAGAGGCGTCCCAATTGCCCTGCCAAGCCTCGAGGAGAATCCCGAGTTGTCCCTCGCAACTAGGCAGGAGTCCTGACGTGGCTGAACAAACACGTGGGTGGAAGGGCCATCCCCGTCGTAACTCGAGAATATACCCCAGGTTCCCACCGCAACTCGAGAAAAACCATGAGACTTCCCCCTCGATGCGAGATGAGGCCCGATTCCCCTGTACTCCGTGCAGAGCAATTCCGTCTTGCACATCACACATGAAAGGAGCCTTGATTTCCTTGATGGCACTCCAGAGAAACCCCAAGAACACTTTTTCAAGGCTAGAGGGATCCTGAGGTCACTGTAGCAACACGAAAGAACTCTGTAGACCAAAAATCAACTCGAAAAGAGAGGTTAGTCCCTGGATTCTTCTCCAGAGGAATACCACCTTACCACAAGCACCTCAAGAGGAGGCTTCTCTCAGCTCTAGGTATGTGAGAGGGACCCTGAGTTTGGGGCCTCAAGTGGAATGGACACCGCGATGCCCTGACGCGAAATAAGGCTGGATATCCCTGCAGTGACTTGAATGCAGGCTCGTCTTCCATCTCCCAAGATGAAAGGATGTCTGAATCCCCTGAGGAGACCACAGAGAAAGACCTAGTTCCCCACCTCATCGCGACCGGAGGCCTCACATTCTTTGAAAACTCCAGAGGTACGCGGAGATCAGTGCCTCCAAAGGAGACGATGCCTGACTCCTCGTGAAACTTGATAGGAGTCCCAGGATTCCTGTGGCACGTGGAAAGGGACCCTTGGTCTCCCGCCTCAGCTGGAGAGGCGTCCCAATTGATTTGCCAAGCCTCGAGGAGAATCCCGAGTTGTGTCTCGCAACTAGCCAAGAGTCCTGACGTGGCTGAACAAACACGTGTGTGGAAGGGCCATCCCCGTCGTAACTCGAGAATATACCCCAGGTTCCCGCCGCAACTCGAGAAAAACCATGAGAATTCCCCCTCGCCGCGAGATGAGGCCCGATTCCCCTGCACTGCGTGCAGAGCAATTCCGTTTTGCACATCACACATGAAAGGAGCCTTGATTTCCTTGATGGCACTCCAGAGAAACCCCAAGAACACTGTTTCAAGGCTAGAGGGATCCTGAGGTCACTGTAGCAACACGAAAGAGCTCCGTGGACCAAGAATCAACACGAGATGAGAGGTTAGTCCCTGGCTTCGACTCCTGAGGAATACCACCTTACCACAAGCACCTCAAGAGGAGGCTTCTCTCAGCTCTAGGTATGTGAGAGGGACCCTGAGTTTGCGGCCTCAAGTGGAATGGACACCGCGATGCCCTGACTCGAAATAAGGCCGGATATCCCTGCAGTGACTTGAATGCAGGCTCGTCTTGCATCTCCCAAGAAGAAAGGATGTCTGAATCCCCTGTGGAGACCACAGAGAAACACCTAGTTCCCCACCTCATTGCGACCGGAGGCCTCACATCCTTTGAAAACTCCAGAGGTACGCGGAGATCAGTGCCTCCAAAGGAGACGATGCCTGACTCCTCGTGAAACTTGATAGGAGTCCCAGGATTCTTGTGGCACGTGGAAAGGGACCCTTGGTCTCCCGCCTCAGCTGGAGAGGCGTTCCAATTGCCCTGCTAAGCCTCGAGGAGAATCCAGAGTTGTCCCTCGCAACTAGGCAGGAGTCCTGACGTGGCTGAAGAAACACGTGTGTGGAAGGGCCATCCCCGTCTTAACTCGAGAATATACCCCAGGTTCCCGCCGCAACTGGAGAAAAACCATGAGACTTCCCCCTCGATGCGAGATGAGGCCCGATACCCCTGTACTGCGTGCAGAGCAATTCCGTCTTGCACATCACACATGAAAGGAGCCTTGATTTCCTTGATGGCACTCCAGAGAAACCCCAAGAACACTGTTTCAAGGCTAGAGGGATCCTGAGGTCACTGTAGCAACACGAAAGAACTCTGTGGACCAAAAATCAACTCGAAAAGAGAGGTTAGTCCCTGGATTCCTCTCCAGAGGAATACCACCTTACCACAAGCACCTCAAGAGGAGGCTTCTGTCAGCTCTAGGTATGTGAGAGGGACCCTGATTATGCGGCCTCAAGTGGAATGGACACCGCGATGCCCTGACTCGAAATAAGGCCGGATATCCCTCCAGTGACTTCAATGCAGGCTCGTCTTGCACCTCCCAGGACGAAAGGATGTCTGAATCCCCTGTGGAAAGCACAGAGAAAGACTTAGTTACCCACCTCATCGTGACCGATAGCCTCACATCCTTTGAAAACTCCAGAGGTACGCGGAGATCTGTGCCTCCAAAGGAGACGATGCCTGACTCCTCGTGAAACTTGATAGGAGTCCCAGGATTCCTGTGGCACTTGGAAAGGGACACTTGGTCTCCCGCCTCAGCTGGAGAGGCGTCCCAATTGCCCTGCCAAGCCTCGAGGAGAATCCAGAGTTGTCCCTCGCAACTAGGCAGGAGTCCTGATGTGGCTGAACAAACACGTGGGTGGAAGGGCCATCCCCGTCGTAACTCGAGAATATACCCCAGGTTCCCGCCGCAACTCGAGAAAAACCATGAGACTTCCCCCTCGCCGCGAGATGAGGCCCGATTCCCCTGCACTGCGTGCAGAGCAATTCCGTGTTGCACATCACACATGAAAGGAGCCTTGATTTCCTTGATGGCACTCCAGAGAAACCCCAAGAACACTGTTTCAAGGCTAGAGGGATCCTGAGGTCACTGTAGCAACACGAAAGAGCTCCGTGGGCCAAAAATCAACTCGAGATGAGAGGTTAGTCCCTGGCTTCGACTCCTGAGGAATACCACCTTACCACAAGCACCTCAAGAGGAGGCTTCTCTCAGCTCTAGGTATGTGAGAGGGACCCTGAGTTTGCGGCCTCAAGTGGAATGGACACCGCGATGCCCTGACGCGAAATAAGGCCGGATATCCCTGCAGTGACTTGAATGCAGGCTCGTCTTGCATCTCCCAAGATGAAAGGATGTCTGAATCCCCTGTGGAGACCACAGAGAAAGACCTAGTTCCCCACCTCATCGCAACAGGAGGCCTCAAATCCTTTGAAACTCCAGAGGTACGCGGAGATCAGTGCCTCCAAAGGAGACGATGCCTGACTCCTCGTGAAACTTGATAGGAGTCCCAGGATTCTTGTGGCACGTGGAAAGGGACCCTTGGTCTCCCGCCTCAGCTGGAGAGGCGTCCCAATTGCCCTGCCAAGCCTCGAGGAGAATCCCGAGTTGTCCCTCGCAACTAGGCAGGAGTCCTGACGTGGCTGAACAAACACGTGTGTGGAAGGGCCATCCCCGTCGTAACTCGAGAATATATCCCAGGTTCCCGCCGCAACTCGAGAAAAACCATGAGACTTCCCACTCGCCGCGAGATGAGGCCCGATTCCCCTGCACTGCGTGCAGAGCAATTCTGTGTTGCACATCACACATGAACGGAGCCTTGATTTCCTTCATGGCACTCCAGAGAAACCCCAAGAACACTGTTTCAAGGCTAGAGGGATCCTGAGGTCACTGTAGCAACACGAAAGAGCTCCGTGGGCCAAAAATCAACTTGAGATGAGAGGTTAGTCCCTGGCTTCGACTCCAGAGGAATACCACCTTACCACAAGCACCTCAAGAGGAGGCTTCTCTCAGCTCTAGGTATGTGAGAGGGACCCTGATTTTGCGGCCTCAAGTGGAATGGACACCGCGATGCCCTGACTCGAAATAAGGCCGGATATCCCTGCAGTGACTGGAATGCAGGCTCGTCTTGCATCTCCCAAGACGAAAGGGTGTCTGAATCTCCTGTGGAGACCACAGAGAAAGACCTAGTTCCCCACCTCATCGCGACAGGAGGCCTCAAATCCTTTGAAAACTCCAGAGGTATGCGGAGATCAGTGCCTCCAAAGGAGACGATGCCTGACTCCTCATGAAACTTGATAGGAGACCCAGGATTCCTGTGGCACGTGGAAAGGGACCCTTGGTCTCCCGTCTCAGCTGGAGAGGCGTCCCAATTGTCCTGCAAAGCCTCGAGGAGAATCCCGAGTTGTCCCTCGCAACTAGGCAGGAGTCCTGACATGGCTGAACACACACGTGTGTGGAAGGGCCATCCCCGTCGTAACTCGAGAATATACCCCAGGTTCCCGCCGCAACTCGAGAAAAACCATGAGACTTCCCCCTCGCCGCGAGATGAGGCCCGATTCCCCTGCACTGCGTGCAGAGCAATTCCGTGTTGCACATCACACATGAAAGGAGCCTTGATTTCCTTGATGGCACTCCAGAGAAACCCCAAGAACACTGTTTCAAGGCTAGAGGGATCCTGAGGTCACTGTAGCAACACGAAAGAGCTCCGTGGACCAAGAATCAACACGAAATGAGGGGTTAGTCCCTGGCTTCGACTCCTGAGGAATACCCCCTTACCACAAGCACCTCAAGAGGAGGCTTCTCTCAGCTCTAGGTATGTGAGAGGGATCCTGAGTTTGCGGCCTCAAGTGGAATGGACACCGCGATGCCCTGACTCGAAATAAGGCCGGATATCCCTGCAGTGACTTGAATGCAGGCTCGTCTTGCATCTCCCAAGAAGAAAGGATGTCTGAATCCCCTGTGGAGACCAAAGAGAAACACCTAGTTCCCACCTCATCGCGACCGGAGGCCTCACATCCTTTGAAAACTCCAGAGGTACGCGGAGATCAGTGCCTCCAAAGGAGACGATGCCTGACTCCTCGTGAAACTTGATAGGAGTCCCAGGATTCTTTTGGCACGTGGAAAGGGACCCTTGGTCTCCCGCCTCAGCTGGAGAGGCGTCCCAATTGCCCTGCCAAGCCTCGAGGAGAATCCCGAGTTGTCCCTCGCAACTAGGCAGGAGTCCTGACGTGGCTGAACAAACACGTGGGTGGAAGGGCCATCCCCGTCGTAACTCGAGAATATACCCCAGGTTCCCACCGCAACTCGAGAAAAACCATGAGACTTCTCCCTCGATGCGAGATGAGGCCCGATTCCCCTGTACTCCGTGCAGAGCAATTCCGTGTTGCACATCACACATGAAAGGAGCCTTGATTTCCTTGATGGCACTCCAGAGAAACCCCAAGAACACTGTTTCAAGGCTAGAGGGATCCTGAGGTCACTGTAGCAACACGAAAAAACTCTGTAGACCAAAAATCAACTCGAAAAGAGAGGTTAGTCCCTGGATTCGTCTCCAGAGGAATACCACCTTACCACAAGCACCTCAAGAGGAGGCTTCTCTCAGCTCTAGGTATGTGAGAGGGACCCTGATTTTGCGGCCTCAAGTGGAATGGACACCGCGATGCCCTGACTCGAAATAAGGCCGGATATCCCTGCAGTGACTTCAATGCAGGCTCGTCTTGCACCTCCTAGGACGAAAGGATGTCTGAATCCCCTGTGGAAAGCACAGAGAAAGACTTAGTTACCCACCTCATCGTGACCGATAGCCTCACATCCTTTGAAAACTCCAGAGGTACGCGGAGATCAGTGCCTCCAAAGGAGACGATGCCTGACTCCTCGTGAAACTTGATAGGAGTCCCAGGATTCCTGTGGCACTTGGAAAGGGACACTTGGTCTCCCGCCTCAGCTGGAGAGGCGTCCCAATTGCCCTGCCAAGCCTCGAGGAGAATCCAGAGTTGTCCCTCGCAACTAGGCAGGAGTCCTGATGTGGCTGAACAAACACGTGGGTGGAAGGGCCATCCCCGTCGTAACTCGAGAATATACCCCAGGTTCCCGCCGCAACTCGAGAAAAACCATGAGACTTCCCCCTCGCCGCGAGATGAGGCCCGATTCCCCTGTACTGCGTGCAGAGCAATTCCGTGTTGCACATCACACATGAAAGGAGCCTTGATTTCCTTGATGGCACTCCAGAGAAACCCCAAGAACACTGTTTCAAGGCTAGAGGGATCCTGAGGTCACTGTAGCAACACGAAAGAGCTCCGTGGGCCAAAAATCAACTCGAGATGAGAGGTTAGTCCCTGGCTTCGACTCCTGAGGAATACCACCTTACCACAAGCACCTCAAGAGGAGGCTTCTCTCAGCTCTAGGTATGTGAGAGGGACCCTGAGTTTGCGGCCTCAAGTGGAATGGACACCGCGATGCCCTGACGCGAAATAAGGCCGGATATCCCTGCAGTGACTTGAATGCAGGCTCGTCTTGCATCTCCCAAGATGAAAGGATGTCTGAATCCCCTGTGGAGACCACAGAGAAAGACCTAGTTCCCCACCTCATCGCGACCGGAGGCCTCACATCCTTTGAAAACTCCAGAGGTACGCGGAGATCAGTGCCTCCAAAGGAGACGATGCCTGACTCCTCGTGAAACTTGATAGGAGTCCCAGGATTCCTGTGGCACGTGGAAAGGGACCCTTGGTCTCCCGCCTCAGCTGGAGAGGCGTCCCAATTGCCTTGCCAAGCCTCGAGGAGAATCCCGAGTTGTGTCTCGCAACTAGGCAAGAGTCCTGACGTGGCTGAACAAACACGTGTGTGGAAGGGCCATCCCCGTCGTAACTCGAGAATATACCGCAGGTTCCCGCCGCAACTCGAGAAAAACCATGAGACTTCCCCCTCGCCGCGAGATGAGGCCCGATTCCCCTGCACTGCGTGCAGAGCAATTCTGTGTTGCACATCACACATGAAAGGAGCCTTGATTTCCTTCATGGCACTCCAGAGAAACCCCAAGAACACTGTTTCAAGGCTAGAGGGATCCTGAGGTCACTGTAGCAACACGAAAGAGCTCCGTGGACCAAAAATCAACTCGAGATGAGAGGTTAGTCCCTGGCTTCGACTCCAGAGGAATACCACCTTACCACAAGCACGTCAAGAGGAGGCTTCTCTCAGCTCTAGGTATGTGAGAGGGACCCTGAGTTTGCGGCCTCAAGTGGAATGGACACCGCGATGCCCTGATTCGAAATAAGGCCGGATATCCCTGCAGTGACTGGAATGCAGGCTCGTCTTGCATCTCTCAAGACGAAAGGGTGTCTGAATCCCCTGTGGAGACCACAGAGAAAGACCTAGTTCCCCACCTCATCGCGACAGGAGGCCTCAAATCCTTTGAAAACTCCAGAGGTATGCGGAGATCAGTGCCTCCAAAGGAGACGATGCCTGACTCCTCGTGAAACTTGATAGGAGACCCAGGATTCCTGTGGCACTTGGAAAGGGACCCTTGGACTCCCGCCTCAGCTGGAGAGGCGTCCCAATTGCCCTGCAAAGCCTCTAGGAGAATCCCGAGTTGTCCCTCGCAACTAGGCAGGAGTCCTGACATGGCTGAACAAACACGTGTGTGGAAGGGCCATCCCCGTCGTAACTCGAGAATATACCCCAGGTTCCCGCCGCAACTCGAGAAAAACAATGAGACTTCCCCCTCGCCGCGAGATGAGGCCCGATTCCCCTGCACTGCGTGCAGAGCAATTCCGTGTTGCACATCACACATGAAAGGAGCCTTGATTTCCTTGATGGCACTCCAGAGAAACCCCAAAAACACTGTTTCAAGGCTAGAGGGATCCTGAGGTCACTGTAGCAACACGAAAGAGCTCCGTGGACCAAGAATCAACACGAGATGAGAGGTTAGTCCCTGGCTTCGACTCCTGAGGAATACCACATTACCACAAGCACCTCAAGAGGAGGCTTCTCTCAGCTCTAGGTATGTGAGAGGGATCCTGAGTTTGCGGCCTCAAGTGGAATGGACACCGCGATGCCCTCACGCGAAATAAGGCCGGATATCTCTGCAGTGACTTGAATGCAGGCTCATCTTGCATCTCCCAAGATGAAAGGATGTCTGAATCCCCTGTGGAGACCACAGAGAAAGACCTAGTTCCCCACCTCATCGCGACCGGAGGCCTCACATCCTTTGAAAACTCCAGAGGTTCGCGGAGATCAGTGCCTCCAAAGGAAACGATGCCTGACTCCTCGTGAAACTTGATAGGAGTCCCAGGATTCCTGTGGCACGTGGAAAGGGACCCTTGGTCTCCCGCCTCAGCTGGAGAGGCGTTCCAATTGCCCTGCCAAGCCTCGAGGAGAATCCCAAGTTGTCCCTCCCAACTAGGCACGAGTCCTGACGTGGCTGAACAAACACGTGGGTGGAAGGGCCATCCCCGTCGTAACTCGAGAATATACCCCAGGTTCCCGCCGCAACTCGAGAAAAACCATGAGACTTCCCCCTCGATGCGAGATGAGGCCCGATTCCCCTGTACTGCGTGCAGAGCAATTCCGTCTTGCACATCACACATGAAAGGAGCCTTGATTTCCTTGATGGCACTCCAGAGAAACCCCAAGAACACTGTTTCAAGGCTAGAGGGATCCTGAGGTCACTGTAGCAACACGAAAGAACTCTGTGGACCAAAAATCAACTCGAAAAGAGAGGTTAGTCCCTGGCTTCGACTCCAGAGGAATACCACCTTACCACAAGCACCTCAAGAGGAGGCTTCTCTCAGCTCTAGGTATGTGAGAGGGACCCTGAGTTTGCGGCCTCAAGTGGAATGGACACCGCGATGCCCTGACTCGAAATAAGGCCGGATATCCCTGCAGTGACTGGAATGCAGGCTCGTCTTGCATCTCCCAAGACGAAAGGGTGTCTGAATCCCCTGTGGAGACCACAGAGAAAGACCTAGTTCCCCACCTCATCGCGAGAGGAGGCCTCAAATCCTTTGAAAACTCCAGAGGTTTGCGGAGATCAGTGCCTCCAAAGGAGACGATGCCTGACTCCTCGTGAAACTTGATAGGAGAACCAGGATTCCTGTGGCACGTGGAAAGGGACCCTTGGTCTCCCGTCTCAGCTGGAGAGGCGTCCCAATTGCCCTGCCAAGGCTCGAGGAGAATCCAGAGTTGTCCCTCGCAACTAGGCAGGAGTCCTGACGTCGCAGAACACACACGTGTGTGGAAGGGCCATCCCCGTCGTAACTCGAGAATATACCCCAGGTTCCCGCCGCAACTCGAGAAAAACCATGAGACTTCCCCCTCGCCGCGAGATGAGGCCCTATTCCCCTGCACTGCGTGCAGAGCAATTGCGTGTTGCACATCACACATGAAAGGAGCCTTGATTTCCTTGATGGCACTCCAGAGAAACCCCAAAAACACTGTTTCAAGGCTAGAGGGATCCTGAGGTCACTGTAGCAACACGAAAGAGCTCCGTGGACCAAGAATCAACACGAGATGAGAGGTTAGTCCCTGGCTTCGACTCCTGAGGAATACCACCTTACCACAAGCACCTCAAGAGGAGGCTTCTCTCAGCACTAGGTATGTGAGAGGGATCCTGAGTTTGCGGCCTCAAGTGGAATGGACACCGCGATGCCCTCACGCGAAATAAGGCCGGATATCTCTACAGTGACTTGAATGCAGGCTCATCTTGCATCTCCCAAGATGAAAGGATGTCTGAATCCCCTGTGGAGACCACAGAGAAAGACCTAGTTCCCCACCTCATCGCGACCGGAGGCCTCACATCCTTTGAAAACTCCAGAGGTTCGCGGAGATCAGTGCCTCCAAAGGAAACGATGCCTGACTCCTCGTGAAACTTGATAGGAGTCCCAGGATTCCTGTGGCACGTGGAAAGGGACCCTTGGTCTCCCGCCTCAGCTGGAGAGGCGTTCCAATTGCCCTGCCAAGCCTCGAGGAGAATCCCAAGTTGTCCCTCCCAACTAGGCACGAGTCCTGACGTGGCTGAACAAACACGTGGGTGGAAGGGCCATCCCCGTCGTAACTCGAGAATATACCCGAGGTTCCCGCCGCAACTCGAGAAAAACCATGAGACTTCCCCCTCGATGCGAGATGAGGCCCGATTCCCCTGTACTGCTTGCAGAGCAATTCCGTCTTGCACATCACACATGAAAGGAGCCTTGATTTCCTTGATGGCACTCCAGAGAAACCCCAAGAACACTGTTTCAAGGCTAGAGGGATCCTGAGGTCACTGTAGCAACACGAAAGAACTCTGTGGACCAAAAATCAACTCGAAAAGAGAGGTTAGTCCCTGGCTTCGACTCCAGAGGAATACCACCTTACCACAAGCACCTCAAGAGGAGGCTTCTCTCAGCTCTAGGTATGTGAGAGGGACCCTGAGTTTGCGGCCTCAAGTGGAATGGACACCGCGATGCCCTGACTCGAAATAAGGCCGGATATCCCTGCAGTGACTGGAATGCAGGCTCGTCTTGCATCTCCCAAGACGAAAGGGTGTCTGAATCCCCTGTGGAGACCACAGAGAAAGACCTAGTTCCCCACCTCATCGCGAGAGGAGGCCTCAAATCCTTTGAAAACTCCAGAGGTTTGCGGAGATCAGTGCCTCCAAAGGAGACGATGCCTGACTCCTCGTGAAACTTGATAGGAGAACCAGGATTCCTGTGGCACTTGGAAAGGGACACTTGGTCTCCCGCCTCAGCTGGAGAGGCGTCCCAATTGCCCTGCCAAGCCTCGAGGAGAATCCAGAGTTGTCCCTCGCAACTAGGCAGGAGTCCTGACGTGGCTGAACAAACACGTGTGTGGAATTGCCATCCCCGTCGTAACTCGAGAATATACCCCAGGTTCCCGCCGCAACTCGAGAAAAACCATGAGACTTCCCCCTCGCCGCGAGATGAGGCCCGATTCCCCTGCACTGCGTGCAGAGCAATTCCGTGTTGCACATCACACATGAAAGGAGCCTTGATTTCCTTGATGGCACTCCAGAGAAACCCCAAGAACACTGTTTCAAGGCTAGAGGGATCCTGAGGTCACTGTAGCAACACGAAAGAGCTCCGTGGGCCAAAAATCAACTCGAGATGAGAGGTTAGTCCCTGGCTTCGACTCCAGAGGAATACCACCTTACCACAAGCACCTCAAGAGGAGGCTTCTCTCAGCTCTAGGTATGTGAGAGGGACCCTGAGTTTGCGGCCTCAAGTGGAATGGACACCGCGATGCCCTGACGCGAAATAAGGCTGGATATCCCTGCAGTGACTTGAATGCAGGCTCGTCTTGCATCTCCCAAGATGAAAGGATGTCTGAATCCCCTGTGGAGACCACAGAGAAAGACCTAGTTCCCCACCTCATCGCGCCCGGAATCCTCACATCCTTTGAAAACTCCAGAGGTACGCGGAGATCAGTGCCTCCAAAGGAGACGATGCCTGACTCCTCGTGAAACTTGATAGGAGTCCCAGGATTCCTGTGGCACGTGGAAAGGGACCCTTGGTCTCCCGCCTCAGCTGGAGAGGCGTCCCAATTGCCTTGCCAAGCCTCGAGGAGAATCCCGAGTTGTGTCTCACAACTAGGCAAGAGTCCTGACGTGGCTGAACAAACACGTGTGTGGAAGGGCCATCCCCGTCGTAACTCGAGAATATACCCCAGGTTCCCGCCGCAACTCGAGAAAAACCATGAGACTTCCCCCTCGCCGCGAGATGAGGCCCGATTCCCCTGCACTGCGTGCAGAGCAATTCTGTGTTGCACATCACACATGAAAGGAGCCTTGATTTCCTTGATGGCACTCCAGAGAAACCCCAAGAACACTGTTTCAAGGCTAGAGGGATCCTGAGGTCACTGTAGCAACACGAAAGAGCTCCGTGGACCAAAAATCAACTCAAGATGAGAGGTTAGTCCCTGGCTTCGACTCCTGAGGAATACCACCTTACCACAAGCACCTCAAGAGGAGGCTTCTCTCAGCTCTAGGTATGCGAGAGGGACCCTGAGTTTGCGGACTCAAGTGGAATGGACACCGCAATGCCCTGACTCGAAATAAGGCCGGATATCCCTGCAGTGACTGGAATGCAGGCTCGTCTTGCATCTCCCAAGACGAAAGGGTGTCTGAATCCCCTGTGGAGACCACAGAGAAATACCTAGTTCCCCACCTCATCGCGACAGGAGGCCTCAAATCCTTTGAAAACTCCAGAGGTATGCGGAGATCAGTGCCTCCAAAGGAGACGATGCCTGACTCCTCGTGAAACTTGATAGGAGACCCAGGATTCCTGTGGCACGTGGAAAGGGACCCTTGGTCTCCCGTCTCAGCTGGAGAGGCGTCCCAATTGCCCTGCCAAGCCTCGAGGAGAATCCCGAGTTGTCCCTCGCAACTAGGCAGGAGTCCTGACGTGGCTGAACACACACATGTGTGGAAGGGCCATCCCCGTCGTAACTCGAGAATATACCCCAGGTTCCCGCCGCAACTCGAGAAAAACCATGAGACTTCCCCCTCGCCGCGAGATGAGGCCCGATTCCCCTGCACTGCGTGCAGAGCAATTCCGTGTTGCACATCACACATGAAAGGAGCCTTGATTTCCTTGATGGCACTCCAGAGAAACCCCAAGAACACTGTTTCAAGGCTAGAGGGATCCTGAGGTCACTGTAGCAACACGAAAGAGCTCCATGGACCAAGAATCAACACGAGATGAGAGGTTAGTCCCTGGCTTCGACTCCTGACGAATACCACCTTACCACAAGCACCTCAAGAGGAGGCTTCTCTCAGCTCTAGGTATGTGAGAGGGATCCTGAGTTTGCGGCCTCAAGTGGAATGGACACCGAGATGCCCTGACTCGAAATAAGGACGGATATCCCTGCAGTGACTTGAATGCAGGCTCGTCTTGCATCTCCCAAAATGAAAGGATGTCTGAATCCCCTGTGGAGACCACAGAGAAAGACCTAGTTCCCCACCTCATCGCAACAGGAGGCCTCAAATCCTTTGAAAACTCCAGAGGTACGCGGAGATCAGTGCCTCCAAAGGAGACGATGCCTGACTCCTCGTGAAACTTGATAGGAGTCCCAGGATTCTTGTGGCACGTGGAAAGGGACCCTTGGTCTCCCGCCTCAGCTGGAGAGGCGTCCCAGTTGCCCTGCCAAGCCTCGAGGAGAATCCCGAGTTGTCCCTCGCAACTAGGCAGGAGTCCTGACGTGGCTCAACAAACACGTGGGTGGAAGGGCCATCCCCGTCGTAACTCGAGAATATACCCCAGGTTCCCGCCGCAACTCGAGAAAAACCATGAGACTTCCCCCTCGCCGCGAGATGAGGCCCGATTCCCCTGTACTGCGTGCAGAGCAATTCCGTCTTGCACATCACACATGAAAGCAGCCTTGATTTCCTCGATGTCACTCCAGAGAAACCCCAAGAACACTTTTTCAAGGCTAGAGGGATCCTGAGGTCACTGTAGCAACACGAAAGAGCTCCGTGGGCCAAAAATCAACTCGAGATGAGAGGTTAGTCCCTGGCTTCGACTCCAGAGGAATACCACCTTACCACAAGCACCTCAAGAGGAGGCTTCTCTCAGCTCTAGGTATGTGAGAGGGACCCTGAGTTTGCGGCCTCAAGTGGAATGGACACCACGATGCCCTGACGCGAAATACGGCTGGATATCCCTGCAGTGACTTGAATGCAGGCTCGTCTTGCATCTCCCAAGATGAAAGGATGTCTGAATTCCCTGTGGAGACCACAGAGAAAGACCTAGTTCCCCACCTCATCGCGACAGGAGGCCTCAAATCCTTTGAAAACTCCAGAGGTACGCGGAGATCAGTGCCTCCAAAGGAGACGATGCCTGACTCCTCGTGAAACTTGATAGGAGTCCCAGGATTCCTGTGGCACGTGGAAAGGGACACTTGGTCTCCCGCCTCAGCTGGAGAGGCGTCCCAATTGCCTTGCCAAGCCTCGAGGGGAATCCCGAGTTGTGTCTCGCAACTAGGCAAGAGTCCTGACAAGGCTGAACAAACACGTGGGTGGAAGGGCCATCCCTGTCGTAACTCGAGAATATACCCCAGGTTCCCGCCGCAACTCGAGAAAAACCATGAGACTTCCCCCTCGCCGCGAGATGAGGCCCGATTCCCCTGCACTGCGTGCAGAGCAATTCTGTGTTGCACATCACACATGAAAGGAGCCTTGATTTCCTTCATGGCACTCCAGAGAAACCCCAAGAACACTGTTTCAAGGCTAGAGGGATCCTGAGCTCACTGTAGCAACACGAAAGAGCTCCGTGGACCAAGAATCAACACGAGATGAGAGGTTAGTCCCTGGCTTCGACTCCTGAGGAATACCACCTTACCACAAGCACCTCAAGAGGAGGCTTTTCTCAGCTCTAGGTATGTGAGAGGGACCCTGAGTTTGCGGCCTCAAGTGGAATGGACACCGCGATGCCGTGACTCGAAATAAGGCCGGATATCCCTGCAGTGACTTGAATGCAGGCTCGTCTTGCATCTCCCAAGAAGAAAGGATGTCTGAATCCCCTGTGGAGACCACAGAGAAACACCTAGTTCCCCACCTCATTGCGACCGGAGGCCTCACATCCTTTGAAAACTCCAGAGGTACGCGGAGATAAGTGCCTCCAAAGGAGACGATGCCTGACTCCTCGTGAAACTTGATAGGAGTCCCAGGATTCTTGTGGCACGTGGAAAGGGACACTTGGTCTCCCGCCTCAGCTGGAGAGGCGTTCCAATTGCCCTGCCAAGCCTCGAGGAGAATCCAGAGTTGTCCCTCGCAACTAGGCAGGAGTCCTGACGTGGCTGAAGAAACACGTGGGTGGAAGGGCCATCCCCGTCGTAACTCGAGAATATACCCCAGGTTTCCGCCGCAACTTGAGAAAAACCATGAGACTTCCCCCTCGATGCGAGATGAGGCCCGATACCCCTGTACTGCGTGCAGAGCAATTCCGTCTTGCACATCACACATGAAAGGAGCCTTGATTTCCTTGATGGCACTCCAGAGAAACCCCAAGAACACTGTTTCAAGGCTAGAGGGATCCTGAGGTCACTGTAGCAACACGAAAGAACTCTGTGGACCAATAATCAACTCGAAAAGAGAGGTTAGTCCCTGGATTCGTCTCCAGAGGAATACCACCTTACCACAAGCACCTCAAGAGGAGGCTTCTCTCAGCACTAGGTATGTGAGAGGGACCCTGATTTTGCGGCCTCAATGGAATGGACACCGCGATGCCCTGACTCGAAATAAGGCCGGATATCCCTGCAGTGACTTCAATGCAGGCTCGTCTTGCACCTCCCAGGACGAAAGGATGTCTGAATCCCCTGTGGAAAGCACAGAGAAAGACTTAGTTACCCACCTCATCGTGACCGATAGCCTCACATCCTTTGAAAACTCCAGAGGTACGCGGAGATCAGTGCCTCCAAAGGAGACGATGCCTGACTCCTCGTGAAACTTGATAGGAGTCCCAGGATTCCTGTGGCACTTGGAAAGGGACACTTGGTCTCCCGCCTCAGCTGGAGAGGCGTCCCAATTGCCCTGCCAAGCCTCGAGGAGAATCCAGAGTTGTCCCTCGCAACTAGGCAGGAGTCCTGATGTGGCTGAACAAACACGTGGGTGGAAGGGCCATCCCCGTCGTAACTCGAGAATATACCCCAGGTTCCCGCCGCAACTCGAGAAAAACCATGAGACTTCCCCCTCGCCGCGAGATGAGGCCCAATTCCCCTGCACTGCGTGCAGAGCAATTCCGTGTTGCACATCACACATGAAAGGAGCCTTGATTTCCTTGATGGCACTCCAGAGAAACCCCAAGAACACTGTTTCAAGGCTAGAGGGATCCTGAGGTCACTGTAGCAACACGAAAGAGCTCCGTGGGCCAAAAATCAACTCGAGATGAGAGGTTAGTCCCTGGCTTCGACTCCAGAGGAATACCACCTTACCACAAGCACCTCAAGAGGAGGCTTCTCTCAGCTCTAGGTATGTGAGAGGGACCCTGAGTTTGCGGCCTCAAGTGGAATGGACACCGCGATGCCCTGACGCGAAATAAGGCCGGATATCCCTGCAGTGACTTGAATGCAGGCTCGTCTTGCATCTCCCAAGATGAAAGGATGTCTGAATCCCCTGTGGAGACCACAGAGAAAGACCTAGTTCCCCACCTCATCGCGACCGGAGGCCTCACATCCTTTGAAAACTCCAGAGGTACGCGGAGATCAGTGCCTCCAAAGGAGACGATGCCTGACTCCTCGTGAAACTTGATAGGAGTCCCAGGATTCCTGTGGCACGTGGAAAGGGACCCTTGGTCTCCCGCCTCAGCTGGAGAGGCGTCCCAATTGCCTTGCCAAGCCTCGAGGAGAATCCCGAGTTGTGTCTCGCAACTAGGCAAGAGTCCTGACGTGGCTGAACAAACACGTGTGTGGAAGGGCCATCCCCGTCGTAACTCGAGAATATACCGCAGGTTCCCGCCGCAACTCGAGAAAAACCATGAGACTTCCCCCTCGCCGCGAGATGAGGCTCGATTACCCTGCACTGCGTGCAGAGCAATTCCGTGTTGCACATCACACATGAAAGGAGCCTTGATTTCCTTGATGGCACTCCAGAGAAACCCCAAGAACACTGTTTCAAGGCTAGAGGCATCCTGAGGTCACTGTAGCAACACGAAAGAGCTCCGTGGACCAAGAATCAACACGAGATGAGAGGTTAGTCCCTGGCTTCGACTCCTGAGGAATACCACCTTACCACAAGCACCTCAAGAGGAGGCTTCTCTCAGCACTAGGTATGTGAGAGGGATCCTGAGTTTGCGGCCTCAAGTGGAATGGACACCGCGATGCCCTCACGCGAAATAAGGCCGGATATCTCTGCAGTGACTTGAATGCAGGCTCATCTTGCATCTCCCAAGGTGATAGGATGTCTGAATCCCCTGTGGAGACCACAGAGAAAGACCTAGTTCCCCACCTCATCGCGACCGGAGGCCTCACATCCTTTGAAAACTCCAGAGGTTCGCGGAGATCAGTGCCTCCAAAGGAAACGATGCCTGACTCCTCATGAAACTTGATAGGAGTCCCAGGATTCCTGTGGCACGTGGAAAGGGACCCTTGGTCTCCCGCCTCAGCTGGAGAGGCGTTCCAATTGCCCTGCCAAGCCTCGAGGAGAATCCCAAGTTGTCCCTCCCAACTAGGCACGAGTCCTGATGTGGCTGAACAAACACGTGGGTGGAAGGGCCATCCCCGTCGTAACTCGAGAATATACCCCAGGTTCCCGCCGCAACTCGAGAAAAACCATGAGACTTCCCCCTCGATGCGAGATGAGGCCCGATTCCCCTGTACTGCGTGCAGAGCAATTCCGTCTTGCACATCACACATGAAAGGAGCCTTGATTTCCTTGATGGCACTCCAGAGAAACCCCAAGAACACTGTTTCAAGGCTAGAGGGATCCTGAGGTCACTGTAGCAACACGAAAGAACTCTGTGGACCAAAAATCAACTCGAAAAGAGAGGTTAGTTCCTGGCTTCGACTCCAGAGGAATACCACCTTACCACAAGCACCTCAAGAGGAGGCTTCTCTCAGCTCTAGGTATGTGAGAGGGACCCTGATTTTGCGGCCTCAAGTGGAATGGACACCGCGATGCCCTGACTCGAAATAAGGCCGGATATCCCTGCAGTGACTTCAATGCAGGCTCGTCTTGCACCTCCTAGGACGAAAGGATGTCTGAATCCCCTGTGGAAAGCACAGAGAAAGACTTAGTTACCCACCTCATCGTGACCGATAGCCTCACATCCTTTGAAAACTCCAGAGGTACGCGGAGATCAGTGCCTCCAAAGGAGACGATGCCTGACTCCTCGTGAAACTTGATAGGAGTCCCAGGATTCCTGTGGCACTTGGAAAGGGACACTTGGTCTCCCGCCTCAGCTGGAGAGGCGTCCCAATTGCCCTGCCAAGCCTCGAGGAGAATCCAGAGTTGTCCCTCGCAACTAGGCAGGAGTCCTGATGTGGCTGAACAAACACGTGGGTGGAAGGGCCATCCCCGTCGTAACTCGAGAATATACCCCAGGTTCCCGCCGCAACTCGAGAAAAACCATGAGACTTCCCCCTCGCCGCGAGATGAGGCCCGATTCCCCTGTACTGCGTGCAGAGCAATTCCGTGTTGCACATCACACATGAAAGGAGCCTTGATTTCCTTGATGGCACTCCAGAGAAACCCCAAGAACACTGTTTCAAGGCTAGAGGGATCCTGAGGTCACTGTAGCAACACGAAAGAGCTCCGTGGGCCAAAAATCAACTCGAGATGAGAGGTTAGTCCCTGGCTTCGACTCCTGAGGAATACCACCTTACCACAAGCACCTCAAGAGGAGGCTTCTCTCAGCTCTAGGTATGTGAGAGGGACCCTGAGTTTGCGGCCTCAAGTGGAATGGACACCGCGATGCCCTGACGCGAAATAAGGCCGGATATCCCTGCAGTGACTTGAATGCAGGCTCGTCTTGCATCTCCCAAGATGAAAGGATGTCTGAATCCCCTGTGGAGACCACAGAGAAAGACCTAGTTCCCCACCTCATCGCGACCGGAGGCCTCACATCCTTTGAAAACTCCAGAGGTACGCGGAGATCAGTGCCTCCAAAGGAGACGATGCCTGACTCCTCGTGAAACTTGATAGGAGTCCCAGGATTCCTGTGGCACGTGGAAAGGGACCCTTGGTCTCCCGCCTCAGCTGGAGAGGCGTCCCAATTGCCTTGCCAAGCCTCGAGGAGAATCCCGAGTTGTGTCTCGCAACTAGGCAAGAGTCCTGACGTGGCTGAACAAACACGTGTGTGGAAGGGCCATCCCCGTCGTAACTCGAGAATATACCGCAGGTTCCCGCCGCAACTCGAGAAAAACCATGAGACTTCCCCCTCGCCGCGAGATGAGGCCCGATTCCCCTGCACTGCGTGCAGAGCAATTCTGTGTTGCACATCACACATGAAAGGAGCCTTGATTTCCTTCATGGCACTCCAGAGAAACCCCAAGAACACTGTTTCAAGGCTAGAGGGATCCTGAGGTCACTGTAGCAACACGAAAGAGCTCCGTGGACCAAAAATCAACTCGAGATGAGAGGTTAGTCCCTGGCTTCGACTCCAGAGGAATACCACCTTACCACAAGCACGTCAAGAGGAGGCTTCTCTCAGCTCTAGGTATGTGAGAGGGACCCTGAGTTTGCGGCCTCAAGTGGAATGGACACCGCGATGCCCTGATTCGAAATAAGGCCGGATATCCCTGCAGTGACTGGAATGCAGGCTCGTCTTGCATCTCTCAAGACGAAAGGGTGTCTGAATCCCCTGTGGAGACCACAGAGAAAGACCTAGTTCCCCACCTCATCGCGACAGGAGGCCTCAAATCCTTTGAAAACTCCAGAGGTATGCGGAGATCAGTGCCTCCAAAGGAGACGATGCCTGACTCCTCGTGAAACTTGATAGGAGACCCAGGATTCCTGTGGCACTTGGAAAGGGACCCTTGGACTCCCGCCTCAGCTGGAGAGGCGTCCCAATTGCCCTGCAAAGCCTCTAGGAGAATCCCGAGTTGTCCCTCGCAACTAGGCAGGAGTCCTGACATGGCTGAACAAACACGTGTGTGGAAGGGCCATCCCCGTCGTAACTCGAGAATATACCGCAGGTTCCCGCCGCAACTCGAGAAAAACCATGAGACTTCCCCCTCGCCGCGAGATGAGGCTCGATTACCCTGCACTGCGTGCAGAGCAATTCCGTGTTGCACATCACACATGAAAGGAGCCTTGATTTCCTTGATGGCACTCCAGAGAAACCCCAAGAACACTGTTTCAAGGCTAGAGGCATCCTGAGGTCACTGTAGCAACACGAAAGAGCTCCGTGGACCAAGAATCAACACGAGATGAGAGGTTAGTCCCTGGCTTCGACTCCTGAGGAATACCACCTTACCACAAGCACCTCAAGAGGAGGCTTCTCTCAGCACTAGGTATGTGAGAGGGATCCTGAGTTTGCGGCCTCAAGTGGAATGGACACCGCGATGCCCTCACGCGAAATAAGGCCGGATATCTCTGCAGTGACTTGAATGCAGGCTCATCTTGCATCTCCCAAGGTGATAGGATGTCTGAATCCCCTGTGGAGACCACAGAGAAAGACCTAGTTCCCCACCTCATCGCGACCGGAGGCCTCACATCCTTTGAAAACTCCAGAGGTTCGCGGAGATCAGTGCCTCCAAAGGAAACGATGCCTGACTCCTCATGAAACTTGATAGGAGTCCCAGGATTCCTGTGGCACGTGGAAAGGGACCCTTGGTCTCCCGCCTCAGCTGGAGAGGCGTTCCAATTGCCCTGCCAAGCCTCGAGGAGAATCCCAAGTTGTCCCTCCCAACTAGGCACGAGTCCTGATGTGGCTGAACAAACACGTGGGTGGAAGGGCCATCCCCGTCGTAACTCGAGAATATACCCCAGGTTCCCGCCGCAACTCGAGAAAAACCATGAGACTTCCCCCTCGATGCGAGATGAGGCCCGATTCCCCTGTACTGCGTGCAGAGCAATTCCGTCTTGCACATCACACATGAAAGGAGCCTTGATTTCCTTGATGGCACTCCAGAGAAACCCCAAGAACACTGTTTCAAGGCTAGAGGGATCCTGAGGTCACTGTAGCAACACGAAAGAACTCTGTGGACCAAAAATCAACTCGAAAAGAGAGGTTAGTTCCTGGCTTCGACTCCAGAGGAATACCACCTTACCACAAGCACCTCAAGAGGAGGCTTCTCTCAGCTCTAGGTATGTGAGAGGGACCCTGATTTTGCGGCCTCAAGTGGAATGGACACCGCGATGCCCTGACTCGAAATAAGGCCGGATATCCCTGCAGTGACTTCAATGCAGGCTCGTCTTGCACCTCCTAGGACGAAAGGATGTCTGAATCCCCTGTGGAAAGCACAGAGAAAGACTTAGTTACCCACCTCATCGTGACCGATAGCCTCACATCCTTTGAAAACTCCAGAGGTACGCGGAGATCAGTGCCTCCAAAGGAGACGATGCCTGACTCCTCGTGAAACTTGATAGGAGTCCCAGGATTCCTGTGGCACTTGGAAAGGGACACTTGGTCTCCCGCCTCAGCTGGAGAGGCGTCCCAATTGCCCTGCCAAGCCTCGAGGAGAATCCAGAGTTGTCCCTCGCAACTAGGCAGGAGTCCTGATGTGGCTGAACAAACACGTGGGTGGAAGGGCCATCCCCGTCGTAACTCGAGAATATACCCCAGGTTCCCGCCGCAACTCGAGAAAAACCATGAGACTTCCCCCTCGCCGCGAGATGAGGCCCGATTCCCCTGTACTGCGTGCAGAGCAATTCCGTGTTGCACATCACACATGAAAGGAGCCTTGATTTCCTTGATGGCACTCCAGAGAAACCCCAAGAACACTGTTTCAAGGCTAGAGGGATCCTGAGGTCACTGTAGCAACACGAAAGAGCTCCGTGGGCCAAAAATCAACTCGAGATGAGAGGTTAGTCCCTGGCTTCGACTCCTGAGGAATACCACCTTACCACAAGCACCTCAAGAGGAGGCTTCTCTCAGCTCTAGGTATGTGAGAGGGACCCTGAGTTTGCGGCCTCAAGTGGAATGGACACCGCGATGCCCTGACGCGAAATAAGGCCGGATATCCCTGCAGTGACTTGAATGCAGGCTCGTCTTGCATCTCCCAAGATGAAAGGATGTCTGAATCCCCTGTGGAGACCACAGAGAAAGACCTAGTTCCCCACCTCATCGCGACCGGAGGCCTCACATCCTTTGAAAACTCCAGAGGTACGCGGAGATCAGTGCCTCCAAAGGAGACGATGCCTGACTCCTCGTGAAACTTGATAGGAGTCCCAGGATTCCTGTGGCACGTGGAAAGGGACCCTTGGTCTCCCGCCTCAGCTGGAGAGGCGTCCCAATTGCCTTGCCAAGCCTCGAGGAGAATCCCGAGTTGTGTCTCGCAACTAGGCAAGAGTCCTGACGTGGCTGAACAAACACGTGTGTGGAAGGGCCATCCCCGTCGTAACTCGAGAATATACCGCAGGTTCCCGCCGCAACTCGAGAAAAACCATGAGACTTCCCCCTCGCCGCGAGATGAGGCCCGATTCCCCTGCACTGCGTGCAGAGCAATTCTGTGTTGCACATCACACATGAAAGGAGCCTTGATTTCCTTCATGGCACTCCAGAGAAACCCCAAGAACACTGTTTCAAGGCTAGAGGGATCCTGAGGTCACTGTAGCAACACGAAAGAGCTCCGTGGACCAAAAATCAACTCGAGATGAGAGGTTAGTCCCTGGCTTCGACTCCAGAGGAATACCACCTTACCACAAGCACGTCAAGAGGAGGCTTCTCTCAGCTCTAGGTATGTGAGAGGGACCCTGAGTTTGCGGCCTCAAGTGGAATGGACACCGCGATGCCCTGATTCGAAATAAGGCCGGATATCCCTGCAGTGACTGGAATGCAGGCTCGTCTTGCATCTCTCAAGACGAAAGGGTGTCTGAATCCCCTGTGGAGACCACAGAGAAAGACCTAGTTCCCCACCTCATCGCGACAGGAGGCCTCAAATCCTTTGAAAACTCCAGAGGTATGCGGAGATCAGTGCCTCCAAAGGAGACGATGCCTGACTCCTCGTGAAACTTGATAGGAGACCCAGGATTCCTGTGGCACTTGGAAAGGGACCCTTGGACTCCCGCCTCAGCTGGAGAGGCGTCCCAATTGCCCTGCAAAGCCTCTAGGAGAATCCCGAGTTGTCCCTCGCAACTAGGCAGGAGTCCTGACATGGCTGAACAAACACGTGTGTGGAAGGGCCATCCCCGTCGTAACTCGAGAATATACCCCAGGTTCCCGCCGCAACTCGAGAAAAACAATGAGACTTCCCCCTCGCCGCGAGATGAGGCCCGATTCCCCTGCACTGCGTGCAGAGCAATTCCGTGTTGCACATCACACATGAAAGGAGCCTTGATTTCCTTGATGGCACTCCAGAGAAACCCCAAAAACACTGTTTCAAGGCTAGAGGGATCCTGAGGTCACTGTAGCAACACGAAAGAGCTCCGTGGACCAAGAATCAACACGAGATGAGAGGTTAGTCCCTGGCTTCGACTCCTGAGGAATACCACATTACCACAAGCACCTCAAGAGGAGGCTTCTCTCAGCTCTAGGTATGTGAGAGGGATCCTGAGTTTGCGGCCTCAAGTGGAATGGACACCGCGATGCCCTCACGCGAAATAAGGCCGGATATCTCTGCAGTGACTTGAATGCAGGCTCATCTTGCATCTCCCAAGATGAAAGGATGTCTGAATCCCCTGTGGAGACCACAGAGAAAGACCTAGTTCCCCACCTCATCGCGACCGGAGGCCTCACATCCTTTGAAAACTCCAGAGGTTCGCGGAGATCAGTGCCTCCAAAGGAAACGATGCCTGACTCCTCGTGAAACTTGATAGGAGTCCCAGGATTCCTGTGGCACGTGGAAAGGGACCCTTGGTCTCCCGCCTCAGCTGGAGAGGCGTTCCAATTGCCCTGCCAAGCCTCGAGGAGAATCCCAAGTTGTCCCTCCCAACTAGGCACGAGTCCTGACGTGGCTGAACAAACACGTGGGTGGAAGGGCCATCCCCGTCGTAACTCGAGAATATACCCCAGGTTCCCGCCGCAACTCGAGAAAAACCATGAGACTTCCCCCTCGATGCGAGATGAGGCCCGATTCCCCTGTACTGCGTGCAGAGCAATTCCGTCTTGCACATCACACATGAAAGGAGCCTTGATTTCCTTGATGGCACTCCAGAGAAACCCCAAGAACACTGTTTCAAGGCTAGAGGGATCCTGAGGTCACTGTAGCAACACGAAAGAACTCTGTGGACCAAAAATCAACTCGAAAAGAGAGGTTAGTCCCTGGCTTCGACTCCAGAGGAATACCACCTTACCACAAGCACCTCAAGAGGAGGCTTCTCTCAGCTCTAGGTATGTGAGAGGGACCCTGAGTTTGCGGCCTCAAGTGGAATGGACACCGCGATGCCCTGACTCGAAATAAGGCCGGATATCCCTGCAGTGACTGGAATGCAGGCTCGTCTTGCATCTCCCAAGACGAAAGGGTGTCTGAATCCCCTGTGGAGACCACAGAGAAAGACCTAGTTCCCCACCTCATCGCGAGAGGAGGCCTCAAATCCTTTGAAAACTCCAGAGGTTTGCGGAGATCAGTGCCTCCAAAGGAGACGATGCCTGACTCCTCGTGAAACTTGATAGGAGAACCAGGATTCCTGTGGCACGTGGAAAGGGACCCTTGGTCTCCCGTCTCAGCTGGAGAGGCGTCCCAATTGCCCTGCCAAGG
The DNA here is from genome assembly GCF_910594005.1 of Cervus elaphus. NCBI lineage: Eukaryota > Metazoa > Chordata > Mammalia > Artiodactyla > Cervidae > Cervus > Cervus elaphus. The sequence continues at coordinate 3,659,477 of NC_057834.1, read as the reverse complement.
CTCGAGGAGAATCCAGAGTTGTCCCTCGCAACTAGGCAGGAGTCCTGACGTCGCAGAACACACACGTGTGTGGAAGGGCCATCCCCGTCGTAACTCGAGAATATACCCCAGGTTCCCGCCGCAACTCGAGAAAAACCATGAGACTTCCCCCTCGCCGCGAGATGAGGCCCTATTCCCCTGCACTGCGTGCAGAGCAATTCCGTGTTGCACATCACACATGAAAGGAGCCTTGATTTCCTTGATGGCACTCCAGAGAAACCCCAAAAACACTGTTTCAAGGCTAGAGGGATCCTGAGGTCACTGTAGCAACACGAAAGAGCTCCGTGGACCAAGAATCAACACGAGATGAGAGGTTAGTCCCTGGCTTCGACTCCTGAGGAATACCACCTTACCACAAGCACCTCAAGAGGAGGCTTCTCTCAGCACTAGGTATGTGAGAGGGATCCTGAGTTTGCGGCCTCAAGTGGAATGGACACCGCGATGCCCTCACGCGAAATAAGGCCGGATATCTCTACAGTGACTTGAATGCAGGCTCATCTTGCATCTCCCAAGATGAAAGGATGTCTGAATCCCCTGTGGAGACCACAGAGAAAGACCTAGTTCCCCACCTCATCGCGACCGGAGGCCTCACATCCTTTGAAAACTCCAGAGGTTCGCGGAGATCAGTGCCTCCAAAGGAAACGATGCCTGACTCCTCGTGAAACTTGATAGGAGTCCCAGGATTCCTGTGGCACGTGGAAAGGGACCCTTGGTCTCCCGCCTCAGCTGGAGAGGCGTTCCAATTGCCCTGCCAAGCCTCGAGGAGAATCCCAAGTTGTCCCTCCCAACTAGGCACGAGTCCTGACGTGGCTGAACAAACACGTGGGTGGAAGGGCCATCCCCGTCGTAACTCGAGAATATACCCGAGGTTCCCGCCGCAACTCGAGAAAAACCATGAGACTTCCCCCTCGATGCGAGATGAGGCCCGATTCCCCTGTACTGCTTGCAGAGCAATTCCGTCTTGCACATCACACATGAAAGGAGCCTTGATTTCCTTGATGGCACTCCAGAGAAACCCCAAGAACACTGTTTCAAGGCTAGAGGGATCCTGAGGTCACTGTAGCAACACGAAAGAACTCTGTGGACCAAAAATCAACTCGAAAAGAGAGGTTAGTCCCTGGCTTCGACTCCAGAGGAATACCACCTTACCACAAGCACCTCAAGAGGAGGCTTCTCTCAGCTCTAGGTATGTGAGAGGGACCCTGAGTTTGCGGCCTCAAGTGGAATGGACACCGCGATGCCCTGACTCGAAATAAGGCCGGATATCCCTGCAGTGACTGGAATGCAGGCTCGTCTTGCATCTCCCAAGACGAAAGGGTGTCTGAATCCCCTGTGGAGACCACAGAGAAAGACCTAGTTCCCCACCTCATCGCGAGAGGAGGCCTCAAATCCTTTGAAAACTCCAGAGGTTTGCGGAGATCAGTGCCTCCAAAGGAGACGATGCCTGACTCCTCGTGAAACTTGATAGGAGAACCAGGATTCCTGTGGCACTTGGAAAGGGACACTTGGTCTCCCGCCTCAGCTGGAGAGGCGTCCCAATTGCCCTGCCAAGCCTCGAGGAGAATCCAGAGTTGTCCCTCGCAACTAGGCAGGAGTCCTGACGTGGCTGAACAAACACGTGTGTGGAATTGCCATCCCCGTCGTAACTCGAGAATATACCCCAGGTTCCCGCCGCAACTCGAGAAAAACCATGAGACTTCCCCCTCGCCGCGAGATGAGGCCCGATTCCCCTGCACTGCGTGCAGAGCAATTCCGTGTTGCACATCACACATGAAAGGAGCCTTGATTTCCTTGATGGCACTCCAGAGAAACCCCAAGAACACTGTTTCAAGGCTAGAGGGATCCTGAGGTCACTGTAGCAACACGAAAGAGCTCCGTGGGCCAAAAATCAACTCGAGATGAGAGGTTAGTCCCTGGCTTCGACTCCAGAGGAATACCACCTTACCACAAGCACCTCAAGAGGAGGCTTCTCTCAGCTCTAGGTATGTGAGAGGGACCCTGAGTTTGCGGCCTCAAGTGGAATGGACACCGCGATGCCCTGACGCGAAATAAGGCTGGATATCCCTGCAGTGACTTGAATGCAGGCTCGTCTTGCATCTCCCAAGATGAAAGGATGTCTGAATCCCCTGTGGAGACCACAGAGAAAGACCTAGTTCCCCACCTCATCGCGCCCGGAATCCTCACATCCTTTGAAAACTCCAGAGGTACGCGGAGATCAGTGCCTCCAAAGGAGACGATGCCTGACTCCTCGTGAAACTTGATAGGAGTCCCAGGATTCCTGTGGCACGTGGAAAGGGACCCTTGGTCTCCCGCCTCAGCTGGAGAGGCGTCCCAATTGCCTTGCCAAGCCTCGAGGAGAATCCCGAGTTGTGTCTCACAACTAGGCAAGAGTCCTGACGTGGCTGAACAAACACGTGTGTGGAAGGGCCATCCCCGTCGTAACTCGAGAATATACCCCAGGTTCCCGCCGCAACTCGAGAAAAACCATGAGACTTCCCCCTCGCCGCGAGATGAGGCCCGATTCCCCTGCACTGCGTGCAGAGCAATTCTGTGTTGCACATCACACATGAAAGGAGCCTTGATTTCCTTGATGGCACTCCAGAGAAACCCCAAGAACACTGTTTCAAGGCTAGAGGGATCCTGAGGTCACTGTAGCAACACGAAAGAGCTCCGTGGACCAAAAATCAACTCAAGATGAGAGGTTAGTCCCTGGCTTCGACTCCTGAGGAATACCACCTTACCACAAGCACCTCAAGAGGAGGCTTCTCTCAGCTCTAGGTATGCGAGAGGGACCCTGAGTTTGCGGACTCAAGTGGAATGGACACCGCAATGCCCTGACTCGAAATAAGGCCGGATATCCCTGCAGTGACTGGAATGCAGGCTCGTCTTGCATCTCCCAAGACGAAAGGGTGTCTGAATCCCCTGTGGAGACCACAGAGAAATACCTAGTTCCCCACCTCATCGCGACAGGAGGCCTCAAATCCTTTGAAAACTCCAGAGGTATGCGGAGATCAGTGCCTCCAAAGGAGACGATGCCTGACTCCTCGTGAAACTTGATAGGAGACCCAGGATTCCTGTGGCACGTGGAAAGGGACCCTTGGTCTCCCGTCTCAGCTGGAGAGGCGTCCCAATTGCCCTGCCAAGCCTCGAGGAGAATCCCGAGTTGTCCCTCGCAACTAGGCAGGAGTCCTGACGTGGCTGAACACACACATGTGTGGAAGGGCCATCCCCGTCGTAACTCGAGAATATACCCCAGGTTCCCGCCGCAACTCGAGAAAAACCATGAGACTTCCCCCTCGCCGCGAGATGAGGCCCGATTCCCCTGCACTGCGTGCAGAGCAATTCCGTGTTGCACATCACACATGAAAGGAGCCTTGATTTCCTTGATGGCACTCCAGAGAAACCCCAAGAACACTGTTTCAAGGCTAGAGGGATCCTGAGGTCACTGTAGCAACACGAAAGAGCTCCATGGACCAAGAATCAACACGAGATGAGAGGTTAGTCCCTGGCTTCGACTCCTGACGAATACCACCTTACCACAAGCACCTCAAGAGGAGGCTTCTCTCAGCTCTAGGTATGTGAGAGGGATCCTGAGTTTGCGGCCTCAAGTGGAATGGACACCGAGATGCCCTGACTCGAAATAAGGACGGATATCCCTGCAGTGACTTGAATGCAGGCTCGTCTTGCATCTCCCAAAATGAAAGGATGTCTGAATCCCCTGTGGAGACCACAGAGAAAGACCTAGTTCCCCACCTCATCGCAACAGGAGGCCTCAAATCCTTTGAAAACTCCAGAGGTACGCGGAGATCAGTGCCTCCAAAGGAGACGATGCCTGACTCCTCGTGAAACTTGATAGGAGTCCCAGGATTCTTGTGGCACGTGGAAAGGGACCCTTGGTCTCCCGCCTCAGCTGGAGAGGCGTCCCAGTTGCCCTGCCAAGCCTCGAGGAGAATCCCGAGTTGTCCCTCGCAACTAGGCAGGAGTCCTGACGTGGCTCAACAAACACGTGGGTGGAAGGGCCATCCCCGTCGTAACTCGAGAATATACCCCAGGTTCCCGCCGCAACTCGAGAAAAACCATGAGACTTCCCCCTCGCCGCGAGATGAGGCCCGATTCCCCTGTACTGCGTGCAGAGCAATTCCGTCTTGCACATCACACATGAAAGCAGCCTTGATTTCCTCGATGTCACTCCAGAGAAACCCCAAGAACACTTTTTCAAGGCTAGAGGGATCCTGAGGTCACTGTAGCAACACGAAAGAGCTCCGTGGGCCAAAAATCAACTCGAGATGAGAGGTTAGTCCCTGGCTTCGACTCCAGAGGAATACCACCTTACCACAAGCACCTCAAGAGGAGGCTTCTCTCAGCTCTAGGTATGTGAGAGGGACCCTGAGTTTGCGGCCTCAAGTGGAATGGACACCACGATGCCCTGACGCGAAATACGGCTGGATATCCCTGCAGTGACTTGAATGCAGGCTCGTCTTGCATCTCCCAAGATGAAAGGATGTCTGAATTCCCTGTGGAGACCACAGAGAAAGACCTAGTTCCCCACCTCATCGCGACAGGAGGCCTCAAATCCTTTGAAAACTCCAGAGGTACGCGGAGATCAGTGCCTCCAAAGGAGACGATGCCTGACTCCTCGTGAAACTTGATAGGAGTCCCAGGATTCCTGTGGCACGTGGAAAGGGACACTTGGTCTCCCGCCTCAGCTGGAGAGGCGTCCCAATTGCCTTGCCAAGCCTCGAGGGGAATCCCGAGTTGTGTCTCGCAACTAGGCAAGAGTCCTGACAAGGCTGAACAAACACGTGGGTGGAAGGGCCATCCCTGTCGTAACTCGAGAATATACCCCAGGTTCCCGCCGCAACTCGAGAAAAACCATGAGACTTCCCCCTCGCCGCGAGATGAGGCCCGATTCCCCTGCACTGCGTGCAGAGCAATTCTGTGTTGCACATCACACATGAAAGGAGCCTTGATTTCCTTCATGGCACTCCAGAGAAACCCCAAGAACACTGTTTCAAGGCTAGAGGGATCCTGAGCTCACTGTAGCAACACGAAAGAGCTCCGTGGACCAAGAATCAACACGAGATGAGAGGTTAGTCCCTGGCTTCGACTCCTGAGGAATACCACCTTACCACAAGCACCTCAAGAGGAGGCTTTTCTCAGCTCTAGGTATGTGAGAGGGACCCTGAGTTTGCGGCCTCAAGTGGAATGGACACCGCGATGCCGTGACTCGAAATAAGGCCGGATATCCCTGCAGTGACTTGAATGCAGGCTCGTCTTGCATCTCCCAAGAAGAAAGGATGTCTGAATCCCCTGTGGAGACCACAGAGAAACACCTAGTTCCCCACCTCATTGCGACCGGAGGCCTCACATCCTTTGAAAACTCCAGAGGTACGCGGAGATAAGTGCCTCCAAAGGAGACGATGCCTGACTCCTCGTGAAACTTGATAGGAGTCCCAGGATTCTTGTGGCACGTGGAAAGGGACACTTGGTCTCCCGCCTCAGCTGGAGAGGCGTTCCAATTGCCCTGCCAAGCCTCGAGGAGAATCCAGAGTTGTCCCTCGCAACTAGGCAGGAGTCCTGACGTGGCTGAAGAAACACGTGGGTGGAAGGGCCATCCCCGTCGTAACTCGAGAATATACCCCAGGTTTCCGCCGCAACTTGAGAAAAACCATGAGACTTCCCCCTCGATGCGAGATGAGGCCCGATACCCCTGTACTGCGTGCAGAGCAATTCCGTCTTGCACATCACACATGAAAGGAGCCTTGATTTCCTTGATGGCACTCCAGAGAAACCCCAAGAACACTGTTTCAAGGCTAGAGGGATCCTGAGGTCACTGTAGCAACACGAAAGAACTCTGTGGACCAATAATCAACTCGAAAAGAGAGGTTAGTCCCTGGATTCGTCTCCAGAGGAATACCACCTTACCACAAGCACCTCAAGAGGAGGCTTCTCTCAGCACTAGGTATGTGAGAGGGACCCTGATTTTGCGGCCTCAATGGAATGGACACCGCGATGCCCTGACTCGAAATAAGGCCGGATATCCCTGCAGTGACTTCAATGCAGGCTCGTCTTGCACCTCCCAGGACGAAAGGATGTCTGAATCCCCTGTGGAAAGCACAGAGAAAGACTTAGTTACCCACCTCATCGTGACCGATAGCCTCACATCCTTTGAAAACTCCAGAGGTACGCGGAGATCAGTGCCTCCAAAGGAGACGATGCCTGACTCCTCGTGAAACTTGATAGGAGTCCCAGGATTCCTGTGGCACTTGGAAAGGGACACTTGGTCTCCCGCCTCAGCTGGAGAGGCGTCCCAATTGCCCTGCCAAGCCTCGAGGAGAATCCAGAGTTGTCCCTCGCAACTAGGCAGGAGTCCTGATGTGGCTGAACAAACACGTGGGTGGAAGGGCCATCCCCGTCGTAACTCGAGAATATACCCCAGGTTCCCGCCGCAACTCGAGAAAAACCATGAGACTTCCCCCTCGCCGCGAGATGAGGCCCAATTCCCCTGCACTGCGTGCAGAGCAATTCCGTGTTGCACATCACACATGAAAGGAGCCTTGATTTCCTTGATGGCACTCCAGAGAAACCCCAAGAACACTGTTTCAAGGCTAGAGGGATCCTGAGGTCACTGTAGCAACACGAAAGAGCTCCGTGGGCCAAAAATCAACTCGAGATGAGAGGTTAGTCCCTGGCTTCGACTCCAGAGGAATACCACCTTACCACAAGCACCTCAAGAGGAGGCTTCTCTCAGCTCTAGGTATGTGAGAGGGACCCTGAGTTTGCGGCCTCAAGTGGAATGGACACCGCGATGCCCTGACGCGAAATAAGGCCGGATATCCCTGCAGTGACTTGAATGCAGGCTCGTCTTGCATCTCCCAAGATGAAAGGATGTCTGAATCCCCTGTGGAGACCACAGAGAAAGACCTAGTTCCCCACCTCATCGCGACCGGAGGCCTCACATCCTTTGAAAACTCCAGAGGTACGCGGAGATCAGTGCCTCCAAAGGAGACGATGCCTGACTCCTCGTGAAACTTGATAGGAGTCCCAGGATTCCTGTGGCACGTGGAAAGGGACCCTTGGTCTCCCGCCTCAGCTGGAGAGGCGTCCCAATTGCCTTGCCAAGCCTCGAGGAGAATCCCGAGTTGTGTCTCGCAACTAGGCAAGAGTCCTGACGTGGCTGAACAAACACGTGTGTGGAAGGGCCATCCCCGTCGTAACTCGAGAATATACCGCAGGTTCCCGCCGCAACTCGAGAAAAACCATGAGACTTCCCCCTCGCCGCGAGATGAGGCTCGATTACCCTGCACTGCGTGCAGAGCAATTCCGTGTTGCACATCACACATGAAAGGAGCCTTGATTTCCTTGATGGCACTCCAGAGAAACCCCAAGAACACTGTTTCAAGGCTAGAGGCATCCTGAGGTCACTGTAGCAACACGAAAGAGCTCCGTGGACCAAGAATCAACACGAGATGAGAGGTTAGTCCCTGGCTTCGACTCCTGAGGAATACCACCTTACCACAAGCACCTCAAGAGGAGGCTTCTCTCAGCACTAGGTATGTGAGAGGGATCCTGAGTTTGCGGCCTCAAGTGGAATGGACACCGCGATGCCCTCACGCGAAATAAGGCCGGATATCTCTGCAGTGACTTGAATGCAGGCTCATCTTGCATCTCCCAAGGTGATAGGATGTCTGAATCCCCTGTGGAGACCACAGAGAAAGACCTAGTTCCCCACCTCATCGCGACCGGAGGCCTCACATCCTTTGAAAACTCCAGAGGTTCGCGGAGATCAGTGCCTCCAAAGGAAACGATGCCTGACTCCTCATGAAACTTGATAGGAGTCCCAGGATTCCTGTGGCACGTGGAAAGGGACCCTTGGTCTCCCGCCTCAGCTGGAGAGGCGTTCCAATTGCCCTGCCAAGCCTCGAGGAGAATCCCAAGTTGTCCCTCCCAACTAGGCACGAGTCCTGATGTGGCTGAACAAACACGTGGGTGGAAGGGCCATCCCCGTCGTAACTCGAGAATATACCCCAGGTTCCCGCCGCAACTCGAGAAAAACCATGAGACTTCCCCCTCGATGCGAGATGAGGCCCGATTCCCCTGTACTGCGTGCAGAGCAATTCCGTCTTGCACATCACACATGAAAGGAGCCTTGATTTCCTTGATGGCACTCCAGAGAAACCCCAAGAACACTGTTTCAAGGCTAGAGGGATCCTGAGGTCACTGTAGCAACACGAAAGAACTCTGTGGACCAAAAATCAACTCGAAAAGAGAGGTTAGTTCCTGGCTTCGACTCCAGAGGAATACCACCTTACCACAAGCACCTCAAGAGGAGGCTTCTCTCAGCTCTAGGTATGTGAGAGGGACCCTGAGTTTGCGGCCTCAAGTGGAATGGACACCGCGATGCCCTGACTCGAAATAAGGCCGGATATTCCTGCAGTGACTTCAATGCAGGCTCGTCTTGCATCTCCCAGGACGAAAGGATGTCTGAATCCCCTGTGGAAAGCACAGAGAAAGACTTAGTTCCCCACCTCATCGCGACCGATAGCCTCACATCCTTTGAAAACTCCAGAGGTACTCGGAGATCAGTGCCTCCAAAGGAGATGATGCCTGACTCCTCGTGAAACTTGATAGGAGTCCCAGGATTCCTGTGGCACTTGGAAAGGGACCCTTGGTCTCCCGCCTCAGCTGGAGAGGCGTCCCAATTGCCCTGCCAAGCCTCGAGGAGAATCCAGAGTTGTCCCTCGCAACTAGGCAGGAGTCCTGACGTCGCTGAAGAAACACGTGGGTGGAAGGGCCATCCCCGTCGTAACTCGAGAATATACCCCAGGTTCCCACCGCAACTCGAGAAAAACCATGAGACTTCCCCCTCGCCGCGAGATGAGGCCCGATTCCCCTGCACTGCGTGCAGAGCAATTCCGTGTTGCACATCACACATGAAAGGAGCCTTGATTTCCTTGATGGCACTCCAGAGAAACCCCAAGAACACTGTTTCAAGGCTAGAGGGATCCTGAGGTCACTGTAGCAACACGAAAGAGCTCCGTGGGCCAAAAATCAACTCGAGATGAGAGGTTAGTCCCTGGCTTCGACTCCTGAGGATTACCACCTTACCACAAGCACCTCAAGAGGAGGCTTCTCTCAGCTCTAGGTATGTGAGAGGGACCCTGAGTTTGCGGCCTCAAGTGGAATGGACACCGCGATGCCCTGACGCGAAATAAGGCTGGATATCCCTGCAGTGACGTGAATGCAGGCTCGTCTTGCATCTCCCAAGATGAAAGGATGTCTGAATCCCCTGTGGAGACCACAGAGAAAGACCTAGTTCCCCACCTCCTCGCGACCGGAGGCCTCACATCCTTTGAAAACTCCAGAGGTACGCAGAGATCAGTGCCTCCAAAGGAGACGATGCCTGACTCCTCGTGAAACTTGATAGGAGTCCCAGGATTCCTGTGGCACGTGGAAAGGGACCCTTGGTCTCCCGCCTCAGCTGGAGAGGCGTCCCAATTGCCTTGCCAAGCCTCGAGGAGAATCCCGAGTTGTGTCTCGCAACCAGGCAAGAGTCCTGACGTGGCTGAACAAACACGTGTGTGGAAGGGACATCCCCGTCGTAACTGGAGAATATACCCCAGGTTCCCGTCGCAACTCGAGAAAAACCATGAGACTTCCCCCTCGCCGCGAGATGAGGCCCGCTTCCCCTGCACTGCGTGTAGAGCAATTCTGTGTTGCACATCACACATGAAAGGAGCCTTGATTTCCTTCATGGCACTCCCGAGAAACCCCAAGAACACTGTTTCAAGGCTAGAGGGATCCTGAGGTCACTGTAGCAACACGAAAGAGCTCCGTGGACCAAAAATCAACTCGAGATGAGAGGTTAGTCCCTGGCTTCGACTCCAGAGGAATACCACCTTACCACAAGCACCTCAAGAGGAGGCTTCTCTCAGCTCTAGGTATGTGAGAGGGACCCTGAGTTTGCGGCCTCAAGTGGAATGGACACCGCGATGCCCTGACTCGAAATAAGGCCGGATATCCCTGCAGTGACTGGAATGCAGGCTCGTCTTGCATCTCCCAAGACGAAAGGGTGTCTGAATCCCCTGTGGAGACCACAGAGAAAGACCTAGTTCCCCACCTCATCGCGACAGGAGGCCTCAAATCCTTTGAAAACTCCAGAGGTATGCGGAGATCAGTGCCTCCAAAGGAAACGATGCCTGACTCCTCGTGAAACTTGACAGGAGACCCAGGATTCCTGTGGCACGTGGAAAGGGACCCTTGGTCTCCCGTCTCAGCTGGAGAGGCGTCCCAATTGCCCTGCAAAGCCTCGAGGAGAATCCCGAGTTGTCCCTCGCAACTAGGCAGGAGTCCTGACGTCGCTGAAGAAACACGTGGGTGAAAGGGCCATCCCCGTCGTAACTCGAGAATATACCCCAGGTTCCCGCCGCAACTCGAGAAAAACCATGAGACTTCCCCCTTGCCGCGAGATGAGGCCCGATTCCCCTGCACTGCGTGCAGAGCAATTCCGTGTTGCACATCACACATGAAAGGAGCCTTGATTTCCTTGATGGCACTCCAGAGAAACCCCAAGAACACTGTTTCAAGGCTAGAGGGATCCTGAGGTCACTGTAGCAACACGAAAGAGCTCCGTGGACCAAGAATCAACACGAGATGAGAGGTTAGTCCCTGGCTTTGATTCCTGAGGAATACCACCTTACAAAAGCACCTCAAGAGGAGGCTTCTCTCAGCTCTAGGTGTGTGAGAGGGATCCTGAGTTTGCGGCCTCAAGTGGAATGGACACCGCGATGCCCTGACTCGAAATAAGGCCGGATATCCCTGCAGTGACTTCATGCAGGCTCGTCTTGCATCTCCCAGGACGAAAGGATGTCTGAATCCCCTGTGGAAAGCACAGAGAAAGACTTAGTTCCCCACCTCATCGCGACCGGAGGCCTCACATCCTTTGAAAACTCCAGAGGTACGCGGAGATCAGTGCCTCCAAAGGAGACGATGCCTGACTCCTCGTGAAACTTGATAGGAGTCCCAGGATTCTTGTGGCACGTGGAAAGGGACCCTTGGTCTCCCGCCTCAGCTGGAGAGGCGTTCCAATTGCCCTGCCAAGCCTCGAGGAGAATCCCAAGTTGTCCCTCCCAACTAGGCACGAGTCCTGATGTGGCTGAACAAACACGTGGGTGGAAGGGCCATCCCCGTCGTAACTCGAGAATATACCCCAGGTTCCCGCCGCAACTCGAGAAAAACCATGAGACTTCCCCCTCGATGCGAGATGAGGCCCGATTCCCCTGTACTGCGTGCAGAGCAATTCCGTGTTGCACATCACACATGAAAGGAGCCTTGATTTCCTTGATGGCACTCCAGAGAAACCCCAAGAACACTGTTTCAAGGCTAGAGGGATCCTGAGGTCAGTGTAGCAACACGAAAGAGCTCCGTAGGCCAAAAATCAACTCGAGATGAGAGGTTAGACCCTGGCTTCGACTCCAGAGGAATACCACCTTACCACAAGCACCTCAAGAGGAGGCTTCTCTCAGCTCTAGGTATGTGAGAGGGACCCTGAGTTTGCAGCCTCAAGTGGAATGGACACCGCGATGCCCTGACGCGAAATAAGGCTGGATATCCCTGCAGTAACTTGAATGCAGGCTCGTCTTGCATCTCCCAAGATGAAAGGATGTCTGAATCCCCTGTGGAGACCACAGAGAAAGACCTAGTTCCCCACCTTATTGCGACCGGAGGCCTCACATCCTTTGAAAACTCCAGAGGTACGCGGAGATCAGTGCCTCCAAAGGAGACGATGCCTGACTCCTCGTGAAACTTGATAGGAGTCCCAGGATTCCTGTGGCACGTGGAAAGGGACACTTGGTCTCCCGCCTCAGCTGGAGAAGCGTCCCAATTGCCTTGCCAAGCCTCGAGGAGAATCCCGAGTTGTGTCTCGCAACTAGGCAAGAGTCCTGACGTGGCTGAACAAACACGTGTGTGGAAGGGCCATCCCCGTCGTAACTCGAGAATATACCCCAGGTTCCCGCCGCAACTCGAGAAAAACCATGAGACTTCCACCTCGCCGCGAGATGAGGCCCGATTCCCCTGCACTGCGTGCAGAGCAATTCTGTGTTGCACATCACACATGAAAGGAGCCTTGATTTCCTTCATGGCACTCCAGAGAAACCCCAAGAACACTGTTTCAAGGCTAGAGGGATCCTGAGGTCACTGTAGCAACACGAAAGAACTCTGTGGACCAAAAATCAACTCGAGATGAGAGGTTAGTCCCTGGCTTCGACTCCAGAGGAATACCACCTTACCAGAAGCACCTCAAGAGGAGGCTTCTCTCAGCTCTAGGTATGTGAGAGGGATCCTGAGTTTGCGGCCTCAAGTGGAATTAACACCGCGATGCCCTGACTCGAAATAAGGCCGGATATCCCTGCAGTGACTGGAATGCAGGCTCGTCTTGCATCTCCCAAGACGAAAGGGTGTCTGAATCCCCTGTGGAGACCACAGAGAAAGACCTAGTTCCCCACCTCATCGCGACAGGAGGCCTCAAAATCTTTGAAAACTCCAGAGGTATGCGGAGATCAGTGCCTCCAAAGGAGACGATGCCTGACTCCTCGTGAAACTTGATAGGAGACCCAGGATTCCTGTGGCACGTGGAAAGGGACCCTTGGTCTCCCGTCTCAGCTGGAGAGGCGTCCCATTTGCCCTGCAAAGCCTCGAGGAGAATCCCGAGTTGTCCCTCGCAACTAGGCAGGAGTCCTGACATGACTGAACACACACGTGTGTGGAAGGGCCATCCCCGTCGTAACTCGAGAATATACCCCAGGTTCCCGCCGCAACTCGAGAAAAACCATGAGACTTCCCCCTCGCCCAGAGATGAGGCCCGATTCCCCTGCACTGCGTGCAGAGCAATTCCGTTGTGCACATCACACATGAAAGGAGCCTTGATTTCCTTGATGGCACTCCAGAGAAACCCCAAGAACACTGTTTCAAGGCTAGAGGGATCCTGAGGTCACTGTAGCAACACGAAAGAGCTCCGTGGACCAAGAATCAACAGGAGATGAGAGGTTAGTCCCTGGCTTCGACTCCTGAGGAATACCACCTTACCACAAGCACCTCAAGAGGAGGCTTCTCTCAGCTCTAGGTATGTGAGAGGGATCCTGAGTTTGCGGCCTCAAGTGGAATGGACACCGCGATGCCCTGCCTCGAAATAAGGCCGGATATCCCTGCAGTGACTTGAATGCAGGCTCGTCTTGCATCTCCCAAGAAGAAAGGATATCTGAATCCCCTGTGGAGACCACAGAGAAAGACCTAGTTCCCCACCTCATCGCGACCGGAGGCCTCACATCCTTTGAAAACTCCAGAGGTACGCGGAGATCAGTGCCTCCAAAGGAGACGATGCCTGACTCCTCGTGAAACTTGATAGGAGTCCCAGGATTCTTGTGGCAAGTGGAAAGGGACCCTTGGTCTCCCGCCTCAGCTGGAGAGGCGTTCCAATTGCCCTGCCAAGCCTCGAGGAGAATCCCGAGTTGTCCCTCGCAATTAGCCAAGAGTCCTGACGTGGCTGAAGAAACACGTGGGTGGAAGGGCCATCCCCGTCGTAACTCGAGAATATACCCCAGGTTCCCGCCGCAACTCGAGAAAAACCGTGAGACTTCCCCCTCGCCGCGAGATGAGGCCCGATTCCCCTGCACTGCGTGCAGAGCAATTCCGTGTTGCACATCACACATGAAAGGAGCCTTGATTTCCTTGATGGCACTCCAGAGAAACCCCAAGAACACTGTTTCAAGGCTAGAGGGATCCTGAGGTCACTGTAGCAACACGAAAGAGCTCCGTGGACCAAGAATCAACACGAGATGAGAGGTTAGTCCCTGGCTTCGACTCCTGAGGAATACCACCTTACCACAAGCACCTCAATAGGAGGCTTCTCTCAGCTCTAGGTATGTGAGAGGGACCCTGAGTTTGCGGCCTCAAGTGGAATGGACACCGCGATGCCCTGACTCGAAATAAGGCCGGATATCCCTGCAGTGACTTGAATGCAGGCTCGTCTTGCATCTCCCAAGAAGAAAGGATGTCTGAATCCCCTGTGGAGACCACAGAGAAACACCTAGTTCCCCACCTCATCGCGACCGGAGGCCTCACATCCTTTGAAAACTCCAGAGGTACGCGGAGATCAGTGCCTCCAAAGGAGACGATGCCTGACTCCTCGTGAAACTTGATAGGAGTCCCAGGATTCTTGTGGCACGTGGAAAGGGACCCTTGGTCTCCCGCCTCAGCTGGAGAGGCGTTCCAATTGCCCTGCCAAGCCTCGAGGAGAATCCAGAGTTGTCCCTCGCATCTAGGCAGGAGTCCTGACGTGGCTGAACAAACACGTGGGTGGAAGGGCCATCCCCGTCGTAACTCGAGAATATACCCCAGGTTCCCGCCGCAACTGGAGAAAAACCATGAGACTTCCCCCTCGATGCGAGATGAGGCCCGATACCCCTGTACTGCGTGCAGAGCAATTCCGTCTGGCACATCACACATGAAAGGAGCCTTGATTTCCTTGATGGCACTCCAGAGAAACCCCAAGAAAACTGTTTCAAGGCTAGAGGGATCCTGAGGTCACTGTAGCAACACGAAAGAACTCTGTGGACCAAAAATCAACTCGAAAAGAGAGGTTAGTCCCTGGATTCGTCTCCAGAGGAATACCACCTTACCACAAGCACCTCAAGAGGAGGCTTCTCTCAGCTCTAGGTATCTGAGAGGGACCCTGATTTTGCGGCCTCAAGTGGAATGGACACCGCGATGCCCTGACTCGAAATAAGGCCGGATATCCCTGCAGTGACTTCAATGCAGGCTCGTCTTGCATCTCCCAGGACGAAAGGATGTCTGAATCCCCTGTGGAAAGCACAGGGAAAGACTTAGTTCCCCACCTCATCGCGACCGATAGCCTCACATCCTTTGAAAACTCCAGAGGTACGCGGAGATCAGTGCCTCCAAAGGAGACGATGCCTGACTCCTCGTGAAACTTGATAGGAGTCCCAGGATTCCTGTGGCACTTGGAAAGGGACACTTGGTCTCCCGCCTCAGCTGGAGAGGCGTCCCAATTGCCCTGCCAAGCCTCGAGGAGAATCCAGAGTTGTCCCTCGCAACTAGGCAGGAGTCCTGACGTGGCTGAACAAACACGTGGCTGGAAGGGCCATCCCCGTCGTAACTCGAGAATATACCCCAGGTTCCCGCCGCAACTCGAGAAAAACCATGAGACTTCCCCCTCGCCGCGAGATGAGGCCCGATTCCCCTGCACTGCGTGCAGAGCAATTCCGTGTTGCACATCACACATGAAAGGAGCCTTGATTTCCTTGATGGCACTCCAGAGAAACCCCAAGAACACTGTTTCAAGGCTAGAGGGATCCTGAGGTCACTGTAGCAACACGAAAGAGCTCCGTGGGCCAAAAATCAACTCGAGATGAGAGGTTAGTCCCTGGCTTCGACTCCAGAGGAATACCACCTTACCACAAGCACCTCAAGAGGAGGCTTCTCTCAGCTCTAGGTATGTGAGAGGGACCCTGAGTTTGCGGCCTCAAGTGGAATGGACACCGCGATGCCCTGACGCGAAATAAGGCCGGATATCCCTGCAGTGACTTGAATGCAGGCTCGTCTTGCATCTCCCAAGATGAAAGGATGTCTGAATCCCCTGTGGAGACCACAGAGAAAGACCTAGTTCCCCACCTCATCGTGACCGGAGGCCTCACATCCTTTGAAAACTCCAGAGGTACGCGGAGATCAGTGCCTCCAAAGGAGACGATGCCTGACTCCTCGTGAAACTTGATAGGAGTCCCAGGATTCCTGTGGCACGTGGAAAGGGACCCTTGGTCTCCCGCCTCAGCTGGAGAGGCGTCCCAATTGCCTTGCCAAGCCTCGAGGAGAATCCCGAGTTGTGTCTCGCAACTAGGAAAGAGTCCTGACGTGGCTGAACAAACACGTGTGTGGAAGGGCCATCCCCGTCGTAACTCGAGAATATACCGCAGGTTCCCGCCGCAACTCGAGAAAAACCATGAGACTTCCCCCTCGCCGCGAGATGAGGCCCGATTCCCCTGCACTGCGTGCAGAGCAATTCTGTGTTGCACATCACACATGAAAGGAGCCTTGATTTCCTTCATGGCACTCCAGAGAAACCCCAAGAACACTGTTTCAAGGCTAGAGGGATCCTGAGGTCACTGTAGCAACACGAAAGAGCTCCGTGGACCAAAAATCAACTCGAGATGAGAGGTTAGTCCCTGGCTTCGACTCCAGAGGAATACCACCTTACCACAAGCACGTCAAGAGGAGGCTTCTCTCAGCTCTAGGTATGTGAGAGGGACCCTGAGTTTGCGGCCTCAAGTGGAATGGACACCGCGATGCCCTGATTCGAAATAAGGCCGGATATCCCTGCAGTGACTGGAATGCAGGCTCGTCTTGCATCTCTCAAGACGAAAGGGTGTCTGAATCCCCTGTGGAGACCACAGAGAAAGACCTAGTTCCCCACCTCATCGCGACAGGAGTCCTCAAATCCTTTGAAAACTCCAGAGGTATGCGGAGATCAGTGCCTCCAAAGGAGACGATTCCTGACTCCTCGTGACACTTGATAGGAGACCCAGGATTCCTGTGGCACATGGAAAGGGACCCTTGGTCTCCCTCCTCAGCTGGAGAGGCGTCCCAATTGCCCTGCAAAGCCTCTAGGAGAATCCCGAGTTGTCCCTCGCAACTAGGCAGGAGTCCTGACATGACTGAACACACACGTGTGTGGAAGGGCCATCCCCGTCGTAACTCGAGAATATACCCCAGGTTCCCGCCGCAACTCGAGAAAAACCATGAGACTTCCCCCTCGCCGCGAGATGAGGCCCGATTCCCCTGCACTGCGTGCAGAGCAATTCCGTGTTGCACATCACACATGAAAGGAGCCTTGATTTCCTTGATGGCACTCCAGAGAAACCCCAAAAACACTGTTTCAAGGCTAGAGGGATCCTGAGGTCACTGTAGCAACACGAAAGAGCTCCGTGGACCAAGAATCAACACGAGATGAGAGGTTAGTCCCTGGCTTCGACTCCTGAGGAATACCACGTTACCACAAGCACCTCAAGAGGAGGCTTCTCTAAGCTATAGGTATGTGAGAGGGACCCTGAGTTTGCGGCCTCAAGTGGAATGGACACCGCGATGCCCTGACTCGAAATAAGGCCGGATATTCCTGCAGTGACTTCAATGCAGGCTCGTCTTGCATCTCCCAGGACGAAAGGATGTCTGAATCCCCTGTGGAAAGCACAGAGAAAGACTTAGTTCCCCACCTCATCGCGACCGATAGCCTCACATCCTTTGAAAACTCCAGAGGTACGCGGAGATCAGTGCCTCCAAAGGAGATGATGCCTGACTCCTCGTGAAACTTGATAGGAGTCCCAGGATTCCTGTGGCACTTGGAAAGGGACACTTGGTCTCCCGCCTCAGCTGGAGAGGCGTCCCAATTGCCCTGCCAAGCCTCGAGGAGCATCCAGAGTTGTCCCTCGCAACTAGGCAGGAGTCCTGACTTCGCTGAAGAAACACGTGGGTGGAAGGGCCATCCCCGTCGTAACTCGAGAATATACCCCAGGTTCCCGCCGCAACTCGAGAAAAACCATGAGACTTCCCCCTCGATGCGAGATGAGGCCCGATTCCCCTGTACTGCGTGCAGAGCAATTCCGTCTTGCACATCACACATGAAAGGAGCCTTGATTTCCTTGATGGCACTCCAGAGAAACCCCAAGAACACTGTTTCAAGGCTAGAGGGATCCTGAGGTCACTGTAGCAACACGAAAGAACTCTGTGGACCAAAAATCAACTCGAAAAGAGTGGTTAGTCCCTGGATTCGTCTCCAGAGGAATACCACCTTACCACAAGCACCTCAAGAGGAGGCTTCTCTCAGCTCTAGGTATGTGAGAGGGACCCTGAGTTTGCGGCCTCAAGTGGAATGGACACCGCGATGCCCTGACGCGAAATAAGGCTGGATATCCCTGCAGTGACTTGAATGCAGGCTCGTCTTGCATCTCCCAAGATGAAAGGATGTCTGAATCCCCTGTGGAGACCACAGAGAAAGACCTAGTTCCCCACCTCATTGCGACCGGAGGCCTCACATCCTTTGAAAACTCCAGAGGTACGTGGAGATCAGTGCCTCCAAAGGAGACGATGCCTGACTCCTCGTGAAATTTGATAGGAGTCCCAGGATTCCTGTGGCACGTGGAAAGGGACCCTTGGTCTCCCGCCTCAGCTGGAGAAGCGTCCCAATTGCCTTGCCAAGCCTCGAGGAGAATCCCGAGTTGTGTCTCGCAACTAGGCAAGAGTCCTGACGTGGCTGAACAAACACGTGTGTGGAAGGGCCATCCCCGTCGTAACTGGAGAATATACCCCAGGTTCCCGCCGCAACTCGAGAAAAACCATGAGACTTCCCCCTCGCCGCGAGATGAGGCCCGATTCCCCTGCACTGCGTGCAGAGCAATTCCGTGTTGCACATCACACATGAAAGGAGCCTTGATTTCCTTGATGGCACTCCAGAGAAACCCCAAGAACACTGTTTCAAGGCTAGAGGGATCCTGAGGTCACTGTAGCAACACGAAAGAGCTCCGTGGACCAAGAATCAACACGAGATGAGAGGTTAGTCCCTGGCTTCGACTCCTGAGGAATACCACCTTACCACAAGCACCTCAAGAGGAGGCTTCTCTCAGCTCTAGGTATGTGAGAGGGATCCTGAGTTTGCGGCCTCAAGTGGAATGGACACCGCGATGCCCTGACTCGAAATAAGGCCGGATATCCCTGCAGTGACTTGAATGCAGGCTCGTCTTGCATCTCCCAAGAAGAAAGGATGTCTGAATCCCCTGTGGAGACCACAGAGAAAGACCTAGTTCCCCACCTCATCGCGACCGGAGGCCTCACATCCTTTGAAAACTCCAGAGGTACGCGGAGATCAGTGCCTCCAAAGGAGACGATGCCTGACTCCTCGTGAAACTTGATAGGAGTCCCAGGATTCTTGTGGCACGTGGAAAGGGACCCTTGGTCTCCCGCGTAAGCTGGAGAGGCGTTCCAATTGCCCTGCCAAGCCTCGAGGAGAATCCAGAGTTGTCCCTCGCAACTAGGCAGGAGTCCTGACGTGGCTGAACAAACACGTGGGTGGAAAGGCCATCCCCGTCGTAACTCGAGAATATACCCCAGGTTCCCGCCGCAACTCGAGAAAAACCATGAGACTTCCCCCTCGATGCGAGATGAGGCCCGATTCCCCTGTACTGCGTGCAGAGCAATTCCGTCTTGCACATCACACATGAAAGGAGCCTTGATTTCCTTCATGGCACTCCAGAGAAACCCCAAGAACACTGTTTCAAGGCTAGAGGGATCCTGAGGTCACTGTAGCAACATGAAAGAGCTCCGTGGACCAAAAATCAACTCGAGATGAGAGGTTAGTCCCTGGCTTCGACTCCAGAGGAATACCACCTTACCACAAGCACCTCAAGAGGAGGCTTCTCTCAGCTCTAGGTATGTGAGAGGGACCCTGAGTTTGTGGCCTCAAGTGGAATGGACACCGCGATGCCCTGACTCGAAATAAGGCCGGATGTCCCTGCAGTGACTGGAATGCAGGCTCGTCTTGCATCTCCCAAGACGAAAGGGTGTCTGAATCCCCTGTGGAGACCACAGAGAAAGACCTAGTTCCCCACCTCATCGCGACAGGACGCCTCAAATCCTTTGAAAACTCCAGAGGTATGCAGAGATCAGTGCCTCCAAAGGAGACGATGCCTGACTCCTCGTGAAACTTGATAGGAGACCCAGGATTCCTGTTGCACATGGAAGGGGACCCTTGGTCTCCCGCCTCAGCTGGAGAGGCGTCCCAATTGCCCTGCAAAGCCTCGAGGAGAATCCCGAGTTGTCCCTCGCAACTAGGCAGGAGTCCTGACATGGCTGAACACACACGTGTGTGGAAGGGCCATCCACCTCGTAACTCGAGAATATACCCCAGGTTCCCGCCACAACTCGAGAAAAACCATGAGACTTCCCCCTCGCCGCGAAATGAGGCCCGATTCCCCTGAACTGCGTGCAGAGCAATTCCGTGTTGCACATCACACATGAAAGGAGCCTTGATTTCCTTGATGGCACTCCAGAGAAACCCCAAGAACACTGTCACAAGGCTAGAGGGATCCTGAGGTCACTGTAGCAACACGAAAGAGCTCCGTGGACCAAGAATCAACACGAGATGAGAGGTTAGTCCTTGGCTTCGACTCCTGAGGAATACCACCTTACCACAAGCACCTCAAGAGGAGGCTTCTCTCAGCTCTAGGTATGTGAGAGGGATCCTGAGTTTGCGGCCTCAAGTGGAATGGACACCGCGATGCCCTGACTCGAAATAAGGCCGGATATCCCTGCAGTGACTTGAATGCACGCTCGTCTTGCATCTCCCAAAAAGAAAGGATGTCTGAATTCCCTGTGGAGACCGCAGAGAAACACCTAGTTCCCCACCTAATCGCGACCGCAGGCCTCATATCCTTTGAAAACTCCAGAGGTACGCGGAGATCAGTGCCTCCAAAGGAGACGATGCCTGACTCCTCGTGAAACTTGATAGGAGTCCCAGGATTCTTGTGGCACGTGGAAAGGGACCCTTGGTCTCCCGCCTAAGCTGGAGACGCGTTCCAATTGCCCTGCCAAGCCTCGAGGAGAATCCCGAGTTGTCCCTCGCAACTAGGCAGGAGTCCTGACGTGGCTGAACAAACACGTGGGTGGAAGGGCCATCACCGTCGTAACTCGAGAATATACCCCAGGTTCCCGCCGCAACTCGAGAAAAACCATGAGACTTCCCCCTCGATGCGAGATGAGGCCCGATTCCCCTGTACTGCGTGCAGAGCAATTCCGTCTTGCACATCACACATGAAAGGAGCCTTGATTTCCTTGATGGCACTCCAGAGAAACCCCAAGAACACTGTTTCAAGGATAGAGGGATCCTGAGGTCACTGTAGCAACACGAAAGAACTCTGTGGACCAAAAATCAACTCGAAAAGAGAGGTTAGTCCCTGGATTCGTCTCCAGAGGAATACCACCTTACCACAAGCACCTCAAGAGGAGGCTTCTCTCAGCTCTAGGTATGTGAGAGGGACCCTGAGTTTGCGGCCTCAAGTGGAATGGACACCGCGATGCCCTGACTCGAAATAAGGCCGGATATCCCTGCAGTGACTTCAATGCAGGTTCGTCTTGGATCTCCCAGGACGAAAGGATGTCTGAATCCCCTGTGGAAAGCACAGAGAAAGACTTAGTTCCCCACCTCATCGCGAACGATAGCCTCACATCCTTTGAAAACTCCAGAGGTACGCGGAGATCAGTGCCTCCAAAGGAGACGATGCCTGACTCCTCGTGAAACTTGATAGGAGACCGAGGATTCCTGTGGCACGTGGAAAGGGACCCTTGGTCTCCCGTCTCAGCTGGAGAGGCGTCCCAATTGCCCTGCAAAGCCTCGAGGAGAATCCCGAGTTGTCCCTCGCAACTAGGCAGGAGTCCTGACATGACTGAACACACACGTGTGTGGAAGGGCCATCCCCGTCGTAACTCGAGAATATACCCCAGGTTCCCGCCGCAACTCGAGAAAAACCATGAGACTTCCCCCTCGCCGCGAGATGAGGCCCGATTCCCCTGCACTGCGTGCAGAGCAATTCCGTGTTGCACATCACACATGAAAGGAGCCTTGATTTCCTTGATGGCACTCCAGAGAAACCCCAAAAACACTGTTTCAAGGCTAGAGGGATCCTGAGGTCACTGTAGCAACACGAAAGAGCTCCGTGGACCAAGAATCAACACGAGATGAGAGGTTAGTCCCTGGCTTCGACTCCTGAGGAATACCACCTTACCACAAGCACCTCAAGAGGAGGCTTCTCTCAGCTCTAGGTATGTGAGAGGGACCCTGAGTTTGCGGCCTCAAGTGGAATGGACACCGCGATGCCCTGACTCGAAATAAGGCTGGATATTCCTGCAGTGACTTCAATGCAGGCTCGTCTTGCATCTCCCAGGACGAAAGGATGTCTGAATCCCCTGTGGAAAGCACAGAGAAAGACTTAGTTCCCCACCTCATCGCGACCGATAGCCTCACATCCTTTGAAAACTCCAGAGGTACGCGGAGATCAGTGCCTCCAAAGGAGATGATGCCTGACTCCTCGTGAAACTTGATAGGAGTCCCAGGATTCCTGTGGCACTTGGAAAGGGACACTTGGTCTCCCGCCTCAGCTGGAGAGGCGTCCCAATTGCCCTGCCAAGCCTCGAGGAGCATCCAGAGTTGTCCCTCGCAACTAGGCAGGAGTCCTGACTTCGCTGAAGAAACACGTGGGTGGAAGGGCCATCCCCGTCGTAACTCGAGAATATACCCCAGGTTCCCGCCGCAACTCGAGAAAAACCATGAGACTTCCCCCTCGATGCGAGATGAGGCCCGATTCCCCTGTACTGCGTGCAGAGCAATTCCGTCTTGCACATCACACATGAAAGGAGCCTTGATTTCCTTGATGGCACTCCAGAGAAACCCCAAGAACACTGTTTCAAGGCTAGAGGGATCCTGAGGTCACTGTAGCAACACGAAAGAACTCTGTGGACCAAAAATCAACTCGAAAAGAGTGGTTAGTCCCTGGATTCGTCTCCAGAGGAATACCACCTTACCACAAGCACCTCAAGAGGAGGCTTCTCTCAGCTCTAGGTATGTGAGAGGGACCCTGAGTTTGCGGCCTCAAGTGGAATGGACACCGCGATGCCCTGACGCGAAATAAGGCTGGATATCCCTGCAGTGACTTGAATGCAGGCTCGTCTTGCATCTCCCAAGATGAAAGGATGTCTGAATCCCCTGTGGAGACCACAGAGAAAGACCTAGTTCCCCACCTCATTGCGACCGGAGGCCTCACATCCTTTGAAAACTCCAGAGGTACGTGGAGATCAGTGCCTCCAAAGGAGACGATGCCTGACTCCTCGTGAAATTTGATAGGAGTCCCAGGATTCCTGTGGCACGTGGAAAGGGACCCTTGGTCTCCCGCCTCAGCTGGAGAAGCGTCCCAATTGCCTTGCCAAGCCTCGAGGAGAATCCCGAGTTGTGTCTCGCAACTAGGCAAGAGTCCTGACGTGGCTGAACAAACACGTGTGTGGAAGGGCCATCCCCGTCGTAACTGGAGAATATACCCCAGGTTCCCGCCGCAACTCGAGAAAAACCATGAGACTTCCCCCTCGCCGCGAGATGAGGCCCGATTCCCCTGCACTGCGTGCAGAGCAATTCTGTGTTGCACATCACACATGAAAGGAGCCTTGATTTCCTTCATGGCACTCCAGAGAAACCCCAAGAACACTGTTTCAAGGCTAGAGGGATCCTGAGGTCACTGTAGCAACACGAAAGAACTCTGTGGACCAAAAATCAACTCGAGATGAGAGGTTAGTCCCTGGCTTCTACTCCAGAGGAATACCACCTTACCAGAAGCACCTCAAGAGGAGGCTTCTCTCAGCTCTAGGTATGTGAGAGGGATCCTGAGTTTGCGGCCTCAAGTGGAATTAACACCGCGATGCCCTGACTCGAAATAAGGCCGGATATCCCTGCAGTGACTGGAATGCAGGCTCGTCTTGCATCTCCCAAGACGAAAGGGTGTCTGAATCCCCTGTGGAGACCACAGAGAAAGACCTAGTTCCCCACCTCATCGCGACAGGAGGCCTCAAAATCTTTGAAAACTCCAGAGGTACGTGGAGATCAGTGCCTCCAAAGGAGACGATGCCTGACTCCTCGTGAAACTTGATAGGAGACCCAGGATTCCTGTGGCACGTGGAAAGGGACCCTTGGTCTCCCGTCTCAGCTGGAGTGGCGTCCCAATTGCCCTGCAAAGCCTCGAGGAGAATCCCGAGTTGTCCCTCGCAACTAGGCAGGAGTCCTGACATGGCTGAACACACACGTGTGTGTAAGGGCCATCCCCGTCGTAACTCGAGAATATACCCCAGGTTCCCGCCGCAACTCGAGAAAAACCATGAGACTTCCCCCTCGCCCTGAGATGAGGCCCGATTCCCCTGCACTGCGTGCAGAGCAATTCCGTGTTGCACATCACACATGAAAGGAGCCTTGATTTCCTTGATGGCACTCCAGAGAAACCCCAAGAACACTGTTTCAAGGCTAGAGGGATCCTGAGGTCACTGTAGCAACACGAAAGAGCTCCGTGGACCAAGAATCAACACGAGATGAGAGGTTAGTCCCTGGCTTCGACTCCTGAGGAATACCACCTTACCACAAGCACCTCAAGAGGAGGCTTCTCTCAGCTCTAGGTATGTGAGAGGGATCCTGAGTTTGCGGCCTCAAGTGGAATGGACACCGCGATGCCCTGACTCGAAATAAGGCCGGATATCCCTGCAGTGACTTGAATGCAGGCTCGTCTTGCATCTCCCAAGAAGAAAGGATGTCTGAATCCCCTGTGGAGACCACAGAGAAAGACCTAGTTCCCCACCTCATCGCGACCGGAGGCCTCACATCCTTTGAAAACTCCAGAGGTACGCGGAGATCAGTGCCTCCAAAGGAGACGATGCCTGACTCCTC
The DNA here is from genome assembly GCF_910594005.1 of Cervus elaphus. NCBI lineage: Eukaryota > Metazoa > Chordata > Mammalia > Artiodactyla > Cervidae > Cervus > Cervus elaphus. Next base: position 3,634,903 of record NC_057834.1, on the reverse strand, counting down.
GTGAAACTTGATAGGAGTCCCACGATTCTTGTGGCACGTGGAAAGGGACCCTTGGTCTCCCGCCTCAGCTGGAGAGGCGTTCCAATTGCCCTGCCAAGCCTCGAGGAGAATCCAGAGTTGTCCCTCGCAACTAGGCAGGAGTCCTGACGTGGCTGAACAAACACGTGGGTGGAAAGGCCATCCCCGTCGTAACTCGAGAATATACCCCAGGTTCCCGCCGCAACTCGAGAAAAACCATGAGACTTCCCCCTCGATGCGAGATGAGGCCCGATTCCCCTGTACTGCGTGCAGAGCAATTCCGTCTTGCACATCACACATGAAAGGAGCCTTGATTTCCTTCATGGCACTCCAGAGAAACCCCAAGAACACTGTTTCAAGGCTAGAGGGATCCTGAGGTCACTGTAGCAACACGAAAGAGCTCCGTGGACCAAAAATCAACTCGAGATGAGAGGTTAGTCCCTGGCTTCGACTCCAGAGGAATACCACCTTACCACAAGCACCTCAAGAGGAGGCTTCTCTCAGCTCTAGGTATGTGAGAGGGACCCTGAGTTTGTGGCCTCAAGTGGAATGGACACCGCGATGCCCTGACTCGAAATAAGGCCGGATATCCCTGCAGTGACTGGAATGCAGGCTCGTCTTGCATCTCCCAAGACGAAAGGGTGTCTGAATCCCCTGTGGAGACCACAGAGAAAGACCTAGTTCCCCACCTCATCGCGACAGGAGGCCTCAAATCCTTTGAAAACTCCAGAGGTATGCAGAGATCAGTGCCTCCAAAGGAGACGATGCCTGACTCCTCGTGAAACTTGATAGGAGACCCAGGATTCCTGTGGCACATGGAAAGGGACCCTTGGTCTCCCGCCTCAGCTGGAGAGGCGTCCCAATTGCCCTGCAAAGCCTCGAGGAGAATCCCGAGTTGTCCCTCGCAACTAGGCAGGAGTCCTGACATGGCTGAACACACACGTGTGTGGAAGGGCCATCCACGTCGTAACTCGAGAATATACCCCAGGTTCCCGCCACAACTCGAGAAAAACCATGAGACTTCCCCCTCGCCGCGAAATGAGGCCCGATTCCCCTGAACTGCGTGCAGAGCAATTCCGTGTTGCACATCACACATGAAAGGAGCCTTGATTTCCTTGATGGCACTCCAGAGAAACCCCAAGAACACTGTTACAAGGCTAGAGGGATCCTGAGGTCACTGTAGCAACACGAAAGAGCTCCGTGGACCAAGAATCAACACGAGATGAGAGGTTAGTCCTTGGCTTCGACTCCTGAGGAATACCACCTTACCACAAGCACCTCAAGAGGAGGCTTCTCTCAGCTCTAGGTATGTGAGAGGGATCCTGAGTTTGCGGCCTCAAGTGGAATGGACACCGCGATGCCCTGACTCGAAATAAGGCCGGATATCCCTGCAGTGACTTGAATGCACGCTCGTCTTGCATCTCCCAAGAAGAAAGGATGTCTGAATTCCCTGTGGAGACCGCAGAGAAACACCTAGTTCCCCACCTCATCGCGACCGCAGGCCTCATATCCTTTGAAAACTCCAGAGGTACGCGGAGATCAGTGCCTCCAAAGGAGACGGTGCCTGACTCCTCGTGAAACTTGATAGGAGTCCCAGGATTCTTGTGGCACGTGGAAAGGGACCCTTGGTCTCCCGCCTAAGCTGGAGACGCGTTCCAATTGCCCTGCCAAGCCTCGAGGAGAATCCCGAGTTGTCCCTCGCAACTAGGCAGGAGTCCTGACGTGGCTGAACAAACACGTGGCTGGAAGGGCCATCACCGTCGTAACTCGAGAATATACCCCAGGTTCCCGCCGCAACTCGAGAAAAACCATGAGACTTCCCCCTCGATGCGAGATGAGGCCCGATTCCCCTGTACTGCGTGCAGAGCAATTCCGTCTTGCACATCACACATGAAAGGAGCCTTGATTTCCTTGATGGCACTCCAGAGAAACCCCAAGAACATTGTTTCAAGGATAGAGGGATCCTGAGGTCACTGTAGCAACACGAAAGAACTCTGTGGACCAAAAATCAACTCGAAAAGAGAGGTTAGTCCCTGGATTCGTCTCCAGAGGAATACCACCTTACCACAAGCACCTCAAGAGGAGGCTTCTCTCAGCTCTAGGTATGTGAGAGGGACCCTGAGTTTGCGGCCTCAAGTGGAATGGACACCGCGATGCCCTGACTCGAAATAAGGAAGAATATCCCTGCAGTGACTTCAATGCAGGTTCGTCTTGGATCTCCCAGGACGAAAGGATGTCTGAATCCCCTGTGGAAAGCACAGAGAAAGACTTAGTTCCCCACCTCATCGCGACCGGAGGCCTCACATCCTTTGAAAACTCCAGAGGTACGTGGAGATCAGTGCCTCCAAAGGAGACGATGCCTGACTCCTCGTGAAATTTGATAGGAGTCCCAGGATTCCTGTGGCACGTGGAAAGGGACCCTTGGTCTCCCGCCTCAGCTGGAGAAGCGTCCCAATTGCCTTGCCAAGCCTCGAGGAGAATCCCGAGTTGTGTCTCGCAACTAGGCAAGAGTCCTGACGTGGCTGAACAAACACGTGTGTGGAAGGGCCATCCCCGTCGTAACTGGAGAATATACCCCAGGTTCCCGCCGCAACTCGAGAAAAACCATGAGACTTCCCCCTCGCCGCGAGATGAGGCCCGATTCCCCTGCACTGCGTGCAGAGCAATTCCGTGTTGCACATCACACATGAAAGGAGCCTTGATTTCCTTGATGGCACTCCAGAGAAACCCCAAGAACACTGTTTCAAGGCTAGAGGGATCCTGAGGTCACTGTAGCAACACGAAAGAGCTCCGTGGACCAAGAATCAACACGAGATGAGAGGTTAGTCCCTGGCTTCGACTCCTGAGGAATACCACCTTACCACAAGCACCTCAAGAGGAGGCTTCTCTCAGCTCTAGGTATGTGAGAGGGATCCTGAGTTTGCGGCCTCAAGTGGAATGGACACCGCGATGCCCTGACTCGAAATAAGGCCGGATATCCCTGCAGTGACTTGAATGCAGGCTCGTCTTGCATCTCCCAAGAAGAAAGGATGTCTGAATCCCCTGTGGAGACCACAGAGAAAGACCTAGTTCCCCACCTCATCGCGACCGGAGGCCTCACATCCTTTGAAAACTCCAGAGGTACGCGGAGATCAGTGCCTCCAAAGGAGACGATGCCTGACTCCTCGTGAAACTTGATAGGAGTCCCAGGATTCTTGTGGCACGTGGAAAGGGACCCTTGGTCTCCCGCGTAAGCTGGAGAGGCGTTCCAATTGCCCTGCCAAGCCTCGAGGAGAATCCAGAGTTGTCCCTCGCAACTAGGCAGGAGTCCTGACGTGGCTGAACAAACACGTGGGTGGAAAGGCCATCCCCGTCGTAACTCGAGAATATACCCCAGGTTCCCGCCGCAACTCGAGAAAAACCATGAGACTTCCCCCTCGATGCGAGATGAGGCCCGATTCCCCTGTACTGCGTGCAGAGCAATTCCGTCTTGCACATCACACATGAAAGGAGCCTTGATTTCCTTCATGGCACTCCAGAGAAACCCCAAGAACACTGTTTCAAGGCTAGAGGGATCCTGAGGTCACTGTAGCAACATGAAAGAGCTCCGTGGACCAAAAATCAACTCGAGATGAGAGGTTAGTCCCTGGCTTCGACTCCAGAGGAATACCACCTTACCACAAGCACCTCAAGAGGAGGCTTCTCTCAGCTCTAGGTATGTGAGAGGGACCCTGAGTTTGTGGCCTCAAGTGGAATGGACACCGCGATGCCCTGACTCGAAATAAGGCCGGATGTCCCTGCAGTGACTGGAATGCAGGCTCGTCTTGCATCTCCCAAGACGAAAGGGTGTCTGAATCCCCTGTGGAGACCACAGAGAAAGACCTAGTTCCCCACCTCATCGCGACAGGACGCCTCAAATCCTTTGAAAACTCCAGAGGTATGCAGAGATCAGTGCCTCCAAAGGAGACGATGCCTGACTCCTCGTGAAACTTGATAGGAGACCCAGGATTCCTGTTGCACATGGAAGGGGACCCTTGGTCTCCCGCCTCAGCTGGAGAGGCGTCCCAATTGCCCTGCAAAGCCTCGAGGAGAATCCCGAGTTGTCCCTCGCAACTAGGCAGGAGTCCTGACATGGCTGAACACACACGTGTGTGGAAGGGCCATCCACCTCGTAACTCGAGAATATACCCCAGGTTCCCGCCACAACTCGAGAAAAACCATGAGACTTCCCCCTCGCCGCGAAATGAGGCCCGATTCCCCTGAACTGCGTGCAGAGCAATTCCGTGTTGCACATCACACATGAAAGGAGCCTTGATTTCCTTGATGGCACTCCAGAGAAACCCCAAGAACACTGTCACAAGGCTAGAGGGATCCTGAGGTCACTGTAGCAACACGAAAGAGCTCCGTGGACCAAGAATCAACACGAGATGAGAGGTTAGTCCTTGGCTTCGACTCCTGAGGAATACCACCTTACCACAAGCACCTCAAGAGGAGGCTTCTCTCAGCTCTAGGTATGTGAGAGGGATCCTGAGTTTGCGGCCTCAAGTGGAATGGACACCGCGATGCCCTGACTCGAAATAAGGCCGGATATCCCTGCAGTGACTTGAATGCACGCTCGTCTTGCATCTCCCAAAAAGAAAGGATGTCTGAATTCCCTGTGGAGACCGCAGAGAAACACCTAGTTCCCCACCTAATCGCGACCGCAGGCCTCATATCCTTTGAAAACTCCAGAGGTACGCGGAGATCAGTGCCTCCAAAGGAGACGATGCCTGACTCCTCGTGAAACTTGATAGGAGTCCCAGGATTCTTGTGGCACGTGGAAAGGGACCCTTGGTCTCCCGCCTAAGCTGGAGACGCGTTCCAATTGCCCTGCCAAGCCTCGAGGAGAATCCCGAGTTGTCCCTCGCAACTAGGCAGGAGTCCTGACGTGGCTGAACAAACACGTGGGTGGAAGGGCCATCACCGTCGTAACTCGAGAATATACCCCAGGTTCCCGCCGCAACTCGAGAAAAACCATGAGACTTCCCCCTCGATGCGAGATGAGGCCCGATTCCCCTGTACTGCGTGCAGAGCAATTCCGTCTTGCACATCACACATGAAAGGAGCCTTGATTTCCTTGATGGCACTCCAGAGAAACCCCAAGAACACTGTTTCAAGGATAGAGGGATCCTGAGGTCACTGTAGCAACACGAAAGAACTCTGTGGACCAAAAATCAACTCGAAAAGAGAGGTTAGTCCCTGGATTCGTCTCCAGAGGAATACCACCTTACCACAAGCACCTCAAGAGGAGGCTTCTCTCAGCTCTAGGTATGTGAGAGGGACCCTGAGTTTGCGGCCTCAAGTGGAATGGACACCGCGATGCCCTGACTCGAAATAAGGCCGGATATCCCTGCAGTGACTTCAATGCAGGTTCGTCTTGGATCTCCCAGGACGAAAGGATGTCTGAATCCCCTGTGGAAAGCACAGAGAAAGACTTAGTTCCCCACCTCATCGCGAACGATAGCCTCACATCCTTTGAAAACTCCAGAGGTACGCGGAGATCAGTGCCTCCAAAGGAGACGATGCCTGACTCCTCGTGAAACTTGATAGGAGACCGAGGATTCCTGTGGCACGTGGAAAGGGACCCTTGGTCTCCCGTCTCAGCTGGAGAGGCGTCCCAATTGCCCTGCAAAGCCTCGAGGAGAATCCCGAGTTGTCCCTCGCAACTAGGCAGGAGTCCTGACATGACTGAACACACACGTGTGTGGAAGGGCCATCCCCGTCGTAACTCGAGAATATACCCCAGGTTCCCGCCGCAACTCGAGAAAAACCATGAGACTTCCCCCTCGCCGCGAGATGAGGCCCGATTCCCCTGCACTGCGTGCAGAGCAATTCCGTGTTGCACATCACACATGAAAGGAGCCTTGATTTCCTTGATGGCACTCCAGAGAAACCCCAAAAACACTGTTTCAAGGCTAGAGGGATCCTGAGGTCACTGTAGCAACACGAAAGAGCTCCGTGGACCAAGAATCAACACGAGATGAGAGGTTAGTCCCTGGCTTCGACTCCTGAGGAATACCACCTTACCACAAGCACCTCAAGAGGAGGCTTCTCTCAGCTCTAGGTATGTGAGAGGGACCCTGAGTTTGCGGCCTCAAGTGGAATGGACACCGCGATGCCCTGACTCGAAATAAGGCTGGATATTCCTGCAGTGACTTCAATGCAGGCTCGTCTTGCATCTCCCAGGACGAAAGGATGTCTGAATCCCCTGTGGAAAGCACAGAGAAAGACTTAGTTCCCCACCTCATCGCGACCGATAGCCTCACATCCTTTGAAAACTCCAGAGGTACGCGGAGATCAGTGCCTCCAAAGGAGATGATGCCTGACTCCTCGTGAAACTTGATAGGAGTCCCAGGATTCCTGTGGCACTTGGAAAGGGACACTTGGTCTCCCGCCTCAGCTGGAGAGGCGTCCCAATTGCCCTGCCAAGCCTCGAGGAGCATCCAGAGTTGTCCCTCGCAACTAGGCAGGAGTCCTGACTTCGCTGAAGAAACACGTGGGTGGAAGGGCCATCCCCGTCGTAACTCGAGAATATACCCCAGGTTCCCGCCGCAACTCGAGAAAAACCATGAGACTTCCCCCTCGATGCGAGATGAGGCCCGATTCCCCTGTACTGCGTGCAGAGCAATTCCGTCTTGCACATCACACATGAAAGGAGCCTTGATTTCCTTGATGGCACTCCAGAGAAACCCCAAGAACACTGTTTCAAGGCTAGAGGGATCCTGAGGTCACTGTAGCAACACGAAAGAACTCTGTGGACCAAAAATCAACTCGAAAAGAGTGGTTAGTCCCTGGATTCGTCTCCAGAGGAATACCACCTTACCACAAGCACCTCAAGAGGAGGCTTCTCTCAGCTCTAGGTATGTGAGAGGGACCCTGAGTTTGCGGCCTCAAGTGGAATGGACACCGCGATGCCCTGACGCGAAATAAGGCTGGATATCCCTGCAGTGACTTGAATGCAGGCTCGTCTTGCATCTCCCAAGATGAAAGGATGTCTGAATCCCCTGTGGAGACCACAGAGAAAGACCTAGTTCCCCACCTCATTGCGACCGGAGGCCTCACATCCTTTGAAAACTCCAGAGGTACGTGGAGATCAGTGCCTCCAAAGGAGACGATGCCTGACTCCTCGTGAAATTTGATAGGAGTCCCAGGATTCCTGTGGCACGTGGAAAGGGACCCTTGGTCTCCCGCCTCAGCTGGAGAAGCGTCCCAATTGCCTTGCCAAGCCTCGAGGAGAATCCCGAGTTGTGTCTCGCAACTAGGCAAGAGTCCTGACGTGGCTGAACAAACACGTGTGTGGAAGGGCCATCCCCGTCGTAACTGGAGAATATACCCCAGGTTCCCGCCGCAACTCGAGAAAAACCATGAGACTTCCCCCTCGCCGCGAGATGAGGCCCGATTCCCCTGCACTGCGTGCAGAGCAATTCTGTGTTGCACATCACACATGAAAGGAGCCTTGATTTCCTTCATGGCACTCCAGAGAAACCCCAAGAACACTGTTTCAAGGCTAGAGGGATCCTGAGGTCACTGTAGCAACACGAAAGAACTCTGTGGACCAAAAATCAACTCGAGATGAGAGGTTAGTCCCTGGCTTCTACTCCAGAGGAATACCACCTTACCAGAAGCACCTCAAGAGGAGGCTTCTCTCAGCTCTAGGTATGTGAGAGGGATCCTGAGTTTGCGGCCTCAAGTGGAATTAACACCGCGATGCCCTGACTCGAAATAAGGCCGGATATCCCTGCAGTGACTGGAATGCAGGCTCGTCTTGCATCTCCCAAGACGAAAGGGTGTCTGAATCCCCTGTGGAGACCACAGAGAAAGACCTAGTTCCCCACCTCATCGCGACAGGAGGCCTCAAAATCTTTGAAAACTCCAGAGGTACGTGGAGATCAGTGCCTCCAAAGGAGACGATGCCTGACTCCTCGTGAAACTTGATAGGAGACCCAGGATTCCTGTGGCACGTGGAAAGGGACCCTTGGTCTCCCGTCTCAGCTGGAGTGGCGTCCCAATTGCCCTGCAAAGCCTCGAGGAGAATCCCGAGTTGTCCCTCGCAACTAGGCAGGAGTCCTGACATGGCTGAACACACACGTGTGTGTAAGGGCCATCCCCGTCGTAACTCGAGAATATACCCCAGGTTCCCGCCGCAACTCGAGAAAAACCATGAGACTTCCCCCTCGCCCTGAGATGAGGCCCGATTCCCCTGCACTGCGTGCAGAGCAATTCCGTGTTGCACATCACACATGAAAGGAGCCTTGATTTCCTTGATGGCACTCCAGAGAAACCCCAAGAACACTGTTTCAAGGCTAGAGGGATCCTGAGGTCACTGTAGCAACACGAAAGAGCTCCGTGGACCAAGAATCAACACGAGATGAGAGGTTAGTCCCTGGCTTCGACTCCTGAGGAATACCACCTTACCACAAGCACCTCAAGAGGAGGCTTCTCTCAGCTCTAGGTATGTGAGAGGGATCCTGAGTTTGCGGCCTCAAGTGGAATGGACACCGCGATGCCCTGACTCGAAATAAGGCCGGATATCCCTGCAGTGACTTGAATGCAGGCTCGTCTTGCATCTCCCAAGAAGAAAGGATGTCTGAATCCCCTGTGGAGACCACAGAGAAAGACCTAGTTCCCCACCTCATCGCGACCGGAGGCCTCACATCCTTTGAAAACTCCAGAGGTACGCGGAGATCAGTGCCTCCAAAGGAGACGATGCCTGACTCCTCGTGAAACTTGATAGGAGTCCCACGATTCTTGTGGCACGTGGAAAGGGACCCTTGGTCTCCCGCCTCAGCTGGAGAGGCGTTCCAATTGCCCTGCCAAGCCTCGAGGAGAATCCAGAGTTGTCCCTCGCAACTAGGCAGGAGTCCTGACGTGGCTGAACAAACACGTGGGTGGAAAGGCCATCCCCGTCGTAACTCGAGAATATACCCCAGGTTCCCGCCGCAACTCGAGAAAAACCATGAGACTTCCCCCTCGATGCGAGATGAGGCCCGATTCCCCTGTACTGCGTGCAGAGCAATTCCGTCTTGCACATCACACATGAAAGGAGCCTTGATTTCCTTCATGGCACTCCAGAGAAACCCCAAGAACACTGTTTCAAGGCTAGAGGGATCCTGAGGTCACTGTAGCAACACGAAAGAGCTCCGTGGACCAAAAATCAACTCGAGATGAGAGGTTAGTCCCTGGCTTCGACTCCAGAGGAATACCACCTTACCACAAGCACCTCAAGAGGAGGCTTCTCTCAGCTCTAGGTATGTGAGAGGGACCCTGAGTTTGTGGCCTCAAGTGGAATGGACACCGCGATGCCCTGACTCGAAATAAGGCCGGATATCCCTGCAGTGACTGGAATGCAGGCTCGTCTTGCATCTCCCAAGACGAAAGGGTGTCTGAATCCCCTGTGGAGACCACAGAGAAAGACCTAGTTCCCCACCTCATCGCGACAGGACGCCTCAAATCCTTTGAAAACTCCAGAGGTATGCAGAGATCAGTGCCTCCAAAGGAGACGATGCCTGACTCCTCGTGAAACTTGATAGGAGACCCAGGATTCCTGTGGCACATGGAAAGGGACCCTTGGTCTCCCGCCTCAGCTGGAGAGGCGTCCCAATTGCCCTGCAAAGCCTCGAGGAGAATCCCGAGTTGTCCCTCGCAACTAGGCAGGAGTCCTGACATGGCTGAACACACACGTGTGTGGAAGGGCCATCCACGTCGTAACTCGAGAATATACCCCTGGTTCCCGCCACAACTCGAGAAAAACCATGAGACTTCCCCCTCGCCGCGAAATGAGGCCCGATTCCCCTGAACTGCGTGCAGAGCAATTCCGTGTTGCACATCACACATGAAAGGAGCCTTGATTTCCTTGATGGCACTCCAGAGAAACCCCAAGAACACTGTTACAAGGCTAGAGGGATCCTGAGGTCACTGTAGCAACACGAAAGAGCTCCGTGGACCAAGAATCAACACGAGATGAGAGGTTAGTCCTTGGCTTCGACTCCTGAGGAATACCACCTTACCACAAGCACCTCAAGAGGAGGCTTCTCTCAGCTCTAGGTATGTGAGAGGGATCCTGAGTTTGCGGCCTCAAGTGGAATGGACACCGCGATGCCCTGACTCGAAATAAGGCCGGATATCCCTGCAGTGACTTGAATGCACGCTCGTCTTGCATCTCCCAAGAAGAAAGGATGTCTGAATTCCCTGTGGAGACCGCAGAGAAACACCTAGTTCCCCACCTCATCGCGACCGCAGGCCTCATATCCTTTGAAAACTCCAGAGGTACGCGGAGATCAGTGCCTCCAAAGGAGACGGTGCCTGACTCCTCGTGAAACTTGATAGGAGTCCCAGGATTCTTGTGGCACGTGGAAAGGGACCCTTGGTCTCCCGCCTAAGCTGGAGACGCGTTCCAATTGCCCTGCCAAGCCTCGAGGAGAATCCCGAGTTGTCCCTCGCAACTAGGCAGGAGTCCTGACGTGGCTGAACAAACACGTGGCTGGAAGGGCCATCACCGTCGTAACTCGAGAATATACCCCAGGTTCCCGCCGCAACTCGAGAAAAACCATGAGACTTCCCCCTCGATGCGAGATGAGGCCCGATTCCCCTGTACTGCGTGCAGAGCAATTCCGTCTTGCACATCACACATGAAAGGAGCCTTGATTTCCTTGATGGCACTCCAGAGAAACCCCAAGAACATTGTTTCAAGGATAGAGGGATCCTGAGGTCACTGTAGCAACACGAAAGAACTCTGTGGACCAAAAATCAACTCGAAAAGAGAGGTTAGTCCCTGGATTCGTCTCCAGAGGAATACCACCTTACCACAAGCACCTCAAGAGGAGGCTTCTCTCAGCTCTAGGTATGTGAGAGGGACCCTGAGTTTGCGGCCTCAAGTGGAATGGACACCGCGATGCCCTGACTCGAAATAAGGAAGAATATCCCTGCAGTGACTTCAATGCAGGTTCGTCTTGGATCTCCCAGGACGAAAGGATGTCTGAATCCCCTGTGGAAAGCACAGAGAAAGACTTAGTTCCCCACCTCATCGCGAACGATAGCCTCACATCCTTTGAAAACTCCAGAGGTACGCGGAGATCAGTGCCTCCAAAGGAGACGATGCCTGACTCCTCGTGAAACTTGATAGGAGACCGAGGATTCCTGTGGCACGTGGAAAGGGACCCTTGGTCTCCCGTCTCAGCTGGAGAGGCGTCCCAATTGCCCTGCAAAGCCTCGAGGAGAATCCCGAGTTGTCCCTCGCAACTAGGCAGAAGTCCTGACGTCGCTGAAGAAACACGTGTGTGGAAGGGCCATCCCTGTCGTAACTCGAGAATATACCCCAGGTTCCCGCCACAACTCGAGAAAAACCATGAGACTTCCCCCTCGCCGCGAGATGAGGCCCGATTCCCCTGCACTGCGTGCAGAGCAATTCCGTGTTGCACATCACACATGAAAGGAGCCTTGATTTCCTTGATGGCACTCCAGAGAAACCCGAAGAACACTGTTTCAAGGCTAGAGGCATCCTGAGGTCACTGTAGCAACACGAAAGAGCTCCGTGGGCCAAAAATCAACTCGAGATGAGAGGTTAGTCCCTGACTTCGACTCCAGAGGAATACCACCTTACCACAAGCACCTCAAGAGGAGGCTTCTCTCAGCTCTAGGTATGTGGGAGGGACCCTGAGTTTGCGGCCTCAAGTGGAATGGACACTGTGATGCCCTGACGCGAAATAAGGCTGGATATCCCTGCAGTGACTTGAATGCAGGCTCGTCTTGCATCTCCCAAGAAGAAAGGATGTCTGAATCCCCTGTGGAGACCACAGAGAAAGACCTAGTTCCCCACCTCATCGCGACCGGAGGCCTCACATCCTTTGAAAACTCCAGAGGTACGCGGAGATCAGTGCCTCCAAAGGAGACGATGCCTGACTCCTCGTGAAACTTGATAGGAGTCCCAGGATTCCTGTGGCACGTGGAAAGGGACCCTTGGTCTCCCGCCTCAGCTGGAGAGGCGTCCCAATTGCCTTGCCAAGCCTCGAGGAGAATCCCGAGTTGTGTCTCGCAACTAGGCAAGAGTCCTGACGTGGCTGAACAAACACGTGTGTGGAAGGGCCATCCCCGTCGTAACTCGAGAATATACCCCAGGTTCCCGCCGCAACTCGAGAAAAACCATGAGACTTCCCCCTCACCGCGAGATGAGGCCCGATTCCCCTGCACTGCGTGCAGAGCAATTCCGTGTTGCACATCACACATGAAAGGAGCCTTGATTTCCTTCATGGCACTCCAGAGAAACCCCAAGAACACTGTTTCAAGGCTAGAGGGATCCTGAGGTCACTGTAGCAACACGAAAGAGCTCCGTGGACCAAAAATCAACTCGAGATGAGAGGTTAGTCCCTGGCTTCGACTCCAGAGGAATACCACCTTACCACAAGCACCTCAAGAGGAGGCTTCTCTCAGCTCTAGGTATGTGAGAGGGACCCTGAGTTTGCGGCCTCAAGTGGAATGGACACCGCGATGCCCTGATTCGAAATAAGGCCGGATATCCCTGCAGTGACTGGAATGCAGGCTCGTCTTGCATCTCCCAAGACGAAAGGGTGTCTGAATCCCCTGTGGAGACCACAGAGAAAGACCTAGTTCCCCACCTCATCGCGACAGGAGGCCTCAAATCCTTTGAAAACTCCAGAGGTATGCGGAGATCAGTGCCTCCAAAGGAAACGATGCCTGACTCCTCGTGAAACTTGATAGGAGACCCAGGATTCCTGTGGCACGTGGAAAGGGACCTTTGGTCTCCCGTCTCAGCTGGAGAGGCGTCCCAATTGCCCTGCAAAGCCTCGAGGAGAATCCAGAGTTGTCCATCGCAACTAGGCAGGAGTCCTGACGTCGCTGAAGAAACACGTGGGTGGAAGGGCCATCCCCGTCGTAACTCGAAAAATACCCCAGGTTCCCGCCGCAACTCGAGAAAAACCATGAGACTTCCCCCTCGCCGCGAGATGAGGCCCGATTCCCCTGCACTGCGTGCAGAGCAATTCCGTGTTGCACATCACACATGAAAGGAGCCTTGATTTCCTTGATGGCACTCCAGAGAAACCCCAAGAACACTGTTTCAAGGCTAGAGGGATCCTGAGGTCACTGTAGCAACACGAAAGAGCTCCGTGGGCCAAAAATCAACTCGAGATGAGAGGTTAGTCCCTGGCTTCGACTCCAGAGGAATACCACCTTACCACAAGCACCTCAAGAGGAGGCTTCTCTCAGCTTTAGGTATGTGAGAGGGACCCTGAGTTTGCGGCCTCAAGTGGAATGGACACCGCGATGCCCTGACGCGAAATAAGGCCGGATATCCCTGCAGTGACTTGAATGCAGGCTCGTCTTGCATCTCCCAGGACGAAAGGATGTCTGAATCCCCTGTGGAAAGCACAGAGAAAGACTTAGTTCCCCACCTCATCGCGACCGATAGCCTCACATCCTTTGAAAACTCCAGAGGTACGCGGAGATCAGTGCCTCCAAAGGAGACGATGCCTGACTCCTCGTGAAACTTGATAGGAGTCCCAGGATTCCTGTGGCACGTGGAAAGGGACCCTTGGTCTCCCGCCTCAGCTGGAGAGGCGTCCCAATTGCCCTGCAAAGCCTCGAGGAGAATCCCGAGTTATGTCTCGCAACTAGGCAGGAGTCCTGACGTGGCTGAACAAACACGTGGGTGGAAGGGCCATCCCCGTCGTAACTCGAGAATATACCCCAGGTTCCCGCCGCAACTCGAGAAAAACCATGAGACTTCCCCCTCGCCGCGAGATGAGGCCCGATTCCCCTGCACTGCGTGCAGAGCAATTCCGTGTTGCACATCACACATGAAAGGAGCCTTGATTTCCTTGATGGCACTCCAGAGAAACCCCAAGAACACTGTTTCAAGGCTAGAGGGATCCTGAGGTCACTGTAGTAACACGAAAGAGCTCCGTGAACCAAGAATCAACACGAGATGAGAGGTTAGTCCCTGGCTTCGACTCCTGAGGAATACCACCTTTCCACAAGCACCTCAAAAGGAGGCTTCTCTCAGCTCTAGGTATGTGAGAGGGATCCTGAGTTTGCGGCCTCAAGTGGAATGGACACCGCAATGCCCTGACTCGAAATAAGGCCGGATATCCCTGCAGTGACTTGAATGCAGGCTCGTCTTGCATCTCCCAAGAAGAAAGGATGTCTGAATCCCCTGTGGAGACCACAGCGAAACACCTAGTTCCCCACCTCATCGCGACCGGAGGCCTCACATCCTTTGAAAACTCCAGAGGTACGCGGAGATCAGTGCCTCCAAAGGAGACGATGCCTGACTCCTCGTGAAACTTGATAGGAGTCCCAGGATTCTTGTGGCACGTGGAAAGGGACCCTTGGTCTCCCGCCTCAGCTGGAGAGGCGTCCCAATTGCCCTGCCAAGCCTCGAGGAGAATCCAGAGTTGTCCCTCGCAACTAGGCAGGAGTCCTGACGTGGCTGAAGAAACACGTGTGTGGAAGGGCCATCCCCGTCGTAACTCGAGAATATACCCCAGGTTCCCGCCGCAACTCGAGAAAAACCATGAGACTTGCCCCTCGATGCGAGATGAGGCCCGATTCCCCTGTACTGCGTGCAGAGCAATTCCGTCTTGCACATCACACATGAAAGGAGCCTTGATTTCCTTGATGGCACTCCAGAGAAACCCCAAGAACACTGTTTCAAGGATAGAGGGATCCTGAGGTCACTGTAGCAACACGAAAGAACACTGTGGACCAAAAATCAACTCGAAAAGAGAGGTTAGTCCCTGGATTCGTCTCCAGAGGAATACCACCTTACCACAAGCACCTCAAGAGGAGGCTTCTCTCAGCTCTAGGTATGTGAGAGGGACCCTGAGTTTGCGGTCTCAAGTGGAATGGACACCGCGATGCCCTGACTCGAAATAAGGCCGGATATCCCTGCAGTGACTTCAATGCAGGCTCGTCTTGCATCTCCCAGGACGAAAGGATGTCTGAATCCCCTGTGGAAAGCACAGAGAAAGACTTAGTTCCCCACCTCATCGCGACCGGAGGCCTCACATCCTTTGAAAATTCCAGAGGTACGCGGAGATCAGTGCCTCCAAAGGAGACGATGCCTGACTCCTCGTGAAACTTGATAGGAGTCCCACGATTCTTGTGGCACGTGGAAAGGGACCCTTGGTCTCCCGCCTCAGCTGGAGAGGCGTTCCAATTGCCCTGCCAAGCCTCGAGGAGAATCCCGAGTTGTCCCTCGCAACTAGGCAGGAGTCCTGACGTGGCTGAACAAACACGTGGGTGGAAGGGCCATCCCCGTCGTAACTCGAGAATATACCCCAGGTTCCCGCCGCAACTCGAGAAAAACCATGAGACTTCCCCCTCGATGCGAGATGAGGCCCGATTCCCCTGTACTGCGTGCAGAGCAATTCCGTCTTGCACATCACACATGAAAGGAGCCTTGATTTCCTTGATGGCACTCCAGAGAAACCCCAAGAACACTGTTTCAAGGATAGAGGGATCCTGAGGTCACTGTAGCAACACGAAAGAACTCTGTGGACCAAAAATCAACTCGAAAAGAGAGGTTAGTCCCTGGATTCGTCTCCAGAGGAATACCACCTTACCACAAGCACCTCAAGAGGAGGCTTCTCTCAGCTCTAGGTATGTGAGAGGGATCCTGAGTTTGCGGCCTCAAGTGGAATGGACACCGCGATGCCCTGACTCGAAATAAGGCCGGATATCCCTGCAGTGACTTCAATGCAGGCTCGTCTTGCATCTCCCAGGACGAAAGGATGTCTGAATCCCCTGTGGAAAGCACAGAGAAAGACTTAGTTCCCCACCTCATCGCGACCGATAGCGTCACATCCTTTGAAAACTCCAGAGGTACGCGGAGATCAGTGCCTCCAAAGGAGACAATGCCTGACTCCTCGTGAAACTTGATAGGAGTCCCAGGATTCCTGTGGCACTTGGAAAGGGACACTTGGTCTCCCGCCTCAGCTGGAGAGGCGTCCCAATTGCCCTGCCAAGCCTCGAGGAGAATCCCGAGTTGTCCCTCGCAACTAGGCAGGAGTCCTGACGTGGCTGAACAAACACGTGGGTGGAAGGGCCATCCCCGTCGTAACTCGAGAATATACCCCAGGTTCCCGCCGCAACTCGAGAAAAACCATGAGACTTCCCCCTCGCCGCGAGATGAGGCCCGATTCCCCTGCACTGCGTGCAGAGCAATTCCGTGTTGCACATCACACATGAAAGGAGCCTTGATTTCCTTGATGGCACTCCAGAGAAACCCCAAGAACACTGTTTCAAGGCTAGAGGGATCCTGAGGTCACTGTAGTAACACGAAAGAGCTCCGTGGACCAAGAATCAACACGAGATGAGAGGTTAGTCCCTGGCTTCGACTCCTGAGGAATACCACCTTACCACAAGCACCTCAAGAGGAGGCTTCTCTCAGCTCTAGGTATGTGAGAGGGATCCTGAGTTTGCGGCCTCAAGTGGAATGGACACCGCGATGCCCTGACTCGAAATAAGGCCGGATATCCCTGCAGTGACTTGAATGCAGGCTCGTCTTGCATCTCCCAAGAAGAAAGGATGTCTGAATCCCCTGTGGAGACCACAGAGAAAGACCTAGTTCCCCACCTCATCGCGACCGGAGGCCTCACATCCTTTGAAAACTCCAGAGGTACGCGGAGATCAGTGCCTCCAAAGGAGACGATGCCTGACTCCTCGTGAAACTTGATAGGAGTCCCAGGATTCCTGTGGCACGTGGAAAGGGACACTTGGTCTCCCGCCTCAGCTGGAGAGGCGTCCCAATTGCCCTGCCAAGCCTCGAGGAGCATCCAGAGTTGTCCCTCGCAACTAGGCAGGAGTCCTGACGTGGCTGAACAAACACGTGGGTGGAAGGGCCATCCCCGTCGTAACTCGAGAATATACCCCAGGTTCCCGCCGCAACTCGAGAAAAACCATGAGACTTCCCCCTCGCCGCGAGATGAGGCCCGATTCCCCTGCACTGCGTGCAGAGCAATTCCGTGTTGCACATCACACATGAAAGGAGCCTTGATTTCCTTGATGGCACTCCAGAGAAACCCGAAGAACACTGTTTCAAGGCTAGAGGCATCCTGAGGTCACTGTAGCAACACGAAAGAGCTCCGTGGGCCAAAAATCAACTCGAGATGAGAGGTTAGTCCCTGACTTCGACTCCAGAGGAATACCACCTTACCACAAGCACCTCAAGAGGAGGCTTCTCTCAGCTCTAAGTATGTGGGAGGGACCCTGAGTTTGCGGCCTCAAGTGGAATGGACACCGTGATGCCCTGACGCGAAATAAGGCTGGATATCCCTGCAGTGACTTGAATGCAGGCTCGTCTTGCATCTCCCAAGAAGAAAGGATGTCTGAATCCCCTGTGGAGACCACAGAGAAAGACCTAGTTCCCCACCTCATCGCGACCGGAGGCCTCACATCCTTTGAAAACTCCAGAGGTACGCGGAGATCAGTGCCTCCAAAGGAGACGATGCCTGACTCCTCGTGAAACTTGATAGGAGTCCCAGGATTCCTGTGGCACGTGGAAAGGGACCCTTGGTCTCCCGCCTCAGCTGGAGAGGCGTCCCAATTGCCTTGCCAAGCCTCGAGGAGAATCCCGAGTTGTGTCTCGCAACTAGGCAAGAGTCCTGACGTGGCTGAACAAACACGTGTGTGGAAGGGCCATCCCCGTCGTAACTCGAGAATATACCCCAGGTTCCCGCCGCAACTCGAGAAAAACCATGAGACTTCCCCCTCACCGCGAGATGAGGCCCGATTCCCCTGCACTGCGTGCAGAGCAATTCCGTGTTGCACCTCACACATGAAAGGAGCCTTGATTTCCTTCATGGCACTCCAGAGAAACCCCAAGAACACTGTTTCAAGGCTAGAGGGATCCTGAGGTCACTGTAGCAACACGAAAGAGCTCCGTGGACCAAAAATCAACTCGAGATGAGAGGTTAGTCCCTGGCTTCGACTCCAGAGGAATACCACCTTACCACAAGCACCTCAAGAGGAGGCTTCTCTCAGCTCTAGGTATGTGAGAGGGACCCTGAGTTTGCGGCCTCAAGTGGAATGGACACCGCGATGCCCTGATTCGAAATAAGGCCGGATATCCCTGCAGTGACTGGAATGCAGGCTCGTCTTGCATCTCCCAAGACGAAAGGGTGTCTGAATCCCCTGTGGAGACCACAGAGAAAGACCTAGTTCCCCACCTCATCGCGACAGGAGGCCTCAAATCCTTTGAAAACTCCAGAGGTATGCGGAGATCAGTGCCTCCAAAGGAAACGATGCCTGACTCCTCGTGAAACTTGATAGGAGACCCAGGATTCCTGTGGCACGTGGAAAGGGACCCTTGGTCTCCCGTCTCAGCTGGAGAGGCGTCCCAATTGCCCTGCAAAGCCTCGAGGAGAATCCAGAGTTGTCCCTCGCAACTAGGCAGGAGTCCTGACGTCGCTGAAGAAACACGTGGGTGGAAGGGCCATCCCCGTCGAAACTCGAGAAAATACCCCAGGTTCCCGCCGCAACTCGAGAAAAACCATGAGACTTCCCCCTCGCCGCGAGATGAGGCCCGATTCCCCTGCACTGCGTGCAGAGCAATTCCTTGTTGCACATCACACATGAAAGGAGCCTTGATTTCCTTGATGGCACTCCAGAGAAACCCCAAGAACACTGTTTCAAGGCTAGAGGGATCCTGAGGTCACTGTAGCAACACGAAAGAGCTCCGTGGGCCAAAAATCAACTCGAGATGAGAGGTTAGTCCCTGGCTTCGACTCCAGAGGAATACCACCTTACCACAAGCACCTCAAGAGGAGGCTTCTCTCAGCTTTAGGTATGTGAGAGGGACCCTGAGTTTGCGGCCTCAAGTGGAATGGACACCGCGATGCCCTGACTCGAAATAAGGCCGGATATCCCTGCAGTGACTGGAATGCAGGCTCGTCTTGCATCTCCCAGGACGAAAGGATGTCTGAATCCCCTGTGGAAAGCACAGAGAAAGACTTAGTTCCCCACCTCATCGCGACCGATAGCCTCACATCCTTTGAAAACTCCAGAGGTACGCGGAGATCAGTGCCTCCAAAGGAGACGATGCCTGACTCCTCGTGAAACTTGATAGGAGTCCCAGGATTCCTGTGGCACGTGGAAAGGGACCCTTGGTCTCCCGCCTCAGCTGGAGAGGCGTCCCAATTGCCCTGCCAAGCCTCGAGGAGAATCCCGAGTTATGTCTCGCAACTAGGCAGGAGTCCTGACGTGGCTGAACAAACACGTGGGTGGAAGGGCCATCCCCGTCGTAACTCGAGAATATACCCCAGGTTCCCGCCGCAACTCGAGAAAAACCATGAGACTTCCCCCTCGCCGCGAGATGAGGCCCGATTCCCCTGCACTGCGTGCAGAGCAATTCCGTGTTGCACATCACACATGAAAGGAGCCTTGATTTCCTTGATGGCACTCCAGAGAAACCCCAAGAACACTGTTTCAAGGCTAGAGGGATCCTGAGGTCACTGTAGTAACACGAAAAAGCTCCGTGGACCAAGAATCAACACGAGATGAGAGGTTAGTCCCTGGCTTCGACTCCTGAGGAATACCACCTTACCACAAGCACCTCAAAAGGAGGCTTCTCTCAGCTCTAGGTATGTGAGAGGGATCCTGAGTTTGCGGCCTCAAGTGGAATGGACACCGCGATGCCCTGACTCGAAATAAGGCCGGATATCCCTGCAGTGACTTGAATGCAGGCTCGTCTTGCATCTCCCAAGAAGAAAGGATGTCTGAATCCCCTGTGGAGACCACAGAGAAACACCTAGTTCCCCACCTCATCGCGACCGGAGGCCTCACATCCTTTGAAAACTCCAGAGGTACGCGGAGATCAGTGCCTCCAAAGGAGACGATGCCTGACTCCTCGTGAAACTTGATAGGAGTCCCAGGATTCCTGTGGCACGTGGAAAGGGACACTTGGTCTCCCGCCTCAGCTGGAGAGGCGTCCCAATTGCCCTGCCAAGCCTCGAGGAGAATCCCGAGTTGTGTCTCGCAACTAGGCAGGAGTCCTGACGTGGCTGAACAAACACGTGGGTGGAAGGGCCATCCCCGTCGTAACTCGAGAATATACCCCAGGTTCCCGCCGCAACTCGAGAAAAACCATGAGACTTGCCCCTCGATGCGAGATGAGGCCCGATTCCCCTGTACTGCGTGCAGAGCAATTCCGTCTTGCACATCACACATGAAAGGAGCCTTGATTTCCTTGATGGCACTCCAGAGAAACCCCAAGAACACTGTTTCAAGGATAGAGGGATCCTGAGGTCACTGTAGCAACACGAAAGAACACTGTGGACCAAAAATCAACTCGAAAAGAGAGGTTAGTCTCTGGATTCGTCTCCAGAGGAATACCACCTTACCACAAGCACCTCAAGAGGAGGCTTCTCTCAGCTCTAGGTATGTGAGAGGGACCCTGAGTTTGCGGTCTCAAGTGGAATGGACACCGCGATGCCCTTACTCGAAATAAGGCCGGATATCCCTGCAGTGACTTCAATGCAGGCTCGTCTTGCATCTCCCAGGACGAAAGGATGTCTGAATCCCCTGTGGAAAGCACAGAGAAAGACTTAGTTCCCCACCTCATCGCGACCGATAGCCTCACATCCTTTGAAAACTCCAGAGGTATGCGGAGATCAGTGCCTCCAAAGGAGACGATGCCTGACTCCTCGTGAAACTTGATAGGAGTCCCAGGATTCCTGTGGCACGTGGAAAGGGACCCTTGGTCTCCCGCCTCAGCTGGAGAGGCGTCCCAATTACCTTGCCAAGCCTCGAGGAGAATCCCGAGTTGTGTCTCGCAACTAGGCAAGAGTCCTGACGTGGCTGAACAAACACGTGTGTGGAAGGGCCATCCCCGTCGTAACTGGAGAATATACCCCAGGTTCCCGCCGCAACTCGAGAAAAACCATGAGACTTCCCCCTCACCGCGAGATGAGGCCCGATTCCCCTGCACTGTGTGCAGAGCAATTCCGTGTTGCACATCACACATGAAAGGAGCCTTGATTTCCTTGATGGCACTCCAGAGAAACCCCAAGAACACTGTTTCAAGGCTAGAGGGATCCTGAGGTCACTGTAGCAACACGAAAGAGCTCCGTGGACCAAAAATCAAATCGAGATGAGAGGTTAGTCCCTGGCTTCGACTCCAGAGGAATACCACCTTACCACAAGCACCTCAAGAGAAGGCTTCTCTCAGCTCTAGGTATGTGAGAGGGACCCTGAGTTTGCGGCCTCAAGTGGAATGGACACCGCGATGCCCTGACTCGAAATAAGGCCGGATATCCCTGCAGTGACTGGAATGCAGGCTCGTCTTGCATCTCCCAAGACGAAAGGGTGTCTGAATCCCCTGTGGAGACCACAGAGAAAGACCTAGTTCCCCACCTCATCGCGACAGGAGGCCTCAAATCCTTTGAAAACTCCAGAGGTATGCGGAGATCAGTGCCTCCAAAGGAAACGATGCCTGACTCCTCGTGAAACTTGATAGGAGACCCAGGATTCCTGTGGCACGTGTAAAGGGACCCTTGGTCTCCCGTCTCAGCTGGAGAGGCGTCCCAATTGCCCTGCAAAGCCTCGAGGAGAATCCAGAGTTGTCCCTCGCAACTAGGCAGGAGTCCTGACGTCGCTGAAGAAACACGTGGGTGGAAGGGCCATCCCCGTCGTAACTCGAGAAAATACTCCAGGTTCCCGCCGCAACTCGAGAAAAACCATGAGACTTCCCCTTCGCCGCGAGATGAGGCCCGATTCCCCTGCACTGCGTGCAGAGCAATTCCGTGTTGCACATCACACATGAAAGGAGCCTTGATTTCCTTGATGGCACTCCAGAGAAACCCCAAGAACACTGTTTCAAGGCTAGAGGGATCCTGAGGTCACTGTAGCAACACGAAAGAGCTCCGTGGGCCAAAAATCAACTCGAGATGAGAGGTTAGTCCCTGGCTTCGACTCCAGAGTAATACCACCTTACCACAAGCACCTCAAGAGGAGGCTTCTCTCAGTTTTAGGTATGTGAGAGGGACCCTGAGTTTGCGGCCTCAAGTGGAATGGACACCGTGATGCCCTGACTCGAAATAAGGCCGGATATCCCTGCAGTGACTTGAATGCAGGCTCGTCTTGCATCTCCCAAGAAGAAAGGATGTCTGAAACCCCTGTGGAGACCACAGAGAAAGACCTAGTTCCCCACCTCATCGCGACCGGAGGCCTCACATCCTTTGAAAACTCCAGAGGTACGCGGAGATCAGTGCCTCCAAAGGAGACGATGCCTGACTCCTCGTGAAACTTGATAGGAGTCCCACGATTCTTGTGGCACGTGGAAAGGGACCCTTGGTCTCCCGCCTCAGCTGGAGAGGCGTTCCAATTGCCCTGCCAAGCCTCGAGGAGAATCCCGAGTTGTCCCTCGCAACTAGGCAGGAGTCCTGACGTGGCTGAACAAACACGTGGGTGGAAGGGCCATCCCCGTCGCAACTCGAGAATATACCCCAGGTTCCCGCCGCAACTCGAGAAAAACCATGAGACTTCCCCCTCGATGCGAGATGAGGCCCGATTCCCCTGTACTGCGTGCAGAGCAATTCCGTCTTTCACATCACACATGAAAGGAGCCTTGATTTCCTTGATGGCACTCCAGAGAAACCCCAAGAACACTGTTTCAAGGATAGAGGGATCCTGATGTCACTGTAGCAACACGAAAGAACTCTGTGGACCAAAAATCAACTCGAAAAGAGAGGTTAGTCCCTGGATTCGTCTCCAGAGGAATACCACCTTACCACAAGCACCTCAAGAGGAGGCTTCTCTCAGCTCTAGGTATGTGAGAGGGACCCTGAGTTTGCGGCCTCAAGTGGAATGGACACCGCGATGCCCTGACTCGAAATAAGGACGGATATCCCTGCAGTGACTTCAATGCAGGCTCGTCTTGCATCTCCCAGGACGAAAGGATGTCTGAATCCCCTGTGGAAAGCACAGAGAAAGACTTAGTTCCCCACCTCATCGCGACCGATAGCCTCACATCCTTTGAAAACTCCAGAGGTACGCGGAGATCAGTGCCTCCAAAGGAGACGATGCCTGACTCCTCGTGAAACTTTATAGGAGACCCAGGATTCCTGTGGCACGTGGAAAGGGACACTTGGTCTCCCGCCTCAGCTGGAGAGGCGTCCCAATTGCCCTGCCAAGCCTCGAGGAGAATCCAGAGTTGTCCCTCGCACCTAGGCAGGAGTCCTGACGTCGCTGAAGAAACACGTGGGTGGAACGGCCATCGCCGTCGTAACTCGAGAATTTACCCCAGGTTCCCGCCGCAACTCGAGAAAAACCATGAGACTTCCCCCTCGCCGCGAGATGAGGCCCGATTCCCCTGCACTGCGTGCAGAGCAATTCCGTGTTGCACATCACACATGAAAGGAGCCTTGATTTCCTTGATGGCACTCCAGAGAAACCCCAAGAACACTGTTTCAAGGCTAGAGGGATCCTGAGGTCACTGTAGCAACACGAAAGAGCTCCGTGGACCAAGAATCAACACGAGATGAGAGGTTAGTCCCTGGCTTCGACTCCTGAGGAATACCACCTTACCACAAGCACCTCAAGAGGAGGCTTCTCTCAGCTCTAGGTATGTGAGAGGGACCCTGAGTTTGCGGCCTCAAGTGGAATGGACACCGTGATGCCCTGACGCGAAATTAGGCTGGATATCCTTGCAGTGACTTGAATGCAGGCTCGTCTTGCATCTCCCAAAACGAAAGGGTGTCTGAATCCCCAGTGGAGACCACAGAGAAAGACCTAGTTCCCCACCTCATCACGACAGGAGGCCTCAAATTCTTTGAAAACTCCAGAAGTATGCGGAGATCAGTGCCTCCAAAGGAGACGATGCCTGACTCCTCGTCAAACCTGATAGGAGACCCAGGATTCCTGTGGCACGTGGAAAGGGACCCTTGGTCTCCCGTCTCAGCTGGAGAGGCGTCCCAATTGTCCTGCAAAGCCTCGAGGAGAATCCCGAGTTGTCCCTCGCAACTAGGCAGGAGTCCTGACATGGCTGAACACACACGTGTGTGGAAGGGCCATCCCCGTCTTAACTCGAGAATATACCCCAGGTTCCCGCCGCAACTCGAGAAAAACCATGAGACTTCCCCCTCGCCGCGAGATGAGGCCCGATTCCCCTGCACTGCGTGCAGAGCAATTCCGTGTTGCACATCACACATGAAAGGAGCCTTGATTTCCTTGATGGCACTCCAGAGAAACCCCAAGAACACTGTTTCAAGGCTAGAGGGATCCTGAGGTCACTGTAGCAACACGAAAGAGCTCCGTGGACCAAGAATCAACACGAGATGAGAGGTTAGTCCCTGGCTTCGACTCCTGAGGAATACCACCTTACCACAAGCACCTCAAGAGGAGGCTTCTCTCAGCTCTAGGTATGTGAGAGGGATCCTGAGTTTGCGGGCTCAAGTGGAATGGACACCGCAATGCCCTGACTCGAAATAAGGCCGGATATCCCTGCAGTGACTTGAATGCAGGCTCGTCTTGCATCTCCCAAGAAGAAAGGATGTCTGCATCCCCTGTGGAGACCACAGAGAAACACCTAGTTCCCCACCTCATCGCGACCGGAGGCCTCACATCCTTTGAAAACTCCAGAGGTACGCGGAGATCAGTGCCTCCAGAGGAGACGATGCCTGACTCGTCGTGAAACTTGATAGGAGTCCCAGGATTCTTGTGGCACGTGGAAAGGGACCCTTGGTCTCCCGCCTCAGCTGGAGAGGCGTTCCAATTGCCCTGCCAAGCCTCGAGGAGAATCCCGAGTTGTCCCTCGCAACTAGGCAGGAGTCCTGACGTGGCTGAACAAACACGTGGGTGGAAGGGCCATCCCCGTCGTAACTCGAGAATATACCCCAGGTTCCCGCCGCAACTCGAGAAAAACCATGAGACTTCCCCCTCGCCGCGAGATGAGGCCCGATTCCCCTGCACTGCGTGCAGAGCAATTCCGTGTTGCACATCACACATGAAAGGAGCCTTGATTTCCTTGATGGCACTCCAGAGAAACCCCAAGAACACTGTTTCAAGGCTAGAGGGATCCTGAGGTCACTGTAGCAACACGAAAGAGCTCCGTGGACCAAGAATCAACACGAGATGAGAGGTTAGTCCCTGGCTTCGACTCCTGAGGAATACCACCTTACCACAAGCACCTCAAGAGGAGGCTTCTCTCAGCTCTAGGTATGTGAGAGGGACCCTGAGTTTGCGGCCTCAAGTGGAATGGACACCGTGATGCCCTGACGCGAAATTAGGCTGGATATCCTTGCAGTGACTTGAATGCAGGCTCGTCTTGCATCTCCCAAAACGAAAGGGTGTCTGAATCCCCAGTGGAGACCACAGAGAAAGACCTAGTTCCCCACCTCATCGCGACAGGAGGCCTCAAATTCTTTGAAAACTCCAGAAGTATGCGGAGATCAGTGCCTCCAAAGGAGACGATGCCTGACTCCTCGTCAAACCTGATAGGAGACCCAGGATTCCTGTGGCACGTGGAAAGGGACCCTTGGTCTCCCGTCTCAGCTGGAGAGGCGTCCCAATTGTCCTGCAAAGCCTCTAGGAGAATCCCGAGTTGTCCCTCGCAACTAGGCAGGAGTCCTGACATGGCTGAACACACACGTGTGTGGAAGGGCCATCCCCGTCTTAACTCGAGAATATACCCCAGGTTCCCGCCGCAACTCGAGAAAAACCATGAGACTTCCCCCTCGCCGCGAGATGAGGCCCGATTCCCCTGCACTGCGTGCAGAGCAATTCCGTGTTGCACATCACACATGAAAGGAGCCTTGATTTCCTTGATGGCACTCCAGAGAAACCCCAAGAACACTGTTTCAAGGCTAGAGGGATCCTGAGGTCACTGTAGCAACACGAAAGAGCTCCGTGGACCAAGAATCAACACGAGATGAGAGGTTAGTCCCTGGCTTCGACTCCTGAGGAATACCACCTTACCACAAGCACCTCAAGAGGAGGCTTCTCTCAGCTCTAGGTATGTGAGAGGGATCCTGAGTTTGCGGGCTCAAGTGGAATGGACACCGCAATGCCCTGACTCGAAATAAGGCCGGATATCCCTGCAATGACTTGAATGCAGGCTCGTCTTGCATCTCCCAAGAAGAAAGGATGTCTGCATCCCCTGTGGAGACCACAGAGAAACACCTAGTTCCCCACCTCATCGCGACCGGAGGCCTCACATCCTTTGAAAACTCCAGAGGTACGCGGAGATCAGTGCCTCCAGAGGAGACGATGCCTGACTCGTCGTGAAACTTGATAGGAGTCCCAGGATTCTTGTGGCACGTGGAAAGGGACCCTTGGTCTCCCGCCTCAGCTGGAGAGGCGTTCCAATTGCCCTGCCAAGCCTCGAGGAGAATCCCGAGTTGTCCCTCGCAACTAGGCAGGAGTCCTGACGTGGCTGAACAAACACGTGGGTGGAAGGGCCATCCCCGTCGTAACTCGAGAATATACCCCAGGTTCCCGCCGCAACTCGAGAAAAACCATGAGACTTCCCCCTCGATGCGAGATGAGGCCCGATTCCCCTGCACTGCGTGCAGAGCAATTCCGTGTTGCACATCACACATGAAAGGAGCCTTGATTTCCTTCATGGCACTCCAGAGAAACCCCAAGAACACTGTTTCAAGGCTAGAGGGATCCTGAGGTCACTGTAGCAACACGAAAGAGCTCCGTGGGCCAAAAATCAACTCGAGATGAGAGGTTAGTCCCTGGCTTCGACTCCAGAGGAATACCACCTTACCACAAGCACCTCAAGAGGAGGCTTCTCTCAGCTCTAGGTATGTGAGAGGGACCCTGAGTTTGCGGCCTCAAGTGGAATGGACACCGCGATGCCCTGACGCGAAATAAGGCCGGATATCCCTGCAGTGACTGGAATGCAGGCTCGTCTTGCATCTCCCAAGACGAAAGGGTGTCTGAATCCCCTGTGGAGACCACAGAGAAAGACCTAGTTCCCCACCTCATCGCGACAGGAGGCCTCAAATCCTTTGAAAACTCCAGAGGTATGCAGAGATCAGTGCCTCCAAAGGAGACGATGCCTGACTCCTCGTGAAACTTGATAGGAGACCCAGGATTCCTGTGGCACATGGAAAGGGACCCTTGGTCTCCCGCCTCAGCTGGAGAGGCGTCCCAATTGCCCTGCAAAGCCTCGAGGAGAATCCCGAGTTGTCCCTCCAACTAGGCAGGAGTCCTGACATGGCTGAACACACACGTGTGTGGAAGGGCCATCCACGTCGTAACTCGAGAATATACCCCAGGTTCCCGCCAGAACTCGAGAAAAACCATGAGACTTCCCCCTCGCCGCGAAATGAGGCCCGATTCCCCTGCACTGCGTGCAGAGCAATTCCGTGTTGCACATCACACATGAAAGGAGCCTTGATTTCCTTGATGGCACTCCAGAGAAACCCCAAGAACACTGTTACAAGGCTAGAGGGATCCTGAGGTCACTGTAGCAACACGAAAGAGCTCCGTGGACCAAGAATCAACACGAGATGAGAGGTTAGTCCTTGGCTTCGACTCCTGAGGAATACCACCTTACCACAAGCACCTCAAGAGGAGGCTTCTCTCAGCTCTAGGTATGTGAGAGGGATCCTGAGTTTGCGGCCTCAAGTGGAATGGACACCGCGATGCCCTGACTCGAAATAAGGCCGGATATCCCTGCAGTGACTTGAATGCACGCTCGTCTTGCATCTCCCAAGAAGAAAGGATGTCTGAATTCCCTGTGGAGACCGCAGAGAAACACCTAGTTCCCCACCTCATCGCGACCGCAGGCCTCATATCCTTTGAAAACTCCAGAGGTACGCGGAGATCAGTGCCTTCAAAGGAGACGATGCCTGACTCCTCGTGAAACTTGATAGGAGTCCCAGGATTCTTGTGGCACGTGGAAAGGGACCCTTGGTCTCCCGCCTAAGCTGGAGAGGCGTTCCAATTGCCCTGCCAAGCCTCGAGGAGAATCCCGAGTTGTCCCTCGCAACTAGGCAGGAGTCCTGACGTGGCTGAACAAACACGTGGGTGGAAGGGCCATCCCCGTCGTAACTCGAGAATATACCCCAGGTTCCCGCCGCAACTCGAGAAAAACCATGAGACTTCCCCCTCGATGCGAGATGAGGCCCGATTCCCCTGTACTGCGTGCAGAGCAATTCCGTGTTGCACATCACACATGAAAGGAGCCTTGATTTCCTTCATGGCACTCCAGAGAAACCCCAAGAACACTGTTTCAAGGCTAGAGGGATCCTGAGGTCACTGTAGCAACACGAAAGAGCTCCGTGGACCAAAAATCAACTCGAGATGAGAGGTTAGTCCCTGGCTTCGACTCCAGAGGAATACCACCTTACCACAAGTACCTCAAGAGGAGGCTTCTCTCAGCTCTAGGTATGTGAGAGGGACCCTGAGTTTGCGGCCTCAAGTGGAATGGACACCGCGATGCCCTGATTCGAAATAAGGCCGGATATCCCTGCAGTGACTTGAATGCAGGCTCGTCTTGCATCTCCCAAGACGAAAGGGTGTCTGAATCCCCTGTGGAGACCACAGAGAAAGACCTAGTTCCCCACCTCATCGCGACAGGAGGCCTCAAATCCTTTGAAAACTCCAGAGGTATGCGGAGATCAGTGCCTCCAAAGGAAACGATGCCTGACTCCTCGTGAAACTTGATAGGAGACCCAGGATTCCTGTGGCACGTGGAAAGGGACCCTTGGTCTCCCGTCTCAGCTGGAGAGGCGTCCCAATTGCCCTGCAAAGCCTCGAGGAGAATCCAGAGTTGTCCCTCGCAACTAGGCAGGAGTCCTGACGTCGCTGAAGAAACACGTGTGTGGAAGGGCCATCCCCGTCGTAACTCGAGAAAATACCCCAGGTTCCCGCCGCAACTCGAGAAAAACCATGAGACTTCCCCTTCGCCGCGAGATGAGGCCCGATTCCCCTGCACTGCATGCAGAGCAATTCCGTGTTGCACATCACACATGAAAGGAGCCTTGATTTCCTTGATGGCACTCCAGAGAAACCCCAAGAACACTGTTTCAAGGCTAGAGGGATCCTGAGGTCACTGTAGCAACACGAAAGAGCTCCGTGGGCGAAAAATCAACTCGAGATGAGAGGTTAGTCCCTGGCTTCGACTCCAGAGGAATACCACCTTACCACAAGCACCTCAAAAGGAGGCTTCTCTCAGCTTTAGGTATGTGAGAGGGACCCTGAGTTTGCGGCCTCAAGTGGAATGGACACCGCGATGCCCTGACTCGAAATAAGGCCGGATATCCCTGCAGTGACTTGAATGCAGGCTCGTCTTGCATCTCCCAAGAAGAAAGGATGTCTGAATCCCCTGTGGAGACCACAGAGAAAGACGTAGTTCCCCACCTCATCGCGACAGGAGGCCTCACATCCTTTGAAAACTCCAGAGGTACGCGGAGATCAGTGCCTTCAAAGGAGACGATGCCTGACTCCTCGTGAAACTTGATAGGAGTCCCAGGATTCTTGTGGCAGGTAGAAAGGGACCCTTGGTCTCCCGCCTCAGCTGGAGAGGCGTTCCAATTGCCCTGCCAAGCCTCGAGGAGAATCCCGAGTTGTGTCTCGCAACTAGGCAAGAGTCCTGACGTGGCTGAACAAACACGTGTGTGGAAGGGCCATCCCCGTCGTAACTGGAGAATATACCCCAGGTTCCCGCCGCAACTCGAGAAAAACCATGAGACTTTCCCCTCGCCGCGAGATGAGGCCCGATTCCCCTGTACTGCGTGCAGAGCAATTCTGTGTTGCACATCACACATGAAAGGAGCCTTGATTTCCTTCATGGCACTCCAGAGAAACCCCAAGAACACTGTTTCAAGGCTAGAGGGATCCTGAGGTCACTGTAGCAACACGAAAGAACTCTGTGGACCAAAAGTCAACTCGAGATGAGAGGTTAATCCCTGGCTTCGACTCCAGAGGAATACCACCTTACCAGAAGCACCTCAAGAGGAGGCTTCTCTCAGCTCTAGGTATGTGAGAGGGATCCTGAGTTTGCGGCCTCAAGTGGAATTAACACCGCGATGCCCTGACTCGAAATAAGGCCGGATATCCCTGCAGTGACTGGAATGCTGGCTCGTCTTGCATCTCCCAAGACGAAAGGGTGTCTGAATCCCCTGTGGAGACCACAGAGAAAGACCTAGTTCCCCACCTCATCGCGACAGGAGGCCTCAAAATCTTTGAAAACTCCAGAGGTATGCGGAGATCAGTGCCTCCAAAGGAGACGATGCCTGACTCCTCGTGAAACTTGATAGGAGACCCAGGATTCCTGTGGCACGTGGAAAGGGACCCTTGGTCTCCCGTCTCAGCTGGAGAGGCGTCCCAATTGCCCTGCAAAGCCTCGAGGAGAATCCCGAGTTGTCCGTCGCAACTAGGCAGGAGTCCTGACATGGCTGAACACACACGTGTGTGTAAGGGCCATCCCCGTCGTAACTCGAGAATATACCCCAGGTTCCCGCCGCAACTCGAGAAAAACCATGAGACTTCCCCCTCGCCCAGAGATGAGGCCCGATTCCCCTGCACTGCGTGCAGAGCAATTCCGTGTTGCACATCACACATGAAAGGAGACTTGATTTCCTTCATGGCACTCCAGAGAAACCCCAAGAACACTGTTTCAAGGCTAGAGGGATCCTGAGGTCACTGTAGCAACACGAAAGAGCTCCGTGGACCAAGAATCAACACGAGATGAGAGGTTAGTCCCTGGCTTCGACTCCTGAGGAATACCACCTTACCACAAGCACCTCAAGAGGAGGCTTCTCTCAGCTCTAGGTATGTGAGAGGGATCCTGAGTTTGCGGCCTCAAGTGGAATGGACACCGCGATGCCCTGACTCGAAATAAGGCCGGATATC
This sequence comes from Cervus elaphus, assembly GCF_910594005.1. Classification (NCBI taxonomy): domain Eukaryota; kingdom Metazoa; phylum Chordata; class Mammalia; order Artiodactyla; family Cervidae; genus Cervus; species Cervus elaphus. The sequence goes on along the minus strand of NC_057834.1, from coordinate 3,604,048 downwards.
CCTGCAGTGACTTGAATGCAGGCTCGTCTTGCATCTCCCAAGAAGAAAGGATGTCTGAATCCCCTGTGGAGACCACAGAGAAAGACCTAGTTCCCCACCTCTTCGCGACCGGAGGCCTCACATCCTTTGAAAACTCCAGAGGTACGCGGAGATCAGTGCCTCCAAAGGAGACGATGCCTGACTCCTCGTGAAACTTGATAGGAGTCCCAGGATTCTTATGGCACGTGGAAAGGGACCCTTGGTCTCCCGCCTCAGCTGGAGAGGCGTTCCAATTGCCCTGCCAAGCCTCGAGGAGAATCCCGAGTTGTCCCTCGCAACTAGGCAGGAGTCCTGACGTGGCTGAACAAACACGTGGGTGGAAGGGCCATCCCCGTCGTAACTCGAGAATATACCCCAGGTTCCCGCCGCAACTCGAGAAAAACCATGAGACTTCCCCCTCGATGCGAGATGAGGCCCGATTCCCCTGTACTGCGTGCAGAGCAATTCCGTGTTGCACATCACACATGAAAGGAGCCTTGATTTCCTTGATGGCACTCCAGAGAAACCCCAAGAACACTGTTTCAAGGATAGAGGGATCCTGAGGTCACTGTAGCAACACGAAAGAACTCTGTGGACCAAAAATCAACTCGAAAAGGGAGGTTAGTCCCTGGATTCGTCTCCAGAGGAATACCACCTTACCACAAGCACCTCAAGAGGAGGCTTCTCTCAGCTCTAGGTATGTGAGAGGGACCCTGAGTTTGCGGCCTCAAGTGGAATGGACACCGCGATGCCCTGACTCGAAATAAGGCCGGATATCCCTGCAGTGACTTCAATGCAGGCTCGTCTTGCATCTCCCAGGACGAAAGGATGTCTGAATCCCCTGTGGAAAGCACAGAGAAAGACTTAGTTCCCCACCTCATCGCGACCGATAGCCTCACATCCTTTGAAAACTCCAGAGGTACGCGGAGATCAGTGCCTCCAAAGGAGACGATGCCTGACTCCTCGTGAAACTTGATAGGAGTCCCAGGATTCCTGTGGCACTTGGAAAGGGACACTTGGTCTCCCACCTCAGCTGGAGAGGCGTCCCAATTGCCCTGCCAAGCCTCGAGGAGAATCCAGAGTTGTCCCTCGCAACTAGGCAGGAGTCCTGACGTCGCTGAAGAAACACGTGGGTGGAAGGGCCATCCCCGTCGTAACTCGAGAATATACCCCAGGTTCCCGCCGCAACTCGAGAAAAACCATGAGACTTCCCCCTCGCCGCGAGATGAGGCCCGATTCCCCTGCACTGCGTGCAGAGCAATTCTGTGTTGCACATCACACATGAAAGGAGCCTTGATTTCTTTCATGGCACTCCAGAGAAACCCCAAGAACACTGTTTCAAGGCTAGAGGGATCCTGAGGTCACTGTAGCAACACGAAAGAGCTCCGTGGACCAAAAATCAACTCGAGATGAGAGGTTAGTCCCTGGCTTCGACTCCAGAGGAATACCACCTTACCACAAGCACCTCAAGAGAAGGCTTCTCTCAGCTCTAGGTATGTGAGAGGGACCCTGAGTTTGCGGCCTCAAGTGGAATGGACACCGCGATGCCCTGACTCGAAATAAGGCCGGATATCCCTGCAGTGACTGGAATGCAGGCTCGTCTTGCATCTCCCAAGACGAAAGGGTGTCTGAATCCCCTGTGGAGACCACAGAGAAAGACCTAGTTCCCCACCTCATCGCGACAGGAGGCCTCAAATCCTTTGAAAACTCCAGAGGTATGCGGAGATCAGTGCCTACAAAGGAAACGATGCCTGACTCCTCGTGAAACTTGATAGGAGACCCAGGATTCCTGTAGCACGTGGAAAGGGACCCTTGGTCTCCCGTCTCAGCTGGAGAGGCGTCCCAATTGCCCTGCCAAGCCTCGAGGAGAATCCAGAGTTGTCCCTCGCAACTAGGCAGGAGTCCTGACGTCGCTGAAGAAACACGTGGGTGGAAGGGCCATCCCCGTCGTAACTCGAGAAAATACCCCAGGTTCCCGCCGCAACTCGAGAAAAACCATGAGACTTCCCCCTCGCCGCGAGATGAGGCCCGATTCCCCTGCACTGCGTGCAGAGCAATTCCGTGTTGCACATCACACATGAAAGGAGCCATGATTTCCTTCATGGCACTCCAGAGAAACCCCAAGAACACTGTTTCAAGGCTAGAGGGATCCTGAGGTCACTGTAGCAACACGAAAGAGCTCCGTGGGCCAAAAATCAACTCGAGATGAGAGGTTAGTCCCTGGCTTCGACTCCAGAGGAATACCACCTTACCACAAGCACCTCAAGAGGAGGCTTCTCTCAGCTCTAGGTATGTGAGAGGGACCCTGAATTTGCAGCCTCAAGTGGAATGGACACCGCGATGCCCTGACGCGAAATAAGGCTGGATATCCCTGCAGTGACTTGAATGCAGGCTCGTCTTGCATCTCCCAAGATGAAAGGATGTCTGAATCCCCTGTGGAGACCACAGAGAAAGACCTAGTTCCCCACCTCATCGCGACCGGAGGCCTCACATCCTTTGAAAACTCCAGAGGTACGCGGAGATCAGTGCCTCCAAAGGAGACGATGCCTGACTCCTCGTGAAACTTGATAGGAGTCCCAGGATTCCTGTGGCACGTGGAAAGGGACCCTTGGTCTCCCGCCTCAGCTGGAGAGGCGTCCCAATTGCCTTGCCAAGCCTCGAGGAGAATCCCGAGTTGTGTCTCGCAACTAGGCAAGAGTCCTGACGTGGCTGAACAAACACGTGTGTGGAAGGGCCATCCCCGTCGTAACTCGAGAATATACCCCAGGTTCCCGCCGCAACTCGAGAAAAACCATGAGACTTCCCCCTTGCCGCGAGATGAGGCCCGATTCCCCTGTACTGCTGCAGAGCAATTCTGTGTTGCACATCACACATGAAAGGAGCCTTGATTTCCTTCATGGCACTCCAGAGAAACCCCAAGAACACTGTTTCAAGGCTATAGGGATCCTGAGGTCACTGTAGCAACACGAAAGAGCTCCGTGGACCCAAAATCAACTCGAGATGAGAGGATAGCCCCTGGCTTCGACTCCAGACGAATACCACCTTACCACAAGCACCTCAAGAGGAGGCTTCTCTCAGCTCTAGGTATGTGAGAGGGACCCTGAGTTTGCGGCCTCAAGTGGAATGGACACCGCGATGCCCTGACTCGAAATAAGGCCGGATATCCCTGCAGTGACTGGAATGCAGGCTCGTCTTGCATCTCCCAAGACGAAAGGGTGTCTGAATCCCCTGTGGAGACCCCAGAGAAAGACGTGATTCCCCACCTCATCGCGACAGGAGGCCTCAAATCCTTTGAAAAATCCAGAGGTATGCGGAGATCAGTGCCTCCAAAGGAGACGATGCCTGACTCCTCGTGAAACTTGATAGGAGACCCAGGATTCCTGTGGCACGTGGAAAGGGACCCTTGGTCTCCCGTCTCAGCTGGAGTGGCGTCCCAATTGCCCTGCAAAGCCTCTAGGAGAATCCCGAGTTGTCCCTCGCAACTAGGCAGGAGTCCTGACATGGCTGAACACACACGTGTGTGGAAGGGACATCCCCGTCGTAACTCGAGAATATACCCCAGGTTCCCGCCGCAACTCGAGAAAAACCATGAGACTTCCCCCTCGCTGCGAGATGAGGCCCGATTCCCCTGCACTGCGTGCAGAGCAATTCCGTGTTGCACATCACACATGAAAGGAGCCTTGATTTCCTTGATGGCACTCCAGAGAAACCCCAAGAACACTGTTTCAAGGCTAGAGGGATCCTGAGGTCACTGTAGCAACACGAAAGAGCTCCGTGGACCAAGAATCAACACGAGATGAGAGGTTAGTCCCTGGCTTCGACTCCTGAGGAATACCACCTTACCACAAGCACCTCAAGAGGAGGCTTCTCTCAGCTCTAGGTATGTGAGAGGGATCCTGAGTTTGCGGCCTCAAGTGGAATGGACACCGCGATGCCCTGACTCGAAATAAGGCTGGATATCCCTGCAGTGACTGGAATGCAGGCTCGTCTTGCATCTCCCAAGAAGAAAGGATGTCTGAATCCCCTGTGGAGACCACAGAGAAACACCTAGTTCCCCACCTCAACGCGACCGGACGCCTCACATCCTTTGAAAACTCCAGAGGTACGCGGAGATCAGTGCCTCCAAAGGAGACGATGCCTGACTCCTCGTGAAACTTGATAGGAGTCCCAGGATTCTTGTGGCATGTGGAAAGGGACACTTGGTCTCCCGCCTCAGCTGGAGAGGCGTCCCAATTGCCCTGCCAAGCCTCGAGGAGAATCCAGAGTTGTCCCTCGCAAGTAGGCAGGAGTCCTGACGTGGCTGAACAAACACGTGGGTGGAAGGGCCATCCCCGTCGTAACTCGAGAATATACCCCAGGTTCCCGCCGCAACTCGAGAAAAACCATGAGACTTCCCCCTCGATGCGAGATGAGGCCCGATTCCCCTGTACTGCGTGCAGAGCAATTCCGTCTTGCACATCACACATGAAAGGAGCCTTGATTTCCTTGATGGCACTCCAGAGAAACCCCAAGAACACTGTTTCAAGGATAGAGGGATCCTGAGGTCACTGTAGCAACACGAAAGAACTCTGTGGACCAAAAATCAACTCGAAAAGAGAGGTTAGTCCCTGGATTCGTCTCCAGAGGAATACCACCTTACCACAAGCACCTCAAGAGGAGGCTTCTCTCAGCTCTAGGTATGTGAGAGGGACCCTGAGTTTGCGGCCTCAAGTGGAATGGACACCGTGATGCCCGGACTCGAAATAAGGCCGGATATCCCTACAGTGACTTCAATGCAGGCTCGTCTTGCATCTTCCAGGACGAAAGGATGTCTGAATCCCCTGTGGAAAGCACAGAGAAAGACTTAGTTCCCCACCTCATCGCGACCGATAGCCTCACATCCTTTGAAAACTCCAGAGGTACGCGGAGATCAGTGCCTCCAAAGGAGACGATGCCTGACTCCTCGTGAAACTTGATAGGAGTCCCAGGATTCCTGTGGCACTTGGAAAGGGACACTTGGTCTCCCGCCTCAGCTGGAGAGGCGTCCCAATTGCCCTGCCAAGCCTCGAGGAGAATCCAGAGTTGTACCTCGCAACTAGGCAGGAGTCCTGACGTCGCTGAAGAAACACGTGGGTGGAAGGGCCATCCCCGTCGTAACTCGAGAATATACCCCAGGTTCCCGCCGCAACTCGAGAAAAACCATGAGACTTCCCCCTCGCCGCGAGATGAGGCCCGATTCCCCTGCACTGCGTGCAGAGCAATTCCGTGTTGCACATCACACATGAAAGGAGCCTTGATTTCCTTGATGGCACTCCAGGGAAACCCCAAGAACACTGTTTCAAGGCTAGAGGGATCCTGAGGTCACTGTAGCAACACGAAAGAGCTCCGTGGGCCAAAAATCAACTCGAGATGAGAGGTTAGTCCCTGGCTTCAACTCCAGAGGAATACCACCTTACCACAAGCACCTCAAGAGGAGGCTTCTCTCAGCTCTAGGTATGTGAGAGGGACCCTGAGTTTGCGGCCTCAAGTGGAATGGACACCGCGATGCCCTGAAGCGAAATAAGGCTGGATATCCCTGCAGTGACTTGAATGCAGGCTCGTCTTGCATCTCCCAAGATGAAAGGATGTCTGAATCCCCTGTGGAGACCACAGAGAAAGACCTAGTTCCCCACCTCATCGCGATCGGAGGCCTCACATCCTTTGAAAACTCCAGAGGTACGCGGAGATCAGTGCCTCCAAAGGAAACGATGCCTGACTCCTCGTGAAACTTGATAGGAGTCCCAGGATTCTTGTGGCACGTGGAAAGGGACCCTTGGTCTCCCGCCTCAGCTGGAGAGGCGTTCCAATTGCCGTGCCAAGCCTCGAGGAGAATCCCGAGTTGTCCCTCGCAACTAGGCAGGAGTCCTGACGTGGCTGAACAAACACGTGGGTGGAAGGGCCATCCCCGTCGTAACTCGAGAATATACCCCAGGTTCCCGCCTCAACTCGAGAAAAACCATGAGACTTCCCCCTCGATGCGAGATGAGGCCCGATTCCCCTGTACTGCGTGCAGAGCAATTCCGTCTTGCACATCACACATGAAAGGAGCCTTGATTTCCTTGATGGCACTCCAGAGAAACCCCAAGAACACTCTTTCAAGGATAGAGGGATTCTGAGGTCACTGTAGCAACACGAAAGAACTCTGTGGACCAAAAATCAACTCGAAAAGAGAGGTTAGTCCCTGGATTCGTCTCCAGAGGAATACCACCTTACCACAAGCACCTCAAGAGGAGGCTTCTCTCAGCTCTAGGTATGTGAGAGGGACCCTGAGTTTGCGGCCTCAAGTGGAATGGACACCGCGATGCCCTGACTCGAAATAAGGCCGGATATCCCTGCAGTGACTTCAATGCAGGCTCGTCTTGCATCTCCCAGGACGAAAGGATGTCTGAATCCCCTGTGGAAAGCACAGAGAAAGACTTAGTTCCCCACCTCATCGCGACCGATAGCCTCACATCCTTTGAAAACTCCAGAGGTACGCGGAGATCAGTGCCTCCAAAGGAGACGATGCCTGACTCCTCGTGAAACTTGATAGGAGTCCCAGGATTCCTGTGGCACTTGGAAAGGGACACTTGGTCTCCCGCCTCAGCTGGAGAGGCGTCCCAATTGCCCTGCCAAGCCTCGAGGAGAATCCAGAGTTGTCCCTCGCAACTAGGCAGGAGTCCTGACGTGGCTGAACAAACACGTGGGTGGAAGGGCCATCCCCGTCGTAACTCGAGAATATACCCCAGGTTCCCGCCGCAACTCGAGAAAAACCATGAGACTTCCCCCTCGCCGCGAGATGAGGCCCGATTCCCCTGCCCTGCGTGCAGAGCAATTCCGTGTTGCACATCACACATGAAAGGAGCCTTGATTTCCTTGATGGCACTCCAGAGAAACCCCAAGAACACTGTTTCAAGGCTAGAGGGATCCTGAGGTCACTGTAGCAACACGAAAGAGCTCCGTGGGCCAAAAATCAACTCGAGATGAGAGGTTAGTCCCTGGCTTCGACTCCAGAGGAATACCACCTTACCACAAGGACCTCAAGAGGAGGCTTCTCTCAGCTCTAGGTATGTGAGAGGGACCCTGAGTTTGCGGCCTCAAGTGGAATGGACACCGCGATGCCCTGACGCGAAATAAGGCTGGATATCCCTGCAGTGACTTGAATGCAGGCTCGTCTTGCATCTCCCAAGATGAAAGGATGTCTGAATCCCCTGTGGAGACCACAGAGAAAGACCTAGTTCCCCACCTCATCGCGACCGGAGGCCTCACATCCTTTGAAAACTCCAGAGGTACGCGGAGATCAGTGCCTCCAAAGGAGACGATGCCTGACTCCTCGTGAAACTTGATAGGAGTCCCAGGATTCCTGTGGCACGTGGAAAGGGACCCTTGGTCTCCCGCCTCAGCTGGAGAGGCGTCCCAATTGCCTTGCCAAGCCTCGAGGAGAATCCCGAGTTGTGTCTCGCAACTAGGCAAGAGTCCTGACGTGGCTGAACAAACACGTGTGTGGAAGGGCCATCCCCGTCGTAACTCGAGAATATACCCCAGGTTCCCGCCGCAACTCGAGAAAAACCATGAGACTTCCCCCTCGCCGCGAGATGAGGCCCGATTCCCCTGCACTGCGTGCAGAGCAATTCTGTGTTGCACATCACACATGAAAGGAGCCTTGATTTCCTTCATGGCACTCCACAGAAACCCCAAGAACACTGTTTCAAGGCTAGAGGGATCCTGAGGTCACTGTAGCAACACGAAAGAGCTCCGTGGACCCAAAATCAACTCGAGATGAGAGGTTAGTCCCTGGCTTCGACTCCAGAGGAATACCACCTTACCACAAGCACCTCAAGAGGAGGCTTCTCTCAGCTCTAGGTATGTGAGAGGGATCCTGAGTTTGCGGCCTCAAGTGGAATGGACACCGCGATGCCCTGACTCGAAATAAGGCCGGATATCCCTGCAGTGACTTGAATGCAGGCTCATCTTGCATCTCCCAAGAAGAAAGGATGTCTGAATCCCCTGTGGAGACCACAGAGAAACACCTAGTTACCCACCTCATCGCGACCGGAGCCCTCACATCCTTTGAAAACTCCAGAGGTACGCGGAGATCAGTGCCTCCAAAGGAAACGATGCCTGACTCCTCGTGAAACTTGATAGGAGTCCCAGGATTCTTGTGGCACGTGGAAAGGGACCCTTGGTCTCCCGCCTCAGCTGGAGAGGCGTCCCAATTGCCCTGCAAAGCCTCGAGGAGAATCCCGAGTTGTCCCTCGCAACTAGGCAGGAGTCCTGACGTGGCTGAACAAACACGTGGGTGGAAGGGCCATCCCCGTCGTAACTCGAGAATATACCCCAGGTTCCCGCCTCAACTCGAGAAAAACCATGAGACATCCCCCTCGATGCGAGATGAGGCCCGATTCCCCTGTACTGCGTGCAGAGCAATTCCGTCTTGCACATCACACATGAAAGGAGCCTTGATTTCCTTGATGGCACTCCAGAGAAACCCCAAGAACACTCTTTCAAGGATAGAGGGATTCTGAGGTCACTGTAGCAACACGAAAGAACTCTGTGGACCAAAAATCAACTCGAAAAGAGAGGTTAGTCCCTGGATTCGTCTCCAGAGGAATACCACCTTACCACAAGCACCTCAAGAGGAGGCTTCTCTCAGCTCTAGGTATGTGAGAGGGACCCTGAGTTTGCGGCCTCAAGTGGAATGGACACCGCGATGCCCTGACTCGAAATAAGGCCGGATATACCTGCAGTGACTTGAATGCAGGCTCGTCTTGCATCTCCCAGGACGAAAGGATGTCTGAATCCCCTGTGGAAAGCACAGAGAAAGACTTAGTTCCCCACCTCATCGCGACCGATAGCCTCACATCCTTTGAAAACTCCAGAGGTACGCGGAGATCAGTGCCTCCAAAGGAGACGATGCCTGACTCCTCGTGAAACTTGATAGGAGTCCCAGGATTCCTGTGGCACTTGGAAAGGGACACTTGGTCTCCCGCCTCAGCTGGAGAGGCGTCCCAATTGCCCTGCCAAGCCTCGAGGAGAATCCAGAGTTGTCCCTCGCAACTAGGCAGGAGTCCTGACGTGGCTGAACAAACACGTGGGTGGAAGGGCCATCCCCGTCGTAACTCGAGAATATACCCCAGGTTCCCGCCGCAACTCGAGAAAAACCATGAGACTTCCCCCTCGCTGCGAGATGAGGCCCGATTCCCCTGCACTGCGTGCAGAGCAATTCCGTGTTGCACATCACACATGAAAGGAGCCTTGATTTCCTTGATGGCACTCCAGAGAAACCCCAAGAACACTGTTTCAAGGCTAGAGGGATCCTGAGGTCACTGGAGCAACACGAAAGAGCTCCGTGGGCCAAAAATCAACTCGAGATGAGAGGTTAGTCCCTGGCTTCGATTCCAGAGGAATACCACCTTACCACAAGCACATCAAGAGGAGGCTTCTCTCAGCTCTAGGTATGTGAGAGGGACCCTGAGTTTGCGGCCTCAAGTGGAATGGACACCGCGATGCTCTGACGCGAAATAAGGCTGGATATCCCTGCAGTGACTTGAATGCAGGCTGGTCTTGCATCTCCCAAGATGAAAGGATGTCTGAATCCCCTGTGGAGACCACAGAGAAAGACCTAGTTCCCCACCTCATCGCGACCGGAGGCCTCACATCCTTTGAAAACTCCAGAGGTACGCGGAGATCAGTGCCTCCAAAGGAGACGATGCCTGACTCCTCGTGAAACTTGATAGGAGTCCCAGGATTCCTGTGGCACGTGGAAAGGGACCCTTGGTCTCCCACCTCAGCTGGAGAGGCGTCCCAATTGCCTTGCCAAGCCTCGAGGAGAATCCCGAGTTGTGTCTCGCAACTAGGCAAGAGTCCTGACGTGGCTGAACAAACACGTGTGTGGAAGGGCCATCCCCGTCGTAACTCGAGAATATACCGCAGGTTCCCGCCGCAACTCGAGAAAAACCATGAGACTTCCCCCTCGCCGCGAGATGAGGCCCGATTCCCCTGCACTGCGTGCAGAGCAATTCTGTGTTGCACATCACACATGAAAGGAGCCTTCATTTCCTTCATGGCACTCCAGAGAAACGCCAAGAACACTGTTTCAAGGCTAGAGGGATCCTGAGGTCACTGTAGCAACACGAAAGAGCTCCGTGGACCAAAAATCAACTCGAGATGAGAGGTTAGTCCCTGGCTTCGACTCCAGAGGAATAGCACCTTACCACAAGCACCTCAAGAGGAGGCTTCTCTCAGCTCTAGGTATGTGAGAGGGACCCTGAGTTTGCGGCCTCAAGTGGAATGGACACCGCGATGCCCTGATTCGAAATAAGGCCGGATATCCCTGCAGTGACTGGAATGCAGGCTCGTCTTGCATCTCTCAAGACGAAAGGGTGTCTGAATCCCCTGTGGAGACCACAGAGAAAGACCTAGTTCCCCACCTCATCGCGACAGGAGGCCTCAAATCCTTTGAAAACTCCAGAGGTATGCGGAGATCAGTGCCTCCAAAGGAGACGATGCCTGACTCCTCGTGAAACTTGATAGGAGTCCCAGGATTCCTGTGGCACATGGAAAGGGACTCTTGGTCTCCCGCCTCAGCTGGAGAGGCGTCCCAATTGCCCTGCAAAGCCTCTAGGAGAATCCCGAGTTGTCCCTCGCAACTAGGCAGGAGTCCTGACATGACTGAACACACACGTGTGTGGAAGTTCCATCCCCGTCGTAACTCGAGAATATACCCCAGGTTCCCGCCGCAACTCGAGAAAAACCATGAGACTTCCCCCTCGCCGCGAGATGAGGCCCGATTCCCCTGCACTGCGTGCAGAGCAATTCCGTGTTGCACATCACACATGAAAGGAGCCTTGATTTCCTTGATGGCACTCCAGAGAAACCCCAAAAACACTGTTTCAAGGCTAGAGGGATCCTGAGGTCACTGTAATAACACGAAAGAGCTCCGTGGACCAAGAATCAACACGAGATGAGAGGTTAGTCCCTGGCTTCGACTCCTGAGGAATACCACCTTACCACAAGCACCTCAAGAGGAGGCTTCTCTCAGCACTAGGTATGTGAGAGGGATCCTGAGTTTGCGGCCTCAAGTGGAATGGACACCGCGATGCCCTGACTCGAAATAAGGCCGGATATCCCTGCAGTGACTTGAATGCAGGCTCATCTTGCATCTCCCAAGATGAAAGGATGTCTGAATCCCCTGTGGAGACCACAGAGAAAGACCTAGTTAACCACCTCATCGCGACCGGAGGCCTCACATCCTTTGAAAACTCCAGAGGTACGCGGAGATCAGTGCCTCCAAAGGAAACGATGCCTGACTCCTCGTGAAACTTGATAGGAGTCCCAGGATTCTTGTGGCACGTGGAAAGGGACCCTTGGTCTCCCGCCTCAGCTGGAGAGGCGTCCCAATTGCCCTGCCAAGCCTCGAGGAGAATCCCAAGTTGTCCCTCCCAACTAGGCACGAGTCCTGACGTGGCTGAACAAACACGTGGGTGGAAGGGCCATCCCCGTCGTAACTCGAGAATATACCCCAGGTTCCCGCCGCAACTCGAGAAAAACCATGAGACTTCCCCCTCGATGCGAGATGAGGCCCGATTCCCCTGTACTGCGTGCAGAGCAATTCCGTGTTGCACATCACACATGAAAGGAGCCTTGATTTCCTTGATGGCACTCCAGAGAAACCCCAAGAACACTGTTTCAAGGCTAGAGGGATCCTGAGGTCACTGTAGCAACACGAAAGAGCTCCGTGGGCCAAAAATCAACTCGAGATGAGAGGTTAGTCCCTGGCTTCGACTCCAGAGGAATACCACCTTACCACAAGCACCTCAAGAGGAGGCTTCTCTCAGCTCTAGGTATGTGAGAGGGACCCTGAGTTTGCGGCCTCAAGTGGAATGGACACCGCGATGCCCTGACGCGAAATAAGGCCGGATATCCCTGCAGTGACTTGAATGCAGGCTCGTCTTGCATCTCCCAAGATGAAAGGATGTCTGAATCCCCTGTGGAGACCACAGAGAAAGACCTAGTTCCCCACCTCATCGCGACCAGAGGCCTCACATCCTTTGAAAACTCCAGAGGTACGCGGAGATCAGTGCCTCCAAAGGAAACGATGCCTGACTCCTCGTGAAACTTGATAGGAGTCCCAGGATTCTTGTGGCACGTGGAAAGGGACCCTTGGTCTCCCGCCTCAGCTGGAGAGGCGTTCCAATTGCCCTGCCAAGCCTCGAGGGGAATCCCGAGTTGTCCCTCGCAACTAGGCAGGAGTCCTGACGTGGCTGAACAAACACGTGGGTGGAAGGGCCATCCCCGTCGTAACTCGAGAATATACCCCAGGTTCCCGCCTCAACTCGAGAAAAACCATGAGACTTCCCCCTCGATGCGAGATGAGGCCCGATTCCCCTGTACTGCGTGCAGAGCAATTCCGTCTTGCACATCACACATGAAAGGAGCCTTGATTTCCTTGATGGCACTCCAGAGAAACCCCAAGAACACTCTTTCAAGGATAGAGGGATTCTGAGGTCACTGTAGCAACACGAAAGAACTCTGTGGACCAAAAATCAACTCGAAAAGAGAGGTTAGTCCCTGGATTCGTCTCCAGAGGAATACCACCTTACCACAAGCACCTCAAGAGGAGGCTTCTCTCAGCTCTAGGTATGTGAGAGGGACCCTGAGTTTGCGGCCTCAAGTGGAATGGACACCGCGATGCCCTGACTCGAAATAAGGCCGGATATCCCTGCAGTGACTTCAATGCAGGCTCGTGTTGCATCTCCCAGGACGAAAGGATGTCTGAATCCCCTGTGGAAAGCACAGAGAAAGACTTAGTTCCCCACCTCATCGCGACCGATAGCCTCACATCCTTTGAAAACTCCAGAGGTACGCGGAGATCAGTGCCTCCAAAGGAGACGATGCCTGACTCCTCGTGAAACTTGATAGGAGTCCCAGGATTCCTGTGGCACTTGGAAAGGGACACTTGGTCTCCCGCCTCAGCTGGAGAGGCGTCCCAATTGCCCTGCCAAGCCTCGAGGAGAATCCAGAGTTGTCCCTCGCAACTAGGCAGGAGTCCTGACGTGGCTGAACAAACACGTGGGTGGAAGGGCCATCCCCGTCGTAACTCGAGAATATACCCCAGGTTCCCGCCGCAACTCGAGAAAAACCATGAGACTTCCCCCTCGCCGCGAGATGAGGCCCGATTCCCCTGCACTGCGTGCAGAGCAATTCTGTGTTGCACATCACACATGAAAGGAGCCTTCATTTCCTTCATGGCACTCCAGAGAAACCCCAAGAACACTGTTTCAAGGCTAGAGGGATCCTGAGGTCACTGTAGCAACACGAAAGAGCTCCGTGGACCAAAAATCAACTCGAGATGAGAGGTTAGTCCCTGGCTTCGACTCCAGAGGAATAGCACCTTACCACAAGCACCTCAAGAGGAGGCTTCTCTCAGCTCTAGGTATGTGAGAGGGACCCTGAGTTTGCGGCCTCAAGTGGAATGGACACCGCGATGCCCTGATTCGAAATAAGGCCGGATATCCCTGCAGTGACTGGAATGCAGGCTCGTCTTGCATCTCTCAAGACGAAAGGGTGTCTGAATCCCCTGTGGAGACCACAGAGAAAGACCTAGTTCCCCACCTCATCGCGACAGGAGGCCTCAAATCCTTTGAAAACTCCAGAGGTATGCGGAGATCAGTGCCTCCAAAGGAGACGATGCCTGACTCCTCGTGAAACTTGATAGGAGTCCCAGGATTCCTGTGGCACATGGAAAGGGACCCTTGGTCTCCCGCCTCAGCTGGAGAGGCGTCCCAATTGCCCTGCAAAGCCTCTAGGAGAATCCCGAGTTGTCCCTCGCAACTAGGCAGGAGTCCTGACATGACTGAACACACACGTGTGTGGAAGGGCCATCCCCGTCGTAACTCGAGAATATACCCCAGGTTCCCGCCGCAACTCGAGAAAAACCATGAGACTTCCCCCTCGCCGCGAGATGAGGCCCGATTCCCCTGCACTGCGTGCAGAGCAATTCCGTGTTGCACATCACACATGAAAGGAGCCTTGATTTCCTTGATGGCACTCCAGAGAAACCCCAAAAACACTGTTTCAAGGCTAGAGGGATCCTGAGGTCACTGTAATAACACGAAAGAGCTCCGTGGACCAAGAATCAACACGAGATGAGAGGTTAGTCCCTGGCTTCGACTCCTGAGGAATACCACCTTACCACAAGCACCTCAAGAGGAGGCTTCTCTCAGCTCTAGGTATGTGAGAGGGATCCTGAGTTTGCGGCCTCAAGTGGAATGGACACCGCGATGCCCTGACTCGAAATAAGGCCGGATATCCCTGCAGTGACTTGAATGCAGGCTCATCTTGCATCTCCCAAGATGAAAGGATGTCTGAATCCCCTGTGGAGACCACAGAGAAAGACCTAGTTAACCACCTCATCGCGACCGGAGGCCTCACATCCTTTGAAAACTCCAGAGGTACGCGGAGATCAGTGCCTCCAAAGGAAACGATGCCTGACTCCTCGTGAAACTTGATAGGAGTCCCAGGATTCTTGTGGCACGTGGAAAGGGACCCTTGGTCTCCCGCCTCAGCTGGAGAGGCGTCCCAATTGCCCTGCCAAGCCTCGAGGAGAATCCCAAGTTGTCCCTCCCAACTAGGCACGAGTCCTGACGTGGCTGAACAAACACGTGGGTGGAAGGGCCATCCCCGTCGTAACTCGAGAATATACCCCAGGTTCCCGCCGCAACTCGAGAAAAACCATGAGACTTCCCCCTCGATGCGAGATGAGGCCCGATTCCCCTGTACTGCGTGCAGAGCAATTCCGTCTTGCATATCACACATGAAAGGAGCCTTGATTTCCTTGATGGCACTCCAGAGAAACCCCAAGAACACTGTTTCAAGGATAGAGGGATCCTGAGGTCACTGTAGCAACACGAAAGAACTCTGTGGACCAAAAATCAACTCGAAAAGAGAGGTTAGTCCCTGGCTTCGACTCCAGAGGAATACCACCTTACCACAAGCACCTCAAGAGGAGGCTTCTCTCAGCTCTAGGTATGTGAGAGGGACCCTGAGTTTGCGGCCTCAAGTGGAATGGACACCGCGATGCCCTGACTCGAAATAAGGCCGGATATCCCTGCAGTGACTTCAATGCAGGCTCGTGTTGCATCTCCCAGGACGAAAGGATGTCTGAATCCCCTGTGGAAAGCACAGAGAAAGACTTAGTTCCCCACCTCATCGCGACCGATAGCCTCACATCCTTTGAAAACTCCAGAGGTACGCGGAGATCAGTGCCTCCAAAGGAGATGATGCCTGACTCCTCGTGAAACTTGATAGGAGTCCCAGGATTCCTGTGGCACTTGGAAAGGGACACTTGGTCTCCCGCCTCAGCTGGAGAGGCGTCCCAATTGCCCTGCCAAGCCTCGAGGAGAATCCAGAGTTGTCCCACGCAACTAGGCAGGAGTCCTGACTTCGCTGAAGAAACACGTGGGTGGAAGGGCCATCCCCGTCGTAACTCGAGAATATACCCCAGGTTCCCACCGCAACTCGAGAAAAACCATGAGACTTCCCCCTCGCCGCGAGATGAGGCCCGATTCCCCTGCACTGCGTGCAGAGCAATTCCGTGTTGCACATCACACATGAAAGGAGCCTTGATTTCCTTGATGGCACTCCAGAGAAACCCCAAGAACACTGTTTCAAGGATAGAGGGATCCTGAGGTCACTGTAGCAAAACGAAAGAGCTCCGTGGGCCAAAAATCAACTCGAGATGAGAGGTTAGTCCCTGGCTTCGACTCCAGAGGAATACCACCTTACCACAAGCACCTCAAGAGGAGGCTTCTCTCAGCTCTAGGTATGTGAGAGGGACCCTGAGTTTGCGGCCTCAAGTGGAATGGACACCGCGATGCCCTGACGCGAAATAAGGCTGGATATCCCTGCAGTGACTTGAATGCATTCTCGTCTTGCATCTCCCAAGATGAAAGGATGTCTGAATCCCCTGTGGAGACCACAGAGAAAGACCTAGTTCCCCACCTCATCGCGACCGGAGGCCTCACATCCTTTGAAAACTCCAGAGGTACGCGGAGATCAGTGCCTCCAAAGGAGACGATGCCTGACTCCTCGTGAAACTTGATAGGAGTCCCAGGATTCCTGTGGCACGTGGAAAGGGACCCTTGGTCTCCCGCCTCAGCTGGAGAGGCGTCCCAATTGCCTTGCCAAGCCTCGAGGAGAATCCCGAGTTGTGTCTCGCAACTAGGCAAGAGTCCTGACGTGGCTGAACAAACACGTGTGTGGAAGGGCCATCCCCGTCGTAACTCGAGAATATACCCCAGGTTCCCGCCGCAACTCGAGAAAAACCATGAGACTTCCCCCTCGCCGCGAGATGAGGCCCGCTTCCCCTGCACTGCGTGTAGAGCAATTCCGTCTTGCACATCACACATGAAAGGAGCCTTGATTTCCTTCATGGCACTCCAGAGAAACCCCAAGAAAACTGTTTCAAGGCTAGAGGGATCCTGAGGTCACTGTAGCAACACGAAAGAGCTCCGTGGACCAAAAATCAACTCGAGATGAGAGGTTAGTCCCTGGCTTCGACTCCAGAGGAATACCACCTTACCACAAGCACCTCAAGAGGAGGCTTCTCTCAGCTCTAGGTATGTGAGAGGGACCCTGAGTTTGCGGCCTCAAGTGGAATGGACACCGCGATGCCCTGACTCGAAATAAGGCCGGATATCCCTGCAGTGACTGGAATGCAGGCTCGTCTTGCATCTCCCAAGACGAAAGGGTGTCTGAATCCCCTGTGGAGACCACAGAGAAAGACCTAGTTCCCCACCTCATCACGACAGGAGGCCTCAAATCCTTTGAAAACTCCAGAGGTATGCGGAGATCAGTGCCTCCAAAGGAAACGATGCCTGACTCCTCGTGAAACTTGATAGGAGACCCAGGATTCCTGTGGCACGTGGAAAGGGACCCTTGGTCTCCCGTCTCAGCTGGAGAGGCGTCCCAATTGCCCTGCAAAGCCTCGAGGAGAATCCCGAGTTGTCCCTCGCAACTAGGAAGGAGTCCTGACGTCGCTGAAGAAACACGTGGGTGGAAGGGCCATCCCCGTCGTAACTCGAGAATATACCCCAGGTTCCCGCCGCACCTCGAGAAAAACCATGAGACTTCCCCCTCGCCGCGAGATGAGGCCCGATTCCCCTGCACTGCATGCAGAGCAATTCCGTGTTGCACATCAGACATGAAAGGAGCCTTGATTTCCTTGATGGCACTCCAGAGAAACCCCAAGAACACTGTTTCAAGGCTAGAGGGATCCTGAGGTCACTGTAGCAACACGAAAGAGCTCCGTGGACCAAGAATCAACACGAGATGAGAGGTTAGTCCCTGGCTTTGACTCCTGAGGAATACCACCTTACAAAAGCACCTCAAGAGGAGGCTTCTCTCAGCTCTAGGTATGTGAGAGGGATCCTGAGTTTGCGGCCTCAAGTGGAATGGACACCGCGATGCCCTGACTCGAAATAAGGCCGGATATCCCTGCAGTGACTTGAATGCAGGCTCGTCTTGCATCTCCCAAGAAGAAAGGATGTCTGAATCCCCTGAGGAGACCACAGAGAAAGACCTAGTTCCCCACCTCATCGCGACCGGAGGCCTCACATCCTTTGAAAACTCCAGAGGTATGCAGAGATCAGTGCCTTCAAAGGAGACGATGCCTGACTCCTCGTGAAACTTGATAGGAGTCCCAGGATTCCTGTGGCACGTGGAAAGGGACCCTTGGTCTCCCGCCTCAGCTGGAGAGGTATTCCAATTGCCCTGCCAAGCCTCGAGGAGAATCCCGAGTTGTCCCTCGCAACTAGGCAGGAGTCCTGACGTGGCTGAACAAACACGTGGGTGGAAGGGCCATCCCCGTCGTAACTCGAGAATATACCCCAGGTTCCCGCCGCAACTCGAGAAAAACCATGAGACTTCCCCCTCGATGCGAGATGAGCCCCAATTCCCCTGTACTGCGTGCAGAGCAATTCCGTCTTGCACATCACACATGAAAGGAGCCTTGATTTCCTTGATGGCACTCCAGAGAAACCCCAAGAATACTGTTTCAAGGCTAGAGGGATCCTGAGGTCACTGTAGCAACACGAAAGAACTCTGTGGACCAAAAATCAACTCGAAAAGAGAGGTTAGTCCCTGGCTTCGACTCCAGAGGAATACCACCTTACCACAAGCACCTCAAGAGGAGGCTTCTCTCAGCTCTAGGTATGTGAGAGGGACCCTGAGTTTGCGGCCTCAAGTGGAATGGACACCGCGATGCCCTGACGCGAAATAAGGCTGGATATCCCTGCAGTAACTTGAATGCAGGCTCGTCTTGCATCTCCCAAGATGAAAGGATGTCTGAATCCCCTGTGGAGACCACAGAGAAAGACCTAGTTCCCCACCTCATTGCGACCGGAGCCCTCACATCCTTTGAAAACTCCAGAGGTACGCGGAGATCAGTGCCTCCAAAAGAGACGATGCCTGACTCCTCGTGAAACTTGATAGGAGTCCCAGGATTCCTGTGGCACGTGGAAAGGGACCCTTGGTCTCCCGCCTCAGCTGGAGAAGCGTCCCAATTGCCTTGCCAAGCCTCGAGGAGAATCCCGAGTTGTGTCTCGCAACTAGGCAAGAGTCCTGACGTGACTGAACAAACACGTGTGTGGAAGGGCCATCCCCGTCGTAACTGGAGAATATACCCCAGGTTCCCGCCGCAACTCGAGAAAAACCATGAGACTTCCCCCTCGCCGCGAGATGAGGCCCGATTCCCCTGCACTGCGTGCAGAGCAATTCTGTGTTGCACATCACACATGAAAGGAGCCTTGATTTCCTTGATGGCACTCCAGAGAAACCCCAAGAACACTGTTTCAAGGCTAGAGGGATCCTGAGGTCACTGTAGCAACACGAAAGAACTCTGTGGACCAAAAATCAACTCGAGATGAGAGGTTAGTCCCTGGCTTCGACTCCAGAGGAATACCACCTTACCAGAAGCACCTCAAGAGGAGGCTTCTCTCAGCTCTAGGTATGTGAGAGGGATCCTGAGTTTGCGGCCTCAAGTGGAATTAACACCGCGATGCCCTGACTCGAAATAAGGCCGGATATCCCTGCAGTGACTGGAATGCAGGCTCGTGTTGCATCTCCCAAGACGAAAGGGTGTCTGAATCCCCTGTGGAGACCACAGAGAAAGACCTAGTTCCCCACCTCATCGCGAGAGGAGGCCTCAAAATCTTTGAAAACTCCAAAAGTATGCGGAGATCAGTGCCTCCAAAGGAGACGATGCCTGACTCCTCGTGAAACTTGATAGGAGACCCAGGATTCCTGTGGCGCGTGGAAAGGGACCCTTGGTCTCCCGTCTCAGCTGGAGAGGCGTCCCAATTGCCCTGCAAAGCCTCGAGGAGAATCCCGAGTTGTCCCTCGCAACTAGGCAGGAGTCCTGACGTGGCTGAACAAACACGTGGGTGGAAGGGCCATCCCCGTCGTAACTCGAGAATATACCCCAGGTTCCCGCCGCACCTCGAGAAAAACCATGAGACTTCCCCCTCGCCGCGAGGTGAGGCCCGATTCCCCTGCACTGCATGCAGAGCAATTCCGTGTTGCACATCACACATGAAAGGAGCCTTGATTTCCTTGATGGCACTCCAGAGAAACCCCAAGAACACTGTTTCAAGGCTAGAGGGATCCTGAGGTCACTGTAGCAACACGAAAGAGCTCCGTGGACCAAGAATCAACACGAGATGAGAGGTTAGTCCCTGGCTTTGACTCCTGAGGAATACCACCTTACAAAAGCACCTCAAGAGGAGGCTTCTCTCAGCTCTAGGTATGTGAGAGGGATCCTGAGTTTGCGGCCTCAAGTGGAATGGACACCGCGATGCCCTGACTCGAAATAAGGCCGGATATCCCTGCAGTGACTTGAATGCAGGCTCGTCTTGCATCTCCCAAGAAGAAAGGATGTCTGAATCCCCTGTGGAGACCACAGAGAAAGACCTAGTTCCCCACCTCATCGCGACCGGAGGCCTCACATCCTTTGAAAACTCCAGAGGTATGCAGAGATCAGTGCCTTCAAAGGAGACGATGCCTGACTCCTCGTGAAACTTGATAGGAGTCCCAGGATTCTTGTGGCACGTGGAAAGGGACCCTTGGTCTCCCGCCTCAGCTGGAGAGGTATTCCAATTGCCCTGCCAAGCCTCGAGGGGAATCCCGAGTTGTCCCTCGCAACTAGGCAGGAGTCCTGACGTGGCTGAACAAACACGTGGGTGGAAGGGCCATCCCCGTCGTAACTCGAGAATATACCCCAGGTTCCCGCCGCAACTCGAGAAAAACCATGAGACTTCCCCCTCGATGCGAGATGAGCCCCAATTCCCCTGTACTGCGTGCAGAGCAATTCCGTCTTGCACATCACACATGAAAGGAGCCTTGATTTCCTTGATGGCACTCCAGAGAAACCCCAAGAATACTGTTTCAAGGATAGAGGGATCCTGAGGTCACTGTAGCAACACGAAAGAACTCTGTGGACCAAAAATCAACTCGAAAAGAGAGGTTAGTCCCTGGATTCGTCTCCAGAGGAATACCACCTTACCACAAGCACCTCAAGAGGAGGCTTCTCTCAGCTCTAGGTATGTGAGAGGGACCCTGAGTTTGCGGCCTCAAGTGGAATGGACACCGTGATGCCCTGACGCGAAATTAGGCTGGATATCCTTGCAGTGACTTGAATGCAGGCTCGTCTTGCATCTCCCAAAACGAAAGGGTGTCTGAATCCCCAGTGGAAACCACAGAGAAAGACCTAGTTCCCCACCTCATCGCGACAGGAGGCCTCAAATTCTTTGAAAACTCCAGAAGTATGCGGAGATCAGTGCCTCCAAAGGAGACGATGCCTGACTCCTCGTCAAACCTGATAGGAGACCCAGGATTCCTGTGGCACGTGGAAAGGGACCCTTGGTCTCCCGTCTCAGCTGGAGAGGCGTCCCAATTGTCCTGCAAAGCCTCGAGGAGAATCCCGAGTTGTCCCTCGCAACTAGGCAGGAGTCCTGACATGGCTGAACACACACGTGTGTGGAAGGGACATCCCCGTCGTAACTCGAGAATATACCCCAGGTTCCCGCCGCAACACGAGAAAAACCATGAGACTTCCCCCTCGCCGCGAGATGAGGCCCGATTCCCCTGCACTGCGTGCAGAGCAATTCCGTGTTGCACATCACACATGAAAGGAGCCTTGATTTCCTTGATGGCACTCCAGAGAAACCCCAAGAACACTGTTTCAAGGCTAGAGGGATCCTGAGGTCACTGTAGCAACACGAAAGACCTCCGTGGACCAAGAATCAACACGAGATGAGAGGTTAGTCCCTGGCTTCGACTCCTGAGGAATACCACCTTACCACAAGCACCTCAAGAGGAGGCTTCTCTCAGCTCTAGGTATGTGAGAGGGACCCTGAGTTTGCGGCCTCAAGTGGAATGGACACCGTGATGCCCTGACGCGAAATTAGGCTGGATATCCTTGCAGTGACTTGAATGCAGGCTCGTCTTGCATCTCCCAAAACGAAAGGGTGTCTGAATCCCCAGTGGAGACCACAGAGAAAGACCTAGTTCCCCACCTCATCGCGACAGGAGGCCTCAAATTCTTTGAAAACTCCAGAAGTATGCGGAGATCAGTGCCTCCAAAGGAGACGATGCCTGACTCCTCGTCAAACCTGATAGGAGACCCAGGATTCCTGTGGCACGTGGAAAGGGACCCTTGGTCTCCCGTCTCAGCTGGAGAGGCGTCCCAATTGTCCTGCAAAGCCTCGAGGAGAATCCCGAGTTGTCCCTCGCAACTAGGCAGGAGTCCTGACATGGCTGAACACACACGTGTGTGGAAGGGCCATCCCCGTCTTAACTCGAGAATATACCCCAGGTTCCCGCCGCAACTCGAGAAAAACCATGAGACTTCCCCCTCGCCGCGAGATGAGGCCCGATTCCCCTGCACTGCGTGCAGAGCAATTCCGTGTTGCACATCACACATGAAAGGAGCCTTGATTTCCTTGATGGCACTCCAGAGAAACCCCAAGAACACTGTTTCAAGGCTAGAGGGATCCTGAGGTCACTGTAGCAACACGAAAGAGCTCCGTGGACCAAGAATCAACACGAGATGAGAGGTTAGTCCCTGGCTTCGACTCCTGAGGAATACCACCTTACCACAAGCACCTCAAGAGGAGGCTTCTCTCAGCTCTAGGTATGTGAGAGGGATCCTGAGTTTGCGGGCTCAAGTGGAATGGACACCGCAATGCCCTGACTCGAAATAAGGCCGGATATCCCTGCAGTGACTTGAATGCAGGCTCGTCTTGCATCTCCCAAGAAGAAAGGATGTCTGCATCCCCTGTGGAGACCACAGAGAAACACCTAGTTCCCCACCTCATCGCGACCGGAGGCCTCACATCCTTTGAAAACTCCAGAGGTACGCGGAGATCAGTGCCTCCAGAGGAGACGATGCCTGACTCGTCGTGAAACTTGATAGGAGTCCCAGGATTCTTGTGGCACGTGGAAAGGGACCCTTGGTCTCCCGCCTCAGCTGGAGAGGCGTTCCAATTGCCCTGCCAAGCCTCGAGGAGAATCCCGAGTTGTCCCTCGCAACTAGGCAGGAGTCCTGACGTGGCTGAACAAACACGTGGGTGGAAGGGCCATCCCCGTCGTAACTCGAGAATATACCCCAGGTTCCCGCCGCAACTCGAGAAAAACCATGAGACTTCCCCCTCGATGCGAGATGAGGCCCGATTCCCCTGCACTGCGTGCAGAGCAATTCCGTGTTGCACATCACACATGAAAGGAGCCTTGATTTCCTTGATGGCACTCCAGAGAAACCCCAAGAACACTGTTTCAAGGCTAGAGGGATCCTGAGGTCACTGTAGCAACACGAAAGAGCTCCGTGGGCCAAAAATCAACTCGAGATGAGAGGTTAGTCCCTGGCTTCGACTCCAGAGGAATACCACCTTACCACAAGCACCTCAAGAGGAGGCTTCTCTCAGCTCTAGGTATGTGAGAGGGACCCTGAGTTTGCGGCCTCAAGTGGAATGGACACCGCGATGCCCTGACGCGAAATAAGGCCGGATATCCCTGCAGTGACTGGAATGCAGGCTCGTCTTGCATCTCCCAAGACGAAAGGGTGTCTGAATCCCCTGTGGAGACCACAGAGAAAGACCTAGTTCCCCACCTCATCGCGACAGGAGGCCTCAAATCCTTTGAAAACTCCAGAGGTATGCAGAGATCAGTGCCTCCAAAGGAGACGATGCCTGACTCCTCGTGAAACTTGATAGGAGACCCAGGATTCCTGTGGCACATGGAAAGGGACCCTTGGTCTCCCGCCTCAGCTGGAGAGGCGTCCCAATTGCCCTGCAAAGCCTCGAGGAGAATCCCGAGTTGTCCCTCCAACTAGGCAGGAGTCCTGACATGGCTGAACACACACGTGTGTGGAAGGGCCATCCACGTCGTAACTCGAGAATATACCCCAGGTTCCCGCCAGAACTCGAGAAAAACCATGAGACTTCCCCCTCGCCGCGAAATGAGGCCCGATTCCCCTGCACTGCGTGCAGAGCAATTCCGTGTTGCACATCACACATGAAAGGAGCCTTGATTTCCTTGATGGCACTCCAGAGAAACCCCAAGAACACTGTTACAAGGCTAGAGGGATCCTGAGGTCACTGTAGCAACACGAAAGAGCTCCGTGGACCAAGAATCAACACGAGATGAGAGGTTAGTCCTTGGCTTCGACTCCTGAGGAATACCACCTTACCACAAGCACCTCAAGAGGAGGCTTCTCTCAGCTCTAGGTATGTGAGAGGGATCCTGAGTTTGCGGCCTCAAGTGGAATGGACACCGCGATGCCCTGACTCGAAATAAGGCCGGATATCCCTGCAGTGACTTGAATGCACGCTCGTCTTGCATCTCCCAAGAAGAAAGGATGTCTGAATTCCCTGTGGAGACCGCAGAGAAACACCTAGTTCCCCACCTCATCGCGACCGGAGGCCTCACATCCTTTGAAAACTCCAGAGGTACGCGGAGATCAGTGCCTCCAAAGGAGACGATGCCTGACTCCTCGTGAAACTTGATAGGAGTCCCAGGATTCTTGTGGCACGTGGAAAGGGACCCTTGGTCTCCCGCCTAAGCTGGAGAGGCGTTCCAATTGCCCTGCCAAGCCTCGAGGAGAATCCCGAGTTGTCCCTCGCAACTAGGCAGGAGTCCTGACGTGGCTGAACAAACACGTGGGTGGAAGGGCCATCCCCGTCGTAACTCGAGAATATACCACAGGTTCCCGCCGCAACTCGAGAAAAACCATGAGACTTCCCCCTCGATGCGAGATGAGGCCCGATTCCCCTGTACTGCGTGCAGAGCAATTCCGTGTTGCACATCACACATGAAAGGAGCCTTGATTTCCTTCATGGCACTCCAGAGAAACCCCAAGAACACTGTTTCAAGGCTAGAGGGATCCTGAGGTCACTGTAGCAACACGAAAGAGCTCCGTGGACCAAAAATCAACTCGAGATGAGAGGTTAGTCCCTGGCTTCGACTCCAGAGGAATACCACCTTACCACAAGCACCTCAAGAGGAGGCTTCTCTCAGCTCTAGGTATGTGAGAGGGACCCTGAGTTTGCGGCCTCAAGTGGAATGGACACCGCGATGCCCTGATTCGAAATAAGGCCGGATATCCCTGCAGTGACTGGAATGCAGGCTCGTCTTGCATCTCCCAAGACGAAAGGGTGTCTGAATCCCCTGTGGAGACCACAGAGAAAGACCTAGTTCCCCACCTCATCGCGACAGGAGGCCTCAAATCCTTTGAAAACTCCAGAGGTATGCGGAGATCAGTGCCTCCAAAGGAAACGATGCCTGACTCCTCGTGAAACTTGATAGGAGACCCAGGATTCCTGTGGCACGTGGAAAGGGACCCTTGGTCTCCCGTCTCAGCTGGAGAGGCGTCCCAATTGCCCTGCAAAGCCTCGAGGAGAATCCAGAGTTGTCCCTCG
The DNA here is from genome assembly GCF_910594005.1 of Cervus elaphus. Taxonomy (NCBI): domain Eukaryota; kingdom Metazoa; phylum Chordata; class Mammalia; order Artiodactyla; family Cervidae; genus Cervus; species Cervus elaphus. The sequence goes on along the minus strand of NC_057834.1, from coordinate 3,579,062 downwards.
CAACTAGGCAGGAGTCCTGACGTCGCTGAAGAAACACGTGTGTGGAAGGGCCATCCCCGTCGTAACTCGAGAAAATACCCCAGGTTCCCGCCGCAACTCGAGAAAAACCATGAGACTTCCCCTTCGCCGCGAGATGAGGCCCGATTCCCCTGCACTGCATGCAGAGCAATTCCGTGTTGCACATCACACATGAAAGGAGCCTTGATTTCCTTGATGGCACTCCAGAGAAACCCCAAGAACACTGTTTCAAGGCTAGAGGGATCCTGAGGTCACTGTAGCAACACGAAAGAGCTCCGTGGGCCAAAAATCAACTCGAGATGAGAGGTTAGTCCCTGGCTTCGACTCCAGAGGAATACCACCTTACCACAAGCACCTCAAGAGGAGGCTTCTCTCAGCTTTAGGTATGTGAGAGGGACCCTGAGTTTGCGGCCTCAAGTGGAATGGACACCGCGATGCCCTGACTCGAAATAAGGCCGGATATCCCTGCAGTGACTTGAATGCAGGCTCGTCTTGCATCTCCCAAGAAGAAAGGATGTCTGAATCCCCTGTGGAGACCACAGAGAAAGACGTAGTTCCCCACCTTATCGCGACAGGAGGCCTCACATCCTTTGAAAACTCCAGAGGTACGCGGAGATCAGTGCCTTCAAAGGAGACGATGCCTGACTCCTCGTGAAACTTGATAGGAGTCCCAGGATTCTTGTGGCAGGTAGAAAGGGACCCTTGGTCTCCCGCCTCAGCTGGAGAGGCGTTCCAATTGCCCTGCCAAGCCTCGAGGAGAATCCCGAGTTGTCCCTCGCAACTAGGCAGGAGTCCTGACGTGGCTGAACAAACAAGTGGGTGGAAGGGCCATCCCCGTCGTAACTCGAGAATATACCCCAGGTTCCCGCCGCAACTCGAGAAAAACCATGAGACTTCCCCCTCGATGCGAGATGAGGCCCAATTCCCCTGTACTGCGTGCAGAGCAATTCTGTCTTGCACATCACACATGAAAGGAGCCTTGATTTCCTTTATGGCACTCCAGAGAAACCCCAAGAACACTGTTTCAAGGCTAGAGGGATCCTGAGGTCACTGTAGCAACACGAAAGAACTCTGTGGACCAAAAATCAACTCGAAAAGAGAGGTTAGTCCCTGGATTCGTCTCCAGAGGAATACCACCTTACCACAAGCACCTCAAGAGGAGGCTTCTCTCAGCTCTAGGTATGTGAGAGGGACCCTGAGTTTGCGGCCTCAAGTGGAATGGACACCGCGATGCCCTGACTCGAAATAAGGCCGGATATCCCTGCAGTCACTTCAATGCAGGCTCGTCTTGCATCTCCCAGGACGAAAGGATGTCTGAATCCCCTGTGGAAAGCACAGAGAAAGACTTAGTTCCCCACCTCATCGCGACCGGAGGCCTCACATCCTTTGAAAACTCCAGAGGTACGCGGAGATCAGTGCCTCCAAAGGAGACGATGCCTGACTCCTCGTGAAACTTGATAGGAGTCCCAGGATTCCTGTGGCACTTGGAAAGGGACACTTGGTCTCCCGCCTCAGCTGGAGAGGCGTCCCAATTGCCCTGCCAAGCCTCGAGGAGAATCCAGAGTTGTCCCTCGCAACTAGGCAGGAGTCCTGACGTGGCTGAAGAAACACGTGGGTGGAAGGGCCATCCCCGTCGTAACTCGAGAATATACCCCAGGTTCCCACCGCAACTCGAGAAAAACCATGAGACTTCCCCCTCGCCGCGAGATGAGGCCCGATTCCCCTGCACTGCGTGCAGAGCAATTCCGTGTTGCACATCACACATGAAAGGAGCCTTGATTTCCTTGATGGCACTCCAGAGAAACCCCAAGAACACTGTTTCAAGGCTAGAGGGATCCTGAGGTCACTGTAGCAACACGAAAGAGCTCCGTGGGCCAAAAATCAACTCGAGATGAGAGGTTAGTCCCTGGCTTCGACTCCAGAGGAATACCACCTTACCACAAGCACCTCAAGAGGAGGCTTCTCTCAGCTCTAGGTATGTGAGAGGGATCCTGAGTTTGGGGCCTCAAGTGGAATTGACACCGCGATGCCCTGACTCGAAATAAGGCCGGATATCCCTGCAGTGACTGGAATGCAGGCTCGTCTTGCATCTCCCAAGATGAAAGGGTGTCTGAATCCCCTGTGGAGACCACAGAGAAAGACCTATTTCCCCAACTCATCGCGACAGGAGGCCTCAAAATCTTTGAAAACTCCAGAGGTATGTGGAGATCAGTGCCTCCAAAGGAGACGATGCCTGACTCCTCGTGAAACTTTATAGGAGACCCAGGATTCCTGTGGCACGTGGAAAGGGACACTTGGTCTCCCGCCTCAGCTGGAGAGGCGTCCCAATTGCCCTGCCAAGCCTCGAGGAGAATCCAGAGTTGTCCCTCGCACCTAGGCAGGAGTCCTGACGTCGCTGAAGAAACACGTGGGTGGAAGGGCCATCCCCGTCGTAACTCGAGAATATACCCCAGGTTCCCGCCGCAACTCGAGAAAAACCATGAGACTTCCCCCTCGCCGCGAGATGAGGCCCGATTCCCCTGCACTGCGTGCAGAGCAATTCCGTGTTGCACATCACACATGAAAGGAGCCATGATTGCCTTCATGGCACTCCAGAGAAACCCCAAGAACACTGTTTCAAGGCTAGAGGGATCCTGAGGTCACTGTAGCAACACGAAAGAGCTCCGTGGGCCAAAAATCAACTCGAGATGAGAGGTTAGTCCCTGGCTTCGACTCCAGAGGAATACCACCTTACCACAAGCACCTCAAGAGGAGGCTTCTCTCAGCTCTAGGTATGTGAGAGGGACCCTGAATTTGCAGCCTCAAGTGGAATGGACACCGCGATGCCCTGACGCGAAATAAGGCTGGATATCCCTGCAGTGACTTGAATGCAGGCTCGTCTTGCATCTCCCAAGATGAAAGGATGTCTGAATCCCCTGTGGAGACCACAGAGAAAGACCTAGTTCCCCACCTCATCGCGACCGCAGGCCTCACATCCTTTGAAAACTCCAGAGGTACGCGGAGATCAGTGCCTCCAAAGGAGACGATGCCTGACTCCTCGGGAAACTTGATAGGAGTCCCAGGATTCCTGTGGCACGTGGAAAGGGACCCTTGGTCTCCCGCCTCAGCTGGAGAGGCGTCCCAATTGCCTTGCCAAGCCTCGAGGAGAATCCCGAGTTGTGTCTCGCAACTAGGCAAGAGTCCTGACGTGGCTGAACAAACACGTGTGTGGAAGGGCCATCCCCGTCGTAACTCGAGAATATACCCCAGGTTCCTGCCGCAACTCGAGAAAAACCATGAGACTTCCCCCTCGCCGCGAGATGAGGCCCGATTCCCCTGTACTGCGTGCAGAGCAATTCTGTGTTGCACATCACACATGAAAGGAGCCTTGATTTCCTTCATGGCACTCCAGAGAAACCCCAAGAACACTGTTTCAAGGCTAGAGGGATCCTGAGGTCACTGTAGCAACACAAAAGAGCTCCGTGGACCCAAAATCAACTCGAGATGAGAGGATAGACCCTGGCTTCGACTCCAGAGGAATACCACCTTACCACAAGCACCTCAAGAGGAGGCTTCTCTCAGCTCTAGGTATGTGAGAGGGACCCTGAGTTTGCGGCCTCAAGTGGAATCGACACCGCGATGCCCTGACTCGAAATAAGGCCGGATATCCCTGCAGTGACTGGAATGCAGGCTCGTCTTGCATCTCCCAAGACGAAAGGGTGTCTGAATCCCCTGTGGAGACCACAGAGAAAGACGTAGTTCCCCACCTCATCGCGACAGGAGGCCTCAAATCCTTTGAAAACTCCAGAGGTATGCGGAAATCAGTGCCTCCAAAGGAGACGATGCCTGACTCCTCGTGAAACTTGATAGGAGACCCAGGATTCCTGTGGCACGTGGAAAGGGACCCTTGGTCTCCCGTCTCAGCTGGAGAGGCGTCCCAATTGCCCTGCAAAGCCTCTAGGAGAATCCCGAGTTGTCCCTCGCAACTAGGCAGGAGTCCTGACATGGCTGAACACACACGTGTGTGGAAGGGACATCCCCGTCGTAACTCGAGAATATACCCCAGGTTCCCGCCGCAACTCGAGAAAAACCATGAGACTTCCCCCTCGCTGCGAGATGAGGCCCGATTCCCCTGCACTGCGTGCAGAGCAATTCCGTGTTGCGCATCACACATGAAAGGAGCCTTGATTTCCTTGATGGCACTCCAGAGAAACCCAAGAACACTGTTTCAAGGCTAGAGGGATCCTGAAGTCACTGTAGCAACACGAAAGAGCTCCGTGGACCAAGAATCAACACGAGATGAGAGGTTAGTCCCTGGCTTCGACTCCTGAGGAATACCACCTTACCACAAGCACCTCAAGAGGAGGCTTCTCTCAGCTCTAGGTATGTGAGAGGGATCCTGAGTTTGCGGCCTCAAGTGGAATGGACACCGCGATGCCCTGACTCGAAATAAGGCTGGATATCCCTGCAGTGACTGGAATGCAGGCTCGTCTTGCATCTCCCAAGAAGAAAGGATGTCTGAATCCCCTGTGGAGACCACAGAGAAACACCTAGTTCCCCACCTCATCGCGACCGGAGGCCTCACATCCTTTGAAAACTCCAGAGGTACGCGGAGATCAGTGCCTCCAAAGGAGACGATGCCTGACTCCTCGTGAAACTTGATAGGAGTCCCAGGATTCTTGTGGCACGTGGAAAGGGACCCTTGGTCTCCCGCCTCAGCTGGAGAGGCGTCCCAATTGCCCTGCCAAGCCTCGAGGAGAATCCAGAGTTGTCCCTCGCAACTAGGCAGGATTCCTGACGTGGCTGAACAAACACGTGGGTGGAAGGGCCATCCCCGTCGTAACTCGAGAATATACCCCAGGTTCCCGCCGCAACTCGAGAAAAACCATGAGACTTCCCCCTCGCCGCGAGATGAGGCCCGATTCCCCTGCACTGCGTGCAGAGCAATTCCGTGTTGCACATCACACATGAAAGGAGCCATGATTTCCTTCATGGCACTCCAGAGAAACCCCAAGAACACTGTTTCAAGGCTAGAGGGATCCTGAGGTCACTGTAGCAACACGAAAGAGCTCCGTGGGCCAAAAATCAACTCGAGATGAGAGGTTAGTCCCTGGCTTCGACTCCAGAGGAATACCACCTTACCACAAGCACCTCAAGAGGAGGCTTCTCTCAGCTCTAGGTATGTGAGAGGGACCCTGAATTTGCAGCCTCAAGTGGAATGGACACCGCGATGCCCTGACGCGAAATAAGGCTGGATATCCCTGCAGTGACTTGAATGCAGGCTCGTCTTGCATCTCCCAAGATGAAAGGATGTCTGAATCCCCTGTGGAGACCACAGAGAAAGACCTAGTTCCCCACCTCATCGCGACCGCAGGCCTCACATCCTTTGAAAACTCCAGAGGTACGCGGAGATCAGTGCCTCCAAAGGAGACGATGCCTGACTCCTCGGGAAACTTGATAGGAGTCCCAGGATTCCTGTGGCACGTGGAAAGGGACCCTTGGTCTCCCGCCTCAGCTGGAGAGGCGTCCCAATTGCCTTGCCAAGCCTCGAGGAGAATCCCGAGTTGTGTCTCGCAACTAGGCAAGAGTCCTGACGTGGCTGAAGAAACACGTGGGTGGAAGGGCCATCCCCGTCGTAACTCGAGAATATACCCCAGGTTCCTGCCGCAACTCGAGAAAAACCATGAGACTTCCCCCTCGCCGCGAGATGAGGCCCGATTCCCCTGTACTGCGTGCAGAGCAATTCTGTGTTGCACATCACACATGAAAGGAGCCTTGATTTCCTTCATGGCACTCCAGAGAAACCCCAAGAACACTGTTTCAAGGCTAGAGGGATCCTGAGGTCACTGTAGCAACACAAAAGAGCTCCGTGGACCCAAAATCAACTCGAGATGAGAGGATAGACCCTGGCTTCGACTCCAGAGGAATACCACCTTACCACAAGCACCTCAAGAGGAGGCTTCTCTCAGCTCTAGGTATGTGAGAGGAACCCTGAGTTTGCGGCCTCAAGTGGAATCGACACCGCGATGCCCTGACTCGAAATAAGTCCGGATATCCCTGCAGTGACTGGAATGCAGGCTCGTCTTGCATCTCCCAAGACGAAAGGGTGTCTGAATCCCCTGTGGAGACCACAGAGAAAGACGTAGTTCCCCACCTCATCGCGACAGGAGGCCTCAAATCCTTTGAAAACTCCAGAGGTATGCGGAAATCAGTGCCTCCAAAGGAGACGATGCCTGACTCCTAGTGAAACTTGATAGGAGACCCAGGATTCCTGTGGCACGTGGAAAGGGACCCTTGGTCTCCCGTCTCAGCTGGAGAGGCGTCCCAATTGCCCTGCAAAGCCTCTAGGAGAATCCCGAGTTGTCCCTCGCAACTAGGCAGGAGTCCTGACATGGCTGAACACACACGTGTGTGGAAGGGACATCCCCGTCGTAACTCGAGAATATACCCCAGGTTCCCGCCGCAACTCGAGAAAAACCATGAGACTTCCCCCTCGCTGCGAGATGAGGCCCGATTCCCCTGCACTGCGTGCAGAGCAATTCCGTGTTGCGCATCACACATGAAAGGAGCCTTGATTTCCTTGATGGCACTCCAGAGAAACCCCAAGAACACTGTTTCAAGGCTAGAGGGATCCTGAGGTCACTGTAGCAACACGAAAGAGCTCCGTGGACCAAGAATCAACACGAGATGAGAGGTTAGTCCCTGGCTTCGACTCCTGAGGAATACCACCTTACCACAAGCACCTCAAGAGGAGGCTTCTCTCAGCTCTAGGTATGTGAGAGGGATCCTGAGTTTGCGGCCTCAAGTGGAATGGACACCGCGATGCCCTGACTCGAAATAAGGCTGGATATCCCTGCAGTGACTGGAATGCAGGCTCGTCTTGCATCTCCCAAGAAGAAAGGATGTCTGAATCCCCTGTGGAGACCACAGAGAAACACCTAGTTCCCCACCTCATCGCGACCGGAGGCCTCACATCCTTTGAAAACTCCAGAGGTACGCGGAGATCAGTGCCTCCAAAGGAGACGATGCCTGACTCCTCGTGAAACTTGATAGGAGTCCCAGGATTCTTGTGGCACGTGGAAAGGGACCCTTGGTCTCCCGCCTCAGCTGGAGAGGCGTCCCAATTGCCCTGCCAAGCCTCGAGGAGAATCCAGAGTTGTCCCTCGCAACTAGGCAGGAGTCCTGACGTGGCTGAACAAACACGTGGGTGGAAGGGCCATCCCCGTCGTAACTCGAGAATATACCCCAGGTTCCCGCCGCAACTCGAGAAAAACCATGAGACTTCCCCCTCGATGCGAGATGAGGCCCGATTCCCCTGTACTGCGTGCAGAGCAATTCCGTCTTGCACATCACACATGAAAGGAGCCTTGATTTCCTTGATGGCACTCCAGAGAAACCCCAAGAACACTGTTTCAAGGATAGAGGGATCCTGAGGTCACTGTAGCAACACGAAAGAACTCTGTTGACCAAAAATCAACTCGAAAAGAGAGGTTAGTCCCTGGATTCGTCTCCAGAGGAATACCACCTTACCACAAGCACCTCAAGAGGAGGCTTCTCTCAGCTCTAGGTATGTGAGAGGGACCCTGAGTTTGCGGCCTCAAGTGGAATGGACACCGCGATGCCCTGACTCGAAATAAGGCCGGATATCCCTGAGGTGACTTCAATGCAGGCTCGTCTTGCATCTTCCAGGACGAAAGGATGTCTGAATCCCCTGTGGAAAGCACAGAGAAAGACTTAGTTCCCCACCTCATCGCGACCGATAGCCTCACATCCTTTGAAAACTCCAAAGGTACGCGGAGATCAGTGCCTCCAAAGGAGACGATGCCTGACTCCTCGTGAAACTTGATAGGAGTCCCAGGATTCCTGTGGCACTTGGAAAGGGACACTTGGTCTCCCGCCTCAGCTGGAGAGGCGTCCCAATTGCCCTGCCAAGCCTCGAGGAGAATCCAGAGTTGTACCTCGCAACTAGGCAGGAGTCCTGACGTCGCTGAAGAAACACGTGGGTGGAAGGGCCATACCCGTCGTAACTCGAGAATATACCCCAGGTTCCCGCCGCAACTCGAGAAAAACCATGAGACTTCCCCCTCGCCGCGAGATGAGGCCCGATTCCCCTGCACTGCGTGCAGAGCAATTCCGTGTTGCACATCACACATGAAAGGAGCCTTGATTTCCTTCATGGCACTCCAGAGAAACCCCAAGAACACTGTTTCAAGGCTAGAGGGATCCTGAGGTCACTGTAGCAACACGAAAGAGCTCCGTGGGCCAAAAATCAACTCGAGATGAGAGGTTAGTCCCTGGCTTCGACTCCAGAGGAATACCACTTTACCACAAGCACCTCAAGAGGAGGCTTCTCTCAGCTCTAGGTATGTGAGAGGGACCCTGAGTTTGCGGCCTCAAGTGGAATGGACACCGCGATGCCCTGACGCGAAATAAGGCCGGATATCCCTGCAGTGACTGGAATGCAGGCTCGTCTTGCATCTCCCAAGACGAAAGGGTGTCTGAATCCCCTGTGGAGACCACAGAGAAAGACGTAGTTCCCCACCTCATCGCGACAGGAGGCCTCAAATCCTTTGAAAACTCCAGAGGTATGCGGAAATCAGTGCCTCCAAAGGAGACGATGCCTGACTCCTCGTGAAACTTGATAGGAGACCCAGGATTCCTGTGGCACGTGGAAAGGGACCCTTGGTCTCCCGTCTCAGCTGGAGAGGCGTCCCAATTGCCCTGCAAAGCCTCTAGGAGAATCCCGAGTTGTCCCTCGCAACTAGGCAGGAGTCCTGACATGGCTGAACACACACGTGTGTGGAAGGGACATCCCCGTCGTAACTCGAGAATATACCCCAGGTTCCCGCCGCAACTCGAGAAAAACCATGAGACTTCCCCCTCGCTGCGAGATGAGGCCCGATTCCCCTGCACTGCGTGCAGAGCAATTCCGTGTTGCACATCACACATGAAAGGAGCCTTGATTTCCTTGATGGCACTCCAGAGAAACCCCAAGAACACTGTTTCAAGGCTAGAGGGATCCTGAGGTCACTGTAGCAACACGAAAGAGCTCCGTGGACCAAGAATCAACACGAGATGAGAGGTTAGTCCCTGGCTTCGACTCCTGAGGAATACCACCTTACCACAAGCACCTCAAGAGGAGGCTTCCCTCAGCTCTAGGTATGTGAGAGGGATCCTGAGTTTGCGGCCTCAAGTGGAATGGACACCGCGATGCCCTGACTCGAAATAAGGCTGGATATCCCTGCAGTGACTGGAATGCAGGCTCGTCTTGCATCTCCCAAGAAGAAAGGATGTCTGAATCCCCTGTGGAGACCACAGAGAAACACCTAGTTCCCCACCTCATCGCGACCGGAGGCCTCACATCCTTTGAAAACTCCAGAGGTACGCGGAGATCAGTGCCTCCAAAGGAGACGATGCCTGACTCCTCGTGAAACTTGATAGGAGTCCCAGGATTCTTGTGGCACGTGGAAAGGGACCCTTGGTCTCCCGCCTCAGCTGGAGAGGCGTCCCAATTGCCCTGCCAAGCCTCGAGGAGAATCCAGAGTTGTCCCTCGCAACTAGGCAGGAGTCCTGACGTGGCTGAACAAACACGTGGGTGGAAGGGCCATCCCCGTCGTAACTCGAGAATATACCCCAGGTTCCCGCCGCAACTCGAGAAAAACCATGAGACTTCCCCCTCGATGCGAGATGAGGCCCGATTCCCCTGTACTGCGTGCAGAGCAATTCCGTCTTGCACATCACACATGAAAGGAGCCTTGATTTCCTTGATGGCACTCCAGAGAAACCCCAAGAACACTGTTTCAAGGCTAGAGGGATCCTGAGGTCACTGTAGCAACACGAAAGAACTCTGTGGACCAAAAATCAACTCGAAAAGAGAGGTTAGTCCCTGGATTCGTCTCCAGAGGAATACCACCTTACCACAAGCACCTCAAAAGGAGGCTTCTCTCAGCTCTAGGTATGTGAGAGGGACCCTGAGTTTGCGGCCTCAAGTGGAATGGACACCGCGATGCCCTGACGCGAAATAAGGCCGGATATCCCTGCAGTGACTTGAATGCAGGCTCGTCTTGCATCTCCCAAGAAGAAAGGATGTCTGAATCCCCTGTGGAGACCACAGAGAAAGACCTAGTTCCCCACCTCATCGCGATCGGAGGCCTCACATCCTTTGAAAACTCCAGACGTACGCGGAGATCAGTGCCTCCAAAGGAGACGATGCCTGACTCCTCGTGAAACTTGATAGGAGTCCCAGGATTCCTGTGGCACGTGGAAAGGGACCCTTGGTCTCCCGCCTCAGCTGGAGAGGCGTCCCAATTGCCTTGCCAAGCCTCGAGGAGAATCCCGAGTTGTGTCTCGCAACTAGGCAAGAGTCCTGACGTGGCTGAACAAACACGTGTGTGGAAGGGCCATCCCCGTCGTAACTCGAGAATATACCCCAGGTTCCCGCCGCAACTCGAGAAAAACCATGAGACTTCCCCCTCGCCGCGAGATGAGGCCCGATTCCCCTGCACTGCGTGCAGAGCAATTCTGTGTTGCACATCACACATGAAAGGAGCCTTGATTTCCTTCATGGCACTCCACAGAAACCCCAAGAACACTGTTTCAAGGCTAGAGGGATCCTGAGGTCACTGTAGCAACACGAAAGAGCTCCGTGGACCCAAAATCAACTCGAGATGAGAGGTTAGTCCCTGGCTTCGACTCCAGAGGAATACCACCTTACCACAAGCACCTCAAGAGGAGGCTTCTCTCAGCTCTAGGTATGTGAGAGGGATCCTGAGTTTGCGGCCTCAAGTGGAATGGACACCGCGATGCCCTGACTCGAAATAAGGCCGGATATCCCTGCAGGGACTTGAATGCAGGCTCATCTTGCATCTCCCAAGAAGAAAGGATGTCTGAATCCCCTGTGGAGACCACAGAGAAAGACCTAGTTCCCCACCTCATCGCGAGCGGAGGCCTCACATCCTTTGAAAACTCCAGAGGTACGCGGAGATCAGTGCCTCCAAAGGAGACGATGCCTGACTCCTCGTGAAACTTGATAGGAGTCCCAGGATTCTTGTGGCACGTGGAAAGGGACCCTTGGTCTCCCGCCTCAGCTGGAGAGGCGTTCCAATTGCTGTGCCAAGCCTCGAGGAGAATCCCGAGTTGTCCCTCGCAACTAGGCAGGAGTCCTGACGTGGCTGAACAAACACGTGGGTGGAAGGGCCATCCCCGTCGTAACTCGAGAATATACCCCAGGTTCCCGCCGCAACTCGAGAAAAACCATGAGACTTCCCCCTCGATGCGAGATGAGGCCCGATTCCCCTGTACTCCGTGCAGAGCAATTCCGTCTTGCACATCACACATGAAAGGAGCCTTGATTTCCTTGATGGCACTCCAGAGAAACCCCAAGAACACTCTTTCAAGGAGAGAGGGATTCTGAGGTCACTGTAGCAACACGAAAGAACTCTGTGGACCAAAAATCAACTGGAAAAGAGAGGTTAGTCCCTGGCTTCGACTCCAGAGGAATACCACCTTACCACAAGCACCTCAAGAGGAGGCTTCTCTCAGCTCTAGGTATGTGAGAGGGATCCTGAGTTTGGGGCCTCAAGTGGAATTGACACCGCGATGCCCTGACTCGAAATAAGGCCGGATATCCCTGCAGTGACTGGAATGCAGGCTCGTCTTGCATCTCCCAAGATGAAAGGGTGTCTGAATCCCCTGTGGAGACCACAGAGAAAGACCTATTTCCCCAACTCATCGCGACAGGAGGCCTCAAAATCTTTGAAAACTCCAGAGGTATGTGGAGATCAGTGCCTCCAAAGGAGACGATGCCTGACTCCTCGTGAAACTTTATAGGAGACCCAGGATTCCTGTGGCACGTGGAAAGGGACACTTGGTCTCCCGCCTCAGCTGGAGAGGCGTCCCAATTGCCCTGCCAAGCCTCGAGGAGAATCCAGAGTTGTCCCTCGCACCTAGGCAGGAGTCCTGACGTCGCTGAAGAAACACGTGGGTGGAAGGGCCATCCCCGTCGTAACTCGAGAATATACCCCAGGTTCCCGCCGCAACTCGAGAAAAACCATGAGACTTCCCCCTCGCCGCGAGATGAGGCCCGATTCCCCTGCACTGCGTGCAGAGCAATTCCGTGTTGCACATCACACATGAAAGGAGCCATGATTTCCTTCATGGCACTCCAGAGAAACCCCAAGAACACTGTTTCAAGGCTAGAGGGATCCTGAGGTCACTGTAGCAACACGAAAGAGCTCCGTGGGCCAAAAATCAACTCGAGATGAGAGGTTAGTCCCTGGCTTCGACTCCAGAGGAATACCACCTTACCACAAGCACCTCAAGAGGAGGCTTCTCTCAGCTCTAGGTATGTGAGAGGGACCCTGAATTTGCACCCTCAAGTGGAATGGACACCGCGATGCCCTGACGCGAAATAAGGCTGGATATCCCTGCAGTGACTTGAATGCAGGCTCGTCTTGCATCTCCCAAGATGAAAGGATGTCTGAATCCCCTGTGGAGACCACAGAGAAAGACCTAGTTCCCCACCTCATCGCGACCGCAGGCCTCACATCCTTTGAAAACTCCAGAGGTACGCGGAGATCAGTGCCTCCAAAGGAGACGATGCCTGACTCCTCGGGAAACTTGATAGGAGTCCCAGGATTCCTGTGGCACGTGGAAAGGGACCCTTGGTCTCCCGCCTCAGCTGGAGAGGCGTCCCAATTGCCTTGCCAAGCCTCGAGGAGAATCCCGAGTTGTGTCTCGCAACTAGGCAAGAGTCCTGACGTGGCTGAACAAACACGTGTGTGGAAGGGCCATCCCCGTCGTAACTCGAGAATATACCCCAGGTTCCTGCCGCAACTCGAGAAAAACCATGAGACTTCCCCCTCGCCGCGAGATGAGGCCCGATTCCCCTGTACTGCGTGCAGAGCAATTCTGTGTTGCACATCACACATGAAAGGAGCCTTGATTTCCTTCATGGCACTCCAGAGAAACCCCAAGAACACTGTTTCAAGGCTAGAGGGATCCTGAGGTCACTGTAGCAACACAAAAGAGCTCCGTGGACCCAAAATCAACTCGAGATGAGAGGATAGACCCTGGCTTCGACTCCAGAGGAATACCACCTTACCACAAGCACCTCAAGAGGAGGCTTCTCTCAGCTCTAGGTATGTGAGAGGGACCCTGAGTTTGCGGCCTCAAGTGGAATCGACACCGCGATGCCCTGACTCGAAATAAGGCCGGATATCCCTGCAGTGACTGGAATGCAGGCTCGTCTTGCATCTCCCAAGACGAAAGGGTGTCTGAATCCCCTGTGGAGACCACAGAGAAAGACGTAGTTCCCCACCTCATCGCGACAGGAGGCCTCAAATCCTTTGAAAACTCCAGAGGTATGCGGAAATCAGTGCCTCCAAAGGAGACGATGCCTGACTCCTCGTGAAACTTGATAGGAGACCCAGGATTCCTGTGGCACGTGGAAAGGGACCCTTGGTCTCCCGTCTCAGCTGGAGAGGCGTCCCAATTGCCCTGCAAAGCCTCTAGGAGAATCCCGAGTTGTCCCTCGCAACTAGGCAGGAGTCCTGACATGGCTGAACACACACGTGTGTGGAAGGGACATCCCCGTCGTAACTCGAGAATATACCCCAGGTTCCCGCCGCAACTCGAGAAAAACCATGAGACTTCCCCCTCGCTGCGAGATGAGGCCCGATTCCCCTGCACTGCGTGCAGAGCAATTCCGTGTTGCGCATCACACATGAAAGGAGCCTTGATTTCCTTGATGGCACTCCAGAGAAACCCAAGAACACTGTTTCAAGGCTAGAGGGATCCTGAAGTCACTGTAGCAACACGAAAGAGCTCCGTGGACCAAGAATCAACACGAGATGAGAGGTTAGTCCCTGGCTTCGACTCCTGAGGAATACCACCTTACCACAAGCACCTCAAGAGGAGGCTTCTCTCAGCTCTAGGTATGTGAGAGGGATCCTGAGTTTGCGGCCTCAAGTGGAATGGACACCGCGATGCCCTGACTCGAAATAAGGCTGGATATCCCTGCAGTGACTGGAATGCAGGCTCGTCTTGCATCTCCCAAGAAGAAAGGATGTCTGAATCCCCTGTGGAGACCACAGAGAAACACCTAGTTCCCCACCTCATCGCGACCGGAGGCCTCACATCCTTTGAAAACTCCAGAGGTACGCGGAGATCAGTGCCTCCAAAGGAGACGATGCCTGACTCCTCGTGAAACTTGATAGGAGTCCCAGGATTCTTGTGGCACGTGGAAAGGGACCCTTGGTCTCCCGCCTCAGCTGGAGAGGCGTCCCAATTGCCCTGCCAAGCCTCGAGGAGAATCCAGAGTTGTCCCTCGCAACTAGGCAGGAGTCCTGACGTGGCTGAACAAACACGTGGGTGGAAGGGCCATCCCCGTCGTAACTCGAGAATATACCCCAGGTTCCCGCCGCAACTCGAGAAAAACCATGAGACTTCCCCCTCGATGCGAGATGAGGCCCGATTCCCCTGTACTGCGTGCAGAGCAATTCCGTCTTGCACATCACACATGAAAGGAGCCTTGATTTCCTTGATGGCACTCCAGAGAAACCCCAAGAACACTGTTTCAAGGCTAGAGGGATCCTGAGGTCACTGTAGCAACACGAAAGAACTCTGTGGACCAAAAATCAACTCGAAAAGAGAGGTTAGTCCCTGGATTCGTCTCCAGAGGAATACCACCTTACCACAAGCACCTCAAGAGGAGGCTTCTCTCAGCTCTAGGTATGTGAGAGGGACCCTGAGTTTGCGGCCTCAAGTGGAATGGACACCGCGATGCCCTGACGCGAAATAAGGCCGGATATCCCTGCAGTGACTTGAATGCAGGCTCGTCTTGCATCTCCCAAGAAGAAAGGATGTCTGAATCCCCTGTGGAGACCACAGAGAAAGACCTAGTTCCCCACCTCATCGCGATCGGAGGCCTCACATCCTTTGAAAACTCCAGACGTACGCGGAGATCAGTGCCTCCAAAGGAGACGATGCCTGACTCCTCGTGAAACTTGATAGGAGTCCCAGGATTCCTGTGGCACGTGGAAAGGGACCCTTGGTCTCCCGCCTCAGCTGGAGAGGCGTCCCAATTGCCTTGCCAAGCCTCGAGGAGAATCCCGAGTTGTGTCTCGCAACTAGGCAAGAGTCCTGACGTGGCTGAACAAACACGTGTGTGGAAGGGCCATCCCCGTCGTAACTCGAGAATATACCCCAGGTTCCCGCCGCAACTCGAGAAAAACCATGAGACTTCCCCCTCGCCGCGAGATGAGGCCCGATTCCCCTGCACTGCGTGCAGAGCAATTCTGTGTTGCACATCACACATGAAAGGAGCCTTGATTTCCTTCATGGCACTCCACAGAAACCCCAAGAACACTGTTTCAAGGCTAGAGGGATCCTGAGGTCACTGTAGCAACACGAAAGAGCTCCGTGGACCCAAAATCAACTCGAGATGAGAGGTTAGTCCCTGGCTTCGACTCCAGAGGAATACCACCTTACCACAAGCACCTCAAGAGGAGGCTTCTCTCAGCTCTAGGTATGTGAGAGGGATCCTGAGTTTGCGGCCTCAAGTGGAATGGACACCGCGATGCCCTGACTCGAAATAAGGCCGGATATCCCTGCAGGGACTTGAATGCAGGCTCATCTTGCATCTCCCAAGAAGAAAGGATGTCTGAATCCCCTGTGGAGACCACAGAGAAAGACCTAGTTCCCCACCTCATCGCGAGCGGAGGCCTCACATCCTTTGAAAACTCCAGAGGTACGCGGAGATCAGTGCCTCCAAAGGAGACGATGCCTGACTCCTCGTGAAACTTGATAGGAGTCCCAGGATTCTTGTGGCACGTGGAAAGGGACCCTTGGTCTCCCGCCTCAGCTGGAGAGGCGTTCCAATTGCTGTGCCAAGCCTCGAGGAGAATCCCGAGTTGTCCCTCGCAACTAGGCAGGAGTCCTGACGTGGCTGAACAAACACGTGGGTGGAAGGGCCATCCCCGTCGTAACTCGAGAATATACCCCAGGTTCCCGCCGCAACTCGAGAAAAACCATGAGACTTCCCCCTCGATGCGAGATGAGGCCCGATTCCCCTGTACTCCGTGCAGAGCAATTCCGTCTTGCACATCACACATGAAAGGAGCCTTGATTTCCTTGATGGCACTCCAGAGAAACCCCAAGAACACTCTTTCAAGGAGAGAGGGATTCTGAGGTCACTGTAGCAACACGAAAGAACTCTGTGGACCAAAAATCAACTGGAAAAGAGAGGTTAGTCCCTGGCTTCGACTCCAGAGGAATACCACCTTACCACAAGCACCTCAAGAGGAGGCTTCTCTCAGCTCTAGGTATGTGAGAGGGATCCTGAGTTTGGGGCCTCAAGTGGAATTGACACCGCGATGCCCTGACTCGAAATAAGGCCGGATATCCCTGCAGTGACTGGAATGCAGGCTCGTCTTGCATCTCCCAAGATGAAAGGGTGTCTGAATCCCCTGTGGAGACCACAGAGAAAGACCTATTTCCCCAACTCATCGCGACAGGAGGCCTCAAAATCTTTGAAAACTCCAGAGGTATGTGGAGATCAGTGCCTCCAAAGGAGACGATGCCTGACTCCTCGTGAAACTTTATAGGAGACCCAGGATTCCTGTGGCACGTGGAAAGGGACACTTGGTCTCCCGCCTCAGCTGGAGAGGCGTCCCAATTGCCCTGCCAAGCCTCGAGGAGAATCCAGAGTTGTCCCTCGCACCTAGGCAGGAGTCCTGACGTCGCTGAAGAAACACGTGGGTGGAAGGGCCATCCCCGTCGTAACTCGAGAATATACCCCAGGTTCCCGCCGCAACTCGAGAAAAACCATGAGACTTCCCCCTCGCCGCGAGATGAGGCCCGATTCCCCTGCACTGCGTGCAGAGCAATTCCGTGTTGCACATCACACATGAAAGGAGCCATGATTTCCTTCATGGCACTCCAGAGAAACCCCAAGAACACTGTTTCAAGGCTAGAGGGATCCTGAGGTCACTGTAGCAACACGAAAGAGCTCCGTGGGCCAAAAATCAACTCGAGATGAGAGGTTAGTCCCTGGCTTCGACTCCAGAGGAATACCACCTTACCACAAGCACCTCAAGAGGAGGCTTCTCTCAGCTCTAGGTATGTGAGAGGGACCCTGAATTTGCACCCTCAAGTGGAATGGACACCGCGATGCCCTGACGCGAAATAAGGCTGGATATCCCTGCAGTGACTTGAATGCAGGCTCGTCTTGCATCTCCCAAGATGAAAGGATGTCTGAATCCCCTGTGGAGACCACAGAGAAAGACCTAGTTCCCCACCTCATCGCGACCGCAGGCCTCACATCCTTTGAAAACTCCAGAGGTACGCGGAGATCAGTGCCTCCAAAGGAGACGATGCCTGACTCCTCGGGAAACTTGATAGGAGTCCCAGGATTCCTGTGGCACGTGGAAAGGGACACTTGGTCTCCCGCCTCAGCTGGAGAGGCGTCCCAATTGCCTTGCCAAGCCTCGAGGAGAATCCCGAGTTGTGTCTCGCAACTAGGCAAGAGTCCTGACGTGGCTGAACAAACACGTGTGTGGAAGGGCCATCCCCGTCGTAACTCGAGAATATACCCCAGGTTCCTGCCGCAACTCGAGAAAAACCATGAGACTTCCCCCTCGCCGCGAGATGAGGCCCGATTCCCCTGTACTGCGTGCAGAGCAATTCTGTGTTGCACATCACACATGAAAGGAGCCTTGATTTCCTTCATGGCACTCCAGAGAAACCCCAAGAACACTGTTTCAAGGCTAGAGGGATCCTGAGGTCACTGTAGCAACACAAAAGAGCTCCGTGGACCCAAAATCAACTCGAGATGAGAGGATAGACCCTGGCTTCGACTCCAGAGGAATACCACCTTACCACAAGCACCTCAAGAGGAGGCTTCTCTCAGCTCTAGGTATGTGAGAGGGACCCTGAGTTTGCGGCCTCAAGTGGAATCGACACCGCGATGCCCTGACTCGAAATAAGGCCGGATATCCCTGCAGTGACTGGAATGCAGGCTCGTCTTGCATCTCCCAAGACGAAAGGGTGTCTGAATCCCCTGTGGAGACCACAGAGAAAGACGTAGTTCCCCACCTCATCGCGACAGGAGGCCTCAAATCCTTTGAAAACTCCAGAGGTATGCGGAAATCAGTGCCTCCAAAGGAGACGATGCCTGACTCCTCGTGAAACTTGATAGGAGACCCAGGATTCCTGTGGCACGTGGAAAGGGACCCTTGGTCTCCCGTCTCAGCTGGAGAGGCGTCCCAATTGCCCTGCAAAGCCTCTAGGAGAATCCCGAGTTGTCCCTCGCAACTAGGCAGGAGTCCTGACATGGCTGAACACACACGTGTGTGGAAGGGACATCCCCGTCGTAACTCGAGAATATACCCCAGGTTCCCGCCGCAACTCGAGAAAAACCATGAGACTTCCCCCTCGCTGCGAGATGAGGCCCGATTCCCCTGCACTGCGTGCAGAGCAATTCCGTGTTGCGCATCACACATGAAAGGAGCCTTGATTTCCTTGATGGCACTCCAGAGAAACCCAAGAACACTGTTTCAAGGCTAGAGGGATCCTGAAGTCACTGTAGCAACACGAAAGAGCTCCGTGGACCAAGAATCAACACGAGATGAGAGGTTAGTCCCTGGCTTCGACTCCTGAGGAATACCACCTTACCACAAGCACCTCAAGAGGAGGCTTCTCTCAGCTCTAGGTATGTGAGAGGGATCCTGAGTTTGCGGCCTCAAGTGGAATGGACACCGCGATGCCCTGACTCGAAATAAGGCTGGATATCCCTGCAGTGACTGGAATGCAGGCTCGTCTTGCATCTCCCAAGAAGAAAGGATGTCTGAATCCCCTGTGGAGACCACAGAGAAACACCTAGTTCCCCACCTCATCGCGACCGGAGGCCTCACATCCTTTGAAAACTCCAGAGGTACGCGGAGATCAGTGCCTCCAAAGGAGACGATGCCTGACTCCTCGTGAAACTTGATAGGAGTCCCAGGATTCTTGTGGCACGTGGAAAGGGACCCTTGGTCTCCCGCCTCAGCTGGAGAGGCGTCCCAATTGCCCTGCCAAGCCTCGAGGAGAATCCAGAGTTGTCCCTCGCAACTAGGCAGGATTCCTGACGTGGCTGAACAAACACGTGGGTGGAAGGGCCATCCCCGTCGTAACTCGAGAATATACCCCAGGTTCCCGCCGCAACTCGAGAAAAACCATGAGACTTCCCCCTCGCCGCGAGATGAGGCCCGATTCCCCTGCACTGCGTGCAGAGCAATTCCGTGTTGCACATCACACATGAAAGGAGCCATGATTTCCTTCATGGCACTCCAGAGAAACCCCAAGAACACTGTTTCAAGGCTAGAGGGATCCTGAGGTCACTGTAGCAACACGAAAGAGCTCCGTGGGCCAAAAATCAACTCGAGATGAGAGGTTAGTCCCTGGCTTCGACTCCAGAGGAATACCACCTTACCACAAGCACCTCAAGAGGAGGCTTCTCTCAGCTCTAGGTATGTGAGAGGGACCCTGAATTTGCAGCCTCAAGTGGAATGGACACCGCGATGCCCTGACGCGAAATAAGGCTGGATATCCCTGCAGTGACTTGAATGCAGGCTCGTCTTGCATCTCCCAAGATGAAAGGATGTCTGAATCCCCTGTGGAGACCACAGAGAAAGACCTAGTTCCCCACCTCATCGCGACCGCAGGCCTCACATCCTTTGAAAACTCCAGAGGTACGCGGAGATCAGTGCCTCCAAAGGAGACGATGCCTGACTCCTCGGGAAACTTGATAGGAGTCCCAGGATTCCTGTGGCACGTGGAAAGGGACCCTTGGTCTCCCGCCTCAGCTGGAGAGGCGTCCCAATTGCCTTGCCAAGCCTCGAGGAGAATCCCGAGTTGTGTCTCGCAACTAGGCAAGAGTCCTGACGTGGCTGAAGAAACACGTGGGTGGAAGGGCCATCCCCGTCGTAACTCGAGAATATACCCCAGGTTCCTGCCGCAACTCGAGAAAAACCATGAGACTTCCCCCTCGCCGCGAGATGAGGCCCGATTCCCCTGTACTGCGTGCAGAGCAATTCTGTGTTGCACATCACACATGAAAGGAGCCTTGATTTCCTTCATGGCACTCCAGAGAAACCCCAAGAACACTGTTTCAAGGCTAGAGGGATCCTGAGGTCACTGTAGCAACACAAAAGAGCTCCGTGGACCCAAAATCAACTCGAGATGAGAGGATAGACCCTGGCTTCGACTCCAGAGGAATACCACCTTACCACAAGCACCTCAAGAGGAGGCTTCTCTCAGCTCTAGGTATGTGAGAGGAACCCTGAGTTTGCGGCCTCAAGTGGAATCGACACCGCGATGCCCTGACTCGAAATAAGTCCGGATATCCCTGCAGTGACTGGAATGCAGGCTCGTCTTGCATCTCCCAAGACGAAAGGGTGTCTGAATCCCCTGTGGAGACCACAGAGAAAGACGTAGTTCCCCACCTCATCGCGACAGGAGGCCTCAAATCCTTTGAAAACTCCAGAGGTATGCGGAAATCAGTGCCTCCAAAGGAGACGATGCCTGACTCCTCGTGAAACTTGATAGGAGACCCAGGATTCCTGTGGCACGTGGAAAGGGACCCTTGGTCTCCCGTCTCAGCTGGAGAGGCGTCCCAATTGCCCTGCAAAGCCTCTAGGAGAATCCCGAGTTGTCCCTCGCAACTAGGCAGGAGTCCTGACATGGCTGAACACACACGTGTGTGGAAGGGACATCCCCGTCGTAACTCGAGAATATACCCCAGGTTCCCGCCGCAACTCGAGAAAAACCATGAGACTTCCCCCTCGCTGCGAGATGAGGCCCGATTCCCCTGCACTGCGTGCAGAGCAATTCCGTGTTGCGCATCACACATGAAAGGAGCCTTGATTTCCTTGATGGCACTCCAGAGAAACCCCAAGAACACTGTTTCAAGGCTAGAGGGATCCTGAGGTCACTGTAGCAACACGAAAGAGCTCCGTGGACCAAGAATCAACACGAGATGAGAGGTTAGTCCCTGGCTTCGACTCCTGAGGAATACCACCTTACCACAAGCACCTCAAGAGGAGGCTTCTCTCAGCTCTAGGTATGTGAGAGGGATCCTGAGTTTGCGGCCTCAAGTGGAATGGACACCGCGATGCCCTGACTCGAAATAAGGCTGGATATCCCTGCAGTGACTGGAATGCAGGCTCGTCTTGCATCTCCCAAGAAGAAAGGATGTCTGAATCCCCTGTGGAGACCACAGAGAAACACCTAGTTCCCCACCTCATCGCGACCGGAGGCCTCACATCCTTTGAAAACTCCAGAGGTACGCGGAGATCAGTGCCTCCAAAGGAGACGATGCCTGACTCCTCGTGAAACTTGATAGGAGTCCCAGGATTCTTGTGGCACGTGGAAAGGGACCCTTGGTCTCCCGCCTCAGCTGGAGAGGCGTCCCAATTGCCCTGCCAAGCCTCGAGGAGAATCCAGAGTTGTCCCTCGCAACTAGGCAGGAGTCCTGACGTGGCTGAACAAACACGTGGGTGGAAGGGCCATCCCCGTCGTAACTCGAGAATATACCCCAGGTTCCCGCCGCAACTCGAGAAAAACCATGAGACTTCCCCCTCGATGCGAGATGAGGCCCGATTCCCCTGTACTGCGTGCAGAGCAATTCCGTCTTGCACATCACACATGAAAGGAGCCTTGATTTCCTTGATGGCACTCCAGAGAAACCCCAAGAACACTGTTTCAAGGATAGAGGGATCCTGAGGTCACTGTAGCAACACGAAAGAACTCTGTTGACCAAAAATCAACTCGAAAAGAGAGGTTAGTCCCTGGATTCGTCTCCAGAGGAATACCACCTTACCACAAGCACCTCAAGAGGAGGCTTCTCTCAGCTCTAGGTATGTGAGAGGGACCCTGAGTTTGCGGCCTCAAGTGGAATGGACACCGCGATGCCCTGACTCGAAATAAGGCCGGATATCCCTGAGGTGACTTCAATGCAGGCTCGTCTTGCATCTTCCAGGACGAAAGGATGTCTGAATCCCCTGTGGAAAGCACAGAGAAAGACTTAGTTCCCCACCTCATCGCGACCGATAGCCTCACATCCTTTGAAAACTCCAAAGGTACGCGGAGATCAGTGCCTCCAAAGGAGACGATGCCTGACTCCTCGTGAAACTTGATAGGAGTCCCAGGATTCCTGTGGCACTTGGAAAGGGACACTTGGTCTCCCGCCTCAGCTGGAGAGGCGTCCCAATTGCCCTGCCAAGCCTCGAGGAGAATCCAGAGTTGTACCTCGCAACTAGGCAGGAGTCCTGACGTCGCTGAAGAAACACGTGGGTGGAAGGGCCATACCCGTCGTAACTCGAGAATATACCCCAGGTTCCCGCCGCAACTCGAGAAAAACCATGAGACTTCCCCCTCGCCGCGAGATGAGGCCCGATTCCCCTGCACTGCGTGCAGAGCAATTCCGTGTTGCACATCACACATGAAAGGAGCCTTGATTTCCTTCATGGCACTCCAGAGAAACCCCAAGAACACTGTTTCAAGGCTAGAGGGATCCTGAGGTCACTGTAGCAACACGAAAGAGCTCCGTGGGCCAAAAATCAACTCGAGATGAGAGGTTAGTCCCTGGCTTCGACTCCAGAGGAATACCACTTTACCACAAGCACCTCAAGAGGAGGCTTCTCTCAGCTCTAGGTATGTGAGAGGGACCCTGAGTTTGCGGCCTCAAGTGGAATGGACACCGCGATGCCCTGACGCGAAATAAGGCCGGATATCCCTGCAGTGACTGGAATGCAGGCTCGTCTTGCATCTCCCAAGACGAAAGGGTGTCTGAATCCCCTGTGGAGACCACAGAGAAA
The DNA here is from genome assembly GCF_910594005.1 of Cervus elaphus. NCBI lineage: Eukaryota > Metazoa > Chordata > Mammalia > Artiodactyla > Cervidae > Cervus > Cervus elaphus. The sequence goes on along the minus strand of NC_057834.1, from coordinate 3,556,212 downwards.
GACGTAGTTCCCCACCTCATCGCGACAGGAGGCCTCAAATCCTTTGAAAACTCCAGAGGTATGCGGAAATCAGTGCCTCCAAAGGAGACGATGCCTGACTCCTCGTGAAACTTGATAGGAGACCCAGGATTCCTGTGGCACGTGGAAAGGGACCCTTGGTCTCCCGTCTCAGCTGGAGAGGCGTCCCAATTGCCCTGCAAAGCCTCTAGGAGAATCCCGAGTTGTCCCTCGCAACTAGGCAGGAGTCCTGACATGGCTGAACACACACGTGTGTGGAAGGGACATCCCCGTCGTAACTCGAGAATATACCCCAGGTTCCCGCCGCAACTCGAGAAAAACCATGAGACTTCCCCCTCGCTGCGAGATGAGGCCCGATTCCCCTGCACTGCGTGCAGAGCAATTCCGTGTTGCACATCACACATGAAAGGAGCCTTGATTTCCTTGATGGCACTCCAGAGAAACCCCAAGAACACTGTTTCAAGGCTAGAGGGATCCTGAGGTCACTGTAGCAACACGAAAGAGCTCCGTGGACCAAGAATCAACACGAGATGAGAGGTTAGTCCCTGGCTTCGACTCCTGAGGAATACCACCTTACCACAAGCACCTCAAGAGGAGGCTTCCCTCAGCTCTAGGTATGTGAGAGGGATCCTGAGTTTGCGGCCTCAAGTGGAATGGACACCGCGATGCCCTGACTCGAAATAAGGCTGGATATCCCTGCAGTGACTGGAATGCAGGCTCGTCTTGCATCTCCCAAGAAGAAAGGATGTCTGAATCCCCTGTGGAGACCACAGAGAAACACCTAGTTCCCCACCTCATCGCGACCGGAGGCCTCACATCCTTTGAAAACTCCAGAGGTACGCGGAGATCAGTGCCTCCAAAGGAGACGATGCCTGACTCCTCGTGAAACTTGATAGGAGTCCCAGGATTCTTGTGGCACGTGGAAAGGGACCCTTGGTCTCCCGCCTCAGCTGGAGAGGCGTCCCAATTGCCCTGCCAAGCCTCGAGGAGAATCCAGAGTTGTCCCTCGCAACTAGGCCGGAGTCCTGACGTGGCTGAACAAACACGTGGGTGGAAGGGCCATCCCCGTCGTAACTCGAGAATATACCCCAGGTTCCCGCCGCAACTCGAGAAAAACCATGAGACTTCCCCCTCGATGCGAGATGAGGCCCGATTCCCCTGTACTGCGTGCAGAGCAATTCCGTCTTGCACATCACACATGAAAGGAGCCTTGATTTCCTTGATGGCACTCCAGAGAAACCCCAAGAACACTGTTTCAAGGCTAGAGGGATCCTGAGGTCACTGTAGCAACACGAAAGAACTCTGTGGACCAAAAATCAACTCGAAAAGAGAGGTTAGTCCCTGGATTCGTCTCCAGAGGAATACCACCTTACCACAAGCACCTCAAGAGGAGGCTTCTCTCAGCTCTAGGTATGTGAGAGGGACCCTGAGTTTGCGGCCTCAAGTGGAATGGACACCGCGATGCCCTGACGCGAAATAAGGCCGGATATCCCTGCAGTGACTTGAATGCAGGCTCGTCTTGCATCTCCCAAGAAGAAAGGATGTCTGAATCCCCTGTGGAGACCACAGAGAAAGACCTAGTTCCCCACCTCATCGCGATCGGAGGCCTCACATCCTTTGAAAACTCCAGACGTACGCGGAGATCAGTGCCTCCAAAGGAGACGATGCCTGACTCCTCGTGAAACTTGATAGGAGTCCCAGGATTCCTGTGGCACGTGGAAAGGGACCCTTGGTCTCCCGCCTCAGCTGGAGAGGCGTCCCAATTGCCTTGCCAAGCCTCGAGGAGAATCCCGAGTTGTGTCTCGCAACTAGGCAAGAGTCCTGACGTGGCTGAACAAACACGTGTGTGGAAGGGCCATCCCCGTCGTAACTCGAGAATATACCCCAGGTTCCCGCCGCAACTCGAGAAAAACCATGAGACTTCCCCCTCGCCGCGAGATGAGGCCCGATTCCCCTGCACTGCGTGCAGAGCAATTCTGTGTTGCACATCACACATGAAAGGAGCCTTGATTTCCTTCATGGCACTCCACAGAAACCCCAAGAACACTGTTTCAAGGCTAGAGGGATCCTGAGGTCACTGTAGCAACACGAAAGAGCTCCGTGGACCCAAAATCAACTCGAGATGAGAGGTTAGTCCCTGGCTTCGACTCCAGAGGAATACCACCTTACCACAAGCACCTCAAGAGGAGGCTTCTCTCAGCTCTAGGTATGTGAGAGGGATCCTGAGTTTGCGGCCTCAAGTGGAATGGACACCGCGATGCCCTGACTCGAAATAAGGCCGGATATCCCTGCAGGGACTTGAATGCAGGCTCATCTTGCATCTCCCAAGAAGAAAGGATGTCTGAATCCCCTGTGGAGACCACAGAGAAAGACCTAGTTCCCCACCTCATCGCGAGCGGAGGCCTCACATCCTTTGAAAACTCCAGAGGTACGCGGAGATCAGTGCCTCCAAAGGAGACGATGCCTGACTCCTCGTGAAACTTGATAGGAGTCCCAGGATTCTTGTGGCACGTGGAAAGGGACCCTTGGTCTCCCGCCTCAGCTGGAGAGGCGTTCCAATTGCCGTGCCAAGCCTCGAGGAGAATCCCGAGTTGTCCCTCGCAACTAGGCAGGAGTCCTGACGTGGCTGAACAAACACGTGGGTGGAAGGGCCATCCCCGTCGTAACTCGAGAATATACCCCAGGTTCCCGCCGCAACTCGAGAAAAACCATGAGACTTCCCCCTCGATGCGAGATGAGGCCCGATTCCCCTGTACTCCGTGCAGAGCAATTCCGTCTTGCACATCACACATGAAAGGAGCCTTGATTTCCTTGATGGCACTCCAGAGAAACCCCAAGAACACTCTTTCAAGGAGAGAGGGATTCTGAGGTCACTGTAGCAACACGAAAGAACTCTGTGGACCAAAAATCAACTGGAAAAGAGAGGTTAGTCCCTGGCTTCGACTCCAGAGGAATACCACCTTACCACAAGCACCTCAAGAGGAGGCTTCTCTCAGCTCTAGGTATGTGAGAGGGATCCTGAGTTTGGGGCCTCAAGTGGAATTGACACCGCGATGCCCTGACTCGAAATAAGGCCGGATATCCCTGCAGTGACTGGAATGCAGGCTCGTCTTCCATCTCCCAAGACGAAAGGGTGTCTGAATCCCCTGTGGAGACCACAGAGAAAGACCTATTTCCCCAACTCATCGCGACAGGAGGCCTCAAAATCTTTGAAAACTCCAGAGGTATGTGGAGATCAGTGCCTCCAAAGGAGACGATGCCTGACTCCTCGTGAAACTTTATAGGAGACCCAGGATTCCTGTGGCACGTGGAAAGCGACACTTGGTCTCCCGCCTCAGCTGGAGAGGCGTCCCAATTGCCCTGCCAAGCCTCGAGGAGAATCCAGAGTTGTCCCTCGCACCTAGGCAGGAGTCCTGACGTCGCTGAAGAAACACGTGGGTGGAAGGGCCATCCCCGTCGTAACTCGAGAATATACCCCAGGTTCCCGCCGCAACTCGAGAAAAACCATGAGACTTCCCCCTCGCCGCGAGATGAGGCCCGATTCCCCTGCACTGCGTGCAGAGCAATTCCGTGTTGCACATCACACATGAAAGGAGCCATGATTTCCTTCATGGCACTCCAGAGAAACCCCAAGAACACTGTTTCAAGGCTAGAGGGATCCTGAGGTCACTGTAGCAACACGAAAGAGCTCCGTGGGCCAAAACTCAACTCGAGATGAGAGGTTAGTCCCTGGCTTCGACTCCAGAGGAATACCACCTTACCACAAGCACCTCAAGAGGAGGCTTCTCTCAGCTCTAGGTATGTGAGAGGGACCCTGAATTTGCAGCCTCAAGTGGAATGGACACCGCGATGCCCTGACGCGAAATAAGGCTGGATATCCCTGCAGTGACTTGAATGCAGGCTCGTCTTGCATCTCCCAAGACGAAAGGGTGTCTGAATCCCCTGTGGAGACCACAGAGAAAGACGTAGTTCCCCACCTCATCGCGACAGGAGGCCTCAAATCCTTTGAAAACTCCAGAGGTATGCGGAGATCAGTGCCTCCAAAGGAGACGATGCCTGACTCCTCGTGAAACTTGATAGGAGACCCAGGATTCCTGTGGCACGTGGAAAGGGACCCTTGGTCTCCCGTCTCAGCTGGAGAGGCGTCCCAATTGCCCTGCAAAGCCTCTAGGAGAATCCCGAGTTGTCCCTCGCAACTAGGCAGGAGTCCTGACATGGCTGAACACACACGTGTGTGGAAGGGACATCCCCGTCGTAACTCGAGAATATACCCCAGGTTCCCGCCGCAACTCGAGAAAAACCATGAGACTTCCCCCTCGCTGCGAGATGAGGACCGATTCCCCTGCACTGCGTGCAGAGCAATTCCGTGTTACACATCACACATGAAAGGAGCCTTGATTTCCTTGATGGCACTCCAGAGAAACCCCAAGAACACTGTTTCAAGGCTAGAGGGATCCTGAGGTCACTGTAGCAACACGAAAGAGCTCCGTGGACCAAGAATCAACACGAGATGAGAGGTTAGTCCCTGGCTTCGACTCCTGAGGAATACCACCTTACCACAAGCACCTCAAGAGGAGGCTTCTCTCAGCTCTAGGTATGTGAGAGGGATCCTGAGTTTGCGGCCTCAAGTGGAATGGACACCGCGATGCCCTGACTCGAAATAAGGCTGGATATCCCTGCAGTGACTGGAATGCAGGCTCGTCTTGCATCTCCCAAGAAGAAAGGATGTCTGAATCCCCTGTGGAGACCACAGAGAAACACCTAGTTCCCCACCTCATCGCGACCGGAGGCCTCACATCCTTTGAAAACTCCAGAGGTACGCGGAGATCAGTGCCTCCAAAGGAGACGATGCCTGACTCCTCGTGAAACTTGATAGGAGTCCCAGGATTCTTGTGGCACGTGGAAAGGGACCCTTGGTCTCCCGCCTCAGCTGGAGAGGCGTCCCAATTGCCCTGCCAAGCCTCGAGGAGAATCCAGAGTTGTCCCTCGCAACTAGGCAGGAGTCCTGACGTGGCTGAACAAACACGTGGGTGGAAGGGCCATCCCCGTCGTAACTCGAGAATATACCCCAGGTTCCCGCCGCAACTCGAGAAAAACCATGAGACTTCCCCCTCGATGCGAGATGAGGCCCGATTCCCCTGTACTGCGTGCAGAGCAATTCCGTCTTGCACATCACACATGAAAGGAGCCTTGATTTCCTTGATGGCACTCCAGAGAAACCCCAAGAACACTGTTTCAAGGCTAGAGGGATCCTGAGGTCACTGTAGCAACACGAAAGAACTCTGTGGACCAAAAATCAACTCGAAAAGAGAGGTTAGTCCCTGGATTCGTCTCCAGAGGAATACCACCTTACCACAAGCACCTCAAGAGGAGGCTTCTCTCAGCTCTAGGTATGTGAGAGGGACCCTGAGTTTGCGGCCTCAAGTGGAATGGACACCGCGATGCCCTGACTCGAAATAAGGCCGGATATCCCTGCAGTGACTTCAATGCAGGCTCGTCTTGCATCTTCCAGGACGAAAGGATGTCTGAATCCCCTGTGGAAAGCACAGAGAAAGACTTAGTTCCCCACCTCATCGCGACCGATAGCCTCACATCCTTTGAAAACTCCAGAGGTACGCGGAGATCAGTGCCTGCAAAGGAGACGATGCCTGACTCCTCGTGAAACTTGATAGGAGTCCCAGGATTCCTTTGGCACTTGGAAAGGGACACTTGGTCTCCCGCCTCAGCTGGAGAGGCGTCCCAATTGCCCTGCCAAGCCTCGAGGAGAATCCAGAGTTGTACCTCGCAACTAGGCAGGAGTCCTGACGTCGCTGAAGAAACACGTGGGTGGAAGGGCCATCCCCGTCGTAACTCGAGAATATACCCCAGGTTCCCGCCGCAACTCGAGAAAAACCATGAGACTTCCCCCTCGCCGCGAGATGAGGCCCGATTCCCCTGCACTGCGTGCAGAGCAATTCCGTGTTGCACATCACACATGAAAGGAGCCTTGATTTCCTTGATGGCACTCCAGAGAAACCCCAAGAACACTGTTTCAAGGCTAGAGGGATCCTGAGGTCACTGTAGCAACACGAAAGAGCTCCGTGGGCCAAAAATCAACTCGAGATGAGAGGTTAGTCCCTGGCTTCAACTCCAGAGGAATACCACCTTACCACAAGCACCTCAAGAGGAGGCTTCTCTCAGCTCTAGGTATGTGAGAGGGACCCTGAGTTTGCGGCCTCAAGTGGAATGGACACCGCGATGCCCTGACGCGAAATAAGGCCGGATATCCCTGCAGTGACTTGAATGCAGGCTCGTATTGCATCTCCCAAGATGAAAGGATGTCTGAATCCCCTGTGGAGACCACAGAGAAAGACCTAGTTCCCCACCTCATCGCGACAGGAGGCCTCAAATCCTTTGAAAACTCCAGAGGTACGCGGAGATCAGTGCCTCCAAAGGAGACGATGCCTGACTCCTCGTGAAACTTGATAGGAGTCCCAGGATTCCTGTGGCACGTGGAAAGGGACCCTTAGTCTCCCGCCTCAGCTGGAGAGGCGTCCCAATTGCCTTGCCAAGGCTCGAGGAGAATCCCGAGTTGTGTCTCGCAACTAGGCAAGAGTCCTGACGTGGCTGAACAAACACGTGTGTGGAAGGGCCATCCCCGTTGTAACTCGAGAATATACCCCAGGTTCCCGCCGCAACTCGAGAAAAACCATGAGACTTCCCCCTCGCCGCAAGATGAGGCCCGATTCCCCTGCACTGCGTGCAGAGCAATTCTGTGTTGCACATCACACATGAAAGGAGCCTTGATTTCCTTCATGGCACTCCAGAGAAACCCCAAGAACACTGTTTCAAGGCTAGAGGGATCCTGAGGTCACTGTAGCAACACGAAAGAGCTCCGTGGACCAAAAATCAACTCGAGATGAGAGGTTAGTCCCTGGCTTCGACTCCTGAGGAATACCACCTTACCACAAGCACCTCAAGAGGAGGCTTCTCTCAGCTCTAGGTATGCGAGAGGGACCCTGAGTTTGCGGCCTCAAGTGGAATGGACACCGCAATGCCCTGACTCGAAATAAGGCCGGATATCCCTGCAGTGACTGGAATGCAGGCTCGTCTTGCATCTCCCAAGACGAAAGGGTGTCTGAATCCCCTGTGGAGACCACAGAGAAACACCTAGTTCCCCACCTCATCGCGACAGGAGGCCTCAAATCCTTTGAAAACTCCAGAGGTATGCGGAGATCAGTGCCTCCAAAGGAGACGATGCCTGACTCCTCGTGAAACTTGATAGGAGACCCAGGATTCCTGTGGCACTTTCAAAGGGACCCTTGGTCTCCCGTCTCAGCTGGAGAGGCGTCCCAATTGCCCTGCCAAGCCTCGAGGAGAATCCCGAGTTGTCCCTCGCAACTAGGCAGGAGTCCTGACGTGGCTGAACACACACGTGTGTGGAAGGGCCATCCCCGTCGTAACTCGAGAATATAACCCAGGTTCCCGCCGCAACTCGAGAAAAACCATGAGACTTCCCCCTCGCCGCGAGATGAGGCCCGATTCCCCTGCACTGCGTGCAGAGCAATTCCGTGTTGCACATCACACATGAAAGGAGCCTTGATTTCCTTGATGGCACTCCAGAGAAACCCCAAGAACACTGTTTCAAGGCTAGAGGGATCCTGAGGTCACTGTAGCAACACGAAAGAGCTCCGTGGACCAAGAATCAACACGAGATGAGAGGTTAGTCCCTGGCTTTGACTCCTGAGGAATACCACCTTACAAAAGCACCTCAAGAGGAGGCTTCTCTCAGCTCTAGGTATGTGAGAGGGATCCTGAGTTTGCGGCCTCAAGTGGAATGGACACCGCGATGCCCTGACTCGAAATAAGGCCGGATATCCCTGCAGTGACTGGAATGCAGGCTCGTCTTGCATCTCCCAAGAAGAAAGGATGTCTGAATCCCCTGTGGAGACCACAGAGAAAGACCTAGTTCCCCACCTCATCGCAACCGGAGGCCTCACATCCTTTGAAAACTCCAGAGGTATGCGGAGATCAGTGCCTTCAAAGGAGACGATGCCTGACTCCTCGTGAAACTTGATAGGAGTCCCAGGATTCTTGTGGCACGTGGAAAGGGACACTTGGTCTCCCGCCTCAGCTGGAGAGGTATTCCAATTGCCCTGCCAAGCCTCAAGGGGAATCCCGAGTTGTCCCTCGCAACTAGGCAGGAGTCCTGACGTGGCTGAACAAACACGTGGGTGGAAGGGCCATCCCCGTCGTAACTCGAGAATATACCCCAGGTTCCCGCCGCAACTCGAGAAAAACCATGAGACTTCCCCCTCGATGCGAGATGAGGCCCAATTCCCCTGTACTGCGTGCAGAGCAATTCCGTCTTGCACATCACACATGAAAGGAGCCTTGATTTCCTTGATGGCACTCCAGAGAAACCCCAAGAACACTGTTTCAAGGATAGAGGGATCCTGAGGTCACTGTAGCAACACGAAAGAACTCTGTGGACCAAAAATCAACTCGAAAAGAGAGGTTAGTCCCTGGATTCGTCTCCAGAGGAATACCACCTTACCACAAGCACCTCAAGAGGAGGCTTCTCTCAGCTCTAGGTATGTGAGAGGGACCCTGAGTTTGCGGCCTCAAGTGGAATGGACACCGCGATGCCCTGACGCGAAATAAGGCTGGATATCCCTGCAGTAACTTGAATGCAGGCTCGTCTTGCATCTCCCAAGATGAAAGGATGTATGAATCCCCTGTGGAGACCACAGAGAAAGACTTAGTTCCCCACCTCATTGCGACCGGAGGCCTCACATCCTTTGAAAACTCCAGAGGTACGCGGAGATCAGTGCCTCCAAAGGAGACAATGCCTGACTCCTCGTGAAACTTGATAGGAGTCCCAGGATTCCTGTGGCTCGTGGAAAGGGACACTTGGTCTCCCGCCTCAGCTGGAGAAGCGTCCCAATTGCCTTGCCAAGCCTCGAGGAGAATCCCGAGTTGTGTCTCGCAACTAGGCAAGAGTCCTGACGTGGCTGAACAAACACGTGTGTGGAAGGGCCATCCCCGTCGTAACTGGAGAATATACCCCAGGTTCCCGCCGCAACTCGAGAAAAACCATGAGACTTCCCCCTCGCCGCGAGATGAGGCCCGATTCCCCTGCACTGCGTGCAGAGCAATTCTGTGTTGCACATCACACATGAAAGGAGCCTTGATTTCCTTGATGGCACTCCAGAGAAACCCCAAGAACACTGTTTCAAGGCTAGAGGGATCCTGAGGTCACTGTAGCAACACGAAAGAGCTCCGTGGACCCAAAATCAACTCGAGATGAGAGGATAGCCCCTGGCTTCGACTCCAGAGGAATACCACCTTACCACAAGCACCTCAAGAGGAGGCTTCTCTCAGCTCTAGGTATGTGAGAGGGACCCTGAGTTTGCGGCCTCAAGTGGAATGGACACCGCGATGCCCTGACTCGAAATAAGGCCGGATATCCCTGCAGTGACTGGAATGCAGGCTCGTCTTGCATCTCCCAAGACGAAAGGGTGTCTGAATCCCCTGTGGAGACCACAGAGAAAGACGTAGTTCCCCACCTCATCGCGACAGGAGGCCTCAAATCCTTTGAAAACTCCAGAGGTATGCGGAGATCAGTGCCTCCAAAGGAGACGATGCCTGACTCCTCGTGAAACTTGATAGGAGACCCAGGATTCCTGTGGCACGTGGAAAGGGACCCTTGGTCTCCCGTCTCAGCTGGAGAGGCGTCCCAATTGCCCTGCAAAGCCTCTAGGAGAATCCCGAGTTGTCCCTCGCAACTAGGCAGGAGTCCTGACATGGCTGAACACACACGTGTGTGGAAGGGACATCCCCGTCATAACTCGAGAATATACCCCAGGTTCCCGCCGCAACTCGAGAAAAACCATGAGACTTCCCCCTCGCTGCGAGATGAGGCCCGATTCCCCTGCACTGCGTGCAGAGCAATTCCGTGTTGCACATCACACATGAAAGGAGCCTTGATTTCCTTGATGGCACTCCAGAGAAACCCCAAGAACACTGTTTCAAGGCTAGAGGGATCCTGAGGTCACTGTAGCAACACGAAAGAGCTCCGTGGACCAAGAATCAACACGAGATGAGAGGTTAGTCCCTGGCTTCGACTCCTGAGGAACACCACCTTACCACAAGCACCTCAAGAGGAGGCTTCTCTCAGCTCTAGGTATGTGAGAGGGATCCTGAGTTTGCGGCCTCAAGTGGAATGGACACCGCGATGCCCTGACTCGAAATAAGGCTGGATATCCCTGCAGTGACTGGAATGCAGGCTCGTCTTGCATCTCCCAAGAAGAAAGGATGTCTGAATCCCCTGTGGAGACCACAGAGAAACACCTAGTTCCCCACCTCATCGCGACCGGAGGCCTCACATCCTTTGAAAAATCCAGAGGTACGCGGAGATCAGTGCCTCCAAAGGAGACGATGCCTGACTCCTCGTGAAACTTGATAGGAGTCCCAGGATTCTTGTGGCACGTGGAAAGGGACCCTTGGTCTCCCGCCTCAGCTGGAGAGGCGTCCCAATTGCCCTGCCAAGCCTCGAGGAGAATCCAGAGTTGTCCCTCGCAACTAGGCAGGAGTCCTGACGTGGCTGAACAAACACGTGGGTGGAAGGGCCATCCCCGTCGTAACTCGAGAATATACCCCAGGTTCCCGCCGCAACTCGAGAAAAACCATGAGACTTCCCCCTCGATGCGAGATGAGGCCCGATTCCCCTGTACTGCGTGCAGAGCAATTCCGTCTTGCACATCACACATGAAAGGAGCCTTGATTTCCTTGATGGCACTCCAGAGAAACCCCAAGAACACTGTTTCAAGGATAGAGGGATCCTGAGGTCACTGTAGCAACACGAAAGAACTCTGTGGACCAAAAATCAACTCGAAAAGAGAGGTTAGTCCCTGGATTCCTCTCCAGAGGAATACCACCTTACCACAAGCACCTCAAGAGGAGGCTTCTCTCAGCTCTAGGTATGTGAGAGGGACCCTGAGTTTGCGGCCTCAAGTGGAATGGACACCGCGATGCCCTGACTCGAAATAAGGCCGGATATCCCTGCAGTCACTTCAATGCAGGCTCGTCTTGCATCTTCCAGGACGAAAGGATGTCTGAATCCCCTGTGGAAAGCACAGAGAAAGACTTAGTTCCCCACCTCATCGCGACCGATAGCCTCACATCCTTTGAAAACTCCAGAGGTACGCGGAGATCAGTGCCTCCAAAGGAGACGATGCCTGACTCCTCGTGAAACTTGATAGGAGTCCCAGGATTCCTGTGGCACTTGGAAAGGGACACTTGGTCTCCCGCCTCAGCTGGAGAGGCGTCCCAATTGCCCTGCCAAGCCTCGAGGAGAATCCAGAGTTGTCCCTCGCAACTAGGCAGGAGTCCTGACGTCGCTGAAGAAACACGTGGGTGGAAGGGCCATCCCCGTCGTAACTCGAGAATATACCCCAGGTTCCCGCCGCAACTCGAGAAAAACCATGAGACTTCCCCCTCGCCGCGAGATGAGGCCCGATTCCCCTGCACTGCATGCAGAGCAATTCCGTGTTGCACATCACACATGAAAGGAGCCTTGATTTCCTTGATGGCACTCCAGAGAAACCCCAAGAACACTGTTTCAAGGCTAGAGGGATCCTGAGGTCACTGTAGCAACACGAAAGAGCTCCGTGGACCAAGAATCAACACGAGATGAGAGGTTAGTCCCTGGCTTTGACTCCTGAGGAATACCACCTTACCACAAGCACCTCAAGAGGAGGCTTCTCTCAGCTCTAGGTATGTGAGAGGGACCCTGAGTTTGCGGCCTCAAGTGGAATGGACACCGCGATGCCCTGACTCGAAATAAGGCCGGATATCCCTGCAGTGACTTGAATGCAGGCTCGTCTTGCATCTCCCAAGAAGAAAGGATGTCTGAATCCCCTGTGGAGACCACAGAGAAAGACCTAGTTCCCCACATCATCGCGACCGGAGGCCTCACATCCTTTGAAAATTCCAGAGGTATGCGGAGATCAGTGCCTTCAAAGGAGACGATGCCTGACTCCTCGTGAAACTTGATAGGAGTCCCAGGATTCTTGTGGCACGTGGAAAGGGACCCTTGGTCTCCCGCCTCAGCTGGAGAGGTATTCCAATTGCCCTGCCAAGCCTCAAGGGGAATCCCGAGTTGTCCCTCGCAACTAGGCAGGAGTCCTGACGTGGCTGAACAAACACGTGGGTGGAAGGGCCATCCCCGTCGTAACTCGAGAATATACCCCAGGTTCCCGCCGCAACTCGAGAAAAACCATGAGACTTCCCCCTCGATGCGAGATGAGGCCCAATTCCCCTGTACTGCGTGCAGAGCAATTCCGTCTTGCACATCACACATGAAAGGAGCCTTGATTTCCTTGATGGCACTCCAGAGAAACCCCAAGAACACTGTTTCAAGGATAGAGGGATCCTGAGGTCACTGTAGCAACACGAAAGAACTCTGTGGACCAAAAATCAACTCGAAAAGAGAGGTTAGTCCCTGGATTCGTCTCCAGAGGAATACCACCTTACCACAAGCACCTCAAGAGGAGGCTTCTCTCAGCTCTAGGTATGTGAGAGGGACGCTGAGTTTGCGGCCTCAAGTGGAATGGACACCGCGATGCCCTGACGCGAAATAAGGCTGGATATCCCTGCAGTAACTTGAATGCAGGCTCGTCTTGCATCTCCCAAGATGAAAGGATGTCTGAATCCCCTGTGGAGACCACAGAGAAAGACCTAGTTCCCCACCTCATCGCGACCGGAGGCCTCACATCCTTTGAAAACTCCAGAGGTACGCGGAGATCAGTGCCTCCAAAGGAGACGATGCCTGACTCCTTGTGAAACTTGATAGGAGTCCCAGGATTCCTGTGGCACGTGGAAACGGACCCTTGGTCTCCCGCCTCAGCTGGAGAAGCGTCCCAATTGCCTTACCAAGCCTCGAGGAGAATCCCGAGTTGTGTCTCGCAACTAGGCAAGAGTCCTGACGTGGCTGAACAAACACGTGTGTGGAAGGGCCATCCCCGTCGTAACTGGAGAATATACCCCAGGTTCCCGCCGCAACTCGAGAAAAACCATGAGACTTTCCCCTCGCCGCGAGATGAGGCCCGATTCCCCTGCACTGCGTGCAGAGCAATTCTGTGTTGCACATCACACATGAAAGGAGCCTTGATTTCCTTCATGGCACTCCAGAGAAACCCCAAGAACACTGTTTCAAGGCTAGAGGGATCCTGAGGTCACTGTAGCAACACGAAAGAACTCTGTGGACCAAAAGTCAACTCGAGATGAGAGGTTAATCCCTGGCTTCGACTCCAGAGGAATACCACCTTACCAGAAGCACCTCAAGAGGAGGCTTCTCTCAGCTCTAGGTATGTGAGAGGGATCCTGAGTTTGCGGCCTCAAGTGGAATTAACACCGCGATGCCCTGACTCGAAATAAGGCCGGATATCCCTGCAGTGACTGGAATGCTGGCTCGTCTTGCATCTCCCAAGACGAAAGGGTGTCTGAATCCCCTGTGGAGACCACAGAGAAAGACCTAGTTCCCCACCTCATCGCGACAGGAGGCCTCAAAATCTTTGAAAACTCCAGAGGTATGCGGAGATCAGTGCCTCCAAAGGAGACGATGCCTGACTCCTCGTGAAACTTGATAGGAGACCCAGGATTCCTGTGGCACGTGGAAAGGGACCCTTGGTCTCCCGTCTCAGCTGGAGAGGCGTCCCAATTGCCCTGCAAAGCCTCGAGGAGAATCCCGAGTTGTCCGTCGCAACTAGGCAGGAGTCCTGACATGGCTGAACACACACGTGTGTGTAAGGGCCATCCCCGTCGTAACTCGAGAATATACCCCAGGTTCCCGCCGCAACTCGAGAAAAACCATGAGACTTCCCCCTCGCCCAGAGATGAGGCCCGATTCCCCTGCACTGCGTGCAGAGCAATTCCGTGTTGCACATCACACATGAAAGGAGCCTTGATTTCCTTCATGGCACTCCAGAGAAACCCCAAGAACACTGTTTCAAGGCTAGAGGGATCCTGAGGTCACTGTAGCAACACGAAAGAGCTCCGTGGACCAAGAATCAACACGAGATGAGAGGTTAGTCCCTGGCTTCGACTCCTGAGGAATACCACCTTACCACAAGCACCTCAAGAGGAGGCTTCTCTCAGCTCTAGGTATGTGAGAGGGATCCTGAGTTTGCGGCCTCAAGTGGAATGGACACCGCGATGCCGTGACTCGAAATAAGGCCGGATATCCCTGCAGTGACTTGAATGCAGGCTCGTCTTGCATCTCCCAAGAAGAAAGGATGTCTGAATCCCCTGTGGAGACCACAGAGAAAGACCTAGTTCCCAACCTCTTCGCGACCGGAGGCCTCACATCCTTTGAAAACTCCAGAGGTACGCGGAGATCAGTGCCTCCAAAGGAGACGATGCCTGACTCCTCGTGAAACTTGATAGGAGTCCCAGGATTCTTATGGCACGTGGAAAGGGACCCTTGGTCTCCCGCCTCAGCTGGAGAGGCGTTCCAATTGCCCTGCCAAGCCTCGAGGAGAATCCCGAGTTGTCCCTTGCAACTAGGCAGGAGTCCTGACGTGGCTGAACAAACACGTGGGTGGAAGGGCCATCCCCGTCGTAACTCGAGAATATACCCCAGGTTCCCGCCGCAACTCGAGAAAAACCATGAGACTTCCCCCTCGATGCGAGATGAGGCCCGATTCCCCTGTACTGCGTGCAGAGCAATTCCGTCTTGCACATCACACATGAAAGGAGCCTTGATTTCCTTGATGGCACTCCAGAGAAACCCCAAGAACACTGTTTCAAGGATAGAGGGATCCTGAGGTCACTGTAGCAACACGAAAGAACTCTGTGGACCAAAAATCAACTCGAAAAGGGAGGTTAGTCCCTGGATTCGTCTCCAGAGGAATACCACCTTACCACAAGCACCTCAAGAGGAGGCTTCTCTCAGCTCTAGGTATGTGAGAGGGACCCTGAGTTTGCGGCCTCAAGTGGAATGGACACCGCGATGCCCTGACTCGAAATAAGGCCGGATATCCCTGCAGTGACTTCAATGCAGGCTCGTCTTGCATCTCCCAGGACGAAAGGATGTCTGAATCCCCTGTGGAAAGCACAGAGAAAGACTTAGTTCCCCACCTCATCGCGACCGATAGCCTCACATCCTTTGAAAACTCCAGAGGTACGCGGAGATCAGTGCCTCCAAAGGAGACGATGCCTGACTCCTCGTGAAACTTGATAGGAGTCCCAGGATTCCTGTGGCACTTGGAAAGGGACACTTGGTCTCCCACCTCAGCTGGAGAGGCGTCCCAATTGCCCTGCCAAGCCTCGAGGAGAATCCAGAGTTGTCCCTCGCAACTAGGCAGGAGTCCTGACGTCGCTGAAGAAACACGTGGGTGGAAGGGCCATCCCCGTCGTAACTCGAGAATATACCCCAGGTTCCCGCCGCAACTCGAGAAAAACCATGAGACTTCCCCCTCGCCGCGAGATGAGGCCCGATTCCCCTGCACTGCGTGCAGAGCAATTCTGTGTTGCACATCACACATGAAAGGAGCCTTGATTTCTTTCATGGCACTCCAGAGAAACCCCAAGAACACTGTTTCAAGGCTAGAGGGATCCTGAGGTCACTGTAGCAACACGAAAGAGCTCCGTGGACCAAAAATCAACTCGAGATGAGAGGTTAGTCCCTGGCTTCGACTCCAGAGGAATACCACCTTACCACAAGCACCTCAAGAGAAGGCTTCTCTCAGCTCTAGGTATGTGAGAGGGACCCTGAGTTTGCGGCCTCAAGTGGAATGGACACCGCGATGCCCTGACTCGAAATAAGGCCGGATATCCCTGCAGTGACTGGAATGCAGGCTCGTCTTGCATCTCCCAAGACGAAAGGGTGTCTGAATCCCCTGTGGAGACCACAGAGAAAGACCTAGTTCCCCACCTCATCGCGACCGGAGGCCTCACATCCTTTGAAAACTCCAGAGGTACGCGGAGATCAGTGCCTCCAAAGGAGACGATGCCTGACTCCTCGTGAAACTTGATAGGAGTCCCAGGATTCCTGTGGCACGTGGAAAGGGACCCTTGGTCTCCCGCCTCAGCTGGAGAGGCGTCCCAATTGCCTTGCCAAGCCTCGAGGAGAATCCCGAGTTGTGTCTCGCAACTAGGCAAGAGTCCTGACGTGGCTGAACAAACACGTGGGTGGAAGGGCCATCCCCGTCGTAACTCGAGAATATACCCCAGGTTCCCGCCGCAACTCGAGAAAAACCATGAGACTTCCCCCTTGCCGCGAGATGAGGCCCGATTCCCCTGTACTGCGTGCAGAGCAATTCTGTGTTGCACATCACACATGAAAGGAGCCTTGATTTCCTTCATGGCACTCCAGAGAAACCCCAAGAACACTGTTTCAAGGCTATAGGGATCCTGAGGTCACTGTAGCAACACGAAAGAGCTCCGTGGACCCAAAATCAACTCGAGATGAGAGGATAGCCCCTGGCTTCGACTCCAGACGAATACCACCTTACCACAAGCACCTCAAGAGGAGGCTTCTCTCAGCTCTAGGTATGTGAGAGGGACCCTGAGTTTGCGGCCTCAAGTGGAATGGACACCGCGATGCCCTGACTCGAAATAAGGCCGGATATCCCTGCAGTGACTGGAATGCAGGCTCGTCTTGCATCTCCCAAGACGAAAGGGTGTCTGAATCCCCTGTGGAGACCCCAGAGAAAGACGTGATTCCCCACCTCATCGCGACAGGAGGCCTCAAATCCTTTGAAAAATCCAGAGGTATGCGGAGATCAGTGCCTCCAAAGGAGACGATGCCTGACTCCTCGTGAAACTTGATAGGAGACCCAGGATTCCTGTGGCACGTGGAAAGGGACCCTTGGTCTCCCGTCTCAGCTGGAGTGGCGTCCCAATTGCCCTGCAAAGCCTCTAGGAGAATCCCGAGTTGTCCCTCGCAACTAGGCAGGAGTCCTGACATGGCTGAACACACACGTGTGTGGAAGGGACATCCCCGTCGTAACTCGAGAATATACCCCAGGTTCCCGCCGCAACTCGAGAAAAACCATGAGACTTCCCCCTCGCTGCGAGATGAGGCCCGATTCCCCTGCACTGCGTGCAGAGCAATTCCGTGTTGCACATCACACATGAAAGGAGCCTTGATTTCCTTGATGGCACTCCAGAGAAACCCCAAGAACACTGTTTCAAGGCTAGAGGGATCCTGAGGTCACTGTAGCAACACGAAAGAGCTCCGTGGACCAAGAATCAACACGAGATGAGAGGTTAGTCCCTGGCTTCGACTCCTGAGGAATACCACCTTACCACAAGCACCTCAAGAGGAGGCTTCTCTCAGCTCTAGGTATGTGAGAGGGATCCTGAGTTTGCGGCCTCAAGTGGAATGGACACCGCGATGCCCTGACTCGAAATAAGGCTGGATATCCCTGCAGTGACTGGAATGCAGGCTCGTCTTGCATCTCCCAAGAAGAAAGGATGTCTGAATCCCCTGTGGAGACCACAGAGAAACACCTAGTTCCCCACCTCAACGCGACCGGACGCCTCACATCCTTTGAAAACTCCAGAGGTACGCGGAGATCAGTGCCTCCAAAGGAGACGATGCCTGACTCCTCGTGAAACTTGATAGGAGTCCCAGGATTCTTGTGGCATGTGGAAAGGGACACTTGGTCTCCCGCCTCAGCTGGAGAGGCGTCCCAATTGCCCTGCCAAGCCTCGAGGAGAATCCAGAGTTGTCCCTCGCAAGTAGGCAGGAGTCCTGACGTGGCTGAACAAACACGTGGGTGGAAGGGCCATCCCCGTCGTAACTCGAGAATATACCCCAGGTTCCCGCCGCAACTCGAGAAAAACCATGAGACTTCCCCCTCGATGCGAGATGAGGCCCGATTCCCCTGTACTGCGTGCAGAGCAATTCCGTCTTGCACATCACACATGAAAGGAGCCTTGATTTCCTTGATGGCACTCCAGAGAAACCCCAAGAACACTGTTTCAAGGATAGAGGGATCCTGAGGTCACTGTAGCAACACGAAAGAACTCTGTGGACCAAAAATCAACTCGAAAAGAGAGGTTAGTCCCTGGATTCGTCTCCAGAGGAATACCACCTTACCACAAGCACCTCAAGAGGAGGCTTCTCTCAGCTCTAGGTATGTGAGAGGGACCCTGAGTTTGCGGCCTCAAGTGGAATGGACACCGTGATGCCCGGACTCGAAATAAGGCCGGATATCCCTACAGTGACTTCAATGCAGGCTCGTCTTGCATCTTCCAGGACGAAAGGATGTCTGAATCCCCTGTGGAAAGCACAGAGAAAGACTTAGTTCCCCACCTCATCGCGACCGATAGCCTCACATCCTTTGAAAACTCCAGAGGTACGCGGAGATCAGTGCCTCCAAAGGAGACGATGCCTGACTCCTCGTGAAACTTGATAGGAGTCCCAGGATTCCTGTGGCACTTGGAAAGGGACACTTGGTCTCCCGCCTCAGCTGGAGAGGCGTCCCAATTGCCCTGCCAAGCCTCGAGGAGAATCCAGAGTTGTACCTCGCAACTAGGCAGGAGTCCTGACGTCGCTGAAGAAACACGTGGGTGGAAGGGCCATCCCCGTCGTAACTCGAGAATATACCCCAGGTTCCCGCCGCAACTCGAGAAAAACCATGAGACTTCCCCCTCGCCGCGAGATGAGGCCCGATTCCCCTGCACTGCGTGCAGAGCAATTCCGTGTTGCACATCACACATGAAAGGAGCCTTGATTTCCTTGATGGCACTCCAGAGAAACCCCAAGAACACTGTTTCAAGGCTAGAGGGATCCTGAGGTCACTGTAGCAACACGAAAGAGCTCCGTGGGCCAAAAATCAACTCGAGATGAGAGGTTAGTCCCTGGCTTCAACTCCAGAGGAATACCACCTTACCACAAGCACCTCAAGAGGAGGCTTCTCTCAGCTCTAGGTATGTGAGAGGGACCCTGAGTTTGCGGCCTCAAGTGGAATGGACACCACGATGCCCTGAAGCGAAATAAGGCTGGATATCCCTGCAGTGACTTGAATGCAGGCTCGTCTTGCATCTCCCAAGATGAAAGGATGTCTGAATCCCCTGTGGAGACCACAGAGAAAGACCTAGTTCCCCACCTCATCGCGATCGGAGGCCTCACATCCTTTGAAAACTCCAGAGGTACGCGGAGATCAGTGCCTCCAAAGGAAACGATGCCTGACTCCTCGTGAAACTTGATAGGAGTCCCAGGAT
This sequence comes from Cervus elaphus, assembly GCF_910594005.1. Classification (NCBI taxonomy): domain Eukaryota; kingdom Metazoa; phylum Chordata; class Mammalia; order Artiodactyla; family Cervidae; genus Cervus; species Cervus elaphus. The sequence goes on along the minus strand of NC_057834.1, from coordinate 3,536,979 downwards.
TCTTGTGGCACGTGGAAAGGGACCCTTGGTCTCCCGCCTCAGCTGGAGAGGCGTTCCAATTGCCCTGCCAAGCCTCGAGGAGAATCCCGAGTTGTCCCTCGCAACTAGGCAGGAGTCCTGACGTGGCTGAACAAACACGTGGGTGGAAGGGCCATCCCCGTCGTAACTCGAGAATATACCCCAGGTTCCCGCCTCAACTCGAGAAAAACCATGAGACTTCCCCCTCGATGCGAGATGAGGCCCGATTCCCCTGTACTGCGTGCAGAGCAATTCCGTCTTGCACATCACACATGAAAGGAGCCTTGATTTCCTTGATGGCACTCCAGAGAAACCCCAAGAACACTCTTTCAAGGATAGAGGGATTCTGAGGTCACTGTAGCAACACGAAAGAACTCTGTGGACCAAAAATCAACTCGAAAAGAGAGGTTAGTCCCTGGATTCGTCTCCAGAGGAATACCACCTTACCACAAGCACCTCAAGAGGAGGCTTCTCTCAGCTCTAGGTATGTGAGAGGGACCCTGAGTTTGCGGCCTCAAGTGGAATGGACACCGCGATGCCCTGACTCGAAATAAGGCCGGATATCCCTGCAGTGACTTCAATGCAGGCTCGTCTTGCATCTCCCAGGACGAAAGGATGTCTGAATCCCCTGTGGAAAGCACAGAGAAAGACTTAGTTCCCCACCTCATCGCGACCGATAGCCTCACATCCTTTGAAAACTCCAGAGGTACGCGGAGATCAGTGCCTCCAAAGGAGACGATGCCTGACTCCTCGTGAAACTTGATAGGAGTCCCAGGATTCCTGTGGCACTTGGAAAGGGACACTTGGTCTCCCGCCTCAGCTGGAGAGGCGTCCCAATTGCCCTGCCAAGCCTCGAGGAGAATCCAGAGTTGTCCCTCGCAACTAGGCAGGAGTCCTGACGTGGCTGAACAAACACGTGGGTGGAAGGGCCATCCCCGTCGTAACTCGAGAATATACCCCAGGTTCCCGCCGCAACTCGAGAAAAACCATGAGACTTCCCCCTCGCCGCGAGATGAGGCCCGATTCCCCTGCCCTGCGTGCAGAGCAATTCCGTGTTGCACATCACACATGAAAGGAGCCTTGATTTCCTTGATGGCACTCCAGAGAAACCCCAAGAACACTGTTTCAAGGCTAGAGGGATCCTGAGGTCACTGTAGCAACACGAAAGAGCTCCGTGGGCCAAAAATCAACTCGAGATGAGAGGTTAGTCCCTGGCTTCGACTCCAGAGGAATACCACCTTACCACAAGCACCTCAAGAGGAGGCTTCTCTCAGCTCTAGGTATGTGAGAGGGACCCTGAGTTTGCGGCCTCAAGTGGAATGGACACCGCGATGCCCTGACGCGAAATAAGGCCGGATATCCCTGCAGTGACTTGAATGCAGGCTCGTCTTGCATCTCCCAAGATGAAAGGATGTCTGAATCCCCTGTGGAGACCACAGAGAAAGACCTAGTTCCCCACCTCATCGCGACCGGAGGCCTCACATCCTTTGAAAACTCCAGAGGTACGCGGAGATCAGTGCCTCCAAAGGAGACGATGCCTGACTCCTCGTGAAACTTGATAGGAGTCCCAGGATTCCTGTGGCACGTGGAAAGGGACCCTTGGTCTCCCGCCTCAGCTGGAGAGGCGTCCCAATTGCCTTGCCAAGCCTCGAGGAGAATCCCGAGTTGTGTCTCGCAACTAGGCAAGAGTCCTGACGTGGATGAACAAACACGTGTGTGGAAGGGCCATCCCCGTCGTAACTCGAGAATATACCCCAGGTTCCCGCCGCAACTCGAGAAAAACCATGAGACTTCCCCCTCGCCGCGAGATGAGGCCCGATTCCCCTGCACTGCGTGCAGAGCAATTCTGTGTTGCACATCACACATGAAAGGAGCCTTGATTTCCTTCATGGCACTCCACAGAAACCCCAAGAACACTGTTTCAAGGCTAGAGGGATCCTGAGGTCACTGTAGCAACACGAAAGAGCTCCGTGGACCCAAAATAACTCGAGATGAGAGGTTAGTCCCTGGCTTCGACTCCAGAGGAATACCACCTTACCACAAGCACCTCAAGAGGAGGCTTCTCTCAGCTCTAGGTATGTGAGAGGGATCCTGAGTTTGCGGCCTCAAGTGGAATGGACACCGCGATGCCCTGACTCGAAATAAGGCCGGATATCCCTGCAGTGACTTGAATGCAGGCTCATCTTGCATCTCCCAAGAAGAAAGGATGTCTGAATCCCCTGTGGAGACCACAGAGAAACACCTAGTTCCCCACCTCATCGCGACCGGAGCCCTCACATCCTTTGAAAACTCCAGAGGTACGCGGAGATCAGTGCCTCCAAAGGAAACGATGCCTGACTCCTCGTGAAACTTGATAGGAGTCCCAGGATTCCTGTGGCACTTGGAAAGGGACACTTGGTCTCCCGCCTCAGCTGGAGAGGCGTCCCAATTGCCCTGCCAAGCCTCGAGGAGAATCCAGAGTTGTCCCTCGCAACTAGGCAGGAGTCCTGACGTGGCTGAACAAACACGTGGGTGGAAGGGCCATCCCCGTCGTAACTCGAGAATATACCCCAGGTTCCCGCCGCAACTCGAGAAAAACCATGAGACTTCCCCCTCGCCGCGAGATGAGGCCCGATTCCCCTGCCCTGCGTGCAGAGCAATTCCGTGTTGCACATCACACATGAAAGGAGCCTTGATTTCCTTGATGGCACTCCAGAGAAACCCCAAGAACACTGTTTCAAGGCTAGAGGGATCCTGAGGTCACTGTAGCAACACGAAAGAGCTCCGTGGGCCAAAAATCAACTCGAGATGAGAGGTTAGTCCCTGGCTTCGACTCCAGAGGAATACCACCTTACCACAAGGACCTCAAGAGGAGGCTTCTCTCAGCTCTAGGTATGTGAGAGGGACCCTGAGTTTGCGGCCTCAAGTGGAATGGACACCGCGATGCCCTGACGCGAAATAAGGCCGGATATCCCTGCAGTGACTTGAATGCAGGCTCGTCTTGCATCTCCCAAGATGAAAGGATGTCTGAATCCCCTGTGGAGACCACAGAGAAAGACCTAGTTCCCCACCTCATCGCGACCGGAGGCCTCACATCCTTTGAAAACTCCAGAGGTACGCGGAGATCAGTGCCTCCAAAGGAGACGATGCCTGACTCCTCGTGAAACTTGATAGGAGTCCCAGGATTCCTGTGGCACGTGGAAAGGGACCCTTGGTCTCCCGCCTCAGCTGGAGAGGCGTCCCAATTGCCTTGCCAAGCCTCGAGGAGAATCCCGAGTTGTGTCTCGCAACTAGGCAAGAGTCCTGACGTGGATGAACAAACACGTGTGTGGAAGGGCCATCCCCGTCGTAACTCGAGAATATACCCCAGGTTCCCGCCGCAACTCGAGAAAAACCATGAGACTTCCCCCTCGCCGCGAGATGAGGCCCGATTCCCCTGCACTGCGTGCAGAGCAATTCTGTGTTGCACATCACACATGAAAGGAGCCTTGATTTCCTTCATGGCACTCCACAGAAACCCCAAGAACACTGTTTCAAGGCTAGAGGGATCCTGAGGTCACTGTAGCAACACGAAAGAGCTCCGTGGACCCAAAATCAACTCGAGATGAGAGGTTAGTCCCTGGCTTCGACTCCAGAGGAATACCACCTTACCACAAGCACCTCAAGAGGAGGCTTCTCTCAGCTCTAGGTATGTGAGAGGGATCCTGAGTTTGCGGCCTCAAGTGGAATGGACACCGCGATGCCCTGACTCGAAATAAGGCCGGATATCCCTGCAGTGACTTGAATGCAGGCTCATCTTGCATCTCCCAAGAAGAAAGGATGTCTGAATCCCCTGTGGAGACCACAGAGAAACACCTAGTTCCCCACCTCATCGCGACCGGAGCCCTCACATCCTTTGAAAACTCCAGAGGTACGCGGAGATCAGTGCCTCCAAAGGAAACGATGCCTGACTCCTCGTGAAACTTGATAGGAGTCCCAGGATTCTTGTGGCACGTGGAAAGGGACCCTTGGTCTCCCGCCTCAGCTGGAGAGGCGTTCCAATTGCCCTGCCAAGCCTCGAGGAGAATCCCGAGTTGTCCCTCGCAACTAGGCAGGAGTCCTGACGTGGCTGAACAAACACGTGGGTGGAAGGGCCATCCCCGTCGTAACTCGAGAATATACCCCAGGTTCCCGCCTCAACTCGAGAAGAACCATGAGACTTCCCCCTCGATGCGAGATGAGGCCCGATTCCCCTGTACTGCGTGCAGAGCAATTCCGTCTTGCACATCACACATGAAAGGAGCCTTGATTTCCTTGATGGCACTCCAGAGAAACCCCAAGAACACTCTTTCAAGGATAGAGGGATTCTGATGTCACTGTAGCAACACGAAAGAACTCTGTGGACCAAAAATCAACTCGAAAAGAGAGGTTAGTCCCTGGATTCGTCTCCAGAGGAATACCACCTTACCACAAGCACCTCAAGAGGAGGCTTCTCTCAGCTCTAGGTATGTGAGAGGGACCCTGAGTTTGCGGCCTCAAGTGGAATGGACACCGCGATGCCCTGACTCGAAATAAGGCCGGATATCCCTGCAGTGACTTCAATGCAGGCTCGTCTTGCATCTCCCAGGACGAAAGGATGTCTGAATCCCCTGTGGAAAGCACAGAGAAAGACTTAGTTCCCCACCTCATCGCGACCGATAGCCTCACATCCTTTGAAAACTCCAGAGGTACGCGGAGATCAGTGCCTCCAAAGGAGACGATGCCTGACTCCTCGTGAAACTTGATAGGAGTCCCAGGATTCCTGTGGCACGTGGAAAGGGACCCTTGGTCTCCCACCTCAGCTGGAGAGGCGTCCCAATTGCCTTGCCAAGCCTCGAGGAGAATCCCGAGTTGTGTCTCGCAACTAGGCAAGAGTCCTGACGTGGCTGAACAAACACGTGTGTGGAAGGGCCATCCCCGTCGTAACTCGAGAATATACCGCAGGTTCCCGCCGCAACTCGAGAAAAACCATGAGACTTCCCCCTCGCCGCGAGATGAGGCCCGATTCCCCTGCACTGCGTGCAGAGCAATTCTGTGTTGCACATCACACATGAAAGGAGCCTTCATTTCCTTCATGGCACTCCAGAGAAACGCCAAGAACACTGTTTCAAGGCTAGAGGGATCCTGAGGTCACTGTAGCAACACGAAAGAGCTCCGTGGACCAAAAATCAACTCGAGATGAGAGGTTAGTCCCTGGCTTCGACTCCAGAGGAATACCACCTTACCACAAGCACCTCAAGAGGAGGCTTCTCTCAGCTCTAGGTATGTGAGAGGGACCCTGAGTTTGCGGCCTCAAGTGGAATGGACACCGCGATGCCCTGATTCGAAATAAGGCTGGATATCCCTGCAGTGACTGGAATGCAGGCTCGTCTTGCATCTCTCAAGACGAAAGGGTGTCTGAATCCCCTGTGGAGACCACAGAGAAAGACCTAGTTCCCCACCTCATCGCGACAGGAGGCCTCAAATCCTTTGAAAACTCCAGAGGTATGCGGAGATCAGTGCCTCCAAAGGAGACGATGCCTGACTCCTCGTGAAACTTGATAGGAGTCCCAGGATTCCTGTGGCACATGGAAAGGGACCCTTGGTCTCCCGCCTCAGCTGGAGAGGCGTCCCAATTGCCCTGCAAAGCCTCTAGGAGAATCCCGAGTTGTCCCTCGCAACTAGGCAGGAGTCCTGACATGACTGAACACACACGTGTGTGGAAGGGCCATCCCCGTCGTAACTCGAGAATATACCCCAGGTTCCCGCCGCAACTCGAGAAAAACCATGAGACTTCCCCCTCGCCGCGAGATGAGGCCCGATTCCCCTGCACTGCGTGCAGAGCAATTCCGTGTTGCACATCACACATGAAAGGAGCCTTGATTTCCTTGATGGCACTCCAGAGAAACCCCAAAAACACTGTTTCAAGGCTAGAGGGATCCTGAGGTCACTGTAATAACACGAAAGAGCTCCGTGGACCAAGAATCAACACGAGATGAGAGGTTAGTCCCTGGCTTCGACTCCTGAGGAATACCACCTTACCACAAGCACCTCAAGAGGAGGCTTCTCTCAGCACTAGGTATGTGAGAGGGATCCTGAGTTTGCGGCCTCAAGTGGAATGGACACCGCGATGCCCTGACTCGAAATAAGGCCGGATATCCCTGCAGTGACTTGAATGCAGGCTCATCTTGCATCTCCCAAGATGAAAGGATGTCTGAATCCCCTGTGGAGAACACAGAGAAAGACCTAGTTAACCACCTCATCGCGACCGGAGGCCTCACATCCTTTGAAAACTCCAGAGGTACGCGGAGATCAGTGCCTCCAAAGGAAACGATGCCTGACTCCTCGTGAAACTTGATAGGAGTCCCAGGATTCTTGTGGCACGTGGAAAGGGACCCTTGGTCTCCCGCCTCAGCTGGAGAGGCGTCCCAATTGCCCTGCCAAGCCTCGAGGAGAATCCCAAGTTGTCCCTCCCAACTAGGCACGAGTCCTGACGTGGCTGAACAAACACGTGGGTGGAAGGGCCATCCCCGTCGTAACTCGAGAATATACCCCAGGTTCCCGCCGCAACTCGAGAAAAACCATGAGACTTCCCCCTCGATGCGAGATGAGGCCCGATTCCCCTGTACTGCGTGCAGAGCAATTCCGTGTTGCACATCACACATGAAAGGAGCCTTGATTTCCTTGATGGCACTCCAGAGAAACCCCAAGAACACTGTTTCAAGGCTAGAGGGATCCTGAGGTCACTGTAGCAACACGAAAGAGCTCCGTGGGCCAAAAATCAACTCGAGATGAGAGGTTAGTCCCTGGCTTCGACTCCAGAGGAATACCACCTTACCACAAGGACCTCAAGAGGAGGCTTCTCTCAGCTCTAGGTATGTGAGAGGGACCCTGAGTTTGCGGCCTCAAGTGGAATGGACACCGCGATGCCCTGACTCGAAATAAGGCCGGATATCCCTGCAGTGACTTGAATGCAGGCTCGTCTTGCATCTCCCAAGATGAAAGGATGTCTGAATCCCCTGTGGAGACCACAGAGAAAGACCTAGTTCCCCACCTCATCGCGACCGGAGGCCTCACATCCTTTGAAAACTCCAGAGGTACGCGGAGATCAGTGCCTCCAAAGGAGACGATGCCTGACTCCTCGTGAAACTTGATAGGAGTCCCAGGATTCCTGTGGCACGTGGAAAGGGACCCTTGGTCTCCCGCCTCAGCTGGAGAGGCGTCCCAATTGCCTTGCCAAGCCTCGAGGAGAATCCCGAGTTGTGTCTCGCAACTAGGCAAGAGTCCTGACGTGGCTGAACAAACACGTGTGTGGAAGGGCCATCCCCGTCGTAACTCGAGAATATACCCCAGGTTCCCGCCGCAACTCGAGAAAAACCATGAGACTTCCCCCTCGCCGCGAGATGAGGCCCGATTCCCCTGCACTGCGTGCAGAGCAATTCTGTGTTGCACATCACACATGAAAGGAGCCATGATTTCCTTCATGGCACTCCACAGAAACCCCAAGAACACTGTTTCAAGGCTAGAGGGATCCTGAGGTCACTGTAGCAACACGAAAGAGCTCCGTGGACCCAAAATCAACTCGAGATGAGAGGTTAGTCCCTGGCTTCGACTCCAGAGGAATACCACCTTACCACAAGCACCTCAAGAGGAGGCTTCTCTCAGCTCTAGGTATGTGAGAGGGATCCTGAGTTTGCGGCCTCAAGTGGAATGGAAACCGCGATGCCCTGACTCGAAATAAGGCCGGATATCCCTGCAGTGACTTGAATGCAGGCTCATCTTGCATCTCCCAAGAAGAAAGGATGTCTGAATCCCCTGTGGAGACCACAGAGAAACACCTAGTTCCCCACCTCATCGCGATCGGAGGCCTCACATCCTTTGAAAACTCCAGAGGTACGCGGAGATCAGTGCCTCCAAAGGAAACGATGCCTGACTCCTCGTGAAACTTGATAGGAGTCCCAGGATTCTTGTGGCACGTGGAAAGGGACCCTTGGTCTCCCGCCTCAGCTGGAGAGGCGTTCCAATTGCCCTGCCAAGCCTCGAGGGGAATCCCGAGTTGTCCCTCGCAACTAGGCAGGAGTCCTGACGTGGCTGAACAAACACGTGGGTGGAAGGGCCATACCCGTCGTAACTCGAGAATATACCCCAGGTTCCCGCCTCAACTCGAGAAAAACCATGAGACTTCCCCCTCGATGCGAGATGAGGCCCGATTCCCCTGTACTGCGTGCAGAGCAATTCCGTCTTGCACATCACACATGAAAGGAGCCTTGATTTCCTTGATGGCACTCCAGAGAAACCCCAAGAACACTCTTTCAAGGATAGAGGGATTCTGAGGTCACTGTAGCAACACGAAAGAACTCTGTGGACCAAAAATCAACTCGAAAAGAGAGGTTAGTCCCTGGATTCGTCTCCAGAGGAATACCACCTTACCACAAGCACCTCAAGAGGAGGCTTCTCTCAGCTCTAGGTATGTGAGAGGGACCCTGAGTTTGCGGCCTCAAGTGGAATGGACACCGCGATGCCCTGACTCGAAATAAGGCCGGATATCCCTGCAGTGACTTCAATGCAGGCTCGTGTTGCATCTCCCAGGACGAAAGGATGTCTGAATCCCCTGTGGAAAGCACAGAGAAAGACTTAGTTCCCCACCTCATCGCGACCGATAGCCTCACATCCTTTGAAAACTCCAGAGGTACGCGGAGATCAGTGCCTCCAAAGGAGACGATGCCTGACTCCTCGTGAAACTTGATAGGAGTCCCAGGATTCCTGTGGCACTTGGAAAGGGACACTTGGTCTCCCGCCTCAGCTGGAGAGGCGTCCCAATTGCCCTGCCAAGCCTCGAGGAGAATCCAGAGTTGTCCCTCGCAACTAGGCAGGAGTCCTGACGTGGCTGAACAAACACGTGGGTGGAAGGGCCATCCCCGTCGTAACTCGAGAATATACCCCAGGTTCCCGCCGCAACTCGAGAAAAACCATGAGACTTCCCCCTCGCCGCGAGATGAGGCCCGATTCCCCTGCACTGCGTGCAGAGCAATTCTGTGTTGCACATCACACATGAAAGGAGCCTTCATTTCCTTCATGGCACTCCAGAGAAACCCCAAGAACACTGTTTCAAGGCTAGAGGGATCCTGAGGTCACTGTAGCAACACGAAAGAGCTCCGTGGACCAAAAATCAACTCGAGATGAGAGGTTAGTCCCTGGCTTCGACTCCAGAGGAATAGCACCTTACCACAAGCACCTCAAGAGGAGGCTTCTCTCAGCTCTAGGTATGTGAGAGGGACCCTGAGTTTGCGGCCTCAAGTGGAATGGACACCGCGATGCCCTGATTCGAAATAAGGCCGGATATCCCTGCAGTGACTGGAATGCAGGCTCGTCTTGCATCTCTCAAGATGAAAGGGTGTCTGAATCCCCTGTGGAGACCACAGAGAAAGACCTAGTTCCCCACCTCATCGCGACAGGAGGCCTCAAATCCTTTGAAAACTCCAGAGGTATGCGGAGATCAGTGCCTCCAAAGGAGACGATGCCTGACTCCTCGTGAAACTTGATAGGAGTCCCAGGATTCCTGTGGCACATGGAAAGGGACCCTTGGTCTCCCGCCTCAGCTGGAGAGGCGTCCCAATTGCCCTGCAAAGCCTCTAGGAGAATCCCGAGTTGTCCCTCGCAACTAGGCAGGAGTCCTGACATGACTGAACACACACGTGTGTGGAAGGGCCATCCCCGTCGTAACTCGAGAATATACCCCAGGTTCCCGCCGCAACTCGAGAAAAACCATGAGACTTCCCCCTCGCCGCGAGATGAGGCCCGATTCCCCTGCACTGCGTGCAGAGCAATTCCGTGTTGCACATCACACATGAAAGGAGCCTTGATTTCCTTGATGGCACTCCAGAGAAACCCCAAAAACACTGTTTCAAGGCTAGAGGGATCCTGAGGTCACTGTAATAACACGAAAGAGCTCCGTGGACCAAGAATCAACACGAGATGAGAGGTTAGTCCCTGGCTTCGACTCCTGAGGAATACCACCTTACCACAAGCACCTCAAGAGGAGGCTTCTCTCAGCACTAGGTATGTGAGAGGGATCCTGAGTTTGCGGCCTCAAGTGGAATGGACACCGCGATGCCCTGACTCGAAATAAGGCCGGATATCCCTGCAGTGACTTGAATGCAGGCTCATCTTGCATCTCCCAAGATGAAAGGATGTCTGAATCCCCTGTGGAGACCACAGAGAAAGACCTAGTTAACCACCTCATCGCGACCGGAGGCCTCACATCCTTTGAAAACTCCAGAGGTACGCGGAGATCAGTGCCTCCAAAGGAAACGATGCCTGACTCCTCGTGAAACTTGATAGGAGTCCCAGGATTCTTGTGGCACGTGGAAAGGGACCCTTGGTCTCCCGCCTCAGCTGGAGAGGCGTCCCAATTGCCCTGCCAAGCCTCGAGGAGAATCCCAAGTTGTCCCTCCCAACTAGGCACGAGTCCTGACGTGGCTGAACAAACACGTGGGTGGAAGGGCCATCCCCGTCGTAACTCGAGAATATACCCCAGGTTCCCGCCGCAACTCGAGAAAAACCATGAGACTTCCCCCTCGATGCGAGATGAGGCCCGATTCCCCTGTACTGCGTGCAGAGCAATTCCGTCTTGCATATCACACATGAAAGGAGCCTTGATTTCCTTCATGGCACTCCAGAGAAACCCCAAGAACACTGTTTCAAGGATAGAGGGATCCTGAGGTCACTGTAGCAACACGAAAGAACTCTGTGGACCAAAAATCAACTCGAAAAGAGAGGTTAGTCCCTGGCTTCGACTCCAGAGGAATACCACCTTACCACAAGCACCTCAAGAGGAGGCTTCTCTCAGCTCTAGGTATGTGAGAGGGACCCTGAGTTTGCGGCCTCAAGTGGAATGGACACCGCGATGCCCTGACTCGAAATAAGGCCGGATATTCCTGCAGTGACTTCAATGCAGGCTCGTCTTGCATCTCCCAGGACGAAAGGATGTCTGAATCCCCTGTGGAAAGCACAGAGAAAGACTTAGTTCCCCACCTCATCGCGACCGATAGCCTCACATCCTTTGAAAACTCCAGAGGTACGCGGAGATCAGTGCCTCCAAAGGAGATGATGCCTGACTCCTCGTGAAACTTGATAGGAGTCCCAGGATTCCTGTGGCACTTGGAAAGGGACACTTGGTCTCCCGCCTCAGCTGGAGAGGCGTCCCAATTGCCCTGCCAAGCCTCGAGGAGAATCCAGAGTTCTCCCACGCAACTAGGCAGGAGTCCTGACTTCGCTGAAGAAACACGTGGGTGGAAGGGCCATCCCCGTCGTAACTCGAGAATATACCCCAGGTTCCCACCGCAACTCGAGAAAAACCATGAGACTTCCCCCTCGCCGCGAGATGAGGCCCGATTCCCCTGCACTGCGTGCAGAGCAATTCCGTGTTGCACATCACACATGAAAGGAGCCTTGATTTCCTTGATGGCACTCCAGAGAAACCCCAAGAACACTGTTTCAAGGATAGAGGGATCCTGAGGTCACTGTAGCAAAACGAAAGAGCTCCGTGGGCCAAAAATCAACTCGAGATGAGAGGTTAGTCCCTGGCTTCGACTCCAGAGGAATACCACCTTACCACAAGCACCTCAAGAGGAGGCTTCTCTCAGCTCTAGGTATGTGAGAGGGACCCTGAGTTTGCGGCCTCAAGTGGAATGGACACCGCGATGCCCTGACGCGAAATAAGGCTGGATATCCCTGCAGTGACTTGAATGCATTCTCGTCTTGCATCTCCCAAGATGAAAGGATGTCTGAATCCCCTGTGGAGACCACAGAGAAAGACCTAGTTCCCCACCTCATCGCGACCGGAGGCCTCACATCCTTTGAAAACTCCAGAGGTACGCGGAGATCAGTGCCTCCAAAGGAGACGATGCCTGACTCCTCGTGAAACTTGATAGGAGTCCCAGGATTCCTGTGGCACGTGGAAAGGGACCCTTGGTCTCCCGCCTCAGCTGGAGAGGCGTCCCAATTGCCTTGCCAAGCCTCGAGGAGAATCCCGAGTTGTGTCTCGCAACTAGGCAAGAGTCCTGACGTGGCTGAACAAACACGTGTGTGGAAGGGCCATCCCCGTCGTAACTCGAGAATATACCCCAGGTTCCCGCCGCAACTCGAGAAAAACCATGAGACTTCCCCCTCGCCGCGAGATGAGGCCCGCTTCCCCTGCACTGCGTGTAGAGCAATTCCGTCTTGCACATCACACATGAAAGGAGCCTTGATTTCCTTCATGGCACTCCAGAGAAACCCCAAGAACACTGTTTCAAGGCTAGAGGGATCCTGAGGTCACTGTAGCAACACGAAAGAGCTCCGTGGACCAAAAATCAACTCGAGATGAGAGGTTAGTCCCTGGCTTCGACTCCAGAGGAATACCACCTTACCACAAGCACCTCAAGAGGAGGCTTCTCTCAGCTCTAGGTATGTGAGAGGGACCCTGAGTTTGCGGCCTCAAGTGGAATGGACACCGCGATGCCCTGACTCGAAATAAGGCCGGATATCCCTGCAGTGACTGGAATGCAGGCTCGTCTTGCATCTCCCAAGACGAAAGGGTGTCTGAATCCCCTGTGGAGACCACAGAGAAAGACCTAGTTCCCCACCTCATCACGACAGGAGGCCTCAAATCCTTTGAAAACTCCAGAGGTATGCGGAGATCAGTGCCTCCAAAGGAAACGATGCCTGACTCCTCGTGAAACTTGATAAGAGACCCAGGATTCCTGTGGCACGTGGAAAGGGACCCTTGGTCTCCCGTCTCAGCTGGAGAGGCGTCCCAATTGCCCTGCAAAGCCTCGAGGAGAATCCCGAGTTGTCCCTCGCAACTAGGCAGGAGTCCTGACGTCGCTGAAGAAACACGTGGGTGGAAGGGCCATCCCCGTCGTAACTCGAGAATATACCCCAGGTTCCCGCCGCACCTCGAGAAAAACCATGAGACTTCCCCCTCGATGCGAGATGAGGCCCGATTCCCCTGTACTGCGTGCAGAGCAATTCCGTCTTGCACATCACACATGAAAGGAGCCTTGATTTCCTTGATGGCACTCCAGAGAAACCCCAAGAACACTCTTTCAAGGATAGAGGGATTCTGAGGTCACTGTAGCAACACGAAAGAACTCTGTGGACCAAAAATCAACTCGAAAAGAGAGGTTAGTCCCTGGATTCGTCTCCAGAGGAATACCACCTTACCACAAGCACCTCAAGAGGAGGCTTCTCTCAGCTCTAGGTATGTGAGAGGGACCCTGAGTTTGCGGCCTCAAGTGGAATGGACACCGCGATGCCCTGACTCGAAATAAGGCCGGATATCCCTGCAGTGACTTCAATGCAGGCTCGTCTTGCATCTCCCAGGACGAAAGGATGTCTGAATCCCCTGTGGAAAGCACAGAGAAAGACTTAGTTCCCCACCTCATCGCGACCGATAGCCTCACATCCTTTGAAAACTCCAGAGGTACGCGGAGATCAGTGCCTCCAAAGGAGACGATGCCTGACTCCTCGTGAAACTTGATAGGAGTCCCAGGATTCCTGTGGCACTTGGAAAGGGACACTTGGTCTCCCGCCTCAGCTGGAGAGGCGTCCCAATTGCCCTGCCAAGCCTCGAGGAGAATCCAGAGTTGTCCCTCGCAACTAGGCAGGAGTCCTGACGTGGCTGAACAAACACGTGGGTGGAAGGGCCATCCCCGTCGTAACTCGAGAATATACCCCAGGTTCCCGCCGCAACTCGAGAAAAACCATGAGACTTCCCCCTCGCCGCGAGATGAGGCCCGATTCCCCTGCACTGCGTGCAGAGCAATTCTGTGTTGCACATCACACATGAAAGGAGCCTTCATTTCCTTCATGGCACTCCAGAGAAACCCCAAGAACACTGTTTCAAGGCTAGAGGGATCCTGAGGTCACTGTAGCAACACGAAAGAGCTCCGTGGACCAAAAATCAACTCGAGATGAGAGGTTAGTCCCTGGCTTCGACTCCAGAGGAATAGCACCTTACCACAAGCACCTCAAGAGGAGGCTTCTCTCAGCTCTAGGTATGTGAGAGGGACCCTGAGTTTGCGGCCTCAAGTGGAATGGACACCGCGATGCCCTGATTCGAAATAAGGCCGGATATCCCTGCAGTGACTGGAATGCAGGCTCGTCTTGCATCTCTCAAGACGAAAGGGTGTCTGAATCCCCTGTGGAGACCACAGAGAAAGACCTAGTTCCCCACCTCATCGCGACAGGAGGCCTCAAATCCTTTGAAAACTCCAGAGGTATGCGGAGATCAGTGCCTCCAAAGGAGACGATGCCTGACTCCTCGTGAAACTTGATAGGAGTCCCAGGATTCCTGTGGCACATGGAAAGGGACCCTTGGTCTCCCGCCTCAGCTGGAGAGGCGTCCCAATTGCCCTGCAAAGCCTCTAGGAGAATCCCGAGTTGTCCCTCGCAACTAGGCAGGAGTCCTGACATGACTGAACACACACGTGTGTGGAAGGGCCATCCCCGTCGTAACTCGAGAATATACCCCAGGTTCCCGCCGCAACTCGAGAAAAACCATGAGACTTCCCCCTCGCCGCGAGATGAGGCCCGATTCCCCTGCACTGCGTGCAGAGCAATTCCGTGTTGCACATCACACATGAAAGGAGCCTTGATTTCCTTGATGGCACTCCAGAGAAACCCCAAAAACACTGTTTCAAGGCTAGAGGGATCCTGAGGTCACTGTAATAACACGAAAGAGCTCCGTGGACCAAGAATCAACACGAGATGAGAGGTTAGTCCCTGGCTTCGACTCCTGAGGAATACCACCTTACCACAAGCACCTCAAGAGGAGGCTTCTCTCAGCACTAGGTATGTGAGAGGGATCCTGAGTTTGCGGCCTCAAGTGGAATGGACACCGCGATGCCCTGACTCGAAATAAGGCCGGATATCCCTGCAGTGACTTGAATGCAGGCTCATCTTGCATCTCCCAAGATGAAAGGATGTCTGAATCCCCTGTGGAGACCACAGAGAAAGACCTAGTTAACCACCTCATCGCGACCGGAGGCCTCACATCCTTTGAAAACTCCAGAGGTACGCGGAGATCAGTGCCTCCAAAGGAAACGATGCCTGACTCCTCGTGAAACTTGATAGGAGTCCCAGGATTCTTGTGGCACGTGGAAAGGGACCCTTGGTCTCCCGCCTCAGCTGGAGAGGCGTCCCAATTGCCCTGCCAAGCCTCGAGGAGAATCCCAAGTTGTCCCTCCCAACTAGGCACGAGTCCTGACGTGGCTGAACAAACACGTGGGTGGAAGGGCCATCCCAGTCGTAACTCGAGAATATACCCCAGGTTCCCGCCGCAACTCGAGAAAAACCATGAGACTTCCCCCTCGATGCGAGATGAGGCCCGATTCCCCTGTACTGCGTGCAGAGCAATTCCGTCTTGCATATCACACATGAAAGGAGCCTTGATTTCCTTGATGGCACTCCAGAGAAACCCCAAGAACACTGTTTCAAGGATAGAGGGATCCTGAGGTCACTGTAGCAACACGAAAGAACTCTGTGGACCAAAAATCAACTCGAAAAGAGAGGTTAGTCCCTGGCTTCGACTCCAGAGGAATACCACCTTACCACAAGCACCTCAAGAGGAGGCTTCTCTCAGCTCTAGGTATGTGAGAGGGACCCTGAGTTTGCGGCCTCAAGTGGAATGGACACCGCGATGCCCTGACTCGAAATAAGGCCGGATATTCCTGCAGTGACTTCAATGCAGGCTCGTCTTGCATCTCCCAGGACGAAAGGATGTCTGAATCCCCTGTGGAAAGCACAGAGAAAGACTTAGTTCCCCACCTCATCGCGACCGATAGCCTCACATCCTTTGAAAACTCCAGAGGTACGCGGAGATCAGTGCCTCCAAAGGAGATGATGCCTGACTCCTCGTGAAACTTGATAGGAGTCCCAGGATTCCTGTGGCACTTGGAAAGGGACACTTGGTCTCCCGCCTCAGCTGGAGAGGCGTCCCAATTGCCCTGCCAAGCCTCGAGGAGAATCCAGAGTTGTCCCACGCAACTAGGCAGGAGTCCTGACTTCGCTGAAGAAACACGTGGGTGGAAGGGCCATCCCCGTCGTAACTCGAGAATATACCCCAGGTTCCCACCGCAACTCGAGAAAAACCATGAGACTTCCCCCTCGCCGCGAGATGAGGCCCGATTCCCCTGCACTGCGTGCAGAGCAATTCCGTGTTGCACATCACACATGAAAGGAGCCTTGATTTCCTTGATGGCACTCCAGAGAAACCCCAAGAACACTGTTTCAAGGATAGAGGGATCCTGAGGTCACTGTAGCAAAACGAAAGAGCTCCGTGGGCCAAAAATCAACTCGAGATGAGAGGTTAGTCCCTGGCTTCGACTCCAGAGGAATACCACCTTACCACAAGCACCTCAAGAGGAGGCTTCTCTCAGCTCTAGGTATGTGAGAGGGACCCTGAGTTTGCGGCCTCAAGTGGAATGGACACCGCGATGCCCTGACGCGAAATAAGGGTGGATATCCCTGCAGTGACTTGAATGCATTCTCGTCTTGCATCTCCCAAGATGAAAGGATGTCTGAATCCCCTGTGGAGACCACAGAGAAAGACCTAGTTCCCCACCTCATCGCGACCGGAGGCCTCACATCCTTTGAAAACTCCAGAGGTACGCGGAGATCAGTGCCTCCAAAGGAGACGATGCCTGACTCCTCGTGAAACTTGATAGGAGTCCCAGGATTCCTGTGGCACGTGGAAAGGGACCCTTGGTCTCCCGCCTCAGCTGGAGAGGCGTCCCAATTGCCTTGCCAAGCCTCGAGGAGAATCCCGAGTTGTGTCTCGCAACTAGGCAAGAGTCCTGACGTGGCTGAACAAACACGTGTGTGGAAGGGCCATCCCCGTCGTAACTCGAGAATATACCCCAGGTTCCCGGCGCAACTCGAGAAAAACCATGAGACTTCCCCCTCGCCGCGAGATGAGGCCCGCTTCCCCTGCACTGCGTGTAGAGCAATTCCGTCTTGCACATCACACATGAAAGGAGCCTTGATTTCCTTCATGGCACTCCAGAGAAACCCCAAGAACACTGTTTCAAGGCTAGAGGGATCCTGAGGTCACTGTAGCAACACGAAAGAGCTCCGTGGACCAAAAATCAACTCGAGATGAGAGGTTAGTCCCTGGCTTCGACTCCAGAGGAATACCACCTTACCACAAGCACCTCAAGAGGAGGCTTCTCTCAGCTCTAGGTATGTGAGAGGGACCCTGAGTTTGCGGCCTCAAGTGGAATGGACACCGCGATGCCCTGACTCGAAATAAGGCCGGATATCCCTGCAGTGACTGGAATGCAGGCTCGTCTTGCATCTCCCAAGACGAAAGGATGTCTGAATCCCCTGTGGAGACCACAGAGAAAGACCTAGTTCCCCACCTCATCACGACAGGAGGCCTCAAATCCTTTGAAAACTCCAGAGGTATGCGGAGATCAGTGCCTCCAAAGGAAACGATGCCTGACTCCTCGTGAAACTTGATAGGAGACCCAGGATTCCTGTGGCACGTGGAAAGGGACCCTTGGTCTCCCGTCTCAGCTGGAGAGGCGTCCCAATTGCCCTGCAAAGCCTCGAGGAGAATCCCGAATTGTCCCTCGCAACTAGGCAGGAGTCCTGACGTCGCTGAAGAAACACGTGGGTGGAAGGGCCATCCCCGTCGTAACTCGAGAATATACCCCAGGTTCCCGCCGCACCTCGAGAAAAACCATGAGACTTCCCCCTCGCCGCGAGATGAGGCCCGATTCCCCTGCACTGCATGCAGAGCAATTCCGTGTTGCACATCAGACATGAAAGGAGCCTTGATTTCCTTGATGGCACTCCAGAGAAACCCCAAGAACACTGTTTCAAGGCTAGAGGGATCCTGAGGTCACTGTAGCAACACGAAAGAGCTCCGTGGACCAAGAATCAACACGAGATGAGAGGTTAGTCCCTGGCTTTGACTCCTGAGGAATACCACCTTACAAAAGCACCTCAAGAGGAGGCTTCTCTCAGCTCTAGGTATGTGAGAGGGATCCTGAGTTTGCGGCCTCAAGTGGAATGGACACCGCGATGCCCTGACTCGAAATAAGGCCGGATATCCCTGCAGTGACTTGAATGCAGGCTCGTCTTGCATCTCCCAAGAAGAAAGGATGTCTGAATCCCCTGAGGAGACCACAGAGAAAGACCTAGTTCCCCACCTCATCGCGACCGGAGGCCTCACATCCTTTGAAAACTCCAGAGGTATGCAGAGATCAGTGCCTTCAAAGGAGACGATGCCTGACTCCTCGTGAAACTTGATAGGAGTCCCAGGATTCCTGTGGCACGTGGAAAGGGACCCTTGGTCTCCCGCCTCAGCTGGAGAGGTATTCCAATTGCCCTGCCAAGCCTCGAGGGGAATCCCGAGTTGTCCCTCGCAACTAGGCAGGAGTCCTGACGTGGCTGAACAAACACGTGGGTGGAAGGGCCATCCCCGTCGTAACTCGAGAATATACCCCAGGTTCCCGCCGCAACTCGAGAAAAACCATGAGACTTCCCCCTCGATGCGAGATGAGCCCCAATTCCCCTGTACTGCGTGCAGAGCAATTCCGTCTTGCACATCACACATAAAAGGAGCCTTGATTTCCTTGATGGCACTCCAGAGAAACCCCAAGAACACTGTTTCAAGGATAGAGGGATCCTGAGGTCACTGTAGCAACACGAAAGAACTCTGTGGACCAAAAATCAACTCGAAAAGAGAGGTTAGTCCCTGGATTCGTCTCCAGAGGAATACCACCTTACCACAAGCACCTCAAGAGGAGGCTTCTCTCAGCTCTAGGTATGTGAGAGGGACCCTGAGTTTGCGGCCTCAAGTGGAATGGACACCGCGATGCCCTGACGCGAAATAAGGCTGGATATCCCTGCAGTGACTTGAATGCAGGCTCGTCTTGCATCTCCCAAGATGAAAGGATGTCTGAATCCCCTGTGGAGACCACAGAGAAAGACCTAGTTCCCCACCTCATTGCGACCGGAGGCCTCACATCCTTTGAAAACTCCAGAGGTACGCGGAGATCAGTGCCTCCAAAGGAGACGATGCCTGACTCCTCGTGAAACTTGATAGGAGTCACAGGATTCCTGTGGCACGTGGAAAGGGACACTTGGTCTCCCGCCTCAGCTGGAGAGGCGTCCCAATTGCCTTGCCAAGCCTCGAGGAGAATCCCGAGTTGTGTCTCGCAACTAGGCAAGAGTCCTGACGTGGCTGAACAAACACGTGTGTGGAAGGGCCATCCCCGTCGTAACTAGAGAATATACCCCAGGTTCCCGCCGCAACTCGAGAAAAACCATGAGACTTCCCCCTCGCCGCGAGATGAGGCCCGCTTCCCCTGCACTGCGTGTAGAGCAATTCCGTGTTGCACATCACACATGAAAGGAGCCTTGATTTCCTTCATGGCACTCCAGAGAAACCCCAAGAACACTGTTTCAAGGCTAGAGGGATCCTGAGGTCACTGTAGCAACACGAAAGAGCTCCGTGGACCAAAAATCAACTCGAGATGAGAGGTTAGTCCCTGGCTTCGACTCCAGAGGAATACCACCTTACCACAAGCACCTCAAGAGGAGGCTTCTCTCAGCTCTAGGTATGTGAGAGGGACCCTGAGTTTGCGGCCTCAAGTGGAATGGACACCGCGATGCCCTGACTCGAAATAAGGCCGGATATCCCTGCAGTGACTGGAATGCAGGCTCGTCTTGCATCTCCCAAGACGAAAGGGTGTCTGAATCCCCTGTGGAGACCACAGAGAAAGACCTAGTTCCCCACCTCATCGCGACAGGAGGCCTCAAATCCTTTGAAAACTCCAGAGGTATGCGGAGATCAGTGCCTCCAAAGGAAACGATGCCTGACTCCTCGTGAAACTTGATAGGAGACCCAGGATTCCTGTGGCACGTGGAAAGGGACCCTTGGTCTCCCGTCTCAGCTGGAGAGGCGTCCCAATTGCCCTGCAAAGCCTCGAGGAGAATCCCGAGTTGTCCCTCGCAACTAGGCAGGAGTCCTGACGTCGCTGAAGAAACACGTGGGTGGAAGGGCCATCCCCGTCGTAACTCGAGAATATACCCCAGGTTCCCGCCGCACCTCGAGAAAAACCATGAGACTTCCCCCTCGCCGCGAAATGAGGCCCGATTCCCCTGCACTGCATGCAGAGCAATTCCGTGTTGCACATCACACATGAAAGGAGCCTTGATTTCCTTGATGGCACTCCAGAGAAACCCCAAGAACACTGTTTCAAGGATAGAGGGATCCTGAGGTCACTGTAGCAACACGAAAGAACTCTGTGGACCAAAAATCAACTCGAAAAGAGAGGTTAGTCCCTGGATTCGTCTCCAGAGGAATACCACCTTACCACAAGCACCTCAAGAGGAGGCTTCTCTCAGCTCTAAGTATGTGAGAGGGACCCTGAGTTTGCGGCCTCAAGTGGAATGGACACCGTGATGCCCTGACGCGAAATTAGGCTGGATATCCTTGCAGTGACTTGAATGCAGGCTCGTCTTGCATCTCCCAAAACGAAAGGGTGTCTGAATCCCCAGTGGAAACCACAGAGAAAGACCTAGTTCCCCACCTCATCGCGACAGGAGGCCTCAAATTCTTTGAAAACTCCAGAAGTATGCGGAGATCAGTGCCTCCAACGGAGACGATGCCTGACTCCTCGTCAAACCTGATAGGAGACCCAGGATTCCTGTGGCACGTGGAA
The DNA here is from genome assembly GCF_910594005.1 of Cervus elaphus. Taxonomy (NCBI): domain Eukaryota; kingdom Metazoa; phylum Chordata; class Mammalia; order Artiodactyla; family Cervidae; genus Cervus; species Cervus elaphus. The sequence goes on along the minus strand of NC_057834.1, from coordinate 3,516,268 downwards.
AGGGACCCTTGGTCTCCCGTCTCAGCTGGAGAGGCGTCCCAATTGTCCTGCAAAGCCTCGAGGAGAATCCCGAGTTGTCCCTCGCAACTAGGCAGGAGTCCTGACATGGCTGAACACACACGTGTGTGGAAGGGACATCCCCGTCGTAACTCGAGAATATACCCCAGGTTCCCGCCGCAACACGAGAAAAACCATGAGACTTCCCCCTCGCCGCGAGATGAGGCCCGATTCCCCTGCACTGCGTGCAGAGCAATTCCGTGTTGCACATCACACATGAAAGGAGCCTTGATTTCCTTGATGGCACTCCAGAGAAACCCCAAGAACACTGTTTCAAGGCTAGAGGGATCCTGAGGTCACTGTAGCAACACGAAAGAGCTCCGTGGACCAAGAATCAACACGAGATGAGAGGTTAGTCCCTGGCTTCGACTCCTGAGGAATACCACCTTACCACAAGCACCTCAAGAGGAGGCTTCTCTCAGCTCTAGGTATGTGAGAGGGACCCTGAGTTTGCGGCCTCAAGTGGAATGGACACCGTGATGCCCTGACGCGAAATTAGGCTGGATATCCTTGCAGTGACTTGAATGCAGGCTCGTCTTGCATCTCCCAAAACGAAAGGGTGTCTGAATCCCCAGTGGAGACCACAGAGAAAGACCTAGTTCCCCACCTCATCGCGACAGGAGGCCTCAAATTCTTTGAAAACTCCAGAAGTATGCGGAGATCAGTGCCTCCAAAGGAGACGATGCCTGACTCCTCGTCAAACCTGATAGGAGACCCAGGATTCCTGTGGCACGTGGAAAGGGACCCTTGGTCTCCCGTCTCAGCTGGAGAGGCGTCCCAATTGCCCTGCAAAGCCTCGAGGAGAATCCCGAGTTGTCCCTCGCAACTAGGCAGGAGTCCTGACATGGCTGAACACACACGTGTGTGGAAGGGCCATCCCCGTCTTAACTCGAGAATATACCCCAGGTTCCCGCCGCAACTCGAGAAAAACCATGAGACTTCCCCCTCGCCGCGAGATGAGGCCCGATTCCCCTGCACTGCGTGCAGAGCAATTCCGTGTTGCACATCACACATGAAAGGAGCCTTGATTTCCTTGATGGCACTCCAGAGAAACCCCAAGAACACTGTTTCAAGGCTAGAGGGATCCTGAGGTCACTGTAGCAACACGAAAGAGCTCCGTGGACCAAGAATCAACACGAGATGAGAGGTTAGTCCCTGGCTTCGACTCCTGAGGAATACCACCTTACCACAAGCACCTCAAGAGGAGGCTTCTCTCAGCTCTAGGTATGTGAGAGGGATCCTGAGTTTGCGGGCTCAAGTGGAATGGACACCGCAATGCCCTGACTCGAAATAAGGCCGGATATCCCTGCAGTGACTTGAATGCAGGCTCGTCTTGCATCTCCCAAGAAGAAAGGATGTCTGCATCCCCTGTGGAGACCACAGAGAAACACCTAGTTCCCCACCTCATCGCGACCGGAGGCCTCACATCCTTTGAAAACTCCAGAGGTACGCGGAGATCAGTGCCTCCAGAGGAGACGATGCCTGACTCGTCGTGAAACTTGATAGGAGTCCCAGGATTCTTGTGGCACGTGGAAAGGGACCCTTGGTCTCCCGCCTCAGCTGGAGAGGCGTTCCAATTGCCCTGCCAAGCCTCGAGGAGAATCCCGAGTTGTCCCTCGCAACTAGGCAGGAGTCCTGACGTGGCTGAACAAACACGTGGGTGGAAGGGCCATCCCCGTCGTAACTCGAGAATATACCCCAGGTTCCCGCCGCAACTCGAGAAAAACCATGAGACTTCCCCCTCGATGCGAGATGAGGCCCGATTCCCCTGCACTGCGTGCAGAGCAATTCCGTGTTGCACATCACACATGAAAGGAGCCTTGATTTCCTTGATGGCACTCCAGAGAAACCCCAAGAACACTGTTTCAAGGCTAGAGGGATCCTGAGGTCACTGTAGCAACAGGAAAGAGCTCCGTGGGCCAAAAATCAACTCGAGATGAGAGGTTAGTCCCTGGCTTCGACTCCAGAGGAATACCACCTTACCACAAGCACCTCAAGAGGAGGCTTCTCTCAGCTCTAGGTATGTGAGAGGGACCCTGAGTTTGCGGCCTCAAGTGGAATGGACACCGCGATGCCCTGACGCGAAATAAGGCCGGATATCCCTGCAGTGACTGGAATGCAGGCTCGTCTTGCATCTCCCAAGACGAAAGGGTGTCTGAATCCCCTGTGGAGACCACAGAGAAAGACCTAGTTCCCCACCTCATCGCGACAGGAGGCCTCAAATCCTTTGAAAACTCCAGAGGTATGCAGAGATCAGTGCCTCCAAAGGAGACGATGCCTGACTCCTCGTGAAACTTGATAGGAGACCCAGGATTCCTGTGGCACATGGAAAGGGACCCTTGGTCTCCCGCCTCAGCTGGAGAGGCGTCCCAATTGCCCTGCAAAGCCTCGAGGAGAATCCCGAGTTGTCCCTCCAACTAGGCAGGAGTCCTGACATGGCTGAACACACACGTGTGTGGAAGGGCCATCCACGTCGTAACTCGAGAATATACCCCAGGTTCCCGCCAGAACTCGAGAAAAACCATGAGACTTCCCCCTCGCCGCGAAATGAGGCCCGATTCCCCTGAACTGCGTGCAGAGCAATTCCGTGTTGCACATCACACATGAAAGGAGCCTTGATTTCCTTCATGGCACTCCAGAGAAACCCCAAGAACACTGTTACAAGGCTAGAGGGATCCTGAGGTCACTGTAGCAACACGAAAGAGCTCCGTGGACCAAGAATCAACACGAGATGAGAGGTTAGTCCTTGGCTTCGACTCCTGAGGAATACCACCTTACCACAAGCACCTCAAGAGGAGGCTTCTCTCAGCTCTAGGTATGTGAGAGGGATCCTGAGTTTGCGGCCTCAAGTGGAATGGACACCGCGATGCCCTGACTCGAAATAAGGCCGGATATCCCTGCAGTGACTTGAATGCACGCTCGTCTTGCATCTCCCAAGAAGAAAGGATGTCTGAATTCCCTGTGGAGACCGCAGAGAAACACCTAGTTCCCCACCTCATCGCGACCGCAGGCCTCATATCCTTTGAAAACTCCAGAGGTACGCGGAGATCAGTGCCTCCAAAGGAGACGATGCCTGACTCCTCGTGAAACTTGATAGGAGTCCCAGGATTCTTGTGGCACGTGGAAAGGGACCCTTGGTCTCCCGCCTAAGCTGGAGAGGCGTTCCAATTGCCCTGCCAAGCCTCGAGGAGAATCCCGAGTTGTCCCTCGCAACTAGGCAGGAGTCCTGACGTGGCTGAACAAACACGTGGGTGGAAGGGCCATCCCCGTCGTAACTCGAGAATATACCCCAGGTTCCCGCCGCAACTCGAGAAAAACCATGAGACTTCCCCCTCGATGCGAGATGAGGCCCGATTCCCCTGTACTGCGTGCAGAGCAATTCCGTGTTGCACATCACACATGAAAGGAGCCTTGATTTCCTTCATGGCACTCCAGAGAAACCCCAAGAACACTGTTTCAAGGCTAGAGGGATCCTGAGGTCACTGTAGCAACACGAAAGAGCTCCGTGGACCAAAAATCAACTCGAGATGAGAGGTTAGTCCCTGGCTTCGACTCCAGAGGAATACCACCTTACCACAAGTACCTCAAGAGGAGGCTTCTCTCAGCTCTAGGTATGTGAGAGGGACCCTGAGTTTGCGGCCTCAAGTGGAATGGACACCGCGATGCCCTGATTCGAAATAAGGCCGGATATCCCTGCAGTGACTGGAATGCAGGCTCGTCTTGCATCTCCCAAGACGAAAGGGTGTCTGAATCCCCTGTGGAGACCACAGAGAAAGACCTAGTTCCCCACCTCATCGCGACAGGAGGCCTCAAATCCTTTGAAAACTCCAGAGGTATGCGGAGATCAGTGCCTCCAAAGGAAACGATGCCTGACTCCTCGTGAAACTTGATAGGAGACCCAGGATTCCTGTGGCACGTGGAAAGGGACCCTTGGTCTCCCGTCTCAGCTGGAGAGGCGTCCCAATTGCCCTGCAAAGCCTCGAGGAGAATCCAGAGTTGTCCCTCGCAACTAGGCAGGAGTCCTGACGTCGCTGAAGAAACACGTGTGTGGAAGGGCCATCCCCGTCGTAACTCGAGAAAATACCCCAGGTTCCCGCCGCAACTCGAGAAAAACCATGAGACTTCCCCTTCGCCGCGAGATGAGGCCCAATTCCCCTGTACTGCGTGCAGAGCAATTCCGTGTTGCACATCACACATGAAAGGAGCCTTGATTTCCTTTATGGCACTCCAGAGAAACCCCAAGAACACTGTTTCAAGGCTAGAGGGATCCTGAGGTCACTGTAGCAACACGAAAGAACTCTGTGGACCAAAAATCAACTCGAAAAGAGAGGTTAGTCCCTGGATTCGTCTCCAGAGGAATACCACCTTACCACAAGCACCTCAAGAGGAGGCTTCTCTCAGCTCTAGGTATGTGAGAGGGACCCTGAGTTTGCGGCCTCAAGTGGAATGGACACCGCGATGCCCTGACTCGAAATAAGGCCGGATATCCCTGCAGTCACTTCAATGCAGGCTCGTCTTGCATCTCCCAGGACGAAAGGATGTCTGAATCCCCTGTGGAAAGCACAGAGAAAGACTTAGTTCCCCACCTCATCGCGACCGATAGCCTCACATCCTTTGAAAGCTCCAGAGGTACGCGGAGATCAGTGCCTCCAAAGGAGACGATGCCTGACTCCTCGTGAAACTTGATAGGAGTCCCAGGATTCCTGTGGCACTTGGAAAGGGACACTTGGTCTCCCGCCTCAGCTGGAGAGGCGTCCCAATTGCCCTGCCAAGCCTCGAGGAGAATCCAGACTTGTCCCTCGCAACTAGGCAGGAGTCCTGACGTGGCTGAACAAACACGTGGGTGGAAGGGCCATCCCCGTCGTAACTAGAGAATATACCCCAGGTTCCCGCCGCATCTCGAGAAAAACCATGAGACTTCCCTCTCGCCGCGAGATGAGGCCCGATTACCCTGCACTGCGTGCAGAGCAATTCCGTGTTGCACATCACACATGAAAGGAGCCTTGATTTCCTTGATGACACTCCAGAGAAACCCCAAGAACACTGTTTCAAGGCTAGAGGGATCCTGAGGTCACTGTAGCAACATGAAAGAGCTCCGTGGGCCAAAAATCAACTCGAGATGAGAGGTTAGTCCCTGGCTTCAACTCCAGAGGAATACCACCTTACCACAAGCACCTCAAGAGGAGGCTTCTCTCAGCTCTAGGTATGTGAGAGGGATCCTGAGTTTGCGGCCTCAAGTGGAATTGACACCGCGATGCCCTGACTCGAAATAAGGCCGGATATCCCTGCAGTGACTGGAATGCAGGCTCGTCTTGCATCTCCCAAGACGAAAGGGTGTCTGAATCCCCTGTGGAGACCACAGAGAAAGACCTAGTTCCCCAACTCATCGCGACAGGAGGCCTCAAATCCTTTGAAAACTCCAGAGGTATGCGGAGATCAGTGCCTCCAAAGGAAACGATGCCTGACTCCTCGTGAAACTTGATAGGAGACCCAGGATTCCTGTGGCACGTGGAAAGGGACCCTTGGTCTCCCGTCTCAGCTGGAGAGGCGTCCCAATTGCCCTGCAAAGCCTCGAGGAGAATCCAGAGTTGTCCCTCGCAACTAGGCAGGAGTCCTGACGTCGCTGAAGAAACACGTGGGTGGAAGGGCCATCCCCGTCGTAACTCGAGAAAATACCCCAGGTTCCCGCCGCAACTCGAGAAAAACCATGAGACTTCCCCCTCGCCGCGAGATGAGGCCCGATTCCCCTGCACTGCGTGCAGAGCAATTCCGTGTTGCACATCACACATGAAAGGAGCCTTGATTTCCTTGATGGCACTCCAGAGAAACCCCAAGAACACTGTTTCAAGGCTAGAGGGATCCTGAGGTCACTGTAGCAACACGAAAGAGCTCCGTGGGCCAAAAATCAACTCGAGATGAGAGGTTAGTCCCTGGCGTCGACTCCAGAGGAATACCACCTTACCACAAGCACCTCAAGAGGAGGCTTCTCTCAGCTTTAGGTATGTGAGAGGGACCCTGAGTTTGCGGCCTCAAGTGGAATGGACACCGTGATGCCCTGACTCGAAATAAGGCCGGATATCCCTGCAGTGACTTGAATGCAGGCTCGTCTTGCATCTCCCAAGAAGAAAGGATGTCTGAATCCCCTGTGGAGACCACAGAGAAAGACCTAGTTCCCCACCTCATCGCGACCGGAGGCCTCACATCCTTTGAAAACTCCAGAGGTACGCGGAGATCAGTGCCTCCAAAGGAGACGATGCCTGACTCCTCGTGAAACTTGATAGGAGTCCCACGATTCTTGTGGCACGTGGAAAGGGACCCTTGGTCTCCCGCCTCAGCTGGAGAGGCGTTCCAATTGCCCTGCCAAGCCTCGAGGAGAATCCCGAGTTGTCCCTCGCAACTAGGCAGGAGTCCTGACGTGGCTGAACAAACACGTGGGTGGAAGGGCCATCCCCGTCGTAACTCGAGAATATACCCCAGGTTCCCGCCGCAACTCGAGAAAAACCATGAGACTTCCCCCTCGATGCGAGATGAGGCCCGATTCCCCTGTACTGCGTGCAGAGCAATTCCGTCTTGCACATCACACATGAAAGGAGCCTTGATTTCCTTGATGGCACTCCAGAGAAACCCCAAGAACACTGTTTCAAGGATAGAGGGATCCTGAGGTCACTGTAGCAACACGAAAGAACTCTGTGGACCAATGATCAACTCGAAAAGAGAGGTTAGTCCCTGGATTCGTCTCCAGAGGAATACCACCTTACCACAAGCACCTCAAGAGGAGGCTTCTCTCAGCTCTAGGTATGTGAGAGGGACCCTGAGTTTGCGGCCTCAAGTGGAATGGACACCGCGATGCCCTGACTCAAAATAAGGCCGGATATCCCTGCAGTGACTTCAATGCAGGCTCGTCTTGCATCTCCCAGGACGAAAGGATGTCTGAATCCCCTGTGGAAAGCACAGAGAAAGACTTAGTTCCCCACCTCATCGCGACCGATAGCCTCACATCCTTTGAAAACTCCAGAGGTACGCGGAGATCAGTGCCTCCAAAGGAGACGATGCCTGACTCCTCGTGAAACTTGATAGGAGTCCCAGGATTCCTGTGGCACTTGGAAAGGGACACTTGGTCTCCCGCCTCAGCTGGAGAGGCGTCCCAATTGCCCTGCCAAGCCTCGAGGAGAATCCAGAGTTGTCCCTCGCAACTAGGCAGGAGTCCTGACGTGGCTGAACAAACACGTGGGTGGAAGGGCCATCCCCGTCGTAACTCGAGAATATACCCCAAGTTCCCGCCGCAACTCGAGAAAAACCATGAGACTTCCCCCTCGCCGCGAGGTGAGGCCCGATTCCCCTGCACTGCGTGCAGAGCAATTCCGTGTTGCACATCACACATGAAAGGAGCCTTGATATCCTTGATGGCACTCCAGAGAAACCCCAAGAACACTGTTTCAAGGCTAGAGGGATCCTGAGGTCACTGTAGTAACACGAAAGAGCTCCGTGGACCAAGAATCAACACGAGATGAGAGGTTAGTCCCTGGCTTCGACTCCTGAGGAATACCACCTTACCACAAGCACCTCAAGAGGAGGCTTCTCTCAGCTCTAGGTATGTGAGAGGGATCCTGAGTTTGCGGCCTCAAGTGGAATGGACACCGCGATGCCCTGACTCGAAATAAGGCCGGATATCCCTGCAGTGACTTGAATGCAGGCTCGTCTTGCATCTCCCAAGAAGAAAGGATGTCTGAATCCCCTGTGGAGACCACAGAGAAACACCTAGTTCCCCACCTCATCGCGACCGGAGGCCTCACATCCTTTGAAAACTCCAGAGGTACGCGGAGATCAGTGCCTCCAAAGGAGACGATGCCTGACTCCTCGTGAAACTTGATAGGAGTCCCAGGATTCCTGTGGCACGTGGAAAGGGACCCTTGGTCTCCCGCCTCAGCTGGAGAGGCTTCCCAATTGCCTTGCCAAGCCTCGAGGAGAATCCCGAGTTGTGTCTCGCAACTAGGCAAGAGTCCTGACGTGGCAGAACAAACACGTGTGTGGAAGGGCCATCCCCGTCGAAACTCGAGAATATACCCCAGGTTCCCGCCGCAACTCGAGAAAAACCATGAGACTTCCCCCTCGATGCGAGATGAGGCCCGATTCCCCTGCACTGCGTGCAGAGCAATTCCGTGTTGCACATCACACATGAAAGGAGCCTTGATTTCCTTGATGGCACTCCAGAGAAACCCCAAGAACACTGTTTCAAGGCTAGAGGGATCCTGAGGTCACTGTAGCAACACGAAAGAGCTCCGTGGGCCAAAAATCAACTCGAGATGAGAGGTTAGTCCCTGGCTTCGACTCCAGAGGAATACCACCTTACCACAAGCACCTCAAGAGGAGGCTTCTCTCAGCTCTAGGTATGTGAGAGGGACCCTGAGTTTGCGGCCTCAAGTGGAATGGACACCGCGATGCCCTGACGCGAAATAAGGCCGGATATCCCTGCAGTGACTGGAATGCAGGCTCGTCTTGCATCTCCCAAGACGAAAGGGTGTCTGAATCCCCTGTGGAGACCACAGAGAAAGACCTAGTTCCCCACCTCATCGCGACAGGAGGCCTCAAATCCTTTGAAAACTCCAGAGGTATGCAGAGATCAGTGCCTCCAAAGGAGACGATGCCTGACTCCTCGTGAAACTTGATAGGAGACCCAGGATTCCTGTGGCACATGGAAAGGGACCCTTGGTCTCCCGCCTCAGCTGGAGAGGCGTCCCAATTGCCCTGCAAAGCCTCGAGGAGAATCCCGAGTTGTCCCTCGCAACTAGGCAGGAGTCCTGACATGGCTGAACACACACGTGTGTGGAAGGGCCATCCACGTCGTAACTCGAGAATATACCCCAGGTTCCCGCCAGAACTCGAGAAAAACCATGAGACTTCCCCCTCGCCGCGAAATGAGGCCCGATTCCCCTGAACTGCGTGCAGAGCAATTCCGTGTTGCACATCACACATGAAAGGAGCCTTGATTTCCTTGATGGCACTCCAGAGAAACCCCAAGAACACTGTTACAAGGCTAGAGGGATCCTGAGGTCACTGTAGCAACACGAAAGAGCTCCGTGGACCAAGAATCAACACGAGATGAGAGGTTAGTCCTTGGCTTCGACTCCTGAGGAATACCACCTTACCACAAGCACCTCAAGAGGAGGCTTCTCTCAGCTCTAGGTATGTGAGAGGGATCCTGAGTTTGCGGCCTCAAGTGGAATGGACACCGCGATGCCCTGACTCGAAATAAGGCCGGATATCCCTGCAGTGACTTGAATGCACGCTCGTCTTGCATCTCCCAAGAAGAAAGGATGTCTGAATTCCCTGTGGAGACCGCAGAGAAACACCTAGTTCCCCACCTCATCGCGACCGCAGGCCTCATATCCTTTGAAAACTCCAGAGGTACGCGGAGATCAGTGCCTCCAAAGGAGACGATGCCTGACTCCTCGTGAAACTTGATAGGAGTCCCAGGATTCTTGTGGCACGTGGAAAGGGACCCTTGGTCTCCCGCCTAAGCTGGAGAGGCGTTCCAATTGCCCTGCCAAGCCTCGAGGAGAATCCCGAGTTGTCCCTCGCAACTAGGCAGGAGTCCTGACGTGGCTGAACAAACACGTGGGTGGAAGGGCCATCCCCGTCGTAACTCGAGAATATACCCCAGGTTCCCGCCGCAACTCGAGAAAAACCATGAGACTTCCCCCTCGATGCGAGATGAGGCCCGATTCCCCTGTACTGCGTTCAGAGCAATTCCGTGTTGCACATCACACATGAAAGGAGCCTTGATTTCCTTCATGGCACTCCAGAGAAACCCCAAGAACACTGTTTCAAGGCTAGAGGGATCCTGAGGTCACTGTAGCAACACGAAAGAGCTCCGTGGACCAAAAATCAACTCGAGATGAGAGGTTAGTCCCTGGCTTCGACTCCAGAGGAATACCACCTTACCACAAGTACCTCAAGAGGAGGCTTCTCTCAGCTCTAGGTATGTGAGAGGGACCCTGAGTTTGCGGCCTCAAGTGGAATGGACACCGCGATGCCCTGATTCGAAATAAGGCCGGATATCCCTGCAGTGACTGGAATGCAGGCTCGTCTTGCATCTCCCAAGACGAAAGGGTGTCTGAATCCCCTGTGGAGACCACAGAGAAAGACCTAGTTCCCCACCTCATCGCGACAGGAGGCCTCAAATCCTTTGAAAACTCCAGAGGTATGCGGAGATCAGTGCCTCCAAAGGAAACGATGCCTGACTCCTCGTGAAACTTGATAGGAGACCCAGGATTCCTGTGGCACGTGGAAAGGGACCCTTGGTCTCCCGTCTCAGCTGGAGAGGCGTCCCAATTGCCCTGCAAAGCCTCGAGGAGAATCCAGAGTTGTCCCTCGCAACTAGGCAGGAGTCCTGACGTCGCTGAAGAAACACGTGTGTGGAAGGGCCATCCCCGTCGTAACTCGAGAAAATACCCCAGGTTCCCGCCGCAACTCGAGAAAAACCATGAGACTTCCCCTTCGCCGCGAGATGAGGCCCGATTCCCCTGCACTGCATGCAGAGCAATTCCGTGTTGCACATCACACATGAAAGGAGCCTTGATTTCCTTGATGGCACTCCAGAGAAACCCCAAGAACACTGTTTCAAGGCTAGAGGGATCCTGAGGTCAGTGTAGCAACACGAAAGAGCTCCGTGGGCCAAAAATCAACTCGAGATGAGAGGTTAGTCCCTGGCTTCGACTCCAGAGGAATACCACCTTACCACAAGCACCTCAAGAGGAGGCTTCTCTCAGCTTTAGGTATGTGAGAGGGACCCTGAGTTTGCGGCCTCAAGTGGAATGGACACCGCGATGCCCTGACTCGAAATAAGGCCGGATATCCCTGCAGTGACTTGAATGCAGGCTCGTCTTGCATCTCCCAAGAAGAAAGGATGTCTGAATCCCCTGTGGAGACCACAGAGAAAGACGTAGTTCCCCACCTCATCGCGACAGGAGGCCTCACATCCTTTGAAAACTCCAGAGGTACGCGGAGATCAGTGCCTTCAAAGGAGACGATGCCTGACTCCTCGTGAAACTTGATAGGAGTCCCAGGATTCTTGTGGCAGGTAGAAAGGGACCCTTGGTCTCCCGCCTCAGCTGGAGAGGCGTTCCAATTGCCCTGCCAAGCCTCGAGGAGAATCCCGAGTTGTCCCTCGCAACTAGGCAGGAGTCCTGACGTGGCTGAACAAACAAGTGGGTGGAAGGGCCATCCCCGTCGTAACTCGAGAATATACCCCAGGTTCCCGCCGCAACTCGAGAAAAACCATGAGACTTCCCCCTCGATGCGAGATGAGGCCCAATTCCCCTGTACTGCGTGCAGAGCAATTCTGTCTTGCACATCACACATGAAAGGAGCCTTGATTTCCTTTATGGCACTCCAGAGAAACCCCAAGAACACTGTTTCAAGGCTAGAGGGATCCTGAGGTCACTGTAGCAACACGAAAGAACTCTGTGGACCAAAAATCAACTCGAAAAGAGAGGTTAGTCCCTGGATTCGTCTCCAGAGGAATACCACCTTACCACAAGCACCTCAAGAGGAGGCTTCTCTCAGCTCTAGGTATGTGAGAGGGACCCTGAGTTTGCGGCCTCAAGTGGAATGGACACCGCGATGCCCTGACTCGAAATAAGGCCGGATATCCCTGCAGTCACTTCAATGCAGGCTCGTCTTGCATCTCCCAGGACGAAAGGATGTCTGAATCCCCTGTGGAAAGCACAGAGAAAGACTTAGTTCCCCACCTCATCGCGACCGATAGCCTCACATCCTTTGAAAGCTCCAGAGGTACGCGGAGATCAGTGCCTCCAAAGGAGACGATGCCTGACTCCTCGTGAAACTTGATAGGAGTCCCAGGATTCCTGTGGCACTTGGAAAGGGACACTTGGTCTCCCGCCTCAGCTGGAGAGGCGTCCCAATTGCCCTGCCAAGCCTCGAGGAGAATCCAGACTTGTCCCTCGCAACTAGGCAGGAGTCCTGACGTGGCTGAACAAACACGTGGGTGGAAGGGCCATCCCCGTCGTAACTAGAGAATATACACCAGGTTCCCGCCGCATCTCGAGAAAAACCATGAGACTTCCCTCTCGCCGCGAGATGAGGCCCGATTACCCTGCACTGCGTGCAGAGCAATTCCGTGTTGCACATCACACATGAAAGGAGCCTTGATTTCCTTGATGACACTCCAGAGAAACCCCAAGAACACTGTTTCAAGGCTAGAGGGATCCTGAGGTCACTGTAGCAACATGAAAGAGCTCCGTGGGCCAAAAATCAACTCGAGATGAGAGGTTAGTCCCTGGCTTCAACTCCAGAGGAATACCACCTTACCACAAGCACCTCAAGAGGAGGCTTCTCTCAGCTCTAGGTATGTGAGAGGGATCCTGAGTTTGCGGCCTAAAGTGGAATTGACACCGCGATGCCCTGACTCGAAATAAGGCCGGATATCCCTGCAGTGACTGGAATGCAGGCTCGTCTTGCATCTCCCAAGACGAAAGGGTGTCTGAATCCCCTGTGGAGACCACAGAGAAAGACCTAGTTCCCCAACTCATCGCGACAGGAGGCCTCAAATCCTTTGAAAACTCCAGAGGTATGCGGAGATCAGTGCCTCCAAAGGAAACGATGCCTGACTCCTCGTGAAACTTGATAGGAGACCCAGGATTCCTGTGGCACGTGGAAAGGGACCCTTGGTCTCCCGTCTCAGCTGGAGAGGCGTCCCAATTGCCCTGCAAAGCCTCGAGGAGAATCCAGAGTTGTCCCTCGCAACTAGGCAGGAGTCCTGACGTCGCTGAAGAAACACGTGGGTGGAAGGGCCATCCCCGTCGTAACTCGAGAAAATACCCCAGGTTCCCGCCGCAACTCGAGAAAAACCATGAGACTTCCCCCTCGCCGCGAGATGAGGCCCGATTCCCCTGCACTGCGTGCAGAGCAATTCCGTGTTGCACATCACACATGAAAGGAGCCTTGATTTCCTTGATGGCACTCCAGAGAAACCCCAAGAACACTGTTTCAAGGCTAGAGGGATCCTGAGGTCACTGTAGCAACACGAAAGAGCTCCGTGGGCCAAAAATCAACTCGAGATGAGAGGTTAGTCCCTGGCGTCGACTCCAGAGGAATACCACCTTACCACAAGCACCTCAAGAGGAGGCTTCTCTCAGCTTTAGGTATGTGAGAGGGACCCTGAGTTTGCGGCCTCAAGTGGAATGGACACCGTGATGCCCTGACTCGAAATAAGGCCGGATATCCCTGCAGTGACTTGAATGCAGGCTCGTCTTGCATCTCCCAAGAAGAAAGGATGTCTGAATCCCCTGTGGAGACCACAGAGAAAGACCTAGTTCCCCACCTCATCGCGACCGGAGGCCTCACATCCTTTGAAAACTCCAGAGGTACGCGGAGATCAGTGCCTCCAAAGGAGACGATGCCTGACTCTTCGTGAAACTTGATAGGAGTCCCACGATTCTTGTGGCACGTGGAAAGGGACCCTTGGTCTCCCGCCTCAGCTGGAGAGGCGTTCCAATTGCCCTGCCAAGCCTCGAGGAGAATCCCGAGTTGTCCCTCGCAACTAGGCAGGAGTCCTGACGTGGTTGAACAAACACGTGGGTGGAAGGGCCATCCCCGTCGTAACTCGAGAATATACCCCAGGTTCCCGCCGCAACTCGAGAAAAACCATGAGACTTCCCCCTCGATGCGAGATGAGGCCCGATTCCCCTGTACTGCGTGCAGAGCAATTCCGTCTTGCACATCACACATGAAAGGAGCCTTGATTTCCTTGATGGCACTCCAGAGAAACCCCAAGAACACTGTTTCAAGGATAGAGGGATCCTGAGGTCACTGTAGCAACACGAAAGAACTCTGTGGACCAATGATCAACTCGAAAAGAGAGGTTAGTCCCTGGATTCGTCTCCAGAGGAATACCACCTTACCACAAGCACCTCAAGAGGAGGCTTCTCTCAGCTCTAGGTATGTGAGAGGGACCCTGAGTTTGCGGCCTCAAGTGGAATGGACACCGCGATGCCCTGACTCGAAATAAGGCCGGATATCCCTGCAGTGACTTCAATGCAGGCTCGTCTTGCATCTCCCAGGACGAAAGGATGTCTGAATCCCCTGTGGAAAGCACAGAGAAAGACTTAGTTCCCCACCTCATCGCGACCGATAGCCTCACATCCTTTGAAAACTCCAGAGGTACGCGGAGATCAGTGCCTCCAAAGGAGACGATGCCTGACTCCTCGTGAAACTTGATAGGAGTCCCAGGATTCCTGTGGCACTTGGAAAGGGACACTTGGTCTCCCGCCTCAGCTGGAGAGGCGTCCCAATTGCCCTGCCAAGCCTCGAGGAGAATCCCGAGTTGTCCCTCGCAACTAGGCAGGAGTCCTGACGTGGCTGAACAAACACGTGGGTGGAAGGGCCATCCCCGTCGTAACTCGAGAATATACCCCAGGTTCCCGCCGCAACTCGAGAAAAACCATGAGACTTCCCCCTCGCCGCGAGGTGAGGCCCGATTCCCCTGCACTGCGTGCAGAGCAATTCCGTGTTGCACATCACACATGAAAGGAGCCTTGATATCCTTGATGGCACTCCAGAGAAACCCCAAGAACACTGTTTCAAGGCTAGAGGGATCCTGAGGTCACTGTAGTAACACGAAAGAGCTCCGTGGACCAAGAATCAACACGAGATGAGAGGTTAGTCCCTGGCTTCGACTCCTGAGGAATACCACCTTACCACAAGCACCTCAAGAGGAGGCTTCTCTCAGCTCTAGGTATGTGAGAGGGATCCTGAGTTTGCGGCCTCAAGTGGAATGGACACCGCGATGCCCTGACTCGAAATAAGGCCGGATATCCCTGCAGTGACTTGAATGCAGGCTCGTCTTGCATCTCCCAAGAAGAAAGGATGTCTGAATCCCCTGTGGAGACCACAGAGAAACACCTAGTTCCCCACCTCATCGCGACCGGAGGCCTCACATCCTTTGAAAACTCCAGAGGTACGCGGAGATCAGTGCCTCCAAAGGAGACGATGCCTGACTCCTCGTGAAACTTGATAGGAGTCCCAGGATTCCTGTGGCACGTGGAAAGGGACCCTTGGTCTCCCGCCTCAGCTGGAGAGGCTTCCCAATTGCCTTGCCAAGCCTCGAGGAGAATCCCGAGTTGTGTCTCGCAACTAGGCAAGAGTCCTGACGTGGCAGAACAAACACGTGTGTGGAAGGGCCATCCCCGTCGAAACTCGAGAATATACCCCAGGTTCCCGCCGCAACTCGAGAAAAACCATGAGACTTCCCCCTCACCGCGAGATGAGGCCCGATTCCCCTGCACTGTGTGCAGAGCAATTCCGTGTTGCACATCACACATGAAAGGAGCCTTGATTTCCTTCATGGCACTCCAGAGAAACCCCAAGAACACTGTTTCAAGGCTAGAGGGATCCTGAGGTCACTGTAGCAACACGAAAGAGCTCCGTGGACCAAAAATCAACTCGAGATGAGAGGTTAGTCCCTGGCTTCGACTCCAGAGGAATACCACCTTACCAGAAGCACCTCAAGAGGAGGCTTCTCTCAGCTCTAGGTATGTGAGAGGGACCCTGAGTTTGCGGCCTCAAGTGGAATGGACACCGCGATGCCCTGACGCGAAATAAGGCTGGATATCCCTGCAGTGACTTGAATGCAGGCTCGTCTTGCATCTCCCAAGATGAAAGGATGTCTGAATCCCCTGTGGAGACCACAGAGAAAGACCTAGTTCCCCACCTCATCGCGACCGGAGGCCTCACATCCTTTGAAAACTCCAGAGGTACGCGGAGATCAGTGCCTCCAAAGGAGACGATGCCTGACTCCTCGTGAAACTTGATAGGAGTCCCAGGATTCCGGTGGCACGTGGAAAGGGACCCTTGGTCTCCCGCCTCAGCTGGAGAGGCGGCCCAATTGCCTTGCCAAGCCTCGAGGAGAATCCCGAGTTGTCCCTCGGAACTAGGCAAGAGTCCTGACGTGGCTGAACAAACACGTGTGTGGAAGGGCCATCCCCGTCGTAACTCGAGAATATACCCCAGGTTCCCGCCGCAACTCGAGAAAAACCATGAGACTTCCCCCTCGCCGCGAGATGAGGCCCGATTCCCCTGCACTGCGTGCAGAGCAATTCTGTGTTGCACATCACACATGAAAGGAGCCTTGATTTCCTTCATGGCACTCCAGAGAAACCCCAAGAACACTGTTTCAAGGCTAGAGGGATCCTGAGGTCACTGTAGCAACACGAAAGAGCTCCGTGGGCCAAAAATCAACTCGAGATGAGAGGTTAGTCCCTGGCTTCGACTCCTGAGGAATACCACCTTACCACAAGCACCTCAAGAGAAGGCTTCTCTCTGCTCTAGGTATGTGAGAGGGACCCTGAGTTTGCGGCCTCAAGTGGAATGGACACCGCGATGCCCTGACTCGAAATAAGGCCGGATATCCCTGCAGTGACTGGAATGCAGGCTCGTCTTGCATCTCCCAAGACGAAAGGGTGTCTGAATCCCCTGTGGAGACCACAGAGAAAGACCTAGTTCCCCACCTCATCGCGACAGGAGGCCTCAAATCCTTTGAAAACTTCAGAGGTATGCGGAGATCAGTGCCTCCAAAGGAGACGATGCCTGACTCCTCGTGAAACTTGATAGGAGACCCAGGATTCCTGTGGCACGTGGAAAGGGACCCTTGGTCTCCCGTCTCAGCTGGAGAGGCGTCCCAATTGCCCTGCAAAGCCTCGAGGAGAATCCCGAGTTGTCCCTCGCAACTAGGCAGGAGTCCTGACGTGGCTGAACAAACACGTGTGTGGAAGGGCCATCCCCGTCGTAACTCGAGAATATACCCCAGGTTCCCGCCGCAACTCGAGAAAAACCATGAGACTTCCCCCTCGATGCGAGATGAGGCCCAATTCCCCTGTACTGCGTGCAGAGCAATTCCGTCTTGCACATCACACATGAAAGGAGCCTTGATTTCCTTGATGGCACTCCAGAGAAACCCCAAGAACACTGTTTCAAGGCTAGAGGGATCCTGAAGTCACTGTAGCAACACGAAAGAACACTGTGGACCAAAAATCAACTCGAAAAGAGAGGTTAGTCCCTGGATTCGTCTCCAGAGGAATACCACCTTACCACAAGCACCTCAAGAGGAGGATTCTCTCAGCTCTAGGTATGTGAGAGGGACCCTGAGTTTGTGGCCTCAAGTGGAATGGACACCGCGATGCCCTTACTCGAAATAAGGCCGGATATCCCTGCAGTGACTTCAATGCAGGCTCGTCTTGCATCTCCCAGGACGAAAGGATGTCTGAATCCCCTGTGGAAAGCACAGAGAAAGACTTAGTTCCCCACCTCATGGCGACCGGAGGCCTCACATCCTTTGAAAACTCCAGAGGTACGCGGAGATCAGTGCCTTCAAAGGAGACGATGCCTGACTCCTCGTGAAACTTGATAGGAGTCCCAGGATTCTTGTGGCACGTGGAAAGGGACCCTTGGTCTCCCGCCTCAGCTGGAGAGGCGTTCCAATTGCCCTGCCAAGCCTCGAGGAGAATCCCGAGTTGTCCCTCGCAACTAGGCAGGAGTCCTGACGTGGCTGAACAAACACGTGGGTGGAAGGGCCATCCCCGTCGTAACTCGAGAATATACCCCAGGTTCCCGCCGCAACTCGAGAAAAACCATGAGACTTCCCACTCGATGCGAGATGAGGCCCAATTCCCCTGTACTGCGTGCAGAGCAATTCCGTCTTGCACATCACACATGAAAGGAGCCTTGATTTCCTTGATGGCACTCCAGAGAAACCCCAAGAACACTGTTTCAAGGCTAGAGGGATCCTGAAGTCACTGTAGCAACACGAAAGAACTCTGTGGACCAAAAATCAACTCGAAAAGAGAGGTTAGTCCCTGGATTCGTCTCCAGAGGAATACCACCTTACCACAAGCACCTCAAGAGGAGGCTTCTCTCAGCTCTAGGTATGTGAGAGGGACCCTGAGTTTGTGGCCTCAAGTGGAATGGACACCGCGATGCCCTGACTCGAAATAAGGCCGGATATCCGTGCAGTGACTTCAATGCAGGCTCGTCTTGCATCTCCCAGGACGAAAGGATGTCTGAATCCCCTGTGGAAAGCACAGAGAAAGACTTAGTTCCCCACCTCATCGCGACCGATAGCCTCACATCCTTTGAAAATTCCAGAGGTACGCGGAGATCAGTGCCTCCAAAGGAGACGATGCCTGACTCCTCGTGAAACTTGATAGGAGTCCCAGGATTCCTGTGGCACTTGGAAAGGGACACTTGGTCTCCCGCCTCAGCTGGAGAGGCGTCCCAATTGCCCTGCCAAGCCTCGAGGAGAATCCCGAGTTGTCCCTCGCAACTAGGCAGGAGTCCTGACGTGGCTGAACAAACACGTGGGTGGAAGGGCCATCCCCGTCGTAACTCGAGAATATACCCCAGGTTCCCGCCGCAACTCGAGAAAAACCATGAGACTTCCCCCTCGAAGCGAGATGAGGCCCGATTCCCCTGCACTGCGTGCAGAGCAATTCCGTGTTGCACATCACACATGAAAGGAGCCTTGATTTCCTTGATGGCACTCCAGAGAAACCCCAAGAACACTGTTTCAAGGCTAGAGGGATCCTGAGGTCACTGTAGCAACACGAAAGAGCTCCGTGGGCCAAAAATCAACTCGAGATGAGAGGTTAGTCCCTGTCTTCGACTCCAGAGGAATACCACCTTACCACAAGCACCTCAAGAGGAGGCTTCTCTCAGCTCTAGGTATGTGAGAGGGACCCTGAATTTGCGGCCTCAAGTGGAATGGACACCGCGATGCCCTGACGCGAAATAAGGCTGGATATCCCTGCAGTGACTTGAATGCAGGCTCGTCTTGCATCTCCCAAGATGAAAGGATGTCTGAAACCCCTGTGGAGACCACAGAGAAAGACCTAGTTCCCCACCTCATGGCGACCGGAGGCCTCACATCCTTTGAAAACTCCAGAGGTACGCGGAGATCAGTGCCTCCAAAGGAGACGATGCCTGACTCCTCGTGAAACTTGATAGGAGTCCCAGGATTCCTGTGGCACGTGGAAAGGGACCCTTGGTCTCCCGCCTCAGCTGGAGAGGCGTCCCAATTGCCTTGCCAAGCCTCGAGGAGAATCCCGAGTTGTGTCTCGCAACTAGGCAAGAGTCCTGACGTGGCTGAACAAACACGTGTGTGGAAGGGCCATCCCCGTCGTAACTCGAGAATATACCCCAGGTTCCCGCCGCAACTCGAGAAAAACCATGAGAATTCCCCCTCGCCGCGAGATGAGGCCCGATTCCCCTGTACTGCGTGCAGAGCAATTCTGTGTTGCACATCACACATGAAAGGAGCCTTGATTTCCTTCATGGCACTCCAGAGAAACCCCAAGAACACAGTTTCAAGGCTAGAGGGATCCTGAGGTCACTGTAGCAACACGAAAGAGCTCCGTGGACCCAAAATCAACTCGAGATGAGAGGATAGCCCCTGGCTTCGACTCCAGAGGAATACCACCTTACCACAAGCACCTCAAGAGGAGGCTTCTCTCAGCTCTAGGTATATGAGAGGGACCCTGAGTTTGCGGCCTCAAGTGGAATGGACACCGCGATGCCCTGACTCGAAATAAGGCCGGATATCCCTGCAGTGACTGGAATGCAGGCTCGTCTTGCATCTCCCAAGACGAAAGGGTGTCTGAATCCCCTGTGGAGACCATAGAGAAAGACGTAGTTCCCCACCTCATCGCGACAGGAGGCCTCAAATCCTTTGAAAACTCCAGAGGTATGCGGAGATCAGTGCCTCCAAAGGAGACGATGCCTGACTCCTCGTGAAACTTGATAGGAGACCCAGGATTCCTGTGGCACGTGGAAAGGGACCCTTGGTCTCGCGTCTCTGCTGGAGAGGCGTCCCAATTGCCCTGCACAGCCTCTAGGAGAATCCCGAGTTGTCCCTCGCAACTAGGCAGGAGTCCTGACATGGCTGAACACACACGTGTGTGGAAGGGACATCCCCGTCGTAACTCGAGAATATACCCCAGGTTCCCGCCGCAACTCGAGAAAAACCATGAGACTTCCCCCTCGCTGCGAGATGAGGCCCGATTCCCCTGCACTGCGTGCAGAGCAATTCCGTGTTGCACATCACACATGAAAGGAGCCTTGATTTCCTTGATGGCACTCCAGAGAAACCCCAAGAACACTGTTTCAAGGCTAGAGGGATCCTGAGGTCACTGTAGCAACACGAAAGAGCTCCGTGGACCAAGAATAAACACGAGATGAGAGGTTAGTCCCTGGCTTCGACTCCTGAGGAATACCACCTTACCACAAGCACCTCAAGAGGAGGCTTCTCTCAGCTCTAGGTATGTGAGAGGGATCCTGAGTTTGCGGCCTCAAGTGGAATGGACACCGCGATGCCCTGACTCGAAATAAGGCTGGATATCCCTGCAGTGACTGGAATGCAGGCTCGTCTTGCATCTCCCAAGAAGAAAGGATGTCTGAATCCCCTGTGGAGACCACAGAGAAACACCTAGTTCCCCACCTCATCGCGACCGGAGGCCTCACATCCTTTGAAAACTCCAGAGGTACGCGGAGATCAGTGCCTCCAAAGGAGACGATGCCTGACTCCTCGTGAAACTTGATAGGAGTCCCAGGATTCTTGTGGCACGTGGAAAGGGACCCTTGGTCTCCCGCCTCAGCTGGAGAGGTGTCCCAATTGCCCTGCCAAGCCTCGAGGAGAATCCAGAGTTGTCCCTCGCAACTAGGCAGGAGTCCTGACGTGGCTGAACAAACACGTGGGTGGAAGGGCCATCACCGTCGTAACTCGAGAATATACCCCAGGTTCCCGCCGCAACTCGAGAAAAACCATGAGACTTCCCCCTCGATGCGAGATGAGGCCCGATTCCCCTGTACTGCGTGCAGAGCAATTCCGTCTTGCACATCACACATGAAAGGAGCCTTGATTTCCTTGATGGCACTCCAGAGAAACCCCAAGAACACTGTTTCAAGGATAGAGGGATCCTGAGGTCACTGTAGCAACACGAAAGAACTCTGTGGACCAAAAATCAACTCGAAAAGAGAGGTTAGTCCCTGGATTCGTCTCCAGAGGAATACCACCTTACCACAAGCACCTCAAGAGGAGGCTTCTCTCAGCTCTAGGTATGTGAGAGGGACCCGGAGTTTGCGGCCTCAAGTGGAATGGACACCGCGATGCCCTGACTCGAAATAAGGCCGGATATCCCTGCAGTGACTTCAATGCAGGCTCGTCTTGCATCTTCCAGGACGAAAGGATGTCTGAATCCCCTGTGGAAAGCACAGAGAAAGACTTAGTTCCCCACCTCATCGCGACCGATAGCCTCACATCCTTTGAAAACTCCAGAGGTACGCGGAGATCAGTGCCTCCAAAGGAAACGATGCCTGACTCCTCGTGAAACTTGATAGGAGTCCCAGGATTCCTGTGGCACTTGGAAAGGGACACTTGGTCTCCCGCCTCAGCTGGAGAGGCGTCCCAATTGCCCTGCCAAGCCTCGAGCAGAATCCAGAGTTGTACCTCGCAACTAGGCAGGAGTCCTGACGTCGCTGAAGAAACACGTGGGTGGAAGGGCCATCCCCGTCGTAACTCGAGAATATACCCCAGGTTCCCTCCGCAACTCGAGAAAAACCATGAGACTTCCCCCTCGCCGCGAGATGAGGCCCAATTCCCCTGCACTGCGTGCAGAGCAATTCCGTGTTGCACATCACACATGAAAGGAGCCTTGATTTCCTTGATGGCACTCCAGAGAAACCCCAAGAACACTGTTTCAAGGCTAGAGGGATCCTGAGGTCACTGTAGCAACACGAAAGAGCTCCGTGGGCCAAAAATCAACTCGAGATGAGAGGTTAGTCCCTGTCTTCGACTCCAGAGGAATACCACCTTACCACAAGCACCTCAAGAGGAGGCTTCTCTCAGCTCTAGGTATGTGAGAGGGACCCTGAGTTTGCGGCCTCAAGTGGAATGGACACCGCGATGCCCTGACGCGAAATAAGGCCGGATATCCCTGCAGTGACTTGAATGCAGGCTCGTCTTGCATCTCCCAAGATGAAAGGATGTCTGAATCCCCTGTGGAGACCACAGAGAAAGACCTAGTTCCCCACCTCATCGCGATCGGAGGCCTCACATCCTTTGAAAACTCCAGAGGTACGCGGAGATCAGTGCCTCCAAAGGAGACGATGCCTGACTCCTCGTGAAACTTGATAGGAGTCCCAGGATTCCTGTGGCACGTGGAAAGGGACCCTTGGTCTCCCGCCTCAGCTGGAGAGGCGTCCCAATTGCCTTGCCAAGCCTCGAGGAGAATCCCGAGTTGTGTCTCGCAACTAGGCAAGAGTCCTGACGTGGCTGAACAAACACGTGTGTGGAAGGGCCATCCCCGTCGTAACTCGAGAATATACCCCAGGTTCCCGCCGCAACTCGATTAAAACCATGAGACTTCCCCCTCGCCGCGAGATGAGGCCCGATTCCCCTGCACTGCGTGCAGAGCAATTCTGTGTTGCACATCACACATGAAAGGAGCCTTGATTTCCTTCATGGCACTCCACAGAAACCCCAAGAACACTGTTTCAAGGCTAGAGGGATCCTGAGGTCACTGTAGCAACACGAAAGAGCTCCGTGGACCCAAAATCAACTCGAGATGAGAGGTTAGTCCCTGGCTTCGACTCCAGAGGAATACCACCTTACCACAAGCACCTCAAGAGGAGGCTTCTCTCAGCTCTAAGTATGTGAGAGGGATCCTGAGTTTGCGGCCTCAAGTGGAATGGACACCGCGATGCCCTGACTCGAAATAAGGCCGGATATCCCTGCAGTGACTTGAATGCAGGCTCATCTTGCATCTCCCAAGAAGAAAGGATGTCTGAATCCCCTGTGGAGACCACAGAGAAACACCTAGTTCCCCACCTCATCGCGACCGGAGGCCTCACATCCTTTGAAAACTCCAGAGGTACGCGGAGATCAGTGCCTCCAAAGGAAACGATGCCTGACTCCTCGTGAAACTTGATAGGAGTCCCAGGATTCTTGTGGCACGTGGAAAGGGACCCTTGGTCTCCCGCCTCAGCTGGAGAGGCGTTCCAATTGCCCTGCCAAGCCTCGAGGAGAATCCCGAGTTGTCCCTCGCAACTAGGAAGGAGTCCTGACGTGGCTGAACAAACACGTGGGTGGAAGGGCCATCCCCGTCGTAACTCGAGAATATACCCCAGGTTCCCGCCGCAACTCGAGAAAAACCATGAGACTTCCCCCTCGATGCGAGATGAGGCCCGATTCCCCTGTACTGCGTGCAGAGCAATTCCGTCTTGCACATCACACATGAAAGGAGCCTTGATTTCCTTGATGGCACTCCAGAGAAACCCCAAGAACACTCTTTCAAGGATAGAGGGATTCTGAGGTCACTGTAGCAACACGAAAGAACTCTGTGGACCAAAAATCAACTCGAAAAGAGAGGTTAGTCCCTGGATTCGTCTCCAGAGGAATACCACCTTACCACAAGCACCTCAAGAGGAGGCTTCTCTCAGCTCTAGGTATGTGAGAGGGACCCTGAGTTTGCGGCCTCAAGTGGAATGGACACCGCGATGCCCTGACTCGAAATAAGGCCGGATATCCCTGCAGTGACTTCAATGCAGGCTCGTCTTGCATCTCCCAGGACGAAAGGATGTCTGAATCCCCTGTGGAAAGCACAGAGAAAGACTTAGTTCCCCACCTCATCGCGACCGATAGCCTCACATCCTTTGAAAACTCCAGAGGTACGCGGAGATCAGTGCCTCCAAAGGAGACGATGCCTGACTCCTCGTGAAACTTGATAGGAGTCCCAGGATTCCTGTGGCACTTGGAAAGGGACACTTGGTCTCCCGCCTCAGCTGGAGAGGCGTCCCAATTGCCCTGCCAAGCCTCGAGGAGAATCCAGAGTTGTCCCTCGCAACTAGGCAGAAGTCCTGACGTGGCTGAACACACACGTGGGTGGAAGGGCCATCCCCGTCGTAACTCGAGAATATACCCCAGGTTCCCGCCGCAACTCGAGAAAAACCATGAGACTTCCCCCTCGCCGCGAGATGAGGCCCGATTCCCCTGCACTGCGTGCAGAGCAATTCCGTGTTGCACATCACACATGAAAGGAGCCTTGATTTCCTTGATGGCACTCCAGAGTAACCCCAAGAACACTGTTTCAAGGCTAGAGGGATCCTGAGGTCACTGTAGCAACACGAAAGAGCTCCATGGGCCAAAAATCAACTCGAGATGAGAGGTTAGTCCCTGGCTTCTACTCCAGAGGAATACCACCTTACCACAAGCACCTCAAGAGGAGGCTTCTCTCAGCTCTAGGTATGTGAGAGGGACCCTGAGTTTGCGGCCTCAAGTGGAATGGACACCGCGATGCTCTGACGCGAAATAAGGCTGGATATCCCTGCAGTGACTTGAATGCAGGCTGGTCTTGCATCTCCCAAGATGAAAGGATGTCTGAATCCCCTGTGGAGACCACAGAGAAAGACCTAGTTCCCCACCTCATCGCGACCGGAGGCCTCACATCCTTTGAAAACTCCAGAGGTACGCGGAGATCAGTGCCTCCAAAGGAGACGATGCCTGACTCCTCGTGAAACTTGATAGGAGTCCCAGGATTCCTGTGGCACGTGGAAAGGGACCCTTGGTCTCCCGCCTCAGCTGGAGAGGCGTCCCAATTGCCTTGCCAAGCCTCGAGGAGAATCCCGAGTTGTGTCTCGCAATTAGGCAAGAGTCCTGACGTGGCAGAACAAACACGTGTGTGGAAGGGCCATCCCCGTCGAAACTCGAGAATATACCCCAGGTTCCCGCCGCAACTCGAGAAAAACCATGAGACTTCCCCCTCACCGCGAGATGAGGCCCGATTCCCCTGCACTGTGTGCAGAGCAATTCCGTGTTGCACATCACACATGAAAGGAGCCTTGATTTCCTTCATGGCACTCCAGAGAAACCCCAAGAACACTGTTTCAAGGCTAGAGGGATCCTGAGGTCACTGTAGCAACACGAAAGAGCTCCGTGGACCAAAAATCAACTCGAGATGAGAGGTTAGTCCCTGGCTTCGACTCCAGAGGAATACCACCTTACCAGAAGCACCTCAAGAGGAGGCTTCTCTCAGCGCTAGGTATGTGAGAGGGACCCTGAGTTTGCGGCCTCAAGTGGAATGGACACCGCGATGCCCTGACGCGAAATAAGGCTGGATATCCCTGCAGTGACTTGAATGCAGGCTAGTCTTGCATCTCCCAAGATGAAAGGATGTCTGAATCCCCTGTGGAGACCACAGAGAAAGACCTAGTTCCCCACCTCATCGCGACCGGAGGCCTCACATCCTTTGAAAACTCCAGAGGTACGCGGAGATCAGTGCCTCCAAAGGAGACGATGCCTGACTCCTCGTGAAACTTGATAGGAGTCCCAGGATTCCGGTGGCACGTGGAAAGGGACCCTTGGTCTCCCATCTCAGCTGGAGAGGCGGCCCAATTGCCTTGCCAAGCCTCGAGGAGAATCCCGAGTTGTCCCTCGGAACTAGGCAAGAGTCCTGACGTGGCTGAACAAACACGTGTGTGGAAGGGCCATCCCCGTCGTAACTCGAGAATATACCCCAGGTTCCCGCCGCAACTCGAGAAAAACCATGAGACTTCCCCCTCGCCGCGAGATGAGGCCCGATTCCCCTGCACTGCGTGCAGAGCAATTCCGTGTTGCACATCACACATGAAAGGAGCCTTGATTTCCTTGATGGCACTCCAGAGAAAACCCAAGAACACTGTTTCAAGGCTAGAGGGATCCTGAGGTCACTGTAGCAACACGAAAGAGCTCCGTGGGCCAAAAATCAACTCGAGATGAGAGGTTAGTCCCTGGCTTCGACTCCAGAGGAATACCACCTTACCACAAGCACCTCAAGAGGAGGCTTCTCTCAGCTTTAGGTATGTGAGAGGGACCCTGAGTTTGCGGCCTCAAGTGGAATGGACACCGTGATGCCCTGACTCGAAATATGGCCGGATATCCCTGCAGTGACTTGAATGCAGGCTCGTCTTGCATCTCCCAAGAAGAAAGGATGTCTGAATCCCCTGTGGAGACCACAGAGAAAGACCTAGTTCCCCACCTCATCGCGACCGGAGGCCTCACATCCTTTGAAAAATCCAGAGGTACGCGGAGATCAGTGCCTTCAAAGGAGACGATGCCTGACTCCTCGTGAAACTTGATAGGAGTCCCAGGATTCTTGTGGCACGTGGAAAGGGACCCTTGGTCTCCCGCCTCAGCTGGAGAGGCGTTCCAATTGCCCTGCCAAGCCTCGAGGAGAATCCCGAGTTGTCCCTCGCAACTAGGCAGGATTCCTGACGTGGCTGAACAAACACGTGGGTGGAAGGGCCATCCCCGTCGTAACTCGAGAATATACCCCAGGTTCCCGCCGCAACTCGAGAAAAACCATGAGACTTCCCCCTCGATGCGAGATGAGGCCCAATTCCCCTGTACTGCGTGCAGAGCAATTCCGTCTTGCACATCAGACATGAAAGGAGCCTTGATTTCCTTCATGGCACTCCAGAGAAACCCCAAGAACACTGTTTCAAGGATAGAGGGATCCTGAGGTCACTGTAGCAACACGAAAGAACTCTGTGGACCAAAAATCAACTCGAAAAGAGAGGTTAGTCCCTGGATTCGTCTCCAGAGGAATACCACCTTACCACAAGCACCTCAAGAGGAGGATTCTCTCAGCTCTAGGTATGTGAGAGGGACCCTGAGTTTGTGGCCTCAAGTGGAATGGACACGGCGATGCCCTGACTCGAAATAAGGCCGGATATCCCTGCAGTGACTTCAATGCAGGCTCGTCTTGCATCTCCCAGGACGAAAGGATGTCTGAATCCCCTGTGGAAAGCACAGAGAAAGACTTAGTTCCCCACCTCATCGCGTCCGATAGCCTCACATCCTTTGAAAACTCCAGAGGTACCCGGAGATCAGTGCCTCCAAAGGAGACGATGCCTGACTCCTCGTGAAACTTGATAGGAGTCCCAGGATTCCTGTGGCACTTGGAAAGGGACACTTGGTCTCCCGCCTCAGCTGGAGAGGCGTCCCAATTGCCCTGCCAAGCCTCGAGGAGAATCCAGAGTTGTCCCTCGCAACTAGGCAGGAGTCCTGACGTGGCTGAACAAACACGTGGGTGGAAGGGCCATCCCCGTCGTAACTCGAGAATATACCCCAGGTTCCCGCCGCAACTCGAGAAAAACCATGAGACTTCCCCCTCTCCGCGAGATGAGGCCCGATTCCCCTGCACTGCGTGCAGAGCAATTCCGTGTTGCACATCACACATGAAAGGAGCCTTGATTTCCTTGATGGCACTCCAGAGAAACCCCAAGAACACTGTTTCAAGGCTAGAGGGATCCTGAGGTCACTGTAGCAACACGAAAGAGCTCCGTGGGCCAAAAATCAACTCGAGATGAGAGGTTAGTCCCTGGCTTCGACTCCAGAGGAATACCACCTTACCACAAGCACCTCAAGAGGAGGCTTCTCTCAGCTCTAGGTATGTGAGAGGGACCCTGAGTTTGCGGCCTCAAGTGGAATGGACACCGCGATGCCCTGACGCGAAATAAGGCTGGATATCCCTGCAGTGACTTGAATGCAGGCTAGTCTTGACTCTCCCAAGATGAAAGGATGTCTGATTCCCTGTGGAGACCACAGAGAAAGACCTAGTTCCCCACCTCATCGCGACCGGAGGCCTCACATCCTTTGAAAACTCCAGAGGTACGCGGAGATCAGTGCCTCCAAAGGAGACGATGCCTGACTCCTCGTGAAACTTGATAGGAGTCCCAGGATTCCTGTGGCACGTGGAAAGGGACCCTTGGTCTCCCGCCTCAGCTGGAGAGGCGTCCCAATTGCCTTGCCAAGCCTCGAGGAGAATCCCGAGTTGTGTCTCGCAACTAGGCAAGAGTCCTGACGTGGCTGAACAAACACGTGTGTGGAAGGGCCATCCCCGTCGTAACTCGAGAATATACCCCAGGTTCCCGCCGCAACTCGAGAAAAACCATGAGACTTCCCCCTCGCCGCGAGATGAGGCCCGATTCCCCTGCACTGCGTGCAGAGCAATTCTGTGTTGCACATCACACATGAAAGGAGCCTTCATTTCCTTCATGGCACTCCAGAGAAACCCCAAGAACACTGTTTCAAGGCTAGAGGGATCCTGAGGTCACTGTAGCAACACGAAAGAGCTCCGTGGGCCAAAAATCAACTCGAGATGAGAGGTTAGTCCCTGGCTTCGACTCCAGAGGAATACCACCTTACCACAAGCACCTCAAGAGGAGGCTTCTCTCAGCTCTAGGTATGTGAGAGGGACCCTGAGTTTGCGGCCTCAAGTGGAATGGACACCGCGATGCCCTGACTCGAAATAAGGCCATATATCCCTGCAGTGACTGGAATGAAGGCTCGTCTTGCATCTCCCAAGACGAAAGGGTGTCTGAATCCCCTGTGGAGACCACAGAGAAAGACCTAGTTCCCCACCTTATCGCGACAGGAGGCCTCAAATCCTTTGAAAACTCCAGAGGTTTGCGGAGATCAGTGCCTCCAAAGGAGACGATGCCTGACTCCTCGTGAAACTTGATAGGAGACCCAGGATTCCTGTGGCACGTGGAAAGGGACCCTTGGTCTCCCGCCTCAGCTGGAGAGGCGTCCCAATTGCCCTGCAAAGCCTCGAGGAGAATCCCGAGTTGTCCCTCGCAACTAGGCAGGAGTCCTGACGTCGCTGAAGAAACACGTGTGTGGAAGGGCCAACCCCGTCGTAACTGGAGAATATACCCCAGGTTCCCGCCGCAACTCGAAAAAAACCATGAGACTTCCCCCTCGCCGCGAGATGAGGCCCAATTCCCCTGCACTGCGTGCAGAGCAATTCCGTCTTGCACATCACACATGAAAGGAGCCTTAATTTCCTTGATGGCACTCCAGAGAAACCCCAAGAACACTCTTTCAAGGATAGAGGGATTCTGAGGTCACTGTAGCAACACGAAAGAACTCTGTGGACCAAAAATCAACTCGAAAAGAGAGGTTAGTCCCTGGATTCGTCTCCAGAGGAATACCACCTTACCACAAGCACCTCAAGAGGAGGCTTCTCTCAGCTCTAGGTATGTGAGAGGGACCCTGAGTTTGCGGCCTCAAGTGGAATGGACACCGCGATGCCCTGACTCGAAATAAGGCCGGATATCCCTGCAGTGACTTCAATGCAGGCTCGTCTTGCATCTCCCAGGACGAAAGGATGTCTGAATCCCCTGTGGAAAGCACAGAGAAAGACTTAGTTCCCCACCTCATCGCGACCGATAGCCTCACATCCTTTGAAAACTCCAGAGGTACGCGGAGATCAGTGCCTCCAAAGGAGACGATGCCTGACTCCTCGTGAAACTTGATAGGAGTCCCAGGATTCCTGTGGCACTTGGAAAGGGACACTTGGTCTCCCGCCTCAGCTGGAGAGGCGTCCCAATTGCCCTGCCAAGCCTCGAGGAGAATCCAGAGTTGTCCCTCGCAACTAGGCAGGAGTCCTGAAGTGGCTGAACAAACACGTGGGTGGAAGGGCCATCCCCGTCGTAACTCGAGAATATACCCCAGGTTCCCGCCGCAACTCGAGAAAAACCATGAGACTTCCCCCTCGCCGCGAGATGAGGCCCGATTCCCCTGCACTGCGTGCAGAGCAATTCCGTGTTGCACATCACACATGAAAGGAGCCTTGATTTCCTTGATGGCACTCCAGAGAAACCCCAAGAACACTGTTTCAAGGCTAGAGGGATCCTGAGGTCACTGTAGCAACACGAAAGAGCTCCGTGGGCCAAAAATCAACTCGAGATGAGAGGTTAGTCCCTGGCTTCGAATCCAGAGGAATACCACCTTACCACAAGCACCTCAAGAGGAGGCTTCTCTCAGCTCTAGGTATGTGAGAGGGACCCTGAGTTTGCGGCCTCAAGTGGAATGGACACCGCGATGCTCTGACGCGAAATAAGGCTGGATATCCCTGCAGTGACTTGAATGCAGGCTGGTCTTGCATCTCCCAAGATGAAAGGATGTCTGAATCCCCTGTGGAGACCACAGAGAAAGACCTAGTTCCCCACCTCATCGCGACCGGAGGCCTCACATCCTTTGAAAACTTCAGAGGTACGCGGAGATCAGTGCCTCCAAAGGAGACGATGCCTGACTCCTCGTGAAACTTGATAGGAGTCCCAGGATTCCTGTGGCACGTGGAAAGGGACCCTTGGTCTCCCGCCTCAGCTGGAGAGGCGTCCCAATTGCCTTGCCAAGCCTCGAGGAGAATCCCGAGTTGTGTCTCGCAACTAGGCAAGAGTCCTGACGTGGCAGAACAAACACGTGTGTGGAAGGGCCATCCCCGTCGAAACTCGAGAATATACCCCAGGTTCCCGCCGCAACTCGAGAAAAACCATGAGACTTCCCCCTCACCGCGAGATGAGGCCCGATTCCCCTGCACTGTGTGCAGAGCAATTCCGTGTTGCACATCACACATGAAAGGAGCCTTGATTTCCTTCATGGCACTCCAGAGAAACCCCAAGAACACTGTTTCAAGGCTAGAGGGATCCTGAGGTCACTGTAGCAACACGAAAGAGCTCCGTGGGCCAAAAATCAACTCGAGATGAGAGGTTAGTCCCTGGCTTCGACTCCAGAGGAATACCACCTTACCAGAAGCACCTCAAGAGGAGGCTTCTCTCAGCTCTAGGTATGTGAGAGGGACCCTGAGTTTGCGGCCTCAAGTGGAATGGACACCGCGATGCCCTGACGCGAAATAAGGCTGGATATCCCTGCAGTGACTTGAATGCAGGCTCGTCTTGCATCTCCCAAGATGAAAGGATGTCTGAATCCCCTGTGGAGACCACAGAGAAAGACCTAGTTCCCCACCTCATCGCGACCGGAGGCCTCACATCCTTTGAAAACTCCAGAGGTACGCGGAGATCAGTGCCTCCAAAGGAGACGATGCCTGACTCCTCGTGAAACTTGATAGGAGTCCCAGGATTCCGGTGGCACGTGGAAAGGGACCCTTGGTCTCCCGCCTCAGCTGGAGAGGCGGCCCAATTGCCTTGCCAAGCCTCGAGGAGAATCCCGAGTTGTCCCTCGGAACTAGGCAAGAGTCCTGACGTGGCTGAACAAACACGTGTGTGGAAGGGCCATCCCCGTCGTAACTCGAGAATATACCCCAGGTTCCCGCCGCAACTCGAGAAAAACCATGAGACTTCCCCCTCGCCGCGAGATGAAGCCCAATTCCCCTGCACTGCGTGCAGAGCAATTCTGTGTTGCACATCACACATGAAAGTAGCCTTGATTTCCTTCATGGCACTCCAGAGAAACCCCAAGAACACTGTTTCAAGGCTAGAGGGATCCTGAGGTCACTGTAGCAACACGAAAGAGCTCCGTGGACCAAAAATCAACTCGAGATGAGAGGTTAGTCCCTGGCTTCGACTCCAGAGGAATACCACCTTACCACAAGCACCTCAAGAGGAGGCTTCTCTCAGCTCTAGGTATGTGAGAGGGACCCTGAGTTTGCGGCCTCAAGTGGAATGGACACCGCGATGCCCTGACTCGAAATAAGGCCGGATATCCCTGCAGTGACTGGAATGCAGGCTCGTCTTGCATCTCCCAAGACGAAAGGGTGTCTGAATCCCCTGTGGAGACCACAGAGAAAGACCTAGTTCCCCACCTCATCGCGACAGGAGGCCTCAAATCCTTTGAAAACTCCAGAGGTATGCGGAGATCAGTGCCTCCAAAGGAAACGATGCCTGACTCCTCGTGAAACTTGATAGGAGACCCAGGATTCCTGTGGCACGTGGAAAGGGACCCTTGGTCTCCCGTCTCAGCTGGAGAGGCGTCCCAATTGCCCTGCAAAGCCTCGAGGAGAATCCAGAGTTGTCCCTCGCAACTAGGCAGGAGTCCTGACGTCGCTGAAGAAACACGTGGGTGGAAGGGCCATCCCCGTCGTAACTCGAGAAAATACCCCAGGTTCCCGCCGCAACTCGAGAAAAACCATGAGACTTCCCCCTCGATGCGAGATGAGGCCCGATTCCCCTGCACTGCGTGCAGAGCAATTCCGTGTTGCACATCACACATGAAAGGAGCCTTGATTTCCTTGATGGCACTCCAGAGAAACCCCAAGAACACTGTTTCAAGGCTAGAGGGATCCTGAGGTCACTGTAGCAACACGAAAGAGCTCCGTGGGCCAAAAATCAACTCGAGATGAGAGGTTAGTCCCTGGCTTCGACTCCAGAGGAATACCACCTTACCACAAGCACCTCAAGAGGAGGCTTCTCTCAGCTTTAGGTATGTGAGAGGGACCCTGAGTTTGCGGCCTCAAGTGGAATGGACACCGTGATGCCCTGACTCGAAATATGGCCGGATATCCCTGCAGTGACTTGAATGCAGGCTCGTCTTGCATCTCCCAAGAAGAAAGGATGTCTGAATCCCCTGTGGAGACCACAGAGAAAGACCTAGTTCCCCACCTCATCGCGACCGGAGGCATCACATCCTTTGAAAACTCCAGAGGTACGCGGAGATCAGTGCCTTCAAAGGAGACGATGCCTGACTCCTCGTGAAACTTGATAGGAGTCCCAGGATTCTTGTGGCAAGTGGAAAGGGACCCTTGGTCTCCCGCCTCAGCTGGAGAGGCGTTCCAATTGCCCTGCCAAGCCTCGAGGAGAATCCCGAGTTGTCCCTCGCAACTAGGCAGGAGTCCTGACGTGGCTGAACAAACACGTGGGTGGAAGGGCCATCCCCGTCGTAACTCGAGAATATACCCCAGGTTCCCGCCGCAACTCGAGAAAAACCATGAGACTTCCCCCTCGATGCGAGATGAGGCCCAATTCCCCTGTACTGCGTGCAGAGCAATTCCGTCTTGCACATCACACATGAAAGGAGCCTTGATTTCCTTGATGGCACTCCAGAGAAACCCCAAGAACACTGTTTCAAGGATAGAGGGATCCTGAGGTCACTTTAGCAACACGAAAGAGCTCCGTGGACCAAAAATCAACTCGAAAAGAGAGGTTAGTCCCTGGATTCGTCTCCAGAGGAATACCACCTTACCACAAGCACCTCAAGAGGAGGATTCTCTCAGCTCTAGGTATGTGAGAGGGACCCTGAGTTTGTGGCCTCAAGTGGAATGGACACCGCGATGCCCTGACTCGAAATAAGGCCGGATATCCCTGCAGTGACTTCAATGCAGGCTCGTCTTACATCTCCCAGGATGAAAGGATGTCTGAATCCCCTGTGGAAAGCACAAAGAAAGACTTAGTTCCCCACCTCATCGCGTCCGATAGCCTCACATCCTTTGAAAACTCCAGAGGTACGCGGAGATCAGTGCCTCCAAAGGAGACGATGCCTGACTCCTCGTGAAACTTGATAGGAGTCCCAGGATTCCTGTGGCACTTGGAAAGGGACACTTGGTCTCCCGCCTCAGCTGGAGAGGCGTCCCAATTGCCCTGCCAAGCCTCGAGGAGAATCCAGAGTTGTCCCTCGCAACTAGGCAGGAGTCCTGAAGTGGCTGAACAAACACGTGGGTGGAAGGGCCATCCCCGTCGTAACTCGAGAATATACCCCAGGTTCCCGCCGCAACTCGAGAAAAACCATGAGACTTCCCCCTCGCCGCGAGATGAGGCCCGATTCCCCTGCACTGCGTGCAGAGCAATTCCGTGTTGCACATCACACATGAAAGGAGCCTTGATTTCCTTGATGGCACTCCAGAGAAACCCCAAGAACACTGTTTCAAGGCTAGAGGGATCCTGAGGTCACTGTAGCAACACGAAAGAGCTCCGTGGGCCAAAAATCAACTCGAGATGAGAGGTTAGTCCCTGGCTTCGAATCCAGAGGAATACCACCTTACCACAAGCACCTCAAGAGGAGGCTTCTCTCAGCTCTAGGTATGTGAGAGGGACCCTGAGTTTGCGGCCTCAAGTGGAATGGACACCGCGATGCTCTGACGCGAAATAAGGCTGGATATCCCTGCAGTGACTTGAATGCAGGCTGGTCTTGCATCTCCCAAGATGAAAGGATGTCTGAATCCCCTGTGGAGACCACAGAGAAAGACCTAGTTCCCCACCTCATCGCGACCGGAGGCCTCACATCCTTTGAAAACTTCAGAGGTACGCGGAGATCAGTGCCTCCAAAGGAGACGATGCCTGACTCCTCGTGAAACTTGATAGGAGTCCCAGGATTCCTGTGGCACGTGGAAAGGGACCCTTGGTCTCCCGCCTCAGCTGGAGAGGCGTCCCAATTGCCTTGCCAAGCCTCGAGGAGAATCCCGAGTTGTGTCTCGCAACTAGGCAAGAGTCCTGACGTGGCAGAACAAACACGTGTGTGGAAGGGCCATCCCCGTCGAAACTCGAGAATATACCCCAGGTTCCCGCCGCAACTCGAGAAAAACCATGAGACTTCCCCCTCACCGCGAGATGAGGCCCGATTCCCCTGCACTGTGTGCAGAGCAATTCCGTGTTGCACATCACACATGAAAGGAGCCTTGATTTCCTTCATGGCACTCCAGAGAAACCCCAAGAACACTGTTTCAAGGCTAGAGGGATCCTGAGGTCACTGTAGCAACACGAAAGAGCTCCGTGGGCCAAAAATCAACTCGAGATGAGAGGTTAGTCCCTGGCTTCGACTCCAGAGGAATACCACCTTACCAGAAGCACCTCAAGAGGAGGCTTCTCTCAGCTCTAGGTATGTGAGAGGGACCCTGAGTTTGCGGCCTCAAGTGGAATGGACACCGCGATGCCCTGACGCGAAATAAGGCTGGATATCCCTGCAGTGACTTGAATGCAGGCTCGTCTTGCATCTCCCAAGATGAAAGGATGTCTGAATCCCCTGTGGAGACCACAGAGAAAGACCTAGTTCCCCACCTCATCGCGACCGGAGGCCTCACATCCTTTGAAAACTCCAGAGGTACGCGGAGATCAGTGCCTCCAAAGGAGACGATGCCTGACTCCTCGTGAAACTTGATAGGAGTCCCAGGATTCCGGTGGCACGTGGAAAGGGACCCTTGGTCTCCCGCCTCAGCTGGAGAGGCGGCCCAATTGCCTTGCCAAGCCTCGAGGAGAATCCCGAGTTGTCCCTCGGAACTAGGCAAGAGTCCTGACGTGGCTGAACAAACACGTGTGTGGAAGGGCCATCCCCGTCGTAACTCGAGAATATACCCCAGGTTCCCGCCGCAACTCGAGAAAAACCATGAGACTTCCCCCTCGCCGCGAGATGAAGCCCAATTCCCCTGCACTGCGTGCAGAGCAATTCTGTGTTGCACATCACACATGAAAGTAGCCTTGATTTCCTTCATGGCACTCCAGAGAAACCCCAAGAACACTGTTTCAAGGCTAGAGGGATCCTGAGGTCACTGTAGCAACACGAAAGAGCTCCGTGGACCAAAAATCAACTCGAGATGAGAGGTTAGTCCCTGGCTTCGACTCCAGAGGAATACCACCTTACCACAAGCACCTCAAGAGGAGGCTTCTCTCAGCTCTAGGTATGTGAGAGGGACCCTGAGTTTGCGGCCTCAAGTGGAATGGACACCGCGATGCCCTGACTCGAAATAAGGCCGGATATCCCTGCAGTGACTGGAATGCAGGCTCGTCTTGCATCTCCCAAGACGAAAGGGTGTCTGAATCCCCTGTGGAGACCACAGAGAAAGACCTAGTTCCCCACCTCATCGCGACAGGAGGCCTCAAATCCTTTGAAAACTCCAGAGGTATGCGGAGATCAGTGCCTCCAAAGGAAACGATGCCTGACTCCTCGTGAAACTTGATAGGAGACCCAGGATTCCTGTGGCACGTGGAAAGGGACCCTTGGTCTCCCGTCTCAGCTGGAGAGGCGTCCCAATTGCCCTGCAAAGCCTCGAGGAGAATCCAGAGTTGTCCCTCGCAACTAGGCAGGAGTCCTGACGTCGCTGAAGAAACACGTGGGTGGAAGGGCCATCCCCGTCGTAACTCGAGAAAATACCCCAGGTTCCCGCCGCAACTCGAGAAAAACCATGAGACTTCCCCCTCGCCGCGAGATGAGGCCCGATTCCCCTGCACTGCGTGCAGAGCAATTCCGTGTTGCACATCACACATGAAAGGAGCCTTGATTTCCTTGATGGCACTCCAGAGAAACCCCAAGAACACTGTTTCAAGGCTAGAGGGATCATGAGGTCACTGTAGCAACACGAAAGAGCTCCGTGGGCCAAAAATCAACT
Organism: Cervus elaphus; assembly: GCF_910594005.1. Lineage (NCBI taxonomy): Eukaryota > Metazoa > Chordata > Mammalia > Artiodactyla > Cervidae > Cervus > Cervus elaphus. The sequence goes on along the minus strand of NC_057834.1, from coordinate 3,480,053 downwards.
CGAGATGAGAGGTTAGTCCCTGGCTTCGACTCCAGAGGAATACCACCTTACCACAAGCACCTCAAGAGGAGGCTTCTCTCAGCTTTAGGTATGTGAGAGGGACCCTGAGTTTGCGGCCTCAAGTGGAATGGACACCGTGATGCCCTGACTCGAAATATGGCCGGATATCCCTGCAGTGACTTGAATGCAGGCTCGTCTTGCATCTCCCAAGAAGAAAGGATGTCTGAATCCCCTGTGGAGACCACAGAGAAAGACCTAGTTCCCCACCTCATCGCGACCGGAGGCATCACATCCTTTGAAAACTCCAGAGGTACGCGGAGATCAGTGCCTTCAAAGGAGACGATGCCTGACTCCTCGTGAAACTTGATAGGAGTCCCAGGATTCTTGTGGCAAGTGGAAAGGGACCCTTGGTCTCCCGCCTCAGCTGGAGAGGCGTTCCAATTGCCCTGCCAAGCCTCGAGGAGAATCCCGAGTTGTCCCTCGCAACTAGGCAGGAGTCCTGACGTGGCTGAACAAACACGTGGGTGGAAGGGCCATCCCCGTCGTAACTCGAGAATATACCCCAGGTTCCCGCCGCAACTCGAGAAAAACCATGAGACTTCCCCCTCGATGCGAGATGAGGCCCAATTCCCCTGTACTGCGTGCAGAGCAATTCCGTCTTGCACATCACACATGAAAGGAGCCTTGATTTCCTTGATGGCACTCCAGAGAAACCCCAAGAACACTGTTTCAAGGATAGAGGGATCCTGAGGTCACTTTAGCAACACGAAAGAGCTCCGTGGACCAAAAATCAACTCGAAAAGAGAGGTTAGTCCCTGGATTCGTCTCCAGAGGAATACCACCTTACCACAAGCACCTCAAGAGGAGGATTCTCTCAGCTCTAGGTATGTGAGAGGGACCCTGAGTTTGTGGCCTCAAGTGGAATGGACACCGCGATGCCCTGACTCGAAATAAGGCCGGATATCCCTGCAGTGACTTCAATGCAGGCTCGTCTTACATCTCCCAGGATGAAAGGATGTCTGAATCCCCTGTGGAAAGCACAAAGAAAGACTTAGTTCCCCACCTCATCGCGTCCGATAGCCTCACATCCTTTGAAAACTCCAGAGGTACGCGGAGATCAGTGCCTCCAAAGGAGACGATGCCTGACTCCTCGTGAAACTTGATAGGAGTCCCAGGATTCCTGTGGCACTTGGAAAGGGACACTTGGTCTCCCGCCTCAGCTGGAGAGGCGTCCCAATTGCCCTGCAAAGCCTCGAGGAGAATCCCGAGTTGTCCCTCGCAACTAGGCAGGAGTCCTGACGTGGCTGAACAAACACGTTGGTGGAAGGGCCATCCCCGTCGTAACTCGAGAATATACCCCAGGTTCCCGCCGCAACTCGAGAAAAACCATGAGACTTCCCCCTCGCCGCGAGATGAGGCCCGATTCCCCTGCACTGCGTGCAGGGCAATTCCGTGTTGCACATCACACATGAAAGGAGCCTTGATTTCCTTGATGGCACTCCAGAGCAACCCCAAGAACACTGTTTCAAGGCTAGAGGGATCCTGAGGTCACTGTAGCAACACGAAAGAGCTCCGTGGGCCAAAAATCAACTCGAGATGAGAGGTTAGTCCCTGTCTTCGACTCCAGAGGAATACCACCTTACCACAAGCACCTCAAGAGGAGGCTTCTCTCAGCTCTAGGTATGTGAGAGGGACCCTGAATTTGCGGCCTCAAGTGGAATGGACACCGCGATGCCCTGACGCGAAATAAGGCCGGATATCCCTGCAGTGACTTGAATGCAGGCTCGTCTTGCATCTCCCAAGATGAAAGGATGTCTGAATCCCCTGTGGAGACCACAGAGAAAGACCTAGTTCCCCACCTCATGGCGACCGGAGGCCTCACATCTTTGAAAACTCCAGAGGTACGCGGAGATCAGTGCCTCCAAAGGAGACGATGCCTGACTCCTCGTGAAACTTGATAGGAGTCCCAGGATTCCTGTGGCACGTGGAAAGGGACCCTTGGTCTCCCGCCTCAGCTGGAGAGGCGTCCCAAATGCCTTGCCAAGCCTCGAGGAGAATCCCGAGTTGTGTCTCGCAACTAGGCAAGAGTCCTGACGTGGCTGAATAAACACGTGTGTGGAAGGGCCATCCCCGTCGTAACTCGAGAATATACCCCAGGTTCCCGCCGCAACTCGAGAAAAACCATGAGAATTCCCCCTCGCCGCGAGATGAGGCCCGATTCCCCTGTACGGCGTGCAGAGCAATTCTGTGTTGCACATCACACATGAAAGGAGCCTTGATTTCCTTCATGGCACTCCAGAGAAACCCCAAGAACACAGTTTCAAGGCTAGAGGGATCCTGAGGTCACTGTAGCAACACGAAAGAGCTCCGTGGACCAAAAATCAACTCGAGATGAGAGGATAGCCCCTGGCTTCGTCTCCAGAGGAATACCACCTTACCACAAGCACCTCAAGAGGAGGCTTCTCTCAGCTCTAGGTATGTGAGAGGGACCCTGAGTTTGCGGCCTCAAGTGGAATGGACACCACGATGCCCTGATGTGAAATAAGGCCGGATATCCCTGCAGTGACTTCAATGCAGGCTCGTCTTGCATCTCCCAGGACGAAAGGATGTCTGAATCCCCTGTGGAAAGCACAGAAAGACTTAGTTCCCCACCTCATCGCGTCCGATAGCCTCACATCCTTTGAAAACTCCAGAGGTACGCGGAGATCAGTGCCTCCAAAGGAGACGATGCCTGACTCCTCGTGAAACTTGATAGGAGTCCCAGGATTCCTGTGGCACTTGGAAAGGGACACTTGGTCTCCCGCCTCAGCTGGAGAGGCGTCCCAATTGCCCTGCAAAGCCTCGAGGAGAATCCCGAGTTGTCCCTCACAACTAGGCAGGAGTCCTGACGTGGCTGAACAAACACGTGGGTGGAAGGGCCATCCCCGTCGTAACTCGAGAATATACCCCAGGTTCCCGCCGCAACTCGAGAAAAACCATGAGACTTCCCCCTCGCCGCGAGATGAGGCCCGATTCCCCTGCACTGCGTGCAGGGCAATTCCGTGTTGCACATCACACATGAAAGGAGCCTTGATTTCCTTGATGGCACTCCAGAGAAACCCCAAGAACACTGTTTCAAGGCTAGAGGGATCCTGAGGTCACTGTAGCAACACGAAAGAGCTCCGTGGGCCAAAAATCAACGCGAGATGAGAGGTTAGTGCCTGTCTTCGACTCCAGAGGAATACCACCTTACCACAAGCACCTCAAGAGGAGGCTTCTCTCAGCTCTAGGTATGTGAGAGGGACCCTGAATTTGCGGCCTCAAGTGGAATGGACACCGCGATGCCCTGACGCGAAATAAGGCTGGATATCCCTGCAGTGACTTGAATGCAGGCTCGTCTTGCATCTCCCAAGATGAAAGGATGTCTGAATCCCCTGTGGAGACCACAGAGAAACACCTAGTTCCCCACCTCATGGCGACCGGAGGCCTCACATCCTTTGAAAACTCCAGAGGTACGCGGAGATCAGTGCCTCCAAAGGAGACGATGCCTGACTCCTCGTGAAACTTGATAGGAGTCCCAGGATTCCTGTGGCACGTGGAAAGGGACCCTTGGTCTCCCGCCTCAGCTGGAGAGGCGTCCCAATTGCCTTGCCAAGCCTCGAGGAGAATCCCGAGTTGTGTCTCGCAACTAGGCAAGAGTCCTGACGTGGCTGAACAAACACGTGTGTGGAAGGGCCATCCCCGTCGTAACTCGAGAATATACCCCATGTTCCCGCCGCAACTCGAGAAAAACCATGAGACTTCCCCCTCGCTGCGAGATGAGGCCCGATTCCCCTGCACTGCGTGCAGAGCAATTCCGTCTTGCACATCACACATGAAAGGAGCCTTGATTTCCTTGATGGCACTCCAGAGAAACCCCAAGAACACTGTTTCAAGGCTAGAGGGATCCTGAGGTCACTGTAGCAACACGAAAGAGCTCCGTGGACCAAGAATCAACACGAGATGAGAGGTTAGTCCCTGGCTTCGACTCCTGAGGAATACCACCTTACCACAAGCACCTCAAGAGGAGGCTTCTCTCAGCTCTAGGTATGTGAGAGGGATCCTGAGTTTGCGGCCTCAAGTGGAATGGACACCGCGATGCCCTGACTCGAAATAAGGCTGGATATCCCTGCAGTGACTGGAATGCAGGCTCGTCTTGCATCTCCCAAGAAGAAAGGATGTCTGAATCCCCTGTGGAGACCACAGAGAAACACCTAGTTCCCCATCTCATCGCGACCGGAGGCCTCACATCCTTTGAAAACTCCAGAGGTACGCGGAGATCAGTGCCTCCAAAGGAGACGATGCCTGACTCCTCGTGAAACTTGATAGGAGTCCCAGGATTCTTGTGGCACGTGGAAAGCGACCCTTGGTCTCCCGCCTCAGCTGGAGAGGCGTCCCAATTGCCCTGCCAAGCCTCGAGGAGAATCCCGAGTTGTGTCTCGCAACTAGGCAGGAGTCCTGACGTGGCTGAACAAACACGTGGGTGGAAGGGCCATCCCCGTCGTAACTCGAGAATATACCCCAGGTTCCCGCCGCAACTCGAGAAAAACCATGAGACTTCCCCCTCGATGCGAGATGAGGCCCGATTCCCCTGTACTGCGTGCAGAGCAATTCCGTCTTGCACATCACACATGAAAGGAGCCTTGATTTCCTTGATGGCACTCCAGAGAAATCCCAAGAACACTGTTTCAAGGATAGAGGGATCCTGAGGTCACTGTAGCAACACGAAAGAACTCTGTGGACCAAAAATCAACTCGAAAAGAGAGGTTAGTCCCTGGATTCGTCTCCAGAGGAATACCACCTTACCACAAGCACCTCAAGAGGAGGCTTCTCTCAGCTCTAGGTATGTGAGAGGGACCCTGAGTTTGCGGCCTCAAATGGAATGAACACCGCGATGCCCTGACTCGAAATAAGGCCGGATATCCCTGCAGTGACTTCAATGCAGGCTCGTCTTGCATCTTCCAGGACGAAAGGATGTCTGAATCCCCTGTGGAAAGCACAGAGAAAGACTTAGTTCCCCACCTCATCGCGACCGATAGCCTCACATCCTTTGAAAATTCCAGAGGTACGCGGAGATCAGTGCCTCCAAAGGAGACGATGCCTGACTCCTCGTGAAACTTGATAGGAGTCCCAGGATTCCTGTGGCACTTGGAAAGGGACACTTGGTCTCCTGCCTCAGCTGGAGAGGCGTCCCAATTGCCCTGCCAAGCCTCGAGGAGAATCCAGAGTTGTACCTCGCAACTAGGCAGGAGTCCTGACGTCGCTGAAGAAACACGTGGGTGGAAGGGCCATCCCCGTCGTAACTCGAGAATATACCCCAGGTTCCCGCCGCAACTCGAGAAAAACCATGAGACTTCCCCCTCGCCGCGAGATGAGGCCCGATTCCCCTGCACTGCGTGCAGAGCAATTCCGTGTTGCACATCACACATGAAAGTAGCCTTGATTTCCTTGATGGCACTCCAGAGAAACCCCAAGAACACTGTTTCAAGGCTAGAGGGATCCTGAGGTCACTGTAGCAACACGAAAGAGCTCCGTGGGCCAAAAATCAACTCGAGATGAGAGGTTAGTCCCTGGCTTCGACTCCAGAGGAATACCACCTTACCACAAGCACCTCAAGAGGAGGCTTCTCTCAGCTCTAGGTATGTGAGAGGGACCCTGAGTTTGCGGCCTCAAGTGGAATGGACACCGCGATGCCCTGACGTGAAATAAGGCCGGATATCCCTGCAGTGACTTGAATGCAGGCTCGTCTTGCATCTCCCAAGATGAAAGGATGTCTGAATCCCCTGTGGAGACCACAGAGAAAGACCTAGTTCCCCACCTCATCGCGACCGGAGGCCTCACATCCTTTGAAAACTCCAGAGGTACGCGGAGATCAGTGCCTCCAAAGGAGACGATGCCTGACTCCTCGTGAAACTTGATAGGAGTCCCAGGATTCCTGTGGCACGTGGAAAGGGACCCTTGGTCTCCCGCCTCAGCTGGAGAGGCGTCCCAATTGCCTTGCCAAGCCTCGAGGAGAATCCCGAGTTGTGTCTCGCAACTAGGCAAGAGTCCTGACGTGGCTGAACAAACACGTTTGTGGAAGGGCCATCCCCGTCGTAACTCGAGAATATACCCCAGGTTCCCGCCGCAACTCGAGAAAAACCATGAGACTTCCCCCTCGCCGTGAGATGAGGCCCGATTCCCCTGCACTTCGTGCAGAGCAATTCTGTGTTGCACATCACACATGAAAGGAAACTTGATTTCCTTCATGGCACTCCAGAGAAACCCCAAGAACACTGTTTCAAGGCTAGAGGGATCCTGAGGTCACTGTAGCAACACGAAAGAGCTCCGTGGACCAAAAATCAACTCGAGATGAGAGGTTAGTCCCTGGCTTCGACTCCAGAGGAATACCACCTTACCACAAGCACCTCAAGAGGAGGCTTCTCTCAGCTCTAGGTATGTGAGAGGGACCCTGAGTTTGCGGCCTCAAGTGGAATGGACACCGCGATGCTCTGACTCGAAATAAGGCCGGATATCCCTGCAGTGACTTGAATGCAGGCTCGTCTTGCATCTCCCAAGAAGAAAGGATGTCTGAATCCCCTGTGGAGACCACAGAGAAAGACCTAGTTCCCCACCTCATCGCGACCGGAGGCCTCACATCCTTTGAAAACTCCAGAGGTACGCGGAGATCAGTGCCTCCAAAGGAGACGATGCCTGACTCCTCGTGAAACTTGATAGGAGTCCCAGGATTCTTGTGGCACGTGGAAAGGGACCCTTGGTCTCCCGCCTCAGCTGGAGAGGCGTTCCAATTGCCCTGCCAAGCCTCGAGGAGAATCCCCAGTTGTCCCTCGCAACTAGGCAGGAGTCCTGACGTGGCTGAACAAACACGTGGGTGGAAGGGCCATCCCCGTCGTAACTCGAGAATATACCCCAGGTTCCCGCCGAACTCGAGAAAAACCATGAGACTTCCCCCTCGATGCGAGATGAGGCCCGATTCCCCTGTACTGCGTGCAGAGCAATTCCGTCTTGCACATCACACATGAAAGGAGCCTTGATTTCCTTCATGGCACTCCAGAGAAATCCCAAGAACACTGTTTCAAGGATAGAGGGATCCTGAGGTCACTGTAGCAACACGAAAGAACTCTGTGGACCAAAAATCAACTCGAAAAGAGAGGTTAGTCCCTGGATTCGTCTCCAGAGGAATACCACCTTACCACAAGCACCTCAAGAGGAGGCTTCTCTCAGCTCTAGGTATGTGAGAGGGACCCTGAGTTTGCGGCCTCAAGTGGAATGGACACCGCGATGCCCTGACTCGAAATAAGGCCGGATATCCCTGCAGTGACTTCAATGCAGGCTCGTCTTGCATCTCCCAGGACGAAAGGATGTCTGAATCCCCTGTGGAAAGCACAGAGAAAGACTTAGTTCCCCACCTCATCGCGACCGATTGCCTCACATCCTTTGAAAACTCCAGAGGTACGCGGAGATCAGTGCCTCCAAAGGAGATGATGCCTGACTCCTCGTGAAACTTGATAGGAGTCCCAGGATTCCTGTGGCACTTGGAAAGGGACCCTTGGTCTCCCGCCTCAGCTGGAGAGGCGTCCCAATTGCCTTGCCAAGCCTCGAGGAGAATCCCGAGTTGTGTCTCGCAACTAGGCAAGAGTCCTGACGTGGTTGAACAAACACGTGTGTGGAAGGGCCATCCCCGTCGTAACTCGAGAATATACCCCAGGTTCCCGCCGCAACTCGAGAAAAACCATGAGACTTCCCCCTCGCCGCGAGATGAGGCCCGATTCCCCTGCACTGCGTGCAGAGCAATTCTGTGTTGCACATCACACATGAAAGGAGCCTTGATTTCCTTCATGGCACTCCAGAGAAACCCCAAGAACACTGTTTCAAGGCTAGAGGGATCCTGAGGTCACTGTAGCAACAAGGAAGAGCTCCATGGACCAAAAATCAACTCGAGATGAGAGGTTAGTCCCTGGCTTCGACTCCAGAGGAATACCACCTTACCACAAGCACCTCAAGAGGAGGCTTCTCTCAGCTCTAGGTATGTGAGAGGGACCCTGAGTTTGCGGCCTCAAGTGGAATGGACACCGCGATGCCCTGACTCGAACTAAGGCCGGATATCCCTGCAGTGACTGGAATGCAGGCTCGTCTTGCATCTCCCAAGACGAAAGGGTGTCTGAATCCCCTGTGGAGACCACAGAGAAAGACCTAGTTCCCCACCTCATCGCGACAGGCGGCCTCAAATCCTTTGAAAACTCCAGAGGTATGCGGAGATCAGTGCCTCCAAAGGAGACGATGCCTGTCTCCTCGTGAAACTTCATAGGAGACCCAGGATTCCTGTGGCACTTGGAAAGGGACCCTTGGTCTCCCGTCTCAGCTGGAGAGGCGTCCCAATTTCCCTGCAAAGCCTCGAGGAGAATCCCGAGTTGTCCCTCGCAACTAGGCAGGAGTCCTGACGTCGCTGAAGAAACACGTGGGTGGAAGGGCCATCCCCGTCGTAACTCGAGAATATACCCCAGGTTCCCGCCGCAACTCGAGAAAAACCATGAGACTTCCCCCTCGCCGCGAGATGAGGCCCGATTTCCCTGCACTGCGTGCAGAGCAATTCCGTGTTGCACATCACACATGAAAGGAGCCTTGATTTCCTTGATGGCACTCCAGAGAAACCCCAAGAACACTGTTTCAAGGCTAGAGGGATCCTGAGGTCACTGTAGCAACACGAAAGAGCTCCGTGGACCAAGAATCAACACGAGACGAGAGGTTAGTCCCTGGCTTCGACTCCTGAGGAATACCACCTTACCACAAGCACCTCAAGAGGAGGCTTCTCTCAGCTCTAGGTATGTGAGAGGGACCCTGAGTTTGCGGCCTCAAGTGGAATGGACACCGCGATGCCCTGACTCGAAATAAGGCTGGATATCCCTGCAGTGACTTGAATGCAGGCTCGTCTTGCATCTCCCAAGATGAAAGGGTGTCTGAATCCCCTGTGGAGACCACAGAGAAAGACCTAGTTCCCCACCTCATCGCGACAGGAGGCCTCAAATCCTTTGAAAACTCCAGAGGTATGCGGAGATCAGTGCCTCCAAAGGAGACGATGCCTGACTCCTCGTGAAACTTGATAGGAGACCCAGGATTCCTGTGGCACGTGGAAAGGGACCCTTGGTCTCCCGTCTCAGCTGGAGAGGCGTCCCAATTGCCCTGCAAAGCCTCGAGGAGAATCCCGAGTTGTCCCTCGCAACTAGGCAGGAGTCCTGACGTCGCTGAAGAAACACGTGGGTGGAAGGGCCATCCCCGTCGTAACTCGAGAATATACCCCAGGTTCCCGCCGCAACTCGAGAAAAACCATGAGACTTCCCCCTCGCCGCGAGATGAGGCCCGATTCCCCTGCACTGCGTGCAGAGCAATTCCGTGTTGCACATCACACATGAAAGGAGCCTTGATTTCCTTGATGGCACTCCAGAGAAACCCCAAGAACACTGTTTCAAGGCTAGAGGGATCCTGAGGTCACTGTAGCAACACGAAAGAGCTCCGTGGACCAAGAATCAACACGAGATGAGAGGTTAGTCCCTGGCTTCGACTCCTGAGGAATACCACCTTACCACAAGCACCTCAAGAGGAGGCTTCTCTCAGCTCTAGGTATGTGAGAGGGATCCTGAGTTTGCGGCCTCAAGTGGAATGGACACCGCGATGCCCTGACTCGAAATAAGGCCGGATATCCCTGCAGTGACTGGAATGCAGGCTCGTCTTGCATCTCCCAAGACGAAAGGATGTCTGAATCCCCTGTGGAGACCACAGAGAAACACCTAGTTCCCCACTTCATCGCGACCGGAGGCCTCACATCCTTTGAAAACTCCAGAGGTACGCGGAGATCAGTGCCTCCAAAGGAGACGATGCCTGACTGCTCGTGAAACTTGATAGGAGTCCCAGGATTCTTGTGGCACGTGGAAAGGGACCCTTGGTCTCTTGCCTCAGCTGGAGAGGCGTTCCAATTGCCATGCCAAGCCTCGAGTAGAATCCCGAGTTGTCCCTCGCAACTAGGCAGGAGTCCTAACGTCGCTGAAGAAACACGTGAGTGGAAGGGCCATCCCCGTCGTAACTCGAGAATATACCCCAGGTTCTCGCCGCAATTCGAGAAAAACCATGAGACTTCCCCTTCGATGCGAGATGAGGCCCGATTCCCCTGTACTGCGTGCAGAGCAATTCCGTCTTGCTTATCACACATGAAAGGAGCCTTGATTTCCTTGATGGCACTCCAGAGAAACCCCAAGAACACTGTTTCAAGGATAGAGGGATCCTGAGGTCACTGTAGCAACACGAAAGAACTCTGTGGACCAAAAATCAACTCGAAAAGAGAGGTTAGTCCCTGGATTCGTCTCCAGAGGAATACCACCTTACCACAAGCACCTCAAGAGGAGGCTTCTCTCAGCTCTAGGTATGTGAGAGGGACCCTGAGTTTGCGGCCTCAAGTGGAATGGACACCGCGATGCCCTGACTCGAAATAAGGCTGGATATCCCTGCAGTGACTTGAATGCAGGCTCGTCTTGCATCTCCCAGGACGAAAGGATGACTCAATCCCCTGTGGAAAGCACAGAGAAAGACTTAGTTTCCCACCTCATCGCGACCGATAGCCTCACATCCTTTGAAAACTCCAGAGGTACCTGGAGATCAGTGCCTCCAAAGGAGATGATGCCTGACTCCTCGTGAAACTTGATAGGAGTCCCAGGATTCCTGTGGCACTTGGAAAGGGACACTTGGTCTCCCGCCTCAGCTGGAGAGGCGTCCCAATTGCCTTGCCAAGCCTCGAGGAGAATCCAGAGTTATCCCTCGCAACTAGGCAGGAGTCCTGACGTCGCTGAAGAAACACGTGGGTGGAAGGGCCATCCCCGTCGTAACTCGAGAATATACCCCAGGTTTCCGCCGCAACTCGAGAAAAACCATGAGACTTCCCCCTCGCCGCGAGATGAGGCCCGATTCCCCTGCACTGCGTGCAGAGCAATTCTGTGTTGCCCATCACACATGAAAGGAGCCTTGATTTCCTTCATGGCACTCCAGAGAAACCCCAAGAACACTGTTTCAAGGCTAGAGGGATCCTGAGGTCACTGTAGCAACACGAAAGAGCTCCGTGGGCCAAAAATCAACTCGAGATGAGAGGTTAGTCCCTGGCTTCGACTCCAGAGGAATACCACCTTACCACAAGCACCTCAAGAGGAGGCTTCTCTCAGCTCTAGGTATGTGAGAGGGACCCTGAGTTTGCGGCCTCAAGTGGAATGGACACCGCGATGCCCTGACGCGAAATAAGGCTGGATATCCCTGCAGTGACTTGAATGCAGGCTCGTCTTGCATCTCCCAAGAAGAAAGGATGTCTGAATCCCCTGTGGAGACCACAGAGAAAGACCTAGTTCCCCACCTCATCGCGACCGGAGGCCTCACATCCTTTGAAAACTCCAGAGGTACGCGGAGATCAGTGCCTCCAAAGGAGACGATGCCTGACTCCTCGTGAAACTTGATAGGAGTCCCAGGATTCCTGGGGCACGTGGAAAGGGACACTTGGTCTCCCGCCTCAGCTGGAGAGGCGTCCGAATTGCCTTGCCAAGCCTCGAGGAAAATCCCGAGTTGTGTCTCGCAACTAGGCAAGAGTCCTGACGTGGCTGAACAAACACGTGTGTGGAAGGGCCATCCCCGTCGTAACTCGAGAATATACCCCAGGTTCCCGCCGCAACTCGAGAAAAACCATGAGACTTCCCCCTCGCCGCGAGATGAGGCCCGATTTCCCTGCACTGCGTGCAGAGCAATTCTGTGTTGCACATCACACATGAAAGGAGCCTTGATTTCCTTCATGGCACTCCAGAGAAACCCCAAGAACACTGTTTCAAGGCTAGAGGGATCCTGAGGTCACTGTAGCAACACGAAAGAGCTCCGTGGACCAAAAATCAACTCGAGATGAGAGGTTAGTCCCTGGCTTCGACTCCAGAGGAATACCACCTTACCACAAGCACCTCAAGAGGAGGCTTCTCTCAGCTCTAGGTATGTGAGAGGGACCCTGAGTTTGCGGCCTCAAGTGGAATGGACACCGCGATGCCCTGACTCGAAATAAGGCGGGATATCCCTGCAGTGACTGGAATGCAGGCTCGTCTTGCATCTCCCAAGACGAAAGGGTGTCTGAATCCCCTGTGGAGACCACAGAGAAAGACCTAGTTCCCCACCTCATCGCGACAGGCGTCCTCAAATCCTTTGAAAACTCCAGAGGTATGCGGAGATCAGTGCCTCCAAAGGAGACGATGCCTGACTCCTCGTGAAACTTCATAAGAGACCCAGAATTCCTGTGGCACGTGGAAAGGGACCCTTGGTCTCCCGTCTCAGCTGGACAGGCGTCCCAATTGCCCTGCAAAGCCTCGAGGAGAATCCAGAGTTGTCCCTCGCAACTAGGCAGGAGTCCTGACGTCGCTGAAGAAACACGTGGGTGGAAGGGCCATCCCCGTCGTAACTCGAGAATATACCCCAGGTTCCCGCCGCAACTCGAGAAAAACCATGAGACTTCCCCCTCGCCGCGAGATGAGGCCCGATTCCCCTGCACTGCGTGCAGAGCAATTCCGTGTTGCACATCACACATGAAAGGAGCCTTGATTTCCTTGATGGCACTCCAGAGAAACCCCAAGAACACTGTTTCAAGGCTAGAGGGATCCTGAGGTCACTGTAGCAACACGAAAGAGCTCCGTGGACCAAGAATCAACACGAGATGAGAGATTAGTCCCTGGCTTCGACTCCTGAGGAATACCACCTTACCACAAGCACCTCAAGAGGAGGCTTCTCTCAGCTCTAGGTATGTGAGAGGGATCCTGAGTTTGCGGCCTCAAGTGGAATGGACACCGCGATGCCCTGACTCGAAATAAGGCCGGATATCCCTGCAGTGACTGGAATGCAGGCTCGTCTTGCATCTCCCAAGAAGAAAGGATGTCTGAATCCCCTGTGGAGACCACAGAGAAACACCTAGTTCCCCACCTCATCGCGACCGGAAGCCTCACATCCTTTGAAAACTCCAGAGGTACGCGGAGATCAGTGCCTCCAAAGGAGACGATGCCTGACTCCTCGTGAAACTTGATAGGAGTCCCAGGATTCCTGTGGCACGTGGAAAGGGACCCTTGGTCACCCGCCTCACTTGGAGAGGCGTCCCAATTGCCCTGCCAAGCCTCGAGGAGAATCCCGAGTTGTCCCTCACAACTAGGCAGGAATCCTGACGTGGCTGAACAAACACGTGGGTGGAAGGGCCATCCCCGTCGTAACTCGAGAATATACCCCAGGTTCCCACCGCAACTCGAGAAAAACCATGAGACTTCCCCCTCGATGCGAGATGAGGCCCGATTCCCCTGTACTGCGTGCAGAGCAATTCCGTCTTGCACATCACACATGAAAGGAGCCTTGATTTCCTTCATGGCACTCCAGAGAAACCCCAAGAACACTGTTTCAAGGCTAGAGGGATCCTGAGGTCACTGTAGCAACACGAAAGAACACTGTGGACCAAAAATCAACTCGAAAAGAGAGGTTAGTCCCTGGATTCGTCTCCAGAGGAATACCACCTTACCACAAGCACCTCAAGAGGAGGCTTCTCTCAGCTCTAGGTATGTGAGAGGGACCCTGAGTTTGCGGCCTCAAGTGGAATGGACACCGCGATGCCCTGACTCGAAATAAGGCCGGATATCCCTGCAGTGACTTCAATGCAGGCTCGTCTTGCATCTCCCAGGACGAAAGGATGTCTGAATCCCCTGTGGAAAGCACAGAGAAAGACTTAGTTCCCCACCTCATCGCGACCGATAGCCTCACATCCTTTGAAAACTCCAGAGGTACGCGGAGATCAGTGCCTCCAAAGGAGACGATGCCTGACTCCTCGTGAAACTTGATAGGAGTCCCAGGATTCCTGTGGCACTTGGAAAGGGACACTTGGTCTCCCGCCTCAGCTGGAGAGGCGTCCCAATTGCCCTGCCAAGCCTCGAGGAGAATCCAGAGTTGTCCCTCGCAACTAGGCAGGAGTCCTGACGTCGCTGAAGAAACACGTGGGTAAAAGGGCCATCCCCGTCGTAACTCGAGAATATACCCCAGGTTCCCGCCGCAACTCGAGAAAAACCATGAGACTTCCCCCTCACCGCGAGATGAGGCCCGATTCCCCTGCACTGCGTGCAGAGCAATTCCGTGTTGCACATCACACATGAAAGGAGCCTTGATTTCCTTCATGGCACTCCAGAGAAACCCCAAGAACACTGTTTCAAGGCTAGAGGGATCCTGAGGTCACTGTAGCAAAACGAAAGAGCTCCGTGGGCCAAAAATCAACTCGAGACGAGAGGTTAGTCCCTGGATTCGACTCCAGAGGAATACCACCTTACCACAAGCACCTCAAGAGGAGGCTTCTCTCAGCTCTAGGTATGTGAGAGGGACCCTGAGTTTGCGGCCTCAAGTGGAATGGACACCGCGATGCCCTAACGTGAAATAAGGCTGGATATCCCTGCAGTAACTTGAATGCAGGCTCGTCTTGCATCTCCCAAGATGAAAGGATGTCTGAATCCCCTGTGGAGACCACAGAGAAAGACCTAGTTCCCCACCTCATCGCGACCGGAGGCCTCATATCCTTTGAAAACTCCAGAGGTACGCGGAGATCAGTGCCTCCAAAGGAGACGATGCCTGACTCCTCGTGAAACTTGATGGGAGTCCCAGGATTATTGTGGCTCGTTGGAAGGGACCCTTGGTCACCCGCCTCAGCTGGAGAGGCATCCCAATTGCCCTGCCAAGCCTCGAGGAGAATCCCGAGTTGTCCCTCACAACTAGGCAGGAGTCCTGACCTGGCTGAACAAACACGTGGGTGGAAGGGCCATCCCCGTCGTAACTCGAGAATATACCCCAGGTTCCCGCCGCAACTCGAGAAAAACCATGAGACTTCCCCCTCGATGCGAGATGAGGCCCGATTCCCCTGTACTGCGTGCAGAGCAATTCCGTCTTGCACATCACACATGAAAGGAGCCTTGATTTCCTTGATGGCACTCCAGAGAAACCCCAAGAACACTGTTTCAAGGCTAGAGGGATCCTGAGGTCACTGTAGCAACACGAAAGAACTCTGTGGACCAAAAATCAACTCGAAAAGAGAGGTTAGTCCCTGGATTCGTCTCCAGAGGATTACCACCTTAACACAAGCACCTCAAGAGGAGGCTTCTCTCAGCTCTAGGTATGTGAGAGGGACCCTGAGTTTGCGGCCTCAAGTGGAATGGACACCGCGATGCCCTGACTCGAAATAAGGCCGGATATCCCTGCAGTGACTTCAATGCAGGCTCGTCTTGCATCTCCCAGGACGAAAGGGTGTCTGAATCCCCTGTGGAAAGCACAGAGAAAGACTTAGTTCCCCACCTCATCGCGACCGATAGCCTCACATCCTTTGAAAACTCCAGAGGTACTCGGAGATCAGTGCCTCCAAAGGAGACGATGCCTGACTCCTCGTGAAACTTGATAGGAGTCCCAGGATTCCTGTGGCACTTGGAAAGGGACACTTGGTCTCCCGCCTCAGCTGGAGAGGCGTCCCAATTGCCCTGCCAAGCCTCGAGGAGAATCCAGAGTTGTCCCTCGCAACTAGGCAGGAGTCCTGACGTCGCTGAAGAAACACGTGGGTTGAAGGGCCATCCCCGTCGTAACTCGAGAATATACCCCAGGTTCCCGCCGCAACTCGAGAAAAACCATGAGACTTCCCCCTCGCCGCGAGATGAGGCCCGATTCCCCTGCACTGCGTGCAGAGCAATTCCGTGTTGCACATCACACATGAAAGGAGCCTTGATTTCCTTGATGGCACTCCAGAGAAACCCCAAGAACACTGTTTCAAGGCTAGAGGGATCCTGAGGTCACTGTAGCAACACGAAAGAGCTCCCTGGGCCAAAAATCAACTCGAGATGAGAGGTTAGTCCGTGGCTTCGACTCCAGAGGAATGCCACCTTACCACAAGCACCTCAAGAGGAGGCTTCTCTCAGCTCTACGTATGTGAGAGGGACCCTGAGTTTGCGGCCTCAAGTGGAATGGACACCGCGATGCCCTGACGCGAAATAAGGCTGGATATCCCTGCAGTGACTTGAATGCAGGCTCGTCTTGCATCTCCCAAGATGAAAGGATGTCTGAATCCCCTGTGGAGACCACAGAGAAAGACCTAGTTCCCCACCTCATCGCGACCGGAGGCCTCACATCCTTTGAAAACTCCAGAGGTACGCGGAGATCAGTGCCTCCAAAGGAGACGATGCCTGACTCCTCGTGAAACTTGATAGGAGTCCCAGGATTCCTGTGGCACGTGGAAAGGGACCCTTGGTCTCCCGTCTCAGCTGGAGAGGCGTCCCAATTGCCCTGCCAAGCCTCGAGGAGAATCCCGAGTTGTGTCTCGCAACTAGGCAGGAGTCCTGACGTGGCTGAACAAACACGTGGGTGGAAGGGCCATCCCCGTCGTAACTCGAGAATATACCCCAGGTTCCCGCCGCAACTCGAGAAAAACCATGAGACTTCCCCCTCGATGCGAGATGAGGCCCGATTCCCCTGTACTGAGTGCAGAGCAATCCCGTCCTGCACATCACACATGAAAGGAGCCTTGATTTCCTTGATGGCACTCCAGAGAAACCCCAAGAACACTGTTTCAAGGCTAGAGGGATCCTGAGGTCACTGTAGCAACACGAAAGAACTCTGTGGACCAAAAATCAACTCGAAAAGAGAGGTTAGTCCCTGGATTCGTCTCCAGAGGAATACCACCTTACCACAAGCACCTCAAGAGGAGGCTTCTCTCAGCTCTAGGTATGTGAGAGGGACCCTGAGTTTGCGGCCTCAAGTGGAATGGACACCGCGATGCCCTGACTCGAAATAAGGCCGGATATCCCTGCAGTGACTTCAATGCAGGCTTGTCATGCATCTCCCAGGACGAAAGGATGTCTGAATCCCCTGTGGAAAGCACAGAGAAAGACTTAGTTCCCCACCTCATCGCGACCGATAGCCTCACATCCTTTGAAAACTCCAGAGGTACGCGGAGATCAGTGCCTCCAAAGGAGACGATGCCTGACTCCTCGTGAAACTTGATAGGAGTCCCAGGATTCCTGTGGCACTTGGAAAGGGACACTTGGTCTCCCGCCTCAGCTGGAGAGGCGTCCCAATTGCCCTGCCAAGCCTCGAGGAGAATCCAGAGTTGTCCCTCGCAACTAGGCAGGAGTCCTGACGTCGCTGAAGAAACACGTGGGTGGAAGGGCCATCCCCGTCGTAACTCGAGAATATACCCCAGGTTCCTGCCGCAACTCGAGAAAAACCATGAGACTTCCCCCTCGCCGCGAGATGAGGCCCGATTCCCCTGCACTGCGTGCAGAGCAATTCCGTGTTGCACATCACAAATGAAAGGAGCCTTGATTTCCTTGATGGCACTCCAGAGAAACCCCAAGAACACTGTTTCAAGGCTAGAGGGATCCTGAGGTCACTGTAGCAACACGAAAGAGCTCCGTGGGCCAAAAATCAACTCGAGATGAGAGGTTAGTCCCTGGCTTCGACTCCAGAGGAATACCACCTTACCACAAGCACCTCAAGAGGAGGCTTCTCTCAGCTCTAGGTATGTGAGAGGGACCCTGAGTTTGCGGCCTCAAGTGGAATGGACACCACGATGCCCTGACGTGAAATAAGGCTGGATATCCCTGCAGTGACTTGAATGCAGGCTCGTCTTGCATCTCCCAAGATGAAAGGATGTCTGAATCCCCTGTGGAGACCACAGAGAAACACCTAGTTCCCCACCTCATCGCGACCGGAGGCCTCACATCCTTTGAAAACTCCAGAGGTACGCGGAGATCAGTGCCTCCAAAGGAGACGATGCCTGACTCCTCGTGAAACTTGATAGGAGTCCCAGGATTCTTGTGGAACGTGGAAAGGGACCCTTGGTCTCCCGCCTCAGCTGGAGAGGCGTTCCAATTGCCCTGCCAAGCCTCGAGGAGAATCCCGAGTTGTGTCTCGCAACTAGGCAAGAGTCCTGACGTGGCTGAACAAACACGTGTGTGGAAGGGCCATGCCCGTCGTAACTCGAGAATATACTCCAGGTTCCCGCCGCAACTCGAGAAAAACCATGAGACTTCCCCCTCGCCGCGAGATGAGGCCCGATTCCCCTGCACTGCGTGCAGAGCAATTCTGTGTTGCACATCACACATGAAAGGAGCCTTGATTTCCTTCATGGCACTCCAGAGAAACCCCAAGAACACTGTTTCAAGGCTAGAGGGATCCTGAGGTCACTGTAGCAACACGAAAGAACTCCGTGGACCAAAATCAACTCGAGATGAGAGGTTAGTCCCTGGCTTCGACTCCAGAGGAATACCACCTTACCACAAGCACCTCAAGAGGAGGCTTCTCTCAGCTCTAGGTATGTGAGAGGGACCCTGAGTTTGCGGCCTAAAGTGGAATGGACATCGCGATGCCCTGACTCGAAATAAGGCCGGATATCCCTGCATTGACTGGAATGCAGGCTCGTCTTGCATCTCCCAAGACGAAAGGGTGTCTGAATCCCCTGTGGAGACCACAGAGAAAGACGTAGTTCCCCACCTCATCGCGACAGGAGGCCTCAAATCCTTTGAAAACTCCAGAGGTATGCGGAGATCAGTGCCTCCAAAGGAGACGATGCCTGACTCCTCGTGAAACTTGATAGGAGACCCAGGATTCCTGTGGCACGTGGAAAGGGACCCTTGGTCTCCCGTCTCAGCTGGAGAGGCGTCCCAATTGCCCTGCAAAGCCTCGAGGAGAATCCCGAGTTGTCCCTCGCAACTAGGCAGGAGTCCTGACATGGCTGAACACACACGTGTGTGGAAGGGCCATCCCCGTCGTAACTCGAGAATATACCCCAGGTTCCCGCCGCAACTCGAGAAAAACCATGAGACTTCCCCTTCGCCGCGAGATGAGGCCCGATTCCCCTGCACTGCGTGCAGAGCAATTCCGTGTTGCACATCACACATGAAAGGAGCCTTGATTTCCTTCATGGCACTCCAGAGAAACCCCAAGAACACTGTTTCAAGGCTAGGGGGATCCTGAGGTCACTGTAGCAACACGAAAGAGCTCCGTGGACCAAGAATCAACACGAGATGAGAGGTTAGTCCCTGGCTTCGACTCCTGAGGAATACCACCTTACCACAAGCACCTCAAGAGGAGGCTTCTCTCAGCTCTAGGTATGTGAGAGGGATCCTGAGTTTGCGGCCTCAAGTGGAATGGACACCGCGATGCCCTGACTCGAAATAAGGCCGGATATCCCTGCAGTGACTTGAATGCAGGCTCGTCTTGCATCTCCCAAGAAGAAAGGGTGTCTGAATACCCTGTGGAGACCACAGAGAAACACTTAGTTCCACACCTCATCGCGACCGGAGGCCTCACATCCTTTGAAAACTCCAGAGGTACGCGGAGATCAGTGCCTCCAAAGGAGACGATGCCTGACTCCTCGTGAAACTTGATAGGAGTCCCAGGATTCTTGTGGCACGTGGAAAGGGACACTTGGTCTCCCGCCTCAGCTGGAGAGGTGTTCCAATTGCCCTGCCAAGCCTCGAGGAGAATCCCGAGTTGTCCCTCGCAACTAGGCAGGAGTCCTGACGTGGCTGAACAAACACGTGAGTGGAAGGGCCATCCCCGTCGTAACTCGAGAATATACCCCAGGTTCCCGCCGCAACTCGAGAAAAACCATGAGACTTCCCCCTCGATGCGAGATGAGGCCCGATTCCCCTGTCCTGCGTGCAGAGCAATTCCGTCTTGCACATCACACATGAAAGGAGCCTTGATTTCCTTGATGGCACTCCAGAGAAACCCCAAGAACACTGTTTCAAGGCTAGAGGGATCCTGAGGTCACTGTAGCAAAACGAAAGACCTCTGAGGACCAAAAATCAACTCGAAAAGAGAGGTTAGTCCCTGGATTCGTCTCCAGAGGAATACCACCTTACCACAAGCACCTCAAGAGGAGGCTTCTCTCAGCTCTAGGTATGTGAGAGGGACCCTGAGTTTGCGGCCTCAAGTGGAATGGACACCACGATGCCCTGACGCGAAATAAGGCTGGATATCCCTGCAGTGACTTGAATGCAGGCTCGTCTTGCATCTCCCAAGATGAAAGGATGTCTGAATCCCCTGTGGAGACCACAGAGAAAGACCTAGTTCCCCACCTCATCGCGACCGGAGGCCTCACATCCTTTGAAAACTCCAGAGGTACGCGGAGATCAGTGCCTCCAAAGGAGACGATGCCTGACTCCTCGTGAAACTTGATAGGAGTCCCAGGATTCTTGTGGAACGTGGAAAGGGACCCTTGGTCTCCCGCCTCAGCTGGAGAGGCGTTCCAATTGCCCTGCCAAGCCTCGAGGAGAATCCCGAGTTGTGTCTCGCAACTAGGCAAGAGTCCTGACGTGGCTGAACAGACACGTGTGTGGAAGGGCCATCCCCGTCGTAACTCGAGAATATACCCCAGGTTCCCGCCGCAACTCGAGAAAAACCATGACACTTCCCCCTCGCCGCGAGATGAGGCCCGATTCCCCTGCACTGCGTGCAGAGCAATTCTGTGTTGCACATCACACATGAAAGGAGCCTTGATTTCCTTCATGGCACTCCAGAGAAACCCCAAGAACACTGTTTCAAGGCTAGAGGGATCCTGAGGTCACTGTAGCAACACGAAAGAACTCCGTGGACCAAAATCAACTCGAGATGAGAGGTTAGTCCCTGGCTTCGACTCCAGAGGAATACCACCTTACCACAAGCACCTCAAGAGGAGGCTTCTCTCAGCTCTAGGTATGTGAGAGGGACCCTGAGTTTGTGGCCTCAAGTGGAATGGACATCGCGATGCCCTGACTCGAAATAAGGCCGGATATCCCTGCAGTGACTGGAATGCAGGCTCGTCTTGCATCTCCCAAGACGAAAGGGTGTCTGAATCCCCTGTGGAGACCACAGAGAAAGACCTAGTTCCCCACCTCATCGCGACAGGAGGCCTCAAATCCTTTGAAAACTCCAGAGGTATGCGGAGATCAGTGCCTCCAAAGGAGACGATGCCTGACTCCTCGTGAAACTTGATAGGAGACCCAGGATTCCTGTGGCACGTGGAAAGGGACACTTGGTCTCCCGTCTCAGCTGGAGAGGCGTCCCAATTGCCCTGCAAAGCCTCGAGGAGAATCCCGAGTTGTCCCTCGCAACTAGGCAGGAGTCCTGACATGGCTGAACAAACACGTGTGTGGAAGGGCCATCCCCGTCGGAACTCGAGAATATACCCCAGGTTCCCGCCGCAACTCGAGAAAAACCATGAGACTTCCCCTTCGCCGCGAGATGAGGCCCGATTCCCCTGCACTGCGTGCAGAGCAATTCCGTGTTGCACATCACACATGAAAGGAGCCTTGATTTCCTTGATGGCACTCCAGAGAAACCCCAAGAACACTGTTTCAAGGATAGGGGGATCCTGAGGTCACTGTAGCAACACGAAAGAGCTCCGTGGACCAAGAATCAACACGAGATGAGAGGTTAGTCCCTGGCTTCGACTCCTGAGGAATACCACCTTACCACAAGCACCTCAAGAGGAGGCTTCTCTCAGCTCTAGGTATGTGAGAGGGATCCTGAGTTTGCGGCCTCAAGTGGAATGGACACCGCGATGCCCTGACTCGAAATAAGGCCGGATATCCCTGCAGTGACTTGAATGCAGGCTCGTCTTGCATCTCCCAAGAAGAAAGGGTGTCTGAATCCCCTGTGGAGACCACAGAGAAACACCTAGTTCCCCACCTCATCGCGAACGGAGGCCTCACATCCTTTGAAAACTCCAGAGGTACGCGGAGATCAGTGCCTCCAAAGGAGACGATGCCTGACTCCTCGTGAAACTTGATAGGAGTCCCAGGATTCTTGTGGCACGTGGAAAGGGACCCTTGGTTTCCCGCCTCAGCTGGAGAGGTGTTCCAATTGCCCTGCCAAGCCTCGAGGAGAATCCCGAGTTGTCCCTCGCAACTAGGCAGGAGTCCTGACGTGGCTGAACAAACACGTGGGTGGAAGGGCCATCCCCGTCGTAACTCGAGAATATACCCAAGGTTCCCGCCGCAACTCGAGAAAAACCATGAGACTTCCCCCTCGATGCGAGATGAGGCCCGATTCCCCTGTCCTGCGTGCAGAGCAATTCCGTCTTGCACATCACACATGAAAGGAGCCTTGATTTCCTTGATGGCACTCCAGAGAAACCCCAAGAACACTGTTTCAAGGCTAGAGGGATCCTGAGGTCACTGTAGCAACACGAAAGACCTCTGTGGACCAAAAATCAACTCGAAAAGAGAGGTTAGTCCCTGGATTCGTCTCCAGAGGAATACCACCTTACCACAAGCACCTCAAGAGGAGGCTTCTCTCAGCTCTAGGTATGTGAGAGGGACCCTGAGTTTGCGGCCTCAAGTGGAATGGACACCGCGATGCCCTGACTCGAAATAAGGCCGGATATCCCTGCAGTGACTTCAATGCAGGCTCGTCTTGCATCTCCCAGGACGAAAGGATGTCTGAATCCCCTGTGGAAAGCACAGAGAAAGACTTACTTCCCCACCTCATCGCGACCGATAGCCTCACATCCTTTGAAAACTCCAGAGGTACGCGGAGATCAGTGCCTCCAAAGGAGACGATGCCTGACTCCTCGTGAAACTTGATAGGAGTCCCAGGATTCCTGTGGCACTTGGAAAGAGACACTTGGTCTCCCGCCTCAGCTGGAGAGGCGCCCCAATTGCCCTGCCAAGCCTCGAGGAGAATCCAGAGTTGTCCCTCGCAACTAGGCAGGAGTCCTGACGTCGCTGAAGAAACACGTGGGTGGAAGGGCCATCCCCGTCGTAACTCGAGAATATACCCCAGGTTCCCGCCGCAACTCGAGAAAAACCATGAGACTTCCCCCTCGCCGCGAGATGAGGCCCGATTCCCCTGCACTGCGTGCAGAGCAATTCCGTGTTGCACATCACACATGAAAGGAGCCTTGATTTCCTTGATGGCACTCCAGTGAAACCCCAAAAACTCTGTTTTAAGGCTAGAGGGATCCTGAGGTCACTGTAGCAACACGAAAGAGCTCCGTGGGCCAAAAATCAACTCGAGATGAGAGTTTAGTCCCTGGCTTCGACTCCAGAGGAATACCACCTTACCACAAGCACCTCAAGAGGAGGCTTCTCTCAGCTCTAGGTATGTGAGAGGGACCCTGAGTTTGCGGCCTCAAGTGGAATGGACACCGCGATGCCCTGACGCGAAATAAGGCTGGATATCCCTGCAGTGAATTGAATGCAGGCTCGTCTTGCATCTCCCAAGATGAAAGGATGTCTGAATCCCCTGTGGAGACCACAGAGAAAGACATAGTTCCCCACCTCATCGCGACCGGAGGCCTCACATCCTTTGAAAACTCCAGAGGTACGCGGAGATCAGTGGCTCCAAAGGAGACGATGCCTGACTCCTCGTGAAACTCGATAGGAGTCCCAGGATTCCTGCGGCACGTGGAAAGGGGCCCTTGGTCTCCCGCCTCAGCTGGAGAGGTGTCCCAATTCCCTTGCCAAGCCTCGAGGAGAATCCCGAGTTGTGTCTCGCACCTACGCAAGAGTCCTGACGTGGCTGAACACACACGTGGGTGGAAGGGCCATCCCCGTCGTAACTCGAGAATATACCCCAGGTTCCCGCCGCAACTCGAGAAAAACCATGAGACTTCCCCCTCGCCGCGAGATGAGGCCCGATTCCCCTGCACTGCGTGCAGAGCAATTCCGTCTTGCACATCACACATGAAAGGAGCCTTGATTTCCTTCATGGCACTCCAGAGAAACCCCAAGAACACTGTTTCAAGGATAGAGGGATCCTGAGGTCACTGTAGCAACACGAAAGAGCTCCGTGGGCCAAAAATCAACTCGAGATGAGAGGTTAGTCCCTGGCTTCGACTCCAGAGGAATACCACCTTACCACAATTACCTCAAGAGGAGGCTTCTCTCAGCTCTAGGTATGTGAGAGCGACCCTGAGTTTGCGGCCTCAAGTGGAATGGACACCGCGATGCCCTGACTCGAAATAAGGCCGGATATCCCTGCAGTGACTTGAATGCAGGCTCGTCTTGCATCTCCCAAGAAGAAAGGATGTCTGAATCCCCTGTGGAGACCACAGAGAAACACCTAGTTCCCCACATCATCGCGACCGGAGGCCTCACATCCTTTGAAAACTCCCCAGGTACGCGGAGATCAGTGCCTCCAAAGGAGACGATGCCTAACTCCTCGTGAAACTTGATAGGAGTCCCAGGATTCTTGTGGCACGTGGAAAGGGACCCTTGGTCTCCCGCCTCAGCTGGAGAGGCGTTCCAATTGCCCTGCCAAGCCTCGAGGAGAATCCCGAGTTGTCCCTCGCAACTAGGCAGGAGTCCTGACGTGGCTGAACAAACACGTGGGTGGAAGGGCCATCCCCGTCGTAACTCGAGAATATACCCCAGGTTCCCGCCGCAACTCGAGAAAAACCATGAGACTTCCCCCTCGATGCGAGATGAGGCCCGAAACCCCTGTACTGCGTGCAGAGCAATTCCGTCTTGCACATCACACATGAAAGGAGCCTTGATTTCCTTGATGGCACTCCAGAGAAACCCCAAGAACACTGTTTCAAGGCTAGAGGGATCCTGAGGTCACAGTAGCAACAGGAAAGAACTCTGTGGACCGAAAATCAACTCGAAAAGAGAGGTTAGTCCCTGGATTCGTCTCCAGAGGAATACCACCTTACCACAAGCACCTCAAGAGGAGGCTTCTCTCAGCTCTAGGTATGTGAGAGGGACCCTGAGTTTGCGGCCTCAAGTGGAATGGACACCGCGATGCCCTGACTCGAAATAAGGCCGGATATCCCTGCAGTGACTTCAATGCAGGCTTGTCTTGCATCTCCCAGGACGAAAGGATGTCTGAATCCCCTGTGGAAAGCACAGAGAAAGACTTAGTTCCCCACCTCATCGCGACCGATAGCCTCACATTCTTTGAAAACTCCAGAGGTACGCGGAGATCAGTGCCTCCAAAGGAGACGATGCCTGACTCCTCGTGAAACTTGATAGGAGACCCAGGATTCCTGTGGCACTTGGAAAGGGACACTTTGTCTCCCGCCTCAGCTGGAGAGGCGTCCCAGTTGCCCTGCCAAGCCTCGAGGAGAATCCAGAGTTGTCCCTCGCAACTAGGCAGGAGTCCTGACGTCGCTGAAGAAACACATGGGTGGAAGGGCCATCCCTGTCGTAACTCGAGAATATACCCCAGGTTCCCGCCGCAACTCGAGAAAAACCATGAGACTTCCCCCTCGATGCGAGATGAGGCCCGATTCCCCTGTACTGAGTGCAGAGCAATCCCGTCCTGCACATCACACATGAAAGGAGCCTTGATTTCCTTGATGGCACTCCAGAGAAACCCCAAGAACACTGTTTCAAGGCTAGAGGCATCCTGAGGTCACTGTAGCAACACGAAAGAACTCTGTGGACCAAAAATCAACTCGAAAAGAGAGGTTAGTCCCTGGATTCGTATCCAGAGGAATACCACCTTACCACAAGCACCTCAAGAGGAGGCTTCTCTCAGCTCTAGGTATGTGAGAGGGACCCTGAGTTTGCGGCCTCAAGTGGAATGGACACCGCGATGCCCTGACTCGAAATAAGGCCGGATATCCCTGCAGTGACTTCAATGCAGGCTTGTCATGCATCTCACAGGACGAAAGGATGTCTGAATCCTCTGCGGAAAGCACAGAGAAAGACTTAGTTCCCCACCTCATCGCGACCGATAGCCTCACATCCTTTGAAAACTCCAGAGGTACGCGGAGATCAGTGCCTCCAAAGGAGACGATGCCTGACTCCTCGTGAAACTTGATAGGAGACCCAGGATTCCTGTGGCACGTGGAAAGGGACCCTTGGTCTCCCGTCTCAGCTGGAGAGACGTCCCAATTGCCCTGCAAAGCCTCGAGGAGAATCCCGAGTTGTCCCTCGCAACTAGGCAGGAGTCCTGACGTCGCTGAAGAAACACGTGGGTGGAAGGGCCATCCCCGTCGTAACTCGAGAATATACCCCAGGTTCCCGCCGCAACTCGAGAAAAACCATGAGACTTCCCCCTCGCCGCGAGATGAGGCCCGATTCCCCTGCACTGCGTGCAGAGCAATTCTGTGTTGCACATCACACATGAAAGGAGCCTTGATTTCCTTCATGGCACTCCAGAGAAACCCCAAGAACACTGTTTCAAGGCTAGAGGGATCCTGAGGTCACTGTAGCAACACGAAAGAGCTCCGTGGGCCAAAAATCAACTCGAGATGAGAGGTTAGTCCCTGGCTTCGAATCCAGAGGAATACCACCTTACCACAAGCACCTCAAGAGGAGGCTTCTCTCAGCTCTAGGTATGTGAGAGGGACCCTGAGTTTGCGGCCTCAAGTGGAATGGACACCGCGATGCCCTGACTCGAAATAAGGCCGGATGTCCCTGCAGTGACTTGAATGCACGCTCGTCTTGCATCTCCCAAGAAGAAAGGTTGTCTGAATCCCCTGTGGAGACCACAGAGAAAGACCTAGTTCCCCACCTCATCGCGAGCGGAGGCCTCACATCCTTTGAAAACTCCAGAGGTACGCGGAGATCAGTGCCTCCAAAGGAGACGATGCCTGACTCCTCGTGAAACTTGATAGGAGTCCCAGGATTCTTGTGGCACGTGGAAAGGGACACTTGGTCTCCCGCCTCAGCTGGAGAGGCGTTCCAATTGCCGTGCCAAGCCTCGAGGAGAATCCCGAGTTATCCCTCGCAACTAGGCAGGAGTCCTGACGTGGCTGAACAAACACGTGGGTGGAAGGGCCATCCCCGTCGTAACTCGAGAATATACCCCAGGTTCCCGCCGCAACTCGAGAAAAACCATGAGACTTCCCCCTCGATGCGAGATGAGGCCCGATTCCCCTGTACTGCGTGCAGAGCAATTCCGTCTTGCACATCACACATGAAAGGAGCCTTGATTTCCTTGATGGCACTCCAGAGAAATCTCAAGAACACTGTTTCAAGGCTAGAGGGATCCTGAGGTCACTGTAGCAACACGAAAGAACTCTGTGGACCACAAATCAACTCGAAAAGAGAGGTTAGTCCCTGGATTCGTCTCCAGAGGAATACCACCTTACCACAAGCACCTCAAGAGGAGGCTTCTCTCAGCTCTAGGTATGTGAGAGGGACCCTGAGTTTGCGGCCTCAAGTGGAATGGACACCGCCATGCCCTGACTCGAAATAAGGCCGGATATCCCTGCAGTGACTTCAATGCAGGCTCGTCATGCATCTCCCAGGACGAAAGGATGTCTGAATCCCCTGTGGAAAGCACAGAGAAAGACTTAGTTCCCCACCTCATCGCGACCGATAGCCTCACATCCTTTGAAAACTCCAGAGGTACGCGGAGATCAGTGCCTCCAAAGGAGACGATGCCTGACTCCTCGTGAAACTTGATAGGAGTCCCAGGATTCCTGTGGCACTTGGAAAGGGACACTTGGTCTCCCGCCTCAGCTGGAGAGGCGTGCCAATTGCCCTGCCAAGCCTCGAGGAGAATCCAGAGTTGTCCCTCGCAACTAGGCAGGAGTCCTGACGTCGCTGAAGAAACACGTGGGTGGAAGGGCCATCCCCGTCGTAACTCGAGAATATACCCCAGGTTCCCGCCGCAACTCGAGAAAAACCATGAGACTTCCCCCTCGCCGCGAGATGAGGCCCGATTCCCCTGCACTGCGTGCAGAGCAATTCTGTGTTGCACATCACACATGAAAGGAGCCTTGATTTCCTTCATGGCACTCCAGAGAAAACCCAAGAACACTGCTTCAAGGCTAGAGGGATCCTGAGGTCACTGCAGCAACACGAAAGAGCTCCGTGGACCAAAAATCAACTCGAGATGAGAGGTTAGTCCCTGGCTTCGACTCCAGAGGAATACCACCTTACCACAAGCACCTCAAGAGGAGGCTTCTCTCAGCTCTAGGTATGTGAGAGGGACCCTGAGTTTGCGGCCTCAAGTGGAATGGACACCGCGATGCCCTGACTCGAAATAAGGCCGGATATCCCTGCAGTGACTGGAATGCAGGCTCGTCTTGCATCTCCCAAGACGAAAGAATGTCTGAATCCCCTGTGGAGACCACAGAAAAAGACCTAGTTCCCCACCTCATCGCGACAGGAAGCCTCACATCCTTTGAAAACTCCAGAGGTACGCGGAGATCAGTGCCTCCAAAGGAGACGATGCCTGACTCCTCGTGAAACTTGATAGGAGACCCAGGATTCCTGTGGCACGTGGAAAGGGACCCTTGGTCTCCCGTCTCAGCTGGAGAGACGTCCCAATTGCCCTGCAAAGCCTCGAGGAGAATCCCGAGTTGTCCCTCGCAACTAGGCAGGAGTCCTGACGTCGCTGAAGAAACACGTGTGTGGAAGGGCCATCCCCGTCGTAACTCGAGAATATACCCCAGGTTTCCGCCGCAACTCGAGAAAAACCATGAGACTTCCCCCTCGCCGCGAGATGAGGCCCGATTCCCCTGCACTGCGTGCAGAGCAATTCCGTCTTGCACATCACACATGAAAGGAGCCTTGATTTCCTTCATGGCACTCCAGAGAAACCCCAAGAACACTGTTTCAAGGCTAGGGGTATCCTGAGGTCACTGTAGCAACACGAAAGAGCTCCGTGGGCCAAAAATCAACTCGAGATGAGAGGTTAGTCCCTGGCTTCGAATCCAGAGGAATACCACCTTACCACAAGCACCTCAAGAGGAGGCTTCTCTCAGCTCTAGGTATGTGAGAGGGACCCTGAGTTTGCGGCCTCAAGTGGAATGGACACCGCGATGCCCTGACTCGAAATAAGGCCGGATGTCCCTGCAGTGACTTGAATGCAGGCTCGTCTTGCATCTCCCAAGAAGAAAGGTTGTCTGAATCCCCTGTGGAGACCACAGAGAAAGACCTAGTTCCCCACCTCATCGCGAGCGGAGGCCTCACATCCTTTGAAAACTCCAGAGGTACGCGGAGATCAGTGCCTCCAAAGGAGACGATGCCTGACTCCTCGTGAAACTTGATAGGAGTCCCAGGATTCTTGTGGCACGTGGAAAGGGACCCTTGGTCTCCCGCCTCAGCTGGAGAGGCGTTCCAATTGCCGTGCCAAGCCTCGAGGAGAATCCCGAGTTGTCCCTCGCAACTAGGCAGGAGTCCTGACGTGGCTGAACAAACACGTGGGTGGAAGGGCCATCCCCGTCGTAACTCGAGAATATACACCAGGTTCCCGCCGCAACTCGAGAAAAACCATGAGACTTCCCCCTCGATGCGAGATGAGGCCCGATTCCCCTGTACTGCGTGCAGAGCAATTCCGTCTTGCACATCACACATGAAAGGAGCCTTGATTTCCTTGATGGCACTCCAGAGAAACCCCAAGAACACTGTTTCAAGGATAGAGGGATCGTGAGGTCACTGTAGCAACACGAAAGAACTCTGTGGACCAAAAATCAACTCGAAAAGAGAGGTTAGTCCCTGGATTCGTCTCCAGAGGAATACCACCTTACCACAAGCACCTCAAGAGGAGGCTTCTCTCAGCTCTAGGTATGTGAGAGGGACCCTGAGTTTGCGGCCTCAAGTGGAATGGACACCGCGATGCCCTGACTCGAAATAAGGCCGGATATCCCTGCAGTGACTTCAATGCAGGCTCGTCTTGCATCTCCCAGGACGAAAGGATGTCTGAATCCCCTGTGGAAAGCACAGAGAAAGACTTAGTTCCCCACCTCATCGCGACCGATAGCCTCACATCCTTTGAAAACTCCAGAGGTACGCGGAGATCAGTGCCTCCAAAGGAGACGATGCCTGACTCCTCGTGAAACTTGATAGGAGTCCCAGGATTCCTGTGGCACTTGGAAAGGGACACTTGGTCTCCCGCCTCAGCTGGAGAGGCGTTCCAATTGCCCTGCCAAGACTCGAGGAGAATCCAGAGTTGTCCCTCGCAACTAGGCAGGAGTCCTGACGTCGCTGAAGAAACACGTGGGTGGAAGGGCCATCCCCGTCGTAACTCGAGAATATACCCCAGGTTCCCACCGCAACTCGAGAAAAACCATGAGACTTCCCCTTCGCCGCGAGATGAGGCCCGATTCCCCTGCACTGCGTGCAGAGCAATTCCGTGTTGCACATCACACATGAAAGGAGCCTTGATTTCCTTGATGGCACTCCAGAGAAACCCCAAGAACACTGTTTCAAGGCTAGGGGGATCCTGAGGTCACTGTAGCAACACGAAAGAGCTCCGTGGACCAAGAATCAACACGAGATGAGAGGTTAGTCCCTGGCTTCGACTCCTGAGGAATACCACCTTACCACAAGCACCTCAAGAGGAGGCTTCTCTCAGCTCTAGGTATGTGAGAGGGATCCTGAGTTTGCGGCCTCAAGTGGAATGGACACCGCGATGCCCTGACTCGAAATAAGGCCGGATATCCCTGCAGTGACTTGAATGCAGGCTCGTCTTGCATCTCCCAAGAAGAAAGGGTGTCTGAATCCCCTGTGGAGACCACAGAGAAACACCTAGTTCCCCACCTCATCGCGAACGGAGGCCTCACATCCTTTGAAAACTCCAGAGGTACGCGGAGATCAGTGCCTCCAAAGGAGACGATGCCTGACTCCTCGTGAAACTTGATAGGAGTCCCAGGATTCTTGTGGCACGTGGAAAGGGACCCTTGGTTTCCCGCCTCAGCTGGAGAGGTGTTCCAATTGCCCTGCCAAGCCTCGAGGAGAATCCCGAGTTGTCCCTCGCAACTAGGCAGGAGTCCTGACGTGGCTGAACAAACACGTGGGTGGAAGGGCCATCCCCGTCGTAACTCGAGAATATACCCAAGGTTCCCGCCGCAACTCGAGAAAAACCATGAGACTTCCCCCTCGATGCGAGATGAGGCCCGATTCCCCTGTCCTGCGTGCAGAGCAATTCCGTCTTGCACATCACACATGAAAGGAGCCTTGATTTCCTTGATGGCACTCCAGAGAAACCCCAAGAACACTGTTTCAAGGCTAGAGGGATCCTGAGGTCACTGTAGCAACACGAAAGACCTCTGTGGACCAAAAATCAACTCGAAAAGAGAGGTTAGTCCCTGGATTCGTCTCCAGAGGAATACCACCTTACCACAAGCACCTCAAGAGGAGGCTTCTCTCAGCTCTAGGTATGTGAGAGGGACCCTGAGTTTGCGGCCTCAAGTGGAATGGACACCGCGATGCCCTGACTCGAAATAAGGCCGGATATCCCTGCAGTGACTTCAATGCAGGCTCGTCTTGCATCTCCCAGGACGAAAGGATGTCTGAATCCCCTGTGGAAAGCACAGAGAAAGACTTACTTCCCCACCTCATCGCGACCGATAGCCTCACATCCTTTGAAAACTCCAGAGGTACGCGGAGATCAGTGCCTCCAAAGGAGACGATGCCTGACTCCTCGTGAAACTTGATAGGAGTCCCAGGATTCCTGTGGCACTTGGAAAGAGACACTTGGTCTCCCGCCTCAGCTGGAGAGGCGCCCCAATTGCCCTGCCAAGCCTCGAGGAGAATCCAGAGTTGTCCCTCGCAACTAGGCAGGAGTCCTGACGTCGCTGAAGAAACACGTGGGTGGAAGGGCCATCCCCGTCGTAACTCGAGAATATACCCCAGGTTCCCGCCGCAACTCGAGAAAAACCATGAGACTTCCCCCTCGCCGCGAGATGAGGCCCGATTCCCCTGCACTGCGTGCAGAGCAATTCCGTGTTGCACATCACACATGAAAGGAGCCTTGATTTCCTTGATGGCACTCCAGTGAAACCCCAAAAACTCTGTTTTAAGGCTAGAGGGATCCTGAGGTCACTGTAGCAACACGAAAGAGCTCCGTGGGCCAAAAATCAACTCGAGATGAGAGTTTAGTCCCTGGCTTCGACTCCAGAGGAATACCACCTTACCACAAGCACCTCAAGAGGAGGCTTCTCTCAGCTCTAGGTATGTGAGAGGGACCCTGAGTTTGCGGCCTCAAGTGGAATGGACACCGCGATGCCCTGACGCGAAATAAGGCTGGATATCCCTGCAGTGAATTGAATGCAGGCTCGTCTTGCATCTCCCAAGATGAAAGGATGTCTGAATCCCCTGTGGAGACCACAGAGAAAGACATAGTTCCCCACCTCATCGCGACCGGAGGCCTCACATCCTTTGAAAACTCCAGAGGTACGCGGAGATCAGTGGCTCCAAAGGAGACGATGCCTGACTCCTCGTGAAACTCGATAGGAGTCCCAGGATTCCTGCGGCACGTGGAAAGGGGCCCTTGGTCTCCCGCCTCAGCTGGAGAGGTGTCCCAATTCCCTTGCCAAGCCTCGAGGAGAATCCCGAGTTGTGTCTCGCACCTACGCAAGAGTCCTGACGTGGCTGAACACACACGTGGGTGGAAGGGCCATCCCCGTCGTAACTCGAGAATATACCCCAGGTTCCCGCCGCAACTCGAGAAAAACCATGAGACTTCCCCCTCGCCGCGAGATGAGGCCCGATTCCCCTGCACTGCGTGCAGAGCAATTCCGTCTTGCACATCACACATGAAAGGAGCCTTGATTTCCTTCATGGCACTCCAGAGAAACCCCAAGAACACTGTTTCAAGGATAGAGGGATCCTGAGGTCACTGTAGCAACACGAAAGAGCTCCGTGGGCCAAAAATCAACTCGAGATGAGAGGTTAGTCCCTGGCTTCGACTCCAGAGGAATACCACCTTACCACAATTACCTCAAGAGGAGGCTTCTCTCAGCTCTAGGTATGTGAGAGCGACCCTGAGTTTGCGGCCTCAAGTGGAATGGACACCGCGATGCCCTGACTCGAAATAAGGCCGGATATCCCTGCAGTGACTTGAATGCAGGCTCGTCTTGCATCTCCCAAGAAGAAAGGATGTCTGAATCCCCTGTGGAGACCACAGAGAAACACCTAGTTCCCCACATCATCGCGACCGGAGGCCTCACATCCTTTGAAAACTCCCCAGGTACGCGGAGATCAGTGCCTCCAAAGGAGACGATGCCTAACTCCTCGTGAAACTTGATAGGAGTCCCAGGATTCTTGTGGCACGTGGAAAGGGACCCTTGGTCTCCCGCCTCAGCTGGAGAGGCGTTCCAATTGCCCTGCCAAGCCTCGAGGAGAATCCCGAGTTGTCCCTCGCAACTAGGCAGGAGTCCTGACGTGGCTGAACAAACACGTGGGTGGAAGGGCCATCCCCGTCGTAACTCGAGAATATACCCCAGGTTCCCGCCGCAACTCGAGAAAAACCATGAGACTTCCCCCTCGATGCGAGATGAGGCCCGAAACCCCTGTACTGCGTGCAGAGCAATTCCGTCTTGCACATCACACATGAAAGGAGCCTTGATTTCCTTGATGGCACTCCAGAGAAACCCCAAGAACACTGTTTCAAGGCTAGAGGGATCCTGAGGTCACAGTAGCAACAGGAAAGAACTCTGTGGACCGAAAATCAACTCGAAAAGAGAGGTTAGTCCCTGGATTCGTCTCCAGAGGAATACCACCTTACCACAAGCACCTCAAGAGGAGGCTTCTCTCAGCTCTAGGTATGTGAGAGGGACCCTGAGTTTGCGGCCTCAAGTGGAATGGACACCGCGATGCCCTGACTCGAAATAAGGCCGGATATCCCTGCAGTGACTTCAATGCAGGCTTGTCTTGCATCTCCCAGGACGAAAGGATGTCTGAATCCCCTGTGGAAAGCACAGAGAAAGACTTAGTTCCCCACCTCATCGCGACCGATAGCCTCACATTCTTTGAAAACTCCAGAGGTACGCGGAGATCAGTGCCTCCAAAGGAGACGATGCCTGACTCCTCGTGAAACTTGATAGGAGACCCAGGATTCCTGTGGCACTTGGAAAGGGACACTTTGTCTCCCGCCTCAGCTGGAGAGGCGTCCCAGTTGCCCTGCCAAGCCTCGAGGAGAATCCAGAGTTGTCCCTCGCAACTAGGCAGGAGTCCTGACGTCGCTGAAGAAACACATGGGTGGAAGGGCCATCCCTGTCGTAACTCGAGAATATACCCCAGGTTCCCGCCGCAACTCGAGAAAAACCATGAGACTTCCCCCTCGATGCGAGATGAGGCCCGATTCCCCTGTACTGAGTGCAGAGCAATCCCGTCCTGCACATCACACATGAAAGGAGCCTTGATTTCCTTGATGGCACTCCAGAGAAACCCCAAGAACACTGTTTCAAGGCTAGAGGCATCCTGAGGTCACTGTAGCAACACGAAAGAACTCTGTGGACCAAAAATCAACTCGAAAAGAGAGGTTAGTCCCTGGATTCGTCTCCAGAGGAATACCACCTTACCACAAGCACCTCAAGAGGAGGCTTCTCTCAGCTCTAGGTATGTGAGAGGGACCCTGAGTTTGCGGCCTCAAGTGGAATGGACACCGCGATGCCCTGACTCGAAATAAGGCCGGATATCCCTGCAGTGACTTCAATGCAGGCTTGTCATGCATCTCACAGGACGAAAGGATGTCTGAATCCTCTGCGGAAAGCACAGAGAAAGACTTAGTTCCCCACCTCATCGCGACCGATAGCCTCACATCCTTTGAAAACTCCAGAGGTACGCGGAGATCAGTGCCTCCAAAGGAGACGATGCCTGACTCCTCGTGAAACTTGATAGGAGACCCAGGATTCCTGTGGCACGTGGAAAGGGACCCTTGGTCTCCCGTCTCAGCTGGAGAGACGTCCCAATTGCCCTGCAAAGCCTCGAGGAGAATCCCGAGTTGTCCCTCGCAACTAGGCAGGAGTCCTGACGTCGCTGAAGAAACACGTGGGTGGAAGGGCCATCCCCGTCGTAACTCGAGAATATACCCCAGGTTCCCGCCGCAACTCGAGAAAAACCATGAGACTTCCCCCTCGCCGCGAGATGAGGCCCGATTCCCCTGCACTGCGTGCAGAGCAATTCTGTGTTGCACATCACACATGAAAGGAGCCTTGATTTCCTTCATGGCACTCCAGAGAAACCCCAAGAACACTGTTTCAAGGCTAGAGGGATCCTGAGGTCACTGTAGCAACACGAAAGAGCTCCGTGGGCCAAAAATCAACTCGAGATGAGAGGTTAGTCCCTGGCTTCGAATCCAGAGGAATACCACCTTACCACAAGCACCTCAAGAGGAGGCTTCTCTCAGCTCTAGGTATGTGAGAGGGACCCTGAGTTTGCGGCCTCAAGTGGAATGGACACCGCGATGCCCTGACTCGAAATAAGGCCGGATGTCCCTGCAGTGACTTGAATGCAGGCTCGTCTTGCATCTCCCAAGAAGAAAGGTTGTCTGAATCCCCTGTGGAGACCACAGAGAAAGACCTAGTTCCCCACCTCATCGCGAGCGGAGGCCTCACATCCTTTGAAAACTCCAGAGGTACGCGGAGATCAGTGCCTCCAAAGGAGACGATGCCTGACTCCTCGTGAAACTTGATAGGAGTCCCAGGATTCTTGTGGCACGTGGAAAGGGACACTTGGTCTCCCGCCTCAGCTGGAGAGGCGTTCCAATTGCCGTGCCAAGCCTCGAGGAGAATCCCGAGTTATCCCTCGCAACTAGGCAGGAGTCCTGACGTGGCTGAACAAACACGTGGGTGGAAGGGCCATCCCCGTCGTAACTCGAGAATATACCCCAGGTTCCCGCCGCAACTCGAGAAAAACCATGAGACTTCCCCCTCGATGCGAGATGAGGCCCGATTCCCCTGTACTGCGTGCAGAGCAATTCCGTCTTGCACATCACACATGAAAGGAGCCTTGATTTCCTTGATGGCACTCCAGAGAAATCTCAAGAACACTGTTTCAAGGCTAGAGGGATCCTGAGGTCACTGTAGCAACACGAAAGAACTCTGTGGACCACAAATCAACTCGAAAAGAGAGGTTAGTCCCTGGATTCGTCTCCAGAGGAATACCACCTTACCACAAGCACCTCAAGAGGAGGCTTCTCTCAGCTCTAGGTATGTGAGAGGGACCCTGAGTTTGCGGCCTCAAGTGGAATGGACACCGCCATGCCCTGACTCGAAATAAGGCCGGATATCCCTGCAGTGACTTCAATGCAGGCTCGTCATGCATCTCCCAGGACGAAAGGATGTCTGAATCCCCTGTGGAAAGCACAGAGAAAGACTTAGTTCCCCACCTCATCGCGACCGATAGCCTCACATCCTTTGAAAACTCCAGAGGTACGCGGAGATCAGTGCCTCCAAAGGAGACGATGCCTGACTCCTCGTGAAACTTGATAGGAGTCCCAGGATTCCTGTGGCACTTGGAAAGGGACACTTGGTCTCCCGCCTCAGCTGGAGAGGCGTGCCAATTGCCCTGCCAAGCCTCGAGGAGAATCCAGAGTTGTCCCTCGCAACTAGGCAGGAGTCCTGACGTCGCTGAAGAAACACGTGGGTGGAAGGGCCATCCCCGTCGTAACTCGAGAATATACCCCAGGTTCCCGCCGCAACTCGAGAAAAACCATGAGACTTCCCCCTCGCCGCGAGATGAGGCCCGATTCCCCTGCACTGCGTGCAGAGCAATTCTGTGTTGCACATCACACATGAAAGGAGCCTTGATTTCCTTCATGGCACTCCAGAGAAAACCCAAGAACACTGCTTCAAGGCTAGAGGGATCCTGAGGTCACTGCAGCAACACGAAAGAGCTCCGTGGACCAAAAATCAACTCGAGATGAGAGGTTAGTCCCTGGCTTCGACTCCAGAGGAATACCACCTTACCACAAGCACCTCAAGAGGAGGCTTCTCTCAGCTCTAGGTATGTGAGAGGGACCCTGAGTTTGCGGCCTCAAGTGGAATGGACACCGCGATGCCCTGACTCGAAATAAGGCCGGATATCCCTGCAGTGACTGGAATGCAGGCTCGTCTTGCATCTCCCAAGACGAAAGAATGTCTGAATCCCCTGTGGAGACCACAGAAAAAGACCTAGTTCCCCACCTCATCGCGACAGGAAGCCTCACATCCTTTGAAAACTCCAGAGGTACGCGGAGATCAGTGCCTCCAAAGGAGACGATGCCTGACTCCTCGTGAAACTTGATAGGAGACCCAGGATTCCTGTGGCACGTGGAAAGGGACCCTTGGTCTCCCGTCTCAGCTGGAGAGACGTCCCAATTGCCCTGCAAAGCCTCGAGGAGAATCCCGAGTTGTCCCTCGCAACTAGGCAGGAGTCCTGACGTCGCTGAAGAAACACGTGTGTGGAAGGGCCATCCCCGTCGTAACTCGAGAATATACCCCAGGTTTCCGCCGCAACTCGAGAAAAACCATGAGACTTCCCCCTCGCCGCGAGATGAGGCCCGATTCCCCTGCACTGCGTGCAGAGCAATTCCGTCTTGCACATCACACATGAAAGGAGCCTTGATTTCCTTCATGGCACTCCAGAGAAACCCCAAGAACACTGTTTCAAGGCTAGGGGTATCCTGAGGTCACTGTAGCAACACGAAAGAGCTCCGTGGGCCAAAAATCAACTCGAGATGAGAGGTTAGTCCCTGGCTTCGAATCCAGAGGAATACCACCTTACCACAAGCACCTCAAGAGGAGGCTTCTCTCAGCTCTAGGTATGTGAGAGGGACCCTGAGTTTGCGGCCTCAAGTGGAATGGACACCGCGATGCCCTGACTCGAAATAAGGCCGGATGTCCCTGCAGTGACTTGAATGCAGGCTCGTCTTGCATCTCCCAAGAAGAAAGGTTGTCTGAATCCCCTGTGGAGACCACAGAGAAAGACCTAGTTCCCAACCTCATCGCGAGCGGAGGCCTCACATCCTTTGAAAACTCCAGAGGTACGCGGAGATCAGTGCCTCCAAAGGAGACGATGCCTGACTCCTCGTGAAACTTGATAGGAGTCCCAGGATTCTTGTGGCACGTGGAAAGGGACCCTTGGTCTCCCGCCTCAGCTGGAGAGGCGTTCCAATTGCCGTGCCAAGCCTCGAGGAGAATCCCGAGTTGTCCCTCGCAACTAGGCAGGAGTCCTGACGTGGCTGAACAAACACGTGGGTGGAAGGGCCATCCCCGTCGTAACTCGAGAATATACACCAGGTTCCCGCCGCAACTCGAGAAAAACCATGAGACTTCCCCCTCGATGCGAGATGAGGCCCGATTCCCCTGTACTGCGTGCAGAGCAATTCCGTCTTGCACATCACACATGAAAGGAGCCTTGATTTCCTTGATGGCACTCCAGAGAAACCCCAAGAACACTGT
Organism: Cervus elaphus; assembly: GCF_910594005.1. Classification (NCBI taxonomy): domain Eukaryota; kingdom Metazoa; phylum Chordata; class Mammalia; order Artiodactyla; family Cervidae; genus Cervus; species Cervus elaphus. Next base: position 3,441,919 of record NC_057834.1, on the reverse strand, counting down.
TTCAAGGATAGAGGGATCGTGAGGTCACTGTAGCAACACGAAAGAACTCTGTGGACCAAAAATCAACTCGAAAAGAGAGGTTAGTCCCTGGATTCGTCTCCAGAGGAATACCACCTTACCACAAGCACCTCAAGAGGAGGCTTCTCTCAGCTCTAGGTATGTGAGAGGGACCCTGAGTTTGCGGCCTCAAGTGGAATGGACACCGCGATGCCCTGACTCGAAATAAGGCCGGATATCCCTGCAGTGACTTCAATGCAGGCTCGTCATGCATCTCCCAGGACGAAAGGATGTCTGAATCCCCTGTGGAAAGCACAGAGAAAGACTTAGTTCCCCACCTCATCGCGACCGATAGCCTCACATCCTTTGAAAACTCCAGAGGTACGCGGAGATCAGTGCCTCCAAAGGAGACGATGCCTGACTCCTCGTGAAACTTGATAGGAGTCCCAGGATTCCTGTGGCACTTGGAAAGGGACACTTGGTCTCCCGCCTCAGCTGGAGAGGCGTTCCAATTGCCCTGCCAAGACTCGAGGAGAATCCAGAGTTGTCCCTCGCAACTAGGCAGGAGTCCTGACGTCGCTGAAGAAACACGTGGGTGGAAGGGCCATCCCCGTCGTAACTCGAGAATATACCCCAGGTTCCCACCGCAACTCGAGAAAAACCATGAGACTTCCCCCTCGCCGCGAGATGAGGCCCGATTCCCCTGCACTGCGTGCAGAGCAATTCTGTGTTGCACATCACACATGAAAGGAGCCTTGATTTCCTTGATGACACTCCAGAGAAACCCCAAGAACACTGTTTCAAAGCTAGAGGGATCCTGAGGTCACTGTAGCAACACGAAAGAGCTCCGTGGACCAAAAGTCAACTCGAGATGAGAGGTTAGTCCCTGGCTTCGACTCCAGAGGAATACCACCTTACCACAAGCACCTCAAGAGGAGGCTTCTCTCAGCTCTAGGTATGTGAGAGGGATCCTGAGTTTGCGGCCTCAAGTGGAATGGACACCGCGATGCCCTGACTCGAAATAAGGCCGGATATTCCTGCAGTGACTGGAATGCAGGCTCGTCTTGCATCTCCCAATACGAAAGGATGTCTGAATCCCCTGTGGAGACCACAGAGAAAGACCTAGTTCCCCACCTCATCGCGACCGGAGGCCTCACATCCTTTGAAAACTCCAGAGGTATGCGGAGATCAGTGCCTCAAAGGAGACGATGCCTGACTCCTCGTGAAACTTGATAGGAGACCCAGGATTCCTGTGGCACGTGGAAAGGGACCCTTGGTCTCCCGTCTCATCTGGAGAGGCGTCCCAATTGCCCTGCAAAGCCTCGAGGAGAATCCCGAGTTGTCCCTCGCAACTAGGCAGGAGTCCTGACGTGGCTGAAGAAACACGTGGGTGGAAGGGCCATCCCCGTCGTAACTCGAGAATATACCCCAGGTTCCCGCCGCAACTCGAGAAAAACCATGAGACTTCCCCCTCGCCGCGAGATGAGGCCCGATTCCCCTGCACTGCGTGCAGAGCAATTCCGTGTTGCACATCACACATGAAAGGAGCCTTGATTTCCTTGATGGCACTCCAGAGAAACCCCAAGAACACTGTTTCAAGGCTAGAGGGATCCTGAGGTCACTGTAGCAACACGAAAGAGCTCCTTGGACCAAGAATCAACTCGAGATGAGAGGTTAGTCCCTGGCTTCGACTCCTGAGGAATACCACCTTACCACAAGCAACTCAAGAGGAGGCTTCTCTCAGCTCTAGGTATGTGAGAGGGATCCTGAGTTTGCGGCCTCAAGGGGAAAGGACACCGCGATGCCCTGACTCGAAATAAGGCCGGATATCCCTGCAGTGACTTGAATGCAGGCTCGTCTTGCATCTCCCAAGAAGAAAGGATGTCTGAATCCCCTGTGGAGACCACAGAGAAACACCTAATTCCCCACCTCATCGCGACCGGAGGCCTCACATCCTTTGAAAACTCCAGAGGTACGCGGAGATCAGTGCCTCCAAAGGAGACGATGCCTGACTCCTCGTGAAACTTGATAGGAGTCCCAGGATTCCTCTGGCACGTGGAAAGGGACACTTGGTCTCCCGCCTCAGCTGGAGAGGCGTCCCAATTGCCTTGCCAAGCCTCGAGGAGAATCCCGAGTTGTGTCTCGCAACTAGGCAAGAGTCCTGACGTGGCTGAACAAACACGTGGGTGGAAGGGCCATCCCCGTCGTAACTCGAGAATATACCCCAGGTTCCCGCCGCAACTCGAGAAAAACCATGAGACTTCCCCCTCGCCGCGAGATGAGGCCCGATTCCCCTGCACTGCGTGCAGAGCAATTCTGTGTTGCACATCACACATGAAAGGAGCCTTGATTTCCTTGATGGCACTCCAGAGAATCCCCAAGAACACTGTTTCAAGGCTAGAGGGATCCTGAGGTCACTGTAGCAACACGAAAGAGCTCCGTGGACCAAAAATCAACTCGAGATGAGAGGTTAGTCCCTGGCTTCGACTCCAGAGGAATACCACCTTACCACAAGCACCTCAAGAGGAGGCTTCTCTCAGCTCTAGGTATGTGAGAGGGACCCTGAGTTTGCGGCCTCAAGTGGAATGGACACCGCGATGCCCTGACTCGAAATAAGGCCGGATATCCCTGCAGTGACTGGAATGCAGGCTCGTCTTGCATCTCCCAAGACGAAAGGGTGTCTGAATCCCCTGTGGAGACCACAGAGAAAGACCTAGTTCCCCACCTCATCGCGACAGGAGGCCTCAAATCCTTTGAAAACTCCAGAGGTATGCGGAGATCAGTGCCTCCAAAGGAGACAATGCCTGACTCCTCGTGAAACTTGATACGAGTCCCAGGATTCCTGTGGCACGTGGAAAGGGACCCTTGGTCTCCCGTCTCAGCTGGAGAGGCGTCCCAATTGTCGTGCCAAGCCTCGAGGAGAATCCCGAGTTGTCCCTCGCAACTAGGCAGGAGTCCTGACGTGGCTGAACAAACACGTGGGTGGAAGGGCCATCCCCGTCGTAACTCGAGAATATACCCCAGGTTCCCGCCGCAACTCGAGAAAAACCATGAGACTTCCCCCTCGCCGCGAGATGAGGCCCGATTCCACTCTACTGCGTGCAGAGCAATTCCGTGTTGCACATCACACATGAAAGGAGCCTTGATTTCCTTGATGGCACTCCAGAGAAACCCCAAGAACACTGTTTCAAGGCTAGAGGGATCCTGAGGTCACTGTAGCAACACGAAAGAGCTCCGTGGGCCAAAAATCAACTCGAGATGAGAGGTTAGTCCCTGGCTTCGACTCCAGAGGAATACCACCTTACCACAAGCACCTCAAGAGGAGGCTTCTCTCAGCTCTAGGTATGTGAGAGGGACCCTGAGTTTGCGGCCTCAAGTGGAATGGACACCGCGATGCCCGGACGCGAAATAAGGCTGGATATCCCTGCAGTGACTTGAATGCAGGCTCGTCTTGCATCTCCCAAGATGAAAGGATGTCTGAATCCCCTGTGGAGACCACAGAGAAAGACCAAGTTCCCCACCTCATCGCGACCGGAGGCCTCAAATCCTTTGAAAACTCCAGAGGTACGCGGAGATCAGTGCCTCCAAAGGAGACGATGGCTGACTCCTCGTGAAACTTGATAGGAGTCCCACGATTCTTGTGGCACGTGGAAAGGGACCCTTGGTCTCCTGCCTCAGCTGGAGAGGCGTTCCAATTGCCCTGCCAAGCCTCGAGGAGAATCCCGAGTTGTCCCTCGCAACTAGGAAGGAGTCCTGACGTGGCTGAACAAACACGTGGGTGGAAGGGCCATCCCCGTCGTAACTCGAGAATATACCCCAGGTTCCCGCCGCAACTCGAGAAAAACCATGAGACTTCCCCCTCGATGCGAGATGAGGCCCGATTCCCCTGTCCTGCGTGCAGAGCAATTCCGTCTTGCACATCACACATGAAAGGAGCCTTGATTTCCTTGATGGCACTCCAGAGAAACCCCAAGAACACTGTTTCAAGGATAGAGGGATCCTGAGGTCACTGTAGCAACACGAAAGAACTCTGTGGACCAAAAATCAACTCGAAAAGAGAGGTTAGTCCCTGGATTCGTCTCCAGAGGAATACCACCTTACCACAAGCACCTCAAGAGGAGGCTTCTCTCAGCTCTAGGTATGTGAGAGGGACCCTGAGTTTGCGGCCTCAAGTGGAATGGACACCGCGATGCCCTGACTCGAAATAAGGCCGGATATCCCTGCAGTGACTTCAATGCAGGCTCGTCTTGCATCTCCCAGGACGAAAGGATGTCTGAATCCCCTGTGGAAAGCACAGAGAAAGACTTAGTTCCCCACCTCATCGCGACCGATAGCCTCACATCCTTTGAAAACTCCAGAGGTACGCGGAGATCAGTGCCTCCAAAGGAGACGATGCCTGACTCCTCGTGAAACTTGATAGGAGTCCCAGGATTCCTGTGGCACTTGGAAAGGGACACTTGGTTTCCCGCCTCAGCTGGAGAGGCGTTCCAATTGCCCTGCCAAGCCTCGAGGAGAATCCCGAGTTGTCCCTCGCAACTAGGCAGGAGTCCTGACGTCGCTGAACACACACGTGGGTGGAAGGGCCATCCCCGTCTTAACTCGAGAATATACCCCAGGTTCCCGCCGCAACTCGAGAAAAACCATGAGACTTCCCCCTCGCCGCGAGATGAGGCCCGATTCCCCTGCACTGCGTGCAGAGCAATTCCGTGTTGCACATCACACATGAAAGGAGCCTTGATTTCCTTGATGGCACTCCAGAGAAACCCCAAGAACACTGTTTCAAGGCTAGAGGGATCCTGAGGTCACTGTAGCAACACGAAAGAGCTCCGTGGGCCAAAAATCAACTCGAGATGAGAGGTTAGTCCCTGGCTTCGACTCCAGAGGAATACCACCTTACCACAAGCACCTCAAGAGGAGGCTTCTCTCAGCTCTAGGTATGTGAGAGGGACCCTGAGTTTGCGGCCTCAAGTGGAATGGACACCGCGATGCCCGGACGCGAAATAAGGCTGGATATCCCTGCAGTGACTTGAATGCAGGCTCGTCTTGCATCTCCCAAGATGAAAGGATGTCTGAATCCCCTGTGGAGACCACAGAGAAAGACCAAGTTCCCCACCTCATCGCGACCGGAGGCCTCACATCCTTTGAAAACTCCAGAGGTACGCGGAGATCAGTGCCTCCAAAGGAGACGATGCCTGACTCCTCGTGAAACTTGATAGGAGTCCCAGGATTCCTGTGGCACTTGGAAAGGGACACTTGGTCTCCCGCCTCAGCTGGAGAGGCGTCCCAATTGCCTTGCCAAGCCTCGAGGAGTATCCCGAGTTGTGTCTCGCAACTAGGCAAGAGTCCTGACGTGGCTGAACAAACACGTGTGTGGAAGGGCCATCCCCGTCGTAACTCGAGAATATACCCCAGGTTCCCGCCACAACTCGAGAAAAACCATGAGACTTCCCCATCGCCGCGAGATGAGGCCCGATTCCCCTGCACTGCGTGCAGAGCTATTCTGTGTTGCACATCACACATGAAAGGAGCCTTGATTTCCTTCATGACACTCCAGAGAAACCCCAAGAACACTGTTTCAAGGATAGAGGGATCCTGAGGTCACTGTATCAACACGAAAGAACTCTGTGGACCAAAAATCAACTCGAGATGAGAGGTTAGTCCCTGGCTTCGACTCCAGAGGAATACCACCTTACCACAAGCACCTCAAGAGGAGGCTTCTCTCAGCTCTAGGTATGTGAGAGGGACCCTGAGTTTGCGGCCTCAAATGGAATGGACACCGCGATGCCCTGACTCGAAATAAGGCCGGATATCCCTGCAGTGACTGGAATGCAGGCTCGTCTTGCATCTCCCAAGACGAAACGGTGTCTGAATCCCCTGTGGAGACCACAGAGAAAGACCTAGTTCCCCACCTCATTGCGACAGGAGGCCTCAAATCCTTTGAAAACTCCAGAGGTATGCGGAGATCAGTGCCTCCAAAGGAGACGATGCCTGACTCCTCGTGAAACTTCATAGGAGACCCAGGATTCCTGTGGCACGTGGAAAGGGACCCTTGGTCTCCCGCCTCAGCTGGAGAGGCGTTCCAATTGCCCTGCCAAGCCTCGAGGAGAATCCCGAGTTGTCCCTCGCAACTAGGCAGGAGTCCTGACGTGGCTGAACAAACACGTGGGTGGAAGGGCCATCCCCGTCGTAACTCGAGAATATACCCCAGGTTCCCGCCGCAACTCGAGAAAAACCATGAGACTTCCCCCTCGCCGCGAGATGAGGCCCGATTCCCCTACACTGCGTGCAGAGCAATTCCGTGTTGCACATCACACATGAAAGGAGCCTTGATTTCCTTGATGGCACTCCAGAGAAACCCCAAGAACACTGTTTCAAGGCTAGAGGGATCCTGAGGTCACTGTAGCAACACGAAAGAGCTCCGTGGACCAAGAATCAACTCGAGATGAGAGGTTAGTCCCTGGCTTCGACTCCTGAGGAATACCACCTTACCACAAGCACCTCAAGAGGAGGCTTCTCTCAGCTCTAGGTATGTGAGAGGGATCCTGAGTTTGCGGCCTCAAGGGGAAAGGACACCGCGATGCCCTGACTCGAAATAAGGCCGGATATCCCTGCACTGACTGGAATGCAGGCTCGTCTTGCATCTCCCAAGAAGAAAGGATGTCTGAATCCCCTGTGGAGACCACAGAGAAACACCTAATTCCCCACCTCATCGCGACCGGAGGCCTCACATCCTTTGAAAACTCCAGAGGTACGCGGAGATCAGTGCCTCCAAAGGAGACGATGCCTGACTCCTCGTGAAACTTGATAGGAGTCCCACGATTCTTGTGGCACGTGGAAAGGGACCCTTGGTCTCCCGCCTCAGCTGGAGAGGCGTTCCAATTGCCCTGCCAAGCCTCGAGGAGAATCCCGAGTTGTCCCTCGCAACTAGGCAGGAGTCCTGACGTGGCTGAACAAACACGTGGGTGGAAGGGCCATCCCCGTCGTAACTCGAGAATATACCCCAGGTTCCCGCCGCAACTCGAGAAAAACCATGAGACTTCCCCCTCGATGCGAGATGAGGCCCGATTCCCCTGTACTGCTTGCAGAGCAATTCCGTCTTGCACATCACACATGAAAGGAGCCTTGATTTCCTTGATGGCACTCCAGAGAAACCCCAAGAACACTGTTTCAAGGCTAGAGGGATCCTGAGGTCACTGTAGCAACACGAAAGAGCTCCGTGGGCCAAAAATCAACTCGAGATGAGAGGTTAGTCCCTGGCTTCGACTCCAGAGGAATACCACCTTACCACAAGCACCTCAAGAGGAGGCTTCTCTCAGCTCTAGGTATGTGAGAGGGACCCTGAGTTTGCGGCCTCAAGTGGAATGGACACCGCGATGCCCGGACGCGAAATAAGGCTGGATATCCCTGCAGTGACTTGAATGCAGGCTCGTCTTGCATCTCCCAAGATGAAAGGATGTCTGAATCCCCTGTGGAGACCACAGAGAAAGACCAAGTTCCCCACCTCATCGCGACCGGAGGCCTCAAATCCTTTGAAAACTCCAGAGGTACGCGGAGATCAGTGCCTCCAAAGGAGACGATGCCTGACTCCTCGTGAAACTTGATAGGAGTCCCACGATTCTTGTGGCACGTGGAAAGGGACCCTTGGTCTCCTGCCTCAGCTGGAGAGGCGTTCCAATTGCCCTGCCAAGCCTCGAGGAGAATCCCGAGTTGTCCCTCGCAACTAGGAAGGAGTCCTGACGTGGCTGAACAAACACGTGGGTGGAAGGGCCATCCCCGTCGTAACTCGAGAATATACCCCAGGTTCCCGCCGCAACTCGAGAAAAACCATGAGACTTCCCCCTCGATGCGAGATGAGGCCCGATTCCCCTGTCCTGCGTGCAGAGCAATTCCGTCTTGCACATCACACATGAAAGGAGCCTTGATTTCCTTGATGGCACTCCAGAGAAACCCCAAGAACACTGTTTCAAGGATAGAGGGATCCTGAGGTCACTGTAGCAACACGAAAGAACTCTGTGGACCAAAAATCAACTCGAAAAGAGAGGTTAGTCCCTGGATTCGTCTCCAGAGGAATACCCCCTTACCACAAGCACCTCAAGAGGAGGCTTCTCTCAGCTCTAGGTATGTGAGAGGGACCCTGAGTTTGCGGCCTCAAGTGGAATGGACACCGCGATGCCCTGACTCGAAATAAGGCCGGATATCCCTGCAGTGACTTCAATGCAGGCTCGTCTTGCATCTCCCAGGACGAAAGGATGTCTGAATCCCCTGTGGAAAGCACAGAGAAAGACTTAGTTCCCCACCTCATCGCGACCGATAGCCTCACATCCTTTGAAAACTCCAGAGGTACGCGGAGATCAGTGCCTCCAAAGGAGACGATGCCTGACTCCTCGTGAAACTTGATAGGAGTCCCAGGATTCCTGTGGCACTTGGAAAGGGACACTTGGTTTCCCGCCTCAGCTGGAGAGGCGTTCCAATTGCCCTGCCAAGCCTCGAGGAGAATCCCGAGTTGTCCCTCGCAACTAGGCAGGAGTCCTGACGTCGCTGAAGAAACACGTGGGTGGAAGGGCCATCCCCGTCTTAACTCGAGAATATACCCCAGGTTCCCGCCGCAACTCGAGAAAAACCATGAGACTTCCCCCTCGCCGCGAGATGAGGCCCGATTCCCCTGCACTGCGTGCAGAGCAATTCCGTGTTGCACATCACACATGAAAGGAGCCTTGATTTCCTTGATGGCACTCCAGAGAAACCCCAAGAACACTGTTTCAAGGCTAGAGGGATCCTGAGGTCACTGTAGCAACACGAAAGAGCTCCGTGGGCCAAAAATCAACTCGAGATGAGAGGTTAGTCCCTGGCTTCGACTCCAGAGGAATACCACCTTACCACAAGCACCTCAAGAGGAGGCTTCTCTCAGCTCTAGGTATGTGAGAGGGACCCTGAGTTTGCGGCCTCAAGTGGAATGGACACCGCGATGCCCGGACGCGAAATAAGGCTGGATATCCCTGCAGTGACTTGAATGCAGGCTCGTCTTGCATCTCCCAAGATGAAAGGATGTCTGAATCCCCTGTGGAGACCACAGAGAAAGACCAAGTTCCCCACCTCATCGCGACCGGAGGCCTCACATCCTTTGAAAACTCCAGAGGTACGCGGAGATCAGTGCCTCCAAAGGAGACGATGCCTGACTCCTCGTGAAACTTGATAGGAGTCCCAGGATTCCTGTGGCACTTGGAAAGGGACACTTGGTCTCCCGCCTCAGCTGGAGAGGCGTCCCAATTGCCTTGCCAAGCCTCGAGGAGTATCCCGAGTTGTGTCTCGCAACTAGGCAAGAGTCCTGACGTGGCTGAACAAACACGTGTGTGGAAGGGCCATCCCCGTCGTAACTCGAGAATATACCCCAGGTTCCCGCCACAACTCGAGAAAAACCATGAGACTTCCCCATCGCCGCGAGATGAGGCCCGATTCCCCTGCACTGCGTGCAGAGCTATTCTGTGTTGCACATCACACATGAAAGGAGCCTTGATTTCCTTCATGACACTCCAGAGAAACCCCAAGAACACTGTTTCAAGGATAGAGGGATCCTGAGGTCACTGTATCAACACGAAAGAACTCTGTGGACCAAAAATCAACTCGAGATGAGAGGTTAGTCCCTGGCTTCGACTCCAGAGGAATACCACCTTACCACAAGCACCTCAAGAGGAGGCTTCTCTCAGCTCTAGGTATGTGAGAGGGACCCTGAGTTTGCGGCCTCAAATGGAATGGACACCGCGATGCCCTGACTCGAAATAAGGCCGGATATCCCTGCAGTGACTGGAATGCAGGCTCGTCTTGCATCTCCCAAGACGAAACGGTGTCTGAATCCCCTGTGGAGACCACAGAGAAAGACCTAGTTCCCCACCTCATTGCGACAGGAGGCCTCAAATCCTTTGAAAACTCCAGAGGTATGCGGAGATCAGTGCCTCCAAAGGAGACGATGCCTGACTCCTCGTGAAACTTCATAGGAGACCCAGGATTCCTGTGGCACGTGGAAAGGGACCCTTGGTCTCCCGCCTCAGCTGGAGAGGCGTTCCAATTGCCCTGCCAAGCCTCGAGGAGAATCCCGAGTTGTCCCTCGCAACTAGGCAGGAGTCCTGACGTGGCTGAACAAACACGTGGGTGGAAGGGCCATCCCCGTCGTAACTCGAGAATATACCCCAGGTTCCCGCCGCAACTCGAGAAAAACCATGAGACTTCCCCCTCGCCGCGAGATGAGGCCCGATTCCCCTACACTGCGTGCAGAGCAATTCCGTGTTGCACATCACACATGAAAGGAGCCTTGATTTCCTTGATGGCACTCCAGAGAAACCCCAAGAACACTGTTTCAAGGCTAGAGGGATCCTGAGGTCACTGTAGCAACACGAAAGAGCTCCGTGGACCAAGAATCAACTCGAGATGAGAGGTTAGTCCCTGGCTTCGACTCCTGAGGAATACCACCTTACCACAAGCACCTCAAGAGGAGGCTTCTCTCAGCTCTAGGTATGTGAGAGGGATCCTGAGTTTGCGGCCTCAAGGGGAAAGGACACCGCGATGCCCTGACTCGAAATAAGGCCGGATATCCCTGCACTGACTGGAATGCAGGCTCGTCTTGCATCTCCCAAGAAGAAAGGATGTCTGAATCCCCTGTGGAGACCACAGAGAAACACCTAATTCCCCACCTCATCGCGACCGGAGGCCTCACATCCTTTGAAAACTCCAGAGGTACGCGGAGATCAGTGCCTCCAAAGGAGACGATGCCTGACTCCTCGTGAAACTTGATAGGAGTCCCACGATTCTTGTGGCACGTGGAAAGGGACCCTTGGTCTCCCGCCTCAGCTGGAGAGGCGTTCCAATTGCCCTGCCAAGCCTCGAGGAGAATCCCGAGTTGTCCCTCGCAACTAGGCAGGAGTCCTGACGTGGCTGAACAAACACGTGGGTGGAAGGGCCATCCCCGTCGTAACTCGAGAATATACCCCAGGTTCCCGCCGCAACTCGAGAAAAACCATGAGACTTCCCCCTCGATGCGAGATGAGGCCCGATTCCCCTGTACTGCTTGCAGAGCAATTCCGTCTTGCACATCACACATGAAAGGAGCCTTGATTTCCTTGATGGCACTCCAGAGAAACCCCAAGAACACTGTTTCAAGGATAGAGGGATCCTGAGGTCACTGTAGCAACACGAAAGAACTCTGTGGACCAAAAATCAACTCGAAAAGAGAGGTTAGTCCCTGGATTCGTCTCCAGAGGAATACCACCTTACCACAAGCACCTCAAGAGGAGGCTTCTCTCAGCTCTAGGTATGTGAGAGGGACCCTGAGTTTGCGGCCTCAAGTGGAATGGACACCGCGATGCCCTGACTCGAAATAAGGCCGGATATCCCTGCAGTGACTTCAATGCAGGCTCGTCTTGCATCTCCCAGGACGAAAGGATGTCTGAATCCCCTGTGGAAAGCACAGAGAAAGACTTAGTTCCCCACCTCATCGCGACCGATAGCCTCACATCCTTTGAAAACTCCAGAGGTACGCGGAGATCAGTGCCTCCAAAGGAGACGATGCCTGACTCCTCGTGAAACTTGATAGGAGTCCCAGGATTCCTGTGGCACTTGGAAAGGGACACTTGGTTTCCCGCCTCAGCTGGAGAGGCGTCCCAATTGCCCTGCCAAGCCTCGAGGAGAATCCCGAGTTGTCCCTCGCAACTAGGCAGGAGTCCTGACGTCGCTGAAGAAACACGTGGGTGGAAGGGCCATCCCCGTCGTAACTCGAGAATATACCCCAGGTTCCCGCCGCAACTCGAGAAAAACCATGAGACTTCCCCCTCGCCGCGAGATGAGGCCCGATTCCCCTGCACTGCGTGCAGAGCAATTCCGTGTTGCACATCACACATGAAAGGAGCCTTGATTTCCTTGATGGCACTCCAGAGAAACCCCAAGAACACTGTTTCAAGGCTAGAGGGATCCTGAGGTCACTGTAGCAACACGAAAGAGCTCCGTGGGCCAAAAATCAACTCGAGATGAGAGGTTAGTCCCTGGCTTCGACTCCAGAGGAATACCACCTTACCACAAGCACCTCAAGAGGAGGCTTCTCTCAGCTCTAGGTATGTGAGAGGGACCCTGAGTTTGCGGCCTCAAGTGGAATGGACACCGCGATGCCCGGACGCGAAATAAGGCTGGATATCCCTGCAGTGACTTGAATGCAGGCTCGTCTTGCGTCTCCCAAGATGAAAGGATGTCTGAATCCCCTGTGGAGACCACAGAGAAAGACCAAGTTCCCCACCTCATCGCGACCGGAGGCCTCACATCCTTTGAAAACTCCAGAGGTACGCGGAGATCAGTGCCTCCAAAGGAGACGATGCCTGACTCCTCGTGAAACTTGATAGGAGTCCCAGGATTCTTGTGGCACGTGGAAAGGGACCCTTGGTCTCCCGCCTCAGCTGGAGAGGCGTTCCAATTGCCCTGCCAAGCCTCGAGGAGAATCCCGAGTTGTCCCTCGCAAATAGGCAGGAGTCCTGACGTGGCTGAACAAACACGTGTGTGGAAGGGCCATCCCCGTCGTAACTCGAGAATATACCCCAGGTTCCCGCCGCAACTCGAGAAAAACCATGAGACTTCCCCCTCGATGCGAGATGAGGCCCGATTCCCCTGTACTGCGTGCAGAGCAATTCCATCTTGCACATCACACATGAAAGGAGCCTTGATTTCCTTCATGGCACTCCAGAGAAACCTCAAGAACACTGTTTCAAGGCTAGAGGGATCCTGAGGTCACTGTAGCAACACGAAAGAACTCTGTGGACCACAAATCAACTCGAAAAGAGAGGTTAGTCCCTGGATTCGTCTCCAGAGGAATACCACCTTACCACAAGCACCTCAAGAGGAGGCTTCTCTCAGCTCTAAGTATGTGAGAGGGACCCTGAGTTTGCGGCCTCAAGTGGAATGGACACCGCGATGCCCTGACTCGAAATAAGGCCGGATATCCCTGCAGTGACTTCAATGCAGGCTCGTCATGCATCTCCCAGGACGAAAGGATGTCTGAATCCCCTGTGGAAAGCACAGAGAAAGACTTAGTTCCCCACCTCATCGCGACCGATAGCCTCACATCCTTTGAAAACTCCAGAGGTACGCGGAGATCAGTGCCTCCAAAGGAGACGATGCCTGACTCCTCGTGAAACTTGATAGGAGTCCCAGGATTCCTGTGGCACTTGGAAAGGGACACTTGGTCTCCCGCCTCAGCTGGAGAGGCGTCCCAATTGCCTTGCCAAGCCTCGAGGAGTATCCCGAGTTGTGTCTCGCAACTAGGCAAAAGTCCTGACGTGGCTGAACAAACACGTGTGTGGAAGGGCCATCCCCGTCGTAACTCGAGAATATACCCCAGGTTCCCGCCACAACTCGAGAAAAACCATGAGACTTCCCCATCGCCGCGAGATGAGGCCCGATTCCCCTGCACTGCGTGCAGAGCTATTCTGTGTTGCACATCACACATGAAAGGAGCCTTGATTTCCTTCATGACACTCCAGAGAAACCCCAAGAACACTGTTTCAAGGATAGAGGGATCCTGAGGTCACTGTATCAACACGAAAGAACTCTGTGGACCAAAAATCAACTCGAGATGAGAGGTTAGTCCCTGGCTTCGACTCCAGAGGAATACCACCTTACCACAAGCACCTCAAGAGGAGGCTTCTCTCAGCTCTAGGTATGTGAGAGGGACCCTGAGTTTGCGGCCTCAAATGGAATGGACACCGCGATGCCCTGACTCGAAATAAGGCCGGATATCCCTGCAGTGACTGGAATGCAGGCTCGTCTTGCATCTCCCAAGACGAAACGGTGTCTGAATCCCCTGTGGAGACCACAGAGAAAGACCTAGTTCCCCACCTCATTGCGACAGGAGGCCTCAAATCCTTTGAAAACTCCAGAGGTATGCGGAGATCAGTGCCTCCAAAGGAGACGATGCCTGACTCCTCGTGAAACTTCATAGGAGACCCAGGATTCCTGTGGCACGTGGAAAGGGACCCTTGGTCTCCCGCCTCAGCTGGAGAGGCGTTCCAATTGCCCTGCCAAGCCTCGAGGAGAATCCCGAGTTGTCCCTCGCAACTAGGCAGGAGTCCTGACGTGGCTGAACAAACACGTGGGTGGAAGGGCCATCCCCGTCGTAACTCGAGAATATACCCCAGGTTCCCGCCGCAACTCGAGAAAAACCATGAGACTTCCCCCTCGCCGCGAGATGAGGCCCGATTCCCCTACACTGCGTGCAGAGCAATTCCGTGTTGCACATCACACATGAAAGGAGCCTTGATTTCCTTGATGGCACTCCAGAGAAACCCCAAGAACACTGTTTCAAGGCTAGAGGGATCCTGAGGTCACTGTAGCAACACGAAAGAGCTCCGTGGACCAAGAATCAACTCGAGATGAGAGGTTAGTCCCTGGCTTCGACTCCTGAGGAATACCACCTTACCACAAGCACCTCAAGAGGAGGCTTCTCTCAGCTCTAGGTATGTGAGAGGGATCCTGAGTTTGCGGCCTCAAGGGGAAAGGACACCGCGATGCCCTGACTCGAAATAAGGCCGGATATCCCTGCACTGACTGGAATGCAGGCTCGTCTTGCATCTCCCAAGAAGAAAGGATGTCTGAATCCCCTGTGGAGACCACAGAGAAACACCTAATTCCCCACCTCATCGCGACCGGAGGCCTCACATCCTTTGAAAACTCCAGAGGTACGCGGAGATCAGTGCCTCCAAAGGAGACGATGCCTGACTCCTCGTGAAACTTGATAGGAGTCCCACGATTCTTGTGGCACGTGGAAAGGGACCCTTGGTCTCCCGCCTCAGCTGGAGAGGCGTTCCAATTGCCCTGCCAAGCCTCGAGGAGAATCCCGAGTTGTCCCTCGCAACTAGGCAGGAGTCCTGACGTGGCTGAACAAACACGTGGGTGGAAGGGCCATCCCCGTCGTAACTCGAGAATATACCCCAGGTTCCCGCCGCAACTCGAGAAAAACCATGAGACTTCCCCCTCGATGCGAGATGAGGCCCGATTCCCCTGTACTGCTTGCAGAGCAATTCCGTCTTGCACATCACACATGAAAGGAGCCTTGATTTCCTTGATGGCACTCCAGAGAAACCCCAAGAACACTGTTTCAAGGATAGAGGGATCCTGAGGTCACTGTAGCAACACGAAAGAACTCTGTGGACCAAAAATCAACTCGAAAAGAGAGGTTAGTCCCTGGATTCGTCTCCAGAGGAATACCACCTTACCACAAGCACCTCAAGAGGAGGCTTCTCTCAGCTCTAGGTATGTGAGAGGGACCCTGAGTTTGCGGCCTCAAGTGGAATGGACACCGCGATGCCCTGACTCGAAATAAGGCCGGATATCCCTGCAGTGACTTCAATGCAGGCTCGTCTTGCATCTCCCAGGACGAAAGGATGTCTGAATCCCCTGTGGAAAGCACAGAGAAAGACTTAGTTCCCCACCTCATCGCGACCGATAGCCTCACATCCTTTGAAAACTCCAGAGGTACGCGGAGATCAGTGCCTCCAAAGGAGACGATGCCTGACTCCTCGTGAAACTTGATAGGAGTCCCAGGATTCCTGTGGCACTTGGAAAGGGACACTTGGTTTCCCGCCTCAGCTGGAGAGGCGTCCCAATTGCCCTGCCAAGCCTCGAGGAGAATCCCGAGTTGTCCCTCGCAACTAGGCAGGAGTCCTGACGTCGCTGAAGAAACACGTGGGTGGAAGGGCCATCCCCGTCGTAACTCGAGAATATACCCCAGGTTCCCGCCGCAACTCGAGAAAAACCATGAGACTTCCCCCTCGCCGCGAGATGAGGCCCGATTCCCCTGCACTGCGTGCAGAGCAATTCCGTGTTGCACATCACACATGAAAGGAGCCTTGATTTCCTTGATGGCACTCCAGAGAAACCCCAAGAACACTGTTTCAAGGCTAGAGGGATCCTGAGGTCACTGTAGCAACACGAAAGAGCTCCGTGGGCCAAAAATCAACTCGAGATGAGAGGTTAGTCCCTGGCTTCGACTCCAGAGGAATACCACCTTACCACAAGCACCTCAAGAGGAGGCTTCTCTCAGCTCTAGGTATGTGAGAGGGACCCTGAGTTTGCGGCCTCAAGTGGAATGGACACCGCGATGCCCGGACGCGAAATAAGGCTGGATATCCCTGCAGTGACTTGAATGCAGGCTCGTCTTGCGTCTCCCAAGATGAAAGGATGTCTGAATCCCCTGTGGAGACCACAGAGAAAGACCAAGTTCCCCACCTCATCGCGACCGGAGGCCTCACATCCTTTGAAAACTCCAGAGGTACGCGGAGATCAGTGCCTCCAAAGGAGACGATGCCTGACTCCTTGTGAAACTTGATAGGAGTCCCAGGATTCTTGTGGCACGTGGAAAGGGACCCTTGGTCTCCCGCCTCAGCTGGAGAGGCGTTCCAATTGCCCTGCCAAGCCTCGAGGAGAATCCCGAGTTGTCCCTCGCAAATAGGCAGGAGTCCTGACGTGGCTGAACAAACACGTGTGTGGAAGGGCCATCCCCGTCGTAACTCGAGAATATACCCCAGGTTCCCGCCGCAACTCGAGAAAAACCATGAGACTTCCCCCTCGATGCGAGATGAGGCCCGATTCCCCTGTACTGCGTGCAGAGCAATTCCATCTTGCACATCACACATGAAAGGAGCCTTGATTTCCTTCATGGCACTCCAGAGAAACCTCAAGAACACTGTTTCAAGGCTAGAGGGATCCTGAGGTCACTGTAGCAACACGAAAGAACTCTGTGGACCACAAATCAACTCGAAAAGAGAGGTTAGTCCCTGGATTCGTCTCCAGAGGAATACCACCTTACCACAAGCACCTCAAGAGGAGGCTTCTCTCAGCTCTAAGTATGTGAGAGGGACCCTGAGTTTGCGGCCTCAAGTGGAATGGACACCGCGATGCCCTGACTCGAAATAAGGCCGGATATCCCTGCAGTGACTTCAATGCAGGCTCGTCATGCATCTCCCAGGACGAAAGGATGTCTGAATCCCCTGTGGAAAGCACAGAGAAAGACTTAGTTCCCCACCTCATCGCGACCGATAGCCTCACATCCTTTGAAAACTCCAGAGGTACGCGGAGATCAGTGCCTCCAAAGGAGACGATGCCTGACTCCTCGTGAAACTTGATAGGAGTCCCAGGATTCCTGTGGCACTTGGAAAGGGACACTTGGTCTCCCGCCTCAGCTGGAGAGGCGTCCCAATTGCCTTGCCAAGCCTCGAGGAGTATCCCGAGTTGTGTCTCGCAACTAGGCAAGAGTCCTGACGTGGCTGAACAAACACGTGTGTGGAAGGGCCATCCCCGTCGTAACTCGAGAATATACCCCAGGTTCCCGCCGCAACTCGAGAAAAACCATGAGACTTCCCCATCGCCGCGAGATGAGGCCCGATTCCCCTGCACTGCGTGCAGAGCTATTCTGTGTTGCACATCACACATGAAAGGAGCCTTGATTTCCTTCATGGCACTCCAGAGAAACCCCAAGAACACTGTTTCAAGGATAGAGGGATCCTGAGGTCACTGTATCAACACGAAAGAACTCTGTGGACCAAAAATCAACTCGAGATGAGAGGTTAGTCCCTGGCTTCGACTCCAGAGGAATACCACCTTACCACAAGCACCTCAAGAGGAGGCTTCTCTCAGCTCTAGGTATGTGAGAGGGACCCTGAGTTTGCGGCCTCAAATGGAATGGACACCGCGATGCCCTGACTCGAAATAAGGCCGGATATCCCTGCAGTGACTGGAATGCAGGCTCGTCTTGCATCTCCCAAGACGAAACGGTGTCTGAATCCCCTGTGGAGACCACAGAGAAAGACCTAGTTCCCCACCTCATCGCGACAGGAGGCCTCAAATCCTTTGAAAACTCCAGAGGTATGCGGAGATCAGTGCCTCCAAAGGAGACGATGCCTGACTCCTCGTGAAACTTCATAGGAGACCCAGGATTCCTGTGGCACGTGGAAAGGGACCCTTGGTCTCCCGCCTCAGCTGGAGAGGCGTTCCAATTGCCCTGCCAAGCCTCGAGGAGAATCCCGAGTTGTCCCTCGCAACTAGGCAGGAGTCCTGACGTGGCTGAACAAACACGTGGGTGGAAGGGCCATCCCCGTCGTAACTCGAGAATATACCCCAGGTTCCCGCCGCAACTCGAGAAAAACCATGAGACTTCCCCCTCGCCGCGAGATGAGGCCCGATTCCCCTGCACTGCGTGCAGAGCAATTCCGTGTTGCACATCACACATGAAAGGAGCCTTGATTTCCTTGATGGCACTCCAGAGAAACCCCAAGAACACTGTTTCAAGGCTAGAGGGATCCTGAGGTCACTGTAGCAACACGAAAGAGCTCCGTGGACCAAGAATCAACTCGAGATGAGAGGTTAGTCCCTGGCTTCGACTCCTGAGGAATACCACCTTACCACAAGCACCTCAAGAGGAGGCTTCTCTCAGCTCTAGGTATGTGAGAGGGATCCTGAGTTTGCGGCCTCAAGGGGAAAGGACACCGCGATGCCCTGACTCGAAATAAGGCCGGATATCCCTGCAGTGACTGGAATGCAGGCTCGTCTTGCATCTCCCAATACGAAAGGATGTCTGAATCCCCTGTGGAGACCACAGAGAAACACCTAATTCCCCACCTCATCGCGACCGGAGGCCTCACATCCTTTGAAAACTCCAGAGGTACGCGGAGATCAGTGCCTCCAAAGGAGACGATGCCTGACTCCTCGTGAAACTTGATAGGAGTTCCAGGATTCCTGTGGCACGTGGAAAGGGACACTTGGTCTCCCGCCTCAGCTGGAGAGGCGTCCCAATTGCCTTGCCAAGCCTCGAGGAGAATCCCGAGTTGTGTCTCGCAACTAGGCAAGAGTCCTGACGTGGCTGAACAAACACGTGTGTGGAAGGGCCATCCCCGTCGTAACTCGAGAATATACCCCAGGTTCCCGCCGCAACTCGAGAAAAACCATGAGACTTCCCCCTCGCCACGAGATGAGGCCCGATTCCCCTGCACTGCGTGCAGAGCAATTCTGTGTTGCACATCACACATGAAAGGAGCCTTGATTTCCTTGATGGTACTCCAGAGAATCCCCAAGAACACTGTTTCAAGCCTAGAGGGATCCTGAGGTCACTGTAGCAACACGAAAGAGCTCCCTGGACCAAAAATCAACTCGAGATGAGAGGTTTGTCCCTGGCTTCGACTCCAGAGGAATACCACCTTACCACAAGCACCTCAAGAGGAGGCTTCTCTCATCTCTACGTATGTGAGAGGGACCCTGAGTTTGCGGCCTCAAGTGGAATGGACACCGCGATGCCCTGACTCGAAATAAGGCCGGATATCCCTGCAGTGACTGGAATGCAGGCTCGTCTTGCATCTCCCAAGACGAAAGGGTGTCTGAATCCCCTGTGGAGACCACAGAGAAAGACCTAGTTCCCCACCTCATCGCGACAGGAGGCCTCAAATCCTTTGAAAACTCCAGAGGTATGCGGAGATCAGTGCCTCCAAAGGAGACAATGCCTGACTCCTCGTGAAACTTGATAGGAGTCCCAGGATTCCTGTGGCACGTGGAAAGGGACCCTTGGTCTCCCGTCTCAGCTGGAGAGGCGTCCCAATTGCCCTGCAAAGCCTCGAGGAGAATCCCGAGTTGTCCCTCGCAACTAGGCAGGAGTCCTGACGTCGCTGAAGAAACACGTGTGTGGAAGGGTCATCCCCGTCGTAACTTGAGAATATACCCCAGGTTCCCGCCGCAACTCGAGAAAAACCATGAGACTTCCCCCTCGCCGCGAGATGAGGCCCGATACCCCTGCACTGCGTGCAGAGCAATTCCGTGTTGCACATCACACATGAAAGGAGCCTTGATTTCCTTGATGGCACTCCAGAGAAACCCTAAGAACACTGTTTCAAGGCTAGAGGGATCCTGAGGTCACTGTAGCAACACGAAAGAGCTCCGTGGACCA
Organism: Cervus elaphus; assembly: GCF_910594005.1. Classification (NCBI taxonomy): domain Eukaryota; kingdom Metazoa; phylum Chordata; class Mammalia; order Artiodactyla; family Cervidae; genus Cervus; species Cervus elaphus. The sequence goes on along the minus strand of NC_057834.1, from coordinate 3,421,962 downwards.
AGAATCAACACGAGATGAGAGGTTAGTACCTGGCTTCGACTCCTGAGGAATACCACCTTACCACAAGCACCTCAAGAGGAGGCTTCTCTCAGCTCTAGGTATGTGAGAGGGATCCTGAGTTTGCGGCCTCAAGTGGAATGGACACCGCGATGCCCTGACTCGAAATAAGGCCGGATATCCCTGCAGTGACTTGAATGCAGGCTCGTCTTGCATCTCCCAAGAAGAAAGGATGTCTTAATTCCCTGTGGAGACCACAGAGAAAGACCTAGTTCCCCACCTCATCGCGACCGGAGGCCTCAAATCCTTTGAAAACTCCACAGGTACGCGGAGATCAGTGCCTCCAAAGGAGACGATGCCTGACTCCTCGTGAAACTTGATAGGAGTCCCACGATTCTTGTGGCACGTGGAAAGGGACCCTTGGTCTCCCGCCTCAGCTGGAGAGGCGTTCCAATTGCCCTGCCAAGCCTCGAGGAGAATCCCGAGTTGTCCCTCGCAACTAGGCAGGAGTCCTGACGTGGCTGAACAAACACGTGGGTGGAAGGGCCATCCCCGTCGTAACTCGAGAATATACCCCAGGTTCCCGCCGCAACTCGAGAAAAACCATGAGACTTCCCCCTCGATGCGAGATGAGGCCCGATTCCCCTGTACTGCGTGCAGAGCAATTCCGTCTTGCACATCACACATGAAAGGAGCCTTGATTTCCTTGATGGCACTCCAGAGAAACCCCAAGAACACTGTTTCAAGGATAGAGGGATCCTGAGGTCACTGTAGCAACACGAAAGAACTCTGTGGACCAAAAATCAACTCGAAAAGAGAGGTTAGTCCCTGGATTCGTCTCCAGAGGAATACCACCTTACCACAAGCACCTCAAGAGGAGGCTTCTCTCAGCTCTAGGTATGTGAGAGGGACCCTGAGTTTGCGGCCTCAAGTGGAATGGACACCGCGATGCCCTGACTCGAAATAAGGCCGGATATCCCTGCAGTGACTTCAATGCAGGCTCGTCTTGCATCTCCCAGGACGAAAGGATGTCTGAATCCCCTGTGGAAAGCACAGAGAAAGACTTAGTTCCCCACCTCATCGCGACCGATAGCCTCACATCCTTTGAAAACTCCAGAGGTACGCGGAGATCAGTGCCTCCAAAGGAGACGATGCCTGACTCCTCGTGAAACTTGATAGGAGTCCCAGGATTCCTGTGGCACTTGGAAAGGGACACTTGGTTTCCCGCCTCAGCTGGAGAGGCGTCCCAATTGCCCTGCAAAGCTTCGAGGAGAATCCCGAGTTGTCCCTCGCAACTAGGCAGGAGTCCTGACGTCGCTGAAGAAACACGTGGGTGGAAGGGCCATCCCCGTCGTAACTCGAGAATATACCCCAGGTTCCCGCCGCAACTCGAGAAAAACCATGAGACTTCCCCCTCGCCGAGAGATGAGGCCCGATTCCCCTGCACTGCGTGCAGAGCAATTCCGTGTTGCACATCACACATGAAAGGAGCCTTGATTTCCTTGATGGCACTCCAGAGAAACCCCAAGAACACTGTTTCAAGGCTAGAGGGATCCTGAGGTCACTGTAGCAACACGAAAGAGCTCCGTGGGCCAAAAATCAACTCGAGATGAGAGGTTAGTCCCTGGCTTCGACTCCAGAGGAATACCACCTTACCACAAGCACCTCAAGAGGAGGCTTCTCTCAGCTCTAGGTATGTGAGAGGGACCCTGAGTTTGCGGCCTCAAGTGGAATGGACACCGCGATGCCCGGACGCGAAATAAGGCTGGATATCCCTGCAGTGACTTGAATGCAGGCTCGTCTTGCATCTCCCAAGATGAAAGGATGTCTGAATCCCCTGTGGAGACCACAGAGAAAGACCAAGTTCCCCACCTCATCGCGACCGGAGGCCTCACATCCTTTGAAAACTCCAGAGGTACGCGGAGATCAGTGCCTCCAAAGGAGACGATGCCTGACTCCTCGTGAAACTTGATAGGAGTCCCAGGATTCTTGTGGCACGTGGAAAGGGACCCTTGGTCTCCCGCCTCAGCTGGAGAGGCGTTCCAATTGCCCTGCCAAGCCTCGAGGAGAATCCCGAGTTGTCCCTCGCAACTAGGCAGGAGTCCTGACGTGGCTGAACAAACACGTGTGTGGAAGGGCCATCCCCGTCGTAACTCGAGAATATACCCCAGGTTCCCGCCGCAACTCGAGAAAAACCATGAGACTTCCCCCTCGATGCGAGATGAGGCCCGATTCCCCTGTACTGCGTGCAGAGCAATTCCATCTTGCACATCACACATGAAAGGAGCCTTGATTTCCTTCATGGCACTCCAGAGAAACCTCAAGAACACTGTTTCAAGGCTAGAGGGATCCTGAGGTCACTGTAGCAACACGAAAGAACTCTGTGGACCACAAATCAACTCGAAAAGAGAGGTTAGTCCCTGGATTCGTCTCCAGAGGAATACCACCTTACCACAAGCACCTCAAGAGGAGGCTTCTCTCAGCTCTAAGTATGTGAGAGGGACCCTGAGTTTGCGGCCTCAAGTGGAATGGACACCGCGATGCCCTGACTCGAAATAAGGCCGGATATCCCTGCAGTGACTTCAATGCAGGCTCGTCATGCATCTCCCAGGACGAAAGGATGTCTGAATCCCCTGTGGAAAGCACAGAGAAAGACTTAGTTCCCCACCTCATCACGACCGATAGCCTCACATCCTTTGAAAACTCCAGAGGTACGCGGAGATCAGTGCCTCCAAAGGAGACGATGCCTGACTCCTCGTGAAACTTGATAGGAGTCCCAGGATTCCTGTGGCACTTGGAAAGGGACACTTGGTCTCCCGCCTCAGCTGGAGAGGCGTCCCAATTGCCTTGCCAAGCCTCGAGGAGTATCCCGAGTTGTGTCTCGCAACTAGGCAAGAGTCCTGACGTGGCTGAACAAACACGTGTGTGGAAGGGCCATCCCCGTCGTAACTCGAGAATATACCCCAGGTTCCCGCCGCAACTCGAGAAAAACCATGAGACTTCCCCATCGCCGCGAGATGAGGCCCGATTCCCCTGCACTGCGTGCAGAGCTATTCTGTGTTGCACATCACACATGAAAGGAGCCTTGATTTCCTTCATGGCACTCCAGAGAAACCCCAAGAACACTGTTTCAAGGATAGAGGGATCCTGAGGTCACTGTATCAACACGAAAGAACTCTGTGGACCAAAAATCAACTCGAGATGAGAGGTTAGTCCCTGGCTTCGACTCCAGAGGAATACCACCTTACCACAAGCACCTCAAGAGGAGGCTTCTCTCAGCTCTAGGTATGTGAGAGGGACCCTGAGTTTGCGGCCTCAAGTGGAATGGACACCGCGATGCCCTGACTCGAAATAAGGCCGGATATCCCTGCAGTGACTGGAATGCAGGCTCGTCTTGCATCTCCCAAGACGAAACGGTGTCTGAATCCCCTGTGGAGACCACAGAGAAAGACCTAGTTCCCCACCTCATCGCGACAGGAGGCCTCAAATCCTTTGAAAACTCCAGAGGTATGCGGAGATCAGTGCCTCCAAAGGAGACGATGCCTGACTCCTCGTGAAACTTCATAGGAGACCCAGGATTCCTGTGGCACGTGGAAAGGGACCCTTGATCTCCCGCCTCAGCTGGAGAGGCGTTCCAATTGCCCTGCCAAGCCTCGAGGAGAATCCCGAGTTGTCCCTCGCAACTAGGCAGGAGTCCTGACGTGGCTGAACAAACACGTGTGTGGAAGGGCCATCCCCGTCGTAACTCGAGAATATACCCCAGGTTCCCGCCGCAACTCGAGAAAAACCATGAGACTTCCCCCTCGCCGCGAGATGAGGCCCGATTCCCCTGCACTGCGTGCAGAGCAATTCCGTGTTGCACATCACACATGAAAGGAGCCTTGATTTCCTTGATGGCACTCCAGAGAAACCCCAAGAACACTGTTTCAAGGCTAGAGGGATCCTGAGGTCACTGTAGCAACACGAAAGAGCTCCGTGGACCAAGAATCAACTCGAGATGAGAGGTTAGTCCCTGGCTTCGACTCCTGAGGAATACCACCTTACCACAAGCACCTCAAGAGGAGGCTTCTCTCAGCTCTAGGTATGTGAGAGGGATCCTGAGTTTGCGGCCTCAAGGGGAAAGGACACCGCGATGCCCTGACTCGAAATAAGGCCGGATATCCCTGCAGTGACTGGAATGCAGGCTCGTCTTGCATCTCCCAAGAAGAAAGGATGTCTGAATCCCCTGTGGAGACCACAGAGAAACACCTAATTCCCCACCTCATCGCGACCGGAGGCCTCACATCCTTTGAAAACTCCAGAGGTACGCGGAGATCAGTGCCTCCAAAGGAGACGATGCCTGACTCCTCGTGAAACTTGATAGGAGTACCAGGATTCCTGTGGCACGTGGAAAGGGACACTTGGTCTCCCGCCTCAGCTGGAGAGGCGTCCCAATTGCCTTGCCAAGCCTCGAGGAGAATCCCGAGTTGTGTCTCGCAACTAGGCAAGAGTCCTGACGTGGCTGAACAAACACGTGTGTGGAAGGGCCATCCCCGTCGTAACTCGAGAATATACCCCAGGTTCCCGCCGCAACTCGAGAAAAACCATGAGACTTCCCCCTCGCCACGAGATGAGGCCCGATTCCCCTGCACTGCGTGCAGAGCAATTCTGTGTTGCACATCACACATGAAAGGAGCCTTGATTTCCTTGATGGTACTCCAGAGAATCCCCAAGAACACTGTTTCAAGGCTAGAGGGATCCTGAGGTCACTGTAGCAACACGAAAGAGCTCCGTGGACCAAAAATCAACTCGAGATGAGAGGTTTGTCCCTGGCTTCGACTCCAGAGGAATACCACCTTACCACAAGCACCTCAAGAGGAGGCTTCTCTCATCTCTAGGTATGTGAGAGGGACCCTGAGTTTGCGGCCTCAAGTGGAATGGACACCACGATGCCCTGACTCGAAATAAGGCCGGATATCCCTGCAGTGACTGGAATGCAGGCTCGTCTTGCATCTCCCAAGACGAAAGGGTGTCTGAATCCCCTGTGGAGACCACAGAGAAAGACCTAGTTCCCCACCTCATCGCGACAGGAGGCCTCAAATCCTTTGAAAACTCCAGAGGTATGCGGAGATCAGTGCCTCCAAAGGAGACAATGCCTGACTCCTCGTGAAACTTGATAGGAGTCCCAGGATTCCTGTGGCACGTGGAAAGGGACCCTTGGTCTCCCGTCTCAGCTGGAGAGGCGTCCCAATTACCCTGCAAAGCCTCGAGGAGAATCCCGAGTTGTCCCTCGCAACTAGGCAGGAGTCCTGACGTGGCTGAAGAAACACGTGTGTGGAAGGGTCATCCCCGTCGTAACTCGAGAATATACCCCAGGTTCCCGCCGCAACTCGAGAAAAACCATGAGACTTCCCCCTCGCCGCGAGATGAGGCCCGATACCCCTGCACTGCGTGCAGAGCAATTCCGTGTTGCACATCACACATGAAAGGAGCCTTGATTTCCTTGATGGCACTCCAGAGAAACCCCAAGAACACTGTTTCAAGGATAGAGGGATCCTGAGGTCACTGTAGCAACACGAAAGAGCTCCGGGGACCAAGAATCAACACGAGATGAGAGGTTAGTACCTGGCTTCGACTCCTGAGGAATACCACCTTACCACAAGCACCTCAAGAGGAGGCTTCTCTCAGCTCTAGGTATGTGAGAGGGATCCTGAGTTTGCGGCCTCAAGTGGAATGGACACCGCGATGCCCTGACTCGAAATAAGGCCGGATATCCCTGCAGTGACTTGAATGCAGGCTCGTCTTGCATCTCCCAAGAAGAAAGGATGTCTGAATTCCCTGTGGAGACCACAGAGAAAGACCTAGTTCCCCACCTCATCGCGACCGGAGGCCTCAAATCCTTTGAAAACTCCACAGGTACGCGGAGATCAGTGCCTCCAAAGGAGACGATGCCTGACTCCTCGTGAAACTTGATAGGAGTCCCACGATTCTTGTGGCACGTGGAAAGGGACCCTTGGTCTCCCGCCTCAGCTGGAGAGGCGTTCCAATTGCCCTGCCAAGCCTCGAGGAGAATCCCGAGTTGTCCCTCGCAACTAGGCAGGAGTCCTGACGTGGCTGAACAAACACGTGGGTGGAAGGGCCATCCCCGTCGTAACTCGAGAATATACCCCAGGTTCCCGCCGCAACTCGAGAAAAACCATGAGACTTCCCCCTCGATGCGAGATGAGGCCCGATTCCCCTGTACTGCGTGCAGAGCAATTCCGTCTTGCACATCACACATGAAAGGAGCCTTGATTTCCTTGATGGCACTCCAGAGAAACCCCAAGAACACTGTTTCAAGGATAGAGGGATCCTGAGGTCACTGTAGCAACACGAAAGAACTCTGTGGACCAAAAATCAACTCGAAAAGAGAGGTTAGTCCCTGGATTCGTCTCCAGAGGAATACCACCTTACCACAAGCACCTCAAGAGGAGGCTTCTCTCAGCTCTAGGTATGTGAGAGGGACCCTGAGTTTGCGGCCTCAAGTGGAATGGACACCGCGATGCCCTGACTCGAAATAAGGCCGGATATCCCTGCAGTGACTTCAATGCAGGCTCGTCTTGCATCTCCCAGGACGAAAGGATGTCTGAATCCCCTGTGGAAAGCACAGAGAAAGACTTAGTTCCCCACCTCATCGCGACCGATAGCCTCACATCCTTTGAAAACTCCAGAGGTACGCGGAGATCAGTGCCTCCAAAGGAGACGATGCCTGACTCCTCGTGAAACTTGATAGGAGTCCCAGGATTCCTGTGGCACTTGGAAAGGGACACTTGGTTTCCCGCCTCAGCTGGAGAGGCGTCCCAATTGCCCTGCAAAGCTTCGAGGAGAATCCCGAGTTGTCCCTCGCAACTAGGCAGGAGTCCTGACGTCGCTGAAGAAACACGTGGGTGGAAGGGCCATCCCCGTCGTAACTCGAGAATATACCCCAGGTTCCCGCCGCAACTCGAGAAAAACCATGAGACTTCCCCCTCGCCGAGAGATGAGGCCCGATTCCCCTGCACTGCGTGCAGAGCAATTCCGTGTTGCACATCACACATGAAAGGAGCCTTGATTTCCTTGATGGCACTCCAGAGAAACCCCAAGAACACTGTTTCAAGGCTAGAGGGATCCTGAGGTCACTGTAGCAACACGAAAGAGCTCCGTGGGCCAAAAATCAACTCGAGATGAGAGGTTAGTCCCTGGCTTCGACTCCAGAGGAATACCACCTTACCACAAGCACCTCAAGAGGAGGCTTCTCTCAGCTCTAGGTATGTGAGAGGGACCCTGAGTTTGCGGCCTCAAGTGGAATGGACACCGCGATGCCCGGACGCGAAATAAGGCTGGATATCCCTGCAGTGACTTGAATGCAGGCTCGTCTTGCATCTCCCAAGATGAAAGGATGTCTGAATCCCCTGTGGAGACCACAGAGAAAGACCAAGTTCCCCACCTCATCGCGACCGGAGGCCTCACATCCTTTGAAAACTCCAGAGGTACGCGGAGATCAGTGCCTCCAAAGGAGACGATGCCTGACTCCTCGTGAAACTTGATAGGAGTCCCAGGATTCTTGTGGCACGTGGAAAGGGACCCTTGGTCTCCCGCCTCAGCTGGAGAGGCGTTCCAATTGCCCTGCCAAGCCTCGAGGAGAATCCCGAGTTGTCCCTCGCAACTAGGCAGGAGTCCTGACGTGGCTGAACAAACACGTGTGTGGAAGGGCCATCCCCGTCGTAACTCGAGAATATACCCCAGGTTCCCGCCGCAACTCGAGAAAAACCATGAGACTTCCCCCTCGATGCGAGATGAGGCCCGATTCCCCTGTACTGCGTGCAGAGCAATTCCATCTTGCACATCACACATGAAAGGAGCCTTGATTTCCTTCATGGCACTCCAGAGAAACCTCAAGAACACTGTTTCAAGGCTAGAGGGATCCTGAGGTCACTGTAGCAACACGAAAGAACTCTGTGGACCACAAATCAACTCGAAAAGAGAGGTTAGTCCCTGGATTCGTCTCCAGAGGAATACCACCTTACCACAAGCACATCAAGAGGAGGCTTCTCTCAGCTCTAAGTATGTGAGAGGGACCCTGAGTTTGCGGCCTCAAGTGGAATGGACACCGCGATGCCCTGACTCGAAATAAGGCCGGATATCCCTGCAGTGACTTCAATGCAGGCTCGTCATGCATCTCCCAGGACGAAAGGATGTCTGAATCCCCTGTGGAAAGCACAGAGAAAGACTTAGTTCCCCACCTCATCACGACCGATAGCCTCACATCCTTTGAAAACTCCAGAGGTACGCGGAGATCAGTGCCTCCAAAGGAGACGATGCCTGACTCCTCGTGAAACTTGATAGGAGTCCCAGGATTCCTGTGGCACTTGGAAAGGGACACTTGGTCTCCCGCCTCAGCTGGAGAGGCGTCCCAATTGCCTTGCCAAGCCTCGAGGAGTATCCCGAGTTGTGTCTCGCAACTAGGCAAGAGTCCTGACGTGGCTGAACAAACACGTGTGTGGAAGGGCCATCCCCGTCGTAACTCGAGAATATACCCCAGGTTCCCGCCGCAACTCGAGAAAAACCATGAGACTTCCCCATCGCCGCGAGATGAGGCCCGATTCCCCTGCACTGCGTGCAGAGCTATTCTGTGTTGCACATCACACATGAAAGGAGCCTTGATTTCCTTCATGGCACTCCAGAGAAACCCCAAGAACACTGTTTCAAGGATAGAGGGATCCTGAGGCCACTGTATCAACACGAAAGAACTCTGTGGACCAAAAATCAACTCGAGATGAGAGGTTAGTCCCTGGCTTCGACTCCAGAGGAATACCACCTTACCACAAGCACCTCAAGAGGAGGCTTCTCTCAGCTCTAGGTATGTGAGAGGGACCCTGAGTTTGCGGCCTCAAGTGGAATGGACACCGCGATGCCCTGACTCGAAATAAGGCCGGATATCCCTGCAGTGACTGGAATGCAGGCTCGTCTTGCATCTCCCAAGACGAAACGGTGTCTGAATCCCCTGTGGAGACCACAGAGAAAGACCTAGTTCCCCACCTCATCGCGACAGGAGGCCTCAAATCCTTTGAAAACTCCAGAGGTATGCGGAGATCAGTGCCTCCAAAGGAGACGATGCCTGACTCCTCGTGAAACTTCATAGGAGACCCAGGATTCCTGTGGCACGTGGAAAGGGACCCTTGATCTCCCGCCTCAGCTGGAGAGGCGTTCCAATTGCCCTGCCAAGCCTCGAGGAGAATCCCGAGTTGTCCCTCGCAACTAGGCAGGAGTCCTGACGTGGCTGAACAAACACGTGTGTGGAAGGGCCATCCCCGTCGTAACTCGAGAATATACCCCAGGTTCCCGCCGCAACTCGAGAAAAACCATGAGACTTCCCCCTCGCCGCGAGATGAGGCCCGATTCCCCTGCACTGCGTGCAGAGCAATTCCGTGTTGCACATCACACATGAAAGGAGCCTTGATTTCCTTGATGGCACTCCAGAGAAACCCCAAGAACACTGTTTCAAGGCTAGAGGGATCCTGAGGTCACTGTAGCAACACGAAAGAGCTCCGTGGACCAAGAATCAACTCGAGATGAGAGGTTAGTCCCTGGCTTCGACTCCTGAGGAATACCACCTTACCACAAGCACCTCAAGAGGAGGCTTCTCTCAGCTCTAGGTATGTGAGAGGGATCCTGAGTTTGCGGCCTCAAGGGGAAAGGACACCGCGATGCCCTGACTCGAAATAAGGCCGGATATCCCTGCAGTGACTGGAATGCAGGCTCGTCTTGCATCTCCCAAGAAGAAAGGATGTCTGAATCCCCTGTGGAGACCACAGAGAAACACCTAATTCCCCACCTCATCGCGACCGGAGGCCTCACATCCTTTGAAAACTCCAGAGGTACGCGGAGATCAGTGCCTCCAAAGGAGACGATGCCTGACTCCTCGTGAAACTTGATAGGAGTACCAGGATTCCTGTGGCACGTGGAAAGGGACACTTGGTCTCCCGCCTCAGCTGGAGAGGCGTCCCAATTGCCTTGCCAAGCCTCGAGGAGAATCCCGAGTTGTGTCTCGCAACTAGGCAAGAGTCCTGACGTGGCTGAACAAACACGTGTGTGGAAGGGCCATCCCCGTCGTAACTCGAGAATATACCCCAGGTTCCCGCCGCAACTCGAGAAAAACCATGAGACTTCCCCCTCGCCACGAGATGAGGCCCGATTCCCCTGCACTGCGTGCAGAGCAATTCTGTGTTGCACATCACACATGAAAGGAGCCTTGATTTCCTTGATGGTACTCCAGAGAATCCCCAAGAACACTGTTTCAAGGCTAGAGGGATCCTGAGGTCACTGTAGCAACACGAAAGAGCTCCGTGGACCAAAAATCAACTCGAGATGAGAGGTTTGTCCCTGGCTTCGACTCCAGAGGAATACCACCTTACCACAAGCACCTCAAGAGGAGGCTTCTCTCATCTCTAGGTATGTGAGAGGGACCCTGAGTTTGCGGCCTCAAGTGGAATGGACACCACGATGCCCTGACTCGAAATAAGGCCGGATATCCCTGCAGTGACTGGAATGCAGGCTCGTCTTGCATCTCCCAAGACGAAAGGGTGTCTGAATCCCCTGTGGAGACCACAGAGAAAGACCTAGTTCCCCACCTCATCGCGACAGGAGGCCTCAAATCCTTTGAAAACTCCAGAGGTATGCGGAGATCAGTGCCTCCAAAGGAGACAATGCCTGACTCCTCGTGAAACTTGATAGGAGTCCCAGGATTCCTGTGGCACGTGGAAAGGGACCCTTGGTCTCCCGCCTCAGCTGGAGAGGCGTTCCAATTGCCCTGCCAAGCCTCGAGGAGAATCCCGAGTTGTCCCTCGCAACTAGGCAGGAGTCCTGACGTGGCTGAACAAACACGTGGGTGGAAGGGCCATCCCCGTCGTAACTCGAGAATATACCCCAGGTTCCCGCCGCAACTCGAGAAAAACCATGAGACTTCCCCCTCGATGCGAGATGAGGCCCGATTCCCCTGTACTGCGTGCAGAGCAATTCCGTCTTGCACATCACACATGAAAGGAGCCTTGATTTCCTTGATGGCACTCCAGAGAAACCCCAAGAACACTGTTTCAAGGCTAGAGGGATCCTGAGGTCACTGTAGCAACACGAAAGAACTCTGTGGACCAAAAATCAACTCGAAAAGAGAGGTTAGTCCCTGGATTCGTCTCCAGAGGAATACCACCTTACCACAAGCACCTCAAGAGGAGGCTTCTCTCAGCTCTAGGTATGTGAGAGGGACCCTGAGTTTGCGGCCTCAAGTGGAATGGACACCGCGATGCCCTGACTCGAAATAAGGCCGGATATCCCTGCAGTGACTTCAATGCAGGCTCGTCTTGCATCTCCCAGGACGAAAGGATGTCTGAATCCCCTGTGGAAAGCACAGAGAAAGACTTAGTTCCCCACCTCATCGCGACCGATAGCCTCACATCCTTTGAAAACTCCAGAGGTACGCGGAGATCAGTGCCTCCAAAGGAGACGATGCCTGACTCCTCGTGAAACTTGATAGGAGTCCCAGGATTCCTGTGGCACTTGGAAAGGGACACTTGGTTTCCCGCCTCAGCTGGAGAGGCGTCCCAATTGCCCTGCAAAGCCTCGAGGAGAATCCCGAGTTGTCCCTCACAACTAGGCAGGAGTCCTGACGTCGCTGAAGAAACACGTGGGTGGAAGGGCCATCCCCGTCGTAACTCGAGAATATACCCCAGGTTCCCGCCGCAACTCGAGAAAAACCATGAGACTTCCCCCTCGCCGCGAGATGAGGCCCGATTCCCCTGCACTGCGTGCAGAGCAATTCCGTGTTGCACATCACACATGAAAGGAGCCTTGATTTCCTTGATGGCACTCCAGAGAAACCCCAAGAACACTGTTTCAAGGCTAGAGGGATCCTGAGGTCACTGTAGCAACACGAAAGAGCTCCGTGGGCCAAAAATCAACTCGAGATGAGAGGTTAGTCCCTGGCTTCGACTCCAGAGGAATACCACCTTACCACAAGCACCTCAAGAGGAGGCTTCTCTCAGCTCTAGGTATGTGAGAGGGACCCTGAGTTTGCGGCCTCAAGTGGAATGGACACCGCGATGCCCTGACGCGAAATAAGGCTGGATATCCCTGCAGTGACTTGAATGCAGGCTCGTCTTGCATCTCCCAAGATGAAAGGATGACTGAATCCCCTGTGGAGACCACAGAGAAAGACCAAGTTCCCCACCTCATCGCGACCGGAGGCCTCACATCCTTTGAAAACTCCAGAGGTACGCGGAGATCAGTGCCTCCAAAGGAGACGATGCCTGACTCCTCGTGAAACTTGATAGGAGTCCCAGGATTCTTGTGGCACGTGGAAAGGGACCCTTGGTCTCCCGCCTCAGCTGGAGAGGCGTTCCAATTGCCCTGCCAAGCCTCGAGGAGAATCCCGAGTTGTCCCTCGCAACTAGGCAGGAGTCCTGACGTGGCTGAACAAACACGTGTGTGGAAGGGCCATCCCCGTCGTAACTCGAGAATATACCCCAGGTTCCCACCGCAACTCGAGAAAAACCATGAGACTTCCCCCTCGATGCGAGATGAGGCCCGATTCCCCTGTACTGCGTGCAGAGCAATTCCATCTTGCACATCACACATGAAAGGAGCCTTGATTTCCTTCATGGCACTCCAGAGAAACCTCAAGAACACAGTTTCAAGGCTAGAGGGATCCTGAGGTCACTGTAGCAACACGAAAGAACTCTGTGGACCACAAATCAACTCGAAAAGAGAGGTTAGTCCCTGGATTCGTCTCCAGAGGAATACACCTTACCACAAGCACCTCAAGAGGAGGCTTCTCTCAGCTCTAAGTATGTGAGAGGGACCCTGAGTTTGCGGCCTCAAGTGGAATGGACACCGCGATGCCCTGACTCGAAATAAGGCCGGATATCCCTGCAGTGACTTCAATGCAGGCTCGTCATGCATCTCCCAGGACGAAAGGATGTCTGAATCCCCTGTGGAAAGCACAGAGAAAGACTTAGTTCCCCACCTCATCGCGACCGATAGCCTCACATCCTTTGAAAACTCCAGAGGTACGCGGAGATCAGTGCCTCCAAAGGAGACGATGCCTGACTCCTCGTGAAACTTGATAGGAGTCCCAGGATTCCTGTGGCACTTGGAAAGGGACACTTGGTCTCCCGCCTCAGCTGGAGAGGCGTCCCAATTGCCTTGCCAAGCCTCGAGGAGTATCCCGAGTTGTGTCTCGCAACTAGGCAAGAGTCCTGACGTGGCTGAACAAACACGTGTGTGGAAGGGCCATCCCCGTCGTAACTCGAGAATATACCCCAGGTTCCCGCCGCAACTCGAGAAAAACCATGAGACTTCCCCATCGCCGCGAGATGAGGCCGGATTCCCCTGCACTGCGTGCAGAGCTATTCTGTGTTGCACATCACACATGAAAGGAGCCTTGATTTCCTTCATGGCACTCCAGAGAAACCCCAAGAACACTGTTTCAAGGATAGAGGGATCCTGAGGTCACTGTATCAACACGAAAGAACTCTGTGGACCAAAAATCAACTCGAGATGAGAGGTTAGTCCCTGGCTTCGACTCCAGAGGAATACCACCTTACCACAAGCACCTCAAGAGGAGGCTTCTCTCAGCTCTAGGTATGTGAGAGGGACCCTGAGTTTGCGGCCTCAAGTGGAATGGACACCGCGATGCCCTGACTCGAAATAAGGCCGGATATCCCTGCAGTGACTGGAATGCAGGCTCGTCTTGCATCTCCCAAGACGAAACGGTGTCTGAATCCCCTGTGGAGACCACAGAGAAAGACCTAGTTCCCCACCTCATCGCGACAGGAGGCCTCACATCCTTTGAAAACTCCAGAGGTACGCGGAGATCAGTGCCTCCAAAGGAGACGATGCCTGACTCCTCGTGAAACTTGATAGGAGTACCAGGATTCCTGTGGCACGTGGAAAGGGACACTTGGTCTCCCGCCTCAGCTGGAGAGGCGTCCCAATTGCCTTGCCAAGCCTCGAGGAGAATCCCGAGTTGTGTCTCGCAACTAGGCAAGAGTCCTGACGTGGCTGAACAAACACGTGTGTGGAAGGGCCATCCCCGTCGTAACTCGAGAATATACCCCAGGTTCCCGCCGCAACTCGAGAAAAACCATGAGACTTCCCCCTCGCCACGAGATGAGGCCCGATTCCCCTGCACTGCGTGCAGAGCAATTCTGTGTTGCACATCACACATGAAAGGAGCCTTGATTTCCTTGATGGTACTCCAGAGAATCCCCAAGAACACTGTTTCAAGGCTAGAGGGATCCTGAGGTCACTGTAGCAACACGAAAGAGCTCCGTGGACCAAAAATCAACTCGAGATGAGAGGTTTGTCCCTGGCTTCGACTCCAGAGGAATACCACCTTACCACAAGCACCTCAAGAGGAGGCTTCTCTCATCTCTAGGTATGTGAGAGGGACCCTGAGTTTGCGGCCTCAAGTGGAATGGACACCGCGATGCCCTGACTCGAAATAAGGCCGGATATCCCTGCAGTGACTGGAATGTAGGCTCGTCTTGCATCTCCCAAGACGAAAGGGTGTCTGAATCCCCTGTGGAGACCACAGAGAAAGACCTAGTTCCCCACCTCATCGCGACAGGAGGCCTCAAATCCTTTGAAAACTCCAGAGGTACGCGGAGATCAGTGCCTCCAAAGGAGACGATGCCTGACTCCTCGTGAAACTTGATAGGAGTCCCACGATTCTTGTGGCACGTGGAAAGGGACCCTTGGTCTCCCGCCTCAGCTGGAGAGGCGTTCCAATTGCCCTGCCAAGCCTCGAGGAGAATCCCGAGTTGTCCCTCGCAACTAGGCAGGAGTCCTGACGTGGCTGAACAAACACGTGGGTGGAAGGGCCATCCCCGTCGTAACTCGAGAATATACCCCAGGTTCCCGCCGCAACTCGAGAAAAACCATGAGACTTCCCCCTCGATGCGAGATGAGGCCCGATTCCCCTGTACTGCGTGCAGAGCAATTCCGTCTTGCACATCACACATGAAAGGAGCCTTGATTTCCTTGATGGCACTCCAGAGAAACCCCAAGAACACTGTTTCAAGGCTAGAGGGATCCTGAGGTCACTGTAGCAACACGAAAGAACTCTGTGGACCAAAAATCAACTCGAAAAGAGAGGTTAGTCCCTGGATTCGTCTCCAGAGGAATACCACCTTACCACAAGCACCTCAAGAGGAGGCTTCTCTCAGCTCTAGGTATGTGAGAGGGACCCTGAGTTTGCGGCCTCAAGTGGAATGGACACCGCGATGCCCTGACTCGAAATAAGGCCGGATATCCCTGCAGTGACTTCAATGCAGGCTCGTCTTGCATCTCCCAGGACGAAAGGATGTCTGAATCCCCTGTGGAGACCACAGAGAAAGACCAAGTTCCCCACCTCATCGCGACCGGAGGCCTCACATCCTTTGAAAACTCCAGAGGTACGCGGAGATCAGTGCCTCCAAAGGAGACGATGCCTGACTCCTCGTGAAACTTGATAGGAGTCCCAGGATTCCTGTGGCACTTGGAAAGGGACACTTGGTTTCCCGCCTCAGCTGGAGAGGCGTCCCAATTGCCCTGCAAAGCCTCGAGGAGAATCCCGAATTGTCCCTCGCAACTAGGCAGGAGTCCTGACGTGGCTGAACAAACACGTGGGTGGAAGGGCCATCCCCGTCGTAACTCGAGAATATACCCCAGGTTCCCGCCGCAACTCGAGAAAAACCATGAGACTTCCCCCTCGCCGCGAGATGAGGCCCGATTCCCCTGCACTGCGTGCAGAGCAATTCCGTGTTGCACATCACACATGAAAGGAGCCTTGATTTCCTTGATGGCACTCCAGAGAAACCCCAAGAACACTGTTTCAAGGATAGAGGGATCCTGAGGTCACTGTAGCAACACGAAAGAACTCTGTGGACCAAAAATCAACTCGAAAAGAGAGGTTAGTCCCTGGATTCGTCTCCAGAGGAATACCACCTTACCACAAGCACCTCAAGAGGAGGCTTCTCTCAGCTCTAGGTATGTGAGAGGGACCCTGAGTTTGCGGCCTCAAGTGGAATGGACACCGCGATGCCCTGACTCGAAATAAGGCTGGATATCCCTGCAGTGACTTGAATGCAGGCTCGTCTTGCATTTCCCAGGACGAAAGGATGTCTGAATCCCCTGTGGATAGCACAGAGAAAGACTTAGTTCCCCACCTCATCCCGACCTATAGCCTCACATCCTTTGAAAACTCCAGAGGTACGCGGAGATCAGTGCCTCCAAAGGAGACGATGCCTGACTCCTCGTGAAACTTGATAGGAGTCCCTGGATTCCTGTGGCACTTGGAAAGGGACACTTGGTCTCCCGCCTCAGCTGGAGAGGCGTCCCAATTGCCCTGCCAAGCCTCGAGGAGAATCCAGAGTTGTCCCTCGCAACTAGGCAGGAGTCCTGACGTCGCTGAAGAAACACGTGGGTGGAAGGGCCATCCCCGTCGTAACTCGAGAATATACCCCAGGTTCCCGCCGCAACTCGAGAAAAACCATGAGACTTCCCCCTCGCCGCGAGATGAGGCCCGATTCCCCTGCACTGCGTGCAGAGCAATTCCGTGTTGCACATCACACATGAAAGGAGCCTTGATTTCCTTGATGGCACTCCAGAGAAAACCCAAGAACACTGTTTCAAGGATAGAGGGATCCTGAGGTCACTGTAGCAACACGAAAGAGCTCCGTGGGCCAAAAATCAACTCGAGATGAGAGGTTAGTCCCTGGCTTCGACTCCACAGTAATACCACCTTACCACAAGCACCTCAAGAGGAGGCTTCTCTCAGCTCTAGGTATGTGAGAGGGACCCTGAGTTTGCGGCCTCAAGTGGAATGGACACCGCGATGCCCGGACGCGAAATAAGGCTGGATATCCCTGCAGTGACTTGAATGCAGGCTCGTCTTGCATCTCCCAAGATGAAAGGATGTCTGAATCCCCTGTGGAGACCACAGAGAAAGACCAAGTTCCCCACCTCATCGCGACCGGAGGCCTCACATCCTTTGAAAACTCCAGAGGTACGCGGAGATCAGTGCCTCCAAAGGAGACGATGCCTGACTCCTCGTGAAACTTGATAGGAGTCCCAGGATTCTTGTGGCACGTGGAAAGGGACCCTTGGTCTCCCGCCTCAGCTGGAGAGGCGTTCCAATTGCCCTGCCAAGCCTCGAGGAGAATCCCAAGATGTCCCTCGCAACTAGGCAGGAGTCCTGACGTGGCTGAACAAACACGTGTGTGGAAGGGCCATCCCCGTCGTAACTCGAGAATATACCCCAGGTTCCCGCCGCAACTCGAGAAAAACCATGAGACTTC
This sequence comes from Cervus elaphus, assembly GCF_910594005.1. Classification (NCBI taxonomy): domain Eukaryota; kingdom Metazoa; phylum Chordata; class Mammalia; order Artiodactyla; family Cervidae; genus Cervus; species Cervus elaphus. The sequence continues at coordinate 3,404,635 of NC_057834.1, read as the reverse complement.
CCCCTCGATGCGAGATGAGGCCCGATTCCCCTGCACTGCGTGCAGAGCAATTCCATCTTGCACATCACACATGAAAAGAGCCTTGATTTCCTTCATGGCACTCCAGAGAAACCTCAAGAACACTGTTTCAAGGCTAGAGGGATCCTGAGGTCACTGTAGCAACACGAAAGAACTCTGTGGACCACAAATCAACTCGAAAAGAGAGGTTAGTCCCTGGATTCGTCTCCAGAGGAATACCACCTTACCACAAGCACCTCAAGAGGAGGCTTCTCTCAGCTCTAGGTATGTGAGAGGGACCCTGAGTTTGCGGCCTCAAGTGGAATGGACACCGCGATGCCCTGACTCGAAATAAGGCCGGATATCCCTGCAGTGACTTCAATGCAGGCTCGTCATGCATCTCCCAGGACGAAAGGATGTCTGAATCCCCTGTGGAAAGCACAGAGAAAGACTTAGTTCCCCACCTCATCGCGACCGATAGCCTCACATCCTTTGAAAACTCCAGAGGTACGCGGAGATCAGTGCCTCCAAAGGAGACGATGCCTGACTCCTCGTGAAACTTGATAGGAGTCCCAGGATTCCTGTGGCACTTGGAAAGGGACACTTGGTCTCCCGCCTCAGCTGGAGAGGCGTCCCAATTGCCTTGCCAAGCCTCGAGGAGTATCCCGAGTTGTGTCTCGCAACTAGGCAAGAGTCCTGACGTGGCTGAACAAACACGTGTGTGGAAGGGCCATCCCCGTCGTAACTCGAGAATATACCCCAGGTTCCCGCCGCAACTCGAGAAAAACCATGAGACTTCCCCATCGCCGCGAGATGAGGCCCGATTCCCCTGCACTGCGTGCAGAGCTATTCTGTGTTGCACATCACACATGAAAGGAGCCTTGATTTCCTTCATGGCACTCCAGAGAAACCCCAAGAACACTGTTTCAAGGATAGAGGGATCCTGAGGTCACTGTATCAACACGAAAGAACTCTGTGGACCAAAAATCAACTCGAGATGAGAGGTTAGTCCCTGGCTTTGACTCCAGAGGAATACCACCTTACCACAAGCACCTCAAGAGGAGGCTTCTCTCAGCTCTAGGTATGTGAGAGGGACCCTGAGTTTGCGGCCTCAAGTGGAATGGACACCGCGATGCCCTGACTCGAAATAAGGCCGGATATCCCTGCAGTGACTGGAATGCAGGCTCGTCTTGCATCTCCCAAGACGAAACGGTGTCTGAATCCCCTGTGGAGACCACAGAGAAAGACCTAGTTCCCCACCTCATCGCGACAGGAGGCCTCAAATCCTTTGAAAACTCCAGAGGTATGCGGAGATCAGTGCCTCCAAAGGAGACGATGCCTGACTCCTCGTGAAACTTGATAGGAGACCCAGGATTCTTGTGGCACGTGGAAAGGGACCCTTGGTCTCCCACCTCAGCTGGAGAGGCGTTCCAATTGCCCTGCCAAGCCTCGAGGAGAATCCCGAGTTGTCCCTCGCAACTAGGCAGGAGTCCTGACGTGGCTGAACAAACACGTGGGTGGAAGGGCCATCCCCGTCGTAACTCGAGAATATACCCCTGGTTCCCGCCGCAACTCGAGAAAAACCATGAGACTTCCCCCTCGCCGCGAGATGAGGCCCGATTCCCCTGCACTGCGTGCAGAGCAATTCCGTGTTGCACATCACACATGAAAGGAGCCTTGATTTCCTTGATGGCACTCCAGAGAAACCCCAAGAACACTGTTTCAAGGCTAGAGGGATCCTGAGGTCACTGTAGCAACACGAAAGAGCTCCGTGGGCCAAAAATCAACTCGAGATGAGAGGTTAGTCCCTGGCTTCGACTCCAGAGGAATACCACCTTACCACAAGCACCTCAAGAGGAGGCTTCTCTCAGCTCTAGGTATGTGAGAGGGACCCTGAGTTTGCGGCCTCAAGTGGAATGGACACCGCGATGCCCTGACTCGAAATAAGGCCGGATATCCCTGCAGTGACTTCAATGCAGGCTCGTCTTGCATCTCCCAAGAAGAAAGGTTGTCTGAATCCCCTGTGGAGACCACAGAGAAAGACCTAGTTCCCCACCTCATTGCGAGCGGAGGCCTCACATCCTTTGAAAACTCCAGAGGTACGCGGAGATCAGTGCCTCCAAAGGAGACGATGCCTGACTCCTCGTGAAACTTGATAGGAGTCCCAGGCTTCTTGTGGCACGTGGAAAGGGACCCTTGGTCTCCCGCCTCAGCTGGAGAGGCGTTCCAATTGCCGTGCCAAGCCTCGAGGAGAATCCCGAGTTGTCCCTCGCAACTAGGCAGGAGTCCTGACGTGGCTGAACAAACACGTGGGTGGAAGGGCCATCCCCGTCGTAACTCGAGAATATACACCAGGTTCCCGCCGCAACTCGAGAAAAACCATGAGACTTCCCCCTCGATGCGAGATGAGGCCCGATTCCCCTGTACTGCGTGCAGAGCAATTCCGTCTTGCACATCACACATGAAACGAGCCTTGATTTCCTTGATGGCACTCCAGAGAAACCCCAAGAACACTGTTTCAAGGATAGAGGGATCGTGAGGTCACTGTAGCAACACGAAAGAACTCTGTGGACCAAAAATCAACTCGAAAAGAGAGGTTAGTCCCTGGATTCGTCTCCAGAGGAATACCACCTTACCACAAGCACCTCAAGAGGAGGCTTCTCTCAGCTCTAGGTATGTGAGAGGGACCCTGAGTTTGCGGCCTCAAGTGGAATGGACACCGCGATGCCCTGACTCGAAATAAGGCCGGATATCCCTGCAGTGACTTCAATGCAGGCTCGTCATGCATCTCCCAGGACGAAAGGATGTCTGAATCCCCTGTGGAAAGCACAGAGAAAGACTTAGTTCCCCACCTCATCGCGATCGATAGCCTCACATCCTTTGAAAACTCCAGAGGTACGCGGAGATCAGTGCCTCCAAAGGAGACGATGCCTGACTCCTCGTGAAACTTGATAGGAGTCCCAGGATTCCTGTGGCACTTGGAAAGGGACACTTGGTCTCCCGCCTCAGCTGGAGAGGCGTTCCAATTGCCCTGCCAAGACTCGAGGAGAATCCAGAGTTGTCCCTCGCAACTAGGCAGGAGTCCTGACGTCGCTGAAGAAACACGTGGGTGGAATGGCAATCCCCGTCGTAACTCGAGAATATACCCCAGGTTCCCACCGCAACTCGAGAAAAACCATGAGACTTCCCCCTCGCCGCGAGATGCGGCCCGATTCCCCTGCACTGCGTGCAGAGCAATTCTGTGTTGCACATCACACATGAAAGGAGCCTTGATTTCCTTGATGGCACTCCAGAGAAACCCCAAGAACACTGTTTCAAAGCTAGAGGGATCCTGAGGTCACTGTAGCAACACGAAAGAGCTCCGTGGACCAAAAGTCAACTCGAGATGAGAGGTTAGTCCCTGGCTTCGACTCCAGAGGAATACCACCTTACCACAAGCACCTCAAGAGGAGGCTTCTCTCAGCTCTAGGTATGTGAGAGGTACCCTGAGTTTGCGGCCTCAAGTGGAATGGACACCGCGATGCCCTGACTCGAAATAAGGCCGGATATTCCTGCAGTGACTGGAATGCAGGCTCGTCTTGCATCTCCCAATACGAAAGGATGTCTGAATCCCCTGTGGAGACCACAGAGAAAGACCTAGTTCCCCACCTCATCGCGACCGGAGGCCTCACATCCTTTGAAAACTCCAGAGGTATGCGGAGATCAGTGCCTCAAAGGAGACGATGCCTGACTCCTCGTGAAACTTGATAGGAGACCCAGGATTCCTGTGGCACGTAGAAAGGGACCCTTGGTCTCCCGTCTCAGCTGGAGAGGCGTCCCAATTGCCCTGCAAAGCCTCGAGGAGAATCCCGAGTTGTCCCTCGCAACTAGGCAGGAGTCCTGACGTGGCTGAACAAACACGTGGGTGGAAGGGCCATCCCCGTCGTAACTCGAGAATATACCCCAGGTTCCCGCCGCAACTCGAGAAAAACCATGAGACTTCCCCCTCGCCGCGAGATGAGGCCCAATTCCCCTGCACTGCGTGCAGATCAATTCCGTCTTGCACATCACACAAGAAGGGAGCCTTGATTTCCTTCATGGCACTCCAGAGAAACCCCAAGAACACTGTTTCAAGGATAGAGGGATCCTGAGGTCACTGTAGCAACACGAAAGAACTCTGTGGACCACAAATCAACTCGAGATGAGAGGTTAGTCCCTGGCTTCGACTCCAGAGGAATACCACCTTACCACAAGCACCTCAAGAGGAGACTTCTCTCAGCTCTAGGTATGTGAGAGGGACCCTGAGTTTGCGGCCTCAAGTGGAATGGACACCGCGATGCCCTGACTCGAAATAAGGCCGGATATCCCTGCAGTGACTGGAATGCAGGCTCGTCTTGCATCTCCCAAGACGAAAGGGTGTCTGAATCCCCTGTGGAGACCACAGAGAAAGACCTAGTTCCCCACCTCATCGCGACAGGAGGCCTCAAATCCTTTGAAAACTCCAGAGGTATGCGGAGATCAGTGCCTCCAAAGGAGACGATGCCTGACTCCTCGTGAAACTTCATAGGAGACCCAGGATTCCTGTGGCACGTGGAAAGGGACCCTTGGTCTCCCGCCTCAGCTGGAGAGGCGTTCCAATTGCCCTGCCAAGCCTCGAGGAGAATCCCGAGTTGTCCCTCGCAACTAGGCAGGAGTCCTGACGTGGCTGAACAAACACGTGGGTGGAAGGGCCATCCCCGTCGTAACTCGAGAATATACCCCAGGTTCCCGCCGCAACTCGAGAAAAACCATGAGACTTCCCCCTCGCCGCGAGATGAGGCCCGATTCCCCTGCACTGCGTGCAGAGCAATTCCGTGTTGCACATCACACATGAAAGGAGCCTTGATTTCCTTCATGGCACTCCAGAGAAACACCAAGAACACTGTTTCAAGGCTAGAGGGATCCTGAGGTCACTGTAGCAACACGAAAGAGCTCCGTGGGCCAAAAATCAACTCGAGATGAGAGGTTAGTCCCTGGATTCGAATCCAGAGGAATACCACCTTACCACAAGCACCTCAAGAGGAGGCTTCTCTCAGCTCTAGGTATGTGAGAGGGACCCTGAGTTTGCGGCCTCAAGTGGAATGGACACCGCGATGCCCTGACTCGAAATAAGGCCGGATATCCCTGCAGTGACTTCAATGCAGGCTCGTCTTGCATCTCCCAAGAAGAAAGGTTGTCTGAATCCCCTGTGGAGACCACAGAGAAAGACCTAGTTCCCCACCTCATTGCGAGCGGAGGCCTCACATCCTTTGAAAACTCCAGAGGTACGCGGAGATCAGTGCCTCCAAAGGAGACGATGCCTGACTCCTCGTGAAACTTGATAGGAGTCCCAGGATTCTTGTGGCACGTGGAAAGGGACCCTTGGTCTCCCGCCTCAGCTGGAGAGGCGTTCCAATTGCCCTGCCAAGCCTCGAGGAGAATCCCGAGTTGTCCCTCGCAACTAGGCAGGAGTCCTGACGTGGCTGAACAAACACGTGGGTGGAAGGGCCATCCCCGTCGTAACTCGAGAATATACCCCAGGTTCCCGCCGCAACTCGAGAAAAACCATGAGACTTCCCCCTCGATGCGAGATGAGGCCCGATTCCCCTGTACTGCGTGCAGAGCAATTCCGTCTTGCACATCACACATGAAACGAGCCTTGATTTCCTTGATGGCACTCCAGAGAAACCCCAAGAACACTGTTTCAAGGATAGAGGGATCCTGAGGTCACTGTAGCAACACGAAAGAACTCTGTGGACCAAAAATCAACTCGAAAAGAGAGGTTAGTCCCTGGATTCGTCTCCAGAGGAATACCACCTTACCACAAGCATCTCAAGAGGAGGCTTCTCTCAGCTCTAGGTATGTGAGAGGGACCCTGAGTTTGCGGCCTCAAGTGGAATGGACACCGCGATGCCCTGACTCAAAATAAGGCCGGATATCCCTGCAGTGACTTCAATGCAGGCTCGTCATGCATCTCCCAGGACGAAAGGATGTCTGAATCCCCTGTGGAAAGCACAGAGAAAGACTTAGTTCCCCACCTCATCGCGATCGATAGCCTCACATCCTTTGAAAACTCCAGAGGTACGCGGAGATCAGTGCCTACAAAGGAGACGATGCCTGACTCCTCGTGAAACTTGATAGGAGTCCCAGGATTCCTGTGGCACTTGGAAAGGGACACTTGGTCTCCCGCCTCAGCTGGAGAGGCGTTCCAATTGCCCTGCCAAGACTCGAGGAGAATCCAGAGTTGTCCCTCGCAACTAGGCAGGAGTCCTGACGTCGCTGAAGAAACACGTGGGTGGAATGGCAATCCCCGTCGTAACTCGAGAATATACCCCAGGTTCCCACCGCAACTCGAGAAAAACCATGAGACTTCCCCCTCGCCGCGAGATGAGGCCCGATTCCCCTGCACTGCGTGCAGAGCAATTCTGTGTTGCACATCACACATGAAAGGAGCCTTGATTTCCTTGATGGCACTCCAGAGAAACCCCAAGAACACTGTTTCAAAGCTAGAGGGATCCTGAGGTCACTGTAGCAACACGAAAGAGCTCCGTGGACCAAAAGTCAACTCGAGATGAGAGGTTAGTCCCTGGCTTCGACTCCAGAGGAATACCACCTTACCACAAGCACCTCAAGAGGAGGCTTCTCTCAGCTCTAGGTATGTGAGAGGGACCCTGAGTTTGCGGCCTCAAGTGGAATGGACACCGCGATGCCCTGACTCGAAATAAATCCGGATATCCCTGCAGTGACTGGAATGCAGGCTCGTCTTGCATCTCCCAAGACGAAAGGGTGTCTGAATCCCCTGTGGAGACCACAGAGAAAGACCTAGTTCCCCACCTCATCGCGACAGGAGGCCTCAAATCCTTTGAAAACTCCAGAGGTATGCGGAGATCAGTGCCTCCAAAGGAGACGATGCCTGACTCCTCGTGAAACTTCATAGGAGACCCAGGATTCCTGTGGCACGTGGAAAGGGACCCTTGGTCTCCCGTCTCAGCTGGAGAGGCGTCCCAATTGCCCTGCAAAGCCTCGAGGAGAATCCCGAGTTGTCCCTCGCAACTAGGCAGGAGTCCTGACGTGGCTGAAGAAACACGTGGGTGGAAGGGCCATCCCCGTCGTAACTCGAGAATATACCCCAGGTTCCCGCCGCAACTCGAGAAAAACCATGAGACTTCCCCCTCGCCGCGAGATGAGGCCCGATTCCCCTGCACTGCGTGCACAGCAATTCCGTGTTGCACATCACACATGAAAGGAGCCTTGATTTCCTTGATGGCACTCCAGAGAAACCCCAAGAACACTGTTTCAAGGCTAGAGGGATCCTGAGGTCACTGTAGCAACACGAAAGAGCTCCGTGGACCAAGAATCAACTCGAGATGAGAGGTTAGTCCCTGGCTTCGACTCCTGAGGAATACCACCTTACCACAAGCAACTCAAGAGGAGGCTTCTCTCAGCTCTAGGTATGTGAGAGGGATCCTGAGTTTGCGGCCTCAAGGGGAAAGGACACCGCGATGCCCTGACTCGAAATAAGGCCGGATATCCCTGCAGTGACTTGAATGCAGGCTCGTCTTGCATCTCCCAAGAAGAAAGGATGTCTGAATCCCCTGTGGAGACCACAGAGAAACACCTAATTCCCCACCTCATCGCGACCGGAGGCCTCACATCCTTTGAAAACTCCAGAGGTATGCGGAGATCAGTGCCTCCAAAGGAGACGATGCCTGACTCCTCGTGAAACTTGATAGGAGTCCCAGGATTCCTGTGGCACTTGGAAAGGGACACTTGGTCTCCCGCCTCAGCTGGAGAGGCGTCCCAATTGCCTTGCCAAGCCTCGAGGAGAATCCCGAGTTGTCCCTCGCAACTAGGCAAGAGTCCTGACGTGGCTGAACAAACACGTGGGTGGAAGGGCCATCCCCGTCGTAACTCGAGAATATACCCCAGGTTCCCGCTGCAACTCGAGAAAAACCATGAGACTTCCCCCTCGCCGCGAGATGAGGCCCGATTCCCCTGCACTGCGTGCAGAGCAATTCTGTGTTGCACATCACACATGAAAGGAGCCTTGATTTCCTTGATGGCACTCCAGAGAATCCCCAAGAACACTGTTTCAAGGCTAGAGGGATCCTGAGGTCACTGTAGCAACACGAAAGAGCTCCGTGGACCAAAAATCAACTCGAGATGAGAGGTTTGTCCCTGGCTTCGACTCCAGAGGAATACCACCTTACCACAAGCACCTCAAGAGGAGGCTTCTCTCAGCTCTAGGTATGTGAGAGGGACCCTGAGTTTGCGGCCTCAAGTGGAATGGACACCGCGATGCCCTGACTCGAAATAAGGCCGGATATCCCTGCAGTGACTGGAATGCAGGCTCGTCTTGCATCTCCCAAGACGAAAGGGTGTCTGAATCCCCTGTGGAGACCACAGAGAAAGACCTAGTTCCCCACCTCATCGCGACAGGAGGCCTCAAATCCTTTGAAAACTCCAGAGGTATGCGGAGATCAGTGCCTCCAAAGGAGACAATGCCTGACTCCTCGTGAACCTTGATACGATTCCCGGATTCCTGTGGCACGTGGAAAGGGACCCTTGGTCTCCCGTCTCAGCTGGAGAGGCGTCCCAATTGCCCTGCAAAGCCTCGAGGAGAATCCCGAGTTGTCCCTCGCAACTAGGCAGGAGTCCTGACGTCGCTGAAGAAACACGTGGGTGGAAGGGCCATCCCCGTCGTAACTCGAGAATATACCCCAGGTTCCCGCCGCAACTCGAGAAAAACCATGAGACTTCCCCCTCGCCGCGAGATGAGGCCCGATACCCCTGCACTGCGTGCAGAGCAATTACGTGTTGCACACCACACATGAAAGGAGCCTTGATTTCCTTGATGGCACTCCAGAGAAACCCCAAGAACACTGTTTCAAGGATAGAGGGATCCTGAGGTCACTGTAGCAACACGAAAGAGCTCCGTGGACCAAGAATCAACACGAGATGAGAGGTTAGTCCCTGGCTTCGACTCCTGAGGAATACCACCTTACCACAAGCACCTCAAGAGGAGGCTTCTCTCAGCTCTAGGTATGTGAGAGGGATCCTGAGTTTGCGGCCTCAAGTGGAATGGACACCGCGATGCCCTGACTCGAAATAAGGCCGGATATCCCTGCAGTGACTTGAATGCAGGCTCGTCTTGCATCTCCCAAGAAGAAAGGATGTCTGAATCCCCTGTGGAGACCACAGAGAAACACCTAGTTCCCCACCTCATCGCGACCGGAGGCCTCACATCCTTTGAAAATTCCAGAGGTACGCGGAGATCAGTGCCTCCAAAGGAGACGATGCCTGACTTCTCGTGAAACTTGATAGGAGTCCCAGGATTCCTGTGGCACTTGGAAAGGGACACTTGGTCTCCCGCCTCAGCTGGAGAGGCGTCCCAATTGCCTTGCCAAGCCTCGAGGAGTATCCCGAGTTGTGTCTCGCAACTAGGCAAGAGTCCTGACGTGGCTGAACAAACACGTGTGTGGAAGGGCCATCCCCGTCGTAACTCGAGAATATACCCCAGGTTCCCGCCGCAACTCGAGAAAAACCATGAGACTTCCCCATCGCCGCGAGATGAGGCCCGATTCCCCTGCACTGCGTGCAGAGCTATTCTGTGTTGCACATCACACATGAAAGGAGCCTTGATTTCCTTCATGGCACTCCAGAGAAACCCCAAGAACACTGTTTCAAGGATAGAGGGATCCTGAGGTCACTGTATCAACACGAAAGAGCTCCGTGGACCAAGAATCAACACGAGATGAGAGGTTAGTACCTGGCTTCGACTCCTGAGGAATACCACCTTACCACAAGCACCTCAAGAGGAGGCTTCTCTCAGCTCTAGGTATGTGAGAGGGATCCTGAGTTTGCGGCCTCAAGTGGAATGGACACCGCGATGCCCTGACTCGAAATAAGGCCGGATATCCCTGCAGTGACTTGAATGCAGGCTCGTCTTGCATCTCCCAAGAAGAAAGGATGTCTGAATTCCCTGTGGAGACCACAGAGAAAGACCTAGTTCCCCACCTCATCGCGACCGGAGGCCTGACATCCTTTGAAAACTCCAGAGGTACGCGGAGATCAGTGCCTCCAAAGGAGACGATGCCTGACTCCTCGTGAAACTTGATAGGAGTCCCACGATTCTTGTGGCACGTGGAAAAGGACCCTTGGTCTCCCGCCTCAGCTGGAGAGGCGTTCCAATTGCCCTGCCAAGCCTCGAGGAGAATCCCGAGTTGTCCCTCGCAACTAGGCAGGAGTCCTGACGTGGCTGAACAAACACGTGGGTGGAAGGGCCATCCCCGTCGTAACTCGAGAATATACCCCAGGTTCCCGCCGCAACTCGAGAAAAACCATGAGACTTCCCCCTCGATGCGAGATGAGGCCCGATTCCCCTGTACTGCGTGCAGAGCAATTCCGTCTTGCACATCACACATGAAAGGAGCCTTGATTTCCTTGATGGCACTCCAGAGAAACCCCAAGAACACTGTTTCAAGGCTAGAGGGATCCTGAGGTCACTGTAGCAACACGAAAGAACTCTGTGGACCAAAAATCAACTCGAAAAGAGAGGTTAGTCCCTGGATTCGTCTCCAGAGGAATACCACCTTACCACAAGCACCTCAAGAGGAGGCTTCTCTCAGCTCTAGGTATGTGAGAGGGACCCTGAGTTTGCGGCCTCAAGTGGAATGGACACCGCGATGCCCTGACTCGAAATAAGGCCGGATATCCCTGCAGTGACTTCAATGCAGGCTCGTCTTGCATCTCCCAGGACGAAAGGATGTCTGAATCCCCTGTGGAAAGCACAGAGAAAGACTTAGTTCCCCACCTCATCGCGAGCGATAGCCTCACATCCTTTGAAAACTCCAGAGGTACGCGGAGATCAGTGCCTCCAAAGGAGACGATGCCTGACTCCTCGTGAAACTTGATAGGAGTCCCAGGATTCCTGTGGCACTTGGATAGGGACACTTGGTTTCCCGCCTCAGCTGGAGAGGCGTCCCAATTGCCCTGCAAAGCCTCGAGGAGAATCCCGAGTTGTCCCTCGCAACTAGGCAGGAGTCCTGACGTCGCTGAAGAAACACGTGGGTGGAAGGGCCATCCCCGTCGTAACTCGAGAATATACCCCAGGTTTCCGCCGCAACTCGAGAAAAACCATGAGACTTCACCCTCGCCGCGAGATGCGGCCCGATTCCCCTGCACTGCGTGCAGAGCAATTCCGTGTTGCACATCACACATGAAAGGAGCCTTGATTTCCTTGATGGCACTCCAGAGAAACCCCAAGAACACTGTTTTAAGGCTAGAGGGATCCTGAGATCACTGTAGCAACACGAAAGAGCTCCGTGGGCCAAAAATCAACTCGAGATGAGAGGTTAGTCCCTGGCTTCGACTCCAGAGGAACACCACCTTACCACAAGCACCTCAAGAGGAGGCTACACTCAGCTCTAGGTATGTGAGAGGGACACTGAGTTTACGGCCTCAAGTGGAATGGACACCGCGATGCCCTGACGCGAAATAAGGCTGGATATCCCTGCAGTGACTTGAATGCAGGCTCGTCTTGCATCTCCCAAGATGAAAGGATGTCTGAATCCCCTGTGGAGACCACAGAGAAAGACCTAGTTCCCCACCTCATCGCGACCGGAGGCCTCACATCCTTTGAAAACTCCAGAGGTACGCGGAGATCAGTGCCTCCAAAGGAGACGATGCCTGACTCCTCGTGAAACTTGATAGGAGTCCCAGGATTCCTGTGGCACGTGGAAAGGGACCCTTGGTCTCCCGCCTCAGCTGGAGAGGCGTCTCAATTGCCTTGCCAAGCCTCGAGGAGAATCCCGAGTTGTGTCTCGCAACTAGGCAAGAGTCCTGACGTGGCTGAACACACACGTGGGTGGAAGGGCCATCCCCGTCGTAACTCGAGAATATACCCCAGGTTCCCGCCGCAACTCGAGAAAAACCATGAGACTTCCCCCTCGATGGGAGATGAGGCCCGATTCCCCTGTACTGCGTGCAGAGCAATTCCGTCTTGCACATCACACATGAAAGGAGCCTTGATTTCCTTGATGGCACTCCAGAGAAACCCCAAGAACACTGTTTCAAGGCTAGAGGGATCCTGAGGTCACTGTAGCAACACGAAAGAACTCTGTGGACCAAAAATCAACTCGAAAAGAGAGGTTAGTCCCTGGATTCGTCTCCAGAGGAATACCACCTTACCACAAGCACCTCAAGAGGAGGCTTCTCTCAGCTCTAGGTATGTGAGAGGGACCCTGAGTTTGCGGCCTCAAGTGGAATGGACACCGCGATGCCCTGACTCGAAATAAGGCCGGATATCCCTGCAGTGACTTGAATGCAGGCTCGTCTTGCATCTTCCAACAAGAAAGGATGTCTGAATCCCCTGTGGAGACCACAGAGAAACACCTAGTTCCCCTCCTCATCGCGACCGGAGGCCTCACATCCTTTGAAAACTCCAGAGGTACGCGGAGATCAGTGCCTCCAAAGGAGACGATGCCTGACTCCTCGTGAAACTTGATAGGAGTCCCAGGATTCTTGTGGCACGTGGAAAGGGACCCTTGGTCTCCCGCCTCAGCAGGAGAGGCGTTCCAATTGCCGTGCCAAGCCTCGAGGAGAATCCGGAGTTGTCCCTCGCAACTAGGCAGGAGTCCTGCCGTGGCTGAACAAACACGTGGGTGGAAGGGCCATCCCCGTCGTAACTCGAGAATATACCCCAGGTTCCCGCCGCAACTCGAGAAAAACCATGAGACTTCCCCCTCGATGCGAGATGAGGCCCGATTCCCCTGTACTGCGTGCAGAGCAATTCCGTCTTGCACATCACACATGAAAGGAGCCTTGATTTCCTTGATGGCACTCCAGAGAAACCCCAAGAACACTGTTTCAAGGATAGAGGGATCCTGAGGTCACTGTAGCAACACGAAAGAACTCTGTGGACCAAAAATCAACTCGAAAAGAGAGGTTAGTCCCTGGATTCGTCTACAGAGGAATACCACCTTACCACAAGCACCTCAAGAGGAGGCTTCTCTCAGCTCTAGGTATGTGAGAGGGACCCTGAGTTTGCGGCCTCAAGTGGAATGGACACCGCGATGCCCTGACTCGAAATAAGGCCGGATATCCCTGCAGTGACTTCAATGCAGGCTCGTCTTGCATCTCCCAGGACGAAAGGATGTCTGAATCCCCTGTGGAAAGCACAGAGAAAGACTTAGTTCCCCACCTCATCGCGACCGATAGCCTCACATCCTTTGAAAACTCCAGAGGTACGCGGAGATCAGTGCCTCCAAAGGAGACGATGCCTGACTCCTCGTGAAACTTGATAGGAGTCCCAGGATACCTGTGGCACTTGGAAAGGGACACTTGGTCTCCCGCCTCAGCTGGAGAGGCGTCCCAATTGCCCTGCCAAGGCTCGAGGAGAATCCAGAGTTGTCCCTCGCAACTAGGCAGGAGTCCTGACGTGGCTGAACAAACACGTGGGTGGAAGGGCCATCCCCGTCGTAACTCGAGAATATACCCCAGGTTCCCGCCGCAACTCGAGAAAAACCATGAGACTTCCCCCTCGATGCGAGATGAGGCCCGATTCCCCTGTACTGCGTGCAGAGCAATTCCGTCTTGCACATCACACATGAAAGGAGCCTTGATTTCCTTGATGGCACTCCAGAGAAACCCCAAGAACACTGTTTCAAGGCTAGAGGGATCCTGAGGTCACTGTAGCAACACGAAAGAGCTCCGTGGGCCAAAAATCAACTCGAGATGAGAGGTTAGTCCCTGGCTTCGACTCCAGAGGAATACCACCTTACCACAAGCACCTCAAGAGGATGCTTCTCTCAGCTCTAGGTATGTGAGAGGGACCCTGAGTTTGCGGCCTCAAGTGGAATGGACACCGCGATGCCCGGACGCGAAATAAGGCTGGATATCCCTGCAGTGACTTGAATGCAGGCTCGTCTTGCATCTCCCAAGATGAAAGGATGTCTGAATCCCCTGTGGAGACCACAGAGAAAGACCAAGTTCCCCACCTCATCGCGACCGGAGGCCTCACATCCTTTGAAAACTCCAGAGGTACGCGGAGATCAGTGCCTCCAAAGGAGACGATGCCTGACTCCTCGTGAAACTTGATAGGAGTCCCAGGATTCTTGTGGCACGTGGAAAGGGACACTTGGTCTCCCGCCTCAGCTGGAGAGGCGTTCCAATTGCCCTGCCAAGCCTCGAGGAGAATCCCGAGTTGTCCCTCGCAACTAGGCAGGAGTCCTGACGTGGCTGAACAAACACGTGTGTGGAAGGGCCATCCCCGTCGTAACTCGAGAATATACCCCAGGTTCCCGCCGCAACTCGAGAAAAACCATGAGACTTCCCCCTCGATGCGAGATGAGGCCCGATTCCCCTGTACTGCGTGCAGAGCAATTCCATCTTGCACATCACACATGAAAGGAGCCTTGATTTCCATCATGGCACTCCAGAGAAACCTCAAGAACACTGTTTCAAGGCTAGAGGGATCCTGAGGTCACTGTAGCAACACGAAAGAACTCTGTGGACCACAAATCAACTCGAAAAGAGAGGTTAGTCCCTGGATTCGTCTCCAGAGGAATACCACCTTACCACAAGCACCTCAAGAGGAGGCTTCTCTCAGCTCTAAGTATGTGAGAGGGACCCTGAGTTTGCGGCCTCAAGTGGAATGGACACCGCGATGCCCTGACTCGAAATAAGGCCGGATATCCCTGCAGTGACTTCAATGCAGGCTCGTCATGCATCTCCCAGGACGAAAGGATGTCTGAATCCCCTGTGGAAAGCACAGAGAAAGACTTAGTTCCCCACCTCATCGCGACCGATAGCCTCACATCCTTTGAAAACTCCAGAGGTACGCGGAGATCAGTGCCTCCAAAGGAGACGATGCCTGACTCCTCGTGAAACTTGATAGGAGTCCCAGGATTCCTGTGGCACTTGGAAAGGGACACTTGGTCTCCCGCCTCAGCTGGAGAGGCGTCCCAATTGCCTTGCCAAGCCTCGAGGAGTATCCCGAGTTGTGTCTCGCAACAAGGCAAGAGTCCTGACGTGGCTGAACAAACACGTGTGTGGAAGGGCCATCCCCGTCGTAACTCGAGAATATACCCCAGGTTCCCGCCGCAACTCGAGAAAAACCATGAGACTTCCCCATCGCCGCGAGATGAGGCCCGATTCCCCTGCACTGCGTGCAGAGCTATTCTGTGTTGCACATCACACATGAAAGGAGCCTTGATTTCCTTCATGGCACTCCAGAGAAACCCCAAGAACACTGTTTCAAGGATAGAGGGATCCTGAGGTCACTGTATCAACACGAAAGAACTCTGTGGACCAAAAATCAACTCGAGATGAGAGGTTAGTCCCTGGCTTCGACTCCAGAGGAATACCACCTTACCACAAGCACCTCAAGAGGAGGCTTCTCTCAGCTCTAGGTATGTGAGAGGGACCCTGAGTTTGCGGCCTCAAGTGGAATGGACACCGCGATGCCCTGACTCGAAATAAGGCCGGATATCCCTGCAGTGACTGGAATGCAGGCTCGTCTTGCATCTCCCAAGACGAAACGGTGTCTGAATCCCCTGTGGAGACCACAGAGAAAGACCTAGTTCCCCACCTCATCACGACAGGAGGCCTCAAATCCTTTGAAAACTCCAGAGGTATGCGGAGATCAGTGCCTCCAAAGGAGACGATGCCTGACTCCTCGTGAAACTTCATAGGAGACCCAGGATTCCTGTGGCACGTGGAAAGGGACCCTTGATCTCCCGCCTCAGCTGGAGAGGCGTTCCAATTGCCCTGCCAAGCCTCGAGGAGAATCCCGAGTTGTCCCTCGCAACTAGGCAGGAGTCCTGACGTGGCTGAACAAACACGTGGGTGGAAGGGCCATCCCCGTCGTAACTCGAGAATATACCCCAGGTTCCCGCCGCAACTCGAGAAAAACCATGAGACTTCCCCCTCGCCGCGAGATGAGGCCCGATTCCCCTGCACTGCGTGCAGAGCAATTCCGTGTTGCACATCACACATGAAAGGAGCCTTGATTTCCTTGATGGCACTCCAGAGAAACCCCAAGAACACTGTTTCAAGGCTAGAGGGATCCTGAGGTCACTGTAGCAACACGAAAGAGCTCCGTGGACCAAGAATCAACTCGAGATGAGAGGTTAGTCCCTGGCTTCGACTCCTGAGGAATACCACCTTACCACAAGCACCTCAAGAGGAGGCTTCTCTCAGCTCTAGGTATGTGAGAGGGATCCTGAGTTTGCGGCCTCAAGGGGAAAGGACACCGCGATGCCCTGACTCGAAATAAGGCCGGATATCCCTGCAGTGACTGGAATGCAGGCTCGTCTTGCATCTCCCAAGAAGAAAGGATGTCTGAATCCCCTGTGGAGACCACAGAGAAACACCTAATTCCCCACCTCATCGCGACCGGAGGCCTCACATCCTTTGAAAACTCCAGAGGTACGCGGAGATCAGTGCCTCCAAAGGAGACGATGCCTGACTCCTCGTGAAACTTGATAGGAGTCCCAGGATTCCTGTGGCACGTGGAAAGGGACACTTGGTCTCCCGCCTCAGCTGGAGAGGCGTCCCAATTGCCTTGCCAAGCCTCGAGGAGAATCCCGAGTTGTGTCTCGCAACTAGGCAAGAGTCCTGACGTGGCTGAACAAACACGTGTGTGGAAGGGCCATCCCCGTCGTAACTCGAGAATATACCCCAGGTTCCCGCCGCAACTCGAGAAAAACCATGAGACTTCCCCCTCGCCACGAGATGAGGCCCGATTCCCCTGCACTGCGTGCAGAGCAATTCTGTGTTGCACATCACACATGAAAGGAGCCTTGATTTCCTTGATGGTACTCCAGAGAATCCCCAAGAACACTGTTTCAAGGCTAGAGGGATCCTGAGGTCACTGTAGCAACACGAAAGAGCTCCGTGGACCAAAAATCAACTCGAGATGAGAGGTTTGTCCCTGGCTTCGACTCCAGAGGAATACCACCTTACCACAAGCACCTCAAGAGGAGGCTTCTCTCATCTCTAGGTATGTGAGAGGGACCCTGAGTTTGCGGCCTCAAGTGGAATGGACACCGCGATGCCCTGACTCGAAATAAGGCCGGATATCCCTGCAGTGACTGGAATGCAGGCTCGTCTTGCATCTCCCAAGACGAAAGCGTGTCTGAATCCCCTGTGGAGACCACAGAGAAAGACCTAGTTCCCCACCTCATCGCGACAGGAGGCCTCAAATCCTTTGAAAACTCCAGAGGTATGCGGAGATCAGTGCCTCCAAAGGAGACAATGCCTGACTCCTCGTGAAACTTGATAGGAGACCCAGGATTCCTGTGGCACGTGGAAAGGGACCCTGGGTCTCCCGTCTCAGCTGGAGAGGCGTCCCAATTGCCCTGCAAAGCCTCGAGGAGAATCCCGAGTTGTCCCTCGCAACTAGGCAGGAGTCCTGACGTCGCTGAAGAAACACGTGTGTGGAAGGGTCATCCCCGTCGTAACTCGAGAATATACCCCAGGTTCCCGCCGCAACTCGAGAAAAACCATGAGACTTCCCCCTCGCCGCGAGATGAGGCCCGATACCCCTGCACTGCGTGCAGAGCAATTCCGTGTTGCACATCACACATGAAAGGAGCCTTGATTTCCTTGATGGCACTCCAGAGAAACCCCAAGAACACTGTTTCAAGGCTAGAGGGATCCTGAGGTCACTGTAGCAACACGAAAGAGCTCCGTGGACCAAGAATCAACACGAGATGAGAGGTTAGTACCTGGCTTCGACTCCTGAGGAATACCACCTTACCACAAGCACCTCAAGAGGAGGCTTCTCTCAGCTCTAGGTATGTGAGAGGGATCCTGAGTTTGCGGCCTCAAGTGGAATGGACACCGCGATGCCCTGACTCGAAATAAGGCCGGGTATCCCTGCAGTGACTTGAATGCAGGCTCGTCTTGCATCTCCCAAGAAGAAAGGATGTCTGAATTCCCTGTGGAGACCACAGAGAAAGACCTAGTTCCCCACCTCATCGCGACCGGAGGCCTCAAATCCTTTGAAAACTCCAGAGGTACGCGGAGATCAGTGCCTCCAAAGGAGACGATGCCTGACTCCTCGTGAAACTTGATAGGAGTTCCACGATTCTTGTGGCACGTGGAAAGGGACCCTTGGTCTCCCGCCTCAGCTGGAGAGGCGTTCCAATTGCCCTGCCAAGCCTCGAGGAGAATCCCGAGTTGTCCCTCGCAACTAGGCAGGAGTCCTGACGTGGCTGAACAAACACGTGGGTGGAAGGGCCATCCCCGTCGTAACTCGAGAATATACCCCAGGTTCCCGCCGCAACTCGAGAAAAACCATGAGACTTCCCCCTCGATGCGAGATGAGGCCCGATTCCCCTGTACTGCGTGCAGAGCAATTCCGTCTTGCACATCACACATGAAAGGAGCCTTGATTTCCTTGATGGCACTCCAGAGAAACCCCAAGAACACTGTTTCAAGGCTAGAGGGATCCTGAGGTCACTGTAGCAACACGAAAGAACTCTGTGGACCAAAAATCAACTCGAAAAGAGAGGTTAGTCCCTGGATTCGTCTCCAGAGGAATACCACCTTACCACAAGCACCTCAAGAGGAGGCTTCTCTCAGCTCTAGGTATGTGAGAGGGACCCTGAGTTTGCGGCCTCAAGTGGAATGGACACCGCGATGCCCTGACTCGAAATAAGGCCGGATATCCCTGCAGTGACTTCAATGCAGGCTCGTCTTGCATCTCCCAGGACGAAAGGATGTCTGAATCCCCTGTGGAAAGCACAGAGAAAGACTTAGTTCCCCACCTCATCGCGACCGATAGCCTCACATCCTTTGAAAACTCCAGAGGTACGCGGAGATCAGTGCCTCCAAAGGAGACGATGCCTGACTCCTCGTGAAACTTGATAGGAGTCCCAGGATTCCTGTGGCACTTGGAAAGGGACACTTGGTTTCCCGCCTCAGCTGGAGAGGCGTCCCAATTGCCCTGCAAAGCCTCGAGGAGAATCCCGAGTTGTCCGTCGCAACTAGGCAGGAGTCCTGACGTCGCTGAAGAAACACGTGGGTGGAAGGGCCATCCCCGTCGTAACTCGAGAATATACCCCAGGTTCCCGCCGCAACTCGAGAAAAACCATGAGACTTCCCCCTCGCCGCGAGATGAGGCCCGATTCCCCTGCACTGCGTGCAGAGCAATTCCGTGTTGCACATCACACATGAAAGGAGCCTTGATTTCCTTGATGGCACTCCAGAGAAACCCCAAGAACACTGTTTCAAGGCTAGAGGGAGCCTGAGGTCACTGTAGCAACACGAAAGAGCTCCGTGGGCCAAAAATCAACTCGAGATGAGAGGTTAGTCCCTGGCTTCGACTCCAGAGGAATACCACCTTACCACAAGCACCTCAAGAGGAGGCTTCTCTCAGCTCTAGGTATGTGAGAGGGACCCTGAGTTTGCGGCCTCAAGTGGAATGGACACCGCGATGCCCGGACGCGAAATAAGGCTGGATATCCCTGCAGTGACTTGAATGCAGGCTCGTCTTGCATCTCCCAAGATGAAAGGATGACTGAATCCCCTGTGGAGACCACAGAGAAAGACCAAGTTCCCCACCTCATCGCGACCGGAGGCCTCACATCCTTTGAAAACTCCAGAGGTACGCGGAGATCAGTGCCTCCAAAGGAGACGATGCCTGACTCCTCGTGAAACTTGATAGGAGTCCCAGGATTCTTGTGGCACGTGGAAAGGGACCCTTGGTCTCCCGCCTCAGCTGGAGAGGCGTTCCAATTGCCCTGCCAAGCCTCGAGGAGAATCCCGAGTTGTCCCTCGCAACTAGGCAGGAGTCCTGACGTGGCTGAACAAACACGTGGGTGGAAGGGCCATCCCCGTCGTAACTCGAGAATATACCCCAGGTTCCCGCCGCAACTCGAGAAAAACCATGAGACTTCCCCCTCGATGCGAGATGAGGCCCGATTCCCCTGTACTGCGTGCAGAGCAATTCCATCTTGCACATCACACATGAAAGGAGCCTTGATTTCCTTCATGGCACTCCAGAGAAACCTCAAGAACACTGTTTCAAGGCTAGAGGGATCCTGAGGTCACTGTAGCAACACGAAAGAACTCTGTGGACCACAAATCAACTCGAAAAGAGAGGTTAGTCCCTGGATTCGTCTCCAGAGGAATACCACCTTACCACAAGCACCTCAAGAGGAGGCTTCTCTCAGCTCTAAGTATGTGAGAGGGACCCTGAGTTTGCGGCCTCAAGTGGAATGGACACCGCGATGCCCTGACTCGAAATAAGGCCGGATATCCCTGCAGTGACTTCAATGCAGGCTCGTCATGCATCTCCCAGGATGAAAGGATGTCTGAATCCCCTGTGGAAAGCACAGAGAAAGACTTAGTTCCCCACCTCATCGCGACCGATAGCCTCACATCCTTTGAAAACTCCAGAGGTACGCGGAGATCAGTGCCTCCAAAGGAGACGATGCCTGACTCCTCGTGAAACTTGATAGGAGTCCCAGGATTCCTGTGGCACTTGGAAAGGGACACTTGGTCTCCCGCCTCAGCTGGAGAGGCATCCCAATTGCCTTGCCAAGCCTCGAGGAGTATCCCGAGTTGTGTCTCGCAACTAGGCAAGAGTCCTGACGTGGCTGAACAAACACGTGTGTGGAAGGGCCATCCCCGTCGTAACTCGAGAATATACCCCAGGTTCCCGCCGCAACTCGAGAAAAACCATGAGACTTCCCCATCGCCGCGAGATGAGGCCCGATTCCCCTGCACTGCGTGCAGAGCTATTCTGTGTTGCACATCACACATGAAAGGAGCCTTGATTTCCTTCATGGCACTCCAGAGAAACCCCAAGAACACTGTTTCAAGGATAGAGGGATCCTGAGGTCACTGTATCAACACGAAAGAACTCTGTGGACTAAAAATCAACTCGAGATGAGAGGTTAGTCCCTGGCTTCGACTCCAGAGGAATACCACCTTACCACAAGCACCTCAAGAGGAGGCTTCTCTCAGCTCTAGGTATGTGAGAGGGACCCTGAGTTTGCGGCCTCAAGTGGAATGGACACCGCGATGCCCTGACTCGAAATAAGGCCGGATATCCCTGCAGTGACTGGAATGCAGGCTCGTCTTGCATCTCCCAAGACGAAACGGTGTCTGAAACCCCTGTGGAGACCACAGAGAAAGACCTAGTTCCCCACCTCATCGCGACAGGAGGCCTCAAATCCTTTGAAAACTCCAGAGGTATGCGGAGATCAGTGCCTCCAAAGGAGACGATGCCTGACTCCTCGTGAAACTTCATAGGAGACCCAGGATTCCTGTGGCACGTGGAAAGGGACCCTTGATCTCCCGCCTCAGCTGGAGAGGCGTTCCAATTGCCCTGCCAAGCCTCGAGGAGAATCCCGAGTTGTCCCTCGCAACTAGGCAGGAGTCCTGACGTGGCTGAACAAACACGTGGGTGGAAGGGCCATCCCCGTCGTAACTCGAGAATATACCCCAGGTTCCCGCCGCAACTCGAGAAAAACCATGAGACTTCCCCCTCGCCGCGAGATGAGGCCCGATTCCCCTGCACTGCGTGCAGAGCAATTCCGTGTTGCACATCACACATGAAAGGAGCCTTGATTTCCTTGATGGCACTCCAGAGAAACCCCAAGAACACTGTTTCAAGGCTAGAGGGATCCTGAGGTCACTGTAGCAACACGAAAGAGCTCCGTGGACCAAGAATCAACTCGAGATGAGAGGTTAGTCCCTGGCTTCGACTCCTGAGGAATACCACCTTACCACAAGCACCTCAAGAGGAGGCTTCTCTCAGCTCTAGGTATGTGAGAGGGATCCTGAGTTTGCGGCCTCAAGGGGAAAGGACACCGCGATGCCCTGACTCGAAATAAGGCCGGATATCCCTGCAGTGACTGGAATGTAGGCTCGTCTTGCATCTCCCAAGAAGAAAGGATGTCTGAATCCCCTGTGGAGACCACAGAGAAACACCTAATTCCCCACCTCATCGCGACCGGAGGCCTCACATCCTTTGAAAACTCCAGAGGTACGCGGAGATCAGTGCCTCCAAAGGAGACGATGCCTGACTCCTCGTGAAACTTGATAGGAGTCCCAGGATTCCTGTGGCACGTGGAAAGGGACACTTGGTCTCCCGCCTCAGCTGGAGAGGCGTCCCAATTGCCTTGCCAAGCCTCGAGGAGAATCCCGAGTTGTGTCTCGCAACTAGGCAAGAGTCCTGACGTGGCTGAACAAACACGTGTGTGGAAGGGCCTTCCCCGTCGTAACTCGAGAATATACCCCAGGTTCCCGCCGCAACTCGAGAAAAACCATGAGACTTCCCCCTCGCCACGAGATGAGGCCCGATTCCCCTGCACTGCGTGCAGAGCAATTCTGTGTTGCACATCACACATGAAAGGAGCCTTGATTTCCTTGATGGTACTCCAGAGAATCCCCAAGAACACTGTTTCAAGGCTAGAGGGATCCTGAGGTCACTGTAGCAACACGAAAGAGCTCCGTGGACCAAAAATCAACTCGAGATGAGAGGTTTGTCCCTGGCTTCGACTCCAGAGGAATACCACCTTACCACAAGCACCTCAAGAGGAGGCTTCTCTCATCTCTAGGTATGTGAGAGGGACCCTGAGTTTGCGGCCTCAAGTGGAATGGACACCGCGATGCCCTGACTCGAAATAAGGCCGGATATCCCTGCAGTGACTGGAATGCAGGCTCGTCTTGCATCTCCCAAGACGAAAGGGTGTCTGAATCCCCTGTGGAGACCACAGAGAAAGACCTAGTTCCCCACCTCATCGCGACAGGAGGCCTCAAATCCTTTGAAAACTCCAGAGGTATGCGGAGATCAGTGCCTCCAAAGGAGACAATGCCTGAATCCTCGTGAAACTTGATAGGAGACCCAGGATTCCTGTGGCACGTGGAAAGGGACCCTTGGTCTCCCGCCTCAGCTGGAGAGGCGTCCCAATTGCCCTGCAAAGGCTCGAGGAGAATCCCGAGTTGTCCCTCGCAACTAGGCAGGAGTCCTGACGTCGCTGAAGAAACACGTGTGTGGAAGGGTCATCCCCGTCGTAACTCGAGAATATACCCCAGGTTCCCGCCGCAACTCGAGAAAAACCATGAGACTTCCCCCTCGCCGCGAGATGAGGCCCGATACCCCTGCACTGCGTGCAGAGCAATTCCGTGTTGCACATCACACATGAAAGGAGCCTTGATTTCCTTGATGGCACTCGAGAGAAACCCCAAGAACACTGTTTCAAGGCTAGAGGGATCCTGAGGTCACTGTAGCAACACGAAAGAGCTCCGTGGACCAAGAATCAACACGAGATGAGAGGTTAGTACCTGGCTTCGACTCCTGAGGAATACCACCTTACCACAAGCACCTCAAGAGGAGGCTTCTCTCAGCTCTAGGTATGTGAGAGGGATCCTGAGTTTGCGGCCTCAAGTGGAATGGACACCGCGATGCCCTGACTCGAAATAAGGCCGGATATCCCTGCAGTGACTTGAATGCAGGCTCGTCTTGCATCTCCCAAGAAGAAAGGATGTCTGATTTCCCTGTGGAGACCACAGAGAAAGACCTAGTTCCCCACCTCATCGCGACCGGAGGCCTCAAATCCTTTGAAAACTCCAGAGGTACGCGGAGATCAGTGCCTCCAAAGGAGACGATGCCTGACTCCTCGTGAAACTTGATAGGAGTCCCACGATTCTTGTGGCACGTGGAAAGGGACCCTTGGTCTCCCGCCTCAGCTGGAGAGGCGTTCCAATTGCCCTGCCAAGCCTCGAGGAGAATCCCGAGTTGTCCCTCGCAACTAGGCTGGAGTCCTGACGTGGCTGAACAAACACGTGGGTGGAAGGGCCATCCCCGTCGTAACTCGAGAATATACCCCAGGTTCCCGCCGCAACTCGAGAAAAACCATGAGACTTCCCCCTCGATGCGAGATGAGGCCCGATTCCCCTGTACTGCGTGCAGAGCAATTCCGTCTTGCACATCACACATGAAAGGAGCCTTGATTTCCTTGATGGCACTCCAGAGAAACCCCAAGAACACTGTTTCAAGGATAGAGGGATCCTGAGGTCACTGTAGCAACACGAAAGAACTCTGTGGACCAAAAATCAACTCGAAAAGAGAGGTTAGTCCCTGGATTCGTCTCCAGAGGAATACCACCTTACCACAAGCACCTCAAGAGGAGGCTTCTCTCAGCTCTAGGTATGTGAGAGGGACCCTGAGTTTGCGGCCTCAAGTGGAATGGACACCGCGATGCCCTGACTCGAAATAAGGCCGGATATCCCTGCAGTGACTTCAATGCAGGCTCGTCTTGCATCTCCCAGGACGAAAGGATGTCTGAATCCCCTGTGGAAAGCACAGAGAAAGACTTAGTTCCCCACCTCATCGCGACCGATAGCCTCACATCCTTTGAAAACTCCAGAGGTACGCGGAGATCAGTGCCTCCAAAGGAGACGATGCCTGACTCCTCGTGAAACTTGATAGGAGTCCCAGGATTCCTGTGGCACTTGGAAAGGGACACTTGGTTTCCCGCCTCAGCTGGAGAGGCGTCCCAATTGCCCTGCAAAGCCTCGAGGAGAATCCCGAATTGTCCCTCGCAACTAGGCAGGAGTCCTGACGTCGCTGAAGAAACACGTGGGTGGAAGGGCCATCCCCGTCGTAACTCGAGAATATACCCCAGGTTCCCGCCGCAACTCGAGAAAAACCATGAGACTTCCCCCTCGCCGCGAGATGAGGCCCGATTCCCCTGCACTGCGTGCAGAGCAATTCCGTGTTGCACATCACACATGAAAGGAGCCTTGATTTCCTTGATGGCACTCCAGAGAAACCCCAAGAACACTGTTTCAAGGATAGAGGGATCCTGAGGTCACTGTAGCAACACGAAAGAACTCTGTGGACCAAAAATCAACTCGAAAAGAGAGGTTAGTCCCTGGATTCGTCTCCAGAGGAATACCACCTTACCACAAGCACCTCAAGAGGAGGCTTCTCTCAGCTCTAGGTATGTGAGAGGGACCCTGAGTTTGCGGCCTCAAGTGGAATGGACACCGCGATGCCCTGACTCGAAATAAGGCTGGATATCCCTGCAGTGACTTCAATGCAGGCTCGTCTTGCATTTCCCAGGACGAAAGGATGTCTGAATCCCCTGTGGATAGCACAGAGAAAGACTTAGTTCCCCACCTCATCCCGACCTATAGCCTCACATCCTTTGAAAACTCCAGAGGTACGCGGAGATCAGTGCCTCCAAAGGAGACGATGCCTGACTCCTCGTGAAACTTGATAGGAGTCCCTGGATTCCTGTGGCACTTGGAAAGGGACACTTGGTCTCCCGCCTCAGCTTGAGAGGCGTCCCAATTGCCCTGCCAAGCCTCGAGGAGAATCCAGAGTTGTCCCTCGCAACTAGGCAGGAGTCCTGACGTCGCTGAAGAAACACGTGGGTGGAAGGGCCATCCCCGTCGTAACTCGAGAATATACCCCAGGTTCCCGCCGCAACTCGAGAAAAACCATGAGACTTCCCCCTCGCCGCGAGATGAGGCCCGATTCCCCTGCACTGCGTGCAGAGCAATTCCGTGTTGCACATCACACATGAAAGGAGCCTTGATTTCCTTGATGGCACTCCAGAGAAAACCCAAGAACACTGTTTCAAGGATAGAGGGATCCTGAGGTCACTGTAGCAACACGAAAGAGCTCCGTGGGCCAAAAATCAACTCGAGATGAGAGGTTAGTCCCTGGCTTCGACTCCACAGTAATACCACCTTACCACAAGCACCTCAAGAGGAGGCTTCTCTCAGCTCTAGGTATGTGAGAGGGACCCTGAGTTTGCGGCCTCAAGTGGAATGGACACCGCGATGCCCGGACGCGAAATAAGGCTGGATATCCCTGCAGTGACTTGAATGCAGGCTCGTCTTGCATCTCCCAAGATGAAAGGATGTCTGAATCCCCTGTGGAGACCACAGAGAAAGACCAAGTTCCCCACCTCATCGCGACCGGAGGCCTCACATCCTTTGAAAACTCCAGAGGTACGCGGAGATCAGTGCCTCCAAAGGAGACGATGCCTGACTCCTCGTGAAACTTGATAGGAGTCCCAGGATTCTTGTGGCACGTGGAAAGGGACCCTTGGTCTCCCGCCTCAGCTGGAGAGGCGTTCCAATTGCCCTGCCAAGCCTCGAGGAGAATCCCGAGTTGTCCCTCGCAACTAGGCAGGAGTCCTGACGTGGCTGAACAAACACGTGTGTGGAAGGGCCATCCCCGTCGTAACTCGAGAATATACCCCAGGTTCCCGCCGCAACTCGAGAAAAACCATGAGACTTCCCCCTCGATGCGAGATGAGGCCCGATTCCCCTGTACTGCGTGCAGAGCAATTCCATCTTGCACATCACACATGAAAGGAGCCTTGATTTCCTTCATGGCACTCCAGAGAAACCTCAAGAACACTGTTTCAAGGCTAAAGGGATCCTGAGGTCACTGTAGCAACACGAAAGAACTCTGTGGACCACAAATCAACTCGAAAAGAGAGGTTAGTCCCTGGATTCGTCTCCAGAGGAATACCACCTTACCACAAGCACCTCAAGAGGAGGCTTCTCTCAGCTCTAGGTATGTGAGAGGGACCCTGAGTTTGCGGCCTCAAGTGGAATGGACACCGCGATGCCCTGACTCGAAATAAGGCCGGATATCCCTGCAGTGACTTCAATGCAGGCTCGTCATGCATCTCCCAGGACGAAAGGATGTCTGAATCCCCTTTGGAAAGCACAGAGAAAGACTTAGTTCCCCACCTCATCGCGACCGATAGCCTCACATCCTTTGAAAACTCCAGAGGTACGCGGAGATCAGTGCCTCCAAAGGAGACGATGCCTGACTCCTCGTGAAACTTGATAGGAGTCCCAGGATTCCTGTGGCACTTGGAAAGGGACACTTGGTCTCCCGCCTCAGCTGGAGAGGCGTCCCAATTGCCTTGCCAAGCCTCGAGGAGTATCCCGAGTTGTGTCTCGCAACTAGGCAAGAGTCCTGACGTGGCTGAACAAACACGTGTGTGGAAGGGACATCCCCGTCGTAACTCGAGAATATACCCCAGGTTCCCGCCGCAACTCGAGAAAAACCATGAGACTTCCCCATCGCCGCGAGATGAGGCCCGATTCCCCTGCACTGCGTGCAGAGCTATTCTGTGTTGCACATCACACATGAAAGGAGCCTTGATTTCCTTCATGGCACTCCAGAGAAACCCCAAGAACACTGTTTCAAGGATAGAGGGATCCTGAGGTCACTGTATCAACACGAAAGAACTCTGTGGACCAAAAATCAACTCGAGATGAGAGGTTAGTCCCTGGCTTTGACTCCAGAGGAATACCACCTTACCACAAGCACCTCAAGAGGAGGCTTCTCTCAGCTCTAGGTATGTGAGAGGGACCCTGAGTTTGCGCCTCAAGTGGAATGGACACCGCGATGCCCTGACTCGAAATAAGGCCGGATATCCCTGCAGTGACTGGAATGCAGGCTCGTCTTGCATCTCCCAAGACGAAAGGGTGTCTGAATCCCCTGTGGAGACCACAGAGAAAGACCTAGTTCCCCACCTCATCGCGACAGGAGGCCTCAAATCCTTTGAAAACTCCAGAGGTATGCGGAGATCAGTGCCTCCAAAGGAGACGATGCCTGACTCCTCGTGAAACTTCATAGGAGACCCAGGATTCCTGTGGCACGTGGAAAGGGACCCTTGGTCTCCCGTCTCAGCTGGAGAGGCGTCCCAATTGCCCTGCAAAGCCTCGAGGAGAATCCCGAGTTGTCCCTCGCAACTAGGCAGGAGTCCTGACGTGGCTGAAGAAACACGTGGGTGGAAGGGCCATCCCCGTCGTAACTCGAGAATATACCCCAGGTTCCCGCCGCAACTCGAGAAAAACCATGAGACTTCCCCCTCGCCGCGAGATGAGGCCCGATTCCCCTGCACTGCGTGCACAGCAATTCCGTGTTGCACATCACACATGAAAGGAGCCTTGATTTCCTTGATGGCACTCCAGAGAAACCCCAAGAACACTGTTTCAAGGCTAGATTGATCCTGAGGTCACTGTAGCAACACGAAAGAGCTCCGTGGACCAAGAATCAACTCGAGATGAGAGGTTAGTCCCTGGCTTCGACTCCTGAGGAATACCACCTTACCACAAGCAACTCAAGAGGAGGCTTCTCTCAGCTCTAGGTATGTGAGAGGGATCCTGAGTTTGCGGCCTCAAGGGGAAAGGACACCGCGATGCCCTGACTCGAAATAAGGCCGGATATCCCTGCAGTGACTTGAATGCAGGCTCGTCTTGCATCTCCCAAGAAGAAAGGATGTCTGAATCCCCTGTGGAGACCACAGAGAAACACCTAATTCCCCACCTCATCGCGACCGGAGGCCTCACATCCTTTGAAAACTCCAGAGGTACGCGGAGATCAGTGCCTCCAAAGGAGACGATGCCTGACTCCTCGTGAAACTTGATAGGAGTCCCAGGATTCCTGTGGCACGTGGAAAGGGACCCTTGGTCTCCCGCCTCAGCTGGAGAGGCGTCCCAAATGCCTTGCCAAGCCTCGAGGAGAATCCCGAGTTGTCCCTCGCAACTAGGCAAGAGTCCTGACGTGGCTGAACAAACACGTGGGTGGAAGGGCCATCCCCGTCGTAACTCGAGAATATACCCCAGGTTCCCGCTGCAACTCGAGAAAAACCATGAGACTTCCCCCTCGCCGCGAGATGAGGCCCGATTCCCCTGCACTGCGTGCAGAGCAATTCTGTGTTGCACATCACACATGAAAGGAGCCTTGATTTCCTTGATGGCACTCCAGAGAATCCCCAAGAACACTGTTTCAAGGCTAGAGGGATCCTGAGGTCACTGTAGCAACACGAAAGAGCTCCGTGGACCAAAAATCAACTCAAGATGAGAGGTTTGTCCCTGGCTTCGACTCCAGAGGAATACCACCTTACCACAAGCACCTCAAGAGGAGGCTTCTCTCAGCTCTAGGTATGTGAGAGGGACCCTGAGTTTGCGGCCTCAAGTGGAATGGACACCGCGATGCCCTGACTCGAAATAAGGCCGGATATCCCTGCAGTGACTGGAATGCAGGCTCGTCTTGCATCTCCCAAGACGAAAGGGTGTCTGAATCCCCTGTGGAGACGACAGAGAAAGACCTAGTTCCCCACCTCATCGCGACAGGAGGCCTCAAATCCTTTGAAAACTCCAGAGGTATGCGGAGATCAGTGCCTCCAAAGGAGACAATGCCTGACTCCTCGTGAACCTTGATACGATTCCCGGATTCCTGTGGCACGTGGAAAGGGACCCTTGGTCTCCCGTCTCAGCTGGAGAGGCGTCCCAATTGCCCTGCAAAGCCTCGAGGAGAATCCCGAGTTGTCCCTCGCAACTAGGCAGGAGTCCTGACGTCGCTGAAGAAACACGTGGGTGGAAGGGCCATCCCCGTCGTAACTCGAGAATATACCCCAGGTTCCCGCCGCAACTCGAGAAAAACCATGAGCCTTCCCCCTCGCCGCGAGATGAGGCCCGATACCCCTGCACTGCGTGCAGAGCAATTACGTGTTGCACACCACACATGAAAGGAGCCTTGATTTCCTTGATGGCACTCCAGAGAAACCCTAAGAACACTGTTTCAAGGGTAGAGGGATCCTGAGGTCACTGTAGCAACACGAAAGAGCTCCGTGGACCAAGAATCAACACGAGATGAGAGGTTAGTCCCTGGCTTCGACTCCTGAGGAATACCACCTTACCACAAGCACCTCAAGAGGAGGCTTCTCTCAGCTCTAGGTATGTGAGAGGGATCCTGAGTTTGCGGCCTCAAGTGGAATGGACACCGCGATGCCCTGACTCGAAATAAGGCCGGATATCCCTGCAGTGACTTGAATGCAGGCTCGTCTTGCATCTCCCAAGAAGAAAGGATGTCTGAATCCCCTGTGGAGACCACAGAGAAAGACCTAGTTCCCCACCTCATCGCGACCGGAGGCCTCACATCCTTTGAAAACTTCAGAGGTACGCGGAGATCAGTGCCTCCAAAGGAGACGATGCCTGACTCCTCGTGAAACTTGATAGGAGTCCCAGGATTCTTGTGGCACGTGGAAAGGGACCCTTGTTCTCCCGCCTCAGCTGGAGAGGTGTTCCAATTGCCGTGCCAAGCCTCGAGGAGAATCCCGAGTTGTCCCTCGCAACTAGGCAGGAGTCCTGACGTGGCTGAACAAACACGTGGGTGGAAGGGCCATCCCCGTCGTAACTCGAGAATATACCCCAGGTTCCCGCCGCAACTCGAGAAAAACCATGAGACTTCCCCCTCGATGCGAGATGAGGCCCGATTCCCCTGTACTGCGTGCAGAGCAATTCCGTCTTGCACATCACACATGAAAGGAGCCTTGATTTCCTTGATGGCACTCCAGAGAAACCCCAAGAACACTGTTTCAAGGATAGAGGGATCCTGAGGTCACTGTAGCAACACGAAAGAACTCTGTGGACCAAAAATCAACTCGAAAAGAGAGGTTAGTCCCTGGATTCGTCTCCAGAGGAATACCACCTTACCACAAGCACCTCAAGAGGAGGCTTCTCTCAGCTCTAGGTATGTGAGAGGGACCCTGAGTTTGCGGCCTCAAGTGGAATGGACACCGCGATGCCCTGACTCGAAATAAGGCCGGATATCCCTGCAGTGCCTGGAATGCAGGCTCGTCTTGCATCTCCCAAGACGAAAGGATGTCTGAATCCCCTGTGGAGACCACAGAGAAAGACCTAGTTCCCCACCTCATCGCGACCGGATGCCTCACATCCTTTGAAAACTCTAGAGGTACGCGGAGATCAGTGCCTCCAAAGGAGACGATGCCTGACTCCTCGTGAAACTTGATAGGAGACCCAGGATTCCTGTGGCACGTGGAAAGCGACCCTTGGTCTCCGGTCTCAGCTGGAGAGGCGTCCCAATTGCCCTGCAAAGCCTTGAGGAGAATCCCGAGTTGTCCCTCGCAACTAGGCAGGAGTCCTGACGTGGCTGAACAAACACGTGTGTGGAAGGGCCATCCCCGTCGTATCTCGAGAATATACCCCAGGTTCTCGCCGCAACTCAAGAAAAACCATGAGACTTACCCCTCGCCGCGAGATGAGGCCCGATTTCCCTGCAGTGCGTGCAGAGCAATTCTGTGTTGCACATCACACATAAAAGGAGCCTTGATTTCCTTGATGGCACTCCAGAGAAACCCCAAGAACACTGTTTCAAGGCTAGAGGGATCCTGAGGTCACTGTAGCAACACGAAAGAGCTCCGTGGGCCAAAAATCAACTCGAGATGAGAGGTTAGTCCCTGGCTTCGACTCCAGAGGAATACCACCTTACCACAAGCACCTCAAGAGGAGGCTTCTCTCAGCTCTAGGTATGTGAGAGGGACCCTGAGTTTGCGGCCTCAAGTGGAATGGACACCGCGATGCCCTGACGCGAAATAAGGCTGGATATCCCTGCAGTGACTTGAATGCAGGCTCGTCTTGCATCTCCCAAGATGAAAGGATGTCTGAATCCCCTGTGGAGACCACAGAGAAAGACCTAGTTCCCCACCTCATCGCGACCGGAGGCCTCACATCCTTTGAAAACTCCAGAGGTACGCGGAGATCAGTGCCTCCAAAGGAGACGATGCCTGACTCCTCGTGAAACTTGATAGGAGTCCCAGGATTCCTGTGGCACTTGGAAAGGGACCCTTGGTCTCCCGCCTCAGCTGGAGAGGCGTCTCAATTGCCTTGCCAAGCCTCGAGGAGAATCCCGAGTTGTGTCTCGCAACTAGGCAAGAGTCCTGACGTGGCTGAACACACACGTGGGTGGAAGGGCCATCCCCGTCGTAACTCGAGAATATACCCCAGGTTCCCGCCGCAACTCGAGAAAAACCATGAGACTTCCCCCTCGATGGGAGATGAGGCCCGATTCCCCTGTACTGCGTGCAGAGCAATTCCGTCTTGCACATCACACATGAAAGGAGCCTTGATTTCCTTGATGGCACTCCAGAGAAACCCCAAGAACACTGTTTCAAGGATAGAGGGATCCTGAGGTCACTGTAGCAACACGAAAGAACTCTGTGGACCAAAAATCAACTCGAAAAGAGAGGTTAGTCCCTGGATTCGTCTCCTGAGGAATACCACCTTACCACAAGCACCTCAAGAGGAGGCTTCTCTCAGCTCTAAGTATGTGAGAGGGACCCTGAGTTTGCGGCCTCAAGTGGAATGGACACCGCGATGCCCTGACTCGAAATAAGGCCGGATATCCCTGCAGTGACTTCAATGCAGGCTCGTCTTGCATCTTCCAACAAGAAAGGATGTCTGAATCCCCTGTGGAGACCACAGAGAAACACCTAGTTCCCCTCCTCATCGCGACCGGAGGCCTCACATCCTTTGAAAACTCCAGAGGTACGCGGAGATCAGTGCCTCCAAAGGAGACGATGCCTGACTCCTCGTGAAACTTGATAGGAGTCCCAGGATTCTTGTGGCACGTGGAAAGGGACCCTTGGTCTCCCGCCTCAGCTGGAGAGGCGTTCCAATTGCCGTGCCAAGCCTCGAGGAGAATCCGGAGTTGTCCCTCGCAACTAGGCAGGAGTCCTGCCGTGGCTGAACAAACACGTGGGTGGAAGGGCCATCCCCGTCGTAACTCGAGAATATACCCCAGGTTCCCGCCGCAACTCGAGAAAAACCATGAGACTTCCCCCTCGATGCGAGATGAGGCCCGATTCCCCTGTACTGCGTGCAGAGCAATTCCCTCTTGCACATCACACATGAAAGGAGCCTTGATTTCCTTGATGGCACTCCAGAGAAACCCCAAGAACACTGTTTCAAGGATAGAGGGATCCTGAGGTCACTGTAGCAACACGAAAGAACTCTGTGGACCACAAATCAACTCGAAAAGAGAGGTTAGTCCCTGGATTCGTCTACAGAGGAATACCACCTTACCACAAGCACCTCAAGAGGAGGCTTCTCTCAGCTCTAGGTATGTGAGAGGGAACCTGAGTTTGCGGCCTCAAGTGGAATGGACACCGCGATGCCCTGACTCGAAATAAGGCCGGATATCCCTGCAGTGACTTCAATGCAGGCTCGTCTTGCATCTCCCAGGACGAAAGGATGTCTGAATCCCCTGTGGAAAGCACAGAGAAAGACTTAGTTCCCCACCTCATCGCGACCGATAGCCTCACATCCTTTGAAAACTCCAGAGGTACGCGGAGATCAGTGCCTCCAAAGGAGACGATGCCTGACTCCTCGTGAAACTTGATAGGAGTCCCAGGATACCTGTGGCACTTGGAAAGGGACACTTGGTCTCCCGCCTCAGCTGGAGAGGCGTCCCAATTGCCCTGCCAAGGCTCGAGGAGAATCCAGAGTTGTCCCTCGCAACTAGGCAGGAGTCCTGACGTCGCTGAAGAAACACGTGGCTGGAAGGGCCATCCCCGTCGTAACTCGAGAATATACCCCAGGTTCCCGCCGCAACTCGAGAAAAACCATGAGACTTCCACCTCGCCGCGAGATGAGGCCTGTTTCCCCTGCACTGCGTGCAGAGCAATTCCGTGTTGCACATCACACATGAAAGGAGCCTTGATTTCCTTGATGGCACTCCAGAGAAACCCCAAGAACACTGTTTCAAGGCTAGAGGGATCCTGAGGTCACTGTAGCAACACGAAAGAGCTCCGTGGGCCAAAAATCAACTCGAGATGAGAGGTTAGTCCCTGGCTTCGACTCCAGAGGAATACCACCTTACCACAAGCACCTCAAGAGGAGGCTTCTCTCAGCTCTAGGTATGTGAGAGGGACCCTGAGTTTGCGGCCTCAAGTGGAATGGACACCGCGGTGCCCTGACGTGAAATAAGGCTGGATATCCCTGCAGTGACTTGAATGCAGGCTCGTCTTGCATCTCCCAAGATGAAAGGATGTCTGAATCCCCTGTGGAGACCACAGAGAAAGACCTAGTTCCCCACCTCATCGTGACCGGAGGCCTCACATCCTTTGAAAACTCCAGAGGTACGCGGAGATCATTGCCTCCAAAGGAGACGATGCCTGACTCCTCGTGAAACTTGATAGGAGTCCCAGGATTCCTGTGGCACGTGGAAAGGGACCCTTGGTCTCCCGCCTCAGCTGGAGAGGCGTCCCAATTGCCTTGCCATGCCTCGAGGAGAATCCCGAGTTGTGTCTCGCAACTAGGCAAGAGTCCTGACATGGCTGAACAAACACGTGTGTGGAAGGGCCATCCCCGTCGTAACTCGAGAATATACCCCAGGTTCCCGCCGCAACTCGAGAAAAACCATGAGACTTCCCCCTCGCCGCGAGATGAGGCCCGATTCCCCTGCACTGCGTGCAGAGCAATTCTGTGTTGCACATCACACATGAAAGGAGCCTTGATTTCCTTCATGGCACTCCAGAGAAACCCCAAGAACACTGTTTCAAGGCTAGAGGGATCCTGAGGTCCCTGTAGCAACACGAAAGAGCTCCGTGGACCAAAAATCAACTCGAGATGAGAGGTTAGTCCCTGGCTTCGACTCCAGAGGTATACCACCTTACCACAAGCACCTCAAGAGGAGGCTTCTCTCAGCTCTAGGTATGTGAGAGGGACCCTGAGTTTGCGGCCTCAAGTGGAATGGACACCGCGATGCCCTGACTCGAAATAAGGCCGGATATCCCTGCAGTGACTGGAATGCAGGCACGTCTTGCATCTCCCAAGACGAAAGTGTGTCTGAATCCCCTGTGGAGACCACAGAGAAAGACCTAGTTCCCCACCTCATCGCGACAGGAGGCCTCAAATCCTTTGAAAACTCCAGAGGTATGCGGAGATCAGTGCCTCCAAAGGAGACGATGCCTGACTCCTCGTGAAACTTGATAGGAGACCCAGGATTCCTGTGGCACGTGGAAAGGGACCCTTGGTCTCCCGTCTCAGCTGGAGAGGCGTCCCAATTGCCCTGCAAAGCCTCGAGGAGAATCCCGAGTTGTCCCTCGCAACTAGGCAGGAGTCCTGACGTGGCTGAACAAACACGTGTGTGGAAGGGCCATCCCCGTCGTATCTCGAAAATATACCCCAGGTTCCCGCCGCAACTCGAGAAAAACCATGAGACTTCCCCCTCGCCGCGAGATGAGGCCCGATTTCCCTGCAGTGCGTGCAGAGCAATTCTGTGTTGCACATCACACATGAAAGGAGCCTTGATTTCCTTGATGGCACTCCAGAGAAACCCCAAGAACACTGTTTCAAGGCTAGAGGGATCCTGAGGTCACTGTAGCAACACGAAAGAGCTCCGTGGGCCAAAAATCAACTCGAGATGAGAGGTTAGTCCCTGGCTTCGACTCCAGAGGAATACCACCTTACCACATGCACCTCAAGAGGAGGCTTCTCTCAGCTCTAGGTATGTGAGAGGGACCCTGAGTTTGCGGCCTCAAGTGGAATGGACACCGCGATGCCCTGACGCGAAATAAGGCTGGATATCCCTGCAGTGACTTGAATGCAGGCTCGTCTTGCATCTCCCAAGATGAAAGGATGTCTGAATCCCCTGTGGAGACCACAGAGAAAGACCTAGTTCCCCACCTCATCGTGACCGGAGGCCTCACATCCTTTGAAAACTCCAGAGGTACGCGGAGATCAGTGCCTCCAAAGGAGACGATGCCTGACTCCTCGTGAAACTTGATAGGAGTCCCAGGATTCCTGTGGCACGTGGAAAGGGACCCTTGGTCTCCCGCCTCAGCTGGAGAGGCGTCTCAATTGCCTTGCCAAGCCTCGAGGAGAATCCCGAGTTGTGTCTCGCAACTAGGCTAGAGTCCTGACGTGGCTGAACACACACGTGGGTGGAAGGGCCATCCCCGTCGTAACTCGAGAATATACCCCAGGTTCCCGCCGCAACTCGAGAAAAACCATGAGACTTCCCCCTCGATGCGAGATGAGGCCCGATTCCCCTGTACTGCGTGCAGAGCAATTCCGTCTTGCACATCACACATGAAAGGAGCCTTGATTTCCTTGATGGCACTCCAGAGAAACCCCAAGAACACTGTTTCAAGGATAGAGGGAACCTGAGGTCACTGTAGCAACACGAAAGAACTCTGTGGACCAAAAATCAACTCGAAAAGAGAGGTTAGTCCCTGGATTCGTCTCCAGAGGAATACCACCTTACCACAAGCACCTCAAGAGGAGGCTTCTCTCAGCTCTAGGTATGTGAGAGGGACGCTGAGTTTGCGGCCTCAAGTGGAATGGACACCGCGATGCCCTGACTCGAAATAAGGCCGGATATCCCTGCAGTGACTTCAATGCAGGCTCGTCTTGCATCTCCCAAGACGAAAGGATGTCTGAATCCCCTGTGGAGACCACAGAGAAAGACCTAGTTCCCCACCTCATCGCGACCGGATGCCTCACATCCTTTGAAAACTCCAGAGGTACGCGGAGATCAGTGCCTCCAAAGGAGACGATGCCTGACTCCTCGTGAAACTTGATAGGAGACCCAGGATTCCTGTGGAATGTGGAAAGGGACCCTTGGTCTCCCGTCTCAGCTGGAGAGGCGTCCCAATTGCCCTGCCAAGCCTCGAGGAGAATCCCGAGTTGTCCCTCGCAACTAGGCAGGAGTCCTGACGTCGCTGAAGAAACACGTGGGTGGAAGGGCCATCCCCGTCGTAACTCGAGAATATACCCCAGGTTCCCGCCGCAACTCGAGAAAAACCATGAGACTTCCCCCTCGCCGCGAGATGAGGTCCGATTCCCCTGCACTGCGTGCAGAGCAATTCCGTCTTGCACATCACACATGAAAGGAGCCTTGATTTCCTTGATGGCACTCCAGAGAAACCCCAAGAACACTGTTTCAAGGCTAGAGGGATCCTGAGGTCACTGTAGCAACACGAAAGAGCTCCGTGGGCCAAAAATCAACTCGAGATGAGAGGTTAGTCCCTGGCTTCGAATCCAGAGGAATACCACCTTACCACAAGCACCTCAAGAGGAGGCTTCTCTCAGCTCTAGGTATGTGAGAGGGACCCTGAGTTTGCGGCCTCAAGTGGAATGGACACCGCGATGCCCTGACTCGAAATAAGGCCGGATATCCCTTCAGTGACTGGAATGCAGGCTCGTCTTGCATCTCCCAAGACGAAAGGGTGTCTGAATCCCCTGTGGAGACCACAGAGAAAGACCTAGTTCCCCACCTCATCGCGACAGGAGGCCTCAAATCCTTTGAAAACTCCAGAGGTATGCGGAGATCAGTGCCTCCAAAGGAGACGATGCCTGACTCCTCGTGAAACTTGATAGGAGTCCCAGGATTCCTGTGGCACGTGGAAAGGGACCCTTGGTCTCCCGCCTCAGCTGGAGAGGCGTCCCAATTGCCCTGCAAAGCCTCGAGGAGAATCCCGAGTTGTCCCTCGCAACTAGGCAGGAGTCCTGACATGGCTGAACACACACGTGTGTGGAAGGGCCATCCCCGTCGTAACTCGAGAATATACCCCAGGTTCCCGCCGCAACTCGAGAAAAACCATGAGACTTCCCCCTCGCCGCGAGATGAGGCCCGATTCCCCTGCACTGCGTGCAGAGCAATTCCGTCTTGCACATCACACATGAAAGGAGCCTTGATTTCCTTGATGGCACTCCAGAGAAACCCCAAGAACACTGTTTCAAGGCTAGAGGGATCCTGAGGTCACTGTAGAAACACGAAAGAGCTCCGTGGACCAAGAATCAACACGAGATGAGAGGTTAGTCCCTGGCTTCGACTCCTGAGGAATACCACCTTACCACAAGCACCTCAAGAGGAGGCTTCTCTCAGCTCTAGGTATGTGAGAGGGATCCTGAGTTTGCGGCCTCAAGTGGAATGGACACCGCGATGCCCTGACTCGAAATAAGGCCGGATATCCCTGCAGTGACTTGAATGCAGGCTCGTCTTGCATCTTCCAACAAGAAAGGATGTCTGAATCCCCTGTGGAGACCACAGAGAAACACCTAGTTCCCCTCCTCATCGCGACCGGAGGCCTCACATCCTTTGAAAACTCCAGAGGTACGCGGAGATCAGTGCCTCCAAAGGAGACGATGCCTGACTCCTCGTGAAACTTGATAGGAGTCCCAGGATTCTTGTGGCACGTGGAAAGGGACCCTTGGTCTCCCACCTCAGCTGGAGAGGCGTTCCAATTGCCGTGCCAAGCCTCGAGGAGAATCCCGAGTTGTCCCTCGCAACTAGGCAGGATTCCTGACGTGGCTGAACAAACACGTGGGTGGAAGGGCCATCCCCGTCGTAACTCGAGAATATACCCCAGGTTCCCGCCGCAACTCGAGAAAAACCATGAGACTTCCCCCTCGATGCGAGATGAGGCCCGATTCCCCTGTACTGCGTGCAGAGCAATTCCGTCTTGCACATCACACATGAAAGGAGCCTTGATTTCCTTGATGGCACTCCAGAGAAACCACAAGAACACTGTTTCAAGGCTAGAGGGATCCTGAGGTCACTGTAGCAACACGAAAGAACTCTGTGGACCAAAAATCAACTCGAAAAGAGAGGTTAGTCCCTGGATTCGTCTACAGAGGAATACCACCTTACCACAAGCACCTCAAGAGGAGGCTTCTCTCAGCTCTAGGTATGTGAGAGGGACCCTGAGTTTGCGGCCTCAAGTGGAATGGACACCGCGATGCCCTGACTCGAAATAAGGCCGGATATCCCTGCAGTGACTTCAATACAGGCTCGTCTTGCATCTCCCAGGAGGAAAGGATGTCTGAATCCCCTGTGGAAAGCACAGAGAAAGACTTAGTTCCCCACCTCATCGCGACCGATAGCCTCACATCCTTTGAAAACTCCAGAGGTACGCGGAGATCAGTGCCTCCAAAGGAGACGATGCCTGACTCCTCGTGAAACTTGATAGGAGTCCCAGGATACCTGTGGCACTTGGAAAGGGACACTTGGTCTCCCGCCTCAGCTGGAGAGGCGTCCCAATTGCCCTGCCAAGCCTCGAGGAGAATCCAGAGTTGTCCCTGGCAACTAGGCAGGAGTCCTGACGTGGCTGAACAAACACGTGTGTGGAAGGGCCATCCCCGTCGTATCTCGAAAATATACCCCAGGTTCCCGCCGCAACTCGAGAAAAACCATGAGACTTCCCCCTCGCCGCGAGATGAGGCCCGATTTCCCTGCAGTGCGTGCAGAGCAATTCTGTGTTGCACATCACACATGAAAGGAGCCTTGATTTCCTTGATGGCACTCCAGAGAAACCCCAAGAACACTGTTTCAAGGCTAGAGGGATCCTGAGGTCACTGTAGCAACACGAAAGAGCTCCGTGGGCCAAAAATCAACTCGAGATGAGAGGTTAGTCCCTGGCTTCGACTCCAGAGGAATACCACCTTACCACATGCACCTCAAGAGGAGGCTTCTCTCAGCTCTAGGTATGTGAGAGGGACCCTGAGTTTGCGGCCTCAAGTGGAATGGACACCGCGATGCCCTGACGCGAAATAAGGCTGGATATCCCTGCAGTGACTTGAATGCAGGCTCGTCTTGCATCTCCCAAGATGAAAGGATGTCTGAATCCCCTGTGGAGACCACAGAGAAAGACCTAGTTCCCCACCTCATCGTGACCGGAGGCCTCACATCCTTTGAAAACTCCAGAGGTACGCGGAGATCAGTGCCTCCAAAGGAGACGATGCCTGACTCCTCGTGAAACTTGATAGGAGTCCCAGGATTCCTGTGGCACGTGGAAAGGGACCCTTGGTCTCCCGCCTCAGCTGGAGAGGCGTCTCAATTGCCTTGCCAAGCCTCGAGGAGAATCCCGAGTTGTGTCTCGCAACTAGGCTAGAGTCCTGACGTGGCTGAACACACACGTGGGTGGAAGGGCCATCCCCGTCGTAACTCGAGAATATACCCCAGGTTCCCGCCGCAACTCGAGAAAAACCATGAGACTTCCCCCTCGATGCGAGATGAGGCCCGATTCCCCTGTACTGCGTGCAGAGCAATTCCGTCTTGCACATCACACATGAAAGGAGCCTTGATTTCCTTGATGGCACTCCAGAGAAACCCCAAGAACACTGTTTCAAGGATAGAGGGAACCTGAGGTCACTGTAGCAACACGAAAGAACTCTGTGGACCAAAAATCAACTCGAAAAGAGAGGTTAGTCCCTGGATTCGTCTCCAGAGGAATACCACCTTACCACAAGCACCTCAAGAGGAGGCTTCTCTCAGCTCTAGGTATGTGAGAGGGACGCTGAGTTTGCGGCCTCAAGTGGAATGGACACCGCGATGCCCTGACTCGAAATAAGGCCGGATATCCCTGCAGTGACTTCAATGCAGGCTCGTCTTGCATCTCCCAAGACGAAAGGATGTCTGAATCCCCTGTGGAGACCACAGAGAAAGACCTAGTTCCCCACCTCATCGCGACCGGATGCCTCACATCCTTTGAAAACTCCAGAGGTACGCGGAGATCAGTGCCTCCAAAGGAGACGATGCCTGACTCCTCGTGAAACTTGATAGGAGACCCAGGATTCCTGTGGAATGTGGAAAGGGACCCTTGGTCTCCCGTCTCAGCTGGAGAGGCGTCCCAATTGCCCTGCCAAGCCTCGAGGAGAATCCCGAGTTGTCCCTCGCAACTAGGCAGGAGTCCTGACGTCGCTGAAGAAACACGTGGGTGGAAGGGCCATCCCCGTCGTAACTCGAGAATATACCCCAGGTTCCCGCCGCAACTCGAGAAAAACCATGAGACTTCCCCCTCGCCGCGAGATGAGGTCCGATTCCCCTGCACTGCGTGCAGAGCAATTCCGTCTTGCACATCACACATGAAAGGAGCCTTGATTTCCTTGATGGCACTCCAGAGAAACCCCAAGAACACTGTTTCAAGGCTAGAGGGATCCTGAGGTCACTGTAGCAACACGAAAGAGCTCCGTGGGCCAAAAATCAACTCGAGATGAGAGGTTAGTCCCTGGCTTCGAATCCAGAGGAATACCACCTTACCACAAGCACCTCAAGAGGAGGCTTCTCTCAGCTCTAGGTATGTGAGAGGGACCCTGAGTTTGCGGCCTCAAGTGGAATGGACACCGCGATGCCCTGACTCGAAATAAGGCCGGATATCCCTTCAGTGACTGGAATGCAGGCTCGTCTTGCATCTCCCAAGACGAAAGGGTGTCTGAATCCCCTGTGGAGACCACAGAGAAAGACCTAGTTCCCCACCTCATCGCGACAGGAGGCCTCAAATCCTTTGAAAACTCCAGAGGTATGCGGAGATCAGTGCCTCCAAAGGAGACGATGCCTGACTCCTCGTGAAACTTGATAGGAGTCCCAGGATTCCTGTGGCACGTGGAAAGGGACCCTTGGTCTCCCGCCTCAGCTGGAGAGGCGTCCCAATTGCCCTGCAAAGCCTCGAGGAGAATCCCGAGTTGTCCCTCGCAACTAGGCAGGAGTCCTGACATGGCTGAACACACACG
The DNA here is from genome assembly GCF_910594005.1 of Cervus elaphus. NCBI lineage: Eukaryota > Metazoa > Chordata > Mammalia > Artiodactyla > Cervidae > Cervus > Cervus elaphus. Next base: position 3,363,328 of record NC_057834.1, on the reverse strand, counting down.
TGTGTGGAAGGGCCATCCCCGTCGTAACTCGAGAATATACCCCAGGTTCCCGCCGCAACTCGAGAAAAACCATGAGACTTCCCCCTCGCCGCGAGATGAGGCCCGATTCCCCTGCACTGCGTGCAGAGCAATTCCGTCTTGCACATCACACATGAAAGGAGCCTTGATTTCCTTGATGGCACTCCAGAGAAACCCCAAGAACACTGTTTCAAGGCTAGAGGGATCCTGAGGTCACTGTAGAAACACGAAAGAGCTCCGTGGACCAAGAATCAACACGAGATGAGAGGTTAGTCCCTGGCTTCGACTCCTGAGGAATACCACCTTACCACAAGCACCTCAAGAGGAGGCTTCTCTCAGCTCTAGGTATGTGAGAGGGATCCTGAGTTTGCGGCCTCAAGTGGAATGGACACCGCGATGCCCTGACTCGAAATAAGGCCGGATATCCCTGCAGTGACTTGAATGCAGGCTCGTCTTGCATCTTCCAACAAGAAAGGATGTCTGAATCCCCTGTGGAGACCACAGAGAAACACCTAGTTCCCCTCCTCATCGCGACCGGAGGCCTCACATCCTTTGAAAACTCCAGAGGTACGCGGAGATCAGTGCCTCCAAAGGAGACGATGCCTGACTCCTCGTGAAACTTGATAGGAGTCCCAGGATTCTTGTGGCACGTGGAAAGGGACCCTTGGTCTCCCACCTCAGCTGGAGAGGCGTTCCAATTGCCGTGCCAAGCCTCGAGGAGAATCCCGAGTTGTCCCTCGCAACTAGGCAGGATTCCTGACGTGGCTGAACAAACACGTGGGTGGAAGGGCCATCCCCGTCGTAACTCGAGAATATACCCCAGGTTCCCGCCGCAACTCGAGAAAAACCATGAGACTTCCCCCTCGATGCGAGATGAGGCCCGATTCCCCTGTACTGCGTGCAGAGCAATTCCGTCTTGCACATCACACATGAAAGGAGCCTTGATTTCCTTGATGGCACTCCAGAGAAACCACAAGAACACTGTTTCAAGGCTAGAGGGATCCTGAGGTCACTGTAGCAACACGAAAGAACTCTGTGGACCAAAAATCAACTCGAAAAGAGAGGTTAGTCCCTGGATTCGTCTACAGAGGAATACCACCTTACCACAAGCACCTCAAGAGGAGGCTTCTCTCAGCTCTAGGTATGTGAGAGGGACCCTGAGTTTGCGGCCTCAAGTGGAATGGACACCGCGATGCCCTGACTCGAAATAAGGCCGGATATCCCTGCAGTGACTTCAATACAGGCTCGTCTTGCATCTCCCAGGAGGAAAGGATGTCTGAATCCCCTGTGGAAAGCACAGAGAAAGACTTAGTTCCCCACCTCATCGCGACCGATAGCCTCACATCCTTTGAAAACTCCAGAGGTACGCGGAGATCAGTGCCTCCAAAGGAGACGATGCCTGACTCCTCGTGAAACTTGATAGGAGTCCCAGGATACCTGTGGCACTTGGAAAGGGACACTTGGTCTCCCGCCTCAGCTGGAGAGGCGTCCCAATTGCCCTGCCAAGCCTCGAGGAGAATCCAGAGTTGTCCCTGGCAACTAGGCAGGAGTCCTGACGTCGCTGAAGAAACACGTGGGTGGAAGGGCCATCCCCGTCGTAACTCGAGAATATACCCCAGGTTCCCGCCGCAACTCGAGAAAAACCATGAGACTTCCACCTCGCCGCGAGATGAGGCCTGTTTCCCCTGCACTGCGTGCAGAGCAATTCCGTGTTGCACATCACACATGAAAGGAGCCTTGATTTCCTTGATGGCACTCCAGAGAAACCCCAAGAACACTGTTTCAAGGCTAGAGGGATCCTGAGGTCACTGTAGCAACACGAAAGAGCTCCGTGGACCAAAAATCAACTCGAGATGAAAGGTTAATCCCTGGCTTCGACTCCAGAGGAATACCACCTTACCACAAGCACCTCAAGAGGAGGCTTCTCTCAGCTCTAGGTATGTGAGAGGGACCCTGAGTTTGCGGCATCAACTGGAATGGACACCGCGATGCCCTGACTCGAAATAAGGCGGGATATCCCTGCAGTGACTGGAATGCAGGCTCGTCTTGCATCTCCCAAGACGAAAGTGTGTCTGAACCCCTGTGGAGACCACAGAGAAAGACCTAGTTCCCCACCTCATCGCGACAGGAGGCCTCAAATCCTTTGAAAACTCCAGAGGTTTCCGGAGATCAGTGCCTCCAAAGGAGACGATGCCTGACTCCTCGTGAAACTTGATAGGAGACCCAGGATTCCTGTGGCACGTGGAAAGGGACCCTTGGTCTCCCGTCTCAGCTGGAGAGGCGTCCCAATTGCCCTGCAAAGCCTCGAGGAGAATCCCGAGTTGTCCCTCGCAACTAGGCAGGAGTCCTGACGTGGCTGAACAAACACGTGTGTGGAAGGGCCATCCCCGTCGTAACTCGAGAATATACCCCAGGTTCCCGCCGCAACTCGAGAAAAACCATGAGACTTCCCCCTCGCCGCGAGATGAGGCCCGATTTCCCTGCAGTGCGTGCAGAGCAATTCTGTGTTGCACATCACACATGAAAGGAGCCTTGATTTCCTTGATGGCACTCCAGAGAAACCCCAAGAACACTGTTTCAAGGCTAGAGGGATCCTGAGGTCACTGTAGCAACACGAAAGAGCTCCGTGGGCCAAAAATCAACTCGAGATGAGAGGTTAGTACCTGGCTTCGACTCCTGAGGAATACCACCTTACCACAAGCACCTCAAGAGGAGGCTTCTCTCAGCTCTAGGTATGTGAGAGGGACCCTGAGTTTGCGGCCTCAAGTGGAATGGACAACGCGATGCCCTGACGCGAAATAAGGCTGGATATCCCTGCAGTGACTTGAATGCAGGCTCGTCTTGCATCTCCCAAGATGAAAGGATGTCTGAATCCCCTGTGGAGACCACAGAGAAACACCTAGTTCCCCACCTCATCGCGACCGGAGGCCTCACATACTTTGAAAACTCCAGAGGTACGCGGAGATCAGTGCCTCCAAAGGAGACGATGCCTGACTCCTCGTGAAACTTGATAGGAGTCCCAGGATTCCTGTGGCACGTGGAAAGGGACCCTTGGTCTCCCGTCTCAGCTGGAGAGGCGTCCCAATTACCCTGCCAAGCCTCGAGGAGAATCCCGAGTTGTCCCTCGCAACTAGGCAGGAGTCCTGACATGGCTGAACACACACGTGTGTGGAAGGGCCATCCCCGTCGTAACTCTAGAATATACCCCAGGTTCCCGCTGCAACTCGAGAAAAACCATGAGACTTCCCCCTCGCCGCGAGATGAGGCCCGATTCCCCTGCACTGCGTGCAGAGCAATTCCGTCTTGCACATCACACATGAAAGGAGCCATGATTTCCTTCATGGCACTCCAGAGAAAGCCCAAGAACACTGTTTCAAGGCTAGGGGGATCCTGAGGTCACTGTAGCAACACGAAAGAGCTCCGTGGGCCAAAAATCAACACGAGATGAGAGGTTAGTCCCTGGCTTCGACTCCTGAGGAATACCACCTTACCACAAGCACCTCAAGAGGAGGCTTCTCTCAGCTCTAGGTATGTGAGAGGGATCCTGAGTTTGCGGCCTCAAGTGGAATGGACACCGCGATGCCCTGACTCGAAATAAGGCCGGATATCCCTGCAGTGACTTGAATGCAGGCTCGTCTTGCATCTCCCAAGAAGAAAGGATGTCTGAATCCCCTGTGGAGACCACAGAGAAACACCTAGTTCCCCACCTCATCGCGACCGGAGGCCTCACATCCTTTGAAAACTCCAGAGGTACGCGGAGATCAGTGCCTCCAAAGGAGACGATGCCTGACTCCTCGTGAAACTTGATAGGAGTCCCAGGATTCGTGTGGCACGTGGAAATGGACCCTTGGTCTCCCGCCTCAGCTGGAGAGGCGTCCCAATTGCCTTGCCATGCCTCGAGGAGAATCCCGAGTTGTGTCTCGCAACTAGGCAAGAGTCCTGACGTGGCTGAACACACACGTGGGTGGAAGGGCCAGCCCCGTCGTAACTCGAGAATATACCCCAGGTTCCCGCCGCAACTCGAGAAAAACCATGAGACTTCCCCCTCGCCGCGAGATGAGGCCCGATTCCCCTGCACTGCGTGCAGAGCAATTCTGTGTTGCACATCACACATGAAAGGAGCCTTGATTTCCTTGATGGCACTCCAGAGAAACCCCAAGAACACTGTTTCAAGGCTAGAGGGATCCTGAGGTCACTGTAGCAACACGAAAGAGCTCCGTGGGCCAAAAATCAACTCGAGATGAGAGGTTAGTCCCTGGCTTCGACTCCAGAGGAATACCACCTTACCACAAGCACCTCAAGCGGAGGCTTCTCTCAGCTCTAGGTATGTGAGAGGGACCCTGAGTTTGCGGCCTCAAGTGGAATGGACACCGCGATGCCCTGACTCGAAATAAGGCCGGATATCCCTGCAGTGACTTGAATGCAGGCTCGTCTTGCATCTCCCAAGAAGAAAGGATGTCTGAATTCCCTGTGGAGATCACAGAGAAAGACCTAGTTCCCCACCTCATCGCGACCGGAGGCCTCACATCCTTTGAAAACTCCAGAGGTACGCGGAGATCAGTGCCTCCAAAGGAGACGATGCCTAACTCCTCGTGAAACTTGATAGGAGTCCCTGGATTCCTGTGGCACTTGGAAAGGGACACTTGGTCTCCCGCCTCAGCTGGAGAGGCCTTCCAATTGCCGTGCCAAGCCTCGAGGAGAATCCCGAGTTGTCCCTCGCAACTAGGCAGGAGTCCTGACGTCGCTGAAGAAACACGTGGGTGGAAGGGCCATCCCCGTCGTAACTCGAGAATATACCCCAGGTTCCCGCCGCAACTCGAGAAAAACCATGAGACTTCCCCCTCGCCGCGAGATGAGGCCCGATTCCCCTGCACTGCGTGCAGAGCAATTCCGTGTTGCACATCACACATGAAAGGAGCCTTGATTTCCTTGATGGCACTCCAGAGAAACCCCAAGAACACTGTTTCAAGGCTAGAGGGATCCTGAGGTCACTGTAGCAACACGAAAGAGCTCCGTGGGCCAAAAATCAACTCGAGATGAGAGGTTAGTCCGTGGCTTCGACTCCAGAGGAATACCACCTTACCACAAGCACCTCAAGAGGAGGCTTCTCTCAGCTCTAGGTATGTGAGAGGGACCCTGAGTTTGTGGCCTCAAGTGGAATGGACACCGCGATGCCCTGACTCGAAATAAGGCCGGATATCCCTGCAGTGACTTGAAAGCAGGCTCGTCTTGCATCTCCCAAGAAGAAAGGATGTCTGAATCCCCTGTGGAGACCACAGAGAAAGACCTAGTTCCCCACCTCATCGCGACAGGAGGCCTCACATCCTTTGAAAACTCCAGAGGTACGCGGAGATCAGTGCCTCCAAAGGAGATGATGCCTGACTCCTCGTGAAACTTGATAGGAGTCCCAGGATTCTTGTGGCACGTGGAAAGGGACCCTTGGTCTCCCGCCTCAGCTGGAGAGGCGTTCCAATTGCCGTGCCAAGCCTCGAGGAGAATCCCGAGTTGTCCCTCGCAACTAGGCAGGAGTCCTGACGTAGCTGAACAAACACGTGGGTGGAAGGGCCATCCCCGTCGTAACTCGAGAATATACCCCAGGTTCCCGCCGCAACTCGAGAAAAACCATGAGACTTCCCCCTCGATGCGAGATGAGGCCCGATTCCACTGTAGTGCGTGCAGAGCAATTCCGTCTTGCACATCACATATGAAAGGAGCCTTGATTTCCTTCATGGCACTCCAGAGAAACCCCAAGAACACTGTTTCAAGGATAGAGGGATCCTGAGGTCACTGTAGCAACACGAAAGAACTCTGTGGACCAAAAATCAAGTCGAAAAGAGAGGTTAGTCCCTGGATTCGTCTGCAGAGGAATACCACCTTACCACAAGCACCTCAAGAGGAGGCTTCTCTCAGCTCTAGGTATGTGAGAGGGACCCTGAGTTTGCGGCCTCAAGTGGAATGGACACCGCGATGCCCTGACTCGAAATAAGGACGGATATCCCTGCAGTGACTGGAATGCAGGCTTGTCTTGCATCTCCCAAGACGAAAGGATGTCTGAATCCCCTGTGGAGACCACAGAGAAACACCTAGTTCCCCACCTCATCGCCAGCCGATGCCTCACATCCTTTGAAAACTCCAGAGGTACGCGGAGATCAGCGCCTCCAAAGGAGACGATGCCTGACTCCTCGTGAAACTTGATAGGAGACCCAGGATTCCTGTGGCACGTGGAAAGGGACCCTTGGTCTCCCGTCTCAGCTGGAGAGGCGTCCCAATTGCCCTGCAAAGCCTCGAGGAGAATCCCGAGTTGTCCCTCGCAACTAGGCAGGAGTCCTGACGTGGCTGAAGAAACACGTGGGTGGAAGGGCCATGCCCGTCGTAACTCGAGAATATACCCCAGGTTCCCGCCGCAACTCGAGAAAAACCATGAGACTTCCCCCTCGCCGCGAGATGAGGCCCGATTCCCCTGCACTGCGTGCAGAGCAATTCCGTGTTGCACATCACACATGAAAGGAGCCTTGATTTCCTTGATGGCACTCCAGAGAAACCCCAAGAACACTGTTTCAAGGCTAGAGGGATCCTGAGGTCACTGTAGCAACACGAAAGAGCTCCGTGGGCCAAAAATCAACTCGAGATGAGAGGTTAGTCCGTGGCTTCGACTCCAGAGGAATACCACCTTACCACAAGCACCTCAAGAGGAGGCTTCTCTCAGCTCTAGGTATGTGAGAGGGACCCTGAGTTTGCGGCCTCAAGTGGAATGGACACCGCGATGCCCTGACTCGAAATAAGGCCGGATATCCCTGCAGTGACTTGAATGCAGGCTCGTCTTGCATCTCCCAAGAAGAAAGGATGTCTGAATCCCCTGTGGAGACCACAGAGAAAGACTTAGTTCCCCACCTCATCGCGACCGGAGGCCTCACATTCTTTGAAAACTCCAGAGGTACGCGGAGATCAGTGCCTCCAAAGGAGACGATGCCTGACTCCTCGTGAAACTTGATAGGAGTCCCAGGATTCCTGTGGCACTTGGAAAGGGACACTTGGTCTCCCGCCTCAGCTGGAGAGGCGTCCCAATTGCCCTGCCAAGCCTCGAGGAGAATCCAGAGTTGTCCCTCGCAACTAGGCAGGAGTCCTGACGTCGCTGAAGAAACACGTGGGTGGAAGGGCCATCCCCGTCGTAACTCGAGAATATACCCCAGGTTCCCGCCGCAACTCGAGAAAAACCATGAGAATTCCCCCTCGCCGCGAGATGAGGCCCGATTCCCCTGCACTGCGTGCAGAGCAATTCCGTGTTGCACATCACACATGAAAAGAGCCTTGATTTCCTTGATGGCACTCCAGAGAAACCCCACGAACACTGTTTCAAGGCTAGAGGGATCCTGAGGTCACTGTAGCAACACGAAAGAGCTCCGTGGGCCAAAAATCAACTCGAGATGAGAGGTTAGTCCCTGGCTTCGACTCCAGAGGAATACCACCTTACCACAAGCACCTCAAGAGGAGGCTTCTCTCAGCTCTAGGTATGTGAGAGGGACCCTGAGTTTGCGGCCTCAAGTGGAATGGACACCGCGATGCCCTGACTCGAAATAAGGCCGGATATCCCTGCAGTGACTTGAATGCAGGCTCGTCTTGCATCTCCCAAGAAGAAAGGATGTCTGAATCCCCTGTGGAGACCACAGAGAAACACCTAGTTCCCCACCTCATCGCGACCGGAGGCCTCACATCCTTTGAAAACTCCAGAGGTACGCGGAGATCAGTGCCTCCAAAGGAGACGATGCCTGACTCCTCGTGAAACTTGATAGGAGTCCCAGGATTCTTTTGTCACGTGGAAAGGGACCCTTGGTCTCCCGCCTCAGCTGGAGAGGCGTCCCAATTGCCGTGCCAAGCCTCGAGGAGAATCCCGAGTTGTCCCTCGCAACTAGGCAGGAGTCCTGACGTGGCTGAACAAACACGTGGGTGGAAGGGCCATCCCCGTCGTAACTCGAGAATATACCCCAGGTTCCCGCCGCAACTCGAGAAAAACCATGAGACTTCCCCCTCGATGCGAGATGAGGCCCCATTCCCCTGTACTGCGTGCAGAGCAGTTCCGTCTTGCACATCACATATGAAAGGAGCCTTGATTTCCTTCATGGCACTCCAGAGAAACCCCAAGAACACTGTTTCAAGGATAGAGGGATCCTGAGGTCACTGTAGCAACACGAAAGAACTCTGTGGACCAAAAATCAAGTCGAAAAGAGAGGTTAGTCCCTGGATTCGTCTCCAGAGGAATACCACCTTACCACAAGCACCTCAAGAGGAGGCTTCTCTCAGCTCTAGGTATGTGAGAGGGACCCTGAGTTTGCGGCCTCAAGTGGAATGGACACCGCGATGCCCTGACTCGAAATAAGACTGGATATCCCTGCAGTGACTTCAATGCAGGCTTGTCTTGCATTTCCCAGGACGAAAGGATGTCTGAATTCCCTGTGGATAGCACAGAGAAAGACTTAGTTCCCCACCTCATCGCGACCGATAGCCTCACATCCTTTGAAAACTCCAGAGGTACGCGGAGATCAGTGCCTCCAAAGGAGACGATGCCTGACTCCTCGTGAAACTTGATAGGAGTCCCAGGATTCCTGTGGCACTTGGAAAGGGACACTTGGTCTCCCGCCTCAGCTGGAGAGGCGTCCCAATTGCCCTGCCAAGCCTCGAGGAGAATCCAGGGTTGTCCCTCGCAACTAGGCAGGAGTCCTGACATCGCTGAAGAAACACGTGGGTGGAAGGGCCATCCCCGTCGTAACTCGAGAATATACCCCAGGTTCCCGCCGCAACTCGAGAAAAACCATGAGACTTCCCCCTAGCCGCGAGATGAGGCCCGATTCCCCTGCACTGCGTGCAGAGCAATTCCGTGTTGCACATCACACATGAAAGGAGCCTTGATTTCCTTGATGGCACTCCAGAGAAACCCCAAGAACACTGTTTCAAGGCTAGAGGGATCCTGAGGTCACTGTAGCAACACGAAAGAGCTCCGTGGGCCAAAAATCAACTCGAGATGAGAGGTTAGTCCCTGGCTACGACTCCAGAGGAATACCACCTTACCACAAGCACCTCAAGAGGTGGCTTCTCTCAGCTCTAGGTATGTGAGAGGGACCCTGATTTTGTGGCCTCAAGTGGAATCGTCACCGCGATGCCCTGACGCGAAATAAGGCTGGATATCCCTGCAGTGACTTGAATGCAGGCTCGTCTTGCATCTCCCAAGATGAAAGGATGTCTGAATCCCCTGTGGAGACCACAGAGAAAGACCAAGTTCCCCACCTCATCGCGACCGGAGGCCTCACATCCTTTGAAAACTCCAGAGGTACGCGGAGATCAGTGCCTCCAAAGGAGACGATGCCTGACTCCTCGTGAAACTTGATGGGAGTCCCAGGATTCTTGTGGCACGTGGAAAGGGACCCTCGGTCTCCCGCCTCAGCTGGAGAGGCGTCCCAATTGCCGTGCCAAGCCTCGAGGAGAATCCCGAGTTGTCCCTCGCAACTAGGCAGGAGTCCTGACGTGGCTGAACAAACACGTGGGTGGAAGGGCCATCCCCGTCGTAACTCGAGAATATACCCCAGGTTCCCGCCGCAACTCGAGAAAAACCATGAGACTTCCCCCTCGATGCGAGATGAGGCCTGATTCCCCTGTACTGCGTGCAGAGCAGTTCCGTCTTGCACATCACATATGAAAGGAGCCTTGATTTCCTTCATGGCACTCCAGAGAAACCCCAAGAACACTGTTTCAAGGATAGAGGGATCCTGAGGTCACTGTAGCAACACGAAAGAATTCTGTGGACCAAAAATCAAGTCGAAAAGAGAGGTTAGTCCCTGGATTCGTCTCCAGAGGAATACCACCTTACCACAAGCACCTCAAGAGGAGGCTTCTCTCAGCTCTAGGTATGTGAGAGGGACCCTGAGTTTGCGGCCTCAAGTGGAATGGACACCGCGATGCCCTGACTCGAAATAAGGCTGGATATCCCTGCAGTGACTTCAATGCAGGCTCGTCTTGCATTTCCCAGGACGAAAGGATGTCTGAATTCCCTGTGGATTGCACAGAGAAAGACTTAGTTCCCCACCTCATCGCGACCGATAGCCTCACATCCTTTGAAAACTCCAGAGGTACGCGGAGATCAGTGCCTCCAAAGGAGACGATGCCTGACTCCTCGTGAAACTTGATAGGAGTCCCAGGATTCCTGTGGCACTTGGAAAGGGACACTTGGTCTCCGCCTCAGCTGGAGAGGCGTCCCAATTGCCCTGCCAAGCCTCGAGGAGAATCCAGAGTTGTCCCTCGCAACTAGGCAGGAGTCCTGAGGTCGCTGAAGAAACACGTGGGTGGAAGGGCCATCCCCGTCGTAACTCGAGAATATACCCCAGGTTCCCGCCGCAACTCGAGAAAAACCATGAGACTTCCCCCTCGCCGCGAGATGAGGCCCGATTCCCCTGCACTGCGTGCAGAGCAATTCCGTGTTGCACATCACACATGAAAGGAGCCTTGATTTCCTTGATGGCACTCCAGAGAAACCCCAAGAACACTGTTTCAAGGCTAGAGGGATCCTGAGGTCACTGTAGCAACACGAAAGAGCTCCGTGGACCAAAAATCAACTCGAGATGAGAGGTTAGTCCCTGGCTTCGACTCCAGAGGAATACCACCTTACCACAAGCACCTGAAGAGGTGGCTTCTCTCAGCTCTAGGTATGTGAGAGGGACCCTGAGTTTGCGGCCTCAAGTGGAATCGACACCGCGATGCCCTGACGCGAAATAAGGCTGGATATCCCTGCAGTGACTTGAATGCAGGCTCGTCTTGCATCTCCCAAGATGAAAGGATGTCTGAATCCCCTGTGGAGACCACAGAGAAAGACCAAGTTCCCCACCTCATCGCGACCGGAGGCCTCACATCCTTTGAAAACTCCAGAGGTACGCGGAGATCAGTGCCTCCAAAGGAGACGATGCCTGACTCCTCGTGAAACTTGATAGGAGTCCCAGGATTCCTGTGGCACGTGGAAAAGGACCCTTGGTCTCCCGCCTCAGGTGGAGAGGCGTCCCAATTGCCTTGCCAAGCCTCGAGGAGAATCCCGAGTTGTGTCTCGCAACTAGTCAGGAGTCCTGACGTGGCTGAACAAACACGTGTGTGGAAGGGCCATCCCCGTCGTAACTCGAGAATATACCCCAGGTTCCCGCCGCAACTCGAGAAAAACCATGAGACTTCCCCCTCGCCGCGAGATGAGGCCCGATTCCCCTGCACTGTGTGCAGAGCAATTCTGTGTTGCACATCACACATGAAAGGAGCCTTGATTTCCTTCATGGCACTCCAGAGAAACCCCAAGAACACTGTTTCAAGGCTAGAGGGATTCTGAGGTCACTGTAGCAACACGAAAGAGCTCCGTGGACCAAAAATCAACTCGAGATGAGAGGTTAGTCCCTGGCTTCGACTCCAGAGGAATACCACCTTACCACAAGCACCTCAAGAGGAGGCTTCTCTCAGCTCTAGGTATGTGAGAGGGACCCTGAGTTTGCGGCCTCAAGTGGAATGGACACCGCGATGCCCTGACTCGAAATAAGGCCGGATATCCCTGCAGTGACTGGAATGCAGGCTCGTCTTGCATCTCCCAAGACGAAAGGGTGTCTGAATCCCCTGTGGAGACCACAGAGAAAGACCTAGTTCCACACCTCATCGCGACAGGAGGCCTCAAATCCTTTGAAAATTCCAGAGGTATGCGGAGATCAGTGCCTCCAAAGGAGACGATGCCTGACTCCTCGTGAAACTTGATAGGAGACCCAGGATTCCTGTGGCATGTGGAAAGGGACCCTTGGTCTCCCGTCTCAGCTGGAGAGGCATCCCAATTGCCCTGCAAAGCCTCGAGGAGAATCCCGAGTTGTCCCTCGCAACTAGGCAGGAGTCCTGACGTCGCTGAAGAAACACGTGTGTGGAAGGGCCATCCCCGTCGTAACTCGAGAATATACCCCAGGTTCCCGCCGCAACTCGAGAAAAACCATGAGACTTCCCCCTCGCCGCGAGATGAGGCCCGATTCCCCTGCACTGCTTGCAGAGCAATTCCGTGTTGCACATCACACATGAAAGGAGCCTTGATTTCCTTGATGGCACTCCAGAGAAACCCCAAGAACACTGTTTCAAGGCTAGAGGGATCCTGAGGTCACTGTAGCAACACGAAAGAGCTCCGTGGACCAAGAATCAACACGAGATGAGAGGTTAGTCCCTGGCTTCGACTTCTGAGGAATACCACCTTACCACAAGCACCTCAAGAGGAGGCTTCTCTCAGCTCTAGGTATGTGAGAGGGATCCTGAGTTTGCGGCCTCAAGTGGAATGGACACCGCGATGCCCTGACTCGAAATAAGGCCGGATATCCCTGCAGTGACTTGAATGCAGGCTCGTCTTGCATCTCCCAAGATGAAAGGATGTCTGAATCCCCTGTGGAGACCACAGAGAAAGACCTAGTTCCCCACCTCATCGCGACCGGAGGCCTCACATCCTTTGAAAACTCCAGAGGTACGCGGAGATCAGTGCCTCCAAAGGAGACGATGCCTGACTCCTCGTGAAACTTGATAGGAGTCCCAGGATTCCTGTGGCACGTGGAAAGGAACCCTTGGTCTCCCGCCTCAGCTGGAGAGGCGTCCCAATTGCCCTGCCAAGCTTCGAGGAGAATCCAGAGTTGTCCCTCGCAACTAGGCAGGAGTCCTGACGTCGCTGAACAAACACGTGGGTGGAAGGGCCATCCCCGTCGTAACTCGAGAATATACCCCAGGTTCCCGCCGCAACTCGAGAAAAACCATGAGACTTCCCCCTCGCCGCGAGATGAGGCCCGATTCCCCTGCACTGCGTGCAGAGCAATTCCGTGTTGCACATCACACATGAAAGGAGCCTTGATTTCCTTGATGGCACTCCAGAGAAACCCCAAGAACACTGTTTCAAGGCTAGAGGGATCCTGAGGTCACTGTAGCAACACGAAAGAGCTCCGTGGGCCAAAAATCAACACGAGATGAGAGGTTAGTCCCTGGCTTCGACTCCAGAGGAATACCACCTTACCACAAGCACCTCAAGAGGAGGCTTCTCTCAGCTCTAGGTATGTGAGAGGGACCCTGATTTTGCGGCCTCAAGTGGAATGGACACCGCGATGCCCTGACGTGAAATAAGGCTGGATATCCCTGCAGTGACTTGAATGCAGGCTCGTCTTGCATCTCCGAAGATGAAAGGATGTCTGAATCCCCTGTGGAGACCACAGAGAAAGACCTAGTTCTCCACCTTATCGCGACCGGAGGCCTCACATCCTTTGAAAACTCCAGAGGTACGCGAAGATCAGTGCCTCCAAAGGAGACGATGCCTGACTCCTCGTGAAACTTGATAGGAGTCCCAGGATTCCTGTGGCACGTGGAAAGGGACCCTTGGTCTCCCGCCTCAGCTGGAGAGGCGTCCCAATTGCCTTGCCAAGCCTCGAGGAGAATCCCGAGTTGTGTCTCGCAACTAGGCAAGAGTCCTGACGTGGCTGAACACACACGTGTGTGGAAGGGCCATCCCCGTCGTAACTCGAGAATATACCCCAGGTTCCCGCCGCAACTCGAAAAAAAACATGAGACTTCCCCCTCGCCGCGAGATGAGGCCCGATTCCCCTGCACTGCGTGCAGAGCAATTCTGTGTTGCACATCACACATGAAAGGAGCCTTGATTTCCTTGATGGCACTCCAGAGAAACCCCAAGAACACTGTTTCAAGGCTAGAGGGATCCTGAGGTCACTGTAGCAACACGAAAGAGCTCCGTGGACCAAAAATCAACTCGAGATGAGAGGTTAGTCCCTGGCTTCGACTCCAGAGGAATACCACCTTACCACAAGCACCTCAAGAGGAGGCTTCTCTCAGCTCTAGGTATGTGAGAGGGACCCTGAGTTTGCGGCCTCAAGTGGAATGGACACCGCGATGCCCTGACGCGAAATAAGGCTGGATATCCCTGCAGTGACTTGAATGCAGGCACGTCTTGCATCTCCCAAGATGAAAGGATGTCTGAATCCCCTGTGGAGACCACAGAGAAAGACCTAGTTCCCCACCTCATCGCGACCGGAGGCCTCACATCCTTTGAAAACTCCAGAGGTACGCGGAGATCAGTGCCTCCAAAGGAGACGATGCCTGACTCCTCGTGAAACTTGATAGGAGACCCAGGATTCCTGCGGCACGTGGAAAGGGACACTTGGTCTCCCGTCTCAGCTGGAGAGGCGTCCCAATTGCCCTGCAAAGCCTCGAGGAGAATCCCGAGTTGTCCCTCGCAACTAGGCAGGAGTCCTGACGTCGCTGAAGAAACACGTGGGTGGAAGGGCCATCCCCGTCGTAACTCGAGAATATACCCCAGGTTCCCGCCGCAACTCGAGAAAAACCATGAGACTTCCCCCTCGCCGAGAGATGAGGCCCGATTCCCCTGCACTGCGTGCAGAGCAATTCCGTGTTGCACATCACACATGAAAGGAGCCTTGATTTCCTTCATGGCACTCCAGAGAAACCCCAAGAACACTGTTTCAAGGCTAGAGGGATCCTGAGGTCACTGTAGCAACACGAAAGAGCTCCGTGGACCAAGAATCAACACGAGATGAGAGGTTAGTCCCTGGCGTCGACTCCTGAGGAATACCACCTTACCACAAGCACCTCAAGAGGAGGCTTCTCTCAGCTCTAGGTATGTGAGAGGGATCCTGAGTTTGCGGCCTCAAGTGGAATGGACACCGCGATGCCCTGACTCGAAATAAGGCCGGATATCCCTGCAGTGACTTCAATGCAGGCTCGTCTGGCATCTCCCAGGACGAAATGATGTCTGAATCCCCTGTGGAAAGCACAGAGAAAGACTTAGTTCCCCACCTCATCGCGACCGATAGCCTCACATCCTTTGAAAACTCCAGAGGTACGCGGAGATCAGTGCCTCCAAAGGAGACGATGCCTGACTCCTCATGAAACTTGATAGGAGTCCCAGGATTCCTGTGGCATTTGGAAAGGGACACTTGGTCTCCCGCCTCAGCTGGAGAGGCGTCCCAATTGCCCTGTCATGCCTCGAGGAGAATCCAGAGTTGTCCCTGGCAACTAGGCAGGAGTCCTGACGTCGCTGAAGAAACACGTGGGTGGAAGGGCCATCCCCGTCGTAACTCGAGAATATACCCCAGGTTCCCGCCGCAACTCGAGAAAAACCATGAGACTTCCCCCTCGCCGCGAGATGAGGCCCGATTCCCCTGCACTGCGTGCAGAGCAATTCCGTGTTGCACATCACACATGAAAGGAGCCTTGATTTCCTTCATGGCACTCCAGAGAAACCCCAAGAACACTGTTTCAAGGCTAGAGGGATCCTGAGGTCACTGTAGCAACACGAAAGAGCTCGTGGGCCAAAAATCAACTCGAGATGAGAGGTTAGTCCCTGGCTTCGACTCCAGAGGAATACCACCTTACCACAAGCACCTCAAGAGGAGGCTTCTCTCAGCTCTAGGTATGTGAGAGGGACCCTGAGTTTGCGGCCTCAAGTGGAATGGACACCGCGATGCCCTGACTCGAAATAAGGCCGGATATCCCTGCAGTGACTGGAATGCAGGCTCGTCTTGCATCTCCCAAGACGAAAGGGTGTCTGAATCCCCTGTGGAGACCACAGAGAAAGACCTAGTTCCCCACCTCATCGCGACCGGAGGCCTCACATCCTTTGAAAACTCCAGAGGTACGCGGAGATCAGTGCCTCCAAAGGAGACGATGCCTGACTCCTCGTGAAACTTGATAGGAGTCCCAGGATTCTTTTGTCACGTGGAAAGGGACCCTTGGTCTCCCGCCTCAGCTGGAGAGGCGTTCCAATTGCCCTGCCAAGCCTCGAGGAGAATCCCGAGTTGTCCCTCGCAACTAGGCAGGAGTCCTGACATGGCTGAACAAACACGTGGGTGGAAGGGCCATCCCCGTCGTAACTCGAGAATATACCCCAGGTTCCCGCCGCAACTCGAGAAAAACCATGAGACTTCCCCCTCGATGCGAGATGAGGCCCGATTCCCCTGTACTGCGTGCAGAGCAATTCCGTCTTGCACATCACACATGAAAGGAGCCTTGATTTCCTTGATGGCACTCCAGAGAAACCCCAAGAACACTGTTTCAAGGATAGAGGGATCCTGAGGTCACTGTAGGAACACGAAAGAACTCTGTGGACCAAAAATCAACTCGAAAAGAGAGGTTAGTCCCTGGATTCGTCTCCAGAGGAATACCACCTTACCACAAGCACCTCAAGAGGAGGCTTCTCTCAGCTCTAGGTATGTGAGAGGGACCCTGAGTTTGCGGCCTCAAGTGGAATGGACACCGCGATGCCCTGACTCGAAATAAGGCCGGTTATCCCTGCAGTGACTTCAATGCAGGCTCGTCTTGCATCTCCCAGGACGAAAGGATGTCTGAGTCCCCTGTGGAAAGCACAGAGAAAGACTTAGTTCCCCACCTCATCGCGACCGATAGCCTCACATCCTTTGAAAACTCCAGAGGTACGCGGAGATCAGTGCCTCCAAAGGAGACGATGCCTGACTCCTCGTGAAAATTGATAGGAGTCCCAGGATACCTGTGGCACTTGGATAGGGACACTTGGTCTCCCGCCTCAGCTGGAGAGGCGTCCCAATTGCCCTGCCAAGCCTCGAGGAGAATCCAGAGTTGTCCCTCGCAACTAGGCAGGAGTCCTGACGTCGCTGAAGAAACACGTGGGTGGAAGGGCCATCCCCGTCGTAACTCGAGAATATACCCCAGGTTCCCGCCGCAACTCGAGAAAAACCATGAGACTTCCCCCTCGCCGCGAGATGAGGCCCGATTCCCCTGCACTGCGTGCAGAGCAATTCCGTGTTGCACATCACACATGAAAGGAGCCTTGATTTCCTTCAAGGCACTCCAGAGGAACCCCAAGAACACTGTTTCAAGGCTAGAGGGATCCTGAGGTCACTGTAGCAACACGAAAGAGCTCCGGGGGCCAAAAATCAACTCGAGATGAGAGGTTAGTCCCTGGCTTCGACTCCAGAGGAATACCACCTTACCACAAGCACCTCAAGAGGAGGCTTCTCTCAGCTCTAGGTATGTGAGAGGGACCCTGAGTTTGCGGCCTCAAGTGGAATGGACACCGCGATGCCCTGACGCGAAATAAGGCTCGATATCCCTGCAGTGACTTGAATGCAGGCTCGTCTTGCATCTCCCAAGATGAAAGGATGTCTGAATCCCCTGTGGAGACCACAGAGAAAGACCTAGTTCCCCACCTCATCGCGACCGGAGGCCTCACATCCTTTGAAAACTCCAGAGGTACGCGGAGATCAGTGCCTCCAAAGGAGACGATGCCTGACTCCTCGTGAAACTTGATAGGAGACCCAGGATTCCTGCGGCACGTGGAAAGGGACACTTGGTCTCCCGTCTCAGCTGGAGAGGCGTCCCAATTGCCCTGCAAAGCCTCGAGGAGAATCCCGAGTTGTCCCTCGCAACTAGGCAGGAGTCCTGACGTCACTGAAGAAACACGTGGGTGGAAGGGCCATCCCCGTCGTAACTCGAGAATATACCCCAGGTTCCCGCCGCAACTCGAGAAAAACCATGAGACTTCCCCCTCGCCGAGAGATGAGGCCCGATTCCCCTGCACTGCGTGCAGAGCAATTCCGTGTTGCACATCACACATGAAAGGAGCCTTGATTTCCTTGATGGCACTCCAGAGAAACCCCAAGAACACTGTTTCAAGGCTAGAGGGATCCTGAGGTCACTGTAGCAACACGAAAGAGCTCCGTGGACCAAGAATCAACACGAGATGAGAGGTTAGTCCCTGGCGTCGACTCCTGAGGAATACCACCTTACCACAAGCACCTCAAGAGGAGGCTTCTCTCAGCTCTAGGTATGTGAGAGGGATCCTGAGTTTGCGGCCTCAAGTGGAATGGACACCGCGATGCCCTGACTCGAAATAAGGCTGGATATCCCTGCAGTGACTGGAATGCAGGCTCGTCTTGCATCTCCCAAGAAGAAAGGATGTCTGAATCCCCTGTGGAGACCACAGAGAAAGACCTAGTTCCCCACCTCATCGCGACCGGAGGCCTCACATCCTTTGAAAACTCCAGAGGTACGCGGAGATCAGTGCCTCCAAAGGAGACGATGCCTGACTCCTCGTGAAACTTGATAGGAGTCCCAGGATTCTTTTGTCACGTGGAAAGGGACCCTTGGTCTCCCGCCTCAGCTGGAGAGGCGTTCCAATTGCCCTGCCAAGCCTCGAGGAGAATCCCGAGTTGTCCCTCGCAACTAGGCAGGAGTCCTGACATGGCTGAACAAACACGTGGGTGGAAGGGCCATCCCCGTCGTAACTCGAGAATATACCCCAGGTTCCCGCCGCAACTCGAGAAAAACCATGAGACTTCCCCCTCGATGCGAGATGAGGCCCGATTCCCCTGTACTGCGTGCAGAGCAATTCCGTCTTGCACATCACACATGAAAGGAGCCTTGATTTCCTTGATGGCACTCCAGAGAAACCCCAAGAACACTGTTTCAAGGATAGAGGGATCCTGAGGTCACTGTAGGAACACGAAAGAACTCTGTGGACCAAAAATCAACTCGAAAAGAGAGGTTAGTCCCTGGATTCGTCTCCAGAGGAATACCACCTTACCACAAGCACCTCAAGAGGAGGCTTCTCTCAGCTCTAGGTATGTGAGAGGGACCCTGAGTTTGCGGCCTCAAGTGGAATGGACACCGCGATGCCCTGACTCGAAATAAGGCCGGTTATCCCTGCAGTGACTTCAATGCAGGCTCGTCTTGCATCTCCCAGGACGAAAGGATGTCTGAGTCCCCTGTGGAAAGCACAGAGAAAGACTTAGTTCCCCACCTCATCGCGACCGATAGCCTCACATCCTTTGAAAACTCCAGAGGTACGCGGAGATCAGTGCCTCCAAAGGAGACGATGCCTGACTCCTCGTGAAAATTGATAGGAGTCCCAGGATACCTGTGGCACTTGGATAGGGACACTTGGTCTCCCGCCTCAGCTGGAGAGGCGTCCCAATTGCCCTGCCAAGCCTCGAGGAGAATCCAGAGTTGTCCCTGGCAACTAGGCAGGAGTCCTGACGTCGCTGAAGAAACACGTGGGTGGAAGGGCCATCCCCGTCGTAACTCGAGAATATACCCCAGGTTCCCGCCGCAACTCGAGAAAAACCATGAGACTTCCCCCTCGCCGCGAGATGAGGCCCGATTCCCCTGCACTGCGTGCAGAGCAATTCCGTGTTGCACATCACACATGAAAGGAGCCTTGATTTCCTTCAAGGCACTCCAGAGGAACCCCAAGAACACTGTTTCAAGGCTAGAGGGATCCTGAGGTCACTGTAGCAACACGAAAGAGCTCCGGGGGCCAAAAATCAACTCGAGATGAGAGGTTAGTCCCTGGCTTCGACTCCAGAGGAATACCACCTTACCACAAGCACCTCAAGAGGAGGCTTCTCTCAGCTCTAGGTATGTGAGAGGGACCCTGAGTTTGCGGCCTCAAGTGGAATGGACACCGCGATGCCCTGACGCGAAATAAGGCTCGATATCCCTGCAGTGACTTGAATGCAGGCTCGTCTTGCATCTCCCAAGATGAAAGGATGTCTGAATCCCCTGTGGAGACCACAGAGAAAGACCTAGTTCCCCACCTCATCGCGACCGGAGGCCTCACATCCTTTGAAAACTCCAGAGGTACGCGGAGATCAGTGCCTCCAAAGGAGACGATGCCTGACTCCTCGTGAAACTTGATAGGAGTCCCAGGATTCCTGTGGCACGTGGAAAGGGACCCCTGGTCTCCCGCCTCAGCTGGAGAGGCGTCCCAATTGCCTTGCCAAGCCTCGAGGAGAATCCCGAGTTGTGTCTCGCAACTAGGCAAGAGTCCTGACGTGGCTGAACAAACACGTGTGTGGAAGGGCCATCCCCGTCGTAACTCGAGAATATACCCCAGGTTCCCGCCGCAACTCGAGAAAAACCATGAGACTTCCCCCTCGCCGCGAGATGAGGCCCGATTCCCCTGCACTGCGTGCAGAGCAATTCTGTGTTGCACATCACACATGAAAGGAGCCTTGATTTCCTTCATGGCACTCCAGAGAAACCCCAAGAACACAGTTTCAAGGCTAGAGGGATCCTGAGGTCACTGTAGCAACACGAAAGAGCTCCGTGGACCCAAAATCAACTCGAGATGAGAGGTTAGTCCCTGGCTTCGACTCCAGAGGAATACCACCTTACCACAAGCACCTCAAGAGGAGGCTTCTCTCAGCTCTAGGTATGTGAGAGGGACCCTGAGTTTGCGGCCTCAAGTGGAATGGACACCGCGATGCCCTGACTCGAAATAAGGCCGGATATCCCTGCAGTGACTGGAATGCAGGCTCGTCTTGCATCTCCCAAGACGAAAGGGTGTCTGAATCCCCTGTGGAGACCACAGAGAAAGACCTAGTTCCACACCTCATCGCGACAGGAGGCCTCAAATCCTTTGAAAATTCCAGAGGTATGCGGAGATCAGTGCCTCCAAAGGAGACGATGCCTGACTCCTCGTGAAACTTGATAGGAGACCCAGGATTCCTGTGGCATGTGGAAAGGGACCCTTGGTCTCCCGTCTCAGCTGGAGAGGCATCCCAATTGCCCTGCAAAGCCTCGAGGAGAATCCCGAGTTGTCCCTCGCAACTAGGCAGGAGTCCTGACGTCGCTGAAGAAACACGTGTGTGGAAGGGCCATCCCCGTCGTAACTCGAGAATATACCCCAGGTTCCCGCCGCAACTCGAGAAAAACCATGAGACTTCCCCCTCGCCGCGAGATGAGGCCCGATTTCCCTGCAGTGCGTGCAGAGCAATTCCGTGTTGCACATCACACATGAAAGGAGCCTTGATTTCCTTGATGGCACTCCAGAGAAACCCCAAGAACACTGTTTCAAGGCTAGAGGGATCCTGAGGTCACTGTAGCAACACGAAAGAGCTCCGTGGACCAAGAATCAACACGAGATGAGAGGTTAGTCCCTGGCTTCGACTTCTGAGGAATACCACCTTACCACAAGCACCTCAAGAGGAGGCTTCTCTCAGCTCTAGGTATGTGAGAGGGACCCTGAGTTTGCGGCCTCAAGTGGAATGGACACCGCGATGCCCTGACTCGAAATAAGGCCGGATATCCCTGCAGTGACTTCAATGCAGGCTCGTCTTGCATCTCCCAGGACGAAAGGATGTCTGAATCCCCTGTGGAAAGCACAGAGAAAGACTTAGTTCCCCACCTCATCGCGACCGATAGCCTCACATCCTTTGAAAACTCCAGAGGTACGCGGAGATCAGTGCCTCCAAAGGAGACGATGCCTGACTCCTCATGAAACTTGATAGGAGTCCCAGGATTCCTGTGGCATTTGGAAAGGGACACTTGGTCTCCCGCCTCAGCTGGAGAGGCGTCCCAATTGCCCTGTCAAGCCTCGAGGAGAATCCAGAGTTGTCCCTCGCAACTAGGCAGGAGTCCTGACGTCGCTGAAGAAACACGTGGGTGGAAGGGCCATCCCCGTCTTAACTCGAGAATATACCCCAGGTTCCCGCCGCAACTCGAGAAAAACCATGATACTTCCCCCTCGCCGCGAGATGAGGCCCGATTCCCCTGCACTGCGTGCAGAGCAATTCCGTGTTGCACATCACACATGAAAGGAGCCTTGATTTCCTTGATGGCACTCCAGAGAAACCCCAAGAACACTGTTTCAAGGCTAGAGGGATCCTGAGGTCACTGTAGCAACACGAAAGAGCTCGTGGGCCAAAAATCAACTCGAGATGAGAGGTTAGTCCCTGGCTTCGACTCCAGAGGAATACCACCTAACCACAAGCACCTCAAGAGGAGGCTTCTCTCAGCTCTAGGTATGTGAGAGGGACCCTGAGTTTGCGGCCTCAAGTGGAATGGACACCGCGATGCCCTGACTCGAAATAAGGCCGGATATCCCTGCAGTGACTGGAATGCAGGCTCTTCTTGCATCTCCCAAGACGAAAGGGTGTCTGAATCCCCTGTGGAGACCACAGAGAAAGACCTAGTTCCCCACCTCATCGCGACAGGAATCCTCAAATCCTTTGAAAACTCCAGAGGTATGCGGAGATCAGTGCCTCCAAAGGAGACGATGCTTGACTCCTCGTGAAACTTGATAGGAGACCCAGGATTCCTGTGGCACTTGGAAAGGGACACTTGGTCTCCCGTCTCAGCTGGAGAGGCGTCCCAATTGCCCTGCAAAGCCTCGAGGAGAATCCCGAGTTGTCCCTCGCAACTAGGCAGGAGTCCTGACGTCGCTGAAGAAACACGTGGGTGGAAGGGCCATCCCCGTCGTAACTCGAGAATATACCCCAGGTTCCCGCCGCAACTCGAGAAAAACCATGAGACTTCCCCCTCGCCGAGAGATGAGGCCCGATTCCCCTGCACTGCGTGCAGAGCAATTCCGTGTTGCACATCACACATGAAAGGAGCCTTGATTTCCTTGATGGCACTCCAGAGAAACCCCAAGAACACTGTTTCAAGGCTAGAGGGATCCTGAGGTCACTGTAGCAACACGAAAGAGCTCCGTGGACCAAGAATCAACACGAGATGAGAGGTTAGTCCCTGGCGTCGACTCCTGAGGAATACCACCTTACCACAAGCACCTCAAGAGGAGGCTTCTCTCAGCTCTAGGTATGTGAGAGGGATCCTGAGTTTGCGGCCTCAAGTGGAATGGACACCGCGATGCCCTGACTCGAAATAAGGCTGGATATCCCTGCAGTGACTGGAATGCAGGCTCGTCTTGCATCTCCCAAGAAGAAAGGATGTCTGAATCCCCTGTGGAGACCACAGAGAAACACCTAGTTCCCCACCTCATCGCGACCGGAGGCCTCACATCCTTTGAAAACTCCAGAGGTACGCGGAGATCAGTGCCTCCAAAGGAGACGATGCCTGACTCCTCGTGAAACTTGATAGGAGTCCCAGGATTCTTTTGGCACGTGGAAAGGGACCCTTGGTCTCCCGCCTCAGCTGGAGAGGCGTTCCAATTGCCCTGCCAAGCCTCGAGGAGAATCCCGAGTTGTCCCTCGCAACTAGGCAGGAGTCCTGATATGGCTGAACAAACACGTGGGTGGAAGGGCCATCCCCGTCGTAACTCGAGAATATACCCCAGGTTCCCGCCGCAACTCGAGAAAAACCATGAGACTTCCCCCTCGATGCGAGATGAGGCCCGATTCCCCTGTACTGCGTGCAGAGCAATTCCGTCTTGCACATCACACATGAAAGGAGCCTTGATTTCCTTGATGGCACTCCAGAGAAACCCCAAGAACACTGTTTCAAGGATAGAGGGATCCTGAGGTCACTGTAGGAACACGAAAGAACTCTGTGGACCAAAAATCAACTGGAAAAGAGAGGTTAGTCCCTGGATTCGTCTCCAGAGGAATACCACCTTACCACAAGCACCTCAAGAGGAGGCTTCTCTCAGCTCTAGGTATGTGAGAGGGACCCTGAGTTTGCGGCCTCAAGTGGAATGGACACCGCGATGCCCTGACTCGAAATAAGGCCGGTTATCCCTGCAGTGACTTCAATGCAGGCTCGTCTTGTATCTCCCAGGACGAAAGGATGTCTGAATCCCCTGTGGAAAGCACAGAGAAAGACTTAGTTCCCCACCTCATCGCGACCGATAGCCTCACATCCTTTGAAAACTCCAGAGGTACGCGGAGATCAGTGCCTCCAAAGGAGACGATGCCTGACTCCTCGTGAAAATTGATAGGAGTCCCAGGATACCTGTGGCACTTGGATAGGGACACTTGGTCTTCCGCCTCAGCTGGAGAGGCGTCCCAATTGCGCTGCCAAGCCTCGAGGAGAATCCAGAGTTGTCCCTCGCAACTAGGCAGGAGTCCTGACGTGGCTGAACAAACACGTGTGTGAAAGGGCCATCCCCGTCGTAACTCGAGAATATACCCCAGGTACCCGCCGCAACTCGAGAAAAACCATGAGACTTCCCCCTCGATGCGAGATGAGGCCCGATTCCCCTGTACTGCGTGCAGAGCAATTCCGTCTTGCACATCACACATGAAAGGAGCCTTGATTTCCTTGATGGCACTCCAGAGAAACCCCAAGAACACTGTTTCAAGGCTAGAGGGATCCTGAGGTCACTGTAGCAACACGAAAGAGCTCCGTGGGCCAAAAATCAACACGAGATGAGAGGTTAGTCCCTGGCTTCGACTCCAGAGGAATACCACCTTACCACAAGCACCTCAAGAGGAGGCTTCTCTCAGCTCTATGTATGTGAGAGGGACCCTGATTTTGCGGCCTCAAGTGGAATGGACACCGCGATGCCCTGACGTGAAATAAGGCTGGATATCCCTGCAGTGACTTGAATGCAGGCTCGTCTTGCATCTCCGAAGATGAAAGGATGTCTGAATCCCCTGTGGAGACCACAGAGAAAGACCTAGTTCTCCACCTTATCGCGACCGGAGGCCTCACATCCTTTGAAAACTCCAGAGGTACGTGGAGATCAGTGTCTCCAAAGGAGACGATGCCTGACTCCTCGTGAAAATTGATAGGAGTCCCAGGATTCCTGTGGCACGTGGAACGGGACCCTTGGTCTCCCGCCTCAGCTGGAGAGGCGTCCCAATTGCCTTGCCAAGCCTCGAGGAGAATCCCGAGTTGTGTCTCGCAACTAGGCAAGAGTCCTGACGTGGCTGAACACACACGTGTGTGGAAGGGCCATCCCCGTCGTAACTCGAGAATATACCCCAGGTTCCCGCCGCAACTCGAAAAAAAACATGAGACTTCCCCCTCGCCGCGAGATGAGGCCCGATTCCCCTGCACTGCGTGCAGAGCAATTCTGTGTTGCACATCACACATGAAAGGAGCCTTGATTTCCTTGATGGCACTCCAGAGAAACCCCAAGAACACTGTTTCAAGGCTAGAGGGATCCTGAGGTCACTGTAGCAACACGAAAGAGCTCCGTGGACCAAAAATCAACTCGAGATGAGAGGTTAGTCCCTGGCTTCGACTCCAGAAGAATACCACCTTACCACAAGCACCTCAAGAGGAGGCTTCTCTCAGCTCTAGGTATGTGAGAGGGACCCTGAGTTTGCGGCCTCAAGTGGAATGGACACCGCGATGCCCTGACGCGAAATAAGGCTGGATATCCCTGCAGTGACTTGAATGCAGGCTCGTCTTGCATCTCCCAAGAAGAAAGGATGTCTGAATCCCCTGTGGAGACCACAGAGAAAGACCTAGTTCCCCACCTCATCGCGACCGGAGGCCTCACATCCTTTGAAAACTCCAGAGGTACGCGGAGATCAGTGCCTCCAAAGGAGACGATGCCTGACTCCTCGTGAAACTTGATAGGAGTCCCAGGATTCCTGTGGCACGTGGAAAGGGACCCTTGGTCTCCCGCCTCAGCTGGAGAGGCGTCCCAATTGCCTTGCCAAGCCTCGAGGAGAATCCCGAGTTGTGTCTCGCAACTAGGCAAGAGTCCTGACCTGGCTGAACAAACACGTGTGTGGAAGGGCCATCCCCATCGTAACTCGAGAATATACCCCAGGTTCCCGCCGCAACTCGAGAAAAACCATGAGACTTCCCCCTCGCCGAGAGATGAGGCCCGATTCCCCTGCACTGCGTGCAGAGCAATTCCGTGTTGCACATCACACATGAAAGGAGCCTTGATTTCCTTGATGGCACTCCAGAGAAACCCCAAGAACACTGTTTCAAGGCTAGAGGGATCCTGAGGTCACTGTAGCAACACGAAAGAGCTCCGTGGACCAAGAATCAACACGAGATGAGAGGTTAGTCCCTGGCGTCGACTCCTGAGGAATACCACCTTACCACAAGCACCTCAAGAGGAGGCTTCTCTCAGCTCTAGGTATGTGAGAGGGATCCTGAGTTTGCGGCCTCAAGTGGAATGGACACCGCGATGCCCTGACTCGAAATAAGGCTGGATATCCCTGCAGTGACTGGAATGCAGGCTCGTCTTGCATCTCCCAAGAAGAAAGGATGTCTGAATCCCCTGTGGAGACCACAGAGAAAGACCTAGTTCCCCACCTCATCGCGACCGGAGGCCTCACATCCTTTGAAAACTCCAGAGGTACGCGGAGATCAGTGCCTCCAAAGGAGACGATGCCTGACTCCTCGTGAAACTTGATAGGAGTCCCAGGATTCTTTTGTCACGTGGAAAGGGACCCTTGGTCTCCCGCCTCAGCTGGAGAGGCGTTCCAATTGCCCTGCCAAGCCTCGAGGAGAATCCCGAGTTGTCCCTCGCAACTAGGCAGGAGTCCTGACATGGCTGAACAAACACGTGGGTGGAAGGGCCATCCCCGTCGTAACTCGAGAATATACCCCAGGTTCCCGCCGCAACTCGAGAAAAACCATGAGACTTCCCCCTCGATGCGAGATGAGGCCCGATTCCCCTGTACTGCGTGCAGAGCAATTCCGTCTTGCACATCACACATGAAAGGAGCCTTGATTTCCTTGATGGCACTCCAGAGAAACCCCAAGAACACTGTTTCAAGGATAGAGGGATCCTGAGGTCACTGTAGGAACACGAAAGAACTCTGTGGACCAAAAATCAACTCGAAAAGAGAGGTTAGTCCCTGGATTCGTCTCCAGAGGAATACCACCTTACCACAAGCACCTCAAGAGGAGGCTTCTCTCAGCTCTAGGTATGTGAGAGGGACCCTGAGTTTGCGGCCTCAAGTGGAATGGACACCGCGATGCCCTGACTCGAAATAAGGCCGGTTATCCCTGCAGTGACTTCAATGCAGGCTCGTCTTGCATCTCCCAGGACGAAAGGATGTCTGAGTCCCCTGTGGAAAGCACAGAGAAAGACTTAGTTCCCCACCTCATCGCGACCGATAGCCTCACATCCTTTGAAAACTCCAGAGGTACGCGGAGATCAGTGCCTCCAAAGGAGACGATGCCTGACTCCTCGTGAAAATTGATAGGAGTCCCAGGATACCTGTGGCACTTGGATAGGGACACTTGGTCTCCCGCCTCAGCTGGAGAGGCGTCCCAATTGCCCTGCCAAGCCTCGAGGAGAATCCAGAGTTGTCCCTGGCAACTAGGCAGGAGTCCTGACGTCGCTGAAGAAACACGTGGGTGGAAGGGCCATCCCCGTCGTAACTCGAGAATATACCCCAGGTTCCCGCCGCAACTCGAGAAAAACCATGAGACTTCCCCCTCGCCGCGAGATGAGGCCCGATTCCCCTGCACTGCGTGCAGAGCAATTCCGTGTTGCACATCACACATGAAAGGAGCCTTGATTTCCTTCAAGGCACTCCAGAGGAACCCCAAGAACACTGTTTCAAGGCTAGAGGGATCCTGAGGTCACTGTAGCAACACGAAAGAGCTCCGGGGGCCAAAAATCAACTCGAGATGAGAGGTTAGTCCCTGGCTTCGACTCCAGAGGAATACCACCTTACCACAAGCACCTCAAGAGGAGGCTTCTCTCAGCTCTAGGTATGTGAGAGGGACCCTGAGTTTGCGGCCTCAAGTGGAATGGACACCGCGATGCCCTGACGCGAAATAAGGCTCGATATCCCTGCAGTGACTTGAATGCAGGCTCGTCTTGCATCTCCCAAGATGAAAGGATGTCTGAATCCCCTGTGGAGACCACAGAGAAAGACCTAGTTCCCCACCTCATCGCGACCGGAGGCCTCACATCCTTTGAAAACTCCAGAGGTACGCGGAGATCAGTGCCTCCAAAGGAGACGATGCCTGACTCCTCGTGAAACTTGATAGGAGTCCCAGGATTCCTGTGGCACGTGGAAAGGGACCCCTGGTCTCCCGCCTCAGCTGGAGAGGCGTCCCAATTGCCTTGCCAAGCCTCGAGGAGAATCCCGAGTTGTGTCTCGCAACTAGGCAAGAGTCCTGACGTGGCTGAACAAACACGTGTGTGGAAGGGCCATCCCCGTCGTAACTCGAGAATATACCCCAGGTTCCCGCCGCAACTCGAGAAAAACCATGAGACTTCCCCCTCGCCGCGAGATGAGGCCCGATTCCCCTGCACTGCGTGCAGAGCAATTCTGTGTTGCACATCACACATGAAAGGAGCCTTGATTTCCTTCATGGCACTCCAGAGAAACCCCAAGAACACAGTTTCAAGGCTAGAGGGATCCTGAGGTCACTGTAGCAACACGAAAGAGCTCCGTGGACCCAAAATCAACTCGAGATGAGAGGTTAGTCCCTGGCTTCGACTCCAGAGGAATACCACCTTACCACAAGCACCTCAAGAGGAGGCTTCTCTCAGCTCTAGGTATGTGAGAGGGACCCTGAGTTTGCGGCCTCAAGTGGAATGGACACCGCGATGCCCTGACTCGAAATAAGGCCGGATATCCCTGCAGTGACTGGAATGCAGGCTCGTCTTGCATCTCCCAAGACGAAAGGGTGTCTGAATCCCCTGTGGAGACCACAGAGAAAGACCTAGTTCCACACCTCATCGCGACAGGAGGCCTCAAATCCTTTGAAAATTCCAGAGGTATGCGGAGATCAGTGCCTCCAAAGGAGACGATGCCTGACTCCTCGTGAAACTTGATAGGAGACCCAGGATTCCTGTGGCATGTGGAAAGGGACCCTTGGTCTCCCGTCTCAGCTGGAGAGGCATCCCAATTGCCCTGCAAAGCCTCGAGGAGAATCCCGAGTTGTCCCTCGCAACTAGGCAGGAGTCCTGACGTCGCTGAAGAAACACGTGTGTGGAAGGGCCATCCCCGTCGTAACTCGAGAATATACCCCAGGTTCCCGCCGCAACTCGAGAAAAACCATGAGACTTCCCCCTCGCCGCGAGATGAGGCCCGATTCCCCTGCACTGCTTGCAGAGCAATTCCGTGTTGCACATCACACATGAAAGGAGCCTTGATTTCCTTGATGGCACTCCAGAGAAACCCCAAGAACACTGTTTCAAGGCTAGAGGGATCCTGAGGTCACTGTAGCAACACGAAAGAGCTCCGTGGACCAAGAATCAACACGAGATGAGAGGTTAGTCCCTGGCTTCGACTCCTGAGGAATACCACCTTACCACAAGCACCTCAAGAGGAGGCTTCTCTCAGCTCTAGGTATGTGAGAGGGACCCTGAGTTTGCGGCCTCAAGTGGAATGGACACCGCGATGCCCTGACTCGAAATAAGGCCGGATATCCCTGCAGTGACTTCAATGCAGGCTCGTCTTGCATCTCCCAGGACGAAAGGATGTCTGAATCCCCTGTGGAAAGCACAGAGAAAGACTTAGTTCCCCACCTCATCGCGACCGATAGCCTCACATCCTTTGAAAACTCCAGAGGTACGCGGAGATCAGTGCCTCCAAAGGAGACGATGCCTGACTCCTCATGAAACTTGATAGGAGTCCCAGGATTCCTGTGGCATTTGGAAAGGGACACTTGGTCTCCCGCCTCAGCTGGAGAGGCGTCCCAATTGCCCTGTCAAGCCTCGAGGAGAATCCAGAGTTGTCCCTCGCAACTAGGCAGGAGTCCTGACGTCGCTGAAGAAACACGTGGGTGGAAGGGCCATCCCCGTCTTAACTCGAGAATATACCCCAGGTTCCCGCCGCAACTCGAGAAAAACCATGAGACTTCCCCCTCGCCGCGAGATGAGGCCCGATTCCCCTGCACTGCGTGCAGAGCAATTCCGTGTTGCACATCACACATGAAAGGAGCCTTGATTTCCTTGATGGCACTCCAGAGAAACCCCAAGAACACTGTTTCAAGGCTAGAGGGATCCTGAGGTCACTGTAGCAACACGAAAGAGCTCGTGGGCCAAAAATCAACTCGAGATGAGAGGTTAGTCCCTGGCTTCGACTCCAGAGGAATACCACCTAACCACAAGCACCTCAAGAGGAGGCTTCTCTCAGCTCTAGGTATGTGAGAGGGACCCTGAGTTTGCGGCCTCAAGTGGAATGGACACCGCGATGCCCTGACTCGAAATAAGGCCGGATATCCCTGCAGTGACTGGAATGCAGGCTCTTCTTGCATCTCCCAAGACGAAAGGGTGTCTGAATCCCCTGTGGAGACCACAGAGAAAGACCTAGTTCCCCACCTCATCGCGACAGGAATCCTCAAATCCTTTGAAAACTCCAGAGGTATGCGGAGATCAGTGCCTCCAAAGGAGACGATGCTTGACTCCTCGTGAAACTTGATAGGAGACCCAGGATTCCTGTGGCACTTGGAAAGGGACACTTGGTCTCCCGTCTCAGCTGGAGAGGCGTCCCAATTGCCCTGCAAAGCCTCGAGGAGAATCCCGAGTTGTCCCTCGCAACTAGGCAGGAGTCCTGACGTCGCTGAAGAAACACGTGGGTGGAAGGGCCATCCCCGTCGTAACTCGAGAATATACCCCAGGTTCCCGCCGCAACTCGAGAAAAACCATGAGACTTCCCCCTCGCCGAGAGATGAGGCCCGATTCCCCTGCACTGCGTGCAGAGCAATTCCGTGTTGCACATCACACATGAAAGGAGCCTTGATTTCCTTGATGGCACTCCAGAGAAACCCCAAGAACACTGTTTCAAGGCTAGAGGGATCCTGAGGTCACTGTAGCAACACGAAAGAGCTCCGTGGACCAAGAATCAACACGAGATGAGAGGTTAGTCCCTGGCGTCGACTCCTGAGGAATACCACCTTACCACAAGCACCTCAAGAGGAGGCTTCTCTCAGCTCTAGGTATGTGAGAGGGATCCTGAGTTTGCGGCCTCAAGTGGAATGGACACCGCGATGCCCTGACTCGAAATAAGGCTGGATATCCCTGCAGTGACTGGAATGCAGGCTCGTCTTGCATCTCCCAAGAAGAAAGGATGTCTGAATCCCCTGTGGAGACCACAGAGAAACACCTAGTTCCCCACCTCATCGCGACCGGAGGCCTCACATCCTTTGAAAACTCCAGAGGTACGCGGAGATCAGTGCCTCCAAAGGAGACGATGCCTGACTCCTCGTGAAACTTGATAGGAGTCCCAGGATTCTTTTGGCACGTGGAAAGGGACCCTTGGTCTCCCGCCTCAGCTGGAGAGGCGTTCCAATTGCCCTGCCAAGCCTCGAGGAGAATCCCGAGTTGTCCCTCGCAACTAGGCAGGAGTCCTGATATGGCTGAACAAACACGTGGGTGGAAGGGCCATCCCCGTCGTAACTCGAGAATATACCCCAGGTTCCCGCCGCAACTCGAGAAAAACCATGAGACTTCCCCCTCGATGCGAGATGAGGCCCGATTCCCCTGTACTGCGTGCAGAGCAATTCCGTCTTGCACATCACACATGAAAGGAGCCTTGATTTCCTTGATGGCACTCCAGAGAAACCCCAAGAACACTGTTTCAAGGATAGAGGGATCCTGAGGTCACTGTAGGAACACGAAAGAACTCTGTGGACCAAAAATCAACTCGAAAAGAGAGGTTAGTCCCTGGATTCGTCTCCAGAGGAATACCACCTTACCACAAGCACCTCAAGAGGAGGCTTCTCTCAGCTCTAGGTATGTGAGAGGGACCCTGAGTTTGCGGCCTCAAGTGGAATGGACACCGCGATGCCCTGACTCGAAATAAGGCCGGTTATCCCTGCAGTGACTTCAATGCAGGCTCGTCTTGTATCTCCCAGGACGAAAGGATGTCTGAATCCCCTGTGGAAAGCACAGAGAAAGACTTAGTTCCCCACCTCATCGCGACCGATAGCCTCACATCCTTTGAAAACTCCAGAGGTACGCGGAGATCAGTGCCTCCAAAGGAGACGATGCCTGACTCCTCGTGAAAATTGATAGGAGTCCCAGGATACCTGTGGCACTTGGATAGGGACACTTGGTCTTCCGCCTCAGCTGGAGAGGCGTCCCAATTGCGCTGCCAAGCCTCGAGGAGAATCCAGAGTTGTCCCTCGCAACTAGGCAGGAGTCCTGACGTGGCTGAACAAACACGTGTGTGAAAGGGCCATCCCCGTCGTAACTCGAGAATATACCCCAGGTACCCGCCGCAACTCGAGAAAAACCATGAGACTTCCCCCTCGATGCGAGATGAGGCCCGATTCCCCTGTACTGCGTGCAGAGCAATTCCGTCTTGCACATCACACATGAAAGGAGCCTTGATTTCCTTGATGGCACTCCAGAGAAACCCCAAGAACACTGTTTCAAGGCTAGAGGGATCCTGAGGTCACTGTAGCAACACGAAAGAGCTCCGTGGGCCAAAAATCAACACGAGATGAGAGGTTAGTCCCTGGCTTCGACTCCAGAGGAATACCACCTTACCACAAGCACCTCAAGAGGAGGCTTCTCTCAGCTCTATGTATGTGAGAGGGACCCTGATTTTGCGGCCTCAAGTGGAATGGACACCGCGATGCCCTGACGTGAAATAAGGCTGGATATCCCTGCAGTGACTTGAATGCAGGCTCGTCTTGCATCTCCGAAGATGAAAGGATGTCTGAATCCCCTGTGGAGACCACAGAGAAAGACCTAGTTCTCCACCTTATCGCGACCGGAGGCCTCACATCCTTTGAAAACTCCAGAGGTACGCGGAGATCAGTGTCTCCAAAGGAGACGATGCCTGACTCCTCGTGAAAATTGATAGGAGTCCCAGGATTCCTGTGGCACGTGGAACGGGACCCTTGGTCTCCCGCCTCAGCTGGAGAGGCGTCCCAATTGCCTTGCCAAGCCTCGAGGAGAATCCCGAGTTGTGTCTCGCAACTAGGCAAGAGTCCTGACGTGGCTGAACACACACGTGTGTGGAAGGGCCATCCCCGTCGTAACTCGAGAATATACCCCAGGTTCCCGCCGCAACTCGAAAAAAAACATGAGACTTCCCCCTCGCCGCGAGATGAGGCCCGATTCCCCTGCACTGCGTGCAGAGCAATTCTGTGTTGCACATCACACATGAAAGGAGCCTTGATTTCCTTGATGGCACTCCAGAGAAACCCCAAGAACACTGTTTCAAGGCTAGAGGGATCCTGAGGTCACTGTAGCAACACGAAAGAGCTCCGTGGACCAAAAATCAACTCGAGATGAGAGGTTAGTCCCTGGCTTCGACTCCAGAAGAATACCACCTTACCACAAGCACCTCAAGAGGAGGCTTCTCTCAGCTCTAGGTATGTGAGAGGGACCCTGAGTTTGCGGCCTCAAGTGGAATGGACACCGCGATGCCCTGACGCGAAATAAGGCTGGATATCCCTGCAGTGACTTGAATGCAGGCTCGTCTTGCATCTCCCAAGAAGAAAGGATGTCTGAATCCCCTGTGGAGACCACAGAGAAAGACCTAGTTCCCCACCTCATCGCGACCGGAGGCCTCACATCCTTTGAAAACTCCAGAGGTACGCGGAGATCAGTGCCTCCAAAGGAGACGATGCCTGACTCCTCGTGAAACTTGATAGGAGTCCCAGGATTCCTGTGGCACGTGGAAAGGGACCCTTGGTCTCCCGCCTCAGCTGGAGAGGCGTCCCAATTGCCTTGCCAAGCCTCGAGGAGAATCCCGAGTTGTGTCTCGCAACTAGGCAAGAGTCCTGACCTGGCTGAACAAACACGTGTGTGGAAGGGCCATCCCCATCGTAACTCGAGAATATACCCCAGGTTCCCGCCGCAACTCGAGAAAAACCATGAGACTTCCCCCTCGCCGCGAGATGAGGCCCGATTCCCCTGCACTGCGTGCAGAGCAATTCTGTGTTGCACATCACACATGAAAGGAGCCTTGATTTCCTTCATGGCACTCCAGAGAAACCCCAAGAACACTGTTTCAAGGCTAGAGGGATCCTGAGGTCACTGTAGCAACACGAAAGAGCTCCGTGGACCAAAAATCAACTCGAGATGAGAGGTTAGTCCCTGGCTTCGACTCGAGAGGAATACCACCTTACCACAAGCACCTCAAGAGGAGGCTTCTCTCAGCTCTAGGTATGTGAGAGGGACCCTGATTTTGCGGCCTCAAGTGGAATGGACACCGCGATGCCCTGACGCGAAATAAGGCTGGATATCCCTGCAGTGACTTGAATGCAGGCACGTCTTGCATCTCCCAAGATGAAAGGATGTCTGAATCCCCTGTGGAGACCACAGAGAAAGACCTAGTTCCCCACCTCATCGCAACCGGATGCCTCACATCCTTTGAAAACTCCAGAGGTACGCGGAGATCAGTGCCTCCAAAGGAGACGATGCCTGACTCCTCGTGAAACTTAATAGGAGACCCAGGATTCCTGTGGCACGTGGAAAGGGACCCTTGGTCTCCCGCCTCAGCTGGAGAGGCGTCCCAATTGACTTGCCAAGCCTCGAGAAGAATCCCCAGTTGTGTCTAGCACCTAGGCAAGAGTCCTGACGTGGCTGAACAAACACGTGTGTGGAAGGGCCATCCCCGTCGTAACTCGAGAATATACCCCAGGTTCCCGCCGCAACTCGAGAAAAACCATGAGACTTCCCCCTCGCCGCGAGATGAGGCCCGATTCCCCTGCACTGCGTGCAGAGCAATTCTGTGTTGCACATCACACATGAAAGGAGCCTTGATTTCCTTGATGGCACTCCAGAGAAACCCCAAGAACACTGTTTCAAGGCTAGAGGGACCCTGAGGTCACTGTAGCAACACGAAAGAGCTCCGTGGACCAAAAATCAACTCGAGATGAGAGGTTAGTCCCTGGCTTCGACTCCAGAGGAATACCACCTTACCACAAGCACCTCAAGAGGAGGCTTCTCTCAGCTCTAGGTATGTGAGAGGGACCCTGAGTTTGCGGCCTCAAGTGGAATGGACACCGCGATGCCCTGACTCGAAATAAGGCCGGATATCCCTGCAGTGACTGGAATGCAGGCTCGTCTTGCATCTCCCAAGACGAAAGGGTGTCTGAATCCCCTGTGGAGACCACAGAGAAAGACCTAGTTCCCCACCTCATCGCGACAGGAGGCCTCAAATCCTTTGAAAACTCCAGAGGTACGCGGAGATCAGTGCCTCCAAAGGAGACGATGCCTGACTCCTCATGAAACTTGATAGGAGTCCCAGGATTCCTGTGGCATTTGGAAAGGGACACTTGGTCTCCCGCCTCAGCTGGAGAGGCGTCCCAATTGCCCTGTCAAGCCTCGAGGAGAATCCAGAGTTGTCCCTCGCAACTAGGCAGGAGTCCTGACGTCGCTGAAGAAACACGTGGGTGGAAGGGCCATCCCCGTCTTAACTCGAGAATATACCCCAGGTTCCCGCCGCAACTCGAGAAAAACCATGAGACTTCCCCCTCGCCGCGAGATGAGGCCCGATTCCCCTGCACTGCGTGCAGAGCAATTCCGTGTTGCACATCACACATGAAAGGAGCCTTGATTTCCTTCATGGCACTCCAGAGAAACCCCAAGAACACTGTTTCAAGGCTAGAGGGATCCTGAGGTCACTGTAGCAACACGAAAGAGCTCGTGGGTCAAAAATCAACTCGAGATGAGAGGTTAGTCCCTGGCTTCGACTCCAGAGGAATACCACCTTACCACAAGCACCTCAAGAGGAGGCTTCTCTCAGCTCTAGGTATGTGAGAGGGACCCTGAGTTTGCGGCCTCAAGTGGAATGGACACCGCGATGCCCTGACTCGAAATAAGGCCGGATATCCCTGCAGTGACTGGAATGCAGGCTCGTCTTGCATCTCCCAAGACGAAAGGGTGTATGAATCCCCTGTGGAGACCACAGAGAAAGACCTAGTTCCCCACCTCATCGCGACAGGAGGCCTCAAATCCTTTGAAAACTCCAGAGGTATGCGGAGATCAGTGCCTCCAAAGGAGACGATGCCTGACTCCTCGTGAAACTTGATAGGAGACCCAGGATTCCTGCGGCACGTGGAAAGGGACACTTGGTCTCCCGTCTCAGCTGGAGAGGCGTCCCAATTGCCCTGCAAAGCCTCGAGGAGAATCCCGAATTGTCCCTCGCAACTAGGCAGGAGTCCTGACGTCGCTGAAGAAACACGTGGGTGGAAGGGCCATCCCCGTCGTAACTCGAGAATATACCCCAGGTTCCCGCCGCAACTCGAGAAAAACCATGAGACTTCCCCCTCGCCGCGAGATGAGGCCCGATTCCCCTGCACTGCGTGCAGAGCAATTCCGTGTTGCACATCACACATGAAAGGAGCCTTGATTTCCTTGATGGCACTCCAGAGAAACCCCAAGAACACTGTTTCAAGGCTAGAGGGATCCTGAGGTCACTGTAGCAACACGAAAGAGCTCCGTGGACCAAGAATCAACACGAGATGAGAGGTTAGTCCCTGGCGTCGACTCCTGAGGAATACCACCTTACCACAAGCACCTCAAGAGGAGGCTTCTCTCAGCTCTAGGTATGTGAGAGGGATCCTGAGTTTGCGGCCTCAAGTGGAATGGACACCGCGATGCCCTGACTCGAAATAAGGCCGGATATGCCTGCAGTGACTTGAATGCAGGCTCGTCTTGCATCTCCCAAGAAGAAAGGATGTCTGAATCCCCTGTGGAGACCACAGAGAAACACCTAGTTCCCCACCTCATCGCGACCGCAGGCCTCACATCCTTTGAAAACTCCAGAGGTACGCGGAGATCAGTGCCTCCAAAGGAGACGATGCCTGACTCCTCGTGAAACTTGATAGGAGTCCCAGGATTCTTGTGGCACGTGGAAAGGGACCCTTGGTCTCCCGCCTCAGCTGGAGAGGCGTCCCAATTGCCCTGCCAAGCCTCGAGGAGAATCCCGAGTTGTCCCTCGCAACTAGGCAGGAGTCCTGACGTGGCTGAACACACACGTGTGTGGAAGGGCCATCCCCGTCGTAACTCGAGAATATACCCCAGGTTCCCGCCGCAACTCGAGAAAAACCATGAGACTTCCCCCTCGATGCGAGATGAGGCCCGATTCCCCTGTACTGCGTGCAGAGCAATTCCGTCTTGCACATCACACATGAAAGTAGCCTTGATTTCCTTGATGGCACTCCCGAGAAACCCCAAGAACACTGTTTCAAGGCTAGAGGGATCCTGAGGTCACTGTAGCAACACGAAAGAACTCTGTGGACCAAAAATCAACTCGAAAAGATAGGTTAGTCCCTGGATTCGTCTCCAGAGGAATACCACCTTACCACAAGCACCTCAAGAGGAGGCTTCTCTCAGCTCTAGGTATGTGAGAGGGACCCTGAGTTTGCGGCCTCAAGTGGAATGGACACCGCGATGCCCTGACTCGAAATAAGGCCGGATATCCCTGCAGTGACTTCAATGCAGGCTCGTCTTGCATCTCCCAGGACGAAAGGATGTCTGAATCCCCTGTGGAAAGCACAGAGAAAGACTTAGTTCCCCACCTCATCGCGACCGATAGCCTCACATTCTTTGTAAACTCCAGAGGTACGCGGAGATCAGTGCCTCCAAAGGAGCCGATGCCTGACTCCTCATGAAACTTGATAGGACTCCCAGGATTCCTGTGGCATTTGGAAAGGGACACTTGGTCTCCCGCCTCAGCTGGAGAGGCGTCCCAATTGCCCTGCCAAGACTCGAGGAGAATCCAGAGTTGTCCCTCGCAACTAGGCAGGAGTCCTGACGTCGCTGAAGAAACACGTGGGTGGAAGGGCCATCCCCGTCTTAACTCGAGAATATACCCCAGGTTCCCGCCGCAACTCGAGAAAAACCATGAGACTTCCCCCTCGCCGCGAGATGAGGCCCGATTCCCCTGCACTGCGTGCAGAGCAATTCCGTGTTGCACATCACACATGAAAGGAGCCTTGATTTCCTTCATGGCACTCCAGATAAACCCCAAGAACACTGTTTCAAGGCTAGAGGGATCCTGAGGTCACTGTAGCAACACGAAAGAGCTCGTGGGCCAAAAATCAACTCGAGATGAGAGGTTAGTCCCTGGCTTCGACTCCAGAGGAATACCACCTTACCACAAGCACCTCAAGAGGAGGCTTCTCTCAGCTCTAGGTATGTGAGAGGGACCCTGAGTTTGCGGCCTCAAGTGGAATGGACACCGCGATGCCCTGACTCGAAATAAGGCCGGATATCCCTGCAGTGACTGGAATGCAGGCTCGTCTTGCATCTCCCAAGACGACAGGGTGTCTGAATCCCCTGTGGAGACCACAGAGAAACACCTAGTTCCCCACCTCATCGCGACAGGAGGCCTCAAATCCTTTGAAAACTCCAGAGGTATGCGGAGATCAGTGCCTCCAAAGGAGACGATGCCTGACTCCTCGTGAAACTTGATAGGAGACCCAGCATTCCTGCGGCACGTGGAAAGGGACACTTGGTCTCCCGTCTCAGCTGGAGAGGCGTCCCAATTGCCCTGCAAAGCCTCGAGGAGAATCCCGAGTTGTCCCTCGCAACTAGGCAGGAGTCCTGACGTCGCTGAAGAAACACGTGGATGGAAGGGCCATCCCCGTCGTAACTCGAGAATATACCCCAGGTTCCCGCCGCAACTCGAGAAAAACCATGAGACTTCCCCCTCGCCGAGAGATGAGGCCCGATTCCCCTGCACTGCGTGCAGAGCAATTCCGTGTTGCACATCACACATGAAAGGAGCCTTGATTTCCTTGATGGCACTCCAGAGAAACCCCAAGAACACTGTTTCAAGGCTAGAGGGATCCTGAGGTCACTGTAGCAACACGAAAGAGCTCCGTGGGCCAAGAATCAACACGAGATGAGAGGTTAGTCCCTGGCGTCGACTCCTGAGGAATACCACCTTACCACAAGCACCTCAAGAGGAGGCTTCTCTCAGCTCTAGGTATGTGAGAGGGATCCTGAGTTTGCGGCCTCAAGTGGAATGGACACCGCGATGCCCTGACTCGAAATAAGGCTGGATATCCCTGCAGTGAATGGAATGCAGGCTCGTCTTGCATCTCCCAAGAAGAAAGGATGTCTGAATCCCCTGTGGAGACCACAGAGAAAGACCTAGTTCCCCACCTCATCGCGACCGGAGGCCTCACATCCTTTGAAAACTCCAGAGGTACGCGGAGATCAGTGCCTCCAAAGGAGACGATGCCTGACTCCTTGTGAAACTTGATAGGAGTCCCAGGATTCTTTTGGCACGTGGAAAGGGACCCTTGGTCTCCCGCCTCAGCTGGAGAGGCGTTCCAATTGCCCTGCCAAGCCTCGAGGAGAATCCCGAGTTGTCCCTCGCAACTAGGCAGGAGTCCTGACATGGCTGAACAAACACGTGGGTGGAAGGGCCATCCCCGTCGTAACTCGAGAATATACCCCAGGTTCCCGCCGCAACTCGAGAAAAACCATGAGACTTCCCCCTCGATGCGAGATGAGGCCCGATTCCCCTGTACTGCGTGCAGAGCAATTCCGTCTTGCACATCACACATGAAAGGAGCCTTGATTTCCTTGATGGCACTCCAGAGAAACCCCAAGAACACTGTTTCAAGGATAGAGGGATCCTGAGGTCACTGTAGCAACACGAAAGAACTCTGTGGACCAAAAATCAACTCGAAAAGAGAGGTTAGTCCCTGGATTCGTCTCCAGAGGAATACCACCTTACCACAAGCACCTCAAGAGGAGGCTTCTCTCAGCTCTAGGTATGTGAGAGGGACCCTGAGTTTGCGGCCTCAAGTGGAATGGACACCGCGATGCCCTGATGCGAAATAAGGCCGGTTATCCCTGCAGTGACTTCAATGCAGGCTCGTCTTGCATCTCCCAGGACGAAAGGATGTCTGAATCCCCTGTGGAAAGCACAGAGAAAGACTTAGTTCCCCACCTCATCGCGACCGATAGCCTCACATCCTTTGAAAACTCCAGAGGTACGCGGAGATCAGTGTCTCCAAAGGAGACGATGCCTGACTCCTCGTGAAAATTGACAGGAGTCCCAGGATACCTGTGGCACTTGGATAGGGACACTTGGTCTCCCGCCTCAGCTGGAGAGGCGTCCCAATTGCCCTGCCAAGCCTCGAGGAGAATCCAGAGTTGTCCCTCGCAACTAGGCAGGAGTCCTGACGTCGCTGAAGAAACACCTGGGTGGAAGGGCCATCCCCGTCGTAACTCGAGAATATACCCCAGGTTCCCGCCGCAACTCGAGAAAAACCATGAGACTTCCCCCTCGCCGCGAGATGAGGCCCGATTCCCCTGCACTGCGTGCAGAGCAATTCCGTGTTGCACATCACACATGAAAGGAGCCTTGATTTCCTTCAAGGCACTCCAGAGAAACCCCAAGTACACTGTTTCAAGGCTAGAGGGATCCTGAGGTCACTGTAGCAACAGGAAAGAGCTCCGGGGGCCAAAAATCAACTCGAGATGAGAGGTTAGTCCCTGGCTTCGACTCCAGAGGAATACCACCTTACCACAAGCACCTCAAGAGGAGGCTTCTCTCAGCTCTAGGTATGTGAGAGGGACCCTGAGTTTGCGGCCTCAAGTGGAATGGACACCGCGATGCCCTGACGCGAAATAAGGCTCGATATCCCTGCAGTGACTTGAATGCAGGCTCGTCTTGCATCTCCCAAGATGAAAGGATGTCTGAATCCCCTGTGGAGACCACAGTGAAAGACCTAGTTCCCCACCTCATCGCGACCGGAGGCCTCACATCCTTTGAAAACTCCAGAGGTACGCGGAGATCAGTGCCTCCAAAGGAGACGATGCCTGACTCCTCGTGAAACTTGATAGGAGTCCCAGGATTCCTGTGGCACGTGGAAAGGGACCCCTGGTCTCCCGCCTCAGCTGGAGAGGCGTCCCAATTGCCTTGCCAAGCCTCGAGGAGAATCCCGAGTTGTGTCTCGCAACTAGGCAAGAGTCCTGACGTGGCTGAACAAACACGTGTGTGGAAGGGCCATCCCCGTCGTAACTCGAGAATATACCCCAGGTTCCCGCCGCAACTCGAGAAAAACCATGAGACTTCCCCCTCGCTGCGAGATGAGGCCCGATTCCCCTGCACTGCGTGCAGAGCAATTCTGTGTTGCACATCACACATGAAAGGAGCCTTGATTTCCTTCATGGCACTCCAGAGAAACCCCAAGAACACTGTTTCAAGGCTAGAGGGATCCTGAGGTCACTGTAGCAACACGAAAGAGCTCCGTGGACCCAAAATCAACTCGAGATGAGAGGTTAGTCCCTGGCTTCGACTCCAGAGGAATACCACCTTACCACAAGCACCTCAAGAGGAGGCTTCTCTTAGCTCTAGGTATGTGAGAGGGACCCTGAGTTTGCGGCCTCAAGTGGAATGGACACCGCGATGCCCTGACTCGAAATAAGGCCGGATATCCCTGCAGTGACTGGAATGCAGGCTCGTCTTGCATCTCCCAAGACGAAAGGGTGTCTGAATCCCCTGTGGAGACCACAGAGAAAGACCTAGTTCCACACCTCATCGCGACAGGAGGCCTCAAATCCTTTGAAAATTCCAGAGGTATGCGGAGATCAGTGCCTCCAAAGGAGACGATGCCTGACTCCTCG
The DNA here is from genome assembly GCF_910594005.1 of Cervus elaphus. Taxonomy (NCBI): domain Eukaryota; kingdom Metazoa; phylum Chordata; class Mammalia; order Artiodactyla; family Cervidae; genus Cervus; species Cervus elaphus. Next base: position 3,322,107 of record NC_057834.1, on the reverse strand, counting down.
TGAAACTTGATAGGAGACCCAGGATTCCTGTGGCATGTGGAAAGGGACCCTTGGTCTCCCGTCTCAGCTGGAGAGGCATCCCAATTGCCCTGCCAAGCCTCGAGGAGAATCCCGAGTTGTCCCTCGCAACTAGGCAGGAGTCCTGACGTCGCTGAAGAAACACGTGTGTGGAAGGGCCATCCCCGTCGTAACTCGAGAATATACCCCAGGTACCCGCCGCAACTCGAGAAAAACCATGAGACTTCCCCCTCGCCGCGAGATGAGGCCCGATTCCCCTGCACTGCTTGCAGAGCAATTCCGTGTTGCACATCACACATGAAAGGAGCCTTGATTTCCTTGATGGCACTCCAGAGAAACCCCAAGAACACTGTTTCAAAGCTAGAGGGATCCTGAGGTCACTGTAGCAACACGAAAGAGCTCCGTGGACCACGAATCAACACGAGATGAGAGGTTAGTCCCTGGCTTCGACTTCTGAGGAATACCAACTTACCACAAGCACCTCAAGAGGAGGCTTCTCTCAGCTCTAGGTATGTGAGAGGGATCCTGAGTTTGCGGCCTCAAGTGGAATGGACACCGCGATGCCCTGACTCGAAATAAGGCCGGATATCCCTGCAGTGACTTGAATGCAGGCTCGTCTTGCATCTCCCAAGAAGAAAGGATGTCTGAATCCCCTGTGGAGACCACAGAGAAAGACCTAGTTCCCCACCTCATCGCGACCGGAGGCCTCACATCCTTTGAAAACTCCAGAGGTACGCGGAGATCAGTGCCTCCAAAGGAGACGATGCCTGACTCCTCGTGAAACTTGATAGGAGTCCCAGGATTCCTGTGGCACGTGGAAAGTAACCCTTGGTCTCCCGCCTTAGCTGGAGAGGCGTCCCAATTGCCCTGCCAAGCTTCGAGGAGAATCCAGAGTTGTCCCTCGCAACTAGGCAGGAGTCCTGACGTCGCTGAACAAACACGTGGGTGGAAGGGCCATCCCCGTCGTAACTCGAGAATATACCCCAGGTTCCCGCCGCAACTCGAGAAAAACCATGAGAATTCCCCCTCGCCGCGAGATGAGGCCCGATTCCCCTGCACTGCGTGCAGAGCAATTCCGTGTTGCACATCACACATGAAAGGAGCCTTGATTTCCTTCATGGCACTCCAGAGAAACCCCAAGAACACTGTTTCAAGGCTAGAGGGATCCTGAGGTCACTGTAGCAACACGAAAGAGCTCCGTGGGCCAAAAATCAACACGAGATGAGAGGTTAGTCCCTGGCTTCGACTCCAGAGGAATACCACCTTACCACAAGCACCTCAAGAGGAGGCTTCTCTCAGCTCTATGTATGTGAGAGGGACCCTGATTTTGCGGCCTCAAGTGGAATGGACACCGCGATGCCCTGACGTGAAATAAGGCTGGATATCCCTGCAGTGACTTGAATGCAGTCTCGTCTTGCATCTCCGAAGATGAAAGGATGTCTGAATCCCCTGTGGAGACCACAGAGAAAGACCTAGTTCTCCACCTTATCGCGACCGGAGGCCTCACATCCTTTGAAAACTCCAGAGGTACGCGGAGATCAGTGTCTCCAAAGGAGACGATGCCTGACTCCTCGTGAAACTTGATAGGAGTCCCAGGATTCCTGTGGCACGTGGAAAGGGACCCTTGGTCTCCCGCCTCAGCTGGAGAGGCGTCCCAATTGCCTTGCCAAGCCTCGAGGAGAATCCCGAGTTGTGTCTCGCAACTAGGCAAGAGTCCTGACGTGGCTGAACACACACGTGTGTGGAAGGGCCATCCCCGTCGTAACTCGAGAATATACCCCAGGTTCCCGCCGCAACTCGAAAAAAAACATGAGACTTCCCCCTCGCCGCAAGATGAGGCCCGATTCCCCTGCACTGCGTGCAGAGCAATTCTGTGTTGCACATCACACATGAAAGGAGACTTGATTTCCTTGATGGCACTCCAGAGAAACCCCAAGAACACTGTTTCAAGGCTAGAGGGATCCTGAGGTCACTGTAGCAACACGAAAGAGCTCCGTGGACCAAAAATCAACTCGAGATGAGAGGTTAGTCCCTGGCTTCGACTCCAGAGGAATACCACCTTACCACAAGCACCTCAAGAGGAGGCTTCTCTCAGCTCTAGGTATGTGAGAGGGACCCTGAGTTTGCGGCCTCAAGTGGAATGGACACCGCGATGCCCTGACGCGAAATAAGGCTCGATATCCCTGCAGTGACTTGAATGCAGGCTCGTCTTGCATCTCCCAAGATGAAAGGATGTCTGAATCCCCTGTGGAGACCACAGAGAAAGACCTAGTTCCCCACCTCATCGCGACCGGAGGCCTCACATCCTTTGAAAACTCCAGAGGTACGCGGAGATCAGTGCCTCCAAAGGAGACGATGCCTGACTCCTCGTGAAACTTGATAGGAGACCCAGGATTCCTGCGGCACGTGGAAAGGGACACTTGGTCTCCCGTCTCAGCTGGAGAGGCGTCCCAATTGCCCTGCAAAGCCTCGAGGAGAATCCCGAGTTGTCCCTCGCAACTAGGCAGGAGTCCTGACGTCGCTGAAGAAACACGTGGGTGGAAGGGCCATCCCCGTCGTAACTCGAGAATATACCCCAGGTTCCCGCCGCAACTCGAGAAAAACCATGAGACTTCCCCCTCGCCGAGAGATGAGGCCCGATTCCCCTGCACTGCGTGCAGAGCAATTCCGTGTTCCACATCACACATGAAAGGAGCCTTGATTTCCTTGATGGCACTCCAGAGAAACCCCAAGAACACTGTTTCAAGGCTAGAGGGATCCTGAGGTCACTGTAGCAACACGAAAGAGCTCCGTGGACCAAGAATCAACACGAGATGAGAGGTTAGTCCCTGGCGTCGACTCCTGAGGAATACCACCTTACCACAAGCACCTCAAGAGGAGGCTTCTCTCAGCTCTAGGTATGTGAGAGGGATCCTGAGTTTGCGGCCTCAAGTGGAATGGACACCGCGATGCCCTGACTCGAAATAAGGCTGGATATCCCTGCAGTGACTGGAATGCAGGCTCGTCTTGCATCTCCCAAGAAGAAAGGATGTCTGAATCCCCTGTGGAGACCACAGAGAAACACCTAGTTCCCCACCTCATCGCGACCGGAGGCCTCACATCCTTTGAAAACTCCAGAGGTACGCGGAGATCAGTGCCTCCAAAGGAGACGATGCCTGACTCCTCGTGAAACTTGATAGGAGTCCCAGGATTCTTTTGTCACGTGGAAAGGGACCCTTGGTCTCCCGCCTCAGCTGGAGAGGCGTTCCAATTGCCCTGCCAAGCCTCGAGGAGAATCCCGAGTTGTCCCTCGCAACTAGGCAGGAGTCCTGACATGGCTGAACAAACACGTGGGTGGAAGGGCCATCCCCGTCGTAACTCGAGAATATACCCCAGGTTCCCGCCGCAACTCGAGAAAAACCATGAGACTTCCCCCTCGATGCGAGATGAGGCCCGATTCCCCTTTACTGCGTGCAGAGCAATTCCGTCTTGCACATCACACATGAAAGGAGCCTTGATTTCCTTGATGGCACTCCAGAGAAACCCCAAGAACACTGTTTCAAGGATAGAGGGATCCTGAGGTCACTGTAGGAACACGAAAGAACTCTGTGGACCAAAAATCAACTCGAAAAGAGAGGTTAGTCCCTGGATTCGTCTCCAGAGGAATACCACCTTACCACAAGCACCTCAAGAGGAGGCTTCTCTCAGCTCTAGGTATGTGAGAGGGACCCTGAGTTTGCGGCCTCAAGTGGAATGGACACCGCGATGCCCTGACTCGAAATAAGGCCGGTTATCCCTGCAGTGACTTCAATGCAGGCTCGTCTTGCATCTCCCAGGACGAAAGGATGTCTGAGTCCCCTGTGGAAAGCACAGAGAAAGACTTAGTTCCCCACCTCATCGCGACCGATAGCCTCACATCCTTTGAAAACTCCAGAGGTACGCGGAGATCAGTGTCTCCAAAGGAGACGATGCCTGACTCCTCGTGAAAATTGATAGGAGTCCCAGGATACCTGTGGCACTTGGATAGGGACACTTGGTCTCCCGCCTCAGCTGGAGAGGCGTCCCAATTGCCCTGCCAAGCCTCGAGGAGAATCCAGAGTTGTCCCTCGCAACTAGGCAGGAGTCCTGACGTCGCTGAAGAAACACGTGGGTGGAAGGGCCATCCCCGTCGTAACTCGAGAATATACCCCAGGTTCCCGCCGCAACTCGAGAAAAACCATGAGACTTCCCCCTCGCCGCGAGATGAGGCCCGATTCCCCTGCACTGCGTGCAGAGCAATTCCGTGTTGCACATCACACATGAAAGGAGCCTTGATTTCCTTCAAGGCACTCCAGAGGAACCCCAAGAACACTGTTTCAAGGCTAGAGGGATCCTGAGGTCACTGTAGCAACACGAAAGAGCTCCGGGGGCCAAAAATCAACTCGAGATGAGAGGTTAGTCCCTGGCTTCGACTCCAGAGGAATACCACCTTACCACAAGCACCTCAAGAGGAGGCTTCTCTCAGCTCTAGGTATGTGAGAGGGACCCTGAGTTTGCGGCCTAAAGTGGAATGGACACCGCGATGCCCTGACGCGAAATAAGGCTCGATATCCCTGCAGTGACTTGAATGCAGGCTCGTCTTGCATCTCCCAAGATGAAAGGATGTCTGAATCCCCTGTGGAGACCACAGAGAAAGACCTAGTTCCCCACCTCATCGCGACCGGAGGCCTCACATCCTTTGAAAACTCCAGAGGTACGCGGAGATCAGTGCCTCCAAAGGAGACGATGCCTGACTCCTCGTGAAACTTGATAGGAGTCCCAGGATTCCTGTGGCACGTGGAAAGGGACCCCTGGTCTCCCGCCTCAGCTGGAGAGGCGTCCCAATTGCCTTGCCAAGCCTCGAGGAGAATCCCGAGTTGTGTCTCGCAACTAGGCAAGAGTCCTGACGTGGCTGAACAAACACGTGTGTGGAAGGGCCATCCCCGTCGTAACTCGAGAATATACCCCAGGTTCCCGCCGCAACTCGAGAAAAACCATGAGACTTCCCCCTCGCCGCGAGATGAGGCCCGATTCCCCTGCACTGCGTGCAGAGCAATTCTGTGTTGCACATCACACATGAAAGGAGCCTTGATTTCCTTCATGGCACTCCAGAGAAACCCCAAGAACACTGTTTCAAGGCTAGAGGGATCCTGAGGTCACTGTAGCAACACGAAAGAGCTCCGTGGACCCAAAATCAACTCGAGATGAGAGGTTAGTCCCTGGCTTCGACTCCAGAGGAATACCACCTTACCACAAGCACCTCAAGAGGAGGCTTCTCTCAGCTCTAGGTATGTGAGAGGGACCCTGAGTTTGCGGCCTCAAGTGGAATGGACACCGCGATGCCCTGACTCGAAATAAGGCCGGATATCCCTGCAGTGACTGGAATGCAGGCTCGTCTTGCATCTCCCAAGACGAAAGGGTGTCTGAATCCCCTGTGGAGACCACAGAGAAAGACCTAGTTCCACACCTCATCGCGACAGGAGGCCTCAAATCCTTTGAAAATTCCAGAGGTATGCGGAGATCAGTGCCTCCAAAGGAGACGATGCCTGACTCCTCGTGAAACTTGATAGGAGACCCAGGATTCCTGTGGCATGTGGAAAGGGACCCTTGGTCTCCCGTCTCAGCTGGAGAGGCATCCCAATTGCCCTGCAAAGCCTCGAGGAGAATCCCGAGTTGTCCCTCGCAACTAGGCAGGAGTCCTGACGTCGCTGAAGAAACACGTGTGTGGAAGGGCCATCCCCGTCGTAACTCGAGAATATACCCCAGGTTCCCGCCGCAACTCGAGAAAAACCATGAGACTTCCCCCTCGCCGCGAGATGAGGCCCGATTCCCCTGCACTGCGTGCAGAGCAATTCCGTGTTGCACATCACACATGAAAGGAGCCTTGATTTCCTTGATGGCACTCCAGAGAAACCCCAAGAACACTGTTTCAAGGCTAGAGGGATCCTGAGGTCACTGTAGCAACACGAAAGAGCTCCGTGGACCAAGAATCAACACGAGATGAGAGGTTAGTCCCTGGCTTCGACTTCTGAGGAATACCACCTTGCCACAAGCACCTCAAGAGGAGGCTTCTCTCAGCTCTAGGTATGTGAGAGGGACCCTGAGTTTGCGGCCTCAAGTGGAATGGACACCGCGATGCCCTGACTCGAAATAAGGCCGGATATCCCTGCAGTGACTTCAATGCAGGCTCGTCTTGCATCTCCCAGGACGAAAGGATGTCTGAATCCCCTGTGGAAAGCACAGAGAAAGACTTAGTTCCCCACCTCATCGCGACCGATAGCCTCACATCCTTTGAAAACTCCAGAGGTACGCGGAGATCAGTGCCTCCAAAGGAGACGATGCCTGACTCCTCATGAAACTTGATAGGAGTCCCAGGATTCCTGTGGCATTTGGAAAGGGACACTTGGTCTCCCGCCTCAGCTGGAGAGGCGTCCCAATTGCCCTGTCAAGCCTCGAGGAGAATCCAGAGTTGTCCCTCGCAACTAGGCAGGAGTCCTGACGTCGCTGAAGAAACACGTGGGTGGAAGGGCCATCCCCGTCTTAACTCGAGAATATACCCCAGGTTCCCGCCGCAACTCGAGAAAAACCATGAGACTTCCCCCTCGCCGCGAGATGAGGCCCGATTCCCCTGCACTGCGTGCAGAGCAATTCCGTGTTGCACATCACACATGAAAGGAGCCTTGATTTCCTTGATGGCACTCCAGAGAAACCCCAAGAACACTGTTTCAAGGCTAGAGGGATCCTGAGGTCACTGTAGCAACACGAAAGAGCTCGTGGGCCAAAAATCAACTCGAGATGAGAGGTTAGTCCCTGGCTTCGACTCCAGAGGAATACCACCTAACCACAAGCACCTCAAGAGGAGGCTTCTCTCAGCTCTAGGTATGTGAGAGGGACCCTGAGTTTGCGGCCTCAAGTGGAATGGACACCGCGATGCCCTGACTCGAAATAAGGCCGGATATCCCTTCAGTGACTGGAATGCAGGCTCTTCTTGCATCTCCCAAGACGAAAGGGTGTCTGAATCCCCTGTGGAGACCACAGAGAAAGACCTAGTTCCCCACCTCATCGCGACAGGAATCCTCAAATCCTTTGAAAACTCCAGAGGTATGCGGAGATCAGTGCCTCCAAAGGAGACGATGCTTGACTCCTCGTGAAACTTGATAGGAGACCCAGGATTCCTGTGGCACTTGGAAAGGGACACTTGGTCTCCCGTCTCAGCTGGAGAGGCGTCCCAATTGCCCTGCAAAGCCTCGAGGAGAATCCCGAGTTGTCCCTCGCAACTAGGCAGGAGTCCTGACGTCGCTGAAGAAACACGTGGGTGGAAGGGCCATCCCCGTCGTAACTCGAGAATATACCCCAGGTTCCCGCCGCAACTCGAGAAAAACCATGAGACTTCCCACTCGCCGAGAGATGAGGCCCGATTCCCCTGCACTGCGTGCAGAGCAATTCCGTGTTGCACATCACACATGAAAGGAGCCTTGATTTCCTTGATGGCACTCCAGAGAAACCCCAAGAACACTGTTTCAAGGCTAGAGGGATCCTGAGGTCACTGTAGCATCACGAAAGAGCTCCGTGGACCAAGAATCAACACGAGATGAGAGGTTAGTCCCTGGCGTCGACTCCTGAGGAATACCACCTTACCACAAGCACCTCAAGAGGAGGCTTCTCTCAGCTCTAGGTATGTGAGAGGGATCCTGAGTTTGCGGCCTCAAGTGGAATGGACACCGCGATGCCCTGACTCGAAATAAGGCTGGATATCCCTGCAGTGACTGGAATGCAGGCTCGTCTTGCATCTCCCAAGAAGAAAGGATGTCTGAATCCCCTGTGGAGACCACAGAGAAACACCTAGTTCCCCACCTCATCGCGACCGGAGGCCTCACATCCTTTGAAAACTCCAGAGGTACGCGGAGATCAGTGCCTCCAAAGGAGACGATGCCTGACTCCTCGTGAAACTTGATAGGAGTCCCAGGATTCTTTTGTCACGTGGAAAGGGACCCTTGGTCTCCCGCCTCAGCTGGAGAGGCGTTCCAATTGCCCTGCCAAGCCTCGAGGAGAATCCCGAGTTGTCCCTCGCAACTAGGCAGGAGTCCTGATATGGCTGAACAAACACGTGGGTGGAAGGGCCATCCCCGTCGTAACTCGAGAATATACCCCAGGTTCCCGCCGCAACTCGAGAAAAACCATGAGACTTCCCCCTCGCCGCGAGATGAGGCCCGATTTCCCTGCACTGCTTGCAGAGCAATTCCGTGTTGCACATCACACATGAAAGGAGCCTTGATTTCCTTGATGGCACTCCAGAGAAACCCCAAGAACACTGTTTCAAGGCTAGAGGGATCCTGAGGTCACTGTAGCAACACGAAAGAGCTCCGTGGACCAAGAATCAACACGAGATGAGAGGTTAGTCCCTGGCTTCGACTTCTGAGGAATACCACCTTACCACAAGCACCTCAAGAGGAGGCTTCTCTCAGCTCTAGGTATGTGAGAGGGACCCTGAGTTTGCGGCCTCAAGTGGAATGGACACCGCGATGCCCTGACTCGAAATAAGGCCGGTTATCCCTGCAGTGACTTCAATGCAGGCTCGTCTTGCATCTCCCAGGACGAAAGGATGTCTGAGTCCCCTGTGGAAAGCACAGAGAAAGACTTAGTTCCCCACCTCATCGCGACCGATAGCCTCACATCCTTTGAAAACTCCAGAGGTACGCGGAGATCAGTGCCTCCAAAGGAGACGATGCCTGACTCCTCGTGAAAATTGATAGGAGTCCCAGGATACCTGTGGCACTTGGATAGGGACACTTGGTCTCCCGCCTCAGCTGGAGAGGCGTCCCAATTGCCCTGCCAAGCCTCGAGGAGAATCCAGAGTTGTCCCTCGCAACTAGGCAGGAGTCCTGACGTCGCTGAAGAAACACGTGGGTGGAAGGGCCATCCCCGTCGTAACTCGAGAATATACCCCAGGTTCCCGCCGCAACTCGAGAAAAACCATGAGACTTCCCCCTCGCCGCGAGATGAGGCCCGATTCCCCTGCACTGCGTGCAGAGCAATTCCGTGTTGCACATCACACATGAAAGGAGCCTTGATTTCCTTCAAGGCACTCCAGAGGAACCCCAAGAACACTGTTTCAAGGCTAGAGGGATCCTGAGGTCACTGTAGCAACACGAAAGAGCTCCGGGGGCCAAAAATCAACTCGAGATGAGAGGTTAGTCCCTGGCTTCGACTCCAGAGGAATACCACCTTACCACAAGCACCTCAAGAGGAGGCTTCTCTCAGCTCTAAGTATGTGAGAGGGACCCTGAGTTTGCGGCCTCAAGTGGAATGGACACCGCGATGCCCTGACGCGAAATAAGGCTCGATATCCCTGCAGTGACTTGAATGCAGGCTCGTCTTGCATCTCCCAAGATGAAAGGATGTCTGAATCCCCTGTGGAGACCACAGAGAAAGACCTAGTTCCCCACCTCATCGCGACCGGAGGCCTCACATCCTTTGAAAACTCCAGAGGTACGCGGAGATCAGTGCCTCCAAAGGAGACGATGCCTGACTCCTCGTGAAACTTGATAGGAGTCCCAGGATTCCTGTGGCACGTGGAAAGGGACCCCTGGTCTCCCGCCTCAGCTGGAGAGGCGTCCCAATTGCCTTGCCAAGCCTCGAGGAGAATCCCGAGTTGTGTCTCGCAACTAGGCAAGAGTCCTGACGTGGCTGAACAAACACGTGTGTGGAAGGGCCATCCCCGTCGTAACTCGAGAATATACCCCAGGTTCCCGCCGCAACTCGAGAAAAACCATGAGACTTCCCCCTCGCCGCGAGATGAGGCCCGATTCCCCTGCACTGCGTGCAGAGCAATTCTGTGTTGCACATCACACATGAAAGGAGCCTTGATTTCCTTCATGGCACTCCAGAGAAACCCCAAGAACACTGTTTCAAGGCTAGAGGGATCCTGAGGTCACTGTAGCAACACGAAAGAGCTCCGTGGACCCAAAATCAACTCGAGATGAGAGGTTAGTCCCTGGCTTCGACTCCAGAGGAATACCACCTTACCACAAGCACCTCAAGAGGAGGCTTCTCTCAGCTCTAGGTATGTGAGAGGGACCCTGAGTTTGCGGCCTCAAGTGGAATGGACACCGCGATGCCCTGACTCGAAATAAGGCCGGATATCCCTGCAGTGACTGGAATGCAGGCTCGTCTTGCATCTCCCAAGACGAAAGGGTGTCTGAATCCCCTGTGGAGACCACAGAGAAAGACCTATTTCCACACCTCATCGCGACAGGAGGCCTCAAATCCTTTGAAAATTCCAGAGGTATGCGGAGATCAGTGCCTCCAAAGGAGACGATGCCTGACTCCTCGTGAAACTTGATAGGAGACCCAGGATTCCTGTGGCATGTGGAAAGGGACCCTTGGTCTCCCGTCTCAGCTGGAGAGGCATCCCAATTGCCCTGCAAAGCCTCGAGGAGAATCCCGAGTTGTCCCTCGCAACTAGGCAGGAGTCCTGACGTCGCTGAAGAAACACGTGTGTGGAAGGGCCATCCCCGTCGTAACTCGAGAATATACCCCAGGTTCCCGCCGCAACTCGAGAAAAACCATGAGACTTCCCCCTCGCCGCGAGATGAGGCCCGATTCCCCTGCACTGCGTGCAGAGCAATTCCGTGTTGCACATCACACATGAAAGGAGCCTTGATTTCCTTGATGGCACTCCAGAGAAACCCCAAGAACACTGTTTCAAGGCTAGAGGGATCCTGAGGTCACTGTAGCAACACGAAAGAGCTCCGTGGACCAAGAATCAACACGAGATGAGAGGTTAGTCCCTGGCTTCGACTTCTGAGGAATACCACCTTGCCACAAGCACCTCAAGAGGAGGCTTCTCTCAGCTCTAGGTATGTGAGAGGGACCCTGAGTTTGCGGCCTCAAGTGGAATGGACACCGCGATGCCCTGACTCGAAATAAGGCCGGATATCCCTGCAGTGACTTCAATGCAGGCTCGTCTTGCATCTCCCAGGACGAAAGGATGTCTGAATCCCCTGTGGAAAGCACAGAGAAAGACTTAGTTCCCCACCTCATCGCGACCGATAGCCTCACATCCTTTGAAAACTCCAGAGGTACGCGGAGATCAGTGCCTCCAAAGGAGACGATGCCTGACTCCTCATGAAACTTGATAGGAGTCCCAGGATTCCTGTGGCATTTGGAAAGGGACACTTGGTCTCCCGCCTCAGCTGGAGAGGCGTCCCAATTGCCCTGTCAAGCCTCGAGGAGAATCCAGAGTTGTCCCTCGCAACTAGGCAGGAGTCCTGACGTCGCTGAAGAAACACGTGGGTGGAAGGGCCATCCCCGTCTTAACTCGAGAATATACCCCAGGTTCCCGCCGCAACTCGAGAAAAACCATGAGACTTCCCCCTCGCCGCGAGATGAGGCCCGATTCCCCTGCACTGCGTGCAGAGCAATTCCGTGTTGCACATCACACATGAAAGGAGCCTTGATTTCCTTGATGGCACTCCAGAGAAACCCCAAGAACACTGTTTCAAGGCTAGAGGGATCCTGAGGTCACTGTAGCAACACGAAAGAGCTCGTGGGCCAAAAATCAACTCGAGATGAGAGGTTAGTCCCTGGCTTCGACTCCAGAGGAATACCACCTAACCACAAGCACCTCAAGAGGAGGCTTCTCTCAGCTCTAGGTATGTGAGAGGGACCCTGAGTTTGCGGCCTCAAGTGGAATGGACACCGCGATGCCCTGACTCGAAATAAGGCCGGATATCCCTGCAGTGACTGGAATGCAGGCTCTTCTTGCATCTCCCAAGACGAAAGGGTGTCTGAATCCCCTGTGGAGACCACAGAGAAAGACCTAGTTCCCCACCTCATCGCGACAGGAATCCTCAAATCCTTTGAAAACTCCAGAGGTATGCGGAGATCAGTGCCTCCAAAGGAGACGATGCTTGACTCCTCGTGAAACTTGATAGGAGACCCAGGATTCCTGTGGCACTTGGAAAGGGACACTTGGTCTCCCGTCTCAGCTGGAGAGGCGTCCCAATTGCCCTGCAAAGCCTCGAGGAGAATCCCGAGTTGTCCCTCGCAACTAGGCAGGAGTCCTGACGTCGCTGAAGAAACACGTGGGTGGAAGGGCCATCCCCGTCGTAACTCGAGAATATACCCCAGGTTCCCGCCGCAACTCGAGAAAAACCATGAGACTTCCCCCTCGCCGAGAGATGAGGCCCGATTCCCCTGCACTGCGTGCAGAGCAATTCCGTGTTGCACATCACACATGAAAGGAGCCTTGATTTCCTTGATGGCACTCCAGAGAAACCCCAAGAACACTGTTTCAAGGCTAGAGGGATCCTGAGGTCACTGTAGCATCACGAAAGAGCTCCGTGGACCAAGAATCAACACGAGATGAGAGGTTAGTCCCTGGCGTCGACTCCTGAGGAATACCACCTTACCACAAGCACCTCAAGAGGAGGCTTCTCTCAGCTCTAGGTATGTGAGAGGGATCCTGAGTTTGCGGCCTCAAGTGGAATGGACACCGCGATGCCCTGACTCGAAATAAGGCTGGATATCCCTGCAGTGACTGGAATGCAGGCTCGTCTTGCATCTCCCAAGAAGAAAGGATGTCTGAATCCCCTGTGGAGACCACAGAGAAACACCTAGTTCCCCACCTCATCGCGACCGGAGGCCTCACATCCTTTGAAAACTCCAGAGGTACGCGGAGATCAGTGCCTCCAAAGGAGACGATGCCTGACTCCTCGTGAAACTTGATAGGAGTCCCAGGATTCTTTTGGCACGTGGAAAGGGACCCTTGGTCTCCCGCCTCAGCTGGAGAGGCGTTCCAATTGCCCTGCCAAGCCTCGAGGAGAATCCCGAGTTGTCCCTCGCAACTAGGCAGGAGTCCTGATATGGCTGAACAAACACGTGGGTGGAAGGGCCATCCCCGTCGTAACTCGAGAATATACCCCAGGTTCCCGCCGCAACTCGAGAAAAACCATGAGACTTCCCCCTCGCCGCGAGATGAGGCCCGATTCCCCTGCACTGCTTGCAGAGCAATTCCGTGTTGCACATCACACATGAAAGGAGCCTTGATTTCCTTGATGGCACTCCAGAGAAACCCCAAGAACACTGTTTCAAGGCTAGAGGGATCCTGAGGTCACTGTAGCAACACGAAAGAGCTCGTGGGCCAAAAATCAACTCGAGATGAGAGGTTAGTCCCTGGCTTCGACTCCAGAGGAATACCACCTAACCACAAGCACCTCAAGAGGAGGCTTCTCTCAGCTCTAGGTATGTGAGAGGGACCCTGAGTTTGCGGCCTCAAGTGGAATGGACACCGCGATGCCCTGACTCGAAATAAGGCCGGATATCCCTGCAGTGACTGGAATGCAGGCTCTTCTTGCATCTCCCAAGACGAAAGGGTGTCTGAATCCCCTGTGGAGACCACAGAGAAAGACCTAGTTCCCCACCTCATCGCGACAGGAATCCTCAAATCCTTTGAAAACTCCAGAGGTATGCGGAGATCAGTGCCTCCAAAGGAGACGATGCTTGACTCCTCGTGAAACTTGATAGGAGACCCAGGATTCCTGTGGCACTTGGAAAGGGACACTTGGTCTCCCGTCTCAGCTGGAGAGGCGTCCCAATTGCCCTGCAAAGCCTCGAGGAGAATCCCGAGTTGTCCCTCGCAACTAGGCAGGAGTCCTGACGTCGCTGAAGAAACACGTGGGTGGAAGGGCCATCCCCGTCGTAACTCGAGAATATACCCCAGGTTCCCGCCGCAACTCGAGAAAAACCATGAGACTTCCCCCTCGCCGAGAGATGAGGCCCGATTCCCCTGCACTGCGTGCAGAGCAATTCCGTGTTGCACATCACACATGAAAGGAGCCTTGATTTCCTTGATGGCACTCCAGAGAAACCCCAAGAACACTGTTTCAAGGCTAGAGGGATCCTGAGGTCACTGTAGCATCACGAAAGAGCTCCGTGGACCAAGAATCAACACGAGATGAGAGGTTAGTCCCTGGCGTCGACTCCTGAGGAATACCACCTTACCACAAGCACCTCAAGAGGAGGCTTCTCTCAGCTCTAGGTATGTGAGAGGGATCCTGAGTTTGCGGCCTCAAGTGGAATGGACACCGCGATGCCCTGACTCGAAATAAGGCTGGATATCCCTGCAGTGACTGGAATGCAGGCTCGTCTTGCATCTCCCAAGAAGAAAGGATGTCTGAATCCCCTGTGGAGACCACAGAGAAACACCTAGTTCCCCACCTCATCGCGACCGGAGGCCTCACATCCTTTGAAAACTCCAGAGGTACGCGGAGATCAGTGCCTCCAAAGGAGACGATGCCTGACTCCTCGTGAAACTTGATAGGAGTCCCAGGATTCTTTTGGCACGTGGAAAGGGACCCTTGGTCTCCCGCCTCAGCTGGAGAGGCGTTCCAATTGCCCTGCCAAGCCTCGAGGAGAATCCCGAGTTGTCCCTCGCAACTAGGCAGGAGTCCTGATATGGCTGAACAAACACGTGGGTGGAAGGGCCATCCCCGTCGTAACTCGAGAATATACCCCAGGTTCCCGCCGCAACTCGAGAAAAACCATGAGACTTCCCCCTCGCCGCGAGATGAGGCCCGATTCCCCTGCACTGCTTGCAGAGCAATTCCGTGTTGCACATCACACATGAAAGGAGCCTTGATTTCCTTGATGGCACTCCAGAGAAACCCCAAGAACACTGTTTCAAGGCTAGAGGGATCCTGAGGTCACTGTAGCAACACGAAAGAGCTCCGTGGACCAAGAATCAACACGAGATGAGAGGTTAGTCCCTGGCTTCGACTTCTGAGGAATACCACCTTACCACAAGCACCTCAAGAGGAGGCTTCTCTCAGCTCTAGGTATGTGAGAGGGACCCTGAGTTTGCGGCCTCAAGTGGAATGGACACCGCGATGCCCTGACTCGAAATAAGGCCGGATATCCCTGCAGTGACTTCAATGCAGGCTCGTCTTGCATCTCCCAGGACGAAAGGATGTCTGAATCCCCTGTGGAAAGCACAGAGAAAGACTTAGTTCCCCACCTCATCGCGACCGATAGCCTCACATCCTTTGAAAACTCCAGAGGTACGCGGAGATCAGTGCCTCCAAAGGAGACGATGCCTGACTCCTCATGAAACTTGATAGGAGTCCCAGGATTCCTGTGGCATTTGGAAAGGGACACTTGGTCTCCCGCCTCAGCTGGAGAGGCGTCCCAATTGCCCTGTCAAGCCTCGAGGAGAATCCAGAGTTGTCCCTCGCAACTAGGCAGGAGTCCTGACGTCGCTGAAGAAACACGTGGGTGGAAGGGCCATCCCCGTCGTAACTCGAGAATATACCCCAGGTTCCCGCCGCAACTCGAGAAAAACCATGAGACTTCCCCCTCGCCGCGAGATGAGGCCCGATTCCCCTGCACTGCGTGCAGAGCAATTCCGTGTTGCACATCACACATGAAAGGAGCCTTGATTTCCTTGATGGCACTCCAGAGAAACCCCAAGAACACTGTTTCAAGGCTAGAGGGATCCTGAGGTCACTGTAGCAACACGAAAGAGCTCGTGG
Organism: Cervus elaphus; assembly: GCF_910594005.1. Taxonomy (NCBI): domain Eukaryota; kingdom Metazoa; phylum Chordata; class Mammalia; order Artiodactyla; family Cervidae; genus Cervus; species Cervus elaphus. The sequence goes on along the minus strand of NC_057834.1, from coordinate 3,306,562 downwards.
GCCAAAAATCAACTCGAGATGAGAGGTTAGTCCCTGGCTTCGACTCCAGAGGAATACCACCTAACCACAAGCACCTCAAGAGGAGGCTTCTCTCAGCTCTAGGTATGTGAGAGGGACCCTGAGTTTGCGGCCTCAAGTGGAATGGACACCGCGATGCCCTGACTCGAAATAAGGCCGGATATCCCTGCAGTGACTGGAATGCAGGCTCTTCTTGCATCTCCCAAGACGAAAGGGTGTCTGAATCCCCTGTGGAGACCACAGAGAAAGACCTAGTTCCCCACCTCATCGCGAGAGGAATCCTCAAATCCTTTGAAAACTCCAGAGGTATGCGGAGATCAGTGCCTCCAAAGGAGACGATGCTTGACTCCTGGTGAAACTTGATAGGAGACCCAGGATTCCTGTGGCACTTGGAAAGGGACACTTGGTCTCCCGTCTCAGCTGGAGAGGCGTCCCAATTGCCCTGCAAAGCCTCGAGGAGAATCCCGAGTTGTCCCTCGCAACTAGGCAGGAGTCCTGACGTCGCTGAAGAAACACGTGGGTGGAAGGGCCATCCCCGTCGTAACTCGAGAATATACCCCAGGTTCCCGCCGCAACTCGAGAAAAACCATGAGACTTCCCCCTCGCCGAGAGATGAGGCCCGATTCCCCTGCACTGCGTGCAGAGCAATTCCGTGTTGCACATCACACATGAAAGGAGCCTTGATTTCCTTGATGGCACTCCAGAGAAACCCCAAGAACACTGTTTCAAGGCTAGAGGGATCCTGAGGTCACTGTAGCATCACGAAAGAGCTCCGTGGACCAAGAATCAACACGAGATGAGAGGTTAGTCCCTGGCGTCGACTCCTGAGGAATACCACCTTACCACAAGCACCTCAAGAGGAGGCTTCTCTCAGCTCTAGGTATGTGAGAGGGATCCTGAGTTTGCGGCCTCAAGTGGAATGGACACCGCGATGCCCTGACTCGAAATAAGGCTGGATATCCCTGCAGTGACTGGAATGCAGGCTCGTCTTGCATCTCCCAAGAAGAAAGGATGTCTGAATCCCCTGTGGAGACCACAGAGAAACACCTAGTTCCCCACCTCATCGCGACCGGAGGCCTCACATCCTTTGAAAACTCCAGAGGTACGCGGAGATCAGTGCCTCCAAAGGAGACGATGCCTGACTCCTCGTGAAACTTGATAGGAGTCCCAGGATTCTTTTGGCACGTGGAAAGGGACCCTTGGTCTCCCGCCTCAGCTGGAGAGGCGTTCCAATTGCCCTGCCAAGCCTCGAGGAGAATCCCGAGTTGTCCCTCGCAACTAGGCAGGAGTCCTGATATGGCTGAACAAACACGTGGGTGGAAGGGCCATCCCCGTCGTAACTCGAGAATATACCCCAGGTTCCCGCCGCAACTCGAGAAAAACCATGAGACTTCCCCCTCGATGCGAGATGAGGCCCGATTCCCCTGTACTGCGTGCAGAGCAATTCCGTCTTGCACATCACACATGAAAGGAGCCTTGATTTCCTTGATGGCACTCCAGAGAAACCCCAAGAACACTGTTTCAAGGATAGAGGGATCCTGAGGTCACTGTAGGAACACGAAAGAACTCTGTGGACCAAAAATCAACTGGAAAAGAGAGGTTAGTCCCTGGATTCGTCTCCAGAGGAATACCACCTTACCACAAGCACCTCAAGAGGAGGCTTCTCTCAGCTCTAGGTATGTGAGAGGGACCCTGAGTTTGCGGCCTCAAGTGGAATGGACACCGCGATGCCCTGACTCGAAATAAGGCCGGTTATCCCTGCAGTGACTTCAATGCAGGCTCGTCTTGTATCTCCCAGGACGAAAGGATGTCTGAATCCCCTGTGGAAAGCACAGAGAAAGACTTAGTTCCCCACCTCATCGCGACCGATAGCCTCACATCCTTTGAAAACTCCAGAGGTACGCGGAGATCAGTGCCTCCAAAGGAGACGATGCCTGACTCCTCGTGAAAATTGATAGGAGTCCCAGGATACCTGTGGCACTTGGATAGGGACACTTGGTCTTCCGCCTCAGCTGGAGAGGCGTCCCAATTGCGCTGCCAAGCCTCGAGGAGAATCCAGAGTTGTCCCTCGCAACTAGGCAGGAGTCCTGACGTGGCTGAACAAACACGTGTGTGAAAGGGCCATCCCCGTCGTAACTCGAGAATATACCCCAGGTACCCGCCGCAACTCGAGAAAAACCATGAGACTTCCCCCTCGATGCGAGATGAGGCCCGATTCCCCTGTACTGCGTGCAGAGCAATTCCGTCTTGCACATCACACATGAAAGGAGCCTTGATTTCCTTGATGGCACTCCAGAGAAACCCCAAGAACACTGTTTCAAGGCTAGAGGGATCCTGAGGTCACTGTAGCAACACGAAAGAGCTCCGTGGGCCAAAAATCAACACGAGATGAGAGGTTAGTCCCTGGCTTCGACTCCAGAGGAATACCACCTTACCACAAGCACCTCAAGAGGAGGCTTCTCTCAGCTCTATGTATGTGAGAGGGACCCTGATTTTGCGGCCTCAAGTGGAATGGACACCGCGATGCCCTGACGTGAAATAAGGCTGGATATCCCTGCAGTGACTTGAATGCAGGCTCGTCTTGCATCTCCGAAGATGAAAGGAAGTCTGAATCCCCTGTGGAGACCACAGAGAAAGACCTAGTTCTCCACCTTATCGCGACCGGAGGCCTCACATCCTTTGAAAACTCCAGAGGTACGCGAAGATCAGTGTCTCCAAAGGAGACGATGCCTGACTCCTCGTGAAAATTGATAGGAGTCCCAGGATTCCTGTGGCACGTGGAACGGGACCCTTGGTCTCCCGCCTCAGCTGGAGAGGCGTCCCAATTGCCTTGCCAAGCCTCGAGGAGAATCCCGAGTTGTGTCTCGCAACTAGGCAAGAGTCCTGACGTGGCTGAACACACACGTGTGTGGAAGGGCCATCCCCGTCGTAACTCGAGAATATACCCCAGGTTCCCGCCGCAACTCGAAAAAAAACATGAGACTTCCCCCTCGCCGCGAGATGAGGCCCGATTCCCCTGCACTGCGTGCAGAGCAATTCTGTGTTGCACATCACACATGAAAGGAGCCTTGATTTCCTTGATGGCACTCCAGAGAAACCCCAAGAACACTGTTTCAAGGCTAGAGGGATCCTGAGGTCACTGTAGCAACACGAAAGAGCTCCGTGGACCAAAAATCAACTCGAGATGAGAGGTTAGTCCCTGGCTTCGACTCCAGAAGAATACCACCTTACCACAAGCACCTCAAGAGGAGGCTTCTCTCAGCTCTAGGTATGTGAGAGGGACCCTGAGTTTGCGGCCTCAAGTGGAATGGACACCGCGATGCCCTGACGCGAAATAAGGCTGGATATCCCTGCAGTGAGTTGAATGCAGGCTCGTCTTGCATCTCCCAAGAAGAAAGGATGTCTGAATCCCCTGTGGAGACCACAGAGAAAGACCTAGTTCCCCACCTCATCGCGACCGGAGGCCTCACATCCTTTGAAAACTCCAGAGGTACGCGGAGATCAGTGCCTCCAAAGGAGACGATGCCTGACTCCTCGTGAAACTTGATAGGAGTCCCAGGATTCCTGTGGCACGTGGAAAGGGACCCTTGGTCTCCCGCCTCAGCTGGAGAGGCGTCCCAATTGCCTTGCCAAGCCTCGAGGAGAATCCCGAGTTGTGTCTCGCAACTAGGCAAGAGTCCTGACCTGGCTGAACAAACACGTGTGTGGAAGGGCCATCCCCATCGTAACTCGAGAATATACCCCAGGTTCCCGCCGCAACTCGAGAAAAACCATGAGACTTCCCCCTCGCCGCGAGATGAGGCCCGATTCCCCTGCACTGCGTGCAGAGCAATTCTGTGTTGCACATCACACATGAAAGGAGCCTTGATTTCCTTCATGGCACTCCAGAGAAACCCCAAGAACACTGTTTCAAGGCTAGAGGGATCCTGAGGTCACTGTAGCAACACGAAAGAGCTCCGTGGACCAAAAATCAACTCGAGATGAGAGGTTAGTCCCTGGCTTCGACTCGAGAGGAATACCACCTTACCACAAGCACCTCAAGAGGAGGCTTCTCTCAGCTCTAGGTATGTGAGAGGGACCCTGATTTTGCGGCCTCAAGTGGAATGGACACCGCGATGCCCTGACGCGAAATAAGGCTGGATATCCCTGCAGTGACTTGAATGCAGGCACGTCTTGCATCTCCCAAGATGAAAGGATGTCTGAATCCCCTGTGGAGACCACAGAGAAAGACCTAGTTCCCCACCTCATCGCAACCGGATGCCTCACATCCTTTGAAAACTCCAGAGGTACGCGGAGATCAGTGCCTCCAAAGGAGACGATGCCTGACTCCTCGTGAAACTTAATAGGAGACCCAGGATTCCTGTGGCACGTGGAAAGGGACCCTTGGTCTCCCGCCTCAGCTGGAGAGGCGTCCCAATTGACTTGCCAAGCCTCGAGAAGAATCCCCAGTTGTGTCTAGCACCTAGGCAGGAGTCCTGACGTCGCTGAAGAAACACGTGGGTGGAAGGGCCATCCCCGTCGTAACTCGAGAATATACCCCAGGTTCCCGCCGCAACTCGAGAAAAACCATGAGACTTCCCCCTCGCCGCGAGATGAGGCCCGATTCCCCTGCACTGCGTGCAGAGCAATTCCGTGTTGCACATCACACATGAAAGGAGACTTGATTTCCTTGATGGCACTCCAGAGAAACCCCAAGAACACTGTTTCAAGGCTAGAGGGATCCTGAGGTCACTGTAGCAACACGAAAGAGCTCCGTGGACCAAGAATCAACATGAGATGAGAGGTTAGTCCCTGGCGTCGACTCCTGAGGAATACCACCTTACCACAAGCACCTCAAGAGGAGGCTTCTCTCAGCTCTAGGTATGTGAGAGGGATCCTGAGTTTGCGGCCTCAAGTGGAATGGACACCGCGATGCCCTGACTCAAAATAAGGCCGGATATGCCTGCAGTGACTTGAATGCAGGCTCGTCTTGCATCTCCCAAGAAGAAAGGATGTCTGAATCCCCTGTGGAGACCACAGAGAAACACCTAGTTCCCCACCTCATCGCGACCGCAGGCCTCACATCCTTTGAAAACTCCAGAGGTACGCGGAGATCAGTGCCTCCAAAGGAGACGATGCCTGACTCCTCGTGAAACTTGATAGGAGTCCCAGGATTCTTGTGGCACGTGGAAAGGGACCCTTGGTCTCCCGCCTCAGATGGAGAGGCGTTCCAATTGCCCTGCTAAGCCTCGAGGAGAATCCCGAGTTGTCCCTAGCAACTAGGCAGGAGTCCTGACGTGGCTGAACACACACGTGTGTGGAAAGGCCATCCCCGTCGTAACTCGAGAATATACCCCAGGTTCCCGCCGCAACTCGAGAAAAACCATGAGACTTCCCCCTCGATGCGAGATGAGGCCCGATTCCCCTGTACTGCGTGCAGAGCAATTCCGTCTTGCACATCACACATGAAAGTAGCCTTGATTTCCTTGATGGCACTCCCGAGAAACCCCAAGAACACTGTTTCAAGGCTAGAGGGATCCTGAGGTCACTGTAGCAACACGAAAGAACTCTGTGGACCAAAAATCAACTCGAAAAGATAGGTTAGTCCCTGGATTCGTCTCCAGAGGAATACCACCTTACCACAAGCACCTCAAGAGGAGGCTTCTCTCAGCTCTAGGTATGTGAGAGGGACCCTGAGTTTGCGGCCTCAAGTGGAATGGACACCGCGATGCCCTGACTCGAAATAAGGCCGGATATCCCTGCAGTGACTTCAATGCAGGATCGTCTTGCATCTCCCAGGACGAAAGGATGTCTGAATCCCCTGTGGAAAGCACAGAGAAAGACTTAGTTCCCCACCTCATCGCGACAGGAGGCCTCAAATTCTTTGTAAACTCCAGAAGTATGCGGAGATCAGTGCCTCCAAAGGAGCCGATGCCTGACTCCTCATGAAACTTGATAGGACTCCCAGGATTCCTGTGGCATTTGGAAAGGGACACTTGGTCTCCCGCCTCAGCTGGAGAGGCGTCCCAATTGCCCTGCCAAGACTCGAGGAGAATCCAGAGTTGTCCCTCGCAACTAGGCAGGAGTCCTGACGTCGCTGAAGAAACACGTGGGTGGAAGGGCCATCCCCGTCTTAACTCGAGAATATACCCCAGGTTCCCGCCGCAACTCGAGAAAAACCATGAGACTTCCCCCTCGCCGCGAGATGAGGCCCGATTCCCCTGCACTGCGTGCAGAGCAATTCCGTGTTGCACATCACACATGAAAGGAGCCTTGATTTCCTTCATGGCACTCCAGATAAACCCCAAGAACACTGTTTCAAGGCTAGAGGGATCCTGAGGTCACTGTAGCAACACGAAAGAGCTCCGTGGACCCAAAATCAACTCGAGATGAGAGGTTAGTCCCTGGCTTCGACTCCAGAGGAATACCACCTTACCACAAGCACCTCAAGAGGAGGCTTCTCTCAGCTCTAGGTATGTGAGAGGGACCCTGAGTTTGCGGCCTCAAGTGGAATGGACACCGCGATGCCCTGACTCGAAATAAGGCCGGATATCCCTGCAGTGACTGGAATGCAGGCTCGTCTTGCATCTCCCAAGACGACAGGGTGTCTGAATCCCCTGTGGAGACCACAGAGAAACACCTAGTTCCCCACCTCATCGCGACAGGAGGCCTCAAATCCTTTGAAAACTCCAGAGGTATGCGGAGATCAGTGCCTCCAAAGGAGACGATGCCTGACTCCTCGTGAAACTTGATAGGAGACCCAGCATTCCTGCGGCACGTGGAAAGGGACACTTGGTCTCCCGTCTCAGCTGGAGAGGCGTCCCAATTGCCCTGCAAAGCCTCGAGGAGAATCCCGAGTTGTCCCTCGCAACTAGGCAGGAGTCCTGACGTCGCTGAAGAAACACGTGGATGGAAGGGCCATCCCCGTCGTAACTCGAGAATATACCCCAGGTTCCCGCCGCAACTCGAGAAAAACCATGAGACTTCCCCCTCGCCGAGAGATGAGGCCCGATTCCCCTGCACTGCGTGCAGAGCAATTCCGTGTTGCACATCACACATGAAAGGAGCCTTGATTTCCTTGATGGCACTCCAGAGAAACCCCAAGAACACTGTTTCAAGGCTAGAGGGATCCTGAGGTCACTGTAGCAACACGAAAGAGCTCCGTGGGCCAAGAATCAACACGAGATGAGAGGTTAGTCCCTGGCGTCGACTCCTGAGGAATACCACCTTACCACAAGCACCTCAAGAGGAGGCTTCTCTCAGCTCTAGGTATGTGAGAGGGATCCTGAGTTTGCGGCCTCAAGTGGAATGGACACCGCGATGCCCTGACTCGAAATAAGGCTGGATATCCCTGCAGTGAATGGAATGCAGGCTCGTCTTGCATCTCCCAAGAAGAAAGGATGTCTGAATCCCCTGTGGAGACCACAGAGAAACACCTAGTTCCCCACCTCATCGCGACCGGAGGCCTCACATCCTTTGAAAACTCCAGAGGTACGCGGAGATCAGTGCCTCCAAAGGAGACGATGCCTGACTCCTTGTGAAACTTGATAGGAGTCCCAGGATTCTTTTGGCACGTGGAAAGGGACCCTTGGTCTCCCGCCTCAGCTGGAGAGGCGTTCCAATTGCCCTGCCAAGCCTCGAGGAGAATCCCGAGTTGTCCCTCGCAACTAGGCAGGAGTCCTGACATGGCTGAACAAACACGTGGGTGGAAGGGCCATCCCCGTCGTAACTCGAGAATATACCCCAGGTTCCCGCCGCAACTCGAGAAAAACCATGAGACTTCCCCCTCGATGCGAGATGAGGCCCGATTCCCCTGTACTGCGTGCAGAGCAATTCCGTCTTGCACATCACACATGAAAGGAGCCTTGATTTCCTTGATGGCACTCCAGAGAAACCCCAAGAACACTGTTTCAAGGATAGAGGGATCCTGAGGTCACTGTAGCAACACGAAAGAACTCTGTGGACCAAAAATCAACTCGAAAAGAGAGGTTAGTCCCTGGATTCGTCTCCAGAGGAATACCACCTTACCACAAGCACCTCAAGAGGAGGCTTCTCTCAGCTCTAGGTATGTGAGAGGGACCCTGAGTTTGCGGCCTCAAGTGGAATGGACACCGCGATGCCCTGATGCGAAATAAGGCCGGTTATCCCTGCAGTGACTTCAATGCAGGCTCGTCTTGCATCTCCCAGGAAGAAAGGATGTCTGAATCCCCTGTGGAAAGCACAGAGAAAGACTTAGTTCCCCACCTCATCGCGACCGATAGCCTCACATCCTTTGAAAACTCCAGAGGTACGCGGAGATCAGTGTCTCCAAAGGAGACGATGCCTGACTCCTCGTGAAAATTGATAGGAGTCCCAGGATACGTGTGGCACTTGGATAGGGACACTTGGTCTCCCGCCTCAGCTGGAGAGGCGTCCCAATTGCCCTGCCAAGCCTCGAGGAGAATCCAGAGTTGTCCCTCGCAACTAGGCAGGAGTCCTGACGTCGCTGAAGAAACACCTGGGTGGAAGGGCCATCCCCGTCGTAACTCGAGAATATACCCCAGGTTCCCGCCGCAACTCGAGAAAAACCATGAGACTTCCCCCTCGCCGCGAGATGAGGCCCGATTCCCCTGCACTGCGTGCAGAGCAATTCCGTGTTGCACATCACACATGAAAGGAGCCTTGATTTCCTTCAAGGCACTCCAGAGAAACCCCAAGTACACTGTTTCAAGGCTAGAGGGATCCTGAGGTCACTGTAGCAACAGGAAAGAGCTCCGGGGGCCAAAAATCAACTCGAGATGAGAGGTTAGTCCCTGGCTTCGACTCCAGAGGAATACCACCTTACCACAAGCACCTCAAGAGGAGGCTTCTCTCAGCTCTAGGTATGTGAGAGGGACCCTGAGTTTGCGGCCTCAAGTGGAATGGACACCGCGATGCCCTGACGCGAAATAAGGCTCGATATCCCTGCAGTGACTTGAATGCAGGCTCGTCTTGCATCTCCCAAGATGAAAGGATGTCTGAATCCCCTGTGGAGACCACAGTGAAAGACCTAGTTCCCCACCTCATCGCGACCGGAGGCCTCACATCCTTTGAAAACTCCAGAGGTACGCGGAGATCAGTGCCTCCAAAGGAGACGATGCCTGACTCCTCGTGAAACTTGATAGGAGTCCCAGGATTCCTGTGGCACGTGGAAAGGGACCCCTGGTCTCCCGCCTCAGCTGGAGAGGCGTCCCAATTGCCTTGCCAAGCCTCGAGGAGAATCCCGAGTTGTGTCTCGCAACTAGGCAAGAGTCCTGACGTGGCTGAACAAACACGTGTGTGGAAGGGCCATCCCCGTCGTAACTCGAGAATATACCCCAGGTTCCCGCCGCAACTCGAGAAAAACCATGAGACTTCCCCCTCGCTGCGAGATGAGGCCCGATTCCCCTGCACTGCGTGCAGAGCAATTCTGTGTTGCACATCACACATGAAAGGAGCCTTGATTTCCTTCATGGCACTCCAGAGAAACCCCAAGAACACTGTTTCAAGGCTAGAGGGATCCTGAGGTCACTGTAGCAACACGAAAGAGCTCCGTGGACCCAAAATCAACTCGAGATGAGAGGTTAGTCCCTGGCTTCGACTCCAGAGGAATACCACCTTACCACAAGCACCTCAAGAGGAGGCTTCTCTTAGCTCTAGGTATGTGAGAGGGACCCTGAGTTTGCGGCCTCAAGTGGAATGGACACCGCGATGCCCTGACTCGAAATAAGGCCGGATATCCCTGCAATGACTGGAATGCAGGCTCGTCTTGCATCTCCCAAGACGAAAGGGTGTCTGAATCCCCTGTGGAGACCACAGAGAAAGACCTAGTTCCACACCTCATCGCGACAGGAGGCCTCAAATCCTTTGAAAATTCCAGAGGTATGCGGAGATCAGTGCCTCCAAAGGAGACGATGCCTGACTCCTCGTGAAACTTGATAGGAGACCCAGGATTCCTGTGGCATGTGGAAAGGGACCCTTGGTCTCCCGTCTCAGCTGGAGAGGCATCCCAATTGCCCTGCCAAGCCTCGAGGAGAATCCCGAGTTGTCCCTCGCAACTAGGCAGGAGTCCTGACGTCGCTGAAGAAACACGTGTGTGGAAGGGCCATCCCCGTCGTAACTCGAGAATATACCCCAGGTTCCCGCCGCAACTCGAGAAAAACCATGAGACTTCCCCCTCGCCGCGAGATGAGGCCCGATTCCCCTGCACTGCTTGCAGAGCAATTCCGTGTTGCACATCACACATGAAAGGAGCCTTGATTTCCTTGATGGCACTCCAGAGAAACCCCAAGAACACTGTTTCAAGGCTAGAGGGATCCTGAGGTCACTGTAGCAACACGAAAGAGCTCCGTGGACCACGAATCAACACGAGATGAGAGGTTAGTCCCTGGCTTCGACTTCTGAGGAATACCAACTTACCACAAGCACCTCAAGAGGAGGCTTCTCTCAGCTCTAGGTATGTGAGAGGGATCCTGAGTTTGCGGCCTCAAGTGGAATGGACACCGCGATGCCCTGACTCGAAATAAGGCCGGATATCCCTGCAGTGACTTGAATGCAGGCTCATCTTGCATCTCCCAAGAAGAAAGGATGTCTGAATCCCCTGTGGAGACCACAGAGAAAGACCTAGTTCCCCACCTCATCGCGACCGGAGGCCTCACATCCTTTGAAAACTCCAGAGGTACGCGGAGATCAGTGCCTCCAAAGGAGACGATGCCTGACTCCTCGTGAAACTTGATAGGAGTCCCAGGATTCCTGTGGCACGTGGAAAGTAACCCTTGGTCTCCCGCCTCAGCTGGAGAGGCGTCCCAATTGCCCTGCCAAGCTTCGAGGAGAATCCAGAGTTGTCCCTCGCAACTAGGCAGGAGTCCTGACGTCGCTGAACAAACACGTGGGTGGAAGGGCCATCCCCGTCGTAACTCGAGAATATACCCCAGGTTCCCGCCGCAACTCGAGAAAAACCATGAGAATTCCCCCTCGCCGCGAGATGAGGCCCGATTCCCCTGCACTGCGTGCAGAGCAATTCCGTGTTGCACATCACACATGAAAGGAGCCTTGATTTCCTTCATGGCACTCCAGAGAAACCCCAAGAACACTGTTTCAAGGCTAGAGGGATCCTGAGGTCACTGTAGCAACACGAAAGAGCTCCGTGGGCCAAAAATCAACACGAGATGAGAGGTTAGTCCCTGGCTTCGACTCCAGAGGAATACCACCTTACCACAAGCACCTCAAGAGGAGGCTTCTCTCAGCTCTATGTATGTGAGAGGGACCCTGATTTTGCGGCCTCAAGTGGAATGGACACCGCGATGCCCTGACGTGAAATAAGGCTGGATATCCCTGCAGTGACTTGAATGCAGTCTCGTCTTGCATCTCCGAAGATGAAAGGATGTCTGAATCCCCTGTGGAGACCACAGAGAAAGACCTAGTTCTCCACCTTATCGCGACCGGAGGCCTCACATCCTTTGAAAACTCCAGAGGTACGCGGAGATCAGTGTCTCCAAAGGAGACGATGCCTGACTCCTCGTGAAACTTGATAGGAGTCCCAGGATTCCTGTGGCACGTGGAAAGGGACCCTTGGTCTCCCGCCTCAGCTGGAGAGGCGTCCCAATTGCCTTGCCAAGCCTCGAGGAGAATCCCGAGTTGTGTCTCGCAACTAGGCAAGAGTCCTGACGTGGCTGAACACACACGTGTGTGGAAGGGCCATCCCCGTCGTAACTCGAGAATATACCCCAGGTTCCCGCCGCAACTCGAAAAAAAACATGAGACTTCCCCCTCGCCGCAAGATGAGGCCCGATTCCCCTGCACTGCGTGCAGAGCAATTCTGTGTTGCACATCACACATGAAAGGAGACTTGATTTCCTTGATGGCACTCCAGAGAAACCCCAAGAACACTGTTTCTAGGCTAGAGGGATCCTGAGGTCACTGTAGCAACACGAAAGAGCTCCGTGGACCAAAAATCAACTCGAGATGAGAGGTTAGTCCCTGGCTTCGACTCCAGAGGAATACCACCTTACCACAAGCACCTCAAGAGGAGGCTTCTCTCAGCTCTAGGTATGTGAGAGGGACCCTGAGTTTGCGGCCTCAAGTGGAATGGACACCGCGATGCCCTGACGCGAAATAAGGCTGGATATCCCTGCAGTGACTTGAATGCAGGCTCGTCTTGCATCTCCCAAGAAGAAAGGATGTCTGAATCCCCTGTGGAGACCACAGAGAAAGACCTAGTTCCCCACCTCATCGCGACCGGAGGCCTCACATCCTTTGAAAACTCCAGAGGTACGCGGAGATCAGTGCCTCCAAAGGAGACGATGCCTGACTCCTCGTGAAACTTGATAGGAGTCCCAGGATTCCTGTGGCACGTGGAAAGGGACCCTTGGTCTCCCGCCTCAGCTGGAGAGGCGTCCCAATTGCCTTGCCAAGCCTCGAGGAGAATCCCGAGGTGTGTCTCGCAACTAGGCAAGAGTCCTGACCTGGCTGAACAAACACGTGTGTGGAAGGGCCATCCCCATCGTAACTCGAGAATATACCCCAGGTTCCCGCCGCAACTCGAGAAAAACCATGAGACTTCCCCCTCGCCGCGAGATGAGGCCCGATTCCCCTGCACTGCGTGCAGAGAAATTCTGTGTTGCACATCACACATGAAAGGAGCCTTGATTTCCTTCATGGCACTCCAGAGAAACCCCAAGAACACTGTTTCAAGGCTAGAGGGATCCTGAGGTCACTGTAGCAACACGAAAGAGCTCCGTGGACCAAAAATCAACTCGAGATGAGAGGTTAGTCCCTGGCTTCGACTCGAGAGGAATACCACCTTACCACAAGCACCTCAAGAGGAGGCTTCTCTCAGCTCTAGGTATGTGAGAGGGACCCTGAGTTTGCGGCCTCAAGTGGAATGGACACCGCGATGCCCTGACGCGAAATAAGGCTGGATATCCCTGCAGTGACTTGAATGCAGGCACGTCTTGCATCTCCCAAGATGAAAGGATGTCTGAATCCCCTGTGGAGACCACAGAGAAAGACCTAGTTCCCCACGTCATCGCGACCGGAGGCCTCACATCCTTTGAAAACTCCAGAGGTACGCGGAGATCAGTGCCTCCAAAGGAGACGATGCCTGACTCCTCGTGAAACTTAATAGGAGACCCAGGATTCCTGTGGCACGTGGAAAGGGACCCTTGGTCTCCCGCCTCAGCTGGAGAGGCGTCCCAATTGACTTGCCAAGCCTCGAGAAGAATCCCCAGTTGTGTCTAGCACCTAGGCAAGAGTCCTGACGTGGCTGAACAAACACGTGTGTGGAAGGGCCATCCCCGTCGTAACTCGAGAATATACCACAGGTTCCCGCCGCAACTCGAGAAAAACCATGAGACTTCCCCCTCGCCGCGAGATGAGGCCCGATTCCCCTGCACTGCGTGCAGAGCAATTCTGTGTTGCACATCACACATGAAAGGAGCCTTGATTTCCTTCATGGCACTCCAGAGAAACCCCAAGAACACTGTTTCAAGGCTAGAGGGACCCTGAGGTCACTGTAGCAACACGAAAGAGCTCCGTGGACCAAAAATCAACTCGAGATGAGAGGTTAGTCCCTGGCTTCGACTCCAGAGGAATACCACCTTACCACAAGCACCTCAAGAGGAGGCTTCTCTCAGCTCTAGGTATGTGAGAGGGACCCTGAGTTTGCGGCCTCAAGTGGAATGGACACCGCGATGCCCTGACTCAAAATAAGGCCGGATATCCCTGCAGTGACTGGAATGCAGGCTCGTCTTGCATCTCCCAAGACGAAAGGGTGTCTGAATCCCCTGTGGAGACCACAGAGAAAGACCTAGTTCCCCACCTCATCGCGACAGGAGGCCTCAAATCCTTTGAAAACTCCAGAGGTATGCGGAGATCAGTGCCTCCAAAGGAGACGATGCCTGACTCCTCGTGAAACTTCATAGGAGACCCAGGATTCCTGCGGCACGTGGAAAGGGACACTTGGTCTCCCGTCTCAGCTGGAGAGGCGTCCCAATTGCCCTGCCAAGCCTCGAGGAGAATCCCGAGTTGTCCCTCGCAACTAGGCAGGAGTCCTGACGTCGCTGAAGAAACACGTGGGTGGAAGGGCCATCCCCGTCGTAACTCGAGAATATACCCCAGGTTCCCGCCGCAACTCGAGAAAAACCATGAGACTTCCCCCTCGCCGAGAGATGAGGCCCGATTCCCCTGCACTGCGTGCAGAGCAATTCCGTGTTGCACATCACACATGAAAGGAGCCTTGATTTCCTTGATGGCACTCCAGAGAAACCCCAAGAACACTGTTTCAAGGCTAGAGGGATCCTGAGGTCACTGTAGCAACACGAAAGAGCTCCGTGGACCAAGAATCAACACGAGATGAGAGGTTAGTCCCTGGCGTCGACTCCTGAGGAATACCACCTTACCACAAGCACCTCAAGAGGAGGCTTCTCTCAGCTCTAGGTATGTGAGAGGGATCCTGAGTTTGCGGCCTCAAGTGGAATGGACACCGCGATGCCCTGACTCGAAATAAGGCCGGATATGCCTGCAGTGACTTGAATGCAGGCTCGTCTTGCATCTCCCAAGAAGAAAGGATGTCTGAATCCCCTGTGGAGACCACAGAGAAACACCTAGTTCCCCACCTCATCGCGACCGCAGGCCTCACATCCTTTGAAAACTCCAGAGGTACGCGGAGATCAGTGCCTCCAAAGGAGACGATGCCTGACTCCTTGTGAAACTTGATAGGAGTCCCAGGATTCTTGTGGCACGTGGAAAGGGACCCTTGGTCTCCCGCCTCAGCTGGAGAGGCGTCCCAATTGCCCTGCCAAGCCTCGAGGAGAATCCCGAGTTGTCCCTCGCAACTAGGCAGGAGTCCTGACGTGGCTGAACACACACGTGTGTGGAAGGGCCATCCCCGTCGTAACTCGAGAATATACCCCAGGTTCCCGCCGCAACTCGAGAAAAACCATGAGACTTCCCCCTCGATGCGAGATGAGGCCCGATTCCCCTGTACTGCGTGCAGAGCAATTCCGTCTTGCACATCACACATGAAAGTAGCCTTGATTTCCTTCATGGCACTCCAGAGAAACCCCAAGAACACTGTTTCAAGGCTAGAGGGATCCTGAGGTCACTGTAGCAACACGAAAGAACTCTGTGGACCAAAAATCAACTCGAAAAGAGAGGTTAGTCCCTGGATTCGTCTCCAGAGGAATACCACCTTACCACAAGCACCTCAAGAGGAGGATTCTCTCAGCTCTAGGTATGTGAGAGGGACCCTGAGTTTGCGGCCTCAAGTGGAATGGACACCGCGATGCCCTGACTCGAAATAAGGCCGGATATCCCTGCAGTGACTTCAATGCAGGCTCGTCTTGCATCTCCCAGGACGAAAGGATGTCTGAATCCCCTGTGGAAAGCACAGAGAAAGACTTAGTTCCCCACCTCATCGCGACCGATAGCCTCACATCCTTTGAAAACTCCAGAGGTACGCGGAGATCAGTGCCTCCAAAGGAGACGATGCCTGACTCCTCATGAAACTTGATAGGAGTCCCAGGATTCCTGTGGCATTTGGAAAGGGACACTTGGTCTCCCGCCTCAGCTGGAGAGGCGTCCCAATTGCCCTGTCAAGCCTCGAGGAGAATCCAGAGTTGTCCCTCGCAACTAGGCAGGAGTCCTGACGTCGCTGAAGAAACACGTGGGTGGAAGGGCCATCCCCGTCTTAACTCGAGAATATACCCCAGGTTCCCGCCGCAACTCGAGAAAAACCATGAGACTTCCCCCTCGCCGCGAGATGAGGCCCGATTCCCCTGCACTGCGTGCAGAGCAATTCCGTGTTGCACATCACACATGAAAGGAGCCTTGATTTCCTTCATGGCACTCCAGATAAACCCCAAGAACACTGTTTCAAGGCTAGAGGGATCCTGAGGTCACTGTAGCAACACGAAAGAGCTCGTGGGCCAAAAATCAACTCGAGATGAGAGGTTAGTCCCTGGCTTCGACTCCAGAGGAATACCACCTTACCACAAGCACCTCAAGAGGAGGCTTCTCTCAGCTCTAGGTATGTGAGAGGGACCCTGAGTTTGCGGCCTCAAGTGGAATGGACACCGCGATGCCCTGACTCGAAATAAGGCGGGATATCCCTGCAGTGACTGGAATGCAGGCTCGTCTTGCATCTCCCAAGACGAAAGGGTGTCTGAATCCCCTGTGGAGACCACAGAGAAAGACCTAGTTCCCCACCTCATCGCGACAGGAGGCCTCAAATCCTTTGAAAACTCCAGAGGTATGCGGAGATCAGTGCCTCCAAAGGAGACGATGCCTGACTCCTCGTGAAACTTGATAGGAGACCCAGGATTCCTGCGGCACGTGGAAAGGGACACTTGGTCTCCCGTCTCAGCTGGAGAGGCGTCCCAATTGCCCTGCAAAGCCTCGAGGAGAATCCCGAGTTGTCCCTCGCAACTAGGCAGGAGTCCTGACGTCGCTGAAGAAACACGTGGGTGGAAGGGCCATCCCCGTCGTAACTCGAGAATATACCCCAGGTTCCCGCCGCAACTCGAGAAAAACCATGAGACTTCCCCCTCGCCGAGAGATGAGGCCCGATTCCCCTGCACTGCGTGCAGAGCAATTCCGTGTTGCACATCACACATGAAAGGAGCCTTGATTTCCTTGATGGCACTCCAGAGAAACCCCAAGAACACTGTTTCAAGGATAGAGGGATCCTGAGGTCACTGTAGCATCACGAAAGAGCTCCGTGGACCAAGAATCAACATGAGATGAGAGGTTAGTCCCTGGCGTCGACTCCTGAGGAATACCACCTTACCACAAGCACCTCAAGAGGAGGCTTCTCTCAGCTCTAGGTATGTGAGAGGGACCCTGAGTTTGCGGCCTCAAATGGAATGGACACCGCGATGCCCTGACGCGAAATAAGGCTGGATATCCCTGCAGTGACTTGAATGCAGGCTCGTCTTGCATCTGCCAAGATGAAAGGATGTCTGAATCCCCTGTGGAGACCACAGAGAAAAACCTAGTTCCCCACCTCATCGCGACCGCAGGCCTCACATCCTTTGAAAACTCCAGAGGTACGCGGAGATCAGTGCCTCCAAAGTAGACGATGCCTGACTCCTCGTGAAACTTGATAGGAGTCCCAGGATTCTTGTGGCACGTGGAAAGGGACCCTTGGTCTCCCGCCTCAGCTGGAGAGGCGTTCCAATTGCCCTGCCAAGCCTCGAGGAGAATCCCGAGTTGTCCCTCGCAACTAGGCAGGAGTCCTGACGTGGCTGAACAAACACGTGGGTGGAAGGGCCATCCCCATCGTAACTCGAGAATATACCCCAGGTTACCGCCGCAACTCGAGAAAAACCATGAGACTTCCCCCTCCATGCGAGATGAGGCCCGATTCCCCTGTACTGCGAGCAGAGCAATTCCGTCTTGCACATCACACATGAAAGGAGCCTTGATTTCCTTGATGGCACTCCAGAGAAACCCCAAGAACACTGTTTCAAGGATAGAGGGATCCTGAGGTCACTGTAGCAACACGAAAGAACTCTGTGGACCAAAAATCAACTTGAAAAGAGAGGTTAGTCCCTGGATTCGTCTCCAGAGGAATACCACCTTACCACAAGCACCTCAAGAGGAGGCTTCTCTCAGCTCTAGGTATGTGAGAGGGACCCTGAGTTTGCGGCCTCAAGTGGAATGGACACCGCGATGCCCTGACTCGAAATAAGGCCGGATATCCCTGCAGTGACTTCAATGCAGGCTCGTCTTGCATCTCCCAGGACGAAAGGATGTCTGAATCCCCTGTGGAAAGCACAGAAAGACTTAGTTCCCCACCTCATCGCGACCGATAGCCTCACATCCTTTGAAAACTCCAGAGGTACGCGGAGATCAGTGCCTCCAAAGGAGACGATGCCTGACTCCTCGTGAAACTTGATAGGAGTCCGAGGATTCCTGTGGCACTTGGAAAGGGACACTTGGTCTCCCGCCTCAGCTGGAGAGGCGTCCCAATTGCCCTGCCAAGCCTCGAGGAGAATCCAGAGTTGTCCCTCGCAACGAGGCAGGAGTCCTGACGTCGCTGAAGAAACACGTGGGTGGAAGGGACATCCCCGTCGTAACTCGAGAATATACCCCAGGTTCCCGCCGCAACTCGAGAAAAACCATGAGACTTCCCCCTCGCCGCGAGATGAGGCCCGATTCCCCTGCACTGCGTGCAGAGCAATTCCGTGTTGCACATCACACATGAAAGGAGCCTTGATTTCCTTGATGGCACTCCAGAGAAACCCCAAGAACACTGTTTCAAGGCTAGAGGGATCCTGAGGTCACTGTAGCATCACGAAAGAGCTCCGTGGACCAAGAATCAACATGAGATGAGAGGTTAGTCCCTGGCGTCGACTCCTGAGGAATACCACCTTACCACAAGCACCTCAAGAGGAGGCTTCTCTCAGCTCTAGGTATGTGAGAGGGATCCTGAGTTTGCGGCCTCAAGTGGAATGGACACCGCCATGCCCTGACTCAAAATAAGGCCGGATATGCCTGCAGTGACTTGAATGCAGGCTCGTCTTGCATCTCCCAAGAAGAAAGGATGTCTGAATCCCCTGTGGAGACCACAGAGAAACACCTAGTTCCCCACCTCATCGCGACCGCAGGCCTCACATCCTTTGAAAACTCCAGAGGTACGCGGAGATCAGTGCCTCCAAAGGAGACGATGCCTGACTCCTCGTGAAACTTGATAGGAGTCCCAGGATTCTTGTGGCACGTGGAAAGGGACCCTTGGTCTCCCGCCTCAGCTGGAGAGGCGTTCCAATTGCCCTGCCAAGCCTCGAGGAGAATCCCGAGTTGTCCCTCGCAACTAGGCAGGAGTCCTGACGTGGCGGAACACACACGTGTGTGGAAGGGCCATCCCCGTCGTAACTCGAAAATATACCCCAGGTTCCCGCCGCAACTCGAGAAAAACCATGAGACTTCCCCCTCGATGCGAGATGAGGCCCGATTCCCCTGTACTGCGTGCAGAGCAATTCCGTCTTGCACATCACACATGAAAGGAGCCTTGATTTCCTTGATGGCACTCCAGAGAAACCCCAAGAACACTGTTTCAAGGCTAGAGGGATCCTGAGGTCACTGTAGCAACACGAAAGAACTCTGTGGACCAAAAATCAACTCGAAAAGAGAGGTTAGTCCCTGGATTCGTCTCCAGAGGAATACCACCTTACCACAAGCACCTCAAGAGGAGGCTTCTCTCAGCTCTAGGTATGTGAGAGGGACCCTGAGTTTGCGGCCTCAAGTGGAATGGACACCGCGATGCCCTGACTCGAAATAAGGCCGGATATCCCTGCAGTGACTTCAATGCAGGCTCGTCTTGCATCTCCCAGGACGAAAGGATGTCTGAATCCCCTGTGGAAAGCACAGAGAAAGACTTAGTTCCCCACCTCATCGCGACCGATAGCCTCACATCCTTTGAAAACTCCAGAGGTACGCGGAGATCAGTGCCTCCAAAGGAGACGATGCCTGACTCCTCATGAAACTTGATAGGAGTCCCAAGATTCCTGTGGCATTTGGAAAGGGACACTTGGTCTCCCGCCTCAGCTGGAGAGGCGTCCCAATTGCCCTGTAAAGCCTCGAGGAGAATCCAGAGTTGTCCCTCGCAACTAGGCAGGAGTCCTGACGTCGCTGAAGAAACACGTGGGTGGAAGGGCCATCCCCGTCGTAACTCGAGAATATACCCCAGGTTCCCGCCGCAACTCGAGAAAAACCATGAGACTTCCCCCTCGCCGCGAGATGAGGCCCGATTCCCCTGCACTGCGTGCAGAGCAATTCCGTGTTGCACATCACACATGAAAGGAGCCTTGATTTCCTTGATAGCACTCCAGAGAAACCCCAAGAACACTGTTTCAAGGCTAGAGGGATCCTGAGGTCACTGTAGCAACACGAAAGAGCTCCGTGGGCCAAAAATCAACTCGAGATGAGAGGTTAGTCCCTGGCTTCGACTCCAGAGGAATACCACCTTACCAAAAGCACCTCAAGAGGAGGCTTCTCTCAGCTCTAGGTATGTGAGAGGGACCCTGAGTTTGTGGCCTCAAGTGGAATGGACACCGCGATGCCCTGACGCGAAATAAGGCTGGATATCCCTGCAGTGACTTGAATGCAGGCTCGTCTTGCATCTGCCAAGATGAAAGGATGTCTGAATCCCCTGTGGAGACCACAGAGAAAAACCTAGTTCCCCACCTCATCGCGACCGGAGGCCTCACATCCTTTGAAAACTCCAGAGGTACGCGGAGATCAGTGCCTCCAAAGGAGACGATGCCTGACTCCTCGTGAAACTTGACAGGAGTCCCAGGATTCCTGTGGCACGTGGAAAGGGACACTTGGTCTCCCGTCTCAGCTGGAGAGGCGTCCCAATTGCCTTGCCAAGCCTCGAGGAGAATCCCGAGTTGTGTCTCGCAACTAGGCAAGAGTCCTGACGTGGCTGAACACACACGTGTGTGGAAGGGCCATCCCCGTCGTAACTCGAGAATATACCCCAGGTTCCCGCCGCAACTCGAGAAAAACCATGAGACTTCCCCCTCGCCGCGAGATGAGGCCCGATTCCCCTGCACTGCGTGCAGAGCAATTCTGTGTTGCACATCACATATGAAAGGAGCCTTGATTTCCTTCATGGCACTCCAGAGAAACCCCAAGAACACTGTTTCAAGGCTAGAGGGATCCTGAGGTCACTGTAGCAACACGAAAGAGCTCCGTGGACCAAAAATCAACTCGAGATGAGAGGTTAGTCCCTGGCTTCGACTCCAGAGGAATACCACCTTACCACGAGCACCTCAAAAGGAGGCTTCTCTCAGCTCTAGGTATGTGAGAGGGACCCTGAGTTTGCGGCCTCAAGTGGAATGGACACCGCGATGCCCTGACTCGAAATAAGGCCGGATATCCCTGCAGTGACTGGAATGCAGGCTCGTCTTGCATCTCCCAAGACGAAAGGGTGTCTGAATCCCCTGTGGAGACCACAAAGAAAGACCTATTTCCCCACCTCATCGCGACAGGAGGCCTCAAATCCTTTGAAACCTCCAGAGGTATGCGGAGATCAGTGCCTCCAAAGGAGACGATGCCTGACTCCTCGTGAAACTTGATAGGAGACCCAGGATTCCTGTGGCACGTGGAAAGGGACCCTTGGTCTCCCGTCTCAGCTGTAGAGGCGTCCCAATTGCCCTGCAAAGCCTCGAGGAGAATCCCGAGTTGTTCCTCGCAACTAGGCAGGAGTCCTGACGTCGCTGAACAAACACGTGGGTGGAAGGGCCATCCCCGTCTTAACTCGAGAATATACCCCAGGTTCCCGCCGCAACTCGAGAAAAACCATGAGACTTCCCCCTCGCCGCGAGATGAGGCCCGATTCCCATGCACTGCGTGCAGAGCAATTCCGTGTTGCACATCACACATGAAAGGAGCCTTGATTTCCTTGATGGCACTCCAGAGAAACCCCAAGAACACTGTTTCAAGGCTAGAGGGATCCTGAGGTCACTGTAGCAACACGAAAGAGCTCCGTGGACCAAGAATCAACACGAGATGAGAGGTTATTCCCTGGCTTCGACTCCTGAGGAATACCACCTTACCACAAGCACCTCAAGAGGAGGCTTCTCTCAGCTCTAGGTATGTGAGAGGGACCCTGAGTTTGCGGCCTCAAGTGGAATGGACACCGCGATGCCCTGACTCGAAATAAGGCCGGATATCCCTGCAGTGACTTGAATGCAGGCTCGTCTTGCATCTCCCAAGAAGAAAGGATGTCTGAATCCCCTGTGGAGACCACAGAGAAACACCTAGTTCCCCACCTCATCGCGACCGCAGGCCTCACATCCTTTGAAAACTCCAGAGGTACGCGGAGATCAGTGCCTCCAAAGGAGACGATGCCTGACTCCTCGTGAAACTTGATAGGAGTCCCAGGATTCTTGTGGCACGTGAAAAGGGACCCTTGGTCTCCCGCCTCAGCTGGAGAGGCGTTCCAATTGCCCTGCCAAGCCTCGAGGAGAATCCCGAGTTGTCCCTCGCAACTAGGCAGGAGTCCTGACGTGGCTGAACAAACACGTGGGTGGAAGGGCCATCCCCGTCGTAACTCGAGAATATACCCCAGGTTCCCGCCGCAACTCGAGAAAAACCATGAGACTTCCCCCTCGATGCGAGATGAGGCCTGATTCCCCTGTACTGCGTGCAGAGCAATTCCGTCTTGCACATCACACATGAAAGGAGCCTTGATTTCCTTGATGGCACTCCAGAGAAACCCCAAGAACACTGTTTCAAGGATAGAGGGATCCTGAGGTCACTGTAGCAACACGAAAGAACTCTGTGGACCAAAAATCAACTTGAAAAGAGAGGTTAGTCCCTGGATTCGTCTCCAGAGGAATACCACCTTACCACAAGCACCTCAAGAGGAGGCTTCTCTCAGCTCTAGGTATGTGAGAGGGACCCTGAGTTTGCGGCCTCAAGTGGAATGGACACCGCGATGCCCTGACTCGAAATAGGGCCGGATATCCCTGCAGTGACTTCAATGCAGGCTCGTCTTGCATCTCCCAGGACGAAAGGATGTCTGAATCCCCTGTGGAAAGCACAGAAAGACTTAGTTCCCCACCTCATCGCGACCGATAGCCTCACATCCTTTGAAAACTCCAGAGGTACGCGGAGATCAGTGCCTCCAAAGGAGACGATGCCTGACTCCTCGTGAAACTTGATAGGAGTCCCAGGATTCCTGTGGCACTTGGAAAGGGACACTTGGTCTCCCGCCTCAGCTGGAGAGGCGTCCCAATTGCCCTGCCAAGCCTAAAGGAGAATCCACAGTTGTCCCTCGCAACGAGACAGGAGTCCTGACGTCGCTGAAGAAACACGTGGGTGGAAGGGCCATCCCCGTCGTAACTCGAGAATATACCCCAGGTTCCCGCCGCAACTCGAGAAAAACCATGAGACTTCCCCCTCGCCGCGAGATGAGGCCCGATTCCCCTGCACTGCGTGCAGAGCAATTCCGTGTTGCACATCACACATGAAAGGAGCCTTGATTTCCTTGATGGCACTCCAGAGAAACCCCAAGAACACTGTTTCAAGGCTAGAGGGATCCTGAGGTCACTGTAGCAACACGAAAGAGCTCCGTGGGCCAAAAATCAACTCGAGATGAGAGGTTAGTCCCTGGCTTCGACTCCAGAGGAATACCACCTTACCACAAGCACCTCAAGAGGAGGCTTCTCTCAGCTCTAGGTATGTGAGACGGACCCTGAGTTTGCGGCCTCAAGTGGAATGGACATCGCGATGCCCTGACTCGAAATAAGGCCGGATATCCCTGCATTGACTGGAATGCAGGCTCGTCTTGCATCTCCCAAGACGAAAGGGTGTCTGAATCCCCTGTGGAGACCACAGAGAAAGACCTAGTTCCCCACCTCATCGCGACAGGAGGCCTCAAATCCTTTGAAAACTCCAGAGGTATGCGGAGATCAGTGCCTCCAAAGGAGACGATGCCTGACTCCTCGTGAAACTTGATAGGAGACCCAGGATTCCTGTGGCACGTGGAAAGGGACACTTGGTCTCCCGTCTCAGCTGGAGAGGCGTCCCAATTGCCCTGCAAAGCCTCGAGGAGAATCCCGAGTTGTCCCTCGGAACTAGGAAGGAGTCCTGACATGGCTAAACACACACGTGTGTGGAAGGGCCATCCCCGTCGTAACTCGAGAATATACCCCAGGTTCCCGCCGCAACTCGAGAAAAACCATGAGACTTCCCCCTCGCCGCGAGATGAGGCCCGATTCCCCTGCACTGCGTGCAGAGCAATTCCGTGTTGCACATCACACATGAAAGGAGCCTTGATTTCCTTGATAGCACTCCAGAGAATCCCCAAGAACACTGTTTCAAGGCTAGAGGGATCCTGAAGTCACTGTAGCAACACGAAAGAGCTCCGTGGACCAAGAATCAACACGAGATGAGAGGTTAGTCCCTGGCTTCGACTCCTGAGGAATACCACCTTACCACAAGGACCTCAAGAGGAGGCTTCTCTCAGCTCTAGGTATGTGAGAGGGACCCTGAGTTTGCGGCCTCAAGTGGAATGGACACCGCGATGCCCTGACTCGAAATAAGCCGGATATCCCTGCAGTGACTTCAATGCAGGCTCGTCTTCATCTCCCAGGACGAAGGGATGTCTGAATCCCCTGTGGAAAGCACAGAGAAAGACTTAGTTCCCCACCTCATCGCGACCGATAGCCTCACATCCTTTGAAAACTCCAGAGGTATGCGGAGATCAGTGCCTCCAACGGAGACGATGCCTGACTCCTCGTGAAACTTGATAGGAGACCCAGGATACCTGTGGCACTTGGAAAGGGACACTTGGTCTCCCGTCTCAGCTGGAGAGGCGTCCCAATTGCCCTGCCAAGCCTCGAGGAGAATCCCGAGTTGTCCCTCGCAACTAGGCAGGAGTCCTGAAGTCGCTGAAGAAACACGTGTGTGGAAGGGTCATCCCCGTCGTAACTCGAGAATATACCCCAGGTTCCCGCCGCAACTCGAGAAAAACCATGAGACTTCCCCCTCGCCGCGAGATGAGGCCCGATTCCCCTGCACTGCGTGCCGAGCAATTCTGTGTTGCACATCACACATGAAAGGAGCCTTGATTTCCTTGATGGCACTCCAGAGAAACCCCAAGAACACTGTTTCAAGGGTAGAGGGATCCTGAAGTCCCTGTAGCAACACGAAAGAGCTCCGTGGACCAAAAATCAACTCGAGATGAGAGGTTAGTCCCTGGCTTCGACTACAGAGGAATACCACCTTACCATAAGCACCTCAAGAGGAGGCTTCTGTCAGCTCTAGGTATGTGAGAGGGACCCTGAGTTTGCGGCCTCAAGTGGAATGGACACCGCGATGACCTGACTCGAAATAAGGCTGGATATCCCTGCAGTGACTGGAATGCAGGCTCGTCTTGCATCTCCCAAGACGAATGGGTGTCTGAATCCCCTGTGGAGACCACAGAGAAAGACCTAGTTCCCCACCTCATTGCGAGAGGAGGCCTCAAATCCTTTGAAAACTCCAGAGGTATGCGGAGATCAGTGCCTCCAAAGGAAACGATGCCTGACTCCTCGTGAAACTTGATAGGAGACCCAGGATTCCTGTGGCACGTGGAAAGGGACCCTTGGTCTCCCGTCTCAGCTGGAGAGGCGTCCCAATTGCCCTGCAAAGCCTCGAGGAGAATCCCGAGTTGTCCCTCGCAACTAGGCAGGAGTCCTGACGTCGCTGAAGAAACACGTGGGTGGAAGGGCCATCCTCGTCGTAACTCGAGAATATACCCCAGGTTCCCGCCGCAACTCGAGAAAAACAATGAGACTTCCCCCTCGCCGCGAGATGAGGCCCGATTCCCCTGCACTGCGTGCAGAGCAATTCCGTGTTGCACATCACACATGAAAGGAGCCTTGATTTCCTTGATGGCACTCCAGAGAAACCCCAAGAACACTGTTTCAAGGCTAGAGGGATCCTGAGGTCACTGTAGCAACACGAAAGAGCTCCGTGGGCCAAAAATCAACTCGAGATGAGAGGTTAGTCCCTGCCTTCGACTCCAGAGGAATACCACCTTACCACAAGCACCTCAAGAGGAGACTTCACTCAGCACTAGGTATGTGAGAGGGACCCTGAGTTTACGGCCTCAAGTGGAATGGACACCGCGATGCCCTGATGCGAAATAAGGCTGGATATCCCTGCAGTGACTTGAATGCAGGCTCGTCTTGCATCTCCCAAGATGAAAGGATGTCTGAATCCCCTGTGGAGACCACAGAGAAAGACCTAGTTCCCCACCTCATCGCGACCGGAGGCCTCACATCCTTTGAAAACTCCAGAGGTACGCGGAGATCAGTGCCTCCAAAGGAGACGATGCCTGACTCCTCGTGAAACTTGATAGGAGACCCAGGATTCCTGTGGCACGTGGAAAGGGACCCTTGGTCTCCCGTCTCAGCTGGAGAGGCGTCCCAATTGCCCTGCAAAGCCTCGAGGAGAATCCCGAGTTGTCCCTCACAACTAGGCAGGAGTCCTGACATGGCTGAACACACACGTGTGTGGAAAGGCCATCCCCGTCGTAACTCGAGAATATACCCCAGGTTCCCGCCGCAACTCGAGAAAAACCATGAGACTTCCCCCTCGCCGTGAGATGAGGCCCGATTCCCCTGCACTGCGTGCAGAGCAATTCCGTGTTGCACATCACACATGAAAGGAGCCTTGATTTCCTTGATGGCACTCCAGAGAAACCCCAAGAACACTGTTTCAAGGCTAGAGGGATCCTGAAGTCACTGTAGCAACACGAAAGAGCTCCGTGGACCAAGAATCAACACGAGATGAGAGGTTAGTCCCTGGCTTCGACTCCTGAGGAATACCACCTTACCACAAGCACCTCAAGAGGAGGCTTCTCTCAGCTCTAGGTATGTGAGAGGGACCCTGAGTTTGCGGCCTCAAATGGAATGGACACCGCGATGCCCTGACTCGAAATAAGGCCGGATATCCCTGCAGTGACTTCAATGCAGGCTCGTCTTGCATCTCCCAGGACGAAAGGATGTCTGAATCCCCTGTGGAAAGCACAGAGAAAGACTTAGTTCCCCACCTCATCGCGACCGATAGCCTCACATCCTTTGAAAACTCCAGAGGTACGCGGAGATCAGTGCCTCCAAAGGAGACGATGCCTGACTCCTCGTGAAACTTGATAGGAGTCCCAGGATTCCTGTGGCACGTGGAAAGGGACCCTTGGTCTCCCGCCTCAGCTGGAGAGGTGTCCCAATTGCCTTGCCAAGCCTAGAGGAGAATCCCGAGTTGTGTCTCGCAACTAGGCAAGAGTCCTGACGTGGCTGAACAAACACGTGTGTGGAAGGGCCATCCCCGTCGTAACTCGAGAATATACCCCAGGTTCCCGCCGCAACTCGAGAAAAACCATGAGACTTCCCCCTCGCCGCGAGATGAGGCCCGATTCCCCTGCACTGCGTGCAGAGCAATTCTGTGTTGCACATCACACATGAAAGGAGCCTTGACTTCCTTCATGGCACTCCAGAGAAACCCCAAGAACACTGTTTCAAGGCTAGAGGGATCCTGAGGTCACTGTAGCAACACGAAAGAGCTCCGTGGACCAAGAATCAACACGAGATGAGAGGTTAGTCCCTGGCTTCGACTCCTGAGGAATACCACCTTACCACAAGCACCTCAAGAGGAGGCTTCTCTCAGCTCTAGGTATGTGAGAGGGATCCTGAGTTTGCGGCCTCAAGTGGAATGGACATAGCGATGCCCTGACTCGAAATAAGGCCGGATATGCCTGCAGTGACTTGAATGCAGGCTCGTCTTGCATCTCCCAAGAAGAAAGGATGTCTGAATCCCCTGTGGAGACCACAGAGAAAGACCTAGTTCCCCACCTCATCGCGACCGGAGGCCTCACATCCTTTGAAAATTCCAGAGGTACGCGGAGATCAGTGCCTCCAAAGGAGACGATGCCTGACTCCTCGTGAAACTTGATAGGAGTCCCTGGATTCTTGTGGCACGTGGAAAGGGACCCTTGGTCTCCTGCCTCAGCTGGAGAGGCATTCCAATTGCCCTGCCAAGCCTCGAGGAGAATCCCGAGTTGTCCTTCGCAACTAGGCAGGAGTCCTGACGTCGCTGAAGAAACACGTGGGTGGAAGGGCCATCCCCGTCGTAACTCGAGAATATACCCCAGGTTCCCGCCGCAACTCGAGAAAAACCATGAGACTTCCCCCTCGATGCGAGATGAGGCCCGATTCCCCTGTACTCCGTGCAGAGCAATTCCGTCTTGCACATCACACATGAAAGGAGCCTTGATTTCCTTGATGGCACTCCAGAGAAACCCCAAGAACACTGTTTCAAGGATAGAGGGATCCTGAGGTCACTGTAGCAACACGAAAGAACTCTGTGGACCAAAAATCAACTCGAAAAGAGAGGTTAGTCCCTGGATTCGTCTCCAGAGGAATACCACCTTACCACAAGCACCTCAAGAGGAGGCTTCTCTCAGCTCTAGGTATGTGAGAGGGACCCTGAGTTTGCGGCCTCAAGTGGAATGGACACCGCGATGCCCTGACTCGAAATAAGGCCGGATATCCCTGCAGTGACTTCAATGCAGGCTCGTCTTGCATCTCCCAGGATGAAAGGATGTCTGAATCCCCTGTGGAAAGCACAGAGAAAGACTTAGTTCCCCACCTCATCGCGACCGATAGCCTCACATCCTTTGAAAACTCCAGAGGTACGCGGAGATCAGTGCCTCCAAAGGAGACGATGCCTGACTCCTCGTGAAACTTGATAGGAGTCCCAGGATTCCTGTGGCACTTGGAAAGGGACACTTGGTCTCCCGCCTCAGCTGGAGAGGCGTCCCAATTGCGCTGCCATGCCTCGAGGAGCATCCCGAGTTGTCCCTCGCAACTAGGCAGGAGTCCTGACGTCGCTGAAGAAACACGTGTGTGGAAGGGCCATCACCGTCGTAACTCGAGAATATACCCCAGGTTCCCGCCGCAACTCGAAAAAAACCATGAGACTTCCCCCTCGCCGCGAGATGAGGACCGATTCCCCTGCACTGCGTGCAGAGCAATTCTGTGTTGCACATCACACATGAAAGGAGCCTTGATTTCCTTCATGGCACTCCAGAGAAACCCCAAGAACACTGTTTCAAGGCTAGAGGGATCCTGAGGTCACTGTAGCAACACGAAAGAGCTCCGTGGATCAAAAATCAGCTCGAGATGAGAGGTTAGTCCCTGGCTTCGACTCCAGAGGAATACCACCTTACCACAAGCACCTCAAGAGGAGGCTTCTCTCAGCTCTAGGTATGTGAGAGGGACCCTGAGTTTGCGGCCTCAAGTGGAATGGACACCGCGATGCCCTGACGCGAAATAAGGCTGGATATCCCTGTAGTGACTTGAATGCAGGCTCGTCTTGCATCTCCCAAGAAGAAAGGATGTCTGAATCCCCTGTGGAGACCACAGAGAAACACCTAGTTCCCCACCTCATCGCGACCGGAGGCCTCACATCCTTTGAAAACTCCAGAGGTACGCGGAGATCAGTGCCTCCATAGGAGACGATGCCTGACTCCTCGTGAAACTTGATAGGAGTCCCAGGATTCCTGTGGCACGTGGACAGGGACACTTGGTCTCCCGCCTCAGCTGGAGAGGCGTCCCAATTGCCTTGCCAAGCCTCGAGGAGAATCCCCAGTTGTGTCTCGCAACTAGGCAAGAGTCCTGATGTGGCTGAACAAACACGTGTGTGGAAGGGCCATCCCCGTCGTAACTCGAGAATATACCCCAGGTTCCCGCCGCAACTCGAGAAAAACCACGAGACTTCCCCTTCGCCGCGAGATGAGGCCCGATTCCCCTGCACTGCGTGCAGAGCAATTCTGTGTTGCACATCACACATGAAAGGAGCCTTGATTTCCTTCATGGCACTCCAGAGAAACCCCAAGAACACTGTTTCAAGGCTAGAGGGATCCTGAGGTCACTGTAGCAACACGAAAGAGCTCCGTGGACCAAAAATCAACTCGAGATGAGAGGTTAGTCCCTGGCTTCGACTCCAGAGGAATACCACCTTACCACAAGCACCTCAAGAGGAGGCTTCTCTCAGCTCTAGGTATGTGAGAGGGACCCTGAGTTTGCGGCCTCAAGTGGAATGGACACCGCGATGCCCTGACGCGAAATAAGGCTGGATATCCCTGCAGTGACTTGAATGCAGGCTCGTCTTGCATCTCCCAAGAAGAAAGGATGTCTGAATCCCCTGTGGAGATCACAGAGAAAGACCTAGTTCCCCACCTCATCGCGACCGGAGGCCTCACATCCTTTGAAAACTCCAGAGTTACGCAGAGATCACTGCCTCCAAAGGAGACGATGCCTGACTCCTCGTAAAACTTGATAGGAGTCCCAGGATTCCTGTGGCACGTGGAAAGGGACCCTTGGTCTCCCGCCTCAGCTATAGAGGCGTCCCAATTGCCTTGCCAAGCCTCGAGGAGAATCCCCAGTTGTGTCTCGCACCTAGGCAAGAGTCCTGACGTGGCTGAACAAACACGTGTGTGGAAGGGCCATCCCCATCGTAACTCGAGAATATACCCCAGGTTCCCGCCGCAACTCGAGAAAAACCATGAGACTTCCCCCTCGCCGCGAGATGAGGCCCGATTCCCCTGCACTGCGTGCAGAGCAATT
This sequence comes from Cervus elaphus, assembly GCF_910594005.1. NCBI lineage: Eukaryota > Metazoa > Chordata > Mammalia > Artiodactyla > Cervidae > Cervus > Cervus elaphus. The sequence continues at coordinate 3,276,449 of NC_057834.1, read as the reverse complement.
CTGTGTTGCACATCACACATGAAAGGAGCCTTGATTTCCTTGATGGCACTCCAGAGAAACCCCAAGAACACTGTTTCAAGGCTAGAGGGATCCTGAGGTCACTGTAGCAACTCGAAAGAGCTCCGTGGACCAAGAATCAACACGAGATGAGAGGTTATTCCCTGGCTTCGAATCCTGAGGAATACCACCTTACCACAAGCACCTCAAGAGGAGGCTTCTCTCAGCTCTAGGTATGTGAGAGGGACCCTGAGTTTGCGGCCTCAAGTGGAATGGACACCGCGATGCCCTGACTCGAAATAACGCCGGATATCCCTGCAGTGACTTGAATGCAGGCTCGTCTTGCATCTCCCAAGAAGAAAGGATGTCTGAATCCCCAGTGGAGACCACAGAGAAAGACCTAGTTCCCCACCTCATCGCGACCGGAGGCCTCACATCCTTTGAAAACTCCAGAGGTACGCGGAGATCAGTGCCTCCAAAGGAGACGATGCCTGACTCCTCGTGAAACTTGATAGGAGTCCCAGGATTCTTGTGGCACGTGGAAAGGGACCCTTGGTCTCCCGCCTCAGCTGGAGAGGCGTCCCAATTGCCCTGCCAAGCCTCGAGAAGAATCCAGAGTTGTCCCTCGCAACTAGGCAGGAGTCCTGACGTGGCTGAACAAACACGTGGGTGGAAGGGCCATCCCCGTCGTAACTCGAGAATATACCCCAGGTTCCCGCCGCAACTCGAGAAAAACCATGAGACTTCCCCCTCGATGCGAGATGAGGCCCGATTCCCCTGTACTGCGAGCAGAGCAATTCCGTCTTGCACATCACACATGAAAGGAGCCTTGATTTCCTTGATGGCACTCCAGAGAAACCCCAAGAACACTGTTTCAAGGCTAGAGGGATCCTGAGGTCACTGTAGCAACACGAAAGAACTCTGTGGACCAAAAATCAACTTGAAAAGAGAGGTTAGTCCCTGGATTCGTCTCCAGAGGAATACCACCTTACCACAAGCACCTCAAGAGGAGGCTTCTCTCAGCTCTAGGTATGTGAGAGGGATCCTGAGTTTGCGGCCTCAAGTGGAATGGACACCGCGATGCCCTGACTCCAAATAAGGCCGGATATCCCTGCAGTGACTTCAATGCAGGCTCGTCTTGCATCTCCCAGGACGAAAGGATGTCTGAATCCCCTGTGGAAAGCACAGAAAGACTTAGTTCCCCACCTCATCGCGACAGGAGGCCTCAAATCCTTTGAAACCTCCAGAGGTATGCGGAGATCAGTGCCTCCAAAGGAGACGATGCCTGACTCCTCGTGAAACTTGATAGGAGACCCAGGATTCCTGTGGCACGTGGAAAGGGACCCTTGGTCTCCCGTCTCAGCTGGAGAGGCGTCCCAATTGCCCTGCAAAGCCTCGAGGAGAATCCCGAGTTGTCCCTCGCAACTAGGCAGGAGTCCTGACGTCGCTGAACAAACACGTGGGTGGAAGGGCCATCCCCGTCTTAACTCGAGAATATACCCCAGGTTCCCGCCGCAACTCGAGAAAAACCATGAGACTTCCCCATCGCCGCGAGATGAGGCCCGATTCCCATGCACTGCGTGCAGAGCAATTCCGTGTTGCACATCACACATGAAAGGAGCCTTGATTTCCTTGATGGCACTCCAGAGAAACCCCAAGAACACTGTTTCAAGGCTAGAGGGATCCTGAGGTCACTGTAGCAACACGAAAGAGCTCCGTGGACCAAGAATCAACACGAGATGAGAGGTTATTCCCTGGCTTCGACTCCTGAGGAATACCACCTTACCACAAGCACCTCAAGAGGAGGCTTCTCTCAGCTCTAGGTATGTGAGAGGGACCCTGAGTTTGCGGCCTCAAGTGGAATGGACACCGCGATGCCCTGACGCGAAATAAGGCTGGATATCCCTGCAGTGACTTGAATGCAGGCTCGTCTTGCATCTCCCAAGATGAAAGGATGTCTGAATCCCCTGTGGAGACCACAGAGAAAGACCTAGTTCCCCACCTCATCGCGACCGGAGGCCTCACATCCTTTGAAAACTCCAGAGGTACGCGGAGATCAGTGCCTCCAAAGGAGACGATGCCTGACTCCTCGTGAAACTTGATAGGAGTCCCAGGATTCCTGTGGCACGTGGAAAGGGACCCTTGGTCTCCCGCCTCAGCTGGAGAGGCGTCCCAATTGCCTTGCCAAGCCTCGAGGAGAATCCCGAGTTGTGTCTCGCAACTAGGCAAGAGTCCTGACGTGGCTGAACACACACGTGGGTGGAAGGGCCATCCCCGTCGTAACTCGAGAATATACCCCAGGTTCCCGCCGCAACTCGAGAAAAACCATGAGACTTCCCCCTCGCCGCGAGATGAGGCCCGATTCTCCTGCACTGCGTGCAGAGCAATTCCGTGTTGCACATCACACATGAAAGGAGCCTTGATTTCCTTGATGGCACTCCAGAGAAACCCCAAGAACACTGTTTCAAGGCTAGAGGGATCCTGAGGTCACTGTAGCAACACGAAAGAGCTCCGTTGGCCAAAAATCAACTCGAGATGAGAGGTTAGTCCCTGGCTTCGACTCCAGAGGAATACCACCTTACCACAAGCACCTCAAGAGGAGGCTTCTCTCAGCTCTAGGTATGTGAGAGGGACCCTGAGTTTGCGGCCTCAAGTGGAATGGACACCGCGATGCCCTGACTCGAAATAAGGCCGGATATCCCTGCAGTGACTTGAATGCAGGCTCGTCTTGCTTCTCCCAAGAAGAAAGAATGTCTGAATCGCCTGTGGAGACCACAGAGAAACACCTAGTTCCCCACCTCATCGCGACCGGAGGCCTCACATCCTTTGAAAACTCCAGAGTTACGCGGAAATCAGTGCCTCCAAAGGAGACGATGCCTGACTCCTCGTGAAACTTGATAGGAGTCCCAGGATTCTTGTGGCACGTGGAAAGGGACCCTTGGTCTCCCGCCTCAGCTGGAGAGGCCTTCCAATTGCCGTGCCAAGCCTCGAGGAGAATCCCGAGTTGTCCCTCGTAACTAGGCAGGAGTCCTGACGTGATTGAACAAACACGTGGGTGGAAGGGCCATCCCCGTCGTAACTCGAGAATATACCCCAGGTTCCCGCCGCAACTCGAGAAAAACCATGAGACTTCCCCCTCGCCACGAGATGAGGCCCGATTCCCCTGTACTGCGTGCAGAGCAATTCCGTCTTGCACATCACACATGAAAGGAGCCTTGATTTCCTTGATGGCACTCCAGAGAAACCCCAAGAACACTGTTTCAAGGATAGAGGTATCCTGAGGTCACTGTAGCAACACGAAAGAACTCTGTGGACCAAAAATCAACTCGAAAAGAGAGATTAGTCCCTGGCTTCGACTCCAGAGGAATACCACCTTACCACAAGCACCTCAAGAGGAGGCTTCTCTCAGCTCTAGGTATGTGAGAGGGATCCTGAGTTTGCGGCATCAAGTGGAATGGACACCGCGATGCCCTGACTCGAAATAAGGCCGGATATCCCTGCAGTGACTTCAATGCAGACTCGTGTTGCATCTCCCAGGACGAAAGGATGTCTGAATCCCCTGTGGAAAGCACCGAGAAAGACTTAGTTCCCCACCTCATCGCGACCAATAGCCTCACATCCTTTGAAAACCCCAGAGGTACGCGGAGATCAGTGCCTCCAAAGGAGACGATGCCTGACTCCTCGTGAAACTTGATAGGAATCCCAGGATTCCTGTGGCACTTGGAAAGGGACACTTGGTCTCCCGCCTCAGCTGGAGAGGCGTCCCAATTGCCCTGCGAAGCCTCGAGGAGAATCCCGAGTTGTCCCTCGCAACTAGGCAGCAGTCCTGACGTCGCTGAAGAAACACGTGGGTGGAAGGGCCATCCCCGTCGTAACTCGAGAATATACCCCAGGTTCCCGCCGCAACTCGAGAAAAACCATGAGACTTCCCCTTCGCCGCGAGATGAGGCCCGATTCCCCTGCACTGCCTGCAGAGCAATTCTGTGTTGCACATCACACATGAAAGGAGCCTTGATTTCCTTGATGGCACTCCAGAGAAACCCCAAGAACACTGTTTCAAGGCTAGAGGGATCCTGAGGTCACTGTAGCAACACGAAAGAGCTCCGTGGACCAAAAATCAACTCGAGATGAGAGGTTAGTCCCTGGCTTCGACTCCAGAGGAATACCACCTTACCACAAGCACCTCAAGAGAAGGCTTCTCTCAGCTCTAGGTATGTGAGAGGGACCCTGAATTTGCGGCCTCAAGTGGAATGGACACCGCGATGCCCTGACTCGAAATAAGGCCGGATATCCCTGCAGTGACTTGAATGCAGGCTCGTCTTGCAGCTCCCAAGACGAAAGGATGTCTGAATCCCCTGTGGAGACCACAGAGAAACACCTAGTTCCCCACCTCATCGCGACCGGAGGCCTCACAACCTTTGAAAACTCCAGAGGTACGCGGAGATCAGTGCCGCCAAAGGAGACGATGCCTGACTCCTCGTGAAACTTGATAGGAGACCCAGGATTCCTGTGGCACGTGGAAAGGGACCCTTGGTCTCCCTTCTCAGCTGGAGAGGCGTCCCAATTGCCCTGCAAAGCCTCGAGGAGAATCCCGAGTTGTCCCTCGCAACTAGGCAGGAGTCCTGACGTCGCTGAAGAAACACGTGGGTGGAAGGGCCATCCCCGTCGTAACTCGAGAATATACCCCAGGTTCCCGCCGCAACTCGAGAAAAACCATGAGACTTCCCCCTCGCCGCGAGATGAGGCCCGATTCCCCTGCACTGCGTGCAGAGCAGTTCCGTGTTGCACATCACACATGAAAGGAGCCTTGATTTCCTTGATGGCACTCCAGAGAAACCCCAAGAACACTGTTTCAAGGCTAGAGGGATCCTGAGGTCACTGTAGCAACACGAAAGAGCTCCGTGCGCGAAAAATCAACTCGAGATGAGAGGTTAGTCCCTGGCTTCGACTCCAGAGGAATACCACCTTACCACAAGCACCTCAAGAGGAGGCTTCTCTCAGCTCTAGGTATGTGAGAGGGATCCTGAGTTTGCGGCCTCAAGTGGAATGGACACCGCGATGCCCTGACTCGAAATAAGGCCGGATATGCCTGCAGTGACTTGAATGCAGGCTCGTCTTGCATCTCCCAAGAAGAAAGGATGTCTGAATCCCCTGTGGAGACCACAGAGAAACACCTAGTTCCCCACCTCATCGCGACCGCAGGCCTCACATCCTTTGAAAACTCCAGAGGTACGCGGAGATCAGTGCCTCCAAAGGAGACGATGCCTGACTCCTCGTGAAACTTGATAGGAGTCCCAGGATTCTTGCGGCACGTGGAAAGGGACCCTTGGTCTCCCGCCTCAGCTGGAGAGGCGTTCCAATTGCCCTGCCAAGCCACGAGGAGAATCCCGAGTTGTCCCTCGCAACTAGGCAGGAGTCCTGACGTGGCTGAACAAACACGTGGGTGGAAGGGCCATCCCCGTCGTAACTCGAGAAATACCCCAGGTTCCCGCCGCAACTCGAGAAAAACCATGAGACTTCCCCCTCGCCGCGAGATGAGGCCCGATTCCCATGCACTGCGTGCAGAGCAATTCCGTGTTGCACATCACACATGAAAGGAGCCTTGATTTCCTTGATGGCACTCCAGAGAAACCCCAAGAACACTGTTTCAAGGCTAGAGGGATCCTGAGGTCACTGTAGCAACACGAAAGAGCTCCGTGGGCCAAAAATCAACTCGAGATGAGAGGTTAGTCCCTGGCTTCGACTCCAGAGGAATACCACCTTACCACAAGCACCTCAAGAGGAGGCTTCTCTCAGCTCTAGGTATGTGAGAGGGACCCTGAGTTTGCGGCCTCAAGTGGAATGGACACCGCGATGCCCTGACTCGAAATAAGGCCGGATATCCCTGCAGTGACTTGAATGCAGGCTCGTCTTGCATCTCCTAAGAAGAAAGGATGTCTGAATCCCCTGTGGAGACCACAGAGAAAGACCTATTTCCCCACCTCATCGTGACCGGAGGCCTCACATCCTTTGAAAACTCCAGAGGTACGCGGAGATCAGTGCCTCCAAAGGAGACGATGCCTGACTCCTCGTGAAACTTGATAGGAGACCCAGGATTCCTGTGGCACGTGGAAAGGGACCCTTGGTCTCCCGTCTCAGCTGGAGAGGCGTCCCAATTGCCCTGCCAAGCCTCGAGGAGAATCCCGAGTTGTCCCTCGCAACTAGGCAGGAGTCCTGACGTCGCTGAACACACACGTGTGTGGAAGGGCCATCCCCGTCGTAACTCGAGAATATACCCCAGGTTACCGCCGCAACTCGAGAAAAACCATGAGACTTCCCCCTCGATGCGAGATGAGGCTCGATTCCCCTGTACTGCGTGCAGAGCAATTCCGTGTTGCACATCACACATGAAAGGAGCCTTGATTTCCTTGATGGCACTCCAGAGAAACCCCAAGAACACTGTTTCAAGGATAGAGGGATCCTGAGGTCACTGTAGCAACACGAAAGAACTCTGTGGACCAGAAATCAACTCGAAAAGAGAGGTTAGTCCCTGGATTCGTCTCCAGAGGAATACCACCTTACCACAAGCTCCTCAAGAGGAGGCTTCTCTCAGCTCTAGGTATGTGAGAGGGACCCTGAGTTTGCGGCCTCAAGTGGAATGGACACCGCGATGCCCTGACGCGAAATAAGGCTGGATATCCCTGCAGTGACTTGAATGCAGGCTCGTCTTGCATCTCCCAAGATGAAAGGATGTCTGAATCCCCTGTGGAGACCACAGAGAAAGACCTAGTTCCCCACCTCATCGCGACCGGAGGCCTCACATCCTTTGTAAACTCCAGAGGTACGCGGAGATCAGTGCCTCCAAAGGAAACGATGCCTGACTCCTCGTGAAACTTGATAGGAGTCCCAGGATTCCTGTGGCACGTGGAAAGGGACCCTTGGTCTCCCGCCTCAGCTGGAGAGGCGTCCCAATTGCCTTGCCAAGCCTCGAGGAGAATCCCGAGTTGTGTCTCGCAACTAGGCAAGAGTCCTGACGTGGCTGAACAAACACGTGTGTGGAAGGGCCATCCCCGTCGTAACTCGAGAATATACCCCAGGTTCCCGCCGCAACTCGAGAAAAACCATGAGACTTCCCCCTCGCCGCGAGATGAGGCCCGATTCCCCTGCACTGCGTGCAGAGCAATTCCGTGTTGCACATCACACATGAAAGGAGCCTTGATTTCCTTGATGGCACTCCAGAGAAACCCCAAGAACACTGTTTCAAGGCTAGAGGGATCCTGAGGTCACTGTAGCAACACGAAAGAACTCCGTGGACCAAGAATCAACTCGAGATGAGAGGTTAGTCCCTGGCTTCGACTCCTGAGGAATACCACCTTACCACAAGCACCTCAAGAGGAGGCTTCTCTCAGCTCTAGGTATGTGAGAGGGATCCTGAGTTTGCGGCCTCAAGTGGAATGGACACCGCGATGCCCTGACTCGAAATAAGGCCGGATATCCCTGCAGTGACTGGAATGCAGGCTCGTCTTGCATCTCCCAAGAAGAAAGGATGTCTGAATCCCCTGTGGAGACCAAAGAGAAAGACCAAGTTCCCCACCTCATCGCGACCGGAGGCCTCACATCCTTTGAAAACTCCAGAGGTACGCGGAGATCAGTGCCTCCAAAGGAGACGATGCCTGACTCCTCGTGAAACTTGATAGGAGTCCCAGGATTCTTGTGGCACGTGGAAAGGGACCCTTGGTCTCCCGCCTCAGCTGGAGAGGCGTTCCAATTGCCCTGCCAAGCCTCGAGGAGAATCCCCAGTTGTCCCTCGCAACTAGGCAGGAGTCCTGACGTGGCTGAACAAACACGTGGGTGGAAGGGCCATCCCCGTCGTAACTCGAGAATATACCCCAGGTTCCCGCCGCAACTCGAGAAAAACCATGAGACTTCCCCCTCGATGCGAGATGAGGCCCGATTCCCCTGTACTGCGTGCAGAGCAATTCCGTCTTGCACATCACACATGAAAGGAGCCTTGATTTCCTTGATGGCACTCCAGAGAAACCCCAAGAACACTGTTTCAAGGCTAGAGGGATCCTGAGGTCACTGTAGCAACACGAAAGAACTCTGTGGACCACAAATCAACTCGAAAAGAGAGGTTAGTCCCTGGATTCGTCTCCAGAGGAATACCACCTTACCACAAGCACCTCAAGAGGAGGCTTCTCTCAGCTCTAGGTATGTGAGAGGGACCCTGAGTTTGCGGCCTCAAGTGGAATGGACACCGCGATGCCCTGACTCGAAATAAGGCCGGATATCCCTGCAGTGACTTGAATGCAGGCTCGTCTTGCAGCTCCCAAAACGAAAGGATGTCTGAATCCCCTGTGGAGACCACAGAGAAACACCTAGTTCCCCACCTCATCGCGACCTGAGGCCTCACATCCTTTGAAAACTCCAGAGGTACGCGGAGATCAGTGCCTCCAAAGGAGACGATGCCTGACTCCTCGTGAAACTTGATAGGAGACCCAGGATTCCTGTGGCACGTGGAAAGGGACCCTTGGTCTCCCATCTCAGCTGGAGAGGCGTCCCAATTGCCCTGCAAAGCCTCGAGGAGAATCCCGAGTTGTCCCTCGCAACTAGGCAGGAGTCCTGACGTCGCTGAAGAAACACGTGGGTGGAAGGGCCATCCCCGTCGTAACTCGAGAATATACCCCAGGTTCCCGCCGCAACTCGAGAAAAACCATGAGACTTCCCCCTCGCCGCGAGATGAGGCCCGATTCCCCTGCACTGCGTGCAGAGCAATTCCGTGTTGCACATCACACATGAAAGGAGCCTTGATTTCCTTGATGGCACTCCAGAGAAACCCCAAGAACACTGTTTCAAGGCTAGAGGGATCCTGAGGTCACTGTAGCAACACGAAAGAGCTCCGTGGGCCAAAAATCAACTCGAGATGAGAGGTTAGTCCCTGGCTTCGACTCCAGAGGAATACCACCTTACCACAAGCACCTCAAGAGGAGGCTTCTCTCAGCTCTAGGTATGTGAGAGGGACCCTGAGTTTGCGGCCTTAAGTGGATTTGACACCGCGATGCCCTGACTCAAAATAAGGCCGGATATCCCTGCAGTGACTTGAATGCAGGCTCGTCTTGCATCTCCCAAGAAGAAAGGATGTCTGAATCCCCTGTGGAGACCACAGAGAAACACCTAGTTCCCCACCTCATCGCGACCGGAGGCCTCACATCCTTTGAAAACTCCAGAGGTACGCGGAGATCAGTGCCTCCAAAGGAGACGATGCCTGACTCCTCGTGAAACTTGATAGGAGTCCCAGGATTCTTGTGGCACGTGGAAAGGGACCCTTGGTCTCCCGCCTCAGCTGGAGAGGCGTCCCAATTGCCCTGCCAAGCCTCGAGGAGAATTCCGAGTTGTCCCTCGCAACTAGGCAGGAGTCCTGACGTCGCTGAAGAAACACGTGGGTGGAAGGGCCATCCCCGTCGTAACTCGAGAATATACCCCAGGTTCCCGCCGCAACTCGAGAAAAACCATGAGACTTCCCCCTCGCCGCGAGATGAGGCCCGATTCCCCTGCACTGCGTGCAGAGCAATTCTGTGTTGCACATCACACATGAAAGGAGCCTTGATTTCCTTCATGGCACTCCAGAGAAACCCCAAGAACACTGTTTCAAGGCTAGAGGGATCCTGAGGTCACTGTAGCAACACGAAAGAGCTCCGTGGACCAAAAATCAACTCGAGATGAGAGGTTAGTCCCTGGCTTCGACTCCAGAGGAATACCACCTTACCACAAGCACCTCAAGAGGAGGCTTCTCTCAGCTCTAGGTATGTCAGAGGGACCCTGAGTTTGCGGCCTCAAGTGGAATGGACACCGCGATGCCCTGACTCGAAATAAGGCGGGATATCCCTGCAATGACTGGAATGCAGGCTCGTCTTGCATCTCCCAAGACGAAATGGTGTCTGAATCCCCTGTCGAGACCACAGAGAAAGACCTAGTTCCCCACCTCATCGCGACAGGAGGCCTCAAATCCTTTGAAAACTCCAGAGGTATGCGGAGATCAGTGCCTCCAAAGGAGACGATGCCTGACTCCTCGTGAAACTTGATAGGAGACCCAGGATTCCTGTGGCACGTGGAAAGGGACACTTGGTCTCCCGTCTCAGCTGGAGAGGCGTCCCAATTGCCCTGCAAAGCCTCGAGGAGAATCCCGAGTTGTCCCTCGCAACTAGGCAGGAGTCCTGACGTAGCTGAAGAAACACGTGGGTGGAAGGGCCATCCCCGTCGTAACTCGAGAATATACCCCAGGTTACCGCCGCAACTCGAGAAAAACCATGAGACTTCCCCCTCGATGCGAGAAGAGGCCCGATTCCCCTGTACTGCGTGCAGAGCAATTCCGTCTTGCACATCACACATGAAAGGAGCCTTGATTTCCTTGATGGCACTCCAGAGAAACCCCAAGAACACTGTTTCAAGGCTAGAGGGATCCTGAGGTCACTGTAGCAACACGAAAGAACTCTGTGAACCACAAATCAACTCGAAAAGATAGGTTAGTCCCTGGATTCGTCTCCAGAGGAATACCACCTTACCACAAGCACCTCAAGAGGAGGCTTCTCTCAGCTCTAGGTATGTGAGAGGGACCCTGAGTTTGCGGCCTCAAGTGGAATGGACACCGCGATGCCCTGACTCGAAATAAGGCCGGATATCCCTGCAGTGACTTCAATGCAGGCTCGTCTTGCATCTCCCAGGACGAAAGGTTCTCTGAATCCCCTGTGGAAAGCACAGAGAAAGACTTAGTTCCCCACCTCATCGCGACCGATAGCCTCACATCCTTTGAAAACTCCAGAGGTACGCGGAGATCAGTGCCTCCAAAGGAGACGATGCCTGACTCCTCGTGAAACTTGATAGGAGTCCCAGGATTCCTGTGGCATTTGGAAAGGGACACTTGGTCTCCCGCCTCAGCTGGAGAGGCGTCCCAATTGCCCTGTCAAGCCTCGAGGAGAATCCAGAATTGTCCCTCGCAACTAGGCAGGAGTCCTGACGTCGCTGAAGAAACACGTGGGTGGAAGGGCCATCCCCGTCGTAACTCGAGAATATACCCCAGGTTCCCGCCGCAACTCGAGTAAAACCATGAGACTTCCCCCTCGCCGCGAGATGAGGCCCGATTCCCCTGCACTGCGTGCAGAGCAATTCCGTGTTGCACATCACACATGAAAGGAGCCTTGATTTCCTTGATGGCACTCCAGAGAAACCCCAAGAACACTGTTTCAAGGCTAGAGGGATCCTGAGGTCACTGTAGCAACACGAAAGAGCTCCGTGGGCCAAAAATCAACTCGAGATGAGAGGTTAGTCCCTGGCTTCGACTCCAGAGGAATACCACCTTACCACAAGCACCTCAAGAGGAGGCTTCTCTCAGCTCTAGGTATGTGAGAGGGACCCTGAGTTTGCGGCCTCAAGTGGAATGGACACCGCGATGCCCTGACGCGAAATAAGGCTGGATATCCCTGCAGTGACTTGAATGCAGGCTCGTCTTGCATCTCCCAAGATGAAAGGATGTCTGAATCCCCTGTGGAGACCACAGAGAAAGACCTAGTTCCCCACCTCATCGCAACCGGAGGCCTCACATCCTTTGAAAACTCCAGAGGTACGCGGAGATCAGTGCCTCCAAAGGAGACGATGCCTGACTCCTCGTGAAACTTGATAGGAGTCCCAGGATTCCTGTGGCACGTGGAAAGGGACCCTTGGTCTCCCGCCTCAGCTGGAGACGCGTCCCAATTGCCTTGCCAAGCCTCGAGGAGAATCCCGAGTTGTGTCTCGTAACTAGGCAAGAGTCTTGACGTGGCTGAACACACACGTGTGTGGAAGGGCCATCCCCGTCGTAACTCGAGAATATACCCCAGGTTCCCGCCGCAACTCGAGAAAAATCATGAGACTTCCCCCTCGCCGCGAGATGAGGCCCGATTCCCCTGCACTGCGTGCAGAGCAATTCTGTGTTGCACATCACACATGAAAGGAGCCTTGATTTCCTTCATGGCACTCCAGAGAAACCCAAAGAACACTGTTTCAAGGCTAGAGGGATCCTGAGGTCACTGTAGCAACACGAAAGAGCTCCGTGGACCAAAAATCAACTCGAGATGAGAGGTTAGTCCCTGGCTTCGACTCCAGAGGAATACCACCTTACCACAAGCACCTCAAAAGCAGGCTTCTCTCAGCTCTAGGTATGTGAGAGGGACCCTGAGTTTGCGGCCTCAAGTGGAATGGACACCGCGATGCCCTGACTCGAAATAAGGCCGGATATCCCTGCAGTGACTGGAATGCAGAATTGTCTTGCAGCTCCCAAAACGAAAGGATGTCTGAATCCCCTGTGGAGACCACAGAGAAACACCTAGTTCCCCACCTCATCGCGACCGGAGGCCTCACATCCTTTGAAAACTCCAGAGGTACGCGGAGATCAGTGCCTCCAAAGGAGACGATGCCTGACTCCTCGTGAAACTTGATAGGAGTCCCAGGATTCTTGTGGCACGTGGAAAGGGACCCTTGGTCTCCCGCCTCAGCTGGAGAGGCGTCCCAATTGCCGTGCCAAGCCTCGAGGAGAATTCCGAGTTGTCCCTCGCAACTAGGCAGGAGTCCTGACGTCGCTGAAGAAACACGTGGGTGGAAGGGCCATCCCCGTCGTAACTCGAGAATATACCCCAGGTTCCCGCCGCAACTCGAGAAAAACCATGAGACTTCCCCCTCGCCGCGAGATGAGGCCCGATTCCCCTGCACTGCGTGCAGAGCAATTCTGTGTTACACATCACACATGAAAGGAGCCTTGATTTCCTTCATGGCACTCCAGAGAAACCCCAAGAACACTGTTTCAAGGCTAGAGGGATCCTGAGGTCACTGTAGCAACACGAAAGAGCTCCGTGGACCAAAAATCAACTCGAGATGAGAGGTTAGTCCCTGGCTTCGACTCCAGAGGAATACCACCTTACCACAAGCACCTCAAGAGGAGGCTTCTCTCAGCTCTAGGTATGTGAGAGGGACCCTGAGTTTGCGGCCTCAAGTGGAATGGACACCGCGATGCCCTGACTCGAAATAAGGCGGGATATCCCTGCAATGACTGGAATGCAGGCTCGTCTTGCATCTCCCAAGACGAATGGGTGTCTGAATCCCCTGTGGAGACCACAGAGAAAGACCTAGTTCCCCACCTCATCGCGACAGGAGGCCTCAAATCCTTTGAAAACTCCAGAGGTATGCGGAGATCAGTGCCTCCAAAGGAGACGATGCCTGACTCCTCGTGAAACTTGATAGGAGACCCAGGATTCCTGTGGCACGTGGAAAGGGACACTTGGTCTCCCGTCTCAGCTGGAGAGGCGTCCCAATTGCCCTGCAAAGCCTCGAGGAGAATCCCGAGTTGTCCCTCGCAACTAGGCAGGAGTCCTGACGTCGCTGAAGAAACACGTGGGTGGAAGGGCCATCCCCGTCGTAACTCGAGAATATACCCCAGGTTCCCGCCGCAATTCGAGAAAAACCATGAGACTTCCCCCTCGCCGCGAGATGAGGCCCGATTCCCCTGTACTGCGTGCAGAGCAATTCCGTCTTGCACATCACACATGAAAGGAGCCTTGATTTCCTTGATGGCACTCCAGAGAAACCCCAAGAACACTGTTTCAAGGCTAGAGGGATCCTGAGGTCACTGTAGCAACACGAAAGAACTCTGTGAACCACAAATCAACTCGAAAAGATAGGTTAGTCCCTGGATTCGTCTCCAGAGGAATACCACCTTACCACAAGCACCTCAAGAGGAGGCTTCTCTCAGCTCTAGGTATGTGAGAGGGACCCTGAGTTTGCGGCCTCAAGTGGAATGGACACCGCGATGCCCTGACTCGAAATAAGGCCGGATATCCCTGCAGTGACTTCAGTGCAGGCTCGTCTTGCATCTCCCAGGACGAAAGGATGTCTGAATCCCCTGTGGAAAGCACAGAGAAAGACTTAGTTCCCCACCTCATCGCGACCGATAGCCTCACATCCTTTGAAAACTCCAGAGGTACGCGGAGATCAGTGCCTCCAAAGGAGACGATGCCTGACTCCTCGTGAAACTTGATAGGAGTCCCAGGATTCCTGTGGCATTTGGAAAGGGACACTTGGTCTCCCGCCTCAGCTGGAGAGGCGTCCCAATTGCCCTGTCAAGCCTCGAGGAGAATCCAGAGTTGTCCCTCGCAACTAGGCAGGAGTCCTGACGTCGCTGAAGAAACACGTGGGTGGAAGGGCCATCCCCGTCGTAACTCGAGAATATACCCCAGGTTCCCGCCGCAACTCGAGTAAAACCATGAGACTTCCCCCTCGCCGCGAGATGAGGCCCGATTCCCCTGCACTGCGTGCAGAGCAATTCCGTGTTGCACATCACACATGAAAGGAGCCTTGATTTCCTTGATGGCACTACAGAGAAACCCCAAGAACACTGTTTCAAGGCTAGAGGGATCCTGAGGTCACTGTAGCAACACGAAAGAGCTCCGTGGGCCAAAAATCAACTCGAGATGAGAGGTTAGTCCCTGGCTTTGACTCCAGAGGAATACCACCTTACCACAAGCACCTCAAGAGGAGGCTTCTCTCAGCTCTAGGTATGTGAGAGGGACCCTGAGTTTGCGGCCTCAAGTGGAATGGACACCGCGATGCCCTGACGCGAAATAAGGCTGGATATCCCTGCAGTGACTTGAATGCAGGCTCGTCTTGCATCTCCCAAGATGAAAGGATGTCTGAATCCCCTGTGGAGACCACAGAGAAAGACCTAGTTCCCCACCTCATCGCAACCGGAGGCCTCACATCCTTTGAAAACTCCAGAGGTACGCGGAGATCAGTGCCTCCAAAGGAGACGATGCCTGACTCCTCGTGAAACTTGATAGGAGTCCCAGGATTCCTGTGGCACGTGGAAAGGGACCCTTGGTCTCCCGCCTCAGCTGGAGAGGCGTCCCAATTGCCTTGCCAAGCCTCGAGGAGAATCCCGAGTTGTGTCTCGTAACTAGGCAAGAGTCCTGACGTGGCTGAACACACACGTGTGTGGAAGGGCCATCCCCGTCGTAACTCGAGAATATACCCCAGGTTCCCGCCGCAACTCGAGAAAAATCATGAGACTTCCCCCTCGCCGCGAGATGAGGCCCGATTCCCCTGCACTGCGTGCAGAGCAATTCTGTGTTGCACATCACACATGAAAGGAGCCTTGATTTCCTTCATGGCACTCCAGAGAAACCCAAAGAACACTGTTTCAAGGCTAGAGGGATCCTGAGGTCACTGTAGCAACACGAAAGAGCTCCGTGGACCAAAAATCAACTCGAGATGAGAGGTTAGTCCCTGGCTACGACTCCAGAGGAATACCACCTTACCACAAGCACCTCAAAAGCAGGCTTCTCTCAGCTCTAGGTATGTGAGAGGGACCCTGAGTTTGCGGCCTCAAGTGGAATGGACACCGCGATGCCCTGACTCGAAATAAGGCCGGACATCCCTGTAGTGACTGGAATGCAGGCTCGTCTTGCATCTCCCAAGACGAAAGGATGTCTGAATCCCCTGTGGAGACCACAGAGAAACACCTAGTTCCCCACCTCATCGCGACCGGAGGCATCACATCCTTTGAAAACTCCAGAGGTACGCGGAGATCAGTGCCTCCAAAGGAGACGATGCCTGACTCCTCGTGAAACTTGATAGGAGACCCAGGATTCCTGTGGCACGTGGAAAGGGACCCTTGGTCTCCCGTCTCAGCTGGAGAGGCGTCCCAATTGCCCTGCAAAGCCTCGAGGAGAATCCCGAGTTGTCCCTCGCAACTAGGCAGGAGTCCTGACGTGGCTGAACAAACACGTGTGTGGAAGGGCCATCCCCGTCGTAACTCGAGAATATACCCCAGGTTACCGCCGCAACTCGAGAAAAACCATGAGACTTCCCCCTCGATGCGAGATGAGGCCCGATTCCCCTGTACTGCGTGCAGAGCAATTCCGTGTTGCACATCACACATGAAAGGAGCCTTGATTTCCTTGATGGCACTCCAGAGAAACCCCAAGAACACTGTTTCAAGGATAGAGGGATCCTGAGGTCACTGTAGCAACACGAAAGAACTCTGTGGACCAGAAATCAACTCGAAAAGAGAGGTTAGTCCCTGGATTCGTCTCCAGAGGAATACCACCTTACCACAAGCTCCTCAAGAGGAGGCTTCTCTCAGCTCTAGGTATGTGAGAGGGACCCTGAGTTTGCGGCCTCAAGTGGAATGGACACCGCGATGCCCTGACTCGAAATAAGGCCGGATATCCCTGCAGTGACTTCAATGCAGGCTCGTCTTGCATCTCCCAGGACGAAAGGATGTCTGAATCCCCTGTGGAAAGCACAGAGAAAGACTTAGTTCCCCACCTCATCGCGACCGATAGCCTCACATCCTTTGAAAACTCCAGAGGTCCGCGGAGATCAGTGCCTCCAAAGGAGACGATGCCTGACTCCTCGTGAAACTTGATAGGAGTCCCAGGATTCCTGTGGCACTTGGAAAGGGACACTTGGTCTCCCGCCTCAGCTGGAGAGGCGTCCCAATTGCCCTGCCAAGCCTCGAGGAGAATCCAGAGTTGTCCCTCGCAACTAGGCAGGAGTCCTGACGTCGCTGAAGAAACACGTGGGTGGAAGGGCCATCCCCGTCGTAACTCGAGAATATACTCCAGGTTCCCGCCGCAACTCGAGAAAAACCATGAGACTTCCCCCTCGCCGCGAGATGAGGCCCGATTCCCCTGCACTGCGTGCAGAGCAATTTCGTGTTGCACATCACACATGAAAGGAGCCTTGATTTCCTTGATGGCACTCCAGAGAAACCCCAAGAACACTGTTTCAAGGCTAGAGGGATCCTGAGGTCACTGTAGCAACACGAAAGAGCTCCGTGGGCCAAAAATCAACTCGAGATGAGAGGTTAGTCCCTGGCTTCGACTCCAGAGGAATACCACCTTACCACAAGCACCTCAAGAGGAGGCTTCTCTCAGCTCTAGGTATGTGAGAGGGACCCTGAGTTTGCGGCCTCAAGTGGAATGAACACCGCGATGCCCTGACGCGAAATAAGGCTGGATATCCCTGCAGTGACTTGAATGCATGCTCGTCTTGCATCTCCCAAGATGAAAGGATGTCTGAATCCCCTGTGGAGACCACAGAGAAAGACCTAGTTCCCCACCTCATCGCGACCGGAGGCCTCACATCCTTTGAAAACTCCAGAGGTACGCGGAGATCAGTGCCTCCAAAGGAAACGATGCCTGACTCCTCGTGAAACTTGATAGGAGTCCCAGGATTCCTGTGGCACGTGGAAAGGGACCCTTGGTCTCCCGCCTCAGCTGGAGAGGCGTCCCAATTGCCTTGCCAAGCCTCGAGGAGAATCCCGAGTTGTGTCTCGCAACTAGGCAAGAGTCCTGACGTGGCTGAACAAACACGTGTGTGGAAAGGCCATCCCCGTCGTAACTCGAGAATATACCCCAGGTTCCCGCCGCAACTCGAGAAAAACCATGAGACTTCCCCCTCGCCACGAGATGAGGCCCGATTCCCCGGCACTGCGTGCACAGCAATTCCGTGTTGCACATCACACATGAAAGGAGCCTTGATTTCCTTCATGGCACTCCAGAGAAACCCCAAGAACACTGTTTCAAGGCTAGAGGGATCCTGAGGTCACTGTAGCAACACGAAAGAGCTCCGTGGACCAAGAATCAACACGAGATGAGAGGTTAGTCCCTGGCTTCGACTCCTGAGGAATACCACCTTACCACAAGCACCTCAAGAGGAGGCTTCTCTCAGCTCTAGGTATGTGAGAGGGATCCTGAGTTTGCGGCCTCAAGTGGAATGGACACCGCGATGCCCTGACTCGAAATAAGGCCGGATATCCCTGCAGTGACTGGAATGCAGGCTCGTCTTGCATCTCCCAAGAAGAAAGGATGTCTGAATCCCCTGTGGAGACCACAGAGAAAGACCAAGTTCCCCACCTCATCGCGACCGGAGGCCTCACATCCTTTGAAAACTCCAGAGGTACGCGGAGATCAGTGCCTCCAAAGGAGACGATGCCTGACTCCTCGTGAAACTTGATAGGAGTCCCAGGATTCTTGTGGCACGTGGAAAGGGACCCTTGGTCTCCCGCCTCAGCTGGAGAGGCGTTCCAATTGCCCTGCCAAGCCTCGAGGAGAATCCCGAGTTGTCCCTCGCAACTAGGCAGGAGTCCTGACGTGGCTGAACAAACACGTGGGTGGAAGGGCCATCCCCGTCGTAACTCGAGAATATACCCCAGGTTCCCGCCGCAACTCGAGAAAAACCATGAGACTTCCCCCTCGATGCGAGATGAGGCCCGATTCCCCTGTACTGCGTGCAGAGCAATTCTGTGTTGCACATCACACATGAAAGGAGCCTTGATTTCCTTGATGGCACTCCAGAGAAACCCCAAGAACACTGTTTCAAGGCTAGAGGGATCCTGAGGTCACTGTAGCAACACGAAAGAACTCTGTGGACCACAAATCAACTCGAAAAGAGAGGTTAGTCCCTGGATTCGTCTCCAGAGGAATACCACCTTACCACAAGCACCTCAAGAGGAGGCTTCTCTCAGCTCTAGGTATGTGAGAGGGACCCTGAGTTTGCGGCCTCAAGTGGAATGGACACCGCGATGCCCTGACTCCAAATAAGGCCGGATATCCCTGCAGTGACTTGAATGCAGGCTCGTCTTGCATCTCCCAGGACGAAAGGATGTCTGAATCCCCTGTGGAAAGCACAGAGAAAGACTTAGTTCCCCACCTCATCGCGACCGATAGCCTCACATCCTTTGAAAACCCCAGAGGTACGCGGAGATCAGTGCCTCCAAAGGAGACGATGCCTGACTCCTCGTGAAACTTGATAGGAGTCCCAGGATTCCTGTGGCACTTGGAAAGGGACACTTGGTCTCCCGCCTCAGCTGGAGAGGCGTCCCAATTGCCCTGCCAAGCCTCGAGGAGAATCCAGAGTTGTCCCTCGCAACTAGGCAGGAGTCCTGACGGCGCTGAAGAAACACGTGGGTGGAAGGGCCATCCCCGTCGTAACTCGAGAATATACCCTAGGTTCCCGCCGCAACTCGAGAAAAACCATGAGACTTCCCCCTCGCCGCG
This sequence comes from Cervus elaphus, assembly GCF_910594005.1. NCBI lineage: Eukaryota > Metazoa > Chordata > Mammalia > Artiodactyla > Cervidae > Cervus > Cervus elaphus. Next base: position 3,257,388 of record NC_057834.1, on the reverse strand, counting down.
AGATGAGGCCCGATTCCCCTGCACTGTGTGCAGAGCAATTCCGTGTTGCACATCACACATGAAAGGAGCCTTGATTTCCTTCATGGCACTCCAGAGAAACCCCAAGAACACTGTTTCAAGGCTAGAGGGATCCTGAGGTCACTGTAGCAACACGAAAGAGCTCCGTGGACCAAAAATCAACTCGAGATGAGAGGTTAGTCCCTGGCTTCGACTCCAGAGGAATACCACCTTACCACAAGCACCTCAAGAGAAGGCTTCTCTCAGCTCTAGGTATGTGAGAGGGACCCTGAATTTGCGGCCTCAAGTGGAATGGACACCGCGATGCCCTGACTCGAAATAAGGCCGGATATCCCTGCAGTGACTTGAATGCAGGCTCGTCTTGCAGCTCCCAAAACGAAAGGATGTCTGAATCCCCTGTGGAGACCACAGAGAAACACCTAGTTCCCCACCTCATCGCGACCTGAGGCCTCACATCCTTTGAAAACTCCAGAGGTACGCGGAGATCAGTGCCTCCAAAGGAGACGATGCCTGACTCCTCGTGAAACTTGATAGGAGACCCAGGATTCCTGTGGCACGTGGAAAGGGACCCTTGGTCTCCCATCTCAGCTGGAGAGGCGTCCCAATTGCCCTGCAAAGCCTCGAGGAGAATCCCGAGTTGTCCCTCGCAACTAGGCAGGAGTCCTGACGTCGCTGAAGAAACACGTGGGTGGAAGGGCCATCCCCGTCGTAACTCGAGAATATACCCCAGGTTCCCGCCGCAACTCGAGAAAAACCATGAGACTTCCCCCTCGCCGCGAGATGAGGCCCGATTCCCCTGCACTGCGTGCAGAGCAATTCCGTGTTGCACATCACACATGAAAGGAGCCTTGATTTCCTTGATGGCACTCCAGAGAAACCCCAAGAACACTGTTTCAAGGCTAGAGGGATCCTGAGGTCACTGTAGCAACACGAAAGAGCTCCGTGGGCCAAAAATCAACTCGAGATGAGAGGTTAGTCCCTGGCTTCGACTCCAGAGGAATACCACCTTACCACAAGCACCTCAAGAGGAGGCTTCTCTCAGCTCTAGGTATGTGAGAGGGACCCTGAGTTTGCGGCCTTAAGTGGATTTGACACCGCGATGCCCTGACTCAAAATAAGGCCGGATATCCCTGCAGTGACTTGAATGCAGGCTCGTCTTGCATCTCCCAAGAAGAAAGGATGTCTGAATCCCCTGTGGAGACCACAGAGAAACACCTAGTTCCCCACCTCATCGCGACCGGAGGCCTCACATCCTTTGAAAACTCCAGAGGTACGCGGAGATCAGTGCCTCCAAAGGAGACGATGCCTGACTCCTCGTGAAACTTGATAGGAGTCCCAGGATTCTTGTGGCACGTGGAAAGGGACCCTTGGTCTCCCGCCTCAGCTGGAGAGGCGTCCCAATTGCCCTGCCAAGCCTCGAGGAGAATTCCGAGTTGTCCCTCGCAACTAGGCAGGAGTCCTGACGTCGCTGAAGAAACACGTGGGTGGAAGGGCCATCCCCGTCGTAACTCGAGAATATACCCCAGGTTCCCGCCGCAACTCGAGAAAAACCATGAGACTTCCCCCTCGCCGCGAGATGAGGCCCTATTCCCCTGCACTGCGTGCAGAGCAATTCTGTGTTGCACATCACACATGAAAGGAGCCTTGATTTCCTTCATGGCACTCCAGAGAAACCCCAAGAACACTGTTTCAAGGCTAGAGGGATCCTGAGGTCACTGTAGCAACACGAAAGAGCTCCGTGGACCAAAAATCAACTCGAGATGAGAGGTTAGTCCCTGGCTTCGACTCCAGAGGAATACCACCTTACCACAAGCACCTCAAGAGGAGGCTTCTCTCAGCTCTAGGTATGTCAGAGGGACCCTGAGTTTGCGGCCTCAAGTGGAATGGACACCGCGATGCCCTGACTCGAAATAAGGCGGGATATCCCTGCAATGACTGGAATGCAGGCTCGTCTTGCATCTCCCAAGACGAAAGGGTGTCTGAATCCCCTGTGGAGACCACAGAGAAAGACCTAGTTCCCCACCTCATCGCGACAGGAGGCCTCAAATCCTTTGAAAACTCCAGAGGTATGCGGAGATCAGTGCCTCCAAAGGAGACGATGCCTGACTCCTCGTGAAACTTGATAGGAGACCCAGGATTCCTGTGGCACGTGGAAAGGGACACTTGGTCTCCCGTCTCAGCTGGAGAGGCGTCCCAATTGCCCTGCAAAGCCTCGAGGAGAATCCCGAGTTGTCCCTCGCAACTAGGCAGGACTCCTGACGTAGCTGAAGAAACACGTGGGTGGAAGGGCCATCCCCGTCGTAACTCGAGAATATACCCCAGGTTCCCGCCGCAACTCGAGAAAAACCATGAGACTTCCCCCTCGATGCGAGAAGAGGCCCGATTCCCCTGTACTGCGTGCAGAGCAATTCCGTCTTGCACATCACACATGAAAGGAGCCTTGATTTCCTTGATGGCACTCCAGAGAAACCCCAAGAACACTGTTTCAAGGCTAGAGGGATCCTGAGGTCACTGTAGCAACACGAAAGAACTCTGTGAACCACAAATCAACTCGAAAAGATAGGTTAGTCCCTGGATTCATCTCCAGAGGAATACCACCTTACCACAAGCACCTCAAGAGGAGGCTTCTCTCAGCTCTAGGTATGTGAGAGGGACCCTGAGTTTGCGGCCTCAAGTGGAATGGACACCGCGATGCCCTGACTCGAAATAAGGCCGGATATCCCTGCAGTGACTTCAATGCAGGCTCGTCTTGCATCTCCCAGGACGAAAGGTTCTCTGAATCCCCTGTGGAAAGCACAGAGAAAGACTTAGTTCCCCACCTCATCGCGACCGATAGCCTCACATCCTTTGAAAACTCCAGAGGTACGCGGAGATCAGTGCCTCCAAAGGAGACGATGCCTGACTCCTCGTGAAACTTGATAGGAGTCCCAGGATTCCTGTGGCATTTGAAAAGGGACACTTGGTCTCCCGCCTCAGCTGGAGAGGCGTCCCAATTGCCCTGTCAAGCCTCGAGGAGAATCCAGAATTGTCCCTCGCAACTAGGCAGGAGTCCTGACGTCGCTGAAGAAACACGTGGGTGGAAGGGCCATCCCCGTCGTAACTCGAGAATATACCCCAGGTTCCCGCCGCAACTCGAGTAAAACCATGAGACTTCCCCCTCGCCGCGAGATGAGGCCCGATTCCCCTGCACTGCGTGCAGAGCAATTCCGTGTTGCACATCACACATGAAAGGAGCCTTGATTTCCTTGATGGCACTCCAGAGAAACCCCAAGAACACTGTTTCAAGGCTAGAGGGATCCTGAGGTCACTGTAGCAACACGAAAGAGCTCCGTGGGCCAAAAATCAACTCGAGATGAGAGGTTAGTCCCTGGCTTCGACTCCAGAGGAATACCACCTTACCACAAGCACCTCAAGAGGAGGCTTCTCTCAGCTCTAGGTATGTGAGAGGGACCCTGAGTTTGCGGCCTCAAGTGGAATGGACACCGCGATGCCCTGACGCGAAATAAGGCTGGATATCCCTGCAGTGACTTGAATGCAGGCTCGTCTTGCATCTCCCAAGATGAAAGGATGTCTGAATCCCCTGTGGAGACCACAGAGAAAGACCTAGTTCCCCACCTCATCGCAACCGGAGGCCTCACATCCTTTGAAAACTCCAGAGGTACGCGGAGATCAGTGCCTCCAAAGGAGACGATGCCTGACTCCTCGTGAAACTTGATAGGAGTCCCAGGATTCCTGTGGCACGTGGAAAGGGACCCTTGGTCTCCCGCCTCAGCTGGAGACGCGTCCCAATTGCCTTGCCAAGCCTCGAGGAGAATCCCGAGTTGTGTCTCGTAACTAGGCAAGAGTCCTGACGTGGCTGAACACACACGTGTGTGGAAGGGCCATCCCCGTCGTAACTCGAGAATATACCCGAGGTTCCCGCCGCAACTCGAGAAAAATCATGAGACTTCCCCCTCGCCGCGAGATGAGGCCCGATTCCCCTGCACTGCGTGCAGAGCAATTCTGTGTTGCACATCACACATGAAAGGAGCCTTGATTTCCTTCATGGCACTCCAGAGAAACCCAAAGAACACTCTTTCAAGGCTAGAGGGATCCTGAGGTCACTGTAGCAACACGAAAGAGCTCCGTGGACCAAAAATCAACTCGAGATGAGAGGTTAGTCCCTGGCTTCGACTCCAGAGGAATACCACCTTACCACAAGCACCTCAAAAGCAGGCTTCTCTCAGCTCTAGGTATGTGAGAGGGACCCTGAGTTTGCGGCCTCAAGTGGAATGGACACCGCGATGCCCTGACTCGAAATAAGGCCGGATATCCCTGCAGTGACTTGAATGCAGGCTTGTCTTGCAGCTCCCAAAACGAAAGGATGTCTGAATCCCCTGTGGAGACCACAGAGAAACACCTAGTTCCCCACCTCATCGCGACCTGAGGCCTCACATCCTTTGAAAACTCCAGAGGTACGCGGAGATCAGTACCTCCAAAGGAGACGATGCCTGACTCCTCGTGAAACTTGATAGGAGACCCAGGATTCCTGTGGCACGTGGAAAGGGACCGTTGATCTCCCGTCTCAGCTGGAGAGGCGTCCCAATTGCCCTGCAAAGCCTCGAGGAGAATCCCGAGTTGTCCCTCGCAACTAGGCAGGAGTCCTGACGTCGCTGAAGAAACACGTGGGTGGAAGGGCCATCCCCGTCGTAACTCGAGAATATACCCCAGGTTCCCGCCGCAACTCGAGAAAAACCATGAGACTTCCCCCTCGCCGCGAGATGAGGCCCGATTCCCCTGCACTGCGTGCAGAGCAATTCCGTGTTGCACATCACACATGAAAGGAGCCTTGATTTCCTTGATGGCACTCCAGAGAAACCCCAAGAACACTGTTTCAAGGCTAGAGGGATCCTGAGGTCACTGTAGCAACACGAAAGAGCTCCTTGGGCCGAAAATCAACTCGAGATGAGAGGTTAGTCCCTGGCTTCGACTCCAGAGGAATACCACCTTACCACAAGCACCTCAAGAGGAGGCTTCTCTCAGCTCTAGGTATGTGAGAGGGACCCTGAGTTTGCGGCCTTAAGTGGATTTGACACCGCGATGCCCTGACTCAAAATAAGGCCGGATATCCCTGCAGTGACTTGAATGCAGGCTCGTCTTGCATCTCCCGAGAAGAAAGGATGTCTGAATCCCCTGTGGAGACCACAGAGAAACACCTAGTTCCCCACCTCATCGCGACCGGAGGCCTCACATCCTTTGAAAACTCCAGAGGTACGCGGAGATCAGTGCCTCCAAAGGAGACGATGCCTGACTCCTCGTGAAACTTGATAGGAGTCCCAGGATTCTTGTGGCACGTGGAAAGGGACCCTTGGTCTCCCGCCTCATCTGGAGAGGCGTCCCAATTGCCGTGCCAAGCCTCGAGGAGAATTCCGAGTTGTCCCTCGCAACTAGGCAGGAGTCCTGACGTCGCTGAAGAAACACGTGGGTGGAAGGGCCATCCCCGTCGTAACTCGAGAATATACCCCAGGTTCCCGCCGCAACTCGAGAAAAACCATGAGACTTCCCCCTCGCCGCGAGATGAGGCCCGATTCCCCTGCACTGCGTGCAGAGCAATTCTGTGTTACACATCACACATGAAAGGAGCCTTGATTTCCTTCATGGCACTCCAGAGAAACCCCAAGAACACTGTTTCAAGGCTAGAGGGATCCTGAGGTCACTGTAGCAACACGAAAGAGCTCCGTGGACCAAAAATCAACTCGAGATGAGAGGTTAGTCCCTGGCTTCGACTCCAGAGGAATACCACCTTACCACAAGCACCTCAAGAGGAGGCTTCTCTCAGCTCTAGGTATGTGAGAGGGACCCTGAGTTTGCGGCCTCAAGTGGAATGGACACCGCGATGCCCTGACTCGAAATAAGGCGGGTTATCCCTGCAATGACTGGAATGCAGGCTCGTCTTGCATCTCCCAAGACGAAAGGGTGTCTGAATCCCCTGTGGAGACCACAGAGAAAGACCTAGTTCCCCACCTCATCGCGACAGGAGGCCTCAAATCCTTTGAAAACTCCAGAGGTATGCGGAGATCAGTGCCTCCAAAGGAGACGATGCCTGACTCCTCGTGAAACTTGATAGGAGACCCAGGATTCCTGTGGCACGTGGAAAGGGACACTTGGTCTCCCGTCTCAGCTGGAGAGGCGTCCCAATTGCCCTGCAAAGCCTCGAGGAGAATCCCGAGTTGTCCCTCGCAACTAGGCAGGAGTCCTGACGTCGCTGAAGAAACACGTGGGTGGAAGGGCCATCCCCGTCGTAACTCGAGAATATACCCCAGGTTCCCGCCGCAATTCGAGAAAAACCATGAGACTTCCCCCTCGCCGCGAGATGAGGCCCGATTCCCCTGTACTGCGTGCAGAGCAATTCCGTCTTGCACATCACACATGAAAGGAGCCTTGATTTCCTTGATGGCACTCCAGAGAAACCCCAAGAACACTGTTTCAAGGCTAGAGGGATCCTGAGGTCACTGTAGCAACACGAAAGAACTCTGTGAACCACAAATCAACTCGAAAAGATAGGTTAGTCCCTGGATTCGTCTCCAGAGGAATACCACCTTACCACAAGCACCTCAAGAGGAGGCTTCTCTCAGCTCTAGGTATGTGAGAGGGACCCTGAGTTTGCGGCCTCAAGTGGAATGGACACCGCGATGCCCTGACTCGAAATAAGGCCGGATATCCCTGCAGTGACTTCAGTGCAGGCTCGTCTTGCATCTCCCAGGACGAAAGGATGTCTGAATCCCCTGTGGAAAGCACAGAGAAAGACTTAGTTCCCCACCTCATCGCGACCGATAGCCTCACATCCTTTGAAAACTCCAGAGGTACGCGGAGATCAGTGCCTCCAAAGGAGACGATGCCTGACTCCTCGTGAAACTTGATAGGAGTCCCAGGATTCCTGTGGCATTTGGAAAGGGACCCTTGGTCTCCCGCCTCAGCTGGAGAGGCGTCCCAATTGCCCTGTCAAGCCTCGAGGAGAATCCAGAGTTGTCCCTCGCAACTAGGCAGGAGTCCTGACGTCGCTGAAGAAACACGTGGGTGGAAGGGCCATCCCCGTCGTAACTCGAGAATATACCCCAGGTTCCCGACGCAACTCGAGTAAAACCATGAGACTTCCCCCTCGCCGCGAGATGAGGCCCGATTCCCCTGCACTGCGTGCAGAGCAATTCCGTGTTGCACATCACACATGAAAGGAGCCTTGATTTCCTTGATGGCACTCCAGAGAAACCCCAAGAACACTGTTTCAAGGCTAGAGGGATCCTGAGGTCACTGTAGCAACACGAAAGAGCTCCGTGGGCCAAAAATCAACTCGAGATGAGAGGTTAGTCCCTGGCTTCGACTCCAGAGGAATACCACCTTACCACAAGCACCTCAAGAGGAGGCTTCTCTCAGCTCTAGGTATGTGAGAGGGACCCTGAGTTTGCGGCCTCAAGTGGAATGGACACCGCGATGCCCTGACGAGAAATAAGGCTGGATATCCCTGCAGTGACTTCAGTGCAGGCTCGTCTTGCATCTCCCAAGAAGAAAGGATGTCTGAATCCCCTGTGGAGACCACAGAGAAAGACCTAGTTCCCCACCTCATCGCGACCGGAGGCCTCACATCCTTTGAAAACTCCAGAGGTACGCGGAGATCAGTGCCTCCAAAGGAGACGATGCCTGACTCGTCGTGAAACTTGATAGGAGACCCAGGATTCCTGTGGCACCTGGAAAGGGACCGTTGGTCTCCCGTCTCAGCTGGAGAGGCGTCCCAATTGCCCTGCAAAGCCTCGAGGAGAATCCCGAGTTGTCCCTCGCAACTAGGCAGGAGTCCTGACGTCGCTGAAGAAACACGTGGGTGGAAGGGCCATCCCCGTCGTAACTCGAGAATATACCCCAGGTTCCCGCCGCAACTCGAGAAAAACCATGAAACTTCCCCCTCGCCGCGAGATGAGGCCCGATTCCCCTGCACTGCGTGCAGAGCAATTCTGTGTTGCACATCACACATGAAAGGAGCCTTGATTTCCTTGATGGCACTCCAGAGAAACCCCAAGAACACTGTTTCAAGGCTAGAGGGATCCTGAGGTCACTGTAGCAACACGAAAGAGCTCCGTGGACCAAAAATCAACTCGAGATGAGAGGTTAGTCCCTGGCTTCGACTCCAGAGGAATACCACCTTACCACAAGCACCTCAAGAGGAGGCTTCTCTCAGCTCTAGGTATGTGAGAGGGACCCTGAGTTTGCGGCCTCAAGTGGAATGGACACCGCGATGCCCTGACTCGAAATAAGGCGGGATATCCCTGCAATGACTGGAATGCAGGCTCGTCTTGCATCTCCCAAGACGAAAGGGTGTCTGAATCCCCTGTGGAGACCACAGAGAAAGACCTAGTTCCCCACCTCATCGCGACAGGAGGCCTCAAATCCTTTGAAAACTCCAGAGGTATGCGGAGATCAGTGCCTCCAAAGGAGACGATGCCTGACTCCTCGTGAAACTTGATAGGAGACCCAGGATTCCTGTGGCACGTGGAAAGGGACACTTGGTCTCCCGTCTCAGCTGGAGAGGCGTCCCAATTGCCCTGCAAAGCCTCGAGGAGAATCCCGAGTTGTCCCTCGCAACTAGGCAGGAGTCCTGACGTCGCTGAAGAAACACGTGGGTGGAAGGGCCATCCCAGTCGTAACTCGAGAATATACCCCAGGTTCCCGCCGCAACTCGAGAAAAACCATGAGACTTCCCCCTCGCCGCGAGATGAGGCCCGATTCCCCTGTACTGCGTGCAGAGCAATTCCGTCTTGCACATCACACATGAAAGGAGCCTTGATTTCCTTGATGGCACTCCAGAGAAACCCCAAGAACACTGTTTCAAGGCTAGAGGGATCCTGAGGTCACTGTAGCAACACGAAAGAACTCTGTGAACCACAAATCAACTCGAAAAGATAGGTTAGTCCCTGGATTCGTCTCCAGAGGAATACCACCTTACCACAAGCACCTCAAGAGGAGGCTTCTCTCAGCTCTAGGTATGTGAGAGGGACCCTGAGTTTGCGGCCTCAAGTGGAATGGACACCGCGATGCCCTGACTCGAAATAAGGCCGGATATCCCTGCAGTGACTTCAGTGCAGGCTCGTCTTGCATCTCCCAGGACGAAAGGATGTCTGAATCCCCTGTGGAAAGCACAGAGAAAGACTTAGTTCCCCACCTCATCGCGACCGATAGCCTCACATCCTTTGAAAACTCCAGAGGTACGCGGAGATCAGTGCCTCCAAAGGAGACGATGCCTGACTCCTCGTGAAACTTGATAGGAGTCCCAGGATTCCTGTGGCACTTGGAAAGGGACACTTGGTCTCCCGCCTCAGCTGGAGAGGCGTCCCAATTGCCCTGCCAAGCCTCGAGGAGAATCCAGAGTTGTCCCTCGCAACTAGGCAGGAGTCCTGACGTCGCTGAAGAAACACGTGGGTGGAAGGGCCATCCCCGTCGTAACTCGAGAATATACCCCAGGTTCCCGCCGCAACTCGAGAAAAACCATGAGACTTCCCCCTCGATGCGAGATGAGGCCCGATTCCCCTGCACTGCGTGCAGAGCAATTCCGTGCTGCACATCACACATGAAAGGAGCCTTGATTTCCTTGATGGCACTCCAGAGAAACCCCAAGAACACTGTTTCAAGGCTAGAGGGATCCTGAGGTCACTGTAGCAACACGAAAGAGCTCCGTGGGCCAAAAATCAACTCGAGATGAGAGGTTAGTCCCTGGCTTCGACTCCTGAGGAATACCACCTTACCACAAGCACCTCAAGAGGAGGCTTCTCTCAGCGCTAGGTATGTGAGTGGGACCCTGAGTTTGCGGCCTCAAGTGGAATGGACACCGCGATGCCCTGACGCGAAATAAGGCTGGATATCCCTGCAGTGACTTGAATGCAGGCTCGTCTTGCATCTCCCAAGATGAAAGGATGTCTGAATCCCCTGTGGAGACCACAGAGAAGACCTAGTTCCCCACCTCATCGCGACCGGAGGCCTCACATCCTTTGAAAACTCCAGAGGTACGCGGAGATCAGTGCCTCCAAAGGAGACGATGCCTGACTCCTCGTGAAACTTGATAGGAGTCCCAGGATTCCTGTGGCACGTGGAAAGGGACCCTTGGTCTCCCGCCTCAGCTGGAGAGGCGTCCCAATTGCCTTGCCAAGCCTCGAGGAGAATCCCGAGTTGTGTCTCGCAACTAGGCAAGAGTCCTGACGTGGCTGAACAAACACGTGTGTGGAAGGGCCATCCCCGTCGTAACTCGAGAATATACCCCAGGTTCCCGCCGCAACTCGAGAAAAACCATGAGACTTCCCCCTCGCCGCGAGATGAGGCCCGATTCCCCTGCACTGCATGCAGAGGAATTCCGTGTTGCACATCACACATGAAAGGAGCCTTGATTTCCTTGATGGCACTCCAGAGAAACCCCAAGAACACTGTTTCAAGGCTAGAGGGATCCTGAGGTCACTGTAGCAACACGAAAGAGCTCCGTGGACCAAGAATCAACACGAGATGAGAGGTTAGTCCCTGGCTTCGACTCCTGAGGAATACCACCTTACCACAAGCACCTCAAGAGGAGGCTTCTCTCAGCTCTAGGTATGTGAGAGGGATCCTGAGTTTGCGGCCTCAAGTGGAATGGACACCGCGATGCCCTGACTCGAAATAAGGCCGGATATCCCTGCAGTGACTTGAATGCAGGCTCGTCTTGCATCTCCCAAGAAGAAAGGATGTCTGAATCCCCTGTGGAGACCACAGAGAAAGACCTAGTTCCCCACCTCATCGCGACCGGAGGCCTCACATCCTTTGAAAACTCCAGAGGTACGCGGAGATCAGTGCCTCCAAAGGAGACGATGCCTGACTCCTCGTGAAACTTGATAGGAGTCCCAGGATTCTTGTGGCACGTGGAAAGGGACCCTTGGTCTCCCGCCTCAGCTGGAGAGGCGTTCCAATTGCCGTGCCAAGCCTCGAGGAGAATCCCGAGTTGTCCCTCGCAACTAGGCAGGAGTCCTGACGTGGCTGAACAAACACGTGGGTGGAAGGGCCATCCCCGTCGTAACTCGAGAATATACCCCAGGTTCCCGCCGCAACTCGAGAAAAACCATGAGACTTCCCCCTCGATGCGAGATGAGGCCCGATTCCCCTGTACTGCGTGCAGAGCAATTCCGTCTTGCACATCACACATGAAAGGAGCCTTGATTTCCTTGATGGCACTCCAGAGAAACCCCAAGAACACTGTTTCAAGGCTAGAGGGATCCTGAGGTCACTGTAGCAACACGAAAGAACCATGTAGACCACAAATCAACTCGAAAAGAGAGGTTAGTCCCTGGATTCGTCTCCAGAGGAATACCACCTTACCACAAGCACCTCAAGAGGAGGCTTCTCTCAGCTCTAGGTATGTGAGAGGGACCCTGAGTTTGCGGCCTCAAGTGGAATGGACACCGCGATGCCCTGACTCGAAATAAGGCCGGATATCCCTGCAGTGACTTCAATGCAGGCTCGTCTTGCATCTCCCAAGACGAAAGGATGTCTGAATCCCCTGTGGAAAGCACAGAGAAAGACTTAGTTCCCCACCTCATCGCGACCGATAGCCTCACATCCTTTGAAAACTCCAGAGGTACGCGGAGATCAGTGCCTCCAAAGGAGACGATGCCTGACTTCTCGTGAAACTTGATACGAGTCCCAGGATTCCTGTGGCACTTGGAAAGGGACACTTGGTCTCCCGCCTCAGCTGGAGAGGCGTCCCAATTGCCCTGCCAAGCCTCGAGGAGAATCCAGAGTTGTCCCTCGCAACTAGGCAGGAGTCCTGACGTCGCTGAAGAAACACGTGGGTGGAAGGTCCATCCCCGTCGTAACTCGAGAATATACCCCAGGTTCCCGCCGCAACTCGAGAAAAACCATGAGACTTCCCCCTCGCCGCGAGATGAGGCCCGATTCCCCTATACTGCGTGCAGAGCAATTCCGTCTTGCACATCACACATGAAAGGAACTTGATTTCCTTGATGGCACTCCAGAGAAACCCCAAGAACACTGTTGCAAGGCTAGAGGGATCCTGAGGTCACTGTAGCAACACGAAAGAGCTCCGTGGGCCAAAAATCAACTCGAGATGAGAGGTTAGTCCCTGGCTTCGACTCCTGAGGAATACCACCTTACCACAAGCACCTCAAGAGGAGGCTTCTCTCAGCTCTAGGTATGTGAGTGGGACCCTGAGTTTGCGGCCTCAAGTGGAATGGACACCGCGATGCCCTGACGCGAAATAAGGCTGGATATCCCTGCAGTGACTTGAATGCAGGCTCGTCTTGCATCTCCCAAGATGAAAGGATGTCTGAATCCCCTGTGGAGACCACAGAGAAAGACCTAGTTCCCCACCTCATCGCGACCGGAGGCCTCACATCCTTTGAAAACTCCAGAGGTACGCGGAGATCAGTGCCTCCAAAGGAGACGATGCCTGACTCCTCGTGAAACTTGATAGGAGTCCCAGGATTCCTGTGGCACGTGGAAAGGGACACTTGGTCTCCCGCCTCAGCTGGAGAGGCGTTCCAATTGCCCTGCCAAGCCTCGAGGAGAATCCCGAGTTGTCCCTGGCAACTAGGCAGGAGTCCTGACGTGGCTGAACAAACACGTGGGTGGAAGGGCCATCCCCGTCGTAACTCGAGAATATACCCCAGGTTCCCGCCGCAACTCGAGAAAAACCATGAGACTTCCCCCTCGATGCGAGATGAGGCCCGATTCCCCTCTACTGCGTGCAGAGCAATTCCGTCTTGCACATCACACATGAAAGGAGCCTTGATTTCCTTGATGGCACTCCAGAGAAACCCCAAGAACACTGTTTCAAGGATAGAGGGATCCTGAGGTCACTGTAGCAACACGAAAGAACTCTGTGGACCAAAAATCAACTCGAAAAGAGAGGTTAGTCCCTGGATTCGTCTCCAGAGGAATACCACCTTACCACAAGCACCTCAAGAGGAGGCTTCTCTCAGCTCTAGGTATGTGAGAGGGACCCTGAGTTTGCGGCCTCAAGTGGAATGGACACCGCGATGCCCTGACGCGAAATAAGGCTGGATATCCCTGCAGTGACTTGAATGCAGGCTCGTCTTGCATCTCCCAAGATGAAAGGATGTCTGAATCCCCTGTGGAGACCACAGAGAAAGACCTAGTTCCCCACCTCATCGCGACCGGAGGCCTCACATCCTTTGAAAACTCCAGAGGTTCGCGGAGATCAGTGCCTCCAAAGGAGATGATGCCTGACTCCTCGTGAAACTTGATAGGAGTCCCAGGATTCCTATGGCACGTGGAAAGGGACCCTTGGTCTCCCGCCTCAGCTGGAGAGGCGTCCCAATTGCCTTGCTAAGCCTCGAGGAGAATCCCGAGTTGTGTCTCGCAACTAGGAAAGAGTCCTAACGTGGCTGAACAAACACGTGTGTGGAAGGGCCATCCCCGTCGTAACTCGAGAATATACCCCAGGTTCCCGCCGCAACTCGAGAAAAACCATGAGACTTCCCCCTCGCCGCGAGATGAGGCCCGATTCCCCTGCACTGCGTGCAGAGCAATTCTGTGTTGCACATCACACATGAAAGGAGCCTTGATTTCCTTCATGGCACTCCAGGGAAACCCCAAGAACACTGTTTCAAGGCTAGAGGGATCCTGAGGTCACTGTAGCAACACGAAAGAGCTCTATGGACGAAAAATCAACTCGAGATGAGAGGTTAGTCCCTGGCTTCGACTCCAGAGGAATACCACCTTACCACAAGCACCTCAAGAGGAGGCTTCTCTCAGCTCTAGGTATGTGAGAGGGACCCTGAGTTTGCGGCCTCAAGTGGAATGGACACTGCGATGCCCTGACTCGAAATAAGGCCGGATATCCCTGCAGTGACTGGAATGCAGGCTCGTCTTGCATCTCCCAAGACGAAAGGGTGTCTGAATCCCCTGTGGAGACCACAGAGAAAGACCTAGTTCCCCACCTCATCGCGACAGGAGGCCTCAAATCCTTTGAAAACTCCAGAGGTATGCGGAGATCAGTGCCTCCAAAGGAGACGATGCCTGACTCCTCGTGAAACTTGATAGGAGACCCAGGATTCCTGTGGCACGTGGAAAGGGACCCTTGGTCTCCCGTCTCAGCTGGAGAGGTGTCCCAATTGCCCTGCAAAGCCTCGAGGAGAATCCCGAGTTGTACATCGCAACTAGGCAGGAGTCCTGACATGGCTGAACACACACGTGGGTGGAAGGGCCATCCCCGTCGTAACTCGAGAATATACCCCAGGTTCCCGCCGCAACTCGAGAAAAAACATGAGACTTCCCCCTCGCCGCGAGATGAGGCCCGATTCCCCTGCACTGCGTGCAGAGCAATTCTGTGTTGCACATCACACATGAAAGGAGCCTTGATTTCCTTCATGGCACTTCAGAGAAACCCCAAGAACACTGTTTCAAGGCTAGAGGGATCCTGAGGTCACTGTAGCAACACGAAAGAGCTCCGAGGACCAAGAATCAACACGAGATGAGAGGTTAGTCCCTGGCTTCGACTCCTGAGGAATACCACCTTACCACAAGCACCTCAAGAGGAGGCTTCTCTCAGCTCTAGGTATGTGAGAGGGATCCTGAGTTTGCGGCCTCAAGTGGAATGGACACCGCGATGCCCTGACTCGAAATAAGGCCGGATATCCCTGCAGTGACTTGAATGCAGGCTCGTCTTGCATCTCCCAAGAAGAAAGGATGTCTGAATCCCCTGTGGAGACCACAGAGAGACACCTAGTTCCCCACCTCATCGCGACCGGAGGCCTCACATCCTTTGAAAACTCCAGAGGTACGCGGAGATCAGTGCCTCCAAAGGAGACGATGCCTGACTCCTCGTGAAACTTGATAGGAGTCCCAGGATTCTTGTGGCACGTGGAAAGGGACACTTGGTCTCCCGCCTCAGCTGGAGAGGCGTTCCAATTGCCCTGCCAAGCCTCGAGGAGAATCCCGAGTTGTCCCTCGCAACTAGGCAGGAGTCCTGACGTGGCTGAAGAAACACGTGGGTGGAAGGGCCATCCCCGTCGTAACTCGAGAATATACCCCAGGTTCCCGCCGCACCTCGAGAAAAACCGTGAGACTTCCCCCTCGATGCGAGATGAGGCCCGATTCCCCTGTACTGCGTGCAGAGCAATTCCGTCTTGCACATCACACATGAAAGGAGCCTTGATTTCCTTGATGGCACTCCAGAGAAACCCCAAGAACACTGTTTCAAGGCTAGAGGGATCCTGAGGTCACTGTAGCAACACGAAAGAACTCTGTGGACCAAAAATCAACTCGAAAAGAGAGGTTAGTCCCTGGATTCGTCTCCAGAGGAATACCACCTTACCACAAGCACCTCAAGAGGAGGCTTCTCTCAGCTCTTGGTATCTGAGAGGGACCCTGAGTTTGCGGCCTCAAGTGGAATGGACACCGCGATGCCCTGACTCGAAATAACCCCGGATATCCCTGCAGTGACTTCAATGCAGGCTCGTCTTGCATCTCCCAAGATGAAAGGATGTCTGAATCCCCTGTGGAAAGCACAGAGAAAGATTTAGTTCCCCACCTCATCGCGACCGATAGCCTCACATCCTTTGAAAACTCCAGAGGTACGCGGAGATCAGTGCCTCCAAAGGAGACGATGCCTGACTCCTCGTGAAACTTGATAGGAGTCCCAGGATTCCTGTGGCACTTGGAAAGGGACACTTGGTCTCCCGCCTCAGCTGGAGAGGCGTCCCAATTGCCCTGCCAAGCCTCGAGGAGAATCCAGAGTTGTCCCTCGCAACTAGGCAGGAGTCCTGACGTCGCTGAAGAAACACGTGGGTGGAAGGGCCATCCCCGTCGTAACTCGAGAATATACCCCAGGTTCCCGCCGCAACTCGAGAAAAACCATGAGACTTCCCCCTCGCCGCGAGATGAGGCCCGATTCCCCTGCACTGCGTGCAGAGCAATTCTGTGTTGCACATCACACATGAAAGGAGCCTTGATTTCCTTCATGGCACTCCAGGGAAACCCCAAGAACACTGTTTCAAGGCTAGAGGGATCCTGAGGTCACTGTATCAACACGAAAGAGCTCCGTGGACCAAAAATCAACTCGAGATGAGAGGTTAGTCCCTGGCTTCGACTCCAGAGGAATACCACCTTACCACAAGCACCTCAAGAGGAGGCTTCTCTCAGCTCTAGGTATGTGAGAGGGACCCTGAGTTTGCGGCCTCAAGTGGAATGGACACCGCGATGCCCTGACTCGAAATGAGGCCGGATATCCCTGCAGTGACTGGAATGCAGGCTCGTCTTGCATCTCCCAAGACGAAAGGGTGTCTGAATCCCCTGTGGAGACCACAGAGAAAGACCTAGTTCCCCACCTCATCGCGACAGGAGGCCTCAAATCCTTTGAAAACTCCAGAGGTATGCGGAGATCAGTGCCTCCAAAGGAGACGATGCCTGACTCCTCGTGAAACTTGATAGGAGACCCAGGATTCCTGTGGCACGTGGAAAGGGACCCTTGGTCTCCCGTCTCAGCTGGAGAGGCGTCCCAATTGCTCTGCAAAGCCTCGAGGAGAATCCCGAGTTGTCCCTCGCAACTAGGCAGGAGTCCTGACATGGCTGAACACACACGTGGGTGGAAGGGCCATCCCCGTCGTAACTGGAGAATATACCCCAGGTTCCCGCCGCAACTCGAGAAAAACCATGAGACTTCCCCCTCGCCGCGAGATGAGGCCCGATTCCTCTGCACTGCGTGCAGAGCAATTCTGTGTTGCACATCACACATGAAAGGAGCCTTGATTTCCTTCATGGCACTCCAGAGAAACCCCAAGAACACTGTTTCAAGGATAGAGGGATCCTGAGGTCACTGTAGCAACACGAAAGAACTCTGTGGACCAAAAATCAACTCGAAAAGAGAGGTTAGTCCCTGGATTCGTCTCCAGAGGAATACCACCTTACCACAAGCACCTCAAGAGGAGGCTTCTCTCAGCTCTTGGTATGTAAGAGGGACCCTGAGTTTGCGGCCTCATGTGGAATGGACACCGCGATGCCCTGACTCGAAATAAGGCCGGATATCCCTGCAGTGACTTCAATGCAGGCTCGTCTTGCATCTCCCAGGACGAAAGGATGTCTGAATCCCCTGTGGAAAGCACAGAGAAAGATTTAGTTCCCCACCTCATCGCGACCGATAGCCTCACATCCTTTGAAAACTCCAGAGGTACGCGGAGATCAGTGCCTCCAAAGGAGACGACGCCTGACTCCTCGTGAAACTTGATAGGAGTCCCAGGATTCCTGTGGCACTTGGAAAGGGACACTTGGTCTCCCGCCTCAGCTGGAGAGGCGTCCCAATTGCCCTGCAAAGCCTCGAGGAGAATCCCGAGTTGTCCCTCGCAACTAGGCAGGAGTCCTGACGTGGCTGAACAAACACGTGGGTGGAAAGGCCATGCCCGTCGTAACTCGAGAATATACCCTAGGTTCCCGTCGCAACTCGAGAAAAACCATGAGACTTCCCCCTCGCCGCGAGATGAGGCCCGATTCCCCTGCACTGCGTGCAGAGCAATTCCGTGTTGCACATCACACATGAAAGGAGCCTTGATTTCCTTGATGGCACTCCAGAGAAACCCCAAGAACACTGTTTCAAGGCTAGAGGGATCCTGAGGTCACTGTAGCAACACGAAAGAGCTCCGTGGGCCAAAAATCAACTCGAGATGAGAGGTTAGTCCCTGGCTTCGACTCCTGAGGAATACCACCTTACCACAAGCACCTCAAGAGGAGGCTTCTCTCAGCTCTAGGTATGTGAGAGGGATCCTGAGTTTGCGGCCTCAAGTGGAATGGACACCGCGATTCCCTGACTCGAAATAAGGCCGGATATCCCTGCAGTGACTTGAATGCAGGCTCGTCTTGCATCTCCCAAGAAGAAAGGATGTCTGAATCCCCTGTGGAGACCACAGAGAAAGACCTAGTTCCCCACCTCATCGCGACCGCAGGCCTCACATCCTTTGAAAACTCCAGAGGTACGCGGAGATCAGTGCCTCCAAAGGAGACGATGCCTGACTCCTCGTGAAACTTGATAGGAGTCCCAGGATTCTTGTGGCACGTGGAAAGGGACCCTTGGTCTCCCGCCTCAGCTGGAGAGGCGTTCCAATTGCCCTGCCAAGCCTCGAGGAGAATCCCGAGTTGTCCCTCGCAACTAGGCAGGAGTCCTGACATGGCTGAACAAACACGTGGGTGGAAGGGCCATCCCCGTCGTAACTCGAGAATATACCCCAGGTACCCGCCGCAACTCGAGAAAAACCATGAGACTTCCCCCTCGCCGCGAGATGAGGCCCGATTCCCCTGCACTGCGTGCAGAGCAATTCCGTGTTGCACATCACACATGAAAGGAGCCTTGATTTCCTTGATGGCACTCCAGAGAAACCCCAAGAACACTGTTTCAAGGCTAGAAGGATCCTGAGGTCACTGTAGCAACACGAAAGAGCTCCGTGGGCCAAAAATCAACTCGAGATGAGAGGTTAGTCCCTGGCTTCGACTCCAGAGGAATACCACCTTACCACAAGCACCTCAAGAGGAGGCTTCTCTCAGCTCTATGTATGTGAGAGGGACCCTGAGTTTGCGGCCTCAAGTGGAATGGACACCGCGATGCCGTGACGCGAAATAAGGCTGGATATCCCTGCAGTGACTTGAATGCAGGCTCGTCTTGCATTTCCCAAGATGAAAGGATGTCTGAATCCCCTGTGGAGACCACAGAGAAAGACCTAGTTCCCCACCTCATCGCAACCGGAGGCCTCACATCCTTTGAAAACTCCAGAGGTACGCGGAGATCAGTGCCTCCAAAGGAGACGATGCCTGACTCCTCGTGAAACTTGATAGGAGTCTCAGGATTCCTGTGGCACGTGGAAAGGGACCCTTGGTCTCCCGCCTCAGCTGGAGAGGCGTCCCAATTGCCTTGCCAAGCCTCGAGGAGAATCCCGAGTTGTGTCTCGCAACTAGGCAAGAGTCCTGACATGGCTGAACAAACACGTGTGTGGAAAGGCCATCCCCGTCGTAACTCGAGAATATACCCCAGGTTCCCGCCGCAACTCGAGAAAAACCATGAGACTTCCCCCTCGCCGCGAGATGAGGCCCGATTCCCCTGCACTGCGTGCAGAGCAATTCTGTGTTGCACATCACACATGAAAGGAGCCTTGATTTCCTTCATGGCACTCCAGAGAAACCCCAAGAACACTGTTTCAAGGCTAGAGGGATCCTGAGGTCACTGTAGCAACACGAAAGAGCTCCGTGGACCAAAAATCAACTCGAGATGAGAGGTTAGTCCCTGGCTTCGACTCCAGAGGAATACCACCTTACCACAAGCACCTCAAAAGCAGGCTTCTCTCAGCTCTAGGTATGTGAGAGGGACCCTGAGTTTGCGGCCTCAAGTGGAATGGACACCGCGATGCCCTGACTCGAAATAAGGCCGGATATCCCTGCAGTGACTTGAATGCAGGCTCGTCTTGCATCTCCCAAGACGAAAGGGTGTCTGAATCCCCTGTGGAGACCACAGAGAAAGACCTAGTTACCCATCTCATCGCGACAGGAGGCCTCAAATCCTTTGAAAACTCCAGAGGTACGCGGAGATCAGTGCCTCCAAAGGAGACGATGCCTGACTCCTCGTGAAACTTGATAGGAGTCCCAGGATTCCTGTGGCACTTGGAAAGGGACACTTGGTCTCCCGCCTCAGCTGGAGAGGCGTTCCAATTGCCCTGCCAAGCCTCGAGGAGAATCCCGAGTTGTCCCTCGCAACTACGCAGGAGTCCTGCCGTGGCTGAACAAACACGTGGGTGGAAGGGCCATCCCCGTCGTAACTCGAGAATATACCCCAGGTTCCCGCCGCAACTCGAGAAAAACCATGAGACTTCCCCCTCGATGCGAGATGAGGCCCGATTCCCCTGTACTGCGTGCAGAGCAATTCCGTCTTGCACATCACACATGAAAGGAGCCTTGATTTCCTTGATGGCACTCCAGAGAAACCCCAAGAACACTGTTTCAAGGCTAGAGGGATCCTGAGGTCACTGTAGCAACACGAAAGAACTCTGTGGACCAAAAATCTACTCGTAAAGAGAGGTTAGTCCCTGGATTCGTCTCCAGAGGAATACCACCTTACCACAAGCACCTCAAGAGGAGGCTTCTCTCAGCTCTAGGTATGTGAGAGGGACCCTGAGTTTGCGGCCTCAAGTGGAATGGACACCGTGATGCCCTGACTCGAAATAAGGCCGGATATCCCTGCAGTGACTTCAATGCAGGCTCGTCTTGCATCTCCCAGGACGAAAGGATGTCTGAATCCCCTATGGAAAGCACAGAGAAAGACTTAGTTCCCCACCTCATCGCGACCGATAGCCTCACATCCTTTGAAAACTCCAGAGGTACGCGGAGATCAGTGCCTCCAAAGGAGACGATGCCTGACTCCTCGTGAAACTTGATAGGAGTCCCAGGATTCTTGTGACACGTGGAAAGGGACTCTTGGTCTCTCGCCTCAGCTGGAGAGGCGTCCCAATTGCCCTGCCAAGACTCGAGGAGAATACAGAGTTGTCCCTCGCAACTAGGCAGGAGTCCTGACGTCGCTGAAGAAACACGTGGGTGGAAGGGCCATCCCCATCGTAACTCGAGAATATACCCAGGTTCCCGCCGCAACTCGAGAAAAACCATGAGACTTCCCCCTCGCCGGAGATGAGGCCCGATTCCCCTGCACTGCGTGCAGAGCAATTCTGTGTTGCACATCACACATGAAAGGAGCCTTGATTTCCTTGATGGCACTCCAGAGAAACCCCAAGAACACTGTTTCAAGGCTAGAGGGATCCTGAGGTCACTGTAGCAACACGAAAGAGCTCCGTGGGCCAAAAATCAACTCGAGATGAGAGGTTAGTCCCTGGCTTCGACTCCAGAGGAATACCACCTTACCACAAGCACCTCAAGAGGAGGCTTCTCTCAGCTCTAGGTATGTGAGAGGGACCCTGAGTTTGCGGCCTCAAGTGGAATGGACACCGCGATGCCCTGACGCGAAACAAGGCTGGATATCCCTGCAGTGACTTGAATGCAGGCTCGTCTTGCATCTCCCAAGATGAAAGGATGTCTGAATCCCCTGTGGAGACCACAGAGAAAGACCTAGTTCCCCACCTCATCGCGACCGGAGGCCTCACATCCTTTGAAAACTCCAGAGGTACGCGGAGATCAGTGCCTCCAAAGGAGACGATGCCTGACTCCTCGTGAAACTTGATAGGAGTCCCAGGATTCCTGTGGCACGTGGAAAGGGACCCTTGGTCTCCCGCCTCAGCTGGAGAGGCGTCCCAATTGCCTTGCCAAGCCTCGAGGAGAATCCCGAGTTGTGTCTCACAACTAGGCAAGAGTCCTGACGTGGCTGAACAAACACGTGTGTGGAAGGGCCATCACCGTCGTAACTCGAGAATATACCCCAGGTTCCCGCCGCAACTCGAGAAAAACCATGAGACTTCCCCCTCACCGCGAGATGAGGCCCGATTCCCCTGCACTGCGTGCAGAGCAATTCCGTGTTGCACATCACACATGAAAGGAGCCTTGATTTCCTTCATGGCACTCCAGAGAAACCCCAAGAACACTGTTTCAAGGCTAGAGGGATCCTGAGGTCACTGTAGCAACACGAAAGAGCTCCATGGACCCAAAATCAACTCGAGATGAGAGGTTAGTCCCTGGCTTCGACTCCAGAGGAATACCACCTTACCACAAGCACCTCAAGAGGAGGCTTCTCTCAGCTCTAGGTATGTGAGAGGGACCCTGAGTTTGGGGCCTCAAGTGGAATGGACACCGCGATGCCCTGACTCGAAATAAGGCCGGATATCCCTGCAGTGACTGGAATGCAGGCTCGTCTTGCATCTCCCAAGACGAAAGGGTGTCTGAATCCCCTGTGGAGACCACAGAGAAAGACCTAGTTCCCCATCTCATCGCGACAGGAGGCCTCAAATCCTTTGAAAACTCCAGAGGTATGCGGAGATTAGTGCCTCCAAAGGAGACGATGCCTGACTCCTCGTGAAACTTGATAGGAGACCCAGGATTCCTGTGGCACGTGGAAAGGGACCCTTGGTCTCCCGTCTCAGCTGGAGGGGCGTCCCAATTGCCCTGCAAAGCCTCGAGGAGAATCCCGAGTTGTCCCTCGCAACTAGGCAGGAGTCCTGACATGGCTGAACACACACGTGTGTGGAAGGGCCATCCCCGTCGTAACTCGAGAATATACCCCAGGTTCCCGCCGCAACTCGAGAAAAACCATGAGACTTCCCCCTCGCCGCGAGATGAGGCCCGATTCCCCTGCACTGCGTGCAGAGCAATTCCGTGTTGCACATCACACATGAAAGGAGCCTTGATTTCCTTGATGGCACTCCAGAGAAACCCCAAGAACACTGTTTCAAGGCTAGAGGGATCCTGAGGTCACTGTAGCAACACGAAAGAGCTCCGTGGACCAAGAATCAACTCGAGATGAGAGGTTAGTCCCTGGCTTCGACTCCTGAGGAATACCACCTTACCACAAGCACCTCAAGAGGAGGCTTCTCTCAGCTCTAGGTATGTGAGAGGGATCCTGAGTTTGCGGCCTCAAGTGGAATGGACACCGCGATGCCCTGACTCGAAATAAAGCCGGATATCCCTGCAGTGACTTGAATGCAGGCTCGTCTTGCATCTCCCAAGAAGAAAGGATGTCTGAATCCCCTGTGGAGACCACAGAGAAACACCTAGTTCCCCACCTCATCGCGACCGCAGGCCTCACATCCTTTGAAAACTCCAGAGGTACGCGGAGATCAGTGCCTCCAAAGGAGACGATGCCTGACTCCTCGTGAAACTTGATAGGAGTCCCAGGATTACTGTGGCACTTGGAAAGGGACACTTGGTCTCCCGCCTCAGCTGGAGAGGCGTCCCAATTGCCCTGCAAAGCCTCGAGGAGAATCCCGAGTTGTCCCTCGCAACTAGGCAGGAGTCCTGACGTGGCTGAACAAACACGTGGGTGGAAGGGCCATCCCCGTCGTAACTCGAGAATATACCCCAGTTTCCCGCCGCAACTCGAGAAAAACCATGAGACTTCCCCCTCGCCGCGAGATGAGGCCCGATTCCCCTGCACTGCGTGCAGAGCAATTCCGTGTTGCACATCACACATGAAAGGAGCCTTGATTTCCTTGATGGCACTCCAGAGAAACCCCAAGAACACTGTTTCAAGGCTAGAGGGATCCTGAGGTCACTGTAGCAACACGAAAGAGCTCCGTGGGCCAAAAATCAACTCGAGATGAGAGGTTAGTCCCTGGCTTCGACTCCAGAGGAATACCACCTTACCACAAGCACCTCAAGAGGAGGCTTCTCTCAGCTCTAGGTATGTGAGAGGGACCCTGAGTTTGCGGCCTCAAGTGGAATGGACACCGCGATGCCCTGACTCGAAATAAGGCCGGATATTCCTGCAGTGACTGGAATGCAGGCTCGTCTTGCATCTCCCAAGACGAAAGGATGTCTGAATCCCCTGTGGAGACCACAGAGAAAGACCTAGTTCCCCACCTCATCGCGACAGGAGGCCTCAAATCCTTTGAAAACTCCAGAGGTATGCGGAGATCAGTGCCTCCAAAGGAGACGATGCCTGACTCCTCGTGAAACTTCATAGGAGACCCAGGATTCCTGTGGCACATGGAAAGGGACCCTTGGTCTCCCGCCTCAGCTGGAGAGGCGTCCAAATTGCCCTGCAAAGCCTCTAGGAGAATCCCGAGTTGTCCCTCGCAACTAGGCAGGAGTCCTGACATGGCTGAACACACACGTGTGTGGAAGGGCCATCCCCGTCGTAACTCGAGAATATACCCCAGGTTCCCGCCGCAACTCGAGAAAAACCATGAGACTTCCCCCTCGCCGCGAGATGAGGCCCGATTCCCCTGCACTGCGTGCAGAGCAATTCCGTGTTGCACATCACACATGAAAGGAGCCTTGATTTCCTTGATGGCACTCCAGAGAAACCCCAAGAACACTGTTTCAAGGATAGAGGGATCCTGAGGTCACTGTAGCAACACGAAAGAACTCTGTGGACCAAAAATCAACTCGAAAAGAGAGGTTAGTCCCTGGATTCGTCTCCAGAGGAATACCACCTTACCACAAGCACCTCAAGAGGAGGCTTCTCTCAGCTCTAGGTATGTGAGAGGGACCCTGAGTTTGCGGCCTCAAGTGGAATGGACACCGCGATGCCCTGACTCGAAATAAGGCCGGATAGCCCTGCAGTGACTTCAATGCAGGCTCGTCTTGCATCTCCCAGGACGAAAGGATGTCTGAATCCCCTGTGGAAAGCACAGAGAAAGACTTAGTTCCCCACCTCATCGCGACCGATAGCCTCACATCCTTTGAAAACTCCAGAGGTACGCGGAGATCAGTGCCTCCAAAGGAGACGATGCCTGACTCCTCGTGAAACTTGATAGGAGTCCCAGGATTCTTGTGGCACGTGGAAAGGGACCCTTGGTCTCCCGCCTCAGCTGGAGAGGCGTTCCAATTGCCCTGCCAAGCCTCGAGGAGAATCCCGAGTTGTCCCTCGCAACTAGGCAGGAGTCCTGCCGTGGCTGAACACACACGTGTGTGCAAGGGCCATCCCCGTCGTAACTCGAGAATATACCCCAGGTTCCCGCCGCAACTCGAGAAAAACCATGAGACATCCCCCTCGCCGCGAGATGAGGCCCGATTCCCCTGCACTGCGTGCAGAGCAATTCCGTGTTGCACATCACACATGAAAGGAGCCTTGATTTCCTTGATGGCACTCCAGAGAAACCCCAAGAACACTGTTTCAAGGCTAGAGGGATCCTGAGGTCACTGTAGCAACACGAAAGAGCTCCGTGGGCCAAAAATCAACTCGAGATGAGAGGTTAGTCCCTGGCTTCGACTCCAGAGGAATACCACCTTACCACAAGCACCTCAAGAGGAGGCTTCTCTCAGCTCTATGTATGTGAGAGGGACCCTGAGTTTGCGGCCTCAAGTGGAATGGACACCGCGATGCCGTGACGCGAAATAAGGCTGGATATCCCTGCAGTGACTTGAATGCAGGCTCGTCTTGCATCTCCCAAGATGAAAGGATGTCTGAATCCCCTGTGGAGACCACAGAGAAAGACCTAGTTCCCCACCTCATCGCGACCGGAGGCCTCACATCCTTTGAAAACTCCAGAGGTACGCGGAGATCAGTGCCTCTAAAGGAGACGATGCCTGACTCCTCGTGAAACTTGATAGGAGTCCCAGGATTCCTGTGGCACGTGGAAAGGGACCCTTGGTCTCCCGCCTCAGCTGGAGAGGCGTCCCAATTGCCTTGCCAAGCCTCGAGGAGAATCCCGAGTTGTGTCTCGCAACTAGGCAAGAGTCCTGACGTGGCTGAAGAAACACGTGTGTGGAAGGGCCATCCCCGTCGTAACTCGAGAATATACCCCAGGTTCCCGCCGCAACTCGAGAAAAACCATGGGACTTCCCCCTCGCCACGAGATGAGGCCCGATTCCCCTGCACTGTGTGCACAGCAATTCTGTGTTGCACATCACACATGAAAGGAGCCTTGATTTCCTTCATGGCACTCCAGAGAAACCCCAAGAACACTGTTTCAAGGCTAGAGGGATCCTGAGGTCACTGTAGCAACACGAAAGAGCTCCGTGGACCAAAAATCAACTCGAGATGAGAGGTTAGTCCCTGGCTTTGACTCCAGAGGAATACCACCTTACCACAAGCACCTCAAGAGGAGGCTTCTCTCAGCTCTAGGTATGTGAGAGGGACCCTGAGTTTGCGGCCTCAAGTGGAATGGACACCGCGATGCCCTGACTCGAAATAAGGCCGGATATCCCTGCAGTGACTTGAATGCAGGCTCGTCTTGCATCTCCCAAGACGAAAGGGTGTCTGAATCCCCTGTGGAGACCACAGAGAAAGACCTAGTTCCCCACCTCATCGCGACAGGAGGCCTCAAATCCTTTGAAAACTCCAGAGGTATGCGGAGATCAGTGCCTCCAAAGGAGACGATGCCTGACTCCTCGTGAAACTTGATAGGAGTCCCAGGATTCTTGTGGCACGTGGAAAGGGACCCTTGGTCTCCCGCCTCAGCTGGAGAGGCGTTCCAATTGCCCTGCCAAGCCTCGAGGAGAATCCCGAGTTGTCCCTCGCAACTAGGCAGGAGTCCTGACGTGGCTGAACAAACACGTGGGTGGAAGGGCCATCCCCGTCGTAACTCGAGAATATACCCCAGGTTCCCGCCGCAACTCGAGAAAAACCATGAGACTTCCCCCTCGATGCGAGATGAGGCCCGATTCCCCTGTACTGCGTGCAGAGCAATTCCGTCTTGCACATCACACATGAAAGGAGCCTTGATTTCCTTGAAGGCACTCCAGAGAAACCCCAAGAACACTGTTTCAAGGCTAGAGGGATCCTGAGGTCACTGTAGCAACACGAAAGAACTCTGTGGACCAAAAATCTACTCGTAAAGAGAGGTTAGTCCCTGGATTCGTCTCCAGAGGAATACCACCTTACCACAAGCACCTCAAGAGGAGGCTTCTCTCAGCTCTAGGTATGTGAGAGGGACCCTGAGTTTGCGGCCTCAAGTGGAATGGACACCGTGATGCCCTGACTCGAAATAAGGCCGGATATCCCTGTAGTGACTTCAATGCAGGCTCGTCTTGCATCTCCCAGGACGAAAGGATGTCTGAATCCCCTGTGGAAAGCACAGAGAAAGACTTAGTTCCCCACCTCATCGCGACCGATAGCCTCACATCCTTTGAAAACTCCAGAGGTACGCGGAGATCAGTGCCTCCAAAGGAGACGATGCCTGACTCCTCGTGAAACTTGATAGGAGTCCCAGGATTCCTGTGGCACGTGGAAAGGGACCCTTGGTCTCCCGCCTCAGCTGGAGAGGCGTTCCAATTGCCCTGCCAAGCCTCGAGGAGAATCCCGAGTTGTCCCTCGCAACTAGGCAGGAGTCCTGCCGTGGCTGAACACACACGTGTGTGCAAGGGCCATCCCCGTCGTAACTCGAGAATATACCCCAGGTTCCCGCCGCAACTCGAGAAAAACCATGAGACATCCCCCTCGCCGCGAGATGAGGCCCGATTCCCCTGCACTGCGTGCAGAGCAATTCCGTGTTGCACATCACACATGAAAGGAGCCTTGATTTCCTTGATGGCACTCCAGAGAAACCCCAAGAACACTGTTTCAAGGCTAGAGGGATCCTGAGGTCACTGTAGCAACACGAAAGAGCTCCGTGGGCCAAAAATCAACTCGAGATGAGAGGTTAGTCCCTGGCTTCGACTCCAGAGGAATACCACCTTACCACAAGCACCTCAAGAGGAGGCTTCTCTCAGCTCTAGGTATGTGAGAGGGACCCTGAGTTTGCGGCCTCAAGTGGAATGGACACCGCGATGCCGTGACGCGAAATAAGGCTGGATATCCCTGCAGTGACTTGAATGCAGGCTCGTCTTGCATCTCCCAAGATGAAAGGATGTCTGAATCCCCTGTGGAGACCACAGAGAAAGACCTAGTTCCCCACCTCATCGCGACCGGAGGCCTCACATCCTTTGAAAACTCCAGAGGTACGCGGAGATCAGTGCCTCCAAAGGAGACGATGCCTGACTCCTCGTGAAACTTGATAGGAGTCCCAGGATTCCTGTGGCACGTGGAAAGGGACCCTTGGTCTCCCGCCTCAGCTGGAGAGGCGTCCCAATTGCCTTGCCAAGCCTCGAGGAGAATCCCGAGTTGTGTCTCGCAACTAGGCAAGAGTCCTGACGTGGCTGAAGAAACACGTGTGTGGAAGGGCCATCCCCGTCGTAACTCGAGAATATACCCCAGGTTCCCGCCGCAACTCGAGAAAAACCATGAGACTTCCCCCTCGCCACGAGATGAGGCCCGATTCCCCTGCACTGTGTGCACAGCAATTCTGTGTTGCACATCACACATGAAAGGAGCCTTGATTTCCTTCATGGCACTCCAGAGAAACCCCAAGAACACTGTTTCAAGGCTAGAGGGATCCTGAGGTCACTGTAGCAACACGAAAGAGCTCCGGGGGCCAAAAATCAACTCGAGATGAGAGGTTAGTCCCTGGCTTTGACTCCAGAGGAATACCACCTTACCACAAGCACCTCAAGAGGAGGCTTCTCTCAGCTCTAGGTATGTGAGAGGGACCCTGAGTTTGCGGCCTCAAGTGGAATGGACACCGCGATGCCCTGACTCGAAATAAGGCCGGATATCCCTGCAGTGACTTGAATGCAGGCTCGTCTTGCATCTCCCAAGACGAAAGGGTGTCTGAATCCCCTGTGGAGACCACAGAGAAAGACCTAGTTCCCCACCTCATCGCGACAGGAGGCCTCAAATCCTTTGAAAACTCCAGAGGTATGCGGAGATCAGTGCCTCCAAAGGAGACGATGCCTGACTCCTCGTGAAACTTGATAGGAGACCCAGGATTCCTGTGGCACGTGGAAAGGGACCCTTGGTCTCCCGTCTCAGCTGGAGAGGCGTCCCAATTGCCCTGCAAAGCCTCGAGGAGAATCCCGAGTTGTCCCTCGCAACTAGGCAGGAGTCCTGACATGGCTGAACACACACGTGTGTGCAAGGGCCATCCCCGTCGTAACTCGAGAATATACCCCAGGTTCCCGCCGCAACTCGAGAAAAACCATGAGACTTCCCCCTCGCCGCGAGATGAGGCCCGATTCCCCTGCACTGCGTGCAGAGCAATTCCGTGTTGCCCCTCACACATGAAAGGAGCCTTGATTTCCTTGATGGCACTCCAGAGAAACCCCAAGAACACTGTTTCAAGGCTAGAGGGATCCTGAGGTCACTGTAGCAACACAAAAGAGCTCCGTGGACCAAGAATCAACACGAGATGAGAGGTTAGTCCCTAGCTTCGACTCATGAGGAATACCACCTTACCACAAGCACCTCAAGAGGAGGCTTCTCTCAGCTCTAGGTATGTGAGAGGGATCCTGAGTTTGCGGCCTCAAGTGGAATGGACACCGCGATGCCCTGACTCGAAATAAGGCCGGATATCCCTGCAGTGACTTGAATGCAGGCTCGTCTTGCATCTCCCAAGATGAAAGGATGTCTGAATCCCCTGTGGAGACCACAGAGAAAGACCTAGTTCCCCACCTCATCGCGACCGCAGGCCTCACATCCTTTGAAAACTCCAGAGGTACGCGGAGATCAGTGCCTCCAAAGGAGACGATGCCTGACTCCTCGTGAAACTTGATAGGAGTCCCAGGATTCTTGTGGCACGTGGAAAGGGACCCTTGGTCTCCCGCCTCAGCTGGAGAGGCGTTCCAATTGCCCTGCCAAGCCTCGAGGAGAATCCCGAGTTGTCCCTCGCAACTAGGCAGGAGTCCTGCCGTGGCTGAACAAACACGTGGGTGGAAGGGCCATCCCCGTCGTAACTCGAGAATATACCCCAGGTTCCCGCCGCAACTCGAGAAAAACCATGAGACTTCCCCCTCGATGCGAGATGAGGCCCGATTCCCCTGTACTGCGTGCAGAGCAATTCCGTCTTGCACATCACACATGAAAGGAGCCTTGATTTCCTTGAAGGCACTCCAGAGAAACCCCAAGAACACTGTTTCAAGGCTAGAGGGATCCTGAGGTCACTGTAGCAACACGAAAGAACTCTGTGGACCAAAAATCTACTCGTAAAGAGAGGTTAGTCCCTGGATTCGTCTCCAGAGGAATACCACCTTACCACAAGCACCTCAAGAGGAGGCTTCTCTCAGCTCTATGTATGTGAGAGGGACCCTGAGTTTGCGGCCTCAAGTGGAATGGACACCGCGATGCCGTGACGCGAAATAAGGCTGGATATCCCTGCAGTGACTTGAATGCAGGCTCGTCTTGCATCTCCCAAGATGAAAGGATGTCTGAATCCCCTGTGGAGACCACAGAGAAAGACCTAGTTCCCCACCTCATCGCGACCGGAGGCCTCACATCCTTTGAAAACTCCAGAGGTACGCGGAGATCAGTGCCTCTAAAGGAGACGATGCCTGACTCCTCGTGAAACTTGATAGGAGTCCCAGGATTCCTGTGGCACGTGGAAAGGGACCCTTGGTCTCCCGCCTCAGCTGGAGAGGCGTCCCAATTGCCTTGCCAAGCCTCGAGGAGAATCCCGAGTTGTGTCTCGCAACTAGGCAAGAGTCCTGACGTGGCTGAAGAAACACGTGTGTGGAAGGGCCATCCCCGTCGTAACTCGAGAATATACCCCAGGTTCCCGCCGCAACTCGAGAAAAACCATGGGACTTCCCCCTCGCCACGAGATGAGGCCCGATTCCCCTGCACTGTGTGCACAGCAATTCTGTGTTGCACATCACACATGAAAGGAGCCTTGATTTCCTTCATGGCACTCCAGAGAAACCCCAAGAACACTGTTTCAAGGCTAGAGGGATCCTGAGGTCACTGTAGCAACACGAAAGAGCTCCGTGGACCAAAAATCAACTCGAGATGAGAGGTTAGTCCCTGGCTTTGACTCCAGAGGAATACCACCTTACCACAAGCACCTCAAGAGGAGGCTTCTCTCAGCTCTAGGTATGTGAGAGGGACCCTGAGTTTGCGGCCTCAAGTGGAATGGACACCGCGATGCCCTGACTCGAAATAAGGCCGGATATCCCTGCAGTGACTTGAATGCAGGCTCGTCTTGCATCTCCCAAGACGAAAGGGTGTCTGAATCCCCTGTGGAGACCACAGAGAAAGACCTAGTTCCCCACCTCATCGCGACAGGAGGCCTCAAATCCTTTGAAAACTCCAGAGGTATGCGGAGATCAGTGCCTCCAAAGGAGACGATGCCTGACTCCTCATGAAACTTGATAGGAGACCCAGGATTCCTGTGGCACGTGGAAAGGGACCCTTGGTCTCCCGTCTCAGCTGGAGAGGCGTCCCAATTGCCCTGCAAAGCCTCGAGGAGAATCCCGAGTTGTCCCTCGCAACTAGGCAGGAGTCCTGACATGGCTGAACACACACGTGTGTGCAAGGGCCATCCCCGTCGTAACTCGAGAATATACCCCAGGTTCCCGCCGCAACTCGAGAAAAACCATGAGACTTCCCCCTCGCCGCGAGATGAGGCCCGATTCCCCTGCACTGCGTGCAGAGCAATTCCGTGTTGCCCCTCACACATGAAAGGAGCCTTGATTTCCTTGATGGCACTCCAGAGAAACCCCAAGAACACTGTTTCAAGGCTAGAGGGATCCTGAGGTCACTGTAGCAACACAAAAGAGCTCCGTGGACCAAGAATCAACACGAGATGAGAGGTTAGTCCCTAGCTTCGACTCATGAGGAATACCACCTTACCACAAGCACCTCAAGAGGAGGCTTCTCTCAGCTCTAGGTATGTGAGAGGGATCCTGAGTTTGCGGCCTCAAGTGGAATGGACACCGCGATGCCCTGACTCGAAATAAGGCCGGATATCCCTGCAGTGACTTGAATGCAGGCTCGTCTTGCATCTCCCAAGATGAAAGGATGTCTGAATCCCCTGTGGAGACCACAGAGAAAGACCTAGTTCCCCACCTCATCGCGACCGCAGGCCTCACATCCTTTGAAAACTCCAGAGGTACGCGGAGATCAGTGCCTCCAAAGGAGACGATGCCTGACTCCTCGTGAAACTTGATAGGAGTCCCAGGATTCTTGTGGCACGTGGAAAGGGACCCTTGGTCTCCCGCCTCAGCTGGAGAGGCGTTCCAATTGCCCTGCCAAGCCTCGAGGAGAATCCCGAGTTGTCCCTCGCAACTAGGCAGGAGTCCTGCCGTGGCTGAACAAACACGTGGGTGGAAGGGCCATCCCCGTCGTAACTCGAGAATATACCCCAGGTTCCCGCCGCAACTCGAGAAAAACCATGAGACTTCCCCCTCGATGCGAGATGAGGCCCGATTCCCCTGTACTGCGTGCAGAGCAATTCCGTCTTGCACATCACACATGAAAGGAGCCTTGATTTCCTTGAAGGCACTCCAGAGAAACCCCAAGAACACTGTTTCAAGGCTAGAGTGATCCTGAGGTCACTGTAGCAACACGAAAGAACTCTGTGGACCAAAAATCTACTCGTAAAGAGAGGTTAGTCCCTGGATTCGTCTCCAGAGGAATACCACCTTACCACAAGCACCTCAAGAGGAGGCTTCTCTCAGCTCTAGGTATGTGAGAGGGACCCTGAGTTTGCGGCCTCAAGTGGAATGGACACCGTGATGCCCTGACTCGAAATAAGGCCGGATATCCCTGTAGTGACTTCAATGCAGGCTCGTCTTGCATCTCCCAGGACGAAAGGATGTCTGAATCCCCTGTGGAAAGCACAGAGAAAGACTTAGTTCCCCACCTCATCGCGACCGATAGCCTCACATCCTTTGAAAACTCCAGAGGTACGCGGAGATCAGTGCCTCCAAAGGAGACGATGCCTGACTCCTCGTGAAACTTGATAGGAGTCCCAGGATTCTTGTGGCACGTGGAAAGGGACCCTTGGTCTCCCGCCTCAGCTGGAGAGGCGTTCCAATTGCCCTGCCAAGCCTCGAGGAGAATCCCGAGTTGTCCCTCGCAACTAGGCAGGAGTCCTGCCGTGGCTGAACACACACGTGTGTGCAAGGGCCATCCCCGTCGTAACTCGAGAATATACCCCAGGTTCCCGCCGCAACTCGAGAAAAACCATGAGACATCCCCCTCGCCGCGAGATGAGGCCCGATTCCCCTGCACTGCGTGCAGAGCAATTCCGTGTTGCACATCACACATGAAAGGAGCCTTGATTTCCTTGATGGCACTCCAGAGAAACCCCAAGAACACTGTTTCAAGGCTAGAGGGATCCTGAGGTCACTGTAGCAACACGAAAGAGCTCCGTGGGCCAAAAATCAACTCGAGATGAGAGGTTAGTCCCTGGCTTCGACTCCAGAGGAATACCACCTTACCACAAGCACCTCAAGAGGAGGCTTCTCTCAGCTCTAGGTATGTGAGAGGGACCCTGAGTTTGCGGCCTCAAGTGGAATGGACACCGCGATGCCGTGACGCGAAATAAGGCTGGATATCCCTGCAGTGACTTGAATGCAGGCTCGTCTTGCATCTCCCAAGATGAAAGGATGTCTGAATCCCCTGTGGAGACCACAGAGAAAGACCTAGTTCCCCACCTCATCGCGACCGGAGGCCTCACATCCTTTGAAAACTCCAGAGGTACGCGGAGATCAGTGCCTCTAAAGGAGACGATGCCTGACTCCTCGTGAAACTTGATAGGAGTCCCAGGATTCCTGTGGCACGTGGAAAGGGACCCTTGGTCTCCCGCCTCAGCTGGAGAGGCGTCCCAATTGCCTTGCCAAGCCTCGAGGAGAATCCCGAGTTGTGTCTCGCAACTAGGCAAGAGTCCTGACGTGGCTGAAGAAACACGTGTGTGGAAGGGCCATCCCCGTCGTAACTCGAGAATATACCCCAGGTTCCCGCCGCAACTCGAGAAAAACCATGAGACTTCCCCCTCGCCACGAGATGAGGCCCGATTCCCCTGCACTGTGTGCACAGCAATTCTGTGTTGCACATCACACATGAAAGGAGCCTTGATTTCCTTCATGGC
Source organism: Cervus elaphus (assembly GCF_910594005.1). Taxonomy (NCBI): domain Eukaryota; kingdom Metazoa; phylum Chordata; class Mammalia; order Artiodactyla; family Cervidae; genus Cervus; species Cervus elaphus. The sequence continues at coordinate 3,223,873 of NC_057834.1, read as the reverse complement.
ACTCCAGAGAAACCCCAAGAACACTGTTTCAAGGCTAGAGGGATCCTGAGGTCACTGTAGCAACACGAAAGAGCTCCGGGGGCCAAAAATCAACTCGAGATGAGAGGTTAGTCCCTGGCTTTGACTCCAGAGGAATACCACCTTACCACAAGCACCTCAAGAGGAGGCTTCTCTCAGCTCTAGGTATGTGAGAGGGACCCTGAGTTTGCGGCCTCAAGTGGAATGGACACCGCGATGCCCTGACTCGAAATAAGGCCGGATATCCCTGCAGTGACTTGAATGCAGGCTCGTCTTGCATCTCCCAAGACGAAAGGGTGTCTGAATCCCCTGTGGAGACCACAGAGAAAGACCTAGTTCCCCACCTCATCGCGACAGGAGGCCTCAAATCCTTTGAAAACTCCAGAGGTATGCGGAGATCAGTGCCTCCAAAGGAGACGATGCCTGACTCCTCGTGAAACTTGATAGGAGACCCAGGATTCCTGTGGCACGTGGAAAGGGACCCTTGGTCTCCCGTCTCAGCTGGAGAGGCGTCCCAATTGCCCTGCAAAGCCTCGAGGAGAATCCCGAGTTGTCCCTCGCAACTAGGCAGGAGTCCTGACATGGCTGAACACACACGTGTGTGCAAGGGCCATCCCCGTCGTAACTCGAGAATATACCCCAGGTTCCCGCCGCAACTCGAGAAAAACCATGAGACTTCCCCCTCGCCGCGAGATGAGGCCCGATTCCCCTGCACTGCGTGCAGAGCAATTCCGTGTTGCCCCTCACACATGAAAGGAGCCTTGATTTCCTTGATGGCACTCCAGAGAAACCCCAAGAACACTGTTTCAAGGCTAGAGGGATCCTGAGGTCACTGTAGCAACACAAAAGAGCTCCGTGGACCAAGAATCAACACGAGATGAGAGGTTAGTCCCTAGCTTCGACTCATGAGGAATACCACCTTACCACAAGCACCTCAAGAGGAGGCTTCTCTCAGCTCTAGGTATGTGAGAGGGATCCTGAGTTTGCGGCCTCAAGTGGAATGGACACCGCGATGCCCTGACTCGAAATAAGGCCGGATATCCCTGCAGTGACTTGAATGCAGGCTCGTCTTGCATCTCCCAAGATGAAAGGATGTCTGAATCCCCTGTGGAGACCACAGAGAAAGACCTAGTTCCCCACCTCATCGCGACCGCAGGCCTCACATCCTTTGAAAACTCCAGAGGTACGCGGAGATCAGTGCCTCCAAAGGAGACGATGCCTGACTCCTCGTGAAACTTGATAGGAGTCCCAGGATTCTTGTGGCACGTGGAAAGGGACCCTTGGTCTCCCGCCTCAGCTGGAGAGGCGTTCCAATTGCCCTGCCAAGCCTCGAGGAGAATCCCGAGTTGTCCCTCGCAACTAGGCAGGAGTCCTGCCGTGGCTGAACAAACACGTGGGTGGAAGGGCCATCCCCGTCGTAACTCGAGAATATACCCCAGGTTCCCGCCGCAACTCGAGAAAAACCATGAGACTTCCCCCTCGATGCGAGATGAGGCCCGATTCCCCTGTACTGCGTGCAGAGCAATTCCGTCTTGCACATCACACATGAAAGGAGCCTTGATTTCCTTGAAGGCACTCCAGAGAAACCCCAAGAACACTGTTTCAAGGCTAGAGGGATCCTGAGGTCACTGTAGCAACACGAAAGAACTCTGTGGACCAAAAATCTACTCGTAAAGAGAGGTTAGTCCCTGGATTCGTCTCCAGAGGAATACCACCTTACCACAAGCACCTCAAGAGGAGGCTTCTCTCAGCTCTAGGTATGTGAGAGGGACCCTGAGTTTGCGGCCTCAAGTGGAATGGACACCGTGATGCCCTGACTCGAAATAAGGCCGGATATCCCTGTAGTGACTTCAATGCAGGCTCGTCTTGCATCTCCCAGGACGAAAGGATGTCTGAATCCCCTGTGGAAAGCACAGAGAAAGACTTAGTTCCCCACCTCATCGCGACCGATAGCCTCACATCCTTTGAAAACTCCAGAGGTACGCGGAGATCAGTGCCTCCAAAGGAGACGATGCCTGACTCCTCGTGAAACTTGATAGGAGTCCCAGGATTCTTGTGGCACGTGGAAAGGGACCCTTGGTCTCCCGCCTCAGCTGGAGAGGCGTTCCAATTGCCCTGCCAAGCCTCGAGGAGAATCCCGAGTTGTCCCTCGCAACTAGGCAGGAGTCCTGCCGTGGCTGAACAAACACGTGGGTGGAAGGGCCATCCCCGTCGTAACTCGAGAATATACCCCAGGTTCCCGCCGCAACTCGAGAAAAACCATGAGACTTCCCCCTCGATGCGAGATGAGGCCCGATTCCCCTGTACTGCGTGCAGAGCAATTCCGTCTTGCACATCACACATGAAAGGAGCCTTGATTTCCTTGATGGCACTCCAGAGAAACCCCAAGAACACTGTTTCAAGGCTAGAGGGATCCTGAGGTCACTGTAGCAACACGAAAGAACTCTGTGGACCAAAAATCAACTCGAAAAGAGAGGTTAGTCCCTGGATTCGTCTCCAGAGGAATACCACCTTACCACAAGCACCTCAAGAGGAGGCTTCTCTCAGCTCTAGGTATGTGAGAGGGACCCTGAGTTTGCGGCCTCAAGTGGAATGGACACCGTGATGCCCTGACTCGAAATAAGGCCGGATATCCCTGCAGTGACTTCAATGCAGGCTCGTCTTGCATCTCCCAGGACGAAAGGATGTCTGAATCCCCTATGGAAAGCACAGAGAAAGACTTAGTTCCCCACCTCATCGCGACCGATAGCCTCACATCCTTTGAAAACTCCAGAGGTACGCGGAGATCAGTGCCTCCAAAGGAGACGATGCCTGACTCCTCGTGAAACTTGATAGGAGTCCCAGGATTCTTGTGACACGTGGAAAGGGACTCTTGGTCTCCCGCCTCAGCTGGAGAGGCGTCCCAATTGCCCTGCCAAGACTCGAGGAGAATCCACAGTTGTCCCTCGCAACTAGGCAGGAGTCCTGACGTCGCTGAAGAAACACGTGGGTGGAAGGGCCATCCCCATCGTAACTCGAGAATATACCCAGGTTCCCCCCGCAACTCGAGAAAAACCATGAGACTTCCCCCTCGCCGGAGATGAGGCCCAATTCCCCTGCACTGCGTGCAGAGCAATTCTGTGTTGCACATCACACATGAAAGGAGCCTTGATTTCCTTGATGGCACTCCAGAGAAACCCCAAGAACACTGTTTCAAGGCTAGAGGGATCCTGAGGTCACTGTAGCAACACGAAAGAGCTCCGTGGGCCAAAAATCAACTCCAGATGAGAGGTTAGTCCCTGGCTTCGACTCCAGAGGAATACCACCTTACCACAAGCACCTCAAGAGGAGGCTTCTCTCAGCTCTATGTATGTGAGAGGGACCCTGAGTTTGCGGCCTCAAGTGGAATGGACACCGCGATGCCCTGACGCGAAACAAGGCTGGATATCCCTGCAGTGACTTGAATGCAGGCTCGTCTTGCATCTCCGAAGATGAAAGGATGTCTGTATCCCCTGTGGAGACCACAGAGAAAGACCTAGTTCCCCACCTCATCGAGACTGGAGGCCTCACATCCTTTGAAAATTCCAGAGGTACGCGGAGATCAGTGCCTCCAAAGGAGACGATGCCTGACTCCTCGTGAAACTTGATAGGAGTCCCAGGATTCCTGTGGCACGTGGAAAGGGACCCTTGGTCTCCCGCCTCAGCTGGAGAGGCGTCCCAATTGCCTTGCCAAGCCTCGAGGAGAATCCCGAGTTGTGTCTCACAACTAAGCAAGAGTCCTGACGTGGCTGAACAAACACGTGTGTGGAAGGGCCATCCCCGTCGTAACTCGAGAATATACCCCAGGTTCCCGCCGCAACTCGAGAAAAACCATGAGACTTCCCCCTCACCGCGAGATGAGGCCCGATTCCCCTGCACTGCGTGCAGAGCAATTCCGTGTTGCACATCACACATGAAAGGAGCCTTGATTTCCTTCATGGCACTCCAGAGAAACCCCAAGAACACTCTTTCAAGGCTAGAGGGATCCTGAGGTCACTGTAGCAACACGAAAGAGCTCCGTGGACCCAAAATCAACTCGAGATGAGAGGTTAGTTCCTGGCTTCGACTCCAGAGGAATACCACCTTACCACAAGCACCTCAAGAGAAGGCTTCTCTCAGCTCTAGGTATGTGAGAGGGACCCTGAGTTTGGGGCCTCAAGTGGAATGGACACCGCAATGCCCTGACTCGAAATAAGGCCGGATATCCCTGCAGTGACTGGAATGCAGGCTCGTCTTGCATCTCCCAAGACGAAAGGGTGTCTGAATCCCCTGTGGAGACCACAGAGAAAGACCTAGTTCCCCATCTCATCGCGACAGGAGGCCTCAAATCCTTTGAAAACTCCAGAGGTATGCGGAGATTAGTGCCTCCAAAGGAGACGATGCCTGACTCCTCGTGAAACTTGATAGGAGTCCCAGGATTCCTGTGGCACGTGGAAAGGGACCCTTGGTCTCCCGTCTCAGCTGGAGAGGCGTCCCAATTGCCCTGCAAAGCCTCGAGGAGAATCCCGAGTTGTCCCTCGCAACTAGGCAGGAGTCCTGACATGGCTGAACACACACGTGTGTGGAAGGGCCATCCCCGTCGTAACTCGAGAATATACCCCAGGTTCCCGCCGCAACTCGAGAAAAACCATGAGACTTCCCCCTCGCCGCGAGATGAGGCCCGATTCCCCTGCACTGCGTGCAGAGCAATTCCGTGTTGCACATCACACATGAAAGGAGCCTTGATTTCCTTGATGGCACTCCAGAGAAACCCCAAGAACACTGTTTCAAGGCTAGAGGGATCCTGAGGTCACTGTAGCAACACGAAAGAGCTCCGTGGACCAAGAATCAACACGAGGTGAGAGGTTAGTCCCAGGCTTCGACTCCTGAGGAATACCACCTTACCACAAGCACCTCAAGAGGAGGCTTCTCTCAGCTCTAGGTATGTGAGAGGGACCCTGAGTTTGCGGCCTCAAGTGGAATGGACACCGCGATGCCCTGACTCGAAATAAGGCCGGATATCCCTGCAGTGACTTGAATGCAGGCTCGTCTTGCATCTCCCAAGAAGAAAGGATGTCTGAATCCCCTGTGGAGACCACAGAGAAAGACCTAGTTCCCCACCTCACCGCGACCGCAGGCCTCACATCCTTTGAAAACTCCAGAGGTACGCGGAGATCAGTGCCTCCAAAGGAGACGATGCCTGACTCCTCGTGAAACTTGATAGGAGTCCCAGGATTCCTGTGGCACTTGGAAAGGGACACTTGGTCTCCCGCCTCAGCTGGAGAGGCGTCCCAATTGCCCTGCCAAGCCTCGAGGAGAATCCAGAGTTGTCCATCGCAACTAGGCAGGAGTCCTGACGTGGCTGAACAAACACGTGGGTGGAAGGGCCATCCCCATCGTAACTCGAGAATATACCCCAGATTCCCGCCGCAACTCGAGAAAAACCATGAGACTTCCCCCTCGCCGCGAGATGAGGCCCGATTCCCCTGCACTGCGTGCAGAGCAATTCCGTCTTGCACATCACACATGAAAGGAGCCTTGATTTCCTTGATTGCACTCCAGAGAAACCCCAAGAACACTGTTTCAAGGATAGAGGGATCCTGAGGTCACTGTAGCAACACGAAAGAACTCTGTGGACCAAAAATCAACTCGTAAAGAGAGGTTAGTCCCTGGATTCGTCTCCAGAGGAATACCACCTTACCACAAGCACCTCAAGAGGAGGCTTCTCTCAGCTCTAGGTACGTGAGAGGGACCCTGAGTTTGCGGCCTCAAGTGGAATGGACACCGTGATGCCCTGACTCGAAATAAGGCCGGATATCCCTGCAGTGACTTCAATGCAGGCTCGTCTTGCATCTCCCAGGACGAAAGGATGTCTGAATCCCCTGTGGAAAGCACAGAGAAAGACTTAGTTCCCCACCTCATCGCGACCGATAGCCTCACATCCTTTGAAAACTCCAGAGGTACGCGGAGATCAGTGCCTCCAAAGGAGACGATGCCTGACTCCTCGTGAAACTTGATAGGAGTCCCAGGATTCCTGTGGCACTTGGAAAGGGACACTTGGTCTCCCGCTTCAGCTGGAGAGGCGTCCCAATTGCCTTGCCAAGCCTCGAGGAGAATCCCGAGTTGTGTCTCGCAACTAGGCAAGAGTCCTGACGTGGCTGAACAAACACGTGTGTGGAAGGGCCATCCCCGTCGTAACTCGAGAATATACCCCAGGTTCCCGCCGCAACTCGAGAAAAACCATGAGACTTCCCCCTCGCCGCGAGATGAGGCCCGATTCCCCTGCACTGCGTGCAGAGCAATTCCGTGTTGCACATCACACATGAAAGGAGCCTTGATTTCCTTCATGGCACTCCAGAGAAACCCCAAGAACACTGTTTCAAGGCTAGAGGGATCCTGAGGTCACTGTAGCAACACGAAAGAGCTCCGTGGACCAAAAATCAACTCGAGATGAGAGGTTAGTCCCTGGCTTCGACTCCAGAGGAATACCACCTTACCACAAGCACCTCAAGAGAAGGCTTCTCTCAGCTCTAGGTATGTGAGAGGGACCCTGAGTTTGCGGCCTCAAGTGGAATGGACACCGCGATGCCCTGACTCGAAATAAGGCCGGATATCCCGGCAGTGACTGGAATGCAGGCTCGTCTTGCATCTCCCAAGACGAAAGGGTGTCTGAATCCCCTGTGGAGACCACAGAGAATGACCTAGTTCCCCACCTCATCGCGACAGGAGGCCTCAAATCCTTTGAAAACTCCAAAGGTATGCGGAGATCAGTGCCTCCAAAGGAAACGATGCCTGACTCCTCGTGAAACTTAATAGGAGACCCAGGATTCCTGTGGCACGTGGAAAGGGACCCTTGGTCTCCCGTCTCAGCTGGAGAGGCGTCCCAATTGCCCTGCCAAGCCTCGAGGAGAATCCCGAGTTGTCCCTCGCAACTAGGCAGGAGTCCTGACGTGGCTGAACAAACACGTGTGTGGAAGGGCCATCCCCGTCGTAACTCGAGAATATACCCCAGGTTCCCACCGCAACTCGAGAAAAACCATGAGACTTCCCCCTCGATGCGAGATGAGGCCCGATTCCCCTATACTGCGTGCAGAGCAATTCCGTCTTGCACATCACACATGAAAGGAACCGTGATTTCCTTGATGGCACTCCAGAGAAACCCCAAGAACACTGTTTCAAGGATAGAGGGATCCTGAGGTCACTGTAGCAACACGAAAGAACTCTGTGGACCAAAAATCAACTCGAAAAGAGAGGTTAGTCCCTGGATTCGTCTCCAGAGGAATACCACCTTACCACAAGCACCTCAAGAGGAGGCTTCTCTCAGCTCTAGGTATGTGAGAGGGACCCTGAGTTTGCGGCCTCAAGTGGAATGGACACCGCGATGCCCTGGCTCGAAATAAGGCCGGATATCCCTGCAGTGACTTCAATGCAGGCTCGTCTTGCATCTCCCAGGACGAAAGGATGTCTGAATCCCCTATGGAAAGCACAGAGAAAGACTTAGTTCCCCACCTCATCGCGACCGATAGCCTCACATCCTTTGCAAACTCCAGAGGTACGCGGAGATAAGTGCCTCCAAAGGAGACGATGCCTGACTCCTCGTGAAACTTGATAGGAGTCCCAGGATTCCTGTGGCACTTGGAAAGGGACACTTGGTCTCCCGCCTCAGCTGGAGAGGCGGCCCAATTGCCCTGCCAAGCCTCGAGGAGAATCCAGAGTTGTCCCTCGCAACTAGGCAGGAGTCCTGACGTCGCTGAAGAAACACGTGGGTGGAAGGGTGATCTCCATCGTAACTCGAGAATATACCCCAGGTTCCCGCCGCAACTCGAGAAAAACCATGAGACTTCCCCCTCGCCGCGAGATGAGGCCCGATTCCCCTGCACTGCATGCAGAGCAATTCCGTGTTGCACATCACACATGAAAGGAGCCTTGATTTCCTTCATGGCACTCCAGAGAAACCCCAAGAACACTGTTTCAAGGCTAGAGGGATCCTGAGGTCACTGTAGCAACACGAAAGAGCTCCGTGGACCAAAAATCAACTCGAGATGAGAGGTTAGTCCCTGGCTTCGACTCCAGAGGAATACCACCTTACCACAAGCACCTCAAGAGAAGGCTTCTCTCAGCTCTAGGTATGTGAGAGGGACCCTGAGTTTGTGGCCTCAAGTGGAATGGACACCGCGATGCCCTGACTCGAAATAAGGCCGGATATCCCGGCAGTGACTGGAATGCAGGCTCGTCTTGCATCTCCCAAGACGAAAGGGTGTCTGAATCCCCTGTGGAGACCACAGAGAATGACCTAGTTCCCCACCTCATCGCGACCGGAGGCCTCAAATCCTTTGAAAACTCCAAAGGTATGCGGAGATCAGTGCCTCCAAAGGAAACGATGCCTGACTCCTCGTGAAACTTAATAGGAGACCCAGGATTCCTGTGGCACGTGGAAAGGGACCCTTGGTCTCCCGTCTCAGCTGGAGAGGCGTCCCAATTGCCCTGCAAAGCCTCGAGGAGAATCCAGAGTTGTCCCTCGCAACTAGGCAGGAGTCCTGACGTCGCTGAAGAAACACGTGGGTGGAAGGGCCATCCCCGTCGTAACTCGAGAATATACCCCAGGTTCCCGCCGCAACTCGAGAAAAACCATGAGACTTCCCCCTCGCCGCGAGATGAGGCCCGATTCCCCTGCACTGCGTGCAGAGCAATTCCGTGTTGCACATCACACATGAAAGGAGCCTTGATTTCCTTGATGGCACTCCAGAGAAACCCCAAGAACACTGTTTCAAGGCTAGAGGGATCCTGAGGTCACTGTAGCAACAGGAAAGAGCTCCGTGGACCAAGAATTAACACGAGATGAGAGGTTAGTCCCTGGCTTCGACTCCTGAGGAATACCACCTTACCACAAGCACCTCAAGAGGAGGCTTCTCTCAGCTCTAGGTATGTGAGAGGGATCCTGAGTTTGCGGCCTCAAGTGGAATGGACACCGCGATGCCCTGACTCGAAATAAGGCCGGATATCCCTGCAGTGACTTGAATGCAGGCTCGTCTTGCATCTCCGAAGAAGAAAGGATGTCTGAATCCCCTGTGGAGACCACAGTGAAAGACCTAGTTCCCCACCTCATCGCGACCGGAGGCCTCACATCCTTTGAAAACTCCAGAGGTACGCGGAGATCAGTGCCTCCAAAGGAGACGATGCCTGACTCCTCGTGAAACTTGATAGGAGTCCCAGGATTCTTGTGGCACGTGGAAAGGGACCCTTGGTCTCCCGCCTCAGCTGGAGAGGCGTTCCAATTGCCCTGCCAAGCCTCGAGGAGAATCCCGAGTTGTCCCTCGCAACTAGGCAGGAGTCCTGACGTGGCTGAACAAACACGTGGGTGGAAGGGCCATCCCCGTCGTAACTCGAGAATATACCCCAGGTTCCCGCCGCAACTCGAGAAAAACCATGAGACTTCCCCCTCGATGCGAGATGAGGCCCGATTCCCCTATACTGCGTGCAGAGCAATTCCGTCTTGCACATCACACATGAAAGGAACCGTGATTTCCTTGATGGCACTCCAGAGAAACCCCAAGAACACTGTTTCAAGGATAGAGGGATCCTGAGGTCACTGTAGCAACACGAAAGAACTCTGTGGACCAAAAATCAACTCGAAAAGAGAGGTTAGTCCCTGGATTCGTCTCCAGAGGAATACCACCTTACCACAAGCACCTCAAGAGGAGGCTTCTCTCAGCTCTAGGTATGTGAGAGGGACCCTGAGTTTGCGGCCTCAAGTGGAATGGACACCGCGATGCCCTGGCTCGAAATAAGGCCAGATATCCCTGCAGTGACTTCAATGCAGGCTCGTCTTGCATCTCCCAGGACGAAAGGATGTCTGAATCCCCTATGGAAAGCACAGAGAAAGACTTAGTTCCCCACCTCATCGCGACCGATAGCCTCACATCCTTTGCAAACTCCAGAGGTACGCGGAGATCAGTGCCTCCAAAGGAGACGATGCCTGACTCCTCGTGAAACTTGATAGGAGTCCCAGGATTCCTGTGGCACTTGGAAAGGGACACTTGGTCTCCCGCCTCAGCTGGAGAGGCGGCCCAATTGCCCTGCCAAGCCTCGAGGAGAATCCCGAGTTGTCCCTCGCAACTAGGCAGGAGTCCTGACGTCGCTGAAGAAACACGTGGGTGGAAGGGCCATCCCCATCGTAACTCGAGAATATACCCCAGGTTCCCGCCGCAACTCGAGAAAAACCATGAGACTTCCCCCTCGCCGCGAGATGAGGCCCGATTCCCCTGCACTGCATGCAGAGCAATTCCGTGTTGCACATCACACATGAAAGGAGCCTTGATTTCCTTCATGGCACTCCAGAGAAACCCCAAGAACACTGTTTCAAGGCTAGAGGGATCCTGAGGTCACTGTAGCAACACGAAAGAGCTCCCTGGGCCAAAAATCAACTCGAGATGAGAGGTTAGTCCCTGGCTTCGACTCCAGAGGTATACCACCTTACCACAAGTACCTCAAGAGGAGGCTTCTCTCAGCTCTAGGTATGTGAGAGGGACCCTGAGTTTGCGGCCTCAAGTGGAATGGACACCGCGATGCCCTGACGCGAAATAAGGCTGGATATCCCTGCAGTGACTTGAATGCAGGCTCGTCTTGCATCTCCCAAGATGAAAGGATGTCTGAATCCCCTGTGGAGACCACAGAGAAAGACCTAGTTCCCCACCTCATCGCGACCCGAGGCCTCACATCCTTTGAAAACTCCAGAGGTACGCGGAGATCAGTGCCTCCAAAGGAGACGATGCCTGACTCCTCGTGAAACTTGATAGGAGTCCCAGGATTCTTGTGGCACGTGGAAAGGGACCCTTGGTCTCCCGCCTCAGCTGGAGAGGCGTCCCAATTGCCCTGCCAAGCCTCGAGGAGAATCCAGAGTTGTCCCTCGCAACTAGGCAGGAGTCCTGACGTGGCTGAACAAACACGTGTGTGAAAGGGCCATCCCCGTCGTAACTCGAGAATATAATCCAGGTACCCGCCGCAACTCGAGAAAAACCATGAGACTTCCCCCTCGATGCGAGATGAGGCCCGATTCCCCTGTACTGCGTGCAGAGCAATTCCGTCTTGCACATCACACATGAAAGGAGCCTTGATTTCCTTGATGGCACTCCAGAGAAACCCCAAGAACACTGTTTCAAGGATAGAGGGATTCTGAGGTCACTGTAGCAACACGAAAGAGCTCCGTGGACCAAGAATCAACACGAGATGAGAGGTTAGTCCCTGGCTTCGACTCCTGAGGAATACCACCTTACCACAAGCACCTCAAGAGGAGGCTTCTCTCAGCTCTAGGTATGTGAGAGGGATCCTGAGTTTGCGGCCTCAAGTGGAATGGACACCGCAATGCCCTGACTCGAAATAAGGCCGGATATCCCTGCAGTGACTTGAATGCAGGCTCGTCTTGCATCTCCCAAGAAAAAAGGATGTCTGAATCCCCTGTGGAGACCACAGAGAAACACCTAGTTCCCCACCTCATCGCGACCGCAGGCCTCACATCCTTTGAAAACGCCAGAGGTACGCGGAGATCAGTGCCTCCAAAGGAGACGATGCCTGACTCCTCGTGAAACTTGATAGGAGTCCCAGGATTCTTGTGGCACGTGGAAAGGGACCCTTGGTCTCCCGCGTCAGCTGGAGAGGCGTCCCAATTGCCCTGCCAAGCCTCGAGGAGAATCCCGAGTTGTCCCTCGCAACTAGGCAGGAGTCCTGACGTGGCTGAAGAAACACGTGGGTGGAAGGGCCATCCCCGTCGTAACTCGAGAATATACCCCAGGTTCCCGCCGCAACTCGAGAAAAACCATGAGACTTCCCCCTCGATGCGAGATGAGGCCCGATTCCCCTGTACTGCGTGCAGAGCAATTCCGTCTTGCACATCACACATGAAAGGAGCCTTGATTTCCTTGATGGCACTCCAGAGAAACCCCAAGAACACTGTTTCAAGGATAGAGGGATCCTGAGGTCACTGTAGCAACACGAAAGAACTCTGTGGACCAAAAATCAACTCGAAAAGAGAGGTTAGTCCCTGGATTCGTCTCCAGAGGAATACCACCTTACCACAAGCACCTCAAGAGGAGGCTTCTCTCAGCTCTAGGTATGTGAGAGGGACCCTGAGTTTGCGGCCTCAAGTGGAATGGACACCGCGATGCCCTGACTCGAAATAAGGCCGGATATCCCTGCAGTGACTTCAATGCAGGCTCGTCTTGCATCTCCCAGGACGAAAGGATGTCTGAATCCCCTGTGGAAAGCACAGAGAAAGACTTAGTTCCCCACCTCATCGCGACCGATAGCCTCACATCCTTTGAAAACTCCAGAGGTACGCGGAGATCAGTGCCTCCAAAGGAGACGATGCCTGACTCCTCGTGAAACTTGATAGGAGTCCCAGGATTCCTGTGGCACTTGGAAAGGGACACTTGGTCTCCCGCCTCAGCTGGAGAGGCGTCCCAATTTCCCTGCCAAGCCTCGAGGAGAATCCAGAGTTGTCCCTCGCAACTAGGCAGGAGTCCTGACGTGGCTGAACAAACACGTGGGTGGAAGGGCCATCCCCGTCGTAACTCGAGAATATACCCCAGGTTCCCGCCGCAACTCGAGAAAAACCATGAGACTTCCCCCTCGCCGCGAGATGAGGCCCGATTCCCCTGCACTGCGTGCAGAGCAATTCCGTGTTGCACATCACACATGAAAGGAGCCTTGATTTCCTTGATGGCACTCCAGAGAAACCCCAAGAACACTGTTTCAGGGCTAGAGGGATCCTCAGGTCACTGTATCAACACGAAAGAGCTCCGTGGGCCAAAAATCAACTCGAGATGAGAGGTTAGTCCCTGGCTTCCACTCCAGAGGAATACCACCTTACCACAAGCACCTCAAGAGGAGGCTTCTCTCAGCTCTAGGTATGTGAGAGGGACCCTGAGTTTGCGGCCTCAAGTGGAATGGACACCGCGATTCCCTGACGCGAAATAAGGCTGGATATCCCTGCAGTGACTTGAATGCAGGCTCGTCTTGCATCTCCCAAGATGAAAGGATGTCTGAATCCCCTGTGGAGACCACAGAGAAAGACCTAGTTCCCCACATCGTCGCGACCGGAGGCCTCACATCCTTTGAAAACTCCAGAGGTACGCGGAGATCAGTGCCTCCAAAGGAGACGATGCCTGACTCCTCGTGAAACTTGATAGGAGTCCCAGGATTCCTGTGGCACGTGGAAAGGGACCCTTGGTCTCCCGCCTCAGCTGGAGAGGCGTCCCAATTGCCTTGCCAAGCCTCGAGGAGAATCCCGAGTTGTGTCTCGCAACTAGGCAAGAGTCCTGACGTGGCTGAACAAACACGTGTGTGGAAGGGCCATCCCCGTCGTAACAGGAGAATATACCCCAGGTTCCCGCCGCAACTCGAGGAAAACCATGAGACTTCCCCCTCGCCGCGAGATGAGGCCCGATTCCCCTGCACTACGTGCAGAGCAATTCTGTGTTGCACATCACACATGAAAGGAGCCTTGATTTCCTTCATGGCACTCCAGAGAAACCCCAAGAACACTGTTTCAAGGCTAGAGGGATCCTGAGGTCACTGTAGCAACACGAAAGAACTCTGTGGACCAAAAATCAACTCGAGATGAGAGGTTAGTCCCTGGATTCGACTCCAGAGGAATATCACCTTACCAGAAGCACCTCAAGAGGAGGCTTCTCTCAGCTCTAGGTATGTGAGAGGGACCCTGAGTTTGCGGCCTCAAGTGGAATGGACACCGCGATGCCCTGACTCGAAATAAGGCCGGATATCCCTGCAGTGATTGGAATGCAGGCTCGTCTTGCATCTCCCAAGACGAAAGGGTGTCTGAATCCCCTGTGGAGACCACAGAGAAAGACCTAGTTCCCCACCTCATCGCGACAGGAGGCGTCAAAATCTTTGAAAACTCCAGAGGTATGCGGAGATCAGTGCCTCCAAAGGAGACGATGCCTGACTCCTCGTGAAACTTGATAGGAGACCCAGGATTCCTGTGGCACGTGGAAAGGGGCCCTTGGACTCCCGCCTCAGCTGGAGAGGCGTCCGAATTGCCCTGCAAAGCCTCGAGGAGAATCCCGAGTTGTCCCTCGCAACTAGGCAGGAGTCCTGACATGGCTGAACACACACGTGTGTGGAAGGGCCATCCCCGTCGTAACTCGAGAATATACCCCAGGTTCCCGCCGCAACTCGAGAAAAACCAAGAGACTTCCCCCTCGCCGCGAGATGAGGCCCGATTCCCCTGCACTGCGTGCAGAGCAATTCCGTGTTGCACATCACACATGAAAGGAGCCTTGATTTCCTTGATGGCACTCCAGAGAAACCCCAAGAACACTGTTTCAAGGCTAGAGGGATCCTGAGGTCACTGTAGCAACACGAAAGTGCTCCGTGGACCAAGAATCAACACGAGATGAGAGGTTAGTCCCTGGTTTCGACTCCTGAGGAATACCACCTTACCACAAGCACCTCAAGAGGAGGCTTCTCTCAGCTCTAGGTATGTGAGAGGGATCCTGAGTTTGCGGCCTCAAGTGGAATGGACACCGCGATGCCCTGACTCGAAATAAGGCCGGATATCCCTGCAGTGACATGAATGCAGGCTTGTCTTGCATCTCCCAAGAAGAAAGGATGTCTGAATCCCCTGTGGAGACCACAGAGAAACACCTAGTTCCCCACTTCATCGTGACCGCAGGCCTCACATCCTTTGAAAACTCCAGAGCTACGCGGAGATCAGTGCCTCCAAAGAGACGATGCCTGACTCCTCCTGAAACTTGATAGGAGTCCCAGGATTCTTGTGGCACGTGGAAAGGGACCCTTGGTCTCCCGCCTCAGCTGGAGAGGCGTTCCAATTGCCCTGCCAAGCCTCGAGGAGAATCCAGAGTTGTCCCTCGCAACTAGGCAGGAGTCCTGACGTGGCTGAACAAACACGTGGGTGGAAGGGCCATCCCCGTCGTAACTCGAGAATATACCCCAGGTTCCCGCCGCAACTCGAGAAAAACCATGAGACTTCCCCCTCGATGCGAGATGAGGCCCCATTCCCCTGTACTGCGTGCAGAGCAATTCCGTCTTGCACATCACACATGAAAGGAGCCTTGATTTCCTTGATGGCACTCCAGAGAAAACCCAAGAACACTGTTTCAAGGCTAGAGGGATCCTGAGGTCACTGTAGCAACCCAAAAGAGCTCCGTGGGCCAAAAATCAACTCGAAAAGAGAGGTTAGTCCCTGGAATCGTCTCCAGAGGAATACCACCTTACCACAAGCACCTCAAGAGGAGGCTTCTCTCAGCTCTAGGTATGTGAGAGGGACCCTGAGTTTGCGGCCTCAAGTGGAATGGACACCGCGATGCCCTGACTCGAAATAAGGCCGGATATCCCTGCAGTGACTTCAATGCAGGCTCGTCTTGCATCTCCCAGGACGAAAGGATGTCTGAATCCCCTGTGGAAAGCACAGAGAAAGACTTAGTTCCCCACCTCATCGCGACCGATAGCCTCACATCCTTTGAAAACTCCAGAGGTACGCGGAGATCAGTGCCTCCAAAGGAGACGATGCCTGACTCCTCGTGAAACTTGATAGGAGTCCCAGGATTCCTGTGGCACTTGGAAAGGGACACTTGGTCTCCCGCCTCAGCTGGAGAGGCGTCCCAATTGCCCTGCCAAGCCTCGAGGAGAATCCAGAGTTGTCCCTCGCAACTAGGCAGGAGTCCTGACGTGGCTGAACACACATGTGTGTGGAAGGGCCATCCCCGTCGTAACTCGAGAATATACCCCACGTTCCCGCCGCAACTCGAGAAAAACCATGAGACTTCCCCCTCGCCGCGAGATGAGGCCCGATTCCCCTGCACTGCGTGCAGAGCAATTCCGTGTTGCACATCACACATGAAAGGAGCCTTGATTTCCTTGACGGCACTCCAGAGAAACCCCAAGAACACTGTTTCAAGGCTAGAGGGATCCTGAGGTCACTGTAGCAACACGAAAGAGCTCCGTGGACCAAGAATCAACACGAGATGAGAGGTTAGTCCCTGGCTTTGACTCCTGAGGAATACCACCTTACCACAAGCACCTCAAGAGGAGGCTTCTCTCAGCTCTAGGTATGTGAGAGGGATCCTGAGTTTGCGGCCTCAAGTGGAATGGACACCGCGATGCCCTGACTCGAAATAAGGCCGAATATCCCTGCAGTGACTTGAATGCAGGCTCGTCTTGCATCTCCCAAGAAGAAAGGATGTCTGAATCCCCTGTGGAGACCACAGAGAAAGACCAAGTTCCCCACCTCATCGCGACCGGAGGCCTCACATCTTTTGAAAACTCCAGAGGTACGCGGAGATCAGTGCCTCCAAAGGAGACGATGCCTGACTCCTCGTGAAACTTGATAGGAGTCCCAGGATTCTTGTGGCACGTGGAAAGGGACCCTTGGTCTCCCGCCTCAGCTGGAGAGGCGTTCCAATTTCCCTGCCAAGCCTCGAGGAGAATCCCGAGTTGTCCCTCGCAACTAGGCAGGAGTCCTGACGTGGCTGAACAAACACGTGGGTGGAAGGGCCATCCCCGTCGTAACTCGAGAATATACCCCAGGTTCCCGCCGCAACTCGAGAAAAACCATGAGACTTCCCCCTCGATGCGAGATGAGGCCCGATTCCCCTGTACTGCGTGCAGAGCAATTCCGTCTTGCACATCACACATGAAAGGAGCCTTGATTTCCTTGATGGCACTCCAGAGAAACCCCAAGAACACTGTTTCAAGGATAGAGGGATCCTGAGGTCACTGTAGCAACACGAAAGAGCTCCGTGGGCCAAAAATCAACTCGAAAAGAGAGGTTAGTCCCTGGATTCGTCTACAGAGGAATACCACCTTACAACAAGCACCTCAAGAGGAGGCTTCTCTCAGCTCTAGGTATGTGAGAGGGACCCTGAGTTTGCGGCCTCAAGTGGAATGGACACCGCGATGCCCTGGCTCGAAATAAGGCCGGATATCCCTGCAGTGACTTCAATGCAGGCTCGTCTTGCATCTCCCAGGACGAAAGGATGTCTGAATCCCCTGTGGAAAGCACAGAGAAAGACTTAGTTCCCCACCTCATCGCGACCGATAGCCTCACATCCTTTGAAAACTCCAGAGGTACGCGGAGATCAGTGCCTCCAAAGGAGACGATGCCTGACTCCTCGTGAAACTTGATAGGAGTCCCAGGATTCCTGTGGCACTTGGAAAGGGACACTTGGTCTCCCGCCTCAGCTGGAGAGGCGTCCCAATTGCCCTGCCAAGCCTCGATGAGAATCCCGAGTTGTCCCTCCCAACTAGGCAGGAGTCCTGACGTCGCTGAAGAAACACGTGGGTGGAAGGGCGATCCCCGTCGTAACTCGAGAATATACCCCAGGTTCCCACCGCAACTCGAGAAAAACCATGAGACTTCCCCCTCGCCGCGAGATGAGGCCCGATTCCCCTGCACTGCGTGCAGAGCAATTCCGTGTTGCACATCACACATGAAAGGAGCCTTGATTTCCTTGATGGCACTCCAGAGAAACCCCAAGAACACTGTTTCAAGGCTAGAGGGATCCTGAGGTCACTGTAGCAACACGAAAGAGCTCCGTGGGCCAAAAATCAACTCGAGATGAGAGGTTAGTCCCTGGCTTCGACTCCAGAGGAATACCACCTTACCACAAGCACCTCAAGAGGAGGCTTCTCTCAGCTCTATGTATGTGAGAGGGACCCTGAGTTTGCGGCCTCAAGTGGAATGGACACCGCGATGCCGTGACGCGAAATAAGGCTGGATATCCCTGCAGTGACTTGAATGCAGGCTCGTCTTGCATCTCCCAAGATGAAAGGATGTCTGAATCCCCTGTGGAGACCACAGAGAAAGACCTAGTTCCCCACCTCATCGCGACCGGAGGCCTCACATCCTTTGAAAACTCCAGAGGTACGCGGAGATCAGTGCCTCCAAAGGAGACGATGCCTGACTCCTCGTGAAACTTGATAGGAGTCCCAGGATTCCTGTGGCACGTGGAAAGGGACCCTTGGTCTCCCGCCTCAGCTGGAGAGGCGTCCCAATTGCCTTGCCAAGCCTCGAGGAGAATCCCGAGTTGTGTCTCGCAACTAGGCAAGAGTCCTGACGTGGCTGAACAAACACGTGTGTGGAAGGGCCATCCCCGTCGTAACTCGAGAATATACCCCAGGTTCCGGCCGCAACTCGAGAAAAACCATGAGACTTCCCCCTCGCCGCGAGATGTGGCCCGATTCCCCCGCACTGCGTGCAGAGCAATTCTGTGTTGCACATCACACATGAAAGGAGCCTTGATTTCCTTCATGGCACTCCAGAGAAACCCCAAGAACACTGTTTCATGGCTAGAGGGATCCTGAGGTCACTGTAGCAACACGAAAGAGCTCCGTGGACCAAAAATCAACTCGAGATGAGAGGTTAGTCCCTGGCTTCGACTCCAGAGGAATACCACCTTACCACAAGCACCTCAAGAGGAGGCTTCTCTCAGCTCTAGGTATGTGAGAGGGACCCTGAGTTTGTGGCCTCAAGTGGAATGGACACCGCGATGCCCTGACTCGAAATAAGGGGGGATATCCCTGCAGTGACTGGAATGCAGGCTCGTCTTGCATCTCCCAAGACGAAAGGATGTCTGAATCCCCTGTGGAGACCACAGAGAAAGACCTAGTTCCCCACCTCATCGCGACAGGAGGCCTGAAATCCTTTGAAAACTCCAGAGGTATGCGGAGATCAGTGCCTCCAAAGGAGACGATGCCTGACTCCTCGTGAAACTTAATAGGAGACCCAGGATTCCTGTGGCTCGTGGAAAGGGACCCTTGGTCTCCCGTCTCAGCTGGAGAGGCGTCCCAATTGCCCTGCAAAGCCTCGAGCAGAATCCCGAGTTGTCCCTCGCAACTAGGCAGGAGTCCTGACATGGCTGAACACACACGTGTGTGGAAGGGCCATCCCCGTCGTAACTCGAGAATATACCCCAGGTTCCCGCCGTAACTCGAGAAAAACCATGAGACTTCCCCCTCGATGCGAGATGAGGCCCGATTCCCCTGTACTGCGTGCAGAGCAATTCCGTCTTGCACATCACACATGAAAGGAGCCTTGATTTCCTTGATGGCACTCCAGAGAAACCCCAAGAACACTGTTTCAAGGATAGAGGGATCCTGAGGTCACTGTAGCAACACGAAAGAACTCTGTGGACCAAAAATCAGCTCGAAAAGAGAGGTTAGTCCCTGGATTCGTCTCCAGAGGAATACCACCTTACCACAAGCACCTCAAGAGGAGGCTTCTCTCAGCTCTAGGTATGTGAGAGGGACCCTGAGTTTGCGGCCTCAAGTGGAATGGACACCGCGATGCCCTGACTCGAAATAAGGCCGGATATCCCTGCAGTGACTTCAATGCAGGCTCGTCTTGCATCTCCCAGGACGAAAGGATGTCTGAATCCCCTGTGGAAAGCACAGAGAAAGACTTAGTTCCCCACCTCATCGCGACCGATAGCCTCACATCCTTTGAAAACTCCAGAGGTACGCGGAGATCAGTGCCTCCAAAGGAGACGATGCCTGACTCCTCGTGAAACTTGATAGGAGTCCCAGGATTCCTGTGGCACTTGGAAAGGGACACTTGGTCTCCAGCCTCAGCTGGAGAGGCGTCCCAATTGCCCTGCAAAGCCTCGAGGAGAATCCAGAGTTGTCCCTCGCAACTAGGCAGGAGTCCTGACGTGGCTGAAGACACATGTGTGTGGAAGGGCCATCCCCGTCGTAACTCGAGAATATACCCCAGGTTCCCGCCGCAACTCGAGAAAAACCATGAGACTTCCCCCTCGCCGCGAGATGAGGCCCGATTCCCCTGCACTGCGTGCAGAGCAATTCCGTGTTGCACATCACACATGAAAGGAGCCTTGATTTCCTTCATGGCACTCCAGAGAAACCCCAAGAACACTGTTTCAAGGCTAGAGGGATCCTGAGGTCACTGTAGCAACACGAAAGAGCTCCGTGGACCAAGAATCAACACGAGATGAGAGGTTAGTCCCTGGCTTTGACTCCTGAGGAATACCACCTTACCACAAGCACCTCAAGAGGAGGCTTCTCTCAGCTCTAGGTATGTGAGAGGGATCCTGAGTTTGCGGCCTCAAGTGGAATGGACACCGCGATGCCCTGACTCGAAATAAGGCCGGATATCCCTGCAGTGACTTGAATGCAGGCTCGTCTTGCATCTCCCAAGAAGAAAGGATGTCTGAATCCCCTGTGGAGACCACAGAGAAAGACCAAGTTCCCCACCTCATCGCGACCGGAGGCCTCACATCTTTTGAAAACTCCAGAGGTACGCGGAGATCAGTGCCTCCAAAGGAGACGATGCCTGACTCCTCGTGAAACTTGATAGGAGTCCCAGGATTCTTGTGGCACGTGGAAAGGGACCCTTGGTCTCCCGCCTCAGCTGGAGAGGCGTTCCAATTGCCCTGCCAAGCCTCGAGGAGAATCCCGAGTTGTCCCTCGCAACTAGGCAGGAGTCCTGACGTGGCTGAACAAACACGTGGGTGGAAGGGCCATCCCCGTCGTAACTCGAGAATATACCCCAGGTTCCCGCCGCAACTCGAGAAAAACCATGAGACTTCCCCCTCGATGCGAGATGAGGCCCGATTCCCCTGTACTGCGTGCAGAGCAATTCCGTCTTGCACATCACACATGAAAGGAGCCTTGATTTCCTTGATGGCACTCCAGAGAAACCCCAAGAACACTGTTTCAAGGATAGAGGGATCCTGAGGTCACTGTAGCAACACGAAAGAGCTCCGTGGGCCAAAAATCAACTCGAAAAGAGAGGTTAGTCCCTGGATTCGTCTCCAGAGGAATACCACCTTACCACAAGCACCTCAAGAGGAGGCTTCTCTCAGCTCTAGGTATGTGAGAGGGACCCTGAGTTTGCGGCCTCAAATGGAATTGACACCGCGATGCCCTGACTCGAAATAAGGCCGGATATCCCTGCAGTGACTTCAATGCAGGCTCGTCTTGCATCTCCCAGGACGAAAGGATGTCTGAATCCCCTGTGGAAAGCACAGAGAAAGACTTAGTTCCCCACCTCATCGCGACCGATAGCCTCACATCCTTTGAAAACTCCAGAGGTACGCGGAGATCAGTGCCTCCAAAGGAGACGATGCCTGACTCCTCGTGAAACTTGATAGGAGTCCCAGGATTCCTGTGGCACTTGGAAAGGGACACTTGGTCTCCCGCCTCAGCTGGAGAGGCGTCCCAATTGCCCTGCCAAGCCTCGAGGAGAATCCCGAGTTGTCCCTCCCAACTAGGCAGGAGGCCTGACGTCGCTGAAGAAACACGTGGGTGGAAGGACGATCCCCGTCGTAACTCGAGAATATACCCCAGGTTCCCACCGCAACTCGAGAAAAACCATGAGACTTCCCCCTCGCCGCGAGATTAGGCCCGATTCCCCTGCACTGCGTGCAGAGCAATTCCGTGTTGCACATCACACATGAAAGGAGCCTTGATTTCCTTGATGGCACTCCAGAGAAACCCCAAGAACACTGTTTCAAGGCTAGAGGGATCCTGAGGTCACTGTAGCAACACGAAAGAGCTCTGTGGGCCAAAAATCAACTCGAGATGAGAGGTTAGTCCCTGGCTTCGACTCCAGAGGAATACCACCTTACCACAAGCACCTCAAGAGGAGGCTTCTCTCAGCTCTAGGTATGTGAGAGGGACCCTGAGTTTGCGGCCTCAAGTGGAATGGACACCGCGATGCCCTGACGCGAAATAAGGCTGGATATCCCTGCAGTGACTTGAATGCAGGCTCGTCTTGCATCTCCCAAGATGAAAGGATGTCTGAATCCCCTGTGGAGACCACAGAGAAAGACCTAGTTCCCCACCTCATCGCGACCGGAGGCCTCACATCCTTTGAAAACTCCAGAGGTACGCGGAGATCAGTGCCTCCAAAGGAGACGATGCCTGACTCCTCGTGAAACTTGATAGGAGTCCCAGGATTCCTGTGGCACGTGGAAAGGGACCCTTGGTCTCCCGCCTCAGCTGGAGAGGCGTCCCAATTGCCTTGCCAAGCCTCGAGGAGAATCCCGAGTTGTGTCTCGCAACTAGGCAAGAGCCCTGACGTGGCTGAACAAACACATGTGTGGAAGGGCCATCCCCGTCGTAACTCGAGAATATACCCCAGGTTCCCGCCGCAACTCGAGAAAAACCATGAGACTTCCCCCTCGCCGCGAGATGAGGCCCGATTCCCCTGCACTGCGTGCAGAGCAATTCTGTGTTGCACATCGCACATGAAAGGAGCGTTGATTTCCTTGATGGCACTCCAGAGAAACCCCAAGAACACTGTTTCAAGGCTAGAGGGATCCTGAGGTCACTGTAGCAACATGAAAGAGCTCCGTGGACCCAAAATCAACTCGAGATGAGAGGTTAGTCCCTGGCTTCGACTCCAGAGGTATACCACCTTACCACAAGCACCTCAAGAGGAGGCTTCTCTCAGCTCTAGGTATGTGAGAGGGACCCTGAGTTTGGGGCCTCAAGTGGAATAGACACCGCGATGCCCTGACTCGAAATAAGGCCGGATATCCCTGCAGTGACTGGAATGCAGGCTCGTCTTGCATCTCCCAAGACGAAAGGGTGTCTGAATCCCTTATGGAGACCACAGAGAAAGACCTAGTTCCCCACCTCATCGCGACAGGAGGCCTCAAATCCTTTGAAAACTCCAGAGGTATGCGGAGATCAGTGCCTCCAAAGGAGACGATGCCTGACTCCTCGTGAAACTTGATAGGAGACCCAGGATTCCTGTGGCACGTGGAAAGGGACCCTTGGTCTCCCGCCTCAGCTGGAGAGGCGTTCCAATTGCCCTGCCAAGCCTCGAGGAGAATCCCGAGTTGTCCCTCGCAACTAGGCAGGAGTCCTGACATGGTTGAACACACACGTGGGTGGAAGGGCCATCCCCGTCGTAACTCGAGAATATACCCCAGGTTCCCGCCGCAACTCGAGAAAAACCATGAGACTTCCCCCTCGATGCGAGATGAGGCCCGATTCCCCTGTACTGCGTGCAGAGCAATTCCGTCTTGCACATCACACATGAAAGGAGCCTTGATTTCCTTGATGGCACTCCAGAGAAAACCCAAGAACACTGTTTCAAGGATAGAGGGATCCTGAGGTCACTGTAGCAACACGAAAGAAATCTGTGGACCAAAAATCAACTCGAAAAGAGAGGTTAGTCCCTGGATTCGTCTCCAGAGGAATACCACCTTACCACAAGCACCTCAAGAGGAGGCTTCTCTCAGCTCTAGGTATGTGAGAGGGACCCTGAGTTTGCGGCCTCAAGTGGAATGGACACCGCGATGCCCTGACTCGAAATAAGGCCGGATATGCCTGCAGTGACTTGAATGAAGGCTCGTCTTGCATCTCCCAAGAAGAAAGGATGTCTGAATCCCCTGTGGAAAGCACAGGGAAAGACCTAGTTCACCACCTCATCGCGACCGGAGGCCTCACATCCTTTGAAAACTCCAGAGGTACGCGGAGATCAGTGCCTCCAAAGGAGACGATGCCTGACTCCTCGTGAAACTTGATAGGAGTCCAAGGATTCTTGTGGCACGTTGAAAGGGACCCTTGGTCTCCCGCCTCAGCTGGAGAGGCGTTCCAATTTCCCTGCCAAGCCTCGAGGAGAATCCCGAGTTGTCCCTCGCAACTAGGCAGGAGTCCTGACGTGGCTGAACAAACACGTGGGTAGAAGGGCCATCCCCGTCGTAACTCGAGAATATACCCCAGGTTCCCGCCGCAACTCGAGAAAAACCATGAGACTTCCCCCTCGATGCGAGATGAGGCCCGATTCCCCTGTACTGCGTGCAGAGCAATTCCGTCTTGCACATCACACATGAAAGGAGCCTTGATTTCCTTGATGGCACTCCAGAGAAACCCCAAGAACACTGTTTCAAGGATAGAGGGATCCTGAGGTCACTGTAGCAACACGAAAGAACTCTGTGGACCAAAAATCAACTCGAAAGGAGAGGTTAGTCCCTGGATTCGTCTCCAGAGGAATACCACCTTACCACAAGCACCTCAAGAGGAGGCTTCTCTCAGCTCTAGGTATGTGAGAGGGACCCTGAGTTTGCGGCCTCAAGTGGAATGGACACCGCGATTCCCTGACTCGAGATAAGGCCGGATATCCCTGCAGTGACTTCAATGCAGGCTCGTCTGGCATCTCCCAGGACGAAAGGATGTCTGAATCCCCTGTGGAAAGCACAGAGAAAGACTTAGTTCCCCACCTCATCGCGACCGATAGCCTCACATCCTTTGAAAACTCCAGAGGTACGCGGAGATCAGTGCCTCCAAAGGAGACGATGCCTGACTCCTCGTGAAACTTGATAGGAGTCCCAGGATTCCTGTGGCACGTGGAAAGGGACCCTCGGTCTCCCGCCTCAGCTGGAGAGGCGTCCCAATTGCCCTGCCAAGCCTCGAGGAGAATCCAGAGTTGTCCCTCGCAACTAGGCAGGAGTCCTGACGGCGCTGAAGAAACACGTGGGTGGAAGGGCCATCCCCGTCGTAACTCGAGAATATACCCCAGGTTCCCACCGCAACTCGAGAAAAACCATGAGACTTCCCCCTCGCCGCGAGATGAGGCCCGATTCCCGTGCACTGCGTGCAGAGCAATTCCGTGTTGCACATCACACATGAAAGGAGCCTTGATTTCCTTGATGGCACTCCAGAGAAACCCCAAGAACACTGTTTCTAGGCTAGAGGGATCCTGAGGTCACTGTAGCAACACGAAAGAGCTCCGGGGGCCAAAAATCAACTCGAGATGAGAGGTTAGTCCCTGGCTTCGACTCCAGAGGAATACCACCTTACCACAAGCACCTCAAGAGGAGGCTTCTCTCAGCTCTAGGTATGTGAGAGGGACCCTGAGTTTGCGGCCTCAAGTGGAATGGACACCGCGATGCCCTGACGCGAAATAAGGCTGGATATCCCTGCAGTGACTTGAATGCAGGCTCGTCTTGCATCTCCCAAGAAGAAAGGATGTCTGAATCCCCTGTGGAAAGCACAGAGAAAGACCTAGTTCCCTACCTCATCGCGACCGGAGGCCTCACATCCTTTGAAAACTCCAGAGGTACGCGGAGATCAGTGCCTCCAAAGGAGACGATGCCTGACTCCTCGTGAAACTTAATAGGAGACCCAGGATTCCTGTGGCACGTGGAAAGGGACACTTGGTCTCCCGTCTCAGCTGGAGAGGCGTCCCAATTGCCCTGCAAAGCCTCGAGGAGAATCCCGAGTTGTCCCTCGCAATTAGGCAGGAGTCCTGACATGGCTGAACACACACGTGTGTGGAAGGGCCATCCCCGTCGTAACTCGAGAATATACCCCAGGTTCCCGCCGCAACTCGAGAAAAACCATGAGACTTCCCCCTGGCCACGAGATGAGGCCCGATTCCCCTGCACTGTGTGCAGAGCAATTCCGTGTTGCACATCACACATGAAAGGAGCCTTGATTTCCTTGATGGCACTCCAGAGAAACCCCAAGAACACTGTTTCAAGGCTAGAGGGATCCTGAGGTCACTGTAGCAACACGAAAGAGCTCCGTGGACCAAGAATCAACACGAGATGAGAGGTTAGTCCCTGGCTTCGACTCCTGAGGAATACCACCTTACCACAAGCACCTCAAGAGGAGGCTTCTCTCAGCTCTAGGTATGTGAAAGGGATCCTGAGTTTGCGGCCTCAAGTGGAATGGACACCGCGATGCCCTGACTCGAAATAAGGCCGGATATCCCTGCAGTGACTTCAATGCAGGCTCGTCTTGCATCTCCCAAGAAGAAAGGATGTCTGAATCCCCTGTGGAGACCACAGAGAAAGACCTAGTTCCCCACCTCATCGCGAACGGAGGCCTCACATCCTTTGAAAACTCCAGAGGTACGCGGAGATCAGTGCCTCCAAAGGAGACGATGCCTGACTCCTCGTGAAACTTGATAGGAGTCCCAGGATTCCTGTGGCACTTGGAAAGGGACACTTGGTCTCCCGCCCTAGCTGGAGAGGCGTTCCAATTGCCCTGCCAAGCCTCGAGGAGAATCCAGAGTTGTCCCTCGCAACTAGGCAGGAGTCCTGACGTCGCTGAGGAAACACGTGGGTGGAAGGGCCATCCCCGTTGTAACTCGAGAATATACCCCAGGTTCCCGCCGCAACTCGAGAAAAACCATGAGACTTCCCCCTCATCGTGAGATGAGGCCCGATTCCCCTGCACTGCGTGCAGAGCAATTCCGTGTTGCACATCACACATGAAAGGAGCCTTGATTTCCTTGATGGCACTCCAGAGAAACCCCAAGAACACTGTTTCAAGGCTAGAGGGATCCTGAGGTCACTGTAGCAACACGAAAGAGCTCCGTGGACCAAAAATCAACTCGAGATGAGAGGTTAGTCCCTGGCTTCGACTCCAGAGGAATACCACCTTACCACAAGCACCTCAAGAGGAGGCTTCTCTCAGCTCTAGGTATGTGAGAGGGACCCTGAGTTTGCGGCCTCAAGTGGAATGGACACCGCGATGCCCTGACGCGAAATAAGGCTGGATATCCCTGCAGTGACTTGAATGCAGGCACGTCTTGCATCTCCCAAGATGAAAGGATGTCTGAATCCCCTGTGGAGACCACAGAGAAAGACCTAGTTCTCCACCTCGTCGCGACCGGAGGCCTCACATCCTTTGAAAACTCCAGAGGTACGCGGAGATCAGTACCTCCAAAGGAGACGATGCCTGACTCCTCGTGAAACTTGATAGGAGTCCCAGGATTCTTGTGGCACGTGGAAAGGGACCCTTGGTCTCCCGCCTCAGCTGGAGAGGCGTTCCAATTGCCTTGCCAAGCCTCGAGGAGAATCCCGAGTTGTGTCTCGCAACTAGGCAAGAGTCCTGACGTGGCTGAACAAACACGTGTGTGGAAGGGCCATCCCCGTCGTAACTCGAGAATATACCCCAGGTTCCCGCCGCAACTCGAGAAAAACCATGAGACTTCCCCCTCGCCGCGAGATGAGGCCCGATTCCCCTGCACTGCGTGCAGAGCAATTCTGTGTTGCACATCACACATGAAAGGAGCCTTGATTTCCTTCATGGCACTCCAGAGAAACCCCAAGAACACTGTTTCAAGGCTAGAGGGATCCTGAGGTCACTGTAGCAACACGAAAGAGCTCCGTGGACCAAAAATCAACTCGAGATGAGAGGTTAGTCCCTGGCTTCGACTCCAGAGGAATACCACCTTACCACAAGCACCTCAAGAGGAGGCTTCTCTCAGCTCTAGGTATGTGAGAGGGACCCTGAGGTTGCGGCCTCAAGTGGAATGGACACCGCGATGCCCTGACTCGAAATAAGGCCGGATATCCCTGCAGTGACTGGAATGCAGGCTCGTCTTGCATCTCCCAAGACGAAAGGGTGTCTGAATCCCCTGTGGAGACCACAGAGAAAGACCTAGTTCCCCACCTCATCGCGACAGGAGGCCTCAAATCCTTTGAAAACTCCAGAGGTATGCGGAGATCAGTGTCTCCAAAGGAGACGATGCCTGACTCCTCGTGAAACTTGATAGGAGTCCCAGGATTCTTGTGGCACGTGGAAAGGGACCCTTGGTCTCCCGCCTCAGCTGGAGAGGCGTTCCAATTGCCCTGCCAAGCCTCGAGGAGAATCCCGAGTTGTCCCTCGCAACTAGGCAGGAGTCCTGACGTGGCTGAACAAACACGTGGGTGGAAGGGCCATCCCCGTCGTAACTCGAGAATATACCCCAGGTTCCCGCCGCAACTCGAGAAAAACCATGAGACTTCCCCCTCGATGCGAGATGAGGCCCGATTCCCCTGCACTGCGTGCAGAGCAATTCCGTGTTGCACATCACACATGAAAGGAGCCTTGATTTCCTTGATGGCACTCCAGAGAAACCCCAAGAACACTGTTTCAAGGCTAGAGGGATCCTGAGGTCACTGTAGCAACACGAAAGAACTCTGTGGACCAAAAATCAACTCGAAAAGAGAGGTTAGTCCCTGGATTCGTCTCCAGAGGAATACCACCTTACCACAAGCACCTCAAGAGGAGGCTTCTCTCAGCTCTAGGTATGTGAGAGGGACCCTGAGTTTGCGGCCTCAAGTGGAATGGACACCGCGATGCCCTGACTCGAAATAAGGCCGGATATCCCTGCAGTGACTTCAATGCAGGCTCGTCTTGCATCTCCCAGGACGAAAGGATGTCTGAATCACCTGTGGAAAGCACAGAGAAAGACTTAGTTCCCCACCTCATCGCGACCGATAGCCTCACCTCCTTTGAAAACTCCAGAGGTACGCGGAGATCAGTGCCTCCAAAGCAGACGATGCCTGACTCCTCGTGAAACTTGATAGGAGTCCCAGGATTCCTGTGGCACTTGGAAAGGGACACTTGGTCTCCCGCCTCAGCTGGAGAGGCGTCCCAATTGCCCTGCCAAGCCTCGAGGAGAATCCAGAGTTGTCCCTCGCAACTAGGCAGGAGTCCTGACGTCGCTGAAGAAACACGTGGGTGGAAGGGCCATCCCCGTCGTAACTCGAGAATATACCCCAGGTTCCCGCCGCAACTCGAGAAAAACCATGAGACTTCCCCCTCGCCGCGAGATGAGGCCCGATTCCCCTGCACTACATGCAGAGCAATTCCGTGTTGCACATCACACATGAAAGGGCCTTGATTTCCTTGATGGCACTCCAGAGAAACCCCAAGAACACTGTTTCAAGGCTAGAGGGATCCTGAGGTCACTGTAGCAACACGAAAGAGCTCCGTGGGCCAAAAATCAACTCGAGATGAGAGGTTAGTCCCTGGCTTCGACTCCAGAGGAATACCACCTTACCACAAGCACCTCAAGAGGAGGCTTCTCTCAGCTCTAGGTATGTGAGAGGGACCCTGAGTTTGCGGCCTCAAGTGGAATGGACACCGCGATGCCCTGACTCGAAATAAGGCCGGATATCCCTGCAGTGACTGGAATGCAGGTTCGTCTTGCATCTCCCAAGACGAAAGGGTGTCTGAATCCCCTGTGGAGACCACAGAGAAAGACCTAGTTCCCCACCTCATCGCGACAGGAGGCCTCAAATCCTTTGAAAACTCCAGAGGTATGCGGAGATCAGTGCCTCCAAAGGAGACGATGCCTGACTCCTCGTGAAACTTGATAGGAGACCCAGGATTCCTGTGGCACTTGGAAAGGGACCCTTGGTCTCCCGTCTCAGCTGGAGAGGCGTCCGAATTGCCCTGCAAAGCCTCGAGGAGAATCCCGAGTTGTCCCTCGCAAGTAGGCAGGAGTCCTGATGTCGCTGAAGAAACACGTGTGTGGAAGGGCCATCCCCGTCGTAACTCGAGAATATACCCCAGGTTCCCGCCGCAACTCGAGAAAAACCATGAGACTTCCCCCTCGCCGCGAGATGAGGCCCGATTCCCCTGCACTGCGTGCAGAGCAATTCCGTCTTGCACATCACACATGAAAGGAGCCTTGATTTCCTTCATGGCACTCCAGAGAAACCCCAAGAACACTGTTTCAAGGCTAGAGGGATCCTGAGGTCACTGTAGCAACACGAAAGAGCTCCGTGGACCAAGAATCAACACGAGATGACGGGTTAGTCCCTGGCTTCGACTCCTGAGGAATACCACCTTACCACAAGCACCTCAAGAGGAGGCTTCTCTCAGCTCTAGGTATGTGAGAGGGATCCTGAGTTTGTGGCCTCAAGTGGAATGGACACCGCGATGCCCTGACTCGAAATAAGGCCGGATATCCCTGCAGTGACTGGAATGCAGGCTCGTCTTGCATCTCCCAAAACGAAAGGGTGTCTGAATCCCCTGTGGAGACCACAGAGAAAGACCTAGTTCCCCACCTCATCGCGACAGGAGGCCTCAAATCCTTTGAAAACTCCAGAGGTATGCGGAGATCAGTGCCTCCAAAGGAGACGATGCCTGACTCCTCGTGAAACTTGATAGGAGACCCAGGATTCCTGTGGCACGTGGAAAGGGAACCTGGGTCTCCCGTCTCAGCTGGAGAGGCGTGCGAATTGCCCTCCATAGCCTCGAGGAGAATCCCGAGTTGTCCCTCGCAAGTAGGCAGGAGTCCTGACGTCGCTGAAGAAACACGTGGGTGGAAGGGCCATCCCCGTCGTAACTCGAGAATATACCCCAGGTTCCCGCCGCAACTCGAGAAAAACCATGAGACTTCCCCCTCGCCACGAGATGAGGCCCGATTCCCCTGCACTGCGTGCAGAGCAATTCCGTGTTGCACATCACACATGAAAGGAGCCTTGATTTCCTTGATGGCACTCCAGAGAAACCCCAAGAACACTGTTTCAAGGCTAGAGGGATCCTGAGGTCACTGTAGCAACACGAAAGAGCTCCGTGGACCAAGAATCAACACGAGATGAGAGGTTAGTCCCTGGCTTCGACTCCTGAGGAATACAACCTTACCACAAGCACCTCAAGAGGAGGCTTCTCTCAGCTCTAGGTATGTGAGAGGGATCCTGAGTTTGTGGCCTCAAGTGGAATGGACACCGCGATGCCCTGACTCGAAATAAGGCCGGATATCCCTGCAGTGACTGGAATGCAGGCTCGTCTTGCATCTCCCAAGAAGAAAGGATGTCTGAATCCCCTGTGGAGACCACAGAGAAACACCTAGTTCCCCACCTCATCACGACCGGAGGCCTCACATCCTTTGAAAACTCCAGAGGTATGCGGAGATCAGTGCCTCCAAAGGAGACGATGCCTGACTCCTCGTGAAACTTGATAGGAGTCCCAGGATTCTTGTGGCACGTGGAAAGGGACCCTTGGTCTCCCGCCTCAGCTGGAGAGGCGTTCCAATTTCCCTGCCAAGCCTCGAGGAGAATCCCGAGTTGTCCCTCGCAACTAGGCAGGAGTCCTGACGTGGCTGAACAAACACGTGGGTGGAAGGGCCATCCCCGTCGTAACTCGAGAATATACCCCAGGTTCCCGCCGCAACTCGAGAAAAACCATGAGACTTCCCCCTCGCCGCGAGATGAGGCCCGATTCCCCTGCACTGCGTGCAGAGCAATTCCGTGTTGCACATCACACATGAAAGGAGCCTTGATTTCCTTGATGGCACTCCAGAGAAACCCCAAGAACACTGTTTCAAGGCTAGAGGGATCCTGAGGTCACTGTAGCAACACGAAAGAGCTCCGTGGACCAAGAATCAACACGAGATGAGAGGTTAGTCCCTGGCTTCGAATCCTGAGGAATACCACCTTACCACAAGCAGCTCAAGAGAAGGCTTCTCTCAGCTCTAGGTATGTGAGAGGGATCCTGAGTTTGCGGCCTCAAGTGGAATGGACACCGCGATGCCCTGACTCGAAATAAGGCCGGATATCCCTGCAGTGACTTGAATGCAGGCTCGTCTTGCATCTCCCAAGATGAAAGGATGTCTGAATCCCGTGTGGAGACCACAGAGAAACACCTAGTTCCCCACCTCATCGCGACCGGAGGCCTCACATCCTTTGAAAACTCCAGAGGTACGCGGAGATCAGTGCCTCCAAAGGAGACGATGCCTGACTCCTCGTGAAACTTGATAGGAGTCCCAGGATTCTTGTGGCACGTGGAAACGGACACTTGGTCTCCCGCCTCAGGTGGAGAGGCGTTCCAATTGCCCTGCCAAGCCTCGAGGAGAATCCCGAGTTGTCCCTCGCAACTAGGCAGGAGTCCTGACGTGGCTGAACACACACGTGGGTGGAAGGGCCATCCCCGTCGTAACTCGAGAATATACCGCAGGTTCCCGCCGCAACTCGAGAAAAACCATGAGACTTCCCCCTCGCCGCGAGATGAGGCCCGATTCCCCTGCACTGCGTGCAGAGCAATTCCGTGTTGCACATCACACATGAAAGGAGCCTTGATTTCCTTCATGGCACTCCAGAGAAACCCCAAGAACACTGTTTCAAGGCTAGAGGGATCCTGAGGTCACTGTAGCAACACGAAAGAGCTCCGTGGGCCAAAAATCAACTCGAGATGAGAGGTTAGTCCCTGGCTTCGACTCCAGAGGAATACCACCTTACCACAAGCAGCTCAAGAGGAGGCTTCTCTCAGCTCTAGGTATGTGAGAGGGATCCTGAGTTTGCGGCCTCAAGTGGAATGGACACCGCGATGCCCTGACGCGAAATAAGGCTGGATATCCCTGCAGTGACTTGAATGCAGGCTCGTCTTGCATCTCCCAAGATGAAAGGATGTCTGAATCCCCTGTGGAGACCACAGAGAAAGACCTAGTTCCCCACCTCATCGCGACCGGAGGCCTCACATCCTTTGAAAACTCCAGAGGTACGCGGAGATCAGTGCCTCCAAAGGAGACGATGCCTGACTCCTCGTGAAACTTGATAGGAGTCCCAGGATTCCTGTGGCACGTGGAAAGGGACCCTTGGTCTCCCGCCTCAGCTGGAGAGGCGTCCCAATGGCCTTGCCAAGCCTCGAGGAGAATCCCGAGTTGTGTCTCGCAACTAGGCAAGAGTCCTGACGTGGCTGAACAAACACGTGTGTGGAAGGGCCATCCCCGTCGTAACTCGAGAATATACCCCAGGTTCCCGCCGCAACTCGAGAAAAACCATGAGACTTCCCCCTCGCCGCGAGATGAGGCCCGATTCCCCTGCACTGCGTGCAGAGCAATTCCGTGTTGCACATCACACATGAAAGGAGCCTTGATTTCCTTCATGGCACTCCAGAGAAACCCCAAGAACACTGTTTCAAGGCTAGAGGGATCCTGAGGTCACTGTAGCAACACGAAAGAGCTCCGTGGACCAAAAATCAACTCGAGATGAGAGGTTAGTCCCTGGCTTCGACTCCAGAGGAATACCACCTTACCACAAGCACCTCAAGAGGAGGCTTCTCTCAGCTCTAGGTATGTGAGAGGGACCCTGAGTTTGCGGCCTCAAGTGGAATGGACACCGCGATGCCCTGACGCGAAATAAGGCTGGATATCCCTGCAGTGACTTGAATGCAGGCTCGTCTTGCATCTCCCAAGATGAAAGGATGTCTGAATCCCCTGTGGAGACCACAGAGAAAGACCTAGTTCCCCACCTCATCGCGACCGGAGGCCTCACATCCTTTGAAAACTCCAGAGGTACGCGGAGATCAGTACCTCCAAAGGAGACAATGCCTGACTCCTCGTGAAACTTGATAGGAGTCCCAGGATTCCTGTGGCACGTGGAAAGGGACGCTTGGTCTCCCGCCTCAGCTGGAAAGGCGTCCCAATTGCCTTGCCAAGCCTCGAGGAGAATCCCGAGTTGTGTCTCGCAACTAGGCAAGAGTCCTGACGTGGATGAACACACACGTGTGTGGAAGGGCCATCCCCGTCGTAACTCGAGAATATACCCCAGGTTCCCGCCGCAACTCGAGAAAAACCATGAGACTTCCCCCTCGCCGCGAGATGAGGCCCGATTCCCCTGCACTGCGTGCAGAGCAATTCTGTGTTGCACATCACACATGAAAGGAGCCTTAATTTCCTTCATGGCACTCCAGAGAAACCCCAAGAACACTGTTTCAAGGCTAGAGGGATCCTGAGGTCACTGTAGCAACACGAAAGAGCTCCGTGGACCAAAAACCAACTCGAGATGAGAGGTTAGTCCCTGGCTTCGACTCCAGAGGAATACCACCTTACCACAAGCACCTCAAGAGAAGGCTTCTCTCAGCTCTAGGTATGTGAGAGGGACCCTGAGTTTGCGGCCTCAAGTGGAATGGACACCGCGATGCCCTGACTCGAAATAAGGCCGGATATCCCTGCAGTGACTTGAATGCAGGCTCGTCTTTCATCTCCCAAGACGAAAGGGTGTCTGAATCCCCTGTGGAGACCACAGAGAAAGACCTAGTTCCCCACCTCATCGCGACAGGAGGCCTCAAATCCTTTGAAAACTCCAGAGGTATGTGGAGATCAGTGCCTCCAAAGGAGACGATGCCTGACTCCTCGTGAAACTTGATAGGAGACCCAGGATTCCTGTGGCACGTGGAAAGGGACCCTTGGTCTCCCGTCTCAGCTGGAGAGGCGTCCCAATTGCCCTGAAAGCCTCGAGGAGAATCCCGAGTTGTCCCTCGCAAGTAGGCAGGAGTCCTGACATGGCTGAACACACAGGAGTGTGGAAGGGCCATCCCCGTCGTAACTCGAGAATATACCCCAGGTTCCCGCCGCAACTCGAGAAAAACCATGAGACTTCCCCCTCGCCGCGAGATGAGGCCCGATTCCCCTGCACTGCGTGCAGAGCAATTCCGTGTTGCACATCACACATGAAAGGAGCCTTGATTTCCTTCATGGCACTCCAGAGAAACCCCAAGAACACTGTTTCAAGGCTAGAGGGATCCTGAGGTCACTGTAGCAACACGAAAGAGCTCCGTGGACCAAAAATCAACTCGAGATGAAAGGTTAGTCCCTGGCTTCGACTCCAGAGGAATACCACCTTACCACAAGCACCTCAAGAGGAGGCTTCTCTCAGCTCTAGGTATGTGAGAGGGACCCTGAGTTTGCGGCCTCAAGTGGAATGGACACCGCGATGCCCTGACGCGAAATAAGGCTGGATATCCCTGCAGTGACTTGAATGCAGGCTCGTCTTGCATCTCCCAAGATGAAAGGATGTCTGAATCCCCTGTGGAGACCACAGAGAAAGACCTAGTTCCCCACCTCATCGCGACCGGAGGCCTCACATCCTTTGAAAACTCCAGAGGTACGCGGAGATCAGTACCTCCAAAGGAGACAATGCCTGACTCCTCGTGAAACTTGATAGGAGTCCCAGGATTCCTGTGGCACGTGGAAAGGGACCCTTGGTCTCCCGCCTCAGCTGGAGAGGCGTCCCAATTGCCTTGCCAAGCCTCGAGGAGAATCCCGAGTTGTGTCTCGCAACTAGGCAAGAGTCCTGACGTGGATGAACACACACGTGTGTGGAAGGGCCATCCCCGTCGTAACTCGAGAATATACCCCAGGTTCCCGCCGCAACTCGAGAAAAACCATGAGACTTCCCCCTCGCCCCGAGATGAGGCCCGATTCCCCTGCACTGCGTGCAGAGCAATTCTGTGTTGCACATCACACATGAAAGGAGCCTTGATTTCCTTCATGGCACTCCAGAGAAACCCCAAGAACACTGTTTCAAGGCTAGAGGGATCCTGAGGTCACTGTAGCAACACGAAAGAGCTCCGTGGACCAAAAACCAACTCGAGATGAGAGGTTAGTCCCTGGCTTCGACTCCAGAGGAATACCACCTTACCACAAGCACCTCAAGAGAAGGCTTCTCTCAGCTCTAGGTATGTGAGAGGGACCCTGAGTTTGCGGCCTCAAGTGGAATGGACACCGCGATGCCCTGACTCGAAATAAGGCCGGATATCCCTGCAGTGACTTGAATGCAGGCTCGTCTTGCATCTCCCAAGACGAAAGGGTGTCTGAATCCGCTGTGGAGACCACAGAGAAAGACCTAGTTCCCCACCTCATCGCGACAGGAGGCCTCAAATCCTTTGAAAACTCCAGAGGTATGTGGAGATCAGTGCCTCCAAAGGAGACGATGCCTGACTCCTAGTGAAACTTGATAGGAGACCCAGGATTCCTGTGGCACGTGGAAAGGGACCCTTGGTCTCCCGTCTCAGCTGGAGAGGCGTCCCAATTGCCCTGCAAAGCCTCGAGGAGAATCCCGAGTTGTCCCTCGCAAGTAGGCAGGAGTCCTGACATGGCTGAACACACAGGAGTGTGGAAGGGCCATCCCCGTCGTAACTCGAGAATATACCCCAGGTTCCCACCGCAACTCGAGAAAAACCATGAGACTTCCCCCTCGCCGCGAGATGAGGCCCGATTCCCCTGCACTGCGTGCAGAGCAATTCCGTGTTGCACATCACACATGAAAGGAGCCTTGATTTCCTTGATGGCACTCCAGAGAAACCCCAAGAACACTGTTTCAAGGCTAGAGGGATCCGGAGGTCACTGTGGCAACACGAAAGAGCTCCGTGGACCAAGAATCAACACGAGATGAGAGGTTAGTCCCTGGCTTCGACTCCTGAGGAATACCACCTTACCACAAGCACCTCAAGAGGAGGCTTCTCTCAGCTCTAGGTATGTGAAAGGGATCCTGAGTTTGCGGCCTCAAATGGAATGGACACCGCGATGCCCTGACTCGAAATAAGGCCGGATATCCCTGCAGTGACTTGAATGCAGGCTCGTTTTGCATCTCCCAAGAAGAAAGGATGTCTGAATCCCCTGTGGAGACCACAGAGAAAGACCTAGTTCGCCACCTCATCGCGACCGGAGGCCTCACATCCTTTGAAAACTCCAGAGGTACGCGGAGATCAGTGCCTCCAAAGGAGACGATGCCTGACTCCTCGTGAAACTTGATAGGAGTCCCAGGATTCTTGTGGCACGTGGAAAGGGACCCTTGGTCTCCCGCCTCAGCTGGCAAGGCGTTCCAATTTCCCTGCCAAGCCTCGAGGAGAATCCCGAGTTGTCCCTTGCAACTAGGCAGGAGTCCTGACGTCGCTGAAGAAACACGTGGGTGGAAGGGTCATCCCCGTCGTAACTCGAGAATATACCCCAGGTTCCCGCCGCAACTCGAGAAAAACCATGAGACTTCCCCCTCGCCGCGAGATGAGGCCCGATTCCCCTGCACTGGGTGCAGAGCAATTCCATGTTGCACATCACACATGAAAGGAGCCTTGATTTCCTTCATGGCACTCCAGAGAAACCCCAAGAACACTGTTTCAAGGCTAGAGGGATCCTGAGGTCACTGTAGCAACACGAAAGAACTCTGTGGACCAAAAATCAACTCGAGATGAGAGGTTAGTCCCTGGATTCGTCTCCAGAGGAATACCACCTTACCACAAGCACCTCAAGAGGAGGCTTCTCTCAGCTCTAGGTATGTGAGAGGGACCCTGAGTTTGCAGCCTCAAGTGAAATGGACATCGCGATGCCCTGACGTGAAATAAGGCTGGATATCCCTGCAGTGACTTGAATGCAGGCTCGTCTTGCATCTCCCAAGATGAAAGGATGTCTGAATCCCCTGTGGAGACCACAGAGAAAGACCTAGTTCCCCACCTCATCGCGACCGGAGGCCTCACATCCTTTGAAAACTCCCGAGGTACGCGGAGATCAGTGCCTCCAAAGGAGACGATGCCTGACTCCTCGAGAAACTTGATAGGAGTCCCAGGATTCCTGTGGCACGTGGAAAGGGACCCTTGGTCTTCCGCCTCAGCTGGAGAGGCGTCCGAATTGCCTTGCCAAGCCTCGAGGAGAATCCCGAGTTGTGTCTCGCAACTAGGCAAGAGTCCTGATGTGGCTGAACAAACACGTGTGTGGAAGGGCCATCCCCGTCGTAACTCGAGAATATACCCCAGGTTCCCGCCGCAACTCGAGAAAAACCATGAGACTTCCCCCTCGCCGCGAGATGAGGCCCGATTCCCCTGCACTGCGTGCAGAGCAATTCTGTGTTGCACATCACACATGAAGGGAGCCTTGATTTCCTTCATGGCACTCCAGAGAAACCCCAAGAACACTGTTTCAAGGCTAGAGGGATCCTGAGGTCACTGTAGCAACATGAAAGAGCTCCGTGGACCAAAAACCAACTCGAGATGAGAGGTTAGTCCCTGGCTTCGACTCCAGAGGAATACCACCTTAGCACAAGCACTTCAAGAGGAGGCTTCTCTCAGCTCTAGGTATGTGAGAGGGACCCTGAGTTTGCGGCCTCAAGTGGAATGGACACCGCGATGCCCTGACTCGAAATAAGGCCGGATATCCCTGCAGTGACTGGAATGCAGGCTTGTCTTGCATCTCCCAAGACGAAAGGGTGTCTGAATCCCCTGTGGAGACGACAGAGAAAGACCTAGTTCCCCACCTCATCGCGACAGGAGGCCTCAAATCCTTTGAAAACTCCAGAGGTATGTGGAGATCAGTGCCTCCAAAGGAGACGATGCCTGACTCCTCGTGAAACTTGATAGGAGACCCAGGATTCCTGTGGCACGTGGAAAGGGACCCTTGGTCTCCCGTCTCAGCTGGAGAGGCGTCCCAATTGCCCTGCAAAGCCTCGAGGAGAATCCCGAGTTGTCCCTCGCAAGTAGGCAGGAGTCCTGACATGGCTGAACAAACACGTGTGTGGAAGGGCCATCCCCGTCGTAACTCGAGAATATACCCCAGGTTCCCGCCGCAACTCGAGAAAAACCATGAGACTTCCCCCTCGCCGCGAGATGAGGCCCGATTCCCCTGCACTGCGTGCAGAGCAATTCCGTGTTGCACATCACACATGAAAGGAGCCTTTATTTCCTTGATGGCACTCCAGAGAAACCCCAAGAACACTGTTTCAAGGCTAGAGGGATCCTGAGGTCACTGTGGCAACACGAAAGAGCTCCGTGGACCAATAATCAACACGAGATGAGAGGTTAGTCCCTGGCTTCGACTCCTGAGGAATACCACCTTACCACAAGCACCTCAAGAGGAGGCTTCTCTCAGCTCTAGGTATGTGAAAGGGATCCTGAGTTTGCGGCCTCAAATGGAATGGACACCGCGATGCCCTGACTCGAAATAAGGCCGGATATCCCTGCAGTGACTTGAATGCAGGCTCGTCTTGCATCTCCCAAGAAGAAAGTATGTCTGAATCCCCTGTGGAGACCACAGAGAAAGACCTAGTTCGCCACCTCATCGCGACCGGAGGCCTCACATCCTTTGAAAACTCCAGAGGTACGCGGAGATCAGTGCCTCCAAAGGAGACGATGCCTGACTCCTCGTGAAACTTGATAGGAGTCCCAGGATTCTTGTGGCACGTGGAAAGGGACCCTTGGTCTCCCGCCTCAGCTGGCGAGGCGTTCCAATTGCCCTGCCAAGCCTCGAGGAGAATCCCGAGTTGTCCCTTGCAACTAGGCAGGAGTCCTGACGTCGCTGAAGAAACACGTGGGTGGAAGGGCCATCCCCGTCGTAACTCGAGAATATACCCCAGGTTCCCGCCGCAACTCGAGAAAAACCATGAGACTTCCCCCTCGCCGCGAGATGAGGCCCGATTCCCCTGCACTGCGTGCAGAGCAATTCCATGTTGCACATCACACATGAAAGGAGCCTTGATTTCCTTCATGGCACTCCAGAGAAACCCCAAGAACACTGTTTCAAGGCTAGAGGGATCCTGAGGTCACTGTAGCAACACGAAAGAGCTCCGTGGGCCAAAAATCAACTCGAGATGAGAGGTTAGTCCCTGGCTTCGACTCCAGAGGAATACCACCTTACCACAAGCACCTCAAGAGGAGGCTTCTCTCAGCTCTAGGTATGTGAGAGGGACCCTGAGTTTGCGGCCTCAAGTGGAATGGACACCGCGAAGCCCTGACGCGAAATAAGGCTGGATATCCCTGCAGTGATTTGAAAGCAGGCTCGTCTTGCATCTCCCAAGATGAAAGGATGTCTGAATCCCCTGTGGAGACCACAGAGAAAGACCTAGTTCCCCACCTCATCGCGACCGGAGGCCTCACATCCTTTGAAAACTCCAGAGGTACGCGGAGATCAGTGCCTCCAAAGGAGACGATGCCTGACTCCTCGAGAAACTTGATAGGAGTCCCAGGATTCCTGTGGCACGTGGAAAGGGACCCTTGGTCTCCCGCCTCAGCTGGAGAGGCGTCCCAATTGCCTTGCCAAGCCTCGAGGTGAATCCCGAGTTGTGTCTCGCAACTAGGCAAGAGTCCTGACGTGGCTGAACAAACACGTGTGTGCAAGGGCCATCCCCGTCGTAACTCGAGAACATACCCCAGGTTCCCGCCGCAACTCGAGAAAAACCATGAGACTTCCCCCTCGATGCGAGATGAGGCCCGATTCCCCTGCACTGCGTGCAGAGCAATTCCGTGTTGCACATCACACATGAAAGGAGCCTTGATTTCCTTGATGGCACTCCAGCGAAACCCCAAGAACACTGTTTCAAGGCTAGAGGGATCCTGAGGTCACTGTAGCAACACGAAAGAGCTCCGTGGACCAAAAATCAACTCGAGATGAGAGGTTAGTCCCTGGCTTCGACTCCAGAGGAATACCACCTTACCACAAGCACCTCAAGAGGAGGCTTCTCTCAGCTCTAGGTATGTGAGAGGGACCCTGAGTTTGCGGCCTCAAGTGGAATGGACACCGCGAAGCCCTGACTCGAAATAAGGCCGGATATCCATGCAGTGACTGGAATGCAGGCTCGTCTTGCATCTCCCAAGACGAAAGGGTGTCTGAATCCCCTGTGGAGACCACAGAGAAAGACCTAGTTCCCCACCTCATCGCGACAGGAGGCCTCAAATCCTTTGAAAACTCCAGAGGTATGCGGAGATCAGTGCCTCCAAAGGAGACGATGCCTGACTCCTCGTGAAACTTGATAGGAGACCCAGGATTCCTGTGGCACGTGGAAAGGGACCCTTGGTCTCCCGTCTCAGCTGGAGAGGCGTCCCAATTGCCCTGCAAAGCCTCGAGGAGAATCCCGAGTTGTCCCTCGCAACTAGACAGGAGTCCTGACATGGCTGAACACACACGTGTGTGGAAGGGCCATCCCCGTCGTAACTCGAGAATATACCCCAGGTTCCCGCCGCAACTCGAGAAAAACCATGAGACTTCCCCCTCGCCGCGAGATGAGGCCCGATTCCCCTGCACTGCGTGCAGAGCAATTCCGTGTTGCACATCACACATGAAAGGAGCCTTGATTTCCTTCATGGCACTCCAGAGAAACCCCAAGAACACTGTTTCAAGGCTAGAGGGATCCTGAGGTCACTGTAGCAACACGAAAGAGCTCCGTGGACCAAAAATCAACTCGAGATGAGAGGTTAGTCCCTGGCTTCGACTCCAGAGGAATACCACCTT
Organism: Cervus elaphus; assembly: GCF_910594005.1. Taxonomy (NCBI): domain Eukaryota; kingdom Metazoa; phylum Chordata; class Mammalia; order Artiodactyla; family Cervidae; genus Cervus; species Cervus elaphus. The sequence goes on along the minus strand of NC_057834.1, from coordinate 3,183,138 downwards.
ACGACAAGCACCTCAAGAGGAGGCTTCTCTCAGCTCTAGGTATGTGAGAGGGACCCTGAGTTTGCGGCCTCAAGTGGAATGGACACCGCGATGCCCTGACTCGAAATAAGGCCGAATATCCCTGCCGTGACTGGAATGCAGTCTCGTCTTGCATCTCCCAAGACGAAAGGGTGTCTGAATCCCCTGTGGAGACCACAGAGAAAGACCTAGTTCCCCACCTCATCGCGACAGGAGGCCTCAAATCTTTTGAAAACTCCAGAGGTATGCGGAGATCAGTGCCTCCAAAGGAGACGATGCCTGACTCCTCGTGAAACTTGATAGGAGACCCAGGATTCCTGTGGCACGTGGAAAGGGACCCTTGGTCTCCCGTCTCAGCTGGAGAGGCGTCCCAATTGCACTGCAAAGCCTCGAGGAGAATCCCGAGTTGGCCCTCGCAAGTAGGCAGGAGTCCTGACATGGCTGAACACACAGGAGTGTGGAAGGGCCATCCCCGTCGTAACTCGAGAATATACCCCAGGTTCCCGCCGCAACTCGAGAAAAACCATGAGACTTCCCCCTCGCCGCGAGATGAGGCCCGATTCCCCTGCACTGCGTGCAGAGCAATTCCGTGTTGCACATCACACATGAAAGGAGCCTTGATTTCCTTGATGGCACTCCAGAGAAACCCCAAGAACACTGTTTCAAGGCTAGAGGGATCCTGAGGTCACTGTGGCAACACGAAAGAGCTCCGTGGACCAAGAATCAACACGAGATGAGAGGTTAGTCCCTGGCTTCGACTCCTGAGGAATACCACCTTACCACAAGCACCTCAAGAGGAGGCTTCTCTCAGCTCTAGGTATGTGAAAGGGATCCTGAGTTTGCGGCCTCAAATGGAAAGGACACTGCGATGCCCTGACTCGGAATAAGGCCGGATATCCCTGCAGTGACTTGAATGCAGGCTCGTCTTGCATCTCCCAAGAAAAAGGATGTCTGAGTCCCCTGTGGAGACCACAGAGAAAGACCTAGTTCGGACCTCATCGCGACCGGAGGCCTCACATCCTTTGAAAACTCCAGAGGTACGCGGAGATCAGTGCCTCCAAAGGAGACGATGCCTGACTCCTCGTGAAACTTGATAGGAGTCCCAGGATTCCTGTGGCACGTGGAAAGGGACCCTTGGTCTCCCGCCTCAGCTGGAGAGGCGTTCCAATTGCCCTGCCAAGCCTCGAGGAGAATCCCGAGTTGTCCCTTGCAACTAGGCAGGAGTCCTGACGTCGCTGAAGAAACACGTGGGTGGAAGGGCCATCCCCGTCGTAACTCGAGAATATACCCCAGGTTCCCGCCGCAACTCGAGAAAAACCATGAGACTTCCCCCTCGATGCGAGATGAGGCCCGATTCCCCTGTACTGCGTGCAGAGCAATTCCGTCTTGCACATCACACATGAAAGGAGCCTTGATTTCCTTGATGGCACTCCAGAGAAACCCCAAGAACACTGTTTCAAGGATAGAGGGATCCTGAGGTCACTGTAGCAACACGAAAGAACTCTGTGGACCAAAAATCAACTCGAAAAGAGAGGTTAGTCCCTGGATTCGTCTCCAGAGGAATACCACCTTACCACAAGCACCTCAAGAGGAGGCTTCTCTCAGCTCTAGGTATGTGATAGGGACCCTGAGTTTGCGGCCTCAAGTGGAATGGACACCGCGATGCCCTGACGTGAAATAAGGCTGGATATCCCTGCAGTGACTTGAATGCAGACTCGTCTTGCATCTCCCAAGATGAAAGGATGTCTGAATCCCCTGTGGAGACCACAGAGAAAGACCTAGTTCCCCACCTCATCGCGACCGGAGGCCTCACATCCTTTGAAAACTCCAGAGGTACGCGGAGATCAGTGCCTCCAAAGGAGACGATCCCTGACTCCTCGAGAAACTTGATAGGAGTCCCAGGATTCCTGTGGCACGTGGAAAGGGACCCTTGGTCTCCCGCCTCAGCTGGAGAGGCGTCCCAATTGCCTTGCCAAGCCTCGAGGAGAATCCCGAGTTGTGTCTCGCAACTAGGCAAGAGTCCTGACGTGGCTGAACAAACACGTGTGTGGAACGGCCATCCCCGTCGTAACTCGAGAACATACCCCAGGTTCCCGCCGCAACTCGAGAAAAACCATGAGACTTCCCCCTCGCCGCGAGATGAGGCCCGATTCCCCTGCACTGCGTGCAGAGCAATTCTGTGTTGCACATCACACATGAAAGGAGCCTTGATTTCCTTGATGGCACTCCAGAGAAACCCCAAGAACACTGTTTCAAGGCTAGAGGGATCCTGAGGTCACTGTAGCAACACGAAAGAGCTCCGTGGACCAAAAATCAACTCGAGATGAGAGGTTAGTCCCTGGCTTCGACTCCAGAGGAATACCACCTTACCACAAGCACCTCAAGAGGAGGCTTCTCTCAGCTCTAGGTATGTGAGAGGGACCCTGAGTTTGCGGCCTCAAGTGGAATGGACACCGCGATGCCCTGACTCGAAATAAGGCCGGATATCCCTGCAGTGACTGGAATGCAGGCTCGTCTTGCATCTCCCAAGACGAAAGGGTGTCTGAATCCCCTGTGGAGACCACAGAGAAAGACCTAGTTCCCCACCTCATCGCGACAGGATGCCTCAAATCCTTTGAAAACTCCAGAGGTATGCGGAGATCAGTGCCTCCAAAGGAGACGATGCCTGACTCCTCGTGAAACTTGATAGGAGACCCAGGATTCCTGTGGCACGTGGAAAGGGACCCTTGGTCTCCCGTCTCAGCTGGAGAGGCGTCCCAATTGCCCTGCAAAGCCTCGAGGAGAATCCCGAGTTGTCCCTCGCAACTAGACAGGAGTCCTGACATGGCTGAACACACACGTGTGTGGAAGGGCCATCCCCGTCATAACTCGAGAATATACCCCAGGTTCCCGCCGCAACTCGAGAAAAACCATGAGACTTCCCCCTCGCCGCGAGATGAGGCCCGATTCCCCTGCACTGCGTGCAGAGCAATTCCGTGTTGCACATCACACATGAAAGGAGCCTTGATTTCCTTCATGGCACTCCAGAGAAACCCCAAGAACACTGTTTCAAGGCTAGAGGGATCCTGAGGTCACTGTAGCAACACGAAAGAGCTCCGTGGACCAAAAATCAACTCGAGATGAGAGGTTAGTCCCTGGCTTCGACTCCAGAGGAATACCACCTTACGACAAGCACCTCAAGAGGAGGCTTCTCTCAGCTCTAGGTATGTGAGAGGGACCCTGAGTTTGCGGCCTCAAGTGGAATGGACACCGCGATGCCCTGACTCGAAATAAGGCCGAATATCCCTGCAGTGACTGGAATGCAGTCTCGTCTTGCATCTCCCAAGACGAAAGGGTGTCTGAATCCCCTGTGGAGACCACAGAGAAAGACCTAGTTCCCCACCTCATCGCGACAGGAGGCCTCAAATCTTTTGAAAACTCCAGAGGTATGCGGAGATCAGTGCCTCCAAAGGAGACGATGCCTGACTCCTCGTGAAACTTGATAGGAGACCCAGGATTCCTGTGGCACGTGGAAAGGGACCCTTGGTCTCCCGTCTCAGCTGGAGAGGCGTCCCAATTGCACTGCAAAGCCTCGAGGAGAATCCCGAGTTGGCCCTCGCAAGTAGGCAGGAGTCCTGACATGGCTGAACACACAGGAGTGTGGAAGGGCCATCCCCGTCGTAACTCGAGAATATACCCCAGGTTCCCGCCGCAACTCGAGAAAAACCATGAGACTTCCCCCTCGCCGCGAGATGAGGCCCGATTCCCCTGCACTGCGTGCAGAGCAATTCCGTGTTGCACATCACACATGAAAGGAGCCTTGATTTCCTTGATGGCACTCCAGAGATACCCCAAGAACACTGTTTCAAGGCTAGAGGGATCCTGAGGTCACTGTGGCAACACGAAAGAGCTCCGTGGACCAAGAATCAACACGAGATGAGAGGTTAGTCCCTGGCTTCGACTCCTGAGGAATACCACCTTACCACAAGCACCTCAAGAGGAGGCTTCTCTCAGCTCTAGGTATGTGAAAGGGATCCTGAGTTTGCGGCCTCAAATGGAAAGGACACTGCGATGCCCTGACTCGAAATAAGGCCGGATATCCCTGCAGTGACTTGAATGCAGGCTCGTCTTGCATCTCCCAAGAAGAAAGGATGTCTGAATCCCCTGTGGAGACCACAGAGAAAGACCTAGTTCGGACCTCATCGCGACCGGAGGCCTCACATCCTTTGAAAACTCCAGAGGTACGCGGAGATCAGTGCCTCCAAAGGAGACGATGCCTGACTCCTCGTGAAACTTGATAGGAGTCCCAGGATTCTTGTGGCACGTGGAAAGGGACCCTTGGTCTCCCGCCTCAGCTGGAGAGGCGTTCCAATTGCCCTGCCAAGCCTCGAGGAGAATCCCGAGTTGTCCCTTGCAACTAGGCAGGAGTCCTGACGTCGCTGAAGAAACACGTGGGTGGAAGGGCCATCCCCGTCGTAACTCGAGAATATACCCCAGGTTCCCGCCGCAACTCGAGAAAAACCATGAGACTTCCCCCTCGATGCGAGATGAGGCCCGATTCCCCTGTACTGCGTGCAGAGCAATTCCGTCTTGCACATCACACATGAAAGGAGCCTTGATTTCCTTGATGGCACTCCAGAGAAACCCCAAGAACACTGTTTCAAGGATAGAGGGATCCTGAGGTCACTGTAGCAACACGAAAGAACTCTGTGGACCAAAAATCAACTCGAAAAGAGAGGTTAGTCCCTGGATTCGTCTCCAGAGGAATACCACCTTACCACAAGCACCTCAAGAGGAGGCTTCTCTCAGCTCTAGGTATGTGATAGGGACCCTGAGTTTGCGGCCTCAAGTGGAATGGACACCGCGATGCCCTGACGTGAAATAAGGCTGGATATCCCTGCAGTGACTTGAATGCAGACTCGTCTTGCATCTCCCAAGATGAAAGGATGTCTGAATCCCCTGTGGAGACCACAGAGAAAGACCTAGTTCCCCACCTCATCGCGACCAGAGGCCTCACATCCTTTGAAAACTCCCGAGGTACGCGGAGATCAGTGCCTCCAAAGGAGACGATGCCTGACTCCTCGAGAAACTTGATAGGAATCCCAGGATTCCTGTGGCACGTGGAAAGGGACCCTTGGTCTCCCGCCTCAGCTGGAGAGGCGTCCGAATTGCCTTGCCAAGCCTCGAGGAGAATCCCGAGTTGTGTCTCCCAACTAGGCAAGAGTCCTGATGTGGCTGAACAAACACGTGTGTGGAAGGGCCATCCCCGTCGTAACTCGAGAATATACCCCAGGTTCCCGCCGCAACTCGAGAAAAACCATGAGACTTCCCCCTCGCCGCGAGATGAGGCCCGATTCCCCTGCACTGCGTGCAGAGCAATTCTGTGTTGCACATCACACATGAAAGGAGCCTTGATTTCCTTCATGGCACTCCAGAGAAACCCCAAGAACACTGTTTCAAGGCTAGAGGGATCCTGAGGTCACTGTAGCAACACGAAAGAGCTCCGTGGACCAAAAACCAACTCGAGATGAGAGGTTAGTCCCTGGCTTCGACTCCAGAGGAATACCACCTTACCACAAGCACCTCAAGAGGAGGCTTCTCTCAGCTCTAGGTATGTGAGAGGGACCCTGAGTTTGCGGCCTCAAGTGGAATGGACACCGCGATGCCCTGACTCGAAATAAGGCCGGATATCCCTGCAGTGACTGGAATGCAGGCTTGTCTTGCATCTCCCAAGACGAAAGGGTGTCTGAATCCCCTGTGGAGACGACAGAGAAAGACCTAGTTCCCCACCTCATCGCGACAGGAGGCCTCAAATCCTTTGAAAACTCCAGAGGTATGTGGAGATCAGTGCCTCCAAAGGAGACGATGCCTGACTCCTCGTGAAACTTGATAGGAGACCCAGGATTCCTGTGGCACGTGGAAAGGGACCCATGGTCTCCCGTCTCAGCTGGAGAGGCGTCCCAATTGCCCTGCAAAGCCTCGAGGAGAATCCCGAGTTGTCCCTCGCAAGTAGGCAGGAGTCCTGACATGGCTGAACACACAGGAGTGTGGAAGGGCCATCCCCGTCGTAACTCGAGAATATACCCCAGGTTCCCGCCGCAACTCGAGAAAAACCATGAGACTTCCCCCTCGCCGCGAGATGAGGCCCGATTCCCCTGCACTGTGTGCAGAGCAATTCCGTGTTGCACATCACACATGAAAGGAGCCTTTATTTCCTTGATGGCACTCCAGAGAAACCCCAAGAACACTGATTCAAGGCTAGAGGGATCCTGAGGTCACTGTGGCAACACGAAAGAGCTCCGTGGACCAAGAATCAACACGAGATGAGAGGTTAGTCCCTGGCTTCGACTCCTGAGGAATACCACCTTACCACAAGCACCTCAAGAGGAGGCTTCTCTCAGCTCTAGGTATGTGAAAGGGATCCTGAGTTTGCGGCCTCAAATGGAATGGACACCGCGATGCCCTGACTCGAAATAAGGCCGGATATCCCTGCAGTGACTTGAATGCAGGCTCGTCTTGCATCTCCCAAGAAGAAAGGATGTCTGAATCCCCTGTGGAGACCACAGAGAAAGACCTAGTTCGGACCTCATCGCGACCGGAGGCCTCACATCCTTTGAAAACTCCAGAGGTACGCGGAGATCAGTGCCTCCAAAGGAGACGATGCCTGACTCCTCGTGAAACTTGATAGGAGTCCCAGGATTCTTGTGGCACGTGGAAAGGGACCCTTGGTCTCCCGCCTCAGCTGGAGAGGCGTTCCAATTGCCCTGCCAAGCCTCGAGGAGAATCCCGAGTTGTCCCTTGCAACTAGGCAGGAGTCCTGACGTCGCTGAAGAAACACGTGGGTGGAAGGGCCATCCCCGTCGTAACTCGAGAATATACCCCAGGTTCCCGCCGCAACTCGAGAAAAACCATGAGACTTCCCCCTCGATGCGAGATGAGGCCCGATTCCCCTGTACTGCGTGCAGAGCAATTCCGTCTTGCACATCACACATGAAAGGAGCCTTGATTTCCTTGATGGCACTCCAGAGAAACCCCAAGAACACTGTTTCAAGGATAGAGGGATCCTGAGGTCACTGTAGCAACACGAAAGAACTCTGTGGACCAAAAATCAACTCGAAAAGAGAGGTTAGTCCCTGGATTCGTCTCCAGAGGAATACCACCTTACCACAAGCACCTCAAGAGGAGGCTTCTCTCAGCTCTAGGTATGTGATAGGGACCCTGAGTTTGCGGCCTCAAGTGGAATGGACACCGCGATGCCCTGACGTGAAATAAGGCTGGATATCCCTGCAGTGACTTGAATGCAGACTCGTCTTGCATCTCCCAAGATGAAAGGATGTCTGAATCCCCTGTGGAGACCACAGAGAAAGACCTAGTTCCCCACCTCATCGCGACCAGAGGCCTCACATCCTTTGAAAACTCCCGAGGTACGCGGAGATCAGTGCCTCCAAAGGAGACGATGCCTGACTCCTCGAGAAACTTGATAGGAATCCCAGGATTCCTGTGGCACGTGGAAAGGGACCCTTGGTCTCCCGCCTCAGCTGGAGAGGCGTCCGAATTGCCTTGCCAAGCCTCGAGGAGAATCCCGAGTTGTGTCTCCCAACTAGGCAAGAGTCCTGATGTGGCTGAACAAACACGTGTGTGGAAGGGCCATCCCCGTCGTAACTCGAGAATATACCCCAGGTTCCCGCCGCAACTCGAGAAAAACCATGAGACTTCCCCCTCGCCGCGAGATGAGGCCCGATTCCCCTGCACTGCGTGCAGAGCAATTCTGTGTTGCACATCACACATGAAAGGAGCCTTGATTTCCTTCATGGCACTCCAGAGAAACCCCAAGAACACTGTTTCAAGGCTAGAGGGATCCTGAGGTCACTGTAGCAACACGAAAGAGCTCCGTGGACCAAAAACCAACTCGAGATGAGAGGTTAGTCCCTGGCTTCGACTCCAGAGGAATACCACCTTACCACAAGCACCTCAAGAGGAGGCTTCTCTCAGCTCTAGGTATGTGAGAGGGACCCTGAGTTTGCGGCCTCAAGTGGAATGGACACCGCGATGCCCTGACTCGAAATAAGGCCGGATATCCCTGCAGTGACTGGAATGCAGGCTTGTCTTGCATCTCCCAAGACGAAAGGGTGTCTGAATCCCCTGTGGAGACGACAGAGAAAGACCTAGTTCCCCACCTCATCGCGACAGGAGGCCTCAAATCCTTTGAAAACTCCAGAGGTATGTGGAGATCAGTGCCTCCAAAGGAGACGATGCCTGACTCCTCGTGAAACTTGATAGGAGACCCAGGATTCCTGTGGCACGTGGAAAGGGACCCATGGTCTCCCGTCTCAGCTGGAGAGGCGTCCCAATTGCCCTGCAAAGCCTCGAGGAGAATCCCGAGTTGTCCCTCGCAAGTAGGCAGGAGTCCTGACATGGCTGAACACACAGGAGTGTGGAAGGGCCATCCCCGTCGTAACTCGAGAATATACCCCAGGTTCCCGCCGCAACTCGAGAAAAACCATGAGACTTCCCCCTCGCCGCGAGATGAGGCCCGATTCCCCTGCACTGTGTGCAGAGCAATTCCGTGTTGCACATCACACATGAAAGGAGCCTTTATTTCCTTGATGGCACTCCAGAGAAACCCCAAGAACACTGATTCAAGGCTAGAGGGATCCTGAGGTCACTGTGGCAACACGAAAGAGCTCCGTGGACCAAGAATCAACACGAGATGAGAGGTTAGTCCCTGGCTTCGACTCCTGAGGAATACCACCTTACCACAAGCACCTCAAGAGGAGGCTTCTCTCAGCTCTAGGTATGTGAAAGGGATCCTGAGTTTGCGGCCTCAAATGGAATGGACACCGCGATGCCCTGACTCGAAATAAGGCCGGATATCCCTGCAGTGACTTGAATGCAGGCTCGTCTTGCATCTCCCAAGAAGAAAGGATGTCTGAATCCCCTGTGGAGACCACAGAGAAAGACCTAGTTCGGACCTCATCGCGACCGGAGGCCTCACATCCTTTGAAAACTCCAGAGGTACGCGGAGATCAGTGCCTCCAAAGGAGACGATGCCTGACTCCTCGTGAAACTTGATAGGAGTCCCAGGATTCTTGTGGCACGTGGAAAGGGACCCTTGGTCTCCCGCCTCAGCTGGAGAGGCGTTCCAATTGCCCTGCCAAGCCTCGAGGAGAATCCCGAGTTGTCCCTTGCAACTAGGCAGGAGTCCTGACGTCGCTGAAGAAACACGTGGGTGGAAGGGCCATCCCCGTCGTAACTCGAGAATATACCCCAGGTTCCCGCCGCAACTCGAGAAAAACCATGAGACTTCCCCCTCGATGCGAGATGAGGCCCGATTCCCCTGTACTGCGTGCAGAGCAATTCCGTCTTGCACATCACACATGAAAGGACCCTTGATTTCCTTGATGGCACTCCAGAGAAACCCCAAGAACACTGTTTCAAGGATAGAGGGATCCTGAGGTCACTGTAGCAACACGAAAGAACTCTGTGGACCAAAAATCAACTCGAAAAGAGAGGTTAGTCCCTGGATTCGTCTCCAGAGGAATACCACCTTACCACAAGCACCTCAAGAGGAGGCTTCTCTCAGCTCTAGGTATGTGATAGGGACCCTGAGTTTGCGGCCTCAAGTGGAATGGACACCGCGATGCCCTGACGTGAAATAAGGCTGGATATCCCTGCAGTGACTTGAATGCAGGCTCGTCTTGCATCTCCCAAGATGAAAGGATGTCTGAATCCCCTGTGGAGACCACAGAGAAAGACCTAGTTCCCCACCTCATCGCGACCAGAGGCCTCACATCCTTTGAAAACTCCCGAGGTACGCGGAGATCAGTGCCTCCAAAGGAGACGATGCCTGACTCCTCGTGAAACTTGATAGGAATCCCAGGATTCCTGTGGCACGTGGAAAGGGACCCTTGGTCTCCCGCCTCAGCTGGAGAGGCGTCCGAATTGCCTTGCCAAGCCTCGAGGAGAATCCCGAGTTGTGTCTCCCAACTAGGCAAGAGTACTGATGTGGCTGAACAAACACGTGTGTGGAAGGGCCATCCCCGTCGTAACTCGAGAATATACCCCAGGTTCCCGCCGCAACTCGAGAAAAACCATGAGACTTCCCCCTCGCCGCGAGATGAGGCCCGATTCCCCTGCACTGCGTGCAGAGCAATTCTGTGTTGCACATCACACATCAAAGGAGCCTTGATTTCCTTCATGGCACTCCAGAGAAACCCCAAGAACACTGTTTCAAGGCTAGAGGGATCCTGAGGTCACTGTAGCAACACGAAAGAGCTCCGTGGGCGAAAAACCAACTCGAGATGAGAGGTTAGTCCCTGGCTTCGACTCCAGAGGAATACCACCTTACCACAAGCACCTCAAGAGGAGGCTTCTCTCAGCTCTAGGTATGTGAGAGGGACCCTGAGTTTGCGGCCTCAAGTGGAATGGACACCGCGATGCCCTGACTCGAAATAAGGCCGGATATCCCTGCAGTGACTGGAATGCAGGCTTGTCTTGCATCTCCCAAGACGAAAGGGTGTCTGAATCCCCTGTGGAGACGACAGAGAAAGACCTAGTTCCCCACCTCATCGCGACAGGAGGCCTCAAATCCTTTGAAAACTCCAGAGGTATGTGGAGATCAGTGCCTCCAAAGGAGACGATGCCTGACTCCTCGTGAAACTTGATAGGAGACCCAGGATTCCTGTGGCACGTGGAAAGGGACCCATGGTCTCCCGTCTCAGCTGGAGAGGCGTCCCAATTGCCCTGCAAAGCCTCGAGGAGAATCCCGAGTTGTCCCTCGCAAGTAGGCAGGAGTCCTGACATGGCTGAACACACAGGAGTGTGGAAGGGCCATCCCCGTCGTAACTCGAGAATATACCCCAGGTTCCCGCCGCAACTCGAGAAAAACCATGAGACTTCCCCCTCGCCGCGAGATGAGGCCCGATTCCCCTGCACTGTGTGCAGAGCAATTCCGTGTTGCACATCACACATGAAAGGAGCCTTTATTTCCTTGATGGCACTCCAGAGAAACCCCAAGAACACTGATTCAAGGCTAGAGGGATCCTGAGGTCACTGTGGCAACACGAAAGAGCTCCGTGGACCAAGAATCAACACGAGATGAGAGGTTAGTCCCTGGCTTCGACTCCTGAGGAATACCACCTTACCACAAGCACCTCAAGAGGAGGCTTCTCTCAGCTCTAGGTATGTGAAAGGGATCCTGAGTTTGCGGCCTCAAATGGAATGGACACCGCGATGCCCTGACTCGAAATAAGGCCGGATATCCCTGCAGTGACTTGAATGCAGGCTCGTCTTGCATCTCCCAAGAAGAAAGGATGTCTGAATCCCCTGTGGAGACCACAGAGAAAGACCTAGTTCGCCACCTCATCGCGACCGGAGGCCTCACATCCTTTGAAAACTCCAGAGGTACGCGGAGATCAGTGCCTCCAAAGGAGACGATGCCTGACTCCTCGTGAAACTTGATAGGAGTCCCAGGATTCTTGTGGCACGTGGAAAGGGACCCTTGGTCTCCCGCCTCAGCTGGAGAGGCGTTCCAATTGCCCTGCCAAGCCTCGAGGAGAATCCCGAGTTGTCCCTTGCAACTAGGCAGGAGTCCTGACGTCGCTGAAGAAACACGTGGGTGGAAGGGCCATCCCCGTCGTAACTCGAGAATATACCCCAGGTTCCCGCCGCAACTCGAGAAAAACCATGAGACTTCCCCCTCGATGCGAGATGAGGCCCGATTCCCCTGTACTGCGTGCAGAGCAATTCCGTCTTGCACATCACACATGAAAGGAGCCTTGATTTCCTTGATGGCACTCCAGAGAAACCCCAAGAACACTGTTTCAAGGATAGAGGGATCCTGAGGTCACTGTAGCAACACGAAAGAACTCTGTGGCCCAAAAATCAACTCGAAAAGAGAGGTTAGTCCCTGGATTCGTCTCCAGAGGAATACCACCTTACCACAAGCACCTCAAGAGGAGGCTTCTCTCAGCTCTAGGTATGTGAGAGGGACCCTGAGTTTGCGGCCTCAAGTGGAATGGACACCGCGATGCCCTGACTCGAAATAAGGCCGGATATCCCTGCAGTGACTTCAATGCAGGCTCGTCTTGCATCTCCCAGGAAGAAAGGATGTCTGAATCCCCTGTGGAAAGCACAGAGAAAGACTTAGTTCCCCACCTCATCGCGACCGATAGCCTCACATCCTTTAAAAACTCCAGAGGTACGCGGAGATCAGGGCCTCCAAAGGAGACGATGCCTGACTCCTCGTCAAACTTGATAGGAGTCCCAGGATTCCTGTGGCACTTGGAAAGGGACACTTGGTCTCCCGCCTCAGCTGGAAAGGCGTCCCAATTGCCCTGCCAAGCCTCGAGGAGAATCCAGAGTTGTCCCTCGCAACTAGGCAGGAGTCCTGACGTCGCTGAAGAAACACGTGGGTGGAAGGGCCATCCCCGTCGTAACTCGAGAATATACCCCAGGTTCCCGCCGCAACTCGAGAAAAACCATGAGACTTCCCCCTCGCCGCGAGATGAGGCCCGATTCCCCTGCACTGCGTGCAGAGCAATTCCGTCTTGCACATCACACATGAAAGGAGCCTTGATTTCCTTGATGGCACTCCAGAGAAACCCCAAGAACACTGTTTCAAGGATAGAGGGATCCTGAGGTCACTGTAGCAACACGAAAGAGCTCCGTGGGCCAAAAATCAACTCGAGATGAGAGGTTAGTCCCTGGCTTCGACTCCTGAGGAATACCACCTTACCACAAGCACCTCAAGAGGAGGCTTCTCTCAGCTCTAGGTATGTGAGAGGGACCCTGAGTTTGCGGCCTCAAGTGGAATGGACACCGCGATGCCCTGACGCGAAATAAGGCCGGATATCCCTGCAGTGACTGGAATGCAGGCTCGTCTTGCATCTCCCAAGATGAAAGGATGTCTGAATCCCCTGTGGAGACCACAGAGAAAGACCTAGTTCCCCACATCATCGCGACCGGAGGCCTCACATCCTTTGAAAACTCCCGAGGTACGCGGAGATCAGTGCCTCCAAAGGAGACGATGCCTGACTCCTCGTGAAACTTGATAGGAGTCCCAGGATTCCTGTGGCACGTGGAAAGGGACCCTTGGTCTCCCGCCTCAGCTGGAGAGGCGTCCGAATTGCCTTGCCAAGCCTCGAGTTGAATCCCGAGTTGTGTCTCGCAACTAGGCAAGAGTCCTGATGTGGCTGCACAAACACGTGTGTGGAAGGGCCATCCCCGTCGTAACTCGAGAATATACCCCAGGTTCCCGCCGCAACTCGAGAAAAACCATGAGACTTCCCCCTCGCCGCGAGATGAGGCCCGATTCCCCTGCACTGCGTGCAGAGCAATTCTGTGTTGCACATCACACATGAAAGGAGCCTTGATTTCCTTGATGGCACTCCAGAGAAACCCCAAGAACACTGTTTCAAGGCTAGAGGGATCCTGAGGTCACTGTAGCAACACGAAAGTGCTCCGTGGACCAAAAACCAACTCGAGATGAGAGGTTAGTCCCTGGCTTCGACTCCAGAGGAATTCCACCTTACCACAAGCACCTCAAGAGGAGGCTTCTCTCAGCTCTAGGTATGTGAGAGGGACCCTGAGTTTGCGGCCTCAAGTGGAATGGACACCGCAATGCCCTGACTCGAAATAAGGCCGGATATCCCTGCAGTGACTGGAATGCAGGCTCGTCTTGCATCTCCCAAGACGAAAGGGTGTCTGAATCCCCTGTGGAGACGACAGAGAAAGACCTAGTTCCCCACCTCATCGCGACAGGAGGCCTCAAATCCTTTGAAAACTCCAGAGGTATGTGGAGATCAGTGCCTCCAAAGGAGACGATGCCTGACTCCTCGAGAAACTTGATAGGAGACCCAGGATTCCTGTGGCACGTGGAAAGGGACCCTTGGTCTCCCGTCTCAGCTGGAGAGGCGTCCCAATTGCCCTGCAAAGCCTCGAGGAGAATCCCGAGTTGTCCCTCGCAAGTAGGCAGGAGTCCTGACATGGCTGAACACACAGGAGTGTGGAAGGGCCATCCCCGAAGTAACTCGAGAATATACCACAGGTTCCCGCCGCAACTCGAGAAAAACCATGAGACTTCCCCCTCGCCGCGAGATGAGGCCCGATTCCCCTGCACTGCGTGCAGAGCAATTCCGTGTTGCACATCACACATGAAAGGAGCCTTTATTTCCTTGATGGCACTCCAGAGAAACCCCAAGAACACTGATTCAATTCTAGAGGGATCCTGAGGTCACTGTGGCAACACGAAAGAGCTCCGTGGACCAAGAATCAACACGAGATGAGAGGTTAGTCCCTGGCTTCGACTCCTGAGGAATACCACCTTACCACAAGCACCTCAAGAGGAGGCTTCTCTCAGCTCTAGGTATGTGAAAGGGATCCTGAGTTTGCGGCCTCAAATGGAATGGACACCGCGATGCCCTGACTCGAAATAAGGCCGGATATCCCTGCAGTGACTTGAATGCAGGCTCGTCTTGCATCTCCCAAGAAGAAAGGATGTCTGAATCCCCTGTGGAGACCACAGAGAAAGACCTAGTTCGCCACCTCATCGCGACCGGAGGCCTCACATCCTTTGAAAACTCCAGAGGTACGCGGAGATCAGTGCCTCCAAAGGAGACGATGCCTGACTCCTCGTGAAACTTGATAGGAGTCCCAGGATTCTTGTGGCACGTGGAAAGGGACCCTTGGTCTCCCGCCTCAGCTGGAGAGGCGTTCCAATTGCCCTGCCAAGCCTCGAGGAGAATCCCGAGTTGTCCCTTGCAACTAGGCAGGAGTCCTGACGTCGCTGAAGAAACACGTGGGTGGAAGGGCCATCCCCGTCGTAACTCGAGAATATACCCCAGGTTCCCGCCGCAACTCGAGAAAAACCATGAGACTTCCCCCTCGATGCGAGATGAGGCCCGATTCCCCTGTACTGCGTGCAGAGCAATTCCGTCTTGCACATCACACATGAAAGGAGCCTTGATTTCCTTGATGGCACTCCAGAGAAACCCCAAGAACACTGTTTCCAGGATAGAGGGATCCTGAGGTCACTGTAGCAACACGAAAGAACTCTGTGGACCAAAAATCAACTCGAAAAGAGAGGTTAGTCCCTGGATTCGTCTCCAGAGGAATACCACCTTACCACAAGCACCTCAAGAGGAGGCTTCTCTCAGCTCTAGGTATGTGAGAGGGACCCTGAATTTGCGGCCTCAAGTGGAATGGACACCGCGATGCCCTGACTCGAAATAAGGCCGGATATCCCTGCAGTGACTTCAATGCAGGCTCGTCTTGCATCTCCCAGGAAGAAAGGATGTCTGAATCCCCTGTGGAAAGCACAGAGAAAGACTTAGTTCCCCACCTCATCGCGACCGATAGCCTCACATCCTTTGAAAACTCCAGAGGTACGCGGAGATCAGTGCCTCCAAAGGAGACGATGCCTGACTCCTCGTGAAACTTGATAGGAGTCCCAGGATTCCTGTGGCACTTGGAAAGGGACCCTTGGTCTCCCGCCTCAGCTGGAAAGGCGTCCCAATTGCCCTGCCAAGCCTCGAGGAGAATCCAGAGTTGTCCCTCGCAACTAGGCAGCAGTCCTGACGTCGCTGAAGAAACACGTGGGTGGAAGGGCCATCCCCGTCGTAACTCGAGAATATACCCCAGGTTCCCGCCGCAACTCGAGAAAAACCATGAGACTTCCCCCTCGCCGCGAGATGAGGCCCGATTCCCCTGCACTGCGTGCAGAGCAATTCCGTGTTGCACATCACACATGAAAGGAGCCTTGATTTCCTTGATGGCACTCCAGAGAAACCCCAAGAACACTGATTCAAGGCTAGAGGGATCCTGAGGTCACTGTGGCAACACGAAAGAGCTCCGTGGACCAAGAATCAACACGAGATGAGAGGTTAGTCCCTGGCTTCGACTACTGAGGAATACCACCTTACCACAAGCACCTCAAGAGGAGGCTTCTCTCAGCTCTAGGTATGTGAAAGGGATCCTGAGTTTGCGGCCTCAAATGGAATGGACACCGCGATGCCCTGACTCGAAATAAGGCCGGATATCCCTGCAGTGACTTGAATGCAGGCTCGTCTTGCATCTCCCAAGAAGAAAGGATGTCTGAATCCCCTGTGGAGACCACAGAGAAAGACCTAGTTCGCCACCTCATCGCGACCGGAGGCCTCACATCCTTTGAAAACTCCAGAGGTACGCGGAGATCAGTGCCTCCAAAGGAGACGATGCCTGACTCCTCGTGAAACTTGATAGGAGTCCCAGGATTCTTGTGGCACGTGGAAAGGGACCCTTGGTCTCCCGCCTCAGCTGGAGAGGCGTTCCAATTGCCCTGCCAAGCCTCGAGGAGAATCCCGAGTTGTCCCTTGCAACTAGGCAGGAGTCCTGACGTCGCTGAAGAAACACGTGGGTGGAAGGGCCATCCCCATCGTAACTCGAGAATATACCCCAGGTTCCCGCCGCAACTCGAGAAAAACCATGAGACTTCCCCCTCGATGCGAGATGAGGCCCGATTCCCCTGCACTGCGTGCAGAGCAATTCCGTCTTGCACATCACACATGAAAGGAGCCTTGATTTCCTTGATGGCACTCCAGAGAAACCCCAAGAACACTGTTTCATGGATAGAGGGATCCTGAGGTCACTGTAGCAACACGAAAGAACTCTGTGGACCAAAAATCAACTCGAAAAGAGAGGTTAGTCCCTGGATTCGTCTCCAGAGGAATACCACCTTACCACAAGCACCTCAAGAGGAGGCTTCTCTCAGCTCTAGGTATGTGAGAGGGACCCTGAGTTTGCGGCCTCAAGTGGAATGGACACCGCGATGCCCTGACTCGAAATAAGGCCGGATATCCCTGCAGTGACTTCAATGCAGGCTCGTCTTGCATCTCCCAGGAAGAAAGGATGTCTGAATCCCCTGTGGAAAGCACAGAGAAAGACTTAGTTCCCCACCTCATCGCGACCGATAGCCTCACATCCATTGAAAACTCCAGAGGTACGCGGAGATCAGTGCCTCCAAAGGAGACGATGCCTGACTCCTCGTGAAACTTGATAGGAGTCCCAGGATTCCTGTGGCACTTGGAAAGGGACACTTGGTCTCCCGCCTCAGCTGGAAAGGCGTCCCAATTGCCCTGCCAAGCCTCGAGGAGAATCCAGAGTTGTCCCTCGCAACTAGGCAGGAGTCCTGACGTCGCTGAAGAAACACGTGGGTGGAAGGGCCATCCCCGTCGTAACTCGAGAATATACCCCAGGTTCCCGCCGCAACTCGAGAAAAACCATGAGACTTCCCCCTCGCCGCGAGATGAGGCCCGATTCCCCTGCACTGCGTGCAGAGCAATTCCGTGTTGCACATCACACATGAAAGGAGCCTTGATTTCCTTGATGGCACTCCAGAGAAACCCCAAGAACACTGTTTCAAGGCTAGAGGGATCCTGAGGTCACTGTAGCAACACGAAAGAGCTCCGTGGGCCAAAAATCAACTCGAGATGAGAGGTTAGTCCCTGTCTTCGACTCCAGAGGAATACCACCTTACCACAAGCACCTCAAGAGGAGGCTTCTCTCAGCTCTAGGTATGTGAGAGGGACCCTGAGTTTGCGGCCTCAAGTGGAATGGACACCGCGATGCCCTGACGCAAAATAAGGCCGGATATCCCTGCAGTGACTGGAATGCAGGCTCGTCTTGCATCTCGCAAGATGAAAGGATGTCTGAATCCCCTGTGGAGACCACAGAGAAAGACCTAGTTCCCCACCTCATCGCGACCGGAGGCCTCACATCCTTTGAAAACTCCCGAGGTACGCGGAGATCAGTGCCTCCAAAGGAGACGATGCCTGACTCCTCGTGAAACTTGATAGGAGTCCCAGGATTCCTGTGGCACGTGGAAAGGGACCCTTGGTCTCCCGCCTCAGCTGGAGAGGCGTCCGAATTGCCTTGCCAAGCCTCGAGGAGAATCCCGAGTTGTGTCTCGCAACTAGGCAAGAGTCCTGATGTGGCTGAACAAACACGTGTGTGGAAGGGCCATCCCCGTCGTAACTCGAGAATATACCCCAGGTTCCCACCGCAACTCGAGAAAAACCATGAGACTTCCCCCTCGCCGCGAGATGAGGCCCGATTCCCCTGCACTGCGTGCAGAGCAATTCTGTGTTGCACATCACACATGAAAGGAGCCTTGATTTCCTTGATGGCACTCCAGAGAAACCCCAAGAACACTGTTTCAAGGCTAGAGGGATCCTGAGGTCACTGTAGCAACACGAAAGAGCTCCGTGGACCAAAAACCAACTCGAGATGAGAGGTTAGTCCCTGGCTTCGACTCCAGAGGAATACCACCTTACCACAAGCACCTCAAGAGGAGGCTTCTCTCAGCTCTAGGTATGTGAGAGGGACCCTGAGTTTGCGGCCTCAAGTGGAATGGACACCGCAATGCCCTGACTCGAAATAAGGCCGGATATCCCTGCAGTGACTGGAATGCAGGCTTGTCTTGCATCTCCCAAGAAGAAAGGGTGTCTGAATCCCCTGTGGAGACGACAGAGAAAGACCTAGTTCCCCACCTCATCGCGACAGGAGGCCTCAAATCCTTTGAAAACTCCAGAGGTATGTGGAGATCAGTGCCTCCAAAGGAGACGATGCCTGACTCCTCGTGAAACTTGATAGGAGACCCAGGATTCCTGTGGCACGTGGAAAGGGACCCTTGGTCTCCCGTCTCAGCTGGAGAGGCGTCCCAATTGCCCTGCAAAGCCTCGAGGAGAATCCCGAGTTGTCCCTCGCAAGTAGGCAGGAGTCCTGACATGGCTGAACACACAGGAGTGTGGAAGGGCCATCCCCGTCGTAACTCGAGAATATACCCCAGGTTCCCGCCGCAACTCGAGAAAAACCATGAGACTTCCCCCTCGCCGCGAGATGAGGCCCGATTCCCCTGCACTGCGTGCAGAGCAATTCCGTGTTGCACATCACACATGAAAGGAGCCTTTATTTCCTTGATGGCACTCCAGAGAAACCCCAAGAACACTGATTCAAGGCTAGAGGGATCCTGAGGTCACTGTGGCAACACGAAAGAGCTCCGTGGACCAAGAATCAACACGAGATGAGAGGTTAGTCCCTGGCTTCGACTCCTGAGGAATACCACCTTACCACAAGCACCTCAAGAGGAGGCTTCTCTCAGCTCTAGGTATGTGAAAGGGATCCTGAGTTTGCGGCCTCAAATGGAATGGACACCGCGATGCCCTGACTCGAAATAAGGCCGGATATCCCTGCAGTGACTTGAATGCAGGCTCGTCTTGCATCTCCCAAGAAGAAAGGATGTCTGAATCCCCTGTGGAGACCACAGAGAAAGACCTAGTTCGCCACC
This sequence comes from Cervus elaphus, assembly GCF_910594005.1. Classification (NCBI taxonomy): domain Eukaryota; kingdom Metazoa; phylum Chordata; class Mammalia; order Artiodactyla; family Cervidae; genus Cervus; species Cervus elaphus. The sequence continues at coordinate 3,163,820 of NC_057834.1, read as the reverse complement.
TCATCGCGACCGGAGGCCTCACATCCTTTGAAAACTCCAGAGGTACGCGGAGATCAGTGCCTCCAAAGGAGACGATGCCTGACTCCTCGTGAAACTTGATAGGAGTCCCAGGATTCTTGTGGCACGTGGAAAGGGACCCTTGGTCTCCCGCCTCAGCTGGAGAGGCGTTCCAATTGCCCTGCCAAGCCTCGAGGAGAATCCCGAGTTGTCCCTTGCAACTAGGCAGGAGTCCTGACGTCGCTGAAGAAACACGTGGGTGGAAGGGCCATCCCCGTCGTAACTCGAGAATATACCCCAGGTTCCCGCCGCAACTCGAGAAAAACCATGAGACTTCCCCCTCGATGCGAGATGAGGCCCGATTCCCCTGTACTGCGTGCAGAGCAATTCCGACTTGCACATCACACATGAAAGGAGCCTTGATTTCCTTGATGGCACTCCAGAGAAACCCCAAGAACACTGTTTCAAGGATAGAGGGATCCTGAGGTCACTGTAGCAACACGAAAGAACTCTGTGGACCAAAAATCAACTCGAAAAGAGAGGTTAGTCCCTGGATTCGTCTCCAGAGGAATACCACCTTACCACAAGCACCTCAAGAGGAGGCTTCTCTCAGCTCTAGGTATGTGAGAGGGACCCTGAGTTTGCGGCCTCAAGTGGAATGGACACCGCGATGCCCTGACTCGAAATAAGGCCGGATATCCCTGCAGTGACTTCAATGCAGGCTCGTCTTGCATCTCCCAGGAAGAAAGGATGTCTGAATCCCCTGTGGAAAGCACAGAGAAAGACTTAGTTCCCCACCTCATCGCGACCGATAGCCTCACATCCTTTAAAAACTCCAGAGGTACGCGGAGATCAGGGCCTCCAAAGGAGACGATGCCTGACTCCTCGTCAAACTTGATAGGAGTCCCAGGATTCCTGTGGCACTTGGAAAGGGACACTTGGTCTCCCGCCTCAGCTGGAAAGGCGTCCCAATTGCCCTGCCAAGCCTCGAGGAGAATCCAGAGTTGTCCCTCGCAACTAGGCAGGAGTCCTGACGTCGCTGAAGAAACACGTGGGTGGAAGGGCCATCCCCGTCGTAACTCGAGAATATACCCCAGGTTCCCGCCGCAACTCGAGAAAAACCATGAGACTTCCCCCTCGCCGCGAGATGAGGCCCGATTCCCCTGCACTGCGTGCAGAGCAATTCCGTGTTGCACATCACACATGAAAGGAGCCTTGATTTCCTTGATGGCACTCCAGAGAAACCCCAAGAACACTGTTTCAAGGCTAGAGGGATCCTGAGGTCACTGTAGCAACACGAAAGAACTCTGTGGACCAAAAATCAACTCGAGATGAGAGGTAAGTCCCTGGCTTCGACTCCAGAGGAATACCACCTTACCACAAGCACCTCAAGAGGAGGCTTCTCTCAGCTCTAGGTATGTGAGAGGGACCCTGAGTTTGCGGCCTCAAGTGGAATGGACACTGCGATGCCCTGACGCAAAATAAGGCCGGATATCCCTGCAGTGACTGGAATGCAGGCTCGTCTTGCATCTCGCAAGATGAAAGGATGTCTGAATCCCCTGTGGAGACCACAGAGAAAGACCTAGTTCCCCACCTCATCGCGACCGGAGGCCTCACATCCTTTGAAAACTCCCGAGGTACGCGGAGATCAGTGCCTCCAAAGGAGACGATGCCTGACTCCTCGTGAAACTTGATAGGAGTCCCAGGATTCCTGTGGCACGTGGAAAGGGCCCCTTGGTCTCCCGCCTCAGCTGGAGAGGCGTCCGAATTGCCTTGCCAAGCCTCGAGGAGAATCCCGAGTTGTGTCTCGCAACTAGGCAAGAGTCCTGATGTGGCTGAACAAACACGTGTGTGGAAGGGCCATCCCCGTCGTAACTCGAGAATATACCCCAGGTTCCCGCCGCAACTCGAGAAAAACCATGAGACTTCCCCCTCGCCGCGAGATGAGGCCCGATTCCCCTGCACTGCGTGCAGAGCAATTCTGTGTTGCACATCACACATGAAAGGAGCCTTGATTTCCTTCATGGCACTCCAGAGAAACCCCAAGAACACTGTTTCAAGGCTAGAGGGATCCTGAGGTCACTGTAGCAACACGAAAGAGCTCCGTGGACCAAAAACCAACTCGAGATGAGAGGTTAGTCCCTGGCTTCGACTCCAGAGGAATACCACCTTACCACAAGCACCTCAAGAGGAGGCTTCTCTCAGCTCTAGGTATGTGAGAGGGACCCTGAGTTTGCGGCCTCAAGTGGAATGGACACCGCAATGCCCTGACTCGAAATAAGGTCGGATATCCCTGCAGTGACTGGAATGCAGGCTTGTCTTGCATCTCCCAAGAAGAAAGGGTGTCTGAATCCCCTGTGGAGACGACAGAGAAAGACCTAGTTCCCCACCTCATCGCGACAGGAGGCCTCAAATCCTTTGAAAACTCCAGAGGTTTGTGGAGATCAGTGCCTCCAAAGGAGACGATGCCTGACTCCTCGTGAAACTTGATAGGAGACCCAGGATTCCTGTGGCACGTGGAAAGGGACCCTTGGTCTCCCGTCTCAGCTGGAGAGGCGTCCCAATTGCCCTGCAAAGCCTCGAGGAGAATCCCGAGTTGTCCCTCGCAAGTAGGCAGGAGTCCTGACATGGCTGAACACACAGGAGTGTGGAAGGGCCATCCCCGTCGTAACTCGAGAATATACCCCAGGTTCCCGCCGCAACTCGAGAAAAACCATGAGACTTCCCCCTCGCCGCGAGATGAGGCCCGATTCCAGTGCACTGCGTGCAGAGCAATTCCGTGTTGCACATCACACATGAAAGGAGCCTTTATTTCCTTGATGGCACTCCAGAGAAACCCCAAGAACACTGATTCAAGGCTAGAGGGATCCTGAGGTCACTGTGGCAACACGAAAGAGCTCCGTGGACCAAGAATCAACACGAGATGAGAGGTTAGTCCCTGGCTTCGACTCCTGAGGAATACCACCTTACCACAAGCACCTCAAGAGGAGGCTTCTCTCAGCTCTAGGTATGTGAAAGGGATCCTGAGTTTGCGGCCTCAAATGGAATGGACACCGCGATGCCCTGACTCGAAATAAGGCCGGATATCCCTGCAGTGACTTGAATGCAGGCTCGTCTTGCATCTCCCAAGAAGAAAGGATGTCTGAATCCCCTGTGGAGACCACAGAGAAAGACCTAGTTCGCCACCTCATCGCGACCGGAGGCCTCACATCCTTTGAAAACTCCAGAGGTACGCGGAGATCAGTGCCTCCAAAGGAGACGATGCCTGACTCCTCGTGAAACTTGATAGGAGTCCCAGGATTCTTGTGGCACGTGGAAAGGGACCCTTGGTCTCCCGCCTCAGCTGGAGAGGCGTTCCAATTGCCCTGCCAAGCCTCGAGGAGAATCCCGAGTTGTCCCTTGCAACTAGGCAGGAGTCCTGACGTCGCTGAAGAAACACGTGGGTGGAAGGGCCATCCCCATCGTAACTCGAGAATATACCCCAGGTTCCCGCCGCAACTCGAGAAAAACCATGAGACTTCCCCCTCGATGCGAGATGAGGCCCGATTCCCCTGTACTGCGTGCAGAGCAATTCCGTCTTGCACATCACACATGAAAGGAGCCTTGATTTCCTTGATGGCACTCCAGAGAAACCCCAAGAACACTGTTGCAAGGATAGAGGGATCCTGAGGTCACTGTAGCAACACGAAAGAGCTCCGTGGGCCAAAAATCAACTCGAAAAGAGAGGTTAGTCCCTGGAATCATCTCCAGAGGAATACCACCTTACCACAAGCACCTCAAGAGGAGGCTTCTCTCAGCTCTAGGTATGTGAGAGGGACCCTGAGTTTGCGGCCTCAAGTGGAATGGACACCGCGATGCCCTGACTCGAAACAAGGCCGGATATCCCTGCAGTGACTTCAATGCAGGCTCGTCTTGCATCTCCCAAGACGAAAGGATGTCTGAATCCCCTGTGGAAAGCACAGAGAAAGACTTAGTTCCCACCTCATCGCGACCGATAGCCTCACATCCTTTGAAAACTCCAGAGGTACGCGGAGATCAGTGCCTCCAAAGGAGACGATGCCTGACTCCTCGTGAAACTTGATAGGAGTCCCAGGATTCCTCTGGCACTTGGAAAGGGACACTTGGTCTCCCGCCTCAGCTGGAGAGGCGTCCCAATTGCCCTGACAAGCCTCGAGGAGAATCCAGAGTTGTCCCTCGCAACTAGGCAGGAGTCCTGACGTCGCTGAAGAAACACGTGGGTGGAAGGGCCATCCCCGTCGTAACTCGAGAATATACCCCAGGTTCCCGCCGCAACTCGAGAAAAACCATGAGACTTCCCCCTCGCCGCGAGATGAGGCCCGATTCCCCTGAACTGCGTGCAGAGCAATACTGTGTTGCACATCACACATGAAAGGAGCCTTGATTTCCTTGATGGCACTCCAGAGAAACCCCAAGAACACTGTTTCAAGGCTAGAGGGATCCTGAGGTCACTGTAGCAACACGAAAGAGCTCCGTGGGCCAAAAATCAACTCGAGATGAGAGGTTAGTCCCTGGCTTCGACTCCAGAGGAATACCACCTTACCACAAGCACCTCAAGAGGAGGCTTCTCTCAGCTCTAGGTATGTGAGAGGGACCCTGAGTTTGCGGCCTCAAGTGGAATGGACACCGCGATGCCCTGACTCGAAATGAGGCCGGATATCCCTGCAGTGACTGGAATGCAGGCTCGTCTTGCATCTCCCAAGAAGGAAGGGTGTCTGAATCCCCTGTGGAGACCACAGAGAAAGACCTAGTTCCCCACCTCATCGCGACAGGAGGCCTCAAATCCTTTGAAAACTCCAGAGGTATGCGGAGATCAGTGCCTCCAAAGGAGACGATGCCTGACTCCTCGTGAAACTTGATAGGAGACCCAGGATTCCTGTGGCACGTGGAAAGGGACACTTGGTCTCCCGTCTCAGCTGGAGAGGGTTCCCAATTGCCCTGCAAAGCCTCGAGGAGAATCCCGAGTTGTCCCTCGCAACTAGGCAGGAGTCCTGACATGGCTGAACACACACGTGTGTGGAAGGGCCATCCCCGTTGTAACTCGAGAATATACCCCAAGTTCCCGCCGCAACTCGAGAAAAACCATGAGACTTCCCCTTCGCCGCAAAATGAGGCCCGATTCCCCTGCACTGCGTGCAGAGCAATTCCGTGTTGCACATCACACATCAAAGGAGCCTTGATTTCCTTGATGGCACTCCAGAGAAACCCCAAGAACACTGTTTCAAGGCTAGAGGGATCCTGAGGTCACTGTAGCAACACGAAAGAGCTCCGTGGACCAAGAATCAACACGAGATGAGAGGTTAGTCCCTGGCTTCGACTCCTGAGGAATACCACCTTACCACAAGCACCTCAAGAGGAGGCTTCTCTCAGCTCTAGGTATGTGAGAGGGACCCTGAGTTTGCGGCCTCAAGTGGAATGGACACCGCGATGCCCTGACTCGAAATAAGGCCGGATATCCCTGCAGTGACTTGATTGCAGGTTCGTCTTGCATCTCCCAAGAAGAAAGGATGTCTGAATCCCCTGTGGAGACCACAGAGAAACACCTAGTTCCCAACCTCATCGCGACCGGAGGCCTCACATCCTTTCACAACTCCAGAGGTACGCGGAGATCAGTGCCTCCAAAGGAGACGATGCCTGACTCCTCGTGAAACTTGATAGGAGTCCCAGGATTCTTGTGGCACGTGGAAAGGGACCCTTGGTCTCCCGCCTCAGCTGGAGAGGCGTTCCAATTGCCCTGCCAAGCCTCGAGGAGAATCCCGAGTTGGCCCTCGCAACTAGGCAGGAGTCCTGACGTGGCTGAACAAACACGTAGGTGGAAGGGCCATCCCCGTCGTAACTCGAGAATATACCCCAGGTTCCCGCCGCAACTCGAGAAAAACCATGAGACTTCCCCCTCGATGCGAGATGAGGCCCGATTCCCCTGTACTGCGTGCAGAGCAATTCCGTCTTGCACATCACACATGAAAGGAGCCTTGATTTCCTTGATGGCACTCCAGAGAAACCCCAAGAACACTGTTTCAAGGATAGAGGGATCCTGAGGTCACTGTAGCAACACGAAAGAACTCTGTGGACCAAAAATCAACTCGAAAAGAGAGGTTAGTCCCTGGATTCGTCTCCAGAGGAATACCACCTTACCACAAGCACCTCAAGAGGAGGCTTCTCTCAGCTCTAGGTATGTGAGAGGGACCCTGAGTTTGCGGCCTCAAGTGGAATGGACACCGCGATGCCCTGACTCGAAATAAGGCCGGATATCCCTGCAGTGACTTCAATGCAGGCTCGTCTTGCATCTCCCAAGACGAAAGGATGTCTGAATCCCCTGTGGAAAGCACAGAGAAAGACTTAGTTCCCCACCTCATCGCGACCGATAGCCTCACATCCTTTGAAAACTCCAGAGGTACGCGGAGATCAGTGCCTCCAAAGGAGCCGATGCCTGACTTCTCGTGAAACTTGATAGGAGTCCCAGGATTCCTGTGGCACTTGGAAAGGGACACTTGGTCTCCCGCCTCAGCTGGAGAGGCGTCCCAATTGCCCTGCCAAGCCTCGAGGAGAATCCCGAGTTGTCCCTCGCAACTAGGCAGGAGTCCTGACGTCGCTGAAGAAACACGTGGGTGGAAGGGCCATCCCCATCGTAACTCGAGAATATACCCCAGGTTCCCACCGCAACTCGAGAAAAACCATGAGACTTCCCCCTCGCCGCGAGATGAGGCCCGATTCCCCTGCACTGCGTGCAGAGCAATTCCGTGTTGCACATCACACATGAAAGGAGTCTTGATTTCCTTGATGGCACTCCAGAGAAACCCCAAGAACACTGTTTCAAGGCTAGAGGGATCCTGAGGTCACTGTAGCAACACGAAAGAGCTCCGTGGGCCAAAAATCAACTCGAGATGAGAGGTTAGTCCCTGGCTTCGACTCCAGAGGAATACCACCTTACCACAAGCACCTCAAGAGGAGGCTTCTCTCAGCTCTAGGTATGTGAGAGGGACCCTGAGTTTGCGGCCTCACGTGGAATGGACACCGCGATGCCCTGGCTCGAAATAAGACCGGATATCCCTGCAGTGACTTGAATGCAGGCTCGTCTTGCATCTCCCAAGATGAAAGGATGTCTGAATCCCCTGTGGAGACCACAGAGAAAGACCTAGTTCCACACCTCATCACGACCGGAGGCCTCACATCCTTTGAAAACTCCAGAGGTACGCGGAGATCAGTGCCTCCAAAGCAGACGATGCCTGACTCATCGAGAAACTTGATAGGAGACCCAGGATTCCTGTGGCACGTGGAAAGGGACCCTTGGTCTCCCGTCTCAGGTGGAGAGGCGTCCCAATTGCCCTGCAATGCCTCGAGGAGAATCCCGAGTTGTCCCTCGCAACTAGGCAGGAGTCCTGACGTCGCTGAAGAAACACGTGTGTGGAAGGGCCATCCCCGTCGTAACTCGAGAATATACCCCAGGTTCCCGCTGCAACTCGAGAAAAACCATGAGACTTCCCCCTCGCCGCAAGATGAGGCCCGATTCCCCTGCACTGCGTGCAGAGCAATTCCGTGTTGCACATCACACATGAAAGGAGCCTTGATTTCCTTGATGGCACTCCAGAGAAACCCCAAGAACACTGTTTCAAGGCTAGAGGGATCCTGAGGTCACTGTAGCAAGACGAAGAGCTCCGTGGGCCAAAAATCAACTGGAGATGAGAGGTTAGTCCCTGGCTTCGCCTCCTGAGGAATACCACCTTACCACAAGCACCTCAAGAGGAGGCTTCTCTCAGCTCTAGGTATGTGAGAGGGATCCTGAGATTGCGGCCTCAAGTGGAATGGACACCGCGATGCCCTGACTCGAAATAAGGCCGGATATCCCTGCAGTGACTTGAATGCAGGCTCGTCTTGCATCTCCCAAGATGAAAGGATGTCTGAATCCCCTGTGGAGAACACAGAGAAACACCTAGGTCCCCACCTCATCGCGACCGGAGGCCTCACATCCTTTGAAAACTCCAGAGGTACGCGGAGATCAGTGCCTCCAAAGGAGACGATGCCTGACTCCTCGTGAAACTTGATAGGAGTCCCAGGATTCCTGTGGCACTTGGAAAGGGACCCTTGGTCTCACGCCTCAGCTGGAGAGGCGTTCCAATTGCCCTGCCAAGCCTCGAGGAGAATCCCGAGTTGTCCCTCGCAACTAGGCAGGAGTCCTGACGTGGCTGAACAAACACGTGGGTGGAAGGGCCATCCCCGTCGTAACTCGAGAATATACCCCAGGTTCCCGCCGCAACTCGAGAAAAACCATGAGACTTCCCCCTCGATGCGAGATGAGGCCCGATTCCCCTGTACTGCGTGCAGAGCAATTCCGACTTGCACATCACACATGAAAGGAGCCTTGATTTCCTTGATGGCACTCCAGAGAAACCCCAAGAACACTGATTCAAGGCTAGAGGGATCCTGAGGTCACTGTAGCAACACGAAAGAGCTCCGTGGACCAAGAATCAACACGAGATGAGAGGTTAGTCCCTGGCTTCGACTCCTGAGGAATACCACCTTACCACAAGCACCTCAAGAGGAGGCTTCTCTCAGGTCTAGGTATGTGAGAGGGATCCTGAGTTTGAGGCCTCAAGTGGAATGGACACCGTGATGCCCTGACTCGAAATAAGGCCGGATATCCCTGCAGTGACTTGAATGCAGGCTCGTCTTGCATCTCCCAAGAAGAAAGGATGTCTGAATCCCCTGTGGAGACCACAGAGAAACACCTAGTTCCCCACCTCATCGCGACCGGAGGTCTCACATCCTTTGAAAACTCCAGAGGTACGCGGAGATCAGCGCCTCCAAAGGAGACGATGCCTGACTCCTCGTGAAACTTGATAGGAGTCCCAGGATTCTTGTGGCACGTGGAAAGGGACCCTTGGTCTCCCGCCTCAGCTGGAGAGGCGTTCCAATTGCCCTGCCAAGCCTCGAGGAGAATCCCGAGTTGTCCCTCGCAACTAGGCAGGAGTCCTGACGTCGCTGAACAAACACGTGGGTGGAAGGGCCATCCCCGTCGTAACTCGAGAATATACCCCAGGTTCCCGCCGCAACTCGAGAAAAACCATGAGACTTCCCCCTCGATGCGAGATGAGGCCCGATTCCCCTGTACTGCATGCAGAGCAATTCCGTCTTGCACATCACACATGAAAGGAGCCTTGATTTCCTTGATGGCACTCCAGAGAATCCCTAAGAACACTGTTTCAAGGATAGAGGGATCCTGAGGTCACTGTAGCAACACGAAAGAACTCTGTGGACCAAAAATCAACTCGAAAAGAGAGGTTAGTCCCTGGATTCGTCTCCAGAGGAATACCACCTTACCACAAGCACCTCAAGAGGAGGCTTCTCTCAGCTCTAGGTATGTGAGAGGGACCCTGAGTTTGCGGCCTCAAGTGGAATGGACACCGCGATGCCCTGACTCGAAATAAGGCCGGATATCCCTGCAGTGACTTCAATGCAGGCTCGTCTTGCATCTCCCAGGACGAAAGGATGTCTGAATCCCCTGTGGAAAGCACAGAGAAAGACTTAGTTCCCACCTCATCACGACCGATAGCCTCACATCCTTTGAAAATTCCAGAGGTACGCGGAGATCAGTGCCTCCAAAGGAGACGATGCCTGACTCCTCGTGAAACTTGATAGGAGTCCCAGGCTTCCTGTGGCACTTGGATAGGGACACTTGGTCTCCCGCCTCAGCTGGAGAGGCGTCCCAATTGCCCTGCCAAGCCTCGAGGAGAATCCAGAGTTGTCCCTCGCAACTAGGCAGGACTCCTGATGTCGCTGAAGAAACACGTGGGTGGAAGGGCCATCCCCGTCGTAACTCGAGAATATACCCCAGGTTCCCGCCGCAACTCGAGAAAAACCATGAGACTTCCCCGTCGCCGCGAGATGAGGCCCGATTCCCCTGCACTGCGTGCAGAGCAATTCCGTGTTGCACATCACACATGAAAGGAGCCTTGATTTCCTTGATGGCACTCCAGAGAAACCCCAAGAACACTGTTTCAAGGCTAGAGGGATCCTGAGGTCACTGTAGCAACACGAAAGAGCTCGTGGGCCAAAAATCAACTCGAGATGAGAGGTTAGTCCCTGGCTTCGACTCCAGAGGAATACCACCTTACCACAAGCACCTCAAGAGGAGGCTTCTCTCAGCTCTAGGTATGTGAGAGGGACCCTGAGTTTGCGGCCTCAAGTGGAATGGACACCGCGATGCCCTGACTCGAAATGAGGCCGGATATCCCTGCAGTGACTGGAATGCAGGCTCGTCTTGCATCTCCCAAGAAGAAAGGGTGTCTGAATCCCCTGTGGAGACCACAGAGAAAGACCTAGTTCCCCACCTCATCGCGACAGGAGGCCTCAAATCCTTTGAAAACTCCAGAGGTATGCGGAGATCAGTGCCTCCAAAGGAGACGATGCCTGACTCCTCGTGAAACTTAATAGGAGACCCAGGATTCCTGTGGCACTTGGAAAGGGACACTTGGTCTCCCGTCTCAGCTGGAGAGGGTTCCCAATTGCCCTGCAAAGCCTCGAGGAGAATCCCGAGTTGTCCCTCGCAACTAGGCAGGAGTCCTGACATGGCTGAACACACACGTGTGTGGAAGGGCCATCCCCGTTGTAACTCGAGAATATACCCCAAGTTCCCGCCGCAACTCGAGAAAAACCATGAGACTTCCACTTCGCCGCAAAATGAGGCCCGATTCCCCTGCACTGCCTGCAGAGCAATTCCGTGTTGCACATCACACATGAAAGGAGCCTTGATTTCCTTGATGGCACTCCAGAGAAACCCCAAGAACACTGTTTCAAGGCTAGAGGGATCCTGAGGTCACTGTAGCAACATGAAAGAGCTCCGTGGACCAAGAATCAACACGAGATGAGAGGTTAGTCCCTGGCTTCGACTCCTGAGGAATACCACCTTACCACAAGCACCTCAAGAGGAGGCTTCTCTCAGCTCTAGGTATGTGAGAGGGACCCTGAGTTTGCGGCCTCAAGTGGAATGGACACCGCGATGCCCTGACTCGAAATAAGGCCGGATATCCCTGCAGTGACTTGAATGCAGGTTCGTCTTGCATCTCCCAAGAAGAAAGGATGTCTGAATCCCCTGTGGAGACCACAGAGAAACACCTAGTTCCCCACCTCATCGCGACCGGAGGCCTCACATCCTTTGAAAACTCCAGAGGTACGCGGAGATCAGTGGCTCCAAAGGAGACGATGCCTGACTCCTCGTGAAACTTGATAGGAGTCCCAGGATTCTTGTGGCACGTGGAAAGGGACCCTTGGTCTCCCACCTCAGCTGGAGAGGCGTTCCAATTGCCCTGCCAAGCCTCGAGGAGAATCCCGAGTTGTCCCTCGCAACTAGGCAGGAGTCCTGACGTGGCTGAACAAACACGTGGGTGGAAGGGACATCCCCGTCGTAACTCGAGAATATACCCCAGGTTCCCGCCGCAACTCGAGAAAAACCATGAGACTTCCCCCTCGATGCGAGATGAGGCCCGATTCCCCTGTACTGCGTGCAGAGCAATTCCGTCTTGCACATCACACATGAAAGGAGCCTTGATTTCCTTGATGGCACTCCAGAGAAACCCCAAGAACACTGTTTCAAGGATAGAGGGATCCTGAGGTCACTGTAGCAACACGAAAGAACTTTGTGGACCAAAAATCAACTCGAAAAGAAAGGTTAGTCCCTGGATTCGTCTCCAGAGGAATACCACCTTACCACAAGCACCTCAAGAGGAGGCTTCTCTCAGCTCTAGGTATGTGAGAGGGACCCTGATTTTGCGGCCTCAAGTGGAATGGACACCGCGATGCCCTGACTCGAAATAAGGCCGGATATCCCTGCAGTGACTTCAATGCAGGCTCGTCTTGCATCTCCCAAGACGAAAGGATGTCTGATTCCCCTGTGGAAAGCACAGAGAAAGACTTAGTTTCCCACCTCATGGCGACCGATAGCCTCACATCCTTTGAAAACTCCAGAGGTACGCGGAGATCAGTGCCTCCAAAGGAGCCGATGCCTGACTTCTCGTGAAACTTGATAGGAGTCCCAGGATTTCTGTGGCACTTGGAAAGGGACACTTGGTCCCCCGCCTCAGCTGGAGAGGCGTCCCAATTGCCCTGCCAAGCCTCGAGGAGAATCCCGAGTTGTCCCTCGCAACTAGGCAGGAGTCCTGACGTCGCTGAAGAAACAAGTGGGTGGAAGGGCAATCCCCGTCGTAACTCGAGAATATACCCCAGGTTCCCGCCGCAACTCGAGAAAAACCATGAGACTTCCCCCTCATCGCGAGATGAGGCCCGATTCCCCTGCACTGCGTGCAGAGCAATTCCGTGTTGCACATCACACATGAAAGGAGCCTTGATTTCCTTGATGGCACTCCAGAGAAACCCCAAGAACACTGTTTCAAGGATAGAGGGATCCTGAGGTCACTGTAGCAACACGAAAGAGCTCCGTGGGCCAAAAATCAACTCGAGATGAGAGGTTAGTCCCTGGATTCGACTCCTGAGGAATACCACCTTACCACAAGCACCTCAAGAGGAGGCTTCTCTCAGCTCTAGCTATGTGAGAGGGACCCTGAGTTTGCGGCCTCAAGTGGAATGGACACCGCGATGCCCTGACGCGAAATAAGGCCGGATATCCCTGCAGTGACTTGAATGCAGGCTCGTCTTGCATCTCCCAAGATGAAAGGATGTCTGAATCCCCTGTGGAGACCACAGAGAAAGACCTAGTTCCACACCTCATCACGACCGGAGGCCTCACATCCTTTGAAAACTCGAGAGGTACGCGGAGATCAGTGCCTCCAAAGGAAACGATGCCTGACTCATCGTGAAACGTGATAGGAGACCCAGGATTCCTATGGCACGTGGAAAGGGACCCTTGGTCTCCCGTCTCAGCTGGAGAGGCGTCCCAATTGCCCTGCAAAACCTCGAGGAGAATCCCGAGTTGTCCCTCGCAACTAGGCAGGAGTCCTGACGTCGCTGAAGAAACACGTGGGTGGAAGGGCCATCCCCGTCGTAACTCGAGAATATACCCCAGGTTCCCGCCGCAACTCGAGAAAAACCATGAGACTTCCCCCTCGCCGCGAGATGAGGCCCGATTCCCCTGCACTGCTTGCAGAGCAATTCCGTGTTGCACATCACACATGAAAGAAGCCTTGATTTCCTTGATGGCACTCCAGAGAAACCCCAAGAACACTGTTTCAAGGCTAGAGGGATCCTGAGGTCACTGTAGCAACACGAAAGAGCTTCGTGGGCCAAAAATCAACACGAGATGAGAGGTTAGTCCCTGGCTTCGACTCCTGAGGAATACCACCTTACCACAAGCACCTCAAGAGGAGGCTTCTCTCAGCTCTAGGTATGTGAGAGGGATCCTGAGTTTGCGGCCTCAAGTGGAATGGACACCGCGATGCCCTGACTCGAAATAAGGCTGGATATCCCTGCAGTGACTTGAATGCAGGCTCGTCTTGCATCTCCCAAGAAGAAAGGATGTCTGAATCCCCTGTGGAGACCACAGAGAAACACCGAGTTCCCCACTTCATTGCGACCGGAGGCCTCACATCCTTTGAAAACTCCAGAGGTACGCGGAGATCAGTGCCTCCAAAGGAGACGATGCCTGACTCCTCGTGAAACTTGATAGGAGTCCCAGGATTCTTGTGGCACGTGGAAAGGGACCCTTGGTCTCCCGACTCAGCTGGAGAGGCGTTCCAATTGCCCTGCAAAGCCTCGAGGAGAATCCCGATTTGTCCCTCGCAACTAGGCAGGAGTCCTGACGTGGCTGAACAAACACGTGGGTGGAAGGGCCATCCCCGTCGTAACTCGAGAATATACCCCAGGTTCCCGCCGCAACTCGAGAAAAACCATGAGACTTCCCCCTCGATGCGAGATGAGGCCCGATTCCCCTGTACTGCGTGCAGAGCAATTCCGTCTTGCACATCACACATGAAAGGAGCCTTGATTTCCTTGATGGCACTCCAGAGAAACCCCAAGAACACTGTTTCAAGGATAGAGGGATCCTGAGGTCACTGTAGCAACACGAAAGAACTCTGTGGACCAAAAATCAATTCGAAAAGAGAGGTTAGTCCCTGGATTCGTCTCCAGAGGAATACCACCTTACCACAAGCACCTCAAGAGGAGGCTTCTCTCAGCTCTAGGTATGTGAGAGGGACCCTGAGTTTGTGGCCTCAAGTGGAATGGACACCGCGATGCCCTGACTCGAAATAAGGCCGGATATCCCTGCAGTGACCTAGATGCAGGCTCGTCTTGCATCTCCCAGGACGAAAGGATGTCTGAATCCCCTGTGGAAAGCACAGAGAAAGACTTAGTTCCCCACCTCATGGCGACCGATAGCCTCACATCCTTTGAAAACTCCAGAGGTACGCGGAGATCAGTGCCTCCAAAGGAGACGATGCCTGACTCCTCGAGAAACTTGATAGGAGTCCCAGGATTCCTGTGGCACTTGGAAAGGGACACTTGGTCTCCCGCCTCAGCTGGAAAGGCGTCCCAATTGCCCTGCCAAGCCTCGAGGAGAATCCAGAGTTGTCCCTCGCAACTAGGCAGGAGTCCTGACGTCGCTGAAGAAACACGTGGGTGGAAGGGCCATCCCCGTCGTAACTCGAGAATATACCCCAGGTTCCCGCCGCAACTCGAGAAAAACCATGAGACTTCCCCCTCGCCGCGACATGAGGCCCGATTCCCCTGCACTGCGTGTAGAGCAATTCCGTGTTGCACATCACACATGAAAGGAGCCTTGATTTCCTTGATGGCACTCCAGAGAAACCCCAAGAACACTGTTTCAAGGCTAGAGGGATCCTGAGGTCACTGTAGCAACACGAAAGAGCTCCGTGGGCCAAAAATCAACTCGAGATGAGAGGTTAGTCCCTGGCTTCGACTCCAGAGGAATACCACCTTACCACAAGCACCTCAAGAGGAGGCTTCTCTCAGCTCTAGGTATGTGAGAGGGACCCTGAGTTTGCGGCCTCAAGTGGAATGGACACCGCGATGCCCTGACGCGAAATAAGGCTGGATATCCCTGCAGTGACTTGAATGCAGGCTCGTCTTGCAACTCCCAAGATGAAAGGATGTCTGAATCCCCTGTGGAGACCACAGAGAAAGACCTAGTTCCCCACCTCATCGCGAACGGAGGCCTCACATCCTTTGAAAACTCCAGAGGTACGCGGAGATCAGTGCCTCCAAAGGAGACAATGCCTGAATCCTCGTGAAACTTGATAGGAGACCCAGGATTCCTGTGGCACCTGGAAAGGGACCCTTGGTCTCCCGTCTCAGCTGGAGAGGCGTCCCAATTGCCCTGCAAAGCCTCGAGGAGAATCCCGAGTTGTCCCTCGCAACTAGGCAGGAGTCCTGACGTCGCTGAAGAAACACGTGGGTGGAAGGGCCATCCCCGTCGTAACTCGAGAATATACCCCAGGTTCCCGCCGCAACTCGAGAAAAACCATGAGACTTCCCCCTCGCCGCGAGATGAGGCCCGATTCACCTGCACTGCGTGCAGAGCAATTCCGTGTTGCACATCACACATGAAAGGAGCCTTGATTTCCTTGATGGCACTCCAGAGAAACCCCAAGAACACTGTTTCAAGGCTAGAGGGATCCTGAGGTCACTGTAGCAACACGAAAGAGCTCCGTGGACCAAGAATCAACACGAGATGAGAGGTTAGTCCCTGGCTTCGACTCCTGAGGAATACCACCTTACCACAAGCACCTCAAGAGGAGGCTTCTCTCAGCTCTAGGTATGTGAGAGGGATCCTGAGTTTGCGGCCTCAAATGGAATGGACACCGCGATGCCCTGACTCGAAATAAGGCCGGATATCCCTGCAGTGACTTGAATGCAGGCTCGTCTTGCATCTCCCAAGAAGAAAGGATGTCTGAATCCCCTGTGGAGACCACAGTGAAACACCTAGTTCCCCACCTCATCGCGACCGGAGGCCTCACATCCTTTGAAAACTCCAGAGGTACGCGGAGATCAGTGCCTCCAAAGGAGACGATGCCTGACTCCTCGTGAAACTTGATAGGAGTCCCAGGATTCTTGTGGCACGTGGAAAGGGACCCTTGGTCTCCCGCCTCAGCTGGAGAGGCGTTCCAATTGCCCTGCCAAGCCTCGAGGAGAATCCCGAGTTGTCCCTCGCAACTAGGCAGGAGTCCTGACGTCGCTGAAGAAACACGTGGGTGGAAGGGCCATCCCCGTCGTAACTCGAGAATATACCCCAGGTTCCCGCCGCAACTCGAGAAAAACCATGAGACTTCCCCCTCGTCGCGAGATGAGGCCCGATTTCCCTGCACTGCGTGCAGAGCAATTCCGTGTTGCACATCACACATGAAAGGAGCCTTGATTTCCTTGATGGCACTCCAGAGAAACCCCAAGAACACTGTTTCAAGGCTAGAGTGATCCTGAGATCACTGTAGCAACACGAAAGAGCTCCGTGGGCCAAAAATCAACTCGATATGAGAGGTTAGTCCCTGGCTTCGACTCCAGAGGAATACCACCTTACCACAAGCACCTCAAGAGGAGGCTTCTCTCAGCTCTAGGTATGTGAGAGGGACCCTGAGTTTGCGGCCTCAAATGGAATGGACACCGCGATGCCCTGACGCGAAATAAGGCCGGATATCCCTGCAGTGACTTGAATGCAGGCTCGTCTTGCATCTCCCAAGATGAAAGGATGTCTGAATCCCCTGTGGAGACCACAAAGAAAGACCTAGTTCCACACCTCATCACGACCAGAGGCCTCACATCCTTTGAAAACTCCAGAGGTACGCGGAGATCAGTGCCTCCAAAGGAAACGATGCCTGACTCATCGTGAAATTTGATAGGAGACCCAGGATTCCTGTGGCACGTGGAAAGGGACCCTTGGTCTCCCGTCTCAGCTGGAGAGGCGTCCCAATTGCCCTGCAAAACCTCGAGGAGAATCCCGAGTTGTCCCTCGCAACTAGGCAGGAGTCCTGACGTCGCTGAAGAAACACGTGGGTGGAAGGGCCATCCCCGTCGTAACTCGAGAATATACCCCAGGTTCCCGCCGCAACTCGAGAAAAACCATGAGACTTCCCCCTCGCCGCGAGATGAGGCCCGATTCCCCTGCACTGCGTGCAGAGCAATTCCGTGTTGCACATCACACATGAAAGAAGCCTTGATTTCCTTGATGGCACTCCAGAGAAACCCCAAGAACACTGTTTCAAGGCTAGAGGGATCCTGAGGTCACTGTAGCAACACGAAAGAGCTCCGTGGGCCAAAAATCAACACGAGATGAGAGGTTAGTCCCTGGCTTCGACTCCTGAGGAATACCACCTTACCACAAGCACCTCAAGAGGAGGCTTCTCTCAGCTCTAGGTATGTGAGAGGGATCCTGAGTTTGCGGCCTCAAGTGGAATGGACACCGCGATGCCCTGACTCGAAATAAGGCAGGATATCCCTGCAGTGACTTGAATACAGGCTCGTCTTGCATCTCCCAAGAAGAAAGGATGTCTGAATCCCCTGTGGAGACCACAGAGAAACACCTAGTTCCCCACCTCATTGCGACCGGAGGCCTCACATCCTTTGAAAACTCCAGAGGTACGCGGAGATCAGTGCCTCCAAAGGAGACGATGCCTGACTCCTCGTGAAACTTGATAGGAGTCCCAGGATTCTTGTGGCACGTGGAAAGGGACCCTTGGTCTCCCGCCTCAGCTGGAGAGGCGTTCCAATTGCCCTGCAAAGCCTGGAGGAGAATCCCGATTTGTCCCTCGCAACTAGGCAGGAGTCCTGACGTGGCTGAACAAACACGTGGGTGGAAGGGCCATCCCCGTCGTAACTCGAGAATATACCCCAGGTTCCCGCCGCAACTCGAGAAAAACCATGAGACTTCCCCCTCGATGCGAGATGAGGCCCGATTCCCCTGTACTGCGTGCAGAGCAATTCCGTGTTGCACATCACACATGAAAGGAGCCTTGATTTCCTTGATGGCACTCCAGAGAAACCCCAAGAACACTGTTTCAAGGATAGAGGGATCCTGAGGTCACTGTAGCAACACGAAAGAACTCTCTGGACCAAAAATCAACTCGAAAAGAGAGGTTAGTCCCTGGATTCGTCTCCAGAGGAATACCACCTTAGCACAAGCACCTCAAGAGGAGGCTTCTCTCAGCTCTAGGTATGTGAGAGGGACCCTGAGTTTGCGGCCTCAAGTGGAATGGACACCGCAATGCCCTGACTCGAAATAAGGCCGGATATCCCTGCAGTGACTTCAATGCAGGCTCGTCTTGCATCTCCCACGACGAAAGGATGTCTGAATCCCCTGTGGAAAGCACAGAGAAAGACTTAGTTCCCCACCTCATCGCGACCGATAGCCTCACATCCTTTGAAAACTCCAGAGGTACGCGGAGATCAGTGCCTCCAAAGGAGACGATGCCTGACTCCTCGTGAAACTTGATAGGAGTCCCAGGATTCCTGTGGCACTTGGAAAGGGACACTTGGTCTCCCGCCTCAGCTGGAGAGGCGTGCCAATTGCCCTGCCAAGCCTCGAGGAGAATCCAGAGTTGTCCCTCGCAACTAGGCAGGAGTCCTGACGTCGCTGAAGAAACACGTGGGTGGAAGGGCCATCCCCGTCGTAACTCGAGAATATACCCCAGGTTCCCGCCGCAACTCCAGAAATACCATGAGACTTCCCCCTCGCCGCGAGATGAGGCCCGATTCCCCTGTACTGCGTGCAGAGCAATTCCGTGTTGCACATCACACATGAAAGGAGCCTTGATTTCCTTGATGGCACTCCAGAGAAACCCCAAGAACACTGTTTCAAGGCTAGAGGGATCCTGAGGTCACTGTAGCAACACGAAAGAGCTCCGTGGGCCAAAAATCAACTCGAGATGAGAGGTTAGTCCCTGGCTTCGACTCCAGAGGAATACCACCTTACCACAAGCACCTCAAGAGGAGGCTTCTCTCAGCTCTAGGTATGTGAGAGGGACCCTGAGTTTGCGGCCTCAAGTGGAATGGACACCGCGATGCCCTGACGCGAAATAAGGCTGGATATCCCTGCAGTGACTTGAATGCAGGCTCGTCTTGCAACTCCCAAGATGAAAGGATGTCTGAATCCCCTGTGGAGACCACAGAGAAAGCCCTAGTTCCCCACCTCATCGCGACCGGAGGCCTCACATCCTTTGAAAACTCCCGAGGTACGCGGAGATCAGTGCCTCCAAAGGAGACGATGCCTGACTCCTCGTGAAACTTGATAGGAGTCCCAGGATTCTTGTGGCACGTGGAAAGGGACCCTTGGTCTCCCGCCTCAGCTGGAGAGGCGTCCCAATTGCCCTGCCAAGCCTCGAGGAGAATCCCGAGTTGTCCCTCGCAACTAGGCAGGAGTCCTGACGTGGCTGAACAAACACGTGGGTGGAAGGGCCATCCCCGTCGTAACTCGAGAATATACCCCAGGTTTCCGCCGCAACTCGAGAAAAACCATGAGACTTCCCCCTGGCCGCGAGATGAGGCCCGATTCCCCTGCACTGCGTGCAGAGCAATTCCGTCTTGCACATCACACATGAAAGGAGCCTTGATTTCCTTGATGGCACTCCAGAGAAACCCCAAGAACACTGTTTCAAGGCTAGAGGGATCCTGAGGTCACTGTAGCAACACGAAAGAACTCTGTGGACCAAAAATCAACTCGAAAAGAGAGGTTAGTCCCTGGATTCGTCTCCAGAGGAATACCACCTTACCACAAGCACCTCAAGAGGAGGCTTCTCTCAGCTCTAGGTATGTGAGAGGGACCCTGAGTTTGCGGCCTCAAGTGGAATGGACACCGCGATGCCCTGACTCGAAATAAGGCCGGATATCCCTGCAGTGACTTCAATGCAGTCTCGTCTTGCATCTCCCAGGACGAAAGGATGTCTGAATCCCCTGTGGAAAGCACAGAGAAAGACTTAGTTCCCCACCTCATCGCGACTGATAGCCTCACATCCTTTGAAAACTCCAGAGGTACGCGGAGATCAGTGCCTCCAAAGGAGACGATGCCTGACTCCTCGTGAAACTTGATAGGAGTCCAAGGATTCCTGTGGCACTTGGAAAGGGACACTTGGTCTCCCGCCTCAGCTGGAGAGGGTTCCCAATTGCCCTGCAAAGCCTCGAGGAGAATCCCGAGTTGTCCCTCGCAACTAGGCAGGAGTCCTGACATGGCTGAACACACACGTGTGTGGAAGGGCCATCCCCGTCGTAACTCGAGAATATACCCCAAGTTCCCGCCGCAACTCGAGAAAAACCATGAGACTTCCCCTTCGCCGCAAAATGAGGCCCGATTCCCCTGCACTGCGTGCAGAGCAATTCCGTGTTGCACATCACACATGAAAGGAGCCTTGATTTCCTTGATGGCACTCCAGAGAATCCCCAAGAACACTGTTTCAAGGCTAGAGGGATCCTGAGGTCACTGTAGCAACACGAAAGAGCTCCGTGGACCAAGAATCAACACGAGATGAGAGGTTAGTCCCTGGCTTCGACTCCTGAGGAATACCACCTTACCACAAGCACCTCAAGAGGAGGCTTCTCTCAGCTCTAGGTATGTGAGAGGGACCCTGAGTTTGCGGCCTCAAGTGGAATGGACACCGCGATGCCCTGACTCGAAATAAGGCCGGATATCCCTGCAGTGACTTGATTGCAGGTTCGTCTTGCATCTCCCAAGAAGAAAGGATGTCTGAATCCCCTGTGGAGACCACAGAGAAACACCTAGTTCCCCACCTCATCGCAACCGGAGGCCTCACATCCTTTCAAAACTCCAGAGGTACGCGGAGATCAGTGCCTCCAAAGGAGACGATGCCTGACTCCTCGTGAAACTTGATAGGAGTCCCAGGATTCTTGTGGCACGTGGAAAGGGACCCTTGGTCTCCCGCCTCAGCTGGAGAGGCATTCCAATTGCCCTGCCAAGCCTCGAGGAGAATCCCGAGTTGTCCCTCGCAACTAGGCAGGAGTCCTGACGTGGCTGAACAAACACGTAGGTGGAAGGGCCATCCCCGTCGTAACTCGAGAATATACCCCAGGTTCCCGCCGCAACTCGAGAAAAACCATGAGACTTCCCCCTCGATGCGAGATGAGGCCCGATTCCCCTGTACTGCGTGCAGAGCAATTCCGTCTTGCACATCACACATGAAAGGAGCCTTGATTTCCTTGATGGCACTCCAGAGAAACCCCAAGAACACTGTTTCAAGGATAGAGGGATCCTGAGGTCACTGTAGCAACACGAAAGAACTCTCTGGACCAAAAATCAACTCGAAAAGAGAGGTTAGTCCCTGGATTCGTCTCCAGAGGAATACCACCTTACCACAAGCACCTCAAGAGGAGGCTTCTCTCAGCTCTAGGTATGTGAGAGGGACCCTGAGTTTGCGGCCTCAAGTGGAATGGACACCGCGATGCCCTGACTCGAAATAAGGCCGGATATCCCTGCAGTGACTTCAATGCAGGCTCGTCTTGCATCTCCCAAGACGAAAGGATGTCTGAATCCCCTGTGGAAAGCACAGAGAAAGACTTAGTTCCCCACCTCATCGCGACCGATAGCCTCACATCCTTTGAAAACTCCAGAGGTACGCGGAGATCAGTGCCTCCAAAGGAGCCGATGCCTGACTTCTCGTGAAACTTGATAGGAGTCCCAGGATTCCTGTGGCACTTGGAAAGGGACACTTGGTCTCCCGCCTCAGCTGGAGAGGCGTCCCAATTGCCCTGCCAAGCCTCGAGGAGAATCCCGAGTTGTCCCTCGCAACTAGGCAGGAGTCCTGACGTCGCTGAAGAAACAAGTGGGTGGAAGGGCCATCCCCGTCGTAACTCGAGAATATACCCCAGGTTCCCGCCGCAACTCGAGAAAAACCATGAGACTTCCCCCTCATCGCGAGATGAGGCCCGATTCTCCTGCACTGCGTGCAGAGCAATTCCGTGTTGCACATCACACATGAAAGGAGCCTTGATTTCCTTGATGGCACTCCAGAGAAACCCCAAGAACACTGTTTCAAGGCTAGAGGGATCCTGAGGTCACTGTAGCAACACGAAAGAGCTCCGTGGGCCAAAAATCAACTCGAGATGAGAGGTTAGTCCCTGGATTCGACTCCAGAGGAATACCACCTTACCACAAGCACCTCAAGAGGAGGCTTCTCTCAGCTCTAGGTATGTGAGAGGGACCCTGAGTTTGCGGCCTCAAGTGGAATGGACACCGCGATGCCCTGACGCGAAATAAGGCCGGATATCCCTGCAGTGACTTGAATGCAGGCTCGTCTTGCATCTCCCAAGATGAAAGGATGTCTGAATCCCCTGTGGAGACCACAGAGAAAGACCTAGTTCCACACCTCATCACGACCGGAGGCCTCACATCCTTTGAAAACTCGAGAGGTACGCGGAGATCAGTGCCTCCAAAGGAAACGATGCCTGACTCATCGTGAAACGTGATAGGAGACCCAGGATTCCTATGGCACGTGGAAAGGGACCCTTGGTCTCCCGTCTCAGCTGGAGAGGCGTCCCAATTGCCCTGCAAAACCTCGAGGAGAATCCCGAGTTGTCCCTCGCAACTAGGCAGGAGTCCTGACGTCGCTGAAGAAACACGTGGGTGGAAGGGCCATCCCCGTCGTAACTCGAGAATATACCCCAGGTTCCCGCCGCAACTCGAGAAAAACCATGAGACTTCCCCCTCGCCGCGAGATGAGGCCCGATTCCCCTGCACTGCTTGCAGAGCAATTCCGTGTTGCACATCACACATGAAAGAAGCCTTGATTTCCTTGATGGCAGTCCAGAGAAACCCCAAGAACACTGTTTCAAGGCTAGAGGGATCCTGAGGTCACTGTAGCAACACGAAAGAGCTCCGTGGGCCAAAAATCAACACGAGATGAGAGGTTAGTCCCTGGCTTCGACTCCTGAGGAATACCACCTTACCACAAGCACCTCAAGAGGAGGCTTCTCTCAGCTCTAGGTATGTGAGAGGGATCCTGAGTTTGCGGCCTCAAGTGGAATGGACACCGCGATGCCCTGACTCGAAATAAGGCCGGATATACCTGCAGTGACTTGAATGCAGGCTCGTCTTGCATCTCCCAAGAAGAAAGGATGTCTGAATCCCCTGTGGAGACCACAGAGAAAGACCTAGTTCCCCACCTCATCGCGACCGGAGGCCTCACATCCTTTGAAAACTCCAGAGGTACGCGGAGATCAGTGCCTCCAAAGGAGACGATGCCTGACTCCTCATGAAACTTGATAGGAGTCCCAGGATTCCTGTGGCACGTGGAAAGGGACCCTTGGTCTCCCGCCTCAGCTGGAGAGGCGTCCCAATTGCCTTGCCAAACCTCGAGGAGAATCCCGAGTTGTGTCTCGCAACTAGGCAAGAGTCCTGACGTGGCTGAACAAACACGTGTGTGGAAGGGCCATCCCCGTCGTAACTCGAGAATATACCCCAGGTTCCCGCCGCAACTCGAGAAAAACCATGAGACTTCCGCCTCGCCGCGAGATGAGGTCCGATTCCCCTGCACTGCGTGCAGAGCAATTCTGTGTTGCACATCACACATGAAAGGAGCCTTGATTTCCTTCATGGCACTCCAGAGAAACCCCAAGAACACTGTTTCAAGGCTAGAGGGATCCTGAGGTCACTGTAGCAACACGAAAGAGCTCCGTGCACCAAAAATCAACTCGAGATGAGAGGTTAGTCCCTGGCTTCGACTCCAGAGGAATACCACCTTACCAGAAGCACCTCAAGAGGAGGCTTCTCTCAGCTCTAGGTATGTGAGAGGGACCCTGAGTTTGCGGCCTCAAGTGGAATGGACACCGCGATGCCCTGACTCGAAATAAGGCCGGATATCCCTGCAGTGACTGGAATGCAGGCTCGTCTTGCATCTCCCAAGACGAAAGGGTGTCTGAATCCCCTGTGGAGACCACAGAGAAAGACCTAGTTCCCCACCTCATCGCGACATGAGGCCTCAAATCCTTTGAAACCTCCAGAGGTATGCGGAGATCAGTGCCTCCAAAGGAGACGATGCCTGACTCCTCGTGAAACTTGATAGGAGACCCAGGATTCCTGTGGCACGTGGAAAGGGACCCTTGGTCTCCCGTCTCAGCTGGAGAGGCGTCCCAATTGCCCTGCAAAGCCTCGAGGAGAATCCCGAGTTGTCCCTCGCAACTAGGCAGGAGTCCTGACGTCGCTGAAGAAACACGTGGGTGGAAGGGCCATCCCCGTCGTAACTCGAGAATATACCCCAGGTTCCCGCCGCAACTCGAGAAAAACCATGAGACTTCCCCCTCGCCGCGAGATGAGGCCCGATTCACCTGCACTGCGTGCAGAGCAATTCCGTGTTGCACATCACACATGAAAGGAGCCTTGATTTCCTTGATGGCACTCCAGAGAAACCCCAAGAACACTGTTTCAAGGCTAGAGGGATCCTGAGGTCACTGTAGCAACACGAAAGAGCTCCGTGGACCAAGAATCAACACGAGATGAGAGGTTAGTCCCTGGCTTCGACTCCAGAGGAATACCACCTTACCACAAGCACCTCAAGAGGAGGCTTCTCTCAGCTCTAGGTATGTGAGAGGGATCCTGAGTTTGCGGCCTCAAATGGAATGGACACCGCGATGCCCTGACTCGAAATAAGGCCGGATATCCCTGCAGTGACTTGAATGCAGGCTCGTCTTGCATCTCCCAAGAAGAAAGGATGTCTGAATCCCCTGTGGAGACCACAGTGAAACACCTAGTTCCCCACCTCATCGCGACCGGAGGCCTCACATCCTTTGAAAACTCCAGAGGTACGCGGAGATCAGTGCCTCCAAAGGAGACGATGCCTGACTCCTCGTGAAACTTGATAGGAGTCCCAGGATTCTTGTGGCACGTGGAAAGGGACCCTTGGTCTCCCGCCTCAGCTGGAGAGGCGTTCCAATTGCCCTGCCAAGCCTCGAGGAGAATCCCGAGTTGTCCCTCGCAACTAGGCAGGAGTCCTGACGTCGCTGAAGAAACACGTGGGTGGAAGGGCCATCCCCGTCGTAACTCGAGAATATACCCCAGGTTCCCGCCGCAACTCGAGAAAAACCATGAGACTTCCCCCTCGTCGCGAGATGAGGCCCGATTCCCCTGCACTGTGTGCAGAGCAATTCCGTGTTGCACATCACACATGAAAGGAGCCTTGATTTCCTTGATGGCACTCCAGAGAAACCCCAAGATCACTGTTTCAAGGCTAGAGTGATCCTGAGATCACTGTAGCAACACGAAAGAGCTCCGTGGGCCAAAAATCAACTCGATATGAGAGGTTAGTCCCTGGCTTCGACTCCAGAGGAATACCACCTTACCACAAGCACCTCAAGAGGAGGCTTCTCTCAGCTCTAGGTATGTGAGAGGGACCCTGAGTTTGCGGCCTCAAATGGAATGGACACCGCGATGCCCTGACGCGAAATAAGGCCGGATATCCCTGCAGTGACTTGAATGCAGGCTCGTCTTGCATCTCCCAAGATGAAAGGATGTCTGAATCCCCTGTGGAGACCACAAAGAAAGACCTAGTTCCACACCTCATCACGACCGGAGGCCTCACATCCTTTGAAAACTCCAGAGGTACGCGGAGATCAGTGCCTCCAAAGGAAACGATGCCTGACTCATCGTGAAATTTGATAGGAGACCCAGGATTCCTGTGGCACGTGGAAAGGGACCCTTGGTCTCCCGTCTCAGCTGGAGAGGCGTCCCAATTGCCCTGCAAAACCTCGAGGAGAATCCCGAGTTGTCCCTCGCAACTAGGCAGGAGTCCTGACGTCGCTGAAGAAACACGTGGGTGGAAGGGCCATCCCCGTCGTAACTCGAGAATATACCCCAGGTTCCCGCCGCAACTCGAGAAAAACCATGAGACTTCCCCCTCGCCGCGAGATGAGGCCCGATTCCCCTGCACTGCGTGCAGAGCAATTCCGTGTTGCACATCACACATGAAAGAAGCCTTGATTTCCTTGATGGCACTCCAGAGAAACCCCAAGAACACTGTTTCAAGGCTAGAGGGATCCTGAGGTCACTGTAGCAACACGAAAGAGCTCCGTGGGCCAAAAATCAACACGAGATGAGAGGTTAGTCCCTGGCTTCGACTCCTGAGGAATACCACCTTACCACAAGCACCTCAAGAGGAGGCTTCTCTCAGCTCTAGGTATGTGAGAGGGATCCTGAGTTTGCGGCCTCAAGTGGAATGGACACCGCGATGCCCTGACTCGAAATAAGGCAGGATATCCCTGCAGTGACTTGAATACAGGCTCGTCTTGCATCTCCCAAGAAGAAAGGATGTCTGAATCCCCTGTGGAGACCACAGAGAAACACCTAGTTCCCCACCTCATTGCGACCGGAGGCCTCACATCCTTTGAAAACTCCAGAGGTACGCGGAGATCAGTGCCTCCAAAGGAGACGATGCCTGACTCCTCGTGAAACTTGATAGGAGTCCCAGGATTCTTGTGGCACGTGGAAAGGGACCCTTGGTCTCCCGCCTCAGCTGGAGAGGCGTTCCAATTGCCCTGCAAAGCCTGGAGGAGAATCCCGATTTGTCCCTCGCAACTAGGCAGGAGTCCTGACGTGGCTGAACAAACACGTGGGTGGAAGGGCCATCCCCGTCGTAACTCGAGAATATACCCCAGGTTCCCGCCGCAACTCGAGAAAAACCATGAGACTTCCCCCTCGATGCGAGATGAGGCCCGATTCCCCTGTACTGCGTGCAGAGCAATTCCGTCTTGCACATCACACATGAAAGGAGCCTTGATTTCCTTGATGGCACTCCAGAGAAACCCCAAGAACACTGTTTCAAGGATAGAGGGATCCTGAGGTCACTGTAGCAACACGAAAGAACTCTCTGGACCAAAAATCAACTCGAAAAGAGAGGTTAGTCCCTGGATTCGTCTCCAGAGGAATACCACCTTAGCACAAGCACCTCAAGAGGAGGCTTCTCTCAGCTCTAGGTATGTGAGAGGGACCCTGAGTTTGCGGCCTCAAGTGGAATGGACACCGCGATGCCCTGACTCGAAATAAGGCCGGATATCCCTGCAGTGACTTCAATGCAGGCTCGTCTTGCATCTCCCACGACGAAAGGATGTCTGAATCCCCTGTGGAAAGCACAGAGAAAGACTTAGTTCCCCACCTCATCGCGACCGATAGCCTCACATCCTTTGAAAACTCCAGAGGTACGCGGAGATCAGTGCCTCCAAAGGAGACGATGCCTGACTCCTTGTGAAACTTGATAGGAGTCCCAGGATTCCTGTGGCACTTGGAAAGGGTCACTTGGTCTCCCGCCTCAGCTGGAGAGGTGTCCCAATTGCCCTGCCAAGCCTCGAGGAGAATCCAGAGTTGTCCCTCGCAACTAGGCAGGAGTCCTGACGTCGCTGAAGAAACACGTGGGTGGAAGGGCCATCCCCGTCGTAACTCGAGAATATACCCCAGGTTCCCGCCGCAACTCCAGAAATACCATGAGACTTCCCCCTCGCCGCGAGATGAGGCCCGATTCCCCTGTACTGCGTGCAGAGCAATTCCGTGTTGCACATCACACATGAAAGGAGCCTTGATTTCCTTGATGGCACTCCAGAGAAACCTCAAGAACACTGTTTCAAGGCTAGAGGGATCCTGAGGTCACTGTAGCAACACGAAAGAGCTCCGTGGGCCAAAAATCAACTCGAGATGAGAGGTTAGTCCCTGGCTTCGACTCCAGAGGAATACCACCTTACCACAAGCACCTCAAGAGGAGGCTTCTCTCAGCTCTAGGTATGTGAGAGGGACCCTGAGTTTGCGGCCTCAAGTGGAATGGACACCGCGATGCCCTGACGCGAAATAAGGCTGGATATCCCTGCAGTGACTTGAATGCAGGCTCGTCTTGCAACTCCCAAGATGAAAGGATGTCTGAATCCCCTGTGGAGACCACAGAGAAAGCCCTAGTTCCCCACCTCATCGCGACCGGAGGCCTCACATCCTTTGAAAACTCCAGAGGTACGCGGAGATCAGTGCCTCCAAAGGAGACGATGCCTGACTCCTCGTGAAACTTGATAGGAGTCCCAGGATTCCTGTGGCACGTGGAAAGGGACCCTTGGTCTCCCGTCTCAGCTGGAGAGGCGTCCCAATTGCCCTGCAAAGCCTCGAGGAGAATCCCGAGTTGTCCCTCGCAACTAGGCAGGAGTCCTGACGTGGCTGAACAAACACGTGGGTGGAAGGGCCATCCCCGTCGTAACTCGAGAATATACCCCAGGTTTCCGCCGCAACTCGAGAAAAACCATGAGACTTCCCCCTCGATGCGAGATGAGGCCCGATTCCCCTGCACTGCGTGCAGAGCAATTCCGTCTTGCACATCACACATGAAAGGAGCCTTGATTTCCTTGATGGCACTCCAGAGAAACCCCAAGAACACTGTTTCAAGGATAGAGGGATCCTGAGGTCACTGTAACAACACGAAAGAACTCTGTGGACCAAAAATCAACTCGAAAAGAGAGGTTAGTCCCTGGATTCGTCTCCAGAGGAATACCACCTTACCACAAGCACCTCAAGAGGAGGCTTCTCTCAGCTCTAGGTATGTGAGAGGGACCCTGAGTTTGCGGCCTCAAGTGGAATGGACACCGCGATGCCCTGACTCGAAATAAGGCCGGATATCCCTGCAGTGACTTCAATGCAGGCTCGTCTTGCATCTCCCAGGACGAAAGGATGTCTGAATCCCCTGTGGAAAGCACAGAGAAAGACTTAGTTCCCCACCTCATCGCGACTGATAGCCTCACATCCTTTGAAAACTCCAGAGGTACGCGGAGATCAGTGCCTCCAAAGGAGACGATGCCTGACTCCTCGTGAAACTTGATAGGAGTCCAAGGATTCCTGTGGCACTTGGAAAGGGACACTTGGTCTCCCGCCTCAGCTGGAGAGGCGTCCCAATTGCCCTGCCAAGCCTCGAGGAGAATCCAGAGTTGTCCCTCGCAACTAGGCAGGAGTCCTGACGTCGCTGAAGAAACACGTGGGTGGAAGGGCCATCCCCGTCGTAACTCGAGAATATACCCCAGGTTCCCGCCGCAACTCGAGAAAAACCATGAGACTTCCCCCTCGCCGCGAGATGAGGCCCGATTCCCCTGCACTGCATGCAGAGCAATTCCGTGTTGCACATCACACATGAAAGGAGCCTTGATTTCCTTGATGGCACTCCAGAGAAACCCCAAGAACACTGTTTCAAGGCTAGAGGGATCCTGAGGTCACTGTAGCAACACGAAAGAGCTCCGTGGGCCAAAAATCAACTCGAGATGAGAGGTTAGTCCCTGGCTTCGACTCCAGAGGAATACCACCTTACCACAAGCACCTCAAGAGGAGGCTTCTCTCAGCTCTAGGTATGTGAGAGGGACCCTGAGTTCGCGGCCTCAAGTGGAATGGACACCGCGATGCCCTGACGCGAAATAAGGCTGGATATCCCTGCAGTGACTTGAATGCAGGCTCGTCTTGCATCTCCCAAGATGAAAGGATGTCTGAATCCCCTATGGAGACCACAGAGAAAGACCTAGTTCCCCACCTCATCGCGACCGGAGGCCTCACATCCTTTAAAAACTCCAGAGGTACGCGGAGATCAGTGCCTCCAAAGGAGACGATGCCTGACTCCTCGTGAAACTTGATAGGAGTCCCAGGATTCCTGTGGCACGTGGAAAGGGACCCTTGGTCTCCCGCCTCAGCTGGAGAGGCGTCCCAATTGCCTTGCCAAGCCTCGAGGAGAATCCCGAGTTGTGTCTCGCAACTAGGCAAGAGTCCTGACGTGGCTGAACAAACACGTGTGTGGAAGGGCCATCCCCGTCGTAACTCGAGAATATACCCCAGGTTCCCGCCGCAACTCGAGAAAAACCATGAGACTTCCCCCTCGCCGCGAGATGAGGCCCGATTCACCTGCACTGCGTGCAGAGCAATTCTGTGTTGCACATCACACATGAAAGGAGCCTTGATTTCCTTCATGGCACTCCAGAGAAACCCCAAGAACACTGTTTCAAGGCTAGAGGGATCCTGAGGTCACTGTAGCAACACGAAAGAACTCTGTGGACCAAAAATCAACTCGAGATGAGAGGTAAGTCCCTGGCTTCGACTCCAGAGGAATACCACCTTACCACAAGCACCTCAAGAGGAGGCTTCTCTCAGCTCTAGGTATGTGAGAGGGACCCTGAGTTTGCGGCCTCAAGTGGAATGGACACCGCGATGCTCTGACTCGAAATAAGGCCGGATATCCCTGCAGTGACTGGAATGCAGGCTCGTCTTGCATCTCCCAAGACGAAAGGGTGTCTGAATCCCCTGTGGAGACCACAGAGAAAGACCTAGTTCCCCACCTCATCGCGGCAGGAGGCCTCAAATCCTTTGAAAACTCCAGAGGTATGCGGAGATCAGTGCCTCCAAAGGAGACGATGCCTGACTCCTCGTGAAACTTGATAGGAGTCCCAGGATTCCTGTGGCACGTGGAAAGGGACCCTTGGTCTCCCGCCTCAGCTGGAGAGGCGTCCCAATTGCCCTGCAAAGCCTCGAGGAGAATCCCGAGTTGTCCCTCGCAACTAGGCAGGAGTCCTGACATGCCTGAACAAACACATGTGTGGAAGGGCCATCCCCGTCGTAACTCGAGAATATACCCCAGGTTCCCGCCGCAACTCGAGAAAAACCATGAGACTTCCCCCTCGCCGAGAGATGTGGCTCGTTTCCCCTGCACTGCGTGCAGAGCAATTCCGTGTTGCACATCACACATGAAAGGAGCCTTGATTTCCTTGATGGCACTCCAGAGAAACCCCAAGAACACTGTCTCAAGGATAGAGGGATCCTGAGGTCACTGTAGCAACACGAAAGAGCTCCGTGGACCAAGAATCAACACGAGATGAGAGGTTAGTCCCTGGCTTCGACTCCTGAGGAATACCACCTTACCACAAGCACCTCAAGAGGAGGCTTCTCTCAGCTCTAGGTATGTGAGAGGGATCCTGAGTTTGCGGCCTCAAGTGGAATGGACACCGCGATGCCCTGACTCGAAATAAGGCCGGATATCCCTGCAGTGACTTGAATGCAGGCTCGTCTTGCATCTCCCAAGAAGAAAGGATGTCTGAATCCCCTGTGGAGACCACAGAGAAACACCTAGTTCCCCACCTCATCGCGACCGGAGGCCTCACATCCTTTGAAAACTCCAGAGGTACGCGGAGATCAGTGCCTCCAAAGGAGACGATGCCTGACTCCTCGTGAAACTTGATAGGAGTCCCAGGATTCTTGTGGCACGTGGAAAGGGACCCTTGGTCTCCCGCCTCAGCTGGAGAGGCGTTCCAATTGCCCTGCCAAGCCTCGAGGAGAATCCCGAGTTGTCCCTCGCAACTAGGCAGGAGTCCTGACGTGGCTGAACAAATACGTGGGTGGAAGGGCCATCCCCGTCGTAACTCGAGAATATACCCCAGGTTCCCGCCGCAACTCGAGAAAAACCATGAGACTTCCCCCTCGATGCGAGATGAGGCCCGATTCCCCTGTACTGCGTGCAGAGCAATTCCGTCTTGCACATCACACATGAAAGGAGCCTTGATTTCCTTGATGGCACTCCAGAGAAACCCCAAGAACACTGTTTCAAGGATAGAGGGATCCTGAGGTCACTGTAGCAACACGAAAGTACTCTGTGGACCAAAAATCAACTCGAAAAGAGAGGTTAGTCCCTGGCTTCGACTCCAGAGGAATACCACCTTACCACAAGCACCTCAAGAGGAGGCTTCTCTCAGCTCTAGGTATGTGAGAGGGACCCTGAGTTTGCGGCCTCAAGTGGAATGGACACCGCGATGCCCTGACTCGAAATAAGGCCGGATATCCCTGCAGTGACTTCAATGCAGGCTCGTCTTGCATCTCCCAGGACGAAAGGATGTCTGAATCCCCTGTGGAAAGCACAGAGAAAGACTTAGTTCCCCAACTCACCGCGACCCATAGCCTCACATCCTTTGAAAACTCCAGAGGTACGCGGAGATCAGTGCCTCCAAAGGAGACGATGCCTGACTCCTCGTGAAACTTGATAGGAGTCCCAGGATTCCTGTGGCACTTGGAAAGGGACACTTGGTCTCCCGCCTCAGCTGGAGAGGCGTCCCAATTGCCCTGCCAAGCCTCGAGGAGAATCCCGAGTTGTCCCTCGCAACTAGGCAGGAGTCCTGACGTCGCTGAAGAAACACGTGGGTGGAAGGGCCATCCCCGTCGTAACTCGAGAATATACCCCAGGTTCCCGCCGCAACTCGAGAAAAACCATGAGATTTGCCCCTCGCCGCAAGATGAGGCCCAATTCCCCTGCACTGCGTGCAGAGCAATTCTGTGTTGCACAGCACACATGAAAGGGGCCTTGATTTCCTTCATGGCACTCCAGAGAAATCCCAAGAACACTGTTTCAAGGCTAGAGGGATCCTGAGGTCACTGTAGCAACTCGAAAGAGCTCCGTGGACCCAAAATCAACTCGAGATGAGAGGTTAGACCCTGGCTTCGACTCCAGAGGAATACCACCTTACCACAAGCACCTCAAGAGGAGGCTTCTCTCAGCTCTAGGTATGTGAGAGGGACCCTGAGTTTGCGGCCTCAAGTGGAATGGACACCGCGATGCCCTGACTCGAAATAAGGCCGGATATCCCTGCAGTGACTGGAATGCAGGCTCGTCTTGCATCTCCCAAGACGAAAGGATGTCTGAATCCCCTGTGGAGACCACAGAGCAAGACCTAGTTCCCGACCTCATCGCGACAGGAGGCCTCAAATCCTTTGAAAACTCCAGAGGTATGCGGAGATCAGTGCCTCCAAAGGAGACGATGCCTGACTCCTCGTGAAACTTGATAGGAGACCCAGGATTCCTGTGGCACGTGGAAAGGGACCCTTGGTCTCCCGTCTCAGCTGGAGAGGCGTCCCAATTGCCCTGCAAAGCCTCGAGGAGAATCCCGAGTTGTCCCTCGCAACTAGGCAGGAGTCCTGATATGGCTGAACACACACGTGTGTGGAAGGGCCATCCCCGTCGTAACTCGAGAATATACCCCAGGTTCCCGCCGCAACTCGAGAAAAACCATGAGACTTCCCCCTCGCCGCGAGATGAGGCCCGATTCCCCTGCACTGCGTGCAGAGCAATTCCGTGTTGCACATCACACATGAAAGGAGCCTTGATTTCCTTGATGGCACTCCAGAGAAACCCCAAGAACACTGTTTCAAGGCTAGAGGGATCCTGAGGTCACTGTAGCAACACGAAAGAGCTCCGTGGACCAAGAATCAACACGAGATGAGAGGTTAGTCCCTGACTTCGACTCCTGAGGAATACCACCTTACCACAAGCACCTCAAGAGGAGGCTTCTCTCAGCTCTAGGTATGTGAGAGGGATCCTGAGTTTGCGGCCTCAAGTGGAATGGACACCGCGATGCCCTGACTCGAAATAAGGCCGGCTATCCCTGCCGTGACTTGAATGCAGGCTCGTCTTGCATCTCCCAAGAAGCAAGGATGTCTGAATCCCCTGTGGAGACCACAGAGAAAGACCTAGTTCCCCACCTCATCGTGACCAGAGGCCTCACATCCTTTGAAAACTCCAGAGGTACGCGGAGATCAGTGCCTCCAAAGGAGACGATGCCTGACTCCTCGTGAAACTTGATAGGAGTCCCAGGATTCTTGTGGCACGTGGAAAGGGATCCTTGGTCTCCCGCCTCAGCTGGAGAGGCGTTCCAATTGCCCTGCCAAGCCTCGAGGAGAATCCCGAGTTGTCCCTCGCAACTAGGCAGGAATCCTGACGTGGCTGAACAAACACGTGGGTGGAAGTGCCATCCCCGTCGTAACTCGAGAATATACCCCAGGTTCCCGCCGCAACTCGAGAAAAACCATGAGACTTCCCCCTCATCGCGAGATGAGGCCCGATTCCCCTGTACTGCGTGCAAAGCAATTCCGTCTTGCACATCACACATGAAAGGAGCCTTGATTTCCTTGATGGCACTCCAGAGAAACCCCAAGAACACTGTTTCAAGGATAGAGGGATCCTGAGGTCACTGTAGCAACACGAAAGAACTCTGTGGACCAAAAATCAACTCGAAAAGAGAGGTTAGTCCCTGGATTCGTCTCCAGAGGAATACCACCTTACCACAAGCACCTCAAGAGGAGGCTTCTCTCAGCTCTAGGTATGTGAGAGGGACCCTGAGTTTGCGGCCTCAAGTGGAATGGACACCGCGATGCCCTGACTCGAAATAAGGCCGGATATCCCTGCAGTGACTGGAATGCAGGCTCGTCTTGCATCTCCCAAGACGAAAGGGTGTCTGAATCCCCTGTGGAGACCACAGAGAAAGACCTAGTTCCCCACCTCATCGCGACAGGAGGCCTCAAATCCTTTGAAAACTCCAGAGGTATGCGGAGATCAGTGCCTCCAAAGGAAACGATGCCTGACTCCTCGTGAAACTTGATAGGAGACCCAGGATTCCTGTGGCACGTGGAAAGGGACCCTTGGTCTCCCGTCTCAGCTGGAGAGGCGTCCCAATTGCCCTGCAAAGCCTCGAGGAGAATCCAGAGTTGTCCCTCGCAACTAGGCAGGAGTCCTGACCTCGCTGAAGAAACACGTGGGTGGAAGGGCCATCCCCGTCGTAAATCGAGAAAATACCCCAGGTTCCCGCCGCAACTCGAGAAAAACCATGAGACTTCCCCCTCGCCGCGAGATGAGGCCCGATTCCCCTGCACTGCGTGCAGAGCAATTCCGTGTTGCACATCACACATGAAAGGAGCCTTGATTTCCTTGATGGCACTCCAGAGAAACCCCAAGAACACTGTTTCAAGGCTAGAGGGATCCTGAGGTCACTGTAGCAACACGAAAGAGCTCCGTGGGCCAAAAATCAACTCGAGATGAGAGGTTAGTCCCTGGCTTCGACTCCAGAGGAATACCACCTTACCACAAGCACCTCAAGAGGAGGCTTCTCTCAGCTTTAGGTATGTGAGAGGGACCCTGAGTTTGCGGCCTCAAGTGGAATGGACACCGCGATGCCCTGACTCGAAATAAGGCCGGATATCCCTGCAGTGACTTGAATGCAGGCTCGTCTTGCATCTCCCAAGAAGAAAGGATGTCTGAATCCCCTCTGGAGACCACAGAGAAAGACCTAGTTCCCCACCTCATCGCGACCGGAGGCCTCACATCCTTTGAAATCTCCAGAGGTACGCGGAGATCAGTGCCTTCAAAGGAGACGATGCCTGACTCCTCGTGAAACTTGATAGGAGTCCCAGGATTCTTGTGGCACGTGGAAAGGGACTCTTGGTCTCCCGCCTCAGCTGGAGAGGCGTTCCAATTGCCCTGCCAAGCCTCGAGGAGAATCCCGAGTTGTCCCTCGCAACTAGGCAGGAGTCCTGACGTGGCTGAACAAACACGTGGGTGGAAGGGCCATCCCCGTCGTAACTCGAGAATATACCCCAGGTTCCCGCCGCAACTCGAGAAAAACCATGAGACTTCCCCCTCGATGCGAGATGAGGCCCAATTCCCCTGTACTGAGTGCAGAGCAATTCCGTCTTGCACATCACACATGAAAGGAGCCTTGATTTCCTTGATGGCAATCCAGAGAAACCCCAAGAACACTGTTTCAAGGATAGAGGGATCCTGAGGTCACTGTAGCAACACGAAAGAACTCTGTGGACCAAAAATCAACTCGAAAAGAGAGGTTAGTCCCTGGATTCGTCTCCAGAGGAATACCACCTTACCACAAGCACCTCAAGAGGAGGCTTCTCTCAGCTCTAGGTATGTGAGAGGGACCCTGAGTTTGCGGCCTCAAGTGGAATGGACACCGCGATGCCCTGACGCGAAATAAGGCCGGATATCCCTGCAGTGACTTCAATGCAGGCTCGTCTTGCATCTCCCAGGACGAAAGGATGTCTGAATCCCCTGTGGAAAGCACAGAGAAAGACTTAGTTCCCCACCTCATCGCGACCGATAGCCTCAATTCCTTGGAAAACTCCAGAGGTACGCGGAGATCAGTGCCTCCAAAGGAGACGATGCCTGACTCCTCGTGAAACTTGATAGGAGTCCCAGGATTCCTGTGGCACTTGGAAAGGGACACTTGGTCTCCCGCCTCAGCTGGAGAGGCGTCCCAATTGCCCTGCCAAGTCTCGAGGAGAATCCCGAGTTGTCCCTCGCAACTAGGCAGGAGTCCTGACGTGGCTGAACAAACACGTGGGTGGAAGGGCCATCCCCGTCGTAACTCGAGAATATACCCCAGGTTCCCGCCGCAACTCGAGAAAAACCATGAGACTTCCCCCTCGCCGCGAGATGAGGCCCGACTCCCCTGCACTGCGTGCAGAGCAATTCCGTGTTGCACATCACACATGAAAGGAGCCTTGATTTCCTTGATGGCACTCCAGAGAAACCCCAAGAACACTGTTTCAAGGCTAGAGGGATCCTGAGGTCACTGTAGCAACACGAAAGAGCTCCGTGGACCAAGAATCAACACGAGATGAGAGGTTAGTCCCTGGCTTTGACTCCAGAGGAATACCACCTTACCACAAGCACCTCAAGAGGAGGCTTCTCTCAGCTCTAGGTATGTGAGAGGGATCCTGAGTTTGCGGCCTCAAGTGGAATGGACACCGCGATGCCCTGACTCGAAATAAGGCCGGATATCCCTGCAGTGACTTGAATGCAGGCTCGTCTTGCATCTCCCAAGAAGAAAGGATGTCTGAATCCCCTGTGGAGACCACAGAGAAACACCTAGTTCCCCACCTCATCGCGACCGGAGGCCTCACATCCTTTGAAAACTCCAGAGGTACGCGGAGATCAGTGCCTCCAAAGGAGACGATGCCTGACTCCTCGTGAAACTTGATAGGAGTCCCAGGATTCTTGTGGCACGTGGAAAGGGACCCTTGGTCTCCCGCCTCAGCTGGAGAGGCATCCCAATTGCCCTGCCAAGCCTCTAGGAGAATCCAGAGTTGTCCCTCGCAACTAGGCAGGAGTCCTGACGTGGCTGAACAAACACGTGGGTGGAAGGGCCATCCCCGTCGTAACTCGAGAATATACCCCAGGTTCCTGCCGCAACTCGAGAAAAACCATGAGACTTCCCCCTCGATGCGAGATGAGGCCCGATTCCCCTCTACTGCGTGCAGAGCAATTCCGTCTTGCACATCACACATGAAAGGAGCCTTGATTTCCTTGATGGCACTCCAGAGAAACCCCAAGAACACTGTTTCAAGGATAGAGGGATCCTGAGGTCACTGTAGCAACACGAAAGAACTCTGTGGACCAAAAATCAACTCGAAAAGAGAGGTTAGTCCCTGGATTCGTCTCCAGAGGAATACCACCTTACCACAAGCACCTCACGAGAAGGCTTCTCTCAGCTCTAGGTATGTGAGAGGGACCCTGAGTTTGCGGCCTCAAGTGGAATGGACACCGCGATGCCCTGACTCGAAATAAGGCCGGATATCCCTGCAGTGACTTCAATGCAGGCTCGTCTTGCATCTCCCAGGACGAAAGGATGTCTGAATCCCCTGTGGAAAGCACAGAGAAAGACTTAGTTCCCCACCTCATCGCGACCGATAGCCTCACATCCTTTGAAAACTCCAGAGGTACGCGGAGATCAGTGCCTCCAAAGGAGACGATGCCTGACTCCTCGTGAAACTTGATAGGAGTCCCAGGATTCCTGTGGCACGTGGAAAGGGACCCTTGGTCTCCCGCCTCAGCTGGAGAGGCGTCCCAATTGCCTTGCCAAGCCTCGAGGAGAATCCCGAGTTGTGTCTCGCAACTAGGCAAGAGTCCTGACATGGCTGAACAAACACGTGTGTGGAAGGGCCATCCCCGTCGTAACTCGAGAATATACCCCAGGTTCCCGCTGCAACTCGAGAAAACCATGAGACTTCCCCCTCGCCGCGAGATGAGGCCCGATTCCCCTGCACTGCGTGCAGAGCAATTCCGTGTTGCACATCACACATGAAAGGAACCTTGATTTCCTTCATGGCAATCCAGAGAAACCCCAAGAACACTGTTT
This sequence comes from Cervus elaphus, assembly GCF_910594005.1. Lineage (NCBI taxonomy): Eukaryota > Metazoa > Chordata > Mammalia > Artiodactyla > Cervidae > Cervus > Cervus elaphus. Next base: position 3,125,951 of record NC_057834.1, on the reverse strand, counting down.
CAAGGCTAGAGGGATCCTGAGGTCACTGTAGCAACACGAAAGAGCTCCGTGGACCAAAAATCAACTCGAGATGAGAGGTTAGTCCCTGGCTTCGACTCCAGAGGAATACCACCTTACCACAAGCACCTCAAGAGGAGGCTTCTCTCAGCTCTAGGTATGTGAGAGGGATCCTGAGTTTGTGGCCTCAAGTGGAATGGACACCGCGATGCCCTGCCTCGAAATAAGGCCGGATATCCCTGCAGTGACTTGAATGCAGGCTCGTCTTGCATCTCCCAAGAAGAAAGGATGTCTGAATCCCCTGTGGAGACCACAGAGAAAGACCTAGTTCCCCACCTCATCGCGACCGGAGGCCTCACATCCTTTGAAAACTCCAGAGGTACGCGGAGATCAGTGCCTCCAAAGGAGACGATGCCTGAGTCCTCGTGAAGCTTAATAGGAGTCCCAGGATTCCTGTGGCACGTGGAAAGGGACCCTTGGTCTCCCGCCTCAGCTGGAGAGGCGTCCCAATTGCCTTGCCAAGCCTCGAGGAGAATCCCGAGTTGTGTCTCGCAACTAGGCAAGAGTCCTGACGTGGCTGAACAAACACGTGTGTGGAAGGGCCATCCCCGTCGTAACTCGAGAATATACCCCAGGTTCCCGCCGCAACTCGAGAAAAACCATGAGACTTCCCCCTCGCCGCGAGATGAGGACCGATTCCCCTGCACTGCGTGCAGAGCAATTCTGTGTTGCACATCACACATGAAAGGAGCCTTCATTTCCTTCATGGCACTCCAGAGAAACCCCAAGAACACTGTTTCAAGGCTAGAGGGATCCTGAGGTCACTGTAGCAACACGAAAGAGCTCCGTGGACCAAGAATCAACTCAAGATGAGAGGTTAGTCCCTGGCTTCGACTCCAGAGGAATACCACCTTACCACAAGCACCTCAAGAGGAGGCTTCTCTCAGCTCTAGGTATGTGAGAGGGACCCTGAGTTTGCGGGCTCAAGTGGAATGGACACCGCGATGCCCTGACTCGAAATAAGGCCGGATATCCCTGCAGTGACTGGAATGCAGGCTCGTCTTGCATCTCCCAAGACGAAAGGGTGTCTGAATCCCCTGTGGAGACCACAGAGAAAGACTTAGTTCCCCACCTTATCGCGACAGGAGGCCTCAAATCCTTTGAAAACTCCAGAGGTTTGTGGAGATCAGTGCCTCCAAAGGAAACGATGCCTGACTCCTCGTGAAACTTGATAGGAGACCCAGGATTCCTGTGGCACGTGGAAAGGGACCCTTGGTCTCCCGCCTCAGGTGGAGAGGCGTCCCAATTGCCCTGCAAAGCCTCGAGGAGAATCCCGAGTTGTCCCTCGCAACTAGGCAGGAGTCCTGACGTCGCTGAAGAAACACGTGTGTGGAAGGGCCATCCCCGTCGTAACTCGAGAATATACCCCAGGTTCCCGCCGCAACTCGAGAAAAACCATGAGACTTCCCCCTCGCCGCGAGATGAGGCCCGATTCCACTGCACTGCGTGCAGAGCAATTCCGTGTTGCACATCACACATGAAAGGAGCCTTGATTTCCTTGATGGCACTCCAGAGAAACCTCAAGAACACTGTTTCAAGGCTAGAGGGATCCTGAGGTCACTGTAGCAACACGAAAGAGCTCCGTGGACCAAGAATCAACACGAGATGAGAGGTTAGTCCCTGGCTTCGACTCCTGAGGAATACCACCTTACCACAAGCACCTCAAGAGGAGGCTTCTCTCAGCTCTAGGTATGTGAGAGGGATCCTGAGTTTGCGGCCTCAAGTGGAATGGACACCGCGATGCCCTGACTCGAAATAAGGCCGGATATCCCTGCAGTGACTTGAATGCAGGCTCGTCTTGCATCTCCCAAGAAGAAAGGATGTCTGAATCCCCTCTGGAGACCACAGAGAAAGACCTAGTTCCCCACCTCATCGCGACCGGAGGCCTCACATCCTTTGAAAACTCCAGAGGTACGCGGAGATCAGTGCCTTCAAAGGAGACGATGCCTGACTCCTCGTGAAACTTGATAGGAGTCCCAGGATTCTTGTGGTACGTGGAAAGGGACCCTTGGTCTCCCGCCTCAGCTGGAGAGGCGTTCCAATTGCCCTGCCAAGCCTCGAGGAGAATCCCGAGTTGTCCCTCGCAACTAGGCAGGAGTCCTGACGTGGCTGAACAAACACGTGGGTGGAAGGGCCATCCCCGTCGTAACTCGAGAATATACCCCAGGTTCCCGCCGCAACTCGAGAAAAACCATGAGACTTCCCCCTCGATGCGAGATGAGGCCCAATTCCCCTGTACTGCGTGCAGAGCAATTCCGTCTTGCACATCACACATGAAAGGAGCCTTGATTTCCTTGATTGCACTCCAGAGAAACCCCAAGAACACTGTTTCAAGGCTAGAGGGATCCTGAGGTCACTGTAGCAACAGGAAAGAGCTCCGTGGGCCAAAAATCAACTCGAGATGAGAGGTTAGTCCCTGGCTTCGACTCCAGAGGAATACCACCTTACCACAAGCACCTCAAGAGGAGGCTTCTCTCAGCTCTTGGTATGTGAGAGGGACCCTGAGTTTGCGGCCTCAAGTGGAATGGACACCGCGATGCCCTGACGCGAAATAAGGCTGGATATCCCTGCAGTGACTTGAATGCAGGCTCGTCTTGCATCTCCCAAGATGAAAGGATGTCTGAATCCCCTGTGGAGACCACAGAGAAAGACCTAGTTCCCCACCTCATCGCGACCGGAGGCCTCACATCCTTTGAAATCTCCAGAGGTACGCGGAGATCAGTGCCTCCAAAGGAGACGATGCCTGAGTCCTCGTGAAACTTGATAGGAGTCCCAGGATTCCTGTGGCACGTGGAAAGGGACCCTTGGTCTCCCGCCTCAGCTGGAGAGGCGTCCCAATTGCCTTGCCAAGCCTCGAGGAGAATCCCGAGTTGTGTCTCGCAACTAGGCAAGAGTCCTGACGTGGCTGAACAAACACGTGTGTGGAAGGGCCATCCCCGTCGTAACTCGAGAATATACCCCAGGTTCCCGCCGCAACTCGAGAAAAACCATGAGACTTCCCCCTAGCCGCGAGATGAGGACCGATTCCCCTGCACTGCGTGCAGAGCAATTCTGTGTTGCACATCACACATGAAAGGAGCCTTCATTTCCTTCATGGCACTCCAGAGAAACCCCAAGAACACTGTTTCAAGGCTAGAGGGATCCTGAGGTCACTGTAGCAACACGAAAGAGCTCCGTGGACCAAGAATCAACTCAAGATGAGAGGTTAGTCCCTGGCTTCGACTCCAGAGGAATACCACCTTACCACAAGCACCTCAAGAGGAGGCTTCTCTCAGCTCTAGGTATGTGAGAGGGACCCTGAGTTTGCGGGCTCAAGTGGAATGGACACCGCGATGCCCTGACTCGAAATAAGGCCGGATATCCCTGCAGTGACTGGAATGCAGGCTCGTCTTGCATCTCCCAAGACGAAAGGGTGTCTGAATCCCCTGTGGAGACCACAGAGAAAGACTTAGTTCCCCACCTTATCGCGACAGGAGGCCTCAAATCCTTTGAAAACTCCAGAGGTTTGCGGAGATCAGTGCCTCCAAAGGAAACGATGCCTGACTCCTCGTGAAACTTGATAGGAGACCCAGGATTCCTGTGGCACGTGGAAAGGGACCCTTGGTCTCCCGCCTCAGGTGGAGAGGCGTCCCAATTGCCCTGCAAAGCCTCGAGGAGAATCCCGAGTTGTCCCTCGCAACTAGGCAGGAGTCCTGACGTCGCTGAAGAAACACGTGTGTGGAAGGGCCATCCCCGTCGTAACTCGAGAATATACCCCAGGTTCCCGCCGCAACTCGAGAAAAACCATGAGACTTCCCCCTCGCCGCGAGATGAGGCCCGATTCCACTGCACTGCGTGCAGAGCAATTCCGTGTTGCACATCACACATGAAAGGAGCCTTGATTTCCTTGATGGCACTCCAGAGAAACCTCAAGAACACTGTTTCAAGGCTAGAGGGATCCTGAGGTCACTGTAGCAACACGAAAGAGCTCCGTGGACCAAGAATCAACACGAGATGAGAGGTTAGTCCCTGGCTTCGACTCCTGAGGAATACCACCTTACCACAAGCACCTCAAGAGGAGGCTTCTCTCAGCTCTAGGTATGTGAGAGGGATCCTGAGTTTGCGGCCTCAAGTGGAATGGACACCGCGATGCCCTGACTCGAAATAAGGCCGGATATCCCTGCAGTGACTTGAATGCAGGCTCGTCTTGCATCTCCCAAGAAGAAAGGATGTCTGAATCCCCTCTGGAGACCACAGAGAAAGACCTAGTTCCCCACCTCATCGCGACCGGAGGCCTCACATCCTTTGAAAACTCCAGAGGTACCCGGAGATCAGTGCCTTCAAAGGAGACGATGCCTGACTCCTCGTGAAACTTGATAGGAGTCCCAGGATTCTTGTGGTACGTGGAAAGGGACCCTTGGTCTCCCGCCTCAGCTGGAGAGGCGTTCCAATTGCCCTGCCAAGCCTCGAGGAGAATCCCGAGTTGTCCCTCGCAACTAGGCAGGAGTCCTGACGTGGCTGAACAAACACGTGGGTGGAAGGGCCATCCCCGTCGTAACTCGAGAATATACCCCAGGTTCCCGCCGCAACTCGAGAAAAACCATGAGACTTCCCCCTCGATGCGAGATGAGGCCCGATTCCCCTGTACTGCGTGCAGAGCAATTCCGTCTTGCACATCACACATGAAAGGAGCCTTGATTTCCTTGATGGCACTCCAGAGAAACCCCAAGAACACTGTTTCAAGGATAGAGGGATCCTGAGGTCACTGTAGCAACACGAAAGAACTCTGTGGACCAAAAATCAACTCGAAAAGAGAGGTTAGTCCCTGGATTCGTCTCCAGAGGAATACCACCTTACCACAAGCACCTCAAGAGGAGGCTTCTCTCAGCTCTAGGTATGTGAGAGGGACCCTGAGTTTGCGGCCTCAAGTGGAATGGACACCGCGATGCCCTGACTCGAAATAAGGCCGGATATCCCTGCAGTGACTTCATGCAGGCTCGTCTTGCATCTCCCAGGACGAAAGGATGTCTGAATCCCCTGTGGAAAGCACAGAGAAAGACTTAGTTCCCCACCTCATCGCGACCGGAGGCCTCACATCCTTTGAAAACTCCAGAGGTACGCGGAGATCAGTGCCTCCAAAGGAGACGATGCCTGACTCCTCGTGAAACTTGATAGGAGTCCCAGGATTCCTGTGGCACTTGGAAAGGGACACTTGGTCTCCCGCCTCAGCTGGAGAGGCGTCCCAATTGCCTTGCCAAGCCTCGAGGATAATCCCGAGTTGTCCCTCGCAACTAGGCAGGAGTCCTGACGTGGCTGAACAAACACGTGGGTGGAAGGGCCATCCCCGTCGTAACTCGAGAATATACCCCAGGTTCCCGCCGCAACTCGAGAAAAACCATGAGACTTCCCCCTCGCCGCGAGATGAGGCCCGATTCCACTGCACTGCGTGCAGAGCAATTCCGTGTTGCACATCACACATGAAAGGAGCCTTGATTTCCTTGATGGCACTCCAGAGAAACCTCAAGAACACTGTTTCAAGGCTAGAGGGATCCTGAGGTCACTGTAGCAACACGAAAGAGCTCCATGGACCAAGAATCAACACGAGATGAGAGGTTAGTCCCTGGCTTCGACTCCTGAGGAATACCACCTTACCACAAGCACCTCAAGAGGAGGCTTCTCTCAGCTCTAGGTATGTGAGAGGGATCCTGAGTTTGCGGCCTCAAGTGGAATGGACACCGCGATGCCCTGACTCGAAATAAGGCCGGATATCCCTGCAGTGACTTGAATGCAGGCTCGTCTTGCATCTCCCAAGATGAAAGGATGTCTGAATCCCCTCTGGAGACCACAGAGAAAGACCTAGTTCCCCACCTCATCGCGACCGGAGGCCTCACATCCTTTGAAAACTCCAGAGGTACGCGGAGATCAGTGCCTTCAAAGGAGACGATGCCTGACTCCTCGTGAAACTTGATAGGAGTCCCAGGATTCTTGTGGTACGTGGAAAGGGACCCTTGGTCTCCCGCCTCAGCTGGAGAGGCGTTCCAATTGCCCTGCCAAGCCTCGAGGAGAATCCCGAGTTGTCCCTCGCAACTAGGCAGGAGTCCTGACGTGGCTGAACAAACACGTGGGTGGAAGGGCCATCCCCGTCGTAACTCGAGAATATACCCCAGGTTCCCGCCGCAACTCGAGAAAAACCATGAGACTTCCCCCTCGATGCGAGATGAGGCCCGATTCCCCTGTACTGCGTGCAGAGCAATTCCGTCTTGCACATCACACATGAAAGGAGCCTTGATTTCCTTGATGGCACTCCAGAGAAACCCCAAGAACACTGTTTCAAGGATAGAGGGATCCTGAGGTCACTGTAGCAACACGAAAGAACTCTGTGGACCAAAAATCAACTCGAAAAGAGAGGTTAGTCCCTGGATTCGTCTCCAGAGGAATACCACCTTACCACAAGCACCTCAAGAGGAGGCTTCTCTCAGCTCTAGGTATGTGAGAGGGACCCTGAGTTTGCGGCCTCAAGTGGAATGGACACCGCGATGCCCTGACTCGAAATAAGGCCGGATATCCCTGCAGTGACTTCATGCAGGCTCGTCTTGCATCTCCCAGGACGAAAGGATGTCTGAATCCCCTGTGGAAAGCACAGAGAAAGACTTAGTTCCCCACCTCATCGCGACCGGAGGCCTCACATCCTTTGAAAACTCCAGAGGTACGCGGAGATCAGTGCCTCCAAAGGAGACGATGCCTGACTCCTCGTGAAACTTGATAGGAGTCCCAGGATTCCTGTGGCACTTGGAAAGGGACACTTGGTCTCCCGCCTCAGCTGGAGAGGCGTCCCAATTGCCTTGCCAAGCCTCGAGGATAATCCCGAGTTGTCCCTCGCAACTAGGCAGGAGTCCTGACGTGGCTGAACAAACACGTGGGTGGAAGGGCCATCCCCATCGTAACTCGAGAATATACCCCAGGTTCCCGCCGCAACTCGAGAAAAACCATGAGACTTCCCCCTCGCCGCGAGATGAGGCCCGATTCCCCTGCACTGCATGCAGAGCAATTCCGTGTTGCACATCACACATGAAAGGAGCCTTGATTTCCTTGATGGCACTCCAGAGAAACCCCAAGAACACTGTTTCAAGGCTAGAGGGATCCTGAGGTCACTGTAGCAACACGAAGGAGCTCCGTGGGCCAAAAATCAACTCGAGATGAGAGGTTAGTCCCTGGCTTCGACTCCAGAGGAATACCACCTTACCACAAGCAACTCAAGAGGAGGCTTCTCTCAGCTCTAGGTATGTGAGAGGGACCCTGAGATTGCGGCCTCAAGTGGAATGGACACCGCGATGCCCTGACTCGAAATAAGGCTGGATATCCCTGCAGTGACTTGAATGCAGGCTCGTCTTGCATCTCCGAAGATGAAAGGATGTCTGTATCCCCTGTGGAGACCACAGAGAAAGACCTAGTTCCCCACCTCATCGCGACCGGAGGCCTCACATCCTTTGAAAACACCAGAGGTACGCGGAGATCAGTGCCTCCAAAGGAGACGATGCCTGACTCCTCGTGAAACTTGATAGGAGTCCCAGGATTCCTGTGGCACGTGGAAAGGGACCCTTGGTCTCCCGCCTCAGCTGGAGAGGCGTCCCAATTGCCTTGCCAAGCCTCGAGGAGAATCCCGAGTTGTGTCTCGCAACTAGGCAAGAGTCCTGACGTGGCTGAACAAACACGTGTGTGGAAGGGCCATCCCCGTCGTAACTCGAGAATATACCCCAGGTTCCCGCCGCAACTCGAGAAAAACCATGAGACTTCCCCCTCGCCGCGATATGAGGCCCGATTCCCCTGCACTGCGTGCAGAGCAATTCTGTGTTGCACATCACACATGAAAGGAGCCTTGATTTCCTTCATGGCACTCCAGAGAAACCCCAAGATCACTGTTTCAAGGCTAGAGGGATTCTGAGGTCACTGTAGCAACACGAAAGAACGCTGTGGACCAAAAATCAAATCGAGATGAGAGGTTAGTCCCTGGCTTCGACTCCTGAGGAATACCACCTTACCACAAGCACCTCAAGAGGAGGCTTCTCTCAGCTCTAGGTATGTGAGAGGGATCCTGAGTTTGCGGCCTCAAGTGGAATGGAAACCGCGATGCCCTGACTCGAAATAAGGCCGGATATCCCTGCAGTGACTGGAATGCAGGCTCGTCTTGCATCTCCCAAGATGAAAGGGTGTCTGAATCCCCTGTGGAGACCACAGAGAAAGACCTAGTTCCCCACCTCATCGCGACAGGAGGCCTCAAAATCTTTGAAAACTCCAGAGGTATGCGGAGATCAGTGCCTCCAAAGGAGACGATGCCTGACTCCTCGTGAAACTTGATAGGAGACCCAGGATTCCTGTGGCACGTGGAAAGGGACCCTTGGTCTCCCGCCTCAGGTGGAGAGGCGTCCCAATTGCCCTGCAAAGCCTCGAGGAGAATCCCGAGTTGTCCCTCGCAACTAGGCAGGAGTCCTGACATGGCTGAACACACACGTGTGTGGATGGGCCATCCCCGTCGTAACTCGAGAATATACCCCAGGTTCCCGCCGCAACTCAAGAAAAACCATGAGACTTCCCCCTCGCCGCGAGATGAGGCCCGATTCCCCTGCACTGCGTGCAGAGCAATTCCGTGTTGCACATCACACATGAAAGGAGCCTTGATTTCCTTGATGGCACTCCAGAGAAACCCCAAGAACACTGTTTCAAGGCTAGAGGGATCCTGAGGTCACTGTAGCAACACGAAAGAGCTCCGTGGACAAAGAATCAACACGAGATGAGAGGTTAGTCCCTGGCTTCGACTCCTGAGGAATACCACCTTACCACAAGCACCTCAAGAGGAGGCTTCTCTCAGCTCTAGGTATGTGAGAGGGATCCTGAGTTTGCGGCCTCAAGTGGAATGGACACCGCGATGCCCTGACTCGAAATAAGGCCGGATATCCCTGCAGTGACTGGAATGCAGGCTCGTCTTGCATCTCCCAAGACGAAAGGATGTCTGAATCCCCTGTGGAGACCACAGAGAAAGACCTAGTTCCCCACCTCATCGCGACCGGAGGCCTCACATCCTTTGAAAACTCCAGAGGTACGCGGAGATCAGTGCCTCCAAAGGAGACGATGCCTGACTCCTCGTGAAACTTGATAGGAGTCCCAGGATTCTTGTGGCACGTGGAAAGGGACCCTTGGTCTCCCGCCTCAACTGGAGAGGCGTTCCAATTGCCCTGCTAAGCCTCGAGGAGAATCCCGAGTTGTCCCTCGCAACTAGGCAGGAGTCCTGACGTGGCTGAACAAACACGTGTGTGGAAGGGCCATCCCCGTCGTAACTCGAGAATATACCCCAGGTTCCCGCCGCAACTCGAGAAAAACCATGAGACTTCCCCCTGGCCGCGAGATGAGGCCCGATTCCCCTGCACTGCGTGCAGAGCAATTCCGTCTTGCACATCACACATGAAAGGAGCCTTGATTTCCTTGATGGCACTCCAGAGAAACCCCAAGAACACTGTTTCAAGGCTAGAGGGATCCTGAGGTCACTGTAGCAACACGAAAGAGCTCCGTGGACAAAGAATCAACACGAGATGAGAGGTTAGTCCCTGGCTTCGACTCCTGAGGAATACCACCTTACCACAAGCACCTCAAGAGGAGGCTTCTCTCAGCTCTAGGTATGTGAGAGGGATCCTGAGTTTGCGGCCTCAAGTGGAATGGACACCGCGATGCCCTGACTCGAAATAAGGCCGGATATCCCTGCAGTGACTGGAATGCAGGCTCGTCTTGCATCTCCCAAGACGAAAGGATGTCTGAATCCCCTGTGGAGACCACAGAGAAAGACCTAGTTCCCCACCTCATCGCGACCGGAGGCCTCACATCCTTTGAAAACTCCAGAGGTACGCGGAGATCAGTGCCTCCAAAGGAGACGATGCCTGACTCCTCGTGAAACTTGATAGGAGTCCCAGGATTCTTGTGGCACGTGGAAAGGGACCCTTGGTCTCCCGCCTCAACTGGAGAGGCGTTCCAATTGCCCTGCTAAGCCTCGAGGAGAATCCCGAGTTGTCCCTCGCAACTAGGCAGGAGTCCTGACGTGGCTGAACAAACACGTGTGTGGAAGGGCCATCCCCGTCGTAACTCGAGAATATACCCCAGGTTCCCGCCGCAACTCGAGAAAAACCATGAGACTTCCCCCTGGCCGCGAGATGAGGCCCGATTCCCCTGCACTGCGTGCAGAGCAATTCCGTCTTGCACATCACACATGAAAGGAGCCTTGATTTCCTTGATGGCACTCCAGAGAAACCCCAAGAACACTGTTTCAAGGCTAGAGGGATCCTGAGGTCACTGTAGCAACACGAAAGAACACTGTGGACCAAAAATCAACTCGAAAAGAGAGGTTAGTCCCTGGATTCGTCTCCAGAGGAATACCACCTTACCACAAGCACCTCAAGAGGAGGCTTCTCTCAGCTCTAGGTATGTGAGAGGGACCCTGAGTTTGCGGCCTCAAGTGGAATGGACACCGCGATGCCCTGACTCGAAATAAGGCCGGATATCCCTGCAGTGACTTCAATGCAGGCTCGTCTTGCATCTCCCAGGACGAAAGGATGTCTGAATCCCCTGTGGAAAGCACAGAGAAAGACTTAGTTCCCCACCTCATGGCGACCGATAGCCTCACATCCTTTGAAAACTCCAGAGGTACGCGGAGATCAGTGCCTCCAAAGGAGACGATGCCTGACTCCTCGTGAAACTTGATAGGAGTCCCAGGATTCCTGTGGCACTTGGAAAGGGACAATTGGTCTCCCGCCTCAGCTGGAGAGGCGTCCCAATTGCCCTGCCAAGCCTCGAGGAGAATCCAGAGTTGTCCCTCGCAACTAGGCAGGAGTCCTGACGTCGCTGAAGAAACACGTGGGTGGAAGGGCCATCCCCGTCGTAACTCGAGAATATACCCCAGGTTCCCGCCGCAACTCGAGAAAAACCATGAGACTTCCCCCTCGCCGTGAGATGAGGCCCGATTCCCCTGCACTGCTTGCAAAGCAATTCCGTGTTTCACATCACACCTGAAAGGAGCCTTGATTTCCTTGATGGCACTCCAGAGAAACCCCAAGAACACTGTTTCAAGGCTAGAGGGATCCTGAGGTCACTGTAGCAACACGAAAGAGCTCCGTGGGCCAAACATCAACTCGAGATGAGAGGTTAGTCCCTGGCTTCGTCTCCAGAGGAATACCACCTTACCACAAGCACCTCAAGAGGAGGCTTCTCTCAGCTCTAGGTATGTGAGAGGGACCCTGAGTTTGCGGCCTCAAGTGGAATGGACACCGCGATGCCCTGACTCGAAATAAGGCTGGATATCCCTGCAGTGACTTCAATGCAGGCTCGTCTTGTATCTCCCAGGACGAAAGGATGTCTGAATCCCCTGTGGAAAGCACAGAGAAAGACTTAGTTCCCCACCTCATCGCGACCGGAGGCCTCACATCCTTTTGAAAACTCCAGAGGTACGCGGAGATCAGTGCCTCCAAAGGAGACGATGCCTGACTCCTCGTGAAACTTGATAGGAGTCCCAGGATTCCTGTGGCACGTGGAAAGGGACCCTTGGTCTCCCGCCTCAGCTGGAGAGGCGTCCCAATTGCCTTGCGAAGCCTCGAGGAGAATCCCGAGTTGTGTCTCGCAACTAGGCAAGAGTCCTGACGTGGCTGAACAAACAAGTGGGTGGAAGGGCCATCCCCGTCGTAACTCGAGAATATACCCCAGGTTCCCGCCGCAACTCGAGAAAAACCATGAGACTTCCCCCTCGCCGCGAGATGAGGCCCGATTCCCCTGCACTGCGTGCAGAGCAATTCCGTGTTGCACATCACTCATGAAAGGAGCCTTGATTTCCTTGATGGCACTCCAGAGAAACCCCAAGAACACTGTTTCAAGGCTAGAGGGATCCTGAGGTCACTGTAGCAACACGAAAGAGCTCCGTGGACCAAGAATCAACACGAGATGAGAGGTTAGTCCCTGGCTTTGACTCCTGAGGAATACCACCTTACCACAAGCACCTCAAGAGGAGGCTTCTCTCAGCTCTAGGTATGTGAGAGGGATCCTGAGTTTGCGGCCTCAAGTGGAATGGACACCGCGATGCCCTGACTCGAAATAAGGCCGAATATCCCTGCAGTGACTTGAATGCAGGCTCGTCTTGCATCTCCCAAGAAGAAAGGATGTCTGAATCCCCTGTGGAGACCACAGAGAAAGACCTAGTTCCCCACCTCATCGCGACCGGAGGCCTCACATCCTTTGAAAACTCCAGAGGTACACGGAGATCAGTGCCTCCAAAGAGACGATGCCTGACTCCTCGTGAAACTTGATAGGAGTCCCAGGATTCTTGTGGCACGTGGAAAGGGACCCTTGGTCTCCCGCCTCAGCTGGAGAGGCGTTCCAATTGCCCTGCCAAGCCTCGAGGAGAATCCCGAGTTGTCCCTCGCAACTAGGCAGGAGTCCTGACGTGGCTGAACAAACACGTGGGTGGAAGGGCCATCCCCGTCGTAACTCGAGAATATACCCCAGGTTCCCGCCGCAACTCGAGAAAAACCATGAGACTTGCCCCTCGATGCGAGATGAGGCCCGATTCCCCTGTACTGCGTGCAGAGCAATTCCGTCTTGCACATCACACATGAAAGGAGCCTTGATTTCCTTGATGGCACTCCAGAGAAACCCCAAGAACACTGTTTCAAGGATAGAGGGATCCTGAGGTCACTGTAGCAACACGAAAGAACTCTGTGGACCAAAAATCAACTCGAAAAGAGAGGTTAGTCCCTGGATTCGTCTCCAGAGGAATACCACCTTACCACAAGCACCTCAAGAGGAGGCTTCTCTCAGCTCTATGTATGTGAGAGGGACCCTGAGTTTGCGGCCTCAAGTGGAATGGACACCGCGATGCCCTGACTCGAAATAAGGCCGGATATCCCTGCAGTGACTTCAATGCAGGCTCGTCTTGCATCTCCCAGGACGAAAGGATGTCTGAATCCCCTGTGGAAAGCACAGAGAAAGACTTAGTTCCCCACCTCATCGCGACCGATAGCCTCACATCCTTTGAAAACTCCAGAGGTACGCGGAGATCAGTGCCTCCAAAGGAGACGATGCCTGACTCCTCGTGAAACTTGATAGGAGTCCCAGGATTCCTGTGGCACATGGAAAGGGACACTTGGTCTCCCGCCTCAGCTGGAGAGGCATCCCAATTGCCCTGCCAAGCCTCGAGGAGAATCCAGAGTTGTCCCTCGCAACTAGGCAGGAGTCCTGACGTCGCTGAAGAAACACGTGGGTGGAAGGGCCATCCCCGTCGTAACTCGAGAATATAACCCAGGTTCCCGCCGCAACTCGAGAAAAACCATGAGACTTCCCCCTCGCCGCGAGATGAGGCCCGATTCCCCTGCACTGCGTGCAGAGCAATTCCGTGTTGCACATCACACATGAAAGGAGCCTTGATTTCCTTGATGGCACTCCAGAGAAACCCCAAGAACACTGTTTCAAGGCTAGAGGGATCCTGAGGTCACTGTAGCAACACGAAAGAGCTCCGTGGGCCAAAAATCAACTCGAGATGAGAGGTTAGTCCCTGGCTTCGACTCCAGAGGAATACCACCTTACCACAAGCACCTCAAGAGGAGGCTCCTCTCAGCTCTAGGTATGTGAGAAGGACCCTGAGTTTGCGGCCTCAAGTAGAATGGACACCGCGATGCCCTGACTCGAAATAAGGCCGGATATCCCTGCAGTGACTTGAATGCAGGCTCGTCTTGCATCTCCCAAGATGAAAGGATGACTGAATCCCCTGTGGAGACCACAGAGAAAGACCTAGTTCCCCACCTCATGGCGACCGGAGGCCTCACATCCTTTGAAAACTCCAGAGGTACGCGGAGATCAGTGCCTCCAAAGGAGACGATGCCTGACTCCTCGTGAAACTTGATAGGAGTCCCAGGATTCCTGTGGCACGTGGAAAGGGACCCTTGGTCTCCCGCCTCAGCTGGAGAGGCGTCCCAATTGCCTTGCCAAGCCTCGAGGAGAATCCCGAGTTGTGTCTCGCAACTAGGCAAGAGACCTGACGTGGCTGAACAAACACGTGGGTGGAAGGGCCATCCCCGTTGTAACTCGAGAATATACCCCAGGTTCCCGCCGCAACTCGAGAAAAACCATGAGACTTCCCCCTCGCCGCGAGATGAGGCCCGATTCCCCTGCACTGCGTGCAGAGCAATTCCGTGTTGCACATCACACATGAAAGGAGCCTTGATTTCCTTGATGGCACTCCAGAGAAACCCCAAGAACACTGTTTCAAGGCTAGAGGGATCCTGAGGTCACTGTAGCAACACGAAAGAGCTCCGTGGACCAAGAATCAACACGAGATGAGAGGTTAGTCCCTGGCTTTGACTCCTGAGGAATACCACCTTACCACAAGCACCTCAAGAGGAGGCTTCTCTCAGCTCTAGGTATGTGAGAGGGATCCTGAGTTTGCGGCCTCAAGTGGAATGGACACCGTGATGCCCTGACTCGAAATAAGGCCGAATATCCCTGCAGTGACTTGAATGCAGGCTCGTCTTGCATCTCCCAAGAAGAAAGGATGTCTGAATCCCCTGTGGAGACCACAGAGAAAGACCTAGTTCCCCACCTCATCGCGACAGGAGGCCTCAAATCCTTTGAAAACTCCCGAGGTATGCGGAGATCAGTGCCTCCAAAGGAGACGATGCCTGACTCCTCGTGAAACTTGATAGGAGACCCAGGATTCCTGTGGCACGTGGAAAGGGACCCTTGGTCTCCCGTCTCAGCTGGAGAGGCGTCCCAATTGCCCTGCAAAGCCTCGAGGAGAATCCCGAGTTGTCCTTCGCAACTAGGCAGGAGTCCTGACATGGCTGAACACACACGTGTGTGGAAGGGCCATCCCCGTCGGAACTCGAGAATATACCCCAGGTTCCCGCCGCAACTCGAGAAAAACCATGAGACTTCCCCCTCGCCGCGAGATGAGGCCCGATTCCCCTGCACTGCATGCAGAGCAATTCCGTGTTGCACATCACACATGAAAGGAGCCTTGATTTCCTTAATGGCACTCCAGAGAAACCCCAAGAACACTGTTTCAAGGCTAGAGGGATCCTGAGGTCACTGTATCAACACGAAAGAGCTCCGTGGACCAAGAATCAACACGAGATGAGAGGTTAGTCCCTGGATTCGTCTCCAGAGGAATACCACCTTACCACAAGCACCTCAAGAGGAGGCTTCTCTCAGCTCTAGGTATGTGAGAGGGACCCTGAGTTTGCGGCCTCAAGTGGAATGGACACCGCGATGCCCTGACTCGAAATAAGGCCGGATATCCCTGCAGTGACTTCATGCAGGCTCGTCTTGCATCTCCCAGGACGAAAGGATGTCTGAATCCCCTGTGGAAAGCACAGAGAAAGACTTAGTTCCCCACCTCATCGCGACCGGAGGCCTCACATCCTTTGAAAACTCCAGAGGTACGCGGAGATCAGTGCCTCCAAAGGAGACGATGCCTGACTCCTCGTGAAACTTGATAGGAGTCCCAGGATTCCTGTGGCACTTGGAAAGGGACACTTGGTCTCCCGCCTCAGCTGGAGAGGCGTCCCAATTGCCTTGCCAAGCCTCGAGGATAATCCCGAGTTGTCCCTCGCAACTAGGCAGGAGTCCTGACGTGGCTGAACAAACACGTGGGTGGAAGGGCCATCCCCGTCGTAACTCGAGAATATACCCCAGGTTCCCGCCGCAACTCGAGAAAAACCATGAGACTTCCCCCTCGCCGCGAGATGAGGCCCGATTCCACTGCACTGCGTGCAGAGCAATTCCGTGTTGCACATCACACATGAAAGGAGCCTTGATTTCCTTGATGGCACTCCAGAGAAACCTCAAGAACACTGTTTCAAGGCTAGAGGGATCCTGAGGTCACTGTAGCAACACGAAAGAGCTCCGTGGACCAAGAATCAACACGAGATGAGAGGTTAGTCCCTGGCTTCGACTCCTGAGGAATACCACCTTACCACAAGCACCTCAAGAGGAGGCTTCTCTCAGCTCTAGGTATGTGAGAGGGATCCTGAGTTTGCGGCCTCAAGTGGAATGGACACCGCGATGCCCTGACTCGAAATAAGGCCGGATATCCCTGCAGTGACTTGAATGCAGGCTCGTCTTGCATCTCCCAAGAAGAAAGGATGTCTGAATCCCCTCTGGAGACCACAGAGAAAGACCTAGTTCCCCACCTCATCGCGACCGGAGGCCTCACATCCTTTGAAAACTCCAGAGGTACGCGGAGATCAGTGCCTTCAAAGGAGACGATGCCTGACTCCTCGTGAAACTTGATAGGAGTCCCAGGATTCTTGTGGTACGTGGAAAGGGACCCTTGGTCTCCCGCCTCAGCTGGAGAGGCGTTCCAATTGCCCTGCCAAGCCTCGAGGAGAATCCCGAGTTGTCCCTCGCAACTAGGCAGGAGTCCTGACGTGGCTGAACAAACACGTGGGTGGAAGGGCCATCCCCGTCGTAACTCGAGAATATACCCCAGGTTCCCGCCGCAACTCGAGAAAAACCATGAGACTTCCCCCTCGATGCGAGATGAGGCCCGATTCCCCTGTACTGCGTGCAGAGCAATTCCGTCTTGCACATCACACATGAAAGGAGCCTTGATTTCCTTGATGGCACTCCAGAGAAACCCCAAGAACACTGTTTCAAGGATAGAGGGATCCTGAGGTCACTGTAGCAACACGAAAGAACTCTGTGGACCAAAAATCAACTCGAAAAGAGAGGTTAGTCCCTGGATTCGTCTCCAGAGGAATACCACCTTACCACAAGCACCTCAAGAGGAGGCTTCTCTCAGCTCTAGGTATGTGAGAGGGACCCTGAGTTTGCGGCCTCAAGTGGAATGGACACCGCGATGCCCTGACTCGAAATAAGGCCGGATATCCCTGCAGTGACTTCATGCAGGCTCGTCTTGCATCTCCCAGGACGAAAGGATGTCTGAATCCCCTGTGGAAAGCACAGAGAAAGACTTAGTTCCCCACCTCATCGCGACCGGAGGCCTCACATCCTTTGAAAACTCCAGAGGTACGCGGAGATCAGTGCCTCCAAAGGAGACGATGCCTGACTCCTCGTGAAACTTGATAGGAGTCCCAGGATTCCTGTGGCACTTGGAAAGGGACACTTGGTCTCCCGCCTCAGCTGGAGAGGCGTCCCAATTGCCTTGCCAAGCCTCGAGGATAATCCCGAGTTGTCCCTCGCAACTAGGCAGGAGTCCTGACGTGGCTGAACAAACACGTGGGTGGAAGGGCCATCCCCATCGTAACTCGAGAATATACCCCAGGTTCCCGCCGCAACTCGAGAAAAACCATGAGACTTCCCCCTCGCCGCGAGATGAGGCCCGATTCCCCTGCACTGCATGCAGAGCAATTCCGTGTTGCACATCACACATGAAAGGAGCCTTGATTTCCTTGATGGCACTCCAGAGAAACCCCAAGAACACTGTTTCAAGGCTAGAGGGATCCTGAGGTCACTGTAGCAACACGAAGGAGCTCCGTGGGCCAAAAATCAACTCGAGATGAGAGGTTAGTCCCTGGCTTCGACTCCAGAGGAATACCACCTTACCACAAGCAACTCAAGAGGAGGCTTCTCTCAGCTCTAGGTATGTGAGAGGGACCCTGAGATTGCGGCCTCAAGTGGAATGGACACCGCGATGCCCTGACTCGAAATAAGGCTGGATATCCCTGCAGTGACTTGAATGCAGGCTCGTCTTGCATCTCCGAAGATGAAAGGATGTCTGTATCCCCTGTGGAGACCACAGAGAAAGACCTAGTTCCCCACCTCATCGCGACCGGAGGCCTCACATCCTTTGAAAACACGAGAGGTACGCGGAGATCAGTGCCTCCAAAGGAGACGATGCCTGACTCCTCGTGAAACTTGATAGGAGTCCCAGGATTCCTGTGGCACGTGGAAAGGGACCCTTGGTCTCCCGCCTCAGCTGGAGAGGCGTCCCAATTGCCTTGCCAAGCCTCGAGGAGAATCCCGAGTTGTGTCTCGCAACTAGGCAAGAGTCCTGACGTGGCTGAACAAACACGTGTGTGGAAGGGCCATCCCCGTCGTAACTCGAGAATATACCCCAGGTTCCCGCCGCAACTCGAGAAAAACCATGAGACTTCCCCCTCGCCGCGATATGAGGCCCGATTCCCCTGCACTGCGTGCAGAGCAATTCTGTGTTGCACATCACACATGAAAGGAGCCTTGATTTCCTTCATGGCACTCCAGAGAAACCCCAAGATCACTGTTTCAAGGCTAGAGGGATTCTGAGGTCACTGTAGCAACACGAAAGAACGCTGTGGACCAAAAATCAAATCGAGATGAGAGGTTAGTCCCTGGCTTCGACTCCTGAGGAATACCACCTTACCACAAGCACCTCAAGAGGAGGCTTCTCTCAGCTCTAGGTATGTGAGAGGGATCCTGAGTTTGCGGCCTCAAGTGGAATGGAAACCGCGATGCCCTGACTCGAAATAAGGCCGGATATCCCTGCAGTGACTGGAATGCAGGCTCGTCTTGCATCTCCCAAGATGAAAGGGTGTCTGAATCCCCTGTGGAGACCACAGAGAAAGACCTAGTTCCCCACCTCATCGCGACAGGAGGCCTCAAAATCTTTGAAAACTCCAGAGGTATGCGGAGATCAGTGCCTCCAAAGGAGACGATGCCTGACTCCTCGTGAAACTTGATAGGAGACCCAGGATTCCTGTGGCACGTGGAAAGGGACCCTTGGTCTCCCGCCTCAGCTGGAGAGGTGTCCCAATTGCCTTGCGAAGCCTCGAGGAGAATCCCGAGTTGTGTCTCGCAACTAGGCAAGAGTCCTGACGTGGCTGAGCAAACAAGTGGGTGGAAGGGCCATCCCCGTCGTAACTCGAGAATATACCCCAGGTTCCCGCCGTAACTCGAGAAAAACCATGAGACTTCCCCCTCGCCGCGAGATGAGGCCCGATTCCCCTGCACTGCGTGCAGAGCAATTCCGTGTTGCACATCACTCATGAAAGGAGCCTTGATTTCCTTGATGGCACTCCAGAGAAACCCCAAGAACACTGTTTCAAGGCTAGAGGGATCCTGAGGTCACTGTAGCAACACGAAAGAGCTCCGTGGACCAAGAATCAACACGAGATGAGAGGTTAGTCCCTGGCTTTGACTCCTGAGGAATACCACCTTACCACAAGCACCTCAAGAGGAGGCTTCTCTCAGCTCTAGGTATGTGAGAGGGATCCTGAGTTTGCGGCCTCAAGTGGAATGGACACCGCGATGCCCTGACTCGAAATAAGGCCGAATATCCCTGCAGTGACTTGAATGCAGGCTCGTCTTGCATCTCCCAAGAGGAAAGGATGTCTGAATCCCCTGTGGAGACCACAGAGAAAGACCTAGTTCCCCACCTCATCGCGACCGGAGGCCTCACATCCTTTGAAAACTCCAGAGGTACACGGAGATCAGTGCCTCCAAAGAGACGATGCCTGACTCCTCGTGAAACTTGATAGGAGTCCCAGGATTCTTGTGGCACGTGGAAAGGGACCCTTGGTCTCCCGCCTCAGCTGGAGAGGCGTTCCAATTGCCCTGCCAAGCCTCGAGGAGAATCCCGAGTTGTCCCTCGCAACTAGGCAGGAGTCCTGACGTGGCTGAACAAACACGTGGGTGGAAGGGCCATCCCCGTCGTAACTCGAGAATATACCCCAGGTTCCCGCCGCAACTCGAGAAAAACCATGAGACTTGCCCCTCGATGCGAGATGAGGCCCGATTCCCCTGTACTGCGTGCAGAGCAATTCCGTCTTGCACATCACACATGAAAGGAGCCTTGATTTCCTTGATGGCACTCCAGAGAAACCTCAAGAACACTGTTTCAAGGATAGAGGGATCCTGAGGTCACTGTAGCAACACGAAAGAACTCTGTGGACCAAAAATCAACTCGAAAAGAGAGGTTAGTCCCTGGATTCGTCTCCAGAGGAATACCACCTTACCACAAGCACCTCAAGAGGAGGCTTCTCTCAGCTCTATGTATGTGAGAGGGACCCTGAGTTTGCGGCCTCAAGTGGAATGGACACCGCGATGCCCTGACTCGAAATAAGGCCGGATATCCCTGCAGTGACTTCAATGCAGGCTCGTCTTGCATCTCCCAGGACGAAAGGATGTCTGAATCCCCTGTGGAAAGCACAGAGAAAGACTTAGTTCCCCACCTCATCGCGACCGATAGCCTCACATCCTTTGAAAACTCCAGAGGTACGCGGAGATCAGTGCCTCCAAAGGAGACGATGCCTGACTCCTCGTGAAACTTGATAGGAGTCCCAGGATTCCTGTGGCACATGGAAAGGGACACTTGGTCTCCCGCCTCAGCTGGAGAGGCGTCCCAATTGCCCTGCCAAGCCTCGAGGAGAATCCAGAGTTGTCCCTCGCAACTAGGCAGGAGTCCTGACGTCGCTGAAGAAACACGTGGGTGGAAGGGCCATCCCCGTCGTAACTCGAGAATATAACCCAGGTTCCCGCCGCAACTCGAGAAAAACCATGAGACTTCCCCCTCGCCGCGAGATGAGGCCCGATTCCCCTGCAATGCGTGCAGAGCAATTCCGTGTTGCACATCACACATGAAAGGAGCCTTGATTTCCTTGATGGCACTCCAGAGAAACCCCAAGAACACTGTTTCAAGGCTAGAGGGATCCTGAGGTCACTGTAGCAACACGAAAGAGCTCCGTGGGCCAAAAATCAACTCGAGATGAGAGGTTAGTCCCTGGCTTCGACTCCAGAGGAATACCACCTTACCACAAGCACCTCAAGAGGAGGCTCCTCTCAGCTCTAGGTATGTGAGAAGGACCCTGAGTTTGCGGCCTCAAGTAGAATGGACACCGCGATGCCCTGACTCGAAATAAGGCCGGATATCCCTGCAGTGACTTGAATGCAGGCTCGTCTTGCATCTCCCAAGATGAAAGGATGACTGAATCCCCTGTGGAGACCACAGAGAAAGACCTAGTTCCCCACCTCATGGCGACCGGAGGCCTCACATCCTTTGAAAACTCCAGAGGTACGCGGAGATCAGTGCCTCCAAAGGAGACGATGCCTGACTCCTCGTGAAACTTGATAGGAGTCCCAGGATTCCTGTGGCACGTGGAAAGGGACCCTTGGTCTCCCGCCTCAGCTGGAGAGGCGTCCCAATTGCCTTGCCAAGCCTCGAGGAGAATCCCGAGTTGTGTCTCGCAACTAGGCAAGAGTCCTGACGTGGCTGAACAAACACGTGGGTGGAAGGGCCATCCCCGTTGTAACTCGAGAATATACCCCAGGTTCCCGCCGCAACTCGAGAAAAACCATGAGACTTCCCCCTCGCCGCGAGATGAGGCCCGATTCCCCTGCACTGCGTGCAGAGCAATTCCGTGTTGCACATCACACATGAAAGGAGCCTTGATTTCCTTGATGGCACTCCAGAGAAACCCCAAGAACACTGTTTCAAGGCTAGAGGGATCCTGAGGTCACTGTAGCAACACGAAAGAGCTCCGTGGACCAAGAATCAACACGAGATGAGAGGTTAGTCCCTGGCTTTGACTCCTGAGGAATACCACCTTACCACAAGCACCTCAAGAGGAGGCTTCTCTCAGCTCTAGGTATGTGAGAGGGATCCTGAGTTTGCGGCCTCAAGTGGAATGGACACCGTGATGCCCTGACTCGAAATAAGGCCGAATATCCCTGCAGTGACTTGAATGCAGGCTCGTCTTGCATCTCCCAAGAAGAAAGGATGTCTGAATCCCCTGTGGAGACCACAGAGAAAGACCTAGTTCCCCACCTCATCGCGACAGGAGGCCTCAAATCCTTTGAAAACTCCCGAGGTATGCGGAGATCAGTGCCTCCAAAGGAGACGATGCCTGACTCCTCGTGAAACTTGATAGGAGACCCAGGATTCCTGTGGCACGTGGAAAGGGACCCTTGGTCTCCCGTCTCAGCTGGAGAGGCGTCCCAATTGCCCTGCAAAGCCTCGAGGAGAATCCCGAGTTGTCCTTCGCAACTAGGCAGGAGTCCTGACATGGCTGAACACACACGTGTGTGGAAGGGCCATCCCCGTCGGAACTCGAGAATATACCCCAGGTTCCCGCCGCAACTCGAGAAAAACCATGAGACTTCCCCCTCGCCGCGAGATGAGGCCCGATTCCCCTGCACTGCATGCAGAGCAATTCCGTGTTGCACATCACACATGAAAGGAGCCTTGATTTCCTTGATGGCACTCCAGAGAAACCCCAAGAACACTGTTTCAAGGCTAGAGGGATCCTGAGGTCACTGTAGCAACACGAAAGAGCTCCGTGGACCAAGAATCAACACGAGATGAGAGGTTAGTCCCTGGCTTCGACTCCTCAGGAGTACCACCTTACCACAAGCACCTCAAGAGGAGGCTTCTCTCAGCTCTAGGTATGTGAGAGGGATCCTGAGTTTGCGGCCTCAAGTGGAATGGACACCGCGATGCCCTGACTCGAAATAAGGCCGGATATCCCTGCAGTGACTTGAATGCAGGCTCGTCTTGCATCTCCCAAGAAGAAAGGATGTCTGAATCCCCTGTGGAGACCACAAAGAAAGACCTAGTTCCCCACTTCATCGCGACCGGAGGCCTCACATCCTTTGAAAACTCCAGAGGTACGCGGAGATCAGTGCCTCCAAAGGAGACGATGCCTGACTCCTCGTGAAACTTGATAGGAGTCCCAGGATTCTTGTGGCACGTGGAAAGGGACCCTTGGTCTCCCGCCTCAGCTGGAGAGGCGTCCCAATTGCCCTGCCAAGCCTCGAGGAGAATCCCGAGTTGTCCCTCGCAACTAGGCAGGAGTCCTGACGTGGCTGGACAAACACATGGGTGGAAGGGCCATCCCCGTCGTAACTCGAAAATATACCCCAGGTTCCCGCCGCAACTCGAGAAGAACCATGAGACTTCCCCTCGATGCGAGATGAGGCCCGATTCCCCTGTACTGCGTGCAGAGCAATTCCGTCTTGCACATCACACATGAAAGGAGCCTTGATTTCCTTGATGGCACTCCAGAGAAACCCCAAGAACACTGTTTCAAGGCTAGAGGGATCCTGAGGTCACTGTAGCAACACGAAAGAACTCTGTGGACCAAAAATCAACTCGAAAAGAGAGGTTAGTCCCTGGCTTCGACTCCAGAGGAATACCACCTTACCACAAGCACCTCAAGAGGAGGCTTCTCTCAGCTCTAGGTATGTGAGAGGGACCCTGAGTTTGCGGCCTCAAGTGGAATGGACACCGCGATGCCCTGACTCGAAATAGGGCCGGATATCCCTGCAGTGACTTCAATGCAGGCTCGTCTTGCATCTCCCAGGACGAAAGGATGTCTGAATCCCCTGTGGAAAGCACAGAGAAAGACTTAGTTCCCCACCTCATCGCGACCGATAGCCTCACATCCTTTGAAAACTCCAGAGGTACGCGGAGATCAGTGCCTCCAAAGGAGACGATGCTGACTCCTCGTGAAACTTGATAGGAGGCCCAGGATTCCTGTGGCACTTGGAAAGGGATACTTGGTCTCCCGCCTCAGTTGGAGAGGCGTCCCAATTGCCCTGCCAAGCCTCGAGGAGAATCCAGAGTTGTCCCTCGCAAGTAGGCAGGAGTCCTGACGTCGCTGAAGAAACACGTGGGTGGAAGGGCCATCCCCGTCGTAACTCGAGAATATACCCCAGGTTCCCGCCGCAACTCGAGAAAAACCATGAGACTTCCTCCTCGCTGCGAGATGAGGCCCGATTCCCCTGCACTGCGTGCAGAGCAATTCCGTGTTGCACATCACACATGAAAGGAGCCTTGATTTCCTTGATGGCACTCCAGAGAAACCCCAAGAACACTGTTTCAAGGCTAGAGTGATCCTGAGGTCACTGTAGCAACACGAAAGAGCTCCGTGGACCAAAAATCAACTCGAGATGAGAGGTTAGTCCCTGGCTTCGACTCCAGAGGAATACCACCTTACCACAAGCACCTCAAGAGGAGGCTTCTCTCAGCTCTAGGTATGTGAGAGGGACCCTGAGTTTGCGGCCTGAAGTGGAATGGACACCGCGATGCCCTGACGCGAAATAAGGCTGGATATCCCTGCAGTGACTTGAATGCAGGCTCGTCTTGCATCTCCCAAGATGAAAGGATGTCTGAATCCCCTGTGAAGACCACAGAGAAAGACCTAGTTCCCCACCTCATCGCGACCGGAGGCCTCACATCCTTTGAAAACTCCAGAGGTATGCGGAGATCAGTGCCTCCAAAGGAGACGATGCCTGACTCCTCGTGAAACTTGATAGGAGTCCCAGGATTCCTGTGGCACGTGGAAAGGGACCCTTGGTCTCCCGCCTCAGCTGGAGAGACGTCCCAATTGCCTTGCCAAGCCTCGAGGAGAATCCCGAGTTGTGTCTCGCAACTAGGCAAGAGTCCTGACGTGGCTGAACAAACACGTGTGTGGAAGGGCCATCCCCGTCGTAACTCAAGAATATACCCCAGGTTCCCGCCGCAACTCGAGAAAAACCATGAGACTTCCCCCTCGCCGCGAGATGAGGCCCGATTCCCCTGCACTGCGTGCAGAGCAATTCCGTGTTGCACATCACACATGAAAGGAGCCTTGATTTCCTTGATGGCACTCCAGAGAAACCCCAAGAACACTGTTTCAAGGCTAGAGGAATCCTGAGGTCACTGTAGCAACACGAAAGAGCTCCGTGGGCCAAAAATCAACTCGAGATGAGAGGTTAGTCCCTGGCTTCGACTCCAGAGGAATACCACCTTACCACAAGCACCTCAAGAGGAGGCTTCTCTCAGCTCTAGGTATGTGAGAGGGACCCTGAGTTTGCGGCCTCAAGTGGAATGGACACCGCGATGCCCTGACTCGAAATAAGGCCGGATATCCCTGCAGTGACTGGAATGCAGGCTCGTCTTGCATCTCCCAAGACGAAAGGGTGTCTGAATCCCCTGTGGAGACCACAGAGAAAGACCTAGTTCCCCACCTCATCGCGACCGGAGGCCTCACATCCTTTGAAAACTCCAGAGGTATGCGGAGATCAGTGCCTCCAAAGGAGACGATGCCTGACTCCTCGTGAAACTTGATAGGAGTATCAGGATTCCTGTGGCACGTGGAAAGGGACCCTTGGTCTCCCGCCTCAGCTGGAGAGACGTCCCAATTGCCTTGCCAAGCCTCGAGGAGAATCCCGAGTTGTGTCTCGCAACTAGGCAAGAGTCCTGACGTGGCTGAACAAACACGTGTGTGGAAGGGCCATCCCCGTCGTAACTCGAGAATATACCCCAGGTTCCCGCCGCAACTCGAGAAAAACCATGAGACTTCCCCCTCGCCGCGAGATGATGCCCGATTCCCCTGCACTGCGTGCAGAGCAATTCCGTGTTGCACATCACACATGAAAGGAGCCTTGATTTCCTTGATGGCACTCCAGAGAAACCCCAAGAACACTGTTTTAAGGCTAGAGGAATCCTGAGGTCACTGTAGCAACACGAAAGAGCTCCGTGGGCCAAAAATCAACTCGAGATGAGAGGTTAGTCCCTGGCTTCGACTCCAGAGGAATACCACCTTACCACAAGCACCTCAAGAGGAGGCTTCTCTCAGCTCTAGGTATGTGAGAGGGACCCTGAGTTTGCGGCCTCAAGTGGAATGGACACCGCGATGCCCTGACTCAAAATAAGGCTGGATATCCCTGCAGTGACTGGAATGCAGGCTCGTCTTGCATCTCCCAAGACGAAAGGGTGTCTGAATCCCCTGTGGAGACCACAGAGAAAGACCTAGTTCCCCACCTCATCGCGACAGGAGGCCTCAAATCCTTTGAAAACTCCAGAGGTATGCGGAGATCACTGCCTCCAAAGGAGACGATGCCTGACTCCTCGTGAAACTTGATAGGAGACCCAGGATTCCTGTGGCAAGTGGAAAGGGACCCTTGGTCTCCCGTCTCAGCTGGAGAGGCGTCCCAATTGCCCTGCAAAGCCTCGAGGAGAATCCCGAGTTGTCCTTCGCAACTAGGCAGGAGTCCTGACATGGCTGAACACACACGTGTGTGGAAGGGCCATCCCCGTCGGAACTCGAGAATATACCCCAGGTTCCCGCCGCAACTCGAGAAAAACCATGAGACTTCCCCCTCGCCGCGAGATGAGGCCCGATTCCTCTGCACTGCATGCAGAGCAATTCCGTGTTGCACATCACACATGAAAGGAGCCTTGATTTCCTTGATGGCACTCCAGAGAAACCCCAAGAACACTGTTTCAAGGCTAGAGGGATCCTGAGGTCACTGTAGCAACACGAAAGAGCTCCGTGGACCAAGAATCAACACGAGATGAGAGGTTAGTCCCTGGCTTCGACTCCTCAGGAATACCACCTTACCACAAGCACCTCAAGAGGAGGCTTCTCTCAGCTCTAGGTATGTGAGAGGGATCCTGAGTTTGCGGCCTCAAGTGGAATGGACACCGCGATGCCCTGACTCGAAATAAGGCCGGATATCCCTGCAGTGACTTGAATGCAGGCTCGTCTTGCATCTCCCAAGAAGAAAGGATGTCTGAATCCCCTGTGGAGACCACAAAGAAAGACCTACTTCCCCACTTCATCGCGACCGGAGGCCTCACATCCTTTGAAAACTCCAGAGGTACGCGGAGATCAGTGCCTCCAAAGGAGACGATGCCTGACTCCTCGTGAAACTTGATAGGAGTCCCAGGATTCTTGTGGCACGTGGAAAGGGACACTTGGTCTCCCGCCTCAGCTGGAGAGGCGTCCCAATTGCCCTGCCAAGCCTCGAGGAGAATCCCGAGTTGTCCCTCGCAACTAGGCAGGAGTCCTGACGTGGCTGGACAAACACATGGGTGGAAGGGCCATCCCCGTCGTAACTCGAAAATATACCCCAGGTTCCCGCCGCAACTCGAGAAATACCATGAGACTTCCCCCTCGATGCGAGATGAGGCCCGATTCCCCTGTACTGCGTGCAGAGCAATTCCGTGTTGCACATCACACATGAAAGGAGCCTTGATTTCCTTGATGGCACTCCAGAGAAACCCCAAGAACACTGTTTCAAGGATAGAGGGATCCTGAGGTCACTGTAGCAACACGAAAGAACTCTGTGGACCAAAAATCAACTCGAAAAGAGAGGTTAGTCCCTGGATTCGTCTCCAGAGGAATACCACCTTACCACAAGCACCTCAAGAGGAGGCTTCTCTCAGCTCTAGGTATGTGAGAGGGACCCTGAGTTTGCGGCCTCAAGTGGAATGGACACCGCGATGCCCTGACTCGAAATAGGGCCGGATATCCCTGCAGTGACTTCAATGCAGGCTCGTCTTGCATCTCCCAGGACGAAAGGATGTCTGAATCCCCTGTGGAAAGCACAGAGAAAGACTTAGTTCCCCACCTCATCGCGACCGATAGCCTCACATCCTTTGAAAACTCCAGAGGTACGCGGAGATCAGTGCCTCCAAAGGAGACGATGCCTGACTCCTCGTGAAACTTGATAGGAGTCCCAGGATTCCTGTGGCACTTGGAAAGGGATACTTGGTCTCCCGCCTCAGCTGGAGAGGCGTCCCAATTGCCCTGCCAAGCCTCGAGGAGAATCCAGAGTTGTCCCTCGCAAGTAGGCAGGAGTCCTGACGTCGCTGAAGAAACACGTGGGTGGAAGGGCCATCCCCGTCGTAACTCGAGAATATACCCCCGGTTCCCGCCGCAACTCGAGAAAAACCATGAGACTTCCTCCTCGCCGCGAGATGAGGCCCGATTCCCCTGCACTGCGTGCAGAGCAATTCCGTGTTGCACATCACACATGAAAGGAGCCTTGATTTCCTTGATGGCACTCCAGAGAAACCCCAAGAACACTGTTTCAAGGCTAGAGGGATCCTGAGGTCACTGTAGCAACACGAAAGAGCTCCGTGGGCCAAAAATCAACTCGAGATGAGAGGTTAGTCCCTGGCTTCGACTCCAGAGGAATACCACCTTACCACAAGCACCTCAAGAGGAGGCTTCTCTCAGCTCTAGGTATGTGAGAGGGACCCTGAGTTTGCGGCCTCAAGTGGAATGGACACCGCGATGCCCTGACGCGAAATAAGGCTGGATATCCCTGCAGTGACTTGAATTCAGGCTCGTCTTGCATCTCCCAAGATGAAAGGATGTCTGAATCCCCTGTGAAGACCACAGAGAAAGACCTAGTTCCCCACCTCATCGCGACCGGAGGCCTCACATCCTTTGAAAACTCCAGAGGTATGCGGAGATCAGTGCCTCCAAAGGAGACGATGCCTGACTCCTCGTGAAACTTGATAGGAGTCCCAGGATTTCTGTGGCACGTGGAAAGGGACCCTTGGTCTCCCGCCTCAGCTGGAGAGACGTCCCAATTGCCTTGCCAAGCCTCGAGGAGAATCCCGAGTTGTGTCTCGCAACTAGGCAAGAGTCCTGACGTGGCTGAACAAACACGTGTGTGGAAGGGCCATCCCCGTCGTAACTCGAGAATATACCCCAGGTTCCCGCCGCAACTCGAGAAAAACCATGAGACTTCCCCCTCGCCGCGAGATGAGGCCCGATTCCCCTGCACTGCGTGCAGAGCAATTCCGTGTTGCACATCACACATGAAAGGAGCCTTGATTTCCTTCATGGCACTCCAGAGAAACCCCAAGAACACTGTTTCAAGGCTAGAGGGATCCTGAGGTCACTGTAGCAACACGAAAGAGCTCTGTGGACCAAAAATCAACTCGCGATGAGAGGTTAGTCCCTGGCTTCGACTCCAGAGGAATACCACCTTACCACAAGCACCTCAAGAGGAGGCTTCTCTCAGCTCTAGGTATGTGAAAGGGACCCTGAGTTTGCGGCCTCAAGTGGAATGGACACCGCGATGCCCTGACTCGAAATAAGGCCGGATATCCCTGCAGTGACTGGAATGCAGGCTCGTCTTGCATCTCCCAAGATGAAAGGGTGTCTGAATCCCCTGTGGAGACCACAGAGAAAGACCTAGTTCCCCACCTCATCGCGACAGGAGGCCTCAAATCCTTTGAAAACTCCAGAGGTATGCGGAGATCAGTGCCTCCAAAGGAGACGATGCCTGACTCCTCGTGAAACTTGATAGGAGACCCAGGATTCCTGTGGCACGTGGAAAGGGACCCTTGGTCTCCAGTCTCAGCTGGAGAGGCGTCCCAATTGCCCTGCAAAGCCTCGAGGAGAATCCCGAGTTGTGTTTCGCAACTAGGCAGGAGTCCTGACATGGCTGAACACACACGTGTGTGGAAGGGCCATCCCCGTCGTAACTCGAGAATATACCCCAGGTTCCCGCCGCAACTCGAGAAAAACCATGAGACTTCCCCCTCGCCGCGAGATGAGGCCCGATTCCCCTGCACTGCGTGCAGAGCAATTCCGTGTTGCACATCACACATGAAAGGAGCCTTGATTTCCTTGATGGCACTCCAGAGAAACACCAAGAACACTGTTTCAAGGCTAGAGGGATCCTGAGGTCACTGTAGCAACACGAAAGAGCTCCGTGGACCAAGAATCAACACGAGATGAGAGGTTAGTCCCTGGCTTCGACTCCTGAGGAATACCACCTTACCACAAGCACCTCAAGAGGAGGCTTCTCTCAGCTCTAGGTATGTGAGAGGGACCCTGAGTTTGCGGCCTCAAGTGGAATGGACACCGCGATGCCCTGACTCGAAATAAGGCCGGATATCCCTGCAGTGACTGGAATGCAGGCTCGTCTTGCATCTCCCAAGATGAAAGGGTGTCTGAATCCCCTGTGGAGACCACAGAGAAAGACCTAGTTCCCCACCTCATCGCGACCGGAGGCCTCAAATCCTTTGAAAACTACAGAGGTATGCGGAGATCAGTGCCTCCAAAGGAGACGATGCCTGACTCCTCGTGAAACTTGATAGGAGACCCAGGATTCCTGTGGCACGTGGAAAGGGACCCTTGGTCTCCCGTCTCAGCTGGAGAGGCGTCCCAATTGCCCTGCAAAGCCTCGAGGAGAATCCCGAGTTGTGTCTCGCAACGAGGCAGGAGTCCTGACATGGCTGAACACACACGTGTGTGGAAGGGCCATCCCCGTCGGAACTCGAGAATATACCCCAGGTTCCCGCCGCAACTCGAGAAAAACCATGAGACTTCCCCCTCGCCGCGAGATGAGGCCCGATTCCCCTGAACTGCGTGCAGAGCAATTCCGTGTTGCACATCACACATGAAAGGAGCCTTGATTTCCTTGATGGCACTCCAGAGAAACCCCAAGAACACTGTTTCAAGGCTAGAGGGATCCTGAGCTCACTGTAGCAACACGAAAGAACTCTGTGGACCAAAAATCAACTCGAAAAGAGAGGTTAGTCCCTGGATTCGTCTCCAGAGGAATACCACCTTACCACAAGCACCTCAAGAGGAGGCTTCTCTCAGCTCTAGGTATGTGAGAGGGACCCTGAGTTTGCGGCCTCAAGTGGAATGGACACCGCGATGCCCTGACTCGAAATAAGGCTGGATATCCCTGCAGTGACTTGAATGCAGGCTCGTCTTGCATCTCCCAGTACGAAAGGATGTCTGAATCCCCTGTGGAAAGCACAGAGAAAGACTTAGTTCCCCACCTCATCGCGACCGATAGCCTCACATCTTTGAAAACTCCAGAGGTACGCGGAGATCAGTGCCTCCAAAGGAGACGATGCCTGACTCCTCGTGAAACTTGACAGGAGTCCCAGGATTCTTGTGGCACGTGGAAAGGGACCCTTGGTCACCCGCCTCAGCTGGAGAGGCGTCCCAATTGCCCTGCGAAGCCTCGAGGAGAATCCAGAGTTGTCCCTCGCAACTAGGCAGGAGTCCTGACGTCGCTGAAGAAACACGTGGGTGGAAGGGCCAACCCGTCGTAACTCGAGAATATACCCCAGGTTCCCGCCGCAACTCGAGAAAAACCATGAGACTTCCCCCTCGCCGCGAGATGAGGCCCGATTCCCCTGAACTGCGTGCAGAGCAATTCCGTGTTGCACATCACACATGAAAGGAGCCTTGATTTCCTTGATGGCACTCCAGAGAAACCCCAAGAACACTGTTTCAAGGCTAGAGGGATCCTGAGGTCACTGTAGCAACACGAAAGAACTCTGTGGACCAAAAATCAACTCGAAAAGAGAGGTTAGTCCCTGGCTTCGACTCCAGAGGAATACCACCTTACCACAAGCACCTCAAGAGGAGGCTTCTCTCAGCTCTAGGTATGTGAGAGGGACCCTGAATTTGCGGCCTCAAGTGGAATGGACACCGCGATGCCCTGACTCGAAATAAGGCCGGATATCCCTGCAGTGACTTCAATGCAGGCTCGTCTTGCATCTCCCAGGACGAAAGGATGTCTGAATCCCCAGTGGAAAGCACAGAGAAAGACTTAGTTCCCCACCTCATCGCGACTGATAGCCTCACATCCTTTGAAAACTCCAGAGGTACGCGGAGATCAGTGCCTCCAAAGGAGACGATGCCTGACTCCTCGTGAAACTTGATAGGAGTCCCAGGATTCCTGTGGCACTTGGAAAGGGACACTTGGTCTCCCGCCTCAGCTGGAGAGGCGTCCCAATTGCCCTGCCAAGCCTCGAGGAGAATCCAGAGTTGTCCCTCGCAACTAGGCAGGAGTCCTGACGTCGCTGAAGAAACACGTGGGTGGAAGGGCCATCCCCGTCGTAACTCGAGAATATACCCCAGGTTCCCGCCGCAACTCGAGAAAAACCATGAGACTTCCCCCTCGCCGCGAGATGAGACCCGATTCCCCTGCACTGCTTGCAGAGCAATTCCGTGTTGCACATCACACATGAAAGGAGCCTTGATTTCCTTGATGGCACTCCAGAGAAACCCCAAGAACACTGTTTCAAGGCTAGAGGGATCCTGAGGTCACTGTAGCAACACGAAAGAGCTCCGTGGACCAAGAATCAACACGAGATGAGAGGTTCGTCCCTGGCTTCGACTCCTGAGGAATACCACCTTACCACAAGCACCTCAAGAGGAGGCTTCTCTCAGCTCTAGGTATGTGAGAGGGATCCTGAGTTTGCGGCCTCAAGTGGAATGGACACCGCGATGCCCTGACTCGAAATAAGGCCGGATATCCCTGCAGTGACTTCAATGCAGGCTCGTCTTGCATCTCCCAAGAAGAAAGGATGTCTGTATCCCCTGTGGAGACCACAGAGAAAGACCTAGTTCCCCACCTCATCTCGACCGGAGGCCTCACATCCTTTGAAAACTCCAGAGGTACGCGGAGATCAGTGCCTCCAAAGGAGACGATGCCTGACTCCTAGTGAAACTTGATAGGAGTCCCAGGATTCTTGTGGCACGTGGAAAGGGACCCTTGGTCTCCCGCCTCAGCTGGAGAGGCATTCCAATTGCCCTGCCAAGCCTCGAGGAGAATCCCGAGTTGTCCCTCGCAACTAGGCAGGAGTCCTGACGTGGCTGAACAAACAAGTGGGTGGAAGGGCCATCCCCGTCGTAACTCGAGAATATACCCCATGTTCCCGCCGCAACTCGAGAAAAACCATGAGACTTGCCCCTCGATGCGAGATGAGGCCCGATTCCCCTGTACTGCGTGCAGAGCAATTCCGTCTTGCACATCACACATGAAAGGAGCCTTGATTTCCTTGATGGCACTCCAGAGAAACCCCAAGAACACTGTTTCAAGGATAGAGGGATCCTGTGGTCACTGTAGCAACACGAAAGAACTCTGTGGACCAAAAACCAACTCGAAAAGAGAGGTTAGTCCCTGGATTCGTCTCCAGAGGAATACCACCTTACCACAAGCACCTCAAGAGGAGGCTTCTCTCAGCTCTAGGTATGTGAGAGGGACCCTGAGTTTGCAGCCTCAAGTGGAATGGACACCGCGATGCCCTGACTCGAAATAGGGCCGGATATCCCTGCAGTGACTTCAATGCAGGCTCGTCTTGCATCTCCCAGGACGAAAGGATGTCTCAATCCCCTGTGGAAAGCACAGAGAAAGACTTAGTTCCCCACCTCATCGCGACCGATAGCCTCACATCCTTTGAAAACTCCAGAGGTACGCGGAGATCAGTGCCTCCAAAGGAGACGATGCCTGACTCCTCGTGAAACTTGATAGGAGTCCCAGGATTCCTGTGGCACTTGGAAAGGGACACTTGGTCTCCCGCCTCAGCTGGAGAGGTGTCCCAATTGCCCTGCCAAGCCTCGAGGAGAATCCAGAGTTGTCCCTCGCAACTAGGCAGGAGTCCTGACGTCGCTGAAGAAACACGTGGGTGGAAGGGCCATCCCCGTCGTAACTCGAGAATATACCCCAGGTTCCCGACGCAACTCGAGAAAAACCATGAGACTTCCCCCTCGCCGCGAGATGAGGCCCGATTCCCCTGCACTGCGTGTTGAGCAATTCCGTGTTGCACATCACACATGAAAGGAGCCTTGATTTCCTTGATGGCACTCCAGAGAAACCCCAAGAACACTGTTTCAAGGCTAGAGGAATCCTGAGGTCACTGTAGCAACACGAAAGAGCTTCGTGGGCCAAAAATCACCTCGAGATGAGAGGTTAGTCCCTGGCTTCGACTCCAGAGGAATACCACCTTACCACAAGCACCTCAAGAGGAGGCTTCTCTCAGCTCTAGGTATGTGAGAGGGACCCTGAGGTTGCGGCCTCAAGTGGAATGGACACCGCGATGCCCTGACTCGAAATAAGGCCGGATATCCCTGCAGTGACTGAAATGCAGGCTCGTCTTGCATCTCCCAAGACGAAAGGGTGTCTGAATCCCCTGTGGAGACCACAGAGAAAGACCTAGTTCCCCACCTCATCGCGACAGGAGGCCTCAAATCCTTTGAAAACTCCAGAGGTATGCGGAGATCAGTGCCTCCAAAGGAGACGATGCCTGACTCCTCGTGAAACTTGATAGGAGACCCAGGATTCCTGTGGCACGTGGAAAGGGACCCTTGGTCTCCCGTCTCAGCTGGAGAGGCGTCCCAATTGCCCTGCAAAGCCTCGAGGAGAATCCCGAGTTGTCCTTCGCAACTAGGCAGGAGTCCTGACATGGCTGAACACACACGTGTGTGGAAGGGCCATCCCCGTCGGAACTCGAGAATATACCCCAGGTTCCCGCCGCAACTCGAGAAAAACCATGAGACTTCCCCCTCGCCGCGAGATGAGGCCCGATTCCCCTGCACTGCATGCAGAGCAATTCCGTGTTGCACATCACACATGAAAGGAGCCTTGATTTCCTTGATGGCACTCCAGAGAAACCCCAAGAACACTGTTTCAAGGCTAGAGGGATCCTGAGGTCACTGTAGGAACACGAAAGAGCTCCGTGGACCAAGAATTAACACGAGATGAGAGGTTAGTCCCTGGCTTCGACTCCAGAGGAATACCACCTTACCACAAGCACCTCAAGAGGAGGCTTCTCTCAGCTCTAGGTATGTGAGAGGGATCCTGAGTTTGCGGCCTCAAGTGGAATGGACACCGCGATGCCCTGACTCGAAATAAGGCCGGATATCCATGCAGTGACTTCAATGCAGGCTCGTCTTGCATCTCGCAAGAAGAAAGGATGTCTGAATCCCCTGTGGAGACCACAAAGAAAGACCTAGTTCCCCACTTCATCGCGACCGGAGGCCTCACATCCTTTGAAAACTCCAGAGGTACGCGGAGATCAGTGCCTCCAAAGGAGACGATGCCTGACTCCTCGTGAAACTTGATAGGAGTCCCAGGATTCTTGTGGCACGTGGAAAGGGACGCTTGGTCTCCCACCTCAGCTGGAGAGGCGTCCCAATTGCCCTGCCAAGCCTCGAGGAGAATCCCGAGTTGTCCCTCGCAACTAGGCAGGAGTCCTGACGTGGCTGGACAAACACATGGGTGGAAGGGCCATCCCCGTCGTAACTCGAAAATATACCCCAGGTTCCCGCCGCAACTCGAGAAAAACCATGAGACTTCCCCCTCGATGCGAGATGAGGCCCGATTCCCCTGTACTGCGTGCAGAGCAATTCCGTCTTGCACATCACACATGAAAGGAGCCTTGATTTCCTTGATGGCACTCCAGAGAAACCCCAAGAACACTGTTTCAAGGCTAGAGGGATCCTGAGGTCACTGTAGCAACACGAAAGAGCTCCGTGGGCCAAAAATCAACTCGAGATGAGAAGTTAGTCCCTGGCTTCGACTCCAGAGGAATACCACCTTACCACAAGCACCTCAAGAGGAGGCTTCTCTCAGCTCTAGGTATGTGAGAGGGATCCTGAGTTTGCGGCCTCAAGTGGAATGGACACCGCGATTCCCTGACTCGAAATAAGGCCGGATGACCCTGCAGTGACTTGAATGCAGGCTCGTCTTGCATCTCCCAAGAAGAAAGGATGTCTGAATCCCCTGTGGAGACCACAAAGAAAGACCTAGTTCCCCACCTCATCGCGACCGGAGGCCTCACATCCTTTGAAAACTCCAGAGGTACGCGGAGATCAGTGGCTCCAAAGGAGACGATGCCTGACTCCTCGTGAAACTTGATAGGAGTCCCAGGATTTTGTGGCACGTGGAAAGGGACCCTTGGTCTCCCGCCTCAGCTGGAGAGGCGTTCCAATTGCCCTGCCAAGCCTCGAGGAGGATCCCGAGTTGTCCCTCGCAACTAGGCAGGAGTCCTGACGTGGCTGAACAAACACGTGGGTGGAAGGGCCATCCCCGTCGTAACTCGAGAATATACCCCAGGTTCCCGCCGCAACTCGAGAAAAACCATGAGACTTGCCCCTCGATGCGAGATGAGGCCCGATTCCCCTGTACTGCGTGCAGAGCAATTCCGTCTTGCACATCACACATGAAAGGAGCCTTGATTTCCTTGATGGCACTCCAGAGAAACCCCAAGAACACTGTTTCAAGGATAGAGGGATCCTGAGGTCACTGTAGCAACACGAAAGAACTCTGTGGACCAAAAATCAACTCGAAAAGAGAGGTTAGTCCCTGGATTCGTCTCCAGAGGAATACCACCTTACCACAAGCACCTCAAGAGGAGGCTTCTCTCAGCTCTAGGTATGTGAGAGGGACCCTGAGTTTGCAGCCTCAAGTGGAATGGACACCGCGATGCCCTGACTCGAAATAGGGCCGGATATCCCTGCAGTGACTTCAATGCAGGCTCGTCTTGCATCTCCCAGGACGAAACGATGTCTGAATCCCCTGTGGAAAGCAGAGAGAAAGACTTAGTTCCCCACCTCATCACGACCGATAGCCTCACATCCTTTGAAAACTCCAGAGGTACGCGGAGATCAGTGCCTCCAAAGGAGACGATGCCTGACTCCTCGTGAAACTTGATAGGAGTCCCAGGATTCCTGTGGCACTTGGAAAGGGATACTTGGTCTCCCGCCTCAGCTGGAGAGGCGTCCCAATTGCCCTGCCAAGCCTCGAGGAGAATCCAGAGTTGTCCCTCGCAAGTAGGCAGGAGTCCTGACGTCGCTGAAGAAACACGTGGGTGGAAGGGCCATCCCCGTCGTAACTCGAGAATATACCCCAGGTTCCCGCCGCAACTCGAGAAAAACCATGAGACTTCCCCCTCGCCGCGAGATGAGACCCGATTCCCCTGCACTGCTTGCAGAGCAATTCCGTGTTGCACATCACACATGAAAGGAGCCTTGATTTCCTTGATGGCACTCCAGAGAAACCCCAAGAACACTGTTTCAAGGCTAGAGGGATCCTGAGGTCACTGTAGCAACACGAAAGAGCTCCGTGGACCAAGAATCAACACGAGATGAGAGGTTCGTCCCTGGCTTCGACTCTTGAGGAATACCACCTTACCACAAGCACCTCAAGAGGAGGCTTCTCTCAGCTCTAGGTATGTGAGAGGGACCCTGAGTTTGCGGCCTCAAGTGGAATGGACACCGCGATGCCCTGACTCGAAATAAGGCCGGATATCCCTGCAGTGACTTCAATGCAGGCTCGTCTTGCATCTCCCAAGAAGAAAGGATGTCTGTATCCCCTGTGGAGACCACAGAGAAACACCTAGTTCCCCACCTCATCTCGACCGGAGGCCTCACATCCTTTGAAAACTCCAGAGGTACGCGGAGATCAGTGCCTCCAAAGGAGCCGATGCCTGACTCCTCGTGAAACTTGATAGGAGTCCCAGGATTCTTGTGGCACGTGGAAAGGGACCCTTGGTCTCCCGCCTCAGCTGGAGAGGCGTTCCAATTGCCCTGCCAAGCCTCGAGGAGAATCCCGAGTTGTCCCTCGCAACTAGGCAGGAGTCCTGACGTGGCTGAACAAACAAGTGGGTGGAAGGGCCATCCCCGTCGTAACTCGAGAATATACCCCATGTTCCCGCCGCAACTCGAGAAAAACCATGAGACTTGCCCCTCGATGCGAGATGAGGCCCGATTCCCCTGTACTGCGTGCAGAGCAATTCCGTCTTGCACATCACACATGAAAGGAGCCTTGATTTCCTTGATGGCACTCCAGAGAAACCCCAAGAACACTGTTTCAAGGATAGAGGGATCCTGAGGTCACTGTAGCAACACGAAAGAACTCTGTGGACCAAAAATCAACTCGAAAAGAGAGGTTAGTCCCTGGATTCGTTTCCAGAGGAATACCACCTTACCACAAGCACCTCAAGAGGAGGCTACTCTCAGCTCTAGGTATGTGAGAGGGACCCTGAGTTTGCGGCCTCAAGTGGAATGGACACCGGGATGCCCTGACTCGAAATAAGGCCGGATATCCCTGCAGTGACTTCAATGCAGGCTCGTCTTGCATCTCCCAGGAGGAAAGGATGTCTGAATCCCCTGTGGAAAGCACAGAGAAAGACTTAGTTCCCCACCTCATCGCGACCGATAGCCTCACATCCTTTGAAAACTCCAGAGGTACGCGGAGATCAGTGACTCCAAAGGAGACGATGCCTGACTCCTCGTGAAACTTGATAGGAGTCCCAGGATTCCTGTGGCACTTGGAAAGGGACACTTGGTCTCCCGCCTCAGCTGGAGAGGCGTCCCAATTGCCCTGCCAAGCCTCGAGGAGAATCCAGAGTTGTCCCTCGCAACTAGGCAGGAGTCCTGACGTCGCTGAAGAAACACGTGGGTGGAAGGGCCATCCCCGTCGGAACTCGAGAATATACCCCAGGTTCCCGCCGCAACTCGAGAAAAACCATGAGACTTCCCCCTCGCCGCGAGATGAGGCCCGATTCCCCTGCAGTGCGTGCAGAGCAATTCCGTGTTGCACATCACACATGAAAGGAGCCTTGATTTCCTTGATGGCACTCCAGAGAAACCCCAAGAACACTGTTTCAAGGCTAGAGGGATCCTGAGGTCACTGTAGCAACACGAAAGAGCTCCGTGGGCCAAAAATCAACTCGAGATGAGAGGTTAGTCCCTGGCTTCGACTCCAGAGGAATACCACCTTACCACAAGCACCTCAAGAGGAGGCTTCTCTCAGCTCTAGGTATGTGAGAGGGACCCTGAGTTTGCGGCCTCAAGTGGAATGGACACCGCGATGCCCTGACTCGAAATAAGGCCGGATATCCCTGCAGTGACTGGAATGCAGGCTCGTCTTGCATCTCCCAAGACGAAAGGGTGTCTGAATCCCCTGTGGAGACCACAGAGAAAGACCTAGTTCCCCACCTCATCGCCACAGGAGGCCTCAAATCCTTTGAAAACTCCAGAGGTATGCGGAGATCAGTGCCTCCAAAGGAGACGATGCCTGACTCCTCCTGAAACTTGATAGGAGACCCAGGATTCCTGTGGCACGTGGAAAGGGACCCTTGGTCTCCCGTCTCAGCTGGAGAGTCGTCCCAATTGCCCTGCAAAGCCTCGAGGAGAATCCCGAGTTGTGTTTCGCAACTAGGCAGGAGTCCTGACATGGCTGAACACACACGTGTGTGGAAGGGCCATCCCCGTCGGAACTCGAGAATATACCCCAGGTTCCCACCGCAACTCGAGAAAACCCATGAGACTTCCCCCTCGCCGCGAGATGAGGCCCGATTCCCCTGCACTGCGTGCAGAGCAATTCCGTGTTGCACATCACACATGAAAGGAGCCTTGATTTCCTTGATGGCACTCCAGAGAAACCCCAAGAACACTGTTTCAAGGCTAGAGGGATCCTGAGGTCACTGTAGCAACACGAAAGAGCTCCGTGGACCAAGAATCAACACGAGATGAGAGGTTAGTCCCTGCCTTCGACTCCTGAGGAATACCACCTTACCACAAGCACCTCAAGAGGAGGCTTCTCTCAGCTCTAGGTATGTGAGAGGGATCCTGAGTTTGCGGCCTCAAGTGGAATGGACACCGCGATTCCCTGACTCGAAATAAGGCCGGATAACCCTGCAGTGACTTGAATGCAGGCTCGTCTTGCATCTCCCAAGAAGAAAGGATGTCTGAATCCCCTGTGGAGACCACAAAGAAAGACCTAGTTCCCCACCTCATCGCGACCGGAGGCCTCACATCCTTTGAAAACTCCAGAGGTACGCGGAGATCAGTGGCTCCAAAGGAGACGATGCCTGACTCCTCGTGAAACTTGATAGGAGTCCCAGGATTTTGTGGCACGTGGAAAGGGACCCTTGGTCTCCCGCCTCAGCTGGAGAGGCGTTCCAATTGCCCTGCCAAGCCTCGAGGAGGATCCCGAGTTGTCCCTCGCAACTAGGCAGGAGTCCTGACGTGGCTGAACAAACACGTGGGTGGAAGGGCCATCCCCGTCGTAACTCGAGAATATCCCCCAGGTTCCCGCCGCAACTCGAGAAAAACCATGAGACTTGCCCCTCGATGCGAGATGAGGCCCGATTCCCCTGTACTGCGTGCAGAGCAATTCCGTCTTGCACATCACACATGAAAGGAGCCTTGATTTCCTTGATGGCACTCCAGAGAAACCCCAAGAACACTGTTTCAAGGATAGAGGGATCCTGAGGTCACTGTAGCAACACGAAAGAACTCTGTGGACCAAAAATCAACTCGAAAAGAGAGGTTAGTCCCTGGATTCGTCTCCAGAGGAATACCACCTTACCACAAGCACCTCAAGAGGAGGCTTCTCTCAGCTCTAGGTATGTGAGAGGGACCCTGAGTTTGCAGCCTCAAGTGGAATGGACACCGCGATGCCCTGACTCGAAATAGGGCCGGATATCCCTGCAGTGACTTCAATGCAGGCTCGTCTTGCATCTCCCAGGACGAAACGATGTCTGAATCCCCTGTGGAAAGCAGAGAGAAAGACTTAGTTCCGCACCTCATCACGACCGATAGCCTCACATCCTTTGAAAACTCCAGAGGTACGCGGAGATCAGTGCCTCCAAAGGAGACGATGCCTGACTCCTCGTGAAACTTGATAGGAGTCCCAGGATTCCTGTGGCACTTGGAAAGGGATACTTGGTCTCCCGCCTCAGCTGGAGAGGCGTCCCAATTGCCCTGCCAAGCCTCGAGGAGAATCCAGAGTTGTCCCTCGCAAGTAGGCAGGAGTCCTGACGTCGCTGAAGAAACACGTGGGTGGAGGGCCATCCCCGTCGTAACTCGAGAATATACCCCAGGTTCCCGCCGCAACTCGAGAAAAACCATGAGACTTCCCCCTCGCCGCGAGATGAGACCCGATTCCCCTGCACTGCTTGCAGAGCAATTCCGTGTTGCACATCACACATGAAAGGAGCCTTGATTTCCTTGATGGCACTCCAGAGAAACCCCAAGAACACTGTTTCAAGGCTAGAGGGATCCTGAGGTCACTGTAGCAACACGAAAGAGCTCCGTGGACCAAGAATCAACACGAGATGAGAGGTTCGTCCCTGGCTTCGACTCCTGAGGAATACCACCTTACCACAAGCACCTCAAGAGGAGGCTTCTCTCAGCTCTAGGTATGTGAGAGGGATCCTGAGTTTGCGGCCTCAAGTGGAATGGACACCGCGATGCCCTGACTCGAAATAAGGCCGGATATCCCTGCAGTGACTTCAATGCAGGCTCGTCTTGCATCTCCCAAGAAGAAAGGATGTCTGTATCCCCTGTGGAGACCACAGAGAAACACCTAGTTCCCCACCTCATCTCGACCGGAGGCCTCACATCCTTTGAAAACTCCAGAGGTACGCGGAGATCAGTGCCTCCAAAGGAGACGATGCCTGACTCCTCGTGAAACTTGATAGGAGTCCCAGGATTCTTGTGGCACGTGGAAAGGGACCCTTGGTCTCCCGCCTCAGCTGGAGAGGCGTTCCAATTGCCCTGCCAAGCCTCGAGGAGAATCCCGAGTTGTCCCTCGCAACTAGGCAGGAGTCCTGACGTGGCTGAACAAACAAGTGGGTGGAAGGGCCATCCCCGTCGTAACTCGAGAATATACCCCAGGTTCCCGCCGCAACTCGAGAAAAACCATGAGACTTCCCCCTCGATGCGAGATGAGGCCCGATTCCCCTGTACTGCGTGCAGAGCAATTCCGTCTTGCACATCACACATGAAAGGAGCCTTGATTTCCTTGATGGCACTCCAGAGAAACCCCAAGAACACTGTTTCAAGGCTAGAGGGATCCTGAGGTCACTGTAGCAACACGAAAGAGCTCCGTGGGCCAAAAATCAACTCGAGATGAGAGGTTAGTCCCTGGCTTCGACTCCAGAGGAATACCACCTTACCACAAGCACCTCAAGAGGAGGCTTCTCTCAGCTCTAGGTATGTGAGAGGGACCCTGAGTTTGCGGCCTCAAGTGGAATGGACACCGCGATGCGCTGACTCGAAATAAGGCCGGATATCCCTGCAGTGACTGGAATGCAGGCTCGTCTTGCATCTCCCAAGACGAAAGGGTGTCTGAATCCCCTGTGGAGACCACAGAGAAAGACCTAGTTCCCCACCTCATCGCCACAGGAGGCCTCAAATCCTTTGAAAACTCCAGAGGTATGCGGAGATCAGTGCCTCCAAAGGAGACGATGCCTGACTCCTCCTGAAACTTGATAGGAGACCCAGGATTCCTGTGGCACGTGGAAAGGGACCCTTGGTCTCCCGTCTCAGCTGGAGAGTCGTCCCAATTGCCCTGCAAAGCCTCGAGGAGAATCCCGAGTTGTGTTTCGCAACTAGGCAGGAGTCCTGACATGGCTGAACACACACGTGTGTGGAAGGGCCATCCCCGTCGGAACTCGAGAATATACCCCAGGTTCCCGCCGCAACTCGAGAAAACCCATGAGACTTCCCCCTCGCCGCGAGATGAGGCCCGATTCCCCTGCACTGCGTGCAGAGCAATTCCGTGTTGCACATCACACATGAAAGGAGCCTTGATTTCCTTGATGGCACTCCAGAGAAACCCCAAGAACACTGTTTCAAGGCTAGAGGGATCCTGAGGTCACTGTAGCAACACGAAAGAGCTCCGTGGACCAAGAATCAACACGAGATGAGAGGTTAGTCCCTGGCTTCGACTCCTGAGGAATACCACCTTACCACAAGCACCTCAAGAGGAGGCTTCTCTCAGCTCTAGGTATGTGAGAGGGATCCTGAGTTTGCGGCCTCAAGTGGAATGGACACCGCGATTCCCTGACTCGAAATAAGGCCGGATAACCCTGCAGTGACTTGAATGCAGGCTAGTCTTGCATCTCCCAAGAAGAAAGGATGTCTGAATCCCCTGTGGAGACCACAGAGAAACACCTAGTTCCCCACCTCATCGCGACCGCAGGCCTCACATCCTTTGAAAATTCCAGAGGTACGCGGAGATCAGTGCCTCCAAAGGAGACGATGCCTGACTCCTCGTGAAACTTGATAGGAGTCCCAGGATTCCTGTGGCACTTGGAAAGGGACACTTGGTCTCCCGCCTCAGCTGGAGAGGCGTCCCAATTGCCCTGCCAAGCCTCGAGGAGAATCCAGAGTTGTCCCTCGGAAGTAGGCAGGAGTCCTGACGTCGCTGAAGAAACACGTGGGTGGAAGGGCCATTCCCGTCGTAACTCGAGAATATACCCCAGGTTCCCGCCGCAACTCGAGAAAAACCATGAGACTTCCCCCTCGCCGCGAGATGAGGCCCGATTCCCCTGCACTGCGTGCAGAGCAGTTCTGTGTTACACATCACACATGAAAGGAGCCTTGATTTCCTTGATGGCACTCCAGAGAAACCCCAAGAACACTGTTTCAAGGCTAGAGGGATCCTGAGGTCACTGTAGCAAGACGAAAGAGCTCCGTGAGCCAAAAATCAACTCGAGATGAGAGGTTAGTCCCTGGCTTCGACTCCAGAGGAATACCACCTTACCACAAGCACCTCAAGAGGAGGCTTCTCTCAGCTCTAGGTATGTGAGAGGGACCCTGAGTTTGCGGCCTCAAGTGGAATGGACACCGCGATGCCCTGACTCGAAATAAGGCCGGATATCCCTGCAGTGACTGGAATGCAGGCTCGTCTTGCATCTCCCAAGACGAAAGGGTGTCTGAATCCCCTGTGGAGACCACAGAGAAACACCTAGTTCCCCACCTCATCGCGACCGGAGGCCTCACATCCTTTGAAAACTCCAGAGGTACGCGGAGATCAGTGCCTCCAAAGGAGTCGATGCCTGACTCCTCGTGAAACTTGATAGGAGTCCCAGGATTCTTGTGGCACGTGGAAAGGGACACTTGGTCTCCCGCCTCAGCTGGAGAGGCGTTCCAATTGCCCTGCCAAGCCTCGAGGAGAATCCCGAGTTGTCCCTCGCAACTAGGCAGGAGTCCTGACGTGGCTGAACAAACACGTGTGTGGAAGGGCCATCCCCGTCGTAACTCGAGAATATACCCCAGGTTCCCGCCGCAACTCGAGAAAAACCATGAGACTTCCCCCTCAATGCGAGATGAGGCCCGATTCCCCTGTACTGCGTGCAGAGCAATTCCGTCTTGCACATCACACATGAAAGGAGCCTTGATTTCCTTGATGGCACTCCAGAGAAACCCCAAGCACACTGTTTCAAGGATAGAGGGATCCTGAGGTCACTGTAGCAACACGAAAGAACTCTGTGAACCAAAAATCAAGTCGAAAAGAGAGGTTAGTCCCTGGATTCGTCTCCAGAGGAATACCACCTTACCACAAGCACCTCAAGAGGAGGCTTCTCTCAGCTCTAGGTATGTGAGAGGGACCCTGTGTTTGCGGCCTCAAGTGGAATGGACACCGCGATGCCCTGACTCGAAATAAGGCTGGATATCCCTGCAGTGACTTCAATGCAGGCTCGTCTTGCATCTCCCAGGACGAAAGGATGTCTGAACCCCTGTGGAAAGCACAGAGAAAGACTTAGTTCCCCACCTCATCGCGACCGATAGCCTCACATCCTTTGAAAACTCCAGAGGTACGCGGAGATCAGTGCCTCCAAAGGAGACGATGCCTGACTCCTCGTGAAACTTGATAGGAGTCCCAGGATTCTTGTGGCACGTGGAAAGGGACCCTTGGTCACCCGCCTCAGCTGGAGAGGCGTCCCAATTGCCCTGCCAAGCCTCGAGGAGAATCCAGAGTTGTCCCTCGCAACTAGGCAGGAGTCCTGACGTCGCTGAAGAAACACGTGGGTGGAAGGGCCATCCCCGTCGGAACTCGAGAATATACCCCAGGTTCCCGCCGCAACTCGAGAAAAACCATGAGACTTCCCCCTCGCCGCGAGATGAGGCCCGATTCCCCTGCACTGCGTGCAGAGCAATTCCGTGTTGCACATCACACATGAAAGGAGCC
Source organism: Cervus elaphus (assembly GCF_910594005.1). Taxonomy (NCBI): domain Eukaryota; kingdom Metazoa; phylum Chordata; class Mammalia; order Artiodactyla; family Cervidae; genus Cervus; species Cervus elaphus. The sequence continues at coordinate 3,081,434 of NC_057834.1, read as the reverse complement.
TTGATTTCCTTGATGGCACTCCAGAGAAACCCCAAGAACACTGTTTCAAGGCTAGAGGGATCCTGAGGTCACTGTAGCAACACGAAAGAGCTCCGTGGGCCAAAAATCAACTCGAGATGAGAGGTTAGTCCCTGGCTTCGACTCCAGAGGAATACCACCTTACCACAAGCACCTCAAGAGGAGGCTTCTCTCAGCTCTAGGTATGTGAGAGGGACCCTGAGTTTGCGGCCTCAAATGGAATGGACACCGCGATGCCCTGACGCGAAATAAGGCTGGATATCCCTGCAGTGACTTGAATGCAGGCTCGTCTTGCATCTCCCAAGATGAAAGGATGTCTGAATCCCCTGTGGAGACCACAGAGAAAGACCTAGTTCCCCACCTCATCACGACCGGAGGCCTCACATCCTTTGAAAACTCCAGAGTTACGCAGAGATCACTGCCTCCAAAGGAGACGATGCCTGACTCCTGGTGAAACTTGATAGGAGTCCCAGGATTCCTGTGGCACGTGGAAAGGGACCCTTGGTCTCCCGCCTCAGCTGGAGAGACGTCCCAATTGCCTTGCCAAGCCTCGAGGAGAATCCCGAGTTGTGTCTCGCAACTAGGCAAGAGTCCTGACGTGGCTGAACAAACACGTGTGTGGAAGGGCCATCCCCGTCGTAACTCGAGAATGTACCCCAGGTTCCCGCCGCAACTCGAGAAAAACCATGAGACTTCCCCCTCGCCGCGAGATGAGGCCCGATTCCCCTGCACTGCGTGCAGAGCAATTCTGTGTTGCACATCACACATGAAAGGAGCCTTGATTTCCTTCATGGCACTCCAGAGAAACCCGAAGAACACTGTTTCAAGGCTAGAGGGATCCTGAGGTCACTGTAGCAACAGGAAAGAGCTCTGTGGACCAAAAATCAACTCGCGATGAGAGGTTAGTCCCTGGCTTCGACTCCAGAGGAATACCACCTTACCACAAGCACCTCAAGAGGAGGCTTCTCTCAGCTCTAGGTATGTGAGAGGGACCCTGAGTTTGCGGCCTCAAGTGGAATGGACACCGCGATGCCCTGACTCGAAATAAGGCCGGATATCCCTGCAGTGACTGGAATGCAGGCTCGTCTTCCATCTCCCAAGACGAAAGGGTGTCTGAATCCCCTGTGGAGACCACAGAGAAAGACCTAGTTCCCCACCTCATCTCGACAGGAGGCCTCAAATCCTTTGAAAATTCCAGAGGTATGCGGAGATCAGTGCCTCCAAAGGAGACGATGCCTGACTCCTCGTGAAACTTGATAGGAGACCCAGGATTCCTGTGGCACGTGGAAAGGGACACTTGGTCTCCCGTCTCAGCTGGAGAGGCGTCCCAATTGCCCTGCAAAGCCTCGAGGAGAATCCCCAGTTGTGTCTCGCAACTAGGCAGGAGTCCTGACATGGCTGAACACACACGTGTGTGGAAGGGCCATCCCCGTCGGAACTCGAGAATATACCCCAGGTTCCCGCCGCAACTCGAGAAAAACCATGAGACTTCCCCCTCGCCGCGAGATGAGGCCCGATTCCCCTGCAGTGCGTGCAGAGCAATTCCGTGTTGCACATCACACATGAAAGGAGCCTTGATTTCCTTGATGGCACTCCAGAGAAACCCCAAGAACACTGTTTCAAGGCTAGAGGGATCCTGAGGTCACTATAGCAACACGAAAGAGCTCCGTGGACCAAGAATCAACACGAGATGAGAGGTTAGTCCCTGGCTTCGACTCCTGAGGAATACCACCTTACCACAAGCACCTCAAGAGGAGGCTTCTCTCAGCTCTAGGTATGTGAGAGGGACCCTGAGTTTGCGGCCTCAAGTGGAATGGACACCGCGATGCCCTGACGCGAAATAAGGCCGGATATCCCTGCAGTGACTTCAATGCAGGCTCATCTTGCATCTCCCAGGACGAAAGGATGTCTGAATCCCCTGTGGAAAGCACAGAGAAAGACTTACTTCCCAACCTCATCGCGACCGATAGCCTCACATCCTTTGAAAACTCCAGAGGTACGCGGAGATCAGTGCCTCCAAAGGAGATGATGCCTGACTCCTCGTGAAACTTGATAGGAGTCCCAGGATTCCTGTGGCACGTGGAAAGGGACCCTTGGTCTCCCGCCTCAGCTGGAGAGGCGTCCCAATTGCCTTGCCAAGCCTCGAGGAGAATCCCGAGTTGAGTCTCGCAACTAGGCAAGAGTCCTGACGTGGTTGAACAAACACGTGTGTGGAAGGGCCATCCCCGTCGTAACTCGAGAATATACCCCAGGTTCCCGCCGCAACTCGAGAAAAACCATGAGACTTCCCCCTCGCCGCGAGATGAGGCCCGATTCCCCTGCACTGCGTGCAGAGCAATTTTGTGTTGCACATCACACATGAAAGGAGCCTTGATTTCCTTCATGGCACTCCAGAGAAACCCCAAGAACACTGTTTCAAGGCTAGAGGGATCCTGAGGTCACTGTAGCAACACGAAAGAGCTCCGTGGACCAAAAATCAACTCGAGATGAGAGGTTAGTCCCTGGCTTCGACTCCAGAGGAATACCACCTTACCACAAGCACCTCAAGAGGAGGCTTCTCTCAGCTCTAGGTATGTGAGAGGGACCCTGAGTTTGCGGCCTCAAGTGGAATGAACACCGCGATGCCCTGACTCGAAATAAGGCCGGATATTCCTGCTGTGACTGGAATGCAGGCTCGTCTTGCATCTCCCAAGACGAAAGGGTGTCTGAATCCCCTGTGGAGACCACAGAGAAAGACCTAGTTCCCCACCTCATCGCGACAGGAGGCCTCAAATCCTTTGAAAACTCCAGAGGTATGCGGAGATCAGTGCCTCCAAAGGAGACGATGCCTGACTCCTCGTGAAACTTGATAGGAGACCCAGGATTCCTGTGGCACGTGGAAAGGGACACTTGGTCTCCCGTCTCAGCTGCAGAGGCTTCCCAATTGCCCTGCAAAGCCTCGAGGAGAATCCCGAGTTGTCCCTCGCAACTAGGCAGGAGTCCTGACGTCGCTGAAGAAACACGTGGGTGGAAGGGCCATCCCCGTCGTAACTCGAGAATATACCCCAGGTTCCTGCCGCAACTCGAGAAAAACCATGAGACTTCCCCCTCGCCGCGAGATGAGGCCCGATTCCCCTGCACTGCGTGCAGAGCAATTCCGTGTTCCACATCACACATGAAAGGAGCCTTCATTTCCTTGATGGCACTCCAGAGAAACCCCAAGAACACTGTTTCAAGGCTAGAGGGATCCTGAGGTCACTGTAGCAACACGAAAGAGCTCCGTGGACCAAGAATCAACACGAGATGAGAGGTTAGTCCCTGGCTTCGACTCCTGAGGAATACGACCTTACCACAAGCACCTCAAGAGGAGGCTTCTCTCAGCTCTAGGTATGTGAGAGGGATCCTGAGTTTGCGGCCTCAAGTGGAATGGACACCGCGATGCCCTGACTCGAAATAAGGCCGGATATCCCTGCAGTGACTGGAATGCAGGCTCGTCTTGCATCTCCCAAGAAGAAAGGATGTCTGAATCCCCTGTGGAGACCACAGAGAAAGACCTAGTTCCCCACCTCATCGCGACCGGAGGCCTCACATCCTTTGAAAACTCCAGAGGTACGCGGAGATCAGTGCCTCCAAAGGAGACGATGCCTGACTCCTCGTGAAACTTGATAGGAGACCCAGGATTCCTGTGGCACGTGGAAAGGGACCCTTGATCTCCCGCCTCAGCTGGAGAGGCATCCCAATTGCCTTGCCAAGCCTCGAGGAGAATCCCGAGTTGAGTCTCGCAACTAGGCAAGAGTCCTGACGTGGCTGAACAAACACGTGTGTGGAAGGGCCATCCCCGTCGTAACTCGAGAATATACCCCAGGTTCCCGCCGCAACTCGAGAAAAACCATGAGACTTCCCCCTCGCCGCGAGATGAGGCCCGATTCCCCTGCACTGCGTGCAGAGCAATTCTGTGTTGCACATCACACAGGAAAGGAGCCTTGATTTCCTTGATGGCACTCCAGAGAAACCCCAAGAACACTGTTTCAAGGCTAGAGGGATCCTGAGGTCACTGTAGCAACACGAAAGAGCTCCGTGGACCAAAAATCAACTCGAGATGAGAGGTTAGTCCCTGGCTTCGACTCCAGAGGAATACCACCTTACCACAAGCACCTCAAGAGGAGGCTTCTCTCAGCTCTAGGTATGTGAGAGGGACCCTGAGTTTGCGGCCTCAAGTGGAATGAACACCGCGATGCCCTGACTCGAAATAAGGCCGGATATTCCTGCTGTGACTGGAATGCAGGCTCGTCTTGCATCTCCCAAGACGAAAGGGTGTCTGAATCCCCTGTGGAGACCACAGAGAAAGACCTAGTTCCCCACCTCATCGCGACAGGAGGCCTCAAATCCTTTGAAAACTCCAGAGGTATGCGGAGATCAGTGCCTCCAAAGGAGACGATGCCTGACTCCTCGTGAAACTTGATAGGAGACCCAGGATTCCTGTGGCACGTGGAAAGGGACACTTGGTCTCCCGTCTCAGCTGCAGAGGCTTCCCAATTGCCCTGCAAAGCCTCGAGGAGAATCCCGAGTTGTCCCTCGCAACTAGGCAGGAGTCCTGACGTCGCTGAAGAAACACGTGGGTGGAAGGGCCATCCCCGTCGTAACTCGAGAATATACCCCAGGTTCCTGCCGCAACTCGAGAAAAACCATGAGACTTCCCCCTCGCCGCGAGATGAGGCCCGATTCCCCTGCACTGCGTGCAGAGCAATTCCGTGTTCCACATCACACATGAAAGGAGCCTTCATTTCCTTGATGGCACTCCAGAGAAACCCCAAGAACACTGTTTCAAGGCTAGAGGGATCCTGAGGTCACTGTAGCAACACGAAAGAGCTCCGTGGACCAAGAATCAACACGAGATGAGAGGTTAGTCCCTGGCTTCGACTCCTGAGGAATACGACCTTACCACAAGCACCTCAAGAGGAGGCTTCTCTCAGCTCTAGGTATGTGAGAGGGATCCTGAGTTTGCGGCCTCAAGTGGAATGGACACCGCGATGCCCTGACTCGAAATAAGGCCGGATATCCCTGCAGTGACTGGAATGCAGGCTCGTCTTGCATCTCCCAAGAAGAAAGGATGTCTGAATCCCCTGTGGAGACCACAGAGAAAGACCTAGTTCCCCACCTCATCGCGACCGGAGGCCTCACATCCTTTGAAAACTCCAGAGGTACGCGGAGATCAGTGCCTCCAAAGGAGACGATGCCTGACTCCTCGTGAAACTTGATAGGAGACCCAGGATTCCTGTGGCACGTGGAAAGGGACCCTTGATCTCCCGCCTCAGCTGGAGAGGCATCCCAATTGCCTTGCCAAGCCTCGAGGAGAATCCCGAGTTGAGTCTCGCAACTAGGCAAGAGTCCTGACGTGGCTGAACAAACACGTGTGTGGAAGGGCCATCCCCGTCGTAACTCGAGAATATACCCCAGGTTCCCGCCGCAACTCGAGAAAAACCATGAGACTTCCCCCTCGCCGCGAGATGAGGCCCGATTCCCCTGCACTGCGTGCAGAGCAATTCTGTGTTGCACATCACACAGGAAAGGAGCCTTGATTTCCTTGATGGCACTCCAGAGAAACCCCAAGAACACTGTTTCAAGGCTAGAGGGATCCTGAGGTCACTGTAGCAACACGAAAGAGCTCCGTGGACCAAAAATCAACTCGAGATGAGAGGTTAGTCCCTGGCTTCGACTCCAGAGGAATACCACCTTACCACAAGCACCTCAAGAGGAGGCTTCTCTCAGCTCTAGGTATGTGAGAGGGACCCTGAGTTTGCGGCCTCAAGTGGAATGGACACCGCGATGCCCTGACTCGAAATAATGTCGGATATCCCTGCAGTGACTGGAATGCAGGCTCGTCTTGCATCTCCCAAGATGAAAGGGTGTCTGAATCCCCTGTGGAGACCACAGAGAAAGACCTAGTTCCCCACCTCATCGCGACAGGAGGCCTCAAATCCTTTGAAAACTCCAGAGGTATGCGGAGATCAGTGCCTCCAAAGGAGACGATGCCTGACTCCTCGTGAAACTTGATAGGAGACCCAGGATTCCTGTGGCACGTGGAATGGGACCCTTGGTCTCCCGTCTCAGCTGGAGAGGCGTCCCAATTGCCCTGCAAAGCCTCGAGGAGAATCCCGAGTTGTCCCTCGCAACTAGGCAGGAGTCCTGACGTCGCTGAAGAAACACGTGGGTGGAAGGGCCATCCCCGTCGTAACTCGAGAATATACCCCAGGTTCCCGCCGCAACTCGAGAAAAACCATGAGACTTCCCCTCGCCGCGAGATGAGGCCCGATTCCCCTGCACTGCGTGCAGAGCAATTCCGTGTTGCACATCACACATGAAAGGAGCCTTGATTTCCTTGATGGCACTCCAGAGAAACCCCAAGAACACTGTTTCAAGGCTAGAGGGATCCTGAGGTCACTGTAGCAACACGAAAGAGCTCCGTGGACCAAGAATCAACACGAGATGAGAGGTTAGTCCCTGGCTTCGACTCCTGAGGAATACCACCTTACCACAAGCACCTCAAGAGGAGGCTTCTCTCAGCTCTAGGTATGTGAGAGGGATCCTGAGTTTGCGGCCTCAAGTGGAATGGACACCGCGATGCCCTGACTCGAAATAAGGCCGGATATCCCTGCAGTGACTGGAATGCAGGCTCGTCTTGCATCTCCCAAGAAGAAAGGATGTCTGAATCCCCTGTGGAGACCACAGAGAAACACCTAGTTCCCCACCTCATCGCGACCGGAGGCCTCACATCCTTTGAAAACTCCAGAGGTACGCGGAGATCAGTGCCTCCAAAGGAGACGATGCCTGACTCCTCGTGAAACTTGATAGGAGTCCCAGGATTCTTGTGGCATATGGAAAGGGATCCTAGGTCTCCCGCCTCAGCTGGAGAGGCGTTCCAATTGCCCTGCCAAGCCTCGAGGAGAATCCCGAGTTGTCCCTCGCAACTAGGCAGGAGTCCTGACGTGGCTGAAGAAACACGTGGGTGGAAGGGCCATCCCCGTCGTAACTCGAGAATATACCCCAGGTTCCCGCCGCAACTCGAGAAAAACCATGAGACTTCCCACTCGATGCGAGATGAGGCCCGATTCCCCTGTACTGCGTGCAGAGCAATTCCGTCTTGCACATCACACATGAAAGGAGCCTTGATTTCCTTGATGGCACTCCAGAGAAAACCCAAGAACACTGTTTCAAAGCTGGAGGGATCCTGAGGTCACTGTAGCAACACGAAAGAACTCTGTGGACCAAAAATCAACTCGAAAAGAGAGGTTAGTCCCTGGATTCGTCTCCAGAGGAATACCACCTTACCACAAGCACCTCAAGAGGAGGCTTCTCTCAGCTCTAGGTATGTGAGAGGGACCCTGAGTTTGCGGCCTCAAGTGGAATGGACACCGCGATGCCCTGACTCGAAATAAGGCCGGATATCCCTGCAGTGACTTCAATGCAGGCTCGTCTTGCATCTCCCAGGACGAAAGGATGTCTGAATCCCCTGTGGAAAGCACAGAGAAAGACTTAGTTCCCCACCTCATCGCCACCGATAGCCTCACATCCTTTGAAAACTCCAGAGGTACGCGGAGATCAGTGCCTCCAAAGGAGACGATGCCTGACTCCTCGTGAAACTTGATAGGAGTCCCAGGATTCCTGTGGCACTTGGAAAGGAACACTTGGTCTCCCGCCTCAGCTGGAGAGGCGTCCCAATTGCCCTGCCAAGCCTCGAGGAGAATCCAGAGTTGTCCCTCGCAACTAGGCAGGAGTCCTGACGTCGCTGAAGAAACACGTGGGTGGAAGGGCCATCCCCGTCGTAACTCGAGAATATACCCCAGGTTCCCGCCGCAACTCGAGAAAAACCATGAGACTTCCCCCTCGCCGCGAGATGAGGCCCGATTCCCCTGCACTGCGTGCAGAGCAATTCCGTGTTGCACATCACCCATGAAAGGAGCCTTGATTTCCTTGATGGCACTCCAGAGAAACCCCAAGAACACTGTTTCAAGGCTAGAGGTATCCTGAGGTCACTGTAGCAAGACAAAAGATCTCCGTGGGCCAAAAATCAACTCGAGATGAGAGGTTAGTCCCTGGCTTCGACTCCAGAGGAATACCACCTTACCACAAGCACCTCAAGAGGAGGCTTCTCTCAGCTCTAGGTATGTGAGAGGGACCCTGAGTTTGCGGCCTCAAGTGGAATGGACACCGCGATGCCCTGACTCGAAATAAGGCCGGATATCCCTGCAGTGACTGGAATGCAGGCTCGTCTTGCATCTCCCAAGACGAAAGGGTGTCTGAATCCCCTGTGGAGACCACAGAGAAAGACCTAGTTCCCCACCTCATCGCGACAGGAGGGCTCAAATCCTTTGAAAACTCCAGAGGTATGCGGAGATCAGTGCCTAAAAAGGAGACGATGCCTGATTCCTCGTGAAACTTGATAGGAGACCCAGGATTCCTGTGGCACGTGGAAAGGGACACTTGGTCTCCCGTCTCAGCTGGAGAGGCGTCCCAATTGCCCTGCAAAGCCTCGAGGAGAATCCCAAGTTGTCCCTCGCAACTAGGCAGGAGTCCTGACGTCGCTGAAGAAACACGTGGGTGGAAGGGCCATCCCCGTCGTAACTCGAGAATATACCCCAGGTTCCCGCCGCAACTCGAGAAAAACCATGAGACTTCCCCCTCGCCGCGAGATGAGGCCCGATTCCCCTGCACTGCGTGCAGAGCAATTCCGTGTTGCACATCACACATGAAAGGAGCCTTGATTTCCTTGATGGCACTCCAGAGAAACCCCAAGAACACTGTTTCAAGGCTAGAGGGATCCTGAGGTCACTGTAGCAACACGAAAGAGCTCCGTGGACCAAGAATCAACACGAGAAGAGAGATTAGTCCCTGGCTTCGACTCCTGAGGAATACCACCTTACCACAAGCACCTCAAGAGGAGGCTTCTCTCAGCTCTAGGTATGTGAGAGGTATCCTGAGTTTGCGGCCTCAAGTGGAATGGTCACCGCGATGCCCTGACTCGAAATAAGGCCGGATATCCCTGCAGTGACTGGAATGCAGGCTCGTCTTGCATCTCCCAAGAAGAAAGGATGTCTGAATCCCCTGTGGAGACCACAGAGAAACACCTAGTTCCCCACTTCATCGCGACCGGAGGCCTCACATTCTTTGAAAACTCCAGAGGTACGCGGAGATCAGTGCCTCCAAAGGAGACGATGCCTGACTCCTCGTGAAACTTGATAGGAGTCCCAGGATTCCTGTGGCACGTGGAAAGGGACCCTTGGTCTCCCGCCTCAGCTGGAGAGGCGTCCCAATTGCCTTGCCAAGCCTCGAGGAGAATCCCGAGTTGAGTCTCGCAACTAGGCAAGAGTCCTGACGTGGCTGAACAAAGACGTGTGTGGAAGGGCCATCCCCGTCGTAACTCGAGAATATACCCCAGGTTCCCGCCGCAACTCGAGAAAAACCATGAGACTTCCCCCTCGCCGCGAGATGAGGCCCGATTCCCCTGCACTGCGTGCAGAGCAATTCTGTGTTGCACATCACACATGAAAGGAGCCTTGATTTCCTTGATGGCACTCCAGAGAAACCCCAAGAACACTGTTTCAAGGCTAGAGGGATCCTGAGGTCACTGTAGCAACACAAAAGAGCTCCATGGACCAAAAATCAACTCGAGATGAGAGGTTAGTCCCTGGCTTCGACTCCAGAGGAATACCACCTTACCACAAGCACCTCAAGAGGAGGCTTCTCTCAGCTCTAGGTATGTGAGAGGGACCCTGAGTTTGCGGCCTCAAGTGGAATGGACACCGCGATGCCCTGACTCGAAATAAGGCCGGATATCCCTGCAGTGACTGGAATGCAGGCTCGTCTTGCATCTCCCAAGATGAAAGGGTGTCTGAATCCCCTGTGGAGACCACAGAGAAAGACCTAGTTCCCCACCTCATCGTGACAGGAGGCCTCAAATCCTTTGAAAACTCCAGAGGTATGCGGAGATCAGTGCCTCCAAAGGAGACGATGCTTGACTCCTCGTGAAACTTGATAGGAGACCCAGGATTCCTGTGGCACGTGGAAAGGGACCCTTGGTCTCCCGTCTCAGCTGGAGAGGCGTCCCAATTGCCCTGCAAAGCCTCGAGGAGAATCCAGAGTTGTCCCTCGCAACTAGGCAGGAGTCCTGACGTCGCTGAAGAAACACGTGGGTGGAAGGGCCATCCCCGTCGTAACTCGAGAATATACCCCAGGTTCCCGCCGCAACTCGAGAAAAACCATGAGACTTCCCCCTCGCCGCGAGATGAGGCCCGATTCCCCTGCACTGCGTGCAGAGCAATTCCGTGTTGCACATCACACATGAAAGGAGCCTTGATTTCCTTGATGGCACTCCAGAGAAACCCCAAGAACACTGTTTCAAGGCTAGAGGGATCCTGAGGTCACTGTAGCAACACGAAAGAGCTCCGTGGACCAAGAATCAACACGAGATGAGAGGTTAGTCCCTGGCTTCGACTCCTGAGGAATACCACCTTACCACAAGCACCTCAAGAGGAGGCTTCTCTCAGCTCTAGGTATGTGAGAGGGATCCTGAGTTTGCGGCCTCAAGTGGAATGGACACCGCGATGCCCTGACTCGAAATAAGGCCGGATATCCCTGCAGTGACTGGAATGTAGGCTCGTCTTGCATCTCCCAAGAAGAAAGGTTGTCTGAATCCCCTGTGGAGACCACAGAGAAAGACCTAGTTCCCCAGCTCATCGCGACCGGAGGCCTCACATCCTTTGAAAACTCCAGAGGTATGCGGAGATCAGTGCCTCCAAAGGAGACGATGCCTGACTCCTCGTGAAACTTGATAGGAGTCCCAGGATTCTTGTGGCACGTGGAAAGGGACCCTTGGTCTCCCGCCTCAGCTGGAGAGGCGTTCCAATTGCCCTGCCAAGCTTCGAGAAGAATCCCGAGTTGTCCCCCGCAACTAGGCAGGAGTCCTAATGTGGCTGAACAAACACGTGGGTGGAAGGGCCATCCCCGTCGTAACTCGAGAATATACCCCAGGTTCCCGCCGCAATTCGAGAAAAACCATGAGACTTCCCCCTCGATGCGAGATGAGGCCCGATTCCCCTGTACTGCGTGCAGAGCAATTCCGTCTTGCACATCACACATGAAAGGAGCCTTGATTTCCTTGATGGCACTCCAGAGAAACCCCAAGAACACTGTTTCAAGGCTAGAGGGATCCTGAGGTCACTGTAGCAACACGAAAGAACTCTGTGGACCAAAAATCAACTCGAAAAGAGAGGTTAGTCCCTGGATTCGTCTCCAGAGGAATACCACCTAACCACAAGCACCTCAAGAGGAGGCTTCTCTCAGCTCTAGGTATGTGAGAGGGACCCTGAGTTTGCGGCCTCAAGTGGAATGGACACCGCGATGCCCTGACTCGAAATAAGGCTGGATATCCCTGCAGTGACTTGAATGCAGGCTCGTCTTGCATCTCCCAGGAAGAAAGGATGTCTGAATCCCCTGTGGAAAGCACAGAGAAAGACTTAGTTCCCCACCTCATCGCCACCGATAGCCTCACATCCTGTGAAAACTCCAGAGGTACGCGGAGATCAGTGCCTCCAAAGGAGATGATGCCTGACTCCTCGTGAAACTTGATAGGAGTCCCAGGATTCCTGTGGCACGTGGAAAGGGACCCTTGGTCTCCCGCCTCAGCTGGAGAGGCGTCCCAATTGCCTTGCCAAGCCTCGAGGAGAATCCCGAGTTGTGTCTCGCAACTAGGCAAGAGTCCTGACGTGGCTGAACAAACACGTGTGTGGAAGGGCCATCCCCGTCGTAACTCGAGAATATACCCCAGGTTCCCGCCGCAACTCGAGAAAAACCATGAGACTTCCCCCTCGCCGCGAGATGAGGCCCGATTCCCCTGCACTGCGTGCAGAGCAATTCTGTGTTGCACATCACACATGAAAGGAGCCTTGATTTCCTTCATGGCACTCCAGAGAAACCCCAAGAACACTGTTTCAAGGCTAGAGGGATCCTGAGGTCACTGTAGCAACACGAAAGAGCTCCGTGGACCAAGAATCAACACGAGATGAGAGGTTAGTCCCTGGCTTCGACTCCTGAGGAATACCACCTTACCACAAGCACCTCAAGAGGAGGCTTCTCTCAGCTCTAGGTATGTGAGAGGGATCCTGAGTTTGCGGCCTCAAGTGGAATGGACACCGCGATGCCCTGACTCGAAATAAGGCCGGATATCCCTGCAGTGACTTGAATGCAGGCTCGTCTTGCATCTCCCAGGACGAAAGGATGTCTGAATCCCCTGTGGAGACCTTAGAGAAACACCTAGTTCCCCACCTCATCGCGACCGGAGGCCTCACATCCTTTGAAAACTCCAGAGGTCCGCGGAGATCAGTGCCTCCAAAGGAGACGATGCCTGACTCCTCGTGAAACTTGATAGGAGTCCCAGGATTCTTGTGGCACGTGGAAAGGGACCCTTCGTCTCCCGCCTCAGCTGGAGAGGCGTTCCAATTGCCCTGCCAAGCCTCGAGGAGAATCCCGAGTTGTCCCTCGCAACTAGGCAGGAGTCCTGACGTGGCTGAACAAACACGTGGGTGGAAGGGCCATCCCCGTCGTAACTCGAGAATATACCCCAGGTTCCCACCGCAACTCGAGAAAAACCATGAGACTTCCCCCTCGATGCGAGATGAGGCCCAATTCCCCTGTACTGCGTGCAGAGCAATTCCGTCTTGCACATCACACATGAAAGGAGCCTTGATTTCCTTGATGGCACTCCAGAGAAACCCCAAGAACACTGTTTCAAGGCTAGAGGGATCCTGAGGTCACTGTAGCAACACGAAAGAACTCTGTGGACCAAAAATCAACTCGAAAAGAGAGGTTAGTCCCTGGATTCGTCTCCAGAGGAATACCACCTTACCACAAGCACCTCAAGAGGAGGCTTCTCTTAGCTCTAGGTATGTGAGAGGGACCCTGAGTTTGCGGCCTCAAGTGGAATGGACACCGCGATGCCCTGACTCGAAATAAGGCCCGATATCCCTGCAGTGACTTCAATGCAGGCTCGTCTTGCATCTCCCAAGATGAAAGGATGTCTGAATCCCCTGTGGAGACCACAGAGAAAGACCTAGTTCCCCACCTCATCGCGACCGGAGGCCTCACATCCTTTGAAAACTCCAGAGGTACGCGGAGATCAGTGCCTCCAAAGGAGACGATGCCTGACTCCTCGTGAAACTTGATAGGAGTCCCAGGATTCCTGTGGCACGTGGAAAGGGACCCTTGGTCTCCCGCCTCAGCTGGAGAGGCATCCCAATTGCCTTGCCAAGCCTCGAGGAGAATCCCGAGTTGTCCCTCGCAACTAGGCAAGAGTCCTGACGTGGCTGAACAAACACGTGTGTGGAAGGGCCATCCCCGTCGTAACTCGAGAATATACCCCAGGTTCCTGCCGCAACTCGAGAAAAACCATGAGACTTCCCCCTCGCCGCGAGATGAGGCCCGATTCCCCTGCACTGCGTGCAGAGCAATTCTGTGTTGCACATCACACATGAAAGGAGCCTTGATTTCCTTCATGGCACTCCAGAGAAACCCCAAGAACACTGTTTCAAGGCTAGAGGGATCCTGAGGTCACTGTAGCAACACGAAAGAGCTCCGTGGACCAAAAATCAACTCGAGATGAGAGGTTAGTCCCTGGCTTCGACTCCAGAGGAATACCACCTTACCACAAGCACCTCAAGAGGAGGCTTCTCTCAGCTCTAGGTATGTGAGAGGGACCCTGAGTTTGCGGCCTCAAGTGGAATGGACACCGTGATGCCCTGACTCGAAATAAGGCCGGATATCCCTGCAGTGACTGGAATGCAGGCTCGTCTTGCATCTCCCAAGACGAAACGGTGTCTGAATCCCCTGTGGAGACCACAGAGAAAGACGTATTTCCCCACCTCATCACGACAGGAGACCTCAAATCCTTTGAAAACTCCAGAGGTATGCGGAGATCAGTGCCGCCAAAGGAGACGATGCCTGACTCCTCGTGAAACTTGATAGGAGACCCAGGATTCCTGTGGCACGTGGAAAGGGACCCTTGGTCTTCCGTCTCAGCTGGAGAGGCGTCCCAATTGCCCTGCATAGCCTCGAGGAGAATCCCGAGTTGTCCCTCGCAACTAGGCAGGAGTCCTGACATGGCTGAACACAAACGTGTGTGGAAGGGCCATCCCCGTCGTAACTCGAGAATATACCCCAGGTTCCCGCCGCAACTCGAGAAAAACCATGAGACTTCCCCCTCGCCGCGAGATGAGGCCCGATTCCCCTGCACTGCGTGCAGAGCAATTCCGTGTTGCACATCACACATGAAAGGAGCCTTGATTTCCTTGATGGCACTCCAGAGAAACCCCAAGAACACTGTTTCAAGGCTAGAGGGATCCTGAGGTCACTGTAGCAACACGAAAGAGCTCCGTGGACCAAGAATCAACACGAGATGAGAGGTTAGTCCCTGGCTTCAACTCCTGAGGAATACCACCTTACCACAAGCACCTCAAGAGGAGGCTTCTCTCAACTCTAGGTATGTGAGAGGGATCCTGAGTTTGCGGCCTCAAGTGGAATGGACACCGCGATGCCCTGACTCGAAATAAGGCCGGATATCCCTGCCGTGACTTGAATGCAGGCTCGTCTTGCATCTCCCACGAAGAAAGGATGTCTGAATCCCCTGTGGAGACCACAGAGAAACTCCTAGTTCCCCACCTCATCGCGACCGGAGGCCTCACATCCTTTGAAAACTCCAGAGGTACGCGGAGATCAGTGCCTCCAAAGGAGACGATGCCTGACTCCTCGTGAAACTTGATAGGAGTCCCAGGATTCTTGTGGTACGTGGAAAGGGACACTTGGTCTCCCGCCTCAGCTGGAGAGGCGTTCCAATTGCCCTGCCAAGCCTCGAGGAGAATCCCGAGTTGTCCCTCGCAACTAGGCAGGAGTCCTGACGTGGCTGAACAAACACGTGGGTGGAAGGGCCATCCCCGTCGTAACTCGAGAATATACCCCAGGTTCCCGCCGCAACTCGAGAAAAACCATGAGACTTCCCCCTCGATGCGAGATGAGGTCCGATTCCCCTGTACTGCGTGCAGAGCAATTCCGTCTTGCACATCACACATGAAAGGAGCCTTGATTTCCTTGATGGCACTCCAGAGAAACCCCAAGAACACTGTTTCAAGGCTAGAGGGATCCTGAGGTCACTGTAGCAACACGAAAGAACTCTGTGGACCAAAAATCAACTCGAAAAGAGAGGTTAGTCCCTGGATTCGTCTCCAGAGGAATACCACCTTACCACAAGCACCTCAAGAGGAGGCTTCTCTCAGCTCTAGGTATGTGAGAGGGACCCTGAGTTTGCGGCCTCAAGTGGAATGGACACCGCGATGCCCTGACTCGAAATAAGGCCGGATATCCCTGCAGTGACTTCAATGCAGGCTCGTCTTGCATCTCCCAGGACGAAAGGATGTCTGAATCCCCTGTGGAAAGCACAGAGAAAGACTTAGTTCCCCACCTCATCGCGACCGATAGCCTCACATCCTTTGAAAACTCCAGAGGTACGCGGAGATCAGTGCCTCCAAAGGAGACGATGCCTGACTCCTCGTGAAACTTGATAGGAGTCCCAGGATTCCTGTGGCACTTGGAAAGGGACACTTGGTCTCCCGCTTCAGCTGGAGAGGCGTCCCAATTGCCCTGCCAAGCCTCGAGGAGAATCCAGAGTTGTCCCTCGCAACTAGGCAGGAGTCCTGACGTCGCTGAAGAAACACGTGGGTGGAAGGGCCATCCCCGTCGTAACTCGAGAATATACCCCAGGTTCCCCCCGCAACTCGAGAAAAACCATGAGACTTCCCCCTCGCCGCGAGATGAGGCCCGATTCCCCTGCACTGCCTGCAGAGCAATTCCGTGTTGCACATCACACATGAAAGGAGCCTTGATTTCCTTGATGGCACTCCAGAGAAACCCCAAGAACACTGTTTCAAGGCTAGAGGGATCCTGAGGTCACTGTAGCAACACGAAAGAGCTCCGTGGGCCAAAAATCAACTCGAGATGAGAGGTTAGTCCCTGGCTTCGACTCCAGAGGAATACCACCTTACCACAAGCACCTCAAGAGGAGGCTTCTCTCAGCTCTAGGTATGTGAGAGGGACCCTGAGTTTGCGGCCTCAAGTGGAATGGACACCGCGATGCCCTGACGCGAAATAAGGCTGGATATCCCTGCAGTGACTTGAATGCAGGCTCGTCTTGCATCTCCCAAGATGAAAGGATGTCTGAATCCCCTGTGGAGACCACAGAGAAAGACCTAGTTCCCCAACTCATCACGACCGGAAGCCTCACATCCTGTGAAAACTCCAGAGGTACGCGGAGATCAGTTCCTCCAAAGGAGACGATGCCTGACTCCTCGTGAAACTTGATAGGAGTCCCAGGATTCCTGTGGCACGTGGAAAGGGACCCTTGGTCTCCCGCCTCAGCTGGAGAGGCGTCCCAATTGCCTTGCCAAGCCTCGAGGATAATCCCGAGTTGTCCCTCGCAACTAGGCAAGAGTCCTGACGTGGCTGAACAAACACGTGTGTGGAAGGGCCATCCCCGTCGTAACTCGAGAATATACCCCAGGTTCCCGCCGCAACTCGAGAAAAACCATGAGACTTCCCCCTCGCCGCGAGATGAGGCCCGATTCCCCTGCACTGCCTGCAGAGCAATTCTGTGTTGCACATCACACATGAAAGGAGCCTTGATTTCCTTGATGGCACTCCAGAGAAACCCCAAGAACACTGTTTCAAGGCTAGAGGGATCCTGAGGTCACTGTAGCAACACGAAAGAGCTCCGTGGACCAAAATCAACTCGAGATGAGAGGTTAGTCCCTGGCTTCGACTCCAGAGGAATACCACCTTACCACAAGCACCTCAAGAGGAGGCTTCTCTCAGCTCTAGGTATGTGAGAGGGACCCTGAGTTTGCGGCCTCAAGTGGAATGGACATCGCGATGCACTGACTCGAAATAAGGCCGGATATCCCTGCAGTGACTGGAATGCAGGCTCATCTTGCATCTCCCAAGACGAAAGGGTGTCTGAATCCCCTGTGGAGACCACAGAGAAACACCTAGTTCCCCACCTCATCGCGACCGGAGGCCTCACATCCTTTGAAAACTCCAGAGGTACGCGGAGATCAGTGCCTCCAAAGAGACGATGCCTGACTCCTCGGGAAACTTGATAGGAGTCCCAGAATTCTTGTGGCACGTGGAAAAGGTCCCTTGGTCTCCCGCCTCAGCTGGAGAGGTGTTCCAATTGCCCTGCCAAGCCTCGAGGAGAATCCCGAGTTGTCCCTCGCAACTAGGCAGGAGTCCTGAGGTGGCTGAACAAACACGTGGGTGGAAGGGCCATCCCCGTCGTAACTCGAGAATATACCCCAGGTTCCCGCCGCAACTCGAGAAAAACCATGAGACTTCCCCCTCGATGCGAGATGAGGCCCGATTCCCCTGTCCTGCGTGCAGAGCAATTCCGTCTTGCACATCACACATGAAAGGAGCCTTGATTTCCTTGATGGCACTTCAGAGAAACCCCAAGAACACTGTTTCAAGGCTAGAGGGATCCTGAGGTCACTGTAGCAACACGAAAGAACTCTGTGGACCAAAAATCAACTCGAAAAGAGAGGTTAGTCCCTGGATTCGTCTCCAGAGGAATACCACCTTACCACAAGCACCTCAAGAGGAGGCTTCTCTCAGCTCTAGGTATGTGAGAGGGACCCTGAGTTTGCGGCCTCAAGTGGAATGGACACCGCGATGCCCTGACTCGAAATAAGGCCGGATATCCCTGCAGTGACTTCAATGCAGGCTCGTCTTGCATCTCCCAGGACGAATGGATGTCTGAATCCCCTGTGGAAAGCACAGAGAAAGACTTAGTTCCCCACCTCATCGCGACCGATAGCCTCACATCCTCTGAAAACTCCAGAGGTACACGGAGATCAGTGCCTCCAAAGGAGACGATGCCTGACTCCTCGTGAAACTTGATAGGAGTCCCAGGATTCCTGTGGCACTTGGAAAGGGACACTTGGTCTCCCGCCTCAGCTGGAGAGGCGTCCCAATTGCCCTGCCAAGCCTCGAGGAGAATCCAGAGTTGTCCCTCGCAACTAGGCAGGAGTCCTGACGTCGCTGAAGAAACATGTGGGTGGAAGGGCCATTCCCGTCGTAACTCGAGAATATACCCCAGGTTCCCCCCGCAACTCGAGAAAAACCATGAGACTTCCCCCTCGCCGCGAGATGAGGCCCGATTCCCCTGCACTGCCTGCAGAGCAATTCCGTGTTGCACATCACACATGAAAGGAGCCTTGATTTCCTTGATGGCACTCCAGAGAAACCCCAAGAACACTGTTTCAAGGCTAGAGGGATCCTGAGGTCACTGTAGCAACACGAAAGAGCTCCGTGGGCCAAAAATCAACTCGAGATGAGAGGTTAGTCCCTGGCTTCGACTCCAGAGGAATACCACCTTACCACAAGCACCTCAAGAGGAGGCTTCTCTCAGCTCTAGGTATGTGAGAGGGACCCTGAGTTTGCGGCCTCAAGTGGAATGGACACCGCGATGCCCTGACGCGAAATAAGGCTGGATATCCCTCCAGTGACTTGAATGCAGGCTCGTCTTGCATCTCCCAAGATGAAAGGATGTCTGAATCCCCTGTGGAGACCACAGAGAAAGACCTAGTTCCCCAACTCATCACGACCGGAAGCCTCACATCCTGTGAAAACTCCAGAGGTACGCGGAGATCAGTTCCTCCAAAGGAGACGATGCCTGACTCCTCGTGAAACTTGATAGGAGTCCCAGGATTCCTGTGGCACGTGGAAAGGGACCCTTGGTCTCCCGCCTCAGCTGGAGAGGCGTCCCAATTGCCTTGCCAAGCCTCGAGGATAATCCCGAGTTGTCCCTCGCAACTAGGCAAGAGTCCTGACGTGGCTGAACAAACACGTGTGTGGAAGGGCCATCCCCGTCGTAACTCGAGAATATACCCCAGGTTCCCGCCGCAACTCGAGAAAAACCATGAGACTTCCCCCTCGCCGCGAGATGAGGCCCGATTCCCCTGCACTGCCTGCAGAGCAATTCTGTGTTGCACATCACACATGAAAGGAGCCTTGATTTCCTTGATGGCACTCCAGAGAAACCCCAAGAACACTGTTTCAAGGCTAGAGGGATCCTGAGGTCACTGTAGCAACACGAAAGAGCTCCGTGGACCAAAATCAACTCGAGATGAGAGGTTAGTCCCTGGCTTCGACTCCAGAGGAATACCACCTTACCACAAGCACCTCAAGAGGAGGCTTCTCTCAGCTCTAGGTATGTGAGAGGGACCCTGAGTTTGCGGCCTCAAGTGGAATGGACATCGCGATGCACTGACTCGAAATAAGGCCGGATATCCCTGCAGTGACTGGAATGCAGGCTCATCTTGCATCTCCCAAGACGAAAGGGTGTCTGAATCCCCTGTGGAGACCACAGAGAAACACCTAGTTCCCCACCTCATCGCGACCGGAGGCCTCACATCCTTTGAAAACTCCAGAGGTACGCGGAGATCAGTGCCTCCAAAGAGACGATGCCTGACTCCTCGGGAAACTTGATAGGAGTCCCAGAATTCTTGTGGCACGTGGAAAAGGTCCCTTGGTCTCCCGCCTCAGCTGGAGAGGTGTTCCAATTGCCCTGCCAAGCCTCGAGGAGAATCCCGAGTTGTCCCTCGCAACTAGGCAGGAGTCCTGAGGTGGCTGAACAAACACGTGGGTGGAAGGGCCATCCCCGTCGTAACTCGAGAATATACCCCAGGTTCCCGCCGCAACTCGAGAAAAACCATGAGACTTCCCCCTCGATGCGAGATGAGGCCCGATTCCCCTGTCCTGCGTGCAGAGCAATTCCGTCTTGCACATCACACATGAAAGGAGCCTTGATTTCCTTGATGGCACTTCAGAGAAACCCCAAGAACACTGTTTCAAGGCTAGAGGGATCCTGAGGTCACTGTAGCAACACGAAAGAACTCTGTGGACCAAAAATCAACTCGAAAAGAGAGGTTAGTCCCTGAATTCGTCTCCAGAGGAATACCACCTTACCACAAGCACCTCAAGAGGAGGCTTCTCTCAGCTCTAGGTATGTGAGAGGGACCCTGAGTTTGCGGCCTCAAGTGGAATGGACACCGCGATGCCCTGACTCGAAATAAGGCCGGATATCCCTGCAGTGACTTCAATGCAGGCTCGTCTTGCATCTCCCAGGACGAAAGGATGTCTGAATCCCCTGTGGAAAGCACAGAGAAAGACTTAGTTCCCCACCTCATCGCGACCGATAGCCTCACATCCTCTGAAAACTCCAGAGGTACACGGAGATCAGTGCCTCCAAAGGAGACGATGCCTGACTCCTCGTGAAACTTGATAGGAGTCCCAGGATTCCTGTGGCACTTGGAAAGGGACACTTGGTCTCCCGCCTCAGCTGGAGAGGCGTCCCAATTGCCCTGCCAAGCCTCGAGGAGAATCCAGAGTTGTCCCTCGCAACTAGGCAGGAGTCCTGACGTCGCTGAAGAAACATGTGGGTGGAAGGGCCATTCCCGTCGTAACTCGAGAATATACCCCAGGTTCCCGCCGCAACTCGAGAAAAACCATGAGACTTCCCCCTCGGCGCGAGATGAGGCCCGATTCCCCTGCACTGCGTGCAGAGCAATTCCGTCTTGCACATCACACATGAAAGGAGCCTTGATTTCCTTCATGGCACTCCAGAGAAACCCCAAGAACACTGTTTCAAGGATAGAGGGATCCTGAGGTCACTGTAGCAACACGAAAGAGCTCCGTGGGCCAAAAATCAACTCGAGATGAGAGGTTAGTCCCTGGCTTCGACTCCAGAGGAATACCACCTTACCACAAGCACCTCAAGTGGAGGCTTCTCTCAGCTCTAGGTATGTGAGAGGGACCCTGAGTTTGCGGCCTCAAGTGGAATGGACACCGTGATGCCCTGACTCGAAATAAGGCCGGATATCCCTGCAGTGACTGGAATGCAGGCTCGTCTTGCATCTCCCAAGACGAAACGGTGTCTGAATCCCCTGTGGAGACGACAGAGAAAGACGTAGTTCCCCACCTCATCGCGACAGGAGGCCTCAAATCCTTTGAAAACTCCAGAGGTATGCGGAGATCAGTGCCGCCAAAGGAGACGATGCCTGACTCCTCGTGAAACTTGATAGGAGACCCAGGATTCCTGTGGAACGTGGAAAGGGACCCTTGGTCTTCCGTCTCAGCTGGAGAGGCGTCCCAATTGCCCTGCATAGCCTCGAGGAGAATCCCGAGTTGTCCCTCGCAACTAGGCAGGAGTCCTGACATGGCTGAACACACACTTGTGTGGAAGGGCCATCCCCGTCGTAACTCGAGAATATACCCCAGGTTCCCGCCGCAACTCGAGAAAAACCATGAGACTTCCCCCTCGCCGCGAGATGAGGCCCGATTCCCCTGCACTGCGTGCAGAGCAATTCCGTGTTGCACATCACACATGAAAGGAGCCTTGATTTCCTTGATGGCACTCCAGAGAAACCCCAAGAACACTGTTTCAAGGCTAGAGGGATCCTGAGGTCACTGTAGCAACACGAAAGAGCTCCGTGGACCAAGAATCAACACGAGATGAGAGGTTAGTCCCTGGCTTCGACTCCTGAGGAATACCACCTTACCACAAGCACCTCAAGAGGAGGCTTCTCTCAACTCTAGGAATGTGAGAGGGATCCTGAGTTTGCGGCCTCAAGTGGAATGGACACCGCGATGCCCTGACTCGAAATAAGGCCGGATATCCCTGCAGTGACTTGAATGCAGGCTCGTCTTGCATCTCCCAAGAAGAAAGGATGTCTGAATCCCCTGTGGAGACCACAGAGAAACACCTAGTTCCCCACCTCATCGCGACCGGAGGCCTCACATCTTTTGAAAACTCCAGAGGTACGCGGAGATCAGTGCCTCCAAAGGAGACGATGCCTGACTCCTCGTGAAACTTGATAGGAGTACCAAGATTCTTGTGGTACGTGGAAAGGGACCCTTGGTCTCCCGCCTCAGCTGGAGAGGCGTTCCAATTGCCCTGCCAAGCCTCGAGGAGAATCCCGAGTTGTCCCTCGCAACTAGGCAGGAGTCCTGACGTGGCTGAACAAACACGTGTGTGGAAGGGCCATCCCCGTCGTAACTCGAGAATATACCCCAGGTTCCCGCCGCAACTCGAGAAAAACCATGAGACTTCCCCCTCGATGCGAGATGAGGCCCGATTCCCCTGTCCTGCGTGCAGAGCAATTCCGTGTTGCACATCACACATGAAAGGAGCCTTGATTTCCTTGATGGCACTCCAGAGAAACCCCAAGAACACTGTTTCAAGGATAGAGGGATCCTGAGGTCACTGTAGCAACACGAAAGAACTCTGTGGACCAAAAATCAACTCGAAAAGAGAGGTTAGTCCCTGGATTCGTCTCCAGAGGAATACCACCTTACCACAAGCACCTCAAGAGGAGGCTTCTCTCAGCTCTAGGTATGTGAGAGGGACCCTGAGTTTGCGGCCTCAAGTGGAATGGACACCGCGATGCCCTGACTCGAAATAAGGCCGGATATCCCTGCAGTGACTTCAATGCAGGCTCGTCTTGCATCTCCCAGGACGAAAGGATGTCTGAATCCCCTGTGGAAAGCACAGAGAAAGACTTAGTTCCCCACCTCATCGCGACCGATAGTCTCACATCCTCTGAAAACTCCAGAGGTACGCGGAGATCAGTGCCTCCAAAGGAGACGATGCCTGACTCCTCGTGAAACTTGATAGGAGTCCCAGGATTCCTGTGGCACTTGGAAAGGGACACTTGGTCTCCCGCCTCAGCTGGAGAGGCGTCCCAATTGCCCTGCCAAGCCTCGAGGAGAATCCAGAGTTGTCCCTCGCAACTAGGCAGGAGTCCTGACGTCGCTGAAGAAACACGTGGGTGGAAGGGCCATTCCCGTCGTAACTCGAGAATATACCCCAGGTTCCCGCCGCAACTCGAGAAAAACCATGAGACTTCCCCCTCGCCGCGAGATGAGGCCCGATTCCCCTGCACTGCGTGCAGAGCAATTCCGTCTTGCACATCACACATGAAAGGAGCCTTGATTTCCTTCATGGCACTCCAGAGAAACCCCAAGAACACTGTTTCAAGGCTAGAGGGATCCTGAGGTCACTGTAGCAACACGAAAGAGCTCCGTGGGCCAAAAATCAACTCGAGATGAGAGGTTAGTCCCTGGCTTCGACTCCAGAGGAATACCACCTTACCACAAGCACCTCAAGAGGAGGCTTCTCTCAGCTCTAGGTATGTGAGAGGGACCCTGAGTTTGCGGCCTCAAGTGGAATGGACATCGCGATGACCTGACTCGAAATAAGGCCGGATATCCCTGCAGTGACTGGAATGCAGGCTCGTCTTGCATCTCCCAAAACGAAAGGGTGTCTGAATCCCCTGTGGAGACCACAGAGAAAGACGTAGTTCCCCACCTCATCGCGACAGGAGGCCTCACATCCTTTGAAAACTCCAGAGGTATGCGGAGATCAGTGCCTCCAAAGGAGACGATGCCTGACTCCTCGTGAAACTTGATAGGAGACCCAGGATTCCTGTGGCACGTGGAAAGGGACCCTTGGTCTCCCGTCTCAGCTGGAGAGGCGTCCCAATTCCCCTGCAAAGCCTCGAGGAGAATCCCGAGTTGTCCCTCGCAACTAGGCAGGAGTCCTGACATGGCTGAACAAACACGTGTGTGGAAGGGCCATCCCCGTCGTAACTCGAGAATATACCCCAGGTTCCCGCCGCAACTCGAGAAAAACCATGAGACTTCCCCCTCGCCGCGAGATGAGGCCCGATTCCCCTGCACTGCGTGCAGAGCAATTCCGTGTTGCACATCACACATGAAAGGAGCCTTGATTTCCTTGATGGCACTCCAGAGAAACCCCAAGAACACTGTTTCAAGACTAGAGGGATCCTGAGGTCACTGTAGCAACACGAAAGAGCTCCGTGGACCAAGAATCAACACGAGATGAGAGGTTAGTCCCTGGCTTCGACTCCTGAGGAATACCACCTTACCACAAGCACCTCAAGAGGAGGCTTCTCTTAGCTCTAGGTATGTGAGAGGGATCCTGATTTTGCGGCCTCAAGTGGAATGGACACCGCGATGCCCTGACTCGAAATAAGGCCAGATATCCCTGCAGTGACTTGAATGCAGGCTCGTCTTGCATCTCCCAAGAAGAAAGGGTGTCTGAATCCCCTGTGGAGACCACAGAGAAACACCTAGTTCCCCACCTCATCGCGACCGGAGGCCTCACATCCTTTGAAAACTCCAGAGGTACGCGGAGATCAGTGCCTCCAAAGAGACGATGCTTGACTCCTCGTGAAACTTGATAGGAGTCCCAGGATTCTTGTGGCACGTGGAAAGGGACCCTTGGTCTCCCGCCTCAGCTGGAGAGGTGTTCCAATTGCCCTGCCAAGCCTCGAGGAGAATTCCGTGTTGTCCCTCGCAACTAGGCAGGAGTCTTGACGTGGCTGAACAAACACGTGGGTGGAAGGGCCATCCCCGTCGTAACTCGAGAATATACCCCAGGTTCCCGCCGCAACTCGAGAAAAACCATGAGACTTCCCCCTCGATGCGAGATGAGGCCCGATTCCCCTGTCCTGCGTGCAGAGCAATTACGTCTTGCACATCACACATGAAAGGAGCCTTGATTTCCTTGATGGCACTCCAGAGAAACCCCAAGAACACTGTTTCAAGGCTAGAGGGATCCTGAGGTCACTGTAGCAACACGAAAGAACTCTGTGGACCAAAAATCAACTTGAAAAGCGAGGTTAGTCCTTGGATTCGTCTCCAGAGGAATACCACCTTACCACAAGCACCTCAAGAGGAGGCTTCTCTCAGCTCTAGGTATGTGAGAGGGACCCTGAGTTTGCGGCCTCAAGTGGAATGGACACCGCGATGCCCTGACTCGAAATAAGGCCGGATATCCCTGCAGTGACTTCAATGCAGGCTCGTCTTGCATCTCCCAGGACGAAAGGATGTCTGAATCCCCTGTGGAAAGCACAGAGAAAGACTTAGTTCCCCACCTCATCGCGACCGATAGCCTCACATCCTTTGAAAACTCCAGAGGTACGCGGAGATAAGTGCCTCCAAAGGAGACGATGCCTGACTCCTCGTGAAACTTGATAGGAGTCCCAGGATTCCTGTGGCACTTGGAAAGGGACACTTGGTCTCCCGCCTCAGCTGGAGAGGCGTCCCAATTGCCCTGCCAAGCCTCGAGGAGAATCCAGAGTTGTCCCTCGCAACTAGGCAGGAGTCCTGACGTCGCTGAAGAAACACGTGTGTGGAAGGGCCATCCCCGTCGTAACTCGAGAATATACCCCAGGTTCCCGCCGCAACTCGAGAAAAACCATGAGACTTCCCCCTCGCCGCGAGATGAGGCCCGATTCCCCTGCACTGCGTGCAGAGCAATTCCGTGTTGCACATCAAACATGAAAGGAGCCTTGATTTCCTTGATGGCACTCCAGAGAAACCCCAAGAACACTGTTTCAAGGCTAGAGGTATCCTGAGGTCACTGTAGCAACACGAAAGAGCTCCGTGGGCCAAAAATCAACTCGAGATGAGAGGTTAGTCCCTGGCTTCGACTCCAGAGGAATACCACCTTACCACAAGCACCTCAAGAGGAGGCTTCTCTCAGCTCTAGGTATGTGAGAGGGACCCTGAGTTTGCGGCCTCAAGTGGAATGGACACCGCGATGCCCTGACGCGAAATAAGGCTGGATATCCCTGCAGTGAATTGAATGCAGGCTCGTCTTGCATCTCCCAAGATGAAAGGATGTCTAAATCCCCTGTGAAGACCACAGAGAAACACCTAGTTCCCCACCTCATCGCGACCGGAGGCCTCACATCCTTTGAAAACTCCAGAGGTACGCGGAGATCAGTGCCTCCAAAGGAGACGATGCCTGACTCCTCGTGAAACTTGATAAGAGTCCCAGGATTCTTGTGGAACGTGGAAAGGGACCCTTGGTCTCCCGCCTCAGCTGGAGAGGCGTTCCAATTGCCCTGCCAAGCCTCGAGGAGAATCCCGAGTTGTGTCTCGCAACTAGGCAAGAGTCCTGACGTGGCTGAACAAACACGTGTGTGGAAGGGCCATCCCCGTCGTAACTCGAGAATATACCCCAGGTTCCCGCCGCAACTCGAGAAAAACCATGAGACTTCCCCCTCGCCGCGAGATGAGGCCCGATTCCCATGCACTGCGTGCAGAGCAATTCTGTGTTGCACATCACACATGAAAGGAGCCTTGATTTCCTTCATGGCACTCCAGAGAAACCCCAAGAACACTGTTTCAAGGCTAGAGGGATCCTGAGGTCACTGTAGCAACACGAAAGAGCTCCGTGGACCAAAATCAACTCGAGATGAGAGGTTAGTCCCTGGCTTCGACTCCAGAGGAATACCACATTACCACAAGCACCTCAAGAGGAGGCTTCTCTCAGCTCTAGGTATGTGAGAGGGACCCTGAGTTTGCGGCCTCAAGTGGAATGGACATCGCGATGCCCTGACGCGAAATAAGGCTGGATATCCCTGCAGTGACTGGAATGCAGGCTCGTCTTGCATCTCCCAAGACGAAAGGGTGTCTGAATCCCCTGTGGAAAGCACAGAGAAAGACTTAGTTCCCCACCTCATCGCGACCGATAGCCTCACATCCTTTGAAAACTCCAAAGGTATGCGGAGATCAGTGCCTCCAACGGAGACGATGCCTGACTCCTCGTGAAACTTGATAGGAGACCCAGGATTCCTGTGGCACGTGGAAAGGGACACTTGGTCTCCCGTCTCAGCTGGAGAGGCGTCCCAATTGCCCTGCAAAGCCTCGAGGAGAATCCCGAGTTGTCCCTCGCAACTAGGCAGGAGTCCTGACATGGCTGAACAAACACGTGTGTGGAAGGGCCATCCCCGTCGTAACTCGAGAATATACCCCAGGTTCCCGCCGCAACTCGAGAAAAACCATGAGACTTCCCCCTCGCCGCGAGATGAGGCCCGATTCCCCTGCACTGCGTGCAGAGCAATTCCGTCTTGCACATCACACATGAAAGGAGCCTTGATTTCCTTCATGGCACTCCAGAGAAACCCCAAGAACACTGTTTCAAGGCTAGAGGGATCCTGAGGTCACTGTAGCAACACGAAAGAGCTCCGTGGGCCAAAAATCAACTCGAGATGAGAGGTTAGTCCCTGGCTTCGACTCCAGAGGAATACCACCTTACCACAAGCACCTCAAGAGGAGGCTTCTCTCAGCTCTAGGTATGTGAGAGGGACCCTGAGTTTGCGGCCTCAAGTGGAATGGACACCGCGATGCCCTGACTCGAAATAAGTCCGGATATCCCTGCAGTGACTTGAATGCAGGCTCGTCTTGCATCTCCCAAGAAGAAAGGATGTCTGAATCCCCTGTGGAGACCACAGAGAAACACCTAGTTCCCCACCTCATCGCGACCGGAGGCCTCACATCCTTTGAAAACTCCCCAGGTACGCGGAGATCAGTGCCTCCAAAGGAGACGATGCCTAACTCCTCGTGAAACTTGATAGGAGTCCCAGGATTCTTGTGGCACGTGGAAAGGGACCCTTGGTTTCCCACCTCAGCTGGAGAGGCGTTCCAATTGCCCTGCCAAGCCTCGAGGAGAATCCCGAGTTGTCCCTCGCAACTAGGCAGGAGTCCTGACGTGGCTGAACAAACACGTGGGTGGAAGGGCCATCCCCGTCGTAACTCGAGAATATACCCCAGGTTCCCGCCGCAACTCGAGAAAAACCATGAGACTTCCCCCTCGATGCGAGATGAGGCCCGATTCCCCTGTACTGCGTGCAGAGCAATTCCGTCTTGCACATCACACATGAAAGGAGCCTTGATTTCCTTGATGGCACTCCAGAGAAACCCCAAGAACACTGTTTCAAGGATAGAGGGATCCTGAGGTCACTGTAGCAACACGAAAGAACTCTGTGGACCGAAAATCAACTCGAAAAGAGAGGTTAGTACCTGAATTCGTCTCCAGAGGAATACCACCTTACCACAAGCACCTCAAGAGGAGGCTTCTCTCAGCTCTAGGTATGTGAGAGGGACCCTGAGTTTGCGGCCTCAAGTGGAATGGACACCGCGATGCCCTGACTCGAAATAAGGCCGGATATCCCTGCAGTGACTTCAATGCAGGCTTGTCTTGCATCTCCCAGGACGAAAGGATGTCTGAATCCCCTGTGGAAAGCAAAGAGAAAGACTTAGTTCCCCACCTCATCGCGACCGATAGCCTCACATCCTTTGAAAACTCCAGAGGTACGCGGAGATCAGTGCCTCCAAAGGAGACGATGCCTGACTCCTCGTGAAACTTGATAGGAGACCCAGGATTCCTGTGGCACTTGGAAAGGGACACTTGGTCTCCCGCCTCAGCTGGAGAGGCGTCCCAGTTGCCCTGCGAAGCCTCGAGGAGAATCCCGAGTTGTCCCTCGCAACTAGGCAGGAGTCCTGACGTTGCTGAAGAAACACGTGGGTGGAAGGGCCATCCCCGTCGTAACTCGAGAATATACCCCAGGTTCCCGTCGCAACTCGAGAAAAACCATGAGACTTCCCCCTCGCCGCGAGATGAGGCCCGATTCCCCTGCACTGCGTGCAGAGCAATTCCGTGTTGCACATCACACATGAAAGGAGCCTTGATTTCCTTGATGGCACTCCAGAGAAACCCCAAGAACACTGTTTCAAGGCTAGAGGGATCCTGAGGTCACTGCAGCAACACGAAAGAGCTCCGTGGACCAAAAATCAACTCGAGATGAGAGGTTAGTCCCTGGCTTCGACTCCAGAGGAATACCACCTTACCACAAGCACCTCAAGAGGAGGCTTCTCTCAGCTCTAGGTATGTGAGAGGGACCCTGAGTTTGCGGCCTCAAGTGGAATGGACACCGCGATGCCCTGACTCGAAATAAGGCCGGATATCCCTGCAGTGACTGGAATGCAGGCTCGTCTTGCATCTCCCAAGACGAAAGAATGTCTGAATCCCCTGTGGAGACCACAGAGAAAGACCTAGTTCCCCAGCTCATCGCGACAGGAAGCCTCACATCCTTTGAAAACTCCAGAAGTACGCGGAGATCAGTGCCTCCAAAGGAGACGATGCCTGACTCCTCGTGAAACTTGATAGGAGACCCAGGATTCCTGTGGCACGTGGAAAGGGACCCTTGGTCTCCCGTCTCAGCTGGAGAGACGTCCCAATTGCCCTGCAAAGCCTCGAGGAGAATCCCGAGTTGTCCCTCGCAACTAGGCAGGAGTCCTGACGTCGCTGAAGAAACACGTGGGTGGAAGGGCCATCCCCGTCGTAACTCGAGAATATACCCCAGGTTCCCGCCGCAACTCGAGAAAAACCATGAGACTTCCCCCTCGCCGCGAGATGAGGCCCGATTCCCCTGCACTGCGTGCAGAGCAATTCCGTGTTGCACATCACACATGAAAGGAGCCTTGATTTCCTTCATGGCACTCCAGAGAAACCCCAAGAACACTGTTTCAAGGCTAGAGGGATCCTGAGGTCACTGTAGCAACACGAAAGAGCTCCGTGGGCCAAAAATCAACTCGAGATGAGAGGTTAGTCCCTGGCGTCGACGCCAGAGGAATACCACCTTACCACAAGCACCTCAAGAGGAGGCTTCTCTCAGCTCTACGTATGTGAGAGGGACCCTGAGTTTGCGGCCTCAAGTGGAATGGACACCGCGATGCCTTGACTCGAAATAAGGCCGGATGTCCCTGCAGTGACTTGAATGCAGGCTCGTCTTGCATCTCCCAAGAAGAAAGGTTGTCTGAATCCCCTGTGAAGACCACAGAGAAAGACCTAGTTCCCCACCTCATCGCGACCGGAGGCCTCACATCCTTTGAAAACTCCAGAGGTACGCGGAGATCAGTGCCTCCAAAGGAGACGATGCCTGACTCCTCGTGAAACTTGATAGGAGTCCCAGGATTCTTGTGGCACGTGAAAAGGGACCCTTGGTCTCCCGCCTCAGCTGGAGAGGCGTTCCAATTGCCGTGCCAAGCCTCGAGGAGAATCCCGAGTTGTCCCTCGCAACTAGGCAGGAGTCCTGACGTGGCTGAAAAAACACGTGGGTGGAAGGGCCATCCCCGTCGTAACTCGAGAATATACCCCAGGTTCCCGCCGCAACTCGAGAAAAACCATGAGACTTCCCCCTCGCCGCGAGATGAGGCCTGATTTCCCTGCAGTGCGTGCAGAGCAATTCTGTGTTGCACATCACACATGAAAGGAGCCTTGATTTCCTTGATGGCACTCCAGAGAAACCCCAAGAACACTGTTTCAAGGCTAGAGGGATCCTGAGGTCACTGTAGCAACACGAAAGAGCTCCGTGGGCCAAAAATCAACTCGAGATGAGAGGTTAGTCCCTGGCTTCGATTCCAGAGGAATACCACCTTACCACAAGCACCTCAAGAGGAGGCTTCTCTCAGCTCTAGGTATGTGAGAGGGACCCTGAGTTTGCGGCCTCAAGTGGAATGGACACCGCGATGCCCTGACTCAAAATAAGGCTGGATATCCCTGCAGTGACTTGAATGCAGGCTCGTCTTGCATCTCCCAAGATGAAAGGATGTCTGAATCCCCTGTGGAGACCACAGAGAAAGACCTAGTTCCCCACCTCATCGCGACCGGAGGCCTAACATCCTTTGAAAACTCCAGAGGTACGCGCAGATCAGTGCCTCCAAAGGAGACGATGCCTGACTCCTCGTGAAACTTGATAGGAGTCCCAGGATTCCTGTGGCACGTGGAAAGGGACCCTTGGTCTCCCGCCTCAGCTGGAGAGGCGTCCCAATTGCCTTGCCAAGCCTCGAGGAGAATCCCGAGTTGTGTCTCGCAACTAGGCAGGAGTCCTGACGTGGCTGAACACACACGTGGGTGGAAGGGCCATCCCCGTCGTAACTCGAGAATATACCCCAGGTTCCCGCCGCAACTCGAGAAAAACCATGAGACTTCCCCCTCGATGCGAGATGAGGCCCGATTCCCCTGTACTGCGTGCAGAGCAATTCCGTCTTGAACATCACACATGAAAGGAGCCTTGATTTCCTTGATGGCAC
Source organism: Cervus elaphus (assembly GCF_910594005.1). Taxonomy (NCBI): domain Eukaryota; kingdom Metazoa; phylum Chordata; class Mammalia; order Artiodactyla; family Cervidae; genus Cervus; species Cervus elaphus. Next base: position 3,050,378 of record NC_057834.1, on the reverse strand, counting down.
TCCAGAGAAACCCCAAGAACACTGTTTCAAGGATAGAGGGATCCTGAGGTCACTGTAGCAACACGAAAGAACTCTGTGGACCAAAAATCAACTCGAAAAGAGAGGTTAGTCCCTGGATTCGTCTCCAGAGGAATACCACCTTACCACAAGCACCTCAAGAGGAGGCTTCTCTCAGCTCTAGGTATGTGAGAGGGACCCTGAGTTTGCGGCCTCAAGTGGAATGGACACCGCGATGCCCTGACTCGAAATAAGGCCGGATATCCCTGCAGTGCCTGGAATGCAGGCTCGTCTTGCATCTCCCAAGACGAAAGGATGTCTGAATCCCCTGTGGAGACCACAGAGAAAGACCTAGTTCCCCACCTCATCGCGAGCGGATGCCTCACATCCTTTGAAAACTCCAGAGGTACGAGGAGATCAGTGCCTCCAAAGGAGACGATGCCTGACTCCTCGTGAAACTTGATAGGAGACCCAGAATTCCTGTGGCATGTGGAAAGGGACCCTTGGTCTCCCGTCTCAGCTGGAGAGGCGTCCCAATTGCCCTGCCAAGCCTCGAGGAGAATCCCGAGTTGTCCCTCGCAACTAGGCAGGAGTCCTGACGTCGCTGAAGAAACACGTGGGTGGAAGGGCCATCCCCGTCGTAACTCGAGAATATACCCCAGGTTCCCGCCGCAACTCGAGAAAAACCATGAGACTTCCCCCTCGCCGAGAGATGAGGCCCGATTCCCCTGCACTGCGTGCAGAGCAATTCCGTGTTGCACATCACACATGAAAGGAGCCTTGATTTCCTTGATGGCACTCCAGAGAAACCCCAAGAACACTGTTTCAAGGCTAGAGGGATCCTGAGGTCACTGTAGCAACACGAAAGAGCTCCGTGGGCCAAAAATCAACTCGAGATGAGAGGTTAGTCCCTGGCTTCGAATCCAGAGGAATACCACCTTACCACAAGCACCTCAAGAGGAGGCTTCTCTCAGCTCTAGGTATGTGAGAGGGACCCTGAGTTTGCGGCCTCAAGTGGAACGGACACCGCGATGCCCTGACTCGAAATAAGGCCGGATATCCCTGCAGTGACTTGAATGCAGGCTCGTCTTGCATCTCCCAAGAAGAAAGGATGTCTGAATCCCCTGGGGAGACCACAGAGAAACAACTAGTTCCCCACCTCATCGCGACCGGAGGCCTCACATCCTTTGAAAACTCCAGAGGTACGCGGAGATCAGTGCCTCCAAAGGAGACGATGCCTGACTCCTCGTGAAACTTGATAGGAGTCCCAGGATTCTTGTGGCACGTGGAAAAGGACCCTTGGTCTCCCGCCTCAGCTGGAGAGGCGTTCCAATTGCCGTGCCAAGCCTCGAGGAGAATCCCGAGTTGTCCCTCGCAACTAGGCAGGAGTCCTGACGTGGCTGAACAAACACGTGGGTGGAAGGGCCATCCCCGTCGTAACTCGAGAATATACCCCAGGTTCCCGCCGCAACTCGAGAAAAACCATGAGACTTCCCCCTCGCCGCGAGATGAGGCCTGATTTCCCTGCAGTGCGTGCAGAGCAATTCTGTGTTGCACATCACACATGAAAGGAGCCTTGATTTCCTTGATGGCACTCCAGAGAAACCCCAAGAACACTGTTTCAAGGCTAGAGGGATCCTGAGGTCACTGTAGCAACACGAAAGAGCTCCGTGGGCCAAAAATCAACTCGAGATGAGAGGTTAGTCCCTGGCTTCGCCTCCAGAGGAATACCACCTTACCACAAGCACCTCAAGAGGAGGCTTCTCTCAGCTCTAGGTATGTGAGAGGGACCCTGAGTTTGCGGCCTCAAGTGGAATGGACACCGCGATGCCCTGACGCGAAATAAGGCTGGATATCCCTGCAGTGACTTGAATGCAGGCTCGTCTTGCATCTCCCAAGATGAAAGGATGTCTGAATCCCCTGTGGAGACCACAGAGAAAGACCTAGTTCCCCACCTCATCGCGACCGGAGGCCTCACATCCTTTGAAAACTCCAGAGGTACGCGGAGATCAGTGCCTCCAAAGGAGACGATGCCTGACTCCTCGTGAAACTTGATAGGAGACCCAGAATTCCTGTGGCATGTGGAAAGGGACCCTTGGTCTCCCGTCTCAGCTGGAGAGGCGTCCCAATTGCCCTGCCAAGCCTCGAGGAGAATCCCGAGTTGTCCCTCGCAACTAGGCAGGAGTCCTGACGTCGCTGAAGAAACACGTGGGTGGAAGGGCCATCCCCGTCGTAACTCGAGAATATACCCCAGGTTCCCGCCGCAACTCGAGAAAAACCATGAGACTTCCCCCTCGCCGCGAGATGAGGCCCGATTCCCCTGCACTGCGTGCAGAGCAATTCCGTGTTGCACATCACACATGAAAGGAGCCTTGATTTCCTTGATGGCACTCCAGAGAAACCCCAAGAACACTGTTTCAAGGCTAGAGGGATCCTGAGGTCACTGTAGCAACACGAAAGAGCTCCGTGGGCCAAAAATCAACTCGAGATGAGAGGTTAGTCCCTGGCTTCGAATCCAGAGGAATACCACCTTACCACAAGCACCTCAAGAGGAGGCTTCTCTCAGCTCTAGGTATGTGAGAGGGACCCTGAGTTTGCGGCCTCAAGTGGAACGGACACCGCGATGCCCTGACTCGAAATAAGGCCGGATATCCCTGCAGTGACTTGAATGCAGGCTCGTCTTGCATCTCCCAAGAAGAAAGGATGTCTGAATCCCCTGTGGAGAACACAGAGAAACAACTAGTTCCCCACCTCATCGCGACCGGAGGCCTCACATCCTTTGAAAACTCCAGAGGTACGTGGAGATCAGTGCCTCCAAAGGAGACGATGCCTGACTCCTCGTGAAACTTGATAGGAGTCCCAGGATTCTTGTGGCACGTGGAAAGGGACCCTTGGTCTCCCGCCTCAGCTGGAGAGGCGTTCCAATTGCCGTGCGAAGCCTCGAGGAGAATCCCGAGTTGTCCCTCGCAACTAGGCAGGAGTCCTGACGTGGCTGAACAAACACGTGGGTGGAAGGGCCATCCCCGTCGTAACTCGAGAATATACCCCAGGTTCCCGCCGCAACTCGAGAAAAACCATGAGACTTCCCCCTCGATGCGAGATGAGGCCCGATTCCACTGTATTGCGTGCAGAGCAATTCCGTGTTGCACATCACACATGAAAGGAGCCTTGATTTCCTTGATGGCACTCCAGAGAAACCCCAAGAACACTGTTTCAAGGATAGAGGGATCCTGAGGTCACTGTAGCAACACGAAAGAACTCTGTGGACCAAAAATCAACTCGAAAAGAAAGGTTAGTCCCTGGATTCGTCTCCAGAGGAATACCACCTTACCACAAGCACCTCAAGAGGAGGCTTCTTTCAGCTCTAGGTATGTGAGAGGGACCCTGAATTTGCGGCCTCAAGTGGAATGGACACCGCGATGCCCTGACTCAAAATAAGGCTGGATATCCCTGCAGTGACTTCAATGCAGGCTCGTCTTGCATTTCCCAGGACGAAAGGATGTCTGAATCCCCTGTGGATAGCACAGAGAAAGACTTAGTTCCCCACCTCATCGCGACCGATAGCCTCACATCCCTTGAAAACTCCAGAGGTACGCGGAGATCAGTGCCTCCAAAGGAGACGATGCCTGACTCCTCGTGAAACTTGATAGGAGTCCCAGGATTCCTGTGGCACGTGGAAAGGGACACTTGGTCTCCCGCCTCAGCTGGAGAGGCGTCCCAATTGCCGTGCCAAGCCTCGAGGAGAATCCAGAGTTGTCCCTCGCAACTAGGCAGGAGTCCTGACGTGGCTGAACAAACACGTGGGTGGAAGGGCCATCCCCGTCGTAACTCGAGAATATACCCCAGGTTCCCGCCGCAACTCGAGAAAAACCATGAGACTTCCCCCTCGCCGCGAGATGAGGCCCGATTCCCCTGCACTGCGTGCAGAGCAATTCCGTGTTGCACATCACACATGAAAGGAGCCTTGATTTCCTTGATGGCACTCCAGAGAAACCCCAAGAACACTGTTTCAAGGCTAGAGGGATCCTGAGGTCACTGTAGCAACACGAAAGAGCTCCGTGGTCCAAAAATCAACTCGAGATGAGAGGTTAGTCCCTGGCTTCGACTCCAGAGGAATACCACCTTACCAGAAGCACCTCAAGAGGAGGCTTCTCTCAGCTCTAGGTATGTGAGAGGGACCCTGAGTTTGCGGCCTCAAGTGGAATGGACACTGCGATGCCGGGATGCGAAATAAAGCTGGATATCCCTGCAGTGACTTGAATGCAGGCTCGTCTTGCATCTCCCACGATGAAAGGATGTCTGAATCCCCTGTGGAGACCACAGAGAATGACCAAGTTCCCCACCTCATCGCGACCGGAGGCCTCACATCCTTTGAAAACTCCAGAGGTACGCGGAGATCAGTGCCTCCAAAGGATACGATGCCTGACTCCTCGTGAAAATTGATAGGAGACCCAGGATTCCTGTGGCACGTGGAAAGGGACCCTTGGTCCCCCGTCTCAGCTGGAGAGGCGTCCCAATTGCCCTGCAAAGCCTCGAGTAGAATCCCGAGTTTTCCCTCGCAACTAGGCAGGAGTCCTGACATGGCTGAACACACACGTATGTGGAAGGGCCATCCCCGTCGTAACTCGAGAATATACCCCAGGTTCCCGCCGCAACTCGAGAAAAACCATGAGACTTCCCCCTCGCCGCGAGATGAGGCCCGATTCCCCTGCACTGCGTGCAGAGCAATTCCGTGTTGCACATCACACATGAAAGGAGCCTTGATTTCCTTCATGGCACTCCAGAGAAACCCCAAGAACACTGTTTCAAGGCTAGAGGGATCCTGAGGTCACTGTAGCAACATGAAAGAGCTCCGTGGACCAAGAATCAACACGAGATGAGAGGTTAGTCCCTGGCTTCGACTCCTGAGGAATACCAGCTTACCACAAGCACCTCAAGAGGAGGCTTCTCTCAGCTCTAGGTATGTGAGAGGGATCCTGAGTTTGCGGCCTCAAGTGGAATGGACACCGCGATGCCCTGACTCGAAATAAGGCCGGATATCCCTGCAGTGACTTGAATGCAGGCTCGTCTTGCATCTCCCAAGAAGAAAGGATGTCTGAATCCCCTGTGGAGACCACAGAGAAACACCTAATTCCCCACCTCATCGCGACCGGAGGCCTCACATCCTTTGAAAACTCCAGAGGTACGCGGAGATCAGTGCCTCCAAAGGAGACGATGCCTGACTCCTCGTGAAATTTGATAGGAGTCCCAGGATTCTTGTGGCACGTGGAAAGGGACCCTTGGTCTCCCGCCTCAGCTGGAGAGGCGTTCCAATGGCCCTGCCAAGCCTCGAGGAGAATCCAGAGTTGTCCTTCGCAACTCGGCAGGAGTCCTGACGTGGCTGAACCAACACGTGGGTGGAAGGGCCATCCCAGTCGTAACTCGAGAATATACCCCAGGTTCCCGCCGCAACTCGAGAAAAACCATGAGACTTCCCCCTCGATGCGAGATGAGGCCCGATTCCCCTGTACTGCGTACAGAGCAATTCCGTCTTGCACATCACACATGAAAGGAGCCTTGATTTCCTTGATGGCACTCCAGAGAAACCCCAAGAACACTGTTTCAAGGCTAGAGGGATCCTGAAGTCACTGTAGGAACACGAAAGAACTCTGTGGACCACAAATCAACTCGAAAAGAGAGGTTAGTCCCTGGATTCGTCTCCAGAGGAATACCACCTTACCACAAGCACCTCAAGAGGAGGCTTCTCTCAGCTCTAGGTATGTGAGAGGGACTCTGAGTTTGCGGCCTCAAGTGGAATGGACACCGCGATGCCCTGACTCGAAATAAGGTCGGATATCCCTGCAGTGACTTCAGTGCAGGCTCGTCTTGCATCTCCCAGGACGAAAGGATGTCTGAATCCCCTGTGGAAAGCACAGAGAAAGACTTAGTTCCCCACCTCATCGCGACCGATAGCCTCACATCCTTTGAAAACCCCAGAGGTACGCGGAGATCAGTGCCTCCAAAGGAGACGATGCCTGACTCCTCGTGAAACTTGATAGGAGTCCCAGGATTCCTGTGGCATTTGGAAAGGGACACTTGGTCCCCCGCCTCAGCTGGAGAGGCGTCCCAATTGCCCTGTCAAGCCTCGAGGAGAATCCAGAGTTGTCCCTCGCAACTAGGCAGGAGTCCTGACGTGGCTGAAGAAACACGTGGGTGGAAGGGCCATCCCCGTCGTAACTCGAGAATATACCCCAGGTTCCCGCCGCAACTCGAGAAAAACCATGAGACTTCCCCCTCGCCGCGAGATGAGGCCCGATTCCCCTGCACTGCGTGCAGAGCAATTCTGTGTTGCACATCACACATGAAAGGAGCCTTGATTTCCTTCATGGCACTCCAGAGAATCCCCAAGAACACTGTTTCAAGGCTAGAGGGATCCTGAGGTCACTGTAGCAACACGAAAGAGCTCCGTGGACCAAAAATCAACTCGAGATGAGAGGTTAGTCCCTGGCTTCGACTCCAGAGGAATACCACCTTACCACAAGCACCTCAAGAGGAGGCTTCTCTCAGCTCTAGGTATGTGAGAGGGACCCTGAGTTTGCGGCCTCAAGTGGAATGGACACCGCGATGCCCTGACTCGAAATAAGGCCGGATATCCCTGCAGTGACTGGAATGCAGGCTCGTCTTGCATCTCCCAAGACGAAAGGGTGTCTGAATCCCCTGTGGAGACCACAGAGAAAGACCTAGTTCCCCACCTCATCGCGACAGGAGGCCTCAAATCCTTTGAAAACTCCAGAGGTATGCGGAGATCAGTGCCTCCAAAGGAGACGATGCCTGACTCCTCGTGAAACTTGATAGGAGACCCAGGATTCCTGTGGCACGTGGAAAGGGACCCTTGGTCTCCCGTCTCAGCTGGAGAGGCGTCCCAATTGCCCTGCAAAGCCTCGAGGAGAATCCCGAGTTGTCCCTCGCAACTAGGCAGGAGTCCTGACATGGCTGAACACACACGTGTGTGGAAGGGCCATCGCCGTCGTAACTCGAGGATATACCCCAGGTTCCCGCCGCAACTCAAGAAAAACCATGAGACTTCCCCCTCGCCGCGAGATGAGGCCCGATTCCCCTGCACTGCGTGCAGAGCAATTCCGTGTTGCACACCACACATGAAAGGAGCCTTGATTTCCTTGATGGCACTCCAGAGAAACCCCAAGAACACTGTTTCAAGGCTCGAGGGATCCTGAGGTCACTGGAGCAACACGAAAGAGCTCCGTGGACCAAGAATCAACACGAGATGAGAGGTTAGTCCCTGGCTTCGACTCCTGAGGAATACCACCTTACCACAAGCACCTCAAGAGGAGGCTTCTCTCAGCTCTAGGTATGTGAGAGGGATCCTGAGTTTGCGGGCTCAAGTGGAATGGACACCGCGATGCCCTGACTCGAAATAAGGCCGGATATCCCTGCAGTGACTTGAATGCAGGCTCGTCTTGCATCTCCCAAGAAGAAAGGATGTCTGAATCCCCTGTGGAGACCACAGAGAAAGACCTAGTTCCCCACCTCATCGCGACCGGAGGCCTCACATCCTTTGAAAACTCCAGAAGTACGCGGAGATCAGTGCCTCCAAAGGAGACGATGCCTGACTCCTCGTGAAACTTGATAGGAGACCCAGGATTCCTGTGGCACGTGGAAAGGGACCCTTGGTCTCCCGTCTCAGCTGGAGAGACGTCCCAATTGCCCTGCAAAGCCTCGAGGAGAATCCCGAGTTGTCCCTCGCAACTAGGCAGGAGTCCTGACGTCGCTGAAGAAACACGTGGGTGGAAGGGCCATCCCCGTCGTAACTCGAGAATATACCCCAGGTTCCCGCCGCAACTCGAGAAAAACCATGAGACTTCCCCCTCGCCGCGAGATGAGGCCCGATTCCCCTGCACTGCGTGCAGAGCAATTCCGTCTTGCACATCACACATGAAAGGAGCCTTGATTTCCTTCATGGCACTCCAGAGAAACCCCAAGAACACTGTTTCAAGGCTAGAGGGATCCTGAGGTCACTGTAGCAACACGAAAGAGCTCCGTGGGCCAAAAATCAACTCGAGATGAGAGGTTAGTTCCTGGCGTCGACTCCAGAGGAATACCACCTTACCACAAGCACCTCAAGAGGAGGCTTCTCTCAGCTCTACGTATGTGAGAGGGACCCTGAGTTTGCGGCCTCAAGTGGAATGGACACCGCGATGCCTTGACTCGAAATAAGGCCGGATGTCCCTGCAGTGACTTGAATGCAGGCTCGTCTTGCATCTCCCAAGAAGAAAGGTTGTCTGAATCCCCTGTGAAGACCACAGAGAAAGACCTAGTTCCCCACCTCATCGCGACCGGAGGCCTCACATCCTTTGAAAACTCCAGAGGTACGCGGAGATCAGTGCCTCCAAAGGAGACGATGCCTGACTCCTCGTGAAACTTGATAGGAGTCCCAGGATTCTTGTGGCACGTGAAAAGGGACCCTTGGTCTCCCGCCTCAGCTGGAGAGGCGTTCCAATTGCCGTGCCAAGCCTCGAGGAGAATCCCGAGTTGTCCCTCGCAACTAGGCAGGAGTCCTGACGTGGCTGAAAAAACACGTGGGTGGAAGGGCCATCCCCGTCGTAACTCGAGAATATAGCCCAGGTTCCCGCCGCAACTCGAGAAAAACCATGAGACTTCCCCCTCGCCGCGAGATGAGGCCTGATTTCCCTGCAGTGCGTGCAGAGCAATTCTGTGTTGCACATCACACATGAAAGGAGCCTTGATTTCCTTGATGGCACTCCAGAGAAACCCCAAGAACACTGTTTCAAGGCTAGAGGGATCCTGAGGTCACTGTAGCAACACGAAAGAGCTCCGTGGGCCAAAAATCAACTCGAGATGAGAGGTTAGTCCCTGGCTTCGACTCCAGAGGAATACCACCTTACCACAAGCACCTCAAGAGGAGGCTTCTCTCAGCTCTAGGTATGTGAGAGGGACCCTGAGTTTGCGGCCTCAAGTGGAATGGACACCGCGATGCCCTGACGCGAAATAAGGCCAGATATCCCTGCAGTGACTTGAATGCAGGCTCGTCTTGCATCTCCCAAGATGAAAGGATGTCTGAATCCCCTGTGGAGACCACAGAGAAAGACCTAGTTCCCCACCTCATCGCGACCGGAGGCCTCACATCCTTTGAAAACTCCAGAGGTACGCGGAGATCAGTGCCTCCAAAGGAGACGATGCCTGACTCCTCGTGAAACTTGATAGGAGTCCCAGGATTCCTGTGGCACGTGGAAAGGGACCCTTGGTCTCCCGCCTCAGCTGGAGAGGCGTCCCAATTGCCTTGCCAAGCCTCGAGGAGAATCCCGAGTTGTGTCTCGCAACTAGGCAGGAGTCCTGACGTGGCTGAACACACACGTGGGTGGAAGGGCCATCCCCGTCGTAACTCGAGAATATACCCCAGGTTCCCGCCGCAACTCGAGAAAAACCATGAGACTTCCCCCTCGATGCGAGATGAGGCCCGATTCCCCTGTACTGCGTGCAGAGCAATTCCGTCTTGAACATCACACATGAAAGGAGCCTTGATTTCCTTGATGGCACTCCAGAGAAACCCCAAGAACACTGTTTCAAGGATAGAGGGATCCTGAGGTCACTGTAGCAACACGAAAGAACTCTGTGGACCAAAAATCAACTCGAAAAGAGAGGTTAGTCCCTGGATTCGTCTCCAGAGGAATACCACCTTACCACAAGCACCTCAAGAGGAGGCTTCTCTCAGCTCTAGGTATGTGAGAGGGACCCTGAGTTTGCGGGCTCAAGTGGAATGGACACCGCGATGCCCTGACTCGAAATAAGGCCGGATATCCCTGCAGTGCCTGGAATGCAGGCTCGTCTTGCATCTCCCAAGACGAAAGGATGTCTGAATCCCCTGTGGAGACCACAGAGAAAGACCTAGTTCCCCACCTCATCGCGAGCGGATGCCTCACATTCTTTGAAAACTCCAGAGGTACGAGGAGATCAGTGCCTCCAAAGGAGACGATGCCTGACTCCTCGTGAAACTTGATAGGAGACCCAGAATTCCTGTGGCATGTGGAAAGGGACCCTTGGTCTCCCGTCTCAGCTGGAGAGGCGTCCCAATTGCCCTGCCAAGCCTCGAGGAGAATCCCGAGTTGTCCCTCGCAACTAGGCAGGAGTCCTGACGTCGCTGAAGAAACACGTGGGTGGAAGGGCCATCCCCGTCGTAACTCGAGAATATACCCCAGGTTCCCGCCGCAACTCGAGAAAAACCATGAGACTTCCCCCTCGCCGCGAGATGAGGCCCGATTCCCCTGCACTGCGTGCAGAGCAATTCCGTGTTGCACATCACACATGAAAGGAGCCTTGATTTCCTTGATGGCACTCCAGAGAAACCCCAAGAACACTGTTTCAAGGCTAGAGGGATCCTGAGGTCACTGTAGCAACACGAAAGAGCTCCGTGGGCCAAAAATCAACTCGAGATGAGAGGTTAGTCCCTGGCTTCGAATCCAGAGGAATACCACCTTACCACAAGCACCTCAAGAGGAGGCTTCTCTCAGCTCTAGGTATGTGAGAGGGACCCTGAGTTTGCGGCCTCAAGTGGAACGGACACCGCGATGCCCTGACTCGAAATAAGGCCGGATATCCCTGCAGTGACTTGAATGCAGGCTCGTCTTGCATCTCCCAAGAAGAAAGGATGTCTGAATCCCCTGTGGAGACCACAGAGAAACAACTAGTTCCCCACCTCATCGCGACCGGAGGCCTCACATCCTTTGAAAACTCCAGAGGTCCGCGGAGATCAGTGCCTCCAAAGGAGACGATGCCTGACTCCTCGTGAAACTTGATAGGAGTCCCAGGATTCTTGTGGCACGTGGAAAAGGACCCTTGGTCTCCCGCCTCAGCTGGAGAGGCGTTCCAATTGCCGTGCCAAGCCTCGAGGAGAATCCCGAGTTGTCCCTCGCAACTAGGCAGGAGTCCTGACGTGGCTGAACAAACACGTGGGTGGAAGGGCCATCCCCGTCGTAACTCGAGAATATACCCCAGGTTCCCGCCGCAACTCGAGAAAAACCATGAGACTTCCCCCTCGCCGCGAGATGAGGCCTGATTTCCCTGCAGTGCGTGCAGAGCAATTCTGTGTTGCACATCACACATGAAAGGAGCCTTGATTTCCTTGATGGCACTCCAGAGAAACCCCAAGAACACTGTTTCAAGGCTAGAGGGATCCTGAGGTCACTGTAGCAACACGAAAGAGCTCCGTGGGCCAAAAATCAACTCGAGATGAGAGGTTAGTCCCTGGCTTCGACTCCAGAGGAATACCACCTTACCACAAGCACCTCAAGAGGAGGCTTCTCTCAGCTCTAGGTATGTGAGAGGGACCCTGAGTTTGCGGCCTCAAGTGGAATGGACACCGCGATGCCCTGACGCGAAATAAGGCTGGATATCCCTGCAGTGACTTGAATGCAGGCTCGTCTTGCATCTCCCAAGATGAAAGGATGTCTGAATCCCCTGTGGAGACCACAGAGAAAGACCTAGTTCCCCACCTCATCGCGACCGGAGGCCTCACATCCTTTGAAAACTCCAGAGGTACGCGGAGATCAGTGCCTCCAAAGGAGACGATGCCTGACTCCTCGTGAAACTTGATAGGAGTCCCAGGATTCCTGTGGCACGTGGAAAGGGACCCTTGGTCTCCCGCCTCAGCTGGAGAGGCGTCCCAATTGCCTTGCCAAGCCTCGAGGAGAATCCCGAGTTGTGTCTCGCAACTAGGCAGGAGTCCTGACGTGGCTGAACACACACGTGGGTGGAAGGGCCATCCCCGTCGTAACTCGAGAATATACCCCAGGTTCCCGCCGCAACTCGAGAAAAACCATGAGACTTCCCCCTCGATGCGAGATGAGGCCCGATTCCCCTGTACTGCGTGCAGAGCAATTCCGTCTTGCACATCACACATGAAAGGAGCCTTGATTTCCTTGATGGCACTCCAGAGAAACCCCAAGAACACTGTTTCAAGGATAGAGGGATCCTGAGGTCACTGTAGCAACACGAAAGAACTCTGTGGACCAAAAATCAACTCGAAAAGAGAGGTTAGTCCCTGGATTCGTCTCCAGAGGAATACCACCTTACCACAAGCACCTCAAGAGGAGGCTTCTCTCAGCTCTAGGTATGTGAGAGGGACCCTGAGTTTGCGGCCTCAAGTGGAATGGACACCGCGATGCCCTGACTCGAAATAAGGCCGGATATCCCTGCAGTGCCTGGAATGCAGGCTCGTCTTGCATCTCCCAAGACGAAAGGATGTCTGAATCCCCTGTGGAGACCACAGAGAAAGACCTAGTTCCCCACCTCATCGCGAGCGGATGCCTCACATCCTTTGAAAACTCCAGAGGTACGAGGAGATCAGTGCCTCCAAAGGAGACGATGCCTGACTCCTCGTGAAACTTGATAGGAGACCCAGAATTCCTGTGGCATGTGGAAAGGGACCCTTGGTCTCCCGTCTCAGCTGGAGAGGCGTCCCAATTGCCCTGCCAAGCCTCGAGGAGAATCCCGAGTTGTCCCTCGCAACTAGGCAGGAGTCCTGACGTCGCTGAAGAAACACGTGGGTGGAAGGGCCATCCCCGTCGTAACTCGAGAATATACCCCAGGTTCCCGCCGCAACTCGAGAAAAACCATGAGACTTCCCCCTCGCCGCGAGATGAGGCCCGATTCCCCTGCACTGCGTGCAGAGCAATTCCGTGTTGCACATCACACATGAAAGGAGCCTTGATTTCCTTGATGGCACTCCAGAGAAACCCCAAGAACACTGTTTCAAGGCTAGAGGGATCCTGAGGTCACTGTAGCAACACGAAAGAGCTCCGTGGGCCAAAAATCAACTCGAGATGAGAGGTTAGTCCCTGGCTTCGAATCCAGAGGAATACCACCTTACCACAAGCACCTCAAGAGGAGGCTTCTCTCAGCTCTAGGTATGTGAGAGGGACCCTGAGTTTGCGGCCTCAAGTGGAACGGACACCGCGATGCCCTGACTCGAAATAAGGCCGGATATCCCTGCAGTGACTTGAATGCAGGCTCGTCTTGCATCTCCCAAGAAGAAAGGATGTCTGAATCCCCTGTGGAGACCACAGAGAAACAACTAGTTCCCCACCTCATCGCGACCGGAGGCCTCACATCCTTTGAAAACTCCAGAGGTACGCGGAGATCAGTGCCTCCAAAGGAGACGATGCCTGACTCCTCGTGAAACTTGATAGGAGTCCCAGGATTCTTGTGGCACGTGGAAAGGGACCCTTGGTCTCCCGCCTCACCTGGAGAGGCGTTCCAATTGCCGTGCCAAGCCTCGAGGAGAATCCCGAGTTGTCCCTCGCAACTAGGCAGGAGTCCTGACGTGGCTGAACAAACACGTGGGTGGAAGGGCCATCCCCGTCGTAACTCGAGAATATACCCCAGGTTCCCGCCGCAACTCGAGAAAAACCATGAGACTTCCCCCTCGATGCGAGATGAGGCCCAATTCCACTGTACTGCGTGCAGAGCAATTCCGTCTTGCACATCACACATGAAAGGAGCCTTGATTTCCTTGATGGCACTCCAGAGAAACCCCAAGAACACTGTTTCAAGGATAGAGGGATCCTGAGGTCACTGTAGCAACACGAAAGAACTCTGTGGACCAAAAATCAACTCGAAAAGAAAGGTTAGTCCCTGGATTCGTCTCCAGAGGAATACCACCTTACCACAAGCACCTCAAGAGGAGGCTTCTTTCAGCTCTAGGTATGTGAGAGGGACCCTGAATTTGCGGCCTCAAGTGGAATGGACACCGCGATGCCCTGACTCAAAATAAGGCTGGATATCCCTGCAGTGACTTCAATGCAGGCTCGTCTTGCATTTCCCAGGACGAAAGGATGTCTGAATCCCCTGTGGATAGCACAGAGAAAGACTTAGTTCCCCACCTCATCGCGACCGATAGCCTCACATCCCTTGAAAACTCCAGAGGTACGCGGAGATCAGTGCCTCCAAAGGAGACGATGCCTGACTCCTCGTGAAACTTGATAGGAGTCCCAGGATTCCTGTGGCACTTGGAAAGGGACACTTGGTCTCCCGCCTCAGCTGGAGAGGCGTCCCAATTGCCCTGCCAAGCCTCGAGGAGAATCCAGAGTTGTCCCTCGCAACTAGGCAGGAGTCCTGACGTCGCTGAAGAAACACGTGGGTGGAAGGGCCATCCCCGTCGTAACTCGAGAATATACCCCAGGTTCCCGCCGCAACTCGAGAAAAACCATGAGACTTCCCCCTCGCCGCGAGATGAGGCGCGATTCCCCTGAACTGCGTGCAGAGCAATTCCGTGTTGCACATCACACATGAAAGGAGCCTTGATTTCCTTGATGGCACTCCAGAGAAACCCCAAGAACACTGTTTCAAGGCTAGAGGGATCCTGAGGTCACTGTAGCAACACGAAAGAGCTCCGTGGTCCAAAAATCAACTCGAGATGAGAGGTTAGTCCCTGGCTTCGACTCCAGAGGAATACCACCTTACCAGAAGCACCTCAAGAGGAGGCTTCTCTCAGCTCTAGGTATGTGAGAGGGACCCTGAGTTTGCGGCCTCAAGTGGAATGGACACTGCGATGCCGGGACGCGAAATAAAGCTGGATATCCCTGCAGTGACTTGAATGCAGGCTCGTCTTGCATCTCCCACGATGAAAGGATGTCTGAATCCCCTGTGGAAACCACAGAGAATGACCAAGTTCCCCACCTCATCGCGACCGGAGGCCTCACATCCTTTGAAAACTCCAGAGGTACGCGGAGATCAGTGCCTCCAAAGGATACGATGCCTGACTCCTCGTGAAAATTGATAGGAGACCCAGGATTCCTGTGGCACGTGGAAAGGGACCCTTGGTCCCCCGTCTCAGCTGGAGAGGCGTCCCAATTGCCCTGCAAAGCCTCGAGTAGAATCCCGAGTTTTCCCTCGCAACTAGGCAGGAGTCCTGACATGGCTGAACACACACGTGTGTGGAAGGGCCATCCCCGTCGTAACTCGAGAATATACCCCAGGTTCCCGCCGCAACTCGAGAAAAACCATGAGACTTCCCCCTCGCCGCGAGATGAGGCCCGATTCCCCTGTACTGCGTGCAGAGCAATTCCGTGTTGCACATCACACATGAAAGGAGCCTTGATTTCCTTCATGGCACTCCAGAGAAACCCCAAGAACACTGTTTCAAGGCTAGAGGGATCCTGAGGTCACTGTAGCAACATGAAAGAGCTCCGTGGACCAAGAATCAACACGAGATGAGAGGTTAGTCCCTGGCTTCGACTCCTGAGGAATACCAGCTTACCACAAGCACCTCAAGAGGAGGCTTCTCTCAGCTCTAGGTATGTGAGAGGGATCCTGAGTTTGCGGCCTCAAGTGGAATGGACACCGCGATGCCCTGACTCAAAATAAGGCCGGATATCCCTGCAGTGACTTGAATGCAGGCTCCTCTTGCATCTCCCAAGAAGAAAGGATGTCTGAATCCCCTGTGGAGACCACAGAGAAACACCTAATTCCCCACCTCATCGCGACCGGAGGCCTCACATCCTTTGAAAACTCCAGAGGTACGCGGAGATCAGTGCCTCCAAAGGAGACGATGCCTGACTCCTCGTGAAACTTGATAGGAGTCCCAGGATTCTTGTGGCACGTGGAAAGGGACCCTTGGTCTCCCGCCTCAGCTGGAGAGGCGTTCCAATGGCCCTGCCAAGCCTCGAGGAGAATCCAGAGTTGTCCTTCGCAACTCGGCAGGAGTCCTGACGTGGCTGAACCAACACGTGGGTGGAAGGGCCATCCCAGTCGTAACTCGAGAATATACCCCAGGTTCCCGCCGCAACTCGAGAAAAACCATGAGACTTCCCCCTCGATGCGAGATGAGGCCCGATTCCCCTGTACTGCGTACAGAGCAATTCCGTCTTGCACATCACACATGAAAGGAGCCTTGATTTCCTTGATGGCACTCCAGAGAAACCCCAAGAACACTGTTTCAAGGCTAGAGGGATCCTGAAGTCACTGTAGGAACACGAAAGAACTCTGTGGACCACAAATCAACTCGAAAAGAGAGGTTAGTCCCTGGATTCGTCTCCAGAGGAATACCACCTTACCACAAGCACCTCAAGAGGAGGCTTCTCTCAGCTCTAGGTATGTGAGAGGGACTCTGAGTTTGCGGCCTCAAGTGGAATGGACACCGCGATGCCCTGACTCGAAATAAGGCCGGATATCCCTGCAGTGACTTCAGTGCAGGCTCGTCTTGCATCTCCCAGGACGAAAGGATGTCTGAATCCCCTGTGGAAAGCACAGAGAAAGACTTAGTTCCCCACCTCATCGCGACCGATAGCCTCACATCCTTTGAAAACCCCAGAGGTACGCGGAGATCAGTGCCTCCAAAGGAGACGATGCCTGACTCCTCGTGAAACTTGATAGGAGTCCCAGGATTCCTGTGGCATTTGGAAAGGGACACTTGGTCCCCCGCCTCAGCTGGAGAGGCGTCCCAATTGCCCTGTCAAGCCTCGAGGAGAATCCAGAGTTGTCCCTCGCAACTAGGCAGGAGTCCTGACGTGGCTGAAGAAACACGTGGGTGGAAGGGCCATCCCCGTCGTAACTCGAGAATATACCCCAGGTTCCCGCCGCAACTCGAGAAAAACCATGAGACTTCCCCCTCGCCGCGAGATGAGGCCCGATTCCCCTGCACTGCGTGCAGAGCAATTCTGTGTTGCACATCACACATGAAAGGAGCCTTGATTTCCTTCATGGCACTCCAGAGAATCCCCAAGAACACTGTTTCAAGGCTAGAGGGATCCTGAGGTCACTGTAGCAACACGAAAGAGCTCCGTGGACCAAAAATCAACTCGAGATGAGAGGTTAGTCCCTGGCTTCGACTCCAGAGGAATACCACCTTACCACAAGCACCTCAAGAGGAGGCTTCTCTCAGCTCTAGGTATGTGAGAGGGACCCTGAGTTTGCGGCCTCAAGTGGAATGGACACCGCGATGCCCTGACTCGAAATAAGGCCGGATATCCCTGCAGTGACTGGAATGCAGGCTCGTCTTGCATCTCCCAAGACGAAAGGGTGTCTGAATCCCCTGTGGAGACCACAGAGAAAGACCTAGTTCCCCACCTCATCGCGACAGGAGGCCTCAAATCCTTTGAAAACTCCAGAGGTATGCGGAGATCAGTGCCTCCAAAGGAGACGATGCCTGACTCCTCGTGAAACTTGATAGGAGACCCAGGATTCCTGTGGCACGTGGAAAGGGACACTTGGTCTCCCGTCTCAGCTGGAGAGGCGTCCCAATTGCCCTGCAAAGCCTCGAGGAGAATCCCGAGTTGTCCCTCGCAACTAGGCAGGAGTCCTGACATGGCTGAACACACACGTGTGTGGAAGGGCCATCGCCGTCGTAACTCGAGGATATACCCCAGGTTCCCGCCGCAACTCAAGAAAAACCATGAGACTTCCCCCTCGCCGCGAGATGAGGCCCGATTCCCCTGCACTGCGTGCAGAGCAATTCCGTGTTGCACACCACACATGAAAGGAGCCTTGATTTCCTTGATGGCACTCCAGAGAAACCCCAAGAACATTGTTTCAAGGCTCGAGGGATCCTGAGGTCACTGGAGCAACACGAAAGAGCTCCGTGGACCAAGAATCAACACGAGATGAGAGGTTAGTCCCTGGCTTCGACTCCTGAGGAATACCACCTTACCACAAGCACCTCAAGAGGAGGCTTCTCTCAGCTCTAGGTATGTGAGAGGGATCCTGAGTTTGCGGGCTCAAGTGGAATGGACACCGCGATGCCCTGACTCGAAATAAGGCCGGATATCCCTGCAGTGACTTGAATGCAGGCTCGTCTTGCATCTCCCAAGAAGAAAGGATGTCTGAATCCCCTGTGGAGACCACAGAGAAAGACCTAGTTCCCCACCTCATCGCGACCGGAGGCCTCACATCCTTTGAAAACTCCAGAGGTACGCGGAGATCAGTGCCTCCAAAGGAGACGATGCCTGACTCCTCGTGAAACTTGATAGGAGTCCCAGGATTCTTGTGGCACGTGGAAAGGGACCCTTGGTCTCCCGCCTCAGCTGGAGAGGCGTTCCAATTGCCCTGCCAAGCCTCGATGAGAATCCCGAGTTGTGTCTCGCAACTAGGCAGGAGTCCTGACGTGGCTGAACAAACACGTGGGTGTGAAGGGCCATCCCCGTCGTAACTCGAGAATATACCCCAGGTTCCCGCCGCAACTCGAGAAAAACCATGAGACTTCCCCCTCGATGCGAGATGAGGCCCGATTCCCCTGTACTGCGTGCAGAGCAATTCCGTCTTGCACATCACACATGAAAGGAGACTTTATTTCCTTGATGGCACTCCAGAGAAACCCCAAGAACACTGTTTCAAGGATAGAGGGATCCTGAGGTCACTGTAGCAACACGAAAGAACTCTGTGGACCAAAAATCAACTCGAAAAGAGAGGTTAGTCCCTGGATTCGTCTCCAGAGGAATACCACCTTACCACAAGCACCTCAAGAGGAGGCTTCTCTCAGCTCTAGGTATGTGAGAGGGACCCTGAGTTTGCGGCCTCAAGTGGACTGGACACCGCGATGCACTGACTCGAAATAAGGCCGGATATCCCTGCAGTGACTTCAATGCAGGCTCGTCTTGCATCTCCCAGGACGAAAGGATGTCTGAATCCCCTGTGGAAAGCACAGAGAAAGACTTAGTTCCCCACCTCATCGCGACCGATAGCCTCACATCCTTTGAAAACTCCAGAGGTACGCGGAGATCAGTGCCTCCAAAGGAGACGATGCCTGACTTCTCGTGAAACTTGATAGGAGTCCCAGGATTCCTGTGGCACTTGGAAAGGGACACTTGGTCTCACGCCTCAGCTGGAGAGGCGTCCCAATTGCCCTGCCAAGCCTCGAGGAGAATCCAGAGTTGTCCCTCGCAACTAGGCAGGAGTCCTGACGTCGCTGAAGAAACACGTGGGTGGAAGGGCCATCCCCGTCGTAACTCGAGAATATACCCCAGGTTCCCGCCGCAACTCGAGAAAAACCATGAGACTTCCCCCTCGCCGCGAGATGAGTCCCGATTCCCCTGCACTGCGTGCAGAGCAATTCCGTGTTGCACATCACACATGAAAGGAGCCTTGATTTCCTTGATGGCACTCCAGAGAAACCCCAAGAACACTGTTTCAAGGCTAGAGGGATCCCGAGGTCACTGTAGCAACACGAAAGAGCTCCGTGGGCCCAAAATCAACTCGAGATGAGAGGTTAGTCCCTGGCTTCGACTCCAGAGGAATACCACCTTACCACAAGCACCTCAAGAGGAGGCTTCTCTCAGCTCTAGGTATGTGAGAGGGACCCTGAGTTTGCGGCCTCAAGTGGAATGGACACCGCGATGCCCTGACGCGAAATAAGGCTGGATATCCTTGCAGTGACTTGAATGCAGGCTCGTCTTGCATCTCCCAAGATGAAAGGATATCTGAATCCCCTGTGGAGACCACAGAGAAAGACCTAGTTCCCCACCTCATCGCGACCGGAGGCCTCACATCCTTTGAAAACTCCAGAGGTATGCGGAGATGAGTGCCTCCAAAGGAGACGATGCCTGACTCCTCGTGAAACTTGATAGGAGTCCCAGGATTCTTGTGGCACGTGGAAAGGGACCCTTGGTCTCCTGCCTCAGCTGGAGAGGCGTTCCAATTGCCCTGCCATGCCTCGAGGAGAATCCCGAGTTGTCCCTCGCAACTAGGCAGGAGTCCTGACGTGGCTGAAGAAACACGTGGGTGGAAGGGCCATCCCCGTCGTAACTCGAGAATATACCCCAGGTTCCCGCCGCAATTCGAGAAAAACCATGAGACTTCCCCCTCGATGCGAGATGAGGCCCGATTGCCCTGTACTGCATGCAGAGCAATTCCGTCTTGCACATCACACATGAAAGGAACCTTGATTTCCTTCATGGCACTCCAGAGAAACCCCAAGAACACTGTTTCAAAGATAGAGGGATCCTGAGGTCACTGTAGCAACACGAAAGAACTCTGTGGACCAAAAATCAACTCGAAAAGAGAGGTTAGTCCCTGGATTCGTCTCCAGAGGAATACCACCTTACCACAAGCACCTCAAGAGGAGGCTTCTCTCAGCTCTAGGTATGTGAGAGGGACCCTGAGTTTGCGGCCTCAAGTGGAATGGACACCGCGATGCCCTGACTTGAAATAAGGCCGGATATCCCTGCAGTGACTTCAATGCAGGCTCGTCTTGCATCTCCCAGGACGAAAGGATGTCTGAATTCCCTGTGGAAAGCACAGGGAAAGACTTAGTTCCCCACCTCATCGCGACCGATAGCCTCACATCCTTTGAAAACTCCAGAGGTACGCGGAGGTCAGTGCCTCCAAAGGAGACGATGACTGACTCCTCGTGAAAATTAATAGGACTCCCAGGATTCCTGTGGCACTTGGAAAGGGACACTTGGTTTCCCGCCTCAGCTGGAGAGGCGTCCCAATTGCCCTGCCAAGCCTCGAGGAGAATCCAGAGTTGTCCCTCGCAAGTAGGCAGGAGTCCTGACGTCGCTGAAGAAACACGTGGGTGAAAGGGCCATCCCCGTCGTAACTCGAGAATATACCCCAGGTTCCCGCCGCAACTCGAGAAAAACCATGAGACTTCCCACTCGCCGCGAGATGAGGCCCGATTCCCCTGCACTGCATGCAGAGCAATTCCGTGTTGCACATCACACATGAAAGGAGCCTTGATTTCCTTGATGGCACTCCAGAGAAACTCCAAGAACACTGTTTCAAGGCTAGAGGGATCCTGAGGTCACTGTAGCAACACGAAAGAGCTCCGTGGGCCAAAAATCAACTCGAGAAGAGAGGCTAGTCCTTGGCTTCGACTCCAGAGGAATACCACCTTACCACAAGCACCTCAAGAGGAGGCTTCTCTCAGCTCTAGGTATGTGAGAGGGACCCTGAGTTTGCGGCCTCAAGTGGAATGGACACCGCCATGCCCTGACGCGAAATAAGGCTGGATATCCCTGCAGTGACTTGATTGCAGGCTCGTCTTGCATCTCCCAAGATGAAAGGATGTCTGAATCCCCTGTGGAGACCACAGAGAACGACCTAGTTCCCCACCTCATCGCGACCGGAGGCCTCACATCCTTTGAAAACTCCAGAGGTACGCGGAGATCAGTGCCTCCAAAGGAGACGATTCCTGACTCCTCGTGAAACTTGATAGGAGTCCCAGGATTCCTGTGGAACGTGGAAAGGGACCCTTGGTCTCCCGCCTCAGCTGGAGAGGCATCCCAATTGCCTTGCCAAGTCTCGAGGAGAATCCCGAGTTGTGTCTCGCAACTAGGCGAGAGTCCTGACGTGGCTGAACAAACACGTGTGTGGAAGGGCCATCCCCGTCGTAACTCGAGAATATACCCCAGGTTCCCGCCGCAACTCGAGAAAAACCATGAGACTTCCCCCTGGCCGCGAGATGAGGCCCGATTCCCCTGCACTGCGTGCAGAGCAATTCTGTGTTGCACATCACACATGAAAGGAGCCTTGATTTCCTTGATGGCACTCCAGAGAAACCCCAAGAACACTGTTTCAAGGCTTGAGGGATCCTGAGGTAACTGTAGCAATACGAAAGAGCTCCGTGGACCAAAAATCAACTCGAGATGAGAGGTTAGTCCCTGGCTTCGACTCCAGAGGAATACCACCTTACCACAAGCACCTCAAGAGGAGGCTTCTCTCAGCTCTAGGTATGTGAGAGGGACCCTGAGTTTGCGGCCTCAAGTGGAATGGACACCGCGATGCCCTGACTCGAAATAAGGCGGGATATCCCTGCAGTGACTGGAATGCAGGCTCGTCTTGCATCTCCCAAGACGAAAGGGTGTCTGAATCCCCTGTGGAGACCACAGAGAAAGACCTAGTTCCCCACCTCATCGCGACAGGAGGCCTCAAATCCTTTGAAAACTCCAGAGGTATGCGGAGATCAGTGCCTCCAAAGGAGAGGATGCCTGACTCCTCGTGAAACTTGATAGGAGACCCAGGATTCCTGTGGCACTTGGAAAGGGACCCTGGGTCTCCCGTCTCAGCTGGAGAGGCGTCCCAATTGCCCTGCAAAGCCTCGAGGAGAATCCTGAGTTGTCCCTCGCAACTAGGCAGGAGTCCTGACATGGCTGAACACACACGTGTGTGGAAGGGCCATCCCCATCGTAACTCGAGAATATACCCCAGGTTCCCGCCGCAACTCGAGAAAAACCATGAGACTTTCCCCTCGCCGCGAGATGAGGCCCGATTCCCCTGCAATGCGTGCAGAGCAATTCCGTGTTGCACATCACACATGAAAGGAGCCTTGATTTCCTTGATGGCACTCCAGAGAAAACCCAAGAACACTGTTTCAAGGCTAGAGGGATCCTGAGGTCACTGTAGCAACACGAAAGAGCTCCGTGGACCAAGAATCAACACGAGATGAGAGGTTAGTCCCTGGCTTCGACTCCTGAGGAATACCACCTTACCACAAGCACCTCAAGAGGAGGCTTCTCTCAGCTCTAGGTATGTGAGAGGGATCCTGAGTTTGCGGCCTCAAGTGGAATGGACACCGCGATGCCCTGACTTGAAATAAGGCCGGATATCCCTGCAGTGACTTGAATGCAGGCTCGTCTTGCATCTCCCAAGAAGAAAGGATGTCTGAATCCCCTGTGGAGACCACAGAGAAACACCTAGTTCCCCACCTCATCGCGACAGGAGGCCTCACATCCTTGGAAAACTCCAGAGGTACGCGGAGATCAGTGCTTCCAAAGGAGACGATGCCTGACTCCTCGTGAAACTTGATAGGAGTCCCAGGATTCTTGTGGCACGTGGAAAGGGACCCTTGGTCTCCCGCCTCAGCTGGAGAGGCGTTCCAATTGCCATGCCAAGCCTCGAGGAGAATCCCGAGTTGTGCCTCGCAACTAGGCAGGAGTCCTGATGTGGCTAAACAAACACGTGGGTGGAAGGGCCATCCCCGTCGTAACTCGAGAATATACCCCAGGTTCCCGCCGCAACTCGAGAAAAACCATGAGACTTGCCCCTCGATGCGAGATGAGGCCCGATTCCCCTGTACTGCGTGCAGAGCAATTCCGTCTTGCACATCACACATTAAAGGAGCCTTTATTTCCTTGATGGCACTCCAGAGAAACCCCAAGAACACTGTTTCAAGGATAGAGGGATCCTGAGGTCACTGTAGCAACACGAAAGAACTCTGTGGACCAAAAATCAACTCGAAAAGAGAGGTTAGTCCCTGGATTCGTCTCCAGAGGAATACCACCTTACCACAAGCACCTCAAGAGGAGGCCTCTCTCAGCTCTAGGTATGTGAGAGGGACCCTGAGTTTGCGGCCTCAAGTGGAATGGACACCGCGATGCCCTGACTCGAAATAAGGCCGGATATCCCTGCAGTGACTTCAATGCAGGCTCGTCTTGCATCTCCCAGGACGAAAGGATGTCTGAATTCCCTGTGGAAAGCACAGGGAAAGACTTAGTTCCCCACCTCATCGCGACCGATAGCCTCACATCCTTTGAAAACTCCAGAGGTACGCGGAGGTCAGTGCCTCCAAAGGAGACGATGACTGACTCCTCGTGAAAATTAATAGGACTCCCAGGATTCCTGTGGCACGTGGAAAGGGACACTTGGTCTCCCGCCTCAGCTGGAGAGGCGTCCCAGTTGCCCTGCCAAGCCTCGAGGAGAATCCAGAGTTGTCCCTCGCAAGTAGGCAGGAGTCCTGACGTCGCTGAAGAAACACGTGGGTGGAAGGGCCATCCCCGTCGTAACTCGAGAATATACCCCAGGTTCCCGCCGCAACTCGAGAAAAACCATGAGACTTCCCACTCGCCGCGAGATGAGGCCCGATTCCCCTGCACTGCATGCAGAGCAATTCCGTGTTGCACATCACACATGAAAGGAGCCTTGATTTCCTTGATGGCACTCCAGAGAAACTCCAAGAACACTGTTTCAAGGCTAGAGGGATCCTGAGGTCACTGTAGCAACACGAAAGAGCTCCGTGGGCCAAAAATCAACTCGAGAAGATAGGCTAGTCCTTGGCTTCGACTCCAGAGGAATACCACCTTACCACAAGCACCTCAAGAGGAGGCTTCTCTCAGCTCTAGGTATGTGAGAGGGACCCTGAGTTTGCGGCCTCAAGTGGAATGGACACCGCGATGCCCTGACGCGAAATAAGGCTGGATATCCCTGCAGTGACTTGATTGCAGGCTCGTCTTGCATCTCCCAAGATGAAAGGATGTCTGAATCCCCTGTGGAGACCACAGAGAACGACCTAGTTCCCCACCTCATCGCGACCGGAGACCTCACATCCTTTGAAAACTCCAGAGGTACGCGGAGATCAGTGCCTCCAAAGGAGACGATTCCTGACTCCTTGTGAAACTTGATAGGAGTCCCAGGATTCCTGTGGAACGTGGAAAGGGACCCTTGGTCTACCGCCTCAGCTGGAGAGGCATCCCAATTGCCTTGCCAAGTCTCGAGGAGAATCCCGAGTTGTGTCTCGCAACTAGGCAAGAGTCCTGACGTGGCTGAACAAACACGTGTGTGGAAGGGCCATCCCCGTCGTAACTCGAGAATATACCCCAGGTTCCCGCCGCAACTCGAGAAAAACCATGAGACTTCCCCCTGGCCGCGAGATGAGGCCCGATTCCCCTGCACTGCGTGCAGAGCATTTCTGTGTTGCACATCACACATGAAAGGAGCCTTGATTTCCTTGATGGCACTCCAGAGAAACCCCAAGAACACTGTTTCAAGGCTAGAGGGATCCTGAGGTAACTGTAGCAATACGAAAGAGCTCCGTGGACCAAAAATCAACTCGAGATGAGAGGTTAGTCCCTGGCTTCGACTCCAGAGGAATACCACCTTACCACAAGCACCTCAAGAGGAGGCTTCTCTCAGCTTTAGGTATGTGAGAGGGACCCTGAGTTTGCGGCCTCAAGTGGAATGGACACCGCGATGCCCTGACTCGAAATAAGGCGGGATATCCCTGCAGTGACTGGAATGTAGGCTCGTCTTGCATCTCCCAAGACGAAAGGGTGTCTGAATCCCCTGTGGAGACCACAGAGAAACACCTAGTTCCCCACCTCATCGCGACAGGAGGCCTCAAATCCTTTGAAAACTCCAGAGGTATGCGGAGATCAGTGCCTCCAAAGGAGAGGATGCCTGACTCCTCGTGAAACTTGATAGGAGACCCAGGATTCCTTTGGCACTTGGAAAGGGACCCTGGGTCTCCCGTCTCAGCTGGAGAGGCGTCCCAATTGCCCTGCAAAGCCTCGAGGAGAATCCTGAGTTGTCCCTCGCAACTAGGCAGGAGTCCTGACATGGCTGAACACACACGTGTGTGGAAGGGCCATCCCCATCGTAACTCGAGAATATACCCCAGGTTCCCGCCGCAACTCGAGAAAAACCATGAGACTTTCCCCTCGCCGCGAGATGAGGCCCGATTCCCCTGCAATGCGTGCAGAGCAATTCCGTGTTGCACATCACACATGAAAGGAGCCTTGATTTCCTTGATGGCACTCCAGAGAAAACCCAAGAACACTGTTTCAAGGCTAGAGGGATCCTGAGGTCACTGTAGCAACACGAAAGAGCTCCGTTCACCAAGAATCAACACGAGATGAGAGGTTAGTCCCTGGCTTCGACTCCTGAGGAATACCACCTTACCACAAGCACCTCAAGAGGAGGCTTCTCTCAGCTCTAGGTATGTGAGAGGGATCCTGAGTTTGCGGCCTCAAGTGGAATGGACACCGCGATGCCCTGACTTGAAATAAGGCCGGATATCCCTGCAGTGACTTGAATGCAGGCTCGTCTTGCATCTCCCAAGAAGAAAGGATGTCTGAATCCCCTGTGGAGACCACAGAGAAAGACCTAGTTCCCCACCTCATCGCGACAGGAGGCCTCACATCCTTGGAAAACTCCAGAGGTACGCGGAGATCAGTGCCTCCAAAGGAGACGATGCCTGACTCCTCGTGAAACTTGATAGGAGTTCCAGGATTCTTGTGGCACGTGGAAAGGGACCCTTGGTCTCCAGCCTCAGCTGGAGAGGCGTTCCAATTGCCATGCCAAGCCTCGAGGAGAATCCCGAGTTGTCCCTCGCAACTAGTCAGGAGTCCTGATGTGGCTAAACAAACACGTGGGTGGAAGGGCCATCCCCGTCGTAACTCGAGAATATACCCCAGGTTCCCGCCGCAACTCGAGAAAAACCATGAGACTTGCCCCTCGATGCGAGATGAGGCCCGATTCCCCTGTACTGCGTGCAGAGCAATTCCGTCTTGCACATCACACATTAAAGGAGCCTTTATTTCCTTGATGGCACTCCAGAGAAACCCCAAGAACACTGTTTCAAGGATAGAGGGATCCTGAGGTCACTGTAGCAACACGAAAGAACTCTGTGGACCAAAAATCAACTCGAAAAGAGAGGTTAGTCCCTGGATTCGTCTCCAGAGGAATACCACCTTACCACAAGCACCTCAAGAGGAGGCCTCTCTCAGCTCTAGGTATGTGAGAGGGACCCTGAGTTTGCGGCCTCAAGTGGAATGGACACCGCGATGCCCTGACTCGAAATAAGGCCGGATATCCCTGCAGTGACTTCAATGCAGGCTCGTCTTGCATCTCCCAGGACGAAAGGATGTCTGAATCCCCTGTGGAAAGCACAGAGAAAGACTTAGTTCCCCACCTCATCGCGACCGATAGCCTCACATCCTTTGAAAACTCCAGAGGTACGCGGAGATCAGTGCCTCCAAAGGAGACGATGCCTGACTCCTCGTGAAACTTGATAGGAGTCCCAGGATTCCTGTGGCACGTGGAAAGGGACACTTGGTCTCCCGCCTCAGCTGGAGAGGCGTCCCAATTGCCTTGCCAAGCCTCGAGGAGAATCCCGAGTTGTGTCTCACAACTAGGCAAGAGTCCTGACGTGGCTGAACAAACACGTGTGTGGAAGGGCCATCCCCGTCGTAACTCGAGAATATACCCCAGGTTCCCGCCGCAACTCGAGAAAAACCATGAGACTTCCCCCTCGCCGCGAGATGAGGCCCGATTCCCCTGCACTGCGTGCAGAGCAATTCTGTGTTGCACATCACACATGAAAGGAGCCTTGATTTCCTTCATGGCACTCCAGAGAAACCCCAAGAACACTGTTTCAAGGCTAGAGGGATCCTGAGGTCACTGTAGCAACACGAAAGAGCTCCGTGGACCAAAAATCAACTCGAAATGAGAGGTTAGTCCCTGGCTTCGACTCCAGAGGAATACCACCTTACCACAAGCACCTCAAGAGGAGGCTTCTCTCAGCTCTAGGTATGTGAGAGGGACCCTGAGTTTGCGGCCTCAAGTGGAATGGACACCGCGATGCCCTGACTCGAAATAAGGCCGGATATCCCTGCAGTGACTGGAATGCAGGCTCGTCTTGCATCTCCCAAGACGAAAGGGTGTCTGAATCCCCTGTGGAGACCACAGAGAAAGACCTAGTTCCCCACCTCATCGCGACAGGAGGCCTCAAATCCTTTGAAAACTCCAGAGGTACGCGGAGATCAGTGCCTCCAAAGGAGACGATGCCTGACTCCTCGTGAAACTTGATAGGAGTCCCAGGATTCTTGTGGCACGTGGAAAGGGACCCTTGGTCTCCCGCCTCAGCTGGAGAGGCGTTCCAATTGCCCTGCCAAGCCTCGAGGAGAATCACGAGTTGTCCCTCGCAACTAGGCAGGAGTCCTGACGTGGCTGAAGAAACACGTGGGTGGAAGGGCCATCCCCGTCGTAACTCGAGAATATACCCCAGGTTCCCGCCGCAACTCGAGAAAAACCATGAGACTTCCCCTCGATGCGAGATGAGGCCCGATTCCCCTGTACTGCGTGCAGAGCAATTCCGTCTTGCACATCACACATGAAAGGAGCCTTGATTTCCTTGATGGCACTCCAGAGAAACCCCAAGAACACTGTTTCAAGGCTAGAGGGATCCTGAGGTCACTGTAGCAACACGAAAGAACTCTGTGGACCAAAAATCAACTCGAAAAGAGAGGTTAGTCCCTGGATTCGTCTCCAGAGGAATACCACCTTACCACAAGCACCTCAAGAGGAGGCTTCTCTCAGCTCTAGGTATGTGAGAGGGACCCTGAGTTTGCGGCCTCAAGTAGAATGGACACCGCGATGCCCTGACTCGAAATAAGGCCAGATATCCCTGCAGTGACTTCAATGCAGGCTCGTCTTGCATCTCCCAGGACGAAATTATGTCTGAATCTCCTGTGGAGACCACAGAGAAAGACCTAGTTCCCCACCTCATCGCGACCGGAGGCCTCCCATCCTATGAAAACTCCAGAGGTACGCGGAGATCAGTGCCTCCAAAGGAGACGATGCCTGACTCCTCGTGAAACTTGATAGGAGTCCCAGGATTCCTGTGGCACGTGGAAAGGGACCCTTGGTCTCCCGCCTCAGCTGGAGAGGCGTCCCAATTGCCTTGCAAAGCCTCGAGGAGAATCCCGAGTTGTGTCTCGCAACTAGGCAAGAGTCCTGACGTGGCTGAACAAACACGTGTATGGAAGGGCCATCCCCGTCGTAACTGGAGAATATACCCCAGGTTCCCGCCGCAACTCGAGAAAAACCATGAGACTTCCCCCTCGCCGCGAGATGAGGCCCGATTCCCCTGCACTGCGTGCAGAGCAATTCCGTGTTGCACATCACACATGAAAGGAGCCTTGATTTCCTTGATGGCACTCCAGAGAAACCCCAAGAACACTGTTTCAAGGCTAGAGGGATCCTGAGGTCACTGTAGCAACACGAAAGAGCTCCGTGGGCCAATAATCAACTCGAGATGAGAGGTTAGTCCCTGGCTTCGACTCCTGAGGAATACCACCTTACCACAAGCACCTCAAGAGGAGGCTTCTCTCAGCTCTAGGTATGTGAGAGGGACCCTGAGTTTGCGGCCTCAAGTGGAATGGACACCGCGATGCCCTGACGCGAGATAAGCTGGATATCCCTGCAGTGACTGGAATGCAGGCTCGTCTTGCATCTCCCAAGACGAAAGGGTGTCTGAATCCCCTGTGGAGACCACAGAGAAAGACCTAGTTCCCCACCTCATCGCGACAGGAGGCCTCAAAGCCTTTGAAAACTCCAGAGGTATGCGGAGATCAGTGCCTCCAAAGGAGACGATGCCTGACTCCTCGTGAAACTTGATAGGAGACCCAGGATTCCTGTGGCACTTGGAAAGGGACCCTTGGTCTCCCGTCTCAGCTGGAGAGGCGTCCCAATTGCCCTGCAAAGCCTCGAGGAGAATCCCGAGTTGTCCCTCGCAAGTAGGCAGGAGTCCTGACGTCGCTGAAGAAACACGTAGGTGGAAGGGCCATCCCCGTCGTAACTCGAGAATATACCCCAGGTTCCCGCCGCAACTCGAGAAAAACCATGAGACTTCCCCCTCTCCGCGAGATGAGGCCCGATTCCCCTGCACTGCGTGCAGAGCAATTCCGTGTTGCACATCACACATGAAAGGAGCCTTGATTTCCTTGATGGCACTCCAGAGAAACCCCAAGAACACTGTTTCAAGGATAGAGGGATCCTGAGGTCACTGTAGGAACACGAAAGAGCTCCGTGGACCAAGAATCAACACGAGATGAGAGGTTAGTCCCTGGCTTCGACTCCTGAGGAATACCACCTTACCACAAGCACCTCAAGAGGAGGCTTCTCTCAGCTCTAGGTATGTGAGAGGGATCCTGAGTTTGAGGCCTCAAGTGGAATGGACACCGCGATGCCCTGACTCGAAATAAGGCTGGATATCCCTGCAGTGACTTGAATGCAGGCTCGTCTTGCATCTCCCAAGAAGAAAGGATGTCTGAATCCCCTGTGGAGACCACAGAGAAAGACCTAGTTCCCCACCTCATCGCGACCGGAGGCCTCACATCCTTTGAAAACTCCAGAGGTACGCGGAGATCAGTGCCTCCAAAGGAGACGATGCCTGACTCCTCGTGAAACTTGATAGGAGTCCCAGGATTCCTGTGGCACATGGAAAGGGACCCTTGGTCTCCCGCCTCAGCTGGAGAGGCATCCCAATTGCCCTGCCAAGCCTCGAGGAGAATCCAGAGTTGTCCCTCGCAACTAGGCAGGAGTCCTGACGTCGCTGAAGAAACACGTGGGTGGAAGGGCCATTACCGTCGTAACTCGAGAATATACCCCAGGTTCCCGCCGCAACTCAAGAAAAACCATGAGACTTCCCCCTCGCCGCGAGATGAGGCCCGATTCCCCTGCACTGCGTGCAGAGCAATTCCGTGTTGCACACCACACATGAAAGGAGCCTTGATTTCCTTGATGGCACTCCAGAGAAACCCCAAGAACACTGTTTCAAGGCTCGAGGGATCCTGAGGTCACTGGAGCAACACGAAAGAGCTCCGTGGACCAAGAATCAACACGAGATGAGAGGTTAGTCCCTGGCTTCGACTCCTGAGGAATACCACCTTACCACAAGCACCTCAAGAGGAGGCTTCTCTCAGCTCTAGGTATGTGAGAGGGATCCTGAGTTTGCGGGCTCAAGTGGAATGGACACCGCGATGCCCTGACTCGAAATAAGGCCGGATATCCCTGCAGTGACTTGAATGCAGGCTCGTCTTGCATCTCCCAAGAAGAAAGGATGTCTGAATCCCCTGTGGAGACCACAGAGAAAGACCTAGTTCCCCACCTCATCGCGACCGGAGGCCTCACATCCTTTGAAAACTCCAGAAGTACGCGGAGATCAGTGCCTCCAAAGGAGACGATGCCTGACTCCTCGTGAAACTTGATAGGAGACCCAGGATTCCTGTGGCACGTGGAAAGGGACCCTTGGTCTCCCGTCTCAGCTGGAGAGACGTCCCAATTGCCCTGCAAAGCCTCGAGGAGAATCCCGAGTTGTCCCTCGCAACTAGGCAGGAGTCCTGACGTCGCTGAAGAAACACGTGGGTGGAAGGGCCATCCCCGTCGTAACTCGAGAATATACCCCAGGTTCCCGCCGCAACTCGAGAAAAACCATGAGACTTCCCCCTCGCCGCGAGATGAGGCCCGATTCCCCTGCACTGCGTGCAGAGCAATTCCGTCTTGCACATCACACATGAAAGGAGCCTTGATTTCCTTGATGGCACTCCAGAGAAACCCCAAGAACACTGTTTCAAGGCTAGAGGGATCCTGAGGTCACTGTAGCAACACGAAAGAGCTCCGTGGGCCAAAAATCAACTCGAGATGAGAGGTTAGTCCCTGGCTTCGAATCCAGAGGAATACCACCTTACCACAAGCACCTCAAGAGGAGGCTTCTCTCAGCTCTAGGTATGTGAGAGGGACCCTGAGTTTGCGGCCTCAAGTGGAACGGACACCGCGATGCCCTGACTCGAAATAAGGCCGGATATCCCTGCAGTGACTTGAATGCAGGCTCGTCTTGCATCTCCCAAGAAGAAAGGATGTCTGAATCCCCTGTGGAGACCACAGAGAAACAACTAGTTCCCCACCTCATCGCGACCGGAGGCCTCACATCCTTTGAAAACTCCAGAGGTACGCGGAGATCAGTGCCTCCAAAGGAGACGATGCCTGACTCCTCGTGAAACTTGATAGGAGTCCCAGGATTCTTGTGGCACGTGGAAAAGGACCCTTGGTCTCCCGCCTCAGCTGGAGAGGCGTTCCAATTGCCGTGCCAAGCCTCGAGGAGAATCCCGAGTTGTCCCTCGCAACTAGGCAGGAGTCCTGACGTGGCTGAACAAACACGTGGGTGGAAGGGCCATCCCCGTCGTAACTCGAGAATATACCCCAGGTTCCCGCCGCAACTCGAGAAAAACCATGAGACTTCCCCCTCGCCGCGAGATGAGGCCTGATTTCCCTGCAGTGCGTGCAGAGCAATTCTGTGTTGCACATCACACATGAAAGGAGCCTTGATTTCCTTGATGGCACTCCAGAGAAACCCCAAGAACACTGTTTCAAGGCTAGAGGGATCCTGAGGTCACTGTAGCAACACGAAAGAGCTCCGTGGGCCAAAAATCAACTCGAGATGAGAGGTTAGTCCCTGGCTTCGACTCCAGAGGAATACCACCTTACCACAAGCACCTCAAGAGGAGGCTTCTCTCAGCTCTAGGTATGTGAGAGGGACCCTGAGTTTGCGGCCTCAAGTGGAATGGACACCGCGATGCCCTGACGCGAAATAAGGCTGGATATCCCTGCAGTGACTTGAATGCAGGCTCGTCTTGCATCTCCCAAGATGAAAGGATGTCTGAATCCCCTGTGGAGACCACAGAGAAAGACCTAGTTCCCCACCTCATCGCGACCGGAGGCCTCACATCCTTTGAAAACTCCAGAGGTACGCGGAGATCAGTGCCTCCAAAGGAGACGATGCCTGACTCCTCGTGAAACTTGATAGGAGTCCCAGGATTCCTGTGGCACGTGGAAAGGGACCCTTGGTCTCCCGCCTCAGCTGGAGAGGCGTCCCAATTGCCTTGCCAAGCCTCAAGGAGAATCCCGAGTTGTGTCTCGCAACTAGGCAGGAGTCCTGACGTGGCTGAACACACACGTGGGTGGAAGGGCCATCCCCGTCGTAACTCGAGAATATACCCCAGGTTCCCGCCGCAACTCGAGAAAAACCATGAGACTTCCCCCTCGATGCGAGATGAGGCCCGATTCCCCTGTACTGCGTGCAGAGCAATTCCGTCTTGCACATCACACATGAAAGGAGCCTTGATTTCCTTGATGGCACTCCAGAGAAACCCCAAGAACACTGTTTCAAGGATAGAGGGATCCTGAGGTCACTGTAGCAACACGAAAGAACTCTGTGGACCAAAAATCAACTCGAAAAGAGAGGTTAGTCCCTGGATTCGTCTCCAGAGGAATACCACCTTACCACAAGCACCTCAAGAGGAGGCTTCTCTCAGCTCTAGGTATGTGAGAGGGACCCTGAGTTTGCGGCCTCAAGTGGAATGGACACCGCGATGCCCTGACTCGAAATAAGGCCGGATATCCCTGCAGTGCCTGGAATGCAGGCTCGTCTTGCATCTCCCAAGACGAAAGGATGTCTGAATCCCCTGTGGAGACCACAGAGAAAGACCTAGTTCCCCACCTCATCGCGAGCGGATGCCTCACATCCTTTGAAAACTCCAGAGGTACGAGGAGATCAGTGCCTCCAAAGGAGACGATGCCTGACTCCTCGTGAAACTTGATAGGAGACCCAGAATTCCTGTGGCATGTGGAAAGGGACCCTTGGTCTCCCGTCTCAGCTGGAGAGGCGTCCCAATTGCCCTGCCAAGCCTCGAGGAGAATCCCGAGTTGTCCCTCGCAACTAGGCAGGAGTCCTGACGTCGCTGAAGAAACACGTGGGTGGAAGGGCCATCCCCGTCGTAACTCGAGAATATACCCCAGGTTCCCGCCGCAACTCGAGAAAAACCATGAGACTTCCCCCTCGCCGCGAGATGAGGCCCGATTCCCCTGCACTGCGTGCAGAGCAATTCCGTGTTGCACATCACACATGAAAGGAGCCTTGATTTCCTTGATGGCACTCCAGAGAAACCCCAAGAACACTGTTTCAAGGCTAGAGGGATCCTGAGGTCACTGTAGCAACACGAAAGAGCTCCGTGGGCCAAAAATCAACTCGAGATGAGAGGTTAGTCCCTGGCTTCGAATCCAGAGGAATACCACCTTACCACAAGCACCTCAAGAGGAGGCTTCTCTCAGCTCTAGGTATGTGAGAGGGACCCTGAGTTTGCGGCCTCAAGTGGAACGGACACCGCGATGCCCTGACTCGAAATAAGGCCGGATATCCCTGCAGTGACTTGAATGCAGGCTCGTCTTGCATCTCCCAAGAAGAAAGGATGTCTGAATCCCCTGTGGAGACCACAGAGAAACAACTAGTTCCCCACCTCATCGCGACCGGAGGCCTCACATCCTTTGAAAACTCCAGAGGTACGCGGAGATCAGTGCCTCCAAAGGAGACGATGCCTGACTCCTCGTGAAACTTGATAGGAGTCCCAGGATTCTTGTGGCACGTGGAAAAGGACCCTTGGTCTCCCGCCTCAGCTGGAGAGGCGTTCCAATTGCCGTGCCAAGCCTCGAGGAGAATCCCGAGTTGTCCCTCGCAACTAGGCAGGAGTCCTGACGTGGCTGAACAAACACGTGGGTGGAAGGGCCATCCCCGTCGTAACTCGAGAATATACCCCAGGTTCCCGCCGCAACTCGAGAAAAACCATGAGACTTCCCCCTCGCCGCGAGATGAGGCCTGATTTCCCTGCAGTGCGTGCAGAGCAATTCTGTGTTGCACATCACACATGAAAGGAGCCTTGATTTCCTTGATGGCACTCCAGAGAAACCCCAAGAACACTGTTTCAAGGCTAGAGGGATCCTGAGGTCACTGTAGCAACACGAAAGAGCTCCGTGGGCCAAAAATCAACTCGAGATGAGAGGTTAGTCCCTGGCTTCGAATCCAGAGGAATACCACCTTACCACAAGCACCTCAAGAGGAGGCTTCTCTCAGCTCTAGGTATGTGAGAGGGACCCTGAGTTTGCGGCCTCAAGTGGAATGGACACCGCGATGCCCTGACGCGAAATAAGGCTGGATATCCCTGCAGTGACTTAAATGCAGGCTCGTCTTGCATCTCCCAAGATGAAAGGATGTCTGAATCCCCTGTGGAGACCACAGAGAAAGACCTAGTTCCCCACCTCATCGCGACCGGAGGCCTCACATCCTTTGAAAACTCCAGAGGTACGCGGAGATCAGTGCCTCCAAAGGAGACGATGCCTGACTCCTCGTGAAACTTGATAGGAGTCCCAGGATTCCTGTGGCACGTGGAAAGGGACCCTTGGTCTCCCGCCTCAGCTGGAGAGGCGTCCCAATTGCCTTGCCAAGCCTCGAGGAGAATCCCGAGTTGTGTCTCGCAACTAGGCAGGAGTCCTGACGTGGCTGAACACACACGTGGGTGGAAGGGCCATCCCCGTCGTAACTCGAGAATATACCCCAGGTTCCCGCCGCAACTCGAGAAAAACCATGAGACTTCCCCCTCGATGCGAGATGAGGCCCGATTCCCCTGTACTGCGTGCAGAGCAATTCCGTCTTGCACATCACACATGAAAGGAGCCTTGATTTCCTTGATGGCACTCCAGAGAAACCCCAAGAACACTGTTTCAAGGATAGAGGGATCCTGAGGTCACTGTAGCAACACGAAAGAACTCTGTGGACCAAAAATCAACTCGAAAAGAGAGGTTAGTCCCTGGATTCGTCTCCAGAGGAATACCACCTTACCACAAGCACCTCAAGAGGAGGCTTCTCTCAGCTCTAGGTATGTGAGAGGGACCCTGAGTTTGCGGCCTCAAGTGGAATGGACACCGCGATGCCCTGACTCGAAATAAGGCCGGATATCCCTGCAGTGCCTGGAATGCAGGCTCGTCTTGCATCTCCCAAGACGAAAGGATGTCTGAATCCCCTGTGGAGACCACAGAGAAAGACCTAGTTCCCCACCTCATCGCGAGCGGATGCCTCACATCCTTTGAAAACTCCAGAGGTACGAGGAGATCAGTGCCTCCAAAGGAGACGATGCCTGACTCCTCGTGAAACTTGATAGGAGACCCAGAATTCCTGTGGCATGTGGAAAGGGACCCTTGGTCTCCCGTCTCAGCTGGAGAGGCGTCCCAATTGCCCTGCCAAGCCTCGAGGAGAATCCCGAGTTGTCCCTCGCAACTAGGCAGGAGTCCTGACGTCGCTGAAGAAACACGTGGGTGGAAGGGCCATCCCCGTCGTAACTCGAGAATATACCCCAGGTTCCCGCCGCAACTCGAGAAAAACCATGAGACTTCCCCCTCGCCGCGAGATGAGGCCCGATTCCCCTGCACTGCGTGCAGAGCAATTCCGTGTTGCACATCACACATGAAAGGAGCCTTGATTTCCTTGATGGCACTCCAGAGAAACCCCAAGAACACTGTTTCAAGGCTAGAGGGATCCTGAGGTCACTGTAGCAACACGAAAGAGCTCCGTGGGCCAAAAATCAACTCGAGATGAGAGGTTAGTCCCTGGCTTCGAATCCAGAGGAATACCACCTTACCACAAGCACCTCAAGAGGAGGCTTCTCTCAGCTCTAGGTATGTGAGAGGGACCCTGAGTTTGCGGCCTCAAGTGGAACGGACACCGCGATGCCCTGACTCGAAATAAGGCCGGATATCCCTGCAGTGACTTGAATGCAGGCTCGTCTTGCATCTCCCAAGAAGAAAGGATGTCTGAATCCCCTGTGGAGACCACAGAGAAACAACTAGTTCCCCACCTCATCGCGACCGGAGGCCTCACATCCTTTGAAAACTCCAGAGGTACGCGGAGATCAGTGCCTCCAAAGGAGACGATGCC
Organism: Cervus elaphus; assembly: GCF_910594005.1. Lineage (NCBI taxonomy): Eukaryota > Metazoa > Chordata > Mammalia > Artiodactyla > Cervidae > Cervus > Cervus elaphus. The sequence goes on along the minus strand of NC_057834.1, from coordinate 3,014,119 downwards.
TGACTCCTCGTGAAACTTGATAGGAGTCCCAGGATTCTTGTGGCACGTGGAAAGGGACCCTTGGTCTCCCGCCTCAGCTGGAGAGGCGTTCCAATTGCCGTGCCAAGCCTCGAGGAGAATCCCGAGTTGTCCCTCGCAACTAGGCAGGAGTCCTGACGTGGCTGAACAAACACGTGGGTGGAAGGGCCATCCCCGTCGTAACTCGAGAATATACCCCAGGTTCCCGCCGCAACTCGAGAAAAACCATGAGACTTCCCCCTCGATGCGAGATGAGGCCCGATTCCACTGTACTGCGTGCAGAGCAATTCCGTCTTGCACATCACACATGAAAGGAGCCTTGATTTCCTTGATGGCACTCCAGAGAAACCCCAAGAACACTGTTTCAAGGATAGAGGGATCCTGAGGTCACTGTAGCAACACGAAAGAACTCTGTGGACCAAAAATCAACTCGAAAAGAAAGGTTAGTCCCTGGATTCGTCTCCAGAGGAATACCACCTTACCACAAGCACCTTAAGAGGAGGCTTCTTTCAGCTCTAGGTATGTGAGAGGGACCCTGAATTTGCGGCCTCAAGTGGAATGGACACCGCGATGCCCTGACTCAAAATAAGGCTGGATATCCCTGCAGTGACTTCAATGCAGGCTCGTCTTGCATTTCCCAGGACGAAAGGATGTCTGAATCCCCTGTGGATAGCACAGAGAAAGACTTAGTTCCCCACCTCATCGCGACCGATAGCCTCACATCCCTTGAAAACTCCAGAGGTACGCGGAGATCAGTGCCTCCAAAGGAGACGATGCCTGACTCCTCGTGAAACTTGATAGGAGTCCCAGGATTCCTGTGGCACTTGGAAAGGGACACTTGGTCTCCCGCCTCAGCTGGAGAGGCGTCCCAATTGCCCTGCCAAGCCTCGAGGAGAATCCAGAGTTGTCCCTCGCAACTAGGCAGGAGTCCTGACGTCGCTGAAGAAACACGTGGGTGGAAGGGCCATCCCCGTCGTAACTCGAGAATATACCCCAGGTTCCCGCCGCAACTCGAGAAAAACCATGAGACTTCCCCCTCGCCGCGAGATGAGGCCCGATTCCCCTGCACTGCGTGCAGAGCAATTCCGTGTTGCACATCACACATGAAAGGAGCCTTGATTTCCTTGATGGCACTCCAGAGAAACCCCAAGAACACTGTTTCAAGGCTAGAGGGATCCTGAGGTCACTGTAGCAACACGAAAGAGCTCCGTGGTCCAAAAATCAACTCGAGATGAGAGGTTAGTCCCTGGCTTCGACTCCAGAGGAATACCACCTTACCAGAAGCACCTCAAGAGGAGGCTTCTCTCAGCTCTAGGTATGTGAGAGGGACCCTGAGTTTGCGGCCTCAAGTGGAATGGACACTGCGATGCCGGGACGCGAAATAAAGCTGGATATCCCTGCAGTGACTTGAATGCAGGCTCGTCTTGCATCTCCCACGATGAAAGGATGTCTGAATCCCCTGTGGAAACCACAGAGAATGACCAAGTTCCCCACCTCATCGCGACCGGAGGCCTCACATCCTTTGAAAACTCCAGAGGTACGCGGAGATCAGTGCCTCCAAAGGATACGATGCCTGACTCCTCGTGAAAATTGATAGGAGACCCAGGATTCCTGTGGCACGTGGAAAGGGACCCTTGGTCCCCCGTCTCAGCTGGAGAGGCGTCCCAATTGCCCTGCAAAGCCTCGAGTAGAATCCCGAGTTTTCCCTCGCAACTAGGCAGGAGTCCTGACATGGCTGAACACACACGTGTGTGGAAGGGCCATCCCCGTCGTAACTCGAGAATATACCCCAGGTTCCCGCCGCAACTCGAGAAAAACCATGAGACTTCCCCCTCGCCGCGAGATGAGGCCCGATTCCCCTGCACTGCGTGCAGAGCAATTCCGTGTTGCACATCACACATGAAAGGAGCCTTGATTTCCTTCATGGCACTCCAGAGAAACCCCAAGAACACTGTTTCAAGGCTAGAGGGATCCTGAGGTCACTGTAGCAACATGAAAGAGCTCCGTGGACCAAGAATCAACACGAGATGAGAGGTTAGTCCCTGGCTTCGACTCCTGAGGAATACCAGCTTACCACAAGCACCTCAAGAGGAGGCTTCTCTCAGCTCTAGGTATGTGAGAGGGATCCTGAGTTTGCGGCCTCAAGTGGAATGGACACCGCGATGCCCTGACTCGAAATAAGGCCGGATATCCCTGCAGTGACTTGAATGCAGGCTCGTCTTGCATCTCCCAAGAAGAAAGGATGTCTGAATCCCCTGTGGAGACCACAGAGAAACACCTAATTCCCCACCTCATCGCGACCGGAGGCCTCACATCCTTTGAAAACTCCAGAGGTACGCGGAGATCAGTGCCTCCAAAGGAGACGATGCCTGACTCCTCGTGAAACTTGATAGGAGTCCCAGGATTCTTGTGGCACGTGGAAAGGGACCCTTGGTCTCCCGCCTCAGCTGGAGAGGCGTTCCAATGGCCCTGCCAAGCCTCGAGGAGAATCCAGAGTTGTCCTTCGCAACTCGGCAGGAGTCCTGACGTGGCTGAACCAACACGTGGGTGGAAGGGCCATCCCAGTCGTAACTCGAGAATATACCCCAGGTTCCCGCCGCAACTCGAGAAAAACCATGAGACTTCCCCCTCGCCGCGAGATGAGGCCCGATTCCCCTGCACTGCGTGCAGAGCAATTCTGTGTTGCACATCACACATGAAAGGAGCCTTGATTTCCTTCATGGCACTCCAGAGAATCCCCAAGAACACTGTTTCAAGGCTAGAGGGATCCTGAGGTCACTGTAGCAACACGAAAGAGCTCCGTGGACCAAAAATCAACTCGAGATGAGAGGTTAGTCCCTGGCTTCGACTCCAGAGGAATACCACCTTACCACAAGCACCTCAAGAGGAGGCTTCTCTCAGCTCTAGGTATGTGAGAGGGACCCTGAGTTTGCGGCCTCAAGTGGAATGGACACCGCGATGCCCTGACTCGAAATAAGGCCGGATATCCCTGCAGTGACTGGAATGCAGGCTCGTCTTGCATCTCCCAAGACGAAAGGGTGTCTGAATCCCCTGTGGAGACCACAGAGAAAGACCTAGTTCCCCACCTCATCGCGACAGGAGGCCTCAAATCCTTTGAAAACTCCAGAGGTATGCGGAGATCAGTGCCTCCAAAGGAGACGATGCCTGACTCCTCGTGAAACTTGATAGGAGACCCAGGATTCCTGTGGCACGTGGAAAGGGACACTTGGTCTCCCGTCTCAGCTGGAGAGGCGTCCCAATTGCCCTGCAAAGCCTCGAGGAGAATCCCGAGTTGTCCCTCGCAACTAGGCAGGAGTCCTGACATGGCTGAACACACACGTGTGTGGAAGGGCCATCGCCGTCGTAACTCGAGGATATACCCCAGGTTCCCGCCGCAACTCAAGAAAAACCATGAGACTTCCCCCTCGCCGCGAGATGAGGCCCGATTCCCCTGCACTGCGTGCAGAGCAATTCCGTGTTGCACACCACACATGAAAGGAGCCTTGATTTCCTTGATGGCACTCCAGAGAAACCCCAAGAACATTGTTTCAAGGCTCGAGGGATCCTGAGGTCACTGGAGCAACACGAAAGAGCTCCGTGGACCAAGAATCAACACGAGATGAGAGGTTAGTCCCTGGCTTCGACTCCTGAGGAATACCACCTTACCACAAGCACCTCAAGAGGAGGCTTCTCTCAGCTCTAGGTATGTGAGAGGGATCCTGAGTTTGCGGGCTCAAGTGGAATGGACACCGCGATGCCCTGACTCGAAATAAGGCCGGATATCCCTGCAGTGACTTGAATGCAGGCTCGTCTTGCATCTCCCAAGAAGAAAGGATGTCTGAATCCCCTGTGGAGACCACAGAGAAAGACCTAGTTCCCCACCTCATCGCGACCGGAGGCCTCACATCCTTTGAAAACTCCAGAGGTACGCGGAGATCAGTGCCTCCAAAGGAGACGATGCCTGACTCCTCGTGAAACTTGATAGGAGTCCCAGGATTCTTGTGGCACGTGGAAAGGGACCCTTGGTCTCCCGCCTCAGCTGGAGAGGCGTTCCAATTGCCCTGCCAAGCCTCGAGGAGAATCCCGAGTTGTCCCTCGCAACTAGGCAGGAGTCCTGACGTGGCTGAACAAACACGTGGGTGTGAAGGGCCATCCCCGTCGTAACTCGAGAATATACCCCAGGTTCCCGCCGCAACTCGAGAAAAACCATGAGACTTCCCCCTCGATGCGAGATGAGGCCCGATTCCCCTGTACTGCGTGCAGAGCAATTCCGTCTTGCACATCACACATGAAAGGAGCCTTTATTTCCTTGATGGCACTCCAGAGAAACCCCAAGAACACTGTTTCAAGGATAGAGGGATCCTGAGGTCACTGTAGCAACACGAAAGAACTCTGTGGACCAAAAATCAACTCGAAAAGAGAGGTTAGTCCCTGGATTCGTCTCCAGAGGAATACCACCTTACCACAAGCACCTCAAGAGGAGGCTTCTCTCAGCTCTAGGTATGTGAGAGGGACCCTGAGTTTGCGGCCTCAAGTGGACTGGACACCGCGATGCACTGACTCGAAATAAGGCCGGATATCCCTGCAGTGACTTCAATGCAGGCTCGTCTTGCATCTCCCAGGACGAAAGGATGTCTGAATCCCCTGTGGAAAGCACAGAGAAAGACTTAGTTCCCCACCTCATCGCGACCGATAGCCTCACATCCTTTGAAAACTCCAGAGGTACGCGGAGATCAGTGCCTCCAAAGGAGACGATGCCTGACTTCTCGTGAAACTTGATAGGAGTCCCAGGATTCCTGTGGCACTTGGAAAGGGACACTTGGTCTCACGCCTCAGCTGGAGAGGCGTCCCAATTGCCCTGCCAAGCCTCGAGGAGAATCCAGAGTTGTCCCTCGCAACTAGGCAGGAGTCCTGACGTCGCTGAAGAAACACGTGGGTGGAAGGGCCATCCCCGTCGTAACTCGAGAATATACCCCAGGTTCCCGCCGCAACTCGAGAAAAACCATGAGACTTCCCCCTCGCCGCGAGATGAGTCCCGATTCCCCTGCACTGCGTGCAGAGCAATTCCGTGTTGCACATCACACATGAAAGGAGCCTTGATTTCCTTGATGGCACTCCAGAGAAACCCCAAGAACACTGTTTCAAGGCTAGAGGGATCCCGAGGTCACTGTAGCAACACGAAAGAGCTCCGTGGGCCCAAAATCAACTCGAGATGAGAGGTTAGTCCCTGGCTTCGACTCCAGAGGAATACCACCTTACCACAAGCACCTCAAGAGGAGGCTTCTCTCAGCTCTAGGTATGTGAGAGGGACCCTGAGTTTGCGGCCTCAAGTGGAATGGACACCGCGATGCCCTGACGCGAAATAAGGCTGGATATCCTTGCAGTGACTTGAATGCAGGCTCGTCTTGCATCTCCCAAGATGAAAGGATATCTGAATCCCCTGTGGAGACCACAGAGAAAGACCTAGTTCCCCACCTCATCGCGACCGGAGGCCTCACATCCTTTGAAAACTCCAGAGGTATGCGGAGATCAGTGCCTCCAAAGGAGACGATGCCTGACTCCTCGTGAAACTTGATAGGAGTCCCAGGATTCTTGTGGCACGTGGAAAGGGACCCTTGGTCTCCTGCCTCAGCTGGAGAGGCGTTCCAATTGCCCTGCCATGCCTCGAGGAGAATCCCGAGTTGTGCCTCGCAACTAGGCAGGAGTCCTGATGTGGCTAAACAAACACGTGGGTGGAAGGGCCATCCCCGTCGTAACTCGAGAATATACCCCAGGTTCCCGCCTCAACTCGAGAAAAACCATGAGACTTCCCCCTCGATGCGAGATGAGGCCCGATTCCCCTGTACTGCGTGCAGAGCAATTCCGTCTTGCACATCACACATTAAAGGAGCCTTTATTTCCTTGATGGCACTCCAGAGAAACCCCAAGAACACTGTTTCAAGGATAGAGGGATCCTGAGGTCACTGTAGCAACACGAAAGAACTCTGTGGACCAAAAATCAACTCGAAAAGAGAGGTTAGTCCCTGGATTCGTCTCCAGAGGAATACCACCTTACCACAAGCACCTCAAGAGGAGGCCTCTCTCAGCTCTAGGTATGTGAGAGGGACCCTGAGTTTGCGGCCTCAAGTGGAATGGACACCGCGATGCCCTGACTCGAAATAAGGCCGGATATCCCTGCAGTGACTTCAATGCAGGCTCGTCTTGCATCTCCCAGGACGAAAGGATGTCTGAATTCCCTGTGGAAAGCACAGGGAAAGACTTAGTTCCCCACCTCATCGCGACCGATAGCCTCACATCCTTTGAAAACTCCAGAGGTACGCGGAGGTCAGTGCCTCCAAAGGAGACGATGACTGACTCCTCGTGAAACTTGATAGGAGTCCCAGGATTCCTGTGGCACGTGGAAAGGGACACTTGGTCTCCCGCCTCAGCTGGAGAGGCGTCCCAGTTGCCCTGCCAAGCCTCGAGGAGAATCCAGAGTTGTCCCTCGCAAGTAGGCAGGAGTCCTGACGTCGCTGAAGAAACACGTGGGTGGAAGGGCCATCCCCGTCGTAACTCGAGAATATACCCCAGGTTCCCGCCGCAACTCGAGAAAAACCATGAGACTTCCCACTCGCCGCGAGATGAGGCCCGATTCCCCTGCACTGCATGCAGAGCAATTCCGTGTTGCACATCACACATGAAAGGAGCCTTGATTTCCTTGATGGCACTCCAGAGAAACTCCAAGAACACTGTTTCAAGGCTAGAGGGATCCTGAGGTCACTGTAGCAACACGAAAGAGCTCCGTGGGCCAAAAATCAACTCGAGAAGATAGGCTAGTCCTTGGCTTCGACTCCAGAGGAATACCACCTTACCACAAGCACCTCAAGAGGAGGCTTCTCTCAGCTCTAGGTATGTGAGAGGGACCCTGAGTTTGCGGCCTCAAGTGGAATGGACACCGCCATGCCCTGACGCGAAATAAGGCTGGATATCCCTGCAGTGACTTGATTGCAGGCTCGTCTTGCATCTCCCAAGATGAAAGGATGTCTGAATCCCCTGTGGAGACCACAGAGAACGACCTAGTTCCCCACCTCATCGCGACCGGAGACCTCACATCCTTTGAAAACTCCAGAGGTACGCGGAGATCAGTGCCTCCAAAGGAGACGATTCCTGACTCCTCGTGAAACTTGATAGGAGTCCCAGGATTCCTGTGGAACGTGGAAAGGGACCCTTGGTCTACCGCCTCAGCTGGAGAGGCATCCCAATTGCCTTGCCAAGTCTCGAGGAGAATCCCGAGTTGTGTCTCGCAACTAGGCAAGAGTCCTGACGTGGCTGAACAAACACGTGTGTGGAAGGGCCATCCCCGTCGTAACTCGAGAATATACCCCAGGTTCCCGCCGCAACTCGAGAAAAACCATGAGACTTCCCCCTGGCCGCGAGATGAGGCCCGATTCCCCTGCACTGCGTGCAGAGCATTTCTGTGTTGCACATCACACATGAAAGGAGCCTTGATTTCCTTGATGGCACTCCAGAGAAACCCCAAGAACACTGTTTCAAGGCTAGAGGGATCCTGAGGTAACTGTAGCAATACGAAAGAGCTCCGTGGACCAAAAATCAACTCGAGATGAGAGGTTAGTCCCTGGCTTCGACTCCAGAGGAATACCACCTTACCACAAGCACCTCAAGAGGAGGCTTCTCTCAGCTCTAGGTATGTGAGAGGGACCCTGAGTTTGCGGCCTCAAGTGGAATGGACACCGCGATGCCCTGACTCGAAATAAGGCGGGATATCCCTGCAGTGACTGGAATGTAGGCTCGTCTTGCATCTCCCAAGACGAAAGGGTGTCTGAATCCCCTGTGGAGACCACAGAGAAAGACCTAGTTCCCCACCTCATCGCGACAGGAGGCCTCAAATCCTTTGAAAACTCCAGAGGTATGCGGAGATCAGTGCCTCCAAAGGAGACGATGCCTGACTCCTCGTGAAACTTGATAGGAGACCCAGGATTCCTTTGGCACTTGGAAAGGGACACTGGGTCTCCCGTCTCAGCTGGAGAGGCGTCCCAATTGCCCTGCAAAGCCTCGAGGAGAATCCTGAGTTGTCCCTCGCAACTAGGCAGGAGTCCTGACATGGCTGAACACACACGTGTGTGGAAGGGCCATCCCCATCGTAACTCGAGAATATACCCCAGGTTCCCGCCGCAACTCAAGAAAAACCATGAGACTTTCCCCTCGCCGCGAGATGAGGCCCGATTCCCCTGCAATGCGTGCAGAGCAATTCCGTGTTGCACATCACACATGAAAGGAGCCTTGATTTCCTTGATGGCACTCCAGAGAAAACCCAAGAACACTGTTTCAAGGCTAGAGGGATCCTGAGGTCACTGTAGCAACACGAAAGAGCTCCGTGGACCAAGAATCAACACGAGATGAGAGGTTAGTCCCTGGCTTCGACTCCTGAGGAATACCACCTTACCACAAGCACCTCAAGAGGAGGCTTCTCTCAGCTCTAGGTATGTGAGAGGGATCCTGAGTTTGCGGCCTCAAGTGGAATGGACACCGCGATGCCCTGACTTGAAATAAGGCCGGATATCCCTGCAGTGACTTGAATGCAGGCTCGTCTTGCATCTCCCAAGAAGAAAGGATGTCTGAATCCCCTGTGGAGACCACAGAGAAAGACCTAGTTCCCCACCTCATTGCGACAGGAGGCCTCACATCCTTGGAAAACTCCAGAGGTACGCGGAGATCAGTGCCTCCAAAGGAGACGATGCCTGACTCCTCGTGAAACTTGATAGGAGTTCCAGGATTCTTGTGGCACGTGGAAAGGGACCCTTGGTCTCCAGCCTCAGCTGGAGAGGCGTTCCAATTGCCATGCCAAGCCTCGAGGAGAATCCCGAGTTGTCCCTCGCAACTAGGCAGGAGTCCTGATGTGGCTAAACAAACACGTGGGTGGAAGGGCCATCCCCGTCGTAACTCGAGAATATACCCCAGGTTCCCGCCGCAACTCGAGAAAAACCATGAGACTTCCCCCTCGATGCGAGATGAGGCCCGATTCCCCTGTACTGCGTGCAGAGCAATTCCGTCTTGCACATCACACATTAAAGGAGCCTTTATTTCCTTGATGGCACTCCAGAGAAACCCCAAGAACACTGTTTCAAGGATAGAGGGATCCTGAGGTCACTGTAGCAACACGAAAGAACTCTGTGGACCAAAAATCAACTCGAAAAGAGAGGTTAGTCCCTGGATTCGTCTCCAGAGGAATACCACCTTACCAGAAGCACCTCAAGAGGAGGCCTCTCTCAGCTCTAGGTATGTGAGAGGGACCCTGAGTTTGCGGCCTCAAGTGGAATGGACACCGCGATGCCCTGACTCGAAATAAGGCCGGATATCCCTGCAGTGACTTCAATGCAGGCTCGTCTTGCATCTCCCAGGACGAAAGGATGTCTGAATCCCCTGTGGAAAGCACAGAGAAAGACTTAGTTCCCCACCTCATCGCGACCGATAGCCTCACATCCTTTGAAAACTCCAGAGGTACGCGGAGATCAGTGCCTCCAAAGGAGACGATGCCTGACTCCTCGTGAAACTTGATAGGAGTCCCAGGATTCCTGTGGCACGTGGAAAGGGACACTTGGTCTCCCGCCTCAGCTGGAGAGGCGTCCCAATTGCCTTGCCAAGCCTCGAGGAGAATCCCGAGTTGTGTCTCACAACTAGGCAAGAGTCCTGACGTGGCTGAACAAACACGTGTGTGGAAGGGCCATCCCCGTCGTAACTCGAGAATATACCCCAGGTTCCCGCCGCAACTCGAGAAAAACCATGAGACTTCCCCCTGGCCGCGAGATGAGGCCCGATTCCCCTGCACTGCGTGCAGAGCAATTCTGTGTTGCACATCACACATGAAAGGAGCCTTGATTTCCTTCATGGCACTCCAGAGAAACCCCAAGAACACTGTTTCAAGGCTAGAGGGATCCTGAGGTCACTGTAGCAACACGAAAGAGCTCCGTGGACCAAAAATCAACTCGAAATGAGAGGTTAGTCCCTGGCTTCGACTCCAGAGGAATACCACCTTACCACAAGCACCTCAAGAGGAGGCTTCTCTCAGCTCTAGGTATGTGAGAGGGACCCTGAGTTTGCGGCCTCAAGTGGAATGGACACCGCGATGCCCTGACTCGAAATAAGGCCGGATATCCCTGCAGTGACTGGAATGCAGGCTCGTCTTGCATCTCCCAAGACGAAAGGGTGTCTGAATCCCCTGTGGAGACCACAGAGAAAGACCTAGTTCCCCACCTCATCGCGACAGGAGGCCTCAAATCCTTTGAAAACTCCAGAGGTACGCGGAGATCAGTGCCTCCAAAGGAGAGGATGCCTGACTCCTCGTGAAACTTGATAGGAGTCCCAGGATTCTTGTGGCACGTGGAAAGGGACCCTTGGTCTCCCGCCTCAGCTGGAGAGGCGTTCCAATTGCCCTGCCAAGCCTCGAGGAGAATCACGAGTTGTCCCTCGCAATTAGGCAGGAGTCCTGACGTGGCTGAAGAAACACGTGGGTGGAAGGGCCATCCCCGTCGTAACTCGAGAATATACCCCAGGTTCCCGCCGCAACTCGAGAAAAACCATGAGACTTCCCCTCGATGCGAGATGAGGCCCGATTCCCCTGTACTGCGTGCAGAGCAATTCCGTCTTGCACATCACACATGAAAGGAGCCTTGATTTCCTTGATGGCACTCCAGAGAAACCCCAAGAACACTGTTTCAAGGCTAGAGGGATCCTGAGGTCACTGTAGCAACACGAAAGAACTCTGTGGACCAAAAATCAACTCGAAAAGAGAGGTTAGTCCCTGGATTCGTCTCCAGAGGAATACCACCTTACCACAAGCACCTCAAGAGGAGGCTTCTCTCAGCTCTAGGTATGTGAGAGGGACCCTGAGTTTGCGGCCTCAAGTAGAATGGACACCGCGATGCCCTGACTCGAAATAAGGCCAGATATCCCTGCAGTGACTTCAATGCAGGCTCGTCTTGCATCTCCCAGGACGAAATTATGTCTGAATCTCCTGTGGAGACCACAGAGAAAGACCTAGTTCCCCACCTCATCGCGACCGGAGGCCTCCCATCCTATGAAAACTACAGAGGTACGCGGAGATCAGTGCCTCCAAAGGAGACGATGCCTGACTCCTCGTGAAACTTGATAGGAGTCCCAGGATTCCTGTGGCACGTGGAAAGGGACCCTTGGTCTCCCGCCTCAGCTGGAGAGGCGTCCCAATTGCCTTGCAAAGCCTCGAGGAGAATCCCGAGTTGTGTCTCGCAACTAGGCAAGAGTCCTGACGTGGCTGAACAAACACGTGTATGGAAGGGCCATCCCCGTCGTAACTGGAGAATATACCCCAGGTTCCCGCCGCAACTCGAGAAAAACCATGAGACTTCCCCCTCGCCGCGAGATGAGGCCCGATTCCCCTGCACTGCGTGCAGAGCAATTCCGTGTTGCACATCACACATGAAAGGAGCCTTGATTTCCTTGATGGCACTCCAGAGAAACCCCAAGAACACTGTTTCAAGGCTAGAGGGATCCTGAGGTCACTGTAGCAACACGAAAGAGCTCCGTGGGCCAATAATCAACTCGAGATGAGAGGTTAGTCCCTGGCTTCGACTCCTGAGGAATACCACCTTACCACAAGCACCTCAAGAGGAGGCTTCTCTCAGCTCTAGGTATGTGAGAGGGACCCTGAGTTTGCGGCCTCAAGTGGAATGGACACCGCGATGCCCTGACGCGAGATAAGCTGGATATCCCTGCAGTGACTGGAATGCAGGCTCGTCTTGCATCTCCCAAGACGAAAGGGTGTCTGAATCCCCTGTGGAGACCACAGAGAAAGACCTAGTTCCCCACCTCATCGCGACAGGAGGCCTCAAATCCTTTGAAAACTCCAGAGGTATGCGGAGATCAGTGCCTCCAAAGGAGACGATGCCTGACTCCTCGTGAAACTTGATAGGAGACCCAGGATTCCTGTGGCACGTTGAAAGGGACCCTTGGTCTCCCGCCTCAGCTGGAGAGGCGTCCCAATTGCCCTGCCAAGCCTCGAGGAGAATCCAGAGTTGTCCCTCGCAACTAGGCAGGAGTCCTGACGTCGCTGAAGAAACACGTGGGTGGAAGGGCCATCCCCGTCGTAACTCGAGAATATACCCCAGGTTCCCGCCGCAACTTGAGAAAAACCATGAGACTGCCCCCTCGCCGCGAGATGAGGCCCGATTCCCCTGCACTGCATGCAGAGCAATTCCGTGTTGCACATCACACATGAAAGGAGCCTTGATTTCCTTGATGGCAGTCCAGAGAAACCCCAAGAACACTGTTTCAAGGCTAGAGGGATCCTGAGGTCACTGTAGCAACATGAAAGAGCTCCGTGGGCCAAAAATCAACTCAAGATGAGAGGTTAGTCCCTGGCTTCGAATCCAGAGGAATACCACCTTACCACAAGCACCTCAAGAGGAGGCTTCTCTCAGCTCTAGGTATGTGAGAGGGACCCTGAGTTTGCGGCCTCAAGTGGAATGGACACCGCGATGCCCTGACGCGAAATAAGGCTGGATATCCCTGCAGTGACTTGAATGCAGGCTCGTCTTGCATCTCCCAAGATGAAAGGATGTCTGAATCCCCTGTGGAGACCACAGAGAAAGACCTAGTTCCCAACCTCATCGCGACCGGAGGCCTCACATCCTTTGAAAACTCCAGAGCTACGCGGAGATCAGTGCCTCCAAAGGAGACGATGCCTGACTCCTCGTGAAACTTGATAGGAGTCCCAGGATTCCTGTGGCACGTGGAAAGGGACCCTTGGTCACCCGCCTCAGCTGGAGAGGCGTTCCAATTGCCTTGCCAAGCCTCGAGGAGAATCCCGAGTTGTGTCTCGCAACTAGGCAAGAGTCCTGACGTGGCTGAACAAACACGTGTGTGGAAGGGCCATCCCCGTCGTAACTCGAGAATATACCCCAGGTTCCCGCCGCAACTCGAGAAAAACCATGAGACTTCCCCCTCGCCGAGAGATGAGGCCCGATTCCCCTGCACTGCGTGCAGAGCAATTCCGTGTTGCACATCACACATGAAAGGAGCCTTGATTTCCTTGATGGCACTACAGAGAAACCCCAAGAACACTGTTTCAAGGCTAGAGGGATCCTGAGGTCACTGTAGCAACACGAAAGAGCTCCGTGGGCCAAAAATCAACTCGAGATGAGAGGTTAGTCCCAGGCTTCGACTCCTGAGGAATACCACCTTACCACAAGCAACTCAAGAGGAGGCTTCTCTCAGCTCTAGTTATGTGAGAGGGACCCTGAGTTTGCGGCCTCAAGTGGAGTGGACACCGCGATGCCCTGACGCGAAATAAGGCTGGATATCCCTGCAGTGACTGGAATGCAGGCTCGTCTTGCATCTCCCAAGAAGAAAGGATGTCTGAATCCCCTGTGGAGACCACAGAGAAACACCTAGTTCCCCACCTCATCGCGACCGGAGGCCTCACATCCTTTGAAAACTCCAGAGGTATGCGGAGATCAGTGCCTCCAAAGGAGACGATGCCTGACTCCTCGTGAAACTTGATAGGAGTCCCAGGATTCCTGTGGCACGTGGAAAGGGACCCTTGGTCTCCCGCCTCAGCTGGAGAGGCATCCCAATTGCCTTGCCAAGCCTCGAGGAGAATCCCGAGTTGTGTCTCGCAACTAGGCAAGAGTCCTGAGGTGGCTGAACAAACACGTGTGTGGAAGGGCCATCCCCGTCGTAACTCGAGAATATACCCCAGGTTCCCGCCGCAACTCGAGAAAAACCATGAGACTTCCCCCTCGCCGCGAGATGAGGCCCGATTCCCCTGCACTGCGTGCAGAGCAATTCTGTGTTGCACTTCACACATGAAAGGAGCCTTGATTTCCTTCATGGCACTCCAGATAAACCCCAAGAACACTGTTTCAAGGATAGAGGGATCCTGAGGTCACTGTAGCAACACGAAAGAGCTCCGTGGACCAAGAATCAACACGAGATGAGAGGTTAGTCCCTGGCTTCGACTCATGAGGAATACCACCTTACCACAAGCACCTCAAGAGGAGGCTTCTCTCAGCTCTAGGTATGTGAGAGGGATCCTGAGTTTGCGGCCTCAAGTGGAATGGACACCGCGATGCCCTGACTCGAAATAAGGCCGGATATCCCTGCAGTGACTTGAATGCAGGCTCGTCTTGCATCTCCCAAGAAGAAAGGATGTCTGAATCCCCTGTGGAGACCACAGAGAAACACCTAGTTCCCCACCTCATCGCGACCGGAGGCCTCACATCCTTTGAAAACTCCAGGGGTACGCGGAGATCAGTGCCTCCAAAGGAGACGATGCCTGACTCCTCGTGAAACTTGATAGGAGTCCCAGGATTCTTGTGGCACGTGGAAAGGGACCCTTGGTCTCCCGCCTCAGCTGGAGAGGCGTTCCAATTGCCCTGCCAAGCCTCGAGGAGAATCCCGAGTTGTCCCTCGCAACTAGGCAGGAGTCCTGACGTGGCTGAAGAAACACGTGGGTGGAAGGGCCATCCCCGTCGTAACTCGAGAATATACCCCAGGTTCCCGCCGCAACTCGAGAAAAACCATGAGACTTCCCCCTCGCCGAGAGATGAGGCCCGATTCCCCTGTACTGCGTGCAGAGCAATTCCGTCTTGCACATCACACATGAAAGGAGCCTTGATTTCCTTGATGGCACTCCAGAGAAACCCCAAGAACACTGTTTCAAGGATAGAGGGATCCTGAGGTCACTGTAGCAAGACGAAAGAACTCTGTGGACCAAAAATCAACTCGAAAAGAGAGGTTAGTCCCTGGATTCGTCTCCAGAGGAATACCACCTTACCACAAGCACCTCAAGAGGAGGCTTCTCTCAGCTCTAGGTATGTGAGAGGGACCCTGAGTTTGCGGCCTCAAGTGGAATGGACACCGCGATGCCCTGACTCGAAATAAGGCCGGATATCCCTGCAGTGACTTCAATGCAGGCTCGTCTTGCATCTCCCAGGACGAAAGGATGTCTGAATCCCCTGTGGAAAGCACAGAGAAAGACTTAGTTCCCCACCTCATCGCGACCGATAGCCTCACATCCTTTGAAAACTTTAGAGGTACGCGGAGATCAGTGCCTCCAAAGGAGACGATGCCTGACTCCTCGTGAAACTTGATAGGAGACCCAGGATTCCTGTGGCACGTGGAAAGGGACCCTTGGTCTCCCGTCTCAGCTGGAGAGGCGTCCCAATTGCCCTGCAAAGCCTCGAGGAGAATCCCGAGTAGTTCCTCGCAAGTAGGCAGGAGTCCTGACGTCGCTGAAGAAACACGTGGGTGGAAGGGCCATCCCCGTCGTAACTCGAGAATATACCCCAGGTTCCCGCCGCAACTCGAGAAAAACCATGAGACTTCCCCCTCGCCGCGAGATGAGGCCCGATTCCCCTGCACTGCGTGCAGAGCAATTCCGTGTTGCACATCACACATGAAAGGAGCCTTGATTTCCTTGATGGCACTCCAGAGAAACCCCAAGAACACTGTTTCAAGGATAGAGGGATCCTGAGGTCACTGTAGGAACACGAAAGAGCTCCGTGGACCAAGAATCAACACGAGATGAGAGGTTAGTCCCTGGCTTCGACTCCTGAGGAATACCACCTTACCACAAGCACCTCAAGAGGAGGCTTCTCTCAGCTCTAGGTATGTGAGAGGGATCCTGAGTTTGAGGCCTCAAGTGGAATGGACACCGCGATGCCCTGACTCGAAATAAGGCTGGATATACCTGCAGTGACTTGAATGCAGGCTCGTCTTGCATCTCCCAAGAAGAAAGGATGTCTGAATCCCCTGTGGAGACCACAGAGAAACACCTAGTTCCCCACCTCATCGCGACCGGAGGCCTCACATCCTTTGAAAACTGCAGAGGTACGCGGAGATCAGTGCCTCCAAAGGAGACGATGCCTGACTCCTCGTGAAAATTGATAGGAGTCCCAGGATTCCTGTGGCACATGGAAAGGGACACTTGGTCTCCCGCCTCAGCTGGAGAGGCGTCCCAATTGCCCTGCCAAGCCTCGAGGAGAATCCAGAGTTGTCCCTCGCAACTAGGCAGGAGTCCTGACGTCGCTGAAGAAACACGTGGGTGGAAGGGCCATCCCCGTCGTAACTCGAGAATATACCCCAGGTTCCCGCTGCAACTCGAGAAAAACCATGAGACTTCCCCCTCGCCGCGAGATGAGGCCCGATTCCCCTGCACTGCGTGCAGAGCAATTCCGTGTTGCACATCACACATGAAAGGAGCCTTGATTTCCTTGATGGCAGTCCAGAGAAACCCCAAGAACACTGTTTCAAGGCTAGAGGGATCCTGAGGTCACTGTAGCAACATGAAAGAGCTCCGTGGGCCAAAAATCAACTCGAGATGAGAGGTTAGTCCCTGGCTTCGACTCCAGAGGAATACCACCTTACCACAAGCACCTCAAGAGGAGGCTTCTCTCAGCTCTAGGTATGTGAGAGGGACCCTGAGTTTGCGGCCTCAAGTGGAATGGACACCGCGATGCCCTGACGGGAAATAAGGCTGGATATCCCTGCAGTGACTTGAATGCAGGCTCGTCTTGCATCTCCCAAGATGAAAGGATGTCTGAATCCCCTGTGGAGACCACAGAGAAAGACCTAGTTCCCAACCTCATCGCGACCGGAGGCCTCACATCCTTTGAAAACTCCAGAGGTACGCGGAGATCAGTGCCTCCAAAGGAGACGATGCCTGACTCCTCGTGAAACTTGATAGGAGTCCCAGGATTCCTGTGGCACGTGGAAAGGGACCCTTGGTCTCCCGCCTCAGCTGGAGAGGCGTTCCATTTGCCTTGCCAAGCCTCGAGGAGAATCCCGAGTTGTGTCTCGCAACTAGGCAAGAGTCCTGACGTGGCTGAACAAACACGTGTGTGGAAGGGCCATCCCCGTCGTAACTCGAGAATATACCCCAGGTTCCCGCCGCAACTCGAGAAAAACCATGAGACTTCCCCCTCGCCGAGAGATGAGGCCCGATTCCCCTGCACTGCGTGCAGAGCAATTCCGTGTTGCACATCACACATGAAAGGAGCCTTGATTTCCTTGATGGCACTACAGAGAAACCCCAAGAACACTGTTTCAAGGCTAGAGGGATCCTGTGGTCACTGGAGCAACACGAAAGAGCTCCGTGGGCCAAAAATCAACTCGAGATGAGAGGTTAGTCCCTGGCTTCGACTCCAGAGGATTACCACCTTACCACAAGCACCTCAAGAGGAGGCTTCTCTCAGCTCTAGGTATGTGAGAGGGACCCTGAGTTTGCGGCCTCAAGTGGAATGGACACCGCGATGCCCTGACGCGAAATAAGGCTGGATATCCCTGCAGTGACTGGAATGCAGGCTCGTCTTGCATCTCCCAAGAAGAAAGGATGTCTGAATCCCCTGTGGAGACCACAGAGAAACACCTAGTTCCCCACCTCATCGCGACCGGAGGCCTCACATCCTTTGAAAATTCCAGAGGTACACGGAGATCAGTGCCTCCAAAGGAGACGATGCCTGACTCCTCGTGAAACTTGATAGGAGTCCCAGGATTCCTGTGGCTCGTGGAAAGGGACCCTTGGTCTCCCGCCTCAGCTGGAGAGGCGTCCCAATTGCCCTGCCAAGCCTCGAGGAGAATCTCGAGTTGTGTCTCGCAACTAGGCAAGAGTCCTGAGGTGGCTGAACACACACGTGTGTGGAAGGGCCATCCCCGTCATAACTCGAGAATATACCCCAGGTTCCCGCCGCAACTCGAGAAAAACCATGAGACTTCCCCCTCGCCGCGAGATGAGGCCCGATTCCCCTGCACTGCGTGCAGAGCAATTCCGTGTTGCACATCACACATGAAAGGAGCCTTGATTTCCTTGATGGCACTCCAGAGAAACCCCAAGAACACTGTTTCAAGGCTAGAGGGATCCTGAGGTCACTGTAGCAACACGAAAAAGGTCCGTGGGCCAAAAATCAACTCGAGATGAGAGGTTAGTCCCTGGCTTCGACTCCAGAGGAATACCACCTTACCACAAGCACCTCAAGAGGAGGCTTCTCTCAGCTCTAGGTATGTGAGAGGGACCCTGCGTTTGCGGCCTCAAGTGGAATGGACACCGCGATGCCCTGACTCGAAATAAGGCCGGATATCCCTGCAGTGACTTCAATGCAGGCTCGTCTTGCATCTCCCAGGACGAAAGGATGTCTGAATCCCCTGTGGAAAGCACAGAGAAAGACTTAGTTCCCGACCTCATCGGGACCGGAGGCCTCACATCCTTTGAAAACTCCAGAGGTACGCGGAGATCAGTGCCTCCAAAGGAGACCATGCCTGACTCCTCGTGAAACTTGATAGGAGTCCCAGGATTCCTGTGGCACGTGGAAAGGGACCCTTGGTCTCCCGCCTCAGCTGGAGAGGCGTCCCAATTGCCTTGCCAAGCCTCGAGGAGAATCCCGAGTTGTGTCTCGCAACGAGGCAAGAGTCCTGACGTGGCTGAAAAAACACGTGTGTGGAAGGGCCATCCCCGTCGTAACTGGAGAATATACCCCAGGTTCCCGCCGCAACTCGAGAAAAACCATGAGACTTCCCCCTCGCCGCGAGATGAGGCCCGATTCCCCTGCACTGCGTGCAGAGCAATTCCGTGTTGCACATCACACATGAAAGGAACCTTGATTTCCTTCATGGCACTCCAGAGAAACCCCAAGAACACTGGTTCAAGGCTAGAGGGATCCTGAGGTCACTGTAGCAACACGAAAGAGCTCCGTGGACCAAGAATCAACACGAGATGAGAGGTTAGTCCCTGGCTTCGACTCCTGAGGAATACCACCTTACCACAAGCACCTCAAGAGGAGGCTTCTCTCAGCTCTAGGTATGTGAGAGGGACCCTGAGTTTGCGGCCTCAAGTGGAATGGACACCGCGATGCCCTGACGCGAAATAAGGCCGGATATCCCTGCAGTGACTTCAATGCAGGCTCGTCTTGCATCTCCCAAAAAGAAAGGATGTCTGAATCCCCTGTGGAGACCACAGAGAAACACCTAGTTCCCCACCTCATCGCGACCAGAGTCCTCACATCCTTTGAAAACTCCAGAGGTACGTGGAGATCAGTGCCTCCAAAGGAGACGATGCCTGACTCCTCGTGAATCTTGATAGGAGTCCCAGGATTCTTGTGGCACGTGGAAAGGGACCCTTGGTCTCCCGCCTCAGCTGGAGAGGTGTTCCAATTGCCCAGCCAAGCCTCGAGGATAATCCCGAGTTGTCCCTCGCAACTAGGCAGGAGTCCTGACGTGGCTGAACAAACACGTGGGTGGAAGGGCCATCCCCGTCGTAACTCGAGAATATACCCCAGGTTCCCGCCGCAACTCGAGAAAAACCATGAGACTTCCCCCTCGATGCGAGATGAGGCCCGATTCCCCTGTACTGCGTGCAGAGCAATTCCGTCTTGCACATCACACATGAAAGGAGCCTTGATTTCCTTGATGGCACTCCAGAGAAACCCCAAGAACACTGTTTCAAGGATAGAGGGATCCTGAGGTCACTGTAGCAACACGAAAGAACTCTGTGGACCAAAAATCAACTCGTAAAGAGAGGTTAGTCCCTGGATTCGTCTCCAGAGGAATACCACCTTACCACAAGCACCTCAAGAGGAGGCTTCTCTCAGCTCTAGGTATGTGAGAGGGACCCTGAGTTTGCGGCCTCAAGTGGAATGGACACCGCGATGCCCTGACTCGAAATAAGGCCGGATATCCCTGCAGTGACTTCAATGCAGGCTCGTCTTGCATCTCCCAGGACGAAAGGATGTCTGAATCCCCTGTGGAAAGCACAGAGAAAGACTTAGTTCCCCACCTCATCGCGACCGATAGCCTCACATCCTTTGAAAACTCCAGAGGTACGCGGAGATCAGTGCCTCCAAAGGAGACCATGCCTGACTCCTCGTGAAACTTGATAGGAGTCCCAGGATTCCTGTGGCACTTGGAAAGGGACACTTGGTCTCCCGCCTCAGCTGGAGAGGCGTCCCAATTGCCCTGCCAAGCCTCGAGGAGAATCCAGAGTTGTCCCTCGCAACTAGGCAGGAGTCCTGACGTCACTGAAGAAACACGTGGGTGGAAGGGCCATCCCCGTCGTAACTGGAGAATATACCCCAGGTTCCCGCCGCAACTCGAGAAAAACCATGAGACTTCCCCCTCGCCGCGAGATGTGGCCCGGTTCCCCTGCACTGCGTGCAGAGCAATTCCGTGTTGCACATCACACATGAAAGGAGCCTTGATTTCCTTCATGGCACTCCAGAGAAACCCCAAGAACACTGTTTCAAGGCTAGAGGGATCCTGAGGTCACTGTAGCAACACGAAAGAGCTCCGTGGACCAAAAATCAACTCGAGATGAGAGGTTAGTCCCTGGCTTCGACTCCAGAGGAATACCACCTTACCACAAGCACCTCAAGAGGAGGCTTCTCTCAGCTCTAGGTATGTGAGAGGGACCCTGAGTTTGCGGCCTCAAGTGGAATGGACACCGCGATGCCCTGACTCGAAATAAGGCCGGATATCCCTCCAGTGACTTGAATGCAGGCTCGTCTTGCATCTCCCAAGACGAAAGGGTGTCTGAATCCCCTGTGGAGACCACAGAGAACGACCTAGTTCCCCACCTCATCGCGACCAGAGTCCTCACATCCTTTGAAAACTCCAGAGGTACGTGGAGATCAGTGCCTCCAAAGGAGACGATGCCTGACTCCTCGTGAAACTTGATAGGAGTCCCAGGATTCTTGTGGCACGTGGAAAGGGACCCTTGGTCTCCCGCCTCAGCTGGAGAGGCGTTCCAATTGCCCTGCCAAGCCTCGAGGAGAATCCAGAGTTGTCCCTCGCAACTAGGCAGGAGTCCTGACGTCACTGAAGAAACACGTGGGTGGAAGGGCCATCCCCGTCGTAACTCGAGAATATACCCCAGGTTCCCGCCGCAACTCGAGAAAAACCATGAGACTTCCCCCTCGCCGCGAGATGAGGCCCGATTCCCCTGCACTGCGTGCAGAGCAATTACGTGTTGCACATCACACATGAAAGGAGCCTTGATTTCCTTGATGGCACTCCAGAGAAACCCCAAGAACACTGTTTCAAGGCTAGAGGGATCCTGAGGTCACTGTAGCAACACGAAAGAGCTCCGTGGGCCAAAAATCAACTCGAGATGAGAGGTTAGTCCCTGGCTTCGACTCCAGAGGAATACCACCTTACCACAAGCACCTCAAGAGGAGGCTTCTCTCAGCTCTAGGTATGTGAGAGGGACCCTGAGTTTGCGGCCTCAAGTGGAATGGACACCGCGATGCCCTGACTCGAAATAAGGCCGGATATCCCTGCAGTGACTTCAATGCAGGCTCGTCTTGCATCTCCCAGGACGAAAGGATGTCTGAATCCCCTGTGGAAAGCACAGATAAAGACTTAGTTCCCCACCTCATCGCGACCGAGAACCTCACATCCTGTGAAAACTCCAGAGGTACGCAGAGATCAGTGCCTCCAAAGGAGACGATGCCTGACTCCTCGTGAAACTTGATAGGAGTCCCAGGATTCCTGTGGCACTTGGAAAGGGACACTTGGTCTCCCGCCTCCGCTGGAGAGGCGTCCCAGTTGCCCTGCCAAGCCTCGAGGAGAATCCAGAGTTGTCCCTCGCAACTAGGCAGGAGTCCTGATGTCGCTGAAGAAACACGTGGGTGGAAGGGCCATCCCCGTCGTAACTCGAGAATATACCCCAGGTTCCCGCCGCAACTCGAGAAAAACCATGAGACTTCCCCCTCGCCGCGAGATGAGGCCCGATTCCCCTGCACTGCGTGCAGAGCAATTCCGTGTGGCACATCACACATGAAAGGAGCCTTGATTTCCTTGATGGCACTCCAGAGAAACCCCAAGAACACTGTTTCAAGGCTAGAGGGATCCTGAGTTCACTGTAGCAACACGAAAGAGCTCCGTGGACCAAGAATCAACACGAGATGAGAGGTTAGTCCCTGGCTTCGACTCCTGAGGAATACCACCTTACCACAAGCACCTCAAGAGGAGGCTTCTCTCAGCTCCAGGTATGTGAGAGGGATCATGAGTTTGCGGCCTCAAGTGGAATGGACACCGCGATGCCCTGACTCGAAATAAGGCCGGATATCCCTGCAGTGACTTGAATGCAGGCTCGTCTTGCATCTCCAAAGAAGAAAGGATGTCTGAATCCCCTGTGGAGACCACAGAGAAACACCTAGTTCCCCACCTCATCGCGAGCGGAGGCCTCACGTCCTTTGAAAACTGCAGAGGTACGCGGAGATCAGTGCCTCCAAAGGAGACGATGCCTGACTCCTCGTGAAACTTGATAGGATTCCCAGGATTCCTGTGGCACGTGGAAAGGGACCCTTGGTCTCCCGCCTCAGCTGGAGAGGCGTCCCAATTGCCTTGCCAAGCCTAGAGGAAAATCCCGAGTTGTGTCTCGCAACTAGGCAAGAGTCCTGACGTGGCTGAACAAACACGTGTGTGGAAGGGCCATCCCCGTCGTAACTCGAGAATATACCCCAGGTTCCCGCCGCAACTCGAGAAAAACCATGAGACTTCCCCCTCGCCGCGAGATGAGGCCCGATTCCCCTGCCCTGCGTGCAGAGCAATTCTGTGTTGCACATCACACATGAAAGGAGCCTTGATTTCCTTGATGGCACTCCAGAGAAACCCCAAGAACACTGTTTCAAGGCTAGAGGGATCCTGAGGTCACTGTAGCAACACGAAAGAGCTCCGTGGACCAAAAATCAACTCGAGATGAGAGGTTAGTCCCTGGCTTCGACTCCAGAGGAATACCACCTTACCACAAGCACCTCAAGAGGAGGCTTCTCTCAGCTCTAGGTATGTGAGAGGGACCCTGAGTTTGCGGCCTCAAGTGGAATGGACACCGCGATGCCCTGACTCGAAATAAGGCCGGATATCCCTGCAGTGACAGGAATGCAGGCTCGTCTTGCATCTCCCAAGACGAAAGGGTGTCTGAATCCCCTGTGGAGACCACAGAGAAAGACCTAGTTCCCCACCTCATCGCGACAGGAGGCCTCAAATCCTTTGAAAACTTCAGAGGTATGCGGAGATCAGTGCCTCCAAAGGAGACGATGCCTGACTCCTCGTGAAACTTGATAGGAGACCCAGGATTCCTGTGGCACGTGGAATGGGACCCTTGGTCTCCCGTCTCAGCTGGAGAGGCGTCCCAATTGCCCTGCAAAGCCTCGAGGAGAATCCCGAGTTGTCCCTCGCAACTAGGCAGGAGTCCTGACATGGCTGAACACACACGTGTGTGGAAGGGCCATCCCCGTCATAACTCGAGAATATACCCCAGGTTCCCGCCGCAACTCGAGAAAAACCATGAGACTTCCCCCTCGCCGCGAGATGAGGCCCGATTCCCCTGCACTGCGTGCAGAGCAATTCCGTGTTGCACATCACACATGAAAGGAGCCTTGATTTCCTTGATGGCACTTCAGAGAAACCCCAAGAACACTGTTTCAAGGCTAGAGGGATCCTGAGGTCACTGTAGCAACACGAAAGAGCTCGTGGACCAAGAATCAACACGAGATGAGAGGTTAGTCCCTGGCTTCGACTCCTGAGCAATACCACCTTACCACAAGCACCTCAAGAGGAGGCTTCTCTCAGCTCTAGGTATGTGAGAGGGATCCTGAGTTTGCGGCCTCAAGTGGAATGGACACCGCGATCCCCTGACTCGAAATAAGGCCGGATATCCCTGCAGTGACTTGAATGCAGGCTCGTCTTGCATCTCCCAAGAAGAAAGGATGTCTGAATCCCCTGTGGAGACCACAGAGAAACACCTAGTTCCCCACCTCATCGAGACCGGAGGCCTCACATCCTTTGAAAACTCCAGAGGTATGCGGAGATCAGTGCCTCCAAAGGAGACGATGCCTGACTCCTCGTGAAACTTGATAGGAGTCCCAGGATTCTTGTGGCACGTGGAAAGGGACCCTTGGTCTCCCGCCTCAGCTGGAGAGGCGTTCCAATTGCCCTGCCAAGCCTCGAGGAGAATCCCGAGTTGTCCCTCGCAACTAGGCAGGAGTCCTGACGTGGCTGAACAAACACGTGGGTGGAAGGGCAATCCCCGTCGTAACTCGAGAATATACCCCAGGTTCCCGCCGCAACTCGAGAAAAACCATGAGACTTCCCCCTCGATGCGAGATGAGGCCCGATTCCCCTGTACTGCGTGCAGAGCAATTCCGTCTTGCACATCACACATGAAAGGAGCCTTGATTTCCTTGATGGCACTCCAGAGAAATCCCAAGAACACTGTTTCAAGGATAGAGGGATCCTGAGGTCACTGTAGCAACAAGAAAGAACTCTGTGGACCAAAAATCAACTCGAAAAGAGAGGTTAGTCCCTGGATTCGTCTCCAGAGGAATACCACCTTACCACAAGCACCTCAAGAGGAGGCTTCTCTCAGCTCTAGGTATGTGAGAGGGATCCTGAGTTTGCGGCCTCAAGTGGAATGGACACCGCGGTGCCCTGACTCGAAATAAGGCCGGATATCCCTGCAGTGACTTGAATGCAGGCTCGTCTTGCATCTCCCAAGAAGAAAGGATGTCTGAATCCCCTGTGGAGACCACAGAGAAACACCTAGGTCCCCACCTCATCGCGACCGCAGGCCTCACATCCTTTGAAAACTCCAGAGGTACGCGGAGATCAGTGCCTCCAAAGGAGACGATGCCTGACTCCTCGTGAAACTTGATAGGAGTCCCAGGATTCCTGTGGCTCGTGGAAAGGGACTCTTGGTCTCCCGCCTCAGCTGGAGAGGCGTCCCAATTGCCTTGCCAAGCCTCGAGGAGAATCCCGAGTTGAGTCTCGCAACTAGGCAAGAGTCCTGACGTGGCTGAACAAACACGTGTGTGGAAGGGCCATCCCCGTCGTAACTCGAGAATATACCCCAGGTTCCCGCCGCAACTCGGGAAAAACCATGAGACTTCCCCCTCGCCGCGAGATGAGGCCCGATTCCCCTGCACTGCGTGCACAGCAATTCTGTGTTGCACATCACACATGACAGGAGCCTTGATTTCCTTCATGGCACTCCAGAGAAACCCCAAGAACACTGTTTCAAGGCTAGAGGGATCCTGAGGTCACTGTAGCAACACGAAAGAGCTCCGTGGACCAAAAATCAACTCGAGATGAGAGGTTAGTCCCTGGCTTCGACTCCAGAGGAATACCACCTTACCACAAGCACCTCAAGAGGAGGCTTCTCTCAGCTCTAGGTATGTGAGAGGGACCCTGAGTTTGCGGCCTCAAGTGGAATGGACACCGCGATGCCCTGACTCGAAATAAGGCCGGATATCCCTGCAGTGACTGGAATGCAGGCTCGTCTTGCATCTCCCAAGACGAAAGGGTGTCTGAATCCCCTGTGGAGACCACAGAGAAAGACCTAGTTCCCCACCTCATCGCGACAGGAGGCCTCACATCCTTTGAAAACTCCAGAGGTATGCGGAGATCAGTGCCTCCAAAGGAGACGATGCCTGACTCCTCGTGAAACTTGATAGGAGTCCGAGGATTCCTGTGGCACGTGGAAAGGGACCCTTGGTCTCCCGTCTCAGCTGGAGAGGCGTCCCAATTGCCCTGCAAAGCTTCGAGGAGAATCCAGAGTTGTCCCTCGCAACTAGGCAGGAGTCCTGACATGGCTGAACACACACGTGTGTGGAAGGGCCATCCCCGTCGTAACTCGAGAATATACCCCAGGTTCCCGCCGCAACTCGAGAAAAACCATGAGACTTCCCCCTCGCCGCGAGATGAGGCCCGATTCCCCTACACTGCGTGCAGAGCAATTCCGTGTTGCACATCACACATGAAAGGAGCCTTGATTTCCTTGATGGCACTCCAGAGAAACCCCAAGAACACTGTTTCAAGGCTAGAGGGATCCTGAGGTCACTGTAGCAACACGAAAGAGCTCCGTGGACCAAGAATCAACACGAGATGAGAGGTTAGTCCCTGGCTTCGACTCCTGAGGAATACCACTTTACCACAAGCACCACAAGAGGAGGCTTCTCTCAGCTCTAGGTATGTGAGAGGGACCCTGAGTTTGCGACCTCAAGTGGAATGGACACCGCGATGCCCTGACGCGAAATAAGGCTGGATATCCCTGCAGTGACTTGAATGCAGGCTCGTCTTGCATCTCCCAAGATGAAAGGATGTCTGAATCCCCTGTGGAGACCACAGAGAAAGACCTAGTTCCCCACATCATCGCGACCGGAGGCCTCACATCCTTTGAAAACTCCAGAGGTACGCGGAGATCAGTGCCTCCAAAGGAGACGATGCCTGACTCCTCGTGAAAATTGATAGGAGTCCCAGGATTCCTGTGGCACGTGGAAAGGGACCATTGGTCTCCCGCCTCAGCTGGAGAGGCGTCCCAATTGCCTTGCCAAGCCTCGAGGAGAATCCCGATTTGTGTCTCGCAACTAGGCAGGAGTCCTGACGTGGCTGAACAAACACGTGTGTGGAAGGGCCATCCCCGTCGTTACTCGAGAATATAACCCAGGTTCCCGCCGCAACTCGAGAAAAACCATGAGACTTCCCCCTCGCCGCGAGATGAGGCCCGATTCCCCTGCACTGCGTGCAGAGCAATTCCGTGTTGCACATCACACATGAAAGCAGCCTTGATTTCCTTGATGGCACTCCAGAGAAACCCCAAGAACACTGTTTCAATGCTAGAGGGATCCTGAGGTCACTGTAGCAACACGAAAGAGCTCCGTGGACCAAGAATCAACACGAGATGAGAGGTTAGTCCCTGGCTTCGACTCCTGAGGAATACCACCTTACCACAAGCACCTCAAGAGGAGGCTTCTCTCAGCTCTAGGTATGTGAGAGGGATCCTGAGTTTGCGGTCTCAAGTGGAATGGACACCGCGGTGCCCTGACTCGAAATAAGGCCGGATATCCCTGCAGTGACTTGAATGCAGGCTCGTCTTGCATCTCCCAAGAAGAAAGGATGTCTGAATCCCCTGTGGAGACCACAGAGAAACACCTAGTTCCCCACCTCATCGCGACCGCAGGCCTCACATCCTTTGAAAACTCCAGAGGTACGCGGAGATCAGTGCCTCCAAAGGAGACGATGCCTGACTCCTCGTGAAAATTGATAGGAGTCCCAGGATTCCTGTGGCACGTGGAAAGGGACCCTTGGTCTCCCGCCTCAGCTGGAGAGGCGTCCCAATTGCCTTGCCAAGCCTCGAGGAGAATCCCGATTTGTGTCTCGCAACTAGGCAGGAGTCCTGACGTGGCTGAACAAACACGTGTGTGGAAGGGCCATCCCCGTCGTTACTCGAGAATATAACCCAGGTTCCCGCCGCAACTCGAGAAAAACCATGAGACTTCCCCCTCGCCGCGAGATGAGGCCCGATTCCCCTGCACTGCGTGCAGAGCAATTCCGTGTTGCACATCACACATGAAAGGAGCCTTGATTTCCTTTTTGGCACTCCAGAGAAACCCCAAGAACACTGTTTCAATGCTAGAGGGATCCTGAGGTCACTGTAGCAACACGAAAGAGCTCCGTGGACCAAGAATCAACACGAGATGAGAGGTTAGTCCCTGGCTTCGACTCCTGAGGAATACCACCTTACCACAAGCACCTCAAGAGGAGGCTTCTCTCAGCTCTAGGTATGTCAGAGGGATCCTGAGTTTGCGGCCTCAAGTGGAATGGACACCGCGGTGCCCTGACTCGAAATAAGGCCGGATATCCCTGCAGTGACTTGAATGCAGGCTCGTCTTGCATCTCCCAAGAAGAAAGGATGTCTGAATCCCCTGTGGAGACCACAGAGAAACACCTAGGTCCCCACCTCATCGCGACCGGAGGCCTCACATCCTTTGAAAACTCCAGAGTTACGCGGAGATCAGTGCCTCCAAAGGAGACGATGCCTGACTCCTCGTGAAACTTGATAGGAGTCCCAGGATTCTTGTGGCACGTGGAAAGGGACCCTTGGTCTCCCGCCTCAGCTGGAGAGGCGTTCCAATTGCCCTGCAAAGCCTCGAGGAGAATCCCGAGTTGTCCCTCGCAACTAGGCAGGAGTCCTGACGTGGCTGAACAAACACGTGGGTGGAAGGGCCATCCCCGTCGTAACTCGAGAATATACCCCAGGTTCCCGCCGCAACTCGAGAAAAACCATGAGACTTCCCCCTCGCTGCGAGATGAGGCCCGATTCCCCTGCACTGCGTGCAGAGCAATTCCGTGTTGCACATCACACATGAAAGGAGCCTTGATTTCCTTGATGGCACTCCAGAGAAACCCCAAGAACACTGTTTCAAGGCTAGAGGGATCCTGAGGTCACTGTAGCAACACGAAAGAGCTCCGTGGGCCAAAAATTAACTCGAGATGAGAGGTTAGTCCCTGGCTTCGACTCCAGAGGAATACCACCTTACCACAAGCACCTCAAGAGGAGGCTTCTCTCAGCTCTAGGTATGTGAGAGGGACCCTGAGTTTGCGGCCTCAAGTGGAATGGACACCGCGATGCCCTGACGTGAAATAAGGCTGGATATCCCTGCAGTGACTTGAATGCAGGCTCGTCTTGCATCTCCCAAGATGAAAAGATTTCTGAATCCCCTGTGGAGACCACAGAGAAAGACCTAGTTCCCCACCTCATCGCGACCGGAGGCCTCACATCCTTTGAAAACTCCAGAGGTACGCGGAGATCAGTGCCTCCAAAGGAGACGATGCCTGACTCCTCGTGAAACTTGATAGGAGTCCCAGGATTCCTGTGGCACGTGGAAAGGGACCCTTGGTCTCCTGCCTCAGCTGGAGAGGCGTCCCAACTGCCTTGTCAAGCCTCGAGGAGAATCCCGAGTTGTCCCTCGCAACTAGGCAGGAGTCCTGACGTGGCTGAACAAACACGTGTGTGGAAGGGCCATCCCCGTCGTAACTCGAGAATATACCCCAGGTTCCCGCCGCAACTCGAGAAAAACCATGAGACTTCCCCCTCGCCGCGAGATGAGGCCCGATTCCCCTGCACTGCGCGCAGAGCAATTCTGTGTTGCACATCACACATGAAAGGAGCCTTGATTTCCTTGATGGCACTCCAGAGAAACCCCAAGAACACTGTTTCAAGGCTAGAGGGATCCTGAGGTCACTGTAGCAACACGAAAGAACTCTGTGGACCAAAAATCAACTCGAAAAGAGAGGTTAGTCCCTGGATTCGTCTCCAGAGGAATACCACCTTACCACAAGCACCTCAAGAGGAGGCTTCTCTCAGCTCTAGGTATGTGAGAGGGACCCTTAGTTTGCGGCCTCAAGTGGAATGGACACCGCGATGCCCTGACTCGAAATAAGGCCGGATATCCCTGCAGTGACTTCAATGCAGGCTCGTCTTGCATCTCCCAGGACGAAAGGATGTCTGAATCCCCTGTGGAAAGCACAGAGAAAGACTTAGTTCCCCACCTCATCGCGACCGATAGCCTCACATCCTTTGAAAACTCCAGAGGTACGCGGAGATCAGTGCCTCCAAAGGAGACGATGCCTGACTCCTCGTGAAACTTGATAGGAGTCCCAGGATTCCTGTGGCACGTGGAAAGGGACACTTGGTCTCCCGCCTCAGCTGGAGAGGCGTCCCAATTTCCCTGCCAAGCCTCGAGGAGAATCCAGAGTTGTCCCTCGCAACTAGGCAGGAGTCCTGACGTCGCTGAAGAAACACGTGGGTGGAAGGGCCATCCCCGTCGTAACTCGAGAATATACCCCAGGGTCCCGCCGCAACTCGAGAAAAACCATGAGACTTCCCCCTCGCCGCGAGATGAGGCCCGATTCCCCTGCACTGCGTGCAGAGCAATTCCATGTTGCACATCACACATGAAAGGAGCCTTGATTTCCTTGATGGCACTCCAGAGAAACCCCAAGAACACTGTTTCAAGGCTAGAGGGATCCTGAGGTCACTGTAGCAACACGAAAGAGCTCCGTGGGCCAAAAATCAACTCGAGATGAGAGGTTAGTCCCTGGCTTCGACTCCAGAGGAATACCACCTTACCACAAGCACCTCAAGAGGAGGCTTCTCTCAGCTCTAGGTATGTGAGAGGGACCCTGAGTTTGCGGCCTCAAGTGGAATGGACACCGCGATGCCCTGACGCGAAATAAGGCTGGATATCCCTGCAGTGACTTGAATGCAGGCTCGTCTTGCAACTCCCAAGATGAAAGGATGTCTGAATCCCCTGTGGAGACCACAGAGAAAGACCTAGTTCCCCACTTCATCGCGACCGGAGGCCTCACATCCTTTGAAAACTCCAGAGGTACGCAGAGATCAGTGCCTCCAAAGGAGACGATGCCTGACTCCTCGTGAAACTTGATAGGAGTCCCAGGATTCCTGTGGCACGTGGAAAGGGACCCTTGGTCTCCCGCCTCAGCTGGAGAGGCGTCCCAATTGCCTTGCCAAGCCTCGAGGAGAATCCCGAGTTGTGTCTCGCAACTAGGCAAGAGTCCTGACGTGGCTGAACAAACACGTGTGTGGAAGGGCCATCCCCGTCATAACTCGAGAATATACCCCAGGTTCCCGCCGCAACTCGAGAAAAACCATGAGACTTCCCCCTCGCCGCGAGATGAGGCCCGATTCCCCTGCACTGCGTGCACAGCAATTCTGTGTTGCACATCACACATGAAAGGAGCCTTGATTTCCTTGATGGCACTCCAGAGAAACCCCAAGAACACTGTTTCAAGGCTAGAGGGATCCTGAGGTCACTGTAGCAACACGAAAGAGCTCCGTGGGCCAAAAATCAACTCGAGATGAGAGGTTAGTCCCTGGCTTCGACTCCAGAGGAATACCACCTTACCACAAGCACCTCAAGAGGAGGCTTCTCTCAGCTCTAGGTATGTGAGAGGGACCCTGAGTTTGCGGCCTCAAGTGGAATGGACACCGCGATGCCCTGACTCGAAATAAGGCCGGATATCCCTGCAGTGACTTCAATGCAGGCTCGTCTTGCATCTCCCAGGACGAAAGGATGTCTGAATCCCCTGTGGAAAGCACAGAGAAAGACTTAGTTCCCCACCTCATCGCGACCGATAGCCTCACATCCTTTGAAAACTCCAGAGGTACGCGGAGATCAGTGCCTCCAAAGGAGACGATGCCTGACTCCTCGTGAAACTTGATAGGAGTCCCAGGATTCTTGTGGCACGTGGAAAGGGACACTTGGTCTCCCGCCTCAGCTGGAGAGGCGTTCCAATTGCCCTGCCAAGCCTCGATTAGAATCCCGAGTTGTCCCTCGCAACTAGGCAGAGGTCCTGACGTGGCTGAACAAACACGTGGGTGGAAGGGCCATCCCCGTCGTAACTCGAGAGTATACCCCAGGTTCCCGCCGCAACTCGAGAAAATCCATGAGACTTCCCCCTCGCCGCGAGATGAGGCCCGATTCCCCTGCAATGCGTGCAGAGCAATTCCGTGTTGCACATCACACATGAAAGGAGCCTTGATTTCCTTGATGGCACTCCAGAGAAACCCCAAGAACACTGTTTCAAGGCTAGAGGGATCCTGAGGTCACTGTAGCAACACGAAAGAGCTCCGTGGGCCAAAAATCAACTCGAGATGAGAGGTTAGTCCCTGGCTTCGACTCCAGAGGAATACCACCTTACCACAAGCACCTCAAGAGGAGGCTTCTCTCAGCTCTAGGTATGTGAGAGGGACCCTGAGTTTGCGGCCTCAAGTGGAATGGACACCGCGATGCCCTGACGCGAAATAAGGCTGGATATCCCTGCAGTGACTTGAATGCAGGCTCGTCTTGCATCTCCCAAGACGAAAGGGTGTCTGAATCCCCTGTGGAGACCACAGAGAAACACCTAGTTCCCCACCTCATCGTGACAGGAGGCCTCAAATCCTTTGAAAACTCCAGAGGTATGCGGAGATCAGTGCCTCCAAAGGAGACGATGCCTGACTCCTCGTGAAACTTGATAGGAGACCCAGGATTCCTGTGGCACGTGGAAAGGGACCCTTGGTCTCCCGTCTCAGCTGGAGAGGCGTCCCAATTGCCCTGCAAAGCCTCGAGGAGAATCCCGAGTTGTCCCTCGCAACTAGGCAGGAGTTCTGACATGGCTGAACACACACGTGTGTGGAAGGGCCATCCCCGTCGTAACTCGAGAATATACCCCAGGTTCCCGCCACAACTCGAGAAAAACCATGAGACTTCACCCTCGCCGCGAGATGAGGCCCGATTCCCCTGCACTGCGTGCAGAGCAATTCCGTGTTGCACATCACACATGAAAGGAGCCTTGATTTCCTTGATGGCACTCCAGAGAAACCCCAAGAACACTGTTTCAAGTCTAGAGGAAACCTGAGGTCACTGTAGCAACACGAAAGAGCTCCGTGGACCAAGAATCAACACGAGATGAGAGGTTAGTCCCTGGCTTCGACTCCTGAGGAATACCACCTTACCACAAGCACCTCAAGAGGAGGCTTCTCTCAGCTCTAGGTATGTGAGAGGGATCCTGAGTTTGCGGCCTCAAGTGGAATGGACACCGCGATGCCCTGACTCGAAATAAGGCCGGATATCCCTGCAGTGACTTCAATGCAGGCTCGTCTTGCATCTCCCAAGAAGAAAGGATGTCTGAATCCCCTGTGGAGACCAGAGAGAAACACCTAGTTCCCCACCTCATCGCGACCGGAGGCCTCACATCCTTTGAAAACTCCAGAGGTACGCGGAGATCAGTGCCTCCAAAGGAGACGACGCCTGACTCCTCGTGAAACTTGATAGGAGTCCCAGGATTCTTGTGGCACGTGGAAAGGGACATTTGGTCTCCCGCCTGAGATGGAGAGGCGTTCCAATTGCCCTGCAAAGCCTCGAGGAGAATCCCGAGTTGTCCTTCACAACTAGGCAGGAGTCCTGACGTGGCTGAACAAACACGTGGGTGGAAGGGCCATCCCCGTCGTAACTCGAGAATATACCCCAGGTTCCCGCCGCAACTCGAGAAAAACCATGAGACTTCCCCCTCGATGCGAGATGAGGCCCGATTCCCCTGTACTGCGTGCAGAGCAATTCTGTGTTGCACATCACACATGAAAGGAGCCTTGATTTCCTTGATGGCACTCCAGAGAAACCCCAAGAACACTGTTTCAAGGATAGAGGGATCCTGAGGTCACTGTAGCAACACGAAAGAACTCTGTGGACCAAAAATCAACTCGAAAAGAGAGGTTAGTCCCTGGATTCGTCTCCAGAGGAATACCACCTTACCACAAGCTCCTCAAGAGGAGGCTTCTCTCAGCTCTAGGTATGTGAAAGGGACCCTGAGTTTGCGGCCTCAAGTGGAATGGACACCGCGATGCCCTGACTCGAAATAAGGCCGGATATCCCTGCAGTGACTTCAATGCAGGCTCGTCTTGCATCTCCCAGGACGAAAGGATGTCTGAATCCCCTGTGGAAAGCACAGAGAAAGACTTAGTTCCCCACCTCATCGCGACCGATAGCCTCACATCCTTTGAAAACTCCAGAGGTACGCGGAGATCAGTGCCTCCAAAGGAGACGATGCCTGACTCCTCGTGAAACTTGATAGGAGTCCCAGGATTCTTGTGGCACGTGGAAAGGGACCCTTGGTCTCCCGCCTCAGCTGGAGAGGCGTCCCAATTGCCCTGCCAAGCCTCGAGGAGAATCCAGAGTTGTCCCTCGCAACTAGGCAGGAGTCCTGACGTCGCTGAACAAACACGTGGGTGGAAGGGCCATCCCCGATGTAACTCGAGAATATACCCCAGGTTCCCGCCGCAACTCGAGAAAAACCATGAGACTTCCCCCTCGATGCGAGATGAGGCCCGATTCCCCTGTACTGCGTGCAGAGCAATTCCGTCTTGCACATCACACATGAAAGGACCTTTGATTTCCTTGATGGCACTCCAGAGAAACCCCAAGAACACTGTTTCAAGGATAGAGGGATCCTGAGGTCACTGTAGCAACACGAAAGAACTCTGTGGACCAAAAATCAACTCGAAAAGAGAGGTTAGTCCCTGGATTCGTCTCCCGAGGAATACCACCTTACCACAAGCACCTCAAGAGGAGGCTTCTCTCAGCTCTAGGTATGTGAGAGTGACCCTGAGTTTGCGGCCTCAAGTGGAATGGACACCGCGATGCCCTGACTCGAAATAAGGCCGGATATCCCTGCAGTGACTTCAATGCAGGCTCGTCTTGCATCTCCCAGGACGAATGGATGTCTGAATCCCCTGTGGAAAGCACAGAGAAAGACTTAGTTCCCCACCTCATCGCGACCGATAGCCTCACATCCTTTGAAAACTCCAGAGGTACGTGGAGATCAGTGCCTCCAAAGGAGACGATGCCTGACTCCTCGTGAAACTTGATAGGAGTCCCAGGATTCTTGTGGCACGTGGAAAGGGACCCTTGGTCTCCCGTCTCAGCTGGAGAGGCGTCCCAATTGCCCTGCCAAGCCTCGAGGAGAATCCCGAGTTGTCCCTCGCAACTAGGCAGGAGTCCTGACGTGGCTGAACAAACACGTGTGTGGAAGGGCCATCCCCGTCGTAACTCGAGAATATACCCCAGGTTCCCGCCAAAACTCGAGAAAAACTATGAGACTTCCCCCTCGATGCGAGATGAGGCCCGATCCCCTGTATTGCGTGCAGAGCAATTCCGTCTTGCACATCACACATGAAAGGAGCCTTGATTTCCTTGATGGCACTCCAGAGAAACCCGAAGAACACTGTTTCAAGGATAGAGGGATCCTGAGGTCACTGTAGCAACAGGAAAGAGCTCCGTGGGCCAAAAATCAACTCGAGATGAGAGGTTAGTCCCTGGCTTCGACTCCAGAGGAATACCACCTTACCACAAGCACCTCAAGAGGAGGCTTCTCTCAGCTCTATGTATGTGAGAGGGACCCTGAATTTGCGGCCTCAAGTGGAATGGACACAGCGATGCCCTGACGCGAAATAAGGCTGGATATCCCTGCAGTGACTTGAATGCAGGCTCGTCTTGCATCTCCCAAGATGAAAGGATGTCTGAATCCCCTGTGGAGACCACAGAGAAAGACCTAGTTCCCCACCTCATCGCGACCGGAGGCCTCACATCCTTTGAAAACTCCAGAGGTACGCGGAGATCAGTGCCTCCAAAGGAGACGATGCCTGACTCCTCGTGAAACTTGATAGGAGTCCCAGGATTCCTGTGGCTCGTGAAAAGGGACCCTTGGTCTCCCTCCTCAGCTGGAGAGGCGTCCCAATTGCTTTGCCAAGCCTCGAGGAGAATCCCGAGTTGTCCCTCGCAACTAGGCAAGAGTCCTGAAATGGCTGAACAAACACGTGTGTGGAAGGGCCATCCCCGTCGTAACTCGAGAATATACCCCAGGTTCCCGCCGCAACTCGAGAAAAACCATGAGACTTCCCCCTCGCCACGAGATGAGGCCCGATTCCCCTGCACTGCGTGCAGAGCAATTCTGTGTTGCACATCACACATGAAAGGAGCCTTGATTTCCTTCATGGCACTCCAGAGAAACCCCAAGAACACTGTTTCAAGGCTAGAGGGATCCTGAGGTCACTGTAGCAACACGAAAGAGCTCCGTGGACCCAAAATCAACTCGAGATGAGAGGTTAGTCCCTGGCTTCGACTCCAGAGGAATACCACCTTACCACAAGCACCTCAAGAGGAGGCTTCTCTCAGCTCTAGGTATGTGAGAGGGACCCTGAGTTTGCGGCCTCAAGTGGAATGGACACCGCGATGCCCTGACTCGAAATAAGGCCGGATATCCCTGCAGTGACTGGAATGCAGCCTCGTCTTGCATCTCCCAAGACGAAAGGGTGTCTGAATCCCCCGTGGAGACCACAGAGAAAGACCTAGTTCCCCACCTCATCGCGACAGGAGGCCTCAAATCCTTTGAAAACTCCAGAGCTATGCGGAGATCAGTGCCTCCAAAGGAGACGATGCCTGACTCCTCGTGAAACTTGATAGGAGACCCAGGTTTCCTGTGGCACGTGGAAAGGGACCCTTGGTCTCCCGCCTCAGCTGGAGAGGCGTCCCAATTGCCTTGCCAAGCCTCGAGGAGAATCCCGAGTTGTGTGTCGCAACTAGGCAAGAGTCCTGACGTGGCTGAACAAACACGTGGGTGGAAGGGCCATCCCCGTCGTAACTCGAGAATATACCCCAGGTTCCCGCCGCAACTCGAGAAAAACCATGAGACTTCCCCCTCGCCGCGAGATGAGGCCCGATTCCCCTGCACTGCGTGCAGAGCAATTCTGTGTTGCACATCACACATGAAAGGAGCCTTGATTTCCTTCATGGTACTCCAGAGAAACCCCAAGAACACTGTTTCACGGCTAGAGGGATCCTGAGGTTACTGTAGCAACACGAAAGAGCTCCGTGGACCAAAAATCAACTCGAGATGAGAGGTTAGTCCCTGGCTTCGACTCCAGAGGAATACCACCTTACCACAAGCACCTCAAGAGGAGGCTTCTCTCAGCTCTAGGTATGTGAGAGGGACCCTGAGTTTGCGGCCTCAAGTGGAATGGACACCGCGATGCCCTGACTCGAAATAAGGCCGGATATCCCTGCAGTGACTTCAATGCAGGCTCGTCTTGCATCTCCCAGGACGAAAGGATGTCTGAATCCCCTGTGGAAAGCTCAGAGAAAGACTTAGTTCCCCACCTCATCGCGACCGACAGCCTCACATCCTTTGAAAACTCCAGAGGTACGCGGAGATCAGTGCCTCCAAAGGAGACGATGCCTGACTCCTCGTGAAACTTGATAGGAGTCCCAGGATTCCTGTGGCACTTGGAAAGGGACACTTGGTCTCCCGCCTCAGCTGGAGAGGCGTCCCAATTGCCCTGCCAAGCCTCGAGGAGAATCCAGAATTGTCCCTCGCAACTAGGCAGGAGTCCTGACGTGGCTGAACAAACACGTGTGTGGAAGGGCCATCCCCGTCGTAACTCGAGAATATACCCCAGGTTCCCACCGCAACTCGAGAAAAACCATGAGACTTCCCCCTCGCCGCGAGATGAGGCCCGATTCCCCTGCACTGCGTGCAGAGCAATTCCGTGTTGCACATCACACATGAAAGGAGCCTTGATTTCCTTGATGGCACTCCAGAGAAACCCCAAGAACACTGTTTCAAGGCTAGAGGGATCCTGAGGTCACTGTAGCAAGACGAAAGAGCTCCGTGGGCCAAAAATCAACTCGAGATGAGAGGTTAGTCCCTGGCTTCGACTCCAGAGGAATACCACCTTACCACAAGCACCTCAAGAGGAGGCTTCTCTCAGCTCTAGGTATGTGAGAGGGACCCTGAGTTTGCGGCCTCAAGTGGAATGGACACCGCGATGCCCTGACTCGAAATAAGGCTGGATATCCCTGCAGTGACTTGAATGCAGGCTCGTCTTGCATCTCCCAAGATGAAAGGATGTCTGAATCCCCTGTGGAGACCACAGAGAAAGACCTAGTTCCCCACCTCATCGCGACCGGAGGCCTCACATACTTTGAAAACTCCAGAGGTACGCGGAGATCAGTGCCTCCAAAGGAGACGATCCCTGACTCCTCGTGAAACTTGATAGGAGTCCCAGGATTCCTGTGGCACGTGGAAAGGGACCCTTGGTCTCCCGCCTCAGCTGGAGAGGCGTCCCAATTGCCTTGCCAAGCCTCGAGGAGAATCCCGAGTTGTGTCTCCCAACTAGGCAAGAGTCCTGACGTGGCTGAACAAACACGTGTGTGGAAGGGCCATCCCCGTCATAACTCGAGAATATACCCCAGGTTCCCGCAGCAACTCGAGAAAACCATGAGACTTCCCCCTCGCCGAGAGATGAGGCCCGATTCCCCTGCACTGCGTGCAGAGCAATTCTGTGTTGCACATCACACATGAAAGGAGCCTTGATTTCCTTCATGGCACTGCAGAGAAACCCCAAGAACACTGTTTCAAGAATAGAGGGATCCTGAGGTCACTGTAGCAACACGAAAGAGCTCCGTGGACCAAAAATCAACTCGAGATGAGAGGTTAGTCCCTGGCTTCGACTCCAGAGGAATACCACCTTACCACAAGCACCTCAAGAGGAGGCTTCTCTCAGCTCTAGGTATGTGAGAGGGACCCTGAGTTTGCGGCCTCAAGTGGAATGGACACCGCGATGCCCTGACTCGAAATAAGGCCGGATATCCCTGCAGTGACTGGAATACAGGCTCGTCTTGCATCTCCCAAGACGAAAGGGTGTCTGAATCCCCTGTGGAGACCACAGAGAAAGACCTAGTTCCCCACCTCATCGCGACAGGAGGCCTCAAATCCTTTGAAAACTCCAGAGGTATGCGGAGATCAGTGCCTCCAAAGGAGACGATGCCTGACTCCTCGTGAAACTTGATAGGAGACCCAGGATTCCTGTGGCACGTGGAAAGGGACCCTTGGTCTCCCGTCTCAGCTGGAGAGGCGTCCCAATTGCCCTGCCAAGCCTCGAGGAGAATCCCGAGTTGTCCCTCGCAACTAGGCAGGAGTCCTGACATGGCTGAACACACACGTGTGTGGAAGGGCCATCCCCGTCGTAACTCGAGAATATACCCCAGGTTCCCGCCGCAACTCGAGAAAAACCATGAGACTTCCCCCTCGCCGCGAGATGAGGCCCGATTCCCCTGCACTGCATGCAGAGCAATTCCGTGTTGCACATCACACATGAAAGGAGCCTTGATTTCCTTGATGGCACTCCAGAGAAACCCCAAGAACACTGTTTCAAGGCTAGAGGGATCCTGAGGTCACTGTAGCAACACGAAAGAGCTCCGTGGACCAAGAATCAACACGAGATGAGAGGTTAGTCCTTGGCTTCGACTCCAGAGGAATACCACCTTACCACAAGCACCTCAAGAGGAGGCTTCTCTCAGCTCTAGGTATGTGAGAGGGATCCTGAGTTTGCGGCCTCAAGTGGAATGGACACCGCGATGCCCTGACTCGAAATAAGGTCGGATATCCCTGCAGTGACTGGAATGCAGGCTCGTCTTGCATCTCCCAAGAAGAAAGGATGTCTGAATCCCCTGTGGAGACCACAGAGAAACACCTAGTTCCCCACCTCATCGCGACCGGAGGCCTCACATCATTTGAAAACTCCAGAGGTACGCGGAGATCAGTGCCTCCAAAGGAGACGATGCCTGACTCCTCGTGAAACTTGATAGGAGTCCCAGGATTCTTGTGGCACGTGGAAAGGGACCCTTGGTCTCCCGCCTCAGCTGGAGAGGCGTTCCAATTGCCCTGCCAAGCCTCGAGGAGAATCCCGAGTTGTCCCTCGCAACTAGGCAGGAGTCCTGACGTGGCTGAACAAACACGTGGGTGGAAGGGCCATCCCCGTCGTAACTCGAGAATATACCCCAGGTTCCCGCCGCAACACGAGAAAAACCATGAGACTTCCCCCTCGATGCGAGATGAGGCCCGATTCCCCTGTACTGCGTGCAGAGCAATTCCGTCTTGCACATCACACATGAAAGGAGCCTTGATTTCCTTGATGGCACTCCAGAGAAACCCCAAGAACACTGTTTCAAGGCTAGAGGGATTCTGAGGTCACTGTAGCAACACGAAAGAACTCTGTGAACCACAAATCAACTCGAAAAGAGAGGTTAGTCCCTGGATTCGTCTCCAGAGGAATACCACCTTACCACAAGCACCTCAAGAGGAGGCTTCTCTCAGCTCTAGGTATGTGAGAGGGACCCTGAGTTTGCGGCCTCAAGTGGAATGGACACCGCGATGCCCTGACTCGAAATAAGGCCGGATATCCCTGCAGTGACTTCAATGCAGGCTCGTCTTGCATCTCCCAGGACGAAAGGATGTCTGAATCCCCTGTGGAAAGCACAGAGAAAGACCTAGTTCCCCACCTCATCGCGACCGATAGCCTCACATCCTTTGAAAACTCCAGAGGTACGCGGAGATCAGTGCCTCCAAAGGAGACGATGCCTGACTCCTCGTGAAACTTGATAGGAGTCCCAGGATTCCTGTGGCACTTGGAAAGGGACACTTGGTCTCCCGCCTCAGCTGGAGAGGCGTCCCAATTGCCCTGCCAAGCCTCGAGGAGAATCCAGAGTTGTCCCTCGCAACTAGGCAGGAGTCCTGACGTGGCTGAACAAACACGTGGGTGGAAGGGCCAGCCCCGTCGTAACTCGAGAATATACCCCAGGTTCCCGCCGCAACTCGAGAAAAACCATGAGACTTCCCCCTTGCCGCGAGATGAGGCCCGATTCCCCTGCACTGCGTGCAGAGCAATTCGGTGTTGCACATCACACATGAAAGGAGCCTTGATTTCCTTGATGGCACTCCAGAGAAACCCCAAGAACACTGTTTCAAGGCTAGAGGGATCCTGAGGTCACTGTAGCAACACGAAAGAGCTCCGTGGGCCAAAAATCAACTCGAGATGAGAGGTTAGTCCCTGGCTTCGACTCCAGAGGAATACCACCTTACCACAAGCACCTCAAGAGGAGGCTTCTCTCAGCTCTAGGTATGTGAGAGGGACCCTGAGTTTGCGGCCTCAAGTGGAATGGACACCGCGATGCCCTGACGCGAAATAAGGCTGGATATCCCTGCAGTGACTTGAATGCAGGCTCGTCTTGCATCTCCCAAGATGAAAGGATGTCTGAATCCCCTGTGGAGACCACAGAGAAAGACCTAGTTCCCCACCTCATCGCGACCGGAGGCCTCACATCCTTTGAAAACTCCAGAGGTACGCGGAGATCAGTGCCTCCAAAGGAGACGATGCCTGACTCCTCGTGAAACTTGATAGGAGTCCCAGGATTCTTGTGGCACGTGGAAAGGGACCCTTGGTCTCCCGCCTCAGCTGGAGAGGCGTCCCAATTGCCCTGCCAAGCCTCGAGGAGAATCCCGAGTTGTCCCTCGCAACTAGGCAGGAGTCCTGACGTGGCTGAACAAACACATGTGTGGAAGGGCCATCCCCGTCGTAACTCGAGAATATACCCCAGGTTCCCACCGCAACTCGAGAAAAACCATGAGACTTCCCCCTCGCCGCGAGATGAGGCCCAATTCCCCTGCACTGCATGCAGAGCAATTCTGTGTTGCACATCACACATGAAAGGAGCCTTGATTTCCTTGATGGCACTCCAGAGAAACCCCAAGAACACTGTTTCAAGGCTAGAGGGATCCTGAGGTCACTGTAGCAACACGAAAGAGCTCCGTGGACCAAAAATCAACTCGAGATGAGAGGTTAGTCCCTGGCTTCGACTCCAGAGGAATACCACCTTACCACAAGCACCTCAAGAGGAGGCTTCTCTCAGCTCTAGGTATGTGAGAGGGACCCTGAGTTTGCGGCCTCAAGTGGAATGGACACCGCGAAGCCCTGACTCGAAATAAGGCCGGATATCCCTGCAGTGACTGGAATGCAGGCTCGTCTTGCATCTCCCATGACGAAAGGGTGTCTGAATCCCCTGTGGAGACCACAGAGAAAGACCTAGTTCCCCACCTCATCGCGACAGGAGGCCTCAAATCCTTTGAAAACTCCAGAGGTATGCGGAGATCAGTGCGTCCAAAGGAGACGATGCCTGACTCCTCGTGAAACTTGACAGGAGACCCAGGTTTCCTGTGGCACGTGGAAAGGGACCCTTGGTCTCCCGTCTCAGCTGGAGAGGCGTCCCAATTGCCCTGCAAAGCCTCGAGGAGAATCCCGAGTTGTCCCTCGCAACTAGGCACGATTCCTGACATGGCTGAACACACACGTGTGTGGAAGGGCCATCCCCGTCGTAACTCGAGAATATACCCCAGGTTCCCGCCGCACCTCGAGAAAAACCATGAGACTTCCCCCTCGCCACGAGATGAGGCCCGATTCCCCTGCACTGCGTGCATAGCAATTCTGTGTTGCACATCACACATGAAAGGAGCCTTGATTTCCTTGATGGCACTCCAGAGAAACCCCAAGAACACTGTTTCAAGGCTAGAGGGATCCTGAGGTCACTGTAGCAACACGAAAGAGCTCCGTGGACCAAGAATCAACACGAGATGAGAGGTTAGTCCCTGGCTTCGACTCCTGAGGAATACCACCTTACCACAAGCACCTCAAGTGGAGGCTTCTCTCAGCTCTAGGTATGTGAGAGGGATCCTGAGTATGCGGCCTCAAGTGGAATGGACACCGCGATGCCCTGACTCGAAATAAGGCCGGATATCCCTGCAGTGACTTGAATGCAGGCTCGTCTTGCATCTCCCAAGAAGAAAGGATGTCTGAATCCCCTGTGGAGACCACAAGGAAACACCTAGTTCCCCACCTCATCGCGACCGGAGGCCTCACATCCTTTGAAAACTCCAGAGGTACGCGGAGATCAGTGCCTCCAAAGGAGACGATGCCTGACTCCTCGTGAAACTTGATAGGAGTCCCAGGATTCTTGTGGCACGTGGAAAGGGACCCTTGGTCTCCCGTCTCAGCTGGAGAGGCGTCCCAATTGCCCTGCCAAGCCTCGAGGAGAATCCCGAGTTGTCCCTCGCAACTAGGCAGGAGTCCTGACGTGGCTGAACAAACACATGTGTGGAAGGGCCATCCCCGTCGTAACTCGAGAATATACCCCAGGTTCCCACCGCAACTCGAGAAAAACCATGAGACTTCCCCCTCGCCGCGAGATGAGGCCCAATTCCCCTGCACTGCATGCAGAGCAATTCTGTGTTGCACATCACACATGAAAGGAGCCTTGATTTCCTTGATGGCACTCCAGAGAAACCCCAAGAACACTGTTTCAAGGCTAGAGGGATCCTGAGGTCACTGTAGCAACACGAAAGAGCTCCGTGGACCAAAAATCAACTCGAGATGAGAGGTTAGTCCCTGGCTTCGACTCCAGAGGAATACCACCTTACCACAAGCACCTCAAGAGGAGGCTTCTCTCAGCTCTAGGTATGTGAGAGGGACCCTGAGTTTGCGGCCTCAAGTGGAATGGACACCGCGAAGCCCTGACTCGAAATAAGGTCGGATATCCCTGCAGTGACTGGAATGCAGGCTCGTCTTGCATCTCCCATGACGTAAGGGTGTCTGAATCCCCTGTGGAGACCACAGAGAAAGACCTAGTTCCCCACCTCATCGCGACAGGAGGCCTCAAATCCTTTGAAAACTCCAGAGGTATGCGGAGATCAGTGCCTCCAAAGGAGACGATGCCTGACTCCTCGTGAAACTTGACAGGAGACCCAGGTTTCCTGTGGCACGTGGAAAGGGACCCTTGGTCTCCCGTCTCAGCTGGAGAGGCGTCCCAATTGCCCTGCAAAGCCTCGAGGAGAATCCCGAGTTGTCCCTCGCAACTAGGCAGGATTCCTGACATGGCTGAACACACACGTGTGTGGAAGGGCCATCCCCGTCGTAACTCGAGAATATACCCCATGTTCCCGCCGCACCTCGAGAAAAACCATGAGACTTCCCCCTCGCCACGAGATGAGGCCCGATTCCCCTGCACTGCATGCAGAGCAATTCCGTGTTGCACATCACACATGAAAGGAGCCTTGATTTCCTTGATGGCACTCCAGAGAAACCCCAAGAACACTGTTTCAAGGCTAGAGGGATCCTGAGGTCACTGTAGCAACACGAAAGAGCTCCGTGGACCAAAAATCAACTCGAGATGAGAGGTTAGTCCCTGGCTTCAACTCCAGAGGAATACCAACTTACCACAAGCACCTCAAGAGGAGGCTTCTCTCAGCTCTAGGTATGTGAGAGGGACCCTGAGTTTGCGGCCTCAAGTGGAATGGACACCGCGATGCCCTGACTCGAAATAAGGCCGGATATCCCTGCAGTGACTTCAATGCAGGCTCGTCTTGCATCTCCCAGGACGAAAGGATGTCTGAATCCCCTGTGGAAAGCACAGAGAAAGACTTAGTTCCCCACCTCATCGCGACCGATAGCCTCACATCCTTTGAAAACTCCAGAGGTACGCGGAGATCAGTGCCTCCAAAGGAGACGATGCCTGACTCCTCGTGAAACTTGATAGGAGTCCCAGGATTCCTGTGGCACTTGGAAAGGGACACTTGGTCTCCCGCCTCAGCTGGAGAGGCGTCCCAATTGCCCTGCCAAGCCTCGAGGAGAATCCAGAGTTGTCCCTCGCAACTAGGCAGGAGTCCTGACGTGGCTGAACAAACACGTGGGTGGAAGGGCCAGCCCCGTCGTAACTCGAGAATATACCCCAGGTTCCCGCCGCAACTCGAGAAAAACCATGAGACTTCCCCCTTGCCGCGAGATGAGGCCCGATTCCCCTGCACTGCGTGCAGAGCAATTCGGTGTTGCACATCACACATGAAAGGAGCCTTGATTTCCTTGATGGCACTCCAGAGAAACCCCAAGAACACTGTTTCAAGGCTAGAGGGATCCTGAGGTCACTGTAGCAACACGAAAGAGCTCCGTGGGCCAAAAATCAACTCGAGATGAGAGGTTAGTCCCTGGCTTCGACTCCAGAGGAATACCACCTTACCACAAGCACCTCAAGAGGAGGCTTCTCTCAGCTCTAGGTATGTGAGAGGGACCCTGAGTTTGCGGCCTCAAGTGGAATGGACACCGCGATGCCCTGACGCGAAATAAGGCTGGATATCCCTGCAGTGACTTGAATGCAGGCTCGTCTTGCA
This sequence comes from Cervus elaphus, assembly GCF_910594005.1. Lineage (NCBI taxonomy): Eukaryota > Metazoa > Chordata > Mammalia > Artiodactyla > Cervidae > Cervus > Cervus elaphus. The sequence continues at coordinate 2,969,692 of NC_057834.1, read as the reverse complement.
TCTCCCAAGATGAAAGGATGTCTGAATCCCCTGTGGAGACCACAGAGAAAGACCTAGTTCCCCACCTCATCGCGACCGGAGGCCTCACATCCTTTGAAAACTCCAGAGGTACGCGGAGATCAGTGCCTCCAAAGGAGACGATGCCTGACTCCTCGTGAAACTTGACAGGAGACCCAGGTTTCCTGTGGCACGTGGAAAGGGACCCTTGGTCTCCCGTCTCAGCTGGAGAGGCGTCCCAATTGCCCTGCAAAGCCTCGAGGAGAATCCCGAGTTGTCCCTCGCAACTAGGCAGGATTCCTGACATGGCTGAACACACACGTGTGTGAAAGGGCCATCCCCGTCGTAACTCGAGAATATACCCCAGGTTCCCGCCGCACCTCGAGAAAAACCATGAAACTTCCCCCTCGCCACGAGATGAGGCCCGATTCCCCTGCACTGCATGCAGAGCAATTCCGTGTTGCACATCACACATGAAAGGAGCCTTGATTTCCTTGATGGCACTCCAGAGAAACCCCAAGAACACTGTTTCAAGGCTAGAGGGATCCTGAGGTCACTGTAGCAACACGAAAGAGCTCCGTGGACCAAGAATCAACACGAGATGAGAGGTTAGTCCCTGGCTTCGACTCCTGAGGAATACCACCTTACCACAAGCACCTCAAGTGGAGGCTTCTCTCAGCTCTAGGTATGTGAGAGGGATCCTGAGTTTGCGGCCTCAAGTGGAATGGACACCGCGATGCCCTGACTCGAAATAAGGCCGGATATCCCTGCAGTGACTTGAATGCAGGCTCGTCTTGCATCTCCCAAGAAGAAAGGATGTCTGAATCCCCTGTGGAGACCACAGAGAAACACCTAGTTCCCCACCTCATCGCGACCGGAGGCCTCACATCCTTTGAAAACTCCAGAGGTACGCGGAGATCAGTGCCTCCAAAGGAGACGATGCCTGACTCCTCGTGAAACTTGATAGGAGTCCCAGGATTCTTGTGGCACGTGGAAAGGGACCCTTGGTCTCCCGCCTCAGCTGGAGAGGCGTCCCAATTGCCCTGCCAAGCCTCGAGGAGAATCCCGAGTTGTCCCTCGCAACTAGGCAGGAGTCCTGACGTCGCTGAACAAACACGTGGGTGGAAGGGCCAGCCCCGTCGTAACTCGAGAATATACCCCAGGTTCCCGCCGCAACTCGAGAAAAACCATGAGACTTCCCCCTCGATGCGAGATGAGGCCCGATTCCCCTGCACTGCGTGCAGAGCAATTCCGTGTTGCACATCACACATGAAAGGAGCCTTGATTTCCTTGATGGCACTCCAGAGAAACCCCAAGAACACTGTTTCAAGGCTAGAGGGATCCTGAGGTCACTGTAGCAACACGAAAGAGCTCCGTGGGCCAAAAATCAACTCGAAAAGAGAGGTTAGTCCCTGGATTCGTCTCCAGAGGAATACCACCTTACCACAAGCACCTCAAGAGGAGGCTTCTCTCAGCTCTAGGTATGTGAGAGGGACCCTGAGTTTGCGGCCTCAAGTGGAATGGACTCCGCGATGCACTGACGCAAAATAAGGCTGGATATCCCTGCAGTGACTTCAATGCAGGCTCGTCTTGCATCTCCCAGGACGAAAGGATGTCTGAATCCCCTGTGGAAAGCACAGAGAAAGACTTAGTTCCCCACCTCATCGCGACCGATAGCCTCACATCCTTTGAAAACTCCAGAGGTACGCGGAGATCAGTGCCTCCAAAGGAGACGATCCCTGACTCCTCGTGAAACTTGATAGGAGTCCCAGGATTCCTGTGGCACGTGGAAAGGGACCCTTGGTCTCCCGCCTCAGCTGGAGAGGCGTCCCAATTGCCTTGCCAAGCCTCGAGGAGAATCCCGAGTTGTGTCTCGCAACTAGGCAAGAGTCCTTACATGGCTGAACAAACACGTGTGTGGAAGGGCCATCCCCGTCGTAACTCGAGAATATACCCCAGGTTCCCGCCGCAACTCGAGAAAACCATGAGACTTCCCCCTCGCCGCGAGATGAGGCCTGATTCCCCTGCACTGCGTGCAGAGCAATTCTGTGTTGCACATCACACATGAAAGGAGCCTTGATTTCCTTCATGGCACTCCAGAGAAAACCCAAGAACACTGTTTCAAGAATAGAGGGATCCTGAGGTCACTGTAGCAACACGAAAGAGCTCCGTGGACCAAAAATCAACTCGAGATGAGAGGTTAGTCCCTGGCTTCAACTCCAGAGGAATACCACCTTACCACAAGCACCTCAAGAGGAGGCTTCTCTCAGCTCTAGGTATGTGAGAGGGACCCTGAGTTTGCGGCCTCAAGTGGAATGGACACCGCGATGCCCTGACTCGAAATAAGGCCGGATATCCCTGCAGTGACTGGAATGCAGGCTCGTCTTGCATCTCCCAGGACGAAAGGATGTCTGAATCCCCTGTGGAAAGCACAGAGAAAGACTTAGTTCCCCACCTCATCGCGACCGATAGCCTCACATCCTTTGAAAACTCCAGAGGTACGCGGAGATCAGTGCCTCCAAAGGAGACGATGCCTGACTCCTCGTGAAACTTGATAGGAGTCCCAGGATTCCTGTGGCACTTGGAAAGGGACACTTGGTCTCCCGCCTCAGCTGGAGAGGCGTCCCAATTGCCCTGCCAAGCCTCGAGGAGAATCCCGAGTTGTCCCTCGCAACTAGGCAGGAGTCCTGACATGCCTGAACAAACACGTGTGTGGAAGGGCCATCCCCGTCGTAACTCGAGAATATACCCCAGGTTCCCGCCGCACCTCGAGAAAAACCATGAGACTTCCCCCTCGCCACGAGATGAGGCCCGATTCCCCTGCACTGCGTGCATAGCAATTCCGTGTTGCACATCACACATGAAAGGAGCCTTGATTTCCTTGATGGCACTCCAGAGAAACCCCAAGAACACTGTTTCAAGGCTAGAGGGATCCTGAGGTCACTGTAGCAACACGAAAGAGCTCCGTGGACCAAGAATCAACACGAGATGAGAGGTTAGTCCCTGGCTTCGACTCCTGAGGAATACCACCTTACCACAAGCACCTCAAGTGGAGGCTTCTCTCAGCTCTAGGTATGTGAGAGGGATCCTGAGTTTGCGGCCTCAAGTGGAATGGACACCGCGATGCCCTGACTCGAAATAAGGCCGGATATCCCTGCAGTGACTTGAATGCAGGCTCGTCTTGCATCTCCCAAGAAGAAAGGATGTCTGAATCCCCTGTGGAGACCACAGAGAAAGACCTAGTTCCCCACCTCATCGCGACCGGAGGCCTCACATCCTTTGAAAACTCCAGAGGTACGCGGAGATCAGTGCCTCCAAAGGAGACGATGCCTGACTCCTCGTGAAACTTGATAGGAGTCCCAGGATTCTTGTGGCACGTGGAAAGGGACCCTTGGTCTCCCGCCTCAGCTGGAGAGGCGTCCCAATTGCCCTGCCAAGCCTCGAGGAGAATCCCGAGTTGTCCCTCGCAACTAGGCAGGAGTCCTGACGTGGCTGAACAAACACATGTGTGGAAGGGCCATCCCCGTCGTAACTCGAGAATATACCCCAGGTTCCCACCGCAACTCGAGAAAAACCATGAGACTTCCCCCTCGCCGCGAGATGAGGCCCAATTCCCCTGCACTGCATGCAGAGCAATTCTGTGTTGCACATCACACATGAAAGGAGCCTTGATTTCCTTGATGGCACTCCAGAGAAACCCCAAGAACACTGTTTCAAGGCTAGAGGGATCCTGAGGTCACTGTAGCAACACGAAAGAGCTCCGTGGACCAAAAATCAACTCGAGATGAGAGGTTAGTCCCTGGCTTCGACTCCAGAGGAATACCACCTTACCACAAGCACCTCAAGAGGAGGCTTCTCTCAGCTCTAGGTATGTGAGAGGGACCCTGAGTTTGCGGCCTCAAGTGGAATGGACACCGCGAAGCCCTGACTCGAAATAAGGCCGGATATCCCTGCAGTGACTGGAATGCAGGCTCGTCTTGCATCTCCCATGACGAAAGGGTGTCTGAATCCCCTGTGGAGACCACAGAGAAAGACCTAGTTCCCCACCTCATCGCGACAGGACGCCTCAAATCCTTTGAAAACTCCAGAGGTATGCGGAGATCAGTGCCTCCAAAGGAGACGATGCCTGACTCCTCGTGAAACTTGACAGGAGACCCAGGTTTCCTGTGGCACGTGGAAAGGGACCCTTGGTCTCCCGTCTCAGCTGGAGAGGCGTCCCAATTGCCCTGCAAAGCCTCGAGGAGAATCCAGAGTTGTCCCTCGCAACTAGGCAGGAGTCCTGACGTGGCTGAACAAACACGTGGGTGGAAGGGCCAGCCCCGTCGTAACTCGAGAATATACCCCAGGTTCCCGCCGCAACTCGAGAAAACCATGAGACTTCCCCCTCGCCGCGAGATGAGGCCCGATTCCCCTGCACTGCGTGCAGAGCAATTCTGTGTTGCACATCACACATGAAAGGAGCCTTGATTTCCTTCATGGCACTCCAGAGAAAACCCAAGAACACTGTTTCAAGAATAGAGGGATCCTGAGGTCACTGTAGCAACACGAAAGAGCTCCGTGGACCAAAAATCAACTCGAGATGAGAGGTTAGTCCCTGGCTTCAACTCCAGAGGAATACCACCTTACCACAAGCACCTCAAGAGGAGGCTTCTCTCAGCTCTAGGTATGTGAGAGGGACCCTGAGTTTGCGGCCTCAAGTGGAATGGACACCGCGATGCCCTGACTCGAAATAAGGCCGGATATCCCTGCAGTGACTTCAATGCAGGCTCGTCTTGCATCTCCCAGGACGAAAGGATGTCTGAATCCCCTGTGGAAAGCACAGAGAAAGACTTAGTTCCCCACCTCATCGCGACCGATAGCCTCACATCCTTTGAAAACTCCAGAGGTACGCGGAGATCAGTGCCTCCAAAGGAGACGATGCCTGACTCCTCGTGAAACTTGATAGGAGTCCCAGGATTCCTGTGGCACTTGGAAAGGGACACTTGGTCTCCCGCCTCAGCTGGAGAGGCGTCCCAATTGCCCTGCCAAGCCTCGAGGAGAATCCAGAGTTGTCCCTCGCAACTAGGCAGGAGTCCTGACGTGGCTGAACAAACACGTGGGTGGAAGGGCCAGCCCCGTCGTAACTCGAGAATATACCCCAGGTTCCCGCCGCAACTCGAGAAAAACCATGAGACTTCCCCCTTGCCGCGAGATGAGGCCCGATTCCCCTGCACTGCGTGCAGAGCAATTCGGTGTTGCACATCACACATGAAAGGAGCCTTGATTTCCTTGATGGCACTCCAGAGAAACCCCAAGAACACTGTTTCAAGGCTAGAGGGATCCTGAGGTCACTGTAGCAACACGAAAGAGCTCCGTGGGCCAAAAATCAACTCGAGATGAGAGGTTAGTCCCTGGCTTCGACTCCAGAGGAATACCACCTTACCACAAGCACCTCAAGAGGAGGCTTCTCTCAGCTCTAGGTATGTGAGAGGGACCCTGAGTTTGCGGCCTCAAGTGGAATGGACACCGCGATGCCCTGACGCGAAATAAGGCTGGATATCCCTGCAGTGACTTGAATGCAGGCTCGTCTTGCATCTCCCAAGATGAAAGGATGTCTGAATCCCCTGTGGAGACCACAGAGAAAGACCTAGTTCCCCACCTCATCGCGACCGGAGGCCTCACATCCTTTGAAAACTCCAGAGGTACGCGGAGATCAGTGCCTCCAAAGGAGACGATGCCTGACTCCTCGTGAAACTTGACAGGAGACCCAGGTTTCCTGTGGCACGTGGAAAGGGACCCTTGGTCTCCCGTCTCAGCTGGAGAGGCGTCCCAATTGCCCTGCAAAGCCTCGAGGAGAATCCCGAGTTGTCCCTCGCAACTAGGCAGGATTCCTGACATGGCTGAACACACACGTGTGTGAAAGGGCCATCCCCGTCGTAACTCGAGAATATACCCCAGGTTCCCGCCGCACCTCGAGAAAAACCATGAAACTTCCCCCTCGCCACGAGATGAGGCCCGATTCCCCTGCACTGCATGCAGAGCAATTCCGTGTTGCACATCACACATGAAAGGAGCCTTGATTTCCTTGATGGCACTCCAGAGAAACCCCAAGAACACTGTTTCAAGGCTAGAGGGATCCTGAGGTCACTGTAGCAACACGAAAGAGCTCCGTGGACCAAGAATCAACACGAGATGAGAGGTTAGTCCCTGGCTTCGACTCCTGAGGAATACCACCTTACCACAAGCACCTCAAGTGGAGGCTTCTCTCAGCTCTAGGTATGTGAGAGGGATCCTGAGTTTGCGGCCTCAAGTGGAATGGACACCGCGATGCCCTGACTCGAAATAAGGCCGGATATCCCTGCAGGGACTTGAATGCAGGCTCGTCTTGCATCTCCCAAGAAGAAAGGATGTCTGAATCCCCTGTGGAGACCACAGAGAAACACCTAGTTCCCCACCTCATCGCGACCGGAGGCCTCACATCCTTTGAAAACTCCAGAGGTACGCGGAGATCAGTGCCTCCAAAGGAGACGATGCCTGACTCCTCGTGAAACTTGATAGGAGTCCCAGGATTCTTGTGGCACGTGGAAAGGGACCCTTGGTCTCCCGCCTCAGCTGGAGAGGCGTCCCAATTGCCCTGCCAAGCCTCGAGGAGAATCCCGAGTTGTCCCTCGCAACTAGGCAGGAGTCCTGACGTCGCTGAACAAACACGTGGGTGGAAGGGCCAGCCCCGTCATAACTCGAGAATATACCCCAGGTTCCCGCCGCAACTCGAGAAAAACCATGAGACTTCCCCCTCGATGCGAGATGAGGCCCGATTCCCCTGCACTGCGTGCAGAGCAATTCCGTGTTGCACATCACACATGAAAGGAGCCTTGATTTCCTTGATGGCACTCCAGAGAAACCCCAAGAACACTGTTTCAAGGCTAGAGGGATCCTGAGGTCACTGTAGCAACACGAAAGAGCTCCGTGGGCCAAAAATCAACTCGAAAAGAGAGGTTAGTCCCTGGATTCGTCTCCAGAGGAATACCACCTTACCACAAGCACCTCAAGAGGAGGCTTCTCTCAGCTCTAGGTATGTGAGAGGGACCCTTAGTTTGCGGCCTCAAGTGGAATGGACTCCGCGATGCACTGACGCAAAATAAGGCTGGATATCCCTGCAGTGACTTCAATGCAGGCTCGTCTTGCATCTCCCAGGACGAAAGGATGTCTGAATCCCCTGTGGAAAGCACAGAGAAAGACTTAGTTCCCCACCTCATCGCGACCGATAGCCTCACATCCTTTGAAAACTCCAGAGGTACGCGGAGATCAGTGCCTCCAAAGGAGACGATCCCTGACTCCTCGTGAAACTTGATAGGAGTCCCAGGATTCCTGTGGCACGTGGAAAGGGACCCTTGGTCTCCCGCCTCAGCTGGAGAGGCGTCCCAATTGCCTTGCCAAGCCTCGAGGAGAATCCCGAGTTGTGTCTCGCAACTAGGCAGGAGTCCTGACGTGGCTGAACAAACACGTGTGTGGAAGGGCCATCCCCGTCGTAACTCGAGAATATACCCCAGGTTCCCGCCGCAACTCGAGAAAAACCATGAGACTTCCCCCTTGCCGCGAGATGAGGCCCGATTCCCCTGCACTGCGTGCAGAGCAATTCGGTGTTGCACATCACACATGAAAGGAGCCTTGATTTCCTTGATGGCACTCCAGAGAAATCCCAAGAACACTGTTTCAAGGCTAGAGGGATCCTGAGGTCACTGTAGCAACACGAAAGAGCTCCGTGGGCCAAAAATCAACTCGAGATGAGAGGTTAGTCCCTGGCTTCGACTCCAGAGGAATACCACCTTACCACAAGCACCTCAAGAGGAGGCTTCTCTCAGCTCTAGGTATGTGAGAGGGACCCTGAGTTTGCGGCCTCAAGTGGAATGGACACCGCGATGCGCTGACTCGAAATAAGGCCGGATATCCCTGCCTTGACTTGAATGCAGGCTCGTCTTGCATCTCCCAAGATGAAAGGATGTCTGAATCCCCTGTGGAGACCACAGAGAAAGACCTAGTTCCCCACCTCATCGCGACCGGAGGCCTCACATCCTTTGAAAACTCCAGAGGTACGCGGAGATCAGTGCCTCCAAAGGAGACGATGCCTGACTCCTCGTGAAACTTGATAGGAGTCCCAGGATTCTTGTGGCACGTGGAAAGGGACCCTTGGTCTCCCGCCTCAGCTGGAGAGGCGTCCCAATTGCCCTGCCAAGCCTCGAGGAGAATCCCGAGTTGTCCCTCGCAACTAGGCAGGAGTCCTGACGTGGCTGAACAAACACATGTGTGGAAGCTCCATCCCCGTCGTAACTCGAGAATATACCCCAGGTTCCCACCGCAACTCGAGAAAAACCATGAGACTTCCCCCTCGCCGCGAGATGAGGCCCAATTCCCCTGCACTGCATGCAGAGCAATTCTGTGTTGCACATCACACATGAAAGGAGCCTTGATTTCCTTGATGGCACTCCAGAGAAACCCCAAGAACACTGTTTCAAGGCTAGAGGGATCCTGAGGTCACTGTAGCAACACGAAAGAGCTCCGTGGACCAAAAATCAACTCGAGATGAGAGGTTAGTCCCTGGCTTCGACTCCAGAGGAATACCACCTTACCACAAGCACCTCAAGAGGAGGCTTCTCTCAGCTCTAGGTATGTGAGAGGGACCCTGAGTTTGCGGCCTCAAGTGGAATGGACACCGCGAAGCCCTGACTCGAAATAAGGCCGGATATCCCTGCAGTGACTGGAATGCAGGCTCGTCTTGCATCTCCCATGACGAAAGGGTGTCTGAATCCCCTGTGGAGACCACAGAGAAAGACCTAGTTCCCCACCTCATCGCGACAGGACGCCTCAAATCCTTTGAAAACTCCAGAGGTATGCGGAGATCAGTGCCTCCAAAGGAGACGATGCCTGACTCCTCGTGAAACTTGACAGGAGACCCAGGTTTCCTGTGGCACGTGGAAAGGGACCCTTGGTCTCCCGTCTCAGCTGGAGAGGCGTCCCAATTGCCCTGCAAAGCCTCGAGGAGAATCCCGAGTTGTCCCTCGCAACTAGGCAGGATTCCTGACATGGCTGAACACACACGTGTGTGGAAGGGCCATCCCCGTCGTAACTCGAGAATATACCCCAGGTTCCCGCCGCACCTCGAGAAAAACCATGAGACTTCCCCCTCGCCACGAGATGAGGCCCGATTCCCCTGCACTGCGTGCATAGCAATTCCGTGTTGCACATCACACATGAAAGGAGCCTTGATTTCCTTGATGGCACTCCAGAGAAACCCCAAGAACACTGTTTCAAGGCTAGAGGGATCCTGAGGTCACTGTAGCAACACGAAAGAGCTCCGTGGACCAAGAATCAACACGAGATGAGAGGTTAGTCCCTGGCTTCGACTCCTGAGGAATACCACCTTACCACAAGCACCTCAAGTGGAGGCTTCTCTCAGCTCTAGGTATGTGAGAGGGATCCTGAGTTTGCGGCCTCAAGTGGAATGGACACCGCGATGCCCTGACTCGAAATAAGGCCGGATATCCCTGCAGTGACTTGAATGCAGGCTCGTCTTGCATCTCCCAAGAAGAAAGGATGTCTGAATCCCCTGTGGAGACCACAGAGAAACACCTAGTTCCCCACCTCATCGCGACCGGAGGCCTCACATCCTTTGAAAACTCCAGAGGTACGCGGAGATCAGTGCCTCCAAAGGAGACGATGCCTGACTCCTCGTGAAACTTGATAGGAGTCCCTGGATTCTTGTGGCACGTGGAAAGGGACCCTTGGTCTCCCGCCTCAGCTGGAGAGGCGTCCCAATTGCCCTGCCAAGCCTCGAGGAGAATCCCGAGTTGTCCCTCGCAACTAGGCAGGAGTCCTGACGTGGCTGAACAAACACGTGGGTGGAAGGGCCATCCCCGTCGTAACTCGAGAATATACCCCAGGTTCCCGCCGCAACTCGAGAAAAACCATGAGACTTCCCCCTCGATGCGAGATGAGGCCCGATTCCCCTGCACTGCGTGCAGAGCAATTCCGTGTTGCACATCACACATGAAAGGAGCCTTGATTTCCTTGATGGCACTCCAGAGAAACCCCAAGAACACTGTTTCAAGGCTAGAGGGATCCTGAGGTCACTGTAGCAACACGAAAGAGCTCCGTGGGCCAAAAATCAACTCGAAAAGAGAGGTTAGTCCCTGGATTCGTCTCCAGAGGAATACCACCTTACCACAAGCACCTCAAGAGGAGGCTTCTCTCAGCTCTAGGTATGTGAGAGGGACCCTGAGTTTGCGGCCTCAAGTGGAATGGACTCCGCGATGCACTGACGCAAAATAAGGCTGGATATCCCTGCAGTGACTTCAATGCAGGCTCGTCTTGCATCTCCCAGGACGAAAAGATGTCTGAATCCCCTGTGGAAAGCACAGAGAAAGACTTAGTTCCCCACCTCATCGCGACCGATAGCCTCACATACTTTGAAAACTCCAGAGGTACGCGGAGATCAGTGCCTCCAAAGGAGACGATCCCTGACTCCTCGTGAAACTTGATAGGAGTCCCAGGATTCCTGTGGCACGTGGAAAGGGACCCTTGGTCTCCCGCCTCAGCTGGAGAGGCGTCCCAATTGCCTTGCCAAGCCTCGAGGAGAATCCCGAGTTGTATCTCGCAACTAGGCAAGAGTCCTGACATGGCTGAACAAACACGTGTGTGGAAGGGCCATCCCCGTCGTAACTCGAGAATATACCCCAGGTTCCCGCCGCAACTCGAGAAAACCATGAGACTTCCCCCTCGCCGCGAGATGAGGCCCGATTCCCCTGCACTGCGTGCAGAGCAATTCTGTGTTGCACATCACACATGAAAGGAGCCTTGATTTCCTTCATGGCACTCCAGAGAAAACCCAAGAACACTGTTTCAAGAATAGAGGGATCCTGAGGTCACTGTAGCAACACGAAAGAGCTCCGTGGACCAAAAATCAACTCGAGATGAGAGGTTAGTCCCTGGCTTCAACTCCAGAGGGATACCACCTTACCACAAGCACCTCAAGAGGAGGCTTCTCTCAGCTCTAGGTATGTGAGAGGGACCCTGAGTTTGCGGCCTCAAGTGGAATGGACACCGCGATGCCCTGACTCGAAATAAGGCCGGATATCCCTGCAGTGACTTCAATGCAGGCTCGTCTTGCATCTCCCAGGACGAAAGGATGTCTGAATCCCATGTGGAAAGCACAGAGAAAGACTTAGTTCCCCACCTCATCGCGACCGATAGCCTCACATCCTTTGAAAACTCCAGAGGTACGCGGAGATCAGTGCCTCCAAAGGAGACGATGCCTGACTCCTCGTGAAACTTGATAGGAGTCCCAGGATTCCTGTGGCACTTGGAAAGGGACACTTGGTCTCCCGCCTCAGCTGGAGAGGCGTCCCAATTGCCCTGCCAAGCATCGAGGAGAATCCAGAGTTGTCCCTCGCAACTAGGCAGAAGTCCTGACGTGGCTGAAGAAACACGTGGGTGGAAGGGCCATCCCCGTCGTAACTCGAGAATATACCCCAGGTTCCCGCCGCAACTCGAGAAAAACCATGAGACTTCCCCCTTGCCGCGAGATGAGGCCCGATTCCCCTGCACTGCGTGCAGAGCAATTCGGTGTTGCACATCACACATGAAAGGAGCCTTGATTTCCTTGATGGCACTCCAGAGAAACCGCAAGAACACTGTTTCAAGGCTAGAGGGATCCTGAGGTCACTGTAGCAACACGAAAGAGCTCCGTGGGCCAAAAATCAACTCGAGATGAGAGGTTAGTCCCTGGCTTCGACTCCAGAGGAATACCACCTTACCACAAGCACCTCAAGAGGAGGCTTCTCTCAGCTCTAGGTATGTGAGAGGGACCCTGAGTTTGCGGCCTCAAGTGGAATGGACACCGCGATGCCCTGACGCGAAATAAGGCTGGATATCCCTGCAGTGACTTGAATGCAGGCTCGTCTTGCATCTCCCAAGATGAAAGGATGTCTGAATCCCCTGTGGAGACCACAGAGAAAGACCTAGTTCCCCACCTCATCGCGACCGGAGGCCTCACATCCTTTGAAAACTCCAGAGGTACGCGGAGATCAGTGCCTCCAAAGGAGACGATGCCTGACTCCTCGTGAAACTTGATAGGAGTCCCAGGATTCTTGTGGCACGTGGAAAGGGACCCTTGGTCTCCCGCCTCAGCTGGAGAGGCGTCGCAATTGCCCTGCCAAGCCTCGAGGAGAATCCCGAGTTGTCCCTCGCAACTAGGCAGGAGTCCTGACGTGGCTGAACAAACACATGTGTGGAAGGGCCATCCCCGTCGTAACTCGAGAATATACCCCAGGTTCCCACCGCAACTCGAGAAAAACCATGAGACTTCCCCCTCGCCGCGAGATGAGGCCCAATTCCCCTGCACTGCATGCAGAGCAATTCTGTGTTGCACATCACACATGAAAGGAGCCTTGATTTCCTTGATGGCACTCCAGAGAAACCCCAAGAACACTGTTTCAAGGCTAGAGGGATCCTGAGGTCACTGTAGCAACACGAAAGAGCTCCGTGGACCAAAAATCAACTCGAGATGAGAGGTTAGTCCCTGGCTTCGACTCCAGAGGAATACCACCTTACCACAAGCACCTCAAGAGGAGGCTTCTCTCAGCTCTAGGTATGTGAGAGGGACCCTGAGTTTGCGGCCTCAAGTGGAATGGACACCGCGAAGCCCTGACTCGAAATAAGGCCGGATATCCCTGCAGTGACTGGAATGCAGGCTCGTCTTGCATCTCCCATGACGAAAGGGTGTCTGAATCCCCTGTGGAGACCACAGAGAAAGACCTAGTTCCCCACCTCATCGCGACAGGAGGCCTCAAATCCTTTGAAAACTCCAGAGGTATGCGGAGATCAGTGCCTCCAAAGGAGACGATGCCTGACTCCTCGTGAAACTTGACAGGAGACCCAGGTTTCCTGTGGCACGTGGAAAGGGACCCTTGGTCTCCCGTCTCAGCTGGAGAGGCGTCCCAATTGCCCTGCAAAGCCTCGAGGAGAATCCCGAGTTGTCCCTCGCAACTAGGCAGGATTCCTGACATGGCTGAACACACACGTGTGTGGAAGGGCCATCCCCGTCGTAACTCGAGAATATACCCCAGGTTCCCGCCGCACCTCGAGAAAAACCATGAGACTTCCCCCTCGCCACGAGATGAGGCCCCATTCCCCTGCACTGCGTGCAGAGCAATTCCGTGTTGCACATCACACATGAAAGGAGCCTTGATTTCCTTGATGGCACTCCAGAGAAACCCCAAGAACACTGTTTCAAGGCTAGAGGGATCCTGAGGTCACTGTAGCAACACGAAAGAGCTCCGTGGGCCAAAAATCAACTCGAAAAGAGAGGTTAGTCCCTGGATTCGTCTCCAGAGGAATACCACCTTACCACAAGCACCTCAAGAGGAGGCTTCTCTCAGCTCTAGGTATGTGAGAGGGACCCTGAGTTTGCGGCCTCAAGTGGAATGGACTCCGCGATGCACTGACGCAAAATAAGGCTGGATATCCCTGCAGTGACTTCAATGCAGGCTCGTCTTGCATCTCCCAGGACGAAAGGATGTCTGAATCCCCTGTGGAAAGCACAGAGAAGGACTTAGTTCCCCACCTCATCGCGACCGATAGCCTCACATCCTTTGAAAACTCCAGAGGTACGCGGAGATCAGTGCCTCCAAAGGAGACGATCCCTGACTCCTCGTGAAACTTGATAGGAGTCCCAGGATTCCTGTGGCACGTGGAAAGGGACCCTTGGTCTCCCGCCTCAGCTGGAGAGGCGTCCCAATTGCCTTGCCAAGCCTCGAGGAGAATCCCGAGTTGTGTCTCGCAACTAGGCAAGAGTCCTGACATGGCTGAACAAACACGTGTGTGGAAGGGCCATCCCCGTCGTAACTCGAGAATATACCCCAGGTTCCCGCCGCAACTCGAGAAAACCATGAGACTTCCCCCTCGCCGCGAGATGAGGCCCGATTCCCCTGCACTGCGTGCAGAGCAATTCTGTGTTGCACATCACACATGAAAGGAGCCTTGATTTCCTTCATGGCACTCCAGAGAAAACCCAAGAACACTGTTTCAAGAATAGAGGGATCCTGAGGTCACTGTAGCAACACGAAAGAGCTCCGTGGACCAAAAATCAACTCGAGATGAGAGGTTAGTCCCTGGCTTCAACTCCAGAGGAATACCACCTTACCACAAGCACCTCAAGAGGAGGCTTCTCTCAGCTCTAGGTATGTGAGAGGGACCCTGAGTTTGCGGCCTCAAGTGGAATGGACACCGCGATGCCCTGACTCGAAATAAGGCCGGATATCCCTGCAGTGACTTCAATGCAGGCTCGTCTTGCATCTCCCAGGACGAAAGGATGTCTGAATCCCCTGTGGAAAGCACAGAGAAAGACTTAGTTCCCCACCTCATCGCGACCGATAGCCTCACATCCTTTGAAAACTCCAGAGGTACGCGGAGATCAGTGCCTCCAAAGGAGACGATGCCTGACTCCTCGTGAAACTTGATAGGAGTCCCAGGATTCCTGTGGCACTTGGAAAGGGACACTTGGTATCCCGTCTCAGCTGGAGAGGCGTCCCAATTGCCCTGCCAATCCTCGAGGAGAATCCAGAGTTGTCCCTCGCAACTAGGCAGGAGTCCTGACGTCGCTGAACAAACACGTGTGTGGAAGGGCCATCCCCGTCGTAACTCGAGAATATACCCCAGGTTCCCGCCGCAACTCGAGAAAAACCATGAGACTTCCCCCTCGCCGCGAGATGAGGCCCGATTCCCCTGCACTGCGTGCAGAGCAATTCCGTGTTGCACATCACACATGAAAGGAGCCTTGATTTCCTTGATGGCACTCCAGAGAAACCCCAAGAACACTGTTTCAAGGCTAGAGGGATCCTGAGGTCACTGTAGCAACACGAAAGAGCTCCGTGGGCCAAAAATCAACTCGAGATGAGAGGTTACTCCCTGGCTTCGACTCCAGAGGAATACCACCTTACCACAAGCACCTCAAGAGGAGGCTTCTCTCAGCTCTAGGTATGTGAGAGGGACCCTGAGTTTGCGGCCTCAAGTGGAATGGACACCGCGATGCCCTGACGCGAAATAAGGCTGGATATCCCTGCAGTGACTTGAATGCAGGCTCGTCTTGCATCTCCCAAGATGAAAGGATGTCTGAATCCCCTGTGGAGACCACAGAGAAAGACCTAGTTCCCCACCTCATCGCGACCGGAGGCCTCACATCCTTTGAAAACTCCAGAGGTACGCGGAGATCAGTGCCTCCAAAGGAGACGATGCCTGACTCCTCCTGAAACTTGATAGGAGTCCCAGGATTCCTGTGGCACGTGGAAAGGGACACTTGGTCTCCCGCCTCAGCTGGAGAGGCGTCCCAATTGCCTTGCCAAGCCTCGAGGAGAATCCCGAGTTGTGTCTCGCAACTAGCAAGAGTCCTGACGTGGCTGAACAAACACATGTGTGGAAGGGCCATCCCCGTCGTAACTCGAGAATATACCCCAGGTTCCCGCCGCAACTCGAGAAAAACCATGAGACTTCCCCGTCGCCGCGAGATGAGGCCCGATTCCCCTGAACTGCGTGCAGAGCAATTCTGTGTTGCACATCACACATGAAAGGAGCCTTGATTTCCTTGATGGCACTCCGGAGAAACCCCAAGAACACTGTTTCAAGGCTAGAGGGATCCTGAGGTCACTCTAGCAACACGAAAGAGCTCCGTGGGCCAAAAATCAACTCGAGATGAGAGGTTAGTCCCTGGCTTCGACTCCAGAGGAAAACCACCTTACCACAAGCACCTCAAGAGGAGGCTTCTCTCAGCTCTAGGTATGTGAGAGGGACCCTGAGTTTGCGGCCTCAAGTGGAATGGACACCGCGATGCCCTGACTCGAAATAAGGCAGGATATCCCTGCAGTGACTGGAATGCAGGCTCGTCTTGCATCTCCCAAGATGAAAGGGTGTCTGAATCCCCTGTGGAGACCAAAGAGAAAGACCTAGTTCCCCACCTCATCGCGACAGGAGGCCTCAAATCCTTTGAAAACTCCAGAGGTATGCAGAGATCAGTGCCTCCAAAGTAGACGATGCCTGACTCCTCGTGAAACTTGATAGGAGACCCAGGATTCCTGTGGCAAGTGGAAAGGGACCCTTGGTCTCCCGTCTCAGCTGGAGAGGCGTCCCAATTGCCCTGCAAAGCCTCGAGGAGAATCCCGAGTTGTCCCTCGCAACTAGGCAGGAGTCCTGACATGGCTGAACACACACGTGTGTGGAAGGGCCATCCCCGTCGTAACTCGAGAATATAACCCAGGTTCCAGCCGCAACTCGAGAAAAACCATGAGACTTCCCCCTCGCCGCGAGATGAGGCCCGATTCCCCTGCACTGCGTGCAGAGCAATTCAGTGTTGCACATCACACATGAAAGGAGCCTTGATTTCCTTGATGGCACTCCAGAGAAACCCCAAGAACACTGTTTCAAGGATAGAGGGATCCTGAGGTCACTGTAGCAACACGAAAGAGCTCCGTGAACCAAGAATCAACACGAGATGAGAGGTTAGTCCCTGGCTTCGACTCCTGAGGAATACCACCTTACCACAAGCACCTCAAGAGGAGGCTTCTCTCAGCTCTAGGTATGTGAGAGGGATCCTGAGTTTGCGGCCTCAAGTGGAATGGACACCGCGATGCCCTGACTCGAAATAAGGCCGGATATCCCTGCAGTGACTTGAATGCAGGCTCGTCTTGCATCTCCCAAGAAGAAAGGATGTCTGAATCCCCTGTGGAGACCACAGAGAAACACCTAGTTCCCCACCTCATCGCGACCGATAGCCTCACATCCTTTGAAAACTCCAGAGGTACGCGGAGATCAGTGCCTCCAAAGGAGACGATGCCTGGCTCCTCGTGAAACTTGATAGGAGTCCCAGGATTCCTGTGGCACTTGGAAAGGGACACTTGGTCTCCCGCCTCAGCTGGAGAGGCGTCCCAATTGCCCTGCCAAGCCTCGAGGAGAATCCAGAGTTGTCCCTCGCAACTAAGCAGGAGTCCTGACGTCGCTGAAGAAACACGTGGGTGGAAGGGCCATCCCCGTCGGAACTCGAGAATATACCCCAGGTTCCCGCCGCAACTTGAGAAAAACCATGAGACTTCCCCCTCGCCGCGAGATGTGGCCCGATTCCCGGCACTGCGTGCAGAGCAATTCCGTGTTGCACATCACACATGAAAGGAGCCTTGATTTCCTTGATGGCACTCCAGAGAAACCCCAAGAACACTGTTTCAAGGCTAGAGGGATCCTGAGGTCACTGTAGCAACACGAAAGAGCTCCGTGGGCCAAAAATCAACTCGAGATGAGAGGTTAGTCCCTGGCTTCGACTCCAGAGGAATACCACCTTACCACAAGCACCTCAAGAGGAGGCTTCTCTCAGCTCTAGGTATGTGAGAGGGACCCTGAGTTTGCGGCCTCAAGTGGAATGGACACGGCGATGCCCTGACGCGAAATAAGGCTGGATATCCATGCAGTGACTTGAATGCAGGCTCGTCTTGCATCTCCCAAGATGAAAGGATGTCTGAATCCCCTGTGGAGACCACAGAGAAAGACCTAGTCCCCACCTCATCGCGACCGGAGGCCTCACATCCTTTGAAAACTCCAGAGGTACGCGGAGATCAGTGCCTCCAAAGGAGACGATGCCTGACTCCTCGTGAAACTTGATAGGAGTCCCAGGATTCCTGTGGCACGTGGAAAGGGACCCTTGGTCTCCCGCCTCAGCTGGAGAGGCGTCCCAATTGCCTTGCCAAGCCTCGAGGAGAATCCCCAGTTGTGTCTCGCAACTAGGCAAGAGTCCTGACGTGGCTGAACAAACACGTGTGTGGAAGGGCCATCCCCGTCGTAACTCGAGAATATACCCCAGGTTCCCGCCGCAACTCGAGAAAAACCATGAGACTTCCCCCTCGCCGCGAGATGAGGCCCGATTCCCCTGCACTGCGTGCAGAGCAATTCTGTGTTGCACATCACACATGAAAGGAGCCTTGATTTCCTTCATGGCACTCCAGAGAAACCCCAAGAACACTGTTTCAAGGCTAGAGGGATCCTGAGGTCACTGTAGCAACACGAAAGAGCTCCGTGGACCAAAAATCAACTCGAGATGAGAGGTTAGTCCCTGGCTTCGACTCCAAAGGAATACCACCTTACCACAAGCACCTCAAGCGGAGGCTTCTCTCAGCTCTAGGTATGTGAGAGGGACCCTGAGTTTGCGGCCTCAAGTGGAATGGACACCGCGATGCCCTGACTCGAAATAAGGCCGGATATCCCTGCAGTGACTGGAATGTAGGCTCGTCTTGCATCTCCCAAGACGAAAGGGTGTCTGAATCCCCTGTGGAGACCACAGAGAAAGACCTAGTTCCCCACCTCATCGCGACAGGAGGCCTCAAATCCTTTGAAAACTCCAGAGGTATGCGGAGATCAGTGCCTCCAAAGGAGACGATGCCTGACTCCTCGTGAAACTTGATAGGAGACCCAGGATTCCTGTGGCACGTGGAAAGGGACACTTGGTCTCCCGCCTCAGCTGGAGAGGCGTCCCAATTGCCCTGCAAAGCCTCGAGGAGAATCCCGAGTTGTCCCTCGGAACTAGGCAGGAGACCTGACGTCAATGAAGAAACACGTGGGTGGAAGGGCCATCCCCGTCGTAACTCGAGAATATACCCCAGGTTCCCGCCGCAACTCGAGAAAAACCATGAGACTTCCCCCTCGATGCGAGATGAGGCCCGATACCCCTGTACTGCGTGCAGAGCAATTCCGTCTTGCACATCACACATGAAAGGAGCCTTGATTTCCTTGATGGCACTCCAGAGAAACCCCAAGAACACTGTTTCAAGGATAGAGGAATCCTGAGGTCACTGTAGCAACACGAAAGAACTCTGTGGACCAAAAATCAACTCGAAAAGAGAGGTTAGTCCCTGGATTCGTCTCCAGAGGAATACCACCTTACCAGAAGCACCTCAAGAGGAGGCTTCTCTCAGCTCTAGGTATGTGAGAGGGACCCTGAGTTTGCGGCCTCAAGTGGAATGGACACCGCGATGCCCTGACTCAAAATAAGGTCGGATATCCCTGCAGTGACTTCAATGCAGGCTCGTCTTGCATCTCCCAGGACGAAAGGATGTCTGAATCCCCTGTGGAAAGCACAGAGAAAGACTTAGTTCCCCACCTCATTGCGACCGATAGCCTCACATCCTTTGAAAACTCCAGAGGTACGCGGAGATCAGTGCCTCCAAAGGAGACGATGCCTGACTCCTCGTGAAACTTGATAGGAGTCCCAGGATTCCTGTGGCACTTGGAAAGGGACACTTGGTCTCCCGCCTCAGCTGGAGAGGCGTCCCAATTGCCCTGCCAAGCCTCGAGGAGAATCCCGAGTTGTGTCTCGCAACTAGGCAAGAGTCCTGACGTGGCTGAACACACACGTGGGTGGAAGGGCCATCCCCGTCGTAACTCGAGATTATACCCCAGGTTCCCGCCGCAACTCGAGAAAAACCATGAGACTTCCCCCTCGCCGCGAGATGAGGCCCGATTCCCCTGCACTGCGTGCAGAGCAATTCCGTCTTGCACATCACACATGAAAGGAGCCTTGATTTCCTTCATGGCACTCCAGAGAAACCCCAAGAACACTGTTTCAAGGCTAGAGGGATCCTGAGGTCACTGTAGCAACACGAAAGAACTCTGTGGGCCAAAAATCAACTCGAGATGAGAGGTTAGTCCCTGGCTTCGACTCCAGAGGAAAACCACCTTACCACAAGCACCTCAAGAGGAGGCTTCTCTCAGCTCTAGGTATGTGAGAGGGACCCTGAGTTTGCGGCCTCAAGTGGAATGGACACCGCGATGCCCTGACTCGAAATAAGGCCGGATATCCCTGCAGTGACTGGAATGCAGGCTCGTCTTGCATCTCCCAAGATGAAAGGGTGTCTGAATCCCCTGTGGAGACCAAAGAGAAAGACCTAGTTCCCCACCTCATCGCGACAGGAGGCCTCAAATCCTTTGAAAACTCCAGAGGTATGCAGAGATCAGTGCCTCCAAAGGAGACGATGCCTGACTCCTCGTGAAACTTGATAGGAGACCCAGGATTCCTGTGGCAAGTGGAAAGGGACCCTTGGTCTCCCGTCTCAGCTGGAGAGGCGTCCCAATTGCCCTGCAAAGCCTCGAGGAGAATCCCGAGTTGTCCCTCGCAACTAGGCAGGAGTCCTGACATGGCTGAACACACACGTGTGTGGAAGGGCCATCCCCGTCGTAACTCGAGAATATACCCCAGGTTCCCGCCGCAACTCGAGAAAAACCATGAGACTTCCCCCTCGCCGCGAGATGAGGCCCGATTCCCCTGCACTGCGTGCAGAGCAATTCTGTGTTGCACATCACACATGAAAGGAGCCTTGATTTCCTTCATGGCACTCCAGAGAAACCCCAAGAACACTGTTTCAAGGCTAGAGGGATCCTGAGGTCACTGTAGCAACACGAAAGAGCTCCGTGGACCAAAAATCAACTCGAGATGAGAGGTTAGTCCCTGGCTTCGACTCCAAAGGAATACCACCTTACCACAAGCACCTCAAGCGGAGGCTTCTCTCAGCTCTAGGTATGTGAGAGGGACCCTGAGTTTGCGGCCTCAAGTGGAATGGACACCGCGATGCCCTGACTCGAAATAAGGCCGGATATCCCTGCAGTGACTGGAATGCAGGCTCGTCTTGCATCTCCCAAGACGAAAGGGTGTCTGAATCCCCTGTGGAGACCACAGAGAAAGACCTAGTTCCCCACCTCATCGCGACAGGAGGCCTCAAATCCTTTGAAAACTCCAGAGGTATGCGGAGATCAGTGCCTCCAAAGGAGACGATGCCTGACTCCTCGTGAAACTTGATAGGAGACCCAGGATTCCTGTGGCACGTGGAAAGGGACACTTGGTCTCCCGCCTCAGCTGGAGAGGCGTCCCAATTGCCCTGCAAAGCCTCGAGGAGAATCCCGAGTTGTCCCTCGGAACTAGGCAGGAGACCTGACGTCGCTGAAGAAACACGTGGGTGGAAGGGCCATCCCCGTCGTAACTCGAGAATATACCCCAGGTTCCCGCCGCAACTCGAGAAAAACCATGAGACTTCCCCCTCGATGCGAGATGAGGCCCGATTCCCCTGTACTGCGTGCAGAGCAATTCCGTCTTGCACATCACACATGAAAGGAGCCTTGATTTCCTTGATGGCACTCCAGAGAAACCCCAAGAACACTGTTTCAAGGATAGAGGAATCCTGAGGTCACTGTAGCAACACGAAAGAACTCTGTGGACCAAAAATCAACTCGAAAAGAGAGGTTAGTCCCTGGATTCGTCTCCAGAGGAATACCACCTTACCACAAGCACCTCAAGAGGAGGCTTCTCTCAGCTCTAGGTATGTGAGAGGGACCCTGAGTTTGCGGCCTCAAGTGGAATGGACACCGCGATGCCCTGACTCAAAATAAGGCCGGATATCCCTGCAGTGACTTCAATGCAGGCTCGTCTTGCATCTCCCAGGACGAAAGGATGTCTGAATCCCCTGTGGAAAGCACAGAGAAAGACTTAGTTCCCCACCTCATTGCGACCGATAGCCTCACATCCTTTGAAAACTCCAGAGGTACGCGGAGATCAGTGCCTCCAAAGGAGACGATGCCTGACTCCTCGTGAAACTTGATAGGAGTCCCAGGATTCCTGTGGCACTTGGAAAGGGACACTTGGTCTCCCGCCTCAGCTGGAGAGGCGTCCCAATTGCCCTGCCAAGCCTCGAGGAGAATCCCGAGTTGTGTCTCGCAACTAGGCAAGAGTCCTGACGTGGCTGAACACACACGTGGGTGGAAGGGCCATCCCCGTCGTAACTCGAGATTATACCCCGGGTTCCCGCCGCAACTCGAGAAAAACCATGAGACTTCCCCCTCGCCGCGAGATGAGGCCCGATTCCCCTGCACTGCGTGCAGAGCAATTCCGTCTTGCACATCACACATGAAAGGAGCCTTGATTTCCTTCATGGCACTCCAGAGAAACCCCAAGAACACTGTTTCAAGGCTAGAGGGATCCTGAGGTCACTGTAGCAACACGAAAGAACTCTGTGGGCCAAAAATCAACTCGAGATGAGAGGTTAGTCCCTGGCTTCGACTCCAGAGGAAAACCACCTTACCACAAGCACCTCAAGAGGAGGCTTCTCTCAGCTCTAGGTATGTGAGAGGGACCCTGAGTTTGCGGCCTCAAGTGGAATGGACACCGCGATGCCCTGACTCGAAATAAGGCCGGATATCCCTGCAGTGACTGGAATGCAGGCTCGTCTTGCATCTCCCAAGATGAAAGGGTGTCTGAATCCCCTGTGGAGACCAAAGAGAAAGACCTAGTTCCCCACCTCATCGCGACAGGAGGCCTCAAATCCTTTGAAAACTCCAGAGGTATGCAGAGATCAGTGCCTCCAAAGGAGACGATGCCTGACTCCTCGTGAAACTTGATAGGAGACCCAGGATTCCTGTGGCAAGTGGAAAGGGATCCTTGGTCTCCCGTCTCAGCTGGAGAGGCGTCCCAATTGCCCTGCAAAGCCTCGAGGAGAATCCCGAGTTGTCCCTCGCAACTAGGCAGGAGTCCTGACATGGCTGAACACACACGTGTGTGGAAGGGCCATCCCCGTCGTAACTCGAGAATATACCCCAGGTTCCCGCCGCAACTCGAGAAAAACCATGAGACTTCCCCCTCGCCGCGAGATGAGGCCCGATTCCCCTGCACTGCGTGCAGAGCAATTCTGTGTTGCACATCACACATGAAAGGAGCCTTGATTTCCTTCATGGCACTCCAGAGAAACCCCAAGAACACTGTTTCAAGGCTAGAGGGATCCTGAGGTCACTGTAGCAACACGAAAGAGCTCCGTGGACCAAAAATCAACTCGAGATGAGAGGTTAGTCCCTGGCTTCGACTCCAAAGGAATACCACCTTACCACAAGCACCTCAAGCGGAGGCTTCTCTCAGCTCTAGGTATGTGAGAGGGACCCTGAGTTTGCGGCCTCAAGTGGAATGGACACCGCGATGCCCTGACTCGAAATAAGGCCGGATATCCCTGCAGTGACTGGAATGCAGGCTCGTCTTGCATCTCCCAAGACGAAAGGGTGTCTGAATCCCCTGTGGAGACCACAGAGAAAGACCTAGTTCCCCACCTCATCGCGACAGGAGGCCTCAAATCCTTTGAAAACTCCAGAGGTATGCGGAGATCAGTGCCTCCAAAGGAGACGATGCCTGACTCCTCGTGAAACTTGATAGGAGACCCAGGATTCCTGTGGCACGTGGAAAGGGACACTTGGTCTCCCGCCTCAGCTGGAGAGGCGTCCCAATTGCCCTGCAAAGCCTCGAGGAGAATCCCGAGTTGTCCCTCGGAACTAGGCAGGAGACCTGACGTCGCTGAAGAAACACGTGGGTGGAAGGGCCATCCCCGTCGTAACTCGAGAATATACCCCAGGTTCCCGCCGCAACTCGAGAAAAACCATGAGACTTCCCCCTCGATGCGAGATGAGGCCCGATTCCCCTGTACTGCGTGCAGAGCAATTCCGTCTTGCACATCACACATGAAAGGAGCCTTGATTTCCTTGATGGCACTCCAGAGAAACCCCAAGAACACTGTTTCAAGGATAGAGGAATCCTGAGGTCACTGTAGCAACACGAAAGAACTCTGTGGACCAAAAATCAACTCGAAAAGAGAGGTTAGTCCCTGGATTCGTCTCCAGAGGAATACCACCTTACCACAAGCACCTCAAGAGGAGGCTTCTCTCAGCTCTAGGTATGTGAGAGGGACCCTGAGTTTGCGGCCTCAAGTGGAATGGACACCGCGATGCCCTGACTCAAAATAAGGCCGGATATCCCTGCAGTGACTTCAATGCAGGCTCGTCTTGCATCTCCCAGGACGAAAGGATGTCTGAATCCCCTGTGGAAAGCACAGAGAAAGACTTAGTTCCCCACCTCATTGCGACCGATAGCCTCACATCCTTTGAAAACTCCAGAGGTACGCGGAGATCAGTGCCTCCAAAGGAGACGATGCCTGACTCCTCGTGAAACTTGATAGGAGTCCCAGGATTCCTGTGGCACTTGGAAAGGGACACTTGGTCTCCCGCCTCAGCTGGAGAGGCGTCCCAATTGCCCTGCCAAGCCTCGAGGAGAATCCCGAGTTGTGTCTCGCAACTAGGCAAGAGTCCTGACGTGGCTGAACACACACGTGGGTGGAAGGGCCATCCCCGTCGTAACTCAAGATTATACCCCAGGTTCCCGCCGCAACTCGAGAAAAACCATGAGACTTCCCCCTCGCCGCGAGATGAGGCCCGATTCCCCTGCACTGCGTGCAGAGCAATTCCGTGTTGCACATCACACATGAAAGGAGCCTTGATTTCCTTCATGGCACTCCAGAGAAACCCCAAGAACACTGTTTCAAGGCTAGAGGGATCCTGAGGTCACTGTAGCAACACGAAAGAACTCTGTGGGCCAAAAATCAACTCGAGATGAGAGGTTAGTCCCTGGCTTCGACTCCAGAGGAAAACCACCTTACCACAAGCACCTCAAGAGGAGGCTTCTCTCAGCTCTAGGTATGTGAGAGGGACCCTGAGTTTGCGGCCTCAAGTGGAATGGACACCGCGATGCCCTGACTCGAAATAAGGCCGGATATCCCTGCAGTGACTGGAATGCAGGCTCGTCTTGCATCTCCCAAGATGAAAGGGTGTCTGAATCCCCTGTGGAGACCAAAGAGAAAGACCTAGTTCCCCACCTCATCGCGACAGGAGGCCTCAAATCCTTTGAAAACTCCAGAGGTATGCAGAGATCAGTGCCTCCAAAGGAGACGATGCCTGACTCCTCGTGAACTTGATAGGAGACCCAGGATTCCTGTGGCAAGTGGAAAGGGACCCTTGGTCTCCCGTCTCAGCTGGAGAGGCGTCCCAATTGCCCTGCAAAGCCTCGAGGAGAATCCCGAGTTGTCCCTCGCAACTAGGCAGGAGTCCTGACATGGCTGAACACACACGTGTGTGGAAGGGCCATCCCCGTCGTAACTCGAGAATATACCCCAGGTTCCCGCCGCAACTCGAGAAAAACCATGAGACTTCCCCCTCGCCGCGAGATGAGGCCCGATTCCCCTGCACTGCGTGCAGAGCAATTCCGTGTTGCACATCACACATGAAAGGAGCCTTGATTTCCTTGATGGCACTCCAGAGAAACCCCAAGAACACTGTTTCAAGGCTAGAGGGATCCTGAGGTCACTGTAGCAACACGAAAGAGCTCCGTGGGCCAAAAATCAACTCGAGATGAGAGGTTACTCCCTGGCTTCGACTCCAGAGGAATACCACCTTACCACAAGCACCTCAAGAGGAGGCTTCTCTCAGCTCTAGGTATGTGAGAGGGACCCTGAGTTTGCGGCCTCAAGTGGAATGGACACCGCGATGCCCTGACGCGAAATAAGGCTGGATATCCCTGCAGTGACTTGAATGCAGGCTCGTCTTGCATCTCCCAAGATGAAAGGATGTCTGAATCCCCTGTGGAGACCACAGAGAAAGACCTAGTTCCCCACCTCATCGCGACCGGAGGCCTCACATCCTTTGAAAACTCCAGAGGTATGCGGAGATCAGTGCCTCCAAAGGAGACGATGCCTGACTCCTCCTGAAAATTGATAGGAGTCCCAGGATTCCTGTGGCACGTGGAAAGGGACACTTGGTCTCCCGCCTCAGCTGGAGAGGCGTCCCAATTGCCTTGCCAAGCCTCGAGGAGAATCCCGAGTTTTGTCTCGCAACTAGCAAGAGTCCTGACGTGGCTGAACAAACACATGTGTGGAAGGGCCATCCCCGTCGTAACTCGAGAATACACCCCAGGTTCCCGCCGCAACTCGAGAAAAACCATGAGACTTCCCCGTCGCCGCGAGATGAGGCCCGATTCCCCTGCACTGCGTGCAGAGCAATTCTGTGTTGCACATCACACATGAAAGGAGCCTTGATTTCCTTGATGGCACTCCAAAGAAACCCCAAGAACACTGTTTCAAGGCTAGAGGGATCCTGAGGTCACTGTAGCAACACGAAAGAGCTCCGTGGGCCAAAAATCAACTCGAGATGAGAGGTTAGTCCCTGGCTTCGACTCCAGAGGAAAACCACCTTACCACAAGCACCTCAAGAGGAGGCTTCTCTCAGCTCTAGGTATGTGAGAGGGACCCTGAGTTTGCGGCCTCAAGTGGAATGGACACCGCGATGCCCTGACTCGAAATAAGGCAGGATATCCCTGCAGTGACTGGAATGCAGTCTCGTCTTGCATCTCCCAAGGTGAAAGGCTGTCTGAATCCCCTGTGGAGACCACAGAGAAAGACCTAGTTCCCCACCTCATCGCGACAGGAGGCCTCAAATCCTTTGAAAACTCCAGAGGTATGCAGAGATCAGTGCCTCCAAAGGAGACGATGCCTGACTCCTCGTGAAACTTGATAGGAGACCCAGGATTCCTGTGGCAAGTGGAAAGGGACCCTTGGTCTCCCGTCTCAGCTGGAGAGGCGTCCCAATTGCCCTGCAAAGCCTCGAGGAGAATCCCGAGTTGTCCCTCGCAACTAGGCAGGAGTCCTGACATGGCTGAACACACACGTGTGTGGAAGGGCCATCCCCGTCGTAACTCGAGAATATACCCCAGGTTCCCGCCGCAACTCGAGAAAAACCATGAGACTTCCCCCTCGCCGCGAGATGAGGCCCGATTCCCCTGCACTGCGTGCAGAGCAATTCCGTGTTGCACATCACACATGAAAGGAGCCTTGATTTCCTTGATGGCACTCCAGAGAAACCCCAAGAACACTGTTTCAAGGATAGAGGGATCCTGAGGTCACTGTAGCAACACGAAAGAGCTCCGTGGACCAAGAATCAACACGAGATGAGAGGTTAGTCCCTGGCTTCGACTCCTGAGGAATACCACCTTACCACAAGCACCTCAAGAGGAGGCTTCTCTCAGCTCTAGGTATGTGAGAGGGATCCTGAGTTTGCGGCCTCAAGTGGAATGGACACCGCGATGCCCTGACTCGAAATAAGGCCGGATATCCCTGCAGTGACTTGAATGCAGGCTCGTCTTGCATCTCCCAAGAAGAAAGGATGTCTGAATCCCCTGTGGAGACCACAGAGAAACACCTAGTTCCCCACCTCATCGCGACCGGACGCCTCACATCCTTTGAAAACTCCAGAGGTACGCGGAGATCAGTGCCTCCAAAGGAGACGATGCCTGACTCCTCGTGAAACTTGATAGGAGTCCCAGGATTCTTGTGGCACGTGGAAAGGGACCCTTGGTCTCCCGCCTCAGCTGGAGAGGCGTCCCAATTGCCCTGCCAAGCCTCGAGGAGAATCCCGAGTTGTCCCTCGCAACGAGGCAGGAGTCCTGACGTGGCTGAACAAACACGTGGGTGGAAGGGCCATCCCCGTCGTAACTCGAGAATATACCCCAGGTTCCCGCCGCAACTCGAGAAAAACCATGAGACTTCCCACTCGATGCGAGATGAGGCCCGATTCCCCTGCACTGCGTGCAGAGCAATTCCGTGTTGCACATCACACATGAAAGGAGCCTTGATTTCCTTGATGGCACTCCAGAGAAATCCCAAGAACACTGTTTCAAGGCTAGAGGGATCCTGAGGTCACTGTAGCAACACGAAAGAACTCTGTGGACCAAAAATCAACTCGAAACGAGAGGTTAGTCCCTGGATTCGTCTCCAGAAGAATACCACCTTACCACAAGCACCTCAAGAGGAGGCTTCTCTCAGCTCTAGGTATGTGAGAGGGACCCTGAGTTTGCGGCCTCAAGTGGAATGGACACCGCGATGCCCTGACTCGAAATAAGGCCGGATATCCCTGCAGTGACTTCAATGCAGGCTCGTCTTGCATCTCCCAGGACGAAAGGATGTCTGAATCCCCTGTGGAAAGCACAGAGAAAGACTTAGTTCCCCACCTCATCGCGACCGATAGCCTCACATCCTTTGAAAACTCCAGAGGTACGCGGAGATCAGTGCCTCCAAAGGAGACGATGCCTGGCTCCTCGTGAAACTTGATAGGAGTCCCAGGATTCCTGTGGCACTTGGAAAGGGACACTTGGTCTCCCGCCTCAGCTGGAGAGGCGTCCCAATTGCCCTGCCAAGCCTCGAGGAGAATCCAGAGTTGTCCCTAGCAACTAAGCAGGAGTCCTGACGTCGCTGAAGAAACACGTGGGTGGAAGGGCCATCCCCGTCGTAACTCGAGAATATACCCCAGGTTCCCGCCGCAACTCGAGAAAAACCATGAGACTTCCCCCTCGCCGCGAGATGTGGCCCGATTCCCGGCACTGCGTGCAGAGCAATTCCGTGTTGCACATCACACATGAAAGGAGCCTTGATTTCCTTGATGGCACTCCAGAGAAACCCCAAGAACACTGTTTCAAGGCTAGAGGGATCCTGAGGTCACTGTAGCAACACGAAAGAGCTCCGTGGGCCAAAAATCAACTCGAGATGAGAGGTTAGTCCCTGGCTTCGACTCCAGAGGAATACCACCTTACCACAAGCACCTCAAGAGGAGGCTTCTCTCAGCTCTAGCTATGTGAGAGGGACCCTGAGTTTGCGGCCTCAAGTGGAATGGACACGGCGATGCCCTGACGCGAAATAAGGCTGGATATCCATGCAGTGACTTGAATGCAGGCTCGTCTTGCATCTCCCAAGATGAAAGGATGTCTGAATCCCCTGTGGAGACCACAGAGAAAGACCTAGTTCCCCACCTCATCGCGACCGGAGGCCTCACATCCTTTGAAAACTCCAGAGGTACGCGGAGATCAGTGCCTCCAAAGGAGACGATGCCTGACTCCTCGAGAAACTTGATAGGAGTCCCAGGATTCCTGTGGCACGTGGAAAGGGACCCTTGGTCTCCCGCCTCAGCTGGAGAGGCGTCCCAATTGCCTTGCCAAGCCTCGAGGAGAATCCCAAGTTGTGTCTCGCAACTAGGCAAGAGTCCTGACGTTGCTGAACAAACACGTGTGTGGAAGGGCCATCCCCGTCGTAACTCGAGAATATACCCCAGGTTCCCGCCGCAACTCGAGAAAAACCATGAGACTTCCCCCTCGCCGCGAGATGAGGCCCGATTCCCCTGCACTGCGTGCAGAGCAATTCTGTGTTGCACATCACACATGAAAGGAGCCTTGATTTCCTTCATGGCACTCCAGAGAAACCCCAAGAACACTGTTTCAAGGCTAGAGGGATCCTGAGGTCACTGTAGCAACACGAAAGAGCTCCGTGGACCAAAAATCAACTCGAGATGAGAGGTTAGTCCCTGGCTTCGACTCCAGAGGAATACCACCTTACCACAAGCACCTCAAGCGGAGGCTTCTCTCAGCTCTAGGTATGTGAGAGGGACCCTGAGTTTGCGGCCTCAAGTGGAATGGACACCGCGATGCCCTGACTCGAAATAAGGCCGGATATCCCTGCAGTGACTGGAATGCAGGCTCGTCTTGCATCTCCCAAGACGAAAGGGTGTCTGAATCCCCTGTGGAGACCACAGAGAAAGACCTAGTTCCCCACCTCATCGCGACAGGAGGCCTGAAATCCTTTGAAAACTCCAGAGGTATGCGGAGATCAGTGCCTCCAAAGGAGACGATGCCTGACTCCTCGTGAAACTTGATAGGAGACCCAGGATTCCTGTGGCACGTGGAAAGGGACACTTGGTCTCCCGCCTCAGCTGGAGAGGCGTCCCAATTGCCCTGCAAAGCCTCGAGGAGAATCCCGAGTTGTCCCTCGCAACTAGGCAGGAGACCTGACGTCGCTGAAGAAACACGTGGGTGGAAGGGCCATCCCCGTCGTAACTCGAGAATATACCCCAGGTTCCCGCCGCAACTCGAGAAAAACCATGAGACTTCCCCTCGCCACGAGATGAGGCCCGATTCCCCTGCACTGCGTGCAGAGCAATTCCGTGTTGCACATCACACATGAAAGGAGCCTTGATTTACTTGGTGGCACTCCAGAGAAACCCCAAGAACACTGTTTCAAGGCTAGAGGGATCCTGAGGTCCCTGTAGCAACACGAAAGAGCTCCGTGGGCCAAAAATCAACTCGAGATGAGAGGTAAGTCCCTGGCTTCGACTCCAGAGGAATACCACCTTACCACAAGCACCTCAAGAGGAGGCTTCTCTCAGCTCTAGGTATGTGAGAGGGACCCTGAGTTTGCGGCCTCAAGTGGAATGGACACCGCGATGCCCTGACGCGAAATAAGGCTGGATATCCCTGCAGTGACTTGAATGCAGGCTCGTCTTGCATCTCCCAGGACGAAAGGATGTCTGAATCCCCTGTGGAGACCTCAGAGAAAGATCTAGTTCCCCACCTCATTGCGACCTATAGCCTCACATCCTTTGAAAACTCCAGAGGTACGCGGAGATCAGTGCCTCCAAAGGAGACGATGCCTGACTCCTCGTGAAACTTGATAGGAGTCCCAGGATTCCTGTGACACGTGGAAAGGGACCCTTGGTCTCCCGCCTCAGCTGGAGAAGCATCCCAATTGCCTTGCCAAGCCTCGAGGAGAATCCTGAGTTGTGTCTCGCAACTAGGCAAGAGTCCTGACGTGGCTGAACAAACACGTGTGTGGAAGGGCCATCCCCGTCGTAACTCGAGAATATACCCCAGGTTCCCGCCGCAACTCGAGAAAAACCATGAGACTTCCCCCTCGCCGCGAGATGAGGCCTGATTCCCCTGCACTGCGTGCAGAGCAATTCTGTGTTGCACATCACACATGAAAGGAGCCTTGATTTCCTTCATGGCACTCCAGAGAAACCCCAAGAACACTGTTTCAAGGCTAGAGGGATCCTGAGGTCACTGTAGCAACACGAAAGAGCTCCGAGGACCAAAAATCAACTCGAGATGAGAGGTTAGTCCCTGGCTTCGACTCCTGAGGAATACCACCTTACCACAAGCACCTCAAGAGGAGGCTTCTCTCAGCTCTAGGTATGTGAGAGGGACCCTGAGTTTGCGGCCTCAAGTGGAATGGACACCGCGATGCCCTGACTCGAAATAAGGCCGGATATCCCTGCAGTGACTGGAATGCAGGCTCGTCTTGCATCTCCCAAGACGAAAGGGTGTCTGAATCCCCTGTGGAGACCACAGAGAAAGACCTAGTTCCCCACCTCATTGCGACCGGAGGCCTCAAATCCTTTGAAAACTCCAGAGGTATGCGGAGATCAGTGCCTCCAAAGGAGACGATGCCTGACTCCTCGTGAAACTTGATAGGAGACCCAGGATTCCTGTGGCACGTGGAAAGGGACACTTGGTCACCCGTCTCAGCTGGATATGCGTCCCAATTGCCCTGCAAAGCCTCGAGGAGAATCCCGAGTTGTACCTCGCAACTAGGCAGGAGTCCTGACATGGTTGAACACACACGTGTGTGGAAGGGCCATCCCCGTCGTAACTCGAGAATATACCCCAGGTTCCCGCCGCAACTCGAGAAAAACCATGAGACTTCCCCCTCGCTGCGAGATGAGGCCCGATTCCCCTGCACTGCGTGCAGAGCAATTCCGTGTTGCACATCACACATGAAAGGAGCCTTGATTTCCTTGATGGCACTCCAGAGAAACCCCAAGAACACTGTTTCAAGGCTAGAGGGATCCTGAGGTCACTGTAGCAACAAGAAAGAGCTCCGTGGACCAAGAATCAACACGAGATGAGAGGTTAGTCCCTGGCTTCGACTCCTGAGGAATACCACCTTACCACAAGCACCTCAAGAGGAGGCTTCTCTCAGCTCTAGGTATGTGAGAGGGACCCTGAGTTTGCGGCCTCAAGTGGAATGGACACCGCGATGCCATGACTCGAAATAAGGCCGGATATCCCTGCAGTGACTTCAATGCAGGCTCATCTTGCCTCTCCCAGGACGAAAGGATGTCTGAATCCCCTGTGGAAAGCACAGAGAAAGACTTAGTTCCCCACCTCATCGCGACCGATAGCCTCACATCCTTTGAAAACTCCAGAGGTACGCGGAGATCAGTGCTTCCAAAGGAGACGACGCCTGACTCCTCGTGAAACTTGATAGGAGTCCCAGGATTCCTGTGGCACGTGGAAAGGGACACTTGGTCTCCCGCCTCAGCTGGAGAGGCGTCCCAATTGCCCTGCCAAGCCTCGAGGAGAATCCAGAGTTGTCCCTCGCAACTAGGCAGGAGTCCTGACGTCGCTGAAGAAACACGTGGGTGGAAGGGCCATCCCCGTCGTAACTCGAGAATATACCCTACGTTCCCTTCGCAACTCGAGAAAAACCATGAGACTTCCCCCTCGCCGCGAGATGAGGCCCGATTCCCCTGCACTGCGTGCAGAGCAATTCCGTGTTGCACATCACACATGAAAGGAGCCTTGATTTCCTTGATGGCACTCCAGAGAAACCCCAAGAACACTGTTTCAAGGCTAGAGGGATCCTGAGGTCACTGTAGCAACACGAAAGAGCTCCGTGGGCCAAAAATCAACTCGAGATGAGAGGTTAGTCCCTGGCTTCGACTCCAGAGGAATACCACCTTACCACAAGCACCTCAAGAGGAGGCTTCTCTCAGCTCTAGGTATGTGAGAGGGACCCTGAGTTTGCGGCCTCAAGTGGAATGGACACCGCGATGCCCTGACGCGAAATAAGGCTGGATATCCCTGCAGTGACTTGAATGCAGGCTCGTCTTGCATCTCCCAAGAAGAAAGGATGTCTGAATCCCCTGTGGAGACCACAGAGAAAGACCTAGTTCCCCACCTCATCGCGACCGGAGGCCTCACATCCTTTGAAAACTCCAGAGGTACGCGGAGATCAGTGCCTCCAAAGGAGACGATGCCTGACTCCTCGTGAAACTTGATAGGAGTCCCAGGATTCCTGTGGCACGTGGAAAGGGACTCTTGGTCTCCCGCCTCAGCTGGAGAGGCGTCCCAATTGCCTTGCCAAGCCTCGAGGAGAATCCCGCGTTGTGTCTCGCAACTAGGCAAGAGTCCTGACGTGGCTGAACAAACACGTGTGTGGAAGGGCCATCCCCGTCGTAACTCGAGAATATACCCCAGGTTCCCGCCGCAACTCGAGAAAAACCATGAGACTTCCCCCTCGCCGCGAGATGAGGCCCGATTCCCCTGCACTGCGTGCAGAGCAATTCCGTGTTGCACATCACACATGAAAGGAGCCTTGATTTCCTTGATGGCACTCCAGAGAAACCCCAAGAACACTATTTCAAGGCTAGAGGGATCCTGAGGTCACTGTAGCAACACGAAAGAGCTCCGTGGACCAAAAATCAACTCGAGATGAGAGGTTTGTCCCTGGCTTCGACTCCTGAGGAATACCACCTTACCACAAGCACCTCAAGAGGAGGCTTCTCTCAGCTCTAGGTATGTGAGAGGGACCATGAGTTTGCGGCCTCAAGTGGAATGGACACCGCGATGCCCTGACTCGAAATAAGGCCGGATATCCCTGCAGTGACTGGAATGCAGGCTCGTCTTGCATCTCCCAAGACGAAAGGGTGTCTGAATCCACTGTGGAGACCCCAGAGAAAGACCTAGTTCCCCACCTCATCGCGACAGGAGGCCTCAAATCCTTTGAAAACTCCAGAGGTATGCGGAGATCAGTGCCTCCAAAGGAGACGATGCCTGACTCCTCGTGAAACTTGATAGGAGACACAGGATTCCTGTGGCACGTGGAAAGGGACCCTTGGTCTCCCGTCTCAGCTGGAGAGGCGTCCCAATTGCCCTGCAAAGCCTCGAGGAGAATCCCGAGTTGTCCCTCGCAACTAGGCAGGAGTCCTGACATGGCTGAACACACACGTGTGTGGAAGGGCCATCCCCGTCGTAACTCGAGAATATACCCCAGGTTCCCGCCGCAACTCGAGAAAAACCATGAGACTTCCCCCTCGCCGCGAGATGAGGCCCGATTCCCCTGCACTGCGTGCAGAGCAATTCCGTGTTGCACATCACACATGAAAGGAGCCTTGATTTCCTTGATGGCACTCCATAGAAACCCCAAGAACACTGTTTCAAGGCTAGAGGGATCCTGAGGTCACTGTAGCAACACGAAAGAGCTCTGTGGACCAAGAATCAACACGAGATGAGAGGTTAGTCCCTGGCTTCGACTCCTGAGGAATACCACCTTACCACAAGCACCTCAAGAGGAGGCTTCTCTCAGCTCTAGGTATGTGAGAGGGACCCTGAGTTTGCGGCCTCAAGTGGAATGGACACCGCGATGCCCTGACTCGAAATAAGGCCGGATATCCCTGCAGTGACTGGAATGCAGGCTCGTCTTGCCTCTCCCAGGACGAAAGGATGTCTGAATCCCCTGTGGAGACCACAGAGAAAGACTTAGTTCCCCACCTCATCGCGACCGATAGCCTCACATCCTTTGAAAATTCCAGAGGTACGCGGAGATCAGTGCCTCCAAAGGAGACGATCCCTGACTCCTCGTGAAACTTGATAGGAGTCCCAGGATTCCTGTGGCACGTGGAAAGGGACCCTTGGTCTCCCGCCTCAGCTGGAGAGGCGTCCCAATTGCCCTGCCAAGCCTCGAGGAGAATCCCGAGTTGTCCCTCGCAACTAGGCAGGAGTCCTGACGTCGCTGAAGAAACACGTGGGTGGAAGGGCCATCCCCGTCCTAACTCGAGAATATACCCCAGGTTCCCGCCGCAACTCGAGAAAAACCATGAGACTTCCCCCTCGCCGCGAGATGAGGCCCGATTCCCCTGCACTGCGTGCAGAGTAATTCCGTGTTGCACATCACACATGAAAGGAGCCTTGATTTCCTTGATGGCACTCCAGAGAAACCCCAAGAACACTGTTTCAAGGATAGAGGGATCCTGAGGTCACTGTAGCAACACGAAAGAGCTCCGTGGACCAAAAATCAACTCGAGATGAGAGGTTAGTCCCTGGCTTCGACTCCAGAGGAATACCACCTTACCACAAGCACCTCAAGAGGAGGCTTCTCTCAGCTCTAGGTATGCGAGAGGGACCCTGAGTTTGCGGCCTCAAGTGGAATGGACACCGCGATGCCCTGACTCGAAATAAGGCCGGATATCCCTGCAGTGACTAAAATGCAGGCTCGTCTTGCCTCTCCCAGGACGAAATGATGTCTGAATCCCCTGTGGAAAGCACAGAGAAAGACTTAGTTCCCCACCTCATCGCGACCGATAGCCTCACATCCTTTGAAAACTCCAGAGGTACGCGGAGATCAGTGCCTCCAAAGGAGACGATGCCTGACTCCTCGTGAAACTTGATAGGAGTCCCAGGATTCCTGTGGCACGTGGAAAGGGACCCTTGGTCTCCCGCCTCAGCTGGAGAGGCGTCCCAATTGCCTTGCCAAGCCTCGAGGAGAATCCCGAGTTGTGTCTCGCAACTAGGCAAGAGTCCTGACGTTGCTGAACAAACACGTGTGTGGAAGGGCCATCCCCGTCGTAACTCGAGAATATACCCCAGGTTCCCGCCGCAACTCGAGCAAAACCATGAGACATCCCCCTCGCCGCGAGATGAGGGCTGATTCCCCTGCACTGCGTGCAGAGCAATTCTGTGTTGCACATCACACATGAAAGGAGCCTTGATTTCCTTGATGGCACTCCAGAGAAACCCCAAGAACACTGTTTCAAGGCTAGAGGGATCCTGAGGTCACTGTAGCAACACGAAAGAGCTCCGTGGACCAAAAATCAACACGAGATGAGAGGTTAGTCCCTGGCTTCGACTCCTGAGGAATACCACCTTACCACAAGCACCTCAAGAGGAGGCTTCTCTCAGCTCTAGGTATGTGAGAGGGACCCTGAGTTTGCGGCCTCAAGTGGAATGGACACCGCGATGCCCTGACTCGAAATAAGGCCGGATATCCCTGCAGTGACTGGAATGCAGGCTCGTCTTGCATCTCCCAAGACGAAAGGGTGTCTGAATCCCCTGTGGAAACCACAGGGAAAGACCTAGTTCCCCACCTCATCGCGACAGGAGGCCTCAAATCCTTTGAAAACTCCAGAGGTATGCGGAGATCAGTGCCTCCAAAGGAGACGATGCCTGACTCCTCGTGAAACTTGATAGGAGACCCAGGATTCCTGTGGCACGTGGAAAGGGACACTTGGTCTCCCGTCTCAGCTGGAGAGGCGTCCCAATTGCCCTGCAAAGCCTCGAGGAGAATCCCGAGTTGTCCCTCGCAACTAGGCAGGAGTCCTGACATGGCTGAACACACACGTGTGTGGAAGGGCCATCCCCGTCGTAACTCGAGAATATACCCCAGGTTCCCGCCGCAACTCGAGAAAAACCATGAGACTTCCCCCTCGCCGCGAGATGAGGCCCGATTCCCCTGCACTGCGTGCAGAGCAATTCCGTGTTGCACATCACACATGAAAGGAGCCTTGATTTCCTTGATGGCACTCCAGAGAAACCCCAAGAACACTGTTTCAAGGCTAGAGGGATCCTGAGGTAACTGTAGCAACAAGAAAGAGCTCCGTGGGCCAAAAATCAACTCGAGATGAGAGGTTAGTCCCTGGCTTCGACTCCAGAGGAATACAACCTTACCACAAGCACCTCAAGAGGAGGCTTCTCTCAGCTCTAGGTATGTGAGAGGGACCCTGAGTTTGCGGCCTCAAGTGGAATGGACACCGCGATGCCCTGACGCGAAATAAGGCTGGATATCCCTGCAGTGACTTGAATGCAGGCTCGTCTTGCATCTCCCAAGAAGAAAGGATGTCTGAATCCCCTGTGGAGACCACAGAGAAAGACCTAGTTCCCCACCTCATCGCGACCGGAGGCCTCACATCCTTTGAAAACTCCAGAGGTACGCGGAGATCAGTGCCTCCAAAGGAGACGATGCCTGACTCCTCGTGAAACTTGATAGGAGTCCCAGGATTCCTGTGGCACGTGGAAAGGGACCCTTCGTCTCCCGCCTCAGCTGGAGAGGCGTCCCAATTGCCTTGCCAAGCCTCGAGGAGAATCCCGAGTTGTGTCTCGCAACTAGGCAAGAGTCCTGACGTGGCTGAACAAACACGTGTGTGGAGGGGCCATCCCCGTCGTAACTCGAGAATATACCCCAGGTTCCCGCCGCAACTCGAGAAAAACCATGAGACTTCCCCCTCGCCGCGAGATGAGGCCCGATTCCCCTGCACTGCGTGCAGAGCAATTCTGTGTTGTACATCACACATGAAAGGAGCCTTGATTTCCTTGATGGCACTCCAGAGAAACCCCAAGAACACTGTTTCAAGGCTAGAGGGATCCTGAGGTCACTGTAGCAACACGAAAGAGCTCCGTGGGCCAAAAATCAACTCGAGATGAGAGGTTAGTCCCTGGCTTCGACTCCAGAGGAATACCACCTTACCACAAGCACCTCAAGAGGAGGCTTCTCTCAGCTGTATGTATGTGAGAGGGACCCTGAGTTTGCGGCCTCAAGTGGAAAGGACACCGCGATGCCCTGACTCGAAATAAGGCCGGATATCCCTGCAGTGACTGGAATGCAGGCTCGTCTTGCATCTCCCAAGACGAAAGGGTGTCTGAATCCCCTGTGGAGACCACAGAGAAAGACCTAGTTCCCCACTTCATTGCGACAGGAGGCCTCAAATCCTTTGAAAACTCCAGAGGTATGCGGAGATCAGTGCCTCCAAAGGAGACGATGCCTGACTCCTCGTGAAACTTGATAGGAGACCCAGGATTCCTGTGGCACGTGGAAAGGGACCCTTGGTCTCCCGTCTCAGCTGGAGAGGCGTCCCAATTGCCCTGCAAAGCCTCGAGGAGAATCCCGAGTTGTCCCTCGCAACTAGGCAGGAGTCCTGACATGGCTGAACACACACGTGTGTGGAAGGGCCATCCCCGTCGTAACTCGAGAATATACCCCAGGTTCCCGCCGCAACTCGAGAAAAACAATGAGACTTCCCCCTCGATGCGAGATGAGGCCCGATTCCCCTGCACTGCGTGCAGAGCAATTCCGTGTTGCACATCACACATGAAAGGAGCCTTGATTTCCTTGATGGCACTCCAGAGAAAACCCAAGAACACTGTTTCAAGGATAGAGGGATCCTGAGGTCACTGTAGCAACACGAAAGAACTCTGTGGACCAAAAATCAACTCGAAAAGAGAGGTTAGTCCCTGGATTCGTCTCCAGAGGAATACCACCTTACCACATGCACCTCAAGAGGAGGCTTCTCTCAGCTCTAGGTATGTGAGAGGGACCCTGAGTTTGCGGCCTCAAGTGGAATGGACACTGCGATGCCCTGACTCGAAATAAAGCCGGATATCCCTGCAGTGACTTGAATGCAGGCTCGTCTTGCATCTCCCAAGACGAAAGGATGTCTGAATCCCCTGTGGAGACCACAGAGAAAGACCTAGTTCCCCACTTCATCGCGACCGGAGGCCTCACATCCTTTGAAAACTCCAGAGGTACGTGGAGATCAGTGCCTCCAAAGGAGACGATGCCTGACTCCTCGTGAAACTTGATCGGAGTCCCAGGATTCCTGTGGCACGTGGAAAGGGACCCTTGGTCTCCCGCCTCAGCTGGAGAGGCGTCCCAATTGCCCTGCCAAGCCTCGAGGAGAATCCCGAGTTGTCCCTATCAACTAGGCAGGAGTCCTGCAATCGCTGAACAAACACGTGTGTGTAAGGGCCATCCCCGTCGTAACTCGAGAATATACCCCAGGTTCCCGCCGCAACTCGAGAAAAACCATGAGACTTCCCCCTCGCCGCGAGATGAGGCCCGATTCCCCTGCACTGCGTGCAGAGCAATTCCGTGTTGCACATCACACATGAAAGGAGCCTTGATTTCCTTGATGGCACTCCAGAGAAACCCCAAGAACACTGTTTCAAGGCTAGAGGGATCCTGAGTTCACTGTAGCAACACGAAAGAGCTCCGTGGACCAAAAATCAACTCGAGATGGGAGGTTAGTCCCTGGCTTCGACTCCATAGGAATACCACCTTACCACAAGCACCTCAAGAGGAGGCTTCTCTCAGCTCTAGGTATGTGAGAGGGACCCTGATTTTGCGGCCTCAAGTGGAATGGACACTGCGATTCCCTGACTCTAAATAAGGCCGGATATCCCTGCAGTGACTTGAATGCAGGCTCGTCTTGCATCTCCCAAGACGAAAGGATGTCTGAATCCCCTGTGGAGACCACAGAGAAAGACCTAGTTCCCACCTCATCGCGACCGGAGGCCTCACATCCTTTGAAAACTCCAGAGGTACGCGGAGATCAGTGCCTCCAAAGGAGACGATAACTGACTCCTCGTGAAACTTGATAGGAGTCCCAGGATTCCTGTGGCACGTGGAAAGGGACCCTTGGTCTCCCGCCTCAGCTGGAGAGGCGTCCCAATTGCCCTGCCAAGCCTCGAGGAGAATCCCGAGTTGTCCCTCGCAACTAGGCAGTAGTCCTGACGTCGCTGAACAAACAAGTGGATGGAAGGGCCATCCCCGTTGTAACTCGAGAATATACCCCAGGTTCCCGCCGCAACTCGAGAAAAGTCATGAGCCTTCCCCCTCGCCGCGAGATGAGGCCAGATTCCCCTGCACTGCGTGCAGAGCAATTCCGTGTTGCACATCACACATGAAAGGAGCCTTGATTTCCTTGGTGGCACTCCAGAGAAACCCCAAGAACACTGTTTCAAGCCTAGAGGGATCCTGAGGTCACTCTAGCAACACGAAAGAGCTCCGTGGACCACAAATCAACTCGAGATGAGAGGTTAGTCCCTGGCTTCGACTCCAGAGGAATACCACCTTACCACAAGCACCTCAAGAGGAGGCTTCTCTCAGCTGTATGTATGTGAGAGGGACCCTGAGTTTGCAGCCTCAAGTGGAATGGACACCGCGATGCCCTGACTCGAAATAAGGCCGGATATCCCTGCAGTGACTTGAATGCAGGCTTGTCTTGCATCTGCCAAGACGAAAGGATGTCTGAATCCCCTGTGGAGACCACAGAGAAAGATCTAGTTCCCCACCTCATCGCGACCGGAGGCCTCACATCCTTTGAAAACTTCAGAGGTAGGCGGAGATCAGTGCCTCCAAAGGAGACGATGCCTGACTCCTCGTGAAACTTGATAGGAGTCCCAGGATTCCTGTGGCACATGGAAAGGGACCCTTGGTCTCCCGCCTCAGCTGGAGAGGCGTCCCAATTGCCCTGCCAAGCCTCGAGGAGAATCACGAGTTGTCCGTCGCAACTAGGCAGGAGTCCTGCCGTCGCTGAACAAACACGTGGGTGGAAGGGCCATCCCCGTCGTAACTCGAGAATATACCCCAGGTTCCCGCCGCAACTCGAGAAAAACCATGAGACTTCCCCCTCGGTGCGAGATGAGGCCCGATTCCCCTGCACTGCGTGCAGAGCAATTCCGTGTTGCACATCACACATGAAAAGAGCCTTGATTTCCTTGATGGCACTCCAGAGAATCCCCAAGAACACTGTTTCAAGGCTAGCGGGATGCTGAGGTCACTGTAGCAACAGGAAAGAGCTCCGTGGACCAAGAATCAACTCGAGATGAGAGGTTAGTCCCTGGCTTCGACTCCAGAGGAATACCACCTTACCACAAGCACCTCAAGAGGAGGCTTCTCTCAGCTCTATGTGTGTGAGAGGGACCCTGAGATTGCGGCCTCAAGTGGAATGGACACCGCGATGCCCTGACGCGACATAAGGCCGGATATCCCTGCAGTGACTTGAATGCAGGCTCGTCTTGCATCTCCCAAGACGAAAGGATGTCTGAATCCCCTGTGGAGACCACAGAGAATGACCTAGTTCCCCACCTCTTCGCGACCGGAGACCTCACATCCTTTGAAAACTCCAGAGCTACGCGAAGATCAGTGCCTCCAAAGGAGACGATGCCTGACTCCTCGTGAAACTTGATAGGAGTCCCAGGATTCCTGTGGCACGTGGAAAGGGACACTTGGTCTCCCGCCTCAGCTGGAGAGGCGTCGCAATTGCCCTGCCAAGCCTCGAGGAGAATCCCGAGTTGTCCCTCGCAACTAGGCAGGAGTCCTGACGTCGCTGAACATACACGTGGTTGGAAGGGCCATCCCCGTCGTAACTCGAGAATATACCCAGGTTCCCGCCGCAACTCGAGAAAAACCATGAGACTTCCCCCTCGCCGCGAGATGAGGCCCGATTCCCCTGCACTGCTTGCAGAGCAATTCCGTGTTGCACATCACACATGAAAGGAGCCTTGATTTCCTTGATGGCACTCCAGAGAAACCCCAAGAACACTGTTTCAAGGCTGGAGGGATCCTGAGGTCCCTGTAGCAGCATGAAAGAGCTCCGTGGACCATGAATCAACTCGAGATGAGAGGTTAGTCCCTGGCTTCGACTCCAGAGGAATACCACCTTACCACAAGCACCTCAAGAGGAGGCTTCTCTCAGCTCTATGTATGTGAGAGGGACCCTGAGTTTGCGGCCTCAAGTGGAATGGACACCGCGATGCCCTGACTCGAAATAAGGGCGGATATCCCTGCAGTGACTTGAATGCAGGCTCGTCTTGCATCTCCCAAGACGAAAGGATGTCTGAATCCCCTGAGGAGACCACAGAGAAAGACCTAGTTCCCCACCTCATCGCGACCGGAGGCCTCACATCCTTTGAAAACTCCAGAGGTACGCGGAGATCAGTGCCTCCAAAGGAGACGATGCCTGACTCCTAGTGAAACTTGATAGGAGTCCCAGGATTCCTGTGGCACGTGGAAAGGGACACTTGGTCTCCCGGCTCAGCTGGATATGCGTCCCAATTGCCCTGCCAAGCCTCGAGGAGAATCCCGAGTTGTCCCTCGCAACTAGGCAGGAGTCCTGACGTCTCTGAACAAACACGTGGGTGGATGGGCCATTCCCATCGTAACTCGATAATATAGCCCAGGTTCCCGCCGCAACTCGAAATAAACCATGAAACTTCCCCCTCGTCACGAGATGAGGCCCGATTCCCCTACACTGCTAGCAGAGAAATTCCGTGTTGCACATCACACATGAAAGGAGCCTTGATTTCCTTCATGGCACTCCAGAGATACCCCAAGAGCACTGTTTCAAGGCTAGAGGGAACCTGAGGTCACTGTAGCAACACGAAAGAGCTCCGTGGACCAAAAATCAACTCGAGATGAGAGGTTAGTCCCTGGCTTCGACTCCAGAGGAATACCACCTTACCACAACACCTCAGAAGGAGGCTTCTCTCAGCTCTAGGTACGTGAGAGGGACCCTGAGTTTGCAGCCTCAAGTCGAATGGACACCACGGTGCCCTGACTCGAAATAAGGCCGGATATCCCTGCAGTGACTTGAATGCAGGCTCGTCTTGAATCTCCCAAAACGAAAGGATGTCTGAATCCCCTGTGGAGACCACAGAGAAAGACCTAGTTCCCCACCTCATCGCGACCGGAGGCCTCACATCCTTTGAAAACTCCAGAGGTACGCGGAGATCAGTGCCTCCAAAGGAGACGATGCCTGACTCCTCGTCAAACTTGATAGGAGTCCCAGGATTCCTGTGGCACGTGTAAAGGGACCCTTGGTCTCCCGCCTCAGCTGGAGAGGCGTCCCAATTGCCCTGCAAAGCCTCGAGGAGAATCCCGAGTTGTCCCTCACAACTAGGCAGGAGTCCTGACGTCGCTGAACAAACACGTGGGTGGAAGGGCCATCCCCATCGTAACTCGATAATATACCCCAGGTTCCCGCTGCAACTCGAGAAAAACCATGAGTCTTCCCCCTCGCCGCGAGATGAGGCCCGATTCCCCTACACTGCGTGCAGAGCAATTCCATGTTGCACATCACACATGAACGGAGCCTTGATTTCCTTGATGGCACTCCAGAGAAACCCCAAGAACACTGTTTCAAGGCTAGAGGGATCCTGAGGTCACTGTAGCAACACGAAAGAGCTCCGTGGACCAAAAATCAACTCGAGATGAGAGGTTAGTCCCTGGCTTCGACTCCAGAGGAATACCACCTTACCACAAGCACCTCAAGAGGAGGCTTCTCTCAGCTCTAGGTATGTGAGAGGGACCCTGATTTTGCGGCCTAAAGTGGAATGGACACTGCGATGCCCTGTCGCGAAATAAGGCCGGATATCCCTGCAGTGACTTGAATGCAGGCTCGTCTTGCATCTCCCAAGTCGAAAAGTTGTCTGAATCCCCTGTGGAGACCACAGAGAAAGACCTAGTTCCCCACCTCATCGCGACCGGAGGCCTCACATCCTTTGAAAACTCCAGAGGTACGCGGAGATCAGTGCCTCCAAAGGAGACGATGCCTGACTCCTCGTGAAACTTGATAGGAGTCCCAGGATTCCTGTGGCACGTGGAAAGGGACCCTTGGTCTCCCGCCTCAGCTGGAGAGGCGTCCCAATTGCCCTGCCAAGCCTCGAGGAGAATCCCGAGTTGTCCCTCGCAACTAGGCATGAGTCCTGACGTCGCTGAACAAACACGTGTGTGGCAGGGCCATCCCCGTCGTAACTCGAGAATATAGCCCCGGTTCCCGCTGCAACTCGAGAAAAAACATGAGACTTCCCCCTTGCCGCGAGATGAGGCCCGATTCCCCTGCACTGCGTGCAAAGCAATTCAGTGTTGCACATCACACATGAAAGGAGCCTTGATTTCCTTCATGGCACTCCAGAGAAACCCCAAGAACACTGTTTCAAGGCTAGAGGGATCCTGAGGTCAATGTAGCAACACGAAAGAACTCCGTGGCCCAAAAATCAACTCGAGAAGAGAGGTTAGTCCCTGTCATCGACTCCAGAGGAATACCACCTTACCACAAGCACCTCAAGAGGAGGCTTCCCTCAGCTCTAGGTATGTGAGAGGGACCCTGAGTTTGCGGCCTCAAGTGGAATGGACACCGCGATGCCCTGACTCGAAATAAGGCCGGATATCCCTGCCGTGACTTGAATGCAGGCTCGTCTTGCATCTCCCAAGATGAAAGGATGTCTGAATCCCCTGTGGAGACCACAGAAAAAGACCTAGTTCCCCACATCATTGCGACCGGAGGCCTCACATCCTTTGAAAACTCCAGAGGTACGCGGAGATCAGTGCCTCCAAAGGAGACGATGCCTGACTCCTCGTGAAACTTGATAGGAGTCCCAGGATTCCTGTGGCACGTGGAAAGGGACCCTTGGTCTCCCGCCTCAGCTGGAGAGGCGTCCCAATTGCCCTGCCAAGCCTCGAGGAGAATCCCGAGTTGTCCCTCGCAACTAGGCAGGAGTCCTGACGTAGCTGAACAAACACGTGTGTGGAAGGGCCATCCCCGTCGTAACTCGAGAATATACCCCAGGTTCCCGCCGCAACTCGAGAAAAACCATGAGACTTCCCCCTCGCCGCGAGATGAGGCCCGATTCCCCTGCACTGCGTGCAGAGCAATTCCGTGTTGCACATCACACATGAAAGGAGCCTTGATTTGCTTGATGGCACTCCAGAGAAACCCCAAGAACACTGTTTCAAGGCTAGAGGGATCCTGAGGTCACTGTAGCAACATGAAAGAGCTCCGTGGACCAAAAATCAACACGAGATGAGAGGTTCGTCCCTGTCATCGACTCCAGAGGAATACCACCTTACCACAAGCACCTCAAGAGGAGGCTTCTCTCA
This sequence comes from Cervus elaphus, assembly GCF_910594005.1. NCBI lineage: Eukaryota > Metazoa > Chordata > Mammalia > Artiodactyla > Cervidae > Cervus > Cervus elaphus. The sequence continues at coordinate 2,925,251 of NC_057834.1, read as the reverse complement.
GCTCTAGGTATGTGAGAGGGACCCTGAGTTTGCGGCCTCAAGTGGAATGGACACTGCGATGCCCTGACGCGAAATAAGTCCGGACATCCCTGCATTGACGTGAATGCAGGCTCGTCTTGCATCTCCCAAGACGAAAGGATGTCTGAATCCCCTGTGCAGACCACAGAGAGAGACCTAGGTCCCCACCTCATCGCGACCGGAGGCCTCACATCCTTTGAAAACTCCAGAGGTACGGGGAGATCAGTGCCTCCAAAGGAGACGATGCCTGACTCCTCATGAAACTTGATAGGAGTCCCAGGATTCCTGTGGCACGTGGAAAGGGACACTTCGTCTTCCGCCTCAGCTGGAGAGGCGTCCCAATTGCCCTGCCAAGCCTCGAGGAGAATCCCGAGTTGTCCCTCGCAACAAGGCAGGAGTCCTGACGTCGCTGTAGAAACACGTGTGTGGAAGGGCCATCCCCGTCGTAACTCGAGAATATACCCCAGGTTCCCGCCGCAACTCGAGAAAAACCATGAGACTTCCCCATCGCCGCGAGCTGAGGCCTGATTCCTCTGCACTGCGTGCAGAGCAATTCCGTGTTGCACATCACACATGAAAGGAGCCTTGATTTCCTTGATGGCACTCCAGAGAAACCCCAAGAACACTGTTTCAAGGCTAGAGGGATCCTGAGGTCACTGTAGCAACACGAAAGAGCTCCGTGGGCCAAAAATCAACTCGAGATGAGAGGTTAGTCCCTGGCTTCGACTCCAGAGGAATACCACCTTACCACAAGCACCTCAAGAGGAGGCTTCTCTCAGCTCTAGGTATGTGAGAGGGACCCTGAGTTTGCGGCCTCAAGTGGAATGGACACCGCGATGCCCTGACGCGAAATAAGGCTGGATATCCCTGCAGTGACTTGAATGCAGGCTCGTCTTGCATCTCCCAAGATGAAAGGATGTCTGAATCCCCTGTGGAGACCACAGAGAAAGACCTAGTTCCCCACCTCATCGCGACCGGAGGCCTCACATCCTTTGAAAACTCCAGAGGTACGCGGAGATCAGTGCCTCCAAAGGAGACGATGCCTGACTCCTCGTGAAACTTGACAGGAGACCCAGGTTTCCTGTGGCACGTGGAAAGGGACCCTTGGTCTCCCGTCTCAGCTGGAGAGGCGTCCCAATTGCCCTGCAAAGCCTCGAGGAGGATCCCGAGTTGTCCCTCGCAACTAGGCAGGATTCCTGACATGGCTGAACACACACGTGTGTGGAAGGGCCATCCCCGTCGTAACTCGAGAATATACCCCAGTTTCCCGCCGCACCTCGAGAAAAACCATGAGACTTCCCCCTCGCCATGAGATGAGGCCCGATTCCCCTGCACTGCATGCAGAGCAATTCCGTGTTGCACATCACACATGAAAGGAGCCTTGATTTCCTTGATGGCACTCCAGAGAAACCCCAAGAACACTGTTTCAAGGCTAGAGGGATCCTGAGGTCACTGTAGCAACACGAAAGAGCTCCGTGGACCAAGAATCAACACGAGATGAGAGGTTAGTCCCTGGCTTCGACTCCTGAGGAATACCACCTTACCACAAGCACCTCAAGTGGAGGCTTCTCTCAGCTCTAGGTATGTGAGAGGGATCCTGAGTTTGCGGCCTCAAGTGGAATGGACACCGCGATGCCCTGACTCGAAATAAGGCCGGATATCCCTGCAGTGACTTGAATGCAGGCTCGTCTTGCATCTCCCAAGAAGAAAGGATGTCTGAATCCCCTGTGGAGACCACAGAGAAACACCTAGTTCCCCACCTCATCGCGACCGGAGGCCTCACATCCTTTGAAAACTCCAGAGGTACGCGGAGATCAGTGCCTCCAAAGGAGACGATGCCTGACTCCTCGTGAAACTTGATAGGAGTCCCAGGATTCCTGTGGCACGTGGAAAGGGACCCTTGGTCTCCCGCCTCAGCTGGAGAGGCGTCCCAATTGCCCTGCCAAGCCTCGAGGAGAATCCCGAGTTGTCCCTCGCAAGTAGGCAGGAGTCCTGACGTAGCTGAACAAACACGTGTGTGGAAGGGCCATCCCCGTCGTAACTCGAGAATATACCCCAGGTTCCCGCCGCAACTCGAGAAAAACCATGAGACTTCCCCCTCGCCGCGAGATGAGGCCCGATTCCCCTGCACTGCGTGCAGAGCAATTCCGTGTTGCACATCACACATGAAAGGAGCCTTGATTTGCTTGATGGCACTCCAGAGAAACCCCAAGAACACTGTTTCAAGGCTAGAGGGATCCTGAGGTCACTGTAGCAACATGAAAGAGCTCCGTGGACCAAAAATCAACACGAGATGAGAGGTTCGTCCCTGTCATCGACTCCAGAGGAATACCACCTTACCACAAGCACCTCAAGAGGAGGCTTCTCTCAGCTCTAGGTATGTGAGAGGGACCATGAGTTTGCGGCCTCAAGTGGAATGGACACTGCGATGCCCTGACGCGAAATAAGTCCGGACATCCCTGCATTGACGTGAATGCAGGCTCGTCTTGCATCTCCCAAGACGAAAGGATGTCTGAATCCCCTGTGCAGACCACAGAGAGAGACCTAGGTCCCCACCTCATCGCGACCGGAGGCCTCACATCCTTTGAAAACTCCAGAGGTACGGGGAGATCAGTGCCTCCAAAGGAGACGATGCCTGACTCCTCATGAAACTTGATAGGAGTCCCAGGATTCCTGTGGCACGTGGAAAGGGACACTTCGTCTTCCGCCTCAGCTGGAGAGGCGTCCCAATTGCCCTGACAAGCCTCGAGGAAAATCCCGAGTTGTCCCTCGCAACTAGGCAGGAGTCCTGACGTCGCTGTAGAAACACGTGTGTGGAAGGGCCATCCCCGTCGTAACTCGAGAATATACCCCAGGTTCCCGCCGCAACTCGAGAAAAACCATGAGACTTCCCCATCGCCGCGAGCTGAGGCCTGATTCCTCTGCACTGCGTGCAGAGCAATTCCGTGTTGCACATCACTCATGAAAGGAGCCTTGATTTCCTTGATGGCACTCCAGAGAAACCCCAAGAACACTGTTTCAAGGCTAGAGGGATCCTGAGGTCACTGTAGCAACACGAAAGAGCTCCGTGGACCAAAAATCAACTCGAGATGAGAGGTTAGTCCCTGGCTTCGACTCCAGAGGAATACCACCTTACCACAAGCACCTCAAGAGGAGGCTTCTCTCAGCTCTAGCTATGTGAGAGGGACCCTGAGTTTGCGGCCTCAAGTGGAATGGACACCGCGATGCCCTGACTCGAAATAAGGCCGGATATCCCTGCAGTGACTTGAATGCAGGCTCGTCTTGCATCTCCCAAGACGAAAGGATGTCTGAATCCCCTGTGGAGACCACAGAGAAAGACCTAGTTCCCCACCTCATCGCGACCAGAGGCCTCACATCCTTTGAAAACTCCAGAGGTACGCGGAGATCAGTGCCTCCAAAGGAGACGATCCCTGACTCCTCGTGAAACTTGATAGGAGTCCCAGGATTCCTGTGGCACGTGGAAAGGGACCCTTGGTCTCCCGCCTCAGCTGGAGAGGCGTCCCAATTGCCTTGCCAAGCCTCGAGGAGAATCCCGAGTTGTGTCTCGCAACTAGGCAAGAGTCCTGACATGGCTGAACAAACACGTGTGTGGAAGGGCCATCCCCGTCGTAACTCGAGAATATACCCCAGGTTCCCGCCGCAACTCGAGAAAACAATGAGACTTCCCCCTCGCCGCGAGATGAGGCCCGATTCCCCTGCACTGCGTGCAGAGCAATTCTGTGTTGCACATCACACATGAAAGGAGCCTTGATTTCCTTCATGGCACTCCAGAGAAAACCCAAGAACACTGTTTCAAGAATAGAGGGATCCTGAGGTCACTGTAGCAACACGAAAGAGCTCCGTGGACCAAAAATCAACTCGAGATGAGAGGTTAGTCCCTGGCTTCAACTCCAGAGGAATACCACCTTACCACAAGCACCTCAAGAGGAGGCTTCTCTCAGCTCTAGGTATGTGAGAGGGACCCTGAGTTTGCGGCCTCAAGTGGAATGGACACCGCGATGCCCTGACTCGAAATAAGGCCGGATATCCCTGCAGTGACTGGAATGCAGGCTCGTCTTGCATCTCCCAGGACGAAAGGATGTCTGAATCCCCTGTGGAAAGCACAGAGAAAGACTTAGTTCCCCACCTCATCGCGACCGATAGCCTCACATCCTTTGAAAACTCCAGAGGTATGCGGAGATCAGTGCCTCCAAAGGAGACGATGCCTGACTCCTCGTGAAACTTGATAGGAGTCCCAGGATTCCTGTGGCACTTGGAAAGGGACACTTGGTCTCCCGCCTCAGCTGGAGAGGCGTCCCAATTGCCCTGCCAAGCCTCGAGGAGAATCCAGAGTTGTCCCTCGCAACTAGGCAGGAGTCCTGACGTGGCTGAACAAACACGTGGGTGGAAGGGCCAGCCCCGTCGTAACTCGAGAATATACCCCAGGTTCCCGCCGCAACTCGAGAAAAACCATGAGACTTCCCCCTTGCCGCGAGATGAGGCCCGATTCCCCTGCACTGCGTGCAGAGCAATTCGGTGTTGCACATCACACATGAAAGGAGCCTTGATTTCCTTGATGGCACTCCAGAGAAACCCCAAGAACACTGTTTCAAGGCTAGAGGGATCCTGAGGTCACTGTAGCAACACGAAAGAGCTCCGTGGGCCAAAAATCAACTCGAGATGAGAGGTTAGTCCCTGGCTTCAACTCCAGAGGAATACCACCTTACCACAAGCACCTCAAGAGGAGGCTTCTCTCAGCTCTAGGTATGTGAGAGGGACCCTGAGTTTGCGGCCTCAAGTGGAATGGACACCGCGATGCCCTGACGCGAAATAAGGCTGGATATCCCTGCAGTGACTTGAATGCAGGCTCGTCTTGCATCTCCCAAGATGAAAGGATGTCTGAATCCCCTGTGGAGACCACAGAGAAAGACCTAGTTCCCCACCTCATCGCGACCGGAGGCCTCACATCCTTTGAAAACTCCAGAGGTACGCGGAGATCAGTGCCTCCAAAGGAGACGATGCCTGACTCCTCCTGAAACTTGATAGGAGACCCAGGATTCCTGTGGCACGTGGAAAGGGACCCTTGGTCTCCCGTCTCAGCTGGAGAGGCGTCCCAATTGCCCTGCAAAGCCTCGAGGAGAATCCCGAGTTGTCCCTCGCAACTAGGCAGGATTCCTGACATGGCTGAACACACACGTGTGTGGAAGGGCCATCCCCGTCGTAACTCGAGAATATACCCCAGGTTCCCGCCGCACCTCGAGAAAAACCATGAGACTTCCCCCTCGCCACGAGATGAGGCCCGATTCCCCTGCACTGCATGCAGAGCAATTCCGTGTTGCACATCACACATGAAAGGAGCCTTGATTTCCTTGATGGCACTCCAGAGAAACCCCAAGAACACTGTTTCAAGGCTAGAGGGATCCTGAGGTCACTGTAGCAACACGAAAGAGCTCCGTGGACCAAGAATCAACACGAGATGAGAGGTTAGTCCCTGGCTTCGACTCCTGAGGAATACCACCTTACCACAAGCACCTCAAGTGGAGGCTTCTCTCAGCTCTAGGTATGTGAGAGGGATCCTGAGTTTGCGGCCTCAAGTGGAATGGACACCGCGATGCCCTGACTCGAAATAAGGCCGGATATCCCTGCAGTGACTTGAATGCAGGCTCGTCTTGCATCTCCCAAGAAGAAAGGATGTCTGAATCCCCTGTGGAGACCACAGAGAAACACCTAGTTCCCCACCTCATCGCGAACGGAGGCCTCACATCCTTTGAAAACTCCAGAGGTACGCGGAGATCAGTGCCTCCAAAGGAGACGATGCCTGACTCCTCGTGAAACTTGATAGGAGTCCCAGGATTCTTGTGGCACGTGGAAAGGGACCCTTGGTCTCCCGCCTCAGCTGGAGAGGCGTCCCAATTGCCCTGCCAAGCCTCGAGGAGAATCCCGAGTTGTCCCTCGCAACTAGGCAGGAGTCCTGACGTCGCTGAACAAACACGTGGGTGGAAGGGCCATCCCCGTCGTAACTCGAGAATATACCCCAGGTTCCCGCCGCAACTCGAGAAAAACCATGAGACTTCCCCCTCGATGCGAGATGAGGCCCGATTCCCCTGCACTGCGTGCAGAGCAATTCCGTGTTGCACATCACACATGAAAGGAGCCTTGATTTCCTTGATGGCACTCCAGAGAAACCCCAAGAACACTGTTTCAAGGCTAGAGGGATCCTGAGGTCACTGTAGCAACACGAAAGAGCTCCGTGGGCCAAAAATCAACTCGAAAAGAGAGGTTAGTCCCTGGATTCGTCTCCAGAGGAATACCACCTTACCACAAGCACCTCAAGAGGAGGCTTCTCTCAGCTCTAGGTATGTGAGAGGGACCCTGAGTTTGCGGCCTCAAGTGGAATGGACTCCGCGATGCACTGACGCAAAATAAGGCTGGATATCCCTGCAGTGACTTCAATGCAGGCTCGTCTTGCATCTCCCAGGACGAAAGGATGTCTGAATCCCCTGTGGAAAGCACAGAGAAAGACCTAGTTCCCCACCTCATCGCGACCGATAGCCTCACATCCTTTGAAAACTCCAGAGGTACGCGGAGATCAGTGCCTCCAAAGGAGACGATCCCTGACTCCTCGTGAAACTTGATAGGAGTCCCAGGATTCCTGTGGCACGTGGAAAGGGACCCTTGGTCTCCCGCCTCAGCTGGAGAGGCGTCCCAATTGCCTTGCCAAGCCTCGAGGAGAATCCCGAGTTGTGTCTCGCAACTAGGCAAGAGTCCTTACATGGCTGAACAAACACGTGTGTGGAAGGGCCATCCCCGTCGTAACTCGAGAATATACCCCAGGTTCCCGCCGCAACTCGAGAAAACCATGAGACTTCCCCCTCGCCGCGAGATGAGGCCCGATTCCCCTGCACTGCGTGCAGAGCAATTCTGTGTTGCACATCACACATGAAAGGAGCCTTGATTTCCTTCATGGCACTCCAGAGAAAACCCAAGAACACTGTTTCAAGAATAGAGGGATCCTGAGGTCACTGTAGCAACACAAAAGAGCTCCGTGGACCAAAAATCAACTCGAGATGAGAGGTTAGTCCCTGGCTTCAACTCCAGAGGATTACCACCTTACCACAAGCACCTCAAGAGGAGGCTTCTCTCAGCTCTAGGTATGTGAGAGGGACCCTGAGTTTGCGGCCTCAAGTGGAATGGACACCGCGATGCCCTGACTCGAAATAAGGCCGGATATCCCTGCAGTGACTTCAATGCAGGCTCGTCTTGCATCTCCCAGGACGAAAGGATGTCTGAATCCCCTGTGGAAAGCACAGAGAAAGACTTAGTTCCCCACCTCATCGCGACCGATAGCCTCACATCCTTTGAAAACTCCAGAGGTACGCTGAGATCAGTGCCTCCAAAGGAGACGATGCCTGACTCCTCGTGAAACTTGATAGGAATCCCAGGATTCCTGTGGCACTTGGAAAGGGACACTTGGTCTCCCGCCTCAGCTGGAGAGGCGTCCCAATTGCCCTGCCAAGCCTCGAGGAGAATCCAGAGTTGTCCCTCGCAACTAGGCAGGAGTCCTGATGTGGCTGAACAAACACGTGTGTGGAAGGGCCATCCCCGTCGTAACTCGAGAATATACCCCAGGTTCCCGCCGCAACTCGAGAAAAACCATGAGACTTCCCCCTTGCCGCGAGATGAGGCCCGATTCCCCTGCACTGCGTGCAGAGCAATTCGGTGTTGCACATCACACATGAAAGGAGCCTTGATTTCCTTGATGGCACTCCAGAGAAATCCCAAGAACACTGTTTCAAGGCTAGAGGGATCCTGAGGTCACTGTAGCAACACGCAAGAGCTCCGTGGGCCAAAAATCAACTCGAGATGAGAGGTTAGTCCCTGGCTTCGACTCCAGAGGAATACCACCTTACCACAAGCACCTCAAGAGGAGGCTTCTCTCAGCTCTAGGTATGTGAGAGGGACCCTGAGTTTGCGGCCTCAAGTGGAATGGACACCGCGATGCGCTGACTCGAAATAAGGCCGGATATCCCTGCCTTGACTTGAATGCAGGCTCGTCTTGCATCTCCCAAGATGAAAGGATGTCTGAATCCCCTGTGGAGACCACAGAGAAAGACCTAGTTCCCCACCTCATCGCGACCGGAGGCCTCACATCCTTTGAAAACTCCAGAGGTACGCGGAGATCAGTGCCTCCAAAGGAGACGATGCCTGACTCCTCGTGAAACTTGATAGGAGTCCCAGGATTCTTGTGGCACGTGGAAAGGGACCCTTGGTCTCCCGCCTCAGCTGGAGAGGCGTCCCAATTGCCCTGCCAAGCCTCGAGGAGAATCCCGAGTTGTCCCTCGCAACTAGGCAGGAGTCCTGACGTGGCTGAACAAACACATGTGTGGAAGCTCCACCCCCGTCGTAACTCGAGAATATACCCCAGGTTCCCACCGCAACTCGAGAAAAACCATGAGACTTCCCCCTCGCCGCGAGATGAGGCCCAATTCCCCTGCACTGCATGCAGAGCAATTCTGTGTTGCACATCACACATGAAAGGAGCCTTGATTTCCTTGATGGCACTCCAGAGAAACCCCAAGAACACTGTTTCAAGGCTAGAGGGATCCTGAGGTCACTGTAGCAACACGAAAGAGCTCCGTGGACCAAAAATCAACTCGAGATGAGAGGTTAGTCCCTGGCTTCGACTCCAGAGGAATACCACCTTACCACAAGCACCTCAAGAGGAGGCTTCTCTCAGCTCTAGGTATGTGAGAGGGACCCTGAGTTTGCGGCCTCAAGTGGAATGGACACCGCGAAGCCCTGACTCGAAATAAGGCCGGATATCCCTGCAGTGACTGGAATGCAGGCTCGTCTTGCATCTCCCATGACGAAAGGGTGTCTGAATCCCCTGTGGAGACCACAGAGAAAGACCTAGTTCCCCACCTCATCGCGACAGGACGCCTCAAATCCTTTGAAAACTCCAGAGGTATGCGGAGATCAGTGCCTCCAAAGGAGACGATGCCTGACTCCTCGTGAAACTTGACAGGAGACCCAGGTTTCCTGTGGCACGTGGAAAGGGACCCTTGGTCTCCCGTCTCAGCTGGAGAGGCGTCCCAATTGCCCTGCAAAGCCTCGAGGAGAATCCCGAGTTGTCCCTCGCAACTAGGCAGGATTCCTGACATGGCTGAACACACACGTGTGTGGAAGGGCCATCCCCGTCGTAACTCGAGAATATACCCCAGGTTCCCGCCGCACCTCGAGAAAAACCATGAGACTTCCCCCTCGCCACGAGATGAGGCCCGATTCCCCTGCACTGCGTGCATAGCAATTCCGTGTTGCACATCACACATGAAAGGAGCCTTGATTTCCTTGATGGCACTCCAGAGAAACCCCAAGAACACTGTTTCAAGGCTAGAGGGATCCTGAGGTCACTGTAGCAACACGAAAGAGCTCCGTGGACCAAGAATCAACACGAGATGAGAGGTTAGTCCCTGGCTTCGACTCCTGAGGAATACCACCTTACCACAAGCACCTCAAGTGGAGGCTTCTCTCAGCTCTAGGTATGTGAGAGGGATCCTGAGTTTGCGGCCTCAAGTGGAATGGACACCGCGATGCCCTGACTCGAAATAAGGCCGGATATCCCTGCAGTGACTTGAATGCAGGCTCGTCTTGCATCTCCCAAGAAGAAAGGATGTCTGAATCCCCTGTGGAGACCACAGAGAAAGACCTAGTTCCCCACCTCATCGCGACCGGAGGCCTCACATCCTTTGAAAACTCCAGAGGTACGCGGAGATCAGTGCCTCCAAAGGAGACGATGCCTGACTCCTCGTGAAACTTGATAGGAGTCCCAGGATTCTTGTGGCACGTGGAAAGGGACCCTTGGTCTCCCGCCTCAGCTGGAGAGGCGTCCCAATTGCCCTGCCAAGCCTCGCGGAGAATCCCGAGTTGTCCCTCGCAACTAGGCAGGAGTCCTGACGTGGCTGAACAAACACATGTGTGGAAGGGCCATCCCCGTCGTAACTCGAGAATATACCCCAGGTTCCCACCGCAACTCGAGAAAAACCATGAGACTTCCCCCTCGCCGCGAGATGAGGCCCAATTCCCCTGCACTGCATGCAGAGCAATTCTGTGTTGCACATCACACATGAAAGGAGCCTTGATTTCCTTGATGGCACTCCAGAGAAACCCCAAGAACACTGTTTCAAGGCTAGAGGGATCCTGAGGTCACTGTAGCAACACGAAAGAGCTCCGTGGACCAAAAATCAACTCGAGATGAGAGGTTAGTCCCTGGCTTCGACTCCAGAGGAATACCACCTTACCACAAGCACCTCAAGAGGAGGCTTCTCTCAGCTCTAGGTATGTGAGAGGGACCCTGAGTTTGCGGCCTCAAGTGGAATGGACACCGCGAAGCCCTGACTCGAAATAAGGCTGGATATCCCTGCAGTGACTGGAATGCAGGCTCGTCTTGCATCTCCCATGACGAAAGGGTGTCTGAATCCCCTGTGGAGACCACAGAGAAAGACCTAGTTCCCCACCTCATCGCGACAGGACGCCTCAAATCCTTTGAAAACTCCAGAGGTATGCGGAGATCAGTGCCTCCAAAGGAGACGATGCCTGACTCCTCGTGAAACTTGACAGGAGACCCAGGATTACTGTGGCACGTGGAAAGGGACCCTTGGTCTCCCGTCTCAGCTGGAGAGGCGTCCCAATTGCCCTGCAAAGCCTCGAGGAGAATCCCGAGTTGTCCCTCGCAACTAGGCAGGATTCCTGACATGGCTGAACACACACGTGTGTGGAAGGGCCATCCCCGTCGTAACTCGAGAATATACCCCAGGTTCCCGCCGCACCTCGAGAAAAACCATGAGACTTCCCCCTCGCCACGAGATGAGGCCCGATTCCCCTGCACTGCGTGCATAGCAATTCCGTGTTGCACATCACACATGAAAGGAGCCTTGATTTCCTTGATGGCACTCCAGAGAAACCCCAAGAACACTGTTTCAAGGCTAGAGGGATCCTGAGGTCACTGTAGCAACACGAAAGAGCTCCGTGGACCAAGAATCAACACGAGATGAGAGGTTAGTCCCTGGCTTCGACTCCTGAGGAATACCACCTTGCCACAAGCACCTCAAGTGGAGGCTTCTCTCAGCTCTAGGTATGTGAGAGGGATCCTGAGTTTGCGGCCTCAAGTGGAATGGACACCGCGATGCCCTGACTCGAAATAAGGCCGGATATCCCTGCAGTGACTTGAATGCAGGCTCGTCTTGCATCTCCCAAGAAGAAAGGATGTCTGAATCCCCTGTGGAGACCACAGAGAAAGACCTAGTTCCCCACCTCATCGCGATCGGAGGCCTCACATCCTTTGAAAACTCCAGAGGTACGCGGAGATCAGTGCCTCCAAAGGAGACGATGCCTGACTCCTCGTGAAACTTGATAGGAGTCCCAGGATTCTTGTGGCACGTGGAAAGGGACCCTTGGTCTCCCGCCTCAGCTGGAGAGGCGTCCCAATTGCCCTGCCAAGCCTCGAGGAGAATCCCGAGTTGTCCCTCGCAACTAGGCAGGAGTCCTGACGTGGCTGAACAAACACATGTGTGGAAGGGCCATCCCCGTCGTAACTCGAGAATATACCCCAGGTTCCCACCGCAACTCGAGAAAAACCATGAGACTTCCCCCTCGCCGCGAGATGAGGCCCAATTCCCCTGCACTGCATGCAGAGCAATTCTGTGTTGCACATCACACATGAAAGGAGCCTTGATTTCCTTGATGGCACTCCAGAGAAACCCCAAGAACACTGTTTCAAGGCTAGAGGGATCCTGAGGTCACTGTAGCAACACGAAAGAGCTCCGTGGACCAAAAATCAACTCGAGATGAGAGGTTAGTCCCTGGCTTCGACTCCAGAGGAATACCACCTTACCACAAGCACCTCAAGAGGAGGCTTCTCTCAGCTCTAGGTATGTGAGAGGGACCCTGAGTTTGCGGCCTCAAGTGGAATGGACACCGCGAAGCCCTGACTCGAAATAAGGCCGGATATCCCTGCAGTGACTGGAATGCAGGCTTGTCTTGCATCTCCCATGACGAAAGGGTGTCTGAATCCCCTGTGGAGACCACAGAGAAAGACCTAGTTCCCCACCTCATCGCGACAGGAGGCCTCAAATCCTTTGAAAACTCCAGAGGTATGCGGAGATCAGTGCCTCCAAAGGAGACGATGCCTGACTCCTCGTGAAACTTGACAGGAGACCCAGGTTTCCTGTGGCACGTGGAAAGGGACCCTTGGTCTCCCGTCTCAGCTGGAGAGGCGTCCCAATTGCCCTGCAAAGCCTCGAGGAGAATCCCGAGTTGTCCCTCGCAACTAGGCAGGATTCCTGACATGGCTGAACACACACGTGTGTGGAAGGGCCATCCCCGTCGTAACTCGAGAATATACCCCAGGTTCCCGCCGCACCTCGAGAAAAACCATGAGACTTCCCCCTCGCCACGAGATGAGGCCCGATTCCCCTGCACTGCGTGCATAGCAATTCCGTGTTGCACATCACACATGAAAGGAGCCTTGATTTCCTTGATGGCACTCCAGGGAAACCCCAAGAACACTGTTTCAAGGCTAGAGGGATCCTGAGGTCAATGTAGCAACACGAAAGAGCTCCGTGGACCAAGAATCAACACGAGATGAGAGGTTAGTCCCTGGCTTCGACTCCTGAGGAATACCACCTTGCCACAAGCACCTCAAGTGGAGGCTTCTCTCAGCTCTAGGTATGTGAGAGGGATCCTGAGTTTGCGGCCTCAAGTGGAATGGACACCGCGATGCCCTGACTCGAAATAAGGCCGGATATCCCTGCAGTGACTTGAATGCAGGCTCGTCTTGCATCTCCCAAGAAGAAAGGATGTCTGAATCCCCTGTGGAGACCACAGAGAAAGACCTAGTTCCCCACCTCATCGCGATCGGAGGCCTCACATCCTTTGAAAACTCCAGAGGTACGCGGAGATCAGTGCCTCCAAAGGAGACGATGCCTGACTCCTCGTGAAACTTGATAGGAGTCCCAGGATTCTTGTGGCACGTGGAAAGGGACCCTTGGTCTCCCGCCTCAGCTGGAGAGGCGTCCCAATTGCCCTGCCAAGCCTCGAGGAGAATCCCGAGTTGTCCCTCGCAACTAGGCAGGAGTCCTGACGTCGCTGAAGAAACACGTGGGTGGAAGGGCCATCCCCGTCGTAACTCGAGAATATACCCCAGGTTCCCGCCGCAACTCGAGAAAAACCATGAGACTTCCCCCTCGATGCGAGATGAGGCCCGATTCCCCTGCACTGCGTGCAGAGCAATTCCGTGTTGCACATCACACATGAAAGGAGCCTTGATTTCCTTGATGGCACTCCAGAGAAACCCCAAGAACACTGTTTCAAGGCTAGAGGGATCCTGAGGTCACTGTAGCAACACGAAAGAGCTCCGTGGGCCAAAAATCAACTCGAAAAGAGAGGTTAGTCCCTGGATTCGTCTCCAGAGGAATACCACCTTACCACAAGCACCTCAAGAGGAGGCTTCTCTCAGCTCTAGGTATGTGAGAGGGACCCTGAGTTTGCGGCCTCAAGTGGAATGGACTCCGCGATGCACTGACGCAAAATAAGGCTGGATATCCCTGCAGTGACTTCAATGCAGGCTCGTCTTGCATCTCCCAGGACGAAAGGATGTCTGAATCCCCTGTGGAAAGCACAGAGAAAGACTTAGTTCCCCACCTCATCGCGACCGATAGCCTCACATCCTTTGAAAACTCCAGAGGTACGCGGAGATCAGTGCCTCCAAAGGAGACGATCCCTGACTCCTCGTGAAACTTGATAGGAGTCCCAGGATTCCTGTGGCACGTGGAAAGGGACCCTTGGTCTCCCGCCTCAGCTGGAGAGGCGTCCCAATTGCCTTGCCAAGCCTCGAGGAGAATCCCGAGTTGTGTCTCGCAACTAGGCAAGAGTCCTGACATGGCTGAACAAACACGTGTGTGGAAGGGCCATCCCCGTCGTAACTCGAGAATATACCCCAGGTTCCCGCCGCAACTCGAGAAAACCATGAGACTTCCCCCTCGCCGCGAGATGAGGCCCGATTCCCCTGCACTGCGTGCAGAGCAATTCCGTGTTGCACATCACACATGAAAGGAGCCTTGATTTCCTTGATGGCACTCCAGAGAAACCCCAAGAACACTGTTTCAAGGCTAGAGGGATCCTGAGGTCACTGTAGCAACACGAAAGAGCTCCGTGGGCCAAAAATCAACTCGAGATGAGAGGTTACTCCCTGGCTTCGACTCCAGAGGAATACCACCTTACCACAAGCACCTCAAGAGGAGGCTTCTCTCAGCTCTAGGTATGTGAGAGGGACCCTGAGTTTGCGGCCTCAAGTGGAATGGACACCGCGATGCCCTGACTCGAAATAAGGCCGGATATCCCTGCAGTGACTTGAATGCAGGCTCGTCTTGCATCTCCCAAGAAGAAAGGATGTCTGAATCCCCTGTGGAGACCACAGAGAAAGACCTAGTTCCCCACCTCATCGCGATCGGAGGCCTCACATCCTTTGAAAACTCCAGAGGTACGCGGAGATCAGTGCCTCCAAAGGAGACGATGCCTGACTCCTCGTGAAACTTGATAGGAGTCCCAGGATTCTTGTGGCACGTGGAAAGGGACCCTTGGTCTCCCGCCTCAGCTGGAGAGGCGTCCCAATTGCCCTGCCAAGCCTCGAGGAGAATCCCGAGTTGTCCCTCGCAACTAGGCAGGAGTCCTGACGTCGCTGAACAAACACGTGGGTGGAAGGGCCATCCCCGTCGTAACTCGAGAATATACCCCAGGTTCCCGCCGCAACTCGAGAAAAACCATGAGACTTCCCCCTCGATGCGAGATGAGGCCCGATTCCCCTGCACTGCGTGCAGAGCAATTCCGTGTTGCACATCACACATGAAAGGAGCCTTGATTTCCTTGATGGCACTCCAGAGAAACCCCAAGAACACTGTTTCAAGGCTAGAGGGATCCTGAGGTCACTGTAGCAACACGAAAGAGCTCCGTGGGCCAAAAATCAACTCGAAAAGAGAGGTTAGTCCCTGGATTCGTCTCCAGAGGAATACCACCTTACCACAAGCACCTCAAGAGGAGGCTTCTCTCAGCTCTAGGTATGTGAGAGGGACCCTGAGTTTGCGGCCTCAAGTGGAATGGACTCCGCGATGCACTGACGCAAAATAAGGCTGGATATCCCTGCAGTGACTTCAATGCAGGCTCGTCTTGCATCTCCCAGGACGAAAGGATGTCTGAATCCCCTGTGGAAAGCACAGAGAAAGACTTAGTTCCCCACCTCATCGCGACCGATAGCCTCACATCCTTTGAAAACTCCAGAGGTACGCGGAGATCAGTGCCTCCAAAGGAGACGATCCCTGACTCCTCGTGAAACTTGATAGGAGTCCCAGGATTCCTGTGGCACGTGGAAAGGGACCCTTGGTCTCCCGCCTCAGCTGGAGAGGCGTCCCAATTGCCTTGCCAAGCCTCGAGGAGAATCCCGAGTTGTGTCTCGCAACTAGGCAAGAGTCCTGACATGGCTGAACAAACACGTGTGTGGAAGGGCCATCCCCGTCGTAACTCGAGAATATACCCCAGGTTCCCGCCGCAACTCGAGAAAACCATGAGACTTCCCCCTCGCCGCGAGATGAGGCCCGATTCCCCTGCACTGCGTGCAGAGCAATTCCGTGTTGCACATCACACATGAAAGGAGCCTTGATTTCCTTGATGGCACTCCAGAGAAACCCCAAGAACACTGTTTCAAGGCTAGAGGGATCCTGAGGTCACTGTAGCAACACGAAAGAGCTCCGTGGACCAAGAATCAACACGAGATGAGAGGTTAGTCCCTGGCTTCGACTCCTGAGGAATACCACCTTGCCACAAGCACCTCAAGTGGAGGCTTCTCTCAGCTCTAGGTATGTGAGAGGGATCCTGAGTTTGCGGCCTCAAGTGGAATGGACACCGCGATGCCCTGACTTGAAATAAGGCCGGATATCCCTGCAGTGACTTGAATGCAGGCTCGTCTTGCATCTCCCAAGAAGAAAGGATGTCTGAATCCCCTGTGGAGACCACAGAGAAAGACCTAGTTCCCCACCTCATCGCGATCGGAGGCCTCACATCCTTTGAAAACTCCAGAGGTACGCGGAGATCAGTGCCTCCAAAGGAGACGATGCCTGACTCCTCGTGAAACTTGATAGGAGTCCCAGGATTCTTGTGGCACGTGGAAAGGGACCCTTGGTCTCCCGCCTCAGCTGGAGAGGCGTCCCAATTGCCCTGCCAAGCCTCGAGGAGAATCCCGAGTTGTCCCTCGCAACTAGGCAGGAGTCCTGACGTGGCTGAACAAACACATGTGTGGAAGGGCCATCCCCGTCGTAACTCGAGAATATACCCCAGGTTCCCACCGCAACTCGAGAAAAACCATGAGACTTCCCCCTCGCCGCGAGATGAGGCCCAATTCCCCTGCACTGCATGCAGAGCAATTCTGTGTTGCACATCACACATGAAAGGAGCCTTGATTTCCTTGATGGCACTCCAGAGAAACCCCAAGAACACTGTTTCAAGGCTAGAGGGATCCTGAGGTCACTGTAGCAACACGAAAGAGCTCCGTGGACCAAAAATCAACTCGAGATGAGAGGTTAGTCCCTGGCTTCGACTCCAGAGGAATACCACCTTACCACAAGCACCTCAAGAGGAGGCTTCTCTCAGCTCTAGGTATGTGAGAGGGACCCTGAGTTTGCGGCCTCAAGTGGAATGGACACCGCGAAGCCCTGACTCAAAATAAGGCCGGATATCCCTGCAGTGACTGGAATGCAGGCTCGTCTTGCATCTCCCATGACGAAAGGGTGTCTGAATCCCCTGTGGAGACCACAGAGAAAGACCTAGTTCCCCACCTCAAAGCGACAGGAGGCCTCAAATCCTTTGAAAACTCCAGAGGTATGCGGAGATCAGTGCCTCCAAAGGAGACGATGCCTGACTCCTCGTGAAACTTGATAGGAGACCCAGGTTTCCTGTGGCACGTGGAAAGGGACCCTTGGTCTCCCGTCTCAGCTGGAGAGGCGTCCCAATTGCCCTGCAAAGCCTCGAGGAGAATCCCGAGTTGTCCCTCGCAACTAGGCAGGATTCCTGACATGGCTGAACACACACGTGTGTGGAAGGGCCATCCCCGTCGTAACTCGAGAATATACCCCAGGTTCCCGCCGCACCTCGAGAAAAACCATGAGACTTCCCCCTCGCCACGAGATGAGGCCCGATTCCCCTGCACTGCGTGCATAGCAATTCCGTGTTGCACATCACACATGAAAGGAGCCTTGATTTCCTTGATGGCACTCCAGAGAAACCCCAAGAACACTGTTTCAAGGCTAGAGGGATCCTGAGGTCACTGTAGCAACACGAAAGAGCTCCGTGGACCAAGAATCAACACGAGATGAGAGGTTAGTCCCTGGCTTCGACTCCTGAGGAATACCACCTTGCCACAAGCACCTCAAGTGGAGGCTTCTCTCAGCTCTAGGTATGTGAGAGGGATCCTGAGTTTGCGGCCTCAAGTGGAATGGACACCGCGATGCCCTGACTCGAAATAAGGCCGGATATCCCTGCAGTGACTTGAATGCAGGCTCGTCTTGCATCTCCCAAGAAGAAAGGATGTCTGAATCCCCTGTGGAGACCACAGAGAAAGACCTAGTTCCCCACCTCATCGCGATCGGAGGCCTCACATCCTTTGAAAACTCCAGAGGTACGCGGAGATCAGTGCCTCCAAAGGAGACGATGCCTGACTCCTCGTGAAACTTGATAGGAGTCCCAGGATTCTTGTGGCACGTGGAAAGGGACCCTTGGTCTCCCGCCTCAGCTGGAGAGGCGTCCCAATTGCCCTGCCAAGCCTCGAGGAGAATCCCGAGTTGTCCCTCGCAACTAGGCAGGAGTCCTGACGTCGCTGAACAAACACGTGGGTGGAAGGGCCATCCCCGTCCTAACTCGAGAATATACCCCAGGTTCCCGCCGCAACTCGAGAAAAACCATGAGACTTCCCCCTCGATGCGAGATGAGGCCCGATTCCCCTGCACTGCGTGCAGAGCAATTCCGTGTTGCACATCACACATGAAAGGAGCCTTGATTTCCTTGATGGCACTCCAGAGAAACCCCAAGAACACTGTTTCAAGGCTAGAGGGATCCTGAGGTCACTGTAGCAACACGAAAGAGCTCCGTGGGCCAAAAATCAACTCGAAAAGAGAGGTTAGTCCCTGGATTCGTCTCCAGAGGAATACCACCTTACCACAAGCACCTCAAGAGGAGGCTTCTCTCAGCTCTAGGTATGTGAGAGGGACCCTGAGTTTGCGGCCTCAAGTGGAATGGACTCCGCGATGCACTGACGCAAAATAAGGCTGGATATCCCTGCAGTGACTTCAATGCAGGCTCGTCTTGCATCTCCCAGGACGAAAGGATGTCTGAATCCCCTGTGGAAAGCACAGAGAAAGACTTAGTTCCCCACCTCATCGCGACCGATAGCCTCACATCCTTTGAAAACTCCAGAGGTACGCGGAGATCAGTGCCTCCAAAGGAGACGATCCCTGACTCCTCGTGAAACTTGATAGGAGTCCCAGGATTCCTGTGGCACGTGGAAAGGGACCCTTGGTCTCCCGCCTCAGCTGGAGAGGCGTCCCAATTGCCTTGCCAAGCCTCGAGGAGAATCCCGAGTTGTGTCTCGCAACTAGGCAAGAGTCCTGACATGGCTGAACAAACACGTGTGTGGAAGGGCCATCCCCGTCGTAACTCGAGAATATACCCCAGGTTCCCGCCGCAACTCGAGAAAACCATGAGACTTCCCCCTCGCCGCGAGATGAGGCCCGATTCCCCTGCACTGCGTGCAGAGCAATTCCGTGTTGCACATCACACATGAAAGGAGCCTTGATTTCCTTGATGGCACTCCAGAGAAACCCCAAGAACACTGTTTCAAGGCTAGAGGGATCCTGAGGTCACTGTAGCAACACGAAAGAGCTCCGTGGGCCAAAAATCAACTCGAGATGAGAGGTTACTCCCTGGCTTCGACTCCAGAGGAATACCACCTTACCACAAGCACCTCAAGAGGAGGCTTCTCTCAGCTCTAGGTATGTGAGAGGGACCCTGAGTTTGCGGCCTCAAGTGGAATGGACACCGCGATGCCCTGACTCGAAATAAGGCCGGATATCCCTGCAGTGACTTGAATGCAGGCTCGTCTTGCATCTCCCAAGAAGAAAGGATGTCTGAATCCCCTGTGGAGACCACAGAGAAAGACCTAGTTCCCCACCTCATCGCGATCGGAGGCCTCACATCCTTTGAAAACTCCAGAGGTACGCGGAGATCAGTGCCTCCAAAGGAGACGATGCCTGACTCCTCGTGAAACTTGATAGGAGTCCCAGGATTCTTGTGGCACGTGGAAAGGGACCCTTGGTCTCCCGCCTCAGCTGGAGAGGCGTCCCAATTGCCCTGCCAAGCCTCGAGGAGAATCCCGAGTTGTCCCTCGCAACTAGGCAGGAGTCCTGACGTCGCTGAACAAACACGTGGGTGGAAGGGCCATCCCCGTCGTAACTCGAGAATATACCCCAGGTTCCCGCCGCAACTCGAGAAAAACCATGAGACTTCCCCCTCGATGCGAGATGAGGCCCGATTCCCCTGCACTGCGTGCAGAGCAATTCCGTGTTGCACATCACACATGAAAGGAGCCTTGATTTCCTTGATGGCACTCCAGAGAAACCCCAAGAACACTGTTTCAAGGCTAGAGGGATCCTGAGGTCACTGTAGCAACACGAAAGAGCTCCGTGGGCCAAAAATCAACTCGAAAAGAGAGGTTAGTCCCTGGATTCGTCTCCAGAGGAATACCACCTTACCACAAGCACCTCAAGAGGAGGCTTCTCTCAGCTCTAGGTATGTGAGAGGGACCCTGAGTTTGCGGCCTCAAGTGGAATGGACTCCGCGATGCACTGACGCAAAATAAGGCTGGATATCCCTGCAGTGACTTCAATGCAGGCTCGTCTTGCATCTCCCAGGACGAAAGGATGTCTGAATCCCCTGTGGAAAGCACAGAGAAAGACTTAGTTCCCCACCTCATCGCGACCGATAGCCTCACATCCTTTGAAAACTCCAGAGGTACGCGGAGATCAGTGCCTCCAAAGGAGACGATCCCTGACTCCTCGTGAAACTTGATAGGAGTCCCAGGATTCCTGTGGCACGTGGAAAGGGACCCTTGGTCTCCCGCCTCAGCTGGAGAGGCGTCCCAATTGCCCTGCCAAGCCTCGAGGAGAATCCCGAGTTGTCCCTCGCAACTAGGCAGGAGTCCTGACGTGGCTGAACAAACACATGTGTGGAAGGGCCATCCCCGTCGTAACTCGAGAATATACCCCAGGTTCCCACCGCAACTCGAGAAAAACCATGAGACTTCCCCCTCGCCGCGAGATGAGGCCCAATTCCCCTGCACTGCATGCAGAGCAATTCTGTGTTGCACATCACACATGAAAGGAGCCTTGATTTCCTTGATGGCACTCCAGAGAAACCCCAAGAACACTGTTTCAAGGCTAGAGGGATCCTGAGGTCACTGTAGCAACACGAAAGAGCTCCGTGGACCAAAAATCAACTCGAGATGAGAGGTTAGTCCCTGGCTTCGACTCCAGAGGAATACCACCTTACCACAAGCACCTCAAGAGGAGGCTTCTCTCAGCTCTAGGTATGTGAGAGGGACCCTGAGTTTGCGGCCTCAAGTGGAATGGACACCGCGAAGCCCTGACTCGAAATAAGGCCGGATATCCCTGCAGTGACTGGAATGCAGGCTCGTCTTGCATCTCCCATGACGAAAGGGTGTCTGAATCCCCTGTGGAGACCACAGAGAAAGACCTAGTTCCCCACCTCATCGCGACAGGAGGCCTCAAATCCTTTGAAAACTCCAGAGGTATGCGGAGATCAGTGCCTCCAAAGGAGACGATGCCTGACTCCTCGTGAAACTTGACAGGAGACCCAGGTTTCCTGTGGCACGTGGAAAGGGACCCTTGGTCTCCCGTCTCAGCTGGAGAGGCGTCCCAATTGCCCTGCAAAGCCTCGAGGAGAATCCCGAGTTGTCCCTCGCAACTAGGCAGGATTCCTGACATGGCTGAACACACACGTGTGTGGAAGGGCCATCCCCGTCGTAACTCGAGAATATACTCCAGGTTCCCGCCGCACCTCGAGAAAAACCATGAGACTTCCCCCTCGCCACGAGATGAGGCCCGATTCCCCTGCACTGCGTGCATAGCAATTCCGTGTTGCACATCACACATGAAAGGAGCCTTGATTTCCTTGATGGCACTCCAGAGAAACCCCAAGAACACTGTTTCAAGGCTAGAGGGATCCTGAGGTCACTGTAGCAACACGAAAGAGCTCCGTGGACCAAGAATCAACACGAGATGAGAGGTTAGTCCCTGGCTTCGACTCCTGAGGAATACCACCTTGCCACAAGCACCTCAAGTGGAGGCTTCTCTCAGCTCTAGGTATGTGAGAGGGATCCTGAGTTTGCGGCCTCAAGTGGAATGGACACCGCGATGCCCTGACTCGAAATAAGGCCGGATATCCCTGCAGTGACTTGAATGCAGGCTCGTCTTGCATCTCCCAAGAAGAAAGGATGTCTGAATCCCCTGTGGAGACCACAGAGAAAGACCTAGTTCCCCACCTCATCGCGATCGGAGGCCTCACATCCTTTGAAAACTCCAGAGGTACGCGGAGATCAGTGCCTCCAAAGGAGACGATGCCTGACTCCTCGTGAAACTTGATAGGAGTCCCAGGATTCTTGTGGCACGTGGAAAGGGACCCTTGGTCTCCCGCCTCAGCTGGAGAGGCGTCCCAATTGCCCTGCCAAGCCTCGAGGAGAATCCCGAGTTGTCCCTCGCAACTAGGCAGGAGTCCTGACGTCGCTGAACAAACACGTGGGTGGAAGGGCCATCCCCGTCGTAACTCGAGAATATACCCCAGGTTCCCGCCGCAACTCGAGAAAAACCATGAGACTTCCCCCTCGATGCGAGATGAGGCCCGATTCCCCTGCACTGCGTGCAGAGCAATTCCGTGTTGCACATCACACATGAAAGGAGCCTTGATTTCCTTGATGGCACTCCAGAGAAACCCCAAGAACACTGTTTCAAGGCTAGAGGGATCCTGAGGTCACTGTAGCAACACGAAAGAGCTCCGTGGGCCAAAAATCAACTCGAAAAGAGAGGTTAGTCCCTGGATTCGTCTCCAGAGGAATACCACCTTACCACAAGCACCTCAAGAGGAGGCTTCTCTCAGCTCTAGGTATGTGAGAGGGACCCTGAGTTTGCGGCCTCAAGTGGAATGGACTCCGCGATGCACTGACGCAAAATAAGGCTGGATATCCCTGCAGTGACTTCAATGCAGGCTCGTCTTGCATCTCCCAGGACGAAAGGATGTCTGAATCCCCTGTGGAAAGCACAGAGAAAGACCTAGTTCCCCACCTCATCGCGACCGATAGCCTCACATCCTTTGAAAACTCCAGAGGTACGCGGAGATCAGTGCCTCCAAAGGAGACGATCCCTGACTCCTCGTGAAACTTGATAGGAGTCCCAGGATTCCTGTGGCACGTGGAAAGGGACCCTTGGTCTCCCGCCTCAGCTGGAGAGGCGTCCCAATTGCCTTGCCAAGCCTCGAGGAGAATCCCGAGTTGTGTCTCGCAACTAGGCAAGAGTCCTGACATGGCTGAACAAACACGTGTGTGGAAGGGCCATCCCCGTCGTAACTCGAGAATATACCCCAGGTTCCCGCCGCAACTCGAGAAAACCATGAGACTTCCCCCTCGCCGCGAGATGAGGCCCGATTCCCCTGCACTGCGTGCAGAGCAATTCCGTGTTGCACATCACACATGAAAGGAGCCTTGATTTCCTTGATGGCACTCCAGAGAAACCCCAAGAACACTGTTTCAAGGCTAGAGGGATCCTGAGGTCACTGTAGCAACACGAAAGAGCTCCGTGGGCCAAAAATCAACTCGAGATGAGAGGTTACTCCCTGGCTTCGACTCCAGAGGAATACCACCTTACCACAAGCACCTCAAGAGGAGGCTTCTCTCAGCTCTAGGTATGTGAGAGGGACCCTGAGTTTGCGGCCTCAAGTGGAATGGACACCGCGATGCCCTGACTCGAAATAAGGCCGGATATCCCTGCAGTGACTTGAATGCAGGCTCGTCTTGCATCTCCCAAGAAGAAAGGATGTCTGAATCCCCTGTGGAGACCACAGAGAAAGACCTAGTTCCCCACCTCATCGCGATCGGAGGCCTCACATCCTTTGAAAACTCCAGAGGTACGCGGAGATCAGTGCCTCCAAAGGAGACGATGCCTGACTCCTCGTGAAACTTGATAGGAGTCCCAGGATTCTTGTGGCACGTGGAAAGGGACCCTTGGTCTCCCGCCTCAGCTGGAGAGGCGTCCCAATTGCCCTGCCAAGCCTCGAGGAGAATCCCGAGTTGTCCCTCGCAACTAGGCAGGAGTCCTGACGTCGCTGAAGAAACACGTGGGTGGAAGGGCCATCCCCGTCGTAACTCGAGAATATACCCCAGGTTCCCGCCGCAACTCGAGAAAAACCATGAGACTTCCCCCTCGATGCGAGATGAGGCCCGATTCCCCTGCACTGCGTGCAGAGCAATTCCGTGTTGCACATCACACATGAAAGGAGCCTTGATTTCCTTGATGGCACTCCAGAGAAACCCCAAGAACACTGTTTCAAGGCTAGAGGGATCCTGAGGTCACTGTAGCAACACGAAAGAGCTCCGTGGGCCAAAAATCAACTCGAAAAGAGAGGTTAGTCCCTGGATTCGTCTCCAGAGGAATACCACCTTACCACAAGCACCTCAAGAGGAGGCTTCTCTCAGCTCTAGGTATGTGAGAGGGACCCTGAGTTTGCGGCCTCAAGTGGAATGGACTCCGCGATGCACTGACGCAAAATAAGGCTGGATATCCCTGCAGTGACTTCAATGCAGGCTCGTCTTGCATCTCCCAGGACGAAAGGATGTCTGAATCCCCTGTGGAAAGCACAGAGAAAGACTTAGTTCCCCACCTCATCGCGACCGATAGCCTCACATCCTTTGAAAACTCCAGAGGTACGCGGAGATCAGTGCCTCCAAAGGAGACGATCCCTGACTCCTCGTGAAACTTGATAGGAGTCCCAGGATTCCTGTGGCACGTGGAAAGGGACCCTTGGTCTCCCGCCTCAGCTGGAGAGGCGTCCCAATTGCCTTGCCAAGCCTCGAGGAGAATCCCGAGTTGTGTCTCGCAACTAGGCAAGAGTCCTGACGTGGCTGAACAAACACGTGTGTGGAAGGGCCATCCCCGTCGTAACTCGAGAATATACCCCAGGTTCCCGCCGCAACTCGAGAAAACCATGAGACTTCCCCCTCGCCGCGAGATGAGGCCCGATTCCCCTGCACTGCGTGCAGAGCAATTCCGTGTTGCACATCACACATGAAAGGAGCCTTGATTTCCTTGATGGCACTCCAGAGAAACCCCAAGAACACTGTTTCAAGGCTAGAGGGATCCTGAGGTCACTGTAGCAACACGAAAGAGCTCCGTGGGCCAAAAATCAACTCGAGATGAGAGGTTACTCCCTGGCTTCGACTCCAGAGGAATACCACCTTACCACAAGCACCTCAAGAGGAGGCTTCTCTCAGCTCTAGGTATGTGAGAGGGACCCTGAGTTTGCGGCCTCAAGTGGAATGGACACCGCGATGCCCTGACGCGAAATAAGGCTGGATATCCCTGCAGTGACTTGAATGCAGGCTCGTCTTGCATCTCCCAAGATGAAAGGATGTCTGAATCCCCTGTGGAGACCACAGAGAAAGACCTAGTTCCCCACCTCATCGCGACCGGAGGCCTCACATCCTTTGAAAACTCCAGAGGTATGCGGAGATCAGTGCCTCCAAAGGAGACGATGCCTGACTCCTCCTGAAACTTGATAGGAGTCCCAGGATTCCTGTGGCACGTGGAAAGGGACACTTGGTCTCCCGCCTCAGCTGGAGAGGCGTCCCAATTGCCTTGCCAAGCCTCGAGGAGAATCCCGAGTTGTGTCTCGCAACTAGCAAGAGTCCTGACGTGGCTGAACAAACACGTGTGTGGAAGGGCCATCCCCGTCGTAACTCGAGAATATACCCCAGGTTCCCGCCGCAACTCGAGAAAAACCATGAGACTTCCCCGTCGCCGCGAGATGAGGCCCGATTCCCCTGAACTGCGTGCAGACCAATTCTGTGTTGCACATCACACATGAAAGGAGCCTTGATTTCCTTGATGGCACTCCGGAGAAACCCCAAGAACACTGTTTCAAGGCTAGAGGGATCCTGAGGTCACTGTAGCAACACGAAAGAGCTCCGTGGGCCAAAAATCAACTCGAGATGAGAGGTTAGTCCCTGGCTTCGACTCCAGAGGAAAACCACCTTACCACAAGCACCTCAAGAGGAGGCTTCTCTCAGCTCTAGGTATGTGAGAGGGACCCTGAGTTTGCGGCCTCAAGTGGAATGGACACCGCGATGCCCTGACTCGAAATAAGGCAGGATATCCCTGCAGTGACTGGAATGCAGGCTCGTCTTGCATCTCCCAAGATGAAAGGGTGTCTGAATCCCCTGTGGAGACCAAAGAGAAAGACCTAGTTCCCCACCTCATCGCGACAGGAGGCCTCAAATCCTTTGAAAACTCCAGAGGTATGCAGAGATCAGTGCCTCCAAAGGAGACGATGCCTGACTCCTCGTGAAACTTGATAGGAGACCCAGGATTCCTGTGGCAAGTGGAAAGGGACCCTTGGTCTCCCGTCTCAGCTGGAGAGGCGTCCCAATTGCCCTGCAAAGCCTCGAGGAGAATCCCGAGTTGTCCCTCGCAACTAGGCAGGAGTCCTGACATGGCTGAACACACACGTGTGTGGAAGGGCCATCCCCGTCGTAACTCGAGAATATACCCCAGGTTCCCGCCGCACCTCGAGAAAAACCATGAGACTTCCCCCTCGCCGCGAGATGAGGCCCGATTCCCCTGCACTGCGTGCAGAGCAATTCCGTGTTGCACATCACACATGAAAGGAGCCTTGATTTCCTTGATGGCACTCCAGAGAAACCCCAAGAACACTGTTTCAAGGATAGAGGGATCCTGAGGTCACTGTAGCAACACGAAAGAGCTCCGTGGACCAAGAATCAACACGAAATGAGAGGTTAGTCCCTGGCTTCGACTCATGAGGAATACCACCTTACCACAAGCACCTCAAGAGGAGGCTTCTCTCAGCTCTAGGTATGTGAGAGGGACCCTGAGTTTGCGGCCTCAAGTGGAATGGACTCCGCGATGCACTGACGCAAAATAAGGCTGGATATCCCTGCAGTGACTTCAATGCAGGCTCGTCTTGCATCTCCCAGGACGAAAGGATGTCTGAATCCCCTGTGGAAAGCACAGAGAAAGACTTAGTTCCCCACCTCATCGCGACCGATAGCCTCACATCCTTTGAAAACTCCAGAGGTACGCGGAGATCAGTGCCTCCAAAGGAGACGATCCCTGACTCCTCGTGAAACTTGATAGGAGTCCCAGGATTCCTGTGGCACGTGGAAAGGGACCCTTGGTCTCCCGCCTCAGCTGGAGAGGCGTCCCAATTGCCTTGCCAAGCCTCGAGGAGAATCCCGAGTTGTGTCTCGCAACTAGGCAAGAGTCCTGACATGGCTGAACAAACACGTGTGTGGAAGGGCCATCCCCGTCGTAACTCGAGAATATACCCCAGGTTCCCGCCGCAACTCGAGAAAACCATGAGACTTCCCCCTCGCCGCGAGATGAGGCCCGATTCCCCTGCACTGCGTGCAGAGCAATTCCGTGTTGCACATCACACATGAAAGGAGCCTTGATTTCCTTGATGGCACTCCAGAGAAACCCCAAGAACACTGTTTCAAGGCTAGAGGGATCCTGAGGTCACTGTAGCAACACGAAAGAGCTCCGTGGGCCAAAAATCAACTCGAGATGAGAGGTTAGTCCCTGGCTTCGACTCCAGAGGAATACCACCTTACCACAAGCACCTCAAGAGGAGGCTTCTCTCAGCTCTAGGTATGTGAGAGGGACCCTGAGTTTGCGGCCTCAAGTGGAATGGACACCGCGATGCCCTGACGCGAAATAAGGCTGGATATCCCTGCAGTGACTTGAATGCAGGCTCGTCTTGCATCTCCCAAGATGAAAGGATGTCTGAATCCCCTGTGGAGACCACAGAGAAAGACCTAGTTCCCCACCTCATCGCGACCGGAGGCCTCACATCCTTTGAAAACTCCAGAGGTACGCGGAGATCAGTGCCTCCAAAGGAGACGATGCCTGACTCCTCCTGAAACTTGATAGGAGTCCCAGGATTCCTGTGGCACGTGGAAAGGGACACTTGGTCTCCCGCCTCAGCTGGAGAGGCGTCCCAATTGCCTTGCCAAGCCTCGAGGAGAATCCCGAGTTGTGTCTCGCAACTAGCAAGAGTCCTGACGTGGCTGAACAAACACGTGTGTGGAAGGGCCATCCCCGTCGTAACTCGAGAATATACCCCAGGTTCCCGCCGCAACTCGAGAAAAACCATGAGACTTCCCCGTCGCCGCGAGATGAGGCCCGATTCCCCTGAACTGCGTGCAGACCAATTCTGTGTTGCACATCACACATGAAAGGAGCCTTGATTTCCTTGATGGCACTCCGGAGAAACCCCAAGAACACTGTTTCAAGGCTAGAGGGATCCTGAGGTCACTGTAGCAACACGAAAGAGCTCCGTGGGCCAAAAATCAACTCGAGATGAGAGGTTAGTCCCTGGCTTCGACTCCAGAGGAAAACCACCTTACCACAAGCACCTCAAGAGGAGGCTTCTCTCAGCTCTAGGTATGTGAGAGGGACCCTGAGTTTGCGGCCTCAAGTGGAATGGACACCGCGATGCCCTGACTCGAAATAAGGCAGGATATCCCTGCAGTGACTGGAATGCAGGCTCGTCTTGCATCTCCCAAGATGAAAGGGTGTCTGAATCCCCTGTGGAGACCAAAGAGAAAGACCTAGTTCCCCACCTCATCGCGACAGGAGGCCTCAAATCCTTTGAAAACTCCAGAGGTATGCAGAGATCAGTGCCTCCAAAGGAGACGATGCCTGACTCCTCGTGAAACTTGATAGGAGACCCAGGATTCCTGTGGCAAGTGGAAAGGGACCCTTGGTCTCCCGTCTCAGCTGGAGAGGCGTCCCAATTGCCCTGCCAAGCCTCGAGGAGAATCCCGAGTTGTCCCTCGCAACTAGGCAGGAGTCCTGACATGGCTGAACACACACGTGTGTGGAAGGGCCATCCCCGTCGTAACTCGAGAATATACCCCAGGTTCCCGCCGCACCTCGAGAAAAACCATGAGACTTCCCCCTCGCCGCGAGATGAGGCCCGATTCCCCTGCACTGCGTGCAGAGCAATTCCGTGTTGCACATCACACATGAAAGGAGCCTTGATTTCCTTGATGGCACTCCAGAGAAACCCCAAGAACACTGTTTCAAGGATAGAGGGATCCTGAGGTCACTGTAGCAACACGAAAGAGCTCCGTGGACCAAGAATCAACACGAAATGAGAGGTTAGTCCCTGGCTTCGACTCATGAGGAATACCACCTTACCACAAGCACCTCAAGAGGAGGCTTCTCTCAGCTCTAGGTATGTGAGAGGGATCCTGAGTTTGCGGCCTCAAGTGGAATGGACACCGCGATGCCCTGACTCGAAATAAGGCCGGATATCCCTGCAGTGACTTGAATGCAGGCTCGTCTTGCATCTCCCAAGAAGAAAGGATGTCTGAATCCCCTGTGGAAAGCACAGAGAAAGACTTAGTTCCCCACCTCATCGCGACCGGAGGCCTCACATCCTTTGAAAACTCCAGAGGTACGCGGAGATCAGTGCCTCCAAAGGAGACGATGCCTGACTCCTCGTGAAACTTGATAGGAGTCCCAGGATTCTTGTGGCACGTGGAAAGGGACCCTTGGTCTCCCGCCTCAGCTGGAGAGGCGTCCCAATTGCCCTGCCAAGCCTCGAGGAGAATCCCGAGTTGTCCCTCGCAACGAGGCAGGAGTCCTGACGTGGCTGAACAAACACGTGTGTGGAAGGGCCATCCCCGTCGTAACTCGAGAATATACCCCACGTTCCCGCCGCAACTCGAGAAAAACCATGAGACTTCCCACTCGATGCGAGATGAGGCCCGATTCCCCTGTACTGCGTGCAGAGCAATTCCGTGTTGCACATCACACATGAAAGGAGCCTTGATTTCCTTGATGGCACTCCAGAGAAATCCCAAGAACACTGTTTCAAGGCTAGAGGGATCCTGAGGTCACTGTAGCAACACGAAAGAACTCTGTGGACCAAAAATCAACTCGAAAAGAGAGGTTAGTCCCTGGATTCGTCTCCAGAGGAATACCACCTTACCACAAGCACCTCAAGAGGAGGCTTCTCTCAGCTCTAGGTATGTGAGAGGGACCCTGAGTTTGCGGCCTCAAGTGGAATGGACACCGCGATGCCCTGACTCAAAATAAGGCCGGATATCCCTGCAGTGACTTCAATGCAGGCTCGTCTTGCATCTCCCAGGACGAAAGGATGTCTGAATCCCCTGTGGAAAGCACAGAGAAAGACTTAGTTCCCCACCTCATCGCGACCGATAGCCTCACATCCTTTGAAAACTCCAGAGGTACGCGGAGATCAGTGCCTCCAAAGGAGACGATGCCTGGCTCCTCGTGAAACTTGATAGGAGTCCCAGGATTCCTGTGGCACTTGGAAAGGGACACTTGGTCTCCCGCCTCAGCTGGAGAGGCGTCCCAATTGCCCTGCCAAGCCTCGAGGAGAATCCAGAGTTGTCCCTCGCAACTAAGCAGGAGTCCTGACGTCGCTGAAGAAACACGTGGGTGGAAGGGCCATCCCCGTCGGAACTCGAGAATATACCCCAGGTTCCCGCCGCAACTCGAGAAAAACCATGAGACTTCCCCCTCGCCGCGAGATGTGGCCCGATTCCCGGCACTGCGTGCAGAGCAATTCCGTGTTGCACATCACACATGAAAGGAGCCTTGATTTCCTTGATGGCACTCCAGAGAAACCCCAAGAACACTGTTTCAAGGCTAGAGGGATCCTGAGGTCACTGTAGCAACACGAAAGAGCTCCGTGGGCCAAAAATCAACTCGAGATGAGAGGTTAGTCCCTGGCTTCGACTCCAGAGGAATACCACCTTACCACAAGCACCTCAAGAGGAGGCTTCTCTCAGCTCTAGGTATGTGAGAGGGACCCTGAGTTTGCGGCCTCAAGTGGAATGGACACGGCGATGCCCTGACGCGAAATAAGGCTGGATATCCATGCAGTGACTTGAATGCAGGCTCGTCTTGCATCTCCCAAGATGAAAGGATGTCTGAATCCCCTGTGGAGACCACAGAGAAAGACCTAGTTCCCCACCTCATCGCGACCGGAGGCCTCACATCCTTTGAAAACTCCAGAGGTACGCGGAGATCAGTGCCTCCAAAGGAGACGATGCCTGACTCCTCGTGAAACTTGATAGGAGTCCCAGGATTCCTGTGGCACGTGGAAAGGGACACTTGGTCTCCCGCCTCAGCTGGAGAGGCGTCCCAATTGCCTTGCCAAGCCTCGAGGAGAATCCCAAGTTGTGTCTCGCAACTAGGCAAGAGTCCTGACGTGGCTGAACAAACACGTGTGTGGAAGGGCCATCCCCGTCGTAACTCGAGAATATACCCCAGGTTCCCGCCGCAACTCGAGAAAAACCATGAGACTTCCCCCTCGCCGCGAGATGAGGCCCGATTCCCCTGCACTGCGTGCAGAGCAATTCTGTGTTGCACATCACACATGAAAGGAGCCTTGATTTCCTTCATGGCACTCCAGAGAAACCCCAAGAACACTGTTTCAAGGCTAGAGGGATCCTGAGGTCACTGTAGCAACACGAAAGAGCTCCGTGGACCAAAAATCAACTCGAGATGAGAGGTTAGTCCCTGGCTTCGACTCCAGAGGAATACCACCTTACCACAAGCACCTCAAGCGGAGGCTTCTCTCAGCTCTAGGTATGTGAGAGGGACCCTGAGTTTGCGGCCTCAAGTGGAATGGACACCGCGATGCCCTGACTCGAAATAAGGCCGGATATCCCTGCAGTGACTGGAATGCAGGCTCGTCTTGCATCTCCCAAGACGAAAGGGTGTCTGAATCCCCTGTGGAGACCACAGAGAAAGACCTAGTTCCCCACCTCATCGCGACAGGAGGCCTCAAATTCTTTGAAAACTCCAGAGGTATGCGGAGATCAGTGCCTCCAAAGGAGACGATGCCTGACTCCTCGTGAAACTTGATAGGAGACCCAGGATTCCTGTGGCACGTGGAAAGGGACACTTGGTCTCCCGCCTCAGCTGGAGAGGCGTCCCAATTGCCCTGCAAAGCCTCGAGGAGAATCCCGAGTTGTCCCTCGCAACTAGGCAGGAGACCTGACGTCGCTGAAGAAACACGTGGGTGGAAGGGCCATCCCCGTCGTAACTCGAGAATATACCCCAGGTTCCCGCCGCAACTCGAGAAAAACCATGAGACTTCCCCCTCGATGCGAGATGAGGCCCGATTCCCCTGTACTGCGTGCAGAGCAATTCCGTCTTGCACATCACACATGA
This sequence comes from Cervus elaphus, assembly GCF_910594005.1. Lineage (NCBI taxonomy): Eukaryota > Metazoa > Chordata > Mammalia > Artiodactyla > Cervidae > Cervus > Cervus elaphus. The sequence goes on along the minus strand of NC_057834.1, from coordinate 2,893,623 downwards.
AAGGAGCCTTGATTTCCTTGATGGCACTCCAGAGAAACCCCAATAACACTGTTTCAAGGATAGAGGAATCCTGAGGTCACTGTAGCAACACGAAAGAACTCTGTGGACCAAAAATCAACTCGAAAAGAGAGGTTAGTCCCTGGATTCGTCTCCAGAGGAATACCACCTTACCACAAGCACCTCAAGAGGAGGCTTCTCTCAGCTCTAGGTATGTGAGAGGGACCCTGAGTTTGCGGCCTCAAGTGGAATGGACACCGCGATGCCCTGACTCAAAATAAGGCCGGATATCCCTGCAGTGACTTCAATGCAGGCTCGTCTTGCATCTCCCAGAACGAAAGGACGTCTGAATCCCCTGTGGAAAGCACAGAGAAAGACTTAGTTCCCCACCTCATTGCGACCGATAGCCTCACATCCTTTGAAAACTCCAGAGGTACGCGGAGATCAGTGCCTCCAAAGGAGACGATGCCTGACTCCTCGTGAAACTTGATAGGAGTCCCAGGATTCCTGTGGCACTTGGAAAGGGACACTTGGTCTCCCGCCTCAGCTGGAGAGGCGTCCCAATTGCCCTGCCAAGCCTCGAGGAGAATCCCGAGTTGTGTCTCGCAACTAGGCAAGAGTCCTGACGTGGCTGAACACACACGTGGGTGGAAGGGCCATCCCCGTCGTAACTCGAGATTATACCCCAGGTTCCCGCCGCAACTCGAGAAAAACCATGAGACTTCCCCCTCGCCGCGAGATGAGGCCCGATTCCCCTGCACTGCGTGCAGAGCAATTCCGTCTTGCACATCACACATGAAAGGAGCCTTGATTTCCTTCATGGCACTCCAGAGAAACCCCAAGAACACTGTTTCAAGGCTAGAGGGATCCTGAGGTCACTGTAGCAACACGAAAGAACTCTGTGGGCCAAAAATCAACTCGAGATGAGAGGTTAGTCCCTGGCTTCGACTCCAGAGGAAAACCACCTTACCACAAGCACCTCAAGAGGAGGCTTCTCTCAGCTCTAGGTATGTGAGAGGGACCCTGAGTTTGCGGCCTCAAGTGGAATGGACACCGCGATGCCCTGACTCGAAATAAGGCCGGATATCCCTGCAGTGACTTCAATGCAGGCTCGTCTTGCATCTCCCAGGACGAAAGGATGTCTGAATCCCCTGGGGAAAGCACAGAGAAAGACTTAGTTCCCCACCTCATCGCGACCGGAGGCCTCAAATCCTTTGAGAACTCCAGAGGTACGCGGAGATCAGTGCCTCCAAAGGAGACGATGCCTGACTCCTCGTGAAACTTGATAAGAGACCCAGGATTCCTGTGGCACGTGGAAAGGGACCCTTGGTCTCCCGCCTCAGCTGGAGAGGCGTCCCAATTGCCCTGCCAAGCCTCGAGGAGAATCCAGAGTTGTCCCTCGCAACTAGGCAGGAGTCCTGACGTCGCTGAAGAAACACGTGGGTGGAAGGGCCATCCCCGTCGTAACCCGAGAATATACCCCAGGTTCCCGCCGCAACTCGAGAAAAACCATGAGACTTCCCCCTCGCCGCGAGATGAGGCCCGATTCCCCTGCACTGCGTGCAGAGCAATTCCGTGTTGCACATCACACATGAAAGGAGCCTTGATTTCCTTGATGGCACTCCAGAGAAACCCCAGGAACACTGTTTCAAGGCTAGAGGGATCCTGAGGTCACTGTAGCAACACGAAAGAGCTCCGTGGGCCAAAAATCAACTCGAGATGAGAGGTTAGTCCCTGGCTTCGACTCCAGAGGAATACCACCTTACCACAAGCACCTCAAGAGGAGGCTTCTCTCAGCTCTAGGTATGTGAGAGGGACCCTGAGTTTGCGGCCTCAAGTGGAATGGACACCGCGATGCCCTGACGCGAAATAAGGCTGGATATCCCTGCAGTGACTTGAATGCAGGCTCGTCTTGCATCTCCCAAGATGAAAGGATGTCTGAATCCCCTGTGGAGACCACAGAGAAACACCTAGTTCCCCACATCATCGCGACCGGAGGCCTCACATCCTTTGAAAACTCCAGAGGTACGCGGAGATCAGTGCCTCCAAAGGAGACGATGCCTGACTCCTCGTGAAACTTGATAGGAGTCCCAGGATTCCTGTGGCACGTGGAAAGGGACCCTTGGTCTCCCGCCTCAGCTGGAGAGGCGTCCCAATTGCCCTGCCAAGCCTCGAGGAGAATCCCGAGTTGTCCCTCGCAAGTAGGCAGGAGTCCTGACGTAGCTGAACAAACACGTGTGTGGAAGGGCCATCCCCGTCGTAACTCGAGAATATACCCCAGGTTCCCGCCGCAACTCGAGAAAAACCATGAGACTTCCCCCTCGCCGCGAGATGAGGCCCGATTCCCCTGCACTGCGTGCAGAGCAATTCCGTGTTGCACATCACACATGAAAGGAGCCTTGATTTGCTTGATGGCACTCCAGAGAAACCCCAAGAACACTGTTTCAAGGCTAGAGGGATCCTGAGGTCACTGTAGCAACATGAAAGAGCTCCGTGGACCAAAAATCAACACGAGATGAGAGGTTCGTCCCTGTCATCGACTCCAGAGGAATACCACCTTACCACAAGCACCTCAAGAGGAGGCTTCTCTCAGCTCTAGGTATGTGAGAGGGACCATGAGTTTGCGGCCTCAAGTGGAATGGACACTGCGATGCCCTGACGCGAAATAAGTCCGGACATCCCTGCATTGACGTGAATGCAGGCTCGTCTTGCATCTCCCAAGACGAAAGGATGTCTGAATCCCCTGTGCAGACCACAGAGAGAGACCTAGGTCCCCACCTCATCGCGACCGGAGGCCTCACATCCTTTGAAAACTCCAGAGGTACGGGGAGATCAGTGCCTCCAAAGGAGACGATGCCTGACTCCTCATGAAACTTGATAGGAGTCCCAGGATTCCTGTGGCACGTGGAAAGGGACACTTCGTCTTCCGCCTCAGCTGGAGAGGCGTCCCAATTGCCCTGACAAGCCTCGAGGAAAATCCCGAGTTGTCCCTCGCAACTAGGCAGGAGTCCTGACGTCGCTGTAGAAACACGTGTGTGGAAGGGCCATCCCCGTCGTAACTCGAGAATATACCCCAGGTTCCCGCCGCAACTCGAGAAAAACCATGAGACTTCCCCATTGCCGCGAGCTGAGGCCTGATTCCTCTGCACTGCGTGCAGAGCAATTCCGTGTTGCACATCACTCATGAAAGGAGCCTTGATTTCCTTGATGGCACTCCAGAGAAACCCCAAGAACACTGTTTCAAGGCTAGAGGGATCCTGAGGTCACTGTAGCAACACGAAAGAGCTCCGTGGACCAAAAATCAACTCGAGATGAGAGGTTAGTCCCTGGCTTCGACTCCAGAGGAATACCACCTTACCACAAGCACCTCAAGAGGAGGCTTCTCTCAGCTCTAGCTATGTGAGAGGGACCCTGAGTTTGCGGCCTCAAGTGGAATGGACACCGCGATGCCCTGACTCGAAATAAGGCCGGATATCCCTGCAGTGACTTGAATGCAGGCTCGTCTTGCATCTCCCAAGACGAAAGGATGTCTGAATCCCCTGTGGAGACCACAGAGAAAGACCTAGTTCCCCACCTCATCGCGACCAGAGGCCTCACATCCTTTGAAAACTCCAGAGGTACGCGGAGATCAGTGCCTCCAAAGGAGACGATCCCTGACTCCTCGTGAAACTTGATAGGAGTCCCAGGATTCCTGTGGCACGTGGAAAGGGACCCTTGGTCTCCCGCCTCAGCTGGAGAGGCGTCCCAATTGCCTTGCCAAGCCTCGAGGAGAATCCCGAGTTGTGTCTCGCAACTAGGCAAGAGTCCTGACATGGCTGAACAAACACGTGTGTGGAAGGGCCATCCCCGTCGTAACTCGAGAATATACCCCAGGTTCCCGCCGCAACTCGAGAAAACAATGAGACTTCCCCCTCGCCGCGAGATGAGGCCCGATTCCCCTGCACTGCGTGCAGAGCAATTCTGTGTTGCACATCACACATGAAAGGAGCCTTGATTTCCTTCATGGCACTCCAGAGAAAACCCAAGAACACTGTTTCAAGAATAGAGGGATCCTGAGGTCACTGTAGCAACACGAAAGAGCTCCGTGGACCAAAAATCAACTCGAGATGAGAGGTTAGTCCCTGGCTTCAACTCCAGAGGAATACCACCTTACCACAAGCACCTCAAGAGGAGGCTTCTCTCAGCTCTAGGTATGTGAGAGGGACCCTGAGTTTGCGGCCTCAAGTGGAATGGACACCGCGATGCCCTGACTCGAAATAAGGCCGGATATCCCTGCAGTGACTTCAATGCAGGCTCGTCTTGCATCTCCCAGGACGAAAGGATGTCTGAATCCCCTGTGGAAAGCACAGAGAAAGACTTAGTTCCCCACCTCATCGCGACCGATAGCCTCACATCCTTTGAAAACTCCAGAGGTATGCGGAGATCAGTGCCTCCAAAGGAGACGATGCCTGACTCCTCGTGAAACTTGATAGGAGTCCCAGGATTCCTGTGGCACTTGGAAAGGGACACTTGGTCTCCCGCCTCAGCTGGAGAGGCGTCCCAATTGCCCTGCCAAGCCTCGAGGAGAATCCAGAGTTGTCCCTCGCAACTAGGCAGGAGTCCTGACGTGGCTGAACAAACACGTGGGTGGAAGGGCCAGCCCCGTCGTAACTCGAGAATATACCCCAGGTTCCCGCCGCAACTCGAGAAAAACCATGAGACTTCCCCCTTGCCGCGAGATGAGGCCCGATTCCCCTGCACTGCGTGCAGAGCAATTCGGTGTTGCACATCACACATGAAAGGAGCCTTGATTTCCTTGATGGCACTCCAGAGAAACCCCAAGAACACTGTTTCAAGGCTAGAGGGATCCTGAGGTCACTGTAGCAACACGAAAGAGCTCCGTGGGCCAAAAATCAACTCGAGATGAGAGGTTAGTCCCTGGCTTCAACTCCAGAGGAATACCACCTTACCACAAGCACCTCAAGAGGAGGCTTCTCTCAGCTCTAGGTATGTGAGAGGGACCCTGAGTTTGCGGCCTCAAGTGGAATGGACACCGCGATGCCCTGACGCGAAATAAGGCTGGATATCCCTGCAGTGACTTGAATGCAGGCTCGTCTTGCATCTCCCAAGATGAAAGGATGTCTGAATCCCCTGTGGAGACCACAGAGAAAGACCTAGTTCCCCACCTCATCGCGACCGGAGGCCTCACATCCTTTGAAAACTCCAGAGGTACGCGGAGATCAGTGCCTCCAAAGGAGACGATGCCTGACTCCTCCTGAAACTTGATAGGAGACCCAGGATTCCTGTGGCACGTGGAAAGGGACCCTTGGTCTCCCGTCTCAGCTGGAGAGGCGTCCCAATTGCCCTGCAAAGCCTCGAGGAGAATCCCGAGTTGTCCCTCGCAACTAGGCAGGATTCCTGACATGGCTGAACACACACGTGTGTGGAAGGGCCATCCCCGTCGTAACTCGAGAATATACCCCAGGTTCCCGCCGCACCTCGAGAAAAACCATGAGACTTCCCCCTCGCCACGAGATGAGGCCCGATTCCCCTGCACTGCATGCAGAGCAATTCCGTGTTGCACATCACACATGAAAGGAGCCTTGATTTCCTTGATGGCACTCCAGAGAAACCCCAAGAACACTGTTTCAAGGCTAGAGGGATCCTGAGGTCACTGTAGCAACACGAAAGAGCTCCGTGGACCAAGAATCAACACGAGATGAGAGGTTAGTCCCTGGCTTCGACTCCTGAGGAATACCACCTTACCACAAGCACCTCAAGTGGAGGCTTCTCTCAGCTCTAGGTATGTGAGAGGGATCCTGAGTTTGCGGCCTCAAGTGGAATGGACACCGCGATGCCCTGACTCGAAATAAGGCCGGATATCCCTGCAGTGACTTGAATGCAGGCTCGTCTTGCATCTCCCAAGAAGAAAGGATGTCTGAATCCCCTGTGGAGACCACAGAGAAACACCTAGTTCCCCACCTCATCGCGAACGGAGGCCTCACATCCTTTGAAAACTCCAGAGGTACGCGGAGATCAGTGCCTCCAAAGGAGACGATGCCTGACTCCTCGTGAAACTTGATAGGAGTCCCAGGATTCTTGTGGCACGTGGAAAGGGACCCTTGGTCTCCCGCCTCAGCTGGAGAGGCGTCCCAATTGCCCTGCCAAGCCTCGAGGAGAATCCCGAGTTGTCCCTCGCAACTAGGCAGGAGTCCTGACGTCGCTGAACAAACACGTGGGTGGAAGGGCCAGCCCCGTCGTAACTCGAGAATATACCCCAGGTTCCCGCCGCAACTCGAGAAAAACCATGAGACTTCCCCCTCGATGCGAGATGAGGCCCGATTCCCCTGCACTGCGTGCAGAGCAATTCCGTGTTGCACATCACACATGAAAGGAGCCTTGATTTCCTTGATGGCACTCCAGAGAAACCCCAAGAACACTGTTTCAAGGCTAGAGGGATCCTGAGGTCACTGTAGCAACACGAAAGAGCTCCGTGGGCCAAAAATCAACTCGAAAAGAGAGGTTAGTCCCTGGATTCGTCTCCAGAGGAATACCACCTTACCACAAGCACCTCAAGAGGAGGCTTCTCTCAGCTCTAGGTATGTGAGAGGGACCCTGAGTTTGCGGCCTCAAGTGGAATGGACTCCGCGATGCACTGACGCAAAATAAGGCTGGATATCCCTGCAGTGACTTCAATGCAGGCTCGTCTTGCATCTCCCAGGACGAAAGGATGTCTGAATCCCCTGTGGAAAGCACAGAGAAAGACTTAGTTCCCCACCTCATCGCGACCGATAGCCTCACATCCTTTGAAAACTCCAGAGGTACGCGGAGATCAGTGCCTCCAAAGGAGACGATCCCTGACTCCTCGTGAAACTTGATAGGAGTCCCAGGATTCCTGTGGCACGTGGAAAGGGACCCTTGGTCTCCCGCCTCAGCTGGAGAGGCGTCCCAATTGCCTTGCCAAGCCTCGAGGAGAATCCCGAGTTGTGTCTCGCAACTAGGCAAGAGTCCTGACATGGCTGAACAAACACGTGTGTGGAAGGGCCATCCCCGTCGTAACTCGAGAATATACCCCAGGTTCCCGCCGCAACTCGAGAAAACCATGAGACTTCCCCCTCGCCGCGAGATGAGGCCCGATTCCCCTGCACTGCGTGCAGAGCAATTCTGTGTTGCACATCACACATGAAAGGAGCCTTGATTTCCTTCATGGCACTCCAGAGAAAACCCAAGAACACTGTTTCAAGAATAGAGGGATCCTGAGGTCACTGTAGCAACACAAAAGAGCTCCGTGGACCAAAAATCAACTCGAGATGAGAGGTTAGTCCCTGGCTTCAACTCCAGAGGATTACCACCTTACCACAAGCACCTCAAGAGGAGGCTTCTCTCAGCTCTAGGTATGTGAGAGGGACCCTGAGTTTGCGGCCTCAAGTGGAATGGACACCGCGATGCCCTGACTCGAAATAAGGCCGGATATCCCTGCAGTGACTTCAATGCAGGCTCGTCTTGCATCTCCCAGGACGAAAGGATGTCTGAATCCCCTGTGGAAAGCACAGAGAAAGACTTAGTTCCCCACCTCATCGCGACCGATAGCCTCACATCCTTTGAAAACTCCAGAGGTACGCTGAGATCAGTGCCTCCAAAGGAGACGATGCCTGACTCCTCGTGAAACTTGATAGGAGTCCCAGGATTCCTGTGGCACTTGGAAAGGGACACTTGGTCTCCCGCCTCAGCTGGAGAGGCGTCCCAATTGCCCTGCCAAGCCTCGAGGAGAATCCAGAGTTGTCCCTCGCAACTAGGCAGGAGTCCTGATGTGGCTGAACAAACACGTGTGTGGAAGGGCCATCCCCGTCGTAACTCGAGAATATACCCCAGGTTCCCGCCGCAACTCGAGAAAAACCATGAGACTTCCCCCTTGCCGCGAGATGAGGCCCGATTCCCCTGCACTGCGTGCAGAGCAATTCGGTGTTGCACATCACACATGAAAGGAGCCTTGATTTCCTTGATGGCACTCCAGAGAAATCCCAAGAACACTGTTTCAAGGCTAGAGGGATCCTGAGGTCACTGTAGCAACACGAAAGAGCTCCGTGGGCCAAAAATCAACTCGAGATGAGAGGTTAGTCCCTGGCTTCGACTCCAGAGGAATACCACCTTACCACAAGCACCTCAAGAGGAGGCTTCTCTCAGCTCTAGGTATGTGAGAGGGACCCTGAGTTTGCGGCCTCAAGTGGAATGGACACCGCGATGCGCTGACTCGAAATAAGGCCGGATATCCCTGCCTTGACTTGAATGCAGGCTCGTCTTGCATCTCCCAAGATGAAAGGATGTCTGAATCCCCTGTGGAGACCACAGAGAAAGACCTAGTTCCCCACCTCATCGCGACCGGAGGCCTCACATCCTTTGAAAACTCCAGAGGTACGCGGAGATCAGTGCCTCCAAAGGAGACGATGCCTGACTCCTCGTGAAACTTGATTGGAGTCCCAGGATTCTTGTGGCACGTGGAAAGGGACCCTTGGTCTCCCGCCTCAGCTGGAGAGGCGTCCCAATTGCCCTGCCAAGCCTCGAGGAGAATCCCGAGTTGTCCCTCGCAACTAGGCAGGAGTCCTGACGTGGCTGAACAAACACATGTGTGGAAGCTCCATCCCCGTCGTAACTCGAGAATATACCCCAGGTTCCCACCGCAACTCGAGAAAAACCATGAGACTTCCCCCTCGCCGCGAGATGAGGCCCAATTCCCCTGCACTGCATGCAGAGCAATTCTGTGTTGCACATCACACATGAAAGGAGCCTTGATTTCCTTGATGGCACTCCAGAGAAACCCCAAGAACACTGTTTCAAGGCTAGAGGGATCCTGAGGTCACTGTAGCAACACGAAAGAGCTCCGTGGACCAAAAATCAACTCGAGATGAGAGGTTAGTCCCTGGCTTCGACTCCAGAGGAATACCACCTTACCACAAGCACCTCAAGAGGAGGCTTCTCTCAGCTCTAGGTATGTGAGAGGGACCCTGAGTTTGCGGCCTCAAGTGGAATGGACACCGCGAAGCCCTGACTCGAAATAAGGCCGGATATCCCTGCAGTGACTGGAATGCAGGCTCGTCTTGCATCTCCCATGACGAAAGGGTGTCTGAATCCCCTGTGGAGACCACAGAGAAAGACCTAGTTCCCCACCTCATCGCGACAGGACGCCTCAAATCCTTTGAAAACTCCAGAGGTATGCGGAGATCAGTGCCTCCAAAGGAGACGATGCCTGACTCCTCGTGAAACTTGACAGGAGACCCAGGTTTCCTGTGGCACGTGGAAAGGGACCCTTGGTCTCCCGTCTCAGCTGGAGAGGCGTCCCAATTGCCCTGCAAAGCCTCGAGGAGAATCCCGAGTTGTCCCTCGCAACTAGGCAGGATTCCTGACATGGCTGAACACACACGTGTGTGGAAGGGCCTTCCCCGTCGTAACTCGAGAATATACCCCAGGTTCCCGCCGCACCTCGAGAAAAACCATGAGACTTCCCCCTCGCCACGAGATGAGGCCCGATTCCCCTGCACTGCGTGCATAGCAATTCCGTGTTGCACATCACACATGAAAGGAGCCTTGATTTCCTTGATGGCACTCCAGAGAAACCCCAAGAACACTGTTTCAAGGCTAGAGGGATCCTGAGGTCACTGTAGCAACACGAAAGAGCTCCGTGGACCAAGAATCAACACGAGATGAGAGGTTAGTCCCTGGCTTCGACTCCTGAGGAATACCACCTTACCACAAGCACCTCAAGTGGAGGCTTCTCTCAGCTCTAGGTATGTGAGAGGGATCCTGAGTTTGCGGCCTCAAGTGGAATGGACACCGCGATGCCCTGACTCGAAATAAGGCCGGATATCCCTGCAGTGACTTGAATGCAGGCTCGTCTTGCATCTCCCAAGAAGAAAGGATGTCTGAATCCCCTGTGGAGACCACAGAGAAAGACCTAGTTCCCCACCTCATCGCGACCGGAGGCCTCACATCCTTTGAAAACTCCAGAGGTACGCGGAGATCAGTGCCTCCAAAGGAGACGATGCCTGACTCCTCGTGAAACTTGATAGGAGTCCCAGGATTCTTGTGGCACGTGGAAAGGGACCCTTGGTCTCCCGCCTCAGCTGGAGAGGCGTCCCAATTGCCCTGCCAAGCCTCGCGGAGAATCCCGAGTTGTCCCTCGCAACTAGGCAGGAGTCCTGACGTCGCTGAACAAACACATGTGTGGAAGGGCCATCCCCGTCGTAACTCGAGAATATACCCCAGGTTCCCACCGCAACTCGAGAAAAACCATGAGACTTCCCCCTCGCCGCGAGATGAGGCCCAATTCCCCTGCACTGCATGCAGAGCAATTCTTTGTTGCACATCACACATGAAAGGAGCCTTGATTTCCTTGATGGCACTCCAGAGAAACCCCAAGAACACTGTTTCAAGGCTAGAGGGATCCTGAGGTCACTGTAGCAACACGAAAGAGCTCCGTGGACCAAGAATCAACACGAGATGAGAGGTTAGTCCCTGGCTTCGACTCCTGAGGAATACCACCTTGCCACAAGCACCTCAAGTGGAGGCTTCTCTCAGCTCTAGGTATGTGAGAGGGATCCTGAGTTTGCGGCCTCAAGTGGAATGGACACCGCGATGCCCTGACTCGAAATAAGGCCGGATATCCCTGCAGTGACTTGAATGCAGGCTCGTCTTGCATCTCCCAGGACGAAAGGATGTCTGAATCCCCTGTGGAAAGCACAGAGAAAGACTTAGTTCCCCACCTCATCGCGACCGATAGCCTCACATCCTTTGAAAACTCCAGAGGTACGAGGAGATCAGTGCCTCCAAAGGAGACGATCCCTGACTCCTCGTGAAACTTGATAGGAGTCCCAGGATTCCTGTGGCACGTGGAAAGGGACCCTTGGTCTCCCGCCTCAGCTGGAGAGGCGTCCCAATTGCCTTGCCAAGCCTCGAGGAGAATCCCGAGTTGTGTCTCGCAACTAGGCAAGAGTCCTGACATGGCTGAACAAACACGTGTGTGGAAGGGCCATCCCCGTCGTAACTCGAGAATATACCCCAGGTTCCCGCCGCAACTCGAGAAAACCATGAGACTTCCCCCTCGCCGCGAGATGAGGCCCGATTCCCCTGCACTGCGTGCAGAGCAATTCCGTGTTGCACATCACACATGAAAGGAGCCTTGATTTCCTTGATGGCACTCCAGAGAAACCCCAAGAACACTGTTTCAAGGCTAGAGGGATCCTGAGGTCACTGTAGCAACACGAAAGAGCTCCGTGGGCCAAAAATCAACTCGAGATGAGAGGTTACTCCCTGGCTTCGACTCCAGAGGAATACCACCTTACCACAAGCACCTCAAGAGGAGGCTTCTCTCAGCTCTAGGTATGTGAGAGGGACCCTGAGTTTGCGGCCTCAAGTGGAATGGACACCGCGATGCCCTGACTCGAAATAAGGCCGGATATCCCTGCAGTGACTTGAATGCAGGCTCGTCTTGCATCTCCCAAGAAGAAAGGATGTCTGAATCCCCTGTGGAGACCACAGAGAAAGACCTAGTTCCCCACCTCATCGCGATCGGAGGCCTCACATCCTTTGAAAACTCCAGAGGTACGCGGAGATCAGTGCCTCCAAAGGAGACGATGCCTGACTCCTCGTGAAACTTGATAGGAGTCCCAGGATTCTTGTGGCACGTGGAAAGGGACCCTTGGTCTCCCGCCTCAGCTGGAGAGGCGTCCCAATTGCCCTGCCAAGCCTCGAGGAGAATCCCGAGTTGTCCCTCGCAACTAGGCAGGAGTCCTGACGTCGCTGAACAAAGACGTGGGTGGAAGGGCCATCCCCGTCGTAACTCGAGAATATACCCCAGGTTCCCGCCGCAACTAGAGAAAAACCATGAGACTTCCCCCTCGATGCGAGATGAGGCCCGATTCCCCTGCACTGCGTGCAGAGCAATTCCGTGTTGCACATCACACATGAAAGGAGCCTTGATTTCCTTGATGGCACTCCAGAGAAACCCCAAGAACACTGTTTCAAGGCTAGAGGGATCCTGAGGTCACTGTAGCAACACGAAAGAGCTCCGTGGGCCAAAAATCAACTCGAAAAGAGAGGTTAGTCCCTGGATTCGTCTCCAGAGGAATACCACCTTACCACAAGCACCTCAAGAGGAGGCTTCTCTCAGCTCTAGGTATGTGAGAGGGACCCTGAGTTTGCGGCCTCAAGTGGAATGGACTCCGCGATGCACTGACGCAAAATAAGGCTGGATATCCCTGCAGTGACTTCAATGCAGGCTCGTCTTGCATCTCCCAGGACGAAAGGATGTCTGAATCCCCTGTGGAAAGCACAGAGAAAGACTTAGTTCCCCACCTCATCGCGACCGATAGCCTCACATCCTTTGAAAACTCCAGAGGTACGCGGAGATCAGTGCCTCCAAAGGAGACGATCCCTGACTCCTCGTGAAACTTGATAGGAGTCCCAGGATTCCTGTGGCACGTGGAAAGGGACCCTTGGTCTCCCGCCTCAGCTGGAGAGGCGTCCCAATTGCCTTGCCAAGCCTCGAGGAGAATCCCGAGTTGTGTCTCGCAACTAGGCAAGAGTCCTGACATGGCTGAACAAACACGTGTGTGGAAGGGCCATCCCCGTCGTAACTCGAGAATATACCCCAGGTTCCCGCCGCAACTCGAGAAAACCATGAGACTTCCCCCTCGCCGCGAGATGAGGCCCGATTCCCCTGCACTGCGTGCAGAGCAATTCCGTGTTGCACATCACACATGAAAGGAGCCTTGATTTCCTTGATGGCACTCCAGAGAAACCCCAAGAACACTGTTTCAAGGCTAGAGGGATCCTGAGGTCACTGTAGCAACACGAAAGAGCTCCGTGGACCAAGAATCAACACGAGATGAGAGGTTAGTCCCTGGCTTCGACTCCTGAGGAATACCACCTTGCCACAAGCACCTCAAGTGGAGGCTTCTCTCAGCTCTAGGTATGTGAGAGGGATCCTGAGTTTGCGGCCTCAAGTGGAATGGACACCGCGATGCCCTGACTCGAAATAAGGCCGGATATCCCTGCAGTGACTTGAATGCAGGCTCGTCTTGCATCTCCCAAGAAGAAAGGATGTCTGAATCCCCTGTGGAGACCACAGAGAAAGACCTAGTTCCCCACCTCATCGCGATCGGAGGCCTCACATCCTTTGAAAACTCCAGAGGTACGCGGAGATCAGTGCCTCCAAAGGAGACGATGCCTGACTCCTCGTGAAACTTGATAGGAGTCCCAGGATTCTTGTGGCACGTGGAAAGGGACCCTTGGTCTCCCGCCTCAGCTGGAGAGGCGTCCCAATTGCCCTGCCAAGCCTCGAGGAGAATCCCGAGTTGTCCCTCGCAACTAGGCAGGAGTCCTGACGTGGCTGAACAAACACATGTGTGGAAGGGCCATCCCCGTCGTAACTCGAGAATATACCCCAGGTTCCCACCGCAACTCGAGAAAAACCATGAGACTTCCCCCTCGCCGCGAGATGAGGCCCAATTCCCCTGCACTGCATGCAGAGCAATTCTGTGTTGCACATCACACATGAAAGGAGCCTTGATTTCCTTGATGGCACTCCAGAGAAACCCCAAGAACACTGTTTCAAGGCTAGAGGGATCCTGAGGTCACTGTAGCAACACGAAAGAGCTCCGTGGACCAAAAATCAACTCGAGATGAGAGGTTAGTCCCTGGCTTCGACTCCAGAGGAATACCACCTTACCACAAGCACCTCAAGAGGAGGCTTCTCTCAGCTCTAGGTATGTGAGAGGGACCCTGAGTTTGCGGCCTCAAGTGGAATGGACACCGCGAAGCCCTGACTCGAAATAAGGCCGGATATCCCTGCAGTGACTGGAATGCAGGCTCGTCTTGCATCTCCCATGACGAAAGGGTGTCTGAATCCCCTGTGGAGACCACAGAGAAAGACCTAGTTCCCCACCTCATCGCGACAGGAGGCCTCAAATCCTTTGAAAACTCCAGAGGTATGCAGAGATCAGTGCCTCCAAAGGAGACGATGCCTGACTCCTCGTGAAACTTGACAGGAGACCCAGGTTTCCTGTGGCACGTGGAAAGGGACCCTTGGTCTCCCGTCTCAGCTGGAGAGGCGTCCCAATTGCCCTGCAAAGCCTCGAGGAGAATCCCGAGTTGTCCCTCGCAACTAGGCAGGATTCCTGACATGGCTGAACACACACGTGTGTGGAAGGGCCATCCCCGTCGTAACTCGAGAATATACCCCAGGTTCCCGCCGCACCTCGAGAAAAACCATGAGACTTCCCCCTCGCCACGAGATGAGGCCCGATTCCCCTGCACTGCGTGCATAGCAATTCCGTGTTGCACATCACACATGAAAGGAGCCTTGATTTCCTTGATGGCACTCCAGAGAAACCCCAAGAACACTGTTTCAAGGCTAGAGGGATCCTGAGGTCACTGTAGCAACACGAAAGAGCTCCGTGGACCAAGAATCAACACGAGATGAGAGGTTAGTCCCTGGCTTCGACTCCTGAGGAATACCACCTTGCCACAAGCACCTCAAGTGGAGGCTTCTCTCAGCTCTAGGTATGTGAGAGGGATCCTGAGTTTGCGGCCTCAAGTGGAATGGACACCGCGATGCCCTGACTCGAAATAAGGCCGGATATCCCTGCAGTGACTTGAATGCAGGCTCGTCTTGCATCTCCCAAGAAGAAAGGATGTCTGAATCCCCTGTGGAGACCACAGAGAAAGACCTAGTTCCCCACCTCATCGCGATCGGAGGCCTCACATCCTTTGAAAACTCCAGAGGTACGCGGAGATCAGTGCCTCCAAAGGAGACGATGCCTGACTCCTCGTGAAACTTGATAGGAGTCCCAGGATTCTTGTGGCACGTGGAAAGGGACCCTTGGTCTCCCGCCTCAGCTGGAGAGGCGTCCCAATTGCCCTGCCAAGCCTCGAGGAGAATCCCGAGTTGTCCCTCGCAACTAGGCAGGAGTCCTGACGTCGCTGAACAAACACGTGGGTGGAAGGGCCATCCCCGTCGTAACTCGAGAATATACCCCAGGTTCCCGCCGCAACTCGAGAAAAACCATGAGACTTCCCCCTCGATGCGAGATGAGGCCCGATTCCCCTGCACTGCGTGCAGAGCAATTCCGTGTTGCACATCACACATGAAAGGAGCCTTGATTTCCTTGATGGCACTCCAGAGAAACCCCAAGAACACTGTTTCAAGGCTAGAGGGATCCTGAGGTCACTGTAGCAACACGAAAGAGCTCCGTGGGCCAAAAATCAACTCGAAAAGAGAGGTTAGTCCCTGGATTCGTCTCCAGAGGAATACCACCTTACCACAAGCACCTCAAGAGGAGGCTTCTCTCAGCTCTAGGTATGTGAGAGGGACCCTGAGTTTGCGGCCTCAAGTGGAATGGACTCCGCGATGCACTGACGCAAAATAAGGCTGGATATCCCTGCAGTGACTTCAATGCAGGCTCGTCTTGCATCTCCCAGGACGAAAGGATGTCTGAATCCCCTGTGGAAAGCACAGAGAAAGACTTAGTTCCCCACCTCATCGCGACCGATAGCCTCACATCCTTTGAAAACTCCAGAGGTACGCGGAGATCAGTGCCTCCAAAGGAGACGATCCCTGACTCCTCGTGAAACTTGATAGGAGTCCCAGGATTCCTGTGGCACGTGGAAAGGGACCCTTGGTCTCCCGCCTCAGCTGGAGAGGCGTCCCAATTGCCTTGCCAAGCCTCGAGGAGAATCCCGAGTTGTGTCTCGCAACTAGGCAAGAGTCCTGACATGGCTGAACAAACACGTGTGTGGAAGGGCCATCCCCGTCGTAACTCGAGAATATACCCCAGGTTCCCGCCGCAACTCGAGAAAACCATGAGACTTCCCCCTCGCCGCGAGATGAGGCCCGATTCCCCTGCACTGCGTGCAGAGCAATTCCGTGTTGCACATCACACATGAAAGGAGCCTTGATTTCCTTGATGGCACTCCAGAGAAACCCCAAGAACACTGTTTCAAGGATAGAGGGATCCTGAGGTCACTGTAGCAACACGAAAGAGCTCCGTGGGCCAAAAATCAACTCGAGATGAGAGGTTACTCCCTGGCTTCGACTCCAGAGGAATACCACCTTACCACAAGCACCTCAAGAGGAGGCTTCTCTCAGCTCTAGGTATGTGAGAGGGACCCTGAGTTTGCGGCCTCAAGTGGAATGGACACCGCGATGCCCTGACTCGAAATAAGGCCGGATATCCCTGCAGTGACTTGAATGCAGGCTCGTCTTGCATCTCCCAAGAAGAAAGGATGTCTGAATCCCCTGTGGAGACCACAGAGAAAGACCTAGTTCCCCACCTCATCGCGATCGGAGGCCTCACATCCTTTGAAAACTCCAGAGGTACGCGGAGATCAGTGCCTCCAAAGGAGACGATGCCTGACTCCTCGTGAAACTTGATAGGAGTCCCAGGATTCTTGTGGCACGTGGAAAGGGACCCTTGGTCTCCCGCCTCAGCTGGAGAGGCGTCCCAATTGCCCTGCCAAGCCTCGAGGAGAATCCCGAGTTGTCCCTCGCAACTAGGCAGGAGTCCTGACGTCGCTGAACAAACACGTGGGTGGAAGGGCCATCCCCGTCGTAACTCGAGAATATACCCCAGGTTCCCGCCGCAACTCGAGAAAAACCATGAGACTTCCCCCTCGATGCGAGATGAGGCCCGATTCCCCTGCACTGCGTGCAGAGCAATTCCGTGTTGCACATCACACATGAAAGGAGCCTTGATTTCCTTGATGGCACTCCAGAGAAACCCCAAGAACACTGTTTCAAGGCTAGAGGGATCCTGAGGTCACTGTAGCAACACGAAAGAGCTCCGTGGGCCAAAAATCAACTCGAAAAGAGAGGTTAGTCCCTGGATTCGTCTCCAGAGGAATACCACCTTACCACAAGCACCTCAAGAGGAGGCTTCTCTCAGCTCTAGGTATGTGAGAGGGACCCTGAGTTTGCGGCCTCAAGTGGAATGGACTCCGCGATGCACTGACGCAAAATAAAACTGGATATCCCTGCAGTGACTTCAATGCAGGCTCGTCTTGCATCTCCCAGGACGAAAGGATGTCTGAATCCCCTGTGGAAAGCACAGAGAAAGACTTAGTTCCCCACCTCATCGCGACCGATAGCCTCACATCCTTTGAAAACTCCAGAGGTACGCGGAGATCAGTGCCTCCAAAGGAGACGATCCCTGACTCCTCGTGAAACTTGATAGGAGTCCCAGGATTCCTGTGGCACGTGGAAAGGGACCCTTGGTCTCCCGCCTCAGCTAGAGAGGCGTCCCAATTGCCTTGCCAAGCCTCGAGGAGAATCCCGAGTTGTGTCTCGCAACTAGGCAAGAGTCCTGACATGGCTGAACAAACACGTGTGTGGAAGGGCCATCACCGTCGTAACTCGAGAATATACCCCAGGTTCCCGCCGCAACTCGAGAAAACCATGAGACTTCCCCCTCGCCGCGAGATGAGGCCCGATTCCCCTGCACTGCGTGCAGAGCAATTCCGTGTTGCACATCACACATGAAAGGAGCCTTGATTTCCTTGATGGCACTCCAGAGAAACCCCAAGAACACTGTTTCAAGGCTAGAGGGATCCTGAGGTCACTGTAGCAACACGAAAGAGCTCCGTGGGCCAAAAATCAACTCGAGATGAGAGGTTACTCCCTGGCTTCGACTCCAGAGGAATACCACCTTACCACAAGCACCTCAAGAGGAGGCTTCTCTCAGCTCTAGGTATGTGAGAGGGACCCTGAGTTTGCGGCCTCAAGTGGAATGGACACCGCGATGCCCTGACGCGAAATAAGGCTGGATATCCCTGCAGTGACTTGAATGCAGGCTCGTCTTGCATCTCCCAAGATGAAAGGATGTCTGAATCCCCTGTGGAGACCACAGAGAAAGACCTAGTTCCCCACCTCATCGTGACCGGAGGCCTCACATCCTTTGAAAACTCCAGAGGTACGCGGAGATCAGTGCCTCCAAAGGAGACGATGCCTGACTCCTCCTGAAACTTGATAGGAGTCCCAGGATTCCTGTGGCACGTGGAAAGGTACACTTGGTCTCCCGCCTCAGCTGGAGAGGCGTCCCAATTGCCTTGCCAAGCCTCGAGGAGAATCCCGAGTTGTGTCTCGCAACTAGCAAGAGTCCTGACGTGGCTGAACAAACACATGTGTGGAAGGGCCATCCCCGTCGTAACTCGAGAATATACCCCAGGTTCCCGCCGCAACTGGAGAAAAACCATGAGACTTCCCCGTCGCCGCGAGATGAGGCCCGATTCCCCTGAACTGCGTGCAGACCAATTCTGTGTTGCACATCACACATGAAAGGAGCCTTGATTTCCTTGATGGCACTCCGGAGAAACCCCAAGAACACTGTTTCAAGGCTAGAGGGATCCTGAGGTCACTGTAGCAACACGAAAGAGCTCCGTGGGCCAAAAATCAACTCGAGATGAGAGGTTAGTCCCTGGCTTCGACTCCAGAGGAAAACCACCTTACCACAAGCACCTCAAGAGGAGGCTTCTCTCAGCTCTAGGTATGTGAGAGGGACCCTGAGTTTGCGGCCTCAAGTGGAATGGACACCGCGATGCCCTGACTCGAAATAAGGCAGGATATCCCTGCAGTGACTGGAATGCAGGCTCGTCTTGCATCTCCCAAGATGAAAGGGTGTCTGAATCCCCTGTGGAGACCAAAGAGAAAGACCTAGTTCCCCACCTCATCGCGACAGGAGGCCTCAAATCCTTTGAAAACTCCAGAGGTATGCAGAGATCAGTGCCTCCAAAGGAGACGATGCCTGACTCCTCGTGAAACTTGATAGGAGACCCAGGATTCCTGTGGCAAGTGGAAAGGGACCCTTGGTCTCCCGTCTCAGCTGGAGAGGCGTCCCAATTGCCCTGCAAAGCCTCGAGGAGAATCCCGAGTTGTCCCTCGCAACTAGGCAGGAGTCCTGACATGGCTGAACACACACGTGTGTGGAAGGGCCATCCCCGTCGTAACTCGAGAATATACCCCAGGTTCCCGCCGCACCTCGAGAAAAACCATGAGACTTCCCCCTCGCCGCGAGATGAGGCCCGATTCCCCTGCACTGCGTGCAGAGCAATTCCGTGTTGCACATCACACATGAAAGGAGCCTTGATTTCCTTGATGGCACTCCAGAGAAACCCCAAGAACACTGTTTCAAGGATAGAGGGATCCTGAGGTCACTGTAGCAACACGAAAGAGCTCCGTGGACCAAGAATCAACACGAAATGAGAGGTTAGTCCCTGGCTTCGACTCCTGAGGAATACCACCTTACCACAAGCACCTCAAGAGGAGGCTTCTCTCAGCTCTAGGTATGTGAGAGGGATCCTGAGTTTGCGGCCTCAAGTGGAATGGACACCGCGATGCCCTGACTCGAAATAAGGCCGGATATCCCTGCAGTGACTTGAATGCAGGCTCGTCTTGCATCTCCCAAGAAGAAAGGATGTCTGAATCCCCTGTGGAGACCACAGAGAAACACCTAGTTCCCCACCTCATCGCGACCGGAGGCCTCACATCCTTTGAAAACTCCAGAGGTACGCGGAGATCAGTGCCTCCAAAGGAGACGATGCCTGACTCCTCGTGAAACTTGATAGGAGTCCCAGGATTCTTGTGGCACGTGGAAAGGGACCCTTGGTCTCCCGCCTCAGCTGGAGAGGCGTCCCAATTGCCCTGCCAAGCCTCGAGGAGAATCCCGAGTTGTCCCTCGCAACGAGGCAGGAGTCCTGACGTGGCTGAACAAACACGTGTGTGGAAGGGCCATCCCCGTCGTAACTCGAGAATATACCCCACGTTCCCGCCGCAACTCGAGAAAAACCATGAGACTTCCCACTCGATGCGAGATGAGGCCCGATTCCCCTGTACTGCGTGCAGAGCAATTCCGTGTTGCACATCACACATGAAAGGAGCCTTGATTTCCTTGATGGCACTCCAGAGAAATCCCAAGAACACTGTTTCAAGGCTAGAGGGATCCTGAGGTCACTGTAGCAACACGAAAGAACTCTGTGGACCAAAAATCAACTCGAAAAGAGAGGTTAGTCCCTGGATTCGTCTCCAGAGGAATACCACCTTACCACAAGCACCTCAAGAGGAGGCTTCTCTCAGCTCTAGGTATGTGAGAGGGACCCTGAGTTTGCGGCCTCAAGTGGAATGGACACCGCGATGCCCTGACTCAAAATAAGGCCGGATATCCCTGCAGTGACTTCAATGCAGGCTCGTCTTGCATCTCCCAGGACGAAAGGATGTCTGAATCCCCTGTGGAAAGCACAGAGAAAGACTTAGTTCCCCACCTCATCGCGACCGATAGCCTCACATCCTTTGAAAACTCCAGAGGTACGCGGAGATCAGTGCCTCCAAAGGAGACGATGCCTGGCTCCTCGTGAAACTTGATAGGAGTCCCAGGATTCCTGTGGCACTTGGAAAGGGACACTTGGTCTCCCGCCTCAGCTGGAGAGGCGTCCCAATTGCCCTGCCAAGCCTCGAGGAGAATCCAGAGTTGTCCCTCGCAACTAAGCAGGAGTCCTGACGTCGCTGAAGAAACACGTGGGTGGAAGGGCCATCCCCGTCGGAACTCGAGAATATACCCCAGGTTCCCGCCGCAACTCGAGAAAAACCATGAGACTTCCCCCTCGCCGCGAGATGTGGCCCGATTCCCGGCACTGCGTGCAGAGCAATTCCGTGTTGCACATCACACATGAAAGGAGCCTTGATTTCCTTGATGGCACTCCAGAGAAACCCCAAGAACACTGTTTCAAGGCTAGAGGGATCCTGAGGTCACTGTAGCAACACGAAAGAGCTCCGTGGGCCAAAAATCAACTCGAGATGAGAGGTTAGTCCCTGGCTTCGACTCCAGAGGAATACCACCTTACCACAAGCACCTCAAGAGGAGGCTTCTCTCAGCTCTAGGTATGTGAGAGGGACCCTGAGTTTGCGGCCTCAAGTGGAATGGACACGGCGATGCCCTGACGCGAAATAAGGCTGGATATCCATGCAGTGACTTGAATGCAGGCTCGTCTTGCATCTCCCAAGATGAAAGGATGTCTGAATCCCCTGTGGAGACCACAGAGAAAGACCTAGTTCCCCACCTCATCGCGACCGGAGGCCTCACATCCTTTGAAAACTCCAGAGGTACGCGGAGATCAGTGCCTCCAAAGGAGACGATGCCTGACTCCTCGTGAAACTTGATAGGAGTCCCAGGATTCCTGTGGCACGTGGAAAGGGACCCTTGGTCTCCCGCCTCAGCTGGAGAGGCGTCCCAATTGCCTTGCCAAGCCTCGAGGAGAATCCCAAGTTGTGTCTCGCAACTAGGCAAGAGTCCTGACGTGGCTGAACAAACACGTGTGTGGAAGGGCCATCCCCGTCGTAACTCGAGAATATACCCCAGGTTCCCGCCGCAACTCGAGAAAAACCATGAGACTTCCCCCTCGCCGCGAGATGAGGCCCGATTCCCCTGCACTGCGTGCAGAGCAATTCTGTGTTGCACATCACACATGAAAGGAGCCTTGATTTCCTTCATGGCACTCCAGAGAAACCCCAAGAACACTGTTTCAAGGCTAGAGGGATCCTGAGGTCACTGTAGCAACACGAAAGAGCTCCGTGGACCAAAAATCAACTCGAGATGAGAGGTTAGTCCCTGGCTTCGACTCCAGAGGAATACCACCTTACCACAAGCACCTCAAGCGGAGGCTTCTCTCAGCTCTAGGTATGTGAGAGGGACCCTGAGTTTGCGGCCTCAAGTGGAATGGACACCGCGATGCCCTGACTCGAAATAAGGCCGGATATCCCTGCAGTGACTGGAATGCAGGCTCGTCTTGCATCTCCCAAGACGAAAGGGTGTCTGAATCCCCTGTGGAGACCACAGAGAAAGACCTAGTTCCCCACCTCATCGCGACAGGAGGCCTCAAATTCTTTGAAAACTCCAGAGGTATGCGGAGATCAGTGCCTCCAAAGGAGACGATGCCTGACTCCTCGTGAAACTTGATAGGAGACCCAGGATTCCTGTGGCACGTGGAAAGGGACACTTGGTCTCCCGCCTCAGCTGGAGAGGCGTCCCAATTGCCCTGCAAAGCCTCGAGGAGAATCCCGAGTTGTCCCTCGCAACTAGGCAGGAGACCTGACGTCGCTGAAGAAACACGTGGGTGGAAGGGCCATCCCCGTCGTAACTCGAGAATATACCCCAGGTTCCCGCCGCAACTCGAGAAAAACCATGAGACTTCCCCCTCGATGCGAGATGAGGCCCGATTCCCCTGTACTGCGTGCAGAGCAATTCCGTCTTGCACATCACACATGAAAGGAGCCTTGATTTCCTTGATGGCACTCCAGAGAAACCCCAAGAACACTGTTTCAAGGATAGAGGAATCCTGAGGTCACTGTAGCAACACGAAAGAACTCTGTGGACCAAAAATCAACTCGAAAAGAGAGGTTAGTCCCTGGATTCGTCTCCAGAGGAATACCACCTTACCACAAGCACCTCAAGAGGAGGCTTCTCTCAGCTCTAGGTATGTGAGAGGGACCCTGAGTTTGCGGCCTCAAGTGGAATGGACACCGCGATGCCCTGACTCAAAATAAGGCCGGATATCCCTGCAGTGACTTCAATGCAGGCTCGTCTTGCATCTCCCAGGACGAAAGGATGTCTGAATCCCCTGTGGAAAGCACAGAGAAAGACTTAGTTCCCCACCTCATTGCGACCGATAGCCTCACATCCTTTGAAAACTCCAGAGGTACGCGGAGATCAGTGCCTCCAAAGGAGACGATGCCTGACTCCTCGTGAAACTTGATAGGAGTCCCAGGATTCCTGTGGCACTTGGAAAGGGACACTTGGTCTCCCGCCTCAGCTGGAGAGGCGTCCCAATTGCCCTGCCAAGCCTCGAGGAGAATCCCGAGTTGTGTCTCGCAACTAGGCAAGAGTCCTGACGTGGCTGAACACACACGTGGGTGGAAGGGCCATCCCCGTCGTAACTCGAGATTATACCCCAGGTTCCCGCCGCAACTCGAGAAAAACCATGAGACTTCCCCCTCGCCGCGAGATGAGGCCCGATTCCCCTGCACTGCGTGCAGAGCAATTCCGTCTTGCACATCACACATGAAAGGAGCCTTGATTTCCTTCATGGCACTCCAGAGAAACCCCAAGAACACTGTTTCAAGGCTAGAGGGATCCTGAGGTCACTGTAGCAACACGAAAGAACTCTGTGGGCCAAAAATCAACTCGAGATGAGAGGTTAGTCCCTGGCTTCGACTCCAGAGGAAAACCACCTTACCACAAGCACCTCAAGAGGAGGCTTCTCTCAGCTCTAGGTATGTGAGAGGGACCCTGAGTTTGCGGCCTCAAGTGGAATGGACACCGCGATGCCCTGACTCGAAATAAGGCCGGATATCCCTGCAGTGACTTCAATGCAGGCTCGTCTTGCATCTCCCAGGACGAAAGGATGTCTGAATCCCCTGGGGAAAGCACAGAGAAAGACTTAGTTCCCCACCTCATCGCGACCGGAGGCCTCAAATCCTTTGAGAACTCCAGAGGTACGCGGAGATCAGTGCCTCCAAAGGAGACGATGCCTGACTCCTCGTGAAACTTGATAAGAGACCCAGGATTCCTGTGGCACGTGGAAAGGGACCCTTGGTCTCCCGCCTCAGCTGGAGAGGCGGCCCAATTGCCCTGCCAAGCCTCGAGGAGAATCCAGAGTTGTCCCTCGCAACTAGGCAGGAGTCCTGACGTCGCTGAAGAAACACGTGGGTGGAAGGGCCATCCCCGTCGTAACCCGAGAATATACCCCAGGTTCCCGCCGCAACTCGAGAAAAACCATGAGACTTCCCCCTCGCCGCGAGATGAGGCCCGATTCCCCTGCACTGCGTGCAGAGCAATTCCGTGTTGCACATCACACATGAAAGGAGCCTTGATTTCCTTGATGGCACTCCAGAGAAACCCCAGGAACACTGTTTCAAGGCTAGAGGGATCCTGAGGTCACTGTAGCAACACGAAAGAGCTCCGTGGGCCAAAAATCAACTCGAGATGAGAGGTTAGTCCCTGGCTTCGACTCCAGAGGAATACCACCTTACCACAAGCACCTCAAGAGGAGGCTTCTCTCAGCTCTAGGTATGTGAGAGGGACCCTGAGTTTGCGGCCTGAAGTGGAATGGACACCGCGATGCCCTGACGCGAAATAAGGCTGGATATCCCTGCAGTGACTTGAATGCAGGCTCGTCTTGCATCTCCCAAGATGAAAGGATGTCTGAATCCCCTGTGGAGACCGCAGAGAAAGACCTAGTTTCCCACCTCATCGCGACCGGAGGCCGCACATCCTTTGAAAACTCCAGAGGTACGCGGAGATCAGTGCCTCCAAAGGAGACGATGCCTGACTCCTCGTGAAACTTGATAGGAGACCCAGGATTCCTGTGGCACGTGGAAAGGGACCCTTGGTCTCCTGCCTCAGCTGGAGAGGCATCCCAATTGCCTTGCCAAGCCTCGAGGAGAATCCCGAGTTGTCCCTCGCAACTAGGCAGGAGTCCTGACGTCGCTGAACAAACACATGTGTGGAAGGGCCATTCCCGTCGTAACTCGAGAATATACCCCAGGTTCCCGCCGCAACTCGAGAAAAACCATGAGACTTCCCCCTCGATGCGAGATGAGGCCCGATTCCCCTGTACTGCGTGCAGAGCAATTCCGTCTTGCACATCACACATGAAAGGAGCCTTGATTTCCTTGATGGCACTCCAGAGAAACCCCAAGAACACTGTTTCAAGGATAGAGGGATCCTGAGGTCACTGTAGCAACACGAAAGAACTCTGTGGACCAAAAATCAACTCGAAAAGAGAGGTTAGTCCCTGGATTCGTCTCCAGAGGAATACCACCTTACCACAAGCACCTCAAGAGGAGGCTTCTCTCAGCTCTAGGTATGTGAGAGGGACCCTGTGTTTGCGGCCTCAAGTGGAATGGACACCGCGATGCCCTGACTCGAAATAAGGCCGGATATCCCTGCAGTGACTTCAATGCAGGCTCGTCTTGCATCTCCCAGGACGAAAGGATGTCTGAATCCCCTGTGGAAAGCACAGAGAAAGACTTAGTTCCCCACCTCATCGCGACCGATAGCCTCACATCCTTTGAAAACTCCAGAGGTACGCGGAGATCAGTGCCTCCAAAGGAGACGATGCCTGACTCCTCGTGAAACTTGATAGGAGTCCCAGGATTCCTGTGGCACTTGGAAAGGGACACTTGGTATCCCGTCTCAGCTGGAGAGGCGTCCCAATTGCCCTGCCAATCCTCGAGGAGAATCCAGAGTTGTCCCTCGCAACTAGGCAGGAGTCCTGACGTCGCTGAACAAACACGTGTGTGGAAGGGCCATCCCCGTCGTAACTCGAGAATATACCCCAGGTTCCCGCCGCAACTCGAGAAAAACCATGAGACTTCCCCCTCGCCGCGAGATGAGGCCCGATTCCCCTGCACTGCGTGCAGAGCAATTCCGTGTTGCACATCACACATGAAAGGAGCCTTGATTTCCTTGATGGCACTCCAGAGAAACCCCAAGAACACTGTTTCAAGGCTAGAGGGATCCTGAGGTCACTGTAGCAACACGAAAGAGCTCCGTGGGCCAAAAATCAACTCGAGATGAGAGGTTACTCCCTGGCTTCGACTCCAGAGGAATACCACCTTACCACAAGCACCTCAAGAGGAGGCTTCTCTCAGCTCTAGGTATGTGAGAGGGACCCTGAGTTTGCGGCCTCAAGTGGAATGGACACCGCGATGCCCTGACGCGAAATAAGGCTGGATATCCCTGCAGTGACTTGAATGCAGGCTCGTCTTGCATCTCCCAAGATGAAAGGATGTCTGAATCCCCTGTGGAGACCACAGAGAAAGACCTAGTTCCCCACCTCATCGCGACCGGAGGCCTCACATCCTTTGAAAACTCCAGAGGTATGCGGAGATCAGTGCCTCCAAAGGAGACGATGCCTGACTCCTCCTGAAACTTGATAGGAGTCCCAGGATTCCTGTGGCACGTGGAAAGGGACACTTGGTCTCCCGCCTCAGCTGGAGAGGCGTCCCAATTGCCTTGCCAAGCCTCGAGGAGAATCCCGAGTTGTGTCTCGCAACTAGCAAGAGTCCTGACGTGGCTGAACAAACACATGTGTGGAAGGGCCATCCCCGTCGTAACTCGAGAATATACCCCAGGTTCCCGCCGCAACTCGAGAAAAACCATGAGACTTCCCCGTCGCCGCGAGATGAGGCCCGATTCCCCTGCACTGCGTGCAGAGCAATTCTGTGTTGCACATCACACATGAAAGGAGCCTTGATTTCCTTGATGGCACTCCAAAGAAATCCCAAGAACACTGTTTCAAGGCTAGAGGGATCCTGAGGTCACTGTAGCAACACGAAAGAGCTCCGTGGGCCAAAAATCAACTCGAGATGAGAGGTTAGTCCCTGGCTTCGACTCCAGAGGAAAACCACCTTACCACAAGCACCTCAAGAGGAGGCTTCTCTCAGCTCTAGGTATGTGAGAGGGACCCTGAGTTTGCGGCCTCAAGTGGAATGGACACCGCGATGCCCTGACTCGAAATAAGGCAGGATATCCCTGCAGTGACTGGAATGCAGGCTCGTCTTGCATCTCCCAAGGTGAAAGGGTGTCTGAATCCCCTGTGGAGACCACAGAGAAAGACCTAGTTCCCCACCTCATCGCGACAGGAGGCCTCAAATCCTTTGAAAACTCCAGAGGTATGCAGAGATCAGTGCCTCCAAAGGAGACGATGCCTGACTCCTCGTGAAACTTGATAGGAGACCCAGGATTCCTGTGGCAAGTGGAAAGGGACCCTTGGTC
This sequence comes from Cervus elaphus, assembly GCF_910594005.1. Taxonomy (NCBI): domain Eukaryota; kingdom Metazoa; phylum Chordata; class Mammalia; order Artiodactyla; family Cervidae; genus Cervus; species Cervus elaphus. The sequence continues at coordinate 2,866,831 of NC_057834.1, read as the reverse complement.
TCCCGTCTCAGCTGGAGAGGCGTCCCAATTGCCCTGCCAAGCCTCGAGGAGAATCCCAAGTTGTCCCTCGCAACTAGGCAGGAGTCCTGACATGGCTGAACACACACGTGTGTGGAAGGGCCATCCCCGTCGTAACTCGAGAATATACCCCAGGTTCCCGCCGCAACTCGAGAAAAACCATGAGACTTCCCCCTCGCCGCGAGATGAGGCCCGATTCCCCTGCACTGCGTGCAGAGCAATTCCGTGTTGCACATCACACATGAAAGGAGCCTTGATTTCCTTGATGGCACTCCAGAGAAACCCCAAGAACACTGTTTCAAGGATAGAGGGATCCTGAGGTCACTGTAGCAACACGAAAGAGCTCCGTGGACCAAGAATCAACACGAGATGAGAGGTTAGTCCCTGGCTTCGACTCCTGAGGAATACCACCTTACCACAAGCACCTCAAGAGGAGGCTTCTCTCAGCTCTAGGTATGTGAGAGGAATCCTGAGTTTGCGGCCTCAAGTGGAATGGACACCGCGATGCCCTGACTCGAAATAAGGCCGGATATCCCTGCAGTGACTTGAATGCAGGCTCGTCTTGCATCTCCCAAGAAGAAAGGATGTCTGAATCCCCTGTGGAGACCACAGAGAAACACCTAGTTCCCCACCTCATCGCGACCGGAGGCCTCACATCCTTTGAAAACTCCAGAGGTACGCGGAGATCAGTGCCTCCAAAGGAGACGATGCCTGACTCCTCGTGAAACTTGATAGGAGTCCCAGGATTCTTGTGGCACGTGGAAACGGACCCTTGGTCTCCCGCCTCAGCTGGAGAGGCGTCCCAATTGCCCTGCCAAGCCTCGAGGAGAATCCCGAGTTGTCCCTCGCAACGAGGCAGGAGTCCTGACGTGGCTGAACAAACACGTGGGTGGAAGGGCCATCCCCGTCGTAACTCGAGAATATACCCCAGGTTCCCGCCGCAACTCGAGAAAAACCATGAGACTTCCCACTCGATGCGAGATGAGGCCCGATTCCCCTGTACTGCGTGCAGAGCAATTCCGTGTTGCACATCACACATGAAAGGAGCCTTGATTTCCTTGATGGCACTCCAGAGAAATCCCAAGAACACTGTTTCAAGGCTAGAGGGATCCTGAGGTCACTGTAGCAACACGAAAGAACTCTGTGGACCAAAAATCAACTCGAAAAGAGAGGTTAGTCCCTGGATTCGTCTCCAGAGGAATACCACCTTACCACAAGCACCTCAAGAGGAGGCTTCTCTCAGCTCTAGGTATGTGAGAGGGACCCTAGGTTTGCGGCCTCAAGTGGAATGGACACCGCGATGCCCTGACTCGAAATAAGGCCGGATATCCCTGCAGTGACTTCAATGCAGGCTCGTCTTGCATCTCCCAGGACGAAAGGATGTCTGAATCCCCTGTGGAAAGCACAGAGAAAGACTTAGTTCCCCACCTCATTGCGACCGATAGCCTCACATCCTTTGAAAACTCCAGAGGTACGCGGAGATCAGTGCCTCCAAAGGAGACGATGCCTGACTCCTCGTGAAACTTGATAGGAGTCCCAGGATTCCTGTGGCACTTGGAAAGGGACCCTTGGTCTCCCGCCTCAGCTGGAGAGGCGTCCCAATTGCCCTGCCAAGCCTCGAGGAGAATCCCGAGTTGTGTCTCGCAACTAGGCAAGAGTCCTGACGTGGCTGAACACACACGTGGGTGGAAGGGCCATCCCCGTCGTAACTCGAGATTATACCCCAGGTTCCCGCCGCAACTCGAGAAAAACCATGAGACTTCCCCCTCGCCGCGAGATGAGGCCCGATTCCCCTGCACTGCGTGCAGAGCAATTCCGTCTTGCACATCACACATGAAAGGAGCCTTGATTTCCTTCATGGCACTCCAGAGAAACCCCAAGAACACTGTTTCAAGGCTAGAGGGATCCTGAGGTCACTGTAGCAACACGAAAGAACTCTGTGGGCCAAAAATCAACTCGAGATGAGAGGTTAGTCCCTGGCTTCGAATCCAGAGGAAAACCACCTTACCACAAGCACCTCAAGAGGAGGCTTCTCTCAGCTCTAGGTATGTGAGAGGGACCCTGAGTTTGCGGCCTCAAGTGGAATGGACACCGCGATGCCCTGACGCGAAATAAGGCTGGATATCCCTGCAGTGACTTGAATGCAGGCTCGTCTTGCATCTCCCAAGATGAAAGGATGTCTGAATCCCCTGTGGAGACCACAGAGAAAGACCTAGTTCCCCACCTCATCGCGACCGGAGGCCTCACATCCTTTGAAAACTCCAGAGGTATGCGGAGATCAGTGCCTCCAAAGGAGACGATGCCTGACTCCTCCTGAAACTTGATAGGAGTCCCAGGATTCCTGTGGCACGTGGAAAGGGACACTTGGTCTCCCGCCTCAGCTGGAGAGGCGTCCCAATTGCCTTGCCAAGCCTCGAGGAGAATCCCGAGTTGTGTCTCGCAACTAGCAAGAGTCCTGACGTGGCTGAACAAACACATGTGTGGAAGGGCCATCCCCGTCGTAACTCGAGAATATACCCCAGGTTCCCGCCGCAACTCGAGAAAAACCATGAGACTTCCCCCTCGCCGCGAGATGAGGCCCGATTCCCCTGCACTGCGTGCAGAGCAATTCTGTGTTGCACATCACACATGAAAGGAGCCTTGATTTCCTTGATGGCACTCCAGAGAAACCCCAAGAACACTGTTTCAAGGCTAGAGGGATCCTGAGGTCACTGTAGCAACACGAAAGAGCTCCGTGGGCCAAAAATCAACTCGAGATGAGAGGTTAGTCCCTGGCTTCGAGTCCAGAGGAATACCACCTTACCACAAGCACCTCAAGAGGAGGCTTCTCTCAGCTCTAGGTATGTGAGAGGGACCCTGAGTTTCCGGCCTCAAGTGGAATGGACACCGCGATGCCCTGACTCGAAATAAGGCAGGATATCCCTGCAGTGACTGGAATGCAGGCTCGTCTTGCATCTCCCAAGGTGAAAGGGTGTCTGAATCCCCTGTGGAGACCACAGAGAAAGACCTAGTTCCCCACCTCATCGCGACAGGAGGCCTCACATCCTTTGAAAACTCCAGAGGTATGCAGAGATCAGTGCCTCCAAAGGAGACGATGCCTGACTCCTCGTGAAACTTGATAGGAGACCCAGGATTCCTGTGGCAAGTGGAAAGGGACCCTTGGTCTCCCGTCTCAGCTGGAGAGGCGTCCCAATTGCCCTGCAAAGCCTCGAGGAGAATCCCGAGTTGTCCCTCGCAACTAGGCAGGAGTCCTGACATGGCTGAACACACACGTGTGTGGAAGGGCCATCCCCGTCGTAACTCGAGAATATACCCCAGGTTCCCGCCGCAACTCGAGAAAAACCATGAGACTTCCCCCTCGCCGCGAGATGAGGCCCGATTCCCCTGCACTGCGTGCAGAGCAATTCCGTGTTGCACATCACACATGAAAGGAGCCTTGATTTCCTTGATGGCACTCCAGAGAAACCCCAAGAACACTGTTTCAAGGATAGAGGGATCCTGAGGTCACTGTAGCAACACGAAAGAGCTCCGTGGACCAAGAATCAACACGAGATGAGAGGTTAGTCCCTGGCTTCGACTCCTGAGGAATACCACCTTACCACAAGCACCTCAAGAGGAGGCTTCTCTCAGCTCTAGGTATGTGAGAGGAATCCTGAGTTTGCGGCCTCAAGTGGAATGGACACCGCGATGCCCTGACTCGAAATAAGGCCGGATATCCCTGCAGTGACTTGAATGCAGGCTCGTCTTGCATCTCCCAAGAAGAAAGGATGTCTGAATCCCCTGTGGAGACCACAGAGAAACACCTAGTTCCCCACCTCATCGCGACCGGAGGCCTCACATCCTTTGAAAACTCCAGAGGTACGCGGAGATCAGTGCCTCCAAAGGAGACGATGCCTGACTCCTCGTGAAACTTGATAGGAGTCCCAGGATTCTTGTGGCACGTGGAAACGGACCCTTGGTCTCCCGCCTCAGCTGGAGAGGCGTCCCAATTGCCCTGCCAAGCCTCGAGGAGAATCCCGAGTTGTCCCTCGCAACGAGGCAGGAGTCCTGACGTGGCTGAACAAACACGTGGGTGGAAGGGCCATCCCCGTCGTAACTCGAGAATATACCCCAGGTTCCCGCCGCAACTCGAGAAAAACCATGAGACTTCCCACTCGATGCGAGATGAGGCCCGATTCCCCTGTACTGCGTGCAGAGCAATTCCGTGTTGCACATCACACATGAAAGGAGCCTTGATTTCCTTGATGGCACTCCAGAGAAATCCCAAGAACACTGTTTCAAGGCTAGAGGGATCCTGAGGTCACTGTAGCAACACGAAAGAACTCTGTGGACCAAAAATCAACTCGAAAAGAGAGGTTAGTCCCTGGATTCGTCTCCAGAGGAATACCACCTTACCACAAGCACCTCAAGAGGAGGCTTCTCTCAGCTCTAGGTATGTGAGAGGGACCCTGAGTTTGCGACCTCAAGTGGAATGGACACCGCGATGCCCTGACTCGAAATAAGGCCGGATATCCCTGCAGTGACTTCAATGCAGGCTCGTCTTGCATCTCCCAGGACGAAAGGATGTCTGAATCCCCTGTGGAAAGCACAGAGAAAGACTTAGTTCCCCACCTCATCGCGACCGATAGCCTCACATCCTTTGAAAACTCCAGAGGTACGCGGAGATCAGTGCCTCCAAAGGAGACGATGCCTGGCTCCTCGTGAAACTTGATAGGAGTCCCAGGATTCCTGTGGCACTTGGAAAGGGACCCTTGGTCTCCCGCCTCAGCTGGAGAGGCGTCCCAATTGCCCTGCCAAGCCTCGAGGAGAATCCCGAGTTGTGTCTCGCAACTAGGCAAGAGTCCTGACGTGGCTGAACACACACGTGGGTGGAAGGGCCATCCCCGTCGTAACTCGAGATTATACCCCAGGTTCCCGCCGCAACTCGAGAAAAACCATGAGACTTCCCCCTCGCCGCGAGATGAGGCCCGATTCCCCTGCACTGCGTGCAGAGCAATTCCGTGTTGCACATCACACATGAAAGGAGCCTTGATTTCCTTCATGGCACTCCAGAGAAACCCCAAGAACACTGTTTCAAGGCTAGAGGGATCCTGAGGTCACTGTAGCAACACGAAAGAACTCTGTGGGCCAAAAATCAACTCGAGATGAGAGGTTAGTCCCTGGCTTCGAATCCAGAGGAAAACCACCTTACCACAAGCACCTCAAGAGGAGGCTTCTCTCAGCTCTAGGTATGTGAGAGGGACCCTGAGTTTGCGGCCTCAAGTGGAATGGACACCGCGATGCCCTGACTCGAAATAAGGCCGGATATCCCTGCAGTGACTTCAATGCAGGCTCGTCTTGCATCTCCCAGGACGAAAGGATGTCTGAATCCCCTGGGGAAAGCACAGAGAAAGACTTAGTTCCCCACCTCATCGCTACCGGAGGCCTCAAATCCTTTGAAAACTCCAGAGGTACGCGGAGATCAGTGCCTCCAAAGGAGACGATGCCTGACTCCTCGTGAAACTTGATAGGAGTCCCAGGATTCCTGTGGCACTTGTAAAGGGACCCTTGGTCTCGCGCCTCAGCTGGAGAGGCGTCCCAATTGCCCTGCCAAGCCTCGAGGAGAATCCAGAGTTGTCCCTCGCAACTAGGCAGGAGTCCTGACATGCCTGAACACACACGTGGGTGGAAGGGCCATCCCCGTCGTAACTCGAGAATATACCCCAGGTTCCCGCCGCAACTCGAGAAAAACCATGAGACTTCCCCTCGCCGCGAGATGAGGCCCGATTCCCCTGCACTGCGTGCAGAGCAATTCCGTGTTGCACATCACACATGAAAGGAGCCTTGATTTCCTTGATGGCACTCCAGAGAAACCCCAAGAACACTGTTTCAAGGCTAGAGGGATCCTGAGGTCACTGTAGCAACACGAAAGAGCTCCGTGGGCCAAAAATCAACTCGAGATGAGAGGTAAGTCCCTGGCTTCGACTCCAGAGGAATACCACCTTACCACAAGCACCTCAAGAGGAGGCTTCTCTCAGCTCTAGGTATGTGAGAGGGACCCTGAGTTTGCGGCCTCAAGTGGAATGGACACCGCGATGCCCTGACGCGAAATAAGGCTGGATATCCCTGCAGTGACTTGAATGCAGGCTCGTCTTGCATCTCCCAAGACGAAAGGATGTCTGAATCCCCTGTAGAGACCTCAGAGAAAGACCTAGTTCCCCACCTCATCGCGACCGGAGGCCTCACATCCTTTGAAAACTCCAGAGGTACGCGGAGATCAGTGCCTCCAAAGGAGACGATGCCTGACTCCTCGTGAAACTTGATAGGAGTCCCAGGATTCCTGTGACACGTGGAAAGGGACCCTTGGTCTCCCGCCTCAGCTGGAGAGGCATCCCAATTGCCTTGCCAAGCCTCGAGGAGAATCCTGAGTTGTGTCTCGCAACTAGGCAAGAGTCCTGACGTAGCTGAACAAACACGTGTGTGGAAGGGCCATCCCCGTCGTAACTCGAGAATATACCCCAGGTTCCCGCCGCAACTCGAGAAAAACCATGAGACTTCCCCCTCGCCGCGAGATGAGGCCTGATTCCCCTGCACTGCGTGCAGAGCAATTCTGTGTTGCACATCACACATGAAAGGAGCCTTGATTTCCTTCATGGCACTCCAGAGAAACCCCAAGAACACTGTTTCAAGGCTAGAGGGATCCTGAGGTCACTGTAGCAACACGAAAGAGCTCCGAGGACCAAAAATCAACTCGAGATGAGAGGTTAGTCCCTGGCTTCGACTCCTGAGGAATACCACCTTACCACAAGCACCTCAAGAGGAGGCTTCTCTCAGCTCTAGGTATGTGAGAGGGACCCTGAGTATGCGGCCTCAAGTGGAATGGACACCGCGATGCCCTGACTCGAAATAAGGCCGGATATCCCTGCAGTGACTGGAATGCAGGCTCGTCTTGCATCTCCCAAGACGAAAGGGTGTCTGAATCCCCTGTGGAGACCACAGAGAAAGACCTAGTTCCCCACCTCATTGCGACCGGAGGCCTCAAATCCTTTGAAAACTCCAGAGGTATGCGGAGATCAGTGCCTCCAAAGGAGACGATGCCTGACTCCTCGTGAAACTTGATAGGAGACCCAGGATTCCTGTGGCACGTGGAAAGGGACACTTGGTCACCCGTCTCAGCTGGAGAGGCGTCCCAATTGCCCTGCAAAGCCTCGAGGAGAATCCCGAGTTGTACCTCGCAACTAGGCAGGAGTCCTGACATGGTTGAACACACACGTGTGTGGAAGGGCCATCCCCGTCGTAACTCGAGAATATACCCCAGGTTCCCGCCGCAACTCGAGAAAAACCATGAGACTTCCCCCTCGCCGCGAGATGAGGCCCGATTCCCCTGCACTGCGTGCAGAGCAATTCCGTGTTGCACATCACACATGAAAGGAGCCTTGATTTCCTTGATGGCACTCCAGAGAAACCCCAAGAACACTGTTTCAAGGCTAGAGGGATCCTGAGGTCACTGTAGCAACAAGAAAGAGCTCCGTGGACCAAGAATCAACACGAGATGAGAGGTTAGTCCCTGGCTTCGACTCCTGAGGAATACCACCTTACCACAAGCACCTCAAGAGGAGGCTTCTCTCAGCTCTAGGTATGTGAGAGGGACCCTGAGTTTGCGGCCTCAAGTGGAATGGACACCGCGATGCCCTGACTCGAAATAAGGCCGGATATCCCTGCAGTGACTTCAATGCAGGCTCATCTTGCCTCTCCCAGGACGAAAGGATGTCTGAATCCCCTGTGGAAAGCACAGAGAAAGACTTAGTTCCCGACCTCATCGCGACCGATAGCCTCACATCCTTTGAAAACTCCAGAGGTACGCGGAGATCAGTGCCTCCAAAGGAGACGATGCCTGACTCCTCGTGAAACTTGATAGGAGTCCCAGGATTCCTGTGGCACGTGGAAAGGGACACTTGGTCTCCCGCCTCAGCTGGAGAGGCGTCCCAATTGCCCTGCCAAGCCTCGAGGAGAATCCAGAGTTGTCCCTCGCAACTAGGCAGGAGTCCTGACGTCGCTGAAGAAACACGTGGGTGGAAGGGCCATCCCCGTCGTAACTCGAGAATATACCCTAGGTTCCCTTCGCAACTCGAGAAAAACCATGAGACTTCCCCCTCGCCGCGAGATGAGGCCCGATTCCCCTGCACTGCGTGCAGAGCAATTCCGTGTTGCACATCACACATGAAAGGAGCCTTGATTTCCTTGATGGCACTCCAGAGAAACCCCAAGAACACTGTTTCAAGGCTAGAGGGATCCTGAGGTCACTGTAGCAACACGAAAGAGCTCCGTGGGCCAAAAATCAACTCGAGATGAGAGGTTAGTCCCTGGCTTCGACTCCAGAGGAATACCACCTTACCACAAGCACCTCAAGAGGAGGCTTCTCTCAGCTCTAGCTATGTGAGAGGGACCCTGAGTTTGCGGCCTCAAGTGGAATGGACACCGCGATGCCCTGACTCGAAATAAGGCCGGATATCCCTGCAGTGACTGGAATGCAGGGTCGTCTTGCATCTCCCAAGACGAAAGGGTGTCTGAATCCCCTGTGGAGACCACAGAGAAAGACCTAGTTCCCCACCTCATCGCGACATGAGGCCTCAAATCCTTTGAAAACTCCAGAGGTATGCGGAGATCAGTGCCTCCAAAGGAGACGATGCCTGACTCCTCCTGAAACTTGATAGGAGACCCAGGATTCCTGTGGCACGTGGAAAGGGACCCTTGGTCTCCCGTCTCAGCTGGAGAGGCGTCCCAATTGCCCTGCAAAGCCTCGAGAAGAATCCCGAGTTGTCCCTCGCAACTGGGCAGGAGTCCTGACGTGGCTGAACAAACACGTGGGTGGAAGGGCCATCCCCGTCGTAACTCGAGAATATACCCCAGGTTCCCGCCGCAACTCGAGAAAAACCATGAGACTTCCCCCTCGATGCGAGATGAGGCCCGATTCCCCTGTACTGCGTGCAGAGCAATTCCGTCTTGCACATCACACATGAAAGGAGCCTTGATTTCCTTGATGGCACTCCAGAGAAACCCCAAGAACACTGTTTCAAGGATAGAGCGATCCTGAGGTCACTGTAGCAACCCGAAAGAACTCTGTGGACCAAAAATCAACTCGAAAAGATAGGTTAGTCCCTGGATTCGTCTCCAGAGGAATATCACCTTACCACAAGCACCTCAAGAGGAGGCTTCTCTCAGCTCTAGGTATGTGAGAGGGACCCTGAGTTTGCGGCCTCAAGTGGAGTGGACACCGCGATGCCCTGACTCGAAATAAGGCCAGATATCCCTGCAGTGACTTCAATGCAGGCTCGTCTTGCCTCTCCCAGGATGAAAGGATGTCTGAATCCCCTGTGGAAAGCACAGAGAAAGACTTAGTTCCCCACCTCATCGCGACCGATAGCCTCACATCCTTTGAAAACTCCAGAGGTACGCGGAGATCAGTGCCTCCAAAGGAGACGATGCCTGACTCCTCGTGAAACTTGATAGGAGTCCCAGGATTCCTGTGGCACTTGGAAAGGGACCCTTGGTCTCCCGCCTCAGCTGGAGAGGCGTCCCAATTGCCCTGCCAAGCCTCGAGGAGAATCCAGAGTTGTCCCTCGCAACTAGGCAGGAGTCCTGACGTCGCTGAAGAAACACGTGGGTGGAAGGGCCATCCCCGTCGTAACTCGAGAATATACCCCAGGTTCCCGCCGCAACTCGAGAAAAACCATGAGACTTCCCCCTCGCCGCGAGATGAGGCCCGATTCCCCTGCACTGCGTGCAGAGCAATTCCGTGTTGCACATCACACATGAAAGGAGCCTTGATTTCCTTGATGGCACTCCAGAGAAACCCCAAGAACACTGTTTCAAGGCTAGAGGGATCCTGAGGTCACTGTAGCAACAAGAAAGAGCTCCGTGGGCCAAAAATCAACTCGAGATGAGAGGTTAGTCCCTGGCTTCGACTCCAGAGGAATACAACCTAACCACAAGCACCTCAAGAGGAGGCTTCTCTCAGCTCTAGGTATGTGAGAGGGACCCTGAGTTTGCGGCCTCAAGTGGAATGGACACCGCGATGCCCTGACGCGAAATAAGGCTGGATATCCCTGCAGTGACTTGAATGCAGGCTCGTCTTGCATCTCCCAAGAAGAAAGGATGTCTGAATCCCCTGTGGAGACCACAGAGAAAGACCTAGTTCCCCACCTCATCGCGACCGGAGGCCTCACATCCTTTGAAATCTCCAGAGGTACGCGAAGATCAGTGCCTCCAAAGGAGACGATGCCTGACTCCTCGTGAAACTTGATAGGAGTCCCAGGATTCCTGTGGCACGTGGAAAGGGACCCTTCGTCTCCCGCCTCAGCTGGAGAGGCGTCCCAATTGCCTTGCCAAGCCTCGAGGAGAATCCCGAGTTGTGTCTCGCAACTAGGCAAGAGTCCTGACGTGGCTGAACAAACACGTGTGTGGAGGGGCCATCCCCGTCGTAACTCGAGAATATACCCCAGGTTCCCGCCGCAACTCGAGAAAAACCATGAGACTTCCCCCTCGCCGCGAGATGAGGCCCGATTCCCCTGCACTGCGTGCAGAGCAATTCTGTGTTGCACATCACACATGAAAGGAGCCTTGATTTCCTTGATGGCACTCCAGAGAAACCCCAAGAACACTGTTTCAAGGCTAGAGGGATCCTGAGGTCACTGTAGCAACACGAAAGAGCTCCGTGGGCCAAAAATCAACTCGAGATGAGAGGTTAGTCCCTGGCTTCGACTCCAGAGGGATACCACCTTACCACAAGCACCTCAAGAGGAGGCTTCTCTCAGCTCTAGGTATGTGAGAGGGACCCTGAGTTTGCGGCCTCAAGTGGAAAGGACACCGCGATGCCCTGACTCGAAATAAGGCCGGATATCCCTGCAGTGACTGGAATGCAGGCTCGTCTTGCATCTCCCAAGACGAAAGGGTGTCTGAATCCCCTGTGGAGACCACAGAGAAAGACCTAGTTCCCCACTTCATTGCGACAGGAGGCCTCAAATCCTTTGAAAACTCCAGAGGTATGCGGAGATCAGTGCCTCCAAAGGAGACGATGCCTGACTCCTCGTGAAACTTGATAGGAGACCCAGGATTCCTGTGGCACGTGGAAAGGGACCCTTGGTCTCCCGTCTCAGCTGGAGAGGCGTCCCAATTGCCCTGCAAAGCCTCGAGGAGAATCCCCAGTTGTCCCTCGCAACTAGGCAGGAGTCCTGACATGGATGAACACACACGTGTGTGGAAGGGCCATCCCCGTCGTAACTCGAGAATATACCCCAGGTTCCCGCCGCAACTCGAGAAAAACCATGAGACTTCCCCCTCGATGCGAGATGAGGCCCGATTCCCCTGCACTGCGTGCAGAGCAATTCCGTGTTGCACATCACACATGAAAGGAGCCTTGATTTCCTTGATGGCACTCCAGAGAAAACCCAAGAACACTGTTTCAAGGCTAGAGGGATCCTGAGGTCACTGTAGCAACACGAATGAACTCTGTGGACCAAAAATCAACTCGAAAAGAGAGGTTAGTCCCTGGATTCGTCTCCAGAGGAATACCACCTTACCACATGCACCTCAAGAGGAGGCTTCTCTCAGCTCTAGGTATGTGAGAGGGACCCTGAGTTTGCGGCCTCAAGTGGAATGGACACTGCGATGCCCTGACTCGAAATAAAGCCGGATATCCCTGCAGTGACTTGAATGCAGGCTCGTCTTGCATCTCCCAAGACGAAAGGATGTCTGAATCCCCTGTGGAGACCACAGAGAAAGACCTAGTTCCCCACTTCATCGCGACCGGAGGCCTCACATCCTTTGAAAACTCCAGAGGTACGTGGAGATCAGTGCCTCCAAAGGAGACGATGCCTGACTCCTCGTGAAACTTGATCGGAGTCCCAGGATTCCTGTGGCACGTGGAAAGGGACCCTTGGTCTCCCGCCTCAGCTGGAGAGGCGTCCCAATTGCTCTGCCAAGCCTCGAGGAGAATCCCGAGTTGTCCCTATCAACTAGGCAGGAGTCCTGCAGTCGCTGAACACACACGTGTGTGTAAGGGCCATCCCCGTCGTAACTCGAGAATATACCCCAGGTTCCCGCCGCAACTCGAGAAAAACCATGAGACTTCCCCCTCGCCGCGAGATGAGGCCCGATTCCCCTGCACTGCGTGCAGAGCAATTCCGTGTTGCACATCACACATGAAAGGAGCCTTGATTTGCTTGATGGCACTCCAGAGAAACCCCAAGAACACTGTTTCAAGGCTGGAGGGATCCTGAGGTCCCTGTAGCAGCATGAAAGAGCTCCGTGGACCATGAATCAACTCGAGATGAGAGGTTAGTCCCTGGCTTCGACTCCAGAGGAATACCACCTTACCACAAGCACCTCAAGAGGAGGCTTCTCTCAGCTCTATGTATGTGAGAGGGACCCTGAGTTTGCGGCCTCAAGTGGAATGGACACCGCGATGCCCTGACTCGAAATAAGGGCGGATATCCCTGCAGTGACTTGAATGCAGGCTCGTCTTGCATCTCCCAAGACGAAAGGATGTCTGAATCCCCTGAGGAGACCACAGAGAAAGACCTAGTTCCCCACCTCATCGCGACCGGAGGCCTCACATCCTTTGAAAACTCCAGAGGTACGCGGAGATCAGTGCCTCCAAAGGAGACGATGCCTGACTCCTAGTGAAACTTGATAGGAGTCCCAGGATTCCTGTGGCACGTGGAAAGGGACACTTGGTCTCCCGGCTCAGCTGGATATGCGTCCCAATTGCCCTGCCAAGCCTCGAGGAGAATCCCGAGTTGTCCCTCGCAACTAGGCAGGAGTCCTGACGTCTCTGAACAAACACGTGGGTGGATGGGCCATTCCCATCGTAACTCGATAATATAGCCCAGGTTCCCGCCGCAACTCGAAATAAACCATGAAACTTCCCCCTCGTCACGAGATGAGGCCCGATTCCCCTACACTGCTAGCAGAGAAATTCCGTGTTGCACATCACACATGAAAGGAGCCTTGATTTCCTTCATGGCACTCCAGAGATACCCCAAGAGCACTGTTTCAAGGCTAGAGGGATCCTGAGGTCACTGTAGCAACACGAAAGAGCTCCGTGGACCAAGAATCAACACGAGATGAGAGGTTAGTCCCTGGCTTCGACTCCAGAGGAATACCACCTTACCACAACACCTCAGAAGGAGGCTTCTCTCAGCTCTAGGTACGTGAGAGGGACCCTGAGTTTGCAGCCTCAAGTCGAATGGACACCACGGTGCCCTGACTCGAAATAAGGCCGGATATCCCTGCAGTGACTTGAATGCAGGCTCGTCTTGAATCTCCCAAAACGAAAGGATGTCTGAATCCCCTGTGGAGACCACAGAGAAAGACCTAGTTCCCCACCTCATCGCGACCGGAGGCCTCACATCCTTTGAAAACTCCAGAGGTACGCGGAGATCAGTGCCTCCAAAGGAGACGATGCCTGACTCCTCGTCAAACTTGATAGGAGTCCCAGGATTCCTGTGGCACGTGTAAAGGGACCCTTGGTCTCCCGCCTCAGCTGGAGAGGCGTCCCAATTGCCCTGCCAAGCCTCGAGGAGAATCCCGAGTTGTCCCTCGCAACTAGGCAGGAGTCCTGACGTCGCTGAAGAAACACGTGGGTGGAAGGGCCATCCCCATCGTAACTCGATAATATACCCCAGGTTCCCGCCGCAACTCGAGAAAAACCATGAGACTTCCCCCTAGCCGCGAGATGAGGCCCGATTCCCCTACACTGCGTGCAGAGCAATTCCATGTTGCACATCACACATGAACGGAGCCTTGATTTCCTTGATGGCACTCCAGAGAAACCCCAAGAACACTGTTTCAAGGCTAGAGGGATCCTGAGGTCACTGTAGCCACACAAAAGAGCTCCGTGGACCAAAAATCAACTCGAGATGAGAGGTTAGTCCCTGGCTTCGACTCCAGAGGAATACCACCTTACCACAAGCACCTCAAGAGGAGGCTTCTCTCAGCTCTAGGTATGTGAGAGGGACCCTGATTTTGCGGCCTCAAGTGGAATGGACACTGCGATGCCCTGTCGCGAAATAAGGCTGGATATCCCTGCAGTGACTTGAATGCAGGCTCGTCTTGCATCTCCCAAGTCGAAAAGTTGTCTGAATCCCCTGTGGAGACCACAGAGAAAGACCTAGTTCCCCACCTCATCGCGACCGGAGGCCTCACATCCTTTGAAAACTCCAGAGGTACGCGGAGATCAGTGCCTCCAAAGGAGACGATGCCTGACTCCTCGTGAAACTTGATAGGAGTCCCAGGATTCCTGTGGCACGTGGAAAGGGACCCTTGGTCTCCCGCCTCAGCTGGAGAGGCGTCCCAATTGCCCTGCCAAGCCTCGAGGAGAATCCCGAGTTGTCCCTCGCAACTAGGCATGAGTCCTGACGTCGCTGAACAAACACGTGTGTGGCAGGGCCATCTCCGTCGTAACTCGAGAATATAGCCCCGGTTCCCGCTGCAACTCGAGAAAAAACATGAGACTTCCCCCTTGCCGCGAGATGAGGCCCGATTCCCCTGCACTGCGTGCAAAGCAATTCAGTGTTGCACATCACACATGAAAGGAGCCTTGATTTCCTTGATGGCACTCCAGAGAAACCCCAAGAACACTGTTTCAAGGCTAGAGGGATCCTGAGGTCAATGTAGCAACACGAAAGAACTCCGTGGCCCAAAAATCAACTCGAGAAGAGAGGTTAGTCCCTGGCTTCGACTCCAGAGGAATACCACCTTACCACAAGCACCTCAAGAGGAGGCTTCCCTCAGCTCTAGGTATGTGAGAGGGACCCTGAGTTTGCGGCCTCAAGTGGAATGGACACCGCGATGCCCTGACTCGAAATAAGGCCGGATATCCCTGCCGTGACTTCAATGCAGGCTCGTCTTGCATCTCCCAAGATGAAAGGATGTCTGAATCCCCTGTGGAGACCACAGAAAAAGACCTAGTTCCCCACATCATTGCGACCGGAGGCCTCACGTCCTTTGAAAACTCCAGAGGAACGCGGAGATCAGTGCCTCCAAAGGAGACGATGCCTGACTCCTCGTGAAACTTGATAGGAGTCCCAGGATTCCTGTGGCACGTGGAAAGGGACACTTGGTCTCCCGCCTCAGCTGGAGAGGCGTCCCAATTGCCCTGCCAAGCCTCGAGGAGAATCCCGAGTTGTCCCTCGCAAGTAGGCAGGAGTCCTGACGTAGCTGAACAAACACGTGTGTGGAAGGGCCATCCCCGTCGTAACTCGAGAATATACCCCAGGTTCCCGCCGCAACTCGAGAAAAACCATGAGACTTCCCCCTCGCCGCGAGATGAGGCCCGATTCCCCTGCACTGCGTGCAGAGCAATTCCGTGTTGCACATCACACATGAAAGGAGCCTTGATTTGCTTGATGGCACTCCAGAGAAACCCCAAGAACACTGTTTCAAGGCTAGAGGGATCCTGAGGTCACTGTAGCAACATGAAAGAGCTCCGTGGACCAAAAATCAACACGAGATGAGAGGTTCGTCCCTGTCATCGACTCCAGAGGAATACCACCTTACCACAAGCACCTCAAGAGGAGGCTTCTCTCAGCTCTAGGTATGTGAGAGGGACCCTGAGTTTGCGGCCTCAAGTGGAATGGACACTGCGATGCCCTGACGCGAAATAAGTCCGGACATCCCTGCATTGACGTGAATGCAGGCTCGTCCTGCATCTCCCAAGACGAAAGGATGTCTGAATCCCCTGTGCAGACCACAGAGAAAGACCTAGTTCCCCACCTCATCGCGACCGGAGGCCTCACATCCTTTGAAAACTCCAGAGGTACGGGGAGATCAGTGCCTCCAAAGGAGACGATGCCTGACTCCTCATGAAACTTGATAGGAGTCCCAGGATTCCTGTGGCACGTGGAAAGGGACACTTCGTCTTCCGCCTCAGCTGGAGAGGCGTCCCAATTGCCCTGACAAGCCTCGAGGAAAATCCCGAGTTGTCCCTCGCAACTAGGCAGGAGTCCTGACGTCGCTGTAGAAACACGTGTGTGGAAGGGCCATCCCCGTCGTAACTCGAGAATATACCCCAGGTTCCCGCCGCAACTCGAGAAAAACCATGAGACTTCCCCATCGCCGCGAGCTGAGGCCTGATTCCTCTGCACTGCGTGCAGAGCAATTCCGTGTTGCACATCACTCATGAAAGGAGCCTTGATTTCCTTGATGGCACTCCAGAGAAACCCCAAGAACACTGTTTCAAGGCTAGAGGGATCCTGAGGTCACTGTAGCAACACGAAAGAGCTCCGTGGACCACAAATCAACTCGAGATGAGAGGTTAGTCCCTGGCTTCGACTCCAGAGGAATACCACCTTACCACAAGCACCTCAAGAGGAGGCTTCTCTCAGCTCTAGCTATGTGAGAGGGACCCTGAGTTTGCGGCCTCAAGTGGAATGGACACCGCGATGCCCTGACTCGAAAAAAGGCCGGATATCCCTGCAGTGACTTGAATGCAGGCTCGTCTTGCATCTCCCAAGACGAAAGGATGTCTGAATCCCCTGTGGAGACCACAGAGAAAGACCTAGTTCCCCACCTCATCACGACCAGAGGCCTCACATCCTTTGAAAACTCCAGAGGTACGCGGAGATCAGTGCCTCCAAAGGAGACGATGCCTGACTCCTCGTGAATCTTGATAGGAGTCCCAGGATTCCTGTGGCACGTGGAAAGGGACACTTGGTCTCCCGCCTCAGCTGGAGAGGCGTCCCAATTGCCCTGCCAAGCCTCGAGGAGAATCCCGAGTTGTCCCTCGCAACAAGGCAGGAGTCCTGACGTCGCTGAACAAACACGTGTGTGGAAGGGCCATCCCCGTCGTAACTCGATAATATAGCCCAGGTTCCCGCCGCAACTCGAAATAAACCATGAAACTTCCCCCTCGTCACGAGATGAGGCCCGATTCCCCTACACTGCTGGCAGAGAAATTCCGTGTTGCACATCACACATGAAAGGAGCCTTGATTTCCTTCATGGCACTCCAGAGATACCCCAAGAGCACTGTTTCAAGGCTAGAGGGAACCTGAAGTCACTGTAGCAACACGAAAGAGCTCCGTGGACCAAAAATCAACTCGAGATGAGAGGTTAGTCCCTGGCTTCGACTCCAGAGGAATACCACCTTACCACAACACCTCAGAAGGAGGCTTCTCTCAGCTCTAGGTACGTGAGAGGGACCCTGAGTTTGCAGCCTCAAGTCGAATGGACACCACGGTGCCCTGACTCGAAATAAGGCCGGATATCCCTGCAGTGACTTGAATGCAGGCTCGTCTTGAATCTCCCAAAACGAAAGGATGTCTGAATCCCCTGTGGAGACCACAGAGAAAGACCTAGTTCCCCACCTCATCGCGACCGGAGGCCTCATATCCTTTGAAAACTCCAGAGGTACGCGGAGATCAGTGCCTCCAAAGGAGACGATGCCTGACTCCTCGTCAAACTTGATAGGAGTCCCAGGATTCCTGTGGCACATGTAAAGGGACCCTTGGTCTCCCGCCTCAGCTGCAGAGGCGTCCCAATTGCCCTGCCAAGCCTCGAGGAGAATCCCGAGTTGTCCCTCGCAACTAGGCAGGAGTCCTGACGTCGCTGAACAAACACGTGGGTGGAAAGGCCATCCCCATCGTAACTCAATAATATACCCCAGGTTCCCGCCGCAACTCGAGAAAAACCATGAGACTTCCCCCTAGCCGCGAGATGAGGCCCGATTCCCCTACACTGCGTGCAGAGCAATTCCATGTTGCACATCACACATGAACGGAGCCTTGATTTCCTTGATGGCACTCCAGAGAAACCCCAAGAACACTGTTTCAAGGCTAGAGGGATCCTGAGGTCACTGTAACCACACAAAAGAGCTCCGTGGACCAAAAATCAACTCGAGATGAGAGGTTAGTCCCTGGCTTCGACTCCAGAGGAATACCACCTTACCACAAGCACCTCAAGAGGAGGCTTCTCTCAGCTCTAGGTATGTGAGAGGGACCCTGATTTTGCGGCCTCAAGTGGAATGGACACTGCGATGCCCTGTCGCGAAATAAGGCCGGATATCCCTGCAGTGACTTGAATGCAGGCTCGTCTTGCATCTCCCAAATCGAAAAGTTGTCTGAATCCCCTGTGGAGACCACAGAGAAAGACCTAGTTCCCCACCTCATCGCGACCGGAGGTCTCACATCCTTTGAAAACTCCAGAGGTACGCGGAGATCAGTGCCTCCAAAGGAGACGATGCCTGACTCCTCGTGAAACTTGATAGGAGTCCCAGGATTCCTGTGGCACGAGGAAAGGGACCCTTGGTCTCCCGCCTCAGCTGGAGAGGCGTCCCAATTGCCCTGCCAAGCCTCGAGGAGAATCCCGAGTTGTCCCTCGCAACTAGGCATGAGTCCTGACGTTGCTGAACAAACACGTGTGTGGCAGGGCCATCCCCGTCGTAACTCGAGAATATAGCCCCGGTTCCCGCTGTAACTCGAGAAAAAACATGAGACTTCCCCCTTGCCGCGAGATGAGGCCCGATTCCCCTGCACTGCGTGCAAAGCAATTCAGTGTTGCACATCACACATGAAAGGAGCCTTGATTTCCTTGATGGCACTCCAGAGAAACCCCAAGAACACTGTTTCAAGGCTAGAGGGATCCTGAGGTCAATGTAGCAACACGAAAGAACTCCGTGGCCCAAAAATCAACTCGAGAAGAGAGGTTAGTCCCTGGCTTCGACTCCAGAGGAATACCACCTTACCACAAGCACCTCAAGAGGAGGCTTCCCTCAGCTCTAGGTATGTGAGAGGGACCCTGAGTTTGCGGCCTCAAGTGGAATGGACACCGCGATGCCCTGACTCGAAATAAGGCCGGATATCCCTGCAGTGACTAGAATGCAGGCTCGTCTTGCATCTCCCAAGATGAAAGGATGTCTGAATCCCCTGTGGAGACCACAGAAAAAGACCTAATTCCCCACATCATTGCGACCGGAGGCCTCACATCCTTTGAAAACTCCAGAGGTACGCGGAGATCAGTGCCTCCAAAGGAGACGATACCTGACTCCTCGTGAAACTTGATAGGAGTCCCAGGATTCCTGTGGCACGTGGAAAGGGACCCTTGGTCTCCCGCCTCAGCTGGAGAGGCGTCCCAATTGCCCTGCCAAACCTCGAGGAGAATCCCGAGTTGTCCCTCGCAAGTAGGCAGGAGTCCTGACGTAGCTGAACAAACACGTATGTGGAAGGGCCATCCCTGTCGTAACTCGAGAATATACCCCAGGTTCCCGCCGCAACTCGAGAAAAACCATGAGACTTCCCCCTCGCCGCGAGATGAGGCCCGATTCCCCTGCACTGCGTGCAGAGCAATTCCGTGTTGCACATCACACATGAAAGGAGCCTTGATTTGCTTGATGGCACTCCAGAGAAACCCCAAGAACACTGTTTCAAGGCTAGAGGGATCCTGAGGTCACTGTAGCAACATGAAAGAGCTCCGTGGACCAAAAATCTACACGAGATGAGAGGTTCGTCCCTGGCATCGACTCCAGAGGAATACCACCTTACCACAAGCACCTCAAGAGGAGGCTTCTCTCAGCTCTAGGTATGTGAGAGGGACCCTGAGTTTGCGGCCTCAAGTGGAATGGACACTGCGATGCCCTGACGCGAAATAAGTCCGTACATCCCTGCATTGACGTGAATGCAGGCTCGTCTTGCATCTCCCAAGAGGAAAGGATGTCTGAATCCCCTGTGGAGACCACAGAGAAAGACCTAGTTCCCCACCTCATCGCGACCAGAGGCCTCACATCCTTTGAAAACTCCAGAGGTATGCGGAGATCAGTGCCTCCAAAGGAGACGATGCCTGACTCCTCGTGAATCTTGATAGGAGTCCCAGGATTCCTGTGGCACGTGGTAAGGGACACTTGGTCTCCCGCCTCAGCTGGAGAGGCGTCCCAATTGCCCTGCCAAGCCTCGAGGAGAATCCCGAGTTGTCCCTCGCAACAAGGCAGGAGTCCTGACGTCGCTGAACAAACACGTGTGTGGAAGGGCCATCCCCGTCGTAACTCGAGAATATACCCCAGGTTCCCGCCGCAAGTCGAGAAAAACCATGAGACTTCCCCTCGCCGCGAGATGCGGCCCGATTCCCCTGCACTGTGTGCAGAGCAATTCCGTGTTGCACATCACACATGAAAGGAGCCTTGATTTCCTTGATGGCACTCCAGAGAAACCCCAAGAACACTGTTTCAAGGCTAGAGGGATCCTGAGGTCACTGTAGCAGCACGAAAGAGCTCCGTGGACCAAAAATCAACTTGAGATGAGAGGTTAGTCCCTTGCTTCGACTCCAGAGGAATACCACCTTACCACAAGCACCTCAAGAGGAGGCTTCTCTCAGCTCTAGGTATGTGAGAGGGACCCTGAGTTTGCGGCCTCAAGTGGAATGGACACCGCGATGCCCTGACTCGAAATAAGGCCGGATATCCCTGCAGTGACTTCAATGCAGGCTCGTCTTGCATCTCCCAAGACGAAAGGATGTCTGAATCCCCTGTGGAGACCACAGAGAAAGACCTAGTTCCCCACCTCATCGCGACCAGAGGCCTCACATCCTTTGAAAACTCCAGAGGTACGCGGAGATCAGTGCCTCCAAAGGAGACGATGCCTGACTCCTCGTGAATCTTGATAGGAGTCCCAGGATTCCTGTGGCACGTGGTAAGGGACACTTGGTCTCCCGCCTCAGCTGGAGAGGCGTCCCAATTGCCCTGCCAAGCCTCGAGGAGAATCCCGAGTTGTCCCTCGCAACAAGGCAGGAGTCCTGACGTCGCTGAACAAACACGTGTGTGGAAGGGCCATCCCCGTCGTAACTCGAGAATATACCCCAGGTTCCCGCCGCAAGTCGAGAAAAACCATGAGACTTCCCCTCGCCGCGAGATGCGGCCCGATTCCCCTGAACTGTGTGCAGAGCAATTCCGTGTTGCACATCACACATGAAAGGAGCCTTGATTTCCTTGATGGCACTCCAGAGAAACCCCAAGAACACTGTTTCAAGGCTAGAGGGATCCTGAGGTCACTGTAGCAGCACGAAAGAGCTCCGTGGACCAAAAATCAACTTGAGATGAGAGGTTAGTCCCTGGCTTCGACTCCAGAGGAATACCACCTTACCACAAGCACCTCAAGAGGAGGCTTCTCTCAGCTCTAGGTATGTGAGAGGGACCCTGAGTTTGCGGCCTCAAGTGGAATGGACACCGCGATGCCCTGACTCGAAATAAGGCCGGATATCCCTGCAGTGACTTGAATGCAGGCTCGTCTTGCATCTCCCAAGACGAAAGGATGTCTGAATCCCCTGTGGAGACCACAGAGAAAGACCTAGTTCCCCACCTCATCGCGACCGGAGGCCTCACATCCTTTGAAAACTCCAGAGGTACGCGGAGATCAGTGCCTCCAAAGGAGACGATTCGTGACTCCTCGTGAAACTTGATAGGAGTCCCAGGATTCCTGTGGCACGTGGATAGGGAGCCTTGGTCTCCCGCCTCAGCTGGAGAGGCGTCCCAATTGCCCTGCCAAGCCTCGAGGAGAATCCCGAGTTGTCCCTCGCAACTAGGCAGGAGTCCTGACGTCGCTGAACAAACACGTTTGTGGCAGAGCCATCCCCGTCGTAACTCGAGAATATACCCCAGGTTCCCGCCGCAACTCGAGAAAAACCATGAGACTTCCCCCTCGCCGCGAGATGAGGCCCGATTCCCCTGCACTGCGTGCAGAGCAATTCAGTGTTGCACATCACACATGAAAGGAGCCTTGATTTCCTTGATGGCACTCCAGAGAAAGCCCAAGAACACTGTTTCAAGGCTAGAGGGATCCTGAGGTCAATGTAGCAACACGAAAGAGCTCCGGGGCCCAAAAATCAACTCGAGAAGAGAGGTTAGTCCCTGGTTTCGACTCCAGAGGAATACCACCTTACCACAAGCACCTCAAGAGGAGGCTTCTCTCAGCTCTAGGTATGTGAGAGGGACCCTGAGTTTGCGGCCTCAAGTGGAATGGACACCGCGATGCCCTGACTCGAAATAAGGCCGGATATCCCTGCAGTGACTTGAATGCAGGCTCGTCTTGCATCTCCCAAGTCGAAAAGATGTCTGAATCCCCTGTGGAGACCACAGAGAAAGACCTAGTTCCCCACCTCATCGCGACCGGAGGCCTCACATCCTTTGAAAACTCCAGAGGTACGCGGAGATCAGTGCCTCCAAAGGAGACAATGCCTGATTCTTCGTGAAACTTGATAGGAGTCCCAGGATTCCTGTGGCACGTGGAAAGGGACCCTTGGTCTCCCGCCTCACCTGGAGAGGCGTCCCAATTTCCCTGCCAAACCTCGAGGAGAATCCCGAGTTGTCCCTCGCAACTAGGCATGAGTCCTGACGTCGCTGAACAAACACGTGTGTGGCAGGGCCATCCCCGTCGTAACTCGAGTATATACCCCAGGTTCCCGCCGCAACTCGAGAAAAACCATGAGACTTCCCCCTTGCCGCGAGCTGAGGCCTCATTCCCCTGCACTGCGTGCAGAGCAATTCCGTGTTGCACATCACTCATGAAAGGAGCCTTGATTTCCTTGATGGCACTCCAGAGAAACCCCAAGAACACTGTTTCCAGGCTAGAGGGATCCTGAGGTCACTGTAGCAACACGAAAGAGCTCCGTGGACGAAAAATCAACTCGAGATGAGAGGTTAGTCCCTGGCTTCGACTCCAGAGGAATACCACCTTACCACAAGCACCTCAAGAGGAGGCTTCTCTCAGCTCTAGGTATGTGAGAGGGACCCTGAGTTTGCGGGGCAAGTGGAAAGGACACCACGATGCCCTGGCTCGAAATAAGACCG
Source organism: Cervus elaphus (assembly GCF_910594005.1). Taxonomy (NCBI): domain Eukaryota; kingdom Metazoa; phylum Chordata; class Mammalia; order Artiodactyla; family Cervidae; genus Cervus; species Cervus elaphus. Next base: position 2,844,004 of record NC_057834.1, on the reverse strand, counting down.
GATATCCCTGCAGTGACTTGAATGCAGGCTCGTCTTGCATCTCCCAAGACGAAAGGATGTCTGAATCCCCTGTGGAGACCACAGAGAAAGACCGATTTCCCCACCTCATCGCGACTGGAGGCCTCACATCCTTTGAAAACTCCAGAGGTACGCGGAGATCAGTGCCTCCAAAGGAGATGATGCCTGACTCCTCGTGAAACTTGATAGGAGTCCCAGGATTCCTGTGGCACGTGGAAAGGGACCCTTGGTCTCCTGCCTCAGCTGGAGAGGCGTCCCAATTGCCCTGCCAAGCCTCGAAGAGAATCCCGAGTTGTCCCTCGCAACTAGGCAGGAGTCCTGACGTCGCTGAACAAACACATGGGTGGAAGAGCCATCCCCATCGTAACTCGAGAATATACCCCAGGTTCCCGCCGCAACTCGAGAAAAACCATGAGACTTCCCCTCGCCGCGAGATGCGGCCCGATTCCCCTGCACTGTGTGCAGAGCAATTCCGTGTTGCACATCACACATGAAAGGAGCCTTGATTTCCTTGATGGCACTCCAGAGAAACCCCAAGAACACTGTTTCAAGGCTAGAGGGATCCTGAGGTCACTGTAGCAGCACGAAAGAGCTCCGTGGACCAAAAATCAACTTGAGATGAGAGGTTAGTCCCTGGCTTCGACTCCAGAGGAATACCACCTTACCACAAGCACCTCAAGAGGAGGCTTCTCTCAGCTCTAGGTATGTGAGAGGGACCCTGAGTTTGCGGCCTCAAGTGGAATGGACACCGCGATGCCCTGACTCGAAATAAGGCCGGATATCCCTGCAGTGACTTGAATGCAGGCTCGTCTTGCATCTCCCAACATGAAAGGATGTCTGAATCCCCTGTGGAGACCACAGAGAAAGACCTAGTTCCCCACCTCATCGCGACCGGAGGCCTCACATCCTTTGAAAACTCCAGAGGTACGCGGAGATCAGTGCCTCCAAAGGAGACGATGCGTGACTCCTCGTGAAACTTGATAGGAGTCCCAGGATTCCTCTGGCACGTGGAAAAGGACCCTTGGTCTCCCGCCTCAGCTGGAGAGGCGTCCCAATTGCCCTGCCAAGCCTCGAGGAGAATCCCGAGTTGTCCCTCGCAACTAGGCAGGAGTCCTGACGTCGCTGAACAAACACGTTTGTGGCAGGGCCATCCCCGTCGTAACTCGAGAATATACCCCAGGTTCCCGCCGCAACTCGAGAAAAACCATGAGACTTCCCCCTCGCCGCGAGATGAGGCCCGATTCCCCTGCACTGTGTGCATAGCAATTCCGTGTTGCACATCACACATGAAAGGAGCCTTGATTTCCTTGATGGCACTCCAGAGAAACCCCAAGAACACTGTTTCAAGGCTAGAGGGATCCTGAGGTCACTGTAGCAACAAGAAAGAGCTACGTGGGCCAAAAATCAACTCGAGATGAGAGGTTAGTCCCTGGCTTCGACTCCAGAGGACTACCACCTTACCACAAGCACCTCAAGAGGAGGCTTCTCTCAGCTCTAGGTATGTGAGAGGGACCCTGAGTTTGCGGCCTCAAGTGGAATGGACACCGCGATGCCCTGACTCGAAATAAGGCCAGATATCCCTGCAGTGACTTGAATGCAGGCTCGTCTTGCATCTCCCAAGACGAAAGGATGTCTGAATCCCCTGTGGAGACCACAGAGAAAGACCTAGTTCCCCCCCTCATCGTGACTGGAGGCCTCACATCCTATGAAAACTCCAGAGGAACGCGGAGATCAGTGCCTCCAAAGGAGACGATGCCTGACCTCTCGTGAAACTTCATAGGAGTCCCAGGATTACTGTGGCACGTGGAAAGGGACACTTGGTCTCCCACCTCAGCTGGAGAGGCGTCCCAATTGCCCTGCCAAGCCTCGAGGAGAATCCCGAGTTGTCCCTCGCAACTAGGCAGGAGTCCTGACGTCGCTGAACAAACACGTGGGTGGAAGGGCCTTCCCCGTCGTAACTCGAAAATATACCCCAGGTTCCCGCCGCAACTCGAGAAAAACCATGAGACTTCCCCCTCGCCGCGAGATGAGGCCCGATTCCCCTGCACTGCGTGCAGAGCAATTCCGTGTTGCACATCACACATGAAAGGAGCCTTGATTTCCTTGATGGCACTCCAGAGAAACCCCAAGAACACTGTTTCAAGGCTAGAGGGATCCTGAGGTCACTGTAGCAACACGAAAGAGCTCCGTGGACCAAAAATCAACTCGAGATGAGAGGTTTGTCCCTGGCTTCGACTCCAGAGGAATACCACCTTACCACAAGCACCTCAAGAGGAGGCTTCTCTCAGCTCTAGGTAAGTGAGAGGGACCCTGAGTTTGCGGCCTCAGGTGGAATGGACACTGCGATACCCTGACTCGAAATAAGGCCGGATATCCCTGCAGTGACTTGAATGCAGGCTCGTCTTGCATCTCCCAAGACGAAAGGATGTCTGAATCCCCTGTGGAGACCACAGAGAAAGACATAGTTCCCCACCTCATCGCGACCGGAGGCCTCACATCCTTTGAAAACTCCAGAGGTACGCGGAGATCAGTGCCTCCAAAGGAGACCATGCCTGACTCGTCGTGAAAATGATAGGAATCCCAGGATTCCTGTGGCACGTGGAAATGGACACTTGGTCTCCCGCCTCAGATGGAGAGGCGTCCCAATTGCCCTGCAAAGCCTCGAGGAGAATCCCGAGTTGTCCCTCGCAACTAGGCAGGAGTCCTGACGTCGCTGAACAAACACCTGTGTGAAAGGGCCATCCCCGTCGTAACTCGAGAATATACCCCAGGTTCCCGACGCAACTCGAGAAAAACCATGAGACTTCCCCCTCGCCGCGAGAAGAGGCCCGATTCCCCTGCACTGCGTGCAGAGCAATTCCGTGTTGCACATCACACATGAAAGGAGCCTTGATTTCCTTGATGGCACTCCAGAGAAACCCCAAGAACACTGTTTCAAGGTTGAGGGATCCTGAGGTCACTGTAGCAACACGAAAGAGCTCCGTGGACCAAAAATGAACTCGAGATGAGAGGTTAGTCCCTGGCTTCGACTCCAGAGGAATACCACCTTACCACAAGCACCTCAAGAGGAGGCTTCTCTCAGCTCTATCTATGTGAGAGGGACCCTGATTTTGCGGCCTCAAGTGGAATGGACACTGCGATGCCCGGACGGGAAATAACGACGGAAATCCCTGCAGTGACTTGAATGCAGGCTCGTCTTGCATCTCCCAAGACGAAAGGATGTCTGAATCCCCTGTGGAGACCACAGAGAAAGACCTAGTTCCCCACCTCACCACGACCGGAGGCCTCACATCCTTTGAAAACTCCAGAGGTACGCGGAGATCAGTGCCTCCAACGGAGACGATGCCTGACTCCTCATGAAACTTGATAGGAGTCCCAGGATTCCTGTGGCACGTGGAAAGGGACCCTTGGTCTCCTGCCTCAGCTGGAGAGGCGTCCCAATTGCCCTGCCAAGCCTCGAAGAGAATCCCGAGTTGTCCCTCGCAACTAGGCAGGAGTCCTGACGTCGCTGAACAAACACGTGGGTGGAAGGGCCATCCCCATCGTAACTCGAGAATATACCCCAGGTTCCCGCCGCAACTCGAGAAAAACCATGAGACTTCCCCTCGCCGCGAGATGCGGCCCGATTCCCCTGCACTGTGTGCAGAGCAATTCCGTGTTGCACATCACACATGAAAGGAGCCTTGATTTGCTTGATGGCACTCCAGAGAAACCCCAAGAACACTGTTTCAAGGCTAGAGGGATCCTGAGGTCACTGTAGCAACATGAAAGAGCTCCGTGGACCAAAAATCTACACGAGATGAGAGGTTCGTCCCTGGCATCGACTCCAGAGGAATACCACCTTACCACAAGCACCTCAAGAGGAGGCTTCTCTCAGCTCTAGGTATGTGAGAGGGACCCTGAGTTTGCGGCCTCAAGTGGAATGGACACTGCGATGCCCTGACGCGAAATAAGTCCGTACATCCCTGCATTGACGTGAATGCAGGCTCGTCTTGCATCTCCCAAGACGAAAGGATGACTGAATCCCCTGTGGAGACCACAGAGAAAGACCTAGTTCCCCACCTCATCGCGACCAGAGGCCTCACATCCTTTGAAAACTCCAGAGGTACGCGGAGATCAGTGCCTCCAAAGGAGACGATGCCTGACTCCTCGTGAATCTTGATAGGAGTCCCAGGATTCCTGTGGCACGTGGTAAGGGACACTTGGTCTCCCGCCTCAGCTGGAGAGGCGTCCCAATTGCCCTGCCAAGCCTCGAGGAGAATCCCGAGTTGTCCCTCGCAACAAGGCAGGAGTCCTGACGTCGCTGAACAAACACGTGTGTGGAAGGGCCATCCCCGTCGTAACTCGAGAATATACCCCAGGTTCCCGCCGCAAGTCGAGAAAAACCATGAGACTTCCCCTCGCCGCGAGATGCGGCCCGATTCCCCTGCACTGTGTGCAGAGCAATTCCGTGTTGCACATCACACATGAAAGGAGCCTTGATTTCCTTGATGGCACTCCAGAGAAACCCCAAGAACACTGTTTCAAGGCTAGAGGGATCCTGAGGTCACTGTAGCAGCACGAAAGAGCTCCGTGGACCAAAAATCAACTTGAGATGAGAGGTTAGTCCCTTGCTTCGACTCCAGAGGAATACCACCTTACCACAAGCACCTCAAGAGGAGGCTTCTCTCAGCTCTAGGTATGTGAGAGGGACCCTGAGTTTGCGGCCTCAAGTGGAATGGACACCGCGATGCCCTGACTCGAAATAAGGCCGGATATCCCTGCAGTGACTTCAATGCAGGCTCGTCTTGCATCTCCCAAGACGAAAGGATGTCTGAATCCCCTGTGGAGACCACAGAGAAAGACCTAGTTCCCCACCTCATCGCGACCAGAGGCCTCACATCCTTTGAAAACTCCAGAGGTACGCGGAGATCAGTGCCTCCAAAGGAGACGATGCCTGACTCCTCGTGAATCTTGATAGGAGTCCCAGGATTCCTGTGGCACGTGGTAAGGGACACTTGGTCTCCCGCCTCAGCTGGAGAGGCGTCCCAATTGCCCTGCCAAGCCTCGAGGAGAATCCCGAGTTGTCCCTCGCAACAAGGCAGGAGTCCTGACGTCGCTGAACAAACACGTGTGTGGAAGGGCCATCCCCGTCGTAACTCGAGAATATACCTCAGGTTCCCGCCGCAAGTCGAGAAAAACCATGAGACTTCCCCTCGCCGCGAGATGCGGCCCGATTCCCCTGCACTGTGTGCAGAGCAATTCCGTGTTGCACATCACACATGAAAGGAGCCTTGATTTCCTTGATGGCACTCCAGAGAAACCCCAAGAACACTGTTTCAAGGCTAGAGGGATCCTGAGGTCACTGTAGCAGCACGAAAGAGCTCCGTGGACCAAAAATCAACTTGAGATGAGAGGTTAGTCCCTTGCTTCGACTCCAGAGGAATACCACCTTACCACAAGCACCTCAAGAGGAGGCTTCTCTCAGCTCTAGGTATGTGAGAGGGACCCTGAGTTTGCGGCCTCAAGTGGAATGGACACCGCGATGCCCTGACTCGAAATAAGGCCGGATATCCCTGCAGTGACTTGAATGCAGGCTGTCTTGCATCTCCCAAGAAGAAAGGATGTCTGAATCCCCTGTGGAGACCACAGAGAAAGACCTAGTTCCCCACCTCATCGCGACCGGAGGCCTCACATCCTTTGAAAACTCCAGAGGTACGCGGAGATCAGTGCCTCCAAAGGAGACGATACGTGACTCCTCGTGAAACTTGATAGGAGTCCCAGGATTCCTGTGGCACGTGGATAGGGACCCTTGGTCTCCCGCCTCAGCTGGAGAGGCGTCCCAATTGCCCTGCCAAGCCTCGAGGAGAATCCCGAGTTGTCCCTCGCAACTAGGCAGGAGTCCTGACGTCGCTGAACAAACACGTTTGTGGCAGAGCCATCCCCGTCGTAACTCGAGAATATACCCCAGGTTCCCGCCGCAACTCGAGAAAAACCATGAGACTTCCCCCTCGCCGCGAGATGAGGCCCGATTCCCCTGCACTGCGTGCAGAGCAATTCAGTGTTGCACATCACACATGAAAGGAGCCTTGATTTCCTTGATGGCACTCCAGAGAAACCCCAAGAACACTGTTTCAAGGCTAGAGGGATCCTGAGGTCAATGTAGCAACACGAAAGAGCTCCGGGGCCCAAAAATCAACTCGAGAAGAGAGGTTAGTCCCTGGCTTCGACTCCAGAGGAATACCACCTTACCACAAGCACCTCAAGAGGAGGCTTCTCTCAGCTCTAGGTATGTGAGAGGGACCCTGAGTTTGCGGCCTCAAGTGGAATGGACACCGCGATGCCCTGACTCGAAATAAGGCCGGATATCCCTGCAGTGACTTGAATGCAGGCTCGTCTTGCATCTCCCAAGTCGAAAAGATGTCTGAATCCCCTGTGGAGACCACAGAGAAAGACCTAGTTCCCCACCTCATCGCGACCGGAGGCCTCACATCCTTTGAAAACTCCAGAGGTACGCGGAGATCAGTGCCTCCAAAGGAGACGATGCCTGATTCTTCGTGAAACTTGATAGGAGTCCCAGGATTCCTGTGGCACGTGGAAAGGGACCCTTGGTCTCCCGCCTCACCTGGAGAGGCGTCCCAATTGCCCTGCCAAACCTCGAGGAGAATCCCGAGTTGTCCCTCGCAACTAGGCATGAGTCCTGACGTCGCTGAACAAACACGTGTGTGGCAGGGCCATCCCCGTCGTAACTCGAGAATATACCCCAGGTTCCCGCCGCAACTCGAGAAAAACCATGAGACTTCCCCCTTGCCGCGAGCTGAGGCCTCATTCCCCTGCACTGCGTGCAGAGCAATTCCGTGTTGCACATCACTCATGAAAGGAGCCTTGATTTCCTTGATGGCACTCCAGAGAAACCCCAAGAACACTGTTTCCAGGCTAGAGGGATCCTGAGGTCACTGTAGCAACACGAAAGAGCTCCGTGGACGAAAAATCAACTCGAGATGAGAGGTTAGTCCCTGGCTTCGACTCCAGAGGAATACCACCTTACCACAAGCACCTCAAGAGGAGGCTTCTCTCAGCTCTAGGTATGTGAGAGGGACCCTGAGTTTGCGGGGCAAGTGGAAAGGACACCACGATGCCCTGGCTCGAAATAAGACCGGATATCCCTGCAGTGACTTGAATGCAGGCTCGTCTTGCATCTCCCAAGACGAAAGGATGTCTGAATCCCCTGTGGAGACCACAGAGAAAGACCGATTTCCCCACCTCATCGCGACTGGAGGCCTCACATCCTTTGAAAACTCCAGAGGTACGCGGAGATCAGTGCCTCCAAAGGAGATGATGCCTGACTCCTCGTGAATCTTGATAGGAGTCCCAGGATTCCTGTGGCACGTGGAAAGGGACCCTTGGTCTCCTGCCTCAGCTGGAGAGGCGTCCCAATTGCCCTGCCAAGCCTCGAAGAGAATCCCGAGTTGTCCCTCGCAACTAGGCAGGAGTCCTGACGTCGCTGAACAAACACATGGGTGGAAGAGCCATCCCCATCGTAACTCGAGAATATACCCCAGGTTCCCGCCGCAACTCGAGAAAAACCATGAGACTTCCCCTCGCCGCGAGATGCGGCCCGATTCCCCTGCACTGTGTGCAGAGCAATTCCGTGTTGCACATCACACATGAAAGGAGCCTTGATTTCCTTGATGGCACTCCAGAGAAACCCCAAGAACACTGTTTCAAGGCTAGAGGGATCCTGAGGTCACTGTAGCAGCACGAAAGAGCTCCGTGGACCAAAAATCAACTTGAGATGAGAGGTTAGTCCCTGGCTTCGACTCCAGAGGAATACCACCTTACCACAAGCACCTCAAGAGGAGGCTTCTCTCAGCTCTATGTATGTGAGAGGGATCCTGAGTTTGCGGCCTCAAGTGGAATGGACACCGCGATGCCCTGACTCGAAATAAGGCCGGATATCCCTGCAGTGACTTGAATGCAGGCTCGTCTTGCATCTCCCAAGATGAAAGGATGTCTGAATCCCCTGTGGAGACCACAGAGAAAGACCTAGTTCCCCACCTCATCGCGACCGGAGGCCTCACATCCTTTGAAAACTCCAGAGGTACGCGGAGATCAGTGCCTCCAAAGGAGACGATGCGTGACTCCTCGTGAAACTTGATAGGAGTCCCAGGATTCCTCTGGCACGTGGAAAGGGACCCTTGGTCTCCCGCCTCAGCTGGAGAGGCGTCCCAATTGCCCTGCCAAGCCTCGAGGAGAATCCCGAGTTGTCCCTCGCAACTAGGCAGGAGTCCTGACGTCGCTGAACAAACACGTTTGTGGCAGGGCCATCCCCGTCGTAACTCGAGAATATACCCCAGGTTCCCGCCGCAACTCGAGAAAAACCATGAGACTTCCCCTCGCCGCGAGATGCGGCCCGATTCCCCTGCACTGTGTGCAGAGGAATTCCGTGTTGCACATCACACATGAAAGGAGCCTTGATTTCCTTGATGGCACTCCAGAGAAAGCCCAAGAACACTGTTTCAAGGCTAGAGGGATCCTGAGGTCAATGTAGCAACACGAAAGAGCTCCGGGGCCCAAAAATCAACTCGAGAAGAGAGGTTAGTCCCTGGCTTCGACTCCAGAGGAATACCACCTTACCACAAGCACCTCAAGAGGAGGCTTCTCTCAGCTCTAGGTATGTGAGAGGGACCCTGAGTTTGCGGCCTCAAGTGGAATGGACACCGCGATGCCCTGACTCGAAATAAGGCCGGATATCCCTGCAGTGACTTGAATGCAGGCTCGTCTTGCATCTCCCAAGTCGAAAAGATGTCTGAATCCCCTGTGGAGACCACAGAGAAAGAACCAGTTCCCCACCTCATCGCGACCGGAGGCCTCACATCCTTTGAAAACTCCAGAGGTACGCGGAGATCAGTGCCTCCAAAGGAGACGATGCCTGATTCTTCGTGAAACTTGATAGGAGTCCCAGGATTCCTGTGGCACGTGGAAAGGGACCCTTGGTCTCCCGCCTCACCTGGAGAGGCGTCCCAATTGCCCTGCCAAACCTCGAGGAGAATCCCGAGTTGTCCCTCGCAACTAGGCATGAGTCCTGACGTCGCTGAACAAACACGTGTGTGGCAGGGCCATCCCCGTCGTAACTCGAGAATATACCCCAGGTTCCCGCCGCAACTCGAGAAAAACCATGAGACTTCCCCCTTGCCGCGAGCTGAGGCCTCATTCCCCTGCACTGCGTGCAGAGCAATTCCGTGTTGCACATCACTCATGAAAGGAGCCTTGATTTCCTTGATGGCACTCCAGAGAAACCCCAAGAACACTGTTTCCAGGCTAGAGGGATCCTGAGGTCACTGTAGCAACACGAAAAAGCTCCGTGGACGAAAAATCAACTCGAGATGAGAGGTTAGTCCCTGGCTTCGACTCCAGAGGAATACCACCTTACCACAAGCACCTCAAGAGGAGGCTTCTCTCAGCTATAGGTATGTGAGAGGGACCCTGAGTTTGTGGGGCAAGTGGAAAGGACACCACGATGCCCTGGCTCGAAATAAGACCGGATATCCCTGCAGTGACTTGAATGCAGGCTCGTCTTGCATCTCCCAAGACGAAAGGATGTCTGAATCCCCTGTGGAGACCACAGGGAAAGACCTAGTTCCCCACCTCATCGCGACTGGAGGCCTCACATCCTTTGAAAACTCCAGAGGTACGCGGAGATCAGTGCCTCCAAAGGAGATGATGCCTGACTCCTCGTGAAACTTGATAGGAGTCCCAGGATTCCTGTGGCACGTGGAAAGGGACCCTTGGTCTCCTGCCTCAGCTGGAGAGGCGTCCCAATTGCCCTGCCAAGCCTCGAAGAGAATCCCTAGTTGTCCCTCGCAACTAGGCAGGAGTCCTGACGTCGCTGAACAAACACATGGGTGGAAGAGCCATCCCCATCGTAACTCGAGAATATACCCCAGGTTCCCGCCGCAACTCGAGAAAAACCATGAGACTTCCCCCTCGCCGCGAGATGCGGCCCGATTCCCCTGCACTGTGTGCATAGCAATTCCGTGTTGCACATCACACATGAAAGGAGCCTTGATTTCCTTGATGGCACTCCAGAGAAACCCCAAGAACACTGTTTCAAGGCTAGAGGGATCCTGAGGTCACTGTAGCAACAAGAAAGAGCTCCGTGGGCCAAAAATCAACTCGAGATGAGAGGTTAGTCCCTGGCTTCGACTCCAGAGGACTACCACCTTACCACAAGCACCTCAAGAGGAGGCTTCTCTCAGCTCTAGGTATGTGAGAGGGTCCCTGAGTTTGCGGCCTCAAGTGGAATGGACACCGCGATGCCCTGACTCGAAATAAGGCCAGATATCCCTGCAGTGACTTGAATGCAGGCTCGTCTTGCATCTCCCAAGACGAAAGGATGTCTGAATCCCCTGTGGAGACCACAGAGAAAGACCTAGTTCCCCCCCTCATCGTGACTGGAGGCCTCACATCCTATGAAAACTCCAGAGGAACGCGGAGATCAGTGCCTCCAAAGGAGACGATGCCTGACCTCTCGTGAAACTTCATAGGAGTCCCAGGATTACTGTGGCACGTGGAAAGGGACACTTGGTCTCCCACCTCAGCTGGAGAGGCGTCCCAATTGCCCTGCCAAGCCTCGAGGAGAATCCCGAGTTGTCCCTCGCAACTAGGCAGGAGTCCTGACGTCGCTGAACAAACACGTGGGTGGAAGGGCCTTCCCCGTCGTAACTCGAAAATATACCCCAGGTTCCCGCCGCAACTCGAGAAAAACCATGAGACTTCCCCCTCGCCGCGAGATGAGGCCCGATTCCCCTGCACTGCGTGCAGAGCAATTCCGTGTTGCACATCACACATGAAAGGAGCCTTGATTTCCTTGATGGCACTCCAGAGAAACCCCAAGAACACTGTTTCAAGGCTAGAGGGATCCTGAGGTCACTGTAGCAACACGAAAGAGCTCCGTGGACCAAAAATCAACTCGAGATGAGAGGTTTGTCCCTGGCTTCGACTCCAGAGGAATACCACCTAACCACAAGCACCTCAAGAGGAGGCTTCTCTCAGCTCTAGGTATGTGAGAGGGACCCTGAGTTTGCGGCCTCAGGTGGAATGGACACTGCGATACCCTGACTCGAAATAAGGCCGGATATCCCTGCAGTGACTTGAATGCAGGCTCGTCTTGCATCTCCCAAGACGAAAGGATGTCTGAATCCCCTGTGGAGACCACAGAGAAAGACATAGTTCCCCACCTCATCGCGACCGGAGGCCTCACATCCTTTGAAAACTCCAGAGGTACGCGGAGATCAGTGCCTCCAAAGGAGACGATGCGTGACTCCTCGTGAAACTTGATAGGAGTCCCAGGATTCCTCTGGCACGTGGAAAGGGACCCTTGGTCTCCCGCCTCAGCTGGAGAGGCGTCCCAATTGCCCTGCCAAGCCTCGAGGAGAATCCCGAGTTGTCCCTCGCAACTAGGCAGGTGTCCTGACGTCGCTGAACAAACACGTTTGTGGCAGGGCCATCCCCGTCGTAACTCGAGAATATACCCCAGGTTCCCGCCGCAACTCGAGAAAAACCATGAGACTTCCCCTCGCCGCGAGATGCGGCCCGATTCCCCTGCACTGTGTGCAGAGCAATTCCGTGTTGCACATCACACATGAAAGGAGCCTTGATTTCCTTGATGGCACTCCAGAGAAAGCCCAAGAACACTGTTTCAAGGCTAGAGGGATCCTGAGGTCAATGTAGCAACACGAAAGAGCTCCGTGGCCCAAAAATCAACTCGAGAAGAGAGGTTAGTCCCTGGCTTCGACTCCAGAGGAATACCACCTTACCACAAGCACCTCAAGAGGAGGCTTCTCTCAGCTCTAGGTATGTGAGAGGGACCCTGAGTTTGCGGCCTCAAGTGGAATGGACACCGCGATGCCCTGACTCGAAATAAGGCCGGATATCCCTGCAGTGACTTGAATGCAGGCTCGTCTTGCATCTCCCAAGTCGAAAAGATGTCTGAATCCCCTGTGGAGACCACAGAGAAAGACCTAGTTCCCCACCTCATCGCGACCGGAGGCCTCACATCCTTTGAAAACTCCAGAGGTACGCGGAGATCAGTGCCTCCAAAGGAGACGATGCCTGATTCTTCGTGAAACTTGATAGGAGTCCCAGGATTCCTGTGGCACGTGGAAAGGGACCCTTGGTCTCCCGCCTCACCTGGAGAGGCGTCCCAATTGCCCTGCCAAACCTCGAGGAGAATCCCGAGTTGTCCCTCGCAACTAGGCATGAGTCCTGACGTCGCTGAACAAACACGTGTGTGGCAGGGCCATCCCCGTCGTAACTCGAGAATATACCCCAGGTTCCCGCCGCAACTCGAGAAAAACCATGAGACTTCCCCCTTGCCGCGAGCTGAGGCCTCATTCCCCTGCACTGCGTGCAGAGCAATTCCGTGTTGCACATCACTCATGAAAGGAGCCTTGATTTCCTTGATGGCACTCCAGAGAAACCCCAAGAACACTGTTTCCAGGCTAGAGGGATCCTGAGGTCACTGTAGCAACACGAAAGAGCTCCGTGGACGAAAAATCAACTCGAGATGAGAGGTTAGTCCCTGGCTTCGACTCCAGAGGAATACCACCTTACCACAAGCACCTCAAGAGGAGGCTTCTCTCAGCTCTAGGTATGTGAGAGGGACCCTGAGTTTGCGGGGCAAGTGGAAAGGACACCACGATGCCCTGGCTCGAAATAAGACCGGATATCCCTGCAGTGACTTGAATGCAGGCTCGTCTTGCATCTCCCAAGACGAAAGGATGTCTGAATCCCCTGTGGAGACCACAGAGAAAGACCGATTTCCCCACCTCATCGCGACTGGAGGCCTCACATCCTTTGAAAACTCCAGAGGTACGCGGAGATCAGTGCCTCCAAAGGAGATGATGCCTGACTCCTCGTGAATCTTGATAGGAGTCCCAGGATTCCTGTGGCACGTGGAAAGGGACCCTTGGTCTCCTGCCTCAGCTGGAGAGGCGTCCCAATTGCCCTGCCAAGCCTCGAAGAGAATCCCGAGTTGTCCCTCGCAACTAGGCAGGAGTCCTGACGTCGCTGAACAAACACATGGGTGGAAGAGCCATCCCCATCGTAACTCGAGAATATACCCCAGGTTCCCGCCGCAACTCGAGAAAAACCATGAGACTTCCCCTCGCCGCGAGATGCGGCCCGATTCCCCTGCACTGTGTGCAGAGCAATTCCGTGTTGCACATCACACATGAAAGGAGCCTTGATTTCCTTGATGGCACTCCAGAGAAACCCCAAGAACACTGTTTCAAGGCTAGAGGGATCCTGAGGTCACTGTAGCAGCACGAAAGAGCTCCGTGGACCAAAAATCAACTTGAGATGAGAGGTTAGTCCCTGGCTTCGACTCCAGAGGAATACCACCTTACCACAAGCACCTCAAGAGGAGGCTTCTCTCAGCTCTATGTATGTGAGAGGGATCCTGAGTTTGCGGCCTCAAGTGGAATGGACACCGCGATGCCCTGACTCGAAATAAGGCCGGATATCCCTGCAGTGACTTGAATGCAGGCTCGTCTTGCATCTCCCAAGATGAAAGGATGTCTGAATCCCCTGTGGAGACCACAGAGAAAGACCTAGTTCCCCACCTCATCGCGACCGGAGGCCTCACATCCTTTGAAAACTCCAGAGGTACGCGGAGATCAGTGCCTCCAAAGGAGACGATGCGTGACTCCTCGTGAAACTTGATAGGAGTCCCAGGATTCCTCTGGCACGTGGAAAGGGACCCTTGGTCTCCCGCCTCAGCTGGAGAGGCGTCCCAATTGCCCTGCCAAGCCTCGAGGAGAATCCCGAGTTGTCCCTCGCAACTAGGCAGGAGTCCTGACGTCGCTGAACAAACACGTTTGTGGCAGGGCCATCCCCGTCGTAACTCGAGAATATACCCCAGGTTCCCGCCGCAACTCGAGAAAAACCATGAGACTTCCCCTCGCCGCGAGATGCGGCCCGATTCCCCTGCACTGTGTGCAGAGGAATTCCGTGTTGCACATCACACATGAAAGGAGCCTTGATTTCCTTGATGGCACTCCAGAGAAAGCCCAAGAACACTGTTTCAAGGCTAGAGGGATCCTGAGGTCAATGTAGCAACACGAAAGAGCTCCGGGGCCCAAAAATCAACTCGAGAAGAGAGGTTAGTCCCTGGCTTCGACTCCAGAGGAATACCACCTTACCACAAGCACCTCAAGAGGAGGCTTCTCTCAGCTCTAGGTATGTGAGAGGGACCCTGAGTTTGCGGCCTCAAGTGGAATGGACACCGCGATGCCCTGACTCGAAATAAGGCCGGATATCCCTGCAGTGACTTGAATGCAGGCTCGTCTTGCATCTCCCAAGTCGAAAAGATGTCTGAATCCCCTGTGGAGACCACAGAGAAAGAACCAGTTCCCCACCTCATCGCGACCGGAGGCCTTACATCCTTTGAAAACTCCAGAGGTACGCGGAGATCAGTGCCTCCAAAGGAGACGATGCCTGATTCTTCGTGAAACTTGATAGGAGTCCCAGGATTCCTGTGGCACGTGGAAAGGGACCCTTGGTCTCCCGCCTCACCTGGAGAGGCGTCCCAATTGCCCTGCCAAACCTCGAGGAGAATCCCGAGTTGTCCCTCGCAACTAGGCATGAGTCCTGACGTCGCTGAACAAACACGTGTGTGGCAGGGCCATCCCCGTCGTAACTCGAGAATATACCCCAGGTTCCCGCCGCAACTCGAGAAAAACCATGAGACTTCCCCCTTGCCGCGAGCTGAGGCCTCATTCCCCTGCACTGCGTGCAGAGCAATTCCGTGTTGCACATCACTCATGAAAGGAGCCTTGATTTCCTTGATGGCACTCCAGAGAAACCCCAAGAACACTGTTTCCAGGCTAGAGGGATCCTGAGGTCACTGTAGCAACACGAAAAAGCTCCGTGGACGAAAAATCAACTCGAGATGAGAGGTTAGTCCCTGGCTTCGACTCCAGAGGAATACCACCTTACCACAAGCACCTCAAGAGGAGGCTTCTCTCAGCTATAGGTATGTGAGAGGGACCCTGAGTTTGTGGGGCAAGTGGAAAGGACACCACGATGCCCTGGCTCGAAATAAGACCGGATATCCCTGCAGTGACTTGAATGCAGGCTCGTCTTGCATCTCCCAAGACGAAAGGATGTCTGAATCCCCTGTGGAGACCACAGGGAAAGACCTAGTTCCCCACCTCATCGCGACTGGAGGCCTCACATCCTTTGAAAACTCCAGAGGTACGCGGAGATCAGTGCCTCCAAAGGAGATGATGCCTGACTCCTCGTGAAACTTGATAGGAGTCCCAGGATTCCTGTGGCACGTGGAAAGGGACCCTTGGTCTCCTGCCTCAGCTGGAGAGGCGTCCCAATTGCCCTGCCAAGCCTCGAAGAGAATCCCTAGTTGTCCCTCGCAACTAGGCAGGAGTCCTGACGTCGCTGAACAAACACATGGGTGGAAGAGCCATCCCCATCGTAACTCGAGAATATACCCCAGGTTCCCGCCGCAACTCGAGAAAAACCATGAGACTTCCCCCTCGCCGCGAGATGCGGCCCGATTCCCCTGCACTGTGTGCATAGCAATTCCGTGTTGCACATCACACATGAAAGGAGCCTTGATTTCCTTGATGGCACTCCAGAGAAACCCCAAGAACACTGTTTCAAGGCTAGAGGGATCCTGAGGTCACTGTAGCAACAAGAAAGAGCTCCGTGGGCCAAAAATCAACTCGAGATGAGAGGTTAGTCCCTGGCTTCGACTCCAGAGGACTACCACCTTACCACAAGCACCTCAAGAGGAGGCTTCTCTCAGCTCTAGGTATGTGAGAGGGACCCTGAGTTTGCGGCCTCAAGTGGAATGGACACCGCGATGCCCTGACTCGAAATAAGGCCAGATATCCCTGCAGTGACTTGAATGCAGGCTCGTCTTGCATCTCCCAAGACGAAAGGATGTCTGAATCCCCTGTGGAGACCACAGAGAAAGACCTAGTTCCCCCCCTCATCGTGACTGGAGGCCTCACATCCTATGAAAACTCCAGAGGAACGCGGAGATCAGTGCCTCCAAAGGAGACGATGCCTGACCTCTCGTGAAACTTCATAGGAGTCCCAGGATTACTGTGGCACGTGGAAAGGGACACTTGGTCTCCCACCTCAGCTGGAGAGGCGTCCCAATTGCCCTGCCAAGCCTCGAGGAGAATCCCGAGTTGTCCCTCGCAACTAGGCAGGAGTCCTGACGTCGCTGAACAAACACGTGGGTGGAAGGGCCTTCCCCGTCGTAACTCGAAAATATACCCCAGGTTCCCGCCGCAACTCGAGAAAAACCATGAGACTTCCCCCTCGCCGCGAGATGAGGCCCGATTCCCCTGCACTGCGTGCAGAGCAATTCCGTGTTGCACATCACACATGAAAGGAGCCTTGATTTCCTTGATGGCACTCCAGAGAAACCCCAAGAACACTGTTTCAAGGCTAGAGGGATCCTGAGGTCACTGTAGCAACACGAAAGAGCTCCGTGGACCAAAAATCAACTCGAGATGAGAGGTTTGTCCCTGGCTTCGACTCCAGAGGAATACCACCTAACCACAAGCACCTCAAGAGGAGGCTTCTCTCAGCTCTAGGTATGTGAGAGGGACCCTGAGTTTGCGGCCTCAGGTGGAATGGACACTGCGATACCCTGACTCGAAATAAGGCCGGATATCCCTGCAGTGACTTGAATGCAGGCTCGTCTTGCATCTCCCAAGACGAAAGGATGTCTGAATCCCCTGTGGAGACCACAGAGAAAGACATAGTTCCCCACCTCATCGCGACCGGAGGCCTCACATCCTTTGAAAACTCCAGAGGTACGCGGAGATCAGTGCCTCCAAAGGAGACGATGCGTGACTCCTCGTGAAACTTGATAGGAGTCCCAGGATTCCTCTGGCACGTGGAAAGGGACCCTTGGTCTCCCGCCTCAGCTGGAGAGGCGTCCCAATTGCCCTGCCAAGCCTCGAGGAGAATCCCGAGTTGTCCCTCGCAACTAGGCAGGTGTCCTGACGTCGCTGAACAAACACGTTTGTGGCAGGGCCATCCCCGTCGTAACTCGAGAATATACCCCAGGTTCCCGCCGCAACTCGAGAAAAACCATGAGACTTCCCCTCGCCGCGAGATGCGGCCCGATTCCCCTGCACTGTGTGCAGAGCAATTCCGTGTTGCACATCACACATGAAAGGAGCCTTGATTTCCTTGATGGCACTCCAGAGAAAGCCCAAGAACACTGTTTCAAGGCTAGAGGGATCCTGAGGTCAATGTAGCAACACGAAAGAGCTCCGTGGCCCAAAAATCAACTCGAGAAGAGAGGTTAGTCCCTGGCTTCGACTCCAGAGGAATACCACCTTACCACAAGCACCTCAAGAGGAGGCTTCTCTCAGCTCTAGGTATGTGAGAGGGACCCTGAGTTTGCGGCCTCAAGTGGAATGGACACCGCGATGCCCTGACTCGAAATAAGGCCGGATATCCCTGCAGTGACTTGAATGCAGGCTCGTCTTGCATCTCCCAAGTCGAAAAGATGTCTGAATCCCCTGTGGAGACCACAGAGAAAGACCTAGTTCCCCACCTCATCGCGACCGGAGGCCTCACATCCTTTGAAAACTCCAGAGGTACGCGGAGATCAGTGCCTCCAAAGGAGACGATGCCTGATTCTTCGTGAAACTTGATAGGAGTCCCAGGATTCCTGTGGCACGTGGAAAGGGACCCTTGGTCTCCCGCCTCACCTGGAGAGGCGTCCCAATTGCCCTGCCAAACCTCGAGGAGAATCCCGAGTTGTCCCTCGCAACTAGGCATGAGTCCTGACGTCGCTGAACAAACACGTGTGTGGCAGGGCCATCCCCGTCGTAACTCGAGAATATACCCCAGGTTCCCGCCGCAACTCGAGAAAAACCATGAGACTTCCCCCTTGCCGCGAGCTGAGGCCTCATTCCCCTGCACTGCGTGCAGAGCAATTCCGTGTTGCACATCACTCATGAAAGGAGCCTTGATTTCCTTGATGGCACTCCAGAGAAACCCCAAGAACACTGTTTCCAGGCTAGAGGGATCCTGAGGTCACTGTAGCAACACGAAAAAGCTCCGTGGACGAAAAATCAACTCGAGATGAGAGGTTAGTCCCTGGCTTCGACTCCAGAGGAATACCACCTTACCACAAGCACCTCAAGAGGAGGCTTCTCTCAGCTCTAGGTATGTGAGAGGGACCCTGAGTTTGCGGGGCAAGTGGAAAGGACACCACGATGCCCTGGCTCGAAATAAGACCGGATATCCCTGCAGTGACTTGAATGCAGGCTCGTCTTGCATCTCCCAAGACGAAAGGATGTCTGAATCCCCTGTGGAGACCACAGAGAAAGACCGATTTCCCCACCTCATCGCGACTGGAGGCCTCACATCCTTTGAAAACTCCAGAGGTACGCGGAGATCAGTGCCTCCAAAGGAGATGATGCCTGACTCCTCATGAAACTTGATAGGAGTCCCAGGATTCCTGTGGCACGTGGAAAGGGACCCTTGGTCTCCTGCCTCAGCTGGAGAGGCGTCCCAATTGCCCTGCCAAGCCTCGAAGAGAATCCCTAGTTGTCCCTCGCAACTAGGCAGGAGTCCTGACGTCGCTGAACAAACACATGGGTGGAAGAGCCATCCCCATCGTAACTCGAGAATATACCCCAGGTTCCCGCCGCAACTCGAGAAAAACCATGAGACTTCCCCCTCGCCGCGAGATGCGGCCCGATTCCCCTGCACTGTGTGCATAGCAATTCCGTGTTGCACATCACACATGAAAGGAGCCTTGATTTCCTTGATGGCACTCCAGAGAAACCCCAAGAACACTGTTTCAAGGCTAGAGGGATCCTGAGGTCACTGTAGCAACAAGAAAGAGCTCCGTGGGCCAAAAATCAACTCGAGATGAGAGGTTAGTCCCTGGCTTCGACTCCAGAGGACTACCACCTTACCACAAGCACCTCAAGAGGAGGCTTCTCTCAGCTCTAGGTATGTGAGAGGGACCCTGAGTTTGCGGCCTCAAGTGGAATGGACACCGCGATGCCCTGACTCGAAATAAGGCCAGATATCCCTGCAGTGACTTGAATGCAGGCTCGTCTTGCATCTCCCAAGACGAAAGGATGTCTGAATCCCCTGTGGAGACCACAGAGAAAGACCTAGTTCCCCCCCTCATCGTGACTGGAGTCCTCACATCCAATGAAAACTCCAGAGGAACGCGGAGATCAGTGCCTCCAAAGGAGACGATGCCTGACCTCTCGTGAAACTTCATAGGAGTCCCAGGATTACTGTGGCACGTGGAAAGGGACACTTGGTCTCCCACCTCAGCTGGAGAGGCGTCCCAATTGCCCTGCCAAGCCTCGAGGAGAATCCCGAGTTGTCCCTCGCAACTAGGCAGGAGTCCTGACGTCGCTGAACAAACACGTGGGTGGAAGGGCCTTCCCCGTCGTAACTCGAAAATATACCCCAGGTTCCCGCCGCAACTCGAGAAAAACCATGAGACTTCCCCCTCGCCGCGAGATGAGGCCCGATTCCCCTGCACTGCGTGCAGAGCAATTCCGTGTTGCACATCACACATGAAAGGAGCCTTGATTTCCTTGATGGCACTCCAGAGAAACCCCAAGAACACTGTTTCAAGGCTAGAGGGATCCTGAGGTCACTGTAGCAACACGAAAGAGCTCCGTGGACCAAAAATCAACTCGAGATGAGAGGTTTGTCCCTGGCTTCGACTCCAGAGGAATACCACCTTACCACAAGCACCTCAAGAGGAGGCTTCTCTCAGCTCTAGGTATGTGAGAGGGACCCTGAGTTTGCGGCCTCAGGTGGAATGGACACTGCGATACCCTGACTCGAAATAAGGCCGGATATCCCTGCAGTGACTTGAATGCAGGCTCGTCTTGCATCTCCCAAGACGAAAGGATGTCTGAATCCCCTGTGGAGACCACAGAGAAAGACATAGTTCCCCACCTCATCGCGACCGGAGGCCTCACATCCTTTGAAAACTCCAGAGGTACGCGGAGATCAGTGCCTCCAAAGGAGACGATGCCTGACTCGTCGTGAAAATGATAGGAATCCCAGGATTCCTGTGGCACGTGGAAATGGACACTTGGTCTCCCGCCTCAGATGGAGAGGCGTCCCAATTGCCCTGCAAAGCCTCGAGGAGAATCCCGAGTTGTCCCTCGCAACTAGGCAGGAGTCCTGACGTCGCTGAACAAACACCTGTGTGAAAGGGCCATCCCCGTCGTAACTCGAGAATATACCCCAGGTTCCCGACGCAACTCGAGAAAAACCATGAGACTTCCCCCTCGCCGCGAGAAGAGGCCCGATTCCCCTGCACTGCGTGCAGAGCAATTCCGTGTTGCACATCACACATGAAAGGAGCCTTGATTTCCTTGATGGCACTCCAGAGAAACCCCAAGAACACTGTTTCAATGCTAGAGGGATCCTGAGGTCACTGTAGCAACAAGAAAGAGCTCCGTGGACCAAAAATGAACTCGAGATGAGAGGTTAGTCCCTGGCTTCGACTCCAGAGGTATACCACCATACCACAAGCACCTCAAGAGGAGGCTTCTCTCACCTCTAGGTATGTGAGAGGGACCCTGAGTTTGCGGCTTCACGTGGAATGGATACTGCGATGCCCTGACTCGAAATACGGCCGGATATCCCTGCAGTGACTTGAATGCAGGCTCGTCTTGCATCTCCCAAGACGAAAGGATGTCTGAATCCCCTGTGGAGACCACAGAGAAAGACCTAGTTCCCCACCTCATCGCGACCGGAGGCCTCACATTCTTTGAAAACTCCAGAGGTACGCGGAGATCAGTGCCTCCAAAGGAGACGATGCCTGACTCCTCGTGAAACTTGATAGGAGTCCCAGGATTCCTGTGGCACGTGGAAAGGGACACTTGGTCTCCCGCTTCAGCTGGAGAGGCGTCCCAATTGCCCTGCCAAGCCTGGAGGAGAATCCCGAGTTGTCCCTCGCAACTAGGCAGGAGTCCTGACGTCACTGAACAAACACGTGGGTGGAAGGGCCATCCCCATCGTAACTCGAGAATATACCCCAGGTTCCCGCCGCAAGTCGAGAAAAACCATGAGACTTCCCCCTCACCGCGATATGAGGCTCGATTCTCCTGCACTGCATGCAGAGCAATTTTGTGTTGTACATCAAACATGAAAGGAGCCTTGATTTAATTGATGGCACTCCAGAGAAACCCCAAGAACACTGTTTCAAGTCTAGAGGTATCCTGAGGTTACTGTAGCAACACGAAAGAACTCCGTGGACCAAAAATCCACTCGAGATGAGAGGTTAGTCCCTGGCTTCGACTCCAGAGGAATACCACCTTACCACAAGCACCTCAAGAGGAGGCTTCTCTCAGCTCTATCTATGTGAGAGGGACCCTGATTTTGCGGCCTCAAGTGGAATGGACACTGCGATGCCCGGACGGGAAATAACGACGGAAATCCCTGCAGTGACTTGAATGCAGGCTCGTCTTGCATCTCCCAAGACGAAAGGATGTCTGAATCCCCTGTGGAGACCACAGAGAAAGACCTAGTTCCCCACCTCATCGCGACCGGAGGCCTCACATCCTTTGAAAACTCCAGAGGTACGCGGAGATCAGTGCCTCCAATGGAGACGATGCCTGACTCCTCATGAAACTTGATAGGAGTCCCAGGTTTCCTGTGGCACGTGGAAAGGGACACTTGGTCTCCCGCCTCAGCTGGAGAGGCGTCCCAATTGCCCTGCCAAGCCTCAAGGAGAATCCCGAGTTGTCCCTCGCAACTAGGCAGGAGTCCTGACGTCGCTGAACAAACACGTGGGTGGAAGGGCCATCCCCGTCGTAACTCGAGAATATACCCCAGGTTCCCGCCGCAACTCGAGAAAAACCATGAGCCTTCCCCCTCGCCGCGAGATGAGGCCCGATTCCCCTGCACTGCGTGCAGAGCAATTCCGTGTTGCACATCACACATGAAAAGAGCCTTGATTTCCTTGATGGCACTCCAGAGAAACTCCAAGAACACTGTTTCAAGGCTAGAGGGATCCTGAGGTCACTGTAGCAACACGAAAGAGCTCCGTGGACGAAAAATCAACTCGAGATGAGAGGTTAGTCCCTGGCTTCGACTCCAGAGGAATACCACCTAACCACAAGCACCTCAAGAGGAGGCTTCTCTCAGCTCTAGGTATGTGAGAGGGACCCTGAGTTTGCGGCCTCAAGTGGAATGGACACCGCGATGCCCTGACTCGAAATAAGGCCGGATATCCCTGCAGTGACTTGAATGCAGGCTCGTCTTGCATCTCCCAAGATGAAAGGATGTCTGAATCCCCTGTGGAGACCACAGGGAAAGACCTAGTTCCCCACCTCATCGCGACCGGAGGCCTCACATCCTTTGAAAACTCCAGAGGTACGCGGAGATCAGTGCCTCCAAAGGAGACGATGCCTGACTCTTCGTGAAACTTGATAGGAGTCCCAGGATTCCTGTGGCACGTGGAAAGGGACCCTTGGTCTCCCGCCTCAGCTGGAGAGGCGTCCCAATTGCCCTGCCAAACCTCGAGGAGAATCCCGAGTTGTCCCTCGCAACTAGGCATGAGTCCTGACGTCGCTGAACAAACACGTGTGTGGCAGGGCCATCCCCGTCGTAACTCGAGAATATACCCCAGGTTCCCGCCGCAACTCGAGAAAAACCATGAGACTTCCCCCTTGCCGCGAGCTGAGGCCTCATTCCCCTGCACTGCGTGCAGAGCAATTCCGTGTTGCACATCACACATGAAAGGAGCCTTGATTTCCTTGATGGCACTCCAGAGAAACCCCAAGAACACTGTTTCAAGGCTAGAGGGATCCTGAGGTCACTGTAGCAACACGAAAGAGCTCCGTGGACGAAAAATCAACTCGAGATGAGAGGTTAGTCCCTGGCTTCGACTCCAGTGGAATACCACCTTACCACAAGCACCTCAAGAGGAGGCTTCTCTCAGCTCTAGGTATGTGAGAGGGACCCTGAGTTTGCGGGGCAAGTGGAAAGGACACCGCGATGCCCTGGCTCGAAATAAGACCGGATATCCCTGCAGTGACTTGAATGCAGGCTCGTCTTGCATCTCCCAAGACGAAAGGATGTCTGAATCCCCTGTGGAGACCACAGAGAAAGACCGAGTTCCCCACCTCATCGCGACTGGAGGCCTCACATCCTTTGAAAACTCCAGAGGTACGCGGAGATCAGTGCCTCCAAAGGAGATGATGCCTGACTCCTCGTGAAACTTGATAGGAGTAGCAGGATTCCTGTGGCACGTGGAAAGGGACCCTTGGTCTCCTGCCTCAGCTGGAGAGGCGTCCCAATTGCCCTGCCAAGCCTCGAAGAGAATCCCGAGTTGTCCCTCGCAACTAGGCAGGAGTCCTGACGTCGCTGAACAAACACATGGGTGGAAGAGCCATCCCCATCGTAACTCGAGAATATACCCCAGGTTCCCGCCGCAACTCGAGAAAAACCATGAGACTTCCCCTCGCCGCGAGATGCGGCCCGATTCCCCTGCACTGTGTGCAGAGCAATTCCGTGTTGCACATCACACATGAAAGGAGCCTTGATTTCCTTGATGGCACTCCAGAGAAACCCCAAGAACACTGTTTCAAGGCTAGAGGGATCCTGAGGTCACTGTAGCAGCACGAAAGAGCTCCGTGGACCAAAAATCAACTTGAGATGAGAGGTTAGTCCCTGGCTTCGACTCCAGAGGACTACCACCTTACCACAAGCACCTCAAGAGGAGGCTTCTCTCAGCTCTAGGTATGTGAGAGGGACCCTGAGTTTGCGGCCTCAAGTGGAATGGACACCGCGATGCCCTGACTCAAAATAAGGCCGGATATCCCTGCAGTGACTTGAATGCAGGCTCGTCTTGCATCTCCCAAGACGAAAGGATGTCTGAATCCCCTGTGGAGACCACAGAGAAAGACCTAATTCCCCACCTCATCGCGACCGGAGGCCTCACATCCTTTGAAAACTCCAGAGGTACGCGGAGATCAGTGCCTCCAAAGGAGACGATGCCTGACTCCTCGTGAAACTTGATAGGAGTCCCAGGATTCCTCTGGCACGTGGAAAGGGACCCTTGGTCTCCCGCCTCAGCTGGAGAGGCGTCCCAATTGCCCTGCCAAGCCTCGAGGAGAATCCCGAGTTGTCCCTCGCAACTAGGCAGGAGTCCTGACGTCGCTGAACAAACACGTTTGTGGCAGGGCCATCCCCGTCGTAACTCGAGAATATACCCCAGGTTCCCGCCGCAACTCGAGAAAAACCATGAGACTTCCCCTCGCCGCGAGATGCGGCCCGATTCCCCTGCACTGTGTGCAGAGGAATTCCGTGTTGCACATCACACATGAAAGGAGCCTTGATTTCCTTGATGGCACTCCAGAGAAAGCCCAAGAACACTGTTTCAAGGCTAGAGGGATCCTGAGGTCAATGTAGCAACACGAAAGAGCTCCGGGGCCCAAAAATCAACTCGAGAAGAGAGGTTAGTCCCTGGCTTCGACTCCAGAGGAATACCACCTTACCACAAGCACCTCAAGAGGAGGCTTCTCTCAGCTCTAGGTATGTGAGAGGGACCCTGAGTTTGCGGCCTCAAGTGGAATGGACACCGCGATGCCCTGACTCGAAATAAGGCCGGATATCCCTGCAGTGACTTGAATGCAGGCTCGTCTTGCATCTCCCAAGTCGAAAAGATGTCTGAATCCCCTGTGGAGACCACAGAGAAAGAACCAGTTCCCCACCTCATCGCGACCGGAGGCCTCACATCCTTTGAAAACTCCAGAGGTACGCGGAGATCAGTGCCTCCAAAGGAGACGATGCCTGATTCTTCGTGAAACTTGATAGGAGTCCCAGGATTCCTGTGGCACGTGGAAAGGGACCCTTGGTCTCCCGCCTCACCTGGAGAGGCGTCCCAATTGCCCTGCCAAACCTCGAGGAGAATCCCGAGTTGTCCCTCGCAACTAGGCATGAGTCCTGACGTCGCTGAACAAACACGTGTGTGGCAGGGCCATCCCCGTCGTAACTCGAGAATATACCCCAGGTTCCCGCCGCAACTCGAGAAAAACCATGAGACTTCCCCCTTGCCGCGAGCTGAGGCCTCATTCCCCTGCACTGCGTGCAGAGCAATTCCGTGTTGCACATCACTCATGAAAGGAGCCTTGATTTCCTTGATGGCACTCCAGAGAAACCCCAAGAACACTGTTTCCAGGCTAGAGGGATCCTGAGGTCACTGTAGCAACACGAAAAAGCTCCGTGGACGAAAAATCAACTCGAGATGAGAGGTTAGTCCCTGGCTTCGACTCCAGAGGAATACCACCTTACCACAAGCACCTCAAGAGGAGGCTTCTCTCAGCTATAGGTATGTGAGAGGGACCCTGAGTTTGTGGGGCAAGTGGAAAGGACACCACGATGCCCTGGCTCGAAATAAGACCGGATATCCCTGCAGTGACTTGAATGCAGGCTCGTCTTGCATCTCCCAAGACGAAAGGATGTCTGAATCCCCTGTGGAGACCACAGGGAAAGACCTAGTTCCCCACCTCATCGCGACTGGAGGCCTCACATCCTTTGAAAACTCCAGAGGTACGCGGAGATCAGTGCCTCCAAAGGAGATGATGCCTGACTCCTCGTGAAACTTGATAGGAGTCCCAGGATTCCTGTGGCACGTGGAAAGGGACCCTTGGTCTCCTGCCTCAGCTGGAGAGGCGTCCCAATTGCCCTGCCAAGCCTCGAAGAGAATCCCTAGTTGTCCCTCGCAACTAGGCAGGAGTCCTGACGTCGCTGAACAAACACATGGGTGGAAGAGCCATCCCCATCGTAACTCGAGAATATACCCCAGGTTCCCGCCGCAACTCGAGAAAAACCATGAGACTTCCCCCTCGCCGCGAGATGCGGCCCGATTCCCCTGCACTGTGTGCATAGCAATTCCGTGTTGCACATCACACATGAAAGGAGCCTTGATTTCCTTGATGGCACTCCAGAGAAACCCCAAGAACACTGTTTCAAGGCTAGAGGGATCCTGAGGTCACTGTAGCAACAAGAAAGAGCTCCGTGGGCCAAAAATCAACTCGAGATGAGAGGTTAGTCCCTGGCTTCGACTCCAGAGGACTACCACCTTACCACAAGCACCTCAAGAGGAGGCTTCTCTCAGCTCTAGGTATGTGAGAGGGACCCTGAGTTTGCGGCCTCAAGTGGAATGGACACCGCGATGCCCTGACTCGAAATAAGGCCAGATATCCCTGCAGTGACTTGAATGCAGGCTCGTCTTGCATCTCCCAAGACGAAAGGATGTCTGAATCCCCTGTGGAGACCACAGAGAAAGACCTAGTTCCCCCCCTCATCGTGACTGGAGGCCTCACATCCTATGAAAACTCCAGAGGAACGCGGAGATCAGTGCCTCCAAAGGAGACGATGCCTGACCTCTCGTGAAACTTCATAGGAGTCCCAGGATTACTGTGGCACGTGGAAAGGGACACTTGGTCTCCCACCTCAGCTGGAGAGGCGTCCCAATTGCCCTGCCAAGCCTCGAGGAGAATCCCGAGTTGTCCCTCGCAACTAGGCAGGAGTCCTGACGTCGCTGAACAAACACGTGGGTGGAAGGGCCTTCCCCGTCGTAACTCGAAAATATACCCCAGGTTCCCGCCGCAACTCGAGAAAAACCATGAGACTTCCCCCTCGCCGCGAGATGAGGCCCGATTCCCCTGCACTGCGTGCAGAGCAATTCCGTGTTGCACATCACACATGAAAGGAGCCTTGATTTCCTTGATGGCACTCCAGAGAAACCCCAAGAACACTGTTTCAAGGCTAGAGGGATCCTGAGGTCACTGTAGCAACACGAAAGAGCTCCGTGGACCAAAAATCAACTCGAGATGAGAGGTTTGTCCCTGGCTTCGACTCCAGAGGAATACCACCTAACCACAAGCACCTCAAGAGGAGGCTTCTCTCAGCTCTAGGTATGTGAGAGGGACCCTGAGTTTGCGGCCTCAGGTGGAATGGACACTGCGATACCCTGACTCGAAATAAGGCCGGATATCCCTGCAGTGACTTGAATGCAGGCTCGTCTTGCATCTCCCAAGACGAAAGGATGTCTGAATCCCCTGTGGAGACCACAGAGAAAGACATAGTTCCCCACCTCATCGCGACCGGAGGCCTCACATCCTTTGAAAACTCCAGAGGTACGCGGAGATCAGTGCCTCCAAAGGAGACGATGCGTGACTCCTCGTGAAACTTGATAGGAGTCCCAGGATTCCTCTGGCACGTGGAAAGGGACCCTTGGTCTCCCGCCTCAGCTGGAGAGGCGTCCCAATTGCCCTGCCAAGCCTCGAGGAGAATCCCGAGTTGTCCCTCGCAACTAGGCAGGTGTCCTGACGTCGCTGAACAAACACGTTTGTGGCAGGGCCATCCCCGTCGTAACTCGAGAATATACCCCAGGTTCCCGCCGCAACTCGAGAAAAACCATGAGACTTCCCCTCGCCGCGAGATGCGGCCCGATTCCCCTGCACTGTGTGCAGAGCAATTCCGTGTTGCACATCACACATGAAAGGAGCCTTGATTTCCTTGATGGCACTCCAGAGAAAGCCCAAGAACACTGTTTCAAGGCTAGAGGGATCCTGAGGTCAATGTAGCAACACGAAAGAGCTCCGTGGCCCAAAAATCAACTCGAGAAGAGAGGTTAGTCCCTGGCTTCGACTCCAGAGGAATACCACCTTACCACAAGCACCTCAAGAGGAGGCTTCTCTCAGCTCTAGGTATGTGAGAGGGACCCTGAGTTTGCGGCCTCAAGTGGAATGGACACCGCGATGCCCTGACTCGAAATAAGGCCGGATATCCCTGCAGTGACTTGAATGCAGGCTCGTCTTGCATCTCCCAAGTCGAAAAGATGTCTGAATCCCCTGTGGAGACCACAGAGAAAGACCTAGTTCCCCACCTCATCGCGACCGGAGGCCTCACATCCTTTGAAAACTCCAGAGGTACGCGGAGATCAGTGCCTCCAAAGGAGACGATGCCTGATTCTTCGTGAAACTTGATAGGAGTCCCAGGATTCCTGTGGCACGTGGAAAGGGACCCTTGGTCTCCCGCCTCACCTGGAGAGGCGTCCCAATTGCCCTGCCAAACCTCGAGGAGAATCCCGAGTTGTCCCTCGCAACTAGGCATGAGTCCTGACGTCGCTGAACAAACACGTGTGTGGCAGGGCCATCCCCGTCGTAACTCGAGAATATACCCCAGGTTCCCGCCGCAACTCGAGAAAAACCATGAGACTTCCCCCTTGCCGCGAGCTGAGGCCTCATTCCCCTGCACTGCGTGCAGAGCAATTCCGTGTTGCACATCACTCATGAAAGGAGCCTTGATTTCCTTGATGGCACTCCAGAGAAACCCCAAGAACACTGTTTCCAGGCTAGAGGGATCCTGAGGTCACTGTAGCAACACGAAAAAGCTCCGTGGACGAAAAATCAACTCGAGATGAGAGGTTAGTCCCTGGCTTCGACTCCAGAGGAATACCACCTTACCACAAGCACCTCAAGAGGAGGCTTCTCTCAGCTCTAGGTATGTGAGAGGGACCCTGAGTTTGCGGGGCAAGTGGAAAGGACACCACGATGCCCTGGCTCGAAATAAGACCGGATATCCCTGCAGTGACTTGAATGCAGGCTCGTCTTGCATCTCCCAAGACGAAAGGATGTCTGAATCCCCTGTGGAGACCACAGAGAAAGACCGATTTCCCCACCTCATCGCGACTGGAGGCCTCACATCCTTTGAAAACTCCAGAGGTACGCGGAGATCAGTGCCTCCAAAGGAGATGATGCCTGACTCCTCGTGAAACTTGATAGGAGTCCCAGGATTCCTGTGGCACGTGGAAAGGGACCCTTGGTCTCCTGCCTCAGCTGGAGAGGCGTCCCAATTGCCCTGCCAAGCCTCGAAGAGAATCCCTAGTTGTCCCTCGCAACTAGGCAGGAGTCCTGACGTCGCTGAACAAACACATGGGTGGAAGAGCCATCCCCATCGTAACTCGAGAATATACCCCAGGTTCCCGCCGCAACTCGAGAAAAACCATGAGACTTCCCCCTCGCCGCGAGATGCGGCCCGATTCCCCTGCACTGTGTGCATAGCAATTCCGTGTTGCACATCACACATGAAAGGAGCCTTGATTTCCTTGATGGCACTCCAGAGAAACCCCAAGAACACTGTTTCAAGGCTAGAGGGATCCTGAGGTCACTGTAGCAACAAGAAAGAGCTCCGTGGGCCAAAAATCAACTCGAGATGAGAGGTTAGTCCCTGGCTTCGACTCCAGAGGACTACCACCTTACCACAAGCACCTCAAGAGGAGGCTTCTCTCAGCTCTAGGTATGTGAGAGGGACCCTGAGTTTGCGGCCTCAAGTGGAATGGACACCGCGATGCCCTGACTCGAAATAAGGCCAGATATCCCTGCAGTGACTTGAATGCAGGCTCGTCTTGCATCTCCCAAGACGAAAGGATGTCTGAATCCCCTGTGGAGACCACAGAGAAAGACCTAGTTCCCCCCCTCATCGTGACTGGAGTCCTCACATCCAATGAAAACTCCAGAGGAACGCGGAGATCAGTGCCTCCAAAGGAGACGATGCCTGACCTCTCGTGAAACTTCATAGGAGTCCCAGGATTACTGTGGCACGTGGAAAGGGACACTTGGTCTCCCACCTCAGCTGGAGAGGCGTCCCAATTGCCCTGCCAAGCCTCGAGGAGAATCCCGAGTTGTCCCTCGCAACTAGGCAGGAGTCCTGACGTCGCTGAACAAACACGTGGGTGGAAGGGCCTTCCCCGTCGTAACTCGAAAATATACCCCAGGTTCCCGCCGCAACTCGAGAAAAACCATGAGACTTCCCCCTCGCCGCGAGATGAGGCCCGATTCCCCTGCACTGCGTGCAGAGCAATTCCGTGTTGCACATCACACATGAAAGGAGCCTTGATTTCCTTGATGGCACTCCAGAGAAACCCCAAGAACACTGTTTCAAGGCTAGAGGGATCCTGAGGTCACTGTAGCAACACGAAAGAGCTCCGTGGACCAAAAATCAACTCGAGATGAGAGGTTTGTCCCTGGCTTCGACTCCAGAGGAATACCACCTTACCACAAGCACCTCAAGAGGAGGCTTCTCTCAGCTCTAGGTATGTGAGAGGGACCCTGAGTTTGCGGCCTCAGGTGGAATGGACACTGCGATACCCTGACTCGAAATAAGGCCGGATATCCCTGCAGTGACTTGAATGCAGGCTCGTCTTGCATCTCCCAAGACGAAAGGATGTCTGAATCCCCTGTGGAGACCACAGAGAAAGACATAGTTCCCCACCTCATCGCGACCGGAGGCCTCACATCCTTTGAAAACTCCAGAGGTACGCGGAGATCAGTGCCTCCAAAGGAGACGATGCCTGACTCGTCGTGAAAATGATAGGAATCC
Source organism: Cervus elaphus (assembly GCF_910594005.1). Lineage (NCBI taxonomy): Eukaryota > Metazoa > Chordata > Mammalia > Artiodactyla > Cervidae > Cervus > Cervus elaphus. Next base: position 2,813,569 of record NC_057834.1, on the reverse strand, counting down.
CAGGATTCCTGTGGCACGTGGAAATGGACACTTGGTCTCCCGCCTCAGATGGAGAGGCGTCCCAATTGCCCTGCAAAGCCTCGAGGAGAATCCCGAGTTGTCCCTCGCAACTAGGCAGGAGTCCTGACGTCGCTGAACAAACACCTGTGTGAAAGGGCCATCCCCGTCGTAACTCGAGAATATACCCCAGGTTCCCGACGCAACTCGAGAAAAACCATGAGACTTCCCCCTCGCCGCGAGAAGAGGCCCGATTCCCCTGCACTGCGTGCAGAGCAATTCCGTGTTGCACATCACACATGAAAGGAGCCTTGATTTCCTTGATGGCACTCCAGAGAAACCCCAAGAACACTGTTTCAATGCTAGAGGGATCCTGAGGTCACTGTAGCAACAAGAAAGAGCTCCGTGGACCAAAAATGAACTCGAGATGAGAGGTTAGTCCCTGGCTTCGACTCCAGAGGTATACCACCATACCACAAGCACCTCAAGAGGAGGCTTCTCTCACCTCTAGGTATGTGAGAGGGACCCTGAGTTTGCGGCTTCACGTGGAATGGATACTGCGATGCCCTGACTCGAAATACGGCCGGATATCCCTGCAGTGACTTGAATGCAGGCTCGTCTTGCATCTCCCAAGACGAAAGGATGTCTGAATCCCCTGTGGAGACCACAGAGAAAGACCTAGTTCCCCACCTCATCGCGACCGGAGGCCTCACATTCTTTGAAAACTCCAGAGGTACGCGGAGATCAGTGCCTCCAAAGGAGACGATGCCTGACTCCTCGTGAAACTTGATAGGAGTCCCAGGATTCCTGTGGCACGTGGAAAGGGACACTTGGTCTCCCGCTTCAGCTGGAGAGGCGTCCCAATTGCCCTGCCAAGCCTGGAGGAGAATCCCGAGTTGTCCCTCGCAACTAGGCAGGAGTCCTGACGTCACTGAACAAACACGTGGGTGGAAGGGCCATCCCCATCGTAACTCGAGAATATACCCCAGGTTCCCGCCGCAAGTCGAGAAAAACCATGAGACTTCCCCCTCACCGCGATATGAGGCTCGATTCTCCTGCACTGCATGCAGAGCAATTTTGTGTTGTACATCAAACATGAAAGGAGCCTTGATTTAATTGATGGCACTCCAGAGAAACCCCAAGAACACTGTTTCAAGTCTAGAGGTATCCTGAGGTTACTGTAGCAACACGAAAGAACTCCGTGGACCAAAAATCCACTCGAGATGAGAGGTTAGTCCCTGGCTTCGACTCCAGAGGAATACCACCTTACCACAAGCACCTCAAGAGGAGGCTTCTCTCAGCTCTATCTATGTGAGAGGGACCCTGATTTTGCGGCCTCAAGTGGAATGGACACTGCGATGCCCGGACGGGAAATAACGACGGAAATCCCTGCAGTGACTTGAATGCAGGCTCGTCTTGCATCTCCCAAGACGAAAGGATGTCTGAATCCCCTGTGGAGACCACAGAGAAAGACCTAGTTCCCCACCTCATCGCGACCGGAGGCCTCACATCCTTTGAAAACTCCAGAGGTACGCGGAGATCAGTGCCTCCAATGGAGACGATGCCTGACTCCTCATGAAACTTGATAGGAGTCCCAGGTTTCCTGTGGCACGTGGAAAGGGACACTTGGTCTCCCGCCTCAGCTGGAGAGGCGTCCCAATTGCCCTGCCAAGCCTCAAGGAGAATCCCGAGTTGTCCCTCGCAACTAGGCAGGAGTCCTGACGTCGCTGAACAAACACGTGGGTGGAAGGGCCATCCCCGTCGTAACTCGAGAATATACCCCAGGTTCCCGCCGCAACTCGAGAAAAACCATGAGCCTTCCCCCTCGCCGCGAGATGAGGCCCGATTCCCCTGCACTGCGTGCAGAGCAATTCCGTGTTGCACATCACACATGAAAAGAGCCTTGATTTCCTTGATGGCACTCCAGAGAAACTCCAAGAACACTGTTTCAAGGCTAGAGGGATCCTGAGGTCACTGTAGCAACACGAAAGAGCTCCGTGGACGAAAAATCAACTCGAGATGAGAGGTTAGTCCCTGGCTTCGACTCCAGAGGAATACCACCTAACCACAAGCACCTCAAGAGGAGGCTTCTCTCAGCTCTAGGTATGTGAGAGGGACCCTGAGTTTGCGGCCTCAAGTGGAATGGACACCGCGATGCCCTGACTCGAAATAAGGCCGGATATCCCTGCAGTGACTTGAATGCAGGCTCGTCTTGCATCTCCCAAGATGAAAGGATGTCTGAATCCCCTGTGGAGACCACAGGGAAAGACCTAGTTCCCCACCTCATCGCGACCGGAGGCCTCACATCCTTTGAAAACTCCAGAGGTACGCGGAGATCAGTGCCTCCAAAGGAGACGATGCCTGACTCTTCGTGAAACTTGATAGGAGTCCCAGGATTCCTGTGGCACGTGGAAAGGGACCCTTGGTCTCCCGCCTCAGCTGGAGAGGCGTCCCAATTGCCCTGCCAAACCTCGAGGAGAATCCCGAGTTGTCCCTCGCAACTAGGCATGAGTCCTGACGTCGCTGAACAAACACGTGTGTGGCAGGGCCATCCCCGTCGTAACTCGAGAATATACCCCAGGTTCCCGCCGCAACTCGAGAAAAACCATGAGACTTCCCCCTTGCCGCGAGCTGAGGCCTCATTCCCCTGCACTGCGTGCAGAGCAATTCCGTGTTGCACATCACACATGAAAGGAGCCTTGATTTCCTTGATGGCACTCCAGAGAAACCCCAAGAACACTGTTTCAAGGCTAGAGGGATCCTGAGGTCACTGTAGCAACACGAAAGAGCTCCGTGGACGAAAAATCAACTCGAGATGAGAGGTTAGTCCCTGGCTTCGACTCCAGTGGAATACCACCTTACCACAAGCACCTCAAGAGGAGGCTTCTCTCAGCTCTAGGTATGTGAGAGGGACCCTGAGTTTGCGGGGCAAGTGGAAAGGACACCGCGATGCCCTGGCTCGAAATAAGACCGGATATCCCTGCAGTGACTTGAATGCAGGCTCGTCTTGCATCTCCCAAGACGAAAGGATGTCTGAATCCCCTGTGGAGACCACAGAGAAAGACCGAGTTCCCCACCTCATCGCGACTGGAGGCCTCACATCCTTTGAAAACTCCAGAGGTACGCGGAGATCAGTGCCTCCAAAGGAGATGATGCCTGACTCCTCGTGAAACTTGATAGGAGTAGCAGGATTCCTGTGGCACGTGGAAAGGGACCCTTGGTCTCCTGCCTCAGCTGGAGAGGCGTCCCAATTGCCCTGCCAAGCCTCGAAGAGAATCCCGAGTTGTCCCTCGCAACTAGGCAGGAGTCCTGACGTCGCTGAACAAACACATGGGTGGAAGAGCCATCCCCATCGTAACTCGAGAATATACCCCAGGTTCCCGCCGCAACTCGAGAAAAACCATGAGACTTCCCCTCGCCGCGAGATGCGGCCCGATTCCCCTGCACTGTGTGCAGAGCAATTCCGTGTTGCACATCACACATGAAAGGAGCCTTGATTTCCTTGATGGCACTCCAGAGAAACCCCAAGAACACTGTTTCAAGGCTAGAGGGATCCTGAGGTCACTGTAGCAGCACGAAAGAGCTCCGTGGACCAAAAATCAACTTGAGATGAGAGGTTAGTCCCTGGCTTCGACTCCAGAGGAATACCACCTTACCACAAGCACCTCAAGAGGAGGCTTCTCTCAGCTCTAGGTATGTGAGAGGGACCCTGAGTTTGCGGCCTCAAGTGGAATGGACACCGCGATGCCCTGACTCAAAATAAGGCCGGATATCCCTGCAGTGACTTGAATGCAGGCTCGTCTTGCATCTCCCAAGACGAAAGGATGTCTGAATCCCCTGTGGAGACCACAGAGAAAGACCTAATTCCCCACCTCATCGCGACCGGAGGCCTCACATCCTTTGAAAACTCCAGAGGTACGCGGAGATCAGTGCCTCCAAAGGAGACGATGCGTGACTCCTCGTGAAACTTGATAGGAGTCCCAGGATTCCTGTGGCACGTGGAAAGGGACCCTTGGTCTCCCGCCTCAGCTGGAGAGGCGTCCCAATTGCCCTGCCAAGCCTCGAGGAGAATCCCGAGTTGTCCCTCGCAACTAGGCAGGAGTCCTGACGTCGCTGAACAAACACGTTTGTGGCAGGGCCATCCCCGTCGTAACTCGAGAATATACCCCAGGTTCCCGCCGCAACTCGAGAAAAACCATGAGACTTCCCCCTCGCCGCGAGATGCGGCCCGATTCCCCTGCACTGTGTGCATAGCAATTCCGTGTTGCACATCACACATGAAAGGAGCCTTGATTTCCTTGATGGCACTCCAGAGAAACCCCAAGAACACTGTTTCAAGGCTAGAGGGATCCTGAGGTCACTGTAGCAACAAGAAAGAGCTCCGTGGGCCAAAAATCAACTCGAGATGAGAGGTTAGTCCCTGGCTTCGACTCCAGAGGACTACCACCTTACCACAAGCACCTCAAGAGGAGGCTTCTCTCAGCTCTAGGTATGTGAGAGGGACCCTGAGTTTGCGGCCTCAAGTGGAATGGACACCGCGATGCCCTGACTCGAAATAAGGCCAGATATCCCTGCAGTGACTTGAATGCAGGCTCGTCTTGCATCTCCCAAGACGAAAGGATGTCTGAATCCCCTGTGGAGACCACAGAGAAAGACCTAGTTCCCCCCCTCATCGTGACTGGAGGCCTCACATCCTTGAAAACTCCAGAGGAACGCGGAGATCAGTGCCTCCAAAGGAGACGATGCCTGACCTCTCGTGAAACTTCATAGGAGTCCCAGGATTACTGTGGCACGTGGAAATGGACACTTGGTCTCCCACCTCAGCTGGAGAGGCGTCCCAATTGCCCTGCCAAGCCTCGAGGAGAATCCCGAGGTGTCCCTCGCAACTAGGCAGGAGTCCTGACGTCGCTGAACAAACATGTGGGTGGAAGGGCCATCCCCGTCGTAACTCGAAAATATACCCCAGGTTCCCGCCGCAACTCGAGAAAAACCATGAGACTTCCCCCTCGCTGCGAGATGAGGCCCGATTCCCCTGCACTGCGTGCAGAGCAATTCCGTGTTGCACATCACACATGAAAGGAGCCTTGATTTCCTTGATGGCACTCCAGAGAAACCCCAAGAACACTGTTTCAAGGCTAGAGGGATCCTGAGGTCACTGTAGCAACACGAAAGAGCTCCGTGGACCAAAAATCAACTCGAGATGAGAGGTTTGTCCCTGGCTTCGACTCCAGAGGAATACCACCTTACCACAAGCACCTCAAGAGGAGGCTTCTCTCAGCTCTAGGTATGTGAGAGGGACCCTGAGTTTGCGGCCTCAGGTGGAATGGACACTGCGATACCCTGACTCGAAATAAGGCCGGATATCCCTGCAGTGACTTGAATGCAGGCTCGTCTTGCATCTCCCAAGACGAAAGGATGTCTGAATCCCCTGTGGAGACCACAGAGAAAGACCGAGTTCCCCACCTCATCGCGACCGGAGGCCTCACATCCTTTGAAAACTCCAGAGGTACGCGGAGATCAGTGCCTCCAAAGGAGACGATGCCTGACTCCTCGTGAAACTTGATAGGAGTCCCAGGATTCCTGTGGCACGTGGAAAGGGACCCTTGGTCTCCCGCCTCAGCTGGAGAGGCGTCCCAATTGCCCTGCCAAGCCTCGAGGAGAATCCCGAGTTGTCCCTCGCAACTAGGCAGGAGTCCTGACGTCGCTGAACAAACACGTTTGTGGCAGGGCCATCCCCGTCGTAACTCGAGAATATACCCCAGGTTCCCGCCGCAACTCGAGAAAAACCATGAGACTTCCCCCTCGCCGCGATATGCGGCCCGATTCCCCTGCACTGTGTGCATAGCAATTCCGTGTTGCACATCACACATGAAAGGAGCCTTGATTTCCTTGATGGCACTCCAGAGAAACCCCAAGAACACTGTTTCAAGGCTAGAGGGATCCTGAGGTCACTGTAGCAACAAGAAAGAGCTCCGTGGGCCAAAAATCAACTCGAGATGAGAGGTTAGTCCCTTGCTTCGACTCCAGAGGAATACCACCTTACCACAAGCACCTCAAGAGGAGGCTTCTCTCAGCTCTAGGTATGTGAGAGGGACCCTGAGTTTGCGGCCTCAAGTGGAATGGACACCGCGATGCCCTGACTCGAAATAAGGCCAGATATCCCTGCAGTGACTTGAATGCAGGCTCGTCTTGCATCTCCCAAGACGAAAGGATGTCTGAATCCCCTGTGGAGACCACAGAGAAAGACCTAGTTCCCCCCCTCATCGTGACTGGAGGCCTCACATCCTATGAAAACTCCAGAGGAACGCGGAGATCAGTGCCTCCAAAGGAGACGATGCCTGACCTCTCGTGAAACTTCATAGGAGTCCCAGGATTACTGTGGCACGTGGAAAGGGACACTTGGTCTCCCACCTCAGCTGGAGAGGCGTCCCAAATGCCCTGCCAAGCCTCGAGGAGAATCCCGAGTTGTCCCTCGCAACTAGGCAGGAGTCCTGACGTCGCTGAACAAACACGTGGGTGGAAGGGCCATCCCCGTCGTAACTCGAAAATATACCCCAGGTTCCCGCCGCAACTCGAGAAAAACCATGAGACTTCCCCCTCGCCGCGAGATGAGGCCCGATTCCCCTGCACTGCGTGCAGAGCAATTCCGTGTTGCACATCACACATGAAAGGAGCCTTGATTTCCTTGATGGCACTCCAGAGAAACCCCAAGAACACTGTTTCAAGGCTAGAGGGATCCTGAGGTCACTGTAGCAACACGAAAGAGCTCCGTGGACCAAAAATCAACTCGAGATGAGAGGTTTGTCCCTGGCTTCGACTCCAGAGGAATACCACCTTACCACAAGCACCTCAAGAGGAGGCTTCTCTCAGCTCTAGGTATGTGAGAGGGACCCTGAGTTTGCGGGGCAAGTGGAAAGGACACCGCGATGCCCTGGCTCGAAATAAGACCGGATATCCCTGCAGTGACTTGAATGCAGGCTCGTCTTGCATCTCCCAAGAAGAAAGGATGTCTGAATCCCCTGTGGAGACCACAGAGAAAGACCGAGTTCCCCACCTCATCGCGACTGGAGGCCTCACATCCTTTGAAAACTCCAGAGGTACACGGAGATCAGTGCCTCCAAAGGAGATGATGCCTGACTCCTCGTGAAACTTGATAGGAGTCCCAGGATTCCTGTGGCACGTGGAAAGGGACACTTGGTCTCCTGCCTCAGCTGGAGAGGCGTCCCAATTGCCCTGCCAAGCCTCGAAGAGAATCCCGAGTTGTCCCTCGCAACTAGGCAGGAGTCCTGACGTCGCTGAACAAACACATGGGTGGAAGAGCCATCCCCATCGTAACTCGAGAATATACCCCAGGTTCCCGCCGCAACTCGAGAAAAACCATGAGACTTCCCCTCGCCGCGAGATGCGGCCCGATTCCCCTGCACTGTGTGCAGAGCAATTCCGTGTTGCACATCACACATGAAAGGAGCCTTGATTTCCTTGATGGCACTCCAGAGAAACCCCAAGAACACTGTTTCAAGGCTAGAGGGATCCTGAGGTCACTGTAGCAGCACGAAAGAGCTCCGTGGACCAAAAATCAACTCGAGATGAGAGGTTAGTCCCTGGCTTCGACTCCAGAGGAATACCACCTTACCACAAGCACCTCAAGAGGAGGCTTCTCTCAGCTCTAGGTATGTGAGAGGGACCCTGAGTTTGCGGCCTCAAATGGAATGGACACCGCGATGCCCTGACTCGAAATAAGGCCGGATATCCCTGCAGTGACTTGAATGCAGGCTCGTCTTGCATCTCCCAAGACGAAAGGATGTCTGAATCCCCTGTGGAGACCACAGAGAAAGACCTAATTCCCCACCTCATCGCGACCGGAGGCCTCACATCCTTTGAAAACTCCAGAGGTACGCGGAGATCAGTGCCTCCAAAGGAGACGATGCGTGACTCCTCGTGAAACTTGATAGGAGTCCCAGGATTCCTGTGGCACGTGGAAAGGGACCCTTGGTCTCCAGCCTCAGCTGGAGAGGCGTCCCAATTGCCCTGCCAAGCCTCGAGGAGAATCCCGAGTTGTCCCTCGCAACTAGGCAGGAGTCCTGACGTCGCTGAACAAACACGTTTGTGGCAGGGCCATCCCCGTCGTAACTCGAGAATATACCCCAGGTTCCCGCCGCAACTCGAGAAAAACCATGAGACTTCCCCCTCGCCGCGAGATGCGGCCCGATTCCCCTGCACTGTGTGCATAGCAATTCCGTGTTGCACATCACACATGAAAGGAGCCTTGATTTCCTTGATGGCACTCCAGAGAAACCCCAAGAACACTGTTTCAAGGCTAGAGGGATCCTGAGGTCACTGTAGCAACAAGAAAGAGCTCCGTGGGCCAAAAATCAACTCGAGATGAGAGGTTAGTCCCTGGCTTCGACTCCAGAGGACTACCACCTTACCACAAGCACCTCAAGAGGAGGCTTCTCTCAGCTCTAGGTATGTGAGAGGGACCCTGAGTTTGCGGCCTCAAGTGGAATGGACACCGCGATGCCCTGACTCGAAATAAGGCCAGATATCCCTGCAGTGACTTGAATGCAGGCTCGTCTTGCATCTCCCAAGACGAAAGGATGTCTGAATCCCCTGTGGAGACCACAGAGAAAGACCTAGTTCCCCCCCTCATCGTGACTGGAGGCCTCACATCCTATGAAAACTCCAGAGGAACGCGGAGATCAGTGCCTCCAAAGGAGACGATGCCTGACCTCTCGTGAAACTTCATAGGAGTCCCAGGATTACTGTGGCACGTGGAAAGGGACACTTGGTCTCCCACCTCAGCTGGAGAGGCGTCCCAATTGCCCTGCCAAGCCTCGAGGAGAATCCCGAGTTGTCCCTCGCAACTAGGCAGGAGTCCTGACGTCGCTGAACAAACATGTGGGTGGAAGGGCCATCCCCGTCGTAACTCGAAAATATACCCCAGGTTCCCGCCGCAACTCGAGAAAAACCATGAGACTTCCCCCTCGCCGCGAGATGAGGCCCGATTCCCCTGCACTGCGTGCAGAGCAATTCCGTGTTGCACATCACACATGAAAGGAGCCTTGATTTCCTTGATGGCACTCCAGAGAAACCCCAAGAACACTGTTTCAAGGCTAGAGGGATCCTGAGGTCACTGTAGCAACACGAAAGAGCTCCGTGGACCAAAAATCAACTCGAGATGAGAGGTTTGTCCCTGGCTTCGACTCCAGAGGAATACCACCTTACCACAAGCACCTCAAGAGGAGGCTTCTCTCAGCTCTAGGAATGTGAGAGGGACCCTGAGTTTGCGGCCTCAGGTGGAATGGACACTGCGATACCCTGACTCGAAATAAGGCCGGATATCCCTGCAGTGACTTGAATGCAGGCTCGTCTTGCATCTCCCAAGACGAAAGGATGTCTGAATCCCCTGTGGAGACCACAGAGAAAGACATAGTTCCCCACCTCATCGCGACCGGAGGCCTCACATCCTTTGAAAACTCCAGAGGTACGCGGAGATCAGTGCCTCCAAAGGAGACGATGCCTGACTCGTCGTGAAAATGATAGGAATCCCAGGATTCCTGTGGCACGTGGAAATGGACACTTGGTCTCCCGCCTCAGATGGAGAGGCGTCCCAATTGCCCTGCCAAGCCTCGAGGAGAATCCCGAGTTGTCCCTCGCAACTAGGCAGGAGTCCTGACGTCGCTGAACAAACACCTGTGTGGAAGGGCCATCCCCGTCGTAACTCGAGAATATACCCCAGGTTCCCGACGCAACTCGAGAAAAACCATGAGACTTCCCCCTCGCCACGAGAAGAGGCCCGATTCCCCTGCACTGCGTGCAGAGCAATTCCGTGTTGCACATCACACATGAAAGGAGCCTTGATTTCCTTGATGGCACTCCAGAGAAACCCCAAGAACACTGTTTCAAGGCTAGAGGGATCCTGAGGTCACTGTAGCAACAAGAAAGAGCTCCGTGGACCAAAAATCAACTCGAGATGAGAGGTTAGTCCCTGGCTTCGACTCCAGAGGTATACCACCATACCACAAGCACCTCAAGAGGAGGCTTCTCTCACCTCTAGGTATGTGAGAGGGCCCCTGAGTTTGCGGCTTCACGTGGAATGGATACTGCGATGCCCTGACTCGAAATACGGCCGGATATCCCTGCAGTGACTTGAATGCAGGCTCGTCTTGCATCTCCCAAGACGAAAGGATGTCTGAATCCCCTGTGGAGACCACAGAGAAAGACCTAGTTCCCCACCTCATCGCGACCGGAGGCCTCACATCCTTTGAAAATTCCAGAGGTACGCGGAGATCAGTGCCTCCAAAGGAGACGGTGCCTGACTCCTCGTGAAACTTGATAGGAGTCCCAGGATTCCTGTGGCACGTGGAAAGGGACACTTGGTCTCCCGCTTCAGCTGGAGAGGCGTCCCAATTGCCCTGCCAAGCCTGGAGGAGAATCCCGAGTTGTCCCTCGCAACTAGGCAGGAGTCCTGACGTCGCTGAAGAAACACGTGAGTGGAAGGGCCATCCCCATCGTAACTCGAGAATATACCCCAGGTTCCCGCCGCAAGTCGAGAAAAACCATGAGACTTCCCCCTCACCGCGATATGAGGCTCGATTCTCCTGCACTGCATGCAGAGCAATTTTGTGTTGTACATCAAACATGAAAGGAGCCTTGATTTAATTGATGGCACTCCAGAGAAACCCCAAGAACACTGTTTCAAGTCTAGAGGTATCCTGAGGTTACTGTAGCAACACGAAAGAACTCCGTGGACCAAAAATCCACTCGAGATGAGAGGTTAGTCCCTGGCTTCGACTCCAGAGGAATACCACCTTACCACAAGCACCTCAAGAGGAGGCTTCTCTCAGCTCTATCTATGTGAGAGGGACCCTGATTTTGCGGCCTCAAGTGGAATGGACACTGCGATGCCCGGACGGGAAATAACGACGGAAATCCCTGCAGTGACTTGAATGCAGGCTCGTCTTGCATCTCCCAAGACGAAAGGATGTCTGAATCCCCTGTGGAGACCACAGAGAAAGACCTAGTTCCCCACCTCATCGCGACCGGAGGCCTCACATCCTTTGAAAACTCCAGAGGTACGCGGAGATCAGTGCCTCCAACGGAGACGATGCCTGACTCCTCATGAAACTTGATAGGAGACCCAGGATTCCTGTGGCACGTGGAAAGGGACACTTGGTCTCCCGCCTCAGCTGGAGAGGCGTCCCAATTGCCCTGCCAAGCCTCAAGGAGAATCCCAAGTTGTCCCTCGCAACTAGGCAGGAGTCCTGACGTCGCTGAACAAACACGTGGGTGGAAGGGCCATCCCCGTCGTAACTCGAGAATATACCCCAGGTTCCCGCCGCAACTCGAGAAAAACCATGAGCCTTCCCCCTCGCCGCGAGATGAGGCCCGATTCCCCTGCACTGCGTGCAGAGCAATTCCGTGTTGCACATCACACATGAAAAGAGCCTTGATTTCCTTGATGGCACTCCAGAGAAACTCCAAGAACACTGTTTCAAGGCTAGAGGTATCCTGAGGTCACTGTAGCAACACGAAAGAGCTCCGTGGACGAAAAATCAACTCGAGATGAGAGGTTAGTCCCTGGCTTCGACTCCAGAGGAATACCACCTAACCACAAGCACCTCAAGAGGAGGCTTCTCTCAGCTCTAGGTATGTGAGAGGGACCCTGAGTTTGCGGCCTCAAGTGGAATGGACACCGCGATGCCCTGACTCGAAATAAGGCCGGATATCCCTGCAGTGACTTGAATGCAGGCTCGTCTTGCATCTCCCAAGATGAAAGGATGTCTGAATCCCCTGTGGAGACCACAGGGAAAGACCTAGTTCCCCACCTCATCGCGACCGGAGGCCTCACATCCTTTGAAAACTCCAGAGGTATGCGGAGATCAGTGCCTCCAAAGGAGACGATGCCTGACTCCTCGTGAAACTTGATAGGAGTCCCAGGATTCCTGTGGCACGTGGAAAGGGACCCTTGGTCTCCCGCCTCAGCTGGAGAGGCGTCCCAATTGCCCTGCCAAACCTCGAGGAGAATCCCGAGTTGTCCCTCGCAACTAGGCATGAGTCCTGACGTCGCTGAACAAACACGTGTGTGGCAGGGCCATCCCCGTCGTAACTCGAGAATATACCCCAGGTTCCCGCCGCAACTCGAGAAAAACCATGAGACTTCCCCCTTGCCGCGAGCTGAGGCCTCATTCCCCTGCACTGCGTGCAGAGCAATTCCGTGTTGCACATCACACATGAAAGGAGCCTTGATTTCCTTGATGGCACTCCAGAGTAACCCCAAGAACACTGTTTCCAGGCTAGAGGGATCCTGAGGTCACTGTAGCAACACGAAAGAGCTCCGTGGACCAAGAATCAACACGAGATGAGAGGTTAGTCCCTGGCTTCGACTCCAGAGGAATACCACCTTACCACAAGCACCTCAAGAGGAGGCTTCTCTCAGCTCTAGGTATGTGAGAGGGACCCTGAGTTTGCGGGGCAAGTGGAAAGGACACCGCGATGCCCTGGCTCGAAATAAGACCGGATATCCCTGCAGTGACTTGAATGCAGGCTCGTCTTGCATCTCCCAAGACGAAAGGATGTCAGAATCCCCTGTGGAGACCACAGAGAAAGACCGAGTTCCCCACCTCATCGCGACTGGAGGCCTCACATCCTTTGAAAACTCCAGAGGTACGCGGAGATCAGTGCCTCCAAAGGAGATGATGCCTGACTCCTCGTGAAACTTGATAGGAGTCCCAGGATTCCTGTGGCACGTGGAAAGGGACCCTTGGTCTCCTGCCTCAGCTGGAGAGGCGTCCCAATTGCCCTGCCAAGCCTCGAAGAGAATCCCGAGTTGTCCCTCGCAACTAGGCAGGAGTCCTGACGTCGCTGAACAAACACATGGGTGGAAGAGCCATCCCCATCGTAACTCGAGAATATACCCCAGGTTCCCGCCGCAACTCGAGAAAAACCATGAGACTTCCCCTCGCCGCGAGATGCGGCCCGATTCCCCTGCACTGTGTGCAGAGCAATTCCGTGTTGCACATCACACATGAAAGGAGCCTTGATTTCCTTGATGGCACTCCAGAGAAACCCCAAGAACACTGTTTCAAGGCTAGAGGGATCCTGAGGTCACTGTAGCAGCACGAAAGAGCTCCGTGGACCAAAAATCAACTTGAGATGAGAGGTTAGTCCCTGGCTTCGACTCCAGAGGAATACCACCTTACTACAAGCACCTCAAGAGGAGGCTTCTCTCAGCTCTAGGTATGTGAGAGGGACCCTGAGTTTGCGGCCTCAAGTGGAATGGACACCGCGATGCCCTGACTCGAAATAAGGCCGGATATCCCTGCAGTGACTTGAATGCAGGCTCGTCTTGCATCTCCCAAGACGAAAGGATGTCTGAATCCCCTGTGGAGACCACAGAGAAAGACCTAATTCCCCACCTCATCGCGACCGGAGGCCTCACATCCTTTGAAAACTCCAGAGGTACGCGGAGATCAGTGCCTCCAAAGGAGACGATGCGTGACTCCTCGTGAAACTTGATAGGAGTCCCAGGATTCCTGTGGCACGTGGAAAGGGACCCTTGGTCTCCCGCCTCAGCTGGAGAGGCGTCCCAATTGCCCTGCCAAGCCTCGAGGAGAATCCCGAGTTGTCCCTCGCAACTAGGCAGGAGTCCTGACGTCGCTGAACAAACACGTTTGTGGCAGGGCCATCCCCGTCGTAACTCGAGAATATACCCCAGGTTCCCGCCGCAACTCGAGAAAAACCATGAGACTTCCCCCTCGCCGCGAGATGCGGCCCGATTCCCCTGCACTGTGTGCATAGCAATTCCGTGTTGCACATCACACATGAAAGGAGCCTTGATTTCCTTGATGGCACTCCAGAGAAACCCCAAGAACACTGTTTCAAGGCTAGAGGGATCCTGAGGTCACTGTAGCAACAAGAAAGAGCTCCGTGGGCCAAAAATCAACTCGAGATGAGAGGTTAGTCCCTGGCTTCGACTCCAGAGGACTACCACCTTACCACAAGCACCTCAAGAGGAGGCTTCTCTCAGCTCTAGGTATGTGAGAGGGACCCTGAGTTTGCGGCCTCAAGTGGAATGGACACCGCGATGCCCTGACTCGAAATAAGGCCGGATATCCCTGCAGTGACTTGAATGCAGGCTCGTCTTGCATCTCCCAAGACGAAAGGATGTCTGAATCCCCTGTGGAGACCACAGAGAAAGACCTAGTTCCCCCCCTCATCGTGACTGGAGGCCTCACATCCTATGAAAACTCCAGAGGAACGCGGAGATCAGTGCCTCCAAAGGAGACGATGCCTGACCTCTCGTGAAACTTCATAGGAGTCCCAGGATTACTGTGGCACGTGGAAAGGGACACTTGGTCTCCCACCTCAGCTGGAGAGGCGTCCCAATTGCCCTGCCAAGCCTCGAGGAGAATCCCGAGTTGTCCCTCGCAACTAGGCAGGAGTCCTGACGTCGCTGAACAAACATGTGGGTGGAAGGGCCATCCCCGTCGTAACTCGAAAATATACCCCAGGTTCCCGCCGCAACTCGAGAAAAACCATGAGACTTCCCCCTCGCCGCGAGATGAGGCCCGATTCCCCTGCACTGCGTGCAGAGCAATTCCGTGTTGCACATCACACATGAAAGGAGCCTTGATTTCCTTGATGGCACTCCAGAGAAACCCCAAGAACACTGTTTCAAGGCTAGAGGGATCCTGAGGTCACTGTAGCAACACGAAAGAGCTCCGTGGACCAAAAATCAACTCGAGATGAGAGGTTTGTCCCTGGCTTCGACTCCAGAGGAATACCACCTTACCACAAGCACCTCAAGAGGAGGCTTCTCTCAGCTCTAGGTATGTGAGAGGGACCCTGAGTTTGCGGCCTCAGGTGGAATGGACACTGCGATACCCTGACTCGAAATAAGGCCGGATATCCCTGCAGTGACTTGAATGCAGGCTCGTCTTGCATCTCCCAAGACGAAAGGATGTCTGAATCCCCTGTGGAGACCACAGAGAAAGACATAGTTCCCCACCTCATCGCGACCGGAGGCCTCACATCCTTTGAAAACTCCAGAGGTACGCGGAGATCAGTGCCTCCAAAGGAGACGATGCCTGACTCGTCGTGAAAATGATAGGAATCCCAGGATTCCTGTGGCACGTGGAAATGGACACTTGGTCTCCCGCCTCAGCTGGAGAGGCGTCCCAATTGCCCTGCCAAGCCTCGAGGAGAATCCCGAGTTGTCCCTCGCAACTAGGCAGGAGTCCTGACGTCGCTGAACAAACACGTGAGTGGAAGGGCCATCCCCGTCGTAACTCGAGAATATACCCCAGGTTCCCGACGCAACTCGAGAAAAACCATGAGACTTCCCCCTCGCCGCGAGAAGAGGCCCGATTCCCCTGCACTGCGTGCAGAGCAATTCCGTGTTGCACATCACACATGAAAGGAGCCTTGATTTCCTTGATGGCACTCCAGAGAAACCCCAAGAACACTGTTTCAAGGCTAGAGGGATCCTGAGGTCACTGTAGCAACAAGAAAGAGCTCCGTGGACCAAAAATCAACTCGAGATGAGAGGTTAGTCCCTGGCTTCGACTCCAGAGGTATACCACCATACCACAAGCACCTCAAGAGGAGGCTTCTCTCACCTCTAGGTATGTGAGAGGGACCCTGAGTTTGCGGCTTCACGTGGAATGGATACTGCGATGCCCTGACTCGAAATACGGCCGGATATCCCTGCAGTGACTTGAATGCAGGCTCGTCTTGCATCTCCCAAGACGAAAGGATGTCTGAATCCCCTGTGGAGACCACAGAGAAAGACCTAGTTCCCCACCTCATCGCGACCGGAGGCCTCACATCCTTTGAAAACTCCAGAGGTACGCGGAGATCAGTGCCTCCAAAGGAGACGATGCCTGACTCCTCGTGAAACTTGATAAGAGTCCCAGGATTCCTGTGGCACGTAGAAACGGACACTTGGTCTCCCGCTTCAGCTGGAGAGGCGTCCCAATTGCCCTGCCAAGCCTCAAGGAGAATCCCGAGTTGTCCCTCGCAACTAGGCAGGAGTCCTGACGTCACTGAACAAACACGTGGGTGGAAGGGCCATCCCCATCGTAACTCGAGAATATACCCCAGGTTCCCGCCGCAAGTCGAGAAAAACCATGAGACTTCCCCCTCACCGCGATATGAGGCTCGATTCTCCTGCACTGCATGCAGAGCAATTTTGTGTTGTACATCAAACATGAAAGGAGCCTTGATTTAATTGATGGCACTCCAGAGAAACCCCAAGAACACTGTTTCTAGTCTAGAGGTATCCTGAGGTTACTGTAGCAACACGAAAGAACTCCGTGGAACAAAAATCCACTCGAGATGAGAGGTTAGTCCCTGGCTTCGACTCCAGAGGAATACCACCTTACCACAAGCACCTCAAGAGGAGGCTTCTCTCAGCTCTATCTATGTGAGAGGGACCCTGATTTTGCGGCCTCAAGTGGAATGGACACTGCGATGCCCGGACGGGAAATAACGACGGAAATCCCTGCAGTGACTTGAATGCAGGCTCGTCTTGCATCTCCCAAGACGAAAGGATGTCTGAATCCCCTGTGGAGACCACAGAGAAAGACCTAGTTCCCCACCTCATCGCGACCGGAGGCCTCACATCCTTTGAAAACTCCAGAGGTACGCGGAGATCAGTGCCTCCAACGGAGACGATGCCTGACTCCTCATGAAACTTGATAGGAGTCCCAGGATTCCTGTGGCACGTGGAAAGGGACACTTGGTCTCCCGCCTCAGCTGGAGAGGCGTCCCAATTGCCCTGCCAAGCCTCAAGGAGAATCCCGAGTTGTCCCTCGCAACTAGGCAGGAGTCCTGACGTCGCTGAACAAACACGTGGGTGGAAGGGCCATCCCCGTCGTAACTCGAGAATATAGCCCAGGTTCCCGCCGCAACTCGAGAAAAACCATGAGCCTTCCCCCTCGCCGCGAGATGAGGCCCGATTCCCCTGCACTGCGTGCAGAGCAATTCCGTGTTGCACATCACACATGAAAAGAGCCTTGATTTCCTTGATGGCACTCCAGAGAAACCCCAAGGACACTGTTTCAAGGCTAGAGGGATCCTGAGGTCACTGTAGCAACACGAAAGAGCTCCGTGGACGAAAAATCAACTCGAGATGAGAGGTTAGTCCCTGGCTTCGACTCCAGAGGAATACCACCTAACCACAAGCACCTCAAGAGGAGGCTTCTCTCAGCTCTAGGTATGTGAGAGGGACCCTGAGTTTGCGGCCTCAAGTGGAATGGACACCGCGATGCCCTGACTCGAAATAAGGCCGGATATCCCTGCAGTGACTTGAATGCAGGCTCGTCTTGCATCTCCCAAGATGAAAGGATGTCTGAATCCCCTGTGGAGACCACAGGGAAAGACCTAGTTCCCCACCTCATCGCGACCGGAGGCCTCACATCCTTTGAAAACTCCAGAGGTACGCGGAGATCAGTGCCTCCAAAGGAGACGATGCCTGACTCCTCGTGAAACTTGATAGGAGTCCCAGGATTCCTGTGGCACGTGGAAAGGGACCCTTGGTCTCCCGCCTCAGCTGGAGAGGCGTCCCAATTGCCCTGCCAAGCCTCGAGGAGAATCCCGAGTTGTCCCTCGCAACTAGGCAGGAGTCCTGACGTCGCTGAACAAACACCTGTGTGGAAGGGCCATCCCCGTCGTAACTCGAGAATATACCCCAGGTTCCCGACGCAACTCGAGAAAAACCATGAGACTTCCCCCTCGCCGCGAGAAGAGGCCCGATTCCCCTGCACTGCGTGCAGAGCAATTCCGTGTTGCACATCACACATGAAAGGAGCCTTGATTTCCTTGATGGCACTCCAGAGAAACCCCAAGAACACTGTTTCAAGGCTAGAGGGATCCTGAGGTCACTGTAGCAACAAGAAAGAGCTCCGTGGACCAAAAATCAACTCGAGATGAGAGGTTAGTCCCTGGCTTCGACTCCAGAGGTATACCACCATACCACAAGCACCTCAAGAGGAGGCTTCTCTCACCTCTAGGTATGTGAGAGGGACCCTGAGTTTGCGGCTTCACGTGGAATGGATACTGCGATGCCCTGACTCGAAATACGGCCGGATATCCCTGCAGTGACTTGAATGCAGGCTCGTCTTGCATCTCCCAAGACGAAAGGATGTCTGAATCCCCTGTGGAGACCACAGAGAAAGACCTAGTTCCCCACCTCATCGCGACCGGAGGCCTCACATCCTTTGAAAACTCCAGAGGTATGCGGAGATCAGTGCCTCCAAAGGAGACGATGCCTGACTCCTCGTGAAACTTGATAAGAGTCCCAGGATTCCTGTGGCACGTAGAAACGGACACTTGGTCTCCCGCTTCAGCTGGAGAGGCGTCCCAATTGCCCTGCCAAGCCTGGAGGAGAATCCCGAGTTGTCCCTCGCAACTAGGCAGGAGTCCTGACGTCACTGAACAAACACGTGGGTGGAAGGGCCATCCCCATCGTAACTCGAGAATATACCCCAGGTTCCCGCCGCAAGTCGAGAAAAACCATGAGACTTCCCCCTCACCGCGATATGAGGCTCGATTCTCCTGCACTGCATGCAGAGCAATTTTGTGTTGTACATCAAACATGAAAGGAGCCTTGATTTAATTGATGGCACTCCAGAGAAACCCCAAGAACACTGTTTCAAGTCTAGAGGTATCCTGAGGTTACTGTAGCAACACGAAAGAACTCCGTGGAACAAAAATCCACTCGAGATGAGAGGTTAGTCCCTGGCTTCGACTCCAGAGGAATACCACCTTACCACAAGCACCTCAAGAGGAGGCTTCTCTCAGCTCTATCTATGTGAGAGGGACCCTGATTTTGCGGCCTCAAGTGGAATGGACACTGCGATGCCCGGACGGGAAATAACGACGGAAATCCCTGCAGTGACTTGAATGCAGGCTCGTCTTGCATCTCCCAAGACGAAAGGATGTCTGAATCCCCTGTGGAGACCACAGAGAAAGACCTAGTTCCCCACCTCATCGCGACCGGAGGCCTCACATCCTTTGAAAACTCCAGAGGTACGCGGAGATCAGTGCCTCCAACGGAGACGATGCCTGACTCCTCATGAAACTTGATAGGAGTCCCAGGATTCCTGTGGCACGTGGAAAGGGACACTTGGTCTCCCGCCTCAGCTGGAGAGGCGTCCCAATTGCCCTGCCAAGCCTCAAGGAGAATCCCGAGTTGTCCCTCGCAACTAGGCAGGAGTCCTGACGTCGCTGAACAAACACGTGGGTGGAAGGGCCATCCCCGTCGTAACTCGAGAATATACCCCAGGTTCCCGCCGCAACTCGAGAAAAACCATGAGCCTTCCCCCTCGCCGCGAGATGAGGCCCGATTCCCCTGCACTGCGTGCAGAGCAATTCCGTGTTGCACATCACACATGAAAAGAGCCTTGATTTCCTTGATGGCACTCCAGAGAAACCCCAAGGACACTGTTTCAAGGCTAGAGGGATCCTGAGGTCACTGTAGCAACACGAAAGAGCTCCGTGGACGAAAAATCAACTCGAGATGAGAGGTTAGTCCCTGGCTTCGACTCCAGAGGAATACCACCTAACCACAAGCACCTCAAGAGGAGGCTTCTCTCAGCTCTAGGTATGTGAGAGGGACCCTGAGTTTGCGGCCTCAAGTGGAATGGACACCGCGATGCCCTGACTCGAAATAAGGCCGGATATCCCTGCAGTGACTTGAATGCAGGCTCGTCTTGCATCTCCCAAGATGAAAGGATGTCTGAATCCCCTGTGGAGACCACAGGGAAAGACCTAGTTCCCCACCTCATCGCGACCGGAGGCCTCACATCCTTTGAAAACTCCAGAGGTACGCGGAGATCAGTGCCTCCAAAGGAGACGATGCCTGACTCCTCGTGAAACTTGATAGGAGTCCCAGGATTCCTGTGGCACGTGGAAAGGGACCCTTGGTCTCCCGCCTCAGCTGGAGAGGCGTCCCAATTGCCCTGCCAAGCCTCGAGGAGAATCCCGAGTTGTCCCTCGCAACTAGGCAGGAGTCCTGACGTCGCTGAACAAACACCTGTGTGGAAGGGCCATCCCCGTCGTAACTCGAGAATATACCCCAGGTTCCCGACGCAACTCGAGAAAAACCATGAGACTTCCCCCTCGCCGCGAGAAGAGGCCCGATTCCCCTGCACTGCGTGCAGAGCAATTCCGTGTTGCACATCACACATGAAAGGAGCCTTGATTTCCTTGATGGCACTCCAGAGAAACCCCAAGAACACTGTTTCAAGGCTAGAGGGATCCTGAGGTCACTGTAGCAACAAGAAAGAGCTCCGTGGACCAAAAATCAACTCGAGATGAGAGGTTAGTCCCTGGCTTCGACTCCAGAGGTATACCACCATACCACAAGCACCTCAAGAGGAGGCTTCTCTCACCTCTAGGTATGTGAGAGGGACCCTGAGTTTGCGGCTTCACGTGGAATGGATACTGCGATGCCCTGACTCGAAATACGGCCGGATATCCCTGCAGTGACTTGAATGCAGGCTCGTCTTGCATCTCCCAAGACGAAAGGATGTCTGAATCCCCTGTGGAGACCACAGAGAAAGACCTAGTTCCCCACCTCATCGCGACCGGAGGCCTCACATCCTTTGAAAACTCCAGAGGTACGCGGAGATCAGTGCCTCCAAAGGAGACGATGCCTGACTCCTCGTCAAACTTGATAGGAGTCCCAGGATTCCTGTGGCACGTGGAAAGGGACACTTGGTCTCCCGCTTCAGCTGGAGAGGCGTCCCAATTGCCCTGCCAAGCCTGGAGGAGAATCCCGAGTTGTCCCTCGCAACTAGGCAGGAGTCCTGACGTCACTGAACAAACACGTGGGTGGAAGGGCCATCCCCATCGTAACTCGAGAATATACCCCAGGTTCCCGCCGCAAGTCGAGAAAAACCATGAGACTTCCCCCTCGCCGCGATATGAGGCTCGATTCTCCTGCACTGCATGCAGAGCAATTTTATGTTGTACATCAAACATGAAAGGAGCCTTGATTTAATTGATGGCACTCCAGAGAAACCCCAAGAACACTGTTTCAAGTCTAGAGGTATCCTGAGGTTACTGTAGCAACACGAAAGAACTCCGTGGACCAAAAATCCACTCGAGATGAGAGGTTAGTCCCTGGCTTCGACTCCAGAGGAATACCACCTTACCACAAGCACCTCAAGAGGAGGCTTCTCTCAGCTCTATCTATGTGAGAGGGACCCTGATTTTGCGGCCTCAAGTGGAATGGACACTGCGATGCCCGGATGGGAAATAACGACGGAAATCCCTGCAGTGACTTGAATGCAGGCTCGTCTTGCATCTCCCAAGACGAAAGGATGTCTGAATCCCCTGTGGAGACCACAGAGAAAGACCTAGTTCCCCACCTCATCGCGACCGGAGGCCTCACATCCTTTGAAAACTCCAGAGGTACGCGGAGATCAGTGCCTCCAACGGAGACGATGCCTGACTCCTCATGCAACTTGATAGGAGTCCCAGGATTCCTGTGGCACGTGGAAAGGGACACTTGGTCTCCCGCCTCAGCTGGAGAAGCGTCCCAATTGCCCTGCCAAGCCTCAAGGAGAATCCCGAGTTGTCCCTCGCAACTAGGCAGGAGTCCTGACGTCGCTGAACAAACACCTGTGTGGAAGGGCCATCCCCGTCGTAACTCGAGAATATACCCCAGGTTCCCGCCGCAACTCGAGAAAAACCATGAGCCTTCCCCCTCGCCGCGAGATGAGGCCCGATTCCCCTGCACTGCGTGCAGAGCAATTCCGTGTTGCACATCACACATGAAAAGAGCCTTGATTTCCTTGATGGCACTCCAGAGAAACTCCAAGAACACTGTTTCAAGGCTAGAGGGATCCTGAGGTCACTGTAGCAACACGAAAGAGCTCCGTGGACGAAAAATCAACTCGAGATGAGAGGTTAGTCCCTGGCTTCTACTCCAGAGGAATACCACCTAACCACAAGCACCTCAAGAGGAGGCTTCTCTCAGCTCTATCTATGTGAGAGGGACCCTGAGTTTGCGGCCTCAAGTGGAATGGACACCGCGATGCCCTGACTCGAAATAAGGCCGGATATCCCTGCAGTGACTTGAATGCAGGCTCGTCTTGCATCTCCCAAGATGAAAGGATGTCTGAATCCCCTGTGGAGACCACAGGGTAAGACCTAGTTCCCCACCTCATCGCGACCGGAGGCCTCACATCCTTTGAAAACTCCAGAGGTACGCGGAGATCAGTGCCTCCAAAGGAGACGATGCCTGACTCCTCGTGAAACTTGATAGGAGTCCCAGGATTCCTGTGGCACGTGGAAAGGGACCCTTGGTCTCCCGCCTCAGCTGGAGAGGCGTCCCAATTGCCCTGCCAAACCTCGAGGAGAATCCCGAGTTGTCCCTCGCAACTAGGCAGGAGTCCTGATCGCTGAACAAAAACGTGGATGGAAGGGCCATCCCCGTAGTAACTCGAGAATATACCCCAGGTTCCCACCGGAACTCGAGAAAAACCATGAGACTTCCCCCTTGCCGTGAGCTGAGGCCCGATTCCCCTGCACTGCGTGCAGAGCAATTCCGTGTTGCACATCACACATGAAAGGAGCCTTGATTTCCTTGATGGCACTCCAGAGAAACCCCAAGAACACTGTTTCAAGGCTAGAGGGATCCTGAGGTCACTGTAGCAACACGAAAGAGCTCCGTGGACGAGAAATCACCTCGAGATGAGAGGTTAGTCCCTGGCTTCGAATCCAGAGGAATACCACCTTACCACAAGCACCTCAAGAGGAGACTTCTCTCAGCTCTAGGTATGTGAGAGGGACCCTGAGTTTGTGTCCTCAAGTGGAATGGACACCGCGATGCCCTGGCTCGAAATAAGGCCGGACATTCCTGCAGTGACTTGAATGCAGGCTCGTCTTGCATCTCCCAAGACGGAAGGGTGTCTGAATCCCCTGTGGAGACCACAAAGAAAGACCTAGTTCCCCACCTCATCGCGACCGGAGGCCTCACATCCTTTGAAAACTCCAGAGGTACGCAGAGATCAGTGCCTCCAAAGGAGATGATGCCTGACTCCTCATGAAACTTGATAGGAGTCCGAAGATTCCTGTGGCACATGGAAAGGGACCCTTGGTATCCCGCCTCAGCTGGAGAGGCGTCCCAATTGCCCTGCCAAGACTCGAGGAGAATCCCGACTTGTCCCACGCAACTAGGCAGGAGTCCTGACGTCGCTGAACAAACACGTGGGTGGAAGGGCCATCCCCGTCGTAACTCGAGAATATAACCCAGGTTCCCGCCGCAACTCGAGAAAAACCATGAGACTTTCCCCTCGCCGCGATATGAGGCCCGATTCCCCTGCACTGCGTGCAGAGCAATTCCGTGTGGCACATCACACATGAAAGGAGCCTTGATTTCCTTGGTGGCACTCCAGAGAAACCCCAAGAACACTGTTTCAAGGCTAGAGTGATCCTGAGGTCACTGTAGCAAAACGAAAGAGCTCCGTGGACCAACAATCAACTCGAGAAGAGAGGTTAGTCCCTGGCTTCGACTCCAGAGGAATACCACCTTACCACAAGCACCTCAAGAGGAGGCTTCTCTCAGCTCTAGGTATGTGAGAGGGACCCTTAGTTTGCGGCCTCAAGTTGAATGGACACCGCGATGCCCTGACTCGAAATAAGGCCGGATATCCCTGCAGTGACTTGAATGCAGGCTCGTCTTGCATCTCCCAAGACGAAAGGATGTCTGAATCCCCTGTGGAGACCACAGAGAAAGACCTAGTTCCCCACCTGATCGCGACCGCAGGCCTCACATCCTTTGAAAACTCCAGAGGTATGCGGAGATCAGTGCCTCCAAAGGAGACGATGCCTGACTCCTCGTGAAACTTGATAGGAGTCCCAGGATACCTGTGCACGTGGAAAGGGACCCTTGGTCTCCCGCCTCAGCTGCAGAGGCGTCCCAAATGCCCTGCCAAGCCTCGAGGAGAATCCCGAGTTGTCCCTCGCAACTAGGCAGGAGTCCTGCCGTCGCTGAACAAACACGTGGTTGGAAGCGCCATCCCCGTCGTAACTCGAGAATATACCCCATTTCCCGCCGCAACTCCAGAAAAACCATGAGACTTCCCCCTCGCCGCGAGATGAAGCCTGATTCCCCTGCACTGCGTGCAGAGCAATTCGGTGTTGCACATCACACATGAAAGGAGCCTTGATTTCCTTGATGGCACTACAGAGAAACCCCAAAAACACTGTTTCAAAGCTAGAGGGATCCTGAGGTCACTGAAGCAACACGAAAGAGCTCCGTGGACCACAAATCAACTCGAGATGAGAGGTTAGTCCCTGGCTTCGACTCCAGAGGAATACCACCTTACCACAAGCACCTCAAGAGGAGGCTTCTCTCAGCTCTAGGTATGTGAGAGGGACCCTGAGTTTGCGGCCTCAAGTGGAATGGACACCGCGATGCCCTGACTCGAAATAAGGCCGGATATCCCTGCAGTGACTTGAATGCAGGCTCGTCTTGCATCTCCCAAGATGAAAGGATGTCTGAATCCCCTGTGGAGACCACAGAGAAAGACCTAGTTCCCAACCTCATCGCGACCGGTGGCCTCACATTCTTTGAAAACTCCAGAGGTACGCGGAGATCAGTGCCTCCAAAGGAGACGATGCCTGACTCCTCGAGAAACTTGATAGGAGTCCCAGGATTGCCGTGGCACGTGGAAAGGGACTCTTGGTCTCCCGCCTCAGCTGGAGAGGCGTCCCAATTGCCCTGCCAAGCCTCGAGGAGAATCCCGAGTGGTCACTCGCAACTAGGCAGAAGTCCTGCCGTCGCTGAACAAACACGTGTGTGAAAGGGCCATCCCCGTCGTAACTCGAGAATATACCCCAGGTTTCCGCCGCAACTCGAGAAAAACCATGAGACTTCCCCGTCGCCGCGAGATGAGGCCCGATTCCCCTGCACTGCGTGCAGAGCAATTCCGTGTTGCACATCACACATGAAAGGAGCCTTGATTTCCTTGATGGCACTCCAGAGAAAACCCAAGAACACTGTTTCAAGGCTAGAGGGATCCTGAGGTCACAGTAGCAACATGAAAGAACTCCGTGGACCACAAATCAACTCGAGATGAGAGGTTAGTCCCTGGCTTCGCTCCAGAGGAATACCACCTTACCACAAGCACCTCAAGAGGAGGCTTCTCTCAGCTGTAGGTATGTGAGAGGGACCCTGAGTTTGCGGCCTCAAGTGGAATGGAGACCGCGATGCCCTGACTCGAAATAAGGCCTGATATCCCTGCAGTGACTTGAATGCAGGCTCGTGTTACATCTCCCAAGATGAAAAGATATCTGAATCCCCTGTGGAGACCACAGAGAAGGACCTAGTTCCCCACCTCATCGCGACCGGAGGCCTCACATCCTTTGAAAACTCCAGAGGTACACGGAGATCAGTGCCAACAAAGGAGACGATGCCTGACTCCTCGTGAAACTTAATAGGAGTCCCAGGATTCCTGTGGCACGTGGAAAGGGACACTTGGTCTCCCGCCTCAGCTGGACAGGCGTCCCAATTGCCCTGCCAAGCCTCGAGGAGAATCCCAAGTTGTCCCTCGCAACTAGGCAGGAGTCGTGACGTCGCTGAACAAACACGTGGGTGGAAGGGCCATCCCCGTCGTAACTCGAGAATATACCCCAGGTTCCCGCCGCAACTCGAGAAAAACCATGAGACTTCCCCCTCGCCGCGAGATGAGGCCCGATTCCCCTGCACTGCGTGCAGAGCAATTCCGTGTTGCACATCACACATGAAAGGAGCCTTGATTTCCTTGATGGCACTCCAGAGAAACCCCAAGAACACTGTTTCAAGGCTAGAGGGATCCTGAGGTCACTGTAGCAACACGAAAGAGCTCCGTGGACGAAAAATCAACTCGAGATGAGAGGTTAGTCCCTGGCTTCGACTCCAGAGGAATACCACCTTACCACAAGCACCTCAAGAGGAGGCTTCTCTCAGCTCTAGGTATGTGAGAGGGACCCTGAGTTTGCGGCCTCAAGTGGAATGGACACCGCGATGCCCTGACTCGAAATAAGGCCGGATATCCCTGCAGTGACTTGAATGCAGGCTCGTCTTGCATCTCCCAAGACGAAAGGATGTCTGAATCCCCTGTGGAGACCACAGAGAAAGACCTAGTTCCCCACCTCATCGCGACCGGAGGCCTCCCATCCTATGAAAACTCCAGAGGTACGCGGAGATCAGTGCCTCCAAAGGAGACGATGCCTGACTCCTCGTGAAACTTGATAGGAGTCCCAGGATTCCTGTGGCACGTGGAAAGGGACCCTTGGTCTCCTGCCTCAGCTGGAGAGGCGTCCCAATTGCCCTGCCAAGCCTCGAGGAGAATCCCGAGATGTCCCTCCCAACTAGGCAGGAGTCCTGACGTCGCTGAACAAACACGTGGGTGGACGGGCCATCCCCATTGTAACTCGAGAATATACCCCAGGTTCCCGCCGCAACTCGAGAAAAACCATGAGACTTTCCCCTCGCCGTGAGATGAGGCCTGATTCCCCTGCCCTGCATGCAGAGCAATTCCGTGTTGCACATCACACATGAAAGGAGCCTTGATTTCCTTGATGGCACTCCAGAGAAACCCCAAGAACACTGTTTCAAGGCTAAAGGGATCCTGAGGTCAGTGTAGCAACACGAAAGAGCTCCGTGGACCAAAAATCAACTCGAGATGAGAGGTTAGTCCCTGGCTTCGACTCCAGAGGAATACCACCTTACCACAAGCACCTCAAGAGGAGGGTTCTCTCAGCTCTAGGTATGGAAGAGTGACCCTGACTTTGCGGCCTCAAGTGGAATGGACACTGCGATGCCCTGACTCGAAATAAGGCCGGATATCCCTGCAGTGACTTGAAGGCAGGCTCGTCTTGCATCTCCCAAGACGAAAGGATGTCTGAATCCCCAGTGGAGACCACAGAGAAAGACCTAGTTCCCCACCTCATCGCGACCGGAGGCCTCACATCCTTTGAAAACTCCAGAGATACGCGGAGAACAGTGCCTCCAAAAGAGACGATGCCTGACTCCTCGTGAAACTTGATAGGAGTCCCAGGATCCCTGTGGCACGTGGAAAGGGACCCTTGGTCTCCCGCCTCAGCTGGAGAGGCATCCCAATTGCCCTGCCAAGCCTCGAGGAGAATCCCGAGTTGTCACTCGCAACTAGGCAGAAGTCTTGCCGTCGCTGAACAAACACGTGTGTGAAAGGGCCATCCGCGTCGTAACTCGAGAATATACCCCAGGTTTCCGCCGCAACTCGAGAAAAACCATGAGACTTCCCCGTCGCCGCGAGATAAGGCCCGATTCCCCTGCACTGCGTGCAGAGCAATTCCGTGTTGCACATCACACATGAAAGGAGCCTTGATTTCCTTGATGGCACTCCAGAGAAACCCCAAGAACACTGTTTCAAGGCTAGAGGGATCCTGAGGTCACAGTAGCAACATGAAAGAGCTCCGTGGACCACAAATCAACTCGAGATGAGAGGTTAGTCCCTGGCTTCGACTCCAGAGGAATACCACCTTACCACAAGCACCTCAAGAGGAGGCTTCTCTCAGCTCTAGGTATGTGAGAGGGAACCTGAGTTTGCGGCCTCAAGTGGAATGGACACCGCGATGCCCTGACTCGAAATAAGGCCCGATATCCCTGCAGTGACTTGAATGCAGGCTCGTCTTGCATCTCCCAAGATGAAAGGATGTCTGAATCTCCTGTGGAGACCACAGAGAAAGACCTAGTTCCCCACCTCATCGCGACCGGAGGTCTTACATCCTTTGAAAACTCCAGAGGTACGCGGAGATCAGTGCCTCCAAAGGAGACGATGCCTGACTCCTCGTGAAACTTGATAGGAGTCCCAGGATTCCTGTGGCACGTGCCAAGGGACCCTGGGTCTCCCACCTCAGCTGGAGAGGCGTCCCAATTGCCCTGCCAAGCCTCGAGGAGAATCCCAAGTTGTCCCTCGCAACTAGGCAGGAGTCCTGACGTCGCTGAACAAACACGTGGGTGGAAGGGCCATCCCCGTCGTAACTCGAGAATATACCCCAGGTTCCCGCCGCAACTCGAGAAAAACCATGAGACTTCCCCCTCGCCGCGAGATGAGGCCCGATTCCCCTGCACTGCGTGCAGAGCAATTCCGTGTTGCACATCACACATGAAAGGAGCCTTGATTTCCTTGATGGCACTCCAGAGAAACCCCAAGAACACTGTTTCAAGGCTAGAGGGATCCTGAGGTCACTGTAGCAACACGAAAGAGCTCCGTGGACGAAAAATCAACTCGAGATGAGAGGTTAGTCCCGGGCTTCGACTCCAGAGGAATACCACCTTACCACAAGCACCTCAAGAGGAGGCTTCTCTCAGCTCTAGGTATGTGAGAGGGACCCTGAGTTTGCGGCCTCAAGTGGAATGGACACCGCGATGCCCTGACTCGAAATAAGGCCGGATATCCCTGCAGTGACTTGAATGCAGGCTCGTCTTGCATCTCCCAAGACGAAAGGATGTCTGAATCCCCTGTGGAGACCACAGAGAAAGACCTAGTTCCCCACCTCATCGCGACCGGAGGCCTCCCATCCTATGAAAACTCCAGAGGTACGCGGAGATCAGTGCCTCCAAAGGAGACGATGCGTGACTCCTCGTGAAACTTGATAGGAGTCCCAGGATTCCTGTGGCACGTGGAAAGGGACACTTGGTCTCCCGCCTCAGCTGGAGAGGCGTCCCAATTGCCCTGCCAAGCCTCGAGGAGAATCCCGAGTTGTCCCTCGCAACTAGGCAGGAGTCCTGACGTCGCTGAACAAACACGTGGGTGGAAGGGCCATCCCCGTCGTAACTCGAGAATATAACCCAGGTTCCCGCCGCAACTCGAGAAAAACCATGAGACTGCCCCCTCGCCGTGAGATGAGGCCCGATTCCCCTGCACTGCGTGCAGAGCAATTCCGTGTTGCACATCACACATGAAAGGAGCCTTGATTTCCTTGATGGCACTCCAGAGAAACCCCAAGAACACTGTTTCAAGGCTATAGGGATCCTGAGGTCACTGTAGCAACACGAAAGAGCTCCATGGTCCAAAAATCAACTCGAGATGAGAGGTTAGTCCCTGGCTTCGACTCCAGAGGAATACCACCTTACCACAAGCACCTCAAGAGGAGGCTTCTCTCAGCTCTAGGTATGTGAGAGGGAACCTGAGTTTGCGGCCTCAAGTGGAATGGACACCGCGATGCCCTGACTCGAAATAAGGCCCGATATCCCTGCAGCGACTTGAATGCAGGCTCGTCTTGCATCTCCCAAGACGAAAGGATGTCTGAATCTCCTGTGGAGATCACAGAGAAAGACCTAGTTCCCCACCTCATCGCGACCGGAGGTCTTACATCCTTTGAAAACTCCAGAGGTACGCGGAGAGCAGTGCCTCCAAAGGAGACGATGCCTGACTCCTCGTAAAACTTGATAGGAGTCCCAGGATTCCTGTGCACGTGGAAAGGGACCCTTGGTCTCCCGCCTCAGCTGGAGAGGCGTCCCAATTGCTCTGCCAAGCCTCGAGGAAAATCCCGAGTTGTCCCTCGCAACTAGGCAGGAGTCCTGACGTCGCTGAACAAACACGTGGGTGGAAGGGCCATCTCCGTCGTAACTCGAGAGTTTACCTCAGGTTCCCGCCGCAACTCGAGAAAAACCATGAGACTTCCCCCTCGCCGCGAGATGAGGCCCGATTCCCCTGCACTGCGTGCAGAGCAATTCCGTGTTGCACATCACACATGAAAGGAGCCTTGATTTCCTTGATGGCACTCCAGAGAAACCCCAAGAACACTGTTTCAAGGCTAGAGGGATCCTGAGGTCACTGTAGCAACACGAAAGAGCTCCGTGGACCAAAAATCAACTCGAGATGATAGGTTTGTCCCTGGCTTCGACTCCAGAGGAATACCACCTTACCACAAGCACCTCAAGAGGAGGCTTCTCTCAGCTCTAGTTATGTGAGAGGGACCCTGAGTTTGCGGCCTCAAGTGGAATGGACACTGCGATACCCTGACTCGAAATAAGGCCGGATATCCCTGCAGTGACTTGAATGCAGGCTCGTCTTGCATCTCCCAAGACGAAAGGATGTCTGAATCCCCTGTGGAGACCACAGAGAAAGACCTAGTTCCCCACCTCATCGCGACCGGAGGCCTCACATCCTTTGAAAACTCCAGAGGTACGCGGAGATCAGTGCCTCCAAAGGAGACGATGCCTGACTCGTCGTGAAAATGATAGGAATCCCAGGATTCCTGTGGCACGTGGAAATGGACACTTGGTCTCCCGCCTCAGCTGGAGAGGCGTCCCAATTGCCCTGCCAAGCCTCGAGGAGAATCCCGAGTTGTCCCTCGCAACTAGGCAGGAGCCCTGACGTCGCTGAACTAACACCTGTGTGGAAGGGCCATCCCCGTCGTAACTCGAGAATATGCCCCAGGTTCCCGCCGCAACTCGAGAAAAACCATGAAACTTCCCCCTCGCCGCGAGAAGAGGCCCGATTCCCCTGCACTGCGTGCAGAGCAATTCGGTGTTGCACATCACACATGAAAGGAGCCTTGATTTCCTTGATGGCACTCCAGAGAAACCCCAAGAACACTGTTTCAAGGCTAGAGGGATCCTGAGGTCACTGTAGCAACACGAAAGAGCTCCGTGGACCAAAAATCAACTCGAGATGAGAGGTTAGTCCCTGGCTTCGACTCCAGAGGAATACCACCTTACCACAAGCACCTCAAGAGGAGGCTTCTCTCAGCTCTAGGTATGTGAGAGGGACCCTGAGTTTGCGGCCTCAAGTGGAATGGACACCGCGATGCCCTGACTCGAAATAAGGCCGGATATCCCTGCAGTGACTTGAATGCAGGCTCGTCTTGCATCTCCCAAGACGAAAGGATGTCTGAATCCCCTGTGGAGACCACAGAGAAAGACCTAGTTCCCCACCTCATCGCGACCGGAGGCCTCCCATCCTATGAAACCTCCAGAGGTACGCGGAGATCAGTGCCTCCAAAGGAGACGATGCCTGACTCCTCGTGAAACTTGATAGGTGTCCCAGGATTGCTGTGGCACATGGAAAGGGACCCTTGGTCTCCCGCCTCAGCTGGAGAGGCGTCCCAATTGCCCTGCCAAGCCTCGAGGAGAATCCCGAGTTGTCCCTCGCAACTAGGCAGGAGTCCTGACGTCGCTGAACAAACACGTTGGTGGAAGGGCCATCCCCGTCGTAACTCGAGAATATACCCCAGGTTCCCGCCGCAACTCGAGAAAAACCATGAGACTTCCCCCTCGCCGCGATATGAGGCTCGATTCTCCTGCACTGCATGCAGAGCAATTTTGTGTTGTACATCAAACATGAAAGGAGCCTTGATTTAATTGATGGCACTCCAGAGAAACCCCAAGAACACTGTTTCAAGGCTAGAGGTATCCTGAGGTTACTGTAGCAACACGAAAGAACTCCGTGGACCAAAAATCCACTCGAGATGAGAGGTTAGTCCCTGGCTTCGACTCCAGAGGAATACCACCTTACCACAAGCACCTCAAGAGGAGGCTTCTCTCAGCTCTATCTATGTGAGAGGGACCCTGATTTTGCGGCCTCAAGTGGAATGGACACTGCGATGCCCGGACGGGAAATAACGACGGAAATCCCTGCAGTGACTTGAATGCAGGCTCGTCTTGCATCTCCCAAGACGAAAGGATGTCTGAATCCCCTGTGGAGACCACAGAGAAAGACCTAGTTCCCCACCTCATCGCGACCGGAGGCCTCACATCCTTTGAAAACTCCAGAGGTACGCGGAGACCAGTGCCTCCAACGGAGACGATGCCTGACTCCTCATGAAACTTGATAGGAGTCCCAGGATTCCTGTGGCACGTGGAAAGGGACACTTGGTCTCCCGCCTCAGCTGGAGAGGCGTCCCAATTGCCCTGCCAAGCCTCGAGGAGAATCCCGAGTTGTCCCTCGCAACTAGGCAGGAGTCCTGACGTCGCTGAACAAACACGTGGGTGGAAGGGCCATCCCCGTCGTAACTCGAGAATATACCCCAGGTTCCCGCCGCAACTCGAGAAAAACCATGAGCCTTCACCCTCGCCGCGAGATAAGGCCCGATTCCCCTGCACTGCGTGCAGAGCAATTCCGTGTTGCACATCACACATGAAAAGAGCCTTGATTTCCTTGATGGCACTCCAGAGAAACTCCAAGAACACTGTTTCAAGGCTAGAGGGATCCTGAGGTCACTGTAGCAACACGAAAGAGCTCCGTGGACGAAAAATCAACTCGAGATGAGAGGTTAGTCCCTGGCTTCGACTCCAGAGGAATACCACCTAACCACAAGCACCTCAAGAGGAGGCTTCTCTCAGCTCTAGGTATGTGAGAGGGACCCTGAGTTTGCGGCCTCAAGTGGAATGGACAGCGCGATGCCCTGACTCGAAATAAGGCCGGATATCCCTGCAGTGACTTGAATGCAGGCTCGTCTTGCATCTCCCAAGATGAAAGGATGTCTGAATCCCCTGTGGAGACCACAGGGAAAGACCTAGTTCCCCACCTCATCGCGACCGGAGGCCTCACATCCTTTGAAAACTCCAGAGGTACGCGGAGATCAGTGCCTCCAAAGGAGACGATGCCTGACTCCTCGTGAAACTTGATAGGAGTCCCAGGATTCCTGTGGCACGTGGAAAGGGACCCTTGGTCTCCCGCCTCAGCTGGAGAGGCGTCCCAATTGCCCTGCCAAACCTCGAGGAGAATCCCGAGTTGTCCCTCGCAACTAGGCAGGAGTCCTGATCGCTGAACAAACACGTGGATGGAAGGGCCATCCCCGTCGTAACTCGAGAATACACCCCAGGTTCCCGCAGCAACTCGAGAAAAACCATGAGACTTCCTCCTTGCCGCGAGATGAGGCCCGATTCCCCTGCACAGAGTGCAGAGCAATTCCGAGTTGCACATCACACATGAAAGGAGCCTTGATTTCCTTGATGGCACTCCAGAGAAACCCCAAGAACACTGTTTCAAGGCTAGAGGAAAACTGAGGTCACTGCAGCAACACGAAAGAGCTCCGTGGACCAAAAATCAACTCGAGATGAGAGGTTAGTCCCTGGCTTCGACTCCAGAGGAATACCACCTAACCACAAGCACCTCAAGAGGAGGCTTCTCTCAGCTCTAGGTATGTGAGAGGGACCCTGAGTTTGTGGCCTCAAGTGGAATAGAGACCGCGATGCCCTGACTCGAAATAAGGCCGGATATCCCTGCAGTGACTTGAATGCAGGCTCGTCTTGCATCTCCCAAGACGAAAGGATGTCTGAATCCCCTGTGGAGACCACAGAGAAAGACCTAGTTCCCCACCTCATCGCGACCGGAGGCCTCCCATCCTATGAAACCTCCAGAGGTACGCGGAGATCAGTGCCTCCAAAGGAGACGATGCCTGACTCCTCGTGAAACTTGATAGGAGTCCCAGGATTCCTGTGGCACGTGGAAAGGGACCCTTGGTCTCCCGCCTCAGCTGGAGAGGCGTCCCAATTGCCCTGCCAAGCCTCGAGGAGAATCCCGAGATGTCCCTCCCAACTAGGCAGGAGTCCTGACGTCGCTGAACAAACACGTGGGTGGACGGGCCAACCCCATTGTAACTCGAGAATATACCCCAGGTTCCCGCCGCAACTCGAGAAAAACCATGAGACTTTCCCCTCGCCGCGAGATGAGGCCTGATTCCCCTGCCCTGCATGCAGAGCAATTCCGTGTTGCACATCACACATGAAAGGAGCCTTGATTTCCTTGATGGCACTCCAGAGAAACCCCAAGAACACTGTTTCAAGGCTAAAGGGATCCTGAGGTCAGTGTAGCAACACGAAAGAGCTCCGTGGACCAAAAATGAACTCGAGATGAGAGGTTAGTCCCTGGCTTCGACTCCAGAGGAATACCACCTTACCACAAGCACCTCAAGAGGAGGGTTCTCTCAGCTCTAGGTATGGAAGAGTGACCCTGACTTTGCGGCCTCAAGTGGAATGGACACTGCGATGCCCTGACTCGAAATAAGGCCGGATATCCCTGCAGTGACTTAAATGCAGGCTCGTCTTGCATCTCCCAAGACGAAAGGATGTCTGAATCCCCAGTGGAGACCACAGAGAAAGACCTAGTTCCCCACCTCATCGCGACCGGAGGCCTCACATCCTTTGAAAACTCCAGAGATACGCGGAGAACAGTGCCTCCAAAAGAGACGATGCCTGACTCCTCGTGAAACTTGATAGGAGTCCCAGGATCCCTGTGGCACGTGGAAAGGGACCCTTGGTCTCCCGCCTCAGCTGGAGAGGCATCCCAATTGCCCTGCCAAGCCTCGAGGAGAATCCCGAGTTGTCACTCGCAACTAGGCAGAAGTCCTGCCGTCGCTGAACAAACACGTGTGTGAAAGGGCCATCCCCGTCGTAACTCGAGAATATACCCCAGGTTTCCGCCGCAACTCGAGAAAAACCATGAGACTTCCCCGTCGCCGCGAGATGAGGCCCGATTCCCCTGCACTGCGTGCAGAGCAATTCCGTGTTGCACATCACACATGAAAGGAGCCTTGATTTCCTTGATGGCACTCCAGAGAAACCCCAAGAACACTGTTTCAAGGCTAGAGGGATCCTGAGGTCACAGTAGCAACATGAAAGAGCTCCGTGGACCACAAATCAACTCGAGATGAGAGGTTAGTCCCTGTCTTCGACTCCAGAGGAATACCACCTTACCACAAGCACCTCAAGAGGAGGCTTCTCTCAGCTCTAGGTATGTGAGAGGGACCCCGAGGTTGCGGCCTCAAGTGGAATGGACACCGCGATGCCCTGACTCGAAATAAGGCCGGATATCCCTGCAGTGACTTGAATGCAGGCTCGTCTTGCATCTCCCAAGACGAAAGGATGTCTGAATCCCCTGTGGAGACCACAGAGAAAGACCTAATTCCCCACCTCATCGCGACCGGAGGCCTCACGTCCTTTGAAAACTCCAGAGGTACGCGGAGATCAGTGCCTCCAAAGGAGACGATGCCTGACTCCTCGTGAAACTTGATAGGAGTCCCAGGATTCCTGTGGCACTTGGAAAGGGACCCTTGGTCTCCCGCCTCAGCTGGAGAGGCGTCCCAATTGCCCTGCCAAGCCTCGAGGAGAATCCCGAGATGTCCCTCCCAACTAGGCAGGAGTCCTGACGTCGCTGAACAAACACGTGGGTGGACGGGCCATCCCCATTGTAACTCGAGAATATACCCCAGGTTCCCGCCGCAACTCGAGAAAAACCATGAGACTTTCCCCTCGCCGCGAGATGAGGCCTGATTCCCCTGCCCTGCATGCAGAGCAATTCCGTGTTGCACATCACACATGAAAGGAGCCTTGATTTCCTTGATGGCACTCCAGAGAAACCCCAGGAACACTGTTTCAAGGCTAAAGGGATCCTGAGGTCAGTGTAGCAACACGAAAGAGCTCCGTGGACCAAAAATCAACTCGAGATGAGAGGTTAGTCCCTGGCTTCGACTCCAGAGGAATACCACCTTACCACAAGCACCTCAAGAGGAGGGTTCTCTCAGCTCTAGGTATGGAAGAGTGACCCTGACTTTGCGGCCTCAAGTGGAATGGACACTGCGATGCCCTGACTCGAAATAAGGCCGGATATCCCTGCAGTGACTTGAATGCAGGCTCGTCTTGCATCTCCCAAGACGAAAGGATGTCTGAATCCCCAGTGGAGACCACAGAGAAAGACCTAGTTCCCCACCTCATCGCGACCGGAGGCCTCACATCCTTTGAAAACTCCAGAGATACGCGGAGAACAGTGCCTCCAAAAGAGACGATGCCTGACTCCTCGTGAAACTTGATAGGAGTCCCAGGATCCCTGTGGCACGTGGAAAGGGACCCTTGGTCTCCCGCCTCAGCTGGAGAGGCATCCCAATTGCCCTGCCAAGCCTCGAGGAGAATCCCGAGTTGTCACTCGCAACTAGGCAGAAGTCTTGCCGTCGCTGAACAAACACGTGTGTGAAAGGGCCATCCCCGTCGTAACTCGAGAATATACCCCAGGTTTCCGCCGCAACTCGAGAAAAACCATGAGACTTCCCCGTCGCCGCGAGATGAGGCCCGATTCCCCTGCACTGCGTGCAGAGCAATTCCGTGTTGCACATCACACATGAAAGGAGCCTTGATTTCCTTGATGGCACTCCAGAGAAACCCCAAGAACACTGTTTCAAGGCTAGAGGGATCCTGAGGTCACAGTAGCAACATGAAAGAGCTCCGTGGACCACAAATCAACTCGAGATGAGAGGTTAGTCCCTGGCTTCGACTCCAGAGGAATACCACCTTACCACAAGCACCTCAAGAGGAGGCTTCTCTCAGCTCTAGGTATGTGAGAGGGAACCTGAGTTTGCGGCCTCAAGTGGAATGGACACCGCGATGCCCTGACTCGAAATAAGGCCCGATATCCCTGCAGTGACTTGAATGCAGGCTCGTCTTGCATCTCCCAAGACGAAAGGATGTCTGAATCTCCTGTGGAGACCACACTGAAAGACCTAGTTCCCCACCTCATCGCGACCGGAGGTCTTACATCCTTTGAAAACTCCAGAGGTACGTGGAGAGCAGTGCCTCCAAAGGAGACGATGCCTGACTCCTCGTGAAACTTGATAGGAGTCCCAGGATTCCTGTGCACGTGGAAAGGGACCCTTGGTCTCCCGCCTCAGCTGGAGAGGCGTCCCAATTGCCCTGCCAAGCCTCGAGGAGAATCCCGAGTTGTCCCTCGCAACTAGGCAGGAGTCCTGACGACGCTGAACAAACACGTGGGTGGAAGGGCCATCCCCGTCGTAACTCGAGAATATACCCCAGGTTCCCGCCGCAACTCGAGAAAAACCATGAGACTTCCCCCTCGCCGCAAAATGAGGCCCGATTCCCCTGCACTGCGTGCAGAGCAATTCCGTGTTGCACATCACACATGAAAGGAGCCTT
This sequence comes from Cervus elaphus, assembly GCF_910594005.1. NCBI lineage: Eukaryota > Metazoa > Chordata > Mammalia > Artiodactyla > Cervidae > Cervus > Cervus elaphus. The sequence continues at coordinate 2,776,662 of NC_057834.1, read as the reverse complement.
GATTTCCTTGATGGCACTGCAGAGAAACCCCAAGAACACTGTTTCAAGGCTAGAGGGATCCTGAGGTCACTGTAGCAACACGAAAGAGCTCCGTGGACGAAAAATCAACTCGAGATGAGAGGTTAGTCCCTGGCTTCGACTCCAGAGGAATACCACCTTACCACAAGCACCTCAAGAGGAGGCTTCTCTCAGCTCTAGGTATGTGAGAGGGACCCTGAGTTTGCGGCCTCAAGTGGAATGGACACTGCGATACCCTGACTCGAAATAAGGCCAGATATCCCTGCAGTGACTTGAATGCAGGCTCGTCTTGCATCTCCCAAGACGAAAGGATGTCTGAATCCCCTGTGGAGACCACAGAGAAAGACCTAGTTCCCCACCTCATCGCGACCGGAGGCCTCACATCCTTTGAAAACTCCAGAGGTACGCGGAGATCAGTGCCTCCAAAGGAGACGATGCCTGACTCGTCGTGAAAATGATAGGAATCCCAGGATTCCTGTGGCACGTGGAAATGGACACTTGGTCTCCCGCCTCAGCTGGAGAGGCGTCCCAATTGCCCTGCCAAGCCTCGAGGAGAATCCCGAGTTGTCCCTCGCAACTAGGCAGGAGCCCTGACGTCGCTGAACAAACACCTGTGTGGAAGGGCCATCCCCGTCGTAACTCGAGAATATGCCCCAGGTTCCCGCCGCAACTCGAGAAAAACCATGAGACTTCCCCCTCGCCGCGAGAAGAGGCCCGATTCCCCTGCACTGCGTGCAGAGCAATTCCGTGTTGCACATCACACATGAAAGGAGCCTTGATTTCCTTGATGGCACTCCAGAGAAACCCCAAGAACACTGTTTCAAGGCTAGAGGGATCCTGAGGTCACTGTAGCAACACGAAAGAGCTCCGTGGACCAAAAATCAACTCGAGATGAGAGGTTAGTCCCTGGCTTCGACTCCAGAGGAATACCACCTAACCACAAGCACCTCAAGAGGAGGCTTCTCTCAGCTCTAGGTATGTGAGAGGGACCCTGAGTTTGCGGCCTCAAGTGGAATGGACACCGCGATGCCCTGACTCGAAATAAGGCCGGATATCCCTGCAGTGACTTGAATGCAGGCTCGTCTTGCATCTCCCAAGACGAAAGGATGTCTGAATCCCCTGTGGAGACCACAGAGAAAGACCTAGTTCCCCACCTCATCGCGACCGGAGGCCTCCCATCCTATGAAACCTCCAGAGGTACGCGGAGATCAGTGCCTCCAAAGGAGACGATGCCTGACTCCTCGTGAAACTTGATAGGTGTCCCAGGATTCCTGTGGCACATGGAAAGGGACCCTTGGTCTCCCGCCTCAGCTGGAGAGGCGTCCCAATTGCCCTGCCAAGCCTCGAGGAGAATCCCGAGTTGTCCCTCGCAACTAGGCAGGAGTCCTGACGTCGCTGAACAAACACGTTGGTGGAAGGGCCATCCCCGTCGTAACTCGAGAATATACCCCAGGTTCCCGCCGCAACTCGAGAAAAACCATGAGACTTCCCCCTCGCCGCGATATGAGGCTCGATTCTCCTGCACTGCATGCAGAGCAATTTTGTGTTGTACATCAAACATGAAAGGAGCCTTGATTTAATTGATGGCACTCCAGAGAAACCCCAAGAACACTGTTTCAAGGCTAGAGGTATCCTGAGGTTACTGTAGCAACACGAAAGAACTCCGTGGACCAAAAATCCACTCGAGATGAGAGGTTAGTCCCTGGCTTCGACTCCAGAGGAATACCACCTTACCACAAGCACCTCAAGAGGAGGCTTCTCTCAGCTCTATCTATGTGAGAGGGACCCTGATTTTGCGGCCTCAAGTGGAATGGACACTGCGATGCCCGGACTGGAAATAACGACGGAAATCCCTGCAGTGACTTGAATGCAGGCTCGTCTTGCATCTCCCAAGACGAAAGGATGTCTGAATCCCCTGTGGAGACCACAGAGAAAGACCTAGTTCCCCACCTCATCGCGACAGGAGGCCTCACATCCTTTGAAAACTCCAGAGGTACGCGGAGACCAGTGCCTCCAACGGAGACGATGCCTGACTCCTCATGAAACTTGATAGGAGTCCCAGGATTCCTGTGGCACGTGGATAGGGACACTTGGTCTCCCGCCTCAGCTGGAGAGGCGTCCCAATTGCCCTGCCAAGCCTCGAGGAGAATCCCGAGTTGTCCCTCGCAACTAGGCAGGAGTCCTGACGTCGCTGAACAAACACGTGGGTGGAAGGGCCATCCCCGTCGTAACTCGAGAATATACCCCAGGTTCCCGCCGCAACTCGAGAAAAACCATGAGCCTTCCCCCTCGCCGCGAGATGAGGCCGGATTCCCCTGCACTGCGTGCAGAGCAATTCCGTGTTGCACATCACACATGAAAAGAGCCTTGATTTCCTTGATGGCACTCCAGAGAAACTCCAAGAACACTGTTTCAAGGCTAGAGGGATCCTGAGGTCACTGTAGCAACACGAAAGAGCTCCGTGGACCAAAAATCAACTCGAGATGAGAGGTTAGTCCCTGGCTTCGACTCCAGAGGAATACCACCTAACCACAAGCACCTCAAGAGGAGGCTTCTCTCAGCTCTAGGTATGTGAGAGGGACCCTGAGTTTGCGGCCTCAAGTGGAATGGACAGCGCGATGCCCTGACTCGAAATAAGGCCGGATATCCCTGCAGTGACTTGAATGCAGGCTCGTCTTGCATCTCCCAAGATGAAAGGATGTCTGAATCCCCTGTGGAGACCACAGGGAAAGACCTAGTTCCCCACCTCATCGCGACCGGAGGCCTCACATCCTTTGAAAACTCCAGAGGTACGCGGAGATCAGTGCCTCCAAAGGAGACGATGCCTGACTCCTCGTGAAACTTGATAGGAGTCCCAGGATTCCTGTGGCACGTGGAAAGGGACCCTTGGTCTCCCGCCTCAGCTGGAGAGGCGTCCCAATTGCCCTGCCAAACCTCGAGGAGAATCCCGAGTTGTCCCTCGCAACTAGGCAGGAGTCCTGATCGCTGAACAAACACGTGGATGGAAGGGCCATCCCCGTCGTAACTCGAGAATACACCCCAGGTTCCCGCAGCAACTCGAGAAAAACCATGAGACTTCCTCCTTGCCGCGAGATGAGGCCCGATTCCCCTGCACAGGGTGCAGAGCAATTCCGAGTTGCACATCACACATGAAAGGAGCCTTGATTTCCTTGATGGCACTCCAGAGAAACCCCAAGAACACTGTTTCAAGGCTAGAGGAAAACTGAGGTCACTGCAGCAACACGAAAGAGCTCCGTGGACCAAAAATCAACTCGAGATGAGAGGTTAGTCCCTGGCTTCGACTCCAGAGGAATACCACCTAACCACAAGCACCTCAAGAGGAGGCTTCTCTCAGCTCTAGGTATGTGAGAGGGACCCTGAGTTTGTGGCCTCAAGTGGAATGGACACCGCGATGCCCTGACTCGAAATAAGGCCGGATATCCCTGCAGTGACTTGAAGGCAGGCTCGTCTTGCATCTCCGAAGACGAAAGGATGTCTGAATCCCCTGTGGAGACCACAGAGAAAGACCTAGTTCCCCACCTCATCGCGACCGGAGGCCTCACATCCTTTGAAAATTCCAGAGGTACGCGGAGATCAGTGCCTCCAAAGGAGACGATGCCTGACTCCTCGTGAAACTTGATAGGAGTCCCAGGATTCCTGTGGCACATGGAAAGGGACACTTGGTCTCCCGCCTCAGTTGCAGAGGCGTCCCAATTGCCCTGCGAAGCCTCGAGGAGAATGCTGAGTTGTCCCTCTCAACAAGGCAGAGTCCTGACATCACTGAAGAAACACGTGTGTGGAAGGGCCATCCCCGTCGTAACTCGAGAATATAACCCAGGTTCACACCGCAACTCGAGAAAAACCATGAGACTTCCCCCTTGCCGTGAGCTGAGGCCCGATTCCCCTGCACTGCGTGCAGAGCAATTCCGTGTTGCACATCACACATGAAAGGAGCCTTGATTTCCTTGATGGCACTCCAGAGAAACCCCAAGAACACTGTTTCAAGGCTAGAGGGATCCTGAGGTCACTGTAGCAACACGAAAGAGCTCCGTGGACGAGAAATCACCTCGAGATGAGAGGTTAGTCCCTGGCTTCGACTCCAGAGGAATACCACCTTACCACAAGCACCTCAAGAGGAGACTTCTCTCAGCTCTAGGTATGTGAGAGGGACCCTAAATTTGTGTCCTCAAGTGGAATGGACACCGCGATGCCCTGGCTCGAAATAAGGCCGGATATCCCTGCAGTGACTTGAATGCAGGCTCGTCTTGCATCCCCCAAGACGAAAGGATGTCTGAATCCCCTGTGGAGACCACAGAGAAAGACCTAGTTCCCCACCTCATCGCGACCGGAGGCCTCACATCCTTTGAAAACTCCAGAGGTACGCGGAGATCAGTGCCTCCAAAGGAGACGATGCCTGACTCCTCGTGAAACTTGATAGGTGTCCCAGGATTCCTGTGGCACATGGAAAGGGACCCTTGGTCTCCCGCCTCAGCTGGAGAGGCGTCCCAATTGCCCTGCCAAGCCTCGAGGAGAATCCCGAGTTGTCCCTCGCAACTAGGCAGGAGTCCTGACGTCGCTGAACAAACACGTTGGTTGAAGGGCCATCCCCGTCGTAACTCGAGAATATACCCCAGGTTCCCGCCGCAACTCGAGAAAAACCATGAGACTTCCCCCTCGCCGCGATATGAGGCTCGATTCTCCTGCACTGCATGCAGAGCAATTTTGTGTTGTACATCAAACATGAAAGGAGCCTTGATTTAATTGATGGCACTCCAGAGAAACCCCAAGAACACTGTTTCAAGGCTAGAGGTATCCTGAGGTTACTGTAGCAACACGAAAGAACTCCGTGGACCAAAAATCCACTCGAGATGAGAGGTTAGTCCCTGGCTTCGACTCCAGAGGAATACCACCTTACCACAAGCACCTCAAGAGGAGGCTTCTCTCAGCTCTAGCTATGTGCTGAGTTTGCGGCCTCAAGTGGAATGGATACCGCGATGCCCTGACTCGAAATAAGGCTGGATATCCCTGCAGTGACTTGAATGCAGGCTCGTCTTGCATCTCCCAAGACGAAAGGATGTCTGAATCCCCTGTGGAGACCACAGAAAAAGACCTAGTTCCCCACCTCATCGCGTCCGGAGGCCTCACATCCTTTGAAAACTCCAGAGGTACGCGGAGATCAGTGCCTCCAAAGGAGACGATGCCTGACTCCTCGTGAAACTTGATAGGAGTCCCAGGATTCCTGTGGCACGTGGAAAGGGACACTTGGTCTCCCGCCTCAGCTGGAGAGGCGTCCCAATTGCCCTGCCAAGCCTCGAGGAGAATCCCGAGTTGTCCCTCGCAACTAGGCAGGAGTCCTGACGTCGCTGAACAAACACGTGGCTGGAAGGGCCATCCTCGTCGTAACTCGAGAATATACCCCAGGTTTCCGCCACAACTCGAGGAAAACCATGAGACTTCCCCCTCGCCGCGAGATGAGGCCCGATTCCCCTGCACTGCGTGCAGAGCAATTCACTGTTGCACATCACACATGAAAGGAACCTTGATTTCCTTGATGGCACTCCAGAGAAACCCCAAGAACACTGTTTCAAGGCTAGAGGGATCCTGAGGTCACTGTAGCCACAGGAAAGAGCTCCGTGGCCCAAAAATCAACTCGAGATGAGAGGTTAGTCCCTGGCTTCGTCTCCAGAGGAATACCACCTTAACACAAGCACCTCAAGAGGAGGCTTCTCTCAGCTCTAGGTATGTGAGAGGGACCCTGAGTTTGCGGCCTCAAGTGGAATGGATACCGCGATGCCCTGAGTCGAAATAAGGCTGGATATCCCTGCAGTGACTTGAATGCAGGCTCGTCTTGCATCTCCCAAGACGAAAGGATGTCTGAATCCCGTGTGGAGACCACAGAAAAAGACCTAGTTCCCCACCTCATCGCGACCGGAGGCCTCACATCCTTTGAAAACTCCAGAGGTACGCGGAGATCAGTGCCTCCAAAGGAGACGATGCCTGACTCCTCGTGAAACTTGATAGGAGTCCCAGGATACCTGTGGCACGTGGAAAGGGACCCTTGCTCTCCCGCCTCAGCTGTAGAGGCGTCCCAATTGCCCTGCCAAGCCTCGAGGAGAATCCCGAGTTGTCCCTCGCAACTCGGCAGGAGTCCTGACGTCGCTGAACAAACACGTGGCTGGAAGGGCCATCCCCGTCATAACTCGAGAATATAGCCCAGGTTCCCGCCGCAACTCGAGAAAAACCATGAGACTTCCCCCTCGCCGCGAGATGAGGCTCGATTCTCCGGCACTGTATGCAGAGCAATTCCGTGTTGCACATCACACATGAAAGGAGCCTTGATTTCCTTGATGGCACTCCAGAGAAACCCCAAGAACAGTGTTTCAAGGCTAGACGGATCCTGAGGTTACTGTAGCAACACGAAAGAGGTCCGTGGACCAAAAATCAACTCGAGATGAGAGGTTAGTCCCTGGCTTCGACTCCAGAGGAATACCACCTTACCACAAGCACCTCAAGAGGAGGCTTCTCTCAGCTCTAGGTATGTGAGAGGGACCCTGATTTTGCGGACTCAAGTTTAATGGACACTGCGATGCCCTGGCTCGAGATAAGGCCGGATATCCCTGCAGTGACTTGAATGCAGGCTCGTCTTGCATCTCCCAAGATGAAAGGATGTCTGAATCCCCTGTGGAGACCACAGAGAAAGACCTAGTCCCCACCTCATCGCGACCGGAGGCCTCACATCCTTTGAAAACTCCAGAGGTACGCGGAGATCAGTGCCTCCAAAGGAGACGATGCCTGACTCCTCGTGAAACTTGATAGGAGTCCCAGGATTCCTGTGGCACATGGAAAGGGACCCTTGGTCTCCCGCCTCAGCTGGAGAGGCGTCCCAATTGCCCTGCCAAGCCTCGAGGAGAATCCCGAGTTGTCCTTCGCAACTAGACAGGAGTCCTGACGTCGCTGAACAAACATGTGGGTGGAAGGGCCATCCCATTCGTAACTCGAGAATATACCCCAGGTTCCCGCCGCAACTCGAGAAAAACCATGAGACTTCCCCCTCGCCGCGAGATGAGGCCCGATTCCCCTGCACTGCGTGCAGAGCAATTCCGAGTTGCACATCACACATGAAAGGAGCCTTGATTTCCTTGGTGGCACTCCAGAGAAACCCCAAGAACACTGTTTCAAGGCTAGAGGGATCCTGAGGTCACTCTAGCAACACGAAAGAGGTCCGTGGACCAAGAATCAACTCGAGATGAGAGGTTAGTCCCTGGCTTCGACTCCAGAGGAATACCACCTTACCACAAGCACCTCAAGAGGAGGCTTCTCTCAGCTCTAGCTATGTGCTGAGTTTGCGGCCTCAAGTGGAATGGACACCGCGATGCCCTGACTCGAAATAAGGCCGGATATCCCTGCAGTGACTTGAATGCAGGCTCGTCTTGCATCTCCCAAGACGAAAGGATGTCCGAATCCCCTGTGGAGACCACAGAAAAAGACCTAGTTCCCCACCTCATCACGACCGGAGGCCTCACATCCTTTGAAAACTCCAGAGGTACGCGGAGATCAGTGCCTCCAAGGGAGAAGATGCCTGACTCCTCGTGAAACTTGATAGGAGCCCCAGGATTGCCGTGGCACGTGAAAAGGGACCCTTGGTCTCCCGCCTCAGCTGGAGAGGCGTCCCAATTGCCCTGCCAAGCCTCGAGGAGAATCCCGAGTTGTCCCTCGCAACTAGGCAGGAGTCCTGACGTCGCTGAACAAACACGTGGCTGGAAGGGCCATCGCCGTCATAACTCGAGAATATACCCCAGGTTCCCGCCGCAACTCGAGAAAAACCATGAGACTTCCCCCTCGCCGCGAGATGAGGCCCGATTCCCCTGCACTGAGTGCAGAGCAATTCCGTGTTGCACATCACACATGAAAGGAGCCTTGATTTCCTTGGTGGCACTCCAGAGAAACCCCAAGAACACTGTTTCAAGGCTAGAGGGATCCTGAGGTCACTGTAGCAACACGAAAGAGCTACGTGGACCACAAATCAACTCGAGATGAGAGGTTAGTCTCTGGCTTCGACTCCAGAGGAATACCACCTTACCACAAGCACCTCAAGAGGAGGCTTCTCTCAGCTCTAGCTATGTGCTGAGTTTGCGGCCTCAAGTGGAATGGACACCGCGATGCCCTGACTCGAAATAAGGCCGGATATCCCTGCAGTGACTTGAATGCAGGCTCGTCTTGCATCTCCCAAGACGAAAAGATGTCTGAATGTCCTGTTGAGACCACAGAAAAAGACCTAGTTCCCAACCTCATCGCGACCAGAGGCCTCACATCCTTTGAAAACTCCAGAGGTACGCGGAGATCAGTGCCTCCAAAGGAGACGATGCCTGACTCCTCGTGAAACTTGATAGGAGTCCCAGGATTCCTGTGGCACGTGGAAAGGGACACTTGGTCTCCCGCCTCAGCTGGAGAGGCATCCCAATTGCCCTGCCAAGCCTCGAGGAGAATCCCGAGTTGTCCCTCGCAACTAGGCAGGAGTCCTGCCATCACTGAACAAACACGTGTGTGTAAGGGCCATCCCAGTAGTAACTCGAGAATATACGCCAGGTTCCCGCCGCAACTCGAGAAAAACCATGAGACTTCCCCCTCGTCGCGAGATGAGGCCCGATTCCCCTGCACTGCGTGCAGAGCAATTCCGTGTTGCACATCACACATGAAAGGAGCCTTGATTTCCTTGATGGCACTCCAGGGAAACCCCAAGAACACTGTTTCAAGGCTAGAGGAATCCAGAGGGCACTGTAGTAACAGGAAAGAGCTCCGTGGACCAAAAATCAACTCGAGATGAGAGGTTAGTCCCTGGCTTCGACTCCAGAGGAATACCACCTTACCACAAGCACCTCAAGAGGAGGCTTCTCTCAGCTCTAGGTATGTGAGAGGGACCCTGAATTTGCGGCCTCATGTGGAATGGACACCGCGATGTCCTGACTCGAAATAAGGCCGGATATCCCTGCAGTGACTTCAATGCAGGCTCGTCTTGCATCTCCCAAGACGAAAGGATGTCTGAATCCCCTGTGGAGACCACAGAGAGAGACCTAGTTCCCCACCTCATCGCGAAGGGAGGCCTCACATCCTTTGAAAACTTCAGAGGTACGCGGAGATCAGTGCCTCCAAAGGAGACGATGCCTGACTCCTCGTGAAACTTGATAGGAGTCCCAGGATTCCTGTGCACGTGGAAAGGGACCCTTGGTCTCTCGCCTCAGCTGGAGAGGCGTCCCAATTTCCCTGCCAAGCCTCGAGGAGAATCCCGAGTTGTCCCTCGCAACTAGGCAGGAGTCCTGCCGTCGCTGAACAAACACGTGGTTGGAAGGGCCATCCCCATCGTAACTCGAGAATATTCCCCAGGTTCCCATCGCAACTCGTGAAAAACCATGAGACTTCCCCCTCACCGCGATATGAGGCCGGATTCCCCTGCACTGCGTGCAGAGCAATTCGGTGTTGCACATCACACATGAAAGGAGCCTTGATTTCCTTGATGGCACTCCAGAGAAACCCCAGGAACACTGTTTCAAGGCTAGCGGGATCCTGAGGTCACTGTAGCAACAGGAATGAGCTGCGTGGACCAACAATCAACTCGAGATGAGAGGTTAGTCCCTGGCTTCGACTCCAGAGGAATACCTCCTTACCACAAGCACCTCAAGAGAAGCCTTCTCTCAGCTCTAGGTATGTGAGAGGGACCCTGAGTTTGCGGCCTCAAGTGGAATGGACACCGCGATGCCCTGACGCAAAATAAGGCTGGATATACCTGCAGTGACTTGAATGCAGGCTCGTCTTGCATCTCCCAAGACGAAAGGATGTCTGAATCCCCTGTGGAGACCACAGAGAAAGACCTAGTTCCCCACCTCATCGCGACCGGAAGCCTCACATCCTTTGAAAACTCCAGAGGTACGCGGAGATCAGTGCCTCCAAAGGAGACGATGCCTGACTCCTTGTGAAACTTAATAGGAGTCCCAGAATTCCTGTGGCACGAGGAAAGGACACTTGGTCTCCCGCCTCAGCTGGAGTGGCGTCCCAATTGCCCTGCCAAGCCTCGTGGAGAATCCCGAGTTGTCCCTCGCAACTAGGCAGGAGTCCTGCCGTCGCTGAACAAACACGTGGTTGGAAGGGCCATCCCAGTCGTAACTCGAGAATATACCCCAGGTTCCCGCCACAACTCGAGAAAAACCATGAGACTTCCCCCTCGCCGCGATATGAGGCCCGATTCCCCTGCACTGCGTGCAGAGCAATTCGGTGTTGCACATCACACATGAAAGGAGCCTTGATTTCCTTGATGGCACTCCAGAGAAACCCCAAGAACACTGTTTCAAGGCTAGCAGGATCCTGAGGTCACTGCAGCAACAGGAATGAGCTCCGTGGACCAACAATCAACTCGAGATGAGAGGTTAGTCCCTGGCTTCGACTCCAGAGGAATAGCACCTTACCACAACCACCTCAAGAGGAGGCTTCTCTCAGCTCTAGCTATGTACTGAGTTTGCGGCCTCAAGTGGAATGGACACCGCGATGCCCTTACTCGAAATAAGGCCGGATATCCCTGCAGTGACTTGAATGCAGGCTCGTCTTGCATCTCCCAAGACGAAAGGATGTCCGAATCCCCTGTGGAGACCACAGAAAAAGACCTAGTTCCCCACCTCATCGCGACCGGAGGCCTCACATCCTTTGAATACTCCAGAGGTACGCGGAGATCAGTGCCTCCAAAGGAGACGATGCCTGACTCCTCGTGTAACTTGATAGGAGTCCCAGGATTCCTGTGGCACATGGAAAGGGACCCTTGGTCTCCCGCCTCAGCTGGAGAGGCGTCCCAATTGCCCTGCCAAGCCTCGAGGAGAATCCCGAGTTGTCCCTCGCAACTAGGCAGGAGTCCTGACGTCGCTGAACAAACACGTGGGTGGAAGGGCCATCCCCGTCGTAACTCGAGAATATACCCCAGGTTCCCGCCGCAACTCGAGAAAAACCATGAGACTTCCCCCTCGCCGCGAGATGAGGCCCGATTCCCCTGCACTGCGTGCACAGCAATTCCGTGTTGCACATCACACATGAAAGGAGCCTTGATTTCCTTTATGGCACTCCAGAGAAACCCCAAGAACACTGTTTCAAGGCTGGAGGGATCCTGAGGACACTGTATCCACACGAAAGAGAACCGTATCCCAAAAATCAACTCGAGATGAGAGGATAGTCCCTGGCTTCGACTCCAGAGGAATACCACCTTACCACAAGCACCTCAAGTGGAGGCTTCTCTCAGCTCTAGGTATGTGAGAGGGACCCTGATTTTGCGGCCTCAAGTGGAATGGACACTGCAATGCCCTGACGCAAAATAAGGCCGGATATCCCTGCAGTGACTTGAATGCAGGCTCGTCTTGCATCTCCCAAGATGAACGGATGTCTGAATCCCCTGTGGAGACCGCAGAGAAAGACCTAGTTCCCCACCTCATCGCGACCGGAGGCCTCACATCCTTTGAAAACTCCAGAGGTACGCGGAGATCAGTGCCTCCAAAGGAGACGATGCCTGACTCCTCGTGAAACTTGATAGGAGTCCCAGGATTCCTGTGGCACGTGGAAAGGGACCCTTGGTCTCCCGCCTCAGCTGGAGAGGCGTCCCAATTGCCCTGCCAAGCCTCGAGGAGAATCCCGACTTGTCCCTCGCAACTAGGCAGGAGTCTGACGTCGCTGAACAAACACGTGGGTGGAAGGGCCATCCCCGTCGTAACTCGAGAATATACCCCAGCTTCCAATCGCAACTCGAGAAAAACCATTAGACTTCCCCCTCGCTGCAAAATGAGTCCCAATACCCTGAACTGCGTGCAGAGCAATTCAGTGTTGCACATCACACATGAAAGGAGCCTTGATTTCCTTGATGGCACTCCAGAGAAACCCCAAGAACACTGTTTCAAGGCTAGAGCGATCCTGAGGTCACTGTAGCCACACGAAAGAGCACCGTGGCCCAAAAATCAACTCGAGATGAGAGGATAGTCCCTGGCTTCGAATCCAGAGGAATACCACCTTGACACAAGCACCTCAAGAGGAGGCTTCTCTCAGCTCTAGGTATGTGAGAGGGACCCTGAGTTTGCGGCCTCAAGTGGAATGGACACCGCGATGCCCTGACTCGAAATAAGGCCGGATATCCCTGCAGTGTCTTGAATGCAGGCGAGTCTTGCATCTCCCAAGACGAAAGGATGTCTGAATCACCTGTGGAGACCACAGAGAAAGATCTAGTTCCCCACCTCATCGCGACCGGAGGCCTCACATCCTTTGAAAACTCCAGAGGTACGCGGAGATCAGTGCCTCCAACGGAGACGATGCCTGACTTCTCGTGAAATTTGATAGGAGTCCCAGGATTCCTGTGGCACATGGAAAGGGACCCTTGGTCTCCCGCCTCAGCTGGAGAGGCGTCCCAATTGCCCTGCCAAGCCTCGAGGAGAATCCCGAGTTGTCCCTCGCAAATAGGCAGGAGTCCTGACGTCGCTGAACAAACACGTGGGTGGAAGGGCCATTCCCGTCATAACTCCAGAATATACACCAGGGTCCCGCCGCAACTCGAGAAAAACCATGAGACTTCCCCCTCGCCGCGAGATGAGGCCCGATTCTCCTGCACTGCTTGCAGAGCAATTCCGTATTGCACATCAAACATGAAAGGAGCCTTGATTTCCTTGATGGCACTCCAGAGAAACCCCAAGAACACTGTTTCAAGGCTAGAGGGATCCTGAGGTTACTGTCGCAACACAAAAGAGGTCCGTGGACCAAAAATCAACTCGAGATGAGAGGTTTGTCCCTGGCTTCGACTCCAGAGGAATACCACCTTACCACAAGCACCTCAAGAGGAGGCTTCTCTCAGCTCTAGGTATGTGAGAGGGACCCTGATTTTGCGGACTCAAGTGAAATGGACACTGCGATGCCCTGACGCGAAATAAGGCCGGATATCCCTGCAGTGACTTGAATGCAGGCTCGTCTTGCATCTCCCAAGATGAAAGGATGTCTGAATCCCCTGTGGAGACCACAGAGAAAGACCTAGTTCCCCATCTCATGGCGACCGGAGGCCTCACATCCTTTGAAAACTCCAGAGGTATGCGGAGATCAGTGCCTCCAAAGGAGACGATGCCTGACTCCTCGTGAAACTTGATAGGAGTCCCAGGATTCCTGTGGCACATGAAAAGGGACCCTTGGTCTCCCGCCTCCCGCCTCAGCTGGAGAGGAGTCCCAATTGCCCTGCCAAGCCTCGAGGAGAATCCCGAGTTGTCCCTCGCAACTAGGCAGGAGGCCTGACGTCGCTGAACAAACATGTGGGTGGAAGGGCCATCCCAGTCGTAACTCGAGAATATACCCCAGGTTCCCACCGCAACTCGAGAAAAACCATGAGACTTCCCCCTCGCCGCAAGATGAGGCCCGATTCCCCTGCACTGCATGCAGAGCAATTCCGTGTTGCACATCACACTTGAAAGGAGCCTTAATTTCCTTGATGGCACTCCAGAGAAACCCCAAGAACACTGTTTCAAGGCTAGAGGGATCCAGAGGTCACTGTAGCAACACGAAAGAGCTCCGTGAACCAAAAATCAGCTCGAGATGAGAGGTTAGTCCCTGGTTTCGACTCCAGAGGAATACCACCTTACCACAAGCACCTCAAGAGGAGGCTTCTCTCAGCTCTATGTATGTGAGAGGGACCCTGAGTTTGCGGCCTCAAGTGGAATGGACACCGCGATGCCCTGACTCGAAATAAGGCCGGATATCCCTGCAGTGACTTGAATGCAGGCTCGTCTTGCATCTTCGAAAGCGAAAGGATGTCTGAATCCCCAGTCGAGACCACAGAGAAAGACCTAGATCCCCACCTCATCGCGACCGGAGGCCTCACATCCTTTGAAAACTCCAGAGGTATGCGGAGATCAATGCCTGCAAAGGAGACGATGCCTGACTCCTCGTGACACTTGATAGGAGTCCCAGGATTCCTGTGGCACGTGGAAAGGGACCCTTGGTCTCCCGCCTCAGCTGGAGATGCGTCCCAATTGCCCTGCCAAGCCTCGAGGAGAATCCCGAGTTGTCCCTCGCAACAAGGCAGGAGTCCTGACGTGGCTGAACAAACACGTGTGTGGAAGGGCCATCCCCGTCGTAACTCGAGAATATACCCCAGGTTCCCGCCGCAACTCGAGAAAAACCATGAGACTTCCCCCTCGCCGCGAGATGAGGCCCAATTCCCCTGCACTGCGTGCAGAGCAATTCCGTGTTGCACATCACACATGAAAGGAGCCTTGATTTCCTTGATGGCACTCCATAGAAACCCCAAGAACACTGTTTCAAGGCTAGAGGAATCCTGAGGTCACTGTAGCAACACGAAAGAGCTCCGTGGACCAAAAATCAACTCGAGATGAGAGGTTAGTCCCTGGCTTCGACTCCAGAGGAATACCACCTTACCACAAGCACCTCAAGAGGAGGCTTCTCTCAGCTCTATGTATGTGAGAGGGACCCTGAGTTTGCGGCCTCAAGTGGAATGGAGACCGCGATGCCCTGACTCGAAATAAGGCCGGATATCCCTGCAGTGACTTGAATGCAGGCTCGTCTTGCATCTCCCAAGACGAAAGGATGTCTGAATCCCCTGTGGAGACCACAGAGAAACACCTAGTTCCCCACCTCATCGCGACCGGAGGCCTCACATCCTTTGAAAACTCCAGAGGTACGCGGAGATCAGTGCCTCCAAAGGAGACGATGCCTGACTCCTCGTGAAACTTGATAGGAGTCCCCGGATTCCTGTGGCACGTGGAAAGGGACCCTTGGTCTCCCGCCTCAGATGGAGAGGCGTCCCAATTGCCCTGCCAAGCCTCGAGGAGAATCCCGGGTTGTCCCTCGCAACTAGGCAGGAGTCCTGACGTCGCTGAACAAACACGTGGGTGGAAGGGCCATCCCCGTCGTAACTCGAGAATATATCCCAGGTTCCCGCCGCAACTCGAGAAAAACCATGAGACTTCCCCCTCACCGCGAGATGAGGCCCGATTCCCCTGCACTGCGTGCAGTGCAATTCCGTGTTGCACATCACACATGAAAGGAGCCTTGATTTCCTTGATGGCACTCCAGAGAAACCCCAAGAACACTGTTTCAAGGCTAGAGGGATCCTGAGGTCACTGTAGCAACACGAAAGAGCTCCGTGGACCAAAAATCAACTCGAGATGAGAGGTTAGTCCCTGGCTTCGACTCCAGAGGAATACCACCTTACCACAAGCACCTCAAGAGGAGGCTTCTCTCAGCTCTAGGTATGTGAGAGGGACCCTGAGTTTGCGGCCTCAAGTGGAATGGACACCGCGATGCCCTGACTCGAAATAAGGCCGGATATCCCTGCAGTGACTTGAATGCAGGCTCGTCTTGCATCTCCCAAGACGAAAGGATGTCTGAATCCCCTGTGGAGACAACAGAGAATGACCTAGTTCCCCACCTCATCGCGACCGGAGGCCTCACATCCTTTGAAAACTCCAGAGGTACGCGGAGACCAGTGCCTCCAAAGGAGACGATGCCTGACTCCTCGTGAAACTTGATAGGAGTCCCAGGATTCCTGGGGCACGTGGAAAGGGACACTTGGTCTCCCGCCTCAGCTGGAGAGGCATCCCAATTGCCCTGCCAAGCCTCGAGGAAAATCCCGAGGTGTCCCTCGCAACTAGGCAGGAGTCCTGACCTCGCTGAACAAACACGTGGGTGGAAGGGCCATCCCCGTCGTAACTCGAGAATATACCCCAGGTTCCCGCCGCAACTCGAGAAAATTCATGAGACTTCCCCCTCGCCGCGAGATGAGGCCCGATTTCCCTGCACTGCGTGCAGAGCAATTCCGTGTTGCACATCACACATGAAAGGAGCCTTGATTTCCTTGATGGCACTCCAGAGAAACAACAATAACACTGTTTCAAAGCTGGAGGGATCCTGAGGACCCTGTAGCAGCACGAAAGAGCTCCGTGGACCATGAATCAACTCGAGATGAGAGGTTAGTCCCTGGCTTCGACTCCAGAGGAATACCACCTTACCACAAGCACCTCAAGAGGAGGCCTCTCTCAGCTCTAGGTATGTGAGAGGGACCCTGAGTTTGCGGCCTCAAGTGGAATGGACACCGCGATGCCCTGACTCGAAATAAGGCTGGGTATCCCTGCAGTGACTTGAATGCAGGCTCGTCTTGCATCTCCCAAGACGAAAGGATGTCTGAATCCCCTGTGGAGACCACAGAGAAAGACCTAGTTCCCCACCTCATCGCGACCAGAGGCCTCACATCCTTTGAAAACTCCAGAGGTACGCGGAGATCAGTGCCTCCAAAGGAGACGATGCCTGACTCCTCGTGAAACTTGATAGGAGTTCCAGGATTCCTGTGGCACGTGTAAAGGGACCCTTGGTCTCCCGCCTCAGCTGGAGAGGCGTCCCAATTGCCCTGCCAAGCCTCGAGGAGAATCCCGAGTTGTCCCTCGCAACTAGGCAGGAGTCCTGACGTCGCTGAACAAACACGTGGGTGGAAGGGCCATCCCCGTCGTAACTCGAGAATATACCCCAGGTTCCTGCCACAACTCGAGAAAAACCATGAGACTTCCCCCTCGCCGCGAGATGAGGCCCGATTCCCCTGCACTGCGTGCAGAGCAATTCCGTGTTGCACATCACACATGAAAGGAGCCTTGATTTCCTTGATGGCACTCCAGAGAAACCCCAAGAACACTGTTTCAAGGCTAGAGGGATCCTGAGGTCACTGTAGCAACACGAAAGGGCTCCGTGGACCAAAAATCAACTCGAGATGAGAGGTTAGTCCCTGGCTTCGACTCCAGAGGAATACCACCTTACCACAAGCACCTCAAGAGGAGGCTTCTCTGAGCTGTATGTATGTGAGAGGGACCCTGAGTGTGCGGCCTCAAGTGGAATGGAGACCGCGATGCCCTGACTCGAAATAAGGCCGGATATCCCTGCAGTGACTTGAATGCAGGCTCGTCTTGCATCTCCCAAGACGAAAGGATGTCTGAATCCCCTGTGGAGACCACAGAGAAAGACCTAGTTCCCCACCTCATCGCGACCGGAGGCCTCACATCCTTTGAAAACTCCAGAGGTACGCGGAGATCAGTGCCTCCAAAGGAGACGATGCCTGACTCCTCGTGAAACTTGATAGGAGTCCCAGGATTCCTGTAGCACGTGGAAAGGGACCCTTGGTCTCCCGCCTCAGCTGTAGAGGCGTCCCAATTGCCCTGCCAAGCCTCGAGGAGAATCCCGAGTTGTCCCTCGCAACTAGACCGGAGTCCTGACGTCGCTGAAGAAAGACTTGTGTGGAAGGGCCATCCCCGTCGTAACTTGAGAATATACCCCAGGTTCCCGCCGCAACTCGAGAAAAACCATGAGACTTCCCCCTCGCCACGAGATGAGGCCAGATTCCCCTGCACTGCGTGCAGAGCAATTCCGTGTTGCACATCACACATGAAAGGAGCCTTGATTTACTTGATGGTACTCCAGAGAAACCCCAAGAAGACTGTTTAAAGCCTAGAGGGTTCCCGAGGTCACTGTAGCAACACGAAAGAGCTCCGTGGACTAAAAATCAACTCGAGATGAGAGTTTAGTCCCTGGCTTCGACTCCAGAGGAATACCACCTTACCACAAGCACCTCAAGAGGAGGCTTCTCTCAGCTCTAGCTATGTGAGAGGGACCCTGAGTTTGCGGCCTCAAGTGGAATGGAGACTGCGATGCCCTGACTCGAATTAAGGCCGGATATCCCTGCAGTGACTTGAATGCAGGCTCGTCTTGCATCTCCCAAGACGAAAGGGTGTCTGAATCCCCTGTGGAGACCACAGAGAAAGACCTAGTTCCCCACCTCATCGCGACCGGAGGCCTCACATCCTTTGAAAACTCCAGAGGTACGCGGAGATCAGTGCCTCCAAAGGAGACGATGCCTGACTCCTCGTGAATCTTGATAGGAGTCCCAGGATTCCTGTGGCACGTGGCAAGGGACCCTGGGTCTCCCACCTCAGCTGGAGAGGCGTCGCAATTGCCCTGCCAAGCCTCGAGGAGAATCCCGAGTTGTCCCTCGCAACTAGGCAGGAGTCGTGACGTCGCTGAACAAACACGTGGGTGGAAGGGCCATCCCCGTCGTAACTCGAGAATATACCCCAGGTTCCCGCCGCAACTCGAGAAAAACCATGAGACTTCCCCCTCGCCGCGAGATGAGGCCCGATTCCCCTGCACTGCGTGCAGAGCAATTCCGTGTTGCACATCACACATGAAAGGAGCCTTGATTTCCTTGATGGCACTCCAGAGAAACCCCAAGAACACTGTTTCAAGGTTGAGGGATCCTGAGGTCACTGTAGCAACACGAAAGAGCTCCATGGCCCAAAAATCAACTCGAGATGAGAGGTTAGTCCCTGGCTTCGACTCCCGAGGAATACCACCTTACCACAAGCACCTCAAGAGGAGGCTTATCTGAGCTGTATGTATGTGAGAGGGACCCTGAGTTTGCGGCCTCAAGTGGAATGGAGACCGCGATGCCCTGATTCGAAATAAGGCCGGATATCCCTGCAGTGACTTGAATGCAGGCTCGTCTTGCATCTCCCAAGACGAAAGGATGTCTGAATCCCCTGTGGAGACCACAGAGAAAGACCTAGTTCCCCACCTCATCGCGACCGGAGGCCTCACATCCTTTGAAAACTCCAGAGGTACGTGGAGATCAGTGCCTCCAAAGGAGACGATGCCTGACTCCTCGTGAAACTTGATAGGAGTCCCAGGATTCCTGGGGCACGTGGAAAGGGACACTTGGTCTCCCGCCTCAGCTGGAGAGGCATCCCAATTGCCCTGCCAAGCCTCGAGGAAAATCCCGAGGTGTCCCTCGCAACTAGGCAGGAGTCCTGACCTCGCTGAACAAACACGTGGGTGGAAGGGCCATCCCCGTCGTAACTCGAGAATATACCCCAGGTTCCCGCCGCAACTCGAGAAAATTCATGAGACTTCCCCCTCGCCGCGAGATGAGGCCCGATTTCCCTGCACTGCGTGCAGAGCAATTCCGTGTTGCACATCACACATGAAAGGAGCCTTGATTTCCTTGATGGCACTCCAGAGAAACAACAATAACACTGTTTCAAAGCTGGAGGGATCCTGAGGACCCTGTAGCAGCACGAAAGAGCTCCGTGGACCATGAATCAACTCGAGATGAGAGGTTAGTCCCTGGCTTCGACTCCAGAGGAATACCACCTTACCACAAGCACCTCAAGAGGAGGCCTCTCTCAGCTCTAGGTATGTGAGAGGGACCCTGAGTTTGCGGCCTCAAGTGGAATGGACACCGCGATGCCCTGACTCGAAATAAGGCCGGGTATCCCTGCAGTGACTTGAATGCAGGCTCGTCTTGCATCTCCCAAGACGAAAGGATGTCTGAATCCCCTGTGGAGACCACAGAGAAAGACCTAGTTCCCCACCTCATCGCGACCAGAGGCCTCACATCCTTTGAAAACTCCAGAGGTACGCGGAGATCAGTGCCTCCAAAGGAGACGATGCCTGACTCCTCGTGAAACTTGATAGGAGTTCCAGGATTCCTGTGGCACGTGTAAAGGGACCCTTGGTCTCCCGCCTCAGCTGGAGAGGCGTCCCAATTGCCCTGCCAAGCCTCGAGGAGAATCCCGAGTTGTCCCTCGCAACTAGGCAGGAGTCCTGACGTCGCTGAACAAACACGTGGGTGGAAGGGCCATCCCCGTCGTAACTCGAGAATATACCCCAGGTTCCCGCCGCAACTCGAGAAAAACCATGAGACTTCCCCCTCGCCGCGAGATGAGGCCCGATTCCCCTGCACTGTGTGCAGAGCAATTCCGTGTTGCACATCACACATGAAAGGAGCCTTGATTTCCTTGATGGCACTCCAGAGAAACCCCAAGAACACTGTTTTAAGGCTGGAGGGATCCTGAGGTCCCTGTAGCAGCACGAAAGAGCTCCGTGGACCATGAATCAACTCGAGATGAGAGGTTAGTCCCTGGCTTCGAGTCCAGAGGAATACCACCTTACCACAAGCACCTCAAGAGGAGGCTTCTCTCAGCTCTAGGTATGTGAGAGGGACCCTGAGTTTGCGGCCTCAAGTGGAATGGAGACCGCGATGCCCTGACTTGAAATAAGGCCGGATATCCCTGCAGTGACTTGAATGCAGGCTCGTCTTGCATCTCCCAAGACGAAAGGATGTCTGAATCCCCTGTGGAGACCACAGAGAAAGACCTAGTTCCCCAACTCATCGCGACCGGAGGACTCACATCCTTTGAAAACTCCAGAGGTACGCGGAGATCAGTGCCTCCAAAGGAGACGATGCCTGACTCCTCGTGAAACTTGATAGGCGTCCCAGGATTCCTGTGGCACGTGGCAAGGGACCCTGGGTCTCCCACCTCAGCTGGAGAGGCGTCGCAATTGCCCTGCCAAGCCTCGAGGAGAATCCCGAGTTGTCCCTCGCAACTAGGCAGGAGTCCTGACGTCGCTGAACAAACACGTGGGTGGAAGGGCCATCCCCGTCGTAACTCGAGAATATACCCCAGGTTCCTGCCACAACTCGAGAAAAACCATGAGACTTCCCCCTCGCCGCGAGATGAGGCCCGATTCCCCTGCACTGCGTGCAGAGCAATTCCGTGTTGCACATCACACATGAAAGGAGCCTTGATTTCCTTGATGGCACTCCAGAGAAACCCCAAGAACACTGTTTCAAGGTTGAGGGATCCTGAGGTCACTGTAGCAACACGAAAGGGCTCCGTGGACCAAAAATCAACTCGAGATGAGAGGTTAGTCCCTGGCTTCGACTCCAGAGGAATACCACCTTACCACAAGCACCTCAAGAGGAGGCTTCTCTGAGCTGTATGTATGTGAGAGGGACCCTGAGTGTGCGGCCTCAAGTGGAATGGAGACCGCGATGCCCTGACTCGAAATAAGGCCGGATATCCCTGCAGTGACTTGAATGCAGGCTCGTCTTGCATCTCCCAAGAAGAAAGGATGTCTGAATCCCCTGTGGAGACCACAGAGAAAGACCTAGTTCCCCACCTCATCGCGACCGGAGGCCTCACATCCTTTGAAAACTCCAGAGGTACGCGGAGATCAGTGCCTCCAAAGGAGACGATGCCTGACTCCTCCTGAAACTTGATAGGAGTCCCAGGATTCCTGTGGCACGTGGAAAGGGACCCTTGGTCTCCCGCCTCAGCTGGAGAGGCGTCCCAATTGCCCTGCCAAGCCTCGAGGAGAATCCCGAGTTGTCCCTCGCAACTAGACCGGAGTCCTGACGTCGCTGAAGAAAGACTTGTGTGGAAGGGCCATCCCCGTCGTAACTCGAGAATATACCCCAGGTTCCCGCCGCAACTCGAGAAAAACCATGAGACTTCCCCCTCGCCACGAGATGAGGCCAGATTCCCCTGCACTGCGTGCAGAGCAATTCCGTGTTGCACATCACACATGAAAGGAGCCTTGATTTACTTGATGGTACTCCAGAGAAACCCCAAGAAGACTGTTTAAAGCCTAGAGGGTTCCCGAGGTCACTGTAGCAACACGAAAGAGCTCCGTGGACTAAAAATCAACTCGAGATGAGAGTTTAGTCCCTGGCTTCGACTCCAGAGGAATACCACCTTACCACAAGCACCTCAAGAGGAGGCTTCTCTCAGCTCTAGCTATGTGAGAGGGACCCTGAGTTTGCGGCCTCAAGTGGAATGGAGACTGCGATGCCCTGACTCGAATTAAGGCCGGATATCCCTGCAGTGACTTGAATGCAGGCTCGTCTTGCATCTCCCAAGACGAAAGGGTGTCTGAATCCCCTGTGGAGACCACAGAGAAAGACCTAGTTCCCCACCTCATCGCGACCGGAGGCCTCACATCCTTTGAAAACTCCAGAGGTACGCGGAGATCAGTGCCTCCAAAGGAGACGATGCCTGACTCCTCGTGAATCTTGATAGGAGTCCCAGGATTCCTGTGGCACGTGGCAAGGGACCCTGGGTCTCCCACCTCAGCTGGAGAGGCGTCGCAATTGCCCTGCCAAGCCTCGAGGAGAATCCCGAGTTGTCCCTCGCAACTAGGCAGGAGTCGTGACGTCGCTGAACAAACACGTGGGTGGAAGGGCCATCCCCGTCGTAACTCGAGAATATACCCCAGGTTCCCGCCGCAACTCGAGAAAAACCATGAGACTTCCCCCTCGCCGCGAGATGAGGCCCGATTCCCCTGCACTGCGTGCAGAGCAATTCCGTGTTGCACATCACACATGAAAGGAGCCTTGATTTCCTTGATGGCACTCCAGAGAAACCCCAAGAACACTGTTTCAAGGTTGAGGGATCCTGAGGTCACTGTAGCAACACGAAAGAGCTCCATGGACCAAAAATCAACTCGAGATGAGAGGTTAGTCCCTGGCTTCGACTCCCGAGGAATACCACCTTACCACAAGCACCTCAAGAGGAGGCTTATCTGAGCTGTATGTATGTGAGAGGGACCCTGAGTTTGCGGCCTCAAGTGGAATGGAGACCGCGATGCCCTGATTCGAAATAAGGCCGGATATCCCTGCAGTGACTTGAATGCAGGCTCGTCTTGCATCTCCCAAGACGAAAGGATGTCTGAATCTCCTGTGGAGACCACAGAGAAAGACCTAGTTCCCCACCTCATCGCGACCGGAGGCCTCACATCCTTTGAAAACTCCAGAGGTACGTGGAGATCAGTGCCTCCAAAGGAGACGATGCCTGACTCCTCGTGAAACTTGATAGGAGTCCCAGGATTCCTGGGGCACGTGGAAAGGGACACTTGGTCTCCCGCCTCAGCTGGAGAGGCATCCCAATTGCCCTGCCAAGCCTCGAGGAAAATCCCGAGGTGTCCCTCGCAACTAGGCAGGAGTCCTGACCTCGCTGAACAAACACGTGGGTGGAAGGGCCATCCCCGTCGTAACTCGAGAATATACCCCAGGTTCCCGCCGCAACTCGAGAAAATTCATGAGACTTCCCCCTCGCCGCGAGATGAGGCCCGATTTCCCTGCACTGCGTGCAGAGCAATTCCGTGTTGCACATCACACATGAAAGGAGCCTTGATTTCCTTGATGGCACTCCAGAGAAACAACAATAACACTGTTTCAAAGCTGGAGGGATCCTGAGGACCCTGTAGCAGCACGAAAGAGCTCCGTGGACCATGAATCAACTCGAGATGAGAGGTTAGTCCCTGGCTTCGACTCCAGAGGAATACCACCTTACCACAAGCACCTCAAGAGGAGGCCTCTCTCAGCTCTAGGTATGTGAGAGGGACCCTGAGTTTGCGGCCTCAAGTGGAATGGACACCGCGATGCCCTGACTCGAAATAAGGCCGGGTATCCCTGCAGTGACTTGAATGCAGGCTCGTCTTGCATCTCCCAAGACGAAAGGATGTCTGAATCCCCTGTGGAGACCACAGAGAAAGACCTAGTTCCCCACCTCATCGCGACCAGAGGCCTCACATCCTTTGAAAACTCCAGAGGTACGCGGAGATCAGTGCCTCCAAAGGAGACGATGCCTGACTCCTCGTGAAACTTGATAGGAGTTCCAGGATTCCTGTGGCACGTGTAAAGGGACCCTTGGTCTCCCGCCTCAGCTGGAGAGGCGTCCCAATTGCCCTGCCAAGCCTCGAGGAGAATCCCGAGTTGTCCCTCGCAACTAGGCAGGAGTCCTGACGTCGCTGAACAAACACGTGGGTGGAAGGGCCATCCCCGTCGTAACTCGAGAATATACCCCAGGTTCCCGCCGCAACTCGAGAAAAACCATGAGACTTCCCCCTCGCCGTGAGATGAGGCCCGATTCCCCTGCACTGTGTGCAGAGCAATTCCGTGTTGCACATCACACATGAAAGGAGCCTTGATTTCCTTGATGGCACTCCAGAGAAACCCCAAGAACACTGTTTTAAGGCTGGAGGGATCCTGAGGTCCCTGTAGCAGCACGAAAGAGCTCCGTGGACCATGAATCAACTCGAGATGAGAGGTTAGTCCCTGGCTTCGAGTCCAGAGGAATACCACCTTACCACAAGCACCTCAAGAGGAGGCTTCTCTCAGCTCTAGGTATGTGAGAGGGACCCTGAGTTTGCGGCCTCAAGTGGAATGGAGACCGCGATGCCCTGACTTGAAATAAGGCCGGATATCCCTGCAGTGACTTGAATGCAGGCTCGTCTTGCATCTCCCAAGACGAAAGGATGTCTGAATCCCCTGTGGAGACCACAGAGAAAGACCTAGTTCCCCAACTCATCGCGACCGGAGGACTCACATCCTTTGAAAACTCCAGAGGTACGCGGAGATCAGTGCCTCCAAAGGAGACGATGCCTGACTCCTCGTGAAACTTGATAGGCGTCCCAGGATTCCTGTGGCACGTGGCAAGGGACCCTGGGTCTCCCACCTCAGCTGGAGAGGCGTCGCAATTGCCCTGCCAAGCCTCGAGGAGAATCCCGAGTTGTCCCTCGCAACTAGGCAGGAGTCCTGACGTCGCTGAACAAACACGTGGGTGGAAGGGCCATCCCCGTCGTAACTCGAGAATATACCCCAGGTTCCTGCCACAACTCGAGAAAAACCATGAGACTTCCCCCTCGCCGCGAGATGAGGCCCGATTCCCCTGCACTGCGTGCAGAGCAATTCCGTGTTGCACATCACACATGAAAGGAGCCTTGATTTCCTTGATGGCACTCCAGAGAAACCCCAAGAACACTGTTTCAAGGTTGAGGGATCCTGAGGTCACTGTAGCAACACGAAAGGGCTCCGTGGACCAAAAATCAACTCGAGATGAGAGGTTAGTCCCTGGCTTCGACTCCAGAGGAATACCACCTTACCACAAGCACCTCAAGAGGAGGCTTCTCTGAGCTGTATGTATGTGAGAGGGACCCTGAGTGTGCGGCCTCAAGTGGAATGGAGACCGCGATGCCCTGACTCGAAATAAGGCCGGATATCCCTGCAGTGACTTGAATGCAGGCTCGTCTTGCATCTCCCAAGACGAAAGGATGTCTGAATCCCCTGTGGAGACCACAGAGAAAGACCTAGTTCCCCACCTCATCGCGACCGGAGGCCTCACATCCTTTGAAAACTCCAGAGGTACGCGGAGATCAGTGCCTCCAAAGGAGACGATGCCTGACTCCTCGTGAAACTTGATAGGAGTCCCAGGATTCCTGTGGCACGTGGAAAGGGACCCTTGGTCTCCCGCCTCAGCTGTAGAGGCGTCCCAATTGCCCTGCCAAGCCTCGAGGAGAATCCCGAGTTGTCCCTCGCAACTAGACCGGAGTCCTGACGTCGCTGAAGAAAGACTTGTGTGGAAGGGCCATCCCCGTCGTAACTCGAGAATATACCCCAGGTTCCCGCCGCAACTCGAGAAAAACCATGAGACTTCCCCCTCGCCACGAGATGAGGCCAGATTCCCCTGCACTGCGTGCAGAGCAATTCCGTGTTGCACATCACACATGAAAGGAGCCTTGATTTCCTTGATGGTACTCCAGAGAAACCCCAAGAAGACTGTTTAAAGCCTAGAGGGTTCCCGAGGTCACTGTAGCAACACGAAAGAGCTCCGTGGACTAAAAATCAACTCGAGATGAGAGTTTAGTCCCTGGCTTCGACTCCAGAGGAATACCACCTTACCACAAGCACCTCAAGAGGAGGCTTCTCTCAGCTCTAGCTATGTGAGAGGGACCCTGAGTTTGCGGCCTCAAGTGGAATGGACACCGCGATGCCCTGACTCGAAATAAGGCCGGATATCCCTGCAGTGACTTGAATGCAGGCTCGTCTTGCATCTCCCAAGACGAAAGGGTGTCTGAATCCCCTGTGGAGACCACAGAGAAAGACCTAGTTCCCCACCTCATCGCGACCGGAGGCCTCACATCCTTTGAAAACTCCAGAGGTACGCGGAGATCAGTGCCTCCAAAGGAGACGATGCCTGACTCCTCGTGAAACTTGATAGGAGTCCCAGGATTCCTGTGGCACGTGGCAAGGGACCCTGGGTCTCCCACCTCAGCTGGAGAGGCGTCGCAATTGCCCTGCCAAGCCTCGAGGAGAATCCCGAGTTGTCCCTCGCAACTAGGCAGGAGTCGTGACGTCGCTGAACAAACACGTGGGTGGAAGGGCCATCCCCGTCGTAACTCGAGAATATACCCCAGGTTCCCGCCGCAACTCGAGAAAAACCATGAGACTTCCCCCTCGCCGCGAGATGAGGCCCGATTCCCCTGCACTGCGTGCAGAGCAATTCCGTGTTGCACATCACACATGAAAGGAGCCTTGATTTCCTTGATGGCACTCCAGAGAAACCCCAAGAACACTGTTTCAAGGTTGAGGGATCCTGAGGTCACTGTAGCAACACGAAAGAGCTCCATGGACCAAAAATCAACTCGAGATGAGAGGTTAGTCCCTGGCTTCGACTCCCGAGGAATACCACCTTACCACAAGCACCTCAAGAGGAGGCTTATCTGAGCTGTATGTATGTGAGAGGGACCCTGAGTTTGCGGCCTCAAGTGGAATGGAGACCGCGATGCCCTGACTCGAAATAAGGCCGGATATCCCTGCAGTGACTTGAATGCAGGCTCGTCTTGCATCTCCCAAGGCGAAAGGATGTCTGAATCCCCTGTGGAGACCACAGAGAAAGACCTAGTTCCCCACCTCATCGCGACCGGAGGCCTCACATCCTTTGAAAACTCCAGAGGTACGTGGAGATCAGTGCCTCCATAGGAGACGATGCCTGACTCCTCGTGAAACTTGATAGGAGTCCAAGGATTCCTGTGGCACGTGGAAAGGGCCCCTTGGTCTCCCGCCTCAGCTGGAGAGGCGTCCCAATTGCCCTGCCAAGCCTCGAGGAGAATCCCGAGTTGTCCCTCGCAACTAGGCAGGAGTCCTGACGTCGCTGAACAAACACGTGGGTGGAAGGGCCATCCCCGTCATAACTCGAGAATATACCCCAGGTTCCCGCCGCAACTCGAGAAAAACCATGAGACTTCCCCCTCGCCGCGAGATGAGGCCCGATTCCCCTGCACTGCGTGCAGAGCAATTCCGTGTTGCACGTCACACATGAAAGGAGCCTTGATTTCCTTGATGGCACTCCAGAGAAACCCCAAGAACACTGTTTCAAGGCTGGAGGGATCCTGAGGTCCCTGTAGCAACACGAAAGAGCTCCGTGGACCATGAATCAACTCGAGATGAGAGGTTAGTCCCTGGCTTC
Source organism: Cervus elaphus (assembly GCF_910594005.1). Lineage (NCBI taxonomy): Eukaryota > Metazoa > Chordata > Mammalia > Artiodactyla > Cervidae > Cervus > Cervus elaphus. The sequence continues at coordinate 2,749,504 of NC_057834.1, read as the reverse complement.
GACTCCAGAGGAATACCACCTTACCACAAGCACCTCAAGAGGAGGATTCTCTCAGCTCTAGGTATGTGAGAGGGACCCTGAGTTTGCGGCCTCAAGTGGAATGGAGACCGCGAGGCCCTGACTCGAAATAAGGCCGGATATTCCTGCAGTGACTTGAATGCAGGCTCGTCTTGCATCTCCCAAGACGAAAGGATGTCTGAATCCCCTGTGGAGACCACAGAGAAAGACCTAGTTCCCCACCTCATCGCGACCGGAGGCCTCACATCCTTTGAAAACTCCAGAGGTACGCGGAGATCAGTGTCTCCAAAGGAGACGATGCCTGACTCCTCGTAAAACTTGATAGGAGTCCCAGGATTCCTGTGGCACGTGGAAAGGGACCCTGGGTCTCCCACCTCAGCTGGAGAGGCGTCGCAATTGCCCTGCAAAGCCTCGAGGAGAATCCCGAGTTGTCCCTCGCAACTAGGCAGGAGTCCTGACGTCGCTGAACAAACACGTGGGTGGAAGGGCCATCCCCGTCGTAACTCGAGAATATACCCCAGGTTCCTGCCGCAACTCGAGAAAAACCATGAGACTTCCCCCTCGCCGCGAGATGAGGCCCGATTCCCCTGCACTGCGTGCAGAGCAATTCCGTGTTGCACATCACACATGAAAGGAGCCTTGATTTCCTTGATGGCACTCCAGAGAAACCCCCAGAACACTGTTTCAAGGTTGAGGGATCCTGAGGTCACTGGAGCAACACGAAAGAGCTCCGTGGACCAAAAATCAACTCGAGATGAGAGGTTAGTCCCTGGCTTCGACTCCAGAGGAATACCACCTTACCACAAGCACCTCAAGAGGAGGCTTCTCTGAGCTGTATGTATGTGAGAGGGACCCTGAGTTTGCAGCCTCAAGTGGAATGGAGACCGCGATGCCCTGACTCGAAATAAGGCCGGATATCCCTGCAGTGACTTGAATGCAGGCTCGTCTTGCATCTCCCAAGACGAAAGGATGTCTGAATCCCCTGTGGAGACCACAGAGAAAGACCTAGTTCCCCACCTCATCGCGACCGGAGGCCTCACATCCTTTGAAAACTCCAGAGGTACGCGGAGATCAGTGCCTCCAAAGGAGACGATGCCTGACTCCTCGTGAAACTTGATAGGAGTCCCCGGATTCCTGTGGCACGTGGCAAGGGACCCTTGGTCTCCCGCCTCAGCTGGAGAGGCGTCCCAATTGCCCTGCCAAGCCTCGAGGAGAATCCCGAGTTGTCCCTCGCAACAAGGCAGGAGTCCTGACGTGGCTGAACAAACACGTGTGTGGAAGGGCCATCCCCGTCGTAACTCGAGAATATACCCCAGGTTCCCGCCGCAACTCGAGAAAAACCATGAGACTTCCCCCTCGCCGCGAGATGAGGCCCAATTCCCCTGCACTGCGTGCAGAGCAATTCCGTGTTGCACATCACACATGAAAGGAGCCTTGATTTCCTTGATGGCACTCCATAGAAACCCCAAGAACACTGTTTCAAGGCTAGAGGAATCCTGAGGTCACTGTAGCAACACGAAAGAGCTCCGTGGACCAAAAATCAACTCGAGATGAGAGGTTAGTCCCTGGCTTCGACTCCAGAGGAATACCACCTTACCACAAGCACCTCAAGAGGAGGCTTCTCTCAGCTCTATGTATGTGAGAGGGACCCTGAGTTTGCGGCCTCAAGTGGAATGGAGACCGCGATGCCCTGACTCGAAATAAGGCCGGATATCCCTGCAGTGACTTGAATGCAGGCTCGTCTTGCATCTCCCAAGGCGAAAGGATGTCTGAATCCCCTGTGGAGACCACAGAGAAACACCTAGTTCCCCACCTCATCGCGACCGGAGGCCTCACATCCTTTGAAAACTCCAGAGGTACGCGGAGATCAGTGCCTCCAAAGGAGACGATGCCTGACTCCTCGTGAAACTTGATAGGAGTCCCCGGATTCCTGTGGCACGTGGAAAGGGACCCTTGGTCTCCCGCCTCAGATGGAGAGGCGTCCCAATTGCCCTGCCAAGCCTCGAGGAGAATCCCGGGTTGTCCCTCGCAACTAGGCAGGAGTCCTGACGTCGCTGAACAAACACGTGGGTGGAAGGGCCATCCCCGTCGTAACTCGAGAATATATCCCAGGTTCCCGCCGCAACTCGAGAAAAACCATGAGACTTCCCCCTCACCGCGAGATGAGGCCCGATTCCCCTGCACTGCGTGCAGTGCAATTCCGTGTTGCACATCACACATGAAAGGAGCCTTGATTTCCTTGATGGCACTCCAGAGAAACCCCAAGAACACTGTTTCAAGGCTAGAGGGATCCTGAGGTCACTGTAGCAACACGAAAGAGCTCCGTGGACCAAAAATCAACTCGAGATGAGAGGTTAGTCCCTGGCTTCGACTCCAGAGGAATACCACCTTACCACAAGCACCTCAAGAGGAGGCTTCTCTCAGCTCTAGGTATGTGAGAGGGACCCTGAGTTTGCGGCCTCAAGTGGAATGGACACCGCGATGCCCTGACTCGAAATAAGGCTGGGTATCCCTGCAGTGACTTGAATGCAGGCTCGTCTTGCATCTCCCAAGACGAAAGGATGTCTGAATCCCCTGTGGAGACCACAGAGAAAGACCTAGTTCCCCACCTCATCGCGACCAGAGGCCTCACATCCTTTGAAAACTCCAGAGGTACGCGGAGATCAGTGCCTCCAAAGGAGACGATGCCTGACTCCTCGTGAAACTTGATAGGAGTTCCAGGATTCCTGTGGCACGTGTAAAGGGACCCTTGGTCTCCCGCCTCAGCTGGAGAGGCGTCCCAATTGCCCTGCCAAGCCTCGAGGAGAATCCCGAGTTGTCCCTCGCAACTAGGCAGGAGTCCTGACGTCGCTGAACAAACACGTGGGTGGAAGGGCCATCCCCGTCGTAACTCGAGAATATACCCCAGGTTCCTGCCACAACTCGAGAAAAACCATGAGACTTCCCCCTCGCCGCGAGATGAGGCCCGATTCCCCTGCACTGCGTGCAGAGCAATTCCGTGTTGCACATCACACATGAAAGGAGCCTTGATTTCCTTGATGGCACTCCAGAGAAACCCCAAGAACACTGTTTCAAGGTTGAGGGATCCTGAGGTCACTGTAGCAACACGAAAGGGCTCCGTGGACCAAAAATCAACTCGAGATGAGAGGTTAGTCCCTGGCTTCGACTCCAGAGGAATACCACCTTACCACAAGCACCTCAAGAGGAGGCTTCTCTGAGCTGTATGTATGTGAGAGGGACCCTGAGTGTGCGGCCTCAAGTGGAATGGAGACCGCGATGCCCTGACTCGAAATAAGGCCGGATATCCCTGCAGTGACTTGAATGCAGGCTCGTCTTGCATCTCCCAAGACGAAAGGATGTCTGAATCCCCTGTGGAGACCACAGAGAAAGACCTAGTTCCCCACCTCATCGCGACCGGAGGCCTCACATCCTTTGAAAACTCCAGAGGTACGCGGAGATCAGTGCCTCCAAAGGAGACGATGCCTGACTCCTCGTGAAACTTGATAGGAGTCCCAGGATTCCTGTAGCACGTGGAAAGGGACCCTTGGTCTCCCGCCTCAGCTGTAGAGGCGTCCCAATTGCCCTGCCAAGCCTCGAGGAGAATCCCGAGTTGTCCCTCGCAACTAGACCGGAGTCCTGACGTCGCTGAAGAAAGACTTGTGTGGAAGGGCCATCCCCGTCGTAACTTGAGAATATACCCCAGGTTCCCGCCACAACTCGAGAAAAACCATGAGACTTCCCCCTCGCCACGAGATGAGGCCAGATTCCCCTGCACTGCGTGCAGAGCAATTCCGTGTTGCACATCACACATGAAAGGAGCCTTGATTTACTTGATGGTACTCCAGAGAAACCCCAAGAAGACTGTTTAAAGCCTAGAGGGTTCCCGAGGTCACTGTAGCAACACGAAAGAGCTCCGTGGACTAAAAATCAACTCGAGATGAGAGTTTAGTCCCTGGCTTCGACTCCAGAGGAATACCACCTTACCACAAGCACCTCAAGAGGAGGCTTCTCTCAGCTCTAACTATGTGAGAGGGACCCTGAGTTTGCGGCCTCAAGTGGAATGGAGACTGCGATGCCCTGACTCGAATTAAGGCCGGATATCCCTGCAGTGACTTGAATGCAGGCTCGTCTTGCATCTCCCAAGACGAAAGGGTGTCTGAATCCCCTGTGGAGACCACAGAGAAAGACCTAGTTCCCCACCTCATCGCGACCGGAGGCCTCACATCCTTTGAAAACTCCAGAGGTACGCGGAGATCAGTGCCTCCAAAGGAGACGATGCCTGACTCCTCGTGAATCTTGATAGGAGTCCCAGGATTCCTGTGGCACGTGGCAAGGGACCCTGGGTCTCCCACCTCAGCTGGAGAGGCGTCGCAATTGCCCTGCCAAGCCTCGAGGAGAATCCCGAGTTGTCCCTCGCAACTAGGCAGGAGTCGTGACGTCGCTGAACAAACACGTGGGTGGAAGGGCCATCCCCGTCGTAACTCGAGAATATACCCCAGGTTCCCGCCGCAACTCGAGAAAAACCATGAGACTTCCCCCTCGCCGCGAGATGAGGCCCGATTCCCCTGCACTGCGTGCAGAGCAATTCCGTGTTGCACATCACACATGAAAGGAGCCTTGATTTCCTTGATGGCACTCCAGAGAAACCCCAAGAACACTGTTTCAAGGTTGAGGGATCCTGAGGTCACTGTAGCAACACGAAAGAGCTCCATGGACCAAAAATCAACTCGAGATGAGAGGTTAGTCCCTGGCTTCGACTCCCGAGGAATACCACCTTACCACAAGCACCTCAAGAGGAGGCTTATCTGAGCTGTATGTATGTGAGAGGGACCCTGAGTTTGCGGCCTCAAGTGGAATGGAGACCGCGATGCCCTGATTCGAAATAAGGCCGGATATCCCTGCAGTGACTTGAATGCAGGCTCGTCTTGCATCTCCCAAGACGAAAGGATGTCTGAATCCCCTGTGGAGACCACAGAGAAAGACCTAGTTCCCCACCTCATCGCGACCGGAGGCCTCACATCCTTTGAAAACTCCAGAGGTACGTGGAGATCAGTGCCTCCAAAGGAGACGATGCCTGACTCCTCGTGAAACTTGATAGGAGTCCCAGGATTCCTGGGGCACGTGGAAAGGGACACTTGGTCTCCCGCCTCAGCTGGAGAGGCATCCCAATTGCCCTGCCAAGCCTCGAGGAAAATCCCGAGGTGTCCCTCGCAACTAGGCAGGAGTCCTGACCTCGCTGAACAAACACGTGGGTGGAAGGGCCATCCCCGTCGTAACTCGAGAATATACCCCAGGTTCCCGCCGCAACTCGAGAAAATTCATGAGACTTCCCCCTCGCCGCGAGATGAGGCCCGATTTCCCTGCACTGCGTGCAGAGCAATTCCGTGTTGCACATCACACATGAAAGGAGCCTTGATTTCCTTGATGGCACTCCAGAGAAACAACAATAACACTGTTTCAAAGCTGGAGGGATCCTGAGGACCCTGTAGCAGCACGAAAGAGCTCCGTGGACCATGAATCAACTCGAGATGAGAGGTTAGTCCCTGGCTTCGACTCCAGAGGAATACCACCTTACCACAAGCACCTCAAGAGGAGGCCTCTCTCAGCTCTAGGTATGTGAGAGGGACCCTGAGTTTGCGGCCTCAAGTGGAATGGACACCGCGATGCCCTGACTCGAAATAAGGCCGGGTATCCCTGCAGTGACTTGAATGCAGGCTCGTCTTGCATCTCCCAAGACGAAAGGATGTCTGAATCCCCTGTGGAGACCACAGAGAAAGACCTAGTTCCCCACCTCATCGCGACCAGAGGCCTCACATCCTTTGAAAACTCCAGAGGTACGCGGAGATCAGTGCCTCCAAAGGAGACGATGCCTGACTCCTCGTGAAACTTGATAGGAGTTCCAGGATTCCTGTGGCACGTGTAAAGGGACCCTTGGTCTCCCGCCTCAGCTGGAGAGGCGTCCCAATTGCCCTGCCAAGCCTCGAGGAGAATCCCGAGTTGTCCCTCGCAACTAGGCAGGAGTCCTGACGTCGCTGAACAAACACGTGGGTGGAAGGGCCATCCCCGTCGTAACTCGAGAATATACCCCAGGTTCCCGCCGCAACTCGAGAAAAACCATGAGACTTCCCCCTCGCCGCGAGATGAGGCCCGATTCCCCTGCACTGTGTGCAGAGCAATTCCGTGTTGCACATCACACATGAAAGGAGCCTTGATTTCCTTGATGGCACTCCAGAGAAACCCCAAGAACACTGTTTTAAGGCTGGAGGGATCCTGAGGTCCCTGTAGCAGCACGAAAGAGCTCCGTGGACCATGAATCAACTCGAGATGAGAGGTTAGTCCCTGGCTTCGAGTCCAGAGGAATACCACCTTACCACAAGCACCTCAAGAGGAGGCTTCTCTCAGCTCTAGGTATGTGAGAGGGACCCTGAGTTTGCGGCCTCAAGTGGAATGGAGACCGCGATGCCCTGACTTGAAATAAGGCCGGATATCCCTGCAGTGACTTGAATGCAGGCTCGTCTTGCATCTCCCAAGACGAAAGGATGTCTGAATCCCCTGTGGAGACCACAGAGAAAGACCTAGTTCCCCAACTCATCGCGACCGGAGGACTCACATCCTTTGAAAACTCCAGAGGTACGCGGAGATCAGTGCCTCCAAAGGAGACGATGCCTGACTCCTCGTGAAACTTGATAGGCGTCCCAGGATTCCTGTGGCACGTGGCAAGGGACCCTGGGTCTCCCACCTCAGCTGGAGAGGCGTCGCAATTGCCCTGCCAAGCCTCGAGGAGAATCCCGAGTTGTCCCTCGCAACTAGGCAGGAGTCCTGACGTCGCTGAACAAACACGTGGGTGGAAGGGCCATCCCCGTCGTAACTCGAGAATATACCCCAGGTTCCTGCCACAACTCGAGAAAAACCATGAGACTTCCCCCTCGCCGCGAGATGAGGCCCGATTCCCCTGCACTGCGTGCAGAGCAATTCCGTGTTGCACATCACACATGAAAGGAGCCTTGATTTCCTTGATGGCACTCCAGAGAAACCCCAAGAACACTGTTTCAAGGTTGAGGGATCCTGAGGTCACTGTAGCAACACGAAAGGGCTCCGTGGACCAAAAATCAACTCGAGATGAGAGGTTAGTCCCTGGCTTCGACTCCAGAGGAATACCACCTTACCACAAGCACCTCAAGAGGAGGCTTCTCTGAGCTGTATGTATGTGAGAGGGACCCTGAGTGTGCGGCCTCAAGTGGAATGGAGACCGCGATGCCCTGACTCGAAATAAGGCCGGATATCCCTGCAGTGACTTGAATGCAGGCTCGTCTTGCATCTCCCAAGACGAAAGGATGTCTGAATCCCCTGTGGAGACCACAGAGAAAGACCTAGTTCCCCACCTCATCGCGACCGGAGGCCTCACATCCTTTGAAAACTCCAGAGGTACGCGGAGATCAGTGCCTCCAAAGGAGACGATGCCTGACTCCTCGTGAAACTTGATAGGAGTCCCAGGATTCCTGTGGCACGTGGAAAGGGACCCTTGGTCTCCCGCCTCAGCTGTAGAGGCGTCCCAATTGCCCTGCCAAGCCTCGAGGAGAATCCCGAGTTGTCCCTCGCAACTAGACCGGAGTCCTGACGTCGCTGAAGAAAGACTTGTGTGGAAGGGCCATCCCCGTCGTAACTCGAGAATATACCCCAGGTTCCCGCCGCAACTCGAGAAAAACCATGAGACTTCCCCCTCGCCACGAGATGAGGCCAGATTCCCCTGCACTGCGTGCAGAGCAATTCCGTGTTGCACATCACACATGAAAGGAGCCTTGATTTCCTTGATGGTACTCCAGAGAAACCCCAAGAAGACTGTTTAAAGCCTAGAGGGTTCCCGAGGTCACTGTAGCAACACGAAAGAGCTCCGTGGACTAAAAATCAACTCGAGATGAGAGTTTAGTCCCTGGCTTCGACTCCAGAGGAATACCACCTTACCACAAGCACCTCAAGAGGAGGCTTCTCTCAGCTCTAGCTATGTGAGAGGGACCCTGAGTTTGCGGCCTCAAGTGGAATGGACACCGCGATGCCCTGACTCGAAATAAGGCCGGATATCCCTGCAGTGACTTGAATGCAGGCTCGTCTTGCATCTCCCAAGACGAAAGGGTGTCTGAATCCCCTGTGGAGACCACAGAGAAAGACCTAGTTCCCCACCTCATCGCGACCGGAGGCCTCACATCCTTTGAAAACTCCAGAGGTACGCGGAGATCAGTGCCTCCAAAGGAGACGATGCCTGACTCCTCGTGAAACTTGATAGGAGTCCCAGGATTCCTGTGGCACGTGGCAAGGGACCCTGGGTCTCCCACCTCAGCTGGAGAGGCGTCGCAATTGCCCTGCCAAGCCTCGAGGAGAATCCCGAGTTGTCCCTCGCAACTAGGCAGGAGTCGTGACGTCGCTGAACAAACACGTGGGTGGAAGGGCCATCCCCGTCGTAACTCGAGAATATACCCCAGGTTCCCGCCACAACTCGAGAAAAACCATGAGACTTCCCCCTCGCCGCGAGATGAGGCCCGATTCCCCTGCACTGCGTGCAGAGCAATTCCGTGTTGCACATCACACATGAAAGGAGCCTTGATTTCCTTGATGGCACTCCAGAGAAACCCCAAGAACACTGTTTCAAGGTTGAGGGATCCTGAGGTCACTGTAGCAACACGAAAGAGCTCCATGGACCAAAAATCAACTCGAGATGAGAGGTTAGTCCCTGGCTTCGACTCCCGAGGAATACCACCTTACCACAAGCACCTCAAGAGGAGGCTTATCTGAGCTGTATGTATGTGAGAGGGACCCTGAGTTTGCGGCCTCAAGTGGAATGGAGACCGCGATGCCCTGACTCGAAATAAGGCCGGATATCCCTGCAGTGACTTGAATGCAGGCTCGTCTTGCATCACCCAAGGCGAAAGGATGTCTGAATCCCCTGTGGAGACCACAGAGAAAGACCTAGTTCCCCACCTCATCGCGACCGGAGGCCTCACATCCTTTGAAAACTCCAGAGGTACGTGGAGATCAGTGCCTCCATAGGAGACGATGCCTGACTCCTCGTGAAACTTGATAGGAGTCCAAGGATTCCTGTGGCACGTGGAAAGGGCCCCTTGGTCTCCCGCCTCAGCTGGAGAGGCGTCCCAATTGCCCTGCCAAGCCTCGAGGAGAATCCCGAGTTGTCCCTCGCAACTAGGCAGGAGTCCTGACGTCGCTGAACAAACACGTGGGTGGAAGGGCCATCCCCGTCATAACTCGAGAATATACCCCAGGTTCCCGCCGCAACTCGAGAAAAACCATGAGACTTCCCCCTCGCCGCGAGATGAGGCCCGATTCCCCTGCACTGCGTGCAGAGCAATTCCGTGTTGCACGTCACACATGAAAGGAGCCTTGATTTCCTTGATGGCACTCCAGAGAAACCCCAAGAACACTGTTTCAAGGCTGGAGGGATCCTGAGGTCCCTGTAGCAACACGAAAGAGCTCCGTGGACCATGAATCAACTCGAGATGAGAGGTTAGTCCCTGGCTTCGACTCCAGAGGAATACCACCTTACCACAAGCACCTCAAGAGGAGGATTCTCTCAGCTCTAGGTATGTGAGAGGGACCCTGAGTTTGCGGCCTCAAGTGGAATGGAGACCGCGAGGCCCTGACTCGAAATAAGGCCGGATATTCCTGCAGTGACTTGAATGCAGGTTCGTCTTGCATCTCCCAAGACGAAAGGATGTCTGAATCCCCTGTGGAGACCACAGAGAAAGACCTAGTTCCCCACCTCATCGCGACCGGAGGCCTCACATCCTTTGAAAACTCCAGAGGTACGCGGAGATCAGTGTCTCCAAAGGAGACGATGCCTGACTCCTCGTAAAACTTGATAGGAGTCCCAGGATTCCTGTGGCACGTGGAAAGGGACCCTGGGTCTCCCACCTCAGCTGGAGAGGCGTCGCAATTGCCCTGCCAAGCCTCGAGGAGAATCCCGAGTTGTCCCTCGCAACTAGGCAGGAGTCCTGACGTCGCTGAACAAACACGTGGGTGGAAGGGCCATCCCCGTCGTAACTCGAGAATATACCCCAGGTTCCTGCCGCAACTCGAGAAAAACCATGAGACTTCCCCCTCGCCGCGAGATGAGGCCCGATTCCCCTGCACTGCGTGCAGAGCAATTCCGTGTTGCACATCACACATGAAAGGAGCCTTGATTTCCTTGATGGCACTCCAGAGAAACCCCCAGAACACTGTTTCAAGGTTGAGGGATCCTGAGGTCACTGGAGCAACACGAAAGAGCTCCGTGGACCAAAAATCAACTCGAGATGAGAGGTTAGTCCCTGGCTTCGACTCCAGAGGAATACCACCTTACCACAAGCACCTCAAGAGGAGGCTTCTCTGAGCTGTATGTATGTGAGAGGGACCCTGAGTTTGCAGCCTCAAGTGGAATGGAGACCGCGATGCCCTGACTCGAAATAAGGCCGGATATCCCTGCAGTGACTTGAATGCAGGCTCGTCTTGCATCTCCCAAGACGAAAGGATGTCTGAATCCCCTGTGGAGACCACAGAGAAAGACCTAGTTCCCCACCTCATCGCGACCGGAGGCCTCACATCCTTTGAAAACTCCAGAGGTACGCGGAGATCAGTGCCTCCAAAGGAGACGATGCCTGACTCCTCGTGAAACTTGATAGGAGTCCCCGGATTCCTGTGGCACGTGGCAAGGGACCCTTGGTCTCCCGCCTCAGCTGGAGAGGCGTCCCAATTGCCCTGCCAAGCCTCGAGGAGAATCCCGAGTTGTCCCTCGCAACTAGGCAGGAGTCCTGACGTCGCTGAACAAACACGTGGGTGGAAGGGCCATCCCCGTCGTAACTCGAGAATATACCCCAGGTTCCCGCCGCAACTCGAGAAAAACCATGAGACTTCCCCCTCGCCGCGAGATGAGGCCCGATTCCCCTGCACTGCGTGCAGAGCAATTCCGTGTTGCACATCACACATGAAAGGAGCCTTGATTTCCTTGATGGCACTCCAGAGAAACCCCAAGAACACTGTTTCAAGGCTAGAGGGATCCTGAGGTCACTGTAGCAACACGAAAGAGCTCCGTGGACCAAAAATCAACTCGAGATGAGAGGTTAGTCCCTGGCTTCGACTCCAGAGGAATACCACCTTACCACATGCACCTCAAGAGGAGGCTTCTCTGAGCTGTATGTATGTGAGAGGGACCCTGAGTTTGCGGCCTCGAGTGGAATGGAGACCGCGATGCCCTGACTCGAAATAAGGCCGGATATCCCTGCAGTGACTTGAATGCAGGCTCGTCTTGCATCTCCCAAGGCGAAAGGATGTCTGAATCCCCTGTGGAGAACACAGAGAAAGACCTAGTTCCCCACCTCATCGCGACCGGAGGCCTCACATCCTTTGAAAACTCCAGAGGTACGCGGAGATCAGTGCCTCCAAAGGAGACGATGCCTGACTCCTCGTGAAACTTGATAGGAGTCCAAGGATTCCTGTGGCACGTGGAAAGGGACCCTTGGTCTCCCGCCTCAGCTGGAGAGGGGTCCCAATTGCCCTGCCAAGCCTCGAGGAGAATCCCGAGTTGTCCCTCGCAACTAGGCAGGAGTCCTGACGTCGCTGAACAAACACGTGGGTGGAAGGGCCATCCCCGTCGTAACTCGAGAATATACCCCAGGTTCCCGCCGCAACTCGAGAAAAACCATGAGACTTCCCCCTCGCCGCGAGATGAGGCCCGATTCCCCTGCACTGCGTGCAGAGCAATTCCGTGTTGCACATCACACATGAAAGGAGCCTTGATTTCCTTGATGGCACTCCAGAGAAACCCCAAGAACACTGTTTCAAGGCTGGAGGGATCCTGAGGTCCCTGTAGCAGCAGGAAAGAGCTCCGTGGACCATGAATCAACTCGAGATGAGAGGTTAGTCCCTGGCTTCGACTCCAGAGGAATACCACCTTACCACAAGCACCTCAAGAGGAGGCTTCTCTCAGCTCTAGGTATGTGAGAGGGACCCTGAGTTTGCGGCCTCAAGTGGAATGGAGACCGCGATGCCCTGACTCGAAATAAGGCCGGATATCCCTGCAGTGACTTGAATGCAGGCTCGTCTTGCATCTCCCAAGATGAAAGGATGTCTGAATCCCCTGTGGAGACCACAGAGAAAGACCTAGTTCCCCACCTCATCGCGACCGGAGGCCTCACATCCTTTGAAAACTCCAGAGGTACGCGGAGATCAGTGCCTCCAAAGGAGACGATGCCTGACTCCTCGTGAAACTTGATAGGAGTCCCAGGATTCCTGTGGCACGGGGCAAGGGACCCTTGGTCTCCCACCTCAGCTGGAGAGGCGTCGCAATTGCCCTGCCAAGCCTCGAGGAGAATCCCGAGTTGTCCCTCGCAACTAGGCAGGAGTCGTGACGTCGCTGAACAAACACGTGTGTGGAAGGGCCATCCCCGTCGTAACTCGAGAATATACCCCAGGTTCCCGACGCAACTCGAGAAAAACCATGAGACTTCCCCCTCGCCGCGAGATGAGGCCCGATTCCCCTGCACTGCGTGCAGAGCAATTCCGTGTTGCACATCACACATGAAAGGAGCCTTGATTTCCTTGATGGCACTCCAGAGAAACCCCAAGAACACTGTTTCAAGGCTGGAGGGATCCTGAGGTCCCTGTAGCAGCACGAAAGAGCTCCGTGGACCATGAATCAACTCGAGATGAGAGGTTAGTCCCTGGCTTCGACTCCAGAGGAATACCACCTTACCACAAGCACCTCAGGAGGAGGCTTCTCTCAGCTCTAGGTATGTGAGAGGGACCCTGAGTTTGCGGCCTCAAGTGGAATGGAGACCGCGATGCCTTGACTCGAAATAATGCTGGATACCCCTGCAGTGACTTGAATGCAGGCTCGTCTTGCATCTCCCAAGACGAAAGGATGTCTGAATCCCCTGTGGAGACCACAGAGAAAGACCTAGTTCCCCACCTCATCGCGACCGGAGGCCTCACATCCTTTGAAAACCCCAGAGGTACGCGGAGATCAGTGCCTCCAAAGGAGATGGTGCCTGACTCCTCGTGAAACGTGATAGGAGTCACAGGATTCCTGTGGCACGTGGCAAGGGACCCTGGGTCTCCCGCCTCAGCTGGAGAGGCGTCGCAATTGCACTGCCAAGCCTCGAGGAGAATCCCGAGTTGTCCCTCGCAACTAGGCAGGAGTCCTGACGTCACTGAACAAACACGTGGGTGGAAGGGCCATCCCCGTCGTAACTCGAGAATATACCCCAGGTTCCCGCCGCAACTCGAGAAAAACCATGAGACTTCCCCCTCGCCGCGAGATGAGGCCCGATTCCCCTGCACTGCGTGCAGAGCAATTCCGTGTTGCACATCACACATGAAAGGAGCCTTGATTTCCTTGATGGCACTCCAGAGAAACCCCAAGAACACTGTTTCAAGGTTGAGGGATCCTGAGGTCACTGTAGCAACACGAAAGAGCTCCGTGGACCAAAAATCAACTTGAGATGAGAGGTTAGTCCCTGGCTTCGACTCCAGAGGAATACCACCTTACCACAAGCACCTCAAGAGGAGGCTTCTCTCAGCTCTAGGTATGTGAGAGGGACCCTGAGTTTGCGGCCTCAAGTGGAATGGAGACCGCGATGCCCTGACTCGAAATAAGGCCGGATATCCCTGCAGTGACTTGAATGCAGGCTCGTCTTGCATCTCCCAAGACGAAAGGATGTCTGAATCCCCTGTGGAGACCACAGAGAAAGAACTAGTTCCCCACCTCATCGCGACCGGAGGCCTCACATCCTTTGAAAACTCCAGAGGTACGCGGAGATCAGTGCCTCCAAAGGAGACGATGCCTGACTCCTCGTGAAACTTGATAGGAGTCCCCGGAATCCTGTGGCACGTGGAAAGGGACCCTTGGTCTCCCGCCTCAGCTGGAGAGGCGTCCCAATTGCCCTGCCAAGCCTCGAGGAGAATCCCGAGTTGTCCCTCGCAACTAGGCAGGAGTCCTGACGTCGCTGAACAAACACGTGGGTGGAAGGGCCATCCCCGTCGTAACTCGAAAATATACCCCAGGTTCCCGCCGCAACTCGAGAAAAACCATGAGACTTCCCCCTCGCCGCGAGATGAGGCCCGATTGCCCTGCACTGCGTGCAGAGCAATTCCGTGTTGCACATCACACATGAAAGGAGCCTTGATTTCCTTGATGGCACTCCGGAGAAACCCCAAGAACACTGTTTCAAGGCTGGAGGGATCCTGAGGTCCCTGTAGCAGCACGAAAGAGCTCCGTGGACCATGAATCAACTCGAGATGAGAGGTTAGTCCCTGGCTTCGACTCCAGAGGAATACCACCTTACCACAAGCACCTCAAGAGGAGGCTTTTCTCAGCTCTAGGTATGTGAGAGGGACCCTGAGTTTGCGGCCTCAAGTGGAATGGAGACCGCGATGCCCTGACTCGAAATAAGGCCGGATATCCCTGCAGTGACTTGAATGCAGGCTCGTCTTGCATCTCCCAAGACGAAAGAATGTCTGAATCCCCTGTGGAGACCACAGAGAAAGACCTAGTTCCCCACCTCATCGCGACCGGAGGCCTCACATCCTTTGAAAACTCCAGAGGTACGCGGAGATCAGTGCCTCCAAAGGAGACGATGCCTGACTCCTCGTGAAACTTGATAGGAGTCCCAGGATTCCTGTGGCACGTGGCAAGGGACCCTGTGTCTCCCACCTCAGCTGGAGAGGCGTCGCAATTGCCCTGCCAAGCCTCGAGGAGAATCCCGAGTTGTCCCTCGCAACTAGGCAGGAGTCCTGACGTTGCTGAACAAACACGTGGGTGGAAGGGCCATCCCCGTCGTAACTCGAGAATATACCCCAGGTTCCCGCCGCAACTCGAGAAAAACCATGAGACTTCCCCCTCGCCGCGAGATGAGGACCGATTCCCCTGCACTGCGTGCAGAGCAATTCCGTGTTGCACATCACACATGAAAGGAGCCTTGATTTCCTTGATGGCACTCCAGAGAAACCCCAAGAACACTGTTTCAAGGTTGAGGGATCCTGAGGTCACTGTAGCAACACGAAAGAGCTCCGTGGACCAAAACTCAACTCGAGATGAGAGGTTAGTCCCTGGCTTCGACTCCAGAGGAATACCACCTTACCACAAGCACCTCAAGAGGAGGCTTCTCTCAGCTCTAGGTATGTGAGAGGGACCCTGAGTTTGCGGCCTCAAGTGGAATGGAGACCGCAATGCCCTGACTCGAAATAAGGCCGGATATCCCTGCAGTGACTTGAATGCAGGCTCGTCTTGCATCTCCCAAGACGAAAGGATGTCTGAATCCCCTGTGGAGACCACAGAGAAAGACCTAGTTCCCCACCTCATCGCGACCGGAGGCCTCACATCCTTTGAAAACTCCAGAGGTACGCGGAGATCAGTGCCTCCAAAGGAGACGATGCCTGACTCCTCGTGAAACTTGATAGGAGTCCCAGGATTCCTGTGGCACATGGAAAGGGACCCTTGGTCTCCCGCCTCAGCTGGAGAGGCGTCCCAATTGGCCTGCCAAGCCTCGAGGAGAATCCCGAGTTGTCCCTCGCAACTAGGCAGGAGTCCTGACGTCGCTGAACAAACACGTGGGTGGAAGGGCCATCCCCGTCGTAACTCGAGAATATACCCCAGGTTCCCGCCGCAACTCGAGAAAAACCAGGAGACTTCCCCCTCGCCGCGAGATGAGGCCCGATTCCCCTGTACTGCGTGCAGAGCAATTCCGTGTTGCACATCACACATGAAAGGAGCCTTAATTTCCTTGATGGCACTCCAGAGAAACCCCAAGAACACTGTTTCAAGGCTGGAGGGATGCTGAGGTCCCTGTAGCAGCAAGAAAGAGCTCCGTGGACCATGAATCAACTCGAGATGAGAGGTTAGTCCCTGGCTTCGACTCCAGAGGAATACCACCTTACCACAAGCACCTCAAGAGGAGGCCTCTCTCAGCTCTAGGTATGTGAGAGGGACCCTGAGTTTGCGGCCTCAAGTGGAATGGACACCGCGATGCCCTGACTCGAAATAAGGCCGGATATCCCTGCAGTGACTTGAATGCAGGCTCGTCTTGCATCTCCCAAGACTAAAGGATGTCTGAATCCCCTGTGGAGACCACAGAGAAAGACCTAGTTCCCCACCTCATCGCGACCGGAAGCCTCACATCCTTTGAAAACTCCAGAGGTACGCGGAGATCAGTGCCTCCAAAGGAGACGATGCCTGACTCCTCGTGAAACTTGATAGGAGTTCCAGGATTCCTGTGGCACGTGGAAAGGGACCCTTGGTCTCCCGCCTCAGCTGGAGAGGCGTCCCAATTGCCCTGCCAAGCCTCGAGGAGAATCCCGAGTTGGCCCTCGCAACTAGGCAGGTGTCCTGACGTCGCTGAACAAACACGTGGGTGGAAGGGTCATCCCCGTCGTAACTCGAGAATATACCCCAGGTTCCCGCCGCAACTCGAGAAAAACCATGAGACTTCCCCCTCGCCGCGAGATGAGGCCCGATTCCCCTGCACTGCGTGCAGAGCAATTCCGTGTTGCACATCACACATGAAAGGAGCCTTGATTTCCTTGATGGCACTCCGGAGAAACCCCAAGAACACTGTTTCAAGGCTGGAGGGATCCTGAGGTCCCTGTAGCAGCACGAAAGAGCTCCGTGGACCATGAATCAACTCGAGATGAGAGGTTAGTCCCTGGCTTCGACTCCAGAGGAATACCACCTTACCACAAGCACCTCAAGAGGAGGCTTCTCTCAGCTCTAGGTATGTGAGAGGGACCCTGAGTTTGCGGCCTCAAGTGGAATGGAGACCGCGATGCCCTGACTCGAAATAAGGCCGGATATCCCTGCAGTGACTTGAATGCAGGCTCGTCTTGCATCTCCCAAGACGAAAGGATGTCTGAATCCCCTGTGGAGACCACAGAGAAAGACCTAGTTCCCCATCTCATCGCGACCGGAGGCCTCACATCCTTTGAAAACTCCGAGGTACGCGGAGATCAGTGCCTCCAAAGGAGACGATGCCTGACTCCTCGTGAAACTTGATAGGAGTCCCAGGATTCCTGTGGCACGTGGCAAGGGACCCTGGGTCTCCCACCTCAGCTCGAGAGGCGTCCCAATTGCCCTGCCAAGCCTCGAGGAGAATCCCGAGTTGTCCCTCGCAAGTAGGCAGGAGTCGTGACGTCGCTGAACAAACACGTGGGTGGAAGGGCCATCCCCGTCGTAACTCGAGAATATACCCCAGGTTCCCGCCGCAACTCGAGAAAAACCATGAGACTTCCCCCTCGCCACGAGATGAGGACCGATTCCCCTGCACTGCGTGCAGAGCAATTCCGTGTTGCACATCACACATGAAAGGAGCCTTGATTTCCTTGATGGCACTCCAGAGAAACCCCAAGAACACTGTTTCAAGGTTGAGGGATCCTGAGGTCACTGTAGCAACAAGAAAGAGCTCCGTGGACCAAAAATCAACTCGAGATGAGAGGTTAGTCCCTGGCTTCGACTCCAGAGGAATACCACCTTACCACAAGCACCTCAAGAGGAGGCTTCTCTCAGCTCTAGGTATGTGAGAGGGACCCTGATTTTGCGGCCTCAAGTGGAATGGAGACCGCGATGCCCTGACTCGAAATAAGGCCGGATATCCCTGCAGTGACTTGAATGCAGGCTCGTCTTGCATCTCCCAAGACGAAAGGATGTCTGAATCCCCTGTGGAGACCACAGAGAAAGACCTAGTTCCCCACCTCATTGCGACCGGAGGCCTCACATCCTTTGAAAACTCCAGAGGTACGCAGAGATCAGTGCCTCCAAAGGAGACGATGCCTGACTCCTCGTGAAACTTGATAGGAGTCCCCGGATTCCTGTGGCACGTGGAAAGGGACCCTTGGTCTCCCGCCTCAGCTGTAGAGGCGTCCCAATTGCCCTGCCAAGCCTCGAGGAGAATCCCGAGTTGTCCCTCGCAACTAGGCAGGAGTCCTGACGTCGCTGAACAAACACGTGGGTGGAAGGGCCATCCCCGTCGTAACTCAAGAATAACCCCAGGTTCCCGCCGCAACTCGAGAAAAACCATGAGACTTCCCCCTCGCCGCGAGATGAGGCCCGATTCCCCTGCACTGCGTGCAGAGCAATTCCGTGTTGCACATCACACATGAAAGGAGCCTTGATTTCCTTGATGGCACTCCAGAGAAACCCCAAGAACACTGTTTCAAGACTAGAGGGATCCTGAGGTCACTGTAGCAACACGAAAGAGCTCCGTGGACCAAAAATCAACTCGAGATGAGAGGTTAGTCCCTGGCTTCGACTCCAGAGGAATACCACCTTACCACAAGCACCTCAAGAGGAGGCTTCTCTCAGCTCTATGTATGTGAGAGGGACCCTGAGTTTGCGGCCTCAAGTGGAATGGAGACCGCGATGCCCTGACTCGAAATAAGGCCGGATATCCCTGCAGTGACTTGAATGCAGGCTCGTCTTGCATCTCCCAAGACGAAAGGATGTCTGAATCCCCTGTGGAGACCACAGAGAAAGACCTAGTTCCCCACCTCATCGTGAACGGAGGCCTCACATCCTTTGAAAACTCCAGAGGTACGCGGAGATCAGTGCCTCCAAAGGAGACGATGCCTGACTCCTCGTGAAACTTGATAGGAGTCCCAGGATTCCTGTGGCACGTGGCAAGGGACCCTGGGTCTCCCACCTCAGCTGGAGAGGCGTCGCAATTGCCCTGCCAAGCCTCGAGGAGAATCCCGAGTTGTCCCTCGCAACTAGGCAGGAGTCCTGACGTCGCTGAACAAACACGTGGGTGGAAGGGCCATCCCCGTCGTAACTCGAGAATATACCCCAGGTTCCCGCCGCAACTCGAGAAAAACCATGAGACTTCCCCCTCGCCGCGAGATGAGGCCCGATTCCCCTGCACTGCGTGCAGAGCAATTCCGTGTTGCACATCACACATGAAAGGAGCCTTGATTTCCTTGATGGCACTCCAGAGAAACCCCAAGAACACTGTTTCAATGCTGGAGGGATCCTGAGGTCACTATAGCAACACGAAAGAGCTCCGTGGACCAAAAATCAACTCGAGATGAGAGGTTTGTCCCTGGCTTCGACTCCAGAGGAATACCACCTTACCACAAGCACCTCAAGAGGAGGCTTCTCTGAGCTGTATGTATGTGAGAGGGACCCTGCGTTTGCGGCCTCAAGTGGAATGGACACCGCGATGCCCTGACTCGAAATAAGGCCGGATATCCCTGCAGTGACTTGAATGCAGGCTCGTCTTGCATCTCCCAAGACGAAGGGATGTCTGAATCCCCTGTGGAGACCACAGAGAAAGACCTAGTTCCCCACCTCATCGCGACCGGAGGCCTCACATCCTTTGAAAATTCCAGAGGTACGCGGAGATCAGTGCCTCCAAAGGAGACGATGCCTGACTCCTCGTGAAACTTGAAAGGAGTCACAGGATTCCTGTGGCACGTGGAAAGGGACCCTGGGTCTCCCACCTCAGCTGGAGAGGCGTCGCAATTGCCCTGCCAAGCCTCGAGGAGAATCCCGAGTTGTCCCTCGCAACTAGGCAGGAGTCCTGACGTCGCTGAACAAACACGTGGGTGGAAGGGCCATCCCCGTCGTAACTCGAGAATATACCCCAGGTTCCTGCCGCAACTCGAGAAAAACCATGAGACTTCCCCCTCGCCGCGAGATGAGGCCCGATTCCCCTGCACTGTGTGCAGAGCAATTCCGTGTTGCACATCACACATGAAAGGAGCCTTGATTTCCTTGATGGCACTCCAGAGAAACCCCAAGAACACTGTTTCAAGGTTGAGGGATCCTGAGGTCACTGTAGAAACACGAAAGAGCTCCGTGGACCAAAAATCAACTCGAGATGAGAGGTTAGTCCCTGGCTTCGACTCCAGAGGAATACCACCTTACCACAAGCACCTCAAGAGGAGGCTTCTCTGAGCTGTATGTATGTGAGAGGGACCCTGAGTTTGCGACCTCAAGTGGAATGGAGACCGCGATGCCCTGACTCGAAATAAGCCCGGATATCCCTGCAGTGACTTGAATGCAGGCTCGTCTTGCATCTCCCAAGACGAAAGGATGTCTGAATCCCCTGTGGAGACCACAGAGAAAGACCTAGTTCCCCACCTCATCGCGACCGGAGGCCTCACATTCTTTGAAAACTCCAGAGGTACGCGGAGATCAGTGCCTCCAAAGGAGACGATGCCTGACTCCTCGTGAAACTTGATAGGAGTCCCAGGATTCCTGTGGCACGTGACAAGGGACCCTGTGTCTCCCACCTCAGCTGGAGAGGCGTCGCAATTGCCCTGCCAAGCCTCGAGGAGAATCCCGAGTTGTCCCTCGCAACTAGGCAGGAGTCCTGACGTCGCTGAACAAACACGTGGGTGGAAGGGCCATCCCCGTCGTAACTCGAGAATATACCCCAGGTTCCCGCCGCAACTCGAGAAAAACCATGAGACTTCCCCCTCGCCGCGAGATGAGGCCCGATTCCCCTGCACTGTGTGCAGAGCAATTCCGTGTTGCACATCACACATGAAAGGAGCCTTGATTTCCTTGATGGTACCCCAGAGAAACCCCAAGAACACTGTTTCAAGGCTGGAGGGATCCTGAGGTCCCTGTAGGAGCACGAAAGAGCTCCGTGGACCATGAATCAACTCGAGATGAGAGGTTACTCCCTGGCTTCGACTCCAGAGGAATACCACCTTACCACAAGCACCTCAAGAGGAGGCTTCTCTCAGCTCTAGGTATGTGAGAGGGACCCTGAGTTTGCGGCCTCAAGTGGAATGGACACCGCGATGCCCTGACTCGAAATAAGGCCGGATATCCCTGCAGTGACTTGAATGCAGGCTCGTCTTGCATCTCCCAAGACGAAAGGATGTCTGAATCCCCTGTGGAGACCACAGAGAATGACCTGGTTCCCACCTCATCGCGACCGGAGGCCTCCCATCCTTTGAAAACTCCAGAGGTACGCGGAGATCAGTGCCTCCAAAGGAGACGATGCCTGACTCCTCGTGAAACTTGATAGGAGTCACAGGATTCCTGTGGCACGTGGAAAGGGACACTTGGTCTCCCGCCTCAGCTGGAGAGGCGTCCCAATTGCCCTGCCAAGCCTCGAGGAGAATCCCGAGTTGTCCCTCGCAACTAGTCAGGAGTCTGACGTCGCTGAACAAACACGTGGGTGGAAGGGCCATCCCCGTCGTAACTCGAGAATATACCCCAGCTTCCAATCGCAACTCGAGAAAAACCATTAGACTTCCCCCTAGCCGCAAAATGAGGCCCGATACCCTGAACTGCGTGCAGAGCAATTCCGTGTTGCACATCACACATGAAAGGAGCCTTGATTTCCTTGATGGCACTCCAGAGAAACCCCAAGAACACTGTTTCAAGGCTGGAGGGATCCTGAGGTCCCTGTAGCAGCACGAAAGAGCTCCGTGGACCAAAAATCAACTCGAGATGAGAGGTTAGTCCCTGGCTTCGACTCCAGAGGAATACCACCTTACCACAAGCACCTCAAGAGGAGGCTTCTCTCAGCTCTAGGTATGTGAGAGGGACCCTGAGTTTGCGGCCTCAAGTGGAATGGACACCGCGATGCCCTGACTCGAAATACGGCCGGATATCCCTGCAGTGACTTGAATGCAGGCTCCTCTTGCATCTCCCAAGACGAAAGGATGTCTGAATCCCCTGTGGAGACCACAGAGAAAGACCTAGTTCCCCACCTCATCGCGACCGGAGTCCTCACATCCCTTGAAAACTCCAGAGGTACGCGGAGATCAGTGCCTCCAAAGGAGACGATGCCTGACTCCTCGTGAAACTTGATAGGAGTCCCAGGATTCCTGTTGCACGTGGAAAGGGACCCTTGGTCTCCCGCCTCAGCTGGAGAGGCGTCCCAATTGCCCTGCCAAGCCTCGAGGAGAATCCCGAGTTGTCCCACGCAACTAGGCAGGAGTCCTGACGTCGCTGAACAAACACGTGGGTGGAAGGGCCATCCCCGTCGTAACTCGAGAATATACCCCAGGTTCCCGCCGCAACTCGAGAAAAACCATGAGACTTCGCACTCGGCGCGAGATGAGGCCCGATTCCCCTGCACTGCGGGCAGAGCAATTCCGTGTTGCACATCACACATGAAAGGAGCCTTGATTTCCTTGATGGCACTCCAGAGAAACCCCAACAACACTGTTTCAAGGCTGGAGGGATCCTGAGGACCCTGTAGCAGCACGAAAGAGCTCGTGGACCATGAATCAACTCGAGATGAGAGGTTAGTCCCTGGCTTCGACTCCAGAGGAATACCACCTTACCAAAAGCACCTGAAGAGGAGGCTTCTCTCAGCTCTAGGTATGTGAGAGGGACCCTGAGTTTGCGGCCCCAAGTGGAATGGACACCGCGATGCCCTGACTCGAAATAAGGCCGGATATCCCTGCAGTGACTTGAATGCAGGCTCGTCTTGCATCTCCCAAGACGAAAGGATGTCTGAATCCCCTGTGGAGACCACAGAGAAAGACCTAGTTCCCCACCTCATCGCGACCGGAGGCCTCACATCCTTTGAAAACTCCAGAGGTACGCGGAGATCAGTGCTTCCAAAGGAGACGATGCCTGACTCCTCATGAATCTTGATAGGAGTCCCAGGATTCCTGTGGCACGTGGAAAGGGACCCTGGGTCTCCCACCTCAGCTGGAGAGGCGTTGCAATTGCCCTGCCAAGCCTCGAGGAGAATCCCGAGTTGTCCCTCGCAACTAGGCAGGAGTCCTGACGTCGCTGAACAAACACGTGGGTGGAAGGGCCATCCCAGTCGTAACTCGAGAATATACCCCAGGTTCCTGCCGCAACTCGAGAAAAACCATGAGACTTCCCCCTCGCCGCGAGATGAGGCCCGATTCCCCTGCACTGCGTGCAGAGCAATTCCGTGTTGCACATCACACATGAAAGGAGCCTTGATTTCCTTGATGGCACTCCAGAGAAACCCCAAGAACACTGTTTCAAGGTTGAGGGATCCTGAGGTCACTGTAGCAACACGAAAGAGCTCCGTGGACCAAAAATCAACTCGAGATGAGAGGTTAGTCCCTGGCTTCGACTCCAGAGGAATACCACCTTACCACAAGCACCTCAAGAGGAGGCTTGTCTGAGCTGTATGTATGTGAGAGGTACCCTGAGTTTGCGGCCTCAAGTGGAATGGACACCGCGATGCCCTGACTCGAAATAAGGCCGGATATCCCTGCAGTGACTTGAATGCAGGCTCGTCTTGCATCTCCCAAGACGAAAGGATGTCTGAATCCCCTGTGGAGACCACAGAGAAAGACCTAGTTCCCCACCTCATCGTGACCGGAGGCCTCACATCCTTTGAAAACTCCAGAGGTACGCGGAGATCAGTGCCTCCAAAGGAGACGATGCCTGACTCCTCGTGAAACTTGATAGGAGTCCCAGGATTCCTGTGGCACGTGGCAAGGGACCCTGGGTCTCCCACCTCAGCTGGAGAGGCGTCGCAATTGCCCTGCCAAGCCTCGAGGAGAATCCCGAGTTGTCCCTCGCAAATAGGCAGGAGTCCTGACGTCGCTGAACAAACACGTGGGTGGAAGGCCCATCCCCGTCGTAACTCGAGATTATACCCCAGGTTCCCGCCGCAACTCGAGAAAAACCATGAGACTTCCCCCTCGCCGCGAGATGAGGCCCGATTCCCCTGCACTGCGTGCAGAGCAATTCCGTGTTGCACATCACACATGAAAGGAGCCTTGATTTCCTTGATGGCACTCCAGAGAAAACCCAAGAACACTGTTTCAAGGCTGGAGGGATCCTGAGGTCCCTGTAGCAGCACGAAAGAGCTCCGTGGACCATGAATCAACTCGAGATGAGAGGTTAGTCCCTGGCTTCGACTCCAGAGGAATACCACCTTACCACAAGCACCTCAAGAGGAGGCTTCTCTCAGCTCTAGGTATGTGAGAGGGACCCTGATTTTGCGGCCTCAAGTGGAATGGAGACCGCGATGCCCTGACTCGAAATAAGGCCGGATATCCCTGCAGTGACTTGAATGCAGGCTCGTCTTGCATCTCCCAAGACGAAAGGATGTCTGAATCCCCTGTGGAGACCACAGAGAAAGACCTAGTTCCCCACCTCATTGCGACCGGAGGCCTCACATCCTTTGAAAACTCCAGAGGTACGCGGAGATCAGTGCCTCCAAAGGAGACGATGCCTGACTCCTCGTGAAACTTGATAGGAGTCCCCGGATTCCTGTGGCACGTGGAAAGGGACCCTTGGTCTCCCGCCTCAGCTGTAGAGGCGTCCCAATTGCCCTGCCAAGCCTCGAGGAGAATCCCGAGTTGTCCCTCGCAACTAGGCAGGAGTCCTGACGTCGCTGAACAAACACGTGGGTGGAAGGGCCATCCCCGTCGTAACTCAAGAATAACCCCAGGTTCCCGCCGCAACTCGAGAAAAACCATGAGACTTCCCCCTCGCCGCGAGATGAGGCCCGATTCCCCTGCACTGCGTGCAGAGCAATTCCGTGTTGCACATCACACATGAAAGGAGCCTTGATTTCCTTGATGGCACTCCAGAGAAACCCCAAGAACACTGTTTCAAGACTAGAGGGATCCTGAGGTCACTGTAGCAACACGAAAGAGCTCCGTGGACCAAAAATCAACTCGAGATGAGAGGTTAGTCCCTGGCTTCGACTCCAGAGGAATACCACCTTACCACAAGCACCTCAAGAGGAGGCTTCTCTCAGCTCTATGTATGTGAGAGGGACCCTGAGTTTGCGGCCTCAAGTGGAATGGAGACCGCGATGCCCTGACTCGAAATAAGGCCGGATATCCCTGCAGTGACTTGAATGCAGGCTCGTCTTGCATCTCCCAAGACGAAAGGATGTCTGAATCCCCTGTGGAGACCACAGAGAAAGACCTAGTTCCCCACCTCATCGTGAACGGAGGCCTCACATCCTTTGAAAACTCCAGAGGTACGCGGAGATCAGTGCCTCCAAAGGAGACGATGCCTGACTCCTCGTGAAACTTGATAGGAGTCCCAGGATTCCTGTGGCACGTGGCAAGGGACCCTGGGTCTCCCACCTCAGCTGGAGAGGCGTCGCAATTGCCCTGCCAAGCCTCGAGGAGAATCCCGAGTTGTCCCTCGCAACTAGGCAGGAGTCCTGACGTCGCTGAACAAACACGTGGGTGGAAGGGCCATCCCCGTCGTAACTCGAGAATATACCCCAGGTTCCCGCCGCAACTCGAGAAAAACCATGAGACTTCCCCCTCGCCGCGAGATGAGGCCCGATTCCCCTGCACTGCGTGCAGAGCAATTCCGTGTTGCACATCACACATGAAAGGAGCCTTGATTTCCTTGATGGCACTCCAGAGAAACCCCAAGAACACTGTTTCAATGCTGGAGGGATCCTGAGGTCACTATAGCAACACGAAAGAGCTCCGTGGACCAAAAATCAACTCGAGATGAGAGGTTTGTCCCTGGCTTCGACTCCAGAGGAATACCACCTTACCACAAGCACCTCAAGAGGAGGCTTCTCTGAGCTGTATGTATGTGAGAGGGACCCTGCGTTTGCGGCCTCAAGTGGAATGGACACCGCGATGCCCTGACTCGAAATAAGGCCGGATATCCCTGCAGTGACTTGAATGCAGGCTCGTCTTGCATCTCCCAAGACGAAGGGATGTCTGAATCCCCTGTGGAGACCACAGAGAAAGACCTAGTTCCCCACCTCATCGCGACCGGAGGCCTCACATCCTTTGAAAATTCCAGAGGTACGCGGAGATCAGTGCCTCCAAAGGAGACGATGCCTGACTCCTCGTGAAACTTGATAGGAGTCCCAGGATTCCTGTGGCACGTGGAAAGGGACCCTTGGTCTCCCGCCTCAGCTGGAGAGGCGTCCCAATTGCCCTGCCAAGCCTCGAGGAGAATCCCGAGTTGTCCCTCGCAACTAGTCAGGAGTCTGACGTCGCTGAACAAACACGTGGGTGGAAGGGCCATCCCCGTCGTAACTCGAGAATATACCCCAGCTTCTAATCGCAACTCGAGAAAAACCATTAGACTTCCCCCTAGCCGCAAAATGAGGCCCGATACCCTGAACTGCGTGCAGAGCAATTCCGTGTTGCACATCACACATGAAAGGAGCCTTGATTTCCTTGATGGCACTCCAGAGAAACCCCAAGAACACTGTTTCAAGGCTGGAGGGATCCTGAGGTCCCTGTAGCAGCACGAAAGAGCTCCGTGGACCAAAAATCAACTCGAGATGAGAGGTTAGTCCCTGGCTTCGACTCCAGAGGAATACCACCTTACCACAAGCACCTCAAGAGGAGGCTTCTCTCAGCTCTAGGTATGTGAGAGGGACCCTGAGTTTGCGGCCTCAAGTGGAATGGACACCGCGATGCCCTGACTCGAAATACGGCCGGATATCCCTGCAGTGACTTGAATGCAGGCTCCTCTTGCATCTCCCAAGACGAAAGGATGTCTGAATCCCCTGTGGAGACCACAGAGAAAGACCTAGTTCCCCACCTCATCGCGACCGGAGTCCTCACATCCCTTGAAAACTCCAGAGGTACGCGGAGATCAGTGCCTCCAAAGGAGACGATGCCTGACTCCTCGTGAAACTTGATAGGAGTCCCAGGATTCCTGTTGCACGTGGAAAGGGACCCTTGGTCTCCCGCCTCAGCTGGAGAGGCGTCCCAATTGCCCTGCCAAGCCTCGAGGAGAATCCCGAGTTGTCCCACGCAACTAGGCAGGAGTCCTGACGTCGCTGAACAAACACGTGGGTGGAAGGGCCATCCCCGTCGTAACTCGAGAATATACCCCAGGTTCCCGCCGCAACTCGAGAAAAACCATGAGACTTCGCACTCGGCGCGAGATGAGGCCCGATTCCCCTGCACTGCGGGCAGAGCAATTCCGTGTTGCACATCACACATGAAAGGAGCCTTGATTTCCTTGATGGCACTCCAGAGAAACCCCAACAACACTGTTTCAAGGCTGGAGGGATCCTGAGGACCCTGTAGCAGCACGAAAGAGCTCGTGGACCATGAATCAACTCGAGATGAGAGGTTAGTCCCTGGCTTCGACTCCAGAGGAATACCACCTTACCAAAAGCACCTGAAGAGGAGGCTTCTCTCAGCTCTAGGTATGTGAGAGGGACCCTGAGTTTGCGGCCCCAAGTGGAATGGACACCGCGATGCCCTGATTCGAAATAAGGCCGGATATCCCTGCAGTGACTTGAATGCAGGCTCGTCTTGCATCTCCCAAGACGAAAGGATGTCTGAATCCCCTGTGGAGACCACAGAGAAAGACCTAGTTCCCCACCTCATCGCGACCGGAGGCCTCACATCCTTTGAAAACTCCAGAGGTACGCGGAGATCAGTGCTTCCAAAGGAGACGATGCCTGACTCCTCATGAATCTTGATAGGAGTCCCAGGATTCCTGTGGCACGTGGAAAGGGACCCTGGGTCTCCCACCTCAGCTGGAGAGGCGTTGCAATTGCCCTGCCAAGCCTCGAGGAGAATCCCGAGTTGTCCCTCGCAACTAGGCAGGAGTCCTGACGTCGCTGAACAAACACGTGGGTGGAAGGGCCATCCCAGTCGTAACTCGAGAATATACCCCAGGTTCCTGCCGCAACTCGAGAAAAACCATGAGACTTCCCCCTCGCCGCGAGATGAGGCCCGATTCCCCTGCACTGCGTGCAGAGCAATTCCGTGTTGCACATCACACATGAAAGGAGCCTTGATTTCCTTGATGGCACTCCAGAGAAACCCCAAGAACACTGTTTCAAGGTTGAGGGATCCTGAGGTCACTGTAGCAACACGAAAGAGCTCCGTGGACCAAAAATCAACTCGAGATGAGAGGTTAGTCCCTGGCTTCGACTCCAGAGGAATACCACCTTACCACAAGCACCTCAAGAGGAGGCTTGTCTGAGCTGTATGTATGTGAGAGGTACCCTGAGTTTGCGGCCTCAAGTGGAATGGACACCGCGATGCCCTGACTCGAAATAAGGCCGGATATCCCTGCAGTGACTTGAATGCAGGCTCGTCTTGCATCTCCCAAGACGAAAGGATGTCTGAATCCCCTGTGGAGACCACAGAGAAAGACCTAGTTCCCCACCTCATCGTGACCGGAGGCCTCACATCCTTTGAAAACTCCAGAGGTACGCGGAGATCAGTGCCTCCAAAGGAGACGATGCCTGACTCCTCGTGAAACTTGATAGGAGTCCCAGGATTCCTGTGGCACGTGGCAAGGGACCCTGGGTCTCCCACCTCAGCTGGAGAGGCGTCGCAATTGCCCTGCCAAGCCTCGAGGAGAATCCCGAGTTGTCCCTCGCAAATAGGCAGGAGTCCTGACGTCGCTGAACAAACACGTGGGTGGAAGGCCCATCCCCGTCGTAACTCGAGATTATACCCCAGGTTCCCGCCGCAACTCGAGAAAAACCATGAGACTTCCCCCTCGCCGCGAGATGAGGCCCGATTCCCCTGCACTGCGTGCAGAGCAATTCCGTGTTGCACATCACACATGAAAGGAGCCTTGATTTCCTTGATGGCACTCCAGAGAAAACCCAAGAACACTGTTTCAAGGCTGGAGGGATCCTGAGGTCCCTGTAGCAGCACGAAAGAGCTCCGTGGACCATGAATCAACTCGAGATGAGAGGTTAGTCCCTGGCTTCGACTCCAGAGGAATACCACCTTACCACAAGCACCTCAAGAGGAGGCTTCTCTCAGCTCTAGGTATGTGAGAGGGACCCTGATTTTGCGGCCTCAAGTGGAATGGAGACCGCGATGCCCTGACTCGAAATAAGGCCGGATATCCCTGCAGTGACTTGAATGCAGGCTCGTCTTGCATCTCCCAAGACGAAAGGATGTCTGAATCCCCTGTGGAGACCACAGAGAAAGACCTAGTTCCCCACCTCATTGCGACCGGAGGCCTCACATCCTTTGAAAACTCCAGAGGTACGCGGAGATCAGTGCCTCCAAAGGAGACGATGCCTGACTCCTCGTGAAACTTGATAGGAGTCCCCGGATTCCTGTGGCACGTGGAAAGGGACCCTTGGTCTCCCGCCTCAGCTGTAGAGGCGTCCCAATTGCCCTGCCAAGCCTCGAGGAGAATCCCGAGTTGTCCCTCGCAACTAGGCAGGAGTCCTGACGTCGCTGAACAAACACGTGGGTGGAAGGGCCATCCCCGTCGTAACTCAAGAATAACCCCAGGTTCCCGCCGCAACTCGAGAAAAACCATGAGACTTCCCCCTCGCCGCGAGATGAGGCCCGATTCCCCTGCACTGCGTGCAGAGCAATTCCGTGTTGCACATCACACATGAAAGGAGCCTTGATTTCCTTGATGGCACTCCAGAGAAACCCCAAGAACACTGTTTCAAGACTAGAGGGATCCTGAGGTCACTGTAGCAACACGAAAGAGCTCCGTGGACCAAAAATCAACTCGAGATGAGAGGTTAGTCCCTGGCTTCGACTCCAGAGGAATACCACCTTACCACAAGCACCTCAAGAGGAGGCTTCTCTCAGCTCTATGTATGTGAGAGGGACCCTGAGTTTGCGGCCTCAAGTGGAATGGAGACCGCGATGCCCTGACTCGAAATAAGGCCGGATATCCCTGCAGTGACTTGAATGCAGGCTCGTCTTGCATCTCCCAAGACGAAAGGATGTCTGAATCCCCTGTGGAGACCACAGAGAAAGACCTAGTTCCCCACCTCATCGTGAACGGAGGCCTCACATCCTTTGAAAACTCCAGAGGTACGCGGAGATCAGTGCCTCCAAAGGAGACGATGCCTGACTCCTCGTGAAACTTGATAGGAGTCCCAGGATTCCTGTGGCACGTGGCAAGGGACCCTGGGTCTCCCACCTCAGCTGGAGAGGCGTCGCAATTGCCCTGCCAAGCCTCGAGGAGAATCCCGAGTTGTCCCTCGCAACTAGGCAGGAGTCCTGACGTCGCTGAACAAACACGTGGGTGGAAGGGCCATCCCCGTCGTAACTCGAGAATATACCCCAGGTTCCCGCCGCAACTCGAGAAAAACCATGAGACTTCCCCCTCGCCGCGAGATGAGGCCCGATTCCCCTGCACTGCGTGCAGAGCAATTCCGTGTTGCACATCACACATGAAAGGAGCCTTGATTTCCTTGATGGCACTCCAGAGAAACCCCAAGAACACTGTTTCAATGCTGGAGGGATCCTGAGGTCACTATAGCAACACGAAAGAGCTCCGTGGACCAAAAATCAACTCGAGATGAGAGGTTTGTCCCTGGCTTCGACTCCAGAGGAATACCACCTTACCACAAGCACCTCAAGAGGAGGCTTCTCTGAGCTGTATGTATGTGAGAGGGACCCTGCGTTTGCGGCCTCAAGTGGAATGGACACCGCGATGCCCTGACTCGAAATAAGGCCGGATATCCCTGCAGTGACTTGAATGCAGGCTCGTCTTGCATCTCCCAAGACGAAGGGATGTCTGAATCCCCTGTGGAGACCACAGAGAAAGACCTAGTTCCCCACCTCATCGCGACCGGAGGCCTCACATCCTTTGAAAATTCCAGAGGTACGCGGAGATCAGTGCCTCCAAAGGAGACGATGCCTGACTCCTCGTGAAACTTGAAAGGAGTCACAGGATTCCTGTGGCACGTGGAAAGGGACCCTGGGTCTCCCACCTCAGCTGGAGAGGCGTCGCAATTGCCCTGCCAAGCCTCGAGGAGAATCCCGAGTTGTCCCTCGCAACTAGGCAGGAGTCCTGACGTCGCTGAACAAACACGTGGGTGGAAGGGCCATCCCCGTCGTAACTCGAGAATATACCCCAGGTTCCTGCCGCAACTCGAGAAAAACCATGAGACTTCCCCCTCGCCGCGAGATGAGGCCCGATTCCCCTGCACTGTGTGCAGAGCAATTCCGTGTTGCACATCACACATGAAAGGAGCCTTGATTTCCTTGATGGCACTCCAGAGAAACCCCAAGAACACTGTTTCAAGGTTGAGGGATCCTGAGGTCACTGTAGAAACACGAAAGAGCTCCGTGGACCAAAAATCAACTCGAGATGAGAGGTTAGTCCCTGGCTTCGACTCCAGAGGAATACCACCTTACCACAAGCACCTCAAGAGGAGGCTTCTCTGAGCTGTATGTATGTGAGAGGGACCCTGAGTTTGCGACCTCAAGTGGAATGGAGACCGCGATGCCCTGACTCGAAATAAGCCCGGATATCCCTGCAGTGACTTGAATGCAGGCTCGTCTTGCATCTCCCAAGACGAAAGGATGTCTGAATCCCCTGTGGAGACCACAGAGAAAGACCTAGTTCCCCACCTCATCGCGACCGGAGGCCTCACATCCTTTGAAAACTCCAGAGGTACGCGGAGATCAGTGCCTCCAAAGGAGACGATGCCTGACTCCTCGTGAAACTTGATAGGAGTCCCAGGATTCCTGTGGCACGTGACAAGGGACCCTGTGTCTCCCACCTCAGCTGGAGAGGCGTCGCAATTGCCCTGCCAAGCCTCGAGGAGAATCCCGAGTTGTCCCTCGCAACTAGGCAGGAGTCCTGACGTCGCTGAACAAACACGTGGGTGGAAGGGCCATCCCCGTCGTAACTCGAGAATATACCCCAGGTTCCCGCCGCAACTCGAGAAAAACCATGAGACTTCCCCCTCGCCGCGAGATGAGGCCCGATTCCCCTGCACTGTGTGCAGAGCAATTCCGTGTTGCACATCACACATGAAAGGAGCCTTGATTTCCTTGATGGTACCCCAGAGAAACCCCAAGAACACTGTTTCAAGGCTGGACGGATCCTGAGGTCCCTGTAGGAGCACGAAAGAGCTCCGTGGACCATGAATCAACTCGAGATGAGAGGTTAGTCCCTGGCTTCGACTCCAGAGGAATACCACCTTACCACAAGCACCTCAAGAGGAGGCTTCTCTCAGCTCTAGGTATGTGAGAGGGACCCTGAGTTTGCGGCCTCAAGTGGAATGGACACCGCGATGCCCTGACTCGAAATAAGGCCGGATATCCCTGCAGTGACTTGAATGCAGGCTCGTCTTGCATCTCCCAAGACGAAAGGATGTCTGAATCCCCTGTGGAGACCACAGAGAATGACCTGGTTCCCACCTCATCGCGACCGGAGGCCTCCCATCCTTTGAAAACTCCAGAGGTACGCGGAGATCAGTGCCTCCAAAGGAGACGATGCCTGACTCCTCGTGAAACTTGATAGGAGTCCCAGGATTCCTGTGGCACGTGGAAAGGGACACTTGGTCTCCCGCCTAAGCTGGAGAGGCGTCCCAATTGCCCTGCCAAGCCTCGAGGAGAATCCCGAGTTGTCCCTCGCAACTAGGCAGGAGTCCTGACGTCGCTGAACAAACACGTGGGTGGAAGGGCCATCCCCGTCGTAACTCGAGAATATACCCCAGGTTCCCGCTGCAACTCGAGAAAAATCATGAGACTTCCCCCTCGCCGCGAGATGAGGCCCGATTCCCCTGCACTGCGTGCAGAGCAATTCCGTGTTGCACATCACACATGAAAGGAGCCTTGATTTCCTTGATGGCACTCCAGAGAATCCCCAAGAACACTGTTTCAAGGCTGGAGGGATGCTGAGGTTCCTGTAGCAGCACGAAAGAGCTCCGTGGACCATGAATCAACTCGAGATGAGAGGTTAGTCCCTGGCTTCGACTCCAGAGGAATACCACCTTACCACAAGCACCTCAAGAGGAGGCCTCTCTCAGCTCTAGGTATGTGAGAGGGACCCTGAGTTTGCGGCCTCAAGTGGAATGGAGACCGCGATGCCCTGACTCGAAATAAGGCCAGATATCCCTGCAGTGACTTGAATGCAGGCTCGTCTTGCATCTCCCAAGACAAAAGGATGTCTGAATCCCCTGTGGAGACCACAGAGAAAGACCTAGTTACCCACCTCATCTCGACCGGAGGCCTCACATCCTTTGAAAACTCCAGAGGTACGCGGAGATCAGTGCCTCCAAAGGAGACGATGCCTGACTCCTCGTGAAACTTGATAGGAGTCCCAGGATTCCTGTGGCACGTGGAAAGGGACCCTTGGTCTCCCGCCTCAGCTGGAGAGGCGTCCCAATTGCCCTGCCAAGCCTCGAGGAGAATCCCGAGTTGTCCCTCGCAACTAGTCAGGAGTCTGACGTCGCTGAACAAACACGTGGGTGGAAGGGCCATCCCCGTCGTAACTCGAGAATATACCCCAGCTTCCAATCGCAACTCGAGAAAAACCATTAGACTTCCCCCTAGCCGCAAGATGAGGCCCGATACCCTGAACTGCGTGCAGAGCAATTCCGTGTTGCACATCACACATGAAAGGAGCCTTGATTTCCTTGATGGCACTCCAGAGAAACCCCAAGAACACTGTTTCAAGGCTGGAGGGATCCTGAGGTCCCTGTAGCAGCACGAAAGAGCTCCGTGGACCAAAAATCAACTCGAGATGAGAGGTTAGTCCCTGGCTTCGACTCCAGAGGAATACCACCTTACCACAAGCACCTCAAGAGGAGGCTTCTCTCAGCTCTAGGTATGTGAGAGGGACCCTGAGTTTGCGGCCTCAAGTGGAATGGACACCGCGATGCCCTGACTCGAAATACGGCCGGATATCCCTGCAGTGACTTGAATGCAGGCTCCTCTTGCATCTCCCAAGACGAAAGGATGTCTGAATCCCCTGTGGAGACCACAGAGAAAGACCTAGTTCCCCACCTCATCGCGACCGGAGTCCTCACATCCCTTGAAAACTCCAGAGGTACGCGGAGATCAGTGCCTCCAAAGGAGACGATGCCTGACTCCTCGTGAAACTTGATAGGAGTCCCAGGATTCCTGTTGCACGTGGAAAGGGACCCTTGGTCTCCCGCCTCAGCTGGACAGGCGTCCCAATTGCCCTGCCAAGCCTCGAGGAGAATCCCGAGTTGTCCCACGCAACTAGGCAGGAGTCCTGACGTCGCTGAACAAACACGTGTGTGGAAGGGCCATCCCCGTCGTAACTCGAGAATATACCCCAGGTTCCCGCCGCAACTCGAGAAAAACCATGAGACTTCGCACTCGGCGCGAGATGAGGCCCGATTCCCCTGCACTGCGGGCAGAGCAATTCCGTGTTGCACATCACACATGAAAGGAGCCTTGATTTCCTTGATGGCACTCCAGAGAAACCCCAACAACACTGTTTCAAGGCTGGAGGGATCCTGAGGACCCTGTAGCAGCACGAAAGAGCTCGTGGACCATGAATCAACTCGAGATGAGAGGTTAGTCCCTGGCTTCGACTCCAGAGGAATACCACCTTACCAAAAGCACCTGAAGAGGAGGCTTCTCTCAGCTCTAGGTATGTGAGAGGGACCCTGAGTTTGCGGCCCCAAGTGGAATGGAGACCGCGATGCCCTGACTCGAAATAAGCCCGGATATCCCTGCAGTGACTTGAATGCAGGCTCGTCTTGCATCTCCCAAGACGAAAGGATGTCTGAATCCCCTGTGGAGACCACAGAGAAAGACCTAGTTCCCCACCTCATCGCGACCGGAGGCCTCACATCCTTTGAAAACTCCAGAGGTACGCGGAGATCAGTGCCTCCAAAGGAGACGATGCCTGACTCCTCGTGAAACTTGATAGGAGTCCCAGGATTCCTGTGGCACGTGACAAGGGACCCTGTGTCTCCCACCTCAGCTGGAGAGGCGTCGCAATTGCCCTGCCAAGCCTCGAGGAGAATCCCGAGTTGTCCCTCGCAACTAGGCAGGAGTCCTGACGTCGCTGAACAAACACGTGGGTGGAAGGGCCATCCCCGTCGTAACTCGAGAATATACCCCAGGTTCCCGCCGCAACTCGAGAAAAACCATGAGACTTCCCCCTCGCCGCGAGATGAGGCCCGATTCCCCTGCACTGTGTGCAGAGCAATTCCGTGTTGCACATCACACATGAAAGGAGCCTTGATTTCCTTGATGGTACC
The DNA here is from genome assembly GCF_910594005.1 of Cervus elaphus. Classification (NCBI taxonomy): domain Eukaryota; kingdom Metazoa; phylum Chordata; class Mammalia; order Artiodactyla; family Cervidae; genus Cervus; species Cervus elaphus. Next base: position 2,714,627 of record NC_057834.1, on the reverse strand, counting down.
CCAGAGAAACCCCAAGAACACTGTTTCAAGGCTGGACGGATCCTGAGGTCCCTGTAGGAGCACGAAAGAGCTCCGTGGACCATGAATCAACTCGAGATGAGAGGTTAGTCCCTGGCTTCGACTCCAGAGGAATACCACCTTACCACAAGCACCTCAAGAGGAGGCTTCTCTCAGCTCTAGGTATGTGAGAGGGACCCTGAGTTTGCGGCCTCAAGTGGAATGGACACCGCGATGCCCTGACTCGAAATAAGGCCGGATATCCCTGCAGTGACTTGAATGCAGGCTCGTCTTGCATCTCCCAAGACGAAAGGATGTCTGAATCCCCTGTGGAGACCACAGAGAATGACCTGGTTCCCACCTCATCGCGACCGGAGGCCTCCCATCCTTTGAAAACTCCAGAGGTACGCGGAGATCAGTGCCTCCAAAGGAGACGATGCCTGACTCCTCGTGAAACTTGATAGGAGTCCCAGGATTCCTGTGGCACGTGGAAAGGGACACTTGGTCTCCCGCCTAAGCTGGAGAGGCGTCCCAATTGCCCTGCCAAGCCTCGAGGAGAATCCCGAGTTGTCCCTCGCAACTAGGCAGGAGTCCTGACGTCGCTGAACAAACACGTGGGTGGAAGGGCCATCCCCGTCGTAACTCGAGAATATACCCCAGGTTCCCGCTGCAACTCGAGAAAAATCATGAGACTTCCCCCTCGCCGCGAGATGAGGCCCGATTCCCCTGCACTGCGTGCAGAGCAATTCCGTGTTGCACATCACACATGAAAGGAGCCTTGATTTCCTTGATGGCACTCCAGAGAATCCCCAAGAACACTGTTTCAAGGCTGGAGGGATGCTGAGGTTCCTGTAGCAGCACGAAAGAGCTCCGTGGACCATGAATCAACTCGAGATGAGAGGTTAGTCCCTGGCTTCGACTCCAGAGGAATACCACCTTACCACAAGCACCTCAAGAGGAGGCCTCTCTCAGCTCTAGGTATGTGAGAGGGACCCTGAGTTTGCGGCCTCAAGTGGAATGGAGACCGCGATGCCCTGACTCGAAATAAGGCCAGATATCCCTGCAGTGACTTGAATGCAGGCTCGTCTTGCATCTCCCAAGACAAAAGGATGTCTGAATCCCCTGTGGAGACCACAGAGAAAGACCTAGTTACCCACCTCATCTCGACCGGAGGCCTCACATCCTTTGAAAACTCCAGAGGTACGCGGAGATCAGTGCCTCCAAAGGAGACGATGCCTGACTCCTCGTGAAACTTGATAGGAGTCCCAGGATTCCTGTGGCACGTGGAAAGGGACCCTTGGTCTCCCGCCTCAGCTGGAGAGGCGTCCCAATTGCCCTGCCAAGCCTCGAGGAGAATCCCGAGTTGTCCCTCGCAACTAGTCAGGAGTCTGACGTCGCTGAACAAACACGTGGGTGGAAGGGCCATCCCCGTCGTAACTCGAGAATATACCCCAGCTTCCAATCGCAACTCGAGAAAAACCATTAGACTTCCCCCTAGCCGCAAGATGAGGCCCGATACCCTGAACTGCGTGCAGAGCAATTCCGTGTTGCACATCACACATGAAAGGAGCCTTGATTTCCTTGATGGCACTCCAGAGAAACCCCAAGAACACTGTTTCAAGGCTGGAGGGATCCTGAGGTCCCTGTAGCAGCACGAAAGAGCTCCGTGGACCAAAAATCAACTCGAGATGAGAGGTTAGTCCCTGGCTTCGACTCCAGAGGAATACCACCTTACCACAAGCACCTCAAGAGGAGGCTTCTCTCAGCTCTAGGTATGTGAGAGGGACCCTGAGTTTGCGGCCTCAAGTGGAATGGACACCGCGATGCCCTGACTCGAAATACGGCCGGATATCCCTGCAGTGACTTGAATGCAGGCTCCTCTTGCATCTCCCAAGACGAAAGGATGTCTGAATCCCCTGTGGAGACCACAGAGAAAGACCTAGTTCCCCACCTCATCGCGACCGGAGTCCTCACATCCCTTGAAAACTCCAGAGGTACGCGGAGATCAGTGCCTCCAAAGGAGACGATGCCTGACTCCTCGTGAAACTTGATAGGAGTCCCAGGATTCCTGTTGCACGTGGAAAGGGACCCTTGGTCTCCCGCCTCAGCTGGACAGGCGTCCCAATTGCCCTGCCAAGCCTCGAGGAGAATCCCGAGTTGTCCCACGCAACTAGGCAGGAGTCCTGACGTCGCTGAACAAACACGTGTGTGGAAGGGCCATCCCCGTCGTAACTCGAGAATATACCCCAGGTTCCCGCCGCAACTCGAGAAAAACCATGAGACTTCGCACTCGGCGCGAGATGAGGCCCGATTCCCCTGCACTGCGGGCAGAGCAATTCCGTGTTGCACATCACACATGAAAGGAGCCTTGATTTCCTTGATGGCACTCCAGAGAAACCCCAACAACACTGTTTCAAGGCTGGAGGGATCCTGAGGACCCTGTAGCAGCACGAAAGAGCTCGTGGACCATGAATCAACTCGAGATGAGAGGTTAGTCCCTGGCTTCGACTCCAGAGGAATACCACCTTACCAAAAGCACCTGAAGAGGAGGCTTCTCTCAGCTCTAGGTATGTGAGAGGGACCCTGAGTTTGCGGCCCCAAGTGGAATGGACACCGCGATGCCCTGACTCGAAATAAGGCCGGATATCCCTGCAGTGACTTGAATGCAGGCTCGTCTTGCATCTCCCAAGACGAAAGGATGTCTGAATCCCCTGTGGAGACCACAGAGAAAGACCTAGTTCCCCACCTCATCGCGACCGGAGGCCTCACATCCTTTGAAAACTCCAGAGGTACGCGGAGATCAGTGCTTCCAAAGGAGACGATGCTTGACTCCTCATGAATCTTGATAGGAGTCCCAGGATTCCTGTGGCACGTGGAAAGGGACCCTGGGTCTCCCACCTCAGCTGGAGAGGCGTTGCAATTGCCCTGCCAAGCCTCGAGGAGAATCCCGAGTTGTCCCTCGCAACTAGGCAGGAGTCCTGACGTCGCTGAACAAACACGTGGGTGGAAGGGCCATCCCAGTCGTAACTCGAGAATATACCCCAGGTTCCTGCCGCAACTCGAGAAAAACCATGAGACTTCCCCCTCGCCGCGAGATGAGGCCCGATTCCCCTGCACTGCGTGCAGAGCAATTCCGTGTTGCACATCACACATGAAAGGAGCCTTGATTTCCTTGATGGCACTCCAGAGAAACCCCAAGAACACTGTTTCAAGGTTGAGGGATCCTGAGGTCACTGTAGCAACACGAAAGAGCTCCGTGGACCAAAAATCAACTCGAGATGAGAGGTTAGTCCCTGGCTTCGACTCCAGAGGAATACCACCTTACCACAAGCACCTCAAGAGGAGGCTTCTCTGAGCTGTATGTATGTGAGAGGTACCCTGAGTTTGCGGCCTCAAGTGGAATGGACACCGCGATGCCCTGACTCGAAATAAGGCCGGTATCCCTGCAGTGACTTGAATGCAGGCTCGTCTTGCATCTCCCAAGACGAAAGGATGTCTGAATCCCCTGTGGAGACCACAGAGAAAGACCTAGTTCCCCACCTCATCGTGACCGGAGGCCTCACATCCTTTGAAAACTCCAGAGGTACGCGGAGATCAGTGCCTCCAAAGGAGACGATGCCTGACTCCTCGTGAAACTTGATAGGAGTCCCAGGATTCCTGTGGCACGTGGCAAGGGACCCTGGGTCTCCCACCTCAGCTGGAGAGGCGTCGCAATTGCCCTGCCAAGCCTCGAGGAGAATCCCGAGTTGTCCCTCGCAAATAGGCAGGAGTCCTGACGTCGCTGAACAAACACGTGGGTGGAAGGCCCATCCCCGTCGTAACTCGAGATTATACCCCAGGTTCCCGCCGCAACTCGAGAAAAACCATGAGACTTCCCCCTCGCCGCGAGATGAGGCCCGATTCCCCTGCACTGCGTGCAGAGCAATTCCGTGTTGCACATCACACATGAAAGGAGCCTTGATTTCCTTGATGGCACTCCAGAGAAAACCCAAGAACACTGTTTCAAGGCTGGAGGGATCCTGAGGTCCCTGTAGCAGCACGAAAGAGCTCCGTGGACCATGAATCAACTCGAGATGAGAGGTTAGTCCCTGGCTTCGACTCCAGAGGAATACCACCTTACCACAAGCACCTCAAGAGGAGGCTTCTCTCAGCTCTAGGTATGTGAGAGGGACGCTGAGTTTGCGGCCCCAAGTGGAATGGACACCGCGATGCCCTGACTCGAAATAAGGCCAGATATCCCTGCAGTGACTTGAATGCAGGCTCGTCTTGCATCTCCCAAGACGAAAGGATGTCTGAATCCCCTGTGGAGACCACAGAGAAAGACCTAGTTCCCCACCTCATCGCGACCGGAGGCCTCACATCCCTTGAAAACTCCAGAGGTATGCGGAGATCAGTGCCTCCAAAGGAGACGATGCCTGACTCCTCGTGAAACTTGATAGGAGTCCCAGGATTCCTGTGGCACGTGGAAAGGGACCCTTGGTCTCCCGCCTCAGCTGGAGAGGCGTCCCAATTGCCCTGCCAAGCATCGAGGAGAATCCCGAGTTGTCCCACGCAACTAGGCAGGAGTCCTGACGTCGCTGAACAAACACGTGGGTGGAAGGGCCATCCCCGTCGTAACTCGAGAATATACCCCAGGTTCCTGCCGCAACTCGAGAAAAACCATGAGACTTCCCACTCGGCGCGAGATGAGGCCCGATTCCCCTGCACTGCGTGCAGAGCAATTCCGTGTTGCACATCACACATGAAAGGAGCCTTGATTTCCTTGATGGCACTCCAGAGAAACCCCAACAACACTGTTTCAAGGCTGGAGGGATCCTGAGGACCCTGTAGCAGCACGAAAGAGCTCCGTGGACCATGAATCAACTCGAGATGAGAGGTTAGTCCCTGGCTTCGACTCCAGAGGAATACCACCTTACCAAAAGCACCTCAAGAGGAGGCTTCTCTCAGCTCTAGGTATGTGAGAGGGACCCTGAGTTTGCGGCCCCAAGTGGAATGGACACCGCGATGCCCTGACTCGAAATAAGGCCGGATATCCCTGCAGTGACTTGAATGCAGGCTCGTCTTGCATCTCCCAAGACGAAAGGATGTCTGAATCCCCTGTGGAGACCAGAGAGAAAGACCTAGTTCCCCACCTCATCGCGACCGGAGGCCTCACATCCTTTGAAAACTCCAGAGGTATGCGGAGATCAGTGCCTCCAAAGGAGACGATGCCTGACTCCTCGTGAATCTTGATAGGAGTCCCAGGATTCCTGTGGCACGTGGCAAGGGACCCTGGGTCTCCCACCTCAGCTGGAGAGGCGTCGCAATTGCCCTGCCAAGCCTCGAGGAGAATCCCGAGTTGTCCCTCGCAACTAGGCAGGAGTCCTGACGTCGCTGAACAAACACGTGGGTGGAAGGGCCATCCCCGTCGTAACTCGAGAATATACCCCAGGTTCCCGCCGCAACTCGAGAAAAACCATGAGACTTCCCCCTCGCCGCGAGATGAGGCCCGATTCCCCTGCACTGCGTGCAGAGCAATTCCGTGTTGCACATCACACATGAAAGGAGCCTTGATTTCCTTGATGGCACTCCAGAGAAACCCCAAGAACACTGTTTCAAGGCTGGAGGGATCCTGAGCTCCCTGTAGCAGCACGAAAGAGCTCCGTGGACCAAAAATCAACTCGAGATGAGAGGTTAGTCCCTGGCTTCGACTCCAGAGGAATACCACCTTACCACAAGCACCTCAAGAGGAGGCTTCTCTCAGCTCTAGGTATGTGAGAGGGACCCTGAGTTTGCGGCCTCAAGTGGAATGGACACCGCGATGCCCTGACTCGAAATAAGGCCGGATATCCCTGCAGTGACTTGAATGCAGGCTCGTCTTGCATCTCCCAAGACGAAAGGATGTCTGAATCCCCTGTGGAGACCAGAGAGAAAGACCTAGTTCCCCACCTCATTGCGACCGGAGGCCTCACATCCTTTGAAAACTCCAGAGGTACGCGGAGATCAGTGCCTCCAAAGGAGACGATGCCTGACTCCTCGTGAAACTTGATAGGAGTCCCCGGATTCCTGTGGCACGTGGAAAGGGACCCTTGGTCTCCCGCCTCAGCTGGAGAGGCGTCCCAATTGCCCTGCCAAGCCTCGAGGAGAATCCCGAGTTGTCCCTCGCAACTAGGCAGGAGTCCTGACGTCGCTGAACAAACACGTGGGTGGAAGGGCCATCCCCGTCGTAACTCAAGAATAACCCCAGGTTCCCGCCGCAACTTGAGAAAAGCCATGAGACTTCCCCCTCACCGCGAGATGAGGCCCGATTCCCCTGCACTGCGTGCAGAGCAATTCCGTGTTGCACATCACACATGAAAGGAGCCTTGATTTCCTTGATGGCACTCCAGAGAAACCCCAAGAACACTGTTTCAAGACTAGAGGGATCCTGAGGTCACTGTAGCAACACGAAAGAGCTCCGTGGACCAAAAATCAACTCGAGATGAGAGGTTAGTCCCTGGCTTCGACTCCAGAGGAATACCACCTTACCACAAGCACCTCAAGAGGAGGCTTCTCTCAGCTCTATGTATGTGAGAGGGACCCTGAGTTTGCGGCCTCAAGTGGAATGGACACCGCGATGCCCTGACTCGAAATAAGGCCGGATATCCCTGCAGTGACTTGAATGCAGGCTCGTCTTGCATCTCCCAAGACGAAAGGATGTCTGAATCCCCTGTGGAGACCACAGAGAAATACCTAGTTCCCCACCTCATCGTGACCGGAGGCCTCACATCCTTTGAAAACTCCAGAGGTACGCGGAGATCAGTGCCTCCAAAGGAGACGATGCCTGACTCCTCGTGAAACTTGATAGGAGTCCCAGGATTCCTGTGGCACGTGGCAAGGGACCCTGGGTCTCCCACCTCAGCTGGAGAGGCGTCGCAATTGCCCTGCCAAGCCTCGAGGAGAATCCCGAGTTGTCCCTCGCAACTAGGCAGGAGTCCTGACGTCGCTGAACAAACACGTGGGTGGAAGGGCCATCCCAGTCGTAACTCGAGAATATACCCCAGGTTCCAGCCGCAACTCGAGAAAAAACATGAGACTTCCCCCTCGCCGCGAGATGAGGCCCGATTCCCCTGCACTGCGTGCAGAGCAATTCCGTGTTGCACATCACACATGAAAGGAGCCTTGATTTCCTTGATGGCACTCCAGAGAAACCCCAAGAACACTGTTTCAAGGTTGAGGGATCCTGAGGTCACTGTAGCAACACGAAAGAGCTCCGTGGACCAAAAATCAACTCGAGATGAGAGGTTAGTCCCTGGCTTCGACTCCAGAGGAATACCACCTTACCACAAGCACCTCAAGAGGAGGCTTCTCTCAGCTCTAGGTATGTGAGAGGGACCCTGAGTTTGCGGCCTCAAGTGGAATGGAGACCGCGATGCCCTGACTCGAAATAAGGCCGGATATCCCTGCAGTGACTTGAATGCAGGCTCGTCTTGCATCTCCCAAGACGAAAGGATGTCTGAATCCCCTGTGGAGACCACAGAGAAAGACCTAGTTCCCCACCTCATCGCGACCGGAGGCCTCACATCCTTTGAAAACTCCAGAGGGACGCGGAGATCAGTGCCTCCAAAGGAGACGATGCCTGACTCCTCGTGAAACTTGATAGGAGTCCCCGGATTCCTGTGGCACGTGGCAAGGGACCCTGGGTCTCCCACCTCAGCTGGAGAGGCGTCGCAATTGCCCTGCCAAGCCTCGAGGAGAATCCCGAGTTGTCCCTCGCAACTAGGCAGGAGTCCTGACGTCGCTGAACAAACACGGGGGTGGAAGGGCCATCCCCGTCGTAACTCGAGAATATACCCCAGGTTCCCGCCGCAACTCGAGAAAAACCATGAGACTTCCCCCTCGCCGCGAGATGAGGCCCGATTCCCCTGCACTGCATGCAGAGCAATTCCGTGTTGCACATCACACATGAAAGGAGCCTTGATTTCCTTGATGGCACTCCAGAGAAACCCCAACAACACTGTTTCAAGGCTGGAGGGATCCTGAGGTCCCTGTAGCACCACAAAGGAGCTCCGTGGACCAAAAATCAACTCGAGATGAGAGGTTAGTCCCTGGCTTCGACTCCAGAGGAATACCAGCTTACCACAAGTATCTCAAGAGGAGGCTTCTCTCAGCTCTAGGTATGTGAGAGGGACCCTGAGTTTGCGGCCTCAAGTGGAATGGACACCGCGATGCCCTGACTCGAAATCAGGCCAGATATCCCTGCAGTGACTTGAATGCAGTCTCGTCTTGCATCTCCCAAGATGAAAGGATGTCTGAATCCCCTGTGGAGACCACAGAGAAAGACCTAGTTCCCCACCTCATCGCGACCGGAGGCCTCACATCCTTTGAAAACTCCAGAGGTACGCGGAGATCAGTGCCTCCAAAGGAGACGATGCCTGACTCCTCGTGAAACTTGATAGGAGTCCCAGGATTCCTGTGGCACGTGGAAAGGGACCCTTGGTCTCCCGCCTCAGCTGGAGAGGCGTCCCAATTGCCCTGCCAAGCCTCGAGGAGAATCCCAAGTTGTCCCTCGCAACTAGGCTGGAATCCTGACGAGGCTGAACAAACACGTCGGTGGAAGGGCCATCCCCGTCGTAACTCGAGAATGTACCCCAGGTTCCTGCCGCAACTCGAGAAAAACCATGAGACTTCCCCCTCGCCGGAAAATGAGGCCCGATACCCTGCACTGCGTGCCGAGCAATTCCGTGTTGCACATCACACATGAAAGGAGCCTTGATTTCCTTGATGGCACTCCAGAGAAACCCCAAGAACCCTGTTTCAGGGCTGGAGGGATCCTGAGGTCACTGTAGCAACACGAAAGATCTCCGTGGACCAAAAATCAACTCGAGATGAGAGGTTAGTCCCTGGATTCGACTCCAGAGGAATTCAACCTTACCACAAGCACCTCAAGAGGAGGCTTCTCTCAGCTCTAGGTAAGTGAGAGGGACCCTGAGTTTGCGGCCTCAAGTGGAATGGACACCGCGATGCCCTGACTCGAAATAAGGCCGGATATCCCTGCAGTGACTTGAATGCAGGCTCGTCTTGCATCTCCCAAGACGAAAGGATGTCTGAATCCCCTTTGGAGACCACAGAGAAAGACCTAGTTCCCCACCTCATCGCGACTGGAGGCCTCACATCCTTTGAAAACTCCAGAGGTACGCGGAGATCAGTGCCTCCAAAGGAGACGATGCCTGACTCCTCGTGAAACTTGATAGGAGTCCCAGGATTCCTGTGGCACGTGGAAAGGGACCCTTGGTCTCCCACCTCAGCTGGAGAGGCGTCCCAATTGCCCTGCCAAGCCTCGAGGAGAATCCTCAGTTGTCCCTCGCAACTAGGCAGGAGTGCTGACATGGCTGAAGAAACACGTGTGTGGAAGGGCCATCCCCGTCGTAACTCGAGAATATACCCCAGGTTCCCACCGCAACTCGAGAAAAACCATGAGACTTCCCCCTCGCCGCGAGATGAGGCCCGATTCCCCTGCACTGCGTGCAGAGCAATTCCGTGTTGCACATCACACATGAAAGGAGCCTTGATTTCCTTAATGGCACTCCAGAGAAAACCCAAGAACACTCTTTCAAGGCTAGAGGGATCCTGAGGTCACTGTAGCCACACAAAAGAGCCCTGTGGACGAAAAATCAACTCGAGATGAGAGGTTAGTCCCTGGCTTCGACTCCAGAGGAATACAACCTTACCACAAGCAAATCAAGAGGTGGCTTCTCTCAGCTCTAGATATGTGAGAGGGACCCTGAGTTTGCGGCCTCAAGTGGAATGGACACCGTGATGCCCTGACTCGAAATAAGGTCGAATATCCCTGCAGTGACTTGAATGCAGGCTCGTCTTGCATCTCCCAAGACGAAAGGATGTCTGAATCCCCTGTGCAGTCCACAGAGAAACACCTAGTTCCCCACCTCATCGCGACCGGAGGCCTCACATCCTTTGAAAACTCCAGAGGTTCGCCGAGATCAGTGCCTCCAAAGGAGACGATGCCTGACTCCTCGTGAAAGTTGATAGGAGTCCCAGGATTCCTGTGGCACGTGGAAAGGGACCCTTGGTTTCCCGTCTCAGCTGGAGAGTCTTCCAAATTGCCCTGCCAAGCCTCGAGGAGAATCCCGAGTTGTCCCTCGCAACTAGGCAAGAGTCCTGACGTAGCTGAAGAAACACGTGGGTGGAAGGGTCATCCCCGTCGTAACTCGAGAATATACCCCAGGTTCCCGCCGCAACTCGAGAAAAATCATGAGACTTCCCCCTCGTCGCCAGATGAGGCCCGATTCCAATGCACTGCGTACAGAGCAATTCCGTGTTGCACATCACACATGAAAGGAGCCTTGATTTCCTTGATGGCACTCCAGAGAAACCTCAAGAACACTGTTTCAAGGCTAGAGGGATCCTGAGGTCACTGTAGCAACACGAAAGAGCTCCGTGGACCAAGAATCAACTCGAGATGAGCGGTTAGTCCCTAGCTTCGACTCCAGAGGAATACCACCTTACCACAAGCACCTCAAGAGGAGGCTTCTCTTAGCTTTAGGTATGTGAGAGGGACCCTGAGTTTGCGGCCTCAAGTGGAATGGACACCGCGATGCCCTGACTCGAAATAAGGCCGGATATCCCTGCAGTGACTTGAATGCAGGCTCGTCTTGCATCTTCTAAGATGAAAGGATGTCTGAATCCCCTGTGGAGACCACAGAGAAAGACCTGGTTCCCCACCTCATCGCGACCGGAGGCTTCACTTCCTTTGAAAACTCCAGAGGTACACGTAGATCAGTGCCTCCAAAGGAGTCGATGCCTGACTCCTCGTGAAACTTGATAGGAGTCCCAGGATTCCTGTGGCACGTGGAAAGGGACCCTTGGTCTCCCGCCTCAGCTGAAGAGGCATCCAAATTGCCTGCCAAGCCTCCAGGAGAATCCCGAGTTGTCCCTCGCAACTAGGCATAAGTCCTGACATGCCTGAAGAAACACGTGGGTGGAAGGGCCATCCCCGTCGTAACTCGAGAATATACCCCAGTTTCCCGCCACAACTCGAGAGAAACCTTGAGAGTTCCCCCTCGCCGCGAGATGAGGCCCGATTCCCCTGCACTGCGTGCAGAGCAATTCCGTATTGCACATCACACATGAAAGGAGCCTTGATTTCCTTGATGGCACTCCAGAGAAACCCCAAGAACACTGTTTCAAGGCTAGAGGGATCCTGAGGTCACTGTAGCACCACAAAGGAGCTCCGTGGACCAAAAATCAACTCGAGATGAGAGGTTAGTCCCTGGCTTCGACTCCAGAGGAATTCCACCTTACCACAAGCACCTCAAGAGGAGGCTTCTCTCAGCTCTAGGTATGTGAGAGGGACCCTGATTTTGCGGCCTCAAGTGGAATGGACACCGCGATGCCCTGACTCGAAATCAGGCCGGATATCCCTGCAGTGACTTGAATGCAGTCTCGTCTTGCATCTCCCAAGATGAAAGGATGTCTGAATCCCCTGTGGAGACCACAGAGAAAGACCTAGTTCCCCACCTCATCGCGACTGGAGGCCTCACATCCTTTGAAAACTCCAGAGGTAGGCAGAGATCAGTGCCTCCAAAGGAGACGATGCCTGACTCCTCCTGAAACTTGATAGGAGTCCCAGGATTCCTGTGGCACGTGGAAAGGGACCCTTGGTCTCCCGCCTCAGCTGGAGAGGCGTCCCAATTGCCCTGCCAAGCCTCGAGGAGAATCCCAAGTTGTCCCTCGCAACTAGGCTGGAATCCTGACGAGGCTGAACAAACACGTCGGTGGAAGGGCCATCCCCGTCGTAACTCGAGAATGTACCCCAGGGTCCCGCCGCAACTCGAGAAAAACAATGAGACTTCCCCCTCGCCGCGAGATGAGGCCCGATTCCCCTGCACTGCGTGCAGAGCAATTCCGTGTTGCACATCACGCATGAAAGGAGCTTTGATTTCCTTGATGGCACTCCAGAAAAACCCCAAGAACACAGTTTCAAGGCTAGAGGGATGCTGATGTCACTGTAGCAACACGAAAGAGCTCCGTGGACCAAAAATCAACTCGAGATGAGAGGTCAGTCCCTGTCTTTGACTGCAGAGAACTACCACCTTACCACAAGCACCTCAAGAGGAGGCTTCTCTCAGCTCTAGGTATGGGAGAGGGACCCTGAGTTTGCGGCCTCAAGTGGAATGGACACCACGATGCCCTGACTCGAAATAAGGCCAGATATCTCTGCAGTGACTTGAATGCCAGCTCGTCTTGCATCTCCCAAGACGAAAGGATGTCTGAATCCCCTGTGGAGACCACAGAGAAAGACCTAGTTCCCCACCTCATCGCGACCGGAGGCTTCACATCCTTTGAAAACTCCAGAGGTACGCGGAGATCAGTGCCTCCAAAAGGGACGATGCCTGACTCCTCGTGAAACTTAATAGGAGTCCCAGGATTCCTGTGGCACGTGGAAAGGGACTCTTGGTCTCCCGCCTCAGCTGGAGAGGCGTCCCAATTGCCCTGCCAAGCCTCGACGAGAATCCCGAGTGGTCCCTCGCAACTAGAAAGGAGTCCTGACGTCGCTGAACACACACGTGGGTGGAAGGGCCATCCCCGTCGTAACTCGAGAATATACCCCAGGTTCCTGCCGCAACACGAGAAAAACCATGAGACTTCCCCCTCGCCGGAAAATGAGGCCCGATACCCTGCACTGCGTGCAGAGCAATTCCGTGTTGCACATCACACATGAAAGGAGCCTTGATTTCCTTGATGGCACTCCAGAGAAACCCCAAGAACCCTGTTTCAGGGCTGGAGGGATCCTGAGGTCACTGTAGCAACACGAAAGATCTCCGTGGACCAAAAATCAACTCGAGATGAGAGGTTAGTCCCTGGCTTCGACTCCAGAGGAATTCCACCTTACCACAAGCACCTCAAGAGGAGGCTTCTCTCAGCTCTAGGTAAGTGAGAGGGAACCTGAGTTTGCGGCCTCAAGTGGAATGGACACCGTGATGCCCTGACTCGAAATAAGGCCGAATATCCCTGCAGTGACTTGAATGCAGGCTCGTCTTGCATCTCCCAAGACGAAAGGATGTCTGAATCCCCTGTGCAGTCCACAGAGAAACACCTAGTTCCCCACCTCATCGCGACCGGAGGCCTCACATCCTTTGAAAACTCCAGAGGTTCGCCGAGATCAGTGCCTCCAAAGGAGACGATGCCTGACTCCTCGTGAAAGTTGATAGGAGTCCCAGGATTCCTGTGGCACGTGGAAAGGGACCCTTGGTTTCCCGTCTCAGCTGGAGAGTCTTCCAAATTGCCCTGCCAAGCCTCGAGGAGAATCCCGAGTTATCCCTCGCAACTAGGCAAGAGTCCTGTCGTAGCTGAAGAAACACGTGGGTGGAAGGGTCATCCCCGTCGTAACTCGAGAATATACCCCAGGTTCCCGCCGCAACTCGAGAAAAATCATGAGACTTCCCCCTCGTCGCCAGATGAGGCCCGATTCCAATGCACTGCGTGCAGAGCAATTCCGTGTTGCACATCACACATGAAAGGAGCCTTGATTTCCTTGATGGCACTCCAGAGAAACCTCAAGAACACTGTTTCAAGGCTAGAGGGATCCTGAGGTCACTGTAGCAACACGAAAGAGCTCCGTGGACCAAGAATCAACTCGAGATGAGCGGTTAGTCCCTAGCTTCGACTCCAGAGGAATACCACCTTACCACAAGCACCTCAAGAGGAGGCTTCTCTTAGCTTTAGGTATGTGAGAGGGACCCTGAGTTTGCGGCCTCAAGTGGAATGGACACCGCGATGCCCTGACTCGAAATAAGGCCGGATATCCCTGCAGTGACTTGAATGCAGGCTCGTCTTGCATCTTCTAAGATGAAAGGATGTCTGAATCCCCTGTGGAGACCACAGAGAAAGACCTGGTTCCCCACCTCATCGCGACCGGAGGCTTCACTTCCTTTGAAAACTCCAGAGGTACACGTAGATCAGTGCCTCCAAAGGAGTCGATGCCTGACTTCTCGTGAAACTTGATAGGAGTCCCAGGATTCCTGTGGCACGTGGAAAGGGACCCTTGGTCTCCCGCCTCAGCTGAAGAGGCATCCAAATTGCCTGCCAAGCCTCCAGGAGAATCCCGAGTTGTCCCTCGCAACTAGGCATAAGTCCTGACATGCCTGAAGAAACACGTGGGTGGAAGGGCCATCCCCGTCGTAACTCGAGAATATACCCCAGTTTCCCGCCACAACTCGAGAGAAACCTTGAGAGTTCCCCCTCGCCGCGAGATGAGGCCCGATTCCCCTGCACTGCGTGCAGAGCAATTCCGTATTGCACATCACACATGAAAGGAGCCTTGATTTCCTTGATGGCACTCCAGAGAAACCCCAAGAACACTGTTTCAAGGCTAGAGGGATCCTGAGGTCACTGTAGCAACACGAAAGAGCTCCGTGGACCAAAAATCAACTCGAGATGAGAGGGTAGTCCCTGGCTTGGACTCCAGAGGAATACCACCTTACCACAAGCACCTCAAGAGGAGGCTTCTCTCAGCTCTAGCTATGTGAGAGGGACCCTGAGTTTGTGGCCTCAAGTGAAATGGACACCGCGACGCCCTGACGTGAAATAAGGCCGAATATCCCTGCAGTGACTTGAATGCAGGCTCGTCTTGCATCTCCCAAGACGAAAGGATGTCTGAATCCCCTGTGGAGACCACAGAGAAAGACCTAGTTCCCCACCTCATCGCGACAGGAGGCCTCACATCCTTTGAACACTCCAGAGGTACGCGGAGATCAGTGCCTCCAAAGGAGACGATGCCTGACTCCTCGTGAAATTACATAGCATTCCCAGGATTCCTGTGGCACGTGGAAAGGGACACTTGGTCTCCCGCCTCAGCTGGAGAGGCGTCCCAATTGCCCTGCCAAGCCTGGAGGAGAATCCCGAGTTGTCCCTCGCAACTAGGCAGGAGTCCTGACGTCACTGAACAAACACGTATGTGGAAGGGCCATCCACGTCGTAACTCGAGAATATACCCCAGGTTCCCGCCTTAACTCGAGAAAAACCATGAGATTTCCCCCTCGCCGCAAAATGAGGCCCGATTCCCCTGCACTGCGTGCAGAGCAATTCCGTGCTGCACATCACACATGAAAGGAGCCTTGATTTCCTTGATGGCACTCCAGAGAAAGCCCAAGAACACTGTTTCAAGGCTAGAGGGATCCTGAGGTCACTGTAGCAACACGAAAGAGCTCCGTGGACCAAAAATCAACTCGAGATGAGAGGGTAGTCCCTGGCTTGGACTCCAGAGGAATACCACCTTACCACAAGCACCTCAAGAGGAGGCTTCTCTCAGCTCTAGCTATGTGAGAGGGACCCTGAGTTTGTGGCCTCAAGTGAAATGGACACCGCGACGCCCTGACGTGAAATAAGGCCGGATATCCCTGCAGTGACTTGAATGCAGGCTCGTCTTGCATCTCCCAAGACGAAAGGATGTCTGAATCCCCTGTGGAGACCACAGAGAAAGACCTAGTTCCCCACCTCATCGCGACCGGAGGCCTCACATCCTTTGAAAACTCCAGAGGTACGCGGAGATCAGTGCCTCCAAAGGAGACGATGCCTGACTCCTCGTGAAATTACATAGCATTCCCAGGATTCCTGTGGCACGTGGAAAGGAACACTTGGTCTCCCGCCTCAGCTGGAGAGGCGTCCCAATTGCCCTGCCAAGCCTCGAGGAGAATCCCGAGTTGTCCTTCCCAACTAGGCAGGAGTCCTGACGTCGCTGAACAAACACGTGGGTGGAAGGGCCATCCCCGTCGTAACTCGAGAATATACCCCAAGTTCCCGCCGCAACTCGAGAAAAACCATGAGACTTCCCCCTCGCCGCGAGATGAGGCCCGATTCCCCTGCACTGCGTGCAGAGCAATTCCGTGTTGCACATCAAACATGAAAGGAGCCTTGATTTCCTTGATGGCACTCCAGAGAAACCCCAAGAACACAGTTTCAAGGATAGAGGGATCCTGAGATCACTGTAGCAACACGAAAGAGCTCAGTGGACCAAAAATCAACTCGAGATGAGAGGTTAGTCCCTGGCTTCGACTCCAGAGGAATACCACCTTACCACAAGCACCTCAAGAGGAGGCTTCTCTCAGCTCTAGGTATGTGAGAGGGAGCCTGTGTTTGTGGCCTCAAGTTGAATGGACACCGCGATGCCCTGACTCGAAATAAGGCCGGTTATCCCTGCAGTGACTTGAATGCAGGCTCGTCTTGCATCTCCCAAGACGAAAGGATGTCTGAATCCCCTGTGGAAACCACAGAGAAAGACCTAGTTCCCCACTTCATCGTGACCGGAGGCCTCACATCCTTTGAAAACTCCAGAGGCACGCGGAGATCAGTGCCTCCAAAGGAGACGATGCCTGACTCCTCGTGAAACTTGATAGGAGTTCCAGGATCCTGTGGCACGTGGAAAGGGACCCTTGGTCTCCCGCCTCAGCTGGAGAGGTGTCACAATTGCCCTGCCAAGCCTCGAGGAGAATCCCGAGTTGTCCCTCGCCACTAGGCAGCAGTCCTTACGTCGCTGAACAAACAGGTGTGTGGAAGGGCCATCCCCGTCGTAACTCGATAATATACCCCAGGTTCCCACCACAACTCGAGAAAAACCATGAGACTTCCCCCTCGCCGCGAGATGAGGCCCGATTCCCTTGCACTGCATGCAGAGCAATTCCGTGTTGCACATCACACATGAAAGGAGCCTTGATTTCCTTGATGGCACTCCAGAGAAACCCCAAGAACACTGTTTCAAGGCTCGAGGGATCCTGAGGTCACTGTAGCAACACGAAAGAGCTCCGTGGACCAAGAATCAACTCGAGATGAGAGGTTAGTCCCTGGCTTCGACTCCAGAGGAATACCACCTTAGCACAAGCACCTCAAGAGGAGGCTTCTCTCAGCTCTAGCTATGTGAGAAGGACCCTCAGATTGCGGCCTCAAGTGGAATGGACACCGCGATGCCCTGACTCGAAATAAGGCCGGATATCCCTGCAGTGACTTGAATGCAGGCTCGTCTTGCATCTCCCAAGACGACAGGATGTCTGAATCCCCTGTGGAGACCACAGAGAAAGACCTAGTTCCCCACCTCATGGCGACCGGAGGCCTCACATCCTTTGAAATCTCCAGAGGTATGCGGAGATCAGTGCCTCCAAAGGAGACGATGCCTGACTCCTCTGAAACTTGATAGGAGTCCCAGGATTCCTGTGGCACGTGGAAAGGGACCCTTGGTCTCCCGCCTCAGCTGAAGAGGAGTTCCAATTGCCCTGCCAAGCCTCGAGGAGAATCCCGAGTTGTCCCTCGCAACTAGGCAGGAGTCTTGACGTCGCTGAACAAACACGTGGGTGGAAGGGCCATCCCCGTCGTAACTCGACAATATACCCCAGGTTCCCGCCGCAACTCGAGAAAAACCATGAGACTTCCCCCTCGCCGCGAGATGAGGCCCGATTCCACTGCACAGCGTGCAGAGCAATTCCGTGTTGCACATCACACATGAAAGGAGCCTTGATTTCCTTGATGGCACTCCAGAATAACCCCAAGAACACTGTTTCAAGCCTAGAGGGATCCTGAGGTCACTGTAGCAACACGAAAGAGCTCTGTGGACCAAGAATCAACTCGAGATGAGAGGTTTGTCCCTGGCTTCGACTACAGAGAAATACCACCTTACCACAAGCACCTCAAGAGGAGGCTTCTCTCAGCTCTAGGTATGTGAGAGGGACCCTGAGATTGCGGCCTCAAGTGGAAAGGGCAGCTCGATGCCCTGACTCGAAATAAGGCCGGATATCCCTGCAGTGACTTGAATGAAGGCTCGTCTTGCATCTCCCAAGACGAAAGGATGTCTGAATCCCCTGTGGAGACCACAGAGAAAGACCTAGTTCCCCACCTCATCGCGACCGGAGGCCTCACATACTTTGAAAACTCCAGAGGTACGCGGAGATCAGTGCCTTCAAAGGAGACGATGCCTGACTCCTCATGAAACTTGATAGGAGTCCCAGGATTCCTGTGGCACGTGGAAAGGGACCCTTGGTCTCCCGCCTCAGCTGGAGAGGCGTTCCAATTGCCCTTGCAAGCCTCGAGGAGAATCCCGAGTTGTCCCTCGCAACTAGGCAGGAGTCCTGACGTCGCTGAGTAACCACGTGGGTGGAAGGGCCATCCCCGTCGTAACTCGAGAATATACCCAAGGTACTCGCCGCAACTCGAGAAAACCCATGAGACTACCCCCTCGCCGTGAGATGAGGCCCGATTCCCCTGCACTGCATGCAGAGCAATTCCGTGTTGCACATCACACATGAAAGGAGCCTTGATTTCCTTGATGGCACTCCAGAGAAACCCCAAGAACACTGTTTCAGGCTAGAGGGATCCTGAGGTCACTGTAGCAACACGAAAGAGCTCCGTGGACCAAGAATCAACTCGAGATGAGAGGTTAGTCCCTGGCTTCGACTCCAGAGGAATACCACCTTATCACAAGCACCTCAAGAGGAGGTTTCTCTCAGCTCTAGCTATGTGAGAGGGACCCTGAGATTGCGGCCTCAAGTGGAATGGACACCGCGATGCCCTGACTCGAAATAAGGCCGGATATCCCTGCAGTGACTTGAATGCAGGCTAGTCTTGCATCTCCCAAGACGAAAGGATGTCTGAATCCCCTGTGGAGACCACAGAGAAAGACCTAGTTCACCACCTCATCAATACCGGAGGCCTCACATCCTTTGAAATCTCCAGAGGTACGCGGAGATCAGTGCCTCCAAAGGAGACGATGCCTGACTCCTCTGAAACTTGATAGGAGTCCCAGGATTCCTGTGGCACGTGGAAAGGGACCCTTGGTCTCCCGCCTCAGCTGAAGAGGCGTTCCAATTGCCCTGCCAAGCCTCGAGGAGAATCCCGAGTTGTCCCTCGCAACTAGGCAGGAGTCCTGACGTCGCTGGACAAACACGTGGGTGGAAGGGCCATCCCCGTCGTAACTCGACAATATACCCCAGGTTCCCGCCGCAACTCGAGAAAAACCATGAGACTTCCCCCTCGCCGCGAGATGAGGCCCGATTCCACAGCACAGCGTGCAGAGCAATTCCGTGTTGCACATCACACATGAAAGGAGCCTTGATTACCTTGATGGCACTCCAGAGAAACCCCAAGAACACTGTTTCAAGGCTAGAGGGATCCTGAGGTCACTGTAGCAACACGAAAGAGCTCTGTGGACCAAGAATCAACTCGAGATGAGAGGTTTGTCCCTGGCTTCGACTCCAGAGGAATACCACCTTACCACAAGCACCTCAAGAACAGGCTTCTCTCAGCTCTAGGTATGTGAGAGGGACCCTGAGTTTGCGGCCTCAAGTGGAATGGACACTGCGATGCCCAGACGCGAAATAATGCCGGATATCCCTGCAGTGACTTGAATGCAGCCTCGTCTTGCATCTCCCAAGATGAAAGGATGTCTGAATCCCTTGTGGAGACCACAGAGAAAGACCTAGTTCCCCACCTCATCGCGACCGGAGGCCTCACATCCTTTGAAAACTCCAGAGGTACGCGGAGATCAGTGCCTCCAAAGGAGACAATGCCTGACTCCTCGTGAAACTTGATAGGAGTCCCAGGATTCCTGTGGCACGTGGAAAGGGACCCTTGGTCTCCCGCCTCAGCTGGAGAGACGTCCCAATTGCACTTCCAAGCCTCGAGGAGAATCCCGAGTTGTCCCTCGCAACTAGGCAGGAGTCCTGACGTCGCTGAACAAACACGTGGGTGGAAGGGCCATCCCCGTCGTAACTCGAGAATATACCCCAGGTTCCCGCCGCAACTCGAGAAAAACCATGAGAGTTCCCCCTCGCCGCGAGATGAGGCCCGATTCCCCTGCACTGCGTGCAGAGCAATTCCGTGTTGCACATCACACATGAAAGGAGCCTTGATTCCCTTGATGGCACTCCAGAGAAACCCCAAGAATACTCTTTCAAGGCTAGAGGGATCCTGAGGTCACTGTAGCAACACAAAAGAGCTCCGTGGACCAAAAATCAACTCGAGATGAGAGGGTAGTCCCTGGCTTCGACTCCAGAGGAATACCACCTTACCACAAGCAACTCAAGAGGAGGCTTCTCTCATCTCTAGCTATGTGAGAGGGACCCTGAGTTTGTGGCCTCAAGTGGAATGGACACCGCGATGCCCTGACTCGAAATAAGGCCGGATATCCCTGCAGTGACTTGAATGCAGGCTGGTCTTGCATCTCCCAAGACGAAAGGATGTCTGAATCCCCTGTAGAGACCACAGAGAAAGACCTAGTTCCCCACCTCATCGCGACCGGAGGCCTCACATCCTTTGCAAACTCCAGAGGTACGCGGAGATCAGTGCCTCCAAAGGAGACGATGCCTGACTCCTCGTGAAACTTAATAGAAGTCCCAGGATTCCTGTGGCACGTGGAAAGGGACTCTTGGTCTCCCGCCTCAGCTGGAGAGGCGTCGCAATTGCCCTGCCAAGCCTCGAGGAGAATCCCGAGTTGTCCCTCGCAACTAAGCAGCAGTACTTACGTCGCTGAACAAACACGTGGTTGGAAGGGCCATCCCCGTCGTAACTCGAGAATATACCCCAGGTTCCCACCACAACTCGAGAAAAACCATGAGACTTCCCCCTCGCCGCGAGATGAGGCCCGATTCCCTTGCACTGCATGCAGAGCAATTCCGTGTTGCACATCACACATGAAAGGAGCCTTGATTTCCTTGATGGCACTCCAGAGAATCCCCAAGAACACTGTTTGAAGGCTCGAGGGATCCTGAGGTCACTGTAGCAACACGAAAAAGCTCCGTGGACCAAGAATCAACTCGAGATGAGAGGTTAGTCCCTGGCTTCGACTCCAGAGGAATACCACCTTAGCACAAGCACCTCAAGAGGAGGCTTCTCTCAGCTCTAGCTATGTGAGAGGGACCCTGAGATTGCGGCCTCAAGTGGAATGGACACCGCGATGCCCTGACTCGAAATAAGGCCGGATATCCCTGCAGTGACTTGAATGCAGGCTAGTCTTGCATCTCCCAAGACGACAGGATGTCTGAATCCCCTGTGGAGACCACAGAGAAAGACCTAGTTCCCCACCTCATGGCGACCGGAGGCCTCACATCCTTTGAAATCTCCAGAGGTACGCGGAGATCAGTGCCTCCAAAGGAGACGATGCCTGACTCCTCGTGAAACTTGATAGGAGTCCCAGGATTCCTGTGGCACTTGGAAAGGGAAATTTGGTCTCCCGCCTCAGCTGGAGAGGCGTCCCAATTGCCCTGCCAAGCCTCGAGGAGAATCCCGAGTTCTCCCTCGCAACTAGGCAGGAGTCCTGACGTCGCTGAACAAACACGTGGGTGGAAGGGCCATCCCCGTCGTAACTCGACAATATACCCCAGGTTCCCGCCGCAACTCGAGAAAAACCATGAGACTTCCCCCTCGCCGCGAGATGAGGCCCGATTCCACTGCACAGCGTGCAGAGCAATTCCGTGTTGCACATCACACATGAAAGGAGCCTTGATTTCCTTGATGGCACTCCAGAGAAACCCAAAGAACACTGTTTCAAGGCTAGAGGGATCCTGAGGTCACTGTAGCAACACGAAAGAGCTCTGTGGACCAAGAATCAACTCGAGATGAGAGGTTTGTCCCTGGCTTCGACTCCAGAGGAATACCACCTTACCACAAGCACCTCAAGAGGAGGCTTCTCTCAGCTCTAGGTATGTGAGAGGGACCCTGAAATTGCGGCCTCAAGTGGAAAGGGCAGCTCGTGGCCCTGACTCGAAATAACGCCGGATATCCCAGCAGTGACTTGAATGCAGGCTCGTCTTGCATCTCCCAAGATGAAAGGATGTCTGAATCCCCTGTGGAGACCACAGAGAAAGACCTAGTTCCGCACCTCATCGCGACCGGAGGCCTCACATCCTTTGAAAATTCCAGAGGTAGGCGGAGATCAGTGCTTCCAAAGGAGACGATGCCTGACTCCTCGTGAAACTTGATAGGAGTCCCAGGATTCCTGTGGCACGAGGAAAGGGACCCTTGGTCTCCCGCCTCAGCTGGAGAGGCGTCCCAATTGCCCTGCCAAGCCTCGAGGAGAATCCCGAGTTGTCCCTCGCAACTAGGCAGGAGTCCTGACGTCGCTGAACAAACACGTGGGTGGACGGGCCATCCCCGTCGTAACTCGAGAATATACCCCAGGTTCCCGCCGCAACTCGAGAAAAACCATGAGACTTCCCCCTCGCCGCGAGATGAGGCCCGATTCCCCTGCACTGCGTGCAGAGCAATTCCGTGTTGCACATCACACATGAAAGGAGCCTTGATTTCCTTGATGGCACTCCAGAGAAACCCAAAGAACACTGTTTCAAGGCTAGAGGGATCCTGAGGTCACTGCAGCTACACGAATGAGCTCCGTGGACCATAAATCAACTTGAGATCAGAGGTTAGTCCCTGGCTTCGACTCCAGAGGAAACCACCTTACCACAAGCACCTCAAGAGGAGGCTTCTCTCAGCTCTAGGTATGTGAGAGGGACCCTGAGTTTGCGGCCTCAAATGGAATGGACACCGCGATGCCCTGACTCGAAATAAGGCCGGATATCCCTGCAGTGACTTGAATGCAGGCTCGTCTTGCATCTCCCAAGACGAAAGTTTGTCTGAATCCCCTGTGGAGACCACAGAGAAAGACCTAGATCCCCACCTCATCGCGACCGGAGGCCTCACATCCTTTGAAAACTCCAGAGGTACGCGGAGATCAGTGCCTCCAAAGGAGACGATGCCTGACTCCTCGTGAAACTTGATAGGAGTTCCAGGATCCTGTGGCACGTGGAAAGGGACCCTTGGTCTCCCGCCTCAGCTGGAGAGGTGTCGCAATTGCCCTGCCAAGCCTCGAGGAGAATCCCGAGTTGTCCCTTGCAACTAGGCAGCAGTCCTGACGTCGCTGAACAAACAGGTGTGTGGAAGGGCCATCCCCGTCGTAACTCGATAATATACCCCAGGTTCCCACCACAACTCGAGAAAAACCATGAGACTTCCCCCTCGCCGCGAGATGAGGCCCGATTCCCTTGCACTGCATGCAGAGCAATTCCGTGTTGCACATCACACATGAAAGGAGCCTTGATTTCCTTGATGGCACTCCATAGAAACCCCAAGAACACTGTTTCAAGGCTCGAGGGATCCTGAGGTCACTGTAGCAACACGAAAGAGCTCCGTGGACCAAGAATCAACTCGAGATGAGAGGTTAGTCCCTGACTTCGACTCCAGAGGAATACCACCTTAGCACAAGCACCTCAAGAGGAGGCTTCTCTCAGCTCTAGCTATGTGAGAGGGACCCTCAGATTGCGGCCTCAAGTGGAATGGACACCGCGATGCCCTGACTCGAAATAAGGCCGGATATCCCAGCAGTGACTTGAATGCAGGCTCGTCTTGCATCTCCCAAGACGAAAGGATGTCTGAATCCCCTGTGGAGACCACAGAGAAAGACCTAGTTCCCCACCTCATGGCGACCGGAGGCCTCACATCCTTTGAAATCTCCAGAGGTACGCGGGGATCAGTGCCTCCAAAGGAGACGATGCCTGACTCCTCTGAAACTTGATAGGAGTCCAAGGATTCCTGTGGCACGTGGAAAGGGACCCTTGGTCTCCCGCCTCAGCTGAAGAGGCGTTCCAATTGCCCTGCCAAGCCTCGAGGAGAATCCCGAGTTGTCCCTCGCAACTAGGCAGGAGTCCTGACGTCGCTGAACAAACACGTGGGTGGAAGGGCCATCCCCGGCGTAACTCGACAATATACCCCAGGTTCCCGCCGCAACTCGAGAAAAACCATGAGACTTCCCCCTCGCCGCGAGATGAGGCCCGATTCCACTGCACAGCGTGCAGAGCAATTCCGTGTTGCACATCACACATGAAAGGAGCCTTGATTTCCTTGATGGCACTCCAGAATAACCCCAAGAACACTGTTTCAAGCCTAGAGGGATCCTGAGGTCACTGTAGCAACACGAAAGAGCTCTGTGGACCAAAAATCAACTCGAGATGAGAGGTTTGTCCCTGGCTTCGACTACAGAGAAATACCACCTTACCACAAGCACCTCAAGAGGAGGCTTCTCTCAGCTCTAGGTATGTGAGAGGGACCCTGAGATTGCGGCCTCAAGTGGAAAGTGCAGCTCGATGCCCTGACTCGAAATAAGGCCGGATATCCCTGCAGTGACTTGAATGAAGGCTCGTCTTGCATCTCCCAAGAAGAAAGGATGTCTGAATCCCCTGTGGAGACCACAGAGAAAGACCTAGTTCCCCACCTCATCGCGACCGGAGGCCTCACATCCTTTGAAAACTCCAGAGGTACGCGGAGATCAGTGCCTCTAAAGGAGACGATGCCTGACTCCTCGTGAAACTTGATAGGAGTCCCAGGATTCCTGTGGCACGAGGAAAGGGACCCTTGGTCTCCCGCCTCAGCTGGAGAGGCGTCCCAATTGCCCTGCCAAGCCTCGAGGAGAATCCCGAGTTGTCCCTCGCAACTAGGCAGGAGTCCTGACGTCGCTGAACAAACACGTGGGTGGACGGGCCATCCCCGTCGTAACTCGAGAATATACCCCAGGTTCCCGCCGCAACTCGAGAAAAACCATGAGACTTCCCCCTCGCCGCGAGATGAGGCCCGATTCCCCTGCACTGCGTGCAGAGCAATTCCGTGTTGCACATCACACATGAAAGGAGCCTTGATTTCCTTGATGGCACTCCAGAGAAACCCAAAGAACACTGTTTCAAGGCTAGAGGGATCCTGAGGTCACTGCAGCTACACGAATGAGCTCCGTGGACCATAAATCAACTTGAGATCAGAGGTTAGTCCCTGGCTTCGACTCCAGAGGAAACCACCTTACCACAAGCACCTCAAGAGGAGGCTTCTCTCAGCTCTAGGTATGTGAGAGGGACCCTGAGTTTGCGGCCTCAAATGGAATGGACACCGCGATGCCCTGACTCGAAATAAGGCCGGATATCCCTGCAGTGACTTGAATGCAGGCTCGTCTTGCATCTCCCAAGACGAAAGTTTGTCTGAATCCCCTGTGGAGACCACAGAGAAAGACCTAGATCCCCACCTCATCGCGACCGGAGGCCTCACATCCTTTGAAAACTCCAGAGGTACGCGGAGATCAGTGCCTCCAAAGGAGACGATGCCTGACTCCTCGTGAAACTTGATAGGAGTTCCAGGATCCTGTGGCACGTGGAAAGGGACCCTTGGTCTCCCGCCTCAGCTGGAGAGGTGTCGCAATTGCCCTGCCAAGCCGCGAGGAGAATCCCGAGTTGTCCCTTGCAACTAGGCAGCAGTCCTGACGTCGCTGAACAAACAGGTGTGTGGAAGGGCCATCCCCGTCGTAACTCGATAATATACCCCAGGTTCCCACCACAACTCGAGAAAAACCATGAGACTTCCCCCTCGCCGCGAGATGAGGCCCGATTCCCTTGCACTGCATGCAGAGCAATTCCGTGTTGCACATCACACATGAAAGGAGCCTTGATTTCCTTGATGGCACTCCAGAGAAACCCCAAGAACACTGTTTCAAGGCTCGAGGGATCCTGAGGTCACTGTAGCAACACGAAAGAGCTCCGTGGACCAAGAATCAACTCGAGATGAGAGGTTAGTCCCTGGCTTCGACTCCAGAGGAATACCACCTTACCACAAGCACCTCAAGAGGAGGCTTCTCTCAGCTCTAGCTATGTGAGAGGGACCCTCAGATTGCGGCCTCAAGTGGAATGGACACCGCGATGCGCTGACTCGAAATAAGGCCGGATATCCCAGCAGTGACTTGAATGCAGGCTCGTCTTGCATCTCCCAAGACGAAAGGATGTCTGAATCCCCTGTGGAGACCACAGAGAAAGACCTAGTTCCACACCTCATGGCGACCGGAGGCCTCACATCCTTTGAAATCTCCAGAGGTACGCGGGGATCAGTGCCTCCAAAGGAGACGATGCCTGACTCCTCTGAAACTTGATAGGAGTCCAAGGATTCCTGTGGCACGTGGAAAGGGACCCTTGGTCTCCCGCCTCAGCTGAAGAGGCGTTCCAATTGCCCTGCCAAGCCTCGAGGAGAATCCCGAGTTGTCCCTCGCAACTAGGCAGGAGTCCTGACGTCGCTGAACAAACACGTGGGTGGAAGGGCCATCCCCGGCGTAACTCGAGAATATACCCCAGGTTCCCGCCGCAACTCGAGAAAAACCATGAGACTTCCCCCTCGCCGCGAGATGAGGCCCGATTCCACAGCACAGCGTGCAGAGCAATTCCGTGTTGCACATCACACATGAAAGGAGCCTTGATTTCCTTGATGGCACTCCAGAGAAACCCAAAGAACACTGTTTCAAGGCTAGAGGGATCCTGAGGTCACTGTAGCCACACAAAAGAGCTCCGTGGACGAAAAATCAACTCGAGATGAGAGGTTAGTCCCTGGCTTCGACTCCAGAGGAATACCACCTTACCACAAGCACCTCAAGAGGAGGCTTCTCTCAGCTCTAGGTATGTGAGAGGGATCCTGAGTTTGCGGCCTCAAGTGGAATGGACAGCGCGATGCCCTGGCTCGAAATAAGGCCGGATATCCCAGCAGTGACTTGAATGCTGGCTCGTCTTGCATCTCCCAAGACGAAAGGATGTCTGAATGCCCTGTGGAGACCACAGAGAAAGACCTAGTTCCCAACCTCATCGCGACCGGAGGCCTCACATCCTTTGAAAACTCCAGAGGTACGCGGAGATCAGTGCCTCCAAAGGAGACGATGCCTGACTCCTCGTGAAACTTGATAGGAGTCCCAGGATTCCTGTGGCACGTGGAAAGGGACCCTTGGTCTCCCGCCTCAGCTGGAGAGGCGTTCTAATTGCCCTTGCAAGCCTCGAGGAGAATCCCGAGTTGTCCTCGCAACTTGGCAGGAGTCCTGACGTCGCTGAACAAACACGTGGGTGGAAGGGCCATCCCCGTCGTAACTGGAGAATATACCCCAGGTTCCTGCAGCAACTCGAGAAAAACCATGAGACTTCCCCCTCGCCGCGAGATGAGGCCCGATTCCCCTGCACTGCGTGCAGAGCAATTCCGTGTTGCACATCACACATGAAAGGAGCCTTGATTCCCTTGATGGCACTCCAGAGAAACCCTAAGAACACTCTTTCAAGGCTAGAGGGATCCTGAGGTCACTGTAGCAACACGAAAGAGCTCCGTGGACCAAAAATCAACTCGAGATGAGAGGGTAGTCCCTGGCGTCGACTCCAGAGGAATACCACCTTACCACAAGAACCTCAAGAGGAGGCTTCTCTCATCTCTAGCTATGTGAGAGGGACCCTCAGTTTGTGGCCTCAAGTGGAATGGACACCGCGATGCCCTGACGTGAAATCAGGCCGGATATCCCTGCAGTGACTTGAATGCAGGCTGGTCTTGCATCTCCCAAGAAGAAAGGATGTCTGAATCCCCTGTAGAGACCACAGAGAACGACCTAGTTCCCCACCTCATCGCGAACGGAGGCCTCACATCCTTTGAAAATTCCAGAGGTAGGCGGAGATCAGTGCTTCTAAAGGAGACGAAGCCTGACTCCTCGTTAAACTTGATAGGAGTCCCAGGATTCCTGTGGCACGAGGAAAGGGACCCTTGGTCTCCCGCCTCAGCTGGAGAGGCGTCCCAATTGCCCTGCCAAGCCTCGAGGAGAATCCCGAGTTGTCCCTCGCAACTAGGCAGGAGTCCTGACGTCGCTGAGTAACCACGTGGGTGGACGGGCCATCCCCGTCGTAACTCGAGAATATACCCCAGGTTCCCGCCGCAACTCGAGAAAAACCATGAGACTTCCCCCTCGCCGCGAGATGAGGCCCGATTCCCCTGCACTGCGTGCAGAGCAATTCCGTGTTGCACATCACACATGAAAGGAGCCTTGATTTCTTTGATGGCACTCCAGAGAAACCCAAAGAACACTGTTTCAAGGCTAGAGGGATCCTGAGGTCACTGTGGCCACAAAAAAGAGCTCCATGGACGAAAAATCAACTCGAGATGAGAGGTTAGTCCCTGGCTTCGACTCCAGAGGAATACCACCTTACCACAAGCACCTCAAGAGGAGGCTTCTCTCAGCTCTAGGTATGTGAGAGGGACCCTGAGTTTGCGGCCTCAAGTGGAATGGACACCGCGATGCCCTGGCTCGAAATAAGGCCGGATATCCCAGCAGTGACTTGAATGCAGGCTCGTCTTGCATCTCCCAAGACGAAAGGATGTCTGAATCCCCTGTGGAGACCACAGAGAAAGACCTAGTTCCCCATCTCATCGCGACCGGAGGCCTCACATCCTTTGAAAACTCCAGAGGTACGCGGAGATCAGTGCCTCCAAAGGAGATGATGCCTGAGTCCTCGTGAAACTTGATAGGAGTCCCAGGATTCCTGTGGCACATGGAAAGGGAGACTTGGTCTCCCGCCTCAGCTGGAGAGGCTTCCCAATTGCCCTGCCAAGCCTCGAGGAGAATCCCGAGTTGTCCCTCGCAACTAGGCAGGAGTCCTGCCGTCGCTGAACAAACAGGTGTGTGGAAGGGCCATCCCCGTCGTAACTCGAGAATATACCCCAGGTTCCCGCCGCAACTCGAGAAAAACCATGAGACTTCCCCCTCGCCGCGAGATGAGGCCCGATTCCCCTGCACTGCGTGCAGAGCAATTCCGTGTTGCACATCACACATGAAAGGAGCCTTGATTTCCTTGATGGCACTCCAGAGAAACCCCAAGAACACTGTTTCAAGGCTAGAGGGATCCTGAGGTCACTGTAGCAACACGAAAGAGCTTCGTGGACGAAAAAGCAACTCGAGATGAGAGGTTAGTCCCTGGCTTCGACTCCAGAGGAATACCACCTTACCACAAGCACCTCAAGAGGAGGCTTCTCTCAGCTCTAGGTATGTGAGAGGGACCCTGAGTGTCCGGCCTCAAGTTGAATGGACACCGCGATGCCCTGGCTCGAAATAAGGCCGGATATCCCTGCAGTGACTTGAATGCAGGCTCGTCTTGCATCTCCCAAGACGAAAGGATGTCTGAATCCCCTGTGGAGACCACAGAGAAAGACCTAGTTCCCCACCTCATCGCGAACGGAGGCCTCACATCCTTTGAAAACTACAGAGGTACACGGAGATCAGTGCCTCCAAAGGAGACGATGCCTGACTCCCCGTGAAACTTCATAGGAGTCCCAGGATTCCTGTGCACGTGGATAGGGACCCTCGGTCTCCCGCCTCAGCTGGAGAGGCGTCCCAATTGCCCTGCCAAGCCTCAAGGAGAATCCCGAGTTGTCCCTCGCAACTAGGCAGGAGTCCTGCCGTCGCTGAACAAACAGGTGTGTGGAAGGGCCATCCCCGTCGTAACTCGAGAATATACCCCAGGTTCCCGCCGCAACTCGAGAAAAACCATGAGACTTCCCCCTCGCTGCGAGATGAGGCCCGATTCCCCTGCACTGCGTGCAGAGCAATTCCGTGTTGCACATCACACATGAAAGGAGCCTTGATTTCCTTGGTGGCACTCCAGAGAAACCCCAAGAACACTGTTTCAAGGCTAGAGGGATCCTGAGGTCACTGTAGCAACACGAAAGAGCTCCGTGGACCAAAAATCAACTGGAGATGAGAGGTTAGTCCCTGGCTTCGACTCCAGAGGAATACCACCTTAACACAAGCACCTCAAGAGGAGGCTTCTCTCAGCTCTAGGTATGTGAGAGGGACCCTGAGTTTGCGGCCTCAAGTGGAATGGACACCGCGATGCCCTGACTCGAAATGAGGCTGGATATCCCTGCAGTGACTTCAATGTAGGCTCGTCTTGCATCTCCCAAGACGAAAGGATGTCTGAAACCCCTGTGTAGACCACAGAGATAGACCTAGTTCCCCACCTCATCGCGACCGGAGGCCTCACATCCTTTGAAAACTCCAGAGGTACGCGGAGATCAGTGCCTCCAAAGGAGACGATGCCTGACTCCTCGTGAAACTTGATAGTAGTCCCAGGATTCCTGTGGCACGTGGAAAGGGACCCTTGGTCTCCCGCCTCAGCTGGAGAGGCGTCCCAATTTCCCTGCCAAGCCTCGAGGAGAATCCCGAGTTGTCCCTCAAATCTAGGCAGAAGTCCTGCCGTCTCTGAACAAACACGTGTGTGGAAGGGCCATCCCCGTCGTAACTCGAGAATATACCCCAGGTTCCCGCCGCAACTCGAGAAAAACCGTGAGACTTCCCCCTCGCCGCGAGATGAGGCCCGATTCCCCTGCAGTGCATGCAGAGCAATTCCGTGTTGCACATCACACATGAAAGGAGCCTTGATTTCCTTGATGGCACTCCAGAGAAACCCCAAGAACACTGTTTCAAGGCTAGAGGGATCCTGAGGTCACTGTAGCAACACGAAAGAGCTCCGTGGACCACAAATCAACTGGAGATGAGAGGTTAGTCCCTGGCTTCTACTCCAGACGAATATCACCTTAACACAAGCACCTCAAGAGGAGGCTTCTCTCAGTTCTAGGTATGTGAGAGGGACCCTGAGTTTGCGGCCTCAAGTGGAATGGACATCGCGATGCCCTGACTCGAAATGAGGCCGGATATCCCTGCAGTGACTTGAATGTAGGCTCGTCTTGCATCTCCCAAGACGAAAGGATGTCTGAATCCCCTGTGTAGACCACAGAGAAAGACATAGTTCCCCACCTCATCGCGCCCGGAGGCCTCACATCCTTTGAAAATTCCAGAGGTACGCGGAGATCAGTGCCTCCAAAGGAGACGATGCCTGACTCCTCGTGAAACTTGATAGGAGTCCCAGGATTCCTGTGGCACGTGGAAAGGGACCCTTGGTCTCCCGCCTCAGCTGGAGAGGCGTCCCAATTTCCCTGCCAAGCCTCGAGGAGAATCCCGAGTTGTCCCTCGAATCTAGGCAGGAGTCCTGCCGTCTCTGAACAAACACGTGTGTGGAAGGGCCATCCCCGTCGTAACTCGAGAATATACCACAGGTTCCCGCCGCAACTCGAGAAAAACCATGAGACTTCCCCCTCGCCGCGAGATGAGGCCCGATTCCCCTGCACTGCATGCAGAGCAATTCCGTGTTGCACATCACACATGAAAGGAGCCTTGATTTCCTTGATGGCACTCCAGAGAAACCCCAAGAACACTGTTTCAAGGCTAGAGGGATCCTGAGGTCACTGTAGCAACACGAAAGAGCTCCGTGGACCAAAAATCAACTCGAGATGAGTGGTTAGTCCCTGGCTTCGACTCCAAAGGAATACCACCTTACCACAAGCACCTCAAGAGGAGGCTTCTCTCAACTTTAGGTATGTGAGAGGGACCCTGAGTTTGCGGCCTCAAGTGGAATGGACACCGCGATGCCCTGACTCGAAATAAGGCGAGATATCTCTGCAGTGAATTGAATGCCGGCTCGTCTTGCATCTCACAAGATGAAAGGATGTTTGAATCCCCTGTGGAGACCACAGAGAAAGACCTAGTTCCCCACCTCATCGCGACAGGAGGCCTCACATCCTTTGAAAACTCCAGAGGTACGCGGAGATCAGTTCCTCCTAAAGGGACGATGCCTGACTCCTCGTGAAACTTGATAGGAGTCCCAAGTTTGCTCTGGCACGTGGAAAGGGACCCTTGGTCTCCCGCCTCAGCTGGAAAGGCGTCCCAATTGCCCTGCCAAGCCTCGAGGAGAATCCCGAGTTGTCCCTCGCAACTAGGCAGGAGTCCTGACATCCCTGAACAAACACGTGTGTGGAAGGGCCATCCCCGTCGTAACTCAAGAATATACCCCAGGTTCCCATCGCAACTCGAGAAAAACCATGAGACTTCCCCCTCGCCGCAAAATGAGGCCCGATACCCGGCACTGCGTGCAGAGCAAATCCGTGTTGCACATCACACATGAAAGGAGCCTTGATTTCCTTGATCGCACTCCAGAGAATCCCCAAGAACACTGTTTCAAGGTTGAGGGATCCTGAGGTCACTGTAGCAACACGAAAGAGCTCCGTGGACCAAAAATCAACTCGAGATGAGAGGTTAGTCCCTGGCTTCGACTCCAGAGGAATACCACCTTACCACAAGCACCTCAAGAGGAGGCTTCTCTCAGCTCTAGCTATGTGCTGAGTTTGCGGCCTCAAGTGGAATGGACACCGCGATGCCCTGACTCGAAATAAGGTCGGATATCCCTGCAGTGACTTGAATGCAGGCTCGTCTTGCATCTCCCAAGACGAAAGGATGTCTGAATCCCCTGTGGAGACCACAGAAAAAGACCTAGTTCCCCACCTCATCGCGACCGGAGGCCTCACATCCTTTGAAAACTCCAGAGGTACGCGGAGATCAGTGCCTCCAAAGGAGACGATGCCTGACTCTTCGTGAAACTTGATAGGAGTCCCAGGATTCCTGTGGCACGTGGAAAGGGACCCTTGGTCTCCCGCCTCAGCTGGAGAGGCGTCCCAATTGCCCTGCCAAGCCTCGAGGAGAATCCCGAGTTGTCCCTCGCAACTAGGCAGGAGTCCTGACGTCGCTGAACAAACACGTGGGTGCAAGGGCCATCCCCGTCATAACTCGAGAATATACCCCAGGTTCCCGCCGCAACTCGAATAAAACCATGAGACTTCCCCCTCGCCGCGAGATGAGGCCCGATTCCGCTGCACTGCGTGCAGAGCAATTCCGTGTTGCACATCACACATGAAAGGAGCCTTGATTTCCTTGATGGCACTCCAGGGAAACCCCAAGAACACTGTTTCAAGACTAGAGGGATCCTGAGGTCACTGTAGCAACACGAAAGAGCTCCGTGGACGAAAAATCAACTCGAGATGAGAGGTTAGTCCCTGGCTTCGACTCCAGAGGAATACCACCTTACCACAAGCACGTCAAGAGGAGGCTTCTCTCAACTTTAGGTATGTGAGAGGTACCCTGAGTTTGCGGCCTCAAGTGGAATGGACACCGCGATGCCCTGACTCGAAATAAGGCGAGATATCTCTGCAGTGAATTGAATGCCGGCTCGTCTTGCATCTCACAAGATGAAAGGATGTTTGAATCCCCTGTGGAGACCACAGAGAAAGACCTAGTTCCCCACCTCATCGCGACAGGAGGCCTCACATCCTTTGAAAACTCCAGAGGTACGCGGAGATCAGTTCCTCCTAAAGGGACGATGCCTGACTCCTCGTGAAACTTGATAGGAGTCCCAAGTTTGCTCTGGCACGTGGAAAGGGACCCTTGGTCTCCCGCCTCAGCTGGAGAGGCGTCCCAATTGCCCTGCCAAGCCTCGAGGAGAATCCCGAGTTGTCCCTCGCAACTAGGCAGGAGTCCTGACATCCCTGAACAAACACGTGTGTGGAAGGGCCATCCCCGTCGTAACTCAAGAATATACCCCAGGTTCCCATCGCAACACGAGAAAAACCATGAGACTTCCCCCTCGCCGCAAAATGAGGCCCGATACCCGGCACTGTGAGCAGAGCAATTCCGTGTTGCACATCACACATGAAAGGAGCCTTGATTTCCTTGATGGCACTTCAGAGAAACCCCAAGAACACTGTTTCAAGGCTAGAGGGATCCTGAGGTCACTGTAGCAACACGAAAGAGCTCCGTGGACCAAAATTCAACTCGCGATGAGAGGTTAGTCCCTGGCTTCGACTCCAGAGGAATACCACCTTACCACAAGCACCTCAAGAGGAGGCTTCTCTCAACTCTAGGTATGTGAGAGGGACCCTGAGTTTGCGTCCTCAAGTGGAATGGACACCGCGATGCCCTGACGCGAAATAAGGCCGGATATCCCTGCAGTGACTTGAATGCAGGCTCGTCTTGCATCTCCCAAGATGAAAGAATGTCTGAATCCCCTTTGAAGACCACAGAGAAAGACCTAGTTCCCCACCTCACCGCGACCGGAGGCCTCACATCCTTTGAAAACTCCAGAGGTACGCAGAGATCAGTGCCTTCAAAGGAGACGATGCCTGACTCCTCGTGAAACTTGATAGGAGTCCCAGGATTCCTGTGGCACGTGGAAAGGGACCCTTGGTCTCCCGCCTCAGCTGGAGAGGCGTCCCAATTGCCCTTCCAAGCCTCGAGGAGAATCCCGAGTTGTCCCACGCAACTAGGCAGGAGTCCTGACGTCGCTGAACAAACAGGTGGGTGGAAGGGCCATGCTCGTCGTAACTCGAGAATATACCCCAGGTTCCCGCCGCATCTCGAGAAAAACCAAGAGACTTCCCCCTCGCGGCGAGATGAGGCCCGATTCCCCTGCACTGCGTGCAGAGCAATGCCGTGTTGCACATCACACATGAAAGGAGCCTTGATTTCCTTGATGGCACTCCAGAGAAACCCCAAGAACACTGTTTCAAGGCTAGCGGGATCCTGAGGTCACTGTAGCAACACGAAAGAGCTCCGTGGACCCAAAATCAACTTGAGATGAGAGGTTAGTCCCTGGTTTCGACTCCAGAGGAATACCACCTTACCACAAGCACCTCAAGAGGAGGCTTCTCTCAGCTCTAGCTATGTGCTGAGTTTGCGGCCTCAGTGGAATGGACACCGCGATGCCCTGACTCTAAATAAGGCCGGATATCCCTGCAGTGACTTGAATGCAGGCTCGTCTTGCATCTCCCAAGACGAAAGGATGTCCGAATCCCCTGTGGAGACCACAGAAAAAGACCTAGTTCCCCACCTCATCGCGACCGGAGGCCTCACATCCTTTGAAAACTCCAGAAGTACGCGGAGATCAGTGCCTCCAAAGGAGACGATGCCTGACTCCTCGTGAAACTTGATAGGAGTCCCAGGATTCCTGTGGCACGTGGAATGGGACCCTTGGTCTTCCACCTCAGCTGGAGAGGCGTCCCAATTGCCCTGCCAAGCCTCGAGGTGAATCCCGAGTTGTCCCTCGCAAACTGGCAGGAGTCCTGACGTCGCTGAACAAACACGTGTGTGGAAGGGCCATCCCCGTCATAACTCGAGAATATACCCCAGGTTCCCGCCGCAACTCGAGAAAAACCATGAGACTTACCCCTCGCCGCGAGATGAGTCCCGATTCCCCTGCACTGCATGCAGAGCAATTCCGTGTTGCACATCACACATGAAAGGAGCCTTGGTTTCCTTGATGGCACTCCAGAGAAACCCCAAGAACACTGTTTCAAGGCTAGAGGGATCCTGAGGTCACTGTAGCAACACGAAAAAGCTCTGTGGACCAAAATTCAACTCGAGATGAGAGGTTAGTCCCTGGCTTCGACTCCAGAGGAATACCACCTTACCACAAGCACCTCAAGAGGAGGCTTCTCTCAGCTCTATGTATGTGAGAGGGACCCTGAGTTTCCGGCCTCAAGTGGAATGGACACCGCAATGCCCTGACGCGAAATAAGGCCGAATATCCCTGCAGTGACTTGAATGCAGGCTCGTCTTGCATCTCCCAAAACGAAAGGATGTCTGAATCCCCTGTGGAGACCACAGAGAAAGACCTAGATCCCCACCTCATCGCGACCGGAGGCCTCACATCCTTTGAAAACTCCAGAGGTACGCGGAGATCAGTGCCTCCAAAGGAGACGATGCCTGACTCCTCGTGAAACTTGATAGGAGTCCCAGGATTCCTGTTGCACGTGGAAAGGGACCCTTGGTCTCCCGCCTCAGCTGGAGAGGCGTCCCAATTGCCCTGCCAAGCCTCGAGGAGAATCCCGAGTTGTCCCTCGCAACTAGGCAGGAGTCCTGACGTGGCTGAACAAACACGTGGGTGGAAGGGCCATCCCCGTCGTAACTCGAAAATATACCCCAGGTTCCCATCGCAACTCGAGAAAAACCATGAGACTTCCCCCTCGATGCAAAATAAGGCCCGATACCCTGCACTGCGTGCAGAGCAATTCCGTATTGCACATCACACATGAAAGGAGCCTTGATTTCCTTGATGGCACTCCAGAGAAACCCCAAGAACACTGTTTCAAGGCTAGAGGGATCCTGAGGTCAATGTAGCAACACGAAAGAACTCCGTGGACCAAAATTCAACTCGAGATGAGAGGTTAGTCCCTGGCTTCGACTCCAGAGGAATAACACCTTACCACAAGCACCTCAAGAGGAGGCGTCTCTCAGCTCTAGGTAAGTGAGAGGGACCCAGAGTTTGCGTCCTCAAGTGGAATGGACACCGCAATGCCCTGACTCGAAATAAGGCCGGATATCCCTGCAGTGACTTGAATGCAGGCTCGTCTTGCATCTCCCATGATGAAAGGATGTCTGAATCCCCTGTGGAGACCACATAGAAAGACCTAGACCCCACCTCATGGCGACCGGAGGCCTCACATCCTTTGAAAACTCCAGAGGTACGCGGAGATCAGTGCCTCCAAAGGAGACGATGCCTGACTCCTCGTGAAACTTGATAGGAGTCCCAGGATTCCTGAGGCACGTGGAAAGGAACCCTTGGTCTCCCGCCTCAGCTGGAGAGGCGTCCCAATTGCCCTGCCAAGCCTCGAGGAGAATCCCGAGTTGTGCCTCGCAACTAGGCAGGAGTCCTGACGTCGCTGAACAAACACGTGGGTGGAAGGGCCATCCCCGTCGTAACTCGAGAATATACCCCAGGTTCCCGCAGCAACTCGAGAAAAACCATGAGACTTCCCCCTCGCCGCGAGATGAGGCCCGATTCCCCTGCACTGCGTGCAGAGCAATTCCGTGTTGCACATCGCACATGAAAGGAGCCTTGATTTCCTTGATGGCACTCCAGAGAAACCCCAAGAACACTGTTTCAAGGTTGAGGGATCCTGAGTTCACTGTAGCAACACGAAAGAGCTCTGTGGACCAAAAATCAAATCGAGATGAGAGTTTAGTCCCTGGCTTCGACTCCAGAGGAATACCACCTTACCACAAGCACCTCAAGAGGAGGCTTCTCTCAGCTCTATGTATGTGAGAGGGACCCTGAGTTTCCGGCCTCAAGTGGAATGGAGACCGCGATGCCCTGACTCGAAATCAGGCCGGATATCCCTGCAGTGACTTGAATGCAGGCTCGTCTTGCATCTCCCAAGACGAAAGGATGTCTGAATCCCCTGTGGAGACCACAGAAAAAGACCTAGTTCCCCACCTCATCGCGACCGGAGGCCTCACATCCTTTGAAAACTCCAGAGGTACGCGGAGATCAGTGCCTCCAAAGGAGACGATGCCTGACTCCTCGTGAAACTTGATAGGAGTCCCAGGATTACTGTGGCACGTGGAAAGGGACCCTTGGTCTTCCGCCTCAGCTGGAGAGGCGTCCCAATTGCCCGGCCAAGCCTCGAGGAGAATCCCGAGTTGTCCCTCGCAACTAGGCAGGAGTCCTGACGTCGCTGAACAAACACGTGGGTGCAAGGGCCATCCCCGTCATAACTCGAGAATATACCCCAGGTTCCCGCCGCAACTCGAGAAAAACCATGAGACTTCCCCCTCGCCGCGAGATGAGGCCCGATTCCGCTGCACTGCGTGCAGAGCAATCCGTGTTGCACATCACACATGAAAGGAGCCTTGATTTCCTTGATGGCACTCCAGGGAAACCCCAAGAACACTGTTTCAAGACTAGAGGGATCCTGAGGTCACTGTAGCAACACGAAAGTACTCCGTGGACGAAAAATCAACTCGAGATGAGAGGTTAGTCCCTGGCTTCGACTCCAGAGGAATACCACCTTACCACAAGCACCTCAAGAGGAGTCTTCTCTCAGCTTTAGGTATGTGAGAGGTACCCTGAGTTTGCGGCCTCAAGTGGAATGGACACCGCGATGCCCTGACTCGAAATAAGGCGAGATATCTCTGCAGTGAATTGAATGCCGGCTCGTCTTGCATCTCCCAAGAAGAAAGGATGTTTGAATCCCCTGTGGAGACCACAGAGAAAGACCTAGTTCCTCACCTCATCGCGACAGGAGGCCTCACATCCTTTGAAAACTCCAGAGGTACGCGGAGATCAGTTCCTCCTAAAGGGATGATGCCTGACTTCTCGTGAAACTTGATAGGAGTCCCAAGTTTGCTCTGGCACGTGGAAAGGGACCCTTGGTCTCCCGCCTCAGCTGGAGAGGCGTCCCAATTGCCCTGCCAAGCCTCGAGGAGAATCCCGAGTTGTCCCTTGCAACTAGGCAGGAGTCCTGACGTCCCTGAAAAAACACGTGTGTGGAAGGGCCATCCCCGTCGTAACTCAAGAATATACCCCAGGTTCCCATCGCAACTCGAGAAAAACCATGAGACTTCCCCCTCGCCGCAAAATGAGGCCCGATACCCGGCACTGAGAGCAGAGCAATTCCGTGTTGCACATCACACATGAAAGGAGCCTTGATTTCCTTGATGGCACTCCAGAGAAACTCCAAGAACACTGTTTCAAGGCTAGAGGGATCCTGAGGTCACTGTCGCAACATGAAAGAGCTCCGTGGACCAAAATTCAACTCGAGATGAGAGGTTAGTCCCTGGCTTCGACTCCAGAGGAATACCACCTTACCACAAGCACCTCAAGAGGAGGCTTCTCTCAGCTCTAGGTATGTGAGAGGGACCCTGAGTTTGCGGCCTCAAGTGGAATGGACACCGCGATGCCCTGACTCTAAATAAGGCCGGATATCCCTGCAGTGACTTCAATGCAGGCTCGTCTTGCATTTCCCAAGACGAAAGGATGTTTGAATCCCCTGTGGAGACCACAGAGAAACACCTAGTTCCCCACCTCATCGCAACCGGAGGGCTCAAATCCTTTGAAAACTCCAGAGGTATGCACATCTCAGTGCCTCCAAAGGAGACGATGCCTGACTCCTCGTGAAACTTGATAGGAGTCCCAGGATTCCTGTGGCACGTGGTAAGGGACACTTGGTGTCCCGCCTCAGCTGGAAAGGCGTCTCAATTGCCCTGCCAAGCCTCGAGGAGAATCCCGAGTTGTCCCTCGCAACTAGGCAGGAGTACTCACTTGGCTGAACAAACACGTGTGTGGAAGTGCCATCCCCGTCGTAACTCGAGAATATACCCCAGGTTCCCGACGCAACTCGAGAAAAACCATGAGACTTCCCCCTCGACGCGAGATGAGGCCCGATTCCCCTGCACTGCATGCAGAGCAATTCCGTGTTGCACATCACACACGAAAGGAACCTTGATTTCCTTGATGGCACTCCAGAGAAACCTCAAGAACACTGTTTCAAGGCTAGAGGGATCCTGAGGTCACTGTAGCAACACGAAAGAGCTCTGTGGACCAAAAATCAACTCGAGATGAGAGGTTAGTCCCTGGCTTCGACTCCAGAGGAATACCACCTTACCCCAAGCACCTCAAGAGGAGGCTTCTCTCAGCTCTAGGTATGTGAGAGGGACCCTGAGTTTGCGGCCTCAAGTGGAATGGACACCGCGATGCCCTGACTCGAAATAAGGCCGGATATCCCTGCAGTGACTTGAATGCAGGCTCGTCTTGCATATCCCAAGATGAAAGGATGTCTGAATCCCCTGTGGAGACCACAGAGAAACACCTAGTTCCCCACCTCATCGCGACTGGAGGCCTCACATCCTTTGAAAAATCCAGAGATACGCGGAGATCAGTGCCTCCAATGGAGACGATGCCTGACTCCTCGTGAAACTTGATAGGAGTCCCAGGATTCCTGTGGCACGTGGAAAGGGAGCCTAGGTCTCCCGCCTCAGCTGGAGAGGCGTTCCAGTTGCCCTGTCAAGCCTCGAGGAGAGTCCCGAGTTGTCCCTCGCAACTAGGTAGGAGTTCTGACGTGGCTGAACAAACACGTGTGTGGAGGGGCATCCCCGACGTAACTCGAGAATATACCCCAGGTTCCCGCCGCAACTCGAGAAAAACCATGAGACTTCCCCCTCGCCGCGAGATGAGGCCAGATTCCCCTGCACTGCGTGCAGAGCAATTACGTGTTGCACATCACACAGGAAAGGAGCCTTGATTTCCTTGATGGCACTCCAGAGAAACCGCAAGAACACTGTTTTAAGGATAGAGGGATCCTGAGGTCACTGTAGCAACACGAAAGAGCTTCGTGGACCAAGAATCAACTCGAGATGAGAGGTTAATCCCTGGCTTCGACTCCAGAGGAATACCACCTTACCACAAGCACCTCAAGAGGAGGCTTCTCTCAGCTCTAGGTATGTGAGAGGGACCCTAAGTTTGCGGCCTCAAGTGGAATGGACACCGCGATGCTCTGATTCGAAATAAGGCCTGATATCCCTGCTGTGACTTGAATGCGGGCTCGTCTTGCATCTCCCAAGATGAAAGGATGTCTGAATCCCCTGTGGAGACCACAGAGAAAGACCTAGTTCCCCACCTCATTACGACCGGAGGCCTCACATCCTTTGAAAACTCCAGAGGTACGCGGAGATCAGTGCCTCCAAAGGAGACGATGCCTGACTCCTCGTGAAACTTGATAGGAGTCCCAGGATTGCTGTGGCACGTGGAAAGGGACACTTGGTCTACCGCCTCAGCTGGAGAGGCGTCCCAATTGCCCTGCCAAGCCTCGAGGAGAATCCTGAGTGGTCCCTCGCAACTAGGCAGGAGTCCTGACGTCGCTGAACAAACACGTGGGTGGAAGGGCCATCCCCGTCGTAACTCGAGAATACACCCCAGGTTCCCGCCGCAACTCGAGAAAAACCATGAGACTTCCCCCTCGCCGCGAGATGAGGCCCGATTCCCCTGCACTGCGTGCAGAGCAATTCCGTGTTGCACATCACACATGAAAGGAGCCTTGATTTCCTTGATGGCACTCCAGAGAAACCCCAGAACACTCTTTCAAGGCTAGAGGGATCCTGAGGTCACTGTAGCAACACGAAAGAGCTCCGTGGACCAAGAATCAACTCCAGATGAGAGGTTAGTCCCTGGCTTCGACTCCAGACGAATACCACCTTACCACAAGCACCTCAAGAGGAGGCTTCTCTCAGCTCTAGGTATGTGAGAGGGACCCTGAGTTTGTGGCCTCAAGTGGAATGGACACCACGATGCCCTGACTCGAAATAAGGCCGGATATCCCTGCAGTGACTTGAATGCAGGCTCGTCTTGCATCTCCCATGACGAAAGGATGTCTGAATCCACTGTGGAGACCACAGAGAAAGACCTAGTTCCTCACCTCATCGTGACCGGAGGCCTCACATCCTTTGACAAATCCAGAGGTACGCGGAGATCAGTGCCTCCAAAGGAGACGATGCCTGACTCCTCGTGAAACTTGATAGGAGTCTCAGGATTCCTGGTGCACGTGGAAAGGAACCCTTGGTCTCCCGCCTAAGCTGGAGAGGCATCCCAATTGCCCTGACAAGCCTTGAGTAGAATCCCGAGTTGTCCCTTGCAACTAGACAGGAGTCGTGACGTGGCTGAACAAACACCTGGGTGGAAGGGCCATCCCTGTCGTAACTCGAGAATATACCCCAGGTTCCCGCCGCAACTCAAGAAAAACCATGAGACTTCCTCCTCGCCGCGAGATGAGGCCCGATTCCTGTGCACTGCGTGCAGAGCAATTCCATCTTGAACATCACACATGAAAGGAGCGTTGATTTCCTTGATGGCACTCCAGAGAAACCCCAAGAGCAATGTTCCAAGGCTAGAGGGATCCTGAGGTCACTGTAGCAACACGAAAGAGCTCCGTGGACCCAAAATCAACTCGAGATGAGAGGTTAGTCCCTGCCTTCGACTCCAGAGGAATACCACCTTACCACAAGCACCTCAAGAGGAGGCTTCTCTCAGCTCTAGGTATGTGAGAGGGACCCTGAGTTTGCGGCCTCAAGTGGAATGGACACCGCGATGCCCTGACTCGAAATAAGGCCGGATATCCCTGCAGTGACTTCAATGCAGGCTCGTCTTGCATCTCCCAAGACGAAAGGATGTCTGAATCCCCTGTGGAGACTACAGAGAAAGACCTAGTTCCCCACCTCATCGCGACCGGAGGCCTCACATCCTTTGAAAACTCCAGAGGTACGCGGAGATCAGTGCCTCCAAAGGAGACGATGCCTGACTCCTCGTGAAACTTGATAGGAGTCCCAGGATTCCTGTGGCACGTGGAAAGGAACCCTTGGTCTCTCGCCTCAGCTGGCGAGGCGTCCCAATTGCCCTACCAAGCCTCGAGGAGAATCCCGAGTTGTCCATCGCAACTAGGCAGGAGTCCTGACGTGGCTGGACAAACACGTGGGTGGAAGGGCCATCCCCGTCGTAACTCGAGAATATAACCCAGTTTCCAGCCGCAACTCGAGAAAAACCATGAGACTTCCCCCTCGCCGCGAGATGAGGCCCGATTCCCCTGCACTGCGTGCAGAGCAATTCAGTGTTGCACATCACACATGAAAGGAGCCTTGATTTCCTTGATGGCACTCCAGAGAAACCCCAAGAGCACTCTTTCAAGGCTAAAGGGATCCTGAGGTCACTGTAGCAACACAAAAGAGCTCCGTGGACCACAAATCAACTCGAGATGAGAGGTTAGTCCATGGCTTCGACTCCAGAGTAATACCACCTTACCACAAGCACTTCAAGAGGAGGCTTCTCTCAGCTCAAGGTATGTGAGAGGGACCCTGAGTTTGCAGCCTCAAGTGGAATGGACACCGCGATGCCCTGACTCGAAATAAGGCCGGATATCCCTGCAGTGACTTGAATGCAGGCTCGTCTTGCATCTCCCATGGCGAAAGTATATCTGAATCCCCTGTGGAGACGACAGAGAACGACCTAGTTCCCGACCTCATCGCGACCGGAGGCCTCACATCCTTTGAAAACTCCAAAGGTACGCGGAGATCAGTGCCTCCAAAGGAGACGATGCCTGCCACCTCGTGAAACTTGATAAGAGTCCCAGGATTCCTGTGGCACATGGAAAGGGACCCTTGGTCTCCCGCCTCAGCTCGAGAGGCGTCCCAATTGCCCTGCCAAGCCTCGAGGAGAATCCCGAGCTGTCCATCGCAACTAGGTAGGAGTCCTGACGTCGCTGAACAAACATGTGTGTGGAAGGGCCATCCCCGTCGTAACTCGAGAATATACCCCAGGTTCCCGCCGCAACTCGAGAATAACCATGAGATTTCCCTCTCGCCGCGAGATGAGGGCCGATTCCCCTGCACTGTGTGCAGAGCAATTCCGTGTTGCACATCACACAGGAAAGGAGCCTTGATTTCCTTGATGGCACTCTAGAGAAAACCCAAGAACACTGTTTCAAGGCTAGAGGGATCCTGAGGTCACTGTAGCAACACGAAGGAGCTCCGTGGACCAAGAATCAACTCGAGATGAGAGGTTAGTCCCTGGCTTCGACTTCAGAGGAATACCACCTTACCACAAGCACCTCAAGAGGAGGCTTCTCTCAGCTCTAGGTATGTGAGAGGGACCCTGAATTTGCGGCCTCAAATGGAATGGACACCGCGATGCCCTGACTCGAAATAAGGCCGGATATCCCTGCGGTGACTTGAATGCAGGCTCGTCTTGCATCTCCCAAGAAGAAAGGATGTCTGAATCCCCTGTGGAGACCACAGAGAAAGACCTAGTTCCCCACCTCATCGCGACCGGAGGCCTCACATCCTTTGAAAACTCCAGAGGTATGCGGAGATCAGTGCCTCCAAAGGAGACGATGCCTGACTCCTCGTGAAACTTGATAGGAGTCCCAGGATTCCTGTGGTACGTGGATAGGGACCCTTGGCCTCCCGCCTCAGCTGGAGAGGCGTCCCAATTTCCCTGCCAGGCCTCGAGGAGAATCTCGAGTTGTCCCTCGCAAGTAGGCAGGAGTCCTGACGTCGCTGAACAAACACGTGTGTGGAAGGGCCATCCCCGTCGTAACTCGAGAATATACCCCAGGTTCCCGCCGCAACTCGAGAAAAACCATGAGACTTCCCCCTCGCCGCGAGATGAGGCCCGATTCCCCTGCACTGCGTGCAGAGCAATTCCGTGTTGCACATCACACATGAAAGGAGCCTTGATATTCTTGATGGCACTCCAGAGAAACGCCAAGAACACTCTTTCAAGTCTAGAAAGATCCTGAGGTCACTGTAGCAACAGAAAAGAGCTCCGTGGACCAAGAATCAACTCGAGATGAGAGGTTA
This sequence comes from Cervus elaphus, assembly GCF_910594005.1. Classification (NCBI taxonomy): domain Eukaryota; kingdom Metazoa; phylum Chordata; class Mammalia; order Artiodactyla; family Cervidae; genus Cervus; species Cervus elaphus. Next base: position 2,670,793 of record NC_057834.1, on the reverse strand, counting down.
GTCCCTGGCTTCGACTCCAGAGGAATACCACCTTACCACAAGCATCTCAAGAGGAGGCTTCTCTCAGCTCTAGGTATGTGAGAGGGACCCTGAGTTTGCAGCCTCAAGTGGAATGGACACCGCGAAGCCCTGACTCGAAATCAGGCCGGATATCCCTGCAGTGACTTGAATGCAGGCTCGTCTTTCATCTCCCAAAACGAAAGAATGTCTGAATCCCCTGTGGAGACCACAGAGAAAGACCTAGTTCCCCACCTCATCGCGACCGGAGGCCTCACATCCTTTGAAAACTCCAGAGGTACGCGGAGATCAGTGCCTCCAAAGGAGACGATGCCTGACTCCTCGTGAAACTTGATAGGAGTCCCAGGATTCCTGTGGCACGTGGAAAGGGACGCTTGGTCTCCTGCCTCAGCTGGAGAGGCATCCCAATTGGCCTGCCAAGCCTCGAGGAGAATCCCGAGTTGTCCCTCGCAACTAGGCAGGAGTCCTCACGTCTCTGAACAAACACGTGTATGGAAGGGCATCCCCGTCGTTACTCGAGAATATACCCCAGGTTCCCGCCGCAACTCGAGAAAAACCATGAGACTTCCCCCTCGCCGAAAAATGAGGCCCGATACCCTGCACTGCGTGCAGAGCAATTCCCTGTTGCACATCACACATGAAAGGAGCCTTGATTTCCTTGATGGCACTCCAGAGAAACCCCAAGAACACGGTTTCAAGGCTAGAGGGATCCTGAGGTCACTGTAGCAACACGAAAGAGCTCCGTGGAGCAAGAATCAACTCGAGATGAGAGGTTAGTCCCTGGCTTCGACTCCAGAGGAATACCACCTTACCACAAGAACCTCAAGAGCAGGCTTATCTCAGCTTGAGGTATGTGAGAGGGACCCTGAGTTTGCGGCCTCAAGTGGAATGGAGACCGCGATGCCCTGACTCGAAATAAGGCCGAATATCCCTGCAGTGACTTGAATGCAGGCTCGTCTTGCATCTCCCAAGACGAAAGGATGTCTGAATCCCCTGTGGAGACCACAGAGAAAACCTACTTCCCCACCTCATCGCGACCGGAGGCCTCACATCCTTTGAAAACTCCAGAGGTACGCGGAGATCAGTGCCTCCAAAGGAGACGATGCCTGACTCCTCGTGAAACTTGATAGGAGTCCCAGGATTCCTGTGGCACGTGGAAAGGAACCCTTGGTCTCCCGCCTCAGCTGGAGAGGCGTCCCAATTGCCCTACCAAGCCTCGAGGAGAATCCCGAGTTGTCCATCGCAACTAGGCAGGAGTCCTGACGTGGCTGAACAAGCACGTGGGTGGAAGGGCCATCCCCGTCGTAACTCGAGAATATAACCCAGGTTCCAGCCGCAACTCGAGAAAAACCATGAGACTTCCCCCTCGCCGCGAGATGAGGCCCGATTCCCCTGCACTGCGTGCAGAGCAATTCAGTGTTGCACATCACACATGAAAGGAGCCTTGATTTCCTTGATGGCACTCCAGAGAAACCCCAAGAGCACTCTTTCAAGGCTAGAGGGATCCTGAGGTCACTGTAGCAACACGAAAGAGCTCCGTGGACCACAAATCAACTCGAGATGAGAGGTTAGTCCATGGCTTCGACTCCAGAGTAATACCACCTTACCACAAGCACTTCAAGAGGAGGCTTCTCTCAGCTCAAGGTATGTGAGAGGGACCCTGAGTTTGCAGCCGCAAGTGGAATGGAGACCGCGATGCCCTGACTCGAAATAAGGCCGGATATCCCTGCAGTGACTTGAATGCAGGCTCGTCTTGCATCTCCCATGGCGAAAGTATATCTGAATCCCCTGTGGAGACGACAGAGAAAGACCTAGTTCCCGACCTCATCGCGACCGGAGGCCTCACATCCTTTGAAAACTCCAGAGGTACGCGGAGATCAGTGCCTCCAAAGGAGACGATGCCTGCCACCTCGTGAAACTTGATAAGAGTCCCAGGATTCCTGTGGCACATGGAAAGGGACCCTTGGTCTCCCGCCTCAGCTGGAGAGGCATCCCAATTGCCCTGCCAAGCCTCGAGGAGAATCCCGAGTTGTCCATCGCAACTAGGCAGGAGTCCTGACGTCGCTGAACAAACATGTGTGTGGAAGGGCCATCCCCGTCGTAACTCGAGAATATACCCCAGGTTCCCGCCGCAACTCGAGAATAACCATGAGATTTCCCCCTCGCCGCGACATGAGGCCCGATTCCCCTGCACTGTGTGCAGAGCAATTCCGTGTTGCACATCACACAGGAAAGGAGCCTTGATATTCTTGATGGCACTCCAGAGAAACCCCAAGAACACTGTTTCAAGGCTAGAGGGATACTGAAGTCACTGTAGCAACAAGAAAGAGCTCCGTGGACCAAGAATCAACTCGAGATGAGTGGTTAGTCCCTGGCTTCGACTTCAGAGGAATACCACCTTACCACAAGCACCTCAAGAGGAGGCTTCTCTCAGCTCTAGGTATGTGAGAGGGACCCTGAATTTGCGGCCTCAAGTGGAATGGACACCGCGTTGCCCTGACTCGAAATAAGGCCGGATATCCCTGCAGTGACTTGAAGGCAGGCTCGTCTTGCATCTCGCAAGAAGAGAGGATGTCTGAATCCCCTGTGGAGACCACAGAGAAAGACCTAGTTCCCCACCTCATTGCGACCGGAGGCCTCACATCCTTTGAAAACTCCAGAGGTACGCGGAGATCAGTGCCTCCAAAGGAGACGATGCCTGACTCCTCGTGAAACTTGATAGGAGTCCCAGGATTCCTGTGGCACGTGGAAAGGGACCCTTGGTCTCCAGCCTCAGCCAGAGATTCATCCCAATTGCCCTGCCAAGCCCCCAGGAGAATCCCGAGTTGTCCCTCGCAACTAGGCAGGAGTCCTGACGTCACTGAACAAACACGTGTGTGGAAGGGCCATCCCCGTTGTAACTAGAGAATATACCCCAGGTTCCCGCAGCAACTCGAGAAAAACCATGAGACTTCCCCCTCGCCGCGAGATGAGGCCCGATTCCCCTGCAATGCGTGTAGAGCAATTCCGTGCTGCACATCACACATGAAAGGAGCCTTGATTTCCTTGATGGCACTCCAGAGAAACCCCAAGAACACTGTTTCAAGGCTAGAGGTATCCCGTGGTCACTGTAGCAACAGGAAAGAGCTCCGTGGACCAAAAATCAACTCGAGATGAGAGGTTAGTCCCTGGCTTCGACTCCAGAGGAATACCACCTTACCACAAGCACCTCAAGAGGAGGCTTCTTTCAGTTCTAGCAATGTGAGAGGGACCCTGAATTTGCGGCCTCAAGTGGAATGGACACCGCGATGCCCTGACTCGAAATAAGGCCGGATATCCCTGCAGTGACTTAAATGCAGGCTCGTTTTGCATCTCCCAAGACGAAAGGATGTCTGAATACCCTGTGGAGACCACAGAGAAAGACATAGTTCCCCACTTCATCGCGACCGGAGGGCTTACATCCTTTGAAAACTCCAGAGGTACGCGGAGATCAGTGCCTCCAAAGGAGACGATGCCTGACTCCTCATGAAACTTGATAGGAGACCCAAGATTCCTGTGGCCCGTGGAAAGGGACACTTGGTCTCCCCCCTCAGATGGAGAGGCGTGCCAATTGCCCTGCCAAGCCTCGAGGAGAATCCCGAGTTGTCCCTCGCAACTAGGCAGGAGTCCTGACGTCGCTGAACAAGCACGTGTGTGGAAGGGCCATCCCCGTCGTAACTCGAGAATATACCCCAGGTTCCCGCCGCAACTTGAGAAAAACCATGAGACTTCCCCCTCGCCGCAAAATGAGGCCCGATTCCCCTGCACTGCGTGCAGAGCAATTCCGTCTTGCACATCACACATGAAAGGAGCCTTGATTTCCTTGATGGCAGTCCAGAGAAACCCCAAGAACACTGTTTCAAGGCTAGAGGGATCCTGAGGTCACTGTAGCAACACGAAAGAGCTCCGTAGACCACAAATCAACTCGAGACGAGAGGTTAGTCCCTGGCTTCGACTCCAGAGGAATACCACCTTAACACAAGCACCTCAAGGGGAGGCTTCTCTCAGCGCTAGGTATGTGAGACGGACCCTGAGTTTGCGGCCTCAAGTGGAATGGACACCGCGATGCCCTGACTCGAAATAAGTCGCGATATCCCTGCAGTGAATTGAATGCAGGCTCGTCTTTCATTTCCCATGAGGAAAGATGTCTGAATCCCCTGTGGAGACCACAGAGAAACACCTAGTTCCCCACCTCATCGCGACCGGAGGCCTCACATCCTTTCAAAACTCCAGAGGTACGCGGAGATCAGTGCCTCCAATGCAGACGATGCCTGACTCCTCGTGAAACTTGATAGGAGTCCCAGGATTCCTGTGGCACGTGGACAGGGACCCTTGGTCTCCCGCCTCAGCTGCGGAGGCGTTCTAATTGCCCTGCCAAGCCTCGAGGAGAATCCCGAGTTGTCCCTCGCAACTAGGCAGGAGTCCTGACGTGGCTGAACAAACACGTGTGTGGAGGGCCATCCCCGTCGTAACTCGAGAATATACCCCAGGTTCCCGCCGCAACTCGAGAAAAACAATGAGACTTCCCCCTCGCCGCGAGATGAGGCCAGATTCCCCTGCACTGCGTGCAGAGCAATTACGTCTTGCACGTCACACAGGAAAGGAGCCTTGATTTCCTTGATGGCACTCCAGAGAAACCCCAAGAACACTGTTTCAAGGCTAGAGGGATCCTGAGGTCACTGTAGCAACACGAAAGAGCTTCGTGGACCAAGAATCAACTCGAGATGAGAGGTTAGTCCCTGGCTTCGACTCCAGAGGAATACCACCTTACCACAAGCACCTCAAGAGGAGGCTTCTCTCAGCTCTATGTATGTGAGAGGGACCCTGAGTTTGCGGCCTCAAGTGGAATGGACACCGCGATGCCCTGACTCGAAATAAGGCCGGATATCCCTGCAGTGACTTGAATGCAGGCTCGTCTTGCATCTCCCAAGACGAAAGGATGTCTGAATCCCCTGTGCAGACCACAGAGAAAGACCTCGTTCCCCACCTCATCGTGACCGGAGGCCTCACATCCTTTGAAAACTCCAGAGGTACGCGGCGATCAGTGCCTCCAAAGGAGACGATGCCTGACTCCTCGTGAAACTTGATAGGAGTCCCAGGATTGCTGTGGCACGTGGAAAGGACACTTAGTCTCCCGCCTCAGCTGGAGGGGCGTCCCAATTGCCCTGTCAAGCCTCGAGGAGAATCCCGAGTTGTCCCTCGCAACTAGGCAGGGGTCCTGACGTCGCTGAACAAACACGCGGGTGGAAGGGCCATCCCCGTCGTAACTCGAGAATATACCCCAGGTTCCCGCCGCAACTTGAGAAAAACCATGAGACTTCCCCCTCGCCGCGAGATGAGGCCCGATTCCCCTGCACTGCGTGCAGAGCAATTCCGTGTTGCACATCACACATGAAAGTAGCCTTGATTTCCTTGATGGTACTCCAGAGAATCCCCAAGAACACTCTTTCAAGGCTAGAGGGATCCTGAGGTCACTGTAGCAACACGAAAGAGCTCCGTGGACCAAGAATCAACTCGAGATGAGAGGTTAGTCCCTGGCTTCGACTCCAGAGGAATACCACCTTACCACAAGCACCTCAAGAGGAGGTTTCTCTCAGCTCTAGGTATGTGAGAGGGACCCTGAGTTTGCGGCCTCAAGTGGAATGGACACCGCGATGCCCTGACTCGAAATCAGGCCGGGTATCCCTGCAGTGATTAGAATGCAGGCTCGTCTTGCGTCTCTCAAGATGAAAGGATGTCTGAATCCCCTGTGGAGACCACAGAGAAAGACCTAGTTCCCCACCTCATCGCGACCAGATGCCTCACATCCTTTGGAAACTCCAGAGGTACGCGGAGATCAGTGCCTCCAAAGGAGACGATGCCTGACTCCTCCTGAAACTTGATAGGAGTCCCAGGATTCCTGTGGCACGAGGAAAGGGACGCTTGGTCTCCCGCCTCAGCTGGAGAGGCGTCCCAATTGGCCTGCCAAGCCTCGAGGAGAATCCCGAGTTGTCCCTCGCAACTAGGCAGGAATCCTGACGTCGCTGAACAAACACGTGTGTGGAAGGGCCATCCCCGTCGTAACTCGAGAATATACCCCAGGTTCCCGCCGCAACTCGAGAAAAACCATGAGACTTCCCCCTCGCCGAAAAATGAGGCCCGATACCCTGCACTGCGTGCAGAGCAATTCCCTGTTGCACATCACACATGAAAGGAGGCTTGATTTCCTTGATGGCACTCCAGAGAAACCCCAAGAACACGGTTTCAAGGCTAGAGGGATCCTGAGGTCACTGTAGCAACACGAAAGAGCTCCGTGGACCAAGAATCAACTCGAGATTAGAGGTTAGTCCCTGGCTTCGACTCCAGAGGAATACCATCTTACCACAAGCACCTCAAGAGCAGGCTTATCTCAGCTCTAGGTATGTGAGAGGGACCCTGAGTTTGCGGCCTCCAGTGGAATGGACACCGCGATGCCCTGACTCGAAATCAGGCCGAATATCCCTGCAGTGACTTGAATGCAGGCTCGTCTTGCATCTCCCAAGACGAAAGGATGTCTGAATCCCCTGTGGAGACCACAGAGAAAACCTACTTCCCCACCTCATCGCGACCGGAGGCCTCACATCCTTTGAAAACTCCAGAGGTACGCGGAGATCAGTGCCTCCAAAGGAGACGATGCCTGACTCCTCGTGAAACTTGATAGGAGTCCCAGGATTCCTGTGGCACGTGGAAAGGGACCCTTGGTCTCCCGCCTCAGCTGGAGAGGCATGCCAATTGCCCTGCCAAGCCCCAAGGAGAATCCCGAGTTGTCCCTCACAACTAGGCAGGAGTCCAGACGTCGCTGAACAAACACGTGTATGGAAGGGCCATCCCCGTTGTAACTAGAGAATATACCCCAGGTTCCCGCCGCAACTCGAGAAAAACCATGAGACTTCCCCCTCGCCGCGAGATGAGGCCCGATTCCCCTGCACTGCGTGTAGAACAATTCCGTGCTGCACATCACACATGAAAGGAGCCTTGATTTCCTTGATGGCACTCCAGAGAAACCCCAACAACACTGTTTCAAGGCTAGAGGTATCCCGAGGTCACTGTTGCAACAGGAAAGAGCTCCGTGGACCAAAAATCAACTCGAGATGAGAGGTTAGTCCCTGGCTTCGACTCCAGAGGAATACCACCTTACCACAAGCACCTCAAGAGGAGGCTTCTCTCAGCTCGAGCTATGTTAGAGAGACCCTGAGTTTGCGGCCTCAAGTGGAATGGACACCGCGATGCCCTGACTCGAAATAAGGCCGGATATCCCTGCAGTGACTTGAATGCAGGCTCGTCTTGCATCTCCCAAGACGAAAGGATGTCTGAATCCCCTGTGGAGACCACAGAGAGAGACCTACTTCCCCACCTCATCGCGACCGGAGGCCTCACATCCTTTAAAAACTTCAGAGGTACGCGGAGATCAGTGCCTCCAAAGGAGACGATGCCTGACTCCTCGTGAAACTTGATAGGAGTCCCAGGATTCCTGTGGCACGTGTAAAGGGACCCTTGGCCTACCGCCTCAAGTGGAGAGGTGTCCCAATTGCCCTGCCAAGCACCCAGGAGAATCCCGAGTTGTCCCTCGCAACTAGGCAGGAGTCCTGACGTCGCTGAACAAACACGTGGGTGGAAGGGCCATCCCCGTCGTAACTCGAGAATATACCCCAGGTTCCCGCCGCAACTCGAGAAAAACAATGAGACTTCCCCCTCGCCGCGAGATGAGGCCTGATTCCCCTGCACTGCGTGCAGAGCAATTCCGTGTTGCACATCACACATGAAAGGAGCCTTGATTTCCTTGATGGCACTCCAGAGAAACCCCAAGAACACTGTTTCAAGGCTAGAGGGATCCTGAGGTCACTGTAGCAACACAAAAGATCTCCGTGGACCAAAAATCATCTCGAGATGAGAGGTTAGTCCCTGGCTTCAACTCCAGAGGAATACCACCTTACCACAAGCACCTCAAGAGGAGGCTTCTCTCAGCTCTAGCAATGTGAGACGGACCCTGAGTTTGCGGCCTCAAGTGGAATGGACACCGCGATGCCCTGACTCAAAATACGGCCGGATATCCCTGCAGTGACTTAAATGCAGGCTCGATTTGCATCTCCCAAGACGAAAGGATGTCTGAATACCCTGTGGAGACCACAGAGAAAGACATAGTTCCCCACTTCATCGCGACCGGAGGGCTCACATCCTTTGAAAACTCCAGAGGTACGCGGAGATCAGTGCCTCCAACGGAGACGATGCCTGACTCCTCATGAAACTTGATAGGAGACCCAAGATTCCTGTGGCACGTGGGAAGCGACACTTGGTCTCCCCCCTCAGATGGAGAGGCGTGCCAATTGCCCTGCCAAGCCTCGAGGAGAATCCCGAGTTGTCCCTCGCAACTAGGCAGGAGTCCTGACGTCGCTGAACAAGCACGTGTGTGGAAGGGCCATCCCCGTCGTAACTCGAGAATATACCCCAGGTTCCCGCCGCAACTCGAGAAAAACCATGAGACTTCCCCCTCGCCGCAAAATGAGGCCCGATTCCCCTGCACTGCGGGCAGAGCAATTCCGTCTTGCACATCACACATGAAAGGAGCGTTGATTTCCTTGATGGCACTCCAGAGAAACCTCAAGAACACTGTTTCAAGGCTAGAGGGATCCTGAAGTCACTGTAGCAACTCGAAAGAGCTCCGTGGACCAAAAATCAACTCGAGATGAGAGGTTAGTCCCTGGCTTCGACTCCAGAGGAATACCATCTTACCACAAGCACCTCAAGAGCAGGCTTATCTCAGCTCTAGGTATGTGAGAGTGACCCTGAGTTTGCGGCCTCAAGTGGAATGGACACCGCGATGCCCTGACTCGAAATAAGGCCGAATATCCCTGCAGTGACTTGAATGCAGGCTCGTCTTGCATCTCCCAAGACGAAAGGATATCTGAATACACTGTGGAGACCACAGAGAAAACCTACTTCCCCACCTCATCGCGACCGGAGGCCTCACATCCTTTGAAAACTCCAGAGGTACGCGGAGATCAGTGCCTCCAAAGGAGACGATGCCTGACTCCTCGTGAAACTTCTTAGGAGTCCCAGGATTCCTGTGGCACGTGGAAAGGGACCCTTGGTCTCCCGCCTCAGCTGCAGAGGCGTCCCAATTGCCCTGCCAAGCCCCCAGGAGAATCCCGAGTTGTCCCTCGCAACTAGGCAGGAGTCCTGACGTCGCTGAATAAACACGTGGTTGGAAGGGCCATCCCCGGTGTAACTCGAGAATGTACCCCAGGTTCCCGCCGCAACTCGAGAAAAACCATGAGACTTCCCCCTCGCCGCGAGATGAGGCCCGATTCCCCTGCACTGCGTGCAGAGCAATTCCGTGTTGCACATCACACATGAAAGGAGCCTTGATTTCCTTGATGGCACTCCAGAGAAACCCCAAGAACACTGTTTCAAGGCTAGAGGGATCCTGAGGTCACTGTAGCAACACGAAAGAGCTCCGTGGACCAAAAATCAACTCGAGATGAGAGGTTAGTCCCTGGCTTCGACTCCAGAGGAATACCACCTTACCACAAGCACCTCAAGAGGAGGCTTCTCTCAGCTCTAGATATGTGAGAGGGACCCTCAGTTTGCGGCCTCAAGTGGAATGGACACCGCGATGCCCTGACTCGAAATAAGGCCGGATATCCCTGCAGTGACTTGAATGCAGGCTCGTCTTGCATCTCCCAAGACGAAAGGATGTCTGAATCCCATGTGGAGACCACAGAGAAAGAACTAGTTCCCCACCTCATCGCGACCGGAGGCCTCACATCCTTTGAAAACTCCAGAGGTACGCGGAGATCAGTGCCTCCAAAGGAGACGATGCCTGACTCCTCGTGAAACTTGATAGGAGTCCCAGGATTCCTGTGTCACGTGGAAAGGGACGCTTGGTCTCCCGCCTCAGCTGGAGAGGCATCCCAATTGGCCTGCCAGGCCTCGAGGAGAATCCCGAGTTGTCCCTCGCAACTAGGCAGGAGTCCTGACGTCGCTGAACAAACACGTGGGTGGAAGGGCCATCCCCGTCGTAACTCGAGAATATACCCCAGGTTCCCGCCGCAACACGAGAAAAACCATGAGACTTCCCCCTCGCCGAAAAATGAGGCCCGATACCCTGCACTGCGTGCAGAGCAAATCCCTGTTGCACATCACACATGAAAGGAGCCTTGATTTCCTTGATGGCACGCCAGAGAAAACCCAAGAACACTGTTTCAAGGCTAGACGGATCCTGAGGTCACTGTAGCAACACGAAAGAGCTCCGTGGACCAAGAATCAACTCGAGATGAGAGGTTAGTCCCTGGCTTCGACTCCAGAGGAATACCACCTTACCACAAGCACCTCAAGAGGAGGCTTCTCTCAGCTCTATGTATGTGATAGGGACCCTGAGTTTGCGGCCTCAAGTGGAATGGACACCGCGATGCCCTGACTCGAAATAAGGCCGGATATCCCAGCAGTCACTTGAATGCAGGCACGTTTTGCATCTCCCAAGATGAAAGGATGTCTGAATCCCCTGTGGAGACCACAGAGAAAGACCTAGTTCCCCACGTCATCGCGACCAGAGGCCTCACATCCTTTGAAAACTCCAGAGGTACGCGGAGATCAGTGCCTCCAAAGGAGACGATGCCTGACTCCTCGTGAAACTTGATAGGAGTTCCAGGATTCCTGTGGCACGTGGAAAGGGACCCTTGGTCTCCCGCCTCAGCTGGAGAGGCGTCCCAATTGCCCTGCCAAGCCTCGAGGAGAATCCCGAGTTGTCCCTCGCAACTAGGCAGGAGTCCTGACGTCGCTGAACAAAAACGAGGGTGGAAGGGCTATCCCCGTCGTAACTCGAAAATATACCCCAGGTTCCCACCGCAACTCGAGAAAACCATGAGACTTCCCCGTCGGCGCAAAATGAGGCCCGATACTCTGCACTGCATGCAGAGCAATTCCGTGTTGCACATCACACATGAAAGGAGCCTTGATTTCCTTGATGGCACTGCAGAGAAACCCCAAGAACACTGTTTCAAGGCTAGAGGGATCCTGAGGTCACTGTAGCAACACGAAAGAGCTCCGTGGACCAAAAATCAACTCGAGATGAGAGGTTAGTCCCTGGCTTCGACTCCAGAGGAATACCACCTTACCACACGCACCTCAAGAGGAGGCTTCTCTCAGCTCTAGGTATGTGAGAGGGACCCTGAGTTTGCAGCCTCAAGTGAAATGGACACCGCGATGCCCTGACTCGAAATAAGGCCGGATATCCCTGCAGTGACTTGAATGCAGGCTCGTCTTGCATCTCCCAATACGAAAGTATGTCTGAATCCCCTGTGGCGACCACAGAAAAAGAACTAGTTACCCACCTCATCGCGACCGGAGGCCTCACATCCTTTGAAAATTCCAGAGGTACGCGGAGATCAGTGCCTCCAAAGGAGACGATGCCTGACTCCTCATGAAACTTGATAGGAGTCCCAGGATTCCTGTGGCACGTGGAAAGGGACCCTTGGTCTCCCGCCTCAGCTGGAGAGGCGTCCCAATTGCCCTGCCAAGCCTCGAGGAGAATCCCGAGTTGTCCCTCGCAACTAGGCAGGAGTCCTGACGTCGCTGAACAAACACGTGGCTGGAAGGGCCATCCCCGTCGTAACTCGAGAATATACCCCAGGTTCCCACCACAACTCGAGAAAAACCATGAGACTTCCCCCTCGCTGCGAGATGAGGCCCGATTCCCCTGCACTGCATGCAGAGCAATTCCGTGTTGCACATCACACATGAAAGGAGCCTTGATTTCCTTGATGGCACTCCAGAGAAAACCCAAGAACACTGTTTCAAGGCTAGAGGGATCCTGAGGTCACTGTAGCAACACGAAAGAACTCCGTGGACCAAAAATCAACTCGAAATGAGAGGTTAGTCCCTGGCTTCGACTCGAGAGGAATACCACCTTACCACAAGCACCTCAAGAGGAGGCTTCTCTCAGCTCTATGTATGTGATAGGGACCCTGAGTTTGCGGCCTCAAGTGGAATGGACACCGCGATGCCCTGACTCGAAATAAGGCCGGATATCCCAGCAGTCACTTGAATGCGGGCACGTTTTGCATCTCCCAAGATGAAAGGATGTCTGAATCCCCTGTGGAGACCACAGAAAAAGACCTAGTTCCCCACGTCATCGCGACAAGAGGCCTCACATCCTTTGAAAACTCCAGAGGTACGCGGAGATCAGTGCCTCCAAAGGAGACGATGCCTGACTCCTCGTGAAAGTTGATAGGAGTTCCAGGATTCCTGTGGCACATGGAAAGGGACCCTTGGTCTCCCGCCTCAGCTGAAGAGGCGTCCCAATTGCCCTGCCAAGCCTCGAGGAGAATCCCGAGTTGTCCCTCGCAACTAGGCAGGAGTCCTGACGTCGCTGAACAAAAACGAGGGTGGAAGGGCTATCCCCGTCGTAACTCGAGAATATACCCCAGGTTCCCACCGCAACTCGAGAAAACCATGAGACTTCCCCGTCGGCGCAAAATGAGGCCCGATACTCTGCACTGCATGCAGAGCAATACCGTGTTGCACATCACACATGAAAGGAGCCTTGATTTCCTTGATGGCACTGCAGAGAAACCCCAAGAACACTGTTTCAAGGCTAGAGGGATCCTGAGGTCACTGTATCAACACGAAAGAGCTCCGTGGACCACAAATCAACTCGAGATGAGAGGTTAGTCCCTGGCTTCGACTCCAGAGGAATACCACCTTACCACACGCACCTCAAGAGGAGGCTTCTCTCAGCTCTAGGTATGTGAGAGGGACCCTGAGTTTGCAGCCTCAAGTGGAATGGACACCGCGATGCCCTGACTCGAAATAAGGCCGGATATCCCTGCAGTGACTTGAATGCAGGCTCGTCTTGCATCTCCCAATACGAAAGGATGTCTGAATCCCCTGTGGAGACCACAGAAAAAGAACTAGTTACCCACCTCATCGCGACCGGAGGCCTCACATCTTTGAAAACTCCAGAGGTACGCGGAGATCAGTGCCTCCAAAGGAGACGATGCCTGACTCCTCATGAAACTTGATAGGAGTCCCAGGATTCCTGTGGCACGTGGAAAGGACCCTTGGTCTCCCGCCTCAGCTGGAGAGGCGTCCCAATTGCCCTGCCAAGCCTCGAGGAGAATCCCGAGTTGTCCCTTGCAACTAGGCAGGAGTCCTGACGTCGCTGAACAAACAGGTGTGTGGAAGGGCCATCCCCGTCGTAACTCGAGAATATACCCCAGGTTTCCGCCGCAACTCGAGAAAAACCATGAGACTTCCCCCTCGCCGCGAGATGAGGCCCGATTCCCCTGCACTGCATGCAGAGCAATTCCGTGTTGCACATCACACATGAAAGGAGCCTTGATTTCCTTGATGGCACTCCAGAGAAACCCCAAGAACACTGTTTCAAGGCTAGAGGGATCCTGAGGTCCCTGTAGCAACACGAAAGAACTCCGTGGACCAAAAATCAACTCGAAATGAGAGGTTAGTCCCTGGCTTCGACTCCAGAGGAATACCACCTTACCACAAGCACCTCAAGAGGAGGCTTCTCTCAGCTCTATGTATGTGAGAGGGACCCTGATTTGCGGCCTCAAGGGGAATGGACACTGCGATGCCCTGACGCGAAATAAGGCCGGATATCCCTGCAGTGACTTGAATGCTGGCTCGTCTTGCATCTCCCAAGATGAAAGGATGTCTCAATCCCCTGTGGAGACCACAGAGAAAGACCTAGTTCCCCACCTCATCGCGACCTGATTCCTCACATCCTTTGAAAACTCCACAGGTACGCGGAGATCAGTGCCTCCAAAGGAGACGATGCCTGACTCCTCGAGAAACTTGATAGGAGTCCCAGGATTCCTGTGGCACGTGGAAAGGGACCCTTGGTCTCCCGCCTCAGCTGGAGAGGCGTCCCAATTGCCCTGCCAAGCCTCGAGGAGAATCCCGAGTTGTCCCTCGCAACTAGGCAGGAGTCCTGACGTCGCTGAACAAACACGTGGGTGGAAGGGCCATCCCCGTCGTAACTCGAGAATATACCCCAGGTTCCCGCCGCAACTCGAGAAAAACCATGAGACTTCCCCCTCGCCGCGAGATGAGGCCCGATTCCCCTGCACTGCGTGCAGAGCAATTCCGTGTTGCACATCACACATGAAAGGAGCCTTGATTTCCTTGATGGCACTCCAGACAAACCCCAAGAACACTGTTTCAAGGCTAGAGGGATCCTGAGGTAACTGTAGCAACACGAAAGAGCTCCGTGGACCAAAAATCAACTCGAGATGAGAGGTTAGTCCCTGGCTTCGACTCCAGAGGAATACCACCTTACCACAAGCACCTCAAGAGGAGGCTTCTCTCAGCTCTAGGTATGTGAGAGGGACCCTGAGTTTGCAGCCTCAAGTGGAATGGACACTGCGATGCCCTTACGCGAAATAAGGCCGGATATCCCTGCAGTGACTTGAATGCAGGCTCGTCTTGCATCTCCCAAGACGAAAGGATGTCTGAATCCCCTGTGGAGACCACAGAGAAAGACCTAGTTACCCACCTCATCGCGACCGTGGCCTCACATCCTTTCAAAACTCCAGAGGTACGCGGAGATCAGTGCCTCCAAAGGAGACGATGTCTGACTCCTCGTGAAACTTGATAGGAGTCCCAGGATTCCTGTGGCACGTGGAAAGGGACCCTTGGTCTCCCGCCTCAGCTGGAGAGGCGTCCAAATTACCCTGCCAAGCCTCGAGGAGAATCCCGGGTTGTCCCTCGCAACTAGGCAGGAGTCCTGACGTCGCTGAACAAATACGTGGGTGGAAGGGCCATCCCCGTCGTAACTCGAGAATATACCCCAGGTTCCCGCCGCAACTCAAGAAAAACCATGAGACTTCCCCCTCGCCGCGAGATGAGGCCCAATTCCCCTGCACTGCATGCAGAGCAATTCCGTGTTGCACATCAAACATGAAAGGAGCCTTGATTTCCTTGATGGCACTCCAGAGAAACCCCAAGAACACTGTTTCAAGGCTAGAGGGATCCTGAGGTCACTGTAGCAACACGAAAGAACTCCGTGGACCAAAAATCAACTCGAGATGAGAGGTTAGTCCCTGGCTTCGACTCCAGAGGAATACCACCTTACCACAAGCACCTCAAGAGGAGGCTTCTCTCAGCTCTAGGTATGTGAGAGGGACCCTGAGTTTGCGGCCTCAAGTGGAATGGACACTGCGATGCCCTGACGCGAAATAAGGCCGGATATCCCTGCAGTGACTTGAATGCAGGCTCGTCTTGCATCTCCCAAGATGAAAGGATGTCTGAATGCCCTGTGGAGACCACAGAGAAAGACCTAGTTCCCCACCTCATGGCGACCGGAGGCCTCACATCCTTTGAAAACTCCAGAGGTACGCGGAGATCAGTGCCTCCAAAGGAGACGATGCCTGACTCCTCGTGAAACTTGATAGGAGTCCCAGGATTCCTGTGGCACGTGGAAAGGGACCCTTGGTCTCCCGCCTCAGCTGGAGTGGCGTCCCAATTGCCCTGCCAAGCCTCGAGGAGAATCCCGAGTTGTCCCTCGCAACTAGGCAGGAGTCCTGACGTCGCTGAACAAACACGTGTGTGGAAGGGCCATCCCTGTCGTAACTCGAGAATATACCCCAGGTTCCCGCCACAACTCGAGAAAAAACATGAGACTTCCCCTTCGCCGCGAGATGAGGCCCGATTCCACTGCACTGTGTGCAGAGCAATTCCGTGTTGCACATCACACATGAAAGGAGCCTTGATTTCCTTGGTGGCACTCCAGAGAAACCCCAAGAACACTGTTTCAAGGCTAGAGGGATCCTGAGGTCACTGTAGCAACACGAAAGAGCTCCGTGGACCAAAAATCGACTCGAGATGAGAGGTTAGTCCCTGGCTTTGACTCCAGATGAATACCACCTTACCACAAGCACCTCAAGAGGAGGCTTCTCTCAGCTCTAGGTATGTGAGAGGGACGCTGAGTTTGCGGCCTCAAGTGGAATGGACACCGCGATGCCCTGACACAAAATAAGGTCGGATATCCCTGCAGTGACTTGAATGCAGGCTCGTCTTGCATCTGCCAAGATGAAAGGATGTCTGAATCCCCTGTGGAGACCACAGAGAAAGACCTAGTTCCCCACCTCATCGCGACCGGAGGCCTCACATCCTTTGAAAACTCCAGAGGTACGCGGAGATCAGTGCCTCCAAAGAAGACGATGCCTGACTCCTCGTGAAACTTGATAGGAGTCCCAGAATTCCTGTGCACGTGGAAAGGGACCCTTGGTCTCCCGCCTCAGCCGGAGAGGCGTCCCAATTGCCCTGCGAAGCCTCTAAGAGAATCCCGAGTTGACGCTCGCAACTAGGCAGGAGTCCTGACGCGGCTGAACAAACACGTGGGTGGAAGGGCCATCCCCGTCGTAACTCGAGAATACACCCCAGGTTCCCGCCGCAACTCGAGAAAAACCATGAGACTTCCCCCTCGCCGTGAAATGAGGCCCGATTCCCCTGCACTGCGTGCAGAGCAATTCCGTGTTGCACATCATACATGAAAGGAGCCTTGATTTCCTTGATGGCACTCCAGAGAAACCCCAAGAACACTGTTTCATGGCTAGAGGGATCCTGAGGTCACTGTAGCAACATGAAAGAGCTCCGTGGGCCAAAAATCAACTCGAGATGAGAGGTTAGTCCCTAACTTCGACTCCAGAGGAATACCACCTTACCACAACCACCTCAAGAGGAGGCTTCTCGCAGCTCTAGGTATGTGAGAGGGACCCTGAATTTGCGGCCTCAAGTGGAATGGACACCGCGATGCCCTGACTCGAAATAAGGCCGGATATCCCTGCAGTGACTTGAATGCAGGCTCTTCTTGCATCTCCCGAGATGAAAGGATGTCTGAATCCCCTGTGGAGACCACAGAGAAAGACCTAGTTCCCCACCTCATCAATACCGGAGGCCTCACATCCTTTGAAAACTCCAGAGGTACGCGGAGATCTGTGCCTCCAAAGGAGACGATTCCTGACTCCTCGTGAAACTTGATAGGAGTCCCAGGATTCCTGTGGCACATGGAAAGGGACCCTTGGTCTCCCGCCTCAGCTGGAGAGGCGTCCCAATTGCCCTGCCAAGCCTCGAGGAGAATCCCGAGTTGTCCCTCGCAACTAGGCAGGAGTCCTGACGTCGCTGAACAAACACGTGGGTGGAAGGGCCATCCCCGTCGTAACTCGAGAATATACCCCAGGTTCCCACCGCAACTCGAGAAAAACCATGAGACTTCCCCCTCGCCGCGAGATGAGGCCCGATTCCCCTGCACTGCGTGCAGAGCAATTCCGTGTTGCACATCACACATGAAAGGAGCCTTGATTTCCTTGATGGCACTCCAGAGAAACCCCAAGAACACTGTTTCAAGGCTAGAGGGATCCTGAGGTCACTGTAGCAACACTAAAGAGCTCCGTGGACCAAAAATCAACTCGAGATGAGAGGTTAGTCCCTGGCTTCGACTCCAGAGGAATACCACCTTACCACATGCACCTCAAGAGGAGGCTTCTCTCAGCTCTAGGTATGTGAGAGGTACCCTGAGTTTGTGGCCTCAAGTGGAATGGACACCGCGATGCCCTGACTCGAAATAAGGCCGGTTATCCCTGCAGTGACTTGAATTCAGGCTCGTCTTGCATCTCCCAAGACGAAAGGATGTCTGAATCCCCTGTGGAGACCACAGAGAAAGACCTAGTTCCCCACCTCATCGCGACCGGAGGCCTCACATCCTTTGAAAACTCCAGAGGTACGTGGAGATCAGTGCCTCCAAAGGAGACGATGCCTGACTCCTCGTGAAACTTGATAGGAGTCCCAGGATTCCTGTCGCACGTGGAAAGGGACCCTTGGTCTCCCGCCTCAGCTGGAGAGGCGTCCCAATTGCCCTGCCAAGCCTCGAGGAGAATCCCGAGTTGTCCCTCGCAACTAGGCAGGAGTCCTGACGTCGCTGAACAAACACGTGGGTGGAAGGGCCATCCCCGTTGTAATTCGGGAATATACCCCAGGTTAACGCCGCAACTCGAGAAAAACCATGAGACTTCCCCCTCGCTGTGAGTTGAGGCCCGATTCCCCTGTACTGCATGCAGAGCAACTCCGTGTTGCACATCACACATGAAAGGAGCCTTGATTTCCTTGACGGCACTCCAGAGAAACCCCAAGAACACTGTTTCAAGGCTAGAGGGATCCTGAGGTCACTGTAGCAACACGAAAGAACTCAGTGGACCAAGAATCAACTCGAGATGAGAGGTTAGTCCCTGGCTTCGACTCCAGAGGAATACCACCTTCCCAGAAGCACCTCAAGAGGAGGCTTCTCTCAGCTCTTGGTATGTGAGAGGTACCCTGAGTTAGCGGCCTCAAGTGGAATGGACACTGCGATGCCCTGACGCGAAATAAGGCCGGATATCCCTGCAGTGACTTGAATGCAGGCTTGTCTTGCATCTCCCAAGACGAAAGGATGTCTGAATCCCCTGTGTAGACCACAGAGAAAGACCTATTTCCCCACCTCATCGCGACCGGAGGCCTCACATCCTTTGAAAAATCCAGAGGTACGCGGAGATCAGTGCCTCCAAAGGAGACGATGCCTGACTCCTCGTGAATCTTGATAGGAGTCCCAGGATTCCTGTGGCACGCGGAAAGGGACCCTTGGTCTCCCGCCTCAGCTGGAGAGGCGTCCCAATTGCCCTGCCAAGCCTCGAGGAGAATCCCGAGTTGTCCCTCCCAACTAGGCAGGAGTCCTGACGTCGCTGAACAAACACGTGGGTGGAAGGGCCATCCCCGTCGTAACTCGAGAATATACCACAGGTTCCCGCCGCAACTCGAGAAAAACCATGAGACTTCCCCCTCGCCGCGAGATGAGGCCCGATTCCCCTGCACTGCGTGCAGAGCAATTCCGTGTTGCACATCACACATGACAGGAGCCTTGATTTCCTTGATGGCACTCCAGAGAAACCCCAAGAACACTGTTTCAAGGCTAGAGGGATCCTGAGGTCAATGTAGCAACACGAAACAGCTCTGTGGACCAAAAATCAACTCGAGATGAGAGGTTAGTCCCTGGCTTCGACTCCAGAGGAATACCACCTTACCACATGCACCTCAAGAGGAGGCTTCTCTCAGCTCTAGGTATGTGAGAGGGACCCTGAGTTTCCGGCCTCAAGTGGAATGGACACCGCGATGCCCTGACTCGAAATCAGGCCGGATATCCCTGCAGTGACTTGAATGCAGGCTCGTCTTGCATCTCCCAAGACGAAAGGATGTCTGAATCCCCTGTGGAGACCACAGACAAAGACCTATTTCCCCACCTCATCGCGACCGGAGGCCTCACATCCTTTGAAAACTCCAGAGGTACGCGGAGATCAGTGCCTCCAAAGGAGACGATGCCTGACTCCTCGTGAAACTTGATAGGAGTCCCAGGATTCCTGTGGCACGTGGAAAGGGACCCTTGGTCTCCCGCCTCAGCTGGAGAGGCATCCCAATTGCCCTGCCAAGCCTCGAGGAGAATCCCGAGTTGTCCCTCGCAACTAGGCAGGAGTCCTGACGTCTTGAACAAACACGTGGGTGGATGGGCCATCCCCGTCGTAACTCGAGAATATACCCCAGGTTCCCGCCGCAACTCGAGAAAAACCATGAGACTTCCCCCTCGCCGCGAGATGAGGCCCGATTCCCCTGCACTGCGTGCTGAGAAATTCAGTGTTGCACATCACACATGAAAGGAGCCTTGATTTCCTTGATGGCACTCCAGAGAAACCCCAAGAACACTGTTTCAAGGCTAGAGGGATCCTGAGGTCACTGTAGCAACACAAAAGATCTCCGTGGACCAAAAATCATCTCGAGATGAGAGGTTAGTCCCTGGCTTCAACTCCAGAGGAATACCACCTTACCACAAGCACCTCAAGAGGAGGCTTCTCTCAACTCTAGCAATGTGAGACGGACCCTGAGTTTGCGGCCTCAAGTGGAATGGACACCGCGATGCCCTGACTCAAAATACGGCCGGATATCCCTGCAGTGACTTAAATGCAGGCTCGATTTGCATCTCCCAAGACGAAAGGATGTCTGAATACCCTGTGGAGACCACAGAGAAAGACATAGTTCCCCACTTCATCGCGACCGGAGGGCTCACATCCTTTGAAAACTCCAGAGGTACGCGGAGATCAGTGCCTCCAACGGAGACGATGCCTGACTCCTCATGAAACTTGATAGGAGACCCAAGATTCCTGTGGCACGTGGGAAGCGACACTTGGTCTCCCCCCTCAGTTGGAGAGGCGTGCCAATTGCCCTGCCAAGCCTCGAGGAGAATCCCGAGTTGTCCCTCGCAACTAGGCAGGAGTCCTGACGTCGCTGAACAAGCACGTGTGTGGAAGGGCCATCCCCGTCGTAACTCGAGAATATACCCCAGGTTCCCGCCGCAACTCGAGAAAAACCATGAGACTTCCCCCTCGCCGCAAAATGAGGCCCGATTCCCCTGCACTGCGGGCAGAGCAATTCCGTCTTGCACATCACACATGAAAGGAGCGTTGATTTCCTTGATGGCACTCCAGAGAAACCTCAAGAACACTGTTTCAGGCTAGAGGGATCCTGAAGTCACTGTAGCAACTCGAAAGAGCTCCGTGGACCAAAAATCAACTCGAGATGAGAGGTTAGTCCCTGGCTTCGACTCCAGAGGAATACCATCTTACCACAAGCACCTCAAGAGCAGGCTTATCTCAGCTCTAGGTATGTGAGAGGGACCCTGAGTTTGCGGCCTCAAGTGGAATGGACACCGCGATGCCCTGACTCGAAATAAGGCCGAATATCCCTGCAGTGACTTGAATGCAGGCTCGTCTTGCATCTCCCAAGACGAAAGGATATCTGAATACACTGTGGAGACCACAGAGAAAACCTACTTCCCCACCTCATCGCGACCGGAGGCCTCACATCCTTTGAAAACTCCAGAGGTACGCGGAGATCAGTGCCTCCAAAGGAGACGATGCCTGACTCCTCGTGAAACTTCTTAGGAGTTCCAGGATTCCTGTGGCACGTGGAAAGGGACCCTTGGTCTCCCGCCTCAGCTGGAGAGGCGTCCCAATTGCCCTGCCAAGCCCCCAGGAGAATCCCGAGTTGTCCCTCGCAACTAGGCAGGAGTCCTGACGTCGCTGAATAAACACGTGGTTGGAAGGGCCATCCCCGTCGTAACTCGAGAATATACCCCAGGTTCCCGCCGCAACTCGAGAAAAACCATGAGACTTCCCCCTCGCCGCGAGATGAGGCCCGATTCCCCTGCACTGCGTGCAGAGCAATTCCGTGTTGCACATCACACATGAAAGGAGCCTTGATTTCCTTGATGGCACTCCAGAGAAACCCCAAGAACACTGTTTCAAGGCTAGAGGGATCCTGAGGTCACTGTAGCAACACGAAAGAGCTCCGTGGACCAAAAATCAACTCAAGATGAGAGGTTAGTCCCTGGCTTCGACTCCAGAGGAATACCACCTTACCACAAGCACCTCAAGAGGAGGCTTCTCTCAGCTCTAGATATGTGAGAGGGACCCTGAGTTTGCGGCCTCAAGTGGAATGGACACCGCGATGCCCTGACTCGAAATAAGGCCGGATATCCCTGCAGTGACTTGAATGCAGGCTCGTCTTGCATCTCCCAAGACGAAAGGATGTCTGAATCCCATGTGGAGACCACAGAGAAAGAACTAGTTCCCCACCTCATCGCGACCGGAGGCCTCACATCCTTTGAAAACTCCAGAGGTACGCGGAGATCAGTGCCTCCAAAGGAGACGATGCCTGACTCCTCGTGAAACTTGATAGGAGTCCCAGGATTCCTGTGTCACGTGGAAAGGGACGCTTGGTCTCCCGCCTCAGCTGGAGAGGCATCCCAATTGGCCTGCCAGGCCTCGAGGAGAATCCCGAGTTGTCCCTCGCAACTAGGCAGGAGTCCTGACGTCGCTGAACAAACACGTGGGTGGAAGGGCCATCCCCTTCGTAACTCGAGAATATACCCCAGGTTCCCGCCGCAACTCGAGAAAAACCATGAGACTTCCCCCTCGCCGAAAAATGAGGCCCGATACCCTGCACTGCGTGCAGAGCAAATCCCTGTTGCACATCACACATGAAAGGAGCCTTGATTTCCTTGATGGCACGCCAGAGAAAACCCAAGAACACTGTTTCAAGGCTAGACGGATCCTGAGGTCACTGTAGCAACACGAAAGAGCTCCGTGGACCAAGAATCAACTCGAGATGAGAGGTTAGTCCCTGGCTTCGACTCCAGAGGAATACCACCTTACCACAAGCACCTCAAGAGGAGGCTTCTCTCAGCTCTATGTATGTGATAGGGACCCTGAGTTTGCGGCCTCAAGTGGAATGGACACCGCGATGCCCTGACTCGAAATAAGGCCGGATATCCCAGCAGTCACTTGAATGCAGGCACGTTTTGCATCTCCCAAGATGAAAGGATGTCTGAATCCCCTGTGGAGACCACAGAGAAAGACCTAGTTCCCCACGTCATCGCGACCAGAGGCCTCACATCCTTTGAAAACTCCAGAGGTACGCGGAGATCAGTGCCTCCAAAGGAGACGATGCCTGACTCCTCGTGAAACTTGATAGGAGTTCCAGGATTCCTGTGGCACGTGCAAAGGGACCCTTGGTCTCCCGCCTCAGCTGGAGAGGCGTCCCAATTGCCCTGCCAAGCCTCGAGGAGAATCCCGAGTTGTCCCTCGCAACTAGGCAGGAGTCCTGACGTCGCTGAACAAAAACGAGGGTGGAAGGGCTATCCCCGTCGTAACTCGAAAATATACCCCAGGTTCCCACCGCAACTCGAGAAAACCATGAGACTTCCCCGTCGGCGCAAAATGAGGCCCGATACTCTGCACTGCATGCAGAGTAATTCCGTGTTGCACATCACACATGAAAGGAGCCTTGATTTCCTTGATGGCACTGCAGAGAAACCCCAAGAACACTGTTTCAAGGCTAGAGGGATCCTGAGGTCACTGTAGCAACACGAAAGAGCTCCGTGGACCAAAAATCAACTCGAGATGAGAGGTTAGTCCCTGGCTTCGACTCCAGAGGAATACCACCTTACCACACGCACCTCAAGAGGAGGCTTCTCTCAGCTCTAGGTATGTGAGAGGGACCCTGAGTTTGCAGCCTCAAGTGAAATGGACACCGCGATGCCCTGACTCGAAATAAGGCCGGATATCCCTGCAGTGACTTGAATGCAGGCTCGTCTTGCATCTCCCAAGACGAAAGGATGTCTGAATCCCCTGTGGCGACCACAGAAAAAGAACTAGTTACCCACCTCATCGCGACCGGAGGCCTCACATCCTTTGAAAATTCCAGAGGTACGCGGAGATCAGTGCCTCCAAAGGAGACGATGCCTGACTCCTCAAGAAACTTGATAGGAGTCCCAGGATTCCTGTGGCACGTGGAAAGGGACCCTTGGTCTCCCGCCTCAGCTGGAGAGGCGTCCCAATTGCCCTGCCAAGCCTCGAGGAGAATCCCGAGTTGTCCCTCGCAACTAGGCAGGAGACCTGACGTCGCTGAACAAACACGTGGGTGGAAGGGCCATCCCCGTCGTAACTCGAGAATATACCCCAGGTTCCCACCACAACTCGAGAAAAACCATGAGACTTCCCCCTCGCTGCGAGATGAGGCCCGATTCCCCTGCACTGCATGCAGAGCAATTCCGTGTTGCACATCACACATGAAAGGAGCCTTGATTTCCTTGATGGCACTCCAGAGAAAACCCAAGAACACTGTTTCAAGGCTAGAGGGATCCTGAGGTCACTGTAGCAACACGAAAGAACTCCGTGGACCAAAAATCAACTCGAAATGAGAGGTTAGTCCCTGGCTTCGACTCGAGAGGAATACCACCTTACCACAAGCACCTCAAGAGGAGGCTTCTCTCAGCTCTATGTATGTGATAGGGACCCTGAGTTTGCGGCCTCAAGTGGAATGGACACCGCGATGCCCTGACTCGAAATAAGGCCGGATATCCCAGCAGTCACTTGAATGCGGGCACGTTTTGCATCTCCCAAGATGAAAGGATGTCTGAATCCCCTGTGGAGACCACAGAAAAAGACCTAGTTCCCCACGTCATCGCGACCAGAGGCCTCACATCCTTTGAAAACTCCAGAGGTACGCGGAGATCAGTGCCTCCAAAGGAGACGATGCCTGACTCCTCGTGAATCTTGATAGGAGTCCCAGGATTCCTGTGGCACGCGGAAAGGGACCCTTGGTCTCCCGCCTCAGCTGAAGAGGCGTCCCAATTGCCCTGCCAAGCCTCGAGGAGAATCCCGAGTTGTCCCTCGCAACTAGGCAGGAGTCCTGACGTCGCTGAACAAAAACGAGGGTGGAAGGGCTATCCCCGTCGTAACTCGAGAATATACCCCAGGTTCCAACCGCAACTCGAGAAAACCATGAGACTTCCCCGTCGGCGCAAAATGAGGCCCGATACTCTGCACTGCATGCAGAGCAATACCGTGTTGCACATCACACATGAAAGGAGCCTTGATTTCCTTGATGGCACTGCAGAGAAACCCCAAGAACACTGTTTCAAGGCTAGAGGGATCCTGAGGTCACTGTATCAACACGAAAGAGCTCCGTGGACCACAAATCAACTCGAGATGAGAGGTTAGTCCCTGGCTTCGACTCCAGAGGAATACCACCTTACCACACGCACCTCAAGAGGAGGCTTCTCTCAGCTCTAGGTATGTGAGAGGGACCCTGAGTTTGCAGCCTCAAGTGGAATGGACACCGCGATGCCCTGACTCGAAATAAGGCCGGATATCCCTGCAGTGACTTGAATGCAGGCTCGTCTTGCATCTCCCAATACGAAAGGATGTCTGAATCCCCTGTGGAGACCACAGAAAAAGAACTAGTTACCCACCTCATCGCGACCGGAGGCCTCACATCTTTGAAAACTCCAGAGGTACGCGGAGATCAGTGCCTCCAAAGGAGACGATGCCTGACTCCTCATGAAACTTGATAGGAGTCCCAGGATTCGTGTGGCACGTGGAAAGGACCCTTGGTCTCCCGCCTCAGCTGGAGAGGCGTCCCAATTGCCCTGCCAAGCCTCGAGGAGAATCCCGAGTTGTCCCTTGCAACTAGGCAGGAGTCCTGACGTCGCTGAACAAACAGGTGTGTGGAAGGGCCATCCCCGTCGTAACTCGAGAATATACCCCAGGTTCCCGCCGCAACTCGAGAAAAACCATGAGACTTCCCCCTCGCCGCGAGATGAGGCCCGATTCCCCTGCACTGCATGCAGAGCAATTCCGTGTTGCACATCACACATGAAAGGAGCCTTGATTTCCTTGATGGCACTCCAGAGAAACCCCAAGAACACTGTTTCAAGGCTAGAGGGATCCTGAGGTCACTGTAGCAACACGAAAGAACTCCGTGGACCAAAAATCAACTCGAAATGAGAGGTTAGTCCCTGGCTTCGACTCCAGAGGAATACCACCTTACCACAAGCACCTCAAGAGGAGGCTTCTCTCAGCTCTATGTATGTGAGAGGGACCCTGATTTGCGGCCTCAAGGGGAATGGACACTGCGATGCCCTGACGCGAAATAAGGCCGGATATCCCTGCAGTGACTTGAATGCAGGCTCGTCTTGCATCTCCCAAGATGAAAGGATGTCTCAATCCCCTGTGGAGACCACAGAGAAAGACCTAGTTCCCCACCTCATCGCGACCTGATTCCTCACATCCTTTGAAAACTCCACAGGTACGCGGAGATCAGTGCCTCCAAAGGAGACGATGCCTGACTCCTCGAGAAACTTGATAGGAGTCCCAGGATTCCTGTGGCACGTGGAAAGGGACCCTTGGTCTCCCGCCTCAGCTGGAGAGGCGTCCCAATTGCCCTGCAAAGCCTCGAGGAGAATCCCGAGTTGTCCCTCGCAACTAGGCAGGAGTCCTGACGTCGCTGAACAAACACGTGGGTGGAAGGGCCATCCCCGTCGTAACTCGAGAATATACCCCAGGTTCCCGCCGCAACTCGAGAAAAACCATGAGACTTCCCCCTCGCCGCGAGATGAGGCCCGATTCCCCTGCACTGCGTGCAGAGCAATTCCGTGTTGCACATCACACATGAAAGGAGCCTTGATTTCCTTGATGGCACTCCAGACAAACCCCAAGAACACTGTTTCAAGGCTAGAGGGATCCTGAGGTAACTGTAGCAACACGAAAGAGCTCCGTGGACCAAAAATCAACTCGAGATGAGAGGTTAGTCCCTGGCTTTGACTCCAGAGGAATACCACCTTACCACAATCACCTCAAGAGGAGGCTTCTCTCAGCTCTAGGTATGTGAGAGGGACCCTGAGTTTGCAGCCTCAAGTGGAATGGACACTGCGATGCCCTTACCCGAAATAAGGCCGGATATCCCTGCAGTGACTTGAATGCAGGCTCGTCTTGCATCTCCCAAGACGAAAGGATGTCTGAATCCCCTGTGGAGACCACAGAGAAAGACCTAGTTACCCACCTCATCGCGACCGTGGCCTCACATCCTTTCAAAACTCCAGAGGTACGCGGAGATCAGTGCCTCCAAAGGAGACGATGTCTGACTCCTCGTGAAACTTGATAGGAGTCCCAGGATTCCTGTGGCACGTGGAAAGGGACCCTTGGTCTCCCGCCTCAGCTGGAGAGGCGTCCAAATTACCCTGCCAAGCCTCGAGGAGAATCCCGGGTTGTCCCTCGCAACTAGGCAGGAGTCCTGACGTCGCTGAACAAATACGTGGGTGGAAGGGCCATCCCCGTCGTAACTCGAGAATATACCCCAGGTTCCCGCCGCAACTCAAGAAAAACCATGAGACTTCCCCCTCGCCGCGAGATGAGGCCCAATTCCCCTGCACTGCATGCAGAGCAATTCCGTGTTGCACATCAAACATGAAAGCAGCCTTGATTTCCTTGATGGCACTCCAGAGAAACCCCAAGAACACTGTTTCAAGGCTAGAGGGATCCTGAGGTCACTGTAGCAACACGAAAGAACTCCGTGGACCAAAAATCAACTCGAGATGAGAGGTTAGTCCCTGGCTTCGAGTCCAGAGGAATACCACCTTACCACAAGCACCTCAAGAGGAGGCTTCTCTCAGCTCTAGGTATGTGAGAGGGACCCTGAGTTTGCGGCCTCAAGTGGAATGGACACTGCGATGCCCTGACGCGAAATAAGGCCGGATATCCCTGCAGTGACTTGAATGCAGGCTCGTCTTGCATCTCCCAAGATGAAAGGATGTCTGAATGCCCTGTGGAGACCACAGAGAAAGACCTAGTTCCCCACCTCATGGCGACCGGAGGCCTCACATCCTTTGAAAACTCCAGAGGTACGCGGAGATCAGTGCCTCCAAAGGAGACGATGCCTGACTCCTCGTGAAACTTGATAGGAGTCCCAGGATTCCTGTGGCACGTGGAAAGGGACCCTTGGTCTCCCGCCTCAGCTGGAGTGGCGTCCCAATTGCCCTGCCAAGCCTCGAGGAGAATCCCGAGTTGTCCCTCGCAACTAGGCAGGAGTCCTGATGTCGCTGAACAAACACGTGTGTGGAAGGGCCATCCCTGTCGTAACTCGAGAATATACCCCAGGTTCCCGCCACAACTCGAGAAAAAACATGAGACTTCCCCTTCGCCGCGAGATGAGGCCCGATTCCACTGCACTGTGTGCAGAGCAATTCCGTGTTGCACATCACACATGAAAGGAGCCTTGATTTCCTTGATGGCACTCCAGAGAAACCCCAAGAACACTGTTTCAAGGCTAGAGGGATCCTGAGGTCACTGTAGCAACACGAAAGAGCTCCGTGGACCAAAAATCGACTCGAGATGAGAGGTTAGTCCCTGGCTTTGACTCCAGATGAATACCACCTTACCACAAGCACCTCAAGAGGAGGCTTCTCTCAGCTCTAGGTATGTGAGAGGGACCCTGACTTTGCGGCCTCAAGTGGAATGGACACTGCGATTCCCTGACACAAAATAAGGTCGGATATCCCTGCAGTGACTTGAATGCAGGCTCGTCTTGCATCTGCCAAGATGAAAGGATGTCTGAATCCCCTGTGGAGACCACAGAGAAAGACCTAGTTCCCCACCTCATCGCGACCGGAGGCCTCACATCCTTTGAAAACTCCAGAGGTACGCGGAGATCAGTGCCTCCAAAGAAGACGATGCCTGACTCCTCGTGAAACTTGATAGGAGTCCCAGAATTCCTGTGCACGTGGAAAGGGACCCTTGGTCTCCCGCCTCAGCCGGAGAGGCGTCCCAATTGCCCTGCGAAGCCTCTAAGAGAATCCCGAGTTGACGCTCGCAACTAGGCAGGAGTCCTGACGCGGCTGAACAAACACGTGGGTGGAAGGGCCATCCCCGTCGTAACTCGAGAATACACCCCAGGTTCCCGCCGCAACTCGAGAAAAACCATGAGACTTCCCCCTCGCCGCGAGATGAGGCCCGATTCCCCTGCACTGCGTGCAGAGCAATTCCGTGTTGCACATCATACATGAAAGGAGCCTTGATTTCCTTGATGGCACTCCAGAGAAACCCCAAGAACACTGTTTCATGGCTAGAGGGATCCTGTGGTCACTGTAGCAACACAAAAGAGCTCCGTGGGCCAAAAATCAACTCGAGATGAGAGGTTAGTCCCTGGCTTCGACTCCAGAGGAATACCACCTTACCACAACCACCTCAAGAGGAGGCTTCTCGCAGCTCTAGGTATGTGAGAGGGACCCTGAATTTGCGGCCTCAAGTGGAATGGACACCGCGATGCCCTGACTCGAAATAAGGCCGGATATCCCTGCAGTGACTTGAATGCAAGCTCTTCTTGCATCTCCCGAGATGAAAGGATGTCTGAATCCCCTGTGGAGACCACAGAGAAAGACCTAGTTCCCCACCTCATCAATACCGGAGGCCTCACATCCTTTGAAAACTCCAGAGGTACGCGGAGATCTGTGCCTCCAAAGGAGACGATGCCTGACTCCTCGTGAAACTTGATAGGAGTCCCAGGATTCCTGTGGCACATGGAAAGGGACCCTTGGTCTCCCGCCTCAGCTGGAGAGGCGTCCCAATTGCCCTGCCAAGCCTCGAGGAGAATCCCGAGTTGTCCCTCGCAACTAGGCAGGAGTCCTGACGTCGCTGAACAAACACGTGGGTGGAAGGGCCATCCCCGTCGTAACTCGAGAATATACCCCAGGTTCCCGCCGCAACTCGAGAAAAACCATGAGACTTCCCCCTCGCCGCGAGATGAGGCCCGATTCCCCTGCACTGCGTGCAGAGCAATTCCGTGTTGCACATCACACATGAAAGGAGCCTTGATTTCCTTGATGGCACTCCAGAGAAACCCCAAGAACACTGTTTCAAGGCTAGAGGGATCCTGAGGTCACTGTAGCAACACTAAAGAGCTCCGTGGACCAAAAATCAACTCGAGATGAGAGGTTAGTCCCTGGCTTCGACTCCAGAGGAATACCACCTTACCACATGCACCTCAAGAGGAGGCTTCTCTCAGCTCTAGGTATGTGAGAGGTACCCTGAGTTTGTGGCCTCAAGTGGAATGGACACCGCGATGCCCTGACTCGAAATAAGGCCGGTTATCCCTGCAGTGACTTGAATTCAGGCTCGTCTTGCATCTCCCAAGACGAAAGGATGTCTGAATCCCCTGTGGAGACCACAGAGAAAGACCTAGTTCCCCACCTCATCGCGACCGGAGGCCTCACATCCTTTGAAAACTCCAGAGGTACGTGGAGATCAGTGCCTCCAAAGGAGACGATGCCTGACTCCTCGTGAAACTTGATAGGAGTCCCAGGATTCCTGTGGCACGTGGAAAGGGACCCTTGGTCTCCCGCCTCAGCTGGAGAGGCGTCCCAATTGCCCTGCCAAGCCTCGAGGAGAATCCCGAGTTGTCCCTCGCAACTAGGCAGGAGTCCTGACGTCGCTGAACAAACACGTGGGTGGAAGGGCCATCCCCGTTGTAATTCGGGAATATACCCCAGGTTAACGCCGCAACTCGAGAAAAACCATGAGACTTCCCCCTCGCTGTGAGTTGAGGCCCGATTCCCCTGTACTGCATGCAGAGCAACTCCGTGTTGCACATCACACATGAAAGGAGCCTTGATTTCCTTGACGGCACTCCAGAGAAACCCCAAGAACACTGTTTCAAGGCTAGAGGGATCCTGAGGTCACTGTAGCAACACGAAAGAACTCAGTGGACCAAGAATCAACTCGAGATGAGAGGTTAGTCCCTGGCTTCGACTCCAGAGGAATACCACCTTCCCAGAAGCACCTCAAGAGGAGGCTTCTCTCAGCTCTTGGTATGTGAGAGGTACCCTGAGTTAGCGGCCTCAAGTGGAATGGACACTGCGATGCCCTGACGCGAAATAAGGCCGGATATCCCTGCAGTGACTTGAATGCAGGCTTGTCTTGCATCTCCCAAGACGAAAGGATGTCTGAATCCCCTGTGTAGACCACAGAGAAAGACCTATTTCCCCACCTCATCGCGACCGGAGGCCTCACATCCTTTGAAAACTCCAGAGGTACGCGGAGATCAGTGCCTCCAAAGGAGACGATGCCTGACTCCTCGTGAATCTTGATAGGAGTCCCAGGATTCCTGTGGCACGCGGAAAGGGACCCTTGGTCTCCCGCCTCAGCTGGAGAGGCGTCCCAATTGCCCTGCCAAGCCTCGAGGAGAATCCCGAGTTGTCCCTCCCAACTAGGCAGGAGTCCTGACGTCGCTGAACAAACACGTGGG
Source organism: Cervus elaphus (assembly GCF_910594005.1). Classification (NCBI taxonomy): domain Eukaryota; kingdom Metazoa; phylum Chordata; class Mammalia; order Artiodactyla; family Cervidae; genus Cervus; species Cervus elaphus. The sequence continues at coordinate 2,640,067 of NC_057834.1, read as the reverse complement.
TGGAAGGGCCATCCCCGTCGTAACTCGAGAATATACCACAGGTTCCCGCCGCAACTCGAGAAAAACCATGAGACTTCCCCCTCGCCGCGAGATGAGGCCCGATTCCCCTGCACTGCGTGCAGAGCAATTCCGTGTTGCACATCACACATGACAGGAGCCTTGATTTCCTTGATGGCACTCCAGAGAAACCCCAAGAACACTGTTTCAAGGCTAGAGGGATCCTGAGGTCACTGTAGCAACACGAAACAGCTCTGTGGACCAAAAATCAACTCGAGATGAAAGGTTAGTCCCTGGCTTCGACTCCAGAGGAATACCACCTTACCACATGCACCTCAAGAGGAGGCTTCTCTCAGCTCTAGGTATGTGAGAGGGACCCTGAGTTTCCGGCCTCAAGTGGAATGGACACCGCGATGTCCTGACTCGAAATCAGGCCGGATATCCCTGCAGTGACTTGAATGCAGGCTCGTCTTGCATCTCCCAAGACGAAAGGATGTCTGAATCCCCTGTGGAGACCACAGAGAAAGACCTAGTTCCCCACCTCATCGCGACCGGAGGCCTCACATCCTTTGAAAACTCCAGAGGTACGCGGAGATCAGTGCCTCCAAAGGAGACGATGCCTGACTCCTCGTGAAACTTGATAGGAGTCCCAGGATTCCTGTGGCACGTGGAAAGGGACCCTTGGTCTCCCGCCTCAGCTGGAGAGGCATCCCAATTGCCCTGCCAAGCCTCGAGGAGAATCCCGAGTTGTCCCTCGCAACTAGGCAGGAGTCCTGACGTCTTGAACAAACACGTGGGTGGATGGGCCATCCCCGTCGTAACTCGAGAATATACCCCAGGTTCCCGCCGCAACTCGAGAAAAACCATGAGACTTCCCCCTCGCCGCGAGATGAGGCCCGATTCCCCTGCACTGCGTGCTGAGAAATTCAGTGTTGCACATCACACATGAAAGGAGCCTTGATTTCCTTGATGGCACTCCAGAGAAACCCCAAGAACACTGTTTCAAGGCTAGAGGGATCCTGAGGTCACTGTAGCAACACAAAAGATCTCCGTGGACCAAAAATCATCTCGAGATGAGAGGTTAGTCCCTGGCTTCAACTCCAGAGGAATACCACCTTACCACAAGCACCTCAAGAGGAGGCTTCTCTCAACTCTAGCAATGTGAGACGGACCCTGAGTTTGCGGCCTCAAGTGGAATGGACACCGCGATGCCCTGACTCAAAATACGGCCGGATATCCCTGCAGTGACTTAAATGCAGGCTCGATTTGCATCTCCCAAGACGAAAGGATGTCTGAATACCCTGTGGAGACCACAGAGAAAGACATAGTTCCCCACTTCATCGCGACCGGAGGGCTCACATCCTTTGAAAACTCCAGAGGTACGCGGAGATCAGTGCCTCCAACGGAGACGATGCCTGACTCCTCATGAAACTTGATAGGAGACCCAAGATTCCTGTGGCACGTGGGAAGCGACACTTGGTCTCCCCCCTCAGTTGGAGAGGCGTGCCAATTGCCCTGCCAAGCCTCGAGGAGAATCCCGAGTTGTCCCTCGCAACTAGGCAGGAGTCCTGACGTCGCTGAACAAGCACGTGTGTGGAAGGGCCATCCCCGTCGTAACTCGAGAATATACCCCAGGTTCCCGCCGCAACTCGAGAAAAACCATGAGACTTCCCCCTCGCCGCAAAATGAGGCCCGATTCCCCTGCACTGCGGGCAGAGCAATTCCGTCTTGCACATCACACATGAAAGGAGCGTTGATTTCCTTGATGGCACTCCAGAGAAACCTCAAGAACACTGTTTCAGGCTAGAGGGATCCTGAAGTCACTGTAGCAACTCGAAAGAGCTCCGTGGACCAAAAATCAACTCGAGATGAGAGGTTAGTCCCTGGCTTCGACTCCAGAGGAATACCATCTTACCACAAGCACCTCAAGAGCAGGCTTATCTCAGCTCTAGGTATGTGAGAGGGACCCTGAGTTTGCGGCCTCAAGTGGAATGGACACCGCGATGCCCTGACTCGAAATAAGGCCGAATATCCCTGCAGTGACTTGAATGCAGGCTCGTCTTGCATCTCCCAAGACGAAAGGATATCTGAATACACTGTGGAGACCACAGAGAAAACCTACTTCCCCACCTCATCGCGACCGGAGGCCCCACATCCTTTGAAAACTCCAGAGGTACGCGGAGATCAGTGCCTCCAAAGGAGACGATGCCTGACTCCTCGTGAAACTTCTTAGGAGTTCCAGGATTCCTGTGGCACGTGGAAAGGGACCCTTGGTCTCCCGCCTCAGCTGGAGAGGCGTCCCAATTGCCCTGCCAAGCCCCCAGGAGAATCCCGAGTTGTCCCTCGCAACTAGGCAGGAGTCCTGACGTCGCTGAATAAACACGTGGTTGGAAGGGCCATCCCCGTCGTAACTCGAGAATATACCCCAGGTTCCCGCCGCAACTCGAGAAAAACCATGAGACTTCCCCCTCGCCGCGAGATGAGGCCCGATTCCCCTGCACTGCGTGCAGAGCAATTCCGTGTTGCACATCACACATGAAAGGAGCCTTGATTTCCTTGATGGCACTCCAGAGAAACCCCAAGAACACTGTTTCAAGGCTAGAGGGATCCTGAGGTCACTGTAGCAACACGAAAGAGCTCCGTGGACCAAAAATCAACTCAAGATGAGAGGTTAGTCCCTGGCTTCGACTCCAGAGGAATACCACCTTACCACAAGCACCTCAAGAGGAGGCTTCTCTCAGCTCTAGATATGTGAGAGGGACCCTGAGTTTGCGGCCTCAAGTGGAATGGACACCGCGATGCCCTGACTCGAAATAAGGCCGGATATCCCTGCAGTGACTTGAATGCAGGCTCGTCTTGCATCTCCCAAGACGAAAGGATGTCTGAATCCCATGTGGAGACCACAGAGAAAGAACTAGTTCCCCACCTCATCGCGACCGGAGGCCTCACATCCTTTGAAAACTCCAGAGGTACGCGGAGATCAGTGCCTCCAAAGGAGACGATGCCTGACTCCTCGTGAAACTTGATAGGAGTCCCAGGATTCCTGTGTCACGTGGAAAGGGACGCTTGGTCTCCCGCCTCAGCTGGAGAGACATCCCAATTGGCCTGCCAGGCCTCGAGGAGAATCCCGAGTTGTCCCTCGCAACTAGGCAGGAGTCCTGACGTCGCTGAACAAACACGTGGGTGGAAGGGCCATCCCCTTCGTAACTCGAGAATATACCCCAGGTTCCCGCCGCAACTCGAGAAAAACCATGAGACTTCCCCCTCGCCGAAAAATGAGGCCCGATACCCTGCACTGCGTGCAGAGCAAATCCCTGTTGCACATCACACATGAAAGGAGCCTTGATTTCCTTGATGGCACTCCAGAGAAAACCCAAGAACACTGTTTCAAGGCTAGACGGATCCTGAGGTCACTGTAGCAACACGAAAGAGCTCCGTGGACCAAGAATCAACTCGAGATGAGAGGTTAGTCCCTGGTTTCGACTCCAGAGGAATACCACCTTACCACAAGCACCTCAAGAGGAGGCTTCTCTCAGCTCTATGTATGTGATAGGGACCCTGAGTTTGCGGCCTCAAGTGGAATGGACACCGCGATGCCCTGACTCGAAATAAGGCCGGATATCCCAGCAGTCACTTGAATGCAGGCACGTTTTGCATCTCCCAAGATGAAAGGATGTCTGAATCCCCTGTGGAGACCACAGAGAAAGACCTAGTTCCCCACGTCATCGCGACCAGAGGCCTCACATCCTTTGAAAACTCCAGAGGTACACGGAGATCAGTGCCTCCAAAGAAGACGATGCCTGACTCCTCGTGAAACTTGATAGGAGTTCCAGGATTCCTGTGGCACGTGGAAAGGGACCCTTGGTCTCCCGCCTCAGCTGGAGAGGCGTCCCAATTGCCCTGCCAAGCCTCGAGGAGAATCCCGAGTTGTCCCTCGCAACTAGGCAGGAGTCCTGACGTCGCTGAACAAAAACGAGGGTGGAAGGGCTATCCCCGTCGTAACTCGAGAATATACCCCAGGTTCCCACCGCAATTCGAGAAAACCATGAGACTTCCCCGTCGGCGCAAAATGAGGCCCGATACTCTGCACTGCATGCAGAGCAATTCCGTGTTGCACATCACACATGAAAGGAGCCTTGATTTCCTTGATGGCACTGCAGAGAAACCCCAAGAACACTGTTTCAAGGCTAGAGGGATCCTGAGGTCACTGTAGCAACACGAAAGAGCTCCGTGGACCAAAAATCAACTCGAGATGAGAGGTTAGTCCCTGGCTTCGACTCCAGAGGAATACCACCTTACCACACGCACCTCAAGAGGAGGCTTCTCGCAGCTTTAGGTATGTGAGAGGGACCCTGAGTTTGCGGCCTCAAGTGGAATGGACACCGCGATGCCCTGACTCGAAATAAGGCCGGATATCCCTGCAGTGACTTGAATGCAGGCTCTTCTTGCATCTCCCGAGATGAAAGGATGTCTGAATCCCCTGTGGAGACCACAGAGAAAGACCTAGTTCCCCACCTCATCAATACCGGAGGCCTCACATCCTTTGAAAACTCCAGAGGTACGCGGAGATCTGTGCCTCCAAAGGAGACGATGCCTGACTCCTCGTGAAACTTGATAGGAGTCCCAGGATTCCTGTGGCACATGGAAAGGGACCCTTGGTCTCCCGCCTCAGCTGGAGAGGCGTCCCAATTGCCCTGCCAAGCCTCGAGGAGAATCCCGAGTTGTCCCTCGCAACTAGGCAGGAGTCCTGACGTCGCTGAACAAACACGTGGGTGGAAGGGCCATCCCCGTTGTAACTCGGGAATATACCCCAGGTTAACGCCGCAACTCGAGAAAAACCATGAGGCTTCCCCCTCGCTGTGAGTTGAGGCCCGATTCCCCTGTACTGCATGCAGAGCAACTCCGTGTTGCACATCACACATGAAAGGAGCCTTGATTTCCTTGACGGCACTCCAGAGAAACCCCAAGAACACTGTTTCAAGGCTAGAGGGATCCTGAGGTCACTGTAGCAACACGAAAGAGCTCAGTGGACCAAGAATCAACTCGAGATGAGAGGTTAGTCCCTGGCTTCGACTCCAGAGGAATACCACCTTCCCACAAGCACCTCAAGAGGAGGCTTCTCTCAGCTTTTGGTATGTGAGAGGTACCCTGAGTTAGCGGCCTCAAGTGGAATGGACACTGCGATGCCCTGACGCGAAATAAGGCCGGATATCCCTGCAGTGACTTGAATGCAGGCTTGTCTTGCATCTCCCAAGACGAAAGGATGTCTGAATCCCCTGTGTAGACCACAGAGAAAGACATATTTCCCCACCTCATCAAACCGGAGGCCTCACATCCTTTGAAAACTCCAGAGGTACGCGGAGATCAGTGCCTCCAAAGGAGACGATGCCTGACTTCTCGTGAATCTTGATAGGAGTCCCAGGATTCCTGTGGCACGCGGAAAGGGACCCTTGGTCTCCCGCCTCAGCTGGAGAGGCGTCCCAATTGCCCTGCCAAGCCTCGAGGAGAATCCCGAGTTGTCCCTCCCAACTAGTCAGGAGTCCTGACGTCGCTGAACAAACACGTGGGTGGAAGGGCCATCCCCGTCGTAACTCGAGAATATACCCCAGGTTCCCGCCGCAACTCGAGAGAAACCATGAGACTTCCCCCTCGCCGCGAGATGAGGACCGATTCCCCTGCACTGCGTGCAGAGCAATTCCGTGTTGCACATCACACATGACAGGAGCCTTGATTTCCTTGATGGCACTCCAGAGAAACCCCAAGAACACTGTTTCAAGGCTAGAGGGATCCTGAGGTCACTGTAGCAACACGAAAGAGCTCTGTGGACCAAAAATCAACTCGAGATGAGAGGTTAGTCCCTGGCTTCGACTCCAGAGGAATACCACCTTACCACATGCACCTCAAGAGGAGGCTTCTCTCAGCTCTAGGTATGTGAGAGGGACTCTGAGTTTCCGGCCTCAAGTGGAATGGACACCGTGATGCCCTGACTCGAAATCAGGCCGGATATCCCTGCAGTGACTTGAATGCAGGCTCGTCTTGCATCTCCCAAGACGAAAGGATGTCTGAATCCCCTGTGGAGACAACAGAGAAAGACCTATTTCCCCACCTCATCGCAACCGGAGGCCTCACATCCTTTGAAAACTCCAGAGGTACGCGGAGATCAGTGCCTCCAAAGGAGACGATGCCTGACTCCTCGTGAAACTTGATAGGAGTCCCAGGATTCCTGTGGCACGTGGAAAGGGACCCTTGGTCTCCCGCCTCAGCTGGAGAGGCATCCCAATTGCCCTGCCAAGCCTCGAGGAGAATCCCGAGTTGTCCTTCGCAACTAGGCAGGAGTCCTGACGTCTTGAACAAACACGTGGGTGGATGGGCCATCCCCGTCGTAACTCGAGAATATACCCCAGGTTCCCGCCGCAACTCGAGAAAAACCATGAGACTTCCCCCTCGCCGCGAGATGAGGCCCGATTCCCCTGCACTGCGTGCTGAGAAATTCAGTGTTGCACATCACACATGAAAGGAGCCTTGATTTCCTTGATGGCACTCCAGAGAAACCCCAAGAACACTGTTTCAAGGCTAGAGGGATCCTGAGGTCACTGTAGCAACACAAAAGATCTCCGTGGACCAAAAATCATCTCGAGATGAGAGGTTAGTCCCTGGCTTCAACTCCAGAGGAATACCACCTTACCACAAGCACCACAAGAGGAGGCTTCTCTCAGCTCTAGCAATGTGAGACGGACCCTGAGTTTGCGGCCTCAATTGGAATGGACACCGCGATGCCCTGACTCAAAATACGGCCGGATATCCCTGCAGTGACTTAAATGCAGGCTCGATTTCCATCTCCCAAGACGAAAGGATGTCTGAATACCCTGTGGAGACCACAGAGAAAGACATAGTTCCCCACTTCATCGCGACCGGAGGGCTCACATCCTTTGAAAACTCCAGAGGTACGCGGAGATCAGTGCCTCCAACGGAGACGATGCCTGACTCCTCATGAAACTTGATAGGAGACCCAAGATTCCTGTGGCACGTGGGAAGCGACACTTGGTCTCCCCCCTCAGATGGAGAGGTGTGCCAATTGCCCTGCCAAGCCTCGAGGAGAATCCCGAGTTGTCCCTCGCAACTAGGCAGGAGTCCTGACGTCGCTGAACAAGCACGTGTGTGGAAGGGCCATCCCCGTCGTAACTCGAGAATATACCCCAGGTTCCCGCCGCAACTCGAGAAAAACCATGAGACTTCCCCCTCGCCGCAAAATGAGGCCCGATTCCCCTGCACTGCGGGCAGAGCAATTCCGTCTTGCACATCACACATGAAAGGAGCGTTGATTTCCTTGATGTCACTCCAGAGAAACCTCAAGAACACTGTTTCAGGCTAGAGGGATCCTGAAGTCACTGTAGCAACTCGAAAGAGCTCCGTGGACCAAAAATCAACTCGAGATGAGAGGTTAGTCCCTGGCTTCGACTCCAGAGGAATACCATCTTACCACAAGCACCTCAAGAGCAGGCTTATCTCAGCTCTATGTATGTGATAGGGACCCTGAGTTTGCGGCCTCAAGTGGAATGGACACCGCGATGCCCTGACTCGAAATAAGGCCGGATATCCCTGCAGTGACTGGAATGCAGGCTCGTCTTGCATCTCCCAAGATGAAAGGATGTCTGAATCCCCTGTGGAGACCACAGAAAAAGACCTAGTTCCCCACGTCTTCGCGACCAGAGGCCTCACATCCTTTGAAAACTCCAGAGGTACGCGGAGATCAGTGCCTCCAAAGGAGACGATGCCTGACTCCTCGTGAAAGTTGATAGGAGTTCCAGGATTCCTGTGGCACATGGAAAGGGACCCTTGGTCTCCCGCCTCAGCTGGAGAGGCGTCCCAATTGCCTTGCCAAGCCTCGAGGAGAATCCCGAGTTGTCCCTCGCAACTAGGCAGGAGTCCTGACGTCGCTGAACAAACACGAGTGTGGAAGGGCCATCCCCGTCGTAACTCGAGAATATACCCCAGGTTCCCGCCGCAACTCGAGAAAAACCATGAGACTTCCCCCTCGCCGCGAGATGAGGCCCGATTCCCCTGCACTGCATGCAGAGCAATTCCGTGTTGCACATCACACATGAAAGGAGCCTTGATTTCCTTGATGGCACTCCAGAGAAACCCCAAGAACATTGTTTCAAGGCTAGAGGGATCCTGAGGTAACTGTAGCAACACGAAAGAGCTCCGTGGACCAAAAATCAACTCGAGATGAGAGGTTGGTCCCTGGCTTCGACTCCAGATGAATACCACCTTACCACAAGCACCTCAAGAGGAGGCTTCTCTCAGCTCTAGGTATGTGAGAGGGACCCTGATTTTGCGGCCTCAAGTGGAATGGACACTGCGATGCCCTGACGGGAAATAAGGCCGGATATCCCTGCAGTGACTTGAATGCAGGCTCGTCTTGCATCTCCCAAGATGAAAGGATGTCTGAATGCCCTGTGGAGACCACAGAGAAAGACCTAGTTCCCCACCTCATGGCGACCGGAGGCCTCACATCCTTTGAAAACTCCAGAGGTACGCGGAGATCAGTGCCTCCAAAGGAGACGATGCCTGACTCCTCGTGAAACTTGATAGGAGTCCCAGGATTCCTGTGGCACGTGGAAAGGGACCCTTGGTCTCCCGCCTCAGCTGGAGAGGCGTCCCAATTGCCCTGCCAAGCCTGGAGGAGAATCCCGAGTTGTCCCTCGCAACTAGGCAGGAGTCCTGATGTCGCTGAACAAACACGTGTGTGGAAGGGCCATCCCTGTCGTAACTCGAGAATATACCCCAGGTTCCCGCCACAACTCGAGAAAAAACATGAGACTTCCCCTTCGCCGCGAGATGAGGCCCGATTCCACTGCACTGTGTGCAGAGCAATTCCGTGTTGCACATCACACATGAAAGGAGCCTTGATTTCCTTGATGGCACTCCAGAGAAACCCCAAGAACACTGTTTCACGGCTAGAGGAATCCTGAGGTCACTGTAGCAACACGAAAGAGCTCCGTGGACCAAAAATCGACTCGAGATGAGAGGTTAGTCCCTGGCTTTGACTCCAGAGGAATACCACCTTACCACAAGCACCTCAAGAGGAAGCTTCTCTCAGCTCTAGGTATGTGAGAGGGACCCTGACTTTGCGGCCTCAAGTGGAATGGACACTGCGATTCCCTGACACAAAATAAGGTCGGATATCCCTGCAGTGACTTGAATGCAGGCTCGTCTTGCATCTGCCAAGATGAAAGGATGTCTGAATCCCCTGTGGAGACCACAGAGAAAAACCTAGTTCCCCACCTCATGGCGACCGGAGGCCTCACATCCTTTGAAAACTCCAGAGGTACGCGGAGATCAGTGCCTCCAAAGGAGACGATGCCTGACTCCTCGTGAAACTTGATAGGAGTCCCAGGATTCCTGTGGCACGTGGAAAGGGACCCTTGGTCTCCCGCCTCAGCTGGAGAGGCGTCCCAATTGCCCTGCCAAGCCTCGAGGAGAATCCCGAGTTGTCCCTCGCAACTAGGCAGGAGTCCTGACGTCGCTGAACAAACACGTGGATGGAAGGGCCATCCCCGTCGTAACTCGAGAATATACCCCAGGTTCCCGCCGCAACTCGAGAAAAACCATGAGACTTCCCTCTCGCCGCGAGATGAGGCCCGATTCCCCTGCACTGTGTGCAGAGCAATTCCGTGTTGCACATCACACATGAAAGGAGCCTTGATTTCCTTGATGGCACTCCAGAGAAACCCCAAGAACACTGTTTCAAGGCTAGAGGGATCCTGATTCACGGTAGCAACACGAAAGAGCTCTGTGGACCAAAAATCAACTCGAGATGAGAGGTTAGTCCCTGGCTTCGACTCCAGAGGAATACCACCTTACCACATGCACCTCAAGAGGAGGCTTCTCTCAGCTCTAGGTATATGAGAGGGACCCTGAGTTTCCGGCCTCAAGTGGAATGGACACCGCGATGCCCTGACTCGAAATCAGGCCGGATATCCCTGCAGTGACTTGAATGCAGGCTCGTCTTGCATCTCACAAGATGAAAGGATGTCTGAATCCCCTGTGGAGATCACAGAGAGAGACCTATTTCCCCACCTCATCGCAACCGGAGGCCTCACATCCTTTGAAAACTCCAGAGGTACGCGGAGATCAGTGCCTCCAAAGGAGACGATGCCTGACTCCTCGTGAAACTTGATAGGAGTCCCAGGATTCCTGTGGCACGTGGAAAGGGACCCTTGGTCTCCCGCCTCAGCTGGAGAGGCATACCAATTGCCCTGCCAAGCCTCGAGGAGAATCCCGAGTTGTCCCTCGCAACTAGGCAGGAGTCCTGACGTCGCTGAACAAACACGTGGGTGGATGGGCCATCCCTGTCGTAACTCGAGAATATGCCCCAGGTTCCCGCCGCAACTCGAGAAAAACCATGAGACTTCCCCCTCGCCGCGAGATGAGGCCCGATTCCCCTGCACTGCGTGCAGAGCAATTCCGTGTTGCACATCATACATGAAAGGAGCCTTGATTTCCTTGATGGCATTCCAGAGAAACCCCAAGAACACTGTTTCATGGCTAGAGGGATCCTGAGGTCACTATAGCAACACAAAAGCGCTCCATGGACCAAAAATCAACTAGAGATGAGAGGTTAGTCCCTAACTTCGACTCCAGAGGAATACCACCTTACCACAACCACCTCAAGAGGAGGCTTCTCGCAGCTTTATGTATGTGAGAGGGACCCTGAGTTTGCGGCCTCAAGTGGAATGGACACCGCGATGCCCTGACTCGAAATAAGGCCGGATATCCCTGCCGTGACTTGAATGCAGGCTCTTCTTGCATCTCCCGAGATGAAAGGATGTCTGAATCCCCTGTGGAGACCACAGAGAAAGACCTAGTTCCCCACCTCATCAAGACCGGAGGCCTCACATCCTTTGAAAACTCCAGAGGTACGCGGAGATCTGTGCCTCCAAAGGAGACGATGCCTGACTCCTCGTGAAACTTGATAGGAGTCCCAGGATTCCTGTGGCACGTGGAAAGGGACACTTGGTCTCCCGCCTCAGCTGGAGAGGCGTCCCAAATGCCCTGCCAAGTCTCGAGGAGAATCCCGAGTTGTCCCTCGCAACTAGGCAGGAGTCCTGACGTCGCTGAACAAACACGTGTGTGGAAGGGCCATCCCCGTCGTAACTCGAGAATATACCCCAGGTTCCCACCGCAACTCGAGAAAAACCATGAGACTTCCCCCTCGCCGCGAGATGAGGCCCGATTCCCCTGCACTGCGTGCAGAGCAATTCCGTGTTGCACATCACACATGAAAGGAGCCTTGATTTCCTTGATGGCCCTCCAGACAAACCCCAAGAACACTGTTTCAAGGCTAGAGGGATCCTGAGGTCACTGTAGCAACACGAAAGAGCTCCGTGGACCAACAATCAACTCGAGATGAGAGGTTAGTCCCTGGCTTCGACTCCAGAGGAATACCACCTTACCACAATCACCTCAAGAGGAGGCTTCTCTCAACTCTAGATATGTGAGAGGGACCCTGAGTTTGCGGCCTCAAGTGGAATGGACACTGCGATGCCCTGACGCGAAATAAGGCCGGATATCCCTGCAGTGACTTGAATGCAGGCTCGTCTTGCATCTCCCAAGACGAAAGGATGTCTGAATCCCCTCTGGAGACCACAGAGAAACACCTAGTTCCCCACCTCATCGCGACCGGAGGCCTCACATCCTTTGAAAACGCCAGATGTACACGGAGATCAGTGCCTCCAAAGGAGACTATGCCTGACTCCTCGTGAAACTTGATAGGAGTTCCAGGATTCCTGTGGCACGGGGAAAGGGACCCTTGGTCTCCCGCCTCAGCTGGAGAGGCCTCCCATTGTCCTGCCAAGCCTCGAGGAGAATCCCGAGTTGTCCCTCGCAACAAGGCAGGAGTCCTGACGTCGCTGAACAAACACGTGGGTGGAGGGGCCATCCCCGTCTTAACTCGAGAATATACCCCAGGTTCCCGCCGCAACTTGACAAAAACCATGAGACTTCCCCCTCGCCGCGAGATGAGGCCCGATTCCGCTGCACTGCGTGCAGAGCAATTCCGTGTTGCACATCACACATGAAAGGAGCTTTGATTTTCTTGATGGCACTCCAGAGAAACCCCAAAAACACTGTTTCAAGCCTAGAGGGTTCCTGAGGTCACTGTAGCAACAGGAAAGAGCTCCGTGGACCAAAAATCAACTCGAGATGAGAGGTTAGTCCCTGGCTTCGACTCCAGAGGAATACCACCTTACCACAAGCACCTCAAGAGGAGGCTTCTCTCAGCTCTAGGTATGTGAGAGGGACCCTGATTTTGCAGCCTCAAGTGGAATGGAGACTGCGATGCCCTGACTCGAAATAAGGCCGGATATCCCTGCAGTGACTTGAATGCAGGCTCGTCTTGCATCTCCCAAGACGAAAGGATGTCTGAATCCCCTGTGGAGACCATAGAGAAAGACCTAGTTCCCCACCTCATCGCGACCGGAGGCCTCACATCTTTTGAAAACTCCAGAGGTACGCGGAGATCAGTGCCTCCGAAGGAGACGATGCCTGACTCCTCGTGAAACTTGATAGGAGTCACAGGATTCCTGTGGCACGTGGAAAGGGACCCTTGGTCTCCCGCCTCAGCTGGAGAGGCGTCCCAATTGCCCTGCCAAGCCTCGAGGAGAATCCCGAGTTGTCCCTCGCAACTAGGCAGGAGTCCTGACGTCGCTGAAGAAACACTTGTGTGGAAGGGCCATCCCAGTCGTAACTCGAGAATATACCCCAGGTTCCCGCCGGACCTCGAGAAAAACCATGAGACTTCCCCCTCGCCGCGAGATGAGGCCCGATTCCCCTGCACTGCATGCAGAGCAATGCCGTGTTGCACATCACACATGAAAGAAGCCTTGATTTCCTTGGTGGCTCTCCAGGGAAACCCCAAGAACACTGTTTCAAGGCTAGAGGGATCCTGAGGTCACTGTAGCAACACGAAAGAGCTCCGTGGACCAACAATCAACTCGAGATGAGTGGTTAGTCCCTGGCTTCGACTCCAGAGGAATACCACCTTACCACAAGCACCTCAAGAGGAGGCTTCTCTCAGCTTTACCTATGTGCTGGGTTTGCGGTCTCAAGTGGAATGGACACCGCGATGCCCTGACTCGAAATAAGGCCGGATATCCCTGCAGTGACTTGAATGCAGGCTCGTCTTGCATCTCCCAAGATGAAAGGATGTCTGAATCCCCTGTGGAGACCACAGAGAAAGACCTAGTTCCCCACCTCATCGCGATCGGAGGCCTCACGTCCTTTGAAAACTCCAGAGGTACGCGGAGATCAGTGCCTCCAAAGGAGACGATGCCTGACTCCTCGTGAAACTTGATAGGAGTCCCAGGATTCCTGTGCACGTGGAAAGGGACCCTTGGTCTCCCGCCTCAGCTGGAGAGGCGTCCCAATTGCCCTGCCAAGCCTCGAGGAGAATCCCGAGTTGTCCCTCGCAACTAGGCAGGAGTCCTGATGTCGCTGAACAAACACGTGTGTGGAAGGGCCATCCCTGTCGTAACTCGAGAATATACCCCAGGTTCCCGCCACAACTCGAGAAAAAACATGAGACTTCCCCTTCGCCGCGAGATGAGGCCCGATTCCACTGCACTGTGTGCAGAGCAATTCCGTGTTGCACATCACACATGAAAGGAGCCTTGATTTCCTTGATGGCACTCCAGAGAAACCCCAAGAACACTGTTTCACGGCCAGAGGAATCCTGAGGTCACTGTAGCAACACGAAAGAGCTCCGTGGACCAAAAATCGACTCGAGATGAGAGGTTAGTCCCTGGCTTTGACTCCAGAGGAATACCACCTTACCACAAGCACCTCAAGAGGAGGCTTCTCTCAGCTCTAGGTATGTGAGAGGGACCCTGACTTTGCGGCCTCAAGTGGAATGGACACTGCGATTCCCTGACACAAAATAAGGTCGGATATCCCTGCAGTGACTTGAATGCAGGCTCGTCTTGCATCTTCCAAGATGAAAGGATGTCTAAATCCCCTGTGGAGACCACAGAGAAAGACCTAGTTCCCCACCTCATCGCGACCGGAGGCCTCACATCCTTTGAAAACTCCAGAGGTACGCGGAGATCAGTGCCTCCAAAGGAGACGATGCCTGACTCCTCGTGAAACTTGATAGGAGTCCCAGGATTCCTGTGGCACGGGGAAAGGGACCCTTGGTCTCCCGCCTCAGCTGGAGAGGCGTCCCAATTGCCCTGCCAAGCCTCGAGGAGAATCCCGAGTTGTCCCTCGCAACTAGGCAGGAGTCCTGACGTCGCTGGACAAACACGTGGATAGAAGGGCCATCCCCGTCGTAACTCGAGAATATACCCCAGGTTCCGGCCGCAACTCGAGAAAAACCATGAGACTTCCCTCTCGCCGCGAGATGAGGCCCGATTCCCCTGCACTGTGTGCAGAGCAATTCCGTGTTGCACATCACACATGAAAGGAGCCTTGATTTCCTTGATGGCACTCCAGAGAAACCCCAAGAACACTGTTTCAAGGCTAGAGGGATCCTGAGGTCACTGAAGCAACACGAAAGAGCTCCATGGATCAAAAATCAACTCGAGATGAGAGGTTAGTCCCTGGCTTCGACTCCAGAGGAATACCACCTTACCACAATCACCTCAAGAGGAGGCTTCTCTCAGCTCTATGTATGTGAGAGGGACCCTGAATTTGCGGCCTCAAGTGGAATGGACACCGCGATGCCCTGACTCGAAATAAGGCCGGATATCCCTGCAGTGACTTGAATGCAGGCTCGTCTTTCATCTCCCAAGACGAAAGGATGTCTGAATCCCCTGTGGAGAGCACAGAGAAAGACCTAGTTCCCCACCTCATCGCGACCGGAGGCCTCACATCCTTTGAAAACTCCAGAGGTACGTGGAGATCAGTGCCTCCAAAGGAGACGATGCCTGACTCCTCGTGAAACTTGATAGGAGTCCCAGGATTCCTGTGCACGTGGAAAGGGACCCTTGGTCTCCCGCCTCAGCTGCAGAGGCGTCCCAATTGCCCTGCCAAGCCTCGAGGAAAATCCCGAGTTGTCCCTCGCAACTAGGCAGGAGTCCTGCCGTCGCTGACCAAAGACGTGGTTGCAAGCGCCATCCCCGTCGTAACTTGAGAATATACCCCATTTCCCGCCGCAACTCCAGAAAAACCATGAGACTTCCCCCTTGCCGCGATATGAGGCCCGATTCCCCTGCACTGTGTGCAGAGCAATTCCGTGTTGCACATCACACATGAAAGGAGCCTTGATTTCCTTGATGGCACTCCAGAGAAAACCCAAGAACACTGTTTCAAGGCTAGAGGGATCCTGAGGTCACTGTAGCAACACGAAAGAGCTCCGTGGACCAAAAATCAACTCGAGATGAGAGGTTTGTCCCTGGCTTCGAATCCAGAGAAATACCACCTTACCACAAGCACCTCAAGAGGAAGCTTCTCTCAGCTCTACCTATGTGCTGAGTTTGCGGTCCCAAGTGGAATGGACACCGCGATGCCCTGACTCGAAATAAGGCCGGATATCCCTGCAGTGACTTGAATGCAGGCTCGTCTTGCATCTCCCAAGATGTAAGGATGTCTGAATCCCCTGTGGAGACCACAGAAAAAGACCTAGTTCCCCACCTCATCGCGACCGGAGGCCTCACGTCCTTTGAAAACTCCAGAGGTACGCGGAGATCAGTGCCTCCAAAGGAGACGATGCCTGACTCCTCGTGAAACTTGATAGGAGTCCCAGGATTCCTGTGCACGTGGAAAGGGACCCTTGGTCTCCCGCCTCAGCTGGAGAGGCGTCCCAATTGCCCTGCCAAGCCTCGAGGAGAATCCCGAGTTGTCCCACGCAACTAGGAAGGAGTCCTGACGTCGCTGAACAAACACGTGGGTGGAAGGGCCATCCCCGTCTTAACTCGAGAATACACCCCAGGTTCCCTCTGCAACTTGAGAAAAACCATGAGACTTCCCCCTTTCCGCGAGATGAGGCCCGATTCCCCTGCACTGCGTGCAGAGCAATTCCGTGTTGCACATCACACATGAAAGGAGCCTTGATTTCCTTGGTGGCACTCCAGAGAAACCCCAAGAACACTGTTTCAAGGCTAGAGGGATCCTGAGGTCACTGTAGCAACACGAAAGAGCGCCGTGGACCAAAAATCAACTCGAGATGAGAGGTTATTCCCTGGCTTCGACTCCAGAGGAAAACCACCTTACCACAAGCACCTCAAGAGGAGACTTCTCTCAGCTCTAGGTATGTGAGAGGGACCCTGAGTTTGCGGCCTCAAGTGGAATGGAAACCGCGATGCCCTGACTCGAAATAAGGCTGGATATCCCTGCAGTGACTTGAATGCAGGCTCGTCTTGCATCTCCCAAGACGAAAGGATGTCTGAATCCCCTGTGGAGACCACAGAGAAAGACCTAGTTCCCCACCTCATCGCGACCGGAGGCCTCACATCCTTTGAAAACTCCAGAGGTACACGGAGATCAGTGCCTCCAAAGGAGACGATGCCTGACTCCTCGTGAAACTTGATAGGAGTCCCAGGATTACTGTGGCACGTGGAAAGGGACCCTTGGTCTCCCGCCTCAGCTGGAGAGGCGTCCCAATTGCCCTGCGAAGCCTCGAGGAGAATCCCGAGTTGTCCCTCGCAACTAGGCAGGAGTCCTGCCGTCGCTGAACAAACACGTGGGTGGAAGGGCAATCCTCGTCGTAACTCGAGAATATACCCCAGGTTCCCGCCGCAACTCGAGAAAAACCATGAGACTTCCCCCTCGCCACGAGACGAGGCCCGATTCCCCTGCACTGCGTGCATAGCAATTCCGTGTTGCACATCACACATGAAAGGAGCCTTGATTTCCTTGATGGCACTCCAGAGAAACCCCAAGAACACTGTTTCAAGGCTAGAGGGATCCTGAGGTCACTGTAGCAACACGAAAGAGCTCCGTGGACCAACAATCAACTCGAGATGAGAGGTTAGTCCCTGGCTTCGACTCCAGAGGAATACCACCTTACCACAATCACCTCAAGAGGAGGCTTCTCTCAACTCTAGATATGTGAGAGGGACCCTGAGTTTGCGGCCTCAAGTGGAATGGACACTGCGATGCCCTGACGCGAAATAAGGCCGGATATCCCTGCAGTGACTTGAATGCAGGCTCGTCTTGCATCTCCCAAGACGAAAGGATGTCTGAATCCCCTGTGGAGACCACAGAGAAACACCTAGTTCCCCACCTCATCGCGACCGGAGGCCTCACATCCTTTGAAAACGCCAGATGTACACGGAGATCAGTGCCTCCAAAGGAGACTATGCCTGACTCCTCGTGAAACTTGATAGGAGTCCCAGGATTCCTGTGGCACGGGGAAAGGGACCCTTGGTCTCCCGCCTCAGCTGGAGAGGCCTCCCATTGTCCTGCCAAGCCTCGAGGAGAATCCCGAGTTGTCCCTCGCAACAAGGCAGGAGTCCTGACGTCGCTGAACAAACACGTGGGTGGAGGGGCCATCCCCGTCTTAACTCGAGAATATACCCCAGGTTCCCGCCGCAACTTGACAAAAACCATGAGACTTCCCCCTCGCCGCGAGATGAGGCCCGATTCCGCTGCACTGCGTGCAGAGCAATTCCGTGTTGCACATCACACATGAAAGGAGCTTTGATTTTCTTGATGGCACTCCAGAGAAACCCCAAGAACACTGTTTCAAGCCTAGAGGGTTCCTGAGGTCACTGTAGCAACAGGAAAGAGCTCCGTGGACCAAAAATCAACTCGAGATGAGAGGTTAGTCCCTGGCTTCGACTCCAGAGGAATACCACCTTACCACAAGCACCTCAAGAGGAGGCTTCTCTCAGCTCTAGGTATGTGAGAGGGACCCTGATTTTGCAGCCTCAAGTGGAATGGACACTGCGATGCCCTGACTCGAAATAAGGCCGGATATCCCTGCAGTGACTTGAATGCAGGCTCGTCTTGCATCTCCCAAGACGAAAGGATGTCTGAATCCCCTGTGGAGACCATAGAGAAAGACCTAGTTCCCCACCTCATCGCGACCGGAGGCCTCACATCTTTTGAAAACTCCAGAGGTACGCGGAGATCAGTGCCTCCGAAGGAGACGATGCCTGACTCCTCGTGAAACTTGATAGGAGTCCCAGGATTCCTGTGGCACGTGGAAAGGGACCCTTGGTCTCCCGCCTCAGCTGGAGAGGCGTCCCAATTGCCCTGCCAAGCCTCGAGGAGAATCCCGAGTTGTCCCTCGCAACTAGGCAGGAGTCCTGACGTCGCTGAAGAAACACTTGTGTGGAAGGGCCATCCCAGTCGTAACTCGAGAATATACAACAGGTTCCCGCCGCACCTCGAGAAAAACCATGAGACTTCCCCCTCGCCGCGAGATGAGGCCCGATTCCCCTGCACTGCATGCAGAGCAATGCCGTGTTGCACATCACACATGAAAGAAGCCTTGATTTCCTTGGTGGCTCTCCAGGGAAACCCCAAGAACACTGTTTCAAGGCTAGAGGGATCCTGAGGTCACTGTAGCAACACGAAAGAGCTCCGTGGACCAACAATCAACTCGAGATGAGTGGTTAGTCCCTGGCTTCGACTCCAGAGGAATACCACCTTACCACAAGCACCTCAAGAGGAGGCTTCTCTCAGCTTTACCTATGTGCTGGGTTTGCGGTCTCAAGTGGAATGGACACCGCGATGCCCTGACTCGAAATAAGGCCGGATATCCCTGCAGTGACTTGAATGCAGGCTCGTCTTGCATCTCCCAAGATGAAAGGATGTCTGAATCCCCTGTGGAGACCACAGAGAAAGACCTAGTTCCCCACCTCATCGCGATCGGAGGCCTCACGTCCTTTGAAAACTCCAGAGGTACGCGGAGATCAGTGCCTCCAAAGGAGACGATGCCTGACTCCTCGTGAAACTTGATAGGAGTCCCAGGATTCCTGTGCACGTGGAAAGGGACCCTTGGTCTCCCGCCTCAGCTGGAGAGGCGTCCCAATTGCCCTGCCAAGCCTCGAGGAGAATCCCGAGTTGTCCCTCGCAACTAGGCAGGAGTCCTGATGTCGCTGAACAAACACGTGTGTGGAAGGGACATCCCTGTCGTAACTCGAGAATATACCCCAGGTTCCCGCCACAACTCGAGAAAAAACATGAGACTTCCCCTTCGCCGCGAGATGAGGCCCGATTCCACTGCACTGTGTGCAGAGCAATTCCGTGTTGCACATCACACATGAAAGGAGCCTTGATTTCCTTGATGGCACTCCAGAGAAACCCCAAGAACACTGTTTCACGGCCAGAGGAATCCTGAGGTCACTGTAGCAACACGAAAGAGCTCCGTGGACCAAAAATCGACTCGAGATGAGAGGTTAGTCCCTGGCTTTGACTCCAGAGGAATACCACCTTACCACAAGCACCTCAAGAGGAGGCTTCTCTCAGCTCTAGGTATGTGAGAGGGACCCTGACTTTGCGGCCTCAAGTGGAATGGACACTGCGATTCCCTGACACAAAATAAGGTCGGATATCCCTGCAGTGACTTGAATGCAGGCTCGTCTTGCATCTTCCAAGATGAAAGGATGTCTAAATCCCCTGTGGAGACCACAGAGAAAGACCTAGTTCCCCACCTCATCGCGACCGGAGGCCTCACATCCTTTGAAAACTCCAGAGGTACGCGGAGATCAGTGCCTCCAAAGGAGACGATGCCTGACTCCTCGTGAAACTTGATAGGAGTCCCAGGATTCCTGTGGCACGGGGAAAGGGACCCTTGGTCTCCCGCCTCAGCTGGAGAGGCGTCCCAATTGCCCTGCCAAGCCTCGAGGAGAATCCCGAGTTGTCCCTCGCAACTAGGCAGGAGTCCTGACGTCGCTGGACAAACACGTGGATGGAAGGGCCATCCCAGTCGTAACTCGAGAATATACCCCAGGTTCCGGCCGCAACTCGAGAAAAACCATGAGACTTCCCTCTCGCCGCGAGATGAGGCCCGATTCCCCTGCACTGTGTGCAGAGCAATTCCGTGTTGCACATCACACATGAAAGGAGCCTTGATTTCCTTGATGGCACTCCAGAGAAACCCCAAGAACACTGTTTCAAGGCTAGAGGGATCCTGAGGTCACTGAAGCAACACGAAAGAGCTCCATGGATCAAAAATCAACTCGAGATGAGAGGTTAGTCCCTGGCTTCGACTCCAGAGGAATACCACCTTACCACAATCACCTCAAGAGGAGGCTTCTCTCAGCTCTATGTATGTGAGAGGGACCCTGAATTTGCGGCCTCAAGTGGAATGGACACCGCGATGCCCTGACTCGAAATAAGGCCGGATATCCCTGCAGTGACTTGAATGCAGGCTCGTCTTTCATCTCCCAAGACGAAAGGATGTCTGAATCCCCTGTGGAGAGCACAGAGAAAGACCTAGTTCCCCACCTCATCGCGACCGGAGGCCTCACATCCTTTGAAAACTCCAGAGGTACGTGGAGATCAGTGCCTCCAAAGGAGACGATGCCTGACTCCTCGTGAAACTTGATAGGAGTCCCAGGATTCCTGTGCACGTGGAAAGGGACCCTTGGTCTCCCGCCTCAGCTGCAGAGGCGTCCCAATTGCCCTGCCAAGCCTCGAGGAAAATCCCGAGTTGTCCCTCGCAACTAGGCAGGAGTCCTGCCGTCGCTGACCAAAGACGTGGTTGCAAGCGCCATCCCCGTCGTAACTTGAGAATATACCCCAGGTTCCCGCCGCAACTCGAGAAAAACCATGAGACTTCCCCCTCGCCACGAGATGAGGCCCGATTCCCCTGCACTGCGTGCAGAGCAATTCCGTTTTGCACATCACACATGAAAGGAGCCTTGATTTCCTTGATGGCACTCCAGAGAAACCCCAAGAACACTGTTTCAAGGCTAGAGGGATCCTGAGGTCACTGTAGCAACACGAAAGAGCTCCGTGGACCAACAATCAACTCGAGATGAGTGGTTAGTCCCTGGCTTCGACTCCAGAGGAATACCACCTTACCACAAGCACCTCAAGAGGAGGCTTCTCTCAGCTTTACCTATGTGCTGGGTTTGCGGTCTCAAGTGGAATGGACACCGCGATGCCCTGACTCGAAATAAGGCCGGATATCCCTGCAGTGACTTGAATGCAGGCTCGTCTTGCATCTCCCAAGATGAAAGGATGTCTGAATCCCCAGTGGAGACAACAGAGAAAGACCTAGTTCCCCACCTCATCGCGACCGGAGGCCTTAAATACTTTGAAAACTCCAGAGGTACACGGAGATCAGTGCCTCCAAAGGAGACGATGCCTGACTCCTCCTGAAACTTGATAGGAGTCCCAGGATTTTTGTGGCACGTGTAAAGGGACCCTTGGTCTCCCGCCTCAGCTGGAGAGGCGTCCCAATTGCCCTGCCAAGCCTCGAGGAGAATCCCGAGTTGTCCCTCCCAACTAAGCAGGAGTCCTGACGTCGCTGAACAAACACGTGGGTGGAAGGGCCATCCCCGTCGTAACTCGAGAATATACCCCAGGTTCCCGCCGCAACTCGCGAAAAACCATGAGACTTCCCCCTCGCCGCGAGATGAGGCCCGATTCCCCTGCACTGCATGCAGAGCAATTCCGTGTTGCACATCACACATGAAAGGAGTCTTGATTTCCTTGATTTCACTCCAGAGAAACCCCAAGAACACTGTTTCAAGGCTAGAGGGATCCTGAGGTCACTGTAGCAACACGAAAGAGCTCCATGGATCAAAAATCAACTCGAGATGAGAGGTTAGTCCCTGGCTTCGACTCCAGAGGAATACCACATTACCACAAGCACCTCAAGAGGAGGCTTCTCTCAGCTCTACGTATGTGAGAGGGACCCTGAGTTTGCGGTCTCAAGTGGAATGGACACCGCGATGCCCTGACTCGAAATAAGGCCGGATATCCCTGCAGTGACTTGAATGCAGGCTCGTCTTGCATCTCCCAAGACGAAAGGATGTCTGAATCCCCTGTGGAGACCACAGAGAAAGACCTAGTTCCCCACCTCATTGCGACCGGACGCCTCACATCCTTTGAAAACTCCAGAGGTACGCGGAGATCAGTGCCTCCAAAGGAGACGATGCCTGACTCCTCGTGAAACTTGATAGGAGTCCCAGGATTCCTGTGGCACGTGGAAAGGGACCCTTGGTCTCCCGCCTCAGCTGGAGAGGCGTCCCAATTGCCCTGCCAAGCCTAGAGGAGAATCCGAGTTGTCCCTCGCAACTAGGCAGGAGTCCTGCAGTCGCTGAACAAACACGTGGGTGGAAGGGCCATCCCCGTCGTAACTCGAGAATATACCCCAGGTTCCCGCCGCAACTCGAGAAAAACCATGAGACTTCCCCCTCGCCGCGAGATGAGGCCCGATTCCCCTGCAATGCGTGCAGAGCAATTCCGTCTTGCACATCACACATGAAAGGAGCCTTGATTTCCTTGATGGCACTCCAGAGAAACCCCAAGAACACTGTTTCAAGGCTAGACGGATCCTGAGGTCACTGTAGCAACAGGAAAGAGCTCCGTGGACCAAGAATCAACTCGAGATGAGAGGTTAGTCCCTGGCTTCGACTCCAGAGGAATACCACCTTACCACAAGCACCTCAAGAGGAGGCTTCTCCCAGCTCTAGGTATGTGAGAGGGACCCTGAGTTTGCGGCCTCAGGTGGAATGGACACTGCGATGCCCTGACGCGAAATAAGGCCGGATATCCCTGCAGTGACTTGAATGCAGGCTCGTCTTGCATCTCCCAAGACGAAAGGATGTCTGAATCCCCTGTGGAGACCACAGAAAAACACCTAGTTCCCCACCTCACCACGACCGGAGGCCTCACATCCTTTGAAAACTCCAGAGGTACGCGGAGATCAGTGCCTCCAAAGGAGACGATGCCTGACTCCTCGTGAAACTTGATAGGAGTCCCAGGATTCCTGTGGCACGTGGAAAGGGAACCTTGGTCTCCCGCCTCAGCTGGAGAGGCGTCCCAATTGCCCTGCCAAGCCTCGAGGAGAATCCCGAGTTGTCCCTCGCAACTAGGCAGGAGTCCTGACGTCGCTGAACAAACACGTGGGTGGAAGGGCCATCCCCGTCGTAACTCGAGAATATACCCCAGGTTCCCGCCGCAACTCGAGAAAAACCATGAGACTTCCCCCTCGCCACGAGATGAGGCCCGATTCCCCTGCACTGCATGCAGAGCAATTCCGTGTTGCACATCACACATGAAAGGAGCCTTGATTTCCTTGATGGCACTCCAGAGAAACCCCAAGAACACTGTTTCAAGGCTAGAGGGTAACTGAGGTCACTGTAGCAACACGAAAGAGCTCCGTGGACCAAAAATCAACTCGAGATGAGAGGTTAGTCCCTGGCTTCGACTCCAGAGAAATACCACCTTACCACAAGCACCTCAAGAGGAGGCTTCTCTCAGCTCTAGGTATGTGAGAGGTACCCTGAGTTTGTGGCCTCAAGTGGAATGGACACCGCGATGCCCTGACTTGAAATAAGGCCGGATATCCCTGCAGTGACTTGAATTCAGGCTCGTCTTGCATCTCCCAAGACGAAAGGATGTCTGAATCACCTGTGGAGACCACAGAGAAAGACCTAGTTCCCCACCTCATCGCGATCGGAGGCCTCACGTCCTTTGAAAACTCCAGAGGTACGCGGAGATCAGTGCCTCCAAAGGAGACGATGCCTGACTCCTCGTGAAACTTGATAGGAGTCCCAGGATTCCTGTGGCACGGGGAAAGGGACCCTTGGTCTCCCGCCTCAGCTGGAGAGGCGTCCCAATTGCCCTGCCAAGCCTCGAGGAGAATCCCGAGTTGTCCCTCGCAACTAGGCAGGAGTCCTGACGTCGCTGGACAAACACGTGGATAGAAGGGCCATCCCCGTCGTAACTCGAGAATATACCCCAGGTTCCGGCCGCAACTCGAGAAAAACCATGAGACTTCCCTCTCGCCGCGAGATGAGGCCCGATTCCCCTGCACTGTGTGCAGAGCAATTCCGTGTTGCACATCACACATGAAAGGAGCCTTGATTTCCTTGATGGCACTCCAGAGAAACCCCAAGAACACTGTTTCAAGGCTAGAGGGATCCTGAGGTCACTGAAGCAACACGAAAGAGCTCCATGGATCAAAAATCAACTCGAGATGAGAGGTTAGTCCCTGGCTTCGACTCCAGAGGAATACCACCTTACCACAATCACCTCAAGAGGAGGCTTCTCTCAGCTCTATGTATGTGAGAGGGACCCTGAATTTGCGGCCTCAAGTGGAATGGACACCGCGATGCCCTGACTCGAAATAAGGCCGGATATCCCTGCAGTGACTTGAATGCAGGCTCGTCTTTCATCTCCCAAGACGAAAGGATGTCTGAATCCCCTGTGGAGAGCACAGAGAAAGACCTAGTTCCCCACCTCATCGCGACCGGAGGCCTCACATCCTTTGAAAACTCCAGAGGTACGTGGAGATCAGTGCCTCCAAAGGAGACGATGCCTGACTCCTCGTGAAACTTGATAGGAGTCCCAGGATTCCTGTGCACGTGGAAAGGGACCCTTGGTCTCCCGCCTCAGCTGCAGAGGCGTCCCAATTGCCCTGCCAAGCCTCGAGGAAAATCCCGAGTTGTCCCTCGCAACTAGGCAGGAGTCCTGCCGTCGCTGACCAAAGACGTGGTTGCAAGCGCCATCCCCGTCGTAACTTGAGAATATACCCCATTTCCCGCCGCAACTCCAGAAAAACCATGAGACTTCCCCCTTGCCGCGATATGAGGCCCGATTCCCCTGCACTGTGTGCAGAGCAATTCCGTGTTGCACATCACACATGAAAGGAGCCTTGATTTCCTTGATGGCACTCCAGAGAAAACCCAAGAACACTGTTTCAAGGCTAGAGGGATCCTGAGGTCACTGTAGCAACACGAAAGAGCTCCGTGGACCAAAAATCAACTCGAGATGAGAGGTTTGTCCCTGGCTTCGAATCCAGAGAAATACCACCTTACCACAAGCACCTCAAGAGGAAGCTTCTCTCAGCTCTACCTATGTGCTGAGTTTGCGGTCCCAAGTGGAATGGACACCGCGATGCCCTGTCTCGAAATAAGGCCGGATATCCCTGCAGTGACTTGAATGCAGGCTCGTCTTGCATCTCCCAAGATGTAAGGATGTCTGAATCCCCTGTGGAGACCACAGAAAAAGACCTAGTTCCCCACCTCATCGCGACCGGAGGCCTCACGTCCTTTGAAAACTCCAGAGGTACGCGGAGATCAGTGCCTCCAAAGGAGACGATGCCTGACTCCTCGTGAAACTTGATAGGAGTCCCAGGATTCCTGTGCACGTGGAAAGGGACCCTTGGTCTCCCGCCTCAGCTGGAGAGGCGTCCCAATTGCCCTGCCAAGCCTCGAGGAGAATCCCGAGTTGTCCCACGCAACTAGGAAGGAGTCCTGACGTCGCTGAACAAACACGTGGGTGGAAGGGCCATCCCCGTCTTAACTCGAGAATACACCCCAGGTTCCCTCTGCAACTTGAGAAAAACCATGATACTTCCCCCTTTCCGCGAGATGAGGCCCGATTCCCCTGCACTGCGTGCAGAGCAATTCCGTGTTGCACATCACACATGAAAGGAGCCTTGATTTCCTTGGTGGCACTCCAGAGAAACCCCAAGAACACTGTTTCAAGGCTAGAGGGATCCTGAGGTCACTGTAGCAACACGAAAGAGCGCCGTGGACCAAAAATCAACTCGAGATGAGAGGTTAGTCCCTGGCTTCGACTCCAGAGGAAAACCACCTTACCACAAGCACCTCAAGAGGAGACTTCTCTCAGCTCTAGGTATGTGAGAGGGACCCTGAGTTTGCGGCCTCAAGTGGAATGGAAACCGCGATGCCCTGACTCGAAATAAGGCTGGATATCCCTGCAGTGACTTGAATGCAGGCTCGTCTTGCATCTCCCAAGACGAAAGGATGTCTGAATCCCCTGTGGAGACCACAGAGAAAGACCTAGTTCCCCACCTCATCGCGACCGGAGGCCTCACATCCTTTGAAAACTCCAGAGGTACACGGAGATCAGTGCCTCCAAAGGAGACGATGCCTGACTCCTCGTGAAACTTGATAGGAGTCCCAGGATTACTGTGGCACGTGGAAAGGGACCCTTGGTCTCCCGCCTCAGCTGGAGAGGCGTCCCAATTGCCCTGCGAAGCCTCGAGGAGAATCCCGAGTTGTCCCTCGCAACTAGGCAGGAGTCCTGCCGTCGCTGAACAAACACGTGGGTGGAAGGGCAATCCTCGTCGTAACTCGAGAATATACCCCAGGTTCCCGCCGCAACTCGAGAAAAACCATGAGACTTCCCCCTCGCCACGAGACGAGGCCCGATTCCCCTGCACTGCGTGCATAGCAATTCCGTGTTGCACATCACACATGAAAGGAGCCTTGATTTCCTTGATGGCACTCCAGAGAAACCCCAAGAACACTGTTTCAAGGCTAGAGGGATCCTGAGGTCACTGTAGCAACACGAAAGAGCTCCGTGGACCAACAATCAACTCGAGATGAGAGGTTAGTCCCTGGCTTCGACTCCAGAGGAATACCACCTTACCACAATCACCTCAAGAGGAGGCTTCTCTCAACTCTAGATATGTGAGAGGGACCCTGAGTTTGCGGCCTCAAGTGGAATGGACACTGCGATGCCCTGACGCGAAATAAGGCCGGATATCCCTGCAGTGACTTGAATGCAGGCTCGTCTTGCATCTCCCAAGACGAAAGGATGTCTGAATCCCCTGTGGAGACCACAGAGAAACACCTAGTTCCCCACCTCATCGCGACCGGAGGCCTCACATCCTTTGAAAACGCCAGATGTACACGGAGATCAGTGCCTCCAAAGGAGACTATGCCTGACTCCTCGTGAAACTTGATAGGAGTCCCAGGATTCCTGTGGCACGGGGAAAGGGACCCTTGGTCTCCCGCCTCAGCTGGAGAGGCCTCCCATTGTCCTGCCAAGCCTCGAGGAGAATCCCGAGTTGTCCCTCGCAACAAGGCAGGAGTCCTGACGTCGCTGAACAAACACGTGGGTGGAGGGGCCATCCCCGTCTTAACTCGAGAATATACCCCAGGTTCCCGCCGCAACTTGACAAAAACCATGAGACTTCCCCCTCGCCGCGAGATGAGGCCCGATTCCGCTGCACTGCGTGCAGAGCAATTCCGTGTTGCACATCACACATGAAAGGAGCTTTGATTTTCTTGATGGCACTCCAGAGAAACCCCAAGAACACTGTTTCAAGCCTAGAGGGTTCCTGAGGTCACTGTAGCAACAGGAAAGAGCTCCGTGGACCAAAAATCAACTCGAGATGAGAGGTTAGTCCCTGGCTTCGACTCCAGAGGAATACCACCTTACCACAAGCACCTCAAGAGGAGGCTTCTCTCAGCTCTAGGTATGTGAGAGGGACCCTGATTTTGCAGCCTCAAGTGGAATGGACACTGCGATGCCCTGACTCGAAATAAGGCCGGATATCCCTGCAGTGACTTGAATGCAGGCTCGTCTTGCATCTCCCAAGACGAAAGGATGTCTGAATCCCCTGTGGAGACCATAGAGAAAGACCTAGTTCCCCACCTCATCGCGACCGGAGGCCTCACATCTTTTGAAAACTCCAGAGGTACGCGGAGATCAGTGCCTCCGAAGGAGACGATGCCTGACTCCTCGTGAAACTTGATAGGAGTCCCAGGATTCCTGTGGCACGTGGAAAGGGACCCTTGGTCTCCCGCCTCAGCTGGAGAGGCGTCCCAATTGCCCTGCCAAGCCTCGAGGAGAATCCCGAGTTGTCCCTCGCAACTAGGCAGGAGTCCTGACGTCGCTGAAGAAACACTTGTGTGGAAGGGCCATCCCAGTCGTAACTCGAGAATATACAACAGGTTCCCGCCGCACCTCGAGAAAAACCATGAGACTTCCCCCTCGCCGCGAGATGAGGCCCGATTCCCCTGCACTGCATGCAGAGCAATGCCGTGTTGCACATCACACATGAAAGAAGCCTTGATTTCCTTGGTGGCTCTCCAGGGAAACCCCAAGAACACTGTTTCAAGGCTAGAGGGATCCTGAGGTCACTGTAGCAACACGAAAGAGCTCCGTGGACCAACAATCAACTCGAGATGAGTGGTTAGTCCCTGGCTTCGACTCCAGAGGAATACCACCTTACCACAAGCACCTCAAGAGGAGGCTTCTCTCAGCTTTACCTATGTGCTGGGTTTGCGGTCTCAAGTGGAATGGACACCGCGATGCCCTGACTCGAAATAAGGCCGGATATCCCTGCAGTGACTTGAATGCAGGCTCGTCTTGCATCTCCCAAGATGAAAGGATGTCTGAATCCCCTGTGGAGACCACAGAGAAAGACCTAGTTCCCCACCTCATCGCGATCGGAGGCCTCACGTCCTTTGAAAACTCCAGAGGTACGCGGAGATCAGTGCCTCCAAAGGAGACGATGCCTGACTCCTCGTGAAACTTGATAGGAGTCCCAGGATTCCTGTGCACGTGGAAAGGGACCCTTGGTCTCCCGCCTCAGCTGGAGAGGCGTCCCAATTGCCCTGCCAAGCCTCGAGGAGAATCCCGAGTTGTCCCTCGCAACTAGGCAGGAGTCCTGATGTCGCTGAACAAACACGTGTGTGGAAGGGACATCCCTGTCGTAACTCGAGAATATACCCCAGGTTCCCGCCACAACTCGAGAAAAAACATGAGACTTCCCCTTCGCCGCGAGATGAGGCCCGATTCCACTGCACTGTGTGCAGAGCAATTCCGTGTTGCACATCACACATGAAAGGAGCCTTGATTTCCTTGATGGCACTCCAGAGAAACCCCAAGAACACTGTTTCACGGCCAGAGGAATCCTGAGGTCACTGTAGCAACACGAAAGAGCTCCGTGGACCAAAAATCGACTCGAGATGAGAGGTTAGTCCCTGGCTTTGACTCCAGAGGAATACCACCTTACCACAAGCACCTCAAGAGGAGGCTTCTCTCAGCTCTAGGTATGTGAGAGGGACCCTGACTTTGCGGCCTCAAGTGGAATGGACACTGCGATTCCCTGACACAAAATAAGGTCGGATATCCCTGCAGTGACTTGAATGCAGGCTCGTCTTGCATCTTCCAAGATGAAAGGATGTCTAAATCCCCTGTGGAGACCACAAAGAAAGACCTAGTTCCCCACCTCATCGCGACCGGAGGCCTCACATCCTTTGAAAACTCCAGAGGTACGCGGAGATCAGTGCCTCCAAAGGAGACGATGCCTGACTCCTCGTGAAACTTGATAGGAGTCCCAGGATTCCTGTGGCACGGGGAAAGGGACCCTTGGTCTCCCGCCTCAGCTGGAGAGGCGTCCCAATTGCCCTGCCAAGCCTCGAGGAGAATCCCGAGTTGTCCCTCGCAACTAGGCAGGAGTCCTGACGTCGCTGGACAAACACGTGGATGGAAGGGCCATCCCCGTCGTAACTCGAGAATATACCCCAGGTTCCGGCCGCAACTCGAGAAAAACCATGAGACTTCCCTCTCGCCGCGAGATGAGGCCCGATTCCCCTGCACTGTGTGCAGAGCAATTCCGTGTTGCACATCACACATGAAAGGAGCCTTGATTTCCTTGATGGCACTCCAGAGAAACCCCAAGAACACTGTTTCAAGGCTAGAGGGATCCTGAGGTCACTGAAGCAACACGAAAGAGCTCCATGGATCAAAAATCAACTCGAGATGAGAGGTTAGTCCCTGGCTTCGACTCCAGAGGAATACCACCTTACCACAATCACCTCAAGAGGAGGCTTCTCTCAGCTCTATGTATGTGAGAGGGACCCTGAATTTGCGGCCTCAAGTGGAATGGACACCGCGATGCCCTGACTCGAAATAAGGCCGGATATCCCTGCAGTGACTTGAATGCAGGCTCGTCTTTCATCTCCCAAGACGAAAGGATGTCTGAATCCCCTGTGGAGAGCACAGAGAAAGACCTAGTTCCCCACCTCATCGCGACCGGAGGCCTCACATCCTTTGAAAACTCCAGAGGTACGTGGAGATCAGTGCCTCCAAAGGAGACGATGCCTGACTCCTCGTGAAACTTGATAGGAGTCCCAGGATTCCTGTGCACGTGGAAAGGGACCCTTGGTCTCCCGCCTCAGCTGCAGAGGCGTCCCAATTGCCCTGCCAAGCCTCGAGGAAAATCCCGAGTTGTCCCTCGCAACTAGGCAGGAGTCCTGCCGTCGCTGACCAAAGACGTGGTTGCAAGCGCCATCCCCGTCGTAACTTGAGAATATACCCCAGGTTCCCGCCGCAACTCGAGAAAAACCATGAGACTTCCCCCTCGCCACGAGATGAGGCCCGATTCCCCTGCACTGCGTGCAGAGCAATTCCGTTTTGCACATCACACATGAAAGGAGCCTTGATTTCCTTGATGGCACTCCAGAGAAACCCCAAGAACACTGTTTCAAGGCTAGAGGGATCCTGAGGTCACTGTAGCAACACGAAAGAGCTCCGTGGACCAACAATCAACTCGAGATGAGTGGTTAGTCCCTGGCTTCGACTCCAGAGGAATACCACCTTACCACAAGCACCTCAAGAGGAGGCTTCTCTCAGCTTTACCTATGTGCTGGGTTTGCGGTCTCAAGTGGAATGGACACCGCGATGCCCTGACTCGAAATAAGGCCGGATATCCCTGCAGTGACTTGAATGCAGGCTCGTCTTGCATCTCCCAAGATGAAAGGATGTCTGAATCCCCAGTGGAGACAACAGAGAAAGACCTAGTTCCCCACCTCATCGCGACCGGAGGCCTTAAATACTTTGAAAACTCCAGAGGTACACGGAGATCAGTGCCTCCAAAGGAGACGATGCCTGACTCCTCCTGAAACTTGATAGGAGTCCCAGGATTTTTGTGGCACTTGTAAAGGGACCCTTGGTCTCCCGCCTCAGCTGGAGAGGCGTCCCAATTGCCCTGCCAAGCCTCGAGGAGAATCCCGAGTTGTCCCTCCCAACTAAGCAGGAGTCCTGACGTCGCTGAACAAACACGTGGGTGGAAGGGCCATCCCCGTCGTAACTCGAGAATATACCCCAGGTTCCCGCCGCAACTCGCGAAAAACCATGAGACTTCCCCCTCGCCGCGAGATGAGGCCCGATTCCCCTGCACTGCATGCAGAGCAATTCCGTGTTGCACATCACACATGAAAGGAGTCTTGATTTCCTTGATGGCACTCCAGAGAAACCCCAAGAACACTGTTTCAAGGCTAGAGGGATCCTGAGGTCACTGTAGCAACACGAAAGAGCTCCATGGATCAAAAATCAACTCGAGATGAGAGGTTAGTCCCTGGCTTCGACTCCAGAGGAATACCACATTACCACAAGCACCTCAAGAGGAGGCTTCTCTCAGCTCTACGTATGTGAGAGGGACCCTGAGTTTGCGGTCTCAAGTGGAATGGACACCGCGATGCCCTGACTCGAAATAAGGCCGGATATCCCTGCAGTGACTTGAATGCAGGCTCGTCTTGCATCTCCCAAGACGAAAGGATGTCTGAATCCCCTGTGGAGACCACAGAGAAAGACCTAGTTCCCCACCTCATTGCGACCGGACGCCTCACATCCTTTGAAAACTCCAGAGGTACGCGGAGATCAGTGCCTCCAAAGGAGACGATGCCTGACTCCTCGTGAAACTTGATAGGAGTCCCAGGATTCCTGTGGCACGTGGAAAGGGACCCTTGGTCTCCCGCCTCAGCTGGAGAGGCGTCCCAATTGCCCTGCCAAGCCTAGAGGAGAATCCGAGTTGTCCCTCGCAACTAGGCAGGAGTCCTGCAGTCGCTGAACAAACACGTGGGTGGAAGGGCCATCCCCGTCGTAACTCGAGAATATACCCCAGGTTCCCGCCGCAACTCGAGAAAAACCATGAGACTTCCCCCTCGCCGCGAGATGAGGCCCGATTCCCCTGCAATGCGTGCAGAGCAATTCCGTCTTGCACATCACACATGAAAGGAGCCTTGATTTCCTTGATGGCACTCCAGAGAAACCCCAAGAACACTGTTTCAAGGCTAGACGGATCCTGAGGTCACTGTAGCAACAGGAAAGAGCTCCGTGGACCAAGAATCAACTCGAGATGAGAGGTTAGTCCCTGGCTTCGACTCCAGAGGAATACCACCTTACCACAAGCACCTCAAGAGGAGGCTTCTCCCAGCTCTAGGTATGTGAGAGGGACCCTGAGTTTGCGGCCTCAGGTGGAATGGACACTGCGATGCCCTGACGCGAAATAAGGCCGGATATCCCTGCAGTGACTTGAATGCAGGCTCGTCTTGCATCTCCCAAGACGAAAGGATGTCTGAATCCCCTGTGGAGACCACAGAAAAACACCTAGTTCCCCACCTCACCACGACCGGAGGCCTCACATCCTTTGAAAACTCCAGAGGTACGCGGAGATCAGTGCCTCCAAAGGAGACGATGCCTGACTCCTCGTGAAACTTGATAGGAGTCCCAGGATTCCTGTGGCACGTGGAAAGGGAATCTTGGTCTCCCGCCTCAGCTGGAGAGGCGTCCCAATTGCCCTGCCAAGCCTCGAGGAGAATCCCGAGTTGTCCCTCGCAACTAGGCAGGAGTCCTGACGTCGCTGAACAAACACGTGGGTGGAAGGGCCATCCCCGTCGTAACTCGAGAATATACCCCAGGTTCCCGCCGCAACTCGAGAAAAACCATGAGACTTCCCCCTCGCCACGAGATGAGGCCCGATTCCCCTGCACTGCATGCAGAGCAATTCCGTGTTGCACATCACACATGAAAGGAGCCTTGATTTCCTTGATGGCACTCCAGAGAAACCCCAAGAACACTGTTTCAAGGCTAGAGGGTAACTGAGGTCACTGTAGCAACACGAAAGAGCTCCGTGGACCAAAAATCAACTCGAGATGAGAGGTTAGTCCCTGGCTTCGACTCCAGAGAAATACCACCTTACCACAAGCACCTCAAGAGGAGGCTTCTCTCAGCTCTAGGTATGTGAGAGGTACCCTGAGTTTGTGGCCTCAAGTGGAATGGACACCGCGATGCCCTGACTTGAAATAAGGCCGGATATCCCTGCAGTGACTTGAATTAAGGCTCGTCTTGCATCTCCCAAGACGAAAGGATGTCTGAATCACCTGTGGAGACCACAGAGAAAGACCTAGTTCCCCACCTCATCGCGATCGGAGGCCTCACGTCCTTTGAAAACTCCAGAGGTACGCGGAGATCAGTGCCTCCAAAGGAGACGATGCCTGACTCCTCGTGAAACTTGATAGGAGTCCCAGGATTCCTGTGCACGTGGAAAGGGACCCTTGGTCTCCCGCCTCAGCTGGAGAGGCGTCCCAATTGCCCTGCCAAGCCTCGAGGAGAATCGCGAGTTGTCCCTCGCAACTAGGCAGGAGTCCTGACGTGGCTGAACAAACACGTGGGTGGAAGGGCCATCCCTGTCGTAACTCGAGAATATACCCCAGGTTCCCGCCACAACTCGAGAAAAAACATGAGACTTCCCCTTCGCCGCGAGATGAGGCCCGATTCCACTGCACTGTGTGCAGAGCAATTCCGTGTTGCACATCACACATGAAAGGAGCCTTGATTTCCTTGATGGCACTCCAGAGAAACCCCAAGAACACTGTTTCACGGCTAGAGGAATCCTGAGGTCACTGTAGCAACACAAAAGAGCTCCGTGGACCAAAAATCGACTCGAGATGAGAGGTTAGTCCCTGGCTTTGACTCCAGAGGAATACCACCTTACCACAAGCACCTCAAGAGGAGGCTTCTCTCACCTCTAGGTATGTGAGAGGGACCCTGACTTTGCGGCCTCAAGTGGAATGGACACTGCGATTCCCTGACACAAAATAAGGTCGGATATCCCTGCAGTGACTTGAATGCAGGCTCGTCTTGCATCTTCCAAGATGAAAGGATGTCTGAATCCCCTGTGGAGACCACAGAGAAAGACCTAGTTCCCCACATCATCGCGACCGGAGGCCTCACATCCTTTGAAAACTCCAGAGGTACGCGGAGATCAGTGCCTCCAAAGGAGACGATGCCTGACTCCTCCTGAAACTTGATAGG
This sequence comes from Cervus elaphus, assembly GCF_910594005.1. NCBI lineage: Eukaryota > Metazoa > Chordata > Mammalia > Artiodactyla > Cervidae > Cervus > Cervus elaphus. The sequence continues at coordinate 2,606,083 of NC_057834.1, read as the reverse complement.
AGTCCCAGGATTCCTGTGGCACGTGGAAAGGGACCCTTGGTCTCCCGCCTCAGCTGGAGAGGCGTCCCAATTGCCCTGCCAAGCCTCGAGGAGAATCCCGAGTTGTCCCTCGCAACTAGGCAGGAGTCCTGACGTGGCTGAACAAACACGTGGGTGGAAGGGCCATCCCCGTCGTAACTCGAGAATATACCCCAGGTTCCGGCCGCAACTCGAGAAAAACCATGAGACTTCCCTCTCGCCGCGAGATGAGGCCCGATTCCCCTGCACTGTGTGCAGAGCAATTCCGTGTTGCACATCACACATGAAAGGAGCCTTGATTTCCTTGATGGCACTCCAGAGAAACCCCAAGAACACTGTTTCAAGGCTAGAGGGATCCTGAGGTCACTGAAGCAACACGAAAGAGCTCCGTGGCCCAAAAATCAACTCGAGATGAGAGGTTAGTCCCTGGCTTCGACTCCAGAGGAATACCACCTTACCACAATCACCTCAAGAGGAGGCTTCTCTCAGCTCTATGTATGTGAGAGGGACCCTGAATTTGCGGCCTCAAGTGGAATGGACACCGCGATGCCCTGACTCGAAATAAGGCCGGATATCCCTGCAGTGACTTGAATGCAGGCTCGTCTTTCATCTCCCAAGACGAAAGGATGTCTGAATCCCCTGTGGAGAGCACAGAGAAAGACCTAGTTCCCCACCTCATCGCGACCGGAGGCCTCACATCCTTTGAAAACTCCAGAGGTACGTGGAGATCAGTGCCTCCAAAGGAGACGATGCCTGACTCCTCGTGAAACTAGATAGGAGTTCCAGGATTTCTGTGGCACGTGGAAAGGGACCCTTGGTCTCCCACCTCAGCTGGAGAGGCGTCCCAATTGCCCTGCCAAGCCTCGAGGAGAATCCCGAGTTGTCCCTTGCAACTAGGCAGGAGTCCTGACGTCGCTGAACAAACACGTGGGTGGAAGGGCCATCCCCGTCGTAACTCGAGAATATACCCCAGGTTCCCGCCGCAACTCGAGAAAAACCATGAGACTTCCCCCTCGCCGCGAGATGAGGCCTGATTCCCCTGCACTGTGTGCAGAGCAATTCCGTGTGGCACATCACACATGAAAGGAGCCTTGATTTCCTTGATGGCACTCCAGAGAAACCCCAAGAACACTGTTTCAAGGCTAGAGGGATCCTGAGGTCACTGTAGCAACACGAAAGAGCTCCGTGGACCAAAAATCAACTCGAGATGAGAGGTTAGTCCCTGGCTTCAACTCCAGAGGAATACAACCTTACCACAAGCACCTCAAGAGGAGGCTTCTCTCAGCTCTAGCTATGTGAGAGGGACCCTGAGTTTGCGGCCTCAAGTGGAATGGACACCGCGATGCCCTGACTCGAAATAAGGCCGGATATCCCTGCAGTGACTTGAATGCAGGCTCGTCTTGCATCTCCCAAGATGAAAGGATGTCTGAATCCCCAGTGGAGACAACAGAGAAAGACCTAGTTCCCCACCTCATCGCGACCGGAGGCCTTAAATACTTTGAAAACTCCAGAGGTACACGGAGATCAGTGCCTCCAAAGGAGACGATGCCTGACTCCTCCTGAAACTTGATAGGAGTCCCAGGATTCTTGTGGCACGTGTAAAGGGACACTTGGTCTCCCGCCTCAGCTGGAGAGGCGTCCCAATTGCCCTGCCAAGCCTCGAGGAGAATCCCGAGTTGTCCCTCCCAACTAAGCAGGAGTCCTGACGTCGCTCAACAAACACGTGGGTGGAAGGGCCATCCCCGTCGTAACTCGAGAATATACCCCAGGTTCCCGCCGCAACTCGCGAAAAACCATGAGACTTCCCCCTCGCCGCGAGATGAGGCCCGATTCCCCTGCACTGCATGCAGAGCAATTCCGTGTTGCACATCACACATGAAAGGAGTCTTGATTTCCTTGATGGCACTCCAGAGAAACCCCAAGAACACTGTTTCAAGGATAGAGGGATCCTGAGGTCACTGTAGCAACACGAAAGAGCTCCATGGATCAAAAATCAACTCGAGATGAGAGGTTAGTCCCTGGCTTCGACTCCAGAGGAATACCACATTACCACAAGCACCTCAAGAGGAGGCTTCTCTCAGCTCTAGGTATGTGAGAGGGACCCTGAGTTTGCGGCCTCAAGTGGAATGGACACCGCGATGCCCTGACTGAAAATAAGGCCGGATATCCCTGCAGTGACTTGAATGCAGGCTCGTCTTGCATCTCCCAAGACGAAAGGATGTCTGAATCCCCTGTGGAGACCACAGAGAAAGACCTAGTTCCCCACCTCATTGCGACCGGACGCCTCACATCCTTTGAAAACTCCAGAGGTACGCGGAGATCAGTGCCTCCAAAGGAGACGATGCCTGACTCCTCGTGAAACTTGATAGGAGTCCCAGGATTCCTGTGGCACATGGAAAGGGACCCTTGGTCTCCCGCCTCAGCTGGAGAGGCGTCCCAATTGCCCTGCCAAGCCTAGAGGAGAATCCGAGTTGTCCCTCGCAACTAGGCAGGAGTCCTGCAGTCGCTGAACAAACACGTGGGTGGAAGGGCCATCCCCGTCGTAACTCGAGAATATACCCCAGGTTCCCGCCGCAACTCGAGAAAAACCATGAGACTTCCCCCTCGCCGCGAGATGAGGCCCGATTCCCCTGCAATGTGTGCAGAGCAATTCCGTCTTGCACATCACACATGAAAGGAGCCTTGATTTCCTTGATGGCACTCCAGAGAAACCCCAAGAACACTGCTTCAAGGCTAGACGGATCCTGAGGTCACTGTAGCAACACGAAAGAACTCCGTGGACCAAGAATCAACTCGAGATGAGAGGTTAGTCCCTGGCTTCGACTAAAGAGGAATACCACCTTACCACAAGCACCTCAAGAGGAGGCTTCTCTCAGCTCTAGGTATGTGAGAGGGACCCTGAGTTTGCGGCCTCAGGTGGAATGGACAATGCGATGCCCTGACGCGAAATAAGGCCGGATATCCCTGCAGTGACTTGAATGCAGGCTCGTCTTGCATCTCCCAAGACGAAAGGATGTCTGAATCCCCTGTGGAGACCACAGAAAAACACCTAGTTCCCCACCTCACCACGACCAGAGGCCTCACATCCTTTGAAAACTCCAGAGGTACGCGGAGATCAGTGCCTCCAAAGGAGACGATGCCTGACTCCTCGTGAAAATTGATAGGAGTCCCAGGATTCCTGTGGCAGGTGGAAAGGGAACCTTGGTCTCCCGCCTCAGCTGGAGAGGCGTCCCAATTGCCCTGCCAAGCCTCGAGGAGAATCCCGAGTTGTCCCTCGCAACTAGGCAGGAGTCCTGACGTCGCTGAACAAACACGTGAGTGGAAGGGCCATCCCCGTCGTAACTCGAGAATATACCCCAGGTTCCCGCCGCAACTCGAGAAAAACCATGAGACTTCCCCCTCGCTGTGAGTTGAGGCCCGATTCCCCTGTACTGCATGCAGAGCAACTCCGTGTTGCACATCACACATGAAAGGAGCCTTGATTTCCTTGACGGCACTCCAGAGAAACCCCAAGAACACTGTTTCAAGGCTAGAGGGATCCTGAGGTCACTGTAGCAACACGAAAGAGCTCAGTGGACCAAGAATCAACTCGAGATGAGAGGTTAGTCCCTGGCTTCGACTCCAGAGGAATACCACCTTACCACAAGCACCTCAAGAGGAGGCTTCTCTCAGCTCTTGGAATGTGAGAGGTACCCTGAGTTAGCGGCCTCAAGTGGAATGGACACTGTGATGCCCTGACGCGAAATAAGGCCGGATATCCCTGCAGTGACTTGAATGCAGGCTTGTCTTGCATCTCCCAAGACGAAAGGATGTCTGAATCCCCTGTGGAGACCACAGAGAAAGACCTAGTTCCCCACCTCATCGGGACCGGAGGCCTCACATCCTTTGAAAACTCCAGAGGTACGCGGAGATCAGTGCCTCCAAAGGAGACGATGCCTGACTCCTCGTGAAACTTGATAGGAGTCCCAGGATTCCTGTGGCACGTGGAAAGGGACCCTTGGTATCCCGCCTCAGCTGGAGAGGCGTCCCAATTGCCCTGCCAAGCCTCGAGGAGAATCCCGAGTTGTCCTTCGCAACTAGGCAGGAGTCCTGATGTCGCTGAACAAACACGTGTGTGGAAGGGCCATCCCCGTCGTAACTCGAGAATATACAGCAGGTTCCCGCCGCACCTCGAGAAAAACCATGAGACTTCCCCCTCGCCGCGAGATGAGGCCCGATTCCCCTGCACTGCGTGCAGAGCAATGCCGTGTTGCACATCACACATGAAAGAAGACTTGATTTCTTTGGTGGCTCTCCAGGGAAACCCCAAGAACACTGTTTCAAGGCTAGAGGGATCCTGAGGTCAGTGTAGCAACACGAAAGAGCTCCGTGGACCAAAAATCAACTCGAGATTAGAGGTTAGTCCCTGGCTTCGACACCAGAGGAATACCACCTAACCACAAGCACCTCAAGAGGAGGCTTCTCTCAGCTCTAGGTATGTGAGAGGGACCCTGAGTTTGCGGCCTCAAGTGGAATGGACACCGCGATGCCCTGACTCGAATTTAGGCCGGATATCCCTGCAGTGACTTGAATGCAGGCTCGTCTTGCATCTCCCAAGACTAAAGGATGTCTGAATCCCCTGTGGAGACCACAGAGAAAGACCTAGTTCCCCACCTCATAGCGACCGGAGGCCTCATATCCTTTGAAAACTGCAGAGGTACGCGGAGATCAGTGCCTCCAAAGGAGACGATGCCTGACTCCTCGTGAAACTTGATAGGAGTCCCAGGATTCCTTTGGCACGTGGAAAGGGACCCTTGGTCTCCCGCCTCAGCTGGAGAGGTGTCCTAATTGCCCTGCCAAGCCTCGAGGAGAATCCCGAGTTGTCCCTCGCAACTAGGCAGGAGTCCTGACGTCGCTGAACAAACACGTGTGTGGAAGGGCCATCCCCTTCGTAACTCGAGAATATACCCCAGGTTCCCGCCGCAACTCGAGAAAAACCATGAGACTTCCCCCTCGCCGCGAGATGAGGCCCGATTCCCCTGCACTGCGTGCAGAGCAATTCCGTGTTGCACATCACACATGAAAGGAGCCTTGATTTTCTTGATGGCACTCCAGAAAAACCCCAAGAACACTGTTTCAAGGCTAGAGGGATCCTGAGGTCACTGTAGCAACACGAAAGAGCTCCGTGGACCAAGAATCAACTCGAGATGAGAGGTTAGTCCCTGGCTTCGACTCCAGAGGAATACCACCTTACCACAAGCACCTCAAGAGGAGGCTTCTCTCAGTTCTAGGTATGTGAGAGGTACCCTGAGTTTGCGGCCTCATGTGGAATGGACACTGCGATGCCCTGACGCGAAATAAGGCCGGATATCCCTGCAGTGACATGAATGCAGGCTCGTCTTGCATCTCCCAAGACGAAAGGATGTCTGAATCCCCTGTGGAGACCACGGAGAAAGACCTAGTTCCCCACCTCATCGCGACCGGAGGCCTCACATCCTTTGAAAACTCCAAAGGTACGCGGAGATCAGTGCCTCCAAAGGAGACGATGCCTGACTCCTCGTGAAACTTGATAGGAGTCCCAGGATTGCTGTGGCACGTGGAAAGGGACCCTTGGTTTCCCACCTCAGCTGGAGAGGCGTCCCAATTGCCCTGCCAAGCCTCGAGGAGAATCGCGAGTTGTCCCTCGCAACTAGGCAGGAGTCCTGACGTTACTGAACAAACAAGTGGGTGGAAGGGCCATCCCCTTCGTAACTCGAGAATATACCCCAGGTTCCCGCCGCAACTCGAGAAAAACCATGAGACTTCCCCCTCGCCGCGAGATGAGTCCCGATTCCCCTCCACTGCGTGCAGAGCAATTTCGTGTTGCACATCACACATGAAAGGAGCCTTGATTTCCTTGGTGGCACTCCAGAGAAACCCCAAGAACACTGTTTCAAGGCTAGAGGGATCCTGAGGTCACTGTAGCAACACGAAAGAGCTCCGTGGACCAAAAATCAACTCGAGATGAGAGGTTAGTCCCTGGCTTCGACTACAAAGGAATACCACCTTACCACAAGCACCTCAAGAGGAGGCTTCTCTCAGCTCTAGGTATGTGAGAGGGACCCTGAGTTTGCGGCCTCAAGTGGAATGGACACCGCGATGCCCTGACTCGAAATAAGGCCGGATATCCCTGCAGTGACTTGAATGCAGGCTCGTCTTGCATCTCCCAATACGAAAGGATGTCTGAATCACCTGTGTAGACCACAGAGAAAGACCTATTTCCCCACCTCATCGCGACCGGAGGCCTCACATCCTAGAAAACTCCAGAGGTACGCGGAGATCAGTGCCTCCAAAGGAGACGATGCCTGACTCCTCGTGAAACTTGATAGAAGTCCCAAGATACCTGTGCATGTGGAAAGGGACCCTTGGTCTCCCGCCTCAGCTGCAGAGGGTCCCAATTGCCCTGCCAAGCCTCGAGGAAAATCCCGAGTTGTCCCTCGCAACTAGGCAGGAGTCCTTCCGTCGCTGACCAAAGACGTGTTTGGAAGCGCCATCCCCGTCGTAACTCGAGAATATACCCCATTTCCCGCCGCAACTCCAGAAAAACCATGAGACTTACCCCTTGCCGCGATATGAGGCCCGATTCCCCTGCACTGTGTGCAGAGCAATTCCGTGTTGCACATCACACATGAAAGGAGCCTTGATTTCCTTGATGGCACTCCAGAGAAAACCCAAGAACACTGTTTCAAGGCTAGAGGGATCCTGAGGTCACTGTAGCAACACGAAAGAGCTCCGTGGACCAAAAATCAACTCGAGATGAGAGGTTTGTCCCTGGATTCGAATCCAGAGAAATACCACCTTACCACAACCACCTCAAGAGGAAGCTTCTCTCAGCTCTACCTATGTGCTGAGTTTGCGGTCCCAAGTGGAATGGACACCGCGATGCCCTGACTCGAAATAAGGCCGGATATCCCTGCAGTGACTTGAATGCAGGCTCGTCTTGCATCTCCGAAGACGAAACGATGTCTGAATCCCCTGTGGAGACCACAGAAAAAGACCTAGTTCCCCACCTCATCGCGACCGGAGGCCTCACATCCTTTGAAAACTCCAGAGGTACGCGGAGATCAGTGCCTCCAAAGGAGACGATGCCTGACTCCTCGTGAAACTTGATAGGAGTCCCAGGATTCCTGTGCACGTGGAAAGGGACCCTTGGTCTCCCGCCTCAGCTGGAAAGGCGTCCCAATTGCCCTGCCAAGCCTTGAGGAGAATCCCAAGTTGTCCCTCGCAACTAGGAAGGAGTCCTGACGTCGCTGAACAAACACGTGGGTGGAAGGGCCATCCCCGTCTTAACTCGAGAATATACCCCAGGTTCCCTCTGCAACTTGAGAAAAACCATGAGACTTCCCCCTCGCCGCGAGATGAGGCCCGATTCCCCTGCACTGCGTGCAGAGCAATTCCGTGTTGCACATCACACATGAAAGGAGCCTTGATTTCCTTGGTGGCACTCCAGAGAAACCCCAAGAACACTGTTTCAAGGCTAGAGGGATCCTGAGGTAACTGTAGCAACACGAAAGAGCTCCGTGGACCAAAAATCAACTCGAGATGAGAGGTTAGTCCCTGGCTTCGACTCCAGAGGAATACCACCTTACCACAAGCACCTCAAGAGGAGGCTTCGCTCAGATCTAGGTATGTGAGAGGGACCCTGAGTTTGCGGCCTCAAGTGGAATGGACATCGCGATGTCCTGACTCGAAATAAGGCCGGATATCCCTGCAGTGACTTGAATGCAGGCTCGTCTTGCATCTCCCAAGACGAAAGGATGTCTGAAACCCCTGTGGAGACCACAGAGAAAGACCTAGTTCCCCATCTCATCGCGACCGGAGGCCTCACATCCTTTGAAAACTCCAGAGGTACGCGGAGATCAGTGCCTCCAAAGGAGACGATGCCTGACTCCTTGTGAAATTTGATAGGTGTCCCAGGATTCCTGTGGCACGTGGAAAGGGACCCTTGGTCTCCCGCCTCAGCTGGAGAGGCGTCCCAATTGCCCTGCGAAGCCTCGAGGAGAATCCCGAGTTGTCCCTCGCAACTAGGCAGGAGTCCTGCCGTCGCTGAACAAACACGTGGGTGGAAGGGCCATCCTCGTCGTAACTCGAGAATATACCCCAGGTTCCCGCCGCAACTCGAGAAAAACCATGAGACTTCCCCCTCGCCGCGAGATGAGGCCCGATTCCCCTGCACTGCGTGCATAGCAATTCCGTGTTGCACATCACACATGAAAGGAGCCTTGATTTCCTTCATGGCACTCCAGAGAAACCCCAAGAACACTGTTTCAAGGCTAGAGGGATCCTGAGGTCACTGTAGCAACACGAAAGTGCTCCGTGGTCCAACAATCAACTCGAGATGAGAGGTTAGTCCCTGGCTTCGACTCCAGAGGAATACCACCTTACCACAAGCACCTCAAGACGAGGCTTCTCTCAGCTCTAGGTATCTGAGAGGGACCCTGAGTTTGCGGCCTCAAGTGGAATGGACACCGCGATGCCCTGACTCGAAATAAGGCCGGATATCCCTGCAGTGACTTGAATGCAGGCTCGTCTTGCATCTCCGAAGACGAAACGATGTCTGAATCCCCTGTGGAGACCACAGAGAAAGACCTAGTTCCCCACCTCATCGCGACCGGAGGTCTCACATCCTTTGAAAACTCCAGAGGTACGCGGAGATCAGTGCCTCCAAAGGAGACGATGCCTGACTCCTCGTGAAACTTGATAGGAGTCCCAGGATTGCTGTGGCACGTGGAAAGGAATCCTTGGTCTCCCGCCTCAGCTGGAGAGGCATCCCAATTGCCCTGCCAAGCCTCGAGGAGAATCCCGAGTTGTCCCTCGCAACTAGGCAGGAGTCCTGACATGGCTGAACAAACACGTGGGTGGAAGGGCCATCCCAGTCCTACCTCGAGAATATACCCCAGGTTCCCGCCGCAAGTCGAGAAAAACCATGAGACTTCCCCCTCGCCGCGAGCTGAGGCCCGATTCCCCTGCACTGCGTGCAGAGCAATTCCGTGTTGCACATCACACAAGAAAGGACCCTTGATTTCCTCGATGGCACTCCAGAGAAACAGCAAGAACACTGTTTCAAGGCTAGTGGGATCCTGAGGTCACTGTAGCAACACGAAAGAGCTCCGTGGACCAAAAATCAACTCGAGAAGAGAGGTTAGTTCCTGGCTTCGACTCCAGAGGAATACCACCTTACCACAAGCACCTCAAGAGGAGGCTTCTCTCAGCTCTAGGTATGTGAGAGGGACCCTGAGTTTGCGGCCTCAAGTGGAATGGACACCGCGATGCCCTGACTCGAAATAAGGCCGGATATCCCTGCAGTGACTTGAATGCAGGCTCGTCTTGCATCTCCGAAGACGAAACGATGTCTGAATCCCCTGTGGAGACCACAGAGAAAGACCTAGTTCCCCACCTCATCGCGACCGGAGGCCTCACATCCTTTGAAAACTCCAGAGGTACGCGGAGATCAGTGCCTCCAAAGGAGACGATGCCTGACTCCTCGTGAAACTTGATAGGAGTCCCAGGATTCCTGTTGCACGTGGAAAGGGACCCTTGGTCTTCCACCTCAGCTGGAGAGGCGTCCCAATTGCCCTGCCAAGCCCCCAGGAGAATCCCGAGGTGCCCCTCGCAACTAGGCAGGAGTCCTGACGTCGCTGAACAAACACATGGATGAAAGGGCCATCCCCATCGTAACTCGAGAATATGCCCCAGGTTCCCGCCGCAACTCGAGAAAAACCATGAGACTTCCCCCTCGCCACGAGATGAGGCCAGATTCCTCTGCACTGCATGCAGAGCAATTCCGTGTTGCACATCACAGATGAAAGGAGCCTTGATTTCCTTGATGGCACTCCAGAGAAACCCCAAGAACACTGTTTCAAGGCTAGAGGGATCCTGAGGTCACTGTAGCAACACGAAAGAGCTCCGTGGACCAAGAATCAACTCGAGATGAGAGGTTACTCCCTGGCTTCGACTCCAGAGGAATACCATCTTACCACAAGCACCTCAAGAGGAGGCTTCTCTCAGCTCTAGGTATGTGAGAGGGACCCTGAGTTTGCGGCCTCAAGTGGAATGGACACCGCGATGCCCTGACTCAAAATAAGGCCGGATATCCCTGCAGTGACTTGAATCCAGGCTCGTCTTGCATCTCCCAAGACGAAAGGATGTCTAAATCCCCTGTGGAGACCACAGAGAAAGACCTAGTTCCCCACCTCATCGCGACCGGAGGCCTCACATCCTTTGAAAATTCCAGAGTTACGCGGAGATCAGTGCCTCCAAAGGAGACGATGCCTGACTCCTCGTGAAACTTGATAGGAGTCCCAGGATTCCTGTGGCACGTGGAAAGGGACCCTTGGTCTCCCGCCTCAGCTGGAGAGGCGTCCCAATTGCCCTGCCAAGCCTCGAGGAGAATCCCGAGTTGTCCCTCGCAACTAGGCAGGAGTCCTGACGTCGCTGAACAAACACGTGGGTGGAAGGGCCATCCCCGTCGTAACTCGAGAATATACCCCAGGTTCCCGCCGCAACTCGAGAAAAACCATGAGACTTCCCCCTCGCCTCGAGATGAGGCCCGATTCCCTTGCACTGCATGCAGAGCAATTCCGTGTTGCACATCACACCTGAAAGGAGCCTTGATTTCCTTGATGGCATTCCAGAGAATTCCAAGAACACTGTTTCAAGGCTAGAGGGATCCTGAGGTCACTGTAGCAACACAAAAGAGCTCCGTGGACCAAAAATCAACTCGAGATGAGAGGTTAGTCCCTGGCTTCAACTCCAGAGGAATACCACCTTACCACAAGCACCTCAAGAGGAGGCTTCTCTCAGCTCTATGTATGTGAGAGCGACCCTGAGTTTGCGGCCTCAAGTGGAATGGACACCGCGATGCCCTGACTCGAAATAAGGCCGGATATCCCTGCAGTGACTTGAATGCAGGCTCGTCTTGCATCTCCCAGGACGAAAGGATATCTGAATCCCCTGTGGAGACCACAGAGAAAGACCTAGTTCCCCACCTCATCGCGACCGGAGGCCTCACATCCTTTGAAAACTCCAGAGGTACGCGGAGATCAGTGCCTCCAAAGGAGACGATGCCTGACTCCTCGTGAAACTTGATAGGAGTCCCAGGATTTCTGTGGCACGTGGAAAGGGACCCTTGGTCTTCCACCTCAGCTGGAGAGGCGTCCCAATTGCCCTGCCAAGCCCCCAGGAGAATCCCGAGGTGCCCCTCGCAATTAGGCAGGAGTCCTGACGTCGCTGAACAAACACATGGATGAAAGGGCCATCCCCATCGTAACTCGAGAATATGCTCCAGGTTCCCGCCGCAACTCGAGAAAAACCATGAGACTTCCTCCTCGCCACGAGATGAGGCCAGATTCCTCTGCACTGCGTGCAGAGCAATTCCGTGTTGCACATCACAGATGAAAGGAGCCTTGATTTCCTTGATGGGACTCCAGAGAAACCCCAAGAACACTGTTTCAAGGCTAGAGGGATCCTGAGGTCACTGTAGCAACACGAAAGAGCTCCGTGGACCAAGAATCAACTCGAGATGAGAGGTTAGTCCCTGGCTTCGACTCCAGAGGAATACCATCTTACCACAAGCACTTCAAGAGGAGGCTTCTCTCAGCTCTAGGTATGTGCGAGGGACCCTGAGTTTGCGGCCTCAAGTGGAATGGACACCGCGATGCCCTAACTCGAAATAAGGCCGGATATCCCTGCAGTGACTTGAATGCAGGCTCGTCTTTCATCTCCCAAGACGAAAGGATGATTGAATCCCCTGTGGAGACCATAGAGAAAGACCTAGTTCCCCACCTCATCGCGACCGGAGGCCTCACATCCTTTGAAAACTCCAGAGGTACGCGGAGATCAGTGCCTCCAAAGGAGACGATGCCTGACTCCTCGTGAAACTTGATAGGAGTCCCAGGATTGCTGTGGCACGTGGAAAGGAATCCTTGGTCTCCCGCCTCAGCTGGAGAGGCATCCCAATTGCCCTGCCAAGCCTCGAGGAGAATCCCGAGTTGTCCCTCGCAACTAGGCAGAAGTCCTGACATGGCTGAACAAACACGTGGGTGGAAGGGCCATCCCAGTCCTACCTCGAGAATATACCCCAGGTTCCCGCCGCAAGTCGAGAAAAACCATGAGACTTCCCCCTCGCCGCGAGCTGAGGCCCGATTCCCCTGCACTGCGTGCAGAGAAATTCCGTGTTGCACATCACACAAGAAAGGACCCTTGATTTCCTCGATGGCACTCCAGAGAAACAGCAAGAACACTGTTTCAAGGCTAGTGGGATCCTGAGGTCACTGTATCAACACGAAAGAGCTCCGTGGACCAAAAATCAACTCGAGAAGAGAGGTTAGTTCCTGGCTTCGACTCCAGAGGAATACCACCTTACCACAAGCACCTCAAGAGGAGGCTTCTCTCAGCTCTAGGTATGTGAGAGGGACCCTGAGTTTGCGGCCTCAAGTTGAATGGACACCGCGATGCCCTGACTCGAAATAAGGCCGGATATCCCTGCAGTGACTTGAATGCAGGCTCGTCTTGCATCTCCGAAGACGAAACGATGTCTGAATCCCCTGTGGAGACCACAGAGAAAGACCTAGTTCCCCACCTCATCGCGACCGGAGGCCTCACATCCTTTGAAAACTCCAGAGGTACGCGGAGATCAGTGCCTGCAAAGGAGACGATGCCTGACTCCTCGTGAAACTTGATAGGAGTCCCAGGATTCCTGTTGCACGTGGAAAGGGACACTTGGTCTTCCACCTCAGCTGGAGAGGCGTCCCAATTGCCCTGCCAAGCCCCCAGGAGAATCCCGAGGTGCCCCTCGCAACTAGGCAGGAGTCCTGACGTCGCTGAACAAACACATGGATGAAAGGGCCATCCCCATCGCAACTCGAGAATATGCCCCAGGTTCCCGCCGCAACTCGAGAAAAACCATGAGACTTCCCCCTCGCCACGAGATGAGGCCAGATTCCTCTGCACTGCATGCAGAGCAATTCCGTGTTGCACATCACAGATGAAAGGAGCCTTGATTTCCTTGATGGCAATCCAGAGAAACCCCAAGAACACTGTTTCAAGGCTAGAGGGATCCTGAGGTCACTGTAGCAACACGAAAGAGCTCCGTGGACCAAGAATCAACTCGAGATGAGAGGTTACTCCCTGGCTTCGACTCCAGAGGAATACCATCTTACCACAAGCACCTCAAGAGGAGGCTTCTCTCAGCTCTAGGTATGTGAGAGGGACCCTGAGTTTGCGGCCTCAAGTGGAATGGACACCGCGATGCCCTGACTCAAAATAAGGCCGGATATCCCTGCAGTGACTTGAATCCAGGCTCGTCTTGCATCTCCCAAGACGAAAGGATGTCTGAATCCCCTGTGGAGACCACAGAGAAAGACCTAGTTCCCCACCTCATCGCGACCGGAGGCCTCACATCCTTTGAAAACTCCAGAGGTACGCGGAGATCAGTGCCTCCAAAGGAGACGATGCCTGACTCCTCGTGAAACTTGATAGGAGTCCCAGGATTTCTGTGGCACGTGGAAAGGGACCCTTGGTCTTCCACCTCAGCTGGAGAGGCGTCCCAATTGCCCTGCCAAGCCCCCAGGAGAATCCCGAGGTGCCCCTCGCAATTAGGCAGGAGTCCTGACGTCGCTGAACAAACACATGGATGAAAGGGCCATCCCCATCGTAACTCGAGAATATGCCCCAGGTTCCCGCCGCAACTCGAGAAAAACCATGAGACTTCCTCCTCGCCACGAGATGAGGCCAGATTCCTCTGCACTGCGTGCAGAGCAATTCCGTGTTGCACATCACAGATGAAAGGAGCCTTGATTTCCTTGATGGGACTCCAGAGAAACCCCAAGAACACTGTTTCAAGGCTAGAGGCATCCTGAGGTCACTGTAGCAACACGAAAGAGCTCCGTGGACCAAGAATCAACTCGAGATGAGAGGTTAGTCCCTGGCTTCGACTCCAGAGGAATACCATCTTACCACAAGCACTTCAAGAGGAGGCTTCTCTCAGCTCTAGGTATGTGCGAGGGACCCTGAGTTTGCGGCCTCAAGTGGAATGGACACCGCGATGCCCTAACTCTAAATAAGGCCGGATATCCCTGCAGTGACTTGAATGCAGGCTCGTCTTTCATCTCCCAAGACGAAAGGATGTTTGAATCCCCTGTGGAGACCACAGAGAAAGACCTAGTTCCCCACCTCATCGCGACCGGAGGCCTCACATCCTTTGAAAACTCCAGAGGTACGCGGAGATCAGTGCCTCCAAAGGAGACGATGCCTGACTCCTGGTGAAACTTGATAGGAGTCCCAGGATTGCTGTGGCACGTGGAAAGGAATCCTTGGTCTCCCGCCTCAGCTGGAGAGGCATCCCAATTGCCCTGCCAAGCCTCGAGGAGAATCCCGAGTTGTCCCTCGCAACTAGGCAGGAGTCCTGATATGGCTGAACAAACACGTGGGTGGAAGGGCCATCCCAGTCCTACCTCGAGAATATACCCCAGGTTCCCGCCGCAAGTAGAGAAAAACCATGAGACTTCCCCCTCGCCGCGAGCTGAGGCCCGATTCCCCTGCACTGCGTGCAGAGAAATTCCGTGTTGCACATCACACAAGAAAGGACCCTTGATTTCCTCGATGGCACTCCAGAGAAACAGCAAGAACACTGTTTCAAGGCTAGTGGGATCCTGAGGTCACTGTAGCAACACGAAAGAGCTCCGTGGACCAAAAATCAACTCGAGAAGAGAGGTTAGTTCCTGGCTTCGACTCCAGAGGAATACCACCTTACCACAAGCACCTCAAGAGGAGGCTTCTCTCAGCTCTAGGTATGTGAGAGGGACCCTGAGTTTGCGGCCTCAAGTTGAATGGACACCGCGATGCCCTGACTCGAAATAAGGCCGGATATCCCTGCAGTGACTTGAATGCAGGCTCGTCTTGCATCTCCGAAGACGAAACGATGTCTGAATCCCCTGTGGAGACCACAGAGAAAGACCTAGTTCCCCACCTCATCGCGACCGGAGGCCTCACATCCTTTGAAAACTCCAGAGGTACGCGGAGATCAGTGCCTCCAAAGGAGACGATGCCTGACTCCTCGTTAAACTTGATAGGAGTCCCAGGATTCCTGTTGCACGTGGAAAGGGACCCTTGGTCTTCCACCTCAGCTGGAGAGGCGTCCCAATTGCCCTGCCAAGCCCCCAGGAGAATCCCGAGGTGCCCCTCGCAACTAGGCAGGAGTCCTGACGTCGCTGAACAAACACATGGATGAAAGGGCCATCCCCATCGTAACTCGAGAATATGCCCCAGGTTCCCGCCGCAACTCGAGAAAAACCATGAGACTTCCCCCTCGCCACGAGATGAGGCCAGATTCCTCTGCACTGCATGCAGAGCAATTCCGTGTTGCACATCACAGATGAAAGGAGCCTTGATTTCCTTGATGGCAATCCAGAGAAACCCCAAGAACACTGTTTCAAGGCTAGAGGTATCCTGAGGTCACTGTAGCAACAGGAAAGAGCTCCGTGGACCAAGAATCAACTCGAGATGAGAGGTTACTCCCTGGCTTCGACTCCAGAGGAATACCATCTTACCACAAGCACCTCAAGAGGAGGCTTCTCTCAGCTCTAGGTATGTGAGAGGGACCCTGAGTTTGCGGCCTCAAGTGGAATGGACACCGCGATGCCCTGACTCAAAATAAGGCCGGATATCCCTGCAGTGACTTAAATCCAGGCTCGTCTTGCATCTCCCAAGACGAAAGGATGTCTGAATCCCCTGTGGAGACCACAGAGAAAGACCTAGTTCCCCACCTCATCGCGACCGGAGGCCTCACATCCTTTGAAAATTCCAGAGTTACGCGGAGATCAGTGCCTCCAAAGGAGACGATGCCTGACTCCTCGTGAAACTTGATAGGAGTCCCAGGATTCCTGTGGCACGTGGAAAGGGACCCTTGGTCTCCCGCCTCAGCTGGAGAGGCGTCCCAATTGCCCTGCCAAGCCTCGAGGAGAATCCCGAGTTGTCCCTCGCAACTAGGCAGGAGTCCTGACGTCGCTGAACAAACACGTGGGTGGAAGGTCCATCCCCGTCGTAACTCGAGAATATACCCCAGGTTCCCGCCGCAACTCGAGAAAAACCATGAGACTTCCCCCTCGCCACGAGATGAGGCCCGATTCCCTTGCACTGCATGCAGAGCAATTCCGTGTTGCACATCACACCTGAAAGGAGCCTTGATTTCCTTGATGGCATTCCAGAGAATTCCAAGAACACTGTTTCAAGGCTAGAGGGATCCTGAGGTCACTGTAGCAACACAAAAGAGCTCCGTGGACCAAAAATCAACTCGAGATGAGAGGTTAGTCCCTGGCTTCAACTCCAGAGGAATACCACCTTACCACAAGCACCTCAAGAGGAGGCTTCTCTCAGCTCTATGTATGTGAGAGCGACCCTGAGTTTGCGGCCTCAAGTGGAATGGACACCGCGATGCCCTGACTCGAAATAAGGCCGGATATCCCTGCAGTGACTTGAATGCAGGCTCGTCTTGCATCTCCCAGGACGAAAGGATATCTGAATCCCCTGTGGAGACCACAGAGAAAGACCTAGTTCCCCACCTCATCGCGACCGGAGGCCTCACATCCTTTGAAAACTCCAGAGGTACGCGGAGATCAGTGCCTCCAAAGGAGACGATGCCTGACTCCTCGTGAAACTTGATAGGAGTCCCAGGATTTCTGTGGCACGTGGAAAGGGACCCTTGGTCTTCCACCTCAGCTGGAGAGGCGTCCCAATTGCCCTGCCAAGCCCCCAGGAGAATCCCGAGGTGCCCCTCGCAACTAGGCAGGAGTCCTGACGTCGCTGAACAAACACATGGATGAAAGGGCCATCCCCATCGTAACTCGAGAATATGCCCCAGGTTCCCGCCGCAACTCGAGAAAAACCATGAGACTTCCTCCTCGCCACGAGATGAGGCCAGATTCCTCTGCACTGCGTGCAGAGCAATTCCGTGTTGCACATCACAGATGAAAGGAGCCTTGATTTCCTTGATGGCACTCCAGAGAAACCCCAAGAACACTGTTTCAAGGCTGGAGGGATCCTGAGGTCACTGTAGCAACACGAAAGAGCTCCGTGGACCAAGAATCAACTCGAGATGAGAGGTTAGTCCCTGGCTTCGACTCCAGAGGAATACAATCTTACCACAAGCACCTCAAGAGGAGGCTTCTCTCAGCTCTAGGTATGTGAGAGGGACCCTGAGTTTGCGGCCTCAAGTGGAATGGACACCGCGATGCCCTGACTCGAAATAAGGCCGGATATCCCTGCAGTGACTTGAATGCAGGCTCGTCTTTCATCTCCCAAGACGAAAGGATGTTTGAATCCCCTGTGGAGACCACAGAGAAAGACCTAGTTCCCCACCTCATCGCGACCGGAGGCCTCACATCCTTTGAAAACTCCAGAGGTACGCGGAGATCAGTGCCTCCAAAGGAGACGATGCCTGACTCCTCGTGAAACTTGATAGGAGTCCCAGGATTGCTGTGGCACGTGGAAAGGAATCCTTGGTCTCCCGCCTCAGCTGGAGAGGCATCCCAATTGCCGTGCCAAGCCTCGAGGAGAATCCCGAGTTGTCCCTCGCAACTAGGCAGGAGTCCTGACATGGCTGAACAAACACGTGGGTGGAAGGGCCATCCCAGTCCTACCTCGAGAATATACCCCAGGTTCCCGCCGCAAGTCGAGAAAAACCATGAGACTTCCCCCTCGCCGCGAGCTGAGGCCCGATTCCCCTGCACTGCGTGCAGAGCAATTCTGTGTTGCACATCACACAAGAAAGGACCCTTGATTTCCTCGATGGCACTCCAGAGAAACAGCAAGAACACTGTTTCAAGGCTAGAGGGATCCTGAGGTCACTGTAGCAACACGAAAGAGCTCCGTGGACCAAAAATCAACTCGAGAAGAGAGGTTAGTTCCTGGCTTCGACTCCAGAGGAATACCACCTTACCACAAGCACCTCAAGAGGAGGCTTCTCTCAGCTCTAGGTATGTGAGAGGGACCCTGAGTTTGCGGCCTCAAGTTGAATGGACACCGCTATGCCCTGACTCGAAATAAGGCCGGATATCCCTGCAGTGACTTGAATGCAGGCTCGTCTTGCATCTCCGAAGACGAAACGATGTCTGAATCCCCTGTGGAGACCACAGAGAAAGACCTAGTTCCCCACCTCATCGCGACCGGAGGCCTCACATCCTTTGAAAACTCCAGAGGTACGCGGAGATCAGTGCCTCCAAAGGAGACGATGCCTGACTCCTCGTGAAACTTGATAGGAGTCCCAGGATTTCTGTGGCACGTGGAAAGGGACCCTTGGTCTTCCACCTCAGCTGGAGAGGCGTCCCAATTGCCCTGCCAAGCCCCCAGGAGAATCCCGAGGTGCCCCTCGCAACTAGGCAGGAGTCCTGACGTCGCTGAACAAACACATGGATGAAAGGGCCATCCCCATCGTAACTCGAGAATACGCCCCAGGTTCCCGCCGCAACTCGAGAAAAACCATGAGACTTCCTCCTCGCCACGAGATGAGGCCAGATTCCTCTGCACTGCGTGCAGAGCAATTCCGTGTTGCACATCACAGATGAAAGGAGCCTTGATTTCCTTGATGGCACTCCAGAGAAACCCCAAGAACACTGTTTCAAGGCTAGAGGGATCCTGAGGTCACTGTAGCAACACGAAAGAGCTCCGTGGACCAAGAATCAACTCGAGATGAGAGGTTAGTCCCTGGCTTCGACTCCAGAGGAATACCATCTTACCACAAGCACCTCAAGAGGAGGCTTCTCTCAGCTCTAGGTATGTGAGAGGGACCCTGAGTTTGCGGCCTCAAGTGGAATGGACACCGCGATGCCCTGACTCGAAATAAGGCCGGATATCCCTGCAGTGACTTGAATGCAGGCTCGTCTTTCATCTCCCAAGACGAAAGGATGTTTGAATCCCCTGTGGAGACCACAGAGAAAGACCTAGTTCCCCACCTCATCGCGACCGGAGGCCTCACATCCTTTGAAAACTCCAGAGGTACGCGGAGATCAGTGCCTCCAAAGGAGACGATGCCTGACACCTCGTGAAACTTGATAGGAGTCCCAGGATTCCTGTGGCACGTGGAAAGGGCCGCTTGGTCTCCCGCCTCAGCTGGAGAGACATCCCAATTGCCCTGCCAAGCCTCGAGGAGAATCCCGAGTTGTCCTTCGCAACTAGGCAGGAGTCCTTTCGTCGCTGAACAAACACGTGGGTGGAAGGGCCATCCCCGTCGTAACTCGAGAATATACCCCAGGTTCCCGCCGCAACTCGAGAAAAACCATGAGACTTCCCCCTCGCCGAAAAATGAGGCCCGATACCCTGCACTGCGTGCAGAGCAATTCCCTGTTGCACATCACACATGAAAGGAGCCTTGATTTCCTTGATGGCACTCCAGAGAAACCCCAAGAACACTGTTTCAAGGCTAGAGGGATCCTGAGGTCACTGTAGCAACACGAAAGAGCTCCGTGGACCAAAAATCAACTCGAGATGAGAAGTTAGTCCCTGGCTTCGACTCCAGAGGAATACCACCTTACCACAAGCACCTCAAGAGCAGGCTTATCTCAGCTCTAGGTATGTGAGAGGGACCCTGAGTTTTCAGCCTCAAGTGGAATGAACACTGCGATGCCCTGACTCGAAATAAGGCCGAATATCCCTGCAGTGACTTGAATGCAGGCTCGTCTTGCATCTCCCAAGATGAAAGGATGTCTGAATCCCCTGTGGAGACCACAGAGAAATCCTACTTCCCCACCTCATCGCGACCGGAGGCCTCACCTCCTTTGAAAACTCCAGAGGAACGCGGAGATCAGTGCCTCCAAAGGAGACGATGACTGACTCCTCGTGAAATTTGATAGGAGTCCCAGGATTCCTGTGGCACGTGGAAAGGGACCCTTGGTCTCCCGCCTCAGCTGGAGAGGCGTCCCAATTGCCCTGCCAAGCCCCCAGGAGAATCCCGAATTGTCCCTCGCAACTAGGCAGGAGTCCTGACGTCGCTGAACAAACACGTGTGTGGAAGGGCCATCCCCGTCGTAACTCGAGAATATACCCCAGGTTCCCGCCGCAACTCGAGAAAAACCATGAGACTTCCCCCTCGCCGCGAGATGAGGCCCGATTCCCCTGCACTGCGTGTAGAGCAATTCCGTGTTGCACATCACACATGAAAGGAGCCTAGATTTCCTTGATGGCACTCCAGAGAAACCCCAAGAACACTGTTTCAAGGCTAGAGGTATCCCGAGGACACTGTAGCAACAGGAAAGAGCTCCGTGGACCAAAAATCAACTCGAGATGAGAGGTTAGTCCCTGGCTTCGACTCCAGAGGAATACCACCTTACCACAAGCACCTCAAGAGGAGGCTTCTCTCAGCTCTAGCTATGTGAGAGGGACCCTGAGTTTGCGGCCTCAAGTGGAATGGACACCGCGATGCCCTGACTCGAAATAAGGCCGGATATCCCTGTAGTGACTTGAATGCAGGCTCGTCTTTCATCTCCCAAGACGAAAGGATGTTTGAATCCCCTGTGGAGACCACAGAGAAAGACCTAGTTCCCCACCTCATCGCGACCGGAGGCCTCACATCCTTTGAAAACTCCAGAGGTACGCGGAGATCAGTGCCTCCAAAGGAGACGATGCCTGACACCTCGTGAAACTTGATAGGAGTCCCAGGATTCCTGTGGCACGTGGAAAGGGCCGCTTGGTCTCCCGCCTCAGCTGGAGAGACATCCCAATTGCCCTGCCAAGCCTCGAGGAGAATCCCGAGTTGTCCTTCGCAACTAGGCAGGAGTCCTTTCGTCGCTGAACAAACACGTGGGTGGAAGGGCCATCCCCGTCGTAACTCGAGAATATACCCCAGGTTCCCGCCGCAACTCGAGAAAAACCATGAGACTTCCCCCTCGCCGAAAAATGAGGCCCGATACCCTGCACTGCGTGCAGAGCAATTCCCTGTTGCACATCACACATGAAAGGAGCCTTGATTTCCTTGATGGCACTCCAGAGAAACCCCAAGAACACTGTTTCAAGGCTAGAGGGATCCTGAGGTCACTGTAGCAACACGAAAGAGCTCCGTGGACCAAAAATCAACTCGAGATGAGAAGTTAGTCCCTGGCTTCGACTCCAGAGGAATACCACCTTACCACAAGCACCTCAAGAGCAGGCTTATCTCAGCTCTAGGTATGTGAGAGGGACCCTGAGTTTTCAGCCTCAAGTGGAATGAACACTGCGATGCCCTGACTCGAAATAAGGCCGAATATCCCTGCAGTGACTTGAATGCAGGCTCGTCTTGCATCTCCCAAGACGAAAGGATGTCTGAATCCCCTGTGGAGACCACAGAGAAATCCTACTTCCCCACCTCATCGCGACCGGAGGCCTCACCTCCTTTGAAAACTCCAGAGGAACGCGGAGATCAGTGCCTCCAAAGGAGACGATGCCTGACTCCTCGTGAAATTTGATAGGAGTCCCAGGATTCCTGTTGCACGTGGAAAGGGACCCTTGGTCTCCCGCCTCAGCTGGAGAGGCGTCCCAATTGCCCTGCCAAGCCCCCAGGAGAATCCCGAATTGTCCCTCGCAACTAGGCAGGAGTCCTGACGTCGCTGAACAAACACGTGTGTGGAAGGGCCATCCCCGTCGTAACTCGAGAATATACCCCAGGTTCCCGCCGCAACTCGAGAAAAACCATGAGACTTCCCCCTCGCCGCGAGATGAGGCCCGATTCCCCTGCACTGCGTGTAGAGCAATTCCGTGTTGCACATCACACATGAAAGGAGCCTAGATTTCCTTGATGGCACTCCAGAGAAACCCCAAGAACACTGTTTCAAGGCTAGAGGTATCCCGAGGACACTGTAGCAACAGGAAAGAGCTCCGTGGACCAAAAATCAACTCGAGATGAGAGGTTAGTCCCTGGCTTCGACTCCAGAGGAATACCACCTTACCACAAGCACCTCAAGAGGAGGCTTCTCTCAGCTCTAGCTATGTGAGAGGGACCCTGAGTTTGCGGCCTCAAGTGGAATGGACACCGCGATGCCCTGACTCGAAATAAGGCCGAATATCCTTGCAGTGACTTGAATGCAGGCTCGTCTTGCATCTCCCAAGATGAAAGGATGTCTGAATCCCCTGTGGAGACCACAGAGAAAGACCTAGTTCCTCACCTCATCCCAACCGGAGGCCTCACATCCTTTGAAAATTCCAGAAGTACGTGGAGATCAGTGCCTCCAAAGGAGACGATGCCTGACTCCTCGTGAAACTTGATAGGAGTCCCAGGATTCCTGTGGCACGTGTAAAGTTTCCCTTGGCCTACCGCCTCAGGTGGAGAGGCGTCCCAATTGCCCTGCCAAGCCTCGAGGAGAATCCCGAGTTGTCCCTCGCAACTAGGCAGGAGTCCTGACGTCGCTGAACAAACACGTGGGTGGAAGGGCCATCCCCGTCGTAACTCGAGAACATACCCCAGGTTCTCGCCGCAACTCAAGAAAAACTATGAGACTTCCCCCTCGCCGCGAGATGAAGCCCGATTCCCCTGCACTGCGTGCAGAGCAATTCCGTGTTGCACATCACACATGAAAGGAGCCTTGATTTCTTTGATTGCACTCCAGAGAAACCCCAAGAACACTGTTTCAAGGCTAGACGGATCCTGAGGTCACTGTAGCAACAGGAAAGAGCTCCGTGGACCAAAAATCAACTCGAGATGAGAGGTTAGTCCCTGGCTTCGACTCCAGAGGAATACCACCTTACCACAAGCACCTCAAGAGGAGGCTTCTCTCAGCTCTATCGATGTGAGAGGGACCCTGAGTTTGCGGCCTCAAGTGGAATGGAGACCGCGATGCCCTGACTCGATATAAGGCCGGATATCGCAGCAGTGACTTGAATGCAGTCTTGTCTTGCATCTCCCAAGATGAAAGGATGTCTGAATACCCTGTGGAGACCACAGAGATAACCTACTTCCCCACCTCATCGTGACCGGAGGCCTGACATCCTTTGAAAACTCCAGAGGTACACGGAGATCAGTGCCTCCAAAGGAGACGATGCCTGACTCCTCGTGAAACTTGATAGGAGACCCAGGATTCCTGTGGCACGTGGAAAGGGACACTTGGTCTCCCGCCTCAGCTGGAGAGGCGTCCCAATTGCACTGCCAAGCCCCCAGGAGAATCCCGAGTTGTCCCTCGAAACTTGGCAGGAGTCCTGACGTCGCTGAACAAAAACGTGGGTGGAAGGACCATCCCCGTCGTAACTTGAGAATATACCCCAGGTTCCCGCCGCAACTCGAGAAAAACCATGAGACTTCCCCCTCGCCGCGAGATGAGGCCCGATTCCCCTGCACTGCGTGCAGAGCAATTCCATCTTGCACATCACACATCAAAGGAGCCTTGATTTCCTTGATGGCATTCCAGAGAAACCGCAAGAACACTGTTACAAGGCTAGAGGGATCCTGAGATCACTGTAGCCACACGAATGAGCTCCGTGGACCAAAAATCAACTCGAGTTGAGAGGTTAGTCCCTGGCTCGACTCCAGCAGAATACCACCTTACCACAAGCACCTCAAGAGGAGGCTTCTCTCAGCTCTAGGTATGTGAGAGGGACCCTGAGTTTGCGGCCTCAATTCGAATGGACACCGCGATGCCCTGACTCGAAATAAGGCCGAATATCCCTGCAGTGATTTGAATGCAGGCTCGTCTTGCATCTCCCAAGATGAAAGGATGTCTGAATCCCCTGTGGAGACCACAGAGAAAGACCTAGTTCCCCACCTCATCGCGACCGGAGGCCTCACATCCTTTGAAAACTCCAGAGGTACACGGAGATCAGTGCCTCCAAAGGAGACGATGCCTGACTCCTCGTGAAACTTGATAGGAGTCCCAGGATTCCTGTGGCACGTGGAAAGGGACACTTGGTCTCCCGCCTCAGCTGGAGAGGCGTCCCAATTGCCCTACCAAGCCCCCAGGAGAATCCCGAGTTGTCCCTCGCAACTTGGCAGGAGTCCTGACGTCGCTGAACAAACACGTGGGTGGAAGGGCCATCCTCGTCGTAACTCGAGAATATACCCCAGGTTCCCGCCGCAACTCGAGAAAAACCATGAGAATTCCCCCTCGCCGCGAGGTGAGGCCCGATTCCCCTGCACTGCGTGCAGAGCAATTCCGTCTTGCACATCACACATCAAAGGAGCCTTGATTTCCTTGATGGCACTCCAGAGAAACCCCAAGAACACTGTTTCAAGGTAGAGGGATCCTAAGGTCACTGTAGCCACACAAAAGAGCTCCGTGGACCAAAAATCAACTCGAAATGAGAGGTTAGTCCCTGGCTTCAACTCCAGAGGAATACCACCTTACCACAAGCACCTCAAGAGGAGGCTTCTCTCAGCTCTATCGATGTGAGAGGGACCCTGAGTTTGCGGCCTCAAGTGGAATGGACACCGCGATGCCCTGACTCGAAATAAGGCCGGATATCCCTGCAGTGACTTGAATGCAGGCTCGTTTTGCATCTCCCAAGACGAAAGGATGTATGAATCCCCTGTGGAGACCACAGAGAAAGACATAGTTCCCCACTTCATCGCGACCGGAGGGCTCACATCATTTGAAAACTCCAGAGGTAGGCGGAGATCAGTGCCTCCAAAGGAGACGATGCCTGACTCCTCGTGAAACTTGATAGGAGACCCAAGATTCCTGTGGCACGTGGAAAGGGACACTTGGTCTTCCCCCTCAGCTGGAGAGGCGTCCCAATTGCCCTGCCAAGCCTCGAGGAGAATCCCGAGTTGTCCCTCGCAACTAGGCAGGAGTCCTGCCGTCGCTGAACAAGCACGTGTGTGGAAGGGCCATCCCCGTCGTAACTCGAGAATATACCGCAGGTTCCCGCCGCAACTCGAGAAAAACCATGAGACTTCCCCCTCGCCGCAAAATGAGGCCCGATTCCCCTGCACTGCGGGCAGAGCAATTCCGTCTTGCACATCACACATGGCACTCCAGCGAAACCCCAAGAACACTGTTTCAAGGCTAGAGGGATCCTGAGGTCACTGTAGCAACTCGAAAGAGCTCCGTGGACCAAAAATCAACTCGAGATGAGAGGTTAGTCCCTGGCTTCGAGTCCATAGGAATACCATCTTACCACAAGCACCTCAAGAGCAGGCTTATCTCAGCTCTAGGTATGTGAGAGGGACACTGAGTGTGCGGCCTCAAGTGGAATGGAGACCGCGATGCCCTGACTCGAAATAAGGCCGAATATCCCTGCAGTGACTTGAATGCAGGCTCGTCTTGTATCTCCCAAGACGAAAGGATGTCTGAATCCCCTGTGGAGACCGCAGAGATAATCTACTTCCCCACCTCATCGCGACCGGAGGCCTCACATCCTTTGAAAACTCCAGAGGTACGCGGAGATCAGTGCCTCCAAAGGAGACGATGCCTGACTCCTCGTGAAACTTGATAGGAGACCCAGGATTCCTGTGGCACGTGGAAAGGGACACTTGGTCTACCGCCTCAGCTGGAGAGGCGTCCCAATTGCCCTGCCAAGCCCCCAGGAGAATCCCGAGTTGTCCCTCGCAACTAGGCAGGAGTCCTGTCGTCACTGAACAAACACGTGGGTGGAAGGGCCATCCCCGTCGTAACTCGAGAATATACCCCAGGTTCCCGCCGCAACTCGAGAAAAACCATGAGACTTCTCGCTCGCCGTGAGATGAGGCCCGATTCCCCTGCACTGCGTGCAGAGCAATTCCGTGTTGCACATCACACATCAAAGGAGCCTTGATATCCTTGATGGCATTCCAGAGAAACCCCAAGAACAGTGTAACAAGGCTAGAGGGATCCTGAGGTCACTGTAGCCACACGAAAGAGCTCCGTGGACCAAAAATCAACTCGAGATGAGAGGTTAGTAACTGGCTTCGACTCCAGAGGAATACCACCTTACCTCAAGCACCTCAAGAGGAGGCTTCTCTCAGCTTTAGCTATATGAGAGGGCCCGTGAGTTTGCGGCCTCAAGTGGAATGGACACCGCGATGCCCTGACTCGAAATAAGGCCGGATATCCCTGCAGTGACTTGAATGCAGGCTCGTCTTGCATCTCCCAAGATGAAAGGATGACTGAATCCCCTGTGGAGACCACAGAGAAAGACCTAGTTCCCCACCTCATCGCGATCGGAGGCCTCACATCCTTTGAAAACTCCGGAGGTACGTGGAGATCAGTGCCTCCAAATGAGACGATGCCTGACTCTTCGTGAAACTTGATAGGAGTCCCAGGATTCCTGTGGCACGTGTAAAGGGACCCTTGGCCTACCGCCTCAGGTTGAGAGGCGTCCCAATTGCCCTGCCAAGCCCCCAGGAGAATCCCGAGTTGTCCCTCGCAACTAGGCAGGAGTCCTGACGTCGCTGAACAAACACATGGGTGGAAGGGCCATCCCCGTCGTAACTCGAGAATATACCCCAGGTTCCCGCCGCAACTCGAGGAAAACAATGAGACTTCCCCCTCGCCGCGAGATGAGGCCCGATTCCCCTGCACTGCGTGCAGAGCAATTCCGTGTTGCACATCACACATGAAAGGAGCCTTGATTTCCTTGATGGCACTCCAGAGAAACCCCAAGAACAGTGTTTCAAGGCTAGAGGGATCCTGAGGTCACTGTAGCCACACGAAAGAGTTCCGTGGACCAAAAATCAACTCGAGATGAGAGGTTAGTCCCTGGCTTCGACTCCAGAGGAATACCACCTTACCACAAGCACCTCAAGAGGAGGCTTCTCTCAGCTCTAGCTATGTGAGAGGGACCCTGAGTTTGCGGCCTCAAGTGGAATGGACACCGCGATGCCCTGACTCGAAATAAGGCCGAATATCCTTGCAGTGACTTGAATGCAGGCTCGTCTTGCATCTCCCAAGACGAAAGGATGTCTGAATCCCCTGTGGAGACCACAGAGAAAGACCTAGTTCCTCACCTCATCCCAACCGGAGGCCTCACATCCTTTGAAAATTCCAGAAGTACGTGGAGATCAGTGCCTCCAAAGGAGACGATGCCTGACTCCTCGTGAAACTTGATAGGAGTCCCAGGATTCCTGTGGCACGTGTAAAGGTTCCCTTGGCCTACCGCCTCAGTTGGAGAGGCGTCCCAATTGCCCTGCCAAGCCCCCAGGAGAATCCCGAGTTGTCCCTCGCAACTAGGCAGGAGTCCTGACGTCGCTGAACAAACACGTGGGTGGAAGGGCCATCCCCGTCGTAACTCGAGAACATACCCCAGGTTCTCGCCGCAACTCGAGAAAAACTATGAGACTTCCCCCTCGCCGCGAGATGAAGCCCGATTCCCCTGCACTGCGTGCAGAGCAATTCCGTGTTGCACATCACACATGAAAGGAGCCTTGATTTCTTTGATTGCACTCCAGAGAAACCCCAAGAACACTGTTTCAAGGCTAGAGGGATCCTGAGGTCACTGTAGCAACAGGAAAGATCTCCGTGGACCAAAAATCAACTCGAGATGAGAGGTTAGTCCCTGGCTTCGACTCCAGAGGAATACCACCTTACCAAAAGCACCTCAAGAGGAGGCTTCTCTCAGCTCTATCGATGTGAGAGGGACCCTGAGTTTGCGGCCTCAAGTGGAATGGAGACCGCGATGCCCTGACTCGATATAAGGCCGGATATCGCAGCAGTGACTTGAATGCAGGCTTGTCTTGCATCTCCCAAGACGAAAGGATGTCTGAATACCCTGTGGAGACCACAGAGAAAACTTACTTCCCCACCTCATCGTGACCGGAATCCTCACATCCTTTGAAAACTCCAGAGGTACACGGAGATCAGTGCCTCCAAAGGAGACGATGCCTGACTCCTCGAGAAACTTGATAGGAGACCCAGGATTCCTGTGGCACGTGGAAAGGGACACTTGGTCTACCGCCTCAGCTGGAGAGGCGTCCCAATTGCCCTGCCAAGCCCCCAGGAGAATCCCGAGTTGTCCCTCGCAACTTGGCAGGAGTCCTGACGTCGCTGAACAAACACGTGGGTGGAAGGACCATCCCCGTCGTAACTCGAGAATATACCGCAGGTTCCCGCCGCAACTCGAGAAAAACCATGAGACTTCCCCCTCGCCGCGAGATGAGGCCTGATTCCCCTGCACTGCGTGCAGAGCAATTCCATCTTGCACATCACACATCAAAGGAGCCTTGATTTCCTTGATGGCATTCCAGAGAAACCGCAAGAACACTGTTTCAAGGCTAGAGGGATCCTGAGATCACTGTAGCCACACGAATGAGCTCCGTGGACCAAAAATCAACTCGAGTTGAGAGGTTAGTCCCTGGCTCGACTCCAGCAGAATACCACCTTACCACAAGCACCTCAAGAGGAGGCTTCTCTCAGCTCTAGGTATGTGAGAGGGACCCTGAGTTTGCGGCTTCAATTCGAATGGACACCGCGATGCCCTGACTCGAAATAAGGCCGAATATCCCTGCAGTGATTTGAATGCAGGCTCGTCTTGCATCTCCCAAGACGAAAGGATGTCTGAATCCCCTGTGGAGACCACAGAGAAAGACCTAGTTCCCCACCTCATCGCGACCGGAGGCCTCACATCCTTTGAAAACTCCAGAGGTACACGGAGATCAGTGCCTCCAAAGGAGACGATGCCTGACTCCTCGTGAAACTTGATAGGAGTTCCAGGATTACTGTGGCACGTGGAAAGGGACACTTGGTCTCCCGCCTCAGCTGGAGAGGCGTCCCAATTGCCCTGCCAAGCCCCCAGGAGAATCCCGAGTTGTCCCTCGCAACTTGGCAGGAGTCCTGACGTCGCTGAACAAACACGTGGGTGGAAGGGCCATCCTCGTCGTAACTCGAGAATATACCCCAGGTTCCCGCCGCAACTCGAGAAATACCATGAGAATTCCCCCTCGCCGCGAGGTGAGGCCCGATTCCCCTGCACTGCGTGCAGAGCAATTCCGTCTTGCACATCACACATCAAAGGAGCCTTGATTTCCTTGATGGCACTCCAGAGAAACCCCAAGAACACTGTTTCAAGGTAGAGGGATCCTAAGGTCACTGTAGCCACACAAAAGAGCTCCGTGGACCAAAAATCAACTCGAAATGAGAGGTTAGTCCCTGGCTTCAACTCCAGAGGAATACCACCTTACCACAAGCACCTCAAGAGGAGGCTTCTCTCAGCTCTATCGATGTGAGAGGGACCCTGAGTTTGCGGCCTCAAGTGGAATGGACACCGCGATGCCCTGACTCGAAATAAGGCCGGATATCCCTGCAGTGACTTGAATGCAGGCTCGTTTTGCATCTCCCAAGACGAAAGGATGTATGAATCCCCTGTGGAGACCACAGAGAAAGACATAGTTCCCCACTTCATCGCGACCGGAGGGCTCACATCATTTGAAAACTCCAGAGGTAGGCGGAGATCAGTGCCTCCAAAGGAGACGATGCCTGACTCCTCGTGAAACTTGATAGGAGACCCAAGATTCCTGTGGCACGTGGAAAGGGACACTTGGTCTTCCCCCTCAGCTGGAGAGGCGTCCCAATTGCCCTGCCAAGCCTCGAGGAGAATCCCGAGTTGTCCCTCGCAACTAGGCAGGAGTCCTGCCGTCGCTGAACAAGCACGTGTGTGGAAGGGCCATCCCCGTCGTAACTCGAGAATATACCGCAGGTTCCCGCCGCAACTCGAGAAAAACCATGAGACTTCCCCCTCGCCGCAAAATGAGGCCCGATTCCCCTGCACTGCGGGCAGAGCAATTCCGTCTTGCACATCACACATGGCACTCCAGAGAAACCCCAAGAACACTGTTTCAAGGCTAGAGGGATCCTGAGGTCCCTGTAGCAACTCGAAAGAGCTCCGTGGACCAAAAATCAACTCGAGATGAGAGGTTAGTCCCTGGATTCGAGTCCAGAGGAATACCATCTTACCACAAGCACCTCAAGAGCAGGCTTATCTCAGCTCTAGGTATGTGAGAGGGACACTGAGTTTGCGGCCTCAAGTGGAATGGAGACCGCGATGCCCTGACTCGAAATAAGGCCGAATATCCCTGCAGTGACTTGAATGCAGGCTCGTCTTGTATCTCCCAAGACGAAAGGATGTCTGAATCCCCTGTGGAGACCACAGAGATAATCTACTTCCCCACCTCATCGCGATCGGAGGCCTCACATCCTTTGAAAACTCCAGAGGTACGTGGAGATCAGTGCCTCCAAAGGAGACGATGCCTGACTCTTCGTGAAACTTGATTGGAGTCCCAGGATTCCTGTGGCACGTGTAAAGGGACCCTTGGCCTACCGCCTCAGGTTGAGAGGCTTCCCAATTGCCCTGCCAAGCCCCCAGGAGAATCCCGAGTTGTCCCTCGCAACTAGGCAGGAGTCCTGACGTCGCTGAGCAAACACATGGGTGGAAGGGCCATCCCCGTCGTAACTCGAGAATATACCCCAGGTTCCCGCCGCAACTCGAGGAAAACAATGAGACTTCCCCCTCGCCGCGAGATGAGGCCCGATTCCCCTGCACTGCGTGCAGAGCAATTCCGTGTTGCACATCACACATCAAAGGAGCCTTGATTTCCTTGATGGCACTCCAGAGAAACCCCAAGAACACTGTTTCAAGGCTAGAGGGATCCTGAGGTCACTGTAGCCACACGAAAGAGCTCCGTGGACCAAAAATCAACTCGAGATGAGAGGTTAGTCCCTGGCTTCGACTCCAGAGGAATACCACCTTACCACAAGCACCTCAAGAGGAGGCTTCTCTCAGCTCTAGCTATGTGAGAGGGACCCTGAGTTTGCGGCCTCAAGTGGAATGGACACCGCGATGCCCTGACTCGAAATAAGGCCGAATATCCTTGCAGTGACTTGAATGCAGGCTCGTCTTGTATCTCCCAAGACAAAAGGATGTCTGAATCCCCTGTGGAGACCACAGAGAAAGACCTAGTTCCTCACCTCATCGCAACCGGAGGCCTCACATCCTTTGAAAATTCCAGAAGTACGTGGAGATCAGTGCCTCCAAAAAAGACGATGCCTGACTCCTCGTGAAACTTGATAGGAGTCCCAGGATTCCTGTGGCACGTGTAAAGGTTCCCTTGGCCTACCGCCTCAGGTGGAGAGGCGTCCCAATTGCCCTGCAAGCCCCCAGGATAATCCCGAGTTGTCCCTCGCAACTAGGCAGGAGTCCTGACGTCGCTGAACAAACACGTGGGTGGAAGGGCCATCCCCGTCGTAACTCGAGAACATACCCCAGGTCTCGCCGCAACTCGAGAAAAACTATGAGACTTCCCCCTCGCCGCGAGATGAAGCCCGTTTCCCCTGCACTGCGTGCAGAGCAATTCCGTGTTGCACATCACACATGAAAGGAGCCTTGATTTCTTTGATTGCACTCCAGAGAAACCCCAAGAACACTGTTTCAAGGCTAGAGGGATCCTGAGGTCACTGTAGCAACACGAAAGAGCTCCGTGGACCAAAAATCAACTCGAGATGAGAGGTTAGTCCCTGGCTTCGACTCCAGAGGAATACCACCTTACCACAAGCACCTCAAGAGGAGGCTTCTCTCAGCTCTATCGATGTGAGAGGGACCCTGAGTTTGCGGCCTCAAGTGGAATGGAGACCGCGATGTCCTGACTCGATATAAGGCCGGATATCGCAGCAGTGACTTGAATGCAGGCTTGTCTTGCATCTCCCAAGACGAAAGGATGTCTGAATACCCTGTGGAGACCACAGAGAAAACCTACTTCCCCACCTCATCGTGACCGGAGGCCTCACATCCTTTGAAAACTCCAGAGGTACACGGAGATCAGTGCCTCCAAAGGAGACGATGCCTGACTCCTCGTGAAACTTGATAGGAGACCCAGGATTCCTGTGGCACGTGGAAAGGGACACTTGTTCTACCGCCTCAGCTGGAGAGGCGTCCCAATTGCCCTGCCAAGCCCCCAGGAGAATCCCTAGTTGTCCCTCGCAACTTGGCAGGAGTTCTGACGTCGCTGAACAAACACGTGGGTGGAAGGACCATCCCCGTCGTAACTCGAGAATATACCCCAGGTTCCCGCCGCAACTCGAGAAAAACCATGAGACTTCCCCCTCGCCGCGAGATGAGGCCCGATTCCCCTGCACTGCGTGCAGAGCAATTCCGTGTTGCACATCACACATCAAAGGAGCCTTGATTTCCTTGATGGCATTCCAGAGAAACCGCAAGAACACTGTTTCAAGGCTAGAGGGATCCTGAGATCACTGTAGCCACACGAATGAGCTCCGTGGACCAAAAATCAACTCGAGTTGAGAGGTTAGTCCCTGGCTCGACTCCAGCAGAATACCACCTTACCACAAGCACCTCAAGAGGAGGCTTCTCTCAGCTCTAGGTATGTGAGAGGGACCCTGAGTTTGCGGCCTCAATTCGAATGGACACCGCGATGCCCTGACTCGAAATAAGGCCGAATATCCCTGCAGTGATTTGAATGCAGGCTCGTCTTGCATCTCCCAAGACGAAAGGATGTCTGAATCCCCTGTGGAGACCACAGAGAAAGACCTAGTTCCCCACCTCATCGCGACCGGAGGCCTCACATCCTTTGAAAACTCCAGAGGTACACGGAGATCAGTGCCTCCAAAGGAGACGATGCCTGACTCCTCGTGAAACTTGATAGGAGACCCAAGATTCCTGTGGCACGTGGAAAGGGACACTTGGTCTTCCCCCTCAGCTGGAAAGGCGTCCCAATTGCCCTGCCAAGCCTCGAGGAGAATCCCGAGTTGTCCCTCGCAACTAGGCAGGAGTCCTGCCGTCGCTGAACAAGCACGTGTGTGGAAGGGCCATCCCCGTCGTAACTCGAGACTATACCGCAGGTTCCCGCCGCAACTCGAGAAAAACCATGAGACTTCCCCCTCGCTGCAAAATGAGGCCCGATTCCCCTGCACTGCGGGCAGAGCAATTCCGTCTTGCACATCACACATGGCACTCCAGAGAAACCCCAAGAACACTGTTTCAAGGCTAGAGGGATCCTGAGGTCACTGTAGCAACTCGAAAGAGCTCCGTGGACCAAAAATCAACTCGAGATGAGAGGTTAGTCCCTGGCTTCGAGTCCAGAGGAATACCATCTTACCACAAGCACCTCAAGAGCAGGCTTATCTCAGCTCTAGGTATGTGAGAGGGACACTGAGTTTGCGGCCTCAAGTGGAATGGAGACCGCGATGCCCTGACTCGAAATAAGGCCGAATATCCCTGCAGTGACTTGAATGCAGGCTCGTCTTGTATCTCCCAAGACGAAAGGATGTCTGAATCCCCTGTGGAGACCACAGAGATAATCTACTTCCCCACCTCATCGCGACCGGAGGCCTCACATCCTTTGAAAACTCCAGAGGTACGCGGAGATCAGTGCCTCCAAAGGAGACGATGCCTGACTCCTCGTGAAACTTGATAGGAGACCCAGGATTCCTGTGGCACGTGGAAAGGGACACTTGGTCTACCGCTTCAGCTGGAGAGGCGTCCCAATTGCCCTGCCAAGCCCCCAGGAGAATCCCGAGTTGTCCCTCGCAACTAGGCAGGAGTCCTGTCGTCACTGAACAAACACGTGGGTGGAAGGGCCATCCCCGTCGTAACTCGAGAATATACCCCAGGTTCCCGCCGCAACTCGAGAAAAACCATGAGACTTCCCGCTCGCCGTGAGATGAGGCCCGATTCCCCTGCACTGCGTGCAGAGCAATTCCGTGTTGCACATCACACATCAAAGGAGCCTTGATATCCTTGATGGCATTCCAGAGAAACCCCAAGAACACTGTAACAAGGCTAGAGAGATCCTGAGGTCACTGTAGCCACACGAAAGAGCTCCGTGGACCAAAAATCAACTCGAGATGAGAGGTTAGTAACTGGCTTCGACTCCAGAGGAATACCACCTTACCACAAGCACCTCAAGAGGAGGCTTCTGTCAGCTTTAGCTATGTGAGAGGGCCCGTGAGTTTGCGGCCTCAAGTGCAATGGACACCGCGATGCCCTGACTCGAAATAAGGCCGGATATCCCTGCAGTGACTTGAATGCAGGCTCGTCTTGCATCTCCCAAGACGAAAGGATGACTGAATCCCCTGTGGAGACCACAGAGAAAGACCTAGTTCCCCACCTCATCGCGATCGGAGGCCTCACATCCTTTGAAAACTCCAGAGGTACGTGGAGATCAGTGCCTCCAAAGGAGACGATGCCTGACTCTTCGTGAAACTTGATTGGAGTCCCAGGATTCCTGTGGCACGTGGAAAGGGACCCTTGGCCTACCGCCTCAGGTGGAGAGGCGTCCCAATTGCCCTGCAAAGCCCCCAGGAGAATCCCGAGTTGTCCCTCGCAACTAGGCAGGAGTCCTGACGTCGCTGAACAAACACATGGGTGGAAGGGCCATCCCCGTCGTAACTCGAGAATATACCCCAGGTTCCCGCCGCAACTCGAGGAAAACAATGAGACTTCCCCCTCGCCGCGAGATGAGGCCCGATTCCCCTGCACTGCGTGCAGAGCAATTCCGTGTTGCACATCACACATGAAAGGAGCCTTGATTTCCTTGATGGCACTCCAGAGAAACCCCAAGAACACTGTTTCAAGGCTAGAGGGATCCTGAGGTCACTGTAGCCACACGAAAGAGCTCCGTGGACCAAAAATCAACTCGAGATGAGAGGTTAGTCCCTGGCTTCGACTCCAGAGGAATACCACCTTACCACAAGCACCTCAAGAGGAGGCTTCTCTCAGCTCGAGATATGTGAGAGGGACCCTAGGTTTGCGGCCTCAAGTGGAATGGACACCGCGATGCCCTGACTCGAAATAAGGCCGGATATCCCTGCAGTGACTTGAATGCAGGCTCGTCTTGCATCTCCCAAGACGAAAGGATGTCTGACTCCCCTGTGGAGACCACAGAAAAAGACCTAGTTCCCCACCTCATCGCGACCAGAGGCCTCACATTCTTTGAAAACTCCAGAGGTACGCGGAGATCAGTGCCTCCAAAGGAGACGATGCCTGACTCCTCGTGAAACTTGATAGGAGACCCAGGATTCCTGTGGCACGTGGAAAGGGACACTTGGTCTACCGCCTCAGCTGGAGAGGCGTCCCAATTGCCCTGCCAAGCCCCCAGGAGAATCCCGAGTTGTCCCTCGCAACTAGGCAGGAGTCCTGACGTCACTGAACAAACACGTGGGTGGAAGGGCCATCCCCGTCGTAACTCGAGAATATACCCCAGGTTCCCGCCGCAACTCGAGAAAAACCATGAGACTTCCCGCTCGCCGCGAGATGAGGCCCGATTCCCCTGCACTGCGTGCAGAGCAATTCCGTGTTGCACATCACACATCAAAGGAGCCTTGATATCCTTGATGGCATTCCAGAGAAACCCCAAGAACACTGTAACAAGGCTAGAGGGATCCTGAGGTCACTGTAGCCACACGAAAGAGCTCCGTGGACCAAAAATCAACTCGAGTTGAGAGGTTAGTCCCTGGCTTCGACTCCAGAGGAATACCACCTTACCACAAGCACCTCAAGAGGAGGCTTCTCTCAGCACTAGGTATGTGAGAGGGACCCTGAGTTTGCGGCCTCAAGTGGAATGGACACCGCGATGCCCTGACTCGAAATAAGACCGGATGTCCCTGCAGTGACTTGAATGCAGGCTCGTCTTGCATCTCCCAAGACGAAAGGATTTCTGAATCGCCTGTGGAGAACAGAGAAAGACCTAGTTCCCCAACTCATCGCGACCGGAGGCCTCACATAATTTGAAAACTCCAGAGGTACACTGAGATCAGTGCCTCCAAAGGAGACGATGCCTGACTCCTCGTGAAACTTGATAGGAGTCCCAGGATTCCTGTGGCACGTGGAAAGGGACCCTTGGTCTCCCGCCTCAGCTGGAGAGGCGTCCCAATTGCCCTGCCAAGCCTTTAGGAGAATCCCGAGTTGTCCCTCGCAACTAGGCAGGAGTCCTGACGTCGTTGAACAAACACGTGGGTGGAAGGGCCATCCCCGTCGTAACTCGAGAATATACCCCAGGTTCCCGCCGCAACTCGAGAAAAACCATGAGACTTCCCCCTCGCCGAAAGATGAGGCCCGATTCCCCTGCACTGTATTCAAAGCAATTCCGTGTTGCACATCATACATGAAAGGAGCCTTGATTTCCTTAATGGCACTCCAGAGAAACCCCAAGAACACTGTTTCAAGGCTAGAGGGATCCTGCGGTCACTGTAGCAACAAGAAAGAGCTCCGTGGACCAAAAATCAACTCGAGATGAGAGGTTAGTCCCTGGCTTCGACTCCAGAGGGATACCACCTTACCACAAGCACCTCAAGAGGAGGCTTCTCTAAGCTCTAGGTATGGGAGAGGGACCCTGACTTTGCGGCCTCAAGTGGAATGGACACCGCGATGCCCTGACTCGAAATAAGGCCGGATATCCCTGCAGTGACTTGAATGCAGGCTCGTCTTGCATCTCCCAAGACGAAAGGATGTCTGAATCCCCTGTGGAGACCACAGAGAAAGACCTAGTTCCCCACCTTATCGCGACCGGTGGCCTCACATCCTTTGAAAACTCCAGAGGAACGCGGAGATCATTGCCTCCAAAGGAGACGATGCTTGACTCCTCGTGAAACTTGATAGGAGTCCCAAGATTCCTGTGGCACGTGGAAAGGGACCCTTGGTCTCCCGCCTCAGCTGGAGAGGCGTCCCAATTGCCCTGCCAAGCATCAAGGAGAATTCCGAGTTGTCCCTCGCAACTAGGCAGGAGTCCTGACGTCGCTGAACAAACACGTGTGTGGAAGGGCCATCCCCGTCGTAACTCGAGAATATACCCCAGGTTCCTACGGCAACACGAGAAAAACCATGAGACTTCCCCCTCTCCGCGAGATGAGGCCCGATTCCCCTGCACTGCGTGCAGACAATTCCGTGTTGCACATCACACATGTAAGGAGCCTTGATTTCCTTGATGGCACTCCAGAGAAACCCCAAGAACACTGTTTCAAGGCTAGAGGCATCCTGAGGTCACTGTAGCAACACGAAAGAGCTCCGTGGACCAAAAATCAACTCGAGATGAGAGGTTAGTCCCTGGCTTCGACTCCAGAGGAATACCACCTTACCACAAGCACCTCAAGAGGAGGCTTCTCTCAGCTCTAGGTATGTGAGAGGGACCCTGAGTTTGCGGCCTCAAGTGGAATGGACACTGCAATGCCCTGACGGGAAATAACGCCGGATATCCCTGCAGTGACTTGAATGCAGGCTCGTCTTGCATCTCCCAAGACGAAAGGATGTCTGAATCCCCTGTGGAGACCACAGAGAAAGACCTAGTTCCCCACTTCATGGCGACCAGAGGCCTCACATCCTTTGAAAACTCCAGAGGTACGCGGACATCAGTGCCTCCAAAGGTGACGATGCCTGACTCCTCGTGAAACTTGATAGGAGTCCCAGGATTCCTGTGGCACGTGGAAAGGGACCCTTGGTCTCCCGCCTCAGGTGGAGAGTCGTCCCAATTGCCCTGCCAAGCCTCAAGGAGAATCCCGAGTTGTCCCTCGCAACTAGGCAGGAGTCCTGAAGTCGCTGAATAAACGCGTGTGTGGAAGGGCCATCCCCGTCGTAACTCGAGAATATACCCCAGGTTCCCGCCGCAACTCGAGAAAAACCATGAGACTTCCCCCTCGCCGCGAGATGAGGCCCGATTCCCCTGCACTGTGTGCAGAGCAATTCCGTGTTGCACATCACACATGAAAGGAGCCTTGATTTCCTTGGTGGCACTCCAGAGAAACCCCAAGAACACTGTTTCAAGGCTAGAGGCATCCTGAGGTCACTGAAGAAACACGAAAGAGCTCCGAGGAGCAAAAATCAACTCGAGATGAGAGGTTAGTCCCTGGCTTCGACTCCAGAGGAATACCACCTTACCACAAGCACCTCAAGAGGAGGCTTCTCTCAGCTCCAGCTATGTGAGAGGGACCCTGAGTTTGCGGCCTCAAGTGGAATGGACACCGCGACGCCATGACTCGAAATAAGGCTGGATATCCCTGCAGTGACTTGAATGCAGACTCGTCTTGCATCTCCCAAGACGAAAGGATGTCTGAATCCCCTGTGGAGACCACAGAGAAAAACCTAGTTCCCCACCTCATCGCGACCGGAGGCCTCACATCCTTTGAAAACTCCAGAGGTACGTGGAGATCAGTGCCTCCAAAGAAGACGATGCCTGACTCCTCGTGAAACTTGATAGGAGTCCCGGGATTCCTGTGGCACGTGGAAAGGGACTCTTGGTCTCCCGCCTCAGCTGGAGAGGAGTCCCAATTGACCTGCCAAGCCTCGAGGAGAATCCCGAGTTGTCCCTCGCAACTAGGCAGGAGTCATGACGTCGCTGAACAAACACGTGGGTGGAAGGGCCATCCCCGTCGTAACTCGAGAATATACCCCAGGTTCCCGCCGCAACTCGAGAAAAACCATGAGACGTCCCCCTCGCCGCGAGATGAGGCCCGATTCCCCTGCACTGCATGCAGAGCAATTACGTGTTGCACATCACACATGAAAGGAGCCTTGATTTCCTTGATGGCACTCCAGAGAAACCCCAAGAACACTGTTTCAAGGCTGGAGGCATCCTGAGGTCACTGTAGCAACACGAAAGAGCTCCGTGGACCAAAAATCAACTCGAGATGAGAGGTTAGTCCCTGGCTTCGACTCCAGAGGAATACCACCTTACCACAAGCACCTCAAGAGGAGGCTTCTCTCAGCTCCAGCTATGTGAGAGGGACCCTGAGTTTGTGGCCTCAAGTGGAATGGACATCGCGACGCCCTGACTCGAAATAAGGCCGGATATCCCTGCAGTGACTTGAATGCAGGCTCGTCTTGCATCTCCCAAGACGAAAGGATGTCTGACTCCCCTGTGGAGACCACAGAGAAAGACCTAGTTCCCCACCTCATCACGACCGGAGGCCTCACATCCTTTGAAAACTCCAGAGGTACGCGGAGATCAGTGCCTCCAACAGGGACGATGCCTGACTCCTCGTGAAACTTGATAGGAGTCCCAGCATTCCTGTGGCAGGTGGAAAGGGACCCTTGGTCTCCCGCCTCAGCTGGAGAGGCGTCCCAATTGCCCTGCCAAGCCTCGAGGAAAATCCCGAGTTGTCCCTCGCAACCAGGCAGGAGTCCTGACGTCACTGAAAAAACACGTGTGTGAAAGGGCCATCCCCGTCGTAAATCGAGAATATACCCCAGGTTCCTGCCGCAACGCGAGAAAAACCATGAGACTTCCCCCTCGCCGCGAGATGAGGCCCGATTCCTCTGCACTGCGTTCAGAGCAATTCCGTGTTGCACATCACACATAAAAGGAGCCTTGATTTCCTTGATGGCACTCCAGAGAAACCCCAAGAACACTGTTTCAAGGCTAGAGGGATTCTGAGGTCACTGTTGCGACACGAAAGAGCTCCGTGGACCAAGAATCAACTCGAGATGAGAGGTTAGTCCCTGGCTTCGACTCCAGAGGAATACCACCTTACCACAAGCACCTCAAGAGGAGGCTTCTCTCAGCTCTAGCTATGTGAGAGGGACCCTGAGTTTGCGGCCTCAAGTGGAATGGACACCACAATGCCCTGACTCGAAATCAGGCCGGATATTCCTGCAGTGACTTGAATGCAGGCTGGTCTTGCATCTCCCAAGAGGAAAGGATGTCTGAATCCCCTGTAGAGACCACAGAGAAAGACCTAGTTCCCCACCTCATCGCGACCGAATGCCTCACTTCCTTTGAAAACTCCAGGGGTACGCGGAGATCAGTGCCTCCAAAGGAGACGATGCCTGACTCCTCGTGAAACTTGATAGGAGTCCCAGGATTCCTGTGGCACGTGGAAAGGGACCCTTGGTCTCGCGCCTCAGCTGGAGAGGCGTCCCAGTTGCCCTGCCAGGCCTCGAGGAGAATCCCGAGTTGTCCCTCGCAACTAGGCCGGAATCCTGACGTTGCTGAACAAACACGTGTGTGGAAGGGCCAACCCCGTCGTAACTCGAGAAAATACCCCAGGTTCCAGCCGCAACTCGAGAAAAACAATGAGACTTCCCCCTCACTGTGAGATCAGGCCCGAATCCCCTGCATTGCGTACAGAGCAATTCCGTGTTGCACGTCACACATGAAAGGAGCCTTGATTTCCATGATGGCACTCCAGATATACCCCAAGAATACTGTTTCAAGGCTAGAGGGATCCTGAGGTCACTGTAGCAACATGAAAGAACTCTGTGGATCAAAAATCAACTCGAGAAGAGAGGTTAGTCCCTGGCTTCGACTCCAGAGGAATAGCACCTTACCACAAGCACCTCAAAGAGGCTTCTCTCAGCTCTAGGTATGTGAGAGGGATCCTTAGATTGCGGACGCAAGTGGAATGGACACCGCGATGCCCTGACTCAAAATAAGGCCGGATATCCCTGCAGTGACTTGAATGCAGGCTCGTCTTGCATCTCCCAAGACGAAAGGATGTCTGAAACACCTGTGGAAACCACAGAGAAAGACCTAGTTCCCCACCTCATCCCGACCGGTAGCCTCACATCCTTTGAAAACTCCAGAGGTACGCGGAGATCAGTGCCTCCAAAGGAGACGATGCCTGACTCCTCGTGAAACTTGATAGGAGTCCCAGCATTCCTGTGGCAGGTGGAAAGGGACCCTTGGTCTCCCGCCTCAGCTGGAGAGGCGTCCCAATTGCCCTGCCAAGCCTCGAGGAGAATCACGAATTTTCCCATGAAACTAGGCAGGAGTCCTGAAGTCGCTGAACAAACACGTGTGTGGAAGGGCCATCCCCGTCGTAACTCGAGAATATACCCCAGGTTCCCGCCGCAACTCGAGAAAAACCATGAGACTTCCCCCTTTCTGCGAGATGAGGCCCGATTCTCCTGCACTGCGTGCAGAGCAATTCCGTGTTGCACATCACACATGAAAGGAGCCTTGATTTCCTTGATGGCACTCCAGAGAAAACCCAAGAACACTGTTTCAAGGCTAGAGGGATCCTGAGGTCACTGTAGCAACACGAAAGAGCTCCGTGGGCCAAGAATCAACTCGAGATGAGAGGTTAGTCCCTGGCTTCGAGTCCAGAGGAATACCACCTTACCACAAGCACCTCAAGAGGAGGCTTCTCTCAGCTCTGTGTATGTGAGAGGGACCCTGATTTTGTGGCCTCAAGTGGAATGGACACCGAGATGCCCTGACTCGAAATAAGTCCGGATATCCCTGCAGTGACTTGAATGCAGGCTCGTCTTGCATCTCCCAAGACGAAAGGATGTCTGAATCCCCTGTGGAGACCACAGAGAAAGACCTAGTTCCCCACCTCATCGCGACCGGAGGCCTCATATCCTTTGAAAACTCCAAAAGTACACGGAGATCAGTGCCTCCAAAGGAGACGATGCCTGCCTCCTCGTGAAACTTCTTAGGAGTCCCAGGATTCCTGTGGCACGTGGAAAGGGACCCTTGGTCTCCCGCCTCAGCTGGAGAGGCGTCCCAATTGCCCTGCCAAGCCTCGAGGAGAATCCCGAGTTGTCCCTTGCAACTAGGCAGGAGTCCTGACGTCGCTGAACAAACACATGTGTGGAAGGGCCCTCCCCGTCGTTACTCGAGAATATACCCCAGGTTCCCAGTGCAACTTGAGAAAAACCATGAGACTTCCTCCTCGCGGCGAGATGAGGCCCGATTCCCCTGCACTGCATGCAGAGCAATTCCGTGTTGCACATCACACATGAAAGGAGCCTTGATTTCCTTGATGGCACTCCGGAGAAAACCCAAGAACACTGTTTCAAGGGTAGAGGGAACCTGAGGTCACTGTAGCAACACAAAAGAGCTCCGTGGACCAAGAATCAACTCGAGAAGAGAGGTTAGTCCCTGGCTTCTACTCCAGAGGAATACCACCTTACCACAAGCACCTCAAGAGGAGGCTTCTCTCAGCTCTAGGTATTTGAGATGGACTCTGAGTTTGCGGCCTCAAGTGGAATGGACACCGCGATGCCCTGACTCGAAATCAGGCCGGATATCCCTGCAGTGAATTGAATGCAGGCTCGTCTTGCATCTCCCAAGACGAAAGGATGTCTGAATCCCCTGTGGAGACCACAAAGAAAGACCTAGTTCCCCACGTCATCGCGACCGGAGGCCTCACATCCTTTGAAAACTCCAGAGGTACGCGGAAATCAGTGCCTCAAAAGGAGATGATGCCTAACTCCTCGTGAAACTTGATAGGAGTCCCAGGATTCCTGTGGCACGTGGAAAGGGACGCTTGGTCTCCCGCCTCAGCTGGAGAGGCTTTCCAATTGCCCTGCCAAGCCTCGAGGAGAATA
Source organism: Cervus elaphus (assembly GCF_910594005.1). Taxonomy (NCBI): domain Eukaryota; kingdom Metazoa; phylum Chordata; class Mammalia; order Artiodactyla; family Cervidae; genus Cervus; species Cervus elaphus. The sequence continues at coordinate 2,563,909 of NC_057834.1, read as the reverse complement.
CCGAATTGTCCCTCGCACTAGGCAGAAGTCCTGACATCTCTAAACACACACGTGTGTGGAAGGGCCATCCCCGTCGTAACTCGAGAATATACCCCAGGTTCCCGCCGCAACTCGAGAAAAACCATGAGACTTCCCCCTTGCCGCGAGATGAGGCCCGATTCCCCTGCACTGCGTGCAGAACAATTCCGTGTTGCACATCACACATGAAAGGAGCCTTGATTTCCTTGATGGCACTCCAGAGAAACCCCAGAACACTCTTTCAAGGCTAGAGGGATGCTGAGGTCACTGTAGCAACACGAAAGAGCTCCGTAGACCACAAATCAACTCGAGATGAGAGGTTAGTCCCTGGCTTCGAGTCCAGAGGAATACCACCTTACCACAAGCACCTCAAGAGGAGGCTTCTCTCAGCGCGAGGTATGTGAGACGGACCCTGAGTTTGCGGCCTCAAGTGGAATGGACACCGCGATGCCCTGACTCGAAATAAGCCGGGATATCCCTGCAGTGAATTGAATGCAGGCTCGTCTTGCATCTCCCAAGACGAAGGATGTTTGAATCCCCTCTGAAGACCACAGAGAAAGACCTACTTCCCCACCTCATCACAACCTGGGGCCTCAAATCCTTTGAAAACTCCACAGGTATGCGGAGATCAGTGCCTCCAAAGGAGACGATGCCTGACTCCTCGTGAAACTTGATAGGAGTCCCAGGATTGCTGTGGCACGTGGAAAGGGACACTTGGTGTCCCGCCTCAGCTGGAGAGGCGTCTCAATTGTCTGCCAAGCCTCGAGGAAAATCCCGAGTTGTCCCTCGCAACTAGGCAGGAGTCCTGACGTGGCTGAACAAGCACGTGTGTGGAAGAGCCATCCCCGTCGTAACTCGAGAATATACCCTAGGTTCCCGACGCAACTCGAGAAAAACCATGAGACTTCCCCCTCGCCGCGAGATGAGGACCGATTCCCCTGCACTGCGTGCAGAGCAATTCCGTGTTGCACATCACACATGAAAGGAACCTTGATTTCCTTGATGGCACTCCAGAGAAACGCCAAGAACACTGTTTCAAGGCTAGAGGGATCCTAAGGTCACTGTAGCAACACGAAAGAGCTCCGTGGACCAAAAATCAACTCGAGATGAAAGGTTAGTCCCTGGCTTCGACTCCAGAGGAATACCACCTTACCACAAGCACCTCAAGAGGAGGCTTCTCTCAGCTCTAGGTATGTGAGAGGGACCTTGAGTTTGCGGCCTCAAGTGGAATGGACACCGCGATGCCCTGACTCGAAATAATTCCGGATATCCCTGCAGTGACTTGAATGCAGGCTCGTCTTGCATCTCCCAAAAAGAAAGGATATCTGAATCCCCTTTGGAGACCACAGAGAAACACCTAGTTCCCCACCTCATCGCGACTTGAGGCCTCACATCCTTTGAAAACTCCAGAGGTACGCGAAGATCAGTGCCTCCAATGGAGACGATGCCTGACTCCTCGTGAAACTTGATAGGAGTCCCAGGATTCCTGTGGCACGTGGAAAGGGACACTTGGTCTCCCGCCTCAGCTGGAGAGGCGTCCCAATTGCCCTGCCAAGCCTCGAGGAGAATCCCGAGTTGTCCCTCGCAACTAGGCAGGAGTCCTGACGTCGCTGAACAAACACGTGGGTGGAAGGGCCATCCCCGTCGTAACTCGAGAATATATCCCCAGGTTCCCGCCGCAACTCGATAAAAACCATGAGACTTCCCCCTCGCCGCGAGATGAGGCCCGAATCCCCTGCATTGCGTACAGAGCAATTCCGTGTTGCACATCACACATAAAAGGAGCCTTGATTTCCTTGATGGCACTCCAGAGAAACCCCAAGAACACTGTTTCAAGGAAAGAGGGATCCTGAGGTCATTGTAGCAACACGAAAGTACTCTGTGGACCAAGAATCAACTCGAGATGAGAGGTTAGTCCCTGGCTTCGACTCCAGAAGAATACCACCTTACCACAAGCACCTCAAGAAGAGGCTTCTCTCAGCTCTAGGTATGTGAGAGGGACCTTGACTTTGCGGCCTCAAGTGGAATGGACACCGCGAATCCCTGACTCGAAATAAGGCCGGATATCCCTGCAGTGAATTGAATGCAGGCTCGTCTTGCATCTCCCAAGATGAAAGGATGTTTGAATCCCCTTTGGAGACCACAGAGAAAGACCTAATTCCCCACTTCATCGTGACCGGAGTCCTCACATCCTTTGAAAACTCCAGAGGTACGCGGAGATCAGTGCCTCCAAAGGAGACGATGCCTGACTCCTCGTGAAATTTGATAGGAGTCCCAGGATTCTTGTGGCACGTGTAAAGGGACCCTTGGTCCCCCGCCTCAGCTGGAGAGGCGTCCCAAATGCCCTGCCAAGCCTCGAGGAGAATCCCGAGTTGTCCCTCGCAACTAGGCAGGAGTGCTGACGTGCTGAACAAACACGTGTGTGGAAGGGCCATCCCCGTCGTAACTCGAGAATATACCCCAGGTTCCCGCCGCAACTCGAGAAGAACCATGAGACTTCCCCCTCGCCGCGAGATGAGGCCCGATTCCCCTGCACTGCGTGCAGAGCAATTCCGTGTTGCACATCACACATGAAAGGAGCCTTGATTTCCTTGATGGCACTCCAGAGAAACCCCAAGAACACTGTTTCAAGGCTAGAGGGATCCTGAGGTTACTGTAGCAACACAAAGAGTTCCGGGAACCAAAAATCAACTCGAGATGAGCGGTTAGTCCCTGGCTTCGACTCCAGAGGAATACCACCTTACCACAAGCACCTCAAGAGGAGGCTTCTCTCAGCTCTAGGTATGTGAGAGGGACCCTGAGTTTGCGGCCTCAAGTGGAATGGACACCGCGATGCCCTGACTCGAAATAAGGCCGGATATCCCTGCAGTGAATTGAATGCAGGCTCGTTTTGCCTCTCCCAGGACGAAATGTTGTCTGAATCCCCTGTGGAGACCACAGAGAAAGACCTAGTTCCCAACCTCATCGCGACCGGAGGCCTCACGTCCTTTGAAAACTCCAGAGATACGCGGAGATCAGTGCCTCCAATGGAGACGATGCCTGACTCCTCGTGAAACTTGATAGGAGTCCCAGGATTCCTGTGGCACGTGGTAAGGGACCCTTGGTCTCCCGCCTCAGCTGGAGAGGCGTCCCAATTACACTGCCAAGCCTGGAGGAGAATCCCGAGTTGTCCCTCGCAACTAGGCAGGAGTCCTGATGTCGCTGAACAAACACGTGTGTGGTCGGGCCATCCCCGTCGTAACTTGAGAATATACCCCAGGTTCCCGCCGCAACTCGAGAAAAACCATGAGACTTCCCCCTCGCCGCGAGATGAGGCCCGATTCCCCTGCACTGCGTGCAGAGCAATTCCGTGTTGCACATCACACATGAAAGGAGCCTTGATTTCCTTGATGGCACTCCAGAGAAACCCCAAGAACACTGTTTCAAGGCTAGAGGGATCCTGAGGTCTCTGTAGCAACACGAAAGAGCCCCGTGGACCAAAAATCAACTCGAGATGAGAGGTTAGTCCCTGGCTTCGACTCCAGAGGAATACCACCTTACCACAAGCACCTCAAGAGGAGGCTTCTCTCAGCTCCAGGTAAGTGAGAGGGACCCTGAGTTTGCGGCCTCAAGTGGAATGGACACCGCGATGCCCTGACTCGAAATGAGGCCGGATATCCCTGCAGTGACTTGAATGCAGGCTCGTCTTGCATCTCCCATGAAGAAAGGATGTCTGAATCCCCTGTGGACACCACAGAGAAAGACCTAGTTCCCCACCTCATCGCGACTGGAGGCCTCACATCCTTTGAAAACTCCAGAGGTACGCGGAGATCAGTGCCTCCAAAGGAGACGATGCCTGACTCCTCGTGAAACTTGATAGGAGTCCCAGGATTCCTGTGGCACGTGGAAAGGGACCCTTGGTCTCCCGCCTCAGCTGGAGAGGCGTCCCAATTGCCCTGCCAAGCCTCGAGGAGAATCCCGAGTTGTCCCTCGCAAGTAGGCAGGAGTCATGACGTGGCTGAACAAACACGTGTGTGGAAGGGCCATCCCCGTCGTAACTCGAGAATATACCCCAGGTTCCCGCCGCAACTCGAGAAAAACCATAAGACTTCCCCCTCGCCGTGAGATGAGGCCCGATTCCCCTGCACTGCGTGCAGAGCAATTCCGTGTTGCACATCACACATGAAAGGAGCCTTGATTTCCTTGATGGCACTCCAGAGAAACCCCAAGAACACTGTTTCAAGGCTCGAGGGATCCTGAGGTCACTGTAGCAACACGAAAGAGCTCCGTGGACCAAAAATCAACTCGAGATGAGAGGTTACTAACTGGCTTCGACTCCAGAGGAATACCACCTTACCCCAAGCACCACAAAAGGAGGCTTCTCTCAGCTCTAGGTATGTGAGAGGGACCCTGAGTTTGCGTCCTCAAATGGAATGGACACCGCGATGCCCTGACTCGAAATAAGGCCGCATATCCCTGCAGTGACTTGAATGCAGGCTCGTCTTGCATCTCCGAAGATGAAAGGATGTTTGAATCACCTGTGGAGACCACAGAGAAAGATCTAATTCCCCACCTCATCGCGACCGGAGGCCTCACATCCTTTGAAAACTCCAGAGGTACGCGGTGATCAGTGCCTCCAAAGGAGACGATGCCTGACACCTAGTGAAACTTGATAGGAGTCCCAGGATTCCTGTGGCACGTGGAAAGGGACCCTTGGTCTCCCACTTCAGCTGGAGAGGCATCCCAATTGCCCTGCCCAGCCTCGAGGAGAATCCCGAGTTGTCCCTCGCAACTAGGCAGGAGTCCTGACGTCGCTGAACAAACACGTGGGTGGAAGGGCCATCCCCATGGTAACTCTGGAATTTACCCCAGCTTCCCGCCGCAATTCGAGAAAACCCATGAGACTTCCCCCTCTCTGCGAGATGTGGCCCAATTCCCCTGCACTGCGTGCAGAGCAATTCTGTGTTGCACATCACACATGAAAGGAGCCTTGATTTCCTTGATGGCACTCCAGAGAAACCCCAAGAACACTGTTTCAAGGCTAGAGGGATCCTGAGGTCACTGTAGCAACATGAAAGTGCTCCGTGGACCAATAATCAACTCGAAATGAGAGGTTAGTCCCTTGCTTCGACTCCGGAGGAATAACACCTTACGACAAGCACCTCAAGAGGAGGCTTCTCCCAGCTCCAGGTATGTGAGAGGGACCCTGAGTTTGCGGCCTCAGGTGGAATGGACACCGCGATGCCCTGATTCGAAATAAGGCCGGATATCTCTACAGTGACGTGAATGCAGGCTAGTCTTGCATCTTCCAAGAGAAAAGGTTGTCTGAATCCCCTGTGGAGACCACAGAGAAAGACCTAGTTCCCCACCTCATCGCGACCGGAGGCCTCACATCCTTTGAAAACCCCAGAGGTACGCGGAGATCAGTGCCTCCGAAGGAGACGATGCCTGACTCCTCATGAAAGTTGATAGGAGTCCCAGGATTCCCGTGGCACGTGGGAAGGGATGCTTGGTCTCCCGCCTCAGCTGGAGATGCGTCCCAATTGCCCTGCCAAGCCTCGAGGAGAATCCCAATTTGTCCCTCGCAGCCAGGCAGGAGTGCTGACGTCTCTGAACAAACACGTGTGTGGAAGGCCATCCCCGTCGTAACTCGAGAATATACCCCAGGTTCCCGCCGCAACTCGAGAAAAACCATGAGACTTCCCCCTCGCCGCGAGATGAGGCCCGATTCCTCTGCACTGCATGCAGAGCATTTCCGTGTTCCACATCACGCATGACAGGAGCCTTGATTTCCTTGATGGCACTCCAGAGAAACACCAAGAACACTGTTTCAAGGCTAGAGGGATCCTGAGGTCACTGTAGCAACAGGAAAGAGCTCCATGGACCAAGAATCAACTCGAGATGAGAGGTTAGTCCCTGGCTTCGACTCCAGAGGAATACCACCTTACCACAAGCACCTCAAGAGGAGGCTTCTCTCAGCTCTAGGTATGTGAGAGGGACCCTGAGTTTGCGGCCTCAAGTGGAATGGACACCGCGATGCCCTGACTCGAAATAAGGCCGGATATCCCTGCAGTGACTTGAATGCAGGCTCGTCTTGCATCTCCCAAGATGAAAGGATGTCTGAATCCCCTGTGGAGACCACAGAGAAACACCTAGTTCCCCACCTCATCGCGACCGGAGCCCTCACATCCTTTGAAAACTCCAGAGGTACGCGGAGATGAGTGCCTCCAAAGGAGACGATGACTGACTCCTCGTGAAGCTTGTTAGGAGTCCCAGGATTCCTGTGGCACGTGGAAAGGGACACTTGGTCTCCCTCCTCAGCTGGAGAGGCGTCTCAATTGCCCTGCCAAGCCTCGAGGAGAATCCCGAGTTGTCCCTCGCAACTAGGCAGGAGTCCTGACGTTGCTGAACAAACATGTGTGTGGAAGGGCCATCCCCGTCGTAACTCGAGAATATACCCCAGGTTCCCACCGCAACTCGAGAAAAACCATGAGACTTCCCCCTCGCCGCGAGATGAGGCCCGATTCCCCTGCACTGCGTGCAGAGCAATTCCGTCTTGCACATCACACATGAAAGGAACCTTGATTTCCTTGATGGCACTCCAGAGAAACCTCAAGAACACTGTTTCAAGGCTAGAGGGATCCTGAGGTCACTGTAGCAACACGAAAGAGCTCTGTGGACCAAAAATCAACTCGAGATGAGAGGTTAATCCCTGGCTTCGACTCCAGAGGAATACCACCTTACCACAAGCACCTCAAGAGGAGGCTTCTCTCAGCTCTAGGTATGTGAGAGGGACCCTGAGTTTGCGGCCTCAAGTGGAATGGACACCGCGATGCCCTGACTCGAAATAAGGCCGGATATCCCTGCAGTGACTTGAATGCAGGCTCATCTTGCATCTCCCAAGATGAAAGGATGTCTGAATCCCCTGTGGAGACCACAGAGAAACACCTAGTTCCCCACCTCATCGCGACTGGAGGCCTCACATCCTTTGAAAACTCCAGAGGTACGCGGAGATCAGTGCCTCCAAAGGAGACGATGCCTGACTCCTCGTGAAACTTGATAGGAGTCCCAGGATTGCTGTGGCACGTGGAAAGGACCCTTGGTCTCCCGCCTCAGCTGGAGAGGCGTCCCAATTGCCCTGCCAAGCCTCGAGGAGAATCCCGAGTGGTCCCTCGCAACTAGGCAGGAGTCCTGACGTCGCTGAACAAACACGTGGGTGGAAGGGCCATCCCCGTCGTAACTCGAGAATATACCCCAGGTTCCCGCCGCAACTCGAGAAAAACCATGAGACTTCCCCCTCGCCGCGAGATGAGGCCCGATTCCCCTGCACTGCGTGCAGAACAATTCCGTGTTGCACATCACACATGAAAGGAGCCTTGATTTCCTTGATGGCACTCCAGAGAAACCCCAGAACACTCTTTCAAGGCTAGAGGGATCCTGAGGTCACTGTAGCAACACGAAAGAGCTCCGTGGACCAAAAATCAACTCCAGATGAGAGGTTAGTCCCTGGCTTCGACTCCAGAGGAATACCACCTTACCACAAGCACCTCAAGAGGAGGCTTCTCTCAGCTCCAGGTAAGTGAGAGGGACCCTGAGTTTGCGGCCTCAAGTGGAATGGACACCGCGATGCCCTGACTCGAAATGAGGCCGGATATCCCTGCAGTGACTTGAATGCAGGCTCGTCTTGCATCTCCCATGAAGAAAGGATGTCTGATTCCCCTGTGGACACCACAGAGAAAGACCTAGTTCCCCACCTCATCGCGACTGGAGGCCTCACATCCTTTGAAAACTCCAGAGGTACGCGGAGATCAGTGCCTCCAAAGGAGACGATGCCTGACTCCTCGTGAAACTTGATAGGAGTCCCAGGATTCCTGTGGCACGTGGAAAGGGACCCTTGGTCTCCCGCCTCAGCTGGAGAGGCGTCCCAATTGCCCTGCCAAGCCTCGAGGAGAATCCCGAGTTGTCCCTCGCAAGTAGGCAGGAGTCATGACGTGGCTGAACAAACACGTGTGTGGAAGGGCCATCCCCGTCGTAACTCGAGAATATACCCCAGGTTCCCGCCGCAACTCGAGAAAAACCATAAGACTTCCCCCTCGCCGTGAGATGAGGCCCGATTCCCCTGCACTGCGTGCAGAGCAATTCCGTGTTGCACATCACACATGAAAGGAGCCTTGATTTCCTTGATGGCACTCCAGAGAAACCCCAAGAACACTGTTTCAAGGCTCGAGGGATCCTGAGGTCACTGTAGCAACACGAAAGAGCTCCGTGGACCAAAAATCAACTCGAGATGAGAGGTTACTAACTGGCTTCGACTCCAGAGGAATACCACCTTACCCCAAGCACCACAAAAGGAGGCTTCTCTCAGCTCTAGGTATGTGAGAGGGACCCTGAGTTTGCGTCCTCAAATGGAATGGACACCGCGATGCCCTGACTCGAAATAAGGCCGCATATCCCTGCAGTGACTTGAATGCAGGCTCGTCTTGCATCTCCGAAGATGAAAGGATGTTTGAATCACCTGTGGAGACCACAGAGAAAGATCTAATTCCCCACCTCATCGCGACCGGAGGCCTCACATCCTTTGAAAACTCCAGAGGTACGCGGTGATCAGTGCCTCCAAAGGAGACGATGCCTGACACCTAGTGAAACTTGATAGGAGTCCCAGGATTCCTGTGGCACGTGAAAAGGGACCCTTGGTCTCCCACTTCAGCTGGAGAGGCATCCCAATTGCCCTGCCCAGCCTCGAGGAGAATCCCGAGTTGTCCCTCGCAACTAGGCAGGAGTCCTGACGTCGCTGAACAAACACGTGGGTGGAAGGGCCATCCCCGTGGTAACTCTGGAATTTACCCCAGCTTCCCGCCGCAATTCGAGAAAACCCATGAGACTTCCCCCTCTCTGCGAGATGTGGCCCAATTCCCCTGCACTGCGTGCAGAGCAATTCTGTGTTGCACATCACACATGAAAGGAGCCTTGATTTCCTTGATGGCACTCCAGAGAAACCCCAAGAACACTGTTTCAAGGCTAGAGGGATCCTGAGGTCACTGTAGCAACATGAAAGTGCTCCGTGGACCAATAATCAACTCGAAATGAGAGGTTAGTCCCTTGCTTCGACTCCGGAGGAATAACACCTTACGACAAGCACCTCAAGAGGAGGCTTCTCCCAGCTCCAGGTATGTGAGAGGGACCCTGAGTTTGCGGCCTCAGGTGGAATGGACACCGCGATGCCCTGATTCGAAATAAGGCCGGATATCTCTACAGTGACGTGAATGCAGGCTAGTCTTGCATCTTCCAAGAGAAAAGGTTGTTTGAATCCCCTGTGGAGACCACAGAGAAAGACCTAGTTCCCCACCTCATCGCGACCGGAGGCCTCACATCCTTTGAAAACCCCAGAGGTACGCGGAGATCAGTGCCTCCGAAGGAGACGATGCCTGACTCCTCATGAAAGTTGATAGGAGTCCCAGGATTCCCGTGGCACGTGGGAAGGGATGCTTGGTCTCCCGCCTCAGCTGGAGATGCGTCCCAATTGCCCTGCCAAGCCTCGAGGAGAATCCCAATTTGTCCCTCGCAGCCAGGCAGGAGTGCTGACGTCTCTGAACAAACACGTGTGTGGAAGGCCATCCCCGTCGTAACTCGAGAATATACCCCAGGTTCCCGCCGCAACTCGAGAAAAACCATGAGACTTCCCCCTCGCCGCGAGATGAGGCCCGATTCCTCTGCACTGCATGCAGAGCAATTCCGTGTTCCACATCACGCATGACAGTAGCCTTGATTTCCTTGATGGCACTCCAGAGAAACACCAAGAACACTGTTTCAAGGCTAGAGGGATCCTGAGGTCACTGTAGCAACAGGAAAGAGCTCCATGGACCAAGAATCAACTCGAGATGAGAGGTTAGTCCCTGGCTTCGACTCCAGAGGAATACCACCTTACCACAAGCACCTCAAGAGGAGGCTTCTCTCAGCTCTAGGTATGTGAGAGGGACCCTGAGTTTGCGGCCTCAAGTGGGATGGACACCGCGAAGCCCTGACTCGAAATCAGGCCGGATATCCCTGCAGTGACTTGAATGCAGGCTCGTCTTGCATCTCCTAAAACGAAAGAATGTCTGAATCCCCTGTGGAGACCACAGAGAAAGACCTAGTTCCCCACCGCATCGCGACCGGAGGCCTCACATCCTTTGAAAACTCCAGAGGTACGCGGAGATCAGTGCCTCCAAAGGAGACGATGCCTGACTCCTCGTGAAACTTGATAGGAGTCCCAGGATTCCTGTGGCACCTGGAAAGGGACGCTTGGTCTCCTGCCTCAGCTGGAGAGGCATCCCAATTGGCCTGCCAAGCCTCGAGGAGAATCCCGAGTTGTCCCTCGCAACTAGGCAGGAGTCCTGACGTGGCTCGACAAACACGTGGGTGGAAAGGCCATCCCCGTCATAACTCGAGAATATAACCCAGGTTCCAGCCGCAACTCGAGAAAAACCATGAGACTTCCCCCTCGCCGCGAGAAGAGGCCCGATTCCCCTGCACTGCGTGCAGAGCAATTCAGTGTTGCACATCACACATGAAAGGAGCCTTGATTTCCTTGATGGCACTCCAGAGAAACCCCAAGAGCATTCTTTCAAGGCTAGAGGGATCCTGAGGTCACTGTAGCAACACGAAAGAGCTCCGTGGACCACAAATCAACTCGAGATGAGAGGTTAGTCCATGGCTTCGACTCCAGAGTAATACCACCTTACCACAAGCACTTCAAGAGGAGGCTTCTCTCAGCTCTAGGTATGTGAGAGGGACCCTGAGTTTGCAGCCTCAAGTGGAATGGACACCGCGATGCCCTGACTCGAAATCAGGCCGGATATCCCTGCAGTGACTTGAATGCAGGCTCGTCTTGCATCTCCCATGGCGAAAGTATATCTGAATCCCCTGTGGAGACGACAGAGAAAGACCTAGTTCCCGACCTCATCGCGACCGGAGGCCTCACATCCTTTGAAAACTCCAAAGGTACGCGGAGATCAGTGCCTCCAAAGGAGACGATGCCTGCCACCTCGAGAAACTTGATCAGAGTCCCAGGATTCCTGTGTCACATGGAAAGGGACCCTTGGTCTCCCGCCTCAGCTGGAGAGGCGTCCCAATTGCCCTGCCAAGCCTTGAGGAGAATCCCGAGTTGTCCATCGCAACTAGGCAGGAGTCCTGACGTCGCTGAACAAACATGTGTGTGGAAGGGCCATCCCCGTCGTAACTCGAGAATATACCCCAGGTTCCCGCCGCAACTCGAGAATAACCATGAGATTTCCCTCTCGCCGCGAGATGAGGCCCGATTCCCCTGCACTGTGTGCAGAGCAATTCCGTGTTGCACATCACACAGGAAAGGAGCCTTGATTTCCTTGATGGCACTCTAGAGAAAACCCAAGAACACTGTTTCAAGGCTAGAGGGATCCTGAGGTCACTGTAGCAACACGAAAGAGCTCCGTGGACCAAGAATCAACTCGAGATGAGAGGTTAGTCCCTGGCTTCGACTTCAGAGGAATACCACCTTACCACAAGCACCTCAAGAGGAGGCTTCTCTCAGCTCCAGGTATGTGAGAGGGACCCTGAGTTTGCGGCCTCAAGTGGGATGGACACCGCGAAGCCCTGACTCGAAATCAGGCCGGATATCCCTGCAGTGACTTGAATGCAGGCTCGTCTTGCATCTCCTAAAACGAAAGAATGTCTGAATCCCCTGTGGAGACCACAGAGAAAGACCTAGTTCCCCACCGCATCGCGACCGGAGGCCTCACATCCTTTGAAAACTCCAGAGGTACGCGGAGATCAGTGCCTCCAAAGGAGACGATGCCTGACTCCTCGTGAAACTTGATAGGAGTCCCAGGATTCCTGTGGCACCTGGAAAGGGACGCTTGGTCTCCTGCCTCAGCTGGAGAGGCATCCCAATTGGCCTGCCAAGCCTCGAGGAGAATCCCGAGTTGTCCCTCGCAACTAGGCAGGAGTCCTGACGTGGCTGAACAAACACGTGTGTGGAAGGGCCATCCCCGTCGTAACTCGAGAATATACCCCAGGTTCCGGCCGCAACTCGAGAAAAACCATGAGACTTCCCCCTCGCCGAAAAATGAGGCCCGATACCCTGCACTGCGTGCAGAACAATTCCCTGTTGCACATCACACATAAAAGGAGCCTTGATTTCCTTGATGGCACTCCAGAGAAACCCCAAGAACACGGTTTCAAGGCTAGAGGGATCCTGAGGTCACTGTAGCAACACGAAAGAGCTCCGTGGACCAAGAATCAACTCGAGATGAGAGGTTAGTCCCTGGCTTCGACTCCAGAGGAATACCACCTTACCACAAGCACCTCAAGAGCAGGCTTATCTCAGCTCTAGGTATGTGAGAGGGACCCTGAGTTTGCGGCCTCAAGTGGAATGGAGACCGCGATGCCCTGACTCGAAATAAGGCCGAATATCCCTGCAGTGACTTGAATGCAGGCTCGTCTTGCATCTCCCAAGACGAAAGGATGTCTGAATCCCCTGTGGAGACCACAGAGAAAACCTACTTCCCCACCTCATCGCGACCGGAGGCCTCACATCCTTTGAAAACTCCAGAGGTACGCGGAGATCAGTGCCTCCAAAGGAGACGATGCCTGACTCCTCGTGAAACTTGATAGGAGTCCCAGGATTTCTGTGGCACGTGGAAAGGGACCCTTGGTCTCCCGCCTCAGCTGGAGAGGCATCCCAATTGCCCTGCCAAGCCCCCAGGAGAATCCCGAGTTGTCCCTCGCAACTAGGCAGGAGTCCTGACGTCGCTGAACAAGCACGTGGTTGGAAGGGCCATCCCAGTTGTAACTAGAGAATATACCCCAGGTTCCCGCCGCAACTCGAGAAAAACCATGAGACTTCCCCCTCGCCGCAAAATGAGGCCCGATTCCCCTGCACTGCGGGCAGAGCAATTCCGTCTTGCACATCACACATGAAAGGAGCCTTGATTTCCTTGATGGCACTGCAGAGAAACCCCAAGAACACTGTTTCAAGGCTAGAGGGATCCTGAGGTCACTGTAGCAACTCGTAAATGCTCCGTAGACCAAAAATCAACTCGAGATGAGAGGTTAGTCCCTGGCTTCGACACCAGAGGAATACCATCTTAACACAAGCACCTCAAGAGCAGGCTTATCTCAGCTCTAGGTATGTGAGAGGGACCCTCAGTTTGCGGCCTCAAGTGGAATGGAGACCGCGATGCCCTGACTCGAAATAAGGCCGAATTTCCCTGCAGTGACTTGAATGCAGGCTCGTCTTCCATCTCCCAAGACGAATGGATGTCTGAATCCCCTGTGGAGACCACAGAGAAAACCTACTTCCCCACCTCATCGCGACCGGAGGCCTCACATCCTTTGAAAACTCCAGAGGTACGCGGAGATCAGTGCCTCCAAAGGAGACGATGCCTGACTCCTCGTGAAACTTGATAGGAGTCCCAGGATTCCTGTGGCACCTGGAAAGGGACGCTTGGTCTCCTGCCTCAGCTGGAGAGGCATCCCAATTGGCCTGCCAAGCCTCGAGGAGAATCCCGAGTTGTCCCTCGCAACTAGGCAGGAGTCCTGACGTCGCTGAACAAACACGTGTGTGGAAGGGCCATCCCCGTCGTAACTCGAGAATATACCCCAGGTTCCCGCCGCAACTCGAGAAAAACCATGAGACTTCCCCCTCGCCGAAAAATGAGGCCCGATACCCTGCACTGCGTGCAGAGGAATTCCCTGTTGCACATCACACATGAAAGGAGCCTTGATTTCCTTGATGGCACTCCAGAGAAACCCCAAGAACACGGTTTCAAGGCTAGAGGGATCCTGAGGTCACTGTAGCAACACGAAAGAGCTCCGTGGACCAAGAATCAACTCGAGATGAGAGGTTAGTCCCTGGCTTCGACTCCAGAGGAATACCACCTTACCACAAGCACCTCAAGAGCAGGCTTATCTCAGCTCTAGGTATGTGAGAGGGACCCTGAGTTTGCGACCTCAAGTGGAATGGAGACCGCGATGCCCTGACTCGAAATAAGGCCGAATATCCCTGCAGTGACTTGAATGCAGGCTCGTCTTGCATCTCCCAAGACGAAATGATGTCTGAATCCCCTGTGGAGACCACAGAGAAAACCTACTTCCCCACCTCATCGCGACCGGAGGCCTCACATCCTTTGAAAACTCCAGAGGTACGCGGAGATCAGTGCCTCCAAAGGAGACGATGCCTGACTCCTTGTGAAACTTGATAGGAGTCCCAGGATTTCTGTGGCACGTGGAAAGGGACCCTTGGTCTCCCGCCTCAGCTGGAGAGGCATCCCAATTGCCCTGCCAAGCCCCCAGGAGAATCCCGAGTTGTCCCTCGCAACTAGGCAGGAGTCCTGACGTTGCTGAACAAGCACGTGGGTGGAAGGGCCACCCCAGTTGTAACTAGAGAATATACCCCAGGTTCCCGCTGCAACTCGAGAAAAACCATGAGACTTCCCCCTCGCCGCAAAATGAGGCCCGATTCCCCTGCACTGCGGGCAGAGCAATTCCGTCTTGCACATCACACATGAAAGGAGCCTTGATTTCCTTGATGGCACTCCAGAGAAACCCCAAGAACACTGTTTCAAGGCTAGAGGGATCCTGAGGTCACTGTAGCCACACGAGAGAGCTCCGTGGACCAAAAATCAACTCGAGTTGAGAGGTTAGTCCCTGGTTTCGACTCCAGAGGAATACCAGCTTACCACAAGCACCTCAAGAGGAGGCTTCTCTCAGCTCTAGGTATGTGAGAGGGACCCTGAGTTTGCGGCCTCAAGTGGAATGGACACCGCGATGCACTGACTCGAAATAGGGCCGAATATCCCTGCAGTGACTTGAATGCAGGCTTGTCTTGCATCTCCCAAGACGAAAGGATGTCTGAATCCCCTGTGGAGACCACAGAGAAAGACCTAGTTCCCCACCTCATCGCGACCGGAGGCCTCACATCCTTTGAAAACTCCAGAGGTACACGGAGATCAGTGCCTCCAAAGGAGACGATGCCTGACTCCTCGTGAAACTTGATAGGAGTCCCAGGATTCCTGTGGCACGTGGAAAGGGACGCTTGGTCTCCCGCCTCAGCTGGAGAGGCTTTCCAATTGCCCTGCCAAGCCTCGAGGAAAATCGCGAATTGTCCCTCGCAACTAGGCAGGAGTCCTGACGTCGCTGAACAAACACGTGGGTGGAAGGGCCATCCCCGTCGTAACTCGAGAATATACCCCAGGTTCCCGCCGCAACTCGAGAAAAACCATGAGACTTCCCCCTCGCCGAAAAATGAGGCCCCATACCCTGCACTGCGTGCAGAGCAATTCCCTGTTGCACATCACACATGAAAGGAGCCTTGATTTCCTTGATGGCACTCCAGAGAAACCCCAAGAACACGGTTTCAAGGCTAGAGGGATCCTGAGGTCACTGTAGCAACACGAAAGAGCTCCGTGGACCAAGAATCAACTCGAGATGAGAGGTTAGTCCCCGGCTTCGACTCCAGAGGAATACCACCTTACCACAAGCATCTCAAGAGGAGGCTTCTCTCAGCTCTAGGTATGTGAGAGGGACCCTGAGTTTGCGGCCTCAAGTGGGATGGACACCGCGAAGCCCTGACTCGAAATCAGGCCGGATATCCCTGCAGTGACTTGAATGCAGGCTCGTCTTTCATCTCCCAAAACGAAAGAATGTCTGAATCCCCTGTGGAGACCACAGAGAAAGACCTAGTTCCCCACCTCATCGCGACCGGAGGCCTCACATCCTTTGAAAACTCCAGAGGTACGCGGAGATCAGTGCCTCCAAAGGAGACGATGCCTGACTCCTCGTGAAACTTGATAGGAGTCCCAGGATTCCTGTGGCACGTGGAAAGGGAGCCTTGGTCTCCCGCCTCAGCTGGAGAGGCATCCCAATTGGCCTGTCAAGCCTCGAGGAGAATCCCGAGTTGTCCCTCGCAACTAGGCAGGAGTCCTGAAGTCGCTGAACAAACACGTGTGTGGAAGGGCATCCCCGTCGTAACTCGAGAATATACCCCAGGTTCCCGCCGCAACTCGAGAAAAACCATGAGACATCCACCTCTCCGAAAAATGAGGCCCGATACCCTGCACTGCGTGCAGAGCAATTCCCTGTTGCAAATCACACATGAAAGGAGCCTTGATTTCCTTGATGGCACTCTAAAGAAAACCCAAGAACACTGTTTCAAGGCTAGAGGGATCCTGAGGTCACTGTAGCAACACGAAAGAGCTCCGTGGACCAAGAATCAACTCGAGATGAGTGGTTAGTTCCTGGCTTCGACTTCAGAGGAATACCACCTTACCACAAGCACCTCAAGAGGAGGCTTCTCTCAGCTCTAGGTATGTGAGAGGGACCCTGAATTTGCGGCCTCAAGTGGAATGGACACCGCGATGCCCTGACTCGAAATAAGGCCGGATATCCCTGCAGTGACTTGAATGCAGGCTCGTCTTGCATCTCCCAAGAAGAAAGGATGTCTGAATCCCCTGTGGAGACCACAGAGAAAGAGCTAGTTCCCCACCTGATCGCGACCGGAGGCCTCACATCCTTTGAAAACTCAAGAGGTATGCGGAGATCAGTGCCTCCAAAGGAGACGATGCCTGACTCCTCGTGAAACTTGATAGGAGTCCCAGGATTCCTGTGGTACGTGGATAGGGACCCTTGGTCTCCCGCCTCAGCTGGAGAGGCGTCCCAATTTCCCTGCCAAGCCTCGAGGAGAATCCCGAATTGTCCCTCGCAACTAGGCAGGAGTCCTGACGTGGCTGGACAAACACGTGGGTGGAAGGGCCATCCCCGTCGTAACTCGAGAATATACCCCAGGTTCCCGCCGCAACTCGAGAAAAACCATGAGACTTCCCCCTCTCCGAAAAATGAGGCCCGATACCCTGCACTGCGTGCAAAGCAATTCCCTGTTGCACATCACCCATGAAAGGAGCCTTGATTTCCTTGATGGCACTCCAGAGAAACCCCAAGAACACTGTTTCAACGCTAGAGGGATCCTGAGGTCACTGTAGCAACACGAAAGAGCTCCGTGGACCACAAATCAACTCGAGATGAGAGGTTAGTCCCTGGCTTCTACTCCAGAGGAATGCCACCTTACCACAAGCATCTCAATAGGAGGCTTCTCTCAGCTCTAGGTATGTGAGAGGGACCCTGAGTTTGCGGCCTCAAGTGGGATGGACACCGCGAAGCCCTGACTCGAAATCAGGCCGGATATCCCTGCGGTGACTTGAATGCAGGCTCGTCTTGCATCTCCCAAAACGAAAGAATGTCTGAATCCCCTGTGGAGACCACAGAGAAAGACCTAGTTCCCCACCTCATCGCGACCGGAGGCCTCACATCCTTTGAAAACTCCAGAGGTACGCGGAGATCAGTGCCTCCAAAGGAGACGATGCCTTGCTCCTCGTGAAACTTGATAGGAGTCCCAGGATTCCTGTGGCACGTGGAAAGGGACGCTTGGTCTCCCGCCTCAGCTGGAGAGGCATCCCAATTGGCCTGCCAAGCCTCGAGGAGAATCCCGAGTTGTCCCTCGCAACTAGGCAGGAGTCCTGACGTCGCTGAACAAACACGTGTGTGGAAGGGCCATCCCCGTCGTAACTCGAGAATATACCCCAGGTTCCCGCCGCAACTCTAGAAAAACCATGAGACTTCCCCCTCGCCGAAAAATGAGGCCCGATACCCTGCACTGCGTGCAGAGCAATTCCCTGTTGCACATCATACATGAAAGGAGCCTTGATTTCCTTGATGGCACTCCAGAGAAACCCCAAGAACACGGTTTCAAGGCTAGAGGGATCCTGAGGTCACTGTAGCAACACGAAAGAGCTCCGTGGACCAAGAATCAACTCGAGATGAGAGGTTAGTCCCTGGCTTCGACTCCAGAGGAATACCACCTTACCACAAGCACCTCAAGAGCAGGCTTATCTCAGCTCTAGGTATGTGAGAGGGACCCTGAGTTTGCGGCCTCAAGTGGAATGGAGACCGCGATGCCCTGACTCGAAATAAGGCCGAATTTCCCTGCAGTGACTTGAATGCAGGCTCGTCTTGCATCTCCCAAGACGAAAGGATGTCTGAATCCCCTGTGGAGACCACAGAGAAAACCTACTTCCCCACCTCATCGCGACCGGAGGCCTCACATCTTTTGAAAACTCCAGAGGTACGCGGAGATCAGTGCCTCCAAAGGAGACGATGCCTGACTCCTCGTGAAACTTGATAGGAGTCCCAGGATTTCTGTGGCACGTGGAAAGGGACCCTTGGTCTCCCGCCTCAGCGGGACAGGCATCCCAATTGCCCTGCCAAGCCCCCAGGAGAATCCCGAGTTGTCCCTCGCAACTAGGCAGGAGTCCTGACGTCGCTGAACAAGCACGTGGGTGGAAGGGCCATCCCAGTTGTAACTAGAGAATATACCCCAGGTTCCCGCCGCAACTCGAGAAAAACCATGAGACTTCCCCCTCGCCGCAAAATGAGGCCCGATTCCCCTGCACTGCGGGCAGAGCAATTCCGTCTTGCACATCACACATGAAAGGAGCCTTGATTTCCTTGATGGCACTCCAGAGAAACCCCAAGAACACTGTTTCAAGGCTAGAGGGATCCTGAGGTCACTGTAGCAACTCGAAAGAACTCCGTAGACCAAAAATCAACTCGAGATGAGAGGTTAGTCCCTGGCTTCGACTCCAGAGGAATACCATCTTACCACAAGCACCTCAGGAGCAGGCTTATCTCAGCTCTAGGTATGTGAGAGGGACCCTGAGTTTGCCGCCTCAAGTGGAATGGAGACCGCGATGCCCTGACTCGAAATAAGGCCGAATATCCCTGCAGTGACTTGAATGCAGGCTCGTCTTCCATCTCCCAAGACGAAAGGATGTCTGAATACCCTGTGGAGACCACAGAGAAAACCTACCTCCCCACCTCATCGCGACCGGAGGCCTCACATCCTTTGAAAACTCCAGAGGTACGCGGAGATCAGTGCCTCCAAAGGAGAAGATGCCTGACTCCTCGTGAAACTTGATAGGAGTCCCAGGATTCCTGTGGCACGTGGAAAGGGACACTTGGTCTACCGCCTCAGCTGGAGAGGCGTCCCAATTGCCCTGCCAAGCCCCAGGAGAATCCCGAGTTGTCCCTCGCAACTAGGCAGGAGTCCTGACGTCGCTGAACAAACACGTGTGTGGAAGGGCCATCCCCGTCGTAACTCGAGAATATACCCCAGGTTCCCGCCGCAACTCGAGAAAAACCATGAGACTTCCCCCTCGCCGCGAGATGAGGCCCGATTCCCCTGCACTGCGTGCAGAGCAATTCCGTCTTGCACATCACACATCAAAGGAGCCTTGATTTCCTTGATGGCATTCCAGAGAAACCCCAAGAACACTGCATCAAGGCTAGAGGGATCCTGAGGTCACTGTAGCAACACGAAAGAGCTCCGTGGACCAAAAATCAACTCGAGATGAGAGGTTAATCCCTGTCTTCGACTCCAGAGGAACACCACCTTACTACAAGCACCTCAAGAGGAGGCTTCTCTCAGCTCTAGGTATGTGAGAGGGACCCTGAGTTTGCGGCCTCAAGTGGAATGGACACCGCGATGCTCTGATTCGAAATAAGGCCGGATATCCCTGCTGTGACTTGAATGCAGGCTCGTCTTGCATCTCCGAAGATGAAAGGATGTCTGAATCCCCTGTGCAGACCACAGAGAAAGACCTAGTTCCCCACCTCATCGAGACCGGAGGCCTCACATCCTTTGAAAACTCCAGAGGTACGCGGAGATCAGTGCCTCCAAAGGAGACGATGCCTGACTCCTCGTGAAACTTGATAGGAGTCCCAGGATTGCTGTGGCACGTGGAAAGGACACTGAGTCTCCCGCCTCAGCTGGAGAGGCGTCCCAATTGCCCTGCCAAGCCTCGAGGAGAATCCCGAGTGGTCCCTCGCAACTAGGCAGGAGTCCTGACGTCGCTGAACAAACACGTCGGTGGAAGGGCCATCCCCGTCGTAACTCGAGAATATACCCCAGGTTCCCGCCGCAACTCGAGAAAAACCATGAGACTTCCCCCTCGCCGCGAGATGAGGCCCGATTCCCCTGCACTGCGTGCAGAGCAATTCCGTGTTGCACATCACACATGAAAGGAGCCTTGATTTCCTTGATGGCACTCCAGAGAAACCCCAGAACACTCTTTCAAGGCTAGAGGGATCCTGAGGTCACTGTAGCAACAGAAAAGAGCTCCGTGGACCAAGAATCAACTCCAGATGAGAGGTTAGTCCCTGGCTTCGACTCCAGACGAATACCACATTACCACAAGCACCTCAAGAGGAGGCTTCTCTCAGCTCTAGGTATGTGAGAGGGACCCTGAGTTTGCGACCTCAAGTGGAATGGACACCGCGATGCCCTGACTCGAAATAAGGCCGGATATCCCTGCAGTGACTTGAATGCAGGCTCGTCTTCCATCTCCCAAGACGAAAGGATGTCTGAATACCCTGTGGAGACCACAGAGAAAACCTACCTCCCCACCTCATCGCGACCGGAGGCCTCACATCCTTTGAAAACTCCAGAGGTACGCGGAGATCAGTGCCTCCAAAGGAGAAGATGCCTGACTCCTCGTGAAACTTGATAGGAGTCCCAGGATTCCTGTGGCACGTGGAAAGGGACACTTGGTCTACCGCCTCAGCTGGAGAGGCGTCCCAATTGCCCTGCCAAGCCCCAGGAGAATCCCGAGTTGTCCCTCGCAACTAGGCAGGAGTCCTGACGTCGCTGAACAAACACGTGGGTGGAAGGGCCATCCCCGTCGTAACTCGAGAATATACCCCAGGTTCCCGCCGCAACTCGAGAAAAACCATGAGACTTCCCCCTCGCCGCGAGATGAGGCCCGATTCCCCTGCACTGCGTGCAGAGCAATTCCGTGTTGCACATCACACATGACAGGAGCCTTGATTTCCTTGATGGCACTCCAGAGAAACCCCAAGAACACTGTTTCAAGGTTGAGGGATCCTGAGGTCACTGTAGCAACACGAAAGAGCTCCGTGGACCAAAAATCAACTCGAGATGAGAGGTTAGTCCCTGGCTTCGACTCCAGAGGAATACCACCTTACCACAAGCATCTCAAGAGGAGGCTTCTCTCAGCTCTAGGTATGTGAGAGGGACCCTGAGTTTGCGGCCTCAAGTGGGATGGACACCGCGAAGCCCTGACTCGAAATCAGGCCGGATATCCCTGCAGTGACTTGAATGCAGGCTCGTCTTGCATCTCCCAAGACGAAAGAATGTCTGAATCCCCTGTGGAGACCACAGAAAAAGACCTAGTTCCCCACCTCATCGCGACCGGAGGCCTCACATCCTTTGAAAACTCCAGAGGTACGCGGAGATCAGTGCCTCCAACGGAGACGATGCCTGACTCCTCGTGAAACTTGATAGGAGTCCCAGGATTCCTGTGGCACGTGGAAAGGGACCCTTGGTCTCCCGCCTCAGCTGGAGAGGCATCCCAAATGCCCTGCCAGCCCCCAGGAGAATCCCGAGTTGTCCCTCGCAACTAGGCAGGAGTCCTGACGTCGCTGAACAAGCACGTGGGTGGAAGGGCCATCCCAGTTGTAACTAGAGAATATACCCCAGGTTCCCTCCGCAACTCGAGAAAAACCATGAGACTTCCCTCTCGCCGCAAAATGAGGCCTGATTCCCCTGCACTGCGGGCAGAGCAATTCCGTCTTGCACATCACACATGAAAGGAGCCTTGATTTCCTTGATGGCACTCCAGAGAAACCCCAAGAACACTGTTTCAAGGCTAGAGGGATCCTGAGGTCACTGTAGCAACTCGAAAGAGCTCCGTAGACCAAAAATAAACTCAAGATGAGAGGTTAGTCCTTGGCTTCGACTCCAGAGGAATACCATCTTACCACAAGCACCTCAAGAGAAGACTTATCTCAGCTCTAGGTATGTGAGAGGGACCCTGAGTTTGCGGCCTCAAGTGGAATGGAGACCGCGATGCCCTGACTCGAAATAAGGCCGAATATCCCAGCAGTGACTTGAATGCAGGCTCGTCTTGCATCTCCCAAGACGAAAGGATGTCTGAATACCCTGTGGAGACCACAGAGAAAACCTACCTCCCCACCTCATCGCGACCGGAGGCCTCACATCCTTTGAAAACTCCAGAGGTACGCGGAGATCAGTGCCTCCAAAGGAGACGATGCCTGACTCCTCGTGAAACTTGATAGGAGTCCCAGGATTGCTGTGGCACGTGGAAAGGACACTGAGTCTCCCGCCTCAGCTGGAGAGGCGTCCCAATTGCCCTGCCAAGCCTCGAGGAGAATCCCGAGTGGTCCCTCGCAACTAGGCAGGAGTCCTGACGTCGCTGAACAAACACGTCGGTGGAAGGGCCATCCCCGTCGTAACTCGAGAATATACCCCAGGTTCCCGCCGCAACTCGAGAAAAACCATGAGACTTCCCCCTCGCCGCGAGATGAGGCCCGATTCCCCTGCACTGCGTGCAGAGCAATTCCGTGTTGCACATCACACATGAAAGGAGCCTTGATTTCCTTGATGGCACTCCAGAGAAACCCCAGAACACTCTTTCAAGGCTAGAGGGATCCTGAGGTCACTGTAGCAACAGAAAAGAGCTCCGTGGACCAAGAATCAACTCCAGATGAGAGGTTAGTCCCTGGCTTCGACTCCAGACGAATACCACATTACCACAAGCACCTCAAGAGGAGGCTTCTCTCAGCTCTAGGTATGTGAGAGGGACCCTGAGTTTGCGACCTCAAGTGGAATGGACACCGCGATGCCCTGACTCGAAATAAGGCCGGATATCCCTGCAGTGACTTGAATGCAGGCTCGTCTTCCATCTCCCAAGACGAAAGGATGTCTGAATACCCTGTGGAGACCACAGAGAAAACCTACCTCCCCACCTCATCGCGACCGGAGGCCTCACATCCTTTGAAAACTCCAGAGGTACGCGGAGATCAGTGCCTCCAAAGGAGAAGATGCCTGACTCCTCGTGAAACTTGATAGGAGTCCCAGGATTCCTGTGGCACGTGGAAAGGGACACTTGGTCTACCGCCTCAGCTGGAGAGGCGTCCCAATTGCCCTGCCAAGCCCCAGGAGAATCCCGAGTTGTCCCTCGCAACTAGGCAGGAGTCCTGACGTCGCTGAACAAACACGTGGGTGGAAGGGCCATCCCCGTCGTAACTCGAGAATATACCCCAGGTTCCCGCCGCAACTCGAGAAAAACCATGAGACTTCCCCCTCGCCGCGAGATGAGGCCCGATTCCCCTGCACTGCGTGCAGAGCAATTCCGTCTTGCACATCACACATCAAAGGAGCCTTGATTTCCTTGATGGCATTCCAGAGAAACCCCAAGAACACTGCATCAAGGCTAGAGGGATCCTGAGGTCACTGTAGCCACACGAAAGAGCTCCGTGGACCAAAAATCAACTCGAGATGAGAGGTTAATCCCTGTCTTCGACTCCAGAGGAACACCACCTTACTACAAGCACCTCAAGAGGAGGCTTCTCTCAGCTCTAGGTATGTGAGAGGGACCCTGAGTTTGCGGCCTCAAGTGGAATGGACACCGCGATGCTCTGATTCGAAATAAGGCCGGATATCCCTGCTGTGACTTGAATGCAGGCTCGTCTTGCATCTCCGAAGATGAAAGGATGTCTGAATCCCCTGTGGAGACCACAGAGAAAGACCTAGTTCCCCACCTCATCGAGACCGGAGGCCTCACATCCTTTGAAAACTCCAGAGGTACGCGGAGATCAGTGCCTCCAAAGGAGACGATGCCTGACTCCTCGTGAAACTTGATAGGAGTCCCAGGATTCCTGTGGCACGTGGAAAGGACACTTAGTCTCCCGCCTCAGCTGGAGAGGCGTCCCAATTGCCCTGCCAAGCCTCGAGGAGAATCCCGAGTGGTCCCTCGCAAACTAGGCAGGAGTCCTGACGTCGCTGAACAAACACGTGGGTGGAAGGGCCATCCCCGTCGTAACTCGAGAATATACCCCAGGTTCCCGCCGCAACTCGAGAAAAACCATGAGACTTCCCCCTCGCCGCGAGATGAGGCCCGATTCCCCTGCACTGCGTGCAGAGCAATTCCGTGTTGCACATCACACATGACAGGAGCCTTGATTTCCTTGATGGCACTCCAGAGAAACCCCAAGAACACTGTTTCAAGGTTGAGGGATCCTGAGGTCACTGTAGCAACACGAAAGAGCTCCGTGGACCAAAAATCAACTCGAGATGAGAGGTTAGTCCCTGGCTTCGACTCCAGAGGAATACCACCTTACCACAAGCATCTCAAGAGGAGGCTTCTCTCAGCTCTAGGTATGTGAGAGGGACCCTGAGTTTGCGGCCTCAAGTGGGATGGACACCGCGAAGCCCTGACTCGAAATCAGGCCGGATATCCCTGCAGTGACTTGAATGCAGGCTCGTCTTGCATCTCCCAAGACGAAAGAATGTCTGAATCCCCTGTGGAGACCACAGAAAAAGACCTAGTTCCCCACCTCATCGCGACCGGAGGCCTCACATCCTTTGAAAACTCCAGAGGTACGCGGAGATCAGTGCCTCCAACGGAGACGATGCCTGACTCCTCGTGAAACTTGATAGGAGTCCCAGGATTCCTGTGGCACGTGGAAAGGGACCCTTGGTCTCCCGCCTCAGCTGGAGAGGCATCCCAAATGCCCTGCCAGCCCCCAGGAGAATCCCGAGTTGTCCCTCGCAACTAGGCAGGAGTCCTGACGTCGCTGAACAAGCACGTGGGTGGAAGGGCCATCCCAGTTGTAACTAGAGAATATACCCCAGGTTCCCTCCGCAACTCGAGAAAAACCATGAGACTTCCCTCTCGCCGCAAAATGAGGCCTGATTCCCCTGCACTGCGGGCAGAGCAATTCCGTCTTGCACATCACACATGAAAGGAGCCTTGATTTCCTTGATGGCACTCCAGAGAAACCCCAAGAACACTGTTTCAAGGCTAGAGGGATCCTGAGGTCACTGTAGCAACTCGAAAGAGCTCCGTAGACCAAAAATAAACTCAAGATGAGAGGTTAGTCCTTGGCTTCGACTCCAGAGGAATACCATCTTACCACAAGCACCTCAAGAGAAGACTTATCTCAGCTCTAGGTATGTGAGAGGGACCCTGAGTTTGCGGCCTCAAGTGGAATGGAGACCGCGATGCCCTGACTCGAAATAAGGCCGAATATCCCAGCAGTGACTTGAATGCAGGCTCGTCTTGCATCTCCCAAGACGAAAGGATGTCTGAATACCCTGTGGAGACCACAGAGAAAACCTACCTCCCCACCTCATCGCGACCGGAGGCCTCACATCCTTTGAAAACTCCAGAGGTACGCGGAGATCAGTGCCTCCAAAGGAGACGATGCCTGACTCCTCGTGAAACTTGATAGGAGTCCCAGGATTGCTGTGGCACGTGGAAAGGACACTGAGTCTCCCGCCTCAGCTGGAGAGGCGTCCCAATTGCCCTGCCAAGCCTCGAGGAGAATCCCGAGTGGTCCCTCGCAACTAGGCAGGAGTCCTGACGTCGCTGAACAAACACGTCGGTGGAAGGGCCATCCCCGTCGTAACTCGAGAATATACCCCAGGTTCCCGCCGCAACTCGAGAAAAACCATGAGACTTCCCCCTCGCCGCGAGATGAGGCCCGATTCCCCTGCACTGCGTGCAGAGCAATTCCGTGTTGCACATCACACATGAAAGGAGCCTTGATTTCCTTGATGGCACTCCAGAGAAACCCCAGAACACTCTTTCAAGGCTAGAGGGATCCTGAGGTCACTGTAGCAACAGAAAAGAGCTCCGTGGACCAAGAATCAACTCCAGATGAGAGGTTAGTCCCTGGCTTCGACTCCAGACGAATACCACATTACCACAAGCACCTCAAGAGGAGGCTTCTCTCAGCTCTAGGTATGTGAGAGGGACCCTGAGTTTGCGACCTCAAGTGGAATGGACACCGCGATGCCCTGACTCGAAATAAGGCCGGATATCCCTGCAGTGACTTGAATGCAGGCTCGTCTTGCATCTCCCATGACGAAAGGATGTCTGAATCCCCTGTGGAGACCACAGAGAAAGACCTAGTTCCTCACCTCATCGGGACCGGAGGCCTCACATCCTTTGACAAATCCAGAGGTACGCGGAGATCAGTGCCTCCAAAGGAGACGATGCCTGACTCCTCGTGAAACTTGATAGGAGTCTCAGGATTCCTGTGGCACGTGTAAAGGAACCCTTGGTCTCCCGTCTCAGCTGAAGAGGCATCCCAGTTGCCCTGCCAAGCCTCGAGGACAATCCCGAGTTGTCCCTCGCAACTAAGCAGGAGTCCTGACGTCGCTGAACAAACACGTGGGTGGAAGGGCAATCCCCGTCGTAACTCGAGAATATACCCCAGGTTCCCGCCGCAACTCAAGAAAAACCATGAGACTTCCCCCTCGCCCCGAGATGAGGCCCGATTCCTCTGCACTGCGTGCAGAGCAATTCCATCTTGAACATCACACATGAAAGGAGCCTTGATTTCCTTGATGGCACTCCAGAGAAACCCCAAGAACACTGTTTCAAGGCTAGAGGGATCCTGAGGTCACTGTAGCAACACGAAACAGCTCCGTGGACCCAACATCAACTCGAGATGAGAGGTTAGTCCCTGGCTTCGACTCCAGAGGAATACCACCTTACCACATGCACCTCAAGAGGAGGCTTCTCTCAGCTCTAAGTATGTGAGAGGGACCCTGAGTTTGCAGCCTCAAGTGGAATGTACACCACGATGCCCTGACTCGAAATAAGGCCGGATATCCCTGCAGTGACTTGAATGCAGGCTCGTCTTACATCTCCCATGACGAAAGGATGTCTGAATCCCCTGTGGAGCCACAGAGAAAGACCTAGTTCCCCACCTCATCGTGACCAGAGGCCTCACATCCTTTGACAAATCCAGAGGTACGCGGAGATCAGTGCCTCCAAAGGAGACGATGCCTGACTCCTCGTGAAACTTGATAGGAGTCTCAGGATTCCTGTGGCACGTGGAAAGGAACCCTTGGTCTCCCGCCTCATCTGGAGAGGCATCCCAATTGCCCTGCCAAGCCTTGAGTAGAATCCCGAGTTGTCCCTTGCAACTAGGCAGGAGTCGTGACGTGGCTGAACAAACACCTGGGTGGAAGGGCCATCCCTGTCGTAACTCGAGAATATACCCCAGGTTCCCGCCGCAACTCAAGAAAAACCATGAGACTTCCCCCTCTCCGCGAGATGAGGCCCGATTCCCCTGCACTGCCTGCAGAGCAATTCCGTGTTGCACATCACATATGAAAGGAGCCTTGATTTCCTTCATGGCACTCCAGAGAAACCCCAAGAACACTCTTTCAAGGCTAGACGGATCCTGAGGTCACTGTAGCAACACGAAAGAGCTCCGTGGACCAAGAATCAACTCCAGATGAGAGGTTAGTCCCTGGCTTCGACTCCAGAGGAATACCACCTTACCACAAGCACCTCAAGAGGAGGTTTCTCTCAGCTCTAGGTATGTGAGAGGGACCCTGAGTTTGCGGCCTCAAGTGGAATGGACACCGCGATGCCCTGACTCGAAATCAGGCCGGGTATCCCTGCAGTGATTAGAATGCAGGCTCGTCTTGCGTCTCTCAAGATGAAAGGATGTCTGAATCCCCTGTGGAGACCACAGAGAAAGACCTAGTTCCCAACCTCATCGCGACCAGATGCCTCACATCCTTTGGAAACTCCAGAGGTACGCGGAGATCAGTGCCTCCAAAGTAGACGATGCCTGACTCCTCGTGAAACTTGATAGGAGTCCCAGGATTCCTGTGGCACGTGGAAAGGGACCCTTGGTCTCCCGCCTCAGCTGGAGAGGCATCCCAATTGCCCTGACAAGCCTCGAGGAGAATCCCGAGTTGTCCCTCGCAACTAGGCAGGAGTCCTGACGTGGCTGAACAAACACGTGAGTGGAAGTGCCATCCCCGTCGTAAGTCGAGTATATACCCCAGGTTCCCGCCGCAACTCGAGAAAAACCATGAGACTTCCCCCTCGCCGCGAGATGAGGCCCGATTCCCCTGCACTGCGTGCAGAGCAATTCCGTGTTGCACATCACACATGAAAGGAGCCTTGATTTCCTTGATGGCACTCCAGAGAAACCCGAAGAACACTGTTTCAAGGCTAGAGGGATCCTGAGGTCACTGTAGCAACACGAAAGAGCTCCGTGGACGCAAAATCAACTCGAGATGAGAGGTTATTCCCTGGCTTCGACTCCAGAGAAATACCACATTACCACAAGCCCCTCAAGAGGAGGCTTCTCTCAGCTCTATGTATGTGAGAGGGAACCTGAATTTGAGGCCTCAAATGGAATGGACACCGCAATGCCCTGACTCGAAATAAGGCCGGATATCCCTGCAGTGACTTGAATGCAGGCTCGTCCTGCGTCTCCCAAGAAGAAAGGATGTCTGAATCCCCTGTGGAGACCACAGAGAAAGACCTGGTTCCCCACCTCATCACGACGGGAGGCCTCACATCCTTTGAATACTCCAGAGGTATGCGGAGATCAGTGCCTCCAAAGGAGACGATGCCTGACTCCTCGTGAAACTTGATAGGAGTCCCAGGATTCCTGTGGCACGTGGAAAGGGACCCTTGGTCTCCCGCCTCAGCTGGACAGGCGTCCCAATTTCTCTGCCAGGCCTCGAGAAGAATCCCGAGTTGTCCCTCGCAACTAGGCAGGAGTCCTGTCGTCGCTGAACAAACACGTGGGTGGAAGAGCCATCCCCGTCGTAACTCGAGAATATAACCCCGGTTCCCGCCGCAACTCGAGAAAAACCATGAGACTTCCCCCTCGCCGCGAGATGAGGCCTGGTTCCTCTGCACTGCATGCAGAGCAATTCCGTCTTGCACATCACACATGAAAGGAGACTTGATTTCCTTGATGGCACTCCAGAAAAACCCCAAGAACACTGTTTCAGGGCTAGAAGGATCCTGAGGTCACTGTAGCAACAGAAAAGAGCTCCGTGGACCAAGAATCAACTCGAGATGAGAGGTTAGTCCCTGGCTTCGACTCCAGAGGAATACCACCTTACCACAAGCATCTCAAGAGGAGGCTTCTCTCAGCTCTAGGT
The DNA here is from genome assembly GCF_910594005.1 of Cervus elaphus. Classification (NCBI taxonomy): domain Eukaryota; kingdom Metazoa; phylum Chordata; class Mammalia; order Artiodactyla; family Cervidae; genus Cervus; species Cervus elaphus. The sequence goes on along the minus strand of NC_057834.1, from coordinate 2,534,874 downwards.
ATGTGAGAGGGACCCTGAGTTTGCGGCCTCAAGTGGGATGGACACCGCGAAGCCCTGACTCGAAATCAGGCCGGATATCCCTGCAGTGACTTGAATGCAGGCTCGTCTTGCATCTCCCAAGACGAAAGAATGTCTGAATCCCCTGTGGAGACCACAGAAAAAGACCTAGATCCCCACCTCATCGCGACCGGAGGCCTCACATCCTTTGAAAACTCCAGAGGTACGCGGAGATCAGTGCCTCCAACGGAGAGGATGCCTGACTCCTCGTGAAACTTGATAGGAGTCCCAGGATTCCTGTGGCACGTGGAAAGGGACCCTTGGTCTCCCGCCTCAGCTGGAGAGGCATCCCAAATGCCCTGCCAGCCCCCAGGAGAATCCCGAGTTGTCCCTCGCAACTAGGCAGGAGTCCTGACGTCGCTGAACAAGCACGTGGGTGGAAGGGCCATCCCAGTTGTAACTAGAGAATATACCCCAGGTTCCCGCCGCAACTCGAGAAAAACCATGAGACTTCCCCCTCGCCGCAAAATGAGGCCCGATTCCCCTGCACTGCGGGCAGAGCAATTCCGTCTTGCACATCACACATGAAAGGAGCCTTGATTTCCTTGATGGCACTCCAGAGAAACCCCAAGAACACTGTTTCAAGGCTAGAGGGATCCTGAGGTCACTGTAGCAACTCGAAAGAACTCCGTAGACCAAAAATCAACTCGAGATGAGAGGTTAGTCCCTGGCTTCGACTCCAGAGGAATACCATCTTACCACAAGCACCTCAGGAGCAGGCTTATCTCAGCTCTAGGTATGTGAGAGGGACCCTGAGTTTGCCGCCTCAAGTGGAATGGAGACCGCGATGCCCTGACTCGAAATAAGGCCGAATATCCCTGCAGTGACTTGAATGCAGGCTCGTCTTCCATCTCCCAAGACGAAAGGATGTCTGAATACCCTGTGGAGACCACAGAGAAAACCTACCTCCCCACCTCATCGCGACCGGAGGCCTCACATCCTTTGAAAACTCCAGAGGTACGCGGAGATCAGTGCCTCCAAAGGAGAAGATGCCTGACTCCTCGTGAAACTTGATAGGAGTCCCAGGATTCCTGTGGCACGTGGAAAGGGACACTTGGTCTACCGCCTCAGCTGGAGAGGCGTCCCAATTGCCCTGCCAAGCCCCAGGAGAATCCCGAGTTGTCCCTCGCAACTAGGCAGGAGTCCTGACGTCGCTGAACAAACACGTGGGTGGAAGGGCCATCCCCGTCGTAACTCGAGAATATACCCCAGGTTCCCGCCGCAACTCGAGAAAAACCATGAGACTTCCCCCTCGCCGCGAGATGAGGCCCGATTCCCCTGCACTGCGTGCAGAGCAATTCCGTCTTGCACATCACACATCAAAGGAGCCTTGATTTCCTTGATGGCATTCCAGAGAAACCCCAAGAACACTGTATCAAGGCTAGAGGGATCCTGAGGTCACTGTAGCCACACGAAAGAGCTCCGTGGACCAAAAATCAACTCGAGATGAGAGGTTAATCCCTGTCTTCGACTCCAGAGGAACACCACCTTACTACAAGCACCTCAAGAGGAGGCTTCTCTCAGCTCTAGGTATGTGAGAGGGACCCTGAGTTTGCGGCCTCAAGTGGAATGGACACCGCGATGCTCTGATTCGAAATAAGGCCGGATATCCCTGCTGTGACTTGAATGCAGGCTCGTCTTGCATCTCCGAAGATGAAAGGATGTCTGAATCCCCTGTGGAGACCACAGAGAAAGACCTAGTTCCCCACCTCATCGAGACCGGAGGCCTCACATCCTTTGAAAACTCCAGAGGTACGCGGAGATCAGTGCCTCCAAAGGAGACGATGCCTGACTCCTCGTGAAACTTGATAGGAGTCCCAGGATTCCTGTGGCACGTGGAAAGGACACTTAGTCTCCCGCCTCAGCTGGAGAGGCGTCCCAATTGCCCTGCCAAGCCTCGAGGAGAATCCCGAGTGGTCCCTCGCAAACTAGGCAGGAGTCCTGACGTCGCTGAACAAACACGTGGGTGGAAGGGCCATCCCCGTCGTAACTCGAGAATATACCCCAGGTTCCCGCCGCAACTCGAGAAAAACCATGAGACTTCCCCCTCGCCGCGAGATGAGGCCCGATTCCCCTGCACTGCGTGCAGAGCAATTCCGTGTTGCACATCACACATGACAGGAGCCTTGATTTCCTTGATGGCACTCCAGAGAAACCCCAAGAACACTGTTTCAAGGTTGAGGGATCCTGAGGTCACTGTAGCAACACGAAAGAGCTCCGTGGACCAAAAATCAACTCGAGATGAGAGGTTAGTCCCTGGCTTCGACTCCAGAGGAATACCACCTTACCACAAGCATCTCAAGAGGAGGCTTCTCTCAGCTCTAGGTATGTGAGAGGGACCCTGAGTTTGCGGCCTCAAGTGGGATGGACACCGCGAAGCCCTGACTCGAAATCAGGCCGGATATCCCTGCAGTGACTTGAATGCAGGCTCGTCTTGCATCTCCCAAGACGAAAGAATGTCTGAATCCCCTGTGGAGACCACAGAAAAAGACCTAGTTCCCCACCTCATCGCGACCGGAGGCCTCACATCCTTTGAAAACTCCAGAGGTACGCGGAGATCAGTGCCTCCAACGGAGACGATGCCTGACTCCTCGTGAAACTTGATAGGAGTCCCAGGATTCCTGTGGCACGTGGAAAGGGACCCTTGGTCTCCCGCCTCAGCTGGAGAGGCATCCCAAATGCCCTGCCAGCCCCCAGGAGAATCCCGAGTTGTCCCTCGCAACTAGGCAGGAGTCCTGACGTCGCTGAACAAGCACGTGGGTGGAAGGGCCATCCCAGTTGTAACTAGAGAATATACCCCAGGTTCCCTCCGCAACTCGAGAAAAACCATGAGACTTCCCTCTCGCCGCAAAATGAGGCCTGATTCCCCTGCACTGCGGGCAGAGCAATTCCGTCTTGCACATCACACATGAAAGGAGCCTTGATTTCCTTGATGGCACTCCAGAGAAACCCCAAGAACACTGTTTCAAGGCTAGAGGGATCCTGAGGTCACTGTAGCAACTCGAAAGAGCTCCGTAGACCAAAAATAAACTCAAGATGAGAGGTTAGTCCTTGGCTTCGACTCCAGAGGAATACCATCTTACCACAAGCACCTCAAGAGAAGACTTATCTCAGCTCTAGGTATGTGAGAGGGACCCTGAGTTTGCGGCCTCAAGTGGAATGGAGACCGCGATGCCCTGACTCGAAATAAGGCCGAATATCCCAGCAGTGACTTGAATGCAGGCTCGTCTTGCATCTCCCAAGACGAAAGGATGTCTGAATACCCTGTGGAGACCACAGAGAAAACCTACCTCCCCACCTCATCGCGACCGGAGGCCTCACATCCTTTGAAAACTCCAGAGGTACGCGGAGATCAGTGCCTCCAAAGGAGACGATGCCTGACTCCTCGTGAAACTTGTTAGGAGTCCCAGGATTGCTGTGGCACGTGGAAAGGACACTGAGTCTCCCGCCTCAGCTGGAGAGGCATCCCAATTGCCCTGCCAAGCCCCCAGGAGAATCCCGAGTTGTCCCTCGCAACTAGGCAGGAGTCCTGACGTCGCTGAACAAACACGTCGGTGGAAGGGCCATCCCCGTCGTAACTCGAGAATATACCCCAGGTTCCCGCCGCAACTCGAGAAAAACCATGAGACTTCCCCCTCGCCGCGAGATGAGGCCCGATTCCCCTGCACTGCGTGCAGAGCAATTCCGTGTTGCACATCACACATGAAAGGAGCCTTGATTTCCTTGATGGCACTCCAGAGAAACCCCAGAACACTCTTTCAAGGCTAGAGGGATCCTGAGGTCACTGTAGCAACAGAAAAGAGCTCCGTGGACCAAGAATCAACTCCAGATGAGAGGTTAGTCCCTGGCTTCGACTCCAGACGAATACCACATTACCACAAGCACCTCAAGAGGAGGCTTCTCTCAGCTCTAGGTATGTGAGAGGGACCCTGAGTTTGCGACCTCAAGTGGAATGGACACCGCGATGCCCTGACTCGAAATAAGGCCGGATATCCCTGCAGTGACTTGAATGCAGGCTCGTCTTGCATCTCCCATGACGAAAGGATGTCTGAATCCCCTGTGGAGACCACAGAGAAAGACCTAGTTCCTCACCTCATCGGGACCGGAGGCCTCACATCCTTTGACAAATCCAGAGGTACGCGGAGATCAGTGCCTCCAAAGGAGACGATGCCTGACTCCTCGTGAAACTTGATAGGAGTCTCAGGATTCCTGTGGCACGTGTAAAGGAACCCTTGGTCTCCCGTCTCAGCTGAAGAGGCATCCCAGTTGCCCTGCCAAGCCTCGAGGACAATCCCGAGTTGTCCCTCGCAACTAAGCAGGAGTCCTGACGTCGCTGAACAAACACGTGGGTGGAAGGGCAATCCCCGTCGTAACTCGAGAATATACCCCAGGTTCCCGCCGCAACTCAAGAAAAACCATGAGACTTCCCCCTCGCCCCGAGATGAGGCCCGATTCCTCTGCACTGCGTGCAGAGCAATTCCATCTTGAACATCACACATGAAAGGAGCCTTGATTTCCTTGATGGCACTCCAGAGAAACCCCAAGAACACTGTTTCAAGGCTAGAGGGATCCTGAGGTCACTGTAGCAACACGAAACAGCTCCGTGGACCCAACATCAACTCGAGATGAGAGGTTAGTCCCTGGCTTCGACTCCAGAGGAATACCACCTTACCACATGCACCTCAAGAGGAGGCTTCTCTCAGCTCTAAGTATGTGAGAGGGACCCTGAGTTTGCAGCCTCAAGTGGAATGTACACCACGATGCCCTGACTCGAAATAAGGCCGGATATCCCTGCAGTGACTTGAATGCAGGCTCGTCTTACATCTCCCATGACGAAAGGATGTCTGAATCCCCTGTGGAGCCACAGAGAAAGACCTAGTTCCCCACCTCATCGTGACCAGAGGCCTCACATCCTTTGACAAATCCAGAGGTACGCGGAGATCAGTGCCTCCAAAGGAGACGATGCCTGACTCCTCGTGAAACTTGATAGGAGTCTCAGGATTCCTGTGGCACGTGGAAAGGAACCCTTGGTCTCCCGCCTCATCTGGAGAGGCATCCCAATTGCCCTGCCAAGCCTTGAGTAGAATCCCGAGTTGTCCCTTGCAACTAGGCAGGAGTCGTGACGTGGCTGAACAAACACCTGGGTGGAAGGGCCATCCCTGTCGTAACTCGAGAATATACCCCAGGTTCCCGCCGCAACTCAAGAAAAACCATGAGACTTCCCCCTCTCCGCGAGATGAGGCCCGATTCCCCTGCACTGCCTGCAGAGCAATTCCGTGTTGCACATCACATATGAAAGGAGCCTTGATTTCCTTCATGGCACTCCAGAGAAACCCCAAGAACACTCTTTCAAGGCTAGACGGATCCTGAGGTCACTGTAGCAACACGAAAGAGCTCCGTGGACCAAGAATCAACTCCAGATGAGAGGTTAGTCCCTGGCTTCGACTCCAGAGGAATACCACCTTACCACAAGCACCTCAAGAGGAGGTTTCTCTCAGCTCTAGGTATGTGAGAGGGACCCTGAGTTTGCGGCCTCAAGTGGAATGGACACCGCGATGCCCTGACTCGAAATCAGGCCGGGTATCCCTGCAGTGATTAGAATGCAGGCTCGTCTTGCGTCTCTCAAGATGAAAGGATGTCTGAATCCCCTGTGGAGACCACAGAGAAAGACCTAGTTCCCAACCTCATCGCGACCAGATGCCTCACATCCTTTGGAAACTCCAGAGGTACGCGGAGATCAGTGCCTCCAAAGTAGACGATGCCTGACTCCTCGTGAAACTTGATAGGAGTCCCAGGATTCCTGTGGCACGTGGAAAGGGACCCTTGGTCTCCCGCCTCAGCTGGAGAGGCATCCCAATTGCCCTGACAAGCCTCGAGGAGAATCCCGAGTTGTCCCTCGCAACTAGGCAGGAGTCCTGACGTGGCTGAACAAACACGTGAGTGGAAGTGCCATCCCCGTCGTAAGTCGAGTATATACCCCAGGTTCCCGCCGCAACTCGAGAAAAACCATGAGACTTCCCCCTCGCCGCGAGATGAGGCCCGATTCCCCTGCACTGCGTGCAGAGCAATTCCGTGTTGCACATCACACATGAAAGGAGCCTTGATTTCCTTGATGGCACTCCAGAGAAACCCGAAGAACACTGTTTCATGGCTAGAGGGATCCTGAGGTCACTGTAGCAACACGAAAGAGCTCCGTGGACGCAAAATCAACTCGAGATGAGAGGTTATTCCCTGGCTTCGACTCCAGAGAAATACCACATTACCACAAGCCCCTCAAGAGGAGGCTTCTCTCAGCTCTATGTATGTGAGAGGGAACCTGAATTTGAGGCCTCAAATGGAATGGACACCGCAATGCCCTGACTCGAAATAAGGCCGGATATCCCTGCAGTGACTTGAATGCAGGCTCGTCTTGCGTCTCCCAAGAAGAAAGGATGTCTGAATCCCCTGTGGAGACCACAGAGAAAGACCTGGTTCCCCACCTCATCACGACGGGAGGCCTCACATCCTTTGAATACTCCAGAGGTATGCGGAGATCAGTGCCTCCAAAGGAGACGATGCCTGACTCCTCGTGAAACTTGATAGGAGTCCCAGGATTCCTGTGGCACGTGGAAAGGGACCCTTGGTCTCCCGCCTCAGCTGGACAGGCGTCCCAATTTCTCTGCCAGGCCTCGAGAAGAATCCCGAGTTGTCCCTCGCAACTAGGCAGGAGTCCTGTCGTCGCTGAACAAACACGTGGGTGGAAGAGCCATCCCCGTCGTAACTCGAGAATATAACCCCGGTTCCCGCCGCAACTCGAGAAAAACCATGAGACTTCCCCCTCGCCGCGAGATGAGGCCTGGTTCCTCTGCACTGCATGCAGAGCAATTCCGTCTTGCACATCACACATGAAAGGAGACTTGATTTCCTTGATGGCACTCCAGAAAAACCCCAAGAACACTGTTTCAGGGCTAGAAGGATCCTGAGGTCACTGTAGCAACAGAAAAGAGCTCCGTGGACCAAGAATCAACTCGAGATGAGAGGTTAGTCCCTGGCTTCGACTCCAGAGGAATACCACCTTACCACAAGCATCTCAAGAGGAGGCTTCTCTCAGCTCTAGGTATGTGAGAGGGACCCTGAGTTTGCGGCCTCAAGTGGGATGGACACCGCGAAGCCCTGACTCGAAATCAGGCCGGATATCCCTGCAGTGACTTGAATGCAGGCTCGTCTTGCATCTCCCAAGACGAAAGAATGTCTGAATCCCCTGTGGAGACCACAGAAAAAGACCTAGTTCCCCACCTCATCGCGACCGGAGGCCTCACATCCTTTGAAAACTCCAGAGGTACGCGGAGATCAGTGCCTCCAAAGGAGAGGATGCCTGACTCCTCGTGAAACTTGATAGGAGTCCCAGGATTCCTGTGGCACGTGGAAAGGGACCCTTGGTCTCCCGCCTCAGCTGGAGAGGCATCCCAAATGCCCTGCCAGCCCCCAGGAGAATCCCGAGTTGTCCCTCGCAACTAGGCAGGAGTCCTGACGTCGCTGAACAAGCACGTGGGTGGAAGGGCCATCCCAGTTGTAACTAGAGAATATACCCCAGGTTCCCTCCGCAACTCGAGAAAAACCATGAGACTTCCCTCTCGCCGCAAAATGAGGCCTGATTCCCCTGCACTGCGGGCAGAGCAATTCCGTCTTGCACATCACACATGAAAGGAGCCTTGATTTCCTTGATGGCACTCCATAGAAACCCCAAGAACACTGTTTCAAGGCTAGAGGGATCCTGAGGTCACTGTAGCAACTCGAAAGAGCTCCGTAGACCAAAAATAAACTCAAGATGAGAGGTTAGTCCTTGGCTTCGACTCCAGAGGAATACCATCTTACCACAAGCACCTCAAGAGCAGGCTTATCTCAGCTCTAGGTATGTGAGAGGGACCCTGAGTTTGCGGCCTCAAGTGGAATGGAGACCGCGATGCCCTGACTCGAAATAAGGCCGAATATCCCTGCAGTGACTTGAATGCAGGCTCGTCTTCCATCTCCCAAGACGAAAGGATGTCTGAATTCCCTGTGGAGACCACAGAGAAAACCTACTTCCCCACCTCATCGTGACTGGAGGCCTCACATCCTTTGAAAACTCCAGAGGTACGCGGAGATCAGTGCCTCCAAAGGAGACGATGCCTGACTCCTCGTGAAACTTGATAGGAGTCCCAGGATTCCTGTGGCACGTGGAAAGGGACACTTGGTCTCCCGCCTCAGCTGGAGAGGCGTCCCAATTGCCCTGCCAAGCCCCCAGGAGAATCCCGAGTTGTCCCTCGCAACTAGGCAGGAGTCCTGACGTCGCTGAACAAACACGTGGGTGGAAGGGCCATCCCCGTCGTAACTCGAGAATATACCCCAGGTTCCCGCCGCAACACGAGAAAAACGATGAGACTTCCCCCTCGCCGCGAGATGAGGCCCGATTCCCCTGCACTGCGTGCAGAGCAATTCCGTCTTGCACATCACACATCAAAGGAGCCTTGATTTCCTTGATGGCATTCCAGAGAAACCCCAAGAACACTGTATCAAGGCTAGAGGGATCCTGAGGTCACTGTAGCCACACGAAAGAGCTCCGTGGACCAAAAATCAACTCGAGTTGTGAGGTTAGTCCCTGGTTTCGACTCCAGAGGAATACCACCTTACCACAAGCACCTCAAGAGGAGGCTTCTCTCAGCTTTAGCTATGTGAGAGGGACCCTGAGTTTGCGGCCTCAAGTGGAATGGACACCGCGATGCACTGACTCGAAATCAGGCCGGATTTCCCTGCAGTGACTTGAACGCAGGCTCGTCTTGCATCTCCCAAGACGAAAGGATGTCTGAATCCCCTGTGGAGACCACAGAGAAAGACCTAGTTCCCCACCGCATCGCGACCGGAGGCCTCACATCCTTTGAAAACTCCAGAGGTACGCGGAGATCAGTGCCTCCAAAGGAGACGATGCCTGACTCCTCGTGAAACTTGATAGGAGTCCCAGGATTCCTGTGGCACGTGGAAAGGGACGCTTGGTCTCCCGCCTTAGCTGGAGAGGCATCCCAATTGGCCTGCCAAGCCTCGAGGACAATCCCGAATTGTCCCTCGCAACTAGGCAGGAATCCTGAAGTCGCTGAACAAACACGTGGGTGGAAGGGCCATCCCCGTCGTAACTCGAGAATATACCCCAGGTTCCCGCCGCAACTCGAGAAAAACCATGAGACTTCCCCCTCGCCGAAAAATGAGGCCCGATACCCTGCACTGCGTGCAGAGCAATTCCCTGTTGCACATCACACATGAAAGGAGCCTTGATTTCCTTGATGGCACTCCAGAGAAACCCCAAGAACACTGTTTCAAGGCTAGAGGGAACCTGAGGTCACTGTAGCAACAAGAAAGACCTCCGTGGACCAAAAATCAACTCGATATGAGAGGTTAGTCCCTGGCTTCGACTCCAGAGGAATACCACCTTACAACAAGCACCTCAAGAGTAGGCTTCTCTCAGCTCTAGGTATGTGAGAGGGACCCTGAGTTTGCGGCCTCAAGTGGAATGGAGACCGCGATGCCCTGATTCGAAATAAGGCCGAATATCCCTGCAGTGACTTGAATGCAGGCTCGTCTTCCATCTCCCAAGACGAAAGGATGTCTGAATTCCCTCTGGAGACCACAGAGAAAACCTACTTCCCCACCTCATCGCGACTGGAGGCCTCACATCCTTTGAAAACTCCAGAGGTACGCGGAGATCAGTGCCTCCAAAGGAGACGATGCCTGACTCCTCGTGAAACTTGATAGGAGTCCCAGGATTCCTGTGGCACGTGGAAAGGGACACTTGGTCTCCCGCCTCAGCTGGAGAGGCGTCCCAATTGCCCTGCCAAGCCCCCAGGAGAATCCCGAGTTGTCCCTCGCAACTAGGCAGGAGTCCTGACGTCGCTGAACAAACACGTGGGTGGAAGGGCCATCCCCGTCGTAACTCGAGAATATACCCCAGGTTCCCGCCGCAACTCGAGAAAAACCATGAGACTTACCCCTCGCCGCGAGATGAGGCCCGATTCCCCTGCACTGCGTGCAGAGCAATTCCGTGTTGCACGTCACACATGAAAGGAGCCTTGATTTCCTTGATGGCATTCCAGAGAAACCCCAAGAACACTGTTTCAAGGCTAGAGGGATCCTGAGGTCACTGTAGCAACACGAAAGAGCTCCGTGGACCAAAAATCAACTCGAGATGAGAGGTTAGTCCCTGGCTTCGACTCCAGAGGAATACCACCTTACCACAATCACCTCAAGAGGAGGCTTCTCTCAGCTCTAGATATGTGAGAGGGACCCTGAGTTTGCGGCCTCAAGTGGAATGGACACCGCGATGTCCTGACTCGAAATAAGGCCGGATATCCCTGCAGTGACTTGAATGCAGGCTCGTCTTGCATCTCCCAAGACGAAACGATGTCTGAATCCCCTGTGGAGACCACAGAGAAAGACCTAGTTCCCCACCTCATCGCGACCGGAGGCCTCACATCCTTTGAAAACTCCAGAGGTACGCGGAGATCAGTGCCTCCAAAGGAGACGATGACTGACTCCTCGTGAAACTTGATAGGAGTCCCAGGATTCCTGTGGCACGTGGAAAGGGAGCCTTGGTCTCCCGCCTCAGCTGGAGAGGCATCCCAATTGGCCTACCAAGCCTCGAGGAGAATCCCGAGTTGTCCCTCGCAACTAGGCAGGAGTCCTGCCGTCGCCGAACAAACACGTGGGTGGAAGGGCCATCCCCGTCGTAACTCGAGAATATACCCCAGGTTCCCGCCGCAACTCAAGAAAAACCATGAGACTTCCCCCTCGCCGAAAAATGAGGCCCGATACCCTGCACTGCGTGCAGAGCAATTCCGTGTTGCACATCACACATGAAAGGAGCCTTGATTTCCTTGATGGCACTCCAGAGAAACCCCAAGAACACGGTTTCAAGGCTAGAGGGATCCTGAGGTCACTGTAGCAACACGAAAGAGCTCCGTGGACCAAAAATCAACTCGAGATGAGAGGTTAGTCCCTGGCTTCGACTCCAGAGGAATACCATCTTACCACAAGCACCTCAAGAGCAGGCTTATCTCAGCTCTAGGTATGTGAGAGGGACCCTGAGTTTGCGGCCTCAAGTGGAATGGAGACCGCGATGCCCTGACTCGAAATAAGGCCGAATATCCCTGCAGTGTCTTGAATGCAGGCTCGTCTTCCATCTCCCAAGACGAAAGGATGTCTGAATCCCCTGTGGAGACCACAGAGAAAGACCTAGTTCCCCACCTCATGGCGACCGGAGGCCTCACATCCTTTGAAAACTCCAGAGGTACGCGGAGATCAGTGCCTCCAAAGGAGACGATGCCTGACTCCTCGTGAAACTTGATAGGAGTCCCAGGATTCCTGTGGCACGTGTAAAGGGACCCTTGGACTACCGCTTCAGGTGGAGAGGCGTCCCAATTGCCCTGCCAAGCCCCCAGTAGAATCCCGAGTTGTCCCTCGCAACTAGGCAGGAGTCCTGACGTCGCTGAATAAACACGTGGTTGGAAGGGCCATCCCCGTCGTAACTCGAGAATATACCCCAGGTTCCCACCGCAACTCGAGAAAAACCATGAGACTTCCCCCTCGCCGCGAGATGAGGCCCGATTCCCCTGCACTGCGTGCAGAGCAATTCCGTGTTGCACATCACACATGAAAGGAGCCTTGATTTCCTTGATGGCACTGCAGAGAAACCCCAAGAACAATGTTTCAAGGCTAGAGGGATCCTGAGGTCACTGTAGCAACACGAAAGAGCTCCGTGGACCACAAATCAACTCGAGATGAGAGATTAGTCCCTGGCTTCGACTCCAGAGGAATACCACCTTACCACAAGCACCTCAAGAGGAGGCTTCTCTCAGCTCTACATATGTGAGAGGGACCCTGAGTTTGCGGCCTCAAGTGGAATGGACACCGCGATGCCCTGACTCGAAATAAGGCCGAATATCCCTGCAGTGACTTGAATGCAGGCTCGTCTTGCATCTCCCAAGACGACAGGATGTCTGAATCCCCTGTGGAGACCACAGAGAAAGACCTAGTTCCCCACCTCATGTCGACCGGAGGCCTCACATCCTTTGAAAACTCCAGAGGTACGCGGAGATCAGTGCCTCCAAAGGAGACGATGCCTGACTCCTCGTGAAACTTGATAGGAGTCCCAGGATTCCTGTGGCACGTGGAAAGGGACGCTTGGTCTCCCGCCTCAGCTGGAGAGGCATCCCAATTGGCCTGCCAAGCCTCGAGGAGAATCTGGAGTGTTCCCTCGCAACTAGGCAGGAGTCCTGACGTCGCTGAACAAACACGTGGGTGGAAGGGCCATCCCCGTCGTAACTCGAGAATATACCCCAGGTTCCCGCTGCAACTCAAGAAAAACAATGAGACTTCCCCCTCGCCGAAAAATGAGGCCCGATACCCTGCACTGCGTGCAGAGCAATTCCTTGTTGCACATCACACATGAAAGGAGCCTTGATTTCCTTGATGGCACTCCAGAGAAACCCCAAGAACACTGTTTCAAGGCTAGAGGGATCCTGAGGTCACTGTAGCAACACGAAAGAGCTCCGTGGACCAAGAATCAACTCGAGATGAGACGTTAGTCCCTGGCTTCGACTCCAGAGGAATACCACCTTACCACAAGCACCTCAAGAGCAGGCTTATCTCACCTCTTGGTATGTGACAGGGACCCTGAGTTTGCAGCTTCAAGTGGAATGGAGACCGCGATACCCTGACTCGAAATAAGGCCGAATATCCCTGCAGTGACTTGAATGCAGGCTCGTCTTCCATCTCCCAAGACGAAAGGATGTCTGAATCCCCTGTGGGGACCACAGAGAAAACCTACTTCCCCACCTCATCGCGACCGGATGCCTCACATCCTTTGAAAACTCCAGAGGTACGCGGAGATCAGTGCCTCCAAAGGAGACGATGCCTGACTCCTCGTGAAACTTGATAGGAGTCCCAGGATTCCTGTGGCACGTGGAAAGGGACCCTTGGTCTCCCGCCTCAGCTGGAGAGGCATCCCAATTGCCCTGCCAAGCCCCCAGGAGAATCCCGAGTTGTCCCTCGCAACTAGGCAGGAGTCCTGACGTCACTGAACAAACACGTGTGTGGAAGGGCCATCCCCGTTGTAACTAGAGAATATACCCCAGGTTCCCGCCGCAACTCGAGAAAAACCATGAGACTTCCCCCTCGCCGCGAGATGAGGCCCGATTCCCCTGCAATGCGTGTAGAGCAATTCCGTCTTGCACATCACACATGAAAGGAGCCTTGATTTCCTCTATGGCACTGCAGAGAAACCCCAAGAACACTGTTTCAAGGCTAGAGGTATCCCGAGGTCACTGTAGCAACAGGAAAGAGCTCCGTGGACCAAAAATCAACTCGAGATGAGAGGTTAGTCCCTGGCTTCGACTCCAGAGGAATACCACCTTACCACAAGCACCTCAAGAGGAGGCTTCTTTCAGCTCTAGCAATGTGAGAGGGACCCTGAGTTTGCGGCCTCAAGTGGAATGGACACCGCGATGCCCGGACTCGAAATAAGGCCGGATATCCCTGCAGTGACTTAAATGCAGGCTCGTTTTGCATCTCCCAAGACGAAAGGATGTCTGAATACCCTGTGGAGACCACAGAGAAAGACATAGTTCCCCACTTAATCGCGACCGGAGGGCTTACATCCTTTGAAAACTCCAGAGGTACGCGGAGATCAGTGCCTCCAAAGGAGACGATGCCTGACTCCTCATGAAACTTGATAGGAGACCCAAGATTCCTGTGGCACGTGGAAAGGGACACTTGGTCTCCCCCCTCAGATGGAGAGGCGTGCCAATTGCCCTGCCAAGCCTCGAGGAGAATCCAGAGTTGTCCCTCGCAACTAGGCAGGAGTCCTAACGTCGCTGAACAAGCACGTGTGTGGAAGGGTCATCCCCGTCGTAACTCGAGAATATACCCCAGGTTCGCGCCGCAACTCGAGAAAAACCATGAGACTTCCCCCTCGCCGCAAAATGAGGCCCAATTCCCCTGCACTGCGTGCAGAGCAATTCCGTCTTGCACATCACACATGAAAGGAGCCTTGATTTCCTTGATGGCAGTCCAGAGAAACCCCAAGAACACTGTTTAAAGGCTAGAGGGATCCTGAGGTCACTGTAGCAACACGAAAGAGCTCCGTAGACCACAAATCAACTCGAGATGAGAGGTTAGTCCCTGGCTTCGACTCCAGAGGAATACCACCTTACCACAAGCACGTCAAGAGGAGGCTTCTCTCAGCGCTAGGTATGTGAGACGGACCCTGAGTTTGCGGCCTCAAGTGGAATGGATACCGCGATGCCCTGACTCGAAATAAGCCGCGATATCCCTGCAGTGAATTGAATGCAGGCTCGTCTTTCATTTCCCATGAGGAAAGATATCTGAATCCCCTGTGGAGACCACAGAGAAACACCTAGTTCCCCACATCATCGCGACCGGAGGCCTCACATCCTTTGAAAACTCCAGAGGTACGCGGAGATCAGTGCCTCCAATGCAGACGATGCCTGACTCCTCGTGAAACTTGATAGGAGTCCCAGGATTCCTGTGGCACGTGGAAAGGGACCCTTGGTCTCCCGCCTCAGCTGCAGAGGCATTCTAATTGCCCTGCCAAGCCTCGAGGAGAATCCCGAGTTGTCCCTCGCAACTAGGCAGGAGTCCTGACGTGGCTGAACAAACACGTGTGTGGAGGGCCATCCCCGTCGTAACTCGAGAATATACCCCAGGTTCCCGCCGCAACTCGAGAAAAACCATGAGACTTCCCCCTCGCCGCGAGATGAGGCCAGATTCCCCTGCACTGCGTGCAGAGCAATTACGTGTTGCACATCACACAGGAAAGGAGCCTTGATTTCCTTGATGGCACTCCAGAGAAACCCCAAGAACACTGTTTCAAGGCTAGAGGGATCCTGAGGTCACTGTAGCAACACGAAAGAGCTTCGTGGACCAAGAATCAACTCGAGATGAGAGGTTAGTCCCTGCCTTCGACTCCAGAGGAATACCACCTTACCACAAGCACCTCAAGAGGAGGCTTCTCTCAGCTCTAGGTATGTGAGAGGGACCCTGAGTTTGCGGCCTCAAGTGGAATGGACACCGCGATGCCCTGACTCGAAATAAGGCCTGATATCCCTGCAGTGACTTGAATGCAGGCTCGTCTTGCATCTCCCAAGAAGAAAGGATGTCTGAATCCCCTGTGGAGACCACAGAGAAAGACCTAGTTCCCCACCTCATCGCGACCGGAGGCCTCACATCCTTTGAAAACTCCAGAGGTACGCGGAGATCAGTGCCTCCAAAGGAGACGATGCCTGACTCCTCGTGAAACTTGATAGGAGTCCCAGGATTCCTGTGGCACGTGGAAAGGGACCCTTGGTCTCCCGCCTCAGCTGGAGAGGCGTCCCAATTGCCCTACCAAGCCTCGAGGAGAATCCCGAGTTGTCCATCGCAACTAGGCAGGAGTCCTGACGTGGCTGGACAAACACGTGGGTGGAAGGGCCATCCCCGTCGTAAGTCGAGAATATAACCCAGGTTCCCACCGCAACTCGAGAAAAACCATGAGACTTCCCCCTCGCCGCGAGATGAGGCCCGATTCCCCTGCACTGCGTGCAGAGCAATTCAGTGTTGCACATCACACATGAAAGGAGCCTTGATTTCCTTGATGGCACTCCAGAGAAACCCCAAGAGGACTCTTTCAAGGCTAGAGGGATCCTGAGGTCACTGTAGCAACACGAAAGAGCTCCGTGGACCAAGAATCAACTCGAGATGAGAGGTTAGTCCATGGCTTCGACTCCAGAGGAATACCACCTTACCACAAGCACTTCAAGAGGAGGCTTCTCTCAGCTCAAGGTATGTGAGAGGGACCCTGAGTTTGCAGCCTCAAGTGGAATGGACACCGCGATGCCCTGACTCGAAATAAGGCCGGATATCCCTGCAGTGACTTGAATGCAGGCTCGTCTTGCATCTCCCATGGCGAAAATATATCTGAATCCCCTGTGGAGACGACAGAGAAAGACCTAGTTCCGCACCTCATCGCGACCGGAGGCCTCACATCCTTTGAAAACTCCAGAGGTACGCGGAGATCAGTGCCTCCAAAGGAGACGATGCCTGACTCCTCGTGAAACTTGATAAGAGTCCCAGGATTCCTGTGGCACATGGAAAGGGACCCTTGGTCTCCCGCCTCAGCTGGAGAGGCGTCCCAATTGCCCTGCCAAGCCTCGAGGAGAATCCCGAGTTGTCCATCGCAACTAGGCAGGAGTCCTGACGTCGCTGAACAAACATGTGTGTGGAAGGGCCATCCCCGTCGTAACTCAAGAATATACCCCAGGTTCCCGCCGCAACTCGAGAATAACCATGAGATTTCCCCCTCGCTGCGAGATGAGGCCCATTCCCCTGCACTGTGTGCAGAGCAATTCCGTGTTGCACATCACACAGGAAAGGAGCCTGATTTCCTTGATGGCACTCTAGAGAAAACCCAAGAACACTGTTTCAAGGCTAGAGGGATCCTGAGGTCACTGTAGCAACACGAAAGAGGTCCGTGGACCAAGAATCAACTCGAGATGAGAGGTTAGTCCCTGGCTTCGACTCCAGAG
The DNA here is from genome assembly GCF_910594005.1 of Cervus elaphus. Classification (NCBI taxonomy): domain Eukaryota; kingdom Metazoa; phylum Chordata; class Mammalia; order Artiodactyla; family Cervidae; genus Cervus; species Cervus elaphus. The sequence continues at coordinate 2,518,231 of NC_057834.1, read as the reverse complement.
GAATACCACCTTACCACAAGCACCTCAAGAGGAGGCTTCTCTCAGCTCTATGTATGTGAGAGGGACCCTGAGTTTGCGGCCTCAAGTGGAATGGACACCGCGATGCCCTGACTCGAAATAAGGCCGGATATCCCTGCAGTGACTTGAATGCAGGCTCGTCTTCCATCTCCCACGACGAAAGGATGTCTGAATCCCCTGTGCAGACCACAGAGAAAGACGTCGTTCCCCACCTCATCGTGACCGGAGGCATCACATCCTTTGAAAACTCCAGAGGTACGCGGAGATCAGTGCCTCCAAAGGAGACGATGCCTGACTCCTCGTGAAACTTGATAGGAGTCCCAGGATTGCTGTGGCACGTGGAAAGGACACTTAGTCTCCCGCCTCAGCTGGAGAGGCGTCCCAATTGCCCTGTCAAGCCTCGAGGAGAATCCCGAGTTGTCCCTCGCAACTAGGCAGGGGTCCTGACGTCGCTGAACAAACACGCGGGTGGAAGGGCCATCCCCGTCGTAACTCGAGAATATACCCCAGGTTCCCGCCGCAACTTGACAAAAACCATGAGACTTCCCCTTGCCGCGAGATGAGGCCCAATTCCCCTCCACTGCGTGCAGAGCAATTCCGTGTTGCACATCACACATGAAAGGAGCCTTGATTTCCATGATGGTACTCCAGAGAATCCCCAAGAACACTGTTTCAAGGCTAGAGGGATCCTGAGGTCACTGTTGCAACACGAAAGAGCTCGGTGGACCAAGAATCAACTCCAGATGAGAGGTTAGTCCCTGGCTTCGACTCCAGAGGAATACCACCTTACCACAAGCACCTCAAGAGGAGGCTTCTCTCACCTCTTGGTATGTGAGAGGGAACCTGAATTTGAGGCCTCAAATGGAATGGACACCGCAATGCCCTGACTAGAAATAAGGCCGGGTATCCCTGCAGTGACTAGAATGCAGGCTCGTCTTGTGTCTCCCAAGAAGAAAGGATGTCTGAATCCCTTGTGGAGAACACAGAGAAAGACCTAGTTCCCCACCTCATCACGACCGGAGGCCTCACATCCTTTGAAAACTCCAGAGGTATGCGGAGATCAGTGCCTCCAAAGGAGACGATGCCTGACTCCTCCTGAAACTTGATAGGAGTCCCAGGATTCTTGTGGCACGTGTAAAGGGACCCTTGGTCTCCCGCCTCAGCTGGAGAGGCGTCCCAATTGCCCTGCCAAGCCTCGAGGAGAATCCCGAGTTGTCCCTCCCAACTAAGCAGGAGTCCTGACGTCGCTGAACAAACACGTGGGTGGAAGGGCCATCCCCGTCGTAACTCGAGAATATACCCCAGGTTCCCGCCGCAACTCGCGAAAAACCATGAGACTTCCCCCTCGCCGCGAGATGAGGCCCGATTCCCCTGCACTGCATGCAGAGCAATTCCGTGTTGCACATCACACATGAAAGGAGCCTTGATTTCCTTGAGAGAAACCCCAAGAACACTGTTTCCAGGCTAGAGGGATCCTGAGGTCACTGTAGCAACAAGAAAGAACTCCGTGGACCAAAAATCAACTGGAGAAGAGAGGTTAGTCCCTGGCTTCGACTCCAGAGGAATACCACCTTACCACAAGCACCTCAAGAGGAGGCTTCTCTCAGCTCTAAGTATGTGAGAGGGACCCTGATTTTGCGGCCTCAAGTAGAATGGACACTGCGATGCCTTGACGAGAAATAAGGCCGGATATCCCTGCAGTGACTTGAATGCAGGCTCGTCTTGCATCTCCCAAGACGAAAGGATGTCTGAATCCCCTGAGGAGACCACAGAGAAAGACCTAGTTCCCCAGCTCATCGCGACCGGAGGCCTCACATCCTTTGAAACCTTCAGAGGTACGCGGAGATCAGTGCCTCCAAAGGAGATGATGCCTGACTCCTCCTGAAACTTGATAGGAGTCCCAGGATTCCTGTGGCACGTGGAAAGGGACCCTTGGTCTCCCGCCTCAGCTGGAGAGGCGTCCCAATTGCCCTGCCAAGCCACGAGGAGAATCCCGAGTTGTTCCTCGCAACTAGGCAGGAGTCCTGACGTCGCTGACAAACACGTGTGTGGAAGGGCCATCCCTGTCGTAACTCGAGAATATACCCCAGGTTCCCGCCACAACTCGAGTAAAACCATGAGACTTCCCCCTCGCCGCGAGATGAGGCCCGATTCCCCTACACTGTGTGCAGAGCAATTCCGTGTTGCACATCACACATGAAAGGAGCCTTGATTTCCTTGATGGCACTCCAGAGATACCCCAAGAACACTGTTTCAAGGATAGAGGGATACTGAGGTCACTGTAGCAACACGAAAGAGCTCCGTGGACCAAAATTCAACTCGAGATGAGAGGTTAGTCCCTGGCTTCGACTCCAGAGGAATACCACCTTACCACAAGCACCTCAAGAGGAGGCTTATCTCAGCTCTAGATATGTGAGAGGGACCCTGAGTTTGCGGCCTCAAGTGGAATGGACACCGCGATGCCCTGACTCGAAATAAGGCCGGATATCCCTGCACTGACTTGAATGCAGGCTCGTCTTCCATCTCCTAAGATGAAAGGATGTCTGAATCCCCTGTGGCGACCACAGAAAAAGACCTAGTTCCCCACCTCATCGCGACCGGAGGCCTCACATCCTTTGAAAACTCCAGAGGTACGCGGAGATCAGTGCCTCCAAAGGAGACGATGCCTGACTCATCCTGAAACTTGATAGGAGTCCCAGGATTCCTGTGGCACGTGGAAAGGGACACTTGGTCTCCCGCCTCAGCTGGAGAGGCGTCCCAATTGCCCTGCCAAGCCTCGAGGAGAATCCCGAGTTGTCCCTCCCAACTAGGCAGGAGTCCTGACGTCGCTGAACAAACACGTGTGTGGAAGGGCCATCCCCGTCGTAACTCGAGAATATACCCCAGGTTCCGCCGCAACTCGAGAAAAACCATGAGAATTCCCCCTCGCCGCGTGATGAGGCCCGATTCCGCTGCACTGCGTGCAGAGCAATTCCGTGTGGCACATCACACATGAAAGGAGCCTTGATTTCCTTGATGGCACTCCAGAGAAACCCCAAGAACACTGTTTCAAGGCTAGAGGCACCCTGAGGTCACTGTAGCAACACGAAAGAGCTCCGTGGACTAAAAATCAACTCGAGATGAGAGGTTAGTCCCTGGCTTCGACTCCAGAGGAATACCACCTTACCACACGCACCTCAAGAGGAGGCTTCTCTCAGCTCTAGATATGTGAGAGGGACCCTGAGATTGTGGGCTCAAGTGGAATGGACACCGCGAAGCCCTGACTCGAAATAAGGGTCGATATCCCTGCAGTGACGTGAATGCAGGCTCGTCTTGCATCTCCCAAGACGAAAGGATGTCTGAATCCCCTGTGGAGACCACAGAGAAAGACCTAGTTCCCCACCTCATCACGACCGGAGGCCTCACATCCTTTGAAAACTCCAGAGGTTCGAGGAGATCAGTGTCTCCAAAGGAGATGATGCCTGACTCCTCGTGAAACTTGATAGGAGTCCCAGGATTCCTGTGGCACGTAGAAAGGGACACTTGGTCTCCCGCCTCAGCTGGAGAGGCGTCCCAATTGCCCTGCCAAGCCTCAAGGAGAATCCCGAGTTGTCCCTCGCAACTAGGCAGGAGTCCTGACGTCGCTGAACAAACACGTGGGTGGACGGGCCATCCCCGTCGTAACTCGAGAATATACCCCAGGTTCCCGCCAAAACTTGAGAAAAACCATGAGACTTCCCCCTCGCCGCAAGATGAGGCCCGATTCCCCTGCACTGCGTGCAGAGCAATTCCGTGTTGCACATCACACATGAAAGGAACCTTGATTTCCTTGATGGCACTCCAGAGAAAACCCAAGAACACTGCTTCAAGGCTAGAGGTATCCTGAGGTTACTGTAGCAACATGAAAGAACTCCGTGGACCAAAAATCCACTCGAGATGAGAGGTTAGTCCCTGGCTTGGACTCCAGAGGAATACCACCTTACCACAAGCACCTCAAGAGGAGGCTTCTTTCAGCTCTAGGTATGTGAGAGGGACCCTGATTTTGCGGCCTCAAGTGGAATGGACTCTGCGATGCCCTGACGGGAAATAACACTGGAAATCCCTGCAGTGACTTGAATGCAGGCTCGTCTTGCATCTCCCAAGATGAAAGGATGTCTGAATCCCCTGTGGAGACCACAGAGAAAGACCTAGTTCCCCACCTCATCGCGACCAGATGCCTCACATCCTTTGAAAACTCCAGAGGTACGCGGAGATCAGTGCCTCCAAAGGAGACGATGCCTGACTCCTCGTGAAACTTGATAGGAGTCCCAGGATTCCTGTGGCACGTGGAAAGGGACCCTTGGTCTCCCGCCTCAGCTGGAGAGGCGTCCCAATTGCCCTGCCAAGCCTCGAGGAGAATCCCGAGTTGTCCCTCGCAACTAGGCAGGAGTCCTGACGTCGCTGAACAAACACGTGTGTGGAAGGGCCATCCCCGTCGTAACTCGAGAATATACCCCAGGTTCCCGCCGCAACTCGAGAAAAACCATGAGACTTCCCCCTCGCCGCGAGATGAGGCCCGATTCCCCTGCACTGCGTGGAGAGCAATTCCGAGTTGCACATCACACATGAAAGGAGCCTTGATTTCCTTGATGGCAGTCCAGAAAAACCCCAAGAACACTGTTTCAAGGCTAGAGGCACCCTGAGGTCACTGTAGCAACACGAAAGAGCTCCTTGGACCAAAAATCAACTCGAGATGAGAGGTTAGTCCCTGGCTTCGACTCCAGAGGAATACCACCTTACCACAAGCACCTAAAGAGGAGGCTTCTCTCAGCTCTAGCTAAGTGAGAGGGTCCCTGAGTCTGTGGCATCAAGTGGAATGGACACCGCGACGCCCTGACTCGAAATAAGGCCGGATATCCCTGCAGTGACTTGAATGCAGGCTCGTCTTGCATCTCCGAAGACGAAAGGATGTCTGAATCCCCTGAGGAGACCACAGAGAAAGACCTAGTTCCCCACCTCATCGAGACCGGAGGCCTCACATCCTTTGAAAACTCCAGCGGTACGCGGAGATCAGTGCCTCCAAAGGAGACGATGCCTGACTCCTCGTGAAACTTGATAGGAGTCCCAGGATTCCTGTGGCACGTGGAAAGGGACCCTTGGTCTTCCGCCTCAGCTGGAGAGGCGTCCCAATTGCCCTGCCAAGCCTCGAGGAGAATTCCGAGTTGTCCCTCGCAACTAGGCAGGAGTCCTGACGTTGCTGAACAAACACGTGTGTGGAAGCGCCATCCCCGTCGTAACTCGAGAATATACCCCAGGTTCCCGCCGCAACTCGAGAAAAACCATGAGACTTCCCCCTCGCCGCGAGATGAGGCCCGATTCCCCTGCACTGCGTGCAGAGCAATTCCGTGTTTCACATCACACATGAAAGGAGCCTTGATTTCCTTGATGGCACTCCAGAGAAACCCCAAGAACACTGTTTTAAGGCTAGAGGCACCCTGAGGTCACTGTAGCAACAAGAAAGAGCTCCTTGGACCAAAAATCAACTCGAGATGAGAGGTTAGTCCCTGGCTTTTACTCCAGAGGAATACCACCTTACCACAAGCACCTAAAGAGGAGGCTTCTCTCAGCTCTAGCTAAGTGAGACGGTCCCTGAGTTTGTTGCCTCAAGTGGAATGGACACCGCGACGCCCTGACTCGAAATAAGGCCGGATATCCCTGCAGTGACTTGAATGCAGGCTCGTCTTGCATCTTCCAAGACGAAAGGATGTCTGAATTCCCTGTGGAGACCACAGAGAAAAACCTAGTTCCCCACCTCATCGCGACCGGAGGCCTCACATCCTTTGAAAACTCCAGAGGTACGCGGTTTCAGTGCCTCCAAAAGAGACGATGCCTGACTCCTCGTGAAACTTGATAGGAGTCCCAGGATTCCTGTGGCACGTGGAAAGGGACCCTTGGTCTCCCGCCTCAGCTGGAGAGGCGTCCCAATTGCCCTGCCAAGCCTCGAGGAGAATCCCGAGTTGTCCCTCGCAACTAGGCAGGAGTCCTGACGTCGCTGAACAAACACGTGTGTGGAATGGCCATCCCCGTCGGAACTCGAGAATATACCCCAGGTTCCCGGCGCAACTCGAGAAAAACCATGAGACTTCCCCCTCGCCGCGAGATGAGGCCCGATTCCCCTGCACTGCGTGCAGAGCAATTACGTGTTGCACATCACACATGAAAGGAGCCTTGATTTCCTTGATGGCACTGCAGAGAAACCCCAAGAACACTGTTTCCAGGCTAGAGGGATCCTGAAGTCACTGTAGCAACACGAAAGAGCTCCGTGGACCAACAATCAACTCGAGATGAGAGGTTAGTCCCTGGCTTCGACTCCAGAGGAATACCACCTTACCACAAGCACCTCAAGAGGAGGCTTCTCTCAGCTCTAGCTATGTGAGAGGGACCCTGAGTTTGCGGCCTCAAGTGGAATGGACACCGCGATGCCCTGACTCGAAATAAGGCCGGATATCCCTGCAGTGACTTGAATGCAGGCTCGTCTTGCATCTCCCAAGACGAAAGGATGTCTGAATCACCTGTGTAGACCACAGAGAAAGACCTATTTCCCCACCTCATCGCGACCGGAGGCCTCACATCCTTTGAAAACTCCAGAGGTACGCGGAGATCAGTGCCTCCAAAGGAGACGATGCCTGACTCCTCGTGAAACTTGATAGGAGTCCCAGGATTCCTGTGGCACGTGGAAAGGGACCCTTGGTCTCCCGCCTCAGCTGGAGAGGCGTCCCAATTGCCCTACCAAGCCTTGAGGAGAATCCGAGTTGTCCCTCGCAACTAGGCAGGAGTCCTGCCGTCGCTGAACAAACACGTGGATGGAAGGGCCATCCCCGTCGTAACTCGAGAATATACCCCAGGTTCCCGCTGCAACTCGAGAAAAACCATGAGACTTCCCCCTCGCCGCGAGATGAGGCCCGATTCCCCTGCAATGCGTGCAGAGCAATTCCGTGTTGCACATCACACATGAAAGGAGCCTTGATTTCCTTGATGGCACTCCAGAGAAACCCCAAGAACACTGTTTCAAGGCTAGACGGATCCTTAGGTCACTGTAGCAACACGAAAGAGCTCCGTGGACCAAGAATCAACTCGAGATGAGAGGTTAGTCCCTGGCTTCGACTCCAGAGGAATACCACCTTACCACAAGCACCTCAAGAGGAGGCTTCTCTCAGCTCTAGGTATGTGAGAGGGACCCTGAGTTTGCGGCCTCAAGTGGAATGGACACCGCGATGCCCTGACGCGAAATAAGGCCGGATATCCCTGCAGTGACTTGAATGCAGGCTCGTCTTGCATCTCCCAAGACGAAAGGATGTCTGAATCCCCTGTGGAGACCACAGAGAAAGACCTAGTTTCCCACCTCATCAATACCGGAGGCCTCACATCCTTTGGAAACTGCAGAGGTACGCGGAGATCTGTGCTTCCAAAGGAGACGATGCCTGACTCCTCGTGAAACTTGATAGGAGTCCCAGGATTCCGGTGGCACATGGAAAGGGACCCTTGGTCTCCCGCCTCAGCTGGAGAGGCGTCCCAATTGCCCTGCCAAGCCTCGAGGAGAATCCCGAGTTGTCCCTCGCAACTAGGCAGGAGTCCTGACGTCGCTGAACAAACACGTGGGTGGAAGGGCCATCCCCGTCGTAACTCGAGAATATACCCCAGGTTCCCGCCGCAACTCGAGAAAAACCATGAGACTTCCCCCTCGCCGCGAGATGAGGCCCGATTCCCCTGCACTGCGAGCAGAGCAATTCCGTGTTGCACATCACACATGATAGGAGCCTTGATTTCCTTGATGGCACTCCAGAGAAACCCCAAGAACACTGTTTCAAGGCTAGAGGGATCCTGAGGTCACTGTAGCAACACGAAAGAGCTGAGTGGACCAACAATCAACTCGAGATGAGAGGTTAGTCCCTGGCTTCGACTCCAGAGAAATACCACCTTACCACAAGCACCTCAAGAGGAGGCTTCTCTCACCTCTTGGTATGTGAGAGGTACCCTGAGTTAGCGGCCTCAAGTGGAATGGACACTGCGATGCCCTGACGCGAAATAAGGCCGGATATCCCTGCAGTGACTTGAATGCAGGCTCGTCTTGCATCTCCCAAGACGAAAGGATGTCTTAATCCCCTGTGGAGACCACAGAGAAAGACCTACTTCCCCACCTCATCGCGAGCGGAGGCCTCACATCCTTTGAAAACTCCAGAGGTACGCGGAGATCAGTGCCTCCAAAGGAGACGAAGCCTGACTCCTCGTGAATCTTGATAGGAGTCCCAGGATTCCTGTGGCACGTGGAAAGGGACCCTTGGTCTCCCGCCTCAGCTGGAGAGGCGTCCCAATTGCCCTGCCAAGCCTCGAGGAGAATCCCGAGTTGTCCCTTGCAACTAGGCAGGAGTCCTGACGTCGCTGAACAAACACGTGGGTGGAAGGGCCATCCCCGTCGTAACTCGAGAATATACCCCAGGTTCCCGCCGCAACTCGAGAAAAACCATGAGACTTCCCCCTCGCCGCGAGATGAGGCCCGATTCCCCTGCACTGCGTGCAGAGCAATTCCGTGTTGCACATCACACATGACAGGAGCCTTGATTTCCTTGATGGCACTCCAGAGAAACCCCAAGAACACTGTTTCAAGGCTAGAGGGATCCTGAGGTCACTGTAGTAACACGAAAGAGCTCTGTGGACCAAAAATCAACTCGAGATGAGAGGTTAGTCCCTGGCTTCGACTCCAGAGGAATACCACCTTACCACAAGCACCTCAAGAGCAGGCTTCTCTCAGCTCTAGGTATGTGAGAGGGACCCTGAGTTTCCGGCCTCAAGTGGAATGGACACCGCGATGCCCTGACTCGAAATAAGGCCGGATATCCCTGCAGTGACTTGAATGCAGGCTCGTCTTGCATCTCCCAAGACGAAAGGATGTCTGAATCCCCTGTGGAGACCACAGAGAAAGACCTAGTTCCCCACCTCATCGCAACCGGAGGCCTCACATCCTTTGAAAACTCCAGAGGTACGCGGAGATCAGTGCCTCCAAAGGAGACGATGGCTGACTCCTCGTGAAACTTGATAGGAGTCCCAGGATTCCTGTGGCACGTGGAAAGGGACCCTTGGTCTCCCGCCTCAGCTGGAGAGGCATCCCAATTGCCCTGCCAAGCCTCGAGGAGAATCCCGAGTTGTCCCTCGCAACTAGGCAGGAGTCCTGTCGTCGCTGAACAAACACGTGTGTGGATGGGCCATCCCCGTCGTAACTCGAGAATATACCCCAGGTTCCCGCCGCAACTCGAGAAAAACCATGAGACTTCCCCCTCGCCGCGAGATGAGGCCCGATTCCCCTGCACTGCGTGCAGAGCAATTCCGTGTTGCACATCATACATGAAAGGAGCCTTGATTTCCTTGATGGCACTCCAGAGAAACCCCAAGAACACTGTTTCATGGCTAGAGGGATCCTGAGGTCACTATAGCAACACAAAAGAGCTCCATGGACCAAAAATCAACTCGAGATGAGAGGTTAGTCCCTAACTTCGACTCCAGAGGAATACCACCTTACCACAACCACCTCAAGAGGAGGCTTCTCTCAGCTCTAGGTATGTGAGAGGGACCCTGAGTTTGCGGCCTCAAGTGGAATGGACACCGCGATGCCCTGACGCGAAATAAGGCCGGATATCCCTGCAGTGACTTGAATGCAGGCTCGTCTTGCATCTCCCAAGACGAAAGGATGTCTGAATCCCCTGTGGAGACCACAGAGAAAGACCTAGTTCCCCACCTCATCAATACCGGAGGCCTCACATCCTTTGGAAACTGCAGAGGTACGCGGAGATCTGTGCTTCCAAAGGAGACGATGCCTGACTCCTCGTGAAACTTGATAGGAGTCCCAGGATTCCGGTGGCACATGGAAAGGGACCCTTGGTCTCCCGCCTCAGCTGGAGAGGCGTCCCAATTGCCCTGCCAAGCCTCGAGGAGAATCCCGAGTTGTCCCTCGCAACTAGGCAGGAGTCCTGACGTCGCTGAACAAACACGTGGGTGGAAGGGCCATCCCCGTCGTAACTCGAGAATATACCCCAGGTTCCCGCCGCAACTCGAGAAAAACCATGAGACTTCCCCCTCGCCGCGAGATGAGGCCCGATTCCCCTGCACTGCGAGCAGAGCAATTCCGTGTTGCACATCACACATGATAGGAGCCTTGATTTCCTTGATGGCACTCCAGAGAAACCCCAAGAACACTGTTTCAAGGCTAGAGGGATCCTGAGGTCACTGTAGCAACACGAAAGAGCTGAGTGGACCAACAATCAACTCGAGATGAGAGGTTAGTCCCTGGCTTCGACTCCTGAGGAATACCACCTTACCACAAGCACCTCAAGAGGAGGCTTCTCTCACCTCTTGGTATGTGAGAGGTACCCTGAGTTAGCGGCCTCAAGTGGAATGGACACTGCGATGCCCTGACGCGAAATAAGGCCGGATATCCCTGCAGTGACTTGAATGCAGGCTCGTCTTGCATCTCCCAAGACGAAAGGATGTCTTAATCCCCTGTGGAGACCACAGAGAAAGACCTACTTCCCCACCTCATCGCGAGCGGAGGCCTCACATCCTTTGAAAACTCCAGAGGTACGCGGAGATCAGTGCCTCCAAAGGAGACGAAGCCTGACTCCTCGTGAATCTTGATAGGAGTCCCAGGATTCCTGTGGCACGTGGAAAGGGACCCTTGGTCTCCCGCCTCAGCTGGAGAGGCGTCCCAATTGCCCTGCCAAGCCTCGAGGAGAATCCCGAGTTGTCCCTTGCAACTAGGCAGGAGTCCTGACGTCGCTGAACAAACACGTGGGTGGAAGGGCCATCCCCGTCGTAACTCGAGAATATACCCCAGGTTCCCGCCGCAACTCGAGAAAAACCATGAGACTTCCCCCTCGCCGCGAGATGAGGCCCGATTCCCCTGCACTGCGTGCAGAGCAATTCCGTGTTGCACATCACACATGACAGGAGCCTTGATTTCCTTGATGGCACTCCAGAGAAACCCCAAGAACACTGTTTCAAGGCTAGAGGGATCCTGAGGTCACTGTAGTAACACGAAAGAGCTCTGTGGACCAAAAATCAACTCGAGATGAGAGGTTAGTCCCTGGCTTCGACTCCAGAGGAATACCACCTTACCACAAGCACCTCAAGAGCAGGCTTCTCTCAGCTCTAGGTATGTGAGAGGGACCCTGAGTTTGCGGCCTCAAGTGGAATGGACACCGCGATGCCCTGACTCGAAATAAGGCCGGATATCCCTGCAGTGACTTGAATGCAGGCTCGTCTTGCATCTCCCAAGACGAAAGGATGTCTGAATCCCCTGTGGAGACCACAGAGAAAGACCTAGTTCCCCACCTCATCGCAACCGGAGGCCTCACATCCTTTGAAAACTCCAGAGGTACGCGGAGATCAGTGCCTCCAAAGGAGACGATGGCTGACTCCTCGTGAAACTTGATAGGAGTCCCAGGATTCCTGTGGCACGTGGAAAGGGACCCTTGGTCTCCCGCCTCAGCTGGAGAGGCATCCCAATTGCCCTGCCAAGCCTCGAGGAGAATCCCGAGTTGTCCCTCGCAACTAGGCAGGAGTCCTGTCGTCGCTGAACAAACACGTGTGTGGATGGGCCATCCCCGTCGTAACTCGAGAATATACCCCAGGTTCCCGCCGCAACTCGAGAAACACCATGAGACTTCCCCCTCGCCGCGAGATGAGGCCCGATTCCCCTGCACTGCGTGCAGAGCAATTCCGTGTTGCACATCATACATGAAAGGAGCCTTGATTTCCTTGATGGCACTCCAGAGAAACCCCAAGAACACTGTTTCATGGCTAGAGGGATCCTGAGGTCACTATAGCAACACAAAAGAGCTCCATGGACCAAAAATCAACTCGAGATGAGAGGTTAGTCCCTAACTTCGACTCCAGAGGAATACCACCTTACCACAACCACCTCAAGAGGAGGCTTCTCGCAGCTTTAGGTATGTGAGAGGCACCCTGAGTTTGCGGCCTCAAGTGGAATGGACACCGCGATGCCCTGACTCGAAATAAGGCCGGATATCCCTGCAGTGACTTGAATGCAGGCTCGTCTTGCATCTCCCAAGACGAAAGGATGTCTGAATCCCCTGTGGAGACCACAGAGAAAGACCTAGTTCCCCACCTCATCGCGACCGGAGGCCTCACATCCTTTGAAAACTCCAGAGGTACGCGGAGATCAGTGCCTCCAAAGGAGACGATGCCTGACTCCTCGTGAAACTTGATAGGAGTCCCAGGATTACTGTGGCTCGTGGAAAGGGACCCTTGGTCTCCCGCCTCAGCTGGAGAGGCGTCCCAATTGCCCTGCCAAGCCTCGAGGAGAATCCCGAGTTGTCCCTCGCAACTAGGCAGGAGTCCTGCCGTCCCTGAACAAACACATGGGTGGAAGGGCCATCCTCGTCGTAACTCGAGAATATACCCCAGGTTCCCGCCGCAACTCGAGAAAAACCATGAGACTTCCCCCTCGCCACGAGATGAGGCCCGATTCCCCTGCACTGCGTGCAGAGCAATTCCGTGTTGCACAACACACATGAAAGGAGCCTTGATTTCCTTGATGGCACTCCAGAAAAACCCCAAGAACACTGTTTCAAGGCTAGAGGGATCCTGAGGTCACTGTAGCAAGACGAAAGAGCTCCGTGGACCAACAATCAACTCGACATAAGAGGTTAGTCCCTGGCTTCGACTCCAGAGGAATACCACCTTACCACAATCACCTCAAGAGGAGGCTTCTCTCAGCTCTAGATATGTGAGAGGGACCCTGAGTTTGCGGCCTCAAGTGGAATGGACACTGCGATGCCCTGACGCGAAATAAGGCCGGATATCCCTGCAGTGACTTGAATGCAGGCTCGTCTTGCATCTCCCAAGACGAAAGGATGTCTGAATCCCCTGTGGAGACCACAGAGAAACACCTAATTCCCCACCTCATCGCGACCGGAGGCCTCACATCCTTTGAAAACGCCAGAGGTACGCGGAGATCAGTGCCTCCAAAGGAGACGATGCCTGACTCCTCGTGAAACTTGATAGGAGTCCCAGGATTCCTGTGCCACGTGGAAAGGGACTCTTGGTCTCCCGCCTCAGCTGGAGAGGCATCCCATTGTCCTGCCAAGCCTCGAGGAGAATCCCGAGTTGTCCCTCGCAACAAGGCAGGAGTCCTGACGTCGCTGAACAAACACGTGGGTGGAGGGGCCATCCCCGTCTTAACTCGAGAATATACCCCAGGTTCCCGCCGCAACTTGACAAAAACCATGAGACTTCCCCCTCGCCGCGAGATGAGACCCGATTCCGCTGCACTGCGTGCAGAGCAATTCCGTGTTGCACATCACACATGAAAGGAGCTTTGATTTTCTTGATGGCACTCCAGAGAAACCCCAAGAACACTGTTTCAAGGCTAGAGGGTTCCTGAGGTCACTGTAGCAACAGGAAAGAGCTCCGTGGACCAAAAATCAACTCGAGATGAGAGGTTAGTCCCTGGCTTCGACTCCAGAGGAATACCACCTTACCACAAGCACCTCAAGAGGAGGCTTCTCTCAGCTCTAGGTATGTGAGAGGGACCCTGAGTTTGCGGCCTCAAGTGGAATGGACACTGCGATGCCCTGACTCGAAATAAGGCCGGATATCCCTGCAGTGACTTGAATGCAGGCTCGTCTTGCATCTCCCAAGACGAAAGGATGTCTGAATCCCCTGTGGAGACCATAGAGAAAGACCTAGTTCCCCACCTCATCGCGACCGGAGGCCTCACATCTTTTGAAAACTTCAGAGGTACGCGGAGAACAGTGCCTCCAAAGGAGACGATGCCTGACTCCTCGTGAAACTTGATAGGACTCCCAGGATTCCTGTGGCACGTGGAAAGGGACGCTTGGTCTCCCACCTCAGCTGGAGAGGCGTCCCAATTGCCCTGCCAAGCCTGGAGGAGAATCCCGAGTTGTCCCTCGCAACTAGGCAGGAGTCCTGACTTCGCTGAAGAAACACTTGTGTGGAAGGGCCATCCCAGTCGTAACTCGAGAATATACCCCAGGTTCCCGCCGCACCTCGAGAAAAACCATGAGACTTCCCCCTCGCCGCGAGATGAGGCCCGATTCCCCTGCACTGCGTGCAGAGCACTGCCGTGTTGCACATCACACATGAAAGAAGCCTTGATTTCCTTGGTGGCTCTCCAGGGAAACCCCAAGAACACTGTTTCAAGGCTAGAGGGATCCTGAGGTCACTGTAGCAACACGAAAGAGCTCCGTGGACCAAAAATCAACTCGAGATTAGAGGTTAGTCCCTGGCTTCGACACCAGAGGAATACCACCTAACCACAAGCACCTCAAGAGGAGGCTTCTCTCAGCTCTAGGTATGTGAGAGGTACCCTGAGTTTGCGGCCTCAAGTGGAATGGACACCACGATGCCCTGACTCGAAATTAGGCCGGATATCCCTGCAGTGACTTGAATGCAGGCTCGTCTTGCATCTCCCAAGACTAAAGGATGTCTGAATCCCCTGTGGAGACCACAGAGAAAGACCTAGTTCCCCACCTCATCGCGATCGGAGGCCTCACATCCTTTGAAAACTCCAGAGGTACGCGGAGATCAGTGCCTCCAAAGGAGACGATGCCTGACTCCTCCTGAAACTTGATAGGAGTCCCAGCATTCCTGTGGCACGTGGAAAGGGACCCTTGGTCTCCCGCCTCAGCTGGAGAGGCGTCCCAATTGCCCTGCCAAGCCTCGAGGAGAATCCCGAGTTGTCCCTCGCAACTAGGCAGGAGTCCTGACGTCGCTGAACAAGCACGTGGGTGGAAGGGCCATCCTCGTCGTAACTCGAGAATATACCCCAGGTTCCCGCCGCAACTCGAGAAAAACCATGAGACTTCCCCCTCGCCACGAGATGAGGCCCGATTCCCCTGCACTGCGTGCAGAGCAATTCCGTGTTGCACATCACACATGAAAGGAGCCTTGATTTCCTTGATGGCACTCCAGAGAAACCCCAAGAACACTGTTTCAAGGCTAGAGGGATCCTGAGGTCACTGTAGCAACACGAAAGAGCTCCATGGACCAACAATCAACTCGAGATGAGAGGTTAGTCCCTGGCTTCAACTCCAGAGGAATACCACCTTACCACAAGCACCTCAAGAGGAGGCTTCTCTCAGCTTTACCTATGTGCTGAGTTTGCGGTCTCAAGTGGAATGGACACCGCGATGCCCTGACTCGAAATAAGGCCGGATATCCCTGCAGTGACTTGAATGCAGGCTCGTCTTGCATCTCCCAAGATGAAAGGATGTCTGAATCCCCTGTGGAGACCACAGAGAAACACCTAGTTCCCCACCTCATCGCGACCGGAGGCCTCACATCCTTTGAAAACTCCAGAGGTACGCGGAGATCAGTGCCTCCAAAGGAGACGATGCCTGACTCCTCATGAAACTTGATAGGAGTCCCAGGATTCCTGTGGCACGTGGAAAGGGACCCTTGGTCTCCCGCCTCAGCTGGAGAGGCGTCCCAATTGCCCTGCCAAGCCTCGAGGAGAATCCCGAGTTGTCCCTCGCAACTAGGCAGGAGTCCTGCCGTCGCTGAACAAACACGTGGGTGGAAGGGCCATCCTCGTCGTAACTCGAGAATATACCCCAGGTTCCCGCCGCAACTGGAGAAAAACCATGAGACTTCCCCCTCGCCGCGAGATGAGGCCCGATTCCCCTGCACTGCGTGCAGAGCAATTCCGTGTTGCACATCACACATGAAAGGAGCCTTGATTTCCTTGATGGCACTCCAGAGAAACCCCAAGAACACTGTTTCAAGGCTAGAGGGATCCTGAGGTCACTGTAGCAACACGAAAGTGCTCCGTGGTCCAACAATCAACTCGAGATGAGAGGTTAGTCCCTGGCTTCGACTCCAAAGGAATACCACCTTACCACAAGCACCTCAAGAGGAGGCTTCTCTCAGCTCTACCTATGTGCTGAGTTTGCGGTCTCAAGTGGAATGGACATCGCGATGCCCTGACTCGAAATAAGGCCGGATATCCCTGCAGTGACTTGAATGCAGGCTCGTCTTGCATCTCCCAAGACGAAAGGATGTCCGAATCCCCTGTGGAGACCAAAGAAAAAGACCTAGTTCCCCACCTCATCGCGACCGGAGGCCTCACATCCTTTGAAAACTCCAGAGGTACGCGGAGATCAGTGCCTCCAAAGGAGACGATGCCTGACTCCTCGTGAAACTTGATAGGAGTCCCAGGATTCCTGTGGCACGTGGAAAGGGACCCTTGGTCTCCCGCCTCAGCTGGAGAGGCGTCCCAATTGCCCTGCCAAGTCTCGAGGAGAATCCAGAGTTGTCCCTCGAAACTAGGCAGGAGTCCTGACGTCGCTGAACAAACACGTGGGTGGAAGGGCCATCCCCGGCGTAACTCGAGAATATACCCCAGGTTCCCGCCGCAACTCGAGAAAAACCATGAGACTTCCCCCTCGCCGCGAGATGAGACCCGATTCCCCTGCACTGCGTGCAGAGCAATTCCGTGTTGCACATCACACATGAAAGGAGCCTTGATTTCCTTGATGGCACTCCAGAGAAACCCCAAGAACACTGTTTCAAGGCTAGAGGGATCCTGAGGTCACTGTAGCAACACGAAAGAGCTCCATGGACCAAAAATCAACTCGAGATGAGAGGTTAGTCCCTGGCTTCGACTCCAGAGGAATACCACCTTACCACAAGCACCTCAAGAGGAGGCTTCTCTCAGCTCTAGGTATGTGAGAGGGACCCTGAGTTTGCGGCCTCAAGTGGAATGGACACCGCGATGCCCTGACTCGAAATAAGGCCGGATATCCCTGCAGTGACTTGAATGCAGGCTAGTCTTGCATCTCCCAAGACGAAAGGATGTCTGAATCCCCTGTGGAGACCACAGAGAAAGACCTAGTTCCCCACCTCATCGCGACAGGAGGCCTCACATCCTTTGAAAACTCCAGAGGTACGCGGAGATCAGTGCCTCCAAAGGAGACGATGCCTGACTCCTCGTGAAACTTGATAGGAGTCCCAGGATTCCTGTGGCACCTGGAAAGGGACTCTTGATCTCCCGCCTCAGCTGGAGAGGCGTCCCAATTGCCCTGCCAAGCCTCGAGGAGAATCCCGAGTTGTCCCTCGCAACTAGGCAGGAGTCCTGACGTCGCTGAAGAAACACGTGAGTGGAAGGGCCATCCCCGTCGTAACTCGAGAATATACCCCAGGTTCCCGCCGCAACTCGAGAAAAACCATGAGACTTCCCCCTCACCGCGAAATGAGGCCCGATTACCGTGCACTGCATGCAGAGCAATTCCGTGTTGCACATCACACATGAAAGGAGCCTTGATTTCCTTGATGGCACTCCAGAGAAACCCCAAGAACACTGTTTCAAGGCTAGAGGGATCCTGAGGTCACTGTAGCAACAGGAAAGAGCTCCGTGGACCAAAAATCAACTCGAGATGAGAGGTTAGTCCCTGGCTTCGACTCCAGAGGAATACCACCTTACCACAAGCACCTCAAGAGGAGGCTTCTCTCAGCTCTATGTATGTGAGAGGGACCCTGAGTTTGCGGCCTCAAGTGGAATGGACACCGCGATGCCCTGACTCGAAATAAGGCCGGATATCCCTGCAGTGACTTGAATGCAGGCTCGTCTTGCATCTCCCAAGACGAAAGGATGTCTGAATCCCCTGTGGAGACCACAGAGAAAGACCTAGTTTCCCACCTCATCGCGACCGGAGGCCTCACATCCTTTGAAAACTCCAGAGGTACGCGGAGATCAGTGCCTCCAAAGGAGACGATGCCTGACTCCTCCTGAAACTTGATAGGAGTCCCAGCATTCCTGTGGCACGTGGAACGGGACCCTTGGTCTCCCACCTCAGCTGGAGAGGCGTCCCAATTGCCCTGCCAAGCCTCGAGGAGAATCCCGAGTTGTCCCTCGCAACTAGGCAGAAGTCCTGACTTCGCTGAACAAACACGTGGGTGGAAGGGCCATTCCCGTCGTAACTCGCGAATATACCCTAGGTTCCCGCCGCAACTCGAGAAAAACCATGAGACTTCCCCCTCGCCGCGAGATGAGGCCCGATTCCCCTGCACTGCGTGCAGAGCAATTCCGTGTTGCACATCACACATGAAAGGAGCCTTGATTTCCTTGATGGCACTCCAGAGAAACCCCAAGAACACTGTTTCAAGGCTAGAGGGATCCTGAGGTCACTGTAGCAACACGAAAGAGTTCCGTGGACCAAAAATCAATTCGAGATGAGAGGTTAGTCCCTGGCTTCGACTCCAGAGGAATACCACCTTACCACAAGCACCTCAAGAGGAGGCTTCTCTCAGCTCTAGCTATGAGAGAGGGACCCTGAGTTTGCAGCCTCAAGTGGAATGGACACCGCGATACCCTGACTCGAAATAAGGCCGGATATCCCTGCAGTGACTTGAATGCAGGGTCGTCTTGCATCTCCCAAGATGAAAGGATGTCTGAATCCCCTGTGGAGACCACAGAGAACGACCTAGTTCCCCACCTCATCGCGACCGGAGGCCTCACATCCTTTGAAAACTCCAGAGGTACGCGGAGATCAGTGCCTCCAAAGGAGACGATGCCTGACTCCTCGTGAAACTTGATAGGAGTCACAGGATTCCTGTGGCACGTGGAAAGGGACACTTGGTCTCCCGCCTCAGCTGGAGAGGCGTCCCAATTGCCCTGCCAAGCCTCGAGGAGAATCCCGAGTTGTCCCTCGCAACTAGGAAGGAGTCCTGACGTCGCTGAACAAACACGTGGGTGGAAGGGCCATCCCCGTCGTAACTCGAGAATATACCCCAGGTTCCCGCCGCAACTCGAGAAAAACCATGAGACTTCCCCCTCGCCGCGAGATGAGGCCCGATTCCCCTGCACTGCGTGCAGAGCAATTCCGTGTTGCACATCACACATGAAAGGAGCCTTGATTTCCTTGATGGCACTCCAGAGAAACCCCAAGAACACTGTTTCAAGGCTGGAGGGATCCTGAGGTTCCTGTAGTAGCACGAAAGAGCTCCGTGGACCATGAATCAACTCGAGATGAAAGGTTAGTCCCTGGCTTCGACTCCAAAGGAATACCACCTTACCACAAGCACCTCAAGAGGAGGCTTCTCTCAGCTCTACCTATGTGCTGAGTTTGCGGTCTCAAGTGGAATGGACACCGCGATGCCCTGACTCGAAATAAGGCCGGATATCCCTGCAGTGACTTGAATGCAGGCTCGTCATGCATCTCCCAAGACGAAAGGATGTCTGAATCCCCTGTGGAGACCACAGAGAAAGACCTAGTTCCCCACCTCATCGCGACCGGAGGCCTCACATCCTTTAAAAATTCCAGAGGTACGCGGAGATCAGTGCCTCCAAAGGAGACGATGCCTGACTCCTCGTGAAACTTGATAGGACTCCCAGGATTCCTGTGGCACGTGGAAAGGGACCCTTGGTCTCCCGCCTCAGCTGGAGAGGCATCCCAATTGCCCTGCCAAGCCTCGAGGAGAATCCCGAGTTGTCCCACGAAACTAGGCAGGAGTCCTGACGTCGCTGAACAAACACGTGGGTGGAAGGACCATCCCCGTCGTAACTCGAGAATATACCCCAGGTTCCCGCCGCAACTCGAGAAAAACCATGAGACTTCACACTCGCCGCGAGATGAGGCCCGATTCCCCTGCACTGCGTGCAGAGCAATTCCGTGTTGCACATCACACATGAAAGGAGCCTTGATTTCCTTGATGGCACTCCAGAGAAACCCCAAGAACACTGTTTCAAGGCTGGAGGCATCCTGAGGTCCCTGTAGCAGCACGAAAGAGCTCCGTGGACCAAGAATCAACTCGAGATGAGAGGTTAGTCCCTGGCTTCGACTCCAGAGGAATACCACCTTACCACAAGCACCTCAAGAGGAGGCTTCTCTCAGCTCTAGGTATGTGAGAGGGACCCTGAGTTTGCGGCCTCAAGTGGAATGGAGACCGCGATGCCCTGACTCGAAATAAGGCCGGATATCCCTGCAGTGACTTGAATGCAGGCTCGTCTTGCATCTCCCAAGACGAAAGGATGTCTGAATCCCCTGTGGAGAACACAGAGAACGACCTAGTTCCCCACCTCATCGCGACCGGAGGCCTCACATCCTTTGAAAACTCCAGAGGTACGCGGAGATCAGTGCCTCCAAAGGAGACGATGCCTGACTCCTCGTGAAACTTGATAGGAGTCCCAGGATTCCTGTGGCACGTGGAAAGGGACCCTGGGTCTCCCGCCTCAGCTGGAGAGGCGTCGCAATTGCCCTGCCAAGCCTCGAGGAGAATCCCGAGTTGTCCCTCGCAACTAGGCAGGAGTCCTGCCGTCGCTGAACAAACACGTGGGTGGAAGGGCCATTCCCGTCGTAACTCGAGAATATACCCCAGGTTCCCGCCGCAACTCGAGAAAAACCATGAGACTTCCCCCTCGCCGCGAGATGAGGCCCGATTCCCCTGCACTGCGTGCAGAGCAATTCCGTGTTTCACATCACACATGAAAGGAGCCTTGATTTCCTTGATGGCACTCCAGAGAAAGCCCAAGAACACTGTTTCAAGGCTAGAGGGATCCTGAGGTCACTGTAGCAACACGAAAGAGCTCCATGGACCAAAAATCAACTCGAGATGAGAGGTTAGTCCCTGGCTTCGACTCCAGAGGAATACCACCTTACCACAAGCACCTCAAGAGGAGGCTTCTCTCAGCTCTAGGTATGTGAGAGGGACCCTGAGTTTGCGGCCTCAAGTGGAATGGACACCGCGATGCCCTGACTCGAAATAAGGCAGGATATCTCTGCAGTGACTTGAATGCAGGCTCGTCTTGTATCTCCCAAGACGAAAGGGTGTCTGAATCCCCTGTGGAGACCACAGAGAAAGACCTAGTTCCCCACATCATCGCGACCGGAGGCCTCACATCCTTTAAAAACTCCAAAGGTACTCGGAGATCAGTGCCTCCAAAGGAGACGATGCCTGACTCCTCGTGAAACTTGATAGGAGTCCCAGGATTCCTGTGGCACGTGGAAAGGGACCCTTGGTCTCCCGCCTCAGCTGGAGAGGCGTCGCAATTGCCCTGCCAAGCCTCGAGTAGAATCCCGAGTTGTCCCACGCAACTAGGCAGGAGTCCTGACGTCGCTGAACAAACACGTGGGTGGAAGGGCCATCCCCGTCGTAACTCGAGAATATACCCCAGGTTCCCGCCGCAACTCGAGAAAAACCATGAGACTTCCCCCTCGCCGCGAGATGAGGCCCGATTCCCCTGCACTGCGTGCAGAGCAATTCCGTGTTGCACATCACACATGACAGGAGCCTTGATTTCCTTGATGGCACTCCAGAGAAACCCCAAGAACACTGTTTCAAGGTTGAGGGATCCTGAGGTCACTGTAGCAACACGAAAGAGCTCCGTGGACAAAAAATCAACTCGAGATGAGAGGTTAGTCCCTGGCTTCGACTCCAGAGGAATACCACCTTACCACAAGCACCTCAAGAGGAGGCTTCTCTCAGCTCTAGGTATGTGAGAGGGACCCTGAGTTTGCGGCCTCAAGTGGAATGGACACCGCGATTCTCTGACGCGAAATAAGGCCGGATATCCCTGCAGTGACTTGAATGCAGGCTCGTCATGCATCTCCCAAGACGAAAGGATGTCTGAATCCCCTGTGGAGACCACAGAGAAAGACCTAGTTCCCCACCTCATCGCGACCGGAGGCCTCACATCCTTTAAAAACTCCAGAGGTACGCGGAGATCAGTGCCTCCAAAGGAGACGATGCCTGACTCCTCGTGAAACTTGATAGGACTCCCAGGATTCCTGTGGCACGTGGAAAGGGACCCTTGGTCTCCCGCCTCAGGTGGAGAGGCATCCCAATTGCCCTGCCAAGCCTCGAGGAGAATCCCGAGTTGTCCCACGCAACTAGGCAGGAGTCCTGACGTCGCTGAACAAACACGTTGGTGGAAGGACCATCCCCGTCGTAACTCGAGAATATACCCCAGGTTCCCGCCGCAACTCGAGAAAAACCATGAGACTTCACACTCGCCGCGAGATGAGGCCCGATTCCCCTGCACTGCGTGCAGAGCAATTCCGTGTTGCACATCACACATGAAAGGAGCCTTGATTTCCTTGATGGCACTCCAGAGAAACCCCAAGAACACTGTTTCAAGGCTAGAGGGATCCGGAGGTCACTGTAGCAACACGAAAGAGCTCCGAGGACCAAAAATCAACTCGAGATGAAAGGTTAGTCCCTGGCTTCTACTCCAGAGGAATACCACCTTACCACAAGCACCTCAAGAGGAGGCTTCTCTCAGCTCTAGCTATGTGAGAGGGACCCTGCGTTTGCGGCCTCAAGTGGAATGGACACCGCTATTCCCTGACGCGAAATAAGGCCGGATATCCCTGCACTGACTTGAATGCAGGCTCGTCTTGCATCTCCCAAGACGAAAGGATGTCTGAATCCCCTGTGGAGACCACAGAGAAAGACCTAGTTCCCCACCTCATCGCGACCGGAGGCCTCACATCCTTTGAGAACTCCAGAGGTACGCGCAGATCAGTGCCTCCAAAGGAGACGACGCCTGACTCCTCGTGAAACTTGATAGGAGTCCCAGGATTCCTGTGCCACGTGGAAAGGGACCCTTGGTCTCCGGCCTCAACTGGAGAGGCATCCCAATTGCCCTGCCAAGCCTCGAGGAGAATCCCGAGTTGTCCCTCGCAACTAGGCAGGAGTCCTGGCGTCGCTGAACAAACACGTGGGTGGAAGGGCCATCCCCGTCGTAACTCGAGAATATACCCCAGGTTCCCGCCGCAACTCGAGAAAAACCATGAGACTTCCCCCTCGCCGCGAGATGAGGCCCGATTCCCCTGCAGTGCGTGCAGAGCAATTCCGTGTTGCACATCACACATGAAAGGAGCCTTGATTTCCTTGATGGCACTCCAGAGAAACCCCAAGAACACTGTTTCAAGGCTGGAGGGATCCTGAGGTCCCTGTAGCAGCACGAAAGAGCTCCGTGGACCATGAATCAACTCGAGATGAGAGGTTAGTCCCTGGCTTCGACTCCAGAGGAATACCACCTTACCACAAGCCCCTCAAGAGGAGGCTTCTCTCAGCTCTAGGTATGTGAGAGGTACCCTGAGTTTGCGGCCTCAAGTGGAATGGACACCGCGATGCCCTGACTCGAAATAAGGCCGGATATCCCTGCAGTGACTTGAATGCAGGCTCGTCTTGCATCTCCCAAGACGAAAGGATGTCTGAATCCCCTGTGGAGAACACAGAGAACGACCTAGTTCCCCACCTCATCGCTACCGGAGGCCTCACATCCTTTGAAAACTCCAGAGGTACGCGGAGATCAGTGCCTCCAAAGGAGACGATGCCTGACTCCTCGTGAAACTTGATAGGAGTCCCAGGATTCCTGTGGCACGTGGAAAGGGACCCTGGGTCTCCCGCCTCAGCTGGAGAGGCGTCGCAATTGCCCTGCCAAGCCTCGAGGAGAATCCCGAGTTGTCCCTCGCAACTAGGCAGGAGTCCTGCCGTCGCTGAACAAACACGTGGGTGGAAGGGCCATTCCCGTCGTAACTCGAGAATATACCCCAGGTTCCCGCCGCAACTCGAGAAAAACCATGAGACTTCCCCCTCGCCGCGAGATGAGGCCCGATTCCCCTGCACTGCGTGCAGAGCAATTCCGTCTTGCACATCACACATGAAAGGAGCCTTGATTTCCTTGATGGCACTCCAGAGAAACCCGAAGAACACTGTTTCAAGGATAGAGGGATCCTGAGGTCACTGTAGCAACACGAAAGAGCTCCGTGGACCACAAATCAACTCAAGATGAGAGGTTAGTCCCTAGCTTCGACTCCAGAGGCATACCACCTTACCACAAGCACATCAAGAGGAGGCTTCTCTCAGCTCTAGCTATGTGAGAGGGACCCTGAGTTTGCTGCCTCAAGTGGAATGGACACTGCGATGCCCTGACGCAAAATAAGGCCGGATATCCCTGCAGTGACTTGAATGCAGGCTCGTTTTTCATCTCCCAAGACGAAAGGATGTATGAATCCCATGTGGAGATCACAGAGAAAGACCTAGTTCCCCACCTCATGTCGACCGGAGGCCTCACATCCTTTGAAAACTCCAGAGGAACGCGGAGATCAGTGCCTCCAAAGGAGACGATGCCTGACTCCTCGTGAAACTTGATAGGAGTCCCAGGATTCATGTCGCACGTGGAAAGGGACCCTGGGTCTCCCGCCTCAGCTGGAGAGGCGTCGCAATTGCCCTGCCAAGCCTCGAGGAGAATCCCGAGTTGTCCCTCGCAACTAGGCAGGAGTCTGACGTCGCTGAACAAACACGTGGGTGGAAGGGCTATCCCCGTCGTAACTCGAGAATATACCCCAGGTTCCCGCCGCAACTCGAGAAACACCATGAGACTTCCCCCTCGCCGCAAGATGAGGCCCGATTTCCCTGCACTGCGTGCAGAGCATTTCCGTGTTGCACATCACACATGAAAGGAGCCTTAATTTCCTTGATGGCACTCCAGAGAAACCCCAAGAACACTGTTTCAAGGCTAGAGGGATCCTGAGGTCACTGTAGCAACACGAAAGAGCTCCGTGGACGAAAAATCAACTCGAGATGAGAGGTTAGTCCCTGGCTTCGACTCCAGAGGAATACCGCCTTACCACAAGCACCTCAACAGGAGGCTTCTCTCAGCTCTAGGTATGTGAGAGGGACCCTGACTTTGCGGCCTCAAGTGGAATGGACACCGCGATGCCCTGACTCGAAATAAGACCGGATGTCCCTGCAGTGACTTGAATGCAGGCTCGTCTTGCATCTCCCAAGACGAAAGGGTGTCTGAATCCCCTGTGGAGACCACAGAGAAAGACCTAGTTCCCCACATCATCGCGACCGGAGGCCTCACATCCTTTAAAAACTCCAAAGGTACTCGGAGATCAGTGCCTCCAAAGGAGACGATGCCTGACTCCTCGTGAAACATGATAAGAGTCCCAGGATTCCTGTGGCACGTGGAAAGGGACCCTTGGTCTCCCGCCTCAGCTGGAGAGGCGTCGCAATTGCCCTGCCAAGCCTCGAGTAGAATCCCGAGTTGTCCCTCGCAACTAGGCAGGAGTCCTGACGTCGCTGAACAAACACGTGGGTGGAAGGGCCATCCCCGTCGTAACTCGAGAATATACCCCAGGTTCTCGCCGCAACTCGAGAAAAACCATGAGACTTCCCCCTCGCCGCGACATGAGGCCCGATTCCCCTGCACTGCGTGCAGAGCAATTCCGTGTTGCACATCACACATGACAGGAGCCTTGATTTCCTTGATGGCACTCCAGAGAAACCCCAAGAACACTGTTTCAAGGTTGAGGGATCCTGAGGTCACTGTAGCAACACGAAAGAACTCCGTGGACCAAAAATCAACTCGAGATGAGAGGTTAGTCCCTGGCTTCGACTCCAGAGGAATACCACCTTACCACAAGCACCTCAAGAGGAGGCTTCTCTCAGCTCTAGGTATGTGAGAGGGACCCTGAGTTTGCGGCCTCAAGTGGAATGGACACCGCGATGCCCTGACGCGAAATAAGGCCGGATATCCCTGCAGTGACTTGAATGCAGGCTCGTCTTGCATCTCCCAAGACGAAAGGATGTCTGAATCCCCTGTGGAGACCACAGAGAATGACCTAGTTCCCCACCTCATCGCGACAGGGGCCTCACATCCTTTGAAAACTCCAGAGGTACCCGGAGATCAGTGCCTCCAAAGGAGACGATGCCTGAGTCCTCGTGAAACTTGATAGGAGTCACAGGATTCCTGTGGCACGTGGAAAGGGACACTTGGTCTCCCGCCTCAGCTGGAGAGGCGTCCCAATTGCCCTGCCAAGCCTCGAGGAGAATCCCGAGTTGTCCCTCGCAACTAGGCAGGAGTCCTGATGTCGCTGAACAAACACGTGGGTGGAAGGGCCATTCCTGTCGTAACTCGAGAATATACCCCAGGTTCCCGCCGCAACTCGAGAAAAACCATGAGACTTCCCCCTCGCCGCGACATGAGGCCCGATTCCCCTGCACTGCGTGCAGAGCAATTCCGTGTTGCACATCACACATGAAAGGATCCTTGATTTCCTTGATGGCACTCCAGAGAAACCCTCAGAACACTGTTTCAAGGCTAGAGGGATCCTGAGGTCACTGTAGGAACACGAAAGAGCTCCGTGGACCAAAAATCAACTCGAGATGAGAGGATAGTCCCTGGCTTCGACTCCAGAGGAATACCACCTTACCACAAGCACCTCAAGAGGAGGCTTCTCTCAGCTCTAGGTATGTGAGAGGGACCCTGAGTTTGCGGCCTCAAGTGGAATGGACACCGCGATGCCCTGACGCGAAATAAGGCCGGATATCCCTGCAGTGACTTGAATGCAGGCTCGTCTTGCATCTCCCAAGACGAAAGGATGTCTGAATCCCCTGTGGAGACCACAGAGAATGACCTAGTTCCCCACCTCATCGCGACCGGGGCCTCACATCCTTTGAAAACTCCAGAGGTACCCGGAGATCAGTGCCTCCAAAGGAGACGATGCCTGACTCCTCGTGAAACTTGATAGGAGTCCCCGGATTCCTGTGGCACCTGGAAAGGGACCCTTGGTCTCCCGCCTCAGCTGGAGAGTCGTCCCAATTGCCCTGCCAAGCCTCGAGGAGAATCCCGAGTTGTCCCTCGCAACTAGGCAGGAGTCTGACGTCGCTGAAGAAACACGTGGGTGGAAGGGCCATCCCCGTCGTAACTCGAGAATATACCCCAGGTTACCATCGCAACTCGAGAAAAACCATTAGACTTCCCCCTCGCCGCAAAATGAGGTCCGATACCCTGCACTGCGTGCAGAGCAATTCCGTGTTGCACATCACACATGAAAGGATCCTTGATTTCCTTGATGGCACTCCAGAGAAACCCCAAGAACACTGTTTCAAGGTTGAGGGATCCTGAGGTCACTGAAGCAACATGAAAGAGCTCCGTGGACCAAAAATTAACTCGAGATGAGAGGTTAGTCCCTGGCTTCGACTCCAGAGGAATACCACCTTACCACAAGCACCTCAAGAGGAAGCTTCTCTCAGCTCTATGTATGTGAGAGGGACCCTGAGTTTGCGGCCTCAAGTGGAATGGAGACCGCCATGCCCTGACTCGAAATAAGGCCGGATATCCCTGCAGTGACTTGAATGCAGGCTCGTCTTGCATCTCCCAAGATGAAAGGATGTCTGAATCCCCTGTGGAGACCGCAGAGAAAGACCTAGTTCCCCACCTCATGGCGACCGGAGGCCTCACATCCTTTGAAAACTCCAGAGGTCCGCGGAGATCAGTGCCTCCAAAGGAGACGATGCCTGACTCCTCGTGAAACTTGATAGGAGTCCCCGGATTCCTGTGGCACGTGGAAAGGGACACTTGGTCTCCCGCCTCAGCTGGAGAGGCGTCCCAATTGCCCTGCCAAGCCTCGAGGAGAATCCCGAGTTGTCCCTCGCAACTAGGCAGGAGTCCTGACGTCGCTGAACAAACACGTGGTTGAAAGGGCCATCCCCGTTGTAACTCGAGAATATACCCCAGGTTCCTGGCGCAACTCGAGAAAAACCATTAGACTTCCCCCTCGCCGCGACATGAGGCCCGATTCCCCTGCACTGCGTGCAGAGCAATTCCGTGTTGCACATCACACATGAAAGGATCTTTGATTTCCTTGATGGCACTCCAGAGAAACCCTCAGAACACTGTTTCAAGGCTAGAGGGATCCTGAGGTCACTGTAGGAACACGAAAGAGCTCCGTGGACCAAAAATCAACTCGAGATGAGAGGATAGTCCCTGGCTTCGAATCCAGAGGAATACCACCTTACCACAAGCACCTCAAGAGGAGGCTTCTCTCAGCTCTAGGTATGTGAGAGGGACCCTGAGTTTGCGGCATCAAGTGGAATGGACACCGCGATGCCCTGACGCGAAATAAGGCCGGATATCCCTGCAGTGACTTGAATGCAGGCTCGTCTTGCATCTCCCAAGACGAAAGGATGTCTGAATCCCCTGTGGAGATCACAGAGAATGACCTAGTTCCCCACCTCATCGCGACCGGGGCCTCACATCCTTTGAAAACTCCAGAGGTACCCAGAGATCAGTGCCTCCAAAGGAGACGATGCCTGACTCCTCGTGAAACTTGATAGGAGTCCCAGGATTCCTGTGGCACGTGGAAAGGGACACTTGGTCTCCCGCCTCAGCTGGAGAGGCGTCCCAATTGCCCTGCCAAGCCTCGAGGAGAATCCCGAGTTGTCCCTCGCAACTAGGCAGGAGTCTGACGTCGCTGAACAAACACGTGGGTGGAAGGGCTATCCCCGTCGTAACTCGAGAATATACCCCAGGTTCCCGCCGCAACTCGAGAAAGACCATGAGACTTCCCCCTCGCCGCAAGATGAGGCCCGATTCCCCTGCACTGCGTGCAGAGCATTTCCGTGTTGCACATCACACATGAAAGGAGCCTTAATTTCCTTGATGGCACTCCAGAGAAACCCCAAGAACACTGTTTCAAGGCTAGAGGGATCCTGAGGTCACTGTAGCAACACGAAAGAGCTCCGTGGACGAAAAATCAACTCGAGATGAGAGGTTAGTCCCTGGCTTCGACTCCAGAGGAATACCACCTTACCACAAGCACCTCAAGAGGAGGCTTCTCTCAGCTCTAGGTATGTGAGAGGGACCCTGAGTTTGCGGCCTCAAGTGGAATGGAGACCGCGATGCCCTGACTCGAAATAAGGCAGGATATCTCTGCAGTGACTTGAATGCAGGCTCGTCTTGCATCTCCCAAGACGAAAGGGTGTCTGAATCCCCTGTGGAGACCACAGAGAAAGACCTAGTTCCCCACATCATCGCGACCGGAGGCCTCACATCCTTTAAAAACTCCAAAGGTACTCGGAGATCAGTGCCTCCAAAGGAGACGATGCCTGACTCCTCGTGAAACTTGATAGGAGTCCCAGGATTCCTGTGGCACGTGGAAAGGGACCCTTGGTCTCCCGCCTCAGCTGGAGAGGCGTCGCAATTGCCCTGCCAAGCCTCGAGTAGAATCCCGAGTTGTCCCTCGCAACTAGGCAGGAGTCCTGACGTCGCTGAACAAACACGTGGGTGGAAGGGCCATCCCCGTCGTAACTCGAGAATATACCCCAGGTTCCCGCCGCAACTCGAGAAAAACCATGAGACTTCCCCCTCGCCGCGACATGAGGCCCGATTCCCCTGCACTGCGTGCAGAGCAATTCCGTGTTGCACATCACACATGACAGGAGCCTTGATTTCCTTGATGGCACTCCAGAGAAACCCCAAGAACACTGTTTCAAGGTTGAGGGATCCTGAGGTCACTGTAGCAACACGAAAGAGCTCCGTGGACCAAAAATCAACTCGAGATGAGAGGTTAGTCCCTGGCTTCGACTCCAGAGGAATACCACCTTACCACAAGCACCTCAAGAGGAGGCTTCTCTCAGCTCTAGGTATGTGAGAGGGACCCTGAATTTGCGGCCTCAAGTGGAATGGACACCGCGATTCTCTGACGCGAAATAAGGCCGGATATCCCTGCAGTGACTTGAATGCAGGCTCGTCATGCATCTCCCAAGACGAAAGGATGTCTGAATCCCCTGTGGAGACCACAGAGAAAGACCTAGTTCCCCACCTCATCGCGACCGGAGGCCTCACATCCTTTAAAAACTCCAGAGGTACGCGGAGATCAGTGCCTCCAAAGGAGACGATGCCTGACTCCTCGTGAAACTTGATAGGACTCCCAGGATTCCTGTGGCACGTGGAAAGGGACCCTTGGTCTCCCGCCTCAGCTGGAGAGGCATCCCAATTGCCCTGCCAAGCCTCGAGGAGAATCCCGAGTTGTCCCACGAAACTAGGCAGGAGTCCTGACGTCGCTGAACAAACACGTGGGTGGAAGGACCATCCCCGTCGTAACTCGAGAATATACCCCAGGTTCCCGCCGCAACTCGAGAAAAACCATGAGACTTCACACTCGCCGCGAGATGAGGCCCGATTCCCCTGCACTGCGTGCAGAGCAATTCCGTGTTGCACATCACACATGAAAGGAGCCTTGATTTCCTTGATGGCACTCCAGAGAAACCCCAAGAACACTGTTTCAAGGCTGGAGGCATCCTGAGGTCCCTGTAGCAGCACGAAAGAGCTCCGTGGACCAAGAATCAACTCGAGATGAGAGGTTAGTCCCTGGCTTCGACTCCAGAGGAATACCACCTTACCACAAGCACCTCAAGAGGAGGCTTCTCTCAGCTCTAGGTATGTGAGAGGGACCCTGAGTTTGCGGCCTCAAGTGGAATGGACACCGCGATGCCCTGACTCGAAATAAGGCCGGATATCCCTGCAGTGACTTGAATGCAGGCTCGTCTTGCATCTCCCAAGACGAAAGGATGTCTGAATCCCCTGTGGAGAACACAGAGAACGACCTAGTTCCCCACCTCATCGCGACCGGAGGCCTCACATCCTTTGAAAACTCCAGAGGTACGCGGAGATCAGTGCCTCCAAAGGAGACGATGCCTGACTCCTCGTGAAACTTGATAGGAGTCCCAGGATTCCTGTGGCACGTGGAAAGGGACCCTGGGTCTCCCGCCTCAGCTGGAGAGGCGTCGCAATTGCCCTGCCAAGCCTCGAGGAGAATCCCGAGTTGTCCCTCGCAACTAGGCAGGAGTCCTGCCGTCGCTGAACAAACACGTGGGTGGAAGGGCCATTCCCGTCGTAACTCGAGAATATACCCCAGGTTCCCGCCGCAACTCGAGAAAAACCATGAGACTTCCCCCTCGCCGCGAGATGAGGCCCGATTCCCCTGCACTGCGTGCAGAGCAATTCCGTGTTTCACATCACACATGAAAGGAGCCTTGATTTCCTTGATGGCACTCCAGAGAAAGCCCAAGAACACTGTTTCAAGGCTAGAGGGATCCTGAGGTCACTGTAGCAACACGAAAGAGCTCCATGGACCAAAAATCAACTCGAGATGAGAGGTTAGTCCCTGGCTTCGACTCCAGAGGAATACCACCTTACCACAAGCACCTCAAGAGGAGGCTTCTCTCAGCTCTAGGTATGTGAGAGGGACCCTGAGTTTGCGGCCTCAAGTGGAATGGACACCGCGATGCCCTGACTCGAAATAAGGCAGGATATCTCTGCAGTGACTTGAATGCAGGCTCGTCTTGTATCTCCCAAGACGAAAGGGTGTCTGAATCCCCTGTGGAGACCACAGAGAAAGACCTAGTTCCCCACATCATCGCGACCGGAGGCCTCACATCCTTTAAAAACTCCAAAGGTACTCGGAGATCAGTGCCTCCAAAGGAGACGATGCCTGACTCCTCGTGAAACTTGATAGGAGTCCCAGGATTCCTGTGGCACGTGGAAAGGGACCCTTGGTCTCCCGCCTCAGCTGGAGAGGCGTCGCAATTGCCCTGCCAAGCCTCGAGTAGAATCCCGAGTTGTCCCACGCAACTAGGCAGGAGTCCTGACGTCGCTGAACAAACACGTGGGTGGAAGGGCCATCCCCGTCGTAACTCGAGAATATACCCCAGGTTCCCGCCGCAACTCGAGAAAAACCATGAGACTTCCCCCTCGCCGCGAGATGAGGCCCGATTCCCCTGCACTGCGTGCAGAGCAATTCCGTGTTGCACATCACACATGACAGGAGCCTTGATTTCCTTGATGGCACTCCAGAGAAACCCCAAGAACACTGTTTCAAGGTTGAGGGATCCTGAGGTCACTGTAGCAACACGAAAGAGCTCCGTGGACAAAAAATCAACTCGAGATGAGAGGTTAGTCCCTGGCTTCGACTCCAGAGGAATACCACCTTACCACAAGCACCTCAAGAGGAGGCTTCTCTCAGCTCTAGGTATGTGAGAGGGACCCTGAGTTTGCGGCCTCAAGTGGAATGGACACCGCGATTCTCTGACGCGAAATAAGGCCGGATATCCCTGCAGTGACTTGAATGCAGGCTCGTCATGCATCTCCCAAGACGAAAGGATGTCTGAATCCCCTGTGGAGACCACAGAGAAAGACCTAGTTCCCCACCTCATCGCGACCGGAGGCCTCACATCCTTTAAAAACTCCAGAGGTACGCGGAGATCAGTGCCTCCAAAGGAGACGATGCCTGACTCCTCGTGAAACTTGATAGGACTCCCAGGATTCCTGTGGCACGTGGAAAGGGACCCTTGGTCTCCCGCCTCAGGTGGAGAGGCATCCCAATTGCCCTGCCAAGCCTCGAGGAGAATCCCGAGTTGTCCCACGCAACTAGGCAGGAGTCCTGACGTCGCTGAACAAACACGTTGGTGGAAGGACCATCCCCGTCGTAACTCGAGAATATACCCCAGGTTCCCGCCGCAACTCGAGAAAAACCATGAGACTTCACACTCGCCGCGAGATGAGGCCCGATTCCCCTGCACTGCGTGCAGAGCAATTCCGTGTTGCACATCACACATGAAAGGAGCCTTGATTTCCTTGATGGCACTCCAGAGAAACCCCAAGAACACTGTTTCAAGGCTAGAGGGATCCGGAGGTCACTGTAGCAACACGAAAGAGCTCCGAGGACCAAAAATCAACTCGAGATGAAAGGTTAGTCCCTGGCTTCTACTCCAGAGGAATACCACCTTACCACAAGCACCTCAAGAGGAGGCTTCTCTCAGCTCTAGCTATGTGAGAGGGACCCTGCGTTTGCGGCCTCAAGTGGAATGGACACCGCTATTCCCTGACGCGAAATAAGGCCGGATATCCCTGCACTGACTTGAATGCAGGCTCGTCTTGCATCTCCCAAGACGAAAGGATGTCTGAATCCCCTGTGGAGACCACAGAGAAAGACCTAGTTCCCCACCTCATCGCGACCGGAGGCCTCACATCCTTTGAAAACTCCAGAGGTACGCGCAGATCAGTGCCTCCAAAGGAGACGACGCCTGACTCCTCGTGAAACTTGATAGGAGTCCCAGGATTCCTGTGCCACGTGGAAAGGGACCCTTGGTCTCCGGCCTCAACTGGAGAGGCATCCCAATTGCCCTGCCAAGCCTCGAGGAGAATCCCGAGTTGTCCCTCGCAACTAGGCAGGAGTCCTGGCGTCGCTGAACAAACACGTGGGTGGAAGGGCCATCCCCGTCGTAACTCGAGAATATACCCCAGGTTCCCGCCGCAACTCGAGAAAAACCATGAGACTTCCCCCTCGCCGCGAGATGAGGCCCGATTCCCCTGCAGTGCGTGCAGAGCAATTCCGTGTTGCACATCACACATGAAAGGAGCCTTGATTTCCTTGATGGCACTCCAGAGAAACCCCAAGAACACTGTTTCAAGGCTGGAGGGATCCTGAGGTCCCTGTAGCAGCACGAAAGAGCTCCGTGGACCATGAATCAACTCGAGATGAGAGGTTAGTCCCTGGCTTCGACTCCAGAGGAATACCACCTTACCACAAGCCCCTCAAGAGGAGGCTTCTCTCAGCTCTAGGTATGTGAGAGGTACCCTGAGTTTGCGGCCTCAAGTGGAATGGACACCGCGATGCCCTGACTCGAAATAAGGCCGGATATCCCTGCAGTGACTTGAATGCAGGCTCGTCTTGCATCTCCCAAGACGAAAGGATGTCTGAATCCCCTGTGGAGAACACAGAGAACGACCTAGTTCCCCACCTCATCGCTACCGGAGGCCTCACATCCTTTGAAAACTCCAGAGGTACGCGGAGATCAGTGCCTCCAAAGGAGACGATGCCTGACTCCTCGTGAAACTTGATAGGAGTCCCAGGATTCCTGTGGCACGTGGAAAGGGACCCTGGGTCTCCCGCCTCAGCTGGAGAGGCGTCGCAATTGCCCTGCCAAGCCTCGAGGAGAATCCCGAGTTGTCCCTCGCAACTAGGCAGGAGTCCTGCCGTCGCTGAACAAACACGTGGGTGGAAGGGCCATTCCCGTCGTAACTCGAGAATATACCCCAGGTTCCCGCCGCAACTCGAGAAAAACCATGAGACTTCCCCCTCGCCGCGAGATGAGGCCCGATTCCCCTGCACTGCGTGCAGAGCAATTCCGTCTTGCACATCACACATGAAAGGAGCCTTGATTTCCTTGATGGCACTCCAGAGAAACCCGAAGAACACTGTTTCAAGGATAGAGGGATCCTGAGGTCACTGTAGCAACACGAAAGAGCTCCGTGGACCACAAATCAACTCAAGATGAGAGGTTAGTCCCTAGCTTCGACTCCAGAGGCATACCACCTTACCTCAAGCACATCAAGAGGAGGCTTCTCTCAGCTCTAGCTATGTGAGAGGGACCCTGAGTTTGCTGCCTCAAGTGGAATGGACACTGCGATGCCCTGACGCAAAATAAGGCCGGATATCCCTGCAGTGACTTGAATGCAGGCTCGTTTTTCATCTCCCAAGACGAAAGGATGTCTGAATCCCATGTGGAGATCACAGAGAAAGACCTAGTTCCCCACCTCATGTCGACCGGAGGCCTCACATCCTTTGAAAACTCCAGAGGAACGCGGAGATCAGTGCCTCCAAAGGAGACGATGCCTGACTCCTCGTGAAACTTGATAGGAGTCCCAGGATTCATGTCGCACGTGGAAAGGGACCCTGGGTCTCCCGCCTCAGCTGGAGAGGCGTCGCAATTGCCCTGCCAAGCCTCGAGGAGAATCCCGAGTTGTCCCTCGCAACTAGGCAGGAGTCTGACGTCGCTGAACAAACACGTGGGTGGAAGGGCTATCCCCGTCGTAACTCGAGAATATACCCCAGGTTCCCGCCGCAACTCGAGAAACACCATGAGACTTCCCCCTCGCCGCAAGATGAGGCCCGATTTCCCTGCACTGCGTGCAGAGCATTTCCGTGTTGCACATCACACATGAAAGGAGCCTTAATTTCCTTGATGGCACTCCAGAGAAACCCCAAGAACACTGTTTCAAGGCTAGAGGGATCCTGAGGTCACTGTAGCAACACGAAAGAGCTCCGTGGACGAAAAATCAACTCGAGATGAGAGGTTAGTCCCTGGCTTCGACTCCAGAGGAATACCGCCTTACCACAAGCACCTCAACAGGAGGCTTCTCTCAGCTCTAGGTATGTGAGAGGGACCCTGACTTTGCGGCCTCAAGTGGAATGGACACCGCGATGCCCTGACTCGAAATAAGACCGGATGTCCCTGCAGTGACTTGAATGCAGGCTCGTCTTGCATCTCCCAAGACGAAAGGGTGTCTGAATCCCCTGTGGAGACCACAGAGAAAGACCTAGTTCCCCACATCATCGCGACCGGAGGCCTCACATCCTTTAAAAACTCCAAAGGTACTCGGAGATCAGTGCCTCCAAAGGAGACGATGCCTGACTCCTCGTGAAACTTGATAGGAGTCCCAGGATTCCTGTGGCACGTGGAAAGGGACCCTTGGTCTCCCGCCTCAGCTGGAGAGGCGTCGCAATTGCCCTGCCAAGCCTCGAGTAGAATCCCGAGTTGTCCCTCGCAACTAGGCAGGAGTCCTGACGTCGCTGAACAAACACGTGGGTGGAAGGGCCATCCCCGTCGTAACTCGAGAATATACCCCAGGTTCCCGCCGCAACTCGAGAAAAACCATGAGACTTCCCCCTCGCCGCGACATGAGGCCCGATTCCCCTGCACTGCGTGCAGAGCAATTCCGTGTTGCACATCACACATGACAGGAGCCTTGATTTCCTTGATGGCACTCCAGAGAAACCCCAAGAACACTGTTTCAAGGTTGAGGGATCCTGAGGTCACTGTAGCAACACGAAAGAGCTCCGTGGACCAAAAATCAACTCGAGATGAGAGGTTAGTCCCTGGCTTCGACTCCAGAGGAATACCACCTTACCACAAGCACCTCAAGAGGAGGCTTCTCTCAGCTCTAGGTATGTGAGAGGGACCCTGAATTTGCGGCCTCAAGTGGAATGGACACCGCGATTCTCTGACGCGAAATAAGGCCGGATATCCCTGCAGTGACTTGAATGCAGGCTCGTCATGCATCTCCCAAGACGAAAGGATGTCTGAATCCCCTGTGGAGACCACAGAGAAAGACCTAGTTCCCCACCTCATCGCGACCGGAGGCCTCACATCCTTTAAAAACTCCAGAGGTACGCGGAGATCAGTGCCTCCAAAGGAGACGATGCCTGACTCCTCGTGAAACTTGATAGGACTCCCAGGATTCCTGTGGCACGTGGAAAGGGACCCTTGGTCTCCCGCCTCAGCTGGAGAGGCATCCCAATTGCCCTGCCAAGCCTCGAGGAGAATCCCGAGTTGTCCCACGAAACTAGGCAGGAGTCCTGACGTCGCTGAACAAACACGTGGGTGGAAGGACCATCCCCGTCGTAACTCGAGAATATACCCCAGGTTCCCGCCGCAACTCGAGAAAAACCATGAGACTTCACACTCGCCGCGAGATGAGGCCCGATTCCCCTGCACTGCGTGCAGAGCAATTCCGTGTTGCACATCACACATGAAAGGAGCCTTGATTTCCTTGATGGCACTCCAGAGAAACCCCAAGAACACTGTTTCAAGGCTGGAGGCATCCTGAGGTCCCTGTAGCAGCACGAAAGAGCTCCGTGGACCAAGAATCAACTCGAGATGAGAGGTTAGTCCCTGGCTTCGACTCCAGAGGAATACCACCTTACCACAAGCACCTCAAGAGGAGGCTTCTCTCAGCTCTAGGTATGTGAGAGGGACCCTGAGTTTGCGGCCTCAAGTGGAATGGAGACCGCGATGCCCTGACTCGAAATAAGGCCGGATATCCCTGCAGTGACTTGAATGCAGGCTCGTCTTGCATCTCCCAAGACGAAAGGATGTCTGAATCCCCTGTGGAGAACACAGAGAACGACCTAGTTCCCCACCTCATCGCGACCGGAGGCCTCACATCCTTTGAAAACTCCAGAGGTACGCGGAGATCAGTGCCTCCAAAGGAGACGATGCCTGACTCCTCGTGAAACTTGATAGGAGTCCCAGGATTCCTGTGGCACGTGGAAAGGGACACTGGGTCTCCCGCCTCAGCTGGAGAGGCGTCGCAATTGCCCTGCCAAGCCTCGAGGAGAATCCCGAGTTGTCCCTCGCAACTAGGCAGGAGTCCTGCCGTCGCTGAACAAACACGTGGGTGGAAGGGCCATTCCCGTCGTAACTCGAGAATATACCCCAGGTTCCCGCCGCAACTCGAGAAAAACCATGAGACTTCCCCCTCGCCGCGAGATGAGGCCCGATTCCCCTGCACTGCGTGCAGAGCAATTCCGTATTTCACATCACACATGAAAGGAGCCTTGATTTCCTTGATGGCACTCCAGAGAAAGCCCAAGAACACTGTTTCAAGGCTAGAGGGATCCTGAGGTCACTGTAGCAACACGAAAGAGCTCCATGGACCAAAAATCAACTCGAGATGAGAGGTTAGTCCCTGGCTTCGACTCCAGAGGAATACCACCTTACCACAAGCACCTCAAGAGGAGGCTTCTCTCAGCTCTAGGTATGTGAGAGGGACCCTGAGTTTGCGGCCTCAAGTGGAATGGACACCGCGATGCCCTGACTCGAAATAAGGCAGGATATCTCTGCAGTGACTTGAATGCAGGCTCGTCTTGTATCTCCCAAGACGAAAGGGTGTCTGAATCCCCTGTGGAGACCACAGAGAAAGACCTAGTTCCCCACATCATCGCGACCGGAGGCCTCACATCCTTTAAAAACTCCAAAGGTACTCGGAGATCAGTGCCTCCAAAGGAGACGATGCCTGACTCCTCGTGAAACTTGATAGGAGTCCCAGGATTCCTGTGGCACGTGGAAAGGGACCCTTGGTCTCCCGCCTCAGCTGGAGAGGCGTCGCAATTGCCCTGCCAAGCCTCGAGTAGAATCCCGAGTTGTCCCACGCAACTAGGCAGGAGTCCTGACGTCGCTGAACAAACACGTGGGTGGAAGGGCCATCCCCGTCGTAACTCGAGAATATACCCCAGGTTCCCGCCGCAACTCGAGAAAAACCATGAGA
Source organism: Cervus elaphus (assembly GCF_910594005.1). NCBI lineage: Eukaryota > Metazoa > Chordata > Mammalia > Artiodactyla > Cervidae > Cervus > Cervus elaphus. Next base: position 2,480,316 of record NC_057834.1, on the reverse strand, counting down.
CTTCCCCCTCGCCGCGAGATGAGGCCCGATTCCCCTGCACTGCGTGCAGAGCAATTCCGTGTTGCACATCACACATGACAGGAGCCTTGATTTCCTTGATGGCACTCCAGAGAAACCCCAAGAACACTGTTTCAAGGTTGAGGGATCCTGAGGTCACTGTAGCAACACGAAAGAGCTCCGTGGACAAAAAATCAACTCGAGATGAGAGGTTAGTCCCTGGCTTCGACTCCAGAGGAATACCACCTTACCACAAGCACCTCAAGAGGAGGCTTCTCTCAGCTCTAGGTATGTGAGAGGGACCCTGAGTTTGCGGCCTCAAGTGGAATGGACACCGCGATTCTCTGACGCGAAATAAGGCCGGATATCCCTGCAGTGACTTGAATGCAGGCTCGTCATGCATCTCCCAAGACGAAAGGATGTCTGAATCCCCTGTGGAGACCACAGAGAAAGACCTAGTTCCCCACCTCATCGCGACCGGAGGCCTCACATCCTTTAAAAACTCCAGAGGTACGCGGAGATCAGTGCCTCCAAAGGAGACGATGCCTGACTCCTCGTGAAACTTGATAGGACTCCCAGGATTCCTGTGGCACGTGGAAAGGGACCCTTGGTCTCCCGCCTCAGGTGGAGAGGCATCCCAATTGCCCTGCCAAGCCTCGAGGAGAATCCCGAGTTGTCCCACGCAACTAGGCAGGAGTCCTGACGTCGCTGAACAAACACGTTGGTGGAAGGACCATCCCCGTCGTAACTCGAGAATATACCCCAGGTTCCCGCCGCAACTCGAGAAAAACCATGAGACTTCACACTCGCCGCGAGATGAGGCCCGATTCCCCTGCACTGCGTGCAGAGCAATTCCGTGTTGCACATCACACATGAAAGGAGCCTTGATTTCCTTGATGGCACTCCAGAGAAACCCCAAGAACACTGTTTCAAGGCTAGAGGGATCCGGAGGTCACTGTAGCAACACGAAAGAGCTCCGAGGACCAAAAATCAACTCGAGATGAAAGGTTAGTCCCTGGCTTCTACTCCAGAGGAATACCACCTTACCACAAGCACCTCAAGAGGAGGCTTCTCTCAGCTCTAGCTATGTGAGAGGGACCCTGCGTTTGCGGCCTCAAGTGGAATGGACACCGCTATTCCCTGACGCGAAATAAGGCCGGATATCCCTGCACTGACTTGAATGCAGGCTCGTCTTGCATCTCCCAAGACGAAAGGATGTCTGAATCCCCTGTGGAGACCACAGAGAAAGACCTAGTTCCCCACCTCATCGCGACCGGAGGCCTCACATCCTTTGAAAACTCCAGAGGTACGCGCAGATCAGTGCCTCCAAAGGAGACGACGCCTGACTCCTCGTGAAACTTGATAGGAGTCCCAGGATTCCTGTGCCACGTGGAAAGGGACCCTTGGTCTCCGGCCTCAACTGGAGAGGCATCCCAATTGCCCTGCCAAGCCTCGAGGAGAATCCCGAGTTGTCCCTCGCAACTAGGCAGGAGTCCTGGCGTCGCTGAACAAACACGTGGGTGGAAGGGCCATCCCCGTCGTAACTCGAGAATATACCCCAGGTTCCCGCCGCAACTCGAGAAAAACCATGAGACTTCCCCCTCGCCGCGAGATGAGGCCCGATTCCCCTGCAGTGCGTGCAGAGCAATTCCGTGTTGCACATCACACATGAAAGGAGCCTTGATTTCCTTGATGGCACTCCAGAGAAACCCCAAGAACACTGTTTCAAGGCTGGAGGGATCCTGAGGTCCCTGTAGCAGCACGAAAGAGCTCCGTGGACCATGAATCAACTCGAGATGAGAGGTTAGTCCCTGGCTTCGACTCCAGAGGAATACCACCTTACCACAAGCCCCTCAAGAGGAGGCTTCTCTCAGCTCTAGGTATGTGAGAGGTACCCTGAGTTTGCGGCCTCAAGTGGAATGGACACCGCGATGCCCTGACTCGAAATAAGGCCGGATATCCCTGCAGTGACTTGAATGCAGGCTCGTCTTGCATCTCCCAAGACGAAAGGATGTCTGAATCCCCTGTGGAGAACACAGAGAACGACCTAGTTCCCCACCTCATCGCTACCGGAGGCCTCACATCCTTTGAAAACTCCAGAGGTACGCGGAGATCAGTGCCTCCAAAGGAGACGATGCCTGACTCCTCGTGAAACTTGATAGGAGTCCCAGGATTCCTGTGGCACGTGGAAAGGGACCCTGGGTCTCCCGCCTCAGCTGGAGAGGCGTCGCAATTGCCCTGCCAAGCCTCGAGGAGAATCCCGAGTTGTCCCTCGCAACTAGGCAGGAGTCCTGCCGTCGCTGAACAAACACGTGGGTGGAAGGGCCATTCCCGTCGTAACTCGAGAATATACCCCAGGTTCCCGCCGCAACTCGAGAAAAACCATGAGACTTCCCCCTCGCCGCGAGATGAGGCCCGATTCCCCTGCACTGCGTGCAGAGCAATTCCGTCTTGCACATCACACATGAAAGGAGCCTTGATTTCCTTGATGGCACTCCAGAGAAACCCGAAGAACACTGTTTCAAGGATAGAGGGATCCTGAGGTCACTGTAGCAACACGAAAGAGCTCCGTGGACCACAAATCAACTCAAGATGAGAGGTTAGTCCCTAGCTTCGACTCCAGAGGCATACCACCTTACCACAAGCACATCAAGAGGAGGCTTCTCTCAGCTCTAGCTATGTGAGAGGGACCCTGAGTTTGCTGCCTCAAGTGGAATGGACACTGCGATGCCCTGACGCAAAATAAGGCCGGATATCCCTGCAGTGACTTGAATGCAGGCTCGTTTTTCATCTCCCAAGACGAAAGGATGTCTGAATCCCATGTGGAGATCACAGAGAAAGACCTAGTTCCCCACCTCATGTCGACCGGAGGCCTCACATCCTTTGAAAACTCCAGAGGAACGCGGAGATCAGTGCCTCCAAAGGAGACGATGCCTGACTCCTCGTGAAACTTGATAGGAGTCCCAGGATTCATGTCGCACGTGGAAAGGGACCCTGGGTCTCCCGCCTCAGCTGGAGAGGCGTCGCAATTGCCCTGCCAAGCCTCGAGGAGAATCCCGAGTTGTCCCTCGCAACTAGGCAGGAGTCTGACGTCGCTGAACAAACACGTGGGTGGAAGGGCTATCCCCGTCGTAACTCGAGAATATACCCCAGGTTCCCGCCGCAACTCGAGAAACACCATGAGACTTCCCCCTCGCCGCAAGATGAGGCCCGATTTCCCTGCACTGCGTGCAGAGCATTTCCGTGTTGCACATCACACATGAAAGGAGCCTTAATTTCCTTGATGGCACTCCAGAGAAACCCCAAGAACACTGTTTCAAGGCTAGAGGGATCCTGAGGTCACTGTAGCAACACGAAAGAGCTCCGTGGACGAAAAATCAACTCGAGATGAGAGGTTAGTCCCTGGCTTCGACTCCAGAGGAATACCGCCTTACCACAAGCACCTCAACAGGAGGCTTCTCTCAGCTCTAGGTATGTGAGAGGGACCCTGACTTTGCGGCCTCAAGTGGAATGGACACCGCGATGCCCTGACTCGAAATAAGACCGGATGTCCCTGCAGTGACTTGAATGCAGGCTCGTCTTGCATCTCCCAAGACGAAAGGGTGTCTGAATCCCCTGTGGAGACCACAGAGAAAGACCTAGTTCCCCACATCATCGCGACCGGAGGCCTCACATCCTTTAAAAACTCCAAAGGTACTCGGAGATCAGTGCCTCCAAAGGAGACGATGCCTGACTCCTCGTGAAACATGATAAGAGTCCCAGGATTCCTGTGGCACGTGGAAAGGGACCCTTGGTCTCCCGCCTCAGCTGGAGAGGCGTCGCAATTGCCCTGCCAAGCCTCGAGTAGAATCCCGAGTTGTCCCTCGCAACTAGGCAGGAGTCCTGACGTCGCTGAACAAACACGTGGGTGGAAGGGCCATCCCCGTCGTAACTCGAGAATATACCCCAGGTTCTCGCCGCAACTCGAGAAAAACCATGAGACTTCCCCCTCGCCGCGACATGAGGCCCGATTCCCCTGCACTGCGTGCAGAGCAATTCCGTGTTGCACATCACACATGACAGGAGCCTTGATTTCCTTGATGGCACTCCAGAGAAACCCCAAGAACACTGTTTCAAGGTTGAGGGATCCTGAGGTCACTGTAGCAACACGAAAGAACTCCGTGGACCAAAAATCAACTCGAGATGAGAGGTTAGTCCCTGGCTTCGACTCCAGAGGAATACCACCTTACCACAAGCACCTCAAGAGGAGGCTTCTCTCAGCTCTAGGTATGTGAGAGGGACCCTGAGTTTGCGGCCTCAAGTGGAATGGACACCGCGATGCCCTGACGCGAAATAAGGCCGGATATCCCTGCAGTGACTTGAATGCAGGCTCGTCTTGCATCTCCCAAGACGAAAGGATGTCTGAATCCCCTGTGGAGACCACAGAGAATGACCTAGTTCCCCACCTCATCGCGACAGGGGCCTCACATCCTTTGAAAACTCCAGAGGTACCCGGAGATCAGTGCCTCCAAAGGAGACGATGCCTGACTCCTCGTGAAACTTGATAGGAGTCACAGGATTCCTGTGGCACGTGGAAAGGGACACTTGGTCTCCCGCCTCAGCTGGAGAGGCGTCCCAATTGCCCTGCCAAGCCTCGAGGAGAATCCCGAGTTGTCCCTCGCAACTAGGCAGGAGTCCTGATGTCGCTGAACAAACACGTGGGTGGAAGGGCCATTCCTGTCGTAACTCGAGAATATACCCCAGGTTCCCGCCGCAACTCGAGAAAAACCATGAGACTTCCCCCTCGCCGCGACATGAGGCCCGATTCCCCTGCACTGCGTGCAGAGCAATTCCGTGTTGCACATCACACATGAAAGGATCCTTGATTTCCTTGATGGCACTCCAGAGAAACCCTCAGAACACTGTTTCAAGGCTAGAGGGATCCTGAGGTCACTGTAGGAACACGAAAGAGCTCCGTGGACCAAAAATCAACTCGAGATGAGAGGATAGTCCCTGGCTTCGACTCCAGAGGAATACCACCTTACCACAAGCACCTCAAGAGGAGGCTTCTCTCAGCTCTAGGTATGTGAGAGGGACCCTGAGTTTGCGGCCTCAAGTGGAATGGACACCGCGATGCCCTGACGCGAAATAAGGCCGGATATCCCTGCAGTGACTTGAATGCAGGCTCGTCTTGCATCTCCCAAGACGAAAGGATGTCTGAATCCCCTGTGGAGACCACAGAGAATGACCTAGTTCCCCACCTCATCGCGACCGGGGCCTCACATCCTTTGAAAACTCCAGAGGTACCCGGAGATCAGTGCCTCCAAAGGAGACGATGCCTGACTCCTCGTGAAACTTGATAGGAGTCCCCGGATTCCTGTGGCACCTGGAAAGGGACCCTTGGTCTCCCGCCTCAGCTGGAGAGTCGTCCCAATTGCCCTGCCAAGCCTCGAGGAGAATCCCGAGTTGTCCCTCGCAACTAGGCAGGAGTCTGACGTCGCTGAAGAAACACGTGGGTGGAAGGGCCATCCCCGTCGTAACTCGAGAATATACCCCAGGTTACCATCGCAACTCGAGAAAAACCATTAGACTTCCCCCTCGCCGCAAAATGAGGTCCGATACCCTGCACTGCGTGCAGAGCAATTCCGTGTTGCACATCACACATGAAAGGATCCTTGATTTCCTTGATGGCACTCCAGAGAAACCCCAAGAACACTGTTTCAAGGTTGAGGGATCCTGAGGTCACTGAAGCAACATGAAAGAGCTCCGTGGACCAAAAATTAACTCGAGATGAGAGGTTAGTCCCTGGCTTCGACTCCAGAGGAATACCACCTTACCACAAGCACCTCAAGAGGAAGCTTCTCTCAGCTCTATGTATGTGAGAGGGACCCTGAGTTTGCGGCCTCAAGTGGAATGGAGACCGCCATGCCCTGACTCGAAATAAGGCCGGATATCCCTGCAGTGACTTGAATGCAGGCTCGTCTTGCATCTCCCAAGATGAAAGGATGTCTGAATCCCCTGTGGAGACCGCAGAGAAAGACCTAGTTCCCCACCTCATGGCGACCGGAGGCCTCACATCCTTTGAAAACTCCAGAGGTCCGCGGAGATCAGTGCCTCCAAAGGAGACGATGCCTGACTCCTCGTGAAACTTGATAGGAGTCCCCGGATTCCTGTGGCACGTGGAAAGGGACCCTTGGTCTCCCGCCTCAGCTGGAGAGGCGTCCCAATTGCCCTGCCAAGCCTCGAGGAGAATCCCGAGTTGTCCCTCGCAACTAGGCAGGAGTCCTGACGTCGCTGAACAAACACGTGGTTGAAAGGGCCATCCCCGTTGTAACTCGAGAATATACCCCAGGTTCCTGGCGCAACTCGAGAAAAACCATGAGACTTCCCCCTCGATGCGAGATGAGGCCCGATTCCCCTGCACTGCGTGCAGAGCAATTCCGTGTTGCACATCACACATGAAAGGATCTTTGATTTCCTTGATGGCACTCCAGAGAAACCCTCAGAACACTGTTTCAAGGCTAGAGGGATCCTGAGGTCACTGTAGGAACACGAAAGAGCTCCGTGGACCAAAAATCAACTCGAGATGAGAGGATAGTCCCTGGCTTCGAATCCAGAGGAATACCACCTTACCACAAGCACCTCAAGAGGAGGCTTCTCTCAGCTCTAGCTATGTGAGAGGGACCCTGCGTTTGCGGCCTCAAGTGGAATGGACACCGCTATTCCCTGACGCGAAATAAGGCCGGATATCCCTGCACTGACTTGAATGCAGGCTCGTCTTGCATCTCCCAAGACGAAAGGATGTCTGAATCCCCTGTGGAGACCACAGAGAAAGACCTAGTTCCCCACCTCATCGCGACCGGAGGCCTCACATCCTTTGAAAACTCCAGAGGTACGCGCAGATCAGTGCCTCCAAAGGAGACGACGCCTGACTCCTCGTGAAACTTGATAGGAGTCCCAGGATTCCTGTGCCACGTGGAAAGGGACCCTTGGTCTCCGGCCTCAACTGGAGAGGCATCCCAATTGCCCTGCCAAGCCTCGAGGAGAATCCCGAGTTGTCCCTCGCAACTAGGCAGGAGTCCTGGCGTCGCTGAACAAACACGTGGGTGGAAGGGCCATCCCCGTCGTAACTCGAGAATATACCCCAGGTTCCCGCCGCAACTCGAGAAAAACCATGAGACTTCCCCCTCGCCGCGAGATGAGGCCCGATTCCCCTGCAGTGCGTGCAGAGCAATTCCGTGTTGCACATCACACATGAAAGGAGCCTTGATTTCCTTGATGGCACTCCAGAGAAACCCCAAGAACACTGTTTCAAGGCTGGAGGGATCCTGAGGTCCCTGTAGCAGCACGAAAGAGCTCCGTGGACCATGAATCAACTCGAGATGAGAGGTTAGTCCCTGGCTTCGACTCCAGAGGAATACCACCTTACCACAAGCCCCTCAAGAGGAGGCTTCTCTCAGCTCTAGGTATGTGAGAGGTACCCTGAGTTTGCGGCCTCAAGTGGAATGGACACCGCGATGCCCTGACTCGAAATAAGGCCGGATATCCCTGCAGTGACTTGAATGCAGGCTCGTCTTGCATCTCCCAAGACGAAAGGATGTCTGAATCCCCTGTGGAGAACACAGAGAACGACCTAGTTCCCCACCTCATCGCTACCGGAGGCCTCACATCCTTTGAAAACTCCAGAGGTACGCGGAGATCAGTGCCTCCAAAGGAGACGATGCCTGACTCCTCGTGAAACTTGATAGGAGTCCCAGGATTCCTGTGGCACGTGGAAAGGGACCCTGGGTCTCCCGCCTCAGCTGGAGAGGCGTCGCAATTGCCCTGCCAAGCCTCGAGGAGAATCCCGAGTTGTCCCTCGCAACTAGGCAGGAGTCCTGCCGTCGCTGAACAAACACGTGGGTGGAAGGGCCATTCCCGTCGTAACTCGAGAATATACCCCAGGTTCCCGCCGCAACTCGAGAAAAACCATGAGACTTCCCCCTCGCCGCGAGATGAGGCCCGATTCCCCTGCACTGCGTGCAGAGCAATTCCGTCTTGCACATCACACATGAAAGGAGCCTTGATTTCCTTGATGGCACTCCAGAGAAACCCGAAGAACACTGTTTCAAGGATAGAGGGATCCTGAGGTCACTGTAGCAACACGAAAGAGCTCCGTGGACCACAAATCAACTCAAGATGAGAGGTTAGTCCCTAGCTTCGACTCCAGAGGCATACCACCTTACCACAAGCACATCAAGAGGAGGCTTCTCTCAGCTCTAGCTATGTGAGAGGGACCCTGAGTTTGCTGCCTCAAGTGGAATGGACACTGCGATGCCCTGACGCAAAATAAGGCCGGATATCCCTGCAGTGACTTGAATGCAGGCTCGTTTTTCATCTCCCAAGACGAAAGGATGTCTGAATCCCATGTGGAGATCACAGAGAAAGACCTAGTTCCCCACCTCATGTCGACCGGAGGCCTCACATCCTTTGAAAACTCCAGAGGAACGCGGAGATCAGTGCCTCCAAAGGAGACGATGCCTGACTCCTCGTGAAACTTGATAGGAGTCCCAGGATTCATGTCGCACGTGGAAAGGGACCCTGGGTCTCCCGCCTCAGCTGGAGAGGCGTCGCAATTGCCCTGCCAAGCCTCGAGGAGAATCCCGAGTTGTCCCTCGCAACTAGGCAGGAGTCTGACGTCGCTGAACAAACACGTGGGTGGAAGGGCTATCCCCGTCGTAACTCGAGAATATACCCCAGGTTCCCGCCGCAACTCGAGAAACACCATGAGACTTCCCCCTCGCCGCAAGATGAGGCCCGATTTCCCTGCACTGCGTGCAGAGCATTTCCGTGTTGCACATCACACATGAAAGGAGCCTTAATTTCCTTGATGGCACTCCAGAGAAACCCCAAGAACACTGTTTCAAGGCTAGAGGGATCCTGAGGTCACTGTAGCAACAAGAAAGAGCTCCGTGGACGAAAAATCAACTCGAGATGAGAGGTTAGTCCCTGGCTTCGACTCCAGAGGAATACCGCCTTACCACAAGCACCTCAACAGGAGGCTTCTCTCAGCTCTAGGTATGTGAGAGGGACCCTGACTTTGCGGCCTCAAGTGGAATGGACACCGCGATGCCCTGACTCGAAATAAGACCGGATGTCCCTGCAGTGACTTGAATGCAGGCTCGTCTTGCATCTCCCAAGACGAAAGGGTGTCTGAATCCCCTGTGGAGACCACAGAGAAAGACCTAGTTCCCCACATCATCGCGACCGGAGGCCTCACATCCTTTAAAAACTCCAAAGGTACTCGGAGATCAGTGCCTCCAAAGGAGACGATGCCTGACTCCTCGTGAAACATGATAAGAGTCCCAGGATTCCTGTGGCACGTGGAAAGGGACCCTTGGTCTCCCGCCTCAGCTGGAGAGGCGTCGCAATTGCCCTGCCAAGCCTCGAGTAGAATCCCGAGTTGTCCCTCGCAACTAGGCAGGAGTCCTGACGTCGCTGAACAAACACGTGGGTGGAAGGGCCATCCCCGTCGTAACTCGAGAATATACCCCAGGTTCTCGCCGCAACTCGAGAAAAACCATGAGACTTCCCCCTCGCCGCGACATGAGGCCCGATTCCCCTGCACTGCGTGCAGAGCAATTCCGTGTTGCACATCACACATGACAGGAGCCTTGATTTCCTTGATGGCACTCCAGAGAAACCCCAAGAACACTGTTTCAAGGTTGAGGGATCCTGAGGTCACTGTAGCAACACGAAAGAACTCCGTGGACCAAAAATCAACTCGAGATGAGAGGTTAGTCCCTGGCTTCGACTCCAGAGGAATACCACCTTACCACAAGCACCTCAAGAGGAGGCTTCTCTCAGCTCTAGGTATGTGAGAGGGACCCTGAGTTTGCGGCCTCAAGTGGAATGGACACCGCGATGCCCTGACGCGAAATAAGGCCGGATATCCCTGCAGTGACTTGAATGCAGGCTCGTCTTGCATCTCCCAAGACGAAAGGATGTCTGAATCCCCTGTGGAGACCACAGAGAATGACCTAGTTCCCCACCTCATCGCGACAGGGGCCTCACATCCTTTGAAAACTCCAGAGGTACCCGGAGATCAGTGCCTCCAAAGGAGACGATGCCTGACTCCTCGTGAAACTTGATAGGAGTCACAGGATTCCTGTGGCACGTGGAAAGGGACACTTGGTCTCCCGCCTCAGCTGGAGAGGCGTCCCAATTGCCCTGCCAAGCCTCGAGGAGAATCCCGAGTTGTCCCTCGCAACTAGGCAGGAGTCCTGATGTCGCTGAACAAACACGTGGGTGGAAGGGCCATTCCTGTCGTAACTCGAGAATATACCCCAGGTTCCCGCCGCAACTCGAGAAAAACCATGAGACTTCCCCCTCGCCGCGACATGAGGCCCGATTCCCCTGCACTGCGTGCAGAGCAATTCCGTGTTGCACATCACACATGAAAGGATCCTTGATTTCCTTGATGGCACTCCAGAGAAACCCTCAGAACACTGTTTCAAGGCTAGAGGGATCCTGAGGTCACTGTAGGAACACGAAAGAGCTCCGTGGACCAAAAATCAACTCGAGATGAGAGGATAGTCCCTGGCTTTGACTCCAGAGGAATACCACCTTACCACAAGCACCTCAAGAGGAGGCTTCTCTCAGCTCTAGGTATGTGAGAGGGACCCTGAGTTTGCGGCCTCAAGTGGAATGGACACCGCGATGCCCTGACGCGAAATAAGGCCGGATATCCCTGCAGTGACTTGAATGCAGGCTCGTCTTGCATCTCCCAAGACGAAAGGATGTCTGAATCCCCTGTGGAGACCACAGAGAATGACCTAGTTCCCCACCTCATCGCGACCGGGGCCTCACATCCTTTGAAAACTCCAGAGGTACCCGGAGATCAGTGCCTCCAAAGGAGACGATGCCTGACTCCTCGTGAAACTTGATAGGAGTCCCCGGATTCCTGTGGCACCTGGAAAGGGACCCTTGGTCTCCCGCCTCAGCTGGAGAGTCGTCCCAATTGCCCTGCCAAGCCTCGAGGAGAATCCCGAGTTGTCCCTCGCAACTAGGCAGGAGTCTGACGTCGCTGAAGAAACACGTGGGTGGAAGGGCCATCCCCGTCGTAACTCGAGAATATACCCCAGGTTACCATCGCAACTCGAGAAAAACCATTAGACTTCCCCCTCGCCGCAAAATGAGGTCCGATACCCTGCACTGCGTGCAGAGCAATTCCGTGTTGCACATCACACATGAAAGGATCCTTGATTTCCTTGATGGCACTCCAGAGAAACCCCAAGAACACTGTTTCAAGGTTGAGGGATCCTGAGGTCACTGAAGCAACATGAAAGAGCTCCGTGGACCAAAAATTAACTCGAGATGAGAGGTTAGTCCCTGGCTTCGACTCCAGAGGAATACCACCTTACCACAAGCACCTCAAGAGGAAGCTTCTCTCAGCTCTATGTATGTGAGAGGGACCCTGAGTTTGCGGCCTCAAGTGGAATGGAGACCGCCATGCCCTGACTCGAAATAAGGCCGGATATCCCTGCAGTGACTTGAATGCAGGCTCGTCTTGCATCTCCCAAGATGAAAGGATGTCTGAATCCCCTGTGGAGACCGCAGAGAAAGACCTAGTTCCCCACCTCATGGCGACCGGAGGCCTCACATCCTTTGAAAACTCCAGAGGTCCGCGGAGATCAGTGCCTCCAAAGGAGACGATGCCTGACTCCTCGTGAAACTTGATAGGAGTCCCCGGATTCCTGTGGCACGTGGAAAGGGACACTTGGTCTCCCGCCTCAGCTGGAGAGGCGTCCCAATTGCCCTGCCAAGCCTCGAGGAGAATCCCGAGTTGTCCCTCGCAACTAGGCAGGAGTCCTGACGTCGCTGAACAAACACGTGGTTGAAAGGGCCATCCCCGTTGTAACTCGAGAATATACCCCAGGTTCCTGGCGCAACTCGAGAAAAACCATTAGACTTCCCCCTCGCCGCGACATGAGGCCCGATTCCCCTGCACTGCGTGCAGAGCAATTCCGTGTTGCACATCACACATGAAAGGATCTTTGATTTCCTTGATGGCACTCCAGAGAAACCCTCAGAACACTGTTTCAAGGCTAGAGGGATCCTGAGGTCACTGTAGGAACACGAAAGAGCTCCGTGGACCAAAAATCAACTCGAGATGAGAGGATAGTCCCTGGCTTCGAATCCAGAGGAATACCACCTTACCACAAGCACCTCAAGAGGAGGCTTCTCTCAGCTCTAGGTATGTGAGAGGGACCCTGAGTTTGCGGCATCAAGTGGAATGGACACCGCGATGCCCTGACGCGAAATAAGGCCGGATATCCCTGCAGTGACTTGAATGCAGGCTCGTCTTGCATCTCCCAAGACGAAAGGATGTCTGAATCCCCTGTGGAGATCACAGAGAATGACCTAGTTCCCCACCTCATCGCGACCGGGGCCTCACATCCTTTGAAAACTCCAGAGGTACCCAGAGATCAGTGCCTCCAAAGGAGACGATGCCTGACTCCTCGTGAAACTTGATAGGAGTCCCAGGATTCCTGTGGCACGTGGAAAGGGACACTTGGTCTCCCGCCTCAGCTGGAGAGGCGTCCCAATTGCCCTGCCAAGCCTCGAGGAGAATCCCGAGTTGTCCCTCGCAACTAGGCAGGAGTCTGACGTCGCTGAACAAACACGTGGGTGGAAGGGCTATCCCCGTCGTAACTCGAGAATATACCCCAGGTTCCCGCCGCAACTCGAGAAAGACCATGAGACTTCCCCCTCGCCGCAAGATGAGGCCCGATTCCCCTGCACTGCGTGCAGAGCATTTCCGTGTTGCACATCACACATGAAAGGAGCCTTAATTTCCTTGATGGCACTCCAGAGAAACCCCAAGAACACTGTTTCAAGGCTAGAGGGATCCTGAGGTCACTGTAGCAACACGAAAGAGCTCCGTGGACGAAAAATCAACTCAAGATGAGAGGTTAGTCCCTGGCTTCGACTCCAGAGGAATACCACCTTACCACAAGCACCTCAAGAGGAGGCTTCTCTCAGCTCTAGGTATGTGAGAGGGACCCTGAGTTTGCGGCCTCAAGTGGAATGGAGACCGCGATGCCCTGACTCGAAATAAGGCAGGATATCTCTGCAGTGACTTGAATGCAGGCTCGTCTTGCATCTCCCAAGACGAAAGGGTGTCTGAATCCCCTGTGGAGACCACAGAGAAAGACCTAGTTCCCCACATCATCGCGACCGGAGGCCTCACATCCTTTAAAAACTCCAAAGGTACTCGGAGATCAGTGCCTCCAAAGGAGACGATGCCTGACTCCTCGTGAAACTTGATAGGAGTCCCAGGATTCCTGTGGCACGTGGAAAGGGACCCTTGGTCTCCCGCCTCAGCTGGAGAGGCGTCGCAATTGCCCTGCCAAGCCTCGAGTAGAATCCCGAGTTGTCCCTCGCAACTAGGCAGGAGTCCTGACGTCGCTGAACAAACACGTGGGTGGAAGGGCCATCCCCGTCGTAACTCGAGAATATACCCCAGGTTCCCGCCGCAACTCGAGAAAAACCATGAGACTTCCCCCTCGCCGCGACATGAGGCCCGATTCCCCTGCACTGCGTGCAGAGCAATTCCGTGTTGCACATCACACATGACAGGAGCCTTGATTTCCTTGATGGCACTCCAGAGAAACCCCAAGAACACTGTTTCAAGGTTGAGGGATCCTGAGGTCACTGTAGCAACACGAAAGAGCTCCGTGGACCAAAAATCAACTCGAGATGAGAGGTTAGTCCCTGGCTTCGACTCCAGAGGAATACCACCTTACCACAAGCACCTCAAGAGGAGGTTTCTCTCAGCTCTAGGTATGTGAGAGGGACCCTGAATTTGCGGCCTCAAGTGGAATGGACACCGCGATTCTCTGACGCGAAATAAGGCCGGATATCCCTGCAGTGACTTGAATGCAGGCTCGTCATGCATCTCCCAAGACGAAAGGATGTCTGAATCCCCTGTGGAGACCACAGAGAAAGACCTAGTTCCCCACCTCATCGCGACCGGAGGCCTCACATCCTTTAAAAACTCCAGAGGTACGCGGAGATCAGTGCCTCCAAAGGAGACGATGCCTGACTCCTCGTGAAACTTGATAGGACTCCCAGGATTCCTGTGGCACGTGGAAAGGGACCCTTGGTCTCCCGCCTCAGCTGGAGAGGCATCCCAATTGCCCTGCCAAGCCTCGAGGAGAATCCCGAGTTGTCCCACGAAACTAGGCAGGAGTCCTGACGTCGCTGAACAAACACGTGGGTGGAAGGACCATCCCCGTCGTAACTCGAGAATATACCCCAGGTTCCCGCCGCAACTCGAGAAAAACCATGAGACTTCACACTCGCCGCGAGATGAGGCCCGATTCCCCTGCACTGCGTGCAGAGCAATTCCGTGTTGCACATCACACATGAAAGGAGCCTTGATTTCCTTGATGGCACTCCAGAGAAACCCCAAGAACACTGTTTCAAGGCTAGAGGGATCCGGAGGTCACTGTAGCAACACGAAAGAGCTCCGAGGACCAAAAATCAACTCGAGATGAGAGGTTAGTCCCTGGCTTCTACTCCAGAGGAATACCACCTTACCACAAGCACCTCAAGAGGAGGCTTCTCTCAGCTCTAGCTATGTGAGAGGGACCCTGCGTTTGCGGCCTCAAGTGGAATGGACACCGCGATTCCCTGACGCGAAATAAGGCCGGATATCCCTGCAGTGACTTGAATGCAGGCTCGTCTTGCATCTCCCAAGACGAAAGGATGTCTGAATCCCCTGTGGAGACCACAGAGAAAGACCTAGTTCCCCACCTCATCGCGACCGGAGGCATCACATCCTTTGAAAACTCCAGAGGTACGCGCAGATCAGTGCCTCCAAAGGAGACGACGCCTGACTCCTCGTGAAACTTGATAGGAGTCCCAGGATTCCTGTGCCACGTGGAAAGGGACCCTTGGTCTCCCGCCTCAACTGGAGAGGCATCCCAATTGCCCTGCCAAGCCTCGAGGAGAATCCCGAGTTGTCCCTCGCAACTAGGCAGGAGTCCTGGCGTCGCTGAACAAACACGTGGGTGGAAGGGCCATCCCCGTCGTAACTCGAGAATATACCCCAGGTTCCCGCCGCAACTCGAGAAAAACCATGAGACTTCCCCCTCGCCGCGAGATGAGGCCCGATTCCCCTGCAGTGCGTGCAGAGCAATTCCGTGTTGCACATCACACATGAAAGGAGCCTTGATTTCCTTGATGGCACTCCAGAGAAACCCCAAGAACACTGTTTCAAGGCTGGAGGGATCCTGAGGTCCCTGTAGCAGCACGAAAGAGCTCCGTGGACCATGAATCAACTCGAGATGAGAGGTTAGTCCCTGGCTTCGACTCCAGAGGAATACCACCTTACCACAAGCACCTCAAGAGGAGGCTTCTCTCAGCTCTAGGTATGTGAGAGGGACCCTGAGTTTGCGGCCTCAAGTGGAATGGAGACCGCGATGCCCTGACTCGAAATAAGGCCGGATATCCCTGCAGTGACTGGAATGCAGGCTCGTCTTGCATCTCCCAAGACGAAAGGATGTCTGAATCCCCTGTGGAGAACACAGAGAACGACCTAGTTCCCCACCTCATCGCTACCGGAGGCCTCACATCCTTTGAAAACTCCAGAGGTACGCGGAGATCAGTGCCTCCAAAGGAGACGATGCCTGACTCCTCGTGAAACTTGATAGGAGTCCCAGGATTCCTGTGGCACGTGGAAAGGGACCCTGGGTCTCCCGCCTCAGCTGGAGAGGCGTCGCAATTGCCCTGCCAAGCCTCGAGGAGAATCCCGAGTTGTCCCTCGCAACTAGGCAGGAGTCCTGACGTCGCTGAACAAACACGTGGGTGGAAGGGCCATTCCCGTCGTAACTCGAGAATATACCCCAGGTTCCCGCCGCAACTCGAGAAAAACCATGAGACTTCCCCCTCGCCGCGAGATGAGGCCCGATTCCCCTGCACTGCGTGCAGAGCAATTCCGTGTTGCACATCACACATGAAAGGAGCCTTGATTTCCTTGATGGCACTCCAGAGAAACCCCAAGAACACTGTTTCAAGGCTAGAGGGATCCGGAGGTCACTGTAGCAACACGAAAGAGCTCCGAGGACCAAAAATCAACTCGAGATGAGAGGTTAGTCCCTGGCTTCTACTCCAGAGGAATACCACCTTACCACAAGCACCTCAAGAGGAGGCTTCTCTCAGCTCTAGCTATGTGAGAGGGACCCTGCGTTTGCGGCCTCAAGTGGAATGGACACCGCGATTCCCTGACGCGAAATAAGGCCGGATATCCCTGCAGTGACTTGAATGCAGGCTCGTCTTGCATCTCCCAAGACGAAAGGATGTCTGAATCCCCTGTGGAGACCACAGAGAAAGACCTAGTTCCCCACCTCATCGCGACCGGAGGCCTCACATCCTTTGAAAACTCCAGAGGTACGCGGAGATCAGTGCCTCCAAAGGAGACGACGCCTGACTCCTCGTGAAACTTGATAGGAGTCCCAGGATTCCTGTGCCACGTGGAAAGGGACCCTTGGTCTCCCGCCTCAACTGGAGAGGCATCCCAATTGCCCTGCCAAGCCTCGAGGAGAATCCCGAGTTGTCCCTCGCAACTAGGCAGGAGTCCTGGCGTCGCTGAACAAACACGTGGGTGGAAGGGCCATCCCCGTCGTAACTCGAGAATATACCCCAGGTTCCCGCCGCAACTCGAGAAAAACCATGAGACTTCCCCCTCGCCGCGAGATGAGGCCCGATTCCCCTGCAGTGCGTGCAGAGCAATTCCGTGTTGCACATCACACATGAAAGGAGCCTTGATTTCCTTGATGGCACTCCAGAGAAACCCCAAGAACACTGTTTCAAGGCTGGAGGGATCCTGAGGTCCCTGTAGCAGCACGAAAGAGCTCCGTGGACCATGAATCAACTCGAGATGAGAGGTTAGTCCCTGGCTTCGACTCCAGAGGAATACCACCTTACCACAAGCACCTCAAGAGGAGGCTTCTCTCAGCTCTAGGTATGTGAGAGGGACCCTGAGTTTGCGGCCTCAAGTGGAATGGAGACCGCGATGCCCTGACTCGAAATAAGGCCGGATATCCCTGCAGTGACTTGAATGCAGGCTCGTCTTGCATCTCCCAAGACGAAAGGATGTCTGAATCCCCTGTGGAGAACACAGAGAACGACCTAGTTCCCCACCTCATCGCGACCGGAGGCCTCACATCCTTTGAAAACTCCAGAGGTACGCGGAGATCAGTGCCTCCAAAGGAGACGATGCCTGACTCCTCGTGAAACTTGATAGGAGTCCCAGGATTCCTGTGGCACGTGGAAAGGGACCCTGGGTCTCCCGCCTCAGCTGGAGAGGCGTCGCAATTGCCCTGCCAAGCCTCGAGGAGAATCCCGAGTTGTCCCTCGCAACTAGGCAGGAGTCCTGACGTCGCTGAACAAACACGTGGGTGGAAGGGCCATTCCCGTCGTAACTCGAGAATATACCCCAGGTTCCCGCCGCAACTCGAGAAAAACCATGAGACTTCCCCCTCGCCGCGAGATGAGGCCCGATTCCCCTGCACTGCGTGCAGAGCAATTCCGTGTTGCACATCACACATGAAAGGAGCCTTGATTTCCTTGATGGCACTCCAGAGAAACCCCAAGAACACTGTTTCAAGGCTAGAGGGATCCTGAGGTCACTCTAGCAACACGAAAGAGCTCCGTGGACCACAAATCAACTCAAGATGAGAGGTTAGTCCCTGGCTTCGACACCAGAGGCATACCACCTTACCACAAGCACATCAAGAGGAGGCTTCTCTCAGCTCTAGCTATGTGAGAGGGACCCTGAGTTTGCGGCCTCAAGTGGAATGGACACCGCGATGCCCTGACGCGAAATAAGGCCGGATATCCCTGCAGTGACTTGAATGCAGGCTCGTCTTGCATCTCCCAAGACGAAAGGATGTCTGAATCCCCTGTGGAGACCACAGAGAATGACCTAGTTCCCCACCTCATCGCGACCGGGGCCTCACATCCTTTGAAAACTCCAGAGGTACCCGGAGATCAGTGCCTCCAAAGGAGACGATGCCTGACTCCTCGTGAAACTTGATAGGAGTCCCCGGATTCCTGTGGCACCTGGAAAGGGACCCTTGGTCTCCCGCCTCAGCTGGAGAGTCGTCCCAATTGCCCTGCCAAGCCTCGAGGAGAATCCCGAGTTGTCCCTCGCAACTAGGCAGGAGTCTGACGTCGCTGAAGAAACACGTGGGTGGAAGGGCCATCCCCGTCGTAACTCGAGAATATACCCCAGGTTACCATCGCAACTCGAGAAAAACCATTAGACTTCCCCCTCCCCGCAAAATGAGGTCCGATACCCTGCACTGCGTGCAGAGCAATTCCGTGTTGCACATCACACATGAAAGGAGCCTTGATTTCCTTGATGGCACTCCAGAGAAACCCCAAGAACACTGTTTCAAGGTTGAGGGATCCTGAGGTCACTGAAGCAACATGAAAGAGCTCCGTGGACCAAAAATCAACTCGAGATGAGAGGTTAGTCCCTGGCTTCGACTCCAGAGGAATACCACCTTACCACAAGCACCTCAAGAGGAAGCTTCTCTCAGCTCTAGGTATGTGAGAGGGACCCTGAGTTTGCGGCCTCAAGTGGAATGGAGACCGCCATGCCCTGACTCGAAATAAGGCCGGATATCCCTGCAGTGACTTGAATGCAGGCTCGTCTTGCATCTCCCAAGATGAAAGGATGTCTGAATCCCCTGTGGAGACCGCAGAGAAAGACCTAGTTCCCCACCTCATGGCGACCGGAGGCCTCACATCCTTTGAAAACTCCAGAGGTCCGCGGAGATCAGTGCCTCCAAAGGAGACGATGCCTGACTCCTCGTGAAACTTGATAGGAGTCCCCGGATTCCTGTGGCACGTGGAAAGGGACACTTGGTCTCCCGCCTCAGCTGGAGAGGCGTCCCAATTGCCCTGCCAAGCCTCGAGGAGAAAGAATCCCGAGTTGTCCCTCGCAACTAGGCAGGAGTCCTGACGTCGCTGAACAAACACGTGGTTGAAAGGGCCATCCCCGTTGTAACTCGAGAATATACCCCAGGTTCCTGGCGCAACTCGAGAAAAACCATTAGACTTCCCCCTCGCCGCGACATGAGGCCCGATTCCCCTGCACTGCGTGCAGAGCAATTCCGTGTTGCACATCACACATGAAAGGATCCTTGATTTCCTTGATGGCACTCCAGAGAAACCCTCAGAACACTGTTTCAAGGCTAGAGGGATCCTGAGGTCACTGTAGGAACACGAAAGAGCTCCGTGGACCGAAAATCAACTCGAGATGAGAGGATAGTCCCTGGCTTCGACTCCAGAGGAATACCACCTTACCACAAGCACCTCAAGAGGAGGCTTCTCTCAGCTCTAGGTATGTGAGAGGGACCCTGAGTTTGCGGCCTCAAGTGGAATGGACACCGCGATGCCCTGACGCGAAATAAGGCCGGATATCCCTGCAGTGACTTGAATGCAGGCTCGTCTTGCATCTCCCAAGACGAAAGGATGTCTGAATCCCCTGTGGAGACCACAGAGAATGACCTAGTTCCCCACCTCATCGCGACCGGGGCCTCACATCCTTTGAAAACTCCAGAGGTACCCGGAGATCAGTGCCTCCAAAGGAGACGATGCCTGACTCCTCGTGAAACTTGATAGGAGTCACAGGATTCCTGTGGCACGTGGAAAGGGACACTTGGTCTCCCGCCTCAGCTGGAGAGGCGTCCCAATTGCCCTGCCAAGCCTCGAGGAGAATCCCGAGTTGTCCCTCGCAACTAGGCAGGAGTCCTGACGTCGCTGAACAAACACGTGGGTGGAAGGGCCATTCCCGTCGTAACTCGAGAATATACCCCAGGTTCCCGCCGCAACTCGAGAAAAACCATGAGACTTCCCCCTCGCCGCGAGATGAGGCCCGATTCCCCTGCACTGCGTGCAGAGCAATTCCGTGTTGCACATCACACATGAAAGGAGCCTTGATTTCCTTGATGGCACTCCAGAGAAACCCCAAGAACACTGTTTCAAGGCTGGAGGGATCCTGAGGTCCCTGTAGCAGCACGAAAGAGCTCCGTGGACCATGAATCAACTCGAGATGAGAGGTTAGTCCCTGGCTTCGACTCCAGAGGAATACCACCTTACCACAAGCACCTCAAGAGGAGGCTTCTCTCAGCTCTAGGTATGTGAGAGGGACCCTGAGTTTGCGGCCTCAAGTGGAATGGAGACCGCGATGCCCTGACTCGAAATAAGGCCGGATATCCCTGCAGTGACTTGAATGCAGGCTCGTCTTGCATCTCCCAAGACGAAAGGATGTCTGAATCCCCTGTGGAGAACACAGAGAACGACCTAGTTCCCCACCTCATCGCTACCGGAGGCCTCACATCCTTTGAAAACTCCAGAGGTACGCGGAGATCAGTGCCTCCAAAGGAGACGATGCCTGACTCCTCGTGAAACTTGATAGGAGTCCCAGGATTCCTGTGGCACGTGGAAAGGGACCCTGGGTCTCCCGCCTCAGCTGGAGAGGGGTCGCAATTGCCCTGCCAAGCCTCGAGGAGAATCCCGAGTTGTCCCTCGCAACTAGGCAGGAGTCCTGACGTCGCTGAACAAACACGTGGGTGGAAGGGCCATTCCCGTCGTAACTCGAGAATATACCCCAGGTTCCCGCCGCAACTCGAGAAAAACCATGAGACTTCCCCCTCGCCGCGAGATGAGGCCCGATTCCCCTGCACTGCGTGCAGAGCAATTCCGTGTTGCACATCACACATGAAAGGAGCCTTGATTTCCTTGATGGCACTCCAGAGAAACCCCAAGAACACTGTTTCAAGGCTAGAGGGATCCTGAGGTCACTCTAGCAACACGAAAGAGCTCCGTGGACCACAAATCAACTCAAGATGAGAGGTTAGTCCCTGGCTTCGACACCAGAGGCATACCACCTTACCACAAGCACATCAAGAGGAGGCTTCTCTCAGCTCTAGCTATGTGAGAGGGACCCTGAGTTTGCGGCCTCAAGTGGAATGGACACCGCGATGCCCTGACGCGAAATAAGGCCGGATATCCCTGCAGTGACTTGAATGCAGGCTCGTCTTGCATCTCCCAAGACGAAAGGATGTCTGAATCCCCTGTGGAGACCACAGAGAATGACCTAGTTCCCCACCTCATCGCGACCGGGGCCTCACATCCTTTGAAAACTCCAGAGGTACCCGGAGATCAGTGCCTCCAAAGGAGACGATGCCTGACTCCTCGTGAAACTTGATAGGAGTCCCCGGATTCCTGTGGCACCTGGAAAGGGACCCTTGGTCTCCCGCCTCAGCTGGAGAGTCGTCCCAATTGCCCTGCCAAGCCTCGAGGAGAATCCCGAGTTGTCCCTCGCAACTAGGCAGGAGTCTGACGTCGCTGAAGAAACACGTGGGTGGAAGGGCCATCCCCGTCGTAACTCGAGAATATACCCCAGGTTACCATCGCAACTCGAGAAAAACCATTAGACTTCCCCCTCCCCGCAAAATGAGGTCCGATACCCTGCACTGCGTGCAGAGCAATTCCGTGTTGCACATCACACATGAAAGGAGCCTTGATTTCCTTGATGGCACTCCAGAGAAACCCCAAGAACACTGTTTCAAGGTTGAGGGATCCTGAGGTCACTGAAGCAACATGAAAGAGCTCCGTGGACCAAAAATCAACTCGAGATGAGAGGTTAGTCCCTGGCTTCGACTCCAGAGGAATACCACCTTACCACAAGCACCTCAAGAGGAAGCTTCTCTCAGCTCTAGGTATGTGAGAGGGACCCTGAGTTTGCGGCCTCAAGTGGAATGGAGACCGCCATGCCCTGACTCGAAATAAGGCCGGATATCCCTGCAGTGACTTGAATGCAGGCTCGTCTTGCATCTCCCAAGATGAAAGGATGTCTGAATCCCCTGTGGAGACCGCAGAGAAAGACCTAGTTCCCCACCTCATGGCGACCGGAGGCCTCACATCCTTTGAAAACTCCAGAGGTCCGCGGAGATCAGTGCCTCCAAAGGAGACGATGCCTGACTCCTCGTGAAACTTGATAGGAGTCCCCGGATTCCTGTGGCACGTGGAAAGGGACACTTGGTCTCCCGCCTCAGCTGGAGAGGCGTCCCAATTGCCCTGCCAAGCCTCGAGGAGAAAGAATCCCGAGTTGTCCCTCGCAACTAGGCAGGAGTCCTGACGTCGCTGAACAAACACGTGGTTGAAAGGGCCATCCCCGTTGTAACTCGAGAATATACCCCAGGTTCCTGGCGCAACTCGAGAAAAACCATGAGACTTCCCCCTCGCCGCGACATGAGGCCCGATTCCCCTGCACTGCGTGCAGAGCAATTCCGTGTTGCACATCACACATGAAAGGATCCTTGATTTCCTTGATGGCACTCCAGAGAAACCCTCAGAACACTGTTTCAAGGCTAGAGGGATCCTGAGGTCACTGTAGGAACACGAAAGAGCTCCGTGGACCAAAAATCAACTCGAGATGAGAGGATAGTCCCTGGCTTCGACTCCAGAGGAATACCACCTTACCACAAGCACCTCAAGAGGAGGCTTCTCTCAGCTCTAGGTATGTGAGAGGGACCCTGAGTTTGCGGCCTCAAGTGGAATGGACACCGCGATGCCCTGACGCGAAATAAGGCCGGATATCCCTGCAGTGACTTGAATGCAGGCTCGTCTTGCATCTCCCAAGACGAAAGGATGTCTGAATCCCCTGTGGAGACCACAGAGAATGACCTAGTTCCCCACCTCATCGCGACCGGGGCCTCACATCCTTTGAAAACTCCAGAGGTACCCGGAGATCAGTGCCTCCAAAGGAGACGATGCCTGACTCCTCGTGAAACTTGATAGGAGTCACAGGATTCCTGTGGCACGTGGAAAGGGACACTTGGTCTCCCGCCTCAGCTGGAGAGGCGTCCCAATTGCCCTGCCAAGCCTCGAGGAGAATCCCGAGTTGTCCCTCGCAACTAGGCAGGAGTCCTGACGTCGCTGAACAAACACGTGGGTGGAAGGGCCATTCCCGTCGTAACTCGAGAATATACCCCAGGTTCCCGCCGCAACTCGAGAAAAACCATGAGACTTCCCCCTCGCCGCGAGATGAGGCCCGATTCCCCTGCACTGCGTGCAGAGCAATTCCGTGTTGCACATCACACATGAAAGGAGACTTGATTTCCTTGAGGGCACTCCAGAGAAACCCCAAGAACACTGTTTCAAGGCTAGAGGGATCCTGAGGTCACTGTAGCAACACGAAAGAGCTCCGTGGACCAACAATCAACTCGAGATGAGAGGTTAGTCCCTGGCTTCGACTCCAGAGGAATACCACCTTACCACAAGCACCTCAAGAGGAGGCTTCTCTCAGCTCTAGGTATGTGAGAGGTACCCTGAGTTTGCGGCCTCAAGTGGAATGGACCCCGCGATTCCCTGACGCGAAATAAGGCCGGATATCCCTGCAGTGACTTGAATGCAGGCTCGTCTTGCATCTCCCAAGACGAAAGGATGTCTGAATCCCCTGTGGAGACCACAGAGAATGACCTAGTTTCCCACCTCATCGCGACCGGAGGCCTCACATCCTTTGAAAACTCCAGAGGTACGCGGAGATCAGTGCCTCCAAATGAGACGATGCCTGACTCCTCGTGAAACTTGATAGGAGTCCCAGGATTCCTGTGGCACGTGGAAAGGGACACTTGGTCTCCCGCCTCAGCTGGAGAGGCGTCCCAATTGCCCTGCCAAGCCTCGAGGAGAATCCCGAGTTGTCCCTCGCAACTAGGCAGGAGTCCTGACGTCGCTGAACAAACACGTGGGTGGAAGGGCCATCCCCGTCGTAACTCGAGAATATACCCCAGGTTCCCGCCGCAACTCGAGAAAAACCATGAGACTTCCCCCTCCCCGCGAGATGAGGCCCGATTCCCCTGCACTGCGTGCAGAGTAATTCCATGTTGCACATCACACATGAAAGGAGCCTTGATCTCCTTGATGGCACTCCAGAGAAACCCCAAGAACACTGTTTCAAGGCTAGAGGGATCCTGAGGTCACTGTAGCAACAGGAAAGAGCTCCGTGGACCAAAAATCAACTCGAGATGAGAGGTTAGTCCCTGGCTTCGACAACAGGGGAATATCACCTTACCACAAGCACTTCAAGAGGAGGCTTCTCTCAGCTCTTGGTATGTGAGAGGGACACTGATTTTGCGGCCTCAAGTGGAATGGACACTGCGATGCCCTGACGCAAAATAAGGCCGGATATCCCTGCAGTGACTTGAATGCAGGCTCGTCTTGCATCTCCCAAGATGAAAGGATGTCTGAATCCCCTGTGGAGACCGCAGAGAAAGACCTAGTTCCCCACCTCATGGCGACCGGAGGCCTCACATCCTTTGAAAACTCCAGAGGTCCACGGAGATCAGTGCCTCCAAAGGAGACGATGCCTGACTCCTCGTGAAACTTGATAGGAGTCCCCGGATTCCTGTGGCACCTGGAAAGGGACCCTTGGTCTCCCGCCTCAGCTGGAGAGTCGTCCCAATTGCCCTGCCAAGCCTCGAGGAGAATCCCGAGTTGTCCCTCGCAACTAGGCAGGAGTCTGACGTCGCTGAAGAAACACGTGGGTGGAAGGGCCATCCCCGTCGTAACTCGAGAATATACCCCAGGTTACCATCGCAACTCGAGAAAAACCATTAGACTTCCCCCTCGCCGCAAAATGAGGTCCGATACCCTGCACTGCGTGCAGAGCAATTCCGTGTTGCACATCACTCATGAAAGGAGCCTTGATTTCCTTGATGGCACTCCAGAGAAACCCCAAGAACACTGTTTCAAGGTTGAGGGATCCTGAGGTCACTGTAGCAACACGAAAGAGCTCCGTGGACCAAAAATCAACTCGAGATGAGAGGTTAGTCCCTGGCTTCGAGTCCAGAGGAATACCATCTTACCACAAGCACCTCAAGAGCAGGCTTATCTCAGCTCTAGGTATGTGAGAGGGACACTGAGTTTGCGGCCTCAAGTGGAATGGAAACCGCGATGCCCTGACTCGAAATAAGGCCGAATATCCCTGCAGTGACTTGAATGCAGGCTCGTCTTGTATCTCCCAAGACGAAAGGATGTCTGAATCCCCTGTGGAGACCACAGAGAAAATCTACTTCCCCACCTCATCGCGACCGGAGGCCTCACATCCTTTGAAAACTCCAGAGGTACGCGGAGATCAGTGCCTCCAAAGGAGACGATGCCTGACTCCTCGTGAAACTTGATAGGAGACCCAGGATTCCTGTGGCACGTGGAAAGGGACACTTGGTCTCCCGCCTCAGCTGGAGAGGCGTCCCAATTGCCCTGCCAAGCCTCGAGGAGAATCCCGAGTTGTCCCTCGCAACTAGGCAGGAGTCCTGTCGTCACTGAACAAACACGTGGGTGGAAGGGCCATCCCCGTAGTAACTCGAGAATATACCCCAGGTTCCCGCCGCAACTCGAGAAAAACCATGAGACTTCCCGCTCGCCGCGAGATGAGGCCCGATTCCCCTGCACTGCGTGCAGAGCAATTCCGTGTTGCACATCACACATCAAAGGAGCCTTGATATCCTTGATGGCATTCCAGAGAAACCCCAAGAACACTGTAACAAGGCTAGAGAGATCCTGAGGTCACTGTAGCCACACGAAAGAGCTCCGTGGACCAAAAATCAACTCGAGTTGAGAGGTTAGTCCCTGGCTTCGACTCCAGAGGAATACCACCTTACCAGAAGCACCTCAAGAGGAGGCTTGTCTCAGCTCTAGGTATGTGAGAGGGACCCTGAGTTTGCGGCCTCAAGTGGAATGGACACCGCGATGCCCTGACTCGAAATAAGGCCTGATATCCCTGCAGTGACTTGAATGCAGGCTCGTCTTGCATCTCCCAAGACGAAAGGATGTCTGAATCCCCTGTGGAGACCACTGAGAAAGACCTAGTTCCCCACCTCATCACGACCGGAGGCCTCACATCCTTTGAAAACTCCAGAGGTACGCGGAGATCAGTGCCTCCAAAGGAGACGATGCCTGACTCCTCGTGAAACTTGATAGGATTCCCAGGATTCCTGTGGCACGTGGAAAGGGACCCTTGTTCTTCTGCCTCAGCTGGAGAGGCGTCCCAGTTGCCCTGCCAAGCCTCGAGGAGAATCCCGAGTTGTCCCTCGTAACTAGGCAGGAGTCCTGACGTCGCTGAACAAACACGTGGGTGGAAGGGCCATCCCCGTCGTAACTCGAGAATATACTCCAGGTTCCCGCCGCAACTCGAGAAAAACCATGAGACTTCCCCCTCGCCGCGAGATGAGGCCCGATTCCCCTGCACTGCGTGCAGAGCAATTCCGTGTTGCACACCACACATGAAAGGAGACTTGATTTCCTTGATGGCACTCCATAGAAACCCCAAGAACACTGTTTCAAGGCTAGAGGGATCCTGAGGTCACTGTAGCAACACGAAAGAGCTCCGTGGACCAAAAATCAACTCGAGATGAGAGGTTAGTCCCTGGCTTCGACTCCAGAGGAATACCATCTTACCACAAGCACCCCAAGAGGAGGCTTCTCTCAGCTCTAGGTATGTGAGAGGGACCCTGAGTTTGCGGCCTCAAGTGGAATGGACACCGCGATGCCCTGACTCGAAATAATGCCGGATATCCATGCAGTGACTTGAATGCAGGCTCGTCTTGCATCTCCCAAGACGAAAGGATGTCTGAATCCCCTGTGGAGACAACAGAGAAAGACCTAGTTCCCCACCTCATCGCGACCGGAGGCCTCACATCCTTTGAAAACTCCAGAGGTACGCGGAGATCAGTGCCTCCAAAGGAGACGATGCCTGACTCCTCGTGAAACTTGATAGGAGTCCCAGGATTCCTGTGGCACGTGGAAAGGGACCCTTTGTCTCCCGCCTCAGCTGGAGAGGCGTCCCAATTGCCCTGCCAAGCCTCGAGGAGAATCCCGAGTTGTTCCTCGCTACTAGGCAGGAGTCCTGACGTCGCTGAACAAACACGTGTATGGAAGGGCCATCCCCGTCGTAACTCGAGAATATACCCCAGGTTCCTGCGGCAACTCGAGAAAAACCATGAGACTTCCCCCTCGCCGCGAGATGAGGCCTGATTCCCCTGTACTGGGTGCACAGCAATTCCGTGTTGCACATCACACATGAAAGGAGCCTTGATTTCCTTAATGGCACTCCAGAGAAACCCGAAGAACACTGTTTCAAGGCTAGAGGGATCCTGAGGTCACTGTAGCAACACGAAAGAGCTCCGTGGACCAAAAATCAACTCGAGATGAGAGGTTAGTCCCTGGCTTCGACTCCAGAGGAATACCACCTTACCACAAGCACCTCAAGAGGAGGCTTCTCTCAGCTCTAGCTATGTGAGAGGGACCCTGAGTTTGCGGCCTCAAGTGGAATGGACACCCCGATGCCCTGACTCGAAATAAGGCCGGATATCCATGCAGTGACTTGAATGCAGGCTCGACTTGCATCTTCCAAGACGAAAGGATGTCTGAATCCCCTGTGGAGACCACAGAGAAAGACCTAGTTCCCCACCTCATCGCGACCGGAGGCCTCACATCCTTTGAAAACTCCAGAGGTACGCGGAGATCAGTGCCTCCAAAGGAGACGATGCCTGACTCCTCGTGAAACTTGATAGGAGTCCCAGGATTCCTGTGGCACGTGGAAAGGGACACTTGGTCTCCCGCCTCAGCTGGAGAGGCGTCCCAATTGCCCTGTCAAGCCTCGAGGAGAATCCCGAGTTGTCCCTCGCAACTAGGCAGGAGTCCTGCCGTCGCTGAACAAACACGTGTGTGGGAGGGCCATCCCCGTCGTAACTCGAGAATATACCCCAGGTTCCCGCCGCAACTCGAGAAAAACCATGAGACTTCCCCCTCGCCGCGAGATGAGGCCCGATTCCCCTGCACTGCGTGCAGAGCAATTCCGTGTTGCACATCACACATGAAAGGAGCCTTGATTTCCTTGATGGCACTCCAGAGATACCCCAAGAACACTGTTTCAAGGCTAGAGGGATCCTGAGGTCACTGTAGCAACACGAAAGAGCTCCGTGGACCAGAAATCAACTCGAGATGAGAGGTTAGTCCCTAGCTTCGACTCCAGAGGAATACCACCTTACCACAAGCACCTCAAGAGGAGGCTTCTCTCAGCTCTAGGTATGTGAGAGGGACCCTGAGTCTGCGGCCTGAAGTGGAATGGACACCGCGATGCCCTGACTCAAAATAAGGCCTGATATCCCTGCAGTGACTTGAATGCAGGCTCGTCTTTCATCTCCCAAGACGAAAGGATGGCTGAATCCCCTGTGGAGACCACAGAGAAAGACCTAGTTCCCCACCTCATCGCGACCGGAGGCCTCACATCCTTTGAAACTCCAGAGGTACGCGGAGATCAGTGCCTCCAAAGGAGACGATGACTGACTCCTCGTGAAACTTGATAGGAGTCCCAGGATTCCTGTGGCACGTGGAAAGGGACCCTTGGTCTCCCGCCTCAGCTGGAGAGGCGTCCCAATTGCCCTGCCAAGCCTCGAGGAGAATCCCGAGTTGTCAGTCACAACTAGGCAGGAGTCCTGACGTCGCTGAACAAACACGTGGGTGGAAGGGCCATCCCCCAGGTAACTCGAGAATATACCCCAGGTTCCCGCCGCAACTCGAGAAAAACAATGAGACTTCCCCCTCGCTGCGAGATGAGGCCCGATTCCCCTGCACTGCGTGCAGAGCAATTCCGTGTTGCACATCACACATGAAAGGAGCCTTGATTTCCTTGGTGGCACTCCAGAGAAACAGCAAGAACACTGTTTCAAGGCTAGAGGGATCCTGAGGTCACTGTAGCAACACGAAAGAGCTCCGTGGACGAAAAATCAACTCGAGATGAGAGGTTAGTCCGTGGCTTCAACTCCAGAGGAATACCACCTTAACACAAGCACCTCAAGAGGAGGCTGCTCTCAGCTCTAGGTATGTGAGAGGGACCCTGAGTTTGCGGCCTCAAGTGGAATGGACACCGCGATGCCCTGACTCGAAATGAGGCCGGATATCCCTGCAGTGACTTCAATGTAGGCTCGTCTTGCATCTCCCAAGACGAAAGGATGTCTGAAACCCCTGTGGAGACCACAGAGAAAGACATAGTTCCCCACCTCATCGCGACTGGAGGCCTCACATCCTTTGAAAACTCCAGAGGTACGCGGAGATCAGTGCCTCCAAAGGAGATGATGCCTGACTCCTCGTGAAACTTGATAGGAGTCCCAGGATTCCTGTGCACGTGGATAGGGGCCCTTGGTCTCCCGCCTCAGCTGGAGAGGCGTCCCAATTGCCCTGCCAAACCTCGAGGAGAATCCCGAGTTGTCCCTCGCAACTAGGCAGGAGTCCTGACGTCACTGAAGAAACACGTGTGTGGAAGGGCCATCCCCGTCGTAACTCGAGAATATACCCCAGGTTCCCGCCGCAACTCGAGAAAAACCATGAGACTTCCCCTCGCCGCGAGATGAGGCCCGATTCCCCTGCACTGCGTGCAGAGCAATTCCGTGTTGCACATCACACATGAAAGGAGCCTTGATTTCCTTGATGGCACTCCAGAGAAACCCCAAGAACACTGTTTCAAGGCTAGAGGGATCCTGAGGTCACTGTAGCAACACGAAAGAGCTCCGTGGACCACAAATCAACTCGAGATGAGAGGTTAGTCCCTGGCTTCGACTCCAGAGGAATACCACCTTACCACAAGCACCACAAGAGGAGGCTTCTCTCAGCTCTAGCTATGTGAGAGGGACCCTGAGTTTGCGGCCTCAAGTGGAATGGACACCGCGATGCCCTGACTCGAAATAAGGCCGGATATCCCTGCAGTGACTTGAATGCAGGCTCGTCTTGCCTCTCCCAAGACGAAAGGATGTCTGAATCCCCTGTGGAGACCACAGAGAAAGACCTAGTTCCCCACCTCATCGCGACCGGAGGCCTCACATCCTTTGAAAACTCCAGAGGTACGCGGAGATCAGTGCCTCCAAAGGAGACGATGTCTGACTCCTCGTGAAACTTCTTAGGAGTCCCAGGATTCCTGTGGCACGTGGAAAGGACCCTTGGTCTCCCGCCTCAGCTGGAGAGGCGTCCCAATTGCCCTGCCAAGCCTCGAGGAGAATCCCGAATTGTCCCTCGCAACTAGGCAGGAGTCCTGCCGTCGCTGAACAAACACGTGTGTGGAAGGGCCATCCCCGTCGTAACTCGATAATATACCCCAGGTTCCCGCCGCAAGTCGAGAAAAACCATGAGACTTCCCCCTCGCCGCGAGCTGAGGCCCGATTCCCCTGCACTGCGTGCCGAGCAATTCCGTGTTGCACATCACACAAGAAAGGACCCTTGATTTCCTCGATGGCACTCCAGAGAAACAGCAAGAACACTGTTTCAAGGCTAGAGGGATCCTGAGGTCACTGTAGCAACACGAAAGAGCTCCGTGGACGAAAAATCAACTCGAGAAGAAGGTTAGTTCCTGGCTTCGACTCCAGAGGAATACCACCTTACCACAAGCACCTCAAGAGGAGGCTTCTCTCAGCTCTAGGTATGTGAGAGGGACCCTGAGTTTGCGGCCTCAAGTTGAATGGACACCGCGATGCCCTGACTCGAAATAAGGCCGGATATCCCTGCAGTGACTTGAATGCAGGCTCGTCTTGCATCTCCGAAGACGAAACGATGTCTGAACCCCCTGTGGAGACCATAGAGAAAGACCTAGTTCCCCACCTCATCGCGACCGGAGGCCTCACATCCTTTGAAAACTCCAGAGGTACGCGGAGATCAGTGCCTCCAAAGGAGACGATGCCTGACTCCTCGTGAAACTTGATAGGAGTCCCAGGATTCCTGTGGCACGTGGAAAGGGACCCTTGGTCTTCCACCTCAGCTGGAGAGGCGTCCCAATTGCCCTGCCAAGCCCCCAGGAGAATCCCGAGGTGCCCCTCGCAACTAGGCAGGAGTCCTGACGTCGCTGAACAAATACATGGATGAAAGGGCCATCCCCAT
Organism: Cervus elaphus; assembly: GCF_910594005.1. Lineage (NCBI taxonomy): Eukaryota > Metazoa > Chordata > Mammalia > Artiodactyla > Cervidae > Cervus > Cervus elaphus. Next base: position 2,449,356 of record NC_057834.1, on the reverse strand, counting down.
CGTAACTCGAGAATATGCCCCAGGTTCCCGCCGCAAATCGAGAAAAACCATGAGACTTCCCCCTCGCCACGAGATGAGGCCCGATTCCTCTGCACTGTGTGCAGAGCAATTCCGTGTTGCACATCACAGATGAAAGGAGCCTTGATTTCCTTGATGGCACTCCAGAGAAACCCCAAGAACACTGTTTCAAGGCTAGAGGGATCCTGAGGTCACTGTAGCAACACGAAAGAGCTCCGTGGACCACAAATCAACTCGAGATGAGAGGTTAGTCCCTGGCTTCGACTCCAGAGGAATACCATCTTACCACAAGCACCTCAAGAGGAGGCTTCTCTCAGCTCTAGGTATGTGAGAGGGACCCTGAGTTTGCGGCCTCAAGTGGAATGGACACCGCGATGCCCTGACTCGAAATAAGGCCGGATATCCCTGCAGTGACTTGAATGCAGGCTCGTCTTGCATCTCCCAAGACGAAAGGATGTTTGAATCCCCTGTGGAGACCACAGAGAAAGACCTAGTTCCCCACCTCATCGCGACCGGAGGCCTCACATCCTTTGAAAACTCCAGAGGTACGCGGAGATAAGTGCCTCCAAAGGAGACGATGCCTGACTCCTCGTGAAACTTGATAGGAGTCCCAGGATTGCTGTGGCACGTGGAAAGGAATCCTTGGTCTCCCGCCTCAGCTGGAGAGGCATCCCAATTGCCCTGCCAAGCCTCGAGGAGAATCCCGAGTTGTCCCTCGCAACTAGGCAGGAGTCCTGACATGGCTGAACAAATACGTGGGTGGAAGGGCCATCCCAGTCCTACCTCGAGAATATACCCCAGGTTCCCGCCGCAAGTCGAGAAAAACCATGAGACTTCCCCCTCGCCGCGAGCTGAGGCCCGATTCCCCTGCACTGCGTGCAGAGCAATTCCGTGTTGCACATCACACAAGAAAGGACCCTTGATTTCCTCGATGGCACTCCAGAGAAACAGCAAGAACACTGTTTCAAGGCTAGAGGGATCCTGAGGTCACTGTAGCAACACGAAAGAGCTCCGTGGACCAAAAATCAACTCGAGAAGAGAGGTTAGTTCCTGGCTTCGACTCCAGAGGAATACCACCTTACCACAAGCACCTCAAGAGGAGGCTTCTCTCAGCCTTAGGTATGTGAGAGGGACCCTGAGTTTGCGGCCTCAAGTTGAATGGACACCGCGATGCCCTGACTCGAAATAAGGCCGGATATCCCTGCAGTGACTTGAATGCAGGCTCGTCTTGCATCTCCGAAGACGAAACGATGTCTGAATCCCCTGTGGAGACCACAGAGAAAGACCTAGTTGCCCACCTCATCGCGACCGGAGGCTTCACATCCTTTGAAAACTCCAGAGGTACGCGGAGATCAGTGCCTCCAAAGGAGACGATGCCTGACTCCTCGTGAAACTTGATAGGAGTCCCAGGATTCCTGTGGCACGTGGAAAGGGACACTTGGTCTTCCACCTCAGCTGGAGAGGCGTCCCAATTGCCCTGCCAAGCCCCCAGGAGAATCCCGAATTGTCCCTCGCAACTAGGCAGGAGTCCTGACGTCGCTGAACAAACACATGGATGAAAGGGCCATCCCCATCGTAACTCGAGAATATGCCCCAGGTTCCCGCCGCAACTCGAGAAAAACCATGAGACTTCCCCCTCCCCACGAGATGAGGCCAGATTCCTCTGCACTGCGTGCAGAGCAATTCCGTGTTGCACATCACAGATGAAAGGAGCCTTGATTTCCTTGATGGCACTCCAGAGAAACCCCAAGAACACTGTTTCAAGGCTAGAGGGATCCTGAGGTCACTGTAGCAACACGAAAGAGCTCCGTGGACCAAGAATCAACTCGAGATGAGAGGTTAGTCCCTGGCTTCGACTCCAGAGGAATACCATCTTACCACAAGCACCTCAAGAGGAGGCTTCTCTCAGCTCTAGGTATGTGAGAGGGACCCTGAGTTTGCGGCCTCAAGTGGAATGGACACCGCGATGCCCTGACTCAAAATAAGGCCGGATATCCCTGCAGTGACTTGAATCCAGGCTCGTCTTGCATCTCCCAAGACGAAAGGATGTCTGAATCCCCTGTGGAGACCACAGAGAAAGACCTAGTTCCCCACCTCATCGCGACCGGAGGCCTCACATCCTTTGAAAATTCCAGAGGTACGCGGAGATCAGTGCCTCCAAAGGAGACGATGCCTGACTCCTCGTGAAACTTGATAGGAGTCCCAGGATTCCTGTGGCACGTGGAAAGGGACCCTTGGTCTCCCGCCTCAGCTGGAGAGGCGGCCCAATTGCCCTGCCAAGCCTCGAGGAGAATCCCGAGTTGTCCCTCGCAACTAGGCAGGAGTCCTGACGTCGCTGAACAAACACGTGGGTGGAAGGGCCATCCCCGTCGTAACTCGAGAATATACCCCAGGTTCCCGCGGCAACTCGAGAAAAACCATGAGACTTCCCCCTCGCCACGAGATGAGGCCCGATTCCCCTGCACTGCATGCAGAGCAATTCCGTATTGCACATCACACCTGAAAGGAGCCTTGATTTCCTTGATGGCATTCCAGAGAATTCCAAGAACACTGTTTCAAGGCTAGAGGGATCCTGAGGTCACTGTAGCAACACAAAAGAGCTCCGTGGACCAAAAATCAACTCGAGATGAGAGGTTAGTCCCTGGCTTCAACTCCAGAGGAATACCACCTTACCACAAGCACCTCAAGAGGAGGCTTCTCTCAGCTCTATGTATGTGAGAGGGACCCTGAGTTTGCGGCCTCAAGTGGAATGGACACCGCGATGCCCTGACTCGAAATAAGGCCGGATATCCCTGCAGTGACTTGAATGGAGGCTCGTCTTGCATCTCCCAAGACGAAAGGATATCTGAATCCCCTGTGGAGACCACAGAGAAAGACCTAGTTCCCCACCTCATCGCGACCGGAGGCCTCACATCCTTTGAAAACTCCAGAGGTACGCGGAGATCAGTGCCTCCAAAGGAGACGATGCCTGACACCTCGTGAAACTTGATAGGAGTCCCAGGATTCCTGTGGCACGTGGAAAGGGACGCTTGGTCTCCCGCCTCAGCTGGAGAGACATCCCAATTGCCCTGCCAAGCCCCCAGGAGAATCCCGAGTTGTCCCTCGCAACTAGGCAGGAGTCCTGACGTCGCTGAACAACCACGTGGGTGGAAGGGCCATCCCCGTCGTAACTCGAGAATATACCCCAGGTTCCAGCCGCAACTCGAGAAAAACCATGAGACTTCCCCCTCGCCGTTAGATGAGGCCCGATTCCCCTGCACTGCGTGCAGAGCAATTCCGTGTTGCACATCACACATGAAAGGAGCCTTGATTTCCTTGCTGGCACTCCAGAGAAACCCCAAGAACACTGTTTCAAGGCTAGAGGGATCCTGAGGTCACTGTAGCAACAGGAAAGAGCTCCGTGGACCAAAAATCAACTCGAGATGAGAGGTTAGTCCCTGGCTTCGACTCCAGAGGAATACCACCTTACCACAAGCACCTCAAGAGGAGGCTTCTCTCAGCTCTAGGTATGTGAGAGGGACCCTGAGTTTGCGGCCTCAAGTGGAATGGACACCGCGATGCCCTGACTCGAAATAAGGCCGGATATCCCTGCAGTGACTTGAATGCAGGCTCGTCTTGCATCTCCCAAGACGAAAGGATATCTGAATCCCCTGTGGAGACCACAGAGAAAGACCTAGTTCCCCACCTCATCGCGACCGGAGGCCTCACATCCTTTGAAAACTCCAGAGGTACGCGCAGATCAGTGCCTCCAAAGGAGACGATGCCTGACTCCTCGTGAAACTTGATAGGACTCCCAGGATTCCTGTGGCACGTGGAAAGGGACGCTTAGTCTCCCGCCTCAGCTGGAGAGGCATCTCAATTGCCCTGCCAAGCCTCGAGGAGAATCCCGATTTGTCCTTCGCAACTAGGCAGGAGTGCTGACGTCGCTGAACAAACACGTGGGTGGAAGGGCCATCCCCGTCGTAACTCGAGAATATACCCCAGGTTCCCGCCGCAACTCGAGAAAAACCATGAGACTTCCCCCTCGCCGAAAAATGAGGCCCGATACCCTGCACTGCCTGCAGAGCAATTCCCTGTTGCACATCACACATGAAAGGAGCCTTGATTTCCTTGATGGCACTCCAGAGAAACCCCAAGAACACTGTTTCAAGGCTAGAGGGATCCTGAGGTCACTGTAGCAACACGAAAGAGCTCCGTGGACCAAGAATCAACTCGAGATGAGAGGTTAGTCCCTGGCTTCGACTCCAGAGGAATACCACCTTACCACAAGCACCTCAAGAGGAGACTTCTCTCAGCTCTATCGATGTGAGAGGGACCCTGTGTTTGCGGCCTCAAGTGGAATGGACACCGCGATGCCCTGACTCGAAATAAGGCCGGATATCCCTGCAGTGACTTGAATGCAGGCTCGTTTTGCATCTCCCAAGACGAAAGGATGTCTGAATCCCCTGTGGAGACCACAGAGAAAGACATAGTTCCCCACTTCATCGCGACCGGAGGGCTCACATCATTTGAAAACTCCAGAGGTAGGCGGAGATCAGTGCCTCCAAAGGAGACGATGCCTGACTCCTCGTGAAACTTGATAGGAGACCCAAGATTCCTGTGGCACGTGGAAAGGGACACTTGGTCTTCCCCCTCAGCTGGAGAGGCGTCCTAATTGCCCTGCCAAGCCTCGAGGAGAATCCCGAGTTGTCCCTCGCAACTAGGCAGGAGTCCTGCCGTCGCTGAACAAGCACGTGTGTGGAAGGGCCATCCCCGTCGTAACTCGAGAATATACCGCAGATTCCCGCCGCAACTCGAGAAAAACCATGAGACTTCCCCCTCGCCGCAAAATGAGGCCCGATTCCCCTGCACTGCGGGCAGAGCAATTCCGTCTTGCACATCACACATGGCACCCCAGAGAAACCCCAAGAACACTGTTTCAAGGCTAGAGGGATCCTGAGGTCACTGTAGCAACTCGAAAGAGCTCCGTGGACCAAAAATCCACTCGAGATGAGAGGTTAGTCCCTGCCTTCGAGTCCAGAGGAATACCATCTTACCACAAGCACCTCAAGAGCAGGCTTATCTCAGCTCTAGGTATGTGAGAGGGACACTGAGTTTGCGGCCTCAAGTGGAATGGAGACCGCGATGCCCTGACTCGAAATAAGGCCGAATATCCCTGCAGTGACTTGAATGCAGGCTCGTCTTGTATCTCCCAAGACGAAAGGATGTCTGAATCCCCTGTGGAGACCACAGAGAAAATCTACTTCCCCACCTCATCGCGACCGGAGGCCTCACATCCTTTGAAAACTCCAGAGGTACGCGGAGATCAGTGCCTCCAAAGGAGACGATGCCTGACTCCTCGTGAAACTTGATAGGAGACCCAGGATTCCTGTGGCACGTGGAAAGGGACACTTGGTCTACCGCCTCAGCTGGAGAGGCATCCCAATTGCCCTGCCAAGCCCCCAGGAGAATCCCGAGTTGTCCCTCGCAACTAGGCAGGAGTCCTGTCGTCACTGAACAAACACGTGGGTGGAAGGGCCATCCCCGTCGTAACTCGAGAATATACCCCAGGTTCCCGCCGCAACTCGAGAAAAACCATGAGACTTCCCGCTCGCCGCGAGATGAGGCCCGATTCCCCTGCACTGCGTGCAGAGCAATTCCGTGTTGCATTCACACATCAAAGGAGCCTTGATATCCTTGATGGCATTCCAGAGAAACCCCAAGAACACTGTAACAAGGCTAGAGAGGTCCTGAGGTCACTGTAGCAACACGAAAGAGCTCCGTGGACCAAAAATCAACTCGAGTTGAGAGGTTAGTCCCTGGCTTCGACTCCAGAGGAATACCACCTTACCACAAGCACCTCAAGAGGAGGCTTCTCTCAGCTCTAGGTATGTGAGAGGGACCCTGAGTTTGCGGCCTCAAGTGGAATGGACACCGCGATGTCCTGACTCGAAATAAGGCCGGATATCCCTGCAGTGACTTGAATGCAGGCTCGTCTTGCATCTCCCAAGACGAAAGGATGTCTGAATCCCCTGTGGAGACCACTGAGAAAGACCTAGTTCCCCACATCATCGCGACCGGAGGCCTCACATCTTTGAAAACTCCAGAGGTACGCGGAGATCAGTGCCTCCAAAGGAGACGATGCCTGACTCCTCGTGAAACTTGATAGGATTCCCAGGATTCCTGTGGCACGTGGAAAGGGACCCTTGGTCGTCTGCCTCAGCTGGAGAGGCGTCCCAGTTGCCCTGCCAAGCCTCGAGGAGAATCCCGAGTTGTCCCTCGTAACTAGGCAGGAGTCCTGACGTCGCTGAACAAACACGTGGGTGGAAGGGCCATCCCCGTCGTAACTCGAGAATATACTCCAGGTTCCCGCCGCAACTCGAGAAAAACCATGAGACTTCCCCCTCGCCGCGAGATGAGGCCCGATTCCCCTGCACTGCGTGCAGAGCAATTCCGTGTTGCACACCACACATGAAAGGAGCCTTGATTTCCTTGATGGCACTCCATAGAAACCCCAAGAACACTGTTTCAAGGCTAGAGGGATCCTGAGGTCACTGTAGCAACACGAAAGAGCTCCGTGGACCAAAAATCAACTCGAGATGAGAGGTTAGTCCCTGGCTTCGACTCCAGAGGAATACCACCTTACCACAAGCACCTCAAGAGGAGGCTTCTCTCAGCTCTAGGTATGTGAGAGGCACCCTGAGTTTGCGGCCTCAAGTGGAATGGACACCGCGATGCCCTGACTCGAAATAAGGCCGGATATCCCTGCAGTGACTTGAATGCAGGCTCGTCTTGCATCTCCCAAGACGAAAGGATGTCTGAAGCCCCTGTGGAGACCACAGAGAAAGACCTAGTTCCCCACCTCATCGCGACTGGAGGCCTCACATCCTTTGAAAACTCAAGAGGTACGCGGAGATCAGTGCCTCCAAAGAAGACGATGCCTGATTCCTCGTGAAACTTGATAGGAGTCCCAGGATTACTGTGGCACGTAGAAAGGGACTCTTGGTCTCCCGCTTTAGCTGGAGAGGCGTCCCAATTGCCCTGCCAAGCCTCGAGGAGAATCCCGAGTTGTCCCTCACAACTAGGCAGGAGTCCTGACGTCGCTGAACAAACACGTGTGTGGAAGGACCATCCCCGTCGTAACTCGAGAATATACCCCAGGTTCCCGCCGCAACTCGAGAAAAACCATGAGACTTCCCCCTCGCCGCGAGATGAGGCCCGATTCCCCTGCACTGCGTGCAGAGCAATTCCGTGTTGCACATCACACATGAAAGGAGCCTTGATTTCCTTGATGGCACTCCAGAGAAACCCCAAGAACACTCTTTCAAGGCTAGAGGTATCCCGAGGACACTGTAGCAACAGGAAAGAGCTCCGTGGACCAAAAATCAACTCGAGATGAGAGGTTAGTCCCTGGCTTCGACTCCAGAGGAATACCACCTTACCACAAGCACCTCAAGAGGAGGCTTCTCTCAGCTCTAGGTATGTGAGACGGACCCTGAGTTTGCGGCCTCAAGTGGAATGGACACCGCGATGCCCTGACTCGAAATAAGGCCGAATATCGCTGCAGTGACTTGAATGCAGGCTCGTCTTGCATCTCCCAAGACGAAAGGATGTCTGAATCCCCTGTGGAGACCACAGAGAAAGACCTAGTTCCCCACCTCATGGCGACCGGAGGCCTCACATCCTTTGAAAACTCCAGAGGTACACGGAGATCAGTGCCTCCAAAGGAGACGATGCCTGACTCCTCGTGAAACTTGATAGGAGTCCCAGGATTCCTGTGGCACGTGGAATGGGACCCTTGGTCTCCCGCCTCAGCTGGAGAGGCGTCCCAATTGCCCTGCCAAGCCCCCAGGAGAATCCCGAGTTGTCCCTCGCAACTTGGCAGGAGTCCTGACGTCGCTGAACAAACACGTGGGTGGAAGGACCATCCCCGTCGTAACTCGAGAATATACCCCAGGTTCCCGCCGCAACTCGAGAAAAACCATGAGACTTCCCTCTCACCGCGAGATGAGGCGCGATTCCCCTGCACTGCGTGCAGAGCAATTCCGTCTTGCACATCACACATCAAAGGAGCCTTGATTTCCTTGATGGCCTCCAGAGAAACCCCAAGAACACTGTTTCAAGGTAGAGGGATCCTAAGGTCACTGTAGCCACACAAAAGAGCTCCGTGGAACAAAAATCAACTCGAGATGAGAGGTTAGTCCCTGGCTTCAACTCCAGAGGAATACCACCTTACCACAAGCACCTCAAGAGGAGACTTCTCTCAGCTCTATCGATGTGAGAGGGACCCTGTGTTTGCGGCCTCAAGTGGAATGGACACCGCGATGCCCTGACTCGAAATAAGGCCGGATATCCCTGCAGTGACTTGAATGCAGGCTCGTCTTGCATCTCCCAAGACGAAAGGATGTATGAATCCCCTGTGGAGACCACAGAGAAAGACATAGTTCCCCACTTCATCGCGACCGGAGGGCTCACATCATTTGAAAACTCCAGAGGTAGGCGGAGATCAGTGCCTCCAAAGGAGACGATGCCTGACTCCTCGTGAAACTTGATAGGAGACCCAAGATTCCTGTGGCACGTGGAAAGGGACACTTGGTCTTCCCCCTCAGCTGGAGAGGCGTCCCAATTGCCCTGCCAAGCCTCGAGGAGAATCCCGAGTTGTCCCTCGCAACTAGGCAGGAGTCCTGCCGTCGCTGAACAAGCACGTGTGTGGAAGGGCCATCCCCGTCGTAACTCGAGAATATACCGCAGGTTCCCGCCGCAACTCGAGAAAAACCATGAGACTTCCCCCTCGCCGCAAAATGAGGCCCGATTCCCCTGCACTGCGGGCAGAGCAATTCCGTCTTGCACATCACACATGGCACCCCAGAGAAACCCCAAGAACACTGTTTCAAGGCTAGAGGGATCCTGAGGTCACTGTAGCAACTCGAAAGAGCTCCGTGGACCAAAAATCCACTCGAGATGAGAGGTTAGTCCCTGCCTTCGAGTCCAGAGGAATACCATCTTACCACAAGCACCTCAAGAGCAGGCTTATCTCAGCTCTAGGTATGTGAGAGGAACACTGAGTTTGCGGCCTCAAGTGGAATGGAGACCGCGATGCCCTGACTCGAAATAAGGCCGAATATCCCTGCAGTGACTTGAATGCAGGCTCGTCTTGTATCTCCCAAGACGAAAGGATGTCTGAATCCCCTGTGGAGACCACAGAGAAAATCTACTTCCCCACCTCATCGCGACCGGAGGCCTCACATCCTTTGAAAACTCCAGAGGTACGCGGAGATCAGTGCCTCCAAAGGAGACGATGCCTGACTCCTCGTGAAACTTGATAGGAGACCCAGGATTCCTGTGGCACGTGGAAAGGGACACTTGGTCTACCGCCTCAGCTGGAGAGGCGTCCCAATTGCCCTGCCAAGCCCCCAGGAGAATCCCGAGTTGTCCCTCGCAACTAGGCAGGAGTCCTGTCGTCACTGAACAAACACGTGGGTGGAAGGGCCATCCCCGTCGTAACTCGAGAATATACCCCAGGTTCCCGCCGCAACTCGAGAAAAACCATGAGACTTCCCGCTCGCCGCGAGATGAGGCCCGATTCCCCTGCACTGCGTGCAGAGCAATTCCGTGTTGCACATCACACATCAAAGGAGCCTTGATATCCTTGATGGCATTCCAGAGAAACCCCAAGAACACTGTAACAAGGCTAGAGAGTTCCTGAGGTCACTGTAGCAACACGAAAGAGCTCCGTGGACCAAAAATCAACTCGAGTTGAGAGGTTAGTCCCTGGCTTCGACTCCAGAGGAATACCACCTTACCACAAGCACCTCAAGAGGAGGCTTCTCTCAGCTCTAGGTATGTGAGAGGGACCCTGAGTTTGCGGCCTCAAGTGGAATGGACACCGCGATGCCCTGACTCGAAATAAGGCCGGATATCCCTGCAGTGACTTGAATGCAGGCTCGTCTTGCATCTCCCAAGACGAAAGGATGTCTGAATCCCCTGTGGAGACCACTGAGAAAGACCTAGTTCCCCACCTCATCGCGACCGGAGGCCTCACATCCTTTGAAAACTCCAGAGGTACGCGGAGATCAGTGCCTCCAAAGGAGACGATGCCTGACTCCTCGTGAAACTTGATAGGATTCCCAGGATTCCTGTGGCACGTGGAAAGGGACCCTTGGTCGTCTGCCTCAGCTGGAGAGGCGTCCCAGTTGCCCTGCCAAGCCTCGAGGAGAATCCCGAGTTGTCCCTCGCAACTAGGCAGGAGTCCTGACGTCGCTGAACAAACACGTGTGTGGAAGGACCATCCCCGTCGTAACTCGAGAATATACCCCAGGTTCCCGCCGCAACTCGAGAAAAACCATGAGACTTCCCCCTCGCCGCGAGATGAGGCCCGATTCCCCTGCACTGCGTGCAGAGCAATTCCGTGTTGCACATCACACATGAAAGGAGCCTTGATTTCCTTGATGGCACTCCAGAGAAACCCCAAGAACACTGTTTCAAGGCTAGAGGGATCCTGAGGTCACTGTAGCAACACGAAAGAGCTCCGTGGACCAAAAATCAACTCGAGATGAGAGGTTAGTCCCTGGCTTCGACTCCAGAGGAATACCACCTTACCACAAGCACCTCAAGAGGAGGCTTCTCTCAGCTCTAGGTATGTGAGAGGGACCCTGAGTTAGCGGCCTCAAGTGGAATGGACACCATGATGCCCTGACTCGAAATAAGGCCGGATATCCCTGCAGTGACTTGAATGCAGTCTCGTCTTGCATCTCCCAAGACGAAAGGATGTCTGAATACCCTGTGGAGACCACAGAGAGAGACCTAGATCCCCACCTCATTGCGACCGGAGACCTCAAATTCTTTGAACTCTCCAGAGGTACGTGCAGATCAGTGCGTCCAATGAAGACGATGCCTGACTCCTCGTGAAACTTGATAGGAGTCCCAGGATTCCTGTGGCACGTGGAAAGGGACCTTTGGTCTCCCGCCTCAGCTGGAGAGGCGTCCCAATTGCCCTGCCAAGCCTCGAGGAGAATCCCGAGTTGTCCCTCGCAACTAGGCAGGAGTCCTGACGTCGGTGAACAAACACGTGGGTGTAAGGGCCATCCCCGTCGTAACTCGAGAATATACCCCAGGTTCCCGCTGCAACTCGAGAAAAACCATGAGACTTCCCCCTCGCCGCGAGATGAGGCCCGATTCCCCAGCACTGCGTGCAGAGCAATTCCGTGTTGCACATCACACATGAAAGGAGCCTTGATTTCCTTGATGGCACTCCAGAGAAACCCCAAGAACACTGTTTCAAGGCTAGACGGATCCTGAGGTCACAGTAGCAACACGAAAGAGCTCCGTGGACCAAAAATCAACTCGAGATGAGAGGTTAGTCCCTGGCTTCGACTCCAGAGGAATACCACGTTACCACAAGCACATCAAGAGGAGGCTTCTCTCAGCTCTAGGTATGTGAGAGGGACCCTGACTTTGCGGCCTCAAGTGCAAAGGACACCGCGAAGCCCTGACTCGAAATAAGGCCAGATATCCCTGCAGTGACTTGAATGCAGGCTCGTCTTGCATCTCCCAAGACGAAAGGCTGTCTGAGTCACCTGTGCAGACCACAGAGAAAGAAATAGTTCCCCACCTCATCGCGACCGGAGGCCTCACATCCTTTGAAAACTCCAGAGGTACGCAGAGATCAGTGCCTCCAAAGGAGACGATGCCTGACTCCTCGTGAAACTTGATAGGAGTCCCCGGATTCCTGTGGCACCTGGAAAGGGACCCTTGGTCTCCCGCCTCAGCTGGAGAGGCGTCCCAATTGCCCTGCCAAGCCTTGAGGAGAATCCCGAGTTGTCCCTCGCAACTAGGCATGAGTCCTGCCGTGGCTGAACAAAGACGTGTGTGGAAGGGCCATCCCCGTCGTAACTCGAGAATATACCCCAGGTTCCCGCCGCAACTCGAGAAAAACCATGAGACTTCCCCCTCGCCGGGAGATGACGCCCGATTCCCCTGCACTGCGTGCAGAACAATTCCGTGTTGCACACCACACATGAAAGGAGCCTTGATTTCCTTGATGGCACTCCAGAGAAACCCCAAGAACACTGTTTCAAGGCTAGAGGTATCCTCAGGTCACTGTAGCAACACGAAAGAACTACGTGGACCAAGAATCAACTGGAGATGAGAGTTTAGTCCCTGGCTTCGACTCCAGAGGAATACCGCCTTACCACAAGCACCTCAAGAGGAGGCTTCGCTCAGATCTAGGTATGTGAGAGGGACCCTGAGTTTGCGGCCTCAAGTGGAATGGACACCGCGATGCCCTGACTCGAAATAAGGCCGGATATCCCTGCAGTGACTTGAATGCAGGCTCGTCTTGCATCTCCCAAGACAAAAGGATGTCTGAATCCCCTGTGGAGACCACAGAGAAAGACCTAGTTCCCCACCTCATCGCGACCGGAGGCCTCACATCCTTTGAAAACACCAGAGGTATGTGGAGATCAGTGCCTCCAAAGGAGACGATGCCTGACTTCTCGTGAAACTTGATAGGAGTCCCAGGATTCCTGTGGCACGTGGAATGGGACCCTTGGTCTCCCACCTCAGCTGGAGAGGCGTCCCAATTGCCCTGCCAAGCCTCGAGGAGAATCCCGAGTTGTCCCTCGCAACTAGGCAGGAGTCCTGACGTCGCTGAACAAACACGTGGGTGGAAGGGCCATCCCCGTCGTAACTCGAGAATATAAACAAGGTTCCCGCCGCAACTCGAGAAAACCATGAGACTTCCCCCTCGCCGCGAGATGAGGCCCGATTCCCCTGCACTGCGTGCAGAGCAATTCGTTGTTGCACATCACACATGAAAGGAGCCTTGATTTCCTTGATGGCACTCCAGAGAAACCCCAAGAACACTGTTTCAAGGCTAGAGGGATCCTGCGGTAACTGTAGGAACACGAAAGAGCTCCGTGGACCAAGAATCAACTCGAGATGAGAGGTTAGTCCCTGGCTTCGACTCCAGAGGAATACCACCTTACCACAAGCACCTCAAGAGGAGGCTTCTCTCAGCTCTAGGTATGTGAGAGGGACCCTGAGTTTGCGGCCTCAAGTGGAATGGACACCGCGATGCCCTGACTCGAAATCAGGACGGGTATCCCTGCAGTGATTAGAATGCAGGCTCGTCTTGCGTCTCCCAAGACGAAAGAATGTCTGAATCCCCTGTGGAGACCACAGAATAAGACCTAGTTCCCCACCTCATTGCGACCAGATGCCTCACATCCTTTGGAAACTCCAGAGCTACGCGGAGATCAGTGCCTCCAAAGAAGACGATGCCTGACTTTCGTGAATCTTGATAGGAGTCCCAGGATTCCTGTGGCACGTGGAAAGGGACCCTTGGTCTCCTGCCTCAGCTGGAGAGGCGTCCCAATTGCCCTGCCAAGCCTCGAGGAGAATCCCGAGTTGTCCCTCGCAACTAGGCAGGAGTCCTGTCGTCGCTGAACAAACATGTGGGTGGAATGGCCATCCCCATCGTAACTCGAGAATATACCCCAGGTTCCCGCCGCAACTCGAGAAAAACCATGAGATTTCCCCCTCGCCACGAGATGAGGCCCGATTCCCCTGCACTGCGTGCAGAGCCATTCTGTGTTGCACATCACACATGAAAGGAGCCTTGATTTCCTTGATGGCACACCAGAGAACCCCCAAGAACACTGTTTCAAGGCTAGTGGGATCCTGAGGTCAATGTAGCAACATGAAAGAGCTCCGTGGACCAAAAATCAACTCGAGATGAGAGGTTAGTCCCTGGCTTCGACTCCAGAGGAATACCACCTTATCACAAGCACCTCAAGAGGAGGCTTCTCTCAGCTCTAGGTATGTGAGAGGGACCCTGAGTTTGCGTCCTCGAGTGGAATGGACACCGCGATTCTCTGACTCGAAATAAGGCCAGATATCCCTGCAGTGACTTGAATGCAGGCTCGTCTTGCATCTCCCAAGACGAAAGGATGACTGAATCCCCTGTGGAGACCAAAGAGAAAGACCTAGTTCCCCACCTCATCGCGACCGGAGGCCTCACATCCTTTGAAAACTCCAGAGGTACGCGGAGATCAGTGCCTCCAAAGGAGACGATGCCTGACTCCGCGTGAAACTTGATAGGAGTCCCAGGATTCCTGTGGCACGTGGAAAGGGACACTTGGTCTCCCGCCTCAGCTGGAGAGGCGTCCCAATTGCCCTGCCAAGCCTCGAGGAGAATCCTGAGTTGTCCCTCGCAACTAGGCCGGAGTCCTGAGGTCACTGACCAAACAGGTGTGTGGAAAGGCCAACCCCGTCGTAACTCGAGAATATACCCCAGTTTCCCGCCGCAACTCGAGAAAAACCATGAGACTTCACCCTCGTCGCGAGATGAGGCCCGATTCCCCTTCACTGCGTGCAGAGCAATGCTGTGTTGCACACCACACAGGAAAGGAGCCTTGATTTCCTTGATGGCACTCCAGAGAAAGCCCAAGAACACTTTTCAAGGCTAAAGGGATATTGAGGTCACTGTAGCAACATATAAGAGCTCCGTGGACCAAAAATCAACTCGAGATGAGAGGTTAGTCCCTGGCTTCGACTCCAGAGGAATACCACCTTACCACAAGCACCTCAAGAGGAGGCTTCTCTCAGCTCTAGGTATGTGAGAGGGACCCTGAGTTTGCGGCCCCAAGTGGAATGGACAGCGCGATGCCCTGACTCGAAATAAGGCTGGATATGCCTGCAGTGACTTGAATGCAGGCTCGTCTTGCATCTCCCAAGACGAAAGGATGTCTGAATCCCCTGTGGAGACCACAGAGAAAGACCTAGTTCCCCACCTCATCGCGACCGGAGGCCTCACATCCTTTGAAAACTCCAGAGGAACGCGGAGATCAGTGCCTCCCACGGACACGATGCCTGACTCCTCGTGAAACTTGATAGGAGTCCCAGGATTCCTGTGGCACGCGGAAAGGGACCCTTGGTCTCCCGCCTCAGCTGGAGAGGCGTCCCAATTGCCCTGCCAAGCCTCGAGGAGAATCCCGAGTTGTCCCTCGCAACTAGGCAGGAGTCCTGACGTCGCTGAACAAACACGTGTGTGGAAGGGCCATCCCCGTCGTAACTCGAGAATATACCCCAGGTTCCCGCCGCAACTCGAGAAAAACCATGAGACTTCCCCCTCGCCGCGAGATGAGGCCCGATTCCCCTGCACTGCGTGCAGAGCAATGCCGTGCTGCACATCACACAGGAAAGGAGCCTTTATTTCCTTGATGGCACTCCAGAGAATTCCCAAGAACACTGTTTCAAGGCTAGAGGGATCCTGAGGTCACTGTAGCAACATGAAAGAGCTCCGTGGACCAAAAGTCAACTCGAGATGAGAGGTTAGTCCCTGGCTTCGACTCCAGAGGAATACCACCTTACCACAAGCACCTCAAGAGGAGGCTTCTCTCAGCTCTAGGTATGTGAGAGGGAGCCTGAGTTTGCGGACTCAAGTGGAATGGACACCGCGATGCCCTGACTCGAAATAAGGCCGGATATCCCTGCAGTGACTTGAATGCAGGCTCGTCTTGCATCTCCCAAGACGAAAGGATGTCTGAATCCCCTGTGGAGACCACAGAGAAAGACCTAGTTCCCCACCTCATCGCGACCGGAGGCCTCACATCCTTTGAAAACTCCAGAGGTACGCGGAGATCAGTGCCTCCAAAGGAGCCGATGCCTGACTCCTCGTGAAACTTGATAGGAGTCCCAGGATTCCTGTGGCACGTGGAAAGGGATCCTTGGTCTCCCGCCTCAGCTGGAGAGGCGTCCCAATTGCCCTGCTAAGCCTCGAGGAGAATCCCGAGTTGTCCCTCGCAACTAGGCAAGAGTCCTGACGTCGCTGAACAAATACGTGTGTGGAAGGGCCATCACCATCGTAACTCGAGAATATACCCCAGGCTCCCGGCGAAACTCGAGAAAAACCATGAGACTTCCCCCTCGCCGCGAGATGAGGCCCGATTCCCCTGCACTGCGTGCAGAGCAATGCCGTGTTGCACATCACAAAGGAAAGGAGCCTTGATTTCCTTGATAGCACTCCAGAGAAAACCCAAGAACACTGTTTCAAGGATAGAGGGATCCTGAGGTCACTGTAGCAACACGAAAGAGTTCCGTGGATCAAAAGTCAACTCCAATTGAGAGGTTAGTCCCTGGCTTCGACTCCAGAGGAATACCACCTTACCACAAGCACCTCAAGAGGAGGCTTCTCTCAGCTCGAGGTATGTGAGTGGGACCCTGAGTTTGTGGCCTCAAGTGGAATGGACACCGCGATGCCCTGACTCGAAATAAGGCTGGATATCCCTGCAGTGACTTGAATGCAGGCTCGTCTTGCATCTCCCAAAACGAAAGGATGTCTGAATCCCCTGTGGAGACCACAGAGAAAGACCTAGTTCCCCACCTCATCACGACCGGAGGCCTCACATCCTTTGAAAACACCAGAGGTATGTGGAGATCAGTGCCTCCAAAGGAGACGATGCCTGACTTCTCGTGAAACTTGATAGGAGTCCCAGGATTCCTGTGGCACGTGGAAAGGGACCCTTGGTCTCCCGCCTCAGCTGGAGAGGCGTCCCAATTGCCCTGCCAAGCCTCGAGGAGAATCCCGAGTTGTCCCTCGCAACTAGGCAGGAGTCCTGACGTCGCTGAACAAACACGTGTGTGGAAGGGCCATCCCCGTCGTAACTCGAGAATATACTCCAGGTTCCCGCCGCAACTCGAGAAAAACCATGAGCCTTCCCCCTCGCCGCCAGATGAGGCCCGATTCCCCTGCACTGCGTGCAGAGAAATTCCGTGTTGCACATCAAACATGAAAGGAGCCTTGATTTCCTTGATGGCACTCCAGGGAAACCACAAGAACACTCTTTCAAAGCTAGAGGGATCCTGAGGTCACTGTAGCAACAGGAAAGAGCTCCGTGGACCAAAAATCAACTCGAGATGAGAGGTTAGTCCCTGGCTTCGACTCCAGAGGAATACCACCTTACCACAAGCACCTCAAGAGGAGGCTTCTCTCAGCTCTAGGTATGTGAGAGGGACCCTGAGTTTGCGGCCTCATGTGGAATATACACCGCGATGCCCTGACTCGAAATCAGGCCGGGTATCCCTGCAGTGATTAGAATGCAGGCTCGTCTTGCATCTCCCAAGACGAAAGGATGTCTGAATCCCCTGTGCAGACCACAGAGAAAGACCTAGTTCCCCACCTCATCGCGACCGGAGTCCTCACATCCTTTGAAAACTCCAGAGGTACGCAGAGATCAGTGCCTCCAAAGGAAACGATGCCTGACTTCTCGTGAAACTTGATAGGAGTCCCAGGTTTCCTGTGGCACGTGGAAAGGGACCCTTGGTCTCCCGCCTCAGCTGGAGAAGCGTCCCAATTGCCCTGCAAAGCCTCGAGGAGAATCCCGAGTTGTCCCTCGCAACTAGGCAGGAGTCCTGACGTCGCTGAACAAACACGTGGGTGGAAGGGCCATCCCCGTCGTAACTCGAGAATATACCCAAGGTTCCCGCCCCAACTCGAGAAAACCATGAGACTTCCCCCTCGCCGCGAGATGAGGCCCGATTCCCCTGCACTGCATGCAGAGCAATTCGTTGTTGCACATCACACATGAAAGGAGCCTTGATTTCCTTGATGGCACTCCAGAGAAACCCCAAGAATACTGTTTCAAGGCTAGAGGGATCCTGAGGTCACTGTAGCAACACGAAAGAGCTCCGTGGACCAAGAATCAACTCGAGATGAGAGGTTAGTCCCTGGCTTCGACTCCAGAGGAATACCACCTTACCACAAGCACCTCAAGAGGAGGCTTCTCTCAGCTCTAGGTATGTGAGAGGGACCTTGAGTTTGCGTCCTCAAGTGGAATGGACAGCGCGATGCCCTGACTCGAAATAAGGCCGGATATCCCTGCAGTGACTTGAATGCAGGTTCGTCTTGCATCTCCCAAGACGAAAGGATGTCTGAATCCCCTGTGGAGACCACAGAGAAAGACCTAGTTCCCCACCTCATCGCGACCGGAGGCCTCACATCCTTTGAAAACTCCAGAGGTACGCGGAGATCAGTGCCTCCAAAGGACACGATGCCTGACTCCTCGTGAAACTTGATAGAAGTCCCAGGATTCCTGTGGCACGCGGAAAGGGACCCTTGGTCTCCCGCCTCAGCTGGAGAGGCGTCCCAATTGCCCTGCCAAGCCTCGAGGAGAATCCCGAGTTGTCCCTCGCAACTAGACAGGAGTCCTGACGTCGCTGAACAAACACGTGGGTGGAAGGGCCATCCCCGTCGTAACTCGAGAATATACCCCAGGTTCCCGCCGCAACTCGAGAAAAACCATGAGACTTCCCCCTCGCCGCGAGATGAGGCCCGATTCCCCTGCACTGCGTGCAGAGCAATTCCTTGCTGCACATCACACAGGAAAGGAGCCTTTATTTCCTTGATGGCACTCCAGAGAATCCCCAAGAACACTGTTTCAAGGCTAGAGGGATCCTGAGGTCACTGTAGCAACATGAAAGAGCTCCGTGGACCAAAAGTCAACTCGAGATGAGAGGTTAGTCCCTGGCTTCGACTCCAGAGGAATACCACCTTACCACAAGCACCTCAAGAGGAGGCTTCTCTCAGCTCTAGGTATGTGAGAGGGACCCTGAGTTTGTGGCCTCAAGTGGAATGGACACCGCGATGCCCTGACTCGAAATAAGGCGGGATATCCCTGCAGTGACTTGAATGCAGGCTCGTCTTGCATCTCCCAAGACGAAAGGATGTCTGAATCCCCTGTGGAGACCACAGAGAAAGACCTAGTTCCCCACCTCATCGCGACCGGAGGCCTCACATCCTTTGAAAACACCAGAGGTATGTGGAGATCAGTGACTCCAAAGGAGACGATGCCTGACTTCTCGTGAAACTTGATAGGAGTCCCAGGATTCCTGTGGCTCGTGGAATGGGACCCTTGGTCTCCCGCCTCAGCTGGAGAGGCGTCCCAATTGCCCTGCCAAGCCTCGAGGAGAATCCCGAGTTGTCCCTCGCAACTAGGCAGGAGTCCTGACGTCGCTGAACAAACACGTGTGTGGAAGGGCCATCCCCGTCGTAACTCGAGAATATACCCCAGGTTCCCGCCGCAACTCGAGAAAAACCATGAGACTTCCCCCTCGCCGTGAAATGAGGCCCGATTCCCCTGCACTGCGTGCAGAGAATTTCCGTGTTGCACATCAAACATGAAAGGAGCCTTGATTTCCTTGATGGCACTCCAGGGAAACCACAAGAACACTCTTTCAAAGCTAGAGGGATCCTGAGGTCACTGTAGCAACACGAAAGAGCTCCGTGGACCAAAAAGCAACTCGATATGAGAGGTTAGTCCCTGGCTTCGACTCCAGAGGAATACCACCTTACCACAAGCACCTCAAGAGGAGGCTTCTCTCAGCTCTAGGTATGTGAGAGGGACCCTGAGTTTGCGGCCTCATGTGGAATATACACCGCGATGCCCTGACTCGAAATCAGGCCGGGTATCCCTGCAGTGATTAGAATGCCGGCTCGTCTTGCATCTCCCAAGACGAAAGGATGTCTGAATCCCCTGTGCAGACCACAGAGAAAGACCTGGTTCCCCACCTCA
This sequence comes from Cervus elaphus, assembly GCF_910594005.1. Classification (NCBI taxonomy): domain Eukaryota; kingdom Metazoa; phylum Chordata; class Mammalia; order Artiodactyla; family Cervidae; genus Cervus; species Cervus elaphus. Next base: position 2,429,788 of record NC_057834.1, on the reverse strand, counting down.
TCGCGACCGGAGTCCTCACATCCTTTGAAAACTCCAGAGGTACGCAGAGATCAGTGCCCCCAAAGGAGACGATGCCTGACTTCTCGTGAAACTTGATAGGAGTCCCAGGATTCCTGTGGCACGTGGAAAGGGACACTTGGTCTCCCGCCTCAGCTGGAGAAGCGTCCCAATTGCCCTGCAAAGCCTCGAGGAGAATCCCGAGTTGTCCCTCGCAACTAGGCAGGAGTCCTGACGTCGCTGAACAAACACGTGGGTGGAAGGGCCATCCCCGTCGTAACTCGAGAATATACCCAAGGTTCCCGCCGCAACTCGAGAAAACCATGAGACTTCCCCCTCGCCGCGAGATGAGGCCCGATTCCCCCGCACTGCATGCAGAGCAATTCGTTGTTGCACATCACACATGAAAGGAGCCTTGATTTCCTTGATGGCACTCCAGAGAAACCCCAAGAACACTGTTTCAAGGCTAGAGGGATCCTGAGGTCACTGTAGCAACAAGAAAGAGCTCCGTGGACCAAGAATCAACTCAAGATGAGAGGTTAGTCCCTGGCTTCGACTCCAGAGGAATACCACGTTACCACAAGCACCTCAAGAGGAGGCCTCTCAGCTCTAGGTATGTGAGAGGGACCCTGAGTTTGCGGCCTCAAGTGGAATGGACACCGCGATGCCCTGACTCGAAATCAGGACGGGTATCCCTGCAGTGATTAGAATGCAGGCTCGTCTTGCGTCTCCCAAGATGAAAGAATGTCTGAATCCCCTGTGGAGACCACAGAATAAGACCTAGTTCCCCACCTCATTGCGACCAGATGCCTCACATCCTTTGGAAACTCCAGAGCCACGCGGAGATCAGTGCCTCCAAAGAAGACGATGCCTGACTTTCGTGAATCTTGATAGGAGTCCCAGGATTCCTGTGGCACGTGCAAAGGGACCCTTGGTCTCCTGCCTCAGCTGGAGAGGCGTCCCAATTGCCCTGCCAAGCCTCGAGGAGAATCCCGAGTTGTCCCTCGCAACTAGGCAGGAGTCCTGATGTCGCTGAAAAAACACGTGGGTGGAATGGCCATCCCCATCGTAACTCGAGAATATACCCCAGGTTCCCGCCGCAATTCGAGAAAAACCATGAGATTTCCCCCTCGCCACGAGATGAGGCCCGATTCCCCTGCACTGCGTGCAGAGCCATTCTGTGTTGCACATCACACATGAAAGGAGCCTTGATTTCCTTGATGGCACTCCAGAGAAACCCCAAGAACACTGTTTCAAGGCTACAGGGATCCTGTGGTCACTGTAGCAACACGAAAGAGTTCCGTGGACCAAAAGTCAACTCGAAATGAGAGGTTAGTCCCTGGCTTCGACTCCAGAGGAATACCACCTTACCACAAGCACCTCAAGAGGAGGCTTCTCTCAGCTCTAGGTATGTGAGAGGGACCCTGAGTTTGCGGCCTAAAGTGGAATGGACACCGCGATGCCCTGACGCGAAATAAGGCCGGATATCCCTGCAGTGACTTGAATGCAGGCTCGTCTTGCATCTCCCAAGACGAAAGGATGTCTGAATCCCCTGTGGAGACCACAGAGAAAGACCTAGTTCCCCACCTCATCGCAACCGGAGGCCTCACATCCTTTGAAAACTCCAGAGGGACGCGGAGATCAGTGCCTCCAAAGGAGACACTGCCTGACTCCTCGTGAAACTTAATAGGAGTCCCAAGATTCCTGTGGCACGTGGAAAGGGAACCTTGGTCTCCCGCCTCAGCTGGAGAGGCGTCCCAATTGCCCTGCCAAGCCTCGAGGAGAATCCCGAGTTGTCCCTCGCAACTAGGCCGGAGTCCTGACGTCGCTGAACAAACACGTGTGTGGACGGGCCAACCCCGTCGTAACTCGAGAATATACCCCAGGTTCCCGCCGCAACTCGAGAAAAACCATGAGACTTCCCCCTCGCCACGAGATGAGGCCCGATTCTCGTGCACTGCGTGCAGAGCAATGCTGTGTTGTACATCACACAGGAAAGGAGCCTTGATTTCCTTGATGGCACTCCAGAGAAAGCCCAAGAACACTGTTTCAAGGCTAGAGTGATCCTGAGGTCACTGTAGCAACACAAAAGAGCTCCATGGACCAAAAATCAACTCGAGATGAGAGGTTAGTCCCTGGCTTCGACTCTGGAGGAATACCACCTTATGACAAGCACATCAAGAGGAGGCTTCTCTCAGCTCTAGGTGTGTGAGAGGGACCCTGAGTTTGCGGCCTCAAGTGGAATGGACACCGCGATGCCCTGACTCGAAATAAGGAAGGATATCCCAGCAGTGACTTGAATGCAGGCTCGTCTTGCATCTCCCAAGATGAAAGGCTGTCTGAATCCCCTGTGGAGACCACAGAGAAAGACCTAGTTCCCCACCTCATCGCGACCGGAGGCCTCACATCCTTTGAAAACTCCAGAGGGACGCGGAGATCAGTGCCTCCAAAGGAGACGATGCCTGACTCCTCGTGAAACTTGATAGTAGTCCCAGGATTCCTGTGGCACGTTGAAAGGGACCCTTGGTCTCCCGCCTCAGCTGGAGAGGCGTCCCAATTGCCCTGCCAAGCCTCGAGGAGAATCCCGAGTTGTCCCTCGCAACTAGGCAGGAGTCCTGCCGTCGCTGAACAAACACGTGTGTGGAAGGGCCATCCCCGTCGTAACTCGAGAATATACCCCAGGTTCCCGCCGCAACTCGCGTAAAACCATGAGACTTCCCCCTCGCCGCGAGATGAGGCCCGATTCCCCTGCACTGCGTGCAGAGCAATGCCGTGTTGCACATCACACAGGAAAGGAGCCTTGATTTCCTTGATGGCACTCCAGAGAAACCCCAAGAACACTGTTTCAAGTCTAGAGGCATCCTGAGGTCGCTGTAGCAACACGAAAGAGCTCGTGGACCAAAAATCAACTAGAGATGAGAGGTTAGTCCCTGGCTTCGAATCCAGAGGAATACCACCTTACCACAAGCACCTCAAGAGGAGGCTTCTCTCAGCTCTAGGTATGTGAAAGGGACCCTGAGATTGCGGCCTCAAGTGGAATGGACACCGCGATGCCCTGACTCGAAATAAAGCCGGATTACACTGCAGTGACTTGAATGCAGGCTCGTCTTGCATCTCCCAAGACGAAGAATGTCTGGATTCCATGTGGAGACCACAGAGAAAGACCTAGTTCCCCACCTCATCGCGACAGGAGGCCTCACATCCTTTGAAAACTACAGAGGGACGCGGAGATCAGTTCCTCCAAAGGAGACGATGCCTGACTCCTCGTGAAACTTGATAGGAGTCCCAGGATTCCTGTGGCACGTGCAAAGGGACAATTGGTCTCCCGCCTCAGCTGGAGAGGCATCCCAATTGCCCTGCCAAGCCTCGAGGAGAATCCCGAGTTGTCCCTCACAACTAGGCAGGAGTCCTGCCGTCGCTGAACAAACACGTGTGTGGAAGGGCCATCCCCCTCGTAACTCGAGAATATACCCCACGTTCCCGCCGCAACTCAAGAAAAACCATGAGACTTCCCCCTCGCCGCAAGATTAGGCCCGATTCCCCTGCACTGCGTGCAGAGCAATGCCGTGTTGCACATCACACATGAAAGGAGCCTTGATTTCCTTGATGGCACTCCAGAGAAACCCCAAGAACACTGTTTCAAGGCTAGAGGGATCCTGAGGTCACTGTAGCAACACGAAAGAGCTCCGTGGACCACAAATCAACTCGAGATGAGAGGTTAGTCCCGGGCTTCGACTCCAGAGGAATACCACCTTACCACAAGCACCTCAAGAGGAGGCTTCTCTCAGCTCTAGGTATGTGAGAGGGACCCTGAGTTTGCGGCCTCAAGTGAAATGCACACCGCGATGCCCTGCAGTGACTTGAATGCAGGCTTGTCTTGCATCTCCCAAGACGAAAGGATGTCTGAATCCCCTGTGGAGACCACAGAGAAAGACCTAGTTCCCCACTTCATCGTGACCGGAAGCCTCACATCCTTTGAAAACTCCAGAGGGATGCGGAGATCAGTGCCTCCAAAGGAGACGATGCCTGACTCCTCATGAAACTTGATAGGACTCCCAGGATTCCTGTGGCACGTGGAAAGGGACACTTGGTCTCCCACCTCAGCTGAAGAGGCGTCCCAATTGCCCTGCCAAGCCTCGAGGAGAATCCCGAGTTGTCCTTCGCAACTAGGCTGGAGTCCTGACTTCGCTGAACAAACACTTGTGTGGTAGGGCCATCCCCGTCGTAACTTGAGAATATACCCCATGTTCCCACCGCAACTCGAAAAAAACCATGAGACTTCCACCTCGCCGCGAGATGAGGCCCAATTCCCCTGCACTGCGTGCAGAACAATGCCATGTTGCACATCACACAGGAAAGGAGCCTTGATTTCCTTGATGGCACTCCAGAGAAAGCCCAAGAACACTGTTTCAAGGCTAGAGGGATCGTGAGGTCACTGTACCAACACGAAAGAGCTCCGTGGACCAAAAATCAACTCGAGATGAGAGGCTAGTCACTGGCTTCTACTGCAGAGGTATACCACCTTACCACAAGCACCTCAAGAGGAGGCTTCTCTCAGCTCTAGGTGTGTGAGAGGGACCCTGAGTGTGCAGCCTCAAGTGGAATGGACACCGCGATGCCCTGACTCGAAATAAGGCTGGATATCCCTGCAGTGACTTGAATGCAGGCTCGTGTTGCATCTCCCAAGACGAAAGGATGTCTGAATCCCCAGTGGAGACCACAGAGAAAGACCTAGTTCCCCACCTCATCGCGACCGGAAGCCTCACATCCTTTGAAAACTCCAGAGGGACGCGGAGATCAGTGCCTCCAAAGGAGACGATGCCTGACTCCGCGTGAAACTTGAAAGGAGTCCCAGGATTCCTGTGGCACGCGGAAAGGGACCCTTGGTCTCCCGCCTCAGCTGGAAAGTCGTCCCAATTGCCTGCCAAGCCTCGAGGAGAATCCCGAGTTGTCCCTCGCAACTAGGCAGGAGTCCTGACGTCGCTGAACAAACACGTGTGTAGAAGGCCCATCCCCATCGTAACTCGAGAATATACCCCAGGGTCCCGCGGCAACTCGAGAAAAACCATGAGACTTCCCCCTCACCGCGAGATGAGGCCCGATTCCCGTGCACTGCGTGCAGAGCAATTCCGTGTTGCACATCACACAGGAAAGGAGCCTTGATTTCCTTGATGGCACTACAGAGAAAACCCAACAACACTGTTTCAAGGATAGAGGGATCCTGAGGTCACTGTAGCAACACGAAAGAGCTCCGTGGACAAAAAATCAACTCGAGATGAGAGGTTAGTCCCTGGCTTCGACTCCAGAGGAATACCACCTTACCACATGCACCTCAAGAGGAGGCTTCTCTCAGCTCTAGGTATGTGAGAGGGACCCTGAGTTGGGGCCTCAAATTGAATGGACACTGCGATGCCCTGACTCGAAACAAGGCCGGATATCCCTGCAGTGACTTGAATGCAGGCTCGTTTTGCATCTCCCAAGACGAAAGTATGTCTGAATCCGCTGTGGAGACCACAGAGAAAGACGTAGTTCCCCACCTCATCGCGATCGGAGGCCTCATATCCTTTGAAAACTCCAGAGGGACGCGGAGATCAGTGCCTCCAAAGGAAACGATGCCTGACTCCTCGTGAAACTTGATAGGAGCCCACGGATGCCTGTGGCACGTGGAAGGGACTCTTGGTCTCCCGCCTCAGCTGGAGAGGCGTCCCAATTGCCCTGCCAAGCCTCGAGGAGAATCCCGAGTTGTCCCTCGCACCTAGGCAGGAGTCCTGACGTCGCTGAACAAACACGTGTGTGGAAGGGCCATCCCCATCGTAAGTCGAGAATATACCCCAGGTTCCCGCCGCAACTCGAGGAAACCATGAGACTTCCCCCTCGCCACGACATAAGGCCCGATTCCCCTGTACTGCGTACAAACAATGCCGTGTTGCACATCACACAGGAAAGGAACCTTGATTTCCTTGATGGCACTCCAGAGGAACCCCAAGAACACTGTTTCAAGGCTAGAGGGATCCTGAGGTCACTGTAGCAACACGAAAGAGCTCCATGGACCAAAAATCAGCTCGAGATGAGAGGTTAGTCCCTGGCTTCGACTCCAGAGGAATACCACCTTACCACAAGCACCTCAAGAGGAGGCTTCTCTCAGCTCTAGGTATGTGAGAGGGACCCTGAGTTTGCGGCCTCAAGTGGAATGGACACCGCGATGCCCTGACTCGAAATAAGGCGGGATATCCCTGCAGTGATTGAATGCAGGCTCGTCTTGCATCTCCCAAGATGAAAGGATGTCTGAATCCCCTGTGGAGACCGCAGAGAAAGACCTAGTTCCCCACCTCATCGCGACCGGAGGCCTCACATCCTTTGAAAACTCCACAGGAACGCGAAGATCAGTGCCTCCAAAGGAGACGATGCCTGACAGCTCGTGAAACTTGATAGGAGTCCCAGGATTACTGTGGCACGTGGAAAGGGACCCTTGGTCTCCCGCCTCAGCTGGAGAGGCGTCCCAATTGCCCTGCCAAGCCTCGAGGAGAATCCCCAGTTTTCCCTAGCAACTAGGCAGGAGTCCTGCCGTCGCTGAACAAACACGTGTGTGGAAGGGCCATCCCCGTCGTAACTCGAGAATATAACCCAGGTTCCCGCCGCAACTCGAGAAAAACCATGAGACTTCCCCACGATGCGAGATGAGGCCCGATTCCCCTGTACTGCGTGCAGAGCAATACCGTGTTGCACATCACACAGGAAAGGAGCCTTGATTTCCATGATGGCACTCCAGAGAAAGCCCAAGAACACTGTTTCAAGGCTAGAGGGATCGTGAGGTCACTGTACCAACACGAAAGAGCTCCGTGGACCAAAAATCAACTCGAGATAAGAGGGTAGTCCCTGGCTTCGATTCCAGAGGAATACCACCTTACCACAAGCACCTCAAGAGGAGGCTTCTCTCAGCTCTAGGTATGTGAGAGGGACCCTGGGTTTGCGGCCTCAAGTGGAATGGACACGGCGATGCCCTGACTGGAAATAAGGCCGGATATCCCTGCAGTGACTTGAATGCAGGCTCGTCTTGCATCTCCCAAGACGAAAGGATGCCTGAATCTCCTGTGCAGACCACAGAGAAAGACCTAGTTCCCCACCTCATCGCGACCGGAGGCCTCACATCCTTTGAAAACTCCAGAGTGACGCGGAGATCAGTGCCTCCAAAGGAGACGATGCCTGACTCCTCGTGAAACTTGATAGGAGTCCCAGGATTCCTTTGGCACGTGGAAAGGGAGCCTTGGTCTCCCGGCTCAGCTGGAGAGGCGTCCCAATTGCCCTGCCAAGCCTCTAGGAGAATCCCGAGTTGTCCCTCGCAACTAGGCAGGAGTCCTGACGTCGCTGAACAAACACGTGTGTGGAGGGGCCATACCCGTCGTAACTCGAGAATATACCCCAGGTTCCCGCCGCAACTCGAGAAAAACCATGAGACTTCCCCCTCGCCACGAGATGAGGCCCGATTCCCCTGCACTGCGTGCAGAGCAATGCCGTGTTGCACATCACACAGGAAAGGAGCCTTGATTTCCTTGATGGCACTCCAGAGAAGCCCCAACAACACTGTTTTAAGGCTAGAGGGATCCTGAGGTCACTGTAGCAACACGAAAGAGCTCCGTGGACCAAAAATCAACTCGAGATGAGAGGTTAGTCCCTGGCTTCGACTCCAGAGGACTACCACCTTACCACAAGCACCTCAAGAGGAGGCTACTCTCAGCTCTAGGCATGTGAGAGGGACCCTGAGTTTGTGGACTCAAGTGGAATGGACACCGTGATGCCCTGACTGGAAATAAGGCCGGATATCCCTGCAGTGACTTGAATGCAGGATCGTTTTGCATCTCCCAAGACGAAAGGATGTCTGAATACCCTGTGGAGACCACAGAGAAAGACCTATTTCCCGAGCTCATCGCGACCGGAGGCCTCACATCCTTTGAAAACTCCAGAGGTACGCGGAGATCAGTGCCTCCAAAGGAGACGATGCCTGACTCCTCGTGAAACTTGATAGGAGTCCCAGGATTCCTGTGGCACGTGGAAAGGGACACTTGGTCCCCCACTTCAGCTGGAGAGGCGTTCCAATTGCCCTGCCAATCCTCGAGGAGAATCCCGAGTTGTCCCTCGCAAATAGGGAGGAGTCCTGATGTCGCTGATCAAACACGTGTGTGGAAGGGCCAACCCCGTCGTAACTCGAGAATATACCCCAGGTTCCCGCCGCAACTCGAGAAAAATCATGAGACTTCCCCCTCGCCGCGAGATGAGGACAGCTTCCCCTGCACTGCGTGCAGAGCATTTCCGTGTGGCACATCACACATGAAAGGAGCCTTGATTTCCTTGATGGCACTCCAGAGAAACCGCAAGAACACTGTTTCAAGGCTAGAGGGATCCTGAGGTCACTGTACTAACACGAAAGAGCTCCGTGGACCAAAAATCAACTCGAGGTGAGAGGTTAGTCCCTGGCTTCGACTCCAGAGGAATACCACCTTACCACAAGCACCTCAAGAGGAGGCTTCTCTCAGCTCTAGGTATTTGAGAGTGAACCTGAGTTTGCGGCCTCAAGTGGAATGGACACGGGGATACCCTGACTCGAAATAACCCGGATATCCCTGCAGTGACTTGAATGCAGGCTCCTTTTGCATCTCCCATGACGAAAGGATGTCTGAATCCCCTTTGAGACCACAGAGAAAGACCTAGTTCCCCACCTCATCGCGACCGGAGGTCTCACATCCTTTGAAAACTCCAGAGTTATGCGGAGAACAGTGCCTCCAAAGGTGACGATGCCTGACTCCTCGTGAAACTTGATAGGAGTCCCAGGATTCCTGTGGCACGTGGAAAGAGACCCTTGGTCTCCCGCCTCAGCTGGAGAGGCGTACCAATTGCCCTGCCAAGCCTCGAGGAGAATCCCGAGTTGTCCCTCGCAACTAGGCAGGAGTCCTGACGTCGCTGAACAAACACGTGTGTGGAAGGGCCATCCCCCTCGTAACTCGAGAATATATCCCAGGTTCCCGCCAAAACTCGAGGAAACCATGAGACTTCCCCCTCGCCACGACATGAGGCCCGATTCCCCTGCACTGCGTGCAAACAATGCCGTGTTGCACATCACACAGGAAAGGAACCTTGATTTCCTTGATGGCACTCCAGAGGAACCCCAAGAACACTGTTTCAAGGATAGAGGGATCCTGAGGTCACTGTAGCAACACGAAAGATCTCCATGGACCAAAAATCAACTCGAGATGAGAGGTTAGTCCCTGGCTTCGACTCCAGAGGAATACCACCTTACCACAAGCACCTCAAGAGGAGGCTTCTCTCAGCTCTAGGTATGTGAGAGGGACTCTGAGTTTGCGGCCTCAAGTGGCATGGACACCGCAATGCCTTGACTCGAAATAAGGCCGGATATCCCTGCAGTGACTTGCAGGCTCGTTTTGCATCTCCCAAGACGAAAGGATGTCTGAATCCCCTGTGGAAAACACAGAGAAAGACCTAGTTACCCACCTCATCGCGACCGGAGGCCTCACATCCTTTGAAAATTCCGGAGGAATGCGGAGATCAGAGCCTCCAATGGAGACGATGCCTGACTCCTCGTGAAACTTGATAGGAGTCCCAGGATTCCTGTGGCACGTGGAAAGGGACCCTTGGTCTCCCGCCTCAGCTGGAAAGTCGTCCCAATTGCCTGCCAAGCTTCGAGGAGAATCCCGAGTTGTCCCTCACAACTAGGCAGGAGTTCTGACGTCTCTGAACAAACACGTGTGTGGAAGGGCCATCCCCGTCGTAACTCGAGAATATACCCTAGGTTCCCGCCGCAACTCGAGAAAAACCATGAGACTTCCCCCTCACCGCGAGATGAGGCCCGATTCCCCTGCACTGCCTGCAGAGCAATGCCATGTTGCACATCACACAGGAAAGGAGCCTTGATTTCCTTGATGGCACTCCAGAGAAAGCCCAAGAACACTGTTTCAAGGCTAAAGGGATCCTGAGGTCACTGTAGCAACACGAAAGAGCTCCGTGGACCAAAAATCAACTCGAGATGGGAGGTTAGTCCGTGGCTTCGATTCCAGAGGAATACCACGTTACCACAAGCACCTCAAGAGGAGGCTTCTCTCAGCTCTAGGTATGTGAGAGGGACCCTGAGTTTGCGGCCTCAAGTGGAATGGACACCGCGATGCCCTGACTCGAAATAAGGCCGGATATGCCTGCAGTGACTTGAATGCAGACTCGTCTTGCATCTCCCAAGATGAAAGGATGTCTGAATCCCCTGTGGAGACCGCAGAGAAAGACCTAGTTCCCCACCTCATCGCGACCGGAGGCCTCACATCCTTTGAAAACTCCACAGGAACGCGAAGATCAGTGCCTCCAAAGGAGACGATGCCTGACAGCTCGTGAAACTTGATAGGAGTCCCAGGATTCCTGTGGCACGTGGAAAGGGACCCTTGGTCTCCCGCCTCAGCTGGAGAGGCGTCCCAATTGCCCTGCCAAGCCTCGAGGAGAATCCCCAGTTTTCCCTCGCAACTAGGCAGGAGTCCTGACGTCGCTGAACAAACACGTGTGTGGAAGGGCCATCCCCGTCGTAACTCGAGAATATAACCCAGGTTCCCGCCGCAACTCGAGAATAACCATGAGACTTCCCCACGCTGCGAGATGAGGCCCGATTCCCCTGTACTGCGTGCAGAGCAATACCGTGTTGCACATCACACAGGAAAGGAGCCTTGATTTCCATGATGGCACTCCAGAGAAAGCCCAAGAACACTGTTTCAAGGCTAGAGGGATCCTGAGGTCACTGTACCAACACGAAAGAGCTCAGTGGACCAAAAATCAACTCGAGATGAGAGGGTAGTCCCTGTCTTCGATTCCAGAGGAATACCACCTTACCACAAGCACCTCAAGAGGAGGCTTTTCTCAGCTCTAGGTATGTGAGAGGGACCCTGGGTTTGCGGCCTCAAGTGGAATGGACACCGCGATGCCCTGACTCGAAATAAGGCCGGATATCCCTGCAGTGACTTGAATGCAGGCTCGTCTTGCATCTCCCAAGACGAAAGGATGCCTGAATCTCCTGTGCAGACCACAGAGAAAGACCTAGTTCCCCACCTCATCGCGACCGGAGGCCTCACATCCTTTGAAACCTCCAGAGGGATGCGGAGATCAGTGCCTCCAAAGGAGACGATGCCTGACTCCTCGTGACACTTGATAGGAGTCCCAGGATTCCTTTGGCGCGTGGAAAGGGAGCCTTGGTCTCCCGCCTCAGCTGGAGAGGCGTCCCAATTGCCCTGCCAAGCCTCTAGGAGAATCCCGAGTTGTCCCTCGCAACTAGGCAGGAGTCCTGACGTCGCTGAACAAACACTTGTGTGGAGGGGCCATCCCCGTCCTAACTCGAGAATATACCCCAGGTTCCCGCCGCAACTCAAAAAAAACCATGAGACTTCCCCCTCGCCCCGAGATGAGGCCCGATTCCCCTGCACTGCGTGCAGAGCAATGCCGTGTTGCACATCACACAGGAAAGGAGCCTTGATTTCCTTGATGGCACTCCAGAGAAGCCCCAACAACACTGTTTCAAGGCTAGAGGGATCCTGAGGTCACTGTAGCAACACGAAAGAGCTCCGTGGACCAAAAATCAACTCGAGATGAGAGGTTAGTCCCTGGCTTCGACTCCAGAGGACTACCACCTTACCACAAGCACCTCAAGAGGAGGCTTCTCTCAGCTGTAGGCATGTGAGAGGGACCCTGAGTTTGCGGCCTCAAGTGGAATGGACACCGTGATGCCCTGACTGGAAATAAGGCCGGATATCCCTGCAATGACTTGAATGCAGGCTCGTATTGCATCTCCCAAGACGAAAGGATGTCTGAATACCCTGTGGAGACCACAGAGAAAGACCTATTTCCCGAGCTCATCGCGACCGGAGGCCTCACATCCTTTGAAAACTCCAGAGGGACACGGAGATCAGTGCCTCCAAAGGAGACGATGCCTGACTCCTCGTGAAACTTGATAGGAGTCCCAGGATTCCTGTGGCACGTGGAAAGGGACACTTGGTCCCCCACTTCAGCTGGAGAGGCGTTCCAACTGCCCTGCCAATCCTCGAGGAGAATCCCGAGTTGTCCCTCGCAACTAGCGAGGAGTCCTGATGTCGCTGATCAAACACGTGTGTGGAAGGGCCATCCCCGTCGTAACTCGAGAATATACCCCAGGTTCCCGCCGCAACTCGAGAAAAATCATGAGACTTCCCCCTCGCCGCGAGATGAGGCCCAATTCCCCTGCACTGCGTGCAGAGCAATGCCGTGTTGCACATCACACAGGAAAGGAGCCTTGATTTCCTTGATGGCACTCCAGAGAAGCCCGAAGAACACTGTTTCAAGGCTAGAGGGATCCTGAGGTCACTGTAGCAAGAAGAAAAAGCTCCGTGGACCCCAAATCAACTGGACATGAGAGGTTAGTCCCTGGCTTCGACTCCAGAGGAATACCACCTTACCACAAGCACCTCAAGAGGAGGCTTCTCTAAGCTCTAGGTATGTGAGAGGGACCCTGAGTTTGCGACCTCAAGTGGAATGGACACCGCGATGCCCTGACTCGAAATAAGGCCGGATATCCCTGCAGTGACTAAAATGCAGGCTCGTCTTGCATCTCCCAAGACGAAAGGATGTCTGAATACCCTGTGGAGACCACAGAGAAAGACCTAGTTCCCCACCTCATCGCGACCGGAGGCCTCACATCCCTTGAAAACTCCAGAAGGACACGGAGATCAGTGCCTCCAAAGGAAACGATGCCTGACTCCTCGTGAAACTTCATAGGAGTCCCATGATTCCTGTGGCACGTGGAAAGGGACTCTTGGTCTCCCGCCTCAGCTGGAGAGCGACCCAATTGCCCTGCCAAGCCTCGAGGAGAATCCCGAGTTGTCCCTCGCAACTAGGCAGGAGTCCTGACGTCGCTGAACAAACACGTGTGTAGAAGGGCCATCCCCATCGTAACTCGAGAATATACCCCAGGGTCCCGCGGCAACTCGAGAAAAACCATGAGACTTCCCCCTCGCCGCGAGATGAGGCCCGATTCCCGTGCACTGCGTGCAGAGCAATGCCGTGTTGCACATCACACAGGAAAGGAGCCTTGATTTCCTTGATGGCACTACAGAGAAAACCCAACAACACTGTTTCAAGGATAGAGGGATCCTGAGGTCACTGTAGCAACACGAAAGAGCTCCGTGGACAAAAAATCAACTCGAGATGAGAGGTTAGTCCCTGGCTTCGACTCCAGAGGAATACCACCTTACCACAGGCACCTCAAGAGGAGGCTTCTCTCAGCTCTAGGTATGTGAGAGGGACCCTGAGTTGGGGCCTCAAATTGAATGGACACTGCGATGCCCTGACTCGAAACAAGGCCGGATATCCCTGCAGTGACTTGAATGCAGGCTCGTTTTGCATCTCCCAAGACGAAAGTATGTCTGAATCCGCTGTGGATACCACAGAGAAAGACCTAGTTCCCCACCTCATCGCGATCGGAGGCCTCACATCCTTTGAAAACTCCAGAGGGATGCGGAGATCAGTGCCTCCAAAGGAAACGATGCCTGACTCCTCGTGAAACTTGATAGGAGCCCACGGATGCCTGTGGCACGTGGAAAGGGACTCTTGGTCTCCCGCCTCAGCTGGAGAGGCGTCCCAATTGCCCTGCCAAGCCTCGAGGAGAATCCCGAGTTGTCCCTCGCACCTAGGCAGGAGTCCTGACGTTGCTGAACAAACACGTGTGTGGAAGGGCCATCCCCATCGTAACTCGAGAATATACCCCAGGTTCCCGCCAAAACTCGAGGAAACCATGAGACTTCCCCCTCGCCACGACATGAGGCCCGATTCCCCTGTACTGCGTACAAACAATGCCGTGTTGCACATCACACAGGAAAGGAACCTTGATTTCCTTGATGGCACTCCAGAGGAACCCCAAGAACACTGTTTCAAGGCTAGAGGGATCCTGAGGTCACTGTAGCAACACGAAAGAGCTCCATGGACCAAAAATCAACTCGAGATGAGAGGTTAGTCCCTGGCTTTGACTCCAGAGGAATACCACCTTACCACAAGCACCTCAAGAGGAGGCTTCTCTCAGCTCTAGGTATGTGAGAGGGACCCTGAGTTTGCGGCCTCAAGTGGAATGGACACCGCGATGCCCTGACTCGAAATAAGGCGGGATATCCCTGCAGTGATTGAATGCAGGCTCGTCTTGCATCTCCCAAGATGAAAGGATGTCTGAATCCCCTGTGGAGACCGCAGAGAAAGACCTAGTTCCCCACCTCATCGCGACCGGAGGCCTCACATCCTTTGAAAACTCCACAGGAACGCGAAGATCAGTGCCTCCAAAGGAGACGATGCCTGACAGCTCGTGAAACTTGATAGGAGTCCCAGGATTACTGTGGCACGTGGAAAGGGACCCTTGGTCTCCCGCCTCAGCTGGAGAGGCGTCCCAATTGCCCTGCCAAGCCTCGAGGAGAATCCCCAGTTTTCCCTAGCAACTAGGCAGGAGTCCTGACGTCGCTGAACAAACACGTGTGTGGAAGGGCCATCCCCGTCGTAACTCGAGAATATAACCCAGGTTCCCGCCGCAACTCGAGAAAAACCATGAGACTTCCCCACGATGCGAGATGAGGCCCGATTCCCCTGTACTGCGTGCAGAGCAATACCGTGTTGCACATCACACAGGAAAGGAGCCTTGATTTCCATGATGGCACTCCAGAGAAAGCCCAAGAACACTGTTTCAAGGCTAGAGGGATCGTGAGGTCACTGTACCAACACGAAAGAGCTCCGTGGACCAAAAATCAACTCGAGATAAGAGGGTAGTCCCTGGCTTCGATTCCAGAGGATTACCACCTTACCACAAGCACCTCAAGAGGAGGCTTCTCTCAGCTCTAGGTATGTGAGAGGGACCCTGGGTTTGCGGCCTCAAGTGGAATGGACACGGCGATGCCCTGACTGGAAATAAGGCCGGATATCCCTGCAGTGACTTGAATGCAGGCTCGTCTTGCATCTCCCAAGACGAAAGGATGCCTGAATCTCCTGTGCAGACCACAGAGAAAGACCTAGTTCCCGAGCTCATCGCGACCGGAGGCCTCACATCCTTTGAAAACTCCAGAGGTACGCGGAGATCAGTGCCTCCAAAGGAGACGATGCCTGACTCCTCGTGAAACTTGATAGGAGTCCCAGGATTCCTGTGGCACGTGGAAAGGGACACTTGGTCCCCCACTTCAGCTGGAGAGGCGTTCCAATTGCCCTGCCAATCCTCGAGGAGAATCCCGAGTTGTCCCTCGCAAATAGGGAGGAGTCCTGATGTCGCTGATCAAACACGTGTGTGGAAGGGCCAACCCCGTCGTAACTCGAGAATATACCCCAGGTTCCCGCCGCAACTCGAGAAAAATCATGAGACTTCCCCCTCGCCGCGAGATGAGGACAGCTTCCCCTGCACTGCGTGCAGAGCATTTCCGTGTGGCACATCACACATGAAAGGAGCCTTGATTTCCTTGATGGCACTCCAGAGAAACCGCAAGAACACTGTTTCAAGGCTAGAGGGATCCTGAGGTCACTGTACCAACACGAAAGAGCTCCGTGGACCAAAAATCAACTCGAGGTGAGAGGTTAGTCCCTGGCTTCGACTCCAGAGGAATACCACCTTACCACAAGCACCTCAAGAGGAGGCTTCTCTCAGCTCTAGGTATGTGAGAGGGACCCTGAGTTTGCGGCCTCAAGTGGAATGGACACCGCGATGCCCTGACTCGAAATAAGGCCGGATATGCCTGCAGTGACTTGAATGCAGACTCGTCTTGCATCTCCCAAGATGAAAGGATGTCTGAATCCCCTGTGGAGACCGCAGAGAAAGACCTAGTTCCCCACCTCATCGCGACCGGAGGCCTCACATCCTTTGAAAACTCCACAGGAACGCGAAGATCAGTGCCTCCAAAGGAGACGATGCCTGACAGCTCGTGAAACTTGATAGGAGTCCCAGGATTCCTGTGGCACGTGGAAAGGGACCCTTGGTCTCCCGCCTCAGCTGGAGAGGCGTCCCAATTGCCCTGCCAAGCCTCGAGGAGAATCCCCAGTTTTCCCTCGCAACTAGGCAGGAGTCCTGACGTCGCTGAACAAACACGTGTGTGGAAGGGCCATCCCCGTCGTAACTCGAGAATATAACCCAGGTTCCCGCCGCAACTCGAGAATAACCATGAGACTTCCCCACGCTGCGAGATGAGGCCCGATTCCCCTGTACTGCGTGCAGAGCAATACCGTGTTGCACATCACACAGGAAAGGAGCCTTGATTTCCATGATGGCACTCCAGAGAAAGCCCAAGAACACTGTTTCAAGGCTAGAGGGATCCTGAGGTCACTGTACCAACACGAAAGAGCTCCGTGGACCAAAAATCAACTCGAGATGAGAGGGTAGTCCCTGTCTTCGATTCCAGAGGAATACCACCTTACCACAAGCACCTCAAGAGGAGGCTTTTCTCAGCTCTAGGTATGTGAGAGGGACCCTGGGTTTGCGGCCTCAAGTGGAATGGACACCGCGATGCCCTGACTGGAAATAAGGCCGGATATCCCTGCAGTGACTTGAATGCAGGCTCGTCTTGCATCTCCCAAGACGAAAGGATGCCTGAATCCCCTGTGGAGACCACAGAGAAAGACCTAGTTCCCCACCTCATCGCGACCGGAGGCCTCACATCCTTTGAAACCTCCAGAGGGATGCGGAGATCAGTGCCTCCAAAGGAGACGATGCCTGACTCCTCGTGACACTTGATAGGAGTCCCAGGATTCCTTTGGCGCGTGGAAAGGGAGCCTTGGTCTCCCGCCTCAGCTGGAGAGGCGTCCCAATTGCCCTGCCAAGCCTCTAGGAGAATCCCGAGTTGTCCCTCGCAACTAGGCAGGAGTCCTGACGTCGCTGAACAAACACTTGTGTGGAGGGGCCATCCCCGTCGTAACTAGAGAATATACCCCAGGTTCCCGCCGCAACTCAAAAAAAACCATGAGACTTCCCCCTCGCCCCGAGATGAGCCCCGATTCCCCTGCACTGTGTGCAGAGCAATGCCGTGTTGCACATCACACAGGAAAGGAGCCTTGATTTCCTTAATGGCACTCCAGAGAAGCCCCAACAACACTGTTTCAAGGCTAGAGGGATCCTGAGGTCACTGTAGCAACACGAAAGAGCTCCGTGGACCAAAAATCAACTCGAGATGAGAGGTTAGTCCCTGGCTTCGACTCCAGAGGAATACCACCTTACCACAAGCACCTCAAGAGGAGGCTTCTCTCAGCTCTAGGCATGTGAGAGGGACCCTGAGTTTGCGGCCTCAAGTGGAATGGACACCGTGATGCCCTGACTGGAAATAAGGCCGGATATCCCTGCAATGACTTGAATGCAGGCTCGTATTGCATCTCCCAAGACGAAAGGATGTCTGAATACCCTGTGGAGACCACAGAGAAAGACCTATTTCCCGAGCTCATCGCGACCGGAGGCCTCACATCCTTTGAAAACTCCAGAGGGACACGGAGATCAGTGCCTCCAAAGGAGACGATGCCTGACTCCTCGTGAAACTTGATAGGAGTCCCAGGATTCCTGTGGCACGTGGAAAGGGACACTTGGTCCCCCACTTCAGCTGGAGAGGCGTTCCAACTGCCCTGCCAATCCTCGAGGAGAATCCCGAGTTGTCCCTCGCAACTAGCGAGGAGTCCTGATGTCGCTGATCAAACACGTGTGTGGAAGGGCCATCCCCGTCGTAACTCGAGAATATACCCCAGGTTCCCGCCGCAACTCGAGAAAAATCATGAGACTTCCCCCTCGCCGCGAGATGAGGACAGCTTCCCCTGCACTGCGTGCAGAGCATTTCCGTGTGGCACATCACACATGAAAGGAGCCTTGATTTCCTCTATGGCACTCCAGCGAAACCGCAAGAACACTGTTTCAAGGCTAGAGGGATCCTGAGGTCACTGTAGCCACACAAAAGAGCTCCGTGGACCAAAAATCAACTCGAGATGAGAGGTTAGTCCCTGGCTTCGACTCCAGAGGAATACCACCTTACCACAAGCACCTCAAGAGGAGGCTTCTCTCAGCTCTAGGTATGTGAGAGGGACCCTGAGTTTGCGGCCTCAAGTGGAATGGACACCGCGATGCCCTGACTCGAAATAAGGCCGGATATCCCTGCAGTGACGTGAATGCAGGCTCGTCTTGCATCTCCCAAGACGAAAGGATGTCTGAATCCGCTGTGGAGACCACAGAGAAAGACCTAGTTCCCCACCTCATCGCGACCGGAGGCCTCACATTCTTTGAAAACTCCAGAGGGACGCGGAGATCAGTTCCTCCAAAGGAGATGATGCCTGACTCCTCGTGAAACTTGATAGGAATCCCAGGATTCCTGTGGCACGTGGAAAGGGACCCTTGGTCTCCCGCCTCAGCTGGAGAGGCGTCCCAATTGCCCTGCCAAGCCTCGAGGAGAATCCCGAGTTGTCCCTCGCAACTAGGCAGGAGTCCTGCCGTCGCTGAACAAACACGTGTGTGGAAGGGCCATCCCCGTCGTAACTCGAGAATATACCCCAGGTTCCCGCCGCAACTCGCGTAAAACCATGAGACTTCCCCTCGCCGCGAGATGAGGCCCAATTCCCCTGCACTGCGTGCAGAGCAATGCCGTGTTGCACATCACACAGGAAAGGAGCCTTGATTTCCTTGATGGCACTACAGAGAAAACCCAACAACACTGTTTCAAGGATAGAGGGATCCTGAGGTCACTGTAGCAACACGAAAGAGCTCCGTGGACAAAAAATCAACTCGAGATGAGAGGTTAGTCCCTGGCTTCGACTCCAGAGGAATACCACCTTACCACAGGCACCTCAAGAGGAGGCTTCTCTCAGCTCTAGGTATGTGAGAGGGACCCTGAGTTGGGGCCTCAAATTGAATGGACACTGCGATGCCCTGACTCGAAACAAGGCCGGATATCCCTGCAGTGACTTGAATGCAGGCTCGTTTTGCATCTCCCAAGACGAAAGTATGTCTGAATCCGCTGTGGAGACCACAGAGAAAGACCTAGTTCCCCACCTCATCGCGATCGGAGGCCTCACATCCTTTGAAAACTCCAGAGGTATGCGGAGATCAGTGCCTCCAAAGGAAACTATGCCTGACTCCTCGTGAAACTTGATAGGAGCCCACGGATGCCTGTGGCACGTGGAAAGGGACTCTTGGTCTCCCGCCTCAGCTGGAGAGGCGTCCCAATTGCCCTGCCAAGCCTCGAGGAGAATCCCGAGTTGTCCCTCGCACCTAGGCAGGAGTCCTGACGTTGCTGAACAAACACGTGTGTGGAAGGGCCATCCCCATCGTAACTCGAGAATATACCCCAGGTTCCCGCCAAAACTCGAGGAAACCATGAGACTTCCCCCTCGCCATGACATGAGGCCCGATTCCCCTGTACTGCGTACAAACAATGCCGTGTTGCACATCACACAGGAAAGGAACCTTGATTTCCTTGATGGCACTCCAGAGGAACCCCAAGAACACTGTTTCAAGGCTAGAGGGATCCTGAGGTCACTGTAGCAACACGAAAGAGCTCCATGGACCAAAAATCAACTCGAGATGAGAGGTTAGTCCCTGGCTTCTACTGCAGAGGTATACCACCTTACCACAAGCACCTCAAGAGGAGGCTTCTCTCAGCTCTAGGTTTGTGAGAGGGACCCTGAGTGTGCAGCCTCAAGTGGAATGGACACCGCGATGCCCTGACTCGAAATAAGGCTGGATATCCCTGCAGTGACTTGAATGCAGGCTCGTGTTGCATCTCCCAAGACGAAAGGATGTCTGAATCCCCAGTGGAGACCACAGAGAAAGACCTAGTTCCCCACCTCATCGCGACCGGAAGCCTCACATCCTTTGAAAACTCCAGAGGGACGGGGAGATCAGTGCCTCCAAAGGAGACGATGCCTGACTCCTCGTGAAACTTGAAAGGAGTCCCAGGATTCCTGTGGCACGCGGAAAGGGACCCTTGGTCTCCCGCCTCAGCTGGAAAGTCGTCCCAATTGCCTGCCAAGCCTCGAGGAGAATCCCGAGTTGTCCCTCGCAACTAGGCAGGAGTTCTGACATCGCTGAACAAAAACGTGTGTGGAAGGGCCATCCCCGCCGCAACTCGAGAATATACCCTAGGTTCCCGCCGCAACTCGAGAAAAACCATGAGACTTCCCCCTTGCCGCGAGATGAGGCCCGATTCCCCTGCACTGCGTGCAGAGCAATGCCGTGTTGCACATCACACAGGAAAGGAGCCTTGATTTCCTTGATGGCACTCCAGAGAAGCCCCAAGAACACTGTTTCAAGGCTAGAGGGATCCTGAGGTCTCTGTAGCAAGACGAAAAAGCTCCGTGGACCCCAAATCAACTGGACATGAGAGGTTAGTCCCTGGCTTCGACTCCAGAGGAATACCACCTTACCACAAGCACCTCAAGAGGAGGCTTCTCTAAGCTCTAGGTATGTGAGAGGGACCCTGAGTTTGCGACCTCAAGTGGAATGGACACCGCGATGCCCTGACTCGAAATAAGGCCGGATATCCCTGCAGTGACTAAAATGCAGGCTCGTCTTGCATCTCCCAAGACGAAAGGATGTCTGAATCCCCTGTGGAGACCACAGAGAATGACCTAGTTCCCCACCTCATCGCGACCGGAGGCTTCACATCCCTTGAAAACTCCAGAAGGACACGGAGATCAGTGCCTCCAAAGGAAACGATGCCTGACTCCTCGTGAAACTTGATAGGAGCCCACGGATGCCTGTGGCACGTGGAAAGGGACTCTTGGTCTCCCGCCTCAGCTGGAGAGGCGTCCCAATTGCCCTGCCAAGCCTCGAGGAGAATCCCGAGTTGTCCCTCGCAACTAGGCAGGAGTCCTGACGTCGCTGAACAAAGACGTGTGTGGAAGGGCCATCCCCATCGTAACTCGAGAATATACCCCAGGTTCCTGCCAAAACTCGAGGAAACCATGAGACTTCCCCCTCGCCACGACATGAGGCCCGATTCCCCTGTACTGCGTACAAACAATGCCGTGTTGCACATCACACAGGAAAGGAACCTTGATTTCCTTGATGGCACTCCAGAGGAACCCCAAGAACACTGTTTCAAGGCTAGAGGGATCCTGAGGTCACTGTAGCAACACGAAAGAGCTCCATGGACCAAAAATCAACTCGAGATGAGAGGTTAGTCCCTGGCTTCGACTCCAGAGGAATACCACCTTACCACAAGCACCTCAAGAGGAGGCTTCTCTCAGCTCTAGGTATGTGAGAGGGACCCTGAGTTTGCGGCCTCAAGTGGCATGGACAACGCAATGCCTTGACTCGAAATAAGACCGGATATCCCTGCAGTGACTTGCAGGCTCGTTTTGCATCTCCCAAGACGAAAGGATGTCTGAATCCCCTGTGGAGACCACAGAGAAAGACCTAGTTCCCCACCTCATCGCGAGCGGAGGCCTCACATCCTTTGAAAATTCCGGAGGAACGCGGAGATCAGTGCCTCCAAAGGAGACGATGCCTGACTCCTCGTGAAACTTGATAGGAGTCCCAGGATTCCTGTGGCACGTGGAAAGGGACCCTTGGTCTCCCGCCTCAGCTGGAAAGTCGTCCCAATTGCCTGCCAAGCTTCAAGGAGAATCCCGAGTTGTCCCTCACAACTAGGCAGGAGTTCTGACGTCGCTGAACAAACACGTGTGTGGAAGGGCCATCCCCGTCTTAACTCGAGAATATACCCTAGCTTCCCGCCGCAACACGAGAAAAACCATGAGACTTCCCCCTCGCCGCGAGATGAGGCCCGATTCCCCTGCACTGCCTGCAGAGCAATGCCATGTTGCACATCACACAGGAAAGGAGCCTTGATTTCCTTGATGGCACTCCAGAGAAAGCCCAAGAACACTGTTTCAAGGCTAGAGGGATCCTGAGGTCACTGTAGCAACACGAAAGAGCTCCGTGGACGAAAAATCAACTCGAGATGGGAGGTTAGTCCGTGGCTTCGATTCCAGAAGAATACCACGTTACCACAAGCACCTCAAGAGGAGGCTTCTCTCAGCTCTAGGTATGTGAGAGGGACCCAGAATTTGCGAACTCAAGTGGAATGGACACCGCGATGCCCTGACTCGAAATAAGGCCGGATATGCCTGCAGTGACTTGAATGCAGGCTCGTCTTGAATCTCCCAAGATGAAAGGATGTCTGAATCCCCTGTGAAGACCGCAGAGAAAGACCTAGTTCCCGAGCTCATCGCCACCGGAGGCCTCACATCCTTTGAAAACTCCAGAGGGACACGGAGATCAGTGCCTCTAAAGGAGACGATGCCTGACTCCTCGTGAAACTTGATAGGAGTCCCAGGATTCCTGTGGCACCTGGAAAGGGACACTTGGTCCCCCACTTCAGCTGGAGAGGCGTTCCAATTGCCCTGCCAATCCTCGAGGAGAATCCCGAGTTGTCCCTCGCAAATAGGGAGGAGTCCTGATGTCGCTGATCAAACACGTGTGTGGAAGGGCCATCCCCGTCGTAACTCGAGAATATACCCCAGGTTCCCGCCGCAACTCGAGAAAAATCATGAGACTTCCCCCTCGCCGCGAGATGAGGACAGCTTCCCCTGCACTGCGTGCAGAGCATTTCCGTGTGGCACATCACACATGAAAGGAGCCTTGATTTCCTTGATGGCACTCCAGAGAAACCGCAAGAACACTGTTTCAAGGCTAGAGGGATCCTGAGGTCACTGTACCAACACGAAAGAGCTCCGTGGACCAAAAATCAACTCGAGGTGAGAGGTTAGTCCCTGGCTTCGACTCCAGAGGAATACCACCTTACCACAAGCACCTCAAGAGGAGGCTTCTCTCAGCTCTAGGTATTTGAGAGTGAACCTGAGTTTGCGGCCTCAAGTGGAATGGACACGGGGATACCCTGACTCGAAATAACCCGGATATCCCTGCAGTGACTTGAATGCAGGCTCCTTTTGCATCTCCCATGACGAAAGGATGTCTGAATCCCCTTTGAGACCACAGAGAAAGACCTAGTTCCCCACCTCATCGCGACCGGAGGTCTCACATCCTTTGAAAACTCCAGAGTTATGCGGAGAACAGTGCCTCCAAAGGTGACGATGCCTGACTCCTCGTGAAACTTGATAGGAGTCCCAGGATTCCTGTGGCACGTGGAAAGGGACCCTTGGTCTCCCGCCTCAGCTGGAGAGGCGTACCAATTGCCCTGCCAAGCCTCGAGGAGAATCCCGAGTTGTCCCTCGCAACTAGGCAGGAGTCCTGACGTCGCTGAACAAACACGTGTGTGGAAGGGCCATCCCCCTCGTAACTCGAGAATATACCCCAGGTTCCTGCCAAAACTCGAAGAAAGGATGAGACTTCCCCCTCGCCACGACATGAGGCCCGATTCCCCTGCACTGCGTGCAAACAATGCCGTGTTGCACATCACACAGGAAAGGAACCTTGATTTCCTTGATGGCACTCCAGAGGAACCCCAAGAACACTGTTTCAAGGCTAGAGGGATCCTGAGGTCACTGTAGCAACACGAAAGAGCTCCATGGACCAAAAATCAACTCGAGATGAGAGGTTAGTCCCTGGCTTCGACTCCAGAGGAATACCACCTTACCACAAGCACCTCAAGAGGAGGCTTCTCTCAGCTCTAGGTATGTGAGAGGGACTCTGAGTTTGCGGCCTCAAGTGGCATGGACACCGCAATGCCTTGACTCGAAATAAGGCCGGATATGCCTGCAGTGACTTGCAGGCTCGTTTTGCATCTCCCAAGACGAAAGGATGTCTGAATCCCCTGTGGAAAACACAGAGAAAGACCTAGTTACCCACCTCATCGCGACCGGAGGCCTCACATCCTTTGAAAATTCCGGAGGAACGCGGAGATCAGTGCCTCCAAAGGAGACGATGCCTGACTCCTCGTGAAACTTGATAGGAGTCCCAGGATTCCTGTGGCACGTGGAAAGGGACCCTTGGTCTCCCGCCTCAGCTGGAAAGTCGTCCCAATTGCCTGCCAAGCTTCGAGGAGAATCCCGAGTTGTCCCTCACAACTAGGCAGGAGTTCTGACGTCTCTGAACAAACACGTGTGTGGAAGGGCCATCCCCGTCGTAACTCGAGAATATACCCTAGGTTCCCGCCGCAACTCGAGAAAAACCATGAGACTTCCCCCTCACCGCGAGATGAGGCCCGATTCCCCTGCACTGCCTGCAGAGCAATGCCATGTTGCACATCACACAGGAAAGGAGCCTTGATTTCCTTGATGGCACTCCAGAGAAAGCCCAAGAACACTGTTTCAAGGCTAAAGGGATCCTGAGGTCACTGTAGCAACACGAAAGAGCTCCGTGGACCAAAAATCAACTCGAGATGGGAGGTTAGTCCGTGGCTTCGATTCCAGAGGAATACCACGTTACCACAAGCACCTCAAGAGGAGGCTTCTCTCAGCTCTAGGTATGTGAGAGGGACCCTGAGTTTGCGGCCTCAAGTGGAATGGACACCGTGATGCCCTGACTCGAAATAAGGCCGGATATGCCTGCAGTGACTTGAATGCAGGCTCGTCTTGCATCTCCCAAGATGAAAGGATGTCTGAATCCCCTGTGGAGACCGCAGAGAAAGACCTAGTTCCCCACCTCATCGCGACCGGAGGCCTCACATCCTTTGAAAACTCCACAGGAACGCGAAGATCAGTGCCTCCAAAGGAGACGATGCCTGACAGCTCGTGAAACTTGATAGGAGTCCCAGGATTCCTGTGGCACTTGGAAAGGGACCCTTGGTCTCCCGCCTCAGCTGGAGAGGCGTCCCAATTGCCCTGCCAAGCCTCGAGGAGAATCGCCAGTTTTCCCTCGCAACTAGGCAGGAGTCCTGACGTCGCTGAACAAACACGTGTGTGGAAGGGCCATCCCCGTCGTAACTCGAGAATATAACCCAGGTTCCCGCCGCAACTGGAGAATAACCATGAGACTTCCCCACGCTGCGAGATGAGGCCCGATTCCCCTGTACTGCGTGCAGAGCAATACCGTGTTGCACATCACACAGGAAAGGAGCCTTGATTTCCATGATGGCACTCCAGAGAAAGCCCAAGAACACTGTTTCAAGGCTAGAGGGATCCTGAGGTCACTGTACCAACACGAAAGAGCTCCGTGGACCAAAAATCAACTCGAGATGAGAGGGTAGTCCCTGTCTTCGATTCCAGAGGAATACCACCTTACCACAAGCACCTCAAGAGGAGGCTTTTCTCAGCTCTAGGTATGTGAGAGGGACCCTGGGTTTGCGGCCTCAAGTGGAATGGACACCGCGATGCCCTGACTGGAAATAAGGCCGGATATCCCTGCAGTGACTTGAATGCAGGCTCGTCTTGCATCTCCCAAGACGAAAGGATGCCTGAATCTCCTGTGCAGACCACAGAGAAAGACCTAGTTCCCCACCTCATCGCGACCGGAGGCCTCACATCCTTTGAAAACTCCAGAGGGACGCGGAGATCAGTGCCTCCAAAGGAGACGATGCCTGACTCCTCGTGACACTTGATAGGAGTCCCAGGATTCCTTTGGCACGTGGAAAGGGAGCCTTGGTCTCCCGCCTCAGCTGGAGAGGCGTCCCAATTGCCCTGCCAAGCCTCTAGGGGAATCCCGAGTTGTCCCTCGCAACTAGGCAGGAGTCCTGACGTCGCTGAACAAACACTGGTGTGGAGGGGCCATCCCCGTCGTAACTCGAGAATATACCCCAGGTTCCCGCCGCAACTCGAGAAAAACCATGAGACTTCCCCCTCGCCCCGAGATGAGGCCCGATTCCCCTGCACTGCGTGCAGAGCAATGCCGTGTTGCACATCACACAGGAAAGGAGCCTTGATTTCCTTGATTTCACTCCAGAGAAGCCCCAACAACACTGTTTCAAGGCTAGAGGGATCCTGAGGTCACTGTAGCAACACGAAAGAGCTCCGTGGACAAAAAATCAACTCGAGATGAGAGGTTAGTCCCTGGCTTCGACTCCAGAGGACTACCACCTTACCACAAGCACCTCAAGAGGAGGCTACTCTCAGCTCTAGGCATGTGAGAGGGACCCTGAGTTTGCGGCCTCAAGTGGAATGGACACCGTGATGCCCTGACTGGAAATAAGGCCGGATATCCCTGCAGTGACTTGAATGCAGGCTCGTATTGCATCTCCCAAGACGAAAGGATGTCTGAATACCCTGTGGAGACCACAGAGAAAGACCTATTTCCCGAGCTCATCGCGACCGGAGGCCTCACATCCTTTGAAAACTCCAGAGGGACACGGAGATCAGTGCCTCCAAAGGAGACGATGCCTGACTCCTCGTGAAACTTGATAGGAGTCCCAGGATACCTGTGGCACGTGGAAAGGGACACTTGGTCCCCCACTTCAGCTGGAGAGGCGTTCCAATTGCCCTGCCAATCCTCGAGGAGAATCCCAAGTTGTCCCTCGCAACTAGCGAGGAGTCCTGATGTCGCTGATCAAACACGTGTGTGGAAGGGCCATCCCCGTCGTAACTCGAGAATATACCCCAGGTTCCCGCCGCAACTCGAGAAAAATCATGAGACTTCCCCCTCGCCGCGAGATGAGGACAGCTTCCCCTGCACTGCGTGCAGAGCATTTCCGTGTGGCACATCACACATGAAAGGAGCCTTGATTTCCTCTATGGCACTCCAGCGAAACCGCAAGAACACTGTTTCAAGGCTAGAGGGATCCTGAGGTCACTGTACCAACACGAAAGAGCTCCGTGGACCAAAAATCAACTCGAGGTGAGAGGTTAGTCCCTGGCTTCGACTCCAGAGGAATACCACCTTACCACAAGCACCTCAAGAGGAGGCTTCTCTCAGCTCTAGGTATTTGAGAGTGAACCTGAGTTTGCGGCCTCAAGTGGAATGGACACGGGGATACCCTGACTCGAAATAACCCGGATATCCCTGCAGTGACTTGAATGCAGGCTCGTCTTGCATCTCCCAAGAAGAAACGATGTCTGAATCCCCTGTGGAGACCACAGAGAAAGAACTAGTTCCCCACCTCATCCCGACCGGAGGCCTCACATCCTGTGAAAACTCCAGAGGTACGCGGAGATCGGTGCCTCCAAGGAGACGATGCCTGACTCCTCGTGAAACTTGATAGGAGTCCCAGGATTCCTGTGGCACGCGGAAAGGGACCCTTGGTCTCCCGCCTCAGCTGGAAAGTCGTCCCAATTGCCTGCCAAGCCTCGAGGAGAATCCCGAGTTGTCCCTCGCAACTAGGCAGGAGTCCTGACGTCGCTGAACAAACACGTGTTTGATTCAGTTTCATTATCCTCACATTTTTCACACCTTTACATGCTCCTCATATTTTTAACTCCTTTTCATGCTCTTCATATTTTTCTCACCTTTTCTGCTCCTCATATTTTTGACACCTTTTCATGCTCTTCATATTTTTCAGACCTTTTCATGCTCCTGGTATTTTTCAGACCTTTTCATGCTCCTCGTGTTTTTCAGACCTTTTCATGCTACTCGTATTTTTCAGACCTTTTCATGCTCCTTGTATTTTTCACACCTTTTCATGCTCTTCGTATTTTTCACACCTTTTCATGATCTTCATATTTTTCACAGTTTCATGCTGCTCATATTTCTGACACCTTTTCATGCTCCTCATATTTTTCAGACCGTTTCTTGCTCCTCATATATGTCAGACCGTTTCATGCTCCTCATATTTTTTCAGACCGTTTCATGCTCCTCTTATTTTTCTCAGCGTTTCATGCTCCTCATATATTTCACACTTTTCATGCTCCTCATATTTTTCACACCGTTTCATGCTCCTCATATATTTCATACAGATTCATGCTCCTCATGTTTTTCACACCGTTACATGATCCTCATGTCTTTGACACCTTTTCATGCTCTTCATATTTTTCATACCTTTTCATGCTGCTCATATTTTTGACACCTTTTCATGCTCTACATATTTTTCAGACTTTTCATGCTCCTCGTATTTTTCAGGCCTTTTCATGCTCCTCATATTTTTCATAGAGATTCATGCTCCTCATATTTTTCACACCGTTACATGATCCTCATGTTTTTGACACCTTTCATGCTCTTCATATTTTTCATACCTTTTCATGCTGCTCATATTTTTGACACCTTTTCATGCTCTACATATTTTTCACACCTTTTCTTGCTCCTTTTATTTTTCATACAGATTCATGCTCCTCTTATTTTTCACACCTTTACATGCTACTCATATTTTTCACACCTTTTCTTGCTCTTCATATTTTTGACACCTTTACATGCTACTCATATCTTTGACACCTTTTCATGCTCTTCATATTTTTGACACCTTTACATGCTACTAATATTTTTGACACTTTTTCATGTTCTTCATATTTTTCACACCTTTTAATGCTCCTCATATTTTTGACACCCTTTCATGCTGTTCCTATTTTTCAGACATTTTCATGCTCCTCGTATTTTTCAGACCTTTTCATGCTCCTCGTATTTTTCTGAACTTTTCATGCTCCTAGTATTTTTCAAACCTTTTCATGCTCTTCGTATTTTCACACCTTTTGATGCTCCTCATATTTTTGACACCTTTTCAGACTCTTCATATTTTTCAGACCTTTTCATGCTCCTTGTATTTTTCAGACCTTTTCATGCTCCTTGTATTTTTCAGACCTTTCCATGCCCGTTCAATTTTTCACAACTTTTCATTCTCCTCGAATTTTTCACACCTTTTCATGCTCCTCGTATTTTTCAGACCTTTTCATGCTCCTCGTATTTTTCAGACCTTTTCATGCTCCTCAATTTTCTCACACCTTTTATTGCCTCTCATGTATTTTACACCTTTTGTAGCTCTTCATATTTTTCACACCGTCATGCTCTTCATAATTTGAAACTGTTTCATGCTCCTCATATTTTGGACACCTTTTCATTCTACTCATATTTTTCAGACCGTTTCATGCTCCTCATATATTTCAGACCATTTCATGCTCCTCATATATTTCACACCTTTACATGCTCCTCATATTTTTGACACCTTTTCCTTCTCTTCATATTTTTCACAACTTTTCATGCTCCTCATATTTTTGACACCTTTTCATGCTCTAAATATTTTTCAGACCATTTCATGCTCCTCATATTTTTGACATTTTTTCATGCTCTTCATATTTTTCAGACCTTCTCATGCTCCTCATATTTTTCACACCTTTTCAAGCTCCTCCTATTTTTGAGACCTTTCCATGCTCCTCGTATTTTTCAGGCCTTTCCATCCTCCTCCTATTTTTCAGACCTTTTCATTCTCCTCGTATTTTTCAGAGCTCTTCATGCTCCTCCTATTTTCCAGGCCTTTTCATGCTCCTCCTATTTTTCAGACCTTTTCATGCTCCTCCTATTTTTCATACATTTTCATGGTCCTCCTGTTTTTCAGTCCTTTTCATGCTCCTCGTATTTTTCACACCTTTTCATGCTCCTCGTATTTTTCACACTTTTTCATGCTCTTCATATTTTTCACACCGTTTCATGCTCCTCATATTTTTCATACAGTTTCATGCTCCTCATATTTTTCACACCTTTTGATGCTCCTTATATTTTTCACACCTTTTCATGCTCTTTGTATTTTTCACAGTTTTCATCCTCCTCATATTTTTTGGACCGTTTCATGCCCCTCATATTTTTACACCTTTACATGCTCCACATATATTTGACACCTTTTCATGCTCTCATATTTTTCACACCTTTTGATGCTCCTCATATTTTTGACAGCTTTTATGCTCCTCATATATTTCAGACCGTTTCATGCTCCTCATGTTTTTCAGACCATTTCATTCTTTTCATATTTTTCACACCGTTTCAGGTTCCTTATATTTTTCATACAGATCCATGCTCCTCTTATTTTTCACACCTTTACCTGCTACTCATATTTTGACACCTTTTCATGCTCCTCATATTTTTGTCACCTTTTCATGCTCCTCGTATTTTTCAGACCTTCTCATCCTCCTCATATTTTTCAGACCTTTTAATACTCTCGTATTTTTCAGACCTTTTCATGCTCCTCGTGTTTCTTTGACCATTTCATACTCTTTGTATTTTTCAGACCTTTTCATGCTCCTCGTATTTTTCAGAACTTTTCATGCTCCTCGTAATTTTCAGACCTTTTCATACTCCTCGTATTTTCAGACATTTTCATGCTCCTCGTATTTTTCAGACCTTTTCATGCCCTTCGTGTTTTGCACACCTTTTCATGCTCTTCATAATTTTCACACCTTTTCATGCTCCTCATAATTTTTATACAAATTCATGCTCCTCTTATTTTTCAACCTTTATATGCTACTCATATTTTTGACACCGTTTCATGCTCTTCATATTTTTGACACCTTTTCATGCTCTTCATATTTTTCACTCCTTTTCATGCTCCTCATATTTTTCACACCTTTACATGCTCCTCATATTTTTCACACCTTTTCATGCTCTCATATTTTTCACACCTTTTGATGCTCCTCATATTTTTGACAGCTTTTATGCTCCTCATATATTTCAGACCGTTTCATGCTCCTCATGTTTTTCAGACCATTTCATTCTTTTCATATTTTTCACACCGTTTCAGGTTCCTCATATTTTTCATACAGATCCATGCTCCTCTTATTTTTCACACCTTTACCTGCTACTCATATTTTGACACCTTTTCATGCTCCTCATATTTTTGTCACCTTTTCATGCTCCTCGTATTTTTCAGACCTTCTCATCTTCCTCATATTTTTCAGACCTTTTAATACTCTCGTATTTTTCAGACCTTTTCATGCTCCTCGTGTTTCTTTGACCATTTCATACTCTTTGTATTTTTCAGACCTTTTCATGCTCCTCGTATTTTTCAGAACTTTTCATGCTCCTCGTAATTTTCAGACCTTTTCATACTCCTCGTATTTTCAGACATTTTCATGCTCCTCGTATTTTTCAGACCTTTTCATGCCCTTCGTGTTTTTCACACCTTTTCATGCACTTCATATTTTTCACACCGTTTCATGCTCCTCATAATTTTTATACAAATTCATGCTCCTCTTATTTTTCAACCTTTATATGCTACTCATATTTTTGACACCATTTCATGCTCTTCATATTTTTGACACCTTTTCATGCTCCCCATATTTTTGACACTTTTTCATGCTCTACATATTTTTCAGACCTTTTCATGCTCGTCGTATTTTTCAGACGTCTTCATGCTCCTCGTATTTTTCAGACCTTTTCATGCTCCTCATATTTTTCACACCTTTTCATTCTCTTCATATTTTTCTCACTGTTTCATGCTCCTCATATTTTTGACAGTTTTTCATGCTCCTCATATTTTTCAGACCGTTTCATGCTCCTCATATTTTTCACGCCTTTACATGATCCTCATATTTTTCACACCTATTCATGCTGTTCATATTTTTCACACCGTTCCATGCTACTCATATTTTTCATACTGATTCATGCTCCACTTATTTTTCACACCGTTACATTCTATTCATATTTTTGACCCCTTTCATGCTCTTCATATTTTTGACACCTTTTCAAGGTCCTCATATTTTTGACACCTTTTCATGCTCCTCTTATTTTTCAGACCTTTTCATGCTCCTCATATTTTTCACACCTTTTCATGCTCCTCGTATTTTTCAGACCTTTTCATGCTCCTCGTATTTTTCAGACCTTTTCATGCTCCTCAATTTTCTCACACCTTTTATTGCCTCTCATGTATTTTACACCTTTTGTAGCTCTTCATATTTTTCACACCGTCATGCTCTTCATAATTTGAAACTGTTTCATGCTCCTCATATTTTGGACACCTTTTCATTCTACTCATATTTTTCAGACCGTTTCATGCTCCTCATATATTTCAGACCATTTCATGCTCCTCATATATTTCACACCTTTACATGCTCCTCATATTTTTGACACCTTTTCCTTCTCTTCATATTTTTCACAACTTTTCATGCTCCTCATATTTTTGACACCTTTTCATGCTCTAAATATTTTTCAGACCATTTCATGCTCCTCATATTTTTGACATTTTTTCATGCTCTTCATATTTTTCACACCTTTTCATGCTCCTCATATTTTTCACACCTTTTCATGCTCCTCCTATTTTTGAGACCTTTCCATGCTCCTCGTATTTTTCAGACCTTTCCATCCTCCTCCTATTTTTCAGACCTTTTCATTCTCCTCGTATTTTTCAGAGCTTTTCATGCTCCTCCTATTTTCCAGGCCTTTTCATGCTCCTCCTATTTTTCAGACCTTTTCATGCTCCTCCTATTTTTCATACATTTTCATGGTCCTCCTGTTTTTCAGTCCTTTTCATGCTCCTCGTATTTTTCACACCTTTTCATGCTCCTCGTATTTTTCACACTTTTTCATGCTCCTCATATTTTTCAGACCATTTCATTCTTTTCATATTTTTCACACCGTTTCAGGTTCCTCATATTTTTCATACAGATTCATGCTCCTCTTATTTTTCACACCTTTACCTGCTACTCATATTTTGACACCTTTTCATGCTCCTCATATTTTTCAGACCTTTTAATGCTCTCGTATATTTCAGACCTTTTCATGCTCCTCGTGTTTCTTTGACCATTTCATACTCTTTGTATTTTTCAGACCTTTTCATGCTCGTCGTATTTTTCAGATGTCTTCATGCTCCTCGTAATTTTCAGACCTTTTCATACTCCTCGTATTTTCAGACATTTTCATGCTCCTCGTATGTTTCAGACCTTTTCATGCCCTTCGTGTTTTTCACACCTTTTCATGCTCTTCATATTTTTCACACCGTTTCATGCTCCTCATATTTTTTATACAAATTCATGCTCCTCTTATTTTTCAACCGTTACATGCTACTCATATTTTTGACACCGTTTCATGCTCTTCATAGTTTTGACACCTTTTCATGCTCCCCATATTTTTGACACTTTTTCGTGCTCTACATATTTTTCAGACCTTTTCATGCTCGTCGTATTTTTCAGATGTCTTCATGCTCCTCGTATTTTTCAGACATTTTCATGCTCCTCATATTTTTCACAACTTTACATGCTCTTCGTATTTGTCACACCTTTTCAAGCTCTTCGTATTTTTCAAACCTTTTCATGCTCTTCGTGTTTTGCACACCTTTTCATGCTCTTCATAATTTTCACACCTTTTCATGCTCCTCGTAATTTTGAGACCTTTTCATGCTCTTAATATTTTTGACACCTTTTGATGATCCTCATATTTTTGACACCTTTTCATGCTCCTCATATTTTTCACACCTTTACATGCTCCTCGTATATTTCAGACCTTTTCATGCTTCTCGTATTTGGCAGACCTTTTCATGCTCTTCGTATTTCTCAATCCTTTTCATGCTCTTCGTGTTTTTCACACCTTTTCCTGCTCTTCGAATTTTTCAGGCCGTTTCAGGCTCTTGCTATTTTTCACACCTTTTCATGCTCTTCGTGTTTTTCACACCTTTTCATGCTCTTCGTATATTTCCCACCGTTTCAATCTCGTCATATTTTTCACACCTTTTCATGCTCTTCACTTTTTTCACACCATTTCATGCTCCACATATTTTTGACAGTTTTTCATGCCCCTCATATTTTTCAGACAGTTTCCTGCTCCTCATATTTTTCAGACCGTTTCATGCTCTTGATATTTTTCACACCATTTCATGGTCTTCATATTTTTCACAACTTTTCATGCTCCTCATATTTTTGAAATCTTGTGAAACTCTTCATATTTTTCACACCTTTTCATGCTCCTCATATTTTTCACACCTTTTCATGCTGCTCATATTTTTGACACCTTTTAATGTTCTTCATGTTTTTCAGACCTTTTCATGCTCCTCATATTTTTGACACCTTTTCATGCTCTTCATATTTTTCACACCGTTTCATGCACCTCATATTTTTGACACCTTTTCATGCTCTTCCTATTTTTTACACCGTTTCATGCTCCTCATATTTTTCATACAGATTCATGCTCTTCCTATTTTTCACACCTTTAAATGCTCCTCATATTTTTGACACCTTTTCATGCTCTTCCTATTTTTCACACCTTTAAATGCTCCTCATATTTTTGACACCTTTTCATGCTCTTCCTATTTTTTACACCGTTTCATGCTTCTCATATTTTTCATACAGATTCATGCTCTTCCTATTTTTCACACCTTTAAATGCTCCTCATATTTTTGACACCTTTTCATGCTCTTCCTATTTTTCACACCGTTTCATGCTCCTCATTTTCATACAGATTCATGCTCTTCCTATTTTTCATACCTTTATATGCTCCTCATATTTTTGACACCTTTTCATGCTCTTCCTATTTTTCACACCGTTTCATGCTCCTCATTTTCATACAGATTCATGCTCTTCCTATTTTTCATACCTTTATATGCTCCTCATATTTTTCACACCTTTTCATGCTCTTCATATTTTTCACACCTTTTCATGCCCCTCGTGTATTTCAGACCATTTCATGCTCCTTGTATTTTTCAGACCCTTTCTTGCTCCTCGTATATTTCAGATCTTTTCATGCCTCTCGTATTTTTAAAACTTTTTCATGCTCCTCGTATTTTTCAGACCCTTTAATGATCCTCGTATTTTTCAGACCTTTTCATGCTCCTCGTATTTTTCACACCTTTTCATGCTCCTTGTATTTTTCACAACTTTTCATGCTGTTTGTATTTGTCACACCTTTTCAAGCTCTTCGTTTTTTTCGGACCTTTTCATGCTCTTCATGTTTTTCACACCTTTTCAGGCTGTTCTTATTTTTCACACATTTTCATGCTCTTCGTGTTTTTCACACCTTTTCATGCTCTCGTATTTTTCAGACCTTTTGAAACTCCTCATATTTTTCACACCGTTTCATCCTCCTCATATTTTTCATACAGATTCATGCTCCTCATATTTTTCACACCTTTACATGTTCCTCATATTTTTGAAACCTTTTATGCTTTTCATATTTTACACACCTTTTCATTCTCTCATTTTTTTGACACCTTTTCATGCTCCACATATTTTTCAGACCTTTTCATGCTCCTCGTATTTTTAAGACGTTTTCATACTCCTCATAATTTTCACACCTTTTCATGCTCCTCATATTTTTCACACCGTTTCATGCTCCTCATATTTTTCATACACATTTTGAACCTCATATTTTTCACACCTTTACATGCTCCTCACATTTTTGACACCTTTTCATGCTCTTCATATTTTTCACACCTTTTCATTCTCCTCATATTTTTGACACCTGTTCATGCTCTACATATTTTTCAGACCTTTTCATGCGCCTCGTATTTTTAAGACGTTTTCATGCTCCTCGTATTTTTCAAACCTTTTCATGCTCCTCGTACTTTTCACACTTTTCCATGCTATTCATATTTTTCACACCTTTTCATGCTCCTCGTGTTTTACAACTTTTCAT
This sequence comes from Cervus elaphus, assembly GCF_910594005.1. Classification (NCBI taxonomy): domain Eukaryota; kingdom Metazoa; phylum Chordata; class Mammalia; order Artiodactyla; family Cervidae; genus Cervus; species Cervus elaphus. The sequence goes on along the minus strand of NC_057834.1, from coordinate 2,394,432 downwards.
GCTCCTCGTATTTTTCACCTTTCATGCTCTTTGTATTTGTCACACCTTTTCATGCTCTTCTTATTTTCCACACTTTTACATGCTCTTCATGTTTTTCACACCTTTTCATGCTCTTCCTATTTTTCACACCTTTTCATGCTTTTCATGTTTTTCACACCTTTTCATGATCTTCATATTTTTCAGACCTTTTCATACTTTTTATATTTTTCACACCTTTTCATGCTCTCGTATTTCTCAGACATTTTAATGCTCCACGTACTTTTCACACCTTTTCATCCTCCTCTAATTTTTCATACAGTTTCATGCTCCTCATATTTTTCAGACCTTTACATGCTTCTCATATTTTCGACCCTTTTAATGCTCCTCATATTTTTGACACCTTATCATGCTCGTCATATTTTTCAGACCTTTTCATGCTTTTGATAATTTTGACACCTTTTCCTGCTCTTCGTATTTTTCACACCATTTCCCGCTCTTCGTATTTTTCACACGTTTTCATGCTCCTTATATTTTTGACACCTTTTCATGCTCTTCATATTTTTCAGACCTTTTCATGCTCCTCATATATTTCACACCTTTTCATGCTCCTCGTATTTTTCAGAGCTTTTCATGCTCCTCCTATTTTTCAGACCTTTAAATGTTCCTCTTAATTTTCAGAACATTTCATGCTCCTCATTTTTTCATACCATTTCATGCTCCTCTTATTTTTCACACCATTTCATGCTCCTCATATTTTTCATACCCTTTCATGCTCCTCGTATTTTTCAGACCTTTAAATCCTCTTCATATTTTTCACACCTTTTCATGGTCCTCATATTTTTCACAGCTTTTCATGCTCTTCATATTTTTCACACCGTTTCATGCTCCTCATATTTTTTATACAAATTCATGCTCCTCTTATTTTTCAACCGTTACATGCTACTCATATTTTTGACACCGTTTCATGCTCTTCATAGTTTTGACACCTTTTCATGCTCCCCATATTTTTGACACTTTTTCGTGCTCTACATATTTTTCAGACCTTTTCATGCTCGTCGTATTTTTCAGATGTCTTCATGCTCCTCGTATTTTTCAGACATTTTCATGCTCCTCATATTTTTCACAACTTTACATGCTCTTCGTATTTGTCACACCTTTTCAAGCTCTTCGTATTTTTCAAACCTTTTCATGCTCTTCGTGTTTTGCACACCTTTTCATGCTCTTCATAATTTTCACACCTTTTCATGCTCCTCGTAATTTTGAGACCTTTTCATGCTCTTAATATTTTTGACACCTTTTGATGATCCTCATATTTTTGACACCTTTTCATGCTCCTCATATTTTTCACACCTTTACATGCTCCTCGTATATTTCAGACCTTTTCATGCTTCTCGTATTTGGCAGACCTTTTCATGCTCTTCGTATTTCTCAATCCTTTTCATGCTCTTCGTGTTTTTCACACCTTTTCCTGCTCTTCGAATTTTTCAGGCCGTTTCAGGCTCTTGCTATTTTTCACACCTTTTCATGCTCTTCGTGTTTTTCACACCTTTTCATGCTCTTCGTATATTTCCCACCGTTTCAATCTCGTCATATTTTTCACACCTTTTCATGCTCTTCACTTTTTTCACACCATTTCATGCTCCACATATTTTTGACAGTTTTTCATGCCCCTCATATTTTTCAGACAGTTTCCTGCTCCTCATATTTTTCAGACCGTTTCATGCTCTTGATATTTTTCACACCATTTCATGGTCTTCATATTTTTCACAACTTTTCATGCTCCTCATATTTTTGAAATCTTGTGAAACTCTTCATATTTTTCACACCTTTTCATGCTCCTCATATTTTTCACACCTTTTCATGCTGCTCATATTTTTGACACCTTTTAATGTTCTTCATGTTTTTCAGACCTTTTCATGCTCCTCATATTTTTGACACCTTTTCATGCTCTTCATATTTTTCACACCGTTTCATGCTCCTCATATTTTTGACACCTTTTCATGCTCTTCCTATTTTTTACACCGTTTCATGCTCCTCATATTTTTCATACAGATTCATGCTCTTCCTATTTTTCACACCTTTAAATGCTCCTCATATTTTTGACACCTTTTCATGCTCTTCCTATTTTTCACACCTTTAAATGCTCCTCATATTTTTGACACCTTTTCATGCTCTTCCTATTTTTTACACCGTTTCATGCTTCTCATATTTTTCATACAGATTCATGCTCTTCCTATTTTTCACACCTTTAAATGCTCCTCATATTTTTGACACCTTTTCATGCTCTTCCTATTTTTCACACCGTTTCATGCTCCTCATTTTCATACAGATTCATGCTCTTCCTATTTTTCATACCTTTATATGCTCCTCATATTTTTGACACCTTTTCATGCTCTTCCTATTTTTCACACCGTTTCATGCTCCTCATTTTCATACAGATTCATGCTCTTCCTATTTTTCATACCTTTATATGCTCCTCATATTTTTCACACCTTTTCATGCTCTTCATATTTTTCACACCTTTTCATGCCCCTCGTGTATTTCAGACCATTTCATGCTCCTTGTATTTTTCAGACCCTTTCTTGCTCCTCGTATATTTCAGATCTTTTCATGCCTCTCGTATTTTTAAAACTTTTTCATGCTCCTCGTATTTTTCAGACCCTTTAATGATCCTCGTATTTTTCAGACCTTTTCATGCTCCTCGTATTTTTCACACCTTTTCATGCTCCTTGTATTTTTCACAACTTTTCATGCTGTTTGTATTTGTCACACCTTTTCAAGCTCTTCGTTTTTTTCGGACCTTTTCATGCTCTTCATGTTTTTCACACCTTTTCAGGCTGTTCTTATTTTTCACACATTTTCATGCTCTTCGTGTTTTTCACACCTTTTCATGCTCTCGTATTTTTCAGACCTTTTGAAACTCCTCATATTTTTCACACCGTTTCATCCTCCTCATATTTTTCATACAGATTCATGCTCCTCATATTTTTCACACCTTTACATGTTCCTCATATTTTTGAAACCTTTTATGCTTTTCATATTTTACACACCTTTTCATTCTCTCATATTTTTGACACCTTTTCATGCTCCACATATTTTTCAGACCTTTTCATGCTCCTCGTATTTTTAAGACGTTTTCATACTCCTCATAATTTTCACACCTTTTCATGCTCTTCATATTTTTCACACCGTTTCATGCTCCTCATATTTTTCATACACATTTTGAACCTCATATTTTTCACACCTTTACATGCTCCTCACATTTTTGACACCTTTTCATGCTCTTCATATTTTTCACACCTTTTCATTCTCCTCATATTTTTGACACCTGTTCATGCTCTACATATTTTTCAGACCTTTTCATGCGCCTCGTATTTTTAAGACGTTTTCATGCTCCTCGTATTTTTCAAACCTTTTCATGCTCCTCGTACTTTTCACACTTTTCCATGCTATTCATATTTTTCACACCTTTTCATGCTCCTCGTGTTTTACAACTTTTCATGCTCCTCGTATTTTTCACCTTTCATGCTCTTTGTATTTGTCACACCTTTTCATGCTCTTCTTATTTTCCACACTTTTACATGCTCTGCATGTTTTTCACACCTTTTCATGCTCTTCTTATTTTTCACATTTTTTCATGCTTTTCATGTTTTTCACACCTTTTCATGATCTTCATATTTTTCAGACCTTTTCATACTTTTTATATTTTTCACACCTTTTCATGCTCTCGTATTTCTCAGACATTTTAATGCTCCACGTACTTTTCACACCTTTTCATCCTCCTCTAATTTTTCATACAGTTTCATGCTCCTCATATTTTTCAGACCTTTACATGCTTCTCATATTTTCGACCCTTTTAATGCTCCTCATATTTTTGACACCTTATCATGCTCGTCATATTTTTCAGACCTTTTCATGCTTTTGATAATTTTCACACCTTTTCCTGCTCTTCGTATTTTTCACACCATTTCCCGCTCTTCGTATTTTTCACACGTTTTCATGCTCCTTATATTTTTGACACCTTTTCATGCTCTTCATATTTTTCAGACCTTTTCATGCTCCTCATATATTTCACACCTTTTCATGCTCCTCGTATTTTTCAGAGCTTTTCATGCTCCTCCTATTTTTCAGACCTTTAAATGTTCCTCTTAATTTTCAGAACATTTCATGCTCCTCATTTTTTCATACCATTTCATGCTCCTCTTATTTTTCACACCATTTCATGCTCCTCATATTTTTCATACCCTTTCATGCTCCTCGTATTTTTCAGACCTTTAAATCCTCTTCATATTTTTCACACCTTTTCATGGTCCTCATATTTTTCACAGCTTTTCATGCTCTTCATATTTTTCACACCGTTTCATGCTCCTCATATTTTTTATACAAATTCATGCTCCTCTTATTTTTCAACCTTTACATGCTACTCATAATTTGGACACCTTTTCATGCTCTTCCTATTTTTTACACCGTTTCATGCTCCTCATATTTTTTATACAAATTCATGCTCCTCTTATTTTTCAACCTTTACATGCTACTTGTATTTTTCACACCTTTTCGTGGTCCTCATATTTTTCAGATCTTTTAATGCTCTTCATATTTTTCACACCTCTTTGTGTTCTTCATATTTTTCAGAACTTTTCAAGCTCTTCATATTTTTCACACTTTTCAGGCTCTTCATGTTTTTCAGACCTTTTCATGCTCCTCGTATTTCTGAGACCTTTTCATGCCCCTCGTTTTTTTCAGACCTTTTCATGCTCCTCGTACTTTTCAGACATTTTTATGCTCCTCGTATATTTGAGCCCTATTAATGCTCCTCGTATTTTTGAGACGTTTTCATGGTCTTCATATTTTTCACACCGTTTCATGCTCCTCATATTTTTCATACAGTTTCATGCTCCTCATATTTTTCACACCTTTTGATGCTCCTCATATTTTTCATACCTTTTCATGCTCTTCTTATTTTTCAGACCTTTTCATGCTCCTTGTATTTTTCACAATTTTTCATGCTCTTTGTGTTTTCACACCTTTTCAGGCTCTTCGTATTTTTCACACCTTTTCATGATCTTCGTATTTTTCACACCTTTTCATGCTCTTCTTATTTTTCAGACCTTTTCATGCTCTTGATATTTTTCTCAGCTTTTCATGCTCTTCGTATATTTCACACCGTTTCATGCTCCTCCTATTTTTGGCAGCTTTTCATGCTCCTCATATTTTTGACACCTTTTCATGCTCCTCGTATTTTTCACACCTTTTCATGCTCTTCGTATTTTTCACACCTTTTCGTTCTCCTCCTATTTTTCACACCTTTTCGTGCTCTTCATACTTTTCAGACATTTTCTTGTTCTTCATATTTTTCACACCTTTTCAGGCTCTTCATATTTTTCAGACCTTTTCATGCTCCTCATATTTTTCAGACCTTTTTATGCTCCTTCTATTTTTCAGGTCTTTTCATGCTCCTCGTATTTTTGACACGTTTTCATGCTCCTCGTATTTTTCACACCTTTACATGATCCTCGTGTTTTTCACACCTTCTCATGCTCTTCGTATTTTTCACACCTTTTCGTTCTCCTCCTATTTTTCACACCTTTTCGTGCTCTTCATTCTTTTCAGACATTTTCTTGTTCTTCATATTTTTCACACCTTTTCAGGCTCTTCATATTTTTCAGACCTTTTCATGCTCCTCGTATTTTTCAGACCTTTTTATTCTCCTCCTATTTTTCAGGTCTTTTCATGCTCCTCGTATTTTTGGCACATTTTCATGCTCCTCGTATTTTTCACACCTTACATGCTCTTCGTATTTGTCTCACCTTTTCATGCTCTTCTTATTTTCCACACTTTTACATGCTCTGCATGTTTTTCACACCTTTTCATGCTCTTCTTATTTTTCACATTTTTTCATGCTCTTCATATTTTTCACACCTTTTCGTGCTCTTCATATTTTTCAGAGCTTTTCGGGCTCTTCATATTTTTCAGACCGATTCATGCTCCTCTAATTTTTCACACTTTTTCATGCTCCTCATATTCTTCAGACCTTTTCATGCTCCTCGTATTTTTCACACCTTTTCATGCTCTTCGTATTTTTCACACCTTTTCGTTCTCCTCCTATTTTTCACACCTTTTCGTGCTCTTCATACTTTTCAGACATTTTCTTGTTCTTCATATTTTTCACACCTTTTCAGGCTCTTCATATTTTTCAGACCTTTTCATGCTCCTCGTATTTTTCAGACCTTTTTATGCTCCTCCTATTTTTCAGGTCTTTTCAAGCTCCTCGTATTTTTGACACATTTTCATGCTCCTCGTATTTTTCACACCTTTACATGATCCTCGTGTTTTTCACACCTTCTCATGCTCTTCGTATTTTTCACAACTTTTCATGCTCCTCGTATATGTCACACCATTTCATGCTCCACAGACTTTCATACAGTTTCATTCTCCTCATATTTTTCACACCTCTACACACTCCTGATATTTTTGACACCTTTTCATGCTCCACATATTTTTCAGACCTTTTCATGCTCCTCGTATTTGTAAGACGTTTTCATACTCCTCATAATTTTCACACCTTTTCATGCTCTTCCTATTTTTCACACCGTTTCATGCTCCTCATATTTTTCATACAGATTCATGCTCCTCATATTTTTCACACCTTTTCATGCTCTTCCTATTTTTCACACCTTTTCATGCTCCTCATATTTTTGACACCTCTTCATGCTCTACATATTTTTCAGACCTTTTCATGTGCCTGGTATTTTTAAGATGTTTTCATGCTCCTCGTATTTTTCAGACCTTTTCATGCTCTTCGTATTTGTCTCACCTTTTTATGCTCTTCTTATTTTCCACACTTTTACATGCTCTGCATGTTTTTCACACCTTTTCATGCTCTTCTTATTTTTCACATTTTTTCATGCTCTTCATATTTTTCACACCTTTTCATGCTCTTCATATTTTTCAGACCTTTACATGCTTCTTATATTTTTCACAGCTTTTCATGCTCTTCGTGTTTTTCACACCTTTTCATGCTCTGGTATTTTTCAGACATTTTAATGTGCCTCATACTTTTCACACCTTTTCATGCTCCTAGTATTTTTCACACCTTTTCATGCTCCTGGTATTTTTCACAACTTTTCATGCTCTTCGTATTTTACACATCTTTTCATGCTCTTTGAATTTTTCATAACTTTTCATGCTCTTGATATTCCTCAGACCTTTTCATGCTCTTGATATTTTTCACACCTTTTCATGCCCTTCGTGTTTTTCACATCTTTCATGCTCTTGATATTTTTCACACCTTTCCAAGCGCTTCATATTTTTCACACCGTTTCATCCTCCTCTAATTTTTCATACAGTTTCATGCTTCTCATATTTTTCACACCTTTACATGCTTCTCATATTTTTGACACCTTTTAATGCTCCTCATATTTTTTACACCTTATCATGCTCTTCATATTTTCAGACCTTTTCATGCTTTTGATAATTTTCACACCTTTTCCTGCTCTTCGTATTTTTCACACCTTTTCCTGCTCTTCGTATATTTCACACCTTTTCATGCTTCTCATATTTTTCAGAGCTTTTCATGCTCCTCGTATTTTTCAGACCTTTTCATGCTCCTCCTATTTTGCAGGCCTTTTCATGCTCCTCCTATTTTTCAGACATTTTCATGCTCCTCCTGTTTTTCAGGCCTTTTCATGCTCCTCGTAATTTTCACACCTTTTCATGCTCCTCGTATTTTTCACACCTTTTCATGCTCCTCATATTTTTCACTCCGTTTCATGCTCCTCATAAGTTTCAAACAGTTTCACGCCCCAAATATTTTTGACACCTTTTCATGCTCTTCTTATTTTTCATACCTTTTCATGTTCCTCATATTTTTCACACCTTTCCATGCTCCTCGTGTTTTTCAAATCTTTTCATACTCCTTGTATTTTTCATACCGTTTCAAGCTTCTCATATTTTTCACACCATTTCATGCTCTTCATATTTTTCACACCGTTTCATTCTCCTCATATTTTCCACACCGTTTCATGCTCCTCATATATTTGACAGCTTGTCATGCTCGTCATATTTTTGACACCTTTTCATGCTCTACATATTTTTCAGATCTTTTTATGCTCCTCGTATTTTTTAGACCTTTTCCTGCCCCTCATTTTTTCAGACCTTTTCATGCTCCTCGTATTTTTCAGATCTTTTCATGCTCCTCATATTTTTGAGACCTTTTCATGCTCCGCGTATTTCTGAGACCTTTTCATGCCCCTCGTTTTTTTCAGACCTTTTCATGCTCCTCGTACTTTTCAGACATTTTTATGCTCCTCGTATATTTGAGCCCTATTAATGCTCCTCGTATTTTTGAGACGTTTTCATGGTCTTCATATTTTTCACACCGTTTCATGCTCCTCATATTTTTCATACAGTTTCATGCTCCTCATATTTTTCACACCTTTTGGTGCTCCTCATATTTTTCATACCTTTTCATGCTCTTCTTATTTTTCAGACCTTTTCATGCTCCTTGTATTTTTCACAATTTTTCATGCTCTTTGTGTTTTCACACCTTTTCAGGCTCTTCGTATTTTTCACACCTTTTCATGATCTTCGTATTTTTCACACCTTTTCATGCTCTTGATATTTTTCTCAGCTTTTCATGCTCTTCGTATATTTCAAACCGTTTCATGCTCCTCCTATTTTTGGCAGCTTTTCATGCTCCTCATATTTTTCAGACCGTTTCATGCTCATCATATTTTTGAGGCCGTTTAATGGGCCTCATATTTTTCACACCTTTTAATGCTCCTCATATTTTTCACACCTTTTCATGCTCTTCATATATTTCACACCTTTTCATGCTCCTCGTATTTTTCAGACACTTCCATGCCCGTTCTATTTTTCAGACCTTTTCATGCTCCTCATATTTTTGATACCTTTTCATGCTCCTCATATTTTTCAGACATTTTCATGCTCCTCGAATTTTTCAGACCTTTTCATGCTCCTCGTATATTTCAGACCTTTTAATGCTCCTCGTATTTTTGAGACCATTTCACGCTCCTTGTATTTTTCAGACCTTTTCATGCTCCTCGTATTTTTCAGAGTTTTCATGCTACTCGTATTTTTCACAATTTTTCATGCTCTTCGTATTTGTCACACCTTTTAAAGCTCTTCGTTTTTTTCATACCTTTTGATGCTCTTCTGGTTTTTCACACCTTTTCAGGCTCTTCGTATTTTTCGCACCTTTTCATGCCCGTCGTATTGTTCACACCTTTTCATGCTCTTCATATTTTTCAGACCTTTCATGCTCTTGATATTTTTCTCAGCTTTTCATGCTCTTCTTGTTTTTCACAACGTTTCATACCTCATATTTTTCATACAGTTTCATGCTCCTCATATTTTTCACACCTTTACATGCTCCTCATATTTTTGAGTCCTTTTCATGCTCTTCATATTTTTTAGACCTTTTCATGCTCCTCGTGTTTTTAAGATCATTTCATGCTCCTCGTATTTTTCAGACCTTTTCATGCTCCTTGTATTTTTCAATCCTCTTCATACTCGTTGTATGTTTCACACCTTTTCATGCTCCTCGTGTTTTTCAGACCTTTTCATGCTCCTCGTATTTTTCACACTTTTTCTTGCTCTTCATATTTTTCACACCATTTCATGCTCCGCATATTTTTCATACAGATTCATGCTCCACATATTTATCACACCTTTACATGATGCTCATATTTTTGACACCTTTTCATACTCTTCATATTTTTCAGACCTTTTCATGCTCCTCGTATTTTTGAGACCTTTTCTGCTCCTTGTATTTTTCAGACATTTTCATGCTCTTCATATTTTTCACACCGTTTCATGCTCCTCATATTTTTCATACAGTTTCATGCTCCTCGTATTTTTCAGACCTTTTCATGCTCCTCGTATTTTTGAGACCTTTTCATGCTCCTCGTATATTTCAGACATTTTCATGCTCTTCATATTTTTCACAGCGTTTCATGTTCCTCATATTTTTCATACAGTTTCATGCTCCTCGTATTTTTCAGACCTTTTCATGCTCCTCGTATTTTTGAGACCTTTTCATGCTCCTCGTATTATTGAGACCTTTTCCTACCCCTCGTTTTTTTCAGACCTTTTCATGCTCCTCGTATTTTTCAGACATTTTCATGCTCCTCGTATTTTTCAGACCTTTTCATGCTCCTCGTATTTTTGAGACTTTTTCATGCTCTTCATATTTTTCACACCTTTTCATGCTCCTCATGTTTTTGACACCTTTTCATGCTCTTCCTATTTTTCAGACCTTTTCATGCTCCTCGTATTTTTGAGACCTTTTCAAACTCCTCGTATTTTTCAGACATTTTCATGCCCTCGTATTTTTCAAACCTTTTCATGCTCCTCGTATTTTTCAGAACTTTTTATGCTCCTCATATATTTGAGCCCTTTTCATGCTCCTCGTATTTTGAGACTTTTTCATGCTCTTCATATTTTTCACACCGTTTAATGCTCCTCATATTTTTCATACAGTTTCATGCTCCTCATATTTTTCACACCTTTTGATGCTCCTTATATTTTTCACACCTTTTCATGCTCTTTGTATTTTTCACAGTTTTCATCCTCCTCATATTTTTTGGACCGTTTCATGCCCCTCATATTTTTACACCTTTACATGCTCCACATATATTTGACACCTTTTCATGCTCTCATATTTTTCACACCTTTTGATGCTCCTCATATTTTTGACAGCTTTTATGCTCCTCATATATTTCAGACCGTTTCATGCTCCTCATGTTTTTCAGACCATTTCATTCTTTTCATATTTTTCACACCGTTTCAGGTTCCTTATATTTTTCATACAGATCCATGCTCCTCTTATTTTTCACACCTTTACCTGCTACTCATATTTTGACACCTTTTCATGCTCCTCATATTTTTGTCACCTTTTCATGCTCCTCGTATTTTTCAGACCTTCTCATCCTCCTCATATTTTTCAGACCTTTTAATACTCTCGTATTTTTCAGACCTTTTCATGCTCCTCGTGTTTCTTTGACCATTTCATACTCTTTGTATTTTTCAGACCTTTTCATGCTCCTCGTATTTTTCAGAACTTTTCATGCTCCTCGTAATTTTCAGACCTTTTCATACTCCTCGTATTTTCAGACATTTTCATGCTCCTCGTATTTTTCAGACCTTTTCATGCCCTTCGTGTTTTTCACACCTTTTCATGCACTTCATATTTTTCACACCGTTTCATGCTCCTCATAATTTTTATACAAATTCATGCTCCTCTTATTTTTCAACCTTTATATGCTACTCATATTTTTTACACCGTTTCATGCTCCTCATATTTTTCATACAGATTCATGCTCTTCCTATTTTTCACACCTTTAAATGCTCCTCATATTTTTGACACCTTTTCATGCTCTTCCTATTTTTCACACCTTTAAATGCTCCTCATATTTTTGACACCTTTTCATGCTCTTCCTATTTTTTACACCGTTTCATGCTTCTCATATTTTTCATACAGATTCATGCTCTTCCTATTTTTCACACCTTTAAATGCTCCTCATATTTTTGACACCTTTTCATGCTCTTCCTATTTTTCACACCGTTTCATGCTCCTCATTTTCATACAGATTCATGCTCTTCCTATTTTTCATACCTTTATATGCTCCTCATATTTTTGACACCTTTTCATGCTCTTCCTATTTTTCACACCGTTTCATGCTCCTCATTTTCATACAGATTCATGCTCTTCCTATTTTTCATACCTTTATATGCTCCTCATATTTTTCACACCTTTTCATGCTCTTCATATTTTTCACACCTTTTCATGCCCCTCGTGTATTTCAGACCATTTCATGCTCCTTGTATTTTTCAGACCCTTTCTTGCTCCTCGTATATTTCAGATCTTTTCATGCCTCTCGTATTTTTAAAACTTTTTCATGCTCCTCGTATTTTTCAGACCCTTTAATGATCCTCGTATTTTTCAGACCTTTTCATGCTCCTCGTATTTTTCACACCTTTTCATGCTCCTTGTATTTTTCACAACTTTTCATGCTGTTTGTATTTGTCACACCTTTTCAAGCTCTTCGTTTTTTTCGGACCTTTTCATGCTCTTCATGTTTTTCACACCTTTTCAGGCTGTTCTTATTTTTCACACATTTTCATGCTCTTCGTGTTTTTCACACCTTTTCATGCTCTCGTATTTTTCAGACCTTTTGAAACTCCTCATATTTTTCACACCGTTTCATCCTCCTCATATTTTTCATACAGATTCATGCTCCTCATATTTTTCACACCTTTACATGTTCCTCATATTTTTGAAACCTTTTATGCTTTTCATATTTTACACACCTTTTCATTCTCTCATATTTTTGACACCTTTTCATGCTCCACATATTTTTCAGACCTTTTCATGCTCCTCGTATTTTTAAGACGTTTTCATACTCCTCATAATTTTCACACCTTTTCATGCTCTTCATATTTTTCACACCGTTTCATGCTCCTCATATTTTTCATACACATTTTGAACCTCATATTTTTCACACCTTTACATGCTCCTCACATTTTTGACACCTTTTCATGCTCTTCATATTTTTCACACCTTTTCATTCTCCTCATATTTTTGACACCTGTTCATGCTCTACATATTTTTCAGACCTTTTCATGCGCCTCGTATTTTTAAGACGTTTTCATGCTCCTCGTATTTTTCAAACCTTTTCATGCTCCTCGTACTTTTCACACTTTTCCATGCTATTCATATTTTTCACACCTTTTCATGCTCCTCGTGTTTTACAACTTTTCATGCTCCTCGTATTTTTCACCTTTCATGCTCTTTGTATTTGTCACACCTTTTCATGCTCTTCTTATTTTCCACACTTTTACATGCTCTGCATGTTTTTCACACCTTTTCATGCTCTTCTTATTTTTCACATTTTTTCATGCTTTTCATGTTTTTCACACCTTTTCATGATCTTCATATTTTTCAGACCTTTTCATACTTTTTATATTTTTCACACCTTTTCATGCTCTCGTATTTCTCAGACATTTTAATGCTCCACGTACTTTTCACACCTTTTCATCCTCCTCTAATTTTTCATACAGTTTCATGCTCCTCATATTTTTCAGACCTTTACATGCTTCTCATATTTTCGACCCTTTTAATGCTCCTCATATTTTTGACACCTTATCATGCTCGTCATATTTTTCAGACCTTTTCATGCTTTTGATAATTTTCACACCTTTTCCTGCTCTTCGTATTTTTCACACCATTTCCCGCTCTTCGTATTTTTCACACGTTTTCATGCTCCTTATATTTTTGACACCTTTTCATGCTCTTCATATTTTTCAGACCTTTTCATGCTCCTCATATATTTCACACCTTTTCATGCTCCTCGTATTTTTCAGAGCTTTTCATGCTCCTCCTATTTTTCAGACCTTTAAATGTTCCTCTTAATTTTCAGAACATTTCATGCTCCTCATTTTTTCATACCATTTCATGCTCCTCTTATTTTTCACACCATTTCATGCTCCTCATATTTTTCATACCCTTTCATGCTCCTCGTATTTTTCAGACCTTTAAATCCTCTTCATATTTTTCACACCTTTTCATGGTCCTCATATTTTTCACAGCTTTTCATGCTCTTCATATTTTTCACACCGTTTCATGCTCCTCATATTTTTTATACAAATTCATGCTCCTCTTATTTTTCAACCTTTACATGCTACTCATAATTTGGACACCTTTTCATGCTCTTCCTATTTTTTACACCGTTTCATGCTCCTCATATTTTTTATACAAATTCATGCTCCTCTTATTTTTCAACCTTTACATGCTACTTGTATTTTTCACACCTTTTCGTGGTCCTCATATTTTTCAGATCTTTTAATGCTCTTCATATTTTTCACACCTCTTTGTGTTCTTCATATTTTTCAGAACTTTTCAAGCTCTTCATATTTTTCACACTTTTCAGGCTCTTCATGTTTTTCAGACCTTTTCATGCTCCTCGTATTTCTGAGACCTTTTCATGCCCCTCGTTTTTTTCAGACCTTTTCATGCTCCTCGTACTTTTCAGACATTTTTATGCTCCTCGTATATTTGAGCCCTATTAATGCTCCTCGTATTTTTGAGACGTTTTCATGGTCTTCATATTTTTCACACCGTTTCATGCTCCTCATATTTTTCATACAGTTTCATGCTCCTCATATTTTTCACACCTTTTGATGCTCCTCATATTTTTCATACCTTTTCATGCTCTTCTTATTTTTCAGACCTTTTCATGCTCCTTGTATTTTTCACAATTTTTCATGCTCTTTGTGTTTTCACACCTTTTCAGGCTCTTCGTATTTTTCACACCTTTTCATGATCTTCGTATTTTTCACACCTTTTCATGCTCTTCTTATTTTTCAGACCTTTTCATGCTCTTGATATTTTTCTCAGCTTTTCATGCTCTTCGTATATTTCACACCGTTTCATGCTCCTCCTATTTTTGGCAGCTTTTCATGCTCCTCATATTTTTGACACCTTTTCATGCTCTTCGTATTTGTCACACCTTTTCATGCTCTTCGTATTTTTCACACCTTTTCGTTCTCCTCCTATTTTTCACACCTTTTCGTGCTCTTCATACTTTTCAGACATTTTCTTGTTCTTCATATTTTTCACACCTTTTCAGGCTCTTCATATTTTTCAGACCTTTTCATGCTCCTCATATTTTTCAGACCTTTTTATGCTCCTTCTATTTTTCAGGTCTTTTCATGCTCCTCGTATTTTTGACACGTTTTCATGCTCCTCGTATTTTTCACACCTTTACATGATCCTCGTGTTTTTCACACCTTCTCATGCTCTTCGTATTTTTCACACCTTTTCGTTCTCCTCCTATTTTTCACACCTTTTCGTGCTCTTCATTCTTTTCAGACATTTTCTTGTTCTTCATATTTTTCACACCTTTTCAGGCTCTTCATATTTTTCAGACCTTTTCATGCTCCTCGTATTTTTCAGACCTTTTTATTCTCCTCCTATTTTTCAGGTCTTTTCATGCTCCTCGTATTTTTGGCACATTTTCATGCTCCTCGTATTTTTCACACCTTACATGCTCTTCGTATTTGTCTCACCTTTTCATGCTCTTCTTATTTTCCACACTTTTACATGCTCTGCATGTTTTTCACACCTTTTCATGCTCTTCTTATTTTTCACATTTTTTCATGCTCTTCATATTTTTCACACCTTTTCGTGCTCTTCATATTTTTCAGAGCTTTTCGGGCTCTTCATATTTTTCAGACCGATTCATGCTCCTCTAATTTTTCACACTTTTTCATGCTCCTCATATTCTTCAGACCTTTTCATGCTCCTCGTATTTTTCACACCTTTTCATGCTCTTCGTATTTTTCACACCTTTTCGTTCTCCTCCTATTTTTCACACCTTTTCGTGCTCTTCATACTTTTCAGACATTTTCTTGTTCTTCATATTTTTCACACCTTTTCAGGCTCTTCATATTTTTCAGACCTTTTCATGCTCCTCGTATTTTTCAGACCTTTTTATGCTCCTCCTATTTTTCAGGTCTTTTCAAGCTCCTCGTATTTTTGACACATTTTCATGCTCCTCGTATTTTTCACACCTTTACATGATCCTCGTGTTTTTCACACCTTCTCATGCTCTTCGTATTTTTCACAACTTTTCATGCTCCTCGTATATG
This sequence comes from Cervus elaphus, assembly GCF_910594005.1. Taxonomy (NCBI): domain Eukaryota; kingdom Metazoa; phylum Chordata; class Mammalia; order Artiodactyla; family Cervidae; genus Cervus; species Cervus elaphus. The sequence goes on along the minus strand of NC_057834.1, from coordinate 2,378,784 downwards.
TCACACCATTTCATGCTCCACAGACTTTCATACAGTTTCATTCTCCTCATATTTTTCACACCTCTACACACTCCTGATATTTTTGACACCTTTTCATGCTCCACATATTTTTCAGACCTTTTCATGCTCCTCGTATTTGTAAGACGTTTTCATACTCCTCATAATTTTCACACCTTTTCATGCTCTTCCTATTTTTCACACCGTTTCATGCTCCTCATATTTTTCATACAGATTCATGCTCCTCATATTTTTCACACCTTTTCATGCTCTTCATATTTTTCAGACCTTTTCATGCTCCTCATATTTTTCACACCTCTTCATGCTCTACATATTTTTCAGACCTTTTCATGTGCCTGGTATTTTTAAGATGTTTTCATGCTCCTCGTATTTTTCAGACCTTTTCATGCTCTTCGTATTTGTCTCACCTTTTTATGCTCTTCTTATTTTCCACACTTTTACATGCTCTGCATGTTTTTCACACCTTTTCATGCTCTTCTTATTTTTCACATTTTTTCATGCTCTTCATATTTTTCACACCTTTTCATGCTCTTCATATTTTTCAGACCTTTACATGCTTCTTATATTTTTCACAGCTTTTCATGCTCTTCGTGTTTTTCACACCTTTTCATGCTCTGGTATTTTTCAGACATTTTAATGTGCCTCATACTTTTCACACCTTTTCATGCTCCTAGTATTTTTCACACCTTTTCATGCTCCTGGTATTTTTCACAACTTTTCATGCTCTTCGTATTTTACACATCTTTTCATGCTCTTTGAATTTTTCATAACTTTTCATGCTCTTGATATTCCTCAGACCTTTTCATGCTCTTGATATTTTTCACACCTTTTCATGCCCTTCGTGTTTTTCACATCTTTCATGCTCTTGATATTTTTCACACCTTTCCAAGCGCTTCATATTTTTCACACCGTTTCATCCTCCTCTAATTTTTCATACAGTTTCATGCTTCTCATATTTTTCACACCTTTACATGCTTCTCATATTTTTGACACCTTTTAATGCTCCTCATATTTTTTACACCTTATCATGCTCTTCATATTTTCAGACCTTTTCATGCTTTTGATAATTTTCACACCTTTTCCTGCTCTTCGTATTTTTCACACCTTTTCCTGCTCTTCGTATATTTCACACCTTTTCATGCTTCTCATATTTTTCAGAGCTTTTCATGCTCCTCGTATTTTTCAGACCTTTTCATGCTCCTCCTATTTTGCAGGCCTTTTCATGCTCCTCCTATTTTTCAGACATTTTCATGCTCCTCCTGTTTTTCAGGCCTTTTCATGCTCCTCGTAATTTTCACACCTTTTCATGCTCCTCGTATTTTTCACACCTTTTCATGCTCCTCATATTTTTCACTCCGTTTCATGCTCCTCATAAGTTTCAAACAGTTTCACGCCCCAAATATTTTTGACACCTTTTCATGCTCTTCTTATTTTTCATACCTTTTCATGCTCCTCATATTTTTCACACCTTTCCATGCTCCTCGTGTTTTTCAAATCTTTTCATACTCCTTGTATTTTTCATACCGTTTCAAGCTTCTCATATTTTTCACACCATTTCATGCTCTTCATATTTTTCACACCGTTTCATTCTCCTCATATTTTCCACACCGTTTCATGCTCCTCATATATTTGACAGCTTGTCATGCTCGTCATATTTTTGACACCTTTTCATGCTCTACATATTTTTCAGATCTTTTTATGCTCCTCGTATTTTTTAGACCTTTTCCTGCCCCTCATTTTTTCAGACCTTTTCATGCTCCTCGTATTTTTCAGATCTTTTCATGCTCCTCATATTTTTGAGACCTTTTCATGCTCCGCGTATTTCTGAGACCTTTTCATGCCCCTCGTTTTTTTCAGACCTTTTCATGCTCCTCGTACTTTTCAGACATTTTTATGCTCCTCGTATATTTGAGCCCTATTAATGCTCCTCGTATTTTTGAGACGTTTTCATGGTCTTCATATTTTTCACACCGTTTCATGCTCCTCATATTTTTCATACAGTTTCATGCTCCTCATATTTTTCACACCTTTTGGTGCTCCTCATATTTTTCATACCTTTTCATGCTCTTCTTATTTTTCAGACCTTTTCATGCTCCTTGTATTTTTCACAATTTTTCATGCTCTTTGTGTTTTCACACCTTTTCAGGCTCTTCGTATTTTTCACACCTTTTCATGATCTTCGTATTTTTCACACCTTTTCATGCTCTTGATATTTTTCTCAGCTTTTCATGCTCTTCGTATATTTCAAACCGTTTCATGCTCCTCCTATTTTTGGCAGCTTTTCATGCTCCTCATATTTTTCAGACCGTTTCATGCTCATCATATTTTTGAGGCCGTTTAATGGGCCTCATATTTTTCACACCTTTTAATGCTCCTCATATTTTTCACACCTTTTCATGCTCTTCATATATTTCACACCTTTTCATGCTCCTCGTATTTTTCAGACACTTCCATGCCCGTTCTATTTTTCAGACCTTTTCATGCTCCTCATATTTTTGATACCTTTTCATGCTCCTCATATTTTTCAGACATTTTCATGCTCCTCGAATTTTTCAGACCTTTTCATGCTCCTCGTATATTTCAGACCTTTTAATGCTCCTCGTATTTTTGAGACCATTTCACGCTCCTTGTATTTTTCAGACCTTTTCATGCTCCTCGTATTTTTCAGAGTTTTCATGCTACTCGTATTTTTCACAATTTTTCATGCTCTTCGTATTTGTCACACCTTTTAAAGCTCTTCGTTTTTTTCATACCTTTTGATGCTCTTCTGGTTTTTCACACCTTTTCAGGCTCTTCGTATTTTTCGCACCTTTTCATGCCCGTCGTATTGTTCACACCTTTTCATGCTCTTCGTATTTTTCAGACCTTTCATGCTCTTGATATTTTTCTCAGCTTTTCATGCTCTTCTTGTTTTTCACAACGTTTCATACCTCATATTTTTCATACAGTTTCATGCTCCTCATATTTTTCACACCTTTACATGCTCCTCATATTTTTGAGTCCTTTTCATGCTCTTCATATTTTTTAGACCTTTTCATGCTCCTCGTGTTTTTAAGATCATTTCATGCTCCTCGTATTTTTCAGACCTTTTCATGCTCCTTGTATTTTTCAATCCTCTTCATACTCGTTGTATGTTTCACACCTTTTCATGCTCCTCGTGTTTTTCAGACCTTTTCATGCTCCTCGTATTTTTCACACTTTTTCTTGCTCTTCATATTTTTCACACCATTTCATGCTCCGCATATTTTTCATACAGATTCATGCTCCACATATTTATCACACCTTTACATGATGCTCATATTTTTGACACCTTTTCATACTCTTCATATTTTTCAGACCTTTTCATGCTCCTCGTATTTTTGAGACCTTTTCTGCTCCTTGTATTTTTCAGACATTTTCATGCTCTTCATATTTTTCACACCGTTTCATGCTCCTCATATTTTTCATACAGTTTCATGCTCCTCGTATTTTTCAGACCTTTTCATGCTCCTCGTATTTTTGAGACCTTTTCATGCTCCTCGTATATTTCAGACATTTTCATGCTCTTCATATTTTTCACAGCGTTTCATGTTCCTCATATTTTTCATACAGTTTCATGCTCCTCATATTTTTCAGACCTTTTCATGCTCCTCGTATTTTTGAGACCTTTTCATGCTCCTCGTATTATTGAGACCTTTTCCTACCCCTCGTTTTTTTCAGACCTTTTCATGCTCCTCGTATTTTTGAGACCTTTTCATGCTCCTCGTATTATTGAGACCTTTTCCTACCCCTCGTTTTTTTCAGACCTTTTCATGCTCCTCGTATTTTTCAGACATTTTCATGCTCCTCGTATTTTTCAGACCTTTTCATGCTCCTCGTATTTTTGAGACTTTTTCATGCTCTTCATATTTTTCACACCTTTTCATGCTCCTCATGTTTTTGACACCTTTTCATGCTCTTCCTATTTTTCAGACCTTTTCATGCTCCTCGTATTTTTGAGACCTTTTCAAACTCCTCGTATTTTTCAGACATTTTCATGCCCTCGTATTTTTCAAACCTTTTCATGCTCCTCGTATTTTTCAGAACTTTTTATGCTCCTCATATATTTGAGCCCTTTTCATGCTCCTCGTATTTTGAGACTTTTTCATGCTCTTCATATTTTTCACACCGTTTAATGCTCCTCATATTTTTCATACAGTTTCATGCTCCTCATATTTTTCACACCTTTTGATGCTCCTTATATTTTTCACACCTTTTCATGCTCTTTGTATTTTTCACAGTTTTCATCCTCCTCATATTTTTTGGACCGTTTCATGCCCCTCATATTTTTACACCTTTACATGCTCCACATATATTTGACACCTTTTCATGCTCTCATATTTTTCACACCTTTTGATGCTCCTCATATTTTTGACAGCTTTTATGCTCCTCATATATTTCAGACCGTTTCATGCTCCTCATGTTTTTCAGACCATTTCATTCTTTTCATATTTTTCACACCGTTTCAGGTTCCTTATATTTTTCATACAGATCCATGCTCCTCTTATTTTTCACACCTTTACCTGCTACTCATATTTTGACACCTTTTCATGCTCCTCATATTTTTGTCACCTTTTCATGCTCCTCGTATTTTTCAGACCTTCTCATCCTCCTCATATTTTTCAGACCTTTTAATACTCTCGTATTTTTCAGACCTTTTCATGCTCCTCGTGTTTCTTTGACCATTTCATACTCTTTGTATTTTTCAGACCTTTTCATGCTCCTCGTATTTTTCAGAACTTTTCATGCTCCTCGTAATTTTCAGACCTTTTCATACTCCTCGTATTTTCAGACATTTTCATGCTCCTCGTATTTTTCAGACCTTTTCATGCCCTTCGTGTTTTTCACACCTTTTCATGCACTTCATATTTTTCACACCGTTTCATGCTCCTCATAATTTTTATACAAATTCATGCTCCTCTTATTTTTCAACCTTTATATGCTACTCATATTTTTGACACCGTTTCATGCTCTTCATATTTTTGACACCTTTTCATGCTCTTCATATTTTTCACTCCTTTTCATGCTCCTCATATTTTTCACACCTTTACATGCTCCTCATATTTTTCACACCTTTTCATGCTCTCATATTTTTCACACCTTTTGATGCTCCTCATATTTTTGACAGCTTTTATGCTCCTCATATATTTCAGACCGTTTCATGCTCCTCATGTTTTTCAGACCATTTCATTCTTTTCATATTTTTCACACCGTTTCAGGTTCCTCATATTTTTCATACAGATCCATGCTCCTCTTATTTTTCACACCTTTACCTGCTACTCATATTTTGACACCTTTTCATGCTCCTCATATTTTTGTCACCTTTTCATGCTCCTCGTATTTTTCAGACCTTCTCATCTTCCTCATATTTTTCAGACCTTTTAATACTCTCGTATTTTTCAGACCTTTTCATGCTCCTCGTGTTTCTTTGACCATTTCATACTCTTTGTATTTTTCAGACCTTTTCATGCTCCTCGTATTTTTCAGAACTTTTCATGCTCCTCGTAATTTTCAGACCTTTTCATACTCCTCGTATTTTCAGACATTTTCATGCTCCTCGTATTTTTCAGACCTTTTCATGCCCTTCGTGTTTTTCACACCTTTTCATGCACTTCATATTTTTCACACTGTTTCATGCTCCTCATAATTTTTATACAAATTCATGCTCCTCTTATTTTTCAACCTTTATATGCTACTCATATTTTTGACACCATTTCATGCTCTTCATATTTTTGACACCTTTTCATGCTCCCCATATTTTTGACACTTTTTCATGCTCTACATATTTTTCAGACCTTTTCATGCTCGTCGTATTTTTCAGACGTCTTCATGCTCCTCGTATTTTTCAGACCTTTTCATGCTCCTCATATTTTTCACACCTTTTCATTCTCTTCATATTTTTCTCACTGTTTCATGCTCCTCATATTTTTGACAGTTTTTCATGCTCCTCATATTTTTCAGACCGTTTCATGCTCCTCATATTTTTCACGCCTTTACATGATCCTCATATTTTTCACACCTATTCATGCTGTTCATATTTTTCACACCGTTCCATGCTACTCATATTTTTCATACTGATTCATGCTCCACTTATTTTTCACACCTTTACATTCTATTCATATTTTTGACCCCTTTCATGCTCTTCATATTTTTGACACCTTTTCAAGGTCCTCATATTTTTGACACCTTTTCATGCTCCTTTTATTTTTCAGACCTTTTCATGCTCCTCATATTTTTCACACCTTTTCATGCTCCTCGTATTTTTCAGACCTTTTCATGCTCCTCGTATTTTTCAGACCTTTTCATGCTCCTCAATTTTCTCACACCTTTTATTGCCTCTCATGTATTTTACACCTTTTGTAGCTCTTCATATTTTTCACACCGTCATGCTCTTCATAATTTGAAACTGTTTCATGCTCCTCATATTTTGGACACCTTTTCATTCTACTCATATTTTTCAGACCGTTTCATGCTCCTCATATATTTCAGACCATTTCATGCTCCTCATATATTTCACACCTTTACATGCTCCTCATATTTTTGACACCTTTTCCTTCTCTTCATATTTTTCACAACTTTTCATGCTCCTCATATTTTTGACACCTTTTCATGCTCTAAATATTTTTCAGACCATTTCATGCTCCTCATATTTTTGACATTTTTTCATGCTCTTCATATTTTTCAGACCTTCTCATGCTCCTCATATTTTTCACACCTTTTCAAGCTCCTCCTATTTTTGAGACCTTTCCATGCTCCTCGTATTTTTCAGGCCTTTCCATCCTCCTCCTATTTTTCAGACCTTTTCATTCTCCTCGTATTTTTCAGAGCTTTTCATGCTCCTCCTATTTTCCAGGCCTTTTCATGCTCCTCCTATTTTTCAGACCTTTTCATGCTCCTCCTATTTTTCATACATTTTCATGGTCCTCCTGTTTTTCAGTCCTTTTCATGCTCCTCGTATTTTTCACACCTTTTCATGCTCCTCGTATTTTTCACACTTTTTCATGCTCTTCATATTTTCCACACCGTTTCATGCTCCTCATATTTTTCATACAGTTTCATGCTCCTCATATTTTTCACACCTTTTGGTGCTCCTTATATTTTTCACACCTTTTCATGCTCTTCGTATTTTTCACAGTTTTCATGCTCCTCATATTTTTCGGACCGTTTCATGCTCCTCATATTTTTCACACCTTTACATGCTCCACATATATTTGACACCTTTTCATGCTCTTCATATTTTTCATACCTTTTGATGCTCCTCATACTTTTGACAGCTTTTTATGCTCTTCTTATTTTTCAGACCTTTTCATGAATCCGTATTTTTTACACCTTTTCATGCTCTTCTTATTTTTCAGACCTTTTCATTCTCTTGATATTTTTCTCAGCTTTTCATGCTCTTCGTATTTTTCACACCGTTTCACGCTCCTCATATTTTTGGCAGCTTTTCATGCTCCTATTATTTTTCAGACCATTTCATGCTCCTCATATTTTGAGACCGTTTCATGCTCCTCATATTTTTCACACCTTTAATGCTCCTCATATTTTTCACACCTTTTCATGCTCTTCATATTTTTCACACCTTTTCATGCTCCTCATATTTTTCATACAGATTCATGCTCCTCTTATTTTTCACACCTTTTATGCTACTCATATTTTTGACACCTTTTCATGCTCTTCATATTTTTGACACCTTTACATGCTACTCATATTTTTGACACCTTTTCATGCTCTTCATATTTTTGACACTTTTACATGCTACTAATATTTTTGAAACTTTTTAATGCTCTTCATATTTTTCACACCTTTTCATGCTCCTCATGTTTTTGACACCTTTTCATGCTCTTCCTATTTTTCAGACCTTTTCATGCTCCTCGTATTTTTGAGACCTTTTCAAACTCCTCGTATTTTTCAGACATTTTCATGCCCTCGTATTTTTCAAACCTTTTCATGCTCCTCGTATTTTTCAGAACTTTTTATGCTCCTCATATATTTGAGCCCTTTTCATGCTCCTCGTATTTTGAGACTTTTTCATGCTCTTCATATTTTTCACACCGTTTAATGCTCCTCATATTTTTCATACAGTTTCATGCTCCTCATATTTTTCACACCTTTTGATGCTCCTTATATTTTTCACACCTTTTCATGCTCTTTGTATTTTTCACAGTTTTCATCCTCCTCATATTTTTTGGACCGTTTCATGCCCCTCATATTTTTACACCTTTACATGCTCCACATATATTTGACACCTTTTCATGCTCTCATATTTTTCACACCTTTTGATGCTCCTCATATTTTTGACAGCTTTTATGCTCCTCATATATTTCAGACCGTTTCATGCTCCTCATGTTTTTCAGACCATTTCATTCTTTTCATATTTTTCACACCGTTTCAGGTTCCTTATATTTTTCATACAGATCCATGCTCCTCTTATTTTTCACACCTTTACCTGCTACTCATATTTTGACACCTTTTCATGCTCCTCATATTTTTGTCACCTTTTCATGCTCCTCGTATTTTTCAGACCTTCTCATCCTCCTCATATTTTTCAGACCTTTTAATACTCTCGTATTTTTCAGACCTTTTCATGCTCCTCGTGTTTCTTTGACCATTTCATACTCTTTGTATTTTTCAGACCTTTTCATGCTCCTCGTATTTTTCAGAACTTTTCATGCTCCTCGTAATTTTCAGACCTTTTCATACTCCTCGTATTTTCAGACATTTTCATGCTCCTCGTATTTTTCAGACCTTTTCATGCCCTTCGTGTTTTTCACACCTTTTCATGCACTTCATATTTTTCACACCGTTTCATGCTCCTCATAATTTTTATACAAATTCATGCTCCTCTTATTTTTCAACCTTTATATGCTACTCATATTTTTGACACCGTTTCATGCTCTTCATATTTTTGACACCTTTTCATGCTCTTCATATTTTTCACTCCTTTTCATGCTCCTCATATTTTTCACACCTTTACATGCTCCTCATATTTTTCACACCTTTTCATGCTCTCATATTTTTCACACCTTTTGATGCTCCTCATATTTTTGACAGCTTTTATGCTCCTCATATATTTCAGACCGTTTCATGCTCCTCATGTTTTTCAGACCATTTCATTCTTTTCATATTTTTCACACCGTTTCAGGTTCCTCATATTTTTCATACAGATCCATGCTCCTCTTATTTTTCACACCTTTACCTGCTACTCATATTTTGACACCTTTTCATGCTCCTCATATTTTTGTCACCTTTTCATGCTCCTCGTATTTTTCAGACCTTCTCATCTTCCTCATATTTTTCAGACCTTTTAATACTCTCGTATTTTTCAGACCTTTTCATGCTCCTCGTGTTTCTTTGACCATTTCATACTCTTTGTATTTTTCAGACCTTTTCATGCTCCTCGTATTTTTCAGAACTTTTCATGCTCCTCGTAATTTTCAGACCTTTTCATACTCCTCGTATTTTCAGACATTTTCATGCTCCTCGTATTTTTCAGACCTTTTCATGCCCTTCGTGTTTTTCACACCTTTTCATGCACTTCATATTTTTCACACCGTTTCATGCTCCTCATAATTTTTATACAAATTCATGCTCCTCTTATTTTTCAACCTTTATATGCTACTCATATTTTTGACACCATTTCATGCTCTTCATATTTTTGACACCTTTTCATGCTCCCCATATTTTTGACACTTTTTCATGCTCTACATATTTTTCAGACCTTTTCATGCTCGTCGTATTTTTCAGACGTCTTCATGCTCCTCGTATTTTTCAGACCTTTTCATGCTCCTCATATTTTTCACACCTTTTCATTCTCTTCATATTTTTCTCACTGTTTCATGCTCCTCATATTTTTGACAGTTTTTCATGCTCCTCATATTTTTCAGACCGTTTCATGCTCCTCATATTTTTCACGCCTTTACATGATCCTCATATTTTTCACACCTATTCATGCTGTTCATATTTTTCACACCGTTCCATGCTACTCATATTTTTCATACTGATTCATGCTCCACTTATTTTTCACACCTTTACATTCTATTCATATTTTTGACCCCTTTCATGCTCTTCATATTTTTGACACCTTTTCAAGGTCCTCATATTTTTGACACCTTTTCATGCTCCTTTTATTTTTCAGACCTTTTCATGCTCCTCATATTTTTCACACCTTTTCATGCTCCTCGTATTTTTCAGACCTTTTCATGCTCCTCGTATTTTTCAGACCTTTTCATGCTCCTCAATTTTCTCACACCTTTTATTGCCTCTCATGTATTTTACACCTTTTGTAGCTCTTCATATTTTTCACACCGTCATGCTCTTCATAATTTGAAACTGTTTCATGCTCCTCATATTTTGGACACCTTTTCATTCTACTCATATTTTTCAGACCGTTTCATGCTCCTCATATATTTCAGACCATTTCATGCTCCTCATATATTTCACACCTTTACATGCTCCTCATATTTTTGACACCTTTTCCTTCTCTTCATATTTTTCACAACTTTTCATGCTCCTCATATTTTTGACACCTTTTCATGCTCTAAATATTTTTCAGACCATTTCATGCTCCTCATATTTTTGACATTTTTTCATGCTCTTCATATTTTTCAGACCTTCTCATGCTCCTCATATTTTTCACACCTTTTCAAGCTCCTCCTATTTTTGAGACCTTTCCATGCTCCTCGTATTTTTCAGGCCTTTCCATCCTCCTCCTATTTTTCAGACCTTTTCATTCTCCTCGTATTTTTCAGAGCTTTTCATGCTCCTCCTATTTTCCAGGCCTTTTCATGCTCCTCCTATTTTTCAGACCTTTTCATGCTCCTCCTATTTTTCATACATTTTCATGGTCCTCCTGTTTTTCAGTCCTTTTCATGCTCCTCGTATTTTTCACACCTTTTCATGCTCCTCGTATTTTTCACACTTTTTCATGCTCTTCATATTTTTCACACCGTTTCATGCTCCTCATATTTTTCATACAGTTTCATGCTCCTCATATTTTTCACACCTTTTGGTGCTCCTTATATTTTTCACACCTTTTCATGCTCTTCGTATTTTTCACAGTTTTCATGCTCCTCATATTTTTCGGACCGTTTCATGCTCCTCATATTTTTCACACCTTTACATGCTCCACATATATTTGACACCTTTTCATGCTCTTCATATTTTTCATACCTTTTGATGCTCCTCATACTTTTGACAGCTTTTTATGCTCTTCTTATTTTTCAGACCTTTTCATGAATCCGTATTTTTTACACCTTTTCATGCTCTTCTTATTTTTCAGACCTTTTCATTCTCTTGATATTTTTCTCAGCTTTTCATGCTCTTCGTATTTTTCACACCGTTTCACGCTCCTCATATTTTTGGCAGCTTTTCATGCTCCTATTATTTTTCAGACCATTTCATGCTCCTCATATTTTGAGACCGTTTCATGCTCCTCATATTTTTCACACCTTTAATGCTCCTCATATTTTTCACACCTTTTCATGCTCTTCATATTTTTCACACCTTTTCATGCTCCTCATATTTTTCATACAGATTCATGCTCCTCTTATTTTTCACACCTTTTATGCTACTCATATTTTTGACACCTTTTCATGCTCTTCATATTTTTGACACCTTTACATGCTACTCATATTTTTGACACCTTTTCATGCTCTTCATATTTTTGACACTTTTACATGCTACTAATATTTTTGAAACTTTTTAATGCTCTTCATATTTTTCACACCTTTTCATGCTCCTCATGTTTTTGACACCTTTTCATGCTCTTCCTATTTTTCAGACCTTTTCATGCTCCTCGTATTTTTGAGACCTTTTCAAACTCCTCGTATTTTTCAGACATTTTCATGCCCTCGTATTTTTCAAACCTTTTCATGCTCCTCGTATTTTTCAGAACTTTTTATGCTCCTCATATATTTGAGCCCTTTTCATGCTCCTCGTATTTTGAGACTTTTTCATGCTCTTCATATTTTTCACACCGTTTAATGCTCCTCATATTTTTCATACAGTTTCATGCTCCTCATATTTTTCACACCTTTTGATGCTCCTTATATTTTTCACACCTTTTCATGCTCTTTGTATTTTTCACAGTTTTCATCCTCCTCATATTTTTTGGACCGTTTCATGCCCCTCATATTTTTACACCTTTACATGCTCCACATATATTTGACACCTTTTCATGCTCTCATATTTTTCACACCTTTTGATGCTCCTCATATTTTTGACAGCTTTTATGCTCCTCATATATTTCAGACCGTTTCATGCTCCTCATGTTTTTCAGACCATTTCATTCTTTTCATATTTTTCACACCGTTTCAGGTTCCTTATATTTTTCATACAGATCCATGCTCCTCTTATTTTTCACACCTTTACCTGCTACTCATATTTTGACACCTTTTCATGCTCCTCATATTTTTGTCACCTTTTCATGCTCCTCGTATTTTTCAGACCTTCTCATCCTCCTCATATTTTTCAGACCTTTTAATACTCTCGTATTTTTCAGACCTTTTCATGCTCCTCGTGTTTCTTTGACCATTTCATACTCTTTGTATTTTTCAGACCTTTTCATGCTCCTCGTATTTTTCAGAACTTTTCATGCTCCTCGTAATTTTCAGACCTTTTCATACTCCTCGTATTTTCAGACATTTTCATGCTCCTCGTATTTTTCAGACCTTTTCATGCCCTTCGTGTTTTTCACACCTTTTCATGCACTTCATATTTTTCACACCGTTTCATGCTCCTCATAATTTTTATACAAATTCATGCTCCTCTTATTTTTCAACCTTTATATGCTACTCATATTTTTGACACCGTTTCATGCTCTTCATATTTTTGACACCTTTTCATGCTCTTCATATTTTTCACTCCTTTTCATGCTCCTCATATTTTTCACACCTTTACATGCTCCTCATATTTTTCACACCTTTTCATGCTCTCATATTTTTCACACCTTTTGATGCTCCTCATATTTTTGACAGCTTTTATGCTCCTCATATATTTCAGACCGTTTCATGCTCCTCATGTTTTTCAGACCATTTCATTCTTTTCATATTTTTCACACCGTTTCAGGTTCCTCATATTTTTCATACAGATCCATGCTCCTCTTATTTTTCACACCTTTACCTGCTACTCATATTTTGACACCTTTTCATGCTCCTCATATTTTTGTCACCTTTTCATGCTCCTCGTATTTTTCAGACCTTCTCATCTTCCTCATATTTTTCAGACCTTTTAATACTCTCGTATTTTTCAGACCTTTTCATGCTCCTCGTGTTTCTTTGACCATTTCATACTCTTTGTATTTTTCAGACCTTTTCATGCTCCTCGTATTTTTCAGAACTTTTCATGCTCCTCGTAATTTTCAGACCTTTTCATACTCCTCGTATTTTCAGACATTTTCATGCTCCTCGTATTTTTCAGACCTTTTCATGCCCTTCGTGTTTTTCACACCTTTTCATGCACTTCATATTTTTCACACCGTTTCATGCTCCTCATAATTTTTATACAAATTCATGCTCCTCTTATTTTTCAACCTTTATATGCTACTCATATTTTTGACACCATTTCATGCTCTTCATATTTTTGACACCTTTTCATGCTCCCCATATTTTTGACACTTTTTCATGCTCTACATATTTTTCAGACCTTTTCATGCTCGTCGTATTTTTCAGACGTCTTCATGCTCCTCGTATTTTTCAGACCTTTTCATGCTCCTCATATTTTTCACACCTTTTCATTCTCTTCATATTTTTCTCACTGTTTCATGCTCCTCATATTTTTGACAGTTTTTCATGCTCCTCATATTTTTCAGACCGTTTCATGCTCCTCATATTTTTCACGCCTTTACATGATCCTCATATTTTTCACACCTATTCATGCTGTTCATATTTTTCACACCGTTCCATGCTACTCATATTTTTCATACTGATTCATGCTCCACTTATTTTTCACACCGTTACATTCTATTCATATTTTTGACCCCTTTCATGCTCTTCATATTTTTGACACCTTTTCAAGGTCCTCATATTTTTGACACCTTTTCATGCTCCTTTTATTTTTCAGACCTTTTCATGCTCCTCATATTTTTCACACCTTTTCATGCTCCTCGTATTTTTCAGACCTTTTCATGCTCCTCGTATTTTTCAGACCTTTTCATGCTCCTCAATTTTCTCACACCTTTTATTGCCTCTCATGTATTTTACACCTTTTGTAGCTCTTCATATTTTTCACACCGTCATGCTCTTCATAATTTGAAACTGTTTCATGCTCCTCATATTTTGGACACCTTTTCATTCTACTCATATTTTTCAGACCGTTTCATGCTCCTCATATATTTCAGACCATTTCATGCTCCTCATATATTTCACACCTTTACATGCTCCTCATATTTTTGACACCTTTTCCTTCTCTTCATATTTTTCACAACTTTTCATGCTCCTCATATTTTTGACACCTTTTCATGCTCTAAATATTTTTCAGACCATTTCATGCTCCTCATATTTTTGACATTTTTTCATGCTCTTCATATTTTTCAGACCTTCTCATGCTCCTCATATTTTTCACACCTTTTCAAGCTCCTCCTATTTTTGAGACCTTTCCATGCTCCTCGTATTTTTCAGGCCTTTCCATCCTCCTCCTATTTTTCAGACCTTTTCATTCTCCTCGTATTTTTCAGAGCTTTTCATGCTCCTCCTATTTTCCAGGCCTTTTCATGCTCCTCCTATTTTTCAGACCTTTTCATGCTCCTCCTATTTTTCATACATTTTCATGGTCCTCCTGTTTTTCAGTCCTTTTCATGCTCCTCGTATTTTTCACACCTTTTCATGCTCCTCGTATTTTTCACACTTTTTCATGCTCTTCATATTTTTCACACCGTTTCATGCTCCTCATATTTTTCATACAGTTTCATGCTCCTCATATTTTTCACACCTTTTGGTGCTCCTTATATTTTTCACACCTTTTCATGCTCTTCGTATTTTTCACAGTTTTCATGCTCCTCATATTTTTCGGACCGTTTCATGCTCCTCATATTTTTCACACCTTTACATGCTCCACATATATTTGACACCTTTTCATGCTCTTCATATTTTTCATACCTTTTGATGCTCCTCATACTTTTGACAGCTTTTTATGCTCTTCTTATTTTTCAGACCTTTTCATGAATCCGTATTTTTTACACCTTTTCATGCTCTTCTTATTTTTCAGACCTTTTCATTCTCTTGATATTTTTCTCAGCTTTTCATGCTCTTCGTATTTTTCACACCGTTTCACGCTCCTCATATTTTTGGCAGCTTTTCATGCTCCTATTATTTTTCAGACCATTTCATGCTCCTCATATTTTCAGACCGTTTCATGCTCCTCATATTTTTCACACCTTTAATGCTCCTCATATTTTTCACACCTTTTCATGCTCTTCATATTTTTCACACCTTTTCATGCTCCTCATATTTTTCATACAGATTCATGCTCCTCTTATTTTTCACACCTTTTATGCTACTCATATTTTTGACACCTTTTCATGCTCTTCATATTTTTGACACCTTTACATGCTACTCATATTTTTGACACCTTTTCATGCTCTTCATATTTTTGACACTTTTACATGCTACTAATATTTTTGAAACTTTTTAATGCTCTTCATATTTTTCACACCTTTTCATGCTCCTCATGTTTTTGACACCTTTTCATGCTCTTCCTATTTTTCAGACCTTTTCATGCTCCTCGTATTTTTGAGACCTTTTCAAACTCCTCGTATTTTTCAGACATTTTCATGCCCTCGTATTTTTCAAACCTTTTCATGCTCCTCGTATTTTTCAGAACTTTTTATGCTCCTCATATATTTGAGCCCTTTTCATGCTCCTCGTATTTTGAGACTTTTTCATGCTCTTCATATTTTTCACACCGTTTAATGCTCCTCATATTTTTCATACAGTTTCATGCTCCTCATATTTTTCACACCTTTTGATGCTCCTTATATTTTTCACACCTTTTCATGCTCTTTGTATTTTTCACAGTTTTCATCCTCCTCATATTTTTTGGACCGTTTCATGCCCCTCATATTTTTACACCTTTACATGCTCCACATATATTTGACACCTTTTCATGCTCTCATATTTTTCACACCTTTTGATGCTCCTCATATTTTTGACAGCTTTTATGCTCCTCATATATTTCAGACCGTTTCATGCTCCTCATGTTTTTCAGACCATTTCATTCTTTTCATATTTTTCACACCGTTTCAGGTTCCTTATATTTTTCATACAGATCCATGCTCCTCTTATTTTTCACACCTTTACCTGCTACTCATATTTTGACACCTTTTCATGCTCCTCATATTTTTGTCACCTTTTCATGCTCCTCGTATTTTTCAGACCTTCTCATCCTCCTCATATTTTTCAGACCTTTTAATACTCTCGTATTTTTCAGACCTTTTCATGCTCCTCGTGTTTCTTTGACCATTTCATACTCTTTGTATTTTTCAGACCTTTTCATGCTCCTCGTATTTTTCAGAACTTTTCATGCTCCTCGTAATTTTCAGACCTTTTCATACTCCTCGTATTTTCAGACATTTTCATGCTCCTCGTATTTTTCAGACCTTTTCATGCCCTTCGTGTTTTTCACACCTTTTCATGCACTTCATATTTTTCACACCGTTTCATGCTCCTCATAATTTTTATACAAATTCATGCTCCTCTTATTTTTCAACCTTTATATGCTACTCATATTTTTGACACCGTTTCATGCTCTTCATATTTTTGACACCTTTTCATGCTCTTCATATTTTTCACTCCTTTTCATGCTCCTCATATTTTTCACACCTTTACATGCTCCTCATATTTTTCACACCTTTTCATGCTCTCATATTTTTCACACCTTTTGATGCTCCTCATATTTTTGACAGCTTTTATGCTCCTCATATATTTCAGACCGTTTCATGCTCCTCATGTTTTTCAGACCATTTCATTCTTTTCATATTTTTCACACCGTTTCAGGTTCCTCATATTTTTCATACAGATCCATGCTCCTCTTATTTTTCACACCTTTACCTGCTACTCATATTTTGACACCTTTTCATGCTCCTCATATTTTTGTCACCTTTTCATGCTCCTCGTATTTTTCAGACCTTCTCATCTTCCTCATATTTTTCAGACCTTTTAATACTCTCGTATTTTTCAGACCTTTTCATGCTCCTCGTGTTTCTTTGACCATTTCATACTCTTTGTATTTTTCAGACCTTTTCATGCTCCTCGTATTTTTCAGAACTTTTCATGCTCCTCGTAATTTTCAGACCTTTTCATACTCCTCGTATTTTCAGACATTTTCATGCTCCTCGTATTTTTCAGACCTTTTCATGCCCTTCGTGTTTTTCACACCTTTTCATGCACTTCATATTTTTCACACCGTTTCATGCTCCTCATAATTTTTATACAAATTCATGCTCCTCTTATTTTTCAACCTTTATATGCTACTCATATTTTTGACACCATTTCATGCTCTTCATATTTTTGACACCTTTTCATGCTCCCCATATTTTTGACACTTTTTCATGCTCTACATATTTTTCAGACCTTTTCATGCTCGTCATATTTTTCAGACGTCTTCATGCTCCTCGTATTTTTCAGACCTTTTCATGCTCCTCATATTTTTCACACCTTTTCATTCTCTTCATATTTTTCTCACTGTTTCATGCTCCTCATATTTTTGACAGTTTTTCATGCTCCTCATATTTTTCAGACCGTTTCATGCTCCTCATATTTTTCACGCCTTTACATGATCCTCATATTTTTCACACCTATTCATGCTGTTCATATTTTTCACACCGTTCCATGCTACTCATATTTTTCATACTGATTCATGCTCCACTTATTTTTCACACCGTTACATTCTATTCATATTTTTGACCCCTTTCATGCTCTTCATATTTTTGACACCTTTTCAAGGTCCTCATATTTTTGACACCTTTTCATGCTCCTCTTATTTTTCAGACCTTTTCATGCTCCTCATATTTTTCACACCTTTTCATGCTCCTCGTATTTTTCAGACCTTTTCATGCTCCTCGTATTTTTCAGACCTTTTCATGCTCCTCAATTTTCTCACACCTTTTATTGCCTCTCATGTATTTTACACCTTTTGTAGCTCTTCATATTTTTCACACCGTCATGCTCTTCATAATTTGAAACTGTTTCATGCTCCTCATATTTTGGACACCTTTTCATTCTACTCATATTTTTCAGACCGTTTCATGCTCCTCATATATTTCAGACCATTTCATGCTCCTCATATATTTCACACCTTTACATGCTCCTCATATTTTTGACACCTTTTCCTTCTCTTCATATTTTTCACAACTTTTCATGCTCCTCATATTTTTGACACCTTTTCATGCTCTAAATATTTTTCAGACCATTTCATGCTCCTCATATTTTTGACATTTTTTCATGCTCTTCATATTTTTCAGACCTTCTCATGCTCCTCATATTTTTCACACCTTTTCAAGCTCCTCCTATTTTTGAGACCTTTCCATGCTCCTCGTATTTTTCAGGCCTTTCCATCCTCCTCCTATTTTTCAGACCTTTTCATTCTCCTCGTATTTTTCAGAGCTTTTCATGCTCCTCCTATTTTCCAGGCCTTTTCATGCTCCTCCTATTTTTCACACCTTTTCATGCTCCTCCTATTTTTCATACATTTTCATGGTCCTCCTGTTTTTCAGTCCTTTTCATGCTCCTCGTATTTTTCACACCTTTTCATGCTCCTCGTATTTTTCACACTTTTTCATGCTCCTCATATTTTTCAGACCATTTCATTCTTTTCATATTTTTCACACCGTTTCAGGTTCCTCATATTTTTCATACAGATTCATGCTCCTCTTATTTTTCACACCTTTACCTGCTACTCATATTTTGACACCTTTTCATGCTCCTCATATTTTTCAGACCTTTTAATGCTCTCGTATATTTCAGACCTTTTCATGCTCCTCGTGTTTCTTTGACCATTTCATACTCTTTGTATTTTTCAGACCTTTTCATGCTCGTCGTATTTTTCAGATGTCTTCATGCTCCTCGTAATTTTCAGACCTTTTCATACTCCTCGTATTTTCAGACATTTTCATGCTCCTCGTATGTTTCAGACCTTTTCATGCCCTTCGTGTTTTTCACACCTTTTCATGCTCTTCATATTTTTCACACCGTTTCATGCTCCTCATATTTTTTATACAAATTCATGCTCCTCTTATTTTTCAACCGTTACATGCTACTCATATTTTTGACACCGTTTCATGCTCTTCATAGTTTTGACACCTTTTCATGCTCCCCATATTTTTGACACTTTTTCGTGCTCTACATATTTTTCAGACCTTTTCATGCTCGTCGTATTTTTCAGATGTCTTCATGCTCCTCGTATTTTTCAGACATTTTCATGCTCCTCATATTTTTCACAACTTTACATGCTCTTCGTATTTGTCACACCTTTTCAAGCTCTTCGTATTTTTCAAACCTTTTCATGCTCTTCGTGTTTTGCACACCTTTTCATGCTCTTCATAATTTTCACACCTTTTCATGCTCCTCGTAATTTTGAGACCTTTTCATGCTCTTAATATTTTTGACACCTTTTGATGATCCTCATATTTTTGACACCTTTTCATGCTCCTCATATTTTTCACACCTTTACATGCTCCTCGTATATTTCAGACCTTTTCATGCTTCTCGTATTTGGCAGACCTTTTCATGCTCTTCGTATTTCTCAATCCTTTTCATGCTCTTCGTGTTTTTCACACCTTTTCCTGCTCTTCGAATTTTTCAGGCCGTTTCAGGCTCTTGCTATTTTTCACACCTTTTCATGCTCTTCGTGTTTTTCACACCTTTTCATGCTCTTCGTATATTTCCCACCGTTTCAATCTCGTCATATTTTTCACACCTTTTCATGCTCTTCACTTTTTTCACACCATTTCATGCTCCACATATTTTTGACAGTTTTTCATGCCCCTCATATTTTTCAGACAGTTTCCTGCTCCTCATATTTTTCAGACCGTTTCATGCTCTTGATATTTTTCACACCATTTCATGGTCTTCATATTTTTCACAACTTTTCATGCTCCTCATATTTTTGAAATCTTGTGAAACTCTTCATATTTTTCACACCTTTTCATGCTCCTCATATTTTTCACACCTTTTCATGCTGCTCATATTTTTGACACCTTTTCATGTTCTTCATGTTTTTCAGACCTTTTCATGCTCCTCATATTTTTGACACCTTTTCATGCTCTTCATATTTTTCACACCGTTTCATGCACCTCATATTTTTGACACCTTTTCATGCTCTTCCTATTTTTTACACCGTTTCATGCTCCTCATATTTTTCATACAGATTCATGCTCTTCCTATTTTTCACACCTTTAAATGCTCCTCATATTTTTGACACCTTTTCATGCTCTTCCTATTTTTCACACCTTTAAATGCTCCTCATATTTTTGACACCTTTTCATGCTCTTCCTATTTTTTACACCGTTTCATGCTTCTCATATTTTTCATACAGATTCATGCTCTTCCTATTTTTCATACCTTTATATGCTCCTCATATTTTTCACACCTTTTCATGCTCTTCATATTTTTCACACCTTTTCATGCCCCTCGTGTATTTCAGACCATTTCATGCTCCTTGTATTTTTCAGACCCTTTCTTGCTCCTCGTATATTTCAGATCTTTTCATGCCTCTCGTATTTTTAAAACCTTTTCATGCTCCTCGTATTTTTCAGACCCTTTAATGATCCTCGTATTTTTCAGACCTTTTCATGCTCCTCGTATTTTTCACAACTTTTCATGCTCCTTGTATTTTTCACAACTTTTCATGCTGTTTGTATTTGTCACACCTTTTCAAGCTCTTCGTTTTTTTCGGACCTTTTCATGCTCTTCATGTTTTTCACACCTTTTCAGGCTGTTCTTATTTTTCACACATTTTCATGCTCTTCGTGTTTTTCACACCTTTTCATGCTGCTCATATTTTTGACACCTTTTAATGTTCTTCATGTTTTTCAGACCTTTTCATGCTCCTCATATTTTTGACACCTTTTCATGCTCTTCATATTTTTCACACCGTTTCATGCACCTCATATTTTTGACACCTTTTCATGCTCTTCCTATTTTTTACACCGTTTCATGCTCCTCATATTTTTCATACAGATTCATGCTCTTCCTATTTTTCACACCTTTAAATGCTCCTCATATTTTTGACACCTTTTCATGCTCTTCCTATTTTTCACACCTTTAAATGCTCCTCATATTTTTGACACCTTTTCATGCTCTTCCTATTTTTTACACCGTTTCATGCTTCTCATATTTTTCATACAGATTCATGCTCTTCCTATTTTTCACACCTTTAAATGCTCCTCATATTTTTGACAAGTTTTCATGCTCTTCCTATTTTTCACACCGTTTCATGCTCCTCATTTTCATACAGATTCATGCTCTTCCTATTTTTCATACCTTTATATGCTCCTCATATTTTTGACACCTTTTCATGCTCTTCCTATTTTTCACACCGTTTCATGCTCCTCATTTTCATACAGATTCATGCTCTTCCTATTTTTCATACCTTTATATGCTCCTCATATTTTTCACACCTTTTCATGCTCTTCATATTTTTCACACCTTTTCATGCCCCTCGTGTATTTCAGACCATTTCATGCTCCTTGTATTTTTCAGACCCTTTCTTGCTCCTCGTATATTTCAGATCTTTTCATGCCTCTCGTATTTTTAAAACCTTTTCATGCTCCTCGTATTTTTCAGACCCTTTAATGATCCTCGTATTTTTCAGACCTTTTCATGCTCCTCGTATTTTTCACACCTTTTCATGCTCCTTGTATTTTTCACAACTTTTCATGCTGTTTGTATTTGTCACACCTTTTCAAGCTCTTCGTTTTTTTCGGACCTTTTCATGCTCTTCATGTTTTTCACACCTTTTCAGGCTGTTCTTATTTTTCACACATTTTCATGCTCTTCGTGTTTTTCACACCTTTTCATGCTCTCGTATTTTTCAGACCTTTTCAAACTCCTCATATTTTTCACACCGTTTCATCCTCCTCATATTTTTCATACAGATTCATGCTCCTCATATTTTTCACACCTTTACATGTTCCTCATATTTTTGAAACCTTTTATGCTTTTCATATTTTACACACCTTTTCATTCTCTCATATTTTTGACACCTTTTCATGCTCCACATATTTTTCAGACCTTTTCATGCTCCTCGTATTTTTAAGACGTTTTCATACTCCTCATAATTTTCACACCTTTTCATGCTCTTCATATTTTTCACACCGTTTCATGCTCCTCATATTTTTCATACACATTTTGAACCTCATATTTTTCACACCTTTACATGCTCCTCACATTTTTGACACCTTTTCATGCTCTTCATATTTTTCACACCTTTTCATTCTCCTCATATTTTTGACACCTGTTCATGCTCTACATATTTTTCAGACCTTTTCATGCGCCTCGTATTTTTAAGACGTTTTCATGCTCCTCGTATTTTTCAAACCTTTTCATGCTCCTCGTACTTTTCACACTTTTCCATGCTATTCATATTTTTCACACCTTTTCATGCTCCTCGTGTTTTACAACTTTTCATGCTCCTCGTATTTTTCACCTTTCATGCTCTTTGTATTTGTCACACCTTTTCATGCTCTTCTTATTTTCCACACTTTTACATGCTCTGCATGTTTTTCACACCTTTTCATGCTCTTCTTATTTTTCACATTTTTTCATGCTTTTCATGTTTTTCACACCTTTTCATGATCTTCATATTTTTCAGACCTTTTCATGCTTTTTATATTTTTCACACCTTTTCATGCTCTCGTATTTCTCAGACATTTTAATGCTCCACGTACTTTTCACACCTTTTCATCCTCCTCTAATTTTTCATACAGTTTCATGCTCCTCATATTTTTCAGACCTTTACATGCTTCTCATATTTTCGACCCTTTTAATGCTCCTCATATTTTTGACACCTTATCATGCTCGTCATATTTTTCAGACCTTTTCATGCTTTTGATAATTTTCACACCTTTTCCTGCTCTTCGTATTTTTCACACCATTTCCCGCTCTTCGTATTTTTCACACGTTTTCATGCTCCTTATATTTTTGACACCTTTTCATGCTCTTCATATTTTTCAGACCTTTTCATGCTCCTCATATATTTCACACCTTTTCATGCTCCTCGTATTTTTCAGAGCTTTTCATGCTCCTCCTATTTTTCAGACCTTTAAATGTTCCTCTTAATTTTCAGAACTTTTCATGCTCCTCATTTTTTCATACCATTTCATGCTCCTCTTATTTTTCACACCATTTCATGCTCCTCATATTTTTCATACCCTTTCATGCTCCTCGTATTTTTCAGACCTTTAAATCCTCTTCATATTTTTCACACCTTTTCATGGTCCTCATATTTTTCACAGCTTTTCATGCTCTTCATATTTTTCACACCGTTTCATGCTCCTCATATTTTTTATACAAATTCATGCTCCTCTTATTTTTCAACCTTTACATGCTACTTGTATTTTTCACACCTTTTCGTGGTCCTCATATTTTGCAGATCTTTTAATGCTCTTCATATTTTTCACACCTCTTCGTGTTCTTCATATTTTTCAGAACTTTTCAAGCTCTTCATATTTTTCACACTTTTCAGGCTCTTCATGTTTTTCAGACCTTTTCATGCTCCTCGTATTTCTGAGACCTTTTCATGCCCCTCGTTTTTTTCAGACCTTTTCATGCTCCTCGTACTTTTCAGACATTTTTATGCTCCTCGTATTTTTGAGACGTTTTCATGGTCTTCATATTTTTCACACCGTTTCATGCTCCTCATATTTTTCATACAGTTTCATGCTCCTCATATTTTTCACACCTTTTGATGCTCCTCATATTTTTCATACCTTTTCATGCTCTTCTTATTTTTCAGACCTTTTCATGCTCCTTGTATTTTTCACAATTTTTCATGCTCTTTGTGTTTTCACACCTTTTCAGGCTCTTCGTATTTTTCACACCTTTTCATGATCTTCGTATTTTTCACACCTTTTCATGCTCTTCTTATTTTTCAGACCTTTTCATGCTCTTGATATTTTTCTCAGCTTTTCATGCTCTTCGTATATTTCACACCGTTTCATGCTCCTCCTATTTTTGGCAGCTTTTCATGCTCCTCATATTTTTGACACCTTTTCATGCTCTTCGTATTTGTCACACCTTTTCATGCTCTTCGTATTTTTCACACCTTTTCGTTCTCCTCCTATTTTTCACACCTTTTCGTGCTCTTCATACTTTTCAGACATTTTCTTGTTCTTCATATTTTTCACACCTTTTCAGGCTCTTCATATTTTTCAGACCTTTTCATGCTCCTCATATTTTTCAGACCTTTTTATGCTCCTCCTATTTTTCAGGTCTTTTCATGCTCCTCGTATTTTTGACACGTTTTCATGCTCCTCGTATTTTTCACACCTTTACATGATCCTCGTGTTTTTCACACCTTCTCATGCTCTTCGTATTTTTCACACCTTTTCGTTCTCCTCCTATTTTTCACACCTTTTCGTGCTCTTCATTCTTTTCAGACATTTTCTTGTTCTTCATATTTTTCACACCTTTTCAGGCTCTTCATATTTTTCAGACCTTTTCATGCTCCTCGTATTTTTCAGACCTTTTTATTCTCCTCCTATTTTTCAGGTCTTTTCATGCTCCTCGTATTTTTGGCACATTTTCATGCTCCTCGTATTTTTCACACCTTACATGCTCTTCGTATTTGTCTCACCTTTTCATGCTCTTCTTATTTTCCACACTTTTACATGCTCTGCATGTTTTTCACACCTTTTCATGCTCTTCTTATTTTTCACATTTTTTCATGCTCTTCATATTTTTCACACCTTTTCGTGCTCTTCATATTTTTCAGAGCTTTTCGGGCTCTTCATATTTTTCAGACCGATTCATGCTCCTCTAATTTTTCACACTTTTTCATGCTCCTCATATTCTTCAGACCTTTTCATGCTCCTCGTATTTTTCACACCTTTTCATGCTCTTCGTATTTTTCACACCTTTTCGTTCTCCTCCTATTTTTCACACCTTTTCGTGCTCTTCATACTTTTCAGACATTTTCTTGTTCTTCATATTTTTCACACCTTTTCAGGCTCTTCATATTTTTCAGACCTTTTCATGCTCCTCGTATTTTTCAGACCTTTTTATGCTCCTCCTATTTTTCAGGTCTTTTCAAGCTCCTCGTATTTTTGACACATTTTCATGCTCCTCGTATTTTTCACACCTTTACATGATCCTCGTGTTTTTCACACCTTCTCATGCTCTTCGTATTTTTCACAACTTTTCATGCTCCTCGTATATGTCACACCATTTCATGCTCCACAGACTTTCATACAGTTTCATTCTCCTCATATTTTTCACACCTCTACACACTCCTGATATTTTTGACACCTTTTCATGCTCCACATATTTTTCAGACCTTTTCATGCTCCTCGTATTTGTAAGACGTTTTCATACTCCTCATAATTTTCACACCTTTTCATGCTCTTCCTATTTTTCACACCGTTTCATGCTCCTCATATTTTTCATACAGATTCATGCTCCTCATATTTTTCACACCTTTTCATGCTCTTCCTATTTTTCACACCTTTTCATGCTCCTCATATTTTTGACACCTCTTCATGCTCTACATATTTTTCAGACCTTTTCATGTGCCTGGTATTTTTAAGATGTTTTCATGCTCCTCGTATTTTTCAGACCTTTTCATGCTCTTCGTATTTGTCTCACCTTTTTATGCTCTTCTTATTTTCCACACTTTTACATGCTCTGCATGTTTTTCACACCTTTTCATGCTCTTCTTATTTTTCACATTTTTTCATGCTCTTCATATTTTTCACACCTTTTCATGCTCTTCATATTTTTCAGACCTTTACATGCTTCTTATATTTTTCACAGCTTTTCATGCTCTTCGTGTTTTTCACACCTTTTCATGCTCTGGTATTTTTCAGACATTTTAATGTGCCTCATACTTTTCACACCTTTTCATGCTCCTAGTATTTTTCACACCTTTTCATGCTCCTGGTATTTTTCACAACTTTTCATGCTCTTCGTATTTTACACATCTTTTCATGCTCTTTGAATTTTTCATAACTTTTCATGCTCTTGATATTCCTCAGACCTTTTCATGCTCTTGATATTTTTCACACCTTTTCATGCCCTTCGTGTTTTTCACATCTTTCATGCTCTTGATATTTTTCACACCTTTCCAAGCGCTTCATATTTTTCACACCGTTTCATCCTCCTCTAATTTTTCATACAGTTTCATGCTTCTCATATTTTTCACACCTTTACATGCTTCTCATATTTTTGACACCTTTTAATGCTCCTCATATTTTTTACACCTTATCATGCTCTTCATATTTTCAGACCTTTTCATGCTTTTGATAATTTTCACACCTTTTCCTGCTCTTCGTATTTTTCACACCTTTTCCTGCTCTTCGTATATTTCACACCTTTTCATGCTTCTCATATTTTTCAGAGCTTTTCATGCTCCTCGTATTTTTCAGACCTTTTCATGCTCCTCCTATTTTGCAGGCCTTTTCATGCTCCTCCTATTTTTCAGACATTTTCATGCTCCTCCTGTTTTTCAGGCCTTTTCATGCTCCTCGTAATTTTCACACCTTTTCATGCTCCTCATATTTTTCACTCCGTTTCATGCTCCTCATAAGTTTCAAACAGTTTCACGCCCCAAATATTTTTGACACCTTTTCATGCTCTTCTTATTTTTCATACCTTTTCATGTTCCTCGTATTTTTCACACCTTTCCATGCTCCTCGTGTTTTTCAAATCTTTTCATACTCCTTGTATTTTTCATACCGTTTCAAGCTTCTCATATTTTTCACACCATTTCATGCTCTTCATATTTTTCACACCGTTTCATTCTCCTCATATTTTCCACACCGTTTCATGCTCCTCATATATTTGACAGCTTGTCATGCTCGTCATATTTTTGACACCTTTTCATGCTCTACATATTTTTCAGATCTTTTTATGCTCCTCGTATTTTTTAGACCTTTTCCTGCCCCTCGTTTTTTTCAGACCTTTTCATGCTCCTCATATTTTTGAGACCTTTTCATGCTCCTCGTATTTCTGAGACCTTTTCATGCCCCTCGTTTTTTTCAAACCTTTTCATGCTCCTCGTACTTTTCAGACATTTTTATGCTCCTCGTATATTTGAGCCCTATTAATGCTCCTCGTATTTTTGAGACGTTTTCATGGTCTTCATATTTTTCACACCGTTTCATGCTCCTCATATTTTTCATACAGTTTCATGCTCCTCATATTTTTCACACCTTTTGGTGCTCCTCATATTTTTCACACCTTTTCATGCTCTTCTTATTTTTCAGACCTTTTCATGCTCCTTGTATTTTTCACAATTTTTCATGCTCTTTGTGTTTTCACACCTTTTCAGGCTCTTCGTATTTTTCACACCATTTCATGATCTTCGTATTTTTCACACCTTTTCATGCTCTTGATATTTTTCTCAGCTTTTCATGCTCTTCGTATATTTCAAACCGTTTCATTCTCCTCCTATTTTTGGCAGCTTTTCATGCTCCTCATATTTTTCAGACCGTTTCATGCTCATCATATTTTTGAGGCTGTTTCATGTGCCTCATATTTTTCACACCTTTTAATGCTCCTCATATTTTTCACACCTTTTCATGCTCTTCATATATTTCACACCTTTTCATGCTCCTCGTATTTTTCAGGCACTTCCATGCCCGTTCTATTTTTCAGACCTTTTCATGCTCCTCATATTTTTGATACCTTTTCATGCTCCTCATATTTTTCAGACATTTTCATGCTCCTCGAATTTTTCAGACCTTTTCATGCTCCTCGTATATTTCAGACCTTTTAATGCTCCTCGTATTTTTGAGACCATTTCATGCTCCTTGTATTTTTCAGACCTTTTCATGCTCCTCGTATTTTTCAGAGTTTTCATGCTACTCGTATTTTTCACAATTTTTCATGCTCTTCGTATTTGTCACACCTTTTAAAGCTCTTCGTTTTTTTCATACCTTTTGATGCTCTTCTGGTTTTTCACACCTTTTCAGGCTCTTCGTATTTTTCGCACCTTTTCATGCCCGTCGTATTGTTCACACCTTTTCATGCTCTTCATATTTTTCAGACCTTTCATGCTCTTGATATTTTTCTCAGCTTTTCATGCTCTTCTTGTTTTTCACAGCGTTTCATACCTCATATTTTTCATACAGTTTCATGCTCCTCATATTTTTCACACCTTTACATGCTCCTCATATTTTTGAGTCCTTTTCATGCTCTTCATATTTTTTAGACCTTTTCATGCTCCTCGTGTTTTTAAGATCATTTCATGCTCCTCGTATTTTTCAGACCTTTTCATGCTCCTTGTATTTTTCAATCCTCTTCATACTCGTTGTATGTTTCACACCTTTTCATGCTCCTCGTGTTTTTCAGACCTTTTCATGCTCCTCGTATTTTTCACACTTTTTCTTGCTCTTCATATTTTTCACACCATTTCATGCTCCGCATATTTTTCATACAGATTCATGCTCCACATATTTATCACACCTTTACATGATGCTCATATTTTTGACAACTTTTCATACTCTTCATATTTTTCAGACCTTTTCATGCTCCTCGTATTTTTGAGACCTTTTCTGCTCCTTGTATTTTTCAGACATTTTCATGCTCTTCATATTTTTCACACCGTTTCATGCTCCTCATATTTTTCATACAGTTTCATGCTCCTCGTATTTTTCAGACCTTTTCATGCTCCTCGTATTTTTGAGACCTTTTCATGCTCCTCGTATATTTCAGACATTTTCATGCTCTTCATATTTTTCACAGCGTTTCATGTTCCTCATATTTTTCATACAGTTTCATGCTCCTCGTATTTTTCAGACCTTTTCATGCTCCTCGTATTTTTGAGACCTTTTCATGCTCCTCGTATTATTGAGACCTTTTCCTACCCCTCGTTTTTTTCAGACCTTTTCATGCTCCTCGTATTTTTCAGACATTTTCACGCTCCTCGTATTTTTCAGACCTTTTCATGCTCCTCGTATTTTTGAGACTTTTTCATGCTCTTCATATTTTTCACACCGTTTCATGCTCCTCATATTTTTCATACAGTTTCATGCTCCTCATATTTTTCACACCTTTTGGTGCTCCTTATATTTTTCACACCTTTTCATGCTCTTCGTATTTTTCACAGTTTTCATGCTCCTCATATTTTTCGGACCGTTTCATGCTCCTCATATTTTTCACACCTTTACATGCTCCACATATATTTGACACCTTTTCATGCTCTTCATATTTTTCATACCTTTTGATGCTCCTCATACTTTTGACAGCTTTTTATGCTCTTCTTATTTTTCAGACCTTTTCATGAATCCGTATTTTTTACACCTTTTCATGCTCTTCTTATTTTTCAGACCTTTTCATTCTCTTGATATTTTTCTCAGCTTTTCATGCTCTTCGTATTTTTCACACCGTTTCACACTCCTCATATTTTTGGCAGCTTTTCATGCTCCTATTATTTTTCAGACCATTTCATGCTCCTCATATTTTGAGACCGTTTCATGCTCCTCATATTTTTCACACCTTTAATGCTCCTCATATTTTTCACACCTTTTCATGCTCTTCATATTTTTCACACCTTTTCATGCTCCTCATATTTTTCATACAGATTCATGCTCCTCTTATTTTTCACACCTTTTATGCTACTCATATTTTTGACACCTTTTCATGCTCTTCATATTTTTGACACCTTTACATGCTACTCATATTTTTGACACCTTTTCATGCTCTTCATATTTTTGACACTTTTACATGCTACTAATATTTTTGAAACTTTTTAATGCTCTTCATATTTTTCACACCTTTTCATGCTCCTCATGTTTTTGACACCTTTTCATGCTCTTCCTATTTTTCAGACCTTTTCATGCTCCTCGTATTTTTCAGACCTTTTCAAACTCCTCGTATTTTTCAGACATTTTCATGCCCTCGTATTTTTCAAACCTTTTCATGCTCCTCGTATTTTTCAGAACTTTTTATGCTCCTCATATATTTGAGCCCTTTTCATGCTCCTCGTATTTTGAGACTTTTTCATGCTCTTCATATTTTTCACACCGTTTAATGCTCCTCATATTTTTCATACAGTTTCATGCTCCTCATATTTTTCACACCTTTTGATGCTCCTTATATTTTTCACACCTTTTCATGCTCTTTGTATTTTTCACAGTTTTCATCCTCCTCATATTTTTTGGACCGTTTCATGCCCCTCATATTTTTACACCTTTACATGCTCCACATATATTTGACACCTTTTCATGCTCTCATATTTTTCACACCTTTTGATGCTCCTCATATTTTTGACAGCTTTTATGCTCCTCATATATTTCAGACCGTTTCATGCTCCTCATGTTTTTCAGACCATTTCATTCTTTTCATATTTTTCACACCGTTTCAGGTTCCTCATATTTTTCATACAGATCCATGCTCCTCTTATTTTTCACACCTTTACCTGCTACTCATATTTTGACACCTTTTCATGCTCCTCATATTTTTGTCACCTTTTCATGCTCCTCGTATTTTTCAGACCTTCTCATCCTCCTCATATTTTTCAGACCTTTTAATACTCTCGTATTTTTCAGACCTTTTCATGCTCCTCGTGTTTCTTTGACCATTTCATACTCTTTGTATTTTTCAGACCTTTTCATGCTCCTCGTATTTTTCAGAACTTTTCATGCTCCTCGTAATTTTCAGACCTTTTCATACTCCTCGTATTTTCAGACATTTTCATGCTCCTCGTATTTTTCAGACCTTTTCATGCCCTTCGTGTTTTTCACACCTTTTCATGCACTTCATATTTTTCACACCGTTTCATGCTCCTCATAATTTTTATACAAATTCATGCTCCTCTTATTTTTCAACCTTTATATGCTACTCATATTTTTGACACCGTTTCATGCTCTTCATATTTTTGACACCTTTTCATGCTCTTCATATTTTTCACTCCTTTTCATGCTCCTCATATTTTTCACACCTTTACATGCTCCTCATATTTTTGAGTCCTTTTCATGCTCTTCATATTTTTTAGACCTTTTCATGCTCCTCGTGTTTTTAAGATCATTTCATGCTCCTCGTATTTTTCAGACCTTTTCATGCTCCTTGTATTTTTCAATCCTCTTCATACTCGTTGTATGTTTCACACCTTTTCATGCTCCTCGTGTTTTTCAGACCTTTTCATGCTCCTCGTATTTTTCACACTTTTTCTTGCTCTTCATATTTTTCACACCATTTCATGCTCCGCATATTTTTCATACAGATTCATGCTCCACATATTTATCACACCTTTACATGATGCTCATATTTTTGACACCTTTTCATACTCTTCATATTTTTCAGACCTTTTCATGCTCCTCGTATTTTTGAGACCTTTTCTGCTCCTTGTATTTTTCAGACATTTTCATGCTCTTCATATTTTTCACACCGTTTCATGCTCCTCATATTTTTCATACAGTTTCATGCTCCTCGTATTTTTCAGACCTTTTCATGCTCCTCGTATTTTTGAGACCTTTTCATGCTCCTCGTATATTTCAGACATTTTCATGCTCTTCATATTTTTCACAGCGTTTCATGTTCCTCATATTTTTCATACAGTTTCATGCTCCTCGTATTTTTCAGACCTTTTCATGCTCCTCGTATTTTTGAGACCTTTTCATGCTCCTCGTATTATTGAGACCTTTTCCTACCCCTCGTTTTTTTCAGACCTTTTCATGCTCCTCGTATTTTTCAGACATTTTCACGCTCCTCGTATTTTTCAGACCTTTTCATGCTCCTCGTATTTTTGAGACTTTTTCATGCTCTTCATATTTTTCACACCGTTTCATGCTCCTCATATTTTTCATACAGTTTCATGCTCCTCATATTTTTCACACCTTTTGGTGCTCCTTATATTTTTCACACCTTTTCATGCTCTTCGTATTTTTCACAGTTTTCATGCTCCTCATATTTTTCGGACCGTTTCATGCTCCTCATATTTTTCACACCTTTACATGCTCCACATATATTTGACACCTTTTCATGCTCTTCATATTTTTCATACCTTTTGATGCTCCTCATACTTTTGACAGCTTTTTATGCTCTTCTTATTTTTCAGACCTTTTCATGAATCCGTATTTTTTACACCTTTTCATGCTCTTCTTATTTTTCAGACCTTTTCATTCTCTTGATATTTTTCTCAGCTTTTCATGCTCTTCGTATTTTTCACACCGTTTCACGCTCCTCATATTTTTGGCAGCTTTTCATGCTCCTATTATTTTTCAGACCATTTCATGCTCCTCATATTTTGAGACCGTTTCATGCTCCTCATATTTTTCACACCTTTAATGCTCCTCATATTTTTCACACCTTTTCATGCTCTTCATATTTTTCACACCTTTTCATGCTCCTCATATTTTTCATACAGATTCATGCTCCTCTTATTTTTCACACCTTTTATGCTACTCATATTTTTGACACCTTTTCATGCTCTTCATATTTTTGACACCTTTACATGCTACTCATATTTTTGACACCTTTTCATGCTCTTCATATTTTTGACACTTTTACATGCTACTAATATTTTTGAAACTTTTTAATGCTCTTCATATTTTTCACACCTTTTCATGCTCCTCATGTTTTTGACACCTTTTCATGCTCTTCCTATTTTTCAGACCTTTTCATGCTCCTCGTATTTTTCAGACCTTTTCAAACTCCTCGTATTTTTCAGACATTTTCATGCCCTCGTATTTTTCAAACCTTTTCATGCTCCTCGTATTTTTCAGAACTTTTTATGCTCCTCATATATTTGAGCCCTTTTCATGCTCCTCGTATTTTGAGACTTTTTCATGCTCTTCATATTTTTCACACCGTTTAATGCTCCTCATATTTTTCATACAGTTTCATGCTCCTCATATTTTTCACACCTTTTGATGCTCCTTATATTTTTCACACCTTTTCATGCTCTTTGTATTTTTCACAGTTTTCATCCTCCTCATATTTTTTGGACCGTTTCATGCCCCTCATATTTTTACACCTTTACATGCTCCACATATATTTGACACCTTTTCATGCTCTCATATTTTTCACACCTTTTGATGCTCCTCATATTTTTGACAGCTTTTATGCTCCTCATATATTTCAGACCGTTTCATGCTCCTCATGTTTTTCAGACCATTTCATTCTTTTCATATTTTTCACACCGTTTCAGGTTCCTTATATTTTTCATACAGATCCATGCTCCTCTTATTTTTCACACCTTTACCTGCTACTCATATTTTGACACCTTTTCATGCTCCTCATATTTTTGTCACCTTTTCATGCTCCTCGTATTTTTCAGACCTTCTCATCTTCCTCATATTTTTCAGACCTTTTAATACTCTCGTATTTTTCAGACCTTTTCATGCTCCTCGTGTTTCTTTGACCATTTCATACTCTTTGTATTTTTCAGACCTTTTCATGCTCCTCGTATTTTTCAGAACTTTTCATGCTCCTCGTAATTTTCAGACCTTTTCATACTCCTCGTATTTTCAGACATTTTCATGCTCCTCGTATTTTTCAGACCTTTTCATGCCCTTCGTGTTTTTCACACCTTTTCATGCACTTCATATTTTTCACACCGTTTCATGCTCCTCATAATTTTTATACAAATTCATGCTCCTCTTATTTTTCAACCTTTATATGCTACTCATATTTTTGACACCGTTTCATGCTCTTCATATTTTTGACACCTTTTCATGCTCTTCATATTTTTCACTCCTTTTCATGCTCCTCATATTTTTCACACCTTTACATGCTCCTCATATTTTTCACACCTTTTCATGCTCTCATATTTTTCACACCTTTTGATGCTCCTCATATTTTTGACAGCTTTTATGCTCCTCATATATTTCAGACCGTTTCATGCTCCTCATGTTTTTCAGACCATTTCATTCTTTTCATATTTTTCACACCGTTTCAGGTTCCTCATATTTTTCATACAGATCCATGCTCCTCTTATTTTTCACACCTTTACCTGCTACTCATATTTTGACACCTTTTCATGCTCCTCATATTTTTGTCACCTTTTCATGCTCCTCGTATTTTTCAGACCTTCTCATCCTCCTCATATTTTTCAGACCTTTTAATACTCTCGTATTTTTCAGACCTTTTCATGCTCCTCGTGTTTCTTTGACCATTTCATACTCTTTGTATTTTTCAGACCTTTTCATGCTCCTCGTATTTTTCAGAACTTTTCATGCTCCTCGTAATTTTCAGACCTTTTCATACTCCTCGTATTTTCAGACATTTTCATGCTCCTCGTATTTTTCAGACCTTTTCATGCCCTTCGTGTTTTTCACACCTTTTCATGCACTTCATATTTTTCACACCGTTTCATGCTCCTCATAATTTTTATACAAATTCATGCTCCTCTTATTTTTCAACCTTTATATGCTACTCATATTTTTGACACCATTTCATGCTCTTCATATTTTTGACACCTTTTCATGCTCCCCATATTTTTGACACTTTTTCATGCTCTACATATTTTTCAGACCTTTTCATGCTCGTCGTATTTTTCAGACGTCTTCATGCTCCTCGTATTTTTCAGACCTTTTCATGCTCCTCATATTTTTCACACCTTTTCATTCTCTTCATATTTTTCTCACTGTTTCATGCTCCTCATATTTTTGACAGTTTTTCATGCTCCTCATATTTTTCAGACCGTTTCATGCTCCTCATATTTTTCACGCCTTTACATGATCCTCATATTTTTCACACCTATTCATGCTGTTCATATTTTTCACACCGTTCCATGCTACTCATATTTTTCATACTGATTCATGCTCCACTTATTTTTCACACCTTTACATTCTATTCATATTTTTGACCCCTTTCATGCTCTTCATATTTTTGACACCTTTTCAAGGTCCTCATATTTTTGACACCTTTTCATGCTCCTTTTATTTTTCAGACCTTTTCATGCTCCTCGTATTTTTCACACCTTTTCATGCTCCTCGTATTTTTCAGACCTTTTCATGCTCCTCGTATTTTTCAGACCTTTTCATGCTCCTCAATTTTCTCACACCTTTTATTGCCTCTCATGTATTTTACACCTTTTGTAGCTCTTCATATTTTTCACACCGTCATGCTCTTCATAATTTGAAACTGTTTCATGCTCCTCATATTTTGGACACCTTTTCATTCTACTCATATTTTTCAGACCGTTTCATGCTCCTCATATATTTCAGACCATTTCATGCTCCTCATATATTTCACACCTTTACATGCTCCTCATAT
This sequence comes from Cervus elaphus, assembly GCF_910594005.1. Classification (NCBI taxonomy): domain Eukaryota; kingdom Metazoa; phylum Chordata; class Mammalia; order Artiodactyla; family Cervidae; genus Cervus; species Cervus elaphus. Next base: position 2,343,382 of record NC_057834.1, on the reverse strand, counting down.
TTTTGACACCTTTTCCTTCTCTTCATATTTTTCACAACTTTTCATGCTCCTCATATTTTTGACACCTTTTCATGCTCTAAATATTTTTCAGACCATTTCATGCTCCTCATGTTTTTGACATTTTTTCATGCTCTTCATATTTTTCAGACCTTCTCATGCTCCTCATATTTTTCACACCTTTTCAAGCTCCTCCTATTTTTGAGACCTTTCCATGCTCCTCGTATTTTTCAGGCCTTTCCATCCTCCTCCTATTTTTCAGACCTTTTCATTCTCCTCGTATTTTTCAGAGCTTTTCATGCTCCTCCTATTTTCCAGGCCTTTTCATGCTCCTCCTATTTTTCAGACCTTTTCATGCTCCTCCTATTTTTCATACATTTTCATGGTCCTCCTGTTTTTCAGTCCTTTTCATGCTCCTCGTATTTTTCACACCTTTTCATGCTCCTCGTATTTTTCACACTTTTTCATGCTCCTCATATTTTTCAGACCATTTCATTCTTTTCATATTTTTCACACCGTTTCAGGTTCCTCATATTTTTCATACAGATTCATGCTCCTCTTATTTTTCACACCTTTACCTGCTACTCATATTTTGACACCTTTTCATGCTCCTCATATTTTTCAGACCTTTTAATGCTCTCGTATATTTCAGACCTTTTCATGCTCCTCGTGTTTCTTTGACCATTTCATACTCTTTGTATTTTTCAGACCTTTTCATGCTCGTCGTATTTTTCAGATGTCTTCATGCTCCTCGTAATTTTCAGACCTTTTCATACTCCTCGTATTTTCAGACATTTTCATGCTCCTCGTATTTTTCAGACCTTTTCATGCCCTTCGTGTTTTTCACACCTTTTCATGCTCTTCATATTTTTCACACCGTTTCATGCTCCTCATATTTTTTATACAAATTCATGCTCCTCTTATTTTTCAACCGTTACATGCTACTCATATTTTTGACACCGTTTCATGCTCTTCATAGTTTTGACACCTTTTCATGCTCCCCATATTTTTGACACTTTTTCGTGCTCTACATATTTTTCAGACCTTTTCATGCTCGTCGTATTTTTCAGATGTCTTCATGCTCCTCGTATTTTTCAGACATTTTCATGCTCCTCATATTTTTCACAACTTTACATGCTCTTCGTATTTGTCACACCTTTTCAAGCTCTTCGTATTTTTCAAACCTTTTCATGCTCTTCGTGTTTTGCACACCTTTTCATGCTCTTCATAATTTTCACACCTTTTCATGCTCCTCGTAATTTTGAGACCTTTTCATGCTCTTAATATTTTTGACACCTTTTGATGATCCTCATATTTTTGACACCTTTTCATGCTCCTCATATTTTTCACACCTTTACATGCTCCTCGTATATTTCAGACCTTTTCATGCTTCTCGTATTTGGCAGACCTTTTCATGCTCTTCGTATTTCTCAATCCTTTTCATGCTCTTCGTGTTTTTCACACCTTTTCCTGCTCTTCGAATTTTTCAGGCCGTTTCAGGCTCTTGCTATTTTTCACACCTTTTCATGCTCTTCGTGTTTTTCACACCTTTTCATGCTCTTCGTATATTTCCCACCGTTTCAATCTCGTCATATTTTTCACACCTTTTCATGCTCTTCACTTTTTTCACACCATTTCATGCTCCACATATTTTTGACAGTTTTTCATGCCCCTCATATTTTTCAGACAGTTTCCTGCTCCTCATATTTTTCAGACCGTTTCATGCTCTTGATATTTTTCACACCATTTCATGGTCTTCATATTTTTCACAACTTTTCATGCTCCTCATATTTTTGAAATCTTGTGAAACTCTTCATATTTTTCACACCTTTTCATGCTCCTCATATTTTTCACACCTTTTCATGCTGCTCATATTTTTGACACCTTTTAATGTTCTTCATGTTTTTCAGACCTTTTCATGCTCCTCATATTTTTGACACCTTTTCATGCTCTTCATATTTTTCACACCGTTTCATGCACCTCATATTTTTGACACCTTTTCATGCTCTTCCTATTTTTTACACCGTTTCATGCTCCTCATATTTTTCATACAGATTCATGCTCTTCCTATTTTTCACACCGTTAAATGCTCCTCATATTTTTGACACCTTTTCATGCTCTTCCTATTTTTCACACCTTTAAATGCTCCTCATATTTTTGACACCTTTTCATGCTCTTCCTATTTTTTACACCGTTTCATGCTTCTCATATTTTTCATACAGATTCATGCTCTTCCTATTTTTCACACCTTTAAATGCTCCTCATATTTTTGACACCTTTTCATGCTCTTCCTATTTTTCACACCGTTTCATGCTCCTCATTTTCATACAGATTCATGCTCTTCCTATTTTTCATACCTTTATATGCTCCTCATATTTTTGACACCTTTTCATGCTCTTCCTATTTTTCACACCGTTTCATGCTCCTCATTTTCATACAGATTCATGCTCTTCCTATTTTTCATACCTTTATATGCTCCTCATATTTTTCACACCTTTTCATGCTCTTCATATTTTTCACACCTTTTCATGCCCCTCGTGTATTTCAGACCATTTCATGCTCCTTGTATTTTTCAGACCCTTTCTTGCTCCTCGTATATTTCAGATCTTTTCATGCCTCTCGTATTTTTAAAACCTTTTCATGCTCCTCGTATTTTTCAGACCCTTTAATGATCCTCGTATTTTTCAGACCTTTTCATGCTCCTCGTATTTTTCACACCTTTTCATGCTCCTTGTATTTTTCACAACTTTTCATGCTGTTTGTATTTGTCACACCTTTTCAAGCTCTTCGTTTTTTTCGGACCTTTTCATGCTCTTCATGTTTTTCACACCTTTTCAGGCTGTTCTTATTTTTCACACATTTTCATGCTCTTCGAGTTTTTCACACCTTTTCATGCTCTCGTATTTTTCAGACCTTTTGAAACTCCTCATATTTTTCACACCGTTTCATCCTCCTCATATTTTTCATACAGATTCATGCTCCTCATATTTTTCACACCTTTACATGTTCCTCATATTTTTGAAACCTTTTATGCTTTTCATATTTTACACACCTTTTCATTCTCTCATATTTTTGACACCTTTTCATGCTCCACATATTTTTCAGACCTTTTCATGCTCCTCGTATTTTTAAGACGTTTTCATACTCCTCATAATTTTCACACCTTTTCATGCTCTTCATATTTTTCACACCGTTTCATGCTCCTCATATTTTTCATACACATTTTGAACCTCATATTTTTCACACCTTTACATGCTCCTCACATTTTTGACACCTTTTCATGCTCTTCATATTTTTCACACCTTTTCATTCTCCTCATATTTTTGACACCTGTTCATGCTCTACATATTTTTCAGACCTTTTCATGCGCCTCGTATTTTTAAGACGTTTTCATGCTCCTCGTATTTTTCAAACCTTTTCATGCTCCTCGTACTTTTCACACTTTTCCATGCTATTCATATTTTTCACACCTTTTCATGCTCCTCGTGTTTTACAACTTTTCATGCTCCTCGTATTTTTCACCTTTCATGCTCTTTGTATTTGTCACACCTTTTCATGCTCTTCTTATTTTCCACACTTTTACATGCTCTGCATGTTTTTCACACCTTTTCATGCTCTTCTTATTTTTCACATTTTTTCATGCTTTTCATGTTTTTCACACCTTTTCATGATCTTCATATTTTTCAGACCTTTTCATGCTTTTTATATTTTTCACACCTTTTCATGCTCTCGTATTTCTCAGACATTTTAATGCTCCACGTACTTTTCACACCTTTTCATCCTCCTCTAATTTTTCATACAGTTTCATGCTCCTCATATTTTTCAGACCTTTACATGCTTCTCATATTTTCGACCCTTTTAATGCTCCTCATATTTTTGACACCTTATCATGCTCGTCATATTTTTCAGACCTTTTCATGCTTTTGATAATTTTCACACCTTTTCCTGCTCTTCGTATTTTTCACACCATTTCCCGCTCTTCGTATTTTTCACACGTTTTCATGCTCCTTATATTTTTGACACCTTTTCATGCTCTTCATATTTTTCAGACCTTTTCATGCTCCTCATATATTTCACACCTTTTCATGCTCCTCGTATTTTTCAGAGCTTTTCATGCTCCTCCTATTTTTCAGACCTTTAAATGTTCCTCTTAATTTTCAGAACATTTCATGCTCCTCATTTTTTCATACCATTTCATGCTCCTCTTATTTTTCACACCATTTCATGCTCCTCATATTTTTCATACCCTTTCATGCTCCTCGTATTTTTCAGACCTTTAAATCCTCTTCATATTTTTCACACCTTTTCATGGTCCTCATATTTTTCACAGCTTTTCATGCTCTTCATATTTTTCACACCGTTTCATGCTCCTCATATTTTTTATACAAATTCATGCTCCTCTTATTTTTCAACCTTTACATGCTACTCATAATTTGGACACCTTTTCATGCTCTTCCTATTTTTTACACCGTTTCATGCTCCTCATATTTTTTATACAAATTCATGCTCCTCTTATTTTTCAACCTTTACATGCTACTTGTATTTCTCACACCTTTTCGTGCTCCTTGTATTTTTCACACCTTTTCGTGGTCCTCATATTTTTCAGATCTTTTAATGCTCTTCATATTTTTCACACCTCTTCGTGTTCTTCATATTTTTCAGAACTTTTCAAGCTCTTCATATTTTTCACACTTTTCAGGCTCTTCATGTTTTTCAGACCTTTTCATGCTCCTCGTATTTTTCACACTTTTTCATGCTCCTCTTATTTTTCAGACCTTTTTATGCTCCTCCAATTTCTCAGACCTTTTCATGCTCCTCGCATTTTTCACTCCTTTTCATGCTCCTCGAATTTTTATGCCTTTTCATGCTCTTCATATTTTCCACACCTTTTCGTGCTCTTCATATTTTTCAGAGCTGTTCAGGCTCTTCATAGTTTTCAGACCGATTCATGCTCCTCTAATTTTTCACACCTTTTCATGCTCCTCATATTATTCACACCTTTTCATGCTCCTCATATTTTTGACACCTTTTCATGCTCCTCGTATTTGTCACACCTTTTCATGCTCTTCGTATTTTTCACACCTTTTCGTTCTCCTCATATTTTTCACACCTTTTCATGCTCTTTGTGTTTTTCACACCTTTTCAGGCTGTTCATATTTTTCACACATTTTCATGCTCTTCATATTTTTCACACCTTTTCATGCTCTCGTATTTTTCAGACCTTTTCAAACTCCTCATATTTTTCACACCTTTTCATGATATTCATATTTTTCACACCGTTTCATCCTCCTCATATTTTTCATACAGATTCATGCTCCTCATATTTTTCACACCTTTACATGTTCCTCATATTTTTGACATCTTTTCATTCTCCTCATATTTCTGACACCTTTTCATGCTCCACATATTTTTCAGACCTTTTCTTGCTCCTCGTATTTTTAAGACATTTTCATCCTCCTCATAATTTTCACACCTTTTCATGCTCTTCATATGTTTCACACCGTTTCATGCTCCTCATATTTTTCATACAGATTCATGCTCCTCATATTTTTCACACCTTTACATGCTCCTCATATTTTTGACACCTTTTCATGCTCTTCATATTTTTCACACCTTTTCATTCTCCTCATAGTTTTGACACCTGTTCATGCTCTACATATTTTTCACACCTTTTCATGTGCCTCGTATTTTTAAGACGTTTTCATGCTCCTCGTATTTTTCAGACCTTTTCATGCTCCTCGTACTTTTCACACTTTTTCATGCTATCCATATTTTTCACACCTTTTCATGTCCTCGTATTTTTCACAACTGTTCATGCTCCTGGTATTTTTCACAACTTTTCATGCTCTTCGTATTTGTCACACCTTTTCATGCTCTTCTTATTTTCCACACTTTTACATGCTCTGCATGTTTTTCACACCTTTTCATACTCTTCTTATTTTTCACTTTTTTTCATGCTCTTCAGATTTTTCACACCTTTTCATGCTCTTCATATTTTTCAGACCTTTTCATGCTTTTTATATTTTTCACAGCTTTTCATGATCTTCGTGTTTTTCACACCTTTTCATGCTCTCGTATTTTTCAGACATTTTAATGCTCCTCGTACTTTTCACACCTTTTCATTCTCCTAGTATTTTTCACACCTTTTCATGCTCCTGGTATTTTTCACAACTTTTCATGCTCTTCGTATTTTTCACATATTTTCATGCTCTTTGAATTTTTCATACCTTTTCATGCTTTTCATATTCCTCAGACCTTTTCATGCTCTTGATATTTTTCACACCTTTTCATGCCCTTCGTGTTTTTCACATCTTTCATGCTCTTGATATTTTTCACACCTTTTCATGCTCTTCATATTTTTCAGACCTTTTCATGCTCTTGATATTTTTCACACCTTTGCATGCCCTTCGTGTTTTTCACACATTTCATGCTCCTCATATTTCTCACACCTTTTCATGCTCTTCATATTTTTCACACCGTTTCATGCTCCTCATATTTTTTTTTCTTTTCTTTTTTTTTTATTTATTTTTTTTCCAGTGGGTTTTGTCATACATTGATATGAATCAGACATGGATTTACATATATTCCCAATCCCGATCCCCCCTCCCACCTCCCTCTCCACCCGATTCCTCTGGGTCTTCCCAGTGCACCAGGCCGGAGCACTTGTCTCATGCATCCCACCTGGGCTGGTGATCTGTTTCACCATAGATAGTATACATGCTGTTCTTTTGAAATATCCCACCCTCACATTCTCCCACAAAGTTCAAAAGTCTGTTCTGTATTTATGTGTCTCTTTTTCTGTTTTGCATATAGGGTTATCATTATCACCTTTCTAAATTCCATATATATGTGTTAGTATGCTGTAATGTTCTTTATCTTTCTGGCTTACTTCACTCTGTATAATGGGCTCCAGCTTCATCCATCTCATTAGGACTGGTTCAAATGAATTCTTTTTAATGGCTGAGTAATATTCCATGGTGTATATGTACCACAGCTTCCTTATCCATTCATCTGCTGATGGGCATCTAGGTTGCTTCCATGTCCTGGCTATTATAAACAGTGCTGCGATGAACATTGGGGTGCACGTGTCTCTTTCAGATCTGGTTTCCTCAGTGTGTATGCCCAGAAGTGGGATTGCTGGGTCATATGGCAGTTCTATTTCCAGTTTTTTAAGAAATCTCCACACTGTTCTCCATAGCGGCTGTACTAGTTTGCATTCCCACCAACAGTGTAAGAGGGTTCCCTTTTCTCCACACCCTCTCCAGCATTTATTGCTTGTAGACTTTTGGATAGCAGCCATCCTGACTGGCGTGTAATGGTACCTCATTGTGGTTTTGATTTGCATTTCTCTAATAATGAGTGATGTTGAGCATCTTTTCATGTGTTTGTTAGCCATCTGTATGTCTTCTTTGGAGAAATGTCTGTTTAGTTCTTTGGCCCATTTTTTGATTGGGTCATTTATTTTTCTGGAATTGAGGTGCAGGAGTTGCTTGTATATTTTTGAGATTAATCCTTTGTCTGTTTCTTCATTTGCTATTATTTTCTCCCAATCTGAGGGCTGTCTTTTCACCTTGCTTATAGTTTCCTTTGTAGTGCAAAAGCTTTTAAGTTTCATTAGGTCCCATTTGTTTAGTTTTGCTTTTATTTCCAATATTCTGGGAGGTGGGTCATAGAGGATCTTGCTGTGATTTATGTCGGAGAGTGTTTTGCCTATGTTCTCCTCTAGGAGTTTTATAGTTTCTGGTCTTACATTTAGATCTTTAATCCATTTTGAGTTTATTTTTGTGTATGGTGTTAGAAAGTGTTCTAGTTTCATTCTTTTACAAGTAGTTGACCAGTTTTCCCAGCACCACTTGTTAAAGAGGTTGTCTTTTTTCCATTGTATATCCTTGCCTCCTTTGTCAAAGATAAGGTGTCCATAGGTTCGTGGATTTATCTCTGGGCTTTCTATTCTGTTCCATTGATCTATATTTCTGTCTTTGTGCCAGTACCATACTGTCTTGATGACTGTGGCTTTGTAGTAGAGTCTGAAGTCAGGCAGGTTGATTCCTCCAGTTCCATTCTTCTTTCTCAAGATTATTTTGGCTATTCGAGGTTTTTGGTATTTCCATACAAATTGTGAAATTCTTTGGTCTAGTTCTGTGAAAAATACCGTCAGTAGCTTGATAGGGATTGCTTTGAATCTATAGATTTGGTCCTCATATTTTTTATACAAATTCATGCTCCTCTTATTTTTCAACCTTCACATGCTACTCATATTTTTGACACCGTTTCATGCTCTTCATATTTTTGACACCTTTTCATGCTTCCCATATTTTTGACACTTTTTCATGCTCTACATATTTTTCAGACCTTTTCATGCTTGTCGTATTTTTCAGACGTCTTCATGCTCCTCGTATTTTTCAGAACTTTTCATGCTCCTTGTATTTTTCACAACTTTACATGCTCTTCCTGTTTTTCACACCTTTTCAGGCTCTTCGTATTTTTCACACCTTTTCATGCTCTTCGTGTTTTTCACACCTTTTCAGGCTCTTCATATTTTTCACACTTTTCATGCTCTTCATATTTTTGACACGTTTTCATGCTTTTCATATTTTTCAGACCTTTTCATGCTCTTGATATTTTTCACAGCTTTCCATGCTCTTCGTGTTGTTCACTCCATTTCATGATCTCGTGTTTTTCAAGTGTTTCATGCTCCTCATATTTTTCACACCTTTTCATGCTCTTCATATTTTTCACACCGTTTCATCCTCCTCTAATTTTTCATACAGTTTCATGCTCCTCATATTTTTCACACCTTTTCATGCTTCTCATATTTTCGACACCTTTTAATGCTCCTCATATTTTGGACACCTTAACATGCTCTTCATATTTTTCAGACCTTTTCATGCTTTTGAAAATTTTCACACCTTTTCCTTCTCTTCGTATTTTTCACACCTTTTCATGCTCCTTATATTTTTGACACCTTTTCATGCTCTTCATATTTTTCAGACCTTTTCATGCTCCTCGTATATTTCACACCTTTTCATGCTCCTCTTAATTTTCAGATCTTTTCATGCTCCTCATTTTTTCACACCATTCCATGCTACTCTTATTTTTCACACCATTTCATGCACCTCATATTTTTCATACACTTTCATGCTCTTCATATTTTTCACACATTTTCATGCTCCTCGTATTTTACACACCTTTCATGCTCCTCGTATATTTCACACCATTTCATGCTCCTCAGATTTTTCATACAGTTTCATTCTCCTCATATTTTTCACACCTCTACATGCTCCTCATATTTTTGACACCTTTTCATGCTCTTCATATATTGCAGTCCTTTTCATGCTGCTCGTATTTTTCAGACTTTTTCATGCTCCTCGTACTTTTCAGACCGTTTCATGCTCCTCATGTTTTTCAGACCTTGTCATGCTCCTCGTATTTTTCAGACCTTTTCATGCTCCTCGTATTTTTCAGACGTTTTCATGCTCCCTTTATTTATCACACGTTTCATGCTCTTCGTATTTTTCACCCTTTTTTGCTCCTCGTATTTTTCAGACCTTTTCATGCTGCTCGGAAATTTCACACCTTTTCATGCTCCTCGTATTTTTCACACCTTTTCATTTTCCTCGTATTTTTCACACCTTTTCATGCTCCTCGTTTTTTCAGACCATTTCATGCTCCTCGTATTTTTCACACCTTTTCATGCTCCTCATATTTTTCACACCTTTTCATGCTCCTCGTATATTTCAGACCTTTTCATGCTTCTCGTATTTTGCAGACCTTTTCATGCTCTTCGTATTTTTCAAACCTCTTCATGCTCTTTCGGTTTTTCACACCTTTTCCTGCTCTTCGAATTTTTCAGGCTGTTTCATGCTCTTGATATTTTTCACACCTTTTCATGCTCTTCGTGCTTTTCACACTTTTCATGCTCTTCGTATATTTCCCACTGTTTCATTCTCGTCATATTTTTCACACCTTTTCATGCTCTTCACTTTTTTCACACCATTTCATGCTCCACATATTTTTGACAGTTTTTCATGCCCCTATATTTTTCAGACAGTTTCCTGCTCCTCATATTTTTCAGACCGTTTCATGCTCTTGATATTTTTCACACCTTTTCATGGTCTTCATATTTTTCACAACTTTTCATGCACCTCATATTTTTGAAATCTTTTGAAGCTCTTCATATTTTTCACACCTTTTCATGCTCCTCATATTTTTCACACCTTTTCATGCTCCACATATTTTTGACACCTTTTAATGTTCTTCAAGTTTTTCAGAACTTTTCATGCTCCTCATATTTTTGACACCTTTTCATGCTCCTCACATTTTTCACACCGTTTCATGCTCCTCATATTTTTGACACCTTTTCATGCTCTTCCTATTTTTCACACCGTTTCATGCTCCTCATATTTTTCATACAGATTCATGCTCTTCCTATTTTTCACACCTTTAAATGCTCCTCATATTTTTGACACCTTTTCATGCTCTTCATATTTTTCACTCCTTTTCATGCTCCTCATATTTTTGACACCTTTTCATGCTCTTCATATTTTTCAGACCTTTTCATGCCCCTCGTGTATTTCAGACCATTTCATGCTCCTCGTATTTTTCAGACCCTTTCTTGCTCCTCGTATTTTTCAGATCTTTTCATGCTCCTCGTATTCTTCACAACTTTTCATGCTCCTCGTTTTTTTCAGACCATTTAATGTTCCTCGTATTTTTCAGACCTTTTCATGCTCCTCGTGTTTTTCACACCTTTTCATGCTCCTCGTATTTTTCACAACTTTTCATGATGTTTGTATTTGTCACACCTTTTCAAGCTCTTCGTATTTTTCAGACCTTTTCATGCTCTTCGTATTTTTCACACCTTTTCAGGCTGTTCTTATTTTTCACACATTTTCATGCTCTTCGTGTTTTTCATACCTTTTCGTGCTCTCGTATTTTTCAGACCTTTTCAAACTCCTCATATTTTTCGCACCTTTTCATTATATTCATGTTTTTCACACCTTTTCATCCTCCTCATATTTTTCATACAGATTCATGCCCCTCATATTTTTCACACCTTTTCATGCTCATCATATTTTTCACACCTTTTCATGCTGCACATATTTTTCAGACCTTTTCATGCTCCTTGTATTTTTAAGACGTTTTCATACTCCTCATAATTTTCACACCTTTGCATGCTCTTCATATGTTTCACACCGTTTCATGCTCCTCATATTTTTCATACAGATTCATGCTCCTCATATTTTTCACACCTTTACATGCTCCTCATATTTTTGACACCTTTTCATGCTCTTCATATTTTTCACTCCTTTTCATTCTCCTCATATTTTTGACACCTGTTCATGCTCTACATATTTTTCAGACCTTTTCATGCTCCTCGTATTTTTAAGACGTTTTCATGCTCTTCGTATTTTCAGACCTTTTCATGCTCCTTGTACTTTTCACACTTTTTCATGCTATTCATATTTTTCATACCTTTTCATGCTCCTCGTATTTTTCACAACTTTTCATGCTCCTCGTATTTTTCACAACTTTTCATGCTCTTCGTATTTGTCACACCTTTTCATGCTCTTCTTACTTTCCACACTTTTTCATGCTCTGCATGTTTTTCACACCCTTTCATGCTCTTCTTATTTTTCACATTTTTTCATGTTGTTCATATTTTTCACACCTTTTCATGCTCTTCATATTTTTCAGACCTTTTCATGCTTTTTATATTTTTCACAGCTTTTCATGCTCTTCGTGTTTTTCACACCTTTTCATGCTCTCGTATTTTTCAGACATTTTAATGCTCCTCGTACTTTTCACACCTTTTCATGCTCCTAGTATTTTTCACACCTTTTCATGCTCCTGGTATTTTTCCCAACTTTTCATGCTCTTCGTATTTTTCACATCTTTTCATGCTCTTTGAATTTTTCATACCTTTTCATGCTCTTCATATTCCTCAGACCTTTTCATGCTCTTGATATTTTTCACACCTTTGCATGCCCTTCGTGTTTTTCACACATTTAATGCTCTTCATATTTTTCACACCTTTTCATGCTCTTCATATTTTTCACACCATTTCATGCTCCTCATATTTTTTATACAAATTCATGCTCCTCTTATTTTCAACCTTTACATGCCACTCATATTTTTGACACCGTTTCATGCTCTTCATATTTTGACACCTTTTCATGCTCCCCATATTTTTGACACTTTTTCATGCTCTACATATTTTTCAGACCTTTTCATGCTCGTCGTATTTTTCAGACGTCTTCATGCTCCTCGTATTTTTCAGACCTTTTCATGCTCCTCATATTTTTCACAACTTTACATGCTCTTCGTTTTTGTCACACCTTTTCAAGCTCTTCGTATTTTTCACACCTTTTCATGCTCTTCGTGTCTTTCACACCATATCAGGCTCTTCGTATTTTTCACACCTTTTCATGCTCTTCATATTCTTGACAGTTTTCATGCTTTTCATATTTTTCAGACCTTTTCATGCTCTTGATATTTTTCAAAGCTTTCCATGCTCTTCGTGTTGTTCACTCCATTCATGATCTCGTGTTTTTCAGAGTGTTTCATGCTCATCATATTTTTCACACCTTTTCATGCTCTTCATATTTTTCACACTGTTTCATCCTCCTCTAATTTTTCATACAGTTTCATGGTCCTCATATTTTTCACACCTTTACATGCTTCTCATATTTTCAACACCTTTTAATGCTCCTCTTATTGTTGACACCTTATCATGCTCTTCATATTTTTCAGACCTTTTCATGCTTTTGATAATTTTCACATCTTTTCCTGCTCTTCGTATTTTTCACACCTTTTCCTGCTCTTCGTATTTTTCACACCTTTTCATGCTCCTTATATTTTTGACACCTTTTCATGCTCTTCATATTTTTCAGACCTTTTCATGCTCCTCGTATATTTCACACCTTTTCATGCTCCTCGTATTTTTCAGACCTTTAAATGCTCCTCTTAATTTTTAGATCTTTTCATGCTCCTCATTTTTTCAAACCATGTTATGATCCTCTTATTTTTCACACCATTTCATGCTTTTCATATTTTTCATACCCTTTCATGCTCTTCATATTTTTCACACATTTTCATGCTCCTCGTATTTTACACACCTTTTCATGCTCCTCGTATATTTCACACCATTTCATGCTCCTCAGATTTTTCATACAGTTTCATTCTCCTCATATTTTTCACATCTCTACATGCTCCTCATATTTTTGACACCTTTTCATGCTCTTCATATATTGCAGTCCTTTTCATGCTCCTCGTATTTTTCAGACCTTTTCATGCCCCTCGTATTTTTCAGACCTTTTCATGCTCCTCGTATTTTTCAGACCTTTTCATGATCCTCGTATTTTTCACACCTTCTCATGCTCTTCGTATTTTTCACAACTTTTCATGCTACTCATATTTTTAAAATCTTTTGAAGCTCTTCATATTTTTCACACCTTTTCATGCTCCTCATATTTATCACACCTTTTCATGCTCCACATATTTTTAACACCTTTTAATGTTCTTCAAGTTTTTCAGAACTTTTCATGCTCCTCATATTTTTGACACCTTTTCATGCTCCTCACATTTTTCACACCGTTTCATGCTCCTCATATTTTTGACACCTTTTCAGGCTCTTCCTATTTTTCACACCGTTTCATGCTCCTCATATTTTTCATACAGATTTATGCTCTTCCTATTTTTCACACCTTTAAATGCTCCTCATATTTTTGACACTTTTTCATGCTTTCATATTTTTCACTCCTTTTCATGTTCCTCATATTTTTGACACCTTTCCATGCTCTTCATATTTTTCACACCTTTTCAGGCTGTTCTTATTTTTCACACATTTTCATGCTCCTCGTGTTTTTCACACCTTTTCATGCTCTCGTATTTTTCAGACCTTTTCAAACTCCTCATATTTTTCACACCTTTTCATGATATTCATGTTTTTCACACCTTTTCATCCTCCTCTTATTTTTCATACAGATTCATGCCCCTCATATTTTTCACACCTTTACATGTTCCTCATATTTTTGACACCTTTTCATGCTCTTCATATTTTACACACATTTTCATTCTTCTCATATTTTTGACACCTTTTCATGCTGCACATATTTTTCAGACCTTTTCCTGCTCCTCGTATTTTTAAGACGTTTTCATCCTCCTCATAATTTTGACACCTTTTCATGCTCTTCATATGTTTCACACCGTTTCATGCTCTTCATATTTTTCATACAGATTCATGCTCCTCATATTTTTCACACCTTTACATGTTCCTCATATTTTTGACACCTTTTCATGCTCTTCATATTTTACACACATTTTCATTCTTCTCATATTTTTGACACCTTTTCATGCTTCACATATTTTTCAGACCTTTTCATGCTCCTTGTATTTTTCAGACCTTTTCATGCTCCTCATATTTTTCACAACTTAACATGCTCTTCGTATTTGTCACACCTTTTCATGCTCTTCGTGTCTTTCACACCATTTCAGGCTCTTCGTATTTTTCACACCTTTTCATGCTCTTCATATTTTTGACACGTTTTCATGCTCTTCATATTTTTCAGACCTTTTCATGCTCTTGATATTTTTCACAGCTTTCCATGCTCTTCATGTTGTTCACTCCATTCATGATCTCGTGTTTTTCAGAGTGTTTCATGCTCCTCATATTTTTCACACCTTTTCATGCTCTTCATATTTTTCACACTGTTTCATCCTCCTCTAATTTTTCATACAGTTTCATGGTCCTCATATTTTTCACACCTTTACATGCTTCTCATATTTTCAACACCTTTTAATGCTCCTCATATTGTTGACAACTTATCATGCTCTTCATATTTTTCAGACCTTTTCATGCTTTTGATAATTTTCACATCTTTTCCTGCTCTTCGTATTTTTCACACCTTTTCCTGCTCTTCGTATTTTTGACACCTTTTCATGTTCTTCATATTTTTCAGACCTTTTCATGCTCCTCGTATATTTCACACCTTTTCATGCTCCTCGTATTTTTCACACCTTTTCATGCTCCTCATATTTTTCACACCTTTTCATGCTCCTCGTATATTTCAGACCTTTTCATGCTTCTCGTATTTTGCAGACCTTTTCATGCTCTTCGTATTTTTCAAACCTCTTCATGCTCTTTCGGTTTTTCACACCTTTTCCTGCTCTTCGAATTTTTCAGGCTGTTTCATGCTCTTGATATTTTTCACACCTTTTCATGCTCTTCGTGCTTTTCACACTTTTCATGCTCTTCGTATATTTCCCACTGTTTCATTCTCGTCATATTTTTCACACCTTTTCATGCTCTTCACTTTTTTCACACCATTTCATGCTCCACATATTTTTGACAGTTTTTCATGCCCCTATATTTTTCAGACAGTTTCCTGCTCCTCATATTTTTCAGACCGTTTCATGCTCTTGATATTTTTCACACCTTTTCATGGTCTTCATATTTTTCACAACTTTTCATGCACCTCATATTTTTGAAATCTTTTGAAGCTCTTCATATTTTTCACACCTTTTCATGCTCCTCATATTTATCACACCTTTTCATGCTCCACATATTTTTGACACCTTTTAATGTTCTTCAAGTTTTTCAGAACTTTTCATGCTCCTCATATTTTTGACACCTTTTCATGCTCCTCACATTTTTCACACCGTTTCATGCTCCTCATATTTTTGACACCTTTTCATGCTCTTCCTATTTTTAACACCGTTTCATGCTCCTCATATTTTTCATACAGATTCATGCTCTTCCTATTTTTCACACCTTTAAATGCTCCTCATATTTTTGACACCTTTTCATGCTCTTCATATTTTTCACTCCTTTTCATGCTCCTCATATTTTTGACACCTTTTCATGCTCTTCATATTTTTCAGACCTTTTCATGCCCCTCGTGTATTTCAGACCATTTCATGCTCCTCGTATTTTTCAGACCCTTTCTTGCTCCTCGTATTTTTCAGATCTTTTCATGCTCCTCGTATTCTTCACAACTTTTCATGCTCCTCGTTTTTTTCAGACCATTTAATGTTCCTCGTATTTTTCAGACCTTTTCATGCTCCTCGTGTTTTTCACACCTTTTCATGCTCCTCGTATTTTTCACAACTTTTCATGATGTTTGTATTTGTCACACCTTTTCAAGCTCTTCGTATTTTTCAGACCTTTTCATGCTCTTCGTATTTTTCACACCTTTTCAGGCTGTTCTTATTTTTCACACATTTTCATGCTCTTCGTGTTTTTCATACCTTTTCGTGCTCTCGTATTTTTCAGACCTTTTCAAACTCCTCATATTTTTCGCACCTTTTCATTATATTCATGTTTTTCACACCTTTTCATCCTCCTCATATTTTTCATACAGATTCATGCCCCTCATATTTTTCACACCTTTACATGTTCCTCATATTTTTGACACCTTTTCATGCTGCACATATTTTTCAGACCTTTTCATGCTCCTCGTATTTTTAAGACGTTTTCATACTCCTCATAATTTTCACACCTTTGCATGCTCTTCATATGTTTCACACCGTTTCATGCTCCTCATATTTTTCATACAGATTCATGCTCCTCATATTTTTCACACCTTTACATGCTCCTCATATTTTTGACACCTTTTCATGCTCTTCATATTTTTCACTCCTTTTCATTCTCCTCATATTTTTGACACCTGTTCATGCTCTACATATTTTTCAGACCTTTTCATGTGCCTCGTATTTTGAAGACGTTTTCATGCTCTTCGTATTTTCAGACCTTTTCATGCTCCTTGTACTTTTCACACTTTTTCATGCTATTCATATTTTTCATACCTTTTCATGCTCCTCGTATTTTTCACAACTTTTCATGCTCCTCGTATTTTTCACAACTTTTCATGCTCTTCGTATTTGTCACACCTTTTCATGCTCTTCTTACTTTCCACACTTTTTCATGCTCTGCATGTTTTTCACACCCTTTCATGCTCTTCTTATTTTTCACATTTTTTCATGTTGTTCATATTTTTCACACCTTTTCATGCTCTTCATATTTTTCAGACCTTTTCATGCTTTTTATATTTTTCACAGCTTTTCATGCTCTTCGTGTTTTTCACACCTTTTCATGATCTCGTATTTTTCAGACATTTTAATGCTCCTCGTACTTTTCACACCTTTTCATGCTCCTAGTATTTTTCACACCTTTTCATGCTCCTGGTATTTTTCCCAACTTTTCATGCTCTTCGTATTTTTCACATCTTTTCATGCTCTTTGAATTTTTCATACCTTTTCATGCTCTTCATATTCCTCAGACCTTTTCATGCTCTTGATATTTTTCACACCTTTGCATGCCCTTCGTGTTTTTCACACATTTAATGCTCTTCATATTTTTCACACCTTTTCATGCTCTTCATATTTTTCACACCATTTCATGCTCCTCATATTTTTTATACAAATTCATGCTCCTCTTATTTTCAACCTTTACATGCCACTCATATTTTTGACACCGTTTCATGCTCTTCATATTTTGACACCTTTTCATGCTCCCCATATTTTTGACACTTTTTCATGCTCTACATATTTTTCAGACCTTTTCATGCTCGTCGTATTTTTCAGACGTCTTCATGCTCCTCGTATTTTTCAGACCTTTTCATGCTCCTCATATTTTTCACAACTTTACATGCTCTTCGTTTTTGTCACACCTTTTCAAGCTCTTCGTATTTTTCACACCTTTTCATGCTCTTCGTGTCTTTCACACCATATCAGGCTCTTCGTATTTTTCACACCTTTTCATGCTCTTCATATTCTTGACAGTTTTCATGCTTTTCATATTTTTCAGACCTTTTCATGCTCTTGATATTTTTCAAAGCTTTCCATGCTCTTCGTGTTGTTCACTCCATTCATGATCTCGTGTTTTTCAGAGTGTTTCATGCTCATCATATTTTTCACACCTTTTCATGCTCTTCATATTTTTCACACTGTTTCATCCTCCTCTAATTTTTCATACAGTTTCATGGTCCTCATATTTTTCACACCTTTACATGCTTCTCATATTTTCAACACCTTTTAATGCTCCTCTTATTGTTGACAACTTATCATGCTCTTCATATTTTTCAGACCTTTTCATGCTTTTGATAATTTTCACATCTTTTCCTGCTCTTCGTATTTTTCACACCTTTTCCTGCTCTTCGTATTTTTCACACCTTTTCATGCTCCTTATATTTTTGACACCTTTTCATGCTCTTCATATTTTTCAGACCTTTTCATGCTCCTCGTATATTTCACACCTTTTCATGCTCCTCGTATTTTTCAGACCTTTAAATGCTCCTCTTAATTTTTAGATCTTTTCATGCTCCTCATTTTTTCAAACCATGTTATGATCCTCTTATTTTTCACACCATTTCATGCTTTTCATATTTTTCATACCCTTTCACGCTCTTCATATTTTTCACACATTTTCATGCTCCTCGTATTTTACACACCTTTTCATGCTCCTCGTATATTTCACACCATTTCATGCTCCTCAGATTTTTCATACAGTTTCATTCTCCTCATATTTTTCACATCTCTACATGCTCCTCATATTTTTGACACCTTTTCATGCTCTTCATATATTGCAGTCCTTTTCATGCTCCTCGTATTTTTCAGACCTTTTCATGCCCCTCGTATTTTTCAGACCTTTTCATGCTCCTCGTATTTTTCAGACCTTTTCATGATCCTCGTATTTTTCACACCTTCTCATGCTCTTCGTATTTTTCACAACTTTTCATGCTACTCATATTTTTAAAATCTTTTGAAGCTCTTCATATTTTTCACACCTTTTCATGCTCCTCATATTTATCACACCTTTTCATGCTCCACATATTTTTAACACCTTTTAATGTTCTTCAAGTTTTTCAGAACTTTTCATGCTCCTCATATTTTTGACACCTTTTCATGCTCCTCACATTTTTCACACCGTTTCATGCTCCTCATATTTTTGACACCTTTTCAGGCTCTTCCTATTTTTCACACCGTTTCATGCTCCTCATATTTTTCATACAGATTTATGCTCTTCCTATTTTTCACACCTTTAAATGCTCCTCATATTTTTGACACTTTTTCATGCTTTCATATTTTTCACTCCTTTTCATGTTCCTCATATTTTTGACACCTTTCCATGCTCTTCATATTTTTCACACCTTTTCAGGCTGTTCTTATTTTTCACACATTTTCATGCTCCTCGTGTTTTTCACACCTTTTCATGCTCTCGTATTTTTCAGACCTTTTCAAACTCCTCATATTTTTCACACCTTTTCATGATATTCATGTTTTTCACACCTTTTCATCCTCCTCTTATTTTTCATACAGATTCATGCCCCTCATATTTTTCACACCTTTACATGTTCCTCATATTTTTGACACCTTTTCATGCTCTTCATATTTTACACACATTTTCATTCTTCTCATATTTTTGACACCTTTTCATGCTGCACATATTTTTCAGACCTTTTCCTGCTCCTCGTATTTTTAAGACGTTTTCATCCTCCTCATAATTTTGACACCTTTTCATGCTCTTCATATTTTTCACACCCTTTCATGCTCTTCATATTTTTCATACAGATTCATGCTCCTCATATTTTTCACACCTTTACATGTTCCTCATATTTTTGACACCTTTTCATGCTCTTCATATTTTACACACATTTTCATTCTTCTCATATTTTTGACACCTTTTCATGCTTCACATATTTTTCAGACCTTTTCATGCTCCTTGTATTTTTCAGACCTTTTCATGCTCCTCATATTTTTCACAACTTAACATGCTCTTCGTATTTGTCACACCTTTTCATGCTCTTCGTGTCTTTCACACCATTTCAGGCTCTTCGTATTTTTCACACCTTTTCATGCTCTTCATATTTTTGACACGTTTTCATGCTCTTCATATTTTTCAGACCTTTTCATGCTCTTGATATTTTTCACAGCTTTCCATGCTCTTCATGTTGTTCACTCCATTCATGATCTCGTGTTTTTCAGAGTGTTTCATGCTCCTCATATTTTTCACACCTTTTCATGCTCTTCATATTTTTCACACTCTTTCATCCTCCTCTAATTTTTCATACAGTTTCATGGTCCTCATATTTTTCACACCTTTACATGCTTCTCATATTTTCAACACCTTTTAATGCTCCTCATATTGTTGACAACTTATCATGCTCTTCATATTTTTCAGACCTTTTCATGCTTTTGATAATTTTCACATCTTTTCCTGCTCTTCGTATTTTTCACACCTTTTCCTGCTCTTCGTATTTTTGACACCTTTTCATGTTCTTCATATTTTTCAGACCTTTTCATGCTCCTCGTATATTTCACACCTTTTCATGCTCCTCGTATTTTTCACACCTTTTCATGCTCCTCATATTTTTCACACCTTTTCATGCTCCTCGTATATTTCAGACCTTTTCATGCTTCTCGTATTTTGCAGACCTTTTCATGCTCTTCGTATTTTTCAAACCTCTTCATGCTCTTTCGGTTTTTCACACCTTTTCCTGCTCTTCGAATTTTTCAGGCTGTTTCATGCTCTTGATATTTTTCACACCTTTTCATGCTCTTCGTGCTTTTCACACTTTTCATGCTCTTCGTATATTTCCCACTGTTTCATTCTCGTCATATTTTTCACACCTTTTCATGCTCTTCACTTTTTTCACACCATTTCATGCTCCACATATTTTTGACAGTTTTTCATGCCCCTATATTTTTCAGACAGTTTCCTGCTCCTCATATTTTTCAGACCGTTTCATGCTCTTGATATTTTTCACACCTTTTCATGGTCTTCATATTTTTCACAACTTTTCATGCACCTCATATTTTTGAAATCTTTTGAAGCTCTTCATATTTTTCACACCTTTTCATGCTCCTCATATTTATCACACCTTTTCATGCTCCACATATTTTTGACACCTTTTAATGTTCTTCAAGTTTTTCAGAACTTTTCATGCTCCTCATATTTTTGACACCTTTTCATGCTCCTCACATTTTTCACACCGTTTCATGCTCCTCATATTTTTGACACCTTTTCATGCTCTTCCTATTTTTAACACCGTTTCATGCTCCTCATATTTTTCATACAGATTCATGCTCTTCCTATTTTTCACACCTTTAAATGCTCCTCATATTTTTGACACCTTTTCATGCTCTTCATATTTTTCACTCCTTTTCATGCTCCTCATATTTTTGACACCTTTTCATGCTCTTCATATTTTTCAGACCTTTTCATGCCCCTCGTGTATTTCAGACCATTTCATGCTCCTCGTATTTTTCAGACCCTTTCTTGCTCCTCGTATTTTTCAGATCTTTTCATGCTCCTCGTATTCTTCACAACTTTTCATGCTCCTCGTTTTTTTCAGACCATTTAATGTTCCTCGTATTTTTCAGACCTTTTCATGCTCCTCGTGTTTTTCACACCTTTTCATGCTCCTCGTATTTTTCACAACTTTTCATGATGTTTGTATTTGTCACACCTTTTCAAGCTCTTCGTATTTTTCAGACCTTTTCATGCTCTTCGTATTTTTCACACCTTTTCAGGCTGTTCTTATTTTTCACACATTTTCATGCTCTTCGTGTTTTTCATACCTTTTCGTGCTCTCGTATTTTTCAGACCTTTTCAAACTCCTCATATTTTTCGCACCTTTTCATTATATTCATGTTTTTCACACCTTTTCATCCTCCTCATATTTTTCATACAGATTCATGCCCCTCATATTTTTCACACCTTTACATGTTCCTCATATTTTTGACACCTTTTCATGCTGCACATATTTTTCAGACCTTTTCATGCTCCTCGTATTTTTAAGACGTTTTCATACTCCTCATAATTTTCACACCTTTGCATGCTCTTCATATGTTTCACACCGTTTCATGCTCCTCATATTTTTCATACAGATTCATGCTCCTCATATTTTTCACACCTTTACATGCTCCTCATATTTTTGACACCTTTTCATGCTCTTCATATTTTTCACTCCTTTTCATTCTCCTCATATTTTTGACACCTGTTCATGCTCTACATATTTTTCAGACCTTTTCATGTGCCTCGTATTTTGAAGACGTTTTCATGCTCTTCGTATTTTCAGACCTTTTCATGCTCCTTGTACTTTTCACACTTTTTCATGCTATTCATATTTTTCATACCTTTTCATGCTCCTCGTATTTTTCACAACTTTTCATGCTCCTCGTATTTTTCACAACTTTTCATGCTCTTCGTATTTGTCACACCTTTTCATGCTCTTCTTACTTTCCACACTTTTTCATGCTCTGCTTGTTTTTCACACCCTTTCATGCTCTTCTTATTTTTCACATTTTTTCATGTTGTTCATATTTTTCACACCTTTTCATGCTCTTCATATTTTTCAGACCTTTTCATGCTTTTTATATTTTTCACAGCTTTTCATGCTCTTCGTGTTTTTCACACCTTTTCATGCTCTCGTATTTTTCAGACATTTTAATGCTCCTCGTACTTTTCACACCTTTTCATGCTCCTAGTATTTTTCACACCTTTTCATGCTCCTGGTATTTTTCCCAACTTTTCATGCTCTTCGTATTTTTCACACCTTTTCATGCTCTTTGAATTTTTCATACCTTTTCATGCTCTTCATATTCCTCAGACCTTTTCATGCTCTTGATATTTTTCACACCTTTGCATGCCCTTCGTGTTTTTCACACATTTAATGCTCTTCATATTTTTCACACCTTTTCATGCTCTTCATATTTTTCACACCATTTCATGCTCCTCATATTTTTTATACAAATTCATGCTCCTCTTATTTTCAACCTTTACATGCCACTCATATTTTTGACACCGTTTCATGCTCTTCATATTTTGACACCTTTTCATGCTCCCCATATTTTTGACACTTTTTCATGCTCTACATATTTTTCAGACCTTTTCATGCTCGTCGTATTTTTCAGACGTCTTCATGCTCCTCGTATTTTTCAGACCTTTTCATGCTCCTCATATTTTTCACAACTTTACATGCTCTTCGTTTTTGTCACACCTTTTCAAGCTCTTCGTATTTTTCACACCTTTTCATGCTCTTCGTGTCTTTCACACCATATCAGGCTCTTCGTATTTTTCACACCTTTTCATGCTCTTCATATTCTTGACAGTTTTCATGCTTTTCATATTTTTCAGACCTTTTCATGCTCTTGATATTTTTCAAAGCTTTCCATGCTCTTCGTGTTGTTCACTCCATTCATGATCTCGTGTTTTTCAGAGTGTTTCATGCTCATCATATTTTTCACACCTTTTCATGCTCTTCATATTTTTCACACTGTTTCATCCTCCTCTAATTTTTCATACAGTTTCATGGTCCTCATATTTTTCACACCTTTACATGCTTCTCATATTTTCAACACCTTTTAATGCTCCTCTTATTGTTGACAACTTATCATGCTCTTCATATTTTTCAGACCTTTTCATGCTTTTGATAATTTTCACATCTTTTCCTGCTCTTCGTATTTTTCACACCTTTTCCTGCTCTTCGTATTTTTCACACCTTTTCATGCTCCTTATATTTTTGACACCTTTTCATGCTCTTCATATTTTTCAGACCTTTTCATGCTCCTCGTATATTTCACACCTTTTCATGCTCCTCGTATTTTTCAGACCTTTAAATGCTCCTCTTAATTTTTAGATCTTTTCATGCTCCTCATTTTTTCAAACCATGTTATGATCCTCTTATTTTTCACACCATTTCATGCTTTTCATATTTTTCATACCCTTTCATGCTCTTCATATTTTTCACACATTTTCATGCTCCTCGTATTTTACACACCTTTTCATGCTCCTCGTATATTTCACACCATTTCATGCTCCTCAGATTTTTCATACAGTTTCATTCTCCTCATATTTTTCACATCTCTACATGCTCCTCATATTTTTGACACCTTTTCATGCTCTTCATATATTGCAGTCCTTTTCATGCTCCTCGTATTTTTCAGACCTTTTCATGCCCCTCGTATTTTTCAGACCTTTTCATGATCCTCGTATTTTTCACACCTTCTCATGCTCTTCGTATTTTTCACAACTTTTCATGCTACTCATATTTTTAAAATCTTTTGAAGCTCTTCATATTTTTCACACCTTTTCATGCTCCTCATATTTATCACACCTTTTCATGCTCCACATATTTTTAACACCTTTTAATGTTCTTCAAGTTTTTCAGAACTTTTCATGCTCCTCATATTTTTGACACCTTTTCATGCTCCTCACATTTTTCACACCGTTTCATGCTCCTCATATTTTTGACACCTTTTCAGGCTCTTCCTATTTTTCACACCGTTTCATGCTCCTCATATTTTTCATACAGATTTATGCTCTTCCTATTTTTCACACCTTTAAATGCTCCTCATATTTTTGACACTTTTTCATGCTTTCATATTTTTCACTCCTTTTCATGTTCCTCATATTTTTGACACCTTTCCATGCTCTTCATATTTTTCACACCTTTTCAGGCTGTTCTTATTTTTCACACATTTTCATGCTCCTCGTGTTTTTCACACCTTTTCATGCTCTCGTATTTTTCAGACCTTTTCAAACTCCTCATATTTTTCACACCTTTTCATGATATTCATGTTTTTCACACCTTTTCATCCTCCTCTTATTTTTCATACAGATTCATGCCCCTCATATTTTTCACACCTTTACATGTTCCTCATATTTTTGACACCTTTTCATGCTCTTCATATTTTACACACATTTTCATTCTTCTCATATTTTTGACACCTTTTCATGCTGCACATATTTTTCAGACCTTTTCCTGCTCCTCGTATTTTTAAGACGTTTTCATCCTCCTCATAATTTTGACACCTTTTCATGCTCTTCATATGTTTCACACCGTTTCATGCTCTTCATATTTTTCATACAGATTCATGCTCCTCATATTTTTCACACCTTTACATGTTCCTCATATTTTTGACACCTTTTCATGCTCTTCATATTTTACACACATTTTCATTCTTCTCATATTTTTGACACCTTTTCATGCTTCACATATTTTTCAGACCTTTTCATGCTCCTTGTATTTTTCAGACCTTTTCATGCTCCTCATATTTTTCACAACTTAACATGCTCTTCGTATTTTTCACACCTTTTCATGCTCTTCGTGTCTTTCACACCATTTCAGGCTCTTCGTATTTTTCACACCTTTTCATGC
This sequence comes from Cervus elaphus, assembly GCF_910594005.1. Lineage (NCBI taxonomy): Eukaryota > Metazoa > Chordata > Mammalia > Artiodactyla > Cervidae > Cervus > Cervus elaphus. The sequence goes on along the minus strand of NC_057834.1, from coordinate 2,318,225 downwards.
TCTTCATATTTTTGACACGTTTTCATGCTCTTCATATTTTTCAGACCTTTTCATGCTCTTGATATTTTTCACAGCTTTCCATGCTCTTCATGTTGTTCACTCCATTCATGATCTCGTGTTTTTCAGAGTGTTTCATGCTCCTCATATTTTTCACACCTTTTCATGCTCTTCATATTTTTCACACTGTTTCATCCTCCTCTAATTTTTCATACAGTTTCATGGTCCTCATATTTTTCACACCTTTACATGCTTCTCATATTTTCAACACCTTTTAATGCTCCTCATATTGTTGACAACTTATCATGCTCTTCATATTTTTCAGACCTTTTCATGCTTTTGATAATTTTCACATCTTTTCCTGCTCTTCGTATTTTTCACACCTTTTCCTGCTCTTCGTATTTTTGACACCTTTTCATGTTCTTCATATTTTTCAGACCTTTTCATGCTCCTCGTATATTTCACACCTTTTCATGCTCCTCGTATTTTTCACACCTTTTCATGCTCCTCATATTTTTCACACATTTTCATGCTCCTCGTATATTTCAGACCTTTTCATGCTTCTCGTATTTTGCAGACCTTTTCATGCTCTTCGTATTTTTCAAACCTCTTCATGCTCTTTCGGTTTTTCACACCTTTTCCTGCTCTTCGAATTTTTCAGGCTGTTTCATGCTCTTGATATTTTTCACACCTTTTCATGCTCTTCGTGCTTTTCACACTTTTCATGCTCTTCGTATATTTCCCACTGTTTCATTCTCGTCATATTTTTCACACCTTTTCATGCTCTTCACTTTTTTCACACCATTTCATGCTCCACATATTTTTGACAGTTTTTCATGCCCCTATATTTTTCAGACAGTTTCCTGCTCCTCATATTTTTCAGACCGTTTCATGCTCTTGATATTTTTCACACCTTTTCATGGTCTTCATATTTTTCACAACTTTTCATGCACCTCATATTTTTGAAATCTTTTGAAGCTCTTCATATTTTTCACACCTTTTCATGCTCCTCATATTTATCACACCTTTTCATGCTCCACATATTTTTGACACCTTTTAATGTTCTTCAAGTTTTTCAGAACTTTTCATGCTCCTCATATTTTTGACACCTTTTCATGCTCCTCACATTTTTCACACCGTTTCATGCTCCTCATATTTTTGACACCTTTTCATGCTCTTCCTATTTTTAACACCGTTTCATGCTCCTCATATTTTTCATACAGATTCATGCTCTTCCTATTTTTCACACCTTTAAATGCTCCTCATATTTTTGACACCTTTTCATGCTCTTCATATTTTTCACTCCTTTTCATGCTCCTCATATTTTTGACACCTTTTCATGCTCTTCATATTTTTCAGACCTTTTCATGCCCCTCGTGTATTTCAGACCATTTCATGCTCCTCGTATTTTTCAGACCCTTTCTTGCTCCTCGTATTTTTCAGATCTTTTCATGCTCCTCGTATTCTTCACAACTTTTCATGCTCCTCGTTTTTTTCAGACCATTTAATGTTCCTCGTATTTTTCAGACCTTTTCATGCTCCTCGTGTTTTTCACACCTTTTCATGCTCCTCGTATTTTTCACAACTTTTCATGATGTTTGTATTTGTCACACCTTTTCAAGCTCTTCGTATTTTTCAGACCTTTTCATGCTCTTCGTATTTTTCACACCTTTTCAGGCTGTTCTTATTTTTCACACATTTTCATGCTCTTCGTGTTTTTCATACCTTTTCGTGCTCTCGTATTTTTCAGACCTTTTCAAACTCCTCATATTTTTCGCACCTTTTCATTATATTCATGTTTTTCACACCTTTTCATCCTCCTCATATTTTTCATACAGATTCATGCCCCTCATATTTTTCACACCTTTACATGTTCCTCATATTTTTGACACCTTTTCATGCTGCACATATTTTTCAGACCTTTTCATGCTCCTCGTATTTTTAAGACGTTTTCATACTCCTCATAATTTTCACACCTTTGCATGCTCTTCATATGTTTCACACCGTTTCATGCTCCTCATATTTTTCATACAGATTCATGCTCCTCATATTTTTCACACCTTTACATGCTCCTCATATTTTTGACACCTTTTCATGCTCTTCATATTTTTCACTCCTTTTCATTCTCCTCATATTTTTGACACCTGTTCATGCTCTACATATTTTTCAGACCTTTTCATGTGCCTCGTATTTTGAAGACGTTTTCATGCTCTTCGTATTTTCAGACCTTTTCATGCTCCTTGTACTTTTCACACTTTTTCATGCTATTCATATTTTTCATACCTTTTCATGCTCCTCGTATTTTTCACAACTTTTCATGCTCCTCGTATTTTTCACAACTTTTCATGCTCTTCGTATTTGTCACACCTTTTCATGCTCTTCTTACTTTCCACACTTTTTCATGCTCTGCTTGTTTTTCACACCCTTTCATGCTCTTCTTATTTTTCACATTTTTTCATGTTGTTCATATTTTTCACACCTTTTCATGCTCTTCATATTTTTCAGACCTTTTCATGCTTTTTATATTTTTCACAGCTTTTCATGCTCTTCGTGTTTTTCACACCTTTTCATGCTCTCGTATTTTTCAGACATTTTAATGCTCCTCGTACTTTTCACACCTTTTCATGCTCCTAGTATTTTTCACACCTTTTCATGCTCCTGGTATTTTTCCCAACTTTTCATGCTCTTCGTATTTTTCACATCTTTTCATGCTCTTTGAATTTTTCATACCTTTTCATGCTCTTCATATTCCTCAGACCTTTTCATGCTCTTGATATTTTTCACACCTTTGCATGCCCTTCGTGTTTTTCACACATTTAATGCTCTTCATATTTTTCACACCTTTTCATGCTCTTCATATTTTTCACACCATTTCATGCTCCTCATATTTTTTATACAAATTCATGCTCCTCTTATTTTCAACCTTTACATGCCACTCATATTTTTGACACCGTTTCATGCTCTTCATATTTTGACACCTTTTCATGCTCCCCATATTTTTGACACTTTTTCATGCTCTACATATTTTTCAGACCTTTTCATGCTCGTCGTATTTTTCAGACGTCTTCATGCTCCTCGTATTTTTCAGACCTTTTCATGCTCCTCATATTTTTCACAACTTTACATGCTCTTCGTTTTTGTCACACCTTTTCAAGCTCTTCGTATTTTTCACACCTTTTCATGCTCTTCGTGTCTTTCACACCATATCAGGCTCTTCGTATTTTTCACACCTTTTCATGCTCTTCATATTCTTGACAGTTTTCATGCTTTTCATATTTTTCAGACCTTTTCATGCTCTTGATATTTTTCACAGCTTTCCATGCTCTTCGTGTTGTTCACTCCATTCATGATCTCGTGTTTTTCAGAGTGTTTCATGCTCATCATATTTTTCACACCTTTTCATGCTCTTCATATTTTTCACACTGTTTCATCCTCCTCTAATTTTTCATACAGTTTCATGGTCCTCATATTTTTCACACCTTTACATGCTTCTCATATTTTCAACACCTTTTAATGCTCCTCTTATTGTTGACAACTTATCATGCTCTTCATATTTTTCAGACCTTTTCATGCTTTTGATAATTTTCACATCTTTTCCTGCTCTTCGTATTTTTCACACCTTTTCCTGCTCTTCGTATTTTTCACACCTTTTCATGCTCCTTATATTTTTGACACCTTTTCATGCTCTTCATATTTTTCAGACCTTTTCATGCTCCTCGTATATTTCACACCTTTTCATGCTCCTCGTATTTTTCAGACCTTTAAATGCTCCTCTTAATTTTTAGATCTTTTCATGCTCCTCATTTTTTCAAACCATGTTATGATCCTCTTATTTTTCACACCATTTCATGCTTTTCATATTTTTCATACCCTTTCATGCTCTTCATATTTTTCACACATTTTCATGCTCCTCGTATTTTACACACCTTTTCATGCTCCTCGTATATTTCACACCATTTCATGCTCCTCAGATTTTTCATACAGTTTCATTCTCCTCATATTTTTCACATCTCTACATGCTCCTCATATTTTTGACACCTTTTCATGCTCTTCATATATTGCAGTCCTTTTCATGCTCCTCGTATTTTTCAGACCTTTTCATGCCCCTCGTATTTTTCAGACCTTTTCATGATCCTCGTATTTTTCACACCTTCTCATGCTCTTCGTATTTTTCACAACTTTTCATGCTACTCATATTTTTAAAATCTTTTGAAGCTCTTCATATTTTTCACACCTTTTCATGCTCCTCATATTTATCACACCTTTTCATGCTCCACATATTTTTAACACCTTTTAATGTTCTTCAAGTTTTTCAGAACTTTTCATGCTCCTCATATTTTTGACACCTTTTCATGCTCTTCATATATTGCAGTCCTTTTCATGCTCCTCGTATTTTTCAGACCTTTTCATGCCCCTCGTATTTTTCAGACCTTTTCATGCTCCTCGTATTTTTCAGACCTTTTCATGATCCTCGTATTTTTCACACCTTCTCATGCTCTTCGTATTTTTCACAACTTTTCATGCTACTCATATTTTTAAAATCTTTTGAAGCTCTTCATATTTTTCACACCTTTTCATGCTCCTCATATTTATCACACCTTTTCATGCTCCACATATTTTTAACACCTTTTAATGTTCTTCAAGTTTTTCAGAACTTTTCATGCTCCTCATATTTTTGACACCTTTTCATGCTCCTCACATTTTTCACACCGTTTCATGCTCCTCATATTTTTGACACCTTTTCAGGCTCTTCCTATTTTTCACACCGTTTCATGCTCCTCATATTTTTCATACAGATTTATGCTCTTCCTATTTTTCACACCTTTAAATGCTCCTCATATTTTTGACACTTTTTCATGCTTTCATATTTTTCACTCCTTTTCATGTTCCTCATATTTTTGACACCTTTCCATGCTCTTCATATTTTTCACACCTTTTCAGGCTGTTCTTATTTTTCACACATTTTCATGCTCCTCGTGTTTTTCACACCTTTTCATGCTCTCGTATTTTTCAGACCTTTTCAAACTCCTCATATTTTTCACACCTTTTCATGATATTCATGTTTTTCACACCTTTTCATCCTCCTCTTATTTTTCATACAGATTCATGCCCCTCATATTTTTCACACCTTTACATGTTCCTCATATTTTTGACACCTTTTCATGCTCTTCATATTTTACACACATTTTCATTCTTCTCATATTTTTGACACCTTTTCATGCTGCACATATTTTTCAGACCTTTTCCTGCTCCTCGTATTTTTAAGACGTTTTCATCCTCCTCATAATTTTGACACCTTTTCATGCTCTTCATATGTTTCACACCGTTTCATGCTCTTCATATTTTTCATACAGATTCATGCTCCTCATATTTTTCACACCTTTACATGTTCCTCATATTTTTGACACCTTTTCATGCTCTTCATATTTTACACACATTTTCATTCTTCTCATATTTTTGACACCTTTTCATGCTTCACATATTTTTCAGACCTTTTCATGCTCCTTGTATTTTTCAGACCTTTTCATGCTCCTCATATTTTTCACAACTTAACATGCTCTTCGTATTTGTCACACCTTTTCATGCTCTTCGTGTCTTTCACACCATTTCAGGCTCTTCGTATTTTTCACACCTTTTCATGCTCTTCATATTTTTGACACGTTTTCATGCTCTTCATATTTTTCAGACCTTTTCATGCTCTTGATATTTTTCACAGCTTTCCATGCTCTTCATGTTGTTCACTCCATTCATGATCTCGTGTTTTTCAGAGTGTTTCATGCTCCTCATATTTTTCACACCTTTTCATGCTCTTCATATTTTTCACACTGTTTCATCCTCCTCTAATTTTTCATACAGTTTCATGGTCCTCATATTTTTCACACCTTTACATGCTTCTCATATTTTCAACACCTTTTAATGCTCCTCATATTGTTGACAACTTATCATGCTCTTCATATTTTTCAGACCTTTTCATGCTTTTGATAATTTTCACATCTTTTCCTGCTCTTCGTATTTTTCACACCTTTTCATGCTCTTCGTATTTTTGACACCTTTTCATGTTCTTCATATTTTTCAGACCTTTTCATGCTCCTCGTATATTTCACACCTTTTCATGCTCCTCGTATTTTTCACACCTTTTCATGCTCCTCATATTTTTCACACCTTTTCATGCTCCTCGTATATTTCAGACCTTTTCATGCTTCTCGTATTTTTCAGACCTTTTCATGCTCTTCGTATTTTTCAAACCTCTTCATGCTCTTTCGGTTTTTCACACCTTTTCCTGCTCTTCGAATTTTTCAGGCTGTTTCATGCTCTTGATATTTTTCACACCTTTTCATGCTCTTCGTGCTTTTCACACTTTTCATGCTCTTCGTATATTTCCCACTGTTTCATTCTCGTCATATTTTTCACACCTTTTCATGCTCTTCACTTTTTTCACACCATTTCATGCTCCACATATTTTTGACAGTTTTTCATGCCCCTATATTTTTCAGACAGTTTCCTGCTCCTCATATTTTTCAGACCGTTTCATGCTCTTGATATTTTTCACACCTTTTCATGGTCTTCATATTTTTCACAACTTTTCATGCACCTCATATTTTTGAAATCTTTTGAAGCTCTTCATATTTTTCACACCTTTTCATGCTCCTCATATTTATCACACCTTTTCATGCTCCACATATTTTTGACACCTTTTAATGTTCTTCAAGTTTTTCAGAACTTTTCATGCTCCTCATATTTTTGACACCTTTTCATGCTCCTCACATTTTTCACACCGTTTCATGCTCCTCATATTTTTGACACCTTTTCATGCTCTTCCTATTTTTAACACCGTTTCATGCTCCTCATATTTTTCATACAGATTCATGCTCTTCCTATTTTTCACACCTTTAAATGCTCCTCATATTTTTGACACCTTTTCATGCTCTTCATATTTTTCACTCCTTTTCATGCTCCTCATATTTTTGACACCTTTTCATGCTCTTCATATTTTTCAGACCTTTTCATGCCCCTCGTGTATTTCAGACCATTTCATGCTCCTCGTATTTTTCAGACCCTTTCTTGCTCCTCGTATTTTTCAGATCTTTTCATGCTCCTCGTATTCTTCACAACTTTTCATGCTCCTCGTTTTTTTCAGACCATTTAATGTTCCTCGTATTTTTCAGACCTTTTCATGCTCCTCGTGTTTTTCACACCTTTTCATGCTCCTCGTATTTTTCACAACTTTTCATGATGTTTGTATTTGTCACACCTTTTCAAGCTCTTCGTATTTTTCAGACCTTTTCATGCTCTTCGTATTTTTCACACCTTTTCAGGCTGTTCTTATTTTTCACACATTTTCATGCTCTTCGTGTTTTTCATACCTTTTCGTGCTCTCGTATTTTTCAGACCTTTTCAAACTCCTCATATTTTTCGCACCTTTTCATTATATTCATGTTTTTCACACCTTTTCATCCTCCTCATATTTTTCATACAGATTCATGCCCCTCATATTTTTCACACCTTTACATGTTCCTCATATTTTTGACACCTTTTCATGCTGCACATATTTTTCAGACCTTTTCATGCTCCTCGTATTTTTAAGACGTTTTCATACTCCTCATAATTTTCACACCTTTGCATGCTCTTCATATGTTTCACACCGTTTCATGCTCCTCATATTTTTCATACAGATTCATGCTCCTCATATTTTTCACACCTTTACATGCTCCTCATATTTTTGACACCTTTTCATGCTCTTCATATTTTTCACTCCTTTTCATTCTCCTCATATTTTTGACACCTGTTCATGCTCTACATATTTTTCAGACCTTTTCATGTGCCTCGTATTTTGAAGACGTTTTCATGCTCTTCGTATTTTCAGACCTTTTCATGCTCCTTGTACTTTTCACACTTTTTCATGCTATTCATATTTTTCATACCTTTTCATGCTCCTCGTATTTTTCACAACTTTTCATGCTCCTCGTATTTTTCACAACTTTTCATGCTCTTCGTATTTGTCACACCTTTTCATGCTCTTCTTACTTTCCACACTTTTTCATGCTCTGCTTGTTTTTCACACCCTTTCATGCTCTTCTTATTTTTCACATTTTTTCATGTTGTTCATATTTTTCACACCTTTTCATGCTCTTCATATTTTTCAGACCTTTTCATGCTTTTTATATTTTTCACAGCTTTTCATGCTCTTCGTGTTTTTCACACCTTTTCATGCTCTCGTATTTTTCAGACATTTTAATGCTCCTCGTACTTTTCACACCTTTTCATGCTCCTAGTATTTTTCACACCTTTTCATGCTCCTGGTATTTTTCCCAACTTTTCATGCTCTTCGTATTTTTCACATCTTTTCATGCTCTTTGAATTTTTCATACCTTTTCATGCTCTTCATATTCCTCAGACCTTTTCATGCTCTTGATATTTTTCACACCTTTGCATGCCCTTCGTGTTTTTCACACATTTAATGCTCTTCACATTTTTCACACCTTTTCATGCTCTTCATATTTTTCACACCATTTCATGCTCCTCATATTTTTTATACAAATTCATGCTCCTCTTATTTTCAACCTTTACATGCCACTCATATTTTTGACACCGTTTCATGCTCTTCATATTTTGACACCTTTTCATGCTCCCCATATTTTTGACACTTTTTCATGCTCTACATATTTTTCAGACCTTTTCATGCTCGTCGTATTTTTCAGACGTCTTCATGCTCCTCGTATTTTTCAGACCTTTTCATGCTCCTCATATTTTTCACAACTTTACATGCTCTTCGTTTTTGTCACACCTTTTCAAGCTCTTCGTATTTTTCACACCTTTTCATGCTCTTCGTGTCTTTCACACCATATCAGGCTCTTCGTATTTTTCACACCTTTTCATGCTCTTCATATTCTTGACAGTTTTCATGCTTTTCATATTTTTCAGACCTTTTCATGCTCTTGATATTTTTCAAAGCTTTCCATGCTCTTCGTGTTGTTCACTCCATTCATGATCTCGTGTTTTTCAGAGTGTTTCATGCTCATCATATTTTTCACACCTTTTCATGCTCTTCATATTTTTCACACTGTTTCATCCTCCTCTAATTTTTCATACAGTTTCATGGTCCTCATATTTTTCACACCTTTACATGCTTCTCATATTTTCAACACCTTTTAATGCTCCTCTTATTGTTGACAACTTATCATGCTCTTCATATTTTTCAGACCTTTTCATGCTTTTGATAATTTTCACATCTTTTCCTGCTCTTCGTATTTTTCACACCTTTTCCTGCTCTTCGTATTTTTCACACCTTTTCATGCTCCTTATATTTTTGACACCTTTTCATGCTCTTCATATTTTTCAGACCTTTTCATGCTCCTCGTATATTTCACACCTTTTCATGCTCCTCGTATTTTTCAGACCTTTAAATGCTCCTCTTAATTTTTAGATCTTTTCATGCTCCTCATTTTTTCAAACCATGTTATGATCCTCTTATTTTTCACACCATTTCATGCTTTTCATATTTTTCATACCCTTTCATGCTCTTCATATTTTTCACACATTTTCATGCTCCTCGTATTTTACACACCTTTTCATGCTCCTCGTATATTTCACACCATTTCATGCTCCTCAGATTTTTCATACAGTTTCATTCTCCTCATATTTTTCACATCTCTACATGCTCCTCATATTTTTGACACCTTTTCATGCTCTTCATATATTGCAGTCCTTTTCATGCTCCTCGTATTTTTCAGACCTTTTCATGCCCCTCGTATTTTTCAGACCTTTTCATGCTCCTCGTATTTTTCAGACCTTTTCATGCTCCTCGTATTTTTCACACCTTCTCATGCTCTTCGTATTTTTCACAACTTTTCATGCTACTCATATTTTTAAAATCTTTTGAAGCTCTTCATATTTTTCACACCTTTTCATGCTCCTCATATTTATCACACCTTTTCATGCTCCACATATTTTTAACACCTTTTAATGTTCTTCAAGTTTTTCAGAACTTTTCATGCTCCTCATATTTTTGACACCTTTTCATGCTCCTCACATTTTTCACACCGTTTCATGCTCCTCATATTTTTGACACCTTTTCAGGCTCTTCCTATTTTTCACACCGTTTCATGCTCCTCATATTTTTCATACAGATTTATGCTCTTCCTATTTTTCACTCCTTTAAATGCTCCTCATATTTTTGACACTTTTTCATGCTTTCATATTTTTCACTCCTTTTCATGTTCCTCATATTTTTGACACCTTTCCATGCTCTTCATATTTTTCACACCTTTTCAGGCTGTTCTTATTTTTCACACATTTTCATGCTCCTCGTGTTTTTCACACCTTTTCATGCTCTCGTATTTTTCAGACCTTTTCAAACTCCTCATATTTTTCACACCTTTTCATGATATTCATGTTTTTCACACCTTTTCATCCTCCTCTTATTTTTCATACAGATTCATGCCCCTCATATTTTTCACACCTTTACATGTTCCTCATATTTTTGACACCTTTTCATGCTCTTCATATTTTACACACATTTTCATTCTTCTCATATTTTTGACACCTTTTCATGCTGCACATATTTTTCAGACCTTTTCCTGCTCCTCGTATTTTTAAGACGTTTTCATCCTCCTCATAATTTTGACACCTTTTCATGCTCTTCATATGTTTCACACCGTTTCATGCTCTTCATATTTTTCATACAGATTCATGCTCCTCATATTTTTCACACCTTTACATGTTCCTCATATTTTTGACACCTTTTCATGCTCTTCATATTTTACACACATTTTCATTCTTCTCATATTTTTGACACCTTTTCATGCTTCACATATTTTTCAGACCTTTTCATGCTCCTTGTATTTTTCAGACCTTTTCATGCTCCTCATATTTTTCACAACTTAACATGCTCTTCGTATTTGTCACACCTTTTCAAGCTCTTCGTATTTTTCACACCTTTTCATGCTCTTCGTGTCTTTCACACCATTTCAGGCTCTTCGTATTTTTCACACCTTTTCATGCTCTTCATATTTTTGACACGTTTTCATGCTCTTCATATTTTTCAGACCTTTTCATGCTCTTGATATTTTTCACAGCTTTCCATGCTCTTCATGTTGTTCACTCCATTCATGATCTCGTGTTTTTCAGAGTGTTTCATGCTCCTCATATTTTTCACACCTTTTCATGCTCTTCATATTTTTCACACTGTTTCATCCTCCTCTAATTTTTCATACAGTTTCATGGTCCTCATATTTTTCACACCTTTACATGCTTCTCATATTTTCAACACCTTTTAATGCTCCTCATATTGTTGACAACTTATCATGCTCTTCATATTTTTCAGACCTTTTCATGCTTTTGATAATTTTCACATCTTTTCCTGCTCTTCGTATTTTTCACACCTTTTCCTGCTCTTCGTATTTTTGACACCTTTTCATGTTCTTCATATTTTTCAGACCTTTTCATGCTCCTCGTATATTTCACACCTTTTCATGCTCCTCGTATTTTTCAGAGCTTTTCATGCTCCTCGTATTTTTCAGACCTTTAAATGCTCCTCTTAATTTTTAGATCTTTTCATGCTCCTCATTTTTTCAAACCATGTCATGCTCCTCTTATTTTTCACACCGTTTCATGCTCCTCATATTTTTCATACCCTTTCATGCTCTTCGTATTTTTCACACATTTTCATGCTCCTCGTATTTTACACACCTTTTCATGCTCCTCGTATATTTCACACCATTTCATGCTCCTCATTTTTTTCAGACCGTTTCATGCTCCTCATATTTTTCAGACAGTTTCATGCTCCTCATATTTTTCAGACCGTTTCATGCTCCTCGTATTTTTCAGATCTTTTCATGCTCCTCGTATTTTTCACACCTTTTCATGCTGTTCATATTATTCACAGCTTTTCATGCTTTTCATATTTTTCAGACCTTTTCATGCTCTTGATACTTTTCCAACCTTTTCATGCTCTTCGTGTTTTTCACAGTGTTTCATGCTCTTCCTATTTTTCACACGTTTTAATGCTGCTGATATTTTTTACACCTTATCATGCTCTTTGTATTTTTCACACCGTTTCATGCTCCTAATATTTTTCACACCTTTTCAAGCTCCATGTATTTTTCAGACCTTTTCATGCTCCTGGAAATTTCACACCTTTTCATGCTCCTAGTAATTGTTACACCTTTTCATCCTCCTCGAACTTTTTCACACCTTTTCATGCTCCTAGTTTTTTTCACACATTTTCATGCTCTTCGTGTTTTTCACACCATTTCATGTTCTTCTTATTTTTCACACCTTTTCGTGCTCTACATCTATTTCAGATCTTTTCATGCTCTTGATATTTTTCACACATTTTCATGCTCTTCGTGTTTTCACACCTTTTCATGCTCTTCATATTTTTCAAATCCGTTTCATGCTCCTCATATTTTTTATACAGGATCATGCTCGTCTTATTTTTGTCACCTTTACATGCTACTCATATTTTTGATATCTTTTTAAGCTCTTGATATTTTTCACACCTTTTCATGCTCTTCGTGTTTTTCAGACCTTTTCATGCTCCTCGTATTTTTCAGACCTTTTCATGCTCCTTGTATTTTCACAACTTTACATGGTCTTCGTATTTGTCACTCCTTTTCAACCTCTTTGTATTTTTCACACCTTTTCATGCTCTTCGTGTTTTTCACAGCTTTTCAGGCTCTTCGTATTTTTCACACCTTTTCATTGCTCTTCATATTTTTGACACTATTTCATGCCCCTCATATTTTTCAGACGTTTTCAAGCTCTTGATATTTTTCACAGCTTTCCATGCTCTTCGTGTTTTTCACTCTGTTTCATGATCTTGTGTTTTTCAGACTGTTTCATGCTCCTCATATTTTTCACAGCTTTTCATGTTTTTAATATTTTTCACACCGTATCATGCTCCTCACATTTTTGACACCTTTTCATGCTCTTCATATTTTTCAGACGTTTTCATGCTCCTCGTATTTTTCAGACCATTTCTTGTTCCTCGTATTTTTCAGACCTTTTCATGCTCTTCGTATTTTTCAGACCTTTTCATGCTTCTCGTATTTTTCACAAATTTACATGCTCTTCGTATTTGTCACACCTTTTCAAGCTCTTCGTATTTTTACACCTTTTCATGCTCTTCGTGTTTTTCACACCTTTTCAGGCTCTTTGTATTTTTCACACCTTTTCATGCTCTTCATATTTTTGACATGCTTTCATGCTCTTCATATTTTTCAGACCTTTTCATGCTCTTCATATTTTTCACACCGGTTCATCCTCCTCTAATTTTTCATACAGTTTCATGCTCCTCATATTTTTCACACCTTTACATGCTTCTCATATTTTCAACAGCTTTTAATGCTCCTCATATCCTTGACACCTTATTATGCTCTTCATGTTTTTCAGACCTTTTCATGCTTTTGATATTTTTGAAAGCTTTTCATGCTCTTCGTGTTTTTCACACCTTTTCCTGCTCTTCGTATTTTTCACACCTTTTCATGCTCCTTATATTTTTGACACCTTTTCATGCTCTTCATATTTTTCAGACCTTTTCTTTCTCCTTGTATATTTCAGACCTTTTCATGCTCCTCGTTTTTTTCAGAGCTTTTCGTGCTCCTTGTATATTTCAGACCTTTACATGCTACTCTTAATTTTCAGATCTTTTCATGCTCCTCATTTTTTCACGCCATTTCACGCTCCTCTTATTTTTCACATTGTTTCATGCTTCTCCTATTTTTCAGACCGTTTCATGCTCCTCATATTTTTCACACTTTTACATGCTCCTCATATTTTTGACAGCTTTTCACGCTCCTCATATTTTTGACAGCTTTTCATGCTCCTCATGTTTTTGACACCTTCTCATGCTCTACATATTTTTCAGACCTTTTCATGCTCCTCGTATTGTTTAGACCGTTTCTTGCTCCTCATATTTTTCAGACCTTTTCATGCTCCTCCTATATTTCAGACCTTTTGATGCTCCTTGTATTTTTCAGACCTTTTCAGGCTCCTCCTATTTCCCAGAACATTTCCTGCTCTCGTATTTTTCAGACCATTTCATGCTCCTCGTATTTTCCAGACCTTTTCATGCTCCTCGTATTTTTCAAACATTTTCATCCACCTCGTATTTTTCAGACGTTTTCATTCTCCTCGTATATTTCACCCCTTTTCATGCTCTTCATATTTTTCACTCCTTTTCATGCTCTTCCTATTTTTCAGAACTTTTGTGCTCTACATATTTTTCACACCATTTCATGCTCCTCATATTTTTCAGACCTTTTTGTGCTCCTCGTATTTTTCACAACTTTTCGTGCTCCTCATATTTTTCAACATCTTTTCATGCTTCTCGTATTCTTCACAGCTTTTCATGCTCCTTGTATTTTTCACACCTTTTCATGCTCCTCGTATTTTTCACACGTTTTCGTGCTCCTCCTATTTTTCACACCTTTTCGTGCTCCTCGTAATTTTGACACCTTTTCATGCTCTTCGAATTCTTCTCACCTTTTCATGTTCCTCGTATTTTTCACACATTTTCATGCTCCTCGTGTTTTTCATGCCTTCTCATGCTCCTCGTATTTCTCAGGCTTTTTCATGCTCCTCATATTTTTCACACCTTTTCAAGCTCCTCGTATTTTTCAGTCCTTTTCATGCTCCTCGTATTTTTCACACCATTTCATGATCCTCGTTTTTTTCACAACTTTTCATGCTCCTCCTATTTTGCACACCTTTTCATGCTCCTCGTATTTCTCAGACCTTTTCATGCTCCTCGACTTTTTCAGACCTTTTCATGCTCCTCGTATTTTTCACACCTTTTCATGCTCCTCATATTTCTCAGACCTTTTCATGCTCCTCGACTTTTTCAGACCTTTTCATGCTCCTCGTATTTTTCTCACCTTTTCATGCTCTTCATATTCCTCAGACCTTTCATGCTCTTGATATTTTTCACACGTTTTCTTGCCCTTCGTGTTTTTCACATCTTTCATGCTCTTGATATTTTTGACACCTTTTCATGCTGTTCATATTTTTCAGACCTTTTCATGCTGTTGATATTTTTCACACCTTTGCATGCCATTCGTGTTTTTCACACATTTCATGCTCCTCATATTTTTCACACCTTTTCATGCTGTTCATATTTTTCAGACCTTTTCATGCTGTTGATATTTTTCACACCTTTGCATGCCCTTCGTGTTTTTCACACATTTCATGCTCTTCATATTTTTCGCACCATTTCATGCTCCTCATATTTTTAATACAAACTCATGCTCCTCTTATTTTCAACCTTTACATGCTACTCATATTTTTGACACCGTTTCATGCTCTTCATATTTTTGACACCTTTTCATGCTCCCCATATTTTTGACACTTTTTCATGCTCTACATATTTTTCAGACCTTTTCATGCTCGTCGTATTTTTCAGACGTCTTCATGCTCCTCATATTTTTCAAACCTTTTCATGCTCCTCGTATTTTTCAGATCTTTTCATGCTCCTCGTATTTTTCAGATCTTTTCGTGCTCCTCGTATTTTTCAGATCTTTTCATGCCCCTCGTATTTTTCACACCTTTTCATGCTGTTCATATTATTCACACCTTTTCATGCTCTTCATATTTTTCACACCTTTTCATGCTCTTCATATTTTTCAGACCTTTCATTTTCCTCGTATTTTTCTGACTTTTTCATAATCCTCGTATTTTTCAGACCTTTTCATGCTCCTCGTATTTTTCAGACCTTTTGATGCTCCTCTTATTTCTCAGACGTTTTCATGCTTCTAGTGTTTTTTACACCTTTTCATGCTCCTCATATTTCTCAGACCTTTTCATGCTCCTCATATTTTTCACACCTTTTCATGCTCCTCATATTTTTCAGACCTTTTCATGCTTTTCATATTTTTCAAACCTTTCATGCTCCTCGTATTTGTCACACTTTTTCATACTCTGCGTATTTCTCAGAACTTTTCATGCTCCTCGAATTTTTCAGACCTTTTTATTCTCCTCTTATTTCTCAGACCTCTTCATGCTCCTCGTATTTCTCAGACCTTTTCATGCTCTTTGTATTTTTCACTGCTTTTCATGCCCTTCATATTTTTCCCACCTTTTCAGGCTCTTCATATTTTTGAGACCTTTTCATGCTCCTCGTATTTTTCAGAGTTTTTTTGCCACTCCTATTTTTCAGGCCTTTTCATGCTCTTCATATTTTTCACACCTTTTCATGCTCCTGGTATTTTTCACACCTTTTCATGATCCTTGCATTTTTCACACCTTTTGATTCTCCTCGTATTTTTCATGCTCCCCATATTTTTCACACCTTTTCATGCTCCTCGTATTTTTCAGACGTTTTCATGATCGTAGTTTCCCCAACTTTTCATGCTCCTCGAATTTTCAGACCTTTTTATGCTCCTCCTATTTTTCTGGCCTTTTAATGCTCCTGTATTTTTCACAGCTTTTCATGCTCCTCGTATTTTTCAAACCTTTTTATTCTCCTCCTATTTTTGAGGCCATTTCATGCTCGTCGTATTTTTCACACCTTTTCATGCTCCTCGTATTTTGCACACGTTGTCATGCTAATCGTATTTTTCACAACTTTTCATGCTCCTCACATTTTTCACACCCTTTCATGCGCCTCGTATTCTTCACACCTTTTCGTGCTTTTCGTATTTTTAAGAACTTTTCATGCTTCTCCTTTTTTCACACCTTTTCATGTTTTTCCTACTTTTCAGATCTTTTCATGCTCCTAATATTTTTCAGACCTTTTCATGCTCTTCGTATTATTCACACCTTTTCGTTTTCCTCGTATTTTTCAGACCTTTTCGTGCTCTTCGTATTTTTCATACCATTTAATGCTCCCCGTATTTTTCAGATCTTTTCATGCTCCTCGTATTTTTCAAACCTTTTCATGCTCCTTCCATTTCTCAGACCTTTCATGCTCCTCGTATTTTTCACACCTTTTCATGCTGCTCATATTTTTCACACATTTTCATACTACTCGTATTTTTCAGAGCTTTTCATTCTCCTCGTATTTTCAACACCTTTTCATGCTCCTCGTATTTTTCAGACCTTTTCATGCTCCTCGTATGTATCAGGCATTTTCATGCCCCTTGTATTTTTCACACCTTTTCATGCTCCTCCTATTTTTCTCACCTTTTCAAGCTCCTCATATTTTTCACACCTTTTCTGGTCCTCTTATTTTTCAGACCTTTTCGTGCTCTTCATATTTTTCACACCTTTTTGTGCTCTTCCTATTTTTCAGACCTTTTCATGGTCTTCATATTTTTCACACCTTTTCATGCTCCTCGTATTTTTCACACCTTTTCGTGCCCCCCGTATTTTTCACACCTTTTCATGCTCCTCGTATTTTTCACACATTTTCATGATCGTAGTTTTCACAACTTTACATGCTTCTCGAATTTTTCAGACCTTTTTATGCTCCTCCTGTTTTTCAGGCCTTTTCATTCTCCTTGTATTTTTCACAGCTTTTCATGCTCCTCGTATTTTTCAGACCTTTTTATGCTCCTCCTATTTTGAGGCCTTTTCATGCTCATCGTAATTTTCACACCTTTTCATGCTCCTCGTATTTTTCACAGGCGTTCATGCTCCTCGTTTTTTCACACCTTTTCATGCTCCTCATATTTTTCACACCCTTTCATGCTCCTCGTATTTTTCACACGTTTTCGTGCTCTTCGTATTTTTAAGAACTTTTCATGCTCCTCCTTTTTTCACACCTTTTCATGCTCTTACTACTTTTCAGACCTTTTCATGCTCTTTATATTATTCACACCTTTTCGTGTTCCTCGTATTTTTCAGACCTTTTCGTGCTCTTCGTATTTTTCATACCATATCATGCTCCCCGTATTTTTCAGACCTTTTCATGCTCCTTGTATTTTTCACACCTTTTCATGCTCCTCGTATTTTTCAGACCTTTTCATGCTCCTCATATGTATCAGGCCTTTTCATGCTCTGCATATTTTTCACACCTTTTCAGGCTCTTTGTATTTTTCAGATCTTTTCGTGCTCCTCCTATTTTTCACACCTTATCAGGCTCTTCATATTTTCCAGACCTTTTCATACTCCTCATTTTTTCAGACCTTTTTATATTCCTCCTATTTTTCAGGCCTTTTCATGCTCCTCGTATTTTTCACACCTTTTCATGCTCCTCACATTTTTCACACCCTTTCATGCGCCTCGTATTCTTCACACCTTTTCGTGCTTTTCGTATTTTTAAGAACTTTTCATGCTCCTCCTTTTTTCACACCTTTTCATGTTCTTCCAACTTTTCAGATCTTTTCATGCTCCTAATATTTTTCAGACCTTTTCATGCTCTTCGTATTATTCACACCTTTTCGTTTTCCTCGTATTTTTCAGACCTTTTCGTGCTCTTCGTATTTTTCATACCATTTAATGCTCCCCGTATTTTTCAGATCTTTTCATGCTCCTCGTATTTTTCAAACCTTTTCATGCTCCTTCCATTTCTCAGACCTTTCATGCTCCTCGTATTTTTCACACCTTTTCATGCTGCTCATATTTTTCACACATTTTCATACTACTCGTATTTTTCAGAGCTTTTCATTCTCCTCGTATTTTCAACACCTTTTCATGCTCCTCGTATTTTTCAGACCTTTTCAGGCTCCTCGTATGTATCAGGCATTTTCATGCCCCTTGTATTTTTCACACCTTTTCATGCTCCTCCTATTTTTCTCACCTTTTCAAGCTCCTCATATTTTTCACACCTTTTCTGGTCCTCTCATTTTTCAGACCTTTTCGTGCTCTTCATATTTTTCACACCTTTTTGTGCTCTTCCTATTTTTCAGACCTTTTCATGGTCTTCATATTTTTCACACCTTTTCGTGCCCCCCGTATTTTTCACACCTTTTCATGCTCCTCGTATTTTTCACACATTTTCATGATCGTAGTTTTCACAACTTTTCATGCTTCTCGAATTTTTCAGACCTTTTTATGCTCCTCCTGTTTTTCAGGCCTTTTCATGCTCCTTGTATTTTTCACAGCTTTTCATGCTCCTCGTATTTTTCAGACCTTTTTATGCTCCTCCTATTTTGAGGCCTTTTCATGCTCATCGTATTTTTCACACCTTTTCATGCTCCTCGTATTTTTCACACGCTTTCATGCTCCTTATATTTTTCACACCTTTTCATGCTCCTCGTATTTTTCAGACCTTTTCATGCTCCTCATATGTATCAGGCCTTTTCATGCTCCTCGTATTTTTCACACCTTTTCATGCTCCTCGTGTTTTGCACACCTTTTCATCCTCCTCGTATTTTTCACACATTTTCATACTACTCGTATTTTTCAGACCTTTTCATGCTCCTCGTATTTTTCACAACTTTTCAGGCTCTTCGTATTTTTCAGACCTTTCATGCTCCTCGTATTTTTCAGACCATCTTATCCTCCGACTATTTTTCGGGCCTTTTCATGCTCTTCATATTTTTCACACCTTTTCATGCTCCTCGTATTTTTCACACCTTTTCATGCTCCTCGTATATTTCACACCACTTCATGCTCCTCGTATCTTTCACACCTTTTCATGCTCCTCGAATTTTTCCAACTTTTCATGCTCTTCATATTTTTCACATCTTTTCATGCTCCTCGTCATTTTCACACGTTTTCATTCTCGTAGTTTTCACAACTTTTCATCCTCCCCGTATTTTTCACATCTTTTTATGCTCCTCATATATTTGAGACCTTTTCATGCTGCTTGTATTTTTCACACCTTTTCATGCTCCTCCTATTTTTCACACCTTTTCGGTCTCTTCGTTTTTTTCAGACCTTTTCATGCTCCTCGTATTTTTCAGCCGTTTTCATGCTCTTCATATTTTTCAGACCTTTTCATGCTCCTCGTATTTTTCAGCCGTTTTCATGCTCTTCATATTTTTTAGACCTTTTCATGCTCCTCGTATTTTTCAGACCTTTTCATGCTCCTCGTATGTATCAGGCATTTTCATGCCCCTTGTATTTTTCACACCTTTTCATGCTCCTCCTATTTTTCTCACCTTTTCAAGCTCCTCATATTTTTCACACCTTTTCTGGTCCTCTTATTTTTCAGACCTTTTCGTGCTCTTCATATTTTTCACACCTTTTTGTGCTCTTCCTATTTTTCAGACCTTTTCATGGTCTTCATATTTTTCACACCTTTTCATGCTCCTCGTATTTTTCACACCTTTTCGTGCCCCCCGTATTTTTCACACCTTTTCATGCTCCTCGTATTTTTCACACATTTTCATGATCGTAGTTTTCACAACTTTACATGCTTCTCGAATTTTTCAGACCTTTTTATGCTCCTCCTGTTTTTCAGGCCTTTTCATGCTCCTTGTATTTTTCACAGCTTTTCATGCTCCTCGTATTTTTCAGACCTTTTTATGCTCCTCCTATTTTGAGGCCTTTTCATGCTCATCGTAATTTTCACACCTTTTCATGCTCCTCGTATTTTTCACAGGCGTTCATGCTCCTCGTTTTTTCACACCTTTTCATGCTCCTCATATTTTTCACACCCTTTCATGCTCCTCGTATTTTTCACACGTTTTCGTGCTCTTCGTATTTTTAAGAACTTTTCATGCTCCTCCTTTTTTCACACCTTTTCATGCTCTTACTACTTTTCAGACCTTTTCATGCTCTTTATATTATTCACACCTTTTCGTGTTCCTCGTATTTTTCAGACCTTTTCGTGCTCTTCGTATTTTTCATACCATATCATGCTCCCCGTATTTTTCAGACCTTTTCATGCTCCTTGTATTTTCCACACCTTTTCATGCTCCTCGTATTTTTCAGACCTTTTCATGCTCCTCATATGTATCAGGCCTTTTCATGCTCTGCATATTTTTCACACCTTTTCAGGCTCTTTGTATTTTTCAGATCTTTTCGTGCTCCTCCTATTTTTCACACCTTATCAGGCTCTTCATATTTTCCAGACCTTTTCATACTCCTCATTTTTTCAGACCTTTTTATATTCCTCCTATTTTTCAGGCCTTTTCATGCTCCTCGTATTTTTCACACCTTTTCATACTCCTCACATTTTTCACACCCTTTCATGCGCCTCGTATTCTTCACACCTTTTCGTGCTTTTCGTATTTTTAAGAACTTTTCATGCTTCTCCTTTTTTCACACCTTTTCATGTTCTTCCTACTTTTCAGATCTTTTCATGCTCCTAATATTTTTCAGACCTTTTCATGCTCTTCGTATTATTCACACCTTTTCGTTTTCCTCGTATTTTTCAGACCTTTTCGTGCTCTTCGTATTTTTCATACCATTTAATGCTCCCCGTATTTTTCAGATCTTTTCATGCTCCTCGTATTTTTCAAACCTTTTCATGCTCCTTCCATTTCTCAGACCTTTCATGCTCCTCGTATTTTTCACACCTTTTCATGCTGCTCATATTTTTCACACATTTTCATACTACTCGTATTTTTCAGAGCTTTTCATTCTCCTCGTATTTTCAACACCTTTTCATGCTCCTCGTATTTTTCAGACCTTTTCAGGCTCCTCGTATGTATCAGGCATTTTCATGCCCCTTGTATTTTTCACACCTTTTCATGCTCCTCCTATTTTTCTCACCTTTTCAAGCTCCTCATATTTTTCACACCTTTTCTGGTCCTCTTATTTTTCAGACCTTTTCGTGCTCTTCATATTTTTCACACCTTTTTGTGCTCTTCCTATTTTTCAGACCTTTTCATGGTCTTCATATTTTTCACACCTTTTCGTGCCCCCCGTATTTTTCACACCTTTTCATGCTCCTCGTATTTTTCACACATTTTCATGATCGTAGTTTTCACAACTTTTCATGCTTCTCGAATTTTTCAGACCTTTTTATGCTCCTCCTGTTTTTCAGGCCTTTTCATGCTCCTTGTATTTTTCACAGCTTTTCATGCTCCTCGTATTTTTCAGACCTTTTTATGCTCCTCCTATTTTGAGGCCTTTTCATGCTCATCGTATTTTTCACACCTTTTCATGCTCCTCGTATTTTTCACACGCTTTCATGCTCCTTATATTTTTCACACCTTTTCATGCTCCTCGTATTTTTCAGACCTTTTCATGCTCCTCATATGTATCAGGCCTTTTCATGCTCCTCGTATTTTTCACACCTTTTCATGCTCCTCGTGTTTTGCACACCTTTTCATCCTCCTCGTATTTTTCACACATTTTCATACTACTCGTATTTTTCAGACCTTTTCATGCTCCTCGTATTTTTCACAACTTTTCAGGCTCTTCGTATTTTTCAGACCTTTCATGCTCCTCGTATTTTTCAGACCATCTTATCCTCCGACTATTTTTCGGGCCTTTTCATGCTCTTCATATTTTTCACACCTTTTCATGCTCCTCGTATTTTTCACACCTTTTCATGCTCCTCGTATATTTCACACCACTTCATGCTCCTCGTATCTTTCACACCTTTTCATGCTCCTCGAATTTTTCCAACTTTTCATGCTCTTCATATTTTTCACATCTTTTCATGCTCCTCGTCATTTTCACACGTTTTCATTCTCGTAGTTTTCACAACTTTTCATCCTCCCCGTATTTTTCACATCTTTTTATGCTCCTCATATATTTGAGACCTTTTCATGCTGCTTGTATTTTTCACACCTTTTCATGCTCCTCCTATTTTTCACACCTTTTCGGTCTCTTCGTTTTTTTCAGACCTTTTCATGCTCCTCGTATTTTTCAGCCGTTTTCATGCTCTTCATATTTTTCAGACCTTTTCATGCTCCTCGTATTTTTCAGCCGTTTTCATGCTCTTCATATTTTTTAGACCTTTTCATGCTCCTCGTATTTTTCAGACCTTTTCATGCTCCTCGTGTTTTTCAGACATTTTTATGCTTCTTCCACTCCTCAGACCTTTTCATGGTCCTCGTATTTTTCACACCTTTTCATGCTCCTCATATTTTTCACACCTTTTCATGCTCCTCCTATTTTTCACACCTTTTCATGCTCCTCGTATTTTTCACACCTTTCCATGCTCCACGAATTTTTCACACCTTTTCATGCTCCTCGTATTTTTCACACCTTTGCATGCTCCTCGTATTTTTCACACCTTTCCAAGCTCCACGTGTTTTCACACCTTTTCATGCTCCTCGTATTTTTCACACATTTTCATACTACTCGTATTTTTCAGACCTTTTCGTGCTCATCGTATTTTTCAGACCTTTTCTTGCTCCTCGTATGTTTCAGGCCTTTTCATGCTCTTCATATTTTTGACACATTTCCATGCTCCACGTATTTTTCACACATTTTCATACTACTCGTATTTTTCAGACCGTTTCATGCTCTGCATATTTTTCACACCTTTTCAGGCTCTTCGTATTTTTCAGATCTTTTCGTGCTCCTCCTATTTTTCACACCTTATCAGGCTTTCATATTTTCCAGACCTTTTCATACTCCTCATTTTTTCAGACCTTTTTATATTCCTCCTATTTTTCAGGCCTTTTCATGCTCCTTGTATTTTTCACAGCTTTTCATGCTCCTCGTATTTTTCAGGCCTGTTTATGCTCCTCGTATTTTGAGGCCTTTTCATGCTCCTCGTATTTTTCACACCTTTTCATGCTCCTCATATTTTTCACACCCTTTCATACTCCTCGCATTCTTCACACCTTGTCGTGCTCTTCGTAGTTTTAAGAACTTTTCATGCTCCTCCTTTTTTCACACCTTTTCATGCTCATCCTACTTTTCAGACCTTTTCATTCTCCTAATATTTTTTCAGACGTTTTCATGCTCCTCGTATTTTTCAGACCTTTTCATGCTCATCATAGTTTTCAGACCTTTTCATGCTCCTCGTATTTTTCAGACGTTTTCATGTTTCTCGAATTTATCACACCTTTTCATGCTCCTCGTATTTTTCACACGTTTTCATACTCCTCGTATTTTTCTGAGCTTTTCATGCTTCTCGTAGTTTTCACACATTTTCATGCTCCTCGTATATTTCACACCTTTTAATGCTCCACTTATTTTTCAGACCTTTTTATGCTCCTTCCATTTCTCAGACCTTTTCTTGCTCCTCGTATTTTTCACACCGTTTCATGCTCCTCTTATTTTTCACACCTTTTCATGCTCCACGTATTTTTCACACCTTTTCATGCTCCTCGTATTTTCACACCTTTTCATGCTCCTCGTATTTTTCAGACATTTTCGTACTCTTCGTATTTTTCAGACCTTTTCATGCTCCTCGTATGTATCAGGCCTTTTCATGCTCCTCTTATTTTTCACACCTTTTCATGCTCCTTGAGTTTTTCACAACTTTACATGCTCCTCGTATTTTTCATACATTTTCATACTACTCGTATTTTTCAGACCATTTGATTTCCTCAAATTTTTCACAACTTTTCATGCTTTTCGTATTTTTCAGACCTTCTTATCATCCGACTATTTTTCACGCCTTTTCATGCTCTTCATATTTTTCACACAGTTTCATGATCCTCGTATTTTTAACAACTATTCCTAACCCTCGTATTTTTCAGACCTTTTCATGATCCTCGTAATTTTCACACCTTTTCATGCTCCTCGTATTTTTTACAACTTTTCGTGCTCCTCCTATTATTCACACCTTTTCAGGCTCTTCGTATTTTTCAGACATTTTCATGCTCCTCGTATTTTTCAGACGTTTTCATGTTCTTCATATTTTTCAGACCTTTTCATGCTCCTCATATTTTTCAGACTTTTTCATGCTCCTCGTATTTCTCAGACCTTTTCTTGCTCCTCGTATTTTTCAGACCTTTTTAAACTCCGCCTATTTTTCAGGTCTTCTCATGCTCTTCATATTTTTCACACCGTTCATGCTCCTCATGTCTTTCACACCTTTTCATGCTCCTCGTATTTCTCAGACCTTTTCATGCTCCTCGTATTTTTCACACATTTTCATGCTCCTCGTATTTTTAAGACCTTTTCATGCTCTTCATATTTTTCAAACCTTTTCGTGCTCTTCATATTTTTCAGACCTTTTCATGCTCTTCATATTTTTCACACCTTTTCGGGCTCTTCTTATTTTTCAGACCTTTTCATGCTCCTCGTATTTTTCAGACGTTTTCATGCTCCATTTGTTTATCACACGTTTCATGAAACTTGGTAGGAGGAATGCGGAGATCAATGCCTCAAAAGGAGACGAAGCCTGAGTCCTCGTGAAACTTGATAGGAGTCCCAGGATTCCTGTGGCACATGTAAAGGGACCCTTGGTCTGCCGCCTCAGCTGGAGAGGCGTCCCAATTGTCCTGCGAAGCCTCGAGGAGAATCCCGAGTTGTCCCTCGCAACTAGGCAGGAGTCCTGACGTCGCTGAACAAACACGTGTGTGGAAGGGCCATCCCCGTCGTAACTCGAGAATATAACCCAGGTTCCCGCCGCAACTCGAGAAAAAACATGAGATGTCACCCTCGCCACGAGATGAGGCCAGATTCCCCTGCACTGCGTGCAGTGCAATTCTGTGTTGCACATCACACATGAAAGGAACCTTGATTTCCTTGATGGCACTCCAGAGAAACCCCAAGAACAGTGATTCAAACTAAAGGGATCCTGAGGTCACTGTAGCAACACGAAAGAGCTCCGTGGACCAAAAATCAACTCGAGATGAGAGGTTAGTCCTTGGCTTCGACTCCAGTGGAATACCACCTTACCACAAGCACCTCAAGAGGAGGCTTCTCTCAGCTCTAGGTATGTGAGAGGGACCCTGAGTTTGCGGCCTCAAGTGGAATGGACACCGCGATGCCCTGACTCAAAATCAGGACGGGTATCCCTGCAGTGACATGAATGCAGGCTCGTCTTGCATCTCCCAACGAAAGGATGTCTGAATCCCCTGTGGAGATGGCAGAGAAAGATCTAGTTAACCACCTCATCGCGACCGGAGGCCTCACATCCTTTGAAAACTCCAGAGGTACCCGGAGATCAGTGCCTCCAAAGGAGACGATGCCTGACTCCTCGTGAAACTTGATAGGAGTCCCAGGATTCCTGTGGCACGTGGAAAGGGACCCTTGATCTCCCGCCTCAGCTGGAGAGGCGTCCCAATTGCCCTGCCAAGCCTCGAGGAGAATCCCGAGTAGTCCCTCGCAACTAGGCAGGAGTCCTGACGTCGCTGAACAAACACGTGTTTGATTCAGTTTCATTATCCTCATATTTTTCACTCCTTTACATGCTCCTCATATTTTTGACTCCTTTTCATGCTCGTCATATTTTTCTCACCTTTTCTGCTCCTCATATTTTTGACACCTTTTCATGCTCTTCATATTTTTCAGACCGTTTCATGCTCCTGGGATTTTTCAGACCTTTTCATGCTCCTCGTATTTTTCAGACCTTTTCATGCTCCTTGTATTTTTCAGACCTTTGCATGCTCTTCGTATTTTTCACACCTTTTCATGGGCGTCGTGTTCTTCATACCTTTTCATTCTCTTCGTATTTTTCACACCTTTTCATGATCTTCATATTTTTCACACTGTTTCATGCTGCTCATATTTTTGACACCTTTTCATGCTCCTCATATTTTTCAGACCGTTTCATGCTCCTCTTATTTTTCTCAGCTTTTCATGCTCCTCATATATTTCACACTTTTCATGCTCCTCATATTTTTCACACCGTTTCATGCTCCTCATATTTTTCATACAGATTCATGCTCCTCATATTTTTCACACCTTTACATGATCCTCATGTTTTTGACAGCTTTTCATGCTCTTCATATTCTTCACACCTTTTCATGCTGCTCATATTTTTTACATCTTTTCATGCACTACATATTTTTCAGACCTTTTCATGCTCCTCGTATTTTTCAGACCTTTTCATGTTCCTCGTATTTTTCAGACCTTTTCATGCTGCTCGTTTTTTCACACCTCTTCATGCTCCTCGTACTTTCACACCTTTTCAGGCTCCTCGTATTTTTCACTCTTTTTCATGCTCACATATTTTTCAGACAGTTTCAGGCTCCTCATAATTTTCACACCTTTTCATGCTCCTCATATTTTTCCCTCCTTTTCATGTCCTTCGTATTTTTCACAACTTTTCATGCGATTCATATTTTCACACCGTTTCCTGCTCCTTATATATTTGACACCTTTTCATGCTCCTCATATTTTTCAGACCGTTTCATGCTCCTCATATATTTCAGACTGTTTCATGCTCCTCATATTTTTCAGACCGTTTCATGCTCCTCATATTTTTCACACCTTTTCAAGCTCCTAATATTTTCAAAACTTTTCATGCTCTTCATATTTTTCACACCGTTTCATGCTCCTCATATTTTTCATACAGTTTGATGCGCCTCATATTTTTCAAACCGTTTCATGCTCCTCATATTTTTTCAGACCGTTTCATGCTCCTCATATTTTTTCAGACCGTTTCATGCTCCACTTATTTTTCAGACCTTTTCATGCTCCTCATATTTTTAAGACGTTTTCATACTCCTCATAATTTTCACACCTTTTCATGCTCTTCATATGTTTCACACCGTTTCATGCTCCTCATATTTTTCATACAGATCATGCTCCTCATATTTTTCACACCTTTACATGCTCCTCATATTTTTGACACCTTTTCATGCTCTTCATATTTTTCACACCTTTTCATTCTCCTCATATTTTTGACACCTGTTCATGTTCTACACATTTTTTAGACCTTTTCATGTGCCTCGTACTTTTCACACTTTTTCATGCTCTTCATATTTTTCACACCTTTTCATGCTCCTCGTATTTTTCACAACTTATCATGCTCCTCGTATTTTTTCACAACTTTTCATCCTCCTCATATTTTTCACACCTTTTCATGCTCTTGATATTTTTCACACCGTTTCATGCTCCTCATATTTTTTATACAAATTCATGCTCCTCTTATTTTTCAACCTTTATATGCTACTCATATTTTTGACACCTTTTCATGCTCTTGATATTTTTCACACCTTTTCATGCCCTTCGTGTTTTTCACATCTTTCATGCTCTTGATATTTTTCACACCTTAGCATGCCATTCGTGTTTTTCACACATTTCAATGCTCTTCATATTTTTTACATCTTTTCATGATCCTCATATTTTTCACACCTTTTCATTCTCTACATATTTTTCAGACCTTTTCATGCTCGTCGTATTTTTCTGACGTCTTCAAGCTCTTCGTATTTTTCAAACCTTTTCATGCTCTTCGTGTTTTTCACACCTTTTCCTGCTCTTCGAACTTTTCAGGCTGTTTCATGTTCTTGATATTTTTCACACCTTTTCATGCTCCTCATATTTTTCACACCTTTTCATGCTCCTCGTATATTTCAGACCTTTTCATGCTTCTCGTATTTTGCAGACCTTTTCATGCTCTTCGTACTTTTCACACCTTTTCATGCTCTTCGTGTTTTTCACACCTTTTCATGCTCTTCGTATACTTCCCACCGTTTCATGCTCCTCATATTTTTCACACCTTTTCATGCTCTTCATATTTTTCAGACTTTTTCATTCTCTTGATATTTTTCACGCTTTTGCATGCCCTTCGTGTTTTTCACACATTTCATGCTCTTCATAATTTTTACACCCTTTCATGTTCCTCATATTTTTCACACCTTTTCATGCTCTTTATATTTTTCAGACCTTTTCATGCTTTTTATATTTTTCACAGCTTTTCATGCTCTTCGTGTTTTTCCCACCTTTTCATGCTCTCATATTTTTTCAGACATTTTCATGCTTCTCGTACTTTTCACACCTTTTCATGCTCCTAGTATTTTTCACACCTTTTCATGCTCCTGGTATTTTTCACAACTTTTCATGCTCTTCGTATTTTTCACATCTTTTCATGCTCTTTGAATTTTTCATACCTTTTCATGCTCTTCATATACCTCAGACCTTTTCATGCTCTTGATATTTTTCACACCTTTTCATGCCCTTCGTGTTTTTCACATCTTTCATGCTCTTGATATTTTTCACACCTTTGCATTCCCTTCGTGTTTTTCACACATTTCATGCTCTTCATATTTTTTACACCCTTTCATGCTCCTCGTATTTTTCACACCTTTTCATGCTCCTCATATTTTTCACACCGTTTCATGCTCCTCATATTTTTTATACAAATTCCTGCTCCTCTTATTTTTCAATCTTTACATGCTACTCATATTTTTGACACCTTTTCATGCTCTTCATATTTTTGACACCTTTTCATGCTCCCCATATTTTTGACACTTTTTCATGCTCTACATATTTTTCAGACCTTTTCATGCTCGTCGAATTTTTCAGACGTCTTCATGATCCTCGTATTTTTCAGACCTTTTCATGCTCCTCGTATTTTTCACAACTTTTGATGCTCTTCGTATTTGTCACACCTTTTCAAGCTCTTCATATTTTTCACACCTTTCCCTGCTCTTTGTGTTTTTCACACCTTTTCAGGCTCTTCATATTTTTCACACCTTTTCATGCTCTTCTTATTTTCCACACTTTTACATGCTCTGCATGTTTTTCACACCTTTTCAAGCTCTTCGTATTTTTCACACCTTTTCATGCTCTTCATATTTTTGACACGTTTTCATGCTTTTCACATTTTTCAGACCTTTTCATGCTCTTGATATTTTTCACAGCTTTCCATGCTTTTCGTGTTTTTCACTCCATTTCATGATCTCGTGTTTTTCAGAGTGTTTCATGCTCCTCATATTTTTCACACCTTTTCATGCTCTTCATATTTTTCACACCGTTTCATCCTCCTCTAATTTTTCATACAGTTTCATGCTCCTCATATTTTTCACACCTTTACATGCTTCTCATATTTTCGACACCTTATAATGCTCCTCATATTTTTGACACCTTATCATGCTCTTCATATTTTTCAGACCTTGTCCTGCTTTTGATAATTTTCACACCTTTTCCTGCTCTTCGAATTTTTCACACCTTTTTATGCTCCTTATATTTTTGAAACCTTTTCATGCTCCTCGTATTTTTCAGAGCTTTTCATGCTCCTCGTATTTTTCTGACCTTTAAATGCTCCTCTTAATTTTCAGATCTTTTCATGCTCCTCATTTTTTCACACCATTTCATGCTCCTCTTATTTTTCACACCATTTCACGCTCCTCATATTTTTCATACCCTTTCATGCTCTTCATATTTTTCACATATTTTCATGCTCCTCCTATTTTACACACCTTTTCATGCTCCTCATATATTTCACACCATTTCATGCTCCTCAGATTTTTCATACAGTTTAATTCTCCTCATATTTTTCACACCTCTACATGCTCCTCATATTTTTGACACCTTTTCATGCTCTTCATATATTGCAGTCCTTTTCATGCTGCTCGTATTTTTCAGACCTTTTAATGCTCCTCGTACTTTTCAGACCATTTCATGCTCCTCATATTTTTCAGACCTTGTCATGCTCCTCGTATTTTTCAGACATTTTCATTCTCCTCGTATTTTTCAGACGTTTTCATGCTCCATTTATTTATCACACCTTTCATGCTCTTCATATTTTTAACCCTTTTTTGCTCCTCGTATTTTTCAGACCTTTTAATGCTGCTCAGAATTTTCACACCTTTACATGCTCTTCATATTTTTCACACCTTTTCATGTTCCTCGTATTTTTCACACCTTTTCATGCTCCTCGTTTTTTCAGACCATTTCATGCTCCTCGTATTTTTCACACCTTTTCATGCTCCTCGTATTTTTCACACCTTTTCATGCTCCTCGTATATTTCAGACCTTTTCATGCTTCTCGTATTTTGCAGACCTTTTCATGCTCTTCGTATTTTTCAAACCTTTTCATGCTCTTTCGGTTTTTCACACCTTTTCCTGCTCTTCGAATTTTTCAGCCCGTTTCATGCTCTTCATTTTTTCACACCTTTTCCTGCTCTTCGTGTTTTTCACACCTTTTCATGCTCTTCGTATATTTCCCACCGTTTCATGCTCGTCATATTTTTCACACCTTTTCATGCTCTTCACTTTTTTCACACCATTTCATGCTTCACATATTTTTGACAGTTTTTCATGCCCCTCATATTTTTCAGACAGTTTCCTGCTCCTCATATTTTTCAGACCGTTTCATGCGCTTGATATTTTTCACACGTTTTCATGGTCTTCATATTTTTCACACCTTTTCATGCTCCTCATATTTTTCACATCTTTTCATGTCCTCATATTTTTGACACCTTTTAATGTTCTTCCTGTTTTTCAGACCTTTTCATGCTCCTCATATTTTTCACACCTTTTCATGCTCTTCACATTTTTCACACCGTTTCATGCTCCTCATATTTCTGACACCTTTTCATGCTTTTCCTATTTTTCACCCCGTTTCATGCTCCTCATATTTTTCATACAAATTCATGCTTTTCCTATTTTTCACACCTTTAAATGCTCATCATATTTTTGACACCTTTTCATGCTCTTCATATTTTTCACACCTTTTCATGCTCCACATATTTTTGACACCTTTTCATGCTCTTCATATTTTTCAGACCTTTTCATGCCCCTCATGTATTTCAGATCATTACATGCTCCTTGTATTTTTCAGAACCTTTCATTCTCCTTGCATTTTTCAGACCCTTTCATGCACCTCGTATTTTTCAGACCTTTTCATGCTCCTCTTATTTTTCACACCTTTTCATGCTCCTCGTATTTTTCACAACTTATCATGCTGTTTGTATTTGTCACACCTTTTCAAGCTCTTCGTATTTTTCGGACCTTTTCATGTTCTTCGTGTTTTTCACACCCTTTCAGGCTGTTCTTATTTTTCACACATTTTCATGCTCTTCGTGTTTTTCACACCTTTTCATGCTCTCGTATTTTTCACACCTTTTCAAACTCCTCATATTTTTCACACCTTTTCATGACATTCATATTTTTCACACCTTTTCATCCTCCTCATATTTTTCATAAAGATTCCTGCTCATCATATTTTTCACACCTTTACATGTTACTCATAGTTTTCACACCTTTTCATGCTCTTCATATTTTACACACCTTTTCATTCTCCTCATATTTTTGACACCTTTTCATGCTCCTCATATTTTTCAGACCTTTTCATGCTCCTCGTACTTTTAAGACTTTTTCATACTCCTCATAATTTTCACACCTTTTCATGCTCTTCATATTTGTCACACCGTTTCATGCTCCTCATATTTTTCATCCAGATTCATGCTCCTCATATTTTCACACCTTTACATGCTCCTCATATTTTTGACACCTTTTCATGCTCTTCATATTTTTCACACCTTTTCATTCTCCTCATATTTTTGACACCTGTTCATGCTCTACATATTTTTCAGACCTTTTCATGCACCTCGTATTTTTAAGATGTTTTCATGCTCCTCGTATTTTCGCCCTTTTCATGCTCCTCATACTTTTCACACTTTTTCATGCTATTCATATTTTTCACACCTTTTCATGCTCATCGTATTTTTCACAACTTTTCATGCTCCTCGTATTTTTCACAACTTTTCATGCTCTTCGTATTTGTCACACCTTTTCATGCTCTTCTTATTTTCCACACTTTTACATGCTCTGCATGTTTTTCACACCTTTTCATGCTCTTCTTATTTTTCACATTTTTTCATGCTCTTCATATTTTTCAGACCTTTTCATGCTTTTTATATTTTTCACAGCTTTTCATGCTCTTCGTGTTTTTCACACCTTTTCATGCTCTCGTATTTTTTAGACATTTTAATGCTCCTTGTACTTTTCATACCTTTTCATGCTCCTCGTATTTTTCAGACTTTTTCATGCTCCTCGTATTTTTCACAACTTTACCTGCTCTTCATATTTGTCACACCTTTTCAAGCTCTTCGTATTTTTCACACCATTTCAGGCTCCTGTATTTTTTAGACATTTTAATGCTCCTCGTACTTTTCACACCTTTTCATGCTCCTCGATTTTCTCACAAGTTTTCGTGCTCTTCATATTTTTCACACCTTTCGTGCTCTTCGTATTTTTCAGACCTCTTCATGCTCCTCATATTTTTCAGACCTTTTCATGCTCCTCGTATTATTCACACCTTTTCATGCTCCTCGTATTTTTCATACCTTTTTATGCTCATCATATTTCTCAGATCTTTTCATGCTCTTTGCATTTTTTACTCCTTTTCATGCTCCTCGTATTTTTCATACCTTTTTATGCTCATCCTATTTCTCAGACCTCTTGATGCTCTTCGTATTTTTCACTCCTTTTCATGCTCCTCGTATTTTTCACACCTTTTCGTGATCCGTGTATATTTCACACCTTTTCGTGGTCCTCATATATTTCAGATATTTTCGTGTTCATCATATTTTTCAGACCTTTTCATGCTCTTCATACTTTTCACACCTTTTCATGCCCTTCTTGTTTTTCAGAATTTTCATGCTCCTCATATTTTTCAGACCATTTCATGCTCCTCATATTTTTCACACCTTTTCATGCTCCTAGTATTTTCCACACCTCCTCATGCTCGTATTTTTCACAACTTTTCATGCTCCTCGTATTTTTCACACCTTTTCATGATCCTCGTATTTTTCACACCTTTTCAGGCTCTTCATATTTTTCAGACCTTTTCGTGCTCTTCATATTTTTCACGCCTTTTCATGCTGTTCATATTTCTCAGACCTTTTAATGCTCTTCATATTTTTCACACTTTTCAGTCTCTTCATGTTTTTGAGACATTTTCATGCTCCTCATATTTTTCAGACCTTTTCATGCTCCTCGTATTTTTCACACCTTTTCATGCTCCTCGTATTTTTGACACCTTTTCATGCTCCTCGTATTTTTTCAGACCTTTTCATGCTCCTCGTATTTATCAGACCTTTTTTATGCTCCTCCTCTTTCTCAGACCTTTTCACGCTCCAAACATTTTTACTGCTTTTCATGCTCCTCGTATTTTTCATGGCTTTAATGCTCCTCGTATTTTTCACAACTTTTCATGCTCCTCGTATATTTCACACCTGTTTGTGCTCGTCCTATTTTTCACACCTTTTCGTGCTCTTCACATTTTTCAGACTTTATCATGCTCCTCATATTTTTCAGACCTTTTTATGCTCCTCGTAGTTTTCACACCTTTTCATGTTCCTCGTATTTGTCAGACCTTTTCATGCTCCTCATATTTCTCAGACCTTTTCATGCTCCTCGTATTTTTCATACATTTTCAGGCTCCTCGTGTTTTTCAGAACTGTTCATGCTCTACATATTTTTCAGACCTTTTCATGCTTTTCATAATTTTCAGACTTTTTCATGCTCGTCGTATTTTTCGCACCTTTTCATGCTCCTCGTATTTTTCACAGCGTTTCTTGCTTCTCGTGTTGTTCACATATTTTCGTGATCCTTGTATTTTTCATACCTTTTCATGGTCCTCGTATTTTTCACACCTTTTCATGCTCCGCGTAATTTTCACACTTTTTCCTGCTCCTCATATTTTTCACACGTTTCCGGGATCTTCGTATTTTCCAGACCGTTTCATGCTGCTCGTATTTTTCAGACCTTTTTATGCTCCTCCTATTTCTCAGACCTTTTCATGCTCTTCACATTTTTAAGTGCTTTTCATGCTCCTTGTATTTTTCACGTCTTTTCATGCTCCTCGTATTTTGCACACCTTTTCATGCTCCTCGTATTTTTCAGGCCTTTTCATGCTCCTCCTATTTTGCACACATTTTCATGCTCCTCGTACTTTTCACACCTTATCATGCTCCTCGTATTTTTCACACCTTTTCAGGCTCCTCGTATTTTTCACACTTTATCATGGTCCTCGTATTTTTCAAACTTTTTTCACGCTCTTCTTATTTTTGACACTTTTTCATGCTGCTTGTATTTTTCACACTATGTCATGCTCTTCGTATTTTTCAGACGTTTTCATGCTCTTCATATTTTGCACACCTTTTCACGCTCTTCGTATTTTTGACACCTTTTCATGCTCCTCGTATTTTTCACACCTTTTCATGCTCCTCGTATTTTTCACAAATTTTCATGCTCCTCGTATTTTTCACACCTTTTCACGCTTCTCTTATATTTCAGACCTTTTCACGCTCTTCATATTTTTCACACCTTTTCATGCTGTTCATATTATTCACACATATTCATGCTCCTAGTATTTTTCAGACCTTTTCATACTCCTCATCGTTTTCACCCTTAATATGCTCCTCGTATTTTTCAGACGTTTTCATGCTCCTCGTATTTTTCAGACGTTTTCATGCTCCTCGTATTTTTCACACCTTTTCATGCTCTTCATATTTTTCCCACATTGTCATGCTCCGCATATTTTACACACCTTGTCATGCTCCTCGAATTTTTCACACCTTTTCATGCTCTTCATATTTTTCACACCATTTCATGCTCCTCGTATTTTTCACACCTTTTCATGCTGTTCATATTTTTTACACATTGTCATGCTCCGCGTATTTTACACACCTTGTCATGCTCCTCGAACTTTTCACACCTTTTCATGCTCTTCATATTTTTCAGACCTTTTCATGCTCTTCTTATTTTTCACACATTTTCTAGTTCCTCGTATTTTTCAGACCTTCTCATTCTCCTCGTATTTTTCAGACCTTTTCATGCTCCTCGGATTTTTCACAGCTTGTCATGGTCTTCGAACATTTCACAGCTTTTCCTGCTCTTCAAATATTTGACACCTTTTCATGCTCTTCATATTTTTCACACCTTTTAGTGCTCCATGTATTTTTCACACCTTTTCATGCTGTTCATATTATTCACACATATTCATGCTCCTAGTATTTTTCAGACCTTTTCATACTCCTCATCGTTTTCACCCTTAATATGCTCCTCGTATTTTTCAGACGTTTTCATGCTCCTCGTATTTTTCAGACGTTTTCATGCTCCTCGTATTTTTCACACCTTTTCATGCTCTTCATATTTTTCCCACATTGTCATGCTCCGCGTATTTTACACACCTTGTCATGCTCCTCGAATTTTTCACACCTTTTCATGCTCTTCATATTTTTCACACCATTTCATGCTCCTCGTATTTTTCACACCTTTTCATGCTGTTCATATTTTTTACACATTGTCATGCTCCGCGTATTTTACACACCTTGTCATGCTCCTCGAACTTTTCACACCTTTTCATGCTCTTCATATTTTTCAGACCTTTTCATGCTCTTCTTATTTTTCACACATTTTCTAGTTCCTCGTATTTTTCAGACCTTCTCATTCTCCTCGTATTTTTCAGACCTTTTCATGCTCCTCGGATTTTTCACAGCTTGTCATGGTCTTCGAACATTTCACAGCTTTTCCTGCTCTTCAAATATTTGACACCTTTTCATGCTCTTCATATTTTTCACACCTTTTAGTGCTCCATGTATTTTTCACACCTTTTCATGCTCCTCGTATTTTTCACACCGTTTCATGCTCCTCGTATTTTTCACAACTTTTCATGCTCCTCGTATTTTTCAGACCTTTTCACGCTCCTCGTATTTTTCAGACCTTTTCATGCTCCTCGTAT
The DNA here is from genome assembly GCF_910594005.1 of Cervus elaphus. Taxonomy (NCBI): domain Eukaryota; kingdom Metazoa; phylum Chordata; class Mammalia; order Artiodactyla; family Cervidae; genus Cervus; species Cervus elaphus. The sequence goes on along the minus strand of NC_057834.1, from coordinate 2,281,906 downwards.
TTTTCAGACAATTTCACGGCCTTCATATTTTTCAGACCTTTTCATGCTCTTCATATTTTTCACACCTTTTCATGCTCCTCGTGTTTTTTACACCTCTTCATGCTCATCCTATTTTTCACACCTTTTCCTGATCCTCGTATTTTTCACACCTTTTCATGCTCCTCGTATTTTTCTCACCTTTTCTGCTCCTCGGATTTTCACACGTTTTTGTGATACTCCTATTTTTCACACCTTTTCGTGTTCCTCATATTTTTCAGACCTTTTCGTGCTCATCATATTTTTAAGACATTTTCATGCTCTTTGTATTTTTCACACCTTTTCAGGCTTTTCGTGTTTTTCAGGCCTTTTCATACTCTTCATATTTTTCCGACCTTTTCATGCTTTTCATATTTTTCAGACCTTTTCATGCTCCTTGCATTTTTCAGACCTATTCATGCTCCTCGTATTTCTCAAACCTTTTCATGCTCTTCATATTTTTCAGACCTTTTCATGCTCTTCATATTTTTCAGACCTTTTCATGCTCTTCATATTTTTCACACCTTTTCATGCTCTTCATAGTTTTCACAACTTTTCATGCTCTTCATAGTTTTCAGACCTTTACATGCTCCTCGTATTTTTCACATCATTTCATGCTCCTCGTATTTTTCACACCTTTTCCTGCTCTTCGATTTTTTTACACCTTTTCATGATAATCGTATTTTTCGCACCTTTTCCTGGTCTTCATACTTTTCACACCTTTTGATGCTCCTCATATTTTTCACAACTTTTCCTGCTCTTTGAATTTTTCACACTTTCTCATGCTCTTCGTATTTTTCACACCTTTTCATGCTCCTCGTATTTTTCAGACCTTTTTATGCTCCTCCTATTTCTCAGACATTTTCATGCTCCTATTTTCACACCTTTTCATGCTCCCCCTATTTTTCACACCTTTCGTGCTCTTCATATTTCTCAGACCTTTTCATGCTCCTAATATTTTTAAGACCTTCTGATGCTCCTTGTATTATTCACACCTTTTCGTGTTGCTCGTATTTTTCAGACCTATTCGTGCTCTTCATATATTTCAGACATTTTAGTGCTCTTTATATTTTTCACACCTTTTCAGGCTCCTCGTGTTTTTCACACGTTTTCATGCTCCTCGTATTATTCAGGACTTTTCATACTCGTGTTTTTCACACCTTTTCATGCTCCTTGTATTTTTCACACACTTTCATTCTCTTCGTATTTTTCAGACGTTTTCAAGCTCCTCGTATTTTTCAGAACTTTTCCAGCTCCTCGTGTTTTTCAGACCTTTTCATGCTCCTCCTATTATTCAGGACTTTTCATGCTCCTCGTATTTTTCACACCTTTTATGCTCGTAGTTTTCACAAGTTTTCATGCTCCTCATATTTTTCACAGCTTTTCATGCTCCTTGTATTTTTCACACCTTTTCGTGCTCCTCGTATTTTTCTCACCTTTTCGTGCTCTTCATATTTTTCAGACATTTTCTTGTTCTTCATATTTTTCACAGCTTTTCATGCTCTTCATATTTTTCAGAACTTTACATGCTCCTCGTATGTTTCAGGTCTTTTTATGCTCCTCCTATTTTTCAGGTCTTTTCATGCTCCTCGTATTTTTGACACGTTTTCATGCTCCTCGTATTTTTCACACCTTTTCATGCTCCTCGATTTTCTCACAAGTTTTCGTGCTCTTCATATTTTTCACACCTTTCGTGCTCTTCGTATTTTTCAGACCTCTTCATGCTCCTCATATTTTTCAGACCTTTTCATGCTCCTCGTATTATTCACACCTTTTCATGCTCCTCGTATTTTTCATACCTTTTTATGCTCATCATATTTCTCAGATCTTTTCATGCTCTTTGCATTTTTTACTCCTTTTCATGCTCCTCGTATTTTTCATGGCTTTAATGCTCCTCGTATTTTTCACAACTTTTCATGCTCCTCGTATATTTCACACCTGTTTGTGCTCGTCCTATTTTTCACACCTTTTCGTGCTCTTCACATTTTTCAGACTTTATCATGCTCCTCATATTTTTCAGACCTTTTTATGCTCCTCGTAGTTTTCACACCTTTTCATGTTCCTCGTATTTGTCAGACCTTTTCATGCTCCTCATATTTCTCAGACCTTTTCATGCTCCTCGTATTTTTCATACATTTTCAGGCTCATCGTGTTTTTCAGAACTGTTCATGCTCTACATATTTTTCAGACCTTTTCATGCTTTTCATAATTTTCAGACTTTTTCATGCTCGTCGTATTTTTCGCACCTTTTCATGCTCCTCGTATTTTTCACAGCGTTTCTTGCTTCTCGTGTTGTTCACATATTTTCGTGATCCTTGTATTTTTCATACCTTTTCATGGTCCTCGTATTTTTCACACCTTTTCATGCTCCGCGTAATTTTCACACTTTTTCCTGCTCCTCATATTTTTCACACGTTTTCGGGATCTTCGTATTTTCCAGACCGTTTCATGCTGCTCGTATTTTTCAGACCTTTTTATGCTCCTCCTATTTCTCAGACCTTTTCATGCTCTTCACATTTTTAAGTGCTTTTCATGCTCCTTGTATTTTTCACGTCTTTTCATGCTCCTCGTATTTTGCACACCTTTTCATGCTCCTCGTATTTTTCAGGCCTTTTCATGCTCCTCCTATTTTGCACACATTTTCATGCTCCTCGTACTTTTCACACCTTATCATGCTCCTCGTATTTTTCACACCTTTTCAGGCTCCTCGTATTTTCCACACTTTATCATGGTCCTCGTATTTTTCAAACTTTTTTCACGCTCTTCTTATTTTTGACACTTTTTCATGCTGCTTGTATTTTTCACACTATGTCATGCTCTTCGTATTTTTCAGACGTTTTCATGCTCTTCATATTTTGCACACCTTTTCACGCTCTTCGTATTTTTGACACCTTTTCATGCTCCTCGTATTTTTCACACCTTTTCATGCTCCTCGTATTTTTCACAAATTTTCATGCTCCTCGTATTTTTCACACCTTTTCACGCTTCTCTTATATTTCAGACCTTTTCACGCTCTTCATATTTTTCACACCTTTTCATGCTGTTCATATTATTCACACATATTCATGCTCCTAGTATTTTTCAGACCTTTTCATACTCCTCATCGTTTTCACCCTTAATATGCTCCTCGTATTTTTCAGACGTTTTCATGCTCCTCGTATTTTTCAGACGTTTTCATGCTCCTCGTATTTTTCACACCTTTTCATGCTCTTCATATTTTTCCCACATTGTCATGCTCCGCGTATTTTACACACCTTGTCATGCTCCTCGAATTTTTCACACCTTTTCATGCTCTTCATATTTTTCACACCATTTCATGCTCCTCGTATTTTTCACACCTTTTCATGCTGTTCATATTTTTTACACCTTGTCATGCTCCGCGTATTTTACACACCTTGTCATGCTCCTCGAACTTTTCACACCTTTTCATGCTCTTCATATTTTTCAGACCTTTTCATGCTCTTCTTATTTTTCACACATTTTCTAGTTCCTCGTATTTTTCAGACCTTCTCATTCTCCTCGTATTTTTCAGACCTTTTCATGCTCCTCGGATTTTTCACAGCTTGTCATGGTCTTCGAACATTTCACAGCTTTTCCTGCTCTTCAAATATTTGACACCTTTTCATGCTCTTCATATTTTTCACACCTTTTAGTGCTCCATGTATTTTTCACACCTTTTCATGCTCCTCGTATTTTTCACACCGTTTCATGCTCCTCGTATTTTTCACAACTTTTCATGCTCCTCGTATTTTTCAGACCTTTTCATGCTCCTCGTATTTTTCAGACCTTTTCATGCTCCTCGTATTTTTCAGACAATTTCACGGCCTTCATATTTTTCAGACCTTTTCATGCTCTTCATATTTTTCACACCTTTTCATGCTCCTCGTGTTTTTTACACCTCTTCATGCTCATCCTATTTTTCACACCTTTTCCTGATCCTCGTATTTTTCACACCTTTTCATGCTCCTCGTATTTTTCTCACCTTTTCTGCTCCTCGGATTTTCACACGTTTTTGTGATACTCCTATTTTTCACACCTTTTCGTGTTCCTCATATTTTTCAGACCTTTTCGTGCTCATCATATTTTTAAGACATTTTCATGCTCTTTGTATTTTTCACACCTTTTCAGGCTTTTCGTGTTTTTCAGGCCTTTTCATACTCTTCATATTTTTCCGACCTTTTCATGCTTTTCATATTTTTCAGACCTTTTCATGCTCCTTGCATTTTTCAGACCTATTCATGCTCCTCGTATTTCTCAAACCTTTTCATGCTCTTCATATTTTTCAGACCTTTTCATGCTCTTCATATTTTTCAGACCTTTTCATGCTCTTCATATTTTTCAGACCTTTTCATGCTCTTCATATTTTTCAGACCTTTTCATGCTCTTCATAGTTTTCACAACTTTTCATGCTCTTCATATTTTTCACACCTTTTCATGCTCTTCATAGTTTTCACAACTTTTCATGCTCTTCATAGTTTTCAGACCTTTACATGCTCCTCGTATTTTTCACATCATTTCATGCTCCTCGTATTTTTCACACCTTTTCCTGCTCTTCGATTTTTTTACACCTTTTCATGATAATCGTATTTTTCGCACCTTTTCCTGGTCTTCATACTTTTCACACCTTTTGATGCTCCTCATATTTTTCACAACTTTTCCTGCTCTTTGAATTTTTCACACTTTCTCATGCTCTTCGTATTTTTCACACCTTTTCATGCTCCTCGTATTTTTCAGACCTTTTTATGCTCCTCCTATTTCTCAGACATTTTCATGCTCCTATTTTCACACCTTTTCATGCTCCCCCTATTTTTCACACCTTTCGTGCTCTTCATATTTCTCAGACCTTTTCATGCTCCTAATATTTTTAAGACCTTCTGATGCTCCTTGTATTATTCACACCTTTTCGTGTTGCTCGTATTTTTCAGACCTATTCGTGCTCTTCATATATTTCAGACATTTTAGTGCTCTTTATATTTTTCACACCTTTTCAGGCTCCTCGTGTTTTTCACACGTTTTCATGCTCCTCGTATTATTCAGGACTTTTCATACTCGTGTTTTTCACACCTTTTCATGCTCCTTGTATTTTTCACACACTTTCATTCTCTTCGTATTTTTCAGACGTTTTCAAGCTCCTCGTATTTTTCAGAACTTTTCCAGCTCCTCGTGTTTTTCAGACCTTTTCATGCTCCTCCTATTATTCAGGACTTTTCATGCTCCTCGTATTTTTCACACCTTTTATGCTCGTAGTTTTCACAAGTTTTCATGCTCCTCATATTTTTCACAGCTTTTCATGCTCCTTGTATTTTTCACACCTTTTCGTGCTCCTCGTATTTTTCTCACCTTTTCGTGCTCTTCATATTTTTCAGACATTTTCTTGTTCTTCATATTTTTCACAGCTTTTCATGCTCTTCATATTTTTCAGAACTTTACATGCTCCTCGTATGTTTCAGGTCTTTTTATGCTCCTCCTATTTTTCAGGTCTTTTCATGCTCCTCGTATTTTTGACACGTTTTCATGCTCCTCGTATTTTTCACACCTTTTCATGCTCCTCGATTTTCTCACAAGTTTTCGTGCTCTTCATATTTTTCACACCTTTCGTGCTCTTCGTATTTTTCAGACCTCTTCATGCTCCTCATATTTTTCAGACATTTTCATGCTCCTCGTATTATTCACACCTTTTCATGCTCCTCGTATTTTTCATACCTTTTTATGCTCATCATATTTCTCAGATCTTTTCATGCTCTTTGCATTTTTTACTCCTTTTCATGCTCCTCGTATTTTTCATACCTTTTTATGCTCATCCTATTTCTCAGACCTCTTGATGCTCTTCGTATTTTTCACTCCTTTTCATGCTCCTCGTATTTTTCACACCTTTTCGTGATCCGTGTATATTTCACACCTTTTCGTGGTCCTCATATATTTCAGATATTTTCGTGTTCATCATATTTTTCAGACCTTTTCATGCTCTTCATACTTTTCACACCTTTTCATGCCCTTCTTGTTTTTCAGAATTTTCATGCTCCTCATATTTTTCAGACCATTTCATGCTCCTCGTATTTTTCACACCTTTTCATGCTCCTAGTATTTTCCACACCTCCTCATGCTCGTATTTTTCACAACTTTTCATGCTCCTCGTATTTTTCACACCTTTTCATGATCCTCGTATTTTTCACACCTTTTCAGGCTCTTCATATTTTTCAGACCTTTTCGTGCTCTTCATATTTTTCACGCCTTTTCATGCTGTTCATATTTCTCAGACCTTTTAATGCTCTTCATATTTTTCACACTTTTCAGTCTCTTCATGTTTTTGAGACATTTTCATGCTCCTCATATTTTTCAGACCTTTTCATGCTCCTCGTATTTTTCACACCTTTTCATGCTCCTCGTATTTTTGACACCTTTTCATGCTCCTCGTATTTTTTCAGACCTTTTCATGCTCCTCGTATTTATCAGACCTTTTTTATGCTCCTCCTCTTTCTCAGACCTTTTCACGCTCCAAACATTTTTACTGCTTTTCATGCTCCTCGTATTTTTCATGGCTTTAATGCTCCTCGTATTTTTCACAACTTTTCATGCTCCTCGTATATTTCACACCTGTTTGTGCTCGTCCTATTTTTCACACCTTTTCGTGCTCTTCACATTTTTCAGACTTTATCATGCTCCTCATATTTTTCAGACCTTTTTATGCTCCTCGTAGTTTTCACACCTTTTCATGTTCCTCGTATTTGTCAGACCTTTTCATGCTCCTCATATTTCTCAGACCTTTTCATGCTCCTCGTATTTTTCATACATTTTCAGGCTCCTCGTGTTTTTCAGAACTGTTCATGCTCTACATATTTTTCAGACCTTTTCATGCTTTTCATAATTTTCAGACTTTTTCATGCTCGTCGTATTTTTCGCACCTTTTCATGCTCCTCGTATTTTTCACAGCGTTTCTTGCTTCTCGTGTTGTTCACATATTTTCGTGATCCTTGTATTTTTCATACCTTTTCATGGTCCTCGTATTTTTCACACCTTTTCATGCTCCGCGTAATTTTCACACTTTTTCCTGCTCCTCATATTTTTCACACGTTTTCGGGATCTTTGTATTTTCCAGACCGTTTCATGCTGCTCGTATTTTTCAGACCTTTTTATGCTCCTCCTATTTCTCAGACCTTTTCATGCTCTTCACATTTTTAAGTGCTTTTCATGCTCCTTGTATTTTTCACGTCTTTTCATGCTCCTCGTATTTTGCACACCTTTTCATGCTCCTCGTATTTTTCAGGCCTTTTCATGCTCCTCCTATTTTGCACACATTTTCATGCTCCTCGTACTTTTCACACCTTATCATGCTCCTCGTATTTTTCACACCTTTTCAGGCTCCTCGTATTTTTCACACTTTATCATGGTCCTCGTATTTTTCAAACTTTTTTCACGCTCTTCTTATTTTTGACACTTTTTCATGCTGCTTGTATTTTTCACACTATGTCATGCTCTTCGTATTTTTCAGACGTTTTCATGCTCTTCATATTTTGCACACCTTTTCACGCTCTTCATATTTTTGACACCTTTTCATGCTCCTCGTATTTTTCACACCTTTTCATGCTCCTCGTATTTTTCACAAATTTTCATGCTCCTCGTATTTTTCACACCTTTTCACGCTTCTCTTATATTTCAGACCTTTTCACGCTCTTCATATTTTTCACACCTTTTCATGCTGTTCATATTATTCACACATATTCATGCTCCTAGTATTTTTCAGACCTTTTCATACTCCTCATCGTTTTCACCTTTAATATGCTCCTCGTATTTTTCAGACGTTTTCATGCTCCTCGTATTTTTCAGACGTTTTCATGCTCCTCGTATTTTTCACACCTTTTCATGCTCTTCATATTTTTCCCACATTGTCATGCTCCGCGTATTTTACACACCTTGTCATGCTCCTCGAATTTTTCACACCTTTTCATGCTCTTCATATTTTTCACACCATTTCATGCTCCTCATATTTTTCACACCTTTTCATGCTGTTCATATTTTTTACACATTGTCATGCTCCGCGTATTTTACACACCTTGTCATGCTCCTCGAACTTTTCACACCTTTTCATGCTCTTCATATTTTTCACACCTTTTCATGCTCTTCTTATTTTTCACACATTTTCTAGTTCCTCGTATTTTTCAGACCTTCTCATTCTCCTCGTATTTTTCAGACCTTTTCATGCTCCTCGGATTTTTCACAGCTTGTCATGGTCTTCGAACATTTCACAGCTTTTCCTGCTCTTCAAATATTTGACACCTTTTCATGCTCTTCATATTTTTCACACCTTTTAGTGCTCCATGTATTTTTCACACCTTTTCATGCTCCTCGTATTTTTCACACCGTTTCATGCTCCTCGTATTTTTCACAACTTTTCATGCTCCTCGTATTTTTCAGACCTTTTCACGCTCCTCGTATTTTTCAGACCTTTTCATGCTCCTCGTATTTTTCAGACAATTTCACGGCCTTCATATTTTTCAGACCTTTTCATGCTCTTCATATTTTTCACACCTTTTCATGCTCCTCGTGTTTTTTACACCTCTTCATGCTCATCCTATTTTTCACACCTTTTCCTGATCCTCGTATTTTTCACACCTTTTCATGCTCCTCGTATTTTTCTCACCTTTTCTGCTCCTCGGATTTTCACACGTTTTTGTGATACTCCTATTTTTCACACCTTTTCGTGTTCCTCATATTTTTCAGACCTTTTCATGCTCTTCATATTTTTCAGACCTTTTCATGCTCTTCATATTTTTCAGACCTTTTCATGCTCTTCATATTTTTCACAACTTTTCATGCTATTCATATTTTTCAGACCTTTTCATGCTCTTCATATTTTTCACAACTTTTCATGCTCTTCATATTTTTCACACCTTTTCATGCTCTTCATAGTTTTCACAACTTTTCATGCTCTTCATAGTTTTCAGACCTTTACATGCTCCTCGTATTTTTCACATCATTTCATGCTCCTCGTATTTTTCACACCTTTTCCTGCTCTTCGATTTTTTTACACCTTTTCATGATAATCGTATTTTTCGCACCTTTTCCTGGTCTTCATACTTTTCACACCTTTTGATGCTCCTCATATTTTTCACAACTTTTCCTGCTCTTTGAATTTTTCACACTTTCTCATGCTCTTCGTATTTTTCACACCTTTTCATGCTCCTCGTATTTTTCAGACCTTTTTATGCTCCTCCTATTTCTCAGACATTTTCATGCTCCTATTTTCACACCTTTTCATGCTCCCCCTATTTTTCACACCTTTCGTGCTCTTCATATTTCTCAGACCTTTTCATGCTCCTAATATTTTTAAGACCTTCTGATGCTCCTTGTATTATTCACACCTTTTCGTGTTGCTCGTATTTTTCAGACCTATTCGTGCTCTTCATATATTTCAGACATTTTAGTGCTCTTTATATTTTTCACACCTTTTCAGGCTCCTCGTGTTTTTCACACGTTTTCATGCTCCTCGTATTATTCAGGACTTTTCATACTCGTGTTTTTCACACCTTTTCATGCTCCTTGTATTTTTCACACACTTTCATTCTCTTCGTATTTTTCAGACGTTTTCAAGCTCCTCGTATTTTTCAGAACTTTTCCAGCTCCTCGTGTTTTTCAGACCTTTTCATGCTCCTCCTATTATTCAGGACTTTTCATGCTCCTCGTATTTTTCACACCTTTTATGCTCGTAGTTTTCACAAGTTTTCATGCTCCTCATATTTTTCACAGCTTTTCATGCTCCTTGTATTTTTCACACCTTTTCGTGCTCCTCGTATTTTTCTCACCTTTTCGTGCTCTTCATATTTTTCAGACATTTTCTTGTTCTTCATATTTTTCACAGCTTTTCATGCTCTTCATATTTTTCAGAACTTTACATGCTCCTCGTATGTTTCAGGTCTTTTTATGCTCCTCCTATTTTTCAGGTCTTTTCATGCTCCTCGTATTTTTGACACGTTTTCATGCTCCTCGTATTTTTCACACCTTTTCATGCTCCTCGATTTTCTCACAAGTTTTCGTGCTCTTCATATTTTTCACACCTTTCGTGCTCTTCGTATTTTTCAGACCTCTTCATGCTCCTCATATTTTTCAGACCTTTTCATGCTCCTCGTATTATTCACACCTTTTCATGCTCCTCGTATTTTTCATACCTTTTCATGCTCCTCGTATTTCTCAGATCTTTTCATGCTCTTTGCATTTTTTACTCCTTTTCATGCTCCTCGTATTTTTCATACCTTTTTATGATCATCCTATTTCTCAGACCTCTTGATGCTCTTCGTATTTTTCACTCCTTTTCATGCTCCTCGTATTTTTCACACCTTTTCGTGATCCGTGTATATTTCACACCTTTTCGTGGTCCTCATATATTTCAGATATTTTCGTGTTCATCATATTTTTCAGACCTTTTCATGCTCTTCATACTTTTCACACCTTTTCATGCCCTTCTTGTTTTTCAGAATTTTCATGCTCCTCATATTTTTCAGACCATTTCATGCTCCTCGTATTTTTCACACCTTTTCATGCTCCTAGTATTTTCCACACCTCCTCATGCTCGTATTTTTCACAACTTTTCATGCTCCTCGTATTTTTCACACCTTTTCAGGCTCTTCATATTTTTCAGACCTTTTCGTGCTCTTCATATTTTTCACGCCTTTTCATGCTGTTCATATTTCTCAGACCTTTTAATGCTCTTCATATTTTTCACACTTTTCAGTCTCTTCATGTTTTTGAGACATTTTCATGCTCCTCATATTTTTCAGACCTTTTCATGCTCCTCGTATTTTTCACACCTTTTCATGCTCCTCGTATTTTTGACACCTTTTCATGCTCCTCGTATTTTTTCAGACCTTTTCATGCTCCTCGTATTTATCAGACCTTTTTTATGCTCCTCCTCTTTCTCAGACCTTTTCACGCTCCAAACATTTTTACTGCTTTTCATGCTCCTCGTATTTTTCATGGCTTTAATGCTCCTCGTATTTTTCACAACTTTTCATGCTCCTCGTATATTTCACACCTGTTTGTGCTCGTCCTATTTTTCACACCTTTTCGTGCTCTTCACATTTTTCAGACTTTATCATGCTCCTCATATTTTTCAGACCTTTTTATGCTCCTCGTAGTTTTCACACCTTTTCATGTTCCTCGTATTTGTCAGACCTTTTCATGCTCCTCATATTTCTCAGACCTTTTCATGCTCCTCGTATTTTTCATACATTTTCAGGCTCCTCGTGTTTTTCAGAACTGTTCATGCTCTACATATTTTTCAGACCTTTTCATGCTTTTCATAATTTTCAGACTTTTTCATGCTCGTCGTATTTTTCGCACCTTTTCATGCTCCTCGTATTTTTCACAGCGTTTCTTGCTTCTCGTGTTGTTCACATATTTTCGTGATCCTTGTATTTTTCATACCTTTTCATGGTCCTCGTATTTTTCACACCTTTTCATGCTCCGCGTAATTTTCACACTTTTTCCTGCTCCTCATATTTTTCACACGTTTTCGGGATCTTTGTATTTTCCAGACCGTTTCATGCTGCTCGTATTTTTCAGACCTTTTTATGCTCCTCCTATTTCTCAGACCTTTTCATGCTCTTCACATTTTTAAGTGCTTTTCATGCTCCTTGTATTTTTCACGTCTTTTCATGCTCCTCGTATTTTGCACACCTTTTCATGCTCCTCGTATTTTTCAGGCCTTTTCATGCTCCTCCTATTTTGCACACATTTTCATGCTCCTCGTACTTTTCACACCTTATCATGCTCCTCGTATTTTTCACACCTTTTCAGGCTCCTCGTATTTTTCACACTTTATCATGGTCCTCGTATTTTTCAAACTTTTTTCACGCTCTTCTTATTTTTGACACTTTTTCATGCTGCTTGTATTTTTCACACTATGTCATGCTCTTCGTATTTTTCAGACGTTTTCATGCTCTTCATATTTTGCACACCTTTTCATGCTCCTCGTATTTTTCACTCCTTTTCATGCTCCTCGTATTTTTCACACCTTTTCGTGATCCGTGTATATTTCACACCTTTTCGTGGTCCTCATATATTTCAGATATTTTCGTGTTCATCATATTTTTCAGACCTTTTCATGCTCTTCATACTTTTCACACCTTTTCATGCCCTTCTTGTTTTTCAGAATTTTCATGCTCCTCATATTTTTCAGACCATTTCATGCTCCTCGTATTTTTCACACCTTTTCATGCTCCTAGTATTTTCCACACCTCCTCATGCTCGTATTTTTCACAACTTTTCATGCTCCTCGTATTTTTCACACCTTTTCAGGCTCTTCATATTTTTCAGACCTTTCCGTGCTCTTCATATTTTTCACGCCTTTTCATGCTGTTCATATTTCTCAGACCTTTTAATGCTCTTCATATTTTTCACACCTTTCAGTCTCTTCATGTTTTTGAGACATTTTCATGCTCCTCATATTTTTCAGACCTTTTCATGCTCCTCGTATTTTTCACACCTTTTCATGCTCCTCGTATTTTTGACACCTTTTCATGCTCCTCGTATTTTTTCAGACCTTTTCATGCTCCTCGTATTTATCAGACCTTTTTTATGCTCCTCCTCTTTCTCAGACCTTTTCACGCTCCAAACATTTTTACTGCTTTTCATGCTCCTCGTATTTTTCATGGCTTTAATGCTCCTCGTATTTTTCACAACTTTTCATGCTCCTCGTATATTTCACACCTGTTTGTGCTCGTCCTATTTTTCACACCTTTTCGTGCTCTTCACATTTTTCAGACTTTATCATGCTCCTCATATTTTTCAGACCTTTTTATGCTCCTCGTAGTTTTCACACCTTTTCATGTTCCTCGTATTTGTCAGACCTTTTCATGCTCCTCATATTTCTCAGACCTTTTCATGCTCCTCGTATTTTTCATACATTTTCAGGCTCCTCGTGTTTTTCAGAACTGTTCATGCTCTACATATTTTTCAGACCTTTTCATGCTTTTCATAATTTTCAGACTTTTTCATGCTCGTCGTATTTTTCGCACCTTTTCATGCTCCTCGTATTTTTCACAGCGTTTCTTGCTTCTCGTGTTGTTCACATATTTTCGTGATCCTTGTATTTTTCATACCTTTTCATGGTCCTCGTATTTTTCACACCTTTTCATGCTCCGCGTAATTTTCACACTTTTTCCTGCTCCTCATATTTTTCACACGTTTTCGGGATCTTCGTATTTTCCAGACCGTTTCATGCTGCTCGTATTTTTCAGACCTTTTTATGCTCCTCCTATTTCTCAGACCTTTTCATGCTCTTCACATTTTTCAGTGCTTTTCATGCTCCTTGTATTTTTCACGTCTTTTCATGCTCCTCGTATTTTGCACACCTTTTCATGCTCCTCGTATTTTTCAGGCCTTTTCATGCTCCTCCTATTTTGCACACATTTTCATGCTCCTCGTACTTTTCACACCTTATCATGCTCCTCGTATTTTTCACACCTTTTCAGGCTCCTCGTATTTTTCACACTTTATCATGGTCCTCGTATTTTTCAAACTTTTTTCACGCTCTTCTTATTTTTGACACTTTTTCATGCTGCTTGTATTTTTCACACTATGTCATGCTCTTCGTATTTTTCAGACGTTTTCATGCTCTTCATATTTTGCACACCTTTTCACGCTCTTCGTATTTTTGACACCTTTTCATGCTCCTCGTATTTTTCACACCTTTTCATGCTCCTCGTATTTTTCACAAATTTTCATGCTCCTCGTATTTTTCACACCTTTTCACGCTTCTCTTATATTTCAGACCTTTTCACGCTCTTCATATTTTTCACACCTTTTCATGCTGTTCATATTATTCACACATATTCATGCTCCTAGTATTTTTCAGACCTTTTCATACTCCTCATCGTTTTCACCTTTAATATGCTCCTCGTATTTTTCAGACGTTTTCATGCTCCTCGTATTTTTCAGACGTTTTCATGCTCCTCGTATTTTTCACACCTTTTCATGCTCTTCATATTTTTCCCACATTGTCATGCTCCGCGTATTTTACACACCTTGTCATGCTCCTCGAATTTTTCACACCTTTTCATGCTCTTCATATTTTTCACACCATTTCATGCTCCTCATATTTTTCACACCTTTTCATGCTGTTCATATTTTTTACACATTGTCATGCTCCGCGTATTTTACACACCTTGTCATGCTCCTCGAACTTTTCACACCTTTTCATGCTCTTCATATTTTTCAGACCTTTTCATGCTCTTCTTATTTTTCACACATTTTCTAGTTCCTCGTATTTTTCAGACCTTCTCATTCTCCTCGTATTTTTCAGACCTTTTCATGCTCCTCGGATTTTTCACAGCTTGTCATGGTCTTCGAACATTTCACAGCTTTTCCTGCTCTTCAAATATTTGACACCTTTTCATGCTCTTCATATTTTTCACACCTTTTAGTGCTCCATGTATTTTTCACACCTTTTCATGCTCCTCGTATTTTTCACACCGTTTCATGCTCCTCGTATTTTTCACAACTTTTCATGCTCCTCGTATTTTTCAGACCTTTTCACGCTCCTCGTATTTTTCAGACCTTTTCATGCTCCTCGTATTTTTCAGACAATTTCACGGCCTTCATATTTTTCAGACCTTTTCATGCTCTTCATATTTTTCACACCTTTTCATGCTCCTCGTGTTTTTTACACCTCTTCATGCTCATCCTATTTTTCACACCTTTTCCTGATCCTCGTATTTTTCACACCTTTTCATGCTCCTCGTATTTTTCTCACCTTTTCTGCTCCTCGGATTTTCACACGTTTTTGTGATACTCCTATTTTTCACACCTTTTCGTGTTCCTCATATTTTTCAGACCTTTTCATGCTCTTCATATTTTTCAGACCTTTTCATGCTCTTCATATTTTTCAGACCTTTTCATGCTCTTCATATTTTTCACAACTTTTCATGCTATTCATATTTTTCAGACCTTTTCATGCTCTTCATATTTTTCACAACTTTTCATGCTCTTCATATTTTTCACACCTTTTCATGCTCTTCATAGTTTTCACAACTTTTCATGCTCTTCATAGTTTTCAGACCTTTACATGCTCCTCGTATTTTTCACATCATTTCATGCTCCTCGTATTTTTCACACCTTTTCCTGCTCTTCGATTTTTTTACACCTTTTCATGATAATCGTATTTTTCGCACCTTTTCCTGGTCTTCATACTTTTCACACCTTTTGATGCTCCTCATATTTTTCACAACTTTTCCTGCTCTTTGAATTTTTCACACTTTCTCATGCTCTTCGTATTTTTCACACCTTTTCATGCTCCTCGTATTTTTCAGACCTTTTTATGCTCCTCCTATTTCTCAGACATTTTCATGCTCCTATTTTCACACCTTTTCATGCTCCCCCTATTTTTCACACCTTTCGTGCTCTTCATATTTCTCAGACCTTTTCATGCTCCTAATATTTTTAAGACCTTCTGATGCTCCTTGTATTATTCACACCTTTTCGTGTTGCTCGTATTTTTCAGACCTATTCGTGCTCTTCATATATTTCAGACATTTTAGTGCTCTTTATATTTTTCACACCTTTTCAGGCTCCTCGTGTTTTTCACACGTTTTCATGCTCCTCGTATTATTCAGGACTTTTCATACTCGTGTTTTTCACACCTTTTCATGCTCCTTGTATTTTTCACACACTTTCATTCTCTTCGTATTTTTCAGACGTTTTCAAGCTCCTCGTATTTTTCAGAACTTTTCCAGCTCCTCGTGTTTTTCAGACCTTTTCATGCTCCTCCTATTATTCAGGACTTTTCATGCTCCTCGTATTTTTCACACCTTTTATGCTCGTAGTTTTCACAAGTTTTCATGCTCCTCATATTTTTCACAGCTTTTCATGCTCCTTGTATTTTTCACACCTTTTCGTGCTCCTCGTATTTTTCTCACCTTTTCGTGCTCTTCATATTTTTCAGACATTTTCTTGTTCTTCATATTTTTCACAGCTTTTCATGCTCTTCATATTTTTCAGAACTTTACATGCTCCTCGTATGTTTCAGGTCTTTTTATGCTCCTCCTATTTTTCAGGTCTTTTCATGCTCCTCGTATTTTTGACACGTTTTCATGCTCCTCGTATTTTTCACACCTTTTCATGCTCCTCGATTTTCTCACAAGTTTTCGTGCTCTTCATATTTTTCACACCTTTCGTGCTCTTCGTATTTTTCAGACCTCTTCATGCTCCTCATATTTTTCAGACCTTTTCATGCTCCTCGTATTATTCACACCTTTTCATGCTCCTCGTATTTTTCATACCTTTTTATGCTCATCGTATTTCTCAGATCTTTTCATGCTCTTTGCATTTTTTACTCCTTTTCATGCTCCTCGTATTTTTCATACCTTTTTATGATCATCCTATTTCTCAGACCTCTTGATGCTCTTCGTATTTTTCACTCCTTTTCATGCTCCTCGTATTTTTCACACCTTTTCGTGATCCGTGTATATTTCACACCTTTTCGTGGTCCTCATATATTTCAGATATTTTCGTGTTCATCATATTTTTCAGACCTTTTCATGCTCTTCATACTTTTCACACCTTTTCATGCCCTTCTTGTTTTTCAGAATTTTCATGCTCCTCATATTTTTCAGACCATTTCATGCTCCTCGTATTTTTCACACCTTTTCATGCTCCTAGTATTTTCCACACCTCCTCATGCTCGTATTTTTCACAACTTTTCATGCTCCTCGTATTTTTCACACCTTTTCAGGCTCTTCATATTTTTCAGACCTTTTCGTGCTCTTCATATTTTTCACGCCTTTTCATGCTGTTCATATTTCTCAGACCTTTTAATGCTCTTCATATTTTTCACACTTTTCAGTCTCTTCATGTTTTTGAGACATTTTCATGCTCCTCATATTTTTCAGACCTTTTCATGCTCCTCGTATTTTTCACACCTTTTCATGCTCCTCGTATTTTTGACACCTTTTCATGCTCCTCGTATTTTTTCAGACCTTTTCATGCTCCTCGTATTTATCAGACCTTTTTTATGCTCCTCCTCTTTCTCAGACCTTTTCACGCTCCAAACATTTTTACTGCTTTTCATGCTCCTCGTATTTTTCATGGCTTTAATGCTCCTCGTATTTTTCACAACTTTTCATGCTCCTCGTATATTTCACACCTGTTTGTGCTCGTCCTATTTTTCACACCTTTTCGTGCTCTTCACATTTTTCAGACTTTATCATGCTCCTCATATTTTTCAGACCTTTTTATGCTCCTCGTAGTTTTCACACCTTTTCATGTTCCTCGTATTTGTCAGACCTTTTCATGCTCCTCATATTTCTCAGACCTTTTCATGCTCCTCGTATTTTTCATACATTTTCAGGCTCCTCGTGTTTTTCAGAACTGTTCATGCTCTACATATTTTTCAGACCTTTTCATGCTTTTCATAATTTTCAGACTTTTTCATGCTCGTCGTATTTTTCGCACCTTTTCATGCTCCTCGTATTTTTCACAGCGTTTCTTGCTTCTCGTGTTGTTCACATATTTTCGTGATCCTTGTATTTTTCATACCTTTTCATGGTCCTCGTATTTTTCACACCTTTTCATGCTCCGCGTAATTTTCACACTTTTTCCTGCTCCTCATATTTTTCACACGTTTTCGGGATCTTTGTATTTTCCAGACCGTTTCATGCTGCTCGTATTTTTCAGACCTTTTTATGCTCCTCCTATTTCTCAGACCTTTTCATGCTCTTCACATTTTTAAGTGCTTTTCATGCTCCTTGTATTTTTCACGTCTTTTCATGCTCCTCGTATTTTGCACACCTTTTCATGCTCCTCGTATTTTTCAGGCCTTTTCATGCTCCTCCTATTTTGCACACATTTTCATGCTCCTCGTACTTTTCACACCTTATCATGCTCCTCGTATTTTTCACACCTTTTCAGGCTCCTCGTATTTTTCACACTTTATCATGGTCCTCGTATTTTTCAAACTTTTTTCACGCTCTTCTTATTTTTGACACTTTTTCATGCTGCTTGTATTTTTCACACTATGTCATGCTCTTCGTATTTTTCAGACGTTTTCATGCTCTTCATATTTTGCACACCTTTTCATGCTCCTCGTATTTTTCACTCCTTTTCATGCTCCTCGTATTTTTCACACCTTTTCGTGATCCGTGTATATTTCACACCTTTTCGTGGTCCTCATATATTTCAGATATTTTCGTGTTCATCATATTTTTCAGACCTTTTCATGCTCTTCATACTTTTCACACCTTTTCATGCCCTTCTTGTTTTTCAGAATTTTCATGCTCCTCATATTTTTCAGACCATTTCATGCTCCTCGTATTTTTCACACCTTTTCATGCTCCTAGTATTTTCCACACCTCCTCATGCTCGTATTTTTCACAACTTTTCATGCTCCTCGTATTTTTCACACCTTTTCAGGCTCTTCATATTTTTCAGACCTTTTCGTGCTCTTCATATTTTTCACGCCTTTTCATGCTGTTCATATTTCTCAGACCTTTTAATGCTCTTCATTTTTTTCACACTTTTCAGTCTCTTCATGTTTTTGAGACATTTTCATGCTCCTCATATTTTTCAGACCTTTTCATGCTCCTCGTATTTTTCACACCTTTTCATGCTCCTCGTATTTTTGACACCTTTTCATGCTCCTCGTATTTTTTCAGACCTTTTCATGCTCCTCGTATTTATCAGACCTTTTTTATGCTCCTCCTCTTTCTCAGACCTTTTCACGCTCCAAACATTTTTACTGCTTTTCATGCTCCTCGTATTTTTCATGGCTTTAATGCTCCTCGTATTTTTCACAACTTTTCATGCTCCTCGTATATTTCACACCTGTTTGTGCTCGTCCTATTTTTCACACCTTTTCGTGCTCTTCACATTTTTCAGACTTTATCATGCTCCTCATATTTTTCAGACCTTTTTATGCTCCTCGTAGTTTTCACACCTTTTCATGTTCCTCGTATTTGTCAGACCTTTTCATGCTCCTCATATTTCTCAGACCTTTTCATGCTCCTCGTATTTTTCATACATTTTCAGGCTCCTCGTGTTTTTCAGAACTGTTCATGCTCTACATATTTTTCAGACCTTTTCATGCTTTTCATAATTTTCAGACTTTTTCATGCTCGTCGTATTTTTCGCACCTTTTCATGCTCCTCGTATTTTTCACAGCGTTTCTTGCTTCTCGTGTTGTTCACATATTTTCGTGATCCTTGTATTTTTCATACCTTTTCATGGTCCTCGTATTTTTCACACCTTTTCATGCTCCGCGTAATTTTCACACTTTTTCCTGCTCCTCATATTTTTCACACGTTTTCGGGATCTTCGTATTTTCCAGACCGTTTCATGCTGCTCGTATTTTTCAGACCTTTTTATGCTCCTCCTATTTCTCAGACCTTTTCATGCTCTTCACATTTTTAAGTGCTTTTCATGCTCCTTGTATTTTTCACGTCTTTTCATGCTCCTCGTATTTTGCACACCTTTTCATGCTCCTCGTATTTTTCAGGCCTTTTCATGCTCCTCCTATTTTGCACACATTTTCATGCTCCTCGTACTTTTCACACCTTATCATGCTCCTCGTATTTTTCACACCTTTTCAGGCTCCTCGTATTTTTCACACTTTATCATGGTCCTCGTATTTTTCAAACTTTTTTCACGCTCTTCTTATTTTTGACACTTTTTCATGCTGCTTGTATTTTTCACACTATGTCATGCTCTTCGTATTTTTCAGACGTTTTCATGCTCTTCATATTTTGCACACCTTTTCACGCTCTTCGTATTTTTGACACCTTTTCATGCTCCTCGTATTTTTCACAAATTTTCATGCTCCTCGTATTTTTCACACCTTTTCACGCTTCTCTTATATTTCAGACCTTTTCACGCTCTTCATATTTTTCACACCTTTTCATGCTGTTCATATTATTCACACATATTCATGCTCCTAGTATTTTTCAGACCTTTTCATACTCCTCATCGTTTTCACCCTTAATATGCTCCTCGTATTTTTCAGACGTTTTCATGCTCCTCGTATTTTTCAGACGTTTTCATGCTCCTCGTATTTTTCACACCTTTTCATGCTCTTCATATTTTTCCCACATTGTCATGCTCCGCGTATTTTACACACCTTGTCATGCTCCTCGAATTTTTCACACCTTTTCATGCTCTTCATATTTTTCACACCATTTCATGCTCCTCGTATTTTTCACACCTTTTCATGCTGTTCATATTTTTTACACATTGTCATGCTCTGCGTATTTTACACACCTTGTCATGCTCCTCGAACTTTTCACACCTTTTCATGCTCTTCATATTTTTCAGACCTTTTCATGCTCTTCTTATTTTTCACACATTTTCTAGTTCCTGGTATTTTTCAGACCTTCTCATTCTCCTCGTATTTTTCAGACCTTTTCATGCTCCTCGGATTTTTCACAGCTTGTCATGGTCTTCGAACATTTCACAGCTTTTCCTGCTCTTCAAATATTTGACACCTTTTCATGCTCTTCATATTTTTCACACCTTTTAGTGCTCCATGTATTTTTCACACCTTTTCATGCTCCTCGTATTTTTCACACCGTTTCATGCTCCTCGTATTTTTCACAACTTTTCATGCTCCTCGTATTTTTCAGACCTTTTCACGCTCCTCGTATTTTTCAGACCTTTTCATGCTCCTCGTATTTTTCAGACAATTTCACGGCCTTCATATATTTCAGACCTTTTCATGCTCTTCATATTTTTCACACCTTTTCATGCTCCTCGTGTTTTTTACACCTCTTCATGCTCATCCTATTTTTCACACCTTTTCCTGATCCTCGTATTTTTCACACCTTTTCATGCTACTCGTACTTTTCAGACCTTTTCACGCTCATCATATTTTTCACACCTTTTCACGCTCTTCGTATTTTTGTCACCTTTTCATGCTCCTCGTAACTTTCACACCTTTTCCTGCTCCTCGTACTTTTCACATCTTTTCCTGCCCTTTGTATTTTTCACACTTTTTAATGTTCCTCGTATTTTTCACACCTTTTCCTTCTCTTTTCATTTTTCTCACCTTTTCATGATCCTCTTATTTTTCACACGTTTTCATGCTCCTCGTATTTTTCACACCTTTTCTTGCCCTTTGTATTTTTCAAACTTTTTCATTTTCCTCGTATTTTTCACACTTTTCCTGTTCTTTGTATTTTTCACACCTTGTCATGCTCCTCCTATTTTTCACACCTTTTCATGCTCCTCGTTTTTTTCATACCTTTTCATGCTCTTCATATTTTTCACACCTTTTCATGCTCCTCGTATTTTTGACACCTTTCATGCTCTTCCTATTTTTCACACCTTTTCATTCTCCTCGTATTTTTCATGCCTTTTCATGCTCCTCGCATTTTTCAGACCATTTCACAACCTTCATATTTTTCATACCTTTTCATGCTGTTTATATTTTTCACACCTTTTCCTGCTCTTCGAATTTTTCACACCTTTTCATGCTCCTTGTATTTTTCACACATTTTCCAGCTCTTCGAATTTTTTACACCTTTTCATGCTTCTCGTATTTTTCACACCTTTTCCTGCTCTTCGAATTTTTCACACCTTTTCCTGCTCTTCGAATTTCTCACACCTTTTCATGCTCCTCGTATTTTTCACACCTTGTCATGCTCCACGTATTTTTCAAACCTTTTCACGCTCCTCGTATTTTTCAGTCCTTTTCACGCTCTTCATATTTTTCACACCTTTTCATGCTCCTCGTATTTTTCACACCTTTTCCTGCTCTTCGATTAATGCACACCTTTTCCTGCTCTTCGTATTTTTCAAACCTTTTCATGATCCTCGTATTTTTCACACCTTTTCATGATCCTCTTATTTTTCACACGTTTTCATGCTCCTCGTATTTTTCACACCTTTTCTTGCCCTTTGTATTTTTCAAACTTTTTCATTTTCCTCGTATTTTTCACAACTTTTCCTGTTCTTTGTATTTTTCACACCTTGTCATGCTCCTCGTATTTTTCACACCTTTCATGCTCTTCCTATTTTTCACACCTTTTCATGCTCCTCGTTTTTTTCATACCTTTTCATGCTCTTCATATTTTTCACACCTTTTCATGCTCCTCGTATTTTTGACACCTTTCATGCTCTTCCTATTTTTCACACCTTTTCATTCTCCTCGTATTTTTCATGCCTTTTCATGCTCCTCGCATTTTTCAGACCATTTCACAACCTTCATATTTTTCATACCTTTTCATGCTGTTTATATTTTTCACACCTTTTCCTGCTCTTCGAATTTTTCACACCTTTTCATGCTCCTTGTATTTTTCACACATTTTCCAGCTCTTCGAATTTTTTACACCTTTTCATGCTTCTCGTATTTTTCACACCTTTTCCTGCTCTTCGAATTTTTCACACCTTTTCCTGCTCTTCGAATTTCTCACACCTTTTCATGCTCCTCGTATTTTTCACACCTTGTCATGCTCCACGTATTTTTCAAACCTTTTCATGCTCCTCATATTTTTCAGACCTTTTCACGCTCCTCGTATTTTTCAGACCTTTTCATGCTCCTCGTATTTTTCAGACCATTTCACGACCTTCATATTTTTCAGACCTTTTCATGCTGATATAGTTTTCACACCTTTTCCTGCTCTTCGAATTTTTGACACCTTTTCATGCTCCTTGTATTCTTCACACGTTTTCTTGCTCTTCGAATTTTTCACGTCTTTTCATGCTCCTCGTATTTTTCACACATTTTCCAACTTTTCGAATTTTTCACACCTTTCCATGCTCCTCGTATTTTTCACACCTTTTCCTGCTCTTTGAATTTTTCACACCTTTTTATGTTCCTCGTATTTTTCACACCTTTTCCTGATCCTCGTATTTTTTACACCTTATCATGCTCCTCGTATATTTCAGAGCTTTTCATGCTCCTCGTATTTTTAACACCATTTCATGATGTTCATATTTTTCACACGTTTTCCTGCTCTTTGAATTTTTCACATTTTTTCCTGCTCCTCGTATTTTTCACACCCCTTCCTGCTGCTCGTATTTTTCACACCTTTTCCTGCTCCTCGTATTTTTGACACCTTTTCCTGCTCCTTGTATTTTTCACACCTTTTCCTGCCCTTTGTATTTTTCACACTTTTTCATGTTCCTCACATTTTTCACACCTTTCCTGCTCTTCGTATTTTTCACACCTTATCATGCTCCTCGTATTTTTCACACCTTTTCATGCTCCTCATATTTTTCACACCTTGTCATGCTCCTCGGATTTTTCACAGCTTGTCATGCTCTTCGAACATTTCACACCTTTTTCTGCTCTTCGCGTATTTCACACCTTCTCCTGCTCCTCGTGTTTTTCACACCTTTTCCTGCTCTTTGAATTTTTCACACCTTTTCCTCTTCCTCTTATTTTTCACAACTTCTCCTGCTCCTCGTATTTTTCAGACCATATGATGCTCCTCGGATCTTTCACACCTTGTCATGCTCCTCGGATTTTTCACACCTTGACATGCTCCTCGTATTTTTCACACCTTTTCATCCTGTTCATATTTCTCACACCTTTTCACGCTCTTCATATTTTTGACACCATTTCATGGTCCTCGTATTTTTCACACCTTTGCCTGCTCTTCGTACTTTTCACACCTTATCATGCTCCTCGTATTTTTCAGACCTTTTCATGCTCCTCCTATATTTCCGACCTTTACATGCTCTTTGTATTTTAAGAACTTTTCACACTCTTCATATTTTTCACACCATTTCACCCTCTTCGTATTTTTGACATCTTTTCACACTCCTCGTATTTTTCACACCTTTTCTGTTCCTTGTATTTTTCACACCTTTTCCTGCTCCTCGTGTTTTTCACACCTATTCTGCTCCTTGTGTTTTTCACACCTTTTCATGCTCCTCGTATTTTTCCTACCTTGTCATGCTCCTCGTATTTTTGATGCCTTTTAATGTTCCTCGTGTTTTTCAAGCCTTTTCATGCTCCTCATATTTTTCACACCTTTTCATGCTCCTCGTATTTTTCATGCCTTTTCATGCTCCTCGTATTTTTCACGCCTTTTCTGCTCCTCGTATTTTTCAAACCTTTTCGTGCTCTTCGTATTTTTCAGACCTTTTCGTGCTCTTCATATGTTTCACACCTCTTCTTGCTCTTCATATTTTTCTAAACTTTTCATGCTCCTCCTATTTTTCACACCTTTTCCTGCTCTTAGAATTTTTCACACGTTTTCATGCAGTTCATATTTTTCACACCTTTTCCTGCTCTTCGATTTTTTCACACCTTTTCATGCTCCTCGTATTATTCAGACCTTTTCCTGGTCTTCGAATTTTTCACACTTTTCATGCTCCTCGTATTATTCAGACCTTTTCATGTTCCTCATATTTTTCAGACCTTTTCACACTCCTGTATTTTTCAGACCTTTTCACGCTCTTCATGTTTATCACACCTTTTCATGCAGTTCATATTTTTCACACCTTTTCTGCTCTTTGAATTTTTCACACCTTTTCATGCTCCTCGTATTTTTAAGACCTTTTCATGCTCCTCGTATTTTTCAGACCTTTTCATGTTCCTCGAATTTTTCACACCTTTTCATGCTCCTCGTATTTTTTGCACCTTTTCCTGCTCTTCGTATTTTTCACACCTTTTCATGCTCCTCGTATTATTCAGACCTTTTCATGTTCCTCGTATTTTTCAGACCTTTTCACGCTCCTCGTGTTTTTCAGACCTTTTCACGCTCTTCATATTTTTCACATCTTTTTATGCTCTTTGTATTTCTGACACCGTTTCGCACTCCTCGTATTTTTCACACCTTTTCCTGCTCCTCGAATTTTTCACAACTTTTCATGCTCCTCATATTTTTCAGACATTTTCACGCTCCTCGTATTTTTCAGTCCTTTTCACGCTCCTCATATTTTTCAGACCTTTTCATGCTCCTCGTATTTTTCAAACCATTTCACGGCCTTCATATTTTTCAGACCTTTTCATACTCTTCATATTTTTCACACCTTTTCATGCTCCTCGTGTTTTTTGCACCTCTTCATGCTCATCCTATTTTTCACACCTTTTCCTGGTCCTTGGATTTTTCACACCTTTTCATTCTCCTCGTATTTTTCTCACCTTTTCCTGCTCCTCGGATTTTTCACACGTTTTTGTGATACTCCTATTTTTCACACCTTTTCGTGTTGCTCATATATTTCAGACCTTTTCGTGCTCATCATATTTTTATGACATTTTCATTCTCTTTGTATTTTTCACACCTTTTCATGCTTCTCGTATATTTCAGACCTTTTCACGCTCTTCATATTTTTCACACCTTTTCATGCTGTTCATATTATTCACACCTTTTCATGCTCCTCGTTTTTTTCAGACCTTTTCGTGCTCCTCGTATATTTCACACCTTTTCATGCTCCTCGTATTTTTCAGACCTTTTCATGTTCCTCGTATTTTTCAGACCTTTTCATGCTCCTCGTATTTTTCAGACCTTTTCATGCTCCTCGTATTTTTCACACCTTTTCGTGCTCCTCGTATTTTTCAAACCTTTTCCCACTCCTCGTATTTTTCACACCTTTTCCTGCCCTTCGTATTTTTCACACCTTTTCATGCTCCTGGTGTATTTCACCCCTTTTCCTTCTCTTCGAATTTTTCACTCCTTTACATGCTCTTCATATTTTTCACACCTTTTAGTGCTCCATGTATTTTTCACACCTTTTCATGCTCCTCGTATTTTTCACACCTTTTCATGCTCCTCGTATTTTTCACAACTTTTCATACTCCTCGTATTTTTCAGACCTTTTCACGCTCCTCATATTTTTCAGACCTTTTCATGCTCCTCGTATTTTTCAAACCTTTTCACAGCCTTCATATTTTTCAGACCTTTTCATGCTCTTCATATTTTTCACACCTTTTCATGCTCCTCGTGTTTTTTACACCTTTTCATGCTCCTCGTATTTTTCCCAACTTTTCATGCTCCTCGTATTTTTCAGACCTTTTCACGCTCCTCGTATTTTTCAGACCTTTTCATGCTCCTCGTATTTTTCAGACCATTTCACGGCCTTTATAATTTTCAGACCTTTTCATGCTCTTCATATTTTTCACACCTTTTTCATACTCCTCGTGTTTTTTACACCTCTTCATGCTCATCCTATTTTTCACACCTTTTCCTGATGCTCGGATTTTTCACACGTTTTCATGCTCCTCGTATTTTTCTCACCTTCATGCTTCTCGGATTTTTCACACGTTTTTGTGATACTCCTATTTTTCACACCTTTTCATGTTCCTCATATTTTTCAGACCTTTTCGTGCTCATCATATTTTTAAGACATTTTCATGCTCTTTGTATTTTTCACACCTTTTCAGGCTTTTCGTGTTTTTCAGGCCTTTTCATGCTCGTCGTAATTTTCAGACCCTTTCTTGCTCTTCATATTTTTCCGACCTTTTCATGCTCTTCATATTTTTCAGACCTTTTCATGCTCCTTGCATTTTTCGGACCTTTTCATGCTCCTCGTATTTCTCAAACCATTTCATGCTCTTCATATTTTTCAGACCTTTTCATGCTCTTCATATTTTTCAGACCTTTTCATGCTTCTCATATTTTTCAGACCTTTTCATGCACCTCATATTTTTCAGACTTTTTCATGCTCCTCGTATTTTTCACACCTTTTCATGCTCCTATTTTTCACAAAATTTCGTGCTCTTCATATTTTTCAGACCTTTTCATGCTCTTCATATTTTTCAGAACTTTTCATGCTCTTCATATTTTTCACACCTTTTCATGCTCTTCATATTTCTCAGACCTTTTCGTGCTCCTCGTATTTTTCACATCTTTTCATGCTCCTCGTATTTTTCACACCTTTTCCTGCTCTTCGATTTTTTTACACCTTTTCATGATAATCGTATTTTTCGCACCTTTTCCTGCTCTTCATACTTTTCACACGTTTTGATGCTCCTCGTATTTTTCACAACTTTTCCTGCTCCTCGTATTTTTCAGACCTTTTCAAGCTCTCTTTATATTTCACACCTTTTCACGCTCTTCGTATTTTGACACATTTTCATGCTCCTCGTATTTTTCAGACCTTTTCATGCTCTTCATATTTTTCACACCTTTTCATGCTCCTCGTGTTTTTGAGACCTTTTGTGCTCCTCGTATTTTTCACACCTTTTTGTGCTCTTCATATTTTTCAGACTTTTCGTGTTCCTCATATTTTGCACACGTTTTCAGGCTTTTCATATTTTCCAGACCTTTTCGTGTTCCTCGTATTTTTCACAACTTTTCATGATCCTCCTATATTTCACACCTTTTCGTGCTCCTCCTACTTTTCACACCTTTTCGGGCTCTTCGTTTTTTTCAGACTTTACCATGCTCCTCTTATTTCTCAGACCTTTTCATGCTCCTCGTATTTCTCAGATTTTTAAATGCTCCTCGTATTTCTCAGAACTTTTTATGCTCCTCGAATTTTTCAGACCTTTTCATAATCCTCCTATTTTTCAAACCTTTTCATGCTCTTCATATTTTTCATACCTTTTCATGCTCTTCATATTTTTCACACCTTTTCTTGCTCTTCATATTTTTCATAGCTTTTCATGCTCTTCATATTTTTCACACCTTTTCTTGCTCTTCATATTTTTCATACCTTTTCATGCTCTTCATATTTTTCACACCTTTTCTTGCTCTTCATATTTTTCAGACCTCTTCATGCTCCTCATATTTTTCAGATCTTTACCCGTTCTTCATATTTTTCACACCTTTTCACACTCTTCGTTTTTCGAAACCTTTTCACACTCCTTGTAATTTTCACACCTTTTCCCGCTCCTCGTATTTTTCACACCTTTTCATGCTCCTGGTATATTTCACCCCTTTTCCTGCTCTTCGTGTTTTTCACACCTTTTCATGCTCCTCGTATTTTTCACAAATTTTCATGCTCCTCGTATTTTTCAGAACTTTTCATGCTGCTCGTATTTTTCAGACCTTTTCATGCTCTTCATAGTTTTCACCCTTTATCATGCTCCTCGTATTTTTGAGACCTATTCATTCTATTTGTATTTTTCACACCTTTTCATGCTCCTCATATTTTTCAGACCTTTTCATGCTCGTCGTATTTTTCAACCCTTTTCATGCTCCTCATATTTTTGACACCTTTTCATGCTCGTCATATTTTTCACAACTTTTCATGCTCTTCATATTTTTTACACCTTGTCATGCTCCGTGTATTTTTCACACCTTGTCATGCTCCTCGAATTTTTCACACTTTTCATGCTCCTCGTATTTTTCACATCTTTGCCTGCTCTTCGTATTTTTCACACCTTTTCTAATTCCTCGTATTTACAGACATTTCATGCTCTTCGTAATTTTCAGACCTTTTCATGATTTTCATATTTTTCACACATTTTCACGCTCTTTGTGCTTTTGACACCTTTTCATGCTCCTCGTATTTTTCACACCTTTTCATGCTGTTCATATTTTTCACACCTTTTCATGCTCCTCGTATTTTTCAGGCCTTTTCATGCTCCTCCTATTTTTCAGACATTTTCATGCTCCTCGTACTTTTCACACCTTATCATGCTCCTTGTATCTTTCAGACCTTTTCATGCTCCTCGTATTTTTCACACCTTGTCATGCTGCTCGGATTTTTCACACCTTATCACGCTCTTCGAATATTTCACCCCTTTTCCTGCTCTTCGAATATTTCACAACTTTTCATGCTCCTGTATTTTTCACACCTTTTCATGCTCCTCATATTTTTCCTACCTTGTCATGCTCCTCGTATTTTTGATGCCTTTTAATGTTCCTCGTGTTTTTCAAGCCTTTTCATGCTCCTCATATTTTTCACACCTTTTCATGCTCCTCGTATTTTTCATGCCTTTTCATGCTCCTTGTATTTTTCACGCCTTTTCTGCTCCTCGTATTTTTCAAAGCTTTTCGTGCTCTTCGTATTTTTCAGACCTTTTCGTGCTCTTCATATGTTTCACACCTCTTCTTGCTCTTCATATTTTTCTAAACTTTTTATGCTCCTCCTATTTTTCACACCTTTTCCTGCTCTTAGAATTTTTCACACGTTTTCATGCAGTTCATATTTTTCACACCTTTTCCTGCTCTTCGATTTTTTCACACCTTTTCATGCTCCTCGTATTTTTCGCACCTTTTCCTGGTCTTCGAATTTTTCATACTTTTCATGCTCCTCGTATTATTCAGACCTTTTCATGTTCCTCATATTTTTCAGACCTTTTCACACTCCTGTATTTTTCAGACCTTTTCACGCTCTTCATGTTTATCACACCTTTTCATGCAGTTCATATTTTTCACACCTTTTCTGCTCTTTGAATTTTTCACACCTTTTCATGCTCCTCGTATTTTTAAGACCTTTTCATGCTCCTCGTATTTTTCAGACCTTTTCATGCTCCTCGTGTTTTTCAGACCTTTTCACGCTCTTCATATTTTTCACATCTTTTTACGCTCTTCGTATTTTTGACACCGTTTCGCACTCCTCGTATTTTTCACACCTATTCCTGCTCCTCGAATTTTTCACAACTTTTCATGCTCCTCATATTTTTCAGACATTTTCACGCTCCTCGTATTTTTCAGTCCTTTTCACGCTCTTCATATTTTTCACACCTTTTCATGCTCCTCGTATTTTTCACACCTTTTCCTGCTCTTCGATTAATGCACACCTTTTCCTGCTCTTCGTATTTTTCAAACCTTTTCATGATCCTCGTATTTTTCACACCTTTTCATGATCCTCTTATTTTTCACACGTTTTCATGCTCCTCGTATTTTTCACACCTTTTCTTGCCCTTTGTATTTTTCAAACTTTTTCATTTTCCTCGTATTTTTCACAACTTTTCCTGTTCTTTGTATTTTTCACACCTTGTCATGCTCCTCGTATTTTTCACACCTTTCATGCTCTTCCTATTTTTCACACCTTTTCATGCTCCTCGTTTTTTTCATACCTTTTCATGCTCTTCATATTTTTCACACCTTTTCATGCTCCTCGTATTTTTGACACCTTTCATGCTCTTCCTATTTTTCACACCTTTTCCTTCTCCTCGTATTTTTCATGCCTTTTCATGCTCCTCGCATTTTTCAGACCATTTCACAACCTTCATATTTTTCATACCTTTTCATGCTGTTTATATTTTTCACACCTTTTCCTGCTCTTCGAATTTTTCACACCTTTTCATGCTCCTTGTATTTTTCACACATTTTCCAGCTCTTCGAATTTTTTACACCTTTTCATGCTTCTCGTATTTTTCACACCTTTTCCTGCTCTTCGAATTTTTCACACCTTTTCCTGCTCTTCGAATTTTTCACACCTTTTCATGCTCCTCGTATTTTTCACACCTTTTCATGCTCCACGTATTTTTCAGACCTTTTCATGCTCCTCATATTTTTCAGACCTTTTCACGCTCCTCGTATTTTTCAGACCTTTTCATGCTCCTCGTATTTTTCAGACCATTTCACGACCTTCATATTTTTCAGACCTTTTCATGCTGATATAGTTTTCACACCTTTTCCTGCTCTTCGAATTTTTGACACCTTTTCATGCTCCTCGTATTCTTCACACGTTTTCTTGCTCCTCGTATTTTTCACGTCTTTTCATGCTCCTCGTATTTTTCACACATTTTCCAACTTTTCGAATTTTTCACACCTTTCCATGCTCCTCGTATTTTTCACACCTTTTCCTGCTCTTCGAATTTTTCACACCTTTTTATGTTCCTCGTATTTTTCACACCTTTTCCTGATCCTCGTATTTTTTACACCTTATCATGCTCCTCGTATATTTCAGACCTTTTCATGCTCCTCGTATTTTTAACACCATTTCATGATGTTCATATTTTTCACACGTTTTCCTGCTCTTTGAATTTTTCACATTTTTTCCTGCTCCTCGTATTTTTCACACCTCTTCCTGCTGCTCGTATTTTTCACACCTTTTCCTGCTCCTCGCATTTTTGACACCTTTTCCTGCTCCTTGTATTTTTCACACCTTTTCCTGCCCTTTGTATTTTTCACACTTTTTCATGTTCCTCGCATTTTTCACACCTTTCCTGCTCTTCGTATTTTTCACACCTTATCATGCTCCTCGTATTTTTCACACCTTTTCATGCTCCTCATATTTTTCACACCTTGTCGTGCTCCTCGGATTTTTCACAGCTTGTCATGCTCTTCGAACATTTCACACCTTTTTCTGCTCTTCGCGTATTTCACACCTTCTCCTGCTCCTCGTGTTTTTCACACCTTTTCCTGCTCTTTGAATTTTTCACACCTTTTCCTCTTCCTCTTATTTTTCACACCTTCTCCTGCTCCTCGTATTTTTCAGACCATATGATGCTCCTCGGATCTTTCACACCTTGTCATGCTCCTCGGATTTTTCACACCTTGACATGCTCCTCGTATTTTTCACACCTTTTCATCCTGTTCATATTTCTCACACCTTTTCACGCTCTTCGTATTTTTGACACCTTTTCATGCTCCTCGTATTTTTCACACCTTTCCTGCTCTTCGTATTTTCACACCTTATCATGCTCCTCGTATTTTTCAGACCTTTTCATGCTCCTCCTATATTTCCGACCTTTACATGCTCTTTGTATTTTAAGAACTTTTCACACTCTTCATATTTTTCACACCATTTCACCCTCTTCGTATTTTTGACATCTTTTCACACTCCTCGTATTTTTCACACCTTTTCTGTTCCTTGTATTTTTCACACCTTTTCCTGCTCCTCGTGTTTTTCACACCTATTCTGCTCCTTGTGTTTCTCACACCTTTTCATGCTCCTCGTATTTTTCCTACCTTGTCATGCTCCTCGTATTTTTGATGCCTTTTAATGTTCCTCGTGTTTTTCAAGCCTTTTCATGCTCCTCATATTTTTCACACCTTTTCATGCTCCTCGTATTTTTCATGCCTTTTCATGCTCCTCGTATTTTTCACGCCTTTTCTGCTCCTCGTATTTTTCAAACCTTTTCGTGCTCTTCGTATTTTTCAGACCTTTTCGTGCTCTTCATATGTTTCACACCTCTTCTTGCTCTTCATATTTTTCTAAACTTTTCATGCTCCTCCTATTTTTCACACCTTTTCCTGCTCTTAGAATTTTTCACACGTTTTCATGCAGTTCATATTTTTCACACCTTTTCCTGCTCTTCGATTTTTTCACACCTTTTCATGCTCCTCGTATTTTTCGCACCTTTTCCTGGTCTTCGAATTTTTCACACTTTTCATGCTCCTCGTATTATTCAGACCTTTTCATGTTCCTCATATTTTTCAGACCTTTTCACACTCCTGTATTTTTCAGACCTTTTCACGCTCTTCATGTTTATCACACCTTTTCATGCAGTTCATATTTTTCACACCTTTTCTGCTCTTTGAATTTTTCACACCTTTTCATGCTCCTCGTATTTTTAAGACCTTTTCATGCTCCTCGTGTTTTTCAGACCTTTTCATGTTCCTCGAATTTTTCACACCTTTTCATGCTCCTCGTATTTTTTGCACCTTTTCCTGCTCTTCGTATTTTTCACACCTTTTCATGCTCCTCGTATTATTCAGACCTTTTCATGTTCCTCGTATTTTTCAGACCTTTTCACGCTCCTCGTGTTTTTCAGAGCTTTTCACGCTCTTCATATTTTTCACATCTTTTTATGCTCTTTGTATTTCTGACACCGTTTCGCACTCCTCGTATTTTTCACACCTTTTCCTGCTCCTCGAATTTTTCACAACTTTTCATGCTCCTCATATTTTTCAGACATTTTCACGCTCCTCGTATTTTTCAGTCCTTTTCACGCTCCTCATATTTTTCAGACCTTTTCATGCTCCTCGTATTTTTCAAACCTTTTCCCACTCCTCGTATTTTTCACACCTTTTCCTGCCCTTCGTATTTTTTACACCTTTTCATGCTCCTCGTGTTTTTTGCACCTCTTCATGCTCATCCTACTTTTCACACCTTTTCCTGGTCCTTGGATTTTTCATACCTTTTCATGCTCCTCGTATTTTTCTCACCTTTTCCTGCTCCTCGGATTTTTCACACGTTTTTGTGATACTCCTATTTTTCACACCTTTTCGTGTTGCTCATATATTTCAGACCTTTTCGTGCTCATCATATTTTTATGACATTTTCATTCTCTTTGTATTTTTCACACCTTTTCACGCTTCTCGTATATTTCAGACCTTTTCACGCTCTTCATATTTTTCACACCTTTTCATGCTGTTCATATTATTCACACCTTTTCATGTTCCTCATTTTTTTCAGACCTTTTCGTGCTCCTCGTATATTTCACACCTTTTCATGCTCCTCGTATTTTTCAGACCCTTTCATGCTCCTCGTATTTTTCAGACCTTTTCATGCTCCTCGTATTTTTCACACCTTTTCGTGCTCCTCGTATTTTTCAAACCTTTTCCCACTCCTCGTATTTTTCACACCTTTTCCTGCCCTTCGTATTTTTCACACCTTTTCATGCTCCTGGTGTATTTCACCCCTTTTCCTGCTCTTCGAATTTTTCACTCCTTTTCATGCTCTTCATATTTTTCACACCTTTTAGTGCTCCATGTATTTTTCACACCTTTTCATGCTCCTCGTATTTTTCACACCTTTTCATGCTCCTCGTATTTTTCACAACTTTTCATGCTCCTCGTATTTTTCAGACCTTTTCACGCTTCTCATATTTTTCAGACCTTTTCATGCTCCTCGTATTTTTCAGACCTTTTCACGGCCTTCATATTTTTCAGACCTTTTCATGCTCTTCATATTTTTCACACCTTTTCATGCTCCTCGTGTTTTTTACACCTTTTCATGCTCCTCGTATTTTTCCCAACTTTTCATGCTCCTCATATTTTTCGGACCTTTTCATGCTCCTCGTATTTCTCAAACCTTTTCATGCTCTTCATATTTTTCAGACCTTTTCATGCTCTTCATATTTTTCAGACCTTTTCATGCTTCTCATATTTTTCAGACCTTTTCATGCACCTCATATTTTTCAGACTTTTTCATGCTCCTCGTATTTTTCACACCTTTTCATGCTCCTATTTTTCACAAAATTTCGTGCTCTTCATATTTTTCAGACCTTTTCATGCTCTTCATATTTTTCAGAACTTTTCATGCTCTTCATATTTTTCACACCTTTTCATGCTCTTCATATTTCTCAGACCTTTTCGTGCTCCTCGTATTTTTCACATCTTTTCATGCTCCTCGTATTTTTCACACCTTTTCCTGCTCTTCGATTTTTTTACACCTTTTCATGATAATCGTATTTTTCGCACCTTTTCCTGCTCTTCATACTTTTCACACGTTTTGATGCTCCTCGTATTTTTCACAACTTTTCCTGCTCCTCGTATTTTTCAGACCTTTTCAAGCTCTCTTTATATTTCACACCTTTTCACGCTCTTCGTATTTTGACACATTTTCATGCTCCTCGTATTTTTCAGACCTTTTCATGCTCTTCATATTTTTCACACCTTTTCATGCTCCTCGTGTTTTTGAGACCTTTTGTGCTCCTCGTATTTTTCACACCTTTTTGTGCTCTTCATATTTTTCAGACTTTTCGTGTTCCTCATATTTTGCACACGTTTCCAGGCTCTTCATATTTTCCAGACCTTTTCGTGTTCCTCGTATTTTTCACAACTTTTCATGATCCTCCTATATTTCACACCTTTTCGTGCTCCTCCTATTTTTCACACCTTTTTGGGCTCTTCGTTTTTTTCAGACTTTACCATGCTCCTCTTATTTCTCAGACCTTTTCATGCTCCTCGTATTTCTCAGATTTTTAAATGCTCCTCGTATTTCTCAGAACTTTTTATGCTCCTCGAATTTTTCAGACCTTTTCATAATCCTCCTATTTTTCAAACCTTTTCATGCTCTTCATATTTTTCATACCTTTTCATGCTCTTCATATTTTTCACACCTTTTCTTGCTCTTCATATTTTTCATAGCTTTTCATGCTCTTCATATTTTTCACACCTTTTCTTGCTCTTCATATTTTTCATACCTTTTCATGCTCTTCATATTTTTCACACCTTTTCTTGCTCTTCATATTTTTCAGACCTCTTCATGCTCCTCATATTTTTCAGATCTTTACCCGTTCTTCATATTTTTCACACCTTTTCACACTCTTCGTTTTTCGAAACCTTTTCACACTCCTTGTAATTTTCACACCTTTTCCCGCTCCTCGTATTTTTCACACCTTTTCATGCTCCTGGTATATTTCACCCCTTTTCCTGCTCTTCGTGTTTTTCACACCTTTTCATGCTCCTCGTATTTTTCACAAATTTTCATGCTCCTCGTATTTTTCAGAACTTTTCATGCTGCTCGTATTTTTCAGACCTTTTCATGCTCTTCATAGTTTTCACCCTTTATCATGCTCCTCGTATTTTTGAGACCTATTCATGCTATTTGTATTTTTCACACCTTTTCATGCTCCTCATATTTTTCAGACCTTTTCATGCTCGTCGAATTTTCCACCCTTTTCATGCTCCTCATATTTTTGACACCTTTTCATGCTCGTCATATTTTTCACAACTTTTCATGCTCTTCATATTTTTTACACCTTGTCATGCTCCGTGTACTTTTCACACCTTGTCATGCTCCTCGAATTTTTCACACCTTTTCATGCTCCTCGTATTTTTCACATCTTTGCCTGCTCTTCGTATTTTTCACACCTTTTCTAATTCCTCGTATTTACAGACATTTCATGCTCTTCGTAATTTTCAGACCTTTTCATGATTTTCATATTTTTCACACATTTTCACGCTCTTTGTGCTTTTGACACCTTTTCATGCTCCTCGTATTTTTCACACCTTTTCATGCTGTTCATATTTTTCACACCTTTTCATGCTCCTCGTATTTTTCAGGCCTTTTCATTCTCCTCCTATTTTTCAGACATTTTCATGCTCCTCGTACTTTTCACACCTTATCATGCTCCTCGTATCTTTCAGACCTTTTCATGCTCCTCGTATTTTTCACACCTTGTCATGCTGCTCGGATTTTTCACACCTTGTCACGCTCTTCGAATATTTCACCCCTTTTCCTGCTCTTCGAATATTTCACAACTTTTCATGCTCCTGTATTTTTCACACCTTTTCATGCTGTTCATATTTTTCACACCTTTTCATGCTCCTCGTATTTTTCCTACCTTGTCATGCTCCTCGTATTTTTGATGCCTTTTAATATTCCTCGTGTTTTTCAAGCCTTTTCATGCTCCTCATATTTTTCACACCTTTTCATGCTCCTCGTATTTTTCATGCCTTTTCATGCTCCTCGTATTTTTCACGCCTTTTCTGCTCCTCGTATTTTTCAAACCTTTTCGTGCTCTTCGTATTTTTCAGACCTTTTCGTGCTCTTCATATGTTTCACACCTCTTCTTGCTCTTCATATTTTTCTAAACTTTTCATGCTCCTCCTATTTTTCACACCTTTTCCTGCTCTTAGAATTTTTCACACGTTTTCATGCAGTTCATATTTTTCACACCTTTTCCTGCTCTTCGATTTTTTCACACCTTTTCATGCTCCTCGTATTTTTTGCACCTTTTCCTGGTCTTCGAATTTTTCACACTTTTCATGCTCCTCGTATTATTCAGACCTTTTCATGTTCCTCATATTTTTCAGACCTTTTCACACTCCTGTATTTTTCAGACCTTTTCACGCTCTTCATGTTTATCACACCTTTTCATGCAGTTCATATTTTTCACACCTTTTCTGCTCTTTGAATTTTTCACACCTTTTCATGCTCCTCGTATTTTTAAGACCTTTTCATGCTCCTCGTATTTTTCAGACCTTTTCATGTTCCTCGAATTTTTCACACCTTTTCATGCTCCTCGTATTTTTTGCACCTTTTCATGCTCTTCGTATTTTTCACACCTTTTCATGCTCCTCGTATTATTCAGACCTTTTCATGTTCCTCGTATTTTTCAGACCTTTTCACGCT
This sequence comes from Cervus elaphus, assembly GCF_910594005.1. Taxonomy (NCBI): domain Eukaryota; kingdom Metazoa; phylum Chordata; class Mammalia; order Artiodactyla; family Cervidae; genus Cervus; species Cervus elaphus. The sequence goes on along the minus strand of NC_057834.1, from coordinate 2,245,039 downwards.
CCTCGTGTTTTTCAGACCTTTTCACGCTCTTCATATTTTTCACATCTTTTTACGCTCTTTGTATTTCTGACACCGTTTCGCACTCCTCGTATTTTTCACACCTTTTCCTGCTCCTCGAATTTTTCACAACTTTTCATGCTCCTCATATTTTTCAGACATTTTCACGCTCCTCGTATTTTTCAGTCCTTTTCACGCTCTTCATATTTTTCACACCTTTTCATGCTCTTCGTATTTTTGTCACCTTTTCATGCTCCTCGTAACTTTCACACCTTTTCCTGCTCCTCGTACTTTTCACATCTTTTCCTGCCCTTTGTATTTTTCACACTTTTTAATGTTCCTCGTATTTTTCACACCTTTTCCTTCTCTTTGCAGTTTTCACACCTTTTCATGATCCTCTTATTTTTCACACGTTTTCATGCTCCTCGTATTTTTCACACCTTTTCTTGCCCTTTGTATTTTTCAAACTTTTTCATTTTCCTCGTATTTTTCACAACTTTTCCTGTTCTTTGTATTTTTCACACCTTGTCATGCTCCTCGTATTTTTCACACCTTTCATGCTCTTCCTATTTTTCACACCTTTTCATGCTCCTCGTTTTTTTCATACCTTTTCATGCTCTTCATATTTTTCACACCTTTTCATGCTCCTCGTATTTTTGACACCTTTCATGCTCTTCCTATTTTTCACACCTTTTCATTCTCCTCGTATTTTTCATGCCTTTTCATGCTCCTCGCATTTTTCAGACCATTTCACAACCTTCATATTTTTCATACCTTTTCATGCTGTTTATATTTTTCACACCTTTTCCTGCTCTTCGAATTTTTCACACCTTTTCATGCTCCTTGTATTTTTCACACATTTTCCAGCTCTTCGAATTTTTTACACCTTTTCATGCTTCTCGTATTTTTCACACCTTTTCCTGCTCTTCGAATTTTTCACACCTTTTCCTGCTCTTCGAATTTCTCACACCTTTTCATGCTCCTCGTATTTTTCACACCTTGTCATGCTCCACGTATTTTTCAAACCTTTTCATGCTCCTCATATTTTTCAGACCTTTTCACGCTCCTCGTATTTTTCAGACCTTTTCATGCTCCTTGTATTTTTCAGACCATTTCACGACCTTCATATTTTTCAGACCTTTTCATGCTGATATAGTTTTCACACCTTTTCCTGCTCTTCGAATTTTTGACACCTTTTCATGCTCCTCGTATTCTTCACACGTTTTCTTGCTCTTCGAATTTTTCACGTCTTTTCATGCTCCTCGTAATTTTCACACATTTTCCAACTTTTCGAATTTTTCACACCTTTCCATGCTCCTCGTATTTTTCACACCTTTTCCTGCTCTTCGAATTTTTCACACCTTTTTATGTTCCTCGTATTTTTCACACCTTTTCCTGATCCTCGTATTTTTTACACCTTATCATGCTCCTCGTATATTTCAGACCTTTTCATGCTCCTCGTATTTTTAACACCATTTCATGATGTTCATATTTTTCACACGTTTTCCTGCTCTTTGAATTTTTCACATTTTTTCCTGCTCCTCGTATTTTTCACACCTCTTCCTGCTGCTCGTATTTTTCACACCTTTTCCTGCTCCTCGCATTTTTGACACCTTTTCCTGCTCCTTGTATTTTTCACACCTTTTCCTGCCCTTTGTATTTTTCACACTTTTTCATGTTCCTCGCATTTTTCACACCTTTCCTGCTCTTCGTATTTTTCACACCTTATCATGCTCCTCGTATTTTTCACACCTTTTCATGCTCCTCATATTTTTCACACCTTGTCGTGCTCCTCGGATTTTTCACAGCTTGTCATGCTCTTCGAACATTTCACACCTTTTTCTGCTCTTCGCGTATTTCACACCTTCTCCTGCTCCTCGTGTTTTTCACACCTTTTCCTGCTCTTTGAATTTTTCACACCTTTTCCTCTTCCTCTTATTTTTCACACCTTCTCCTGCTCCTCGTATTTTTCAGACCATATGATGCTCCTCGGATCTTTCACACCTTGTCATGCTCCTCGGATTTTTCACACCTTGACATGCTCCTCGTATTTTTCACACCTTTTCATCCTGTTCATATTTCTCACACCTTTTCACGCTCTTCGTATTTTTGACACCATTTCATGGTCCTCGTATTTTTCACACCTTTGCCTGCTCTTCGTACTTTTCACACCTTATCATGCTCCTCGTATTTTTCAGACCTTTTCATGCTCCTCCTATATTTCCGACCTTTACATGCTCTTTGTATTTTAAGAACTTTTCACACTCTTCATATTTTTCACACCATTTCACCCTCTTCGTATTTTTGACATCTTTTCACACTCCTCGTATTTTTCACACCTTTTCTGTTCCTTGTATTTTTCACACCTTTTCCTGCTCCTCGTGTTTTTCACACCTATTCTGCTCCTTGTGTTTCTCACACCTTTTCATGCTCCTCGTATTTTTCCTACCTTGTCATGCTCCTCGTATTTTTGATGCCTTTTAATGTTCCTCGTGTTTTTCAAGCCTTTTCATGCTCCTCATATTTTTCACACCTTTTCATGCTCCTCGTATTTTTCATGCCTTTTCATGCTCCTCGTATTTTTCACGCCTTTTCTGCTCCTCGTATTTTTCAAACCTTTTCGTGCTCTTCGTATTTTTCAGACTTTTTCATGCTCTTCATATGTTTCACACCTCTTCTTGCTCTTCATATTTTTCTAAACTTTTCATGCTCCTCCTATTTTTCACACCTTTTCCTGCTCTTAGAATTTTTCACACGTTTTCATGCAGTTCATATTTTTCACACCTTTTCCTGCTCTTCGATTTTTTCACACCTTTTCATGCTCCTCGTATTTTTCGCACCTTTTCCTGGTCTTCGAATTTTTCACACTTTTCATGCTCCTCGTATTATTCAGACCTTTTCATGTTCCTCATATTTTTCAGACCTTTTCACACTCCTGTATTTTTCAGACCTTTTCACGCTCTTCATGTTTATCACACCTTTTCATGCAGTTCATATTTTTCACACCTTTTCTGCTCTTTGAATTTTTCACACCTTTTCATGCTCCTCGTATTTTTAAGACCTTTTCATGCTCCTCGTGTTTTTCAGACCTTTTCATGTTCCTCGAATTTTTCACACCTTTTCATGCTCCTCGTATTTTTTGCACCTTTTCCTGCTCTTCGTATTTTTCACACCTTTTCATGCTCCTCGTATTATTCAGACCTTTTCATGTTCCTCGTATTTTTCAGACCTTTTCACGCTCCTCGTGTTTTTCAGACCTTTTCACGCTCTTCATATTTTTCACATCTTTTTATGCTCTTTGTATTTCTGACACCGTTTCGCACTCCTCGTATTTTTCACACCTTTTCCTGCTCCTCGAATTTTTCACAACTTTTCATGCTCCTCATATTTTTCAGACATTTTCACGCTCCTCGTATTTTTCAGTCCTTTTCACGCTCCTCATATTTTTCAGACCTTTTCATGCTCCTCGTATTTTTCAAACCTTTTCCCACTCCTCGTATTTTTCACACCTTTTCCTGCCCTTCGTATTTTTTACACCTTTTCATGCTCCTCGTGTTTTTTGCACCTCTTCATGCTCATCCTACTTTTCACACCTTTTCCTGGTCCTTGGATTTTTCATACCTTTTCATGCTCCTCGTATTTTTCTCACCTTTTCCTGCTCCTCGGATTTTTCACACGTTTTTGTGATACTCCTATTTTTCACACCTTTTCGTGTTGCTCATATATTTCAGACCTTTTCGTGCTCATCATATTTTTATGACATTTTCATTCTCTTTGTATTTTTCACACCTTTTCACGCTTCTCGTATATTTCAGACCTTTTCACGCTCTTCATATTTTTCACACCTTTTCATGCTGTTCATATTATTCACACCTTTTCATGTTCCTCATTTTTTTCAGACCTTTTCGTGCTCCTCGTATATTTCACACCTTTTCATGCTCCTCGTATTTTTCAGACCCTTTCATGCTCCTCGTATTTTTCAGACCTTTTCATGCTCCTCGTATTTTTCACACCTTTTCGTGCTCCTCGTATTTTTCAAACCTTTTCCCACTCCTCGTATTTTTCACACCTTTTCCTGCCCTTCGTATTTTTCACACCTTTTCATGCTCCTGGTGTATTTCACCCCTTTTCCTGCTCTTCGAATTTTTCACTCCTTTACATGCTCTTCATATTTTTCACACCTTTTAGTGCTCCATGTATTTTTCACACCTTTTCATGCTCCTCGTATTTTTCACACCTTTTCATGCTCCTCGTATTTTTCACAACTTTTCATGCTCCTCGTATTTTTCAGACCTTTTCACGCTCCTCATATTTTTCAGACCTTTTCATGCTCCTCGTATTTTTCAGACCTTTTCACGGCCTTCATATTTTTCAGACCTTTTCATGCTCTTCATATTTTTCACACCTTTTCATGCTCCTCGTGTTTTTTACACCTTTTCATGCTCCTCGTATTTTTCCCAACTTTTCATGCTCCTCATATTTTTCGGACCTTTTCATGCTCCTCGTATTTCTCAAACCTTTTCATGCTCTTCATATTTTTCAGACCTTTTCATGCTCTTCATATTTTTCAGACCTTTTCATGCTTCTCATATTTTTCAGACCTTTTCATGCACCTCATATTTTTCAGACTTTTTCATGCTCCTCGTATTTTTCACACCTTTTCATGCTCCTATTTTTCACAAAATTTCGTGCTCTTCATATTTTTCAGACCTTTTCATGCTCTTCATATTTTTCAGAACTTTTCATGCTCTTCATATTTTTCACACCTTTTCATGCTCTTCATATTTCTCAGACCTTTTCGTGCTCCTCGTATTTTTCACATCTTTTCATGCTCCTCGTATTTTTCACACCTTTTCCTGCTCTTCGATTTTTTTACACCTTTTCATGATAATCGTATTTTTCGCACCTTTTCCTGCTCTTCATACTTTTCACACGTTTTGATGCTCCTCGTATTTTTCACAACTTTTCCTGCTCCTCGTATTTTTCAGACCTTTTCAAGCTCTCTTTATATTTCACACCTTTTCACGCTCTTCGTATTTTGACACATTTTCATGCTCCTCGTATTTTTCAGACCTTTTCATGCTCTTCATATTTTTCACACCTTTTCATGCTCCTCGTGTTTTTGAGACCTTTTGTGCTCCTCGTATTTTTCACACCTTTTTGTGCTCTTCATATTTTTCAGACTTTTCGTGTTCCTCATATTTTGCACACGTTTCCAGGCTCTTCATATTTTCCAGACCTTTTCGTGTTCCTCGTATTTTTCACAACTTTTCATGATCCTCCTATATTTCACACCTTTTCGTGCTCCTCCTATTTTTCACACCTTTTTGGGCTCTTCGTTTTTTTCAGACTTTACCATGCTCCTCTTATTTCTCAGACCTTTTCATGCTCCTCGTATTTCTCAGATTTTTAAATGCTCCTCGTATTTCTCAGAACTTTTTATGCTCCTCGAATTTTTCAGACCTTTTCATAATCCTCCTATTTTTCAAACCTTTTCATGCTCTTCATATTTTTCATACCTTTTCATGCTCTTCATATTTTTCACACCTTTTCTTGCTCTTCATATTTTTCATAGCTTTTCATGCTCTTCATATTTTTCACACCTTTTCTTGCTCTTCATATTTTTCATACCTTTTCATGCTCTTCATATTTTTCACACCTTTTCTTGCTCTTCATATTTTTCAGACCTCTTCATGCTCCTCATATTTTTCAGATCTTTACCCGTTCTTCATATTTTTCACACCTTTTCACACTCTTCGTTTTTCGAAACCTTTTCACACTCCTTGTAATTTTCACACCTTTTCCCGCTCCTCGTATTTTTCACACCTTTTCATGCTCCTGGTATATTTCACCCCTTTTCCTGCTCTTCGTGTTTTTCACACCTTTTCATGCTCCTCGTATTTTTCACAAATTTTCATGCTCCTCGTATTTTTCAGAACTTTTCATGCTGCTCGTATTTTTCAGACCTTTTCATGCTCTTCATAGTTTTCACCCTTTATCATGCTCCTCGTATTTTTGAGACCTATTCATGCTATTTGTATTTTTCACACCTTTTCATGCTCCTCATATTTTTCAGACCTTTTCATGCTCGTCGAATTTTCCACCCTTTTCATGCTCCTCATATTTTTGACACCTTTTCATGCTCGTCATATTTTTCACAACTTTTCATGCTCTTCATATTTTTTACACCTTGTCATGCTCCGTGTACTTTTCACACCTTGTCATGCTCCTCGAATTTTTCACACCTTTTCATGCTCCTCGTATTTTTCACATCTTTGCCTGCTCTTCGTATTTTTCACACCTTTTCTAATTCCTCGTATTTACAGACATTTCATGCTCTTCGTAATTTTCAGACCTTTTCATGATTTTCATATTTTTCACACATTTTCACGCTCTTTGTGCTTTTGACACCTTTTCATGCTCCTCGTATTTTTCACACCTTTTCATGCTGTTCATATTTTTCACACCTTTTCATGCTCCTCGTATTTTTCAGGCCTTTTCATTCTCCTCCTATTTTTCAGACATTTTCATGCTCCTCGTACTTTTCACACCTTATCATGCTCCTCGTATCTTTCAGACCTTTTCATGCTCCTCGTATTTTTCACACCTTGTCATGCTGCTCGGATTTTTCACACCTTGTCACGCTCTTCGAATATTTCACCCCTTTTCCTGCTCTTCGAATATTTCACAACTTTTCATGCTCCTGTATTTTTCACACCTTTTCATGCTGTTCATATTTTTCACACCTTTTCATGCTCCTCGTATTTTTCCTACCTTGTCATGCTCCTCGTATTTTTGATGCCTTTTAATATTCCTCGTGTTTTTCAAGCCTTTTCATGCTCCTCATATTTTTCACACCTTTTCATGCTCCTCGTATTTTTCATGCCTTTTCATGCTCCTCGTATTTTTCACGCCTTTTCTGCTCCTCGTATTTTTCAAACCTTTTCGTGCTCTTCGTTTTTTTTCAGACCTTTTCGTGCTCTTCATATGTTTCACACCTCTTCTTGCTCTTCATATTTTTCTAAACTTTTCATGCTCCTCCTATTTTTCACACCTTTTCCTGCTCTTAGAATTTTTCACACGTTTTCATGCAGTTCATATTTTTCACACCTTTTCCTGCTCTTCGATTTTTTCACACCTTTTCATGCTCCTCGTATTTTTTGCACCTTTTCCTGGTCTTCGAATTTTTCACACTTTTCATGCTCCTCGTATTATTCAGACCTTTTCATGTTCCTCATATTTTTCAGACCTTTTCACACTCCTGTATTTTTCAGACCTTTTCACGCTCTTCATGTTTATCACACCTTTTCATGCAGTTCATATTTTTCACACCTTTTCTGCTCTTTGAATTTTTCACACCTTTTCATGCTCCTCGTATTTTTAAGACCTTTTCATGCTCCTCGTATTTTTCAGACCTTTTCATGTTCCTCGAATTTTTCACACCTTTTCATGCTCCTCGTATTTTTTGCACCTTTTCCTGCTCTTCGTATTTTTCACACCTTTTCATGCTCCTCGTATTATTCAGACCTTTTCATGTTCCTCGTATTTTTCAGACCTTTTCACGCTCCTCGTGTTTTTCAGACCTTTTCACGCTCTTCATATTTTTCACATCTTTTTACGCTCTTTGTATTTCTGACACCGTTTCGCACTCCTCGTATTTTTCACACCTTTTCCTGCTCCTCGAATTTTTCACAACTTTTCATGCTCCTCATATTTTTCAGACATTTTCACGCTCCTCGTATTTTTCAGTCCTTTTCACGCTCCTCATATTTTTCAGACCTTTTCATGCTCCTCGTATTTTTCAAACCTTTTCCCACTCCTCGTATTTTTCACACCTTTTCCTGCCCTTCGTATTTTTCACACCTTTTCATGCTCCTCGTGTTTTTTGCACCTGTTCATGCTCATCCTATTTTTCACACCTTTTCCTGGTCCTTGGATTTTTCACACCTTTTCATGCTCCTCGTATTTTTCTCACCTTTTCCTGCTCCTCGGATTTTTCACACGTTTTTGTGATACTCCTATTTTTCACACCTTTTCGTGTTGCTCATATATTTCAGACCTTTTCGTGCTCATCATATTTTTATGACATTTTCATTCTCTTTGTATTTTTCACACCTTTTCACGCTTCTCGTATATTTCAGACCTTTTCACGCTCTTCATATTTTTCACACCTTTTCATGCTGTTCATATTATTCACACCTTTTCATGCTCCTCATTTTTTTCAGACCTTTTCGTGCTCCTCGTATATTTCACACCTTTTCATGCTCCTCGTATTTTTCAGACCTTTTCATGCTCCTCGTATTTTTCAGACCTTTTCATGCTCCTCGTATTTTTCACACCTTTTCGTGCTCCTCGTATTTTTCAAACCTTTTCCCACTCCTCGTATTTTTCACACCTTTTCCTGCCCTTCGTATTTTTCACACCTTTTCATGCTCCTGGTGTATTTCACCCCTTTTCCTGCTCTTCGAATTTTTCACTCCTTTACATGCTCTTCATATTTTTCACACCTTTTAGTGCTCCATGTATTTTTCACACCTTTTCATGCTCCTCGTATTTTTCACACCTTTTCATGCTCCTCGTATTTTTCACAACTTTTCATGCTCCTCGTATTTTTCAGACCTTTTCACGCTCCTCATATTTTTCAGACCTTTTCATGCTCCTCGTATTTTTCAGACCTTTTCACGGCCTTCATATTTTTCAGACCTTTTCATGCTCTTCATATTTTTCACACCTTTTCATGCTCCTCGTGTTTTTTACACCTTTTCATGCTCCTCGTATTTTTCCCAACTTTTCATGCTCCTCATATTTTTCGGACCTTTTCATGCTCCTCGTATTTCTCAAACCTTTTCATGCTCTTCATATTTTTCAGACCTTTTTATGCTCTTCATATTTTTCAGACCTTTTCATGCTTCTCATATTTTTCAGACCTTTTCATGCACCTCATATTTTTCAGACTTTTTCATGCCCCTCGTATTTTTCACACCTTTTCATGCTCCTATTTTTCACAAAATTTCGTGCTCTTCATATTTTTCAGACCTTTTCATGCTCTTCATATTTTTCAGAACTTTTCATGCTCTTCATATTTTTCACACCTTTTCATGCTCTTCATATTTCTCAGACCTTTTCGTGCTCCTCGTATTTTTCACATCTTTTCATGCTCCTCGTATTTTTCACACCTTTTCCTGCTCTTCAATTTTTTTACACCTTTTCATGATAATCGTATTTTTCGCACCTTTTCCTGCTCTTCATACTTTTCACACCTTTTGATGCTCCTCGTATTTTTCACAACTTTTCCTGCTCCTCGTATTTTTCAGACCTTTTCAAGCTCTCTTTATATTTCACACCTTTTCACGCTCTTCGTATTTTGACACATTTTCATGCTCCTCGTATTTTTCAGACCTTTTCATGCTCTTCATATTTTTCACACCTTTTCATGCTCCTCGTGTTTTTGAGACCTTTTGTGCTCCTCGTATTTTTCACACCTTTTTGTGCTCTTCATATTTTTCAGACTTTTCGTGTTCCTCATATTTTGCACACGTTTTCAGGCTCTTCATATTTTCCAGACCTTTTCGTGTTCCTCGTATTTTTCACAACTTTTCATGATCCTCCTATATTTCACACCTTTTCGTGCTCCTCCTATTTTTCACACCTTTTCGGGCTCTTCGTTTTTTTCAGACTTTACCATGCTCCTCTTATTTCTCAGACCTTTTCATGCTCCTCGTATTTCTCAGATTTTTAAATGCTCCTCGTATTTCTCAGAACTTTTTATGCTCCTCGAATTTTTCAGACCTTTTCATAATCCTCCTATTTTTCAAACCTTTTCATGCTCTTCATATTTTTCATACCTTTTCATGCTCTTCATATTTTTCACACCTTTTCTTGCTCTTCATATTTTTCATAGCTTTTCATGCTCTTCATATTTTTCACACCTTTTCTTGCTCTTCATATTTTTCATACCTTTTCATGCTCTTCATATTTTTCACACCTTTTCTTGCTCTTCATATTTTTCAGACCTCTTCATGCTCCTCATATTTTTCAGATCTTTACCCGTTCTTCATATTTTTCACAGCTTTTCACACTCTTCGTTTTTCGAAACCTTTTCACACTCCTTGTAATTTTCACACCTTTTCCCGCTCCTCGTATTTTTCACACCTTTTCATGCTCCTGGTATATTTCACCCCTTTTCCTGCTCTTCGTGTTTTTCACACCTTTTCATGCTCCTCGTATTTTTCACAAATTTTCATGCTCCTCGTATTTTTCAGAACTTTTCATGCTGCTCGTATTTTTCAGACCTTTTCATGCTCTTCATAGTTTTCACCCTTTATCATGCTCCTCGTATTTTTGAGACCTATTCATGCTATTTGTATTTTTCACACCTTTTCATGCTCCTCATATTTTTCAGACCTTTTCATGCTCGTCGTATTTTTCAACCCTTTTCATGCTCCTCATATTTTTGACACCTTTTCATGCTCGTCATATTTTTCACAACTTTTCATGCTCTTCATATTTTTTACACCTTGTCATGCTCCGTGTACTTTTCACACCTTGTCATGCTCCTCGAATTTTTCACACTTTTCATGCTCCTCGTATTTTTCACATCTTTGCCTGCTCTTCGTATTTTTCACACCTTTTCTAATTCCTCGTATTTACAGACATTTCATGCTCTTCGTAATTTTCAGACCTTTTCATGATTTTCATATTTTTCACACATTTTCACGCTCTTTGTGCTTTTGACACCTTTTCATGCTCCTCGTATTTTTCACACCTTTTCATGCTGTTCATATTTTTCACACCTTTTCATGCTCCTCGTATTTTTCAGGCCTTTTCATGCTCCTCCTATTTTTCAGACATTTTCATGCTCCTCGTACTTTTCACACCTTATCATGCTCCTCGTATCTTTCAGACCTTTTCATGCTCCTCGTATTTTTCACACCTTGTCATGCTGCTCGGATTTTTCACACCTTGTCACGCTCTTCGAATATTTCACCCCTTTTCCTGCTCTTCGAATATTTCACAGCTTTTCATGCTCCTGTATTTTTCACACCTTTTCATGCTCCTCGTATTTTTCACAACTTTTCATACTCCTCGTATTTTTCAAACCTTTTCTGCTCCTTGTATTTTTCACACCTTTTCCAGCTCTTCGAATTTTTCACACCTTTTCCTGCTCTTCGAATTTTTCACACCTTTTCATGCTCCTCGAATTTTTCACACATTTTCATGCTCCTCGTATTTTTCACACCTTATCATGCCCCTCGTATATTTCACACCTTGTCATGCTCCTCATATTTTTCACACCTTTCCTGCTCTTCGAATTTTTCAAACCTTTTCAAGCTCCTAGTATTTTTCACACCTTTTCATGCTCTTTATATTTTTCACACCTTTCATGCTCCTCTTATTTTTCAGAACTTTTCACGCTCCTCCTATATTTCCGACCTTTACATGCTCTTTGTATTTTAAGAACTTTTCACACTCTTCATATTTTTCACACCATTTCACCCTCTTCGTATTTTTAACATCTTTTCACACTCCTCGTATTTTTCACACCTTTTCTGTTCCTTGTATATTTCACACCTTTTCCTGCTCCTCGTGTTTTTCACACCTATTCTGCTCCTTGTGTTTTTCACACCTTTTCATGCTCCTCGTATTTTTCCTACCTTGTCATGCTCCTCGTATTTTTGATGCCTTTTAATGTTCCTCGTGTTTTTCAAGCCTTTTCATGCTCCTCATATTTTTCACACCTTTTCATGCTCCTCGCATTTTTCATGCCTTTTCATGCTCCTTGTATTTTTCACGCCTTTTCTGCTCCTCGTATTTTTCAAACCTCTTCGTGCTCTTCGTATTTTTCAGACCTTTTCGTGCTCTTCATATGTTTCACACCTCTTCTTGCTCTTCATATTTTTCTAAACTTTTCATGCTCCTCCTATTTTTCACACCTTTTCCTGCTCTTAGAATTTTTCACACGTTTTCATGCAGTTCATATTTTTCACACCTTTTCCTGCTCTTCGATTTTTTCACACCTTTTCATGCTCCTCGTATTTTTCGCACCTTTTCCTGGTCTTCGAATTTTTCACACTTTTCATGCTCCTCGTATTATTCAGACCTTTTCATGTTCCTCATATTTTTCAGACCTTTTCACACTCCTGTATTTTTCAGACCTTTTCACGCTCTTCATGTTTATCACACCTTTTCATGCAGTTCATATTTTTCACACCTTTTCTGCTCTTTGATTTTTTCACACCTTTTCATGCTCCTCGTATTTTTAAGACCTTTTCATGCTCCTCGTATTTTTCAGACCTTTTCATGTTCCTCGAATTTTTCACACCTTTTCATGCTCCTCGTATTTTTTGCACCTTTTCCTGCTCTTCGTATTTTTCACACCTTTTCATGCTCCTCGTATTATTCAGACCTTTTCATGTTCCTCGTATTTTTCAGACCTTTTCACGCTCCTCGTGTTTTTCAGACCTTTTCACGCTCTTCATATTTTTCACATCTTTTTACGCTCTTTGTATTTCTGACACCGTTTCGCACTCCTCGTATTTTTCACACCTTTTCCTGCTCCTCGAATTTTTCACAACTTTTCATGCTCCTCATATTTTTCAGACATTTTCACGCTCCTCGTATTTTTCAGTCCTTTTCACGCTCTTCATATTTTTCACACCTTTTCACGCTCTTCGTATTTTTGTCACCTTTTCATGCTCCTCGTAACTTTCACACCTTTTCCTGCTCCTCGTACTTTTCACATCTTTTCCTGCCCTTTGTATTTTTCACACTTTTTAATGTTCCTCGTATTTTTCACACCTTTTCCTTCTCTTTGCATTTTTCACACCTTTTCATGATCCTCTTATTTTTCACACGTTTTCATGCTCCTCGTATTTTTCACACCTTTTCTTGCCCTTTGTATTTTTCAAACTTTTTCATTTTCCTCGTATTTTTCACAACTTTTCCTGTTCTTTGTATTTTTCACACCTTGTCATGCTCCTCGTATTTTTCACACCTTTCATGCTCTTCCTATTTTTCACACCTTTTCATGCTCCTCGTTTTTTTCATACCTTTTCATGCTCTTCATATTTTTCACACCTTTTCATGCTCCTCGTATTTTTGACACCTTTCATGCTCTTCCTATTTTTCACACCTTTTCATTCTCCTCGTATTTTTCATGCCTTTTCATGCTCCTCGCATTTTTCAGACCATTTCACAACCTTCATATTTTTCATACCTTTTCATGCTGTTTATATTTTTCACACCTTTTCCTGCTCTTCGAATTTTTCACACCTTTTCATGCTCCTTGTATTTTTCACACATTTTCCAGCTCTTCGAATTTTTTACACCTTTTCATGCTTCTCGTATTTTTCACACCTTTTCCTGCTCTTCGAATTTTTCACACCTTTTCCTGCTCTTCGAATTTCTCACACCTTTTCATGCTCCTCGTATTTTTCACACCTTGTCATGCTCCACGTATTTTTCAAACCTTTTCATGCTCCTCATATTTTTCAGACCTTTTCACGCTCCTCGTATTTTTCAGACCTTTTCATGCTCCTCGTATTTTTCAGACCATTTCACGACCTTCATATTTTTCAGACCTTTTCATGCTGATATAGTTTTCACACCTTTTCCTGCTCTTCGAATTTTTGACACCTTTTCATGCTCCTCGTATTCTTCACACGTTTTCTTGCTCTTCGAATTTTTCACGTCTTTTCATGCTCCTCGTATTTTTCACACATTTTCCTACTTTTCGAATTTTTCACACCTTTCCATGCTCCTCGTATTTTTCACACCTTTTCCTGCTCTTCGAATTTTTCACACCTTTTTATGTTCCTCGTATTTTTCACACCTTTTCCTGATCCTCGTATTTTTTACACCTTATCATGCTCCTCGTATATTTCAGACCTTTTCATGCTCCTCGTATTTTTAACACCATTTCATGATGTTCATATTTTTCACACGTTTTCCTGCTCTTTGAATTTTTCACATTTTTTCCTGCTCCTCGTATTTTTCACACCTCTTCCTGCTGCTCGTATTTTTCACACCTTTTCCTGCTCCTCGTATTTTTGACACCTTTTCCTGCTCCTTGTATTTTTCACACCTTTTCCTGCCCTTTGTATTTTTCACACTTTTTCATGTTCCTCGCATTTTTCACACCTTTCCTGCTCTTCGTATTTTTCACACCTTATCATGCTCCTCGTATTTTTCACACCTTTTCATGCTCCTCATATTTTTCACACCTTGTCATGCTCCTCGGATTTTTCACAGCTTGTCATGCTCTTCGAACATTTCACACCTTTTTCTGCTCTTCGCGTATTTCACACCTTCTCCTGCTCCTCGTGTTTTTCACACCTTTTCCTGCTCTTTGAATTTTTCACACCTTTTCCTCTTCCTCTTATTTTTCACACCTTCTCCTGCTCCTCGTATTTTTCAGACCATATGATGCTCCTCGGATCTTTCACACCTTGTCATGCTCCTCGGATTTTTCACACCTTGACATGCTCCTCGTATTTTTCACACCTTTTCATCCTGTTCATATTTCTCACACCTTTTCACGCTCTTCGTATTTTTGACACCATTTCATGGTCCTCGTATTTTTCACACCTTTGCCTGCTCTTCGTACTTTTCACACCTTATCATGCTCCTCCTATTTTTCAGACCTTTTCATGCTCCTCCTATATTTCCGACCTTTACATGCTCTTTGTATTTTAAGAACTTTTCACACTCTTCATATTTTTCACACCATTTCACCCTCTTCGTATTTTTGACATCTTTTCACACTCCTCGTATTTTTCACACCTTTTCTGTTCCTTGTATTTTTCACACCTTTTCCTGCTCCTCGTGTTTTTCACACCTATTCTGCTCCTTGTGTTTTTCACACCTTTTCATGCTCCTCGTATTTTTCCTACCTTGTCATGCTCCTCGTATTTTTGATGCCTTTTAATGTTCCTCGTGTTTTTCAAGCCTTTTCATGCTCCTCATATTTTTCACACCTTTTCATGCTCCTCGTATTTTTCATGCCTTTTCATGCTCCTCGTATTTTTCACGCCTTTTCTGCTCCTCGTATTTTTCAAACCTTTTCGTGCTCTTCGTATTTTTCAGACCTTTTCGTGCTCTTCATATGTTTCACACCTCTTCTTGCTCTTCATATTTTTCTAAACTTTTCATGCTCCTCCTATTTTTCACACCTTTTCCTGCTCTTAGAATTTTTCACACGTTTTCATGCAGTTCATATTTTTCACACCTTTTCCTGCTCTTCGATTTTTTCACACCTTTTCATGCTCCTCGTATTTTTCGCACCTTTTCCTGGTCTTCGAATTTTTCACACTTTTCATGCTCCTCGTATTATTCAGACCTTTTCATGTTCCTCATATTTTTCAGACCTTTTCACACTCCTGTATTTTTCAGACCTTTTCACGCTCTTCATGTTTATCACACCTTTTCATGCAGTTCATATTTTTCACACCTTTTCTGCTCTTTGAATTTTTCACACCTTTTCATGCTCCTCGTATTTTTAAGACCTTTTCATGCTCCTCGTATTTATCAGACCTTTTCATGTTCCTCGAATTTTTCACACCTTTTCATGCTCCTCGTATTATTCAGACCTTTTCATGTTCCTCGTATTTTTCAGACCTTTTCACGCTCCTCGTGTTTTTCAGAGCTTTTCACGCTCTTCATATTTTTCACATCTTTTTACGCTCTTCGTATTTTTGACACCGTTTCACACTCCTCGTATTTTCCACACCTTTTCCTGCTCCTCGAATTTTTCACAACTTTTCATGCTCCTTATATTTTTCAGACATTTTCACGCTCCTCGTATTTTTCAGTCCTTTTCACGCTCTTCATATTTTTCACACCTTTTCATGCTCCTCGTATTTTTCACACATTTTCCTGCTCTTCGATTAGTGCACACCTTTTCCTGCTCTTCGTATTTTTCAAACCTTTTCATGATCCTCGTATTTTTCACAAAATTTCATGCTCCTCGTATTTTTAACACTTTTTTATGCTCCTCGTATTTTTCACACCTTTTCATGCTACTCGTATTTTTAAGACCTTTTCATGCTCCTCGTATTTTTCAGACCTTTTCATGTTCCTCGAATTTTTCACACCTTTTCATGCTCCTCGTATTTTTTGCACCTTTTCCTGCTCTTCGTATTTTTCACACCTTTTCATGCTCCTCGTATTATTCAGACCTTTTCATGTTCCTCGTATTTTTCACACCTTTTCTTGCCCTTTGTATTTTTCAAACTTTTTCATTTTCCTCGTATTTTTCACACCTTTTCCTGCTCCTCGAATTTTTCACACCTTGTCATGCTCCTCGTATTTTTCACACCTTTCATGCTCTTCCTATTTTTCACACCTTTTCATGCTCCTCGTTTTTTTCATACCTTTTCATGCTCTTCATATTTTTCACACCTTTTCATGCTCCTCGTATTTTTGACACCTTTCATGCTCTTCCTATTTTTCACACCTTTTCATTCTCCTCGTATTTTTCATGCCTTTTCATGCTCCTCGCATTTTTCAGACCATTTCACAACCTTCATATTTTTCATACCTTTTCATGCTGTTTATATTTTTCACACCTTTTCCTGCTCTTCGAATTTTTCACACCTTTTCATGCTCCTTGTATTTTTCACACATTTTCCAGCTCTTCGAATTTTTTACACCTTTTCATGCTTCTCGTATTTTTCACACCTTTTCCTGCTCTTCGAATTTTTCACACCTTTTCCTGCTCTTCGAATTTCTCACACCTTTTCATGCTCCTCGTATTTTTCACACCTTGTCATGCTCCACGTATTTTTCAAACCTTTTCATGCTCCTCATATTTTTCAGACCTTTTCACGCTCCTCGTATTTTTCAGACCTTTTCATGCTCCTCGTATTTTTCAGACCATTTCACGACCTTCATATTTTTCAGACCTTTTCATGCTGATATAGTTTTCACACCTTTTCCTGCTCTTCGAATTTTTGACACCTTTTCATGCTCCTCGTATTCTTCACACGTTTTCTTGCTCTTCGAATTTTTCACGTCTTTTCATGCTCCTCGTATTTTTCACACATTTTCCAACTTTTCGAATTTTTCACACCTTTCCATGCTCCTCGTATTTTTCACACCTTTTCCTGCTCTTCGAATTTTTCACACCTTTTTATGTTCCTCGTATTTTTCACACCTTTTCCTGATCCTCGTATTTTTTACACCTTATCATGCTCCTCGTATATTTCAGACCTTTTCATGCTCCTCGTATTTTTAACACCATTTCATGATGTTCATATTTTTCACACGTTTTCCTGCTCTTTGAATTTTTCACATTTTTTCCTGCTCCTCGTATTTTTCACACCTCTTCCTGCTGCTCGTATTTTTCACACCTTTTCCTGCTCCTCGTATTTTTGACACCTTTTCCTGCTCCTTGTATTTTTCACACCTTTTCCTGCCCTTTGTATTTTTCACACTTTTTCATGTTCCTCGCATTTTTCACACCTTTCCTGCTCTTCGTATTTTTCACACCTTATCATGCTCCTCGTATTTTTCACACCTTTTCATGCTCCTCATATTTTTCACACCTTGTCATGCTCCTCGGATTTTTCACAGCTTGTCATGCTCTTCGAACATTTCACACCTTTTTCTGCTCTTCGCGTATTTCACACCTTCTCCTGCTCCTCGTGTTTTTCACACCTTTTCCTGCTCTTTGAATTTTTCACACCTTTTCCTCTTCCTCTTATTTTTCACACCTTCTCCTGCTCCTCGTATTTTTCAGACCATATGATGCTCCTCGGATCTTTCACACCTTGTCATGCTCCTCGGATTTTTCACACCTTGACATGCTCCTCGTATTTTTCACACCTTTTCATCCTGTTCATATTTCTCACACCTTTTCACGCTCTTCGTATTTTTGACACCATTTCATGGTCCTCGTATTTTTCACACCTTTGCCTGCTCTTCGTACTTTTCACACCTTATCATGCTCCTCGTATTTTTCAGACCTTTTCATGCTCCTCCTATATTTCCGACCTTTACATGCTCTTTGTATTTTAAGAACTTTTCACACTCTTCATATTTTTCACACCATTTCACCCTCTTCGTATTTTTGACATCTTTTCACACTCCTCGTATTTTTCACACCTTTTCTGTTCCTTGTATTTTTCACACCTTTTCCTGCTCCTCGTGTTTTTCACACCTATTCTGCTCCTTGTGTTTTTCACACCTTTTCATGCTCCTCGTATTTTTCCTACCTTGTCATGCTCCTCGTATTTTTGATGCCTTTTAATGTTCCTCGTGTTTTTCAAGCCTTTTCATGCTCCTCATATTTTTCACACCTTTTCATGCTCCTCGTATTTTTCATGCCTTTTCATGCTCCTCGTATTTTTCACGCCTTTTCTGCTCCTCGTATTTTTCAAACCTTTTCGTGCTCTTCGTATTTTTCAGACCTTTTCGTGCTCTTCATATGTTTCACACCTCTTCTTGCTCTTCATATTTTTCTAAACTTTTCATGCTCCTCCTATTTTTCACACCTTTTCCTGCTCTTAGAATTTTTCACACGTTTTCATGCAGTTCATATTTTTCACACCTTTTCCTGCTCTTCGATTTTTTCACACCTTTTCATGCTCCTCGTATTTTTCGCACCTTTTCCTGGTCTTCGAATTTTTCACACTTTTCATGCTCCTCGTATTATTCAGACCTTTTCATGTTCCTCATATTTTTCAGACCTTTTCACACTCCTGTATTTTTCAGACCTTTTCACGCTCTTCATGTTTATCACACCTTTTCATGCAGTTCATATTTTTCACACCTTTTCTGCTCTTTGAATTTTTCACACCTTTTCATGCTCCTCGTATTTTTAAGACCTTTTCATGCTCCTCGTATTTTTCAGACCTTTTCATGTTCCTCGAATTTTTCACACCTTTTCATGCTCCTCGTATTTTTTGCACCTTTTCCTGCTCTTCGTATTTTTCACACCTTTTCATGCTCCTCGTATTATTCACACCTTTTCATGTTCCTCGTATTTTTCAGACCTTTTCACGCTCCTCGTGTTTTTCAGACCTTTTCATGCTCTTCATATTTTTCACATCTTTTTACGCTCTTTGTATTTCTGACACCGTTTCGCACTCCTCGTATTTTTCACACCTTTTCCTGCTCCTCGAATTTTTCACAACTTTTCATGCTCCTCATATTTTTCAGACATTTTCACGCTCCTCGTATTTTTCAGTCCTTTTCACGCTCTTCATATTTTTCACACCTTTTCATGCTCCTCGTATTTTTCACACCTTTTCCTGCTCTTCGATTAGTGCACACCTTTTCCTGCTCTTCGTATTTTTCAAACCTTTTCATGATCCTCGTATTTTCCACAACGTTTCATGCTCCTCGTATTTTTAACACTTTTTTATGCTCCTCGTATTTTTCACACCTTTTCATGCTACTCGTATTTTTCACACCTTTTCCTGCTCTTCGATTACTGCACACCATTTCCTGCTCTTTGTATTTTTCAAACCTTTTCATGATCCTCGTATTTTTCACAACGTTTCATGCTCCTCGTTTTTTTAACACTTTTTTATGCTCCTCGTATTTTTCACACCTTTTCATGCTACTCGTACTTTTCAGACCTTTTCACGCTCTTCATATTTTTCACACCTTTTCACGCTCTTCGTATTTTTGTCACCTTTTCATGCTCCTCGTAACTTTCACACCTTTTCCTGCTCCTCGTACTTTTCACATCTTTTCCTGCCCTTTGTATTTTTCACACTTTTTAATGTTCCTCGTATTTTTCACACCTTTTCCTTCTCTTTGCATTTTTCACACCTTTTCATGATCCTCTTATTTTTCACACGTTTTCATGCTCCTCGTATTTTTCACACCTTTTCTTGCCCTTTGTATTTTTCAAACTTTTTCATTTTCCTCGTATTTTTCACAACTTTTCCTGTTCTTTGTATTTTTCACACCTTGTCATGCTCCTCGTATTTTTCACACCTTTCATGCTCTTCCTATTTTTCACACCTTTTCATGCTCCTCGTTTTTTTCATACCTTTTCATGCTCTTCATATTTTTCACACCTTTTCATGCTCCTCGTATTTTTGACACCTTTCATGCTCTTCCTATTTTTCACACCTTTTCATTCTCCTCGTATTTTTCATGCCTTTTCATGCTCCTCGCATTTTTCAGACCATTTCACAACCTTCATATTTTTCATACCTTTTCATGCTGTTTATATTTTTCACACCTTTTCCTGCTCTTCGAATTTTTCACACCTTTTCATGCTCCTTGTATTTTTCACACATTTTCCAGCTCTTCGAATTTTTTACACCTTTTCATGCTTCTCGTATTTTTCACACCTTTTCCTGCTCTTCGAATTTTTCACACCTTTTCCTGCTCTTCGAATTTCTCACACCTTTTCATGCTCCTCGTATTTTTCACACCTTGTCATGCTCCACGTATTTTTCAAACCTTTTCATGCTCCTCATATTTTTCAGACCTTTTCACGCTCCTCGTATTTTTCAGACCTTTTCATGCTCCTCGTATTTTTCAGACCATTTCACGACCTTCATATTTTTCAGACCTTTTCATGCTGATATAGTTTTCACACCTTTTCCTGCTCTTCGAATTTTTGACACCTTTTCATGCTCCTCGTATTCTTCACACGTTTTCTTGCTCTTCGAATTTTTCACGTCTTTTCATGCTCCTCGTATTTTTCACACATTTTCCAACTTTTCGAATTTTTCACACCTTTCCATGCTCCTCGTATTTTTCACACCTTTTCCTGCTCTTCGAATTTTTCACACCTTTTTATGTTCCTCGTATTTTTCACACCTTTTCCTGATCCTCGTATTTTTTACACCTTATCATGCTCCTCGTATTTTTAACACCATTTCATGATGTTCATATTTTTCACACGTTTTCCTGCTCTTTGAATTTTTCACATTTTTTCCTGCTCCTCGTATTTTTCACACCTCTTCCTGCTGCTCGTATTTTTCACACCTTTTCCTGCTCCTCGTATTTTTGACACCTTTTCCTGCTCCTTGTATTTTTCACACCTTTTCCTGCCCTTTGTATTTTTCACACTTTTTCATGTTCCTCGCATTTTTCACACCTTTCCTGCTCTTCGTATTTTTCACACCTTATCATGCTCCTCGTATTTTTCACACCTTTTCATGCTCCTCATATTTTTCACACCTTGTCATGCTCCTCGGATTTTTCACAGCTTGTCATGCTCTTCGAACATTTCACACCTTTTTCTGCTCTTCGCGTATTTCACACCTTCTCCTGCTCCTCGTGTTTTTCACACCTTTTCCTGCTCTTTGAATTTTTCACACCTTTTCCTCTTCCTCTTATTTTTCACACCTTCTCCTGCTCCTCGTATTTTTCAGACCATATGATGCTCCTCGGATCTTTCACACCTTGTCATGCTCCTCGGATTTTTCACACCTTGACATGCTCCTCGTATTTTTCACACCTTTTCATCCTGTTCATATTTCTCACACCTTTTCACGCTCTTCGTATTTTTGACACCATTTCATGGTCCTCGTATTTTTCACACCTTTGCCTGCTCTTCGTACTTTTCACACCTTATCATGCTCCTCCTATTTTTCAGACCTTTTCATGCTCCTCCTATATTTCCGACCTTTACATGCTCTTTGTATTTTAAGAACTTTTCACACTCTTCATATTTTTCACACCATTTCACCCTCTTCGTATTTTTGACATCTTTTCACACTCCTCGTATTTTTCACACCTTTTCTGTTCCTTGTATTTTTCACACCTTTTCCTGCTCCTCGTGTTTTTCACACCTATTCTGCTCCTTGTGTTTTTCACACCTTTTCATGCTCCTCGTATTTTTCCTACCTTGTCATGCTCCTCGTATTTTTGATGCCTTTTAATGTTCCTCGTGTTTTTCAAGCCTTTTCATGCTCCTCATATTTTTCACACCTTTTCATGCTCCTCGTATTTTTCATGCCTTTTCATGCTCCTCGTATTTTTCACGCCTTTTCTGCTCCTCGTATTTTTCAAACCTTTTCGTGCTCTTCGTATTTTTCAGACCTTTTCGTGCTCTTCATATGTTTCACACCTCTTCTTGCTCTTCATATTTTTCTAAACTTTTCATGCTCCTCCTATTTTTCACACCTTTTCCTGCTCTTAGAATTTTTCACACGTTTTCATGCAGTTCATATTTTTCACACCTTTTCCTGCTCTTCGATTTTTTCACACCTTTTCATGCTCCTCGTATTTTTCGCACCTTTTCCTGGTCTTCGAATTTTTCACACTTTTCATGCTCCTCGTATTATTCAGACCTTTTCATGTTCCTCATATTTTTCAGACCTTTTCACACTCCTGTATTTTTCAGACCTTTTCACGCTCTTCATGTTTATCACACCTTTTCATGCAGTTCATATTTTTCACACCTTTTCTGCTCTTTGAATTTTTCACACCTTTTCATGCTCCTCGTATTTTTAAGACCTTTTCATGCTCCTCGTATTTTTCAGACCTTTTCATGTTCCTCGAATTTTTCACACCTTTTCATGCTCCTCGTATTTTTTGCACCTTTTCCTGCTCTTCGTATTTTTCACACCTTTTCATGCTCCTCGTATTATTCAGACCTTTTCATGTTCCTCGTATTTTTCAGACCTTTTCACGCTCCTCGTGTTTTTCAGACCTTTTCACGCTCTTCATATTTTTCACATCTTTTTACGCTCTTTGTATTTCTGACACCGTTTCGCACTCCTCGTATTTTTCACACCTTTTCCTGCTCCTCGAATTTTTCACAACTTTTCATGCTCCTCATATTTTTCAGACATTTTCACGCTCCTCGTATTTTTCAGTCCTTTTCACGCTCTTCATATTTTTCACACCTTTTCATGCTCCTCGTATTTTTCACACCTTTTCCTGCTCTTCGATTAGTGCACACCTTTTCCTGCTCTTCGTATTTTTCAAACCTTTTCATGATCCTCGTATTTTCCACAACGTTTCATGCTCCTCGTATTTTTAACACTTTTTTATGCTCCTCGTATTTTTCACACCTTTTCATGCTACTCGTATTTTTCACACCTTTTCCTGCTCTTCGATTACTGCACACCATTTCCTGCTCTTTGTATTTTTCAAACCTTTTCATGATCCTCGTATTTTTCACAACGTTTCATGCTCCTCGTTTTTTTAACACTTTTTTATGCTCCTCGTATTTTTCACACCTTTTCATGCTACTCGTACTTTTCAGACCTTTTCACGCTCTTCATATTTTTCACACCTTTTCACGCTCTTCGTATTTTTGTCACCTTTTCATGCTCCTCGTAACTTTCACACCTTTTCCTGCTCCTCGTACTTTTCACATCTTTTCCTGCCCTTTGTATTTTTCACACTTTTTAATGTTCCTCGTATTTTTCACACCTTTTCCTTCTCTTTGCATTTTTCACACCTTTTCATGATCCTCTTATTTTTCACACGTTTTCATGCTCCTCGTATTTTTCACACCTTTTCTTGCCCTTTGTATTTTTCAAACTTTTTCATTTTCCTCGTATTTTTCACAACTTTTCCTGTTCTTTGTATTTTTCACACCTTGTCATGCTCCTCGTATTTTTCACACCTTTCATGCTCTTCCTATTTTTCACACCTTTTCATGCTCCTCGTTTTTTTCATACCTTTTCATGCTCTTCATATTTTTCACACCTTTTCATGCTCCTCGTATTTTTGACACCTTTCATGCTCTTCCTATTTTTCACACCTTTTCATTCTCCTCGTATTTTTCATGCCTTTTCATGCTCCTCGCATTTTTCAGACCATTTCACAACCTTCATATTTTTCATACCTTTTCATGCTGTTTATATTTTTCACACCTTTTCCTGCTCTTCGAATTTTTCACACCTTTTCATGCTCCTTGTATTTTTCACACATTTTCCAGCTCTTCGAATTTTTTACACCTTTTCATGCTTCTCGTATTTTTCACACCTTTTCCTGCTCTTCGAATTTTTCACACCTTTTCCTGCTCTTCGAATTTCTCACACCTTTTCATGCTCCTCGTATTTTTCACACCTTGTCATGCTCCACGTATTTTTCAAACCTTTTCATGCTCCTCATATTTTTCAGACCTTTTCACGCTCCTCGTATTTTTCAGACCTTTTCATGCTCCTCGTATTTTTCAGACCATTTCACGACCTTCATATTTTTCAGACCTTTTCATGCTGATATAGTTTTCACACCTTTTCCTGCTCTTCGAATTTTTGACACCTTTTCATGCTCCTCGTATTCTTCACACGTTTTCTTGCTCTTCGAATTTTTCACGTCTTTTCATGCTCCTCGTATTTTTCACACATTTTCCTACTTTTCGAATTTTTCACACCTTTCCATGCTCCTCGTATTTTTCACACCTTTTCCTGCTCTTCGAATTTTTCACACCTTTTTATGTTCCTCGTATTTTTCACACCTTTTCCTGATCCTCGTATTTTTTACACCTTATCATGCTCCTCGTATATTTCAGACCTTTTCATGCTCCTCGTATTTTTAACACCATTTCATGATGTTCATATTTTTCACACGTTTTCCTGCTCTTTGAATTTTTCACATTTTTTCCTGCTCCTCGTATTTTTCACACCTCTTCCTGCTGCTCGTATTTTTCACACCTTTTCCTGCTCCTCGTATTTTTGACACCTTTTCCTGCTCTTTGTATTTTTCACACCTTTTCCTGCCCTTTGTATTTTTCACACTTTTTCATGTTCCTCGCATTTTTCACACCTTTCCTGCTCTTCGTATTTTTCACACCTTATCATGCTCCTCGTATTTTTCACACCTTTTCATGCTCCTCATATTTTTCACACCTTGTCATGCTCCTCGGATTTTTCACAGCTTGTCATGCTCTTCGAACATTTCACACCTTTTTCTGCTCTTCGCGTATTTCACACCTTCTCCTGCTCCTCGTGTTTTTCACACCTTTTCCTGCTCTTTGAATTTTTCACACCTTTTCCTCTTCCTCTTATTTTTCACACCTTCTCCTGCTCCTCGTATTTTTCAGACCATATGATGCTCCTCGGATCTTTCACACCTTGTCATGCTCCTCGGATTTTTCACACCTTGACATGCTCCTCGTATTTTTCACACCTTTTCATCCTGTTCATATTTCTCACACCTTTTCACGCTCTTCGTATTTTTGACACCATTTCATGGTCCTCGTATTTTTCACACCTTTGCCTGCTCTTCGTACTTTTCACACCTTATCATGCTCCTCGTATTTTTCAGACCTTTTCATGCTCCTCCTATATTTCCGACCTTTACATGCTCTTTGTATTTTAAGAACTTTTCACACTCTTCATATTTTTCACACCATTTCACCCTCTTCGTATTTTTGACATCTTTTCACACTCCTCGTATTTTTCACACCTTTTCTGTTCCTTGTATTTTTCACACCTTTTCCTGCTCCTTGTGTTTTTCACACCTATTCTGCTCCTTGTGTTTTTCACACCTTTTCATGCTCCTCGTATTTTTCCTACCTTGTCATGCTCCTCGTATTTTTGATGCCTTTTAATGTTCCTCGTGTTTTTCAAGCCTTTTCATGCTCCTCATATTTTTCACACCTTTTCATGCTCCTCGTATTTTTCATGCCTTTTCATGCTCCTCGTATTTTTCACGCCTTTTCTGCTCCTCGTATTTTTCAAACCTTTTCGTGCTCTTCATATTTTTCAGACCTTTTCGTGCTCTTCATATGTTTCACACCTCTTCTTGCTCTTCATATTTTTCTAAACTTTTCATGCTCCTCCTATTTTTCACACCTTTTCCTGCTCTTAGAATTTTTCACACGTTTTCATGCAGTTCATATTTTTCACACCTTTTCCTGCTCTTCGATTTTTTCACACCTTTTCATGCTCCTCGTATTTTTCGCACCTTTTCCTGGTCTTCGAATTTTTCACACTTTTCATGCTCCTCGTATTATTCAGACCTTTTCATGTTCCTCATATTTTTCAGACCTTTTCACACTCCTGTATTTTTCAGACCTTTTCACGCTCTTCATGTTTATCACACCTTTTCATGCAGTTCATATTTTTCACACCTTTTCTGCTCTTTGAATTTTTCACACCTTTTCATGCTCCTCGTATTTTTAAGACCTTTTCATGCTCCTCGTATTTTTCAGACCTTTTCATGTTCCTCGAATTTTTCACACCTTTTCATGCTCCTCGTATTTTTTGCACCTTTTCCTGCTCTTCGTATTTTTCACACCTTTTCATGCTCCTCATATTATTCAGACCTTTTCATGTTCCTCGTATTTTTCAGACCTTTTCACGCTCCTCGTGTTTTTCAGACCTTTTCACGCTCTTCATATTTTTCACATCTTTTTACGCTCTTTGTATTTCTGACACCGTTTCGCACTCCTCGTATTTTTCACACCTTTTCCTGCTCCTCGAATTTTTCACAACTTTTCATGCTCCTCATATTTTTCAGACATTTTCACGCTCCTCGTATTTTTCAGTCCTTTTCACGCTCTTCATATTTTTCACACCTTTTCATGCTCCTCGTATTTTTCACACCTTTTCCTGCTCTTCGATTAGTGCACACCTTTTCCTGCTCTTCGTATTTTTCAAACCTTTTCATGATCCTCGTATTTTCCACAACGTTTCATGCTCCTCGTATTTTTAACACTTTTTTATGCTCCTCGTATTTTTCACACCTTTTCATGCTACTCGTATTTTTCACACCTTTTCCTGCTCTTCGATTACTGCACACCATTTCCTGCTCTTTGTATTTTTCAAACCTTTTCATGATCCTCGTATTTTTCACAACGTTTCATGCTCCTCGTTTTTTTAACACTTTTTTATGCTCCTCGTATTTTTCACACCTTTTCATGCTACTCGTACTTTTCAGACCTTTTCACGCTCTTCATATTTTTCACACCTTTTCACGCTCTTCGTATTTTTGTCACCTTTTCATGCTCCTCGTAACTTTCACACCTTTTCCTGCTCCTCGTACTTTTCACATCTTTTCCTGCCCTTTGTATTTTTCACACTTTTTAATGTTCCTCGTATTTTTCACACCTTTTCCTTCTCTTTGCATTTTTCACACCTTTTCATGATCCTCTTATTTTTCACACGTTTTCATGCTCCTCGTATTTTTCACACCTTTTCTTGCCCTTTGTATTTTTCAAACTTTTTCATTTTCCTCGTATTTTTCACAACTTTTCCTGTTCTTTGTATTTTTCACACCTTGTCATGCTCCTCGTATTTTTCACACCTTTCATGCTCTTCCTATTTTTCACACCTTTTCATGCTCCTCGTTTTTTTCATACCTTTTCATGCTCTTCATATTTTTCACACCTTTTCATGCTCCTCGTATTTTTGACACCTTTCATGCTCTTCCTATTTTTCACACCTTTTCATTCTCCTCGTATTTTTCATGCCTTTTCATGCTCCTCGCATTTTTCAGACCATTTCACAACCTTCATATTTTTCATACCTTTTCATGCTGTTTATATTTTTCACACCTTTTCCTGCTCTTCGAATTTTTCACACCTTTTCATGCTCCTTGTATTTTTCACACATTTTCCAGCTCTTCGAATTTTTTACACCTTTTCATGCTTCTCGTATTTTTCACACCTTTTCCTGCTCTTCGAATTTTTCACACCTTTTCCTGCTCTTCGAATTTCTCACACCTTTTCATGCTCCTCGTATTTTTCACACCTTGTCATGCTCCACGTATTTTTCAAACCTTTTCATGCTCCTCATATTTTTCAGACCTTTTCACGCTCCTCGTATTTTTCAGACCTTTTCATGCTCCTCGTATTTTTCAGACCATTTCACGACCTTCATATTTTTCAGACCTTTTCATGCTGATATAGTTTTCACACCTTTTCCTGCTCTTCGAATTTTTGACACCTTTTCATGCTCCTCGTATTCTTCACACGTTTTCTTGCTCTTCGAATTTTTCACGTCTTTTCATGCTCCTCGTATTTTTCACACATTTTCCAACTTTTCGAATTTTTCACACCTTTCCATGCTCCTCGTATTTTTCACACCTTTTCCTGCTCTTCGAATTTTTCACACCTTTTTATGTTCCTCGTATTTTTCACACCTTTTCCTGATCCTCGTATTTTTTACACCTTATCATGCTCCTCGTATATTTCAGACCTTTTCATGCTCCTCGTATTTTTAACACCATTTCATGATGTTCATATTTTTCACACGTTTTCCTGCTCTTTGAATTTTTCACATTTTTTCCTGCTCCTCGTATTTTTCACACCTCTTCCTGCTGCTCGTATTTTTCACACCTTTTCCTGCTCCTCGTATTTTTGACACCTTTTCCTGCTCTTTGTATTTTTCACACCTTTTCCTGCCCTTTGTATTTTTCACACTTTTTCATGTTCCTCGCATTTTTCACACCTTTCCTGCTCTTCGTATTTTTCACACCTTATCATGCTCCTCGTATTTTTCACACCTTTTCATGCTCCTCATATTTTTCACACCTTGTCGTGCTCCTCGGATTTTTCACAGCTTGTCATGCTCTTCGAACATTTCACACCTTTTTCTGCTCTTCGCGTATTTCACACCTTCTCCTGCTCCTCGTGTTTTTCACACCTTTTCCTGCTCTTTGAATTTTTCACACCTTTTCCTCTTCCTCTTATTTTTCACACCTTCTCCTGCTCCTCGTATTTTTCAGACCATATGATGCTCCTCGGATCTTTCACACCTTGTCATGCTCCTCGGATTTTTCACACCTTGACATGCTCCTCGTATTTTTCACACCTTTTCATCCTGTTCATATTTCTCACACCTTTTCACGCTCTTCGTATTTTTGACACCATTTCATGGTCCTCGTATTTTTCACACCTTTGCCTGCTCTTCGTACTTTTCACACCTTATCATGCTCCTCGTATTTTTCAGACCTTTTCATGCTCCTCCTATATTTCCGACCTTTACATGCTCTTTGTATTTTAAGAACTTTTCACACTCTTCATATTTTTCACACCATTTCACCCTCTTCGTATTTTTGACATCTTTTCACACTCCTCGTATTTTTCACACCTTTTCTGTTCCTTGTATTTTTCACACCTTTTCCTGCTCCTTGTGTTTTTCACACCTATTCTGCTCCTTGTGTTTTTCACACCTTTTCATGCTCCTCGTATTTTTCCTACCTTGTCATGCTCCTCGTATTTTTGATGCCTTTTAATGTTCCTCGTGTTTTTCAAGCCTTTTCATGCTCCTCATATTTTTCACACCTTTTCATGCTCCTCGTATTTTTCATGCCTTTTCATGCTCCTCGTATTTTTCACGCCTTTTCTGCTCCTCGTATTTTTCAAACCTTTTCGTGCTCTTCGTATTTTTCAGACCTTTTCGTGCTCTTCATATGTTTCACACCTCTTCTTGCTCTTCATATTTTTCTAAACTTTTCATGCTCCTCCTATTTTTCACACCTTTTCCTGCTCTTAGAATTTTTCACACGTTTTCATGCAGTTCATATTTTTCACACCTTTTCCTGCTCTTCGATTTTTTCACACCTTTTCATGCTCCTCGTATTTTTCGCACCTTTTCCTGGTCTTCGAATTTTTCACACTTTTCATGCTCCTCGTATTATTCAGACCTTTTCATGTTCCTCATATTTTTCAGACCTTTTCACACTCCTGTATTTTTCAGACCTTTTCACGCTCTTCATGTTTATCACACCTTTTCATGCAGTTCATATTTTTCACACCTTTTCTGCTCTTTGAATTTTTCACACCTTTTCATGCTCCTCGTATTTTTAAGACCTTTTCATGCTCCTCGTATTTTTCAGACCTTTTCATGTTCCTCGAATTTTTCACACCTTTTCATGCTCCTCGTATTTTTTGCACCTTTTCCTGCTCTTCGTATTTTTCACACCTTTTCATGCTCCTCGTATTATTCAGACCTTTTCATGTTCCTCGTATTTTTCAGACCTTTTCACGCTCCTCGTGTTTTTCAGACCTTTTCACGCTCTTCATATTTTTCACATCTTTTTATGCTCTTTGTATTTCTGACACCGTTTCGCACTCCTCGTATTTTTCACACCTTTTCCTGCTCCTCGAATTTTTCACAACTTTTCATGCTCCTCATATTTTTCAGACATTTTCACGCTCCTCGTATTTTTCAGTCCTTTTCACGCTCTTCATATTTTTCACACCTTTTCATGCTCCTCGTATTTTTCACACCTTTTCCTGCTCTTCGATTAGTGCACACCTTTTCCTGCTCTTCGTATTTTTCAAACCTTTTCATGATCCTCGTATTTTCCACAACGTTTCATGCTCCTCGTATTTTTAACACTTTTTTATGCTCCTCGTATTTTTCACACCTTTTCATGCTACTCGTATTTTTCACACCTTTTCCTGCTCTTCGATTACTGCACACCATTTCCTGCTCTTTGTATTTTTCAAACCTTTTCATGCTCCTCGTATTTTTCACAACGTTTCATGCTCCTCGTTTTTTTAACACTTTTTTATGCTCCTCGTATTTTTCACACCTTTTCATGCTACTCGTACTTTTCAGACCTTTTCACGCTCTTCATATTTTTCACACCTTTTCACGCTCTTCGTATTTTTGTCACCTTTTCATGCTCCTCGTAACTTTCACACCTTTTCCTGCTCCTCGTACTTTTCACATCTTTTCCTGCCCTTTGTATTTTTCACACTTTTTAATGTTCCTCGTATTTTTCACACCTTTTCCTTCTCTTTGCATTTTTCACACCTTTTCATGATCCTCTTATTTTTCACACGTTTTCATGCTCCTCGTATTTTTCACACCTTTTCTTGCCCTTTGTATTTTTCAAACTTTTTCATTTTCCTCGTATTTTTCACAACTTTTCCTGTTCTTTGTATTTTTCACACCTTGTCATGCTCCTCGTATTTTTCACACCTTTCATGCTCTTCCTATTTTTCACACCTTTTCATGCTCCTCGTTTTTTTCATACCTTTTCATGCTCTTCATATTTTTCACACCTTTTCATGCTCCTCGTATTTTTGACACCTTTCATGCTCTTCCTATTTTTCACACCTTTTCATTCTCCTCGTATTTTTCATGCCTTTTCATGCTCCTCGCATTTTTCAGACCATTTCACAACCTTCATATTTTTCATACCTTTTCATGCTGTTTATATTTTTCACACCTTTTCCTGCTCTTCGAATTTTTCACACCTTTTCATGCTCCTTGTATTTTTCACACATTTTCCAGCTCTTCGAATTTTTTACACCTTTTCATGCTTCTCGTATTTTTCACACCTTTTCCTGCTCTTCGAATTTTTCACACCTTTTCCTGCTCTTCGAATTTCTCACACCTTTTCATGCTCCTCGTATTTTTCACACCTTGTCATGCTCCACGTATTTTTCAAACCTTTTCATGCTCCTCATATTTTTCAGACCTTTTCACGCTCCTCGTATTTTTCAGACCTTTTCATGCTCCTCGTATTTTTCAGACCATTTCACGACCTTCATATTTTTCAGACCTTTTCATGCTGATATAGTTTTCACACCTTTTCCTGCTCTTCGAATTTTTGACACCTTTTCATGCTCCTCGTATTCTTCACACGTTTTCTTGCTCTTCGAATTTTTCACGTCTTTTCATGCTCCTCGTATTTTTCACACATTTTCCAACTTTTCGAATTTTTCACACCTTTCCATGCTCCTCGTATTTTTCACACCTTTTCCTGCTCTTCGAATTTTTCACAACTTTTTATGTTCCTCGTATTTTTCACACCTTTTCCTGATCCTCGTATTTTTTACACCTTATCATGCTCCTCATATATTTCAGACCTTTTCATGCTCCTCGTATTTTTAACACCATTTCATGATGTTCATATTTTTCACACGTTTTCCTGCTCTTTGAATTTTTCACATTTTTTCCTGCTCCTCGTATTTTTCACACCTCTTCCTGCTGCTCGTATTTTTCACACCTTTTCCTGCTCCTCGTATTTTTGACACCTTTTCCTGCTCCTTGTATTTTTCACACCTTTTCCTGCCCTTTGAATTTTTCACACTTTTTCATGTTCCTCGCATTTTTCACACCTTTCCTGCTCTTCGTATTTTTCACACCTTATCATGCTCCTCGTATTTTTCACACCTTTTCATGCTCCTCATATTTTTCACACCTTGTCATGCTCCTCGGATTTTTCACAGCTTGTCATGCTCTTCGAACATTTCACACCTTTTTCTGCTCTTCGCGTATTTCACACCTTCTCCTGCTCCTCGTGTTTTTCACACCTTTTCCTGCTCTTTGAATTTTTCACACCTTTTCCTCTTCCTCTTATTTTTCACACCTTCTCCTGCTCCTCGTATTTTTCAGACCATATGATGCTCCTCGGATCTTTCACACCTTGTCATGCTCCTCGGATTTTTCACACCTTGACATGCTCCTCGTATTTTTCACACCTTTTCATCCTGTTCATATTTCTCACACCTTTTCACGCTCTTCGTATTTTTGACACCATTTCATGGTCCTCGTATTTTTCACACCTTTGCCTGCTCTTCGTACTTTTCACACCTTATCATGCTCCTCGTATTTTTCAGACCTTTTCATGCTCCTCCTATATTTCCGACCTTTACATGCTCTTTGTATTTTAAGAACTTTTCACACTCTTCATATTTTTCACACCATTTCACCCTCTTCGTATTTTTGACATCTTTTCACACTCCTCGTATTTTTCACACCTTTTCTGTTCCTTGTATTTTTCACACCTTTTCCTGCTCCTCGTGTTTTTCACACCTATTCTGCTCCTTGTGTTTTTCACACCTTTTCATGCTCCTCGTATTTTTCCTACCTTGTCATGCTCCTCGTATTTTTGATGCCTTTTAATGTTCCTCGTGTTTTTCAAGCCTTTTCATGCTCCTCATATTTTTCACACCTTTTCATGCTCCTCGTATTTTTCATGCCTTTTCATGCTCCTCGTATTTTTCACGCCTTTTCTGCTCCTCGTATTTTTCAAACCTTTTCGTGCTCTTCGTATTTTTCAGACCTTTTCGTGCTCTTCATATGTTTCACACCTCTTCTTGCTCTTCATATTTTTCTAAACTTTTCATGCTCCTCCTATTTTTCACACCTTTTCCTGCTCTTAGAATTTTTCACACGTTTTCATGCAGTTCATATTTTTCACACCTTTTCCTGCTCTTCGATTTTTTCACACCTTTTCATGCTCCTCGTATTTTTCGCACCTTTTCCTGGTCTTCGAATTTTTCACACTTTTCATGCTCCTCGTATTATTCAGACCTTTTCATGTTCCTCATATTTTTCAGACCTTTTCACACTCCTGTATTTTTCAGACCTTTTCACGCTCTTCATGTTTATCACACCTTTTCATGCAGTTCATATTTTTCACACCTTTTCTGCTCTTTGAATTTTTCACACCTTTTCATGCTCCTCGTATTTTTAAGACCTTTTCATGCTCCTCGTATTTTTCAGACCTTTTCATGTTCCTCGAATTTTTCACACCTTTTCATACTCCTCGTATTTTTTGCACCTTTTCCTGCTCTTCGTATTTTTCACACCTTTTCATGCTCCTCGTATTATTCAGACCTTTTCATGTTCCTCGTATTTTTCAGACCTTTTCACGCTCCTCGTGTTTTTCAGACCTTTTCACGCTCTTCATATTTTTCACATCTTTTTACGCTCTTTGTATTTCTGACACCGTTTCGCACTCCTCGTATTTTTCACACCTTTTCCTGCTCCTCGAATTTTTCACAACTTTTCATGCTCCTCATATTTTTCAGACATTTTCACGCTCCTCGTATTTTTCAGTCCTTTTCACGCTCCTCATATTTTTCAGACCTTTTCATGCTCCTCGTATTTTTCAAACCATTTCACGGCCTTCATATTTTTCAGACCTTTTCATGCTCTTCATATTTTTCACACCTTTTCATGCTCCTCGTGTTTTTTGCACCTCTTCATGCTCATCCTATTTTTCACACCTTTTCCTGGTCCTTGGTTTTTTCACACCTTTTCATGCTCCTCGTATTTTTCTCACCTTTTCCTGCTCCTTGGATTTTTCACACGTTTTTGTGATACTCCTATTTTTCACACCTTTTCACGCTTCTCGTATATTTCAGACCTTTTCACGCTCTTCATATTTTTCACACCTTTTCATGCTGTTCATATTATTCACACCTTTTCATGCTCCTCGTTTTTTTCAGACCTTTTCGTGCTCCTCGTATATTTCACACCTTTTCATGCTCCTCGTATTTTTCAGACCTTTTCATGCTCCTCGTATTTTTCAGACCTTTTCATGCTCCTCGTATTTTTCACACCTTTTCGTGCTCCTCGTATTTTTCAAACCTTTTACCACTCCTCGTATTTTTCACACCTTTTCCTGCCCTTCGTATTTTTCACACCTTTTCATGCTCCTGGTGTATTTCACCCCTTTTCCTGCTCTTCGAATTTTTCACTCCTTTACATGCTCTTCATATTTTTCACACCTTTTCATGCTCCTCGTGTTTTTTACACCTTTTCATGCTCCTCGTATTTTTCCCAACTTTTCATGCTCCTCGTATTTTTCAGACCTTTTCATGCTCCTCGTATTTTTCAGACCATTTCACGGCCTTTATAATTTTCAGACCTTTTCATGCTCTTCATATTTTTCACACCTTTTCATGCTCCTCGTATTTTTCACACCTTTTCATGCTCCTTGTATTTTTCACAACTTTTCATGCTCCTCGTATTTTTCAGACCTTTTCACTCTCCTCCTATTTTTCAGAACTTTTCATGCTCCTCGTATTTTTCAAACCATTTCACGGCCTTCATATTTTTCAGACCTTTTCATGCTCTTCATATTTTTCACACCTTTTCATACTCCTCGTGTTTTTTACACCTCTTCATGCTCATCCTATTTTTCACACCTTTTCCTGATGCTCAGATTTTTCACACGTTTTCATGCTCCTCGTATTTTTCAGACCTTTTCATGCTCCTTGTATTTTTCACACCTTTTCGTGCTCCTCGTATTTTTCAAACCTTTTCCCACTCCTCGTATTTTTCACACCTTTTCCTGCCCTTCGTATTTTTCACACCTTTTCATGCTCCTGGTGTATTTCACCCCTTTTCCTGCTCTTCGAATTTTTCACTCCTTTACATGCTCTTCATATTTTTCACACCTTTTCATGCTCCTCGTGTTTTTTACACCTTTTCATGCTCCTCGTATTTTTCCCAACTTTTCATGCTCCTCGTATTTTTCAGACCTTTTCACGCTCCTCGTATTTTTCAGACCTTTTCATGCTCCTCGTATTTTTCAGACCATTTCACGGCCTTTATAACTTTCAGACCTTTTCATGCTCTTCATATTTTTCACACCTTTTCATGCTCCTCGTATTTTCCATACCTTTTCATGCTCCTCGTATTTTTCACAACTTTTCATGCTCCTCGTATTTTTCAGACCTTTTCACTCTCCTCCTATTTTTCAGACTTTTCATGCTCCTCGTATTTTTCAAACCATTTCACGGCCGTCATATTTTTCAGACCTTTTCATGCTCTTCATATTTTTCACACCTTTTCATACTCCTCGTGTTTTTTACACCTCTTCATGCTCATCCTATTTTTCACACCTTTTCCTGATGCTCGGATTTTTCACACGTTTTCATGCTCCTCGTATTTTTCTCACCTTCATGCTTCTCGGATTTTTCACACGTTTTTGTGATACTCCTATTTTTCACACCTTTTCATGTTCCTCATATTTTTCAGACCTTTTCGTGCTCATCATATTTTTAAGACATTTTCATGCTCTTTGTATTTTTCACACCTTTTCAGGCTTTTCGTGTTTTTCAGGCCTTTTCATGCTCGTCGTAATTTTCAGACCCTTTCTTGCTCTTCATATTTTTCCGACCTTTTCATGCTCTTCATATTTTTCAGACCTTTTCATGCTCCTTGCATTTTTGGGACCTTTTCATGCTCCTCGTATTTCTCAAACCTTTTCATGCTCTTCATATTTTTCAGACCTTTTCATGCTTCTCATATTTTTCAGACCTTTTCATGCTTCTCATATTTTTCAGACCTTTTCATGCACCTCATATTTTTCAGACTTTTTCATGCTCCTCGTATTTTTCACACCTTTTCATGCTCCTATTTTTCACAAAATTTCGTGCTCTTCATATTTTTCAGACCTTTTCATGCTCTTCATATTTTTCACACCTTTTCATGCTCTTCATATTTCTCAGACCTTTTCGTGCTCCTCGTATTTTTCACATCTTTTCATGCTCCTCGTATTTTTCACACCTTTTCCTGCTCTTCGATTTTTTTACACCTTTTCATGATAATCGTATTTTTCGCACCTTTTCCTGCTCTTCATACTTTTCACACCTTTTGATGCTCCTCGTATTTTTCACAACTTTTCCTGCTCCTCGTATTTTTCAGACCTTTTCAAGCTCTCTTTATATTTCACACCTTTTCACGCTCTTCGTATTTTGACACATTTTCATGTTCCTCGTATTTTTCAGACCTTTTCATGCTCTTCATATTTTTCACACCTTTTCATGCTCCTCGTGTTTTTGAGACCTTTTGTGCTCCTCGTATTTTTCACACCTTTTTGTGCTCTTCATATTTTTCAGACTTTTCGTGTTCCTCATATTTTGCACACGTTTTCAGGCTCTTCATATTTTCCAGACCTTTTCGTGTTCCTCGTATTTTTCACAACTTTTCATGATCCTCCTATATTTCACACCTTTTCGTGCTCCTCCTATTTTTCACACCTTTTCGGGCTCTTCGTTTTTTTCAGACTTTACCATGCTCCTCTTATTTCTCAGACCTTTTCATGCTCCTCGTATTTCTCAGATTTTTAAATGCTCCTCGTATTTCTCAGAACTTTTTATGCTCCTCGAATTTTTCAGACCTTTTCATAATCCTCCTATTTTTCAAACCTTTTCATGCTCTTCATATTTTTCATACCTTTTCATGCTCTTCATATTTTTAACACCTTTCTTGCTCTTCATATTTTTCATAGCTTTTCATGCTCTTCATATTTTTCACACCTTTTCTTGCTCTTCATATTTTTCATACCTTTTCATGCTCTTCATATTTTTCACACCTTTTCTTGCTCTTCATATTTTTCAGACCTCTTCATGCTCCTCATATTTTTCAGATCTTTACCCGTTCTTCATATTTTTCACACCTTTTCACACTCTTCGTTTTTCGAAACCTTTTCACACTCCTTGTAATTTTCACACCTTTTCCCGCTCCTCGTATTTTTCACACCTTTTCATGCTCCTGGTATATTTCACCCCTTTTCCTGCTGTTCGTGTTTTTCACACCTTTTCATGCTTCACGTATTTTTCACACCTTGTCATGCTCCTCGTATTTTTCACACCTTTTCATGCTCCTCGTATTTTTCACAAACTTTCATGCTCCTCGTATTTTTCAGAACTTTTCATGCTGCTCGTATTTTTCAGACCTTTTCATGCTCTTCATAGTTTTCACCCTTTATCATGCTCCTCGTATTTTTGAGACCTATTCATGCTATTTGTATTTTTCACACCTTTTCATGCTCCTCATATTTTTCAGACCTTTTCATGCTCGTCGTATTTTTCAACCCTTTTCATGCTCCTCATATTTTTGACACCTTTTCATGCTCGTCATATTTTTCACAACTTTTCATGCTCTTCATATTTTTTACACCTTGTCATGCTACGTGTACTTTTCACACCTTGTCATGCTCCTCGTATTTTTCACATCTTTGCCTGCTCTTCGTATTTTTCACACCTTTTCTAATTCCTCGTATTTACAGACATTTCATGCTCTTCGTAATTTTCAGACCTTTTCATGATTTTCATATTTTTCACACATTTTCACGCTCTTTGTGCTTTTGACACCTTTTCATGCTCCTCGTATTTTTCACACCTTTTCATGCTGTTCATATTTTTCACACCTTTTCATGCTCCTCGTATTTTTCAGGCCTTTTCATGCTCCTCCTATTTTTCAGACATTTTCATGCTCCTCGTACTTTTCACACCTTATCATGCTCCTCGTATCTTTCAGACCTTTTCATGCTCCTCGTATTTTTCACACCTTGTCATGCTGCTCGGATTTTTCACACCTTGTCACGCTCTTCGAATATTTCACCCCTTTTCCTGCTCTTCGAATATTTCACAACTTTTCATGCTCCTGTATTTTTCACACCTTTTCCTGCTCTTCGAATTTTTCACACCTTTTCATGCTCCTCGTATTTTTCACACCTTATCATGCCCCTCGTATATTTCACACCTTGTCATGCTCCTCATATTTTTCACACCTTTCCTGCTCTTCGAATTTTTCACACCTTTTCAAGCTCCTAGTATTTTTCACACCTTTTCATGCTCTTTATATTTTTCACACCTTTCATGCTCCTCGTACTTTTCACACCGTTTCATGCTCCTAGAATTTTTCATGCCATTTCATGCTCCTCTTATTTTTCAAGCCTTTTCATGCTCCTCAAATTTTTACACCTTTTCATGCTCCTCGTATTTTTCATGACTTTTCATGCTCCTCGTATTTTTCACGCCTTTTCTGCTCCTCCTATTTTTTCACACCTTTTCATGCTGCTCATATTTTTGACACCTTTTCCTGCTCTTCCAATTTTTCACACCTTGTCATGCTCCTCGTGTTTTTCACACCTTTTCATGCTCTTCGTATTTTCACACGTTTTCATGCTCCTCGTATTTTTCACACCTTTTCCTGCTACTCATATTTTAAAGAT
Organism: Cervus elaphus; assembly: GCF_910594005.1. Taxonomy (NCBI): domain Eukaryota; kingdom Metazoa; phylum Chordata; class Mammalia; order Artiodactyla; family Cervidae; genus Cervus; species Cervus elaphus. The sequence continues at coordinate 2,206,456 of NC_057834.1, read as the reverse complement.
CTTTTCATGCTCCTCGTATTTTTCAAACCTTTTCACGCCCTTCATATTTTTCACACCTTTACATGCTGGTCATGTTATTCCCACCTTGTCATGCTCCTACTATTTTTCAGACCATTTCATGCTGCTTGTATTTTTCAGACCTTTTCATGCTCCTCGTAGTTTTCACCCCTTATCATGCTCCTCGTTTTTTTCAGACCGTCATGCTCCTCGTATTTTTCAAACATTTTCCAGCTCTTCGAGTTTTTCACACCTTTTCATGCTCCTCGTATTTTTCACACCTTTTGCTGCTCTTCAAATGTTTCACACCTTTTCATGATCCTCGTATTTTTCACACCTTTTCATGCTTCTCGTATTTTTCACAACTTTTCATGCTCCTCGTATTTTTCACACTTTTTCATGCGCCTCGTATTTTTCAGACCTGTTCACGCCCTTCATAATTTTCAGACCTTTTCCTGCTGTTCATATTTTTCACACCTTTTCCTGCTCTTTGACTTTTTCACACGTTTTCCTGCTTCTCGTATTTTTCACACCTTTTCCTACTCCTTGCATTTTTCAGACCTTTTCATGCTCTTCGCATTTTTCATACCTTTTCATGCTCCTCGTATTTTTCACACCTTTTCCTGCTCCTTGTATTTTTAACACCTTTTCAAGCTCTTCGTATTTTTCAGACTTTTTCATCCTCCTTGTATTTTTCCGACCTTTACATGCTCTTCATATTTTTCACACCTTTTCATGCTGCTTGTATTTTTCACACCTTTTCCTGCTCTTCGAATTTTTCACACCTTTTTATGCTCCTCGTATTTTTCACACCTTGTCATGCTCTTCGAATATTTCACACCTTTTCCTGATCTTCTAATATTTCACAACTTTTCATTCTGTTCATATTTTTCACACATTTTTCTGCTCTTTGAATTTTTCACACCTTTTCAGGCTCCTCGTATTTTTCACACCTTTTCATGCTCGTAGTATTTTTAACACCTTTTCACGCTCTTCATATTGTTCACATATTTTCCTGCTCCTCGTAATTTTCACAACTTTTCCTGCTCCTCGTATTTTTCACACCTTTTCATGCCCTTTGTATTTTTCACACTTTTTCATGTTCCTCTTTTTTTCACACCTTTTACTGCTCTTCGTATTTTTCACACCTTATCATGATCCTCGTATTTTTCAGACCTTTTCATGCTCCTCATATTTTTCACAGCTTGTCATGCTCCTCGGATTTTTCTTAGCTTGTCATGCTCTTCGAACATTTCACACCTTTTCCTGCTCTTCGAATATTTCACTCCTTTACATGCTCTTCATATTTTTCACACCTTTTTGTACTCCATGTATTTTTCACAGCTTGTAATGCTCCTCGTATTTTTCACACCTTTTCATGCTCCACGTATTTTTCAAACCTGTTCATATTCCTCGTATTTTTCAGACCTTTTCACGCTCCTCGTATTTTTCAGACCTTTTCATGCTCCTCGTATTTTTCAGACCATTTCACAACCTTCATATTTTTCATACCTTTTCATGCTGTTTAAATTTTTCAAACCTTTTCCTGCTCTTCGAATTTTTCACACCTTTTCATGCTCCTTGTATTTTTCACACATTTTCCTGCTCTTCGAGTTTTTTACACCTTTTCATGCTCCTCGTATTTTTCACACCTTTTCCTGCTCTTCGAATTTTTCACACCTTTTCCTGCTCTTCGAATTTCTCACACCTTTTCATGCTCCTCGTATTTTTCACACCTTGTCATGCTCCACGTATTTTTCAAACCTTTTCATGCTCCTCGTATTTTATACACCATATCATGATGTTCATATTTTTCACACGTTTTCCTGCTCTTTGAATTTTTCACATTTTTTCCTGCTCCTAGTATTTTTCACACCTCTTCCTGCTGCTCGTATTTTTCACACCTTTTCCTGCTCCTCGTATTTTTGACACCTTTTCCTGCTCCCTGTATTTTTCACACCTTTTCCTGCTCCACGTATTTTTCAAACCTTTTCATGCTCCTCATATTTTTCAGACCTTTTCACGCTCCTCGTATTTTTCAGACCTTTTCATGCTCCTCGTATTTTTCAGACCATTTCACGACCTTCATATTTTTCAGACCTTTTCATGCTGATATAGTTTTCACACCTTTTCCTGCTCTTCGAATTTTTGACACCTTTTCATGCTCCTCGTATTCTTCACACGTTTTCTTGCTCTTCGAATTTTTCACGTCTTTTCATGCTCCTCGTATTTTTCACACATTTTCCAACTTTTCGAATTTTTCACACCTTTCCATGCTCCTCGTATTATTCACACCTTTTCCTGCTCTTCGAATTTTTCACACCTTTTTATGTTCCTCGTATTTTTCACACCTTTTCCTGATCCTCGTATTTTTTACACCTTATCATGCTCCTCGTATATTTCAGACCTTTTCATGCTCCTCGTATTTTTAACACCATTTCATGATGTTCATATTTTTCACACGTTTTCCTGCTCTTTGAATTTTTCACATTTTTTCCTGCTCCTCGTATTTTTCACACCTCTTCCTGCTGCTCGTATTTTTCACACCTTTTCCTGCTCCTCGTATTTTTGACACCTTTTCCTGCTCCTTGTATTTTTCACACCTTTTCCTGCCCTTTGAATTTTTCACACTTTTTCATGTTCCTCGCATTTTTCACACCTTTCCTGCTCTTCGTATTTTTCACACCTTATCATGCTCCTCGTATTTTTCACACCTTTTCATGCTCCTCATATTTTTCACACCTTGTCATGCTCCTCGGATTTTTCACAGCTTGTCATGCTCTTCGCGTATTTCACACCTTCTCCTGCTCCTCGTGTTTTTCACACCTTTTCCTGCTCTTTGAATTTTTCACACCTTTTCCTCTTCCTCTTATTTTTCACACCTTCTCCTGCTCCTCGTATTTTTCAGACCATATGATGCTCCTCGGATCTTTCACACCTTGTCATGCTCCTCGGATTTTTCACACCTTGACATGCTCCTCGTATTTTTCACACCTTTTCATCCTGTCCATATTTCTCACACCTTTTCACGCTCTTCGTATTTTTGCCACCATTTCATGGTCCTCGTATTTTTCACACCTTTGCCTGCTCTTCGTACTTTTCACACCTTATCATGCTCCTCGTATTTTTCAGACCTTTTCATGCTCCTCCTATATTTCCGACCTTTACATGCTCTTTGTATTTTAAGAACTTTTCACACTCTTCATATTTTTCACACCATTTCACCCTCTTCGTATTTTTAACATCTTTTCACACTCCTCGTATTTTTCACACCTTTTCTGTTCCTTGTATATTTCACACCTTTTCCTGCTCCTCGTGTTTTTCACACCTATTCTGCTCCTTGTGTTTTTCACACCTTTTCATGCTCCTCGTATTTTTCCTACCTTGTCATGCTCCTCGTATTTTTGATGCCTTTTAATGTTCCTCGTGTTTTTCAAGCCTTTTCATGCTCCTCATATTTTTCACACCTTTTCATGCTCCTCGTATTTTTCATGCCTTTTCATGCTCCTCGTATTTTTCACGCCTTTTCTGCTCCTCGTATTTTTCAAACCTTTTCGTGCTCTTCGTATTTTTCAGACCTTTTCGTGCTCTTCATATGTTTCACACCTCTTCTTGCTCTTCATATTTTTCTAAACTTTTCATGCTCCTCCTATTTTTCACACCTTTTCCTGCTCTTAGAATTTTTCACACGTTTTCATGCAGTTCATATTTTTCACACCTTTTCCTGCTCTTCGATTTTTTCACACCTTTTCATGCTCCTCGTATTTTTCGCACCTTTTCCTGGTCTTCGAATTTTTCACACTTTTCATGCTCCTCGTATTATTCAGACCTTTTCATGTTCCTCATATTTTTCAGACCTTTTCACACTCCTGTATTTTTCAGACCTTTTCACGCTCTTCATGTTTATCACACCTTTTCATGCAGTTCATATTTTTCACACCTTTTCTGCTCTTTGAATTTTTCACACCTTTTCATGCTCCTCGTATTTTTAAGACCTTTTCATGCTCCTCGTATTTATCAGACCTTTTCATGTTCCTCGAATTTTTCACACCTTTTCATGCTCCTCGTATTATTCAGACCTTTTCATGTTCCTCGTATTTTTCAGACCTTTTCACGCTCCTCGTGTTTTTCAGAGCTTTTCACGCTCTTCATATTTTTCACATCTTTTTACGCTCTTCGTATTTTTGACACCGTTTCACACTCCTCGTATTTTCCACACCTTTTCCTGCTCCTCGAATTTTTCACAACTTTTCATGCTCCTTATATTTTTCAGACATTTTCACGCTCCTCGTATTTTTCAGTCCTTTTCACGCTCTTCATATTTTTCACACCTTTTCATGCTCCTCGTATTTTTCACACATTTTCCTGCTCTTCGATTAGTGCACACCTTTTCCTGCTCTTCGTATTTTTCAAACCTTTTCATGATCCTCGTATTTTTCACAAAATTTCATGCTCCTCGTATTTTTAACACTTTTTTATGCTCCTCGTATTTTTCACACCTTTTCATGCTACTCGTATTTTTCACACCTTTTCCTGCTCTTCGATTAGTGCACACCTTTTCCTGCTCTTCGTATTTTTCAAACCTTTTCATGATCCTCGTATTTTTCACAATGTTTCATGCTCCTCGTATTTTTAACACTTTTTTATGCTCCTCGTATTTTTCACACCTTTTCATGCTACTCGTACATTTCAGACCTTTTCACGCTCTTCATATTTTTCACACCTTTTCACGCTCTTCGTATTTTTGTCACCTTTTCATGCTCCTCGTAACTTTCACACCTTTTCCTGCTCCTCGTACTTTTCACATCTTTTCCTGCCCTTTGTATTTTTAACACTTTTTAATGCTCCTCGTATTTTTCACACATTTTCCTTCTCTTCGCATTTTTCACACCTTTTCATGATCCTCTTATTTTTCACACGTTTTCATGCTCCTCGTATTTTTCACACCTTTTCATGCTCCTTGTATTTTTCACACCTTTTCGTGGTCCTCATATTTTTCAGACCTTTTCGTGCTCTTCATATTTTTCACACCTTTTCGTGTCTTCGTATTTTTCACACCTTTTCTTGCTCCTCGTATTTTTCACACCTTTTCATGCTCCTCGTATTTTTTACACCTTTTCTTGCTCTTCGTATTTTTCAGACATATTGATGCTCCTCATATTTTCACACGTTTTCGAGATCTTCGTATTTTTAACACCGTTTCATGCTCCTCGTATTTTTCACACCTTTTCATGCTCTTCATATTTTTCAGACCTTTTCATGCTCTTCATATTTTTCAGACCTTTTCATGCTCCTCGTATTTTTCACAACTTTTCATGCTCCTTGTATTTTCAGACATTTTCATGCTCTTCGTGTTTTTCACACATTTTCATGCTCCTCGTATTTTTCACACCTTTTCGTGCTCTTCGTATTTTTCAGACGTTTTCATGCTCCACGTATTTTTCAGACCTTTTAATGCTCCTCGAATTTTTCAGACGTTTTCATGCTCCACGTATTTTTCAGACCTTTTAATGCTCCTCGAATTTTTTAGACCTATTCATGCTCCTCGTGTTTTTCAGACCTTTTCATGCTCTTCATATTTTTCAGACCTTTTCATGCTCTTCGTATTTTTCACACCTTTTCATGCTCTTCGTATTTTTCACAACTTTTCATGCTCCTCGTATTTTTCACATCTTTACATGCTCCTCGTATTTTTCACACCTTTTCGGCTTCTCGTGTTTTTCACACTTTTCATGCTCCACGTATTTTTCACACCTTTTCGTGATCCCTGTATTTTTCACACCTTTTCGTGGTCCTCATATTTTTCAGACCTTTTCGTGCTCTTCATATTTTTCACACCTTTTCGTGCTCTTCGTAATTTTCACACCTTTTCATGCTCCTCCTATTTTTCACACCTTTTCATGCTTCTCATATTTTTCACGCCTTTTCATGCTCCTTGTGTTTTTCAATCCTTTTCATGTTCCTCTTATTTTTCTTACCTTTTCATGCTCCTAGTTTGTGTAAGACCTTTTCATGCTCTTCATATTTTTCAAACCTTTTAATGCTCTTCATATTTTTCACACCTTTTCATGCTACTCGAGTTTCTCACAAGGTTTCGTGCTCCTCCTATTTTTCACACCTTTCGGGCTCTTCGTATTTTTCAGATCTTTTCATGCTCCTCATATTTTTCTCCCTTTTCATGCTTCTTGTGTTGTGCACACCTTTTCATGCTCCGCGTATTTTTCACACCTTTTTGTGTTCCTCCTATTTTTCACACGTTTTCGGGCTCTTCGTATATTTCACACCTTTTCATGATCCTTGTATTTTTCACACCTTTTCATGGTTCTCATATATTTCAGACCTTTTCGTGCTCTTCATATTTTTCACACCTTTTCAGGCCCTTCGTATTTTTCAGACCTTTTCATGCTCCTCATATTGTTCAGACCATTTCATGGCCTCATATTTTTCACACCTTTTCATGCTCCTCTTATTTTTCACACCTCTTCATGCTCCTCGTATTTTTCACAACTTTTCTTGTTCCTCGTGTTTTTTACACCTTTTCATGGTCTTCATATTATTCACACCTTTTCAGGCTCTTCATATTTTTCAAAATTTTTCTAGCTCCTCATATTATTCAGACCTTTTCATGCTCCTCATATTTTTCAGACCTTTTCATGCTTCTCGTGTTTTTTACACCTTTTCTTGCTCCGCGTATTTTTCAGACCTTTTTATGCTCCTCTTATTTCTCAGACCTTTTCTTGCTCCTCGAATTTTTCACGCCTTTTCATGCTCCTCGTATTTTTCACATGTTTTCATGCTTCTCGTATTTTTCACACCTTTTCGTCCTCCTTGTATTTTTCACACCATTTCGTGGTCCTCATATTTTTCAGACCTTTTCATGCTCTTCATATTTTTCACACCTTTTCGTGCTGTTCATATTTTTCAGACCTTTTCATGCTCCTCGTATTTTTCACACCTTTTCATGGTTCTCATATATTTCAGACCTTTTCGTGCTCTTCATATTTTTCACACCTTTTCAGGCCCTTCATATTTTTCAGACCTTTTCATGCTCCTCATATTGTTCAGAGCATTTCATGGCCTCATATTTTTCACACATTTTCATGCTCCTCGTATTTTTCACACCTCTTCATGCTCCTCGTATTTTTCACAACTTTTCTTGTTCCTCGTGTTTTTTACACCTTTTCATGCTCTTCGTATTATTCACACCTTTTCAGGCTCTTCATATTTTTCAAAATTTTTCTAGCTCCTCATATTTTTCAGACCTTTTCATGCTCCTCATATTTTTCAGACTTTTTCATGCTTCTCGTGTTTTTTACACCTTTTCTTGCTCCGCGTATTTTTCAGACCTTTTTATGCTCCTCTTATTTCTCAGACCTTTTCTTGCTCCTCGAATTTTTCACGCCTTTTCATGCTCCTCGTAATATTCACGCCTGTTCATGTTCCTCGTATTTTTCACACCTTTTCATGCTCCTCGTATTTTTCACATGTTTTCATGCTTCTCGTATTTTTCACACCTTTTCGTCCTCCTTGTATTTTTCACACCGTTTCGTGGTCCTCATATTTTTCAGACCTTTTCATGCTCTTCATATTTTTCACACCTTTTCGTGCTGTTCATATTTTTCAGACCTTTTCATGCTCTTCATATTTTTCACACTTTTCAGGCTCTTCATGTTTTTCAGACCTTTTCATGCTCGTCATATTTTTCAGACCTTTTCATGCTCCTCGTATTTTTCACACCTTTTCATGATCCTTGTATTTTTCACCCCTTTTCATGGTTCTCATATATTTCAGACCTTTTCGTGCTCTTCATATTTTTCACACCTTTTCAGGCCCTTCGTATTTTTCAGACCTTTTCATTCTCCTCATATTGTTCAGACCATTTCATGGCCTCATATTTTTCACACCTTTTCATGCTCCTCGTATTTTTCACACCTCTTCATGCTCCTCGTATTTTTCACAACTTTTCTTGTTCCTTGTGTTTTTTACACCTTTTCATGCTCTTCGTATTATTCACACCTTTTCAGGCTCTTCATATTTTTCAAAATTTTTCTAGCTCCTCATATTTTTCAGACCTTTTCATGCTCCTCATATTTTTCATGCCTTTTCATGCTCCTTGTATTTTTCACGCCTTTTCTGCTTCTCATATTTTTCATGCCTTTTCATGCTCCTTGTATTTTTCACACCTTTTCATGCTCCTCGTATTTTTCATGCCTTTTCATGCTCCTTGTATTTTTCACGCCTTTTCTGCTCCTCGTATTTTTCAAACCTTTTCGTGCTCTTCGTATTTTTCAGACCTTTTCGTACTCTTCATATGTTTCACACCTCTTCTTGCTCTTCATATTTTTCTAAACTTTTCATGCTCCTCGTATTTTTCACACCTTTTCCTGCTCTTAGAATTTTTCACACGTTTTCATGCAGTTCATATTTTTCACACCTTTTCCTGCTCTTCGATTTTTTCACACCTTTTCATGCTCCTCGTATTTTTCGCACCTTTTCCTGGTCTTCGAATTTTTCACACTTTTCATGCTCCTCGTATTATTCAGAACTTTTCATGTTCCTCATATTTTTCAGACCTTTTCACACTCCTGTATTTTTCAGACCTTTTCACGCTCTTCATGTTTATCACACCTTTTCATGCAGTTCATATTTTTCACACCTTTTCTGCTCTTTGAATTTTTCACACCTTTTCATGCTCCTCGTATTTTTAAGACCTTTTCATGCTCCTCGTATTTTTCAGACGTTTTCATGTTCCTCGAATTTTTCACACCTTTTCATGCTCCTCGTATTTTTCGCACCTTTTCCTGCTCTTCGTATTTTTCACACCTTTTCATGCTCCTCGTATTATTCAGACCTTTTCATGTTCCTCGTATTTTTCAGACCCTTTCATGCTCCTCGTGTTTTTCAGACCTTTTCACGCTCTTCATATTTTTCACATCTTTTTACGCTCTTCGTATTTTTGACACCGTTTCGCACTCCTCGTATTTTTCACACCTTTTCCTGCTCCTCGAATTTTTCACAACTTTTCATGCTCCTCATATTTTTCAGACATTTTCACGTTCCTCGTATTTTTCAGTCCTTTTCACGCTCTTCATATTTTTCACACCTTTTCATGCTGATATATTTTTCAACCCTTTTCCTGCTCTTCGAATTTTTGACACCTTTTCATGCTCCTCGTATTCTTCACACGTTTTCTTGCTCTTCGAATTTTTCACGTCTTTTCATGCTCCTCGTATTTTTCACACATTTTCCAACTTTTCGAATTTTTCACACCTTTTCATGCTCCTCGTATTTTTCACACCTTTTCCTGCTCTTCGAATTTTTCACACCTTTTTATGTTCCTCGTATTTTTCACACCTTTTCCTGATCCTCCTATTTTTTACACCTTATCATGCTCCTCGTATATTTCAGACTTTTCATGCTCCTCGTATTTTTAACACCATTTCATGATGTTCATATTTTTCACACGTTTTCCTGCTCCTTGAATTTTTCACAATTTTTCCTGCTCCTCGTATTTTTCACACCTCTTCCTGCTCCTCGTATTTTTGACACCTTTTCCTGCTCCTTGTATTTTTCACACCTTTTCCTGCTCCTCATATTTTTCACACCTTTTCGTGCTCCTCGTATTATTCAGACCTTTTCATGTTCCTCGTATTTTTCAGACCTTTTCACGCTCCTCGTGTTTTTCAGACCTTTTCACGCTCTTCATATTTTTCACATCTTTTTACGCTCTTCGTATTTTTGACACCGTTTCACACTCCTCGTATTTTTCCACCTTTTCCTGCTCCTCGAATTTTTCACAACTTTTCATGCTCCTCATATTTTTCAGACATTTTCACGCTCCTCGTATTTTTCAGTCCTTTTCAATCTCTTCATATTTTTCACACCTTTTCATGCTCCTCGTATTTTTCACACCTTTTCCTGCTCTTCGATTAGTGCACACCTTTTCCTGCTCTTCGTATTTTTCAAACCTTTTCATGATCCTCGTATTTTTCACAACGTTTCATGCTCCTCGTATTTTTAACACTTTTTTATGCTCCTCGTATTTTTCACACCTTTTCATGCTACTTGTATTTTTCATACCTTTTCCTGCTCCACGTATTTTTCAGACCTTTTAATGCTCCTCGAATTTTTTAGACCTATTCATGCTCCTCGTGTTTTTCAGACCTTTTCATTCTCTTCATATTTTTCAGACCTTTTCATGCTCTTCGTATTTTTCACACCTTATCATGCTCTTCGTATTTTTCACCACTTTTCATGCTCCTCGTATTTTTCACATCTTTACATGCTCCTCATATTTTTCACACCTTTTCGGCTTCTCGTGTTTTTCACACTTTTCTTGCTCCACGTATTTTTCACACCTTTTCGTGATCCCTGTATTTTTCACACCTTTTCGTGGTCCTCATATTTTTCAGACCTTTTCGTGCTCTTCATATTTTTCACACCTTTTCGTGCTCTTCGTAATTTTCACACCTTTTCATGCTCCTCCTATTTTTCACACCTTTTCATACTTCTCATATTTTTCACGCCTTTTCATGCTCCTTGTGTTTTTCAATCCTTTTCATGTTCCTCTTATTTTTCTTACCTTATCATGCTCCTAGTCTGTGTAAGACCTTTTCATGCTCTTCATATTTTTCAAACCTTTTAATGCTCTTCGTATTTTTCACACCTTTTCATGCTCCTCGAGTTTCTCACAAGGTTTCGTGCTCCTCCTATTTTTCACACCTTTCGGGCTCTTCGTATTTTTCAGATCTTTTCATGCTCCTCATATTTTTCTCCCTTTTCATGCTTCTTGTGTTGTGCACACCTTTTCATGCTCCGCGTATTTTTCACACCTTTTTGTGTTCCTCCTATTTTTCACACGTTTTCGGGCTCTTCGTATTTTTCACACCTTTTCATGATCCTTGTATTTTTCACACCTTTTCAGGCCCTTCGTATTTTTCAGACCTTTTCATGTTTCTCATATTGTTCAGACCATTTCATGGCCTCATATTTTTCACACCTTTTCATGCTCCTCTTATTTTTCACACCTCTACATGCTCCTCGTATTTTTCACAACTTTTCTTGTTCCTCGTGTTTTTTACACCTTTTCATGCTCTTCATATTATTCACACCTTTTCAGGCTCTTCATATTTTTCAAAATTTTTCTAGCTCCTCATATTTTTAAGACCTTTTCATGCTCCTCATATTTTTCAGACCTTTTCATGCTTCTCGTGTTTTTTACACCTTTTCTTGCTCCGCGTATTTTTCAGACCTTTTTATGCTCCTCTTATTTCTCAGACCTTTTCTTGCTCCTCGAATTTTTCACGCCTTTTCATGCTCCTCGTATTTTTCACATGTTTTCATGCTTCTCGTATTTTTCACACCTTTTCGTCCTCCTTGTATTTTTCACACCATTTCGTGGTCCTCATATTTTTCAGACCTTTTCATGCTCTTCATATTTTTCACACTTTTCAGGCTCTTCATGTTTTTCAGCCCTTTTCATGCTCTTCATATTTTTCAGACCTTTTCATGCTCCTCGTATTTTTCACACCTTTTCATGCTCCTCGTATTTTTGACACCTTTTCATGCTCCTCGTATTTTTCACACCTTTTCATGCTCCTCGTATTTTTCACACCTTTTCATGCTTCTCCAATTTTTCTCACGTTTTCGGGCTCTTCGTATTTTTCACACCTTTTCGTGATCCTTGTACTTTTCACACCTTTTGTGGTCCTCAAATTTTTCAGACCTTTTCATGCTCTTCATATTTTTCACACCTTTTCGTGCTCTTCGTATTTTTCACACCTTTTCATGCTCCTCGTATTTTTCACAGCTTTTCGTGCTCTTCGTATTTTTCAGACATTTTGATGCTCCTCGAATTTTTAGACCTTTTCATGCTCCTCGTACGTTTCACAACTTCTCATGCTCTTCATATTTTTCAGAACTTTTCATGCTCTTCATATTTTTCAGACCTTTTCATGCTCTTCGTATTTTTCGCATCTTTTCATGCTCTTCGTGTTTTTCACAACTTTTCATGATCCTCGTATTTTTCACACCTTTTCGTGGTCCTCATATTTTTCAGACCTTTTCCTGCTCTTCATATTTTTCAAACCTTTTAATGCTCTTCGTATTTTTCAGACCTTTTCATGCTCCTCGTATTCTTCACATCTTTTCATGGTCTTTGTATTTTTCACACCTTTTCATGCTCCTCTTGTTTCTCACAAGGTTTTGTGCTCCTCCTATTTTTCACACCTTTCGTGCTCTTCGTATTTTTCAGATCTTTTCATGCTCCTCATATTTTTCAACCTTTTCATGCTTCTTGTGTTGTGCACACCTTCTCATGCTCCGCGTATTTTTCACACCTTTTTGTGTTCCTCCTATTTTTCACACGTTTTCGGGCTCTTCATATTTTTCACACCTTTTCGTGATCCTTGTATTTTTCACACCTTTTCATGGTTCTCATATATTTCAGATTTTTCGTGCTCTTCATATTTTTCACACCTTTTCAGGCCCTTCGTATTTTTCAGAACTTTTCATGCTCCTCATATTTTTCAGACCATTTCATGCTCCTCGTATTATTCACACCTCTTCATGCTCCTCGTATTTTTCACAACTTTTCATGTTCCTCGTGTTTTTTACACCTTTTCATGCTCTTCATATTATGCACACCTTTTCAGGCTCTTCATATTTTTCAAAATTTTTATAGCTCCTCATATTTTTCAGACCTTTTCATGCTCCTCATATTTTTCAGACCTTTTCATGCTTCTCGTGTTTTTTACACCTTTTCATGCTCCGCGTATTTTTCAGCCCTTTTTATGCTCCTCTTATTTCTCAGACCTTTTCTTGCTCCTCGATTTTTTCACGCCTTTTCATGCTCCTCGTAATATTCACGCCTGTTCATGTTCCTCGTATTTTTCACACCTTTTCATGCTCCTCGTATTTTTCACATGTTTTCATGCTTCTCGTATTTTTCACACCGTTTCGTCCTCCTTGTATTTTTCACACCGTTTCGTGGTCCTCATATTTTGCAGACCTTTTCATGCTCTTCATATTTTTCACACCTTTTCATGCTGTTCATCTTTTTCAGACCTTTTCATGCTCTTCATATTTTTCACACTTTTCAGGCTCTTCATGTTTTTCAGACCTTTTCATGCTCTTCATATTTTTCACACCTTTTCATGCTGTTCATCTTTTTCAGACCTTTTCATGCTCTTCATATTTTTCACACTTTTCAGGCTCTTCATGTTTTTCAGACCTTTTCATGCTCTTCATATTTTTCAGACCTTTTCATGCTCCTCGTATTTTTCACACCTTTTCATGCTCCTTATATTTTTCACACCCTTTCGTGCTCCTCCTATTTTTCTCACATTTTCGTGCTGTTCATATTTTTCAGACATTTTCTTGTTCTTCATATTTTTCACCCCTTTTCAGGCTCTTCATATTTTTCACACGTTTTCATGCTCCTCGTATTTTTCAGGTCTTTTTATGCTCCTCGTATTTTTCACACCTTTTCATCCTCCTCGTATTTTTCACACCTCTTCATGCTCCTCGTATTTTTCACAACTTTTCATGTTCCTCGTGTTTTTTACACCTTTTCATGCTCTTCATATTATTCACACGTTTTCAGGCTCTTCATATTTTTCAAAATTTTTCTAGCTCCTCATATTTTTCAGACCTTTTCATGCTCCTCATATTTTTCAGACCTTTTCATTTTTCTCGTGTTTTTTACACCTTTTCATGCTCCGCATATTTTTCAGACCTTTTTATGCTCCTCTTATTTCTCAGACCTTTACTTGCTCCTCGCATTTTTCACACCTTTTCATGCTCCTCGCATTTTTCATACCTTTTCATGCTCCTATTTCCAGACCTTTTCATGCTCCTTGTACTATTCACAGCTTTTCGTATTTTTCATATCTTTCAGACCTTTTTGTGTTCTTCATATATTTCAGACATTTTCATGCTCATCGTGTTTTTCAGACTTCTTCATACTCCTCATATTTCTCAGACGTTTTCATGCTCCTCGTGTTTTTCAGCCCTTTTCATGCTCCTCTTATTTCTCAGACCTTTTCATGCTTCTTGTGTTTTTTAAAACTTTTCGTGCTCCTCATATTTTTCAGACCTTTTCATGCTCCTCGTATTTTTCACACCTTTTCATGCTCCTCGTATTTTTGACACCTTTTCATGCTCCTCGTATTTTTCACACCTTTTCATGCTCCTCGTATTTTTCACACCTTTTCATGCTTCTCCAATTTTTCTCACGTTTTCGGGCTCTTCGTATTTTTCACACCTTTTCGTGATCCTTGTACTTTTCACACCTTTTGTGGTCCTCAAATTTTTCAGACCTTTTCATGCTCTTCATATTTTTCACACCTTTTCGTGCTCTTCGTATTTTTCACACCTTTTCATGCTCCTCGTATTTTTCACAGCTTTTCGTGCTCTTCGTATTTTTCAGACATTTGATGCTCCTCGAATTTTTAGACCTTTTCATGCTCCTCGTACGTTTCACAACTTCTCATGCTCTTCATATTTTTCAGAACTTTTCATGCTCTTCATATTTTTCAGACCTTTTCATGCTCTTCGTATTTTTCGCATCTTTTCATGCTCTTCGTATTTTTCACAACTTTTCATGATCCTCGTATTTTTCACACCTTTTCGTGGTCCTCATATTTTTCAGACCTTTTCCTGCTCTTCATATTTTTCAAACCTTTTAATGCTCTTCGTATTTTTCAGACCTTTTCATGCTCCTCGTATTCTTCACATCTTTTCATGGTCTTTGTATTTTTCACACCTTTTCATGCTCCTCTTGTTTCTCACAAGGTTTTGTGCTCCTCCTATTTTTCACACCTTTCGTGCTCTTCGTATTTTTCAGATCTTTTCATGCTCCTCATATTTTTCAACCTTTTCATGCTTCTTGTGTTGTGCACACCTTCTCATGCTCCGCGTATTTTTCACACCTTTTTGTGTTCCTCCTATTTTTCACACGTTTTCGGGCTCTTCATATTTTTCACACCTTTTCGTGATCCTTGTATTTTTCACACCTTTTCATGGTTCTCATATATTTCAGATTTTTCGTGCTCTTCATATTTTTCACACCTTTTCAGGCCCTTCGTATTTTTCAGAACTTTTCATGCTCCTCATATTTTTCAGACCATTTCATGCTCCTCGTATTTTTCACACCTTTTCATGCTCCTCGTATTATTCACACCTCTTCATGCTCCTCGTATTTTTCACAACTTTTCATGTTCCTCGTGTTTTTTACACCTTTTCATGCTCTTCATATTATGCACACCTTTTCAGGCTCTTCATATTTTTCAAAATTTTTATAGCTCCTCATATTTTTCAGACCTTTTCATGCTCCTCATATTTTTCAGACCTTTTCATGCTTCTCGTGTTTTTTACACCTTTTCATGCTCCGCGTATTTTTCAGCCCTTTTTATGCTCCTCTTATTTCTCAGACCTTTTCTTGCTCCTCGATTTTTTCACGCCTTTTCATGCTCCTCGTAATATTCACGCCTGTTCATGTTCCTCGTATTTTTCACACCTTTTCATGCTCCTCGTATTTTTCACATGTTTTCATGCTTCTCGTATTTTTCACACCGTTTCGTCCTCCTTGTATTTTTCACACCGTTTCGTGGTCCTCATATTTTGCAGACCTTTTCATGCTCTTCATATTTTTCACACCTTTTCATGCTGTTCATCTTTTTCAGACCTTTTCATGCTCTTCATATTTTTCACACTTTTCAGGCTCTTCATGTTTTTCAGACCTTTTCATGCTCTTCATATTTTTCACACCTTTTCATGCTGTTCATCTTTTTCAGACCTTTTCATGCTCTTCATATTTTTCACACTTTTCAGGCTCTTCATGTTTTTCAGACCTTTTCATGCTCTTCATATTTTTCAGACCTTTTCATGCTCCTCGTATTTTTCACACCTTTTCATGCTCCTTATATTTTTCACACCCTTTCGTGCTCCTCCTATTTTTCTCACATTTTCGTGCTGTTCATATTTTTCAGACATTTTCTTGTTCTTCATATTTTTCACCCCTTTTCAGGCTCTTCATATTTTTCACACGTTTTCATGCTCCTCGTATTTTTCAGGTCTTTTTATGCTCCTCGTATTTTTCACACCTTTTCATCCTCCTCGTATTTTTCACACCTCTTCATGCTCCTCGTATTTTTCACAACTTTTCATGTTCCTCGTGTTTTTTACACCTTTTCATGCTCTTCATATTATTCACACGTTTTCAGGCTCTTCATATTTTTCAAAATTTTTCTAGCTCCTCATATTTTTCAGACCTTTTCATGCTCCTCATATTTTTCAGACCTTTTCATTTTTCTCGTGTTTTTTACACCTTTTCATGCTCCGCATATTTTTCAGACCTTTTTATGCTCCTCTTATTTCTCAGACCTTTACTTGCTCCTCGCATTTTTCACACCTTTTCATGCTCCTCGCATTTTTCATACCTTTTCATGCTCCTATTTCCAGACCTTTTCATGCTCCTTGTACTATTCACAGCTTTTCGTATTTTTCATATCTTTCAGACCTTTTTGTGTTCTTCATATATTTCAGACATTTTCATGCTCATCGTGTTTTTCAGACTTCTTCATACTCCTCATATTTCTCAGACGTTTTCATGCTCCTCGTGTTTTTCAGCCCTTTTCATGCTCCTCTTATTTCTCAGACCTTTTCATGCTTCTTGTGTTTTTTAAAACTTTTCGTGCTCCTCATATTTTTCAGACCTTTTCATGCTCCTCGTATTTTTCACACATTTTCATGCTCCTCGTTTTCTTCACGCCTTTTCATGCTCCTCGTAATTTTCATGCCTGTTCATATTCCTCGTATTTTTCACACCTTTTCATGCTCCTCGTATTTTTCACATGTTTTCATGCTTCTCGTATT
Source organism: Cervus elaphus (assembly GCF_910594005.1). Taxonomy (NCBI): domain Eukaryota; kingdom Metazoa; phylum Chordata; class Mammalia; order Artiodactyla; family Cervidae; genus Cervus; species Cervus elaphus. The sequence continues at coordinate 2,189,584 of NC_057834.1, read as the reverse complement.
TTTCACACCTTTTCGTCCTCCTTGTATTTTTCACACCGTTTCATGGTCCTCATATTTTCCAGACCTTTTCGTTCTCTTCATATTTTTCAGACCTTTTCGTGCTCCTCATATTTTCCAGACCTTTTCATGCTCTTCATATTTTTCACACCTTTTCGTGCTCTTCGTATTTTTCACACCTTTTCTTGCTCCTCGTATTTTTCACACCTTTTCGTGCTCCTCGTAATTTTTACTCGTTTTCATGCTCGTAGTTTTAACAACTTTTCATGCTCCTCGAATTTTTCAGACCTTTTCATGCTCCTCCTATTTTTCAGGCCTTTTCATGCTCCTTGTATTTTTCACAGCTTTTCATGCTCCTCGTATTTTTTAGACCTTTTATGCTCCTCCTATTTTTGAGACCTTTTCATGCTCATCGTATTTTTGACACCTTTTCATGCTCCTCGTATTTTTCACACGTTTTCATGCTCCTGGTATTTTTCACACCTTTTCATGCTCCTCATATTTTTCACACCCATTCATGCTCCTCGTATTCTTCACACCTTTTCGTGCTCTTCGTATTTTTAAGAACTTTTCATGCTCCTCCTTTTTTCACACCTTTTTATGCACTTCCTACTTTTCAGACCTTTTCATGCTCCTAATATTTTTCACACCTTTTCATGCTCTTCGTATTATTCACACTGTTTCGTGTTCCTCGTATTTTTCAGACCGTTTCGTGCTCCTCGTATTTTTCATACCATTTCATGCTCCCTGTATTTTTCAGACCTTTTCATGCTCCTCGTATTTTTCAGACCTTTTCATGCTCCTTGTATTTTTCACACCTTTTCATGCTCTTCGTATTTTTCAGACCTTTTCATGGTCTGCATATTTTACAAAACTTGTCATGCTCCTCGTATTTTTCAGACCTTTTCGTGCTCTTCGTATTTTTCAGACATTTTCATGCTCCTCGTATGTATCAGGCATTTTCATGTTCCTGGTATTTTTCACAACTTTTCATCCTCCTCGTGTTTTTCACACCTTTTCATGCTCCTCGAATTTTTCAGATCTTTTCATGCTCCGCATATTTTTCACACCTTTTCAGGCTCTTCGTATTTTTCAGGCTTTACATGCTCCTTGTATTTTTCACACCTTTTCATGATCTTCATATTTTTCACAGCTTTTCGTGCTCTTCATGTTTTTGAGACCTTTTTTGTCTCTTCATATTTTTCAGACCTTTTCATGCTCCTCCTATTTTTCAGACTTTTTTTGCCACACCTATTTTTCAGGCCTTTTCATGCTCTTCCTATTTTTCACACCTTTTCATGCTCCTCGTATTTTTCACACCTTTTCATACTCCTCGTATATTTCACACCTTTTCATGCTCCTTGTATTTTTCACACCTTTTCATGCTCCTCGTATTTTTCATGCTTTTTCATGATTCACGTATTTTTCACAACTTTTCATGCTCCTCGTAGTTTTCACACATTTGCAGGCTCGTCGTATTTTTCACACATTTTCGGGCTCTTCTTATTTTTCAAACCTTTTCATGCTCCTCGTATTTTTAAGACATTTTCATGCTCCGTTTATTTATCACACTTTTCATGAAACTTGGTAAGAAATCCATGATTCTGTGGCACGTGGAAACGGACCCTTGGTCTCCCGCCTCAGTTGGAGAGGCGTCCCAATTGCCCTGCCAAGCCTCGAGGAGAATCCCGAGTTGTCCCTCGCAACTAGGCAGGAGTCCTGACGTCGCTGAACAAACACGTGTGTGGAAGGGCCATTCCTGTTGAACCTCAAGAATATATCCCAGGTTCCTGCCGCAACTCGAGAAAAACCATGAGACTTCCCCCTCGCCGCAACATGAGGCCCGATTCCCGTGCACTGGGTTCAGAGAAATTCCGTGTTGCACATCAAACATGAAAGGAGCCTTGATTTCCTTGATGGCACTCCAGAGAAACCCCAAGAACACTGTTTCAAGCCTAGAGGTATCCTGAGGTCACTGTAGCAACATGAAAGAGCACCGTGGACAAAAAATCAACTCGAAATGAGAGGTTAGTCCCTGGCTTCAACTCCAGAGGAATACCACCTTACCACAAGCACGTCAAGAGGAGGCTTGTCTCAGCTCTAGGTATGTGAGAGGGACCCTAAGTTTGCGGCCTCAAGTGGAATGGACACCGCGATGACCTGACTCGAAATAAGGCCGGACATCCCTGCAGTGGCTTGAATGCAGGCTCGTCTTGCATCTCTGAAGACCTAAGGATGTCTGAATCCCCTGTGGAGACCACAGAGAAAGACCTAGTTCCCCACCTCATCGCGACCGGAGGCCTCACATCTTTGGAAACTCCAGAGGTATGCGGAGATCAATGCCTCAAAAGGAGACGATGCCTGACTCCTCGTGATACTTGATAGGAGTCCCAGGATTCCTGTGGCACGTGGATAGGGACCCTTGGTCTCCCGCCTCAGCTGGAGAGGCGTCCCAATTGCCTTGCCAATCCTCGAAGAGAATCCCGAGTTGCCCCTTGCAACTAGGCAGGAGTCCTGATGTCGCTGAACAAACACGTGTGTGGAAGGGCCATCCCCGTCGTAACTCGAGAATATACCCCAGGTTCCCACCGCAACTCGAGAGAAACCATGAGACTTCCCCCTCGCCGCGAGATGAGGCCCGATTCCCCTGCACTGCGTGCAGAGCAATTCCGTGTTGCACATAACACATGAAAGGAGACTTGATTTCCTTGATGGCACTCCAGAGAAACCCAAATAACACGGTTTCAAGGCTAGAGGGATCCTGAGGTAACTGTAGCAACATGAAAGAGCTCCGTGGACCAAAAATCAACTCGAGATGAGAGGTTCGTCCCTGGCTTCAACTCCAGATGAATACGACCTTACCACAAGCACCTCAAGAGGAGGCTTCTCTCAGCTCTAGGTATGTGAGAGGGACCCTAAGTTTGCGGCCTCAATTGGAATGGACACCGCGATGCCCTGACTCAAAATACGGCCGGATATCCCTGCAGTGGCTTGAATGCAGGCTCGTCTTGCATCTCCCAAGATGAAAGGATGTCTGAATCCCCTGTGGAGACCACAGAGAAAGACCTAGTTCCCCACCTCATCGCAACCGGAAGCCTCACAGCCTTTGAAAACTCCAGAGGTATGTGGAGATCAATGCCTCAAAAGGAGACGATGCCTGACGCCTCGTGATACTTGATAGGAGACCCAGGATTCCTGTGGCACGTGGAAAGGGACCCTTGGTCTCCCGCCTCAGCTGGAGAGGCGTCCCAATTGCCCTGCCAAGCCTCGAGGAGAATCCCGAGTTGTCCCTCGCAACTAGGCAGGAGTCCTGACGTCGCTGAACAAACACGTGTGTGGAAGGGCCATCCCTGTCGTATCTCGAAAATATACCCCAGGTTCCCGCCGCAGCTCGAGAAAAACCATGAGACTTCCCCTTCGCTGCGAGATGAGGCCCGATTCCCCTGCACTGCTTGCAGAGCAATTCCGTGTTGCACATCAACCAAGAAAGGAGCCTTGATTTCCTTGATGGCACTCCAGAGAAAACCCAAGAACACTGTTTCAAGGCTTGCGGGATCCTGAGGTCACTGTAGCACCAGGAAAGAGCTTCGTGGACCAAAATTCAACTCGAGACGAGAGGTTAGTCCCTGGCTTCGACTCCAGAGGAATACCACCTTACCACAAGCACCACAAGAGGAGGCTTCTCTCAGCTCTAGGTATGTGAGAAGGACGCTGAGTTTGCGGCCTCATGTGGAATGGACACCGCGATGCCCTGACTCGAAATAAGGCCGGATATCCCTGCAGTGACTTGAATGCAGGCTCGTCTTGCATCTCCCAAGACGAAAGGATGTCTGAATCTCCTGTGGAGACCACAGAGAAAGACCAAGTTCCCCACATCATCGTGACCGGAGGCCTCACATCCTTCGAAAACTCCAGAGGTACGCGGAGATCAATGCCTCAAAAGGAGAAGATGCCTGACACCTTGTGCTAATTGAGAGGAGTCCCAGGATTCCTGTGGCACGTGGAAAGGGGCCCTTGGTCTCCCGCCTCAGCTGGAGAGGCGTCCCAATTGCCCTGCCAAGCCTCGAGGAGAATCCCGAGTTGTCCCTTGCCAATAGGCTGGAGCCTAACGGCGCTGAACAAACACGTGTTTGGAAGGGCCATCCCCGTCGTAACTCGAGATTATACCCCAGGTTTCTGCCGCAACTCGAGAAAAACCATGAGACTTCCCCCTCGCGGTGAGATGAGGCCCGATTCCCCTGCACTGCGTTTAGAGCAATTCCGTATTGCCCATCACACATGAAAGGAGCATTGATTTCCCCGATGGCACTCCAGAGAAACCCCAAGAACAGTGTTCCAAGTCTGGAGGGATACTGAGGTCACTGTAGCAACACGAAAGAGCTCCGTGGACCGAAAATCAACTCGAGATGAGAGGTTAGTCCCTGGCTTCGACTCAAGAGGAATACCACCTTACCACAAGCAGCTCAAGAGGAGGCTTCTCTCAGCTCTAGGTATGTGAGAGGGATCCTGAGTATGCGGCCTCAAGTGGAATGGACACCGCGTTGCCCTGACTCGAAATAAGGCCAGATATCCCTGCAGTGACTTGAATGCAGGCTCGCCTTGCATCTCCCAAGACGAAAGGATGTCTGAATCCCCTGTGGAGATCACAGAGAAAGACCTAGTTCCCCACCTCATCACGACCGGAGGCCTCACATCGTTTGAAAACTCCAGAGGTACATGGAGATCAGTGCCTCCAAAGGAGACGATGCCTGACTCCTCGTGATACTTGATAGGAGTCCCAGGATTCCTGTGGCACGTGGAAAGGGACCCTTGGTCTCCCGCCTCAGCTGGAGAGGCGTCCCAATTGCCCTGCCAAGCCTCGAGGAGAATCCCGAGTTGTCCCTCGCAACTAGGCAGGAGTCCTGACGTCGCTGAACAAACACGTGTGTGGAAGGGCCATCCCCGTCGTAACTCGAGAATATACCACAGGTTCCCACCGCAACTCAAGAAAAATCATGAGACTTCCCCCTCGCCGCGAGATGAGGCCCGATTCCCCTGCACTGCGTGCAGAGCAATTCCGTGTTGCACATCAAATATGAAAGGAGTCTTGATTTCCTTGATGGCACTCCAGAGAACCCCAAAGAACACTGTTTCAAGGCTAGAGGGATCCTGAGGTCACTGTAACATCACGAAAGAGCTCCGTGGACCAAAAATTAACACGAGATGAGAGGTTAGTCCCTGGCTTCGACTCCAGAGGAATACCACCTTACCACAAGCACCTCAAGAGGAGGCTTCTCTCAGCTCTAGGTATGTGAAAGGCACCCTGAGTTTGTGGCATCAAGAGGAATGGACACGGGGATGACCTGATTCGAAATAAGGCCGGATATCCCTGCAGTGACTTGAATGCAGGCTCGTCTTGCATCTCCCAAGACGAAAGGATGTCTGAATTCCCTGTGCAGACCACAGAGACAGACCTAGTTCCCCACCTCACCGCGACCGGAGGCCTCACATCCTTTGAAAACTCCAGAGGTACTCGGAGATCAGTGCCTCAAAAGGAGACGATGCCTGACTCCTCGTGAAACTTGATAGGAGTCCCAAGATTCCTGTGGCACGTGGAAAGGGACACTTGGTCTCCCGCCTCAGCTGGAGAGGCGTCCCAATTGCCCTGCCAAGCCTCGAGGAGAATCCCGAGTTGTCCCTCGCAACTAGGCAGGAGTCCTGACGTCGCTGAAGAAACACGTGTGTGGAAGGGCCATCCCCGTCGTAACTCGAGAATATACCCCAGGTTCTCGTCGCAACATGAGAAAAACCATGAGACTTCCCCCTCGCCGCGAGATGAGGCCCCATTCCCCTGCACTGCGTTCAGAGCAATTCCGTGTTGCACATCACACATGAAAGGAGCCTTGATTTCCTGGATGGCACTCCAGAGAAACCCCAAGAACACTGTTTCAAGGGTGAAGGCATCCTGAGGTCACTATAGGAACACGAGAGAGCTCCGTGGACCAAAAATCAACTAGAGATTAGAGGTTAGTCCCTGGCTTCGACTCCAGAGGAATACCACCTTACCACAAGCACCTCAAGAGGAGGCTCTCTCAGCTCTAGGTATGTGAGAGGGACCCTGAGTTTGCCGCCTCATGTGGAATGGACACGGGGATTCCCTGACATGAAATAAGGCCGGATATCCCTGCAGTGACTTGAATGCAGGCTCGTCTTGCATCTCCCAAGACGAAAGGATGTCTGAATTCCCTGTGGAGATCACAGAGACAGACCTAGTTCCCCACCTCATCGCGACCGGAGGCCTCACATCCTTTGAAAACTCCAGAGTTATGCGGAGATCAGTGCCTCAAAAGGAGACGATGCCTAACTCCTTGTGAAACTTGATAGGAGTCCCAAGATTCCTGTGGCACGTGGAAAGGGACCCTTGGTCTCCCGCCTCAGCTGGAGAGGCGTCCCAATTGCCCTGCCAAGCGTCGAGGAGAATCCCGAGTTATCTCTCGCAACTAGGCAGGAGTCCTGACGTCGCTGAACAAACACGTGTATGGAAGGGCCATCCCCGTCGGAACTCGAGAATATACCCCAGGTTCCCGCCGCAACTCGAGAAAAATCATGAGGATTCCCCGTCGCCGCGAGATGAGGCGCGATTCCCCTGCACTGCGTGCAGAGCAATTCCTTGTTGCACATCACACATGAAAGGAGCCTTGATTTCCTTGATGGCACTCCAGAGAAACCCCAAGAACACTGTTTCAAGGCTAGAGGGATCCTGAGGTCACTATAGCAACACGAAAGAGCTCCGTGGATCAAAAATCAACTCGAGATGAGAAGTTAGTCCATGGCTTCGACTCCAGAGGAATACCACCTTACCACAAGCACCTCAAGAGGAGGCTTCTCTCAGCTCTAGGTATGTGAGAGGGAGCCTGAGTTTTCTGCCTCAAGTGGAATGGACACTGCGATGACCTGACTCGAAATAAGGCTGGATATCCCTGCAGTGACTTGAAAGCAGGCTCGTCTTGCATCTCCCAAGACGAAGGGATGTCTGAATCCCCTGTGGAGACCACAGAGAAAGACCTAGTTCCCCAAGTCATCGCGACCGGAGGCCGCACATCCTTTGAAAACTCCAGAGGTACGCGGAGATCAGTGCCTCCAAAGGAGACGATGCCTGACTCCTCGTGAAACTTGATAGGAATCCCAGGATTCCTGTGGCACGTGGAGAGGGACCATTGGTCTTCCGCCTCAGCTGGAGAGGCGTCCCAATTGCCCTGAGAAGCCTCGAGTAGAATCCCGCGTTGTCCCTCGCAACTAGGCAGGAGTCCTGACGTCGCTGAACAAACACGTGGGTGGAAGGGCCATCCCCGTCGTAACTCGAGAATATACCCCAGGTTCCCGCCGCAACTAGAGAAAAACCATGAGACTTCCCCCTCGCCGCGAGATGAGGCCCGATTCCCCTGCACTGCGTGCAGAGCAATTCCGTGTTGCACATCACACAGGAAAGGAGCCTTGATTTCCTTGATGGCACTCCAGAGAAACCCCAAGAACACTGTTTCAAGGCTAGAGGGATCCTGAGGTCACTCTGGCAACACGAAAGAGCTTCGTGGACCAGAAAGCAACTCGAGATGAGAGGTTAGTCCCTGGCTTCGTCTCCAGAGGAATACCACCTTACCACAAGCACATCAAGAGGAGGCTTCTCTCAGTTCTAGGCATGTGAGAGGGACCCTGAGTTTGCGGCCTCAAGTGGAATGGCCACTGGAATGCCCTGACTCGAAATAAGGCCAGATATCCCTGCAGTGACTTGAATGCACGCTCGTCTTACATCTCCCAAGACGAAAGGAAGTCTGAATCCCCTGTGGAGGCCGCAGAGAAAGACCTACTTCCCCACCTCATCGCGACCGGAGGCCTCACATTCTTTGAAAAAACCATAGGTACGCAGAGATCAGTGCCTCCAAAGGAGACGATGCCTGACTCCTCGTCAAACTTGATAGGAGGCCCAGGATTCCAGTGGCATGTGGAAAGGGACACTTGGTCTCCCGCCTCAGCTGGAGAGGAGTCCCAATTGCCCTGCCAAACCTCGAGGAGAATCCCGAGTTGTCCCTGGCAACTAGGCAGGAGTCCTGACGTCGCTGAACAAACACGTGTGTGGAAGGGCCATCCCCGTCGTAACTCCAGAATATACCCCAGGTTCCCGCCGCAACTCGAGAAAAACCATGAGACTTCCCACTCGCCGCGAGATGAGGCCTGATTTCCCTGGACTGCGTGCAGAGCAAATCCGTGTTGCACATCACACATGAAAGGAGCCTTGATTTCGTTGATGGCACTCCAGAGAAAGCCCAAGAAAAATGTTTCAAGGCTAGAGGGATCCTGAGATTACTGTAGCAACACGAAAGAGCTCCGTGGACCAAAAATCAACTCGAGATGAGAGGTTAGTCCCTGGCGTCGACTCCAGAGGAATACCACCTTATCACAAGCACCTCAAGAGGAGGCTTCTCTCAGCTCCAGGTATGTGAGAGGGACCCAGAATTTGCGGCATGAAGTTGAACGGACACCGCGATGCCCTGACTCGAAATAAGGCCGGATATCCCTGCAGTGACTTGAATGCAGGCTCGTCTTGCATCTCCCAAGACGAAAGGATGTCTGAATCCCCTGTGGAGACCACAGAGAAAGACCTAGTTTCCCACCGGATCTCCCTGCAGTGACTTGAATGCAGGCTCGTCTTGCATCTCCCAAGACGAAAGGATGTCTGAATCCCCTGTGGAGACCACAGAGAAAGACCTACTTCCCCACCTCATCGCGACCGGAGGCCTCACATCCTTTGAAAACACCAGAGGGACGAGGAGATCAGTGCCTGCAAAGGAGACGATGCCTGACTCCTCGTGAAACTTGATAGGAGTCCCAGGATTCCTGTGGCACGTGGAAAGGGACACTTGGTCTCCCGCCTCAGCTGGAGAGGCGTCCCAATTGCCCTGCCAAGCTTCGAGGAGAATCCCGAGTTGTCCCTCGCAACTAGGCAGGAGTCCTGACGTCGCTGAACAAACACGTGTGTGGAAGGGCCATCCCCGTCGTAACTCAAGAATATACCCCAGGTTCCCGCCGCAACTCGAGAAAAACCATGAGACTTCCCCCTCGCCGCTAGATGAGGCCCGATTCCCCTGCACTGTGTGCAGAGCAATTCCGTGTTGCACATCACACATGAAAGGAGCCTTGATTTCCTTGATGGCACTCCAGAGAAACCCTAAGAACACTTTTTCAAGGCTAGAGGGATCCTGAGGTCACTGTAGCAACATGAAAGAGCTCCGTGGACCAAAAATCAACTCGAGATAAGAGGTAAGTCCCTGGCTGCGACTCCAGAGGAATACCACCTTACCACAAGCACGTCAAGAGGAGGCTTGTCTCAGCTCTAGGTATGTGAGAGGGACCCTGAGTCGGCGGCCTCAATTGGAATGGACACCGCGATGCCCTGACTCGAAATAAGGCCGGATATCCCAGCAGTGACACGAATGCAGGCTCGTCTTGCATCTCCCAAGACGAAAGGATGTCTGAATCCCCTGTGGAGAACACAGAGAAAGACCTAGTTCCCCACTTCATCGCGGCCGGAGGCCTAACATCGTTTCAAAACTCCAGAGGTACGCGGAGATCAGTGCCTCCAAAGGAGACGATGCCTGACTCCTCGTGAATCTTGATAGGAGTCTCAGGATTCCTGTGGAACGTGGAAAGGGACACTTGGTCTCCCGCCTCAGCTGGAGAGGCGTCCCAATTGCCCTGCCAAGCCTCGAGGAGAATCCCGAGTTGTCCCTCGCAACTAGGCAGGAGTCCTGACGTGGCTGAACAAACACGTGTGTGGAAGGGCCATCCCCGTCGTAACTCGAGAATATACCCCAGGTTCCCGCCGCAACTCGAGAAAAACCATGAGACTTCCCCCTCGCCACGAGATGAGGCCCGATTCCCCTGCACTGCGTGCAGAGCAATGCCGTGTTGCACATCACACATGAACGGAGCCTTGATTTTCTTGATGGTACTCCAGAGAAACCCCAAGAACACTGTTCCAAGGCAGGAGGGATCCTGAGGTCACTGTAGCAACACGAAAGAGCTCCGTGGACCAAAAATTAACTCCACATGAAAGGTTAGTCCCTGGCTTCGACTCCAGAGGAATACCACCTTACCACAAGCACCTCAAGAGGAGGCTTCTCTCAGCTCTAGGTACGTGAGAGTGACCCTGAGTTTGCGGCCTCAAGTGCAATGGACAACGCGATGCCCTGACTCGAAATAAGGCCGGATATCCCTGCAGTGACTAGAATGCAGGCTCGTCTTGCATCTCCCAAGACGAAAGGATGTCTGAATCCCCTGTGGAGACTGCAGAGAAAGATCTAGTTAACCACCTCATCTCGATCGGAGGCCTCACATCCTTTGAAAACTCCAGAGGTACGCGGAGAACAGTGCCTCCAAAGGAGACGATGCCTGTCTCCTCGTGAAACTTGATAGGAGTCCCAGGATTCCTGTGGCACGTGGAAAGGGACGCTTGGTCTCCCGCCTCAGCTGGAGAGGCGTCCCAATTGCCCTGCCAAGCCTCGAGGAGAATCCCGAGTTGTCCCTCGCAACTAGGCAGGAGTCCTGACGTCGCTGAACAAACACGTGTGTGGAAGGGCCATCCACGGCGTAACTCGAGAATATACCCCAGGTTCCCGCCGCAACTCTAGAAAAACCATGAGACTTCCCCCTCGCCGCGAGATGAAGCCCCATTCCCCTGCACTGTGTGCAGAACAATTCCGTGTTGCACATCACACATGAAAGGAGCCTTGATTTCCTTGATGGCACTCCAGAGAAACCCCAAGTACACTGTTTCAAGGCGGGAGGGATCCTGAGGTCACTGTAGCAACAAGAAAGAGCTCTGTGGACCAAAAATGAACCCAAGATGAGAGGTTAGTCCCTGGCTTCGACTCCAGAGGAATACCGCCTTACCACAAGCACCTCAGGAGGAGGCTTCTCTCAGCTCTAGGTATGTGAGAGGGACCCTGAGTCTGCGGTCTCAAATGGAATGGACACTGCGATGCCCTGACTCGAAATAAGGCCGGATATCCCTGCAGTGACTTGAATGCAGGCTCGTCTTGCATCTCCCAAGACGAAAGGATGTCTGAATCCCCTGTGGAGACCACAGAGAAAGACCTAGTTCCCCACCTCATCGCGACCGGAGGCCTCACATCCTGTGAAAACTCCAGAGGTACGCGGAGATCAGTGCCTACAAAGGAGACGATGCCTGACTCCTCTTGAAACTTGATAGGAGTCCCAGGATTCCTGTGGCTCGTGGAAAGGACCCTTGGTCTCCTGCCTCAGCTGGAGAGGCGTCCCAATTGCCCTGACAAGCCTCGAGGAGAATCCCGAGTTGTCCCTCGCAAGTAGGCAGGAGTCCTGACGTCGCTGAACAAACACGTGTGTGGAAGGGCCATCCCCGTCTTAACTCGAGAATATACCCCAGTTTCCCACCGCAACTCGAGAAAAACCATGAGACTGCCCCCTCGCCGCGAGATGAGGCCCGATTCCCCTGCACTGTGTGCAGAGCAATGCCGTGTTGCACATCACACATGAAAGGAGCCTTGATTTCCTTGATGGCACTCCAGAGAAACCCCAAGAACACTGTTTCAAGGCTAGAGGGATCCTGAGGTCACTGTAGCAACACAAAAGAGTTCCGTGGACCAAAATTCAACTCGAGATGAGAGGTTAGTCCCTGGCTTCGACTCCAGAGGAATACCACCTTACCACAAGCACCTCAAGAGGAGGCTTCTCTCAGCTCTAGGTATGTGAGAGGGACGCTGAGTTTGCGGCCTCAAGTGGAATGGACACCGCGATGCCCTGACTCGAAATAAGGCCGGATATCCCTGCAGTGACTTGAATGCAGGCTCGTCTTGAATCTATCAAGACGAAAGGATGTCTGAATCCCCTGTGAAGACCACAGAGAAAGACCTATTTCCCCAACTCATCGCGACCGGAGGCCTCACATCCCTTGAAAATTCCAGAGGTACGCGGAGATCAGTGCCTCCAAAGGAGTCGATGCCTGACTCCTCTTGAAACTTGATAGGAGTCCCAGGATTCCTGTGGCACGTGGAAAGGGACCCTTGGTCTCCCGCCTCAGCTGGAGAGGCGTCCCAATTGCCCTGCCAAACCTCGAGGAGAATCCCGAGTTGTCCCTCGCAACTAGGCAGGAGTCCTGTCGTCGCTGAACCAACACGTGTGTGGAAGGGCCATCCCCATCGTAACTCGAGAATATACCCCAGGTTCCCGCCGCAACTCGAGAAAAACCATGAGACTTCCCCCTCGCCGCGAGATGAGGCCCGATTCCCCTGCACTGCGTGCAGAGCAATTCCGTGTTGCACATCACACATGAAAGGAGTTTTGATTTCCTTGATGGCACTCCAGAGAAACCCCAAGAACACTGTTCCAAGGCAGGAGGGATCCTGAGGTCACTGCAGCAACACGAAAGAGCTCCGTGGACCAAAAATCAACTCGAGATGAGAGGTTAGTCCCTGGCTTCGACTCCAGAGGAATACCACCTTACCACAAGCACCTCAAGAGGAGGCTTCTCTCAGCTCTAGGTATGTGAGAGCGACCCTGAGTTTGCGGCCTCAAGTGGAATGGACACCGCGATGCCCTGACTCGAAATAAAGCTGGATATCCCTGCAGTGACTTGAATGCAGGCTCGTCTTGCATCTCCCAAGACGAAAGGATGTCTGAATCCCCTGTGGAGACCACAGAGAAAGACCTAGTTCCCCACCTCATCGCAACCGGAGGCATCACATCCTTTGAAAACTCCAGAGGTACGCGGAGATCAGTGCCTCCAAAGGAGACGATGCCTGACTCCTCGTGAAACTTGAAGGGAGTCCTAGGATTCCTGTGGCACGTGGAAAGGGCCCCTTGGTCTCCGGCCTCACTGGAGAGGCGTCAAAATTGCCCTGCCAAGCCTCGAGGAGAATCCCGAGTTGTCCCTCGCAACTAGGCAGGAGTCTTGTCGTCGCTGAACCAACACGTGTGTGGAAGGGCCATCCCCGTCGTAACTCGAGAATATACCCCAGGTTCCCGCCGCAACTCGAGAAAAACCATGAGACTTCCCCCTCGCCGCGAGATGAGGCCCGATTCCCCTGCACTGCGTGCAGAGCAATTCCTTGTAGCACATCGCACATGAACGGAGCCTTCATTTCCTTGATGGCACTCCAGAGAAACTCCAAGAACACTGTTTCAAGGCTAGAGAGATCCTGAGGTCACTGTAGCAACACGAAAGTGCTTCGTGGACAAAAAATCAACTCGAGATGAGAGGTTAGTCCCTGGCTTCTACTCCAGAGGAATACCACCTTACCACAAGCACCTCAAGAGGCGGCTTCTCTCAGCTCTAGGTATGTGAGATTGACCCTGAGTTTACAGCCTCAAGTGGAATGGTCACCGCGAAGCCCTGACTCGAAATAAGGCCGGATATCCCTGCAGTGACTTGAATGCAGGGTCGTCTTGCAACTCCCAAGACAAAAGGATGTCTGAATCCCCTGTGGAGAACCCAAAGAAAGACCTAGTTCCCGACCTCACCGCGACCGGAGGCCTCACATCATTTGAAAACTCCAGAGGTACGCGGAGATCAGTGCCTCCAAAGGAGACGATGCCTGACTCCTCGTGAAACTTGATAGGAGTCCCAGGATTCCTGTGGCACGTGGAAAGGGACCCTTGTTCTCCCGCCTCAGCTGGAGAGGCGTACCAATTGCCCTGCCAAGCCTAGAGGAGAATACCGAGTTGTCCCTTGCAACTAGGCAAGAGTCCTGACCTCGCTGAACAAACATGTGTTTGATTCATTTTCATTATTCTCATATTTTTCACACCGTTTCATGCTCCTCATATTTTTCATACAGTTTCATGCTCCACGTATTTTTCAGACCTTTTCATGCTCCTCATATTTTTCAGACCTTTTCATGCTCCTCGTATTTTTCACACCTTTTCATGCGCTTCGTATTTTTCTCACCTTTTCATGCTCTTCGTATTTTTCACACCTTTTCTTGATCTTCATATTTTTCACACTGTTTCATGCTGCTCATGTTTTTGACACCTTTTCATGCTCCTCATATTTTTCAGACCGTTTCAAGCTCCTCATATATGTCAGACCGTTTCAATCTCCTCATATTTTTTCAGACCGTTTCATGCTCCTCTTATTTTTCTCAGCTTTTCATGCTCCTCATATATTTCACACTTTTCATGCTCCTCATATTTTTCACACCGTTTCATGCTCCTCATATTTTTCATACAGATTCATGCTCCTCATATTTTTCACACCTTTACATGATCCTCATGTTTTTGACACCTTTTCTTGCTCTTCATATTTTTCACACCCTTTCATGGTGCTCATATTTTTGACACCTTTTCATGCTCTACATATTTTTCCGACCTTTTCATGCTCCTCCTATTTTTCAGACCTTTTCATGCTCCTGGTCTTTTTCAGACCTTTTCATGCTGCTCGTTTTTTTCACACCTTTTCATGCTCCTCGTATTTTTCACACCTTTTCAGGCTCCTCGTATTTTTGACTCTTTTTCATGCTCACATATTTTTCAGACAATTTCAGGCTCCTCATAATTTAGACACCTTTTCATGCTCCTCATATTTTTCCCTCCTTTTTACGCCCTTCGTATTTTTCACAACTTTTCATGCTCTTCATATTTTTCACACCGTTTCTAGCTCCTTATATTTTCCATACCGTTTCATGCCCTCATATTTTTCACACCTTTTCACGCCCCTCATATTTTTTACGCCTAATAAGCTCTTCATATGTTTCACACCGTTTCATGCTCTTCATAATTTCACACCGTTTCCTGCTCCTTATATGTTTGACACCTTTTCATGCTCCTCATATTTTTCAGACCGTTTCATGCTCCTCATATATTTCAGACCGTTTCATGCTCCTCATATTTTTCAGACCGTTTCATGCTCCTCATATTTTTCACACCTTTTCATGCTCCTAATATTTTCAAAACTTTTCATGCTCTTCATATTTTTCACACCGTTTCATGCTCCTCATATTTTTCATACAGTTTCATGCGCCTCATATTTTTCATACCGTTTCAATCTCTGCATATTTTTCACATCTCTTCATGCTCTACATATTTTCCAGACCTTTTCATGCTCCTCGAATTTTTCACAACTTTTCAAGCTCTTCATATTTTTCAGACCTTTTCATGCTCTTGATATTTTTCACACCTATTCATCCACTTCGTGTTTTTCACACCTTTTCATGCTCCTCGTATTTTTCAGACATTTCCAAACTCCTCATATTTTTCAGAGTTTTTCATGCTCCTCGTATTTTTCATACTTTTTCATGCTACCCATTTAGACCTTTTGATACTCCTCGTATTTTTCACACCTTTTCATGCTCTTCGTCTTTTTCACACCTTTTCATGATCTTCATATTTTTCACACTGTTTCATGCTGCTCATATTTTTGACACCTTGTCATGCTCTTCATATTTTTCAGACCGTTTCATGCTCCTCATATTTTTTCAGACCGTTTCATGCTCCTCATATTTTTTCAGACCGTTTCATGCTCCTCTTATTTTTCTCAGCTTTTCATGCTCCTCATATATTTCACACTTTTCATGCTCCTCATATTTTTCACACCGTTTCATGCTCCTCATATTTTTCATACAGATTCATGCTCCTCATATTTTTCACACCTTTAGATGATCCTCATGTTTTTGACACCTTTTCATGTTCTTCATTTTTTTCACACCTTTTCATGCTGCTCATATTTTTAACACCTTTTCAAACTGTACCTATTTTTCAGACCTTTTCAATCTCCTCGTATTTTTCAGACCTTTTCATGCTGCTCGTTTTTTTCACACCTTTTCATGCTCCTCATATTTTTCACACCTTTTCATCCTCCTCATATTTTTGACACCTTTTCATGCTCTTCATATTTTTCATATCTTTTTATGCTCCTCATATTTTTGACAGCTTTTCATGCTCTTCATATTTTTCACACCATTTCATGCTCCTCATATTTTTCATACTGATTCATGCTCCTCTTATTTTTCACACCTTTACATTCTATTCATATTTTTGACCCCTTTTCATGTCCTTCATATATTTTGACACCTTTTTATGCGGCTTTTATTTTTCAGACCTTTTCATGCTCCTCATATTTTTCAGACCTTTTCATCCTCCTCGTATGTTTCTGGCCTTTTCATGCTCCTCATAATTTAATACCGTTTCATGCTCCTCATATTTCTCACACCATTTATTGCCCCTCATATTTTTTACACCTTTTGTAGCTCTTCATATTTTTCAAACCATTTCATGTTCCTCATATTTTCCAGACCGTTTCATGCTCCTCATATTTTTCACACCTTACATGCTCCACATAGTTTTGACACCTTTTCATGCTCTTCATAATAATCACACCTTTTGATGCTCCTCATAATTTTGACACCTTTTCATGCTCTTCTTATTTTTCAGACCTTTTCATGCTCCTCGTATTTTTCACACCTTGTCATGCTCCTGGTATTTTTCAAACCTTTTCATGCTCCTCGTATTTTTTCATAACCGTTTCATGCTCCTCATATTTTTCACACCATTTCATTCTCTTCATATTTTTCACACCATTTCATGCTCCTCATATTTTCCAGACCGTTTCATGCTCCTCATAATTTTCATACAGTTTCATGCTCCTCATATTTTCACACCTTTTTTATGCTCTGGTATTTTTCAGACCTTTTCATGCTCCTCGTGTTTTTTAGACCATTTCATACTCCTTGTATTTTTCAGACCTTTTCATGCTCCTCGTGTTTTTCAGACCTTTGCATACTCCTCATATTTATCAAACCTTTTCTTGCTCTTCATATTTTCCACACCTTTTCATGCTCTGCATATTTTTCACACTTTTTCATGCTCTTCCTTTTTTTCACACCATTTAATTCTCCTCATATTTTTGACAGCTTTTCATGCACCTCATATATTTCAGACCATTTCATGCTCCTCATATTTTTCAGACCATTTCATGCTTTTCATATTTTTCACACCGTTCCATGTTCCTCATAATTTTCATACAGATTCATACTCCTCTTATTTTTCACACCTTTACATGCTACTCATATTTTGACACGTTTTCATGCTCTTCATATTTTTGACACCTTTTCATGCTCCTCGTATTTTTCAGGCCTTCTCATGCTCCTCATATTTTTCAGACCATTTAATGCTCTCGTATTTTTCAGACATTTTCATGCTCCTCGTATTTTTCAGGCCTTCTCATGCTCCTCATATTTTTCAGACCTTTCAATGCTCTCGTATATTTCAGACTTTTATATGCTGCTCGTATTTTTCAGACCTTTGCATACTCCTCATATTTTTCACACCTTTTCATGCTCTTCATATTTTTCACACCGTTTCATGCTCCTCATATTTTTCACACCTTTACATGCTCCTCATTTTTTTGAGACCTTTTCATGCTCTTAATATTTTTGACACCTTTTGATGCTCCTCATATTTTTGACTCCTTTTCATGCTCTTCATATTTTTCAGACCTTTTCATGCTCCTAGTATTTTTCAGACCATTTCATGCTCCTCATATTTTTCATACAGTTTCATGCTCCTCATATGTTCACACCTTTATATGCTCCTCATATTTTTCACACCTTTTCATGCTCTTCGTATTTTTCACAGTTTTCATGCTCTTCGTATTTTTCACAACTTTTCATGCTCTTCATGTTTTTCACACCTTTTCAGGCTCTTCGTATTTTTCACACCTTTTCATGATCTTTGTATTTTTCACACCTTTTCATGCTCTTCTTATTTTTCAGACCTTTTCATGCTCTTGATATTTTTCTCAGGTTTTCATGCTCTTGGTATTTTTCACACTGTTTCACCCTCCTCATATTTTTGGCAGCTTTTCATGCTCCTCATATTTTTCAGATCGTTTCATGCTCCTCATATTTTTGAGACCGTTTCATGCTCCTCATATTTTTCACACCTTTTAATGCTCCTCATATTTTTCACACCTTTGCATGTTCTTCATATTTTTCAGATCGTTTCATGCTCCTCATATTTTTGGGACCGTTTCATGCTCCTCATATTTTTCACACCTTTTTATGCTCCTCATATTTTTGACACCTTTTCATGCTCTTCATGTTTTTGACACCTTTACGTGCTACTCATATTTTTGACACTTTTTCATGCTCTTCATATTTTTCACACCATTTCTTGCTCCGCATATTTCTCATACAGATTCATGCTCCTCATATTTTTCACACCTTTACATGCTTCTCATATTTTTGACTCCTTTTCATACTCTTCATATTTTTCAGACCTTTTCATGCTCCTCATATTCTTGGGAACTTTTCATGCTCCTCGTATATTTCAGACATTTTCGTGCTCCTCGTATTTTTCAGAGCTTTTCATGCTCCTCCTAATTTGCAGGCCTTTTCATGCTCCTCCTATTTTTCAGATCTTTTCATGCTCCTCCTATTTTTCAGACATTTTCATGCTCCTCCTGTTTTTCAGGCCTTTTCATGCTCCTCGAATTTTTCACATCTTTTCATGCTCCTCGTAGTTTTCATAGCTTTTCATGCTCTTCATATTTTTCAGGACTTTTCATGCTCTTCGTGTTTTTCACACCTTTTCATGCTCTTCATATTTTCCACACCTTTTCATGCTCTGCATATTTTTCACACCTTTCATGCTCTTCATTTTTTCAAACCATTTAATGCTCTTCATATTTTTGACAGCTTTTCATGCTCCTCATATATTTCAGAGCATTTCATGCTCCTCATATTTTTCAGACCATTTCATGCTTTTCATATTTTTCACACCGTTTCATGTTCCTCATATTTTTCATACAGATTCATGCTCCTCTTGTTTTTCACACCTTTACCTGCTACTCATATTTTGACACCTTTTCATGCTCTTCATATTTTTGACACCTTTTCATGCTCCTCGTATTTTTCACACATTCTCATGCTCCTCATATTTTTCAGACCTTTTAATGCTCTCGTATTTTTCAGACCTTTTCATGCTCTTCGTGTTTTTTAGACCATTTCATACTCCTTGTATTTTTCAGACCTTTTCATGCTCCATGTATTTTTCAAACCTTTGCATACACCTCATATTTATCACACCTTTTCTTGCTCTTCATATTTTTCACACCATTTCATGCTCCGCATATTTTTCATACAGATTCATGCTCCTCATATTTTTCACACCTTTACATGCTTCTCATATTTTTGACAACTTTTCATACTCTTCATTTTTTTCAGACCATTTCATGCTCCTTGTATTTTTCAGATATTTTCATGCTCTTCATATTTTTCACACCGTTTCATGCTCCTCATATTTTTCATACAGTTTCATGCTCCTCGTAATTTTCAGACCTTTTCATGCTCCTCGTATTTTTGAGACCTTTTCATGTTCCTCATATTTTTGAGACCTTTTCCTGCCCCTCGTTTTTTTCAGACCTTTTCATGCTCCTCGTATTTTTCAGACATTTACATGCTCCTCGTATTTTTGAGACCTTTTTATGCTCCTCATATTTTTGAGACTTTTTCATGCTCTTCATATTTTTCACACCGTTTCATGCTCCTCATATTTTTCATACAGTTTCATGCTCCTCATATTTTCACACCTTTTCATGCTCCTCATATTTTTCACACCTTTTCATGCTCTTCGTATTTTTCACACTGTTTCACCCTCCTCATATTTTTGGCAGCTTTTCATGCTCCTCATATTTTTCAGATCGTTTCATGCTCCTCATATTTTTGAGACCATTTCTTGCTCCTCATATTTTTCATACAGTTTCATGCTCCTCATATTTTCACACCTTTTCATGCTCCTCATATTTTTCACACCTTTTCATGCTCTTCGTATTTTTCACAGTTTTCATGCTCTTCCAATTTTTCAAAACTTTTCATGCTCTTCGTGTTTTTCACACCTTTTCAGTCTCTTCGTATTTTTCACACCTTTTCATGACCTTCGTATTTTTCACACCTTTTCTTGCTCTTCTTATTTTTCAGACTTTTTCATGCTCTTGATATTTTTCTCAGGTTTTCATGCACTTCATATTTTTCACACTGTTTCACCCTCCTCATATTTTTGGCAGCTTTTCATGCTCCTCATATTTTTCAGATCGTTTCATGCTCCTCATATTTTTGAAACCGTTTCATGCTCCTCATATTTTTCACACCTTTGCATGCTCTTCATATTTTTCAGATCCTTTCATGCTCCTCATATTTTTGAGACCGTTTCATGCTCCTCATATTGTTGACACCTTTTAATGCTCCTCATATTTTTGACACCTTTTAATGCTCTTCATATTTTTGACACCTTTACATGCTACTCATGTTTTTGACACTTTTTCATGCTCTTCATATTTTTCACATCATTTCATGCTCCGCATATTTTTCATACAGATTCATGCTCCTCATATTCTTCACACCTTTACATGCTTCTCATATTTTTGACTCCTTTTCATACTCTTCATATTTTTCAGACCTTTTCATGCTCCTCATATTCTTGGGACCTTTTCATGCTCTTCATATTTTTTTGACACCTTTTGATGCTCCTCATATTTTTGACTCCTTTTTATGCTCTTCATATTTTTCAGACCTTTTCATGCTCCTCGTATTTTAAAGACCATTTCATGCTCCTCGTATTTTTCAGACCTTTTCATGCTCCTTACATTTTTCAGACCTCTTCATGCTCGTCGTATGTTTCACACCTTTTCATGCTCCTCGTATTTTTCAGACCTTTTCATACTCCTCGTATTTTTCACACTTTTCAGCCTCTTCATATTTTTCTCACTGTTTTATGGTCCTCATGTTTTTGACAGTTTTTCATGCTCCTCATATTTTTCAGACCATTTCATGCTCCTCATATTTTTCAGACCGTTTCATGCTCCTCATATTTTTCAGGCCGTTTCATGCTCCTCATAGTTTTCACAACTTTTCATGCTGTTCTATTTTTCACACCGTTTCATGCTCCTCATATTTTTCATACTGATTCATGCTCCTCTTATTTTTCACTCCTTTACATTCTATTCAAATTTTTGACCCCTTTTCATGCTCTTCATATTTTTGACACCTTTTCAAGCTCCTCATATTTTTGACACCTTTCCATGCTCCTTTTATTTTTCAGACCATTTCATGCTCCTCCTATTTTTCAGACCTTTCCATGCTCCTCGTATTTTTCAGACCTTTTCATGCTCCTCCTATTTTCAGACCTTTTCATGCTCCTCATATTTTTCAGAGCTTTTCATGCTCCTCTTATTTTGCAGGCCTTTTCATGCTCCTCCTATTTTTCAGACGTTTTCATGCTCCTCGTATTTTTCACACCTTTTCATGCTCCTCGTATTTTTCACACCTTTTCATGCTCTTGATATTTTTCAGAACTTTTCATGCTCTTCGAGTTTTTCACACCTTTTCATGCTCTTCATATTTTCCACACCTTTTCATGCTCTGCATATTTTTCACACCTTTTCATGCTCTTCATTATTTTCACACCATTTAATGCTCCTCATATTTTTGACAGCTTTGCATACTCTTCATATTTTTCAGACCTTTTCATGCTCCTCATAGTTTTCAGACCATTTCCTGCTTTTCATATTTTTCACACCGTTTCATGCTCCTCATATTTTTCATACAGTTTCATGCTCCTCGTATTTTTCAGACCTTTACCGCTACTCATATTTTGACACCTTTTCATGCTCTTCATCTTTTTGACCTTTTCATGTTCCTCGTATTTTTCAGACCTTTTCATGCTCCTCGTATTTTTGAGACCTTTTCATGCTCCTCGTATTTTTGATACCTTTTCCTGACCCTCGTTTTTTCAAGACCTTTTCATGCTCCTCGTATTTTTCAGATATTTTCATGCTCCTCGTATTTTTGAGACCTTTTCATGCTCCTCGTTTTTTTTGAGACTTTTTCATGCTCTTCGTATTTTTCACACCTTTTCATGCACCTCATATTTTTCACACCTTTTCATGCTCTTCATATGTTTCAGAACTTTTCATGCTCTTCGTGTTTTTCACACCTTTACATGCTCTTCATATTTTCCACACCTTTTCATGCTCTGCATATTTTTCACACCTTTTCATGCTCCTCATATTTTTCACACCTTTTCATGCTCTTCGTATGTTTCAGAACTTTTCATGCTCTTCGTGTTTTTCACACCTTTACATGCTCTTCATATTTTCCACACCTTTTCATGCTCTGCATATTTTTCACACCTTTCATGCTCTTCATTTTTTTCACACCATTTAATGCTCCTCATATTTTTGACAGCTTTTCATGCTCCTGATATATTTCAGACCGTTTCATGCTCCTCATATTTTTCAGACCATTTCATGCTTTTTATATTTTTCACACCGTTTCATGTTCCTCATATTTTTCACAGAGATTCATGCTCCTCTTATTTTTCACACCTTTACCTGCTACTCATATTTTGACACCTTTTCATGCTCTTCATATTTTTGACACCTTTTCATACTCCTCATATTTTTCCGACCTTCTCATGCTCCTCATATTTTTCAGACCTTTTAATGCTCTCGTATTTTTCAGACCTTTTCACGCTCCTCGTGTTTTTTAGACCATTTCATGTTCCTCGTATTTTTCAGACCTTTGCATACTCCTCATATTTATCACACCTTTTCTTGCTCTTTATATTTCACACCATTTCATGCTCCGCCTATTTTTCATACAGATCATGCTCCTCATATTTTTCACACCTTTACATGCTTCTCATATTTTTGACACCTTTTCATACTCTTCATATTTTTCAGACCTTTTCATGCTGCCTGTGTTTTTCAGACATTTTCATTCTCTTCATATTTTTCACACCGTTTCATGCTCCTCATATTTTTCATACAGTTTCATGCTCCTCGTATTTTTCAGACCTTTTCATGATCCTCGTATTTTTGAGACCTTTTCATGCTCCTTGTATTTTTGAGACCTTTTCCTGCCCCTCGTCTTTTTCAGACCTTTTCATGCTCCTCGTATTTTTCAGACATTTTCATGCTCCTCGTATTTTTGAGACCTTTTCATGCTCCTCGTATTTTTGAGACTTTATCATGCTCTTCATATTTTTCACACCGTTTCATGCTCCTCATATTTTTCATACAGGTTAATGCTCCTCATATTTTCACACCTTTATATGCTCCTCATATTTTTCACACCTTTTCATGCTCTTCGTATTTTTCACAGTTTTCATGCTCTTCGTATTTTTCACAACTTTTCATGCTCTTCGTGTTTTTCACACCTTTTCAGGCTCTTCGTATTTTTCACACCTTTTCATGATCTTCATATATTTCACACCTTTTCATGCTCTTCTTATTTTTCAGACCCTTTCATGCTCTTGATATTTTTCTCAGGTTTTCATGCTCTTCGTATTTTTCACACTGTTTCACCCTCCTCATATTTTTGGCAGCTTTTCATGCTCCTCATATTTTTCAGATCGTTTCATGCTCCTCATATTTTTGAGACCATTTCTTGCTCCTCATATTTTTCATACAGTTTCATGCTCCTCATATTTTCACACCTTTTCATGCTCCTCATATTTTTCACACCTTTTCATGCTCTTCGTATTTTTCACAGTTTTCATGCTCTTCCAATTTTTCAAAACTTTTCATGCTCTTCGTGTTTTTCACACCTTTTCAGTCTCTTCGTATTTTTCACACCTTTTCATGATCTTCGTATTTTTCACACCTTTTCATGCTCTTCTTATTTTTCAGACTTTTTCATGCTCTTGATATTTTTCTCAGGTTTTCATGCACTTCATATTTTTCACACTGTTTCACCCTCCTCATATTTTTGGCAGCTTTTCATGCTCCTCATATTTTTCAGATCGTTTCATGCTCCTCATATTTTTGAAACCGTTTCATGCTCCTCATATTTTTCACACCTTTGCATGCTCTTCATATTTTTCAGATCCTTTCATGCTCCTCATATTTTTGAGACCGTTTCATGCTCCTCATATTGTTGACACCTTTTAATGCTCCTCATATTTTTGACACCTTTTAATGCTCTTCATATTTTTGACACCTTTACATGCTACTCATGTTTTTGACACTTTTTCATGCTCTTCATATTTTTCACATCATTTCATGCTCCGCATATTTTTCATACAGATTCATGCTCCTCATATTCTTCACACCTTTACATGCTTCTCATATTTTTGACTCCTTTTCATACTCTTCATATTTTTCAGACCTTTTCATGCTCCTCATATTCTTGGGACCTTTTCATGCTCTTCATATTTTTTTGACACCTTTTGATGCTCCTCATATTTTTGACTCCTTTTTATGCTCTTCATATTTTTCAGACCTTTTCATGCTCCTCGTATTTTAAAGACCATTTCATGCTCCTCGTATTTTTCAGACCTTTTCATGCTCCTTACATTTTTCAGACCTCTTCATGCTCGTCGTATGTTTCACACCTTTTCATGCTCCTCGTATTTTTCAGACCTTTTCATACTCCTCGTATTTTTCACACTTTTCAGCCTCTTCATATTTTTCTCACTGTTTTATGGTCCTCATGTTTTTGACAGTTTTTCATGCTCCTCATATTTTTCAGACCATTTCATGCTCCTCATATTTTTCAGACCGTTTCATGCTCCTCATATTTTTCAGGCCGTTTCATGCTCCTCATAGTTTTCACAATTTTTCATGCTGTTCTATTTTTCACACCGTTTCATGCTCCTCATATTTTTCATACTGATTCATGCTCCTCTTATTTTTCACTCCTTTACATTCTATTCAAATTTTTGACCCCTTTTCATGCTCTTCATATTTTTGACACCTTTTCAAGCTCCTCATATTGTTGACACCTTTCCATGCTCCTTTTATTTTTCAGACCATTTCATGCTCCTCCTATTTTTCAGACCTTTCCATGCTCCTCGTATTTTTCAGACCTTTTCATGCTCCTCCTATTTTCAGACCTTTTCATGCTCCTCATATTTTTCAGAGCTTTTCATGCTCCTCTTATTTTGCAGGCCTTTTCATGCTCCTCCTATTTTTCAGACGTTTTCATGCTCCTCGTATTTTTCACACCTTTTCATGCTCCTCGTATTTTTCACACCTTTTCATGCTCTTGATATTTTTCAGAACTTTTCATGCTCTTCGAGTTTTTCACACCTTTTCATGCTCTTCATATTTTCCACACCTTTTCATGCTCTGCATATTTTTCACACCTTTTCATGCTCTTCATTATTTTCACACCATTTAATGCTCCTCATATTTTTGACAGCTTTGCATACTCTTCATATTTTTCAGACCTTTTCATGCTCCTCATAGTTTTCAGACCATTTCCTGCTTTTCATATTTTTCACACCGTTTCATGCTCCTCATATTTTTCATACAGTTTCATGCTCCTCGTATTTTTCAGACCTTTACCGCTACTCATATTTTGACACCTTTTCATGCTCTTCATCTTTTTGACCTTTTCATGTTCCTCGTATTTTTCAGACCTTTTCATGCTCCTCGTATTTTTGAGACCTTTTCATGCTCCTCGTATTTTTGATACCTTTTCCTGACCCTCGTTTTTTCAAGACCTTTTCATGCTCCTCGTATTTTTCAGATATTTTCATGCTCCTCGTATTTTTGAGACCTTTTCATGCTCCTCGTTTTTTTTGAGACTTTTTCATGCTCTTCGTATTTTTCACACCTTTTCTTGCTCCTCATATTTTTCACACCTTTTCATGCTCTTCATATGTTTCAGAACTTTTCATGCTCTTCGTGTTTTTCACACCTTTACATGCTCTTCATATTTTCCACACCTTTTCATGCTCTGCATATTTTTCACACCTTTTCATGCTCCTCATATTTTTCACACCTTTTCATGCTCTTCGTATGTTTCAGAACTTTTCATGCTCTTCGTGTTTTTCACACCTTTACATGCTCTTCATATTTTCCACACCTTTTCATGCTCTGCATATTTTTCACACCTTTCATGCTCTTCATTTTTTTCACACCATTTAATGCTCCTCATATTTTTGACAGCTTTTCATGCTCCTGATATATTTCAGACCGTTTCATGCTCCTCATATTTTTCAGACCATTTCATGCTTTTTATATTTTTCACACCGTTTCATGTTCCTCATATTTTTCATAGAGATTCATGCTCCTCTTATTTTTCACACCTTTACCTGCTACTCATATTTTGACACCTTTTCATGCTCTTCATATTTTTGACACCTTTTCATACTCCTCATATTTTTCCGACCTTCTCATGCTCCTCATATTTTTCAGACCTTTTAATGCTCTCGTATTTTTCAGACCTTTTCACGCTCCTCGTGTTTTTTAGACCATTTCATGTTCCTCGTATTTTTCAGACCTTTGCATACTCCTCATATTTATCACACCTTTTCTTGCTCTTTATATTTCACACCATTTCATGCTCCGCCTATTTTTCATACAGATCATGCTCCTCATATTTTTCACACCTTTACATGCTTCTCATATTTTTGACACCTTTTCATACTCTTCATATTTTTCAGACCTTTTCATGCTGCCTGTGTTTTTCAGACATTTTCATTCTCTTCATATTTTTCACACCGTTTCATGCTCCTCATATTTTTCATACAGTTTCATGCTCCTCGTATTTTTCAGACCTTTTCATGATCCTCGTATTTTTGAGACCTTTTCATGCTCCTTGTATTTTTGAGACCTTTTCCTGCCCCTCGTCTTTTTCAGACCTTTTCATGCTCCTCGTATTTTTCAGACATTTTCATGCTCCTCGTATTTTTGAGACCTTTTCATGCTCCTCGTATTTTTGAGACTTTATCATGCTCTTCATATTTTTCACACCGTTTCATGCTCCTCATATTTTTCATACAGGTTAATGCTCCTCATATTTTCACACCTTTATATGCTCCTCATATTTTTCACACCTTTTCATGCTCTTCGTATTTTTCACAGTTTTCATGCTTTTCGTATTTTTCACAACTTTTCATGCTCTTCGTGTTTTTCACACCTTTTCAGGCTCTTCGTATTTTTCACACCTTTTCATGATCTTCATATATTTCACACCTTTTCATGCTCTTCTTATTTTTCAGACCCTTTCATGCTCTTGATATTTTTCTCAGGTTTTCATGCTCTTCGTATTTTTCACACTGTTTCACCCTCCTCATATTTTTGGCAGCTTTTCATGCTCCTCATATTTTTCAGATCGTTTCATGCTCCTCATATTTTTGAGACCATTTCTTGCTCCTCATATTTTTCACACCATTGCATGCTCTTCATATTTTTCAGATCCTTTCATGCTCCTCCTATTTTTCAGGCCTTTTCATGCTCCTCATATTTTTCAGACATTTTCATGCTCCTCCTGTATATCAGGCCTTTTCATGCTCCTCGTATTTTTCACACCTTTTCATGCTCCTCGTATGTTTCACACCTTTTCATGCTCTTCATATTTTTCAGACCTTTTGATGCTCCTCATATTTTTCACACCTTCTCATGCTCCTCATATTTTTCAGATGTTTTAATGCTCTCGTATTTTTCAGACCTTTTCATGTGCTCGTGTTTTTTAGACCATTTCATACTCCTTGTATTTTTCAGACCTTTTCATGCTCCTCGTATTTTTCAGACCTTTGCATACTCCTCATATTTATCACACCTTTTCTTGCTCTTCATATTTTTCACACCATTTCATGCTCCGCCTATTTTTCATACAGATTCATGCTCCTCATATTTCTCACACCTTTACATGTTTCTCATATTTTTGACACCTTTTCATACTCTTCATATTTTTAAGACCTTTTCATGCTCCTTGTATTTTTCAGACATTTTCATGCTCTTCATATTTTTCACACCATTTCATGCTCCTCATATTTTTCATACAGTTTCATGCTCCTCATATTTTCACACCTTTTGATGCTCCTCATATTTTTCACACCTTTTCATGCTCTTCATATTTTTCACAGTTTTAATGCTCTTTGTATTTTTCACAACTTTTCATGCTCTTCGTGTTTTTCACACCTTCTCATGATATTCGTATTTTTCACACCTTTTCATGATCTTCTTATTTTTCAGACCTTTTCATGCTCTTGATATTTTTCTCAGGTTTTCATGCTCTTCGTATTTTTCACACTGTTTCACGCTCCTCATATTTTTGGCAGCTTTTCATGCTCCTCATATTTTTCAGATCGTTTCATGCTCCTAATATTTTTGAGAACGTTTCATGTTCCTCATATTTTTCACACCTTTTAATGCTCCTCATATTTTTCACACCTTTCCATGCTCCTTTTATTTTTCACACCTTTTCATGCTCTTCATTTTTTTCACACCATTTAATGCTCCTCATATTTTTGACACCTTTTCATACTCTTCATATTTTTCAGACCTTTTCATGCTCCTTGTATTTTTCAGACATTTTCATGCTCTTCATATTTTTCACACCGTTTCATGCTCCTCATATTTTTCATACAGTTTCATGCTCCTCGTATTTTTGAGACCTTTTAATGCTCCTCGTATTTTTGAGAACTTTTCCTGCCCCTTGTCTTTTTCAGACCTTTTCATGCTCCTCGTATTTTTCAGACATTTTCATGGTCCTCGTATTTTTGAGACCTTTTCATGCTCCTTGTATTTTTGAGACTTTTTCATGCTCTTGATATTTTTCACACCGTTTCATGCTCCTCATATTTTTCATACAGTTTCATGCTCCTCATATTTTCACACCTTTATATGCTCCTCATATTTTTCACACCTTTTCATGCTCTTCGTGTTTTTCACACCTTTTCAGGCTCTTCGTATTTTTCACACCTTTTCATGATCTTCGTATATTTCAAACCTTTTCATGCTCTTCTTATTTTTCAGACCTTTTCATGCTCTTGATATTTTTCTCAGGTTTTCATGCTCTTCGTATTTTTCACACTGTTTCACGCTCCTCATATTTTTGGCAGCTGTTCATGCTCCTCATATTTTTCAGATCGTTTCATGCTCCTCATATTTTCGAGACCTTTTCATGCTCCTCATATATTTCACACCTTTGCATGCTCTTCATATTTTTCAGATCTTTTCATGCTCCTCATATTTTTGTGACCGTTTCTTGCTCCTCATATTTTTCACACCATTTCATGCTCCGCATATTTTTCCTACAGATTCATGCTCCTCATATTTTTCACACCTTTACATGCTTCTCATTTTTTTAACTCCTTTTCGTACTCTTCATATTTTTCACACCTTTTCATGCTCCTCATATATTTGCGACCTTTTCATGCTCCTCGTATATTTCAGACATTTTCATGCTCTTCATATTTTTCACACCGTTCATGCTCCTGATATTTTTCAAACAGTTTCATGCTCCTCGTATTTTTAAGACCTTTTCATGCTCCTCCTATTTTTCAGACCTTTCCATGCTCCTCGTATTTTTCAGACCTTTTCATGCTTCTCCTATTTTTCAGACCTTTTCATGCTCCTCGTATTTTTCAGAGCTTTTCATGCTCCTCCTATTTTGCAGGCCTTTTCATGCTCCTCCTATTTTTCAGACCTTTTCATGCTCCTCCTATTTTTCAGACATTTTCATGCTCCTCCTGTTTTTCAGGCCTTTTCATGCTCCTCGTATTTTTCACACCTTTTCATGCTCTTCATATTTTTCAGAACTTTTCATGCTCTTCGTGTTTTTCACACCTTTTCATGCTCTTCATATTTTCCACACCTTTTCATGCTCTGCATATTTTTCACACCTTTCATGCTCTTCATTTTTTTCACACCATTTAATACTCCTCATATTTTTGACAGCTTTTCATACTCCTCATATATTTCAGACCGTTTCATGCTCCTCATATTTTTCAGACCATTTCATGCTTTTCATATTTTTCACACCATTTCATGTTCCTCATATTTTTCATACAGATTCATGCTCCTCTTATTTTTCACACCTTTACCTGCTACTTATATTTTGACACGTTTTCATGCTCTTCATATTTTTGACACCATTTCCTGCTCCTCGTATTTTTCAGACCTTCTCATGCTCCTCATATTTTTCAGACCTGTTAAAGCTCTCGTATTTTTCAGACCTTTTCATGCTCCTCATGTTTTTTAGACCATTTCATGCTCCTCGTATTTTTCAGACCTTTGCATACTCCTCATATTTATCACACCTTTTCTTGCTCTTCATATTTTTCACACCATTTCATGCTCCACATATTTTTCATATAGATTCATGCTCCTCATGTTTTTCACACCTTTACATGCTTCTCATATTTTTGACACCTTTTCATACTCTTCATGTTTTTCAGACTTTTTCATGCTCCTTGTATTTTTCAGACATTTTCATGCTCTTCATATTTTTCACACCGTTTCATGCTCCTCATATTTTTCATAGTTTCATGCTCCTCGTATTTTTCACACCTTTTCATGATCCTCGTATTTTTGAGACCTTTTCATGCTCCTCGTATTTTTGAGACTTTTTCATGCTCTTCATATTTTTCACACCGTTTCATGCTCCTCATATTTTTCATACAGTTACATGCTCCTTATATTTTCACACCTTTATATGCTCCTCATATTTTTCAGAACTTTTCATGCTCTTCGTGTTTTTCACACCTTTTCATGCTCTTCATATTTTCCACACCATTTAATGCTCCTCATATTTTTGACAGCCTTTCATGCACCTCATATATTTCAGACTGTTTCATGCTCCTCATATTTTTCAGACCATTTCATGCTTTTCATATTTTTCACACCGTTTCATGTTCCTCATATTTTTCATACAGATTCATGCTCCTCTTATTTTTCACACCTTTACCTGCTACTCATATTTTGACACCTTTTCATGCTCTTCATATTTTTGACACCTTTTCTTGCTCCTCATATTTTTCAGACCTTCTCATGCTCCTCATATTTTTCAGACCTTTTAATGCTCTCGTATTTTTCAGACCTTTTCATGCTCCTCATATATTTCAGACCTTTGCATACTCCTCATATTTTTCACACCTTTCCATACTCTTCATATTTTTCACACCGTTTCATGCTCCTCATATTTTTCATACAGTTTCATGCTCCTCTTATTTTTCACACCTTTACATGCTCCTCATATTTTTGGGCCTTTTCATGCTCTTAATATTTTTGACACCTTTTGATGCTCCTCATATTTTTGACTCCTTTTCATGCTCTTCATATTTTTCAGACCTTTTCATGCTCGTCCTATTTTTGAGACATTTTCATGCTCCTCCTCTTTTTCAGGCCTTTTCATTTTCCTTGTATTTTTCAGACGTCTTCATGCTCGTCATATGTTTCACACCTTTTCATGCTCCTTGTATTTTTCAGACCTTTTCATGCTCCTCGTATTTTTCACAATTTCAGGCTCTTCATATTTTTCTCACTGTTTTATGCTCCTCATATTTTTGACAGTTTTTCATGCTCCTCATATTTTTCAGACCACTTCATGCTCCTCATATTTTTCAGAACTTTTCATGCTCCTCCTATTTTTCACACCTTTTCATGCTGTTCATATTTTTCACACCGTTTCATGCTCCTCATATTTTTCATACTGATTCATGACTCTCTTATTTTTCACACCTTTACATTCTATTCAAATTTTTGACCCCTTTTCATGCTCTTCATATTTTTGACACCTTTTCAAGCTCCTCATATTTTTGACACCTTTCCATGCTCCTTTTATTTTTCAGACCTTTTCATGCTCCTCCT
Organism: Cervus elaphus; assembly: GCF_910594005.1. Classification (NCBI taxonomy): domain Eukaryota; kingdom Metazoa; phylum Chordata; class Mammalia; order Artiodactyla; family Cervidae; genus Cervus; species Cervus elaphus. The sequence goes on along the minus strand of NC_057834.1, from coordinate 2,157,978 downwards.
ATTTTTCAGAACTTTCCATGCTCCTCGTATTATTCAGACCTTTTCATGCTCCTCCTATTTTTCAGACCTTTTCATGCTCCTCGTATTTTTCAGACCTTTTCATGCTCCTCCTATTTTTCACACTTTTCAGGCTCCTCATATTTTTCTCACTGTTTTATTCTCCTCATATTTTTAACAGTTTTTCATGCTCCTCATATTTTTCAGACCATTTCATGCTCCTCATATTTTTCAGACCGTTTCATGCTCCTCATATTTTTCAGGCCGTTTCATGCTCCTCATATTTTTCACACCTTTTCATGCTTTTCATATTTTTCACACCGTTTCATATTCCTCATATTTTTCATACAGATTCATGCTCCTCTTATTTTTCACACCTTTACCTGCTACTTATATTTTGACACGTTTTCATGCTCTTCATATTTTTGACACCATTTCCTGCTCCTCGTATTTTTCAGACCTTCTCATGCTCCTCATATTTTTCAGACCTGTTAAAGCTCTCGTATTTTTCAGACCTTTTCATGCTCCTCGTGTTTTTTAGACCATTTCATGCTCCTCGTATTTTTCAGACCTTTGCATACTCCTCATATTTATCACACCTTTTCTTGCTCTTCATATTTTTCACACCATTTCATGCTCCACATATTTTTCATATAGATTCATGCTCCTCATGTTTTTCACACCTTTACATGCTTCTCATATTTTTGACACCTTTTCATACTCTTCATGTTTTTCAGACTTTTTCATGCTCCTTGTATTTTTCAGACATTTTCATGCTCTTCATATTTTTCACACCGTTTCATGCTCCTCATATTTTTCATAGTTTCATGCTCCTCGTATTTTTCACACCTTTTCATGATCCTCGTATTTTTGAGACCTTTTCATGCTCCTCGTATTTTTGAGACTTTTTCATGCTCTTCATATTTTTCACACCGTTTCATGCTCCTCATATTTTTCATACAGTTACATGCTCCTTATATTTTCACACCTTTATATGCTCCTCATATTTTTCAGAACTTTTCATGCTCTTCGTGTTTTTCACACCTTTTCATGCTCTTCATATTTTCCACACCATTTAATGCTCCTCATATTTTTGACAGCCTTTCATGCACCTCATATATTTCAGACTGTTTCATGCTCCTCATATTTTTCAGACCATTTCATGCTTTTCATATTTTTCACACCGTTTCATGTTCCTCATATTTTTCATACAGATTCATGCTCCTCTTATTTTTCACACCTTTACCTGCTACTCATATTTTGACACCTTTTCATGCTCTTCATATTTTTGACACCTTTTCTTGCTCCTCATATTTTTCAGACCTTCTCATGCTCCTCATATTTTTCAGACCTTTTAATGCTCTCGTATTTTTCAGACCTTTTCATGCTCCTCATATATTTCAGACCTTTGCATACTCCTCATATTTTTCACACCTTTCCATACTCTTCATATTTTTCACACCGTTTCATGCTCCTCATATTTTTCATACAGTTTCATGCTCCTCTTATTTTTCACACCTTTACATGCTCCTCATATTTTTGGGCCTTTTCATGCTCTTAATATTTTTGACACCTTTTGATGCTCCTCATATTTTTGGCTCCTTTTCATGCTCTTCATATTTTTCAGACCTTTTCATGCTCGTCCTATTTTTGAGACATTTTCATGCTCCTCCTCTTTTTCAGGCCTTTTCATTTTCCTTGTATTTTTCAGACGTCTTCATGCTCGTCATATGTTTCACACCTTTTCATGCTCCTTGTATTTTTCAGACCTTTTCATGCTCCTCGTATTTTTCACAATTTCAGGCTCTTCATATTTTTCTCACTGTTTTATGCTCCTCATATTTTTGACAGTTTTTCATGCTCCTCATATTTTTCAGACCACTTCATGCTCCTCATATTTTTCAGAACTTTTCATGCTCCTCATATTTTTCACACCTTTTCATGCTGTTCATATTTTTCACACCGTTTCATGCTCCTCATATTTTTCATACTGATTCATGACTCTCTTATTTTTCACACCTTTACATTCTATTCAAATTTTTGACCCCTTTTCATGCTCTTCATATTTTTGACACCTTTTCAAGCTCCTCATATTTTTGACACCTTTCCATGCTCCTTTTATTTTTCAGACCTTTTCATGCTCCTCCTATTTTTCAGAACTTTCCATGCTCCTCGTATTATTCAGACCTTTTCATGCTCCTCCTATTTTTCAGACCTTTTCATGCTCCTCGTATTTTTCAGACCTTTTCATGCTCCTCCTATTTTTCACACTTTTCAGGCTCCTCATATTTTTCTCACTGTTTTATTCTCCTCATATTTTTAACAGTTTTTCATGCTCCTCATATTTTTCAGACCATTTCATGCTCCTCATATTTTTCAGACCGTTTCATGCTCCTCATATTTTTCAGGCCGTTTCATGCTCCTCATATTTTTCACACCTTTTCATGCTGTTCATATTTTTCACACCGTTTCATGCTCCTCATATTTTTCATACTGATTCATGCTCCTCTTATTTTTCACACCTTTACATTCTATTCAAATTTTTGACCCCTTTTCATGCTCTTCATATTTTTGACACCTTTTCAAGCTCCTCATATTTTTGACACCTTTCCATGCTCCTTTTATTTTTCAGACCTTTTCATGCTCCTCCTATATTTCAGACCTTTCCATGCTCCTCGTATTTTTCAGACCTTTTCATGCTCCTCCTATTTTTCAGACATTTTCAGGCTCCTCGTATTTTTCAGAGCTTTTCATGCTCCTCCTATTTTGCAGGCCTTTTCATGCTCCTCCTATTTTTCAGAACTTTTCATGCTCCTCCTATTTTTCAGATATTTTCATGCTCCTCCTTTTTTTGAGGCCTTTTCATGCTCCTCGTATTTTTCACACCTTTTCATGCTCCTCGTATTTTTCACACCTTTTCATGCTCTTCACATTTTTCAGAATTTTTCATGCTCTTCGTGTTTTTCACACCTTTCATGCTCTTCATATTTTCCACACCTTTTAATGCTCTGCATGTTTTTCACACCTTTTCATGCTCTTCATTTTTTTCACACCATTTAATGCTCCTCATATTGTTGACAGCTTTTCATACTCTTCATATTTTTCAGACCTTTTCATGCTCCTTGTATTTTTCAGACATTTTCATGCTCTTCATATTTTTCACACCGTTTCATGCTCCTCATATATTTCATACAGTTTCATGCTCCTCGTATTTTTCAGACCTTTTCATGCTCCTCATATTTTTGAGACCTTTTCATGCTCCCCGTATTTTTGAGACCTTTTCCTGACCCTCGTTTTTTTCAGACCTTTTCATGCTCCTTGTATTTTTCAGACCTTCTCTTGCTCCTCATATTTTTCAGACCTTTTAATGCTCTCGTATTTTTCAGACCTTTTCATGCTCCTCGTGTTTTTTAGACCATTTCATGCTCCTCATATTTTGCAAACCTTTGCATACTCATCATACTTATAACAACTTTTCTTGCTCTTCATATTTTTCACACCATTTCATGCTTTGCATATTTTTCTACAGATTCATGCTCCTCATCTTTTTCCCACCTTTACATGCTTCTCAAATTTTTGACACCTTTTCATACTCTTCATATTTTTCAGACCTTTTCATGCTGCCTGTGTTTTTCAGACATTTTCATTCTCTTCATATTTTTCACACCGTTTCATGCTCCTCATATTTTTCATACAGTTTCATGCTCCTCGTATTTTTTAGACCGTTTCATCATCCTCGTATTTTTGAGACCTTTTCCTGCCCCTCGTTTTTTTCAGACCTTTTCATGCTCCTCGTATTTTTCAGACATTTTCATGGTCCTCGTATTTTTGAGACCTTTTCATGCTCCTCGTATTTTTGAGAGTTTTTCATGCTCTTGATATTTTTCACACCGTTTCATGCTCCTCATATTTTTCATACAGTTTCATGCTCCTCATATTTTCACACCTTTATATGCTCCTCATATTTTTCACACCTTTTCATGCTCTTCGTGTTTTTCACACCTTTTCAGGTTCTTCGAATTTTTCACACCTTTTCATGATCTTCGTATTTTTCAAACCTTTTCATGCTCTTCTTATTTTTCAGACCTTTTCATGCTCTTGATATTTTTCTCAGGTTTTCATGCTCTTCGTATTTTTCACACTGTTTCACGCTCCTCATATTTTTGGCAGCTGTTCATGCTCCTCATATTTTTCAGATCGTTTCATGCTCCTCATATTTTTGAGAACGTTTCATGTTCATCATATTTTTCACACCTTTTAATGCTCCTCATATTTTTCACACCTTTCCATGCTCCTTTTATTTTTCACACCTTTTCATGCTCTTCATTTTTTTCACACCATTTAATGCTCCTCATATTTTTGACACCTTTTCATACTCTTCATATTTTTCAGACCTTTTCATGCTCCTTGTATTTTTCAGACATTTTCATGCTCTTCATATTTTTCACACCGTTTCATGCTCCTCATATTTTTCATACAGTTTCATGCTCCTCGTATTTTTTAGACTGTTTCATCATCCTCGTATTTTTGAGACCTTTTAATGCTCCTCGTATTTTTGAGAACTTTTCCTGCCCCTTGTCTTTTTCAGACCTTTTCATGCTCCTCGTATTTTTCAGACATTTTCATGGTCCTCGTATTTTTGAGACCTTTTCATGCTCCTTGTATTTTTGAGACTTTTTCATGCTCTTGATATTTTTCACACCGTTTCATGCTCCTCATATTTTTCATACAGTTTCATGCTCCTCGTATTTTTTAGACTGTTTCATCCTCCTCGTATTTTTGAGACCTTTTCATGCTCCTCGTATTTTTGAGAACTTTTCCTGCCCCTCGTCTTTTTCAGACCTTTTCATGCTCCTCGTATTTTTCAGACATTTTCATGCTCCTCGTATTTTTGAGACCTTTTCATGCTCCTTGTATTTTTGAGACTTTTTCATGCTCTTGATATTTTTCACACCGTTTCATGCTCCTCATATTTTTCATACAGTTTCATGCTCCTCATATTTTCACACCTTTCTATGCTCCTCATATTTTTCACACCTTTTCATGCTCTTCGTGTTTTTCACACCTTTTCAGGCTCTTCGTATTTTTCACACCTTTTCATGATCTTCGTATATTTCAAACCTTTTCATGCTCTTCTTATTTTTCAGACCTTTTCATGCTCTTGATATTTTTCTCAGGTTTTCATGCTCTTCGTATTTTTCACACTATTTCACGCTCCTCATATTTTTGGCAGCTGTTCATGCTCCTCATATTTTTCAGATCGTTTCATGCTCCTCATATTTTTGAGACCTTTTCATGCTCCTCATATATTTCACACCTTTGCATGCTCTTCATATTTTTCAGATCTTTTCATGCTCCTCATATTTTTGTGACCGTTTCTTGCTCCTCATATTTTTCACACCATTTCATGCTCCGCATATTTTTCCTACAGATTCATGCTCCTCATATTTTTCACACCTTTACATGCTTCTCATTTTTTTAACTCCTTTTCGTACTCTTCATATTTTTCACACCTTTTCATGCTCCTCATATATTTGCGACCTTTTCATGCTCCTCGTATATTTCAGACATTTTCATGCTCTTCATATTTTTCACACCGTTCATGCTCCTGATATTTTTCAAACAGTTTCATGCTCCTCGTATTTTTAAGACCTTTTCATGCTCCTCCTATTTTTCAGACCTTTCCATGCTCCTCGTATTTTTCAGACCTTTTCATGCTTCTCCTATTTTTCAGACCTTTTCATGCTCCTCGTATTTTTCAGAGCTTTTCATGCTCCTCCTATTTTGCAGGCCTTTTCATGCTCCTCCTATTTTTCAGACCTTTTCATGCTCCTCCTATTTTTCAGACATTTTCATGCTCCTCCTGTTTTTCAGGCCTTTTCATGCTCCTCGTATTTTTCACACCTTTTCATGCTCTTCATATTTTTCAGAACTTTTCATGCTCTTCGTGTTTTTCACACCTTTTCATGCTCTTCATATTTTCCACACCTTTTCATGCTCTGCATATTTTTCACACCTTTCATGCTCTTCATTTTTTTCACACCATTTAATACTCCTCATATTTTTGACAGCTTTTCATACTCCTCATATATTTCAGACCGTTTCATGCTCCTCATATTTTTCAGACCATTTCATGCTTTTCATATTTTTCACACCGTTTCATGTTCCTCATATTTTTCATACAGATTCATGCTCCTCTTATTTTTCACACCTTTACCTGCTACTTATATTTTGACACGTTTTCATGCTCTTCATATTTTTGACACCATTTCCTGCTCCTCGTATTTTTCAGACCTTCTCATGCTCCTCATATTTTTCAGACCTGTTAAAGCTCTCGTATTTTTCAGACCTTTTCATGCTCCTCGTGTTTTTTAGACCATTTCATGCTCCTCGTATTTTTCAGACCTTTGCATACTCCTCATATTTATCACACCTTTTCTTGCTCTTCATATTTTTCACACCATTTCATGCTCCACATATTTTTCATATAGATTCATGCTCCTCATGTTTTTCACACCTTTACATGCTTCTCATATTTTTGACACCTTTTCATACTCTTCATGTTTTTCAGACTTTTTCATGCTCCTTGTATTTTTCAGACATTTTCATGCTCTTCATATTTTTCACACCGTTTCATGCTCCTCATATTTTTCATAGTTTCATGCTCCTCGTATTTTTCACACCTTTTCATGATCCTCGTATTTTTGAGACCTTTTCATGCTCCTCGTATTTTTGAGACTTTTTCATGCTCTTCATATTTTTCACACCGTTTCATGCTCCTCATATTTTTCATACAGTTACATGCTCCTTATATTTTCACACCTTTATATGCTCCTCATATTTTTCAGAACTTTTCATGCTCTTCGTGTTTTTCACACCTTTTCATGCTCTTCATATTTTCCACACCATTTAATGCTCCTCATATTTTTGACAGCCTTTCATGCACCTCATATATTTCAGACTGTTTCATGCTCCTCATATTTTTCAGACCATTTCATGCTTTTCATATTTTTCACACCGTTTCATGTTCCTCATATTTTTCATACAGATTCATGCTCCTCTTATTTTTCACACCTTTACCTGCTACTCATATTTTGACACCTTTTCATGCTCTTCATATTTTTGACACCTTTTCTTGCTCCTCATATTTTTCAGACCTTCTCATGCTCCTCATATTTTTCAGACCTTTTAATGCTCTCGTATTTTTCAGACCTTTTCATGCTCCTCATATATTTCAGACCTTTGCATACTCCTCATATTTTTCACACCTTTCCATACTCTTCATATTTTTCACACCGTTTCATGCTCCTCATATTTTTGGGCCTTTTCATGCTCTTAATATTTTTGACACCTTTTGATGCTCCTCATATTTTTGACTCCTTTTCATGCTCTTCATATTTTTCAGACCTTTTCATGCTCGTCCTATTTTTGAGACATTTTCATGCTCCTCCTCTTTTTCAGGCCTTTTCATTTTCCTTGTATTTTTCAGACGTCTTCATGCTCGTCATATGTTTCACACCTTTTCATGCTCCTTGTATTTTTCAGACCTTTTCATGCTCCTCGTATTTTTCACAATTTCAGGCTCTTCATATTTTTCTCACTGTTTTATGCTCCTCATATTTTTGACAGTTTTTCATGCTCCTCATATTTTTCAGACCACTTCATGCTCCTCATATTTTTCAGAACTTTTCATGCTCCTCCTATTTTTCACACCTTTTCATGCTGTTCATATTTTTCACACCGTTTCATGCTCCTCATATTTTTCATACTGATTCATGACTCTCTTATTTTTCACACCTTTACATTCTATTCAAATTTTTGACCCCTTTTCATGCTCTTCATATTTTTGACACCTTTTCAAGCTCCTCATATTTTTGACACCTTTCCATGCTCCTTTTATTTTTCAGACCTTTTCATGCTCCTCCTATTTTTCAGAACTTTCCATGCTCCTCGTATTATTCAGACCTTTTCATGCTCCTCCTATTTTTCAGACCTTTTCATGCTCCTCGTATTTTTCAGACCTTTTCATGCTCCTCCTATTTTTCACACTTTTCAGGCTCCTCATATTTTTCTCACTGTTTTATTCTCCTCATATTTTTAACAGTTTTTCATGCTCCTCATATTTTTCAGACCATTTCATGCTCCTCATATTTTTCAGACCGTTTCATGCTCCTCATATTTTTCAGGCCGTTTCATGCTCCTCATATTTTTCACACCTTTTCATGCTGTTCATATTTTTCACACCGTTTCATGCTCCTCATATTTTTCATACTGATTCATGCTCCTCTTATTTTTCACACCTTTACATTCTATTCAAATTTTTGACCCCTTTTCATGCTCTTCATATTTTTGACACCTTTTCAAGCTCCTCATATTTTTGACACCTTTCCATGCTCCTTTTATTTTTCAGACCTTTTCATGCTCCTCCTATATTTCAGACCTTTCCATGCTCCTCGTATTTTTCAGACCTTTTCATGCTCCTCCTATTTTTCAGACATTTTCAGGCTCCTCGTATTTTTCAGAGCTTTTCATGCTCCTCCTATTTTGCAGGCCTTTTCATGCTCCTCCTATTTTTCAGAACTTTTCATGCTCCTCCTATTTTTCAGATATTTTCATGCTCCTCCTTTTTTTGAGGCCTTTTCATGCTCCTCGTATTTTTCACACCTTTTCATGCTCCTCGTATTTTTCACACCTTTTCATGCTCTTCACATTTTTCAGAATTTTTCATGCTCTTCGTGTTTTTCACACCTTTCATGCTCTTCATATTTTCCACACCTTTTAATGCTCTGCATGTTTTTCACACCTTTTCATGCTCTTCATTTTTTTCACACCATTTAATGCTCCTCATATTGTTGACAGCTTTTCATACTCTTCATATTTTTCAGACCTTTTCATGCTCCTTGTATTTTTCAGACATTTTCATGCTCTTCATATTTTTCACACCGTTTCATGCTCCTCATATATTTCATACAGTTTCATGCTCCTCGTATTTTTCAGACCTTTTCATGCTCCTCATATTTTTGAGACCTTTTCATGCTCCCCGTATTTTTGAGACCTTTTCCTGACCCTCGTTTTTTTCAGACCTTTTCATGCTCCTTGTATTTTTCAGACCTTCTCTTGCTCCTCATATTTTTCAGACCTTTTAATGCTCTCGTATTTTTCAGACCTTTTCATGCTCCTCGTGTTTTTTAGACCATTTCATGCTCCTCATATTTTGCAAACCTTTGCATACTCATCATACTTATAACAACTTTTCTTGCTCTTCATATTTTTCACACCATTTCATGCTTTGCATATTTTTCTACAGATTCATGCTCCTCATCTTTTTCCCACCTTTACATGCTTCTCAAATTTTTGACACCTTTTCATACTCTTCATATTTTTCAGACCTTTTCATGCTGCCTGTGTTTTTCAGACATTTTCATTCTCTTCATATTTTTCACACCGTTTCATGCTCCTCATATTTTTCATACAGTTTCATGCTCCTCGTATTTTTTAGACCGTTTCATCATCCTCGTATTTTTGAGACCTTTTCCTGCCCCTCGTTTTTTTCAGACCTTTTCATGCTCCTCGTATTTTTCAGACATTTTCATGGTCCTCGTATTTTTGAGACCTTTTCATGCTCCTCGTATTTTTGAGAGTTTTTCATGCTCTTGATATTTTTCACACCGTTTCATGCTCCTCATATTTTTCATACAGTTTCATGCTCCTCATATTTTCACACCTTTATATGCTCCTCATATTTTTCACACCTTTTCATGCTCTTCGTGTTTTTCACACCTTTTCAGGTTCTTCGAATTTTTCACACCTTTTCATGATCTTCGTATTTTTCAAACCTTTTCATGCTCTTCTTATTTTTCAGACCTTTTCATGCTCTTGATATTTTTCTCAGGTTTTCATGCTCTTCGTATTTTTCACACTGTTTCACGCTCCTCATATTTTTGGCAGCTGTTCATGCTCCTCATATTTTTCAGATCGTTTCATGCTCCTCATATTTTTGAGACCGTTTCTTGGTCCTCATATTTTTCACACCTTTTAATGCTCCTTATATTTTTGACACCTTTTCATGTTCTTCATATTTTTCACACCTTTACATGCTACTCATATTTTTGACACTTTTTCATGCTCTTCATATTTTTCACACCACTTCATTCCCCGCATATTTTTCATACAGATTCATGCTCCTCATATTTTTCACACCTTTACAAGCTTCTCATTTTGTTGACTCCTTTTCATACTTTTCATATTTTTCAAACCTTTTCATGCTGCTCATATTTTTGTGACCTTTTCAAGCTCCTCGTATGTTTCAGACATTTTCATGCTCTTCATATTTTTCACACCGTTTCATGCTCCTCATATTTTTCATACAGTTTCATGCTCCTTGTATTTTTCAGACCTTTCCATGCTCCTCGTATTTTTCAGACCTTTCCAATCTCCTCGTATTTTTGAGACCTTTTCATGTTCCTCGTATTCTTCAGTCCTTTTCCTGCCCCTCGTATTTTTCAGACCTTTTCATGCTCCTCCTATTTTTCAGACCTTTCCATGCTCCTCGTATTTTTCAGACCTTTTCATGCTCCTCGTATTTTTCAGACCTTTTCATGCTCCTCGTATTTTTCAGACCTTTCCATGCTCCTCGTATTTTTCACACCTCTTCATGCTCTTCATTTTTTTCACAGCATTTAATGCTCCTCATACTTTTGACAGCTTTTCATGCTCCTCATATATTTCAGACCGTTTCATGCTCCTCATATTTTTCAGACCATTTCATGCTTTTCATATTTTTCACAGCGTTTCATGTTCCTCATATTTTTCATACAGATTCATGCTCCTGTTATTTTTCACACCTTTACGTGCTACTCATATTTTGACACCTTTTTATGCTCTTCATATTTTTGACACCTTTTCATGCTCTTCGTGTTTTTCACACCTTTTCATGATCTTCGAATTTTTCAAACCTTTTCTTGCTCTTCTTATTTTTCAGACCTTTTCAGGTTCTGGATATTTTTCTCAGGTTTTCATGCTCTTCGTATATTTCACATGTTTCACGCTCCTCATATTTTTGGCAGCTGTTCACGCTCCTCATATTTTTCAGATCGTTTCATGCTCCTCATATTTGTGAGACCGTTTCATGCTCCTCATATTTTTCACACCTTTTAATGCTCCTCATATTTTTCACAACTTTGCATGCTCTTCATATTTTTCAGATCGTTTCATGCTCCTCATATTTTTGAGACCGTTTCTTGCTCCTCATATTTTTCACACCTTTTAATGCTCCTCATATTTTTGACACCTTTTCAGGCTCTTCATATTTTTGACACCTTTACATGTTACTCATATTTTTGACACTTTTTCATGCTCTTCATATTTTTCACACCAATTCATGCTCCGCATTTTTTTCATACAGATTCATGCTCCTCATATTTTTCACACCTTTACATGCTTCTCATTTTTTTGACTCCTTTTCATACTCTTCATATTTTTCTAACCATTTCATGCTCCTCATATTTTTGCGACCTTTTCATTCTCCTCGTATATTTCAGACATTTTCATGCTCTTCATATTTTTCACACCGTTTCATGCTCCTCATATTTTTCATACAGTTTGATTCTCCTCGTATTTTTCAGACCTTTTCATGCTCCTCCTATTTTTCAGAACTTTCCATGCTCCTCGTATTTTTCAGACCTTTCCATGCTCCTCCTATTTCTCAGACCTTTTCATGCTCCTCGTATTTTTCAGAGCTTTACATGCTCCTCCTTTTTTTCAGGCCTTTTCATGCTCCTCGTATTTTTCACACCTTTTCTTGCTCCTCATATTTTTCACACCTTTTCATGCTCTTCATATATTTCAGAACTTTTCATGTTCTTCGTGTTTTTCACACCTTTTCATGCTCTTCATATTTTCCGTACCTTTTCATGCTCTGCATATTTTTCACACCTTTTCATGCTCTTCATTTTTTTCACACCATGTAATGCTCCTCATATTTTGGACAGCTTTTCGTGCTCCTCATATATTTCAGACCGTTTCATGCTCCTCATATTTTTCAGACCATTTCATGCTTTTCATATTTTTCACACCGTTTCATGTTCCTCATATTTTTCATACAGATTCATTCTCCTCTTATTTTTCACACCTTTACATGCTACTCATATTTTCACACCTTTTCATGCTCTTCATATTTTTGACACCTTTTCATGCTCCTTGTATTTTTCAGACCTTTTCATGCTCCTCCTATTTTTCAGACCTTTTCATGCTTCTCCTATTTTTCAGACATTTTCATGCTCCTCGTATTTTTCAGACCTTTTAATGCTCTCATATTTTTCACACTTTTTCATGCTCCTCCTATATTTCACACCTTTTCATGCTCCTTGTATTTTTCACACCTTTTCATGCTCTTCGTATTTTTCAGACCTTTCCATGCTCCTCGTATTTTTCAGACCTTTTCATGCTCCTCCTATTTTTCAGATTTTTTCATGCTCCTCGTATTTTTCAGAGCTTTTCATGCTCCTCCTGTTTTTCAGGCCTTTTCATGCTCCTCATATTTTTCACACCTTTCCATGCTCCTCGTATTTTTCACTCCTTTTCATGCTCCTCGTATTTTTCACACCTTTTCATGCTCCTCCTATTTTTCACACCTTTTCATGCTCTTCATTTTATTCACACCATTTAATGCTCCTCATATTTTTGACAGCTTTTCATGCTCCTCATATATTTCAGACCGTTTCGTGCTCCTCATATTTTTCAGACCATTTCATGCTTTTCATAATTTTCATACCGTTTCATGTTCCTCATATTTTTCATACAGGTTCATGCTCCTCTTATTTTTCACACCTTTACAGGCTACTCATACTTTGACACCTTTTCATGCTCTTCATATTTTTGACAGCTTATCATGCTCCTCGTATATTTCACACCTTTTCATGCTCCTCATATTTTTCACACCTTTTCATGTTTCTCGTATTTTTCACACTTTTTCATGCTCCTCGTATATTTCACACCTTTTCATGCTCCTCGTATTTTTCACAACTTTTGATGCTCTTCGTATTTTTCACAACTTTTAGTGCTCCTCCTATTTTTCAGTCCTTTTCATGCTCCTCGTATTTTTCAGACCTTTTCATGCTCCTATTTTTCAGTCTTTTTCATGCTCCTCGTATTTTTCAGACATTTTCATGCTCCTCGTATTTTTCAGACCGTTTCATGCTCCTCATATATTTGAGACCATTTCATGCTCCTCATATTTTTCACACCTTTTCATGCTCCTCAGATTTTTCACAACTTTTCATGCTCTTCATATTTTTCACACCTTTTCATGCTCCTCGTATTTTTGACACCTTTTCATGCTCTTCATATTTTTCACACCTTTTCATGCTCCTCGTATTTTTGAGACCTTTTCTTGCTCCTCATATTTTTGAGACCTTTTTATGCTACTCGAATTTTTCAGACCTTTTCATGCTCCTCGTATTTTTCAGACCTATTCATGCTCCTCATACTTTTCACACTTTTTCATGCTATTCATATTTTTCACACCTTTTCATGCTCCTCGTATTTTTCACAACTTTTCATGCTCTTCGTATTTTTCACACCTTTTCATGCTCTTCATATTTTTCAGACCTTTTCATGCTTTTTATATTTTTCACAGCTTTTCATGCTCTTCGTGTTTTTCACACCTTTTCATGCTCTCGTATTTTTCAGACATTTTAATGCTCCTCGAACTTTCCACACCTTTTCATGCTCCTAGTATTTTTCACACCTTTTCATGCTCCTGGTATATTTCACACCTTTTTGTGCTCCTCGTATTTTTAAGACGTTTTCATACTCCTCATAATTTTCACACCTTTTCATGCTCTTCATATTTTTCAGACCTTTTCATTCTCTTGATATTTTTCACAGCTTTCCATGCTCCTCATGTTTTTGACACCTTTTCATGCTCTTCATGTTTTTCACACCTTTTCATTCTCCTCATATTTTTGACACCTGTTCATGCTCTACATATTTTTCAAACCTTTTCATGCGCCTCATATTTTTAAGACGTTTTCATGCTCCTCGTATATTTCACACCTTTTCATGCTCTCGTATTTTTCAGACATTTTAATGTTCCTCGTACTTTTCACACCTTTTCATGCTCCTAGTATTTTTCACACCTTTTCATGCTCCTGGTATTTTTCACAACTTTTCATGCTCTTCGTATTTTTCACATCTTTTCATGCTCTTTGAATTCTTCATACCTTTTCATGCTCTTCACATTCCTCACACCTTTTCATGCCCTTCGAGTTTTTCACATATTTCATGCTCTTGATATTTTTCACACCTTTTCATGCTCTTCATATTTATTAGACTTTTTCATGCTCTTGATATTTGTCACACCACTGCATGCCCTTTGTGTTTTTCACACATTCATGCTCTTCATATTTTTTATAGAAATTCATGCTCCTCTTATTTTTCAACCTTTACATGCTACTCATATTTTTGACACCTTTTCATGCTCTTCATATTTTTGACACCATTTCATGCTCCCCATATTTTTGACAATATTTCATGCTCTACATATTTTTCAGACCTTTTCATGCTCGTCGTATTTTTCAGACCTTTTCATGCTCCTCGTATATTTCACACGTTTTCATGCTCCTCGTATTTTTCACACATTTTCATGCTCTTCATATTTTTCACACCTTTTCATGCTCCTCGTCTTTTTCACAGGTTTTCATGCTCGTAGTTTTCACAACTTTTTGGGCTCTTCATATTTTTCAGACTTTTTCATGCTCCTCATATTTTGCAGACGTTTTCATGCTCCTCGTATTTCTCAGACCTTTTCATGCTCCTCGTATTTTTCACACCTTTTCATGCCCCTCGTATTATTCAGACCTTTTCATGCTCCTCGTATTATTCAGACCTTTTCATGTTCCTCGTATTTTTCAGACCTTTTCACGCTCCTCGTGTTTTTCAGACCTTTTCACGCTCTTCATATTTTTCACACCTTTTCACACTCTTCATATTTTTGACATTTTTTCACACTCCTCGTATTTTTCACACCTTTTCCTGCTCCTCGTATATTTCACACCTTTTCCTGCTCTTCCAATTTTTCACATCTTTTCATGCTCCTCATATTTTTCACACCTTTTCATGCTCCTAGTATTTTTCACACCTTTTCATGCTCTTCGAATTTTTCACACTTTTTCATGCTGTTCATATTATTCACACCTTTTCATGCTCCTAGTATTTTTCACACCTTTTCATGCTCCTCATATTTTTCACACCTTTTCATGCTCCTCGTATTTTTCACACCTTTTCATGCTCCTCGTCTTTTTCAGACCTTTTCATGCTGTTCATATATTTCACACCTTTTCATGCTCTTCGAATTTTTCACACCTTTTCATGCTCCTCATATTTTT
The DNA here is from genome assembly GCF_910594005.1 of Cervus elaphus. NCBI lineage: Eukaryota > Metazoa > Chordata > Mammalia > Artiodactyla > Cervidae > Cervus > Cervus elaphus. The sequence continues at coordinate 2,142,595 of NC_057834.1, read as the reverse complement.
CACACCTTTTCATGCTCCTCGTATTTTTCACACCTTTTCATGCTCCTCGTCTTTTTCAGACCTTTTCATGCTGTTCATATATTTCACACCTTTTCGTGCTCTTCGAATTTTTCTCACCTTTTCATGCTCTTCATATTTTTCACACCTTTTCATGCCACTCATATTTTTCACAACTTTCATGCTCCTCGTATTTTTGACACCTTTTCATGCTCCTCGTAATTTTCAAAGCTTTTCATGCTCTTCATATTTTTCACACCTTTTCATGCTCCTCGTATTTTTTACACCTTTTCATGCTCTTCATATTTTTCACACCATTTCTTGCTCCTCGTATTTTTCACAGCTTTTCATGCTCTTCATATTTTTCACACCTTTTCATGCTTCTCGTAATTTTCACACCTTTTCATGAACCTCGAATTTTTCATGCCTTTTCATGCTCCTCTTATTTTTCAAGCCTTTTAATGCTCTTCATATTTTTCTAAACTTTTCATGCTCCTCGTATTTTTCACACATTGTCATGCTCCTCGTATTTTTCACACCTTTTCCTGCTCTTCGAATTTTTCACTCCTTTACATGCTCCTCGTATCTTTTACACCTTTTACTGCTCCCTGTATTTTTGACACTTTGCAATGCTCCTCGTATTTTACACACCTTTTTCTGCACTTCGAATTTTTCACAACTTTTCATGCTCCTTGTATTTTTCACACATTTTCATGCTCCTCGTATTTTTCACAACTTTTCATCCTCCTCATATTTTTCAGAACTTATCACGCTCCTCGTATTTTTCAGACCTGTTCACGCTCTTCATTTTTTTCAAACCTTTTCACGCTCTTTGTATTTTTGACACCTTTTCAAGCTCCTCGTATTTTTCACTCCTTTTCCTGCTCTGAGTATTTTTCACACCTATTCCTTTTCTTCGATTTTTTCACACTCTTCATGATCCTCGTATTTTTCGAACCTTTTCCTGCTCTTCGTATTTTCACACCTTTTCATGCTCCTCTTATTTTTCACACCTTTTCATGCTCCTCGTATTCTTCACAACTTTTCGTGCTCTTCGTATTTTTAACAACGTTTAATGCTACTCCTTTTTTCACACCTTTTCATGCTCTTCCTACTTTTCAAAACTTTTCATGCTCCTAATATTTTTCAGACCTTTTCATACTCTTCGTATTATTCACACCTTTTCATGTTCCTCATATTTTTCAGACCTTTCCATGCTCTTCGTATTTTTCAGACCTTTTCATGCTCCCCGTATTTTTCAGACCTTTTCATGCTCCTTGTATTTTTCACACCTTTTCATGCTCTTTGTATTTTTCAGACCTTTTCATGCTCCTCGTATTTTTCAGACCTTTTCATGCTCCTCGTATTTTTCAGACTTTTTCATGCTCCTCACATTTTTCACACCTTTTCATGCTCCTCGAAATTTTCACACCTTCATGCTCCTCTTATTTTTCACACATTTTCATGTTTCTCGTATTTTTCACACCTTTTCCTGCTCCTCGTATTTTTCTGAGCTTTTCATGCTCCTCGTATTTTTCACACCTTTTCATGCTCCTCGTATATTTCACACCTTTTCATGCTCCTCGTATTTTTCACACCTTCTCATGCTCCACCTATTTTTCAGACCTTTTTATGCTCCTTCCATTTTTCAGACCTTTTCATGCTCTTTGTATTTTTCACACCTTTTCATGCTCCTCGTATTTTTCACACCTTTTCATGCTCCTCGTGTTTTTCACACATTTTCATGCTCCTCGTATTTTTCAAACCTTTTCATGCTCCTCGTGTTTTTCACACCTTTTCATGCTCCTCGTACTTTTCAGACCGTTTTGTGCTCCTCGTATTTTTCAGACCTTTTCATGCTCTTCGAATTTTTCACACATTTTAATACTCCTCATATTTTTCACAGCTTTTCCTGCTCTTCTTATTTTTCACACCTTTTCATGATCTTCCTATTTTTGCGACCTTTACCTGCTCTTCGTATTTTTCGGAACTTTTCACACTCTTCATATTTTTCACACCTTTCAACACTCTTCGTATTTTTGACAGCTTTTCACACTCCTCGCATTTTTCAAACCTTTTCTGCTCCTTGTATTTTTCACACCTTTTCCTGCTCTTTGAATTTTTCACACCTTTTTATGCTCCTCGTATTTTTCACACCTTTTCCGGCTCCTCCTATTTTCACATCTTTTCATGCTCCTCGTAAGTTTCACACATTTTCATGTTCCTCATATTTTTCACACCTTTTCCTGCTCTTCGAATTTTTCACACCTTTTCATGCTCCTCGTATTTTTCACACGTTTTAATGCTCCTCGTATTTTTCATACCTTTTCATGCTCCTCGTATTTTTCAGAACTTTTCATGCTGTTCATATATTTCACACCTTTTCCTGCTCTTCGAATTTTTCACACCTTTTCATGCTACTCGTATTTTTCACAACTTTTCTTTCCTTCGAATTTTTCACACCTTGTCATGCTCTTTGAATATTTCTCACCTTTTCCAGCTCTTTGAATTTTTCACACCTTATCCTGCTCCCCGTATTTTTCACACCTTGACATGCTCCTCGTATTTTTCACACCTTTTCATGCTCCTCGTATTTTTCACACCTTTTCATGCTACTCGTATTTCACAACATTTCATGATGTTCATATTTTTCACACCTTTTAGTACTCCTTGTATTATTCACACCTTGTAATTCTCCTCGTATTTTTCACACCTTTTCATGCTCCTCGTATTTTTCACACCGTTTCCTGCTCTTTGAATTTTTCACTGCTTTTCATGCTCCTGGAATTTTTCACACCTTTTCATGCTCCTCGTGTGTTTCACAACTTATCATGCTCCTTGTATTTTTCAGACCTTTTCATGCTCCTCATATTTTTCAGACCTTTTCACGCTCTTCATATTTTTCACACCTTTCCACGCTCTTCGTATTTTTGACACCTTTTCATGCTCCTCGTATTTTTGACACCTTTTCATGCTCCTCGTAATTTTCACACCTTTTCCTGCCCTTCGTATTTTTCACACCTTTTCATGCTCCTCTTTTATTTCACACCTTTTCCTGCTCTTCGTATTTTTCACACCTTTTCAAGGTCCTCATATTTTTCACACCTTTTCCTGCTCCTTGTATTTTTCACACCTTTTCCTCCTCTTCGATTTTTTCACACCTTTTCATGATCCTCGTATTTTTAACACCTTTTCCTGCTCTTTGTATTTTTCACACCATTTCATCCTCCTCGTAATTTTCACACCATTTCATGCTCCTCGTACTTTTCACACCTTTTCATGTTCTTCGTATTTTTCACACATTTTCATGCTCCTCGTATTTTTAAGACCTTTACCTGCTCCTCGGATTTTTCAGAACTTTTCACACTCTTCATATATTTCACACCTTTTCACGCTCTTCGTATTTTTGACACCTTTTCATGGTCCTCGTATTTTTCACACCTTTTACTGCTCCTCATATTTTCACAACTTTTCATGCTCCTCGTGTGTTTCAGATCTTTTCATGCTCCTCGTATTTTTGACACCTTATCATGCTACTCATATTTTTACACCTTTTCCTGCTCGTCGTATTTTTCACACCTTTTCCTGCCCTTCGTATTTTTCACACCTTTTATGCTCCTCATATTTTTCACACGTTTTCCTGCTCTTGTATTTTTCACACCTTTTCATGCTCCTCATATTTTTCACACCTTTTACTACTCCTCGTATTTTTCACACCTTTTCCTGCTCTTCGATTTTTTCACACCTTTTCATGCTCCTCGTATTTTTCACACCTTTTCATGCTCCTCGTATTTTTCATGCCTTTTCACGCTCCTCGTATTTTTCACAACTTTTCCTGCTCTTTGTGTTTTTCAGACCTTTTCATGCTCCTCGTGTTTTTCACATCTTTTAATGCTCCTCGTATTTTTCACACCTTCATGCTCCTCGTATTTTTCAGATCTTTTCATGCTCCTCGTATTTTTCAGACCTTTTCACGCTCCTCGTATTTTTCACAACTTTTCCTGCTTTTGTGTTTTTCAGACCTTTTCATGCTCCTCGTGTTTTTCACATCTTTTAATGCTCCTCGTATTTTTCACACCTTTTGCTCCTCGTATTTTTCAGATCTTTTCATGCTCCTCGTATTTTTCAGACCTTTTCACGCTCTTTGTATTTTTGACATCTTTTCATGCTCCTCGTATTTTTCACATCTTTTCCTTCTCCTCGTATTTTTCACACCTTTTCCTGCTCTTCGATTTCTTCACACATTTTCATGCTCCTCGTACTTTTTACAACTTTTCCACCTCTTCGATTTTTTCACACCTTTTCATGCTTCTCGTATTTTTCACTCCTTTTCCTGCTCCTCATATTTTTCACACCTTTTCCTGCTCTTCGTGTTTTTCACACCTTTTCATGCTTCTCGTATTTTTTACACCTTTTCCTGCGCTTCGTATTTTTCACACCTTTTCCTGCTCTTGGAAGTTTTCATAACTTTTTATGCTCCTCGTATTTTCACACCTTTTCCTGCTCCTCTTTTTTTTCACACCTTGTCATGCTCCTCGTATTTTTCACTTCTTTTCATGCTCCTCGTATTTTTCACACCTTTTCATGCTCCTCGTATTTTTCACCCCATTTCCTGCTCCTCGTATTTTTCACACCTTTTCCTGCTCCTTGTACTTCTCAGATGTTTTCCTGCTTTTCATATTTTTCACACCTTTTCATGCACTTCGTGTTTTTGACACCTTATCATGCTACTCATATTTTTACACATTTTCCTGCTCGTCGTATTTTTCACACCTTTTCATGCTCCTCATACTTTTCACACCTTTTCCTGCTCTTTGTATTTTTGACACTTTTTCACTCTCCTCATATTTTTCACACCTTTTCCTGCTCCCCGACTTTCTCACAACTTTTCCTGCTGCTCGTTTTTTCAGACCTTTTCACGCTCCTCGTATTTTTCACACCTTTTCATGCTACTCGTATTTTTCACACCTTTTCCTGCTCCTCATATATTTCACACCTTTTCATGCTCTTCATATTTTTCACACCGTTTCATCCTCCTCTAATTTTTCATACAGTTTCATGCTCCTCATATTTTTCACACCTTTACATGTTTCTCATATTTTTGACACCTTTTAATGCTCCTCATATTTTTGACACCTTATCATGCTTTTCATATTTTTCAGACCTTTTCTTGCTCTTAAAATTTTTCACAGCTTTCCATGCTCTTTGAGTTTTCACTCCATTTCATGATCTCGTGTTTTTCAGAGTGTTTCATGCTCCTCATATTATTGACACCTTTTCATGCTCTTCATATTTTTCACACCATTTCATCCTCCTCTAATTTTTCATACAGTTTCATTCTCCTCATATTTTTCACACCTTTACATGCTTCTCATATTTTCGACACCTTTTAATGCTCCTCATATTTTTGACACCTTATCATGCTCTTCATATTTTTCAGACCTTTTCATGCTTTTGATAATTTTCACACCTTTTCCTGCTCTTCGTATTTTTCACACCTTTTCATGCTCCTTATATTTTTGACACCTTTTCATGCTCTTCATATTTTTCAGACCTTTTCATGCTCCTCGAATATTTCACACCTTTTCATGCTCCTCGTATTTTTCAGACCTTTAAATGCTCCTCTTAATTTTCAGATCTTTTCATGCTCCTCATTTTTTCACACCATTTCATGGTCCTCGTATTTTTCACACCGTTTCATGCTACTCATATTTTTCAAACCCTTTCATGCTCTTCATTTTTTTCACACATTTTCATGCTCCTCGTATATTTCACACGTTTTCATGCTCCTTGTATTTTTAAGACGTTTTCATACTCCTCATAATTTTCACAACTTTTCATGCTCTTCATATTTTTCACACAGTTTCATGCTCCTCATATTTTTCATACAGATTCATGCTCCTCAAATTTTTCACAGCTTTACATGCTCCTCATATATTTGACACCTTTTCATGCTCTTCATGTTTTTCACACCTTTTCATTCTCCTCATATTTTTGACACCTGTTCATGCTCTACATATTTTTCAAACCTTTTCATGTGCCTCATATTTTTAAGACGTTTTCATGTTCCTCATATTTTTTAGACCTTTTCATGCTCCTCGTACTTTTCACACTTTTTCATGCTCTTCATGTTTTTCACACTTTTTCATGCTCCTCGTTTTTTTCACAATCTTTCATGCTCCTCGAATTTTTCACAACTTTTCATGCTCTTCGTATTTGTCACACCTTTTCATGCTCTTCTAATTTTCCACACTTTTACATGCTCTGCATGTTTTTCACACCCTTTCATGCTCTTCTTATTTTTCACATTTTTTCATGCTCTTCATATTTTTCACACCTTTTAATGCTCTTCATACTTTTCAGACCTTTTCATGCTTTTTATATTTTTCACAGCTTTTCATGCTCTTCGTGTTTTTCACACCTTTTCATGCTCTCGTATTTTTCAGACATTTTAATGCTCCTCGTACTTTTCACACCTTTTCATGCTCCTAGTATTTTTCACACCTTTTCATGCTCCTGGTATTTTTCACAACTTTTCATGCTCTTTGAATTTTTCATACCTTTTCATGCTCTTCATATTCCTCAACCTTTTTATGCTCTTGATATTTTTCACACCTTTTCATGCCCTTCGTGTTTTTCACATCTTTCATGCTCTTGATATTTTTCACACCTTTTCATGCTATTCATATTTTTCAGACATTTTCATGCTCTTCATATTTTTCAGACCATTGCATGCCCGCCGTGTTTTTCCACAATTCATGCTCTTCATATATTTTACACCTTTTCACGCTCCTCATATTTTTCACACCTTTTCATGCTGTTCATATTTTTCAGACCTTTTCATGCTCCTCGTATATTTCACACCTTTTCATGCTCCTCGTATTTTTCAGAGCTTTTCATGCTCCTCGTATTTTTCAGACCTTTATATGCTCCTCTTAATTTTCAGATCTTTTCATGCTCCTCATTTTTTCACACCATTTCATGCTCCTCTTATTTTTCACACAGTTTCATGCTCCTCATATTTTTCATACCCTTTCATGCTCTTCATATTTTTCACACACTTTCATGCTCCTCGTATTTTACACACCTTTTCATGCTCCCGGTATATTTCACACCTTTTCATGCTCCTCGTATTTTTAAGACGTTTTCATACTCCTCATAATTTTCACACCTTTTCATGCTCTTCATATTTTTCACACCCTTTCATGCTCCTCATATTTATCATACAGATTCATGCTCCTCGTATTTTACACACCTTTTCAGCTCCCGGTATATTTCACACCTTTTCATTCTCCTCATATTTTTGACACCTGTTCATGCTCCTCGTATTTTTCAGACCTTTTCATGCTCCTCGTACTTTTCACTTTTTCATGCTATTCATATTTTTCACACCTTTTCATGCTCCTCGTATTTTTCACAATTTTTCATGCTCCTCGTATTTTTCAGACCTTTTCATGGTGTTCTTTTTTTTCACAGCTTTTCTAGTTCCTCGTATTTTTCATACCTTATCATGCTCCTCATATTTTTCAGACCTTTTCATGCTCCTCATATTTTTCACAACTTGTCATCCTCCTCGGATTTTTCACAGCTTGTCATGCTCTTCGATCATTTCACACCTTTTCCTGCTCTTCGAAATTTTCACTCCTTTACATGCTCTTCGTATTTTTCAAAACTTTTCGTGCTCCATGTATTTTTCACACCTTGTAATGCTCCTCGTATTTTTCACACCTTTTCATGCTCCTCGTATTTTTCACACCTTTTCATGCTGTTCATATTTTTCACAACTTTTCATGCTTCTCTTACTTTTCAGACCTTTTCACACTACTTGTATTTTTCAGACCTTTTCATGCTCCTCGTATTTTTCAGACCATTTCACGGCTTTCATATTTTTCAGACCTTTTCATGCTGTTTATATTTTTCACACCTTTTCCTGCTCTTCGAATTTTTCACAGCTTTTCATGCTGCTCGTATTTTTCACACCTTTCCTTGCTCTTCGAATTTTTCACACCGTTTCATGCTCGTCGTATTTTTCACACCTTTCCCAGCTCTTCGAATTTTTCACACTTTTCTTGCTCTTTGAATTTTTCACACCTTTTTATGCTCCTCGTATTTTTCACACCTTTTCCTGCTCCTAGTATTTTTCACACCTTTTCATGCTCCTCGTATTTTTAACACCATTTCATGATTTTCATATTTTTCACACCTTTACCTGCTCCTCATACTTTTCACACCTTTTATGCTCCTCGCATTTTTCACACCTTTTCCTGCTCCTCGTATTTATTCGACCTTTTCGTATTTTACACACCTTTTCACGCGCTTCGTATTTTTCAAAACTTTTCATGCTCCTCGTATTTTTCATACCTTTTCCTGCTCCTCATACTTTTCACACCTTTTCATGCTCCTCATATTTTTCACACGTTTTCACTCTCTTCATATTTTTCACACCTTTTCACGCTCTTCGTATTTTTGACACCTTTTCATGCTCCTCGTATTTTAACACCTTTTCCTGCTACTCATATTTTTCATACCTTTTCCTGCCCTTCGTATTTTTCACACCTTTTCATGCTCTTCGTATTTTTCACACCTTTTCCTGCTCTTCGTATTTTTCACACCTCTTCATGCTCCTCATATTTTTCACTCCTTTTCATGCTCCTCGTATTTTTCACACCTTTTCATGCTCCTCGTAGGTTTCACATCTTTTCCTACTCTTCGAATTTTTCACACCTTTTCATACTCCTCGTATTTTTAACACTATTTCATGATGTTCATATTTTTCATACCTTTTCCTGCTCTTTGAATTTTTCACACCTTTTCCTCCTCCTCGGATTTTTCACACCTTTTCCTGCTCCTCGTATTTTTCACACCTTTCCCTGCTACTCGAATTTTTCAGACCTTTTCATGCACCTCGTATTTTTCACACCTTGTCATGCTCCTTGTACTTTTCACACCTTTTCCTGCTCCTCGTATTTTTCGCACCTTTTCCTGCTCTTCGAATTTTTCACACCTTTTCCTGATCTTCATATTTTTCACACCATTTCATGCTCTTGGTATTTTTGACATCTTTTCACACTCTTCATATTTTTCACACCTTTTCTGCTCCTTGTATTTTTCACACCTTTTCCAGCTCCTCGTATTGTTTACGCCTTTTCCATCTCTTCGATTTTTTCACACCTTTTCCTACTCTTCGACTTTTTCACACCTTTTCATGCTACTCCTATTTTTCACACCTTGTCATGCTCCTCGTATTTTTCATACCTTTTCATGCTCCTCGTATTTTTGACACCTTTTCATGCTCTTCCTATTTTTCACACCTTTTCATGCTCTTCCTATTTTTCACACCTTTTCATGCTCCTCGTATTTTTCATACCTTTTCATGCTCCTCGTATTTTTGACACCTTTTCATGCTCTTCCTATTTTTCACACCTTTTCATGCTCTTCCTATTTTTCACACCTTTTCATGCTCCTCGTATTTTTCATACCTTTTCATGCTCCTCGTATTTTTGACACCTTTTCATGCTCTTCCTATTTTTCATACCTTTTCATGCTCCTCGTATTTTTCATACCTTTTCATGCTCCTCATATTTTTCACACCTTTTCATGCTCCTCGTATTTTTCACACCTTGTCATGCTCCTCTTATTTTTGAAGCTTTTTCATGCTCCTCGTGTTTTTCAAGCCTTTTCATGCTCCTCATATTTTTCACACCTTTTCATGCTCCTCGTATTTTTCATGCCTTTCCATGCTCCTCGTATTTTTCACGCCTTTTCTGCTCCTCGTATTTTTCAAACATTTTCGTGGTCTTCGTATTTTTCAGACCTTTTCGTGCTCTTCATATGTTTCACACCTCTTCTTGCTCTTCATATTTTTCTAAACTTTTCATTCTCCTCTTATTTTTCACAACTTTTCCTGCTCTTCAAATTTTTCACACCTTTTCATGCTCCTCGTATTTTTCACACCTTGTCTCGCTCCTCATATTTTTGACACCATTTCATGCTCCTCGTATTTTTCACACCTTTTCCTGCTCCTCGTATTTTTCATGCCTTTTCCTGCTCTTCGATTTTTTCACTTCTTTACATGATCCCCGTATTTTTCGCACCTTTTCCTGCTCTTCGTATTTTTCACACCTTTTCATGCTCCTCGTACTTTTCACACCTTTTCATGCTCCTCGTATTTTTCACACCTTCTCATGCTCCACCTATTTTTCAGACCTTTTTATGCTCCTTCCATTTTTCAGACCTTTTCATGCTCTTTGTATTTTTCACACCTTTTCATGCTCCTCGTATTTTTCACACCTTTTCATGCTCCTCGTGTTTTTCACACATTTTCATGCTCCTCGTATTTTTCAAACCTTTTCATGCTCCTCGTGTTTTTCACACCTTTTCATGCTCCTCGTACTTTTCAGACCGTTTTGTGCTCCTCGTATTTTTCAGACCTTTTCATGCTCTTCGAATTTTTCACACATTTTAATACTCCTCATATTTTTCACAGCTTTTCCTGCTCTTCTTATTTTTCACACCTTTTCATGATCTTCCTATTTTTGCGACCTTTACCTGCTCTTCGTATTTTTCGGAACTTTTCACACTCTTCATATTTTTCACACCTTTCAACACTCTTCGTATTTTTGACAGCTTTTCACACTCCTCGCATTTTTCAAACCTTTTCTGCTCCTTGTATTTTTCACACCTTTTCCTGCTCTTTGAATTTTTCACACCTTTTTATGCTCCTCGTATTTTTCACACCTTTTCCGGCTCCTCCTATTTTCACATCTTTTCATGCTCCTCGTAAGTTTCACACATTTTCATGTTCCTCATATTTTTCACACCTTTTCCTGCTCTTCGAATTTTTCACACCTTTTCATGCTCCTCGTATTTTTCACACGTTTTAATGCTCCTCGTATTTTTCATACCTTTTCATGCTCCTCGTATTTTTCAGAACTTTTCATGCTGTTCATATATTTCACACCTTTTCCTGCTCTTCGAATTTTTCACACCTTTTCATGCTACTCGTATTTTTCACAACTTTTCTTTCCTTCGAATTTTTCACACCTTGTCATGCTCTTTGAATATTTCTCACCTTTTCCAGCTCTTTGAATTTTTCACACCTTATCCTGCTCCCCGTATTTTTCACACCTTGACATGCTCCTCGTATTTTTCACACCTTTTCATGCTCCTCGTATTTTTCACACCTTTTCATGCTACTCGTATTTCACAACATTTCATGATGTTCATATTTTTCACACCTTTTAGTACTCCTTGTATTATTCACACCTTGTAATTCTCCTCGTATTTTTCACACCTTTTCATGCTCCTCGTATTTTTCACACCGTTTCCTGCTCTTTGAATTTTTCACTGCTTTTCATGCTCCTGGAATTTTTCACACCTTTTCATGCTCCTCGTGTGTTTCACAACTTATCATGCTCCTTGTATTTTTCAGACCTTTTCATGCTCCTCATATTTTTCAGACCTTTTCACGCTCTTCATATTTTTCACACCTTTCCACGCTCTTCGTATTTTTGACACCTTTTCATGCTCCTCGTATTTTTGACACCTTTTCATGCTCCTCGTAATTTTCACACCTTTTCCTGCCCTTCGTATTTTTCACACCTTTTCATGCTCCTCTTTTATTTCACACCTTTTCCTGCTCTTCGTATTTTTCACACCTTTTCAAGGTCCTCATATTTTTCACACCTTTTCCTGCTCCTTGTATTTTTCACACCTTTTCCTCCTCTTCGATTTTTTCACACCTTTTCATGATCCTCGTATTTTTAACACCTTTTCCTGCTCTTTGTATTTTTCACACCATTTCATCCTCCTCGTAATTTTCACACCATTTCATGCTCCTCGTACTTTTCACACCTTTTCATGTTCTTCGTATTTTTCACACATTTTCATGCTCCTCGTATTTTTAAGACCTTTACCTGCTCCTCGGATTTTTCAGAACTTTTCACACTCTTCATATATTTCACACCTTTTCACGCTCTTCGTATTTTTGACACCTTTTCATGGTCCTCGTATTTTTCACACCTTTTACTGCTCCTCATATTTTCACAACTTTTCATGCTCCTCGTGTGTTTCAGATCTTTTCATGCTCCTCGTATTTTTGACACCTTATCATGCTACTCATATTTTTACACCTTTTCCTGCTCGTCGTATTTTTCACACCTTTTCCTGCCCTTCGTATTTTTCACACCTTTTATGCTCCTCATATTTTTCACACGTTTTCCTGCTCTTGTATTTTTCACACCTTTTCATGCTCCTCATATTTTTCACACCTTTTACTACTCCTCGTATTTTTCACACCTTTTCCTGCTCTTCGATTTTTTCACACCTTTTCATGCTCCTCGTATTTTTCACACCTTTCCATGCTCCTCGTATTTTTCATGCCTTTTCACGCTCCTCGTATTTTTCACAACTTTTCCTGCTCTTTGTGTTTTTCAGACCTTTTCATGCTCCTCGTGTTTTTCACATCTTTTAATGCTCCTCGTATTTTTCACACCTTCATGCTCCTCGTATTTTTCAGATCTTTTCATGCTCCTCGTATTTTTCAGACCTTTTCACGCTCCTCGTATTTTTCACAACTTTTCCTGCTTTTGTGTTTTTCAGACCTTTTCATGCTCCTCGTGTTTTTCACATCTTTTAATGCTCCTCGTATTTTTCACACCTTTTGCTCCTCGTATTTTTCAGATCTTTTCATGCTCCTCGTATTTTTCAGACCTTTTCACGCTCTTTGTATTTTTGACATCTTTTCATGCTCCTCGTATTTTTCACATCTTTTCCTTCTCCTCGTATTTTTCACACCTTTTCCTGCTCTTCGATTTCTTCACACATTTTCATGCTCCTCGTACTTTTTACAACTTTTCCACCTCTTCGATTTTTTCACACCTTTTCATGCTTCTCGTATTTTTCACTCCTTTTCCTGCTCCTCATATTTTTCACACCTTTTCCTGCTCTTCGTGTTTTTCACACCTTTTCATGCTTCTCGTATTTTTTACACCTTTTCCTGCGCTTCGTATTTTTCACACCTTTTCCTGCTCTTGGAAGTTTTCATAACTTTTTATGCTCCTCGTATTTTCACCCCTTTTCCTGCTCCTCTTTTTTTTCACACCTTGTCATGCTCCTCGTATTTTTCACTTCTTTTCATGCTCCTCGTATATTTCACACCTTTTCATGCTCCTCGTATTTTTCACCCCATTTCCTGCTCCTCGTATTTTTCACACCTTTTCCTGCTCCTTGTACTTCTCAGATGTTTTCCTGCTTTTCATATTTTTCACACCTTTTCATGCACTTCGTGTTTTTGACACCTTATCATGCTACTCATATTTTTACACATTTTCCTGCTCGTCGTATTTTTCACACCTTTTCATGCTCCTCATACTTTTCACACCTTTTCCTGCTCTTTGTATTTTTGACACTTTTTCACTCTCCTCATATTTTTCACACCTTTTCCTGCTCCCCGACTTTCTCACAACTTTTCCTGCTGCTCGTTTTTTCAGACCTTTTCACGCTCCTCGTATTTTTCACACCTTTTCATGCTACTCGTATTTTTCACACCTTTTCCTGCTCCTCATATATTTCACACCTTTTCATGCTCTTCATATTTTTCACACCGTTTCATCCTCCTCTAATTTTTCATACAGTTTCATGCTCCTCATATTTTTCACACCTTTACATGTTTCTCATATTTTTGACACCTTTTAATGCTCCTCATATTTTTGACACCTTATCATGCTTTTCATATTTTTCAGACCTTTTCTTGCTCTTAAAATTTTTCACAGCTTTCCATGCTCTTTGAGTTTTCACTCCATTTCATGATCTCGTGTTTTTCAGAGTGTTTCATGCTCCTCATATTATTGACACCTTTTCATGCTCTTCATATTTTTCACACCATTTCATCCTCCTCTAATTTTTCATACAGTTTCATTCTCCTCATATTTTTCACACCTTTACATGCTTCTCATATTTTCGACACCTTTTAATGCTCCTCATATTTTTGACACCTTATCATGCTCTTCATATTTTTCAGACCTTTTCATGCTTTTGATAATTTTCACACCTTTTCCTGCTCTTCGTATTTTTCACACTTTTTCATGCTCCTTATATTTTTGACACCTTTTCATGCTCTTCATATTTTTCAGACCTTTTCATGCTCCTCGAATATTTCACACCTTTTCATGCTCCTCGTATTTTTCAGACCTTTAAATGCTCCTCTTAATTTTCAGATCTTTTCATGCTCCTCATTTTTTCACACCATTTCATGGTCCTCGTATTTTTCACACCGTTTCATGCTACTCATATTTTTCAAACCCTTTCATGCTCTTCATTTTTTTCACACATTTTCATGCTCCTCGTATATTTCACACGTTTTCATGCTCCTTGTATTTTTAAGACGTTTTCATACTCCTCATAATTTTCACAACTTTTCATGCTCTTCATATTTTTCACACAGTTTCATGCTCCTCATATTTTTCATACAGATTCATGCTCCTCAAATTTTTCACAGCTTTACATGCTCCTCATATATTTGACACCTTTTCATGCTCTTCATGTTTTTCACACCTTTTCATTCTCCTCATATTTTTGACACCTGTTCATGCTCTACATATTTTTCAAACCTTTTCATGTGCCTCATATTTTTAAGACGTTTTCATGCTCCTCATATTTTTTAGACCTTTTCATGCTCCTCGTACTTTTCACACTTTTTCATGCTCTTCATGTTTTTCACACTTTTTCATGCTCCTCGTTTTTTTCACAATCTTTCATGCTCCTCGAATTTTTCACAACTTTTCATGCTCTTCGTATTTGTCACACCTTTTCATGCTCTTCTAATTTTCCACACTTTTACATGCTCTGCATGTTTTTCACACCCTTTCATGCTCTTCTTATTTTTCACATTTTTTCATGCTCTTCATATTTTTCACACCTTTTAATGCTCTTCATACTTTTCAGACCTTTTCATGCTTTTTATATTTTTCACAGCTTTTCATGCTCTTCGTGTTTTTCACACCTTTTCATGCTCTCGTATTTTTCAGACATTTTAATGCTCCTCGTACTTTTCACACCTTTTCATGCTCCTAGTATTTTTCACACCTTTTCATGCTCCTGGTCTTTTTCACAACTTTTCATGCTCTTTGAATTTTTCATACCTTTTCATGCTCTTCATATTCCTCAACCTTTTTATGCTCTTGATATTTTTCACACCTTTTCATGCCCTTCGTGTTTTTCACATCTTTCATGCTCTTGATATTTTTCACACCTTTTCATGCTATTCATATTTTTCAGACATTTTCATGCTCTTCATATTTTTCAGACCATTGCATGCCCGCCGTGTTTTTCCACAATTCATGCTCTTCATATATTTTACACCTTTTCACGCTCCTCATATTTTTCACACCTTTTCATGCTGTTCATATTTTTCAGACCTTTTCATGCTCCTCGTATATTTCACACCTTTTCATGCTCCTCGTATTTTTCAGAGCTTTTCATGCTCCTCGTATTTTTCAGACCTTTATATGCTCCTCTTAATTTTCAGATCTTTTCATGCTCCTCATTTTTTCACACCATTTCATGCTCCTCTTATTTTTCACACAGTTTCATGCTCCTCATATTTTTCATACCCTTTCATGCTCTTCATATTTTTCACACACTTTCATGCTCCTCGTATTTTACACACCTTTTCATGCTCCCGGTATATTTCACACCTTTTCATGCTCCTCGTATTTTTAAGACCTTTTCATGCTCCTCATAATTTTCACACCTTTTCATGCTCTTCATATTTTTCACACCCTTTCATGCTCCTCATATTTATCATACAGATTCATGCTCCTCGTATTTTACACACCTTTTCAGCTCCCGGTATATTTCACACCTTTTCATTCTCCTCATATTTTTGACACCTGTTCATGCTCCTCGTATTTTTCAGACCTTTTCATGCTCCTCGTACTTTTCACTTTTTCATGCTATTCATATTTTTCACACCTTTTCATGCTCCTCGTATTTTTCACAATTTTTCATGCTCCTCGTATTTTTCAGACCTTTTCATGGTGTTCTTTTTTTTCACAGCTTTTCTAGTTCCTCGTATTTTTCATACCTTATCATGCTCCTCATATTTTTCAGACCTTTTCATGCTCCTCATATTTTTCACAACTTGTCATCCTCCTCGGATTTTTCACAGCTTGTCATGCTCTTCGAACATTTCACACCTTTTCCTGCTCTTCGAAATTTTCACTCCTTTACATGCTCTTCGTATTTTTCAAAACTTTTCGTGCTCCATGTATTTTTCACACCTTGTAATGCTCCTCGTATTTTTCACACCTTTTCATGCTCCTCGTATTTTTCACACCTTTTCATGCTGTTCATATTTTTCACAACTTTTCATGCTTCTCTTACTTTTCAGACCTTTTCACACTACTTGTATTTTTCAGACCTTTTCATGCTCCTCGTATTTTTCAGACCATTTCACGGCTTTCATATTTTTCAGACCTTTTCATGCTGTTTATATTTTTCACACCTTTTCCTGCTCTTCGAATTTTTCACAGCTTTTCATGCTGCTCGTATTTTTCACACCTTTCCTTGCTCTTCGAATTTTTCACACCGTTTCATGCTCGTCGTATTTTTCACACCTTTCCCAGCTCTTCGAATTTTTCACACTTTTCTTGCTCTTTGAATTTTTCACACCTTTTTATGCTCCTCGTATTTTTCACACCTTTTCCTGCTCCTAGTATTTTTCACACCTTTTCATGCTCCTCGTATTTTTAACACCATTTCATGATTTTCATATTTTTCACACCTTTACCTGCTCCTCATACTTTTCACACCTTTTATGCTCCTCACATTTTTCACACCTTTTCCTGCTCCTCGTATTTATTCGACCTTTTCGTATTTTACACACCTTTTCACGCGCTTCGTATTTTTCAAAACTTTTCATGCTCCTCGTATTTTTCATACCTTTTCCTGCTCCTCATACTTTTCACACCTTTTCATGCTCCTCATATTTTTCACACGTTTTCACTCTCTTCATATTTTTCACACCTTTTTACGCTCTTCGTATTTTTGACACCTTTTCATGCTCCTCGTATTTTAACACCTTTTCCTGCTACTCATATTTTTCATACCTTTTCCTGCCCTTCGTATTTTTCACACCTTTTCATGCTCTTCGTATTTTTCACACCTTTTCCTGCTCTTCGTATTTTTCACACCTCTTCATGCTCCTCATATTTTTCACTCCTTTTCATGCTCCTCGTATTTTTCACACCTTTTCATGCTCCTCGTAGGTTTCACATCTTTTCCTACTCTTCGAATTTTTCACACCTTTTCATACTCCTCGTATTTTTAACACTATTTCATGATGTTCATATTTTTCATACCTTTTCCTGCTCTTTGAATTTTTCACACCTTTTCCTCCTCCTCGGATTTTTCACACCTTTTCCTGCTCCTCGTATTTTTCACACCTTTCCCTGCTACTCGAATTTTTCAGACCTTTTCATGCACCTCGTATTTTTCACACCTTGTCATGCTCCTTGTACTTTTCACACCTTTTCCTGCTCCTCGTATTTTTCGCACCTTTTCCTGCTCTTCGAATTTTTCACACCTTTTCCTGATCTTCATATTTTTCACACCATTTCATGCTCTTGGTATTTTTGACATCTTTTCACACTCTTCATATTTTTCACACCTTTTCTGCTCCTTGTATTTTTCACACCTTTTCCAGCTCCTCGTATTGTTTACGCCTTTTCCATCTCTTCGATTTTTTCACACCTTTTCCTACTCTTCGACTTTTTCACACCTTTTCATGCTACTCCTATTTTTCACACCTTGTCATGCTCCTCGTATTTTTCATACCTTTTCATGCTCCTCGTATTTTTGACACCTTTTCATGCTCTTCCTATTTTTCACACCTTTTCATGCTCTTCCTATTTTTCACACCTTTTCATGCTCCTCGTATTTTTCATACCTTTTCATGCTCCTCGTATTTTTGACACCTTTTCATGCTCTTCCTATTTTTCACACCTTTTCATGCTCTTCCTATTTTTCACACCTTTTCATGCTCCTCGTATTTTTCATACCTTTTCATGCTCCTCGTATTTTTGACACCTTTTCATGCTCTTCCTATTTTTCATACCTTTTCATGCTCCTCGTATTTTTCATACCTTTTCATGCTCCTCATATTTTTCACACCTTTTCATGCTCCTCGTATTTTTCACACCTTGTCATGCTCCTCTTATTTTTGATGCTTTTTCATGCTCCTCGTGTTTTTCAAGCCTTTTCATGCTCCTCATATTTTTCACACCTTTTCATGCTCCTCGTATTTTTCATGCCTTTCCATGCTCCTCGTATTTTTCACGCCTTTTCTGCTCCTCGTATTTTTCAAACATTTTCGTGGTCTTCGTATTTTTCAGACCTTTTCGTGCTCTTCATATGTTTCACACCTCTTCTTGCTCTTCATATTTTTCTAAACTTTTCATTCTCCTCTTATTTTTCACAACTTTTCCTGCTCTTCAAATTTTTCACACCTTTTCATGCTCCTCGTATTTTTCACACCTTGTCTCGCTCCTCATATTTTTGACACCATTTCATGCTCCTCGTATTTTTCACACCTTTTCCTGCTCCTCGTATTTTTCATGCCTTTTCCTGCTCTTCGATTTTTTCACTTCTTTACATGATCCCCGTATTTTTCGCACCTTTTCCTGCTCTTCGTATTTTTCACACCTTTTCATGCTCCTCGTACTTTTCACACCTTTTCATGCTCTTCTTATTTTTCACACATTTTCATGATCCTGATATTTTTCACACCTTGTCATGCTCCTCATAATTTTTAGACCTTTTTATGCTCCTTGTATTTTTCACAACTTTTCCTGCTCCTCGTATTTTTCACACCATTTCATGATGTTCATATATTTCACATCTTTTCCTGCTCCTAGAATTTTTCACACCTTTTCATGCTCCTCGTATTTATCACACCTTTTCATTCAGTTCATGTATTTCACAACTTTGCACGCTCTTCGATTTTTTCACACCTTTTCATGCTCCTCGTATTTTTCACACATTTTCATGCTCCTCGTATTTTTCACACCTTTACCTGTTCTTTGAATTTTTCACACCTTTACATGCTCCTCGTATTTTCCAGACTTTTTCATTGTCTTCGTATTTTTCACACCTTTTCTAGTTTGTCGTATTTTTCAGACCTTTTCATGGTCCTCGTATTTTTCAGACCTTTTCATGCTTTTCATATTTTTCACACCTTTTCTCTCTCTTCGTATTTTTGACAAATTTTCATGCTCGTCGTATTTTTCACACCTTTGCCTGTTCTTTGAATTTTTCACACCTTTTCTTGCTCCTCGTATTTTTCACACCTTTTCATCCTCCTCGTATTTTTCACACCTTTTCCGGCTCTTTGAGTTTTTCACACCTTGTCATGCTCCTCGTATCTTTCACATCTTTTCATGCTCCTCGTCTTTTTGACACCTTTTCATTCTCTTCCTATTTTTCACACCTTTACATACTCCTCGTATTTTTCACACCTTTTCCTGCTCTTCGAATTTTTCACACCTTTTCCTGCTCTTTGAATTTTTCACACCTTTTCATCCTCCTCGTATTTTTCACAACTTTTCCTGCTCTTCGAGGTTTTCACACCTTGTCATGCTCCTCGTATCTTTCACATCTTTTCATGCTCTTCGTCTCTTTGACACCTTTTCATTCTCTTCCTATTTTTCACACCTTCACATGCTCCTCGTATTTTTCACACCTTTTGCTGTTCTTCAAATTTTTCAAAACTTTTCATGCTCCTCCTATTTTTGACACCTTGTCATGCTCTTCGAATATTTCACACCTTTTCCAGCTCTTTGAATTTTTCACACCTTTTCATGCTCCTCGAATTTTTCACAACTTTTCAGGCTCCTCGTATTTTTCAAAGCTTTTCATGCTCTTCGAATTTTTCAGACCATTTCATACTCCTCGTATTTTTCAGACGTTTTAATGCTCCTCGAATTTTTCACACCTTTTCATGCTCCTCGTATTTTTCACCCATTTTCATGCTCCTCGTATTTTTCACACCTTTTCCTGCTCTTTGTTTTTTTCACACCTCTTCATGATCCTCGTATTTTTCACACGTTGTCATGCTCCGTGTATTTTTTCACACCTTTTCATGCTCTTCGTATTTTTCACACCTTTTCATGCTCCTCGTATTTTTTACACCTTTTCATGCTCCTCGTATTTTTCACACCTTTGCCTGTTCTTTGAATTTTTCACACCTTTACATGCTCCTCGTATTTTCCAGACTTTTTCATTGTCTTCGTATTTTTCACACCTTTTGTAGTTCCTCGTATTTTTCAGACCTTTTCATGGTCCTCGTATTTTTCAGACCTTTTCATGCATTTCATATTTTTCACACCTTTTCACGCTCTTCTTATTTTTGACAACTTTTCATGCTCGTCGTATTTTTCACAACTTTTCCTGCTCCTCGTATTTTTCACACCTTTTCCTGCTCTTCGAAATTTTCACACCTTTTCAGCTCCTCGTATTTTTCACACCTTTTCCTGCTCTTCGAATTTTTGCACCTTTTCATGCTCCTCGTATTTTTCACATCTTTTCATGCTCCTCATATTTTTCACACCTTTTCATGCTCCTCGTATTTTTCACACCTTTTCCTGCTCTTTGTTTTTTTCACACCTTTTCATGATCCTCGTATTTTTCACACCTTGTCATGCTCCTCATATTTTTTCACACCTTTTCATGCTCTTCGTATTTTTCACACCTTTTCATGCTCCTCGTATTTTTCACACCTTTTCATGCTCCTCGTATTTTTCACACCTTTGCCTGTTCTTTCAATTTTTCACACATTTACATGCTCCTCGTATTTTCCAGACTTTTTCATTGTCTTCGTATTTTTCACACCTTTTCTAATTCCTCGTATTTTTCACACCTTTTCATCCTCCTCGTATTTTTCATACCTTTTCATGCTTTTCATATTTTTCACACATTTTCACGCTCTTCTTATTTTTGAAAACTTTTCATGCTCTTCGTATTTTTCACACCTTTTCCTGCTCCTCGTATTTTTCACACCTTTTCCTGCTCTTCGAATTTTTCACACCTTTTCATGCTCCTCGTATTTTTCACACCTTTTCATGCTCCTCGTATTTTTCATGCCTTTTCCTGCTCTTCGATTTTTTCACTTCTTTACATGATCCCCGTATTTTTCGCACCTTTTCCTGCTCTTCGAGGTTTTCACACCTTTTCATCCTCCTCGTATTTTTCACACCTTTTCATGCTCCTTGTCTTTTTGACACCTTTTCATTCTCTTCCTATTTTTCACACCTTTACATGCTCCTCGTATATTTCACACCTTTTGCTGTTCTTCAAATTTTTCAAAACTTTTCATGCTCCTCGTATTTTTCACACCTTGTCATGCTCTTCGAATATTTCACACCTTTTCCAGCTCTTTGAATTTTTCACACCTGTTCATGCTCCTCTTCTTTTTATTTTTTTTTTGCTGCTCGCTTTTTCCACACCTTTTCATGCTCCTTGCATTTTCACACCTTTTTATGCTCCCCACATTTTTCAAACCATTTTATGCTCCCCACATTTTTCACACCATTTCATGCTCCTCGCATTTTTCACACCATTTCATGCTCCTCGCATTTTTCACACCTTTTCATGCTCCTTGCATTTTTCACACCTTTTCATGCTCCTCGCATTTGTCTCAGCTTTTCATGCTCCTTGTCCTTTTTATTTTTTTTTGCTCTTCGCATTTTTCACACCTTTTCATGCTCCTCGCATTTTTTTTTGCTTCTCAGATATTTCACACCTTTTCATGCTCCTCGCATTTTTCACACCTTTTCATGTTCCTTGCATTTTTCACACCTTTTCATGCTCCTTGCATTTTTCACACCTTTTCATGCTCCTCGCATTTTTCACACCTTTTCATGCTCCTTGTCTTTTTTTTTTTCTCTTTGCAATTTTCACACCTTTTCATGCTCCTTTCATTTTTCACACCTTTTCATGCTCCTCGTCTTTTTTTTTTTTTTGCTCCTCGCATTTTTCACACCTTTTCATGCTCCTCGCATTATTCACACATTTTCATGCTCTTCGTCTTTTTTTTTTTTGCTCTTCGCATTTTTCACACCTTTTCATGCTCCTGTCATTTTTCACACCTTTTCATGCTCCTCTCATTTTTCACACCTTTTCATGCTCCTCGCATTTTTCACATTTTTTCATGATCCTCGTCTTTTTTCTTTTTTTTGCTCCTCGCATTTTACACAACTTTTCAGCTCCTTGCATTTTTCACACCTTTCATGCTCCTCGTCCATTTTTGTTTTTTTTGCTCTTCGCATTTTTCACACCTTTTCATGCTCCTGGCATTTTTCACACCTTTTCATGCTCCTCGTCTTTTTTTTTTTTTTTGCTCCTCGCATTTTTCACTCTTTTTCATGCTCCTTGCATTTTTCACACCTTTTCATGCTCCTCGAATTTTTCACAGCTTTTCATGCTCCTCTTCTTTTTATTTTTTTTTTTGCTCCTCGCTTTTTTCACACCTTTTTATGCTCCCCATATTTTTCAAACCTTTTTATGCTCCCCACATTTTTCACACCTTTTCATGCTCCTCGCATTTTTCACACCTTTTCATGCTCCTCGCATTTTTCACAACTTTTCATGCTCCCCACATTTTTCACACCTTTTCATGCTCCTCGCATTTTTCACACCTTTTCATGCTCCAAGAATTTTTGACAGCTTTTCATTTTCCTCGAAATTTTCACACGTTTTCATGCTCCTTTCATTTTTAACACCTTTTCATGCTCCTCGTCTTTTTTTTTTTTCTCTTCGCATTTTGCACACCTTTTCAGGCTCCTCGTCTTTTTTTTTTTTGCTCCTCGCATTTTTCACACCTTTTCATATTCCTCGCATTTTTCACACCTTTTCAAACTCCTCGTCTTTTTTTTTGCTCCTCGCATTTTTCACGCCTTTTCATGCTCCTCGCATTATTCACACATTTTCATGCTCTTCGTCTTTTTTTTTTTTTGCTCCTCGCATTTTTCACTCTTTTTCATGCTCCTTGCATTTTTCACACCTTTTGATGGTCCTTGCATTTTTCTCACCTTATTATGCTCCACACATTTTTCACACCTCTTCATGCTCCTCTCATTTTTCACACCTTTTCATGCTCCTCACATTTTTCACACCTTTTCATGCTCCTAGAATTTTTGACAGCTTTTCATTTTCCTCGAAATTTTCACACGTTTTCATGCTCCTCTTTTTTTTCCACACCTTTTCATGTTCCTCGAATTTTTCACACCTCTTCATGCTCCTCGAATTTTTGACACCTTTTCATGCTCCTCGTAATTTTCACACCTTTTCATCCTACTCGTATTTTTCACACCTTTTCATCCTCCTCACACTTTTCACACCTTTTCACGCTCCTCGCATTTTTCACACCTTTTCATGCTCCTCGCATTTTTCACATCTTTTCACGCTCCTCGCATTTTTCACACCTTTTCATGCTCCTCTCATTTTTCACACCTTTTCATCCTCCTCATATTTTTCACACCTTTTCATGCACCTAGAATTTTTGACACATTTTCATGCTCCTCGCATTTTCCACACCTTTTCATGCTCCTTTCAGTTTTCACACCTTTTCATGCTCCTCGTCTTTTTTTTCTCTTCGCATTTTGCACACCTTTTCAGGTTCCTCGTCTTTTTTTTTTTTGCTCTTTGCATTTTTCACACCTTTTCATGCTATTCTTCATTTTTTTTTGCTCCTCGCATTTTTCACACCTTTTCATGCTTGTCGCATTTTTCACACCTTTTCATGCTCCGCGCATTTTTCACACCTTTTCATGGTCTGCGCATTTTTCACACCTTTTCATGCTCCTTGAATTGTTCACTCCTTTTCATGCTCCTCGTATTTTTCACACCTTTTCATGCCTCTCGCCTTTTTCACACCTTTTCATGTTCTTCTTCATTTTTTTTTGCTCCTCGCATTTTTCACACCTTTTCATGCTCCTCGCATTTTTCACACCTTTTCATGCTCCGCCAATTTTTCACAGCTTTTCATGCTCGTCGCATTTTTCACACTTTTTCGTGCTCCTCAAATTTTTGACACCTTTTCATGCTCCTCAAAATTTTCACACCTTTTCATGCTCCTCGTATTTTTCACACCTTTTCATGCTCCTCGTATTTTTCACACCTTTTCATGCTCTTCACATTTTTCAGAATTTTTCATGCTCTTCGTGTTTTTCACACCTTTCATGCTCTTCATATTTTCCACACCTTTTAATGCTCTGCATGTTTTTCACACCTTTTCATGCTCTTCATTTTTTTCACACCATTTAATGCTCCTCATATTGTTGACAGCTTTTCATACTCTTCATATTTTTCAGACCTTTTCATGCTCCTTGTATTTTTCAGACATTTTCATGCTCTTCATATTTTTCACACCGTTTCATGCTCCTCATATATTTCATACAGTTTCATGCTCCTCGTATTTTTCAGACCTTTTCATGCTCCTCATATTTTTGAGACCTTTTCATGCTCCCGGTATTTTTGAGACCTTTTCCTGACCCTCGTTTTTTTCAGACCTTTTCATGCTCCTTGTATTTTTCAGACCTTCTCTTGCTCCTCATATTTTTCAGACCTTTTAATGCTCTCGTATTTTTCAGACCTTTTCATGCTCCTCGTGTTTTTTAGACCATTTCATGCTCCTCATATTTTGCAAACCTTTGCATACTCATCATATTTATAACAACTTTTCTTGCTCTTCATATTTTTCACACCATTTCATGCTTTGCATATTTTTCTACAGATTCATGCTCCTCATCTTTTTCCCACCTTTACATGCTTCTCAAATTTTTGACACCTTTTCATACTCTTCATATTTTTCAGACCTTTTCATGCTCCTTGTATTTTTCAGACATTTTCATGCTCTTCATATTTTTCACACCGTTTCATGCTCCTCATATTTTTCATACAGTTTCATGCTCCTCGTATTTTTTAGACCGTTTCATCATCCTCGTATTTTTGAGACCTTTTCCTGCCCCTCGTTTTTTTCAGACCTTTTCATGCTCCTCGTATTTTTCAGACATTTTGATGGTCCTCGTATTTTTGAGACCTTTTCATGCTCCTCGTATTTTTGAGAGTTTTTCATGCTCTTGATATTTTTCACACCGTTTCATGCTCCTCATATTTTTCATACAGTTTCATGCTCCTCATATTTTCACACCTTTATATGCTCCTCATATTTTTCACACCTTTTCATGCTCTTCGTGTTTTTCACACCTTTTCAGGTTCTTCGAATTTTTCACACCTTTTCATGATCTTCGTATTTTTCAAACCTTTTCATGCTCTTCTTATTTTTCAGACCTTTTCATGCTCTTGATATTTTTCTCAGGTTTTCATGCTCTTCGTATTTTTCACACTGTTTCACGCTCCTCATATTTTTGGCAGCTGTTCATGCTCCTCATATTTTTCAGATCGTTTCATGCTCCTCATATTTTTGAGACCGTTTCTTGGTCCTCATATTTTTCACACCTTTTAATGCTCCTTATATTTTTGACACCTTTTCATGTTCTTCATATTTTTCACACCTTTACATGCTACTCATATTTTTGACACTTTTTCATGCTCTTCATATTTTTCACACCACTTCATTCCCCGCATATTTTTCATACAGATTCATGCTCCTCATATTTTTCACACCTTTACAAGCTTCTCATTTTTTTGACTCCTTTTCATACTTTTCATATTTTTCAAACCTTTTCATGCTGCTCATATTTTTGTGACCTTTTCAAGCTCCTCGTATGTTTCAGACATTTTCATGCTCTTCATATTTTTCACACCGTTTCATGCTCCTCATATTTTTCATACAGTTTCATGCTCCTTGTATTTTTCAGACCTTTCCATGCTCCTCGTATTTTTCAGACCTTTCCAATCTCCTCGTATTTTTGAGACCTTTTCATGTTCCTCGTATTCTTCAGTCCTTTTCCTGCCCCTCGTATTTTTCAGACCTTTTCATGCTCCTCGTATTTTTCAGACCTTTCCACGCTCCTCGTATTTTTCACACCTCTTCATGCTCTTCATTTTTTTCACAGCATTTAATGCTCCTCATACTTTTGACAGCTTTTCGTGCTCCTCATATATTTCAGACCGTTTCATGCTCCTCATATTTTTCAGACCATTTCATGCTTTTCATATTTTTCACAGCGTTTCATGTTCCTCATATTTTTCATACAGATTCATGCTCCTGTTATTTTTCACACCTTTACGTGCTACTCATATTTTGACACCTTTTTATGCTCTTCATATTTTTGACACCTTTTCATGCTCTTCGTGTTTTTCACACCTTTTCATGATCTACGAATTTTTCAAACCTTTTCTTGCTCTTCTTATTTTTCAGACCTTTTCAGGTTCTGGATATTTTTCTCAGGTTTTCATGCTCTTCGTATATTTCACATGTTTCACGCTCCTCATATTTTTGGCAGCTGTTCACGCTCCTCATATTTTTCAGATCGTTTCATGCTCCTCATATTTGTGAGACCGTTTCATGCTCCTCATATTTTTCACACCTTTTAATGCTCCTCATATTTTTCACAACTTTGCATGCTCTTCATATTTTTCAGATCGTTTCATGCTCCTCATATTTTTGAGACCGTTTCTTGCTCCTCATATTTTTCACACCTTTTAATGCTCCTCATATATTTGACACCTTTTCAGGCTCTTCATGTTTTTGACACCTTTACATGTTACTCATATTTTTGACACTTTTTCATGCTCTTCATATTTTTCACACCAATTCATGCTCTGCATTTTTTTCATACAGATTCATGCTCCTCATATTTTTCACACCTTTACATGCTTCTCATTTTTTTGACTCCTTTTCATACTCTTCATATTTTTCTAACCATTTCATGCTCCTTATATTTTTGCGACCTTTTCATTCTCCTCGTATATTTCAGACATTTTCATGCTCTTCATATTTTTCACACCGTTTCATGCTCCTCATATTTTTCATACAGTTTGATTCTCCTCGTATTTTTCAGACCTTTTCATGCTCCTCCTATTTCTCAGACCTTTTCATGCTCCTCGTATTTTTCAGAGCTTTACATGCTCCTCCTTTTTTTCAGGCCTTTTCATGCTCCTCGTATTTTTCACACCTTTTCTTGCTCCTCATATTTTTCACACCTTTTCATGCTCTTCATATATTTCAGAACTTTTCATGTTCTTCGTGTTTTTCACACCTTTTCATGCTCTTCATATTTTCCGTACCTTTTCATGCTCTGCATATTTTTCACACCTTTTCATGCTCTTCATTTTTTTCACACCATGTAATGCTCCTCATATTTTGGACAGCTTTTCGTGCTCCTCATATGTTTCAGACCGTTTCATGCTCCTCATATTTTTCAGACCATTTCATGCTTTTCATATTTTTCACACCGTTTCATGTTCCTCATATTTTTCATACAGATTCATTCTCCTCTTATTTTTCACACCTTTACATGCTACTCATATTTTCACACCTTTTCATGCTCTTCATATTTTTGACACCTTTTCATGCTCCTTGTATTTTTCAGACCTTTTCATGCTCCTCCTATTTTTCAGACCTTTTCATGCTTCTCCTATTTTTCAGACATTTTCATGCTCCTCGTATTTTTCAGACCTTTTAATGCTCTCATATTTTTCACACTTTTTCATGCTCCTCCTATATTTCACACCTTTTCATGCTCCTTGTATTTTTCACACCTTTTCATGCTCTTCGTATTTTTCAGACCTTTCCATGCTCCTCGTATTTTTCAGACCTTTTCATGCTCCTCCTATTTTTCAGATTTTTTCATGCTCCTCGTATTTTTCAGAGCTTTTCATGCTCCTCCTGTTTTTCAGGCCTTTTCATGCTCCTCATATTTTTCACACCTTTCCATGCTCCTCGTATTTTTCACTCCTTTTCATGCTCCTCGTATTTTTCACACCTTTTCATGCTCCTCCTATTTTTCACACCTTTTCATGCTCTTCATTTTATTCACACCATTTAATGCTCCTCATATTTTTGACAGCTTTTCATGCTCCTCATATATTTCAGACCGTTTCATGCTCCTCATATTTTTCAGACCATTTCATGCTTTTCATAATTTTCATACCGTTTCATGTTCCTCATATTTTTCATACAGATTCATGCTCCTCTTATTTTTCACACCTTTACAGGCTACTCATACTTTGACACCTTTTCATGCTCTTCATATTTTTGACAGCTTATCATGCTCCTCGTATATTTCACACCTTTTCATGCTCCTCATATTTTTCACACCTTTTCATGTTTCTCGTATTTTTCACACTTTTTCATGCTCCTCGTATATTTCACACCTTTTCATGCTCCTCGTATTTTTCACAACTTTTGATGCTCTTCGTATTTTTCACAACTTTTAGTGCTCCTCCTATTTTTCAGTCCTTTTCATGCTCCTCGTATTTTTCAGACCTTTTCATGCTCCTATTTTTCAGTCTTTTTCATGCTCCTCGTATTTTTCAGACATTTTCATGCTCCTCGTATTTTTCAGACCGTTTCATGCTCCTCATATATTTGAGACCATTTCATGCTCCTCATATTTTTCACACCTTTTCATGCTCCTCATATTTTTCACAACTTTTCATGCTCTTCATATTTTTCACACCTTTTCATGCTCCTCGTATTTTTGACACCTTTTCATGCTCTTCATATTTTTCACACCTTTTCATGCTCCTCGTATTTTTGAGACCTTTTCTTGCTCCTCATATTTTTGAGACCTTTTTATGCTACTCGAATTTTTCAGACCTTTTCATGCTCCTCGTATTTTTCAGACCTATTCATGCTCCTCATACTTTTCACACTTTTTCATGCTATTCATATTTTTCACACCTTTTCATGCTCCTCGTATTTTTCACAACTTTTCATGCTCTTCGTATTTTTCACACCTTTTCATGCTCTTCATATTTTTCAGATCTTTTCATGCTTTTTATATTTTTCACAGCTTTTCATGCTCTTCGTGTTTTTCACACCTTTTCATGCTCTCGTATTTTTCAGACATTTTAATGCTCCTCGAACTTTCCACACCTTTTCATGCTCCTAGTATTTTTCACACCTTTTCATGCTCCTGGTATATTTCACACCTTTTTATGCTCCTCGTATTTTTAAGACGTTTTCATACTCCTCATAATTTTCACACCTTTTCATGCTCTTCATATTTTTCAGACCTTTTCATTCTCTTGATATTTTTCACAGCTTTCCATGCTCCTCATGTTTTTGACACCTTTTCATGCTCTTCATGTTTTTCACACCTTTTCATTCTCCTCATATTTTTGACACCTGTTCATGCTCTACATATTTTTCAAACCTTTTCATGCGCCTCATATTTTTAAGACGTTTTCATGCTCCTCGTATATTTCACACCTTTTCATGCTCTCGTATTTTTCAGACATTTTAATGCTCCTCGTACTTTTCACACCTTTTCATGCTCCTAGTATTTTTCACACCTTTTCATGCTCCTGGTATTTTTCACAACTTTTCATGCTCTTCGTATTTTTCACATCTTTTCATGCTCTTTGAATTCTTCATACCTTTTCATGCTCTTCACATTCCTCACACCTTTTCATGCCCTTCGAGTTTTTCACATATTTCATGCTCTTGATATTTTTCACACCTTTTCATGCTCTTCATATTTTTTAGACTTTTTCATGCTCTTGATATTTGTCACACCACTGCATGCCCTTTGTGTTTTTCACACATTTCATGCTCTTCATATTTTTTATAGAAATTCATGCTCCTCTTATTTTTCAACCTTTACATGCTACTCATATTTTTGACACCTTTTCATGCTCTTCATATTTTTGACACCATTTCATGCTGCCCATATTTTTGACAATATTTCAGGCTCTACATATTTTTCAGACCTTTTCATGCTCGTCGTATTTTTCAGACCTTTTCATGCTCCTCGTATATTTCACACGTTTTCATGCTCCTCGTATTTTTCACACATTTTCATGCTCTTCATATTTTTCACACCTTTTCATGCTCCTCGTCTTTTTCACAGGTTTTCATGCTCGTAGTTTTCACAACTTTTTGGGCTCTTCATATTTTTCAGACTTTTTCATGCTCCTCGTATTTTGCAGACGTTTTCATGCTCTTCATATTTCTCAGACCTTTTCATGCTCTTCGTATTTTTCAGACTTTTTCATGCTCCTCGTATTTCTCAGACCTTTTCATGCTCCTCGTATTTTTCACACCTTTTCATGCCCCTCGTATTATTCAGACCTTTTCATGCTCCTCGTATTATTCAGACCTTTTCATGTTCCTCGTATTTTTCAGACCTTTTCACGCTCCTCGTGTTTTTCAGACCTTTTCACGCTCTTCATATTTTTCACACCTTTTCACACTCTTCATATTTTTGACATTTTTTCACACTCCTCGTATTTTTCACACCTTTTCCTGCTCCTCGTATATTTCACACCTTTTCCTGCTCTTCGATTTTTTCACACTTTTTCATGTTTCTCATATTTTTCACACCTTTTCATGCTCTTCGAATTTTTCACATCTTTTCATGCTCCTCATATTTTTCACACCTTTTCATGCTCCTAGTATTTTTCACACCTTTTCATGCTCTTCGAATTTTTCACACTTTTTCATGCTGTTCATATTATTCACACCTTTTCATGCTCCTAGTATTTTTCACACCTTTTCATGCTCCTCATATTTTTCACACCTTTTCATGCTCCTCGTATTTTTCACACCTTTTCATGCTCCTCTTCTTTTTCAGACCTTTTCATGCTGTTCATATATTTCACACCTTTTCATGCTCTTCGAATTTTTCACACCTTTTCATGCTCCTCATATTTTTCACACCTTTTCATGCTCCTCGTATTTTTCACACCTTTTCATGCTCCTCGTCTTTTTCAGACCTTTTCATGCTGTTCATATATTTCACACCTTTTCGTGCTCTTCGAATTTTTCTCACCTTTTCATGCTCTTCATATTTTTCACACCTTTTCATGCCACTCATATTTTTCACAACTTTCATGCTCCTCGTATTTTTGACACCTTTTCATGCTCCTCGTAATTTTCAAAGCTTTTCATGCTCTTCATATTTTTCACACCTTTTCATGCTCCTCGTATTTTTTACACCTTTTCATGCTCTTCATATTTTTCACACCATTTCTTGCTCCTCGTATTTTTCACAGCTTTTCATGCTCTTCATATTTTTCACACCTTTTCATGCTTCTCGTAATTTTCACACCTTTTCATGAACCTCGAATTTTTCATGCCTTTTCATGCTCCTCTTATTTTTCAAGCCTTTTAATGCTCTTCATATTTTTCTAAACTTTTCATGCTCCTCGTATTTTTCACACATTGTCATGCTCCTCGTATTTTTCACACCTTTTCCTGCTCTTCGAATTTTTCACTCCTTTACATGCTCCTCGTATCTTTTACACCTTTTACTGCTCCCTGTATTTTTGACACTTTGCAATGCTCCTCGTATTTTACACACCTTTTTCTGCACTTCGAATTTTTCACAACTTTTCATGCTCCTTGTATTTTTCACACATTTTCATGCTCCTCATATTTTTCACAACTTTTAATCCTCCTCATATTTTTCAGAACTTATCACGCTCCTCATATTTTTCAGACCTGTTCACGCTCTTCATTTTTTTCAAACCTTTTCACGCTCTTTGTATTTTTGACACCTTTTCAAGCTCCTCGTATTTTTCACTCCTTTTCCTGCTCCGAGTATTTTTCACACCTATTCCTTCTCTTCGATTTTTTCACACTCTTCATGATCCTCGTATTTTTCGAACCTTTTCCTGCTCTTCGTATTTTCACACCTTTTCATGCTCCTCTTATTTTTCACACCTTTTCATGCTCCTCGTATTTTTCATGCCTTTTCACGCTCCTCGTATTTTTCACAACTTTTCCTGCTCTTTGTGTTTTTCAGACCTTTTCATGCTCCTCGTGTTTTTCACATCTTTTAATGCTCCTCGTATTTTTCACACCTTTTGCTCCTCGTATTTTTCAGATCTTTTCATGCTCCTCGTATTTTTCAGACCTTTTCACGCTCTTTGTATTTTTGACATCTTTTCATGCTCCTCGTATTTTTCACATCTTTTCCTTCTCCTCGTATTTTTCACACCTTTTCCTGCTCTTCGATTTCTTCACACATTTTCATGCTCCTCGTACTTTTTACAACTTTTCCACCTCTTCGATTTTTTCACACCTTTTCATGCTTCTCGTATTTTTCACTCCTTTTCCTGCTCCTCATATTTTTCACACCTTTTCCTGCTCTTCGTGTTTTTCACACCTTTTCATGCTTCTCGTATTTTTTACACCTTTTCCTGCGCTTCGTATTTTTCACACCTTTTCCTGCTCTTGGAAGTTTTCATAACTTTTTATGCTCCTCGTATTTTCACACCTTTTCCTGCTCCTCTTTTTTTTCACACCTTGTCATGCTCCTCGTATTTTTCACTTCTTTTCATGCTCCTCGTATATTTCACACCTTTTCATGCTCCTCGTATTTTTCACCCCATTTCCTGCTCCTCGTATTTTTCACACCTTTTCCTGCTCCTTGTACTTCTCAGATGTTTTCCTGCTTTTCATATTTTTCACACCTTTTCATGCGCTTCGTGTTTTTGACACCTTATCATGCTACTCATATTTTTACACATTTTCCTGCTCGTCGTATTTTTCACACCTTTTCATGCTCCTCATACTTTTCACACCTTTTCCTGCTCTTTGTATTTTTGACACTTTTTCACTCTCCTCATATTTTTCACACCTTTTCCTGCTCCCCGACTTTCTCACAACTTTTCCTGCTGCTCGTTTTTTCAGACCTTTTCACGCTCCTCGTATTTTTCACACCTTTTCATGCTACTCGTATTTTTCACACCTTTTCCTGCTCCTCATATATTTCACACCTTTTCATGCTCTTCATATTTTTCACACCGTTTCATCCTCCTCTAATTTTTCATACAGTTTCATGCTCCTCATATTTTTCACACCTTTACATGTTTCTCATATTTTTGACACCTTTTAATGCTCCTCATATTTTTGACACCTTATCATGCTTTTCATATTTTTCAGACCTTTTCTTGCTCTTAAAATTTTTCACAGCTTTCCATGCTCTTTGAGTTTTCACTCCATTTCATGATCTCGTGTTTTTCAGAGTGTTTCATGCTCCTCATATTATTGACACCTTTTCATGCTCTTCATATTTTTCACACCATTTCATCCTCCTCTAATTTTTCATACAGTTTCATTCTCCTCATATTTTTCACACCTTTACATGCTTCTCATATTTTCGACACCTTTTAATGCTCCTCATATTTTTGACACCTTATCATGCTCTTCATATTTTTCAGACCTTTTCATGCTTTTGATAATTTTCACACCTTTTCCTGCTCTTCGTATTTTTCACACTTTTTCATGCTCCTTATATTTTTGACACCTTTTCATGCTCTTCATATTTTTCAGACCTTTTCATGCTCCTCGAATATTTCACACCTTTTCATGCTCCTCGTATTTTTCAGACCTTTAAATGCTCCTCTTAATTTTCAGATCTTTTCATGCTCCTCATTTTTTCACACCATTTCATGGTCCTCGTATTTTTCACACCGTTTCATGCTACTCATATTTTTCAAACCCTTTCATGCTCTTCATTTTTTTCACACATTTTCATGCTCCTCGTATATTTCACACGTTTTCATGCTCCTTGTATTTTTAAGACGTTTTCATACTCCTCATAATTTTCACAACTTTTCATGCTCTTCATATTTTTCACACAGTTTCATGCTCCTCATATTTTTCATACAGATTCATGCTCCTCAAATTTTTCACAGCTTTACATGCTCCTCATATATTTGACACCTTTTCATGCTCTTCATGTTTTTCACACCTTTTCATTCTCCTCATATTTTTGACACCTGTTCATGCTCTACATATTTTTCAAACCTTTTCATGTGCCTCATATTTTTAAGACGTTTTCATGCTCCTCATATTTTTTAGACCTTTTCATGCTCCTCGTACTTTTCACACTTTTTCATGCTCTTCATGTTTTTCACACTTTTTCATGCTCCTCGTTTTTTTCACAATCTTTCATGCTCCTCGAATTTTTCACAACTTTTCATGCTCTTCGTATTTGTCACACCTTTTCATGCTCTTCTAATTTTCCACACTTTTACATGCTCTGCATGTTTTTCACACCCTTTCATGCTCTTCTTATTTTTCACATTTTTTCATGCTCTTCATATTTTTCACACCTTTTAATGCTCTTCATACTTTTCAGACCTTTTCATGCTTTTTATATTTTTCACAGCTTTTCATGCTCTTCGTGTTTTTCACACCTTTTCATGCTCTCGTATTTTTCAGACATTTTAATGCTCCTCGTACTTTTCACACCTTTTCATGCTCCTAGTATTTTTCACACCTTTTCATGCTCCTGGTATTTTTCACAACTTTTCATGCTCTTTGAATTTTTCATACCTTTTCATGCTCTTCATATTCCTCAACCTTTTTATGCTCTTGATATTTTTCACACCTTTTCATGCCCTTCGTGTTTTTCACATCTTTCATGCTCTTGATATTTTTCACACCTTTTCATGCTATTCATATTTTTCAGACATTTTCATGCTCTTCATATTTTTCAGACCATTGCATGCCCGCCGTGTTTTTCCACAATTCATGCTCTTCATATATTTTACACCTTTTCACGCTCCTCATATTTTTCACACCTTTTCATGCTGTTCATATTTTTCAGACCTTTTCATGCTCCTCGTATATTTCACACCTTTTCATGCTCCTCGTATTTTTCAGAGCTTTTCATGCTCCTCGTATTTTTCAGACCTTTATATGCTCCTCTTAATTTTCAGATCTTTTCATGCTCCTCATTTTTTCACACCATTTCATGCTCCTCTTATTTTTCACACAGTTTCATGCTCCTCATATTTTTCATACCCTTTCATGCTCTTCATATTTTTCACACACTTTCATGCTCCTCGTATTTTACACACCTTTTCATGCTCCCGGTATATTTCACACCTTTTCATGCTCCTCGTATTTTTAAGACGTTTTCATACTCCTCATAATTTTCACACCTTTTCATGCTCTTCATATTTTTCACACCCTTTCATGCTCCTCATATTTATCATACAGATTCATGCTCCTCGTATTTTACACACCTTTTCAGCTCCCGGTATATTTCACACCTTTTCATTCTCCTCATATTTTTGACACCTGTTCATGCTCCTCGTATTTTTCAGACCTTTTCATGCTCCTCGTACTTTTCACTTTTTCATGCTATTCATATTTTTCACACCTTTTCATGCTCCTCGTATTTTTCACAATTTTTCATGCTCCTCGTATTTTTCAGACCTTTTCATGGTGTTCTTTTTTTTCACAGCTTTTCTAGTTCCTCGTATTTTTCATACCTTATCATGCTCCTCATATTTTTCAGACCTTTTCATGCTCCTCATATTTTTCACAACTTGTCATCCTCCTCGGATTTTTCACAGCTTGTCATGCTCTTCGAACATTTCACACCTTTTCCTGCTCTTCGAAATTTTCACTCCTTTACATGCTCTTCGTATTTTTCAAAACTTTTCGTGCTCCATGTATTTTTCACACCTTGTAATGCTCCTCGTATTTTTCACACCTTTTCATGCTCCTCGTATTTTTCACACCTTTTCATGCTGTTCATATTTTTCACAACTTTTCATGCTTCTCTTACTTTTCAGACCTTTTCACACTACTTGTATTTTTCAGACCTTTTCATGCTCCTCGTATTTTTCAGACCATTTCACGGCTTTCATATTTTTCAGACCTTTTCATGCTGTTTATATTTTTCACACCTTTTCCTGCTCTTCGAATTTTTCACAGCTTTTCATGCTGCTCGTATTTTTCACACCTTTCCTTGCTCTTCGAATTTTTCACACCGTTTCATGCTCGTCGTATTTTTCACACCTTTCCCAGCTCTTCGAATTTTTCACACTTTTCTTGCTCTTTGAATTTTTCACACCTTTTTATGCTCCTCGTATTTTTCACACCTTTTCCTGCTCCTAGTATTTTTCACACCTTTTCATGCTCCTCGTATTTTTAACACCATTTCATGATTTTCATATTTTTCACACCTTTACCTGCTCCTCATACTTTTCACACCTTTTATGCTCCTCGCATTTTTCACACCTTTTCCTGCTCCTCGTATTTATTCGACCTTTTCGTATTTTACACACCTTTTCACGCGCTTCGTATTTTTCAAAACTTTTCATGCTCCTCGTATTTTTCATACCTTTTCCTGCTCCTCATACTTTTCACACCTTTTCATGCTCCTCATATTTTTCACACGTTTTCACTCTCTTCATATTTTTCACACCTTTTCACGCTCTTCGTATTTTTGACACCTTTTCATGCTCCTCGTATTTTAACACCTTTTCCTGCTACTCATATTTTTCATACCTTTTCCTGCCCTTCGTATTTTTCACACCTTTTCATGCTCTTCGTATTTTTCACACCTTTTCCTGCTCTTCGTATTTTTCACACCTCTTCATGCTCCTCATATTTTTCACTCCTTTTCATGCTCCTCGTATTTTTCACACCTTTTCATGCTCCTCGTAGGTTTCACATCTTTTCCTACTCTTCGAATTTTTCACACCTTTTCATACTCCTCGTATTTTTAACACTATTTCATGATGTTCATATTTTTCATACCTTTTCCTGCTCTTTGAATTTTTCACACCTTTTCCTCCTCCTCGGATTTTTCACACCTTTTCCTGCTCCTCGTATTTTTCACACCTTTCCCTGCTACTCGAATTTTTCAGACCTTTTCATGCACCTCGTATTTTTCACACCTTGTCATGCTCCTTGTACTTTTCACACCTTTTCCTGCTCCTCGTATTTTTCGCACCTTTTCCTGCTCTTCGAATTTTTCACACCTTTTCCTGATCTTCATATTTTTCACACCATTTCATGCTCTTGGTATTTTTCACACCTTTTCCTGCCCTTCGTATTTTTCACACCTTTTCTGCTCCTTGTATTTTTCACACCTTTTCCAGCTCCTCGTATTGTTTACGCCTTTTCCATCTCTTCGATTTTTTCACACCTTTTCCTACTCTTCGACTTTTTCACACCTTTTCATGCTACTCCTATTTTTCACACCTTGTCATGCTCCTCGTATTTTTCATACCTTTTCATGCTCCTCGTATTTTTCACACCTTTTCATGCTCTTCCTATTTTTCACACCTTTTCATGCTCTTCCTATTTTTCACACCTTTTCATGCTCCTCGTATTTTTCATACCTTTTCATGCTCCTCGTATTTTTGACACCTTTTCATGCTCTTCCTATTTTTCACACCTTTTCATGCTCTTCCTATTTTTCACACCTTTTCATGCTCCTCGTATTTTTCATACCTTTTCATGCTCCTCGTATTTTTGACACCTTTTCATGCTCTTCCTATTTTTCACACCTTTTCATGC
The DNA here is from genome assembly GCF_910594005.1 of Cervus elaphus. Lineage (NCBI taxonomy): Eukaryota > Metazoa > Chordata > Mammalia > Artiodactyla > Cervidae > Cervus > Cervus elaphus. The sequence goes on along the minus strand of NC_057834.1, from coordinate 2,105,142 downwards.
TCTTCCTATTTTTCACACCTTTTCATGCTCCTCGTATTTTTCATACCTTTTCATGCTCCTCGTATTTTTGACACCTTTTCATGCTCTTCCTATTTTTCATACCTTTTCATGCTCCTCGTATTTTTCATACCTTTTCATGCTCCTCATATTTTTCACACCTTTTCATGCTCCTCGTATTTTTCACACCTTGTCATGCTCCTCTTATTTTTGATGCTTTTTCATGCTCCTCGTGTTTTTCAAGCCTTTTCATGCTCCTCATATTTTTCACACCTTTTCATGCTCCTCGTATTTTTCATGCCTTTCCATGCTCCTCGTATTTTTCACGCCTTTTCTGCTCCTCGTATTTTTCAAACATTTTCGTGGTCTTCGTATTTTTCAGACCTTTTCGTGCTCTTCATATGTTTCACACCTCTTCTTGCTCTTCATATTTTTCTAAACTTTTCATTCTCCTCTTATTTTTCACAACTTTTCCTGCTCTTCAAATTTTTCACACCTTTTCATGCTCCTCGTATTTTTCACACCTTGTCTCGCTCCTCATATTTTTGACACCATTTCATGCTCCTCGTATTTTTCACACCTTTTCCTGCTCCTCGTATTTTTCATGCCTTTTCCTGCTCTTCGATTTTTTCACTTCTTTACATGATCCCCGTATTTTTCGCACCTTTTCCTGCTCTTCGTATTTTTCACACCTTTTCATGCTCCTCGTACTTTTCACACCTTTTCATGCTCTTCTTATTTTTCACACATTTTCATGATCCTGATATTTTTCACACCTTGTCATGCTCCTCATAATTTTTAGACCTTTTTATGCTCCTTGTATTTTTCACAACTTTTCCTGCTCCTCGTATTTTTCACACCATTTCATGATGTTCATATATTTCACATCTTTTCCTGCTCCTAGAATTTTTCACACCTTTTCATGCTCCTCGTATTTATCACACCTTTTCATTCAGTTCATGTATTTCACAACTTTGCACGCTCTTCGATTTTTTCACACCTTTTCATGCTCCTCGTATTTTTCACACATTTTCATGCTCCTCGTATTTTTCACACCTTTACCTGTTCTTTGAATTTTTCACACCTTTACATGCTCCTCGTATTTTCCAGACTTTTTCATTGTCTTCGTATTTTTCACACCTTTTCTAGTTTGTCGTATTTTTCAGACCTTTTCATGGTCCTCGTATTTTTCAGACCTTTTCATGCTTTTCATATTTTTCACACCTTTTCTCTCTCTTCGTATTTTTGACAAATTTTCATGCTCGTCGTATTTTTCACACCTTTGCCTGTTCTTTGAATTTTTCACACCTTTTCTTGCTCCTCGTATTTTTCACACCTTTTCATCCTCCTCGTATTTTTCACACCTTTTCCGGCTCTTTGAGTTTTTCACACCTTGTCATGCTCCTCGTATCTTTCACATCTTTTCATGCTCCTCGTCTTTTTGACACCTTTTCATTCTCTTCCTATTTTTCACACCTTTACATACTCCTCGTATTTTTCACACCTTTTCCTGCTCTTCGAATTTTTCACACCTTTTCCTGCTCCTCGTATTTTTCACACCTTTTCATCCTCCTCGTATTTTTCACAACTTTTCCTGCTCTTCGAGGTTTTCACACCTTGTCATGCTCCTCGTATCTTTCACATCTTTTCATGCTCCTCGTCTCTTTGACACCTTTTCATTCTCTTCCTATTTTTCACACCTTCACATGCTCCTCGTATTTTTCACACCTTTTGCTGTTCTTCAAATTTTTCAAAACTTTTCATGCTCCTCCTATTTTTGACACCTTGTCATGCTCTTCGAATATTTCACACCTTTTCCAGCTCTTTGAATTTTTCACACCTTTTCATGCTCCTCGAATTTTTCACAACTTTTCAGGCTCCTCGTATTTTTCAAAGCTTTTCATGCTCTTCGAATTTTTCAGACCATTTCATACTCCTCGTATTTTTCAGACGTTTTAATGCTCCTCGAATTTTTCACACCTTTTCATGCTCCTCGTATTTTTCACCCATTTTCATGCTCCTCGTATTTTTCACACCTTTTCCTGCTCTTTGTTTTTTTCACACCTCTTCATGATCCTCGTATTTTTCACACGTTGTCATGCTCCGTGTATTTTTTCACACCTTTTCATGCTCTTCGTATTTTTCACACCTTTTCATGCTCCTCGTATTTTTTACACCTTTTCATGCTCCTCGTATTTTTCACACCTTTGCCTGTTCTTTGAATTTTTCACACCTTTACATGCTCCTCGTATTTTCCAGACTTTTTCATTGTCTTCGTATTTTTCACACCTTTTGTAGTTCCTCGTATTTTTCAGACCTTTTCATGGTCCTCGTATTTTTCAGACCTTTTCATGCATTTCATATTTTTCACACCTTTTCACGCTCTTCTTATTTTTGACAACTTTTCATGCTCGTCGTATTTTTCACAACTTTTCCTGCTCCTCGTATTTTTCACACCTTTTCCTGCTCTTCGAAATTTTCACACCTTTTCAGCTCCTCGTATTTTTCACACCTTTTCCTGCTCTTCGAATTTTTGCACCTTTTCATGCTCCTCGTATTTTTCACATCTTTTCATGCTCCTCATATTTTTCACACCTTTTCATGCTCCTCGTATTTTTCACACCTTTTCCTGCTCTTTGTTTTTTTCACACCTTTTCATGATCCTCGTTTTTTTCACACCTTTTCATGCTCCTCGTATTTTTTCACACCTTTTCATGCTCTTCGTATTTTTCACACCTTTTCATGCTCCTCGTATTTTTCACACCTTTTCATGCTCCTCGTATTTTTCACACCTTTGCCTGTTCTTTCAATTTTTCACACATTTACATGCTCCTCGTATTTTCCAGACTTTTTCATTGTCTTCGTATTTTTCACACCTTTTCTAATTCCTCGTATTTTTCACACCTTTTCATCCTCCTCGTATTTTTCATACCTTTTCATGCTTTTCATATTTTTCACACATTTTCACGCTCTTCTTATTTTTGAAAACTTTTCATGCTCTTCGTATTTTTCACACCTTTTCCTGCTCCTCGTATTTTTCACACCTTTTCCTGCTCTTCGAATTTTTCACACCTTTTCATGCTCCTCGTATTTTTCACACCTTTTCATGCTCCTCGTATTTTTCATGCCTTTTCCTGCTCTTCGATTTTTTCACTTCTTTACATGATCCCCGTATTTTTCGCACCTTTTCCTGCTCTTCGAGGTTTTCACACCTTTTCATCCTCCTCGTATTTTTCACACCTTTTCATGCTCCTTGTCTTTTTGACACCTTTTCATTCTCTTCCTATTTTTCACACCTTTACATGCTCCTCGTATATTTCACACCTTTTGCTGTTCTTCAAATTTTTCAAAACTTTTCATGCTCCTCGTATTTTTCACACCTTGTCATGCTCTTCGAATATTTCACACCTTTTCCAGCTCTTTGAATTTTTCACACCTGTTCATGCTCCTCTTCTTTTTATTTTTTTTTTTGCTGCTCGCTTTTTCCACACCTTTTCATGCTCCTTGCATTTTCACACCTTTTTATGCTCCCCACATTTTTCAAACCATTTTATGCTCCCCACATTTTTCACACCATTTCATGCTCCTCGCATTTTTCACACCATTTCATGCTCCTCGCATTTTTCACACCTTTTCATGCTCCTTGCATTTTTCACACCTTTTCATGCTCCTCGCATTTGTCTCAGCTTTTCATGCTCCTTGTCCTTTTTATTTTTTTTTGCTCTTCGCATTTTTCACACCTTTTCATGCTCCTCGCATTTTTTTTTGCTTCTCAGATATTTCACACCTTTTCATGCTCCTCGCATTTTTCACACCTTTTCATGTTCCTTGCATTTTTCACACCTTTTCATGCTCCTTGCATTTTTCACACCTTTTCATGCTCCTCGCATTTTTCACACCTTTTCATGCTCCTTGTCTTTTTTTTTTTCTCTTTGCAATTTTCACACCTTTTCATGCTCCTTTCATTTTTCACACCTTTTCATGCTCCTCGTCTTTTTTTTTTTTTGCTCCTCGCATTTTTCACACCTTTTCATGCTCCTCGCATTATTCACACATTTTCATGCTCTTCGTCTTTTTTTTTTTTGCTCTTCGCATTTTTCACACCTTTTCATGCTCCTGTCATTTTTCACACCTTTTCATGCTCCTCTCATTTTTCACACCTTTTCATGCTCCTCGCATTTTTCACATTTTTTCATGATCCTCGTCTTTTTTCTTTTTTTTGCTCCTCGCATTTTACACAACTTTTCATGCTCCTTGCATTTTTCACACCTTTCATGCTCCTCGTCCATTTTTGTTTTTTTTGCTCTTCGCATTTTTCACACCTTTTCATGCTCCTGGCATTTTTCACACCTTTTCATGCTCCTCGTCTTTTTTTTTTTTTTGCTCCTCGCATTTTTCACTCTTTTTCATGCTCCTTGCATTTTTCACACCTTTTCATGCTCCTCGAATTTTTCACAGCTTTTCATGCTCCTCTTCTTTTTATTTTTTTTTTTGCTCCTCGCTTTTTTCACACCTTTTTATGCTCCCCATATTTTTCAAACCTTTTTATGCTCCCCACATTTTTCACACCTTTTCATGCTCCTCGCATTTTTCACACCTTTTCATGCTCCTCGCATTTTTCACAACTTTTCATGCTCCTTTCATTTTTCACACCTTTTCATGCTCCTCACATTTTTCACACCTTTTCATGCTCCAAGAATTTTTGACAGCTTTTCATTTTCCTCGAAATTTTCACACGTTTTCATGCTCCTTTCATTTTTAACACCTTTTCATGCTCCTCGTCTTTTTTTTTTTTTCTCTTCGCATTTTGCACACCTTTTCAGGCTCCTCGTCTTTTTTTTTTTTTGCTCCTCGCATTTTTCACACCTTTTCATATTCCTCGCATTTTTCACACCTTTTCAAACTCCTCGTCTTTTTTTTTGCTCCTCGCATTTTTCACGCCTTTTCATGCTCCTCGCATTATTCACACATTTTCATGCTCTTCGTCTTTTTTTTTTTTTGCTCCTCGCATTTTTCACTCTTTTTCATGCTCCTTGCATTTTTCACACCTTTTGATGGTCCTTGCATTTTTCTCACCTTATTATGCTCCACACATTTTTCACACCTCTTCATGCTCCTCTCATTTTTCACACCTTTTCATGCTCCTCACATTTTTCACACCTTTTCATGCTCCTAGAATTTTTGACAGCTTTTCATTTTCCTCGAAATTTTCACACGTTTTCATGCTCCTCTTTTTTTTCCACACCTTTTCATGTTCCTCGAATTTTTCACACCTCTTCATGCTCCTCGAATTTTTGACACCTTTTCATGCTCCTCGTAATTTTCACACCTTTTCATCCTACTCGTATTTTTCACACCTTTTCATCCTCCTCACACTTTTCACACCTTTTCACGCTCCTCGCATTTTTCACACCTTTTCATGCTCCTCGCATTTTTCACATCTTTTCACGCTCCTCGCATTTTTCACACCTTTTCATGCTCCTCTCATTTTTCACACCTTTTCATCCTCCTCATATTTTTCACACCTTTTCATGCACCTAGAATTTTTGACACATTTTCATGCTCCTCGCATTTTCCACACCTTTTCATGCTCCTTTCAGTTTTCACACCTTTTCATGCTCCTCGTCTTTTTTTTCTCTTCGCATTATGCACACCTTTTCAGGTTCCTCGTCTTTTTTTTTTTTGCTCTTTGCATTTTTCACACCTTTTCATGCTATTCTTCATTTTTTTTTGCTCCTCGCATTTTTCACACCTTTTCATGCTTGTCGCATTTTTCACACCTTTTCATGCTCCGCGCATTTTTCACACCTTTTCATGGTCTGCGCATTTTTCACACCTTTTCATGCTCCTTGAATTGTTCACTCCTTTTCATGCTCCTCGTATTTTTCACACCTTTTCATGCCTCTCGCCTTTTTCACACCTTTTCATGTTCTTCTTCATTTTTTTTTGCTCCTCGCATTTTTCACACCTTTTCATGCTCCTCGCATTTTTCACACCTTTTCATGCTCCGCCAATTTTTCACAGCTTTTCATGCTCGTCGCATTTTTCACACTTTTTCGTGCTCCTCAAATTTTTGACACCTTTTCATGCTCCTCAAAATTTTCACACCTTTTCATGCTCCTCGTATTTTTCACACCTTTTCATGCTCCTCGTATTTTTCACACCTTTTCATGCTCTTCACATTTTTCAGAATTTTTCATGCTCTTCGTGTTTTTCACACCTTTCATGCTCTTCATATTTTCCACACCTTTTAATGCTCTGCATGTTTTTCACACCTTTTCATGCTCTTCATTTTTTTCACACCATTTAATGCTCCTCATATTGTTGACAGCTTTTCATACTCTTCATATTTTTCAGACCTTTTCATGCTCCTTGTATTTTTCAGACATTTTCATGCTCTTCATATTTTTCACACCGTTTCATGCTCCTCATATATTTCATACAGTTTCATGCTCCTCGTATTTTTCAGACCTTTTCATGCTCCTCATATTTTTGAGACCTTTTCATGCTCCCGGTATTTTTGAGACCTTTTCCTGACCCTCGTTTTTTTCAGACCTTTTCATGCTCCTTGTATTTTTCAGACCTTCTCTTGCTCCTCATATTTTTCAGACCTTTTAATGCTCTCGTATTTTTCAGACCTTTTCATGCTCCTCGTGTTTTTTAGACCATTTCATGCTCCTCATATTTTGCAAACCTTTGCATACTCATCATATTTATAACAACTTTTCTTGCTCTTCATATTTTTCACACCATTTCATGCTTTGCATATTTTTCTACAGATTCATGCTCCTCATCTTTTTCCCACCTTTACATGCTTCTCAAATTTTTGACACCTTTTCATACTCTTCATATTTTTCAGACCTTTTCATGCTCCTTGTATTTTTCAGACATTTTCATGCTCTTCATATTTTTCACACCGTTTCATGCTCCTCATATTTTTCATACAGTTTCATGCTCCTCGTATTTTTTAGACCGTTTCATCATCCTCGTATTTTTGAGACCTTTTCCTGCCCCTCGTTTTTTTCAGACCTTTTCATGCTCCTCGTATTTTTCAGACATTTTGATGGTCCTCGTATTTTTGAGACCTTTTCATGCTCCTCGTATTTTTGAGAGTTTTTCATGCTCTTGATATTTTTCACACCGTTTCATGCTCCTCATATTTTTCATACAGTTTCATGCTCCTCATATTTTCACACCTTTATATGCTCCTCATATTTTTCACACCTTTTCATGCTCTTCGTGTTTTTCACACCTTTTCAGGTTCTTCGAATTTTTCACACCTTTTCATGATCTTCGTATTTTTCAAACCTTTTCATGCTCTTCTTATTTTTCAGACCTTTTCATGCTCTTGATATTTTTCTCAGGTTTTCATGCTCTTCGTATTTTTCACACTGTTTCACGCTCCTCATATTTTTGGCAGCTGTTCATGCTCCTCATATTTTTCAGATCGTTTCATGCTCCTCATATTTTTGAGACCGTTTCTTGGTCCTCATATTTTTCACACCTTTTAATGCTCCTTATATTTTTGACACCTTTTCATGTTCTTCATATTTTTCACACCTTTACATGCTACTCATATTTTTGACACTTTTTCATGCTCTTCATATTTTTCACACCACTTCATTCCCCGCATATTTTTCATACAGATTCATGCTCCTCATATTTTTCACACCTTTACAAGCTTCTCATTTTTTTGACTCCTTTTCATACTTTTCATATTTTTCAAACCTTTTCATGCTGCTCATATTTTTGTGACCTTTTCAAGCTCCTCGTATGTTTCAGACATTTTCATGCTCTTCATATTTTTCACACCGTTTCATGCTCCTCATATTTTTCATACAGTTTCATGCTCCTTGTATTTTTCAGACCTTTCCATGCTCCTCGTATTTTTCAGACCTTTCCAATCTCCTCGTATTTTTGAGACCTTTTCATGTTCCTCGTATTCTTCAGTCCTTTTCCTGCCCCTCGTATTTTTCAGACCTTTTCATGCTCCTCGTATTTTTCAGACCTTTCCACGCTCCTCGTATTTTTCACACCTCTTCATGCTCTTCATTTTTTTCACAGCATTTAATGCTCCTCATACTTTTGACAGCTTTTCGTGCTCCTCATATATTTCAGACCGTTTCATGCTCCTCATATTTTTCAGACCATTTCATGCTTTTCATATTTTTCACAGCGTTTCATGTTCCTCATATTTTTCATACAGATTCATGCTCCTGTTATTTTTCACACCTTTACGTGCTACTCATATTTTGACACCTTTTTATGCTCCTCATATTTTTGACACCTTTTCATGCTCTTCGTGTTTTTCACACCTTTTCATGATCTTCGAATTTTTCAAACCTTTTCTTGCTCTTCTTATTTTTCAGACCTTTTCAGGTTCTGGATATTTTTCTCAGGTTTTCATGCTCTTCGTATATTTCACATGTTTCACGCTCCTCATATTTTTGGCAGCTGTTCACGCTCCTCATATTTTTCAGATCGTTTCATGCTCCTCATATTTGTGAGACCGTTTCATGCTCCTCATATTTTTCACACCTTTTAATGCTCCTCATATTTTTCACAACTTTGCATGCTCTTCATATTTTTCAGATCGTTTCATGCTCCTCATATTTTTGAGACCGTTTCTTGCTCCTCATATTTTTCACACCTTTTAATGCTCCTCATATATTTGACACCTTTTCAGGCTCTTCATGTTTTTGACACCTTTACATGTTACTCATATTTTTGACACTTTTTCATGCTCTTCATATTTTTCACACCAATTCATGCTCTGCATTTTTTTCATACAGATTCATGCTCCTCATATTTTTCACACCTTTACATGCTTCTCATTTTTTTGACTCCTTTTCATACTCTTCATATTTTTCTAACCATTTCATGCTCCTTATATTTTTGCGACCTTTTCATTCTCCTCGTATATTTCAGACATTTTCATGCTCTTCATATTTTTCACACCGTTTCATGCTCCTCATATTTTTCATACAGTTTGATTCTCCTCGTATTTTTCAGACCTTTTCATGCTCCTCCTATTTTTCAGAACTTTCCATGCTCCTCGTATTTTTCAGACCTTTCCATGCTCCTCCTATTTCTCAGACCTTTTCATGCTCCTCGTATTTTTCAGAGCTTTACATGCTCCTCCTTTTTTTCAGGCCTTTTCATGCTCCTCGTATTTTTCACACCTTTTCTTGCTCCTCATATTTTTCACACCTTTTCATGCTCTTCATATATTTCAGAACTTTTCATGTTCTTCGTGTTTTTCACACCTTTTCATGCTCTTCATATTTTCCGTACCTTTTCATGCTCTGCATATTTTTCACACCTTTTCATGCTCTTCATTTTTTTCACACCATGTAAAGCTCCTCATATTTTGGACAGCTTTTCGTGCTCCTCATATGTTTCAGACCGTTTCATGCTCCTCATATTTTTCAGACCATTTCATGCTTTTCATATTTTTCACACCGTTTCATGTTCCTCATATTTTTCATACAGATTCATTCTCCTCTTATTTTTCACACCTTTACATGCTACTCATATTTTCACACCTTTTCATGCTCTTCATATTTTTGACACCTTTTCATGCTCCTTGTATTTTTCAGACCTTTTCATGCTCCTCCTATTTTTCAGACCTTTTCATGCTTCTCCTATTTTTCAGACATTTTCATGCTCCTCGTATTTTTCAGACCTTTTAATGCTCTCATATTTTTCACACTTTTTCATGCTCCTCCTATATTTCACACCTTTTCATGCTCCTTGTATTTTTCACACCTTTTCATGCTCTTCGTATTTTTCAGACCTTTCCATGCTCCTCGTATTTTTCAGACCTTTTCATGCTCCTCCTATTTTTCAGATTTTTTCATGCTCCTCGTATTTTTCAGAGCTTTTCATGCTCCTCCTGTTTTTCAGGCCTTTTCATGCTCCTCATATTTTTCACACCTTTCCATGCTCCTCGTATTTTTCACTCCTTTTCATGCTCCTCGTATTTTTCACACCTTTTCATGCTCCTCATATTTTTCACACCTTTTCATGCTCTTCATTTTATTCACACCATTTAATGCTCCTCATATTTTTGACAGCTTTTCATGCTCCTCATATATTTCAGACCGTTTCATGCTCCTCATATTTTTCAGACCATTTCATGCTTTTCATAATTTTCATACCGTTTCATGTTCCTCATATTTTTCATACAGATTCATGCTCCTCTTATTTTTCACACCTTTACAGGCTACTCATACTTTGACACCTTTTCATGCTCTTCATATTTTTGACAGCTTATCATGCTCCTCGTATATTTCACACCTTTTCATGCTCCTCATATTTTTCACACCTTTTCATGTTTCTCGTATTTTTCACACTTTTTCATGCTCCTCGTATATTTCACACCTTTTCATGCTCCTCGTATTTTTCACAACTTTTGATGCTCTTCGTATTTTTCACAACTTTTAGTGCTCCTCCTATTTTTCAGTCCTTTTCATGCTCCTCGTATTTTTCAGACCTTTTCATGCTCCTATTTTTCAGTCTTTTTCATGCTCCTCGTATTTTTCAGACATTTTCATGCTCCTCGTATTTTTCAGACCGTTTCATGCTCCTCATATATTTAACACCATTTCATGCTCCTCATATTTTTCACACCTTTTCATGCTCCTCATATTTTTCACAACTTTTCATGCTCTTCATATTTTTCACACCTTTTCATGCTCCTCGTATTTTTGACACCTTTTCATGCTCTTCATATTTTTCACACCTTTTCATGCTCCTCGTATTTTTGAGACCTTTTCTTGCTCCTCATATTTTTGAGACCTTTTTATGCTACTCGAATTTTTCAGACCTTTTCATGCTCCTCGTATTTTTCAGACCTATTCATGCTCCTCATACTTTTCACACTTTTTCATGCTATTCATATTTTTCACACCTTTTCATGCTCCTCGTATTTTTCACAACTTTTCATGCTCTTCGTATTTTTCACACCTTTTCATGCTCTTCATATTTTTCAGACCTTTTCATGCTTTTTATATTTTTCACAGCTTTTCATGCTCTTCGTGTTTTTCACACCTTTTCATGCTCTCGTATTTTTCAGACATTTTAATGCTCCTCGAACTTTCCACACCTTTTCATGCTCCTAGTATTTTTCACACCTTTTCATGCTCCTGGTATATTTCACACCTTTTTATGCTCCTCGTATTTTTAAGACGTTTTCATACTCCTCATAATTTTCACACCTTTTCATGCTCTTCATATTTTTCAGACCTTTTCATTCTCTTGATATTTTTCACAGCTTTCCATGCTCCTCATGTTTTTGACACCTTTTCATGCTCTTCATGTTTTTCACACCTTTTCATTCTCCTCATATTTTTGACACCTGTTCATGCTCTACATATTTTTCAAACCTTTTCATGCGCCTCATATTTTTAAGACGTTTTCATGCTCCTCGTATATTTCACACCTTTTCATGCTCTCGTATTTTTCAGACATTTTAATGCTCCTCGTACTTTTCACACCTTTTCATGCTCCTAGTATTTTTCACACCTTTTCATGCTCCTGGTATTTTTCACAACTTTTCATGCTCTTCGTATTTTTCACATCTTTTCATGCTCTTTGAATTCTTCATACCTTTTCATGCTCTTCACATTCCTCACACCTTTTCATGCCCTTCGAGTTTTTCACATATTTCATGCTCTTGATATTTTTCACACCTTTTCATGCTCTTCATATTTTTTAGACTTTTTCATGCTCTTGATATTTGTCACACCACTGCATGCCCTTTGTGTTTTTCACACATTTCATGCTCTTCATATTTTTTATAGAAATTCATGCTCCTCTTATTTTTCAACCTTTACATGCTACTCATATTTTTGACACCTTTTCATGCTCTTCATATTTTTGACACCATTTCATGCTCCCCATATTTTTGACAATATTTCATGCTCTACATATTTTTCAGACCTTTTCATGCTCGTCGTATTTTTCAGACCTTTTCATGCTCCTCGTATATTTCACACGTTTTCATGCTCCTCGTATTTTTCACACATTTTCATGCTCTTCATATTTTTCACACCTTTTCATGCTCCTCGTCTTTTTCACAGGTTTTCATGCTCGTAGTTTTCACAACTTTTTGGGCTCTTCATATTTTTCAGACTTTTTCATGCTCCTCGTATTTTGCAGACGTTTTCATGCTCTTCATATTTCTCAGACCTTTTCATGCTCTTCGTATTTTTCAGACTTTTTCATGCTCCTCGTATTTCTCAGACCTTTTCATGCTCCTCGTATTTTTCACACCTTTTCATGCCCCTCGTATTATTCAGACCTTTTCATGCTCCTCGTATTATTCAGACCTTTTCATGTTCCTCGTATTTTTCAGACCTTTTCACGCTCCTCGTGTTTTTCAGACCTTTTCACGCTCTTCATATTTTTCACACCTTTTCACACTCTTCATATTTTTGACATTTTTTCACACTCCTCGTATTTTTCACACCTTTTCCTGCTCCTCGTATTTTTCACACCTTTTCCTGCTCTTCGATTTTTTCACACTTTTTCATGTTTCTCATATTTTTCACACCTTTTCATGCTCTTCGAATTTTTCACATCTTTTCATGCTCCTCATATTTTTCACACCTTTTCATGCTCCTAGTATTTTTCACACCTTTTCATGCTCTTCGAATTTTTCACACTTTTTCATGCTGTTCATATTATTCACACCTTTTCATGCTCCTAGTATTTTTCACACCTTTTCATGCTCCTCGTATTTTTCACACCTTTTCATGCTCCTCGTCTTTTTCAGACCTTTTCATGCTGTTCATATATTTCACACCTTTTCGTGCTCTTCGAATTTTTCTCACCTTTTCATGCTCTTCATATTTTTCACACCTTTTCATGCCACTCATATTTTTCACAACTTTCATGCTCCTCGTATTTTTGACACCTTTTCATGCTCCTCGTAATTTTCAAAGCTTTTCATGCTCTTCATATTTTTCACACCTTTTCATGCTCCTCGTATTTTTTACACCTTTTCATGCTCTTCATATTTTTCACACCATTTCTTGCTCCTCGTATTTTTCACAGCTTTTCATGCTCTTCATATTTTTCACACCTTTTCATGCTTCTCGTAATTTTCACACCTTTTCATGAACCTCGAATTTTTCATGCCTTTTCATGCTCCTCTTATTTTTCAAGCCTTTTAATGCTCTTCATATTTTTCTAAACTTTTCATGCTCCTCGTATTTTTCACACATTGTCATGCTCCTCGTATTTTTCACACCTTTTCATGCTCTTCGAATTTTTCACTCCTTTACATGCTCCTCGTATCTTTTACACCTTTTACTGCTCCCTGTATTTTTGACACTTTGCAATGCTCCTCGTATTTTACACACCTTTTTCTGCACTTCGAATTTTTCACAACTTTTCATGCTCCTTGTATTTTTCACACATTTTCATGCTCCTCATATTTTTCACAACTTTTAATCCTCCTCATATTTTTCAGAACTTATCACGCTCCTCATATTTTTCAGACCTGTTCACGCTCTTCATTTTTTTCAAACCTTTTCACGCTCTTTGTATTTTTGACACCTTTTCAAGCTCCTCGTATTTTTCACTCCTTTTCCTGCTCCGAGTATTTTTCACACCTATTCCTTCTCTTCGATTTTTTCACACTCTTCATGATCCTCGTATTTTTCGAACCTTTTCCTGCTCTTCGTATTTTCACACCTTTTCATGCTCCTCTTATTTTTCACACCTTTTCATGCTCCTCGTATTTTTCATGCCTTTTCACGCTCCTCGTATTTTTCACAACTTTTCCTGCTCTTTGTGTTTTTCAGACCTTTTCATGCTCCTCGTGTTTTTCACATCTTTTAATGCTCCTCGTATTTTTCACACCTTCATGCTCCTCGTATTTTTCAGATCTTTTCATGCTCCTCGTATTTTTCAGACCTTTTCACGCTCCTCGTATTTTTCACAACTTTTCCTGCTTTTGTGTTTTTCAGACCTTTTCATGCTCCTCGTGTTTTTCACATCTTTTAATGCTCCTCGTATTTTTCACACCTTTTGCTCCTCGTATTTTTCAGACCTTTTCACGCTCTTTGTATTTTTGACATCTTTTCATGCTCCTCGTATTTTTCACATCTTTTCCTTCTCCTCGTATTTTTCACACCTTTTCCTGCTCTTCGATTTCTTCACACATTTTCATGCTCCTCGTACTTTTTACAACTTTTCCACCTCTTCGATTTTTTCACACCTTTTCATGCTTCTCGTATTTTTCACTCCTTTTCCTGCTCCTCATATTTTTCACACCTTTTCCTGCTCTTCGTGTTTTTCACACCTTTTCATGCTTCTCGTATTTTTTACACCTTTTCCTGCGCTTCGTATTTTTCACACCTTTTCCTGCTCTTGGAAGTTTTCATAACTTTTTATGCTCCTCGTATTTTCACACCTTTTCCTGCTCCTCTTTTTTTTCACACCTTGTCATGCTCCTCGTATTTTTCACTTCTTTTCATGCTCCTCGTATATTTCACACCTTTTCATGCTCCTCGTATTTTTCACCCCATTTCCTGCTCCTCGTATTTTTCACACCTTTTCCTGCTCCTTGTACTTCTCAGATGTTTTCCTGCTTTTCATATTTTTCACACCTTTTCATGCGCTTCGTGTTTTTGACACCTTATCATGCTACTCATATTTTTACACATTTTCCTGCTCGTCGTATTTTTCACACCTTTTCATGCTCCTCATACTTTTCACACCTTTTCCTGCTCTTTGTATTTTTGACACTTTTTCACTCTCCTCATATTTTTCACACCTTTTCCTGCTCCCCGACTTTCTCACAACTTTTCCTGCTGCTCGTTTTTTCAGACCTTTTCACGCTCCTCGTATTTTTCACACCTTTTCATGCTACTCGTATTTTTCACACCTTTTCATGCTCCTCATATTTTTCACACCTTTTCATGCTCTTCATATTTTTCACACCGTTTCATCCTCCTCTAATTTTTCATACAGTTTCATGCTCCTCATATTTTTCACACCTTTACATGTTTCTCATATTTTTGACACCTTTTAATGCTCCTCATATTTTTGACACCTTATCATGCTTTTCATATTTTTCAGACCTTTTCTTGCTCTTAAAATTTTTCACAGCTTTCCATGCTCTTTGAGTTTTCACTCCATTTCATGATCTCGTGTTTTTCAGAGTGTTTCATGCTCCTCAT
Organism: Cervus elaphus; assembly: GCF_910594005.1. Lineage (NCBI taxonomy): Eukaryota > Metazoa > Chordata > Mammalia > Artiodactyla > Cervidae > Cervus > Cervus elaphus. The sequence goes on along the minus strand of NC_057834.1, from coordinate 2,089,954 downwards.
ATTATTGACACCTTTTCATGCTCTTCATATTTTTCACACCATTTCATCCTCCTCTAATTTTTCATACAGTTTCATTCTCCTCATATTTTTCACACCTTTACATGCTTCTCATATTTTCGACACCTTTTAATGCTCCTCATATTTTTGACACCTTATCATGCTCTTCATATTTTTCAGACCTTTTCATGCTTTTGATAATTTTCACACCTTTTCCTGCTCTTCGTATTTTTCACACTTTTTCATGCTCCTTATATTTTTGACACCTTTTCATGCTCTTCATATTTTTCAGACCTTTTCATGCTCCTCGAATATTTCACACCTTTTCATGCTCCTCGTATTTTTCAGACCTTTAAATGCTCCTCTTAATTTTCAGATCTTTTCATGCTCCTCATTTTTTCACACCATTTCATGGTCCTCGTATTTTTCACACCGTTTCATGCTACTCATATTTTTCAAACCCTTTCATGCTCTTCATTTTTTTCACACATTTTCATGCTCCTCGTATATTTCACACGTTTTCATGCTCCTTGTATTTTTAAGACGTTTTCATACTCCTCATAATTTTCACAACTTTTCATGCTCTTCATATTTTTCATACAGATTCATGCTCCTCAAATTTTTCACAGCTTTACATGCTCCTCATATATTTGACACCTTTTCATGCTCTTCATGTTTTTCACACCTTTTCATTCTCCTCATATTTTTGACACCTGTTCATGCTCTACATATTTTTCAAACCTTTTCATGTGCCTCATATTTTTAAGACGTTTTCATGCTCCTCATATTTTTTAGACCTTTTCATGCTCCTCGTACTTTTCACACTTTTTCATGCTCTTCATGTTTTTCACACTTTTTCATGCTCCTCGTTTTTTTCACAATCTTTCATGCTCCTCGAATTTTTCACAACTTTTCATGCTCTTCGTATTTGTCACACCTTTTCATGCTCTTCTAATTTTCCACACTTTTACATGCTCTGCATGTTTTTCACACCCTTTCATGCTCTTCTTATTTTTCACATTTTTTCATGCTCTTCATATTTTTCACACCTTTTAATGCTCTTCATACTTTTCAGACCTTTTCATGCTTTTTATATTTTTCACAGCTTTTCATGCTCTTCGTGTTTTTCACACCTTTTCATGCTCTCGTATTTTTCAGACATTTTAATGCTCCTCGTACTTTTCACACCTTTTCATGCTCCTAGTATTTTTCACACCTTTTCATGCTCCTGGTATTTTTCACAACTTTTCATGCTCTTTGAATTTTTCATACCTTTTCATGCTCTTCATATTCCTCAACCTTTTTATGCTCTTGATATTTTTCACACCTTTTCATGCCCTTCGTGTTTTTCACATCTTTCATGCTCTTGATATTTTTCACACCTTTTCATGCTATTCATATTTTTCAGACATTTTCATGCTCTTCATATTTTTCAGACCATTGCATGCCCGCCGTGTTTTTCCACAATTCATGCTCTTCATATATTTTACACCTTTTCACGCTCCTCATATTTTTCACACCTTTTCATGCTGTTCATATTTTTCAGACCTTTTCATGCTCCTCGTATATTTCACACCTTTTCATGCTCCTCGTATTTTTCAGAGCTTTTCATGCTCCTCGTATTTTTCAGACCTTTATATGCTCCTCTTAATTTTCAGATCTTTTCATGCTCCTCATTTTTTCACACCATTTCATGCTCCTCTTATTTTTCACACAGTTTCATGCTCCTCATATTTTTCATACCCTTTCATGCTCTTCATATTTTTCACACACTTTCATGCTCCTCGTATTTTACACACCTTTTCATGCTCCCGGTATATTTCACACCTTTTCATGCTCCTCGTATTTTTAAGACGTTTTCATACTCCTCATAATTTTCACACCTTTTCATGCTCTTCATATTTTTCACACCCTTTCATGCTCCTCATATTTATCATACAGATTCATGCTCCTCGTATTTTACACACCTTTTCAGCTCCCGGTATATTTCACACCTTTTCATTCTCCTCATATTTTTGACACCTGTTCATGCTCCTCGTATTTTTCAGACCTTTTCATGCTCCTCGTACTTTTCACTTTTTCATGCTATTCATATTTTTCACACCTTTTCATGCTCCTCGTATTTTTCACAATTTTTCATGCTCCTCGTATTTTTCAGACCTTTTCATGGTGTTCTTTTTTTTCACAGCTTTTCTAGTTCCTCGTATTTTTCATACCTTATCATGCTCCTCATATTTTTCAGACCTTTTCATGCTCCTCATATTTTTCACAACTTGTCATCCTCCTCGGATTTTTCACAGCTTGTCATGCTCTTCGAACATTTCACACCTTTTCCTGCTCTTCGAAATTTTCACTCCTTTACATGCTCTTCGTATTTTTCAAAACTTTTCGTGCTCCATGTATTTTTCACACCTTGTAATGCTCCTCGTATTTTTCACAACTTTTCATGCTTCTCTTACTTTTCAGACCTTTTCACACTACTTGTATTTTTCAGACCTTTTCATGCTCCTCGTATTTTTCAGACCATTTCACGGCTTTCATATTTTTCAGACCTTTTCATGCTGTTTATATTTTTCACACCTTTTCCTGCTCTTCGAATTTTTCACAGCTTTTCATGCTGCTCGTATTTTTCACACCTTTCCTTGCTCTTCGAATTTTTCACACCGTTTCATGCTCGTCATATTTTTCACACCTTTCCCAGCTCTTCGAATTTTTCACACTTTTCTTGCTCTTTGAATTTTTCACACCTTTTTATGCTCCTCGTATTTTTCACACCTTTTCCTGCTCCTAGTATTTTTCACACCTTTTCATGCTCCTCGTATTTTTAACACCATTTCATGATTTTCATATTTTTCACACCTTTACCTGCTCCTCATACTTTTCACACCTTTTATGCTCCTCGCATTTTTCACACCTTTTCCTGCTCCTCGTATTTATTCGACCTTTTCGTATTTTACACACCTTTTCACGCGCTTCGTATTTTTCAAAACTTTTCATGCTCCTCGTATTTTTCATACCTTTTCCTGCTCCTCATACTTTTCACACCTTTTCATGCTCCTCATATTTTTCACACGTTTTCACTCTCTTCATATTTTTCACACCTTTTCACGCTCTTCGTATTTTTGACACCTTTTCATGCTCCTCGTATTTTAACACCTTTTCCTGCTACTCATATTTTTCATACCTTTTCCTGCCCTTCGTATTTTTCACACCTTTTCATGCTCTTCGTATTTTTCACACCTTTTCCTGCTCTTCGTATTTTTCACACCTCTTCATGCTCCTCATATTTTTCACTCCTTTTCATGCTCCTCGTATTTTTCACACCTTTTCATGCTCCTCGTAGGTTTCACATCTTTTCCTACTCTTCGAATTTTTCACACCTTTTCATACTCCTCGTATTTTTAACACTATTTCATGATGTTCATATTTTTCATACCTTTTCCTGCTCTTTGAATTTTTCACACCTTTTCCTCCTCCTCGGATTTTTCACACCTTTTCCTGCTCCTCGTATTTTTCACACCTTTCCCTGCTACTCGAATTTTTCAGACCTTTTCATGCACCTCGTATTTTTCACACCTTGTCATGCTCCTTGTACTTTTCACACCTTTTCCTGCTCCTCGTATTTTTCGCACCTTTTCCTGCTCTTCGAATTTTTCACACCTTTTCCTGATCTTCATATTTTTCACACCATTTCATGCTCTTGGTATTTTTGACATCTTTTCACACTCTTCATATTTTTCACACCTTTTCTGCTCCTTGTATTTTTCACACCTTTTCCAGCTCCTCGTATTGTTTACGCCTTTTCCATCTCTTCGATTTTTTCACACCTTTTCCTACTCTTCGACTTTTTCACACCTTTTCATGCTACTCCTATTTTTCACACCTTGTCATGCTCCTCGTATTTTTCATACCTTTTCATGCTCCTCGTATTTTTGACACCTTTTCATGCTCTTCCTATTTTTCACACCTTTTCATGCTCTTCCTATTTTTCACACCTTTTCATGCTCCTCGTATTTTTCATACCTTTTCATGCTCCTCGTATTTTTGACACCTTTTCATGCTCTTCCTATTTTTCACACCTTTTCATGCTCTTCCTATTTTTCACACCTTTTCATGCTCCTCGTATTTTTCATACCTTTTCATGCTCCTCGTATTTTTGACACCTTTTCATGCTCTTCCTATTTTTCATACCTTTTCATGCTCCTCGTATTTTTCATACCTTTTCATGCTCCTCATGTTTTTCACACCTTTTCATGCTCCTCGTATTTTTCACACCTTGTCATGCTCCTCTTATTTTTGATGCTTTTTCATGCTCCTCGTGTTTTTCAAGCCTTTTCATGCTCCTCATATTTTTCACACCTTTTCATGCTCCTCGTATTTTTCATGCCTTTCCATGCTCCTCGTATTTTTCACGCCTTTTCTGCTCCTCGTATTTTTCAAACATTTTCGTGGTCTTCGTATTTTTCAGACCTTTTCGTGCTCTTCATATGTTTCACACCTCTTCTTGCTCTTCATATTTTTCTAAACTTTTCATTCTCCTCTTATTTTTCACAACTTTTCCTGCTCTTCAAATTTTTCACACCTTTTCATGCTCCTCGTATTTTTCACACCTTGTCTCGCTCCTCATATTTTTGACACCATTTCATGCTCCTCGTATTTTTCACACCTTTTCCTGCTCCTCGTATTTTTCATGCCTTTTCCTGCTCTTCGATTTTTTCACTTCTTTACATGATCCCCGTATTTTTCGCACCTTTTCCTGCTCTTCGTATTTTTCACACCTTTTCATGCTCCTCGTACTTTTCACACCTTTTCATGCTCTTCTTATTTTTCACACATTTTCATGATCCTGATATTTTTCACACCTTGTCATGCTCCTCATAATTTTTAGACCTTTTTATGCTCCTTGTATTTTTCACAACTTTTCCTGCTCCTCTTATTTTTCACACCATTTCATGATGTTCATATATTTCACATCTTTTCCTGCTCTTAGAATTTTTCACACCTTTTCATGCTCCTCGTATTTATCACACCTTTTCATTCAGTTCATGTATTTCACAACTTTGCACGCTCTTCGATTTTTTCACACCTTTTCATGCTCCTCGTATTTTTCACACATTTTCATGCTCCTCGTATTTTTCACACCTTTACCTGTTCTTTGAATTTTTCACACCTTTACATGCTCCTCGTATTTTCCAGACTTTTTCATTGTCTTCGTATTTTTCACAACTTTTCCTGCTCTTCGAGGTTTTCACACCTTGTCATGCTCCTCGTATCTTTCACATCTTTTCATGCTCCTCGTCTTTTTGACACCTTTTCATTCTCTTCCTATTTTTCACACCTTCACATGCTCCTCGTATTTTTCACACCTTTTGCTGTTCTTCAAATTTTTCAAAACTTTTCATGCTCCTCCTATTTTTGACACCTTGTCATGCTCTTCGAATATTTCACACCTTTTCCAGCTCTTTGAATTTTTCACACCTTTTCATGCTCCTCGAATTTTTCACAACTTTTCAGGCTCCTCGTATTTTTCAAAGCTTTTCATGCTCTTCGAATTTTTCAGACCATTTCATACTCCTCGTATTTTTCAGACGTTTTAATGCTCCTCGAATTTTTCACACCTTTTCCTGCTCTTTGAATTTTTCACCCATTTTCATGCTCCTCGTATTTTTCACACCTTTTCCTGCTCTTTGTTTTTTTCACACCTCTTCATGATCCTCGTATTTTTCACACGTTGTCATGCTCCGTGTATTTTTTCACACCTTTTCCTGCTCTTCGTATTTTTCACACCTTTTCATGCTCCTCGTATTTTTTACACCTTTTCATGCTCCTCGTATTTTTCACACCTTTGCCTGTTCTTTGAATTTTTCACACCTTTACATGCTCCTCGTATTTTCCAGACTTTTTCATTGTCTTCGTATTTTTCACACCTTTTGTAGTTCCTCGTATTTTTCAGACCTTTTCATGGTCCTCGTATTTTTCAGACCTTTTCATGCATTTCATATTTTTCACACCTTTTCACGCTCTTCTTATTTTTGACAACTTTTCATGCTCGTCGTATTTTTCACAACTTTTCCTGCTCCTCGTATTTTTCACACCTTTTCCTGCTCTTCGAAATTTTCACACCTTTTCAGCTCCTCGTATTTTTCACACCTTTTCCTGCTCTTCGAATTTTTGCACCTTTTCATGCTCCTCGTATTTTTCACATCTTTTCATGCTCCTCATATTTTTCACACCTTTTCATGCTCCTCGTATTTTTCACACCTTTTCCTGCTCTTTGTTTTTTTCACACCTTTTCATGATCCTCGTATTTTTCACACCTTGTCATGCTCCTCATATTTTTTCACACCTTTTCATGCTCTTCGTATTTTTCACACCTTTTCATGCTCCTCGTATTTTTCACACCTTTTCATGCTCCTCGTATTTTTCACACCTTTGCCTGTTCTTTCAATTTTTCACACATTTACATGCTCCTCGTATTTTCCAGACTTTTTCATTGTCTTCGTATTTTTCACACCTTTTCTAATTCCTCGTATTTTTCACACCTTTTCATCCTCCTCGTATTTTTCATACCTTTTCATGCTTTTCATATTTTTCACACATTTTCACGCTCTTCTTATTTTTGAAAACTTTTCATGCTCTTCGTATTTTTCACACCTTTTCCTGCTCCTCGTATTTTTCACACCTTTTCCTGCTCTTCGAATTTTTCACACCTTTTCATGCTCCTCGTATTTTTCACACCTTTTCATGCTCCTCGTATTTTTCATGCCTTTTCCTGCTCTTCGATTTTTTCACTTCTTTACATGATCCCCGTATTTTTCGCACCTTTTCCTGCTCTTCGAGGTTTTCACACCTTTTCATCCTCCTCGTATTTTTCACACCTTTTCATGCTCCTTGTCTTTTTGACACCTTTTCATTCTCTTCCTATTTTTCACACCTTTACATGCTCCTCGTATATTTCACACCTTTTGCTGTTCTTCAAATTTTTCAAAACTTTTCATGCTCCTCGTATTTTTCACACCTTGTCATGCTCTTCGAATATTTCACACCTTTTCCAGCTCTTTGAATTTTTCACACCTGTTCATGCTCCTCTTCTTTTTATTTTTTTTTTTGCTGCTCGCTTTTTCCACACCTTTTCATGCTCCTTGCATTTTCACACCTTTTTATGCTCCCCACATTTTTCAAACCATTTTATGCTCCCCACATTTTTCACACCATTTCATGCTCCTCGTATTTTTGACACCTTTTCATGCTCTTCCTATTTTTCATACCTTTTCATGCTCCTCGTATTTTTCATACCTTTTCATGCTCCTCATATTTTTCACACCTTTTCATGCTCCTCATATTTTTCACACCTTTTCCTGCTCCTCGTATTTTTCATGCCTTTTCCTGCTCTTCGATTTTTTCACTTCTTTACATGATCCCCGTATTTTTCGCACCTTTTCCTGCTCTTCGTATTTTTCACACCTTTTCATGCTCCTCGTACTTTTCACACCTTTTCATGCTCTTCTTATTTTTCACACATTTTCATGATCCTGATATTTTTCACACCTTGTCATGCTCCTCATAATTTTTAGACCTTTTTATGCTCCTTGTATTTTTCACAACTTTTCCTGCTCCTCTTATTTTTCACACCATTTCATGATGTTCATATATTTCACATCTTTTCCTGCTCTTAGAATTTTTCACACCTTTTCATGCTCCTCGTATTTATCACACCTTTTCATTCAGTTCATGTATTTCACAACTTTGCACGCTCTTCGATTTTTTCACACCTTTTCATGCTCCTCGTATTTTTCACACATTTTCATGCTCCTCGTATTTTTCACACCTTTACCTGTTCTTTGAATTTTTCACACCTTTACATGCTCCTCGTATTTTCCAGACTTTTTCATTGTCTTCGTATTTTTCACAACTTTTCCTGCTCTTCGAGGTTTTCACACCTTGTCATGCTCCTCGTATCTTTCACATCTTTTCATGCTCCTCGTCTTTTTGACACCTTTTCATTCTCTTCCTATTTTTCACACCTTCACATGCTCCTCGTATTTTTCACACCTTTTGCTGTTCTTCAAATTTTTCAAAACTTTTCATGCTCCTCCTATTTTTGACACCTTGTCATGCTCTTCGAATATTTCACACCTTTTCCAGCTCTTTGAATTTTTCACACCTTTTCATGCTCCTCGAATTTTTCACAACTTTTCAGGCTCCTCGTATTTTTCAAAGCTTTTCATGCTCTTCGAATTTTTCAGACCATTTCATACTCCTCGTATTTTTCAGACATTTTAATGCTCCTCGAATTTTTCACACCTTTTCCTGCTCTTTGAATTTTTCACCCATTTTCATGCTCCTCGTATTTTTCACACCTTTTCCTGCTCTTTGTTTTTTTCACACCTCTTCATGATCCTCGTATTTTTCACACGTTGTCATGCTCCGTGTATTTTTTCACACCTTTTCCTGCTCTTCGTATTTTTCACACCTTTTCATGCTCCTCGTATTTTTTACACCTTTTCATGCTCCTCGTATTTTTCACACCTTTGCCTGTTCTTTGAATTTTTCACACCTTTACATGCTCCTCGTATTTTCCAGACTTTTTCATTGTCTTCGTATTTTTCACACCTTTTGTAGTTCCTCGTATTTTTCAGACCTTTTCATGGTCCTCGTATTTTTCAGACCTTTTCATGCATTTCATATTTTTCACACCTTTTCACGCTCTTCTTATTTTTGACAACTTTTCATGCTCGTCGTATTTTTCACAACTTTTCCTGCTCCTCGTATTTTTCACACCTTTTCCTGCTCTTCGAAATTTTCACACCTTTTCAGCTCCTCGTATTTTTCACACCTTTTCCTGCTCTTCGAATTTTTGCACCTTTTCATGCTCCTCGTATTTTTCACATCTTTTCATGCTCCTCATATTTTTCACACCTTTTCATGCTCCTCGTATTTTTCACACCTTTTCCTGCTCTTTGTTTTTTTCACACCTTTTCATGATCCTCGTATTTTTCACACCTTGTCATGCTCCTCATATTTTTTCACACCTTTTCATGCTCTTCGTATTTTTCACACCTTTTCATGCTCCTCGTATTTTTCACACCTTTTCATGCTCCTCGTATTTTTCACACCTTTGCCTGTTCTTTCAATTTTTCACACATTTACATGCTCCTCGTATTTTCCAGACTTTTTCATTGTCTTCGTATTTTTCACACCTTTTCTAATTCCTCGTATTTTTCACACCTTTTCATCCTCCTCGTATTTTTCATACCTTTTCATGCTTTTCATATTTTTCACACATTTTCACGCTCTTCTTATTTTTGAAAACTTTTCATGCTCTTCGTATTTTTCACACCTTTTCCTGCTCCTCGTATTTTTCACACCTTTTCCTGCTCTTCGAATTTTTCACACCTTTTCATGCTCCTCGTATTTTTCACACCTTTTCATGCTCCTCGTATTTTTCATGCCTTTTCCTGCTCTTCGATTTTTTCACTTCTTTACATGATCCCCGTATTTTTCGCACCTTTTCCTGCTCTTCGAGGTTTTCACACCTTTTCATCCTCCTCGTATTTTTCACACCTTTTCATGCTCCTTGTCTTTTTGACACCTTTTCATTCTCTTCCTATTTTTCACACCTTTACATGCTCCTCGTATATTTCACACCTTTTGCTGTTCTTCAAATTTTTCAAAACTTTTCATGCTCCTCGTATTTTTCACACCTTGTCATGCTCTTCGAATATTTCACACCTTTTCCAGCTCTTTGAATTTTTCACACCTGTTCATGCTCCTCTTCTTTTTATTTTTTTTTTTTCTGCTCGCTTTTTCCACACCTTTTCATGCTCCTTGCATTTTCACACCTTTTTATGCTCCCCACATTTTTCAAACCATTTTATGCTCCCCACATTTTTCACACCATTTCATGCTCCTCGCATTTTTCACACCATTTCATGCTCCTCGCATTTTTCACACCTTTTCATGCTCCTTGCATTTTTCACACCTTTTCATGCTCCTCGCATTTGTCTCAGCTTTTCATGCTCCTTGTCCTTTTTATTTTTTTTTGCTCTTCGCATTTTTCATACCTTTTCATGCTCCTCGCATTTTTTTTTGCTTCTCAGATATTTCACACCTTTTCATGCTCCTCGCATTTTTCACACCTTTTCATGTTCCTTGCATTTTTCACACCTTTTCATGCTCCTTGCATTTTTCACACCTTTTCATGCTCCTCGCATTTTTCACACCTTTTCATGCTCCTTGTCTTTTTTTTTTTCTCTTTGCAATTTTCACACCTTTTCATGCTCCTTTCATTTTTCACACCTTTTCATGCTCCTCGTCTTTTTTTTTTTTGCTCCTCGCATTTTTCACACCTTTTCATGCTCCTCGCATTATTCACACATTTTCATGCTCTTCGTCTTTTTTTTTTTGCTCTTCGCATTTTTCACACCTTTTCATGCTCCTGTCATTTTTCACACCTTTTCATGCTCCTCTCATTTTTCACACCTTTTCATGCTCCTCGCATTTTTCACATTTTTTCATGATCCTCGTCTTTTTTCTTTTTTTTGCTCCTCGCATTTTACACAACTTTTCATGCTCCTTGCATTTTTCACACCTTTCATGCTCCTCGTCCATTTTTGTTTTTTTTGCTCTTCGCATTTTTCACACCTTTTCATGCTCCTGGCATTTTTCACACCTTTTCATGCTCCTCGTCTTTTTTTTTTTTTTGCTCCTCGCATTTTTCACTCTTTTTCATGCTCCTTGCATTTTTCACACCTTTTCATGCTCCTCGAATTTTTCACAGCTTTTCATGCTCCTCTTCTTTTTATTTTTTTTTTTTGCTCCTCGCTTTTTTCACACCTTTTTATGCTCCCCATATTTTTCAAACCTTTTTATGCTCCCCACATTTTTCACACCTTTTCATGCTCCTCGCATTTTTCACACCTTTTCATGCTCCTCGCATTTTTCACAACTTTTCATGCTCCTTTCATTTTTCACACCTTTTCATGCTCCTCACATTTTTCACACCTTTTCATGCTCCAAGAATTTTTGACAGCTTTTCATTTTCCTCGAAATTTTCACACGTTTTCATGCTCCTTACATTTTTCACACCTTTTCATGCTCCTCGTCTTTTTTTTTTTTTCTCTTCGCATTTTGCACACCTTTTCAGGCTCCTCGTCTTTTTTTTTTTTTGCTCCTCGCATTTTTCACACCTTTTCATATTCCTCGCATTTTTCACACCTTTTCAAACTCCTCGTCTTTTTTTTTGCTCCTCGCATTTTTCACGCCTTTTCATGCTCCTCGCATTATTCACACATTTTCATGCTCTTCGTCTTTTTTTTTTTTGCTCCTCGCATTTTTCACTCTTTTTCATGCTCCTTGCATTTTTCACACCTTTTGATGGTCCTTGCATTTTTCTCACCATATTATGCTCCACACATTTTTCACACCTCTTCATGCTCCTCTCATTTTTCACACCTTTTCATGCTCCTCACATTTTTCACACCTTTTCATGCTCCTAGAATTTTTGACAGCTTTTCATTTTCCTCGAAATTTTCACACGTTTTCATGCTCCTCTTTTTTTTCCACACCTTTTCATGTTCCTCGAATTTTTCACACCTCTTCATGCTCCTCGAATTTTTGACACCTTTTCATGCTCCTCGTAATTTTCACACCTTTTCATCCTACTCGTATTTTTCACACCTTTTCATCCTCCTCACACTTTTCACACCTTTTCACGCTCTTCGCATTTTTCACACCTTTTCATGCTCCTCGCATTTTTCACATCTTTTCACGCTCCTCGCATTTTTCACACCTTTTCATGCTCCTCTCATTTTTCACACCTTTTCATCCTCCTCATATTTTTCACACCTTTTCATGCACCTAGAATTTTTGACACATTTTCATGCTCCTCGCATTTTCCACACCTTTTCATGCTCCTTTCAGTTTTCACACCTTTTCATGCTCCTCGTCTTTTTTTTCTCTTCGCATTTTGCACACCTTTTCAGGTTCCTCGTCTTTTTTTTTTTGCTCTTTGCATTTTTCACACCTTTTCATGCTATTCTTCATTTTTTTTTGCTCCTCGCATTTTTCACACCTTTTCATGCTTGTCGCATTTTTCACACCTTTTCATGCTCCGCGCATTTTTCACACCTTTTCATGGTCTGCGCATTTTTCACACCTTTTCATGCTCCTTGAATTGTTCACACCTTTTCATGCTCCTCGTATTTTTCACACCTTTTCATGCCTCTCGCCTTTTTCACACCTTTTCATGTTCTTCTTCATTTTTTTTTTGCTCCTCGCATTTTTCACACCTTTTCATGCTCCTCGCATTTTTCACACCTTTTCATGCTCCGCCAATTTTTCACAGCTTTTCATGCTCGTCGCATTTTTCACACTTTTTCGTGCTCCTCAAATTTTTGACACCTTTTCATGCTCCTCAAAATTTTCACACCTTTTCATGCTCCTCGTATTTTTCACACCTTTTCATGCTCCTCGTATTTTTCACACCTTTTCATGCTCTTCACATTTTTCAGAATTTTTCATGCTCTTCGTGTTTTTCACACCTTTCATGCTCTTCATATTTTCCACACCTTTTAATGCTCTGCATGTTTTTCACACCTTTTCATGCTCTTCATTTTTTTCACACCATTTAATGCTCCTCATATTGTTGACAGCTTTTCATACTCTTCATATTTTTCAGACCTTTTCATGCTCCTTGTATTTTTCAGACATTTTCATGCTCTTCATATTTTTCACACCGTTTCATGCTCCTCATATATTTCATACAGTTTCATGCTCCTCGTATTTTTCAGACCTTTTCATGCTCCTCATATTTTTGAGACCTTTTCATGCTCCCGGTATTTTTGAGACCTTTTCCTGACCCTCGTTTTTTTCAGACCTTTTCATGCTCCTTGTATTTTTCAGACCTTCTCTTGCTCCTCATATTTTTCAGACCTTTTAATGCTCTCGTATTTTTCAGACCTTTTCATGCTCCTCGTGTTTTTTAGACCATTTCTTGCTCCTCATATTTTGCAAACCTTTGCATACTCATCATATTTATAACAACTTTTCTTGCTCTTCATATTTTTCACACCATTTCATGCTTTGCATATTTTTCTACAGATTCATGCTCCTCATCTTTTTCCCACCTTTACATGCTTCTCAAATTTTTGACACCTTTTCATACTCTTCATATTTTTCAGACCTTTTCATGCTCCTTGTATTTTTCAGACATTTTCATGCTCTTCATATTTTTCACACCGTTTCATGCTCCTCATATTTTTCATACAGTTTCATGCTCCTCGTATTTTTTAGACCGTTTCATCATCCTCGTATTTTTGAGACCTTTTCCTGCCCCTCGTTTTTTTCAGACCTTTTCATGCTCCTCGTATTTTTCAGACATTTTGATGGTCCTCGTATTTTTGAGACCTTTTCATGCTCCTCGTATTTTTGAGAGTTTTTCATGCTCTTGATATTTTTCACACCGTTTCATGCTCCTCATATTTTTCATACAGTTTCATGCTCCTCATATTTTCACACCTTTATATGCTCCTCATATTTTTCACACCTTTTCATGCTCTTCGTGTTTTTCACACCTTTTCAGGTTCTTCGAATTTTTCACACCTTTTCATGATCTTCGTATTTTTCAAACCTTTTCATGCTCTTCTTATTTTTCCGACCTTTTCATGCTCTTGATATTTTTCTCAGGTTTTCATGCTCTTCGTATTTTTCACACTGTTTCACGCTCCTCATATTTTTGGCAGCTGTTCATGCTCCTCATATTTTTCAGATCGTTTCATGCTCCTCATATTTTTGAGACCGTTTCTTGGTCCTCATATTTTTCACACCTTTTAATGCTCCTTATATTTTTGACACCTTTTCATGTTCTTCATATTTTTCACACCTTTACATGCTACTCATATTTTTGACACTTTTTCATGCTCTTCATATTTTTCACACCACTTCATTCCCCGCATATTTTTCATACAGATTCATGCTCCTCATATTTTTCACACCTTTACAAGCTTCTCATTTTTTTGACTCCTTTTCATACTTTTCATATTTTTCAAACCTTTTCATGCTGCTCATATTTTTGTGACCTTTTCAAGCTCCTCGTATGTTTCAGACATTTTCATGCTCTTCATATTTTTCACACCGTTTCATGCTCCTCATATTTTTCATACAGTTTCATGCTCCTTGTATTTTTCAGACCTTTCCATGCTCCTCGTATTTTTCAGACCTTTCCAATCTCCTCGTATTTTTGAGACCTTTTCATGTTCCTCGTATTCTTCAGTCCTTTTCCTGCCCCTCGTATTTTTCAGACCTTTTCATGCTCCTCGTATTTTTCAGACCTTTCCACGCTCCTCGTATTTTTCACACCTCTTCATGCTCTTCATTTTTTTCACAGCATTTAATGCTCCTCATACTTTTGACAGCTTTTCGTGCTCCTCATATATTTCAGACCGTTTCATGCTCCTCATATTTTTCAGACCATTTCATGCTTTTCATATTTTTCACAGCGTTTCATGTTCCTCATATTTTTCATACAGATTCATGCTCCTGTTATTTTTCACACCTTTACGTGCTACTCATATTTTGACACCTTTTTATGCTCCTCATATTTTTGACACCTTTTCATGCTCTTCGTGTTTTTCACACCTTTTCATGATCTTCGAATTTTTCAAACCTTTTCTTGCTCTTCTTATTTTTCAGACCTTTTCAGGTTCTGGATATTTTTCTCAGGTTTTCATGCTCTTCGTATATTTCACATGTTTCACGCTCCTCATATTTTTGGCAGCTGTTCACGCTCCTCATATTTTTCAGATCGTTTCATGCTCCTCATATTTGTGAGACCGTTTCATGCTCCTCATATTTTTCACACCTTTTAATGCTCCTCATATTTTTCACAACTTTGCATGCTCTTCATATTTTTCAGATCGTTTCATGCTCCTCATATTTTTGAGACCGTTTCTTGCTCCTCATATTTTTCACACCTTTTAATGCTCCTCATATATTTGACACCTTTTCAGGCTCTTCATGTTTTTGACACCTTTACATGTTACTCATATTTTTGACACTTTTTCATGCTCTTCATATTTTTCACACCAATTCATGCTCTGCATTTTTTTCATACAGATTCATGCTCCTCATATTTTTCACACCTTTACATGCTTCTCATTTTTTTGACTCCTTTTCATACTCTTCATATTTTTCTAACCATTTCATGCTCCTCATATTTTTGCGACCTTTTCATTCTCCTCGTATATTTCAGACATTTTCATGCTCTTCATATTTTTCACACCGTTTCATGCTCCTCATATTTTTCATACAGTTTGATTCTCCTCGTATTTTTCAGACCTTTTCATGCTCCTCCTATTTTTCAGAACTTTCCATGCTCCTCGTATTTTTCAGACCTTTCCATGCTCCTCCTATTTCTCAGACCTTTTCATGCTCCTCGTATTTTTCAGAGCTTTACATGCTCCTCCTTTTTTTCAGGCCTTTTCATGCTCCTCGTATTTTTCACACCTTTTCTTGCTCCTCATATTTTTCACACCTTTTCATGCTCTTCATATATTTCAGAACTTTTCATGTTCTTCGTGTTTTTCACACCTTTTCATGCTCTTCATATTTTCCGTACCTTTTCATGCTCTGCATATTTTTCACACCTTTTCATGCTCTTCATTTTTTTCACACCATGTAATGCTCCTCATATTTTGGACAGCTTTTCGTGCTCCTCATATGTTTCAGACCGTTTCATGCTCCTCATATTTTTCAGACCATTTCATGCTTTTCATATTTTTCACACCGTTTCATGTTCCTCATATTTTTCATACAGATTCATTCTCCTCTTATTTTTCACACCTTTACATGCTACTCATATTTTCACACCTTTTCATGCTCTTCATATTTTTGACACCTTTTCATGCTCCTTGTATTCTTCAGACCTTTTCATGCTCCTCCTATTTTTCAGACCTTTTCATGCTTCTCCTATTTTTCAGACATTTTCATGCTCCTCGTATTTTTCAGACCTTTTAATGCTCTCATATTTTTCACACTTTTTCATGCTCCTCCTATATTTCACACCTTTTCATGCTCCTCGTATTTTTCACACCTTTTCATGCTCTTCGTATTTTTCAGACCTTTCCATGCTCCTCGTATTTTTCAGACCTTTTCATGCTCCTCCTATTTTTCAGATTTTTTCATGCTCCTCGTATTTTTCAGAGCTTTTCATGCTCCTCCTGTTTTTCAGGCCTTTTCATGCTCCTCATATTTTTCACACCTTTCCATGCTCCTCGTATTTTTCACTCCTTTTCATGCTCCTCGTATTTTTCACACCTTTTCATGCTCCTCCTATTTTTCACACCTTTTCATGCTCTTCATTTTATTCACACCATTTAATGCTCCTCATATTTTTGACAGCTTTTCATGCTCCTCATATATTTCAGACCGTTTCGTGCTCCTCATATTTTTCAGACCATTTCATGCTTTTCATAATTTTCATACCGTTTCATGTTCCTCATATTTTTCATACAGATTCATGCTCTTCTTATTTTTCACACCTTTACAGGCTACTCATACTTTGACACCTTTTCATGCTCTACATATTTTTGACAGCTTTTCATGCTCCTCGTATATTTCACACCTTTTCATGCTCCTCGTATTTTTCACAACTTTTGATGCTCTTCGTATTTTTCACAACTTTTAGTGCTCCTCCTATTTTTCAGTCCTTTTCATGCTCCTCGTATTTTTCAGACCTTTTCATGCTCCTGTTTTTCAGTCTTTTTCATGCTCCTCGTATTTTTCAGACATTTTCATGCTCCTCGTATTTTTCAGACCGTTTCATGCTCCTCATATATTTGAGACCATTTCATGCTCCTCATATTTTTCACACCTTTTCATGCTCCTCATATTTTTCACAACTTTTCATGCTCTTCATATTTTTCACACCTTTTCATGCTCCTCGTATTTTTGACACCTTTTCATGCTCTTCATATTTTTCACACCTTTTCATGCTCCTCGTATTTTTGAGACCTTTTCTTGCTCCTCATATTTTTGAGACCTTTTTATGCTACTCGAATTTTTCAGACCTTTTCATGCTCCTCGTATTTTTCAGACCTATTCATGCTCCTCATACTTTTCACACTTTTTCATGCTATTCATATTTTTCACACCTTTTCATGCTCCTCGTATTTTTCACAACTTTTCATGCTCTTCGTATTTTTCACACCTTTTCATGCTCTTCATATTTTTCAGACCTTTTCATGCTTTTTATATTTTTCACAGCTTTTCATTCTCTTCGTGTTTTTCACACCTTTTCATGCTCTCGTATTTTTCAGACATTTTAATGCTCCTCGAACTTTCCACACCTTTTCATGCTCCTAGTATTTTTCACACCTTTTCATGCTCCTGGTATATTTCACACCTTTTTATGCTCCTCGTATTTTTAAGACGTTTTCATACTCCTCATAATTTTCACACCTTTTCATGCTCTTCATATTTTTCAGACCTTTTCATTCTCTTGATATTTTTCACAGCTTTCCATGCTCCTCATGTTTTTGACACCTTTTCATGCTCTTCATGTTTTTCACACCTTTTCATTCTCCTCATATTTTTGACACCTGTTCATGCTCTACATATTTTTCAAACCTTTTCATGCGCCTCATATTTTTAAGACGTTTTCATGCTCCTCGTATATTTCACACCTTTTCATGCTCTCGTATTTTTCAGACATTTTAATGCTCCTCGTACTTTTCACACCTTTTCATGCTCCTAGTATTTTTCACACCTTTTCATGCTCCTGGTATTTTTCACAACTTTTCATGCTCTTCGTATTTTTCACATCTTTTCATGCTCTTTGAATTCTTCATACCTTTTCATGCTCTTCACATTCCTCACACCTTTTCATGCCCTTCGAGTTTTTCACATATTTCATGCTCTTGATATTTTTCACACCTTTTCATGCTCTTCATATTTTTTAGACTTTTTCATGCTCTTGATATTTGTCACACCACTGCATGCCCTTTGTGTTTTTCACACATTTCATGCTCTTCATATTTTTTATAGAAATTCATGCTCCTCTTATTTTTCAACCTTTACATGCTACTCATATTTTTGACACCTTTTCATGCTCTTCATATTTTTGACACCATTTCATGCTCCCCATATTTTTGACAATATTTCATGCTCTACATATTTTTCAGACCTTTTCATGCTCGTCGTATTTTTCAGACCTTTTCATGCTCCTCGTATATTTCACACGTTTTCATGCTCCTCGTATTTTTCACACATTTTCATGCTCTTCATATTTTTCACACCTTTTCATGCTCCTCGTCTTTTTCACAGGTTTTCATGCTCGTAGTTTTCACAACTTTTTGGGCTCTTCATATTTTTCAGACTTTTTCATGCTCCTCGTATTTTGCAGACGTTTTCATGCTCTTCATATTTCTCAGACCTTTTCATGCTCTTCGTATTTTTCAGACTTTTTCATGCTCCTCGTATTTCTCAGACCTTTTCATGCTCCTCGTATTTTTCACACCTTTTCATGCCCCTCGTATTATTCAGACCTTTTCATGCTCCTCGTATTATTCAGACCTTTTCATGTTCCTCGTATTTTTCAGACCTTTTCACGCTCCTCGTGTTTTTCAGACCTTTTCACGCTCTTCATATTTTTCACACCTTTTCACACTCTTCATATTTTTGACATTTTTTCACACTCCTCGTATTTTTCACACCTTTTCCTGCTCCTCGTATATTTCACACCTTTTCCTGCTCTTCGATTTTTTCACACTTTTTCATGTTTCTCATATTTTTCACACCTTTTCATGCTCTTCGAATTTTTCACATCTTTTCATGCTCCTCATATTTTTCACACCTTTTCATGCTCCTAGTATTTTTCACACCTTTTCATGCTCTTCGAATTTTTCACACTTTTTCATGCTGTTCATATTATTCACACCTTTTCATGCTCCTAGTATTTTTCACACCTTTTCATGCTCCTCATATTTTTCACACCTTTTCATGCTCCTCGTATTTTTCACACCTTTTCATGCTCCTCGTCTTTTTCAGACCTTTTCATGCTGTTCATATATTTCACACCTTTTCATGCTCTTCGAATTTTTCACACCTTTTCATGCTCCTCATATTTTTCACACCTTTTCATGCTCCTCGTATTTTTCACACCTTTTCATGCTCCTCGTCTTTTTCAGACCTTTTCATGCTGTTCATATATTTCACACCTTTTCGTGCTCTTCGAATTTTTCTCACCTTTTCATGCTCTTCATATTTTTCACACCTTTTCATGCCACTCATATTTTTCACAACTTTCATGCTCCTCGTATTTTTGACACCTTTTCATGCTCCTCATAATTTTCAAAGCTTTTCATGCTCTTCATATTTTTCACACCTTTTCATGCTCCTCGTATTTTTTACACCTTTTCATGCTCTTCATATTTTTCACACCATTTCTTGCTCCTCGTATTTTTCACAGCTTTTCATGCTCTTCATATTTTTCACACCTTTTCATGCTTCTCGTAATTTTCACACCTTTTCATGAACCTCGAATTTTTCATGCCTTTTCATGCTCCTCTTATTTTTCAAGCCTTTTAATGCTCTTCATATTTTTCTAAACTTTTCATGCTCCTCGTATTTTTCACACATTGTCATGCTCCTCGTATTTTTCACACCTTTTCCTGCTCTTCGAATTTTTCACTCCTTTACATGCTCCTCGTATCTTTTACACCTTTTACTGCTCCCTGTATTTTTGACACTTTGCAATGCTCCTCGTATTTTACACACCTTTTTCTGCACTTCGAATTTTTCACAACTTTTCATGCTCCTTGTATTTTTCACACATTTTCATGCTCCTCATATTTTTCACAACTTTTAATCCTCCTCATATTTTTCAGAACTTATCACGCTCCTCATATTTTTCAGACCTGTTCACACTCTTCATTTTTTTCAAACCTTTTCACGCTCTTTGTATTTTTGACACCTTTTCAAGCTCCTCGTATTTTTCACTCCTTTTCCTGCTCCGAGTATTTTTCACACCTATTCCTTCTCTTCGATTTTTTCACACTCTTCATGATCCTCGTATTTTTCGAACCTTTTCCTGCTCTTCGTATTTTCACACCTTTTCATGCTCCTCTTATTTTTCACACCTTTTCATGCTCCTCGTATTCTTCACAACTTTTCGTGCTCTTCGTATTTTTAACAACGTTTAATGCTACTCCTTTTTTCACACCTTTTCATGCTCTTCCTACTTTTCAAAACTTTTCATGCTCCTAATATTTTTCAGACCTTTTCATACTCTTCGTATTATTCACACCTTTTCATGTTCCTCATATTTTTCAGACCTTTCCGTGCTCTTCGTATTTTTCAGACCTTTTCATGCTCCTCGTATTTTTCAGACCTTTTCATGCTCCTTGTATTTTTCACACCTTTTCATGCTCTTTGTATTTTTCAGACCTTTTCATGCTCCTCGTATTTTTCAGACCTTTTCATGCTCCTCGTATTTTTCAGACTTTTTCATGCTCCTCACATTTTTCACACCTTTTCATGCTCCTCGAAATTTTCACACCTTCATGCTCCTCTTATTTTTCACACATTTTCATATTTCTCGTATTTTTCACACCTTTTCCTGCTCCTCGTATTTTTCTGAGCTTTTCATGCTCCTCGTATTTTTCACACCTTTTCATGCTCCTCGTATATTTCACACCTTTTCATGCTCCTCGTATTTTTCACACCTTCTCATGCTCCACCTATTTTTCAGACCTTTTTATGCTTCTTCCATTTTTCAGACCTTTTCATGCTCTTTGTATTTTTCACACCTTTTCATGCTCCTCGTGTTTTTCACACATTTTCATGCTCCTCGTATTTTTCAAACCTTTTCATGCTCCTCGTGTTTTTCACACCTTTTCATGCTCCTCGTACTTTTCAGACCGTTTTGTGCTCCTCGTATTTTTCAGACCTTTTCATGCTCTTCGAATTTTTCACACATTTTAATACTCCTCATATTTTTCACAGCTTTTCCTGCTCTTCTTATTTTTCACACCTTTTCATGATCTTCCTATTTTTGCGACCTTTACCTGCTCTTCGTATTTTTCGGAACTTTTCACACTCTTCATATTTTTCACACCTTTCAACGCTCTTCGTATTTTTGACAGCTTTTCACACTCCTCGCATTTTTCAAACCTTTTCTGCTCCTTGTATTTTTCACACCTTTTCCTGCTCTTTGAATTTTTCACACCTTTTTATGCTCCTCGTATTTTTCACACCTTTTCCGGCTCCTCCTATTTTCACATCTTTTCATGCTCCTCGTAAGTTTCACACATTTTCATGTTCCTCATATTTTTCACACCTTTTCCTGCTCTTCGAATTTTTCACACCTTTTCATGCTCCTCGTATTTTTCACACGTTTTAATGCTCCTCGTATTTTTCATACCTTTTCATGCTCCTCGTATTTTTCAGAACTTTTCATGCTGTTCATATATTTCACACCTTTTCCTGCTCTTCGAATTTTTCACACCTTTTCATGCTACTCGTATTTTTCACAACTTTTCTTTCCTTCGAATTTTTCACACCTTGTCATGCTCTTTGAATATTTCTCACCTTTTCCAGCTCATTGAATTTTTCACACCTTATCCTGCTCCCCGTATTTTTCACACCTTGACATGCTCCTCGTATTTTTCAGACCTTTTCATGCTCCTCGTATTTTTCACACCTTTTCATGCTACTCGTATTTCACAACATTTCATGATGTTCATATTTTTCACACCTTTTAGTGCTCCTTGTATTATTCACACCTTGTAATTCTCCTCGTATTTTTCACACCTTTTCATGCTCCTCGTATTTTTCACACCGTTTCCTGCTCTTTGAATTTTTCACTGCTTTTCATGCTCCTGGAATTTTTCACACCTTTTCATGCTCCTCGTGTGTTTCACAACTTTTCATGCTCCTTGTATTTTTCAGACCTTTTCATGCTCCTCATATTTTTCAGACCTTTTCACGCTCTTCATATTTTTCACACCTTTCCACGCTCTTCGTATTTTGACACCTTTTCATGCTCCTCGTATTTTTGACACCTTTTCATGCTCCTCGTAATTTTCACACCTTTTCCTGCCCTTCGTATTTTTCACACTATTTCATGCTCCTCTTTTATTTCACACCTTTTCCTGCTCTTCGTATTTTTCACACCTTTTCAAGGTCCTCATATTTTTCACACCTTTTCCTGCTCCTTGTATTTTTCACACCTTTTCCTCCTCTTCGATTTTTTCACACCTTTTCATGATCCTCGTATTTTTAACACCTTTTCCTGCTCTTTGTATTTTTCACACCATTTCATCCTCCTCGTAATTTTCACACCATTTCATGCTCCTCGTACTTTTCACACCTTTTCATGTTCTTCGTATTTTTCACACATTTTCATGCTCCTCGTATTTTTAAGACCTTTACCTGCTCCTCGGATTTTTCAGAACTTTTCACACTCTTCATATATTTCACACCTTTTCACGCTCTTCGTATTTTTGACACCTTTTCATGGTCCTCGTATTTTTCACACCTTTTACTGCTCCTCATATTTTCACAACTTTTCATGCTCCTCGTGTGTTTCAGATCTTTTCATGCTCCTCGTATTTTTGACACCTTATCATGCTACTCATATTTTTACACCTTTTCCTGCTCGTCGTATTTTTCACACCTTTTCCTGCCCTTCGTATTTTTCACACCTTTTATGCTCCTCATATTTTTCACACGTTTTCCTGCTCTTGTATTTTTCACACCTTTTCATGCTCCTCATATTTTTCACACCTTTTACTACTCCTCGTATTTTTCACACCTTTTCCTGCTCTTCGATTTTTTCACAACTTTTCATGCTCCTCGTATTTTTCACACCTTTCCATGCTCCTCGTATTTTTCATGCCTTTTCACGCTCCTCGTATTTTTCACAACTTTTCCTGCTCTTTGTGTTTTTCAGACCTTTTCATGCTCCTCGTGTTTTTCACATCTTTTAATGCTCCTCGTATTTTTCACACCTTCATGCTCCTCGTATTTTTCAGATCTTTTCATGCTCCTCGTATTTTTCAGACCTTTTCACGCTCCTCGTATTTTTCACAACTTTTCCTGCTTTTGTGTTTTTCAGACCTTTTCATGCTCCTCGTGTTTTTCACATCTTTTAATGCTCCTCGTATTTTTCACACCTTCATGCTCCTCGTATTTTTCAGATCTTTTCATGCTCCTCGTATTTTTCAGACCTTTTCACGCTCCTCGTATTTTTCACAACTTTTCCTGCTTTTGTGTTTTTCAGACCTTTTCATGCTCCTCGTGTTTTTCACATCTTTTAATGCTCCTCGTATTTTTCACACCTTTTGCTCCTCATATTTTTCAGATCTTTTCATGCTCCTCGTATTTTTCAGACCTTTTCACGCTCTTTGTATTTTTGACATCTTTTCACGCTCTTTGTATTTTTCACATCTTTTCCTTCTCCTCGTATTTTTCACACCTTTTCCTGCTCTTCGATTTCTTCACACATTTTCATGCTCCTCGTACTTTTTACAACTTTTCCACCTCTTCGATTTTTTCACACCTTTTCATGCTTCTCCTATTTTTCACTCCTTTTCCTGCTCCTCATATTTTTCACACCTTTTCCTGCTCTTCGTGTTTTTCACACCTTTTCATGCTTCTCGTATTTTTTACACCTTTTCCTGCGCTTCGTATTTTTCACACCTTTTCCTGCTCTTGGAAGTTTTCATAACTTTTTATGCTCCTCGTATTTTCACACCTTTTCCTGCTCCTCTTTTTTTTCACACCTTGTCATGCTCCTCGTATTTTTCACTTCTTTTCATGCTCCTCGTATATTTCACACCTTTTCATGCTCCTCGTATTTTTCACCCCATTTCCTGCTCCTCGTATTTTTCACACCTTTTCCTGCTCCTTGTACTTCTCAGATGTTTTCCTGCTTTTCATATTTTTCACACCTTTTCATGCGCTTCGTGTTTTTGACACCTTATCATGCTCCTCATATTTTTACACCTTTTCCTGCTCGTCGTATTTTTCACACCTTTTCATGCTCCTCATACTTTTCACACCTTTTCCTGCTCTTTGTATTTTTGACACTTTTTCACTCTCCTCATATTTTTCACACCTTTTCCTGCTCCCCGACTTTCTCACAACTTTTCCTGCTGCTCGTTTTTTCAGACCTTTTCACGCTCCTCGTATTTTTCACACCTTTTCATGCTACTCGTATTTTTCACACCTTTTCCTGCTCCTCATATATTTCACACCTTTTCATGCTCTTCATATTTTTCACACCGTTTCATCCTCCTCTAATTTTTCATACAGTTTCATGCTCCTCATATTTTTCACACCTTTACATGTTTCTCATATTTTTGACACCTTTTAATGCTCCTCATATTTTTGACACCTTATCATGCTTTTCATATTTTTCAGACCTTTTCTTGCTCTTAAAATTTTTCACAGCTTTCCATGCTCTTTGAGTTTTCACTCCATTTCATGATCTCGTGTTTTTCAGAGTGTTTCATGCTCCTCATATTATTGACACCTTTTCATGCTCTTCATATTTTTCACACCATTTCATCCTCCTCTAATTTTTCATACAGTTTCATTCTCCTCATATTTTTCACACCTTTACATGCTTCTCATATTTTCGACACCTTTTAATGCTCCTCATATTTTTGACACCTTATCATGCTCTTCATATTTTTCAGACCTTTTCATGCTTTTGATAATTTTCACACCTTTTCCTGCTCTTCGTATTTTTCACACTTTTTCATGCTCCTTATATTTTTGACACCTTTTCATGCTCTTCATATTTTTCAGACCTTTTCATGCTCCTCGAATATTTCACACCTTTTCATGCTCCTCGTATTTTTCAGACCTTTAAATGCTCCTCTTAATTTTCAGATCTTTTAATGCTCCTCATTTTTTCACACCATTTCATGGTCCTCGTATTTTTCACACCGTTTCATGCTACTCATATTTTTCAAACCCTTTCATGCTCTTCATTTTTTTCACACATTTTCATGCTCCTCGTATATTTCACACGTTTTCATGCTCCTTGTATTTTTAAGACGTTTTCATACTCCTCATAATTTTCACAACTTTTCATGCTCTTCATATTTTTCACACAGTTTCATGCTCCTCATATTTTTCATACAGATTCATGCTCCTCAAATTTTTCACAGCTTTACATGCTCCTCATATATTTGACACCTTTTCATGCTCTTCATGTTTTTCACACCTTTTCATTCTCCTCATATTTTTGACACCTGTTCATGCTCTACATATTTTTCAAACCTTTTCATGTGCCTCATATTTTTAAGACGTTTTCATGCTCCTCATATTTTTTAGACCTTTTCATGCTCCTCGTACTTTTCACACTTTTTCATGCTCTTCATGTTTTTCACACTTTTTCATGCTCCTCGTTTTTTTCACAATCTTTCATGCTCCTCGAATTTTTCACAACTTTTCATGCTCTTCGTATTTGTCACACCTTTTCATGCTCTTCTAATTTTCCACACTTTTACATGCTCTGCATGTTTTTCACACCCTTTCATGCTCTTCTTATTTTTCACATTTTTTCATGCTCTTCATATTTTTCACACCTTTTAATGCTCTTCATACTTTTCAGACCTTTTCATGCTTTTTATATTTTTCACAGCTTTTCATGCTCTTCGTGTTTTTCACACCTTTTCATGCTCTCGTATTTTTCAGACATTTTAATGCTCCTCGTACTTTTCACACCTTTTCATGCTCCTAGTATTTTTCACACCTTTTCATGCTCCTGGTATTTTTCACAACTTTTCATGCTCTTTGAATTTTTCATACCTTTTCATGCTCTTCATATTCCTCAACCTTTTTATGCTCTTGATATTTTTCACACCTTTTCATGCCCTTCGTGTTTTTCACATCTTTCATGCTCTTGATATTTTTCACACCTTTTCATGCTATTCATATTTTTCAGACATTTTCATGCTCTTCATATTTTTCAGACCATTGCATGCCCGCCGTGTTTTTCCACAATTCATGCTCTTCATATATTTTACACCTTTTCACGCTCCTCATATTTTTCACACCTTTTCATGCTGTTCATATTTTTCAGACCTTTTCATGCTCCTCGTATATTTCACACCTTTTCATGCTCCTCGTATTTTTCAGAGCTTTTCATGCTCCTCGTATTTTTCAGACCTTTATATGCTCCTCTTAATTTTCAGATCTTTTCATGCTCCTCATTTTTTCACACCATTTCATGCTCCTCTTATTTTTCACACAGTTTCATGCTCCTCATATTTTTCATACCCTTTCATGCTCTTCATATTTTTCACACACTTTCATGCTCCTCGTATTTTACACACCTTTTCATGCTCCCGGTATATTTCACACCTTTTCATGCTCCTCGTATTTTTAAGACGTTTTCATACTCCTCATAATTTTCACACCTTTTCATGCTCTTCATATTTTTCACACCCTTTCATGCTCCTCATATTTATCATACAGATTCATGCTCCTCGTATTTTACACACCTTTTCAGCTCCCGGTATATTTCACACCTTTTCATTCTCCTCATATTTTTGACACCTGTTCATGCTCCTCGTATTTTTCAGACCTTTTCATGCTCCTCGTACTTTTCACTTTTTCATGCTATTCATATTTTTCACACCTTTTCATGCTCCTCGTATTTTTCACAATTTTTCATGCTCCTCGTATTTTTCAGACCTTTTCATGGTGTTCTTTTTTTTCACAGCTTTTCTAGTTCCTCGTATTTTTCATACCTTATCATGCTCCTCATATTTTTCAGACCTTTTCATGCTCCTCATATTTTTCACAACTTGTCATCCTCCTCGGATTTTTCACAGCTTGTCATGCTCTTCGAACATTTCACACCTTTTCCTGCTCTTCGAAATTTTCACTCCTTTACATGCTCTTCGTATTTTTCAAAACTTTTCGTGCTCCATGTATTTTTCACACCTTGTAATGCTCCTCGTATTTTTCACACCTTTTCATGCTCCTCGTATTTTTCACACCTTTTCATGCTGTTCATATTTTTCACAACTTTTCATGCTTCTCTTACTTTTCAGACCTTTTCACACTACTTGTATTTTTCAGACCTTTTCATGCTCCTCGTATTTTTCAGACCATTTCACGGCTTTCATATTTTTCAGACCTTTTCATGCTGTTTATATTTTTCACACCTTTTCCTGCTCTTCGAATTTTTCACAGCTTTTCATGCTGCTCGTATTTTTCACACCTTTCCTTGCTCTTCGAATTTTTCACACCGTTTCATGCTCGTCGTATTTTTCACACCTTTCCCAGCTCTTCGAATATTTCACACTTTTCTTGCTCTTTGAATTTTTCACACCTTTTTATGCTCCTCGTATTTTTCACACCTTTTCCTGCTCCTAGTATTTTTCACACCTTTTCATGCTCCTCGTATTTTTAACACCATTTCATGATTTTCATATTTTTCACACCTTTACCTGCTCCTCATACTTTTCACACCTTTTATGCTCCTCGCATTTTTCACACCTTTTCCTGCTCCTCGTATTTATTCGACCTTTTCGTATTTTACACACCTTTTCACGCGCTTCGTATTTTTCAAAACTTTTCATGCTCCTCGTATTTTTCATACCTTTTCCTGCTCCTCATACTTTTCACACCTTTTCATGCTCCTCATATTTTTCACACGTTTTCACTCTCTTCATATTTTTCACACCTTTTCACGCTCTTCGTATTTTTGACACCTTTTCATGCTCCTCGTATTTTAACACCTTTTCCTGCTACTCATATTTTTCATACCTTTTCCTGCCCTTCGTATTTTTCACACCTTTTCATGCTCTTCGTATTTTTCACACCTTTTCCTGCTCTTCGTATTTTTCACACCTCTTCATGCTCCTCATATTTTTCACTCCTTTTCATGCTCCTCGTATTTTTCACACCTTTTCATGCTCCTCGTAGGTTTCACATCTTTTCCTACTCTTCGAATTTTTCACACCTTTTCATACTCCTCGTATTTTTAACACTATTTCATGATGTTCATATTTTTCATACCTTTTCCTGCTCTTTGAATTTTTCACACCTTTTCCTCCTCCTCGGATTTTTCACACCTTTTCCTGCTCCTCGTATTTTTCACACCTTTCCCTGCTACTCGAATTTTTCAGACCTTTTCATGCACCTCGTATTTTTCACACCTTGTCATGCTCCTTGTACTTTTCACACCTTTTCCTGCTCCTCGTATTTTTCGCACCTTTTCCTGCTCTTCGAATTTTTCACACCTTTTCCTGATCTTCATATTTTTCACACCATTTCACGCTCTTGGTATTTTTGACATCTTTTCACACTCTTCATATTTTTCACACCTTTTCTGCTCCTTGTATTTTTCACACCTTTTCCAGCTCCTCGTATTGTTTACGCCTTTTCCATCTCTTCGATTTTTTCACACCTTTTCCTACTCTTCGACTTTTTCACACCTTTTCATGCTACTCCTATTTTTCACACCTTGTCATGCTCCTCGTATTTTTCATACCTTTTCATGCTCCTCGTATTTTTGACACCTTTTCATGCTCCTCGTATTTTTCACACCTTTTCATGCTCTTCCTATTTTTCACACCTTTTCATGCTCCTCGTATTTTTCATACCTTTTCATGCTCCTCGTATTTTTGACACCTTTTCATGCTCTTCCTATTTTTCACACCTTTTCATGCTCTTCCTATTTTTCACACCTTTTCATGCTCCTCGTATTTTTCATACCTTTTCATGCTCCTCGTATTTTTGACACCTTTTCATGCTCTTCCTATTTTTCATACCTTTTCATGCTCCTCGTATTTTTCATACCTTTTCATGCTCCTCATATTTTTCACACCTTTTCATGCTCCTCGTATTTTTCACACCTTGTCATGCTCCTCTTATTTTTGATGCTTTTTCATGCTCCTCGTGTTTTTCAAGCCTTTTCATGCTCCTCATATTTTTCACACCTTTTCATGCTCCTCGTATTTTTCATGCCTTTCCATGCTCCTCGTATTTTTCACGCCTTTTCTGCTCCTCGTATTTTTCAAACATTTTCATGCTCCTCGTATTTTTCACACCTTTGCCTGTTCTTTGAATTTTTCACACCTTTACATGCTCCTCGTATTTTCCAGACTTTTTCATTGTCTTCGTATTTTTCACACCTTTTCTAGTTTGTCGTATTTTTCAGACCTTTTCATGGTCCTCGTATTTTTCAGACTTTTTCATGCTTTTCATATTTTTCACACCTTTTCTCTCTCTTCGTATTTTTGACAAATTTTCATGCTCGTCGTATTTTTCACACCTTTGCCTGTTCTTTGAATTTTTCACACCTTTTCTTGCTCCTCGTATTTTTCACACCTTTTCATCCTCCTCGTATTTTTCACACCTTTTCTGGCTCTTTGAGTTTTTCACACCTTGTCATGCTCCTCGTATCTTTCACATCTTTTCATGCTCCTCGTCTTTTTGACACCTTTTCATTCTCTTCCTATTTTTCACACCTTTACATGCTCCTCGTATTTTTCACACCTTTTCCTGCTCTTCGAATTTTTCACACCTTTTCCTGCTCTTTGAATTTTTCACACCT
Organism: Cervus elaphus; assembly: GCF_910594005.1. Lineage (NCBI taxonomy): Eukaryota > Metazoa > Chordata > Mammalia > Artiodactyla > Cervidae > Cervus > Cervus elaphus. The sequence goes on along the minus strand of NC_057834.1, from coordinate 2,060,379 downwards.
TTCATCCTCCTCGTATTTTTCACAACTTTTCCTGCTCTTCGAGGTTTTCACACCTTGTCATGCTCCTCGTATCTTTCACATCTTTTCATGCTCCTCGTCTTTTTGACACCTTTTCATTCTCTTCCTATTTTTCACACCTTCACATGCTCCTCGTATTTTTCACACCTTTTGCTGTTCTTCAAATTTTTCAAAACTTTTCATGCTCCTCCTATTTTTGACCCCTTGTCATGCTCTTCGAATATTTCACACCTTTTCCAGCTCTTTGAATTTTTCACACCTTTTCATGCTCCTCGAATTTTTCACAACTTTTCAGGCTCCTCGTATTTTTCAGAGCTTTTCATGCTCTTCGAATTTTTCAGACCATTTCATACTCCTCGTATTTTTCAGACGTTTTAATGCTCCTCGAATTTTTCACACCTTTTCATGCTCCTCGTATTTTTCACCCATTTTCATGCTCCTCGTATTTTTCACACCTTTTCCTGCTCTTTGTTTTTTTCACACCTTTTCATGATCCTCGTATTTTTCACACGTTGTCATGCTCCGTGTATTTTTTCACACCTTTTCATGCTCTTCGTATTTTTCACACCTTTTCATGCTCCTCGTATTTTTTACACCTTTTCTTGCTCCTCGTATTTTTCACACCTTTGCCTGTTCTTTGAATTTTTCACACCTTTACATGCTCCTCGTATTTTCCAGACTTTTTCATTGTCTTCGTATTTTTCACACCTTTTGTAGTTCCTCGTATTTTTCAGACCTTTTCATGGTCCTCGTATTTTTCAGACCTTTTCATGCATTTCATATTTTTCACACCTTTTCACGCTCTTCTTATTTTTGACAACTTTTCATGCTCGTCGTATTTTTCACAACTTTTCCTGCTCCTCGTATTTTTCACACCTTTTCCTGCTCTTCGAAATTTTCACACCTTTTCAGCTCCTCGTATTTTTCACACCTTTTCCTGCTCTTCGAATTTTTGCACCTTTTCATGCTCCTCGTATTTTTCACATCTTTTCTTGCTCCTCATATTTTTCACACCTTTTCATGCTCCTCGTATTTTTCACACCTTTTCCTGCTCTTTGTTTTTTTCACACCTTTTCATGATCCTCGTATTTTTCACACCTTGTCATGCTCCTCATATTTTTTCACACCTTTTCATGCTCTTCGTATTTTTCACACCTTTTCATGCTCCTCGTATTTTTCACACCTTTTCATGCTCCTCGTATTTTTCACACCTGTGCCTGTTCTTTCAATTTTTCACACATTTACATGCTCCTCGTATTTTCCAGACTTTTTCATTGTCTTCGTATTTTTCACACCTTTTCTAATTCCTCGTATTTTTCACACCTTTTCATCCTCCTCGTATTTTTCATACCTTTTCATGCTTTTCATATTTTTCACACATTTTCACGCTCTTCTTATTTTTGAAAACTTTTCATGCTCTTCGTATTTTTCACACCTTTTCCTGCTCCTCGTATTTTTCACACCTTTTCCTGCTCTTCGAATTTTTCACACCTTTTCATGCTCCTCGTATTTTTCACACCTTTTCATGCTCCTCGTATTTTTCATGCCTTTTCCTGCTCTTCGATTTTTTCACTTCTTTACATGATCCCCGTATTTTTCGCACCTTTTCCTGCTCTTCGAGGTTTTCACACCTTTTCATCCTCCTCGTATTTTTCACACCTTTTCATGCTCCTTGTCTTTTTGACACCTTTTCATTCTCTTCCTATTTTTCACACCTTTACATGCTCCTCGTATATTTCACACCTTTTGCTGTTCTTCAAATTTTTCAAAACTTTTCATGCTCCTCGTATTTTTCACACCTTGTCATGCTCTTCGAATATTTCACACCTTTTCCAGCTCTTTGAATTTTTCACACCTTTTCATGCTCCTCGTAATTTTCACACCTTTTCCTGCTCTTTGAATTTTTCACAGCTTTTCATGCTCCTCGTATTTTTCACACCTTGTCATGCTCCTTGTATTTTTCACACCTTTTCATGATGTTCATATTTTTCCTACCTTTCCGGCTCTTTGAATTTTTCACACGTTTTCATGCTCCTCGTATTTTTCACACCTTTTCCTGCGCTTTGAATTTTTCATACCTTTTCATCCTCCTCGTATTTTTCACACCTTTTCATGCTCTTCCTATTTTTCACACCTTTTCATGCTCCTCGTATTTTTCATACCTTTTCATGCTCTTTGAATTTGTCACACCTTTTCATGCTCCTCGTATTTTTCACACCTTGTCATGCTCCTCTTATTTTTGATGCTTTTTCATGCTCCTCCTGCTTTTCAAGCCTTTTCATGCTCCTCATATTTTTCACACCTTTTCATGCTCTTCATACTTCTCACACTGTTTCATGTTCCTCGTATTTTTCACACCTTTTCCTGTTCTTTTTATTTTTCACACCTTGTCATGCTCCTCGTATTTTTCACACCTTGTTATGCTCCTCGGATTTTTCACACCTTTTCATGCTCCTCGGATTTTTCACACCATTTCATAATGTTCATATTTTTTACACCTTTTCCTGTCTTTGAATTTTTCACACTTTTCCTGCTCCTCGGATTTGTCACACCTTTTCCTGCTCCTCGGATTTTTCTCACCTTGTTATGCTCCTCGGATTTTTCACACCTTTTCATGTAGTTCATATTTGTCAAACCTTCTCACGCTCTTCGTATTTTTGACACCCTTTCATGCTCCTCGTATTTTTCACCCCTTTTCATGAATCTTGTATTTTTCGCACCTTTTCCTGCTCTTCGTATTTTTGACACCTTTTCATCCTCCTCATATTTTTCACACCTTTTCATGCTCCTCGTACTTTTCACACCTTTTCATGCTCTTCGATTTTTTACACATTTTCATGCTCCTCGTATTTTTAAGACCTTTATCTGCTCCTCCTATTTTTCAGACCTTTTCACTCTCCTCGTATTTTTCACACCTTGTCAATCTCCTCGTATTTTTCATACCTTGTCATGCTCCTCATATTTTTCAGTCCTTTTCATGCTCCTCGGATTTTTCACACCTTTTCATGCTTCTCATATTTTTCACACCTTTTCCTGCTCCTCGTATTTTTCACACGTTTTCCTACTCTTCGAATTTTTGCTCCTTTTCATGCTCCTCATATTTTTCACACCATGTCATGCTCATCGTATTTTTCAACCCTTTTCCTTCTACTCGTATTTTTCACATCTATTTCTGCTCTTCGAGTTTTTCACACCTTGTCATGCTCCTCATATCTTTCACACCTTTTCATGCTCCTCGTATTTTTGACACCTTTTCATGCTCTTCATATTTTTCACACCTTTTCATGCTCCTCGTATTTTTCACACCTTTTCCTGCTCTTCGAGGTTTTCACACCTTGTCATGCTCTTCGTATCTTTCACACCTTTTCATGCTCCTCGTATTTTTCACACCTTTTCATGCTCTTCCTATTTTTCACACCTTTTCAAACTCCTCGTATTTTTCACACCTTTTCATGCTCTTCATATTTTTCACACCTTTCATGCTCCTCGTATTTTTCACACCTTTTCCTGTTCTTTTTTATTTTTCACACCTTTTCATGATCCTCGTATTTTTCACACCATTTCATGATGTTCATATTTTTCACACCATTTCCTGCTCTTTGAATTTTTCACACCTTTTCCTGCTCCTCGAATTTTTCACACCTTTTCCTGCTCCTCATATTTTTCACACCTTTTCATGCTCTTCATATTTTTCACACCTTTTCATGCTCCTCGTATTTTTCACACCTTTTCAAGCTCCTCGTATTTTTCACACCTTTTCATGCTCCTCGTATTTTTCACACCTTTTCATGCTCCTCGTATTTTTCATACCTCGTCACGCTCCTCGTATTTTTCACACCTTTTCATGCTCCTTGTATTTTTCACACCTTTTCCTGCTCTTCAAGTTTTTCATACCTTGTCATGCTCCTCGTATCTTTCACATGTTTACATGCTCCTCCTATTTTTGACACCTTTTCATGCTCTTCCTATTTTTCACACCTTTTCATCCTCCTCGTATTTTTCACAACTTTTCATGCTCCTCGTATTTTTCACAACTTTTCTTGCTCTTCGAATTTTTCACACCTTGTCATGCTCTACGAATATTTCACACCTTTTCCAGCTCTTCGAATTTTTCACACCTTTTCATGCTCCTCGTATTTTTCACACCATTTCATGTTCCTCAAATTTTTCACACCTTTTCATGCTCCTCGCATTTTTCACACCTTTTCATGCTCCTCACATTTTTCACACCTTTTCATGCTCTCGTATTTTTCAGACATTTTAATGCTCCTCGTACTTTTCACACCTTTTCATGTTCCTAGTATTTTTCACACCTTTTCATGCTCCTGGTATTTTTCACAATTTTTCATGCTCTTTGAATTTTTCATACCTTTTCATGCTCTTCATATTCCTCAGACCTTTTCATGCTCTTGATATTTTTCACACCTTTTCATGCCCTTCGTGTTTTTCATATCTTTCATGCTCTTGATATTTTTCACACCTTTTCATGCTCTTCATATTTTTCATACTTTTTCATGCTCTTGATATTTTTCACACCATTGCATGCCCTTCGTGTTTTTCACACATTTCATGCTCTTCATATTTTTTACACCTTTTCATGCTCCTCATATTTTTCACACCTTTTCATGCTCTTCATATTTTTCAGACCTTTTCATGCTCCTTGTATATTTCACACCTTTTCATGCTCCTCGTATTTTTCAGAGCTTTTCTTGCTCCTCGTAGTCTTCAGACCATTAAATGCTCCTCTTAATTTTCAGATCTTTTCATGCTCCTCATTTTTTCACAACATTTCATGCTCCTCTTATTTTTCACACATTTTCATGCTCCTCGTATTTTACACACCTTTTCATGCTCCCGGTATATTTCACACCTTTTCATGCTCCTCGTATTTTTAAGACGTTTTCATACTCCTAATAATTTTCACACCTTTTCATGGTCTTCATATTTTTCACACCCTTTCATGCTCCTCATATTTTTCCTACAGATTCATGCTCCTCGTATGTTACACACCTTTTCATGCTCCCGGTATATTTCACACCTTTTCATTCTCCTCATATTTTTGACACCTGTTCATGCTCTACATATTTTTCAGACCTTTTCATGCGCCTCATATTCTTAAGACGTTTTCATGCTCCTCGTATTTTTCAGACCTTTTCATGCTCCTCGTACTTTTCACACTTTTTCATGCTATTCATATTTTTCACACCTTTTCATGCTCCTCGTATTTTTCACAATTTTTCATACTCCTCGTATTTTTCAGACCTTTTCATGATCCTCGTATTTTTGAGAGTTTTTCATGCTCTTCATATTTTTCACACCATTTCATGCTCCGCATATTTTTCATACAGATTCATGCTCCTCATGTTTTTCACACCTTTACATGCTTCTCATATTTTTGACACCTTTTCATACTCTTCATATTTTTCAGACCTTTTCATGCTCCTTGTATTTTTCAGACATTTTCATGCTCTTCATATTTTTCACACCGTTTCATGCTCCTCATATTTTTTAGACAGTTTCATGCTCCTCGTATTTTTCAGACCTTTTCATGATCCTCGTATTTTTGAGACCTTTTCATGCTCCTCGTATTTTTGAGACCTTTTCCTGCCCCTCGTTTTTTTCAGACCTTTTCATGCTGCTCGTATTTTTCAGACATTTTCATGCTCCTCGTATTTTTGAGACCTTTTCATGCTCCTCGTATTTTTGAGACTTTTTCATGCTCTTCATATTTTTCACACCGTTTCATGCTCCTCATATTTTTCATACTGTTTCATACTCCTCATATTTTCACACCTTTATATGCTCCTCATATTTTTCTGAACTTTTCATGCTCTTCCTGTTTTTCACACCTTTTCTTGCTCTTCATATTTTCCACACATTTTCATGCTCTGCATATTTTTCATACCTTTTCATGCTCTTCATTTTTTTCACACCATTTAATGCTCCTCATATTTTTGACCGCCTTTCATGCACCTCATATATTTCAGACCGTTTCATGCTCTTCATATTTTTCAGACCATTTCATGCTTTTCATATTTTTCACAACTTTTCATGTTCCTCATATTTTTCATACAGATTCATGCTCCTCTTATTTTTCACACCTTTTCCTGCTACTCATATTTTGACACCTTTTCATGCTCTTCATATTTTTGACACCTTTTCAGCTCCTCGTATTTTTCACACCTTTTCATGCTCTTCATATTTTTCACACCGTTTCATCCTCCTCTACTTTTTCATTCAGTTTCATGCTCCTCATATTTTTCACACCTTTACATGCTTCTCATATTTTCGACAGCTTTTAATGCTCTTCATATTTTGACACCTTTTCATGCTCCCCATATTTTTGACACTTTTTCATGCTCTACATATTTTTCAGACCTTTTCATGCTCGTCGTATTTTTCAGACGTCTTCAGGTTCCTCGTATTTTTCAGAACTTTTCATGCTCCTCGTATTTTTCACAACGTTACATGCTCTTCGTATTTGTCACACATTTTCACGCTCTTCGTATTTTTCACACCTTTTCATGCTCTTCGTGTTTTTCACACCTTTTCAGGCTCTTCGTATTTTTCACACCTTTTCATGCTCTTCATATTTTTGGCACGTTTTCATGCTTTTCATATTTTTCAGACCTTTTCATGCTCTTGATATTTTTCACAGCTTTCCATGCTCTTCGTGTTGTTCACTCCATTTCATGATCTCGTGTTTTTCAAAATGTTTCATGCTCCTCATATTTTTCACACCTTTTGATGCTCTTCATATTTTTCACACCGTTTCATCCTCCTCTAATTTTTCATAGAGTTTCATGCTCCTCATATTTTTCACACCTTTACATGCTTCTCATATTTTCGACACCTTTTAATGCTCCTCATATTTTTGACACCTTAACATGCTCTTCATATTTTTCAGACCTTTTCATGCTTTTGATAATTTTCACACCTTTTCCTGCTCTTCGTATTTTTCACACTTTTTCATGCTCCTTATATTTTTCAGACCTTTTCATGCTCCTCGAATATTTCACACCTTTTCATGCTCCTCGTATTTTTCAGACCTTTAAATGCTCCTCTTAATTTTCAGATCTTTTCATGCTCGTTATTTTTTCACACCATTTCATGGTCCTCGTATTTTTCACACCATTTCATGCTCCTCATATTTTTCATACCCTTTCATGCTCTTCATTTTTTTCACACATTTTCATGCTCCTCGTATATTTCACACCTTTTCATGCTCCTCGTATTTTTCACAACATTACATGCTCTTCATATTTTTCAGACCTTTTCATGATCCTCATATTTTTCATACAGATTCATGCTCCTCATTTGTTTCACACCTTTACATGCTCCTCATATTTTTGACACATTTTCATGCTCTTCATGTTTTTCACACCTTTTCATGCTCCACATATTTTTGACACCTTTTCATGCTCTTCATATTTTTCACACCTTTTGATGCTCCTCATACTTTTGACAGCTTTTCATGCTCTTCTTATTTTTCAGACCTTTTCATGCTCCTCGTATTTTTCACAATTTTTCATGCTCTTTGTGTTTTTCACACCTTTTCAGGCTCTTCGTATTTTTCACACCTTTTCATGATCTTCGTATTTTTCACACCTTTTCATGCTCTTCTTATTTTTCAGACTTTTTCATGTTCTTGATATTTGTCTCAGCTTTTCAGGCTCTTCGTTTATTTCACACCGTTTCATGCTCCTCATATTTTTGGCAGCTTTTCATGCTCCTCATATTTTTCAGACCGTTTCATGCTCCTCATATATTTGAGACCGTTTCATGCTCCTGGTATTTTTCACACCTTTTCATGCTCATCATATTTTTCAGACCTTTTCATGCTCCTCGTATATTTCAGACCTTTTCATGCTCCTCGTATTTTTCGGACCTTTTCATGCTCCTTGTATTTTTTCAGACCTCTTCATGCTCGTCGTATGTTTCACACCTTTTCATGCTCCTCGTATTTTTCAGACCTTTTCATGCTCCTCATATTTTTCACAACTTTTCAGGCTCCTCATATTTTTCTCACTGTTTCCTGCTCCTCATATTTTTGACAGTTTTTCATGCTCCTCATATTTTTCAGACCGTTTCATGCTCCTCATATTTTTCAGACCGTTTCATGCTCCTCATATTTTTCACACCTTTTCATGCTGTTTGTATTTTTCACACCGTTTCATGCTCCTCATATTTTTCATACTGATTCATGCTCCTGTTATTTTTCACACCTTTACATTCTATTCATATTTTTGACCCCTTTTCATGCTCTTCATATTTTTGACACCTTTTCAAGCTCCTCATATTTGTGACACCTTTCCGTGCCCTTCATATTTTTCAGACCTTTTCATGCTCCTCGTATTTTTAAGACCATTTCTTGCACCTCGTATTTTTCAGACCTTTTCATGCTCCTTGTATTTTTCAGACCTCTTCATGCTCGTCGTATGTTTCACACCTTTTCATGCTCCTCGTATTTTTCAGACCTTTTCATGCTCCTCGTATTTTTCAGACCTTTTCATGCTCCTCCTATTTTTCAGACCTTTCCATGCTCCTCGTATATTTCAGACCTTTTCATGCTCCTCCTATTTTTCAGACCTTTCCATGCTCCTCGTATTTTTCAGACCTTTTCATGCTCCTCCTATTTTGCAGGCCTTTTCATGCTCCTTCTATTTTTCAGAGCTTTTCATGCTTCTCCTATATTTGAGACCTTTTCATGCTCCTCCTATTTTGCAGGCCTTTTCATGCTCCTCGTATTTTTCAGAGCTTTTCATGCTTCTCCTATATTTGAGACCTTTTCATGCTCCTTCTATTTTTCAGACATTTTCAAGCTCCTCCTACTTTTCAGGCCTTTTCATGCTCCTCCTGTTTTTCAGGCCTTTTCATGCTCCTCATATTTTTCACACCTTCTCATGCTCCTCATATTTTTCACACCTTTTCATGCTCTTCATATTTTTCATACCGTTTCATGCTCCTCATATTTTTCATACAGTTTCATGCTCCTCATATTTTTCACACCTTTACATGCTCCTCATATTTTTGAGACCTTTATGCTCTTAATATTTTTGACACCTTTTGATGCTCCTCATATTTTTGACACCTTTTCATGTTCTTCTTATTTTTCAGACCTTTTCATGCTTCTCATATTTTTAAGACCATTTCATGCTCCTCGTATTTTTCAGACCTTTTCATGCTCCTTGTATTTTTCAGACCTCTTCATGCTCGTCGTATGTTTCACACCTTTTCATGCTCCTCGTATTTTTCAGACCTTTTCATGCTCCTCGTATTTTTCACAACTTTTCAGGCTCCTCATATTTTTCTCACTGTTTCCTGCTCCTCATATTTTTGACAGTTTTTCATGCTCCTCATATTTTTCAGACCGTTTCATGCTCCTCATATTTTTCAGACCGTTTCATGCTCCTCATATTTTTCACACCTTTTCATGCTGTTTGTATTTTTCACACCGTTTCATGCTCCTCATATTTTTCATACTGATTCATGCTCCTGTTATTTTTCACACCTTTACATTCTATTCATATTTTTGACCCCTTTTCATGCTCTTCATATTTTTGACACCTTTTCAAGCTCCTCATACTTGTTATACCTTTCCGTGCCCTTCATATTTTTCAGACCTTTTCATGCTCCTCGTAGTTCAGACCTATTCATGCTCCTCGTATTTTTCAGAGTTTTCATGCTCCTCGAATTTTTCACAATTTTTCATGCTCTTCGTATTTGTCACACCTTTTCAAGCTCTTCGTTTTTTTCACACCTTTTGATGCTCTTCTGGTTTTTCACACCTTATCAGGCTCTTCATATTTTTCACACCATTTCACGCCCTTCGTACTGTTCACACCTTTTCATGCTCTTCATATTTTTCAGACCTTTCATGCTCTTGATATTTTTCTCAGCTTCTCCTGCTCTTCTTGTTTCTCACAGCGTTTCATGCTCTCGTATTTTTCAAAACTTTTCATGCTCCTCATATTTTTCACACCTTTTCATGCTCTTCATATTTTTCACACCGTTTCATGCTCCTCATATTTTTCATACAGTTTCATGCTCCTCATATTTTTCACACCTTTACATGCTCCTCGTATTTTTGAGACCTTTTCATGTCAATATTTTTGACACCTTTTGATGCTCCTCATATTTTTGACACCTTTTCATGCTCTTCATATTTTTCAGAACTTTTCATGCTCCTCGTATTTTTAAGACCATTTCATGCTCCTCGTATTTTTCAGACCTTTTCATGCTCATCTTATTTTTCACACCTTTGCATTCTATTCATATTTTTGACCCCTTTTCATGCTCTTCATATTTTTGACACCTTTTCAAGCTACTTATATTTTTGACACCTTTTCATGCTCCTCCTATTTTTCAGACCTTTTCATGTTTCTCGTATTTTTCACACTTTTTCATGCTCCTCGTATATTTCACACCTTTTCATGCTCCTCGTATTTTTCACAACTTTTCATGCTCTTCATATTTTTCACAACTTTTTGTGCTCCTCCTAATTTTCACACCTTTTCATGCTCCTCCTATTTATCAGATGTTTCCATGCTCCTCGTATTTTTCAGACCTTTTCATGCTCCTCCTATTTTTCAGACCTTTTCATGCTCCTCGAATTTTTCAGACATTTTCATGCTCCTACTGTTTTTCAGACCGTTTCATGCTCCTCATATATTTGAGACAGTTTCATGCTCCTCATATTTTTCACACGTTTTAATGCTCCTCATATTTTTCACACCTTTTCATGCTCTTCATATTTTTCAGACCTTTTCATGCTCCTTGTATTTTTCAGACCTTTTCATGCTCCTCGTATTTTTTAGACCTTTTCATGCTCCTCCTATTTTTCAGAGCTTTCCATGCTCCTCGTATTTTTCAGACCTTTTCATGCTCCTCCTATTTTGCAGGCCTTTTCATGCTCCTCGTAATTTTCAGAACTTTTCATGTTCCTCCTATTTTGCAGGCCGTTTCATGCTCCTCCTATTTTTCAGACATTTTCATGCTCCTCGTATTTTTCAGACCATTTCATGCTCCTCATATATTTGAGACCGTTTCATGCTCTTCATATTTTTCACACCTTTTAATGCTCCTCATATTTTTCACACCTTTTCATGCTCTTCATATTTTTCACACCTTTACATGCTCCTCGTATTTTTCAGAACTTTTCATGCTCCTCGTATGTTTGAAACCTTTTCATGCTCTTCATATTTTTCACACCTTTTCATGCTCATCATATTTTTCAAACCTTTACATGCCCTTGTATTTTTCACACCTTTTGTTGCTCCTCATGTATTTCACACCTTTTCATGCTCTTCATATTTTTCAGACCTTTTCATGCTCCTAGTATATTTCAGACCTTTTCATGCTCCTCGTATTTTTCAGACCTTTCCATGCTCCTCGTATTTTTCAGACCTTTTCATGCTCCTCCTATTTTTCAGACCTTTCCATGCCCCTCGTATTTTTCAGACCTTTTCATGCTACTCCTATTTTGCAGGCCTTTTCATGCTCCTCGTATTTTTCAGAGCTTTTCATGCTTCTCCTATTTTTCAGACCTTTTCATGCTCCTCCTAATTTTCAGACATTTTCAAGCTCCTCCTACTTTTCAGGCCTTTTCATGCTCCTCCTGTTTTTCAGGCCTTTTCATGCTCCTCGTATTTTTCACACCTTCTCATGCTCCTCATATTTTTCAGACCTTTTAATGCTATCGTATTTTTCAGACCTTTTCATGCTCCTCGTATATTTTAGACCATTTCATACTCCTTGTATTTTTCAGACCTTTTCATGCTCCTCGTATTTTTCAGACATTTGCATACTCCTCATATTTATCACACCTTTCTTGCTCTTCATATTTTTCACACAATTTCATGCTCCGCATATTTTTCATACAGATTCATGCTCTTCATCTTTTTCCCACCTTTACATGCTTCTCATATTTTTGACACCTTTTCATACTCTTCATATTTTTCAGACCTTTTCATGCTCCTCGTATTTTTGAGAACTTTTCATGCTCCTTGTAGTTTTCAGACCTTTTCATGCCCCTCGTATTTTTCAGAGTTTTCATGCTACTCGTATTTTTCACAATTTTTCATGCTCTTCGTTTTTGTCACACCTTTTCAAGCTCTTCGTTTTTTTCACACCTTTTAATGTTCTTCTGGTTTTTCACACCTTTTCATGCTCTTCGTATTTTTCACACCTTTTCATGCCCTTCGTATTGTTCACACCTTTTCATGCTCTTCATATTTTTCAGACTTTTCATGCTCTTGATATTTTTCTCAGCTTTTCATGCTCTTCTTGTTTCTCACAGTGTTTCATGCTCTCGTATTTTTCACAACTTTTCATGCTCCTCATATTTTTCACACCTTTTCATGCTCTTCATATTTTTCACACCGTTTCATGCTCCTCATATTTTTCAGACATTTTCATGCTCCTCCTGTTTTTCAGGCCTTTTCATGCTCCTCGTATTTTTCACACCTTTACATGCTCCTTGTATTTTTCACACGTTTTCATGCTCTTCATATTTTTCAGAACTTTTCTGCTCTTTGTGTTTTCCACACCTTTTCATGCTCTGCATATATTTCATACCTTTTCATGCTCTTCATTTTTTTCACACCATTTAATGCTCCTCATATTTTTGACAGCTTTTCTTGCTCCTCATATATTTCAGACCGTTTCATGCTCCTCATATTTTTCAGACCATTTCATGCTTTTCATATTTTTCACACCATTTCATGTTCCTCATATTTTTCATGCAGATTCATGCTTCTCTTATTTTTCATACCTTTACATGCTATTCATATTTCGACACCTTTTCATGCTCTTCATATTTTTGACACCTTTTCATGCTCCGCATAATTTTCATACAGTTTCATGCTCCTCGTATTTTTCAGACCTTTTCATGCTCCTCGTATTTTTCAGACCTTTGCATACTCCTCATATTTTTCACACCTTTTCATGCTCTTCATATTTTTCACACTGTTTCATGCTTCTCTTATTTTTCACACCTTTACATGCTATTCATATTTCAACACCTTTTCATGCTCTTAATATTTTTGACACCTTTTGATGCTCCTCATATTTTTGACTCCTTTTCATGCTCTTCATATTTTTCAGACCTTTTCATGCTCCTCGTATTTTTAAGACATTTTCATGCTCCTCGTATTTTTCAGACCTTTTCATGCTCCTTGTATTTTTCAGACCTCTTCATGCTCGTCGTATGTTTCACACCTTTTCATGCTCCTCGTATTTTTCAGACCTTTTCATGCTCCTCCTATTTTTCATACTTTTCAGGCTCTTCATATTTTTCTCACTGTTTTATGCTCCTCATATTTTTGACAGTTTTTCATGCTCCTCCTATTTTTCAGACCTTTTCATGCCTCTCGTATTTTTCAGAGCTTTTCATGCTCCTCTTATTTTGCAGGCCTTTTCATGCTCCTCATATTTTTCAGACCTTTTCAAGCTCCTCTTATTTTTCAGACATTTTCATGCTCCTCCTGTATTTCAGGCCTTTTCATGCTCCTCGTATTTTTCATACCTTCTCATGCTCCTCATATGTTTCACACCTTTTCATGCTCTTCATATTTTTCAGACCTTTTGATGCTCCTCATATTTTTCAGATCATTTCATGCTTCTCATATTTTTCACACCGTTTCATGCTCCTCATATTTTTCGTACAGTTTCATGCTCCTCGTATTTTTCAGACCTTTTACTGCTACTCATATTTTGACACCTTTTCATGCTCTTCATATTTTTGACACCTTTTCATGCTCCTCTTATTTTTCAGACCATTTCATACTCCTTGTATTTTTCAGACCTTTTCATGCTCCTCGTATTTTTCAGACATTTGCATACTCCTCATATTTATCACACCTTTTCTTGCTCTTCATATTTTTCACACCATTTCATGCTCCGCATATTTTTCATACAGAATCATGCTCCTCATATTTCTCACACCTTTACATGCTTCTCATATTTTTGACACTTTTTCATACTCTTCATATTTTTCAGACCTTTTCATGCTCCTTGTATTTTTCAGACATTTTCATGCTCTTCATATTTTTCACACCGTTTCATACTCCTCATATTTTTCATACAGTTTCATGCTCTTCATATTTTCACACCTTTTGATGCTCCTCATATTTTTCACACCTTTTCATGATCTTCTTATTTTTCAAACCTTTTCATGCTCTTGATATTTTTCTCAGGTTTTCATGCTCTTCGTATTTTTCACAGTGTTTCAAGCTCCTCATATTTTTGGCAGCTTTTCATGCTCCTCATATTTTTCAGATCGTTTCATGCTCCTCATATTTTTGAGACCGTTTCATGCTCCTCATATTTTTCACACCTTTTAATGCTCCTCATATTTTTCACACCTTTCCATGCTGCTCTTATTTTTCACACCTTTTCATGCTCTTCATTTTTTCACACCATTTAATGCTCCTCATATTTTTGACAGCTTTTCATAATCTTCATATTTTTCAGACCTTTTCATGCTACTTGTATTTTTCAGACATTTTCATGCTCTTCATATTTTTCACACCGTTTCATGCTCCTCATAATTTTCATACAGTTTCATGCTTCTCGTATTTTTCAGACCTTTTCATGCTCCTCGTATTTTTGAGATCTTTTCATGCTTCTCATATTTTTGAGACCTATTCCTGACCCTCGTTTTTTTCAGACCTTTTCATGCTCCTCGTACTTTTCAGACATTTTCATGCTCCTCGTATTTTTGAGAACTTTTCATGCTCCTCGTATTTTTCACAACTTTTCATGCTCTTCATTTTTTTCACACCTTTCAATGCTCCTCATATTTTGAAAGCTTTTCATTCTCCTCATATATTTCAGACCATTTCATGCTCCTCATATTTTTCAGAACTTTTCTTGCTCTTCATATTTTTCACACCATTTCATGCTCCGCATATTTTTCATACAGATTCATGCTCCTCTTATTTTTCACAACTTATATGCTACTCATATTTTGACACCTTTTCATGCTCTTCATATTTTTGACACCTTTTCATGCTCCTCGTATTTTTCAGACCTTCTCATGCTCCTCGTATTTCTTAGACCATTTCATACTCCTTGTATTTTTCAGACCTTTGCATACTCCTCATATTTTTCGCCCCTTTTCTTGCTTTTCATATTTTTCACACCATTTCATACTCCGCATATTTTTCATACAGTTTCATGCTCCTCATATTTTTCACACCTCTACATGCTTCTCATATTTTTGACACCTTTTCATACTCTTCATATTTTTCAGACCTTTTCATGCTCCTCGTATTTTTCAAACCTTTTTATGCTCCTCATATTTTTGAGATCTTTTCATGCTCATCGAATTTTTCAGAACTTTTCATGCTCCTCGTATTTTTCAGAGCTTTTCATGCTCCTCGTATTTTTCACAATTTTTCATGCTCTTCGTATTTGTCACACCTTTTCAAGCTCTTCGTTTTTTTCATACCTTTTGATGCTCATCTGGTTTTTCACACCTTTTCATGCTCTTCTTATTTTTCACATTTTTTCATCCTCTTCATATTTTTCACAACATTTCATGCTCCTCTTATTTTTCACAACTTTTCATGCTCCTCGTATTTTTCACAATTTTTCATGCTCTTCATACTTTTCACACTTTTTTAAGCTCTTCGTTTTTTTCATACCTTTTGATGCTCATCTGGTTTTTCACACCTTTTCATGTTCTTCATATTTTTCAGACTTTTTCACGCTCTTCACATTCCTCACACCTTTTCATGCCCTTCGTGTTTTTCACATATTTCATGCTCTTGATATTTTTCACACCTTTTCATGCTCTTCATATTTTTCAGACTTTTTCATGCTCTTGATATTTTTCACACCATTGCATGCCCTTCGTGTTT
This sequence comes from Cervus elaphus, assembly GCF_910594005.1. Taxonomy (NCBI): domain Eukaryota; kingdom Metazoa; phylum Chordata; class Mammalia; order Artiodactyla; family Cervidae; genus Cervus; species Cervus elaphus. The sequence continues at coordinate 2,044,498 of NC_057834.1, read as the reverse complement.
TTCACACATTTCATGCTCTTCATATTTTTTTACATCTTTCATGCACTTGATATTTTTCACACCTTTTCATGCTCTTCATATTTTTTATACAAATTCATGCTCCTCTTATTTTTCAACCTTTACATGCTACTCATATTTTTGACACCTTTTCATGCTCTTCATATTTTTGACACGTTTTCATGCTCACCATATTTTTGACACTTTTTCATGCTCTACATATATTTCACACCTTTTCATGCTCCTCATATTTTTCAGAGCTCTTCATGCTCCTCCTATTTTTCAGACCTTTAAATGCTCCTCTTAATTTTGAGATCTTTTCATGCTCCTCATTTTTTCACAACATTTCAAGCTCCTCGTATTTTTCACAGAGTTTCATGCTCCTCATATTTTTCATACCCTTTCATGCTCTTCATATTTTTCACACATTTTCATGCTCCTCGTATTTTACACACCTTTTCATGCTCCTCGTATATTTCACAGCTTTTCATGCTCCTCGTATTTTTAAGAGGTTTTCATACTCCTCATAATTTTCACACCTTTTCATGCTCTTCATATTTTTCAGACCTTTTCATGCTTTTTATATTTTTCACAGCTTTTCATGCTCTTCATGTTTTTCACACCTTTTCATGCTCCTAGTATTTTTCACACCTTTTCATGCTCCACATATTTTTCAGACCTTTTCATGCTCTTCGCATTTTTAAGACGTTTTCATACTCCTCATAATTTTCACTCCTTTTCATGCTCTTCATATTTTTCACACTGTTTCACGCTCGTCATATTTTTCATACAGATTCATGCTCCTCATATTTTTCACACCTTTAGATGCTCCTCATATTTTTGACACCTTTTCATGCTCTTCATATTTTTTACACCTTTTCATGCTCCTCATATTTTTCACACCTTTTCAAGCTCTTCATATTTTTCACACCGTTTCATGCTCCTCATATTTTTTATACAAATTCATGCTCCTCTTATTTTTCAAACTTTACATGCTACTCATATTTTTGACACGTTTTCATGCTCTACATATTTTTCAGAGCTTCTCATGCTCGTCGCATTTTTCAGACATCTTCATGCTCCTCGTATTTTTCAGACCTCTTCATGCTCCTTGTATTTTCACATCTTTACATGCTCTTCGTGTTTTTCACACCTTTTCAGGCTCGTCGTATTTTTCACAGCTTTTCATGCTCTTCATATTTTTGACACTTTTTCATGGTTTTCATAATTTTCAGACCTTTTCATGCTCTTGATATTTTTCACAGCTTTCCATGCTCTTTGTGTTTTCACTCCATTTCATGATCTCGTGTTTTTCAGAGTGTTTCATACTCCTCATATTTTTCACACCTTTTCATGCTCTTCATATTTTTCACACCATTTCATCCTCCTCTCATTTTTCATACAGTTACATGCTCCTCATATTTTTCACACCTTTACATGCTTCTCATATTTTCGACAGCTTTTAATGCTCCTCATATTTTTGACACCTTATCATGCTTTTCATATATTTCAGACCTTTTCTTGCTCTTGATATTTTTCACAACTTTACATGCTCTTCGTATTTGTCACACCTTTTCAAGATCTTCGTATTTTTCACATCTTTTCATGCTCTTCATATTTTTGAGACGGTTTCATGCTCTTCATATTTTACACACCTTTTCATTCTCCTCATATTTTTGACATCTTTTCATGCTCCACATATTTTTCAGACCTTTTCATGCTCCTCGCATTTTTAAGATGTTTTAACACTCCTCATAATTTTCACTCCTTTTCATGCTCTTCATATTTTTCACACCGTTTCACGCTTCTCATATTTTTCATACAGATTCATGCTCCTCATATTTTTCACACCTTTACATGCTCCTCATATTTTTTACACCTTTTCAAGCTCTTCATATTTTTCACACCGTTTCATGCTCCTCATATTTTTTTATACAAATTCATGCTCCTCTTATTTTTCAGCCTTTACATGCTACTCATATTTTTGACACCTTTTCATGCTCTTCGTATTTTTGACACCTTTTCATGCTCCTCATATTTTTGACACTTTTTCTTGCTCTACATATTTTTCAGACCTTTTCATGCTCGTTGTATTTTTCAGACGTCTTCGTGCTCCTCGTATTTTTCAGACCTTTTCATGCTCCTCGTATTTTTCACAAGTTTACATGCTCTTCGTATTTGTCACACCTTTTCAAGCTCTTCGTATTTTTCACACCTTTTCATGCTCTTCGCGTTTTTCACACCTTTTCAGGCTCGTCGTATTTTTCAAACCTTTTCATGCTCTTCATATTTTTGACACCTTATCATGCTTTTCATATTTTTCAGACCTTTTCTTGCTCTTGATATTTTTCACAGCTTTCCATGCTCTTCGTGTTGTTCACTCCATTTCATGATCTCGTGTTTTTCAGAGTGTTTCATGCTCCTCGTATTTTTCACACCTCTTCATGCTCCTCATATTTTTCACTCCGTTTCATGTTCCTTGTATTTTTCACACCTTTTCATGCTCTCCATATTTTTCACACTTTTTCAGGCTCTTCATATTTTTCAGACGTTTTCTAGCTCGTCATGTTTTTCAGACACTTTCATGCTCCTCGTATTTCTCAGACCTTTTCATGCTCTTCATATTTTTCAGACCTTTTCATGCTCCTTGTATTTTTCACACCTTTTCATGCTCCTCCGATTTTCACAACTTTTCATGCTCTTCATATTTTTCAGACCTTTTCATGCTCTTCATATTTTTCAGACCTTTTCATGCTCTTCGTATTCTTCACACCTTTTCATGCTCCTCGTATTTTTCACACCTTTTCATTCTCCTCATATTTCTCAGATCATTTCATGCTCCTCGTAATTCTCAGACCTTTTCTAGCTCCTCATATTTTTCAGGCCTTTTCATGCTCCTCATATTTCTCAGACCTTTTCATGCTCCTCGTATTTTTCACACCTTTTCATTCTCCTCGTATTTCTCAGATCATTTCATGCTCCTCGTAATTCTCAGACCTTTTCTAGCTCCTCATATTTTTCAGGCCTTTTCATGCTCCTCATATTTCTCAGACCTTTTCATGCTCCTCGTATTTTTCACACCTTTTCATTCTCCTTGTATTTCTCAGATCATTTCATGCTCCTCGTAATTCTCAGACCTTTTCTAGCTCCTCATATTTTTCAGGCCTTTTCATGCTCCTCATATTTCTCAGACCTTTTCATGCTCCTCACATTTTTCACTCCTTTTCATGCTCCCGTATTTTTCACACTTTTTCGTTGTCCCCATATATTTCAGACCATTTCGTGCTCTTCATATTTTTCACACCTTTTCAGGCCCTTCATGTTTTTCAGACCTTTTCATGCTCCTCATATATTTCAGACCATTTCATGCTCCTTGTATTTTTTCACACCTTTCCATGCTCCTCGTATTTTTCACACCTTTTCATGCTCCTTGTATTTTTCAGACCTTTTTATGCTCCTCCAGTTTCTCAGACCTTTTCATGCTCCTCACATTTTTCACTCCTTTTCATGCTCCCGTATTTTTCAAACTTTTTCGTTGTCGTCATATATTTCAGACCTTTTCGTGCTCTTCATATTTTTCACACCTTTTCAGGCCCTTCATGTTTTTCAGACCTTTTCATGCTCCTCATATACTTCAGACCATTTCATGCTCCTCGTATTTTTCACACCTTTTCATTTTCCTCGGATTTTTCACACCTTTTCATGCTCTTCATATTTTTCACACCTTTTCAGGCTCTTAATATTTTTCAGAACTTTTCTAGCTTCTCATATTTTTCAGACCTTTTCATGCTCTTCGTATTTTTCAGACCTTTTCATGCTTCTCGTGTTTTTTATACCTTTTCATGCACCGCGTATTTTTCAAACCATTTCATTCTCCTCGTATTTGTCAGACATTTTCATTCTCCTCGTATTTCTCTGACCTTTTCATACTCCTCGTATTTTTCAGACCTTTACATGCTCCTCGTGTTTTTCAGATCTTTTCTTCCTCTTCATATTTTTCAGACCTTTTCATGCTCTTCGTATTTTTCACACCTTTTCATGCTCCTCGTATTTTTCACACCTTTTCATGCTTCTTGTGTTGTTCACACCTTTTCATGCTCCGCGTATTTTCCACAATTTTCCGTGCTCCTCCTATTTTCCACACGTTTTCGGGCTCTTCGTATTTTTCACACCTTTTCCTGATCCATGTATTTTTCACACCTTTTCGTGGTCCTCATATATTTCAGACCTTTTCATGTTCTTCATATATTTCAGACCTTTTCATGCTCTTCATATTTTTCACACCTTTTCAGGCCCTTCATGTTTTTCAGAATTTTCATTCTCCTCATATTTATCAGACCATTTCATGCTCCTCGTATTGTTCACACCTTTTCATGCACCTCGTATTTTTCACACCTCTTCCTGCTCCTAGTATTTTTCACACCTTTTCATGCTCCTCGTATTTTTCACACCTTTTCATGCTCCTCGTATTTTTCACACCATTTCATGATGTTCATATTTTTCACACCATTTCCTGCTCTTTGAATTTTTCACACCTTTTCCTGCTCCTCGAATTTTTCACACCTTTTCCTGCTCCTCATATTTTTCAGACCTTTTCATGCTCTTCATATTTTTCACACCTTTTCATGCTCCTCGTATTTTTCACACCTTTTCAAGCTCCTCGTATTTTTCACACCTTTTCATGCTCCTCGTATTTTTCACACCTTTTCATGCTCCTCGTATTTTTCATACCTCGTCACGCTCCTCGTATTTTTCACACCTTTTCATGCTCCTTGTATTTTTCACACCTTTTCCTGCTCTTCAAGTTTTTCATACCTTGTCATGCTCCTCGTATCTTTCACATGTTTACATGCTCCTCCTATTTTTGACACCTTTTCATGCTCTTCCTATTTTTCACACCTTTTCATCCTCCTCGTATTTTTCACAACTTTTCATGCTCCTCGTATTTTTCACAACTTTTCTTGCTCTTCGAATTTTTCACACCTTGTCATGCTCTACGAATATTTCACACCTTTTCCAGCTCTTCGAATTTTTCACACCTTTTCATGCTCCTCGTATTTTTCACACCATTTCATGTTCCTCGAATTTTTCACACCTTTTCATGCTCCTCGCATTTTTCACACCTTTTCATGCTCCTCACATTTTTCACACCTTTTCATGCTCTCGTATTTTTCAGACATTTTAATGCTCCTCGTACTTTTCACACCTTTTCATGTTCCTAGTATTTTTCACACCTTTTCATGCTCCTGGTATTTTTCACAATTTTTCATGCTCTTTGAATTTTTCATACCTTTTCATGCTCTTCATATTCCTCAGACCTTTTCATGCTCTTGATATTTTTCACACCTTTTCATGACCTTCGTGTTTTTCATATCTTTCATGCTCTTGATATTTTTCACACCTTTTCATGCTCTTCATATTTTTCATACTTTTTCATGCTCTTGATATTTTTCACACCATTGCATGCCCTTCGTGTTTTTCACACATTTCATGCTCTTCATATTTTTTACACCTTTTCATGCTCCTCATATTTTTCACACCTTTTCATGCTCTTCATATTTTTCAGACCTTTTCATGCTCCTTGTATATTTCACACCTTTTCATGCTCCTCGTATTTTTCAGAGCTTTTCTTGCTCCTCGTAGTCTTCAGACCATTAAATGCTCCTCTTAATTTTCAGATCTTTTCATGCTCCTCATTTTTTCACAACATTTCATGCTCCTCTTATTTTTCACACATTTTCATGCTCCTCGTATTTTACACACCTTTTCATGCTCCCGGTATATTTCACACCTTTTCATGCTCCTCGTATTTTTAAGACGTTTTCATACTCCTAATAATTTTCACACCTTTTCATGGTCTTCATATTTTTCACACCCTTTCATGCTCCTCATATTTTTCCTACAGATTCATGCTCCTCGTATGTTACACACCTTTTCATGCTCCCGGTATATTTCACACCTTTTCATTCTCCTCATATTTTTGACACCTGTTCATGCTCTACATATTTTTCAGACCTTTTCATGCGCCTCATATTCTTAAGACGTTTTCATGCTCCTCGTATTTTTCAGACCTTTTCATGCTCCTCGTACTTTTCACACTTTTTCATGCTATTCATATTTTTCACACCTTTTCATGCTCCTCGTATTTTTCACAATTTTTCATGCTCCTCGTATTTTTCAGACCTTTTCATGATCCTCGTATTTTTGAGAGTTTTTCATGCTCTTCATATTTTTCACACCATTTCATGCTCCGCATATTTTTCATACAGATTCATGCTCCTCATGTTTTTCACACCTTTACATGCTTCTCATATTTTTGACACCTTTTCATACTCTTCATATTTTTCAGACCTTTTCATGCTCCTTGTATTTTTCAGACATTTTCATGCTCTTCATATTTTTCACACCGTTTCATGCTCCTCATATTTTTTAGACAGTTTCATGCTCCTCGTATTTTTCAGACCTTTTCATGATCCTCGTATTTTTGAGACCTTTTCATGCTCCTCGTATTTTTGAGACCTTTTCCTGCCCCTCGTTTTTTTCAGACCTTTTCATGCTGCTCGTATTTTTCAGACATTTTCATGCTCCTCGTATTTTTGAGACCTTTTCATGCTCCTCGTATTTTTGAGACTTTTTCATGCTCTTCATATTTTTCACACCGTTTCATGCTCCTCATATTTTTTAGACAGTTTCATGCTCCTCGTATTTTTCAGACCTTTTCATGATCCTCGTATTTTTGAGACCTTTTCATGCTCCTCGTATTTTTGAGACCTTTTCCTGCCCCTCGTTTTTTTCAGACCTTTTCATGCTGCTCGTATTTTTCAGACATTTTCATGCTCCTCGTATTTTTGAGACCTTTTCATGCTCCTCGTATTTTTGAGACTTTTTCATGCTCTTCATATTTTTCACACCGTTTCATGCTCCTCATATTTTTCATACTGTTTCATACTCCTCATATTTTCACACCTTTATATGCTCCTCATATTTTTCTGAACTTTTCATGCTCTTCCTGTTTTTCACACCTTTTCTTGCTCTTCATATTTTCCACACATTTTCATGCTCTGCATATTTTTCATACCTTTTCATGCTCTTCATTTTTTTCACACCATTTAATGCTCCTCATATTTTTGACCGCCTTTCATGCACCTCATATATTTCAGACCGTTTCATGCTCTTCATATTTTTCAGACCATTTCATGCTTTTCATATTTTTCACAACTTTTCATGTTCCTCATATTTTTCATACAGATTCATGCTCCTCTTATTTTTCACACCTTTTCCTGCTACTCATATTTTGACACCTTTTCATGCTCTTCATATTTTTGACACCTTTTCAGCTCCTCGTATTTTTCACACCTTTTCATGCTCTTCATATTTTTCACACCGTTTCATCCTCCTCTACTTTTTCATTCAGTTTCATGCTCCTCATATTTTTCACACCTTTACATGCTTCTCATATTTTCGACAGCTTTTAATGCTCTTCATATTTTGACACCTTTTCATGCTCCCCATATTTTTGACACTTTTTCATGCTCTACATATTTTTCAGACCTTTTCATGCTCGTCGTATTTTTCAGACGTCTTCAGGTTCCTCGTATTTTTCAGAACTTTTCATGCTCCTCGTATTTTTCACAACGTTACATGCTCTTCGTATTTGTCACACATTTTCATGCTCTTCGTATTTTTCACACCTTTTCATGCTCTTCGTGTTTTTCACACCTTTTCAGGCTCTTCGTATTTTTCACACCTTTTCATGCTCTTCATATTTTTGGCACGTTTTCATGCTTTTCATATTTTTCAGACCTTTTCATGCTCTTGATATTTTTCACAGCTTTCCATGCTCTTCGTGTTGTTCACTCCATTTCATGATCTCGTGTTTTTCAAAATGTTTCATGCTCCTCATATTTTTCACACCTTTTGATGCTCTTCATATTTTTCACACCGTTTCATCCTCCTCTAATTTTTCATAGAGTTTCATGCTCCTCATATTTTTCACACCTTTACATGCTTCTCATATTTTCGACACCTTTTAATGCTCCTCATATTTTTGACACCTTAACATGCTCTTCATATTTTTCAGACCTTTTCATGCTTTTGATAATTTTCACACCTTTTCCTGCTCTTCGTATTTTTCACACTTTTTCATGCTCCTTATATTTTTCAGACCTTTTCATGCTCCTCGAATATTTCACACCTTTTCATGCTCCTCGTATTTTTCAGACCTTTAAATGCTCCTCTTAATTTTCAGATCTTTTCATGCTCGTTATTTTTTCACACCATTTCATGGTCCTCGTATTTTTCACACCATTTCATGCTCCTCATATTTTTCATACCCTTTCATGCTCTTCATTTTTTTCACACATTTTCATGCTCCTCGTATATTTCACACCTTTTCATGCTCCTCGTATTTTTCACAACATTACATTCTCTTCATATTTTTCAGACCTTTTCATGATCCTCATATTTTTCATACAGATTCATGCTCCTCATTTGTTTCACACCTTTACATGCTCCTCATATTTTTGACACATTTTCATGCTCTTCATGTTTTTCACACCTTTTCATGCTCCACATATTTTTGACACCTTTTCATGCTCTTCATATTTTTCACACCTTTTGATGCTCCTCATACTTTTGACAGCTTTTCATGCTCTTCTTATTTTTCAGACCTTTTCATGCTCCTCGTATTTTTCACAATTTTTCATGCTCTTTGTGTTTTTCACACCTTTTCAGGCTCTTCGTATTTTTCACACCTTTTCATGATCTTCGTATTTTTCACACCTTTTCATGCTCTTCTTATTTTTCAGACCTTTTCATGTTCTTGATATTTGTCTCAGCTTTTCAGGCTCTTCGTTTATTTCACACCGTTTCATGCTCCTCATATTTTTGGCAGCTTTTCATGCTCCTCATATTTTTCAGACCGTTTCATGCTCCTCATATATTTGAGACCGTTTCATGCTCCTGATATTTTTCACACCTTTTCATGCTCATCATATTTTTCAGACCTTTTCATGCTCCTCGTATATTTCAGACCTTTTCATGCTCCTCGTATTTTTCGGACCTTTTCATGCTCCTTGTATTTTTCACAACTTTTCAGGCTCCTCATATTTTTCTCACTGTTTCCTGCTCCTCATATTTTTGACAGTTTTTCATGCTCCTCATATTTTTCAGACCGTTTCATGCTCCTCATATTTTTCAGACCGTTTCATGCTCCTCATATTTTTCACACCTTTTCATGCTGTTTGTATTTTTCACACCGTTTCATGCTCCTCATATTTTTCATACTGATTCATGCTCCTGTTATTTTTCACACCTTTACATTCTATTCATATTTTTGACCCCTTTTCATGCTCTTCATATTTTTGACACCTTTTCAAGCTCCTCATATTTGTGACACCTTTCCGTGCCCTTCATATTTTTCAGACCTTTTCATGCTCCTCGTATTTTTAAGACCATTTCTTGCACCTCGTATTTTTCAGACCTTTTCATGCTCCTTGTATTTTTCAGACCTCTTCATGCTCGTCGTATGTTTCACACCTTTTCATGCTCCTCGTATTTTTCAGACCTTCTCATGCTCCTCGTATTTTTCAGACCTTTTCATGCTCCTCCTATTTTTCAGACCTTTCCATGCTCCTCGTATATTTCAGACCTTTTCATGCTCCTCCTATTTTTCAGACCTTTCCATGCTCCTCGTATTTTTCAGACCTTTTCATGCTCCTCCTATTTTGCAGGCCTTTTCATGCTCCTTCTATTTTTCAGAGCTTTTCATGCTTCTCCTATATTTGAGACCTTTTCATGCTCCTCCTATTTTGCAGGCCTTTTCATGCTCCTCGTATTTTTCAGAGCTTTTCATGCTTCTCCTATATTTGAGACCTTTTCATGCTCCTTCTATTTTTCAGACATTTTCAAGCTCCTCCTACTTTTCAGGCCTTTTCATGCTCCTCCTGTTTTTCAGGCCTTTTCATGCTCCTCATATTTTTCACACCTTCTCATGCTCCTCATATTTTTCACACCTTTTCATGCTCTTCATATTTTTCATACCGTTTCATGCTCCTCATATTTTTCATACAGTTTCATGCTCCTCATATTTTTCACACCTTTACATGCTCCTCATATTTTTGAGACCTTTATGCTCTTAATATTTTTGACACCTTTTGATGCTCCTCATATTTTTGACACCTTTTCATGTTCTTCTTATTTTTCAGACCTTTTCATGCTTCTCATATTTTTAAGACCATTTCATGCTCCTCGTATTTTTCAGACCTTTTCATGCTCCTTGTACTTTTCAGACCTCTTCATGCTCGTCGTATGTTTCACACCTTTTCATGCTCCTCGTATTTTTCAGACCTTTTCATGCTCCTCGTATTTTTCACAACTTTTCAGGCTCCTCATATTTTTCTCACTGTTTCCTGCTCCTCATATTTTTGACAGTTTTTCATGCTCCTCATATTTTTCAGACCGTTTCATGGTCCTCATATTTTTCAGACCGTTTCATGCTCCTCATATTTTTCACACCTTTTCATGCTGTTTGTATTTTTCACACCGTTTCATGCTCCTCATATTTTTCATACTGATTCATGCTCCTGTTATTTTTCACACCTTTACATTCTATTCATATTTTTGACCCCTTTTCATGCTCTTCATATTTTTGACACCTTTTCAAGCTCCTCATACTTGTTATACCTTTCCGTGCCCTTCATATTTTTCAGACCTTTTCATGCTCCTCGTAGTTCAGACCTATTCATGCTCCTCGTATTTTTCAGAGTTTTCATGCTCCTCGAATTTTTCACAATTTTTCATGCTCTTCGTATTTGTCACACCTTTTCAAGCTCTTCGTTTTTTTCACACCTTTTGATGCTCTTCTGGTTTTTCACACCTTATCAGGCTCTTCATATTTTTCACACCATTTCACGCCCTTCGTACTGTTCACACCTTTTCATGCTCTTCATATTTTTCAGACCTTTCATGCTCTTGATATTTTTCTCAGCTTCTCCTGCTCTTCTTGTTTCTCACAGCGTTTCATGCTCTCGTATTTTTCAAAACTTTTCATGCTCCTCATATTTTTCACACCTTTTCATGCTCTTCATATTTTTCACACCGTTTCATGCTCCTCATATTTTTCATACAGTTTCATGCTCCTCATATTTTTCACACCTTTACATGCTCCTCGTATTTTTGAGACCTTTTCATGTCAATATTTTTGACACCTTTTGATGCTCCTCATATTTTTGACACCTTTTCATGCTCTTCATATTTTTCAGAACTTTTCATGCTCCTCGTATTTTTAAGACCATTTCATGCTCCTCGTATTTTTCAGACCTTTTCATGCTCATCTTATTTTTCACACCTTTGCATTCTATTCATATTTTTGACCCCTTTTCATGCTCTTCATATTTTTGACACCTTTTCAAGCTACTTATATTTTTGACACCTTTTCATGCTCCTCCTATTTTTCAGACCTTTTCATGTTTCTCGTATTTTTCACACTTTTTCATGCTCCTCGTATATTTCACACCTTTTCATGCTCCTCGTATTTTTCACAACTTTTCATGCTCTTCATATTTTTCACAACTTTTTGTGCTCCTCCTAATTTTCACACCTTTTCATGCTCCTCCTATTTATCAGATGTTTCCATGCTCCTCGTATTTTTCAGACCTTTTCATGCTCCTCCTATTTTTCAGACCTTTTCATGCTCCTCGAATTTTTCAGACATTTTCATGCTCCTACTGTTTTTCAGACCGTTTCATGCTCCTCATATATTTGAGACAGTTTCATGCTCCTCATATTTTTCACACGTTTTAATGCTCCTCATATTTTTCACACCTTTTCATGCTCTTCATATTTTTCAGACCTTTTCATGCTCCTTGTATTTTTCAGACCTTTTCATGCTCCTCGTATTTTTTAGACCTTTTCATGCTCCTCCTATTTTTCAGAGCTTTCCATGCTCCTCGTATTTTTCAGACCTTTTCATGCTCCTCCTATTTTGCAGGCCTTTTCATGCTCCTCGTAATTTTCAGAGCTTTTCATGTTCCTCCTATTTTGCAGGCCGTTTCATGCTCCTCCTATTTTTCAGACATTTTCATGCTCCTCGTATTTTTCAGACCATTTCATGCTCCTCATATATTTGAGACCGTTTCATGCTCTTCATATTTTTCACACCTTTTAATGCTCCTCATATTTTTCACACCTTTTCATGCTCTTCATATTTTTCACACCTTTACATGCTCCTCGTATTTTTCAGAACTTTTCATGCTCCTCGTATGTTTGAAACCTTTTCATGCTCTTCATATTTTTCACACCTTTTCATGCTCATCATATTTTTCAAACCTTTACATGCCCTTGTATTTTTCACACCTTTTGTTGCTCCTCATGTATTTCACACCTTTTCATGCTCTTCATATTTTTCAGACCTTTTCATGCTCCTAGTATATTTCAGACCTTTTCATGCTCCTCGTATTTTTCAGACCTTTCCTTGCTCCTCGTATTTTTCAGACCTTTTCATGCTCCTCCTATTTTTCAGACCTTTCCATGCCCCTCGTATTTTTCAGACCTTTTCATGCTACTCCTATTTTGCAGGCCTTTTCATGCTCCTCGTATTTTTCAGAGCTTTTCATGCTTCTCCTATTTTTCAGACCTTTTCATGCTCCTCCTAATTTTCAGACATTTTCAAGCTCCTCCTACTTTTCAGGCCTTTTCATGCTCCTCCTGTTTTTCAGGCCTTTTCATGCTCCTCGTATTTTTCACACCTTCTCATGCTCCTCATATTTTTCAGACCTTTTAATGCTATCGTATTTTTCAGACCTTTTCATGCTCCTCGTATATTTTAGACCATTTCATACTCCTTGTATTTTTCAGACCTTTTCATGCTCCTCGTATTTTTCAGACATTTGCATACTCCTCATATTTATCACACCTTTCTTGCTCTTCATATTTTTCACACAATTTCATGCTCCGCATATTTTTCATACAGATTCATGCTCTTCATCTTTTTCCCACCTTTACATGCTTCTCATATTTTTGACACCTTTTCATACTCTTCATATTTTTCAGACCTTTTCATGCTCCTCGTATTTTTGAGAACTTTTCATGCTCCTTGTAGTTTTCAGACCTTTTCATGCCCCTCGTATTTTTCAGAGTTTTCATGCTACTCGTATTTTTCACAATTTTTCATGCTCTTCGTTTTTGTCACACCTTTTCAAGCTCTTCGTTTTTTTCACACCTTTTAATGTTCTTCTGGTTTTTCACACCTTTTCATGCTCTTCGTATTTTTCACACCTTTTCATGCCCTTCGTATTGTTCACACCTTTTCATGCTCTTCATATTTTTCAGACTTTTCATGCTCTTGATATTTTTCTCAGCTTTTCATGCTCTTCTTGATTCTCACAGCGTTTCATGCTCTCGTATTTTTCACAACTTTTCATGCTCCTCATATTTTTCACACCTTTTCATGCTCTTCATATTTTTCACACCGTTTCATGCTCCTCATATTTTTCAGACATTTTCATGCTCCTCCTGTTTTTCAGGCCTTTTCATGCTCCTCGTATTTTTCACACCTTTTCATGCTCCTTGTATTTTTCACACGTTTTCATGCTCTTCATATTTTTCAGAACTTTTCTGCTCTTTGTGTTTTCCACACCTTTTCATGCTCTGCATATATTTCATACCTTTTCATGCTCTTCATTTTTTTCACACCATTTAATGCTCCTCATATTTTTGACAGCTTTTCTTGCTCCTCATATATTTCAGACCGTTTCATGCTCCTCATATTTTTCAGACCATTTCATGCTTTTCATATTTTTCACACCATTTCATGTTCCTCATATTTTTCATGCAGATTCATGCTTCTCTTATTTTTCATACCTTTACATGCTATTCATATTTCGACACCTTTTCATGCTCTTCATATTTTTGACACCTTTTCATGCTCCGCATAATTTTCATACAGTTTCATGCTCCTCGTATTTTTCAGACCTTTTCATGCTCCTCGTATTTTTCAGACCTTTGCATACTCCTCATATTTTTCACACCTTTTCATGCTCTTCATATTTTTCACACTGTTTCATGCTTCTCTTATTTTTCACACCTTTACATACTATTCATATTTCAACACCTTTTCATGCTCTTAATATTTTTGACACCTTTTGATGCTCCTCATATTTTTGACTCCTTTTCATGCTCTTCATATTTTTCAGACCTTTTCATGCTCCTCGTATTTTTAAGACATTTTCATGCTCCTCGTATTTTTCAGACCTTTTCATGCTCCTTGTATTTTTCAGACCTCTTCATGCTCGTCGTATGTTTCACACCTTTTCATGCTCCTCGTATTTTTCAGACCTTTTCATGCTCCTCCTATTTTTCATACTTTTCAGGCTCTTCATATTTTTCTCACTGTTTTATGCTCCTCATATTTTTGACAGTTTTTCATGCTCCTCCTATTTTTCAGACCTTTTCATGCCTCTCGTATTTTTCAGAGCTTTTCATGCTCCTCTTATTTTGCAGGCCTTTTCATGCTCCTCATATTTTTCAGACCTTTTCAAGCTCCTCTTATTTTTCAGACATTTTCATGCTCCTCCTGTATTTCAGGCCTTTTCATGCTCCTCGTATTTTTCATACCTTCTCATGCTCCTCATATGTTTCACACCTTTTCATGCTCTTCATATTTTTCAGACCTTTTGATGCTCCTCATATTTTTCAGATCATTTCATGCTTCTCATATTTTTCACACCGTTTCATGCTCCTCATATTTTTCGTACAGTTTCATGCTCCTCGTATTTTTCAGACCTTTTACTGCTACTCATATTTTGACACCTTTTCATGCTCTTCATATTTTTGACACCTTTTCATGCTCCTCTTATTTTTCAGACCATTTCATACTCCTTGTATTTTTCAGACCTTTTCATGCTCCTCGTATTTTTCAGACATTTGCATACTCCTCATATTTTTCACACCTTTTCTTGCTCTTCATATTTTTCACACCATTTCATGCTCCGCATATTTTTCATACAGAATCATGCTCCTCATATTTCTCACACCTTTACATGCTTCTCATATTTTTGACACTTTTTCATACTCTTCATATTTTTCAGACCTTTTCATGCTCCTTGTATTTTTCAGACATTTTCATGCTCTTCATATTTTTCACACCGTTTCATACTCCTCATATTTTTCATACAGTTTCATGCTCTTCATATTTTCACACCTTTTGATGCTCCTCATATTTTTCACACCTTTTCATGATCTTCTTATTTTTCAAACCTTTTCATGCTCTTGATATTTTTCTCAGGTTTTCATGCTCTTCGTATTTTTCACAGTGTTTCACGCTCCTCATATTTTTGGCAGCTTTTCATGCTCCTCATATTTTTCAGATCGTTTCATGCTCCTCATATTTTTGAGACCGTTTCATGCTCCTCATATTTTTCACACCTTTTAATGCTCCTCATATTTTTCACACCTTTCCATGCTGCTCTTATTTTTCACACCTTTTCATGCTCTTCATTTTTTCACACCATTTAATGCTCCTCATATTTTTGACAGCTTTTCATAATCTTCATATTTTTCAGACCTTTTCATGCTACTTGTATTTTTCAGACATTTTCATGCTCTTCATATTTTTCACACCGTTTCATGCTCCTCATAATTTTCATACAGTTTCATGCTTCTCGTATTTTTCAGACCTTTTCATGCTCCTCGTATTTTTGAGATCTTTTCATGCTTCTCATATTTTTGAGACCTATTCCTGACCCTCGTTTTTTTCAGACCTTTTCATGCTCCTCGTACTTTTCAGACATTTTCATGCCCCTCGTATTTTTGAGAACTTTTCATGCTCCTCGTATATTTGAGAATTTCTCATGCTCTTCATATTTTTCACAGCGTTTCATGCTCTTCATATTTTTCAGACCATTTCATGCTTTTCATATTTTTCACACCGTTTCATGTTCCTCATATTTTTCACACTTTTTAATGCTCCTCATATTTTTCACACGTTTGCATGCTCTTCATATTTTTCAGATCGTTTCATGCTCCTCATATTTTGGAGACTGTTTCATGCTCCTCATATTTTTGACACCTTTTCATGCTCCTCATATTTTTGTGACCTTTTCATGCTCCTCGTATATTTCAGACATTTTCATGCTCTTCATACCTTTCACACCGTTTCATGCTCCTCATATTTTTCATACAGTTTCATGCTCCTCGAATTTTTCAAAGCTTTTCATGCTCGTCCTATTTTGCAGGCCTTTTCATGCTCCTCCTATTTTTCAGACCTTTTCATGCTCCTCGTATTTTTCACACCTTTTCATGCTCCTCGTATTTTTCACACCTTTTCATGCTCTTCATATTTTTCAGAACTTTTCATGCTCTTTGTGTTTTCCACACCTTTTCATGCTCTGCATATTTTTCATACCTTTTCATGCTCTTCATTTTTTTCACACCACTTAATGCTCCTCATTTTTTTGACAGCTTTTCATGCACCTCATATATTTCAGACCGTTTCATGCTCCTCATATTTTTCAGACCATTTCATGCTTTTCATATTTTTCACACCATTTCATGTTCCTCATATTTTTCATACAGATTCATGCTTCTCTTATTTTTCACACCTTTACATGCTACTCATATTTTGACACCTTTTCATGCTCTTCATATTTATGACACCTTTTCATGCTCCTCGTATTTTTCAGACCTTCTCATGCTCCTCATATTTTTCAGATCTTTTAATGCTCTCATATTTTTCAGACCTTTTCATGCTCTTCGTATTTTTTAGGCCATTTCATACTCCTTGTATTTTTCAAACCTTTTCATAATCCTCGTATTTTTCAGACCTTTGCATACTCCTCATATTTTTCACACCTTTTCATGCTCTTCATATTTTTCATGCCTTTACATGCTCCTCATATTTTTCACACCTTTACATGCTCCTCATATTTTTGAGACCTTTTCGTGCTCTTAATATTTTTGACACCTTTTGATGCTCCTCATATTTTTGACTCCTTTTCATGCTCTTCATATTTTTCACACCTTTTCAGGCTCTTCATATTTTTCTCACTGTTTCATGCTCCTCATATTTTTGACAGTTTTTCATGCTCCTCATATTTTTCAGACCGTTTCATGCTCCTCATATTTTTCACACCGTTTCATGCTCCTCATATTTTTCATACTGATTCATGCTCCTCTTATTTTTCACACCTTTACATGCTACTCATATTTGAGACCTTTTCATGCTCTTCATATTTTTGACACCTTTTCATGGTCCTCGTTTTTTTGACACCTTTTCATGCTCTTCCTATTTTTCAGACCTTTTCATGCTCCTCGTATATTTGAGACCTTTTCATACTCCTCGTATTTTTCAGACATTTTCATGCTCCTCGTATTTTTCAGACCTTTTCTTGTTCCTCGTATTTTTCAGAACTTTTCATGCTCCTCGTATTTTTCACAACTTTTCATGCTCTTCATTTTTTTCACACCTTTCAATGCTCCTCATATTTTGAAAGCTTTTCATTCTCCTCATATATTTCAGACCATTTCATGCTCCTCATATTTTTCAGAACTTTTCTTGCTTTTCATATTTTTCACACCATTTCATGCTCCGCATATTTTTCATACAGATTCATGCTCCTCTTATTTTTCACAACTTATATGCTACTCATATTTTGACACCTTTTCATGCTCTTCATATTTTTGACACCTTTTCATGCTCCTCGTATTTTTCAGACCTTCTCATGCTCCTCGTATTTCTTAGACCATTTCATACTCCTTGTATTTTTCAGACCTTTGCATACTCCTCATATTTTTCGCCCCTTTTCTTGCTTTTCATATTTTTCACACCATTTCATACTCCGCATATTTTTCATACAGTTTCATGCTCCTCATATTTTTCACACCTCTACATGCTTCTCATATTTTTGACACCTTTTCATACTCTTCATATTTTTCAGACCCTTTCATGCTCCTCATATTTTTCAAACCTTTTTATGCTCCTCATATTTTTGAGATCTTTTCATGCTCATCGAATTTTTCAGAACTTTTCATGCTCCTCGTATTTTTCAGAGCTTTTCATGCTCCTCGTATTTTTCACAATTTTTCATGCTCTTCGTATTTGTCACACCTTTTCAAGCTCTTCATTTTTTTCATACCTTTTGATGCTCATCTGGTTTTTCACACCTTTTCATGCTCTTCTTATTTTTCACATTTTTTCATCCTCTTCATATTTTTCACAACATTTCATGCTCCTCTTATTTTTCACAACTTTTCATGCTCCTCGTATTTTTCACAATTTTTCATGCTCTTCATACTTTTCACACTTTTTTAAGCTCTTCGTTTTTTTCATACCTTTTGATGCTCATCTGGTTTTTCACACCTTTTCATGTTCTTCATATTTTTCAGACTTTTTCACGCTCTTCACATTCCTCACACCTTTTCATGCCCTTCGTGTTTTTCACATATTTCATGCTCTTGATATTTTTCACACCTTTTCATGCTCTTCATATTTTTCAGACTTTTTCATGCTCTTGAAATTTTTCACACCATTGCATGCCCTTCGTGTTTTTCACACATTTCATGCTCTTCATATTTTTTTACATCTTTCATGCACTTGATATTTTTCACACCTTTTCATGCTCTTCATATTTTTTATACAAATTCATGCTCCTCTTATTTTTCAACCTTTACATGCTACTCATATTTTTGACACCTTTTCATGCTCTTCATATTTTTGACACGTTTTCATGCTCACCATATTTTTGACACTTTTTCATGCTCTACATATATTTCACACCTTTTCATGCTCCTCATATTTTTCAGAGCTCTTCATGCTCCTCCTATTTTTCAGACCTTTAAATGCTCCTCTTAATTTTGAGATCTTTTCATGCTCCTCATTTTTTCACAACATTTCAAGCTCCTCGTATTTTTCACAGAGTTTCATGCTCCTCATATTTTTCATACCCTTTCATGCTCTTCATATTTTTCACACATTTTCATGCTCCTCGTATTTTACACACCTTTTCATGCTCCTCGTATATTTCACAGCTTTTCATGCTCCTCGTATTTTTAAGAGGTTTTCATACTCCTCATAATTTTCACACCTTTTCATGCTCTTCATATTTTTCAGACCTTTTCATGCTTTTTATATTTTTCACAGCTTTTCATGCTCTTCATGTTTTTCACACCTTTTCATGCTCCTAGTATTTTTCACACCTTTTCATGCTCCACATATTTTTCAGACCTTTTCATGCTCTTCGCATTTTTAAGACGTTTTCATACTCCTCATAATTTTCACTCCTTTTCATGCTCTTCATATTTTTCACACTGTTTCACGCTCGTCATATTTTTCATACAGATTCATGCTCCTCATATTTTTCACACCTTTAGATGCTCCTCATATTTTTGACACCTTTTCATGCTCTTCATATTTTTTACACCTTTTCATGCTCCTCATATTTTTCACACCTTTTCAAGCTCTTCATATTTTTCACACCGTTTCATGCTCCTCATATTTTTTATACAAATTCATGCTCCTCTTATTTTTCAAACTTTACATGCTACTCATATTTTTGACACGTTTTCATGCTCTACATATTTTTCAGAGCTTCTCATGCTCGTCGTATTTTTCAGACATCTTCATGCTCCTCGTATTTTTCAGACCTCTTCATGCTCCTCGTATTTTCACATCTTTACATGCTCTTCGTGTTTTTCACACCTTTTCAGGCTCGTCGTATTTTTCACAGCTTTTCATGCTCTTCATATTTTTGACACTTTTTCATGGTTTTCATAATTTTCAGACCTTTTCATGCTCTTGATATTTTTCACAGCTTTCCATGCTCTTTGTGTTTTCACTCCATTTCATGATCTCGTGTTTTTCAGAGTGTTTCATACTCCTCATATTTTTCACACCTTTTCATGCTCTTCATATTTTTCACACCATTTCATCCTCCTCTCATTTTTCATACAGTTACATGCTCCTCATATTTTTCACACCTTTACATGCTTCTCATATTTTCGACAGCTTTTAATGCTCCTCATATTTTTGACACCTTATCATGCTTTTCATATATTTCAGACCTTTTCTTGCTCTTGATATTTTTCACAACTTTACATGCTCTTCGTATTTGTCACACCTTTTCAAGATCTTCGTATTTTTCACATCTTTTCATGCTCTTCATATTTTTGAGACGGTTTCATGCTCTTCATATTTTACACACCTTTTCATTCTCCTCATATTTTTGACATCTTTTCATGCTCCACATATTTTTCAGACCTTTTCATGCTCCTCGCATTTTTAAGATGTTTTAACACTCCTCATAATTTTCACTCCTTTTCATGCTCTTCATATTTTTCACACCGTTTCACGCTTCTCATATTTTTCATACAGATTCATGCTCCTCATATTTTTCACACCTTTACATGCTCCTCATATTTTTGACACCTTTTCAAGCTCTTCATATTTTTCACACCGTTTCATGCTCCTCATATTTTTTTATACAAATTCATGCTCCTCTTATTTTTCAGCCTTTACATGCTACTCATATTTTTGACACCTTTTCATGCTCTTCGTATTTTTGACACCTTTTCATGCTCCTCATATTTTTGACACTTTTTCTTGCTCTACATATTTTTCAGACCTTTTCATGCTCGTCGTATTTTTCAGACGTCTTCGTGCTCCTCGTATTTTTCAGACCTTTTCATGCTCCTCGTATTTTTCACAAGTTTACATGCTCTTCGTATTTGTCACACCTTTTCAAGCTCTTCGTATTTTTCACACCTTTTCATGCTCTTCGTGTTTTTCACACCTTTTCAGGCTCGTCGTATTTTTCAAACCTTTTCATGCTCTTCATATTTTTGACACCTTATCATGCTTTTCATATTTTTCAGACCTTTTCTTGCTCTTGATATTTTTCACAGCTTTCCATGCTCTTCGTGTTGTTCACTCCATTTCATGATCTCGTGTTTTTCAGAGTGTTTCATGCTCCTCGTATTTTTCACACCTCTTCATGCTCCTCATATTTTTCACTCCGTTTCATGTTCCTTGTATTTTTCACACCTTTTCATGCTCTTCATATTTTTCACACTTTTTCAGGCTCTTCATATTTTTCAGACGTTTTCTAGCTCGTCATGTTTTTCAGACACTTTCATGCTCCTCGTATTTCTCAGACCTTTTCATGCTCTTCATATTTTTCAGACCTTTTCATGCTCCTTGTATTTTTCACACCTTTTCATGCTCCTCCGATTTTCACACCTTTTCATGCTCTTCATATTTTTCAGACCTTTTCATGCTCTTCATATTTTTCAGACCTTTTCATGCTCTTCGTATTCTTCACACCTTTTCATGCTCCTCGTATTTTTCACACCTTTTCATTCTCCTCATATTTCTCAGATCATTTCATGCTCCTCGTAATTCTCAGACCTTTTCTAGCTCCTCATATTTTTCAGGCCTTTTCATGCTCCTCATATTTCTCAGACCTTTTCATGCTCCTCGTATTTTTCACACCTTTTCATTCTCCTCGTATTTCTCAGATCATTTCATGCTCCTCGTAATTCTCAGACCTTTTCTAGCTCCTCATATTTTTCAGGCCTTTTCATGCTCCTCATATTTCTCAGACCTTTTCATGCTCCTCATATATTTCAGACCATTTCATGCTCCTTGTATTTTTTCACACCTTTCCATGCTCCTCGTATTTTTCACACCTTTTCATGCTCCTTGTATTTTTCAGACCTTTTTATGCTCCTCCAGTTTCTCAGACCTTTTCATGCTCCTCACATTTTTCACTCCTTTTCATGCTCCCGTATTTTTCAAACTTTTTCGTTGTCGTCATATATTTCAGACCTTTTCGTGCTCTTCATATTTTTCACACCTTTTCAGGCCCTTCATGTTTTTCAGACCTTTTCATGCTCCTCATATACTTCAGACCATTTCATGCTCCTCGTATTTTTCACACCTTTTCATTTTCCTCGGATTTTTCACACCTTTTCATGCTCTTCATATTTTTCACACCTTTTCAGGCTCTTAATATTTTTCAGAACTTTTCTAGCTTCTCATATTTTTCAGACCTTTTCATGCTCTTCGTATTTTTCAGACCTTTTCATGCTTCTCGTGTTTTTTATACCTTTTCATGCACCGCGTATTTTTCAAACCATTTCATGCTCCTCGTATTTGTCAGACATTTTCATTCTCCTCGTATTTCTCCGACCTTTTCATACTCCTCGTATTTTTCAGACCTTTACATGCTCCTCGTGTTTTTCAGATCTTTTCTTCCTCTTCATATTTTTCAGACCTTTTCATGCTCTTCGTATTTTTCACACCTTTTCATGCTCCTCGTATTTTTCACACCTTTTCATGCTTCTTGTGTTGTTCACACCTTTTCATGCTCCGCGTATTTTCCACAATTTTCCGTGCTCCTCCTATTTTCCACACGTTTTCGGGCTCTTCGTATTTTTCACACCTTTTCCTGATCCATGTATTTTTCACACCTTTTCGTGGTCCTCATATATTTCAGACCTTTTCATGTTCTTCATATATTTCAGACCTTTTCATGCTCTTCATATTTTTCACACCTTTTCAGGCCCTTCATGTTTTTCAGAATTTTCATTCTCCTCATATTTATCAGACCATTTCATGCTCCTCGTATTGTTCACACCTTTTCATGCACCTCGTATTTTTCACACCTCTTCCTGCTCCTAGTATTTTTCACACCTTTTCATGCTCCTCGTATTTTTCACACCTTTTCATGCTCCTCGTATTTTTCACACCATTTCAGGCTCTTCATATTTATCAGACTTGTTCATGCTCCTCATATTTTTCAGACCTTATCATGCTCCTCATATTTTTCACACCTTTTCATGCTCCTCGTATTTTTCACGCCTTTACATGCTCCTCAGTTTTTGATGCCTTTTCATGCTCCTAGTATTTTTCACACCTTTTCATGTCCCTCATATTTTTCATACCTTTTCATGCTGCTTGTATTTTTCAGACCTTTTCATGCTCCTCGTATTTTTGAGACCTTTTCCTGCCCCTCGTTTTTTTCAGACCTTTTCATGCTCTTCATATTTTTTACACCTTTTCATGCTCTTCATATTTTTCACACCTTTTCAAGCTCTTCATATTTTTCACACCGTTTCATGCTCCTCATATTTTTTTATACAAATTCATGCTCCTCTTATTTTTCAACCTTTGCATGCTACTCATATTTTTGACACCTTTTCAGGCTCTTCGTATTTTTGACACCTTTTCATGCTCCTCATATTTTTGACACTTTTTCTTGCTCTACATATTTTTCAGACCTTTTCATGCTCGTCGTATTTTTCAGACGTCTTTGTGCTCCTCGTATTTTTCAGACCTTTTCATGCTCCTCGTATTTTTCACAACTTTACATGCTCTTCGTATTTGTCACATCTTTTCAAGCTCTTCGTATTTTTCACACCTTTTCATGCTCTTCGTGTTTTTCACACCTTTTCAGGCTCGTCATATTTTTCACACCTTTTTATGCTCTTCATATTTTTGACACCTTATCATGCTTTTCATATTTTTCAGACCTTTTCTTGCCCTTGATATTTTTCACAGCTTTCCATGCTCTTCGTGTTGTTCACTCCATTTCATGATCTCGTGTTTTTCAGAGGGTTTCATGCTCCTCGTATTGTTCACACCTCTTCATGGTCCTCATATTTTTTCACACCGTTTCATGTTCCTTGTATTTTTCACACCTTTTCATGCTCTTCATATTTTTCACACCTTTTCAGGCTCTTCATATTTTTCAGACGTTTTCTAGCTCCTCATGTTTTTCAGACCTTTTCATGCTCCTCGTATTTCTCAGACCTTTTCATGCTCCTCGTATTTTTCAGACTTTTTTTGCCACTCCTATTTTTCAGGCCTTTTCTTGCTCTTCATATTTTTCACACGTTTTCATGCTCTTGGTATTTTTCACACCTTTTCATGCTCCTCGTATTTTTCACACTTTTCCTGCTCCTTGCATTTTTCACAGGTTTTGATGCTCCTCATATTTTTCCTGCCTTTTCATTCTCCACGTATTTTTCACACCTTTTCATGCTCCTCGTATATTTCAGACCTTTTCTTGCTTTTCATATTTTTCACACTTTTACACTCTCTTTCTATTTTTGACACCTTTTCATGCTCCTCATATTTTTCACATCTTTTTCTACTCCTCGTATTTTTCACACCTTTTCCTGCTCTTCGATTTCTTCATACCTTTTCAGGCTTCTCGTATTATTCGCACCTTTCCTTGCTCTTCGTATTTTCCACACCTTTTCATGCTCCCCGTATTTTTCACACCTTTTCATGCTCTTCGTATTTTTCAGACCTTTTCATGCTCCTCGTATTTTTCACACCTTTTCCCGCTCCTCGTATTTTTCAACCTTTTCTCGCTCTTCATATTTTTGACACCATTTCATGCTCCTCGTATTTTTCACGCCATTTCCTGCTCCTCGTAAGTTTCATGCCTTTTCCTGCTCTTTGATTTTTTCACACCTTTCATGATCCTCGTATTTTTCGCACCTTTTCCTGCTCTTCGTATTTTTCACACCTTTTCATCCTCCTCGTATTTTTCACACCTTTTCATCCTCCTTGTATTTTTCAGAATTTTTCGTGCTCCTAATATTTTTCTACCTTTTCCTGCTCTTCGTGTTTTTCACACCTTGTCATGCTAATCATATTTTTCACACCTTTTCCTGCTGCTCGTATTTTTCACACCTTGTCCTGCTCCTTGTATTTTTCAGACCTTTTCATGCTGTTCATATTTTTCACACCTTTTCACGCTCTTCATATTTTTGACACCATTTCATGCTCCTCGTATTTTTCACACCTTTTCCTGCTCCTCGTATTTTTCACATGTGATGCTCCTCGGATTTTTCACAGCTTGTCATGCTCTTCGAATATTTCACACCTTTTCATTCTTCTCGTATTTTACACACCTTTTCCTGCTCTTCGAATTTTTCACTCCTTTACATACTCTTCATATTTTTCACACCTTTTAGTGCTCCTTGTATTTTTCACACCTTGTTATGCTCCTCGCATTTTTCACACATTTCATGCTCCTCGTATATTTCGCACCTTATCCTGCTCTTCGTATTTATCACACATTTTCATGCTGCTCATATTTTTCCGACCTTTACCTGCTCTTCGTATTTTTCGGAACTTTTCACACTCTTCATATTTTTCACACCTTTTCAAGCTCTTCGTATTTTTGACATCTTTTCACACTCCTTGCATTTTTCACACCTTTTCTGCTCCTTGTATTTTTCACACCATTTCCTGCTCTTTGAATTGTTCACACCTTTTTATGCTCCTCGTATTTTTCACACCTTTTCCGGCTCCACGTATTTTCACATCTTTTCATGCTCCTCGTATGTTTCACAACTTTTCATGCTCCTCGTATTTTTCACACCTTTTCATGATGTTCATATTTTTCACAACTTTTCCTGATCTTTGAATTTTTTACACCATTTTGTGCTCCTCGTATTTTCCATAACTTTTCCTGCTCTTCGAATTTTTCACACCTTCTCATGCTCCTCGAGTTTTTCACACCTTTTCATGCTCCTCATATTTTTCACACCTTTTCATGCTGTTCATAGTTTTCAAACCTTTTCATGTTCCTTGGATTTTTCACACCTTGTCATGCTCTTCGAAGATTTCACACCTTTTCCTGCTCTTCGAATATTTCACACCTTTTCATGCTCCTGTATTTTTCTCACCTTTTCATGCTCTTCGTATTTTTCACACTTTTCATGCTGTTCATAGTTTTCAAACCTTTTCATGTTCCTCGGATTTTTCACACCTTGTCATGCTCTTCGAAGATTTCACACCTTTTCCTGCTCTTCGAATTCTTCACACCTTTTCATTCTCCCCGTATGTTTCAGACCTTTTCACGCTCCTCGTATTTTTCAGACCTCTTCACGCTCTTCATATTTTTCACACCTTTTCACGCTCTTCATATTTTTGACACCTTTTCACGCTTCTCTTATTTTTCACACATTTCTCTGCTCCGAACATTTTTCACACCTTTTCCTGCTCTTCGATTTTTTCACACTTATTAATGCTCCTCGTATTTTTCACACCTTTTCCTGCTCTTCGTATTTTTCACACCTTTTCATGCTCCTTGTATTTTTCACACCTTTTCCTGCCCTTCCTATTTTTCACACCTTTTCCTCTTCCTCGTATTTTTCACACCTTTTCCTGCTCTTCGTATTTTTCACACCTTTTCATGCTTCTCATATTTTTCACACCTTTTCTTGCTCCTCGTATTTTTCACACCTTTTCCTGCTCCTCGAACTTCTTAGACATTTTCCTGCTTTTCGAATTTTTCACACCTTTTCACACGCTTCATATTTTTGACACCTCTTCATGCTCCTCGTGCATTTCAAACCTTTTCATGCTCCTCATATTTTTCACACCTTTTCATGCTCCTAGTATTTTTCATACCTTTTCATGCTCTTCATATTTTTCACACCTTTTCATGCAGTTCATATTTTTCACACCTTTTGCTGCTCTTCGAATTTTTCACACCTTTTCATGCTCCTCGTATTTTTCAGACCTTTTCTTGCTCCACGTATATTTCACACCTTTTCACGCCCTTCATATTTTTCACACTTTTTCATGCAGTTCATATTTTTCACACCTTTTCCTGCTCTTCCATTTTTTCACACCTTTTCATGCTACTCGTATTTTTCGCACCTTTTCCTGCTCTTCGTATTTTTCACACCTTTTCATGATCCTCGTATTATTCAGACCTTTTTATGTTCCTCGTATTTTTCCGACCTTTTCAAGCTCCTCGTGTTTTTCAGACCTTTTCACACTCTTCATATTTTTCACACTTTTTCACGCTCTTCATATTTTTGACACCCTTTCATGCTCCTGATGCTTTCCACACCTTTTCCTGCTCTTCGAATTTTTCACATCTTTTTATGTTCCTCGTATTTTTCACACTTTTTCCTGCTCCTCGTATTTTTCAGACCTTTTCATGCTCTTTGAATTTTTCACACCTTTTCCTGCTCTTCATATTTTTCACACCATTTCACGCTCTTCGTATTTTTGACATCTTTTCACACTCCTCATATTTTTCACACCTTTTCTGCTCCTTGTATTTTTTACACCATTTCCTGCTCCTCATATTTTTGACACCTTTTCATCCTCCTCGTATACTTGACACCTTTTCCTGCTCCTCGTATTTTTCACACCTTTTCCTGCTCTTCGAACTTCTTAGACATTTTCCTGCTTTTCGAATTTTTCACACCTTTTCACACGCTTCATATTTTTGACACCTCTTCATGCTCCTCGTGCATTTCAAACCTTTTCATGCTCCTCATATTTTTCACACCTTTTCATGCTCCTAGTATTTTTCATACCTTTTCATGCTCTTCATATTTTTCACACCTTTTCATGCAGTTCATATTTTCCCACCTTTTGCTGCTCTTCGAATTTTTCACACCTTTTCATGCTCCTCGTATTTTTCAGACCTTTTCTTGCTCCACGTATATTTCACACCTTTTCACGCCCTTCATATTTTTCACTTTTTCATGCAGTTCATATTTTTCACACCTTTTCCTGCTCTTCCATTTTTTCACACCTTTTCATGCTACTCGTATTTTTCGCACCTTTTCCTGCTCTTCGTATTTTTCACACCTTTTCATGATCCTCGTATTATTCAGACCTTTTTATGTTCCTCGTATTTTTCCGACCTTTTCAAGCTCCTCATATTTTTCAGACCTTTTCACACTCTTCATATTTTTCACACCTTTTCACGCTCTTCGTATTTTTGACACCTTTTCATGCTCCTGATACTTTCCACACCTTTTCCTGCTCTTCGAATTTTTCACATCTTTTTATGTTCCTCGTATTTTTCACACTTTTTCCTGCTCCTCGTATTTTTCAGACCTTTTCATGCTCTTTGAATTTTTCACACCTTTTCCTGCTCTTCATATTTTTCACACCATTTCACGCTCTTTGTATTTTTGAGATCTTTTCACACTCCTCATATTTTTCACACTTTTTCTGCTCCTTGTATTTTTACACCATTTCCTGCTCCAAATATTTCTGACACCTTTTCATCCTCCTCGTATACTTGACACCTTTTCATGCTCCTCGTATTTTTCACACCTTGTCATGCTCCTCGTATTTTTGATGCCTTTTCCTTCTCCTCGTAATTTTCACACCTTTTTCTGCTCTTCGATTTCTTCACACCTTTTCATGCGCCTCGTTTTTTTTACAACTTTTCCTCATCTTCAATTTTTTCACATCTTTTCCTGCTCATCGTATTTTTCACACCTTTTCCTGCTCTTCATATTTTTCACACCTTTTCCTGCTCTTGGGATTTTTCATAACTTTTTATGCTCCTCGTATTTTTCACACCTTTTCATGCTCCTCATATTTTTCACACCTTGTCATGCTCCTCGTATTTTTCACTCCTTTTCATGCTCCTCGTATTTTTCACACCTTTTCATGCTCCTCGTATTTTTCACACCTTTTCTGCTCCTTGTATTTTTTACACCATTTCCTGCTCCTCATATTTTTGACACCTTTTCATCCTCCTCGTATACTTGACACCTTTTCATGCTCTTCGTATTTTTCACACCTTTTCCGGCTCCACGTATTTTCACATCTTTTCATGCTCCTCGTATGTTTCACAACTTTTCATGCTCCTCGTATTTTTCAGACCTTTTCATGCTCCTCGTATTTTTCACACCTTTTCATGATGTTCATTTTTTTCACAACTTTTCCTGATCTTTGAATTTTTTACACCGTTTTGTGCTCCTCGTATTTTCCATAACTTTTCCTGCTCTTCGAATTTTTCACACCTTCTCATGCTCCTCGAGTTTTTCACACCTTTTCATGCTCCTCGTATTTTTCACACCTTTTCATGCTGTTCATAGTTTTCAAACCTTTTCATGCTCCTCGGATTTTTCACACCTTGTCATGCTCTTCGAATATTTCACACCTTTTCATGCTCCTGTATTTTTCTCACCTATTCGTGCTCTTCGTATTTTTCACACTTTTCTTGTTCTTCGAATTCTTCACACCTTTTCATTCTCCCCGTATTTTTCAGACCTTTTCTCGCTCCTCGTATTTTTCAGACCTCTTCACACTCTTCATATTTTTCACAACTTTTCACGCTCTTCATATTTTTGACACCTTTTCACGCTTCTCTTATTTTTCACACATTTCTCTGCTCTGAACATTTTTCACACCTTTTCCTGCCCTTCGTATTTTTCACACCTTTTCCTCTTCCTCGTATTTTTCACACCTTTTCCTGCTCTTCGTATTTTTCACACCTTTTCATGCTTCTCATATTTTTCACACCTTTTCCTGCTCCTCGTATTTTTCACACCTTTTCCTGCTCCTCGAACTTCTTAGACATTTTCCTGCTTTTCGAATTTTTCACACCTTTTCACACGCTTCATATTTTTGACACCTCTTCATGC
The DNA here is from genome assembly GCF_910594005.1 of Cervus elaphus. NCBI lineage: Eukaryota > Metazoa > Chordata > Mammalia > Artiodactyla > Cervidae > Cervus > Cervus elaphus. Next base: position 2,015,083 of record NC_057834.1, on the reverse strand, counting down.
TCCTCGTGCATTTCAAACCTTTTCATGCTCCTCATATTTTTCACACCTTTTCATGCTCCTAGTATTTTTCATACCTTTTCATGCTCTTCATATTTTTCACACCTTTTCATGCAGTTCATATTTTCCCACCTTTTGCTACTCTTCGAATTTTTCACACCTTTTCATGCTCCTCGTATTTTTCAGACCTTTTCTTGCTCCACGTATATTTCACACCTTTTCACACCCTTCATATTTTTCACACTTTTTCATGCAGTTCATATTTTTCACACCTTTTCATGCTCTTCCATTTTTTCACACCTTTTCATGCTACTCGTATTTTTCGCACCTTTTCCTGCTCTTCATATTTTTCACACCTTTTCATGATCCTCGTATTATTCAGTCCTATTTATGTTCCTCGTATTTTTCCGACCTTTTCAAGCTCCTCGTATTTTTCAGACCTTTTCACACTCTTCATATTTTTCACACCTTTTCACGCTCTTCGTATTTTTGACACCTTTTCATGCTCCTGATACTTTCCACACCTTTTCCTGCTCTTCGAATTTTTCACATCTTTTTATGTTCCTCGTATTTTTCACACTTTTTCCTGCTCCTCGTATTTTTCAGACCTTTTCATGCTCTTTGAATTTTTCACACCTTTTCCTGCTCTTCATATTTTTCACACCATTTCACGCTCTTCGTATTTTTGACATCTTTTCACACTCCTCATATTTTTCACACTTTTTCTGCTCCTTGTATTTTTTACACCATTTCCTGCTCCAAATATTTCTGACACCTTTTCATCCTCCTCGTATGCTTGACACCTTTTCATGCTCCTCGTATTTTTCACACCTTTTCCGGCTCCACGTATTTTCACATCTTTTCATGCTCCTCGTATGTTTCACAACTTTTCATGCTCCTCGTATTTTTCAGACCTTTTCATGCTCCTCGTATTTTTCACACCTTTTCATGATGTTCATTTTTTTCACAACTTTTCCTGATCTTTGAATTTTTTACACCGTTTTGTGCTCCTCATATTTTCCATAACTTTTCCTGCTCTTCGAATTTTTCACACCTTCTCATGCTCCTCGAGTTTTTCACACCTTTTCATGCTCCTCGTATTTTTCACACCTTTTCATGCTGTTCATAGTTTTCAAACCTTTTCATGCTCCTCGGATTTTTCACACCTTGTCATGCTCTTCGAATATTTCACACCTTGTCATGCTCTTCGAATATTTCACACCTTTTCATGCTCCTGTATTTTTCTCACCTATTCATGCTCTTCGTATTTTTCACACTTTTCTTGGTCTTCGAATTCTTCACACCTTTTCATTCTCCCCGTATTTTTCAGACCTTTTCTCGCTCCTCGTATTTTTCAGACCTCTTCACGATCTTCATATTTTTCACACCTTTTCAAGCTCTTCATATTTTTGACACCTTTTCACGCTTCTCTTATTTTTCACACATTTCTCTGCTCCGAACATTTTTCACACCTTTTCCTGCTCTTCGATTTTTTCACACTTTTTCATGCTCCTCGTATTTTTCACACCTTTTCATGCTTCTCATATTTTTCACACCTTTTCCTGCTCCTCGTATTTTTCACACCTTTTCCTGCTCTTCGAACTTCTTAGACATTTTCCTGCTTTTCGAATTTTTCACACCTTTTCACACGCTTCATATTTTTGACACCTCTTCATGCTCCTCGTGCATTTCAAACCTTTTCATGCTCCTCATATTTTTCACACCTTTTCATGCTCCTAGTATTTTTCATACCTTTTCATGCTCTTCATATTTTTCACACCTTTTCATGCAGTTCATATTTTCCCACCTTTTGCTGCTCTTCGAATTTTTCACACCTTTTCATGCTCCTCGTATTTTTCAGACCTTTTCTTGCTCCACGTATATTTCACACCTTTTCACGCCCTTCATATTTTTCACACTTTTTCATGCAGTTCATATTTTTCACACCTTTTCCTGCTCTTCCATTTTTTCACACCTTTTCATGCTACTCGTATTTTTCGCACCTTTTCCTGCTCTTCGTATTTTTCACACCTTTTCATGATCCTCGTATTATTCAGACCTTTTTATGTTCCTCGTATTTTTCCGACCTTTTCAAGCTCCTCATATTTTTCAGACCTTTTCACACTCTTCATATTTTTCACACCTTTTCACGCTCTTCGTATTTTTGACACCTTTTCATGCTCCTGATACTTTCCACACCTTTTCCTGCTCTTCGAATTTTTCACATCTTTTTATGTTCCTCGTATTTTTCACACTTTTTCCTGCTCCTCGTATTTTTCAGACCTTTTCATGCTCTTTGAATTTTTCACACCTTTTCCTGCTCTTCATATTTTTCACACCATTTCACGCTCTTTGTATTTTTGAGATCTTTTCACACTCCTCATATTTTTCACACTTTTTCTGCTCCTTGTATTTTTACACCATTTCCTGCTCCAAATATTTCTGACACCTTTTCATCCTCCTCGTATACTTGACACCTTTTCATGCTCCTCGTATTTTTCACACCTTGTCATGCTCCTCGTATTTTTGATGCCTTTTCCTTCTCCTCGTAATTTTCACACCTTTTTCTGCTCTTCGATTTCTTCACACCTTTTCATGCGCCTCGTTTTTTTTGCAACTTTTCCTCATCTTCAATTTTTTCACATCTTTTCCTGCTCCTCGTATTTTTCACACCTTTTCCTGCTCTTCATATTTTTCACACCTTTTCCTGCTCTTGGGATTTTTCATAACTTTTTATGCTCCTCGTATTTTTCACACCTTTTCATGCTCCTCATATTTTTCACACCTTGTCATGCTCCTCGTATTTTTCACTCCTTTTCATGCTCCTCGTATTTTTCACACCTTTTCATGCTCCTCGTATTTTTCACACCTTTTCTGCTCCTTGTATTTTTTACACCATTTCCTGCTCCTCATATTTTTGACACCTTTTCATCCTCCTCGTATACTTGACACCTTTTCATGCTCCTCGTATTTTTCACACCTTTTCCGGCTCCACGTATTTTCACATCTTTTCATGCTCCTCGTATGTTTCACAACTTTTCATGCTCCTCGTATTTTTCAGACCTTTTCATGCTCCTCGTATTTTTCACACCTTTTCATGATGTTCATTTTTTTCACAACTTTTCCTGATCTTTGAATTTTTTACACCGTTTTGTGCTCCTCGTATTTTCCATAACTTTTCCTGCTCTTCGAATTTTTCACACCTTCTCATGCTCCTCGAGTTTTTCACACCTTTTCATGCTCCTCGTATTTTTCACACCTTTTCATGCTCTTCCTATTTTTCAAACCTTTTCATGCTCCTCGGATTTTTCACACCTTGTCATGCTCTTCGAATATTTCACACCTTTTCATGCTCCTGTATTTTTCTCACCTATTCGTGCTCTTCGTATTTTTCACACTTTTCTTGTTCTTCGAATTCTTCACACCTTTTCATTCTCCCCGTATTTTTCAGAACTTTTCTCGCTCCTCGTATTTTTCAGACCTCTTCACACTCTTCATATTTTTCACACCTTTTCACGCTCTTCATATTTTTGACACCTTTTCACGCTTCTCTTATTTTTCACACATTTCTCTGCTCCGAACATTTTTCACACCTTTTCCTGCTCTTCGATTTTTTCACACTTTTTCATGCTCCTCGTATTTTTCACACCTTTTCCTGCTCTTTGTATTTTTCACACCTTTTCATGCTCCTTATATTTTTCACACCTTTTCCTGCCCTTCGTATTTTTCACACCTTTTCCTCTTCCTCGTATTTTTCACACCTTTTCATGCTTCTCATATTTTTCACACCTTTTCCTGCTCCTCGTATTTTTCACACCTTTTCCTGCTCCTCGAACTTCTTAGACATTTTCCTGCTTTTCGAATTTTTCACACCTTTTCACACGCTTCATATTTTTGACACCTCTTCATGCTCCTCGTGCATTTCAAACCTTTTCATGCTCCTCATATTTTTCACACCTTTTCATGCTCCTAGTATTTTTCATACCTTTTCATGCTCTTCATATTTTTCACACCTTTTCATGCAGTTCATATTTTCCCACCTTTTGCTGCTCTTCGAATTTTTCACACCTTTTCATGCTCCTCGTATTTTTCAGACCTTTTCTTGCTCCACGTATATTTCACACCTTTTCACACCCTTCATATTTTTCACACTTTTTCATGCAGTTCATATTTTTCACACCTTTTCCTGCTCTTCCATTTTTTCACACCTTTTCATGCTACTCGTATTTTTCGCACCTTTTCCTGCTCTTCGTATTTTTCACACCTTTTCATGATCCTCGTATTATTCAGTCCTATTTATGTTCCTCGTATTTTTCCGACCTTTTCAAGCTCCTCGTATTTTTCAGACCTTTTCACACTCTTCATATTTTTCACACCTTTTCACGCTCTTCGTATTTTTGACACCTTTTCATGCTCCTGATACTTTCCACACCTTTTCCTGCTCTTCGAATTTTTCACATCTTTTTATGTTCCTCGTATTTTTCACACTTTTTCCTGCTCCTCGTATTTTTCAGACCTTTTCATGCTCTTTGAATTTTTCACACCTTTTCCTGCTCTTCATATTTTTCACACCATTTCACGCTCTTCGTATTTTTGACATCTTTTCACACTCCTCATATTTTTCACACTTTTTCTGCTCCTTGTATTTTTTACACCATTTCCTGCTCCAAATATTTCTGACACCTTTTCATCCTCCTCGTATACTTGACACCTTTTCATGCTCCTCGTATTTTTCACACCTTGTCATGCTCCTCGTATTTTTGATGCCTTTTCCTTCTCCTCGTAATTTTCACACCTTTTTCTGCTCTTCGATTTCTTCACACCTTTTCATGCGCCTCGTTTTTTTTGCAACTTTTCCTCATCTTCAATTTTTTCACATCTTTTCCTGCTCCTCGTATTTTTCACACCTTTTCCTGCTCTTCATATTTTTCACACCTTTTCCTGCTCTTGGGATTTTTCATAACTTTTTATGCTCCTCGTATTTTTCACACCTTTTCATGCTCCTCATATTTTTCACACCTTGTCATGCTCCTCGTATTTTTCACTCCTTTTCATGCTCCTCGTATTTTTCACACCTTTTCATGCTCCTCGTATTTTTCACACCTTTTCTGCTCCTTGTACTTTTTACACCATTTCCTGCTCCTCATATTTTTGACACCTTTTCATCCTCCTCGTATACTTGACACCTTTTCATGCTCCTCGTATTTTTCACACCTTTTCCGGCTCCACGTATTTTCACATCTTTTCATGCTCCTCGTATGTTTCACAACTTTTCATGCTCCTCGTATTTTTCAGACCTTTTCATGCTCCTCGTATTTTTCACACCTTTTCATGATGTTCATTTTTTTCACAACTTTTCCTGATCTTTGAATTTTTTACACCGTTTTGTGCTCCTCGTATTTTCCATAACTTTTCCTGCTCTTCGAATTTTTCACACCTTCTCATGCTCCTCGAGTTTTTCACACCTTTTCATGCTCCTCGTATTTTTCACACCTTTTCATGCTGTTCATAGTTTTCAAACCTTTTCATGCTCCTCGGATTTTTCACACCTTGTCATGCTCTTCGAATATTTCACACCTTTTCATGCTCCTGTATTTTTCTCACCTATTCGTGCTCTTCGTATTTTTCACACTTTTCTTGTTCTTCGAATTCTTCACACCTTTTCATTCTCCCCGTATTTTTCAGACCTTTTCTTGCTCCTCGTATTTTTCAGACCTCTTCACGCTCTTCATATTTTTCACACCTTTTCACGCTCTTCATATTTTTGACACCTTTTCATGCTTCTCTTATTTTTCACACATTTCTCTGCTCCGAACATTTTTCACACCTTTTCCTGCTCTTCGATTTTTTCACACTTTTTCATGCTCCTCGTATTTTTCACACCTTTTCCTGCTCTTTGTATTTTTCACACCTTTTCATGCTCCTTATATTTTTCACACCTTTTCCTGCCCTTCGTATTTTTCACACCTTTTCCTCTTCCTCGTATTTTTCACACCTTTTCATGCTTCTCATATTTTTCACACCTTTTCCTGCTCCTCGTATTTTTCACACCTTTTCCTGCTCCTCGAACTTCTTAGACATTTTCCTGCTTTTCGAATTTTTCACACCTTTTCACACGCTTCATATTTTTGACACCTCTTCATGCTCCTCGTGCATTTCAAACCTTTTCATGCTCCTCATATTTTTCACACCTTTTCATGCTCCTAGTATTTTTCATACCTTTTCATGCTCTTCATATTTTTCACACCTTTTCATGCAGTTCATATTTTCCCACCTTTTGCTGCTCTTCGAATTTTTCACACCTTTTCATGCTCCTCGTATTTTTCAGACCTTTTCTTGCTCCACGTATATTTCACACCTTTTCACACCCTTCATATTTTTCACACTTTTTCATGCAGTTCATATTTTTCACACCTTTTCCTGCTCTTCCATTTTTTCACACCTTTTCATGCTACTCGTATTTTTCGCACCTTTTCCTGCTCTTCGTATTTTTCACACCTTTTCATGATCCTCGTATTATTCAGTCCTATTTATGTTCCTCGTATTTTTCCGACCTTTTCAAGCTCCTCGTATTTTTCAGACCTTTTCACACTCTTCATATTTTTCACACCTTTTCACGCTCTTCGTATTTTTGACACCTTTTCATGCTCCTGATACTTTCCACACCTTTTCCTGCTCTTCGAATTTTTCACATCTTTTTATGTTCCTCGTATTTTTCACACTTTTTCCTGCTCCTCGTATTTTTCAGACCTTTTCATGCTCTTTGAATTTTTCACACCTTTTCCTGCTCTTCATATTTTTCACACCATTTCACGCTCTTCGTATTTTTGACATCTTTTCACACTCCTCATATTTTTCACACTTTTTCTGCTCCTTGTATTTTTTACACCATTTCCTGCTCCAAATATTTCTGACACCTTTTCATCCTCCTCGTATACTTGACACCTTTTCATGCTCCTCGTATTTTTCACACCTTTTCCGGCTCCACGTATTTTCACATCTTTTCATGCTCCTCGTATGTTTCACAACTTTTCATGCTCCTCGTATTTTTCAGACCTTTTCATGCTCCTCGTATTTTTCACACCTTTTCATGATGTTCATTTTTTTCACAACTTTTCCTGATCTTTGAATTTTTTACACCGTTTTGTGCTCCTCATATTTTCCATAACTTTTCCTGCTCTTCGAATTTTTCACACCTTCTCATGCTCCTCGAGTTTTTCACACCTTTTCATGCTCCTCGTATTTTTCACACCTTTTCATGCTGTTCATAGTTTTCAAACCTTTTCATGCTCCTCGGATTTTTCACACCTTGTCATGCTCTTCGAATATTTCACACCTTGTCATGCTCTTCGAATATTTCACACCTTTTCATGCTCCTGTATTTTTCTCACCTATTCATGCTCTTCGTATTTTTCACACTTTTCTTGGTCTTCGAATTCTTCACACCTTTTCATTCTCCCCGTATTTTTCAGACCTTTTCTCGCTCCTCGTATTTTTCAGACCTCTTCACGATCTTCATATTTTTCACACCTTTTCAAGCTCTTCATATTTTTGACACCTTTTCACGCTTCTCTTATTTTTCACACATTTCTCTGCTCCGAACATTTTTCACACCTTTTCCTGCTCTTCGATTTTTTCACACTTTTTCATGCTCCTCGTATTTTTCACACCTTTTCATGCTTCTCATATTTTTCACACCTTTTCATGCTCCTCGCATTTTTCACTCCTTTTCATGCTCCTCGTATTTTTCACACCTTTTCATGCTCCTCGTATTTTTCACACCTTTTCATGCTCCTCGCAATTTTCACACCTTTTCTTGCTCCTCGCATTTTTCACACCTTTCCATGCTCCTCGCATTTTTCACACCTTTTCATGCTCCTCAAAATTTTCACGCCAGGAGCATGAAAAGTTGTGAAAAATGCGAGGAGCATGAAAAGGTGTGAAAAATGAGAAAAGCAAAAAAAATAGATGAGCATGAAAAGGTGTGAAAAATGTGAGGAGCATGAAAAGGTGTGAAAAAGGCGAGGAGCATGAAAAGTTGTGAAAATTTCGAGGAGCATGAAAGGGTGTCAAAAATTCTAGGAGCATGAAATGTTGCGAAAAATACGAGGAACATGAATAGCTTTGAAAATTCGAGGAGCAAGAAAAAAAACAGAAAAATACGAGGAGCAAAAAAAAAATAAAAAAACAGAAAAATACAAGGAGCAGAACAGTCGGGAAACTAAGAGGAGCATCAAAAGTGTGATAATTGGAGGAGCAAGAAAAGTGTGAAAAATACCAGGAGCCGGAAATGGGGAGAAAAATACGAGGAGCAAAAAAAAAAAAAAAAAAAACAGAAAAATACGAGGAGCAGAAAGTGAGGAAAATAAGAGAAGCATCAAAAGTGTCAAAATACGAGGAGCAAAAAAGTGTGATAAACACGAGGAGGAGAAAAAAGGGAGAAAAAAAAGCAAAAAAAAAAAAAAGACGAGGAAACTGAAAAGGTGTGAAAAATGCGAGGAGCAGGAAAAGGTGTGAAAAATTCGAGGAACATGAAAAGGTGTGAAAAATGCGAAGAGCAAAAAAAAAAAAGACGACGAGCATGAAAAGGTGTGAAAAATGCAACGAGCATGAAAAGGTGTGAAAAATGTAAGGAGCATGAAAAGGTGTGAAAAATGCGAGGAACAGCAAAAGGTGTGAAAAATATGAGGAGCATGAAAAGGTGTGAAAATTTCGTGGAGCATGAAAGGGTGTCAAATATTCTAGGAGCATGAAATGTTGTGAAAAATATGAGGAACATGAATAGCTTTGAAAAATGCAAGGAGCAAAATAAAAAAAAAAAAAGACGAGGAGCATGAAAATTGTGAAAATTTCGAGGAGCATGAAAAGGTGTGAAAATTGCGAGGAGCATAAAAAGATGTGAAAAATGCGAGGAGCATGAAAAGGTGTGAAAAATTCGAGGAAAATGAAAAGGTGTGAAAAATACGAGGAGCATGAAAAGGTGTGAAAATTTCAAGAAGCATGAAAAGGTGTCAAATATTGGAAGAGCATGAAATGGTGTGAAAAATGCGAGGAGCATGAAAAGGTGTGAAAAATTCGAGGAGCATGAAAAGGTGTGAAAAATATGAGGGGCATGAAAAGGTGTGAAAATTTCGAGGAGCATGAAAAGGTGTCAAAAATTCGAGGAGCAGGAAAAGGTGAGAAAAATGCGAGGAGCATGAAAAGGTGTGAAAAATGCGAGGAGCAAGAAAAAAAAATCCGAGGAGCATGAAAAGATGTGAAAAATGCGAGAAACATGAAAAGGTGTGAAAAATGCGAGGAGCATGAAATGGTGAGAAAAATACGAGGAGCATGAAAAGGTGTGAAAAATGCGAGGAGCATGAAAAGGTGTGAAAAATGCGAGGAGCAAAAAAAAAAAAAAAACGAGGAGCATGAAATGTTGTGAATAATGCGAGGAGCATGAAAAGGTGTGAAAAATGCGAGGAGCAAGAAAAAAAATACGAGGAGCATGAAAAGGTGTGAAAAATGCGAGGAGTGTGAAATGGTGTGAAAAATGCGAGGAGCATGAAAAGGTGTGAAAAATGCAAGGACCATGAAAAGGAGTGAAAAATGCGAGGAGCAAAAAGAAAAAAAACACGAGGACCATGAAAAGGTGTAAAAAATTCGAGGAGCATGAAAAGGTGTGAAAAATGCGAGGAGCAAAAAAAAAAAAAACGAGGAGCATGAAATGTTGTGAATAATGCGAGGAGCATGAAAAGGTGTGAAAAATGCGAGGAGCAAGAAAAAAAAATACGAGGAGCATGAAAAGGTGTGAAAAATGCGAGGAGCGTGAAATGGTGTGAAAAATGCGAGGAGCATGAAAAGTTGTGAAAAATGCAAGGAGCATGAAAAGGAGTGAAAAATGCGAGGAGCAAAAAAAAAAAAAAACACGAGGACCATGAAAAGGTGTAAAAAATTCGAGGAGCATGAAAAGGTGTCAAAAATGCGAGGAGCAAAAAAAAAAAGACGGGGAGCATGAAAAGTTGTGTAAAATGCGAGGAGCATGAAAAGGTGTGAATAATGCGAGGAGCATGAAAAGGTGTGAAAAATGCGAGGAATAGAAAAGGTGTGAAAAATGCGAGGAACATGAAAAGGTGTGAAAAATGCGAGGAACATGAAAAGGTGTGAAAAATGTGAAGAGCAAAAAAAAAAACAAAAAAGACAAGGAGCATGAAATGGTGTGAAAAATGCGAGGAGCAAGAAAAAATATACAAGGAGCAAGAAAAGGTGAGAAAAATGTGAGGAACATAAAAAGGTGTGAAAAATGCGAGAAACTTGAAAAGGTGTGAAAAATACGAGGAACATGAAAACGTGTGAAAATTTCGAGGAGCATGAAAAGCTGTCAAAAATTCTGGGAGCATGAAATGGTGTGAAAAATACGTGGAACATGAATAGCTGTGAAAAATGCAAGCAGCAAAATAAAAAAAAAAAAAGACGAGGAGCATGAAAATTTTGAAAATTTCGAGGAGCATGAAAAGGTGTGAAAATTGCGAGGAGCATGAAAAGATGTGAAAATGCGACGAGCATGAAAAGGTGTGAAAAATTCGAGGAACATGAAAAGGTGTGAAAAATACGAGGAGCATGAAAAGGTGTGAAAATGTCAAGGAGCATGAAAAGGTGTCAAATATTGGAAGAGCATGAAAAGGTTTGAAAAATGAGAGAAGCATGAAAAGGTGTGAAAAATGCGAGGAGCATGAAAACGTGTGAAAAATGCGAGGAGCAAAAAAAAAATACGAGGAGCATGAAAAGGGGTGAAAATGCGAGGAATAGAAAAGGTGTGAAAAATGCGAAGAACATGAAAAGGTGTGAAAAATGCGAGGAGCATGAAAAGGTGTGAAAAATGCGAAGAGCAAAAAAAAAAACAAAAAAGACAAGGAGCATGAAATGGTGTGAAAAATGCGAGGAGCAAGAAAAAAAAATACAACGAGCAAGAAAAGGTGAGAAAAATGCGAGGAAAATAAAAAGGTGTGAAAAATGCAAGGAGCATGAAAACGTGTGAAAATTTCGAGGAGCATGAAAAGCTGTCAAAAATTCTGGGAGCATGAAATGGTGTGAAAAATACGTGGAACATGAATAGCTGTGAAAAATGCGAGCAGCAAAATAAAAAAAAAAAGACGAGGAGCATGAAAATTTTGAAAATTTCGAGGAGCATGAAAAGGTGTGAAAATTGCGAGGAGCATGAAAAGATGTGAAAATGCGAGGAGCATGAAAAGCTGTGAAAAATTCGAGGAACATGAAAAGGTGTGAAAAATACGGGGAGCATGAATGGGTGTGAAAATTCAAGGAGCATGAAAAGGTGTCAAATATTGGAAGAGCATGAAAAGGTTTGAAAAATGAGAGAAGCATGAAAAGCTGTGAAAAATGCGAGGAGCATGAAAAGGTGTGAAAAATGCGAGGAGCAAGAAAAAAAAATCCGAGGAGCATGAAAAGGTGTGAAAAATGCGAGAAACATGAAAAGGTGTGAAAAATGCGAGGAGCATGAAAAGGTGTGAAAAATGCGAGGAGCATGAAAAGGTGTGAAAAATGCGAGGAGCAAAAAAAAAAAAAAACGAGGAGCATGAAATGTTGTGAATAATGCGAGGAGCATGAAAAGGTGTGAAAAATGCGAGGAGCAAGAAAAAAAAAATACGAGGAGCATGAAAATGTGTGAAAAATGCGAGGAGCGTGAAATGGTGTGAAAAATGCGAGGAGCATGAAAAGGTGTGAAAAATGCAAGGAGCATGAAAAGGAGTGAAAAATGCGAGGAGCAAAAAAAAAAAAACACGAGGACCATGAAAAGGTGTAAAAAATTCGAGGAGCATGAAAAGGTGTGAAAAATGCGAGGAGCAAAAAAAAAAAAAAGACGGGGAGCATGAAAAGTTGTGTAAAATGCAAGGAGCATGAAAAGGTGTGAATAATGCGAGGAGCATGAAAAGGTGTGAAAAATTCGAGGAACATGAAAAGGTGTGAAAAATACGAGGAGCATGAAAAGGTGTGAAAATTTCAAGAAGCATGAAAAGGTGTCAAATATTGGAAGAGCATGAAATGGTGTGAAAAATGCGAGGAGCATGAAAAGGTGTGAAAAATTCGAGGAGCATGAAAAGGTGTGAAAAATGCGAGGAGCATAAAAAGTGTGAAAAATACGAGGAGCAAAAAAAAAAAGACGAGGAGCATGAAAATGTGTGAAAAATGTGAGGAGCATGAAAAGGTGTGAAAAATGTGAGGAGCATGAAAAGGTGTGAAAAATGGGAGGAGCATGAAAAGGTGTGAAAAATGCGAAGAGCAAAAAAAAAAACAAAAAAGACAAGGAGCATGAAATGGTGTGAAAAATGCGAGGAGCAAGAAAAAATATACAAGGAGCAAGAAAAGATGAGAAAAATGCGAGGAACATAAAAAGGTGTGAAAAATGCGAGGAACTTGAAAAGGTGTGAAAAATACGAGGAGCCTGAAAACATGTGAAAATTTCGAGGAGCATGAAAAGCTGTCAAAAATTCTGGGAGCATGAAATGGTGTGAAAAATACGTGGAACATGAATAGCTGTGAAAAATGCGAGCAGCAAAATAAAAAAAAAAAGACGAGGAGCATGAAAATTTTGAAAATTTCGAGGAGCATGAAAAGGTGTGAAAATTGCGAGGAGCATGAAAAGATGTGAAAATGCGACGAGCATGAAAAGGTGTGAAAAATTCGAGGAACATGAAAAGGTGTGAAAAATACGAGGAGCATGAAAAGGTGTGAAAATGTCAAGGAGCATGAAAGGTGTCAAATATTGGAAGAGCATGAAAAGGTTTGAAAAATGAGAGACGCATGAAAAGGTGTGAAAAATGCGAGGAGCATGAAAAGGTGTGAAAAATGCGAGGAGCAAGAAAAAAAAATCCGAGGAGCATGAAAAGGTGTGAAAAATGCGAGAAACATGAAAAGGAGTGAAAAATGTGAGGAGCATGAAAAGGTGTGAAAAATACGAGGAGCATGAAAAGGTGTGAAAAAAGCGAGGAGCATGAAAAGGTGTGAAAAATGCGAACAGCAAAAAAAAAAACAAAAAAGACAAGGAGCATGAAATGGTGTGAAAAATGCGAGGAGCAAGAAAAGAAAATACAAGGAGCAAGAAAAGGTGAGAAAAATGCGAGGAACATAAAAAAGTGTGAAAAATGCGAGGAACTTGAAAAGGTGTGAAAAATACGAGGAGCATGAAAACGTGTGAAAATTTCCAGGAGCATGAAAAGCTGTCAAAAATTCTGGGAGCATGAAATTGTGTGATAAATACGTGGAACATGAATAGCTGTGAAAAATGAAAGCAGCAAAATAAAAAAAAAAAAAGACGAGAAGCATGAAAATTTTGAAAATTTCGAGGAGCATGAAAAGGTGTGAAAATTTCGAGGAGCATGAAAAGGTGTCAAAAATTCGAGGAGCAGGAAAAGGTGAGAAAAATGCGAGGAGCATGAAATGGTGTGAAAAATGCAAGGAGCATGAAATGGTGTGAAAAATTCGAGGAACATGAAAAGGTGTGAAAAATACGGGGAGCATGAAAAGGTGTGAAAATTTCAAGGAGCATGAAAAGGTGTCAAATATTGGAAGAGCATGAAAAGGTTTGAAAAATGAGAGAAGCATGAAAAGCTGGAAAAATGCGAGGAGCATGAAAAGGTGTGAAAAATGCGAGGAGCAAGAAAAAAAAATCCGAGGAGCATGAAAAGGTGTGAAAAATGCGAGAAACATGAAAAGGTGTGAAAAATGCGAGGAGCATGAAAAGCTGTGAAAAATACGAGGAGCATGAAAAGGTGTGAAAAATGCGAGGAGCATGAAAAGGTGTGAAAAATGCGAGGAGCAAAAAAAAAAAAAACGAGGAGCATGAAATGGTGTGAATAATGCGAGGAGCAAGAAAAAAAAATACGAGGAGCATGAAAAGGTGTGAAAAATGCGAGGAGCGTGAAATGGTGTGAAAAATGCGAGGAGCATGAAAAGGTGTGAAAAATGCAAGGAGCATGAAAAGGAGTGAAAAATGCGAGGAGCCAAAAAAAAAAAAAGACGAGGACCATGAAAAGGTGTAAAAAATTCGAGGAGCATGAAAAGGTGTGAAAAATGCGAGGAGCAAAAAAAAAAAAGACAGGGAGCATGAAAAGTTGTGTAAAATGCGAGGAGCATGAAAAGGTGTGAATAATGCGAGGAGCATGAAAAGGTGTGAAAAATGCGAGGAATAGAAAAGGTGTGAAAAATGCGAGGAACATGAAAAGGTGTGAAAAATGCGAGGAGCATGAAAAGGTGTGAAAAATGCGAAGAGCAAAAAAAAAACAAAAAAGACAAGGAGCATGAAATGGTGTGAAAAATGCGAGGAGCAAGAAAAAAAAATACAAGGAGTAAGAAAAGGTGAGAAAAATGCGAGGAACATAAAAAGGTGTGAAAAATGCGAGGAACTAGAAAAGGTGTGAAAAATACGAGGAGCATGAAAACGTGTGAAAATTTCGAGGAGCATGAAAAGCTGTCAAAAATTCTGGGAGCATGAAATGTTGTGAAAAATACGTGGAACATGAATAGCTGTGAAAAATGCGAGCAGCAAAATAAAAAAAAAAAAGACGAGGAGCATGAAAATTTTGAAAATTTCAAGGAGCATGAAAAGGTGTGAAAATTGCGAGGAGCATGAAAAGATGTGAAAATGCGAGGAGCATGAAAAGGTGTGAAAAATTCGAGGAACATGAAAAGGTGTGAAAAATACGAGGAGCATGAAAAGGTGTGAAAATGTCAAGGAGCATGAAAAGGTGTCAAATAATGGAAGAGCATGAAAAGGTTTGAAAAATGAGAGAAGCATGAAAAGGTGTGAAAAATGCGAGGAGCATGAAAAGGTGTGAAAAATGCGAGGAGCAAGAAAAAAAAAATCCGAGGAGCATGAAAAGGTGTGAAAAATGCGAGAAACATGAAAAGGAGTGAAAAATGTGAGGAGCATGAAAAGGTGTGAAAAATACGAGGAGCATGAAAAGGTGTGAAAAATGCGAGGAGCATGAAAAGGTGTGAAAAATGCGAGGAGCATGAAAAGGTGTGAAAAATGCGAGGAGCAAAAAAAAAAAATACGAGGAGCATGAAAAGGTGTGAAAAATGCGAGGAGCGTGAAATGGTGTGAAAAATGCGAGGAGCATGAAAAGGTGTGAAAAAAGCAAGGAGCATGAAAAGGAGTGAAAAATGCGAGGAGCAAAAAAAAAAAAAAGACGAGGACCATGAAAAGGTGTAAAAAATTCGAGGAGCATGAAAAGGTGTGAAAAATGCGAGGAGCAAAAAAAAAAAAAAGACGAGGACCATGAAAAGGTGTAAAAAATTCGAGGAGCATGAAAAGGTGTGAAAAATGCGAGGAGCATGAAAAGGTGTGAAAAATGCGAGGAGCAAGAAAAAAAAAATCCGAGGAGCATGAAAAGTTATGAAAAATGCGAGGAGCATGAAAAGGAGTGAAAAATGTGAGGAGCATGAAAAGGTGTGAAAAATACGAGGAGCATGAAAAGGTGTGAAAAATGCGAGGAGCATGAAAAGGTGTGAAAAATGCGAGGAGCATGAAAAGGTGTGAAAAATGCGAGGAGCAAAAAAAAAAAATACGAGGAGCATGAAAAGGTGTGAAAAATGCGAGGAGCGTGAAATGGTGTGAAAAATGCGAGGAGCATGAAAAGGTGTGAAAAAAGCAAGGAGCATGAAAAGGAGTGAAAAATGCGAGGAGCAAAAAAAAAAAAAAAGACGAGGACCATGAAAAGGTGTAAAAAATTCGAGGAGCATGAAAAGGTGTGAAAAATGCGAGGAGCAAAAAAAAAAAAAAGACGAGGACCATGAAAAGGTGTAAAAAATTCGAGGAGCATGAAAAGGTGTGAAAAATGCAAGGAGCAAGAAAAGGTGTGATAAATGTGAGGAGCAAAAAAAAATACGAGGAGCATGAAAAGTGTGAAAAACACGAGGAGCAGGAAAAGGGGAGAAAAATACGAGGAGCAAAAAAAAAAAAAAACAGAGCAATACGAGGAGCAGAAAAGTGGGGAAAATAAGAGAAGCATCAAAAGTGTGAAAATGAGAGGAGCAAGAAAAGTGTGAAAAATCCCAGGAGCCGGAAAAGGGGAGAAAAATAGGAGAAGCAAAAAAAAAAAAAAAAAAAAAAAAACCAGAAAAATACGAGGAGCAGAAAAGTGGGGAAAATAAGAGGAGCATCTAAAGTGTGAAAATACGAGGAGCAAGAAAAGTGTGAAAAACAGGAGGAGGAGAAAAAAGGGAGAAAAATACGAGGGGCAAAAAAAACACAAAAAACAGAAAAATACGAGGAGCAGAAAAGTGGGGAAAATAAAGGAAGCATCAAAAGTGTGAAAATGCGAGGAGCAAGAAAAGTGTGAAAAACAGGAGGAGGAGAAAAAAGGGAGAAAAATACGAGGGGCAAAAAAAACACAAAAAACAGAAAAATACGAGGAGCAGAAAAGTGGGGAAAATAAAGGAAGCATCAAAAGTGTGAAAATGCGAGGAGCAAGAAAAGTGTGAAAAATCTCAGGAGCAGGAAAATGGGAGAAAAATAAGAGGAGCAAAAAAAAAAAAAAGACGAGGAACATGAAAAGGTTTGAAAAATGCGAGGATCATGAAAAGGTGTGAAAAATTCGAGGAACATGAAAAGGTGTGAAAAATGTGAAGAGAGAAAAAAAAAAGATGAGGAGCATGAAAAGGTGTGAAAAATGCAACGAGCATGAAAACGTGTGAAAAATGCAAGGAGCATGAAAAGGTATGAAAAATGTGAGGAACAGGAAAAGGTGTGAAAAATATGAGGAGTATGAAAAGGTGTGAAAATTTCGAGGAGCATGAAAAGGTGTCAAAAATTCTAGGAGCATGAAATGGTGTGAAAAATACGAGGAACATGAATAGCTGTGAAAAATGCGAGGAGCAAAAAAAAAAAAAAAGACGAGGAGCTTGAAAATTGGGAAAAATTCGAGGAGCATGAAAAGTTGTGAAAAATTCGAGGAAAATGAAAAGTTGTGAAAAATGCGAGGAGCATGAAAAGATGAGAAACCTGCGAGGAGCAAGAAAAAACAAATCCGAGGACCAAGAAAAGGTGAGAAATATGCGAGGAACATAAAAAGGTGAGAAAAATGCGAGGAACTTGAAAAGGTGTGAAAAATACGAGGAGCATGAAAATGTGTGAAAATTTCGAGGTAAATGAAAAGCTGGCAAAAATTCTAGGAGCATAAAAAGGTGTGAAAAATGCGAGGAGCATGAAAAGTTGTGAAAAATGCGAGGAGCATGAAACAGTGTGAAATATGCAAGGAACATGAAAAAGTGTGAAAAATGCGAGGACCAAAAGAAACAAAAATGACGAGGAGCATGAAAAGTGTGAAAAACACGAGGAGCAGGAATAGGGGAGAAAAATACGAGGAGAAAAAAAAAAAACAGAGCAATACGAGGAGCAGAAAAGTGGGAAAATAAGAGAAGCATCAAAAGTGTGAAAATGCGAGGAGCAAGAAAAGTGTGAAAAATCCCAGGAGCAGGAAAATGGGAGAAAAATGCGAGGAGCAAAAAAAAAAAAAATACGAGGAGCATGAAAAGGAGTGAAAAATGCGAGGAATAGAAAAGGTGTGAAAAATGTGAGGAACATGATAAGGTGTGAAAAATGCGAGGAGCAAAAGAAAAAAAAAGAGGAGGAGCATGAAAATGTGTGAAAAATGCGAGGAGCATGAAAAGGTGTGAAAAATTCGAGGAGCATTAAAAGGTGTGAAAAATGCGAGGAACTTGAAAAGGTGTGAAAAATACGAGCAGCATGAAAACATGTGAAAATTTCGAGGAAAATGAAAAGCGGGCAAAAATTCTAGGAGCATAAAAAGGTGTGAAAAATGCGAGGAGCAAAAAAAAAAAAAAGAGGAGGAGCATGAAAATGTGTGAAAAATGCGAGGAGCATGAAAAGGTGTGAAAAATGCGAGGAGCATTAAAAGGTGTAAAAATGCAAGGAGCATGAACAGGTTGAAATATACGAGGAGCATGAAAACATGTGAAAATTTCGAGGAAAAAAAAAGCTGTCAAAAATTCTAGGAGCACGAAAAGGTGTGAAAAATGCGAGGAGCATGAAAAGTTGTGAAAAATGCGAGGAGCATGAAACAGTGTGAAAAATGTGAGGAACATGAAAAGGTGTGAAAAATGCGAGGAGCAAAAGAAAAAAAAATGACGAGGAGCATGAAAATGTGTGAAAAATTCGGGAGCATGAAAAGCTGTGAAAAATATGAGGAGCATGAAAAGGTGTGAATAATGCGAGGAGCATGAAAAGGTGTGAAAAATGCGAGAGGCAAAAGAAAAAAAAATTATGAGGAGCATGAAATAGTGTGAAAAATGCGAGGAGCATGAAAAGGTGTGAAAAATGCGCAGAGCAAAAAAAAAAAAAACGAGGTGCATGAAAAGGTGTGAAAAATGCGAGCAGCTTGAAATGGTGTGAAAAATTCGAGGAGCAGGAAAAGGTGAGAAAAATGCGAGGAGCATGAATTGGTGTGAAAAATGCGAGGAGCATGAAAAGGTGTGAAAAATGCGAGGAGCATGAAAAGGAGCGAAAAATGCGAGGAGCAAAAAAAAAAAAAAGATGAGGAGCATGAAAAGGTGTGAAAATTTGGAGGAAAATGAAAAGCAGTCAAAAATTCCAGGAGCATGAAAAGGTGTGAAAAATGCGAGGAGCATGAAAAGGTATGAAAAATGCGAGGAGCATGAAAAGGTGTGAAAAATGCGAGGAGCATGAAAAGCTGTGAAAAATGCGAGGAGCAGGAAAAGGTGTGAAAAATGCGAGGAGCAGGAAAAGGTGTGAAAAATGCGAGGAGCAAAAAAAAAAAAGACGAGGAGCATGAAAATTTGTGATAAATGCGAGGAGCATGAAAAGGTGTGAAAATGCGAGGAGCAAAAAAAAAAAGACAAGGAGCATGAAAAGTGTCAAAAATGCGAGGAGCATGAAAAGGTGTGAAAAATGCGAGGAGCATGAAAAGGTGTGAAAATTGCAAGGAGAATGAAAAGGTGTGAAAAATGCGAAGAGCAAAAAAAAAAAAAAAAAGACGAGGAGCATGAAAATGTGTGAAAAATGCGAGGAGCAACAAAAAAAATATGAGGAGCATGAAAAGGAGTGAAAAATGCGAGGAATATGAAAAGGTATGAAAAATGCGAGGAACATGAAAAGGTGTGAAAAATGCGAGGAGCATGAAAAGGTGTGAAAAATGCAAGGAGCAAGAAAAGGTGTAAAAATTGTGATGAGCAAAAAAAAAATACGAGGAGCATGAAAAGTGTGAAAAACACGAGGAGCAGGAAAAGGGGAGAAAATACGAGGAGCAAAAAAAAAAAACAGGGAAATACAAGGAGCAGAAAAGTGGGGAAAATAAGAGAAGCATCAAAAGTGTGAAAATGAGAGGAGCAAGAAAAATGTGAAAAATCCCAGGAGCAGGAAAATGGGAGAAAAATACGAGGAGCAAAAAAAAAAAAAAAAAAAAAAACAGAAAAATACGAGGAGCAAAAAAAAATAAAAAACAGAAAAATACAAGGAGCAGAAAAGTGAGGAAAATAAGAGGAGCATCAAAAGGGTGAAAATACGAGGAGCAAGAAAAGTGTGAAAAACTTTAGGACGAGAGAAAAGGGAGAAAAATACGAGTAGCAAAAAAAAAAAAAAAAAAAAAAACAGAAAAATACGAGGAGCAGAAAAGTGAGGAAAATAAGAGAAGCATCAAAAGTGTGAAAATGCGAGGAGCAAGAAGAGTGTGAAAAATCCCAGGAGAAGGAAAATGGGAGAAAATTAGGAGGAGAAAAAAAAAAAAAGACGAGGAACATGAAAAGGTTTGAAAAATGCGAGGAGCATGAAAAGGTGTGAAAAATTCGAGGAAAATGAAAAGGTGTGAAAAATGTGAAGAGCAAAAAAAAAAAAAAGACGAAGAGCAAGAAAAGTTGTGAAAAACGCGAGGAGCATGAAAAGGTGTGGAAAATGCGAGGAGCATGAAAAGGTGTGAAAAATGCGAGGAGCATGAAAAGGTGTGAAAAATTCGAAGAGCACTAAAAAAAAGACGAGGAGCATGAAAAGGTGTGAAAAATGCGAGGAGCATGAAAAGGTGTGAAAATGCGAGGAGCATGAAAAGGTGTGAAAAATGCGAGGAGCATGAAAAGGTGTGAAAAATGCGAGGAGCATGAAAAGGTGTGAAAAATGGCAGGAGCATGAAAAGGTGTGAAAAATGCGAAGAGCAAAAAAAAAAAAAGACGAGGAACATGAAAACGTGTGAAAAATGCGAGGAGCATGAAAAGGTGTGAAAAATGTGAGCATGAAAAGGTGTGAAAATTGCAAGGAGCATGAAAAGGTGTGAAAAATGCCAGGAGCATGAAAAGGAGTGAAAAATGCGAGGAGCATGAAAAGGTGTGAAAAATGCAAGGAGCAAGAAAAGGTGTGAAAAATGTGAGGAGCAAAAAAAAAAATACGAGGAGCATGAAAAGTGTGAAAAACAGGAGGAGCAGGAAAAGGGGAGAAAAATACGAGGAGCAAAAAAAAAAAAAACAGAGAAATACGAGGAGCAGAAAAGTGGGGAAAATAAGAGAAGCATCAAAAGTGTGAAAATGAGAGGAGAAAGAAAAGTGTGAAAAATCCCAGGAGCAGGAAAATGGGAGAAAAATTAGAGGAGCAAAAAAAAAAAAAAAAAGACGAGGAACAAGAAAAGGTTTTAAAAATGCGAGGAGCATGAAAAGGTATGAAAAATTCGAGGAACATGAAAAGGTGTGAAAAATGAGAAGAGCAAAAAAAAAAAAAAAAGACGAGGAGCATGAAAAGGTGTGAAAAATGCAACGAGCATGAAAACGTGTGAAAAATGCAAGGAGCATGAAAAGGTGTGAAAAATGCGAGGAACAGGAAAAGGTGTGAAAAATATGACGAGCATGAAAAGGTGTGAAAATTTCGAGGAGCATGAAATGGTGTGAAAAATACGAAGAATATGAATAGCTGTGAAAAATGCAAGGAGCAAAATAAAAAAAAAAGACGAGGAGCATGAAAATTGTGAAAAATGCGAGGAGCATGAAAAGGTGTGAAAAATGCAAGGAGCAAGAAAAAGTGTGAAAAATGAGAGGAGCAAAAAAAAAATACGAGGAGCATGAAAAGTGTGAAAAACAGGAGGAGCAGGAAAAGGGGAGAAAAATACGAGGAGCAAAAAAAAAAAAAAAAACAGAGAAATACGAGGAGCAGAAAAGTGGGGAAAATAAGAGAAGCATCAAAAGTGTGAAAATGAGAGGAGCAAGAAAAGTGTGAAAAATCCCAGGAGCAGGAAAATGGGAGAAAAATAAGAGGAGCAAAAAAAAAAAAAAAAAAAAAAGACGAGGAACATGAAAAGGTTTGAAAAATGCGAAGAGCAAAAAAAAAAAAAAAACAGACGAGGAGCATGAAAAGGTGTGAAAAATGCAACGAGCATGAAAACGTGTGAAAAATGCAAGGAGCATGAAAAGGTGTGAAAAATGCGAGGAACAGGAAAAGGTGTGAAAAATATCACGAGCATGAAAAGGTGTGAAAATTTCGAGGAGCATGAAATGGTGTGAAAAATACGAAGAATATGAATAGCTGTGAAAAATGCAAGGAGCAAAATAAAAAAAAAAGACGAGGAGCATGAAAATTGTGAAAAATGCGAGGAGCATGAAAAGGTGTGAAAAATGCAAGGAGCAAGAAAAGGTGTGAAAAATGTGAGGAGCAAAAAAAAAAAAAACGAGGAGCATGAAAAGTGTGAAAACACGAGGAGCAGGAAAAGGGGAGAAAAATACAAGGAGCAAAAAAAAAAAAACAGAAATATACGAGGAGCAGGAAAGTGGGGAAAATAAGAGGAGCATCAAAAGTGTGAAAATACGAGGAGCAGGAAAAGTGTGAAAAACACGAGGAGCAGTAAAAGGGGAGAAAAATATGAGGAGCAAAAAAAAAAAAAAAAAACAGAGAAATACGTGGAGCAGAAAAGTGGGGAAAATAAGAGAAGCATCAAAAGTGTGAAAATGAGAGGAGCAAGAAAAGTGTGAAAAATCCCAGGAGCAGGAAAATGGGAGAAAAATAAACGGAGCAAAAAAAAAAAAAGACGAGGAACATGAAAAGGTTTGAAAAATGCGAGGAGCATGAAAAGGTGTGAAAAATTCGAGGAAAATGAAAAGGTGTGAAAAATGCGAAGAGCAAACAAAAAATAAAAAAAGACGAGGACCATGAAAAGGTGTGAAAAATGCAATGAGCATTAAAAGTGTGAAAAATGCAAGGAGCATGAAAAGGTGTGAAAAATGAAAGGAACAGGAAAAGGTGTGAAAAATATGAGGAGCATGAAAAGGTGTGAAAATTTCGCGGAGCATGAAAAGGTGTCAAAAATTCTAGGAGCATGAAATGGTGTGAAAAATACGAGGAACATGAATAGCTGTGAAAAATGCGAGGAGCAAAAGAAAAAAAAAGGCGAGGAGCATGAAAATTGTGAAAAATTCGAGGAGCATGAAAAGGTGTGAAAATTGCGAGGAGCATGAAAAGATGTGAAAAATGCGAGGAGCATGAAAAGGTGTGAAAAATTCGAGGAACATGAAAAGGTGTGGAAAAATACCAGGATAATGAAAAGGTGTGAAAAATGCAAGGAGCAAAAAAAAAAAAAAAAAGGCGAGGAGCATGAAAAGGTGTGAAAAATGCGAGCAGCATGAAAAGCTGTGAAAAGTACGAAGAGCATGAAAAGCTGTGAAAAATGCGAGGAGCAAAAAAAAAATGACGAGGAGCATGAAAAGGTGTGAAAAAGGCGAGCAGCATGAAAAGGTGTGAAAAATGCGAAGAGCAAAAAAAAAAAAGACGAGGAGCATGAAAAGGTGTGAAAAATGCGAGGAGCATGAAAAGTTGTGAAAAATTCGAGAAACATGAAAAGGTATGAAAATTCGAGGAGCATGAAAAGGTGTGAAAATTGCAAGGAGCATGAAAAGGTGTGAAAAATGCAAGGAGCAAAAAAAAAAATGACGAGGAGCATGAAAATGTATGAAAAGTTCGTGAGCATGAAAAGGAGTGAAAAATGCGAGGAGCATGAAAAGGTGTGAAAGATGCGAGGAGCATGAAAAGGTGTGAAAAATGCAACGAGTATGAAAAGGTGTGAAAAATGCGAGGAGCATGAAAAGGTGTGAAAAATGCAAGGAGCAAAAAAGAAAAAGCTGAGGAGCATGAAAAGTTGTGAAAAATGCGAGGAGCATGAAAAACTGTGAAAAAAACGAGGAGCATGAAAAGCTGTGAAAAATGCGAGGAGCAAAAAAAAAATGACGAGGAGCATGAAAAGATGTGAAAAAGGCGAGAGGCATGAAAAGGTGTGAAAAATACCAGGATCATGAAGGTGTGAAAAATGCAAGGAGCAAAAAAAAAAAAAAAGACGAGGAGCATGAAAAGGTGTGAAAAATGCGAGCAGCATGAAAAGGTGTGAAAAAGGCGAGGAGCATGAAAAGGTGTGAAAAATGCGAAGAGCAAAAAAAAAAAAAAAGACGAGGAGCATGAAAAGGTGTCAAAAATGCGAGGAGCATGAAAAGGTGTGAAAATGCGAGGAGCATGAAAAGGTGTGGAAAAGGCGAGGAGCATGAAAAAGTGTGAAAATTGCAAGGAGCATGAAAAGGTGTGAAAATTGCGAGGAGCATGAAAAGGTGTGAAAAATTCGAGGAAAATGAAAAGGTGTGAAAAATGCGAAGAGCAAACAAAAAATAAAAAAAAGACAAGGAGCATGAAAACGTGTGAAAAATGCAACGAGCATGAAAAGTGTGAAAAATGCAAGGAGCATGAAAAGGTGTGAAAAATGAAAGGAACAGGAAAAGGTGTGAAATATGCGAGGAGTAAAAACAAAAAAGATGAGGAGCATGAAAAGGTGTGAAAAAGGCGAGGAGCATGAAAAGTTGTGAAAAATACGAGGACATGAAAAGGTGTCAAAATTTCTAGGAGCATGAAAAGGTGTGAAAAATGCAAGGAGCATGAGAAGGTGTGAAATATGCGAGGAGTAAAAAAAAAAAAGATGAGGAGCATGAAAAGGTGTGAAAAAGGCGAGGAGCATGAAAAGTTGTGAAAAATACGAGGAGCATGAAAAGGTGTCAAAATTTCTAGGAGCATGAAAAGGTGTGAAAAATGCAAGGAGCAGGAAGGTGTGAAAAATGCGAGGAGCATGAAAAGGTGTGAAAATTGCGAGGAACATGAAAAGGTGTGAAAAATACGAGGGTTATGAAAAGGTGTGAAACATTCGAGGAGCATGAAAATGTGTGAAAATTGCAAGTAGCATGAAAAGGTGTGAAAAATGCAAGGACCATGAAAAGGAGTGAAAAATGCGAGGAGCATGAAAAGGTGTGAAAAATGCGAGGAGCATGAAAAGGTGTGAAAAATGCGAGGAGCATGAAAAGGTGTGAAAAATGCAAAGAGCCAAAAAAAAAAAGATGAGGAGCATGAAAAGGTGTGAAAAATGCGAGGAGCAAAAAAATGAAAAAGACGAGGAGCATGAAAAAGTGTGAAAAATGCGAGGAGCATGAAAAGGTGTGAAAATGCGAGGAGCATGAAAAGGTGTGAAAAATGCGAGAAGCATGAAAACGTGTGAAAAATGCGAGGAGAATGAAAAGGTGTGAAAATTGCAAGGAGCATGAAAAGGTGTAAAAAAAGCGAGGAGAAAAAAAAAAGATGAGGAGAATAAAAAAGTGTGAAAAATTCGTGAGCATGAAAAGGTGTGAAAAATACGAGGAGCAGGAAAAGGTGTGAAAAATGCAAGGAGCAAAAAAAAAAAAGACGAGGAGCATGAAAATTTGTGATAAATGCGAGGAGCATGAAAAGGTGTGAAAATGCGAGGAGCAAAAAAAAAAAGACAAGGAGCATGAAAAGTGTCAAAAATGCGAGGAGCATGAAAAGGTGTGAAAAATGCGAGGAGAATGAAAAGGTGTGAAAATTGCAAGGAGAATGAAAAGGTGTGAAAAATGCGAAGAGCAAAAAAAAAAAAGACGAGGAGCATGAAAAAGTGTGAAAAATGCGAGGAGCAACAAAAAAAATATGAGGAGCATGAAAAGGAGTGAAAAATGCGAGGAATAGGAAAAGGTATGAAAAATGCGAGGAACATGAAAAGGTGTGAAAAATGCGAGGAGCATGAAAAGGTGTGAAAAATGCAAGGAGCAAGAAAAGGTGTAAAATTTGTGAGGAGCAAAAAAAAAATACGAGGAGCATGAAAAGTGTGAAAAACACGAGGAGCAGGAAAAGGGGAGAAAATACGAGGAGCAAAAAAAAAAAACAGGGAAATACAAGGAGCAGAAAAGTGGGGAAAATAAGAGAAGCATCAAAAGTGTGAAAATGAGAGGAGCAAGAAAAATGTGAAAAATCCCAGGAGCAGGAAAATGGGAGAAAAATACGAGGAGCAAAAAAAAAAAAAAAAAAACAGAAAAATACGAGGAGCAAAAAAAAATAAAAAAAGGAAAAATACAAGGAGCAGAAAAGTGAGGAAAATAAGAGGAGCATCAAAAGGGTGAAAATACGAGGAGCAAGAAAAATGTGAAAAACATTAGGAGGAGAGAAAAGGGAGAAAAATGCGAGTAGCAAGAAAAAAAAAACAGAAAAATACGAGGAGCAGAAAAGTGAGGAAAATAAGAGAAGCATCAAAAGTGTGAAAATGCGAGGAGCAAGAAGAGTGTGAAAAATCCCAGGAGCAGGAAAATGGGAGAAAATTAGGAGGAGAAAAAAAAAAAAGACGAGGAACATGAAAAGGTTTGAAAAATGCGAGGAGCATGAAAAGGTGTGAAAAATTCGAGGAAAATGAAAAGGTGTGAAAAATGTGAAGAGCAAAAAAAAAAAAAAAGACGAAGAGCAAGAAAAGTTGTGAAAAACGCGAGGAGCATGAAAAGGTGTGGAAAATGCGAGGAGCATGAAAAGGTGTGAAAAATGCGAGGAGCATGAAAAGGTGTGAAAAATTCGAAGAGCACTAAAAAAAAGACGAGGAGCGTGAAAAGGTGTGAAAAATGCGAGGAGCATGAAAAGGTGTGAAAATGCGAGGAGCATGAAAAGGTGTGAAAAATGCGAGGAGCATGAAAAGGTGTGAAAAATGCGAGGAGCATGAAAAGGTGTGAAAAATGGCAGGAGCATGAAAGGGTGTGAAAAATGCGAAGAGCAAAAAAAAAAAAAGACGAGGAACATGAAAACGTGTGAAAAATGCGAGGAGCATGAAAAGGTGTGAAAAATGCGAGCATGAAAAGGTGTGAAAATTGCAAGGAGCATGAAAAGGTGTGAAAAATGCCAGGAGCATGAAAAGAAGTGAAAAATGCGAGGAGCATGAAAAGGTGTGAAAAATGATAGGAGCAAGAAAAGGTGTGAAAAATGTGAGGAGCAAAAAAAAAAATACGAGGAGCATGAAAAGTGTGAAAAACAGGAGGAGCAGGAAAAGGAGAAAAAAATACGAGGAGCAAAAAAAAAAAAAAAAAAAACAGAGAAATACGAGGAGCAGAAAAGTGGGGAAAATAAGAGAAGCATCAAAAGTGTGAAAATGAGAGGAGAAAGAAAAGTGTGAAAAATCCCAGGAGCAGGAAAATGGGAGAAAAATAAGAGGAGCAAAAAAAAAAAAAAAAAGACGAGGAACAAGAAAAGGTTTGAAAAATGCGAGGAGCATGAAAAGGTATGAAAAATTCGAGGAACATGAAAAGGTGTGAAAAATGCGAAGAGCAAAAAAAAAAAAAAGACGAGGAGCATGAAAAGGTGTGAAAAATGCAACGAGCATGAAAACGTGTGAAAAATGCAAGGAGCATGAAAAGGTGTGAAAAATGCGAGGAACAGGAAAAGGTGTGAAAAATATGACGAGCATGAAAAGGTGTGAAAATTTCGAGGAGCATGAAATGGTGTGAAAAATATGAAGAACATGAATAGCTGTGAAAAATGCAAGGAGCAAAATAAAAAAAGAAACACGAGGAGCATGAAAATTGTGAAAAATGCGAGGAGCATGAAAAGGTGTGAAAAATGCAAGGAGCAAGAAAAGGTGTGAAAAATGTGAGGAGCAAAAAAAAAAATACGAGGAGCATGAAAAGTGTGAAAACACGAGGAGCAGGAAAAGGGGAGAAAAATACGAGGAGCAAAAAAAAAAAAAAAAACAGAGAAATACGAGGAGCAGAAAAGTGGGGAAAATAAGAGAAGCATCAAAAGTGTGAAAATGAGAGGAGCAAGAAAAGTGTGAAAAATCCCAGGAGCAGGAAAATGGGAGAAAAATAAGAGAAGCAAAAAAAAAAAAAAAAAAAAAAGACGAGGAACATGAAAAGGTTTGAAAAATGCGAAGAGAAAAAAAAAAAAAAACAGATGAGGAGCATGAAAAGGTGTGAAAAATGCAACGAGCATGAAAACGTGTGAAAAATGCAAGGAGCATGAAAAGGTGTGAAAAATGCGAGGAACAGGAAAAGGTGTGAAAAATATGACGAGCATGAAAAGGTGTGAAAATTTCGAGGAGCATGAAATGGTGTGAAAAATACGAAGAATATGAATAGCTGTGAAAAATGCAAGGAGCAAAATAAAAAAAAAAGACGAGGAGCATGAAAATTGTGAAAAATGCGAGGAGCATGAAAAGGTGTGAAAAATGCAAGGAGCAAGAAAAGGTGTGAAAAATGTGAGGAGCAAAAAAAAAAAAAACGAGGAGCATGAAAAGTGTGAAAACACGAGGAGCAGGAAAAGGGGAGAAAAATACAAGGAGCAAAAAAAAAAAACAGAAATATACGAGGAGCAGGAAAGTGGGGAAAATAAGAGGAGCATCAAAAGTGTGAAAATACGAGGAGCAGGAAAAGTGTGAAAAACACGAGGAGCAGTAAAAGGGGAGAAAAATACGAGGAGCAAAAAAAAAAAAAAAAACAGAGAAATACGAGGAGCAGAAAAGTGGGGAAAATAAGAGAAGCATCAAAAGTGTGAAAATGAGAGGAGCAAGAAAAGTGTGAAAAATCCCAGGAGCAGGAAAATGGGAGAAAAATACGAGGAGAAAAAAAAAAAAAAATTACAGAAAAATACGAGGAGCAGAAAAGTGGGGAAAATAAGAGGAGCATCAAAAGTGTGAAAATACGAGCAGCAAGAAGAGTGTGAAAAACAGGAGGAGGAGAAAAAACGGGGAAAAATACGAGGAGCAAAAAAAAAAAAAAAAAAAAAAACAGAAAAATACCAGGAGCAGAGAAGTAGGGAAAATAAGAGAAGCATCAAAAGTGTGAAAATGCAAGGAGCAAGAAAAGTGTGAAAAATCCCAGGAGCAGGAAAATGGGAGAAAAATAAACGGAGCAAAAAAAAAAAAGACGAGGAACATGAAAAGGTTTGAAAAATGCGAGGAGCATGAAAAGGTGTGAAAAATTCGAGGAAAATGAAAAGGTGTGAAAAATGCGAAGAGCAAACAAAAAATAAAAAAAGACGAGGACCATGAAAAGGTGTGAAAAATGCAACGAGCATTAAAAGTGTGAAAAATGCAAGGAGCATGAAAAGGTGTGAAAAATGCAAGGAACAGGAAAAGGTGTGAAAAATATGAGGAGCATGAAAAGGTGCGAAAATTTCGCGGAGCATGAAAAGGTGTCAAAAATTCTAGGAGCAGGAAATGGTGTGAAAAATACGAGGAACATGAATAGCTGTGAAAAATGCGAGGAGCAACAGAAAAAAAAAGGCGAGGAGCATGAAAATTGTGAAAAATTCGAGGAGCATGAAAAGGTGTGAAAATTGCGAGGAGCATGAAAAGATGTGAAAAATGCGAGGAGCATGAAAAGGTGTGAAAAATTCGAGGAACATGAAAAGCTGTGGAAAAATACCAGGATAATGAAAAGGTGTGAAAAATGCAAGGAGCAAAAAAAAAAAAAAAAAGGCGAGGAGCATGAAAAGGTGTGAAAAATGCGAGCAGCATGAAAAGCTGTGAAAAGTACGAAGAGCATGAAAAGCTGTGAAAAATGCGAGGAGCAAAAAAAAAATGACGAGGAGCATGAAAAGGTGTGAAAAATTCGAGAAACATGAAAAGGTATGAAAATTCGAGGAGCATGAAAAGGTGTGAAAATTGCAAGGAGCATGAAAAGGTGTGAAAAATGCAAGGAGCAAAAAAAAAATGACGAGGAGCATGAAAATGTATGAAAAATTCGTGAGCATGAAAAGGAGTGAAAAATGCGAGGAGCATGAAAAGGTGTAAAAGATGCGAGGAGCATGAAAAGGTGTGAAAAATGCAACGAGCATGAAAAGGTGTGAAAAATGCGAGGAGCATGAAAAGGTGTGAAAAATGCAAGGAGCAAAAAAGAAAAAGCTGAGGAGCATGAAAAGTTGTGAAAAATGCGAGGAGCATGAAAAACTGTGAAAAAAACGAGGAGCATGAAAAGCTGTGAAAAATGCGAGGAGCAAAAAAAAAAAATGACGAGGAGCATGAAAAGATGTGAAAAAGGCGAGAGGCATGAAAAGGTGTGAAAAATACCAGGATCATGAAGGTGTGAAAAATGCAAGGAGCAAAAAAAAAAAAAAAAGACGAGGAGCATGAAAAGGTGTGAAAAATGCGAGCAGCATGAAAAGGTGTGAAAAAGGCGAGGAGCATGAAAAGGTGTGAAAAATGCGAAGAGCAAAAAAAAAAAAAAGACGAGGAGCATGAAAAGGTGTCAAAAATGCGAGGAGCATGAAAAGGTGTGAAAATGCGAGGAGCATGAAAAGGTGTGGAAAAGGCGAGGAGCATGAAAAAGTGTGAAAATTGCAAGGAGCATGAAAAGGTGTGAAAATTGCGAGGAGCATGAAAAGGTGTGAAAAATTCGAGAAAAATGAAAAGGTGTGAAAAATGCGAAGAGCAAACAAAAAATAAAAAAAAGACAAGGAGCATGAAAACGTGTGAAAAATGCAACGAGCATGAAAAGTGTGAAAAATGCAAGGAGCATGAAAAGGTGTGAAAAATGAAAGGAACAGGAAAAGGTGTGAAAAATGCGAGGAGCATGAAAAGGTGTGAAAAATGCGAGGAGCATGAAAAGGTGTGAAATATGCGAGGAGTAAAAACAAAAAAGATGAGGAGCATGAAAAGGTGTGAAAAAGGCGAGGAGCATGAAAAGTTGTGAAAAATACGAGGAGCATGAAAAGGTGTCAAAATTTCTAGGAGCATGAAAAGGTGTGAAAAATGCAAGGAGCATGAGAAGGTGTGAAATATGCGAGGAGTAAAAAAAAAAAAAAGATGAGGAGCATGAAAAGGTGTGAAAAAGGCGAGGAGCATGAAAAGTTGTGAAAAATACGAGGAGCATGAAAAGGTGTCAAAATTTCTAGGAGCATGAAAAGGTGTGAAAAATGCAAGGAGCAGGAAGGTGTGAAAAATGCGAGGAGCATGAAAAGGTGTGAAAATTGCGAGGAACATGAAAAGGTGTGAAAAATACGAGGGTTATGAAAAGGTGTGAAAATTTCAAGGAGCATGAAAAGGTGTCAGAAATTCTAGGAGCATAAAAAGGTGTGAAAAATGCGAGGAGCATGAAGGTGTGAAAAATGCGAGGAGCGTGAAAATGTGTGAAAAATGCGAGGAGCATGAAAAGGTGTTAAAAATGCGAGGAGCACGAAAAGGTGTGAAAAATGCGAGGAGCACGAAAAGGTGTGAAAAATGCGAGGAACATGAAAAGATGTGAAAAATGCGAGCAACATGAAAAGGTGTGAAAATTACGAGGAGCATGAAAAGGTGTGAAAAATGCGAGGAGCATGAAAAAGAGTGAAAATTGTGAGGAGCATGAAATGGCGTGAAAAATGCGAGGAGCATGAAAAATTGTGAAAATTGCGAGGAGCATGAAATGGTGTGAAAAATGCGAGGAGCATGAAAAGGTGTGAAAAATGCGAGGGGAATGAAAAGGTGTGAAAAATTCGAGGAACATGAAAAGGTGTGAAACATTCGAGGAGCATGAAAATGTGTGAAAATTGCAAGTAGCATGAAAAGGTGTGAAAAATGCAAGGAGCATGAAAAGGAGTGAAAAATGCGAGGAGCAAAAAAAAAATCACGAGGAGCATGAAAATGTGTGAAAAATTCATGAGCATGAAAATGTCTGAAAAATACGAGGAGCATGAAGAGGTGTGAAAAATGAAAGGAGCATGAGAAGGAGTGAAAAATGCGAGGAGCAAAAAAAAAAAAAGACGAGGACCATGAAAAGGTGTGAAAAATTCGAGGAGCATGAAAAGGGTGAAAAATGCGAGGAGCATGAAAAGGTGTCAAAAATTCGAGGAACATGAAAAGATGTGAAAATTCGAGGAGCATGAAAATGTGTAAAAATTGCAAGCAGCATGAAAAGGTGTGAAAAATGCGAAGAGCAAAAAAAAAAAGAAGAGGAGCATGAAAAGGTGTGAAAAATGCGAGGAGCATGAAAAGGTGTAAAAAATGCGAGGAGCATGAAAAGGTGTGAAAAATGCGAGGAGCATGAAAAGGTGTGAAAAATGCGAGGAGCATGAAAAGGTGTGAAAAATGCGAGGAGAAAAAAAAAGACGAGGAGCATAAAAAGTGTGAAAAATTCGTGAGCATGAAAAGGTGTGAAAAATGCAAGAAGCAAGAAAAGGTGTGAAAAATGTGAGGAGCAAAAAAAAAAAAAAAACGAGGAGCATGAAAAGTGTGAAAACACGAGGAGCAGGAAAAGGGGAGAAAAATACAAGGAGCAAAAAAAAAAAAACAGAAATATACGAGGAGCAGGAAAGTGGGGAAAATAAGAGGAGCATCAAAAGTGTGAAAATACGAGGAGCAGGAAAAGTGTGAAAAACACGAGGAGCAGTAAAAGCGGAGAAAAATACGAGGAGCAAAAAAAAAAAAAAAAAAACAGAGAAATACGTGGAGCAGAAAAGTGGGGAAAATAAGAGAAGCATCAAAAGTGTGAAAATGAGAGGAGCAAGAAAAGTGTGAAAAATCCCAGGAGCAGGAAAATGGGAGAAAAATACGAGGAGCAAAAAAAAAAAAAAAAACAGAAAAATACGAGGAGCAAAAAAAAATAAACAACAGAAAAATACAAGGAGCAAAAAAGTGGGGAAAATAAGAGGAGCATCAAAAGTGTGAAAATACGAAGAGCAAGAAAAGTGTGAAAAATACCAGGAGCCGGAAAAGGGGAGAAAAATACGAGAAGCAAAAAAAAAAAAAAAAAATTACAGAAAAATACGAGGAACAGAAAAGTGGGGAAAATAAGAGGAGCATCAAAAGTGTGAAAATACGAGCAGCAAGAAGAGTGTGAAAAACAGGAGGAGGAGAAAAAACGGGGAAAAATACGAGGAGCAAAAAAAAAAAAAAAAAAAAAAAAAACAGAAAAATACCAGGAGCAGAGAAGTAGGGAAAAAAAGAGAAGCATCAAAAGTGTGAAAATGCAAGGAGCAAGAAAAGTGTGAAAAATCCCAGGAGCAGGAAAATGGGAGAAAAATAAACGGAGCAAAAAAAAAAAAAGACGAGGAACATGAAAAGGTTTGAAAAATGCGAGGAGCATGAAAAGGTGTGAAAAATTCGAGGAAAATGAAAAGGTGTGAAAAATGCGAAGAGCAAACAAAAAATAAAAAAAGACGAGGACCATGAAAAGGTGTGAAAAATGCAACGAGCATTAAAAGTGTGAAAAATGCAAGGAGCATGAAAAGGTGTGAAAAATGCAAGGAACAGGAAAAGGTGTGAAAAATATGAGGAGCATGAAAATGTGTGAAAATTTCGCGGAGCATGAAAAGGTGTCAAAAATTCTAGGAGCATGAAATGGTGTGAAAAATACGAGGAACATGAATAGCTGTGAAAAATGCGAGGAGCAAAAGAAAAAAAAAGGCGAGGAGCATGAAAATTGGGAAAAATTCGAGGAGCATGAAAAGGTGTGAAAATTGCGAGGAGCATGAAAAGATGTGAAAAATGCGAGGAGCATGAAAAGGTGTGAAAAATTCGAGGAACATGAAAAGGTGTGGAAATATACCAGGATAATGAAAAGGTGTGAAAAATGCAAGGAGCAAAAAAAAAAAAAAAAAAAGGCGAGGAGCATGAAAAGGTGTGAAAAATGCGAGCAGCATGAAAAGCTGTGAAAAGTACGAAGAGCATGAAAAGCTGTGAAAAATGCGAGGAGCAAAAAAAAAAGGACGAGGAGCATGAAAAGGTGTGAAAAAGGCGAGCAGCATGAAAAGTTGTGAAAAATTCGAGAAACATGAAAAGGTATGAAAATTCGAGGAGCATGAAAAGGTGTGAAAATTGAAAGGAGCATGAAAAGGTGTGAAAAATGCAAGGAGCAAAAAAAAAATGACGAGGAGCATGAAAATGTATGAAAAATTCGTGAGCATGAAAAGGAGTGAAAAAAGCGAGGAGCATGAAAAGGTGTGAAAGATGCGAGGAGCATGAAAAGGTGTGAAAAATGCAAGGAGCATGAAAAGGTGTGAAAAACGCGAGGAGCATGAAAAGGTGTGAAAAATGCGAGGAGCAAAAAAAAAAAAGACGAGGAGCATGAAAAGTTGTGAAAAATACGAGGAGCATGAAAAGGTGTGAAACTGCGAGGAGCATGAAAAGGTGTGAAAAATTCGAGGAACATGAAAAGGTGTGAAACATTCGAGGAGCATGAAAATGTGTGAAAATTGCAAGTAGCATGAAAAGGTGTGAAAAATGCAAGGAGCATGAAAAGGAGTGAAAAATGCGAGGGGCAAAAAAAAATCACGAGGAGCATGAAAATGTGTGAAACATTCATGAGCATGAAAATGTTTGAAAAATACGAGGAGCATGAAGAGGTGTGAAAAATGAAAGGACCATGAAAAGGAGTGAAAAATGCGAGGAGCAAAAAAAAAAAAGACGAGGACATTGAAAAGGTGTGAAAAATTCGAGGAGCATGAAAAGGGTGAAAAATGCGAGGAGCATGAAAAGGTGTGAAAAATTCGAGGAACATGAAAAGGTGTGAAAATTCGAGAAGCATGAAAATGTGTGAAAATTGCAAGCAGCATGAAAAGGTGTGAAAAATGCAAGGAGCATGAAAAGGAGTGAAAAATGCGAGGAGCAAAAAAAAAATGACGAGGAGCATGAAAATGTGTGAAAAATTCATGAGCATGAAAATGTTTGAAAAATATGAGGAGCATGAAGAGGTGTGAAAAATGCAAGGAGCATGAAAAGGAGTGAAAAATGCGAGGAGCAAAAAAAAAAAAAGACGAAGAGCAAGAAAAGTTGTGAAAAACGCGAGGAGCATGACAAGGTGTGAAAAATGCGAGGAGCATGAAAAGGTGTGAAAAATTCGAGGAACATGAAAAGGTGTGGAAAAATACCAGGATAATGAAAAGGTGTGAAAAATGCAAGGAGCAAAAAAAAAAAAAAAGGCGAGGAGCATGAAAAGGTGTGAAAAATGCGAGCAGCATGAAAAGCTGTGAAAAGTACGAAGAGCATGAAAAGCTGTGAAAAATGCGAGGAGCAAAAAAAAAATGACGAGGAGCATGAAAAGGTGTGAAAAAGGTGAGCAGCATGAAAAGGTGTGAAAAATGCGAAGAGCAAAAAAAAAAAGACGAGGAGCATGAAAAGGTGTGAGAAATGCGAGGAGCATGAAAAGTTGTGAAAAATTCGAGAAACATGAAAAGGTATGAAAATTCGAGGAGCATGAAAAGGTGTGAAAATTGCAAGGAGCATGAAAAGGTATGAAAAATGCAAGGAGCAAAAAAAAAAATGACGAGGAGCATGAAAATGTATGAAAAATTCGTGAGCATGAAAAGGAGTGAAAAATGCGAGGAGCATGAAAAGGTGTGAAAGATGCGAGGAGCATGAAAAGGTGTGAAAAATGCAACGAGCATGAAAAGGTGTGAAAAATGCGAGGAGCATGAAAAGGTGTGAAAAATGCGAGGAGCATGAAAAGGTGTGAAAAATGCAAGGAGCATGAAAAAGTGTGAAAAATGCGAGAAGCATGAAAAGGTGTGAAAAATGCAAGGAGCAGGAAAAGGTGTGAAAAATGTGAGGAGCAAAAAAAAAAAAACGAGGAGCATGAAAAGTGTGAAAAACACGAGGAGCAGGAAAAGGGGAGAAAAATACAAGGAGCAAAAAAAAACAAAACAGAAATATACGAGGAGCAGGAAAGTGGGGAAAATAAGAGGAGCATCAAAAGTGTGAAAATACGAGGAGCAGGAAAAGTGTGAAAAACACGAGGAGCAGTAAAAGGGGAGAAAAATACGAGGAGCAAAAAAAAAAAAAAAAAAAAAAAAACAGAGAAATACGTGGAGCAGAAAAGTGGGGAAAATAAGAGAAGCATCAAAAGTGTGAAAATGAGAGGAGCAAGAAAAGTGTGAAAAACAGGAGGAGGAGAAAAAACGGGGAAAAATACGAGGAGCAAAAAAAAAAAAAAAAAACAGAAAAATACCAGGAGCAGAGAAGTAGGGAAAATAAGAGAAGCATCAAAAGTGTGAAAATGCAAGGAGCAAGAAAAGTGTGAAAAATCCCAGGAGCAGGAAAATGGGAGAAAAATAAACGGAGCAAAAAAAAAAAAAGACGAGGAACATGAAAAGGTTTGAAAAATGCGAGGAGCATGAAAAGGTGTGAAAAATTCGAGGAAAATGAAAAGGTGTGAAAAATGCGAAGAGCAAACAAAAAATAAAAAAAGACGAGGACCATGAAAAGGTGTGAAAAATGCAACGAGCATTAAAAGTGTGAAAAATGCAAGGAGCATGAAAAGGTGTGAAAAATGCAAGGAACAGGAAAAGGTGTGAAAAATATGAGGAGCATGAAAAGGTGTGAAAATTTCGCGGAGCATGAAAAGGTGTCAAAAATTCTAGGAGCATGAAATGGTGTGAAAAATACGAGGAACATGAATAGCTGTGAAAAATGCGAGGAGCAAAAGAAAAAAAAAGGCGAGGAGCATGAAAATTGTGAAAAATTCGAGGAGCATGAAAAGGTGTGAAAATTGCGAGGAGCATGAAAAGATGTGAAAAATGCGAGGAGCATGAAAAGGTGTGAAAAATTCGAGGAACATGAAAAGGTGTGGAAAAATACCAGGATAATGAAAAGGTGTGAAAAATGCAAGGAGCAAAAAAAAAAAAAAAAAGGCGAGGAGCATGAAAAGGTGTGAAAAATGCGAGCAGCATGAAAAGCTGTGAAAAGTACGAAGAGCATGAAAAGCTGTGAAAAATGCGAGGAGCAAAAAAAAAATGACGAGGAGCATGAAAAGGTGTGAAAAAGGCGAGCAGCATGAAAAGGTGTGAAAAATGCGAAGAGCAAAAAAAAAAAGACGAGGAGCATGAAAAGGTGTGAAAAATGCGAGGAGCATGAAAAGTTGTGAAAAATTCGAGAAACATGAAAAGGTATGAAAATTCGAGGAGCATGAAAAGGTGTGAAAATTGCAAGGAGCATGAAAAGGAGTGAAAAATGCAAGGAGCAAAAAAAAAATGACGAGGAGCATGAAAATGTATGAAAAATTCGTGAGCATGAAAAGGAGTGAAAAATGCGAGGAGCATGAAAAGGTGTGAAAGATGTGAGGAGCATGAAAAGGTGTGAAAAATGCAACGAGCATGAAAAGGTGTGAAAAATGCGAGGAGCATGAAAAGGTGTGAAAAATGCAAGGAGCAAAAAAGAAAAAGCTGAGGAGCATGAAAAGTTGTGAAAAATGCGACGAGCATGAAAAACTGTGAAAAAAACGAGGAGCATGAAAAGCTGTGAAAAATGCGAGGAGCAAAAAAAAAAAATGACGAGGAGCATGAAAAGATGTGAAAAAGGCGAGAGGCATGAAAAGGTGTGAAAAATACCAGGATCATGAAGGTGTGAAAAATGCAAGGAGCAAAAAAAAAAAAAAAAAGACGAGGAGCATGAAAAGGTGTGAAAAATGCGAGAGCATGAAAAGGTGTGAAAAAGGCGAGGAGCTTGAAAAGGTGTGAAAAATGCGAAGAGCAAAAAAAAAAAAAAAGACGAGGAGCATGAAAAGGTGTCAAAAATGCGAGGAGCATGAAAAGGTGTGAAAATGCGAGGAGCATGAAAAGGTGTGGAAAAGGCGAGGAGAATGAAAAAGTGTGAAAATTGCAAGGAGCATGAAAAGGTGTGAAAATTGCGAGGAGCATGAAAAGGTGTGAAAAATTCGAGGAAAATGAAAAGGTGTGAAAAATGCGAAGAGCAAACAAAAAATAAAAAAAAGACAAGGAGCATGAAAACGTGTGAAAAATGCAACGAGCATGAAAAGTGTGAAAAATGCAAGGAGCATGAAAAGGTGTGAAAAATGAAAGGAACAGGAAAAGGTGTGAAAAATGCGAGGAGCATGAAAAGGTGTGAAAAATGCGAGGAGCATGAAAAGGTGTGAAATATGCGAGGATTAAAAACAAAAAAGATGAGGAGCATGAAAAGGTGTGAAAAAGGCGAGGAGCATGAAAAGTTGTGAAAAATACGAGGAGCATGAAAAGGTGTCAAAATTTCTAGGAGCATGAAAAGGTATGAAAAATGCAAGGAGCATGAGAAGGTGTGAAATATGCGAGGAGAAAAAAAAAAAAAGATGAGGAGCATGAAAAGGTGTGAAAAAGGCGAGGAGCATGAAAAGTTGTGAAAAATACGAGGAGCATGAAAAGGTGTCAAAATTTCTAGGAGCATGAAAAGGTGTGAAAAATGCAAGGAGCAGGAAGGTGTGAAAAATGCGAGGAGCATGAAAAGGTGTGAAAATTGCAAGGAACATGAAAAGGTGTGAAAAATACGAGGGTTATGAAAAGGTGTGAAAATTTCAAGGAGCATGA
Source organism: Cervus elaphus (assembly GCF_910594005.1). Lineage (NCBI taxonomy): Eukaryota > Metazoa > Chordata > Mammalia > Artiodactyla > Cervidae > Cervus > Cervus elaphus. Next base: position 1,977,522 of record NC_057834.1, on the reverse strand, counting down.
AAAGGTGTCAGAAATTCTAGGAGCATAAAAAGGTGTGAAAAATGCGAGGAGCATGAAGGTGTGAAAAATGCGAGGAGCGTGAAAATGTGTGAAAAATGCGAGGAGCATGAAAAGGTGTTAAAAATGCGAGGAGCATGAAAAGGTGTGAAAAATGCGAGGAGCACGAAAAGGTGTGAAAAATGCGAGGAACATGAAAAGATGTGAAAAATGCGAGCAACATGAAAAGGTGTGAAAATTACGAGGAGCATGAAAAGGTGTGAAAAATGCGAGGAGCATGAAAAAGAGTGAAAATTGTGAGGAGCATGAAATGGCGTGAAAAATGCGAGGAGCATGAAAAATTGTGAAAATTGCGAGGAGCATGAAATGGTGTGAAAAATGCGAGGAGCATGAAAATGTGTGAAAATTGCAAGTAGCATGAAAAGGTGTGAAAAATGCAAGGAGCATGAAAAGGAGTGAAAAATGCAAGGAGCAAAAAAAAAATCACGAGGAGCATGAAAATGTGTGAAAAATTCATGAGCATGAAAATGTCTGAAAAATACGAGGAGCATGAAGAGGTGTGAAAAATGAAAGGAGCATGAGAAGGAGTGAAAAATGCGAGGAGCAAAAAAAAAAAAAGACGAGGACCATGAAAAGGTGTGAAAAATTCGAGGAGCATGAAAAGGGTGAAAAATGCGAGGAGCATGAAAAGGTGTCAAAAATTCGAGGAACATGAAAAGGTGTGAAAATTCGAGGAGCATGAAAATGTGTAAAAATTGCAAGCAGCATGAAAAGGTGTGAAAAATGCGAAGAGCAAAAAAAAAAAGAAGAGGAGCATGAAAAGGTGTGAAAAATGCAAGGAGCATGAAAAGGTGTAAAAAATGCGAGGAGCATGAAAAGGTGTGAAAAATGCGAGGAGCATGAAAAGGTGTGAAAAATGCGAGGAGCATGAAAAGGTGTGAAAAAAGCGAGGAGAAAAAAAAAGACGAGGAGCATAAAAAGTGTGAAAAATTCGTGAGCATGAAAAGGTGTGAAAAATACGAGGAGCATGAAAAGCTGTGAAAAATGCAAGGAGCATGAAAAGGTGTGAAAAACGCGAGGAGCATGAAAAGGTGTGAAAAATGCGAGGAGCAAAAAAAAAAAAGACGAGGAGCATGAAAAGTTGTGAAAAATACGAGGAGCATGAAAAGGTGTGAAACTGCGAGGAGCATGAAAAGGTGTGAAAAATTCGAGGAACATGAAAAGGTGTGAAACATTCGAGGAGCATGAAAATGTGTGAAAATTGCAAGTAGCATGAAAAGGTGTGAAAAATGCAAGGAGCATGAAAAGGAGTGAAAAATGCGAGGGGCAAAAAAAAATCACGAGGAGCATGAAAATGTGTGAAAAATTCATGAGCATGAAAATGTTTGAAAAATACGAGGAGCATGAAGAGGTGTGAAAAATGAAAGGACCATGAAAAGGAGTGAAAAATGCGAGGAGCAAAAAAAAAAAAAGACGAAGAGCAAGAAAAGTTGTGAAAAACGCGAGGAGCATGACAAGGTGTGAAAAATGCGAGGAGCATGAAAAGGTGTGAAAAATGTGAAGAGCAAAAAAAAAAAAAGACGAGGAGCATGAAAAGGTCTGAAAAATGCAAGGAGCAAGAAAAGGTGTAAAAATTGTGAGGAGCAAAAAAAAAAATACGAGGAGCATGAAAAGTGTGAAAAACACGAGGAGCACAAAAAGGGGAGAAAATACGAGGAGCAAAAAAAAAACAGGGAAATACAAGGAGCAGAAAAGTGGGGAAAATAAGAGGAGCATCAAAAGTGTGAAAATACGAGGAGCAAGAAAAGTGTGAAAAATACCAGGAGGCGGAAAAGGGGAGAAAAATATGAGAAGCAAAAAAAAAAACAGAAAAATACGAGGAGCAGAAAAGTCGGGAAAATAAGAGGAGCATCAAAAGTGTGAAAATACGAGGAGCAAGAAAAGTGTGAATAATACCAGGAGCCGGAAAAGGGGAGAAAAATACGAGAAGCAAAAAAAAAAAAAAAAAAAAAACAGGAAAATACGAGGAGCAGAAAAGTGGGGAAAATAAGAGGAGCATCAAAAGGGTGAAAATACGAGGAGCAAGAAAAGTGTGAAAAATACCAGGAGCCAGAAAAGGGGAGAAAAATACGAGAAGCAAAAAAAAAAAACAGAAAAATACGAGGAGCAGAAAAGTGGGCAAAATAAGAGGAGCATCAAAAGGGTGAAAATATGAGGAGCAAGAAAAGTGTGAAAAACATTAGTAGGAGAAAAAAGGGAGAAAAATACGAATAGAAAAAAAAAAAAACAGAAAAATACGAGGAGCAGAAAAGTGGGGAAAATAAGAGAAGCATCAAAAGTGTGAAAATGCGAGGAGCAAGAAAAGTGTGAAAAATCCCAGGAGCAGGAAAATGGGAGAAAAATAGGAGGAGAAAAAAAAAAAGACGAGGAACATGAAAAAGTGTGAAAAATTCGTGAGCATGAAAAGGTTGAAAAATGCGAGGAGCATGAAAATGTGTGAAAAATGCGAGGAGCATGAAAAGGTGTGAAAAATGCGAGGAGCATGAAAAGGTGTGAAAAATGCAACGAGCATGAAAAAGTGTGAAAAATGCGAGGAGCATGAAAAGGTGTGAAAAATGCAAGGAGCAAAAAAAAAAAAGCTGAGGAGCATGAAAAGTTGTGAAAAATGCGAGGAGCATGAAAAACTGTGAAAAAAACGAGGAGCATGAAAAGCTGTGAAAAATGCGAGGAGCAAAAAAAAAATGACGAGGAGCATGAAAAGATGTGAAAAAGGCGAGAGGCATGAAAAGGTGTGAAAAATACCATGATCATGAAGGTGTGAAAAATGCAAGGAGCAAAAAAAAAAAAAAAAGACGAGGAGCATGAAAAGGTGTGAAAAATGTGAGCAGCATGAAAAGGTGTGAAAAAGGCGAGGAGCATGAAAAGGTGTGAAAAATGCGAAGAGCAAAAAAAAAAAAAAAAGACGAGGAGCATGAAAAGGTGTCAAAAATGCGAGGAGCATGAAAAGGTGTGAAAATGCGAGGAGCATGAAAAGGTGTGGAAAAGGCGAGGAGCATGAAAAAGTGTGAAAATTGCAAGGAGCATGAAAAGGTGTGAAAATTGCAAGGAGCATGAAAAGGTGTGAAATATGCGAGGAGTAAAAACAAAAAAGATGAGGAGCATGAAAAGGTGTGAAAAAGGCGAGGAGCATGAAAAGTTGTGAAAAATACGAGGAGCATGAAAAGGTGTCAAAATTTCTAGGAGCATGAAAAGGTATGAAAAATGCAAGGAGCATGAGAAGGTGTGAAATATGCGAGGAGAAAAAAAAAAAAAGATGAGGAGCATGAAAAGGTGTGAAAAAGGCGAGGAGCATGAAAAGTTGTGAAAAATACGAGGAGCATGAAAAGGTGTCAAAATTTCTAGGAGCATGAAAAGGTGTGAAAAATGCAAGGAGCAGGAAGGTGTGAAAAATGCGAGGAGCATGAAAAGGTGTGAAAATTGCGAGGAACATGAAAAGGTGTGAAAAATACGAGGGTTATGAAAAGGTGTGAAAATTTCAAGGAGCATGAAAAGGTGTCAGAAATTCTAGGAGCATAAAAAGGTGTGAAAAATGCGAGGAGCATGAAGGTGTGAAAAATGCGAGGAGCGTGAAAATGTGTGAAAAATGCGAGGAGCATGAAAAGGTGTTAAAAATGCGAGGAGCATGAAAAGGTGTGAAAAATGCGAGGAGCACGAAAAGGTGTGAAAAATGCGAGGAACATGAAAAGATGTGAAAAATGCGAGCAACATGAAAAGGTGTGAAAATTACGAGGAGCATGAAAAGGTGTGAAAAATGCGAGGAGCATGAAAAAGAGTGAAAATTGTGAGGAGCATGAAATGGCGTGAAAAATGCGAGGAGCATGAAAAATTGTGAAAATTGCGAGGAGCATGAAATGGTGTGAAAAATGCGAGGAGCATGAAAAGGTGTGAAAATGCGAGGGGAATGAAAAGGTGTGAAAAATTCGAGGAACATGAAAAGGTGTGAAACATTCGAGGAGCATGAAAATGTGTGAAAATTGCAAGTAGCATGAAAAGGTGTGAAAAATGCAAGGAGCATGAAAAGGAGTGAAAAATGCAAGGAGCAAAAAAAAAATCACGAGGAGCATGAAAATGTGTGAAAAATTCATGAGCATGAAAATGTCTGAAAAATACGAGGAGCATGAAGAGGTGTGAAAAATGAAAGGAGCATGAGAAGGAGTGAAAAATGCGAGGAGCAAAAAAAAAAAAAGACGAGGACCATGAAAAGGTGTGAAAAATTCGAGGAGCATGAAATGGGTGAAAAATGCGAGGAGCATGAAAAGGTGTCAAAAATTCGAGGAACATGAAAAGGTGTGAAAATTCGAGGAGCATGAAAATGTGTAAAAATTGCAAGCAGCATGAAAAGGTGTGAAAAATGCGAAGAGCAAAAAAAAAAAGAAGAGGAGCATGAAAAGGTGTGAAAAATGCAAGGAGCATGAAAAGGTGTGAAAAATGCGAGGAGCATGAAAAGGTGTGAAAAAAGCGAGGAGAAAAAAAAAGACGAGGAGCATAAAAAGTGTGAAAAATTCGTGAGCATGAAAAGGTGTGAAAAATACGAGGAACATGAAAAGCTGTGAAAAATGCAAGGAGCATGAAAAGGTGTGAAAAACGCGAGGAGCATGAAAAGGTGTGAAAAATGCGAGGAGCAAAAAAAAAAAAGACGAGGAGCATGAAAAGTTGTGAAAAATACGAGGAGCATGAAAAGGTGTGAAACTGCGAGGAGCATGAAAAGGTGTGAAAAATTCGAGGAACATGAAAAGGTGTGAAACATTCGAGGAGCATGAAAATGTGTGAAAATTGCAAGTAGCATGAAAAGGTGTGAAAAATGCAAGGAGCATGAAAAGGAGTGAAAAATGCGAGGGGCAAAAAAAAATCACGAGGAGCATGAAAATGTGTGAAAAATTCATGAGCATGAAAATGTTTGAAAAATACGAGGAGCATGAAGAGGTGTGAAAAATGAAAGGAGCATGAAAAGGAGTGAAAAATGCGAGGAGCAAAAAAAAAAAAGACGAGGACATTGAAAAGGTGTGAAAAATTCGAGGAGCATGAAAAGGGTGAAAAATGCGAGGAGCATGAAAAGGTGTGAAAAATTCGAGGAACATGAAAAGGTGTGAAAATTCGAGGAGCATGAAAATGTGTGAAAATTGCAAGCAGCATGAAAAGGTGTGAAAAATGCAAGGAGCATGAAAAGTAGTGAAAAATGCGAGGAGCAAAAAAAAAATGACGAGGAGCATGAAAATGTGTGAAAAATTCATGAGCATGAAAATGTTTGAAAAATATGAGGAGCATGAAGAGGTGTGAAAAATGCAAGGAGCATGAAAAGGAGTGAAAAATGCGAGGAGCAAAAAAAAAAAAAGACGAAGAGCAAGAAAAGTTGTGAAAAACGCGAGGAGCATGACAAGGTGTGAAAAATGCGAGGAGCATGAAAAGGTGTGAAAAATGTGAAGAGCAAAAAAAAAAAAAGACGAGGAGCATGAAAAGGTCTGAAAAATGCAAGGAGCAAGAAAAGGTGTAAAAATTGTGAGGAGCAAAAAAAAAAATACGAGGAGCATGAAAAGTGTGAAAAACACGAGGAGCACAAAAAGGGGAGAAAATACGAGGAGCAAAAAAAAAACAGGGAAATACAAGGAGCAGAAAAGTGGGGAAAATAAGAGGAGCATCAAAAGTGTGAAAATACGAGGAGCAAGAAAAGTGTGAAAAATACCAGGAGGCGGAAAAGGGGAGAAAAATACGAGAAGCAAAAAAAAAAACAGAAAAATACGAGGAGCAGAAAAGTCGGGAAAATAAGAGGAGCATCAAAAGTGTGAAAATACGAGGAGCAAGAAAAGTGTGAATAATACCAGGAGCCGGAAAAGGGGAGAAAAATACGAGAAGCAAAAAAAAAAAAAAAAAAAAAACAGGAAAATACGAGGAGCAGAAAAGTGGGGAAAATAAGAGGAGCATCAAAAGGGTGAAAATACGAGGAGCAAGAAAAGTGTGAAAAATACCAGGAGCCAGAAAAGGGGAGAAAAATACGAGAAGCAAAAAAAAAAAACAGAAAAATACGAGGAGCAGAAAAGTGGGCAAAATAAGAGGAGCATCAAAAGGGTGAAAATACGAGGAGCAAGAAAAGTGTGAAAAACATTAGTAGGAGAAAAAAGGGAGAAAAATACGAGTAGAAAAAAAAAAAACAGAAAAATACGAGGAGCAGAAAAGTGGGGAAAATAAGAGAAGCATCAAAAGTGTGAAAATGCGAGGAGCAAGAAAAGTGTGAAAAATCCCAGGAGCAGGAAAATGGGAGAAAAATAGGAGGAGAAAAAAAAAAGAACGAGGAACATGAAAAAGTGTGAAAAATTCGTGAGCATGAAAAGGTTGAAAAATGCGAGGAGCATGAAAATGTGTGAAAAATGCGAGGGGCATGAAAAGGTGTGAAAAATGCGAGGAGCATGAAAAGGTGTGAAAAATGCAACGAGCATGAAAAAGTGTGAAAAATGCGAGGAGCATGAAAAGGTGTGAAAAATGCAAGGAGCAAAAAAAAAAAAGCTGAGGAGCATGAAAAGTTGTGAAAAATGCGAGGAGCATGAAAAACTGTGAAAAAAACGAGGAGCATGAAAAGCTGTGAAAAATGCGAGGAGCAAAAAAAAAATGACGAGGAGCATGAAAAGATGTGAAAAAGGCGAGAGGCATGAAAAGGTGTGAAAAATACCATGATCATGAAGGTGTGAAAAATGCAAGGAGCAAAAAAAAAAAAAAAAGACGAGGAGCATGAAAAGGTGTGAAAAATGTGACCAGCATGAAAAGGTGTGAAAAAGGCGAGGAGCATGAAAAGGTGTGAAAAATGCGAAGAGCAAAAAAAAAAAAAAAGACGAGGAGCATGAAAAGGTGTCAAAAATGCGAGGAGCATGAAAAGGTGTGAAAATGCGAGGAGCATGAAAAGGTGTGGAAAAGGCGAGGAGCATGAAAAAGTGTGAAAATTGCAAGGAGCATGAAAAGGTGTGAAAATTGCGAGGAGCATGAAAAGGTGTGAAAAATTCGAGGAAAATGAAAAGGTGTGAAAAATGCGAAGAGCAAACAAAAAATAAAAAAAAAACAAGGAGCATGAAAACGTGTGAAAAATGCAACGAGCATGAAAAGTGTGAAAAATGCAAGGAGCATGAAAAGGTGTGAAAAATGAAAGGAACAGGAAAAGGTTTGAAAAATGCGAGGAGCATGAAAAGGTGTGAAAAATGCGAAGAGCATGAAAAGGTATGAAAATTGCAAGGCCCATGAAAAGGTGTGAAAAATGCGAAGAGCAAAAAAAAAAAAGACGAGGAGCATGAAAAAGTGTGAAAAATGCGAGGAGCAAAAAAAAAATACGAGGAGCATGAAAAGGTGTGAAAAATGCAAGGAGCAAGAAAAGGTGTGAAAAATATGAGGAGCAAAAAAAAAAAAATACGAGGAGCATGAAAAGTGTGAAAAACACGAGGAGCAGGAAAAGGGGAGAAAAGTACGAGGAGCAAAAAAAAAAAAAAACAGAGAAATACGAGGAGGAGAAAAGTGGGGAAAATAAGAGAAGCATCAAAAGTGTGAAAATGAGATGAGCAAGAAAATTGTGAAAAATCCCAGGAGCAGGAAAATGGGAGAAAAATAAGAGGAGAAAAAAAAAAAAGACGAGGAACATGAAAAGGTTTGAAAAATGCGAGGAGCATGAAAAGGTGTGAAAAATTCGAGGAATATGAAAAGGTGTGAAAAATGTGAAGAGCAAAAAAAAAAAAAAAAGACTAGGAGCATGAAAAGGTGTGAAAAATGCAACGAGCATGAAAACGTGTGAAAAAGGCAAGGAGCATGAAAAGGTATGAAAATGCGAGGAGCATGAAAAGGTGTCAAAAATTCTAGGAGCATGAAAAGGTGTGAAAATGCGAGGAGCATGAAAAGGTGTCAAAAATTCTAGGAGCATGAAAAGGTGTGAAAAATGCGAAGAGCATTAAGGTGTGAAAAATGCGAGGAGCATGAAAAGGTGTGAAAAATGCGAGGAACATGAAAAGGTGTGAAAAATACGAGGGGCATGAAAAGGTGTGAAAATTTCGAGGGGCCTGAAAAGGTGTCAAAAATGCGAGAAGCATGAAAAGGTGTGAAAAATGCGAGGAGCATGAAAAGGTGTGAAAATTGCGAAGAGCAAAAAAAAAAAAAGACGAGGAGCATGAAAAGGTGTGAAATATGCGAGGAGTAAAAAAAAAAAAGATGAGGAGCATGAAAAGGTGTGAAAAAGGCGAGGAGCATGAAAAGTTGTGAAAAATACGAGGAGCATGAAAAGGTGTCAAAATTTCTAGGAGCATGAAAAGCTGTGAAAAATGCAAGGAGCATGAGAAGGTGTGAAATATGCGAGGAGTAAAAAAAAAAAGATGAGGAGCATGAAAAGTTGTGAAAAATACGAGGAGCATGAAAAGTTGTCAAAATTTCTAGGAGCATGAAAAGGTGTGAAAAATGCAAGGAGCAGGAAGGTGTGAAAAATGCGAGGAGCATGAAAAGGTGTGAAAATTGCGAGGAACATGAAAAGGTGTGAAAAATACGAGGGTTATGAAAAGGTGTGAAAATCTCAAGGAGCATGAAAAGGTGTCAGAAATTCTAGGAGCATAAAAAGGTGTGAAAAAAGCGAGGAGCATGAAGGTGTGAAAAATGCGAGGAGCATGAAAATGTGTGAAAAATGCGAGGAGCATGAAAAGGTGTTAAAAATGCGAGGAGCATGAAAAGGTGTGAAAAATGCGAGGAGCACGAAAAGGTGTGAAAAATGCGAGGAACATGAAAAGATGTGAAAAATGCGAGCAGCATGAAAAGGTGTGAAAATTACGAGGAGCATGAAAAGGTGTGAAAAATGCGAGGAGCATGAAAAAGTGTGAAAATTGTGAGGAGCATGAAATGGCGTGAAAAATGCGAGGAGCATGAAAAATTGTGAAAATTGCGAGGAGCATGAAATGGTGTGAAAAATGCGAGGAGCATGAAAAGGTGTGAAAAATGCGAGGGGCATGAAAAGGTGTGAAAAATTCGATGAACATGAAAAGGTGTGAAACATTCGAGGAGCATGAAAATGTGTGAAAATTGCAAGTAGCATGAAAAGGTGTGAAAAATGCAAGGAGCATGAAAAGGAGTGAAAAATGCGAGGAGCAAAAAAAAAATCACGAGGAGCATGAAAATGTGTGAAAAATTCATGAGCATGAAAATGTCTGAAAAATACGAGGAGCATGAAGAGGTGTGAAAAATGAAAGGAGCATGAGAAGGAGTGAAAAATGCGAGGAGAAAAAAAAAAAAAAAGACGAGGACCATGAAAAGGTGTGAAAAATTCGAGGAGCATGAAAAGGGTGAAAAATGCGAGGAGCATGAAAAGGTATCAAAAATTCGAGGAACATGAAAAGGTGTGAAAATTCGAGGAGCATGAAAATGTGTAAAAATTGCAAGCGGCATGAAAAGGTGTGAAAAATGCGAGGAGCATGAAAAGGTGTAAAAAATGCGAGGAGCATGAAAAGGTGTGAAAAATGCGAGGAGCATGAAAAGGTGTGAAAAATGCGAGGAGCATGAAAAGGTGTGAAAATTGCAAGGAGCATGAAAAGGTGTGAAAAAAGCGAGGAGAAAAAAAAAGACGAGGAGCATAAAAAGTGTGAAAAATTCGTGAGCATGAAAAGGTGTGAAAAATACGAGGAGCATGAAAAGCAGTGAAAAATGCAAGGAGCATGAAAAGGTGTGAAAAACGCGAGGAGCATGAAAAGGTGTGAAAAATGCGAGGAGCAAAAAAAAAAAAAAAGACGAGGAGCATGAAAAGTTGTGAAAAATACGAGGAGCATGAAAAGGTGTGAAACTGCGAGGAGCATGAAAAGGTGTGAAAAATTCGAGGAACATGAAAAGGTGTGAAACATTCGAGGAGCATGAAAATGTGTGAAAATTGCAAGTAGCATGAAAAGGTGTGAAAAATGCAAGGAGCATGAAAAGGAGTGAAAAATGCGAGGGGCAAAAAAAAATCACGAGGAGCATGAAAATGTGTGAAAAATTCATGAGCATGAAAATGTTTGAAAAATACGAGGAGCATGAAGAGGTGTGAAAAATGAAAGGAGCATGAAAAGGAGTGAAAAATGCGAGGAGCAAAAAAAAAAAGACGAGGACATTGAAAAGGTGTGAAAAATTCGAGGAGCATGAAAAGGGTGAAAAATGCGAGGAGCATGAAAAGGTGTGAAAAATTCGAGGAACATGAAAAGGTGTGAAAATTCGAGGAGCATGAAAATGTGTGAAAATTGCAAGCAGCATGAAAAGGTGTGAAAAATGCAAGGAGCATGAAAAGTAGTGAAAAATGCGAGGAGCAAAAAAAAAATGACGAGGAGCATGAAAATGTGTGAAAAATTCATGAGCATGAAAATGTTTGAAAAATATGAGGAGCATGAAAAGGTGTGAAAAATGCAAGGAGCATGAAAAGGAGTGAAAAATGCGAGGAGCAAAAAAAAAAAAAGACGAAGAGCAAGAAAAGTTGTGAAAAACGCGAGGAGCATGACAAGGTGTGAAAAATGCGAGGAGCATGAAAAGGTGTGAAAAATGTGAAGAGCAAAAAAAAAAAAAAGACGAGGAGCATGAAAAGGTCTGAAAAATGCAAGGAGCAAGAAAAGGTGTAAAAATTGTGAGGAGCAAAAAAAAAAATACGAGGAGCATGAAAAGTGTGAAAAACACGAGGAGCACAAAAAGGGGAGAAAATACGAGGAGCAAAAAAAAAAACAGGGAAATACAAGGAGCAGAAAAGTGGGGAAAATAAGAGGAGCATCAAAAGTGTGAAAATACGAGGAGCAAGAAAAGTGTGAAAAATACCAGGAGCCGGAAAAGGGGAGAAAAATACGAGAAGCAAAAAAAAAAAACAGAAAAATACGAGGAGCAGAAAAGTCGGGAAAATAAGAGGAGCATCAAAAGTGTGAAAATACGAGGAGCAAGAAAAGTGTGAATAATACCAGGAGCCGGAAAAGGGGAGAAAAATACGAGAAGCAAAAAAAAAAAAAAAAAAAACAGGAAAATACGAGCAGCAGAAAAGTGGGGAAAATAAGAGGAGCATCAAAAGGGTGAAAATACGAGGAGCAAGAAAAGTGTGAAAAATACCAGGAGCCAGAAAAGGGGAGAAAAATACGAGAAGCAAAAAAAAAAAACAGAAAAACACGAGGAGCAGAAAAGTGGGCAAAATAAGAGGAGCATCAAAAGGGTGAAAATACGAGGAGCAAGAAAAGTGTGAAAAACATTAGTAGGAGAAAAAAGGGAGAAAAATACGAGTAGAAAAAAAAAAACAGAAAAATACGAGGAGCAGAAAAGTGGGGAAAATAAGAGAAGCATCAAAAGTGTGAAAATGCGAGGAGCAAGAAAAGTGTGAAAAATCCCAGGAGCAGGAAAATGGGAGAAAAATAGGAGGAGAAAAAAAAAAGAACGAGGAACATGAAAAAGTGTGAAAAATTCGTGAGCATGAAAAGGTTGAAAAATGCGAGGAGCATGAAAATGTGTGAAAAATGCGAGGAGCATGAAAAGGTGTGAAAAATGCGAGGAGCATGAAAAGGTGTGAAAAATGCAACGAGCATGAAAAAGTGTGAAAAATGCGAGGAGCATGAAAAGGTGTGAAAAATGCAAGGAGCAAAAAAAAAAAAGCTGAGGAGCATGAAAAGTTGTGAAAAATGCGAGGAGCATGAAAAACTGTGAAAAAAACGAGGAGCATGAAAAGCTGTGAAAAATGCGAGGAGCAAAAAAAAAATGACGAGGAGCATGAAAAGATGTGAAAAAGGAGAGACGCATGAAAAGGTGTGAAAAATACCATGATCATGAAGGTGTGAAAAATGCAAGGAGCAAAAAAAAAAAAAAAAGACGAGGAGCATGAAAAGGTGTGAAAAATGTGAGCAGCATGAAAAGGTGTGAAAAAGGCGAGGAGCATGAAAAGGGGTGAAAAATGCGAAGAGCAAAAAAAAAAAAAAAAGACGAGGAGCATGAAAAGGTGTCAAAAATGCGAGGAGCATGAAAAGGGGTGAAAATGCGAGGAGCAAGAAAAGGTGTGGAAAAGGCGAGGAGCATGAAAAAGTGTGAAAAATGCAAGGAGCATGAAAAGGTGTGAAAATTGCGAGGAGCATGAAAAGGTGTGAAAAATTCGAGGAAAATGAAAAGGTGTGAAAAATGCGAAGAGCAAACAAAAAATAAAAAAAAAACAAGGAGCATGAAAACGTGTGAAAAATGCAACGAGCATGAAAAGTGTGAAAAATGCAAGGAGCATGAAAAGGTGTGAAAAATGAAAGGAACAGGAAAAGGTTTGAAAAATGCGAGGAGCATGAAAAGGTGTGAAAAATGCGAAGAGCATGAAAAGGTATGAAAATTGCAAGGCCCATGAAAAGGTGTGAAAAATGCGAAGAGCAAAAAAAAAAAAGACGAGGAGCATGAAAAAGTGTGAAAAATGCGAGGAGCAAAAAAAAAATACGAGGAGCATGAAAAGGTGTGAAAAATGCAAGGAGCAAGAAAAGGTGTGAAAAATGTGAGGAGCAAAAAAAAAAAAATACGAGGAGCATGAAAAGTGTGAAAAACACGAGGAGCAGGAAAAGGGGAGAAAAGTACGAGGAGCAAAAAAAAAAAAAAACAGAGAAATACGAGGAGGAGAAAAGTGGGGAAAATAAGAGAAGCATCAAAAGTGTGAAAATGAGATGAGCAAGAAAAGTGTGAAAAATCCCAGGAGCAGGAAAATGGGAGAAAAATAAGAGGAGAAAAAAAAAAAAGACGAGGAACATGAAAAGGTTTGAAAAATGCGAGGAGCATGAAAAGGTGTGAAAAATTCGAGGAATATGAAAAGGTGTGAAAAATGTGAAGAGCAAAAAAAAAAAAAAAGACTAGGAGCATGAAAAGGTGTGAAAAATGCAACGAGCATGAAAACGTGTGAAAAAGGCAAGGAGCATGAAAAGGTATGAAAATGCGAGGAGCATGAAAAGGTGTCAAAAATTCTAGGAGCATGAAAAGGTGTGAAAATGCGAGGAGCATGAAAAGGTGTCAAAAATTCTAGGAGCATGAAAAGGTGTGAAAAATGCGAAGAGCATTAAGGTGTGAAAAATGCGAGGAGCATGAAAAGGTGTGAAAAATGCGAGGAACATGAAAAGGTGTGAAAAATACGAGGGGCATGAAAAGGTGTGAAAATTTCGAGGGGCCTGAAAAGGTGTCAAAAATGCGAGAAGCATGAAAAGGTGTGAAAAATGCGAGGAGCATGAAAAGGTGTGAAAATTGCGAAGAGCAAAAAAAAAAAAGACGAGGAGCATGAAAAGGTGTGAAATATGCGAGGAGTAAAAAAAAAAAAGATGAGGAGCATGAAAAGGTGTGAAAAAGGCGAGGAGCATGAAAAGTTGTGAAAAATACGAGGAGCATGAAAAGGTGTCAAAATTTCTAGGAGCATGAAAAGCTGTGAAAAATGCAAGGAGCATGAGAAGGTGTGAAATATGCGAGGAGTAAAAAAAAAAAAAGATGAGGAGCATGAAAAGTTGTGAAAAATACGAGGAGCATGAAAAGGTGTCAAAATTTCTAGGAGCATGAAAAGGTGTGAAAAATGCAAGGAGCAGGAAGGTGTGAAAAATGCGAGGAGCATGAAAAGGTGTGAAAATTGCGAGGAACATGAAAAGGTGTGAAAAATACGAGGGTTATGAAAAGGTGTGAAAATCTCAAGGAGCATGAAAAGGTGTCAGAAATTCTAGGAGCATAAAAAGGTGTGAAAAAAGCGAGGAGCATGAAGGTGTGAAAAATGCGAGGAGCATGAAAATGTGTGAAAAATGCGAGGAGCATGAAAAGGTGTTAAAAATGCGAGGAGCATGAAAAGGTGTGAAAAATGCGAGGAGCACGAAAAGGTGTGAAAAATGCGAGGAACATGAAAAGATGTGAAAAATGCGAGCAACATGAAAAGGTGTGAAAATTACGAGGAGCATGAAAAGGTGTGAAAAATGCGAGGAGCATGAAAAAGTGTGAAAATTGTGAGGAGCATGAAATGGCGTGAAAAATGCGAGGAGCATGAAAAATTGTGAAAATTGCGAGGAGCATGAAATGGTGTGAAAAATGCGAGGAGCATGAAAAGGTGTGAAAAATGCGAGGGGCATGAAAAGGTGTGAAAAATTCGATGAACATGAAAAGGTGTGAAACATTCGAGGAGCATGAAAATGTGTGAAAATTGCAAGTAGCATGAAAAGGTGTGAAAAATGCAAGGAGCATGAAAAGGAGTGAAAAATGCGAGGAGCATGAAAAGGTGTTAAAAATGCGAGGAGCATGAAAAGGTGTGAAAAATGCGAGGAGCACGAAAAGGTGTGAAAAATGCGAGGAACATGAAAAGATGTGAAAAATGCGAGCAACATGAAAAGGTGTGAAAATTACGAGGAGCATGAAAAGGTGTGAAAAATGCGAGGAGCATGAAAAAGAGTGAAAATTGTGAGGAGCATGAAATGGCGTGAAAAATGCGAGGAGCATGAAAAATTGTGAAAATTGCGAGGAGCATGAAATGGTGTGAAAAATGCGAGGAGCATGAAAAGGTGTGAAAAATGCGAGGGGAATGAAAAGGTGTGAAAAATTCGAGGAACATGAAAAGGTGTGAAACATTCGAGGAGCATGAAAATGTGTGAAAAATGCGAGGAGCATGAAAAGGTGTTAAAAATGCGAGGAGCATGAAAAGGTGTGAAAAATGCGAGGAGCACGAAAAGGTGTGAAAAATGCGAGGAACATGAAAAGATGTGAAAAATGCGAGCAACATGAAAAGGTGTGAAAATTACGAGGAGCATGAAAAGGAGTGAAAAATGCGAGGAGCAAAAAAAAAATCACGAGGAGCATGAAAATGTGTGAAAAATTCATGAGCATGAAAATGTCTGAAAAATACGAGGAGCATGAAGAGGTGTGAAAAATGAAAGGAGCATGAGAAGGAGTGAAAAATGCGAGGAGCAAAAAAAAAAAAAAGACGAGGACCATGAAAAGGTGTGAAAAATTCGAGGAGCATGAAAAGGGTGAAAAATGCGAGGAGCATGAAAAGGTATCAAAAATTCGAGGAACATGAAAAGGTGTGAAAATTCGAGGAGCATGAAAATGTGTAAAAATTGCAAGCAGCATGAAAAGGTGTGAAAAATGCGAGGAGCATGAAAAGGTGTAAAAAATGCGAGGAGCATGAAAAGGTGTGAAAAATGCGAGGAGCATGAAAAGGTGTGAAAAATGCGAGGAGCATGAAAAGGTGTGAAAATTGCAAGGAGCATGAAAAGGTGTGAAAAAAGCGAGGAGAAAAAAAAAGACGAGGAGCATAAAAAGTGTGAAAAATTCGTGAGCATGAAAAGGTGTGAAAAATACGAGGAGCATGAAAAGCAGTGAAAAATGCAAGGAGCATGAAAAGGTGTGAAAAACGCGAGGAGCATGAAAAGGTGTGAAAAATGCGAGGAGCAAAAAAAAAAAAAGACGAGGAGCATGAAAAGTTGTGAAAAATACGAGGAGCATGAAAAGGTGTGAAACTGCGAGGAGCATGAAAAGGTGTGAAAAATTCGAGGAACATGAAAAGGTGTGAAACATTCGAGGAGCATGAAAATGTGTGAAAATTGCAAGTAGCATGAAAAGGTGTGAAAAATGCAAGGAGCATGAAAAGGAGTGAAAAATGCGAGGGGCAAAAAAAAATCACGAGGAGCATGAAAATGTGTGAAAAATTCATGAGCATGAAAATGTTTGAAAAAATACGAGGAGCATGAAGAGGTGTGAAAAATGCAAGGAGCATGAAAAGGAGTGAAAAATGCGAGGAGCAAAAAAAAAAAAGACGAGGACATTGAAAAGGTGTGAAAAATTCGAGGAGCATGAAAAGGGTGAAAAATGCGAGGAGCATGAAAAGGTGTGAAAAATTCGAGGAACATGAAAAGGTGTGAAAATTCGAGGAGCATGAAAATGTGTGAAAATTGCAAGCAGCATGAAAAGGTGTGAAAAATGCAAGGAGCATGAAAAGTAGTGAAAAATGCGAGGAGCAAAAAAAAAATGACGAGGAGCATGAAAATGTGTGAAAAATTCATGAGCATGAAAATGTTTGAAAAATATGAGGAGCATGAAGAGGTGTGAAAAATGCAAGGAGCATGAAAAGGAGTGAAAAATGCGAGGAGCAAAAAAAAAAAAGACGAAGAGCAAGAAAAGTTGTGAAAAACGCGAGGAGCATGACAAGGTGTGAAAAATGCGAGGAGCATGAAAAGGTGTGAAAAATGTGAAGAGCAAAAAAAAAAAAAAGACGAGGAGCATGAAAAGGTCTGAAAAATGCAAGGAGCAAGAAAAGGTGTAAAAATTGTGAGGAGCAAAAAAAAAATACGAGGAGCATGAAAAGTGTGAAAAACACGAGGAGCACAAAAAGGGGAGAAAATACGAGGAGCAAAAAAAAAAAACAGGGAAATACAAGGAGCAGAAAAGTGGGGAAAATAAGAGGA
Organism: Cervus elaphus; assembly: GCF_910594005.1. Classification (NCBI taxonomy): domain Eukaryota; kingdom Metazoa; phylum Chordata; class Mammalia; order Artiodactyla; family Cervidae; genus Cervus; species Cervus elaphus. The sequence goes on along the minus strand of NC_057834.1, from coordinate 1,961,083 downwards.
GCATCAAAAGTGTGAAAATGAGATGAGCAAGAAAAGTGTGAAAAATCCCAGGAGCAGGAAAATGGGAGAAAAATAAGAGGAGAAAAAAAAAAAGACGAGGAACATGAAAAGGTTTGAAAAATGCGAGGAGCATGAAAAGGTGTGAAAAATTCGAGGAATATGAAAAGGTGTGAAAAATGTGAAGAGCAAAAAAAAAAAAAAAAGACTAGGAGCATGAAAAGGTGTGAAAAATGCAACGAGCATGAAAACGTGTGAAAAAGGCAAGGAGCATGAAAAGGTATGAAAATGCGAGGAGCATGAAAAGGTGTCAAAAATTCTAGGAGCATGAAAAGGTGTGAAAATGCGAGGAGCATGAAAAGGTGTCACAAATTCTAGGAGCATGAAAAGGTGTGAAAAATGCGAAGAGCATTAAGGTGTGAAAAATGCGAGGAGCATGAAAAGGTGTGAAAAATGCGAGGAACATGAAAAGGTGTGAAAAATACGAGGGGCATGAAAAGGTGTGAAAATTTCGAGGGGCCTGAAAAGGTGTCAAAAATGCGAGAAGCATGAAAAGGTGTGAAAAATGCGAGGAGCATGAAAAGGTGTGAAAATTGCGAAGAGCAAAAAAAAAAAAGACGAGGAGCATGAAAAGGTGTGAAATATGCGAGGAGTAAAAAAAAAAGATGAGGAGCATGAAAAGGTGTGAAAAAGGCGAGGAGCATGAAAAGTTGTGAAAAATACGAGGAGCATGAAAAGGTGTCAAAATTTCTAGGAGCATGAAAAGCTGTGAAAAATGCAAGGAGCATGAGAAGGTGTGAAATATGCGAGGAGTAAAAAAAAAAAAAGATGAGGAGCATGAAAAGTTGTGAAAAATACGAGGAGCATGAAAAGGTGTCAAAATTTCTAGGAGCATGAAAAGGTGTGAAAAATGCAAGGAGCAGGAAGGTGTGAAAAATGCGAGGAGCATGAAAAGGTGTGAAAATTGCGAGGAACATGAAAAGGTGTGAAAAATACGAGGGTTATGAAAAGGTGTGAAAATCTCAAGGAGCATGAAAAGGTGTCAGAAATTCTAGGAGCATAAAAAGGTGTGAAAAAAGCGAGGAGCATGAAGGTGTGAAAAATGCGAGGAGCATGAAAATGTGTGAAAAATGCGAGGAGCATGAAAAGGTGTTAAAAATGCGAGGAGCATGAAAAGGTGTGAAAAATGCGAGGAGCACGAAAAGGTGTGAAAAATGCGAGGAACATGAAAAGATGTGAAAAATGCGAGCAACATGAAAAGGTGTGAAAATTACGAGGAGCATGAAAAGGTGTGAAAAATGCGAGGAGCATGAAAAAGTGTGAAAATTGTGAGGAGCATGAAATGGCGTGAAAAATGCGAGGAGCATGAAAAATTGTGAAAATTGCGAAGAGCATGAAATGGTGTGAAAAATGCGAGGAGCATGAAAAGGTGTGAAAAATGCGAGGGGCATGAAAAGGTGTGAAAAATTCGATGAACATGAAAAGGTGTGAAACATTCGAGGAGCATGAAAATGTGTGAAAATTGCAAGTAGCATGAAAAGGTGTGAAAAATGCAAGGAGCATGAAAAGGAGTGAAAAATGCGAGGAGCAAAAAAAAAATCACGAGGAGCATGAAAATGTGTGAAAAATTCATGAGCATGAAAATGTCTGAAAAATACGAGGAGCATGAAGAGGTGTGAAAAATGAAAGGAGCATGAGAAGGAGTGAAAAATGCGAGGAGCAAAAAAAAAAAAAAGACGAGGACCATGAAAAGGTGTGAAAAATTCGAGGAGCATGAAAAGGGAGAAAAATGCGAGGAGCATGAAAAGGTATCAAAAATTCGAGGAACATGAAAAGGTGTGAAAATTCGAGGAGCATGAAAATGTGTAAAAATTGCAAGCAGCATGAAAAGGTGTGAAAAATGCGAGGAGCATGAAAAGGTGTAAAAAATGCGAGGAGCATGAAAAGGTGTGAAAAATGCGAGGAGCATGAAAAGGTGTGAAAAATGCGAGGAGCATGAAAAGGTGTGAAAATTGCAAGGAGCATGAAAAGGTGTGAAAAAAGCGAGGAGAAAAAAAAAGACGAGGAGCATAAAAAGTGTGAAAAATTCGTGAGCATGAAAAGGTGTGAAAAATACGAGGAGCATGAAAAGCAGTGAAAAATGCAAGGAGCATGAAAAGGTGTGAAAAACGCGAGGAGCATGAAAAGGTGTGAAAAAGGCGAGGAGCAAAAAAAAAAAAAGACGAGGAGCATGAAAAGTTGTGAAAAATACGAGGAGCATGAAAAGGTGTGAAACTGCGAGGAGCATGAAAAGGTGTGAAAAATTCGAGGAACATGAAAAGGTGTGAAACATTCGAGGAGCATGAAAATGTGTGAAAATTGCAAGTAGCATGAAAAGGTGTGAAAAATGCAAGGAGCATGAAAAGGAGTGAAAAATGCGAGGGGCAAAAAAAAATCACGAGGAGCATGAAAATGTGTGAAAAATTCATGAGCATGAAAATGTTTGAAAAATACGAGGAGCATGAAGAGGTGTGAAAAATGAAAGGAGCATGAAAAGGAGTGAAAAATGCGAGGAGCAAAAAAAAAAAAGACGAGGACATTGAAAAGGTGTGAAAAATTCGAGGAGCATGAAAAGGGTGAAAAATGCGAGGAGCATGAAAAGGTGTGAAAAATTCGAGGAACATGAAAAGGTGTGAAAATTCGAGGAGCATGAAAATGTGTGAAAATTGCAAGCAGCATGAAAAGGTGTGAAAAATGCAAGGAGCATGAAAAGTAGTGAAAAATGCGAGGAGCAAAAAAAAAATGACGAGGAGCATGAAAATGTGTGAAAAATTCATGAGCATGAAAATGTTTGAAAAATATGAGGAGCATGAAGAGGTGTGAAAAATGCAAGGAGCATGAAAAGGAGTGAAAAATGCGAGGAGCAAAAAAAAAAAAAGACGAAGAGCAAGAAAAGTTGTGAAAAACGCGAGGAGCATGACAAGGTGTGAAAAATGCGAGGAGCATGAAAAGGTGTGAAAAATGTGAAGAGCAAAAAAAAAAAAAAGACGAGGAGCATGAAAAGGTCTGAAAAATGCAAGGAGCAAGAAAAGGTGTAAAAATTGTGAGGAGCAAAAAAAAAAATACGAGGAGCATGAAAAGTGTGAAAAACACGAGGAGCACAAAAAGGGGAGAAAATACGAGGAGCAAAAAAAAAACCAGGGAAATACAAGGAGCAGAAAAGTGGGGAAAATAAGAGGAGCATCAAAAGTGTGAAAATACGAGGAGCAAGAAAAGTGTGAAAAATACCAGGAGCCGGAAAAGGGGAGAAAAATACGAGAAGCAAAAAAAAAAAACAGAAAAATACGAGGAGCAGAAAAGTCGGGAAAATAAGAGGAGCATCAAAAGTGTGAAAATACGAGGAGCAAGAAAAGTGTGAATAATACCAGGAGCCGGAAAAGGGGAGAAAAATACGAGAAGCAAAAAAAAAAAAAAAAAAAACAGGAAAATACGAGGAGCAGAAAAGTGGGGAAAATAAGAGGAGCATCAAAAGGGTGAAAATACGAGGAGCAAGAAAAGTGTGAAAAATACCAGGAGCCAGAAAAGGGGAGAAAAATACGAGAAGCAAAAAAAAAAACAGAAAAATACGAGGAGCAGAAAAGTGGGCAAAATAAGAGGAGCATCAAAAGGGTGAAAATACGAGGAGCAAGAAAAGTGTGAAAAACATTAGGAGGAGAAAAAAGGGAGAAAAATACGAGTAGAAAAAAAAAAAACAGAAAAATACGAGGAGCAGAAAAGTGGGGAAAATAAGAGAAGCATCAAAAGTGTGAAAATGCGAGGAGCAAGAAAAGTGTGAAAAATCCCAGGAGCAGGAAAATGGGAGAAAAATAGGAGGAGAAAAAAAAAAAGACGAGGAACATGAAAAAGTGTGAAAAATTCGTGAGCATGAAAAGGTTGAAAAATGCGAGGAGCATGAAAATGTGTGAAAAATGCGAGGAGCATGAAAATGTGTGAAAAATGCGAGGAGCATGAAAAGGTTTGAAAAATGCGAGGAGCATGAAAAGGTGTGAAAAATTCGAGGAAAATGAAAAGGTGTGAAAAATGCGAAGAGCAAACAAAAAATAAAAAAAGACGAGGACCATGAAAAGGTGTGAAAAATGCAACGAGCATTAAAAGTGTGAAAAATGCAAGGAGCATGAAAAGGTGTGAAAAATGCAAGGAACAGGAAAAGGTGTGAAAAATATGAGGAGCATGAAAAGGTGTGAAAATTTCACGGAGCATGAAAAGGTGTCAAAAATTCTAGGAGCATGAAATGGTGTGAAAAATACGAGGAACATGAATAGCTGTGAAAAATGCAAGGAGCAAAAGAAAAAAAAAGGTGAGGAGCATGAAAATTGTGAAAAATTCGAGGAGCATGAAAAGGTGTGAAAATTGCGAGGAGCATGAAAAGATGTGAAAAATGCGAGGAGCATGAAAAGGTGTGAAAAATTCGAGGAACATGAAAAGGTGTGGAAAAATACCAGGATAATGAAAAGGTGTGAAAAATGCAAGGAGCAAAAAAAAAAAAAAAAGGCGAGGAGCATGAAAAGGTGTGAAAAATGCGAGCAGCATGAAAAGCTGTGAAAAGTACGAAGAGCATGAAAAGCTGTGAAAAATGCGAGGAGCAAAAAAAAATGACGAGGAGCATGAAAAGGTGTGAAAAAGGCGAGCAGCATGAAAAGGTGTGAAAAATGCGAAGAGCAAAAAAAAAAAAGACGAGGAGCATGAAAAGGTGTGAGAAATGCGAGGAGCATGAAAAGTTGTGAAAAATTCGAGAAACATGAAAAGGTATGAAAATTCGAGGAGCATGAAAAGGTGTGAAAATTGCAAGGAGCATGAAAAGGTGTGAAAAATGCAAGGAGCAAAAAAAAAATGACGAGGAGCATGAAAATGTATGAAAAATTCGTGAGCATGAAAAGGAGTGAAAAATGCGAGGAGCATGAAAATGTGTGAAAGATGCGAGGAGCATGAAAAGGTGTGAAAAATGCAACGAGCATGAAAAGGTGTGAAAATTGCGAGGAGCATGAAAAGGTGTGAAAAATGCGAGGAGCATGAAAAGGTGTGAAAAATGCAACGAGCATGAAAAAGTGTGAAAAATGCGAGGAGCATGAAAAGGTGTGAAAAATGCAAGGAGCAAAAAAAAAAAAGCTGAGGAGCATGAAAAGTTGTGAAAAATGCGAGGAGCATGAAAAACTGTGAAAAAAACGAGGAGCATGAAAAGCTGTGAAAAATGCGAGGAGCAAAAAAAAAAATGACGAGGAGCATGAAAAGAAGTGAAAAAGGCGAGAGGCATGAAAAGGTGTGAAAAATACCAGGATCATGAAGGTGTGAAAAATGCAAGGAGCAAAAAAAAAAAAAAAAAGACGAGGAGCATGAAAAGGTGTGAAAAATGCGAGCAGCATGAAAAGGTGTGAAAAAGGCGAGGAGCATGAAAAGGTGTGAAAAATGCGAAGAGCAAAAAAAAAAAAAGACGAGGAGCATGAAAAGGTGTCAAAAATGCGAGGAGCAAGAAAAGGTGTGAAAATGCGAGGAGCATGAAAAGGTGTGGAAAAGGCGAGGAGCATGAAAAAGTGTGAAAATTGCAAGGAGCATGAAAAGGTGTGAAAATTGCGAGGAGCTTGAAAAGGTCTGAAAAATTCGAGGAAAATGAAAAGGTGTGAAAAATGCGAAGAGCAAACAAAAAATAAAAAAAAGACAAGGAGCATGAAAACGTGTGAAAAATGCAACGAGCATGAAAAGTGTGAAAAATTCGAGGAGCATGAAAAGGGTGAGAAATGCGAGGAGCATGAAAAGGTATCAAAAAATTCGAGGAACATGAAAAGGTATGAAAATTCGAGGAGCATGAAAATGTGTGAAAATTGCAAGCAGCATGAAAAGGTGTGAAAAATGCAAAGAGCAAAAAAAAAAAAGACAAGGAGCATGAAAACTGTCAAAAATGCGAGGAGCATGAAAATGTGTGAAAAATTCGAGGAACATGAAAAGGGTGAAAAATGCGAGGAGCATGAAAAGGTGTGAAAAATTTGAGGAACATGAAAAGGTGTTAAAATTCGAGGAGCATGAAAATGGGTGAAAATTGCAAGCAGCATGAAAAGGTGTGAAAAATGCAAGGAGCATGAAAAGGAGTGAAAAATGTGAGGAGCAAAAAAAAAAAAAGACAAGGAGCATGAAAACTGTCAAAAATGCGAGGAGCATGAAAAGGTGTGAAAAATGCGAGGAGCAAGAAAAGGTGTGAAAAATGCGAGGAGCAAAAAAGAAAAAAGCTGAGGAGCATGAAAATGTGTGAAAAATGCCAGGAGGAATAAAAAAAGCTGAGGAGCATGAAAAGGTGTGAAAAATGCGAATATCATGAAAAGGTGTGAAAAATCCAAGGAGCATGAAAAGGTGTGAAAAATGCGAGAAACAGGAAAAGGTGTGAAAAATACGAGGAGCATGAAAAGGAGTGAAAATTTCGAGGAAAAAAAAAAGGTGTCAAAAATTCTAGAAGCATGAAAAGGTGTGAAAAATGCGAGGAGCATGAAAAATTGTGAAAAATACGAGGAACATGAAAGCTATGAAAAATGCGAGGAGCAAAAAAAACGAGGAGGAGTATGAAATGGTGTGAAAAATTCGAGGAGCATGAAAAGTTGTGAAAAATGCGAGGAGCATGAAAAGTTGTGAAAAATACGAGGAGCATGAAAACGTGTGAAAATTTCGAAGAAAATGAAAAGCTGTCAAAAATTCTAGAAGCATGAAATGGTGTGAAAAATGCAAGGAGCATGAAAAGCTGTGAAAAATGCGAGGAGCATGAAAAGCTGTGAAAAATGCGAGGAGCATGAAAAGGTGTGAAAATTGCGAGGAGCATGAAAAGTTGTGAAAAGTGCGAAGAGCATGAAAAGGTGTGAAAATTGCAAGGAGCATGAAAATGTGTGAAAAATGCGACGAGCAAAAAAGAAAAAGACAAGGAGCATGAAAAGTGTCAAAAATGCGAGGAGCATGAAAAGGTGTGAAATATGTGAGGAGCATGAAAAGGTGTGAAAATTGCAAGGAGCCTGAAAAAGTGTGAAAAATCGAGGAGCCAAAAAAAAAAATATGAGGAGCATGAAAAGGAGTGAAAAATGCGAGGAATATGAAAAGGTATGAAAAATGCGAGGAACATGAAAAGGTGTGAAAAATGTGAGGAGCATGAAAAGGTGTGAATAATTCCAGGAGCAGAAAAAAAAAGAAAAAAGACGAGGAGCATGAAAAGTTGTAAAAAATTCCAGGAGCATGAAAAGTTGTGAAAAATAACAGGAGGAAAAAAAAAAGGAAGAGGAGCATGAAAAGGTGTGAAAAATTCCAGGAGCATCAAAAGGTGTGAAAAATGCCAGGAGGAAAAAAAATAAAGAAGAGGAGCATGAAAAGTTGTGAAAAATTCCAGGAGCATCAAAAGGTGTGAAAAATGCCAGGAGGAAAAAAAAATAAAGAAGAGGAGCATGAAAAGGTGTGAAAAATGACAGGAGCATGAAAAGGGGTGAAAAAGACGAAGAGCATGAAAATGTGTGAAAATTTCGAGGAAAATGAAAAGCTGTCAAAAATTCTAGGAGCATGAAAAGGTATGAAAAATGCGAGGAGCATGAAAAGGTGTGAAAATGTGAGGAGCATGAAAAGGTGTGAAAATGCGAGGAGCATGAAAACGTGTGAAAATTTTGAGGAAAATAAAAAGCTGTCAAAAATTCTAAGAACATGAAATGGTGTGAAAAATGCGAGGAGCATGAAAAGGTGTGAAAAATGCGAGGAGCATGAAAATGTGTGATAAATGCGAGGAGCATGAAAAGTGGTGAAAAATACGAGGAGCATGAAAACGTGTGAAAATTTTGAGGAAAATAAAAAGCTGTCAAAAATTCTAAGAGCATGAAAAGGTGTGAAAAATGCGAGGAGCATGAAAAGGTGTCAAAAATCGAGGAGCATGAAAAGGTGTGAAAAATGGGAGGAGCATGAAAAGGTGTGAAAAATGCGAGGAGCATGAAAAGATGTGATAATTGTGAGGAGCATGAAAATGTGTGAAAAATGCGAGGAGCATGAAAAGGTGTGAAAAATGCGAGCATGAAAAGGTGTGAAAATTGCAAGGAGCATGAAAAGGTGTGAAAAAAGCGAGGAGAAAAGAAAAAGACGAGGAGCATGAAAAAGTGTGAAAAATTCGTGAGCATGAAAAGGTGTGAAAAATACGAGGAGCATGAAAAGGTGTGAAAAATGCAAGGAGAATGAAAAGGTGTGAAAAACGCGAGGAGCATGAAAGGTGGGAAAAATGCGAAGAGTAAAAAAAAAAAGAGAAGGAGCATGAAAAGTGTCAAAAATGCGAGGAGCATGAAATGGTGTGAAAAATAAGAGGAGCATGAAAAGGTGTGAAAAATGCAAGGAGCATGAAAAGGTGTGAAAAATGCGAGGAGCATTAAAAGGTGGGAAAAATGCGAAGAGCAAAAAAAAAAAACACAAGGAGCAAGAAAAGTGTCAAAAATGCGAGGAGCATGAAAATGTGTGAAAAATTCGAGGAGCATGAAAAGGGTGAGAAATGCGAGGAGCATGAAAAGGTATGAAAAATTCGAGGAGCATGAAAAGGTATGAAAATTCGAGGAGCATGAAAATGTGTGAAAATTGCAAGCAGCATGAAAAGGTGTGAAAAATGCAAAGAGCAAAAAAAAAAAGACAAGGAGCATGAAAAGTGTCAAAAATGCGAGGAGCATGAAAATGTGTGAAAAATTCGAGGAGTATGAAAAGGGTGAAAAATGCGAGGAGCATGAAAGGGTGTGAAAAATTTGAGGAACATGAAAAGGTGTTAAAATTCGAGGAGCATGAAAATGTGTGAAAATTGCAAGCAGCATGAAAAGGTGTGAAAAATGCAAGGAGCATTAAAAGGTGTGAAAAAAGCGAGGAACAAAAAAAAAAGACGAGGAGCATGAAAAGGTGTGAAAAATGCGAGCAGCATGAAAAGGAGTGAAAAATGCGAGGAGCAAAAAAAAAAAAGACGAGGACTATGAAAAGGTGTGAAAAATTCGAGGAGCATGAAAAGGGTGAAAAATGCGAGGAGCATGAAAAGGTGTGAAAAATGCGAGGAGCAAAAAAAAAAAAAGACGAAGAGCAAGAAAAGTTGTGAAAAACGCGAGGAGCATGAAAAGGTGTGAAAAATGCGAGGAGCATGAAAAGGTGTGAAAAATGCGAGGAGCATGAAAAGATGTGAAAAATGCGAGGAGCAAAAAAAAAAAAAAGACGAAGAGCCATAAAAGTTGTGAAAAACGCGAGGAGCATGAAAAGGTGTGAAAAATTCGAGGCGCATGAAAAGGGTGAAAAATGCGAGGAGCATGAAAAGGTGTGAAAAATGCGAGGAGCAATAGAAAAAAAAGACGAAGAGCAAGAAAAGTTGTGAAAAACGCGAGGAGCATGAAAAGGTGTGAAAAATGCGAGGAGCATGAAAAGGGTGAAAAATGCGAGGAGCATGAAAAGGTATGAAAAATGCGAGGAGCAAAAAAAAAAAAAAGACGAAGAGCAAGAAAAGTTGTGAAAAACGCGAGGAGCATGAAAAGGTGTGAAAATGCGAGGAACATGAAAAGGTGTGAAAAATGCGAGGAGCATGAAAAGGTGTGAAAATTCGAGGAGCATGAAAAGGTGTGAAAAATGCAAGGAGCATTAAAAGGTTTGAAAAATGGGAGGAACATGAAAAGATGTGACAATTTTGAGGAGCATGAAAATGTGTGAAAAATGTGAGGAGCATGAAAAGGTGTGAAAAATGCGAGCATGAAAATGTGTGAAAATTGCAAGGAGCATGAAAAGGTGTGAAAAAAGCGAGGAGAAAAAAAAAAGACGAGGAGCATGAAAAAGTGTGAAAAATGCAAGGAGAATGAAAAGGTGTGAAAAACGCGAGGAGCATGAAAAGGTGGGAAAAATGCGAAGAGCAAAAAAAAAAGACAAGAAGCATGAAAAGTGTCAAAAATGCGAGGAGCATGAAAAGGTGTGAAAAATACGAGGAGCATGAAAAGGTGTGAAAAATGCAAGGAGCATGAAAAGGTGTGAAAAATGCGAGGAGCATTAAAAGGTGGGAAAAATGCGAAGAGCAAAAAAAAAAAGACCAGGAGCATGAAAAGGTGTGAAAAATGGGAGGAGCATGAAAAGGTGTGAAAAATGCGAGGAGCATGAAAAGGTGTGAAAAATGTGAGGAGCGTGAAAAGGTGTGAAAAACCCAAGAAGCAAAAAAAAAGAAAGACCAGGAGCATGAAAAGTTGTGAAAAATGCGAGGATCATGAAAAGGTGTGAAAAATGCGAGGAGCATGACAAGGTGTGAAAAATGTGGGGAGCATAAAAAGGTGTGAAAAATGCAAGGAACATGAAAAGGTGTGAAAAATGCAAGGAGCAAAAAAAAAAAAAGACGAGGAGCATGAAAAGTTGTGAAAAATGCGAGGATCATGAAAAGGTGTGAAAAATGCGAGGAGCATGACAAGGTGTGAAAAATGTGGGGATGTTAAAAAGGTGTGAAAAATGCAAAGAACATGAAAAGGTGTGAAAAATGCGAGGAGAATGAAAAGGTGTGAAAAATGAGAGGAGAAAAAAAAAAGACGAGGAGCATGAAAAGGTGTGAAAAATGCGAGGAGCATGAAAAGGTGTGACATATCTGAGAAACAAAAAAAAAAGAGAAAGACGAGAAGCATGAAAAGGTGTGAAAAATGCGAGGAGCACGAAAAGGTGTAAAAAATGCGAGGAGCATAAAAAGGTGTGAAAAATGCGAAGAGCAAAAAAAATAAAAAAGACAAGGAGGAAGAAAACGTGTGAAAAATGGGAGGAGCATGAAAAGGTGTGAAAAATGCGAGGAGCAAAAAAAAAAAAGACGAGGAGCAAGAAAAGGTGTGAAAAATGCGAGGAGCATGAAAAGGTGTGAAATATCCGAGAAACAAAAAAAAAAGAGAAAGACAAGAAGTATGAAAAGGTGTGCAAAATGCGAGGAGCATGAAAAGGTGTAAAAAATGCGAGGAGCATGACAAGGTGTGAAAAATGCGAAGAGCAAAAAAAAATAAAAAAAAAAGGAGCAAGAAAAGATGTGAAAAATGGGAAGAGCATGAAAAGGTGTGAAAAATGCGAGGAGCATGAAAAGGTGTGAAAAATGCGAGGAGCGTGAAAAGGTGTGAAAAATGCGAGGAGCAAGAAAAGGTGTGAAATATCCGAGAAACAAAAAAAACAAAAAGACTAGGAGCATGAAAAGGTGTGAAAAATGCGAGGGGCATGAAAAGGTGTGAAAAATGCGAGGAGCATGACAAGGTGTGAAAAATGTGGGGAGCATAAAAAGGTGTGAAAAATGCAAGGAACATGAAAAGGTGTGAAAAATGCAAGGAGCAAAAAAAAAAAAGACGAGGAGCATGAAAAGGTGTGAAAAATCTGAGGAGAATGAAAAGGTGTGAAAAATGCGAGGAGCATGAAAAGGTGTGAAAAATGTGGGGAGCTTAAAAGGTGTGAAAAATGCAAAGAACGTGAAAAGGTGTGAAAAATACGAGGAGAATGAATAGTTGTGAAAAATTCGAGAAGCATGAAAAAGAGTGAAAAATGCGAGGAGCAAAAAAAAAAAAGCCAATGAGCATGAAAACTTGTGAAAAATGCGAGGAGCATGAAAAGGTGTGAAATATCCGAGAAGCAAAAAAAATGAAATGACCAGGAGCATGAAAAGCTGTGAAAAATGCGAGGAGCATGAAAAGGTGTGAAAAATGCGAGGAGCATGACAAGGTGTGAAAAATGTGTGGAGCATAAAAAGGTGTGAAAAATGCAAGGAACATGAAAGGGTGTGAAAAATGCAAGGAGCAAAAAAAAAAAAAGGACGAGGAGCATGAAAAAGTGTGAAAAATCTGAGGAGCATGAAAAGGTGTGAAAAATGCGAGGAGCATGAAAAGGTGTGAAAAATGCGAGGAGCATGAAAAGGTGTGAAATATCCGAAAAACAAACAAAAAAAAAAAGACGAGGAGCCTGAAACGGTGTGCAAAATGCGAAGAGAAAAAAAAAAAGACGAGGAGAATGAAAAGGTGTGAAAAAAGAAAGGAGCATGAAAAGGTGTGAAAATTGCGAAGAGCAAAAAAAAAAAAAAAGACAAGGAGCATGAAAAAGTGTGAAACATGCGAGAAGCATGAAAAGGTTTGAAAAATGCAAGGAGCATGAAAAGGTGTGAAAAATGCAAGGAGCATGAAAAGGTGTGAAAAATGCGAGGAGCATGAAAAGGTGTGAAATATCCGAGAAGCAAAAAAAAAAAAAAAGACGAGGAGCATGAAACGGTGTGAAAAATGCGAAGAGCAAAAAAAAGAAAAAAAAGGACGAGGAGCATGAAAGGTGTGAAGAATGCAAGGAGCATGAAAAGGTGTGAAAAATCGAGGAGCAAAAAAAAAAATAAGACCAGGAGCATGAAAAGGTGTGAAAAATGCGAGGAGCATGAAAAGGTGTGAAAAATGCGAAGAGCATGAAAAGGTGTGAAAAATGCGAGGAGCATGAAAAGGTGTGAAAACTGCGAGGAGCAAGAAAAGGTGTGAAAAATGCACGGAGCATTAAAAGGTGTGAAAAACGCGAGGAGCAAAAAAAAAAAAAAAGACCAGGAGCATGAAAATGTGTGAAAAATGCGAGGAGCATGAAAAGTTGTGAAAAACGTGGGGAGCATTAAAAGGTGTGAAAAAAGCGAGGAACAAAAAAAAAAGACGAGGAGCATGAAAAGGTGTGAAAAATGCGAGGAGCATGAAAAGGTGTGAAAAATGCGTAGATCAAAAAAAAAAAAAGGACGAGGAGCATGAAAAGGTGTGAAATTTCCGAGGAGCATGAAAAGGTGTGAAAAATGTGGGGAGTATAAAAAGGTGTGAAAAATGCAAGGAACATGAAAAGGTGTGAAAAATGCAAGGAGCAAAAAAAAAAAGATGAGGAGCATGAAAAGTTGTGAAAATTCTGAGGAGCATGAAAAGGTGTGAAAAATGCGAGGAGCATGAAAAGGTGTGAAAATGTGGGGAGCTTTAAAAGGTGTGAAAAATGCAAAGTACATGAAAAGGTGTGAAAAATGCGAGGAGAATGAATAGTTGTGAAAAATGCGAGAAGCATGAAAAAGAGTGAAAAATGCGAAGAGCAAAAGAAAAAAAAAGACGAGGAGCATGAAAGGTGTGAAAAATGCAAGGAGCATGAAAAGGTGTGAAAAATGCGAGGAGCAAAAAAAAAAAAGACGAGGAGCATGAAAAGGTGTGAAAAATGCGAGGAGCATGAAAAGGTGTGAAAAATGTGAGGAGCAAAAAAAAAAAAAAAGACGAGGAGCATGAAAAGGTGTGAAAAATGCGAGGATCATGAAAAGGAGTGAAATATCCGAGAAACAAAAAATAAAAGAAAAAGACGAGAAGCATGAAAAGGTGTGAAAAATGCGAGGAACAAAAAAAAAAAAAAGACGAGGAGCATGAAAAGGTGTGAAAAATGCGAGGAGCATGAAAAGGTGTGAAAAATGCGAAGAGCAAAAAAAAAATTAAAAAGACAAGAAGCAAGAAAAGGTGTGAAAAATGGGAGGAGCATGAAAAGGTGTGAAAAATGCGAGGAGCATGAAAAGGTGTGAAAAATGCGAGGAGCATGAAAAGGTGTGAAAAATGCGAGGAGCATGAAAAGGTGTGAAAAATGCGAGGAGCAAGAAAAGCTGTGAAAAATGCATGGAGCATTAAACGGTGTGAAAATTGCGAGGAGCAAAAAAAAAAAAAAAAAGACCAGGAGCATGAAAATGTGTGAAAAATGCGAGGAGCATGAAAAGGTGTGAAAAATGCAAGGAGCATTAAAAGTTGTGAAAAATGCAAGGAGCAAAATAAAAGACGAGGAGTTTGAAAAGGTGTGAAAAAGGCGAGGAGAATGAAAAGGTGTGAAAAATGCGAGGAGCAAAAAAAAAAAAGACGAGGAGCCTGAAAAGGTGTGCAAAATGCGAAGAGAAAAAAAAAAAAAACGAGGAGCATGAAAAGGTGTGAAAAATGAAAGGAGCATGAAAAGGTGTGAAAAATGGGAAGAGAAAAAAAAAAAAAAAGACAAGGAGCATGAAAAGGTGTGAAAAATGCGAGGAGCATGAAAAGGTTTGAAAAATGCGAGGAGCATGAAAAGGTGTGAAAAATGCGAGGAGCAAAAGAAAAAAAAGACGAAGAGCAAGAAAAGTTGTGAAAAACGCGAGGAGCATGAAAAGGTGTGAAAAATGCGAGGAGCATGAAAAGGGTGAAAAATGCGAGGAGCATGAAAAGGTGTGAAAAATGCGAGGAGCAAAAAAAAAAAAAGACGAAGAGCAAGAAAAGTTGTGAAAAACGCGAGGAGCATGAAAAGGTGTGAAAAATGCGAGGAGCATGAAAAGGTGTGAAAAATGCGAGGAGCATGAAAAGATGTGAAAAATGCGAGGAGCAAAAAAAAAAAAAGACGAAGAACCATAAAAGTTGTGAAAAACGCGAGGAGAATGAAAAGGTGTGAAAAATTCGAGGAGCATGAAAAGGGTGAAAAATGCGAGGAGCATGAAAAGGTGTGAAAAATGCGAGGAGCAAAAGAAAAAAAAGATGAAGAGCAAGAAAAGTTGTGAAAAACGCGAGGAGCATGAAAAGGTGTGAAAATGTGAGGAGCATGAAAAGGTGTGAAAAATGCGAGGAGCATGAAAAGGTGTGAAAATGCGAGGAGCATGAAAAGGTGTGAAAAATGCAAGGAGCATTAAAAGGTTTGAAAAATGGGAGGAACATGAAAAGATGTGACAATTTTGAGGAGCATGAAAATGTGTGAAAAATGTGAGGAGCATGAAAAGGTGTGAAAAATGCGAGCATGAAAATGTGTGAAAATTGCAAGGAGCATGAAAAGGTGTGAAAAAAGCGAGGAGAAAAAAAAAAGACGAGGAGCATGAAAAAGTGTGAAAAATGCAAGGAGAATGAAAAGGTGTGAAAAACGCGAGGAGCATGAAAAGGTGGGAAAAATGCAAAGAGCAAAAAAAAAAGACAAGAAGCATGAAAAGTGTCAAAAATGCGAGGAGCATGAAAAGGTGTGAAAAATACGAGGAGCATGAAAAGGTGTGAAAAATGCAAGGAGCATGAAAAGGTGTGAAAAATGCGAGGAGCATTAAAAGGTGGGAAAAATGCGAAGAGCAAAAAAAAAAAAAGACAAGGAGCATGAAAAGTGTCAAAAATGCGAGGAGCCTGAAAATGTGTGAAAAATTCGAGGAGCATGAAAACGTATGAAAATTCGAGGAGCATGAAAATGTGTGAAAATTGCAAGCAGCATGAAAAGGTGTGAAAAATGCAGAGAGCAAAAAAAAAAAGACAAGGAGCATGAAAAGTGTCAAAAATGCGAGCAGCATGAAAAGGTGTGAAAATTGCAAGCAGCATGAAAAGGTGTGAAAATGCAAGGAGCATGAAAAGGAGTGAAAAATGCGAGGAGCAAAAAAAAATGACGAGGAGCATGAAAATGTGTGAAAAATTCATGAGCATGAAAATGTTTGAAAAATACGAGTTGCATGAAGAGGTGTGAAATATGCAAGGAGCATGAAAGGAAGTGAAAAATGCGAGGAGTAAAAAAAAAAAAAGACGAGGACCATGAAAAGGTGTGAAAAATTCGAAGAGCATGAAAAGTGTGAAAAATGCGAGGAGCATGAAAATGTGTGAAAAATGCGAGGAGCAAAAAAAAAAAAAGACGAGGACCATGAAAAGGTGTGAAAAATTCGAAGAGCATGAAAAGGGTGAAAAATGCGAGGAGCTTGAAAATGTGTGAAAAATGCGAGGAGCATGAAAAGGTGTGAAAAATGCGAGGAGCATGAAAAGGTGTGAAAAATGCGAGGAGCGTGAAAAGGTGTGAAAATTGCAAGGAGCATGAAAAGGTGTGAAAAAAGCGAGAAGAAAAAAAAAAGACGAGGAGCATAAAAAAGTGTGAAAAATTAGTGAGCATGAAAAGGTGTGAAAATGCGAGGAGCATGAAAAGGTGTGAAAAATGCGAAGAGCAGAACTAAAAAGACAAGGAGCATGAAAATTGTCAAAAATGCGAGGAGCATGAAAAGGTGTGAAAAATACGAGGAGCATGAAAAGTTGTGAAAAAAGAAAGGAGCATGAAAATGTGTGAAAATTGCAAGCAGCATAAAAAGGTGTGAAAAATGCAAGGAGTATGAAAAGGAGTGAAAAATGCGAGGAGCAAAAAAAAAAAAGACGAGGACCAGGAAAAGGTGTGAAAAATTCGAGAAGCAAAAAAAAAAAAAAAAAAAAAAAGACCAGGAGCATGAAAAGGTGTGAAAAATGCGAGGAGAAAAAAAAAAAAAGAAAGACCAGGAGCATGAAAAGGTGTGAAAAATGCGACGAGCATGAAAAGTTGTGAAAAATGCGAGGAGCATGAAGAGGTGTGAAAAATGCGAGGAGGATGAAAAGGTGTGAAAAATTTGAGGAGCAAAAAAAAAAAAAAAAGAAAGACCAGGAGCATGAAAAGGTGTGAAAAATGCGAGGAGCAAAAAAAAAAAAAAAGACCAGGAGCATGAAAAGGTGTGAAAAATGCGAGGAGCAAAAAAAAAAAAAAAAAAAGAAAGACCAGGAGCATGAAAAGGTGTGAAAAATGCTAGGAGCAAAAAAAAAAAAAAAAAGGAACAGGAGCATGAAAAGGTGTGAAAAATGCGAGGAGCAAAAAAAAAAAAAAAAAAAAAGAAAGACCAGGAGCATGAAAAGGTGTGAAAAATGCGAGGAGCAAAAAAAAAAAAAAAAAAAAAAAAAAACCAGGAGCATGAAAAGGTGTGAAAAATGCGAGGAGCAAAAAAAAAAAAAAAAAAAAAAGAAAGACCAGGAGCATGAAAAGGTGTGAAAAATGCGAGGAGCAAAAAAAAAAAAAGAAAGACCAGGAGCATGAAAAGGTGTGAAAAATGCGACGAGCATGAAAAGTTGTGAAAAATGCGAGGAGCATGAAGAGGTGTGAAAAATGCGAGGAGCAAAAAAAAAAAAAAAAGAAAGAAAGAAAGACCAGGAGCATGAAAAGATGTGAAAAATGCGAGGAGCAAAAGAAAAAAAAAAGACCAGGAGCATGAAAAGGTGTGAAAAATGCGAGGAGCAAAAAAAAATAAAGAAAGACCAGGAGCATGAAAAGGTGTGAAAAATGCGACGAGCAAGAAAAGTTGTGAAAAATGTGAGGAGCATGAAGAGGTGTGAAAAATGCGAGGAGGATGAAAAGGTGTGAAAAATTTGAGGAGCAAAAAAAAAAAAACCAGGAGAATGAAAAGGTGTGAAAAATGCGAGGAGTAAAAAAAAAAAAAAGACCAGGAGCATGAAAAGGTGTGAAAAATGCGAGGAGCAAAAAAAAAAAAAGAAAGACCAAGAGCATGAAAAGGTGTGAAAAATGCGAGGAGCAAAAGAAAAAAAAAAGACCAGGAGCATGAAAAGGTGTGAAAAATGCGAGGAGCAAAAAAAAAAAAAGAAAGACCAGGAGCATGAAAAGGTGTGAAAAATGCGAGGAGCAAAAAAAAAAAAAGAAAGACCAGGAGCAAGAAAAGGGGTGAAAAATGAGGGGAAAAAAAAAAAAAAAAGACCAGGAGCATGAAAAGGTGTGAAAAATGTGAGGCGCAAAAAAAAAAAAAAAAGAAAGAAAGAAAGACCAGGAGCATGAAAAGGTGTGAAAAACGCGAGGAGCAAAAAAAAAAAAAAAAAGAAAGAAAGACCAGTAGCATGAAAAGGTGTGAAAAATGCGAGGAGAAAAGAAAAAAAAAAAAAAAGAGACCAGGAACATGAAAAGGTGTGAAAAATGCGAGGAGCAAAAAAAAAAAAAAAAAAAGAAAGACCAGGACCATGAAAAGGTGTGAAAAAGGCGAGGAGCAAAAAAAAAAAAAAAAAAAGAAAGACCAGGAGCATGAAAAGGTCTGAAAAAGGCGAGGAGCAAAAAAAAAAAAAAAAAAAAAGAAAGACCAGGAGCATGAAAAGGTCTGAAAAAGGCGAGGAGCAAAAAAAAAAAAAAAAAAAGAAAGACCAGTAGCATGAAAAGGTGTGAAAAATGTGGGGAGCTTTAAAAGGTGTGAAAAATGCAAAGTACATGAAAAGGTGTGAAAAATGCGAGGAGAATGAATAGTTGTGAAAAATGCGAGAAGCATGAAAAAGAGTGAAAAATGCGAAGAGCAAAAGAAAAAAAAAGACGAGGAGCATGAAAGGTGTGAAAAATGCAAGGAGCATGAAAAGGTGTGAAAAATGCGAGGAGCAAAAAAAAAAAAGACGAGGAGCATGAAAAGGTGTGAAAAATGCGAGGAGCATGAAAAGGTGTGAAAAATGTGAGGAGCAAAAAAAAAAAAAAAGACGAGGAGCATGAAAAGGTGTGAAAAATGCGAGGATCATGAAAAGGTGTGAAATATCCGAGAAACAAAAAATAAAAGAAAAAGACGAGAAGCATGAAAAGGTGTGAAAAATGCGAGGAGCATGAAAAGGTGTGAAAAATGCGAGGAGCATGAAAAGGTGTGAAAAATGCGAGCATGAAAATGTGTGAAAATTGCAAGGAGCATGAAAAGGTGTGAAAAAAGCGAGGAAAAAAAAAAAAGACGAGGAGCATGAAAAAGTGTGAAAAATGCAAGGAGAATGAAAAGGTGTGAAAAACGCGAGGAGCATGAAAAGGTGGGAAAAATGCGAAGAGCAAAAAAAAAAGACAAGAAGCATGAAAAGTGTCAAAAATGCGAGGAGCATGAAAAGGTGTGAAAAATGTGAGGAGCGTGAAAAGGTGTGAAAAACCCAAGAAGCAAAAAAAAAGAAAGACCAGGAGCATGAAAAGTTGTGAAAAATGCGAGGATCATGAAAAGGTGTGAAAAATGCGAGGAGCATGACAAGGTGTGAAAAATGTGGGGAGCATAAAAAGGTGTGAAAAATGCAAGGAACATGAAAAGGTGTGAAAAATGCAAGGAGCAAAAAAAAAAAAAGACGAGGAGCATGAAAAGTTGTGAAAAATGCGAGGATCATGAAAAGGTGTGAAAAATGCGAGGAGCATGACAAGGTGTGAAAAATGTGGGGATGTTAAAAAGGTGTGAAAAATGCAAAGAACATGAAAAGGTGTGAAAAATGCGAGGAGAATGAAAAGGTGTGAAAAATGAGAGGAGAAAAAAAAAAGACGAGGAGCATGAAAAGGTGTGAAAAATGCGAGGAGCATGAAAAGGTGTGACATATCTGAGAAACAAAAAAAAAAGAGAAAGACGAGAAGCATGAAAAGGTGTGAAAAATGCGAGGAGCACGAAAAGGTGTAAAAAATGCGAGGAGCATAAAAAGGTGTGAAAAATGCGAAGAGCAAAAAAAATAAAAAAGACAAGGAGGAAGAAAACGTGTGAAAAATGGGAGGAGCATGAAAAGGTGTGAAAAATGCGAGGAGAAAAAAAAAAAAAGACGAGGAGCAAGAAAAGGTGTGAAAAATGCGAGGAGCATGAAAAGGTGTGAAATATCCGAGAAACAAAAAAAAAAGAGAAAGACAAGAAGTATGAAAAGGTGTGCAAAATGCGAGGAGCATGAAAAGGTGTAAAAAATGCGAGGAGCATGACAAGGTGTGAAAAATGCGAAGAGCAAAAAAAAATAAAAAAAAAAGGAGCAAGAAAAGATGTGAAAAATGGGAAGAGCATGAAAAGGTGTGAAAAATGCGAGGAGCATGAAAAGGTGTGAAAAATGCGAGGAGCGTGAAAAGGTGTGAAAAATGCGAGGAGCAAGAAAAGGTGTGAAATATCCGAGAAGCAAAAAAAACAAAAAGACTAGGAGCATGAAAAGGTGTGAAAAATGCGAGGGGCATGAAAAGGTGTGAAAAATGCGAGGAGCATGACAAGGTGTGAAAAATGTGGGGAGCATAAAAAGGTGTGAAAAATGCAAGGAACATGAAAAGGTGTGAAAAATGCAAGGAGCAAAAAAAAAAAAGACGAGGAGCATGAAAAGGTGTGAAAAATCTGAGGAGAATGAAAAGGTGTGAAAAATGCGAGGAGCATGAAAAGGTGTGAAAAATGTGGGGAGCTTAAAAGGTGTGAAAAATGCAAAGAACGTGAAAAGGTGTGAAAAATACGAGGAGAATGAATAGTTGTGAAAAATTCGAGAAGCATGAAAAAGAGTGAAAAATGCGAGGAGCAAAAAAAAAAAAGCCAATGAGCATGAAAACTTGTGAAAAATGCGAGGAGCATGAAAAGGTGTGAAATATCCGAGAAGCAAAAAAAATGAAATGACCAGGAGCATGAAAAGCTGTGAAAAATGCGAGGAGCATGAAAAGGTGTGAAAAATGCGAGGAGCATGACAAGGTGTGAAAAATGTGTGGAGCAAAAAAAGGTGTGAAAAATGCAAGGAACATGAAAGGGTGTGAAAAATGCAAGGAGCAAAAAAAAAAAAAGGACGAGGAGCATGAAAAAGTGTGAAAAATCTGAGGAGCATGAAAAGGTGTGAAAAATGCGAGGAGCATGAAAAGGTGTGAAAAATGCGAGGAGCATGAAAAGGTGTGAAATATCCGAAAAACAAACAAAAAAAAAAGACGAGGAGCCTGAAACGGTGTGCAAAATGCGAAGAGAAAAAAAAAAAGACGAGGAGAATGAAAAGGTGTGAAAAATGAAAGGAGCATGAAAAGGTGTGAAAATTGCGAAGAGCAAAAAAAAAAAAAAAGACAAGGAGCATGAAAAAGTGTGAAACATGCGAGAAGCATGAAAAGGTTTGAAAAATGCAAGGAGCATGAAAAGGTGTGAAAAATGCAAGGAGCATGAAAAGGTGTGAAAAATGCGAGGAGCATGAAAAGGTGTGAAATATCCGAGAAGCAAAAAAAAAAAAAAGACGAGGAGCATGAAACGGTGTGAAAAATGCGAAGAGCAAAAAAAAGAAAAAAAAGGACGAGGAGCATGAAAGGTGTGAAGAATGCAAGGAGCATGAAAAGGTGTGAAAAATCGAGGAGCAAAAAAAAAAATAAAACCAGGAGCATGAAAAGGTGTGAAAAATGCGAGGAGCATGAAAAGGTGTGAAAAATGCGAAGAGCATGAAAAGGTGTGAAAAATGCGAGGAGCATGAAAAGGTGTGAAAACTGCGAGGAGCAAGAAAAGGTGTGAAAAATGCACGGAGCATTAAAAGGTGTGAAAAACGCGAGGAGCAAAAAAAAAAAAAAAGACCAGGAGCATGAAAATGTGTGAAAAATGCGAGGAGCATGAAAAGTTGTGAAAAACGTGGGGAGCATTAAAAGGTGTGAAAAAAGCGAGGAACAAAAAAAAAAGACGAGGAGCATGAAAAGGTGTGAAAAATGCGAGGAGCATGAAAAGGTGTGAAAAATGCGAAGATAAAAAAAAAAAAAAGGACGAGGAGCATGAAAAGGTGTGAAATTTCCGAGGAGCATGAAAAGGTGTGAAAAATGTGGGGAGTATAAAAAGGTGTGAAAAATGCAAGGAACATGAAAAGGTGTGAAAAATGCAAGGAGCAAAAAAAAAAAGACGAGGAGCATGAAAAGTTGTGAAAATTCTGAGGAGCATGAAAAGGTGTGAAAAATGCGAGGAGCATGAAAAGGTGTGAAAAATGTGGGGAGCTTTAAAAGGTGTGAAAAATGCAAAGTACATGAAAAGGTGTGAAAAATGCGAGGAGAATGCATAGTTGTGAAAAATGCGAGAAGCATGAAAAAGAGTGAAAAATGCGAAGAGCAAAAGAAAAAAAAAGACGAGGAGCATGAAAGGTGTGAAAAATGCAAGGAGCATGAAAAGGTGTGAAAAATGCGAGGAGCAAAAAAAAAAAAGACGAGGAGCATGAAAAGGTGTGAAAAATGCGAGGAGCATGAAAAGGTGTGAAAAATGTGAGGAGCAAAAAAAAAAAAAAAAGACGAGGAGCATGAAAAGGTGTGAAAAATGCGAGGATCATGAAAAGGTGTGAAATATCCGAGAAACAAAAAATAAAAGAAAAAGACGAGAAGCATGAAAAGGTGTGAAAAATGCGAGGAGCAAAAAAAAAAAAAAGACGAGGAGCATGAAAAGGTGTGAAAAATGCGAGGAGCATGAAAAGGTGTGAAAAATGCGAAGAGCAAAAAAAAAATTAAAAAGACAAGAAGCAAGAAAAGGTGTGAAAAATGGGAGGAGCATGAAAAGGTGTGAAAAATGCGAGGAGCATGAAAAGGTGTGAAAAATGCGAGGAGCATGAAAAGGTGTGAAAAATGCGAGGAGCATGAAAAGGTGTGAAAAATGCGAGGAGCAAGAAAAGCTGTGAAAAATGCATGGAGCATTAAACGGTGTGAAAATTGCGAGGAGCAAAAAAAAAAAAAAAAAGACCAGGAGCATGAAAATGTGTGAAAAATGCGAGGAGCATGAAAAGGTGTGAAAAATGCAAGGAGCATTAAAAGTTGTGAAAAATGCAAGGAGCAAAATAAAAGACGAGGAGTTTGAAAAGGTGTGAAAAAGGCGAGGAGAATGAAAAGGTGTGAAAAATGCGAGGAGCAAAAAAAAAAAAGACGAGGAGCCTGAAAAGGTGTGCAAAATGCGAAGAGAAAAAAAAAAAAAACGAGGAGCATGAAAAGGTGTGAAAAATGAAAGGAGCATGAAAAGGTGTGAAAATTGGGAAGAGCAAAAAAAAAAAAAGACAAGGAGCATGAAAAAGTGTGAAAAATGCGAGGAGCATGAAAAGGTTTGAAAAATGCGAGGAGCATGAAAAGGTGTGAAAAATGCGAGGAGCAAAAGAAAAAAAAGACGAAGAGCAAGAAAAGTTGTGAAAAACGCGAGGAGCATGAAAAGGTGTGAAAAATGCGAGGAGCATGAAAAGGGTGAAAAATGCGAGGAGCATGAAAAGGTGTGAAAAATGCGAGGAGCAAAAAAAAAAAAAGACGAAGAGCAAGAAAAGTTGTGAAAAACGCGAGGATCATGAAAAGGTGTGAAAAATGCGAGGAGCATGAAAAGGTGTGAAAAATGCGAGGAGCATGAAAAGATGTGAAAAATGCGAGGAGCAAAAAAAAAAAAAGACGAAGAACCATAAAAGTTGTGAAAAACGCGAGGAGAATGAAAAGGTGTGAAAAATTCGAGGAGCATGAAAAGGGTGAAAAATGCGAGGAGCATGAAAAGGTGTGAAAAATGCGAGGAGCAAAAGAAAAAAAAGATGAAGAGCAAGAAAAGTTGTGAAAAACGCGAGGAGAATGAAAAGGTGTGAAAATGTGAGGAGCCTGAAAAGGTGTGAAAAATGCGAGGAGCATGAAAAGGTGTGAAAATGCGAGGAGCATGAAAAGGTGTGAAAAATGCAAGGAGCATTAAAAGGTTTGAAAAATGGGAGGAACATGAAAAGATGTGACAATTTTGAGGAGCATGAAAATGTGTGAAAAATGTGAGGAGCATGAAAAGGTGTGAAAAATGCGAGCATGAAAATGTGTGAAAATTGCAAGGAGCATGAAAAGGTGTGAAAAAAGCGAGGAGAAAAAAAAAAGACGAGGAGCATGAAAAAGTGTGAAAAATGCAAGGAGAATGAAAAGGTGTGAAAAACGCGAGGAGCATGAAAAGGTGGGAAAAATGCAAAGAGCAAAAAAAAAAGACAAGAAGCATGAAAAGTGTCAAAAATGCGAGGAGCATGAAAAGGTGTGAAAAATACGAGGAGCATGAAAAGGTGTGAAAAATGCAAGGAGCATGAAAAGGTGTGAAAAATGCGAGGAGCATTAAAAGGTGGGAAAAATGCGAAGAGCAAAAAAAAAAAAGACAAGGAGCATGAAAAGTGTCAAAAATGCGAGGAGCCTGAAAATGTGTGAAAAATTCGAGGAGCATGAAAACGTATGAAAATTCGAGGAGCATGAAAATGTGTGAAAATTGCAAGCAGCATGAAAAGGTGTGAAAAATGCAGAGAGCAAAAAAAAAAAAGACAAGGAGCATGAAAAGTGTCAAAAATGCGAGCAGCATGAAAAGGTGTGAAAATTGCAAGCAGCATGAAAAGGTGTGAAAATGCAAGGAGCATGAAAAGGAGTGAAAAATGCGAGGAGCAAAAAAAAAATGACGAGGAGCATGAAAATGTGTGAAAAATTCATGAGCATGAAAATGTTTGAAAAATACGAGTTGCATGAAGAGGTGTGAAATATGCAAGGAGCATGAAAGGAAGTGAAAAATGCGAGGAGTAAAAAAAAAAAAAGACGAGGACCATGAAAAGGTGTGAAAAATTCGAAGAGCATGAAAAGTGTGAAAAATGCGAGGAGCATGAAAATGTGTGAAAAATGCGAGGAGCAAAAAAAAAAAAAGACGAGGACCATGAAAAGGTGTGAAAAATTCGAAGAGCATGAAAAGGGTGAAAAATGCGAGGAGCTTGAAAATGTGTGAAAAATGCGAGGAGCGTGAAAAGGTGTGAAAATTGCAAGGAGCATGAAAAGGTGTGAAAAAAGCGAGAAGAAAAAAAAAAAGACGAGGAGCATAAAAAAGTGTGAAAAATTCGTGAGCATGAAAAGGTGTGAAAAGGCGAGGAGCATGAAAAGGTGTGAAAAATGCGAAGAGCAGAACTAAAAAGACAAGGAGCATGAAAATTGTCAAAAATGCGAGGAGCATGAAAAGGTGTGAAAAATACGAGGAGCATGAAAAGTTGTGAAAAAAGAAAGGAGCATGAAAATGTGTGAAAATTGCAAGCAGCATAAAAAGGTGTGAAAAATGCAAGGAGTATGAAAAGGAGTGAAAAATGCGAGGAGCAAAAAAAAAAAAGACGAGGACCATGAAAAGGTGTGAAAAATTCGAGAAGCAAAAAAAAAAAAAAAAAAAAAAAAGACCAGGAGCATGAAAAGGTGTGAAAAATGCGAGGAGAAAAAAAAAAAAAGAAAGACCAGGAGCATGAAAAGGTGTGAAAAATGCGACGAGCATGAAAAGTTGTGAAAAATGCGAGGAGCATGAAGAGGTGTGAAAAATGCGAGGAGGATGAAAAGGTGTGAAAAATTTGAGGAGCAAAAAAAAAAAAAAAAGAAAGACCAGGAGCATGAAAAGGTGTGAAAAATGCGAGGAGAAAAAAAAAAAAAAAAGACCAGGAACATGAAAAGGTGTGAAAAATGCGAGGAGCAAAAAAAAAAAAAGAATGACCAGGAGCATGAAAAGGTGTGAAAAATGCGAGGAGCAAAAAAAAAAAAAGAAAGACCAGGAGCATGAAAAGGTGTGAAAAATGCGAGGAGCAAAAAAAAAAAAAAAAAAGACCAGGAGCATGAAAAGGTGTGAAAAATGCGAGGAGCAAAAAAAAAAAAGACCAGGAGCATGAAAAGGAGTGAAAAAAGCGAGGAGCAAAAAAAAAAAAAAAAGACCAGGAGCATGAAAAGGTGTGAAAAATGCGAGGAGCAAAAAAAAAAAAAAAAAAGAAAGACCAGGAGCATGAAAAGGTGTGAAAAATGCTAGGAGCAAAAAAAAAAAAAAAAAGGACCAGGAGCATGAAAAGGTGTGAAAAATGCGAGGAGCAAAAAAAAAAAAAAAAAAAAGAAAGACCAGGAGCATGAAAAGGTGTGAAAAATGCGAGGAGCAAAAAAAAAAAAAAAAAAAAAAAGAAAGACCAGGAGAATGAAAAGGGGGGAAAAATGGGAGGAGAAAAAAAAAAAAAAAAAAAAAAGAAAGACCAGGAGCATGAAAAGGTGTGAAAAATGCGAGGAGCAAAAAAAAAAAAAGAAAGACCAGGAGCATGAAAAGGTGTGAAAAATGCGACGAGCATGAAAAGTTGTGAAAAATGCGAGGAGCATGAAGAGGTGTGAAAAATGCGAGGAGCAAAAAAAAAAAAAAAAGAAAGAAAGAAAGACCAGGAGCATGAAAAGATGTGAAAAATGCGAGGAGCAAAAGAAAAAAAAAAGACCAGGAGCATGAAAAGGTGTGAAAAATGCGAGGAGCAAAAAAAAATAAAGAAAGACCAGGAGCATGAAAAGGTGTGAAAAATGCGACGAGCATGAAAAGTTGTGAAAAATGTGAGGAGCATGAAGAGGTGTGAAAAATGCGAGGAGGATGAAAAGGTGTGAAAAATTTGAGGAGCAAAAAAAAAAAAAACCAGGAGCATGAAAAGGTGTGAAAAATGCGAGGAGTAAAAAAAAAAAAAAGACCAGGAGCATGAAAAGGTGTGAAAAATGCGAGGAGCAAAAAAAAAAAAAGAAAGACCAAGAGCATGAAAAGGTGTGAAAAATGCGAGGAGCAAAAGAAAAAAAAAAGACCAGGAGCATGAAAAGGTGTGAAAAATGCGAGGAGCAAAAAAAAAAAAAGAAAGACCAGGAGCATGAAAAGGTGTGAAAAACGCGAGGAGCAAAAAAAAAAAAAGAAAGACCAGGAGCATGAAAAGGTGTGAAAAATGCGGGGAGAAAAAAAAAAAAAAGACCAGGAGCATGAAAAGGTGTGAAAAATGTGAGGAGCAAAAAAAAAAAAAAAAGAAAGAAAGAAAGACCAGGAGCATGAAAAGGTGTGAAAAACGCGAGGAGCAAAAAAAAAAAAAAAAAAAAAAGAAAGAAAGACCAGGAGCATGAAAAGGTGTGAAAAAAGCGAGGAGAAAAGAAAAAAAAAAAAAAGAGACCAGGAACATGAAAAGGTGTGAAAAATGCGAGGAGCAAAAAAAAAAAAAAAAAAAGAAAGACCAGGACCAAGAAAAGGAGTGAAAAAGGCGAGGAGCAAAAAAAAAAAAAAAAAAAGAAAGACCAGGAGCATGAAAAGGTCTGAAAAAGGCGAGGAGCAAAAAAAAAAAAAAAAAAAAGAAAGACCAGGAGCATGAAAAGGTCTGAAAAAGGCGAGGAGCAAAAAAAAAAAAAAAAAAAAGAAAGACCAGTAGCATGAAAAGGTGTGAAAAATGTGGGGAGCTTTAAAAGGTGTGAAAAATGCAAAGTACATGAAAAGGTGTGAAAAATGCGAGGAGAATGAATAGTTGTGAAAAATGCGAGAAGCATGAAAAAGAGTGAAAAATGCGAAGAGCAAAAGAAAAAAAAAGACGAGGAGCATGAAAGGTGTGAAAAATGCAAGGAGCATGAAAAGGTGTGAAAAATGCGAGGAGCAAAAAAAAAAAAGACGAGGAGCATGAAAAGGTGTGAAAAATGCGAGGAGCATGAAAAGGGGTGAAAAATGTGAGGAGCAAAAAAAAAAAAAAAGACGAGGAGCATGAAAAGGTGTGAAAAATGCGAGGATCATGAAAAGGTGTGAAATATCCGAGAAACAAAAAATAAAAGAAAAAGACGAGAAGCATGAAAAGGTGTGAAAAATGCGAGGAGCATGAAAAGGTGTGAAAAATGCGAGGAGCATGAAAAGGTGTGAAAAATGCGAGCATGAAAATGTGTGAAAATTGCAAGGAGCATGAAAAGGTGTGAAAAAAGCGAGGAGAAAAAAAAAAGACGAGGAGCATGAAAAAGTGTGAAAAATGCAAGGAGAATGAAAAGGTGTGAAAAACGCGAGGAGCATGAAAAGGTGGGAAAAATGCGAAGAGCAAAAAAAAAAGACAAGAAGCATGAAAAGTGTCAAAAATGCGAGGAGCATGAAAAGGTGTGAAAAATGTGAGGAGCGTGAAAAGGTGTGAAAAACCCAAGAAGCAAAAAAAAAGAAAGACCAGGAGCATGAAAAGTTGTGAAAAATGCGAGGATCATGAAAAGGTGTGAAAAATGCGAGGAGCATGACAAGGTGTGAAAAATGTGGGGAGCATAAAAAGGTGTGAAAAATGCAAGGAACATGAAAAGGTGTGAAAAATGCAAGGAGCAAAAAAAAAAAAAGACGAGGAGCATGAAAAGTTGTGAAAAATGCGAGGATCATGAAAAGGTGTGAAAAATGCGAGGAGCATGACAAGGTGTGAAAAATGTGGGGATGTTAAAAAGGTGTGAAAAATGCAAAGAACATGAAAAGGTGTGAAAAATGCGAGGAGAATGAAAAGGTGTGAAAAATGAGAGGAGAAAAAAAAAAGACGAGGAGCATGAAAAGGTGTGAAAAATGCGAGGAGCATGAAAAGGTGTGACATATCTGAGAAACAAAAAAAAAAGAGAAAGACGAGAAGCATGAAAAGGTGTGAAAAATGCGAGGAGCACGAAAAGGTGTAAAAAATGCGAGGAGCATAAAAAGGTGTGAAAAATGCGAAGAGCAAAAAAAATAAAAAAGACAAGGAGGAAGAAAACGAGTGAAAAATGGGAGGAGCATGAAAAGGTGTGAAAAATGCGAGGAGCAAAAAAAAAAAAGACGAGGAGCAAGAAAAGGTGTGAAAAATGCGAGGAGCATGAAAAGGTGTGAAATATCCGAGAAACAAAAAAAAAAGAGAAAGACAAGAAGTATGAAAAGGTGTGCAAAATGCGAGGAGCATGAAAAGGTGTAAAAAATGCGAGGAGCATGACAAGGTGTGAAAAATGCGAAGAGCAAAAAAAAATAAAAAAAAAAGGAGCAAGAAAAGATGTGAAAAATGG
Source organism: Cervus elaphus (assembly GCF_910594005.1). Lineage (NCBI taxonomy): Eukaryota > Metazoa > Chordata > Mammalia > Artiodactyla > Cervidae > Cervus > Cervus elaphus. The sequence goes on along the minus strand of NC_057834.1, from coordinate 1,932,829 downwards.
GAAGAGCATGAAAAGGTGTGAAAAATGCGAGGAGCATGAAAAGGTGTGAAAAATGCGAGGAGCGTGAAAAGGTGTGAAAAATGCGAGGAGCAAGAAAAGGTGTGAAATATCCGAGAAGCAAAAAAAACAAAAAGACTAGGAGCATGAAAAGGTGTGAAAAATGCGAGGGGCATGAAAAGGTGTGAAAAATGCGAGGAGCATGAAAAGGTGTGAAAAATGTGGGGAGCATAAAAAGGTGTGAAAAATGCAAGGAACATGAAAAGGTGTGAAAAATGCAAGGAGCAAAAAAAAAAAAGACGAGGAGCATGAAAAGGTGTGAAAAATCTGAGGAGAATGAAAAGGTGTGAAAAATGCGAGGAGCATGAAAAGGTGTGAAAAATGTGGGGAGCTTAAAAGGTGTGAAAAATGCAAAGAACGTGAAAAGGTGTGAAAAATACGAGGAGAATGAATAGTTGTGAAAAATTCGAGAAGCATGAAAAAGAGTGAAAAATGCGAGGAGCAAAAAAAAAAAAGCCAATGAGCATGAAAACTTGTGAAAAATGCGAGGAGCATGAAAAGGTGTGAAATATCCGAGAAGCAAAAAAAATGAAATGACCAGGAGCATGAAAAGCTGTGAAAAATGCGAGGAGCATGAAAAGGTGTGAAAAATGCGAGGAGCATGACAAGGTGTGAAAAATGTGTGGAGCATAAAAAGGTGTGAAAAATGCAAGGAACATGAAAGGGTGTGAAAAATGCAAGGAGCAAAAAAAAAAAAAGGACGAGGAGCATGAAAAAGTGTGAAAAATCTGAGGAGCATGAAAAGGTGTGAAAAATGCGAGGAGCATGAAAAGGTGTGAAAAATGCGAGGAGCATGAAAAGGTGTGAAATATCCGAAAAACAAACAAAAAAAAAAAGACGAGGAGCCTGAAACGGTGTGCAAAATGCGAAGAGAAAAAAAAAAAGACGAGGAGAATGAAAAGGTGTGAAAAATGAAAGGAGCATGAAAAGGTGTGAAAATTGCGAAGAGCAAAAAAAAAAAAAAAAGACAAGGAGCATGAAAAAGTGTGAAACATGCGAGAAGCATGAAAAGGTTTGAAAAATGCAAGGAGCATGAAAAGGTGTGAAAAATGCAAGGAGCATGAAAAGGTGTGAAAAATGCGAGGAGCATGAAAAGGTGTGAAATATCCGAGAAGCAAAAAAAAAAAAAAAGACGAGGAGCATGAAACGGTGTGAAAAATGCGAAGAGCAAAAAAAAGAAAAAAAAGGACGAGGAGCATGAAAGGTGTGAAGAATGCAAGGAGCATGAAAAGGTGTGAAAAATCGAGGAGCAAAAAAAAAAATAAGACCAGGAGCATGAAAAGGTGTGAAAAATGCGAGGAGCATGAAAAGGTGTGAAAAATGCGAAGAGCATGAAAAGGTGTGAAAAATGCGAGGAGCATGAAAAGGTGTGAAAACTGCGAGGAGCAAGAAAAGGTGTGAAAAATGCACGGAGCATTAAAAGGTGTGAAAAACGCGAGGAGCAAAAAAAAAAAAAAAAGACCAGGAGCATGAAAATGTGTGAAAAATGCGAGGAGCATGAAAAGTTGTGAAAAACGTGGGGAGCATTAAAAGGTGTGAAAAAAGCGAGGAACAAAAAAAAAAGACGAGGAGCATGAAAAGGTGTGAAAAATGCGAGGAGCATGAAAAGGTGTGAAAAATGCGAAGATCAAAAAAAAAAAAAGGACGAGGAGCATGAAAAGGTGTGAAATTTCCGAGGAGCATGAAAAGGTGTGAAAAATGTGGGGAGTATAAAAAGGTGTGAAAAATGCAAGGAACATGAAAAGGTGTGAAAAATGCAAGGAGCAAAAAAAAAAAGACGAGGAGCATGAAAAGTTGTGAAAATTCTGAGGAGCATGAAAAGGTGTGAAAAATGCGAGGAGCATGAAAAGGTGTGAAAAATGTGGGGAGCTTTAAAAGGTGTGAAAAATGCAAAGTACATGAAAAGGTGTGAAAAATGCGAGGAGAATGAATAGTTGTGAAAAATGCGAGAAGCATGAAAAAGAGTGAAAAATGCGAAGAGCAAAAGAAAAAAAAAGACGAGGAGCATGAAAGGTGTGAAAAATGCAAGGAGCATGAAAAGGTGTGAAAAATGCGAGGAGCAAAAAAAAAAAAGACGAGGAGCATGAAAAGGTGTGAAAAATGCGAGGAGCATGAAAAGGTGTGAAAAATGTGAGGAGCAAAAAAAAAAAAAAAGACGAGGAGCATGAAAAGGTGTGAAAAATGCGAGGATCATGAAAAGGTGTGAAATATCCGAGAAACAAAAAATAAAAGAAAAAGACGAGAAGCATGAAAAGGTGTGAAAAATGCGAGGAGCAAAAAAAAAAAAAAAGACGAGGAGCATGAAAAGGTGTGAAAAATGCGAGGAGCATGAAAAGGTGTGAAAAATGCGAAGAGCAAAAAAAAAATTAAAAAGACAAGAAGCAAGAAAAGGTGTGAAAAATGGGAGGAGCATGAAAAGGTGTGAAAAATGCGAGGAGCATGAAAAGGTGTGAAAAATGCGAGGAGCATGAAAAGGTGTGAAAAATGCGAGGAGCATGAAAAGGTGTGAAAAATGCGAGGAGCAAGAAAAGCTGTGAAAAATGCATGGAGCATTAAACGGTGTGAAAATTGCGAGGAGCAAAAAAAAAAAAAAAAAAGACCAGGAGCATGAAAATGTGTGAAAAATGCGAGGAGCATGAAAAGGTGTGAAAAATGCAAGGAGCATTAAAAGTTGTGAAAAATGCAAGGAGCAAAATAAAAGACGAGGAGTTTGAAAAGGTGTGAAAAAGGCGAGGAGAATGAAAAGGTGTGAAAAATGCGAGGAGCAAAAAAAAAAAAGACGAGGAGCCTGAAAAGGTGTGCAAAATGCGAGGAGAAAAAAAAAAAAAACGAGGAGCATGAAAAGGTGTGAAAAATGAAAGGAGCATGAAAAGGTGTGAAAATTGGGAAGAGAAAAAAAAAAAAAAAGACAAGGAGCATGAAAAAGTGTGAAAAATGCGAGGAGCATGAAAAGGTTTGAAAAATGCGAGGAGCATGAAAAGGTGTGAAAAATGCGAGGAGCAAAAGAAAAAAAAGACGAAGAGCAAGAAAAGTTGTGAAAAACGCGAGGAGCATGAAAAGGTGTGAAAAATGCGAGGAGCATGAAAAGGGTGAAAAATGCGAGGAGCATGAAAAGGTGTGAAAAATGCGAGGAGCAAAAAAAAAAAAAGACGAAGAGCAAGAAAAGTTGTGAAAAACGCGAGGAGCATGAAAAGGTGTGAAAAATGCGAGGAGCATGAAAAGGTGTGAAAAATGCGAGGAGCATGAAAAGATGTGAAAAATGCGAGGAGCAAAAAAAAAAAAAGACGAAGAACCATAAAAGTTGTGAAAAACGCGAGGAGAATGAAAAGGTGTGAAAAATTCGAGGAGCATGAAAAGGGTGAAAAATGCGAGGAGCATGAAAAGGTGTGAAAAATGCGAGGAGCAAAAGAAAAAAAAGATGAAGAGCAAGAAAAGTTGTGAAAAACGCGAGGAGCATGAAAAGGTGTGAAAATGTGAGGAGCCTGAAAAGGTGTGAAAAATGCGAGGAGCATGAAAAGGTGTGAAAATGCGAGGAGCATGAAAAGGTGTGAAAAATGCAAGGAGCATTAAAAGGTTTGAAAAATGGGAGGAACATGAAAAGATGTGACAATTTTGAGGAGCATGAAAATGTGTGAAAAATGTGAGGAGCATGAAAAGGTGTGAAAAATGCGAGCATGAAAATGTGTGAAAATTGCAAGGAGCATGAAAAGGTGTGAAAAAAGCGAGGAGAAAAAAAAAAGACGAGGAGCATGAAAAAGTGTGAAAAATGCAAGGAGAATGAAAAGGTGTGAAAAACGCGAGGAGCATGAAAAGGTGGGAAAAATGCAAAGAGCAAAAAAAAAAGACAAGAAGCATGAAAAGTGTCAAAAATGCGAGGAGCATGAAAAGGTGTGAAAAATACGAGGAGCATGAAAAGGTGTGAAAAATGCAAGGAGCATGAAAAGGTGTGAAAAATGCGAGGAGCATTAAAAGGTGGGAAAAATGCGAAGAGCAAAAAAAAAAAAGACAAGGAGCATGAAAAGTGTCAAAAATGCGAGGAGCCTGAAAATGTGTGAAAAATTCGAGGAGCATGAAAACGTATGAAAATTCGAGGAGCATGAAAATGTGTGAAAATTGCAAGCAGCATGAAAAGGTGTGAAAAATGCAGAGAGCAAAAAAAAAAAAGACAAGGAGCATGAAAAGTGTCAAAAATGCGAGCAGCATGAAAAGGTGTGAAAATTGCAAGCAGCATGAAAAGGTGTGAAAATGCAAGGAGCATGAAAAGGAGTGAAAAATGCGAGGAGCAAAAAAAAAATGACGAGGAGCATGAAAATGTGTGAAAAATTCATGAGCATGAAAATGTTTGAAAAATACGAGTTGCATGAAGAGGTGTGAAATATGCAAGGAGCATGAAAGGAAGTGAAAAATGCGAGGAGTAAAAAAAAAAAAAGACGAGGACCATGAAAAGGTGTGAAAAATTCGAAGAGCATGAAAAGTGTGAAAAATGCGAGGAGCATGAAAATGTGTGAAAAATGCGAGGAGCAAAAAAAAAAAAAGACGAGGACCATGAAAAGGTGTGAAAAATTCGAAGAGCATGAAAAGGGTGAAAAATGCGAGGAGCTTGAAAATGTGTGAAAAATGCGAGGAGCATGAAAAGGTGTGAAAAATGCGAGGAGCATGAAAAGGTGTGAAAAATGCGAGGAGCGTGAAAAGGTGTGAAAATTGCAAGGAGCATGAAAAGGTGTGAAAAAAGCGAGAAGAAAAAAAAAAGACGAGGAGCATAAAAAAGTGTGAAAAATTCGTGAGCATGAAAAGGTGTGAAAATGCGAGGAGCATGAAAAGGTGTGAAAAATGCGAAGAGCAGAACTAAAAAGACAAGGAGCATGAAAATTGTCAAAAATGCGAGGAGCATGAAAAGGTGTGAAAAATACGAGGAGCATGAAAAGTTGTGAAAAAAGAAAGGAGCATGAAAATGTGTGAAAATTGCAAGCAGCATAAAAAGGTGTGAAAAATGCAAGGAGTATGAAAAGGAGTGAAAAATGCGAGGAGCAAAAAAAAAAAAGACGAGGACCATGAAAAGGTGTGAAAAATTCGAGAAGCAAAAAAAAAAAAAAAAAAAAAAGACCAGGAGCATGAAAAGGTGTGAAAAATGCGAGGAGAAAAAAAAAAAAAGAAAGACCAGGAGCATGAAAAGGTGTGAAAAATGCGACGAGCATGAAAAGTTGTGAAAAATGCGAGGAGCATGAAGAGGTGTGAAAAATGCGAGGAGGATGAAAAGGTGTGAAAAATTTGAGGAGCAAAAAAAAAAAAAAAAGAAAGACCAGGAGCATGAAAAGGTGTGAAAAATGCGAGGAGCAAAAAAAAAAAAAAAGACCAGGAACATGAAAAGGTGTGAAAAATGCGAGGAGCAAAAAAAAAAAAAGAATGACCAGGAGCATGAAAAGGTGTGAAAAATGCGAGGAGCAAAAAAAAAAAAAGAAAGACCAGGAGCATGAAAAGGGGTGAAAAATGCGAGGAGCAAAAAAAAAAAAAAAAGAGACCAGGAGCATGAAAAGGTGTGAAAAATGCGAGGAGCAAAAAAAAAAAAGACCAGGAGCATGAAAAGGTGTGAAAAATGCGAGGAGCAAAAAAAAAAAAAAAAGACCAGGAGCATGAAAAGGTGTGAAAAATGCGAGGAGCAAAAAAAAAAAAAAAAAAAGAAAGACCAGGAGCATGAAAAGGTGTGAAAAATGCTAGGAGCAAAAAAAAAAAAAAAAAGGACCAGGAGCATGAAAAGGTGTGAAAAATGCGAGGAGCAAAAAAAAAAAAAAAAAAAAAGAAAGACCAGGAGCATGAAAAGGTGTGAAAAATGCGAGGAGCAAAAAAAAAAAAAAAAAAAAAGAAAGACCAGGAGCATGAAAAGGTGTGAAAAATGCGAGGAGCAAAAAAAAAAAAAGAAAGACCAGGAGCATGAAAAGGTGTGAAAAATGCGACGAGCATGAAATGTTGTGAAAAATGCGAGGAGCATGAAGAGGTGTGAAAAATGCGAGGAGCAAAAAAAAAAAAAAAAGAAAGAAAGAAAGACCAGGAGCATGAAAAGATGTGAAAAATGCGAGGAGCAAAAGAAAAAAAAAAGACCAGGAGCATGAAAAGGTGTGAAAAATGCGAGGAGCAAAAAAAAATAAAGAAAGACCAGGAGCATGAAAAGGTGTGAAAAATGCGACGAGCATGAAAAGTTGTGAAAAATGTGAGGAGCATGAAGAGGTGTGAAAAATGCGAGGAGGATGAAAAGGTGTGAAAAATTTGAGGAGCAAAAAAAAAAAAAACCAGGAGCATGAAAAGGTGTGAAAAATGCGAGGAGTAAAAAAAAAAAAAAGACCAGGAGCATGAAAAGGTGTGAAAAATGCGAGGAGCAAAAAAAAAAAAAGAAAGACCAAGAGCATGAAAAGGTGTGAAAAATGCGAGGAGCAAAAGAAAAAAAAAAGACCAGGAGCATGAAAAGGTGTGAAAAATGCGAGGAGCAAAAAAAAAAAAAGAAAGACCAGGAGCATGAAAAGGTGTGAAAAACGCGAGGAGCAAAAAAAAAAAAAGAAAGACCAGGAGCATGAAAAGGTGTGAAAAATGCGGGGAGAAAAAAAAAAAAAAGACCAGGAGCATGAAAAGGTGTGAAAAATGTGAGGAGCAAAAAAAAAAAAAAAAGAAAGAAAGAAAGACCAGGAGCATGAAAAGGTGTGAAAAACGCGAGGAGCAAAAAAAAAAAAAAAAAGAAAGAAAGAAAGACCAGGAGCATGAAAAGGTGTGAAAAATGCGAGGAGAAAAGAAAAAAAAAAAAAAAGAGACCAGGAACATGAAAAGGTGTGAAAAATGCGAGGAGCAAAAAAAAAAAAAAAAAAAGAAAGACCAGGACCATGAAAAGGTGTGAAAAAGGCGAGGAGCAAAAAAAAAAAAAAAAAAAAGAAAGACCAGGAGCATGAAAAGGTCTGAAAAAGGCGAGGAGCAAAAAAAAAAAAAAAAAAAGAAAGACCAGTAGCATGAAAAGGTGTGAAAAATGCGAGGAGCATGAAAAGGTGTGAAAAATGTGAGGAGCAAAAAAAAAAAAAAAGACGAGGAGCATGAAAAGGTGTGAAAAATGCGAGGATCATGAAAAGGTGTGAAATATCCGAGAAACAAAAAATAAAAGAAAAAGACGAGAAGCATGAAAAGGTGTGAAAAATGCGAGGAGCAAAAAAAAAAAAAAGACGAGGAGCATGAAAAGGTGTGAAAAATGCGAGGAGCATGAAAAGGTGTGAAAAATGCGAAGAGCAAAAAAAAAATTAAAAAGACAAGAAGCAAGAAAAGGTGTGAAAAATGGGAGGAGCATGAAAAGGTGTGAAAAATGCGAGGAGCATGAAAAGGTGTGAAAAATGCGAGGAGCATGAAAAGGTGTGAAAAATGCGAGGAGCATGAAAAGGTGTGAAAAATGCGAGGAGCAAGAAAAGCTGTGAAAAATGCATGGAGCATTAAACGGTGTGAAAATTGCGAGGAGCAAAAAAAAAAAAAAAAGACCAGGAGCATGAAAATGTGTGAAAAATGCGAGGAGCATGAAAAGGTGTGAAAAATGCAAGGAGCATTAAAAGTTGTGAAAAATGCAAGGAGCAAAATAAAAGACGAGGAGTTTGAAAAGGTGTGAAAAAGGCGAGGAGAATGAAAAGGTGTGAAAAATGCGAGGAGCAAAAAAAAAAAAGACGAGGAGCCTGAAAAGGTGTGCAAAAAGCGAAGAGAAAAAAAAAAAAAACGAGGAGCATGAAAAGGTGTGAAAAATGAAAGGAGCATGAAAAGATGTGAAAATTGGGAAGAGCAAAAAAAAAAAAAAGACAAGGAGCATGAAAAAGTGTGAAAAATGCGAGGAGCATGAAAAGGTGTGAAAAATGCGAGGAGCATGAAAAGGTGTGAAAAATGCGAGGAGCAAAAGAAAAAAAAGACGAAGAGCAAGAAAAGTTGTGAAAAACGCGAGGAGCATGAAAAGGTGTGAAAAATGCGAGGAGCATGAAAAGGGTGAAAAATGCGAGGAGCATGAAAAGGTGTGAAAAATGCGAGGAGCAAAAAAAAAAAAAGACGAAGAGCAAGAAAAGTTGTGAAAAACGCGAGGAGCATGAAAAGGTGTGAAAAATGCGAGGAGCATGAAAAGGTGTGAAAAATGCGAGGAGCATGAAAAGATGTGAAAAATGCGAGGAGCAAAAAAAAAAAAAGACGAAGAACCATAAAAGTTGTGAAAAACGCGAGGAGAATGAAAAGGTGTGAAAAATTCGAGGAGCATGAAAAGGGTGAAAAATGCGAGGAGCATGAAAAGGTGTGAAAAATGCGAGGAGCAAAAGAAAAAAAAGATGAAGAGCAAGAAAAGTTGTGAAAAACGCGAGGAGCATGAAAAGGTGTGAAAATGTGAGGAGCCTGAAAAGGTGTGAAAAATGCGAGGAGCATGAAAAGGTGTGAAAATGCGAGGAGCATGAAAAGGTGTGAAAAATGCAAGGAGCATTAAAAGGTTTGAAAAATGGGAGGAACATGAAAAGATGTGACAATTTTGAGGAGCATGAAAATGTGTGAAAAATGTGAGGAGCATGAAAAGGTGTGAAAAATGCGAGCATGAAAATGTGTGAAAATTGCAAGGAGCATGAAAAGGTGTGAAAAAAGCGAGGAGAAAAAAAAAAGACGAGGAGCATGAAAAAGTGTGAAAAATGCAAGGAGAATGAAAAGGTGTGAAAAACGCGAGGAGCATGAAAAGGTGGGAAAAATGCAAAGAGCAAAAAAAAAAGACAAGAAGCATGAAAAGTGTCAAAAATGCGAGGAGCATGAAAAGGTGTGAAAAATACGAGGAGCATGAAAAGGTGTGAAAAATGCAAGGAGCATGAAAAGGTGTGAAAAATGCGAGGAGCATAAAAAGGTGGGAAAAATGCGAAGAGCAAAAAAAAAAAAGACAAGGAGCATGAAAAGTGTCAAAAATGCGAGGAGCCTGAAAATGTGTGAAAAATTCGAGGAGCATGAAAACGTATGAAAATTCGAGGAGCATGAAAATGTGTGAAAACTGCAAGCAGCATGAAAAGGTGTGAAAAATGCAGAGAGCAAAAAAAAAAAAGACAAGGAGCATGAAAAGTGTCAAAAATGCGAGCAGCATGAAAAGGTGTGAAAATTGCAAGCAGCATGAAAAGGTGTGAAAATGCAAGGAGCATGAAAAGGAGTGAAAAATGCGAGGAGCAAAAAAAAAATGACGAGGAGCATGAAAATGTGTGAAAAATTCATGAGCATGAAAATGTTTGAAAAATACGAGTTGCATGAAGAGGTGTGAAATATGCAAGGAGCATGAAAGGAAGTGAAAAATGCGAGGAGTAAAAAAAAAAAAAGACGAGGACCATGAAAAGGTGTGAAAAATTCGAAGAGCATGAAAAGTGTGAAAAATGCGAGGAGCATGAAAATGTGTGAAAAATGCGAGGAGCAAAAAAAAAAAAAGACGAGGACCATGAAAAGGTGTGAAAAATTCGAAGAGCATGAAAAGGGTGAAAAATGCGAGGAGCTTGAAAATGTGTGAAAAATGCGAGGAGCATGAAAAGGTGTGAAAAATGCGAGGAGCATGAAAAGGTGTGAAAAATGCGAGGAGCGTGAAAAGGTGTGAAAATTGCAAGGAGCATGAAAAGGTGTGAAAAAAGCGAGAAGAAAAAAAAAAGACGAGGAGCATAAAAAAGTGTGAAAAATTCGTGAGCATGAAAAGGTGTGAAAATGCGAGGAGCATGAAAAGGTGTGAAAAATGCGAAGAGCAGAACTAAAAAGACAAGGAGCATGAAAATTGTCAAAAATGCGAGGAGCATGAAAAGGTGTGAAAAATACGAGGAGCATGAAAAGTTGTGAAAAAAGAAAGGAGCATGAAAATGTGTGAAAATTGCAAGCAGCATAAAAAGGTGTGAAAAATGCAAGGAGTATGAAAAGGAGTGAAAAATGCGAGGAGCAAAAAAAAAAAAGACGAGGACCATGAAAAGGTGTGAAAAATTCGAGAAGCAAAAAAAAAAAAAAAAAAAAAAGACCAGGAGCATGAAAAGGTGTGAAAAATGCGAGGAGAAAAAAAAAAAAGAAAGACCAGGAGCATGAAAAGGTGTGAAAAATGCGACGAGCATGAAAAGTTGTGAAAAATGCGAGGAGCATGAAGAGGTGTGAAAAATGCGAAGAGGATGAAAAGGTGTGAAAAATTTGAGGAGCAAAAAAAAAAAAAAAAGAAAGACCAGGAGCATGAAAAGGTGTGAAAAATGCGAGGAGCAAAAAAAAAAAAAAAGACCAGGAACATGAAAAGGTGTGAAAAATGCGAGGAGCAAAAAAAAAAAAAGAATGACCAGGAGCATGAAAAGGTGTGAAAAATGCGAGGAGCAAAAAAAAAAAAAGAAAGACCAGGAGCATGAAAAGGTGTGAAAAATGCGAGGAGCAAAAAAAAAAAAAAAAGAGACCAGGAGCATGAAAAGGTGTGAAAAATGCGAGGAGCAAAAAAAAAAAAGACCAGGAGCATGAAAAGGTGTGAAAAATGCGAGGAGCAAAAAAAAAAAAAAAAGACCAGGAGCATGAAAAGGTGTGAAAAATGCGAGGAGCAAAAAAAAAAAAAAAAAAAGAAAGACCAGGAGCATGAAAAGGTGTGAAAAATGCTAGGAGCAAAAAAAAAAAAAAAAAGGACCAGGAGCATGAAAAGGTGTGAAAAATGCGAGGAGCAAAAAAAAAAAAAAAAAAAAAGAAAGACCAGGAGCATGAAAAGGTGTGAAAAATGCGAGGAGCAAAAAAAAAAAAAAAAAAAAAAAAAGACCAGGAGCACGAAAAGGTGTGAAAAATGCGAGGAGCAAAAAAAAAAAAAGAAAGACCAGGAGCATGAAAAGGTGTGAAAAATGCGAGGAGCAAAAAAAAAAAAAAAAGACCAGGAGCATGAAAAGGTGTGAAAAATGCGAGGAGCAAAAAAAAAAAAAAAAAAAGAAAGACCAGTAGCATGAAAAGGTGTGAAAAATGTGGGGAGCTTTAAAAGGTGTGAAAAATGCAAAGTACATGAAAAGGTGTGAAAAATGCGAGGAGAATGAATAGTTGTGAAAAATGCGAGAAGCATGAAAAAGAGTGAAAAATGCGAAGAGCAAAAGAAAAAAAAAGACGAGGAGCATGAAAGGTGTGAAAAATGCAAGGAGCATGAAAAGGTGTGAAAAATGCGAGGAGCAAAAAAAAAAAAGACGAGGAGCATGAAAAGGTGTGAAAAATGCGAGGAGCATGAAAAGGTGTGAAAAATGTGAGGAGCAAAAAAAAAAAAAAAGACGAGGAGCATGAAAAGGTGTGAAAAATGCGAGGATCATGAAAAGGTGTGAAATATCCGAGAAACAAAAAATAAAAGAAAAAGACGAGAAGCATGAAAAGGTGTGAAAAATGCGAGGAGCATGAAAAGGTGTGAAAAATGCGAGGAGCATGAAAAGGTGTGAAAAATGCGAGCATGAAAATGTGTGATAATTGCAAGGAGCATGAAAAGGTGTGAAAAAAGCGAGGAGAAAAAAAAAAGACGAGGAGCATGAAAAAGTGTGAAAAATGCAAGGAGAATGAAAAGGTGTGAAAAACGCGAGGAGCATGAAAAGGTGGGAAAAATGCGAAGAGCAAAAAAAAAAGACAAGAAGCATGAAAAGTGTCAAAAATGCGAGGAGCATGAAAAGGTGTGAAAAATACGAGGAGCATGAAAAGGTGTGAAAAATGCAAGGAGCATGAAAAGGTGTGAAAAATGCGAGGAGCATTAAAAGGTGGGAAAAATGCGAAGAGCAAAAAAAAAAAAAGACAAGGAGCATGAAAAGTGTCAAAAATGCGAGGAGCCTGAAAATGTGTGAAAAATTCGAGGAGCATGAAAACGTATGAAAATTCGAGGAGCATGAAAATGTGTGAAAATTGCAAGCAGCATGAAAAGGTGTGAAAAATGCAGAGAGCAAAAAAAAAAAAGACAAGGAGCATGAAAAGTGTCAAAAATGCGAGCAGCATGAAAAGGTGTGAAAATTGCAAGCAGCATGAAAAGGTGTGAAAATGCAAGGAGCATGAAAAGGTGGGAAAAATGCGAGGAGCAAAAAAAAAAAAAAAAAAGACCAGGAGCATGAAAAGGTGTGAAAAATGGGAGGAGCATGAAAAGGTGTGAAAAATGCGAGGAGCATGAAAAGGTGTGAAAAATGCGAGGAGCATGACAAGGTGTGAAAAATGTGGGGAGCATAAAAAGGTGTGAAAAATGCAAGGAACATGAAAAGGTGTGAAAAATGCAAGGAGCAAAAAAAAAAAAGACGAGGAGCATGAAAAGTTGTGAAAAATGCGAGGATCATGAAAAGGTGTGAAAAATGCGAGGAGCATGACAAGGTGTGAAAAATGTGGGGAGCATAAAAAGGTGTGAAAAATGCAAGGAACATGAAAAGGTGTGAAAAATGCAAGGAGCAAAAAAAAAGAAAGACGAGGAGCATGAAAAGTTGTGAAAAATGCGAGGATCATGAAAAGGTGTGAAAAATGCGAGGAGCATGACAAGGTGTGAAAAATGTGGGGATGTTAAAAAGGTGTGAAAAATGCAAAGAACATGAAAAGGTGTGAAAAATGCGAGGAGAATGAAAAGGTGTGAAAAATGAGAGGAGAAAAAAAAAAGACGAGGAGCATGAAAAGGTGTGAAAAATGCGAGGAGCATGAAAAGGTGTGACATATCCGAGAAACAAAAAAAAAAGAGAAAGACGAGAAGCATGAAAAGGTGTGAAAAATGCGAGGAGCACGAAAAGGTGTAAAAAATGCGAGGAGCATAAAAAGGTGTGAAAAATGCGAAGAGCAAAAAAAAATAAAAAAGACAAGGAGGAAGAAAACGTGTGAAAAATGAGAGGAGCATGAAAAGGTGTGAAAAATGCGAGGAGCAAAAAAAAAAAAGACGAGGAGCAAGAAAAGGTGTGAAAAATGCGAGGAGCAAAAAAAAAAAAAAAAAAAAAAGAAAGACCAGGAGCATGAAAAGGTGTGAAAAATGCGAGGAGCAAAAAAAAAAAAAAAAAGGACCAGGAGCATGAAAAGGTGTGAAAAATGCGAGGAGCAAAAAAAAAAAAAAAAAAAAAGAAAGACCAGGAGCATGAAAAGGTGTGAAAAATGCGAGGAGCAAAAAAAAAAAAAAAAAAAAAAGAAAGACCAGGAGCATGAAAAGGTGTGAAAAATGCGAGGAGCAAAAAAAAAAAAAGAAAGACCAGGAGCATGAAAAGGTGTGAAAAATGCGACGAGCATGAAAAGTTGTGAAAAATGCGAGGAGCATGAAGAGGTGTGAAAAATGCGAGGAGCAAAAAAAAAAAAAAAAGAAAGAAAGAAAGACCAGGAGCATGAAAAGATGTGAAAAATGCGAGGAGCAAAAGAAAAAAAAAAGACCAGGAGCATGAAAAGGTGTGAAAAATGCGAGGAGCAAAAAAAAATAAAGAAAGACCAGGAGCATGAAAAGGTGTGAAAAATGCGACGAGCATGAAAAGTTGTGAAAAATGTGAGGAGCATGAAGAGGTGTGAAAAATGCGAGGAGGATGAAAAGGTGTGAAAAATTTGAGGAGCAAAAAAAAAAAAAACCAGGAGCATGAAAAGGTGTGAAAAATGCGAGGAGTAAAAAAAAAAAAAGACCAGGAGCATGAAAAGGTGTGAAAAATGCGAGGAGCAAAAAAAAAAAAAGAAAGACCAAGAGCATGAAAAGGTGTGAAAAATGCGAGGAGCAAAAGAAAAAAAAAAGACCAGGAGCATGAAAAGGTGTGAAAAATGCGAGGAGCAAAAAAAAAAAAAGAAAGACCAGGAGCATGAAAAGGTGTGAAAAACGCGAGGAGCAAAAAAAAAAAAAGAAAGATCAGGAGCATGAAAAGGTGTGAAAAATGCGGGGAGAAAAAAAAAAAAAGACCAGGAGCATGAAAAGGTGTGAAAAATGTGAGGAGCAAAAAAAAAAAAAAAAGAAAGAAAGAAAGACCAGGAGCATGAAAAGGTGTGAAAAACGCGAGGAGCAAAAAAAAAAAAAAAAAGAAAGAAAGAAAGACCAGGAGCATGAAAAGGTGTGAAAAATGCGAGGAGAAAAGAAAAAAAAAAAAAAAGAGACCAGGAACATGAAAAGGTGTGAAAAATGCGAGGAGCAAAAAAAAAAAAAAAAAAAAGAAAGACCAGGACCATGAAAAGGTGTGAAAAAGGCGAGGAGCAAAAAAAAAAAAAAAAAAAGAAAGACCAGGAGCATGAAAAGGTCTGAAAAAGGCGAGGAGCAAAAAAAAAAAAAAAAAAAAGAAAGACCAGGAGCAAGAAAAGGTCTGAAAAAGGCGAGGAGCAAAAAAAAAAAAAAAAAAAGAAAGACCAGTAGCATGAAAAGGTGTGAAAAATATGGGGAGCTTTAAAAGGTGTGAAAAATGCAAAGTACATGAAAAGGTGTGAAAAATGCGAGGAGAATGAATAGTTGTGAAAAATGCGAGAAGCATGAAAAAGAGTGAAAAATGCGAAGAACAAAAGAAAAAAAAAGACGAGGAGCATGAAAGGTGTGAAAAATGCAAGGAGCATGAAAAGGTGTGAAAAATGCGAGGAGCAAAAAAAAAAAAGACGAGGAGCATGAAAAGGTGTGAAAAATGCGAGGAGCATGAAAAGGTGTGAAAAATGTGAGGAGCAAAAAAAAAAAAAAAGACGAGGAGCATGAAAAGGTGTGAAAAATGTGAGGATCATGAAAAGGTGTGAAATATCCGAGAAACAAAAAATAAAAGAAAAAGACGAGAAGCATGAAAAGGTGTGAAAAATGCGAGGAGCATGAAAAGGTGTGAAAAATGCGAGGAGCATGAAAAGGTGTGAAAAATGCGAGCATGAAAATGTGTGAAAATTGCAAGGAGCATGAAAAGGTGTGAAAAAAGCGAGGAGAAAAAAAAAAGACGAGGAGCATGAAAAAGTGTGAAAAATGCAAGGAGAATGAAAAGGTGTGAAAAACGCGAGGAGCATGAAAAGGTGGGAAAAATGCGAAGAGCAAAAAAAAAAGACAAGAAGCATGAAAAGTGTCAAAAATGCGAGGAGCATGAAAAGGTGTGAAAAATACGAGGAGCATGAAAAGGTGTGAAAAATGCAAGGAGCATGAAAAGGTGTGAAAAATGCGAGGAGCATTAAAAGGTGGGAAAAATGCGAAGAGCAAAAAAAAAAAAGACAAGGAGCATGAAAAGTGTCAAAAATGCGAGGAGCCTGAAAATGTGTGAAAAATTCGAGGAGCATGAAAACGTATGAAAATTCGAGGAGCATGAAAATGTGTGAAAATTGCAAGCAGCATGAAAAGGTGTGAAAAATGCAGAGAGCAAAAAAAAAAAAGACAAGGAGCATGAAAAGTGTCAAAAATGCGAGCAGCATGAAAAGGTGTGAAAATTGCAAGCAGCATGAAAAGGTGTGAAAATGCAAGGAGCATGAAAAGGTGGGAAAAATGCGAGGAGCAAAAAAAAAAAAAAAAAAGACCAGGAGCATGAAAAGGTGTGAAAAATGGGAGGAGCATGAAAAGGTGTGAAAAATGCGAGGAGCATGAAAAGGTGTGAAAAATGCGAGGAGCATGACAAGGTGTGAAAAATGTGGGGAGCATAAAAAGTGTGAAAAATGCAAGGAACATGAAAAGGTGTGAAAAATGCAAGGAGCAAAAAAAAAAAAAGACGAGGAGCATGAAAAGTTGTGAAAAATGCGAGGATCATGAAAAGGTGTGAAAAATGCGAGGAGCATGACAAGGTGTGAAAAATGTGGGGAGCATAAAAAGGTGTGAAAAATGCAAGGAACATGAAAAGGTGTGAAAAATGCAAGGAGCAAAAAAAAAGAAAGACGAGGAGCATGAAAAGTTGTGAAAAATGCGAGGATCATGAAAAGGTGTGAAAAATGCGAGGAGCATGACAAGGTGTGAAAAATGTGGGGATGTTAAAAAGGTGTGAAAAATGCAAAGAACATGAAAAGGTGTGAAAAATGCGAGGAGAATGAAAAGGTGTGAAAAATGAGAGGAGAAAAAAAAAAGACGAGGAGCATGAAAAGGTGTGAAAAATGCGAGGAGCATGAAAAGGTGTGACATATCCGAGAAACAAAAAAAAAAGAGAAAGACGAGAAGCATGAAAAGGTGTGAAAAATGCGAGGAGCACGAAAAGGTGTAAAAAATGCGAGGAGCATAAAAAGGTGTGAAAAATGCGAAGAGCAAAAAAAAATAAAAAAGACAAGGAGGAAGAAAACGTGTGAAAAATGAGAGGAGCATGAAAAGGTGTGAAAAATGCGAGGAGCAAAAAAAAAAAAGACGAGGAGCAAGAAAAGGTGTGAAAAATGCGAGGAGCATGAAAAGGTGTGAAATATCCGAGAAACAAAAAAAAAAGAGAAAGACAAGAAGTATGAAAAGGTGTGCAAAATGCGAGGAGCATGAAAAGGTGTAAAAAATGCGAGGAGCATGACAAGGTGTGAAAAATGCGAAGAGCAAAAAAAAATAAAAAAACAAGGAGCAAGAAAAGATGTGAAAAATGGGAAGAGCATGAAAAGGTGTGAAAAATGCGAGGAGCATGAAAAGGTGTGAAAAATGCGAGGAGCGTGAAAAGGTGTGAAAAATGCGAGGAGCAAGAAAAGGTGTGAAATATCCGAGAAGCAAAAAAAACAAAAAGACTAGGAGCATGAAAAGGTGTGAAAAATCGAGGGGCATGAAAAGGTGTGAAAAATGCGAGGAGCATGACAAGGTGTGAAAAATGTGGGGAGCATAAAAAGGTGTGAAAAATGCAAGGAACATGAAAAGGTGTGAAAAATGCAAGGAGCAAAAAAAAAAAAAGACGAGGAGCATGAAAAGGTGTGAAAAATCTGAGGAGAATGAAAAGGTGTGAAAAATGCGAGGAGCATGAAAAGGTGTGAAAAATGTGGGGAGCTTAAAAAGGTGTGAAAAATGCAAAGAACGTGAAAAGGTGTGAAAAATACGAGGAGAATGAATAGTTGTGAAAAATTCGAGAAGCATGAAAAAGAGTGAAAAATGCGAGGAGCAAAAAAAAAAAAGCCAATGAGCATGAAAACTTGTGAAAAATGCGAGGAGCATGAAAAGGTGTGAAATATCCGAGAAGCAAAAAAAATGAAATGACCAGGAGCATGAAAAGCTGTGAAA
Organism: Cervus elaphus; assembly: GCF_910594005.1. Taxonomy (NCBI): domain Eukaryota; kingdom Metazoa; phylum Chordata; class Mammalia; order Artiodactyla; family Cervidae; genus Cervus; species Cervus elaphus. The sequence continues at coordinate 1,915,704 of NC_057834.1, read as the reverse complement.
AATGCGAGGAGCATGAAAAGGTGTGAAAAATGCGAGGAGCATGACAAGGTGTGAAAAATGTGTGGAGCATAAAAAGGTGTGAAAAATGCAAGGAACATGAAAGGGTGTGAAAAATGCAAGGAGCAAAAAAAAAAAAGGACGAGGAGCATGAAAAAGTGTGAAAAATCTGAGGAGCATGAAAAGGTGTGAAAAATGCGAGGAGCATGAAAAGGTGTGAAAAATGCGAGGAGCATGAAAAGGTGTGAAATATCCGAGAAACAAAAAAAAAAAAAAAAGACGAGGAGCCTGAAACGGTGTGCAAAATGCGAAGAGAAAAAAAAAAAGACGAGGAGAATGAAAAGGTGTGAAAAATGAAAGGAGCATGAAAAGGTGTGAAAATTGCGAAGAGAAAAAAAAAAAAAAAAAGACAAGGAGCATGAAAAAGTGTGAAACATGCGAGAAGCATGAAAAGGTTTGAAAAATGCAAGGAGCATGAAAAGGTGTGAAAAATGCAAGGAGCATGAAAAGGGGTGAAAAATGCGAGGAGCATGAAAAGGTGTGAAATATCCGAGAAGCAAAAAAAAAAAAAAAGACGAGGAGCATGAAACGGTGTGAAAAATGCGAAGAGCAAAAAAAAGAAAAAAAAGGACGAGGAGCATGAAAGGTGTGAAGAATGCAAGGAGCATGAAAAGGTGTGAAAAATCGAGGAGCAAAAAAAAAAATAAGACCAGGAGCATGAAAAGGTGTGAAAAATGCGAGGAGCATGAAAAGGTGTGAAAAATGCGAAGAGCATGAAAAGGTGTGAAAAATGCGAGGAGCATGAAAAGGTGTGAAAACTGCGAGGAGCAAGAAAAGGTGTGAAAAATGCACGGAGCATTAAAAGGTGTGAAAAACGCGAGGAGCAAAAAAAAAAAAAAAGACCAGGAGCATGAAAATGTGTGAAAAATGCGAGGAGCATGAAAAGTTGTGAAAAACGTGGGGAGCATTAAAAGGTGTGAAAAATGCGAGGAACAAAAAAAAAAGACGAGGAGCATGAAAAGGTGTGAAAAATGCGAGGAGCATGAAAAGGTGTGAAAAATGCGAAGATCAAAAAAAAAAAAAGGACGAGGAGCATGAAAAGGTGTGAAATTTCCGAGGAGCATGAAAAGGTGTGAAAAATGTGGGGAGTATAAAAAGGTGTGAAAAATGCAAGGAACATGAAAAGGTGTGAAAAATGCAAGGAGCAAAAAAAAAAAGACGAGGAGCATGAAAAGTTGTGAAAATTCTGAGGAGCATGAAAAGGTGTGAAAAATGCGAGGAGCATGAAAAGGTGTGAAAAATGTGGGGAGCTTTAAAAGGTGTGAAAAATGCAAAGTACATGAAAAGGTGTGAAAAATGCGAGGAGAATGAATAGTTGTGAAAAATGCGAGAAGCATGAAAAAGAGTGAAAAATGCGAAGAGCAAAAGAAAAAAAAAGACGAGGAGCATGAAAGGTGTGAAAAATGCAAGGAGCATGAAAAGGTGTGAAAAATGCGAGGAGCAAAAAAAAAAGACGAGGAGCATGAAAAGGTGTGAAAAATGCGAGGAGCATGAAAAGGTGTGAAAAATGTGAGGAGCAAAAAAAAAAAAAAAGACGAGGAGCATGAAAAGGTGTGAAAAATGCGAGGATCATGAAAAGGTGTGAAATATCCGAGAAACAAAAAATAAAAGAAAAAGACGAGAAGCATGAAAAGGTGTGAAAAATGCGAGGAGCAAAAAAAAAAAAAAAAGACGAGGAGCATGAAAAGGTGTGAAAAATGCGAGGAGCATGAAAAGGTGTGAAAAATGCGAAGAGCAAAAAAAAAATTAAAAAGACAAGAAGCAAGAAAAGGTGTGAAAAATGGGAGGAGCATGAAAAGGTGTGAAAAATGCGAGGAGCATGAAAAGGTGTGAAAAAGGCGAGGAGCATGAAAAGGTGTGAAAAAGGCGAGGAGCATGAAAAGGTGTGAAAAATGCGAGGAGCAAGAAAAGCTGTGAAAAATGCATGGAGCATTAAACGGTGTGAAAATTGCGAGGAGCAAAAAAAAAAAAAAAAAGACCAGGAGCATGAAAATGTGTGAAAAATGCGAGGAGCATGAAAAGGTGTGAAAAATGCAAGGAGCATTAAAAGTTGTGAAAAATGCAAGGAGCAAAATAAAAGACGAGGAGTTTGAAAAGGTGTGAAAAAGGCGAGGAGAATGAAAAGGTGTGAAAAATGCGAGGAGCAAAAAAAAAAAAGACGAGGAGCCTGAAAAGGTGTGCAAAATGCGAAGAGAAAAAAAAAAAAACGAGGAGCATGAAAAGGTGTGAAAAATGAAAGGAGCATGAAAAGGTGTGAAAATTGGGAAGAGCAAAAAAAAAAAAAAAGACAAGGAGCATGAAAAAGTGTGAAAAATGCGAGGAGCATGAAAAGGTTTGAAAAATGCGAGGAGCATGAAAAGGTGTGAAAAATGCGAGGAGCAAAAGAAAAAAAAGACGAAGAGCAAGAAAAGTTGTGAAAAACGCGAGGAGCATGAAAAGGTGTGAAAATTGGGAAGAGCAAAAAAAAAAAAAAAGACAAGGAGCATGAAAAAGTGTGAAAAATGCGAAGAGCATGAAAAGGTTTGAAAAATGCGAGGAGCATGAAAAGGTGTGAAAATTGCAAGCAGCATGAAAAGGTGTGAAAATGCAAGGAGCATGAAAAGGTGGGAAAAATGCGAGGAGCAAAAAAAAAAAAAAAAGACCAGGAGCATGAAAAGGTGTGAAAAATGGGAGGAGCATGAAAAGGTGTGAAAAATGCGAGGAGCATGAAAAGGTGTGAAAAATGCGAGGAGCATGACAAGGTGTGAAAAATGTGGGGAGCATAAAAAGGTGTGAAAAATGCAAGGAACATGAAAAGGTGTGAAAAATGCAAGGAGCAAAAAAAAAAAAGACGAGGAGCATGAAAAGTTGTGAAAAATGCGAGGATCATGAAAAGGTGTGAAAAATGCGAGGAGCATGACAAGGTGTGAAAAATGTGGGGAGCATAAAAAGGTGTGAAAAATGCAAGGAACATGAAAAGGTGTGAAAAATGCAAGGAGCAAAAAAAAAAAAAGACGAGGAGCATGAAAAGTTGTGAAAAATGCGAGGATCATGAAAAGGTGTGAAAAATGCGAGGAGCATGACAAGGTGTGAAAAATGTGGGGATGTTAAAAAGGTGTGAAAAATGCAAAGAACATGAAAAGGTGTGAAAAATGCGAGGAGAATGAAAAGGGGTGAAAAATGAGAGGAGAAAAAAAAAAGACGAGGAGCATGAAAAGGTGTGAAAAATGCGAGGAGCATGAAAAGGTGTGACATATCCGAGAAACAAAAAAAAAAGAGAAAGACGAGAAGCATGAAAAGGTGTGAAAAATGCGAGGAGCACGAAAAGGTGTAAAAAATGCGAGGAGCATAAAAAGGTGTGAAAAATGCGAAGAGCAAAAAAAAATAAAAAAGACAAGGAGGAAGAAAACGTGTGAAAAATGAGAGGAGCATGAAAAGGTGTGAAAAATGCGAGGAGCAAAAAAAAAAAAGACGAGGAGCAAGAAAAGGTGTGAAAAATGCGAGGAGCATGAAAAGGTGTGAAATATCCGAGAAACAAAAAAAAAAGAGAAAGACAAGAAGTATGAAAAGGTGTGCAAAATGCGAGGAGCATGAAAAGGTGTAAAAAATGCGAGGAGCATGACAAGGTGTGAAAAATGCGAAGAGCAAAAAAAAATAAAAAAACAAGGAGCAAGAAAAGATGTGAAAAATGGGAAGAGCATGAAAAGGTGTGAAAAATGCGAGGAGCATGAAAAGGTGTGAAAAATGCGAGGAGCGTGAAAAGGTGTGAAAAATGCGAGGAGCAAGAAAAGGTGTGAAATATCCGAGAAGCAAAAAAAACAAAAAGACTAGGAGCATGAAAAGGTGTGAAAAATCGAGGGGCATGAAAAGGTGTGAAAAATGCGAGGAGCATGACAAGGTGTGAAAAATGTGGGGAGCATAAAAAGGTGTGAAAAATGCAAGGAACATGAAAAGGTGTGAAAAATGCAAGGAGCAAAAAAAAAAAAAGACGAGGAGCATGAAAAGGTGTGAAAAATCTGAGGAGAATGAAAAGGTGTGAAAAATGCGAGGAGCATGAAAAGGTGTGAAAAATGTGGGGAGCTTAAAAAGGTGTGAAAAATGCAAAGAACGTGAAAAGGTGTGAAAAATACGAGGAGAATGAATAGTTGTGAAAAATTCGAGAAGCATGAAAAAGAGTGAAAAATGCGAGGAGCAAAAAAAAAAAAGCCAATGAGCATGAAAACTTGTGAAAAATGCGAGGAGCATGAAAAGGTGTGAAATATCCGAGAAGCAAAAAAAATGAAATGACCAGGAGCATGAAAAGCTGTGAAAAATGCGAGGAGCATGAAAAGGTGTGAAAAATGCGAGGAGCATGACAAGGTGTGAAAAATGTGTGGAGCATAAAAAAGTGTGAAAAATGCAAGGAACATGAAAGGGTGTGAAAAATGCAAGGAGCAAAAAAAAAAAAAAGGACGAGGAGCATGAAAAAGTGTGAAAAATCTGAGGAGCATGAAAAGGTGTGAAAAATGCGAGGAGCATGAAAAGGTGTGAAAAATGCGAGGAGCATGAAAAGGTGTGAAATATCCGAGAAACAAAAAAAAAAAAAAAAGACGAGGAGCCTGAAACGGTGTGCAAAATGCGAAGAGCAAAAAAAAGAAAAAAAAGGACGAGGAGCATGAAAGGTGTGAAGAATGCAAGGAGCATGAAAAGGTGTGAAAAATCGAGGAGCAAAAAAAAAAATAAGACCAGGAGCATGAAAAGGTGTGAAAAATGCGAGGAGCATGAAAAGGTGTGAAAAATGCGAAGAGCATGAAAAGGTGTGAAAACTGCGAGGAGCAAGAAAAGGTGTGAAAAATGCACGGAGCATTAAAAGGTGTGAAAAACGCGAGGAGCAAAAAAAAAAAAAAAGACCAGGAGCATGAAAATGTGTGAAAAATGCGAGGAGCATGAAAAGTTGTGAAAAACGTGGGGAGCATTAAAAGGTGTGAAAAATGCGAGGAACAAAAAAAAAAGACGAGGAGCATGAAAAGGTGTGAAAAATGCGAGGAGCATGAAAAGGTGTGAAAAATGCGAGGAGCATGAAAAGGTGTGAAAAATGTGGGGAGCTTTAAAAGGTGTGAAAAATGCAAAGTACATGAAAAGGTGTGAAAAATGCGAGGAGAATGAATAGTTGTGAAAAATGCGAGAAGCATGAAAAAGAGTGAAAAATGCGAAGAGCAAAAGAAAAAAAAAGACGAGGAGCATGAAAGGTGTGAAAAATGCAAGGAGCATGAAAAGGTGTGAAAAATGCGAGGAGCAAAAAAAAAAAAGACGAGGAGCATGAAAAGGTGTGAAAAATGCGAGGAGCATGAAAAGGTGTGAAAAATGTGAGGAGCAAAAAAAAAAAAAAAGACGAGGAGCATGAAAAGGTGTGAAAAATGCGAGGATCATGAAAAGGTGTGAAATATCCGAGAAACAAAAAATAAAAGAAAAAGACGAGAAGCATGAAAAGGTGTGAAAAATGCGAGGAGCAAAAAAAAAAAAAAAGACGAGGAGCATGAAAAGGTGTGAAAAATGCGAGGAGCATGAAAAGGTGTGAAAAATGCGAAGAGCAAAAAAAAAATTAAAAAGACAAGAAGCAAGAAAAGGTGTGAAAAATGGGAGGAGCATGAAAAGGTGTGAAAAATGCGAGGAGCATGAAAAGGTGTGAAAAATGCGAGGAGCATGAAAAGGTGTGAAAAATGCGAGGAGCATGAAAAGATGTGAAAAATGCGAGGAGCAAGAAAAGCTGTGAAAAATGCATGGAGCATTAAACGGTGTGAAAATTGCGAGGAGCAAAAAAAAAAAAAAAAAGACCAGGAGCATGAAAATGTGTGAAAAATGCGAGGAGCATGAAAAGGTGTGAAAAATGCAAGGAGCATTAAAAGTTGTGAAAAATGCAAGGAGCAAAATAAAAGACGAGGAGTTTGAAAAGGTGTGAAAAAGGCGAGGAGAATGAAAAGGTGTGAAAAATGCGAGGAGCAAAAAAAAAAAAGACGAGGAGCCTGAAAAGGTGTGCAAAATGCGAAGAGAAAAAAAAAAAAAAACGAGGAGCATGAAAAGGTGTGAAAAATGAAAGGAGCATGAAAAGGTGTGAAAATTGGGAAGAGCAAAAAAAAAAAAAAAGACAAGGAGCATGAAAAAGTGTGAAAAATGCGAGGAGCATGAAAAGGTTTGAAAAATGCGAGGAGCATGAAAAGGTGTGAAAAATGCGAGGAGCAAAAGAAAAAAAAGACGAAGAGCAAGAAAAGTTGTGAAAAACGCGAGGAGCATGAAAAGGTGTGAAAAATGCGAGGAGCATGAAAAGGGTGAAAAATGCGAGGAGCATGAAAAGGTGTGAAAAATGCGAGGAGCAAAAAAAAAAAAAAGACGAAGAGCAAGAAAAGTTGTGAAAAACGCGAGGAGCATGAAAAGGTGTGAAAAATGCGAGGAGCATGAAAAGGTGTGAAAAATGCGAGGAGCATGAAAAGATGTGAAAAATGCGAGGAGCAAAAAAAAAAAAGACGAAGAACCATAAAAGTTGTGAAAAACGCGAGGAGAATGAAAAGGTGTGAAAAATTCGAGGAGCATGAAAAGGGTGAAAAATGCGAGGAGCATGAAAAGGTGTGAAAAATGCGAGGAGCAAAAGAAAAAAAAGATGAAGAGCAAGAAAAGTTGTGAAAAACGCGAGGAGCATGAAAAGGTGTGAAAATGTGAGGAGCCTGAAAAGGTGTGAAAAATGCGAGGAGCATGAAAAGGTGTGAAAATGCGAGGAGCATGAAAAGGTGTGAAAAATGCAAGGAGCATTAAAAGGTTTGAAAAATGGGAGGAACATGAAAAGATGTGACAATTTTGAGGAGCATGAAAATGTGTGAAAAATGTGAGGAGCATGAAAAGGTGTGAAAAATGCGAGCATGAAAATGTGTGAAAATTGCAAGGAGCATGAAAAGGTGTGAAAAAAGCGAGGAGAAAAAAAAAAGACGAGGAGCATGAAAAAGTGTGAAAAATGCAAGGAGAATGAAAAGGTGTGAAAAACGCGAGGAGCATGAAAAGGTGGGAAAAATGCGAAGAGCAAAAAAAAAAGACAAGAAGCATGAAAAGTGTCAAAAATGCGAGGAGCATGAAAAGGTGTGAAAAATACGAGGAGCATGAAAAGGTGTGAAAAATGCAAGGAGAATGAAAAGGTGTGAAAAACGCGAGGAGCATGAAAAGGTGGGAAAAATGCGAAGAGCAAAAAAAAAAAGACAAGGAGCATGAAAAGTGTCAAAAATGCGAGGAGCCTGAAAATGTGTGAAAAATTCGAGGAGCATGAAAACGTATGAAAATGCGAGGAGCATGAAAATGTGTGAAAATTGCAAGCAGCATGAAAAGGTGTGAAAAATGCAGAGAGCAAAAAAAAAAAAGACAAGGAGCATGAAAAGTGTCAAAAATGCGAGCAGCATGAAAAGGTGTGAAAATTGCAAGCAGCATGAAAAGGTGTGAAAATGCAAGGAGCATGAAAAGGAGTGAAAAATGCGAGGAGCAAAAAAAAAATGACGAGGAGCATGAAAATGTGTGAAAAATTCATGAGCATGAAAATGTTTGAAAAATACGAGTTGCATGAAGAGGTGTGAAATATGCAAGGAGCATGAAAGGAAGTGAAAAATGCGAGGAGTAAAAAAAAAAAAAGACGAGGACCATGAAAAGGTGTGAAAAATTCGAAGAGCATGAAAAGTGTGAAAAATGCGAGGAGCATGAAAATGTGTGAAAAATGCGAGGAGAAAAAAAAAAAAAAGACGAGGACCATGAAAAGGTGTGAAAAATTCGAAGAGCATGAAAAGGGTGAAAAATGCGAGGAGCTTGAAAATGTGTGAAAAATGCGAGGAGCGTGAAAAGGTGTGAAAATTGCAAGGAGCATGAAAAGGTGTGAAAAAAGCGAGAAGAAAAAAAAAAGACGAGGAGCATAAAAAAGTGTGAAAAATTCGTGAGCATGAAAAGGTGTGAAAATGCGAGGAGCATGAAAAGGTGTGAAAAATGCGAAGAGCAAAACTAAAAAGACAAGGAGCATGAAAATTGTCAAAAATGCGAGGAGCATGAAAAGGTGTGAAAAATACGAGGAGCATGAAAAGTTGTGAAAAAAGAAAGGAGCATGAAAATGTGTGAAAATTGCAAGCAGCATAAAAAGGTGTGAAAAATGCAAGGAGTATGAAAAGGAGTGAAAAATGCGAGGAGCAAAAAAAAAAAAGACGAGGACCATGAAAAGGTGTGAAAAATTCGAGAAGCAAAAAAAAAAAAAAAAAAAAGACCAGGAGCATGAAAAGGTGTGAAAAATGCGAGGAGAAAAAAAAAAAAAAGAAAGACCAGGAGCATGAAAAGGTGTGAAAAATGCGACGAGCATGAAAAGTTGTGAAAAATGCGAGGAGCATGAAGAGGTGTGAAAAATGCGAGGAGGATGAAAAGGTGTGAAAAATTTGAGGAGCAGAAAAAAAAAAAAAAAGAAAGACCAGGAGCATGAAAAGGTGTGAAAAATGCGAGGAGCAAAAAAAAAAAAAGAAAAACCAGGAACATGAAAAGGTGTGAAAAATGCGAGAAGCAAAAAAAAAAAAAAAGAGACCAGGAGCATGAAAAGGTGTGAAAAATGCGAGGAGCAAAAAAAAAAAAGACCAGGAACATGAAAAGGTGTGAAAAATGCGAGGAGCAAAAAAAAAAAAAAAAGACCAGGAGCATGAAAAGGTGTGAAAAATGCGAGGAGCAAAAAAAAAAAAAAAAAAAGAAAGACCAGGAGCATGAAAAGGTGTGAAAAATGCTAGGAGCAAAAAAAAAAAAAAGAAGGACCAGGAGCATGAAAAGGTGTGAAAAATGCGAGGAGCAAAAAAAAAAAAAAAAAAAAAGAAAGACCAGGAGCATGAAAAGGTGTGAAAAATGCGAGGAGCAAAAAAAAAAAAAAAAAAAAAGAAAGACCAGGAGCATGAAAAGGTGTGAAAAATGCGAGGAGCAAAAAAAAAAAAAAAAAAAAAAGAAAGACCAGGAGCATGAAAAGGTGTGAAAAATGCGAGGAGCAAAAAAAAAAAAAAAAAAAAGAAAGACCAGGAGCATGAAAAGGTGTGAAAAATGAGAGGAGCAAAAAAAAAAAAAGAAAGACCAGGAGCATGAAAAGGTGTGAAAAATGCGACGAGCATGAAAAGTTGTGAAAAATGCGAGGAGCATGAAGAGGTGTGAAAAATGCGAGGAGCAAAAAAAAAAAAAAAAGAAAGAAAGAAAGACCAGGAGCATGAAAAGATGTGAAAAATGCGAGGAGCAAAAGAAAAAAAAAAGACCAGGAGCATGAAAAGGTGTGAAAAATGCGAGGAGCAAAAAAAAATAAAGAAAGACCAGGAGCATGAAAAGGTGTGAAAAATGCGACGAGCATGAAAAGTTGTGAAAACTGTGAGGAGCATGAAGAGGTGTGAAAAATGCGAGGAGCATGAAAAGGTGTGAAAAATGCGAGGAGCAAAAGAAAAAAAAGACGAAGAGCAAGAAAAGTTGTGAAAAACGCGAGGAGCATGAAAAGGTGTGAAAAATGCGAGGAGCATGAAAAGGTGTGAAAAATGCGAGGAGCAAAAGAAAAAAAAGACGAAGAGCAAGAAAAGTTGTGAAAAACGCGAGGAGCATGAAAAGGTGTGAAAAATGCGAGGAGCATGAAAAGGGTGAAAAATGCGAGGAGCATGAAAAGGTGTGAAAAATGCGAGGAGCAAAAAAAAAAAAAAGACGAAGAGCAAGAAAAGTTGTGAAAAACGCGAGGAGCATGAAAAGGTGTGAAAAATGCGAGGAGCATGAAAAGGTGTGAAAAATGCGAGGAGCATGAAAAGATGTGAAAAATGCGAGGAGCAAAAAAAAAAAAAAGACGAAGAACCATAAAAGTTGTGAAAAACGCGAGGAGAATGAAAAGGTGTGAAAAATTCGAGGAGCATGAAAAGGGTGAAAAATGCGAGGAGCATGAAAAGGTGTGAAAAATGCGAGGAGCAAAAGAAAAAAAAGATGAAGAGCAAGAAAAGTTGTGAAAAACGCGAGGAGCATGAAAAGGTGTGAAAATGTGAGGAGCCTGAAAAGGTGTGAAAAATGCGAGGAGCATGAAAAGGTGTGAAAATGCGAGGAGCATGAAAAGGTGTGAAAAATGCAAGGAGCATTAAAAGGTTTGAAAAATGGGAGGAACATGAAAAGATGTGACAATTTTGAGGAGCATGAAAATGTGTGAAAAATGTGAGGAGCATGAAAAGGTGTGAAAAATGCGAGCATGAAAATGTGTGAAAATTGCAAGGAGCATGAAAAGGTGTGAAAAAAGCGAGGAGAAAAAAAAAAGACGAGGAGCATGAAAAAGTGTGAAAAATGCAAGGAGAATGAAAAGGTGTGAAAAACGCGAGGAGCATGAAAAGGTGGGAAAAATGCGAAGAGCAAAAAAAAAAGACAAGAAGCATGAAAAGTGTCAAAAATGCGAGGAGCATGAAAAGGTGTGAAAAATACGAGGAGCATGAAAAGGTGTGAAAAATGCAAGGAGCATGAAAAGGTGTGAAAAACGCGAGGAGCATTAAAAGGTGCTAAAAATGCGAAGAGCAAAAAAAAAAAGACAAGGAGCATGAAAAGTGTCAAAAATGCGAGGAGCCTGAAAATGTGTGAAAAATTCGAGGAGCATGAAAACGTATGAAAATGCGAGGAGCATGAAAATGTGTGAAAATTGCAAGCAGCATGAAAAGGTGTGAAAAATGCAGAGAGCAAAAAAAAAAAAGACAAGGAGCATGAAAAGTGTCAAAAATGCGAGCAGCATGAAAAGGTGTGAAAATGGCAAGCAGCATGAAAAGGTGTGAAAATGCAAGGAGCATGAAAAGGAGTGAAAAATGCGAGGAGCAAAAAAAAAATGACGAGGAGCATGAAAATGTGTGAAAAATTCATGAGCATGAAAATGTTTGAAAAATACGAGTTGCATGAAGAGGTGTGAAATATGCAAGGAGCATGAAAGGAAGTGAAAAATGCGAGGAGTAAAAAAAAAAAAAGACGAGGACCATGAAAAGGTGTGAAAAATTCGAAGGGCAGGAAAAGTGTGAAAAATGCGAGGAGCATGAAAATGTGTGAAAAATGCGAGGAGCAAAAAAAAAAAAAGACGAGGACCATGAAAAGGTGTGAAAAATTCGAAGAGCATGAAAAGGGTGAAAAATGCGAGGAGCTTGAAAATGTGTGAAAAATGCGAGGAGCGTGAAAAGGTGTGAAAATTGCAAGGAGCATGAAAAGGTGTGAAAAAAGCGAGAAGAAAAAAAAAAGACGAGGAGCATAAAAAAGTGTGAAAAATTCGTGAGCATGAAAAGGTGTGAAAATGCGAGGAGCATGAAAAGGTGTGAAAAATGCGAAGAGCAAAACTAAAAAGACAAGGAGCATGAAAATTGTCAAAAATGCGAGGAGCATGAAAAGGTGTGAAAAATACGAGGAGCATGAAAAGTTGTGAAAAAAGAAAGGAGCATGAAAATGTGTGAAAATTGCAAGCAGCATAAAAAGGTGTGAAAAATGCAAGGAGTATGAAAAGGAGTGAAAAATGCGAGGAGCAAAAAAAAAAAAGACGAGGACCATGAAAAGGTGTGAAAAATTCGAGAAGCAAAAAAAAAAAAAAAAAAAAGACCAGGAGCATGAAAAGGTGTGAAAAATGCGAGGAGAAAAAAAAAAAAAAAGAAAGACCAGGAGCATGAAAAGGTGTGAAAAATGCGACGAGCATGAAAAGTTGTGAAAAATGCGAGGAGCATGAAGAGGTGTGAAAAATGCGAGGAGGATGAAAAGGTGTGAAAAATTTGAGGAGCAGAAAAAAAAAAAAAAAGAAAGACCAGGAGCATGAAAAGGTGTGAAAAATGCGAGGAGCAAAAAAAAAAAAAGAAAGACCAGGAACATGAAAAGGTGTGAAAAATGCGAGGAGCAAAAAAAAAAAAAAAGAGACCAGGAGCATGAAAAGGTGTGAAAAATGCGAGGAGCAAAAAAAAAAAAGACCAGGAGCATGAAAAGGTGTGAAAAATGCGAGGAGCAAAAAAAAAAAAAAAGACCAGGAGCATGAAAAGGTGTGAAAAATGCGAGGAGCAAAAAAAAAAAAAAAAAAAAGAAAGACCAGGAGCATGAAAAGGTGTGAAAAATGCTAGGAGCAAAAAAAAAAAAAAGAAGGACCAGGAGCATGAAAAGGTGTGAAAAATGCGAGGAGCAAAAAAAAAAAAAAAAAAAAAGAAAGACCAGGAGCATGAAAAGGTGTGAAAAATGCGAGGAGCAAAAAAAAAAAAAAAAAAAAAGAAAGACCAGGAGCATGAAAAGGTGTGAAAAATGCGAGGAGCAAAAAAAAAAAAAAAGAAAAAGAAAGACCAGGAGCATGAAAAGGTGTGAAAAATGCGAGGAGCAAAAAAAAAAAAAAAAAAAAGAAAGACCAGGAGCATGAAAAGGTGTGAAAAATGCGAGGAGCAAAAAAAAAAAAAGAAAGACCAGGAGCATGAAAAGGTGTGAAAAATGCGACGAGCATGAAAAGTTGTGAAAAATGCGAGGAGCATGAAGAGGTGTGAAAAATGCGAGGAGCAAAAAAAAAAAAAAAAGAAAGAAAGAAAGACCAGGAGCATGAAAATGTGTGAAAAATGCGAGGAGCAAAAAAAAAAAAAGAAAGACCAGGAACATGAAAAGGTGTGAAAAATGCGAGGAGCAAAAAAAAAAAAAAAGAGACCAGGAGCATGAAAAGGTGTGAAAAATGCGAGGAGCAAAAAAAAAAAAGACCAGGAGCATGAAAAGGTGTGAAAAATGCGAGGAGGATGAAAAGGTGTGAAAAATTTGAGGAGCAGAAAAAAAAAAAAAAAGAAAGACCAGGAGCATGAAAAGGTGTGAAAAATGCGAGGAGCAAAAAAAAAAAAAGAAAGACCAGGAACATGAAAAGGTGTGAAAAATGCGAGGAGCAAAAAAAAAAAAAAAGAGACCAGGAGCATGAAAAGGTGTGAAAAATGCGAGGAGCAAAAAAAAAAAAGACCAGGAGCATGAAAAGGTGTGAAAAATGCGAGGAGCAAAAAAAAAAAAAAAGACCAGGAGCATGAAAAGGTGTGAAAAAGGCGAGGAGCAAAAAAAAAAAAAAAAAAAAGAAAGACCAGGAGCATGAAAAGGTGTGAAAAATGCTAGGAGCAAAAAAAAAAAAAAGAAGGACCAGGAGCATGAAAAGGTGTGAAAAATGCGAGGAGCAAAAAAAAAAAAAAAAAAAAAGAAAGACCAGGAGCATGAAAAGGTGTGAAAAATGCGAGGAGCAAAAAAAAAAAAAAAAAAAAAAGAAAGACCAGGAGCATGAAAAGGTGTGAAAAATGCGAGGAGCAAAAAAAAAAAAAAAAAAAAAGAAAGACCAGGAGCATGAAAAGGTGTGAAAAATGCGAGGAGCAAAAAAAAAAAAAAAAAAAAGAAAGACCAGGAGCATGAAAAGGTGTGAAAAATGCGAGGAGCAAAAAAAAAAAAAGAAAGACCAGGAGCATGAAAAGGTGTGAAAAATGCGACGAGCATGAAAAGTTGTGAAAAATGCGAGGAGCATGAAGAGGTGTGAAAAATGCGAGGAGCAAAAAAAAAAAAAAAAGAAAGAAAGAAAGACCAGGAGCATGAAAATGTGTGAAAAATGCGAGGAGCAAAAAAAAAAAAAGAAAGACCAGGAACATGAAAAGGTGTGAAAAATGCGAGGAGCAAAAAAAAAAAAAAAGAGACCAGGAGCATGAAAAGGTGTGAAAAATGCGAGGAGCAAAAAAAAAAAAGACCAGGAGCATGAAAAGGTGTGAAAAATGCGAGGAGCAAAAAAAAAAAAAAAAAGACAAGGAGCATGAAAAGGTGTGAAAAATGCGAGGAGCAAAAAAAAAAAAAAAAAAAAGAAAGACCAGGAGCATGAAAAGGTGTGAAAAATGCTAGGAGCAAAAAAAAAAAAAAAAAAAAGAAAGACCAGGAGCATGAAAAGGTGTGAAAAATGCGAGGAGCAAAAAAAAAAAAAGAAAGACCAGGAGCATGAAAAGGTGTGAAAAATGCGACGAGCATGAAAAGTTGTGAAAAATGCGAGGAGCATGAAGAGGTGTGAAAAATGCGAGGAGCAAAAAAAAAAAAAAAAGAAAGAAAGAAAGACCAGGAGCATGAAAAGATGTGAAAAATGCGAGGAGCAAAAGAAAAAAAAAAGACCAGGAGCATGAAAAGGTGTGAAAAATGCGAGGAGCAAAAAAAAAAAAAGAAAGACCAGGAGCATGAAAAGGTGTGAAAAATGCGACGAGCATGAAAAGTTGTGAAAACTGTGAGGAGCATGAAGAGGTGTGAAAAATGCGAGGAGGATGAAAAGGTGTGAAAAATTTGAGGAGCAAAAAAAAAAAAAACCAGGAGCATGAAAAGGTGTGAAAAATGCGAGGAGTAAAAAAAAAAATAAGACCAGGAGCATGAAAAGGTGTGAAAAATGCGAGGAGCAAAAAAAAAAAAAGAAAGACCAAGAGCATGAAAAGGTGTGAAAAATGCGAGGAGCAAAAGAAAAAAAAAAGACCAGGAGCATGAAAAGGTGTGAAAAATGCGAGGAGCAAAAAAAAAAAAAGAAAGACCAGGAGCATGAAAAGGTGTGAAAAATGTGAGGAGTAAAAAAAAAAAAAAAAGACCAGGAGCATGAAAAGGTGTGAAAAATGCGGGGAGAAAAAAAAAAAAAAAAGACCAGGAGCATGAAAAGGTGTGAAAAATGTGAGGAGCAAAAAAAAAAAAAAAAGAAAGAAAGAAAGACCAGGAGCATGAAAAGGTGTGAAAAACGCGAGGAGCAAAAAAAAAAAAAAAAAAGAAAGAAAGAAAGACCAGGAGCATGAAAAGGTGTGAAAAATGCGAGGAGAAAAGAAAAAAAAAAAAAAAGAGACCAGGAACATGAAAAGGTGTGAAAAATGCGAGGAGCAAAAAAAAAAAAAAGAAAAAACAGGACCATGAAAAGGTGTGAAAAAGGCGAGGAGCAAAAAAAAAAAAAAAAAAAGAAAGACCAGGAGCATGAAAAGGTCTGAAAAAGGCGAGGAGCAAAAAAAAAAAAAAAAAAAAAGAAAGACCAGTATCATGAAAAGGTGTGAAAAATTCTAGGAGCAAAAAAAAAAAAAGAAAGACCAGGAGCATGAAAAGGTGTGAAAAAGGCGAGGAGCAAAAAAAAAAAAAAAAAAGAAAGACCAGGAGCATGAAAAGGTGTGAAAAATGTGAGGAGTAAAAAAAAAAAAAAAAAGACCAGGGGCATGAAAAGGTGTGAAAAATGCGGGGAGAAAAAAAAAAAAAAGACCAGGAGCATGAAAAGGTGTGAAAAATGTGAGGAGCAAAAAAAAAAAAAAAAGAAAAAAAGAAAGACCAGGAGCATGAAAAGGTGTGAAAAACGCGAGGAGCAAAAAAAAAAAAAAAAAGAAAGAAAGAAAGACCAGGAGCATGAAAAGGTGTGAAAAAGGCGAGGAGAAAAGAAAAAAAAAAAAAAAAAGACAAGGAACATGAAAAGGAGTGAAAAAAGCGAGGAGCAAAAAAAAAAAAAAAAAAAGAAAGACCAGGACCATGAAAAGGTGTGAAAAAGGCGAGGAGCAAAAAAAAAAAAAAAAAAAAAAAAGACCAGGAGCATGAAAAGGTGTGAAAAAGGCGAGGAGCAAAAAAAAAAAAAAAAAAAAGAAAGACCAGGAGCATGAAAAGGTGTGAAAAATGCGAGGAGCAAAAGAAAAAAAAAAGACCAGGAGCATGAAAAGGTGTGAAAAATGCGAGGAGCAAAAAAAAATAAAGAAAGACCAGGAGCATGAAAAGGTGTGAAAAATGCGACGAGCATGAAAAGTTGTGAAAAATGTGAGGAGCATGAAGAGGTGTGAAAAATGTGAGGAGGATGAAAAGGTGTGAAAAATTTGAGGAGCAAAAAAAAAAAAAGACCAGGAGCATGAAAAGGTGTGAAAAATGCGAGGAGCAAAAAAAAAAAAAGAAAGACCAAGAGCATGAAAAGGTGTGAAAAATGCGAGGAGCAAAAGAAAAAAAAAGACCAGGAGCATGAAAAGGTGTGAAAAATGCGAGGAGCAAAAAAAAAAAAAAAAAAAAAGAAAGACCAGGAGCATGAAAAGGTGTGAAAAATGCGAGGAGCAAAAAAAAAAAAAGAAAGACCAGGAGCATGAAAAGGTGTGAAAAATGCGACGAGCATGAAAAGTTGTGAAAAATGCGAGGAGCATGAAGAGGTGTGAAAAATGCGAGGAGCAAAAAAAAAAAAAAAAGAAAAAAAGAAAGACCAGGAGCATGAAAATGTGTGAAAAATGCGAGGAGCAAAAAAAAAAAAAGAAAGACCAGGAACATGAAAAGGTGTGAAAAATGCGAGGAGCAAAAAAAAAAAAAAAGAGACCAGGAGCATGAAAAGGTGTGAAAAATGCGAGGAGCAAAAAAAAAAAAGACCAGGAGCATGAAAAGGTGTGAAAAATGCGAGGAGCAAAAAAAAAAAAAAAAAAAAAAAAAAACCAGGAGCAAGAAAAGGTGTGAAAAATGCTAGGAGCAAAAAAAAAAAAAAAAAAAAAAAAGAGCATGAAAAGGTGTGAAAAATGCGAGGAGCAAAAAAAAAAAAAGAAAGACCAGGAGCATGAAAAGGTGTGAAAAATGCGACGAGCATGAAAAGTTGTGAAAAATGCGAGGAGCATGAAGAGGTGTGAAAAATGCGAGGAGCAAAAAAAAAAAAAAAAGAAAGAAAGAAAGACCAGGAGCATGAAAAGATGTGAAAAATGCGAGGAGCAAAAGAAAAAAAAAAGACCAGGAGCATGAAAAGGTGTGAAAAATGCGAGGAGCAAAAAAAAATAAAGAAAGACCAGGAGCATGAAAAGGTGTGAAAAATGCGACGAGCATGAAAAGTTGTGAAAACTGTGAGGAGCATGAAGAGGTGTGAAAAATGCGAGGAGGATGAAAAGGAGTGAAAAATTTGAGAAGCAAAAAAAAAAAAAACCAGGAGCATGAAAAGGTGTGAAAAATGCGAGGAGTAAAAAAAAAAATAAGACCAGGAGCATGAAAAGGTGTGAAAAATGCGAGGAGCAAAAAAAAAAAAAGAAAGACCAAGAGCATGAAAAGGTGTGAAAAATGCGAGGAGCAAAAGAAAAAAAAAAGACCAGGAGCATGAAAAGGTGTGAAAAATGCGAGGAGCAAAAAAAAAAAAAGAAAGACCAGGAGCATGAAAAGGTGTGAAAAATGTGAGGAGTAAAAAAAAAAAAAAAAGACCAGGAGCATGAAAAGGTGTGAAAAATGCGGGGAGAAAAAAAAAAAAAAAGACCAGGAGCATGAAAAAGTGTGAAAAATGTGAGGAGCAAAAAAAAAAAAAAAAGAAAGAAAGAAAGACCAGGAGCATGAAAAGGTGTGAAAAACGCGAGGAGCAAAAAAAAAAAAAAAAAAGAAAGAAAGAAAGACCAGGAGAATGAAAAGGTGTGAAAAATGCGAGGAGAAAAGAAAAAAAAAAAAAAAAGAGACCAGGAACATGAAAAGGTGTGAAAAATGCGAGGAGCAAAAAAAAAAAAAAAAAAAGAAAGACCAGGACCATGAAAAGGTGTGAAAAAGGCGAGGAGCAAAAAAAAAAAAAAAAAAAAAGAAAGACCAGGAGAATGAAAAGGTCTGAAAAAGGCGAGGAGCAAAAAAAAAAAAAAAAAAAAGAAAGACCAGTATCATGAAAAGGTGTGAAAAATTCTAGGAGCAAAAAAAAAAAAAGAAAGACCAGGAGCATGAAAAGGTGTGAAAAAGGCGAGGAGCAAAAAAAAAAAAAAAAAAGAAAGACCAGGAGCATGAAAAGGTGTGAAAAATGTGAGGAGTAAAAAAAAAAAAAAAAGACCAGGGGCATGAAAAGGTGTGAAAAATGCGGGGAGAAAAAAAAAAAAAAGACCAGGAGCATGAAAAGGTGTGAAAAAAGAGAGGAGCAAAAAAAAAAAAAAAAAAAAAAAAAAAAAACCAGGAGCATGAAAAGGTGTGAAAAACGCGAGGAGCAAAAAAAAAAAAAAAAAGAAAGAAAGAAAGACCAGGAGCATGAAAAGGTGTGAAAAATGCGAGGAGAAAAGAAAAAAAAAAAAAAAAGAGACCAGGAACATGAAAAGGTGTGAAAAATGCGAGGAGCAAAAAAAAAAAAAAAAAAAGAAAGACCAGGACCATGAAAAGGTGTGAAAAAGGCGAGGAGCAAAAAAAAAAAAAAAAAAAAGAAAGACCAGGAGCATGAAAAGGTGTGAAAAAGGCGAGGAGCAAAAAAAAAAAAAAAAAAAAGAAAGACCAGGAGCAAGAAAAGGTGTGAAAAATGCGAGGAGCAAAAGAAAAAAAAAAGACCAGGAGCATGAAAAGGTGTGAAAAATGCGAGGAGCAAAAAAAAATAAAGAAAGACCAGGAGCATGAAAAGGTGTGAAAAATGCGACGAGCATGAAAAGTTGTGAAAAATGTGAGGAGCATGAAGAGGTGTGAAAAATGTGAGGAGGATGAAAAGGTGTGAAAAATTTGAGGAGCAAAAAAAAAAAAAGACCAGGAGCATGAAAAGGTGTGAAAAATGCGAGGAGCAAAAAAAAAAAAAGAAAGACCAAGAGAATGAAAAGGTGTGAAAAATGCGAGGAGCAAAAGAAAAAAAAAAGACCAGGAGCATGAAAAGGTGTGAAAAATGCGAGGAGCAAAAAAAAAAAAAGAAAGACCAGGAGCATGAAAAGGTGTGAAAAATGTGAGGAGTAAAAAAAAAAAAAAAAGACCAGGAGCATGAAAAGGTGTGAAAAATGCGGGGAGAAAAAAAAAAAAAAGACCAGGAGCATGAAAAGGTGTGAAAAATGTGAGGAGCAAAAAAAAAAAAAAAAGAAAGAAAGAAAGACCAGGAGCATGAAAAGGTGTGAAAAACGCGAGGAGCAAAAAAAAAAAAAAAAAGAAAGAAAGAAAGACCAGGAGCATGAAAAGGTGTGAAAATGCGAGGAGAAAAGAAAAAAAAAAAAAAAGAGACCAGGAACATGAAAAGGTGTGAAAAATGCGAGGAGCAAAAAAAAAAAAAAAAAAAGAAAGACCAGGAACATGAAAAGGTGTGAAAAATGCGAGGAGCAAAAAAAAAAAAAAAAAAAGAAAGAGCAGGAGCATGAAAAGGAGTGAAAAAGGAGAGGGGCAAAAAAAAAAAAAAAAAAAGAAAGACCAGTAGCATGAAAAGGTGTGAAAAATTCTAGGAGCAAAAAAAAAAAAAGAAAGACCAGGAGCATGAAAAGGTGTGAAAAAGGCGAGGAGCAAAAAAAAAAAAAAAAAAAAAAGACCAGGAGCATGAAAAGGTGTGAAAAATGCGAGGAGCAAAAAAAAAAAAAGAAAGACCAGGAGCATGAAAAGGTGTGAAAAATGCGAGGAGCAAAAGAAAAAAAAAAGACCAGGAGCATGAAAAGGTGTGAAAAATGCGAGGAGCAAAAAAAAAAAAAGAAAGACCAGGAGCATGAAAAGGTGTGAAAAATGTGAGGAGTAAAAAAAAAAAAAAAAGACCAGGAGCATGAAAAGGTGTGAAAAATGCGGGGAGAAAAAAAAAAAAAAGACCAGGAGCATGAAAAGGTGTGAAAAATGTGAGGAGCAAAAAAAAAAAAAAAAGAAAGAAAGAAAGACCAGGAGCATGAAAAGGTGTGAAAAACGCGAGGAGCAAAAAAAAAAAAAAAAAGAAAGAAAGAAAGACCAGGAGCATGAAAAGGTGTGAAAAATGCGAGGAGAAAAGAAAAAAAAAAAAAAGAGACCAGGAACATGAAAAGGTGTGAAAAATGCGAGGAGCAAAAAAAAAAAAAAAAAAAGAAAGACCAGTAGCATGAAAAGGTGTGAAAAATTCTAGGAGCAAAAAAAAATAAAGAAAGACCAGGAGCATGAAAAGGTGTGAAAAATGCGACGAGCATGAAAAGTTGTGAAAAATGTGAGGAGCATGAAGAGGTGTGAAAAATGCGAGGAGGATGAAAAGGTGTGAAAAATTTGAGGAGCAAAAAAAAAAAAAACCAGGAGCATGAAAAGGTGTGAAAAATGCGAGGAGTAAAAAAAAAAAAAAAGAAAGACCAGGAGCATGAAAAGGTGTGAAAAATGTGAGGAGTAAAAAAAAAAAAAAAAAGACCAGGAGCATGAAAAGGTGTGAAAAATGCGAGGAGCAAAAGAAAAAAAAAAGACCAGGAGCATGAAAAGGTGTGAAAAATGTGAGGAGCAAAAAAAAAAAAAGAAAGACCAAGAGCATGAAAAGGTGTGAAAAATGCGAGGAGCAAAAGAAAAAAAAAAGACCAGGAGCATGAAAAGGTGTGAAAAATGCGAGGAGCAAAAAAAAAAAAAGAAAGACCAGGAGCATGAAAAGGTGTGAAAAATGTGAGGAGTAAAAAAAAAAAAAAAAAGACCAGGAGCATGAAAAGGTGTGAAAAATGCGGGGAGAAAAAAAAAAAAAAGACCAGGAGCATGAAAAGGTGTGAAAAATGTGAGGAGCAAAAAAAAAAAAAAAAAGAAAGAAAGAAAGACCAGGAGCATGAAAAGGTGTGAAAAACGCGAGGAGCAAAAAAAAAAAAAAAAAGAAAGAAAGAAAGACCAGGAGCATGAAAAGGTGTGAAAAATGCGAGGAGAAAAGAAAAAAAAAAAAAAAGAGACCAGGAACATGAAAAGGTGTGAAAAATGCGAGGAGCAAAAAAAAAAAAAAAAAAAGAAAGACCAGGAGCATGAAAAGGTGTGAAAAAGGCGAGGAGCAAAAAAAAAAAAAAAAAAAGAAAGACCAGGAGCATGAAAAGGTCTGAAAAAGGCGAGGAGCAAAAAAAAAAAAAAAAAAAGAAAGACCAGTAGCATGAAAAGGTGTGAAAAATTCTAGGAGCAAAAAAAAAAAAAGAAAGACCAGGAGCATGAAAAGGTGTGAAAAAGGCGAGGAGCAAAAAAAAAAAAAAAAAAGAAAGACCAGGAGCATGAAAAGGTGTGAAAAAAGCGAGGAGCAAAAAAAAAAAAAGAAAGACCAAGAGCATGAAAAGGTGTGAAAAATGCGAGGAGCAAAAGAAAAAAAAAAAACCAGGAGCATGAAAAGGTGTGAAAAATGCGAGGAGCAAAAAAAAAAAAAGAAAGACCAGGAGCATGAAAAGGTGTGAAAAATGTGAGGAGTAAAAAAAAAAAAAAAAGACCAGGAGCATGAAAAGGTGTGAAAAATGCGGGGAGAAAAAAAAAAAAAAGACCAGGAGCATGAAAAGGTGTGAAAAATGTGAGGAGCAAAAAAAAAAAAAAAAGAAAGAAAGAAAGACCAGGAGCATGAAAAGGTGTGAAAAACGCGAGGAGCAAAAAAAAAAAAAAAAAGAAAGAAAGAAAGACCAGGAGCATGAAAAGGTGTGAAAATGCGAGGAGAAAAGAAAAAAAAAAAAAAAGAGACCAGGAACATGAAAAGGTGTGAAAAATGCGAGGAGCAAAAAAAAAAAAAAAAAAAGAAAGACCAGGAGCATGAAAAGGTGTGAAAAATGCGAGGAGCAAAAAAAAAAAAAAAAAAAGAAAGAGCAGGAGCATGAAAAGGTGTGAAAAAGGCGAGGAGCAAAAAAAAAAAAAAAAAAAGAAAGACCAGTAGCATGAAAAGGTGTGAAAAATTCTAGGAGCAAAAAAAAATAAAGAAAGACCAGGAGCATGAAAAGGTGTGAAAAATGCGACGAGCATGAAAAGTTGTGAAAAATGTGAGGAGCATGAAGAGGTGTGAAAAATGCGAGGAGGATGAAAAGGTGTGAAAAATTTGAGGAGCAAAAAAAAAAAAAACCAGGAGCATGAAAAGGTGTGAAAAATGCGAGGAGTAAAAAAAAAAAAAAAGAAAGACCAGGAGCATGAAAAGGTGTGAAAAATGTGAGGAGTAAAAAAAAAAAAAAAAAGACCAGGAGCATGAAAAGGTGTGAAAAATGCGAGGAGCAAAAGAAAAAAAAAAGACCAGGAGCATGAAAAGGTGTGAAAAATGTGAGGAGCAAAAAAAAAAAAAGAAAGACCAAGAGCATGAAAAGGTGTGAAAAATGCGAGGAGCAAAAGAAAAAAAAAAGACCAGGAGCATGAAAAGGTGTGAAAAATGCGAGGAGCAAAAAAAAAAAAAGAAAGACCAGGAGCATGAAAAGGTGTGAAAAATGTGAGGAGTAAAAAAAAAAAAAAAAAGACCAGGAGCATGAAAAGGTGTGAAAAATGCGGGGAGAAAAAAAAAAAAAAGACCAGGAGCATGAAAAGGTGTGAAAAATGTGAGGAGCAAAAAAAAAAAAAAAAAGAAAGAAAGAAAGACCAGGAGCATGAAAAGGTGTGAAAAACGCGAGGAGCAAAAAAAAAAAAAAAAAGAAAGAAAGAAAGACCAGGAGCATGAAAAGGTGTGAAAAATGCGAGGAGAAAAGAAAAAAAAAAAAAAAGAGACCAGGAACATGAAAAGGTGTGAAAAATGCGAGGAGCAAAAAAAAAAAAAAAAAAAGAAAGACCAGGAGCATGAAAAGGTGTGAAAAAGGCGAGGAGCAAAAAAAAAAAAAAAAAAAGAAAGACCAGGAGCATGAAAAGGTCTGAAAAAGGCGAGGAGCAAAAAAAAAAAAAAAAAAAGAAAGACCAGTAGCATGAAAAGGTGTGAAAAATTCTAGGAGCAAAAAAAAAAAAAGAAAGACCAGGAGCATGAAAAGGTGTGAAAAAGGCGAGGAGCAAAAAAAAAAAAAAAAAAGAAAGACCAGGAGCATGAAAAGGTGTGAAAAATGCGAGGAGCAAAAAAAAAAAAAGAAAGACCAAGAGCATGAAAAGGTGTGAAAAATGCGAGGAGCAAAAGAAAAAAAAAAGACCAGGAGCATGAAAAGGTGTGAAAAATGCGAGGAGCAAAAAAAAAAAAAGAAAGACCAGGAGCATGAAAAGGTGTGAAAAATGTGAGGAGTAAAAAAAAAAAAAAAAGACCAGGAGCATGAAAAGGTGTGAAAAATGCGGGGAGAAAAAAAAAAAAAAGACCAGGAGCATGAAAAGGTGTGAAAAATGTGAGGAGCAAAAAAAAAAAAAAAAGAAAGAAAGAAAGACCAGGAGCATGAAAAGGTGTGAAAAACGCGAGGAGCAAAAAAAAAAAAAAAAAGAAAGAAAGAAAGACCAGGAGCATGAAAAGGTGTGAAAATGCGAGGAGAAAAGAAAAAAAAAAAAAAAGAGACCAGGAACATGAAAAGGTGTGAAAAATGCGAGGAGCAAAAAAAAAAAAAAAAAAAGAAAGACCAGGAGCATGAAAAGGTGTGAAAAATGCGAGGAGCAAAAAAAAAAAAAAAAAAAAGAAAGAGCAGGAGCATGAAAAGGGGTGAAAAAGGCGAGGAGCAAAAAAAAAAAAAAAAAAAGAAAGACCAGTAGCATGAAAAGGTGTGAAAAATTCTAGGAGCAAAAAAAAAAAAAGAAAGACCAGGAGCATGAAAAGGTGTGAAAAAGGCGAGGAGCAAAAAAAAAAAAAAAAAAGAAAGACCAGGAGCATGAAAAGGTGTGAAAAATGCGAGGAGCAAAAAAAAAAAAAGAAAGACCAGGAGCATGAAAAGGTGTGAAAAATGCGAGGAGCAAAAGAAAAAAAAAAGACCAGGAGCATGAAAAGGTGTGAAAAATGCGAGGAGCAAAAAAAAAAAAAGAAAGACCAGGAGCATGAAAAGGTGTGAAAAATGTGAGGAGTAAAAAAAAAAAAAAAAGACCAGGAGCATGAAAAGGTGTGAAAAATGCGGGGAGAAAAAAAAAAAAAAGACCAGGAGCATGAAAAGGTGTGAAAAATGTGAGGAGCAAAAAAAAAAAAAAAAGAAAGAAAGAAAGACCAGGAGCATGAAAAGGTGTGAAAAACGCGAGGAGCAAAAAAAAAAAAAAAAAGAAAGAAAGAAAGACCAGGAGCATGAAAAGGTGTGAAAAATGCGAGGAGAAAAGAAAAAAAAAAAAAAGAGACCAGGAACATGAAAAGGTGTGAAAAATGCGAGGAGGAAAAAAAAAAAAAAAAAAAAAAAAAGACCAGGAGCATGAAAAGGTGTGAAAAAGGCGAGGAGCAAAAAAAAAAAAAAAAAAAGAAAGACCAGGAGCATGAAAAGGTCTGAAAAAGGCGAGGAGCAAAAAAAAAAAAAAAAAAGAAAGACCAGTAGCATGAAAAGGTGTGAAAAATTCTAGGAGCAAAAAAAAAAAAAAGAAAGACCAGGCATGAAAAGGTGTGAAAAAGGCGAGGAGCAAAAAAAAAAAAAAAAAAGAAAGACCAGGAGCATGAAAAGGTGTGAAAAATGCGAGGAGCAAAAAAAAAAAAAGAAAGACCAGGAGCATGAAAAGGTGTGAAAAAGGCGAGGAGCAAAAAAAAAAAAAAAAAAAAGAAAGACCAGGAGCATGAAAAGGTCTGAAAAAGGCGAGGAGCAAAAAAAAAAAAAAAAAAAGAAAGACCAGGAGCATGAAAAGGTCTGAAAAAGGCGAGGAGCAAAAAAAAAAAAAAAAAAAGAAAGACCAGTAGCATGAAAAGGTGTGAAAAATTCTAGGAGCAAAAAAAAAAAAAGAAAGACCAGGAGCATGAAAAGGTGTGAAAAAGGCGAGGAGCAAAAAAAAAAAAAAAAAAGAAAGACCAGGAGCATGAAAAGGTGTGAAAAATGCGAGGAGCAAAAAAAAAAAAAGAAAGACCAGGAGCATGAAAAGGTGTGAAAAATGCGAGGAGCAAAAGAAAAAAAAAAGACCAGGAGCATGAAAAGTTGTGAAAAATGCGAGGAGCAAAAAAAAATAAAGAAAGACCAGGAGCATGAAAAGGTGTGAAAAATGCGACGAGCATGAAAAGTTGTGAAAAATGCGAGGAGCATGAAGAGGTGTGAAAAATGCGAGGAGGATGAAAAGGTGTGAAAAATTTGAGGAGCAAAAAAAAAAAAAACCAGGAGCATGAAAAGGTGTGAAAAATGCGAGGAGCAAAAAAAAAAAAAAAGACCAGGAACATGAAAAGGTGTGAAAAATGCGAGGAGCAAAAAAAAAAAAAAAAAAAAAAAAAAAAGACCAGGAGCATGAAAAGGTGTGAAAAATGCGAGGAGAAAAAAAAAAAAAAGAAAGACCAGGAGCATGAAAAGGTGTGAAAAATGCGACGAGCATGAAAAGTTGTGAAAAATGCGAGGAGCATGAAGAGGTGTGAAAAATGCGAGGAGGATGAAAAGGTGTGAAAAATTTGAGGAGCAGAAAAAAAAAAAAAAGAAAGACCAGGAGCATGAAAAGGTGTGAAAAATGCGAGGAGCAAAAAAAAAAAAAAGACCAGGAACATGAAAAGGTGTGAAAAATGCGAGGAGCAAAAAAAAAAAAAAGAAAGACCAGGAGCATGAAAAGGTGTGAAAAATGCGAGGAGCAAAAAAAAAAAAAAAGAGACCAGGAGCATGAAAAGGTGTGAAAAATGCGAGGAGCAAAAAAAAAAAAAAAGACCACGAGCATGAAAAGGTGTGAAAAATGCGAGGAGTAAAAAAAAAAAAAAAAGACCAGGAGCATGAAAAGGTGTGAAAAATGCGGGGAGAAAAAAAAAAAAAAGACCAGGAGCATGAAAAGGTTTGATAAATGCGAGGAGCAAAAAAAAAAAAAAAAAAAAAAAGAAAGACCAGGAGCATGAAAAGGTGTGAAAAATGCTAGGAGCAAAAAAAAAAAAAAGAAGGACCAGGAGCATGAAAAGGTGTGAAAAAGGCGAGGAGCAAAAAAAAAAAAAAAAAAAAAAGAAAGACTAGGAGCATGAAAAGGTGTGAAAAATGCGAGGAGCAAAAAAAAAAAAAAAAAAAAAAAGAAAGACCAGGAGCATGAAAAGGTGTGAAAAATGCGAGGAGCAAAAAAAAAAAAAAAGACCAGGAGCATGAAAAGGTGTGAAAAATGCGAGGAGCAAAAAAAAAAAAAAAAAAAAAAGAAAGACCAGGAGCATGAAAAGGTGTGAAAAATGCGACGAGCATGAAAAGTTGTGAAAAATGCGAGGAGCATGAAGAGGTGTGAAAAATGCGAGGAGCAAAAAAAAAAAAAAAAGAAAGAAAGAAAGACCAGGAGCATGAAAAGATGTGAAAAATGCGAGGAGCAAAAGAAAAAAAAAAGACCAGGAGCATGAAAAGGTGTGAAAAATGCGAGGAGCAAAAAAAAATAAAGAAAGACCAGGAGCATGAAAAGGTGTGAAAAATGCGACGAGCATGAAAAGTTGTGAAAAATGTGAGGAGCATGAAGAGGTGTGAAAAATGCGAGGAGGATGAAAAGGTGTGAAAAATTTGAGGAGCAAAAAAAAAAAAACCAGGAGCATGAAAAGGTGTGAAAAATGCGAGGAGTAAAAAAAAAAAAAAAGAAAGACCAGGAGCATGAAAAGGTGTGAAAAATGTGAGGAGTAAAAAAAAAAAAAAAAAGACCAGGAGCATGAAAAGGTGTGAAAAATGCGAGGAGCAAAAGAAAAAAAAAAGACCAGGAGCATGAAAAGGTGTGAAAAATGTGAGGAGAAAAAAAAAAAAAAGAAAGACCAAGAGCATGAAAAGGTGTGAAAAATGCGAGGAGCAAAAGAAAAAAAAAAGACCAGGAGCATGAAAAGGTGTGAAAAATGCGAGGAGCAAAAAAAAAAAAAGAAAGACCAGGAGCATGAAAAGGTGTGAAAAATGTGAGGAGTAAAAAAAAAAAAAAAAAGACCAGGAGCATGAAAAGGTGTGAAAAATGCGGGGAGAAAAAAAAAAAAAAGACCAGGAGCATGAAAAGGTGTGAAAAATGTGAGGAGCAAAAAAAAAAAAAAAAAGAAAGAAAGAAAGACCAGGAGCATGAAAAGGTGTGAAAAACGCGAGGAGCAAAAAAAAAAAAAAAAAGAAAGAAAGAAAGACCAGGAGCATGAAAAGGTGTGAAAAATGCGAGGAGAAAAGAAAAAAAAAAAAAAGAGACCAGGAACATGAAAAGGTGTGAAAAATGCGAGGAGCAAAAAAAAAAAAAAAAAAAAAAAGACCAGGAGCATGAAAAGGTGTGAAAAAGGGGAGGAGCAAAAAAAAAAAAAAAAAAAGAAAGACCAGGAGCATGAAAAGGTCTGAAAAAGGCGAGGAGCAAAAAAAAAAAAAAAAAAAGAAAGACCAGTAGCATGAAAAGGTGTGAAAAATTCTAGGAGCAAAAAAAAAAAAAAGAAAGACCAGGAGCATGAAAAGGTGTGAAAAAGGCGAGGAGCAAAAAAAAAAAAAAAAAAGAAAGACCAGGAGCATGAAAAGGTGTGAAAAATGCGAGGAGCAAAAAAAAAAAAAGAAAGACCAAGAGCATGAAAAGGTGTGAAAAATGCGAGGAGCAAAAGAAAAAAAAAAGACCAGGAGCATGAAAAGGTGTGAAAAATGCGAGGAGCAAAAAAAAAAAAAGAAAGACCAGGAGCATGAAAAGGTGTGAAAAATGTGAGGAGTAAAAAAAAAAAAAAAAAGACCAGGAGCATGAAAAGGTGTGAAAAATGCGGGGAGAAAAAAAAAAAAAAGACCAGGAGCATGAAAAGGTGTGAAAAATGTGAGGAGCAAAAAAAAAAAAAAAAGAAAGAAAGAAAGACCAGGAGCATGAAAAGGTGTGAAAAACGCGAGGAGCAAAAAAAAAAAAAAAAAGAAAGAAAGAAAGACCAGGAGCATGAAAAGGTGTGAAAAATGCGACGAGAAAAGAAAAAAAAAAAAAAAAGAGACCAGGAACATGAAAAGGTGTGAAAAATGCGAGGAGGAAAAAAAAAAAAAAAAAAAGAAAGACCAGGAACATGAAAAGGTGTGAAAAATGCGAGGAGCAAAAAAAAAAAAAGAAAGACCAGGAGCATGAAAAGGTGTGTAAAATTCTAGGAGCAAAAAAAAAAAAAAAAAGACCAGGAGCATGAAAAGGTGTGAAAAAGGCGAGGAGCAAAAAAAAAAAAAAAAAAAGAAAGACCAGGAGCATGAAAAGGAGTGAAAAATGCGAGGAGCAAAAAAAAAAAAAGAAAGACCAGTAGCATGAAAAGATGTGAAAAATGCGAGGAGCAAAAGAAAAAAAAAAGACCAGGAGCATGAAAAGGTGTGAAAAATGCGAGGAGCAAAAAAAAAAAAAGAAAGACCAGGAGCATGAAAAGGTGTGAAAAATGCGACGAGCGTGAAAAGTTGTGAAAAATGCGAGGAGCATGAAGAGGTGTGAAAAATGCGAGGAGGATGAAAAGGTGTGAAAAATTTGAGGAGCAAAAAAAAAAAAAAAAAGAAAGACCAGGAGCATGAAAAGGTGTGAAAAAGGCGAGGAGCAAAAAAAAAAAAAAAAAAAGAAAGACCAGGAGCATGAAAAGGTGTGAAAAATGCGAGGAGCAAAAAAAAAAAAAAGACCAGGAGCATGAAAAGGTGTGAAAAATGTGAGGAGTAAAAAAAAAAAAAAAAGACCAGGAGCATGAAAAGGTGTGAAAAATGTGAGGAGTAAAAAAAAAAAAAAAAGACCAGGAGCATGAAAAGGTGTGAAAAATGCGGGGAGAAAAAAAAAAAAAAAGACCAGGAGCATGAAAAGGTGTGAAAAATGTGAGGAGCAAAAAAAAAAAAAAAAGAAAGAAAGAAAGACCAGGAGCATGAAAAGGTGTGAAAAATGCGAGGAGCAAAAAAAAAAAAAAAAAAAGACCAGGAGCATGAAAAGGTGTGAAAAATGCGAGGAGCAAAAAAAAAAAAAAAAGACCAGGAGCATGAAAAGGTGTGAAAAATGCGGGGAGAAAAAAAAAAAAAAAGACCAGGAGCATGAAAAGGTGTGAAAAATGTGAGGAGCAAAAAAAAAAAAAAAAGAAAGAAAGAAAGACCAGGAGCATGAAAAGGTGTGAAAAATGCGAGGAGCAAAAAAAAAAAAAAAGAAAGACCAGGAGCATGAAAAGGTGTGAAAAATGCGAGGAGCAAAAAAAAAAAAAAAAGACCAGGAGCATGAAAAGGTGTGAAAAATGCGAGGAGCAAAAAAAAAAAAAAAAGAAAGAAAGACCAGGAGCATGAAAAGGTGTGAAAAATTCTAGGAGCAAAAAAAAAAAAAAAAAAAAAAAAAAGACCAGGAGCATGAAAAGGTGTGAAAAATGCGAGGAGCAAAAAAAAAAAAAATGAAAGACCAGGAGCATGAAAAGGTGTGAAAAATGCGAGGAGCAAAAAAAAAAAAAGAAAGACCAGGAGCATGAAAAGGTGTGAAAAATGCGAGGAGCAAAAAAAAAAAAAGAAAAACCAGGAGCATGAAAAGGTGTGAAAAATGCGAGGAGCAAAAAAAAAAAAAGAAAGACCAGGAGCATGAAAAGGTGTGAAAAAGGCGAGGAGCAAAAAAAAAAAAAAAAAAAAGAAAGACCAGGAGCATGAAAAGGTGTGAAAAATGCGAGGAGCAAAAAAAAAAAAAAAGACCAGGAGCATGAAAAGGTGTGAAAAATGCGAGGAGCAAAAAAAAAAAAAAAAAAAAAGAGACCAGGAACATGAAAAGGTGTGAAAAATGCGAGGAGCAAAAGAAAAAAAAAAAAAAAAGACCAGGAGCATGAAAAGGTGTGAAAAAAGCGAGGAGCAAAAAAAAAAAAAAAAAAAAAAAAGAAAGACCAGGAGCATGAAAAGGTGTGAAAAATGCGAGGAGCAAAAAAAAAAAGAAAGACCAGGAGCATGAAAAGGTGTGAAAAATGCGAGGAGCAAAAAAAAAAAGAAAGACCAGGAGCATGAAAAGGTGTGAAAAATGCGAGGAGCAAAAAAAAAAAAAAAAGAAAGAAAGAAAGACCAGGAGCATGAAAAGGTGTGAAAAATGCGAGGAGCAAAAAAAAAAAAAAAAGAAAGAAAAAAGACCAGGAGCATGAAAAGGTTTGAAAAATGCGAGGAGCAAAAAAAAAAAAAAAAAAAAAAAGACCAGGAGCATGAAAAGGTGTGAAAAATGCGAGGAGCAAAAAAAAAAAAAGAAAGACCAGGAGCATGAAAAGGTGTGAAAAATGCGAGGAGCAAAAAAAAATAAAGAAAGACCAGGAGCATGAAAAGGTGTGAAAAATGCGAGGAGCAAAAAAAAATAAAGAAAGACCAGGAGCATGAAAAGGTGTGAAAAATGCGAGGAGCAAAAGAAAAAAAAAAGACCAGGAGCATGAAAAGGTGTGAAAAATGCGAGGAGCAAAAAAAAATAAAGAAAGACCAGGAGCATGAAAAGGTGTGAAAAATGCGACGAGCATGAAAAGTTGTGAAAAATGCGAGGAGCATGAAGAGGTGTGAAAAATGCGAGGAGGATGAAAAGGTGTGAAAAATTTGAGGAGCAAAAAAAAAAAAAAAAAGAAAGACCAGGAGCATGAAAAGGTGTGAAAAATGCGAGGAGCAAAAAAAAAAAAAAAGACCAGGAGCATGAAAAGGTGTGAAAAATGCGAGGAGCAAAAAAAAAAAAAAAAGACCAGGAGCATGAAAAGGGGTGAAAAATGGGGGGAGAAAAAAAAAAAAAAAGACCAGGAGCATGAAAAGGTGTGAAAAATGCGGGGAGAAAAAAAAAAAAAAAGACCAGGAGCATGAAAAGGTGTGAAAAATGTGAGGAGCAAAAAGAAAAAAAAAAAGAAAGAAAGAAAGACCAGGAGCATGAAAAGGTGTGAAAAATGCGAGGAGCAAAAAAAAAAAAAAAGACCAGGAGCATGAAAAGGTGTGAAAAACGCGAGGAGCAAAAAAAAAAAAAAAAGACCAGGAGCATGAAAAGGTGTGAAAAATGCGGGGAGAAAAAAAAAAAAAAGACCAGGAGCATGAAAAGGTGTGAAAAATGTGAGGAGCAAAAAAAAAAAAAAAAGAAAGAAAGAAAGACCAGGAGCATGAAAAGGTTTGAAAAATGCGAGGAGCAAAAAAAAAAAAAAAAAAGAAAGACCAGGAGCATGAAAAGGTGTGAAAAATGCGAGGAGCAAAAAAAAAAAAAGAAAGACCAGGAGCATGAAAAGGTGTGAAAAATGCGAGGAGCAAAAAAAAATAAAGAAAGACCAGGAGCATGAAAAGGTGTGAAAAATGCGAGGAGCAAAAAAAAATAAAGAAAGACCAGGAGCATGAAAAGGTGTGAAAAATGCGAGGAGCAAAAGAAAAAAAAAAGACCAGGAGCATGAAAAGGTGTGAAAAATGCGAGGAGCAAAAAAAAATAAAGAAAGACCAGGAGCATGAAAAGGTGTGAAAAATGCGACGAGCATGAAAAGTTGTGAAAAATGCGAGGAGCATGAAGAGGTGTGAAAAATGCGAGGAGGATGAAAAGGTGTGAAAAATTTGAGGAGCAAAAAAAAAAAAAAAAAGAAAGACCAGGAGCATGAAAAGGTGTGAAAAATGTGAGGAGCAAAAAAAAAAAAAAAAGAAAGAAAGAAAGACCAGGAGCATGAAAAGGTGTGAAAAACGCGAGGAGCAAAAAAAAAAAAAAAAAGAAAGAAAGAAAGACCAGGAGCATGAAAAGGTGTGAAAAATGCGACGAGAAAAGAAAAAAAAAAAAAAAAGAGACCAGGAAAATGAAAAGGTGTGAAAAATGCGAGGAGGAAAAAAAAAAAAAAAAAAAGAAAGACCAGGAGCATGAAAAGGTGTGAAAAATGCGAGGAGCAAAAAAAAAAAAAGAAAGACCAGGAGCATGAAAAGGTGTGTAAAATTCTAGGAGCAAAAAAAAAAAAAAAAAGACCAGGAGCATGAAAAGGTGTGAAAAAGGCGAGGAGCAAAAAAAAAAAAAAAAAAAGAAAGACCAGGAGCATGAAAAGGTGTGAAAAATGCGAGGAGCAAAAAAAAAAAAAGAAAGACCAGTAGCATGAAAAGATGTGAAAAATGCGAGGAGCAAAAGAAAAAAAAAAGACCAGGAGCATGAAAAGGTGTGAAAAATGCGAGGAGCAAAAAAAAATAAAGAAAGACCAGGAGCATGAAAAGGTGTGAAAAATGCGACGAGCGTGAAAAGTTGTGAAAAATGCGAGGAGCATGAAGAGGTGTGAAAAATGCGAGGAGGATGAAAAGGTGTGAAAAATTTGAGGAGCAAAAAAAAAAAAAAAAAGAAAGACCAGGAGCATGAAAAGGTGTGAAAAAGGCGAGGAGCAAAAAAAAAAAAAAAAAAAGAAAGACCAGGAGCATGAAAAGGTGTGAAAAATGCGAGGAGCAAAAAAAAAAAAAAGACCAGGAGCATGAAAAGGTGTGAAAAATGTGAGGAGTAAAAAAAAAAAAAAAAGACCAGGAGCATGAAAAGGTGTGAAAAATGTGAGGAGTAAAAAAAAAAAAAAAAGACCAGGAGCATGAAAAGGTGTGAAAAATGCGGGGAGAAAAAAAAAAAAAAAGACCAGGAGCATGAAAAGGTGTGAAAAATGTGAGGAGCAAAAAAAAAAAAAAAAGAAAGAAAGAAAGACCAGGAGCATGAAAAGGTGTGAAAAATGCGAGGAGCAAAAAAAAAAAAAAAAAAAGACCAGGAGCAGGAAAAGGTGTGAAAAATGCGAGGAGCAAAAAAAAAAAAAAAAGACCAGGAGCATGAAAAGGTGTGAAAAATGCGGGGAGAAAAAAAAAAAAAAAGACCAGGAGCATGAAAAGGTGTGAAAAATGTGAGGAGCAAAAAAAAAAAAAAAAGAAAGAAAGAAAGACCAGGAGCATGAAAAGGTGTGAAAAATGCGAGGAGCAAAAAAAAAAAAAAAGAAAGAGAAGGAGCATGAAAAGGAGGGAAAAATGCGAGGAGCAAAAAAAAAAAAAAAAGACCAGGAGCATGAAAAGGTGTGAAAAATGCGAGGAGCAAAAAAAAAAAAAAAAGAAAGAAAGACCAGGAGCATGAAAAGGTGTGAAAAATTCTAGGAGCAAAAAAAAAAAAAAAAAAAAAGAAAGACCAGGAGCAAGAAAAGGTGTGAAAAATGCGAGGAGCAAAAAAAAAAAAAATGAAAGACCAGGAGCATGAAAAGGTGTGAAAAATGCGAGGAGCAAAAAAAAAAAAAGAAAGACCAGGAGCATGAAAAGGTGTGAAAAATGCGAGGAGCAAAAAAAAAAAAAGAAAAACCAGGAGCATGAAAAGGTGTGAAAAATGCGAGGAGCAAAAAAAAAAAAAGAAAGACCAGGAGCATGAAAAGGTGTGAAAAAGGCGAGGAGCAAAAAAAAAAAAAAAAAAAAGAAAGACCAGGAGCATGAAAAGGTGTGAAAAATGCGAGGAGCAAAAAAAAAAAAAAGACCAGGAGCATGAAAAGGTGTGAAAAATGCGAGGAGCAAAAAAAAAAAAAAAAAAAAAGAGACCAGGAACATGAAAAGGTGTGAAAAATGCGAGGAGCAAAAGAAAAAAAAAAAAAAGAGACAAGGAGCATGAAAAGGTGTGAAAAATGCGAGGAGCAAAAAAAAAAAAAAAAAAAAAAAAGAAAGACCAGGAGCATGAAAAGGTGTGAAAAATGCGAGGAGCAAAAAAAAAAAGAAAGACCAGGAGCATGAAAAGGTGTGAAAAATGCGAGGAGCAAAAAAAAAAAGAAAGACCAGGAGCATGAAAAGGTGTGAAAAATGCGAGGAGCAAAAAAAAAAAAAAAAGAAAGAAAGAAAGACCAGGAGCATGAAAAGGTGTGAAAAATGCGAGGAGCAAAAAAAAAAAAAAAAGAAAGAAAAAAGACCAGGAGCATGAAAAGGTTTGAAAAATGCGAGGAGCAAAAAAAAAAAAAAAAAAAGAAAGACCAGGAGCATGAAAAGGTGTGAAAAATGCGAGGAGCAAAAAAAAAAAAAGAAAGACCAGGAGCATGAAAAGGTGTGAAAAATGCGAGGAGCAAAAAAAAATAAAGAAAGACCAGGAGCATGAAAAGGTGTGAAAAATGCGAGGAGCAAAAAAAAATAAAGAAAGACCAGGAGCATGAAAAGGTGTGAAAAATGCGAGGAGCAAAAGAAAAAAAAAAGACCAGGAGCATGAAAAGGTGTGAAAAATGCGAGGAGCAAAAAAAAATAAAGAAAGACCAGGAGCATGAAAAGGTGTGAAAAATGCGACGAGCATGAAAAGTTGTGAAAAATGCGAGGAGCATGAAGAGGTGTGAAAAATGCGAGGAGGATGAAAAGGTGTGAAAAATTTGAGGAGCAAAAAAAAAAAAAAAAAGAAAGACCAGGAGCATGAAAAGGTGTGAAAAATGCGAGGAGCAAAAAAAAAAAAAAAGACCAGGAGCATGAAAAGGTGTGAAAAATGCGAGGAGCAAAAAAAAAAAAAAAAGACCAGGAGCATGAAAAGGTGTGAAAAATGCGGGGAGAAAAAAAAAAAAAAAGACCAGGAGCATGAAAAGGTGTGAAAAATGCGGGGAGAAAAAAAAAAAAAAAGACCAGGAGCATGAAAAGGTGTGAAAAATGTGAGGAGCAAAAAGAAAAAAAAAAGAAAGAAAGAAAGACCAGGAGCATGAAAAGGTGTGAAAAAAGCGAGGAGCAAAAAAAAAAAAAAAGACCAGGAGCATGAAAAGGTGTGAAAAACGCGAGGAGCAAAAAAAAAAAAAAAAGACCAGGAGCATGAAAAGGTGTGAAAAATGCGGGGAGAAAAAAAAAAAAAAGACCAGGAGCATGAAAAGGTGTGAAAAATGTGAGGAGCAAAAAAAAAAAAAAAAGAAAGAAAGAAAGACCAGGAGCATGAAAAGGTTTGAAAAATGCGAGGAGCAAAAAAAAAAAAAAAAAAAGAAAGACCAGGAGCATGAAAAGGTGTGAAAAATGCGAGGAGCAAAAAAAAAAAAAGAAAGACCAGGAGCATGAAAAGGTGTGAAAAATGCGAGGAGCAAAAAAAAATAAAGAAAGACCAGGAGCATGAAAAGGTGTGAAAAATGCGAGGAGCAAAAAAAAATAAAGAAAGACCAGGAGCATGAAAAGGTGTGAAAAATGCGAGGAGCAAAAGAAAAAAAAAAGACCAGGAGCATGAAAAGGTGTGAAAAATGCGAGGAGCAAAAAAAAATAAAGAAAGACCAGGAGCATGAAAAGGTGTGAAAAATGCGACGAGCATGAAAAGTTGTGAAAAATGCGAGGAGCATGAAGAGGTGTGAAAAATGCGAGGAGGATGAAAAGGTGTGAAAAATTTGAGGAGCAAAAAAAAAAAAAAAAAGAAAGACCAGGAGCATGAAAAGGTGTGAAAAATGCGAGGAGCAAAAAAAAAAAAAAAGACCAGGAGCATGAAAAGGTGTGAAAAATGCGAGGAGCAAAAAAAAAAAAAAAGACCAGGAGCATGAAAAGGTGTAAAAAATGAGGGGAGAAAAAAAAAAAAAAGACCAGGAGCATGAAAAGGTGTGAAAAATGTGAGGAGCAAAAAGAAAAAAAAAAGAAAGAAAGAAAGACCAGGAGCATGAAAAGGTGTGAAAAATGCGAGGAGCAAAAAAAAAAAAAAAGACCAGGAGCATGAAAAGGTGTGAAAAATGCGAGGAGCAAAAAAAAAAAAAAAAGACCAGGAGCATGAAAAGGTGTGAAAAATGCGGGGAGAAAAAAAAAAAAAAGACCAGGAGCATGATAAGGTGTGAAAAATGTGAGGAGCAAAAAAAAAAAAAAAGAAAGAAAGAAAGACCAGGAGCATGAAAAGGTGTGAAAAATGCGAGGAGCAAAAAAAAAAAAAAAAGAAAGAAAGAAAGACCAGGAGCATGAAAAGGTGTGAAAAATGCGAGGAACAAAAAAAAAAAAAAAAAAAAAAAGAGACCAGGAACATGAAAAGGTGTGAAAAATGCGAGGAGCAAAAGAAAAAAAAGAAAGACCAGGAGCATGAAAAGGTGTGAAAAATGGGAGGAGCAAAAAAAAAAAAAGAAAGACCAGGAGCATGAAAAGGTGTGAAAAATGCGAGGAGCAAAAAAAAAAAAAGAAAGACCAGGAGCATGAAAAGGTGTGAAAAAGGCGAGGAGCAAAAAAAAAAAAAAGAAAGACCAGGAGCATGAAAAGGTGTGAAAAATTCTAGGAGCAAAAAAAAAAAAAAAAGACCAGGAGCATGAAAAGGTGTGTAAAATTCTAGGATCAAAAAAAAAAAAAAAAAAGACCAGGAGCATGAAAAGGTGTGAAAAAGGCGAGGAGAAAAAAAAAAAAAAAAAAGAAAGACCAGGAGCATGAAAAGGTGTGAAAAATGTGAGGAGCAAAAAAAAAAAAAAAAGAAAGAAAGAAAGACCAGGAGCATGAAAAGGTGTGAAAAATGCGAGGAGCAAAAAAAAAAAAAAAAAAAGAGACCAGGAACATGAAAAGGTGTGAAAAATGCGAGGAGCAAAAGAAAAAAAAAAAAAAAAGAGACCAGGAGCATGAAAAGGTGTGAAAAATGCGAGGAGCAAAAAAAAAAAAAAAAAAAAAGAAAGACCAGGAGCATGAAAAGGTGTGAAAAATGCGAGGAGCAAAAAAAAAAAAGAAAAACCAGGAGCATGAAAAGGTGTGAAAAATGCGAGGAGCAAAAAAAAAAAAAAGAAAGACCAGGAGCATGAAAAGGTGTGAAAAATGCGAGGAGCAAAAAAAAAAAAAAAAAAAGAAAGACCAGGAACATGAAAAGGTGTGAAAAATGCGAGGAGCAAAAAAAAAAAAGAAAGACCAGGAGCATGAAAAGGTGTGAAAAAAGCGAGGAGCAAAAAAAAAAAAAAAAAAAGAAAGACCAGGAGCATGAAAAGGTGTGAAAAATTCTAGGAGCAAAAAAAAAAAAAGAAAGACCAGGAGCATGAAAAGGTGTGAAAAAGGCGAGGACCAAAAAAAAAAAAGAAAGACCAGGAGCATGAAAAGGTGTGAAAAATGCGAGGAGAAAAAAAAAAAAGAAAGAAAGAAAGAAAGACCAGGAGCATGAAAAGGTGTGAAAAAGGCGAGGACCAAAAAAAAAAAAAAGACCAGGAGCATGAAAAGGTGTGAAAAATGCGAGGAGCAAAAAAAAAAAAAAGAAAGACCAGGAGCATGAAAAGGTGTGAAAAATGCGAGGAGCAAAAGAAAAAAAAAAGACCAGGAGCATGAAAAGGTGTGAAAAATGCGAGGAGCAAAAAAAAAAAAAGAAAGACCAGGAGCATGAAAAGGTGTGAAAAATGCGAGGAGAAAAAAAAAAAAAACAAGAAAGAAAGAAAGACCAGGAGCATGAAAAGGTGTGAAAAATGCGACGAGCATGAAAAGTTGTGAAAAATGCGAGGAGCATGAAGAGGTGTGAAAAATGCGAGGAGGATTAAAAGGTGTGAAAAATTTGAGGAGCAAAAAAAAAAAAAAAAAGAAAGACCAGGAGCATGAAAAGGTCTGAAAAATGCGAGGAGCAAAAAAAAAAAAAGACCAGGAACATGAAAAGGTGTGAAAAATGCGAGGAGCAAAAAAAAAAAAAGAAAGACCAGGAGCATGAAAAGGTGTGAAAAATGCGACGAGCATGAAAAGTTGTGAAAAATGCGAGGAGCATGAAGAGGTGTGAAAAATGCGAGGAGGATGAAAAGGTGTGAAAAATTTGAGGAGCAAAAAAAAAAAAAAAAAGAAAGAACAGGAGCATGAAAAGGTCTGAAAAATGCGAGGAGCAAAAAAAAAAAAAAAATACCAGGAGCATGAAAAGGTGTGAAAAATGCGAGGAGAAAAAAAAAAAAAAAGAAAGAAAGAAAGACCAGGAGCATGAAAAGGTGTGAAAAATGCGAGGAGCAAAAAAAAAAAAAAAAAAAGAAAGACCAGGAGCATGAAAAGGTGTGAAAAATGCGAGGAGCAAAAAAAAAAAAAAGACCAGGAGCATGAAAAGGTGTGAAAAATGCGAGGAGCAAAAAAAAAAAAAAGACCAGGAGCATGAAAAGGTGTGAAAAATGCGAGGAGCAAAAAAAAAAAAAGAAAGACCAGGAGCATGAAAAGGTGTGAAAAATGCGAGGAGCAAAAAAAAAAAAAAAAAGAAAGACCAGGAGCATGAAAAGGTGTGAAAAATGCGAGGAGCAAAAAAAAAAAAAAAAAAAAGAAAGACCAGGAGCATGAAAAGGTGTGAAAAATTCTAGGAGCAAAAAAAAAAAAAGAAAGACCAGGAGCATGAAAAGGCGTGAAAAAGGCGAGGAGCAAAAAAAAAAAAAAAGAAAGAAAGACCAGGAGCATGAAAAGGTGTGAAAAATGCGAGGAGCAAAAAAAAAAAAAGAAAGACCAGGAGCATGAAAAGGCGTGAAAAAGGCGAGGAGCAAAAAAAAAAAAAAAGAAAGAAAGACCAGGAGCATGAAAAGGTGTGAAAAATGAGAGGAGCAAAAAAAAAAAAAGAAAGACCAGGAGCATGAAAAGGTGTGAAAAATGCGAGGAGCAAAAGAAAAAAAAAAGACCAGGAGAATGAAAAGGTGTGAAAAATGCGAGGAGGAAAAAAAAATAAAGAAAGACCAGGAGCATGAAAAGGTGTGAAAAATGCGACGAGCATGAAAATTTGTGAAAAATGCGAGGAGCATGAAGAGGTGTGAAAAATGCGAGGAGGATGAAAAGATGTGAAAAATTTGAGGAGCAAAAAAAAAAAAAACCAGGAGCATGAAAAGGTGTGAAAAATGCGAGGAGCAAAAAAAAAAAAAAGACCAGGAGCATGAAAAGGTGTGAAAAATGCGAGGAGCAAAAAAAAAAAAAAGAGAAAGAAAGAAAGACCAGGAGCATGAAAAGGTGTGAAAAATGCGAGGAGCAAAAAAAAAAAAAAAAAAAAGAAAGACCAGGAGCATGAAAAGGTGTGAAAAATGTGAGGAGCAAAAAAAAAAAAAAGAAAGACCAGGAGCATGAAAAGGTGTGAAAAATTCTAGGAGCAAAAAAAAAAAAAAGAAAGACCAGGAGCATGAAAAGGTGTGAAAAATGCGAGGAGCAAAAAAAAAAAAAGAAAGACCAGGAGCATGAAAAGGTGTGAAAAATGCGAGGAGCAAAAAAAAAAAAAGAAAAACCAGGAGCATGAAAAGGTGTGAAAAATGCGAGGAGCAAAAAAAAAAAAAGAAAGACCAGGAGCATGAAAAGGTGTGAAAAAGGCGAGGAGCAAAAAAAAAAAAAAAAAAAGAAAGACCAGGAGCATGAAAAGGTGTGAAAAATGCGAGGAGCAAAAAAAAAAAAAAGACCAGGAGCATGAAAAGGTGTGAAAAATGCGAGGAGCAAAAAAAAAAAAAAAAAAAGAAAGACCAGGAGCATGAAAAGGTGTGAAAAATGCGAGGAGCAAAAAAAAAAAAGAAAGACCAGGAGCATGAAAAGGTGTGAAAAATGCGAGGAGCAAAAAAAAAAAAAAGACCAGGAGCATGAAAAGGGGTGAAAAATGCGAGGAGCAAAAAAAAAAAAAAAAAAAAAAGAGACCAGGAACATGAAAAGGGGTGAAAAATGCGAGGAGCAAAAAAAAAAAAAAAAAAAGAAAGACCAGGAGCATGAAAAGGTGTGAAAAATGCGAGGAGCAAAAAAAAAAAAGAAAGACCAGGAGCATGAAAAGGTGTGAAAAATGCGAGGAGCAAAAAAAAAAAAAAAGACCAGGAGCATGAAAAGGGGTGAAAAATGCGAGGAGCAAAAAAAAAAAAAAAAAAAAAGAGACCAGGAACATGAAAAGGTGTGAAAAATGCGAGGAGCAAAAGAAAAAAAAAAAAAAAGAGACCAGGAGCATGAAAAGGTGTGAAAAATGCGAGGAGCAAAAAAAAAAAAAAAAAAAAAGAAAGACCAGGAGCATGAAAAGGTGTGAAAAATGCGAGGAGCAAAAAAAAAAAAAAAAAAAGAAAGACCAGGAGCATGAAAAGGTGTGAAAAATGCGAGGAGCAAAAAAAAAAAGAAAGACCAGGAGCATGAAAAGGTGTGAAAAATGCGAGGAGCAAAAAAAAAAAAAAAAAGAAAGAAAGAAAGACCAGGAGCATGAAAAGGAGTGAAAAATGCGAGGAGCAAAAAAAAAAAAAAAAGAAAGAAAGAAAGACCAGGAGCATGAAAAGGTTTGAAAAATGCGAGGAGCAAAAAAAAAAAAAAAAAAAAGAAAGACCAGGAGCATGAAAAGGTGTGAAAAATGCGAGGAGCAAAA
The DNA here is from genome assembly GCF_910594005.1 of Cervus elaphus. Classification (NCBI taxonomy): domain Eukaryota; kingdom Metazoa; phylum Chordata; class Mammalia; order Artiodactyla; family Cervidae; genus Cervus; species Cervus elaphus. Next base: position 1,876,014 of record NC_057834.1, on the reverse strand, counting down.
AAAAAAAAAAAAAAAAAAAGACCAGGAGAATGAAAAGGTGTGAAAAATGCGAGGAGCAAAAAAAAAAAAGAAAGACCAGGAGCATGAAAAGGTGTGAAAAATGCGAGGAGCAAAAAAAAAAAAAAAAAAAGAAAGACCAGGAGCATGAAAAGGTGTGAAAAATTCTAGGAGCAAAAAAAAAAAAAGAAAGACCAGGAGCATGAAAAGGTGTGAAAAAGGCGAGGACCAAAAAAAAAAAAGAAAGACCAGGAGCATGAAAAGGTGTGAAAAATGCGAGGAGAAAAAAAAAAAAAAAGAAAGAAAGAAAGACCAGGAGCATGAAAAGGTGTGAAAAATGCGAGGAGCAAAAAAAAAAAGAAAGACCAGGAGCATGAAAAGGTGTGAAAAATGCGAGGAGCAAAAAAAAAAAAAAAAAAGAAAGACCAGGAGCATGAAAAGGTGTGAAAAATGCGAGGAGCAAAAAAAAAAAAGAAAGACCAGGAGCATGAAAAGGTGTGAAAAATGCGAGGAGCAAAAAAAAAAAAAAGAAAGACCAGGAGCATGAAAAGGTGTGAAAAAGGCGAGGAGCAAAAAAAAAAAAAAAAAAAGAAAGACCAGGAGCATGAAAAGGTGTGAAAAAGGCGAGGACCAAAAAAAAAAAAGAAAGACCAGGAGCATGAAAAGGTGTGAAAAATGCGAGGAGAAAAAAAAAAAAAAAAGAAAGAAAGAAAGACCAGGAGCATGAAAAGGTGTGAAAAATGCGAGGAGCAAAAAAAAAAAAAAGACCAGGAGCATGAAAAGGTGTGAAAAATGCGAGGAGCAAAAAAAAAAAAAAGAAAGACCAGGAGCATGAAAAGGTGTGAAAAATGCGAGGAGCAAAAGAAAAAAAAAAGACCAGGAGCATGAAAAGGTGTGAAAAATGCGAGGAGCAAAAAAAAAAAAAGAAAGACCAGGAGCATGAAAAGGTGTGAAAAATGCGAGGAGAAAAAAAAAAAAAAAAAGAAAGAAAGAAAGACCAGGAGCATGAAAAGGTGTGAAAAATGCGACGAGCATGAAAAGTTGTGAAAAATGCGAGGAGCATGAAGAGGTGTGAAAAATGCGAGGAGGATTAAAAGGTGTGAAAAATTTGAGGAGCAAAAAAAAAAAAAAAAAGAAAGACCAGGAGCATGAAAAGGTCTGAAAAATGCGAGGAGCAAAAAAAAAAAAAGACCAGGAACATGAAAAGGTGTGAAAAATGCGAGGAGCAAAAAAAAAAAAAGAAAGACCAGGAGCATGAAAAGGTGTGAAAAATGCGACGAGCATGAAAAGTTGTGAAAAATGCGAGGAGCATGAAGAGGTGTGAAAAATGCGAGGAGGATGAAAAGGTGTGAAAAATTTGAGGAGCAAAAAAAAAAAAAAAAAAGAAAGAACAGGAGCATGAAAAGGTCTGAAAAATGCGAGGAGCAAAAAAAAAAAAAAAAATACCAGGAGCATGAAAAGGTGTGAAAAATGCGAGGAGAAAAAAAAAAAAAAAGAAAGAAAGAAAGACCAGGAGCATGAAAAGGTGTGAAAAATGCGAGGAGCAAAAAAAAAAAAAAAAAAAGAAAGACCAGGAGCATGAAAAGGTGTGAAAAATGCGAGGAGCAAAAAAAAAAAAAAGACCAGGAGCATGAAAAGGTGTGAAAAATGCGAGGAGCAAAAAAAAAAAAAAGACCAGGAGCATGAAAAGGTGTGAAAAATGCGAGGAGCAAAAAAAAAAAAAGAAAGACCAGGAGCATGAAAAGGTGTGAAAAATGCGAGGAGCAAAAAAAAAAAAAAAAGAAAGACCAGGAGCATGAAAAGGTGTGAAAAATGCGAGGAGCAAAAAAAAAAAAAAAAAAAGAAAGACCAGGAGCATGAAAAGGTGTGAAAAATTCTAGGAGCAAAAAAAAAAAAAGAAAGACCAGGAGCATGAAAAGGCGTGAAAAAGGCGAGGAGCAAAAAAAAAAAAAAAAGAAAGAAAGACCAGGAGCATGAAAAGGTGTGAAAAATGCGAGGAGCAAAAAAAAAAAAAGAAAGACCAGGAGCATGAAAAGGCGTGAAAAAGGCGAGGAGCAAAAAAAAAAAAAAAGAAAGAAAGACCAGGAGCATGAAAAGGTGTGAAAAATGAGAGGAGCAAAAAAAAAAAAAGAAAGACCAGGAGCATGAAAAGGTGTGAAAAATGCGAGGAGCAAAAGAAAAAAAAAAGACCAGGAGAATGAAAAGGTGTGAAAAATGCGAGGAGGAAAAAAAAATAAAGAAAGACCAGGAGCATGAAAAGGTGTGAAAAATGCGACGAGCATGAAAATTTGTGAAAAATGCGAGGAGCATGAAGAGGTGTGAAAAATGCGAGGAGGATGAAAAGATGTGAAAAATTTGAGGAGCAAAAAAAAAAAAACCAGGAGCATGAAAAGGTGTGAAAAATGCGAGGAGCAAAAAAAAAAAAAAGACCAGGAGCATGAAAAGGTGTGAAAAATGCGAGGAGCAAAAAAAAAAAAAGAAAGACCAGGAGCATGAAAAGGTGTGAAAAATGCGAGGAGCAAAAAAAAAAAAAAAGACCAGGAGCATGAAAAGGTGTGAAAAATGCGAGGAGCAAAAAAAAAAAAAAGAGAAAGAAAGAAAGACCAGGAGCATGAAAAGGTGTGAAAAATGCGAGGAGCAAAAAAAAAAAAAAAAAAAGAAAGACCAGGAGCATGAAAAGGTGTGAAAAATGCGAGGAGCAAAAAAAAAAAAAAAAAAAAGAAAGACCAGGAGCATGAAAAGGTGTGAAAAATGCGAGGAGCAAAAAAAAAAAAAAAGAAAGACCAGGAGCATGAAAAGGTGTGAAAAATGCGAGGAGCAAAAAAAAAAAAAAGAAAGACCAGGAGCATGAAAAGGTGTGAAAAATTCTAGGAGCAAAAAAAAAAAAAAGAAAGACCAGGAGCATGAAAAGGTGTGAAAAATGCGAGGAGCAAAAAAAAAAAAAGAAAGACCAGGAGCATGAAAAGGTGTGAAAAATGCGAGGAGCAAAAAAAAAAAAAGAAAAACCAGGAGCATGAAAAGGTGTGAAAAATGCGAGGAGCAAAAAAAAAAAAAGAAAGACCAGGAGCATGAAAAGGTGTGAAAAAGGCGAGGAGCAAAAAAAAAAAAAAAAAAAGAAAGACCAGGAGCATGAAAAGGTGTGAAAAATGCGAGGAGCAAAAAAAAAAAAAAGACCAGGAGCATGAAAAGGTGTGAAAAATGCGAGGAGCAAAAAAAAAAAAAAAAAAAAAGAGACCGGGAACATGAAAAGGTGTGAAAAATGCGAGGAGCAAAAGAAAAAAAAAAAAAAAAAGACAAGGAGAATGAAAAGGTGTGAAAAATGCGAGGAGCAAAAAAAAAAAAAAAAAAGAAAGACCAGGAGCATGAAAAGGTGTGAAAAATGCGAGGAGCAAAAAAAAAAAGAAAGACCAGGAGCATGAAAAGGTGTGAAAAATGCGAGGAGCAAAAAAAAAAAAAAAAGAAAGAAAGAAAGACCAGGAGCATGAAAAGGTGTGAAAAATGCGAGGAGCAAAAAAAAAAAAAAAAGAAAGAAAAAAGACCAGGAGCATGAAAAGGTTTGAAAAATGCGAGGAGCAAAAAAAAAAAAAAAAAAAAGAAAAACCAGGAGAATGAAAAGGTGTGAAAAATGCGAGGAGCAAAAAAAAAAAAAGAAAGACCAGGAGCATGAAAAGGTGTGAAAAATGCGAGGAGCAAAAAAAAATAAAGAAAGACCAGGAGCATGAAAAGGTGTGAAAAATGCGAGGAGCAAAAAAAAATAAAGAAAGACCAGGAGCATGAAAAGGTGTGAAAAATGCGAGGAGCAAAAGAAAAAAAAAAGACCAGGAGCATGAAAAGGTGTGAAAAATGCGAGGAGCAAAAAAAAATAAAGAAAGACCAGGAGCATGAAAAGGTGTGAAAAATGCGACAAGCATGAAAAGTTGTGAAAAATGCGAGGAGCATGAAGAGGTGTGAAAAATGCGAGGAGGATGAAAAGGTGTGAAAAATTTGAGGAGCAAAAAAAAAAAAAAAAAGAAAGACCAGGAGCATGAAAAGGTGTGAAAAATGCGAGGAGCAAAAAAAAAAAAAAAGACCAGGAGCATGAAAAGGTGTGAAAAATGCGAGGAGCAAAAAGAAAAAAAAAAGAAAGAAAGAAAGACCAGGAGCATGAAAAGGTGTGAAAAATGCGAGGAGCAAAAAAAAAAAAAAAGACCAGGAGCATGAAAAGGTGTGAAAAATGCGAGGAGCAAAAAAAAAAAAAAAAGACCAGGAGCATGAAAAGGTGTGAAAAATGCGGGGAGAAAAAAAAAAAAAAAAGACCAGGAGCATGAAAAGGTGTGAAAAATGTGAGGAGCAAAAAAAAAAAAAAAAGAAAGAAAGAAAGACCAGGAGCATGAAAAGGTTTGAAAAATGCGAGGAGCAAAAAAAAAAAAAGACCAGGAACATGAAAAGGTGTGAAAAATGCGGGGAGAAAAAAAATAAAAAAGACCAGGAGCATGAAAAGGTGTGAAAAATTTGAGGAGCAAAAAAAAAAAAAAAAAGAAAGACCAGGAGCATGAAAAGGTCTGAAAAATGCGAGGAGCAAAAAAAAAAAAAGACCAGGAACATGAAAAGGTGTGAAAAATGCGAGGAGCAAAAAAAAAAAAAGAAAGACCAGGAGCATGAAAAGGTGTGAAAAATGCGACGAGCATGAAAAGTTGTGAAAAATGCGAGGAGCATGAAGAGGTGTGAAAAATGCGAGGAGGATGAAAAGGTGTGAAAAATTTGAGGAGCAAAAAAAAAAAAAAAAAGAAAGAACAGGAGCATGAAAAGGTCTGAAAAATGCGAGGAGCAAAAAAAAAAAAAAAAATACCAGGAGCATGAAAAGGTGTGAAAAATGCGAGGAGAAAAAAAAAAAAAAAGAAAGAAAGAAAGACCAGGAGCATGAAAAGGTGTGAAAAATGCGAGGAGCAAAAAAAAAAAAAAAAAAAGAAAGACCAGGAGCATGAAAAGGTGTGAAAAATGCGAGGAGCAAAAAAAAAAAAAAGACCAGGAGCATGAAAAGGTGTGAAAAATGCGAGGAGCAAAAAAAAAAAAAAGACCAGGAGCATGAAAAGGTGTGAAAAATGCGAGGAGCAAAAAAAAAAAAAGAAAGACCAGGAGCATGAAAAGGTGTGAAAAATGCGAGGAGCAAAAAAAAAAAAAAAAGAAAGACCAGGAGCATGAAAAGGTGTGAAAAATGCGAGGAGCAAAAAAAAAAAAAAAAAAAGAAAGACCAGGAGCATGAAAAGGTGTGAAAAATTCTAGGAGCAAAAAAAAAAAAAGAAAGACCAGGAGCATGAAAAGGCGTGAAAAAGGCGAGGAGCAAAAAAAAAAAAAAAGAAAGAAAGACCAGGAGCATGAAAAGGTGTGAAAAATGCGAGGAGCAAAAAAAAAAAAAGAAAGACCAGGAGCATGAAAAGGCGTGAAAAAGGCGAGGAGCAAAAAAAAAAAAAAAGAAAGAAAGACCAGGAGCATGAAAAGGTGTGAAAAATGAGAGGAGCAAAAAAAAAAAAAGAAAGACCAGGAGCATGAAAAGGTGTGAAAAATGCGAGGAGCAAAAGAAAAAAAAAAGACCAGGAGAATGAAAAGGTGTGAAAAATGCGAGGAGGAAAAAAAAATAAAGAAAGACCAGGAGCATGAAAAGGTGTGAAAAATGCGACGAGCATGAAAATTTGTGAAAAATGCGAGGAGCATGAAGAGGTGTGAAAAATGCGAGGAGGATGAAAAGATGTGAAAAATTTGAGGAGCAAAAAAAAAAAAAACCAGGAGCATGAAAAGGTGTGAAAAATGCGAGGAGCAAAAAAAAAAAAAAGACCAGGAGCATGAAAAGGTGTGAAAAATGCGAGGAGCAAAAAAAAAAAAAGAAAGACCAGGAGCATGAAAAGGTGTGAAAAATGCGAGGAGCAAAAAAAAAAAAAAAGACCAGGAGCATGAAAAGGTGTGAAAAATGCGAGGAGCAAAAAAAAAAAAAAGAGAAAGAAAGAAAGACCAGGAGCATGAAAAGGTGTGAAAAATGCGAGGAGCAAAAAAAAAAAAAAAAAAAGAAAGACCAGGAGCATGAAAAGGTGTGAAAAATGCGAGGAGCAAAAAAAAAAAAAAAAAAAAGAAAGACCAGGAGCATGAAAAGGTGTGAAAAATGCGAGGAGCAAAAAAAAAAAAAAAGAAAGACCAGGAGCATGAAACGGTGTGAAAAATGCGAGGAGCAAAAAAAAAAAAAAGAAAGACCAGGAGCATGAAAAGGTGTGAAAAATTCTAGGAGCAAAAAAAAAAAAAAGAAAGACCAGGAGCATGAAAATGTGTGAAAAATGCGAGGAGCAAAAAAAAAAAAAGAAAGACCAGGAGCATGAAAAGGTGTGAAAAATGCGAGGAGCAAAAAAAAAAAAAGAAAAACCAGGAGCATGAAAAGGTGTGAAAAATGCGAGGAGCAAAAAAAAAAAAAGAAAGACCAGGAGCATGAAAAGGTGTGAAAAAGGCGAGGAGCAAAAAAAAAAAAAAAAAAAGAAAGACCAGGAGCATGAAAAGGTGTGAAAAATGCGAGGAGCAAAAAAAAAAAAAAGACCAGGAGCATGAAAAGGTGTGAAAAATGCGAGGAGCAAAAAAAAAAAAAAAAAAAAAGAGACCGGGAACATGAAAAGGTGTGAAAAATGCGAGGAGCAAAAGAAAAAAAAAAAAAAAGAGACCAGGAGCATGAAAAGGTGTGAAAAATGCGAGGAGCAAAAAAAAAAAAAAAAAAGAAAGACCAGGAGCATGAAAAGGTGTGAAAAATGCGAGGAGCAAAAAAAAAAAGAAAGACCAGGAGCATGAAAAGGTGTGAAAAATGCGAGGAGCAAAAAAAAAAAAAAAAGAAAGAAAGAAAGACCAGGAGCATGAAAAGGTGTGAAAAATGCGAGGAGCAAAAAAAAAAAAAAAAGAAAGAAAAAAGACCAGGAGCATGAAAAGGTTTGAAAAATGCGAGGAGCAAAAAAAAAAAAAAAAAAAGAAAGACCAGGAGCATGAAAAGGTGTGAAAAATGCGAGGAGCAAAAAAAAAAAAAGAAAGACCAGGAGCATGAAAAGGTGTGAAAAATGCGAGGAGCAAAAAAAAATAAAGAAAGACCAGGAGCATGAAAAGGTGTGAAAAATGCGAGGAGCAAAAAAAAATAAAGAAAGACCAGGAGCATGAAAAGGTGTGAAAAATGCGAGGAGCAAAAGAAAAAAAAAAGACCAGGAGCATGAAAAGGTGTGAAAAATGCGAGGAGCAAAAAAAAATAAAGAAAGACCAGGAGCATGAAAAGGTGTGAAAAATGCGACGAGCATGAAAAGTTGTGAAAAATGCGAGGAGCATGAAGAGGTGTGAAAAATGCGAGGAGGATGAAAAGGTGTGAAAAATTTGAGGAGCAAAAAAAAAAAAAAAAAGAAAGACCAGGAGCATGAAAAGGTGTGAAAAATGCGAGGAGCAAAAAAAAAAAAAAAGACCAGGAGCATGAAAAGGTGTGAAAAATGCGAGGAGCAAAAAGAAAAAAAAAAGAAAGAAAGAAAGACCAGGAGCATGAAAAGGTGTGAAAAATGCGAGGAGCAAAAAAAAAAAAAAAGACCAGGAGCATGAAAAGGTGTGAAAAATGCGAGGAGCAAAAAAAAAAAAAAAAAACCAGGAGCATGAAAAGGTGTGAAAAATGCGGGGAGAAAAAAAAAAAAAAAAGACCAGGAGCATGAAAAGGTGTGAAAAATGTGAGGAGCAAAAAAAAAAAAAAAAGAAAGAAAGAAAGACCAGGAGCATGAAAAGGTTTGAAAAATGCGAGGAGGAAAAAAAAAAAAAAAAAAAGAAAGACCAGGAGCATGAAAAGGTGTGAAAAATGGGAGGAGCAAAAAAAAAAAAAGAAAGACCAGGAGCATGAAAAGGTGTGAAAAATGCGAGGAGCAAAAAAAAATAAAGAAAGACCAGGAGCATGAAAAGGTGTGAAAAATGCGAGGAGCAAAAAAAAATAAAGAAAACCAGGAGCATGAAAAGGTGTGAAAAATGCGAGGAGCAAAAGAAAAAAAAAAGACCAGGAGCATGAAAAGGTGTGAAAAATGCGAGGAGCAAAAAAAAATAAAGAAAGACCAGGAGCATGAAAAGGTGTGAAAAATGCGACGAGCATGAAAAGTTGTGAAAAATGCGAGGAGCATGAAGAGGTGTGAAAAATGCGAGGAGGATGAAAAGGTGTGAAAAATTTGAGGAGCAAAAAAAAAAAAAAAAAGAAAGACCAGGAGCATGAAAAGGTGTGAAAAATGCGAGGAGCAAAAAAAAAAAAAAAGACCAGGAGCATGAAAAGGTGTGAAAAATGCGAGGAGCAAAAAAAAAAAAAAAAGACCAGGAGCATGAAAAGGTGTGAAAAATGCGGGGAGAAAAAAAAAAAAAAGACCAGGAGCATGAAAAGGTGTGAAAAATGTGAGGAGCAAAAAGAAAAAAAAAAGAAAGAAAGAAAGACCAGGAGCATGAAAAGGTGTGAAAAATGCGAGGAGCAAAAAAAAAAAAAAAAGACCAGGAGCATGAAAAGGTGTGAAAAATGCGGGGAGAAAAAAAAAAAAAAGACCAGGAGCATGAAAAGGTGTGAAAAATGTGAGGAGCAAAAAAAAAAAAAAAAGAAAGAAAGAAAGACCAGGAGCATGAAAAGGTGTGAAAAATGCGAGGAGCAAAAAAAAAAAAAAAAAAAAAAAAGAGACCAGGAACATGAAAAGGTGTGAAAAATGCGAGGAGCAAAAGAAAAAAAAAAAAAAAAGAAAGACCAGGAGCATGAAAAGGTGTGAAAAATTCTAGGAGCAAAAAAAAAAAAAGAAAGACCAGGAGCATGAAAAGGTGTGAAAAATGAGAGGAGCAAAAAAAAAAAAAAAAAAGAAAGACCAGGAGCATGAAAAGGTGTGAAAAATGCGAGGAGCAAAAAAAAAAAAAAAAAAGAAAGACAAGGAGCATGAAAAAGAGTGAAAAAAGCGAGGAGCAAAAAAAAAAAAAAGAAAGACCAGGAGCATGAAAAGGTGTGAAAAATTCTAGGAGCAAAAAAAAAAAAAAAAGACCAGGAGCATGAAAAGGTGTGTAAAATTCTAGGAGCAAAAAAAAAAAAAAAAAAGACCAGGAGCATGAAAAGGTGTGAAAAAGGCGAGGAGAAAAAAAAAAAAAAAAAAAGAAAGACCAGGAGCATGAAAAGGTGTGAAAAATGTGAGGAGCAAAAAAAAAAAAAAAAGAAAGAAAGAAAGACCAGGAGCATGAAAAGGTGTGAAAAATGCGAGGAGCAAAAAAAAAAAAAAAAAAAGAAAGACCAGGAGCATGAAAAGGTGTGAAAAATGCGAGGAGAAAAAAAAAAAAGACCAGGAGCATGAAAAGGTGTGAAAAATGCGAGGAGCAAAAAAAAAAAAAAAAAAGACCAGGAGCATGAAAAGGTGTGAAAAATGCGAGGAGCAAAAAAAAAAAAAAAAAAAAGAAAGACCAGGAGCATGAAAAGGTGTGAAAAATGCGAGGAGCAAAAAAAAAAAAAAAAAAAATGAAAGACCAGGAGCATGAAAAGGTGTGAAAAATGCGAGGAGCAAAAAAAAAAAAAGAAAGACCAGGAGCATGAAAAGGTGTGAAAAATGCGAGGAGCAAAAAAAAAAAAAGAAAGACCAGGAGCATGAAAAGGTGTGAAAAATGCGAGCAGCAAAAAAAAAAAAAAAAAAATGAAAGACCAGGAGCATGAAAAGGTGTGAAAAATGCGAGGAGCAAAAAAAAAAAAGAAAGACCAGGAGCATGAAAAGGTGTGAAAAATGCGAGCAGCAAAAAAAAAAAAAAAAAAAAAGAAAAACCAGGAGAAAAAAAAGGTGGGAAAAAGGCGAGGAGCAAAAAAAAAAAAGAAAGACCAGGAGCATGAAAAGGTGTGAAAAAGGCGAGGAGCAAAAAAAAAAAAAAAAAAAGAAAGACCAGGAGCATGAAAAGGTGTGAAAAATGCGAGGAGCAAAAAAAAAAAAAAGACTAGGAGCATGAAAAGGTGTGAAAAATGCGAGGAGCAAAAAAAAAAAAAAGACCAGGAGCATGAAAAGGTGTGAAAAATGCGAGGAGCAAAAAAAAAAAAAAAAAAAAATGAAAGACCAGGAGCATGAAAAGGTGTGAAAAATGCGAGGAGCAAAAAAAAAAAAAAGAAAGACCAGGAGCAGGAAAAGGTGTGAAAAATGCGAGGAGCAAAAAAAAAAAAGAAAAACCAGGAGCATGAAAAGGAGTGAAAAATGCGAGGAGCAAAAAAAAAAAAAGAAAGACCAGGAGCATGAAAAGGTGTGAAAAATGCGAGGAGCAAAAAAAAAAAAAAAAAAAGAAAGACCAGGAGCATGAAAATGTGTGAAAAATGCGAGGAGCAAAAAAAAAAAAGAAAGACCAGGAGCATGAAAAGGTGTGAAAAATGCGAGGAGCAAAAAAAAAAAAAAAGAAAGAAAGACCAGGAGCATGAAAAGGTGTGAAAAATTCTAGGAGCAAAAAAAAAAAAAGAAAGACCAGGAGCATGAAAAGGTGTGAAAAAGGCGAGGACCAAAAAAAAAAAAGAAAGACCAGGAGCATGAAAAGGTGTGAAAAATGCGAGGAGCAAAAAAAAAAAAAAAAAAAGAAAGACCAGGAGCATGAAAAGGTGTGAAAAATGCGAGGAGCAAAAAAAAAAAAAAAAAAAAGAAAGACCAGGAGCATGAAAAGGTGTGAAAAATGCGAGGAGCAAAAAAAAAAAAAAAAAAAGACCAGGAGCATGAAAAGGTGTGAAAAATGCGAGGAGCAAAAAAAAAAAAAAGAAAGACCAGGAGCATGAAAAGGTGTGAAAAATTCTAGGAGCAAAAAAAAAAAAAAGAAAGACCAGGAGCATGAAAAGGTGTGAAAAATGCGAGGAGCAAAAAAAAAAAAAGAAAGACCAGGAGCATGAAAAGGTGTGAAAAATGCGAGGAGCAAAAAAAAAAAAAGAAAAACCAGGAGCATGAAAAGGTGTGAAAAATGCGAGGAGCAAAAAAAAAAAAAGAAAGACCAGGAGCATGAAAAGGTGTGAAAAAGGCGAGGAGCAAAAAAAAAAAAAAAAAAAGAAAGACCAGGAGCATGAAAAGGTGTGAAAAATGCGAGGAGCAAAAAAAAAAAAAAGACCAGGAGCATGAAAAGGTGTGAAAAATGCGAGGAGCAAAAAAAAAAAAAAAAGAAAGAAAGAAAGACCAGGAGCATGAAAAGGTGTGAAAAATGCGAGGAGCAAAAAAAAAAAAAAAAGAAAGAAAAAAGACCAGGAGCATGAAAAGGTTTGAAAAATGCGAGGAGCAAAAAAAAAAAAAAAAAAAGAAAGACCAGGAGCATGAAAAGGTGTGAAAAATGCGAGGAGCAAAAAAAAAAAAAGAAAGACCAGGAGCATGAAAAGGTGTGAAAAATGCGAGGAGCAAAAAAAAATAAAGAAAGACCAGGAGCATGAAAAGGTGTGAAAAATGCGAGGAGCAAAAAAAAATAAAGAAAGACCAGGAGCATGAAAAGGTGTGAAAAATGTGAGGAGCAAAAGAAAAAAAAAAGACCAGGAGCATGAAAAGGTGTGAAAAATGCGAGGAGCAAAAAAAAATAAAGAAAGACCAGGAGCATGAAAAGGTGTGAAAAATGCGACGAGCATGAAAAGTTGTGAAAAATGCGAGGAGCATGAAGAGGTGTGAAAAATGCGAGGAGGATGAAAAGGTGTGAAAAATTTGAGGAGCAAAAAAAAAAAAAAAAAGAAAGACCAGGAGCATGAAAAGGTGTGAAAAATGCGAGGAGCAAAAAAAAAAAAAAAGACCAGGAGCATGAAAAGGTGTGAAAAATGCGAGGAGCAAAAAAAAAAAAAAAAGACCAGGAGCATGAAAAGGTGTGAAAAATGCGGGGAGAAAAAAAAAAAAAAGACCAGGAGCATGAAAAGGTGTGAAAAATGTGAGGAGCAAAAAGAAAAAAAAAAGAAAGAAAGAAAGACCAGGAGCATGAAAAGGTGTGAAAAATGCGAGGAGCAAAAAAAAAAAAAAAAGACCAGGAGCATGAAAAGGTGTGAAAAATGCGGGGAGAAAAAAAAAAAAAAGACCAGGAGCATGAAAAGGTGTGAAAAATGTGAGGAGCAAAAAAAAAAAAAAAAGAAAGAAAGAAAGACCAGGAGCATGAAAAGGTGTGAAAAATGCGAGGAGCAAAAAAAAAAAAAAAAAAAAAAAAAAAGACCAGGAAAAAGAAAAGGTGTGAAAAATGCGAGAAGAAAAAAAAAAAAAAAAGAAAGACCAGGAGCATGAAAAGGTGTGAAAAATTCTAGGAGCAAAAAAAAAAAAAGAAAGACCAGGAGCATGAAAAGGTGTGAAAAATGAGAGGAGCAAAAAAAAAAAAAAAAAAGAAAGACCAGGAGCATGAAAAGGTGTGAAAAATGCGAGGAGCAAAAAAAAAAAAAAAAAAGAAAGACCAGGAGCATGAAAAGGTGTGAAAAAAGCGAGGAGCAAAAAAAAAAAAAGAAAGACCAGGAGCATGAAAAGGTGTGAAAAATGGGAGGAGCAAAAAAAAAAAAAGAAAGACCAGGAGCATGAAAAGGTGTGAAAAATGCGAGGAGCAAAAAAAAAAAAAAGAAAGACCAGGAGCATGAAAAGGTGTGAAAAATTCTAGGAGCAAAAAAAAAAAAAAAAGACCAGGAGCATGAAAAGGTGTGTAAAATTCTAGGAGCAAAAAAAAAAAAAAAAAAAAACCAGGAGCATAAAAAGGTGAGAAAAAGGCGAGGAGAAAAAAAAAAAAAAAAAAAGAAAGACCAGGAGCATGAAAAGGTGTGAAAAATGTGAGGAGCAAAAAAAAAAAAAAAAGAAAGAAAGAAAGACCAGGAGCATGAAAAGGTGTGAAAAATGCGAGGAGCAAAAAAAAAAAAAAAAAAAGAAAGACCAGGAGCATGAAAAGGTGTGAAAAATGCGAGGAGAAAAAAAAAAAAGACCAGGAGCATGAAAAGGTGTGAAAAATGCGAGGAGCAAAAAAAAAAAAAAAAAAGACCAAGAGCATGAAAAGGTGTGAAAAATGCGAGGAGCAAAAAAAAAAAAAAAAAAAAGAAAGACCAGGAGCATGAAAAGGTGTGAAAAATGCGAGGAGCAAAAAAAAAAAAAAAAAAAATGAAAGACCAGGAGCATGAAAAGGTGTGAAAAATGCGAGGAGCAAAAAAAAAAAAAGAAAGACCAGGAGCATGAAAAGGTGTGAAAAATGCGAGGAGCAAAAAAAAAAAAAGAAAGACCAGGAGCATGAAAAGGTGTGAAAAATGCGAGCAGCAAAAAAAAAAAAAAAAAATGAAAGACCAGGAGCATGAAAAGGTGTGAAAAATGCGAGGAGCAAAAAAAAAAAAGAAAGACCAGGAGCATGAAAAGGTGTGAAAAATGCGAGCAGCAAAAAAAAAAAAAAAAAAAAGAAAAACCAGGAGCATGAAAAGGTGTGAAAAATGCGAGGAGCAAAAAAAAAAAAGAAAGACCAGGAGCATGAAAAGGTGTGAAAAAGGCGAGGAGCAAAAAAAAAAAAAAAAAAAAGAAAGACCAGGAGCATGAAAAGGTGTGAAAAATGCGAGGAGCAAAAAAAAAAAAAGACTAGGAGCATGAAAAGGTGTGAAAAATGCGAGGAGCAAAAAAAAAAAAAAGACCAGGAGCATGAAAAGGTGTGAAAAATGCGAGGAGCAAAAAAAAAAAAAAAAAAAAATGAAAGACCAGGAGCATGAAAAGGTGTGAAAAATGCGAGGAGCAAAAAAAAAAAAAAGAAAGACCAGGAGCATGAAAAGGTGTGAAAAATGCGAGGAGCAAGAAAAAAAAAGAAAAAAGAAAGACCAGGAGCAAGAAAAGGTGTGAAAAATGCGAGGAGCAAAAAAAAAAAAGAAAGACCAGGAGCATGAAAAGGTGTGAAAAATGCGAGGAGCAAAAAAAAAAAAAAAGAAAGAAAGACCAGGAGCATGAAAAGGTGTGAAAAATTCTAGGAGCAAAAAAAAAAAAAGAAAGACCAGGAGCATGAAAAGGTGTGAAAAAGGCGAGGACCAAAAAAAAAAAAGAAAGACCAGGAGCATGAAAAGGTGTGAAAAATGCGAGGAGAAAAAAAAAAAAAAAAGAAAGAAAGAAAGACCAGGAGCATGAAAAGGTGTTAAAAATGCGAGGAGCAAAAAAAAAAAGAAAGACCAGGAGCATGAAAAGGTGTGAAAAATGCGAGGAGCAAAAAAAAAAAAAAAAAAGAAAGACCAGGAGCATGAAAAGGTGTGAAAAATGCGAGGAGCAAAAAAAAAAAAAGAAAGACCAGGAGCATGAAAAGGTGTGAAAATTGCGAGGAGCAAAAAAAAAAAAAAAAAAAAGAAAGACCAGGAGCATGAAAAGGTGTGAAAAATTCTAGGAGCAAAAAAAAAAAAAGAAAGACCAGGAGCATGAAAAGGTGTGAAAAAGGCGAGGACCAAAAAAAAAAAAGAAAGACCAGGAGCATGAAAAGGTGTGAAAAATGCGAGGAGAAAAAAAAAAAAAAAAGAAAGAAAGAAAGACCAGGAGCATGAAAAGGTGTGAAAAATGCGAGGAGCAAAAAAAAAAAAAGACCAGGAGCATGAAAAGGTGTGAAAAATGCGAGGAGCAAAAAAAAAAAAAAGAAAGACCAGGAGCATGAAAAGGTGTGAAAAATGCGAGGAGCAAAAGAAAAAAAAAAGACCAGGAGCATGAAAAGGTGTGAAAAATGCGAGGAGCAAAAAAAAAAAAAGAAAGACCAGGAGCATGAAAAGGTGTGAAAAATGCGAGGAGAAAAAAAAAAAAAAAAAGAAAGAAAGAAAGACCAGGAGCATGAAAAGGTGTGAAAAATGCGACGAGCATGAAAAGTTGTGAAAAATGCGAGGAGCATGAAGAGGTGTGAAAAATGCGAGGAGGATTAAAAGGTGTGAAAAATTTGAGGAGCAAAAAAAAAAAAAAAAAAAAAGACCAGGAGCATGAAAAGGTGTGAAAAAAGCGAGGAGAAAAAAAAAAAAAAAAGAAAGAAAGAAAGACCAGGAGCATGAAAAGGTGTGAAAAATGCGAGGAGCAAAAAAAAAAAAAAGACCAGGAGCATGAAAAGGTGTGAAAAATGCGAGGAGCAAAAAAAAAAAAAAGAAAGACCAGGAGCATGAAAAGGTGTGAAAAATGCGGGGAGAAAAAAAAAAAAAAAAGACCAGGAGCATGAAAAGGTGTGAAAAATGCGAGGAGCAAAAAGAAAAAAAAAAGAAAGAAAGAAAGACCAGGAGCATGAAAAGGTGTGAAAAATGCGAGGAGCAAAAAAAAAAAAAAAGACCAGGAGCATGAAAAGGTGTGAAAAATGGGAGGAGCAAAAAAAAAAAAAAAAGACCAGGAGCATGAAAAGGTGTGAAAAATGCGGGGAGAAAAAAAAAAAAAAAAGACCAGGAGCATGAAAAGGTGTGAAAAATGTGAGGAGCAAAAAAAAAAAAAAAAGAAAGAAAGAAAGACCAGGAGCATGAAAAGGTTTGAAAAATGCGAGGAGCAAAAAAAAAAAAAGACCAGGAACATGAAAAGGTGTGAAAAATGCGGGGAGAAAAAAAATAAAAAAGACCAGGAGCATGAAAAGGTGTGAAAAATTTGAGGAGCAAAAAAAAAAAAAAAAAGAAAGACCAGGAGCATGAAAAGGTCTGAAAAATGCGAGGAGCAAAAAAAAAAAAAGACCAGGAACATGAAAAGGTGTGAAAAATGCGAGGAGCAAAAAAAAAAAAAGAAAGACCAGGAGCATGAAAAGGTGTGAAAAATGCGACGAGCATGAAAAGTTGTGAAAAATGCGAGGAGCATGAAGAGGTGTGAAAAATGCGAGGAGGATGAAAAGGTGTGAAAAATTTGAGGAGCAAAAAAAAAAAAAAAAAGAAAGAACAGGAGCATGAAAAGGTCTGAAAAATGCGAGGAGCAAAAAAAAAAAAAAAAATACCAGGAGCATGAAAAGGTGTGAAAAATGCGAGGAGAAAAAAAAAAAAAAAGAAAGAAAGAAAGACCAGGAGCATGAAAAGGTGTGAAAAATGCGAGGAGCAAAAAAAAAAAAAAAAAAAGAAAGACCAGGAGCATGAAAAGGTGTGAAAAATGCGAGGAGCAAAAAAAAAAAAAAGACCAGGAGCATGAAAAGGTGTGAAAAATGCGAGGAGCAAAAAAAAAAAAAAGACCAGGAGCATGAAAAGGTGTGAAAAATGCGAGGAGCAAAAAAAAAAAAAGAAAGACCAGGAGCATGAAAAGGTGTGAAAAATGCGAGGAGCAAAAAAAAAAAAAAAAGAAAGACCAGGAGCATGAAAAGGTGTGAAAAATGCGAGGAGCAAAAAAAAAAAAAAAAAAAGAAAGACCAGGAGCATGAAAAGGTGTGAAAAATTCTAGGAGCAAAAAAAAAAAAAGAAAGACCAGGAGCATGAAAAGGCGTGAAAAAGGCGAGGAGCAAAAAAAAAAAAAAAGAAAGAAAGACCAGGAGCATGAAAAGGTGTGAAAAATGCGAGGAGCAAAAAAAAAAAAAGAAAGACCAGGAGCATGAAAAGGCGTGAAAAAGGCGAGGAGCAAAAAAAAAAAAAAAGAAAGAAAGACCAGGAGCATGAAAAGGTGTGAAAAATGAGAGGAGCAAAAAAAAAAAAAGAAAGACCAGGAGCATGAAAAGGTGTGAAAAATGCGAGGAGCAAAAGAAAAAAAAAAGACCAGGAGAATGAAAAGGTGTGAAAAATGCGAGGAGGAAAAAAAAATAAAGAAAGACCAGGAGCATGAAAAGGTGTGAAAAATGCGACGAGCATGAAAATTTGTGAAAAATGCGAGGAGCATGAAGAGGTGTGAAAAATGCGAGGAGGATGAAAAGATGTGAAAAATTTGAGGAGCAAAAAAAAAAAAAACCAGGAGCATGAAAAGGTGTGAAAAATGCGAGGAGCAAAAAAAAAAAAAAGACCAGGAGCATGAAAAGGTGTGAAAAATGCGAGGAGCAAAAAAAAAAAAAGAAAGACCAGGAGCATGAAAAGGTGTGAAAAATGCGAGGAGCAAAAAAAAAAAAAAAGACCAGGAGCATGAAAAGGTGTGAAAAATGCGAGGAGCAAAAAAAAAAAAAAGAGAAAGAAAGAAAGACCAGGAGCATGAAAAGGTGTGAAAAATGCGAGGAGCAAAAAAAAAAAAAAAAAAAGAAAGACCAGGAGCATGAAAAGGTGTGAAAAATGCGAGGAGCAAAAAAAAAAAAAAAAAAAAGAAAGACCAGGAGCATGAAAAGGTGTGAAAAATGCGAGGAGCAAAAAAAAAAAAAAAGAAAGACCAGGAGCATGAAACGGTGTGAAAAATGCGAGGAGCAAAAAAAAAAAAAAGAAAGACCAGGAGCATGAAAAGGTGTGAAAAATTCTAGGAGCAAAAAAAAAAAAAAGAAAGACCAGGAGCATGAAAATGTGTGAAAAATGCGAGGAGCAAAAAAAAAAAAAGAAAGACCAGGAGCATGAAAAGGTGTGAAAAATGCGAGGAGCAAAAAAAAAAAAAGAAAAACCAGGAGCATGAAAAGGTGTGAAAAATGCGAGGAGCAAAAAAAAAAAAAGAAAGACCAGGAGCATGAAAAGGTGTGAAAAAGGCGAGGAGCAAAAAAAAAAAAAAAAAAAGAAAGACCAGGAGCATGAAAAGGTGTGAAAAATGCGAGGAGCAAAAAAAAAAAAAAGACCAGGAGCATGAAAAGGTGTGAAAAATGCGAGGAGCAAAAAAAAAAAAAAAAAAAAAGAGACCGGGAACATGAAAAGGGGTGAAAAATGCGAGGAGCAAAAGAAAAAAAAAAAAAAAGAGACCAGGAGCATGAAAAGGTGTGAAAAATGCGAGGAGCAAAAAAAAAAAAAAAAAAGAAAGACCAGGAGCATGAAAAGGTGTGAAAAATGCGAGGAGCAAAAAAAAAAAGAAAGACCAGGAGCATGAAAAGGTGTGAAAAATGCGAGGAGCAAAAAAAAAAAAAAAAGAAAGAAAGAAAGACCAGGAGCATGAAAAGGTGTGAAAAATGCGAGGAGCAAAAAAAAAAAAAAAAGAAAGAAAAAAGACCAGGAGCATGAAAAGGTTTGAAAAATGCGAGGAGCAAAAAAAAAAAAAAAAAAAGAAAGACCAGGAGCATGAAAAGGTGTGAAAAATGCGAGGAGCAAAAAAAAAAAAAGAAAGACCAGGAGCATGAAAAGGTGTGAAAAATGCGAGGAGCAAAAAAAAATAAAGAAAGACCAGGAGCATGAAAAGGTGTGAAAAATGCGAGGAGCAAAAAAAAATAAAGAAAGACCAGGAGCATGAAAAGGTGTGAAAAATGCGAGGAGCAAAAGAAAAAAAAAAGACCAGGAGCATGAAAAGGTGTGAAAAAAGCGAGGAGCAAAAAAAAATAAAGAAAGACCAGGAGCATGAAAAGGTGTGAAAAATGCGACGAGCATGAAAAGTTGTGAAAAATGCGAGGAGCATGAAGAGGTGTGAAAAATGCGAGGAGGATGAAAAGGTGTGAAAAATTTGAGGAGCAAAAAAAAAAAAAAAAAGAAAGACCAGGAGCATGAAAAGGTGTGAAAAATGCGAGGAGCAAAAAAAAAAAAAAAGACCAGGAGCATGAAAAGGTGTGAAAAATGCGAGGAGCAAAAAGAAAAAAAAAAGAAAGAAAGAAAGACCAGGAGCATGAAAAGGTGTGAAAAATGCGAGGAGCAAAAAAAAAAAAAAAGACCAGGAGCATGAAAAGGTGTGAAAAATGCGAGGAGCAAAAAAAAAAAAAAAAGACCAGGAGCATGAAAAGGTGTGAAAAAGGCGGGGAGAAAAAAAAAAAAAAAAGACCAGGAGCATGAAAAGGTGTGAAAAATGTGAGGAGCAAAAAAAAAAAAAAAAGAAAGAAAGAAAGACCAGGAGCATGAAAAGGTTTGAAAAATGCGAGGAGGAAAAAAAAAAAAAAAAAAAGAAAGACCAGGAGCATGAAAAGGTGTGAAAAATGCGAGGAGCAAAAAAAAAAAAAGAAAGACCAGGAGCATGAAAAGGTGTGAAAAATGCGAGGAGCAAAAAAAAATAAAGAAAGACCAGGAGCATGAAAAGGTGTGAAAAATGCGAGGAGCAAAAAAAAATAAAGAAAGACCAGGAGCATGAAAAGGTGTGAAAAATGCGAGGAGCAAAAGAAAAAAAAAAGACCAGGAGCATGAAAAGGTGTGAAAAATGCGAGGAGCAAAAAAAAATAAAGAAAGACCAGGAGCATGAAAAGGTGTGAAAAATGCGACGAGCATGAAAAGTTGTGAAAAATGCGAGGAGCATGAAGAGGTGTGAAAAATGCGAGGAGGATGAAAAGGTGTGAAAAATTTGAGGAGCAAAAAAAAAAAAAAAAAAAAGACCAGGAGCATGAAAAGGTGTGAAAAATGCGAGGAGCAAAAAAAAAAAAAAAGACCAGGAGCATGAAAAGGTGTGAAAAATGCGAGGAGCAAAAAAAAAAAAAAAAGACCAGGAGCATGAAAAGGTGTGAAAAATGCGGGGAGAAAAAAAAAAAAAAGACCAGGAGCATGAAAAGGTGTGAAAAATGTGAGGAGCAAAAAGAAAAAAAAAAGAAAGAAAGAAAGACCAGGAGCATGAAAAGGTGTGAAAAATGCGAGGAGCAAAAAAAAAAAAAAAGACCAGGAGCATGAAAAGGTGTGAAAAATGCGAGGAGCAAAAAAAAAAAAAAAAGACCAGGAGCATGAAAAGGGGGGAAAAAAGGGGGGAGAAAAAAAAAAAAAAGACCAGGAGCATGAAAAGGTGTGAAAAATGTGAGGAGCAAAAAAAAAAAAAAAAGAAAGAAAGAAAGACCAGGAGCATGAAAAGGTGTGAAAAATGCGAGGAGCAAAAAAAAAAAAAAAAGAAAGAAAGAAAGACCAGGAGCATGAAAAGGTGTGAAAAATGCGAGGAGCAAAAAAAAAAAAAAAAAAAAAAAGAGACCAGGAACATGAAAAGGTGTGAAAAATGCGAGGAGCAAAAGAAAAAAAAAAAAAAAAGAAAGACCAGGAGCATGAAAAGGTGTGAAAAATGCGAGGAGCAAAAAAAAAAAAAAAGAAAGAAAGACCAGGAGCATGAAAAGCTGTGAAAAATTCTAGGAGCAAAAAAAAAAAAAGAAAGACCAGGAGCATGAAAAGGTGTGAAAAATGAGAGGAGCAAAAAAAAAAAAAAAAAAGAAAGACCAGGAGCATGAAAAGGTGTGAAAAATGCGAGGAGCAAAAAAAAAAAAAAAAAGAAAGACCAGGAGCATGAAAAGGTGTGAAAAATGCGAGGAGCAAAAAAAAAAAAAGAAAGACCAGGAGCAAGAAAAGGTGTGAAAAATAGGAGGAGCAAAAAAAAAAAAAGAAAGACCAGGAGCATGAAAAGGTGTGAAAAATGCGAGGAGCAAAAAAAAAAAAAAGAAAGACCAGGAGCATGAAAAGGTGTGAAAAATTCTAGGAGCAAAAAAAAAAAAAAAAGACCAGGCGCATGAAAAGGTGTGTAAAATTCTAGGAGCAAAAAAAAAAAAAAAGAAAGACCAGGAGCATGAAAAGGTGTGAAAAAGGCGAGGAGAAAAAAAAAAAAAAAAAAAAGAAAGACCAGGAGCATGAAAAGGTGTGAAAAATGTGAGGAGCAAAAAAAAAAAAAAAAGAAAGAAAGAAAGACCAGGAGCATGAAAAGGTGTGAAAAATGCGAGGAGCAAAAAAAAAAAAAAAAAAGAGACCAGGAACATGAAAAGGTGTGAAAAATGCGAGGAGCAAAAGAAAAAAAAAAAAAAAGAGACCAGGAGCATGAAAAGGTGTGAAAAATGCGAGGAGCAAAAAAAAAAAAAAAAAAAAGAAAGACCAGGAGCATGAAAAGGTGTGAAAAATGCGAGGAGAAAAAAAAAAAAGACCAGGAGCATGAAAAGGTGTGAAAAATGCGAGGAGCAAAAAAAAAAAAAAAAAAGACCAAGAGCAAGAAAAGGTGTGAAAAATGCGAGGAGCAAAAAAAAAAAAAAAAAAAGACCAGGAGCATGAAAAGGTGTGAGAAATGCGAGGAGCAAAAAAAAAAAAAAAAAAAATGAAAGACCAGGAGCATGAAAAGGTGTGAAAAATGCGAGGAGCAAAAAAAAAAAAAAGAAAGACCAGGAGCATGAAAAGGTGTGAAAAATGCGAGGAGCAAAAAAAAAAAAAGAAAGACCAGGAGCATGAAAAGGTGTGAAAAATGCGAGGAGCAAAAAAAAAAAAGAAAGACCAGGAGAATGAAAAGGTGTGAAAAATGCGAGGAGCAAAAAAAAAAAAAAAGAAAGAAAGACCAGGAGCATGAAAAGGTGTGAAAAATTCTAGGAGCAAAAAAAAAAAAAGAAAGACCAGGAGCATGAAAAGGTGTGAAAAAGGCGAGGACCAAAAAAAAAAAAGAAAGACCAGGAGCATGAAAAGGTGTGAAAAATGCGAGGAGAAAAAAAAAAAAAAAGAAAGAAAAAAAGACCAGGAGCATGAAAAGGTGTGAAAAATGCGAGGAGCAAAAAAAAAAAGAAAGACCAGGAGCATGAAAAGGTGTGAAAAATGCGAGGAGCAAAAAAAAAAAAAGAAAAGAAAGACCAGGAGCATGAAAAGGTGTGAAAAATGCGAGGAGCAAAAAAAAAAAAAAAGACCAGGAGCATGAAAAGGTGTGAAAATTGCGAGGAGCAAAAAAAAAAAAAAAAAAAAGAAAGACCAGGAGCATGAAAAGGTGTGAAAAATTCTAGGAGCAAAAAAAAAAAAAGAAAGACCAGGAGCATGAAAAGGTGTGAAAAAGGCGAGGACCAAAAAAAAAAAAGAAAGACCAGGAGCATGAAAAGGTGTGAAAAATGCGAGGAGCAAAAAAAAAAAAAAGACCAGGAGCATGAAAAGGTGTGAAAAATGCGAGGAGCAAAAAAAAAAAAAAAGAAAGACCAGGAGCATGAAAAGGTGTGAAAAATGCGAGGAGCAAAAGAAAAAAAAAAGACCAGGAGCATGAAAAGGTGTGAAAAATGCGAGGAGCAAAAAAAAAAAAAGAAAGACCAGGAGCATGAAAAGGTGTGAAAAAGGCGAGGAGAAAAAAAAAAAAAAAAATAAAGAAAGAAAGACCAGGAGCATGAAAAGGTGTGAAAAATGCGAGGAGCAAAAAAAAAAAAAAGACCAGGAGCATGAAAAGGTGTGAAAAATGCGAGGAGCAAAAAAAAAAAAAAAGAAAGACCAGGAGCATGAAAAGGTGTGAAAAATGCGAGGAGCAAAAGAAAAAAAAAAGACCAGGAGCATGAAAAGGTGTGAAAAATGCGAGGAGCAAAAAAAAAAAAAGAAAGACCAGGAGCATGAAAAGGTGTGAAAAATGCGAGGAGAAAAAAAAAAAAAAAAAGAAAGAAAGAAAGACCAGGAGCATGAAAAGGTGTGAAAAATGCGAGGAGCAAAAAAAAAAAAGAAAGACCAGGAGCATGAAAAGGTGTGAAAAATGCGAGGAGCAAAAAAAAAAAAAAAGAAAGAAAGACCAGGAGCATGAAAAGGTGTGAAAAATTCTAGGAGCAAAAAAAAAAAAAGAAAGACCAGGAGCATGAAAAGGTGTGAAAAAGGCGAGGACCAAAAAAAAAAAAGAAAGACCAGGAGCATGAAAAGGTGTGAAAAATGCGAGGAGAAAAAAAAAAAAAAAAGAAAGAAAGAAAGACCAGGAGCATGAAAAGGTGTGAAAAATGCGAGGAGCAAAAAAAAAAAGAAAGACCAGGAGCATGAAAAGGTGTGAAAAATGCGAGGAGCAAAAAAAAAAAAAAAAAAGAAAGACCAGGAGCATGAAAAGGTGTGAAAAAGGCGAGGAGCAAAAAAAAAAAAAGAAAGACCAGGAGCATGAAAAGGTGTGAAAAATGCGAGGAGAAAAAAAAAAAAAAGAAAGACCAGGAGCATGAAAAGGTGTGAAAAATGCGAGGAGCAAAAAAAAAAAAGAAAGACCAGGAGCATGAAAAGGTGTGAAAAATGCGAGGAGCAAAAAAAAAAAAGAAAGACCAGGAGCATGAAAAGGTGTGAAAAATGCGAGGAGCAAAAAAAAAAAAAAAGAAAGAAAGACCAGGAGCATGAAAAGGTGTGAAAAATTCTAGGAGCAAAAAAAAAAAAAGAAAGACCAGGAGCATGAAAAGGTGTGAAAAAGGCGAGGACCAAAAAAAAAAAAGAAAGACCAGGAGCATGAAAAGGTGTGAAAAATGCGAGGAGAAAAAAAAAAAAAAAGAAAGAAAGAAAGACCAGGAGCATGAAAAGGTGTGAAAAATGCGAGGAGCAAAAAAAAAAAGAAAGACCAGGAGCATGAAAAGGTGTGAAAAATGCGAGGAGCAAAAAAAAAAAAAAAAAAGAAAGACCAGGAGCATGAAAAGGTGTGAAAAATGCGAGGAGCAAAAAAAAAAAAAAAGACCAGGAGCATGAAAAGGTGTGAAAATTGCGAGGAGCAAAAAAAAAAAAAAAAAAAAGAAAGACCAGGAGCATGAAAAGGTGTGTAAAATTCTAGGAGCAAAAAAAAAAAAAGAAAGACCAGGAGCATGAAAAGGTGTGAAAAAGGCGAGGACCAAAAAAAAAAAAGAAAGACCAGGAGCATGAAAAGGTGTGAAAAATGCGAGGAGAAAAAAAAAAAAAAAAAAAAGAAAGAAAGACCAGGAGCATGAAAAGGTGTGAAAAATGCGAGGAGCAAAAAAAAAAAAAAGACCAGGAGCATGAAAAGGTGTGAAAAATGCGAGGAGCAAAAAAAAAAAAAAGAAAGACCAGGAGCATGAAAAGGTGTGAAAAATGCGAGGAGCAAAAGAAAAAAAAAAGACCAGGAGCATGAAAAGGTGTGAAAAATGCGAGGAGCAAAAAAAAAAAAAGAAAGACCAGGAGCATGAAAAGGTGTGAAAAATGCGAGGAGAAAAAAAAAAAAAAAAAGAAAGAAAGAAAGACCAGGAGCATGAAAAGGTGTGAAAAATGCGAGGAGCAAAAAAAAAAAAGAAAGACCAGGAGCATGAAAAGGTGTGAAAAATGCGAGGAGCAAAAAAAAAAAAAAAGAAAGAAAGACCAGGAGCATGAAAAGGTGTGAAAAATTCTAGGAGCAAAAAAAAAAAAAGAAAGACCAGGAGCATGAAAAGGTGTGAAAAAGGCGAGGACCAAAAAAAAAAAAGAAAGACCAGGAGCATGAAAAGGTGTGAAAAATGCGAGGAGAAAAAAAAAAAAAAAAGAAAGAAAGAAAGACCAGGAGCATGAAAAGGTGTGAAAAATGCGAGGAGCAAAAAAAAAAAGAAAGACCAGGAGCATGAAAAGGTGTGAAAAATGCGAGGAGCAAAAAAAAAAAAAAAAAAAGAAAGACCAGGAGCATGAAAAGGTGTGAAAAAGGCGAGGAGCAAAAAAAAAAAAAGAAAGACCAGGAGCATGAAAAGGTGTGAAAAATGCGAGGAGCAAAAAAAAAAAAAGAAAGACCAGGAGCATGAAAAGGTGTGAAAAATGCGAGGAGCAAAAAAAAAAAAGAAAGACCAGGAGCATGAAAAGGTGTGAAAAATGCGAGGAGCAAAAAAAAAAAAGAAAGACCAGGAGCATGAAAAGGTGTGAAAAATGCGAGGAGCAAAAAAAAAAAAAAAGAAAGAAAGACCAGGAGCATGAAAAGGTGTGAAAAATTCTAGGAGCAAAAAAAAAAAAAGAAAGACCAGGAGCATGAAAAGGTGTGAAAAAGGCGAGGACCAAAAAAAAAAAAGAAAGACCAGGAGCATGAAAAGGTGTGAAAAATGCGAGGAGAAAAAAAAAAAAAAAGAAAGAAAGAAAGACCAGGAGCATGAAAAGGTGTGAAAAATGCGAGGAGCAAAAAAAAAAAGAAAGACCAGGAGCATGAAAAGGTGTGAAAAATGCGAGGAGCAAAAAAAAAAAAAAAAAAGAAAGACCAGGAGCATGAAAAGGTGTGAAAAATGCGAGGAGCAAAAAAAAAAAAAAAGACCAGGAGCATGAAAAGGTGTGAAAATTGCGAGGAGCAAAAAAAAAAAAAAAAAAAAGAAAGACCAGGAGCATGAAAAGGTGTGTAAAATTCTAGGAGCAAAAAAAAAAAAAGAAAGACCAGGAGCATGAAAAGGTGTGAAAAAGGCGAGGACCAAAAAAAAAAAAGAAAGACCAGGAGCATGAAAAGGTGTGAAAAATGCGAGGAGAAAAAAAAAAAAAAAAGAAAGAAAGAAAGACCAGGAGCATGAAAAGGTGTGAAAAATGCGAGGAGCAAAAAAAAAAAAAAGACCAGGAGCATGAAAAGGTGTGAAAAATGCGAGGAGCAAAAAAAAAAAAAAGAAAGACCAGGAGCATGAAAAGGTGTGAAAAATGCGAGGAGCAAAAGAAAAAAAAAAGACCAGGAGCATGAAAAGGTGTGAAAAATGCGAGGAGCAAAAAAAAAAAAAGAAAGACCAGGAGCATGAAAAGGTGTGAAAAATGCGAGGAGAAAAAAAAAAAAAAAAAGAAAGAAAGAAAGACCAGGAGCATGAAAAGGTGTGAAAAATGCGAGGAGCAAAAAAAAAAAAGAAAGACCAGGAGCATGAAAAGGTGTGAAAAATGCGAGGAGCAAAAAAAAAAAAAAAGAAAGAAAGACCAGGAGCATGAAAAGGTGTGAAAAATTCTAGGAGCAAAAAAAAAAAAAGAAAGACCAGGAGCATGAAAAGGTGTGAAAAAGGCGAGGACCAAAAAAAAAAAAGAAAGACCAGGAGCATGAAAAGGTGTGAAAAATGCGAGGAGAAAAAAAAAAAAAAAAGAAAGAAAGAAAGACCAGGAGCATGAAAAGGTGTGAAAAATGCGAGGAGCAAAAAAAAAAAGAAAGACCAGGAGCATGAAAAGGTGTGAAAAATGCGAGGAGCAAAAAAAAAAAAAAAAAAGAAAGACCAGGAGCATGAAAAGGTGTGAAAAATGCGAGGAGCAAAAAAAAAAAAGAAAGACCAGGAGCATGAAAAGGTGTGAAAAATGCGAGGAGAAAAAAAAAAAAAAAAGAAAGAAAGAAAGACCAGGAGCATGAAAAGGTGTTAAAAATGCGAGGAGCAAAAAAAAAAAAGAAAGACCAGGAGCATGAAAAGGTGTGAAAAATGCGAGGAGCAAAAAAAAAAAAGAAAGACCAGGAGCATGAAAAGGTGTGAAAAATGCGAGGAGCAAAAAAAAAAAAAAAAAAGAAAGACCAGGAGCATGAAAAGGTGTGAAAAATGCGAGGAGCAAAAAAAAAAAAGAAAGACCAGGAGCATGAAAAGGTGTGAAAATTGCGAGGAGCAAAAAAAAAAAAAAAAAAAAGAAAGACCAGGAGCATGAAAAGGTGTGAAAAATTCTAGGAGCAAAAAAAAAAAAAGAAAGACCAGGAGCATGAAAAGGTGTGAAAAAGGCGAGGACCAAAAAAAAAAAGAAAGACCAGGAGCATGAAAAGGTGTGAAAAATGCGAGGAGAAAAAAAAAAAAAAAAGAAAGAAAGAAAGACCAGGAGCATGAAAAGGTGTGAAAAATGCGAGGAGCAAAAAAAAAAAAAGACCAGGAGCATGAAAAGGTGTGAAAAATGCGAGGAGCAAAAAAAAAAAAAAGAAAGACCAAGAGCATGAAAAGGTGTGAAAAATGCGAGGAGCAAAAGAAAAAAAAAAGACCAGGAGCATGAAAAGGTGTGAAAAATGCGAGGAGCAAAAAAAAAAAAGAAAGACCAGGAGCATGAAAAGGTGTGAAAAAAGCGAGGAGAAAAAAAAAAAAAAAAAGAAAGAAAGAAAGACCAGGAGCATGAAAAGGTGTGAAAAATGCGACGAGCATGAAAAGTTGTGAAAAATGCTAGGAGCATGAAGAGGTGTGAAAAATGCGAGGAGGATTAAAAGGTGTGAAAAATTTGAGGAGCAAAAAAAAAAAAAAAAAGAAAGACCAGGAGCATGAAAAGGTCTGAAAAATGCCAGGAGCAAAAAAAAAAAAAGACCAGGAACATGAAAAGGTGTGAAAAAAGCGAGGAGCAAAAAAAAAAAAAGAAAGACCAGGAGCATGAAAAGGTGTGAAAAATGCGACGAGCATGAAAAGTTGTGAAAAATGCGAGGAGCATGAAGAGGTGTGAAAAATGCGAGGAGGATGAAAAGGTGTGAAAAATTTGAGGAGCAAAAAAAAAAAAAAAAAGAAAGAACAGGAGCATGAAAAGGTCTGAAAAATGCGAGGAGCAAAAAAAAAAAAAAAAATACCAGGAGCATGAAAAGGTGTGAAAAATGCGAGGAGAAAAAAAAAAAAAAAGAAAGAAAGAAAGACCAGGAGCATGAAAAGGTGTGAAAAATGCGAGGAGCAAAAAAAAAAAAAAAAAAAAAAAGACAAGGAGCATGAAAAGGTGTGAAAAATGGGAGGAGCAAAAAAAAAAAAAAGACCAGGAGCATGAAAAGGTGTGAAAAATGCGAGGAGCAAAAAAAAAAAAAAGACCAGGAGCATGAAAAGGTGTGAAAAATGCGAGGAGCAAAAAAAAAAAAAAGACCAGGAGCATGAAAAGGTGTGAAAAATGCGAGGAGCAAAAAAAAAAAAAAGACCAGGAGCATGAAAAGGTGTGAAAAATGCGAGGAGCAAAAAAAAAAAAAAAAAAAGAAAGACCAGGAGCATGAAAAGGTGTGAAAAATTCTAGGAGCAAAAAAAAAAAAAGAAAGACCAGGAGCATGAAAAGGCGTGAAAAAGGCGAGGAGCAAAAAAAAAAAAAAAGAAAGAAAGACCAGGAGCATGAAAAGGTGTGAAAAATGCGAGGAGCAAAAAAAAAAAAAGAAAGACCAGGAGCATGAAAAGGCGTGAAAAAGGCGAGGAGCAAAAAAAAAAAAAAAGAAAGAAAGACCAGGAGCATGAAAAGGTGTGAAAAATGAGAGGAGCAAAAAAAAAAAAAGAAAGACCAGGAGCATGAAAAGGTGTGAAAAATGCGAGGAGCAAAAGAAAAAAAAAAGACCAGGAGAATGAAAAGGTGTGAAAAATGCGAGGAGGAAAAAAAAATAAAGAAAGACCAGGAGCATGAAAAGGTGTGAAAAATGCGACGAGCATGAAAATTTGTGAAAAATGCGAGGAGCATGAAGAGGTGTGAAAAATGCGAGGAGGATGAAAAGGTGTGAAAAATTTGAGGAGCAAAAAAAAAAAAAACCAGGAGCATGAAAAGGTGTGAAAAATGCGAGGAGCAAAAAAAAAAAAAAGACCAGGAGCATGAAAAGGTGTGAAAAATGCGAGGAGCAAAAAAAAAAAAAGAAAGACCAGGAGCATGAAAAGGTGTGAAAAATGCGAGGAGCAAAAAAAAAAAAAAAAGACCAGGAGCAT
This sequence comes from Cervus elaphus, assembly GCF_910594005.1. Lineage (NCBI taxonomy): Eukaryota > Metazoa > Chordata > Mammalia > Artiodactyla > Cervidae > Cervus > Cervus elaphus. Next base: position 1,847,892 of record NC_057834.1, on the reverse strand, counting down.
GAAAAGGTGTGAAAAATGCGAGGAGCAAAAAAAAAAAAAAGAGAAAGAAAGAAAGACCAGGAGCATGAAAAGGTGTGAAAAATGCGAGGAGCAAAAAAAAAAAAAAAAAAAGAAAGACCAGGAGCATGAAAAGGTGTGAAAAATGCGAGGAGCAAAAAAAAAAAAAAAAAAAAGAAAGACCAGGAGCATGAAAAGGTGGGAAAAATGCGAGGAGCAAAAAAAAAAAAAAAGAAAGACCAGGAGCATGAAAAGGTGTGAAAAATGCGAGGAGCAAAAAAAAAAAAAAGAAAGACCAGGAGCATGAAAAGGTGTGAAAAATTCTAGGAGCAAAAAAAAAAAAAAGAAAAACCAGGAGCATGAAAAGGTGTGAAAAATGCGAGGAGCAAAAAAAAAAAAGAAAAACCAGGAGCATGAAAAGGTGTGAAAAATGCGAGGAACAAAAAAAAAAAAGAAAGACCAGGAGCAAGAAAAGGTGTGAAAAATGCGAGGAGCAAAAAAAAAAAAAGAAAGACCAGGAGCATGAAAAGGTGTGAAAAATGCGAGGAGCAAAAAAAAAAAAAAAGACCAGGAGCATGAAAAGGTGTGAAAAATGCGAGGAGCAAAAAAAAAAAAAAGAGAAAGAAATAAAGACCAGGAGCATGAAAAGGTGTGAAAAATGCGAGGAGCAAAAAAAAAAAAAAAAAAAGAAAGACCAGGAGCATGAAAAGGTGTGAAAAATGCGAGGAGCAAAAAAAAAAAAGAAAGACCAGGAGCATGAAAAGGTGTGAAAAATGCGAGGAGCAAAAAAAAAAAAAAAGAAAGAAAGACCAGGAGCATGAAAACGTGTGAAAAATTCTAGGAGCAAAAAAAAAAAAAAGAAAGACCAGGAGCATGAAAAGGTGTGAAAAAGGCGAGGACCAAAAAAAAAAAAGAAAGACCAGGAGCATGAAAAGGTGTGAAAAATGCGAGGAGAAAAAAAAAAAAAAAAGAAAGAAAGAAAGACCAGGAGCATGAAAAGGTGTGAAAAATGCGAGGAGCAAAAAAAAAAAGAAAGACCAGGAGCATGAAAAGGTGTGAAAAATGCGAGGAGCAAAAAAAAAAAAAAAAAAGAAAGACCAGGAGCATGAAAAGGTGTGAAAAATGCGAGGAGCAAAAAAAAAAAAGAAAGACCAGGAGCATGAAAAGGTGTGAAAATTGCGAGGAGCAAAAAAAAAAAAAAAAAAAAGAAAGACCAGGAGCATGAAAAGGTGTGAAAAATTCTAGGAGCAAAAAAAAAAAAAGAAAGACCAGGAGCATGAAAAGGTGTGAAAAAGGCGAGGACCAAAAAAAAAAAAGAAAGACCAGGAGCATGAAAAGGTGTGAAAAATGCGAGGAGAAAAAAAAAAAAAAAGAAAGAAAGAAAGACCAGGAGCATGAAAAGGTGTGAAAAATGCGAGGAGCAAAAAAAAAAAAAAGACCAGGAGCATGAAAAGGTGTGAAAAATGCGAGGAGCAAAAAAAAAAAAAGAAAGACCAGGAGCAAGAAAAGGTGGGAAAAATGCGAGGAGAAAAAAAAAAAAAAAAAGAAAGAAAGAAAGACCAGGAGCATGAAAAGGTGTGAAAAATGCGACGAGCATGAAAAGTTGTGAAAAATGCGAGGAGCATGAAGAGGTGTGAAAAATGCGAGGAGGATTAAAAGGTGTGAAAAATTTGAGGAGCAAAAAAAAAAAAAAAAAGAAAGACCAGGAGCATGAAAAGGTCTGAAAAATGCCAGGAGCAAAAAAAAAAAAAGACCAGGAACATGAAAAGGTGTGAAAAATGCGAGGAGCAAAAAAAAAAAAAGAAAGACCAGGAGCATGAAAAGGTGTGAAAAATGCGACGAGCATGAAAAGTTGTGAAAAATGCGAGGAGCATGAAGAGGTGTGAAAAATGCGAGGAGGATGAAAAGGTGTGAAAAATTTGAGGAGCAAAAAAAAAAAAAAAAAAGAAAGAACAGGAGCATGAAAAGGTCTGAAAAATGCGAGGAGCAAAAAAAAAAAAAAAAATACCAGGAGCATGAAAAGGTGTGAAAAATGCGAGGAGAAAAAAAAAAAAAAAGAAAGAAAGAAAGACCAGGAGCATGAAAAGGTGTGAAAAATGCGAGGAGCAAAAAAAAAAAAAAAAAAAGAAAGACCAGGAGCATGAAAAGGTGTGAAAAATGGGAGGAGCAAAAAAAAAAAAAAGACCAGGAGCATGAAAAGGTGTGAAAAATGCGAGGAGCAAAAAAAAAAAAAAGACCAGGAGCATGAAAAGGTGTGAAAAATGCGAGGAGCAAAAAAAAAAAAAAGACCAGGAGCATGAAAAGGTGTGAAAAATGCGAGGAGCAAAAAAAAAAAAAAGACCAGGAGCATGAAAAGGTGTGAAAAATGCGAGGAGCAAAAAAAAAAAAAAAAAAAGAAAGACCAGGAGCATGAAAAGGTGTGAAAAATTCTAGGAGCAAAAAAAAAAAAAGAAAGACCAGGAGCATGAAAAGGCGTGAAAAAGGCGAGGAGCAAAAAAAAAAAAAAAGAAAGAAAGACCAGGAGCATGAAAAGGTGTGAAAAATGCGAGGAGCAAAAAAAAAAAAAGAAAGACCAGGAGCATGAAAAGGCGTGAAAAAGGCGAGGAGCAAAAAAAAAAAAAAAGAAAGAAAGACCAGGAGCATGAAAAGGTGTGAAAAATGAGAGGAGCAAAAAAAAAAAAAGAAAGACCAGGAGCATGAAAAGGTGTGAAAAATGCGAGGAGCAAAAGAAAAAAAAAAGACCAGGAGAATGAAAAGGTGTGAAAAATGCGAGGAGGAAAAAAAAATAAAGAAAGACCAGGAGCATGAAAAGGTGTGAAAAATGCGACGAGCATGAAAATTTGTGAAAAATGCGAGGAGCATGAAGAGGTGTGAAAAATGCGAGGAGGATGAAAAGGTGTGAAAAATTTGAGGAGCAAAAAAAAAAAAAACCAGGAGCATGAAAAGGTGTGAAAAATGCGAGGAGCAAAAAAAAAAAAAAGACCAGGAGCATGAAAAGGTGTGAAAAATGCGAGGAGCAAAAAAAAAAAAAGAAAGACCAGGAGCATGAAAAGGTGTGAAAAATGCGAGGAGCAAAAAAAAAAAAAAAGACCAGGAGCATGAAAAGGTGTGAAAAATGCGAGGAGCAAAAAAAAAAAAAAGAGAAAGAAAGAAAGACCAGGAGCATGAAAAGGTGTGAAAAATGCGAGGAGCAAAAAAAAAAAAAAAAAAAAGAAAGACCAGGAGCATGAAAAGGTGTGAAAAATGCGAGGAGCAAAAAAAAAAAAAAAAAAAAGAAAGACCAGGAGCATGAAAAGGTGTGAAAAATGCGAGGAGCAAAAAAAAAAAAAAAGAAAGACCAGGAGCATGAAAAGGTGTGAAAAATGCGAGGAGCAAAAAAAAAAAAAAGAAAGACCAGGAGCATGAAAAGGTGTGAAAAATTCTAGGAGCAAAAAAAAAAAAAAGAAAGACCAGGAGCATGAAAAGGTGTGAAAAATGCGAGGAGCAAAAAAAAAAAAGAAAAACCAGGAGCATGAAAAGGTGTGAAAAATGCGAGGAGCAAAAAAAAAAAAAAAAGACCAGGAGCATGAAAAGGTGTGAAAAATGCGAGGAGCAAAAAAAAAAAAAGAAAGACCAGGAGCATGAAAAGGTGTGAAAAATGCGAGGAGCAAAAAAAAAAAAAAAGACCAGGAGCATGAAAAGGTGTGAAAAATGCGAGGAGCAAAAAAAAAAAAAAGAGAAAGAAATAAAGACCAGGAGCATGAAAAGGTGTGAAAAATGCGAGGAGCAAAAAAAAAAAAAAAAAAAGAAAGACCAGGAGCATGAAAAGGTGTGTAAAATTCTAGGAGCAAAAAAAAAAAAAAAAAAAGAAAGACCAGGAGCATGAAAAGGGGTGAAAAAGGCGAGGAGCAAAAAAAAAAAAAAAAGAAAGAAAGAAAGACCAGGAGCATGAAAAGGTTTGAAAAATGCGAGGAGCAAAAAAAAAAAAAAAAAAAAAAGACCAGGAGCATGAAAAGGTGTGAAAAATGCGAGGAGCAAAAAAAAAAAAAAAAAAAAGAAAGACCAGGAGCATGAAAAGGTGTGAAAAATGCGAGGAGCAAAAAAAAAAAAGAAAGACCAGGAGCATGAAAAGGTGTGAAAAATGCGAGGAGCAAAAAAAAAAAAAAAGAAAGAAAGACCAGGAGCATGAAAACGTGTGAAAAATTCTAGGAGCAAAAAAAAAAAAAAGAAAGACCAGGAGCATGAAAAGGTGTGAAAAAGGCGAGGACCAAAAAAAAAAAAGAAAGACCAGGAGCATGAAAAGGTGTGAAAAATGCGAGGAGAAAAAAAAAAAAAAAAGAAAGAAAGAAAGACCAGGAGCATGAAAAGGTGTGAAAAATGCGAGGAGCAAAAAAAAAAAGAAAGACCAGGAGCATGAAAAGGTGTGAAAAATGCGAGGAGCAAAAAAAAAAAAAAAAAAGAAAGACCAGGAGCATGAAAAGGTGTGAAAAATGCGAGGAGCAAAAAAAAAAAAGAAAGACCAGGAGCATGAAAAGGTGTGAAAATTGCGAGGAGCAAAAAAAAAAAAAAAAAAAAAGAAAGACCAGGAGCATGAAAAGGTGTGAAAAATTCTAGGAGCAAAAAAAAAAAAAGAAAGACCAGGAGCATGAAAAGGTGTGAAAAAGGCGAGGACCAAAAAAAAAAAAGAAAGACCAGGAGCATGAAAAGGTGTGAAAAATGCGAGGAGAAAAAAAAAAAAAAAGAAAGAAAGAAAGACCAGGAGCATGAAAAGGTGTGAAAAATGCGAGGAGCAAAAAAAAAAAAAAGACCAGGAGCATGAAAAGGTGTGAAAAATGCGAGGAGCAAAAAAAAAAAAAAGAAAGACCAGGAGCATGAAAAGGTGTGAAAAATGCGAGGAGCAAAAGAAAAAAAAAAGACCAGGAGCATGAAAAGGTGTGAAAAATGCGAGGAGCAAAAAAAAAAAAAGAAAGACCAGGAGCATGAAAAGGTGTGAAAAATGCGAGGAGAAAAAAAAAAAAAAAAAGAAAGAAAGAAAGACCAGGAGCATGAAAAGGTGTGAAAAATGCGACGAGCATGAAAAGTTGTGAAAAATGCGAGGAGCATGAAGAGGTGTGAAAAATGCGAGGAGGATTAAAAGGTGTGAAAAATTTGAGGAGCAAAAAAAAAAAAAAAAAGAAAGACCAGGAGCATGAAAAGGTCTGAAAAATGCGAGGAGCAAAAAAAAAAAAAGACCAGGAACATGAAAAGGTGTGAAAAATGCGAGGAGCAAAAAAAAAAAAAGAAAGACCAGGAGCATGAAAAGGTGTGAAAAATGCGACGAGCATGAAAAGTTGTGAAAAATGCGAGGAGCATGAAGAGGTGTGAAAAATGCGAGGAGGATGAAAAGGTGTGAAAAATTTGAGGAGCAAAAAAAAAAAAAAAAAGAAAGAACAGGAGCATGAAAAGGTCTGAAAAATGCGAGGAGCAAAAAAAAAAAAAAAAATACCAGGAGCATGAAAAGGTGTGAAAAATGCGAGGAGAAAAAAAAAAAAAAGAAAGAAAGAAAGACCAGGAGCATGAAAAGGTGTGAAAAATGGGAGGAGCAAAAAAAAAAAAAAAAAAAGAAAGACCAGGAGCATGAAAAGGTGTGAAAAATGCGAGGAGCAAAAAAAAAAAAAAGACCAGGGGCATGAAAAGGTGTGAAAAATGCGAGGAGCAAAAAAAAAAAAAAGACCAGGAGCATGAAAAGGTGTGAAAAATGCGAGGAGCAAAAAAAAAAAAAGAAAGACCAGGAGCATGAAAAGGTGTGAAAAATGCGAGGAGCAAAAAAAAAAAAAAAAGAAAGACCAGGAGCATGAAAAGGTGTGAAAAATGCGAGGAGCAAAAAAAAAAAAAAAAAAAAGAAAGACCAGGAGCATGAAAAGGTGTGAAAAATGCGAGGAGCAAAAAAAAAAAAAGAAAGACCAGGAGCATGAAAAGGCGTGAAAAAGGCGAGGAGCAAAAAAAAAAAAAAAGGAAGAAAGACCAGGAGCATGAAAAGGTGTGAAAAATGAGAGGAGCAAAAAAAAAAAAAGAAAGACCAGGAGCATGAAAAGGTGTGAAAAATGCGAGGATCAAAAGAAAAAAAAAAGACCAGGAGAATGAAAAGGTGTGAAAAATGCGAGGAGGAAAAAAAAATAAAGAAAGACCAGGAGCATGAAAAGGTGTGAAAAATGCGACGAGCATGAAAATTTGTGAAAAATGCGAGGAGCATGAAGAGGTGTGAAAAATGCGAGGAGGATGAAAAGATGTGAAAAATTTGAGGAGCAAAAAAAAAAAAAACCAGGAGCATGAAAAGGTGTGAAAAATGCGAGGAGCAAAAAAAAAAAAAAGACCAGGAGCATGAAAAGGTGTGAAAAATGCGAGGAGCAAAAAAAAAAAAAGAAAGACCAGGAGCATGAAAAGGTGTGAAAAATGCGAGGAGCAAAAAAAAAAAAAAAGACCAGGAGCATGAAAAGGTGTGAAAAATGCGAGGAGCAAAAAAAAAAAAAAGAGAAAGAAAGAAAGACCAGGAGCATGAAAAGGTGTGAAAAATGCGAGGAGCAAAAAAAAAAAAAAAAAAAGAAAGACCAGGAGCATGAAAAGGTGTGAAAAATGCGAGGAGCAAAAAAAAAAAAAAAAAAAAGAAAGACCAGGAGCATGAAAAGGTGTGAAAAATGCGAGGAGCAAAAAAAAAAAAAAAGAAAGACCAGGAGCATGAAAAGGTGTGAAAAATGCGAGGAGCAAAAAAAAAAAAAAGAAAGACCAGGAGCATGAAAAGGTGTGAAAAATTCTAGGAGCAAAAAAAAAAAAAAGAAAGACCAGGAGCATGAAAAGGTGTGAAAAATGCGAGGAGCAAAAAAAAAAAAAGAAAGACCAGGAGCATGAAAAGGTGTGAAAAATGCGAGGAGCAAAAAAAAAAAAAGAAAAACCAGGAGCATGAAAAGGTGTGAAAAATGCGAGGAGCAAAAAAAAAAAAAGAAAGACCAGGAGCATGAAAAGGTGTGAAAAAGGCGAGGAGCAAAAAAAAAAAAAAAAAAAAGAAAGACCAGGAGCATGAAAAGGTGTGAAAAATGCGAGGAGCAAAAAAAAAAAAAAGACCAGGAGCATGAAAAGGTGTGAAAAATGCGAGGAGCAAAAAAAAAAAAAAAAGAAAGAAAGAAAGACCAGGAGCATGAAAAGGTGTGAAAAATGCGAGGAGCAAAAAAAAAAAAAAAAGAAAGAAAAAAGACCAGGAGCATGAAAAGGTTTGAAAAATGCGAGGAGCAAAAAAAAAAAAAAAAAAAGAAAGACCAGGAGCATGAAAAGGTGTGAAAAATGCGAGGAGCAAAAAAAAAAAAAGAAAGACCAGGAGCATGAAAAGGTGTGAAAAATGCGAGGAGCAAAAAAAAATAAAGAAAGACCAGGAGCATGAAAAGGTGTGAAAAATGCGAGGAGCAAAAAAAAATAAAGAAAACCAGGAGCATGAAAAGGGGTGAAAAATGCGAGGAGCAAAAGAAAAAAAAAAGACCAGGAGCATGAAAAGGTGTGAAAAATGCGAGGAGCAAAAAAAAATAAAGAAAGACCAGGAGCATGAAAAGGTGTGAAAAATGCGACGAGCATGAAAAGTTGTGAAAAATGCGAGGAGCATGAAGAGGTGTGAAAAATGCGAGGAGGATGAAAAGGTGTGAAAAATTTGAGGAGCAAAAAAAAAAAAAAAAAGAAAGACCAGGAGCATGAAAAGGTGTGAAAAATGCGAGGAGCAAAAAAAAAAAAAAAGACCAGGAGCATGAAAAGGTGTGAAAAATGCGAGGAGCAAAAAAAAAAAAAAAAGACCAGGAGCATGAAAAGGTGTGAAAAATGCGGGGAGAAAAAAAAAAAAAAGACCAGGAGCATGAAAAGGTGTGAAAAATGTGAGGAGCAAAAAGAAAAAAAAAAGAAAGAAAGAAAGACCAGGAGCATGAAAAGGTGTGAAAAATGCGAGGAGCAAAAAAAAAAAAAAAAGACCAGGAGCATGAAAAGGTGTGAAAAATGCGGGGAGAAAAAAAAAAAAAAGACCAGGAGCATGAAAAGGTGTGAAAAATGTGAGGAGCAAAAAAAAAAAAAAAAGAAAGAAAGAAAGACCAGGAGCATGAAAAGGTGTGAAAAATGCGAGGAGCAAAAAAAAAAAAAAAAAAAAAAAAGAGACCAGGAACATGAAAAGGTGTGAAAAATGCGAGGAGCAAAAGAAAAAAAAAAAAAAAAGAAAGACCAGGAGCATGAAAAGGTGTGAAAAATTCTAGGAGCAAAAAAAAAAAAAGAAAGACCAGGAGCATGAAAAGGTGTGAAAAATGAGAGGAGCAAAAAAAAAAAAAAAAAAGAAAGACCAGGAGCATGAAAAGGTGTGAAAAATGCGAGGAGCAAAAAAAAAAAAAAAAAAGAAAGACCAGGAGCATGAAAAGGTGTGAAAAATGCGAGGAGCAAAAAAAAAAAAAAGAAAGACCAGGAGCATGAAAAGGTGTGAAAAATTCTAGGAGCAAAAAAAAAAAAAAAAGACCAGGAGCATGAAAAGGTGTGTAAAATTCTAGGAGCAAAAAAAAAAAAAAAAAAGACCAGGAGCATGAAAAGGTGTGAAAAAGGCGAGGAGAAAAAAAAAAAAAAAAAAAGAAAGACCAGGAGCATGAAAAGGTGTGAAAAATGTGAGGAGCAAAAAAAAAAAAAAAAGAAAGAAAGAAAGACCAGGAGCATGAAAAGGTGTGAAAAATGCGAGGAGCAAAAAAAAAAAAAAAAAAAGAAAGACCAGGAGCATGAAAAGGTGTGAAAAATGCGAGGAGAAAAAAAAAAAAGACCAGGAGCATGAAAAGGTGTGAAAAATGCGAGGAGCAAAAAAAAAAAAAAAAAAGACCAAGAGCATGAAAAGGTGTGAAAAATGCGAGGAGCAAAAAAAAAAAAAAAAAAAAGAAAGACCAGGAGCATGAAAAGGTGTGAAAAATGCGAGGAGCAAAAAAAAAAAAAAAAAAAATGAAAGACCAGGAGCATGAAAAGGTGTGAAAAATGCGAGGAGCAAAAAAAAAAAAAGAAAGACCAGGAGCATGAAAAGGTGTGAAAAATGCGAGGAGCAAAAAAAAAAAAAGAAAGACCAGGAGCATGAAAAGGTGTGAAAAATGCGAGCAGCAAAAAAAAAAAAAAAAAAATGAAAGACCAGGAGCATGAAAAGGTGTGAAAAATGCGAGGAGCAAAAAAAAAAAAGAAAGACCAGGAGCATGAAAAGGTGTGAAAAATGCGAGCAGCAAAAAAAAAAAAAAAAAAAAGAAAAACCAGGAGCATGAAAAGGTGTGAAAAATGCGAGGAGCAAAAAAAAAAAAGAAAGACCAGGAGCATGAAAAGGTGTGAAAAAGGCGAGGAGCAAAAAAAAAAAAAAAAAAAGAAAGACCAGGAGCATGAAAAGGTGTGAAAAATGCGAGGAGCAAAAAAAAAAAAAAGACTAGGAGCATGAAAAGGTGTGAAAAATGCGAGGAGCAAAAAAAAAAAAAAGACCAGGAGCATGAAAAGGTGTGAAAAATGCGAGGAGCAAAAAAAAAAAAAAAAAAAAATGAAAGACCAGGAGCATGAAAAGGTGTGAAAAATGCGAGGAGCAAAAAAAAAAAAAAGAAAGACCAGGAGCATGAAAAGGTGTGAAAAATGCGAGGAGCAAAAAAAAAAAAGAAAAACCAGGAGCATGAAAAGGTGTGAAAAATGCGAGGAGCAAAAAAAAAAAAAGAAAGACCAGGAGCATGAAAAGGTGTGAAAAATGCGAGGAGCAAAAAAAAAAAAAAAAAAAGAAAGACCAGGAGCATGAAAATGTGTGAAAAATGCGAGGAGCAAAAAAAAAAAAGAAAGACCAGGAGCATGAAAAGGTGTGAAAAATGCGAGGAGCAAAAAAAAAAAAAAAGAAAGAAAGACCAGGAGCATGAAAAGGTGTGAAAAATTCTAGGAGCAAAAAAAAAAAAAGAAAGACCAGGAGCATGAAAAGGTGTGAAAAAGGCGAGGACCAAAAAAAAAAAAGAAAGACCAGGAGCATGAAAAGGTGTGAAAAATGCGAGGAGCAAAAAAAAAAAAAAAAAAAGAAAGACCAGGAGCATGAAAAGGTGTGAAAAATGCGAGGAGCAAAAAAAAAAAAAAAAAAAAGAAAGACCAGGAGCATGAAAAGGTGTGAAAAATGCGAGGAGCAAAAAAAAAAAAAAAGAAAGACCAGGAGCATGAAAAGGTGTGAAAAATGCGAGGAGCAAAAAAAAAAAAAAGAAAGACCAGGAGCATGAAAAGGTGTGAAAAATTCTAGGAGCAAAAAAAAAAAAAAGAAAGACCAGGAGCATGAAAAGGTGTGAAAAATGCGAGGAGCAAAAAAAAAAAAAGAAAGACCAGGAGCATGAAAAGGTGTGAAAAATGCGAGGAGCAAAAAAAAAAAAAGAAAAACCAGGAGCATGAAAAGGTGTGAAAAATGCGAGGAGCAAAAAAAAAAAAAGAAAGACCAGGAGCATGAAAAGGTGTGAAAAAGGCGAGGAGCAAAAAAAAAAAAAAAAAAAGAAAGACCAGGAGCATGAAAAGGTGTGAAAAATGCGAGGAGCAAAAAAAAAAAAAAGACCAGGAGCATGAAAAGGTGTGAAAAATGCGAGGAGCAAAAAAAAAAAAAAAAGAAAGAAAGAAAGACCAGGAGCATGAAAAGGTGTGAAAAATGCGAGGAGCAAAAAAAAAAAAAAAAGAAAGAAAAAAGACCAGGAGCATGAAAAGGTTTGAAAAATGCGAGGAGCAAAAAAAAAAAAAAAAAAAGAAAGACCAGGAGCATGAAAAGGTGTGAAAAATGCGAGGAGCAAAAAAAAAAAAAGAAAGACCAGGAGCATGAAAAGGTGTGAAAAATGCGAGGAGCAAAAAAAAATAAAGAAAGACCAGGAGCATGAAAAGGTGTGAAAAATGCGAGGAGCAAAAAAAAATAAAGAAAGACCAGGAGCATGAAAAGGTGTGAAAAATGTGAGGAGCAAAAGAAAAAAAAAAGACCAGGAGCATGAAAAGGTGTGAAAAATGCGAGGAGCAAAAAAAAATAAAGAAAGACCAGGAGCATGAAAAGGTGTGAAAAATGCGACGAGCATGAAAAGTTGTGAAAAATGCGAGGAGCATGAAGAGGTGTGAAAAATGCGAGGAGGATGAAAAGGTGTGAAAAATTTGAGGAGCAAAAAAAAAAAAAAAAAGAAAGACCAGGAGCATGAAAAGGTGTGAAAAATGCGAGGAGCAAAAAAAAAAAAAAAGACCAGGAGCATGAAAAGGTGTGAAAAATGCGAGGAGCAAAAAAAAAAAAAAAAGACCAGGAGCATGAAAAGGTGTGAAAAATGCGGGGAGAAAAAAAAAAAAAAGACCAGGAGCATGAAAAGGTGTGAAAAATGTGAGGAGCAAAAAGAAAAAAAAAAGAAAGAAAGAAAGACCAGGAGCATGAAAAGGTGTGAAAAATGCGAGGAGCAAAAAAAAAAAAAAAAGACCAGGAGCATGAAAAGGTGTGAAAAATGCGGGGAGAAAAAAAAAAAAAAGACCAGGAGCATGAAAAGGTGTGAAAAATGTGAGGAGCAAAAAAAAAAAAAAAAGAAAGAAAGAAAGACCAGGAGCATGAAAAGGTGTGAAAAATGCGAGGAGCAAAAAAAAAAAAAAAAAAAAAAAATAGACCAGGAACATGAAAAGGTGTGAAAAATGCGAGGAGCAAAAGAAAAAAAAAAAAAAAAGAAAGACCAGGAGCATGAAAAGGTGTGAAAAATTCTAGGAGCAAAAAAAAAAAAAGAAAGACCAGGAGCATGAAAAGGTGTGAAAAATGAGAGGAGCAAAAAAAAAAAAAAAAAAGAAAGACCAGGAGCATGAAAAGGTGTGAAAAATGCGAGGAGCAAAAAAAAAAAAAAAAAAGAAAGACCAGGAGCAAGAAAAGGGGTGAAAAAAGCGAGGAGCAAAAAAAAAAAAAGAAAAACCAGGAGCATGAAAAGGTGTGAAAAATGGGAGGAGCAAAAAAAAAAAAAGAAAGACCAGGAGCATGAAAAGGTGTGAAAAATGCGAGGAGCAAAAAAAAAAAAAAGAAAGACCAGGAGCATGAAAAGGTGTGAAAAATTCTAGGAGCAAAAAAAAAAAAAAAAGACCAGGAGCATGAAAAGGTGTGTAAAATTCTAGGAGCAAAAAAAAAAAAAAAAAAAGACCAGGAGCATGAAAAGGTGTGAAAAAGGCGAGGAGAAAAAAAAAAAAAAAAAAAGAAAGACCAGGAGCATGAAAAGGTGTGAAAAATGTGAGGAGCAAAAAAAAAAAAAAAAGAAAGAAAGAAAGACCAGGAGCATGAAAAGGTGTGAAAAATGCGAGGAGCAAAAAAAAAAAAAAAAAAAGAAAGACCAGGAGCATGAAAAGGTGTGAAAAATGCGAGGAGAAAAAAAAAAAAGACCAGGAGCATGAAAAGGTGTGAAAAATGCGAGGAGCAAAAAAAAAAAAAAAAAAGACCAAGAGCATGAAAAGGTGTGAAAAATGCGAGGAGCAAAAAAAAAAAAAAAAAAAAGAAAGACCAGGAGCATGAAAAGGTGTGAAAAATGCGAGGAGCAAAAAAAAAAAAAAAAAAAATGAAAGACCAGGAGCATGAAAAGGTGTGAAAAATGCGAGGAGCAAAAAAAAAAAAAGAAAGACCAGGAGCATGAAAAGGTGTGAAAAATGCGAGGAGCAAAAAAAAAAAAAGAAAGACCAGGAGCATGAAAAGGTGTGAAAAATGCGAGCAGCAAAAAAAAAAAAAAAAAATGAAAGACCAGGAGCATGAAAAGGTGTGAAAAATGCGAGGAGCAAAAAAAAAAAAGAAAGACCAGGAGCATGAAAAGGTGTGAAAAATGCGAGCAGCAAAAAAAAAAAAAAAAAAAAAGAAAAACCAGGAGCATGAAAAGGTGTGAAAAATGCGAGGAGCAAAAAAAAAAAAGAAAGACCAGGAGCATGAAAAGGTGTGAAAAAGGCGAGGAGCAAAAAAAAAAAAAAAAAAAAGAAAGACCAGGAGCATGAAAAGGTGTGAAAAATGCGAGGAGCAAAAAAAAAAAAAGACTAGGAGCATGAAAAGGTGTGAAAAATGCGAGGAGCAAAAAAAAAAAAAAGACCAGGAGCATGAAAAGGTGTGAAAAATGCGAGGAGCAAAAAAAAAAAAAAAAAAAAATGAAAGACCAGGAGCATGAAAAGGTGTGAAAAATGCGAGGAGCAAAAAAAAAAAAAAGAAAGACCAGGAGCAAGAAAAGGTGTGAAAAATGCGAGGAGCAAAAAAAAAAAAGAAAAAAGAAAGACCAGGAGCATGAAAAGGTGTGAAAAATGCGAGGAGCAAAAAAAAAAAAGAAAGACCAGGAGCATGAAAAGGTGTGAAAAATGCGAGGAGCAAAAAAAAAAAAAAAGAAAGAAAGACCAGGAGCATGAAAAGGTGTGAAAAATTCTAGGAGCAAAAAAAAAAAAAGAAAGACCAGGAGCATGAAAAGGTGTGAAAAAGGCGAGGACCAAAAAAAAAAAAGAAAGACCAGGAGCATGAAAAGGTGTGAAAAATGCGAGGAGAAAAAAAAAAAAAAAAGAAAGAAAGAAAGACCAGGAGCATGAAAAGGTGTTAAAAATGCGAGGAGCAAAAAAAAAAAGAAAGACCAGGAGCATGAAAAGGTGTGAAAAATGCGAGGAGCAAAAAAAAAAAAAAAAAAGAAAGACCAGGAGCATGAAAAGGTGTGAAAAATGCGAGGAGCAAAAAAAAAAAAAGAAAGACCAGGAGCATGAAAAGGTGTGAAAATTGCGAGGAGCAAAAAAAAAAAAAAAAAAAAGAAAGACCAGGAGCATGAAAAGGTGTGAAAAATTCTAGGAGCAAAAAAAAAAAAAGAAAGACCAGGAGCATGAAAAGGTGTGAAAAAGGCGAGGACCAAAAAAAAAAAAGAAAGACCAGGAGCATGAAAAGGTGTGAAAAATGCGAGGAGAAAAAAAAAAAAAAAAGAAAGAAAGAAAGACCAGGAGCATGAAAAGGTGTGAAAAATGCGAGGAGCAAAAAAAAAAAAAGACCAGGAGCATGAAAAGGTGTGAAAAATGCGAGGAGCAAAAAAAAAAAAAAGAAAGACCAGGAGCATGAAAAGGTGTGAAAAATGCGAGGAGCAAAAGAAAAAAAAAAGACCAGGAGCATGAAAAGGTGTGAAAAATGCGAGGAGCAAAAAAAAAAAAAGAAAGACCAGGAGCATGAAAAGGTGTGAAAAATGCGAGGAGAAAAAAAAAAAAAAAAAGAAAGAAAGAAAGACCAGGAGCATGAAAAGGTGTGAAAAATGCGACGAGCATGAAAAGTTGTGAAAAATGCGAGGAGCATGAAGAGGTGTGAAAAATGCGAGGAGGATTAAAAGGTGTGAAAAATTTGAGGAGCAAAAAAAAAAAAAAAAAGAAAGACCAGGAGCATGAAAAGGTGTGAAAAATGCGAGGAGAAAAAAAAAAAAAAAAGAAAGAAAGAAAGACCAGGAGCATGAAAAGGTGTGAAAAATGCGAGGAGCAAAAAAAAAAAAAAGACCAGGAGCATGAAAAGGTGTGAAAAATGCGAGGAGCAAAAAAAAAAAAAAGAAAGACCAGGAGCATGAAAAGGTGTGAAAAATGCGAGGAGCAAAAGAAAAAAAAAAGACCAGGAGCATGAAAAGGTGTGAAAAATGCGAGGAGCAAAAAAAAAAAAAGAAAGACCAGGAGCATGAAAAGGTGTGAAAAATGCGAGGAGAAAAAAAAAAAAAAAAAGAAAGAAAGAAAGACCAGGAGCATGAAAAGGTGTGAAAAATGCGAGGAGCAAAAAAAAAAAAGAAAGACCAGGAGCATGAAAAGGTGTGAAAAATGCGAGGAGCAAAAAAAAAAAAAAAGAAAGAAAGACCAGGAGCATGAAAAGGTGTGAAAAATTCTAGGAGCAAAAAAAAAAAAAGAAAGACCAGGAGCATGAAAAGGTGTGAAAAAGGCGAGGACCAAAAAAAAAAAAGAAAGACCAGGAGCATGAAAAGGTGTGAAAAATGCGAGGAGAAAAAAAAAAAAAAAAGAAAGAAAGAAAGACCAGGAGCATGAAAAGGTGTGAAAAATGCGAGGAGCAAAAAAAAAAAGAAAGACCAGGAGCATGAAAAGGTGTGAAAAATGCGAGGAGCAAAAAAAAAAAAGAAAGACCAGGAGCATGAAAAGGTGTGAAAAATGCGAGGAGCAAAAAAAAAAAAAAAGAAAGAAAGACCAGGAGCATGAAAAGGTGTGAAAAATTCTAGGAGCAAAAAAAAAAAAAGAAAGACCAGGAGCATGAAAAGGTGTGAAAAAGGCGAGGACCAAAAAAAAAAAAGAAAGACCAGGAGCATGAAAAGGTGTGAAAAATGCGAGGAGAAAAAAAAAAAAAAAAGAAAGAAAGAAAGACCAGGAGCATGAAAAGGTGTTAAAAATGCGAGGAGCAAAAAAAAAAAGAAAGACCAGGAGCATGAAAAGGTGTGAAAAATGCGAGGAGCAAAAAAAAAAAAAAAAAAGAAAGACCAGGAGCATGAAAAGGTGTGAAAAATGCGAGGAGCAAAAAAAAAAAAAGAAAGACCAGGAGCATGAAAAGGTGTGAAAATTGCGAGGAGCAAAAAAAAAAAAAAAAAAAAGAAAGACCAGGAGCATGAAAAGGTGTGAAAAATTCTAGGAGCAAAAAAAAAAAAAGAAAGACCAGGAGCATGAAAAGGTGTGAAAAAGGCGAGGACCAAAAAAAAAAAAGAAAGACCAGGAGCATGAAAAGGTGTGAAAAATGCGAGGAGAAAAAAAAAAAAAAAAGAAAGAAAGAAAGACCAGGAGCATGAAAAGGTGTGAAAAATGCGAGGAGCAAAAAAAAAAAAAGACCAGGAGCATGAAAAGGTGTGAAAAATGCGAGGAGCAAAAAAAAAAAAAAGAAAGACCAGGAGCATGAAAAGGTGTGAAAAATGCGAGGAGCAAAAGAAAAAAAAAAGACCAGGAGCATGAAAAGGTGTGAAAAATGCGAGGAGCAAAAAAAAAAAAAGAAAGACCAGGAGCATGAAAAGGTGTGAAAAATGCGAGGAGAAAAAAAAAAAAAAAAAGAAAGAAAGAAAGACCAGGAGCATGAAAAGGTGTGAAAAATGCGACGAGCATGAAAAGTTGTGAAAAATGCGAGGAGCATGAAGAGGTGTGAAAAATGCGAGGAGGATTAAAAGGTGTGAAAAATTTGAGGAGCAAAAAAAAAAAAAAAAAGAAAGACCAGGAGCATGAAAAGGTGTGAAAAATGCGAGGAGAAAAAAAAAAAAAAAGAAAGAAAGAAAGACCAGGAGCATGAAAAGGTGTGAAAAATGCGAGGAGCAAAAAAAAAAAAAAGACCAGGAGCATGAAAAGGTGTGAAAAATGCGAGGAGCAAAAAAAAAAAAAAGAAAGACCAGGAGCATGAAAAGGTGTGAAAAATGCGAGGAGCAAAAGAAAAAAAAAAGACCAGGAGCATGAAAAGGTGTGAAAAATGCGAGGAGCAAAAAAAAAAAAAGAAAGACCAGGAGCATGAAAAGGTGTGAAAAATGCGAGGAGAAAAAAAAAAAAAAAAAGAAAGAAAGAAAGACCAGGAGCATGAAAAGGTGTGAAAAATGCGAGGAGCAAAAAAAAAAAAGAAAGACCAGGAGCATGAAAAGGTGTGAAAAATGCGAGGAGCAAAAAAAAAAAAAAAGAAAGAAAGACCAGGAGCATGAAAAGGTGTGAAAAATTCTAGGAGCAAAAAAAAAAAAAGAAAGACCAGGAGCATGAAAAGGTGTGAAAAAGGCGAGGACCAAAAAAAAAAAAGAAAGACCAGGAGCATGAAAAGGTGTGAAAAATGCGAGGAGAAAAAAAAAAAAAAAAGAAAGAAAGAAAGACCAGGAGCATGAAAAGGTGTGAAAAATGCGAGGAGCAAAAAAAAAAAGAAAGACCAGGAGCATGAAAAGGTGTGAAAAAAGCGAGGAGCAAAAAAAAAAAAGAAAGACCAGGAGAAAGAAAAGGGGTGAAAAAAGCGAGGAGAAAAAAAAAAAAAAAAGAAAGAAAGAAAGACCAGGAGCATGAAAAGGTGTTAAAAATGCGAGGAGCAAAAAAAAAAAAGAAAGACCAGGAGCATGAAAAGGTGTGAAAAATGCGAGGAGCAAAAAAAAAAAAGAAAGACCAGGAGCATGAAAAGGTGTGAAAAATGCGAGGAGCAAAAAAAAAAAAAAAAAAGAAAGACCAGGAGCATGAAAAGGTGTGAAAAATGCGAGGAGCAAAAAAAAAAAAGAAAGACCAGGAGCATGAAAAGGTGTGAAAATTGCGAGGAGCAAAAAAAAAAAAAAAAAAAAGAAAGACCAGGAGCATGAAAAGGTGTGAAAAATTCTAGGAGCAAAAAAAAAAAAAGAAAGACCAGGAGCATGAAAAGGTGTGAAAAAGGCGAGGACCAAAAAAAAAAAGAAAGACCAGGAGCATGAAAAGGTGTGAAAAATGCGAGGAGAAAAAAAAAAAAAAAAGAAAGAAAGAAAGACCAGGAGCATGAAAAGGTGTGAAAAATGCGAGGAGCAAAAAAAAAAAAAGACCAGGAGCATGAAAAGGTGTGAAAAATGCGAGGAGCAAAAAAAAAAAAAAGAAAGACCAGGAGCATGAAAAGGTGTGAAAAATGCGAGGAGCAAAAGAAAAAAAAAAGACCAGGAGCATGAAAAGGTGTGAAAAATGCGAGGAGCAAAAAAAAAAAAAGAAAGACCAGGAGCATGAAAAGGTGTGAAAAATGCGAGGAGAAAAAAAAAAAAAAAAAGAAAGAAAGAAAGACCAGGAGCATGAAAAGGTGTGAAAAATGCGACGAGCATGAAAAGTTGTGAAAAATGCGAGGAGCATGAAGAGGTGTGAAAAATGCGAGGAGGATTAAAAGGTGTGAAAAATTTGAGGAGCAAAAAAAAAAAAAAAAAGAAAGACCAGGAGCATGAAAAGGTCTGAAAAATGCCAGGAGCAAAAAAAAAAAAAGACCAGGAACATGAAAAGGTGTGAAAAATGCGAGGAGCAAAAAAAAAAAAAGAAAGACCAGGAGCATGAAAAGGTGTGAAAAATGCGACGAGCATGAAAAGTTGTGAAAAATGCGAGGAGCATGAAGAGGTGTGAAAAATGCGAGGAGGATGAAAAGGTGTGAAAAATTTGAGGAGCAAAAAAAAAAAAAAAAAGAAAGAACAGGAGCATGAAAAGGTCTGAAAAATGCGAGGAGCAAAAAAAAAAAAAAAAATACCAGGAGCATGAAAAGGTGTGAAAAATGCGAGGAGAAAAAAAAAAAAAAAGAAAGAAAGAAAGACCAGGAGCATGAAAAGGTGTGAAAAATGCGAGGAGCAAAAAAAAAAAAAAAAAAAAAAAGACCAGGAGCATGAAAAGGTGTGAAAAATGGGAGGAGCAAAAAAAAAAAAAAAGACCAGGAGCATGAAAAGGTGTGAAAAATGCGAGGAGCAAAAAAAAAAAAAAGACCAGGAGCATGAAAAGGTGTGAAAAATGCGAGGAGCAAAAAAAAAAAAAAGACCAGGAGCATGAAAAGGTGTGAAAAATGCGAGGAGCAAAAAAAAAAAAAAGACCAGGAGCATGAAAAGGTGTGAAAAATGCGAGGAGCAAAAAAAAAAAAAAAAAAAGAAAGACCAGGAGCATGAAAAGGTGTGAAAAATTCTAGGAGCAAAAAAAAAAAAAGAAAGACCAGGAGCATGAAAAGGCGTGAAAAAGGCGAGGAGCAAAAAAAAAAAAAAAGAAAGAAAGACCAGGAGCATGAAAAGGTGTGAAAAATGCGAGGAGCAAAAAAAAAAAAAGAAAGACCAGGAGCATGAAAAGGCGTGAAAAAGGCGAGGAGCAAAAAAAAAAAAAAAGAAAGAAAGACCAGGAGCATGAAAAGGTGTGAAAAATGAGAGGAGCAAAAAAAAAAAAAGAAAGACCAGGAGCATGAAAAGGTGTGAAAAATGCGAGGAGCAAAAGAAAAAAAAAAGACCAGGAGAATGAAAAGGTGTGAAAAATGCGAGGAGGAAAAAAAAATAAAGAAAGACCAGGAGCATGAAAAGGTGTGAAAAATGCGACGAGCATGAAAATTTGTGAAAAATGCGAGGAGCATGAAGAGGTGTGAAAAATGCGAGGAGGATGAAAAGGTGTGAAAAATTTGAGGAGCAAAAAAAAAAAAAACCAGGAGCATGAAAAGGTGTGAAAAATGCGAGGAGCAAAAAAAAAAAAAAGACCAGGAGCATGAAAAGGTGTGAAAAATGCGAGGAGCAAAAAAAAAAAAAGAAAGACCAGGAGCATGAAAAGGTGTGAAAAATGCGAGGAGCAAAAAAAAAAAAAAAGACCAGGAGCATGAAAAGGTGTGAAAAATGCGAGGAGCAAAAAAAAAAAAAAGAGAAAGAAAGAAAGACCAGGAGCATGAAAAGGTGTGAAAAATGCGAGGAGCAAAAAAAAAAAAAAAAAAAAGAAAGACCAGGAGCATGAAAAGGTGTGAAAAATGCGAGGAGCAAAAAAAAAAAAAAAAAAAAGAAAGACCAGGAGCATGAAAAGGTGTGAAAAATGCGAGGAGCAAAAAAAAAAAAAAGAAAGACCAGGAGCATGAAAAGGTGTGAAAAATGCGAGGAGCAAAAAAAAAAAAAAGAAAGACCAGGAGCATGAAAAGGTGTGAAAAATTCTAGGAGCAAAAAAAAAAAAAAGAAAGACCAGGAGCATGAAAAGGTGTGAAAAATGCGAGGAGCAAAAAAAAAAAAGAAAAACCAGGAGCATGAAAAGGTGTGAAAAATGCGAGGAGCAAAAAAAAAAAAAAAAGACCAGGAGCATGAAAAGGTGTGAAAAATGCGAGGAGCAAAAAAAAAAAAAGAAAGACCAGGAGCATGAAAAGGTGTGAAAAATGCGAGGAGCAAAAAAAAAAAAAAAGACCAGGAGCATGAAAAGGTGTGAAAAATGCGAGGAGCAAAAAAAAAAAAAAGAGAAAGAAATAAAGACCAGGAGCATGAAAAGGTGTGAAAAATGCGAGGAGCAAAAAAAAAAAAAAAAAAAGAAAGACCAGGAGCATGAAAAGGTGTGTAAAATTCTAGGAGCAAAAAAAAAAAAAAAAAAAAGAAAGACCAGGAGCATGAAAAGGTGTGAAAAATGCGAGGAGCAAAAAAAAAAAAAAAAGAAAGAAAGAAAGACCAGGAGCATGAAAAGGTTTGAAAAATGCGAGGAGCAAAAAAAAAAAAAAAAAAAAAAGACCAGGAGCATGAAAAGGTGTGAAAAATGCGAGGAGCAAAAAAAAAAAAGAAAGACCAGGAGCATGAAAAGGTGTGAAAAATGCGAGGAGCAAAAAAAAAAAAGAAAGACCAGGAGCATGAAAAGGTGTGAAAAATGCGAGGAGCAAAAAAAAAAAAGAAAGACCAGGAGCATGAAAAGGTGTGAAAAATGCGAGGAGCAAAAAAAAAAAAAAAGAAAGAAAGACCAGGAGCAGGAAAACGTGTGAAAAATTCTAGGAGCAAAAAAAAAAAAAGAAAGACCAGGAGCATGAAAAGGTGTGAAAAAGGCGAGGACCAAAAAAAAAAAAGAAAGACCAGGAGCATGAAAAGGTGTGAAAAATGCGAGGAGAAAAAAAAAAAAAAAAGAAAGAAAGAAAGACCAGGAGCATGAAAAGGTGTGAAAAATGCGAGGAGCAAAAAAAAAAAGAAAGACCAGGAGCATGAAAAGGTGTGAAAAATGCGAGGAGCAAAAAAAAAAAAAAAAAAGAAAGACCAGGAGCATGAAAAGGTGTGAAAAATGCGAGGAGCAAAAAAAAAAAAGAAAGACCAGGAGCATGAAAAGGTGTGAAAATTGCGAGGAGCAAAAAAAAAAAAAAAAAAAAGAAAGACCAGGAGCATGAAAAGGTGTGAAAAATTCTAGGAGCAAAAAAAAAAAAAGAAAGACCAGGAGCATGAAAAGGTGTGAAAAAGGCGAGGACCAAAAAAAAAAAAGAAAGACCAGGAGCATGAAAAGGTGTGAAAAATGCGAGGAGAAAAAAAAAAAAAAAGAAAGAAAGAAAGACCAGGAGCATGAAAAGGTGTGAAAAATGCGAGGAGCAAAAAAAAAAAAAAGACCAGGAGCATGAAAAGGTGTGAAAAATGCGAGGAGCAAAAAAAAAAAAAAGAAAGACCAGGAGCATGAAAAGGTGTGAAAAATGCGAGGAGCAAAAGAAAAAAAAAAGACCAGGAGCATGAAAAGGTGTGAAAAATGCGAGGAGCAAAAAAAAAAAAAGAAAGACCAGGAGCATGAAAAGGTGTGAAAAATGCGAGGAGAAAAAAAAAAAAAAAAAGAAAGAAAGAAAGACCAGGAGCATGAAAAGGTGTGAAAAATGCGACGAGCATGAAAAGTTGTGAAAAATGCGAGGAGCATGAAGAGGTGTGAAAAATGCGAGGAGGATTAAAAGGTGTGAAAAATTTGAGGAGCAAAAAAAAAAAAAAAAAGAAAGACCAGGAGCATGAAAAGGTCTGAAAAATGCGAGGAGCAAAAAAAAAAAAAGACCAGGAACATGAAAAGGTGTGAAAAATGCGAGGAGCAAAAAAAAAAAAAGAAAGACCAGGAGCATGAAAAGGTGTGAAAAATGCGACGAGCATGAAAAGTTGTGAAAAATGCGAGGAGCATGAAGAGGTGTGAAAAATGCGAGGAGGATGAAAAGGTGTGAAAAATTTGAGGAGCAAAAAAAAAAAAAAAAAGAAAGAACAGGAGCATGAAAAGGTCTGAAAAATGCGAGGAGCAAAAAAAAAAAAAAAAATACCAGGAGCATGAAAAGGTGTGAAAAATGCGAGGAGAAAAAAAAAAAAAAGAAAGAAAGAAAGACCAGGAGCATGAAAAGGTGTGAAAAATGGGAGGAGCAAAAAAAAAAAAAAAAAAAGAAAGACCAGGAGCATGAAAAGGTGTGAAAAATGCGAGGAGCAAAAAAAAAAAAAAGACCAGGGGCATGAAAAGGTGTGAAAAATGCGAGGAGCAAAAAAAAAAAAAAGACCAGGAGCATGAAAAGGTGTGAAAAATGCGAGGAGCAAAAAAAAAAAAAGAAAGACCAGGAGCATGAAAAGGTGTGAAAAATGCGAGGAGCAAAAAAAAAAAAAAAAGAAAGACCAGGAGCATGAAAAGGTGTGAAAAATGCGAGGAGCAAAAAAAAAAAAAAAAAAAAGAAAGACCAGGAGCATGAAAAGGTGTGAAAAATGCGAGGAGCAAAAAAAAAAAAAGAAAGACCAGGAGCATGAAAAGGCGTGAAAAAGGCGAGGAGCAAAAAAAAAAAAAAAGGAAGAAAGACCAGGAGCATGAAAAGGTGTGAAAAATGAGAGGAGCAAAAAAAAAAAAAGAAAGACCAGGAGCATGAAAAGGTGTGAAAAATGCGAGGATCAAAAGAAAAAAAAAAGACCAGGAGAATGAAAAGGTGTGAAAAATGCGAGGAGGAAAAAAAAATAAAGAAAGACCAGGAGCATGAAAAGGTGTGAAAAATGCGACGAGCATGAAAATTTGTGAAAAATGCGAGGAGCATGAAGAGGTGTGAAAAATGCGAGGAGGATGAAAAGATGTGAAAAATTTGAGGAGCAAAAAAAAAAAAAACCAGGAGCATGAAAAGGTGTGAAAAATGCGAGGAGCAAAAAAAAAAAAAAGACCAGGAGCATGAAAAGGTGTGAAAAATGCGAGGAGCAAAAAAAAAAAAAGAAAGACCAGGAGCATGAAAAGGTGTGAAAAATGCGAGGAGCAAAAAAAAAAAAAAAGACCAGGAGCATGAAAAGGTGTGAAAAATGCGAGGAGCAAAAAAAAAAAAAAGAGAAAGAAAGAAAGACCAGGAGCATGAAAAGGTGTGAAAAATGCGAGGAGCAAAAAAAAAAAAAAAAAAAGAAAGACCAGGAGCATGAAAAGGTGTGAAAAATGCGAGGAGCAAAAAAAAAAAAAAAAAAAAGAAAGACCAGGAGCATGAAAAGGTGTGAAAAATGCGAGGAGCAAAAAAAAAAAAAAAGAAAGACCAGGAGCATGAAAAGGTGTGAAAAATGCGAGGAGCAAAAAAAAAAAAAAGAAAGACCAGGAGCATGAAAAGGTGTGAAAAATTCTAGGAGCAAAAAAAAAAAAAAGAAAGACCAGGAGCATGAAAAGGTGTGAAAAATGCGAGGAGCAAAAAAAAAAAAAGAAAGACCAGGAGCATGAAAAGGTGTGAAAAATGCGAGGAGCAAAAAAAAAAAAAGAAAAACCAGGAGCATGAAAAGGTGTGAAAAATGCGAGGAGCAAAAAAAAAAAAAGAAAGACCAGGAGCATGAAAAGGTGTGAAAAAGGCGAGGAGCAAAAAAAAAAAAAAAAAAAAGAAAGACCAGGAGCATGAAAAGGTGTGAAAAATGCGAGGAGCAAAAAAAAAAAAAAGACCAGGAGCATGAAAAGGTGTGAAAAATGCGAGGAGCAAAAAAAAAAAAAAAAGAAAGAAAGAAAGACCAGGAGCATGAAAAGGTGTGAAAAATGCGAGGAGCAAAAAAAAAAAAAAAAGAAAGAAAAAAGACCAGGAGCATGAAAAGGTTTGAAAAATGCGAGGAGCAAAAAAAAAAAAAAAAAAAGAAAGACCAGGAGCATGAAAAGGTGTGAAAAATGCGAGGAGCAAAAAAAAAAAAAGAAAGACCAGGAGCATGAAAAGGTGTGAAAAATGCGAGGAGCAAAAAAAAATAAAGAAAGACCAGGAGCATGAAAAGGTGTGAAAAATGCGAGGAGCAAAAAAAAATAAAGAAAGACCAGGAGCATGAAAAGGTGTGAAAAATGCGAGGAGCAAAAGAAAAAAAAAAGACCAGGAGCATGAAAAGGTGTGAAAAATGCGAGGAGCAAAAAAAAATAAAGAAAGACCAGGAGCATGAAAAGGTGTGAAAAATGCGACGAGCATGAAAAGTTGTGAAAAATGCGAGGAGCATGAAGAGGTGTGAAAAATGCGAGGAGGATGAAAAGGTGTGAAAAATTTGAGGAGCAAAAAAAAAAAAAAAAAGAAAGACCAGGAGCATGAAAAGGTGTGAAAAATGCGAGGAGCAAAAAAAAAAAAAAAGACCAGGAGCATGAAAAGGTGTGAAAAATGCGAGGAGCAAAAAAAAAAAAAAGACCAGGAGCATGAAAAGGTGTGAAAAATGCGAGGAGCAAAAAAAAAAAAAAGACCAGGAGCATGAAAAGGTGTGAAAAATGCGAGGAGCAAAAAAAAAAAAAAGACCAGGAGCATGAAAAGGTGTGAAAAATGCGAGGAGCAAAAAAAAAAAAAAAAAAAGAAAGACCAGGAGCATGAAAAGGTGTGAAAAATTCTAGGAGCAAAAAAAAAAAAAGAAAGACCAGGAGCATGAAAAGGCGTGAAAAAGGCGAGGAGCAAAAAAAAAAAAAAAGAAAGAAAGACCAGGAGCATGAAAAGGTGTGAAAAATGCGAGGAGCAAAAAAAAAAAAAGAAAGACCAGGAGCATGAAAAGGCGTGAAAAAGGCGAGGAGCAAAAAAAAAAAAAAAGAAAGAAAGACCAGGAGCATGAAAAGGTGTGAAAAATGAGAGGAGCAAAAAAAAAAAAAGAAAGACCAGGAGCATGAAAAGGTGTGAAAAATGCGAGGAGCAAAAGAAAAAAAAAAGACCAGGAGAATGAAAAGGTGTGAAAAATGCGAGGAGGAAAAAAAAATAAAGAAAGACCAGGAGCATGAAAAGGTGTGAAAAATGCGACGAGCATGAAAATTTGTGAAAAATGCGAGGAGCATGAAGAGGTGTGAAAAATGCGAGGAGGATGAAAAGGTGTGAAAAATTTGAGGAGCAAAAAAAAAAAAAACCAGGAGCATGAAAAGGTGTGAAAAATGCGAGGAGCAAAAAAAAAAAAAAGACCAGGAGCATGAAAAGGTGTGAAAAATGCGAGGAGCAAAAAAAAAAAAAGAAAGACCAGGAGCATGAAAAGGTGTGAAAAATGCGAGGAGCAAAAAAAAAAAAAAAGACCAGGAGCATGAAAAGGTGTGAAAAATGCGAGGAGCAAAAAAAAAAAAAAGAGAAAGAAAGAAAGACCAGGAGCATGAAAAGGTGTGAAAAATGCGAGGAGCAAAAAAAAAAAAAAAAAAAAGAAAGACCAGGAGCATGAAAAGGTGTGAAAAATGCGAGGAGCAAAAAAAAAAAAAAAAAAAAGAAAGACCAGGAGCATGAAAAGGTGTGAAAAATGCGAGGAGCAAAAAAAAAAAAAAGAAAGACCAGGAGCATGAAAAGGTGTGAAAAATGCGAGGAGCAAAAAAAAAAAAAAGAAAGACCAGGAGCATGAAAAGGTGTGAAAAATTCTAGGAGCAAAAAAAAAAAAAAGAAAGACCAGGAGCATGAAAAGGTGTGAAAAATGCGAGGAGCAAAAAAAAAAAAGAAAAACCAGGAGCATGAAAAGGTGTGAAAAATGCGAGGAGCAAAAAAAAAAAAAAAAGACCAGGAGCATGAAAAGGTGTGAAAAATGCGAGGAGCAAAAAAAAAAAAAGAAAGACCAGGAGCATGAAAAGGTGTGAAAAATGCGAGGAGCAAAAAAAAAAAAAAAGACCAGGAGCATGAAAAGGTGTGAAAAATGCGAGGAGCAAAAAAAAAAAAAAGAGAAAGAAATAAAGACCAGGAGCATGAAAAGGTGTGAAAAATGCGAGGAGCAAAAAAAAAAAAAAAAAAAGAAAGACCAGGAGCATGAAAAGGTGTGTAAAATTCTAGGAGCAAAAAAAAAAAAAAAAAAAGAAAGACCAGGAGCATGAAAAGGTGTGAAAAATGCGAGGAGCAAAAAAAAAAAAAAAAGAAAGAAAGAAAGACCAGGAGCATGAAAAGGTTTGAAAAATGCGAGGAGCAAAAAAAAAAAAAAAAAAAAAAGACCAGGAGCATGAAAAGGTGTGAAAAATGCGAGGAGCAAAAAAAAAAAAAAAAAAAAGAAAGACCAGGAGCATGAAAAGGTGTGAAAAATGCGAGGAGCAAAAAAAAAAAAGAAAGACCAGGAGCATGAAAAGGTGTGAAAAATGCGAGGAGCAAAAAAAAAAAAAAAGAAAGAAAGACCAGGAGCATGAAAACGTGTGAAAAATTCTAGGAGCAAAAAAAAAAAAAGAAAGACCAGGAGCATGAAAAGGTGTGAAAAAGGCGAGGACCAAAAAAAAAAAAGAAAGACCAGGAGCATGAAAAGGTGTGAAAAATGCGAGGAGAAAAAAAAAAAAAAAAGAAAGAAAGAAAGACCAGGAGCATGAAAAGGTGTGAAAAATGCGAGGAGCAAAAAAAAAAAGAAAGACCAGGAGCATGAAAAGGTGTGAAAAATGCGAGGAGCAAAAAAAAAAAAAAAAAAGAAAGACCAGGAGCATGAAAAGGTGTGAAAAATGCGAGGAGCAAAAAAAAAAAAGAAAGACCAGGAGCATGAAAAGGTGTGAAAATTGCGAGGAGCAAAAAAAAAAAAAAAAAAAAAGAAAGACCAGGAGCATGAAAAGGTGTGAAAAATTCTAGGAGCAAAAAAAAAAAAAGAAAGACCAGGAGCATGAAAAGGTGTGAAAAAGGCGAGGACCAAAAAAAAAAAAGAAAGACCAGGAGCATGAAAAGGTGTGAAAAATGCGAGGAGAAAAAAAAAAAAAAAGAAAGAAAGAAAGACCAGGAGCATGAAAAGGTGTGAAAAATGCGAGGAGCAAAAAAAAAAAAAAGACCAGGAGCATGAAAAGGTGTGAAAAATGCGAGGAGCAAAAAAAAAAAAAAGAAAGACCAGGAGCATGAAAAGGTGTGAAAAATGCGAGGAGCAAAAGAAAAAAAAAAGACCAGGAGCATGAAAAGGTGTGAAAAATGCGAGGAGCAAAAAAAAAAAAAGAAAGACCAGGAGCATGAAAAGGTGTGAAAAATGCGAGGAGAAAAAAAAAAAAAAAAAGAAAGAAAGAAAGACCAGGAGCATGAAAAGGTGTGAAAAATGCGACGAGCATGAAAAGTTGTGAAAAATGCGAGGAGCATGAAGAGGTGTGAAAAATGCGAGGAGGATTAAAAGGTGTGAAAAATTTGAGGAGCAAAAAAAAAAAAAAAAAGAAAGACCAGGAGCATGAAAAGGTCTGAAAAATGCGAGGAGCAAAAAAAAAAAAAGACCAGGAACATGAAAAGGTGTGAAAAATGCGAGGAGCAAAAAAAAAAAAAGAAAGACCAGGAGCATGAAAAGGTGTGAAAAATGCGACGAGCATGAAAAGTTGTGAAAAATGCGAGGAGCATGAAGAGGTGTGAAAAATGCGAGGAGGATGAAAAGGTGTGAAAAATTTGAGGAGCAAAAAAAAAAAAAAAAAGAAAGAACAGGAGCATGAAAAGGTCTGAAAAATGCGAGGAGCAAAAAAAAAAAAAAAAATACCAGGAGCATGAAAAGGTGTGAAAAATGCGAGGAGAAAAAAAAAAAAAAGAAAGAAAGAAAGACCAGGAGCATGAAAAGGTGTGAAAAATGGGAGGAGCAAAAAAAAAAAAAAAAAAAGAAAGACCAGGAGCATGAAAAGGTGTGAAAAATGCGAGGAGCAAAAAAAAAAAAAAGACCAGGGGCATGAAAAGGTGTGAAAAATGCGAGGAGCAAAAAAAAAAAAAAGACCAGGAGCATGAAAAGGTGTGAAAAATGCGAGGAGCAAAAAAAAAAAAAGAAAGACCAGGAGCATGAAAAGGTGTGAAAAATGCGAGGAGCAAAAAAAAAAAAAAAAGAAAGACCAGGAGCATGAAAAGGTGTGAAAAATGCGAGGAGCAAAAAAAAAAAAAAAAAAAAGAAAGACCAGGAGCATGAAAAGGTGTGAAAAATGCGAGGAGCAAAAAAAAAAAAAGAAAGACCAGGAGCATGAAAAGGCGTGAAAAAGGCGAGGAGCAAAAAAAAAAAAAAAGGAAGAAAGACCAGGAGCATGAAAAGGTGTGAAAAATGAGAGGAGCAAAAAAAAAAAAAGAAAGACCAGGAGCATGAAAAGGTGTGAAAAATGCGAGGATCAAAAGAAAAAAAAAAGACCAGGAGAATGAAAAGGTGTGAAAAATGCGAGGAGGAAAAAAAAATAAAGAAAGACCAGGAGCATGAAAAGGTGTGAAAAATGCGACGAGCATGAAAATTTGTGAAAAATGCGAGGAGCATGAAGAGGTGTGAAAAATGCGAGGAGGATGAAAAGATGTGAAAAATTTGAGGAGCAAAAAAAAAAAAAACCAGGAGCATGAAAAGGTGTGAAAAATGCGAGGAGCAAAAAAAAAAAAAAGACCAGGAGCATGAAAAGGTGTGAAAAATGCGAGGAGCAAAAAAAAAAAAAGAAAGACCAGGAGCATGAAAAGGTGTGAAAAATGCGAGGAGCAAAAAAAAAAAAAAAGACCAGGAGCATGAAAAGGTGTGAAAAATGCGAGGAGCAAAAAAAAAAAAAAGAGAAAGAAAGAAAGACCAGGAGCATGAAAAGGTGTGAAAAATGCGAGGAGCAAAAAAAAAAAAAAAAAAAGAAAGACCAGGAGCATGAAAAGGTGTGAAAAATGCGAGGAGCAAAAAAAAAAAAAAAAAAAAGAAAGACCAGGAGCATGAAAAGGTGTGAAAAATGCGAGGAGCAAAAA
This sequence comes from Cervus elaphus, assembly GCF_910594005.1. Taxonomy (NCBI): domain Eukaryota; kingdom Metazoa; phylum Chordata; class Mammalia; order Artiodactyla; family Cervidae; genus Cervus; species Cervus elaphus. Next base: position 1,819,481 of record NC_057834.1, on the reverse strand, counting down.
AAAAAAAAAAGAAAGACCAGGAGCATGAAAAGGTGTGAAAAATGCGAGGAGCAAAAAAAAAAAAAAGAAAGACCAGGAGCATGAAAAGGTGTGAAAAATTCTAGGAGCAAAAAAAAAAAAAAGAAAGACCAGGAGCATGAAAAGGTGTGAAAAATGCGAGGAGCAAAAAAAAAAAAAGAAAGACCAGGAGCATGAAAAGGTGTGAAAAATGCGAGGAGCAAAAAAAAAAAAAGAAAAACCAGGAGCATGAAAAGGTGTGAAAAATGCGAGGAGCAAAAAAAAAAAAAGAAAGACCAGGAGCATGAAAAGGTGTGAAAAAGGCGAGGAGCAAAAAAAAAAAAAAAAAAAAGAAAGACCAGGAGCATGAAAAGGTGTGAAAAATGCGAGGAGCAAAAAAAAAAAAAAGACCAGGAGCATGAAAAGGTGTGAAAAATGCGAGGAGCAAAAAAAAAAAAAAAAGAAAGAAAGAAAGACCAGGAGCATGAAAAGGTGTGAAAAATGCGAGGAGCAAAAAAAAAAAAAAAAGAAAGAAAAAAGACCAGGAGCATGAAAAGGTTTGAAAAATGCGAGGAGCAAAAAAAAAAAAAAAAAAAGAAAGACCAGGAGCATGAAAAGGTGTGAAAAATGCGAGGAGCAAAAAAAAAAAACAGAAAGACCAGGAGCATGAAAAGGTGGGAAAAATGCGAGGAGCAAAAAAAAATAAAGAAAGACCAGGAGCATGAAAAGGTGTGAAAAAAGAGAGGAGAAAAAAAAAAAAAAGAAAGACCAGGAGCATGAAAAGGTGTGAAAAATGCGAGGAGCAAAAGAAAAAAAAAAGACCAGGAGCATGAAAAGGTGTGAAAAATGCGAGGAGCAAAAAAAAATAAAGAAAGACCAGGAGCATGAAAAGGTGTGAAAAATGCGACGAGCATGAAAAGTTGTGAAAAATGCGAGGAGCATGAAGAGGTGTGAAAAATGCGAGGAGGATGAAAAGGTGTGAAAAATTTGAGGAGCAAAAAAAAAAAAAAAAAGAAAGACCAGGAGCATGAAAAGGTGTGAAAAATGCGAGGAGCAAAAAAAAAAAAAAAGACCAGGAGCATGAAAAGGTGTGAAAAATGCGAGGAGCAAAAAAAAAAAAAAAAGACCAGGAGCATGAAAAGGTGTGAAAAATGCGGGGAGAAAAAAAAAAAAAAGACCAGGAGCATGAAAAGGTGTGAAAAATGTGAGGAGCAAAAAGAAAAAAAAAAGAAAGAAAGAAAGACCAGGAGCATGAAAAGGTGTGAAAAATGCGAGGAGCAAAAAAAAAAAAAAAAGACCAGGAGCATGAAAAGGTGTGAAAAATGCGGGGAGAAAAAAAAAAAAAAGACCAGGAGCATGAAAAGGTGTGAAAAATGTGAGGAGCAAAAAAAAAAAAAAAAGAAAGAAAGAAAGACCAGGAGCATGAAAAGGTGTGAAAAATGCGAGGAGCAAAAAAAAAAAAAAAAAAAAAAAAGAGACCAGGAACATGAAAAGGTGTGAAAAATGCGAGGAGCAAAAGAAAAAAAAAAAAAAAAGAAAGACCAGGAGCATGAAAAGGTGTGAAAAATTCTAGGAGCAAAAAAAAAAAAAGAAAGACCAGGAGCATGAAAAGGTGTGAAAAATGAGAGGAGCAAAAAAAAAAAAAAAAAAGAAAGACCAGGAGCATGAAAAGGTGTGAAAAATGCGAGGAGCAAAAAAAAAAAAAAAAAAGAAAGACCAGGAGCATGAAAAGGTGTGAAAAATGCGAGGAGCAAAAAAAAAAAAAAGAAAGACCAGGAGCATGAAAAGGTGTGAAAAATTCTAGGAGCAAAAAAAAAAAAAAAAGACCAGGAGCATGAAAAGGTGTGTAAAATTCTAGGAGCAAAAAAAAAAAAAAAAAAGACCAGGAGCATGAAAAGGTGTGAAAAAGGCGAGGAGAAAAAAAAAAAAAAAAAAAGAAAGACCAGGAGCATGAAAAGGTGTGAAAAATGTGAGGAGCAAAAAAAAAAAAAAAAGAAAGAAAGAAAGACCAGGAGCATGAAAAGGTGTGAAAAATGCGAGGAGCAAAAAAAAAAAAAAAAAAAGAAAGACCAGGAGCATGAAAAGGTGTGAAAAATGCGAGGAGAAAAAAAAAAAAGACCAGGAGCATGAAAAGGTGTGAAAAATGCGAGGAGCAAAAAAAAAAAAAAAAAAGACCAAGAGCATGAAAAGGTGTGAAAAATGCGAGGAGCAAAAAAAAAAAAAAAAAAAAGAAAGACCAGGAGCATGAAAAGGTGTGAAAAATGCGAGGAGCAAAAAAAAAAAAAAAAAAAATGAAAGACCAGGAGCATGAAAAGGTGTGAAAAATGCGAGGAGCAAAAAAAAAAAAAGAAAGACCAGGAGCATGAAAAGGTGTGAAAAATGCGAGGAGCAAAAAAAAAAAAAGAAAGACCAGGAGCATGAAAAGGTGTGAAAAATGCGAGCAGCAAAAAAAAAAAAAAAAAAATGAAAGACCAGGAGCATGAAAAGGTGTGAAAAATGCGAGGAGCAAAAAAAAAAAAGAAAGACCAGGAGCATGAAAAGGTGTGAAAAATGCGAGCAGCAAAAAAAAAAAAAAAAAAAAGAAAAACCAGGAGCATGAAAAGGTGTGAAAAATGCGAGGAGCAAAAAAAAAAAAGAAAGACCAGGAGCATGAAAAGGTGTGAAAAATGCGAGGATCAAAAAAAAAAAAAAAAAAAGAAAGACCAGGAGCATGAAAAGGTGTGAAAAATGCGAGGAGCAAAAAAAAAAAAAAGACTAGGAGCATGAAAAGGTGTGAAAAATGCGAGGAGCAAAAAAAAAAAAAAGACCAGGAGCATGAAAAGGTGTGAAAAATGCGAGGAGCAAAAAAAAAAAAAAAAAAAAATGAAAGACCAGGAGCATGAAAAGGTGTGAAAAATGCGAGGAGCAAAAAAAAAAAAAAGAAAGACCAGGAGCATGAAAAGGTGTGAAAAATGCGAGGAGCAAAAAAAAAAAAGAAAAACCAGGAGCATGAAAAGGTGTGAAAAATGCGAGGAGCAAAAAAAAAAAAAGAAAGACCAGGAGCATGAAAAGGTGTGAAAAATGCGAGGAGCAAAAAAAAAAAAAAAAAAAGAAAGACCAGGAGCATGAAAAGGTGTGAAAAATGCGAGGAGCAAAAAAAAAAAAGAAAGACCAGGAGCATGAAAAGGTGTGAAAAATGCGAGGAGCAAAAAAAAAAAAAAAGAAAGAAAGACCAGGAGCATGAAAAGGTGTGAAAAATTCTAGGAGCAAAAAAAAAAAAAGAAAGACCAGGAGCATGAAAAGGTGTGAAAAAGGCGAGGACCAAAAAAAAAAAAGAAAGACCAGGAGCATGAAAAGGTGTGAAAAATGCGAGGAGCAAAAAAAAAAAAAAAAAAAAGAAAGACCAGGAGCATGAAAAGGTGTGAAAAATGCGAGGAGCAAAAAAAAAAAAAAAAAAAAGAAAGACCAGGAGCATGAAAAGGTGTGAAAAATGCGAGGAGCAAAAAAAAAAAAAAAGAAAGACCAGGAGCATGAAAAGGTGTGAAAAATGCGAGGAGCAAAAAAAAAAAAAAGAAAGACCAGGAGCATGAAAAGGTGTGAAAAATTCTAGGAGCAAAAAAAAAAAAAAGAAAGACCAGGAGCATGAAAAGGTGTGAAAAATGCGAGGAGCAAAAAAAAAAAAAGAAAGACCAGGAGCATGAAAAGGTGTGAAAAATGCGAGGAGCAAAAAAAAAAAAAGAAAAACCAGGAGCATGAAAAGGTGTGAAAAATGCGAGGAGCAAAAAAAAAAAAAGAAAGACCAGGAGCATGAAAAGGTGTGAAAAAGGCGAGGAGCAAAAAAAAAAAAAAAAAAAGAAAGACCAGGAGCATGAAAAGGTGTGAAAAATGCGAGGAGCAAAAAAAAAAAAAAGACCAGGAGCATGAAAAGGTGTGAAAAATGCGAGGAGCAAAAAAAAAAAAAAAAGAAAGAAAGAAAGACCAGGAGCATGAAAAGGTGTGAAAAATGCGAGGAGCAAAAAAAAAAAAAAAAGAAAGAAAAAAGACCAGGAGCATGAAAAGGTTTGAAAAATGCGAGGAGCAAAAAAAAAAAAAAAAAAAGAAAGACCAGGAGCATGAAAAGGTGTGAAAAATGCGAGGAGCAAAAAAAAATAAAGAAAGACCAGGAGCATGAAAAGGTGTGAAAAATGCGAGGAGCAAAAAAAAATAAAGAAAGACCAGGAGCATGAAAAGGTGTGAAAAATGCGAGGAGCAAAAAAAAATAAAGAAAGACCAGGAGCATGAAAAGGTGTGAAAAATGCGAGGAGCAAAAGAAAAAAAAAAGACCAGGAGCATGAAAAGGTGTGAAAAATGCGAGGAGCAAAAAAAAATAAAGAAAGACCAGGAGCATGAAAAGGTGTGAAAAATGCGACGAGCATGAAAAGTTGTGAAAAATGCGAGGAGCATGAAGAGGTGTGAAAAATGCGAGGAGGATGAAAAGGTGTGAAAAATTTGAGGAGCAAAAAAAAAAAAAAAAAGAAAGACCAGGAGCATGAAAAGGTGTGAAAAATGCGAGGAGCAAAAAAAAAAAAAAAGACCAGGAGCATGAAAAGGTGTGAAAAATGCGAGGAGCAAAAAAAAAAAAAAAAGACCAGGAGCATGAAAAGGTGTGAAAAATGCGGGGAGAAAAAAAAAAAAAAGACCAGGAGCATGAAAAGGTGTGAAAAATGTGAGGAGCAAAAAGAAAAAAAAAAGAAAGAAAGAAAGACCAGGAGCATGAAAAGGTGTGAAAAATGCGAGGAGCAAAAAAAAAAAAAAAAGACCAGGAGCATGAAAAGGTGTGAAAAATGCGGGGAGAAAAAAAAAAAAAAGACCAGGAGCATGAAAAGGTGTGAAAAATGTGAGGAGCAAAAAAAAAAAAAAAAGAAAGAAAGAAAGACCAGGAGCATGAAAAGGTGTGAAAAATGCGAGGAGCAAAAAAAAAAAAAAAAAAAAAAAAGAGACCAGGAACATGAAAAGGTGTGAAAAATGCGAGGAGCAAAAGAAAAAAAAAAAAAAAAGAAAGACCAGGAGCATGAAAAGGTGTGAAAAATTCTAGGAGCAAAAAAAAAAAAAGAAAGACCAGGAGCATGAAAAGGTGTGAAAAATGAGAGGAGCAAAAAAAAAAAAAAAAAAGAAAGACCAGGAGCATGAAAAGGTGTGAAAAATGCGAGGAGCAAAAAAAAAAAAAAAAAAGAAAGACCAGGAGCATGAAAAGGTGTGAAAAATGCGAGGAGCAAAAAAAAAAAAAGAAAGACCAGGAGCATGAAAAGGTGTGAAAAATGGGAGGAGCAAAAAAAAAAAAAGAAAGACCAGGAGCATGAAAAGGTGTGAAAAATGCGAGGAGCAAAAAAAAAAAAAAGAAAGACCAGGAGCATGAAAAGGTGTGAAAAATTCTAGGAGCAAAAAAAAAAAAAAAAGACCAGGAGCATGAAAAGGTGTGTAAAATTCTAGGAGCAAAAAAAAAAAAAAAAAAGACCAGGAGCATGAAAAGGTGTGAAAAAGGGGAGGAGAAAAAAAAAAAAAAAAAAAGAAAGACCAGGAGCATGAAAAGGTGTGAAAAATGTGAGGAGCAAAAAAAAAAAAAAAGAAAGAAAGAAAGACCAGGAGCATGAAAAGGTGTGAAAAATGCGAGGAGCAAAAAAAAAAAAAAAAAAAGAAAGACCAGGAGCATGAAAAGGTGTGAAAAATGCGAGGAGAAAAAAAAAAAAGACCAGGAGCATGAAAAGGTGTGAAAAATGCGAGGAGCAAAAAAAAAAAAAAAAAAAGAAAAAGAGCAAGAAAAGGTGTGAAAAATGCGAGGAGCAAAAAAAAAAAAAAAAAAAAAAAAGACCAGGAGCATGAAAAGGGGTGAAAAAAGCGAGGAGCAAAAAAAAAAAAAAAAAAAAATGAAAGACCAGGAGCATGAAAAGGTGTGAAAAATGCGAGGAGCAAAAAAAAAAAAAGAAAGACCAGGAGCATGAAAAGGTGTGAAAAATGCGAGGAGCAAAAAAAAAAAAAGAAAGACCAGGAGCATGAAAAGGTGTGAAAAATGCGAGCAGCAAAAAAAAAAAAAAAAAATGAAAGACCAGGAGCATGAAAAGGTGTGAAAAATGCGAGGAGCAAAAAAAAAAAAGAAAGACCAGGAGCATGAAAAGGTGTGAAAAATGCGAGCAGCAAAAAAAAAAAAAAAAAAAAGAAAAACCAGGAGCATGAAAAGGTGTGAAAAATGCGAGGAGAAAAAAAAAAAAAGAAAGACCAGGAGCATGAAAAGGTGTGAAAAAGGCGAGGAGCAAAAAAAAAAAAAAAAAAAAGAAAGACCAGGAGCATGAAAAGGTGTGAAAAATGCGAGGAGCAAAAAAAAAAAAAGACTAGGAGCATGAAAAGGTGTGAAAAATGCGAGGAGCAAAAAAAAAAAAAAGACCAGGAGCATGAAAAGGTGTGAAAAATGCGAGGAGCAAAAAAAAAAAAAAAAAAAAATGAAAGACCAGGAGCATGAAAAGGTGTGAAAAATGCGAGGAGCAAAAAAAAAAAAAAGAAAGACCAGGAGCATGAAAAGGTGTGAAAAATGCGAGGAGCAAAAAAAAAAAAGAAAAACCAGGAGCATGAAAAGGTGTGAAAAAAGCGAGGAGCAAAAAAAAAAAAAGAAAGACCAGGAGCATGAAAAGGTGTGAAAAATGCGAGGAGCAAAAAAAAAAAAAAAAAAAGAAAGACCAGGAGCATGAAAAGGTGTGAAAAAGGCGAGGAGAAAAAAAAAAAAAGAAAGACCAGGAGCATGAAAAGGTGTGAAAAATGCGAGGAGCAAAAAAAAAAAAAAAGAAAGAAAGACCAGGAGCATGAAAAGGTGTGAAAAATTCTAGGAGCAAAAAAAAAAAAAGAAAGACCAGGAGCATGAAAAGGTGTGAAAAAGGCGAGGACCAAAAAAAAAAAAGAAAGACCAGGAGCATGAAAAGGTGTGAAAAATGCGAGGAGAAAAAAAAAAAAAAAAGAAAGAAAGAAAGACCAGGAGCATGAAAAGGTGTTAAAAATGCGAGGAGCAAAAAAAAAAAGAAAGACCAGGAGCATGAAAAGGTGTGAAAAATGCGAGGAGCAAAAAAAAAAAAAAAAAAGAAAGACCAGGAGCATGAAAAGGTGTGAAAAATGCGAGGAGCAAAAAAAAAAAAAGAAAGACCAGGAGCATGAAAAGGTGTGAAAATTGCGAGGAGCAAAAAAAAAAAAAAAAAAAAGAAAGACCAGGAGCATGAAAAGGTGTGAAAAATTCTAGGAGCAAAAAAAAAAAAAGAAAGACCAGGAGCATGAAAAGGTGTGAAAAAGGCGAGGACCAAAAAAAAAAAAGAAAGACCAGGAGCATGAAAAGGTGTGAAAAATGCGAGGAGAAAAAAAAAAAAAAAAGAAAGAAAGAAAGACCAGGAGCATGAAAAGGTGTGAAAAATGCGAGGAGCAAAAAAAAAAAAAGACCAGGAGCATGAAAAGGTGTGAAAAATGCGAGGAGCAAAAAAAAAAAAAAGAAAGACCAGGAGCATGAAAAGGTGTGAAAAATGCGAGGAGCAAAAGAAAAAAAAAAGACCAGGAGCATGAAAAGGTGTGAAAAATGCGAGGAGCAAAAAAAAAAAAAGAAAGACCAGGAGCATGAAAAGGTGTGAAAAATGCGAGGAGAAAAAAAAAAAAAAAAAGAAAGAAAGAAAGACCAGGAGCATGAAAAGGTGTGAAAAATGCGACGAGCATGAAAAGTTGTGAAAAATGCGAGGAGCATGAAGAGGTGTGAAAAATGCGAGGAGGATTAAAAGGTGTGAAAAATTTGAGGAGCAAAAAAAAAAAAAAAAAGAAAGACCAGGAGCATGAAAAGGTCTGAAAAATGCGAGGAGCAAAAAAAAAAAAAGACCAGGAACATGAAAAGGTGTGAAAAATGCGAGGAGCAAAAAAAAAAAAAGAAAGACCAGGAGCATGAAAAGGTGTGAAAAATGCGACGAGCATGAAAAGTTGTGAAAAATGCGAGGAGCATGAAGAGGTGTGAAAAATGCGAGGAGGATGAAAAGGTGTGAAAAATTTGAGGAGCAAAAAAAAAAAAAAAAAGAAAGAACAGGAGCATGAAAAGGTCTGAAAAATGCGAGGAGCAAAAAAAAAAAAAAAAATACCAGGAGCATGAAAAGGTGTGAAAAATGCGAGGAGAAAAAAAAAAAAAAGAAAGAAAGAAAGACCAGGAGCATGAAAAGGTGTGAAAAATGCGAGGAGCAAAAAAAAAAAAAAGACCAGGAGCATGAAAAGGAGGGAAAAAAACGAGGAGCAAAAAAAAAAAAAAGACCAGGAGCATGAAAAGGTGTGAAAAATGCGAGGAGCAAAAAAAAAAAAAAGACCAGGAGCATGAAAAGGTGTGAAAAATGCGAGGAGCAAAAAAAAAAAAAAGACCAGGAGCATGAAAAGGTGTGAAAAATGCGAGGAGCAAAAAAAAAAAAAGAAAGACCAGGAGCATGAAAAGGTGTGAAAAATGCGAGGAGCAAAAAAAAAAAAAAAAAGAAAGACCAGGAGCATGAAAAGGTGTGAAAAATGCGAGGAGCAAAAAAAAAAAAAAAAAAAAGAAAGACCAGGAGCATGAAAAGGTGTGAAAAATTCTAGGAGCAAAAAAAAAAAAAGAAAGACCAGGAGCATGAAAAGGCGTGAAAAAGGCGAGGAGCAAAAAAAAAAAAAAAGAAAGAAAGACCAGGAGCATGAAAAGGTGTGAAAAATGCGAGGAGCAAAAAAAAAAAAAGAAAGACCAGGAGCATGAAAAGGCGTGAAAAAGGCGAGGAGCAAAAGAAAAAAAAAAGACCAGGAGAATGAAAAGGTGTGAAAAATGCGAGGAGGAAAAAAAAATAAAAAAAGACCAGGAGCATGAAAAGGTGTGAAAAATGCGACGAGCATGAAAATTTGTGAAAAATGCGAGGAGCATGAAGAGGTGTGAAAAATGCGAGGAGGATGAAAAGGTGTGAAAAATTTGAGGAGCAAAAAAAAAAAAAACCAGGAGCATGAAAAGGTGTGAAAAATGCGAGGAGCAAAAAAAAAAAAAAGACCAGGAGCATGAAAAGGTGTGAAAAATGCGAGGAGCAAAAAAAAAAAAAGAAAGACCAGGAGCATGAAAAGGTGTGAAAAATGCGAGGAGCAAAAAAAAAAAAAAAGACCAGGAGCATGAAAAGGTGTGAAAAATGCGAGGAGCAAAAAAAAAAAAAAGAGAAAGAAAGAAAGACCAGGAGCATGAAAAGGTGTGAAAAATGCGAGGAGCAAAAAAAAAAAAAAAAAAAGAAAGACCAGGAGCATGAAAAGGTGTGAAAAATGCGAGGAGCAAAAAAAAAAAAAAAAAAAAGAAAGACCAGGAGCATGAAAAGGTGTGAAAAATGCGAGGAGCAAAAAAAAAAAAAGAAAGACCAGGAGCATGAAAAGGTGTGAAAAATGCGAGGAGCAAAAAAAAAAAAAAGAAAGACCAGGAGCATGAAAAGGTGTGAAAAATTCTAGGAGCAAAAAAAAAAAAAAGAAAGACCAGGAGCATGAAAAGGTGTGAAAAATGCGAGGAGCAAAAAAAAAAAAGAAAGACCAGGAGCATGAAAAGGTGTGAAAAATGCGAGGAGCAAAAAAAAAAAAAAAAGACCAGGAGCATGAAAAGGTGTGAAAAATGCGAGGAGCAAAAAAAAAAAAAAGAGAAAGAAAGAAAGACCAGGAGCATGAAAAGGTGTGAAAAATGCGAGGAGCAAAAAAAAAAAAAAAAAAAGAAAGACCAGGAGCATGAAAAGGTGTGAAAAATGCGAGGAGCAAAAAAAAAAAAAAAAAAAGAAAGACCAGGAGCATGAAAAGGTGTGAAAAAGGCGAGGAGCAAAAAAAAAAAAAAAAAAAAGAAAGACCAGGAGCATGAAAAGGTGTGAAAAATGCGAGGAGCAAAAAAAAAAAAAAGACCAGGAGCATGAAAAGGTGTGAAAAATGCGAGGAGCAAAAAAAAAAAAAAGACCAGGAGCATGAAAAGGTGTGAAAAATGCGAGGAGCAAAAAAAAAAAAAGAAAGACCAGGAGCATGAAAAGGTGTGAAAAATGCGAGGAGCAAAAAAAAAAAAAAAAGAAAGAAAGAAAGACCAGGAGCATGAAAAGGTGTGAAAAATGCGAGGAGCAAAAAAAAAAAAAAAAGAAAGAAAGAAAGACCAGGAGCATGAAAAGGTGTGAAAAATGCGAGGAGCAAAAAAAAAAAAAAAAAAAAAAAAGAGACCAGGAACATGAAAAGGTGTGAAAAATGCGAGGAGCAAAAGAAAAAAAAAAAAAAAAGAAAGACCAGGAGCATGAAAAGGTGTGAAAAATGCGAGGAGCAAAAAAAAAAAAGAAAGACCAGGAGCATGAAAAGGTGTGAAAAAGGCGAGGAGCAAAAAAAAAAAAAAAAAAAAGAAAGACCAGGAGCATGAAAAGGTGTGAAAAATGCGAGGAGCAAAAAAAAAAAAAAGACTAGGAGCATGAAAAGGTGTGAAAAATGCGAGGAGCAAAAAAAAAAAAAAGACCAGGAGCATGAAAAGGTGTGAAAAATGCGAGGAGCAAAAAAAAAAAAAAAAAAAAAATGAAAGACCAGGAGCATGAAAAGGTGTGAAAAATGCGAGGAGCAAAAAAAAAAAAAGAAAGACCAGGAGCATGAAAAGGTGTGAAAAATGCGAGGAGCAAAAAAAAAAAAGAAAAACCAGGAGCATGAAAAGGTGTGAAAAATGCGAGGAGCAAAAAAAAAAAAAGAAAGACCAGGAGCATGAAAAGGTGTGAAAAATGCGAGGAGCAAAAAAAAAAAAAAAAAAAGAAAGACCAGGAGCATGAAAAGGTGTGAAAAATGCGAGGAGCAAAAAAAAAAAAGAAAGACCAGGTGCATGAAAAGGTGTGAAAAATGCGAGGAGCAAAAAAAAAAAAAAAGAAAGAAAGACCAGGAGCATGAAAAGGTGTGAAAAATTCTAGGAGCAAAAAAAAAAAAAGAAAGACCAGGAGCATGAAAAGGTGTGAAAAAGGCGAGGACCAAAAAAAAAAAAGAAAGACCAGGAGCATGAAAAGGTGTGAAAAATGCGAGGAGAAAAAAAAAAAAAAAAGAAAGAAAGAAAGACCAGGAGCATGAAAAGGTGTTAAAAATGCGAGGAGCAAAAAAAAAAAGAAAGACCAGGAGCATGAAAAGGTGTGAAAAATGCGAGGAGCAAAAAAAAAAAAAAAAAGAAAGACCAGGAGCATGAAAAGGGGTGAAAAATGCGAGGAGCAAAAAAAAAAAAGAAAGACCAGGAGCATGAAAAGGTGTGAAAATTGCGAGGAGCAAAAAAAAAAAAAAAAAAAAGAAAGACCAGGAGCATGAAAAGGTGTGAAAAATTCTAGGAGCAAAAAAAAAAAAAGAAAGACCAGGAGCATGAAAAGGTGTGAAAAAGGCGAGGACCAAAAAAAAAAAAGAAAGACCAGGAGCATGAAAAGGTGTGAAAAATGCGAGGAGAAAAAAAAAAAAAAAGAAAGAAAGAAAGACCAGGAGCATGAAAAGGTGTGAAAAATGCGAGGAGCAAAAAAAAAAAAAGACCAGGAGCATGAAAAGGTGTGAAAAATGCGAGGAGCAAAAAAAAAAAAAAGAAAGACCAGGAGCATGAAAAGGTGTGAAAAATGCGAGGAGCAAAAGAAAAAAAAAAGACCAGGAGCATGAAAAGGTGTGAAAAATGCGAGGAGCAAAAAAAAAAAAAGAAAGACCAGGAGCATGAAAAGGTGTGAAAAATGCGAGGAGAAAAAAAAAAAAAAAAGAAAGAAAGAAAGACCAGGAGCATGAAAAGGTGTGAAAAATGGGACGAGCATGAAAAGTTGTGAAAAATGCGAGGAGCATGAAGAGGTGTGAAAAATGCGAGGAGGATTAAAAGGTGTGAAAAATTTGAGGAGCAAAAAAAAAAAAAAAAAGAAAGACCAGGAGCATGAAAAGGTCTGAAAAATGCGAGGAGCAAAAAAAAAAAAAGACCAGGAACATGAAAAGGTGTGAAAAATGCGAGGAGCAAAAAAAAAAAAAGAAAGACCAGGAGCATGAAAAGGTGTGAAAAATGCGACGAGCATGAAAAGTTGTGAAAAATGCGAGGAGCATGAAGAGGTGTGAAAAATGCGAGGAGGATGAAAAGGTGTGAAAAATTTGAGGAGCAAAAAAAAAAAAAAAAAGAAAGAACAGGAGCATGAAAAGGTCTGAAAAATGCGAGGAGCAAAAAAAAAAAAAAAAATACCAGGAGCATGAAAAGGTGTGAAAAATGCGAGGAGAAAAAAAAAAAAAAAGAAAGAAAGAAAGACCAGGAGCATGAAAAGGTGTGAAAAATGCGAGGAGCAAAAAAAAAAAAAAAAAAGAAAGACCAGGAGCATGAAAAGGTGTGAAAAATGCGAGGAGCAAAAAAAAAAAAAAGACCAGGAGCATGAAAAGGTGTGAAAAATGCGAGGAGCAAAAAAAAAAAAAAGACCAGGAGCATGAAAAGGTGTGAAAAATGCGAGGAGCAAAAAAAAAAAAAAGACCAGGAGCATGAAAAGGTGTGAAAAATGCGAGGAGCAAAAAAAAAAAAAAGACCAGGAGCATGAAAAGGTGTGAAAAATGCGAGGAGCAAAAAAAAAAAAAGAAAGACCAGGAGCATGAAAAGGTGTGAAAAATGCGAGGAGCAAAAAAAAAAAAAAAAAGAAAGACCAGGAGCATGAAAAGGTGTGAAAAATGCGAGGAGCAAAAAAAAAAAAAAAAAAAGAAAGACCAGGAGCATGAAAAGGTGTGAAAAATTCTAGGAGCAAAAAAAAAAAAAGAAAGACCAGGAGCATGAAAAGGCGTGAAAAAGGCGAGGAGCAAAAAAAAAAAAAAAGAAAGAAAGACCAGGAGCATGAAAAGGTGTGAAAAATGCGAGGAGCAAAAAAAAAAAAAGAAAGACCAGGAGCATGAAAAGGCGTGAAAAAGGCGAGGAGCAAAAAAAAAAAAAAAGAAAGAAAGACCAGGAGCATGAAAAGGTGTGAAAAATGAGAGGAGCAAAAAAAAAAAAAGAAAGACCAGGAGCATGAAAAGGTGTGAAAAATGCGAGGAGCAAAAGAAAAAAAAAAAGACCAGGAGAATGAAAAGGTGTGAAAAATGCAAGGAGGAAAAAAAAATAAAAAAAGACCAGGAGCATGAAAAGGTGTGAAAAATGCGACGAGCATGAAAATTTGTGAAAAATGCGAGGAGCATGAAGAGGTGTGAAAAATGCGAGGAGGATGAAAAGGTGTGAAAAATTTGAGGAGCAAAAAAAAAAAAAACCAGGAGCATGAAAAGGTGTGAAAAATGCGAGGAGCAAAAACAAAAAAAGACCAGGAGCATGAAAAGGTGTGAAAAATGCGAGGAGCAAAAAAAAAAAAAGAAAGACCAGGAGCATGAAAAGGTGTGAAAAATGCGAGGAGCAAAAAAAAAAAAAAAGACCAGGAGCATGAAAAGGTGTGAAAAATGCGAGGAGCAAAAAAAAAAAAAAGAGAAAGAAAGAAAGACCAGGAGCATGAAAAGGTGTGAAAAATGCGAGGAGCAAAAAAAAAAAAAAAAAAAAGAAAGACCAGGAGCATGAAAAGGTGTGAAAAATGCGAGGAGCAAAAAAAAAAAAAAGAAAGACCAGGAGCATGAAAAGGTGTGAAAAATGCGAGGAGCAAAAAAAAAAAAAAGAAAGACCAGGAGCATGAAAAGGTGTGAAAAATTCTAGGAGCAAAAAAAAAAAAAAGAAAGACCAGGAGCATGAAAAGGTGTGAAAAATGCGAGGAGCAAAAAAAAAAAAGAAAGACCAGGAGCATGAAAAGGTGTGAAAAATGCGAGGAGCAAAAAAAAAAAAAAAAGACCAGGAGCATGAAAAGGTGTGAAAAATGCGAGGAGCAAAAAAAAAAAAAAGAGAAAGAAAGAAAGACCAGGAGCATGAAAAGGTGTGAAAAATGCGAGGAGCAAAAAAAAAAAAAAAAAAAGAAAGACCAGGAGCATGAAAAGGTGTGAAAAATGCGAGGAGCAAAAAAAAAAAAAAAAAAAGAAAGACCAGGAGCATGAAAAGGTGTGAAAAAGGCGAGGAGCAAAAAAAAAAAAAAAAAAAAGAAAGACCAGGAGCATGAAAAGGTGTGAAAAATGCGAGGAGCAAAAAAAAAAAAAAGACCAGGAGCATGAAAAGGTGTGAAAAATGCGAGGAGCAAAAAAAAAAAAAAGACCAGGAGCATGAAAAGGTGTGAAAAATGCGAGGAGCAAAAAAAAAAAAAGAAAGACCAGGAGCATGAAAAGGTGTGAAAAATGCGAGGAGCAAAAAAAAAAAAAAAAGACCAGGAGCATGAAAAGGTGTGAAAAATGCGGGGAGAAAAAAAAAAAAAAGACCAGGAGCATGAAAAGGTGTAAAAAATGTGAGGAGCAAAAAAAAAAAAAAAAGAAAGAAAGAAAGACCAGGAGCATGAAAAGGTGTGAAAAATGCGAGGAGCAAAAAAAAAAAAAAAAGAAAGAAAGAAAGACCAGGAGCATGAAAAGGTGTGAAAAATGCGAGGAGCAAAAAAAAAAAAAAAAAAAAAAGAGACCAGGAACATGAAAAGGTGTGAAAAATGCGAGGAGCAAAAGAAAAAAAAAAAAAAAAGAAAGACCAGGAGCATGAAAAGGTGTGAAAAATTCTAGGAGCAAAAAAAAAAAAAGAAAGACCAGGAGCATGAAAAGGTGTGAAAAATGAGAGGAGCAAAAAAAAAAAAAAAAAAGAAAGACCAGGAGCATGAAAAGGTGTGAAAAATGCGAGGAGCAAAAAAAAAAAAAAAAAGAAAGACCAGGAGCATGAAAAGGTGTGAAAAATGGGAGGAGAAAAAAAAAAAAAAGAAAGACCAGGAGCATGAAAAGGTGTGAAAAATGCGAGGAGCAAAAAAAAAAAAAAGAAAGACCAGGAGCATGAAAAGGTGTGAAAAATTCTAGGAGCAAAAAAAAAAAAAAAAGACCAGGAGCATGAAAAGGTGTGTAAAATTCTAGGAGCAAAAAAAAAAAAAAAAAAGACCAGGAGCATGAAAAGGGGTGAAAAAGGCGAGGAGAAAAAAAAAAAAAAAAAAAAGAAAGACCAGGAGCATGAAAAGGTGTGAAAAATGTGAGGAGCAAAAAAAAAAAAAAAAGAAAGAAAGAAAGACCAGGAGCATGAAAAGGTGTGAAAAATGCGAGGAGCAAAAAAAAAAAAAAAAAAAGAGACCAGGAACATGAAAAGGTGTGAAAAATGCGAGGAGCAAAAGAAAAAAAAAAAAAAAGAGACCAGGAGCATGAAAAGGTGTGAAAAATGCGAGGAGCAAAAAAAAAAAAAAAAAAAGAAAGACCAGGAGCATGAAAAGGTGTGAAAAATGCGAGGAGAAAAAAAAAAAAGACCAGGAGCATGAAAAGGTGTGAAAAATGCGAGGAGCAAAAAAAAAAAAAAAAAAGACCAAGAGCATGAAAAGGTGTGAAAAATGCGAGGAGCAAAAAAAAAAAAAAAAAAAAGAAAGACCAGGAGCATGAAAAGGTGTGAAAAATGCGAGGAGCAAAAAAAAAAAAAAAAAAAAATGAAAGACCAGGAGCATGAAAAGGTGTGAAAAATGCGAGGAGCAAAAAAAAAAAAAGAAAGACCAGGAGCATGAAAAGGTGTGAAAAATGCGAGGAGCAAAAAAAAAAAAAGAAAGACCAGGAGCATGAAAAGGTGTGAAAAATGCGAGCAGCAAAAAAAAAAAAAAAAAAAATGAAAGACCAGGAGCATGAAAAGGTGTGAAAAATGCGAGGAGCAAAAAAAAAAAAAGAAAGACCAGGAGCATGAAAAGGTGTGAAAAATGCGAGGAGCAAAAAAAAAAAAAGAAAGACCAGGAGCATGAAAAGGTGTGAAAAATGCGAGGAGCAAAAAAAAAAAAAGAAAAACCAGGAGCATGAAAAGGTGTGAAAAATGCGAGGAGCAAAAAAAAAAAAGAAAGACCAGGAGCATGAAAAGGTGTGAAAAAGGCGAGGAGCAAAAAAAAAAAAAAAAAAAGAAAGACCAGGAGCATGAAAAGGTGTGAAAAATGCGAGGAGCAAAAAAAAAAAAAAGACTAGGAGCATGAAAAGGTGTGAAAAATGCGAGGAGCAAAAAAAAAAAAAAGACCAGGAGCATGAAAAGGTGTGAAAAATGCGAGGAGCAAAAAAAAAAAAAAAAAAAAATGAAAGACCAGGAGCATGAAAAGGTGTGAAAAATGCGAGGAGCAAAAAAAAAAAAAGAAAGACCAGGAGCATGAAAAGGTGTGAAAAATGCGAGGAGCAAAAAAAAAAAAGAAAAACCAGGAGCATGAAAAGGTGTGAAAAATGCGAGGAGCAAAAAAAAAAAAAGAAAGACCAGGAGCATGAAAAGGTGTGAAAAATGCGAGGAGCAAAAAAAAAAAAAAAAGACCAGGAGCATGAAAAGGTGTGAAAAATGCGGGGAGAAAAAAAAAAAAAAGACCAGGAGCATGAAAAGGTGTGAAAAATGTGAGGAGCAAAAAAAAAAAAAAAAGAAAGAAAGAAAGACCAGGAGCATGAAAAGGTGTGAAAAATGCGAGGAGCAAAAAAAAAAAAAAAAGAAAGAAAGAAAGACCAGGAGCATGAAAAGGTGTGAAAAATGCGAGGAGCAAAAAAAAAAAAAAAAAAAAAAGAGACCAGGAACATGAAAAGGTGTGAAAAATGCGAGGAGCAAAAGAAAAAAAAAAAAAAAAGAAAGACCAGGAGCATGAAAAGGTGTGAAAAATTCTAGGAGCAAAAAAAAAAAAAGAAAGACCAGGAGCATGAAAAGGTGTGAAAAATGAGAGGAGCAAAAAAAAAAAAAAAAAAGAAAGACCAGGAGCATGAAAAGGTGTGAAAAATGCGAGGAGCAAAAAAAAAAAAAAAAAAAGAAAGACCAGGAGCATGAAAAGGTGTGAAAAATGCGAGGAGCAAAAAAAAAAAAGAAAGACCAGGAGCATGAAAAGGTGTGAAAAATGCGAGGAGCAAAAAAAAAAAAGAAAGACCAGGAGCATGAAAAGGTGTGAAAAATGCGAGGAGCAAAAAAAAAAAAAAAGAAAGAAAGACCAGGAGCATGAAAAGGTGTGAAAAATTCTAGGAGCAAAAAAAAAAAAAGAAAGACCAGGAGCATGAAAAGGTGTGAAAAAGGCGAGGACCAAAAAAAAAAAAGAAAGACCAGGAGCATGAAAAGGAGTGAAAAATGCGAGGAGAAAAAAAAAAAAAGAAAGAAAGAAAGAAAGACCAGGAGCATGAAAAGGTGTTAAAAATGCGAGGAGCAAAAAAAAAAAGAAAGACCAGGAGCATGAAAAGGTGTGAAAAATGCGAGGAGCAAAAAAAAAAAAAAAAAAGAAAGACCAGGAGCATGAAAAGGTGTGAAAAATGCGAGGAGCAAAAAAAAAAAAGAAAGACCAGGAGCATGAAAAGGTGTGAAAATTGCGAGGAGCAAAAAAAAAAAAAAAAAAAAGAAAGACCAGGAGCATGAAAAGGTGTGAAAAATTCTAGGAGCAAAAAAAAAAAAAGAAAGACCAGGAGCATGAAAAGGTGTGAAAAAGGCGAGGACCAAAAAAAAAAAAGAAAGACCAGGAGCATGAAAAGGTGTGAAAAATGCGAGGAGAAAAAAAAAAAAAAAAGAAAGAAAGAAAGACCAGGAGCATGAAAAGGTGTGAAAAATGCGAGGAGCAAAAAAAAAAAAAGACCAGGAGCATGAAAAGGTGTGAAAAATGCGAGGAGCAAAAAAAAAAAAAAGAAAGACCAGGAGCATGAAAAGGTGTGAAAAATGCGAGGAGCAAAAAAAAAAAAAGAAAGACCAGGAGCATGAAAAGGTGTGAAAAATGCGAGGAGAAAAAAAAAAAAAAAAAGAAAGAAAGAAAGACCAGGAGCATGAAAAGGTGTGAAAAATGCGACGAGCATGAAAAGTTGTGAAAAATGCGAGGAGCATGAAGAGGTGTGAAAAATGCGAGGAGGATTAAAAGGTGTGAAAAATTTGAGGAGCAAAAAAAAAAAAAAAAAGAAAGACCAGGAGCATGAAAAGGTCTGAAAAATGCGAGGAGCAAAAAAAAAAAAAGACCAGGAACATGAAAAGGTGTGAAAAATGCGAGGAGCAAAAAAAAAAAAAGAAAGACCAGGAGCATGAAAAGGTGTGAAAAATGCGACGAGCATGAAAAGTTGTGAAAAATGCGAGGAGCATGAAGAGGTGTGAAAAATGCGAGGAGGATGAAAAGGTGTGAAAAATTTGAGCAGCAAAAAAAAAAAAAAAAAGAAAGAACAGGAGCATGAAAAGGTCTGAAAAATGCGAGGAGCAAAAAAAAAAAAAAAAATACCAGGAGCATGAAAAGGTGTGAAAAATGCGAGGAGAAAAAAAAAAAAAAGAAAGAAAGAAAGACCAGGAGCATGAAAAGGTGTGAAAAATGCGAGGAGCAAAAAAAAAAAAAAAAAAAAAAAAAGACCAGGAGCATAAAAAGGTGTGAAAAATGCGAGGAGCAAAAAAAAAAAAAAGACCAGGAGCATGAAAAGGTGTGAAAAATGCGAGGAGCAAAAAAAAAAAAAAGACCAGGAGCATGAAAAGGTGTGAAAAATGCGAGGAGCAAAAAAAAAAAAAAGACCAGGAGCATGAAAAGGTGTGAAAAATGCGAGGAGCAAAAAAAAAAAAAAGACCAGGAGCATGAAAAGGTGTGAAAAATGCGAGGAGCAAAAAAAAAAAAAGAAAGACCAGGAGCATGAAAAGGTGTGAAAAATGCGAGGAGCAAAAAAAAAAAAAAAAAGAAAGACCAGGAGCATGAAAAGGTGTGAAAAATGCGAGGAGCAAAAAAAAAAAAAAAAAAAGAAAGACCAGGAGCATGAAAAGGTGTGAAAAATTCTAGGAGCAAAAAAAAAAAAAGAAAGACCAGGAGCATGAAAAGGCGTGAAAAAGGCGAGGAGCAAAAAAAAAAAAAAAGAAAGAAAGACCAGGAGCATGAAAAGGTGTGAAAAATGCGAGGAGCAAAAAAAAAAAAAGAAAGACCAGGAGCATGAAAAGGCGTGAAAAAGGCGAGGAGCAAAAAAAAAAAAAAAGAAAGAAAGACCAGGAGCATGAAAAGGTGTGAAAAATGAGAGGAGCAAAAAAAAAAAAAGAAAGACCAGGAGCATGAAAAGGTGTGAAAAATGCGAGGAGCAAAAGAAAAAAAAAAGACCAGGAGCATGAAAAGGTGTGAAAAATGCGAGGAGGAAAAAAAAATAAAAAAAGACCAGGAGCATGAAAAGGTGTGAAAAATGCGACGAGCATGAAAATTTGTGAAAAATGCGAGGAGCATGAAGAGGTGTGAAAAATGCGAGGAGGATGAAAAGGTGTGAAAAATTTGAGGAGCAAAAAAAAAAAAAACCAGGAGCATGAAAAGGTGTGAAAAATGCGAGGAGCAAAAAAAAAAAAAAGACCAGGAGCATGAAAAGGTGTGAAAAATGCGAGGAGCAAAAAAAAAAAAAGAAAGACCAGGAGCATGAAAAGGTGTGAAAAATGCGAGGAGCAAAAAAAAAAAAAAAGACCAGGAGCATGAAAAGGTGTGAAAAATGCGAGGAGCAAAAAAAAAAAAAAGAGAAAGAAAGAAAGACCAGGAGCATGAAAAGGTGTGAAAAATGCGAGGAGCAAAAAAAAAAAAAAAAAAAGAAAGACCAGGAGCATGAAAAGGTGTGAAAAATGCGAGGAGCAAAAAAAAAAAAAAAAAAAAGAAAGACCAGGAGCATGAAAAGGTGTGAAAAATGCGAGGAGCAAAAAAAAAAAAAAGAAAGACCAGGAGCATGAAAAGGTGTGAAAAATGCGAGGAGCAAAAAAAAAAAAAAGAAAGACCAGGAGCATGAAAAGGTGTGAAAAATTCTAGGAGCAAAAAAAAAAAAAAGAAAGACCAGGAGCATGAAAAGGTGTGAAAAATGCGAGGAGCAAAAAAAAAAAAAGAAAGACCAGGAGCATGAAAAGGTGTGAAAAATGCGAGGAGCAAAAAAAAAAAAAAAAGACCAGGAGCATGAAAAGGTGTGAAAAATGCGAGGAGCAAAAAAAAAAAAAAGAGAAAGAAAGAAAGACCAGGAGCATGAAAAGGTGTGAAAAATGCGAGGAGCAAAAAAAAAAAAAAAAAAAGAAAGACCAGGAGCAAGAAAAGGTGTGAAAAATGCGAGGAGCAAAAAAAAAAAAAAAAAAGAAAGACCAGGAGCATGAAAAGGTGTGAAAAATGCGAGGAGCAAAAAAAAAAA
The DNA here is from genome assembly GCF_910594005.1 of Cervus elaphus. Taxonomy (NCBI): domain Eukaryota; kingdom Metazoa; phylum Chordata; class Mammalia; order Artiodactyla; family Cervidae; genus Cervus; species Cervus elaphus. The sequence goes on along the minus strand of NC_057834.1, from coordinate 1,799,351 downwards.
AAAAAAAAGAAAGACCAGGAGCATGAAAAGGTGTGAAAAAGGGGAGGAGCAAAAAAAAAAAAAAAAAAAAGAAAGACCAGGAGCATGAAAAGGTGTGAAAAATGCGAGGAGCAAAAAAAAAAAAAAGACCAGGAGCATGAAAAGGTGTGAAAAATGCGAGGAGCAAAAAAAAAAAAAGACCAGGAGCATGAAAAGGTGTGAAAAATGCGAGGAGCAAAAAAAAAAAAAGAAAGACCAGGAGCATGAAAAGGTGTGAAAAATGCGAGGAGCAAAAAAAAAAAAAAAGACCAGGAGCATGAAAAGGTGTGAAAAATGCGAGGAGCAAAAAAAAAAAAAAGAGAAAGAAAGAAAGACCAGGAGCATGAAAAGGTGTGAAAAATGCGAGGAGCAAAAAAAAAAAAAAAAAAAGAAAGACCAGGAGCATGAAAAGGTGTGAAAAATGCGAGGAGCAAAAAAAAAAAAAAAAAAAAGAAAGACCAGGAGCATGAAAAGGTGTGAAAAATGCGAGGAGCAAAAAAAAAAAAAAGAAAGACCAGGAGCATGAAAAGGTGTGAAAAATGCGAGGAGCAAAAAAAAAAAAAAGAAAGACCAGGAGCATGAAAAGGTGTGAAAAATTCTAGGAGCAAAAAAAAAAAAAAGAAAGACCAGGAGCATGAAAAGGTGTGAAAAATGCGAGGAGCAAAAAAAAAAAAGAAAGACCAGGAGCATGAAAAGGTGTGAAAAATGCGAGGAGCAAAAAAAAAAAAAAAAAACCAGGAGCATGAAAAGGTGTGAAAAATGCGAGGAGCAAAAAAAAAAAAAAGAGAAAGAAAGAAAGACCAGGAGCATGAAAAGGTGTGAAAAATGCGAGGAGCAAAAAAAAAAAAAAAAAAAGAAAGACCAGGAGCATGAAAAGGTGTGAAAAATGCGAGGAGCAAAAAAAAAAAAAAAAAAGAAAGACCAGGAGCATGAAAAGGTGTGAAAAATGCGAGGAGCAAAAAAAAAAAAAAAAAAAAAAAACACCAGGAGCATGAAAAGGTGTGAAAAAGGCGAGGAGCAAAAAAAAAAAAAAAAAAAAGAAAGACCAGGAGCATGAAAAGGTGTGAAAAATGCGAGGAGCAAAAAAAAAAAAAAGACCAGGAGCATGAAAAGGTGTGAAAAATGCGAGGAGCAAAAAAAAAAAAAAGACCAGGAGCATGAAAAGGTGTGAAAAATGCGAGGAGCAAAAAAAAAAAAAGAAAGACCAGGAGCATGAAAAGGTGTGAAAAATGCGAGGAGCAAAAAAAAAAAAAAAAGACCAGGAGCATGAAAAGGTGTGAAAAATGCGGGGAGAAAAAAAAAAAAAAGACCAGGAGCATGAAAAGGTGTGAAAAATGTGAGGAGGAAAAAAAAAAAAAAAGAAAGAAAGAAAGACCAGGAGCATGAAAAGGTGTGAAAAATGCGAGGAGCAAAAAAAAAAAAAAAAGAAAGAAAGAAAGACCAGGAGCATGAAAAGGTGTGAAAAATGCGAGGAGCAAAAAAAAAAAAAAAAAAAAAAAGAGACCAGGAACATGAAAAGGTGTGAAAAATGCGAGGAGCAAAAGAAAAAAAAAAAAAAAAGAAAGACCAGGAGCATGAAAAGGTGTGAAAAATTCTAGGAGCAAAAAAAAAAAAAGAAAGACCAGGAGCATGAAAAGGTGTGAAAAATGAGAGGAGCAAAAAAAAAAAAAAAAAAGAAAGACCAGGAGCATGAAAAGGTGTGAAAAATGCGAGGAGCAAAAAAAAAAAAAAAAAAGAAAGACCAGGAGCATGAAAAGGTGTGAAAAATGGGAGGAGCAAAAAAAAAAAAAGAAAGACCAGGAGCATGAAAAGGTGTGAAAAATGCGAGGAGCAAAAAAAAAAAAAAGAAAGACCAGGAGCATGAAAAGGTGTGAAAAATTCTAGGAGCAAAAAAAAAAAAAAAAGACCAGGAGCATGAAAAGGTGTGTAAAATTCTAGGAGCAAAAAAAAAAAAAAAAAAGACCAGGAGCATGAAAAGGTGTGAAAAAGGCGAGGAGAAAAAAAAAAAAAAAAAAAGAAAGACCAGGAGCATGAAAAGGTGTGAAAAATGCGGGGAGAAAAAAAAAAAAAAGACCAGGAGCATGAAAAGGTGTGAAAAATGTGAGGAGCAAAAAAAAAAAAAAAAGAAAGAAAGAAAGACCAGGAGCATGAAAAGGTGTGAAAAATGCGAGGAGCAAAAAAAAAAAAAAAAGAAAGAAAGAAAGACCAGGAGCATGAAAAGGTGTGAAAAATGCGAGGAGCAAAAAAAAAAAAAAAAAAAAAAAGAGACCAGGAACATGAAAAGGTGTGAAAAATGCGAGGAGCAAAAGAAAAAAAAAAAAAAAAGAAAGACCAGGAGCATGAAAAGTTGTGAAAAATTCTAGGAGCAAAAAAAAAAAAAGAAAGACCAGGAGCATGAAAAGGTGTGAAAAATGAGAGGAGCAAAAAAAAAAAAAAAAAAGAAAGACCAGGAGCATGAAAAGGTGTGAAAAATGCGAGGAGCAAAAAAAAAAAAAAAAAAGAAAGACCAGGAGCATGAAAAGGTGTGAAAAATGGGAGGAGCAAAAAAAAAAAAAGAAAGACCAGGAGCATGAAAAGGTGTGAAAAATGCGAGGAGCAAAAAAAAAAAAAAGAAAGACCAGGAGCATGAAAAGGTGTGAAAAATTCTAGGAGCAAAAAAAAAAAAAAAAGACCAGGAGCATGAAAAGGTGTGTAAAATTCTAGGAGCAAAAAAAAAAAAAAAAAAGACCAGGAGCATGAAAAGGTGTGAAAAAGGCGAGGAGAAAAAAAAAAAAAAAAAAAGAAAGACCAGGAGCATGAAAAGGTGTGAAAAATGTGAGGAGCAAAAAAAAAAAAAAAAGAAAGAAAGAAAGACCAGGAGCATGAAAAGGTGTGAAAAATGCGAGGAGCAAAAAAAAAAAAAAAAAAAGAGACCAGGAACATGAAAAGGTGTGAAAAATGCGAGGAGCAAAAGAAAAAAAAAAAAAAAGAGACCAGGAGCATGAAAAGGTGTGAAAAATGCGAGGAGCAAAAAAAAAAAAAAAAAAAGAAAGACCAGGAGCATGAAAAGGTGTGAAAAATGCGAGGAGAAAAAAAAAAAAGACCAGGAGCATGAAAAGGTGTGAAAAATGCGAGGAGCAAAAAAAAAAAAAAAAAAGACCAAGAGCATGAAAAGGTGTGAAAAATGCGAGGAGCAAAAAAAAAAAAAAAAAAAAGAAAGACCAGGAGCATGAAAAGGTGTGAAAAATGCGAGGAGCAAAAAAAAAAAAAAGAAAGACCAGGAGCATGAAAAGGTGTGAAAAATTCTAGGAGCAAAAAAAAAAAAAAGAAAGACCAGGAGCATGAAAAGGTGTGAAAAATGCGAGGAGCAAAAAAAAAAAAAAAAAAAAAAAGACCAGGAGCAAGAAAAGGGGTGAAAAAAGCGAGGAGCAAAAAAAAAAAAAAAAAAAAAAAGACCAGGAGCATGAAAAGGTGTGAAAAAGGCGAGGAGCAAAAAAAAAAAAAAAAAAAAAAAAGACCAGGAGAAAGAAAAGGTGTGAAAAATGCGAGGAGCAAAAAAAAAAAAAAAACCAGGAGCATGAAAAGGTGTGAAAAATGCGAGGAGCAAAAAAAAAAAAAAGAGAAAGAAAGAAAGACCAGGAGCATGAAAAGGTGTGAAAAATGCGAGGAGCAAAAAAAAAAAAAAAAAAAGAAAGACCAGGAGCATGAAAAGGTGTGAAAAATGCGAGGAGCAAAAAAAAAAAAAAAAAAAAGAAAGACCAGGAGCATGAAAAGGTGTGAAAAATGCGAGGAGCAAAAAAAAAAAAAAGAAAGACCAGGAGCATGAAAAGGTGTGAAAAATGCGAGGAGCAAAAAAAAAAAAAAGAAAGACCAGGAGCATGAAAAGGTGTGAAAAATTCTAGGAGCAAAAAAAAAAAAAAGAAAGACCAGGAGCATGAAAAGGTGTGAAAAATGCGAGGAGCAAAAAAAAAAAAGAAAGACCAGGAGCATGAAAAGGTGTGAAAAATGCGAGGAGCAAAAAAAAAAAAAAAAGAACAGGAGCATGAAAAGGGGAGAAAAAAGAGAGGAGAAAAAAAAAAAAAAGAGAAAGAAAGAAAGACCAGGAGCATGAAAAGGTGTGAAAAATGCGAGGAGCAAAAAAAAAAAAAAAGAAAGAAAGACCAGGAGCATGAAAAGGTGTGAAAAATGCGAGGAGCAAAAAAAAAAAAAAAAAAAGAAAGACCAGGAGCATGAAAAGGTGTGAAAAATGCGAGGAGCAAAAAAAAAAAAAAAAAAAGAAAGACCAGGAGCAGGAAAAGGGGGGAAAAAGGGGAGGAGCAAAAAAAAAAAAAAAAAAAAGAAAGACCAGGAGCATGAAAAGGTGTGAAAAATGCGAGGAGCAAAAAAAAAAAAAAGACCAGGAGCATGAAAAGGTGTGAAAAATGCGAGGAGCAAAAAAAAAAAAAAGACCAGGAGCATGAAAAGGTGTGAAAAATGCGAGGAGCAAAAAAAAAAAAAGAAAGACCAGGAGCATGAAAAGGTGTGAAAAATGCGAGGAGCAAAAAAAAAAAAAAAGACCAGGAGCATGAAAAGGTGTGAAAAATGCGAGGAGCAAAAAAAAAAAAAAGAGAAAGAAAGAAAGACCAGGAGCATGAAAAGGTGTGAAAAATGCGAGGAGCAAAAAAAAAAAAAAAAAAAGAAAGACCAGGAGCATGAAAAGGTGTGAAAAATGCGAGGAGCAAAAAAAAAAAAAAAAAAAAGAAAGACCAGGAGCATGAAAAGGTGTGAAAAATGCGAGGAGCAAAAAAAAAAAAAAGAAAGACCAGGAGCATGAAAAGGTGTGAAAAATGCGAGGAGCAAAAAAAAAAAAAAGAAAAAGGAAGACCAGGAGCATGAAAAGGTGTGAAAAATGCGAGGAGCAAAAAAAAAAAAAGACCAGGAATATGAAAAGGTGTGAAAAATGCGTGGAGCAAAAAAAAAAAAAAAAGAAAGAAAGAAAGACCAGGAGCATGAAAAGGTGTGAAAAATGCGAGGAGCAAAAAAAAAAAAGAAAGACCAGGAGCATGAAAAGGTGTGAAAAATGCGAGGAGCAAAAAAAAAAAAAAAAAAAAAGGAAGACCAGGAGCATGAAAAGGTGTGAAAAATGCGAGGAAAAAAAAAAAAAAAAAAAAAAGAAAGACCAGGAGCATGAAAAGGTGTGAAAAATGCGAGGAGCAAAAAAAAAAAAAAGAAAGACCAGGAGCATGAAAAGGTGTGAAAAATTCTAGGAGCAAAAAAAAAAAAAAGAAAGACCAGGAGCATGAAAAGGTGTGAAAAATGCGAGGAGCAAAAAAAAAAAAGAAAGACCAGGAGCATGAAAAGGTGTGAAAAATGCGAGGAGCAAAAAAAAAAAAAAGAGAAAGAAAGAAAGACCAGGAGCATGAAAAGGTGTGAAAAATGCGAGGAGAAAAAAAAAAAAAAAAAAAGAAAGACCAGGAGCATGAAAAGGTGTGAAAAATGCGAGGAGCAAAAAAAAAAAAAAAAAAAAGAAAGACCAGGAGCATGAAAAGGTGTGAAAAATGCGAGGAGCAAAAAAAAAAAAAAAAAAAAAAAAGACCAGGAGCATGAAAAGGTGTGAAAAAGGCGAGGAGCAAAAAAAAAAAAAAAAAAAAGAAAGACCAGGAGCATGAAAAGGTGTGAAAAATGCGAGGAGCAAAAAAAAAAAAAAGACCAGGAGCATGAAAAGGTGTGAAAAATGCGAGGAGCAAAAAAAAAAAAAAGACCAGGAGCATGAAAAGGTGTGAAAAATGCGAGGAGCAAAAAAAAAAAAAGAAAGACCAGGAGCATGAAAAGGTGTGAAAAATGCGAGGAGCAAAAAAAAAAAAAAAAAGACCAGGAGCAAGAAAAGGTGTGAAAAAAGGGGGGAGAAAAAAAAAAAAAAGACCAGGAGCATGAAAAGGTGTGAAAAATGTGAGGAGCAAAAAAAAAAAAAAAAGAAAGAAAGAAAGACCAGGAGCATGAAAAGGTGTGAAAAATGCGAGGAGCAAAAAAAAAAAAAAAAGAAAGAAAGAAAGACCAGGAGCATGAAAAGGTGTGAAAAATGCGAGGAGCAAAAAAAAAAAAAAAAAAAAAAAGAGACCAGGAACATGAAAAGGTGTGAAAAATGCGAGGAGCAAAAGAAAAAAAAAAAAAAAAGAAAGACCAGGAGCATGAAAAGGTGTGAAAAATTCTAGGAGCAAAAAAAAAAAAAGAAAGACCAGGAGCATGAAAAGGTGTGACAAATGAGAGGAGCAAAAAAAAAAAAAAAAAAGAAAGGCCAGGAGCATGAAAAGGTGTGAAAAATGCGAGGAGCAAAAAAAAAAAAAAAAAAGAAAGACCAGGAGCATGAAAAGGTGTGAAAAATGGGAGGAGCAAAAAAAAAAAAAGAAAGACCAGGAGCATGAAAAGGTGTGAAAAATGCGAGGAGCAAAAAAAAAAAAAAGAAAGACCAGGAGCATGAAAAGGTGTGAAAAATTCTAGGAGCAAAAAAAAAAAAAAAAGACCAGGAGCATGAAAAGGTGTGTAAAATTCTAGGAGCAAAAAAAAAAAAAAAAAAGACCAGGAGCATGAAAAGGTGTGAAAAAGGCGAGGAGAAAAAAAAAAAAAAAAAAAGAAAGACCAGGAGCATGAAAAGGTGTGTAAAATTCTAGGAGCAAAAAAAAAAAAAAAAAAGACCAGGAGCATGAAAAGGTGTGAAAAAGGCGAGGAGAAAAAAAAAAAAAAAAAAAGAAAGACCAGGAGCATGAAAAGGTGTGAAAAATGTGAGGAGCAAAAAAAAAAAAAAAAGAAAGAAAGAAAGACCAGGAGCATGAAAAGGTGTGAAAAATGCGAGGAGCAAAAAAAAAAAAAAAAAGACCAGGAACATGAAAAGGTGTGAAAAATGCGAGGAGCAAAAGAAAAAAAAAAAAAAGAGACCAGGAGCATGAAAAGGTGTGAAAAATGCGAGGAGCAAAAAAAAAAAAAAAAAAAGAAAGACCAGGAGCATGAAAAGGTGTGAAAAATGCGAGGAGAAAAAAAAAAAAGACCAGGAGCATGAAAAGGTGTGAAAAATGCGAGGAGCAAAAAAAAAAAAAAAAAAAAACCAAGAGCAAGAAAAGGTGAGAAAAATGCGAGGAGAAAAAAAAAAAAAAAAAAAAAGAAAGACCAGGAGCATGAAAAGGTGTGAAAAATGCGAGGAGCAAAAAAAAAAAAAAAAAAAATGAAAGACCAGGAGCATGAAAAGGTGTGAAAAATGCGAGGAGCAAAAAAAAAAAAAGAAAGACCAGGAGCATGAAAAGGTGTGAAAAATGCGAGGAGCAAAAAAAAAAAAAGAAAGACCAGGAGCATGAAAAGGTGTGAAAAATGCGAGCAGCAAAAAAAAAAAAAAAAAAAAAATGAAAGACCAGGAGCATGAAAAGGTGTGAAAAATGCGAGGAGCAAAAAAAAAAAAAGAAAGACCAGGAGCATGAAAAGGTGTGAAAAATGCGAGGAGCAAAAAAAAAAAAAGAAAGACCAGGAGCATGAAAAGGTGTGAAAAATGCGAGGAGCAAAAAAAAAAAAAAAAGACCAGGAGCATGAAAAGGTGTGAAAAATGCGGGGAGAAAAAAAAAAAAAAGACCAGGAGCATGAAAAGGTGTGAAAAATGTGAGGAGCAAAAAAAAAAAAAAAAGAAAGAAAGAAAGACCAGGAGCATGAAAAGGTGTGAAAAATGCGAGGAGGAAAAAAAAAAAAAAAAGAAAGAAAGAAAGACCAGGAGCATGAAAAGGTGTGAAAAATGCGAGGAGCAAAAAAAAAAAAAAAAAAAAAAAAGAGACCAGGAACATGAAAAGGTGTGAAAAATGCGAGGAGCAAAAGAAAAAAAAAAAAAAAAGAAAGACCAGGAGCATGAAAAGGTGTGAAAAATTCTAGGAGCAAAAAAAAAAAAAGAAAGACCAGGAGCATGAAAAGGTGTGAAAAATGAGAGGAGCAAAAAAAAAAAAAAAAAAGAAAGACCAGGAGCATGAAAAGGTGTGAAAAATGCGAGGAGCAAAAAAAAAAAAAAAAAAGAAAGACCAGGAGCATGAAAAGGTGTGAAAAATGGGAGGAGCAAAAAAAAAAAAAGAAAGACCAGGAGCATGAAAAGGTGTGAAAAATGCGAGGAGCAAAAAAAAAAAAAAGAAAGACCAGGAGCATGAAAAGGTGTGAAAAATTCTAGGAGCAAAAAAAAAAAAAAAAGACCAGGAGCATGAAAAGGTGTGTAAAATTCTAGGAGCAAAAAAAAAAAAAAAAAAGACCAGGAGCATGAAAAGGTGTGAAAAAGGCGAGGAGAAAAAAAAAAAAAAAAAAAGAAAGACCAGGAGCATGAAAAGGTGTGAAAAATGTGAGGAGCAAAAAAAAAAAAAAAAGAAAGAAAGAAAGACCAGGAGCATGAAAAGGTGTGAAAAATGCGAGGAGCAAAAAAAAAAAAAAAAAAAGAGACCAGGAACATGAAAAGGTGTGAAAAATGCGAGGAGCAAAAGAAAAAAAAAAAAAAAGAGACCAGGAGCATGAAAAGGTGTGAAAAATGCGAGGAGCAAAAAAAAAAAAAAAAAAAGAAAGACCAGGAGCATGAAAAGGTGTGAAAAATGCGAGGAGAAAAAAAAAAAAGACCAGGAGCATGAAAAGGTGTGAAAAATGCGAGGAGCAAAAAAAAAAAAAAAAAAGACCAAGAGCATGAAAAGGTGTGAAAAATGCGAGGAGCAAAAAAAAAAAAAAAAAAAAGAAAGACCAGGAGCATGAAAAGGTGTGAAAAATGCGAGGAGCAAAAAAAAAAAAAAAAAAAAATGAAAGACCAGGAGCATGAAAAGGTGTGAAAAATGCGAGGAGCAAAAAAAAAAAAAGAAAGACCAGGAGCATGAAAAGGTGTGAAAAATGCGAGGAGCAAAAAAAAAAAAAGAAAGACCAGGAGCATGAAAAGGTGTGAAAAATGCGAGCAGCAAAAAAAAAAAAAAAAAAATGAAAGACCAGGAGCATGAAAAGGTGTGAAAAATGCGAGGAGCAAAAAAAAAAAAAGAAAGACCAGGAGCATGAAAAGGTGTGAAAAATGCGAGGAGCAAAAAAAAAAAAAGAAAGACCAGGAGCATGAAAAGGTGTGAAAAATGCGAGGAGCAAAAAAAAAAAAAGAAAAACCAGGAGCATGAAAAGGTGTGAAAAATGCGAGGAGCAAAAAAAAAAAAGAAAGACCAGGAGCATGAAAAGGTGTGAAAAAGGCGAGGAGCAAAAAAAAAAAAAAAAAAAGAAAGACCAGGAGCATGAAAAGGTGTGAAAAATGCGAGGAGCAAAAAAAAAAAAAAGACTAGGAGCATGAAAAGGTGTGAAAAATGCGAGGAGCAAAAAAAAAAAAAAGACCAGGAGCATGAAAAGGTGTGAAAAATGCGAGGAGCAAAAAAAAAAAAAAAAAAAAAATGAAAGACCAGGAGCATGAAAAGGTGTGAAAAATGCGAGGAGCAAACAAAAAAAAAAGAAAGAACAGGAGCATGAAAAGGTGTGAAAAATGCGAGGAGCAAAAAAAAAAAAGAAAAACCAGGAGCATGAAAAGGTGTGAAAAATGCGAGGAGCAAAAAAAAAAAAAAAAAAGAAAGACCAGGAGCATGAAAAGGTGTGAAAAAAGCGAGGAGAAAAAAAAAAAAGACCAGGAGCATGAAAAGGTGTGAAAAATGCGAGGAGCAAAAAAAAAAAAAAAAAAGACCAAGAGCATGAAAAGGTGTGAAAAATGCGAGGAGCAAAAAAAAAAAAAAAAAAAAAGAAAGACCAGGAGCATGAAAAGGTGTGAAAAATGCGAGGAGCAAAAAAAAAAAAAAAAAAAATGAAAGACCAGGAGCATGAAAAGGTGTGAAAAATGCGAGGAGCAAAAAAAAAAAAAGAAAGACCAGGAGCATGAAAAGGTGTGAAAAATGCGAGGAGCAAAAAAAAAAAAAGAAAGACCAGGAGCATGAAAAGGTGTGAAAAATGCGAGCAGCAAAAAAAAAAAAAAAAAAAATGAAAGACCAGGAGCATGAAAAGGTGTGAAAAATGCGAGGAGCAAAAAAAAAAAAAGAAAGACCAGGAGCATGAAAAGGTGTGAAAAATGCGAGGAGCAAAAAAAAAAAAAGAAAGACCAGGAGCATGAAAAGGTGTGAAAAATGCGAGGAGCAAAAAAAAAAAAAGAAAAACCAGGAGCATGAAAAGGTGTGAAAAATGCGAGGAGCAAAAAAAAAAAAGAAAGACCAGGAGCATGAAAAGGTGTGAAAAAGGCGAGGAGCAAAAAAAAAAAAAAAAAAAGAAAGACCAGGAGCATGAAAAGGTGTGAAAAATGCGAGGAGCAAAAAAAAAAAAAAGACTAGGAGCATGAAAAGGTGTGAAAAATGCGAGGAGCAAAAAAAAAAAAAAGACCAGGAGCATGAAAAGGTGTGAAAAATGCGAGGAGCAAAAAAAAAAAAAAAAAAAATGAAAGACCAGGAGCATGAAAAGGTGTGAAAAATGCGAGGAGCAAAAAAAAAAAAAGAAAGACCAGGAGCATGAAAAGGTGTGAAAAATGCGAGGAGCAAAAAAAAAAAAGAAAAACCAGGAGCATGAAAAGGTGTGAAAAATGCGAGGAGCAAAAAAAAAAAAAGAAAGACCAGGAGCATGAAAAGGTGTGAAAAATGCGAGGAGCAAAAAAAAAAAAAAAGACCAGGAGCATGAAAAGGTGTGAAAAATGCGGGGAGAAAAAAAAAAAAAAGACCAGGAGCATGAAAAGGTGTGAAAAATGCGAGGAGCAAAAAAAAAAAAAGAAAGACCAGGAGCATGAAAAGGTGTGAAAAATGCGAGGAGCAAAAAAAAAAAAAAAAGACCAGGAGCATGAAAAGGTGTGAAAAATGCGAGGAGCAAAAAAAAAAAAAAAAGAAAGAAAGAAAGACCAGGAGCATGAAAAGGTGTGAAAAATGCGAGGAGCAAAAAAAAAAAAAAAAAAAAAAAGAGACCAGGAACATGAAAAGGTGTGAAAAATGCGAGGAGCAAAAGAAAAAAAAAAAAAAAAGAAAGACCAGGAGCATGAAAAGGTGTGAAAAATTCTAGGAGCAAAAAAAAAAAAGAAAGACCAGGAGCATGAAAAGGTGTGAAAAATGAGAGGAGCAAAAAAAAAAAAAAAAAAGAAAGACCAGGAAAATGAAAAGGTGTGAAAAAAGCGAGGAGCAAAAAAAAAAAAAAAAAGAAAAGAAAGACCAGGAGCATGAAAAGGTGTGAAAAATGCGAGGAGCAAAAAAAAAAAAAAAAAAAAATGAAAGACCAGGAGCATGAAAAGGTGTGAAAAATGCGAGGAGCAAAAAAAAAAAAAGAAAGACCAGGAGCATGAAAAGGTGTGAAAAATGCGAGGAGCAAAAAAAAAAAAGAAAAACCAGGAGCATGAAAAGGTGTGAAAAATGCGAGGAGCAAAAAAAAAAAAAGAAAGACCAGGAGCATGAAAAGGTGTGAAAAATGCGAGGAGCAAAAAAAAAAAAAAAAGACCAGGAGCATGAAAAGGTGTGAAAAATGCGGGGAGAAAAAAAAAAAAAAGACCAGGAGCATGAAAAGGTGTGAAAAATGTGAGGAGCAAAAAAAAAAAAAAAAGAAAGAAAGAAAGACCAGGAGCATGAAAAGGTGTGAAAAATGCGAGGAGCAAAAAAAAAAAAAAAAGAAAGAAAGAAAGACCAGGAGCATGAAAAGGTGTGAAAAATGCGAGGAGCAAAAAAAAAAAAAAAAAAAAAAAGAGACCAGGAACATGAAAAGGTGTGAAAAATGCGAGGAGCAAAAGAAAAAAAAAAAAAAAAGAAAGACCAGGAGCATGAAAAGGTGTGAAAAATTCTAGGAGCAAAAAAAAAAAAAGAAAGACCAGGAGCATGAAAAGGTGTGAAAAATGAGAGGAGCAAAAAAAAAAAAAAAAAAGAAAGACCAGGAGCATGAAAAGGTGTGAAAAATGCGAGGAGCAAAAAAAAAAAAAAAAAAGAAAGACCAGGAGCATGAAAAGGTGTGAAAAATGCGAGGAGCAAAAAAAAAAAAGAAAGACCAGGAGCATGAAAAGGTGTGAAAAATGCGAGGAGCAAAAAAAAAAAAGAAAGACCAGGAGCATGAAAAGGTGTGAAAAATGAGAGAAGCAAAAAAAAAAAAAAAGAAAGAAAGACCAGGAGCATGAAAAGGTGTGAAAAATTCTAGGAGCAAAAAAAAAAAAAGAAAGACCAGGAGCATGAAAAGGTGTGAAAAAGGCGAGGACCAAAAAAAAAAAAGAAAGACCAGGAGCATGAAAAGGTGTGAAAAATGCGAGGAGAAAAAAAAAAAAAAAAGAAAGAAAGAAAGACCAGGAGCATGAAAAGGTGTTAAAAATGCGAGGAGCAAAAAAAGAAAGAAAGACCAGGAGCATGAAAAGGTGTGAAAAATGCGAGGAGCAAAAAAAAAAAAAAAAAAGAAAGACCAGGAGCATGAAAAGGTGTGAAAAATGCGAGGAGAAAAAAAAAAAAGAAAGACCAGGAGCATGAAAAGGTGTGAAAATTGCGAGGAGCAAAAAAAAAAAAAAAAAAAAAGAAAGACCAGGAGCATGAAAAGGTGTGAAAAATTCTAGGAGCAAAAAAAAAAAAAGAAAGACCAGGAGCATGAAAAGGTGTGAAAAAGGCGAGGACCAAAAAAAAAAAAGAAAGACCAGGAGCATGAAAAGGTGTGAAAAATGCGAGGAGAAAAAAAAAAAAAAAAAAAAAAAAGAGACCAGGAACAAGAAAAGGAGAGAAAAATGCGAGGAGCAAAAAAAAAAAAAAAAAAAAAGAAAGACCAGGAGCATGAAAAGGTGTGAAAAATTGCGAGGAGCAAAAAAAAAAAAAAAAAAAAAAAAAAGACCAGGAGCATGAAAAGGTGTGAAAAATTCTAGGAGCAAAAAAAAAAAAAGAAAGACCAGGAGCATGAAAAGGTGTGAAAAAGGCGAGGACCAAAAAAAAAAAAGAAAGACCAGGAGCATGAAAAGGTGTGAAAAATGCGAGGAGCAAAAAAAAAAAAAAAAAAAAAAAGAGACCAGGAACATGAAAAGGTGTGAAAAATGCGAGGAGCAAAAGAAAAAAAAAAAAAAAAGAAAGACCAGGAGCATGAAAAGGTGTGAAAAATTCTAGGAGCAAAAAAAAAAAAAGAAAGACCAGGAGCATGAAAAGGTGTGAAAAATGAGAGGAGCAAAAAAAAAAAAAAAAAAGAAAGACCAGGAGCATGAAAAGGTGTGAAAAATGCGAGGAGCAAAAAAAAAAAAAAAAAAGAAAGACCAGGAGCATGAAAAGGTGGGAAAAATGGGAGGAGCAAAAAAAAAAAAAGAAAGACCAGGAGCATGAAAAGGTGTGAAAAATGCGAGGAGCAAAAAAAAAAAAAAGAAAGACCAGGAGCATGAAAAGGTGTGAAAAATTCTAGGAGCAAAAAAAAAAAAAAAAGACCAGGAGCATGAAAAGGTGTGAAAAATTCTAGGAGCAAAAAAAAAAAAAAAAAAGACCAGGAGCATGAAAAGGGGGGAAAAAGGCGAGGAGGAAAAAAAAAAAAAAAAAAGAAAGACCAGGAGCATGAAAAGGTGTGAAAAATGTGAGGAGCAAAAAAAAAAAAAAAAGAAAGAAAGAAAGACCAGGAGCATGAAAAGGTGTGAAAAATGCGAGGAGCGAAAAAAAAAAAAAGAAAGACCAGGAGCATGAAAAGGTGTGAAAAATTCTAGGAGCAAAAAAAAAAAAAAGAAAGACCAGGAGCATGAAAAGGTGTGAAAAATGCGAGGAGCAAAAAAAAAAAAGAAAGACCAGGAGCATGAAAAGGTGTGAAAAATGCGAGGAGCAAAAAAAAAAAAAAAAAAAGAAAGACCAGGAGCAAGAAAAGGTGGGAAAAATGCGAGGAGCAAAAAAAAAAAAAAAAAAAAGAAAGACCAGGAGCATGAAAAGGTGTGAAAAATGCGAGGAGCAAAAAAAAAAAAAAGAAAGACCAGGAGCATGAAAAGGTGTGAAAAATTCTAGGAGCAAAAAAAAAAAAAAGAAAGACCAGGAGCATGAAAAGGTGTGAAAAATGCGAGGAGCAAAAAAAAAAAAGAAAGACCAGGAGCATGAAAAGGTGTGAAAAATGCGAGGAGCAAAAAAAAAAAAAAGAAAGACCAGGAGCATGAAAAGGTGTGAAAAATGCGAGGAGCAAAAAAAAAAAAAAAAAAAAAATGAAAGACCAGGAGCATGAAAAGGTGTGAAAAATGCGAGGAGCAAAAAAAAAAAAAGAAAGACCAGGAGCATGAAAAGGTGTGAAAAATGCGAGGAGCAAAAAAAAAAAAGAAAAACCAGGAGCATGAAAAGGTGTGAAAAATGCGAGGAGCAAAAAAAAAAAAAGAAAGACCAGGAGCATGAAAAGGTGTGAAAAATGCGAGGAGCAAAAAAAAAAAAAAAAGACCAGGAGCATGAAAAGGGGTAAAAAATGCGGGGAAAAAAAAAAAAAAAAGACCAGGAGCATGAAAAGGTGTGAAAAATGTGAGGAGCAAAAAAAAAAAAAAAAGAAAGAAAGAAAGACCAGGAGCATGAAAAGGTGTGAAAAATGCGAGGAGCAAAAAAAAAAAAAAAAGAAAGAAAGAAAGACCAGGAGCATGAAAAGGTGTGAAAAATGCGAGGAGCAAAAAAAAAAAAAAAAAAAAAAAGAGACCAGGAACATGAAAAGGTGTGAAAAATGCGAGGAGCAAAAGAAAAAAAAAAAAAAAAGAAAGACCAGGAGCATGAAAAGGTGTGAAAAATTCTAGGAGCAAAAAAAAAAAAAGAAAGACCAGGAGCATGAAAAGGTGTGAAAAATGAGAGGAGCAAAAAAAAAAAAAAAAAAGAAAGACCAGGAGCATGAAAAGGTGTGAAAAATGCGAGGAGCAAAAAAAAAAAAAAAAAAGAAAGACCAGGAGCATGAAAAGGTGTGAAAAAGGCGAGGAGCAAAAAAAAAAAAGAAAGACCAGGAGCATGAAAAGGTGTGAAAAATGCGAGGAGCAAAAAAAAAAAAGAAAGACCAGGAGCATGAAAAGGTGTGAAAAATGCGAGGAGCAAAAAAAAAAAAAAAGAAAGAAAGACCAGGAGCATGAAAAGGTGTGAAAAATTCTAGGAGCAAAAAAAAAAAAAGAAAGACCAGGAGCATGAAAAGGTGTGAAAAAGGCGAGGACCAAAAAAAAAAAAGAAAGACCAGGAGCATGAAAAGGTGTGAAAAATGCGAGGAGAAAAAAAAAAAAAAAAGAAAGAAAGAAAGACCAGGAGCAAGAAAAGGTGTTAAAAATGCGAGGAGCAAAAAAAAAAAGAAAGACCAGGAGCATGAAAAGGTGTGAAAAATGCGAGGAGCAAAAAAAAAAAAAAAAAAGAAAGACCAGGAGCATGAAAAGGTGTGAAAAATGCGAGGAGCAAAAAAAAAAAAGAAAGACCAGGAGCATGAAAAGGTGTGAAAATTGCGAGGAGCAAAAAAAAAAAAAAAAAAAAAAGAAAGACCAGGAGCATGAAAAGGTGTGAAAAATTCTAGGAGCAAAAAAAAAAAAAGAAAGACCAGGAGCATGAAAAGGTGTGAAAAAGGCGAGGACCAAAAAAAAAAAAGAAAGACCAGGAGCATGAAAAGGTGTGAAAAATGCGAGGAGAAAAAAAAAAAAAAAAAAAAGAGACCAGGAACATGAAAAGGTGTGAAAAATGCGAGGAGCAAAAGAAAAAAAAAAAAAAAGAGACCAGGAGCATGAAAAGGTGTGAAAAATGCGAGGAGCAAAAAAAAAAAAAAAAAAAGAAAGACCAGGAGCATGAAAAGGTGTGAAAAATGCGAGGAGAAAAAAAAAAAAGACCAGGAGCATGAAAAGGTGTGAAAAATGCGAGGAGCAAAAAAAAAAAAAAAAAAGACCAAGAGCATGAAAAGGTGTGAAAAATGCGAGGAGCAAAAAAAAAAAAAAAAAAAAGAAAGACCAGGAGCATGAAAAGGTGTGAAAAATGCGAGGAGCAAAAAAAAAAAAAAAAAAAATGAAAGACCAGGAGCATGAAAAGGTGTGAAAAATGCGAGGAGCAAAAAAAAAAAAAGAAAGACCAGGAGCATGAAAAGGTGTGAAAAATGCGAGGAGCAAAAAAAAAAAAAGAAAGACCAGGAGCATGAAAAGGTGTGAAAAATGCGAGCAGCAAAAAAAAAAAAAAAAAAAATGAAAGACCAGGAGCATGAAAAGGTGTGAAAAATGCGAGGAGCAAAAAAAAAAAAAGAAAGACCAGGAGCATGAAAAGGTGTGAAAAATGCGAGGAGCAAAAAAAAAAAAAGAAAGACCAGGAGCATGAAAAGGTGTGAAAAATGCGAGGAGCAAAAAAAAAAAAAAAAGACCAGGAGCATGAAAAGGTGTGAAAAATGCGGGGAGAAAAAAAAAAAAAAGACCAGGAGCATGAAAAGGTGTGAAAAATGTGAGGAGCAAAAAAAAAAAAAAAAGAAAGAAAGAAAGACCAGGAGCATGAAAAGGTGTGAAAAATGCGAGGAGGAAAAAAAAAAAAAAAAGAAAGAAAGAAAGACCAGGAGCATGAAAAGGTGTGAAAAATGCGAGGAGCAAAAAAAAAAAAAAAAAAAAAAAAGAGACCAGGAACATGAAAAGGTGTGAAAAATGCGAGGAGCAAAAGAAAAAAAAAAAAAAAAGAAAGACCAGGAGCATGAAAAGGTGTGAAAAATTCTAGGAGCAAAAAAAAAAAAAGAAAGACCAGGAGCATGAAAAGGTGTGAAAAATGAGAGGAGCAAAAAAAAAAAAAAAAAAGAAAGACCAGGAGCATGAAAAGGTGTGAAAAATGCGAGGAGCAAAAAAAAAAAAAAAAAAGAAAGACCAGGAGCATGAAAAGGTGTGAAAAATGGGAGGAGCAAAAAAAAAAAAAGAAAGACCAGGAGCATGAAAAGGTGTGAAAAATGCGAGGAGCAAAAAAAAAAAAAAGAAAGACCAGGAGCATGAAAAGGTGTGAAAAATTCTAGGAGCAAAAAAAAAAAAAAAAGACCAGGAGCATGAAAAGGTGTGTAAAATTCTAGGAGCAAAAAAAAAAAAAAAAAAGACCAGGAGCATGAAAAGGTGTGAAAAAGGCGAGGAGAAAAAAAAAAAAAAAAAAAGAAAGACCAGGAGCATGAAAAGGTGTGAAAAATGTGAGGAGCAAAAAAAAAAAAAAAAGAAAGAAAGAAAGACCAGGAGCATGAAAAGGTGTGAAAAATGCGAGGAGCAAAAAAAAAAAAAAAAAAAGAGACCAGGAACATGAAAAGGTGTGAAAAATGCGAGGAGCAAAAGAAAAAAAAAAAAAAAGAGACCAGGAGCATGAAAAGGTGTGAAAAATGCGAGGAGCAAAAAAAAAAAAAAAAAAAGAAAGACCAGGAGCATGAAAAGGTGTGAAAAATGCGAGGAGAAAAAAAAAAAAGACCAGGAGCATGAAAAGGTGTGAAAAATGCGAGGAGCAAAAAAAAAAAAAAAAAAGACCAAGAGCATGAAAAGGTGTGAAAAATGCGAGGAGCAAAAAAAAAAAAAAAAAAAAGAAAGACCAGGAGCATGAAAAGGTGTGAAAAATGCGAGGAGCAAAAAAAAAAAAAAAAAAAATGAAAGACCAGGAGCATGAAAAGGTGTGAAAAATGCGAGGAGCAAAAAAAAAAAAAGAAAGACCAGGAGCATGAAAAGGTGTGAAAAATGCGAGGAGCAAAAAAAAAAAAAGAAAGACCAGGAGCATGAAAAGGTGTGAAAAATGCGAGCAGCAAAAAAAAAAAAAAAAAAAATGAAAGACCAGGAGCATGAAAAGGTGTGAAAAATGCGAGGAGCAAAAAAAAAAAAAGAAAGACCAGGAGCATGAAAAGGTGTGAAAAATGCGAGGAGCAAAAAAAAAAAAAGAAAGACCAGGAGCATGAAAAGGTGTGAAAAATGCGAGGAGCAAAAAAAAAAAAAGAAAAACCAGGAGCATGAAAAGGTGTGAAAAATGCGAGGAGCAAAAAAAAAAAAGAAAGACCAGGAGCATGAAAAGGTGTGAAAAAGGCGAGGAGCAAAAAAAAAAAAAAAAAAAGAAAGACCAGGAGCATGAAAAGGTGTGAAAAATGCGAGGAGCAAAAAAAAAAAAAAGACTAGGAGCATGAAAAGGTGTGAAAAATGCGAGGAGCAAAAAAAAAAAAAAGACCAGGAGCATGAAAAGGTGTGAAAATTGCGAGGAGCAAAAAAAAAAAAAAAAAAAAAAGAAAGACCAGGAACAAAAAAAGGTGTGAAAAATTGCGAGGAGCAAAAAAAAAAAAAAAAAAAAAAGAAAGACCAGGAGCATGAAAAGGTGTGAAAAATTCTAGGAGCAAAAAAAAAAAAAGAAAGACCAGGAGCATGAAAAGGTGTGAAAAAGGCGAGGACCAAAAAAAAAAAAGAAAGACCAGGAGCATGAAAAGGTGTGAAAAATGCGAGGAGAAAAAAAAAAAAAAAAGAAAGAAAGAAAGACCAGGAGCATGAAAAGGTGTTAAAAATGCGAGGAGCAAAAAAAGAAAGAAAGACCAGGAGCATGAAAAGGTGTGAAAAATGCGAGGAGCAAAAAAAAAAAAAAAAAAGAAAGACCAGGAGCATGAAAAGGAGTGAAAAATGCGAGGAGAAAAAAAAAAAAGAAAGACCAGGAGCATGAAAAGGTGTGAAAATTGCGAGGAGCAAAAAAAAAAAAAAAAAAAAAGAAAGACCAGGAGCATGAAAAGGTGTGAAAAATTCTAGGAGCAAAAAAAAAAAAAGAAAGACCAGGAGCATGAAAAGGTGTGAAAAAGGCGAGGACCAAAAAAAAAAAAGAAAGACCAGGAGCATGAAAAGGTGTGAAAAATGCGAGGAGAAAAAAAAAAAAAAAAAAAAAAAAAAGACCAGGAACATGAAAAGGGGGGAAAAATGCGAGGAGCAAAAAAAAAAAAAAAAAAAAAGAAAGACCAGGAGCATGAAAAGGTGTGAAAAATTGCGAGGAGCAAAAAAAAAAAAAAAAAAAAAAGAAAGACCAGGAGCATGAAAAGGTGTGAAAAATTCTAGGAGCAAAAAAAAAAAAAGAAAGACCAGGAGCATGAAAAGGTGTGAAAAAGGCGAGGACCAAAAAAAAAAAAGAAAGACCAGGAGCATGAAAAGGTGTGAAAAATGCGAGGAGCAAAAAAAAAAAAAAAAAAAAAAAAGAGACCAGGAACATGAAAAGGTGTGAAAAATGCGAGGAGCAAAAGAAAAAAAAAAAAAAAAGAAAGACCAGGAGCATGAAAAGGTGTGAAAAATTCTAGGAGCAAAAAAAAAAAAAGAAAGACCAGGAGCATGAAAAGGTGTGAAAAATGAGAGGAGCAAAAAAAAAAAAAAAAAAAGAAAGACCAGGAGCATGAAAAGGTGTGAAAAATGCGAGGAGCAAAAAAAAAAAAAAAAAAGAAAGACCAGGAGCATGAAAAGGTGTGAAAAATGGGAGGAGCAAAAAAAAAAAAAGAAAGACCAGGAGCATGAAAAGGTGTGAAAAATGCGAGGAGCAAAAAAAAAAAAGAAAGACCAGGAGCATGAAAAGGTGTGAAAAATGCGAGGAGCAAAAAAAAAAAAAAGAAAGACCAGGAGCATGAAAAGGTGTGAAAAATGCGAGGAGCAAAAAAAAAAAAAAAAAAAAATGAAAGACCAGGAGCATGAAAAGGTGTGAAAAATGCGAGGAGCAAAAAAAAAAAAAGAAAGACCAGGAGCATGAAAAGGTGTGAAAAATGCGAGGAGCAAAAAAAAAAAAGAAAAACCAGGAGCATGAAAAGGTGTGAAAAATGCGAGGAGCAAAAAAAAAAAAAGAAAGACCAGGAGCATGAAAAGGTGTGAAAAATGCGAGGAGCAAAAAAAAAAAAAAAAGACCAGGAGCATGAAAAGGTGTGAAAAATGCGGGGAGAAAAAAAAAAAAAAGACCAGGAGCATGAAAAGGTGTGAAAAATGTGAGGAGCAAAAAAAAAAAAAAAAGAAAGAAAGAAAGACCAGGAGCATGAAAAGGTGTGAAAAATGCGAGGAGCAAAAAAAAAAAAAAAAGAAAGAAAGAAAGACCAGGAGCATGAAAAGGTGTGAAAAATGCGAGGAGCAAAAAAAAAAAAAAAAAAAAAAAGAGACCAGGAACATGAAAAGGTGTGAAAAATGCGAGGAGCAAAAGAAAAAAAAAAAAAAAAGAAAGACCAGGAGCATGAAAAGGTGTGAAAAATTCTAGGAGCAAAAAAAAAAAAAGAAAGACCAGGAGCATGAAAAGGTGTGAAAAATGAGAGGAGCAAAAAAAAAAAAAAAAAAGAAAGACCAGGAGCATGAAAAGGTGTGAAAAATGCGAGGAGCAAAAAAAAAAAAAAAAAAGAAAGACCAGGAGCATGAAAAGGTGTGAAAAATGCGAGGAGCAAAAAAAAAAAAGAAAGACCAGGAGCATGAAAAGGTGTGAAAAATGCGAGGAGCAAAAAAAAAAAAGAAAGACCAGGAGCATGAAAAGGTGTGAAAAATGCGAGGAGCAAAAAAAAAAAAAAAGAAAGAAAGACCAGGAGCATGAAAAGGTGTGAAAAATTCTAGGAGCAAAAAAAAAAAAAGAAAGACCAGGAGCATGAAAAGGTGTGAAAAAGGCGAGGACCAAAAAAAAAAAAGAAAGACCAGGAGCATGAAAAGGTGTGAAAAATGCGAGGAGAAAAAAAAAAAAAAAAGAAAGAAAGAAAGACCAGGAGCATGAAAAGGTGTTAAAAATGCGAGGAGCAAAAAAAAAAAGAAAGACCAGGAGCATGAAAAGGTGTGAAAAATGCGAGGAGCAAAAAAAAAAAAAAAAAAGAAAGACCAGGAGCATGAAAAGGTGTGAAAAATGCGAGGAGCAAAAAAAAAAAAGAAAGACCAGGAGCATGAAAAGGTGTGAAAATTGCGAGGAGCAAAAAAAAAAAAAAAAAAAAAGAAAGACCAGGAGCATGAAAAGGTGTGAAAAATTCTAGGAGCAAAAAAAAAAAAAGAAAGACCAGGAGCATGAAAAGGTGTGAAAAAGGCGAGGACCAAAAAAAAAAAAGAAAGACCAGGAGCATGAAAAGGTGTGAAAAATGCGAGGAGAAAAAAAAAAAAAAAAAAAAGAGACCAGGAACATGAAAAGGTGTGAAAAATGCGAGGAGCAAAAGAAAAAAAAAAAAAAAGAGACCAGGAGCATGAAAAGGTGTGAAAAATGCGAGGAGCAAAAAAAAAAAAAAAAAAAGAAAGACCAGGAGCATGAAAAGGTGTGAAAAATGCGAGGAGAAAAAAAAAAAAGACCAGGAGCATGAAAAGGTGTGAAAAATGCGAGGAGCAAAAAAAAAAAAAAAAAAGACCAAGAGCATGAAAAGGTGTGAAAAATGCGAGGAGCAAAAAAAAAAAAAAAAAAAAGAAAGACCAGGAGCATGAAAAGGTGTGAAAAATGCGAGGAGCAAAAAAAAAAAAAAAAAAAATGAAAGACCAGGAGCATGAAAAGGTGTGAAAAATGCGAGGAGCAAAAAAAAAAAAAAGAAAGACCAGGAGCATGAAAAGGTGTGAAAAATGCGAGGAGCAAAAAAAAAAAAAGAAAGACCAGGAGCATGAAAAGGTGTGAAAAATGCGAGCAGCAAAAAAAAAAAAAAAAAAAATGAAAGACCAGGAGCATGAAAAGGTGTGAAAAATGCGAGGAGCAAAAAAAAAAAAAGAAAGACCAGGAGCATGAAAAGGTGTGAAAAATGCGAGGAGCAAAAAAAAAAAAAGAAAGACCAGGAGCATGAAAAGGTGTGAAAAATGCGAGGAGCAAAAAAAAAAAAAAAAGACCAGGAGCATGAAAAGGTGTGAAAAATGCGGGGAGAAAAAAAAAAAAAAGACCAGGAGCATGAAAAGGTGTGAAAAATGTGAGGAGCAAAAAAAAAAAAAAAAGAAAGAAAGAAAGACCAGGAGCATGAAAAGGTGTGAAAAATGCGAGGAGGAAAAAAAAAAAAAAAAGAAAGAAAGAAAGACCAGGAGCATGAAAAGGTGTGAAAAATGCGAGGAGCAAAAAAAAAAAAAAAAAAAAAAAAGAGACCAGGAACATGAAAAGGTGTGAAAAATGCGAGGAGCAAAAGAAAAAAAAAAAAAAAAGAAAGACCAGGAGCATGAAAAGGTGTGAAAAATTCTAGGAGCAAAAAAAAAAAAAGAAAGACCAGGAGCATGAAAAGGTGTGAAAAATGAGAGGAGCAAAAAAAAAAAAAAAAAAGAAAGACCAGGAGCATGAAAAGGTGTGAAAAATGCGAGGAGCAAAAAAAAAAAAAAAAAAGAAAGACCAGGAGCATGAAAAGGTGTGAAAAATGGGAGGAGCAAAAAAAAAAAAAGAAAGACCAGGAGCATGAAAAGGTGTGAAAAATGCGAGGAGCAAAAAAAAAAAAAAGAAAGACCAGGAGCATGAAAAGGTGTGAAAAATTCTAGGAGCAAAAAAAAAAAAAAAAGACCAGGAGCATGAAAAGGTGTGTAAAATTCTAGGAGCAAAAAAAAAAAAAAAAAAGACCAGGAGCATGAAAAGGTGTGAAAAAGGCGAGGAGAAAAAAAAAAAAAAAAAAAGAAAGACCAGGAGCATGAAAAGGTGTGAAAAATGTGAGGAGCAAAAAAAAAAAAAAAAGAAAGAAAGAAAGACCAGGAGCATGAAAAGGTGTGAAAAATGCGAGGAGCAAAAAAAAAAAAAAAAAAAGAGACCAGGAACATGAAAAGGTGTGAAAAATGCGAGGAGCAAAAGAAAAAAAAAAAAAAAGAGACCAGGAGCATGAAAAGGTGTGAAAAATGCGAGGAGCAAAAAAAAAAAAAAAAAAAGAAAGACCAGGAGCATGAAAAGGTGTGAAAAATGCGAGGAGAAAAAAAAAAAAGACCAGGAGCATGAAAAGGTGTGAAAAATGCGAGGAGCAAAAAAAAAAAAAAAAAAGACCAAGAGCATGAAAAGGTGTGAAAAATGCGAGGAGCAAAAAAAAAAAAAAAAAAAAGAAAGACCAGGAGCATGAAAAGGTGTGAAAAATGCGAGGAGCAAAAAAAAAAAAAAAAAAAATGAAAGACCAGGAGCATGAAAAGGTGTGAAAAATGCGAGGAGCAAAAAAAAAAAAAGAAAGACCAGGAGCATGAAAAGGTGTGAAAAATGCGAGGAGCAAAAAAAAAAAAAGAAAGACCAGGAGCATGAAAAGGTGTGAAAAATGCGAGCAGCAAAAAAAAAAAAAAAAAAAATGAAAGACCAGGAGCATGAAAAGGTGTGAAAAATGCGAGGAGCAAAAAAAAAAAAAGAAAGACCAGGAGCATGAAAAGGTGTGAAAAATGCGAGGAGCAAAAAAAAAAAAAGAAAGACCAGGAGCATGAAAAGGTGTGAAAAATGCGAGGAGCAAAAAAAAAAAAAGAAAAACCAGGAGCATGAAAAGGTGTGAAAAATGCGAGGAGCAAAAAAAAAAAAGAAAGACCAGGAGCATGAAAAGGTGTGAAAAAGGCGAGGAGCAAAAAAAAAAAAAAAAAAAGAAAGACCAGGAGCATGAAAAGGTGTGAAAAATGCGAGGAGCAAAAAAAAAAAAAAGACTAGGAGCATGAAAAGGTGTGAAAAATGCGAGGAGCAAAAAAAAAAAAAAGACCAGGAGCATGAAAAGGTGTGAAAAATGCGAGGAGCAAAAAAAAAAAAAAAAAAAAAATGAAAGACCAGGAGCATGAAAAGGTGTGAAAAATGCGAGGAGAAAAAAAAAAAAAAGAAAGACCAGGAGCATGAAAAGGTGTGAAAAATGCGAGGAGCAAAAAAAAAAAAAGAAAAACCAGGAGCATGAAAAGGAGTGAAAAAGGCGAGGAGCAAAAAAAAAAAAAAAAAAGAAAGACCAGGAGCATGAAAAGGTGTGAAAAATGCGAGGAGAAAAAAAAAAAAGACCAGGAGCATGAAAAGGTGTGAAAAATGCGAGGAGCAAAAAAAAAAAAAAAAAAGACCAAGAGCATGAAAAGGTGTGAAAAATGCGAGGAGCAAAAAAAAAAAAAAAAAAAAGAAAGACCAGGAGCATGAAAAGGTGTGAAAAATGCGAGGAGCAAAAAAAAAAAAAAAAAAAATGAAAGACCAGGAGCATGAAAAGGTGTGAAAAATGCGAGGAGCAAAAAAAAAAAAAGAAAGACCAGGAGCATGAAAAGGTGTGAAAAATGCGAGGAGCAAAAAAAAAAAAAGAAAGACCAGGAGCATGAAAAGGTGTGAAAAATGCGAGCAGCAAAAAAAAAAAAAAAAAAAATGAAAGACCAGGAGCATGAAAAGGTGTGAAAAATGCGAGGAGCAAAAAAAAAAAAAGAAAGACCAGGAGCATGAAAAGGTGTGAAAAATGCGAGGAGCAAAAAAAAAAAAAGAAAGACCAGGAGCATGAAAAGGTGTGAAAAATGCGAGGAGCAAAAAAAAAAAAAGAAAAACCAGGAGCATGAAAAGGTGTGAAAAATGCGAGGAGCAAAAAAAAAAAAGAAAGACCAGGAGCATGAAAAGGTGTGAAAAAGGCGAGGAGCAAAAAAAAAAAAAAAAAAAGAAAGACCAGGAGCATGAAAAGGTGTGAAAAATGCGAGGAGCAAAAAAAAAAAAAAGACTAGGAGCATGAAAAGGTGTGAAAAATGCGGGGAGCAAAAAAAAAAAAAAGACCAGGAGCATGAAAAGGTGTGAAAAATGCGAGGAGCAAAAAAAAAAAAAAAAAAAATGAAAGACCAGGAGCATGAAAAGGTGTGAAAAATGCGAGGAGCAAAAAAAAAAAAAGAAAGACCAGGAGCATGAAAAGGTGTGAAAAATGCGAGGAGCAAAAAAAAAGAAGAAAAACCAGGAGCATGAAAAGGTGTGAAAAATGCGAGGAGCAAAAAAAAAAAAAGAAAGACCAGGAGCATGAAAAGGTGTGAAAAATGCGAGGAGCAAAAAAAAAAAAAAAGACCAGGAGCATGAAAAGGTGTGAAAAATGCGGGGAGAAAAAAAAAAAAAAGACCAGGAGCATGAAAAGGTGTGAAAAATGCGAGGAGCAAAAAAAAAAAAAGAAAGACCAGGAGCATGAAAAGGAGTGAAAAATGCGAGGAGCAAAAAAAAAAAAAAAAGACCAGGAGCATGAAAAGGTGTGAAAAATGCGAGGAGCAAAAAAAAAAAAAAAAGAAAGAAAGAAAGACCAGGAGCATGAAAAGGAGTGAAAAAAGCGAGGAGCAAAAAAAAAAAAAAAAAAAAAAAAGAGACCAGGAACATGAAAAGGTGTGAAAAATGCGAGGAGCAAAAGAAAAAAAAAAAAAAAAGAAAGACCAGGAGCATGAAAAGGTGTGAAAAATTCTAGGAGCAAAAAAAAAAAAGAAAGACCAGGAGCATGAAAAGGTGTGAAAAATGAGAGGAGCAAAAAAAAAAAAAAAAAAAAAAGACCAGGAGCATGAAAAGGTGTGAAAAATGCGAGGAGCAAAAAAAAAAAAAAAAAGAAAAGAAAGACCAGGAGCATGAAAAGGTGTGAAAAATGCGAGGAGCAAAAAAAAAAAAAAAAAAAAATGAAAGACCAGGAGCATGAAAAGGTGTGAAAAATGCGAGGAGCAAAAAAAAAAAAAGAAAGACCAGGAGCATGAAAAGGTGTGAAAAATGCGAGGAGCAAAAAAAAAAAAGAAAAACCAGGAGCATGAAAAGGTGTGAAAAATGCGAGGAGCAAAAAAAAAAAAAGAAAGACCAGGAGCATGAAAAGGTGTGAAAAATGCGAGGAGCAAAAAAAAAAAAAAAAGACCAGGAGCATGAAAAGGTGTGAAAAATGCGGGGAGAAAAAAAAAAAAAAGACCAGGAGCATGAAAAGGTGTGAAAAATGTGAGGAGCAAAAAAAAAAAAAAAAGAAAGAAAGAAAGACCAGGAGCATGAAAAGGTGTGAAAAATGCGAGGAGCAAAAAAAAAAAAAAAAGAAAGAAAGAAAGACCAGGAGCATGAAAAGGTGTGAAAAATGCGAGGAGCAAAAAAAAAAAAAAAAAAAAAAAAGAGACCAGGAACATGAAAAGGTGTGAAAAATGCGAGGAGCAAAAGAAAAAAAAAAAAAAAAGAAAGACCAGGAGCATGAAAAGGTGTGAAAAATTCTAGGAGCAAAAAAAAAAAAAGAAAGACCAGGAGCATGAAAAGGTGTGAAAAATGAGAGGAGCAAAAAAAAAAAAAAAAAAGAAAGACCAGGAGCATGAAAAGGTGTGAAAAATGCGAGGAGCAAAAAAAAAAAAGAAAGACCAGGAGCATGAAAAGGTGTGAAAAATGCGAGGAGCAAAAAAAAAAAAGAAAGACCAGGAGCATGAAAAGGTGTGAAAAATGCGAGGAGCAAAAAAAAAAAAAAAGAAAGAAAGACCAGGAGCATGAAAAGGTGTGAAAAATTCTAGGAGCAAAAAAAAAAAAAGAAAGACCAGGAGCATGAAAAGGTGTGAAAAAGGCGAGGACCAAAAAAAAAAAAGAAAGACCAGGAGCATGAAAAGGTGTGAAAAATGCGAGGAGAAAAAAAAAAAAAAAAGAAAGAAAGAAAGACCAGGAGCATGAAAAGGTGTTAAAAATGCGAGGAGCAAAAAAAAAAAGAAAGACCAGGAGCATGAAAAGGTGTGAAAAATGCGAGGAGCAAAAAAAAAAAAAAAAAAGAAAGACCAGGAGCATGAAAAGGTGTGAAAAATGCGAGGAGCAAAAAAAAAAAAGAAAGACCAGGAGCATGAAAAGGTGTGAAAATTGCGAGGAGCAAAAAAAAAAAAAAAAAAAAAGAAAGACCAGGAGCATGAAAAGGTGTGAAAAATTCTAGGAGCAAAAAAAAAAAAAGAAAGACCAGGAGCATGAAAAGGTGTGAAAAAGGCGAGGACCAAAAAAAAAAAAGAAAGACCAGGAGCATGAAAAGGTGTGAAAAATGCGAGGAGAAAAAAAAAAAAAAAAAAAAAAAAGAGACCAGGAACATGAAAAGGTGTAAAAAAGGCGAGGAGAAAAAGAAAAAAAAAAAAAAAAGAAAGACCAGGAGCATGAAAAGGTGTGAAAAATTGCGAGGAGCAAAAAAAAAAAAAGAAAGACCAGGAGCATGAAAAGGTGTGAAAAATTCTAGGAGCAAAAAAAAAAAAAGAAAGACCAGGAGCAAGAAAAGGTGTGAAAAAGGCGAGGACCAAAAAAAAAAAAGAAAGACCAGGAGCATGAAAAGGTGTGAAAAATGCGAGGAGCAAAAAAAAAAAAAAAAAAAAAAAGAGACCAGGAACATGAAAAGGTGTGAAAAATGCGAGGAGCAAAAGAAAAAAAAAAAAAAAAGAAAGACCAGGAGCATGAAAAGGTGTGAAAAATTCTAGGAGCAAAAAAAAAAAAAGAAAGACCAGGAGCATGAAAAGGTGTGAAAAATGAGAGGAGCAAAAAAAAAAAAAAAAAAGAAAGACCAGGAGCATGAAAAGGTGTGAAAAATGCGAGGAGCAAAAAAAAAAAAAAAAAAGAAAGACCAGGAGCATGAAAAGGTGTGAAAAATGGGAGGAGCAAAAAAAAAAAAAGAAAGACCAGGAGCATGAAAAGGTGTGAAAAATGCGAGGAGCAAAAAAAAAAAAAAGAAAGACCAGGAGCATGAAAAGGTGTGAAAAATTCTAGGAGCAAAAAAAAAAAAAAAAGACCAGGAGCATGAAAAGGTGTGTAAAATTCTAGGAGCAAAAAAAAAAAAAAAAAAGACCAGGAGCATGAAAAGGTGTGAAAAAGGCGAGGAGGAAAAAAAAAAAAAAAAAAGAAAGACCAGGAGCATGAAAAGGTGTGAAAAATGTGAGGAGCAAAAAAAAAAAAAAAAGAAAGAAAGAAAGACCAGAAGCATGAAAAGGTGTGAAAAATGCGAGGAGCAAAAAAAAAAAAAAGAAAGACCAGGAGCATGAAAAGGTGTGAAAAATTCTAGGAGCAAAAAAAAAAAAAAGAAAGACCAGGAGCATGAAAAGGTGTGAAAAATGCGAGGAGCAAAAAAAAAAAAGAAAGACCAGGAGCATGAAAAGGTGTGAAAAATGCGAGGAGCAAAAAAAAAAAAAAAAAAAGAAAGACCAGGAGCATGAAAAGGTGTGAAAAATGCGAGGAGCAAAAAAAAAAAAAAAAAAAAGAAAGACCAGGAGCATGAAAAGGTGTGAAAAATGCGAGGAGCAAAAAAAAAAAAAAGAAAGACCAGGAGCATGAAAAGGTGTGAAAAATTCTAGGAGCAAAAAAAAAAAAAAGAAAGACCAGGAGCATGAAAAGGTGTGAAAAATGCGAGGAGCAAAAAAAAAAAAGAAAGACCAGGAGCATGAAAAGGTGTGAAAAATGCGAGGAGCAAAAAAAAAAAAAAGAAAGACCAGGAGCATGAAAAGGTGTGAAAAATGCGAGGAGCAAAAAAAAAAAAAAAAAAAAATGAAAGACCAGGAGCATGAAAAGGTGTGAAAAATGCGAGGAGCAAAAAAAAAAAAAGAAAGACCAGGAGCATGAAAAGGTGTGAAAAATGCGAGGAGCAAAAAAAAAAAAGAAAAACCAGGAGCATGAAAAGGTGTGAAAAATGCGAGGAGCAAAAAAAAAAAAAGAAAGACCAGGAGCATGAAAAGGTGTGAAAAATGCGAGGAGCAAAAAAAAAAAAAAAAGACCAGGAGCATGAAAAGGTGTGAAAAATGCGGGGAGAAAAAAAAAAAAAAGACCAGGAGCATGAAAAGGTGTGAAAAATGTGAGGAGCAAAAAAAAAAAAAAAAGAAAGAAAGAAAGACCAGGAGCATGAAAAGGTGTGAAAAATGCGAGGAGCAAAAAAAAAAAAAAAAGAAAGAAAGAAAGACCAGGAGCATGAAAAGGTGTGAAAAATGCGAGGAGCAAAAAAAAAAAAAAAAAAAAAAAGAGACCAGGAACATGAAAAGGTGTGAAAAATGCGAGGAGCAAAAGAAAAAAAAAAAAAAAAGAAAGACCAGGAGCATGAAAAGGTGTGAAAAATTCTAGGAGCAAAAAAAAAAAAAGAAAGACCAGGAGCATGAAAAGGTGTGAAAAATGAGAGGAGCAAAAAAAAAAAAAAAAAAGAAAGACCAGGAGCATGAAAAGGTGTGAAAAATGCGAGGAGCAAAAAAAAAAAAAAAAAAAGAAAGACCAGGAGCATGAAAAGGTGTGAAAAATGCGAGGAGCAAAAAAAAAAAAGAAAGACCAGGAGCATGAAAAGGTGTGAAAAATGCGAGGAGCAAAAAAAAAAAAGAAAGACCAGGAGCATGAAAAGGTGTGAAAAATGCGAGGAGCAAAAAAAAAAAAAAAGAAAGAAAGACCAGGAGCATGAAAAGGTGTGAAAAATTCTAGGAGCAAAAAAAAAAAAAGAAAGACCAGGAGCATGAAAAGGTGTGAAAAAGGCGAGGACCAAAAAAAAAAAAGAAAGACCAGGAGCATGAAAAGGTGTGAAAAATGCGAGGAGAAAAAAAAAAAAAAAAGAAAGAAAGAAAGACCAGGAGCATGAAAAGGTGTTAAAAATGCGAGGAGCAAAAAAAAAAAGAAAGACCAGGAGCATGAAAAGGTGTGAAAAATGCGAGGAGCAAAAAAAAAAAAAAAAAAGAAAGACCAGGAGCATGAAAAGGTGTGAAAAATGCGAGGAGCAAAAAAAAAAAAGAAAGACCAGGAGCATGAAAAGGTGTGAAAATTGCGAGGAGCAAAAAAAAAAAAAAAAAAAAAGAAAGACCAGGAGCATGAAAAGGTGTGAAAAATTCTAGGAGCAAAAAAAAAAAAAGAAAGACCAGGAGCATGAAAAGGTGTGAAAAAGGCGAGGACCAAAAGAAAAAAAGAAAGACCAGGAGCATGAAAAGGTGTGAAAAATGCGAGGAGAAAAAAAAAAAAAAAAAAAAAAAAAAGACCAGGAACAAGAAAAGGAGTGAAAAAAACGAGGAGCAAAAGAAAAAAAAAAAAAAAAGAAAGACCAGGAGCATGAAAAGGTGTGAAAAATTGCGAGGAGCAAAAAAAAAAAAAAAAAAGAAAGAAAGACCAGGAGCATGAAAAGGTGTGAAAAATTCTAGGAGCAAAAAAAAAAAAAGAAAGACCAGGAGCATGAAAAGGTGTGAAAAAGGCGAGGACCAAAAAAAAAAAAGAAAGACCAGGAGCATGAAAAGGTGTGAAAAATGCGAGGAGCAAAAAAAAAAAAAAAAAAAAAAAAAGACCAGGAACATGAAAAGGTGTGAAAAATGCGAGGAGCAAAAGAAAAAAAAAAAAAAAGAAAGACCAGGAGCATGAAAAGGTGTGAAAAATTCTAGGAGCAAAAAAAAAAAAAGAAAGACCAGGAGCATGAAAAGGTGTGAAAAATGAGAGGAGCAAAAAAAAAAAAAAAAAAAAAAAGACCAGGAGCATGAAAAGGTGTGAAAAATGCGAGGAGCAAAAAAAAAAAAAAAAAAGAAAGACCAGGAGCATGAAAAGGTGTGAAAAATGGGAGGAGCAAAAAAAAAAAAAGAAAGACCAGGAGCATGAAAAGGTGTGAAAAATGCGAGGAGCAAAAAAAAAAAAAAGAAAGACCAGGAGCATGAAAAGGTGTGAAAAATTCTAGGAGCAAAAAAAAAAAAAAAAGACCAGGAGCATGAAAAGGTGTGTAAAATTCTAGGAGCAAAAAAAAAAAAAAAAAAAGACCAGGAGCATGAAAAGGTGTGAAAAAGGCGAGGAGGAAAAAAAAAAAAAAAAAAGAAAGACCAGGAGCAAGAAAAGGTGTGAAAAATGTGAGGAGCAAAAAAAAAAAAAAAAGAAAGAAAGAAAGACCAGGAGCATGAAAAGGTGTGAAAAATGCGAGGAGCAAAAAAAAAAAAAAGAAAGACCAGGAGCATGAAAAGGTGTGAAAAATTCTAGGAGCAAAAAAAAAAAAAAGAAAGACCAGGAGCATGAAAAGGTGTGAAAAATGCGAGGAGCAAAAAAAAAAAAGAAAGACCAGGAGCATGAAAAGGTGTGAAAAATGCGAGGAGCAAAAAAAAAAAAAAAAAAAGAAAGACCAGGAGCATGAAAAGGTGTGAAAAATGCGAGGAGCAAAAAAAAAAAAAAAAAAAAGAAAGACCAGGAGCATGAAAAGGTGTGAAAAATGCGAGGAGCAAAAAAAAAAAAAAGAAAGACCAGGAGCATGAAAAGGTGTGAAAAATGCGAGGAGCAAAAAAAAAAAAAAGAAAGACCAGGAGCATGAAAAGGTGTGAAAAATTCTAGGAGCAAAAAAAAAAAAAAGAAAGACCAGGAGCATGAAAAGGTGTGAAAAATGCGAGGAGCAAAAAAAAAAAAGAAAGACCAGGAGCATGAAAAGGTGTGAAAAATGCGAGGAGCAAAAAAAAAAAAAAAAGACCAGGAGCATGAAAAGGTGTGAAAAATGCGAGGAGCAAAAAAAAAAAAAAAAAAAAAGAAAGACCAGGAGCATGAAAAGGTGTGAAAAATGCGAGGAGCAAAAAAAAAAAAAAAAAAAGAAAGACCAGGAGCATGAAAAGGTGTGAAAAATGCGAGGAGCAAAAAAAAAAAAAAGACCAGGAGCATGAAAAGGTGTGAAAAATGCGAGGAGCAAAAAAAAAAAAAGAAAGACCAGGAGCATGAAAAGGTGTGAAAAATGCGAGGAGCAAAAAAAAAAAAAAAGACCAGGAGCATGAAAAGGTGTGAAAAATGCGAGGAGCAAAAAAAAAAAAAAGAGAAAGAAAGAAAGACCAGGAGCATGAAAAGGTGTGAAAAATGCGAGGAGCAAAAAAAAAAAAAAAAAAAGAAAGACCAGGAGCATGAAAAGGTGTGAAAAATGCGAGGAGCAAAAAAAAAAAAAAAAAAAAGAAAGACCAGGAGCATGAAAAGGTGTGAAAAATGCGAGGAGCAAAAAAAAAAAAAAAAAAGACCAGGAGCATGAAAAGGTGTGAAAAATGCGAGGAGCAAAAAAAAAAAAAAGAAAGACCAGGAGCATGAAAAGGTGTGAAAAATTCTAGGAGCAAAAAAAAAAAAAAGAAAGACCAGGAGCATGAAAAGGTGTGAAAAATGCGAGGAGCAAAAAAAAAAAAGAAAGACCAGGAGCATGAAAAGGTGTGAAAAAGGCGAGGAGCAAAAAAAAAAAAAAAAAAAAGAAAGACCAGGAGCATGAAAAGGTGTGAAAAATGCGAGGAGCAAAAAAAAAAAAAAGACTAGGAGCATGAAAAGGTGTGAAAAATGCGAGGAGCAAAAAAAAAAAAAAGACCAGGAGCATGAAAAGGTGTGAAAAATGCGAGGAGCAAAAAAAAAAAAAAAAAAAAAATGAAAGACCAGGAGCATGAAAAGGTGTGAAAAATGCGAGGAGCAAAAAAAAAAAAAGAAAGACCAGGAGCATGAAAAGGTGTGAAAAATGCGAGGAGCAAAAAAAAAAAAAGAAAAACCAGGAGCATGAAAAGGTGTGAAAAATGGGAGGAGCAAAAAAAAAAAAAAAAAAGAAAGACCAGGAGCATGAAAAGGTGTGAAAAATGCGAGGAGAAAAAAAAAAAAGACCAGGAGCATGAAAAGGTGTGAAAAATGCGAGGAGCAAAAAAAAAAAAAAAAAAGACCAAGAGCATGAAAAGGTGTGAAAAATGCGAGGAGCAAAAAAAAAAAAAAAAAAAAGAAAGACCAGGAGCATGAAAAGGTGTGAAAAATGCGAGGAGCAAAAAAAAAAAAAAAAAAAAATGAAAGACCAGGAGCATGAAAAGGTGTGAAAAATGCGAGGAGCAAAAAAAAAAAAAGAAAGACCAGGAGCATGAAAAGGTGTGAAAAATGCGAGGAGCAAAAAAAAAAAAAGAAAGACCAGGAGCATGAAAAGGTGTGAAAAATGCGAGCAGCAAAAAAAAAAAAAAAAAAAAAAGAAAGAACAGGAGCATGAAAAGGGGGGAAAAATGCGAGGAGCAAAAAAAAAAAAAGAAAGACCAGGAGCATGAAAAGGTGTGAAAAATGCGAGGAGCAAAAAAAAAAAAAGAAAGACCAGGAGCATGAAAAGGTGTGAAAAATGCGAGGAGCAAAAAAAAAAAAAGAAAAACCAGGAGCATGAAAAGGTGTGAAAAATGCGAGGAGCAAAAAAAAAAAAGAAAGACCAGGAGCATGAAAAGGTGTGAAAAAGGCGAGGAGCAAAAAAAAAAAAAAAAAAAAAAAGACCAGGAGCATGAAAAGGTGTGAAAAATGCGAGGAGCAAAAAAAAAAAAAAGACTAGGAGCATGAAAAGGTGTGAAAAATGCGGGGAGCAAAAAAAAAAAAAAGACCAGGAGCATGAAAAGGTGTGAAAAATGCGAGGAGCAAAAAAAAAAAAAAAAAAAATGAAAGACCAGGAGCATGAAAAGGTGTGAAAAATGCGAGGAGCAAAAAAAAAAAAAGAAAGACCAGGAGCATGAAAAGGTGTGAAAAATGCGACGAGCAAAAAAAAAAAAAAAAAAAAAAAAAGACCAGGAGCAAGAAAAGGTGTGAAAAATGCGACGAGCAAGAAAAGGTGTGAAAAATGCGACGAGCAAGAAAAGGGGAAAAAAATGCGAGGAGCAAAAAAAAAAAAAAAAAAAAAAGGACCAGGAGCATGAAAAGGTGTGAAAAATGCGAGGAGCATGAAAAGGTGTGAAAAATGCGAGGAGCATGAAAAGGTGTGAAAAATGCGAGGAGCATGAAAAGGTGTGAAAAAGGCGAGGAGCAAAAAAAAAAAAAAAAAAAAAAAAAAGGACCAGGAGCATGAAAAGGTGTGAAAAATGCGGGGAGCATGAAAAGGTGTGAAAAATGCGAGGAGCAAAAAAAAAAAAAAAAAAAAAAAAAAAGGACCAGGAGAAAGAAAAGGTGTGAAAAAAGGGAGGAGCAAAAAAAAAAAAAAAAAAAAAAAAAAAAAAAAAAAAGGACCAGGAGCATGAAAAGGTGTGAAAAATGCGGGGAGCATGAAAAGGTGTGAAAAATGCGAGGAGCAAAAAAAAAAAAAAAAGGACCAGGAGCATGAAAAGGTGTGAAAAATGCGAGGAGCAAAAAAAAAAAAAAAAAAAAAGGACCAGGAGCATGAAAAGGTGTGAAAAATGCGAGGAGCAAAAAAAAAAAAAAAAAAAAAAAAAAGGACCAGGAGCATGAAAAGGTGTGAAAAATGCGAGGAGCAAAAAAAAAAAAAAAAAAAAAAAAAAGGACCAGGAGCATGAAAAGGTGTGAAAAATGCGAGGAGCAAAAAAAAAAAAAAAAAAAAAGGACCAGGAGCATGAAAAGGTGTGAAAAATGCGACGAGCATGAAAAGGTGTGAAAAATGCGACGAGCATGAAAAGGTGCAAAAAATGCGAGGAGCAAAAAAAAAAAAAAAAAAAAAAAGGACCAGGAGCATGAAAAGGTGTGAAAAATGCGAGGAGCATGAAAAGGTGTGAAAAATGCGAGGAGCAAAAAAAAAAAAAAAAAAAAAAAAAAAGGACCAGGAGCATGAAAAGGTGTGAAAATTCGAGGAGCAAAAAAAAAAAAAAAAAAGACCAGGAGCATGAAAAGGTGTGAAAAATGTGAGGAGCAAAAAAAAAAAAAAAAAGACAAGGAGCATGAAAAGGTGTCAAAAATGCGAGGAGCAAAAAAAAAAAAAAGACCAGGAGAATGATATGGTGTGAAAAACGCGAGGAGCATGAAAAGGTGTGAAAAATGTGAGGAGAAAAAAATAAAAAAGAAAGACCAGGAGCATGAAAAGGTGTGAAAAATGCGAGGAGCATGAAAAGGTGTGAAAAATGCGAGGAGCATGAAAAGGTGTGAAAAATGCGACGAGCATGAAAAGGTGTGAAAAATGCGAGGAGCAAAAAAAAAAAAAAAAAAAGGACCAGGAGCATGAAAAGGTGTGAAAAATGCGAGGAGCATGAAAAGGTGTGAAAAATGCGAGCAGCATGAAAAGGTGTGAAAAATGCGAGGAGCATGAAAAGGTGTGAAAAATGCGACGAGCATGAAAAGGTGTGAAAAATGCGAGGAGCAAAAAAAAAAAAAAAAAAAAAAAAAAAGGACCAGGAGCATGAAAAGGTGTGAAAAATGCGACGAGCAAAAAAAAAAAAAAAAAAAAAAAAAAAAAAAAAAAAAGACCAGGAGCATGAAAAGGTGTGAAAAATGCGACGAGCATGAAAAGGTGTGAAAAATGCGACGAGCATGAAAAGGTGCAAAAAATGCGAGGAGCAAAAAAAAAAAAAAAAAAAAAAGGACCAGGAGCATGAAAAGGTGTGAAAAATGCGAGGAGCATGAAAAGGTGTGAAAAATGCGAGGAGCATGAAAAGGTGTGAAAAATGCGACGAGCATGAAAAGGTGTGAAAAATGCGAGGAGCAAAAAAAAAAAAAAAAAAAAAAAAAAGGACCAGGAGCATGAAAAGGTGTGAAAAATGCGAGGAGCAAAAAAAAAAAAAAAAAAAAAAAAAAAGGACCAGGAGCATGAAAAGGTGTGAAAAATCGAGGAGCAAAAAAAAAAAAAAAAAAAAAAAAAAGGACCAGGAGCATGAAAAGGTGTGAAAATTCGAGGAGCAAAAAAAAAAAAAAAAAAGACCAGGAGCATGAAAAGGTGTGAAAAATGTGAGGAGCAAAAAAAAAAAAAAAAAGACAAGGAGCATGAAAAGGTGTCAAAAATGCGAGGAGCAAAAAAAAAAAAAAGACCAGGAGAATGATATGGTGTGAAAAACGCGAGGAGCATGAAAAGGTGTGAAAAATGTGAGGAGAAAAAAATAAAAAAGAAAGACCAGGAGCATGAAAAGGTGTGAAAAATGCGAGGAGCATGAAAAGGTGTGAAAAATGCGAGGAGCATGAAAAGGTGTGAAAAATGCGACGAGCATGAAAAGGTGTGAAAAATGCGAGGAGCAAAAAAAAAAAAAAAAAAAGGACCAGGAGCATGAAAAGGGGTGAAAAATGCGAGGAGCATGAAAAGGTGTGAAAAATGCGAGCAGCATGAAAAGGTGTGAAAAATGCGAGGAGCATGAAAAGGTGTGAAAAATGCGACGAGCATGAAAAGGTGTGAAAAATGCGAGGAGCAAAAAAAAAAAAAAAAAAAAAAAAAAGGACCAGGAGCATGAAAAGGTGTGAAAAATGCGACGAGCAAAAAAAAAAAAAAAAAAAAAAAAAAAGGACCAGGAGCATGAAAAGGTGTGAAAAATGCGAGGAGCAAAAAAAAAAAAAAAAAAAAAAAAAAAAAAAAAAAAGGACCAGGAGCATGAAAAGGTGTGAAAAATGCGGGGAGCATGAAAAGGTGTGAAAAATGCGAGGAGCAAAAAAAAAAAAAAAAAGGACCAGGAGCATGAAAAGGTGTGAAAAATGCGAGGAGCAAAAAAAAAAAAAAAAAAAAAAGGACCAGGAGCATGAAAAGGTGTGAAAAATGCGAGGAGCAAAAAAAAAAAAAAAAAAAAAAAAAAGGACCAGGAGCATGAAAAGGTGTGAAAAAAGCGAGGAGCAAAAAAAAAAAAAAAAAAAAAAAAAAAGGACCAGGAGCATGAAAAGGTGTGAAAAATGCGAGGAGCAAAAAAAAAAAAAAAAAAAAAAGGACCAGGAGCATGAAAAGGTGTGAAAAATGCGACGAGCATGAAAAGGTGTGAAAAATGCGACGAGCATGAAAAGGTGCAAAAAATGCGAGGAGCAAAAAAAAAAAAAAAAAAAAAAGGACCAGGAGCATGAAAAGGTGTGAAAAATGCGAGGAGCATGAAAAGGTGTGAAAAATGCGAGGAGCAAAAAAAAAAAAAAAAAAAAAAAAAAAGGACCAGGAGCATGAAAAGGGGTGAAAATTCGAGGAGCAAAAAAAAAAAAAAAAAAAGACCAGGAGCATGAAAAGGTGTGAAAAATGTGAGGAGCAAAAAAAAAAAAAAAAAGACAAGGAGCATGAAAAGGTGTCAAAAATGCGAGGAGCAAAAAAAAAAAAAAGACCAGGAGAATGATATGGTGTGAAAAACGCGAGGAGCATGAAAAGGTGTGAAAAATGTGAGGAGAAAAAAATAAAAAAGAAAGACCAGGAGCATGAAAAGGTGTGAAAAATGCGAGGAGCATGAAAAGGTGTGAAAAATGCGAGGAGCATGAAAAGGTGTGAAAAATGCGAGGAGCATGAAAAGGTGTGAAAAATGCGAGGAGCAAAAAAAAAAAAAAAAAAAAGGACCAGGAGCATGAAAAGGTGTGAAAAATGCGAGGAGCATGAAAAGGTGTGAAAAATGCGAGCAGCATGAAAAGGTGTGAAAAATGCGAGGAGCATGAAAAGGTGTGAAAAATGCGACGAGCATGAAAAGGTGTGAAAAATGCGAGGAGCAAAAAAAAAAAAAAAAAAAAAAAAAAAGGACCAGGAGCATGAAAAGGTGTGAAAAATGCGACGAGCAAAAAAAAAAAAAAAAAAAAAAAAAAAAAAAAAAAAAGACCAGGAGCATGAAAAGGTGTGAAAAATGCGACGAGCATGAAAAGGTGTGAAAAATGCGACGAGCATGAAAAGGTGCAAAAAATGCGAGGAGCAAAAAAAAAAAAAAAAAAAAAAAGGACCAGGAGCATGAAAAGGTGTGAAAAATGCGAGGAGCATGAAAAGGTGTGAAAAATGCGAGGAGCATGAAAAGGTGTGAAAAATGCGACGAGCATGAAAAGGTGTGAAAAATGCGAGGAGCAAAAAAAAAAAAAAAAAAAAAAAAAAGGACCAGGAGCATGAAAAGGTGTGAAAAATGCGAGGAGCAAAAAAAAAAAAAAAAAAAAAAAAAAAGGACCAGGAGAATGAAAAGGTGTGAAAATTCGAGGAGCAAAAAAAAAAAAAAAAAAAAAAAAAAAGGACCAGGAGCATGAAAAGGTGTGAAAATTCGAGGAGCAAAAAAAAAAAAAAAAAAGACCAGGAGCATGAAAAGGTGTGAAAAATGTGAGGAGCAAAAAAAAAAAAAAAAAAAACAAGGAGCATGAAAAGGTGTCAAAAATGCGAGGAGCAAAAAAAAAAAAAAGACCAGGAGAATGATATGGTGTGAAAAACGCGAGGAGCATGAAAAGGTGTGAAAAATGTGAGGAGAAAAAAAAAAAAAAGAAAGACCAGGAGCATGAAAAGGTGTGAAAAATGCGAGGAGCATGAAAAGGTGTGAAAAATGCGAGGAGCATGAAAAGGTGTGAAAAATGCGACGAGCATGAAAAGGTGTGAAAAATGCGAGGAGCAAAAAAAAAAAAAAAAAAAAGGACCAGGAGCATGAAAAGGTGTGAAAAATGCGAGGAGCATGAAAAGGTGTGAAAAATGCGAGCAGCATGAAAAGGTGTGAAAAATGCGAGGAGCATGAAAAGGTGTGAAAAATGCGACGAGCATGAAAAGGTGTGAAAAATGCGAGGAGCAAAAAAAAAAAAAAAAAAAAAAAAAAGGACCAGGAGCATGAAAAGGTGTGAAAAAAGCGAGGAGCAAAAAAAAAAAAAAAAAAAAAAAAAAAAAAAAAAAAAGACCAGGAGCATGAAAAGGTGTGAAAAATGCGACGAGCATGAAAAGGTGTGAAAAATGCGACGAGCATGAAAAGGTGCAAAAAATGCGAGGAGCAAAAAAAAAAAAAAAAAAAAAAAGGACCAGGAGCATGAAAAGGTGTGAAAAATGCGAGGAGCATGAAAAGGTGTGAAAAATGCGAGGAGCATGAAAAGGTGTGAAAAATGCGACGAGCATGAAAAGGTGTGAAAAATGCGAGGAGCAAAAAAAAAAAAAAAAAAAAAAAAAAAGGACCAGGAGCATGAAAAGGTGTGAAAAATGCGGGGAGCATGAAAAGGTGTGAAAAATGCGAGGAGCAAAAAAAAAAAAAAAAAAAAAAAAAAGGACCAGGAGCATGAAAAGGTGTGAAAAATGCGAGGAGCATGAAAAGGTGTGAAAAATGCGAGGAGCATGAAAAGGTGTGAAAAATGCGAGGAGCATGAAAAGGTGTGAAAAATGCGAGGAGCATGAAAAGGTGTGAAAAATGCGACGAGCATGAAAAGGTGTGAAAAATGCGAGGAGCAAAAAAAAAAAAAAAAAAAAAAAAAAAGGACCAGGAGCATGAAAAGGTGTGAAAAATGCGGGGAGCATGAAAAGGTGTGAAAAATGCGAGGAGCAAAAAAAAAAAAAAAAAAAAAAAAAAGGACAAGGAGCATGAAAAGGTGTGAAAAATGCGAGGAGCAAAAAAAAAAAAAAAAAAAAAAGGACCAGGAGCATGAAAAGGTGTGAAAAATGCGAGGAGCATGAAAAGGTGTGAAAAATGCGAGGAGCAAAAAAAAAAAAAAAAAAAAAAAAAAAGGACCAGGAGCATGAAAAGGTGTGAAAAATGCGGGGAGCATGAAAAGGTGTGAAAAATGCGAGGAGCAAAAAAAAAAAAAAAAAAAAAAAAAAAGGACCAGGAGCATGAAAAGGTGTGAAAAATGCGAGGAGCATGAAAAGGTGTGAAAAATGCGAGGAGCAAAAAAAAAAAAAAAAGGACCAGGAGCATGAAAAGGTGTGAAAAATGCGAGGAGCAAAAAAAAAAAAAAAAAAAAAAGGACCAGGAGCATGAAAAGGTGTGAAAAATGCGAGGAGCAAAAAAAAAAAAAAAAAAAAAAAAAAGGACCAGGAGCATGAAAAGGTGTGAAAAATGCGAGGAGCAAAAAAAAAAAAAAAAAAAAAAAAAAAGGACCAGGAGCATGAAAAGGTGCGAAAAATGCGAGGAGCAAAAAAAAAAAAAAAAAAAAAAGGACCAGGAGCATGAAAAGGTGTGAAAAATGCGACGAGCATGAAAAGGTGTGAAAAATGCGACGAGCATGAAAAGGTGCAAAAAATGCGAGGAGCAAAAAAAAAAAAAAAAAAAAAAAGGACCAGGAGCATGAAAAGGTGTGAAAAATGCGAGGAGCATGAAAAGGTGTGAAAAATGCGAGGAGCATGAAAAGGTGTGAAAAATGCGACGAGCATGAAAAGGTGTGAAAAATGCGAGGAGCAAAAAAAAAAAAAAAAAAAAAAAAAAAGGACCAGGAGCATGAAAAGGTGTGAAAAATGCGGGGAGCATGAAAAGGTGTGAAAAATGCGAGGAGCAAAAAAAAAAAAAAAAAAAAAAAAAAAGGACCAGGAGCATGAAAAGGTGTGAAAAATGCGAGGAGCAAAAAAAAAAAAAAAAAAAAAAAAAAGGACCAGGAGCATGAAAAGGTGTGAAAATTCGAGGAGCAAAAAAAAAAAAAAAAAAGACCAGGAGCATGAAAAGGTGTGAAAAATGTGAGGAGCAAAAAAAAAAAAAAAAAGACAAGGAGCATGAAAAGGTGTCAAAAATGCGAGGAGCAAAAAAAAAAAAAAGACCAGGAGAATGATATGGTGTGAAAAACGCGAGGAGCATGAAAAGGTGTGAAAAATGTGAGGAGAAAAAAATAAAAAAGAAAGACCAGGAGCATGAAAAGGTGTGAAAAATGCGAGGAGCATGAAAAGGTGTGAAAAATGCGAGGAGCATG
This sequence comes from Cervus elaphus, assembly GCF_910594005.1. Classification (NCBI taxonomy): domain Eukaryota; kingdom Metazoa; phylum Chordata; class Mammalia; order Artiodactyla; family Cervidae; genus Cervus; species Cervus elaphus. Next base: position 1,759,239 of record NC_057834.1, on the reverse strand, counting down.
AAAAGGTGTGAAAAATGCGACGAGCATGAAAAGGTGTGAAAAATGCGAGGAGCAAAAAAAAAAAAAAAAAAAAGGACCAGGAGCATGAAAAGGTGTGAAAAATGCGAGGAGCATGAAAAGGTGTGAAAAATGCGAGCAGCATGAAAAGGTGTGAAAAATGCGAGGAGCATGAAAAGGTGTGAAAAATGCGACGAGCATGAAAAGGTGTGAAAAATGCGAGGAGCAAAAAAAAAAAAAAAAAAGGACCAGGAGCAAGAAAAGGTGTGAAAAAAGAGACGAGCAAAAAAAAAAAAAAAAAAAAAAAAAAAAAAAAAAAAAGACCAGGAGCATGAAAAGGTGTGAAAAATGCGACGAGCATGAAAAGGTGTGAAAAATGCGACGAGCATGAAAAGGTGCAAAAAATGCGAGGAGCAAAAAAAAAAAAAAAAAAAAAAAGGACCAGGAGCATGAAAAGGTGTGAAAAATGCGAGGAGCAAAAAAAAAAAAAAAAAAAAAAAAAAAGACCAGGAGCATGAAAAGGTGTGAAAAATGCGAGGAGCATGAAAAGGTGTGAAAAATGCGACGAGCATGAAAAGGTGTGAAAAATGCGAGGAGCATGAAAAGGTGTGAAAAATGCGACGAGCATGAAAAGGTGTGAAAAATGCGAGGAGCAAAAAAAAAAAAAAAAAGGACCAGGAGCAAGAAAAGGTGTGAAAAATGCGACGAGCAAAAAAAAAAAAAAAAAAAAAAAAAAGACCAGGAGCATGAAAAGGTGTGAAAAATGCGACGAGCATGAAAAGGTGTGAAAAATGCGACGAGCATGAAAAGGTGCAAAAAATGCGAGGAGCAAAAAAAAAAAAAAAAAAAAAAGGACCAGGAGCATGAAAAGGTGTGAAAAATGCGAGGAGCATGAAAAGGTGTGAAAAATGCGAGGAGCATGAAAAGGTGTGAAAAATGCGAGGAGCATGAAAAGGTGTGAAAAATGCGAGGAGCAAAAAAAAAAAAAAAAAAAAAAAAAAAGGACCAGGAGCATGAAAAGGTGTGAAAAATGCGGGGAGCATGAAAAGGTGTGAAAAATGCGAGGAGCAAAAAAAAAAAAAAAAAAAAAAAAAAAGGACCAGGAGCATGAAAAGGTGTGAAAAATGCGAGGAGCAAAAAAAAAAAAAAAAAAAAAAAAAAAAAAAAAAAAGGACCAGGAGCATGAAAAGGTGTGAAAAATGCGGGGAGCATGAAAAGGTGTGAAAAATGCGAGGAGCAAAAAAAAAAAAAAAAGGACCAGGAGCATGAAAAGGTGTGAAAAATGCGAGGAGCAAAAAAAAAAAAAAAAAAAAAGGACCAGGAGCATGAAAAGGTGTGAAAAAAGAGAGGAGCAAAAAAAAAAAAAAAAAAAAAAAAAAAGGACCAGGAGCATGAAAAGGTGTGAAAAATGCGAGGAGCAAAAAAAAAAAAAAAAAAAAAAAAAAAGGACCAGGAGCATGAAAAGGTGTGAAAAATGCGAGGAGCAAAAAAAAAAAAAAAAAAAAAAGGACCAGGAGCATGAAAAGGTGTGAAAAATGCGACGAGCATGAAAAGGTGTGAAAAATGCGACGAGCATGAAAAGGTGCAAAAAATGCGAGGAGCAAAAAAAAAAAAAAAAAAAAAAAGGACCAGGAGCATGAAAAGGTGTGAAAAATGCGAGGAGCAAGAAAAGGTGTGAAAAATGCGAGGAGCAAAAAAAAAAAAAAAAAAAAAAAAAAAGGACCAGGAGCATGAAAAGGTGTGAAAAATGCGAGGAGCATGAAAAGGTGTGAAAAATGCGAGCAGCATGAAAAGGTGTGAAAAATGCGAGGAGCATGAAAAGGTGTGAAAAATGCGACGAGCATGAAAAGGTGTGAAAAATGCGAGGAGCAAAAAAAAAAAAAAAAAAAGGACCAGGAGCAAGAAAAAGTGGGAAAAAAGCGACGAGCAAAAAAAAAAAAAAAAAAAAAAAAAAAAAAAAAAAAAGACCAGGAGCATGAAAAGGTGTGAAAAATGCGACGAGCATGAAAAGGTGTGAAAAATGCGACGAGCATGAAAAGGTGCAAAAAATGCGAGGAGCAAAAAAAAAAAAAAAAAAAAAAAGGACCAGGAGCATGAAAAGGTGTGAAAAATGCGAGGAGCAAAAAAAAAAAAAAAAAAAAAAAAAAGACCAGGAGCATGAAAAGGTGTGAAAAATGCGAGGAGCATGAAAAGGTGTGAAAAATGCGACGAGCATGAAAAGGTGTGAAAAATGCGAGGAGCATGAAAAGGTGTGAAAAATGCGACGAGCATGAAAAGGTGTGAAAAATGCGAGGAGCAAAAAAAAAAAAAAAAGGACCAGGAGCATGAAAAGGTGTGAAAAATGCGACGAGCAAAAAAAAAAAAAAAAAAAAAAAAAAGACCAGGAGCATGAAAAGGTGTGAAAAATGCGACGAGCATGAAAAGGTGTGAAAAATGCGACGAGCATGAAAAGGTGCAAAAAATGCGAGGAGCAAAAAAAAAAAAAAAAAAAAAAAGGACCAGGAGCATGAAAAGGTGTGAAAAAAGAGAGGAGCATGAAAAGGTGTGAAAAATGCGAGGAGCATGAAAAGGTGTGAAAAAAGCGAGGAGCATGAAAAGGTGTGAAAAATGCGAGGAGCAAAAAAAAAAAAAAAAAAAAAAAAAAAGGACCAGGAGCATGAAAAGGTGTGAAAAATGCGGGGAGCATGAAAAGGTGTGAAAAATGCGAGGAGCAAAAAAAAAAAAAAAAAAAAAAAAAAAGGACCAGGAGCATGAAAAGGTGGGAAAAATGCGAGGAGCAAAAAAAAAAAAAAAAAAAAAAAAAAAAAAAAAAAAGGACCAGGAGCATGAAAAGGTGTGAAAAATGCGGGGAGCATGAAAAGGTGTGAAAAATGCGAGGAGCAAAAAAAAAAAAAAAAAGACCAGGAGCATGAAAAGGTGTGAAAAATGCGAGGAGCAAAAAAAAAAAAAAAAAAAAAAGGAGCATGAAAAGGTGTGAAAAATGCGAGGAGCAAAAAAAAAAAAAAAAAAAAAAAAAAAGGACAAGGAGCATGAAAAGGTGGGAAAAATGGGAGGAGCAAAAAAAAAAAAAAAAAAAAAAAAAAAAGACCAGGAGCATGAAAAGGTGTGAAAAATGCGAGGAGCAAAAAAAAAAAAAAAAAAAAAGGACCAGGAGCATGAAAAGGTGTGAAAAATGCGACGAGCATGAAAAGGTGTGAAAAATGCGACGAGCATGAAAAGGTGCAAAAAATGCGAGGAGCAAAAAAAAAAAAAAAAAAAAAAGGACCAGGAGCATGAAAAGGTGTGAAAAATGCGAGGAGCATGAAAAGGTGTGAAAAATGCGAGGAGCAAAAAAAAAAAAAAAAAAAAAAAAAAGGACCAGGAGCATGAAAAGGTGTGAAAATTCGAGGAGCAAAAAAAAAAAAAAAAAAAGACCAGGAGCATGAAAAGGTGTGAAAAATGTGAGGAGCAAAAAAAAAAAAAAAAAGACAAGGAGCATGAAAAGGTGTCAAAAATGCGAGGAGCAAAAAAAAAAAAAAGACCAGGAGAATGATATGGTGTGAAAAACGCGAGGAGCATGAAAAGGTGTGAAAAATGTGAGGAGAAAAAAATAAAAAAGAAAGACCAGGAGCATGAAAAGGTGTGAAAAATGCGAGGAGCAAGAAAAGGTGTGAAAAATGCGAGGAGCATGAAAAGGTGTGAAAAATGCGACGAGCATGAAAAGGTGTGAAAAATGCGAGGAGCAAAAAAAAAAAAAAAAAAAAGGACCAGGAGCATGAAAAGGTGTGAAAAATGCGAGGAGCATGAAAAGGTGTGAAAAATGCGAGCAGCATGAAAAGGTGTGAAAAATGCGAGGAGCATGAAAAGGTGTGAAAAATGCGACGAGCATGAAAAGGTGTGAAAAATGCGAGGAGCAAAAAAAAAAAAAAAAAAAAAAAAAAAGGACCAGGAGCATGAAAAGGTGTGAAAAATGCGAGGAGCAAAAAAAAAAAAAAAAAAAAAAAAAAAGGACCAGGAGCATGAAAAGGTGTGAAAATTCGAGGAGCAAAAAAAAAAAAAAAAAAAAAAAAAAGGACCAGGAGCATGAAAAGGTGTGAAAATTCGAGGAGCAAAAAAAAAAAAAAAAAAGACCAGGAGCATGAAAAGGTGTGAAAAATGTGAGGAGCAAAAAAAAAAAAAAAAAGACAAGGAGCATGAAAAGGTGTCAAAAATGCGAGGAGCAAAAAAAAAAAAAAGACCAGGAGAATGATATGGTGTGAAAAACGCGAGGAGCATGAAAAGGTGTGAAAAATGTGAGGAGAAAAAAATAAAAAAGAAAGACCAGGAGCATGAAAAGGTGTGAAAAATGCGAGGAGCATGAAAAGGTGTGAAAAATGCGAGGAGCATGAAAAGGTGTGAAAAATGCGACGAGCATGAAAAGGTGTGAAAAATGCGAGGAGCAAAAAAAAAAAAAAAAAAAAGGACCAGGAGCATGAAAAGGTGTGAAAAATGCGAGGAGCATGAAAAGGTGTGAAAAATGCGAGCAGCATGAAAAGGTGTGAAAAATGCGAGGAGCATGAAAAGGTGTGAAAAATGCGACGAGCATGAAAAGGTGTGAAAAATGCGAGGAGCAAAAAAAAAAAAAAAAAAAAAAAAAAAGGACCAGGAGCATGAAAAGGTGTGAAAAATGCGACGAGCAAAAAAAAAAAAAAAAAAAAAAAAAAAAAAAAAAAAAGACCAGGAGCATGAAAAGGTGTGAAAAATGCGACGAGCATGAAAAGGTGTGAAAAATGCGACGAGCATGAAAAGGTGCAAAAAATGCGAGGAGCAAAAAAAAAAAAAAAAAAAAAAGGACCAGGAGCATGAAAAGGTGTGAAAAATGCGAGGAGCATGAAAAGGTGTGAAAAATGCGAGGAGCATGAAAAGGTGTGAAAAATGCGACGAGCATGAAAAGGTGTGAAAAATGCGAGGAGCAAAAAAAAAAAAAAAAAAAAAAAAAAGGACCAGGAGCATGAAAAGGTGTGAAAAATGCGGGGAGCATGAAAAGGTGTGAAAAATGCGAGGAGCAAAAAAAAAAAAAAAAAAAAAAAAAAAGGACCAGGAGCATGAAAAGGTGTGAAAAATGCGGGGAGCATGAAAAGGTGTGAAAAATGCGAGGAGCAAAAAAAAAAAAAAAAAAAAAAAAAAAGGACCAGGAGCATGAAAAGGTGTGAAAAAAGCGAGGAGCATGAAAAGGTGTGAAAAATGCGAGGAGCATGAAAAGGTGTGAAAAATGCGAGGAGCATGAAAAGGTGTGAAAAATGCGAGGAGCATGAAAAGGTGTGAAAAATGCGACGAGCATGAAAAGGTGTGAAAAATGCGAGGAGCAAAAAAAAAAAAAAAAAAAAAAAAAAAGGACCAGGAGCATGAAAAGGTGTGAAAAATGCGGGGAGCATGAAAAGGTGTGAAAAATGCGAGGAGCAAAAAAAAAAAAAAAAAAAAAAAAAAGGACAAGGAGCATGAAAAGGTGTGAAAAATGCGAGGAGCAAAAAAAAAAAAAAAAAAAAAGGACCAGGAGCATGAAAAGGTGTGAAAAATGCGAGGAGCATGAAAAGGTGTGAAAAATGCGAGGAGCAAAAAAAAAAAAAAAAAAAAAAAAAAAGGACCAGGAGCATGAAAAGGTGTGAAAAATGCGGGGAGCATGAAAAGGTGTGAAAAATGCGAGGAGCAAAAAAAAAAAAAAAAAAAAAAAAAAGGACCAGGAGCATGAAAAGGTGTGAAAAATGCGAGGAGCATGAAAAGGTGTGAAAAATGCGAGGAGCAAAAAAAAAAAAAAAAGGACCAGGAGCATGAAAAGGTGTGAAAAATGCGAGGAGCAAAAAAAAAAAAAAAAAAAAAGGACCAGGAGCATGAAAAGGTGTGAAAAATGCGAGGAGCAAAAAAAAAAAAAAAAAAAAAAAAAAGGACCAGGAGCAAGAAAAGGTGTGAAAAATGCGAGGAGCAAAAAAAAAAAAAAAAAAAAAAAAAAAGGACCAGGAGCATGAAAAGGTGCGAAAAATGCGAGGAGCAAAAAAAAAAAAAAAAAAAAAGGACCAGGAGCATGAAAAGGTGTGAAAAATGCGACGAGCATGAAAAGGTGTGAAAAATGCGACGAGCATGAAAAGGTGCAAAAAATGCGAGGAGCAAAAAAAAAAAAAAAAAAAAAAGGACCAGGAGCATGAAAAGGTGTGAAAAATGCGAGGAGCATGAAAAGGTGTGAAAAATGCGAGGAGCATGAAAAGGTGTGAAAAATGCGACGAGCATGAAAAGGTGTGAAAAATGCGAGGAGCAAAAAAAAAAAAAAAAAAAAAAAAAAAAAAAAAAAAGGACCAGGAGCATGAAAAGGTGTGAAAAATGCGGGGAGCATGAAAAGGTGTGAAAAATGCGAGGAGCAAAAAAAAAAAAAAAAGGACCAGGAGCATGAAAAGGTGTGAAAAATGCGAGGAGCAAAAAAAAAAAAAAAAAAAAAGGACCAGGAGCATGAAAAGGTGTGAAAAATGCGAGGAGCAAAAAAAAAAAAAAAAAAAAAAAAAAGGACCAGGAGCATGAAAAGGTGTGAAAAATGCGAGGAGCAAAAAAAAAAAAAAAAAAAAAAAAAAAGGACCAGGAGCATGAAAAGGTGTGAAAAATGCGAGGAGCAAAAAAAAAAAAAAAAAAAAAGGACCAGGAGCATGAAAAGGTGTGAAAAATGCGACGAGCATGAAAAGGTGTGAAAAATGCGACGAGCATGAAAAGGTGCAAAAAATGCGAGGAGCAAAAAAAAAAAAAAAAAAAAAAAGGACCAGGAGCATGAAAAGGTGTGAAAAATGCGAGGAGCATGAAAAGGTGTGAAAAATGCGAGGAGCAAAAAAAAAAAAAAAAAAAAAAAAAAAGGACCAGGAGCATGAAAAGGTGTGAAAATTCGAGGAGCAAAAAAAAAAAAAAAAAAGACCAGGAGCATGAAAAGGTGTGAAAAATGTGAGGAGCAAAAAAAAAAAAAAAAAGACAAGGAGCATGAAAAGGTGTCAAAAATGCGAGGAGCAAAAAAAAAAAAAAGACCAGGAGAATGATATGGTGTGAAAAACGCGAGGAGCATGAAAAGGTGTGAAAAATGTGAGGAGAAAAAAATAAAAAAGAAAGACCAGGAGCATGAAAAGGTGTGAAAAATGCGAGGAGCATGAAAAGGTGTGAAAAATGCGAGGAGCATGAAAAGGTGTGAAAAATGCGACGAGCATGAAAAGGTGTGAAAAATGCGAGGAGCAAAAAAAAAAAAAAAAAAAAGGACCAGGAGCATGAAAAGGTGTGAAAAATGCGAGGAGCAAGAAAAGGTGTGAAAAATGCGAGCAGCATGAAAAGGTGTGAAAAATGCGAGGAGCATGAAAAGGTGTGAAAAATGCGACGAGCATGAAAAGGTGTGAAAAATGCGAGGAGCAAAAAAAAAAAAAAAAAAAAAAAAAAAGGACCAGGAGCATAAAAAGGTGTGAAAAAAGCGAGGAGCAAAAAAAAAAAAAAAAAAAAAAAAAAGGACCAGGAGCATGAAAAGGTGTGAAAATTCGAGGAGCAAAAAAAAAAAAAAAAAAAAAAAAAAAGGACCAGGAGCATGAAAAGGTGTGAAAATTCGAGGAGCAAAAAAAAAAAAAAAAAAGACCAGGAGCATGAAAAGGTGTGAAAAATGTGAGGAGCAAAAAAAAAAAAAAAAAGACAAGGAGCATGAAAAGGTGTCAAAAATGCGAGGAGCAAAAAAAAAAAAAAGACCAGGAGAATGATATGGTGTGAAAAACGCGAGGAGCATGAAAAGGTGTGAAAAATGTGAGGAGAAAAAAATAAAAAAGAAAGACCAGGAGCATGAAAAGGTGTGAAAAATGCGAGGAGCATGAAAAGGTGTGAAAAATGCGAGGAGCATGAAAAGGTGTGAAAAATGCGACGAGCATGAAAAGGTGTGAAAAATGCGAGGAGCAAAAAAAAAAAAAAAAAAAGGACCAGGAGCATGAAAAGGTGTGAAAAATGCGAGGAGCATGAAAAGGTGTGAAAAATGCGAGCAGCATGAAAAGGTGTGAAAAATGCGAGGAGCATGAAAAGGTGTGAAAAATGCGACGAGCATGAAAAGGTGTGAAAAATGCGAGGAGCAAAAAAAAAAAAAAAAAAAAAAAAAAAGGACCAGGAGCATGAAAAGGTGTGAAAAATGCGACGAGCAAAAAAAAAAAAAAAAAAAAAAAAAAAAAAAAAAAAAGACCAGGAGCATGAAAAGGTGTGAAAAATGCGACGAGCATGAAAAGGTGTGAAAAATGCGACGAGCATGAAAAGGTGCAAAAAATGCGAGGAGCAAAAAAAAAAAAAAAAAAAAAAAGGACCAGGAGCATGAAAAGGTGTGAAAAATGCGAGGAGCATGAAAAGGTGTGAAAAATGCGAGGAGCATGAAAAGGTGTGAAAAATGCGACGAGCATGAAAAGGTGTGAAAAATGCGAGGAGCAAAAAAAAAAAAAAAAAAAAAAAAAAAGGACCAGGAGCATGAAAAGGTGTGAAAAATGCGGGGAGCATGAAAAGGTGTGAAAAATGCGAGGAGCAAAAAAAAAAAAAAAAAAAAAAAAAAAGGACCAGGAGCATGAAAAGGTGTGAAAAATGCGGGGAGCATGAAAAGGTGTGAAAAATGCGAGGAGCAAAAAAAAAAAAAAAAAAAAAAAAAAAGGACCAGGAGCATGAAAAGGTGCGAAAAATGCGAGGAGCATGAAAAGGTGTGAAAAATGCGAGGAGCATGAAAAGGTGTGAAAAATGCGAGGAGCATGAAAAGGTGTGAAAAATGCGAGGAGCATGAAAAGGTGTGAAAAATGCGACGAGCATGAAAAGGTGTGAAAAATGCGAGGAGCAAAAAAAAAAAAAAAAAAAAAAAAAAAGGACCAGGAGCATGAAAAGGTGTGAAAAATGCGGGGAGCATGAAAAGGTGTGAAAAATGCGAGGAGCAAAAAAAAAAAAAAAAAAAAAAAAAAAGGACAAGGAGCATGAAAAGGTGTGAAAAATGCGAGGAGCAAAAAAAAAAAAAAAAAAAAAGGACCAGGAGCATGAAAAGGTGTGAAAAATGCGAGGAGCATGAAAAGGTGTGAAAAATGCGAGGAGCAAAAAAAAAAAAAAAAAAAAAAAAAAAGGACCAGGAGCATGAAAAGGTGTGAAAAATGCGGGGAGCATGAAAAGGTGTGAAAAATGCGAGGAGCAAAAAAAAAAAAAAAAAAAAAAAAAAAGGACCAGGAGCATGAAAAGGTGTGAAAAATGCGAGGAGCATGAAAAGGTGTGAAAAATGCGAGGAGCAAAAAAAAAAAAAAAAGGACCAGGAGCATGAAAAGGTGTGAAAAATGCGAGGAGCAAAAAAAAAAAAAAAAAAAAAAGGACCAGGAGCATGAAAAGGTGTGAAAAATGCGAGGAGCAAAAAAAAAAAAAAAAAAAAAAAAAAGGACCAAGAGCATGAAAAGGTGTGAAAAATGCGAGGAGCAAAAAAAAAAAAAAAAAAAAAAAAAAGGACCAGGAGCATGAAAAGGTGCGAAAAATGCGAGGAGCAAAAAAAAAAAAAAAAAAAAAGGACCAGGAGCATGAAAAGGTGTGAAAAATGCGACGAGCATGAAAAGGTGTGAAAAATGCGACGAGCATGAAAAGGTGCAAAAAATGCGAGGAGCAAAAAAAAAAAAAAAAAAAAAAGGACCAGGAGCATGAAAAGGTGTGAAAAATGCGAGGAGCATGAAAAGGTGTGAAAAATGCGAGGAGCATGAAAAGGTGTGAAAAATGCGACGAGCATGAAAAGGTGTGAAAAATGCGAGGAGCAAAAAAAAAAAAAAAAAAAAAAAAAAGGACCAGGAGCATGAAAAGGAGTGAAAAATGAGGGGAGCATGAAAAGGTGTGAAAAATGCGAGGAGCAAAAAAAAAAAAAAAAAAAAAAAAAAGGACCAGGAGCATGAAAAGGTGTGAAAAATGCGAGGAGCAAAAAAAAAAAAAAAAAAAAAAAAAAGGACCAGGAGCATGAAAAGGTGTGAAAATTCGAGGAGCAAAAAAAAAAAAAAAAAAAGACCAGGAGCATGAAAAGGTGTGAAAAATGGGAGGAGAAAAAAAAAAAAAAAAAAAGACAAGGAGCATGAAAAGGTGTCAAAAATGCGAGGAGCAAAAAAAAAAAAAAAGACCAGGAGAATGATATGGTGTGAAAAACGCGAGGAGCATGAAAAGGTGTGAAAAATGTGAGGAGAAAAAAATAAAAAAGAAAGACCAGGAGCATGAAAAGGTGTGAAAAATGCGAGGAGCATGAAAAGGTGTGAAAAATGCGAGGAGCATGAAAAGGTGTGAAAAATGCGACGAGCATGAAAAGGTGTGAAAAATGCGAGGAGCAAAAAAAAAAAAAAAAAAAGGACCAGGAGCATGAAAAGGTGTGAAAAATGCGAGGAGCATGAAAAGGTGTGAAAAATGCGAGCAGCATGAAAAGGTGTGAAAAATGCGAGGAGCATGAAAAGGTGTGAAAAATGCGACGAGCATGAAAAGGTGTGAAAAATGCGAGGAGCAAAAAAAAAAAAAAAAAAGGACCAGGAGCATGAAAAGGTGTGAAAAATGCGACGAGCAAAAAAAAAAAAAAAAAAAAAAAAAAAAAAAAAAAAAGACCAGGAGCATGAAAAGGTGTGAAAAATGCGACGAGCATGAAAAGGTGTGAAAAATGCGACGAGCATGAAAAGGTGCAAAAAATGCGAGGAGCAAAAAAAAAAAAAAAAAAAAAAGGACCAGGAGCATGAAAAGGTGTGAAAAATGCGAGGAGCATGAAAAGGTGTGAAAAATGCGAGGAGCATGAAAAGGTGTGAAAAATGCGACGAGCATGAAAAGGTGTGAAAAATGCGAGGAGCAAAAAAAAAAAAAAAAAAAAAAAAAGGACCAGGAGCATGAAAAGGTGTGAAAAATGCGGGGAGCATGAAAAGGTGTGAAAAATGCGAGGAGCAAAAAAAAAAAAAAAAAAAAAAGGACCAGGAGCATGAAAAGGAGTGAAAAATGCGGGGAGCAAGAAAAGGTGTGAAAAATGCGAGGAGCAAAAAAAAAAAAAAAAAAAAAAAAAAAGGACCAGGAGCATGAAAAGGTGTGAAAAATGCGAGGAGCAAAAAAAAAAAAAAAAAAAAAAGGACCAGGAGCATGAAAAGGTGTGAAAAATGCGGGGAGCATGAAAAGGTGTGAAAAATGCGAGGAGCAAAAAAAAAAAAAAAAAAAAAAAAAGGACCAGGAGCAAGAAAAGGTGTGAAAAATGCGACGAGCAAAAAAAAAAAAAAAAAAAAAAAAAAACCAGGAGCATGAAAAGGTGTGAAAAATGCGAGGAGCATGAAAAGGTGTGAAAAATGCGACGAGCATGAAAAGGTGTGAAAAATGCGAGGAGCATGAAAAGGTGTGAAAAATGCGAGGAGCATGAAAAGGTGTGAAAAATGCGACGAGCATGAAAAGGAGAGAAAAATGCGAGGAGCAAAAAAAAAAAAAAAAAAAAAAAAAAAAGGACCAGGAGCATGAAAAGGTGTAAAAAATGGGAGGAGCAAAAAAAAAAAAAAAAAAAAAAGACCAGGAGCATGAAAAGGTGTGAAAAATGCGACGAGCATGAAAAGGTGTGAAAAATGCGACGAGCATGAAAAGGTGCAAAAAATGCGAGGAGCAAAAAAAAAAAAAAAAAAAAAAAGGACCAGGAGCATGAAAAGGTGTGAAAAATGCGAGGAGCATGAAAAGGTGTGAAAAATGCGAGGAGCATGAAAAGGTGTGAAAAATGCGACGAGCATGAAAAGGTGTGAAAAATGCGAGGAGCAAAAAAAAAAAAAAAAAAAAAAAAAAAGGACCAGGAGCATGAAAAGGTGTGAAAAATGCGGGGAGCATGAAAAGGTGTGAAAAATGCGAGGAGCAAAAAAAAAAAAAAAAAAGACCAGGAGCATGAAAAGGTGTGAAAAATGTGAGGAGCAAAAAAAAAAAAAAAAAGACAAGGAGCATGAAAAGGTGTCAAAAATGCGAGGAGCAAAAAAAAAAAAAAGACCAGGAGAATGATATGGTGTGAAAAACGCGAGGAGCATGAAAAGGTGTGAAAAATGTGAGGAGAAAAAAATAAAAAAGAAAGACCAGGAGCATGAAAAGGTGTGAAAAATGCGAGGAGCATGAAAAGGTGTGAAAAATGCGAGGAGCATGAAAAGGTGTGAAAAATGCGACGAGCATGAAAAGGTGTGAAAAATGCGAGGAGCAAAAAAAAAAAAAAAAAAAGGACCAGGAGCATGAAAAGGTGTGAAAAATGCGAGGAGCATGAAAAGGTGTGAAAAATGCGAGCAGCATGAAAAGGTGTGAAAAATGCGAGGAGCATGAAAAGGTGTGAAAAATGCGACGAGCATGAAAAGGTGTGAAAAATGCGAGGAGCAAAAAAAAAAAAAAAAAAGGACCAGGAGCATGAAAAGGTGTGAAAAATGCGACGAGCAAAAAAAAAAAAAAAAAAAAAAAAAAAAAAAAAAAAAGACCAGGAGCATGAAAAGGTGTGAAAAATGCGACGAGCATGAAAAGGTGTGAAAAATGCGACGAGCATGAAAAGGTGCAAAAAATGCGAGGAGCAAAAAAAAAAAAAAAAAAAAAAGGACCAGGAGCATGAAAAGGTGTGAAAAAGGCGAGGAGCATGAAAAGGTGTGAAAAATGCGAGGAGCATGAAAAGGTGTGAAAAATGCGACGAGCATGAAAAGGTGTGAAAAATGCGAGGAGCAAAAAAAAAAAAAAAAAAAAAAAAAGGACCAGGAGCATGAAAAGGTGTGAAAAATGCGGGGAGCATGAAAAGGTGTGAAAAATGCGAGGAGCAAAAAAAAAAAAAAAAAAAAAGGACCAGGAGCATGAAAAGGTGTGAAAAATGCGGGGAGCATGAAAAGGTGTGAAAAATGCGAGGAGCAAAAAAAAAAAAAAAAAAAAAAAAAAGGACCAGGAGCATGAAAAGGTGTGAAAAATGCGAGGAGCAAAAAAAAAAAAAAAAAAAAAGGACCAGGAGCATGAAAAGGTGTGAAAAAAGCGGGGAGCATGAAAAGGTGTGAAAAATGCGAGGAGCAAAAAAAAAAAAAAAAAAAAAAAAAAGGACCAGGAGCATGAAAAGGTGTGAAAAATGCGACGAGCAAAAAAAAAAAAAAAAAAAAAAAAAAGACCAGGAGCATGAAAAGGTGTGAAAAATGCGAGGAGCATGAAAAGGTGTGAAAAATGCGACGAGCATGAAAAGGTGTGAAAAATGCGAGGAGCATGAAAAGGTGTGAAAAATGCGACGAGCATGAAAAGGTGTGAAAAATGCGAGGAGCAAAAAAAAAAAAAAAAAAAAAAAAAAAAGGACCAGGAGCATGAAAAGGTGTGAAAAATGCGACGAGCAAAAAAAAAAAAGACCAGGAGCATGAAAAGGTGTGAAAAATGCGACGAGCATGAAAAGGTGTGAAAAATGCGACGAGCATGAAAAGGTGCAAAAAATGCGAGGAGCAAAAAAAAAAAAAAAAAAAAAAGGACCAGGAGCATGAAAAGGTGTGAAAAATGCGAGGAGCATGAAAAGGTGTGAAAAAGGCGACGAGCATGAAAAGGTGTGAAAAATGCGACGAGCATGAAAAGGTGTGAAAAATGCGACGAGCATGAAAAGGTGTGAAAAATGCGACGAGCATGAAAAGGTGTGAAAAATGCGAGGAGCAAAAAAAAAAAAAAAAAAAAAAAAAAAGGACCAGGAGCATGAAAAGGTGTGAAAAATGCGGGGAGCATGAAAAGGTGTGAAAAATGCGAGGAGCAAAAAAAAAAAAAAAAAAAAAAGGACCAGGAGCATGAAAAGGTGTGAAAAATGCGAGGAGCATGAAAAGGTGTGAAAAATGCGAGGAGCATGAAAAGGTGTGAAAAATGCGACGAGCATGAAAAGGTGTGAAAAATGCGACGAGCATGAAAAGGTGTGAAAAATGCGAGGAGCAAAAAAAAAAAAAAAAAAAAAAAAAAAGGACCAGGAGCATGAAAAGGTGTGAAAAATGCGGGGAGCATGAAAAGGTGTGAAAAATGCGAGGAGCAAAAAAAAAAAAAAAAAAAAAAAAAAAGGACCAGGAGCATGAAAAGGTGTGAAAAATGCGAGGAGCAAAAAAAAAAAAAAAAAAAAAAGGACCAGGAGCATGAAAAGGTGTGAAAAATGCGGGGAGCATGAAAAGGTGTGAAAAATGCGAGGAGCAAAAAAAAAAAAAAAAAAAAAAAAAAGGACCAGGAGCATGAAAAGGTGTGAAAAATGCGAGGAGCATGAAAAGGTGTGAAAAATGCGAGGAGCATGAAAAGGTGTGAAAAATGCGAGGAGCAAAAAAAAAAAAAAAAAAAAAAAAAAAGGACCAGGAGCATGAAAAGGTGTGAAAAATGCGGGGAGCATGAAAAGGTGTGAAAAATGCGAGGAGCAAAAAAAAAAAAAAAAAAAAAAAAAAGGACCAGGAGCATGAAAAAGTGTGAAAATTCGAGGAGCAAAAAAAAAAAAAAAAAAAAAAAAAAAGGACCAGGAGCATGAAAAGGTGTGAAAATTCGAGGAGCAAAAAAAAAAAAAAAAAAGACCAGGAGCATGAAAAGGTGTGAAAAATGTGAGGAGCAAAAAAAAAAAAAAAAAGACAAGGAGCATGAAAAGGTGTCAAAAATGCGAGGAGAAAAAAAAAAAAAAAGACCAGGAGAATGATATGGTGTGAAAAACGCGAGGAGCATGAAAAGGTGTGAAAAATGTGAGGAGAAAAAAATAAAAAAGAAAGACCAGGAGCATGAAAAGGTGTGAAAAATGCGAGGAGCATGAAAAGGTGTGAAAAATGCGAGGAGCATGAAAAGGTGTGAAAAATGCGACGAGCATGAAAAGGTGTGAAAAATGCGAGGAGCAAAAAAAAAAAAAAAAAAAAGGACCAGGAGCATGAAAAGGTGTGAAAAATGCGAGGAGCATGAAAAGGTGTGAAAAATGCGAGCAGCATGAAAAGGTGTGAAAAATGCGAGGAGCATGAAAAGGTGTGAAAAATGCGACGAGCATGAAAAGGTGTGAAAAATGCGAGGAGCAAAAAAAAAAAAAAAAAAAAAAAAAAGGACCAGGAGCATGAAAAGGTGTGAAAAATGCGACGAGCAAAAAAAAAAAAAAAAAAAAAAAAAAAAAAAAAAAAAGACCAGGAGCATGAAAAGGTGTGAAAAATGCGACGAGCATGAAAAGGTGTGAAAAATGCGACGAGCATGAAAAGGTGCAAAAAATGCGAGGAGCAAAAAAAAAAAAAAAAAAAAAAGGACCAGGAGCATGAAAAGGTGTGAAAAATGCGAGGAGCATGAAAAGGTGTGAAAAATGCGAGGAGCATGAAAAGGTGTGAAAAATGCGACGAGCATGAAAAGGTGTGAAAAATGCGAGGAGCAAAAAAAAAAAAAAAAAAAAAAAAAAAGGACCAGGAGCATGAAAAGGTGTGAAAAATGCGGGGAGCATGAAAAGGTGTGAAAAATGCGAGGAGCAAAAAAAAAAAAAAAAAAAAAAAAAAAGGACCAGGAGCATGAAAAGGTGTGAAAAATGCGGGGAGCATGAAAAGGTGTGAAAAATGCGAGGAGCAAAAAAAAAAAAAAAAAAAAAAAAAAAGGACCAGGAGCATGAAAAGGTGTGAAAAATGCGAGGAGCATGAAAAGGTGTGAAAAATGCGAGGAGCATGAAAAGGTGTGAAAAATGCGAGGAGCATGAAAAGGTGTGAAAAATGCGAGGAGCATGAAAAGGTGTGAAAAATGCGACGAGCATGAAAAGGTGTGAAAAATGCGAGGAGCAAAAAAAAAAAAAAAAAAAAAAAAAAAGGACCAGGAGCATGAAAAGGTGTGAAAAATGCGGGGAGCATGAAAAGGTGTGAAAAATGCGAGGAGCAAAAAAAAAAAAAAAAAAAAAAAAAAAGGACAAGGAGCATGAAAAGGGGTGAAAAAAGAGAGGAGCAAAAAAAAAAAAAAAAAAAAAGGACCAGGAGCATGAAAAGGTGTGAAAAATGCGAGGAGCATGAAAAGGTGTGAAAAATGCGAGGAGCAAAAAAAAAAAAAAAAAAAAAAAAAAAGGACCAGGAGCATGAAAAGGTGTGAAAAATGCGGGGAGCATGAAAAGGTGTGAAAAATGCGAGGAGCAAAAAAAAAAAAAAAAAAAAAAAAAAGGACCAGGAGCATGAAAAGGTGTGAAAAATGCGAGGAGCATGAAAAGGTGTGAAAAATGCGAGGAGCAAAAAAAAAAAAAAAAGGACCAGGAGCATGAAAAGGTGTGAAAAATGCGAGGAGCAAAAAAAAAAAAAAAAAAAAAAGGACCAGGAGCATGAAAAGGTGTGAAAAATGCGAGGAGCAAAAAAAAAAAAAAAAAAAAAAAAAAAGGACCAGGAGCATGAAAAGGTGTGAAAAATGCGAGGAGCAAAAAAAAAAAAAAAAAAAAAAAAAAAGGACCAGGAGCATGAAAAGGTGCGAAAAATGCGAGGAGCAAAAAAAAAAAAAAAAAAAAAGGACCAGGAGCATGAAAAGGTGTGAAAAATGCGACGAGCATGAAAAGGTGTGAAAAATGCGACGAGCATGAAAAGGTGCAAAAAATGCGAGGAGCAAAAAAAAAAAAAAAAAAAAAAAGGACCAGGAGCATGAAAAGGTGTGAAAAATGCGAGGAGCATGAAAAGGTGTGAAAAATGCGAGGAGCATGAAAAGGTGTGAAAAATGCGACGAGCATGAAAAGGTGTGAAAAATGCGAGGAGCAAAAAAAAAAAAAAAAAAAAAAAAAAGGACCAGGAGCATGAAAAGGTGTGAAAAATGCGGGGAGCATGAAAAGGTGTGAAAAATGCGAGGAGCAAAAAAAAAAAAAAAAAAAAAAAAAAGGACCAGGAGCATGAAAAGGTGTGAAAAATGCGAGGAGCAAAAAAAAAAAAAAAAAAAAAAAAAAGGACCAGGAGCATGAAAAGGTGTGAAAATTCGAGGAGCAAAAAAAAAAAAAAAAAAGACCAGGAGCATGAAAAGGTGTGAAAAATGTGAGGAGCAAAAAAAAAAAAAAAAAGACAAGGAGCATGAAAAGGTGTCAAAAATGCGAGGAGCAAAAAAAAAAAAAAGACCAGGAGAATGATATGGTGTGAAAAACGCGAGGAGCATGAAAAGGTGTGAAAAATGTGAGGAGAAAAAAATAAAAAAGAAAGACCAGGAGCATGAAAAGGTGTGAAAAATGCGAGGAGCATGAAAAGGTGTGAAAAATGCGAGGAGCATGAAAAGGTGTGAAAAATGCGACGAGCATGAAAAGGTGTGAAAAATGCGAGGAGCAAAAAAAAAAAAAAAAAAAGGACCAGGAGCATGAAAAGGTGTGAAAAATGCGAGGAGCATGAAAAGGTGTGAAAAATGCGAGCAGCATGAAAAGGTGTGAAAAATGCGAGGAGCATGAAAAGGTGTGAAAAATGCGACGAGCATGAAAAGGTGTGAAAAATGCGAGGAGCAAAAAAAAAAAAAAAAAAAGGACCAGGAGCATGAAAAGGGGGGAAAAAGGAGACGAGCAAAAAAAAAAAAAAAAAAAAAAAAAAAAAAAAAAAAAGACCAGGAGCATGAAAAGGTGTGAAAAATGCGACGAGCATGAAAAGGTGTGAAAAATGCGACGAGCATGAAAAGGTGCAAAAAATGCGAGGAGCAAAAAAAAAAAAAAAAAAAAAAGGACCAGGAGCATGAAAAGGTGTGAAAAATGCGAGGAGCATGAAAAGGTGTGAAAAATGCGAGGAGCATGAAAAGGTGTGAAAAATGCGACGAGCATGAAAAGGTGTGAAAAATGCGAGGAGCAAAAAAAAAAAAAAAAAAAAAAAAAGGACCAGGAGCATGAAAAGGTGTGAAAATGCGGGGAGCATGAAAAGGTGTGAAAAATGCGAGGAGCAAAAAAAAAAAAAAAAAAAAAGGACCAGGAGCATGAAAAGGTGTGAAAAATGCGGGGAGCATGAAAAGGTGTGAAAAATGCGAGGAGCAAAAAAAAAAAAAAAAAAAAAAAAAAAGGACCAGGAGCATGAAAAGGTGTGAAAAATGCGAGGAGCAAAAAAAAAAAAAAAAAAAAAAGGACCAGGAGCATGAAAAGGTGTGAAAAATGCGGGGAGCATGAAAAGGTGTGAAAAATGCGAGGAGCAAAAAAAAAAAAAAAAAAAAAAAAAAGGACCAGGAGCATGAAAAGGTGTGAAAAATGCGACGAGCAAAAAAAAAAAAAAAAAAAAAAAAAAAACCAGGAGCATGAAAAGGTGTGAAAAATGCGAGGAGCATGAAAAGGTGTGAAAAATGCGACGAGCATGAAAAGGTGTGAAAAATGCGAGGAGCATGAAAAGGTGTGAAAAATGCGAGGAGCATGAAAAGGTGTGAAAAATGCGACGAGCATGAAAAGGTGTGAAAAATGCGAGGAGCAAAAAAAAAAAAAAAAAAAAAAAAAAAAGGACCAGGAGCATGAAAAGGTGTGAAAAATGCGAGGAGCAAAAAAAAAAAAAAAAAAAAAAGGACCAGGAGCATGAAAAGGTGTGAAAAATGCGACGAGCATGAAAAGGTGTGAAAAATGCGACGAGCATGAAAAGGTGCAAAAAATGCGAGGAGCAAAAAAAAAAAAAAAAAAAAAAAGGACCAGGAGGATGAAAAGGTGTGAAAAATGCGAGGAGCATGAAAAGGTGTGAAAAATGCGAGGAGCATGAAAAGGTGTGAAAAATGCGACGAGCATGAAAAGGTGTGAAAAATGCGAGGAGCAAAAAAAAAAAAAAAAAAAAAAAAAAAGGAACAGGAGAATGAAAAGGTGTGAAAAAGGCGGGGAGCATGAAAAGGTGTGAAAAATGCGAGGAGCAAAAAAAAAAAAAAAAAAGACCAGGAGCATGAAAAGGTGTGAAAAATGCGAGGAGCAAAAAAAAAAAAAAAAAAGACAAGGAGCATGAAAAGGTGTCAAAAATGCGAGGAGAAAAAAAAAAAAAAAGACCAGGAGAATGATATGGTGTGAAAAACGCGAGGAGCATGAAAAGGTGTGAAAAATGTGAGGAGAAAAAAATAAAAAAGAAAGACCAGGAGCATGAAAAGGTGTGAAAAATGCGAGGAGCATGAAAAGGTGTGAAAAATGCGAGGAGCATGAAAAGGTGTGAAAAATGCGACGAGCATGAAAAGGTGTGAAAAATGCGAGGAGCAAAAAAAAAAAAAAAAAAAGGACCAGGAGCATGAAAAGGTGTGAAAAATGCGAGGAGCATGAAAAGGTGTGAAAAATGCGAGCAGCATGAAAAGGTGTGAAAAATGCGAGGAGCATGAAAAGGTGTGAAAAATGCGACGAGCATGAAAAGGTGTGAAAAATGCGAGGAGCAAAAAAAAAAAAAAAAAAGGACCAGGAGCAAGAAAAGGTGTGAAAAAAGCGACGAGCAAAAAAAAAAAAAAAAAAAAAAAAAAAAAAAAAAAAAGACCAGGAGCATGAAAAGGTGTGAAAAATGCGACGAGCATGAAAAGGTGTGAAAAATGCGACGAGCATGAAAAGGTGCAAAAAATGCGAGGAGCAAAAAAAAAAAAAAAAAAAAAAGGACCAGGAGCATGAAAAGGTGTGAAAAATGCGAGGAGCATGAAAAGGTGTGAAAAATGCGAGGAGCATGAAAAGGTGTGAAAAATGCGACGAGCATGAAAAGGTGTGAAAAATGCGAGGAGCAAAAAAAAAAAAAAAAAAAAAAAAAGGACCAGGAGCATGAAAAGGTGTGAAAAATGCGGGGAGCATGAAAAGGTGTGAAAAATGCGAGGAGCAAAAAAAAAAAAAAAAAAAAAGGACCAGGAGCATGAAAAGGTGTGAAAAATGCGGGGAGCATGAAAAGGTGTGAAAAATGCGAGGAGCAAAAAAAAAAAAAAAAAAAAAAAAAAAGGACCAGGAGCATGAAAAGGTGTGAAAAATGCGAGGAGCAAAAAAAAAAAAAAAAAAAAAGGACCAGGAGCATGAAAAGGTGTGAAAAATGCGGGGAGCATGAAAAGGTGTGAAAAATGCGAGGAGCAAAAAAAAAAAAAAAAAAAAAAAAAAGGACCAGGAGCATGAAAAGGTGTGAAAAATGCGACGAGCAAAAAAAAAAAAAAAAAAAAAAAAAAGACCAGGAGCATGAAAAGGTGTGAAAAATGCGAGGAGCATGAAAAGGTGTGAAAAATGCGACGAGCATGAAAAGGTGTGAAAAATGCGAGGAGCATGAAAAGGTGTGAAAAATGCGACGAGCATGAAAAGGTGTGAAAAATGCGAGGAGCAAAAAAAAAAAAAAAAAAAAAAAAAAAGGACCAGGAGCATGAAAAGGTGTGAAAAATGCGACGAGCAAAAAAAAAAAAGACCAGGAGCATGAAAAGGTGTGAAAAATGCGACGAGCATGAAAAGGTGTGAAAAATGCGACGAGCATGAAAAGGTGCAAAAAATGCGAGGAGCAAAAAAAAAAAAAAAAAAAAAAGGACCAGGAGCATGAAAAGGTGTGAAAAATGCGAGGAGCATGAAAAGGTGTGAAAAATGCGAGGAGCATGAAAAGGTGTGAAAAATGCGACGAGCATGAAAAGGTGTGAAAAATGCGACGAGCATGAAAAGGTGTGAAAAATGCGACGAGCATGAAAAGGTGTGAAAAATGCGAGGAGCAAAAAAAAAAAAAAAAAAAAAAAAAAGGACCAGGAGCATGAAAAGGTGTGAAAAATGCGGGGAGCATGAAAAGGTGTGAAAAATGCGAGGAGCAAAAAAAAAAAAAAAAAAAAAAGGACCAGGAGCATGAAAAGGTGTGAAAAATGCGAGGAGCATGAAAAGGTGTGAAAAATGCGAGGAGCATGAAAAGGTGTGAAAAATGCGACGAGCATGAAAAGGTGTGAAAAATGCGACGAGCATGAAAAGGTGTGAAAAATGCGAGGAGCAAAAAAAAAAAAAAAAAAAAAAAAAAAGGACCAGGAGCATGAAAAGGTGTGAAAAATGCGGGGAGCATGAAAAGGTGTGAAAAATGCGAGGAGCAAAAAAAAAAAAAAAAAAAAAAAAAAAGGACCAGGAGCATGAAAAGGTGTGAAAAATGCGAGGAGCAAAAAAAAAAAAAAAAAAAAAGGACCAGGAGCATGAAAAGGTGTGAAAAATGCGGGGAGCATGAAAAGGGGGGAAAAATGCGAGGAGCAAAAAAAAAAAAAAAAAAAAAAAAAGGACAAGGAGCAAGAAAAGGTGTGAAAAATGCGAGGAGCATGAAAAGGTGTGAAAAATGCGAGGAGCATGAAAAGGTGTGAAAAATGCGAGGAGCAAAAAAAAAAAAAAAAAAAAAAAAAAGGACCAGGAGCATGAAAAGGTGTGAAAAATGCGGGGAGCATGAAAAGGTGTGAAAAATGCGAGGAGCAAAAAAAAAAAAAAAAAAAAAAAAAAAAGACCAGGAGCATGAAAAGGTGTGAAAAATGCGAGGAGCAAAAAAAAAAAAAAAAAAAAAAAAAAAAAAAAAAAAAGGACCAGGAGCATGAAAAGGTGTGAAAAATGCGGGGAGCATGAAAAGGTGTGAAAAATGCGAGGAGCAAAAAAAAAAAAAAAAGGACCAGGAGCATGAAAAGGTGTGAAAAATGCGAGGAGCAAAAAAAAAAAAAAAAAAAAAGGACCAGGAGCATGAAAAGGTGTGAAAAATGCGAGGAGCAAAAAAAAAAAAAAAAAAAAAAAAAAGGACCAGGAGCATGAAAAGGTGTGAAAAATGCGAGGAGCAAAAAAAAAAAAAAAAAAAAAAAAAAGGACCAGGAGCATGAAAAGGTGTGAAAAATGCGAGGAGCAAAAAAAAAAAAAAAAAAAAAGGACCAGGAGCATGAAAAGGTGTGAAAAATGCGACGAGCATGAAAAGGTGTGAAAAATGCGACGAGCATGAAAAGGTGCAAAAAATGCGAGGAGCAAAAAAAAAAAAAAAAAAAAAAGGACCAGGAGCATGAAAAGGTGTGAAAAATGCGAGGAGCATGAAAAGGTGTGAAAAATGCGAGGAGCATGAAAAGGTGTGAAAAATGCGACGAGCATGAAAAGGTGTGAAAAATGCGAGGAGCAAAAAAAAAAAAAAAAAAAAAAAAAAGGACCAGGAGCATGAAAAGGTGTGAAAAATGCGGGGAGCATGAAAAGGTGTGAAAAATGCGAGGAGCAAAAAAAAAAAAAAAAAAAAAAAAAAAGGACCAGGAGCATGAAAAGGTGTGAAAAATGCGAGGAGCAAAAAAAAAAAAAAAAAAAAAAAAAAAGGACCAGGAGCATGAAAAGGTGTGAAAATTCGAGGAGCAAAAAAAAAAAAAAAAAAGACCAGGAGCATGAAAAGGTGTGAAAAATGTGAGGAGCAAAAAAAAAAAAAAAAAGACAAGGAGCATGAAAAGGTGTCAAAAATGCGAGGAGGAAAAAAAAAAAAAGACCAGGAACATGAAAAGGGGTGAAAAATGCGAGGAGTAAAAAAAAAAAAAAAAGAAAGAAAGAAAGACCAGGAGCATGAAAAGGTGTGAAAAATGCGACGAGCATGAAAAGGTGCGAAAAATGCGAGGAGCAAAAAAAAAAAAAAAAAAAAAAGGACCAGGAGCATGAAAAGGTGTGAAAAATGCGAGGAGCATGAAAAGGTGTGAAAAATGCGAGGAGCATGAAAAGGTGTGAAAAATGCGACGAGCAAAAAAAAAAAAAAAAAGACCAGGAGCATGAAAAGGTGTGAAAAATGCGACGAGCATGAAAAGGTGTGAAAAATGCGAGGAGCAAAAAAAAAAAAAAAAAAAAAAAAAAAAAAAAAAAGGACCAGGAGCATGAAAAGGTGTGAAAAAAGCGGGGAGCATGAAAAGGTGTGAAAAATGCGAGGAGCAAAAAAAAAAAAAAAAGGACCAGGAGCATGAAAAGGTGTGAAAAATGCGAAGAGCAAAAAAAAAAAAAAAAAAAAAAAAAAGGACCAGGAGCATGAAAAGGTGTGAAAAATGCGAGGAGCAAAAAAAAAAAAAAAAAAAAAAAAAAGGACCAGGAGCATGAAAAGGTGTGAAAAATGCGACGAGCAAAAAAAAAAAAAAAAAAAAAGGACCAGGAGCATGAAAAGGTGTGAAAAATGCGACGAGCATGAAAAGGGGTGAAAAATGCGACGAGCATGAAAAGGTGCAAAAAATGCGAGGAGCAAAAAAAAAAAAAAAAAAAAAAGGACCAGGAGCATGAAAAGGTGTGAAAAATGCGGGGAGCATGAAAAGGTGTGAAAAATGCGAGGAGCAAAAAAAAAAAAAAAAAAAAAAAAAAAGGACCAGGAGCATGAAAAGGTGTGAAAATTCGAGGAGCAAAAAAAAAAAAAAAAAAGACCAGGAGCATGAAAAGGTGTGAAAAATGTGAGGAGCAAAAAAAAAAAAAAAAAGACAAGGAGCATGAAAAGGTGTCAAAAATGCGAGGAGCAAAAAAAAAAAAAAGACCAGGAGAATGATATGGTGTGAAAAACGCGAGGAGCATGAAAAGGTGTGAAAAATGTGAGGAGAAAAAAAAAAAAAAGAAAGACCAGGAGCATGAAAAGGTGTGAAAAATGCGAGGAGCATGAAAAGGTGTGAAAAATGCGAGGAGCATGAAAAGGTGTGAAAAATGCGACGAGCATGAAAAGGTGTGAAAAATGCGAGGAACAAAAAAAAAAAAAAAAAAAGGACCAGGAGCATGAAAAGGTGGGAAAAATGCGAGGAGCATGAAAAGGTGTGAAAAATGCGAGCAGCATGAAAAGGTGTGAAAAATGAGAGGAGCATGAAAAGGTGTGAAAAATGCGACGAGCATGAAAAGGTGTGAAAAATGCGACGAGCATGAAAAGGTGCAAAAAATGCGAGGAGCAAAAAAAAAAAAAAAAAAAAAAAGGACCAGGAGCATGAAAAGGTGTGAAAAATGCGAGGAGCATGAAAAGGTGTGAAAAATGCGAGGAGCAAAAAAAAAAAAAAAAAAAAAAAAAAGGACCAGGAGCATGAAAAGGTGTGAAAAAAGCGAGGAGCATGAAAAGGTGTGAAAAATGCGAGGAGCATGAAAAGGTGTGAAAAATGCGACGAGCAAAAAAAAAAAAAAAAAGACCAGGAGCAAGAAAAGGAGTGAAAAAAGCGACGAGCATGAAAAGGTGTGAAAAAAGCGAGGAGCAAAAAAAAAAAAAAAAAAAAAAAAAAAAAAAAAAAAGGACCAGGAGCATGAAAAGGTGTGAAAAATGCGGGGAGCATGAAAAGGTGTGAAAAATGCGAGGAGCAAAAAAAAAAAAAAAAGGACCAGGAGCATGAAAAGGTGTGAAAAATGCGAGGAGCAAAAAAAAAAAAAAAAAAAAAGGACCAGGAGCATGAAAAGGTGTGAAAAATGCGAGGAGCAAAAAAAAAAAAAAAAAAAAAAAAAAGGACCAGGAGCATGAAAAGGTGTGAAAAATGCGAGGAGCAAAAAAAAAAAAAAAAAAAAAAAAAAGGACCAGGAGCATGAAAAGGTGTGAAAAATGCGAGGAGCAAAAAAAAAAAAAAAAAAAAAGGACCAGGAGCATGAAAAGGTGTGAAAAATGCGACGAGCATGAAAAGGTGTGAAAAATGCGACGAGCATGAAAAGGTGCAAAAAATGCGAGGAGCAAAAAAAAAAAAAAAAAAAAAAGGACCAGGAGCATGAAAAGGTGTGAAAAATGCGAGGAGCATGAAAAGGTGTGAAAAATGCGAGGAGCATGAAAAGGTGTGAAAAATGCGACGAGCATGAAAAGGTGTGAAAAATGCGAGGAGCAAAAAAAAAAAAAAAAAAAAAAAAAAGGACCAGGAGCATGAAAAGGTGTGAAAAATGCGGGGAGCATGAAAAGGTGTGAAAAATGCGAGCAGCATGAAAAGGTGTGAAAAATGCGAGGAGCATGAAAAGGTGTGAAAAATGCGACGAGCATGAAAAGGTGTGAAAAATGCGAGGAGCAAAAAAAAAAAAAAAAAAAAAAAAAAAGGACCAGGAGCATGAAAAGGTGTGAAAAATGCGACGAGCAAAAAAAAAAAAAAAAAAAAAAAAAAAAAAAAAAAGACCAGGAGCATGAAAAGGTGTGAAAAATGCGACGAGCATGAAAAGGTGTGAAAAATGCGACGAGCATGAAAAGGTGCAAAAAATGCGAGGAGCAAAAAAAAAAAAAAAAAAAAAAGGACCAGGAGCATGAAAAGGTGTGAAAAATGCGAGGAGCATGAAAAGGTGTGAAAAATGCGAGGAGCATGAAAAGGTGTGAAAAATGCGACGAGCATGAAAAGGTGTGAAAAATGCGAGGAGCAAAAAAAAAAAAAAAAAAAGGACCAGGAGCATGAAAAGGTGTGAAAAATGCGAGGAGCATGAAAAGGTGTGAAAAATGCGAGCAGCATGAAAAGGTGTGAAAAATGCGAGGAGCATGAAAAGGTGTGAAAAATGCGACGAGCATGAAAAGGTGCAAAAAATGCGAGGAGCAAAAAAAAAAAAAAAAAAAAAAGGACCAGGAGCATGAAAAGGTGTGAAAAATGCGAGGAGCATGAAAAGGTGTGAAAAATGCGAGGAGCAAAAAAAAAAAAAAGGACCAGGAGCATGAAAAGGTGTGAAAATTCGAGGAGCAAAAAAAAAAAAAAAAAAGACCAGGAGCATGAAAAGGTGTGAAAAATGTGAGGAGCAAAAAAAAAAAAAAAAAGACAAGGAGCATGAAAAGGTGTCAAAAATGCGAGGAGCAAAAAAAAAAAAAAGACCAGGAGAATGATATGGTGTGAAAAACGCGAGGAGCATGAAAAGGTGTGAAAAATGTGAGGAGAAAAAAATAAAAAAGAAAGACCAGGAGCATGAAAAGGTGTGAAAAATGCGAGGAGCATGAAAAGGTGTGAAAAATGCGAGGAGCATGAAAAGGTGTGAAAAATGCGACGAGCATGAAAAGGTGTGAAAAATGCGAGGAGCAAAAAAAAAAAAAAAAAAAGGACCAGGAGCATGAAAAGGTGTGAAAAATGCGAGGAGCATGAAAAGGTGTGAAAAATGCGAGCAGCATGAAAAGGTGTGAAAAATGCGAGGAGCATGAAAAGGTGTGAAAAATGCGACGAGCATGAAAAGGTGTGAAAAATGCGAGGAGCAAAAAAAAAAAAAAAAAAAAAAAAAAGGACCAGGAGCATGAAAAGGTGTGAAAAAAGCGAGGAGCAAAAAAAAAAAAAAAAAAAAAAAAAAAAAAAAAAAAGACCAGGAGCATGAAAAGGTGTGAAAAATGCGACGAGCATGAAAAGGTGTGAAAAATGCGACGAGCATGAAAAGGTGCAAAAAATGCGAGGAGCAAAAAAAAAAAAAAAAAAAAAAAGGACCAGGAGCATGAAAAGGTGTGAAAAATGCGAGGAGCATGAAAAGGTGTGAAAAATGCGAGGAGCATGAAAAGGTGTGAAAAATGCGACGAGCATGAAAAGGTGTGAAAAATGCGAGGAGCAAAAAAAAAAAAAAAAAAAAAAAAAAGGACCAGGAGCATGAAAAGGTGTGAAAAATGCGAGGAGCAAAAAAAAAAAAAAAAAAAAAAAAAAGGACCAGGAGCAAGAAAAGGTGTGAAAATTCGAGGAGCAAAAAAAAAAAAAAAAAAAAAAAAAAGGACCAGGAGCATGAAAAGGTGTGAAAATTCGAGGAGCAAAAAAAAAAAAAAAAAAAGACAAGGAGCAAGAAAAGGTGTGAAAAATGTGAGGAGCAAAAAAAAAAAAAAAAAGACAAGGAGCATGAAAAGGTGTCAAAAATGCGAGGAGCAAAAAAAAAAAAAAGACCAGGAGAATGATATGGTGTGAAAAACGCGAGGAGCATGAAAAGGTGTGAAAAATGTGAGGAGAAAAAAATAAAAAAGAAAGACCAGGAGCATGAAAAGGTGTGAAAAATGCGAGGAGCATGAAAAGGTGTGAAAAATGCGAGGAGCATGAAAAGGTGTGAAAAATGCGACGAGCATGAAAAGGTGTGAAAAATGCGAGGAGCAAAAAAAAAAAAAAAAAAAGGACCAGGAGCATGAAAAGGTGTGAAAAATGCGAGGAGCATGAAAAGGTGTGAAAAATGCGAGCAGCATGAAAAGGTGTGAAAAATGCGAGGAGCATGAAAAGGTGTGAAAAATGCGACGAGCATGAAAAGGTGTGAAAAATGCGAGGAGCAAAAAAAAAAAAAAAAAAAAAAAAAAAGGACCAGGAGCATGAAAAGGTGTGAAAAAAGCGAGGAGCAAAAAAAAAAAAAAAAAAAAAAAAAAAAAAAAAAAAGACCAGGAGCATGAAAAGGTGTGAAAAATGCGACGAGCATGAAAAGGTGTGAAAAATGCGACGAGCATGAAAAGGTGCAAAAAATGCGAGGAGCAAAAAAAAAAAAAAAAAAAAAAGGACCAGGAGCATGAAAAGGTGTGAAAAATGCGAGGAGCATGAAAAGGTGTGAAAAATGCGAGGAGCATGAAAAGGTGTGAAAAATGCGACGAGCATGAAAAGGTGTGAAAAATGCGAGGAGCAAAAAAAAAAAAAAAAAAAAAAAAAAGGACCAGGAGCATGAAAAGGTGTGAAAAATGCGGGGAGCATGAAAAGGTGTGAAAAATGCGAGGAGCAAAAAAAAAAAAAAAAAAAAAAAAAAGGACCAGGAGCATGAAAAGGTGTGAAAAATGCGGGGAGCATGAAAAGGTGTGAAAAATGCGAGGAGCAAAAAAAAAAAAAAAAAAAAAAAAAAGGACCAGGAGCATGAAAAGGTGTGAAAAATGCGAGGAGCATGAAAAGGTGTGAAAAATGCGAGGAGCATGAAAAGGTGTGAAAAATGCGAGGAGCATGAAAAGGTGTGAAAAATGCGAGGAGCATGAAAAGGTGTGAAAAATGCGACGAGCATGAAAAGGTGTGAAAAATGCGAGGAGCAAAAAAAAAAAAAAAAAAAAAAAAAAAGGACCAGGAGCATGAAAAGGTGTGAAAAATGCGGGGAGCATGAAAAGGTGTGAAAAATGCGAGGAGCAAAAAAAAAAAAAAAAAAAAAAAAAAGGACAAGGAGCATGAAAAGGTGTGAAAAATGAGAGGAGCAAAAAAAAAAAAAAAAAAAAAGGACCAGGAGCATGAAAAGGTGTGAAAAATGCGAGGAGCATGAAAAGGTGTGAAAAATGCGAGGAGCAAAAAAAAAAAAAAAAAAAAAAAAAAGGACCAGGAGCATGAAAAGGGGTGAAAAAAGCGGGGAGCAAGAAAAGGGGTGAAAAATGCGAGGAGCAAAAAAAAAAAAAAAAAAAAAAAAAAAGGACCAGGAGCATGAAAAGGTGTGAAAAATGCGAGGAGCATGAAAAGGTGTGAAAAATGCGAGGAGCAAAAAAAAAAAAAAAAGGACCAGGAGCATGAAAAGGTGTGAAAAATGCGAGGAGCATGAAAAGGTGTGAAAAATGCGACGAGCATGAAAAGGTGTGAAAAATGCGAGGAGCAAAAAAAAAAAAAAAAAAAAAAAAAAGGACCAGGAGCAAGAAAAGGTGTGAAAAATGCGACGAGCAAAAAAAAAAAAAAAAAAAAAAAAAAAAAAAAAAAAGACCAGGAGCATGAAAAGGTGTGAAAAATGCGACGAGCATGAAAAGGTGTGAAAAATGCGACGAGCATGAAAAGGTGCAAAAAATGCGAGGAGCAAAAAAAAAAAAAAAAAAAAAAGGACCAGGAGCATGAAAAGGTGTGAAAAATGCGAGGAGCATGAAAAGGTGTGAAAAATGCGAGGAGCATGAAAAGGTGTGAAAAATGCGACGAGCATGAAAAGGTGTGAAAAATGCGAGGAGCAAAAAAAAAAAAGAAAAAAAAAAAAAGGACCAGGAGCATGAAAAGGTGTGAAAAATGCGGGGAGCATGAAAAGGTGTGAAAAATGCGAGGAGCAAAAAAAAAAAAAAAAAAAAAAAAAAGGACCAGGAGCATGAAAAGGTGTGAAAAATGCGGGGAGCATGAAAAGGTGTGAAAAATGCGAGGAGCAAAAAAAAAAAAAAAAAAAAAAAAAAGGACCAGGAGCATAAAAAGGTGTGAAAAATGCGAGGAGCATGAAAAGGTGTGAAAAATGCGAGGAGCATGAAAAGGTGTGAAAAATGCGAGGAGCATGAAAAGGTGTGAAAAATGCGAGGAGCATGAAAAGGTGTGAAAAATGCGACGAGCATGAAAAGGTGTGAAAAATGCGAGGAGCAAAAAAAAAAAAAAAAAAAAAAAAAAGGACCAGGAGCATGAAAAGGTGTGAAAAATGCGGGGAGCATGAAAAGGTGTGAAAAATGCGAGGAGCAAAAAAAAAAAAAAAAAAAAAAAAAAGGACAAGGAGCATGAAAAGGTGTGAAAAATGCGAGGAGCAAAAAAAAAAAAAAAAAAAAAGGACCAGGAGCATGAAAAGGTGTGAAAAATGCGAGGAGCATGAAAAGGTGTGAAAAATGCGAGGAGCAAAAAAAAAAAAAAAAAAAAAAAAAAAGGACCAGGAGCATGAAAAGGTGTGAAAAATGCGGGGAGCATGAAAAGGTGTGAAAAATGCGAGGAGCAAAAAAAAAAAAAAAAAAAAAAAAAAGGACCAGGAGCATGAAAAGGTGTGAAAAATGCGAGGAGCATGAAAAGGTGTGAAAAATGCGAGGAGCAAAAAAAAAAAAAAAAGGACCAGGAGCATGAAAAGGTGTGAAAAATGCGAGGAGCAAAAAAAAAAAAAAAAAAAAAAGGACCAGGAGCATGAAAAGGTGTGAAAAATGCGAGGAGCAAAAAAAAAAAAAAAAAAAAAAAAAAGGACCAGGAGCATGAAAAGGTGTGAAAAATGCGAGGAGCAAAAAAAAAAAAAAAAAAAAAAAAAAGGACCAGGAGCATGAAAAGGTGCGAAAAATGCGAGGAGCAAAAAAAAAAAAAAAAAAAAAGGACCAGGAGCATGAAAAGGTGTGAAAAATGCGACGAGCATGAAAAGGTGTGAAAAATGCGACGAGCATGAAAAGGTGCAAAAAATGCGAGGAGCAAAAAAAAAAAAAAAAAAAAAAAGGACCAGGAGCATGAAAAGGTGTGAAAAATGCGAGGAGCATGAAAAGGTGTGAAAAATGCGAGGAGCATGAAAAGGTGTGAAAAATGCGACGAGCATGAAAAGGTGTGAAAAATGCGAGGAGCAAAAAAAAAAAAAAAAAAAAAAAAAGGACCAGGAGCATGAAAAGGTGTGAAAAATGCGGGGAGCATGAAAAGGTGTGAAAAATGCGAGGAGCAAAAAAAAAAAAAAAAAAAAAAAAAAGGACCAGGAGCATGAAAAGGTGTGAAAAATGCGAGGAGCAAAAAAAAAAAAAAAAAAAAAAAAAAGGACCAGGAGCATGAAAAGGTGTGAAAATTCGAGGAGCAAAAAAAAAAAAAAAAAAGACCAGGAGCATGAAAAGGTGTGAAAAATGTGAGGAGCAAAAAAAAAAAAAAAAAGACAAGGAGCATGAAAAGGTGTCAAAAATGCGAGGAGCAAAAAAAAAAAAAAGACCAGGAGAATGATATGGTGTGAAAAACGCGAGGAGCATGAAAAGGTGTGAAAAATGTGAGGAGAAAAAAATAAAAAAGAAAGACCAGGAGCATGAAAAGGTGTGAAAAATGCGAGGAGCATGAAAAGGTGTGAAAAATGCGAGGAGCATGAAAAGGTGTGAAAAATGCGACGAGCATGAAAAGGTGTGAAAAATGCGAGGAGCAAAAAAAAAAAAAAAAAAAGGACCAGGAGCATGAAAAGGTGTGAAAAATGCGAGGAGCATGAAAAGGTGTGAAAAATGCGAGCAGCATGAAAAGGTGTGAAAAATGCGAGGAGCATGAAAAGGTGTGAAAAATGCGACGAGCATGAAAAGGTGTGAAAAATGCGAGGAGCAAAAAAAAAAAAAAAAAAGGACCAGGAGCATGAAAAGGTGTGAAAAATGCGACGAGCAAAAAAAAAAAAAAAAAAAAAAAAAAAAAAAAAAAAAGACCAGGAGCATGAAAAGGTGTGAAAAATGCGACGAGCATGAAAAGGTGTGAAAAATGCGACGAGCATGAAAAGGTGCAAAAAATGCGAGGAGCAAAAAAAAAAAAAAAAAAAAAAGGACCAGGAGCATGAAAAGGTGTGAAAAATGCGAGGAGCATGAAAAGGTGTGAAAAATGCGAGGAGCATGAAAAGGTGTGAAAAATGCGACGAGCATGAAAAGGTGTGAAAAATGCGAGGAGCAAAAAAAAAAAAAAAAAAAAAAAAAGGACCAGGAGCATGAAAAGGTGTGAAAAATGCGGGGAGCATGAAAAGGTGTGAAAAATGCGAGGAGCAAAAAAAAAAAAAAAAAAAAAGGACCAGGAGCATGAAAAGGTGTGAAAAATGCGGGGAGCATGAAAAGGTGTGAAAAATGCGAGGAGCAAAAAAAAAAAAAAAAAAAAAAAAAAAGGACCAGGAGCATGAAAAGGTGTGAAAAATGCGAGGAGCAAAAAAAAAAAAAAAAAAAAAGGACCAGGAGCATGAAAAGGTGTGAAAAATGCGGGGAGCATGAAAAGGTGTGAAAAATGCGAGGAGCAAAAAAAAAAAAAAAAAAAAAAAAAGGACCAGGAGCATGAAAAGGTGTGAAAAATGCGACGAGCAAAAAAAAAAAAAAAAAAAAAAAAAAACCAGGAGCATGAAAAGGTGTGAAAAAAGCGAGGAGCATGAAAAGGTGTGAAAAATGCGAGGAGCATGAAAAGGTGTGAAAAATGCGAGGAGCATGAAAAGGTGTGAAAAATGCGAGGAGCATGAAAAGGTGTGAAAAATGCGACGAGCATGAAAAGGTGTGAAAAATGCGAGGAGCAAAAAAAAAAAAAAAAAAAAAAAAAAAAGGACCAGGAGCATGAAAAGGTGTGAAAAATGCGAGGAGCAAAAAAAAAAAAAAAAAAAAAGGACCAGGAGCATGAAAAGGTGTGAAAAATGCGACGAGCATGAAAAGGTGTGAAAAATGCGACGAGCATGAAAAGGTGCAAAAAATGCGAGGAGCAAAAAAAAAAAAAAAAAAAAAAGGACCAGGAGCATGAAAAGGTGTGAAAAATGCGAGGAGCATGAAAAGGTGTGAAAAATGCGAGGAGCATGAAAAGGTGTGAAAAATGCGACGAGCATGAAAAGGTGTGAAAAATGCGAGGAGCAAAAAAAAAAAAAAAAAAAAAAAAAAGGACCAGGAGCATGAAAAGGTGTGAAAAATGCGGGGAGCATGAAAAGGTGTGAAAAATGCGAGGAGCAAAAAAAAAAAAAAAAAAGACCAGGAGCATGAAAAGGTGTGAAAAATGTGAGGAGCAAAAAAAAAAAAAAAAAGACAAGGAGCATGAAAAGGTGTCAAAAATGCGAGGAGCAAAAAAAAAAAAAAGACCAGGAGAATGATATGGTGTGAAAAACGCGAGGAGCATGAAAAGGTGTGAAAAATGTGAGGAGAAAAAAATAAAAAAGAAAGACCAGGAGCATGAAAAGGTGTGAAAAATGCGAGGAGCATGAAAAGGTGTGAAAAATGCGAGGAGCATGAAAAGGTGTGAAAAATGCGACGAGCATGAAAAGGTGTGAAAAATGCGAGGAGCAAAAAAAAAAAAAAAAAAAGGACCAGGAGCATGAAAAGGTGTGAAAAATGCGAGGAGCATGAAAAGGTGTGAAAAATGCGAGCAGCATGAAAAGGTGTGAAAAATGCGAGGAGCATGAAAAGGTGTGAAAAATGCGACGAGCATGAAAAGGTGTGAAAAATGCGAGGAGCAAAAAAAAAAAAAAAAAAGGACCAGGAGCATGAAAAGGTGTGAAAAATGCGACGAGCAAAAAAAAAAAAAAAAAAAAAAAAAAAAAAAAAAAAAGACCAGGAGCATGAAAAGGTGTGAAAAATGCGACGAGCATGAAAAGGTGTGAAAAATGCGACGAGCATGAAAAGGTGCAAAAAATGCGAGGAGCAAAAAAAAAAAAAAAAAAAAAAGGACCAGGAGCATGAAAAGGTGTGAAAAATGCGAGGAGCATGAAAAGGTGTGAAAAATGCGAGGAGCATGAAAAGGTGTGAAAAATGCGACGAGCATGAAAAGGTGTGAAAAATGCGAGGAGCAAAAAAAAAAAAAAAAAAAAAAAAAGGACCAGGAGCATGAAAAGGTGTGAAAAATGCGGGGAGCATGAAAAGGTGTGAAAAATGCGAGGAGCAAAAAAAAAAAAAAAAAAAAAGGACCAGGAGCATGAAAAGGTGTGAAAAATGCGGGGAGCATGAAAAGGTGTGAAAAATGCGAGGAGCAAAAAAAAAAAAAAAAAAAAAAAAAAGGACCAGGAGCATGAAAAGGTGTGAAAAATGCGAGGAGCAAAAAAAAAAAAAAAAAAAAAGGACCAGGAGCATGAAAAGGTGTGAAAAATGCGGGGAGCATGAAAAGGTGTGAAAAATGCGAGGAGCAAAAAAAAAAAAAAAAAAAAAAAAAAGGACCAGGAGCATGAAAAGGTGTGAAAAATGCGACGAGCAAAAAAAAAAAAAAAAAAAAAAAAAAGACCAGGAGCATGAAAAGGTGTGAAAAATGCGAGGAGCATGAAAAGGTGTGAAAAATGCGACGAGCATGAAAAGGTGTGAAAAATGCGAGGAGCATGAAAAGGTGTGAAAAATGCGACGAGCATGAAAAGGTGTGAAAAATGCGAGGAGCAAAAAAAAAAAAAAAAAAAAAAAAAAAAGGACCAGGAGCATGAAAAGGTGTGAAAAATGCGACGAGCAAAAAAAAAAAAGACCAGGAGCATGAAAAGGTGTGAAAAATGCGACGAGCATGAAAAGGTGTGAAAAATGCGACGAGCATGAAAAGGTGCAAAAAATGCGAGGAGCAAAAAAAAAAAAAAAAAAAAAAGGACCAGGAGCATGAAAAGGTGTGAAAAATGCGAGGAGCATGAAAAGGTGTGAAAAATGCGAGGAGCATGAAAAGGTGTGAAAAATGCGACGAGCATGAAAAGGTGTGAAAAATGCGACGAGCATGAAAAGGTGTGAAAAATGCGACGAGCATGAAAAGGTGTGAAAAATGCGAGGAGCAAAAAAAAAAAAAAAAAAAAAAAAAAGGACCAGGAGCATGAAAAGGTGTGAAAAATGCGGGGAGCATGAAAAGGTGTGAAAAATGCGAGGAGCAAAAAAAAAAAAAAAAAAAAAAGGACCAGGAGCATGAAAAGGTGTGAAAAATGCGAGGAGCATGAAAAGGTGTGAAAAATGCGAGGAGCATGAAAAGGTGTGAAAAATGCGACGAGCATGAAAAGGTGTGAAAAATGCGACGAGCATGAAAAGGTGTGAAAAATGCGAGGAGCAAAAAAAAAAAAAAAAAAAAAAAAAAGGACCAGGAGCATGAAAAGGTGTGAAAAATGCGGGGAGCATGAAAAGGTGTGAAAAATGCGAGGAGCAAAAAAAAAAAAAAAAAAAAAAAAAAGGACCAGGAGCATGAAAAGGTGTGAAAAATGCGAGGAGCAAAAAAAAAAAAAAAAAAAAAGGACCAGGAGCATGAAAAGGTGTGAAAAATGCGGGGAGCATGAAAAGGTGTGAAAAATGCGAGGAGCAAAAAAAAAAAAAAAAAAAAAAAAAGGACCAGGAGCATGAAAAGGTGTGAAAAATGCGAGGAGCATGAAAAGGTGTGAAAAATGCGAGGAGCATGAAAAGGTGTGAAAAATGCGAGGAGCAAAAAAAAAAAAAAAAAAAAAAAAAAAGGACCAGGAGCATGAAAAGGTGTGAAAAATGCGGGGAGCATGAAAAGGTGTGAAAAATGCGAGGAGCAAAAAAAAAAAAAAAAAAAAAAAAAAGGACCAGGAGCATGAAAAGGTGTGAAAAATGCGAGGAGCAAAAAAAAAAAAAAAAAAAAAAAAAAAAAAAAAAAAGGACCAGGAGCATGAAAAGGTGTGAAAAATGCGGGGAGCATGAAAAGGTGTGAAAAATGCGAGGAGAAAAAAAAAAAAAAAAAGGACCAGGAGCATGAAAAGGTGAGAAAAATGCGAGGAGCAAAAAAAAAAAAAAAAAAAAAGGACCAGGAGCATGAAAAGGTGTGAAAAATGCGAGGAGCAAAAAAAAAAAAAAAAAAAAAAAAAAGGACCAGGAGCATGAAAAGGTGTGAAAAATGCGAGGAGCAAAAAAAAAAAAAAAAAAAAAAAAAAGGACCAGGAGCATGAAAAGGTGTGAAAAATGCGAGGAGCAAAAAAAAAAAAAAAAAAAAAGGACCAGGAGCATGAAAAGGTGTGAAAAATGCGACGAGCATGAAAAGGTGTGAAAAATGCGACGAGCATGAAAAGGTGCAAAAAATGCGAGGAGCAAAAAAAAAAAAAAAAAAAAAAGGACCAGGAGCATGAAAAGGTGTGAAAAATGCGAGGAGCATGAAAAGGTGTGAAAAATGCGAGGAGCATGAAAAGGTGTGAAAAATGCGACGAGCATGAAAAGGTGTGAAAAATGCGAGGAGCAAAAAAAAAAAAAAAAAAAAAAAAAAGGACCAGGAGCATGAAAAGGTGTGAAAAATGCGGGGAGCATGAAAAGGTGTGAAAAATGCGAGGAGCAAAAAAAAAAAAAAAAAAAAAAAAAAAGGACCAGGAGCATGAAAAGGTGTGAAAAATGCGAGGAGCAAAAAAAAAAAAAAAAAAAAAAAAAAAGGACCAGGAGCATGAAAAGGTGTGAAAATTCGAGGAGCAAAAAAAAAAAAAAAAAAGACCAGGAGCATGAAAAGGTGTGAAAAATGTGAGGAGCAAAAAAAAAAAAAAAAAGACAAGGAGCATGAAAAGGTGTCAAAAATGCGAGGAGGAAAAAAAAAAAAAGACCAGGAACATGAAAAGGTGTGAAAAATGCGAGGAGTAAAAAAAAAAAAAAAAGAAAGAAAGAAAGACCAGGAGCATGAAAAGGTGTGAAAAATGCGACGAGCATGAAAAGGTGCGAAAAATGCGAGGAGCAAAAAAAAAAAAAAAAAAAAAAGGACCAGGAGCATGAAAAGGTGTGAAAAATGCGAGGAGCATGAAAAGGTGTGAAAAATGCGAGGAGCATGAAAAGGTGTGAAAAATGCGACGAGCAAAAAAAAAAAAAAAAAGACCAGGAGCATGAAAAGGTGTGAAAAATGCGACGAGCATGAAAAGGTGCGAAAAATGCGAGGAGCAAAAAAAAAAAAAAAAAAAAAAAAAAAAAAAAAAAAGGACCAGGAGCATGAAAAGGTGTGAAAAATGCGGGGAGCATGAAAAGGTGTGAAAAATGCGAGGAGCAAAAAAAAAAAAAAAAGGACCAGGAGCATGAAAAGGTGTGAAAAATGCGAGGAGCAAAAAAAAAAAAAAAAAAAAAAAAAAGGACCAGGAGCATGAAAAGGTGTGAAAAATGCGAGGAGCAAAAAAAAAAAAAAAAAAAAAAAAAAGGACCAGGAGCATGAAAAGGTGTGAAAAATGCGAGGAGCAAAAAAAAAAAAAAAAAAAAAGGACCAGGAGCATGAAAAGGTGTGAAAAATGCGACGAGCATGAAAAGGTGTGAAAAATGCGACGAGCATGAAAAGGTGCAAAAAATGCGAGGAGCAAAAAAAAAAAAAAAAAAAAAAGGACCAGGAGCATGAAAAGGTGTGAAAAATGCGAGGAGCATGAAAAGGTGTGAAAAATGCGAGGAGCAAAAAAAAAAAAAAAAAAAAAAAAAAGGACCAGGAGCATGAAAAGGTGTGAAAATTCGAGGAGCAAAAAAAAAAAAAAAAAAGACCAGGAGCATGAAAAGGTGTGAAAAATGTGAGGAGCAAAAAAAAAAAAAAAAAGACAAGGAGCATGAAAAGGTGTCAAAAATGCGAGGAGCAAAAAAAAAAAAAAGACCAGGAGAATGATATGGTGTGAAAAACGCGAGGAGCATGAAAAGGTGTGAAAAATGTGAGGAGAAAAAAATAAAAAAGAAAGACCAGGAGCATGAAAAGGTGTGAAAAATGCGAGGAGCATGAAAAGGTGTGAAAAATGCGAGGAGCATGAAAAGGTGTGAAAAATGCGACGAGCATGAAAAGGTGTGAAAAATGCGAGGAGCAAAAAAAAAAAAAAAAAAAGGACCAGGAGCATGAAAAGGTGTGAAAAATGCGAGGAGCATGAAAAGGTGTGAAAAATGCGAGCAGCATGAAAAGGTGTGAAAAATGCGAGGAGCATGAAAAGGTGTGAAAAATGCGACGAGCATGAAAAGGTGTGAAAAATGCGACGAGCATGAAAAGGTGCAAAAAATGCGAGGAGCAAAAAAAAAAAAAAAAAAAAAAGGACCAGGAGCATGAAAAGGTGTGAAAAATGCGAGGAGCATGAAAAGGTGTGAAAAATGCGAGGAGCAAAAAAAAAAAAAAAAAAAAAAAAAAGGACCAGGAGCATGAAAAGGTGTGAAAAATGCGAGGAGCATGAAAAGGTGTGAAAAATGCGAGGAGCATGAAAAGGTGTGAAAAATGCGACGAGCAAAAAAAAAAAAAAAAAGACCAGGAGCATGAAAAGGTGTGAAAAATGCGACGAGCATGAAAAGGTGTGAAAAATGCGAGGAGCAAAAAAAAAAAAAAAAGGACCAGGAGCATGAAAAGGTGTGAAAAATGCGAGGAGCAAAAAAAAAAAAAAAAAAAAAGGACCAGGAGCATGAAAAGGTGTGAAAAATGCGAGGAGCAAAAAAAAAAAAAAAAAAAAAAAAAAGGACCAGGAGCATGAAAAGGTGTGAAAAATGCGAGGAGCAAAAAAAAAAAAAAAAAAAAAAAAAAGGACCAGGAGCATGAAAAGGTGTGAAAAATGCGAGGAGCAAAAAAAAAAAAAAAAAAAAAGGACCAGGAGCATGAAAAGGTGTGAAAAATGCGACGAGCATGAAAAGGTGTGAAAAATGCGACGAGCATGAAAAGGTGCAAAAAATGCGAGGAGCAAAAAAAAAAAAAAAAAAAAAAGGACCAGGAGCATGAAAAGGTGTGAAAAATGCGAGGAGCATGAAAAGGTGTGAAAAATGCGAGGAGCAAAAAAAAAAAAAAAAAAAAAAAAAAGGACCAGGAGCATGAAAAGGTGTGAAAATTCGAGGAGCAAAAAAAAAAAAAAAAAAGACCAGGAGCATGAAAAGGTGTGAAAAATGTGAGGAGCAAAAAAAAAAAAAAAAAGACAAGGAGCATGAAAAGGTGTCAAAAATGCGAGGAGCAAAAAAAAAAAAAAGACCAGGAGAATGATATGGTGTGAAAAACGCGAGGAGCATGAAAAGGTGTGAAAAATGTGAGGAGAAAAAAATAAAAAAGAAAGACCAGGAGCATGAAAAGGTGTGAAAAATGCGAGGAGCATGAAAAGGTGTGAAAAATGCGAGGAGCATGAAAAGGTGTGAAAAATGCGACGAGCATGAAAAGGTGTGAAAAATGCGAGGAGCAAAAAAAAAAAAAAAAAAAGGACCAGGAGCATGAAAAGGTGTGAAAAATGCGAGGAGCATGAAAAGGTGTGAAAAATGCGAGCAGCATGAAAAGGTGTGAAAAATGCGAGGAGCATGAAAAGGTGTGAAAAATGCGACGAGCATGAAAAGGTGTGAAAAATGCGAGGAGCAAAAAAAAAAAAAAAAAAAAAAAAAAGGACCAGGAGCATGAAAAGGTGTGAAAAATGCGAAGAGCAAAAAAAAAAAAAAAAAAAAAAAAAAAAAAAAAAAAAGACCAGGAGCATGAAAAGGTGTGAAAAATGCGACGAGCATGAAAAGGTGTGAAAAATGCGACGAGCATGAAAAGGTGCAAAAAATGCGAGGAGCAAAAAAAAAAAAAAAAAAAAAAGGACCAGGAGCATGAAAAGGTGTGAAAAATGCGAGGAGCATGAAAAGGTGTGAAAAATGCGAGGAGCATGAAAAGGTGTGAAAAATGCGACGAGCATGAAAAGGTGTGAAAAATGCGAGGAGCAAAAAAAAAAAAAAAAAAAAAAAAAGGACCAGGAGCAAGAAAAGGGGTGAAAAATCGAGGAGCAAAAAAAAAAAAAAAAAAAAAAAAAAAGGACCAGGAGCATGAAAAGGTGTGAAAATTCGAGGAGCAAAAAAAAAAAAAAAAAAGACCAGGAGCATGAAAAGGTGTGAAAAATGTGAGGAGCAAAAAAAAAAAAAAAAAGACAAGGAGCATGAAAAGGTGTCAAAAATGCGAGGAGCAAAAAAAAAAAAAAGACCAGGAGAATGATATGGTGTGAAAAACGCGAGGAGCATGAAAAGGTGTGAAAAATGTGAGGAGAAAAAAATAAAAAAGAAAGACCAGGAGCATGAAAAGGTGTGAAAAATGCGAGGAGCATGAAAAGGTGTGAAAAATGCGAGGAGCATGAAAAGGTGTGAAAAATGCGACGAGCATGAAAAGGTGTGAAAAATGCGAGGAGCAAAAAAAAAAAAAAAAAAAGGACCAGGAGCATGAAAAGGTGTGAAAAATGCGAGGAGCATGAAAAGGTGTGAAAAATGCGAGCAGCATGAAAAGGTGTGAAAAATGCGAGGAGCATGAAAAGGTGTGAAAAATGCGACGAGCATGAAAAGGTGTGAAAAATGCGAGGAGCAAAAAAAAAAAAAAAAAAAAAAAAAAGGACCAGGAGCATGAAAAGGTGTGAAAAATGCGACGAGCAAAAAAAAAAAAAAAAAAAAAAAAAAAAAAAAAAAAAGACCAGGAGCATGAAAAGGTGTGAAAAATGCGACGAGCATGAAAAGGTGTGAAAAATGCGACGAGCATGAAAAGGTGCAAAAAATGCGAGGAGCAAAAAAAAAAAAAAAAAAAAAAGGACCAGGAGCATGAAAAGGTGTGAAAAATGCGAGGAGCATGAAAAGGTGTGAAAAATGCGAGGAGCATGAAAAGGTGTGAAAAATGCGACGAGCATGAAAAGGTGTGAAAAATGCGAGGAGCAAAAAAAAAAAAAAAAAAAAAAAAAAAGGACCAGGAGCATGAAAAGGTGTGAAAAATGCGGGGAGCATGAAAAGGTGTGAAAAATGCGAGGAGCAAAAAAAAAAAAAAAAAAAAAAAAAAGGACCAGGAGCATGAAAAGGTGTGAAAAATGCGAGGAGCATGAAAAGGTGTGAAAAATGCGAGGAGCATGAAAAGGTGTGAAAAATGCGAGGAGCATGAAAAGGTGTGAAAAATGCGAGGAGCATGAAAAGGTGTGAAAAATGCGACGAGCATGAAAAGGTGTGAAAAATGCGAGGAGCAAAAAAAAAAAAAAAAAAAAAAAAAAAGGACCAGGAGCATGAAAAGGTGTGAAAAATGCGGGGAGCATGAAAAGGTGTGAAAAATGCGAGGAGCAAAAAAAAAAAAAAAAAAAAAAAAAAAGGACCAGGAGCATGAAAAGGTGTGAAAAATGCGAGGAGCAAAAAAAAAAAAAAAAAAAAAGGACCAGGAGCATGAAAAGGTGTGAAAAATGCGAGGAGCATGAAAAGGTGTGAAAAATGCGAGGAGCAAAAAAAAAAAAAAAAAAAAAAAAAAGGACCAGGAGCATGAAAAGGTGTGAAAAATGCGGGGAGCATGAAAAGGTGTGAAAAATGCGAGGAGCAAAAAAAAAAAAAAAAAAAAAAAAAAGGACCAGGAGCATGAAAAGGTGTGAAAAATGCGAGGAGCATGAAAAGGTGTGAAAAATGCGAGGAGCAAAAAAAAAAAAAAAAGGACCAGGAGCATGAAAAGGTGTGAAAAATGCGAGGAGCAAAAAAAAAAAAAAAAAAAAAGGACCAGGAGCATGAAAAGGTGTGAAAAATGCGAGGAGCAAAAAAAAAAAAAAAAAAAAAAAAAAAGGACCAGGAGCATGAAAAGGTGTGAAAAATGCGAGGAGCAAAAAAAAAAAAAAAAAAAAAAAAAAAGGACCAGGAGCATGAAAAGGTGTGAAAATTCGAGGAGCAAAAAAAAAAAAAAAAAAGACCAGGAGCATGAAAAGGTGTGAAAAATGTGAGGAGCAAAAAAAAAAAAAAAAAGACAAGGAGCATGAAAAGGTGTCAAAAATGCGAGGAGCAAAAAAAAAAAAAAGACCAGGAGAATGATATGGTGTGAAAAACGCGAGGAGCATGAAAAGGTGTGAAAAATGTGAGGAGAAAAAAATAAAAAAGAAAGACCAGGAGCATGAAAAGGTGTGAAAAATGCGAGGAGCATGAAAAGGTGTGAAAAATGCGAGGAGCATGAAAAGGTGTGAAAAATGCGACGAGCATGAAAAGGTGTGAAAAATGCGAGGAGCAAAAAAAAAAAAAAAAAAAAGGACCAGGAGCATGAAAAGGTGTGAAAAATGCGAGGAGCATGAAAAGGTGTGAAAAATGCGAGCAGCATGAAAAGGTGTGAAAAATGCGAGGAGCATGAAAAGGTGTGAAAAATGCGACGAGCATGAAAAGGTGTGAAAAATGCGAGGAGCAAAAAAAAAAAAAAAAAAGGACCAGGAGCATGAAAAGGTGTGAAAAATGCGACGAGCAAAAAAAAAAAAAAAAAAAAAAAAAAAAAAAAAAAAAAGACCAGGAGCATGAAAAGGTGTGAAAAATGCGACGAGCATGAAAAGGTGTGAAAAATGCGACGAGCATGAAAAGGTGCAAAAAATGCGAGGAGCAAAAAAAAAAAAAAAAAAAAAAAGGACCAGGAGCATGAAAAGGTGTGAAAAATGCGAGGAGCATGAAAAGGTGTGAAAAATGCGAGGAGCATGAAAAGGTGTGAAAAATGCGACGAGCATGAAAAGGTGTGAAAAATGCGAGGAGCAAAAAAAAAAAAAAAAAAAAAAAAAGGACCAGGAGCATGAAAAGGTGTGAAAAATGCGGGGAGCATGAAAAGGTGTGAAAAATGCGAGGAGCAAAAAAAAAAAAAAAAAAAAAAAAAAGGACCAGGAGCATGAAAAGGTGTGAAAAATGCGAGGAGCAAAAAAAAAAAAAAAAAAAAAGGA
Organism: Cervus elaphus; assembly: GCF_910594005.1. Lineage (NCBI taxonomy): Eukaryota > Metazoa > Chordata > Mammalia > Artiodactyla > Cervidae > Cervus > Cervus elaphus. The sequence continues at coordinate 1,717,691 of NC_057834.1, read as the reverse complement.
CCAGGAGCATGAAAAGGTGTGAAAAATGCGGGGAGCATGAAAAGGTGTGAAAAATGCGAGGAGCAAAAAAAAAAAAAAAAAAAAAAAAAGGACCAGGAGCATGAAAAGGTGTGAAAAATGCGACGAGCAAAAAAAAAAAAAAAAAAAAAAAAAAGACCAGGAGCATGAAAAGGTGTGAAAAATGCGAGGAGCATGAAAAGGTGTGAAAAATGCGACGAGCATGAAAAGGTGTGAAAAATGCGAGGAGCATGAAAAGGTGTGAAAAATGCGACGAGCATGAAAAGGTGTGAAAAATGCGAGGAGCAAAAAAAAAAAAAAAAAAAAAAAAAAAGGACCAGGAGCATGAAAAGGTGTGAAAAATGCGACGAGCAAAAAAAAAAAAGACCAGGAGCATGAAAAGGTGTGAAAAATGCGACGAGCATGAAAAGGTGTGAAAAATGCGACGAGCATGAAAAGGTGCAAAAAATGCGAGGAGCAAAAAAAAAAAAAAAAAAAAAAGGACCAGGAGCATGAAAAGGTGTGAAAAATGCGAGGAGCATGAAAAGGTGTGAAAAATGCGAGGAGCATGAAAAGGTGTGAAAAATGCGACGAGCATGAAAAGGTGTGAAAAATGCGAGGAGCAAAAAAAAAAAAAAAAAAAAAAAAAAGGACCAGGAGCATGAAAAGGTGTGAAAAATGCGGGGAGCATGAAAAGGTGTGAAAAATGCGAGGAGCATGAAAAGGTGTGAAAAATGCGAGGAGCAAAAAAAAAAAAAAAAAAAAAAAAAAAGGACCAGGAGCATGAAAAGGTGTGAAAAATGCGGGGAGCATGAAAAGGTGTGAAAAATGCGAGGAGCAAAAAAAAAAAAAAAAAAAAAAAAAAGGACCAGGAGCATGAAAAGGTGTGAAAAATGCGGGGAGCATGAAAAGGTGTGAAAAATGCGAGGAGCAAAAAAAAAAAAAAAAAAAAAAAAAAGGACCAGGAGCATGAAAAGGTGTGAAAAATGCGAGGAGCAAAAAAAAAAAAAAAAAAAAAAGGACCAGGAGCATGAAAAGGTGTGAAAAATGCGAGGAGCATGAAAAGGTGTGAAAAATGCGAGGAGCATGAAAAGGTGTGAAAAATGCGACGAGCATGAAAAGGTGTGAAAAATGCGACGAGCATGAAAAGGTGTGAAAAATGCGAGGAGCAAAAAAAAAAAAAAAAAAAAAAAAAAGGACCAGGAGCATGAAAAGGTGTGAAAAATGCGGGGAGCATGAAAAGGTGTGAAAAATGCGAGGAGCAAAAAAAAAAAAAAAAAAAAAAAAAAGGACCAGGAGCATGAAAAGGTGTGAAAAATGCGAGGAGCAAAAAAAAAAAAAAAAAAAAAGGACCAGGAGCATGAAAAGGTGTGAAAAATGCGGGGAGCATGAAAAGGTGTGAAAAATGCGAGGAGCAAAAAAAAAAAAAAAAAAAAAAAAAAGGACCAGGAGCAAGAAAAGGTGTGAAAAATGCGAGGAGCATGAAAAGGTGTGAAAAATGCGAGGAGCATGAAAAGGTGTGAAAAATGCGAGGAGCAAAAAAAAAAAAAAAAAAAAAAAAAAAGGACCAGGAGGAAGAAAAGGTGTGAAAAATGCGGGGAGCATGAAAAGGTGTGAAAAATGCGAGGAGCAAAAAAAAAAAAAAAAAAAAAAAAAAGGACCAGGAGAAAGAAAAGGTGTGAAAAAAGAGAGGAGCAAAAAAAAAAAAAAAAAAAAAAAAAAAAAAAAAAAAAAGGACCAGGAGCATGAAAAGGTGTGAAAAATGCGGGGAGCATGAAAAGGTGTGAGAAATGCGAGGAGCAAAAAAAAAAAAAAAAGGACCAGGAGCATGAAAAGGTGTGAAAAATGCGAGGAGCAAAAAAAAAAAAAAAAAAAAAGGACCAGGAGCATGAAAAGGTGTGAAAAATGCGAGGAGCAAAAAAAAAAAAAAAAAAAAAAAAAAGGACCAGGAGCATGAAAAGGTGTGAAAAATGCGAGGAGCAAAAAAAAAAAAAAAAAAAAAAAAAAGGACCAGGAGCATGAAAAGGTGTGAAAAATGCGAGGAGCAAAAAAAAAAAAAAAAAAAAAGGACCAGGAGCATGAAAAGGTGTGAAAAATGCGACGAGCATGAAAAGGTGTGAAAAATGCGACGAGCATGAAAAGGTGCAAAAAATGCGAGGAGCAAAAAAAAAAAAAAAAAAAAAAGGACCAGGAGCATGAAAAGGTGTGAAAAATGCGAGGAGCATGAAAAGGTGTGAAAAATGCGAGGAGCATGAAAAGGTGTGAAAAATGCGACGAGCATGAAAAGGTGTGAAAAATGCGAGGAGCAAAAAAAAAAAAAAAAAAAAAAAAAAAGGACCAGGAGCATGAAAAGGTGTGAAAAATGCGGGGAGCATGAAAAGGTGTGAAAAATGCGAGGAGCAAAAAAAAAAAAAAAAAAAAAAAAAAGGACCAGGAGCATGAAAAGGTGTGAAAAATGCGAGGAGCAAAAAAAAAAAAAAAAAAAAAAAAAAAGGACCAGGAGCATGAAAAGGTGTGAAAATTCGAGGAGCAAAAAAAAAAAAAAAAAAGACCAGGAGCATGAAAAGGTGTGAAAAATGTGAGGAGCAAAAAAAAAAAAAAAAAGACAAGGAGCATGAAAAGGTGTCAAAAATGCGAGGAGGAAAAAAAAAAAAAGACCAGGAACATGAAAAGGTGTGAAAAATGCGAGGAGTAAAAAAAAAAAAAAAAGAAAGAAAGAAAGACCAGGAGCATGAAAAGGTGTGAAAAATGCGAGGAGCAAAAAAAAAAAAAAAAAAAAAGAAAGACCATTAGCATGAAATGGTGTGAAAAATGCGAGGATCAAAAAAAAAAAAGAAAGACCAGGAGCATGAAAAGGTGTGAAAAATGCAAGGAGCATGAAAAGGTGTGAAAAATGCGAGGAGCATGAAAAGTTGTGAAAAATGTGAGGAGCATGAAGAGGTGTGAAAAATGTGAGGAGCATGAAAAGGTGTGAAAAATTCGAGGAGCAAAAAAAAAAAAAAAAAGACCAGGAGCATCAAAAGGTGTGAAAAATGCGAGGAGCAAAAAAAAAAAAAGAAAGACCAGGAGCATGAAAAGGTGTGAAAAATGCGAGGAGCATGAAAAGTTGTGAAAAATGCGAGGAGCATGAAGAGGTGTGAAAAATGCGAGGAGCATGAAAAGGTGTGAAAAATGCGAGGAGCAAAAAAAAAAAAGAAAGACCAGGAGCATGAAAAGGTGTGAAAAATGCGAGGAGCATGAAAGGTTGAAAAATGCGAGGAGCAAAAAAAAAAAAAAAGACCAGGAGCATGAAAAGGTGTGAAAAATGCGAGGAGCAAAAAAAGAAAAAAAAAAAGACCAGGAGCATGAAAAGGTGTGAAAAATGCGAGGAGAAAAAAAAAAAAGAAAAAAGGACCAGGAATATGAAAAGGTGTGAAAAATGCGAGGAGCAAAAAAAAAAAAGAAAGAAAGAAAGAAAGACCAGGAGCATGAAAAGGTGTGAAAAATGCGAGGAGCAAAAAAAAAAAAAGAAAGACCAGGAGCATGAAAAGGTGTGAAAAATGCGAGGAGCAAAAAAAAAAAAAGACGAGGAGCATGAAAAGGTGTGAAAAATCGAGGAGCAAAATAAGAAAAAAAAAAAGACCAGGAGCATGAAAAGGTGTGAAAAATGCGAGGAGCCAAAAAAGAAAAAAAAAAAGACCAGGAGCATGAAAAGGTGTGAAAAATGCGAGGAGCATGAAAGGTGTGAAAAATACGAGGAGCAAAAAAAAAAAAAAAGACCAGGAGCATGAAAAGGTGTGAAAAATGCGAGGAGCAAAAAAAGAAAAAAAAAAAGACCAGGAGCATGAAAAGGTGTGAAAAATGCGAGGAGCATGAAAAGGTGTGAAAAATGCGAGGAGCATGAAGAGGTGTGAAAAATGCGAGGAGCATGAAAAGGTGTGAAAAATTCGAGGAGCAAAAAAAAAAAATAAATAAGACCAGGAGCATGAAAAGGTGTGAAAAATGCGAGGAGCAAAAAAAAAAAAAAGACCAGGAACATGAAAAGGTGTGAAAAATGCGAGGAGCAAAAAAAAAAAAAGAAAGACCAGGAGCATGAAAAGGTGTGAAAAATGCGAGGAGCAAAAAAAAAAAAAAAAAAAAGACCAGGAGCATGAAAAGGTGTGAAAAATGCGAGGAGAAAAAAAAAAAAAAGACCAGGAGCATGAAAAGGTGTGAAAAATGCGAGGAAAAAAAAAAAAAAAAAAGACCAGGAACATGAAAAGGTGTGAAAAATGCGAGGAGCAAAAAAAAAAAAGAAAGAAACAAAGAAAGACCAGGAGCATGAAAAGGTGTGAAAAATCGAGGAGCAAAAAAAGAAAAAAAAAAGAAAGACCATTAGCATGAAAAGGTGTGAAAAATGCGAGGATCAAAAAAAAAAAAGAAAGACCAGGAGCATGAAAAGGTGTGAAAAATGCAAGGAGCATGAAAAGGTGTGAAAAATGCGAGGAGCATGAAAAGTTGTGAAAAATGTGAGGAGCATGAAGAGGTGTGAAAAATGCGAGGAGCATGAAAAGGTGTGAAAAATTCGAGGAGCAAAAAAAAAAAAAAAAAGACCAGGAGCATCAAAAGGTGTGAAAAATGCGAGGAGCAAAAAAAAAAAAAGAAAGACCAGGAGCATGAAAAGGTGTGAAAAATGCGAGGAGCATGAAAAGTTGTGAAAAATGTGAGGAGCATGAAGAGGTGTGAAAAATGCGAGGAGCATGAAAAGGTGTGAAAAATTCGAGGAGCAAAAAAAAAAAAAAAAAAGACCAGGAGCATGAAAAGGTGTGAAAAATGCGAGGAGCAGAAAAAGAAAAAAAAAAAGACCAGGAGCATGAAAAGGTGTGAAAAATGCGAGGAGCAGAAAAAGAAAAAAAAAAAGACCAGGAGCATGAAAAGGTGTGAAAAATGCGAGGAGCATGAAAGGTTGAAAAATGCGAGGAGCAAAAAAAAAAAAAAAGACCAGGAGCATGAAAAGGTGTGAAAAATGCGAGGAGCAAAAAAAAAAAAAAAGACCAGGAGCATGAAAAGGTGTGAAAAATGCGAGGAGCAAAAAAAAAAAAAAAAAGAAAGACCAGGAGCATGAAAAGGTGTGAAAAATGCGAGGAGAAAAAAAAAAAAAAGACCAGGAGCATGAAAAGGTGTGAAAAATGAGAGGAAAAAAAAAAAAACACCAGGAACATGAAAAGGTGTGAAAAATGCGAGGAGCAAAAAAAAAAAAAGAAAGACCAGGAGCATTAAAAGGTGTGAAAAATGCAAGGAGCATGAAAAGGTGTGAAAAATGCGAGGAGCATGAAAAGTTGTGAAAAATGCAAGGAGCATGAAAGGTGTGAAAAATGCGAGGAGCAAAAAAAAAAAAAAAAGAAAGAAAGAAAGACCAGGAGCATGAAAAGGTGTGAAAAATGCGAGGAGCAAAAAAAAAAAAAAAGAAAGAAAGAAAGACCAGGAGCATGAAAAGGTGTGAAACATTCGAGGAGCAAAAAAAAAAAAAAAAAAAGACCAGGAGCATGAAAAGGTGTGAAAAATGCGAGGAGAAAAAAAAAAAAAAGACCAGGAGCATGAAAAGGTGTGAAAAATGCGAGGAGCAAAAAAAAAAAAAAGACGAGGAGCATGAAAAGGTGTGAAAAATCGAGGAGCAAAAAAAGAAAAAAAAAAAGACCAGGAGCATGAAAAGGTGTGAAAAATGCGAGGAGCAAAAAAAAAAAAAAGAAAGACCAGGAGCATGAAAAGGTGGGAAAAATGCGAGGAGCATGAAGAGGTGTGAAAAATGCGAGGAGCATGAAAAGGTGTGAAAAATTCGAGGAGCAAAAAAAAAAAAAGACCAGGAGCATGAAAAGGTGTGAAAAATTCGAGGAGCAAAAAAAAAAAAGACCAGGAGCATGAAAAGGTGTGAAAAATGCGAGGAGGAAAAAAAAAAAAGACCAGGAGCATGAAAAGGTGTGAAAAATGCGAGGAGCATGAAAGGTGTGAAAAATGCGAGGAGCAAAAAAAAAAAAAAAGACCAGGAGCATGAAAAGGTGTCAAAAATGCGAGGAGCAAAAAAAGAAAAAAAAAAAGACCAGGAGCATGAAAAGGTGTGAAAAATGCGAGGAGCATGAAAAGGTGTGAAAAATGCGAGGAGCATGAAGAGGTGTGAAAAATGCGAGGAGCATGAAAAGGTGTGAAAAATTCGAGGAGCAAAAAAAAAAAATAAATAAGACCAGGAGCATGAAAAGGTGTGAAAAATGCGAGGAGCAAAAAAAAAAAAAAAAAAAAAAGACCAGGAGCATGAAAAGGTGTGAAAAAATCGAGGAGCAAAAAAAAAAAAGACCAGGAGCATGAAAAGGTGTGAAAAATGCGAGGAGGAAAAAAAAAAAAAGACCAGGAACATGAAAAGGTGTGAAAAATGCGAGGAGTAAAAAAAAAAAAAAAAGAAAGAAAGAAAGACCAGGAGCATGAAAAGGTGTGAAAAATGCGAGGAGCAAAAAAAAAAAAAAAAAAAGAAAGACCATTAGCATGAAAAGGTGTGAAAAATGCGAGGATCAAAAAAAAAAAAGAAAGACCAGGAGCATGAAAAGGTGTGAAAAATGCAAGGAGCATGAAAAGGTGTGAAAAATGCGAGGAGCATGAAAAGTTGTGAAAAATGTGAGGAGCATGAAGAGGTGTGAAAAATGCGAGGAGCATGAAAAGGTGTGAAAAATTCGAGGAGCAAAAAAAAAAAAAAAAAAGACCAGGAGCATGAAAAGGTGTGAAAAATGCGAGGAGCAAAAAAAAAAAAAGAAAGACCAGGAGCATGAAAAGGTGTGAAAAATGCGAGGAGCATGAAAAGTTGTGAAAAATGCGAGGAGCATGAAGAGGTGTGAAAAATGCGAGGAGCATGAAAAGGTGTGAAAAATGCGAGGAGCAAAAAAAAAAAAAGAAAGACCAGGAGCATGAAAAGGTGTGAAAAATGCGAGGAGCATGAAAAGGTGTGAAAAATTTGAGGAGCAAAAGAAAAAAAAAAGACCAGGAGCATGAAAAGGTGTGAAAAATGCGAGGAGCAAAAAAAAAAAAAGACGAGGAGCATGAAAAGGTGTGAAAAATGCAAGGAGCATGAAAAGGTGTGAAAAATGCGAGGAGCAAAAAAAGAAAAAAAAAAAGACCAGGAGCATGAAAAGGTGTGAAAAATGCGAGGAGAAAAAAAAAAAAAGAAAAAAGGACCAGGAATATGAAAAGGTGTGAAAAATGCGAGGAGCAAAAAAAAAAAAAGAAAGACCAGGAGCATGAAAAGGTGTGAAAAATGCGAGGAGCAAAAAAAAAAAAAGACGAGGAGCATGAAAAGGTGTGAAAAATCGAGGAGCAAAATAAGAAAAAAAAAAAGACCAGGAGCATGAAAAGGTGTGAAAAATGCGAGGAGCCAAAAAAGAAAAAAAAAAAGACCAGGAGCATGAAAAGGTGTGAAAAATGCGACGAGCATGAAAGGTGTGAAAAATGCGAGGAGCAAAAAAAAAAAAAAAGACCAGGAGCATGAAAATGTGTAAAATGCGAGGAGCAAAAAAAGAAAAAAAAAAAGACCAGGAGCATGAAAAGGTGAGAAAAATGCGAGGAGCATGAAAAGGTGTGAAAAATGCGAGGAGCATGAAGAGGTGTGAAAAATGCGAGGAGCATGAAAAGGTGTGAAAAATTCGAGGAGCAAAAAAAAAAAATAAATAAGACCAGGAGCATGAAAAGGTGTGAAAAATGCGAGGAGCAAAAAAAAAAAAAAGACCAGGAACATGAAAAGGTGTGAAAAATGCGAGGAGCAAAAAAAAAAAAAAAAAGACCAGGAGCATGAAAAGGTGTGAAAAATGCGAGGAGCAAAAAAAAAAAAAAAAAAAAGACCAGGAGCATGAAAAGGTGTGAAAAATGCGAGGAGCATGAAAAGGTGTGAAAAATCGAGGAGCAAAAAAAGAAAAAAAAAAAGACCAGGAGCATGAAAATGTGTGAAAAATGCGAGGAGCATGAAAAGGTGTGAAAAATGCGAGGAGCATGAAGAGGTGTGAAAAATGCGAGGAGCATGAAAAGGTGTGAAAAATTCGAGGAGAAAAAAAAAAATAAATAAGACCAGGAGCATGAAAAGGTGTGAAAAATGCGAGGAGCAAAAAAAAAAAAAAGACCAGGAACATGAAAAGGTGTGAAAAATGCGAGGAGCAAAAAAAAAAAAAGAAAGACCAGGAGCATGAAAAGGTGTGAAAAATGCGAGGAGCAAAAAAAAGAAAAAAAAAAAGACCAGGAGCATGAAAAGGTGTGAAAAATGCGAGGAGCATGAAAAGGTGTGAAAAATCGAGGAGCAAAAAAAGAAAAAAAAAAAGACCAGGAGCATGAAAAGGTGTGAAAAATGCGAGGAGCAAAAAAAAAAAAAAGAAAGACCAGGAGCATGAAAAGGTGGGAAAAATGCGAGGAGCATGAAGAGGTGTGAAAAATGCGAGGAGCATGAAAAGGTGTGAAAAATTCGAGGAGCAAAAAAAAAAAAAAAAAAAAAGACCAGGAGCATGAAAAGGTGTGAAAAATTCGAGGAGCAAAAAAAAAAAAGACCAGGAGCATGAAAAGGTGTGAAAAATGCGAGGAGGAAAAAAAAAAAAAGACCAGGAACATGAAAAGGTGTGAAAAATGCGAGGAGTAAAAAAAAAAAAAAAAGAAAGAACGAAAGACCAGGAGCATGAAAAGGTGTGAAAAATGCGAGGAGCAAAAAAAAAAAAAAAAAAGAAAGACCATTAGCATGAAAAGGTGTGAAAAATGCGAGGATCAAAAAAAAAAAAGAAAGACCAGGAGCATGAAAAGGTGTGAAAAATGCAAGGAGCATGAAAAGGTGTGAAAAATGCGAGGAGCATGTAAAGTTGTGAAAAATGTGAGGAGCATGAAGAGGTGTGAAAAATGCGAGGAGCATGAAAAGGTGTGAAAAATTCGAGGAGCAAAAAAAAAAAAAAAAAGACCAGGAGCATGAAAAGGTGGGAAAAATGCGAGGAGCAAAAAAAAAAAAAGAAAGACCAGGAGCATGAAAAGGTGTGAAAAATGCGAGGAGCATGAAAGGTTGAAAAATGCGAGGAGCAAAAAAAAAAAAAAAGACCAGGAGCATGAAAAGGTGTGAAAAATGCGAGGAGCAAAAAAAGAAAAAAAAAAAGACCAGGAGCATGAAAAGGTGTGAAAAATGCGAGGAGAAAAAAAAAAAAAGAAAAAAGGACCAGGAATATGAAAAGGTGTGAAAAATGCGAGGAGAAAAAAAAAAAAAAGAAAGACCAGGAGCATGAAAAGGTGAGAAAAAGGCGAGGAGAAAAAAAAAAAAAAAGACGAGGAGCATGAAAAGGTGTGAAAAATCGAGGAGCAAAATAAGAAAAAAAAAAAGACCAGGAGCATGAAAAGGTGTGAAAAATGCGAGGAGCCAAAAAAGAAAAAAAAAAAGACCAGGAGCATGAAAAGGTGTGAAAAATGCGACGAGCATGAAAGGTGTGAAAAATGCGAGGAGCAAAAAAAAAAAAAAAGAACAGGAGCATGAAAAGGTGTCAAAAATGCGAGGAGCAAAAAAAGAAAAAAAAAAAGACCAGGAGCATGAAAAGGTGTGAAAAATGCGAGGAGCATGAAAAGGTGTGAAAAATTTGAGGAGCAAAAGAAAAAAAAAAGACCAGGAGCATGAAAAGGTGTGAAAAATGCGAGGAGCAAAAAAAAAAAAAGAAGAGGAGCATGAAAAGGTGTGAAAAATGCAAGGAGCATGAAAAGGTGTGAAAAATGCGAGGAGCAAAAAAAGAAAAAAAAAAAGACCAGGAGCATGAAAAGGTGTGAAAAATGCGAGGAGAAAAAAAAAAAAGAAAAAAGAACCAGGAATATGAAAAGGTGTGAAAAATGCGAGGAGCAAAAAAAAAAAAAAAAAGACCAGGAGCATGAAAAGGTGTGAAAAATGCGAGGAGCAAAAAAAAAAAAAGACGAGGAGCATGAAAAGGTGTGAAAAATCGAGGAGCAAAATAAGAAAAAAAAAAAGACCAGGAGCATGAAAAGGTGTGAAAAATGCGAGGAGCCAAAAAAGAAAAAAAAAAAGACCAGGAGCATGAAAAGGTGTGAAAAATGCGACGAGCATGAAAGGTGTGAAAAATGCGAGGAGCAAAAAAAAAAAAAAAGACCAGGAGCATGAAAATGTGTAAAATGCGAGGAGCAAAAAAAGAAAAAAAAAAAGACCAGGAGCATGAAAAGGTGTGAAAAATGCGAGGAGCATGAAAAGGTGTGAAAAATGCGAGGAGCATGAAGAGGTGTGAAAAATGCGAGGAGCATGAAAAGGTGTGAAAAATTCGAGGAGCAAAAAAAAAAAATAAATAAGACCAGGAGCATGAAAAGGTGTGAAAAATGCGAGGAGCAAAAAAAAAAAAAAGACCAGGAACATGAAAAGGTGTGAAAAATGCGAGGAGCAAAAAAAAAAAAAGAAAGACCAGGAGCATGAAAAGGTGTGAAAAATGCGAGGAGCAAAAAAAAAAAAAAAAAAAAGACCAGGAGCATGAAAAGGTGTGAAAAATGCGAGGAGCATGAAAAGGTGTGAAAAATCGAGGAGCAAAAAAAGAAAAAAAAAAAAGACCAGGAGCATGAAAAGGTGTGAAAAATGCGAGGAGCATGAAAAGGTGTGAAAAATGCGAGGAGCATGAAGAGGTGTGAAAAATGCGAGGAGCATGAAAAGGTGTGAAAAATTCGAGGAGCAAAAAAAAAAAATAAATAAGACCAGGAGCATGAAAAGGTGTGAAAAATGCGAGGAGCAAAAAAAAAAAAAAGACCAGGAACATGAAAAGGTGTGAAAAATGCGAGGAGCATGAAAAGTTGTGAAAAATCGAGGAGCAAAAAAAGAAAAAAAAAAAAGACCAGGAGCATGAAAAGGTGTGAAAAATGCGAGGAGCATGAAAAGGTGTGAAAAATGCGAGGAGCATGAAGAGGTGTGAAAAATGCGAGGAGCATGAAAAGGTGTGAAAAATTCGAGGAGCAAAAAAAAAAAATAAATAAGACCAGGAGCATGAAAAGGTGTGAAAAATGCGAGGAGCAAAAAAAAAAAAAAGACCAGGAACATGAAAAGGTGTGAAAAATGCGAGGAGCATGAAAAGGTGTGAAAAATGCGAGGAGCATGAAAAGGTGTGAAAAATCGAGGAGCAAAAAAAGAAAAAAAAAAAAGACCAGGAGCATGAAAAGGTGTGAAAAATGCGAGGAGCATGAAAAGGTGTGAAAAATGCGAGGAGCATGAAAAGTTGAGAAAAATGCAAGGAGCATGAAAAGGTGTGAAAAATGCGAGGAGCATGAAAAGTTGTGAAAAATGCAAGGAGCATGAAAAGGTGTGAAAAATGCGAGGAGCAAAAAAAAAAAAAAAAGAAAGAAAGAAAGACCAGGAGCATGAAAAGGTGTGAAAAATGCAAGGAGCATGAAAACGTGTGAAAAATTTGAGGAGCAAAAAAAAAAAAAAGACCAGGAGCATGAAAAGGTGTGAAAAATGCGAGGAGAAAAAAAAAAAAAAAGAAAGACCAGGAGCATGAAAAGGTTTGAAAAATGCGATGAACATGAAAAGGTGTGAAAAATGCGAGGAGCATGAAAAGGTGTGAAAAATGCGAGGAGCATGAAATGGTGTGAAAAATGCGAGGAGCAAAAAAAAAAAAAAAGACGAGGAGCATGAAAAGGTGTGAAAAATGCAAGGAGCATGAAAACGTGTGAAAAATTTGAGGAGCAAAAAAAAAAAAAAAAAAGACCAGAAGCATGAAAAGGTGAGAAAAATGCAAGGAGCATGAAAACGTGTGAAAAATTTGAGGAGCAAAAAAAAAAAAAAAAAAGACCGGGAGCATGAAAACGTGTGAAAAATGCGAGGAGCAAAAAAAGAAAAAAAAAAGACCAGGAGCAAAAAAAGGTGTGAAAAATGCGAGGAGAAAAAAAAAAAAAGAAAAAAGGACCAGGAATATGAAAAGGTGTGAAAAATGCGAGGAGCAAAAAAAAAAAAGAAAGAAAGAAAGAAAGACCAGGAGCATGAAAAGGTGTGAAAAATGCGAGGAGCAAAAAAAAAAAAAGAAAGACCAGGAGCATGAAAAGGTGTGAAAAATGCGAGGAGCAAAAAAAAAAAAAGACGAGGAGCATGAAAAGGTGTGAAAAATCGAGGAGCAAAATAAGAAAAAAAAAAAGACCAGGAGCATGAAAAGGTGTGAAAAATGCGAGGAGCCAAAAAAGAAAAAAAAAAAGACCAGGAGCAAGAAAAGGTGTGAAAAATGCGAGGAGCAAGAAAGGTGTGAAAAATGCGAGGAGCAAAAAAAAAAAAAAAGACCAGGAGCATGAAAAGGTGTCAAAAATGCGAGGAGCAAAAAAAGAAAAAAAAAAAGACCAGGAGCATGAAAAGGTGTGAAAAATGCGAGGAGCATGAAAAGGTGTGAAAAATGCGAGGAGCATGAAGAGGTGTGAAAAATGCGAGGAGCATGAAAATGTGTGAAAAATTCGAGGAGCAAAAAAAAAAAATAAATAAGACCAGGAGCATGAAAAGGTGTGAAAAATGCGAGGAGCAAAAAAAAAAAAAAAAAAAAAAAAACAGGAACATGAAAAGGTGTGAAAAATGCGAGGAGCAAAAAAAAAAAAAGAAAGACCAGGAGCATGAAAAGGTGTGAAAAATGCGAGGAGCAAAAAAAAAAAAAAAAAAAGACCAGGAGCATGAAAAGGTGTGAAAAATGCGAGGAGAAAAAAAAAAAAAGACCAGGAGCATGAAAAGGTGTGAAAAATGCGAGGATAAAAAAAAAAAAAAAAGACCAGGAACATGAAAAGGTGTGAAAAATGCGAGGAGCAAAAAAAAAAAAGAAAGAAACAAAGAAAGACCAGGAGCATGAAAAGGTGTGAAAAATCGAGGAGCAAAAAAAGAAAAAAAAAAGAAAGACCATTAGCATGAAAAGGAGTGAAAAATGAAAAGATCAAAAAAAAAAAAGAAAGACCAGGAGCATGAAAAGGTGTGAAAAATGCAAGGAGCATGAAAAGGTGTGAAAAATGCGAGGAGCATGAAAAGTTGTGAAAAATGTGAGGAGCATGAAGAGGTGTGAAAAATGCGAGGAGCATGAAAAGGTGTGAAAAATTCGAGGAGCAAAAAAAAAAAAAAAAAGACCAGGAGCATGAAAAAGTGTGAAAAAAGCGAGGAGCAAAAAAAAAAAAAGAAAGACCAGGACCATGAAAAGGTGTGAAAAATGCGAGGAGCATGAAAAGTTGTGAAAAATGCGAGGAGCATGAAGAGGTGTGAAAAATGCGAGGAGCATGAAAAGGTGTGAAAAATGCGAGGAGAAAAAAAAAAAAAAGAAAGACCAGGAGCATGAAAAGGTGTGAAAAATGCGAGGAGCAGAAAAAGAAAAAAAAAAAGACCAGGAGCATGAAAAGGTGTGAAAAATGCGAGGAGCAGAAAAAGAAAAAAAAAAAGACCAGGAGCATGAAAAGGTGTGAAAAAAGCGAGGAGCAAGAAAGGTTGAAAAATGCGAGGAGCAAAAAAAAAAAAAAAGACCAGGAGCATGAAAAGGTGTGAAAAATGCGAGGAGCAAAAAAAAAAAAAAAAAAAAGAAAGACCAGGAGCATGAAAAGGTGTGAAAAATGCGAGGAGAAAAAAAAAAAAAGACCAGGAGCATGAAAAGGTGTGAAAAATGAGAGGAAAAAAAAAAAAACACCAGGAACATGAAAAGGTGTGAAAAATGCGAGGAGCAAAAAAAAAAAAAGAAAGACCAGGAGCATTAAAAGGTGTGAAAAATGCAAGGAGCATGAAAAGGTGTGAAAAATGCGAGGAGCATGAAAAGTTGTGAAAAATGCAAGGAGCATGAAAGGTGTGAAAAATGCGAGGAGCAAAAAAAAAAAAAAAGAAAGAAAGAAAGACCAGGAGCATGAAAAGGTGTGAAAAATGCGAGGAGCAAAAAAAAAAAAAAGACGAGGAGCATGAAAAGGTGTGAAAAATCGAGGAGCAAAATAAGAAAAAAAAAAAGACCAGGAGCATGAAAAGGTGTGAAAAATGCGAGGAGCCAAAAAAGAAAAAAAAAAAGACCAGGAGCATGAAAAGGTGTGAAAAATGCGAGGAGCATGAAAGGTGTGAAAAATGCGAGGAGCAAAAAAAAAAAAAAAGACCAGGAGCATGAAAAGGTGTCAAAAATGCGAGGAGCAAAAAAAGAAAAAAAAAAAGACCAGGAGCATGAAAAGGTGTGAAAAATGCGAGGAGCATGAAAAGGTGTGAAAAATTTGAGGAGCAAAAGAAAAAAAAAAGACCAGGAGCATGAAAAGGTGTGAAAAATGCGAGGAGCAAAAAAAAAAAAAGAAGAGGAGCATGAAAAGGTGTGAAAAATGCAAGGAGCATGAAAAGGTGTGAAAAATGCGAGGAGCAAAAAAAGAAAAAAAAAAAGACCAGGAGCATGAAAAGGTGTGAAAAATGCGAGGAGAAAAAAAAAAAAAGAAAAAAGAACCAGGAATATGAAAAGGTGTGAAAAATGCGAGGAGCAAAAAAAAAAAAAGAAAGACCAGGAGCATGAAAAGGTGTGAAAAATGCGAGGAGCAAAAAAAAAAAAAGACGAGGAGCATGAAAAGGTGTGAAAAATCGAGGAGCAAAATAAGAAAAAAAAAAAGACCAGGAGCATGAAAAGGTGTGAAAAATGCGAGGAGCCAAAAAAGAAAAAAAAAAAGACCAGGAGCATGAAAAGGTGTGAAAAATGCGACGAGCATGAAAGGTGTGAAAAATGCGAGGAGCAAAAAAAAAAAAAAAGACCAGGAGCATGAAAATGTGTAAAATGCGAGGAGCAAAAAAAGAAAAAAAAAAAGACCAGGAGCATGAAAAGGTGTGAAAAATGCGAGGAGCATGAAAAGGAGTGAAAAATGCGAGGAGCATGAAGAGGTGTGAAAAATGCGAGGAGCATGAAAAGGTGTGAAAAATTCGAGGAGCAAAAAAAAAAAATAAATAAGACCAGGAGCATGAAAAGGTGTGAAAAATGCGAGGAGCAAAAAAAAAAAAAAGACCAGGAACATGAAAAGGTGTGAAAAATGCGAGGAGCAAAAAAAAAAAAAGAAAGACCAGGAGCATGAAAAGGTGTGAAAAATGCGAGGAGCAAAAAAAAAAAAAAAAAAAAGACCAGGAGCATGAAAAGGTGTGAAAAATGCGAGGAGCATGAAAAGGTGTGAAAAATCGAGGAGCAAAAAAAGAAAAAAAAAAAAGACCAGGAGCATGAAAAGGTGTGAAAAATGCGAGGAGCATGAAAAGGTGTGAAAAATGCGAGGAGCATGAAGAGGTGTGAAAAATGCGAGGAGCATGAAAAGGTGTGAAAAATTCGAGGAGCAAAAAAAAAAAATAAATAAGACCAGGAGCATGAAAAGGTGTGAAAAATGCGAGGAGCAAAAAAAAAAAAAAGACCAGGAACATGAAAAGGTGTGAAAAATGCGAGGAGCAAAAAAAAAAAAAGAAAAACCAGGAGCATGAAAAGGTGTGAAAAATGCGAGGAGCAAAAAAAAGAAAAAAAAAAAGACCAGGAGCATGAAAAGGTGTGAAAAATGCGAGGAGCATGAAAAGTTGTGAAAAATCGAGGAGAAAAAAAAGAAAAAAAAAAAGACCAGGAGCATGAAAAGGTGTGAAAAATGCGAGGAGCAAAAAAAAAAAAAAGAAAGACCAGGAGCATGAAAAGGTGGGAAAAATGCGAGGAGCATGAAGAGGTGTGAAAAATGCGAGGAGCATGAAAAGGTGTGAAAAATGCGAGGAGCAAAAAAAAAAAAAAAAAAAAAAGACCAGGAGCATGAAAAGGTGTGAAAAATTCGAGGAGCAAAAAAAAAAAAGACCAGGAGCATGAAAAGGTGTGAAAAATGCGAGGAGGAAAAAAAAAAAAAGACCAGGAACATGAAAAGGTGTGAAAAATGCGAGGAGTAAAAAAAAAAAAAAAAGAAAGAAAGAAAGACCAGGAGCAAGAAAAGGTGTGAAAAATGCGAGGAGCAAAAAAAAAAAAAAAAAAGAAAGACCATTAGCATGAAAAGGTGTGAAAAATGCGAGGATCAAAAAAAAAAAAGAAAGACCAGGAGCATGAAAAGGTGTGAAAAATGCAAGGAGCATGAAAAGGTGTGAAAAATGCGAGGAGCATGTAAAGTTGTGAAAAATGTGAGGAGCATGAAGAGGTGTGAAAAATGCGAGGAGCATGAAAAGGTGTGAAAAATTCGAGGAGCAAAAAAAAAAAAAAAAAAGACCAGGAGCATGAAAAGGTGTGAAAAATGCGAGGAGCATGAAAGGTTGAAAAATGCGAGGAGCAAAAAAAAAAAAAAAAGACCAGGAGCATGAAAAGGTGTGAAAAATGCGAGGAGCAAAAAAAGAAAAAAAAAAAGACCAGGAGCATGAAAAGGTGTGAAAAATGCGAGGAGAAAAAAAAAAAAAGAAAAAAGGACCAGGAATATGAAAAGGTGTGAAAAATGCGAGGAGCAAAAAAAAAAAAAGAAAGACCAGGAGCATGAAAAGGTGTGAAAAATGCGAGGAGCAAAAAAAAAAAAAGACGAGGAGCATGAAAAGGTGTGAAAAATCGAGGAGCAAAATAAGAAAAAAAAAAAGACCAGGAGCATGAAAAGGTGTGAAAAATGCGAGGAGCCAAAAAAGAAAAAAAAAAAGACCAGGAGCATGAAAAGGTGTGAAAAATGCGAGGAGCATGAAAGGTGTGAAAAATGCGAGGAGCAAAAAAAAAAAAAAAGACCAGGAGCATGAAAAGGTGTCAAAAATGCGAGGAGCAAAAAAAGAAAAAAAAAAAGACCAGGAGCATGAAAAGGTGTGAAAAATGCGAGGAGCATGAAAAGGTGTGAAAAATGCGAGGAGCATGAAGAGGTGTGAAAAATGCGAGGAGCATGAAAAGGTGTGAAAAATTCGAGGAGCAAAAAAAAAAAATAAATAAGACCAGGAGCATGAAAAGGTGTGAAAAATGCGAGGAGCAAAAAAAAAAAAAAGACCAGGAACATGAAAAGGTGTGAAAAATGCGAGGAGCAAAAAAAAAAAAAGAAAGACCAGGAGCATGAAAAGGTGTGAAAAATGCGAGGAGCAAAAAAAAAAAAAAAAAAAAGAACAGGAGCATGAAAAGGTGTGAAAAATACGAGGAGAAAAAAAAAAAAAAGACCAGGAGCATGAAAAGGTGTGAAAAATGCGAGGAAAAAAAAAAAAAAAAAAGACCAGGAACATGAAAAGGTGTGAAAAATGCGAGGAGCAAAAAAAAAAAAGAAAGAAACAAAGAAAGACCAGGAGCATGAAAAGGTGTGAAAAATCGAGGAGCAAAAAAAGAAAAAAAAAAGAAAGACCATTAGCATGAAAAGGTGTGAAAAATGCGAGGATCAAAAAAAAAAAAGAAAGACCAGGAGCATGAAAAGGTGTGAAAAATGCAAGGAGCATGAAAAGGTGTGAAAAATGCGAGGAGCATGAAAAGTTGTGAAAAATGTGAGGAGCATGAAGAGGTGTGAAAAATGCGAGGAGCATGAAAAGGTGTGAAAAATGCGAGGAGCAAAAAAAAAAAAAAAAAGACCAGGAGCATGAAAAAGTGTGAAAAATGCGAGGAGCAAAAAAAAAAAAAGAAAGACCAGGAGCATGAAAAGGTGTGAAAAATGCGAGGAGCATGAAAAGTTGTGAAAAATGCGAGGAGCATGAAGAGGTGTGAAAAATGCGAGGAGCATGAAAAGGTGTGAAAAATGCGAGGAGCAAAAAAAAAAAAAGAAAGACCAGGAGCATGAAAAGGTGTGAAAAATGCGAGGAGCAGAAAAAGAAAAAAAAAAAGACCAGGAGCATGAAAAGGTGTGAAAAATGCGAGGAGCAGAAAAAGAAAAAAAAAAAGACCAGGAGCATGAAAAGGTGTGAAAAATGCGAGGAGCATGAAAGGTTGAAAAATGCGAGGAGCAAAAAAAAAAAAAAAAGACCAGGAGCATGAAAAGGTGTGAAAAATGCGAGGAGCAAAAAAAAAAAAAAAAAAAGAAAGACCAGGAGCATGAAAAGGTGTGAAAAATGCGAGGAGAAAAAAAAAAAAAAGACCAGGAGCATGAAAAGGTGTGAAAAATGAGAGGAAAAAAAAAAAAACACCAGGAACATGAAAAGGTGTGAAAAATGCGAGGAGCAAAAAAAAAAAAAGAAAGACCAGGAGCATTAAAAGGTGTGAAAAATGCAAGGAGCATGAAAAGGTGTGAAAAATGCGAGGAGCATGAAAAGTTGTGAAAAATGCAAGGAGCATGAAAGGTGTGAAAAATGCGAGGAGCAAAAAAAAAAAAAAAAGAAAGAAAGAAAGACCAGGAGCATGAAAAGGTGTGAAAAATGCGAGGAGCAAAAAAAAAAAAAAAGACGAGGAGCATGAAAAGGTGTGAAAAATCGAGGAGCAAAAAAAGAAAAAAAAAAAGACCAGGAGCATGAAAAGGTGTGAAAAATGCGAGGAGCAAAAAAAAAAAAAAGAAAGACCAGGAGCATGAAAAGGTGGGAAAAATGCGAGGAGCATGAAGAGGTGTGAAAAATGCGAGGAGCATGAAAAGGTGTGAAAAATTCGAGGAGCAAAAAAAAAAAAAAAAGACCAGGAGCATGAAAAGGTGTGAAAAATTCGAGGAGCAAAAAAAAAAAAGACCAGGAGCATGAAAAGGTGTGAAAAATGCGAGGAGGAAAAAAAAAAAAAGACCAGGAACATGAAAAGGTGTGAAAAATGCGAGGAGTAAAAAAAAAAAAAAAAGAAAGAAAGAAAGACCAGGAGCATGAAAAGGTGTGAAAAATGCGAGGAGCAAAAAAAAAAAAAAAAAAAGAAAGACCATTAGCATGAAAAGGTGTGAAAAATGCGAGGATCAAAAAAAAAAAAGAAAGACCAGGAGCATGAAAAGGTGTGAAAAATGCAAGGAGCATGAAAAGGTGTGAAAAATGCGAGGAGCATGAAAAGTTGTGAAAAATGTGAGGAGCATGAAGAGGTGTGAAAAATGCGAGGAGCATGAAAAGGTGTGAAAAATTCGAGGAGCAAAAAAAAAAAAAAAAAGACCAGGAGCATCAAAAGGTGTGAAAAATGCGAGGAGCAAAAAAAAAAAAAAAAAGACCAGGAGCATGAAAAGGTGTGAAAAATGCGAGGAGCATGAAAAGGTGTGAAAAATGCGAGGAGCATGAAGAGGTGTGAAAAATGCGAGGAGCATGAAAAGGTGTGAAAAATTCGAGGAGCAAAAAAAAAAAATAAATAAGACCAGGAGCATGAAAAGGTGTGAAAAATGCGAGGAGCAAAAAAAAAAAAAAGACCAGGAACATGAAAAGGTGTGAAAAATGCGAGGAGCAAAAAAAAAAAAAGAAAGACCAGGAGCATGAAAAGGTGTGAAAAATGCGAGGAGCAAAAAAAAAAAAAAAAAAAAGACCAGGAGCATGAAAAGGTGTGAAAAATACGAGGAGAAAAAAAAAAAAAAGACCAGGAGCATGAAAAGGTGTGAAAAATGCGAGGAAAAAAAAAAAAAAAAAGACCAGGAACATGAAAAGGTGTGAAAAATGCGAGGAGCGAAAAAAAAAAAGAAAGAAAAAAAAAAAGACCAGGAGCATGAAAAGGTGTGAAAAATCGAGGAGCAAAAAAAGAAAAAAAAAAGAAAGACCATTAGCATGAAAAGGTGTGAAAAATGCGAGGATCAAAAAAAAAAAAGAAAGACCAGGAGCATGAAAAGGTGTGAAAAATGCAAGGAGCATGAAAAGGTGTGAAAAATGCGAGGAGCATGAAAAGTTGTGAAAAATGTGAGGAGCATGAAGAGGTGTGAAAAATGCGAGGAGCATGAAAAGGTGTGAAAAATTCGAGGAGCAAAAAAAAAAAAAAAAAGACCAGGAGCATGAAAAAGTGTGAAAAATGCGAGGAGCAAAAAAAAAAAAAGAAAGACCAGGAGCATGAAAAGGTGTGAAAAATGCGAGGAGCATGAAAAGTTGTGAAAAATGCGAGGAGCATGAAGAGGTGTGAAAAATGCGAGGAGCATGAAAAGGTGTGAAAAATGCGAGGAGCAAAAAAAAAAAAAGAAAGACCAGGAGCATGAAAAGGTGTGAAAAATGCGAGGAGCAGAAAAAGAAAAAAAAAAAGACCAGGAGCATGAAAAGGTGTGAAAAATGCGAGGAGCAGAAAAAGAAAAAAAAAAAGACCAGGAGCATGAAAAGGTGTGAAAAATGCGAGGAGCATGAAAGGTTGAAAAATGCGAGGAGCAAAAAAAAAAAAAAAAGACCAGGAGCAAGAAAAGGTGTGAAAAATGCGAGGAGCAAAAAAAAAAAAAAAAAAAAAAAGACCAGGAGCATGAAAAGGTGTGAAAAATGCGAGGAGAAAAAAAAAAAAAAGACCAGGAGCATGAAAAGGTGTGAAAAATGAGAGGAAAAAAAAAAAAACACCAGGAACATGAAAAGGTGTGAAAAATGCGAGGAGCAAAAAAAAAAAAAGAAAGACCAGGAGCATTAAAAGGTGTGAAAAATGCAAGGAGCATGAAAAGGTGTGAAAAATGCGAGGAGCATGAAAAGTTGTGAAAAATGCAAGGAGCATGAAAGGTGTGAAAAATGCGAGGAGCAAAAAAAAAAAAAAAAGAAAGAAAGAAAGACCAGGAGCATGAAAAGGTGTGAAAAATGCGAGGAGCAAAAAAAAAAAAAAGACGAGGAGCATGAAAAGGTGTGAAAAATCGAGGAGCAAAAAAAGAAAAAAAAAAAGACCAGGAGCATGAAAAGGTGTGAAAAATGCGAGGAGCAAAAAAAAAAAAAAGAAAGACCAGGAGCATGAAAAGGTGGGAAAAATGCGAGGAGCATGAAGAGGTGTGAAAAATGCGAGGAGCATGAAAAGGTGTGAAAAATGCGAGGAGCAAAAAAAAAAAAAAAAAAAAGAAAATCCATTAGCATGAAAAGGTGTGAAAAATGCGAGGATCAAAAAAAAAAAAGAAAGACCAGGAGCATGAAAAGGTGTGAAAAATGCAAGGAGCATGAAAAGGTGTGAAAAATGCGAGGAGCATGAAAAGTTGTGAAAAATGTGAGGAGCATGAAGAGGTGTGAAAAATGCGAGGAGCATGAAAAGGTGTGAAAAATTCGAGGAGCAAAAAAAAAAAAAAAAAGACCAGGAGCATCAAAAGGTGTGAAAAATGCGAGGAGCAAAAAAAAAAAAAAAAAGACCAGGAGCATGAAAAGGTGTGAAAAATGCGAGGAGCATGAAAAGGTGTGAAAAATGCGAGGAGCATGAAGAGGTGTGAAAAATGCGAGGAGCATGAAAAGGTGTGAAAAATTCGAGGAGCAAAAAAAAAAAATAAATAAGACCAGGAGCATGAAAAGGTGTGAAAAATGCGAGGAGCAAAAAAAAAAAAAAGACCAGGAACATGAAAAGGTGTGAAAAATGCGAGGAGCAAAAAAAAAAAAAGAAAGACCAGGAGCATGAAAAGGTGTGAAAAATGCGAGGAGCAAAAAAAAAAAAAAAAAAAAGACCAGGAGCATGAAAAGGTGTGAAAAATACGAGGAGAAAAAAAAAAAAAAGACCAGGAGCATGAAAAGGTGTGAAAAATGCGAGGAAAAAAAAAAAAAAAAAAGACCAGGAACATGAAAAGGTGTGAAAAATGCGAGGAGCGAAAAAAAAAAAGAAAGAAACAAAGAAAGACCAGGAGCATGAAAAGGTGTGAAAAATCGAGGAGCAAAAAAAGAAAAAAAAAAGAAAGACCATTAGCATGAAAAGGTGTGAAAAATGCGAGGATCAAAAAAAAAAAAGAAAGACCAGGAGCATGAAAAGGTGTGAAAAATGCAAGGAGCATGAAAAGGTGTGAAAAATGCGAGGAGCATGAAAAGTTGTGAAAAATGTGAGGAGCATGAAGAGGTGTGAAAAATGCGAGGAGCATGAAAAGGTGTGAAAAATTCGAGGAGCAAAAAAAAAAAAAAAAAGACCAGGAGCATGAAAAAGTGTGAAAAATGCGAGGAGCAAAAAAAAAAAAAGAAAGACCAGGAGCATGAAAAGGTGTGAAAAATGCGAGGAGCATGAAAAGTTGTGAAAAATGCGAGGAGCATGAAGAGGTGTGAAAAATGCGAGGAGCAGAAAAAGAAAAAAAAAAAGACCAGGAGCATGAAAAGGTGTGAAAAATGCGAGGAGCATGAAAGGTTGAAAAATGCGAGGAGCAAAAAAAAAAAAAAAAGACCAGGAGCATGAAAAGGTGTGAAAAATGCGAGGAGCAAAAAAAAAAAAAAAAAAAGAAAGACCAGGAGCATGAAAAGGTGTGAAAAATGCGAGGAGAAAAAAAAAAAAAAGACCAGGAGCATGAAAAGGTGTGAAAAATGAGAGGAAAAAAAAAAAAACACCAGGAACATGAAAAGGTGTGAAAAATGCGAGGAGCAAAAAAAAAAAAAGAAAGACCAGGAGCATTAAAAGGTGTGAAAAATGCAAGGAGCATGAAAAGGTGTGAAAAATGCGAGGAGCATGAAAAGTTGTGAAAAATGCAAGGAGCATGAAAGGTGTGAAAAATGCGAGGAGCAAAAAAAAAAAAAAAAGAAAGAAAGAAAGACCAGGAGCATGAAAAGGTGTGAAAAATGCGAGGAGCAAAAAAAAAAAAAAGACGAGGAGCATGAAAAGGTGTGAAAAATCGAGGAGCAAAAAAAGAAAAAAAAAAAGACCAGGAGCATGAAAAGGTGTGAAAAATGCGAGGAGCAAAAAAAAAAAAAAGAAAGACCAGGAGCATGAAAAGGTGGGAAAAATGCGAGGAGCATGAAGAGGTGTGAAAAATGCGAGGAGCATGAAAAGGTGTGAAAAATTCGAGGAGCAAAAAAAAAAAAAAAAAAAAAAAGACCAGGAGCATGAAAAGGGGTGAAAAATTCGAGGAGAAAAAAAAAAAAAGACCAGGAGCATGAAAAGGTGTGAAAAATGCGAGGAGGAAAAAAAAAAAAAGACCAGGAACATGAAAAGGTGTGAAAAATGCGAGGAGTAAAAAAAAAAAAAAAAGAAAGAAAGAAAGACCAGGAGCATGAAAAGGTGTGAAAAATGCGAGGAGCAAAAAAAAAAAAAAAAAAAAGAAAGACCATTAGCATGAAAAGGTGTGAAAAATGCGAGGATCAAAAAAAAAAAAGAAAGACCAGGAGCATGAAAAGGTGTGAAAAATGCAAGGAGCATGAAAAGGTGTGAAAAATGCGAGGAGCATGAAAAGTTGTGAAAAATGGGAGGAGCATGAAGAGGTGTGAAAAATGCGAGGAGCATGAAAAGGTGTGAAAAATTCGAGGAGCAAAAAAAAAAAAAAAAAGACCAGGAGCATCAAAAGGTGTGAAAAATGCGAGGAGCAAAAAAAAAAAAAGAAAGACCAGGAGCATGAAAAGGTGTGAAAAATGCGAGGAGCATGAAAAGGTGTGAAAAATGCGAGGAGCATGAAGAGGTGTGAAAAATGCGAGGAGCATGAAAAGGTGTGAAAAATTCGAGGAGCAAAAAAAAAAAATAAATAAGACCAGGAGCATGAAAAGGTGTGAAAAATGCGAGGAGCAAAAAAAAAAAAAAGACCAGGAACATGAAAAGGTGTGAAAAATGCGAGGAGCAAAAAAAAAAAAAGAAAGACCAGGAGCATGAAAAGGTGTGAAAAATGCGAGGAGCAAAAAAAAAAAAAAAAAAAAGACCAGGAGCAAGAAAAGGGGTGAAAAAAACGAGGAGAAAAAAAAAAAAAAGACCAGGAGCATGAAAAGGTGTGAAAAATGCGAGGAAAAAAAAAAAAAAAAAAGACCAGGAACATGAAAAGGTGTGAAAAATGCGAGGAGCAAAAAAAAAAAAGAAAGAAACAAAGAAAGACCAGGAGCATGAAAAGGTGTGAAAAATCGAGGAGCAAAAAAAGAAAAAAAAAAGAAAGACCATTAGCATGAAAAGGTGTGAAAAATGCGAGGATCAAAAAAAAAAAAGAAAGACCAGGAGCATGAAAAGGTGTGAAAAATGCAAGGAGCATGAAAAGGTGTGAAAAATGCGAGGAGCATGAAAAGTTGTGAAAAATGTGAGGAGCATGAAGAGGTGTGAAAAATGCGAGGAGCATGAAAAGGTGTGAAAAATTCGAGGAGCAAAAAAAAAAAAAAAAAGACCAGGAGCATGAAAAAGTGTGAAAAATGCGAGGAGCAAAAAAAAAAAAAGAAAGACCAGGAGCATGAAAAGGTGTGAAAAATGCGAGGAGCATGAAAAGTTGTGAAAAATGCGAGGAGCATGAAGAGGTGTGAAAAATGCGAGGAGCATGAAAAGGTGTGAAAAATGCGAGGAGCAAAAAAAAAAAAAGAAAGACCAGGAGCATGAAAAGGTGTGAAAAATGCGAGGAGCAGAAAAAGAAAAAAAAAAAGACCAGGAGCATGAAAAGGTGTGAAAAATGCGAGGAGCAGAAAAAGAAAAAAAAAAAGACCAGGAGCATGAAAAGGTGTGAAAAATGCGAGGAGCATGAAAGGTTGAAAAATGCGAGGAGCAAAAAAAAAAAAAAAAGACCAGGAGCATGAAAAGGTGTGAAAAATGCGAGGAGCAAAAAAAAAAAAAAAAAAAGAAAGACCAGGAGCATGAAAAGGTGTGAAAAATGCGAGGAGAAAAAAAAAAAAAAGACCAGGAGCATGAAAAGGTGTGAAAAATGAGAGGAAAAAAAAAAAAACACCAGGAACATGAAAAGGTGTGAAAAATGCGAGGAGCAAAAAAAAAAAAAGAAAGACCAGGAGCATTAAAAGGTGTGAAAAATGCAAGGAGCATGAAAAGGTGTGAAAAATGCGAGGAGCATGAAAAGTTGTGAAAAATGCAAGGAGCATGAAAGGTGTGAAAAATGCGAGGAGCAAAAAAAAAAAAAAAAGAAAGAAAGAAAGACCAGGAGCATGAAAAGGTGTGAAAAATGCGAGGAGCAAAAAAAAAAAAAAGACGAGGAGCATGAAAAGGTGTGAAAAATCGAGGAGCAAAAAAAGAAAAAAAAAAAGACCAGGAGCATGAAAAGGTGTGAAAAATGCGAGGAGCAAAAAAAAAAAAAGAAAGACCAGGAGCATGAAAAGGTGGGAAAAATGCGAGGAGCATGAAGAGGTGTGAAAAATGCGAGGAGCATGAAAAGGTGTGAAAAATTCGAGGAGCAACAAAAAAAAAAAAAAAAAAAGACCAGGAGCATGAAAAGGTGTGAAAAATTCGAGGAGCAAAAAAAAAAAAGACCAGGAGCATGAAAAGGTGTGAAAAATGCGAGGAGGAAAAAAAAAAAAGACCAGGAACATGAAAAGGTGTGAAAAATGCGAGGAGTAAAAAAAAAAAAAAAAGAAAGAAAGAAAGACCAGGAGCATGAAAAGGTGTGAAAAATGCGAGGAGCAAAAAAAAAAAAAAAAAAAAAGAAAGACCATGAGCATGAAAAGGTGTGAAAAATGCGAGGATCAAAAAAAAAAAAGAAAGACCAGGAGCATGAAAAGGTGTGAAAAATGCAAGGAGCATGAAAAGGTGTGAAAAATGCGAGGAGCATGAAAAGTTGTGAAAAATGTGAGGAGCATGAAGAGGTGTGAAAAATGCGAGGAGCATGAAAAGGTGTGAAAAATGCGAGGAGCAAAAAAAAAAAAAAAGACCAGGAGCATGAAAAGGTGGGAAAAATGCGAGGAGCAAAAAAAGAAAAAAAAAAAGACCAGGAGCATGAAAAGGTGTGAAAAATGCGAGGAGAAAAAAAAAAAAAGAAAAAAGGACCAGGAATATGAAAAGGTGTGAAAAATGCGAGGAGCAAAAAAAAAAAAAGAAAGACCAGGAGCATGAAAAGGTGTGAAAAATGCGAGGAGCAAAAAAAAAAAAAAGACGAGAAGCATGAAAAGGTGTGAAAAATCGAGGAGCAAAATAAGAAAAAAAAAAAGACCAGGAGCATGAAAAGGTGTGAAAAATGCGAGGAGCCAAAAAAGAAAAAAAAAAAGACCAGGAGCATGAAAAGGTGTGAAAAATGCGAGGAGCATGAAAGGTGTGAAAAATGCGAGGAGCAAAAAAAAAAAAAAAGACCAGGAGCATGAAAAGGTGTCAAAAATGCGAGGAGCAAAAAAAGAAAAAAAAAAAGACCAGGAGCATGAAAAGGTGTGAAAAATGCGAGGAGCATGAAAAGGTGTGAAAAATGCGAGGAGCATGAAGAGGTGTGAAAAATGCGAGGAGCATGAAAAGGTGTGAAAAATTCGAGGAGCAAAAAAAAAAAATAAATAAGACCAGGAGCATGAAAAGGTGTGAAAAATGCGAGGAGCAAAAAAAAAAAAAAGACCAGGAACATGAAAAGGTGTGAAAAATGCGAGGAGCAAAAAAAAAAAAAGAAAGACCAGGAGCATGAAAAGGTGTGAAAAATGCGAGGAGCAAAAAAAAAAAAAAAAAAAAAGACCAGGAGCATGAAAAGGTGTGAAAAATGCGAGGAGAAAAAAAAAAAAAGACCAGGAGCATGAAAAGGTGTGAAAAATGCGAGGAAAAAAAAAAAAAAAAAAGACCAGGAACATGAAAAGGTGTGAAAAATGCGAGGAGCAAAAAAAAAAAAGAAAGAAACAAAGAAAGACCAGGAGCATGAAAAGGTGTGAAAAATCGAGGAGCAAAAAAAGAAAAAAAAAAGAAAGACCATTAGCATGAAAAGGTGTGAAAAATGCGAGGATCAAAAAAAAAAAAGAAAGACCAGGAGCATGAAAAGGTGTGAAAAATGCAAGGAGCATGAAAAGGTGTGAAAAATGCGAGGAGCATGAAAAGTTGTGAAAAATGTGAGGAGCATGAAGAGGTGTGAAAAATGCGAGGAGCATGAAAAGGTGTGAAAAATTCGAGGAGCAAAAAAAAAAAAAAAAAGACCAGGAGCATGAAAAAGTGTGAAAAATGAGAGGAGCAAAAAAAAAAAAAGAAAGACCAGGAGCATGAAAAGGTGTGAAAAATGCGAGGAGCATGAAAAGTTGTGAAAAATGCGAGGAGCATGAAGAGGTGTGAAAAATGCGAGGAGCATGAAAAGGTGTGAAAAATGCGAGGAGCAAAAAAAAAAAAAGAAAGACCAGGAGCATGAAAAGGTGTGAAAAATGCGAGGAGCAGAAAAAGAAAAAAAAAAAGACCAGGAGCATGAAAAGGTGTGAAAAATGCGAGGAGCAGAAAAAGAAAAAAAAAAAGACCAGGAGCATGAAAAGGTGTGAAAAATGCGAGGAGCATGAAAGGTTGAAAAATGCGAGGAGCAAAAAAAAAAAAAAAAGACCAGGAGCATGAAAAGGTGTGAAAAATGCGAGGAGCAAAAAAAAAAAAAAAGAAAGAAAGACCAGGAGCATGAAAAGGTGTGAAAAATGCGAGGAGAAAAAAAAAAAAAAGACCAGGAGCATGAAAAGGTGTGAAAAATGAGAGGAAAAAAAAAAAAACACCAGGAACATGAAAAGGTGTGAAAAATGCGAGGAGCAAAAAAAAAAAAAGAAAGACCAGGAGCATTAAAAGGTGTGAAAAATGCAAGGAGCATGAAAAGGTGTGAAAAATGCGAGGAGCATGAAAAGTTGTGAAAAATGCAAGGAGCATGAAAGGTGTGAAAAATGCGAGGAGCAAAAAAAAAAAAAAAAGAAAGAAAGAAAGACCAGGAGCATGAAAAGGTGTGAAAAATGCGAGGAGCAAAAAAAAAAAAAAGACGAGGAGCAGGAAAAGGTGTGAAAAATCGAGGAGCAAAAAAAGAAAAAAAAAAAGACCAGGAGCATGAAAAGGTGTGAAAAATGCGAGGAGCAAAAAAAAAAAAAAAGAAAGACCAGGAGCATGAAAAGGTGGGAAAAATGCGAGGAGCATGAAGAGGTGTGAAAAATGCGAGGAGCAAAAAAAAAAAAAAAAAAAAAAAGACCAGGAGCATGAAAAGGTGTGAAAAATTCGAGGAGCAAAAAAAAAAAAGACCAGGAGCATGAAAAGGTGTGAAAAATGCGAGGAGGAAAAAAAAAAAAAGACCAGGAGCATGAAAAGGTATGAAAAATGCGAGGAGCAAAAAAAAAAAAAAAAAGGACCAGGAGCATGAAAAGGTGTGAAAAATGCGAGGAGCAAAAAAAAAAAAAAAAAAAAAAAAAAGGACCAGGAGCATGAAAAGGTGTGAAAAATGCGACGAGCAAAAAAAAAAAAAAAAAAAAAAAAAAAAAAAAAAAAAGACCAGGAGCATGAAAAGGTGTGAAAAATGCGAGGAGCATGAAAAGGTGTGAAAAATGCGAGGAGCAAAAAAAAAAAAAAAAAAAAAAAAAAAAGACCAGGAGCATGAAAAGGTGTGAAAAATGCGAGGAGCAAAAAAAAAAAAAGAAAGACCAGGAGCATGAAAAGGTGTGAAAAATGCGAGGAGCAGAAAAAGAAAAAAAAAAAGACCAGGAGCATGAAAAGGTGTGAAAAATGCGAGGAGCAGAAAAAGAAAAAAAAAAAGACCAGGAGCATGAAAAGGTGTGAAAAATGCGAGGAGCATGAAAGGTTGAAAAATGCGAGGAGCAAAAAAAAAAAAAAAAGACCAGGAGCATGAAAAGGTGTGAAAAATGCGAGGAGCAAAAAAAAAAAAAAAAAAAGAAAGACCAGGAGCATGAAAAGGTGTGAAAAATGCGAGGAGAAAAAAAAAAAAAAGACCAGGAGCATGAAAAGGTGTGAAAAATGAGAGGAAAAAAAAAAAAACACCAGGAACATGAAAAGGTGTGAAAAATGCGAGGAGCAAAAAAAAAAAAAGAAAGACCAGGAGCATTAAAAGGTGTGAAAAATGCAAGGAGCATGAAAAGGTGTGAAAAATGCGAGGAGCATGAAAAGTTGTGAAAAATGCAAGGAGCATGAAAGGTGTGAAAAATGCGAGGAGCAAAAAAAAAAAAAAAAGAAAGAAAGAAAGACCAGGAGCATGAAAAGGTGTGAAAAATGCGAGGAGCAAAAAAAAAAAAAAGACGAGGAGCATGAAAAGGTGTGAAAAATCGAGGAGCAAAAAAAGAAAAAAAAAAAGACCAGGAGCATGAAAAGGTGTGAAAAATGCGAGGAGCAAAAAAAAAAAAAGAAAGACCAGGAGCATGAAAAGGTGGGAAAAATGCGAGGAGCATGAAGAGGTGTGAAAAATGCGAGGAGCATGAAAAGGGGGGAAAAATGCGAGGAGCAACAAAAAAAAAAAAAAAAAAAGACCAGGAGCATGAAAAGGTGTGAAAAATTCGAGGAGCAAAAAAAAAAAAGACCAGGAGCATGAAAAGGTGTGAAAAATGCGAGGAGGAAAAAAAAAAA
Source organism: Cervus elaphus (assembly GCF_910594005.1). Taxonomy (NCBI): domain Eukaryota; kingdom Metazoa; phylum Chordata; class Mammalia; order Artiodactyla; family Cervidae; genus Cervus; species Cervus elaphus. Next base: position 1,688,625 of record NC_057834.1, on the reverse strand, counting down.
AGACCAGGAACATGAAAAGGTGTGAAAAATGCGAGGAGTAAAAAAAAAAAAAAAAGAAAGAAAGAAAGACCAGGAGCATGAAAAGGTGTGAAAAATGCGAGGAGCAAAAAAAAAAAAAAAAAAAAGAAAGACCATTAGCATGAAAAGGTGTGAAAAATGCGAGGATCAAAAAAAAAAAAGAAAGACCAGGAGCATGAAAAGGTGTGAAAAATGCAAGGAGCATGAAAAGGTGTGAAAAATGCGAGGAGCATGAAAAGTTGTGAAAAATGTGAGGAGCATGAAGAGGTGTGAAAAATGCGAGGAGCATGAAAAGGTGTGAAAAATTCGAGGAGCAAAAAAAAAAAAAAAGACCAGGAGCATGAAAAGGTGTGAAAAATGCGAGGAGCAAAAAAAGAAAAAAAAAAAGACCAGGAGCATGAAAAGGTGTGAAAAATGCGAGGAGAAAAAAAAAAAAAGAAAAAAGGACCAGGAATATGAAAAGGTGTGAAAAATGCGAGGAGCAAAAAAAAAAAAAGAAAGACCAGGAGCATGAAAAGGTGTGAAAAATGCGAGGAGCAAAAAAAAAAAAAAGACGAGAAGCATGAAAAGGTGTGAAAAATCGAGGAGCAAAATAAGAAAAAAAAAAAGACCAGGAGCATGAAAAGGTGTGAAAAATGCGAGGAGCCAAAAAAGAAAAAAAAAAAGACCAGGAGCATGAAAAGGTGTGAAAAATGCGAGGAGCATGAAAGGTGTGAAAAATGCGAGGAGCAAAAAAAAAAAAAAAGACCAGGAGCATGAAAAGGTGTCAAAAATGCGAGGAGCAAAAAAAGAAAAAAAAAAAGACCAGGAGCATGAAAAGGTGTGAAAAATGCGAGGAGCATGAAAAGGTGTGAAAAATGCGAGGAGCATGAAGAGGTGTGAAAAATGCGAGGAGCATGAAAAGGTGTGAAAAATTCGAGGAGCAAAAAAAAAAAATAAATAAGACCAGGAGCATGAAAAGGTGTGAAAAATGCGAGGAGCAAAAAAAAAAAAAAGACCAGGAACATGAAAAGGTGTGAAAAATGCGAGGAGCAAAAAAAAAAAAAGAAAGACCAGGAGCATGAAAAGGTGTGAAAAATGCGAGGAGCAAAAAAAAAAAAAAAAAAAAGACCAGGAGCATGAAAAGGTGTGAAAAATGCGAGGAGAAAAAAAAAAAAAGACCAGGAGCATGAAAAGGTGTGAAAAATGCGAGGAAAAAAAAAAAAAAAAAAGACCAGGAACATGAAAAGGTGTGAAAAATGCGAGGAGCAAAAAAAAAAAAGAAAGAAACAAAGAAAGACCAGGAGCATGAAAAGGTGTGAAAAATCGAGGAGCAAAAAAAGAAAAAAAAAAGAAAGACCATTAGCATGAAAAGGTGTGAAAAATGCGAGGATCAAAAAAAAAAAAGAAAGACCAGGAGCATGAAAAGGTGTGAAAAATGCAAGGAGCATGAAAAGGTGTGAAAAATGCGAGGAGCATGAAAAGTTGTGAAAAATGTGAGGAGCATGAAGAGGTGTGAAAAATGCGAGGAGCATGAAAAGGTGTGAAAAAATCGAGGAGCAAAAAAAAAAAAAAAAAGACGAGGAGGATGAAAAAGTGTGAAAAAAGAGAGGAGCAAAAAAAAAAAAAGAAAGACCAGGAGCATGAAAAGGTGTGAAAAATGCGAGGAGCATGAAAAGTTGTGAAAAATGCGAGGAGCATGAAGAGGTGTGAAAAATGCGAGGAGCATGAAAAGGTGTGAAAAATGCGAGGAGCAAAAAAAAAAAAAGAAAGACCAGGAGCATGAAAAGGTGTGAAAAATGCGAGGAGCAGAAAAAGAAAAAAAAAAAGACCAGGAGCATGAAAAGGTGTGAAAAATGCGAGGAGCAGAAAAAGAAAAAAAAAAAGACCAGGAGCATGAAAAGGTGTGAAAAATGCGAGGAGCATGAAAGGTTGAAAAATGCGAGGAGCAAAAAAAAAAAAAAAAGACCAGGAGCATGAAAAGGTGTGAAAAATGCGAGGAGCAAAAAAAAAAAAAAAGAAAGAAAGACCAGGAGCATGAAAAGGTGTGAAAAATGCGAGGAGAAAAAAAAAAAAAAGACCAGGAGCATGAAAAGGTGTGAAAAATGAGAGGAAAAAAAAAAAAACACCAGGAACATGAAAAGGTGTGAAAAATGCGAGGAGCAAAAAAAAAAAAAGAAAGACCAGGAGCATTAAAAGGTGTGAAAAATGCAAGGAGCATGAAAAGGTGTGAAAAATGCGAGGAGCATGAAAAGTTGTGAAAAATGCAAGGAGCATGAAAGGTGTGAAAAATGCGAGGAGCAAAAAAAAAAAAAAAAGAAAGAAAGAAAGACCAGGAGCATGAAAAGGTGTGAAAAATGCGAGGAGCAAAAAAAAAAAAAAGACGAGGAGCATGAAAAGGTGTGAAAAATCGAGGAGCAAAAAAAGAAAAAAAAAAAGACCAGGAGCATGAAAAGGTGTGAAAAATGCGAGGAGCAAAAAAAAAAAAAAAGAAAGACCAGGAGCATGAAAAGGTGGGAAAAATGCGAGGAGCATGAAGAGGTGTGAAAAAAGCGAGGAGCAAAAAAAAAAAAAAAAAAAAAAAAGACCAGGAGCATGAAAAGGTGTGAAAAATTCGAGGAGCAAAAAAAAAAAAGACCAGGAGCATGAAAAGGTGTGAAAAATGCGAGGAGGAAAAAAAAAAAAAGACCAGGAGCATGAAAAGGTGTGAAAAATGCGAGGAGCAAAAAAAAAAAAAAAAAGGACCAGGAGCATGAAAAGGTGTGAAAAATGCGAGGAGCAAAAAAAAAAAAAAAAAAAAAAAAAAAAAACAGGAACAAGAAAAGGGGAGAAAAAAGCGAAGAGCAAAAAAAAAAAAAAAAAAAAAAAAAAAAAAAAAAAAGACCAGGAGCATGAAAAGGTGTGAAAAATGCGAGGAGCATGAAAAGGTGTGAAAAATGCGAGGAGCAAAAAAAAAAAAAAAAAAAAAAAAAAGGACCAGGAGCATGAAAAGGTGTGAAAAATGCGGGGAGCATGAAAAGGTGTGAAAAATGCGAGGAGCATGAAAAGGTGTGAAAAATGAGAGGAGCAAAAAAAAAAAAAGAAAGACCAGGAGCATGAAAAGGTGTGAAAAATGCGAGGAGCAAAAAAAAAAAAAAAGAAAGAAAGACCAGGAGCATGAAAAGGTGTGAAAAATGCGAGGAGAAAAAAAAAAAAAAGACCAGGAGCATGAAAAGGTGTGAAAAATGAGAGGAAAAAAAAAAAAACACCAGGAACATGAAAAGGTGTGAAAAATGCGAGGAGCAAAAAAAAAAAAAGAAAGACCAGGAGCATTAAAAGGTGTGAAAAATGCAAGGAGCATGAAAAGGTGTGAAAAATGCGAGGAGCATGAAAAGTTGTGAAAAATGCAAGGAGCATGAAAGGTGTGAAAAATGCGAGGAGCAAAAAAAAAAAAAAAAGAAAGAAAGAAAGACCAGGAGCATGAAAAGGTGTGAAAAATGCGAGGAGCAAAAAAAAAAAAAAGACGAGGAGCATGAAAAGGTGTGAAAAATCGAGGAGCAAAAAAAGAAAAAAAAAAAGACCAGGAGCATGAAAAGGTGTGAAAAATGCGAGGAGCAAAAAAAAAAAAAAAAAAAGACCAGGAGCATGAAAAGGTGGGAAAAAAGCGAGGAGCAAGAAGAGGTGTGAAAAAAGCGAGGAGCAAAAAAAAAAAAAAAAAAAAAAAAGACCAGGAGCATGAAAAGGTGTGAAAAATTCGAGGAGCAAAAAAAAAAAAGACCAGGAGCATGAAAAGGTGTGAAAAATGCGAGGAGGAAAAAAAAAAAAAGACCAGGAGCATGAAAAGGTGTGAAAAATGCGAGGAGCAAAAAAAAAAAAGAAAGACCAGGAGCATGAAAAGGTGTGAAAAATGAAAGGAGCATGAAAAGGTGTGAAAAATGCGAGGAGCATGAAAAGTTGTGAAAAATGTGAGGAGCATGAAGAGGTGTGAAAAATGCGAGGAGCATGAAAAGGTGTGAAAAATTCGAGGAGCAAAAAAAAAAAAAAAAGACCAGGAGCATCAAAAGGTGTGAAAAATGCGAGGAGCATGAAAAGTTGTGAAAAATGCGAGGAGCATGAAGAGGTGTGAAAAATGCGAGGAGCATGAAAAGGTGTGAAAAATGCGAGGAGCAAAAAAAAAAAAAGAAAGACCAGGAGCATGAAAAGGTGTGAAAAATGCGAGGAGCATGAAAGGTTGAAAAATGCGAGGAGCAAAAAAAAAAAAAAAGACCAGGAGCATGAAAAGGTGTGAAAAATGCGAGGAGCAAAAAAAGAAAAAAAAAAAGACCAGGAGCATGAAAAGGTGTGAAAAATGCGAGGAGAAAAAAAAAAAAAGAAAAAAGGACCAGGAATATGAAAAGGTGTGAAAAATGCGAGGAGCAAAAAAAAAAAAAGAAAGAAAGAAAGAAAGACCAGGAGCATGAAAAGGTGTGAAAAATGCGAGGAGCAAAAAAAAAAAAAGAAAGACCAGGAGCATGAAAAGGTGTGAAAAATGCGAGGAGCAAAAAAAAAAAAAGACGAGGAGCATGAAAAGGTGTGAAAAATCGAGGAGCAAAATAAGAAAAAAAAAAAGACCAGGAGCATGAAAAGGTGTGAAAAATGCGAGGAGCCAAAAAAGAAAAAAAAAAAGACCAGGAGCATGAAAAGGTGTGAAAAATGCGAGGAGCATGAAAGGTGTGAAAAATGCGAGGAGCAAAAAAAAAAAAAAAGACCAGGAGCATGAAAAGGTGTCAAAAATGCGAGGAGCAAAAAAAGAAAAAAAAAAAGACCAGGAGCATGAAAAGGTGTGAAAAATGCGAGGAGCATGAAAAGGTGTGAAAAATGCGAGGAGCATGAAAGGTTGAAAAATGCGAGGAGCAAAAAAAAAAAAAAAGACCAGGAGCATGAAAAGGTGTGAAAAATTCGAGGGGCAAAAAAAGAAAAAAAAAAAGACCAGGAGCATGAAAAGGTGTGAAAAATGCGAGGAGAAAAAAAAAAAAAGAAAAAAGGACCAGGAATATGAAAAGGTGTGAAAAATGCGAGGAGCAAAAAAAAAAAAGAAAGAAAGAAAGAAAGACCAGGAGCATGAAAAGGTGTGAAAAATGCGAGGAGCAAAAAAAAAAAAAGAAAGACCAGGAGCATGAAAAGGTGTGAAAAATGCGAGGAGCAAAAAAAAAAAAAGACGAGGAGCATGAAAAGGTGTGAAAAATCGAGGAGCAAAATAAGAAAAAAAAAAAGACCAGGAGCATGAAAAGGTGTGAAAAATGCGAGGAGCCAAAAAAGAAAAAAAAAAAGACCAGGAGCATGAAAAGGTGTGAAAAATGCGAGGAGCATGAAAGGTGTGAAAAATGCGAGGAGCAAAAAAAAAAAAAAAGACCAGGAGCATGAAAAGGTGTCAAAAATGCGAGGAGCAAAAAAAGAAAAAAAAAAAGACCAGGAGCATGAAAAGGTGTGAAAAATGCGAGGAGCATGAAAAGTTGTGAAAAATGCGAGGAGCATGAAGAGGTGTGAAAAATGCGAGGAGCATGAAAAGGTGTGAAAAATTCGAGGAGCAAAAAAAAAAAATAAATAAGACCAGGAGCATGAAAAGGTGTGAAAAATGCGAGGAGCAAAAAAAAAAAAAAAAAAAAGACCAGGAACATGAAAAGGTGTGAAAAATGCGAGGAGCAAAAAAAAAAAAAGAAAGACCAGGAGCATGAAAACGTGTGAAAAATGCGAGGAGCAAAAAAAAAAAAAAAAAAGACCAGGAGCATGAAAAGGTGTGAAAAATGCGAGGAGAAAAAAAAAAAAAGACCAGGAGCATGAAAAGGTGTGAAAAATGCGAGGATAAAAAAAAAAAAAAAGACCAGGAACATGAAAAGGTGTGAAAAATGCGAGGAGCAAAAAAAAAAAAGAAAGAAACAAAGAAAGACCAGGAGCATGAAAAGGTGTGAAAAATCGAGGAGCAAAAAAAGAAAAAAAAAAGAAAGACCATTAGCATGAAAAGGTGTGAAAAATGCGAGGAGCAAAAAAAAAAAAGAAAGACCAGGAGCATGAAAAGGTGTGAAAAATGCAAGGAGCATGAAAAGGTGAGAAATATGTGAGGAGCATGAAAAGTTGTGAAAAATGTGAGGAGCATGAAGAGGTGTGAAAAATGCGAGGAGCATGAAAAGGTGTGAAAAATTCGAGGAGCAAAAAAAAAAAAAAAAGACCAGGAGCAAGAAAAAGTGTGAAAAAAGCGAGGAGCAAAAAAAAAAAAAAGAAAGACCAGGACCATGAAAAGGTGTGAAAAATGCGAGGAGCATGAAAAGTTGTGAAAAATGCGAGGAGCATGAAGAGGTGTGAAAAATGCGAGGAGCATGAAAAGGTGTGAAAAATGCGAGGAGCAAAAAAAAAAAAAGAAAGACCAGGAGCATGAAAAGGTGTGAAAAATGCGAGGAGCAGAAAAAGAAAAAAAAAAAGACCAGGAGCATGAAAAGGTGTGAAAAATGCGAGGAGCAGAAAAAGAAAAAAAAAAAGACCAGGAGCATGAAAAGGTGTGAAAAATGCGAGGAGCATTAAAGGTTGAAAAATGCGAGGAGCAAAAAAAAAAAAAAAAACAAGGAGAAAGAAAAGGTGTGAAAAATGCGAGGAGCAAAAAAAAAAAAAAAAAAAGAAAGACCAGGAGCATGAAAAGGTGTGAAAAATGCGAGGAGAAAAAAAAAAAGACCAGGAGCATGAAAAGGTGTGAAAAATGAGAGGAAAAAAAAAAAAACACCAGGAACATGAAAAGGTGTGAAAAATGCGAGGAGCAAAAAAAAAAAAAGAAAGACCAGGAGCATTAAAAGGTGTGAAAAATGCAAGGAGCATGAAAACGTGTGAAAAATGCGAGGAGCATGAAAAGTTGTGAAAAATGCAAGGAGCATGAAAGGTGTGAAAAATGCGAGGAGCAAAAAAAAAAAAAAAAGAAAGAAAGAAAGACCAGGAGCATGAAAAGGGGTGAAAAATGCGAGGAGCAAAAAAAAAAAAAAAAGAAAGAAAGAAAGACCAGGAGCATGAAAAGGTGTGAAACATTCGAGGAGCAAAAAAAAAAAAAAAAAAAGACCAGGAGCATGAAAAGGTGTGAAAAATGCGAGGAGAAAAAAAAAAAAAAGACCAGGAGCATGAAAAGGTGTGAAAAAAGCGAGGAGCAAAAAAAAAAAAAAGACGAGGAGCATGAAAAGGTGTGAAAAATCGAGGAGCAAAAAAAGAAAAAAAAAAAGACCAGGAGCATGAAAAGGTGTGAAAAATGCGAGGAGCAAAAAAAAAAAAAAGAAAGAAGAGGAACATGAAAAGGGGGGAAAAATGCGAGGAGCATGAAGAGGTGTGAAAAATGCGAGGAGCAAGAAAAGGTGTGAAAAATTCGAGGAGAAAAAAAAAAAAAGACCAGGAGCATGAAAAGGTGTGAAAAATTCGAGGAGCAAAAAAAAAAAAGACCAGGAGCATGAAAAGGTGTGAAAAATGCGAGGAGGAAAAAAAAAAAAAGACCAGGAACATGAAAAGGTGTGAAAAATGCGAGGAGAAAAAAAAAAAAAAAAAGAAAGAGAGAAAGACAAGGAGCATGAAAAGGTGTGAAAAAAGCGAGGAGCAAAAAAAAAAAAAAAAAAGAAAGACCATTAGCATGAAAAGGTGTGAAAAATGCGAGGATCAAAAAAAAAAAAGAAAGACCAGGAGCATGAAAAGGTGTGAAAAATGCAAGGAGCATGAAAAGGTGTGAAAAATGCGAGGAGCATGAAAAGTTGTGAAAAATGTGAGGAGCATGAAGAGGTGTGAAAAATGCGAGGAGCATGAAAAGGTGTGAAAAATTCGAGGAGCAAAAAAAAAAAAAAAAAGACCAGGAGCATGAAAAGGTGTGAAAAATGCGAGGAGCATGAAAAGTTGTGAAAAATGCGAGGAGCATGAAGAGGTGTGAAAAATGCGAGGAGCATGAAAAGGTGTGAAAAATTCGAGGAGCAAAAAAAAAAAATAAATAAGACCAGGAGCATGAAAAGGTGTGAAAAATGCGAGGAGCAAAAAAAAAAAAAAGACGAGGAGCATGAAAAGGTGTGAAAAATCGAGGAGCAAAAAAAGAAAAAAAAAAAGACCAGGAGCATGAAAAGGTGTGAAAAAGGCGAGGAGCAAAAAAAAAAAAAAAAAAGACCAGGAGCATGAAAAGGTGGGAAAAATGCGAGGAGCAGGAAGAGGTGTGAAAAATGCGAGGAGCATGAAAAGGTGTGAAAAATTCGAGGAGAAAAAAAAAAAAAGACCAGGAGCATGAAAAGGTGTGAAAAATTCGAGGAGCAAAAAAAAAAAAGACCAGGAGCATGAAAAGGTGTGAAAAATGCGAGGAGGAAAAAAAAAAAAAGACCAGGAACATGAAAAGGTGTGAAAAATGCGAGGAGTAAAAAAAAAAAAAAAAGAGAGAGAGAAAGACCAGGAGCATGAAAAGGTGTGAAAAATGCGAGGAGCAAAAAAAAAAAAAAAAAAGAAAGACCATTAGCATGAAAAGGTGTGAAAAATGCGAGGATCAAAAAAAAAAAAGAAAGACCAGGAGCATGAAAAGGTGTGAAAAATGCAAGGAGCATGAAAAGGTGTGAAAAATGCGAGGAGCATGAAAAGTTGTGAAAAATGTGAGGAGCATGAAGAGGTGTGAAAAATGCGAGGAGCATGAAAAGGTGTGAAAAATTCGAGGAGCAAAAAAAAAAAAAAAAAGACCAGGAGCATGAAAAGGTGTGAAAAATGCGAGGAGCAAAAAAAAAAAAAGAAAGACCAGGAGCATGAAAAGGTGTGAAAAATGCGAGGAGCATGAAAAGTTGTGAAAAATGCGAGGAGCATGAAGAGGTGTGAAAAATGCGAGGAGCATGAAAAGGTGTGAAAAATGCGAGGAGCAAAAAAAAAAAAAGAAAGACCAGGAGCATGAAAAGGTGTGAAAAATGCGAGGAGCATGAAAGGTTGAAAAATGCGAGGAGCAAAAAAAAAAAAAAAGACCAGGAGCATGAAAAGGTGTGAAAAATGCGAGGAGCAAAAAAAGAAAAAAAAAAAGACCAGGAGCATGAAAAGGTGTGAAAAATGCGAGGAGAAAAAAAAAAAAAGAAAAAAGGACCAGGAATATGAAAAGGTGTGAAAAATGCGAGGAGCAAAAAAAAAAAAGAAAGAAAGAAAGAAAGACCAGGAGCATGAAAAGGTGTGAAAAATGCGAGGAGCAAAAAAAAAAAAGAAAGACCAGGAGCATGAAAAGGTGTGAAAAATGCGAGGAGCAAAAAAAAAAAAAGACGAGGAGCATGAAAAGGTGTGAAAAATCGAGGAGCAAAATAAGAAAAAAAAAAAGACCAGGAGCATGAAAAGGTGTGAAAAATGCGAGGAGCCAAAAAAGAAAAAAAAAAAGACCAGGAGCATGAAAAGGTGTGAAAAATGCGAGGAGCATGAAAGGTGTGAAAAATGCGAGGAGCAAAAAAAAAAAAAAAAACCAGGAGCAAGAAAAGGTGTCAAAAATGCGAGGAGCAAAAAAAGAAAAAAAAAAAGACCAGGAGCATGAAAAGGTGTGAAAAATGCGAGGAGCATGAAAAGTTGTGAAAAATGCGAGGAGCATGAAGAGGTGTGAAAAATGCGAGGAGCATGAAAAGGTGTGAAAAATTCGAGGAGCAAAAAAAATAAATAAATAAGACCAGGAGCATGAAAAGGTGTGAAAAATGCGAGGAGCAAAAAAAAAAAAAAAAAAAAAGACCAGGAACATGAAAAGGTGTGAAAAATGCGAGGAGCAAAAAAAAAAAAAGAAAGACCAGGAGCATGAAAAGGTGTGAAAAATGCGAGGAGCAAAAAAAAAAAAAAAAAAAAAAAAGACCAGGAGCATGAAAAGGTGGGAAAAATGCGAGGAGCATGAAGAGGTGTGAAAAATGCGAGGAGCAAAAAAAAAAAAAAAAAAAAAAAAGACCAGGAGCATGAAAAGGTGTGAAAAATTCGAGGAGCAAAAAAAAAAAAAGACCAGGAGCATGAAAAGGTGTGAAAAATGCGAGGAGGAAAAAAAAAAAAAGACCAGGAGCATGAAAAGGTGTGAAAAATGCGAGGAGCAAAAAAAAAAAAAAAGAAAGAAAGACCATTAGCATGAAAAGGTGTGAAAAATGCGAGGATCAAAAAAAAAAAAGAAAGACCAGGAGCATGAAAAGGTGTGAAAAATGAAAGGAGCATGAAAAGGTGTGAAAAATGCGAGGAGCATGAAAAGTTGTGAAAAATGTGAGGAGCATGAAGAGGTGTGAAAAATGCGAGGAGCATGAAAAGGTGTGAAAAATTCGAGGAGCAAAAAAAAAAAAAAAAGACCAGGAGCATCAAAAGGTGTGAAAAATGCGAGGAGCATGAAAAGTTGTGAAAAATGCGAGGAGCATGAAGAGGTGTGAAAAATGCGAGGAGCATGAAAAGGTGTGAAAAATGCGAGGAGCAAAAAAAAAAAAAGAAAGACCAGGAGCATGAAAAGGTGTGAAAAATGCGAGGAGCATGAAAGGTTGAAAAATGCGAGGAGCAAAAAAAAAAAAAAAGACCAGGAGCATGAAAAGGTGTGAAAAATGCGAGGAGCAAAAAAAGAAAAAAAAAAAGAACAGGAGCATGAAAAGGTGTGAAAAATGCGAGGAGAAAAAAAAAGAAAAAAAAAAGGACCAGGAATATGAAAAGGTGTGAAAAATGCGAGGAGCAAAAAAAAAAAAAGAAAGAAAGAAAGACCAGGAGCATGAAAAGGTGTGAAAAATGCGAGGAGCAAAAAAAAAAAAAGAAAGACCAGGAGCATGAAAAGGTGTGAAAAATGCGAGGAGCAAAAAAAAAAAAAGACGAGGAGCATGAAAAGGTGTGAAAAATCGAGGAGCAAAATAAGAAAAAAAAAAAGACCAGGAGCATGAAAAGGTGTGAAAAATGCGAGGAGCCAAAAAAGAAAAAAAAAAAGACCAGGAGCATGAAAAGGTGTGAAAAATGCGAGGAGCATGAAAGGTGTGAAAAATGCGAGGAGCAAAAAAAAAAAAAAAGACCAGGAGCATGAAAAGGTGTCAAAAATGCGAGGAGCAAAAAAAGAAAAAAAAAAAGACCAGGAGCATGAAAAGGTGTGAAAAATGCGAGGAGCATGAAAAGGTGTGAAAAATGCGAGGAGCATGAAAGGTTGAAAAATGCGAGGAGCAAAAAAAAAAAAAAAGACCAGGAGCATGAAAAGGTGTGAAAAATGCGAGGAGCAAAAAAAGAAAAAAAAAAAGACCAGGAGCATGAAAAGGTGTGAAAAATGCGAGGAGAAAAAAAAAAAAAGAAAAAAGGACCAGGAAAATGAAAAGGTGGGAAAAATGCGAGGAGCAAAAAAAAAAAAGAAAGAAAGAAAGAAAGACCAGGAGCATGAAAAGGTGTGAAAAATGCGAGGAGCAAAAAAAAAAAAAGAAAGACCAGGAGCATGAAAAGGTGTGAAAAATGCGAGGAGCAAAAAAAAAAAAAGACGAGGAGCATGAAAAGGTGTGAAAAATCGAGGAGCAAAATAAGAAAAAAAAAAAGACCAGGAGCATGAAAAGGTGTGAAAAATGCGAGGAGCCAAAAAAGAAAAAAAAAAAGACCAGGAGCATGAAAAGGTGTGAAAAATGCGAGGAGCATGAAAGGTGTGAAAAATGCGAGGAGCAAAAAAAAAAAAAAAGACCAGGAGCATGAAAAGGTGTCAAAAATGCGAGGAGCAAAAAAAGAAAAAAAAAAAGACCAGGAGCATGAAAAGGTGTGAAAAATGCGAGGAGCATGAAAAGTTGTGAAAAATGCGAGGAGCATGAAGAGGTGTGAAAAATGCGAGGAGCATGAAAAGGTGTGAAAAATTCGAGGAGCAAAAAAAAAAAATAAATAAGACCAGGAGCATGAAAAGGTGTGAAAAATGCGAGGAGCAAAAAAAAAAAAAAAAAAAAGACCAGGAACATGAAAAGGTGTGAAAAATGCGAGGAGCAAAAAAAAAAAAAGAAAGACCAGGAGCATGAAAACGTGTGAAAAATGCGAGGAGCAAAAAAAAAAAAAAAAAAGACCAGGAGCAAGAAAAGGTGTGAAAAATGCGAGGAGAAAAAAAAAAAAAGACCAGGAGCATGAAAAGGTGTGAAAAATGCGAGGATAAAAAAAAAAAAAAAGACCAGGAACATGAAAAGGTGTGAAAAATGCGAGGAGCAAAAAAAAAAAAGAAAGAAACAAAGAAAGACCAGGAGCATGAAAAGGTGTGAAAAATCGAGGAGCAAAAAAAGAAAAAAAAAAGAAAGACCATTAGCATGAAAAGGTGTGAAAAATGCGAGGAGCAAAAAAAAAAAAGAAAGACCAGGAGCATGAAAAGGTGTGAAAAATGCAAGGAGCATGAAAAGGTGAGAAATATGTGAGGAGCATGAAAAGTTGTGAAAAATGTGAGGAGCATGAAGAGGTGTGAAAAATGCGAGGAGCATGAAAAGGTGTGAAAAATTCGAGGAGCAAAAAAAAAAAAAAAAGACCAGGAGCATGAAAAAGTGTGAAAAATGCGAGGAGCAAAAAAAAAAAAAAGAAAGACCAGGACCATGAAAAGGTGTGAAAAATGCGAGGAGCATGAAAAGTTGTGAAAAATGCGAGGAGCATGAAGAGGTGTGAAAAATGCGAGGAGCATGAAAAGGTGTGAAAAATGCGAGGAGCAAAAAAAAAAAAAGAAAGACCAGGAGCATGAAAAGGTGTGAAAAATGCGAGGAGCAGAAAAAGAAAAAAAAAAAGACCAGGAGCATGAAAAGGTGTGAAAAATGCGAGGAGCAGAAAAAGAAAAAAAAAAAGACCAGGAGCATGAAAAGGTGTGAAAAATGCGAGGAGCATTAAAGGTTGAAAAATGCGAGGAGCAAAAAAAAAAAAAAAGACCAGGAGCATGAAAAGGTGTGAAAAATGCGAGGAGCAAAAAAAAAAAAAAAAAAAGAAAGACCAGGAGCATGAAAAGGTGTGAAAAATGCGAGGAGAAAAAAAAAAAGACCAGGAGCATGAAAAGGTGTGAAAAATGAGAGGAAAAAAAAAAAAACACCAGGAACATGAAAAGGTGTGAAAAATGCGAGGAGCAAAAAAAAAAAAAGAAAGACCAGGAGCATTAAAAGGTGTGAAAAATGCAAGGAGCATGAAAACGTGTGAAAAATGCGAGGAGCATGAAAAGTTGTGAAAAATGCAAGGAGCATGAAAGGTGTGAAAAATGCGAGGAGCAAAAAAAAAAAAAAAAGAAAGAAAGAAAGACCAGGAGCATGAAAAGGTGTGAAAAATGCGAGGAGCAAAAAAAAAAAAAAAAGAAAGAAAGAAAGACCAGGAGCATGAAAAGGTGTGAAACATTCGAGGAGCAAAAAAAAAAAAAAAAAAAGACCAGGAGCATGAAAAGGTGTGAAAAATGCGAGGAGAAAAAAAAAAAAAAGACCAGGAGCATGAAAAGGTGTGAAAAATGCGAGGAGCAAAAAAAAAAAAAAGACGAGGAGCATGAAAAGGTGTGAAAAATCGAGGAGCAAAAAAAGAAAAAAAAAAAGACCAGGAGCATGAAAAGGTGTGAAAAATGCGAGGAGCAAAAAAAAAAAAAAGAAAGACCAGGAGCATGAAAAGGTGGGAAAAATGCGAGGAGCATGAAGAGGTGTGAAAAACGCGAGGAGCATAAAAAGGTGTGAAAAATTCGAGGAGAAAAAAAAAAAAAGACCAGGAGCATGAAAAGGTGTGAAAAATTCGAGGAGCAAAAAAAAAAAAGACCAGGAGCATGAAAAGGTGTGAAAAATGCGAGGAGGAAAAAAAAAAAAAGACCAGGAACATGAAAAGGTGTGAAAAATGCGAGGAGTAAAAAAAAAAAAAAAAGAGAGAGAGAAAGACCAGGAGCATGAAAAGGTGTGAAAAATGCGAGGAGCAAAAAAAAAAAAAAAAAAGAAAGACCATTAGCATGAAAAGGTGTGAAAAATGCGAGGATCAAAAAAAAAAAAGAAAGACCAGGAGCATGAAAAGGTGTGAAAAATGCAAGGAGCATGAAAAGGTGTGAAAAATGCGAGGAGCATGAAAAGTTGTGAAAAATGTGAGGAGCATGAAGAGGTGTGAAAAATGCGAGGAGCATGAAAAGGTGTGAAAAATTCGAGGAGCAAAAAAAAAAAAAAAAAGACCAGGAGCATGAAAAGGTGTGAAAAAGGCGAGGAGCATGAAAAGTTGTGAAAAATGCGAGGAGCATGAAGAGGTGTGAAAAATGCGAGGAGCATGAAAAGGTGTGAAAAATTCGAGGAGCAAAAAAAAAAAATAAATAAGACCAGGAGCATGAAAAGGTGTGAAAAATGCGAGGAGCAAAAAAAAAAAAAAGACGAGGAGCATGAAAAGGTGTGAAAAATCGAGGAGCAAAAAAAGAAAAAAAAAAAGACCAGGAGCATGAAAAGGTGTGAAAAATGCGAGGAGCAAAAAAAAAAAAAAGAAAGACCAGGAGCATGAAAAGGTGTGAAAAATGCGAGGAGCATGAAGAGGTGTGAAAAATGCGAGGAGAATGAAAAGGTGTGAAAAATTCGAGGAGAAAAAAAAAAAAAGACCAGGAGCATGAAAAGGTGTGAAAAATTCGAGGAGCAAAAAAAAAAAAGACCAGGAGCATGAAAAGGTGTGAAAAATGCGAGGAGGAAAAAAAAAAAAAGACCAGGAACATGAAAAGGTGTGAAAAATGCGAGGAGTAAAAAAAAAAAAAAAAGAGAGAGAGAAAGACCAGGAGCATGAAAAGGTGTGAAAAATGCGAGGAGGAAAAAAAAAAAAAAAAAAGAAAGACCATTAGCATGAAAAGGTGTGAAAAATGCGAGGATCAAAAAAAAAAAAGAAAGACCAGGAGCATGAAAAGGTGTGAAAAATGCAAGGAGCATGAAAAGGTGTGAAAAATGCGAGGAGCATGAAAAGTTGTGAAAAATGTGAGGAGCATGAAGAGGTGTGAAAAATGCGAGGAGCATGAAAAGGTGTGAAAAATTCGAGGAGCAAAAAAAAAAAAAAAAAGACCAGGAGCATGAAAAGGTGTGAAAAATGCGAGGAGCAAAAAAAAAAAAAGAAAGACCAGGAGCATGAAAAGGTGTGAAAAATGCGAGGAGCATGAAAAGTTGTGAAAAATGCGAGGAGCATGAAGAGGTGTGAAAAATGCGAGGAGCATGAAAAGGTGTGAAAAATGCGAGGAGCAAAAAAAAAAAAAGAAAGACCAGGAGCATGAAAAGGTGTGAAAAATGCGAGGAGCATGAAAGGTTGAAAAATGCGAGGAGCAAAAAAAAAAAAAAAGACCAGGAGCATGAAAAGGTGTGAAAAATGCGAGGAGCAAAAAAAGAAAAAAAAAAAGACCAGGAGCATGAAAAGGTGTGAAAAATGCGAGGAGAAAAAAAAAAAAAGAAAAAAGGACCAGGAATATGAAAAGGTGTGAAAAATGCGAGGAGCAAAAAAAAAAAAGAAAGAAAGAAAGAAAGACCAGGAGCATGAAAAGGTGTGAAAAATGCGAGGAGCAAAAAAAAAAAAGAAAGACCAGGAGCATGAAAAGGTGTGAAAAATGCGAGGAGCAAAAAAAAAAAAAAGACGAGGAGCAAGAAAAGGTGTGAAAAATCGAGGAGCAAAAAAAGAAAAAAAAAAAGACCAGGAGCATGAAAAGGTGTGAAAAATGCGAGGAGCCAAAAAAGAAAAAAAAAAAGACCAGGAGCATGAAAAGGTGTGAAAAATGCGAGGAGCATGAAAGGTGTGAAAAATGCGAGGAGCAAAAAAAAAAAAAAAGACCAGGAGCATGAAAAGGTGTCAAAAATGCGAGGAGCAAAAAAAGAAAAAAAAAAAGACCAGGAGCATGAAAAGGTGTGAAAAATGCGAGGAGCATGAAAAGTTGTGAAAAATGCGAGGAGCATGAAGAGGTGTGAAAAATGCGAGGAGCATGAAAAGGTGTGAAAAATTCGAGGAGCAAAAAAAATAAATAAATAAGACCAGGAGCATGAAAAGGTGTGAAAAATGCGAGGAGCAAAAAAAAAAAAAAAAAAAAGACCAGGAACATGAAAAGGTGTGAAAAATGCGAGGAGCAAAAAAAAAAAAAGAAAGACCAGGAGCATGAAAAGGTGTGAAAAATGCGAGGAGCAAAAAAAAAAAAAAAAAAGACCAGGAGCAAGAAAAGGTGTGAAAAATGCGAGGAGAAAAAAAAAAAAAGACCAGGAGCATGAAAAGGTGTGAAAAATGCGAGGATAAAAAAAAAAAAAAAGACCAGGAACATGAAAAGGTGTGAAAAATGCGAGGAGCAAAAAAAAAAAAGAAAGAAACAAAGAAAGACCAGGAGCATGAAAAGGTGTGAAAAATCGAGGAGCAAAAAAAGAAAAAAAAAAGAAAGACCATTAGCATGAAAAGGTGTGAAAAATGCGAGGAGCAAAAAAAAAAAAGAAAGACCAGGAGCATGAAAAGGTGTGAAAAAGGCAAGGAGCATGAAAAGGTGAGAAATATGTGAGGAGCATGAAAAGTTGTGAAAAATGTGAGGAGCATGAAGAGGTGTGAAAAATGCGAGGAGCATGAAAAGGTGTGAAAAATTCGAGGAGCAAAAAAAAAAAAAAAAGACCAGGAGCATGAAAAAGTGTGAAAAATGCGAGGAGCAAAAAAAAAAAAAAGAAAGACCAGGACCATGAAAAGGAGTGAAAAATGCGAGGAGCATGAAAAGGTGTGAAAAATGCGAGGAGCATGAAAAGGTGTGAAAAATGCGAGGAGCATGAAAAGGTGTGAAAAATGCGAGGAGCAAAAAAAAAAAAAGAAAGACCAGGAGCATGAAAAGGTGTGAAAAATGCGAGGAGCAGAAAAAGAAAAAAAAAAAGACCAGGAGCATGAAAAGGTGTGAAAAATGCGAGGAGCAGAAAAAGAAAAAAAAAAAGACCAGGAGCATGAAAAGGTGTGAAAAATGCGAGGAGCATGAAAGGTTGAAAAATGCGAGGAGCAAAAAAAAAAAAAAAGACCAGGAGCATGAAAAGGTGTGAAAAATGCGAGGAGCAAAAAAAAAAAAAAAAAAAGAAAGACCAGGAGCATGAAAAGGTGTGAAAAATGCGAGGAGAAAAAAAAAAAAGACCAGGAGCATGAAAAGGTGTGAAAAATGAGAGGAAAAAAAAAAAAACACCAGGAACATGAAAAGGTGTGAAAAATGTGAGGAGCAAAAAAAAAAAAAGAAAGACCAGGAGCATTAAAAGGTGTGAAAAATGCAAGGAGCATGAAAACGTGTGAAAAATGCGAGGAGCATGAAAAGTTGTGAAAAATGCAAGGAGCATGAAAGGTGTGAAAAATGCGAGGAGCAAAAAAAAAAAAGATAGACCAGGAGCATGAAAAGGTGTGAAAAATGCGAGGAGCAAAAAAAAAAAAAAAAAAAAAAAAAGACCAGGAACATGAAAAGGTGTGAAAAATGCAAGGAGCATGAAAAGGTGTGAAAAATGCGAGGAGCATGAAAAGTTGTGAAAAATGTGAGGAGCATGAAGAGGTGTGAAAAATGCGAGGAGCATGAAAAGGTGTGAAAAATTCGAGGAGCAAAAAAAAAAAAAAAAGACCAGGAGCATGAAAAGGTGTGAAAAATGCGAGGAGCATGAAAAGTTGTGAAAAATGCGAGGAGCATGAAGAGGTGTGAAAAATGCGAGGAGCATGAAAAGGTGTGAAAAATGCGAGGAGCCAAAAAAGAAAAAAAAAAAGACCAGGAGCATGAAAAGGTGTGAAAAATGCGAGGAGCAAAAAAAGAAAAAAAAAAAGACCAGGAGCATGAAAAGATGTGAAAAATCCGAGGAGCATGAAAGGTTGAAAAATGCGAGGAGCAAAAAAAAAAAAAAAGACCAGGAGCATGAAAAGGTGAGAAAAATGCGAGGAGCAAAAAAAGAAAAAAAAAAAGACCAGGAGCATGAAAAGGTGTGAAAAATGAGAGGAGAAAAAAAAAAAAAAAAGACCAGGAACATGAAAAGGTGTGAAAAATGCGAGGAGCAAAAAAAAAAAAGAAAGAAAGAAAGAAAGACCAGGAGCATGAAAAGGTGTGAAAAATGCGAGGAGCAAAAAAAAAAAAAGAAAGACCAGGAGCATGAAAAGGTGTGAAAAATGCGAGGAGCAAAAAAAGAAAAAAAAAAAGACCAGGAGCATGAAAAGGTGTGAAAAATGCGAGGAGCATGAAAAGGTGTGAAAAATTTGAGGAGCAAAAGAAAAAAAAAAGACCAGGAGCATGAAAAGGTGTGAAAAATGCGAGGAGCATGAAGAGGTGTGAAAAATGTGAGGAGCATGAAAAGGTGTGAAAAATGCGAGGAGCAAAAAAAAAAAAAAAAAAGAAAGACCATTAGCATGAAAAGGTGTGAAAAATGCGAGGAGCAAAAAAAAAAAAAAAAAAAAAAAGACCAGGAGCATGAAAAGGTGTGAAAAATGCAAGGAGCATGAAAAGGTATGAAAAATGCGAGGAGCATGAAAAGTTGTGAAAAATGTGAGGAGCATGAAGAGGTGTGAAAAATGCGAGGAGCATGAAAAGGTGTGAAAAATTCGAGGAGCAAAAAAAAAAAAAAAAAGACCAAGAGCATGAAAAGGTGTGAAAAATGCGAGGAGCAAAAAAAAAAAAAGAAAGACCAGGAGCATGAAAAGGTGTGAAAAATGCGAGGAGCATGAAGAGGTGTGAAAAATGCGAGGAGCATGAAAAGGTGTGAAAAATGCGAGGAGCAAAAAAAAAAAAAGAAAGACCAGGAGCATGAAAAGGTGTGAAAAATGCGAGGAGCATGAAAAGGTGTGAAAAATTTGAGGAGCAAAAGAAAAAAAAAAGACCAGGAGCATGAAAAGGTGTGAAAAATGCGAGGAGCAAAAAAAAAAAAAGACGAGGAGCATGAAAAGGTGTGAAAAATGCAAGGAGCATGAAAAGGTGTGAAAAATGCGTGGAGCAAAAAAAAAAAAAAAAAAAAGACCAAGGGCATGAAAAGGTGTGAAAAATGCGAGGAGCAAAAAAAAAAAAAGAAAGACCAGGAGCATGAAAAGGTGTGAAAAATGCAAGGAGCATGAAAAGGTGTGAAAAATGCGAGGAGCATGAAAAGTTGAGAAAAATGCAAGGAGCATGAAAAGGTGTGAAAAATGCGAGGAGCATGAAAAGTTGTGAAAAATGCAAGGAACATGAAAAGGTGTGAAAAATGCGAGGAGCAAAAAAAAAAAAAAAAAGAAAGAAAGAAAGACCAGGAGCATGAAAAGGTGTGAAAAATGCAAGGAGCATGAAAACGTGTGAAAAATTTAAGGAGCAAAAAAAAAAAAAAGACCAGGAGCATGAAAAGGTGTGTAAAATGCGAGGAGAAAAAAAAAAAAAGAAAGACCAGGAGCATGAAAAGGTGTGAAAAATGCGATGAACATGAAAAGGTGTGAAAAATGCGAGGAGCATGAAAAGGTGTGAAAAATGCGAGGAGCATGAAAAGTTGTGAAAAATGTGAGGAGCATGAAGAGGTGTGAAAAATGCGAGGAGCATGAAAAGGTGTGAAAAATTCGAGGAGCAAAAAAAAAAAAAAAAAAACCAGGAGCATGAAAAGGTGTGAAAAATGCGAGGAGCAAAAAAAAAAAAAAGAAATACCAGGAGCATGAAAAGGTGTGAAAAATGCGAGGAGCATGAAAAGTTGTGAAAAATGCGAGGAGCATGAAGAGGTGTGAAAAATGCGAGGAGCATGAAAAGGTGTGAAAAATGCGAGGAGCAAAAAAAAAAAAAGAAAGACCAGGAGCATGAAAAGGTGTGAAAAATGCGAGGAGCAGAAAAAGGAAAAAAAAAAGACCAGGAGCATGAAAAGGTGTGAAAAATGCGAGGAGCAAAAAAAGAAAAAAAAAAAGACCAGGAGCATGAAAAGGTGTGAAAAATGCGAGGAGCATGAAAGGTTGAAAAATGCGAGGAGCAAAAAAAAAAAAAAAGACCAGGAGCATGAAAAGGTGTGAAAAATGCGAGGAGCAAAAAAAGAAAAAAAAAAAGACCAGGAGCATGAAAAGGTGTGAAAAATGCGAGGAGAAAAAAAAAAAAAGAAAAAAAGACCAGGAATATGAAAAGGTGTGAAAAATGCGAGGAGCAAAAAAAAAAAAGAAAGAAAGACCAGGAGCATGAAAAGGTGTGAAAAATGCGAGGAGCAAAAAAAAAAAAAGAAAGACCAGGAGCATGAAAAGGTGTGAAAAATGCGAGGAGCAAAAAAAAAAAAAGACGAGGAGCATGAAAAGGTGTGAAAAATCGAGGAGCAGAAAAAGAAAAAAAAAAAGACCAGGAGCATGAAAAGGTGTGAAAAATGCGAGGAGCAAAAAAAAAAAAAGAAAGACCAGGAGCATGAAAAGGGGTGAAAAATGCGAGGAGCAAAAAAAAAAAAAGAAAGACCAGGAGCATGAAAAGGTGTGAAAAATGCGACGAGCATGAAAAGTTGTGAAAAATGCGAGGAGCATGAAGAGGTGTGAAAAATGCGAGGAGCATGAAGAGGTGTGAAAAATGCGAGGAGCATGAAACGGTGTGAAAAATGCGAGGAGCATGAAAAGGTGTGAAAAATGCGAGGAGCCAAAAAAAAAAAAAGAAAGACCAGGAGCATGAAAAGGTGTGAAAAATGCGAGGAGCATGAAAAGTTGTGAAAAATGCGAGGAGCATGAAGAGGTGTGAAAAATGCGAGGAGCATGAAAAGGTGTGAAAAATGCGAGGAGCAAAAAAAAAAAAAGAAAGACCAGGAGCATGAAAAGGTCTGAAAAATGCAAGGAGCATGAAAAGGTGTGAAAAATGCGAGGAGCATGAAAAGTTGAGAAAAATGCAAGGAGCATGAAAAGGTGTGAAAAATGCGAGGAGCATGAAAAGTTGTGAAAAATGCAAGGAGCATGAAAAGGTGTGAAAAATGCGAGGAGCAAAAAAAAAAAAAAAAGAAAGAAAGAAAGACCAGGAGCATGAAAAGGTGTGAAAAATGCAAGGAGCATGAAAACGTGTGAAAAATTTGAGGAGCAAAAAAAAAAAAAAGACCAGGAGAATGAAAAGGTGTGAAAAATGCGAGGAGAAAAAAAAAAAAAAGAAAGACCAGGAGCATGAAAAGGTTTGAAAAATGCGATGAACATGAAAAGGTGTGAAAAATGCGAGGAGCATGAAAAGGTGTGAAAAATGCGAGGAGCATGAAATGGTGTGAAAAATGCGAGGAGCAAAAAAAAAAAAAAAGACGAGGAGCATGAAAAGGTGTGAAAAATGCAAGGAGCATGAAAACGTGTGAAAAATTTGAGGAGCAAAAAAAAAAAAAAAAAAGACCAGAAGCATGAAAAGGTGAGAAAAATGCAAGGAGCATGAAAACGTGTGAAAAATTTGAGGAGCAAAAAAAAAAAAAAAAAAAGACCGGGAGCATGAAAACGTGTGAAAAATGCGAGGAGCAAAAAAAGAAAAAAAAAAGACCAGGAGCATGAAAAGGTGTGAAAAATGCGAGGAGAAAAAAAAAAAAAGAAAAAAGGACCAGGAATATGAAAAGGTGTGAAAAATGCGAGGAGCAAAAAAAAAAAAGAAAGAAAGAAAGAAAGACCAGGAGCATGAAAAGGTGTGAAAAATGCGAGGAGCAAAAAAAAAAAAAGAAAGACCAGGAGCATGAAAAGGTGTGAAAAATGCGAGGAGCAAAAAAAAAAAAAACGAGGAGCATGAAAAGGTGTGAAAAATCGAGGAGCAAAAAAAAAAAAAAAAAAAGACCAGGAGCATGAAAAGGTGTGAAAAATGCGAGGAGCCAAAAAAGAAAAAAAAAAAGACCAGGAGCATGAAAAGGTGTGAAAAATGCGAGGAGCATGAAAGGTGTGAAAAATGCGAGGAGCAAAAAAAAAAAAAAAGACCAGGAGCATGAAAAGGTGTCAAAAATGCGAGGAGCAAAAAAAGAAAAAAAAAAAGACCAGGAGCATGAAAAGGTGTGAAAAATGCGAGGAGCATGAAAAGGTGTGAAAAATGCGAGGAGCATGAAGAGGTGTGAAAAATGCGAGGAGCATGAAAATGTGTGAAAAATTCGAGGAGCAAAAAAAAAAAATAAATAAGACCAGGAGCATGAAAAGGTGTGAAAAATGCGAGGAGCAAAAAAAAAAAAAAAAAAAAAGACCAGGAACATGAAAAGGTGTGAAAAATGCGAGGAGCAAAAAAAAAAAAAGAAAGACCAGGAGCATGAAAAGGTGTGAAAAATGCGAGGAGCAAAAAAAAAAAAAAAAAAGACCAGGAGCATGAAAAGGTGTGAAAAATGCGAGGAGAAAAAAAAAAAAAGACCAGGAGCATGAAAAGGAGTGAAAAATGCGAGGATAAAAAAAAAAAAAAAAGACCAGGAACATGAAAAGGTGTGAAAAATGCGAGGAGCAAAAAAAAAAAAGAAAGAAACAAAGAAAGACCAGGAGCATGAAAAGGTGTGAAAAATCGAGGAGCAAAAAAAGAAAAAAAAAAGAAAGACCATTAGCATGAAAAGGTGTGAAAAATGAGAGGATCAAAAAAAAAAAAGAAAGACCAGGAGCATGAAAAGGTGTGAAAAATGCAAGGAGCATGAAAAGGTGTGAAAAATGCGAGGAGCATGAAAAGTTGTGAAAAATGTGAGGAGCATGAAGAGGTGTGAAAAATGCGAGGAGCATGAAAAGGTGTGAAAAATTCGAGGAGCAAAAAAAAAAAAAAAAAGACCAGGAGCAAGAAAAAGTGTGAAAAATGCGAGGAGCAAAAAAAAAAAAAGAAAGACCAGGACCATGAAAAGGTGTGAAAAATGCGAGGAGCATGAAAAGTTGTGAAAAATGCGAGGAGCATGAAGAGGTGTGAAAAATGCGAGGAGCATGAAAAGGTGTGAAAAATGCGAGGAGCAAAAAAAAAAAAAGAAAGAAAGAAAGACCAGGAGCATGAAAAGGTGTGAAAAATGCGAGGAGCAAAAAAAAAAAAAAAAGAAAGAAAGAAAGACCAGGAGCATGAAAAGGTGTGAAAAATGCGAGGAGAAAAAAAAAAAAAAAAAGAAAGAAAGAAAGACCAGGAACATGAAAAGGTGTGAAAAATGCGAGGAGCAAAAAAAAAAAAAGATAGACCAGGAGCATGAAAAGGTGTGAAAAATGCGAGGAGCAAAAAAAAAAAAAAAAAAAAAAAAGACCAGGAACATGAAAAGGTGTGAAAAATGCAAGGAGCATGAAAAGGTGTGAAAAATGCGAGGAGCATGAAAAGTTGTGAAAAATGTGAGGAGCATGAAGAGGTGTGAAAAATGCGAGGAGCATGAAAAGGTGTGAAAAATTCGAGGAGCAAAAAAAAAAAAAAAAGACCAGGAGCATGAAAAGGTGTGAAAAATGCGAGGAGCAAAAAAAGAAAGAAAGAAAGACCAGGAGCATGAAAAGGTGTGAAAAATGCGAGGAGCATGAAAAGTTGTGAAAAATGCGAGGAGCATGAAAAGGTGTGAAAAATGCGAGGAGCATGAAAAGGTGTGAAAAATGCGAGGAGCAAAAAAAGAAAAAAAAAAAGACCAGGAGCATGAAAAGGTGTGAAAAATGCGAGGAGCAAAAAAAGAAAAAAAAAAAGACCAGGAGCATGAAAAGGTGTGAAAAATCCGAGGAGCATGAAAGGTTGAAAAATGCGAGGAGCAAAAAAAAAAAAAAGACCAGGAGCATGAAAAGGTGAGAAAAATGCGAGGAGCAAAAAAAAAAAAAAAAAAAGACCAGGAACATGAAAAGGTGTGAAAAATGAGAGGAGAAAAAAAAAAAAAAAAAGACCAGGAACATGAAAAGGTGTGAAAAATGCGAGGAGCAAAAAAAAAAAAGAAAGAAAGAAAGAAAGACCAGGAGCATGAAAAGGTGTGAAAAATGCGAGGAGCAAAAAAAAAAAAAGAAAGACCAGGAGCATGAAAAGGTGTGAAAAATGCGAGGAGCAAAAAAGGAAAAAAAAAAGACCAGGAGCATGAAAAGGTGTGAAAAATGCGAGGAGCATGAAAAGGTGTGAAAAATTTGAGGAGCAAAAGAAAAAAAAAAGACCAGGAGCATGAAAAGGTGTGAAAAATGCGAGGAGCATGAAGAGGTGTGAAAAATGCGAGGAGCATGAAAAGGTGTGAAAAATGCGAGGAGTAAAAAAAAAAAAAAGAAAGAAAGAAAGACCAGGAGCATGAAAAGGTGTGAAAAATGCGAGGAGCAAAAAAAAAAAAAAAAAAAAGAAAGACCATTAGCATGAAAAGGTGTGAAAAATGCGAGGAGCATGAAAAGTTGTGAAAAATGTGAGGAGCATGAAGAGGTGTGAAAAATGCGAGGAGCATGAAAAGGTGTGAAAAATTCGAGGAGCAAAAAAAAAAAAAAAAAGACCAAGAGCATGAAAAGGTGTGAAAAATGCGAGGAGCAAAAAAAAAAAAAGAAAGACCAGGAGCATGAAAAGGTGTGAAAAATGCGAGGAACATGAAAAGTTGTGAAAAATGCGAGGAGCATGAAGAGGTGTGAAAAATGCGAGGAGCATGAAAAGGTGTGAAAAATGCGAGGAGCAAAAAAAAAAAAAGAAAGACCAGGAGCATGAAAAGGTGTGAAAAATGCGAGGAGCATGAAAAGGTGTGAAAAATTTGAGGAGCAAAAGAAAAAAAAAAGACCAGGAGCATGAAAAGGTGTGAAAAATGCGAGGAGCAAAAAAAAGAAAAGACGAGAAGCATGAAAAGGTGTGAAAAATGCAAGGAGCATGAAAAGGTGTGAAAAATGCGTGGAGCAAAAAAAAAAAAAAAAAAAAGACCAGGAGCATGAAAAGGGGTGAAAAATGCGAGGAGCAAAAAAAAAAAAAGAAAGACCAGGAGCATGAAAAGGTGTGAAAAATGCAAGGAGCATGAAAAGGTGTGAAAAATGCGAGGAGCATGAAAAGTTGAGAAAAATGCAAGGAGCATGAAAAGGTGTGAAAAATGCGAGGAGCATGAAAAGTTGTGAAAAATGCAAGGAACATGAAAAGGTGTGAAAAATGCGAGGAGCAAAAAAAAAAAAAAAAAGAAAGAAAGAAAGACCAGGAGCATGAAAAGGTGTGAAAAATGCAAGGAGCATGAAAACGTGTGAAAAATTTAAGGAGCAAAAAAAAAAAAAAGACCAGGAGCATGAAAAGGTGTGAAAAATGCGAGGAGAAAAAAAAAAAAAAAAAGACCAAGAGCATGAAAAGGTGTGAAAAATGCGATGAACATGAAAAGGTGTGAAAAATGCGAGGAGCATGAAAAGGTGTGAAAAATGCGAGGAGCATGAAAAGTTGTGAAAAATGTGAGGAGCATGAAGAGGTGTGAAAAATGCGAGGAGCATGAAAAGGTGTGAAAAATTCGAGGAGCAAAAAAAAAAAAAAAAAGACCAGGAGCATGAAAAGGTGTGAAAAATGCGAGGAGCAAAAAAAAAAAAAGAAATACCAGGAGCATGAAAAGGTGTGAAAAATGCGAGGAGCATGAAAAGTTGTGAAAAATGCGAGGAGCATGAAGAGGTGTGAAAAATGCGAGGAGCATGAAAAGGTGTGAAAAATGCGAGGAGCAAAAAAAAAAAAAGAAAGACCAGGAGCATGAAAAGGTGTGAAAAATGCGAGGAGCAGAAAAAGGAAAAAAAAAAGACCAGGAGCATGAAAAGGTGTGAAAAATGCGAGGAGCAAAAAAAGAAAAAAAAAAGACCAGGAGCATGAAAAGGTGTGAAAAATGCGAGGAGCATGAAAGGTTGAAAAATGCGAGGAGCAAAAAAAAAAAAAAAGACCAGGAGCATGAAAAGGTGTGAAAAATGCGAGGAGCAAAAAAAAAAAAAAAAAAAGACCAGGAGCATGAAAAGGTGTGAAAAATGCGAGGAGAAAAAAAAAAGAAAAAAAGACCAGGAATATGAAAAGGTGTGAAAAATGCGAGGAGCAAAAAAAAAAAAAGAAAGAAAGAAAGAAAGACCAGGAGCATGAAAAGGTGTGAAAAATGCGAGGAGCAAAAAAAAAAAAAGAAAGACCAGGAGCATGAAAAGGTGTGAAAAATGCGAGGAGCAAAAAAAAAAAAAGACGAGGAGCATGAAAAGGTGTGAAAAATCGAGGAGCAGAAAAAGAAAAAAAAAAAGACCAGGAGCATGAAAAGGTGTGAAAAAAGCGAGGAGCAAAAAAAAAAAAAGAAAAACCAGGAGCATGAAAAGGTGTGAAAAATGCGAGGAGCAAAAAAAAAAAAAGAAAGACCAGGAGCATGAAAAGGTGTGAAAAATGCGAGGAGCATGAAAAGTTGTGAAAAATGCGAGGAGCATGAAGAGGTGTGAAAAATGCGAGGAGCATGAAGAGGTGTGAAAAATGCGAGGAGCATGAAACGGTGTGAAAAATGCGAGGAGCATGAAAAGGTGTGAAAAATGCGAGGAGCCAAAAAAAAAAAAAGAAAGACCAGGAGCATGAAAAGGTGTGAAAAATGCGAGGAGCATGAAAAGTTGTGAAATATGCGAGGAGCATGAAGAGGTGTGAAAAATGCGAGGAGCATGAAAAGGTGTGAAAAATGCGAGGAGCAAAAAAAAAAAAAGAAAGACCAGGAGCATGAAAAGGTCTGAAAAATGCAAGGAGCATGAAAAGGTGTGAAAAATGCGAGGAGCATGAAAAGTTGAGAAAAATGCAAGGAGCATGAAAAGGTGTGAAAAATGCGAGGAGCATGAAAAGTTGTGAAAAATGCAAGGAGCATGGAAAGGTGTGAAAAATGCGAGGAGCAAAAAAAAAAAAAAAAGAAAGAAAGAAAGACCAGGAGCATGAAAAGGTGTGAAAAATGCAAGGAGCATGAAAACGTGTGAAAAATTTGAGGAGCAAAAAAAAAAAAAAAGACCAGGAGCATGAAAAGGTGTGAAAAATGCGAGGAGAAAAAAAAAAAAAAGAAAGACCAGGAGCATGAAAAGGTTTGAAAAATGCGATGAACATGAAAAGGTGTGAAAAATGCGAGGAGCATGAAAAGGTGTGAAAAATGCGAGGAGCATGAAATGGTGTGAAAAATGCGAGGAGCAAAAAAAAAAAAAAAGACGAGGAGCATGAAAAGGTGTGAAAAATGCAAGGAGCATGAAAACGTGTGAAAAATTTGAGGAGCAAAAAAAAAAAAAAAAAAGACCAGAAGCATGAAAAGGTGAGAAAAATGCAAGGAGCATGAAAACGTGTGAAAAATTTGAGGAGCAAAAAAAAAAAAAAAAAAAGACCGGGAGCATGAAAACGTGTGAAAAATGCGAGGAGCAAAAAAAGAAAAAAAAAAGACCAGGAGCATGAAAAGGTGTGAAAAATGCGAGGAGCAAAAAAAAAAAAAGAAAGACCAGGAGCATGAAAAGGTGTGAAAAATGCGAGGAGCAAAAAAAAAAAAAGACGAGGAGCATGAAAAGGTGTGAAAAATCGAGGAGCAAAATAAGAAAAAAAAAAAGACCAGGAGCATGAAAAGGTGTGAAAAATGCGAGGAGCCAAAAAAAAAAAAAAAAAAGACCAGGAGCATGAAAAGGTGTGAAAAATGGGAGGAGCATGAAAGGTGTGAAAAATGCGAGGAGAAAAAAAAAAAAAAAAGACCAGGAGCATGAAAAGGTGTCAAAAATGCGAGGAGCAAAAAAAGAAAAAAAAAAAGACCAGGAGCATGAAAAGGTGTGAAAAATGCGAGGAGCATGAAAAGGTGTGAAAAATGCGAGGAGCATGAAGAGGTGTGAAAAATGCGAGGAGCATGAAAATGTGTGAAAAATTCGAGGAGCAAAAAAAAAAAATAAATAAGACCAGGAGCATGAAAAGGTGTGAAAAATGCGAGGAGCAAAAAAAAAAAAAAAAAAAAAGACCAGGAACATGAAAAGGTGTGAAAAATGCGAGGAGCAAAAAAAAAAAAAGAAAGACCAGGAGCATGAAAAGGTGTGAAAAATGCGAGGAGCAAAAAAAAAAAAAAAAAAAGACCAGGAGCATGAAAAGGTGTGAAAAATGCGAGGAGAAAAAAAAAAAAAGACCAGGAGCATGAAAAGGTGTGAAAAATGCGAGGATAAAAAAAAAAAAAAAAAGACCAGGAACATGAAAAGGTGTGAAAAATGCGAGGAGCAAAAAAAAAAAAGAAAGAAACAAAGAAAGACCAGGAGCATGAAAAGGTGTGAAAAATCGAGGAGCAAAAAAAGAAAAAAAAAAGAAAGACCATTAGCATGAAAAGGTGTGAAAAATGAGAGGATCAAAAAAAAAAAAGAAAGACCAGGAGCATGAAAAGGTGTGAAAAATGCAAGGAGCATGAAAAGGTGTGAAAAATGCGAGGAGCATGAAAAGTTGTGAAAAATGTGAGGAGCATGAAGAGGTGTGAAAAATGCGAGGAGCATGAAAAGGTGTGAAAAATTCGAGGAGCAAAAAAAAAAAAAAAAAGACCAGGAGCATGAAAAAGTGTGAAAAATGCGAGGAGCAAAAAAAAAAAAAGAAAGACCAGGACCATGAAAAGGTGTGAAAAATGCGAGGAGCATGAAAAGTTGTGAAAAATGCGAGGAGCATGAAGAGGTGTGAAAAATGCGAGGAGCATGAAAAGGTGTGAAAAATGCGAGGAGCAAAAAAAAAAAAAGAAAGACCAGGAGCATGAAAAGGTGTGAAAAATGCGAGGAGCAGAAAAAGAAAAAAAAAAAGACCAGGAGCATGAAAAGGTGTGAAAAATGCGAGGAGCAGAAAAAGAAAAAAAAAAAGACCAGGAGCATGAAAAGGTGTGAAAAATGCGAGGAGCATGAAAGGTTGAAAAATGCGAGGAGCAAAAAAAAAAAAAAAAGACCAGGAGCATGAAAAGGTGTGAAAAATGCGAGGAGCAAAAAAAAAAAAAAAAAAAAGAAAGACCAGGAGCATGAAAAGGTGTGAAAAATGCGAGGAGAAAAAAAAAAAAAAGACCAGGAGCATGAAAAGGTGTGAAAAATGAGAGGAAAAAAAAAAAAAACACCAGGAACATGAAAAGGTGTGAAAAATGCGAGGAGCAAAAAAAAAAAAAGAAAGACCAGGAGCATTAAAAGGTGTGAAAAATGCAAGGAGCATGAAAAGGTGTGAAAAATGCGAGGAGCATGAAAAGTTGTGAAAAATGCAAGGAGCATGAAAGGTGTGAAAAATGCGAGGAGCAAAAAAAAAAAAAAAGAAAGAAAGAAAGACCAGGTGCAGGAAAAGGGGTGAAAAATGCGAGGAGCAAAAAAAAAAAAAAAAGAAAGAAAGAAAGACCAGGAGCATGAAAAGGTGTGAAAAATGCGAGGAGCAAAAAAAAAAAAAAAAGAAAGAAAGAAAGACCAGGAACATGAAAAGGTGTGAAAAATGCGAGGAGCAAAAAAAAAAAAAGATAGACCAGGAGCATGAAAAGGTGTGAAAAATGCGAGGAGCAAAAAAAAAAAAAAAAAAAAAAAAGACCAGGAACATGAAAAGGTGTGAAAAATGCAAGGAGCATGAAAAGGTGTGAAAAATGCGAGGAGCATGAAAAGTTGTGAAAAATGTGAGGAGCATGAAGAGGTGTGAAAAATGCGAGGAGCATGAAAAGGTGTGAAAAATTCGAGGAGCAAAAAAAAAAAAAAAAGGCCAGGAGCATGAAAAGGTGTGAAAAATGCGAGGAGCAAAAAAAGAAAGAAAGAAAGACCAGGAGCATGAAAAGGTGTGAAAAATGCGAGGAGCATGAAAAGTTGTGAAAAATGCGAGGAGCATGAAAAGGTGTGAAAAATGCGAGGAGCATGAAAAGGTGTGAAAAATGCGAGGAGCAAAAAAAGAAAAAAAAAAAGACCAGGAGCATGAAAAGGTGTGAAAAATGCGAGGAGCAAAAAAAGAAAAAAAAAAAAGACTAGGAGCATGAAAAGGTGTGAAAAACCCGAGGAGCATGAAAGGTTGAAAAATGCGAGGAGCAAAAAAAAAAAAAAGACCAGGAGCATGAAAAGGTGAGAAAAATGCGAGGAGCAAAAAAAGAAAAAAAAAAAGACCAGGAGCATGAAAAGGTGTGAAAAATGAGAGGAGAAAAAAAAAAAAAAAAAGACCAGGAACATGAAAAGGGGTGAAAAATGCGAGGAGCAAAAAAAAAAAAGAAAGAAAGAAAGAAAGACCAGGAGCATGAAAAGGGGGGAAAAAAGCGAGGAGCAAAAAAAAAAAAAGAAAGACCAGGAGCATGAAAAGGTGTGAAAAATGCGAGGAGCAAAAAAGGAAAAAAAAAAGACCAGGAGCATGAAAAGGTGTGAAAAATGCGAGGAGCATGAAAAGGTGTGAAAAATTTGAGGAGCAAAAGAAAAAAAAAAGACCAGGAGCATGAAAAGGTGTGAAAAATGCGAGGAGCATGAAGAGGTGTGAAAAATGCGAGGAGCATGAAAAGGTGTGAAAAATGCGAGGAGTAAAAAAAAAAAAAAGAAAGAAAGAAAGACCAGGAGCATGAAAAGGTGTGAAAAATGCGAGGAGCAAAAAAAAAAAAAAAAAAAAGAAAGACCATTAGCATGAAAAGGTGTGAAAAATGCGAGGAGCATGAAAAGTTGTGAAAAATGTGAGGAGCATGAAGAGGTGTGAAAAATGCGAGGAGCATGAAAAGGTGTGAAAAATTCGAGGAGCAAAAAAAAAAAAAAAAAGACCAAGAGCATGAAAAGGTGTGAAAAATGCGAGGAGCAAAAAAAAAAAAAGAAAGACCAGGAGCATGAAAAGGTGTGAAAAATGCGAGGAACATGAAAAGTTGTGAAAAATGCGAGGAGCATGAAGAGGTGTGAAAAATGCGAGGAGCATGAAAAGGTGTGAAAAATGCGAGGAGCAAAAAAAAAAAAAGAAAGACCAGGAGCATGAAAAGGTGTGAAAAATGCGAGGAGCATGAAAAGGTGTGAAAAATGTGAGGAGCAAAAGAAAAAAAAAAGACCAGGAGCATGAAAAGGTGTGAAAAATGCGAGGAGCAAAAAAAAAAAAAGACGAGAAGCATGAAAAGGTGTGAAAAATGCAAGGAGCATGAAAAGGTGTGAAAAATGCGTGGAGCAAAAAAAAAAAAAAAAAAAAGACCAGGAGCATGAAAAGGGGGGAAAAATGCGAGGAGCAAAAAAAAAAAAAGAAAGACCAGGAGCATGAAAAGGTGTGAAAAATGCAAGGAGCATGAAAAGGTGTGAAAAATGCGAGGAGCATGAAAAGTTGAGAAAAATGCAAGGAGCATGAAAAGGTGTGAAAAATGCGAGGAGCATGAAAAGTTGTGAAAAATGCAAGGAACATGAAAAGGTGTGAAAAATGCGAGGAGCAAAAAAAAAAAAAAAAAGAAAGAAAGAAAGACCAGGAGCATGAAAAGGTGTGAAAAATGCAAGGAGCATGAAAACGTGTGAAAAATTTAAGGAGCAAAAAAAAAAAAAAGACCAGGAGCATGAAAAGGTGTGAAAAATGCGAGGAGAAAAAAAAAAAAAGAAAGACCAAGAGCATGAAAAGGTGTGAAAAATGCGATGAACATGAAAAGGTGTGAAAAATGCGAGGAGCATGAAAAGGTGTGAAAAATGCGAGGAGCATGAAAAGTTGTGAAAAATGTGAGGAGCATGAAGAGGTGTGAAAAATGCGAGGAGCATGAAAAGGTGTGAAAAATTCGAGGAGCAAAAAAAAAAAAAAAAAGACCAGGAGCATGAAAAGGTGTGAAAAATGCGAGGAGCAAAAAAAAAAAAAGAAATACCAGGAGCATGAAAAGGTGTGAAAAATGCGAGGAGCATGAAAAGTTGTGAAAAATGCGAGGAGCATGAAGAGGTGTGAAAAATGCGAGGAGCATGAAAAGGTGTGAAAAATGCGAGGAGCAAAAAAAAAAAAAGAAAGACCAGGAGCATGAAAAGGTGTGAAAAATGCGAGGAGCAGAAAAAGGAAAAAAAAAAGACCAGGAGCATGAAAAGGTGTGAAAAATGCGAGGAGCAAAAAAAGAAAAAAAAAAAGACCAGGAGCATGAAAAGGTGTGAAAAATGCGAGGAGCATGAAAGGTTGAAAAATGCGAGGAGCAAAAAAAAAAAAAAAGACCAGGAGCATGAAAAGGTGTGAAAATTGCGAGGAGCAAAAAAAGAAAAAAAAAAAGACCAGGAGCATGAAAAGGTGTGAAAAATGCGAGGAGAAAAAAAAAAAAAGAAAAAAAGACCAGGAATATGAAAAGGTGTGAAAAATGCGAGGAGCAAAAAAAAAAAAGAAAGATAGAAAGAAAGACCAGGAGCATGAAAAGGTGTGAAAAATGCGAGGAGCAAAAAAAAAAAAAGAAAGACCAGGAGCATGAAAAGGTGTGAAAAATGCGAGGAGCAAAAAAAAAAAAAAGACGAGGAGCATGAAAAGGTGTGAAAAATCGAGGAGCAAAAAAAGAAAAAAAAAAAGACCAGGAGCATGAAAAGGTGTGAAAAATGCGAGGAGCAAAAAAAAAAAAAGAAAGACCAGGAGCATGAAAAGGTGTGAAAAATGCGAGGAGCAAAAAAAAAAAAAGAAAGACCAGGAGCATGAAAAGGTGTGAAAAATGCGAGGAGCAGAAAAAGGAAAAAAAAAAGACCAGGAGCATGAAAAGGTGTGAAAAATGCGAGGAGCAAAAAAAGAAAAAAAAAAAGACCAGGAGCATGAAAAGGTGTGAAAAATGCGAGGAGCATGAAAGGTTGAAAAATGCGAGGAGCAAAAAAAAAAAAAAAGACCAGGAGCATGAAAAGGTGTGAAAAATGCGAGGAGCAAAAAAAAAAAAAAAAAAAGACCAGGAGCATGAAAAGGTGTGAAAAATGCGAGGAGAAAAAAAAAAAAAGAAAAAAAGACCAGGAATATGAAAAGGTGTGAAAAATGCGAGGAGCAAAAAAAAAAAAGAAAGATAGAAAGAAAGACCAGGAGCATGAAAAGGTGTGAAAAATGCGAGGAGCAAAAAAAAAAAAAGAAAGACCAGGAGCATGAAAAGGTGTGAAAAATGGGAGGAGAAAAAAAGGAAAAAAAAAAGACCAGGAGCATGAAAAGGTGTGAAAAATGCGAGGAGCATGAAAAGGTGTGAAAAATTTGAGGAGCAAAAGAAAAAAAAAAGACCAGGAGCATGAAAAGGTGTGAAAAATGCGAGGAGCATGAAGAGGTGTGAAAAATGCGAGGAGCATGAAAAGGTGTGAAAAATGCGAGGAGTAAAAAAAAAAAAAAGAAAGAAAGAAAGACCAGGAGCATGAAAAGGTGTGAAAAATGCGAGGAGCAAAAAAAAAAAAAAAAAAAAGAAAGACCATTAGCATGAAAAGGTGTGAAAAATGCGAGGAGCATGAAAAGTTGTGAAAAATGTGAGGAGCATGAAGAGGTGTGAAAAATGCGAGGAGCATGAAAAGGTGTGAAAAATTCGAGGAGCAAAAAAAAAAAAAAAAAGACCAAGAGCATGAAAAGGTGTGAAAAATGCGAGGAGCAAAAAAAAAAAAAGAAAGACCAGGAGCATGAAAAGGTGTGAAAAATGCGAGGAACATGAAAAGTTGTGAAAAATGCGAGGAGCATGAAGAGGTGTGAAAAATGCGAGGAGCATGAAAAGGTGTGAAAAATGCGAGGAGCAAAAAAAAAAAAAGAAAGACCAGGAGCATGAAAAGGTGTGAAAAATGCGAGGAGCATGAAAAGGTGTGAAAAATTTGAGGAGCAAAAGAAAAAAAAAAGACCAGGAGCATGAAAAGGTGTGAAAAATGCAAGGAGCAAAAAAAAAAAAAGACGAGAAGCATGAAAAGGTGTGAAAAATGCAAGGAGCATGAAAAGTTGTGAAAAATGCAAGGAGCAAAAAAAAAAAAAAAAAAAAGACCAGGAGCATGAAAAGGTGTGAAAAAAGCGAGGAGAAAAAAAAAAAAAAGAAAGACCAGGAGCATGAAAAGGTGTGAAAAATGCAAGGAGCATGAAAAGGTGTGAAAAATGCGAGGAGCATGAAAAGTTGAGAAAAATGCAAGGAGCATGAAAAGGTGTGAAAAATGCGAGGAGCATGAAAAGTTGTGAAAAATGCAAGGAACATGAAAAGGTGTGAAAAATGCGAGGAGCAAAAAAAAAAAAAAAAAGAAAGAAAGAAAGACCAGGAGCATGAAAAGGTGTGAAAAATGCAAGGAGCATGAAAACGTGTGAAAAATTTAAGGAGCAAAAAAAAAAAAAAGACCAGGAGCATGAAAAGGTGTGAAAAATGCGAGGAGAAAAAAAAAAAAAGAAAGACCAAGAGCATGAAAAGGTGTGAAAAATGCGATGAACATGAAAAGGTGTGAAAAATGCGAGGAGCATGAAAAGGTGTGAAAAATGCGAGGAGCATGAAAAGTTGTGAAAAATGTGAGGAGCATGAAGAGGTGTGAAAAATGCGAGGAGCATGAAAAGGTGTGAAAAATTCGAGGAGCAAAAAAAAAAAAAAAAAGACCAGGAGCATGAAAAGGTGTGAAAAATGCGAGGAGCATGAAAGGTTGAAAAAAGCGAGGAGCAAAAAAAAAAAAAAAGACCAGGAGCATGAAAAGGTGTGAAAAATGCGAGGAGCAAAAAAAGAAAAAAAAAAAGACCAGGAGCATGAAAAGGTGTGAAAAATGCGAGGAGAAAAAAAAAAAAAGAAAAAAAGACCAGGAATATGAAAAGGTGTGAAAAATGCGAGGAGCAAAAAAAAAAAAGAAAGAAAGAAAGAAAGACCAGGAGCATGAAAAGGTGTGAAAAATGCGAGGAGCAAAAAAAAAAAAAGAAAGACCAGGAGCATGAAAAGGTGTGAAAAATGCGAGGAGCAAAAAAAAAAAAAGACGAGGAGCATGAAAAGGTGTGAAAAATCGAGGAGCAGAAAAAGAAAAAAAAAAAGACCAGGAGCATGAAAAGGTGTGAAAAATGCGAGGAGCAAAAAAAAAAAAAGAAAGACCAGGAGCATGAAAAGGTGTGAAAAATGCGAGGAGCAAAAAAAAAAAAAGAAAGACCAGGAGCATGAAAAGGTGTGAAAAATGCGAGGAGCATGAAAAGTTGTGAAAAATGCGAGGAGTATGAAGAGGTGTGAAAAATGCGAGGAGCATGAAAAGGTGTGAAAAATGCGAGGAGCAAAAAAAAAAAAAGAAAGACCAGGAGCATGAAAATGTCTGAAAAATGCAAGGAGCATGAAAAGGTGTGAAAAATGCGAGGAGCATGAAAAGTTGAGAAAAATGCAAGGAGCATGAAAAGGTGTGAAAAATGCGAGGAGCATGAAAAGTTGTGAAAAATGCAAGGAGCATGAAAAGTTGAGAAAAATGCAAGGAGCATGAAAAGGTGTGAAAAATGCGAGGAGCATGAAAAGTTGTGAAAAATGCAAGGAGCATGAAAAGGTGTGAAAAATGCGAGGAGCAAAAAAAAAAAAAAAAGAAAGAAAGAAAGACCAGGAGCATGAAAAGGTGTGAAAAATGCAAGGAGCATGAAAACGTGTGAAAAATTTGAGGAGCAAAAAAAAAAAAAAAGACCAGGAGCATGAAAAGGTATGAAAAATGCGAGGAGGAAAAAAAAAAAAAGAAAGACCAGGAGCATGAAAAGGTTTGAAAAATGCGATGAACATGAAAAGGTGTGAAAAATGCGAGGAGCATGAAAAGGTGTGAAAAATGCGAGGAGCATGAAATGGTGTGAAAAATGCGAGGAGCAAAAAAAAAAAAAAGACGAGGAGCATGAAAAGGTGTGAAAAATGCAAGGAGCATGAAAACGTGTGAAAAATTTGAGGAGCAAAAAAAAAAAAAAAAAAGACCAGAAGCATGAAAAGGTGAGAAAAATGCAAGGAGCATGAAAACGTGTGAAAAATTTGAGGAGCAAAAAAAAAAAAAAAAAAAGACCAGGAGCATGAAAACGTGTGAAAAATGCGAGGAGCAAAAAAAGAAAAAAAAAAGACCAGGAGCATGAAAAGGTGTGAAAAATGCGAGGAGCATGAAAAGGTGTGAAAAATTTGAGGAGCAAAAGAAAAAAAAAAGACCGGGAGCATGAAAAGTTGTTAAAAATGCAAGGAGCATGAAAAGGTGTGAAAAATGCAAGGAGCATGAAAAGGTGTGAAAAATGGGAGGAGCAAAAAAAAAAAAAAAAAACCAGGAGCATGAAAAGGTGTGAAAAATGCGAGGAGCAAAAAAAAAAAAAAGAAAGACCAGGAGCATGAAAAGGGGTGAAAAAAGCGAGGATGAAAAAAAAAAAAAAAGAAAGAAAGAAATACCAGGAGTATGAAAAGGTGTGAAAAATGCGAGGAGCAAAAAAAAAAAAAAAAAGAAAGACCAGGAGCATGAAAAGGTGTGAAAAATGCGAGGAGAAAAAAAAAAAAAGACCAGGAGCATGAAAAGGTGTGAAAAATGAGAGGAAAAAAAAAAAACACCAGGAACATGAAAAGGTGTGAAAAATGCGAGGAGCAAAAAAAAAAAAAGAAAGACCAGGAGCATTAAAAGGTGTGAAAAATGCAAGGAGCATGAAAAGGTGTGAAAAATGCGAGGAGCATGAAAAGTTGTGAAAAATGCAAGGAGCATGAAAGGTGTGAAAAATGCGAGGAGCAAAAAAAAAAAAAAAAGAAAGAAAGAAAGACCAGGAGCATGAAAAGGTGTGAAAAATGCGAGGAGCAAAAAAAAAAAAAAAAGAAATAAAGAAAGACCAGGAGCATGAAAAGGTGTGAAACATTCGAGGAGCAAAAAAAAAAAAAAAAAAAAGACCAGGAGCATGAAAAGGTGTGAAAAATGCGAGGAGAAAAAAAAAAAAAAGACCAGGAGCATGAAAAGGTGTGAAAAATGCGAGGAAAAAAAAAAAAAAAAGACCAGGAACATGAAAAGGTGTGAAAAATGCGAGGAGCAAAAAAAAAAAAAGATAGACCAGGAGCATGAAAAGGTGTGAAAAATGCGAGGAGCAAAAAAAAAAAAAGAAAGACCAGGAGCATGAAAAGGTGTGAAAAATGCGAGGAGCAAAAAAAAAAAAAAGAAAGACCAGGAGCATGAAAAGGTGTGAAAAATGCGAGGAGCATGAAGAGGTGTGAAAAATGCGAGGAGCATGAAAAGGTGTGAAAAATTCGAGGAGCAAAAAAAAAAAAAAAAAAAAAAGACCAGGAGCATGAAAAGGTGTGAAAAATTCGAGGAGCAAAAAAAAAAAAGACCAGGAGCATGAAAAGGTGTGAAAAATGCGAGGAGGAAAAAAAAAAAAAAAAAAAGAAAGACCATTAGCATGAAAAGGTGTGAAAAATGCGAGGATCAAAAAAAAAAAAGAAAGACCAGGAGCATGAAAAGGTGTGAAAAATGCGAGGAGCATGAAAAGGTGTGAAAAATGCGAGGAGCATGAAAAGTTGTGAAAAATGTGAGGAGCATGAAGAGGTGTGAAAAATGCGAGGAGCATGAAAAGGTGTGAAAAATTCGAGGAGCAAAAAAAAAAAAAAAAAGACCAGGATCATGAAAAGGTGTGAAAAATGCGAGGAGCAAAAAAAAAAAAAGAAATACCAGGAGCATGAAAAGGTGTGAAAAATGCGAGGAGCATGAAAAGTTGTGAAAAATGCGAGGAGCATGAAGAGGTGTGAAAAATGCGAGGAGCATGAAAAGGTGTGAAAAATGAGAGGAGCAAAAAAAAAAAAAGAAAGACCAGGAGCATGAAAAGGTGTGAAAAATGCGAGGAGCAGAAAAAGAAAAAAAAAAAGACCAGGAGCATGAAAAGGTGTGAAAAATGCGAGGAGCAAAAAAAGAAAAAAAAAAAGACCAGGAGCATGAAAAGGTGTGAAAAATGCGAGGAAAAAAAAAAAAAAAAAAAAGACCAGGAATATGAAAAGGTGTGAAAAATGCGAGGAGCAAAAAAAAAAAAGAAAGAAAGAAAGAAAGACCAGGAGCATGAAAAGGTGTGAAAAATGCGAGGAGCAAAAAAAAAAAAAGAAAGACCAGGAGCATGAAAAGGTGTGAAAAATGCGAGGAGCAAAAAAAAAAAAAAGACGAGGAGCATGAAAAGGTGTGAAAAATCGAGGAGCAAAAAAAGAAAAAAAAAAAGACCAGGAGCATGAAAAGGTGTGAAAAATGCGAGGAGCAAAAAAAGAAAAAAAAAAAGACCAGGAGCATGAAAAGGTGTGAAAAATGCGAGGAGCATGAAAGGTGTGAAAAATGCGAGGAGCAAAAAAAAAAAAAAAGACCAGGAGTATGAAAAGGTGTCAAAAATGCGAGGAGCAAAAAAAGAAAAAAAAAAAGACCAGGAGCATGAAAAGGTGTGAAAAATGCGAGGAGCATGAAAAGGTGTGAAAAATGCGAGGAGCATGAAGAGGTGTGAAAAATGCGAGGAGCATGAAAAGGTGTGAAAAATTCGAGGAGCAAAAAAAAAAAATAAATAAGACCAGGAGCATGAAAAGGTGTGAAAAATGCGAGGAGCATGAAAGGTTGAAAAATGCGAGGAGCAAAAAAAAAAAAAAAGACCAGGAGCATGAAAAGGTGTGAAAAATGCGAGGAGAAAAAAAAAAAAAAAAAAAAGACCAGGAATATGAAAAGGTGTGAAAAATGCGAGGAGCAAAAAAAAAAAAGAAAGAAAGAAAGAAAGACCAGGAGCATGAAAAGGTGTGAAAAATGCGAGGAGCAAAAAAAAAAAAAAGAAAAACCAGGAGCATGAAAAGGTGTGAAAAATGCGAGGAGCAAAAAAAGAAAAAAAAAAGACCAGGAGCATGAAAAGGTGTGAAAAATGCGAGGAGCATGAAAAGGTGTGAAAAATTTGAGGAGCAAAAGAAAAAAAAAAGACCAGGAGCATGAAAAGGTGTGAAAAATGGGAGGAGCAAAAAAAAAAAAAAGACGAGGAGCATGAAAAGGTGTGAAAAATGCAAGGAGCATGAAAAGGTGTGAAAAATGCGAGGAGCAAAAAAAAAAAAAAAAAAAAAGACCAGGAGCATGAAAAGGTGTGAAAAATGCGAGGAGCAAAAAAAAAAAAAGAAAGACCAGGAGCATGAAAAGGTGTGAAAAATGCGACGAGCAAAAAAAAAAAAAGAAAGACCAGGAGCATGAAAAGGTGTGAAAAATGCGAGAAGCATGAAAAGTTGTGAAAAATGCGAGGAGCATGAAGAGGTGTGAAAAATGCGAGGAGCATGAAGAGGTGTGAAAAATGCGAGGAGCATGAAAAGGTGTGAAAAATGCGAGGAGCATGAAAAGGTGTGAAAAATGCGAGGAGCATGAAAAGATGTGAAAAATGCGAGGAGCATGAAGAGGTGTGAAAAATGCGAGGAGCATGAAGAGGTGTGAAAAATGCGAGGAGCATGAAAAGTTGTGAAAAATGCGAGGAGCATGAAGAGGTGTGAAAAATGCGAGGAGCATGAAGAGGTGTGAAAAATGCGAGGAGCATGAAAAGTTGTGAAAAATGCGAGGAGCATGAAGAGGTGTGAAAAATGCGAGGAGCATGAAAAGGTGTGAAAAATGCGAGGAGCAAAAAAAAAAAAAGAAAGACCAGGAGCATGAAAAGGTGTGAAAAATGCGAGGAGCATGAAAAGGTGTGAAAAATTTGAGGAGCAAAAGAAAAAAAAAAGACCAGGAGCATGAAAAGGTGTGAAAAATGCGAGGAGCAAAAAAAAAAAAAGACGAGAAGCATGAAAAGGTGTGAAAAATGCAAGGAGCATGAAAAGGTGTGAAAAATGCGTGGAGCAAAAAAAAAAAAAAAAAAAAGACCAGGAGCATGATAAGGTGTGAAAAATGCGAGGAGCAAAAAAAAAAAAAGAAAGACCAGGAGCATGAAAAGGTGTGAAAAATGCAAGGAGCATGAAAAGGTGTGAAAAATGCGAGGAGCATGAAAAGTTGAGAAAAATGCAAGGAGCATGAAAAGGTGTGAAAAATGCGAGGAGCATGAAAAGTTGTGAAAAATGCAAGGAACATGAAAAGGTGTGAAAAATGCGAGGAGCAAAAAAAAAAAAAAAAAGAAAGAAAGAAAGACCAGGAGCATGAAAAGGTGTGAAAAATGCAAGGAGCATGAAAACGTGTGAAAAATTTAAGGAGCAAAAAAAAAAAAAAGACCAGGAGCATGAAAAGGTGTGAAAAATGCGAGGAGAAAAAAAAAAAAAGAAAGACCAAGAGCATGAAAAGGTGTGAAAAATGCGATGAACATGAAAAGGTGTGAAAAATGCGAGGAGCATGAAAAGGTGTGAAAAATGCGAGGAGCATGAAAAGTTGTGAAAAATGTGAGGAGCATGAAGAGGTGTGAAAAATGCGAGGAGCATGAAAAGGTGTGAAAAATTCGAGGAGCAAAAAAAAAAAAAAAAAGACCAGGAGCATGAAAAGGTGTGAAAAATGCGAGGAGCAAAAAAAAAAAAAGAAATACCAGGAGCATGAAAAGGTGTGAAAAATGCGAGGAGCATGAAAAGTTGTGAAAAATGCGAGGAGCATGAAGAGGTGTGAAAAATGCGAGGAGCATGAAAAGGTGTGAAAAATGCGAGGAGCAAAAAAAAAAAAAGAAAGACCAGGAGCATGAAAAGGTGTGAAAAATGCGAGGAGCAGAAAAAGGAAAAAAAAAAGACCAGGAGCATGAAAAGGTGTGAAAAATGCGAGGAGCAAAAAAAGAAAAAAAAAAAGACCAGGAGCATGAAAAGGTGTGAAAAATGCGAGGAGCATGAAAGGTTGAAAAATGCGAGGAGCAAAAAAAAAAAAAAAGACCAGGAGCATGAAAAGGTGTGAAAAATGCGAGGAGCAAAAAAAGAAAAAAAAAAAGACCAGGAGCATGAAAAGGTGTGAAAAATGCGAGGAGAAAAAAAAAAAAAGAAAAAAAGACCAGGAATATGAAAAGGTGTGAAAAATGCGAGGAGCAAAAAAAAAAAAGAAAGAAAGAAAGAAAGACCAGGAGCATGAAAAGGTGTGAAAAATGCGAGGAGCAAAAAAAAAAAAAGAAAGACCAGGAGCATGAAAAGGTGTGAAAAATGCGAGGAGCAAAAAAAAAAAAAAGACGAGGAGCATGAAAAGGTGTGAAAAATCGAGGAGCAAAAAAAGAAAAAAAAAAAGACCAGGAGCATGAAAAGGTGTGAAAAATGCGAGGAGCAAAAAAAAAAAAAGAAAGACCAGGAGCATGAAAAGGTGTGAAAAATGCGAGGAGCAAAAAAAAAAAAAAAAAAACCAGGAGCATGAAAAGATGTAAAAAATGCGAGGAGCATGAAAAGTTGTGAAAAATGCGAGGAGCATGAAGAGGTGTGAAAAATGCGAGGAGCATGAAAAGGTGTGAAAAATGCGAGGAGCAAAAAAAAAAAAAGAAAGACCAGGAGCATGAAAATGTCTGAAAAATGCAAGGAGCATGAAAAGGTGTGAAAAATGCGAGGAGCATGAAAAGTTGAGAAAAATGCAAGGAGCATGAAAAGGTGTGAAAAATGCGAGGAGCATGAAAAGTTGTGAAAAATGCAAGGAGCATGAAAAGGTGTGAAAAATGCGAGGAGCAAAAAAAAAAAAAAAAGAAAGAAAGAAAGACCAGGAGCATGAAAAGGTGTGAAAAATGCAAGGAGCATGAAAACGTGTGAAAAATTTGAGGAGCAAAAAAAAAAAAAAAGACCAGGAGCATGAAAAGGTGTGAAAAATGCGAGGAGAGAAAAAAAAAAAAGA
Organism: Cervus elaphus; assembly: GCF_910594005.1. Lineage (NCBI taxonomy): Eukaryota > Metazoa > Chordata > Mammalia > Artiodactyla > Cervidae > Cervus > Cervus elaphus. Next base: position 1,647,405 of record NC_057834.1, on the reverse strand, counting down.
AAGACCAGGAGCATGAAAAGGTTTGAAAAATGCGATGAACATGAAAAGGTGTGAAAAATGCGAGGAGCATGAAAAGGTGTGAAAAATGCGAGGAGCAAGAAATGGTGTGAAAAATGCGAGGAGCAAAAAAAAAAAAAAGACGAGGAGCATGAAAAGGTGTGAAAAATGCAAGGAGCATGAAAACGTGTGAAAAATTTGAGGAGCAAAAAAAAAAAAAAAAAAGACCAGAAGCATGAAAAGGTGAGAAAAATGCAAGGAGCATGAAAACGTGTGAAAAATTTGAGGAGCAAAAAAAAAAAAAAAAAAAGACCGGGAGCATGAAAACGTGTGAAAAATGCGAGGAGCAAAAAAAGAAAAAAAAAAAGACCAGGAGCATGAAAAGGTGTGAAAAATGCGAGGAGCATGAAAAGGTGTGAAAAATTTGAGGAGCAAAAGAAAAAAAAAAGACCGGGAGCATGAAAAGGTGTGAAAAATGCAAGGAGCATGAAAAGGTGTGAAAAATGCAAGGAGCATGAAAAGGTGTGAAAAATGGGAGGAGCAAAAAAAAAAAAAAAAAAAACCAGGAGCATGAAAAGGTGTGAAAAATGCGAGGAGCAAAAAAAAAAAAAAGAAAGACCAGGAGCATGAAAAGGTGTGAAAAATGCGAGGATGAAAAAAAAAAAAAAGAAAGAAAGAAATACCAGGAGTATGAAAAGGTGTGAAAAATGCGAGGAGCAAAAAAAAAAAAAAAAAGAAAGACCAGGAGCATGAAAAGGTGTGAAAAATGCGAGGAGAAAAAAAAAAAAAGACCAGGAGCATGAAAAGGTGTGAAAAATGAGAGGAAAAAAAAAAAACACCAGGAACATGAAAAGGTGTGAAAAATGCGAGGAGCAAAAAAAAAAAAAGAAAGACCAGGAGCATTAAAAGGTGTGAAAAATGCAAGGAGCATGAAAAGGTGTGAAAAATGCGAGGAGCATGAAAAGTTGTGAAAAATGCAAGGAGCATGAAAGGTGTGAAAAATGCGAGGAGCAAAAAAAAAAAAAAAAGAAAGAAAGAAAGACCAGGAGCATGAAAAGGTGTGAAAAATGCGAGGAGCAAAAAAAAAAAAAAAAGAAATAAAGAAAGACCAGGAGCATGAAAAGGTGTGAAACATTCGAGGAGCAAAAAAAAAAAAAAAAAAAAAAGACCAGGAGCATGAAAAGGTGTGAAAAATGCGAGGAGAAAAAAAAAAAAAAGACCAGGAGCATGAAAAGGTGTGAAAAATGCGAGGAAAAAAAAAAAAAAAAACCAGGAACATGAAAAGGTGTGAAAAATGCGAGGAGCAAAAAAAAAAAAAGATAGACCAGGAGCATGAAAAGGTGTGAAAAATGCGAGGAGCAAAAAAAAAAAAAGAAAGACCAGGAGCATGAAAAGGTGTGAAAAATGCGAGGAGCAAAAAAAAAAAAAAGAAAGACCAGGAGCATGAAAAGGTGTGAAAAATGCGAGGAGCATGAAGAGGTGTGAAAAATGCGAGGAGCATGAAAAGGTGTGAAAAATTCGAGGAGCAAAAAAAAAAAAAAAAAAAAAAAGACCAGGAGCATGAAAAGGTGTGAAAAATTCGAGGAGCAAAAAAAAAAAAGACCAGGAGCATGAAAAGGTGTGAAAAATGCGAGGAGGAAAAAAAAAAAAAAAAAAAGACCAGGAACATGAAAAGGTGTGAAAAATGCGAGGAGTAAAAAAAAAAAAAAAAGAAAGAAAGAAAAACCAGGAGCATGAAAAGGTGAGAAAAATGCGAGGAGCAAAAAAAAAAAAAAAAAAAGAAAGACCATTAGCATGAAAAGGTGTGAAAAATGCGAGGATCAAAAAAAAAAAAGAAAGACCAGGAGCATGAAAAGGTGTGAAAAATGCGAGGAGCATGAAAAGGTGTGAAAAATGCGAGGAGCATGAAAAGTTGTGAAAAATGTGAGGAGCATGAAGAGGTGTGAAAAATGCGAGGAGCATGAAAAGGTGTGAAAAATTCGAGGAGCAAAAAAAAAAAAAGAAAGACCAGGAGCATGAAAAGGTGTGAAAAATGCGAGGAGCAAAAAAAGAAAAAAAAAAGACCAGGAGCATGAAAAGGTGTGAAAAATGCGAGGAGCATGAAAAGGTGTGAAAAATTTGAGGAGCAAAAGAAAAAAAAAAGACCAGGAGCATGAAAAGGTGTGAAAAATGCGAGGAGCAAAAAAAAAAAAAGACGAGGAGCATGAAAAGGTGTGAAAAATGCAAGGAGCATGAAAAGGTGTGAAAAATGCGAGGAGCAAAAAAAAAAAAAAAAAAAAAGACCAGGAGCATGAAAAGGTGTGAAAAATGCGAGGAGCAAAAAAAAAAAAAGAAAGACCAGGAGCATGAAAAGGTGTGAAAAATGCGAGGAGCAAAAAAAAAAAAAGAAAGACCAGGAGCATGAAAAGGTGTGAAAAATGCGAGGAGCATGAAAAGTTGTGAAAAATGCGAGGAGCATGAAGAGGTGTGAAAAATGCGAGGAGCATGAAGAGGTGTGAAAAATGCGAGGAGCATGAAAAGGTGTGAAAAATGCGAGGAGCATGAAAAGGTGTGAAAAATGCGAGGAGCATGAAAAGTTGTGAAAAATGAGAGGAGCATGAAGAGGTGTGAAAAATGCGAGGAGCATGAAGAGGTGTGAAAAATGCGAGGAGCATGAAAAGGTGTGAAAAATGCGAGGAGCATGAAAAGGTGTGAAAAATGCGAGGAGCATGAAAAGTTGAGAAAAATGCAAGGAGCATGAAAAGGTGTGAAAAATGCGAGGAGAAAAAAAAAAAAAAAAAAAACACCAGGAATATGAAAAGGTGTGAAAAAAGCGAGGAGCAAAAAAAAAAAAGAAAGAAAGAAAGAAAGACCAGGAGCATGAAAAGGTGTGAAAAATGCGAGGAGCAAAAAAAAAAAAAGAAAGACCAGGAGCATGAAAAGGTGTGAAAAATGCGAGGAGCAAAAAAAGAAAAAAAAAAAGACCAGGAGCATGAAAAGGTGTGAAAAATGCGAGGAGCATGAAAAGGTGTGAAAAATTTGAGGAGCAAAAGAACAAAAAAAGACCAGGAGCATGAAAAGGTGTGAAAAATGCGAGGAGCAAAAAAAAAAAAGACGAGGAGCATGAAAAGGTGTGAAAAATGCAAGGAGCATGAAAAGGTGTGAAAAATGCGAGGAGCAAAAAAAAAAAAAAAGAAAAAGACCAGGAGCATGAAAAGGTGTGAAAAATGCGAGGAGCAAAAAAAAAAAAAGAAAGACCAGGAGCATGAAAAGGTCTGAAAAATGCAAGGAGCGTGAAAAGGTGTGAAAAATGCGAGGAGCATGAAAAGCTGAGAAAAATGCAAGGAGCATGAAAAGGTGTGAAAAATGCGAGGAGCATGAAAAGTTGTGAAAAATGCAAGGAGCATGAAAAGGTGTGAAATATGCGAGGAGCAAAAAAAAAAAAAAAAGAAAGAAAGAAAGACCAGGAGCATGAAAAGGTGTGAAAAATGCAAGGAGCATGAAAACGTGTGAAAAATTGGAGGAGCAAAAAAAAAAAAAAGACCAGGAGCATGAAAAGGTGTGAAAAATGCGAGGAGAAAAAAAAAAAAAAGAAAGACCAGGAGCATGAAAAGGTGTGAAAAATGCATTGAACATGAAAAGGTGTGAAAAATGCGAGAAGCATGAAAAGGTGTGAAAAATGCGAGGAGCATGAAATGGTGTGAAAAATGCGAGGAGCAAAAAAAAAAAAAAAGACGAGGAGCATGAAAAGGTGTGAAAAATGCAAGGAGCATGAAAACGTGTGAAAAATTTGAGGAGCAAAAAAAAAAAAAAAAAGACCAGAAGCATGAAAAGGTGAGAAAAATGCAAGGAGCATGAAAACGTGTGAAAAATTTGAGGAGCAAAAAAAAAAACAAAAAAAAAGACCGGGAGCATGAAAACGTGTGAAAAATGCGAGGAGCAAAAAAAGAAAAAAAAAAAGACCAGGAGCATGAAAAGGTGTGAAAAATGCGAGGAGCATGAAAAGGTGTGAAAAATTTGAGGAGCAAAAGAAAAAAAAAAGACCGGGAGCATGAAAAGGTGTTAAAAATGCGAGGAGCAAAAAAAAAAAAAGACGAGGAGCATGAAAAGGTGTGAAAAATGCAAGAAGCATGAAAAGGTGTGAAAAATGGGAGGAGCAAAAAAAAAAAAAAAAAAACCAGGAGCATGAAAAGGTGTGAAAAATGCGAGGAGCAAAAAAAAAAAACAGAAAGACCAGGAGCATGAAAAGGTGTGAAAAATGTGAGGATGAAAAAAAAAAAAAAAAGAAAGAAAGAAAGACCAGGAGTATGAAAAGGTGTGAAAAATGCGAGGAGCAAAAAAAAAAAAAAAAGAAAGACCAGGAGCATGAAAAGGTGTGAAAAATGCGAGGAGAAAAAAAAAAAAAAGAAAGACCAGGAGCATTAAAAGGTGTGAAAAATGCAAGGAGCATGAAAAGGTGTGAAAAATGCGAGGAGCATGAAAAGGTGTGAAAAATGCGAGGAGCATGAAAAGTTGTGAAAAATGCGAGGAGCAAAAAAAAAAAAAAAAGAAATAAAGAAAGACCAGGAGCATGAAAAGGTGTGAAACATTCGAGGAGCAAAAAAAAAAAAAAAAAAGACCAGGAGCATGAAAAGGTGTGAAAAATGCGAGGAGAAAAAAAAAAAAAAAAGAAATAAAGAAAGACCAGGAGCATGAAAAGGTGTGAAACATTCGAGGAGCAAAAAAAAAAAAAAAAAAAGACCAGGAGCATGAAAAGGTGTGAAAAATGCGAGGAGAAAAAAAAAAAAAGACCAGGAGCATGAAAAGGTGTGAAAAATGCGAGGAAAAAAAAAAAAAAAAAGACCAGGAACATGAAAATGTGTGAAAAATGCGAGGAGCAAAAAAAAAAAAAGATAGACCAGGAGCATGAAAAGGTGTGAAAAATGCGAGGAGCAAAAAAAAAAAAAAAAAAAAAAAGACCAGGAACATGAAAAGGTGTGAAAAATGCAAGGAGCATGAAAAGGTGTGAAAAATGCGAGGAGCATGAAAAGTTGTGAAAAATGTGAGGAGCATGAAGAGGTGTGAAAAATGCGAGGAGCATGAAAAGGTGTGACAAATTCGAGGAGCAAAAAAAAAAAAAAAAGACCAGGAGCATGAAAAGGTGTGAAAAATGCGAGGAGCAAAAAAAAAAAAAGAAAGACCAGGAGCATGAAAAGGTGTGAAAAATGCAAGGAGCATGAAAAGGTGTGAAAAATGCGAGGAGCATGAAAAGGTGTGAAAAATGCGAGGAGCATGAAAAGGTGTGAAAAATGCGAGGAGCATGAAAAGGTGTGAAAAATGCGAGGAGCAAAAAAAGAAAAAAAAAAGACCAGGAGCATGAAAAGGTGTGAAAAATGCGAGGAGCATGAAAAGGTGTGAAAAATTTGAGGAGCAAAAGAAAAAAAAAAGACCAGGAGCATGAAAAGGTGTGAAAAATGCGAGGAGCAAAAAAAAAAAAAGACGAGCAGCATGAAAAGGTGTGAAAAATGCAAGGAGCATGAAAAGGTGTGAAAAATGCGAGGAGTAAAAAAAAAAAAGACGAGGAGCATGAAAAGGTGTGAAAAATCGAGGAGCAAAAAAAGAAAAAAAAAAGACCAGGAGCATGAAAAGGTGTGAAAAATGCGAGGAGCAAAAAAAAAAAAAGAAAGACCAGGAGCATGAAAAGGTGTGAAAAATGCGAGGAGCAAAAAAAAAAAAAAGAAAGACCAGGAGCATGAAAAGGTGTGAAAAATGCGAGGAGCATGAAGAGGTGTGAAAAATGCGAGGAGCATGAAAAGGTGTGAAAAATTCGAGGAGCAAAAAAAAAAAAAAAAAAAAAAAGACCAGGAGCATGAAAAGGTGTGAAAAATGCGAGGAGCAAAAAAAAAAAAGACCAGGAGCATGAAAAGGTGTGAAAAATGCGAGGAGGAAAAAAAAAAAAAAAAAAAAACCAGGAACAAGAAAAGGTGTGAAAAATGAAAGGAGTAAAAAAAAAAAAAAAAGAAAGAAAGAAAGACCAGGAGCATGAAAAGGTGAGAAAAATGCGAGGAGCAAAAAAAAAAAAAAAAAAAGAAAGACCATTAGCATGAAAAGGTGTGAAAAATGCGAGGATCAAAAAAAAAAAAGAAAGACCAGGAGCATGAAAAGGTGTGAAAAATGCGAGGAGCATGAAAAGGTGTGAAAAATGCGAGGAGCATGAAAAGTTGTGAAAAATGTGAGGAGCATGAAGAGGTGTGAAAAATGCGAGGAGCATGAAAAGGTGTGAAAAATTCGAGGAGCAAAAAAAAAAAAAAAAAGACCAGGAGCATGAAAAGGTGTGAAAAATGCGAGGAGCAAAAAAAAAAAAGAAAGAAAGAAAGAAAGACCAGGAGCATGAAAAGGTGTGAAAAATGCGAGGAGCAAAAAAAAAAAAAGAAAGACCAGGAGCATGAAAAGGTGTGAAAAATGCGAGGAGCAAAAAAAAAAAACACGAGGAGCATGAAAAGGTGTGAAAAATCGAGGAGCAAAAAAAGAAAAAAAAAAAGACCAGGAGCATGAAAAGGTGGGAAAAATGCGAGGAGCAAAAAAAGAAAAAAAAAAAGACCAGGAGCATGAAAAGGTGTGAAAAATGCGAGGAGCATGAAAGGTGTGAAAAATGCGAGGAGCAAAAAAAAAAAAAAAGACCAGGAGTATGAAAAGGTGTCAAAAATGCGAGGAGCAAAAAAAGAAAAAAAAAAAGACGAGGAGCATGAAAAGGTGTGAAAAATGCGAGGAGCATGAAAAGGTGTGAAAAATGCGAGGAGCATGAAGAGGTGTGAAAAATGCGAGGAGCATGAAAAGGTGTGAAAAATTCGAGGAGCAAAAAAAAAAAATAAATAAGACCAGGAGCATGAAAAGGTGTGAAAAATGCGAGGAGCATGAAAGGTTGAAAAATGCGAGGAGCAAAAAAAAAAAAAAAGACCAGGAGCATGAAAAGGTGTGAAAAATGCGAGGAGAAAAAAAAAAAAAAAAAAGACCAGGAATATGAAAAGGTGTGAAAAATGCGAGGAGCAAAAAAAAAAAAGAAAGAAAGAAAGAAAGACCAGGAGCATGAAAAGGTGTGAAAAATGCGAGGAGCAAAAAAAAAAAAAAGAAAGACCAGGAGCATGAAAAGGTGTGAAAAATGCGAGGAGCAAAAAAAGAAAAAAAAAAAGACCAGGAGCATGAAAAGGTGTGAAAAATGCGAGGAGCATGAAAAGGTGTGAAAAATGCGAGGAGCAAAAAAAAAAAAGACGAGGAGCATGAAAAGGTGTGAAAAATGCAAGGAGCATGAAAAGGTGTGAAAAATGCGAGGAGCAAAAAAAAAAAAAAAAAAAAAGACCAGGAGCATGAAAAGGTGTGAAAAATGCGAGGAGCAAAAAAAAAAAAAGAAAGACCAGGAGCATGAAAAGGTGTGAAAAATGCGAGGAGCAAAAAAAAAAAAAGAAAGACCAGGAGCATGAAAAGGTGTGAAAAATGCGAGGAGCATGAAAAGTTGTGAAAAATGCGAGGAGCATGAAGAGGTGTGAAAAATGCGAGGAGCATGAAGAGGTGTGAAAAATGCGAGGAGCATGAAAAGGTGTTAAAAATGCGAGGAGCATGAAAAGGTGTGAAAAATGCGAGGAGCATGAAAAGGTGTGAAAAATGCGAGGAGCATGAAGAGGTGTGAAAAATGCGAGGAGCATGAAGAGGTGTGAAAAATGCGAGGAGCATGAAAAGGTGTGAAAAATGCGAGGAGCATGAAAAGGTGTGAAAAATGCGAGGAGCATGAAAAGTTGAGAAAAATGCAAGGAGCATGAAAAGGTGTGAAAAATGCGAGGAGAAAAAAAAAAAAAAAAAAAAGACCAGGAATATGAAAAGGTGTGAAAAATGCGAGGAGCAAAAAAAAAAAAGAAAGAAAGAAAGAAAGACCAGGAGCATGAAAAGGTGTGAAAAATGCGAGGAGCAAAAAAAAAAAAAGAAAGACCAGGAGCATGAAAAGGTGTGAAAAATGCGAGGAGCAAAAAAAGAAAAAAAAAAAGACCAGGAGCATGAAAAGGTGTGAAAAATGCGAGGAGCATGAAAAGGTGTGAAAAATTTGAGGAGCAAAAGAACAAAAAAAGACCAGGAGCATGAAAAGGTGTGAAAAATGCGAGGAGCAAAAAGAAAAAAGACGAGGAGCATGAAAAGGTGTGAAAAATGCAAGGAGCATGAAAAGGTGTGAAAAATGCGAGGAGCAAAAAAAAAAAAAGAAAGACCAGGAGCATGAAAAGGTCTGAAAAATGCAAGGAGCGTGAAAAGGTGTGAAAAATGCGAGGAGCATGAAAAGCTGAGAAAAATGCAAGGAGCATGAAAAGGTGTGAAAAATGCGAGGAGCATGAAAAGTTGTGAAAAATGCAAGGAGCATGAAAAGGTGTGAAATATGCGAGGAGCAAAAAAAAAAAAAAAGAAAGAAAGAAAGACCAGGAGCATGAAAAGGTGTGAAAAATGCAAGGAGCATGAAAACGTGTGAAAAATTGGAGGAGCAAAAAAAAAAAAAAGACCAGGAGCATGAAAAGGTGTGAAAAATGCGAGGAGGAAAAAAAAAAAAAAGAAAGACCAGGAGCATGAAAAGGTGTGAAAAATGCGATGAACATGAAAAGGTGTGAAAAATGCGAGAAGCATGAAAAGGTGTGAAAAATGCGAGGAGCATGAAATGGTGTGAAAAATGCGAGGAGCAAAAAAAAAAAAAAAGACGAGGAGCATGAAAAGGTGTGAAAAATGCAAGGAGCATGAAAACGTGTGAAAAATTTGAGGAGCAAAAAAAAAAAAAAAAAGACCAGAAGCATGAAAAGGTGAGAAAAATGCAAGGAGCATGAAAACGTGTGAAAATTTGAGGAGTAAAAAAAAAAACAAAAAAAAAGACCGGGAGCATGAAAACGTGTGAAAAATGCGAGGAGCAAAAAAAGAAAAAAAAAAAGACCAGGAGCATGAAAAGGTGTGAAAAATGCGAGGAGCATGAAAAGGTGTGAAAAATTTGAGGAGCAAAAGAAAAAAAAAAGACCGGGAGCATGAAAAGGTGTTAAAAATGCGAGGAGCAAAAAAAAAAAAAGACGAGGAGCATGAAAAGGTGTGAAAAATGCAAGGAGCATGAAAAGGTGTGAAAAATGGGAGGAGCAAAAAAAAAAAAAAAAAAACCAGGAGCATGAAAAGGTGTGAAAAATGCGAGGAGAAAAAAAAAAAAAAGAAAGACCAGGAGCATGAAAAGGTGTGAAAAATGTGAGGATGAAAAAAAAAAAAAAAAAGAAAGAAAGAAAGACCAGGAGTATGAAAAGGTGTGAAAAATGCGAGGAGCAAAAAAAAAAAAAAAAGAAAGACCAGGAGCATGAAAAGGTGTGAAAAATGCGAGGAGAAAAAAAAAAAAAGAAAGACCAGGAGCATTAAAAGGTGTGAAAAATGCAAGGAGCATGAAAAGGTGTGAAAAATGCGAGGAGCAGGAAAAGGTGTGAAAAATGCGAGGAGCATGAAAAGTTGTGAAAAATGCGAGGAGCAAAAAAAAAAAAAAAAGAAATAAAGAAAGACCAGGAGCATGAAAAGGTGTGAAAAATTCGAGGGGCAAAAAAAAAAAAAAAAAAAGACCAGGAGCATGAAAAGGTGTGAAAAATGCGAGGAGCAAAAAAAAAAAAAAAAGAAATAAAGAAAGACCAGGAGCATGAAAAGGTGTGAAACATTCGAGGAGCAAAAAAAAAAAAAAAAAAAGACCAGGAGCATGAAAAGGTGTGAAAAATGCGAGGAGAAAAAAAAAAAAAGACCAGGAGCATGAAAAGGGGTGAAAAATGCGAGGAAAAAAAAAAAAAAAAAGACCAGGAACATGAAAAGGTGTGAAAAATGCGAGGAGCAAAAAAAAAAAAAAGATAGACCAGGAGCATGAAAAGGTGTGAAAAATGCGAGGAGAAAAAAAAAAAAAAAAAAAAAAAAGACCAGGAACATGAAAAGGTGTGAAAAATGCAAGGAGCATGAAAAGGTGTGAAAAATGCGAGGAGCATGAAAAGTTGTGAAAAATGTGAGGAGCATGAAGAGGTGTGAAAAATGCGAGGAGCATGAAAAGGTGTGAAAAATTCGAGGAGCAAAAAAAAAAAAAAAAGATCAGGAGCATGAAAAGGTGTGAAAAATGCGAGGAGCAAAAAAAAAAAAAGAAAGACCAGGAGCATGAAAAGGTGTGAAAAATGCAAGGAGCATGAAAAGGTGTGAAAAATGCGAGGAGCATGAAAAGTTGTGAAAAATGCGAGGAGCATGAAGAGGTGTGAAAAATGCGAGGAGCATGAAAAGGTGTGAAAAATGCGAGGAGCAAAAAAAGAAAAGACGAGGAGCATGAAAAGGTGTGAAAAATCGAGGAGCAAAAAAAGAAAAAAAAAAGACCAGGAGCATGAAAAGGTGTGAAAAATGCGAGGAGCAAAAAAAGAAAAAAAAAAGACCAGGAGCATGAAAAGGTGTGAAAAATGCGAGGAGCAAAAAAAAAAAAAGAAAGACCAGGAGCATGAAAAGGTGTGAAAAATGCGAGGAGCAAAAAAAAAAAAAAGAAAGACCAGGAGCATGAAAAGGTGTGAAAAATGCGAGGAGCATGAAGAGGTGTGAAAAATGCGAGGAGCATGAAAAGGTGTGAAAAATTCGAGGAGCAAAAAAAAAAAAAAAAAAAAAAAGACCAGGAGCATGAAAAGGTGTGAAAAATTCGAGGAGCAAAAAAAAAAAAGACCAGGAGCATGAAAAGGTGTGAAAAATGCGAGGAGGAAAAAAAAAAAAAAAAAAAGACCAGGAACATGAAAATGTGTGAAAAATGCGAGGATCAAAAAAAAAAAGAAAGACCAGGAGCATGAAAAGGTGTGAAAAATGCAAGGAGCATGAAAAGGTGTGAAAAATGCGAGGAGCATGAAAAGTTGTGAAAAATGTGAGGAGCATGAAGAGGTGTGAAAAATGCGAGGAGCATGAAAAGGTGTGAAATATTCGAGGAGCAAAAAAAAAAAAAAAAGATCAGGAGCATGAAAAGGTGTGAAAAATGCGAGGAGCAAAAAAAAAAAAAGAAAGACCAGGAGCATGAAAAGGTGTGAAAAATGCAAGGAGCATGAAAAGGTGTGAAAAATGCGAGGAGCATGAAAAGTTGTGAAAAATGCGAGGAGCATGAAGAGGTGTGAAAAATGCGAGGAGCATGAAAAGGTGTGAAAAATGCGAGGAGCAAAAAAAGAAAAAAAAAAAGACCAGGAGCATGAAAAGGTGTGAAAAATGCGAGGAGCATGAAAAGGTGTGAAAAATTTGAGGAGCAAAAGAAAAAAAAAAGACCAGGAGCATGAAAAGGTGTGAAAAATGCGAGGAGCAAAAAAAAAAAAAGACGAGCAGCATGAAAAGGTGTGAAAAATGCAAGGAGCATGAAAAGGTGTGAAAAATGCGAGGAGCAAAAAAAAAAAAGACGAGGAGCATGAAAAGGTGTGAAAAATCGAGGAGCAAAAAAAGAAAAAAAAAAGACCAGGAGCATGAAAAGGTGTGAAAAATGCGAGGAGCAAAAAAAAAAAAAGAAAGACCAGGAGCATGAAAAGGTGTGAAAAATGCGAGGAGCAAAAAAAAAAAAAAGAAAGACCAGGAGCATGAAAAGGTGTGAAAAATGCGAGGAGCATGAAGAGGTGTGAAAAATGCGAGGAGCATGAAAAGGTGTGAAAAATTCGAGGAGCAAAAAAAAAAAAAAAAAAAAAAAGACCAGGAGCATGAAAAGGTGTGAAAAATTCGAGGAGCAAAAAAAAAAAAGACCAGGAGCATGAAAAGGTGTGAAAAATGCGAGGAGGAAAAAAAAAAAAAAAAAAAGACCAGGAACATGAAAATGTGTGAAAAATGCGAGGATCAAAAAAAAAAAAGAAAGACCAGGAGCATGAAAAGGTGTGAAAAATGCAAGGAGCATGAAAAGGTGTGAAAAATGCGAGGAGCATGAAAAGTTGTGAAAAATGTGAGGAGCATGAAGAGGTGTGAAAAATGCGAGGAGCATGAAAAGGTGTGAAATATTCGAGGAGCAAAAAAAAAAAAAAAAAGACCAGGAGCATGAAAAGGTCTGAAAAATGCAAGGAGCATGAAAAGGTGTGAAAAATGCGAGGAGCATGAAAAGTTGAGAAAAATGCAAGGAGCATGAAAAGGTGTGAAAAATGCGAGGAGCATGAAAAGTTGTGAAAAATGCAAGGAGCATGAAAAGGTGTGAAATATTCGAGGAGCAAAAAAAAAAAAAAAAGAAAGAAAGAAAGACCAGGAGCATGAAAAGGTGTGAAAAATGCAAAGAGCATGAAAACGTGTGAAAAATTGGAGGAGCAAAAAAAAAAAAAAGACCAGGAGCATGAAAAGGTGTGAAAAATGTGAGGAGAAAAAAAAAAAAAAGAAAGACCAGGAGCATGAAAAGGTGTGAAAAATGCGATGAACATGAATAGGTGAGAAAAATGCGAGGAGCAAAAAAAAAAAAAAAAAAAAGAAAGACCATTAGCATGAAAAGGTGTGAAAAATGCGAGGATCAAAAAAAAAAAAGAAAGACCAGGAGCATGAAAAGGTGTGAAAAATGCGAGGAGCAAAAAAAAAAAAAGAAAGACCAGGAGCATGAAAAGGTGTGAAAAATGCGAGGAGCATGAAAAGTTGTGAAAAATGCGAGGAGCATGAAGAGGTGTGAAAAATGCGAGGAGCATGAAAAGGTGTGAAAAATGCGAGGAGCAAAAAAAAAAAAAGAAAGACCAGGAGCATGAAAAGGTGTGAAAAATGCGAGGAGCAGAAAAAGAAAAAAAAAAGACCAGGAGCATGAAAAGGTGTGAAAAATGCGAGGAGCATGAAAAGGTGTGAAAAATTTGAGGAGCAAAAGAAAAAAAAAAGACCAGGAGCATGAAAAGGTGTGAAAAATGCGAGGAGCATGAAAAGGTGTGAAAAATGCGAGGAGCATGAAGAGGTGTGAAAAATGCGAGGAGCATGAAAAGGTGTGAAAAATTCGAGGAGCAAAAAAAAAAAATAAATAAGACCAGGAGCATGAAAAGGTGTGAAAAATGCGAGGAGCATGAAAGGTTGAAAAATGCGAGGAGCAAAAAAAAAAAAAAAGACCAGGAGCATGAAAAGGTGTGAAAAATGCGAGGAGAAAAAAAAAAAAAAAAAAAGACCAGGAATATGAAAAGGTGTGAAAAATGCGAGGAGCAAAAAAAAAAAAGAAAGAAAGAAAGAAAGACCAGGAGCATGAAAAGGTGTGAAAAATGCGAGGAGCAAAAAAAAAAAAAGAAAGACCAGGAGCATGAAAAGGTGTGAAAAATGCGAGGAGCAAAAAAAGAAAAAAAAAAAGACCAGGAGCATGAAAAGGTGTGAAAAATGCGAGGAGCATGAAAAGGTGTGAAAAATTTGAGGAGCAAAAGAAAAAAAAAAGACCAGGAGCATGAAAAGGTGTGAAAAATGCGAGGAGCAAAAAAAAAAAAGACGAGGAGCATGAAAAGGTGTGAAAAATGCAAGGAGCATGAAAAGGTGTGAAAAATGCGAGGAGCAAAAAAAAAAAAAAAAAAAAAAGACCAGGAGCATGAAAAGGTGTGAAAAATGCGAGGAGCAAAAAAAAAAAAAGAAAGACCAGGAGCATGAAAAGGTGTGAAAAATGCGAGGAGCAAAAAAAAAAAAAGAAAGACCAGGAGCATGAAAAGGTGTGAAAAATGCGAGGAGCATGAAAAGTTGTGAAAAATGCGAGGAGCATGAAGAGGTGTGAAAAATGCGAGGAGCATGAAGAGGTGTGAAAAATGCGAGGAGCATGAAAAGGTGTGAAAAATGCGAGGAGCATGAAAAGGTGTGAAAAATGCGAGGAGCATGAAAAGTTGTGAAAAATGCGAGGAGCATGAAGAGGTGTGAAAAATGCGAGGATCATGAAGAGGTGTGAAAAATGCGAGGAGCATGAAAAGGTGTGAAAAATGCGAGGAGCATGAAAAGGTGTGAAAAATGCGAGGAGCAAAAAAAAAAAAAGAAAGACCAGGAGCATGAAAAGGTGTGAAAAATGCGAGGAGCAAAAAAAGAAAAAAAAAAAACCAGGAGCATGAAAAGGTGTGAAAAATGCGAGGAGCAAAAAAAGAAAAAAAAAAAGACCAGGAATATGAAAAGGTGTGAAAAATGCGAGGAGCAAAAAAAAAAAAGAAAGAAAGAAAGAAAGACCAGGAGCATGAAAAGGTGTGAAAAATGCGAGGAGCAAAAAAAAAAAAAGAAAGACCAGGAGCATGAAAAGGTGTGAAAAATGCGAGGAGCAAAAAAAGAAAAAAAAAAAGACCAGGAGCATGAAAAGGTGTGAAAAATGCAAGGACCATGAAAAGGTGTGAAAAATTTGAGGAGCAAAAAAAAAAAAGACCAGGAGCATGAAAAGGTGTGAAAAATGCAAGGAGCATGAAAAGGTGTGAAAAATGCGAGGAGCAAAAAAAAAAAAAGAAAGACCAGGAGCATGAAAAGGTCTGAAAAATGCAAGGAGCGTGAAAAGGTGTGAAAAATGCGAGGAGCATGAAAAGCTGAGAAAAATGCAAGGAGCATGAAAAGGTGTGAAAAATGCGAGGAGCATGAAAAGTTGTGAAAAATGCAAGGAGCATGAAAAGGTGTGAAATATGCGAGGAGCAAAAAAAAAAAAAAAGAAAGAAAGAAAGACCAGGAGCATGAAAAAGTGTGAAAAATGCAAGGAGCATGAAAACGTGTGAAAAATTGGAGGAGCAAAAAAAAAAAAAAGACCAGGAGCATGAAAAGGTGTGAAAAATGCGAGGAGAAAAAAAAAAAAAAGAAAGACCAGGAGCATGAAAAGGTGTGAAAAATGCGATGAACATGAAAAGGTGTGAAAAATGCGAGAAGCATGAAAAGGTGTGAAAAATGCGAGGAGCATGAAATGGTGTGAAAAATGCGAGGAGCAAAAAAAAAAAAAAAGACGAGGAGCATGAAAAGGTGTGAAAAATGCAAGGAGCATGAAAACGTGTGAAAAATTTGAGGAGCAAAAAAAAAAAAAAAAAGACCAGAAGCATGAAAAGGTGAGAAAAATGCAAGGAGCATGAAAACGTGTGAAAAATTTGAGGAGCAAAAAAAAAAACAAAAAAAAAGACCGGGAGCATGAAAAGGTGTGAAAAATGCGAGGAGCAAAAAAAAAAAAAAAAAAAGACCAGGAGCATGAAAAGGTGTGAAAAATGCGAGGAG
This sequence comes from Cervus elaphus, assembly GCF_910594005.1. Lineage (NCBI taxonomy): Eukaryota > Metazoa > Chordata > Mammalia > Artiodactyla > Cervidae > Cervus > Cervus elaphus. The sequence continues at coordinate 1,632,279 of NC_057834.1, read as the reverse complement.
CATGAAAAGGTGTGAAAAATTTGAGGAGGAAAAGAAAAAAAAAAGACCGGGAGCATGAAAAGGTGTTAAAAATGCGAGGAGAAAAAAAAAAAAAAGACGAGGAGCATGAAAAGGTGTGAAAAATGCAAGGAGCATGAAAAGGTGTGAAAAATGGGAGGAGCAAAAAAAAAAAAAAAAAAACCAGGAGCATGAAAAGGTGTGAAAAATGCGAGGAGCAAAAAAAAAAAAAGAAAGACCAGGAGCATGAAAAGGTGTGAAAAATGTGAGGATGAAAAAAAAAAAAAAAAAGAAAGAAAGAAAGACCAGGAGTATGAAAAGGTGTGAAAAATGCGAGGAGCAAAAAAAAAAAAAAAAGAAAGACCAGGAGCATGAAAAGGTGTGAAAAATGCGAGGAGAAAAAAAAAAAAAAGAAAGACCAGGAGCATTAAAAGGTGTGAAAAATGCAAGGAGCATGAAAAGGTGTGAAAAATGCGAGGAGCATGAAAAGGTGTGAAAAATGCGAGGAGCATGAAAAGTTGTGAAAAATGCGAGGAGCAAAAAAAAAAAAAAAAGAAATAAAGAAAGACCAGGAGCATGAAAAGGTGTGAAACATTCGAGGAGCAAAAAAAAAAAAAAAAAAGACCAGGAGCATGAAAAGGTGTGAAAAAAGCGAGGAGAAAAAAAAAAAAAAAAAAAAAAAAAGACCAGGAACATGAAAAGGTGTGAAAAATGCAAGGAGCATGAAAAGGTGTGAAAAATGCGAGGAGCATGAAAAGTTGTGAAAAATGTGAGGAGCATGAAGAGGTGTGAAAAATGCGAGGAGCATGAAAAGGTGTGAAAAATTCGAGGAGCAAAAAAAAAAAAAAAAGACCAGGAGCATGAAAAGGTGTGAAAAATGCGAGGAGCAAAAAAAAAAAAAAAAGACCAGGAGCATGAAAAGGTGTGAAAAATGCAAGGAGCATAAAAAGGTGTGAAAAATGCGAGGAGCATGAAAAGTTGTGAAAAATGCGAGGAGCATGAAGAGGTGTGAAAAATGCGAGGAGCATGAAAAGGTGTGAAAAATGCGAGGAGCAAAAAAAGAAAAAAAAAAAGACCAGGAGCATGAAAAGGTGTGAAAAATGCGAGGAGCATGAAAAGGTGTGAAAAATTTGAGGAGCAAAAGAAAAAAAAAAGACCAGGAGCATGAAAAGGTGTGAAAAATGCGAGGAGCAAAAAAAAAAAAAGACGAGCAGCATGAAAAGGTGTGAAAAATGCAAGGAGCATGAAAAGGTGTGAAAAATGCGAGGAGCAAAAAAAAAAAAGACGAGGAGCATGAAAAGGTGTGAAAAATCGAGGAGCAAAAAAAGAAAAAAAAAAGACCAGGAGCATGAAAAGGTGTGAAAAATGCGAGGAGCAAAAAAAAAAAAAGAAAGACCAGGAGCATGAAAAGGTGTGAAAAATGCGAGGAGCAAAAAAAAAAAAAAGAAAGACCAGGAGCATGAAAAGGTGTGAAAAATGCGAGGAGCATGAAGAGGTGTGAAAAATGCGAGGAGCATGAAAAGGTGTGAAAAATTCGAGGAGCAAAAAAAAAAAAAAAAAAAAAAGACCAGGAGCATGAAAAGGTGTGAAAAATTCGAGGAGCAAAAAAAAAAAAGACCAGGAGCATGAAAAGGTGTGAAAAATGCGAGGAGGAAAAAAAAAAAAAAAAAAAAGACCAGGAAAAAGAAAAGGAGGGAAAAATGCGAGGAGTAAAAAAAAAAAAAAAAAGAAAGAAAGAAAGACCAGGAGCATGAAAAGGGGTGAAAAATGCGAGGAGCAAAAAAAAAAAAAAAAAAAAAAGACCATTAGCATGAAAAGGTGTGAAAAATGCGAGGATCAAAAAAAAAAAAGAAAGACCAGGAGCATGAAAAGGTGTGAAAAATGCAAGGAGCATGAAAAGGTGTGAAAAATGCGAGGAGCATGAAAAGTTGTGAAAAATGTGAGGAGCATGAAGAGGTGTGAAAAATGCGAGGAGCATGAAAAGGTGTGAAATATTCGAGGAGCAAAAAAAAAAAAAAAAAGACCAGGAGCATGAAAAGGTCTGAAAAAAGCAAGGAGCATGAAAAGGTGTGAAAAATGCGAGGAGCATGAAAAGTTGAGAAAAATGCAAGGAGCATGAAAAGGTGTGAAAAATGCGAGGAGCATGAAAAGTTGTGAAAAATGCAAGGAGCATGAAAAGGTGTGAAATATGCGAGGAGCAAAAAAAAAAAAAAGAAAGAAAGAAAGACCAGGAGCATGAAAAGGTGTGAAAAATGCAAAGAGCATGAAAACGTGTGAAAAATTGGAGGAGCAAAAAAAAAAAAAAGACCAGGAGCATGAAAAGGTGTGAAAAATGTGAGGAGAAAAAAAAAAAAAAGAAAGACCAGGAGCATGAAAAGGTGTGAAAAATGCGATGAACATGAAAAGGTGTGAAAAATGCGAGGAGCATGAAAAGGTGTGAAAAATGCGAGGAGCATGAAATGGTGTGAAAAATGCGAGGAGCAAAAAAAAAAAAAAAGACGAGGAGCATGAAAAGGTGTGAAAAATGCAAGGAGCATGAAAACGTGTGAAAAATTTGAGGAGCAAAAAAAAAAAAAAAAAAGACCAGAAGCATGAAAAGGTGAGAAAAATGCAAGGAGCATGAAAACGTGTGAAAAAATTGAGGAGCAAAAAAAAAAAAAAAAAAAGACCGGGAGCATGAAAACGTGTGAAAAATGCGAGGAACAAAAAAAGAAAAAAAAAAAGACCAGGAGCATGAAAAGGTGTGAAAAATGCGAGGAGCATGAAAAGGTGTGAAAAATTTGAGGAGCAAAAGAAAAAAAAAAGACCGGGAGCATGAAAAGGTGTTAAAAATGCGAGGAGCAAAAAAAAAAAAAGACGAGGAGCATGAAAAGGTGTGAAAAATGCAAGGAGCATGAAAAGGTGTGAAAAATGCAAGGAGCATGAAAAGGTGTGAAAAATGGGAGGAGCAAAAAAAAAAAAAAAAAAAAACCAGGAGCATGAAAAGGTGTGAAAAATGCGAGGAGCAAAAAAAAAAAAAAGAAAGACCAGGAGCATGAAAAGGTGTGAAAAATGCGAGGATGAAAAAAAAAAAAAAAAGAAAGAAAGAAATACCAGGAGTATGAAAAGGTGTGAAAAATGCGAGGAGCAAAAAAAAAAAAAAAAAGAAAGACCAGGAGCATGAAAAGGTGTGAAAAATGCGAGGAGAAAAAAAAAAAAAGACCAGGAGCATGAAAAGGTGTGAAAAATGAGAGGAAAAAAAAAAAAACACCAGGAACATGAAAAGGTGTGAAAAATGCGAGGAGCAAAAAAAAAAAAAGAAAGACCAGGAGCATTAAAAGGTGTGAAAAATGCAAGGAGCATGAAAAGGTGTGAAAAATGCGAGGAGCATGAAAAGTTGTGAAAAATGCAAGGAGCATGAAAGGTGTGAAAAATGCGAGGAGCAAAAAAAAAAAAAAAAGAAAGAAAGAAAGACCAGGAGCATGAAAAGGGGTGAAAAATGCGAGGAGCAAAAAAAAAAAAAAAAGAAATAAAGAAAGACCAGGAGCATGAAAAGGTGTGAAACATTCGAGGAGCAAAAAAAAAAAAAAAAAAAAAGACCAGGAGCATGAAAAGGTGTGAAAAATGCGAGGAGAAAAAAAAAAAAAAGACCAGGAGCATGAAAAGGTGTGAAAAATGCGAGGAAAAAAAAAAAAAAAAAGACCAGGAACATGAAAAGGTGTGAAAAATGCGAGGAGCAAAAAAAAAAAAGATAGACCAGGAGCATGAAAAGGTGTGAAAAATGCGAGGAGCAAAAAAAAAAAAAGAAAGACCAGGAGCATGAAAAGGTGTGAAAAATGCGAGGAGCAAAAAAAAAAAAAAGAAAGACCAGGAGCATGAAAAGGTGTGAAAAATGCGAGGAGCATGAAGAGGTGTGAAAAATGCGAGGAGCATGAAAAGGTGTGAAAAATTCGAGGAGCAAAAAAAAAAAAAAAAAAAAAAAGACCAGGAGCATGAAAAGGTGTGAAAAATTCGAGGAGCAAAAAAAAAAAAGACCAGGAGCATGAAAAGGTGTGAAAAATGCGAGGAGGAAAAAAAAAAAAAGAAATACCAGGAGCATGAAAAGGTGTGAAAAATGCGAGGAGCATGAAAAGTTGTGAAAAACGCGAGGAGCATGAAAAGGTGTGAAAAATGCGAGGAGCATGAAAAGGTGTTAAAAATGCGAGGAGCATGAAAAGGTGTGAAAAATGCGAGGAGCATGAAAAGTTGTGAAAAATGCGAGGAGCATGAAGAGGTGTGAAAAATGCGAGGAGCATGAAGAGGTGTGAAAAATGCGAGGAGCATGAAAAGGTGTGAAAAATGCGAGGAGCATGAAAAGGAGTGAAAAATGCGAGGAGCATGAAAAGGTGAGAAAAATGCAAGGAGCATGAAAAGGTGTGAAAAATGCGAGGAGAAAAAAAAAAAAAAAAAAAGACCAGGAATAAGAAAAGGGGGGAAAAATGCGAGGAGGAAAAAAAAAAAAGAAAGAACAGGAGCATGAAAAGGTGTGAAAAATGCGAGGAGCAAAAAAAGAAAAAAAAAAAGACCAGGAGCATGAAAAGGTGTGAAAAATGCGAGGAGCATGAAAAGGTGTGAAAAATTTGAGGAGCAAAAGAACAAAAAAAGACCAGGAGCATGAAAAGGTGTGAAAAATGCGAGGAGCAAAAAAAAAAAAAGACGAGGAGCATGAAAAGGTGTGAAAAATGCAAGGACCATGAAAAGGTGTGAAAAATGCGAGGAGCAAAAAAAAAAAAAAAAAAAAAGACCAGGAGCATGAAAAGGTGTGAAAAATGCGAGGAGCAAAAAAAAAAAAAGAAAGACCAGGAGCATGAAAAGGTCTGAAAAATGCAAGGAGCGTGAAAAGGTGTGAAAAATGCGAGGAGCATGAAAAGCTGAGAAAAATGCAAGGAGCATGAAAAGGTGTGAAAAATGCGAGGAGCATGAAAAGTTGTGAAAAATGCAAGGAGCATGAAAAGGTGTGAAAAATGCGAGGAGCATGAAAAGGTGTGAAAAATGCGAGGAGCAAAAAAAGAAAAAAAAAAAGACCAGGAGCATGAAAAGGTGTGAAAAATGCGAGGAGCATGAAAAGGTGTGAAAAATTTGAGGAGCAAAAGAAAAAAAAAAGACCAGGAGCATGAAAAGGTGTGAAAAATGCGGGGAGAAAAAAAAAAAAAGACGAGCAGCATGAAAAGGTGTGAAAAATGCAAGGAGCATGAAAAGGTGTGAAAAATGCGAGGAGCAAAAAAAAAAAAGACGAGGAGCATGAAAAGGTGTGAAAAATCGAGGAGCAAAAAAAGAAAAAAAAAAGACCAGGAGCATGAAAAGGTGTGAAAAATGCGAGGAGCAAAAAAAAAAAAAGAAAGACCAGGAGCATGAAAAGGTGTGAAAAATGCGAGGAGCAAAAAAAAAAAAAAGAAAGACCAGGAGCATGAAAAGGTGTGAAAAATGCGAGGAGCATGAAGAGGTGTGAAAAATGCGAGGAGCATGAAAAGGTGTGAAAAATTCGAGGAGCAAAAAAAAAAAAAAAAAAAAAGACCAGGAGCATGAAAAGGTGTGAAAAATTCGAGGAGCAAAAAAAAAAAAGACCAGGAGCATGAAAAGGTGTGAAAAATGCGAGGAGGAAAAAAAAAAAAAAAAAAGACCAGGAACATGAAAAGGTGTGAAAAATGCGAGGAGTAAAAAAAAAAAAAAAAAGAAAGAAAGAAAGACCAGGAGCATGAAAAGGTGTGAAAAATGCGAGGAGCAAAAAAAAAAAAAAAAAAGAAAGACCATTAGCATGAAAAGGTGTGAAAAATGCGAGGATCAAAAAAAAAAAAGAAAGACCAGGAGCATGAAAAGGTGTGAAAAATGCAAGGAGCATGAAAAGGTGTGAAAAATGCGAGGAGCATGAAAAGTTGTGAAAAATGTGAGGAGCATGAAGAGGTGTGAAAAATGCGAGGAGCATGAAAAGGTGTGAAATATTCGAGGAGCAAAAAAAAAAAAAAAAAGACCAGGAGCATGAAAAGGTCTGAAAAATGCAAGGAGCATGAAAAGGTGTGAAAAATGCGAGGAGCATGAAAAGTTGAGAAAAATGCAAGGAGCATGAAAAGGTGTGAAAAATGCGAGGAGCATGAAAAGTTGTGAAAAATGCAAGGAGCATGAAAAGGTGTGAAATATGCGAGGAGCAAAAAAAAAAAAAAAGAAAGAAAGAAAGACCAGGAGCATGAAAAGGTGTGAAAAATGCAAAGAGCATGAAAACGTGTGAAAAATTGGAGGAGCAAAAAAAAAAAAAAGACCAGGAGCATGAAAAGGTGTGAAAAATGTGAGGAGAAAAAAAAAAAAAAGAAAGACCAGGAGCATGAAAAAGTGTGAAAAATGCGATGAACATGAAAAGGTGTGAAAAATGCGAGGAGCATGAAAAGGTGTGAAAAATGCGAGGAGCATGAAAGGGTGTGAAAAATGCGAGGAGCAAAAAAAAAAAAAAAGACGAGGAGCATGAAAAGGTGTGAAAAATGCAAGGAGAATGAAAACGTGTGAAAAATTTGAGGAGCAAAAAAAAAAAAAAAAAAGACCAGAAGCATGAAAAGGTGAGAAAAATGCAAGGAGCATGAAAACGTGTGAAAAATTTGAGGAGCAAAAAAAAAAAAAAAAAAAGACCGGGAGCATGAAAACGTGTGAAAAATGCGAGGAACAAAAAAAAAAAAAAAAAAAGACCAGGAGCATGAAAAGGTGTGAAAAATGCGAGGAGCATGAAAAGGTGTGAAAAATTTGAGGAGCAAAAGAAAAAAAAAAGACCGGGAGCATGAAAAGGTGTTAAAAATGCGAGGAGCAAAAAAAAAAAAAGACGAGGAGCATGAAAAGGTGTGAAAAATGCAAGGAGCATGAAAAGGTGTGAAAAATGCAAGGAGCATGAAAAGGTGTGAAAAATGGGAGGAGCAAAAAAAAAAAAAAAAAAAAACCAGGAGCATGAAAAGGTGTGAAAAATGCGAGGAGCAAAAAAAAAAAAAAGAAAGACCAGGAGCATGAAAAGGTGTGAAAAATGCGAGGATGAAAAAAAAAAAAAAAAGAAAGAAAGAAATACCAGGAGTATGAAAAGGTGTGAAAAATGCGAGGAGCAAAAAAAAAAAAAAAAAGAAAGACCAGGAGCATGAAAAGGTGTGAAAAATGCGAGGAGAAAAAAAAAAAAAGACCAGGAGCATGAAAAGGTGTGAAAAATGAGAGGAAAAAAAAAAAAACACCAGGAACATGAAAAGGTGTGAAAAATGCGAGGAGCAAAAAAAAAAAAAGAAAGACCAGGAGCATTAAAAGGTGTGAAAAATGCAAGGAGCATGAAAAGGTGTGAAAAATGCGAGGAGCATGAAAAGTTGTGAAAAATGCAAGGAGCATGAAAGGTGTGAAAAATGCGAGGAGCAAAAAAAAAAAAAAAAGAAAGAAAGAAAGACCAGGAGCATGAAAAGGTGTGAAAAATGCGAGGAGCAAAAAAAAAAAAAAAAAGAAATAAAGAAAGACCAGGAGCATGAAAAGGTGTGAAACATTCGAGGAGCAAAAAAAAAAAAAAAAAAAAAGACCAGGAGCATGAAAAGGTGTGAAAAATGCGAGGAGAAAAAAAAAAAAAAGACCAGGAGCATGAAAAGGTGTGAAAAATGCGAGGAAAAAAAAAAAAAAAAGACCAGGAACATGAAAAGGTGTGAAAAATGCGAGGAGCAAAAAAAAAAAAGATAGACCAGGAGCATGAAAAGGTGTGAAAAATGCGAGGAGCAAAAAAAAAAAAAGAAAGACCAGGAGCATGAAAAGGTGTGAAAAATGCGAGGAGCAAAAAAAAAAAAAAGAAAGACCAGGAGCATGAAAAGGTGTGAAAAATGCGAGGAGCATGAAGAGGTGTGAAAAATGCGAGGAGCATGAAAAGGTGTGAAAAATTCGAGGAGCAAAAAAAAAAAAAAAAAAAAAAAGACCAGGAGCATGAAAAGGTGTGAAAAATTCGAGGAGCAAAAAAAAAAAAGACCAGGAGCATGAAAAGGTGTGAAAAATGCGAGGAGGAAAAAAAAAAAAAGAAATACCAGGAGCATGAAAAGGTGTGAAAAATGCGAGGAGCATGAAAAGTTGTGAAAAATGCGAGGAGCATGAAAAGGTGTGAAAAATGCGAGGAGCATGAAAAGGTGTGAAAAATGCGAGGAGCATGAAAAGGTGTGAAAAATGCGAGGAGCATGAAAAGTTGTGAAAAATGCGAGGAGCATGAAGAGGTGTGAAAAATGCGAGGAGCATGAAGAGGTGTGAAAAATGCGAGGAGCATGAAAAGGTGTGAAAAATGCGAGGAGCATGAAAAGGAGTGAAAAATGCGAGGAGCATGAAAAGTTGAGAAAAATGCAAGGAGCATGAAAAGGTGTGAAAAATGCGAGGAGAAAAAAAAAAAAAAAAAAAGACCAGGAATATGAAAAGGTGTGAAAAAAGCGAGGAGGAAAAAAAAAAAAAAAAGACCAGGAGCATGAAAAGGTGTGAAAAATGCGAGGAGCAAAAAAAAAAAAAAAAAAAGACCAGGAGCATGAAAAGGTGTGAAAAATGCGAGGAGCATGAAAAGGTGTGAAAAATTTGAGGAGCAAAAGAACAAAAAAAGACCAGGAGCATGAAAAGGTGTGAAAAATGCGAGGAGCAAAAAAAAAAAAAGACGAGGAGCATGAAAAGGTGTGAAAAATGCAAGGACCATGAAAAGGTGTGAAAAATGCGAGGAGCAAAAAAAAAAAAAAAAAAAAAGACCAGGAGCATGAAAAGGTGTGAAAAATGCGAGGAGCAAAAAAAAAAAAAGAAAGACCAGGAGCATGAAAAGGTCTGAAAAATGCAAGGAGCGTGAAAAGGTGTGAAAAATGCGAGGAGCATGAAAAGCTGAGAAAAATGCAAGGAGCATGAAAAGGTGTGAAAAATGCGAGGAGCATGAAAAGTTGTGAAAAATGCAAGGAGCATGAAAAGGTGTGAAATATGCGAGGAGCAAAAAAAAAAAAAAAGAAAGAAAGAAAGACCAGGGGCATGAAAAGGTGTGAAAAATGCAAGGAGCATGAAAACGTGTGAAAAATTGGAGGAGCAAAAAAAAAAAAAAGACCAGGAGCATGAAAAGGTGTGAAAAATGCGAGGAGAAAAAAAAAAAAAAGAAAGACCAGGAGCATGAAAAGGTGTGAAAAATGCGATGAACATGAAAAGGTGTGAAAAATGCGAGAAGCATGAAAAGGTGTGAAAAATGCGAGGAGCATGAAATGGTGTGAAAAATGCGAGGAGCAAAAAAAAAAAAAAAGACGAGGAGCATGAAAAGGTGTGAAAAATGCAAGGAGCATGAAAACGTGTGAAAAATTTGAGGAGCAAAAAAAAAAAAAAAAAGACCAGAAGCATGAAAAGGTGAGAAAAATGCAAGGAGCATGAAAACGTGTGAAAAATTTGAGGAGCAAAAAAAAAAACAAAAAAAAAGACCGGGAGCATGAAAACGTGTGAAAAATGCGAGGAGCAAAAAAAGAAAAAAAAAAAGACCAGGAGCATGAAAAGGTGTGAAAAATGCGAGGAGCATGAAAAGGTGTGAAAAATTTGAGGAGCAAAAAAAAAAAAAAAAAAACCAGGAGCATGAAAAGGTGTGAAAAATGCGAGGAGCAAAAAAAAAAAAAGAAAGACCAGGAGCATGAAAAGGTGTGAAAAATGTGAGGATGAAAAAAAAAAAAAAAAGAAAGAAAGAAAGACCAGGAGTATGAAAAGGTGTGAAAAATGCGAGGAGCAAAAAAAAAAAAAAAAGAAAGACCAGGAGCATGAAAAGGTGTGAAAAATGCGAGGAGAAAAAAAAAAAAAAGAAAGACCAGGAGCATTAAAAGGTGTGAAAAATACAAGGAGCATGAAAAGGTGTGAAAAATGCGAGGAGCATGAAAAGGTGTGAAAAATGCGAGGAGCATGAAAAGTTGTGAAAAATGCGAGGAGCAAAAAAAAAAAAAAAAGAAATAAAGAAAGACCAGGAGCATGAAAAGGTGTGAAACATTCGAGGAGCAAAAAAAAAAAAAAAAAAAGACCAGGAGCATGAAAAGGTGTGAAAAATGCGAGGAGCAAAAAAAAAAAAAAAAGAAATAAAGAAAGACCAGGAGCATGAAAAGGTGTGAAACATTCGAGGAGCAAAAAAAAAAAAAAAAAAAGACCAGGAGCATGAAAAGGTGTGAAAAATGCGAGGAGAAAAAAAAAAAAAGACCAGGAGCATGAAAAGGTGTGAAAAATGCGAGGAAAAAAAAAAAAAAAAGACCAGGAACATGAAAAGGTGTGAAAAATGCGAGGAGCAAAAAAAAAAAAAGATAGACCAGGAGCATGAAAAGGTGTGAAAAATGCGAGGAGCAAAAAAAAAAAAAAAAAAAAAAAGACCAGGAACATGAAAAGGTGTGAAAAATGCAAGGAGCATGAAAAGGTGTGAAAAATGCGAGGAGCATGAAAAGTTGTGAAAAATGTGAGGAGCATGAAGAGGTGTGAAAAATGCGAGGAGCATGAAAAGGTGTGAAAAATTCGAGGAGCAAAAAAAAAAAAAAAAGACCAGGAGCATGAAAAGGTGTGAAAAATGCGAGGAGCAAAAAAAAAAAAGAAAGACCAAGAGCATGAAAAGGTGTGAAAAATGCAAGGAGCATAAAAAGGTGTGAAAAATGCGAGGAGCATGAAAAGTTGTGAAAAATGCGAGGAGCATGAAGAGGTGTGAAAAATGCGAGGAGCATGAAAAGGTGTGAAAAATGCGAAGAGCAAAAAAAGAAAAAAAAAAAGACCAGGAGCATGAAAAGGTGTGAAAAATGCGAGGAGCATGAAAAGGTGTGAAAAATTTGAGGAGCAAAAGAAAAAAAAAAGACCAGGAGCATGAAAAGGTGTGAAAAATGCGAGGAGCAAAAAAAAAAAAAGACGAGCAGCATGAAAAGGTGTGAAAAATGCAAGGAGCATGAAAAGGTGTGAAAAATGCGAGGAGCAAAAAAAAAAAAGACGAGGAGCATGAAAAGGTGTGAAAAATCGAGGAGCAAAAAAAGAAAAAAAAAAGACCAGGAGCATGAAAAGGTGTGAAAAATGCGAGGAGCAAAAAAAAAAAAAGAAAGACCAGGAGCATGAAAAGGTGTGAAAAATGCGAGGAGCAAAAAAAAAAAAAAGAAAGACCAGGAGCATGAAAAGGTGTGAAAAATGCGAGGAGCATGAAGAGGTGTGAAAAATGCGAGGAGCATGAAAAGGTGTGAAAAATTCGAGGAGCAAAAAAAAAAAAAAAAAAAAAAAAGACCAGGAGCATGAAAAGGTGTGAAAAATTCGAGGAGCAAAAAAAAAAAAGACCAGGAGCATGAAAAGGTGTGAAAAATGCGAGGAGGAAAAAAAAAAAAAAAAAAAAAGACCAGGAACATGAAAAGGTGTGAAAAAAGCGAGGAGAAAAAAAAAAAAAAAAAAGAAAGAAAGAAAGACCAGGAGCATGAAAAGGTGTGAAAAATGCGAGGAGCAAAAAAAAAAAAAAAAAAGAAAGACCATTAGCATGAAAAGGTGTGAAAAATGCGAGGATCAAAAAAAAAAAAGAAAGACCAGGAGCATGAAAAGGTGTGAAAAATGCAAGGAGCATGAAAAGGTGTGAAAAATGCGAGGAGCATGAAAAGTTGTGAAAAATGTGAGGAGCATGAAGAGGTGTGAAAAATGCGAGGAGCATGAAAAGGTGTGAAATATTCGAGGAGCAAAAAAAAAAAAAAAAAGACCAGGAGCATGAAAAGGTCTGAAAAATGCAAGGAGCATGAAAAGGTGTGAAAAATTTGAGGAGCAAAAAAAAAAAAAAAAAAGACCAGAAGCATGAAAAGGTGAGAAAAATGCAAGGAGCATGAAAACGTGTGAAAAATTTGAGGAGCAAAAAAAAAAAAAAAAAAGACCAGAAGCATGAAAAGGTGAGAAAAATGCAAGGAGCATGAAAACGTGTGAAAAATTTGAGGAGCAAAAAAAAAAAAAAAAAAAGACCGGGAGCATGAAAACGTGTGAAAAATGCGAGGAACAAAAAAAGAAAAAAAAAAAGACCAGGAGCATGAAAAGGTGTGAAAAATGCGAGGAGCATGAAAAGGTGTGAAAAATTTGAGGAGCAAAAGAAAAAAAAAAGACCGGGAGCATGAAAAGGTGTTAAAAATGCGAGGAGCAAAAAAAAAAAAAGACGAGGAGCATGAAAAGGTGTGAAAAATGCAAGGAGCATGAAAAGGTGTGAAAAATGCAAGGAGCATGAAAAGGTGTGAAAAATGGGAGGAGCAAAAAAAAAAAAAAAAAAAAAACCAGGAGAATGAAAAGGTGTGAAAAATGCGAGGAGCAAAAAAAAAAAAAAGAAAGACCAGGAGCATGAAAAGGTGTGAAAAATGCGAGGATGAAAAAAAAAAAAAAAAGAAAGAAAGAAATACCAGGAGTATGAAAAGGTGTGAAAAATGCGAGGAGCAAAAAAAAAAAAAAAAAGAAAGACCAGGAGCATGAAAAGGTGTGAAAAATGCGAGGAGAAAAAAAAAAAAGACCAGGAGCATGAAAAGGTGTGAAAAATGAGAGGAAAAAAAAAAAAACACCAGGAACATGAAAAGGTGTGAAAAATGCGAGGAGCAAAAAAAAAAAAAGAAAAACCAGGAGCATTAAAAGGTGTGAAAAATGCAAGGAGCATGAAAAGGTGTGAAAAATGCGAGGAGCATGAAAAGTTGTGAAAAATGCAAGGAGCATGAAAGGTGTGAAAAATGCGAGGAGCAAAAAAAAAAAAAAAAGAAAGAAAGAAAGACCAGGAGCATGAAAAGGTGTGAAAAATGCGAGGAGCAAAAAAAAAAAAAAAAGAAATAAAGAAAGACCAGGAGCATGAAAAGGTGTGAAACATTCGAGGAGCAAAAAAAAAAAAAAAAAAAAAGACCAGGAGCATGAAAAGGGGGGAAAAATGAGAGGAGAAAAAAAAAAAAAAAGACCAGGAGCATGAAAAGGTGTGAAAAATGCGAGGAAAAAAAAAAAAAAAAGACCAGGAACATGAAAAGGTGTGAAAAATGCGAGGAGCAAAAAAAAAAAAGATAGACCAGGAGCATGAAAAGGTGTGAAAAATGCGAGGAGCAAAAAAAAAAAAAGAAAGACCAGGAGCATGAAAAGGTGTGAAAAATGCGAGGAGCAAAAAAAAAAAAAGAAATACCAGGAGCATGAAAAGGTGTGAAAAATGCGAGGAGCATGAAAAGTTGTGAAAAATGCGAGGAGCATGAAAAGGTGTGAAAAATGCGAGGAGCATGAAAAGGTGTGAAAAATGCGAGGAGCATGAAAAGGTGTGAAAAATGCGAGGAGCATGAAAAGTTGTGAAAAATGCGAGGAGCATGAAGAGGTGTGAAAAATGCGAGGAGCATGAAAAGGTGTGAAAAATGCGAGGAGCATGAAAAGGTGTGAAAAATGCGAGGAGCATGAAAAGGAGTGAAAAATGCGAGGAGCATGAAAAGTTGAGAAAAATGCAAGGAGCATGAAAAGGTGTGAAAAATGCGAGGAGAAAAAAAAAAAAAAAAAAGACCAGGAATATGAAAAGGTGTGAAAAATGCGAGGAGGAAAAAAAAAAAAGAAAGACCAGGAGCATGAAAAGGTGTGAAAAATGCGAGGAGCAAAAAAAGAAAAAAAAAAAGACCAGGAGCATGAAAAGGTGTGAAAAATGCGAGGAGCATGAAAAGGTGTGAAAAATTTGAGGAGCAAAAGAACAAAAAAAGACCAGGAGCATGAAAAGGTGTGAAAAATGCGAGGAGCAAAAAAAAAAAAAGACGAGGAGCATGAAAAGGTGTGAAAAATGCAAGGACCATGAAAAGGTGTGAAAAATGCGAGGAGCAAAAAAAAAAAAAAAAAAAAAAAAAAGGACCAGGAGCATGAAAAGGTGTGAAAAATGCGAGGAGCAAAAAAAAAAAAAAAAAAAAAGGACCAGGAGCATGAAAAGGTGTGAAAAATGCGACGAGCATGAAAAGGTGTGAAAAATGCGACGAGCATGAAAAGGTGCAAAAAATGCGAGGAGCAAAAAAAAAAAAAAAAAAAAAAGGACCAGGAGCATGAAAAGGTGTGAAAAATGCGAGGAGCATGAAAAGGTGTGAAAAATGCGAGGAGCAAAAAAAAAAAAAAAAAAAAAAAAAAAGGACCAGGAGCATGAAAAGGTGTGAAAATTCGAGGAGCAAAAAAAAAAAAAAAAAAGACCAGGAGCATGAAAAGGTGTGAAAAATGTGAGGAGCAAAAAAAAAAAAAAAAAGACAAGGAGCATGAAAAGGTGTCAAAAATGCGAGGAGCAAAAAAAAAAAAAAGACCAGGAGAATGATATGGTGTGAAAAACTCGAGGAGCATGAAAAGGTGTGAAAAATGTGAGGAGAAAAAAATAAAAAAAGAAAGACCAGGAGCATGAAAAGGTGTGAAAAATGCGAGGAGCATGAAAAGGTGTGAAAAATGCGAGGAGCATGAAAAGGTGTGAAAAATGCGACGAGCATGAAAAGGTGTGAAAAATGCGAGGAGCAAAAAAAAAAAAAAAAAAAGGACCAGGAGCATGAAAAGGTGTGAAAAATGCGAGGAGCATGAAAAGGTGTGAAAAATGCGAGCAGCATGAAAAGGTGTGAAAAATGCGAGGAGCATGAAAAGGTGTGAAAAATGCGACGAGCATGAAAAGGTGTGAAAAATGCGACGAGCATGAAAAGGTGCAAAAAATGCGAGGAGCAAAAAAAAAAAAAAAAAAAAAAGGACCAGGAGCATGAAAAGGTGTGAAAAATGCGAGGAGCATGAAAAGGTGTGAAAAATGCGAGGAGCAAAAAAAAAAAAAGAAAGACCAGGAGCATGAAAAGGTCTGAAAAATGCAAGGAGCGTGAAAAGGTGTGAAAAATGCGAGGAGCATGAAAAGCTGAGAAAAATGCAAGGAGCATGAAAAGGTGTGAAAAATGCGAGGAGCATGAAAAGGTGTGAAAAATGCGAGGAGCATGAAAAGCTGAGAAAAATGCAAGGAGCATGAAAAGGTGTGAAAAATGCGAGGAGCATGAAAAGGTGTGAAAAATGCGAGGAGCAAAAAAAGAAAAAAAAAAAGACCAGGAGCATGAAAAGGTGTGAAAAATGCGAGGAGCATGAAAAGGTGTGAAAAATTTGAGGAGCAAAAGAAAAAAAAAAGACCAGGAGCATGAAAAGGTGTGAAAAATGCGAGGAGCAAAAAAAAAAAAAGACGAGCAGCATGAAAAGGTGTGAAAAATGCAAGGAGCATGAAAAGGTGTGAAAAATGCGAGGAGCAAAAAAAAAAAAGACGAGGAGCATGAAAAGGTGTGAAAAATCGAGGAGCAAAAAAAGAAAAAAAAAAGACCAGGAGCATGAAAAGGTGTGAAAAATGCGAGGAGCATGAAGAGGTGTGAAAAATGCGAGGAGCATGAAAAGGTGTGAAAAATTCGAGGAGCAAAAAAAAAAAAAAAAAAAAAGACCAGGAGCATGAAAAGGTGTGAAAAATTCGAGGAGCAAAAAAAAAAAAAAAAAAAAAAGACCAGGAACATGAAAAGGTGTGAAAAATTCGAGGAGCAAAAAAAAAAAAGACCAGGAGCATGAAAAGGTGTGAAAAATGCGAGGAGGAAAAAAAAAAAAAAAAAAAGACCAGGAACATGAAAAGGTGTGAAAAATGCGAGGAGTAAAAAAAAAAAAAAAAAAGAAAGAAAGAAAGACCAGGAGCATGAAAAGGTGTGAAAAATGCGAGGAGCAAAAAAAAAAAAAAAAAAGAAAGACCATTAGCATGAAAAGGTGTGAAAAATGCGAGGATCAAAAAAAAAAAAGAAAGACCAGGAGCATGAAAAGGTGTGAAAAATGCAAGGAGCATGAAAAGGTGTGAAAAATGCGAGGAGCATGAAAAGTTGTGAAAAATGTGAGGAGCATGAAGAGGTGTGAAAAATGCGAGGAGCATGAAAAGGTGTGAAATATTCGAGGAGCAAAAAAAAAAAAAAAAAGACCAGGAGCATGAAAAGGTCTGAAAAATGCAAGGAGCATGAAAAGGTGTGAAAAATGCGAGGAGCATGAAAAGTTGAGAAAAATGCAAGGAGCATGAAAAGGTGTGAAAAATGCGAGGAGCATGAAAAGTTGTGAAAAATGCAAGGAGCATGAAAAGGTGTGAAATATGCGAGGAGCAAAAAAAAAAAAAAAGAAAGAAAGAAAGACCAGGAGCATGAAAAGGTGTGAAAAATGCAAAGAGCATGAAAACGTGTGAAAAATTGGAGGAGCAAAAAAAAAAAAAAAACCAGGAGCATGAAAAGGTGTGAAAAATGTGAGGAGAAAAAAAAAAAAAAGAAAGACCAGGAGCATGAAAAGGTGTGAAAAATGCGATGAACATGAAAAGGTGTGAAAAATGCGAGGAGCATGAAAAGGTGTGAAAAATGCGAGGAGCATGAAATGGTGTGAAAAATGCGAGGAGCAAAAAAAAAAAAAAAGACGAGGAGCATGAAAAGGTGTGAAAAATGCAAGGAGCATGAAAACGTGTGAAAAATTTGAGGAGCAAAAAAAAAAAAAAAAAAGACCAGAAGCATGAAAAGGTGAGAAAAATGCAAGGAGCATGAAAACGTGTGAAAAATTTGAGGAGCAAAAAAAAAAAAAAAAAAAGACCGGGAGCATGAAAACGTGTGAAAAATGCGAGGAACAAAAAAAGAAAAAAAAAAAGACCAGGAGCATGAAAAGGTGTGAAAAATGCGAGGAGCATGAAAAGGTGTGAAAAATTTGAGGAGCAAAAGAAAAAAAAAAGACCGGGAGCATGAAAAGGTGTTAAAAATGCGAGGAGCAAAAAAAAAAAAAGACGAGGAGCATGAAAAGGTGTGAAAAATGCAAGGAGCATGAAAAGGTGTGAAAAATGCAAGGAGCATGAAAAGGTGTGAAAAATGGGAGGAGCAAAAAAAAAAAAAAAAAAAAAACCAGGAGCAGGAAAAGGGGTGAAAAATGCGAGGAGCAAAAAAAAAAAAAAGAAAGACCAGGAGCATGAAAAGGTGTGAAAAATGCGAGGATGAAAAAAAAAAAAAAAAGAAAGAAAGAAAAACCAGGAGTAAGAAAAGGTGAGAAAAAAGCGAGGAGCAAAAAAAAAAAAAAAAAGAAAGACCAGGAGCATGAAAAGGTGTGAAAAATGCGAGGAAAAAAAAAAAAAAAGACCAGGAGCATGAAAAGGTGTGAAAAATGAGAGGAAAAAAAAAAAAAACACCAGGAAAATGAAAAGGGGTGAAAAATGCGAGGAGCAAAAAAAAAAAAAGAAAGACCAGGAGCATTAAAAGGTGTGAAAAATGCAAGGAGCATGAAAAGGTGTGAAAAATGCGAGGAGCATGAAAAGTTGTGAAAAATGCAAGGAGCATGAAAGGTGTGAAAAATGCGAGGAGCAAAAAAAAAAAAAAAAGAAAGAAAGAAAGACCAGGAGCATGAAAAGGTGTGAAAAATGCGAGGAGCAAAAAAAAAAAAAAAAGAAATAAAGAAAGACCAGGAGCATGAAAAGGTGTGAAACATTCGAGGAGCAAAAAAAAAAAAAAAAAAAAAGACCAGGAGCATGAAAAGGTGTGAAAAATGCGAGGAGAAAAAAAAAAAAAAGACCAGGAGCATGAAAAGGTGTGAAAAATGCGAGGAAAAAAAAAAAAAAAAGACCAGGAACATGAAAAGGTGTGAAAAATGCGAGGAGCAAAAAAAAAAAAGATAGACCAGGAGCATGAAAAGGTGTGAAAAATGCGAGGAGCAAAAAAAAAAAAAGAAAGACCAGGAGCATGAAAAGGTGTGAAAAATGCGAGGAGCAAAAAAAAAAAAAAGAAAGACCAGGAGCATGAAAAGGTGTGAAAAATGCGAGGAGCATGAAGAGGTGTGAAAAATGCGAGGAGCATGAAAAGGTGTGAAAAATTCGAGGAGCAAAAAAAAAAAAAAAAAAAAAAAAGACCAGGAGCATGAAAAGGTGTGAAAAATTCGAGGAGCAAAAAAAAAAAAGACCAGGAGCATGAAAAGGTGTGAAAAATGCGAGGAGGAAAAAAAAAAAAAGAAATACCAGGAGCATGAAAAGGTGTGAAAAATGCGAGGAGCATGAAAAGGTGTGAAAAATGCGAGGAGCATGAAAAGGTGTGAAAAAAGCGAGGAGCATGAAAAGGTGTGAAAAATGCGAGGAGCATGAAAAGGTGTGAAAAATGCGAGGAGCATGAAAAGTTGTGAAAAATGCGAGGAGCATGAAGAGGTGTGAAAAATGCGAGGAGCATGAAGAGGTGTGAAAAATGCGAGGAGCATGAAAAGGTGTGAAAAATGCGAGGAGCATGAAAAGGAGTGAAAAATGCGAGGAGCATGAAAAGTTGAGAAAAATGCAAGGAGCATGAAAAGGTGTGAAAAATGCGAGGAGAAAAAAAAAAAAAAAAAAAAGACCAGGAATATGAAAAGGTGTGAAAAATGCGAGGAGGAAAAAAAAAAAAGAAAGACCAGGAGCATGAAAAGGTGTGAAAAATGCGAGGAGCAAAAAAAGAAAAAAAAAAAGACCAGGAGCATGAAAAGGTGTGAAAAATGCGAGGAGCATGAAAAGGTGTGAAAAATTTGAGGAGCAAAAGAACAAAAAAAGACCAGGAGCATGAAAAGGTGTGAAAAATGCGAGGAGCAAAAAAAAAAAAAGACGAGGAGCATGAAAAGGAGTGAAAAATGCAAGGACCATGAAAAGGTGTGAAAAATGCGAGGAGCAAAAAAAAAAAAAAAAAAAAAGACCAGGAGCATGAAAAGGTGTGAAAAATGCGAGGAGCAAAAAAAAAAAAAGAAAGACCAGGAGCATGAAAAGGTCTGAAAAATGCAAGGAGCGTGAAAAGGTGTGAAAAATGCGAGGAGCATGAAAAGGTGTGAAAAATGCGAGGAGCATGAAAAGGTGTGAAAAATGCGAGGAGCATGAAAAGTTGTGAAAAATGCAAGGAGCATGAAAAGGTGTGAAATATGCGAGGAGCAAAAAAAAAAAAAAAGAAAGAAAGAAAGACCAGGGGCATGAAAAGGTGTGAAAAATGCAAGGAGCATGAAAACGTGTGAAAAATTGGAGGAGCAAAAAAAAAAAAAAGACCAGGAGCATGAAAAGGTGTGAAAAATGCGAGGAGAAAAAAAAAAAAAAGAAAGACCAGGAGCATGAAAAGGTGTGAAAAATGCGATGAACATGAAAAGGTGTGAAAAATGCGAGAAGCATGAAAAGGTGTGAAAAATGCGAGGAGCATGAAATGGTGTGAAAAATGCGAGGAGCAAAAAAAAAAAAAAAGACGAGGAGCATGAAAAGGTGTGAAAAATGCAAGGAGCATGAAAACGTGTGAAAAATTTGAGGAGCAAAAAAAAAAAAAAAAAAACCAGAAGCATGAAAAGGTGAGAAAAATGCAAGGAGCATGAAAACGTGTGAAAAATTTGAGGAGCAAAAAAAAAAACAAAAAAAAAGACCGGGAGCATGAAAACGTGTGAAAAATGCGAGGAGCAAAAAAAGAAAAAAAAAAAAGACCAGGAGCATGAAAAGGTGTGAAAAATGCGAGGAGCATGAAAAGGTGTGAAAAATTTGAGGAGCAAAAGAAAAAAAAAAGACCGGGAGCATGAAAAGGTGTTAAAAATGCGAGGAGCAAAAAAAAAAAAAGACGAGGAGCATGAAAAGGTGTGAAAAATGCAAGGAGCATGAAAAGGTGTGAAAAATGGGAGGAGCAAAAAAAAAAAAAAAAAAAACCAGGAGCATGAAAAGGTGTGAAAAATGCGAGGAGCAAAAAAAAAAAAAGAAAGACCAGGAGCATGAAAAGGTGTGAAAAATGTGAGGATGAAAAAAAAAAAAAAAAGAAAGAAAGAAAGACCAGGAGTATGAAAAGGTGTGAAAAATGCGAGGAGCAAAAAAAAAAAAAAAAGAAAGACCAGGAGCATGAAAAGGTGTGAAAAATGCGAGGAGAAAAAAAAAAAAAAGAAAGACCAGGAGCATTAAAAGGTGTGAAAAATGCAAGGAGCATGAAAAGGTGTGAAAAATGCGAGGAGCATGAAAAGGTGTGAAAAATGCGAGGAGCATGAAAAGTTGTGAAAAATGCGAGGAGCAAAAAAAAAAAAAAAAGAAATAAAGAAAGACCAGGAGCATGAAAAGGTGTGAAACATTCGAGGAGCAAAAAAAAAAAAAAAAAAAGACCAGGAGCATGAATAGGTGTGAAAAATGCGAGGAGCAAAAAAAAAAAAAAAAGAAAAAAAGAAAGACCAGGAGCATGAAAAGGTGTGAAACATTCGAGGAGCAAAAAAAAAAAAAAAAAAAGACCAGGAGCATGAAAAGGTGTGAAAAATGCGAGGAGAAAAAAAAAAAAAGACCAGGAGCATGAAAAGGTGTGAAAAATGCGAGGAAAAAAAAAAAAAAAAAGACCAGGAACATGAAAAGGTGTGAAAAATGCGAGGAGCAAAAAAAAAAAAAGATAGACCAGGAGCATGAAAAGGTGTGAAAAATGCGAGGAGCAAAAAAAAAAAAAAAAAAAAAAAAGACCAGGAACATGAAAAGGTGTGAAAAATGCAAGGAGCATGAAAAGGTGTGAAAAATGCGAGGAGCATGAAAAGTTGTGAAAAATGTGAGGAGCATGAAGAGGTGTGAAAAATGCGAGGAGCATGAAAAGGTGTGAAAAATTCGAGGAGCAAAAAAAAAAAAAAAAGACCAGGAGCATGAAAAGGTGTGAAAAATGCGAGGAGCAAAAAAAAAAAAAGAAAGACCAGGAGCATGAATAGGTGTGAAAAATGCGAGGAGCATGAAAAGTTGTGAAAAATGCGAGGAGCATGAAGAGGTGTGAAAAATGCGAGGAGCATGAAAAGGTGTGAAAAATGCGAGGAGCAAAAAAAAAAAAAGAAAGACCAGGAGCATGAAAAGGTGTGAAAAATGCGAGGAGCAAAAAAAGAAAAAAAAAAAGACAAGGAGCATGAAAAGGTGTGAAAAATGCGAGGAGCATGAAAAGGTGTGAAAAATTTGAGGAGCAAAAGAAAAAAAAAAGACCAGGAGCATGAAAAGGTGTGAAAAATGCGAGGAGCAAAAAAAAAAAAAGACGAGCAGCATGAAAAGGTGTGAAAAATGCAAGGAGCATGAAAAGGTGTGAAAAATGCGAGGAGCAAAAAAAAAAAAGACGAGGAGCATGAAAAGGTGTGAAAAATCGAGGAGCAAAAAAAGAAAAAAAAAAGACCAGGAGCATGAAAAGGTGTGAAAAATGCGAGGAGCAAAAAAAAAAAAAGAAAGACCAGGAGCATGAAAAGGTGTGAAAAATGCGAAGAGCAAAAAAAAAAAAAAGAAAGACCAGGAGCATGAAAAGGTGTGAAAAATGCGAGGAGCATGAAGAGGTGTGAAAAATGCGAGGAGCATGAAAAGGTGTGAAAAATTCGAGGAGCAAAAAAAAAAAAAAAAAAAAAAAGACCAGGAGCATGAAAAGGTGTGAAAAATTCGAGGAGCAAAAAAAAAAAAGACCAGGAGCATGAAAAGGTGTGAAAAATGCGAGGAGGAAAAAAAAAAAAAAAAAAAAGACCAGGAACATGAAAAGGTGTGAAAAATGCGAGGAGTAAAAAAAAAAAAAAAAGAAAGAAAGAAAGACCAGGAGCATGAAAAGGTGTGAAAAATGCGAGGAGCAAAAAAAAAAAAAAAAAAGAAAGACCATTAGCATGAAAAGGTGTGAAAAATGCGAGGATCAAAAAAAAAAAAGAAAGACCAGGAGCATGAAAAGGTGTGAAAAATGCAAGGAGCATGAAAAGGTGTGAAAAATGCGAGGAGCATGAAAAGTTGTGAAAAATGTGAGGAGCATGAAGAGGTGTGAAAAATGCGAGGAGCATGAAAAGGTGTGAAATATTCGAGGAGCAAAAAAAAAAAAAAAAAGACCAGGAGCATGAAAAGGTCTGAAAAATGCAAGGAGCATGAAAAGGTGTGAAAAATGCGAGGAGCATGAAAAGTTGAGAAAAATGCAAGGAGCATGAAAAGGTGTGAAAAATGCGAGGAGCATGAAAAGTTGTGAAAAATGCAAGGAGCATGAAAAGGTGTGAAATATGCGAGGAGCAAAAAAAAAAAAAAAAGAAAGAAAGAAAGACCAGGAGCAAGAAAAAGTGTGAAAAAAGCAAAGAGCATGAAAACGTGTGAAAAATTGGAGGACCAAAAAAAAAAAAAAGACCAGGAGCATGAAAAGGTGTGAAAAATGTGAGGAGAAAAAAAAAAAAAAGAAAGACCAGGAGCATGAAAAGGTGTGAAAAATGCGATGAACATGAAAAGGTGTGAAAAATGCGAGGAGCATGAAAAGGTGTGAAAAATGCGAGGAGCATGAAATGGTGTGAAAAATGCGAGGAGCAAAAAAAAAAAAAAAGACGAGGAGCATGAAAAGGTGTGAAAAATGCAAGGAGCATGAAAACGTGTGAAAAATTTGAGGAGCAAAAAAAAAAAAAAAAAAGACCAGAAGCATGAAAAGGTGAGAAAAATGCAAGGAGCATGAAAACGTGTGAAAAATTTGAGGAGCAAAAAAAAAAAAAAAAAAAGACCGGGAGCATGAAAAGGTGTGAAAAATGCGAGGAGCATGAAGAGGTGTGAAAAATGCGAGGAGCATGAAAAGGTGTGAAAAATGCGAGGAGCAAAAAAAAAAAAAGACGAGGAGCATGAAAATGTGTGAAAAATGCAAGGAGCATGAAAAGGTGTGAAAAATGGGAGGAGCAAAAAAAAAAAAAAAAAAAACCAGGAGCATGAAAAGGTGTGAAAAATGCGAGGAGCAAAAAAAAAAAAAGAAAGACCAGGAGCATGAAAAGGTGTGAAAAATGCGAGGATGAAAAAAAAAAAAAAAAAGAAAGAAAGAAAGACCAGGAGTATGAAAAGGTGTGAAAAATGCGAGGAGCAAAAAAAAAAAGAAAGACCAGGAGCATGAAA
Source organism: Cervus elaphus (assembly GCF_910594005.1). NCBI lineage: Eukaryota > Metazoa > Chordata > Mammalia > Artiodactyla > Cervidae > Cervus > Cervus elaphus. The sequence goes on along the minus strand of NC_057834.1, from coordinate 1,609,478 downwards.
AGGTGTGAAAAATGCGAGGAGCAAAAAAAAAAAAAAGACCAGGAGCATGAAAAGGTGTGAAAAATGAGAGGAAAAAAAAAAAAAACACCAGGAACATGAAAAGGTGTGAAAAATGCGAGGAGCAAAAAAAAAAAAAGAAAGACCAGGAGCATTAAAAGGTGTGAAAAATGCAAGGAGCATGAAAAGGTGTGAAAAATGCGAGGAGCATGAAAAGTTGTGAAAAATGCAAGGAGCATGAAAGGTGTGAAAAATGCGAGGAGCAAAAAAAAAAAAAAAAGAAAGAAAGAAAGACCAGGAGCATGAAAAGGTGTGAAAAATGCGAGGAGCAAAAAAAAAAAAAAAAAGAAATAAAGAAAGACCAGGAGCATGAAAAGGTGTGAAACATTCGAGGAGCAAAAAAAAAAAAAAAAAAAAAGACCAGGAGCATGAAAAGGTGTGAAAAATGCGAGGAGAAAAAAAAAATAAAGACCAGGAGCATGAAAAGGTGTGAAAAATGCGAGGAAAAAAAAAAAAAAAGACCAGGAACATGAAAAGGTGTGAAAAATGCGAGGAGCAAAAAAAAAAAAAGATAGACCAGGAGCATGAAAAGGTGTGAAAAATGCGAGGAGCCAAAAAAAAAAAAAAAAAAAAAAAGACCAGGAACATGAAAAGGTGTGAAAAATGCAAGGAGCATGAAAAGGTGTGAAAAATGCGAGGAGCATGAAAAGTTGTGAAAAATGTGAGGAGCATGAAGAGGTGTGAAAAATGCGAGGAGCATGAAAAGGTGTGAAAAATTCGAGGAGCAAAAAAAAAAAAAAAAAGACCTGGAGCATGAAAAGGTGTGAAAAATGCGAGGAGCAAAGAAAAAAAAAGAAAGACCAGGAGCATGAAAAGGTGTGAAAAATGCGAGGAGCATGAAAAGTTGTGAAAAATGCGAGGAGCATGAAGAGGTGTGAAAAATGCGAGGAGCATGAAAAGGTGTGAAAAATGCGAGGAGCAAAAAAAAAAAAAAAAAGACCAGGAGCATGAAAAGGTGTGAAAAATGCGAGGAGCAAAAAAAGAAAAAAAAAAGACCAGGAGCATGAAAAGGTGTGAAAAATGCGAGGAGCAAAAAAAGAAAAAAAAAAAGACCAGGAGCATGAAAAGGTGTGAAAAATCGAGGAGCAAAAAAAGAAAAAAAAAAAGACCAGGAGCATGAAAAGGTGTGAAAAATGCGAGGAGCAAAAAAAGAAAAAAAAAAAGACCAGGAGCATGAAAAGGTGTGAAAAATGCGAGGAGCATGAAAGGTGTGAAAAATGCGAGGAGCAAAAAAAAAAAAAAAAGACCAGGAGTATGAAAAGGTGTCAAAAATGCGAGGAGCAAAAAAAGAAAAAAAAAAAGACCAGGAGCATGAAAAGGTGTGAAAAATGCGAGGAGCATGAAAAGGTGTGAAAAATGCGAGGAGCATGAAGAGGTGTGAAAAATGCGAGGAGCATGAAAAGGTGTGAAAAATGCGAGGAGCATGAAGAGGTGTGAAAAATTCGAGGAGCAAAAAAAAAAAATAAATAAGACCAGGAGCATGAAAAGGTGTGAAAAATGCGAGGAGCATGAAAGGTTGAAAAATGCGAGGAGCAAAAAAAAAAAAAAAGACCAGGAGCATGAAAAGGTGTGAAAAATGCGAGGAGAAAAAAAAAAAAAAAAAAAAGACCAGGAATATGAAAAGGTGTGAAAAATGCGAGGAGCAAAAAAAAAAAAGAAAGAAAGAAAGAAAGACCAGGAGCATGAAAAGGTGTGAAAAATGCGAGGAGCAAAAAAAAAAAAAGAAAGACCAGGAGCATGAAAAGGTGTGAAAAATGCGAGGAGCAAAAAAAGAAAAAAAAAAGACCAGGAGCATGAAAAGGTGTGAAAAATGCGAGGAGCATGAAAAGGTGTGAAAAATTTGAGGAGCAAAAGAAAAAAAAAAGACCAGGAGCATGAAAAGGTGTGAAAAATGCGAGGAGCAAAAAAAAAAAAAGACGAGGAGCATGAAAAGGTGTGAAAAATGCAAGGAGCATGAAAAGGTGTGAAAAATGCGAGGAGCAAAAAAAAAAAAAAAAAAAAAGACCAGGAGCATGAAAAGGTGTGAAAAATGCGAGGAGCAAAAAAAAAAAAAGAAAGACCAGGAGCATGAAAAGGTGTGAAAAATGCGAGGAGCAAAAAAAAAAAAAGAAAGACCAGGAGCATGAAAAGGTGTGAAAAATGCGAGGAGCATGAAAAGTTGTGAAAAATGCGAGGAGCATGAAGAGGTGTGAAAAATGCGAGGAGCATGAAGAGGTGTGAAAAATGCGAGGAGCATGAAAAGGTGTGAAAAATGCGAGGAGCATGAAAAGGTGTGAAAAATGCGAGGAGCATGAAAAGTTGTGAAAAATGCGAGGAGCATGAAGAGGTGTGAAAAATGCGAGGAGCATGAAGAGGTGTGAAAAATGCGAGGAGCATGAAAAGGTGTGAAAAATGCGAGGAGCATGAAAAGGTGTGAAAAATGCGAGGAGCATGAAAAGTTGAGAAAAATGCAAGGAGCATGAAAAGGTGTGAAAAATGCGAGGAGAAAAAAAAAAAAAAAAAAAAGACCAGGAATATGAAAAGGTGTGAAAAATGCGAGGAGCAAAAAAAAAAAAGAAAGAAAGAAAGAAAGACCAGGAGCATGAAAAGGTGTGAAAAATGCGAGGAGCAAAAAAAAAAAAAGAAAGACCAGGAGCATGAAAAGGTGTGAAAAATGCGAGGAGCAAAAAAAGAAAAAAAAAAAGACCAGGAGCATGAAAAGGTGTGAAAAATGCGAGGAGCATGAAAAGGTGTGAAAAATTTGAGGAGCAAAAGAACAAAAAAAGACCAGGAGCATGAAAAGGTGTGAAAAATGCGAGGAGCAAAAAAAAAAAAGAAAGAAAGAAAGAAAGACCAGGAGCATGAAAAGGTGTGAAAAATGCGAGGAGCAAAAAAAAAAAAAGAAAGACCAGGAGCATGAAAAGGTGTGAAAAATGCGAGGAGCAAAAAAAGAAAAAAAAAAAGACCAGGAGCATGAAAAGGTGTGAAAAATGCGAGGAGCATGAAAAGGTGTGAAAAATTTGAGGAGCAAAAGAACAAAAAAAGACCAGGAGCATGAAAAGGTGTGAAAAATGCGAGGAGCAAAAAAAAAAAAGACGAGGAGCATGAAAAGGTGTGAAAAATGCAAGGAGCATGAAAAGGTGTGAAAAATGCGAGGAGCAAAAAAAAAAAAAAAAAAAAAGACCAGGAGCATGAAAAGGTGTGAAAAATGCGAGGAGCAAAAAAAAAAAAAGAAAGACCAGGAGCATGAAAAGGTCTGAAAAATGCAAGGAGCGTGAAAAGGTGTGAAAAATGCGAGGAGCATGAAAAGCTGAGAAAAATGCAAGGAGCATGAAAAGGTGTGAAAAATGCGAGGAGCATGAAAAGTTGTGAAAAATGCAAGGAGCATGAAAAGGTGTGAAATATGCGAGGAGGAAAAAAAAAAAAAAAAGAAAGAAAGAAAGACCAGGAGCATGAAAAGGGGTGAAAAAAGGAAGGAGCATGAAAACGTGTGAAAAAATGGAGGAGCAAAAAAAAAAAAAAGACCAGGAGCATGAAAAGGTGTGAAAAATGCGAGGAGAAAAAAAAAAAAAAGAAAGACCAGGAGCATGAAAAGGTGTGAAAAATGCATTGAACATGAAAAGGTGTGAAAAATGCGAGAAGCATGAAAAGGTGTGAAAAATGCGAGGAGCATGAAATGGTGTGAAAAATGCGAGGAGCAAAAAAAAAAAAAAAGACGAGGAGCATGAAAAGGTGTGAAAAATGCAAGGAGCATGAAAACGTGTGAAAAATTTGAGGAGCAAAAAAAAAAAAAAAAAGACCAGAAGCATGAAAAGGTGAGAAAAATGCAAGGAGCATGAAAACGTGTGAAAAATTTGAGGAGCAAAAAAAAAAACAAAAAAAAAGACCGGGAGCATGAAAACGTGTGAAAAATGCGAGGAGCAAAAAAAGAAAAAAAAAAAGACCAGGAGCATGAAAAGGTGTGAAAAATGCGAGGAGCATGAAAAGGTGTGAAAAATTTGAGGAGCAAAAGAAAAAAAAAAGACCGGGAGCATGAAAAGGTGTTAAAAATGCGAGGAGCAAAAAAAAAAAAAGACGAGGAGCATGAAAAGGTGTGAAAAATGCAAGAAGCATGAAAAGGTGTGAAAAAGGGGGGGAGCAAAAAAAAAAAAAAAAAACCAGGAGCATGAAAAGGTGTGAAAAATGCGAGGAGCAAAAAAAAAAAAAGAAAGACCAGGAGCATGAAAAGGTGTGAAAAATGTGAGGATGAAAAAAAAAAAAAAAAAGAAAGAAAGAAAGACCAGGAGTATGAAAAGGTGTGAAAAATGCGAGGAGCAAAAAAAAAAAAAAAAGAAAGACCAGGAGCATGAAAAGGTGTGAAAAATGCGAGGAGAAAAAAAAAAAAAAGAAAGACCAGGAGCATTAAAAGGTGTGAAAAATGCAAGGAGCATGAAAAGGTGTGAAAAATGCGAGGAGCATGAAAAGGTGTGAAAAATGCGAGGAGCATGAAAAGTTGTGAAAAATGCGAGGAGCAAAAAAAAAAAAAAAAGAAATAAAGAAAGACCAGGAGCATGAAAAGGTGTGAAACATTCGAGGAGCAAAAAAAAAAAAAAAAAAGACCAGGAGCATGAAAAGGTGTGAAAAATGCGAGGAGAAAAAAAAAAAAAAAAAGAAATAAAGAAAGACCAGGAGCATGAAAAGGTGTGAAACATTCGAGGAGCAAAAAAAAAAAAAAAAAAAGACCAGGAGCATGAAAAGTTGTGAAAAATGCGAGGAGAAAAAAAAAAAAAGACCAGGAGCATGAAAAGGTGTGAAAAATGCGAGGAAAAAAAAAAAAAAAAAGACCAGGAACATGAAAAGGTGTGAAAAATGCGAGGAGCAAAAAAAAAAAAAGATAGACCAGGAGCATGAAAAGGTGTGAAAAATGCGAGGAGCATGAAAAGGTGTGAAAAATGCGAGGAGAAAAAAAAAAAAAGACCAGGAGCATGAAAAGGTGTGAAAAATGCGAGGAAAAAAAAAAAAAAAAAGACCAGGAACATGAAAAGGTGTGAAAAATGCGAGGAGCAAAAAAAAAAAAAGATAGACCAGGAGCATGAAAAGGTGTGAAAAATGCGAGGAGCAAAAAAAAAAAAAAAAAAAAAAAAGACCAGGAACATGAAAAGGTGTGAAAAATGCAAGGAGCATGAAAAGGTGTGAAAAATGCGAGGAGCATGAAAAGTTGTGAAAAATGTGAGGAGCATGAAGAGGTGTGAAAAATGCGAGGAGCATGAAAAGGTGTGAAAAATTCGAGGAGCAAAAAAAAAAAAAAAAGACCAGGAGCATGAAAAGGTGTGAAAAATGCGAGGAGCAAAAAAAAAAAAAGAAAGACCAGGAGCATGAATAGGTGTGAAAAATGCGAGGAGCATGAAAAGTTGTGAAAAATGCGAGGAGCATGAAGAGGTGTGAAAAATGCGAGGAGCATGAAAAGGTGTGAAAAATGCGAGGAGCAAAAAAAAAAAAAGAAAGACCAGGAGCATGAAAAGGTGTGAAAAATGCGAGGAGCAAAAAAAGAAAAAAAAAAAGACAAGGAGCATGAAAAGGTGTGAAAAATGCGAGGAGCATGAAAAGGTGTGAAAAATTTGAGGAGCAAAAGAAAAAAAAAAGACCAGGAGCATGAAAAGGTGTGAAAAATGCGAGGAGCAAAAAAAAAAAAAGACGAGCAGCATGAAAAGGTGTGAAAAATGCAAGGAGCATGAAAAGGTGTGAAAAATGCGAGGAGCAAAAAAGAAAAAGACGAGGAGCATGAAAAGGTGTGAAAAATCGAGGAGCAAAAAAAGAAAAAAAAAAGACCAGGAGCATGAAAAGGTGTGAAAAATGCGAGGAGCAAAAAAAAAAAAAGAAAGACCAGGAGCATGAAAAGGTGTGAAAAATGCGAAGAGCAAAAAAAAAAAAAAGAAAGACCAGGAGCATGAAAAGGTGTGAAAAATGCGAGGAGCATGAAGAGGTGTGAAAAATGCGAGGAGCATGAAAAGGTGTGAAAAATTCGAGGAGCAAAAAAAAAAAAAAAAAAAAAAAGACCAGGAGCATGAAAAGGTGTGAAAAATTCGAGGAGCAAAAAAAAAAAAGACCAGGAGCATGAAAAGGTGTGAAAAATGCGAGGAGGAAAAAAAAAAAAAAAAAAAAGACCAGGAACATGAAAAGGTGTGAAAAATGCGAGGAGTAAAAAAAAAAAAAAAAGAAAGAAAGAAAGACCAGGAGCATGAAAAGGTGTGAAAAATGCGAGGAGCAAAAAAAAAAAAAAAAAAGAAAGACCATTAGCATGAAAAGGTGAGAAAAAAGCGAGGATCAAAAAAAAAAAAGAAAGACCAGGAGCATGAAAAGGTGTGAAAAATGCAAGGAGCATGAAAAGGTGTGAAAAATGCGAGGAGCATGAAAAGTTGTGAAAAATGTGAGGAGCATGAAGAGGTGTGAAAAATGCGAGGAGCATGAAAAGGTGTGAAATATTCGAGGAGCAAAAAAAAAAAAAAAAAGACCAGGAGCATGAAAAGGTCTGAAAAATGCAAGGAGCATGAAAAGGTGTGAAAAATGCGAGGAGCATGAAAAGTTGAGAAAAATGCAAGGAGCATGAAAAGGTGTGAAAAATGCGAGGAGCATGAAAAGTTGTGAAAAATGCAAGGAGCATGAAAAGGTGTGAAATATGCGAGGAGCAAAAAAAAAAAAAAAAGAAAGAAAGAAAGACCAGGAGCATGAAAAGGTGTGAAAAATGCAAAGAGCATGAAAACGTGTGAAAAATTGGAGGACCAAAAAAAAAAAAAAGACCAGGAGCATGAAAAGGTGTGAAAAATGTGAGGAGAAAAAAAAAAAAAAGAAAGACCAGGAGCATGAAAAGGTGTGAAAAATGCGATGAACATGAAAAGGTGTGAAAAATGCGAGGAGCATGAAAAGGTGTGAAAAATGCGAGGAGCATGAAATGGTGTGAAAAATGCGAGGAGCAAAAAAAAAAAAAAAGACGAGGAGCATGAAAAGGTGTGAAAAATGCAAGGAGCATGAAAACGTGTGAAAAATTTGAGGAGCAAAAAAAAAAAAAAAAAAGACCAGAAGCATGAAAAGGTGAGAAAAATGCAAGGAGCATGAAAACGTGTGAAAAATTTGAGGAGCAAAAAAAAAAAAAAAAAAAAGACCGGGAGCATGAAAAGGTGTGAAAAAGGCGAGGAGCATGAAGAGGTGTGAAAAATGCGAGGAGCATGAAAGGTTGAAAAATGCGAGGAGAAAAAAAAAAAAAAAAGACCAGGAGCATGAAAAGGTGTGAAAAATGCGAGGAGAAAAAAAAAAAAAAAAAAAAGACCAGGAATATGAAAAGGTGTGAAAAATGCGAGGAGCAAAAAAAAAAAAGAAAGAAAGAAAGAAAGACCAGGAGCATGAAAAGGTGTGAAAAATGCGAGGAGCAAAAAAAAAAAAAGAAAGACCAGGAGCATGAAAAGGTGTGAAAAATGCGAGGAGCAAAAAAAGAAAAAAAAAAGACCAGGAGCATGAAAAGGTGTGAAAAATGCGAGGAGCATGAAAAGGTGTGAAAAATTTGAGGAGCAAAAGAAAAAAAAAAGACCAGGAGCATGAAAAGGTGTGAAAAATGCGAGGAGCAAAAAAAAAAAAAGACGAGGAGCATGAAAAGGTGTGAAAAATGCAAGGAGCATGAAAAGGTGTGAAAAATGCGAGGAGCAAAAAAAAAAAAAAAAAAAAAGACCAGGAGCATGAAAAGGTGTGAAAAATGCGAGGAGCAAAAAAAAAAAAAGAAAGACCAGGAGCATGAAAAGGTGTGAAAAATGCGAGGAGCAAAAAAAAAAAAAGAAAGACCAGGAGCATGAAAAGGTGTGAAAAATGCGAGGAGCATGAAAAGTTGTGAAAAATGCGAGGAGCATGAAGAGGTGTGAAAAATGCGAGGAGCATGAAGAGGTGTGAAAAATGCGAGGAGCATGAAAAGGTGTGAAAAATGCGAGGAGCATGAAAAGGTGTGAAAAATGCGAGGAGCATGAAAAAAAAAAAAAAACCAGGAGCATGAAAAGGTGTGAAAAATGCGAGGAGCAAAAAAAAAAAAAGAAAGACCAGGAGCATGAAAAGGTGAGAAAAATGTGAGGATGAAAAAAAAAAAAAAAAAGAAAGAAAGAAAGACCAGGAGTATGAAAAGGTGTGAAAAATGCGAGGAGCAAAAAAAAAAAAAAAAGAAAGACCAGGAGCATGAAAAGGTGTGAAAAATGCGAGGAGAAAAAAAAAAAAAAGAAAGACCAGGAGCATTAAAAGGTGTGAAAAATGCAAGGAGCATGAAAAGGTGTGAAAAATGCGAGGAGCATGAAAAGGTGTGAAAAATGCGAGGAGCATGAAAAGTTGTGAAAAATGCGAGGAGCAAAAAAAAAAAAAAAAGAAATAAAGAAAGACCAGGAGCATGAAAAGGTGTGAAACATTCGAGGAGCAAAAAAAAAAAAAAAAAAGACCAGGAGCATGAAAAGGTGTGAAAAATGCGAGGAGAAAAAAAAAAAAAAAAGAAATAAAGAAAGACCAGGAGCATGAAAAGGTGTGAAACATTCGAGGAGCAAAAAAAAAAAAAAAAAAAAGACCAGGAGCATGAAAAGTTGTGAAAAATGCGAGGAGAAAAAAAAAAAAAGACCAGGAGCATGAAAAGGTGTGAAAAATGCGAGGAAAAAAAAAAAAAAAAAGACCAGGAACATGAAAATGTGTGAAAAATGCGAGGAGCAAAAAAAAAAAAAGATAGACCAGGAGCATGAAAAGGTGTGAAAAATGCGAGGAGCATGAAAAGGTGTGAAAAATGCGAGGAGAAAAAAAAAAAAAGACCAGGAGCATGAAAAGGTGTGAAAAATGCGAGGAAAAAAAAAAAAAAAAAGACCAGGAACATGAAAAGGTGTGAAAAATGCGAGGAGCAAAAAAAAAAAAAGATAGACCAGGAGCATGAAAAGGTGTGAAAAATGCGAGGAGCAAAAAAAAAAAAAAAAAAAAAAAAGACCAGGAACATGAAAAGGTGTGAAAAATGCAAGGAGCATGAAAAGGTGTGAAAAATGCGAGGAGCATGAAAAGTTGTGAAAAATGTGAGGAGCATGAAGAGGTGTGAAAAATGCGAGGAGCATGAAAAGGTGTGAAAAATTCGAGGAGCAAAAAAAAAAAAAAAAGACCAGGAGCATGAAAAGGTGTGAAAAATGCGAGGAGCAAAAAAAAAAAAAGAAAGACCAGGAGCATGAATAGGTGTGAAAAATGCGAGGAGCATGAAAAGTTGTGAAAAATGCGAGGAGCATGAAGAGGAGTGAAAAATGCGAGGAGCATGAAAAGGTGTGAAAAATGCGAGGAGCAAAAAAAAAAAAAGAAAGACCAGGAGCATGAAAAGGTGTGAAAAATGCGAGGAGCAAAAAAAGAAAAAAAAAAAGACAAGGAGCATGAAAAGGTGTGAAAAATGCGAGGAGCATGAAAAGGTGTGAAAAATTTGAGGAGCAAAAGAAAAAAAAAAGACCAGGAGCATGAAAAGGTGTGAAAAATGCGAGGAGCAAAAAAAAAAAAAGACGAGCAGCATGAAAAGGTGTGAAAAATGCAAGGAGCATGAAAAGGTGTGAAAAATGCGAGGAGCAAAAAAGAAAAAGACGAGGAGCATGAAAAGGTGTGAAAAATCGAGGAGCAAAAAAAGAAAAAAAAAAGACCAGGAGCATGAAAAGGTGTGAAAAATGCGAGGAGCAAAAAAAAAAAAAGAAAGAACAGGAGCATGAAAAGGTGTGAAAAATGCGAAGAGCAAAAAAAAAAAAAAGAAAGACCAGGAGCATGAAAAGGTGTGAAAAATGCGAGGAGCAAAAAAAGAAAAAAAAAAAGACAAGGAGCATGAAAAGGTGTGAAAAATGCGAGGAGCATGAAAAGGTGTGAAAAATTTGAGGAGCAAAAGAAAAAAAAAAGACCAGGAGCATGAAAAGGTGTGAAAAATGCGAGGAGCAAAAAAAAAAAAAGACGAGCAGCATGAAAAGGTGTGAAAAATGCAAGGAGCATGAAAAGGTGTGAAAAATGCGAGGAGCAAAAAAGAAAAAGGCGAGGAGCATGAAAAGGTGTGAAAAATCGAGGAGCAAAAAAAGAAAAAAAAAAGACCAGGAGCATGAAAAGGTGTGAAAAATGCGAGGAGCAAAAAAAAAAAAAGAAAGACCAGGAGCATGAAAAGGTGTGAAAAATGCGAAGAGCAAAAAAAAAAAAAAGAAAGACCAGGAGCATGAAAAGGTGTGAAAAATGCGAGGAGCATGAAGAGGTGTGAAAAATGCGAGGAGCATGAAAAGGTGTGAAAAATGCGAGGAGCAAAAAAAAAAAAAAAAAAAAAGAGCAGGAGCATGAAAAGGTGTGAAAAATGCGAGGAGCAAAAAAAAAAAAAGAAAGACCAGGAGCATGAAAAGGTCTGAAAAATGCAAGGAGCGTGAAAAGGTGTGAAAAATGCGAGGAGCATGAAAAGCTGAGAAAAATGCAAGGAGCATGAAAAGGTGTGAAAAATGCGAGGAGCATGAAAAGTTGTGAAAAATGCAAGGAGCATGAAAAGGTGTGAAATATGCGAGGAGGAAAAAAAAAAAAAAAAGAAAGAAAGAAAGACCAGGAGCATGAAAAGGTGTGAAAAATGCAAGGAGCATGAAAACGTGTGAAAAATTGGAGGAGCAAAAAAAAAAAAAAGACCAGGAGCATGAAAAGGTGTGAAAAATGCGAGGAGAAAAAAAAAAAAAAGAAAGACCAGGAGCATGAAAAGGTGTGAAAAATGCATTGAACATGAAAAGGTGTGAAAAATGCGAGAAGCATGAAAAGGTGTGAAAAATGCGAGGAGCATGAAATGGTGTGAAAAATGCGAGGAGCAAAAAAAAAAAAAAAGACGAGGAGCATGAAAAGGTGTGAAAAATGCAAGGAGCATGAAAACGTGTGAAAAATTTGAGGAGCAAAAAAAAAAAAAAAAAGACCAGAAGCATGAAAAGGTGAGAAAAATGCAAGGAGCATGAAAACGTGTGAAAAATTTGAGGAGCAAAAAAAAAAACAAAAAAAAAGACCGGGAGCATGAAAACGTGTGAAAAATGCGAGGAGCAAAAAAAGAAAAAAAAAAAGACCAGGAGCATGAAAAGGTGTGAAAAATGCGAGGAGCATGAAAAGGTGTGAAAAATTTGAGGAGCAAAAGAAAAAAAAAAGACCGGGAGCATGAAAAGGTGTTAAAAATGCGAGGAGCAAAAAAAAAAAAAGACGAGGAGCATGAAAAGGTGTGAAAAATGCAAGAAGCATGAAAAGGTGTGAAAAATGGGAGGAGCAAAAAAAAAAAAAAAAAACCAGGAGCATGAAAAGGTGTGAAAAATGCGAGGAGCAAAAAAAAAAAAAGAAAGACCAGGAGCATGAAAAGGTGTGAAAAATGTGAGGATGAAAAAAAAAAAAAAAAAGAAAGAAAGAAAGACCAGGAGTATGAAAAGGTGTGAAAAATGCGAGGAGCAAAAAAAAAAAAAAAAGAAAGACCAGGAGCATGAAAAGGTGTGAAAAATGCGAGGAGAAAAAAAAAAAAAAGAAAGACCAGGAGCATTAAAAGGTGTGAAAAATGCAAGGAGCATGAAAAGGTGTGAAAAATGCGAGGAGCATGAAAAGGTGTGAAAAATGCGAGGAGCATGAAAAGTTGTGAAAAATGCGAGGAGCAAAAAAAAAAAAAAAAGAAATAAAGAAAGACCAGGAGCATGAAAAGGTGTGAAACATTCGAGGAGCAAAAAAAAAAAAAAAAAAGACCAGGAGCATGAAAAGGTGTGAAAAATGCGAGGAGAAAAAAAAAAAAAAAAAGAAATAAAGAAAGACCAGGAGCATGAAAAGGTGTGAAACATTCGAGGAGCAAAAAAAAAAAAAAAAAAAAGACCAGGAGCATGAAAAGTTGTGAAAAATGCGAGGAGAAAAAAAAAAAAAGACCAGGAGCATGAAAAGGTGTGAAAAATGCGAGGAAAAAAAAAAAAAAAAAAGACCAGGAACATGAAAATGTGTGAAAAATGCGAGGAGCAAAAAAAAAAAAAGATAGACCAGGAGCATGAAAAGGTGTGAAAAATGCGAGGAGCATGAAAAGGTGTGAAAAATGCGAGGAGAAAAAAAAAAAAAGACCAGGAGCATGAAAAGGTGTGAAAAATGCGAGGAAAAAAAAAAAAAAAAAGACCAGGAACATGAAAAGGTGTGAAAAATGCGAGGAGCAAAAAAAAAAAAAGATAGACCAGGAGCATGAAAAGGTGTGAAAAATGCGAGGAGCAAAAAAAAAAAAAAAAAAAAAAAAGACCAGGAACATGAAAAGGTGTGAAAAATGCAAGGAGCATGAAAAGGTGTGAAAAATGCGAGGAGCATGAAAAGTTGTGAAAAATGTGAGGAGCATGAAGAGGTGTGAAAAATGCGAGGAGCATGAAAAGGTGTGAAAAATTCGAGGAGCAAAAAAAAAAAAAAAAGACCAGGAGCATGAAAAGGTGTGAAAAATGCGAGGAGCAAAAAAAAAAAAAGAAAGACCAGGAGCATGAATAGGTGTGAAAAATGCGAGGAGCATGAAAAGTTGTGAAAAATGCGAGGAGCATGAAGAGGTGTGAAAAATGCGAGGAGCATGAAAAGGTGTGAAAAATGCGAGGAGCAAAAAAAAAAAAAGAAAGACCAGGAGCATGAAAAGGTGTGAAAAATGCGAGGAGCAAAAAAAGAAAAAAAAAAAGACAAGGAGCATGAAAAGGTGTGAAAAATGCGAGGAGCATGAAAAGGTGTGAAAAATTTGAGGAGCAAAAGAAAAAAAAAAGACCAGGAGCATGAAAAGGTGTGAAAAATGCGAGGAGCAAAAAAAAAAAAAGACGAGCAGCATGAAAAGGTGTGAAAAATGCAAGGAGCATGAAAAGGTGTGAAAAATGCGAGGAGCAAAAAAGAAAAAGACGAGGAGCATGAAAAGGTGTGAAAAATCGAGGAGCAAAAAAAGAAAAAAAAAAGACCAGGAGCATGAAAAGGTGTGAAAAATGCGAGGAGCAAAAAAAAAAAAAGAAAGACCAGGAGCATGAAAAGGTGTGAAAAATGCGAAGAGCAAAAAAAAAAAAAAGAAAGACCAGGAGCATGAAAAGGTGTGAAAAATGCGAGGAGCATGAAGAGGTGTGAAAAATGCGAGGAGCATGAAAAGGTGTGAAAAATTCGAGGAGCAAAAAAAAAAAAAAAAAAAAAGACCAGGAGCATGAAAAGGTGTGAAAAATTCGAGGAGCAAAAAAAAAAAAGACCAGGAGCATGAAAAGGTGTGAAAAATGCGAGGAGGAAAAAAAAAAAAAAAAAAAAGACCAGGAACATGAAAAGGTGTGAAAAATGCGAGGAGTAAAAAAAAAAAAAAAAGAAAGAAAGAAAGACCAGGAGCATGAAAAGGTGTGAAAAATGCGAGGAGCAAAAAAAAAAAAAAAAAAAGAAAGACCATTAGCATGAAAAGGTGTGAAAAATGCGAGGATCAAAAAAAAAAAAGAAAGACCAGGAGCATGAAAAGGTGTGAAAAATGCAAGGAGCATGAAAAGGTGTGAAAAATGCGAGGAGCATGAAAAGTTGTGAAAAATGTGAGGAGCATGAAGAGGTGTGAAAAATGCGAGGAGCATGAAAAGGTGTGAAATATTCGAGGAGCAAAAAAAAAAAAAAAAAGACCAGGAGCATGAAAAGGTCTGAAAAATGCAAGGAGCATGAAAAGGTGTGAAAAATGCGAGGAGCATGAAAAGTTGAGAAAAATGCAAGGAGCATGAAAAGGTGTGAAAAATGCGAGGAGCATGAAAAGTTGTGAAAAATGCAAGGAGCATGAAAAGGTGTGAAATATGCGAGGAGCAAAAAAAAAAAAAAAAGAAAGAAAGAAAGACCAGGAGCATGAAAAGGTGTGAAAAATGCAAAGAGCATGAAAACGTGTGAAAAATTGGAGGACCAAAAAAAAAAAAATGACCAGGAGCATGAAAAGGTGTGAAAAATGTGAGGAGAAAAAAAAAAAAAAGAAAGACCAGGAGCATGAAAAGGTGTGAAAAATGCGATGAACATGAAAAGGTGTGAAAAATGCGAGGAGCATGAAAAGGTGTGAAAAATGCGAGGAGCATGAAATGGTGTGAAAAATGCGAGGAGCAAAAAAAAAAAAAAAGACGAGGAGCATGAAAAGGTGTGAAAAATGCAAGGAGCATGAAAACGTGTGAAAAATTTGAGGAGCAAAAAAAAAAAAAAAAAAAACCAGAAGCAAGAAAAGGTGAGAAAAAAGCAAGGAGCATGAAAACGTGTGAAAAATTTGAGGAGCAAAAAAAAAAAAAAAAAAAAGACCGGGAGCATGAAAAGGTGTGAAAAATGCGAGGAGCATGAAGAGGTGTGAAAAATGCGAGGAGCATGAAAGGTTGAAAAATGCGAGGAGCAAAAAAAAAAAAAAAGACCAGGAGCATGAAAAGGTGTGAAAAATGCGAGGAGAAAAAAAAAAAAAAAAAAAAGACCAGGAAAATGAAAAGGTGTGAAAAATGCGAGGAGCAAAAAAAAAAAAGAAAGAAAGAAAGAAAGACCAGGAGCATGAAAAGGTGTGAAAAATGCGAGGAGCAAAAAAAAAAAAAGAAAGACCAGGAGCATGAAAAGGTGTGAAAAATGCGAGGAGCAAAAAAAGAAAAAAAAAAGACCAGGAGCATGAAAAGGTGTGAAAAATGCGAGGAGCATGAAAAGGTGTGAAAAATTTGAGGAGCAAAAGAAAAAAAAAAGACCAGGAGCATGAAAAGGTGTGAAAAATGCGAGGAGCAAAAAAAAAAAAAGACGAGGAGCATGAAAAGGTGTGAAAAATGCAAGGAGCATGAAAAGGTGTGAAAAATGCGAGGAGCAAAAAAAAAAAAAAAAAAAAAGACCAGGAGCATGAAAAGGTGTGAAAAATGCGAGGAGCAAAAAAAAAAAAAGAAAGACCAGGAGCATGAAAAGGTGTGAAAAATGCGAGGAGCAAAAAAAAAAAAAGAAAGACCAGGAGCATGAAAAGGTGTGAAAAATGCGAGGAGCATGAAAAGTTGTGAAAAATGCGAGGAGCATGAAGAGGTGTGAAAAATGCGAGGAGCATGAAGAGGTGTGAAAAATGCGAGGAGCATGAAAAGGTGTGAAAAATGCGAGGAGCATGAAAAGGTGTGAAAAATGCGAGGAGCATGAAAAGTTGTGAAAAATGCGAGGAGCATGAAGAGGTGTGAAAAATGCGAGGAGCATGAAGAGGTGTGAAAAATGCGAGGAGCATGAAAAGGTGTGAAAAATGCGAGGAGCATGAAAAGGTGTGAAAAATGCGAGGAGCATGAAAAGTTGAGAAAAATGCAAGGAGCATGAAAAGGTGTGAAAAATGCGAGGAGAAAAAAAAAAAAAAAAAAAAGACCAGGAATATGAAAAGGTGTGAAAAATGCGAGGAGCAAAAAAAAAAAAGAAAGAAAGAAAGAAAGACCAGGAGCATGAAAAGGTGTGAAAAATGCGAGGAGCAAAAAAAAAAAAAGAAAGACCAGGAGCATGAAAAGGTGTGAAAAATGCGAGGAGCAAAAAAAGAAAAAAAAAAAGACCAGGAGCATGAAAAGGTGTGAAAAATGCGAGGAGCATGAAAAGGTGTGAAAAATTTGAGGAGCAAAAGAACAAAAAAAGACCAGGAGCATGAAAAGGTGTGAAAAATGCGAGGAGCAAAAAAAAAAAAGACGAGGAGCATGAAAAGGTGTGAAAAATGCAAGGAGCATGAAAAGGTGTGAAAAATGCGAGGAGCAAAAAAAAAAAAAAAAAAAAAGACCAGGAGCATGAAAAGGTGTGAAAAATGCGAGGAGCAAAAAAAAAAAAAGAAAGACCAGGAGCATGAAAAGGTCTGAAAAATGCAAGGAGCGTGAAAAGGTGTGAAAAATGCGAGGAGCATGAAAAGCTGAGAAAAATGCAAGGAGCATGAAAAGGTGTGAAAAATGCGAGGAGCATGAAAAGTTGTGAAAAATGCAAGGAGCATGAAAAGGTGTGAAATATGCGAGGAGCAAAAAAAAAAAAAAAAGAAAGAAAGAAAGACCAGGAGCATGAAAAGGTGTGAAAAATGCAAGGAGCATGAAAACGTGTGAAAAATTGGAGGAGCAAAAAAAAAAAAAAGACCAGGAGCATGAAAAGGTGTGAAAAATGCGAGGAGAAAAAAAAAAAAAAGAAAGACCAGGAGCATGAAAAGGTGTGAAAAATGCAAGGAACATGAAAAGGTGTGAAAAATGCGAGAAGCATGAAAAGGTGTGAAAAATGCGAGGAGCATGAAATGGTGTGAAAAATGCGAGGAGCAAAAAAAAAAAAAAAGACGAGGAGCATGAAAAGGTGTGAAAAATGCAAGGAGCATGAAAACGTGTGAAAAATTTGAGGAGCAAAAAAAAAAAAAAAAAGACCAGAAGCATGAAAAGGTGAGAAAAATGCAAGGAGCATGAAAACGTGTGAAAAATTTGAGGAGCAAAAAAAAAAACAAAAAAAAAGACCGGGAGCATGAAAACGTGTGAAAAATGCGAGGAGCAAAAAAAGAAAAAAAAAAAGACCAGGAGCATGAAAAGGTGTGAAAAATGCGAGGAGCATGAAAAGGTGTGAAAAATTTGAGGAGCAAAAGAAAAAAAAAAGACCGGGAGCATGAAAAGGTGTTAAAAATGCGAGGAGCAAAAAAAAAAAAAGACGAGGAGCATGAAAAGGTGTGAAAAATGCAAGAAGCATGAAAAGGTGTGAAAAATGGGAGGAGCAAAAAAAAAAAAAAAAAACCAGGAGCATGAAAAGGTGTGAAAAAGGCGAGGAGCAAAAAAAAAAAAAGAAAGACCAGGAGCATGAAAAGGTGTGAAAAATGTGAGGATGAAAAAAAAAAAAAAAAAGAAAGAAAGAAAGACCAGGAGTATGAAAAGGTGTGAAAAATGCGAGGAGCAAAAAAAAAAAAAAAAAGAAAGACCAGGAGCATGAAAAGGTGTGAAAAATGCGAGGAGAAAAAAAAAAAAAAGAAAGACCAGGAGCATTAAAAGGTGTGAAAAATGCAAGGAGCATGAAAAGGTGTGAAAAATGCGAGGAGCATGAAAAGGTGTGAAAAATGCGAGGAGCATGAAAAGTTGTGAAAAATGCGAGGAGCAAAAAAAAAAAAAAAAGAAATAAAGAAAGACCAGGAGCATGAAAAGGTGTGAAACATTCGAGGAGCAAAAAAAAAAAAAAAAAGACCAGGAGCATGAAAAGGTGTGAAAAATGCGAGGAGAAAAAAAAAAAAAAAAAGAAATAAAGAAAGACCAGGAGCATGAAAAGGTGTGAAACATTCGAGGAGCAAAAAAAAAAAAAAAAAAAGACCAGGAGCATGAAAAGTTGTGAAAAATGCGAGGAGAAAAAAAAAAAAAGACCAGGAGCATGAAAAGGTGTGAAAAATGCGAGGAAAAAAAAAAAAAAAAAGACCAGGAACATGAAAATGTGTGAAAAATGCGAGGAGCAAAAAAAAAAAAAGATAGACCAGGAGCATGAAAAGGTGTGAAAAATGCGAGGAGCATGAAAAGGTGTGAAAAATGCGAGGAGCATGAAAAGTTGTGAAAAATGCGAGGAGCATGAAGAGGTGTGAAAAATGCGAGGAGCATGAAGAGGTGTGAAAAATGCGAGGAGCATGAAAAGGTGTGAAAAATGCGAGGAGCATGAAAAGGTGTGAAAAATGCGAGGAGCATGAAAAGTTGAGAAAAATGCAAGGAGCATGAAAAGGTGTGAAAAATGCGAGGAGAAAAAAAAAAAAAAAAAAAAGACCAGGAATATGAAAAGGTGTGAAAAATGCGAGGAGCAAAAAAAAAAAAGAAAGAAAGAAAGAAAGACCAGGAGCATGAAAAGGTGTGAAAAATGCGAGGAGCAAAAAAAAAAAAAGAAAGACCAGGAGCATGAAAAGGTGTGAAAAATGCGAGGAGCAAAAAAAGAAAAAAAAAAAGACCAGGAGCATGAAAAGGTGTGAAAAATGCGAGGAGCATGAAAAGGTGTGAAAAATTTGAGGAGCAAAAGAACAAAAAAAGACCAGGAGCATGAAAAGGTGTGAAAAATGCGAGGAGCAAAAAAAAAAAAGACGAGGAGCATGAAAAGGTGTGAAAAATGCAAGGAGCATGAAAAGGTGTGAAAAATGCGAGGAGCAAAAAAAAAAAAAAAAAAAAAGACCAGGAGCATGAAAAGGTGTGAAAAATGCGAGGAGCAAAAAAAAAAAAAGAAAGACCAGGAGCATGAAAAGGTCTGAAAAATGCAAGGAGCGTGAAAAGGTGTGAAAAATGCGAGGAGCATGAAAAGCTGAGAAAAATGCAAGGAGCATGAAAAGGTGTGAAAAATGCGAGGAGCATGAAAAGTTGTGAAAAATGCAAGGAGCATGAAAAGGTGTGAAATATGCGAGGAGCAAAAAAAAAAAAAAAAGAAAGAAAGAAAGACCAGGAGCATGAAAAGGTGTGAAAAATGCAAGGAGCATGAAAACGTGTGAAAAATTGGAGGAGCAAAAAAAAAAAAAGACCAGGAGCATGAAAAGGTGTGAAAAATGCGAGGAGAAAAAAAAAAAAAAGAAAGACCAGGAGCATGAAAAGGTGTGAAAAATGCATTGAACATGAAAAGGTGTGAAAAATGCGAGAAGCATGAAAAGGTGTGAAAAATGCGAGGAGCATGAAATGGTGTGAAAAATGCGAGGAGCAAAAAAAAAAAAAAAGACGAGGAGCATGAAAAGGTGTGAAAAATGCAAGGAGCATGAAAACGTGTGAAAAATTTGAGGAGCAAAAAAAAAAAAAAAAAGACCAGAAGCATGAAAAGGTGAGAAAAATGCAAGGAGCATGAAAACGTGTGAAAAATTTGAGGAGCAAAAAAAAAAACAAAAAAAAAGACCGGGAGCATGAAAACGTGTGAAAAATGCGAGGAGCAAAAAAAGAAAAAAAAAAAGACCAGGAGCATGAAAAGGTGTGAAAAATGCGAGGAGCATGAAAAGGTGTGAAAAATTTGAGGAGCAAAAGAAAAAAAAAAGACCGGGAGCATGAAAAGGTGTTAAAAATGCGAGGAGCAAAAAAAAAAAAAGACGAGGAGCATGAAAAGGTGTGAAAAATGCAAGAAGCATGAAAAGGTGTGAAAAATGGGAGGAGCAAAAAAAAAAAAACCAGGAGCATGAAAAGGTGTGAAAAATGCGAGGAGCAAAAAAAAAAAAAGAAAGACCAGGAGCATGAAAAGGTGTGAAAAATGTGAGGATGAAAAAAAAAAAAAAAAAGAAAGAAAGAAAGACCAGGAGTATGAAAAGGTGTGAAAAATGCGAGGAGCAAAAAAAAAAAAAAAAGAAACACCAGGAGCATGAAAAGGTGTGAAAAATGCGAGGAGAAAAAAAAAAAAAGAAAGACCAGGAGCATTAAAAGGTGTGAAAAATGCAAGGAGCATGAAAAGGTGTGAAAAATGCGAGGAGCATGAAAAGGTGGGAAAAATGCGAGGAGCATGAAAAGTTGTGAAAAATGCGAGGAGCAAAAAAAAAAAAAAAAGAAAGAAAGAAAGACCAGGAGCATGAAAAGGTGTGAAACATTCGAGGAGCAAAAAAAAAAAAAAAAAAGACCAGGAGCATGAAAAGGTGTGAAAAATGCGAGGAGAAAAAAAAAAAAAAAAAGAAATAAAGAAAGACCAGGAGCATGAAAAGGTGTGAAACATTCGAGGAGCAAAAAAAAAAAAAAAAAAAAGACCAGGAGCATGAAAAGTTGTGAAAAATGCGAGGAGAAAAAAAAAAAAAGACCAGGAGCATGAAAAGGTGTGAAAAATGCGAGGAAAAAAAAAAAAAAAAAGACCAGGAACATGAAAATGTGTGAAAAATGCGAGGAGCAAAAAAAAAAAAAGATAGACCAGGAGCATGAAAAGGTGTGAAAAATGCGAGGAGCAAAAAAAAAAAAAAAAACAAAAAGACCAGGAACATGAAAAGGTGTGAAAAATGCAAGGAGCATGAAAAGGTGTGAAAAATGCGAGGAGCATGAAAAGTTGTGAAAAATGTGAGGAGCATGAAGAGGTGTGAAAAATGCGAGGAGCATGAAAAGGTGTGACAAATTCGAGGAGCAAAAAAAAAAAAAAAAGACCAGGAGCATGAAAAGGTGTGAAAAATGCGAGGAGCAAAAAAAAAAAAAGAAAGACCAGGAGCATGAAAAGGTGTGAAAAATGCAAGGAGCATGAAAAGGTGTGAAAAATGCGAGGAGCATGAAAAGTTGTGAAAAATGCGAGGAGCATGAAGAGGTGTGAAAAATGCGAGGAGCATGAAAAGGTGTGAAAAATGCGAGGAGCAAAAAAAGAAAAAAAAAAGACCAGGAGCATGAAAAGGTGTGAAAAATGCGAGGAGCATGAAAAGGTGTGAAAAATTTGAGGAGCAAAAGAAAAAAAAAAGACCAGGAGCATGAAAAGGTGTGAAAAATGCGAGGAGCAAAAAAAAAAAAAGACGAGCAGCATGAAAAGGTGTGAAAAATGCAAGGAGCATGAAAAGGTGTGAAAAATGCGAGGAGTAAAAAAAAAAAAGACGAGGAGCATGAAAAGGTGTGAAAAATCGAGGAGCAAAAAAAGAAAAAAAAAAGACCAGGAGCATGAAAAGGTGTGAAAAATGCGAGGAGCAAAAAAAAAAAAAGAAAGACCAGGAGCATGAAAAGGTGTGAAAAATGCGAGGAGCAAAAAAAAAAAAAAAGAAAGACCAGGAGCATGAAAAGGTGTGAAAAATGCGAGGAGCAAAAAAAAAAAAAAAGAAAGACCAGGAGCAAGAAAAGGTGTGAAAAATTCGAGGAGCAAAAAAAAAAAAGACCAGGAGCATGAAAAGGTGTGAAAAATGCGAGGAGGAAAAAAAAAAAAAAAAAAAGACCAGGAACATGAAAAGGTGTGAAAAATGCAAGGAGTAAAAAAAAAAAAAAAAGAAAGAAAGAAAGACCAGGAGCATGAAAAGGTGAGAAAAATGCGAGGAGCAAAAAAAAAAAAAAAAAAAGAAAGACCATTAGCATGAAAAGGTGTGAAAAATGCGAGGTTCAAAAAAAAAAAAGAAAGACCAGGAGCATGAAAAGGTGTGAAAAATGCGAGGAGCAAAAAAAAAAAAGAAAGACCAGGAGCATGAAAAGGTGTGAAAAATGCAAGGAGCATGAAAAGGTGTGAAAAATGCGAGGAGCATGAAAAGGTGGGAAAAATGCGAGGAGCATGAAAAGTTGTGAAAAATGCGAGGAGAAAAAAAAAAAAAAAAAGAAATAAAGAAAGACCAGGAGCATGAAAAGGTGTGAAACATTCGAGGAGCAAAAAAAAAAAAAAAAAAGACCAGGAGCATGAAAAGGTGTGAAAAATGCGAGGAGAAAAAAAAAAAAAAAAAGAAATAAAGAAAGACCAGGAGCATGAAAAGGTGTGAAACATTCGAGGAGCAAAAAAAAAAAAAAAAAAAGACCAGGAGCATGAAAAGTTGTGAAAAAAGCGAGGAGAAAAAAAAAAAAAGAACAGGAGCAAGAAAAGGTGTGAAAAATGCGAGGAAAAAAAAAAAAAAAAAAGACCAGGAACATGAAAATGTGTGAAAAATGCGAGGAGCAAAAAAAAAAAAAGATAGACCAGGAGCATGAAAAGGTGTGAAAAATGCGAGGAGCAAAAAAAAAAAAAAAAAAAAAAAGACCAGGAACATGAAAAGGTGTGAAAAATGCAAGGAGCATGAAAAGGTGTGAAAAATGCGAGGAGCATGAAAAGTTGTGAAAAATGTGAGGAGCATGAAGAGGTGTGAAAAATGCGAGGAGCATGAAAAGGTGTGACAAATTCGAGGAGCAAAAAAAAAAAAAAAAGACCAGGAGCATGAAAAGGTGTGAAAAATGCGAGGAGCAAAAAAAAAAAAAGAAAGACCAGGAGCATGAAAAGGTGTGAAAAATGCAAGGAGCATGAAAAGGTGTGAAAAATGCGAGGAGCATGAAAAGTTGTGAAAAATGCGAGGAGCATGAAGAGGTGTGAAAAATGCGAGGAGCATGAAAAGGTGTGAAAAATGCGAGGAGCAAAAAAAGAAAAAAAAAAGACCAGGAGCATGAAAAGGTGTGAAAAATGCGAGGAGCATGAAAAGGTGTGAAAAATTTGAGGAGCAAAAGAAAAAAAAAAGACCAGGAGCATGAAAAGGTGTGAAAAATGCGAGGAGCAAAAAAAAAAAAAGACGAGCAGCATGAAAAGGTGTGAAAAATGCAAGGAGCATGAAAAGGTGTGAAAAATGCGAGGAGTAAAAAAAAAAAAGACGAGGAGCATGAAAAGGTGTGAAAAATCGAGGAGCAAAAAAAGAAAAAAAAAAGACCAGGAGCATGAAAAGGTGTGAAAAATGCGAGGAGCAAAAAAAAAAAAAAAGAAAGACCAGGAGCATGAAAAGGTGTGAAAAATGCGAGGAGCATGAAGAGGTGTGAAAAATGCGAGGAGCATGAAAAGGTGTGAAAAATTCGAGGAGCAAAAAAAAAAAAAAAAAAAAAAAGACCAGGAGCATGAAAAGGTGTGAAAAATTCGAGGAGCAAAAAAAAAAAAGACCAGGAGCATGAAAAGGTGTGAAAAATGCGAGGAGGAAAAAAAAAAAAAAAAAAAGACCAGGAACATGAAAAGGTGTGAAAAATGCAAGGAGTAAAAAAAAAAAAAAAAGAAAGAAAGAAAGACCAGGAGCATGAAAAGGTGAGAAAAATGCGAGGAGCAAAAAAAAAAAAAAAAAAAGAAAGACCATTAGCATGAAAAGGTGTGAAAAATGCGAGGTTCAAAAAAAAAAAAGAAAGACCAGGAGCATGAAAAGGTGTGAAAAATGCGAGGAGCATGAAAAGGTGTGAAAAATGCGAGGAGCATGAAAAGTTGTGAAAAATGTGAGGAGCATGAAGAGGTGTGAAAAATGCGAGGAGCATGAAAAGGTGTGAAAAATTCGAGGAGCAAAAAAAAAAAAAAAAAGACCAGGAGCATGAAAAGGTGTGAAAAATGCGAGGAGCAAAAAAAAAAAAAGAAAGACCAGGAGCATGAAAAGGTGTGAAAAATGCGAGGAGCATGAAAAGTTGTGAAAAATGCGAGGAGCATGAAGAGGTGTGAAAAATGCGAGGAGCATGAAAAGGTGTGAAAAATGCGAGGAGCAAAAAAAAAAAAAGAAACACCAGGAGCATGAAAAGGTGTGAAAAATGCGAGGATCAGAAAAAGAAAAAAAAAAAGACCAGGAGCATGAAAAGGTGTGAAAAATGCGAGGAGCAAAAAAAGAAAAAAAAAAAGACCAGGAGCATGAAAAGGTGTGAAAAATGCGAGGAGCATGAAAGGTTGAAAAATGCGAGGACCAAAAAAAAAAAAAAGACCAGGAGCATGAAAAGGTGTGAAAAATGCGAGGAGCAAAAAAAGAAAAAAAAAAAGACCAGGAGCATGAAAAGGTGTGAAAAATGCGAGGAGAAAAAAAAAAAAAAAAAAGACCAGGAATATGAAAAGGTGTGAAAAATGCGAGGAGCAAAAAAAAAAAAGAAAGAAAGAAAGAAAGACCAGGAGCATGAAAAGGTGTGAAAAATGCGAGGAGCAAAAAAAAAAAAAGAAAGACCAGGAGCATGAAAAGGTGTGAAAAATGCGAGGAGCAAAAAAAAAAAACACGAGGAGCATGAAAAGGTGTGAAAAATCGAGGAGCAAAAAAAGAAAAAAAAAAAGACCAGGAGCATGAAAAGGTGTGAAAAATGCGAGGAGCAAAAAAAGAAAAAAAAAAAGACCAGGAGCATGAAAAGGTGTGAAAAATGCGAGGAGCATGAAAGGTGTGAAAAATGCGAGGAGCAAAAAAAAAAAAAAAGACCAGGAGTATGAAAAGGTGTCAAAAATGCGAGGAGAAAAAAAAGAAAAAAAAAAAGACGAGGAGCATGAAAAGGTGTGAAAAATGCGAGGAGCATGAAAAGGTGTGAAAAATGCGAGGAGCATGAAGAGGTGTGAAAAATGCGAGGAGCATGAAAAGGTGTGAAAAATTCGAGGAGCAAAAAAAAAAATAAATAAGACCAGGAGCATGAAAAGGTGTGAAAAATGCGAGGAGCATGAAAGGTTGAAAAATGCGAGGAGCAAAAAAAAAAAAAAAGACCAGGAGCATGAAAAGGTGTGAAAAATGCGAGGAGAAAAAAAAAAAAAAAAAAAGACCAGGAATATGAAAAGGTGTGAAAAATGCGAGGAGCAAAAAAAAAAAAGAAAGAAAGAAAGAAAGACCAGGAGCATGAAAAGGTGTGAAAAATGCGAGGAGCAAAAAAAAAAAAAGAAAGACCAGGAGCATGAAAAGGTGTGAAAAATGCGAGGAGCAAAAAAAGAAAAAAAAAAAGACCAGGAGCATGAAAAGGTGTGAAAAATGCGAGGAGCATGAAAAGGTGTGAAAAATTTGAGGAGCAAAAGAAAAAAAAAAGACCAGGAGCATGAAAAGGTGTGAAAAATGCGAGGAGCAAAAAAAAAAAAGACGAGGAGCATGAAAAGGTGTGAAAAATGCAAGGAGCATGAAAAGGTGTGAAAAATGCGAGGAGCAAAAAAAAAAAAAAAAAAAAAGACCAGGAGCATGAAAAGGTGTGAAAAATGCAAGAAGCATGAAAAGGTGTGAAAAATGGGAGGAGCAAAAAAAAAAAAAAAAAACCAGGAGCATGAAAAGGTGTGAAAAATGCGAGGAGCAAAAAAAAAAAAAGAAAGACCAGGAGCATGAAAAGGTGTGAAAAATGTGAGGATGAAAAAAAAAAAAAAAAAGAAAGAAAGAAAGACCAGGAGTATGAAAAGGTGTGAAAAATGCGAGGAGCAAAAAAAAAAAAAAAAGAAAGACCAGGAGCATGAAAAGGTGTGAAAAATGCGAGGAGAAAAAAAAAAAAAAGAAAGACCAGGAGCATTAAAAGGTGTGAAAAATGCAAGGAGCATGAAAAGGTGTGAAAAATGCGAGGAGCATGAAAAGGTGTGAAAAATGCGAGGAGCATGAAAAGTTGTGAAAAATGCGAGGAGCAAAAAAAAAAAAAAAAGAAATAAAGAAAGACCAGGAGCATGAAAAGGTGTGAAACATTCGAGGAGCAAAAAAAAAAAAAAAAAAGACCAGGAGCATGAAAAGGTGTGAAAAATGAGAGGAGAAAAAAAAAAAAAAAAAGAAATAAAGAAAGACCAGGAGCATGAAAAGGTGTGAAACATTCGAGGAGCAAAAAAAAAAAAAAAAAAAAGACCAGGAGCATGAAAAGTTGTGAAAAATGCGAGGAGAAAAAAAAAAAAAGACCAGGAGCATGAAAAGGTGTGAAAAATGCGAGGAAAAAAAAAAAAAAAAAGACCAGGAACATGAAAATGTGTGAAAAATGCGAGGAGCAAAAAAAAAAAAAGATAGACCAGGAGCATGAAAAGGTGTGAAAAAAGCGAGGAGCAAAAAAAAAAAAAAAAAAAAAAAGACCAGGAACATGAAAAGGTGTGAAAAATGCAAGGAGCATGAAAAGGTGTGAAAAATGCGAGGAGCATGAAAAGTTGTGAAAAATGTGAGGAGCATGAAGAGGTGTGAAAAATGCGAGGAGCATGAAAAGGTGTGACAAATTCGAGGAGCAAAAAAAAAAAAAAAAGACCAGGAGCATGAAAAGGTGTGAAAAATGCGAGGAGCAAAAAAAAAAAAAGAAAGACCAGGAGCATGAAAAGGTGTGAAAAATGCAAGGAGCATGAAAAGGTGTGAAAAATGCGAGGAGCATGAAAAGTTGTGAAAAATGCGAGGAGCATGAAGAGGTGTGAAAAATGCGAGGAGCATGAAAAGGTGTGAAAAATGCGAGGAGCAAAAAAAGAAAAAAAAAAGACCAGGAGCATGAAAAGGTGTGAAAAATGTGAGGAGCATGAAAAGGTGTGAAAAATTTGAGGAGCAAAAGAAAAAAAAAAGACCAGGAGCATGAAAAGGTGTGAAAAATGCGAGGAGCAAAAAAAAAAAAAGACGAGCAGCATGAAAAGGTGTGAAAAATGCAAGGAGCATGAAAAGGTGTGAAAAATGCGAGGAGTAAAAAAAAAAAAGACGAGGAGCATGAAAAGGTGTGAAAAATCGAGGAGCAAAAAAAGAAAAAAAAAAGACCAGGAGCATGAAAAGGTGTGAAAAATGCGAGGAGCAAAAAAAAAAAAAGAAAGACCAGGAGCATGAAAAGGTGTGAAAAATGCGAGGAGCAAAAAAAAAAAAAAAGAAAGACCAGGAGCATGAAAAGGTGTGAAAAATGCGAGGAGCATGAAGAGGTGTGAAAAATGCGAGGAGCATGAAAAGGTGTGAAAAATTCGAGGAGCAAAAAAAAAAAAAAAAAAAAAAAGACCAGGAGCATGAAAAGGTGTGAAAAATTCGAGGAGCAAAAAAAAAAAAGACCAGGAGCATGAAAAGGTGTGAAAAATGCGAGGAGGAAAAAAAAAAAAAAAAAAAGACCAGGAACATGAAAAGGTGTGAAAAATGCAAGGAGTAAAAAAAAAAAAAAAAGAAAGAAAGAAAGACCAGGAGCATGAAAAGGTGAGAAAAATGCGAGGAGCAAAAAAAAAAAAAAAAAAAGAAAGACCATTAGCATGAAAAGGTGTGAAAAATGCGAGGTTCAAAAAAAAAAAAGAAAGACCAGGAGCATGAAAAGGTGTGAAAAATGCGAGGAGCATGAAAAGGTGTGAAAAATGCGAGGAGCATGAAAAGTTGTGAAAAATGTGAGGAGCATGAAGAGGTGTGAAAAATGCGAGGAGCATGAAAAGGTGTGAAAAATTCGAGGAGCAAAAAAAAAAAAAAAAAGACCAGGAGCATGAAAAGGTGTGAAAAATGCGAGGAGCAAAAAAAAAAAAAGAAAGACCAGGAGCATGAAAAGGTGTGAAAAATGCGAGGAGCATGAAAAGTTGTGAAAAATGCGAGGAGCATGAAGAGGTGTGAAAAATGCGAGGAGCATGAAAAGGTGTGAAAAATGCGAGGAGCAAAAAAAAAAAAAGAAACACCAGGAGCATGAAAAGGTGTGAAAAATGCGAGGAGCAGAAAAAGAAAAAAAAAAAGACCAGGAGCATGAAAAGGTGTGAAAAATGCGAGGAGCAAAAAAAGAAAAAAAAAAAGACCAGGAGCATGAAAAGGTGTGAAAAATGCGAGGAGCATGAAAGGTTGAAAAATGCGAGGACCAAAAAAAAAAAAAAGACCAGGAGCATGAAAAGGTGTGAAAAATGCGAGGAGCAAAAAAAGAAAAAAAAAAAGACCAGGAGCATGAAAAGGTGTGAAAAATGCGAGGAGAAAAAAAAAAAAAAAAAAGACCAGGAATATGAAAAGGTGTGAAAAATGCGAGGAGCAAAAAAAAAAAAGAAAGAAAGAAAGAAAGACCAGGAGCATGAAAAGGTGTGAAAAATGCGAGGAGCAAAAAAAAAAAAAGAAAGACCAGGAGCATGAAAAGGTGTGAAAAATGCGAGGAGCAAAAAAAAAAAACACGAGGAGCATGAAAAGGTGTGAAAAATCGAGGAGCAAAAAAAGAAAAAAAAAAAGACCAGGAGCATGAAAAGGTGTGAAAAATGCGAGGAGCAAAAAAAGAAAAAAAAAAAGACCAGGAGCATGAAAAGGTGTGAAAAATGCGAGGAGCATGAAAGGTGTGAAAAATGCGAGGAGCAAAAAAAAAAAAAAAGACCAGGAGTATGAAAAGGTGTCAAAAATGCGAGGAGCAAAAAAAGAAAAAAAAAAAGACGAGGAGCATGAAAAGGTGTGAAAAATGCGAGGAGCATGAAAAGGTGTGAAAAATGCGAGGAGCATGAAGAGGTGTGAAAAATGCGAGGAGCATGAAAAGGTGTGAAAAATTCGAGGAGCAAAAAAAAAAAATAAATAAGACCAGGAGCATGAAAAGGTGTGAAAAATGCGAGGAGCATGAAAGGTTGAAAAATGCGAGGAGCAAAAAAAAAAAAAAAGACCAGGAGCATGAAAAGGTGTGAAAAATGCGAGGAGAAAAAAAAAAAAAAAAAAAAGACCAGGAATATGAAAAGGTGTGAAAAATGCGAGGAGCAAAAAAAAAAAAGAAAGAAAGAAAGAAAGACCAGGAGCATGAAAAGGTGTGAAAAATGCGAGGAGCAAAAAAAAAAAAAGAAAGACCAGGAGCATGAAAAGGTGTGAAAAATGCGAGGAGCATGAAAAGTTGTGAAAAATGCGAGGAGCATGAAGAGGTGTGAAAAATGCGAGGAGCATGAAGAGGTGTGAAAAATGCGAGGAGCATGAAAAGGTGTGAAAAATGCGAGGAGCATGAAAAGGTGTGAAAAATGCGAGGAGCATGAAAAGGTGTGAAAAATGCGAGGAGCATGAAAAGGTGTGAAAAATGCGAGGAGCATGAAAAGGTGTGAAAAATGCGAGGAGCATGAAGAGGTGTGAAAAATGCGAGGAGCATGAAGAGGTGTGAAAAATGCGAGGAGCATGAAGAGGTGTGAAAAATGCGAGGAGCATGAAAAGGTGTGAAAAATGCGAGGAGCATGAAAAGGTGTGAAAAATGCGAGGAGCATGAAAAGTTGAGAAAAATGCAAGGAGCATGAAAAGGTGTGAAAAATGCGAGGAGAAAAAAAAAAAAAAAAAAAAAGACCAGGAATATGAAAAGGTGTGAAAAATGCGAGGAGCAAAAAAAAAAAAGAAAGAAAGAAAGAAAGACCAGGAGCATGAAAAGGTGTGAAAAATGCGAGGAGCAAAAAAAAAAAAAGAAAGACCAGGAGCATGAAAAGGTGTGAAAAATGCGAGGAGCAAAAAAAGAAAAAAAAAAAGACCAGGAGCATGAAAAGGTGTGAAAAATGCGAGGAGCATGAAAAGGTGTGAAAAATTTGAGGAGCAAAAGAACAAAA
This sequence comes from Cervus elaphus, assembly GCF_910594005.1. Classification (NCBI taxonomy): domain Eukaryota; kingdom Metazoa; phylum Chordata; class Mammalia; order Artiodactyla; family Cervidae; genus Cervus; species Cervus elaphus. The sequence goes on along the minus strand of NC_057834.1, from coordinate 1,580,756 downwards.
AAATACCAGGAGCATGAAAAGGTGTGAAAAATGCGAGGAGCAAAAAAAAAAAAGACGAGGAGCATGAAAAGGTGTGAAAAATGCAAGGAGCATGAAAAGGTGTGAAAAATGCGAGGAGCAAAAAAAAAAAAAGAAAGACCAGGAGCATGAAAAGGTCTGAAAAATGCAAGGAGCGTGAAAAGGTGTGAAAAATGCGAGGAGCATGAAAAGCTGAGAAAAATGCAAGGAGCATGAAAAGGTGTGAAAAATGCGAGGAGCATGAAAAGTTGTGAAAAATGCAAGGAGCATGAAAAGGTGTGAAATATGCGAGGAGCAAAAAAAAAAAAAAAGAAAGAAAGAAAGACCAGGAGCATGAAAAGGTGTGAAAAATGCAAGGAGCATGAAAACGTGTGAAAAATTGGAGGAGCAAAAAAAAAAAAAAGACCAGGAGCATGAAAAGGTGTGAAAAATGCGAGGAGAAAAAAAAAAAAAAGAAAGACCAGGAGCATGAAAAGGTGTGAAAAATGCGATGAACATGAAAAGGTGTGAAAAATGCGAGAAGCATGAAAAGGTGTGAAAAATGCGAGGAGCATGAAATGGTGTGAAAAATGCGAGGAGCAAAAAAAAAAAAAAGACGAGGAGCATGAAAAGGTTTGAAAAATGCAAGGAGCATGAAAACGTGTGAAAAATTTGAGGAGCAAAAAAAAAAAAAAAAGACCAGAAGCATGAAAAGGTGAGAAAAATGCAAGGAGCATGAAAACGTGTGAAAAATTTGAGGAGTAAAAAAAAAAACAAAAAAAAAGACCGGGAGCATGAAAACGTGTGAAAAATGCGAGGAGCAAAAAAAGAAAAAAAAAAAGACCAGGAGCATGAAAAGGTGTGAAAAATGCGAGGAGCATGAAAAGGTGTGAAAAATTTGAGGAGCAAAAGAAAAAAAAAAGACCGGGAGCATGAAAAGGTGTTAAAAATGCGAGGAGCAAAAAAAAAAAAAGACGAGGAGCATGAAAAGGTGTGAAAAATGCAAGGAGCATGAAAAGGTGTGAAAAATGGGAGGAGCAAAAAAAAAAAAAAAAAAACCAGGAGCATGAAAAGGTGTGAAAAATGCGAGGAGCAAAAAAAAAAAAAGAAAGACCAGGAGCATGAAAAGGTGTGAAAAATGTGAGGATGAAAAAAAAAAAAAAAAAGAAAGAAAGAAAGACCAGGAGTATGAAAAGGTGTGAAAAATGCGAGGAGCAAAAAAAAAAAAAAAAGAAAGACCAGGAGCATGAAAAGGTGTGAAAAATGCGAGGAGAAAAAAAAAAAAAGAAAGACCAGGAGCATTAAAAGGTGTGAAAAATGCAAGGAGCATGAAAAGGTGTGAAAAATGCGAGGAGCATGAAAAGGTGTGAAAAATGCGAGGAGCATGAAAAGTTGTGAAAAATGCGAGGAGCAAAAAAAAAAAAAAAAGAAATAAAGAAAGACCAGGAGCATGAAAAGGTGTGAAACATTCGAGGAGCAAAAAAAAAAAAAAAAAAAGACCAGGAGCATGAAAAGGTGTGAAAAATGCGAGGAGCAAAAAAAAAAAAAAAAGAAATAAAGAAAGACCAGGAGCATGAAAAGGTGTGAAACATTCGAGGAGCAAAAAAAAAAAAAAAAAAAGACCAGGAGCATGAAAAGGTGTGAAAAATGCGAGGAGAAAAAAAAAAAAAGACCAGGAGCATGAAAAGGTGTGAAAAATGCGAGGAAAAAAAAAAAAAAAAAGACCAGGAACATGAAAAGGTGTGAAAAATGCGAGGAGCAAAAAAAAAAAAAAGATAGACCAGGAGCATGAAAAGGTGTGAAAAATGCGAGGAGCCAAAAAAAAAAAAAAAAAAAAAAGACCAGGAACATGAAAAGGTGTGAAAAATGCAAGGAGCATGAAAAGGTGTGAAAAATGCGAGGAGCATGAAAAGTTGTGAAAAATGTGAGGAGCATGAAGAGGTGTGAAAAATGCGAGGAGCATGAAAAGGTGTGAAAAATTCGAGGAGCAAAAAAAAAAAAAAAAGACCAGGAGCATGAAAAGGTGTGAAAAATGCGAGGAGCAAAAAAAAAAAAAGAAAGACCAGGAGCATGAAAAGGTGTGAAAAATGCAAGGAGCATGAAAAGGTGTGAAAAATGCGAGGAGCATGAAAAGTTGTGAAAAATGCGAGGAGCATGAAGAGGTGTGAAAAATGCGAGGAGCATGAAAAGGTGTGAAAAATGCGAGGAGCAAAAAAAGAAAAAAAAAAAGACCAGGAGCATGAAAAGGTGTGAAAAATGCGAGGAGCATGAAAAGGTGTGAAAAATTTGAGGAGCAAAAGAAAAAAAAAAGACCAGGAGCATGAAAAGGTGTGAAAAATGCGAGGAGCAAAAAAAAAAAAAGACGAGCAGCATGAAAAGGTGTGAAAAATGCAAGGAGCATGAAAAGGTGTGAAAAATGCGAGGAGCAAAAAAAAAAAAGACGAGGAGCATGAAAAGGTGTGAAAAATCGAGGAGCAAAAAAAGAAAAAAAAAAGACCAGGAGCATGAAAAGGTGTGAAAAATGCGAGGAGCAAAAAAAAAAAAAGAAAGACCAGGAGCATGAAAAGGTGTGAAAAATGCGAGGACCAAAAAAAAAAAAAAGAAAGACCAGGAGCATGAAAAGGTGTGAAAAATGCGAGGAGCATGAAGAGGTGTGAAAAATGCGAGGAGCATGAAAAGGTGTGAAAAATTCGAGGAGCAAAAAAAAAAAAAAAAAAAAAAGACCAGGAGCATGAAAAGGTGTGAAAAATTCGAGGAGCAAAAAAAAAAAAGACCAGGAGCATGAAAAGGTGTGAAAAATGCGAGGAGGAAAAAAAAAAAAAAAAAAAAGACCAGGAACATGAAAATGTGTGAAAAATGCGAGGAGTAAAAAAAAAAAAAAAAGAAAGAAAGAAAGACCAGGAGCATGAAAAGGTGTGAAAAATGCGAGGAGCAAAAAAAAAAAAAAAAAAGAAAGACCATTAGCATGAAAAGGTGTGAAAAATGCGAGGATCAAAAAAAAAAAAGAAAGACCAGGAGCATGAAAAGGTGTGAAAAATGCAAGGAGCATGAAAAGGTGTGAAAAATGCGAGGAGCATGAAAAGTTGTGAAAAATGTGAGGAGCATGAAGAGGTGTGAAAAATGCGAGGAGCATGAAAAGGTGTGAAATATTCGAGGAGCAAAAAAAAAAAAAAAAAGACCAGGAGCATGAAAAGGTCTGAAAAATGTAAGGAGCATGAAAAGGTGTGAAAAATGCGAGGAGCATGAAAAGTTGAGAAAAATGCAAGGAGCATGAAAAGGTGTGAAAAATGCGAGGAGCATGAAAAGTTGTGAAAAATGCAAGGAGCATGAAAAGGTGTGAAATATTCGAGGAGCAAAAAAAAAAAAAAAAGAAAGAAAAAAAGACCAGGAGCATGAAAAGGTGTGAAAAATGCAAAGAGCATGAAAACGTGTGAAAAATTGGAGGAGCAAAAAAAAAAAAAAGACCAGGAGCATGAAAAGGTGTGAAAAATGTGAGGAGAAAAAAAAAAAAAAAGAAAGACCAGGAGCATGAAAAGGTGTGAAAAATGCGATGAACATGAAAAGGTGAGAAAAATGCGAGGAGCAAAAAAAAAAAAAAAAAAAGAAAGACCATTAGCATGAAAAGGTGTGAAAAATGCGAGGATCAAAAAAAAAAAAGAAAGACCAGGAGCATGAAAAGGTGTGAAAAATGCGAGGAGCAAAAAAAAAAAAAGAAGGACCAGGAGCATGAAAAGGTGTGAAAAATGCGAGGAGCATGAAAAGTTGTGAAAAATGCGAGGAGCATGAAGAGGTGTGAAAAATGCGAGGAGCATGAAAAGGTGTGAAAAATGCGAGGAGCAAAAAAAAAAAAAGAAAGACCAGGAGCATGAAAAGGTGTGAAAAATGCGAGGAGCAGAAAAAGAAAAAAAAAAAGACCAGGAGCATGAAAAGGTGTGAAAAATGCGAGGAGCAAAAAAAGAAAAAAAAAAGACCAGGAGCATGAAAAGGTGTGAAAAATGCGAGGAGCATGAAAGGTTGAAAAATGCGAGGACCAAAAAAAAAAAAAAGACCAGGAGCATGAAAAGGTGTGAAAAATGCGAGGAGCAAAAAAAGAAAAAAAAAAAGACCAGGAGCATGAAAAGGTGTGAAAAATGCGAGGAGAAAAAAAAAAAAAAAAAAGACCAGGAATATGAAAAGGTGTGAAAAATGCGAGGAGCAAAAAAAAAAAAGAAAGAAAGAAAGAAAGACCAGGAGCATGAAAAGGTGTGAAAAATGCGAGGAGCAAAAAAAAAAAAAGAAAGACCAGGAGCATGAAAAGGTGTGAAAAATGCGAGGAGCAAAAAAAAAAAAGACGAGGAGCATGAAAAGGTGTGAAAAATCGAGGAGCAAAAAAAGAAAAAAAAAAAGACCAGGAGCATGAAAAGGTGTGAAAAATGCGAGGAGCAAAAAAAGAAAAAAAAAAAGACCAGGAGCATGAAAAGGTGTGAAAAATGCGAGGAGCATGAAAGGTGTGAAAAATGCGAGGAGCAAAAAAAAAAAAAAAGACCAGGAGTATGAAAAGGTGTGAAAAATGCGAGGAGCAAAAAAAGAAAAAAAAAAAGACCAGGAGCATGAAAAGGTGTGAAAAATGCGAGGAGCATGAAAAGGTGTGAAAAATGCGAGGAGCATGAAGAGGTGTGAAAAATGCGAGGAGCATGAAAAGGTGTGAAAAATTCGAGGAGCAAAAAAAAAAAATAAATAAGACCAGGAGCATGAAAAGGTGTGAAAAATGCGAGGAGCATGAAAGGTTGAAAAATGCGAGGAGCAAAAAAAAAAAAAAAGACCAGGAGCATGAAAAGGTGTGAAAAATGCGAGGAGAAAAAAAAAAAAAAAAAAGACCAGGAATATGAAAAGGTGTGAAAAATGCGAGGAGCAAAAAAAAAAAGAAAGAAAGAAAGAAAGACCAGGAGCATGAAAAGGTGTGAAAAATGGGAGGAGCAAAAAAAAAAAAAGAAAGACCAGGAGCATGAAAAGGTGTGAAAAATGCGAGGAGCAAAAAAAAAAAAAAAAAAAGACCAGGAGCATGAAAAGGTGTGAAAAATGCGAGGAGCATGAAAAGGTGTGAAAAATTTGAGGAGCAAAAGAAAAAAAAAAGACCAGGAGCATGAAAAGGTGTGAAAAATGCGAGGAGCAAAAAAAAAAAAGACGAGGAGCATGAAAAGGTGTGAAAAATGCAAGGAGCATGAAAAGGTGTGAAAAATGCGAGGAGCAAAAAAAAAAAAAAAAAAAAAAGACCAGGAGCATGAAAAGGTGTGAAAAATGCGAGGAGCAAAAAAAAAAAAAGAAAGACCAGGAGCATGAAAAGGTGTGAAAAATGCGAGGAGCAAAAAAAAAAAAAGAAAGACCAGGAGCATGAAAAGGTGTGAAAAATGCGAGGAGCATGAAAAGTTGTGAAAAATGCGAGGAGCATGAAGAGGTGTGAAAAATGCGAGGAGCATGAAGAGGTGTGAAAAATGCGAGGAGCATGAAAAGGTGTGAAAAATGCGAGGAGCATGAAAAGGTGTGAAAAATGCGAGGAGCATGAAAAGTTGTGAAAAATGCGAGGAGCATGAAGAGGTGTGAAAAATGCGAGGAGCATGAAGAGGTGTGAAAAATGCGAGGAGCATGAAAAGGTGTGAAAAATGCGAGGAGCATGAAAAGGTGTGAAAAATGCGAGGAGCATGAAAAGTTGAGAAAAATGCAAGGAGCATGAAAAGGTGTGAAAAATGCGAGGAGAAAAAAAAAAAAAAAAAAAGACCAGGAGCATGAAAAGGTGTGAAAAATGCGAGGAGCAAAAAAAAAAAAGAAAGAAAGAAAGAAAGACCAGGAGCATGAAAAGGTGTGAAAAATGCGAGGAGCAAAAAAAAAAAAAGAAAGACCAGGAGCATGAAAAGGTGTGAAAAATGCGAGGAGCAAAAAAAGAAAAAAAAAAAGACCAGGAGCATGAAAAGGTGTGAAAAATGCGAGGAGCATGAAAAGGTGTGAAAAATTTGAGGAGCAAAAGAACAAAAAAAGACCAGGAGCATGAAAAGGTGTGAAAAATGCGAGGAGCAAAAAAAAAAAAGACGAGGAGCATGAAAAGGTGTGAAAAATGCAAGGAGCATGAAAAGGTGTGAAAAATGCGAGGAGCAAAAAAAAAAAAAGAAAGACCAGGAGCATGAAAAGGTCTGAAAAATGCAAGGAGCGTGAAAAGGTGTGAAAAATGCGAGGAGCATGAAAAGCTGAGAAAAATGCAAGGAGCATGAAAAGGTGTGAAAAATGCGAGGAGCATGAAAAGTTGTGAAAAATGCAAGGAGCATGAAAAGGTGTGAAATATGCGAGGAGCAAAAAAAAAAAAAAAAAGAAAGAAAGAAAGACCAGGAGCATGAAAAAGTGTGAAAAATGCAAGGAGCATGAAAACGTGTGAAAAATTGGAGGAGCAAAAAAAAAAAAAAGACCAGGAGCATGAAAAGGTGTGAAAAATGCGAGGAGAAAAAAAAAAAAAAGAAAGACCAGGAGCATGAAAAGGTGTGAAAAATGCGATGAACATGAAAAGGTGTGAAAAATGCGAGAAGCATGAAAAGGTGTGAAAAATGCGAGGAGCATGAAATGGTGTGAAAAATGCGAGGAGCAAAAAAAAAAAAAAAGACGAGGAGCATGAAAAGGTGTGAAAAATGCAAGGAGCATGAAAACGTGTGAAAAATTTGAGGAGCAAAAAAAAAAAAAAAAAAGACCAGAAGCATGAAAAGGTGAGAAAAATGCAAGGAGCATGAAAACGTGTGAAAAATTTGAGGAGCAAAAAAAAAAACAAAAAAAAAGACCGGGAGCATGAAAACGTGTGAAAAATGCGAGGAGCAAAAAAAGAAAAAAAAAAGACCAGGAGCATGAAAAGGTGTGAAAAATGCGAGGAGCATGAAAAGGTGTGAAAAATTTGAGGAGGAAAAGAAAAAAAAAAGACCGGGAGCATGAAAAGGTGTTAAAAATGCGAGGAGCAAAAAAAAAAAAAGACGAGGAGCATGAAAAGGTGTGAAAAATGCAAGGAGCATGAAAAGGTGTGAAAAATGGGAGGAGCAAAAAAAAAAAAAAAAAAAACCAGGAGCATGAAAAGGTGTGAAAAATGCGAGGAGCAAAAAAAAAAAAAGAAAGACCAGGAGCATGAAAAGGTGTGAAAAATGTGAGGATGAAAAAAAAAAAAAAAAAGAAAGAAAGAAAGACCAGGAGAATGAAAAGGTGTGAAAAATGCGAGGAGCAAAAAAAAAAAAAAAAAAAAGACCAGGAGCATGAAAAGGTGTGAAAAATGCGAGGAGAAAAAAAAAAAAAAGAAAGACCAGGAGCATTAAAAGGTGTGAAAAATGCAAGGAGCATGAAAAGGTGTGAAAAATGCGAGGAGCATGAAAAGGTGTGAAAAATGCGAGGAGCATGAAAAGTTGTGAAAAATGCGAGGAGCAAAAAAAAAAAAAAAAGAAATAAAGAAAGACCAGGAGCATGAAAAGGTGTGAAACATTCGAGGAGCAAAAAAAAAAAAAAAAAAAAGACCAGGAGCATGAAAAGGTGTGAAAAATGCGAGGAGCAAAAAAAAAAAAAAAAGAAATAAAGAAAGACCAGGAGCATGAAAAGGTGTGAAACATTCGAGGAGCAAAAAAAAAAAAAAAAAAAGACCAGGAGCATGAAAAGGTGTGAAAAATGCGAGGAGAAAAAAAAAAAAAGACCAGGAGCATGAAAAGGTGTGAAAAATGCGAGGAAAAAAAAAAAAAAAAAGACCAGGAACATGAAAAGGTGTGAAAAATGCGAGGAGCAAAAAAAAAAAAAGATAGACCAGGAGCATGAAAAGGTGTGAAAAATGCGAGGAGCAAAAAAAAAAAAAAAAAAAAAAAAGACCAGGAACATGAAAAGGTGTGAAAAATGCAAGGAGCATGAAAAGGTGTGAAAAATGCGAGGAGCATGAAAAGTTGTGAAAAATGTGAGGAGCATGAAGAGGTGTGAAAAATGCGAGGAGCATGAAAAGGTGTGAAAAATTCGAGGAGCAAAAAAAAAAAAAAAAGACCAGGAGCATGAAAAGGTGTGAAAAATGCGAGGAGCAAAAAAAAAAAAAAAAGGACCAGGAGCATGAAAAGGTGTGAAAATGCAAGGAGCATAAAAAGGTGTGAAAAATGCGAGGAGCATGAAAAGTTGTGAAAAATGCGAGGAGCATGAAGAGGTGTGAAAAATGCGAGGAGCATGAAAAGGTGTGAAAAATGCGAGGAGCAAAAAAAGAAAAAAAAAAAGACCAGGAGCATGAAAAGGTGTGAAAAATGCGAGGAGCATGAAAAGGTGTGAAAAATTTGAGGAGCAAAAGAAAAAAAAAAGACCAGGAGCATGAAAAGGTGTGAAAAATGCGAGGAGCAAAAAAAAAAAAAGACGAGCAGCATGAAAAGGTGTGAAAAATGCAAGGAGCATGAAAAGGTGTGAAAAATGCGAGGAGCAAAAAAAAAAAAGACGAGGAGCATGAAAAGGTGTGAAAAATCGAGGAGCAAAAAAAGAAAAAAAAAAGACCAGGAGCATGAAAAGGTGTGAAAAATGCGAGGAGCAAAAAAAAAAAAAGAAAGACCAGGAGCATGAAAAGGTGTGAAAAATGCGAGGAGCAAAAAAAAAAAAAAGAAAGACCAGGAGCATGAAAAGGTGTGAAAAATGCGAGGAGCATGAAGAGGTGTGAAAAATGCGAGGAGCATGAAAAGGTGTGAAAAATTCGAGGAGCAAAAAAAAAAAAAAAAAAAAAAGACCAGGAGCATGAAAAGGTGTGAAAAATTCGAGGAGCAAAAAAAAAAAAGACCAGGAGCATGAAAAGGTGTGAAAAATGCGAGGAGGAAAAAAAAAAAAAAAAAAAGACCAGGAACATGAAAAGGTGTGAAAAATGCGAGGAGTAAAAAAAAAAAAAAAAGAAAGAAAGAAAGACCAGGAGCATGAAAAGGTGTGAAAAATGCGAGGAGCAAAAAAAAAAAAAAAAAAGAAAGACCATTAGCATGAAAAGGTGTGAAAAATGCGAGGATCAAAAAAAAAAAAGAAAGACCAGGAGCATGAAAAGGTGTGAAAAATGCAAGGAGCATGAAAAGGTGTGAAAAATGCGAGGAGCATGAAAAGTTGTGAAAAATGTGAGGAGCATGAAGAGGTGTGAAAAATGCGAGGAGCATGAAAAGGTGTGAAATATTCGAGGAGCAAAAAAAAAAAAAAAAAGACCAGGAGCATGAAAAGGTCTGAAAAATGCAAGGAGCATGAAAAGGTGTGAAAAATGCGAGGAGCATGAAAAGTTGAGAAAAATGCAAGGAGCATGAAAAGGTGTGAAAAATGCGAGGAGCATGAAAAGTTGTGAAAAATGCAAGGAGCATGAAAAGGTGTGAAATATGCGAGGAGCAAAAAAAAGAAAAAAAGAAAGAAAGAAAGACCAGGAGCATGCAAAGGTGTGAAAAATGCAAAGAGCATGAAAACGTGTGAAAAATTGGAGGAGCAAAAAAAAAAAAAAGACCAGGAGCATGAAAAGGTGTGAAAAATGTGAGGAGAAAAAAAAAAAAAAGAAAGACCAGGAGCATGAAAAGGTGTGAAAAATGCGATGAACATGAAAAGGTGTGAAAAATGCGAGGAGCATGAAAAGGTGTGAAAAATGCGAGGAGCATGAAATGGTGTGAAAAATGCGAGGAGCAAAAAAAAAAAAAAAGACGAGGAGCATGAAAAGGTGTGAAAAATGCAAGGAGCATGAAAACGTGTGAAAAATTTGAGGAGCAAAAAAAAAAAAAAAAAAGACCAGAAGCATGAAAAGGGGAGAAAAATGCAAGGAGCATGAAAACGTGTGAAAAATTTGAGGAGCAAAAAAAAAAAAAAAAAAAAGACCGGGAGCATGAAAACGTGTGAAAAATGCGAGGAACAAAAAAAGAAAATAAAAAAGACCAGGAGCATGAAAAGGTGTGAAAAATGCGAGGAGCAAAAAAAAAAAAGACGAGGAGCATGAAAAGGTGTGAAAAATGCAAGGAGCATGAAAAGGTGTGAAAAATGCGAGGAGCAAAAAAAAAAAAAGAAAGACCAGGAGCATGAAAAGGTCTGAAAAATGCAAGGAGCGTGAAAAGGTGTGAAAAATGCGAGGAGCATGAAAAGCTGAGAAAAATGCAAGGAGCATGAAAAGGTGTGAAAAATGCGAGGAGCATGAAAAGTTGTGAAAAATGCAAGGAGCATGAAAAGGTGTGAAATATGCGAGGAGCAAAAAAAAAAAAAAAAGAAAGAAAGAAAGACCAGGAGCATGAAAAAGTGTGAAAAATGCAAGGAGCATGAAAACGTGTGAAAAATTGGAGGAGCAAAAAAAAAAAAAAGACCAGGAGCATGAAAAGGTGTGAAAAATGCGAGGAGAAAAAAAAAAAAAAGAAAGACCAGGAGCATGAAAAGGTGTGAAAAATGCGATGAACATGAAAAGGTGTGAAAAATGCGAGAAGCATGAAAAGGTGTGAAAAATGCGAGGAGCATGAAATGGTGTGAAAAATGCGAGGAGCAAAAAAAAAAAAAAAGACGAGGAGCATGAAAAGGTGTGAAAAATGCAAGGAGCATGAAAACGTGTGAAAAATTTGAGGAGCAAAAAAAAAAAAAAAAAGACCAGAAGCATGAAAAGGTGAGAAAAATGCAAGGAGCATGAAAACGTGTGAAAAATTTGAGGAGCAAAAAAAAAAACAAAAAAAAAGACCGGGAGCATGAAAACGTGTGAAAAATGCGAGGAGCAAAAAAAGAAAAAAAAAAAGACCAGGAGCATGAAAAGGTGTGAAAAATGCGAGGAGCATGAAAAGGTGTGAAAAATTTGAGGAGGAAAAGAAAAAAAAAAGACCTGTAGCATGAAAAGGTGTTAAAAATGCGAGGAGCAAAAAAAAAAAAAGACGAGGAGCATGAAAAGGTGTGAAAAATGCAAGGAGCATGAAAAGGTGTGAAAAAAGGGAGGAGCAAAAAAAAAAAAAAAAAAAACCAGGAGCATGAAAAGGTGTGAAAAATGCGAGGAGCAAAAAAAAAAAAAGAAAGACCAGGAGCATGAAAAGGTGTGAAAAATGTGAGGATGAAAAAAAAAAAAAAAAAGAAAGAAAGAAAGACCAGGAGTATGAAAAGGTGTGAAAAATGCGAGGAGCAAAAAAAAAAAAAAAAGAAAGACCAGGAGCATGAAAAGGTGTGAAAAATGCGAGGAGAAAAAAAAAAAAAAGAAAGACCAGGAGCATTAAAAGGTGTGAAAAATGCAAGGAGCATGAAAAGGTGTGAAAAATGCGAGGAGCATGAAAAGGTGTGAAAAATGCGAGGAGCATGAAAAGTTGTGAAAAATGCGAGGAGCAAAAAAAAAAAAAAAAGAAATAAAGAAAGACCAGGAGCATGAAAAGGTGTGAAACATTCGAGGAGCAAAAAAAAAAAAAAAAAAAGACCAGGAGCATGAAAAGGTGTGAAAAATGCGAGGAGCAAAAAAAAAAAAAAAAGAAATAAAGAAAGACCAGGAGCATGAAAAGGTGTGAAACATTCGAGGAGCAAAAAAAAAAAAAAAAAAAGACCAGGAGCATGAAAAGGTGTGAAAAATGCGAGGAGAAAAAAAAAAAAAGACCAGGAGCATGAAAAGGTGTGAAAAATGCGAGGAAAAAAAAAAAAAAAAAAGACCAGGAACATGAAAAGGTGTGAAAAATGCGAGGAGCAAAAAAAAAAAAAGATAGACCAGGAGCATGAAAAGGTGTGAAAAATGCGAGGAGCAAAAAAAAAAAAAAAAAAAAAAAGACCAGGAACATGAAAAGGTGTGAAAAATGCAAGGAGCATGAAAAGGTGTGAAAAATGCGAGGAGCATGAAAAGTTGTGAAAAATGTGAGGAGCATGAAGAGGTGTGAAAAATGCGAGGAGCATGAAAAGGTGTGAAAAATTCGAGGAGCAAAAAAAAAAAAAAAGACCAGGAGCATGAAAAGGTGTGAAAAATGCGAGGAGCAAAAAAAAAAAAAGAAAGACCAGGAGCATGAAAAGGTGTGAAAATGCAAGGACCATAAAAAGGTGTGAAAAATGCGAGGAGCATGAAAAGTTGTGAAAAATGCGAGGAGCATGAAGAGGTGTGAAAAATGCGAGGAGCATGAAAAGGTGTGAAAAATGCGAGGAGCAAAAAAAGAAAAAAAAAAAGACCAGGAGCATGAAAAGGTGTGAAAAATGCGAGGAGCATGAAAAGGTGTGAAAAATTTGAGGAGCAAAAGAAAAAAAAAAGACCAGGAGCATGAAAAGGTGTGAAAAATGCGAGGAGCAAAAAAAAAAAAAGACGAGCAGCATGAAAAGGTGTGAAAAATGCAAGGAGCATGAAAAGGTGTGAAAAATGCGAGGAGCAAAAAAAAAAAAGACGAGGAGCATGAAAAGGTGTGAAAAATCGAGGAGCAAAAAAAGAAAAAAAAAAGACCAGGAGCATGAAAAGGTGTGAAAAATGCGAGGAGCAAAAAAAAAAAAAGAAAGACCAGGAGCATGAAAAGGTGTGAAAAATGCGAGGAGCAAAAAAAAAAAAAAGAAAGACCAGGAGCATGAAAAGGTGTGAAAAATGCGAGGAGCATGAAGAGGTGTGAAAAATGCGAGGAGCATGAAAAGGTGTGAAAAATTCGAGGAGCAAAAAAAAAAAAAAAAAAAAAAGACCAGGAGCATGAAAAGGTGTGAAAAATTCGAGGAGCAAAAAAAAAAAAGACCAGGAGCATGAAAAGGTGTGAAAAATGCGAGGAGGAAAAAAAAAAAAAAAAAAAGACCAGGAACATGAAAAGGTGTGAAAAATGCGAGGAGTAAAAAAAAAAAAAAAAGAAAGAAAGAAAGACCAGGAGCATGAAAAGGTGTGAAAAATGCGAGGAGCAAAAAAAAAAAAAAAAAAAGAAAGACCATTAGCATGAAAAGGTGTGAAAAATGCGAGGATCAAAAAAAAAAAAGAAAGACCAGGAGCATGAAAAGGTGTGAAAAATGCAAGGAGCATGAAAAGGTGTGAAAAATGCGAGGAGCATGAAAAGTTGTGAAAAATGTGAGGAGCATGAAGAGGTGTGAAAAATGCGAGGAGCATGAAAAGGTGTGAAATATTCGAGGAGCAAAAAAAAAAAAAAAAAGACCAGGAGCATGAAAAGGTCTGAAAAATGCAAGGAGCATGAAAAGGTGTGAAAAATGCGAGGAGCATGAAAAGTTGAGAAAAATGCAAGGAGCATGAAAAGGTGTGAAAAATGCGAGGAGCATGAAAAGTTGTGAAAAATGCAAGGAGCATGAAAAGGTGTGAAATATGCGAGGAGCAAAAAAAAAAAAAAAAGAAAGAAAGAAAGACCAGGAGCATGAAAAGGTGTGAAAAATGCAAAGAGCATGAAAACGTGTGAAAAATTGGAGGAGCAAAAAAAAAAAAAAGACCAGGAACATGAAAAGGTGTGAAAAATATGAGGAGAAAAAAAAAAAAAAGAAAGACCAGGAGCATGAAAAGGTGTGAAAAATGCGATGAACATGAAAAGGTGTGAAAAATGCGAGGAGCATGAAAAGGTGTGAAAAATGCGAGGAGCATGAAATGGTGTGAAAAATGCGAGGAGCAAAAAAAAAAAAAAAGACGAGGAGCATGAAAAGGTGTGAAAAATGCAAGGAGCATGAAAACGTGTGAAAAATTTGAGGAGCAAAAAAAAAAAAAAAAAAGACCAGAAGCATGAAAAGGTGAGAAAAATGCAAGGAGCATGAAAACGTGTGAAAAATTTGAGGAGCAAAAAAAAAAAAAAAAAAAGACCGGGAGCATGAAAACGTGTGAAAAATGCGAGGAACAAAAAAAGAAAAAAAAAAAGACCAGGAGCATGAAAAGGTGTGAAAAATGCGAGGAGCATGAAAAGGTGTGAAAAATTTGAGGAGCAAAAGAAAAAAAAAAGACCGGGAGCATGAAAAGGTGTTAAAAATGCGAGGAGCAAAAAAAAAAAAAGACGAGGAGCATGAAAAGGTGTGAAAAATGCAAGGAGCATGAAAAGGTGTGAAAAATGCAAGGAGCATGAAAAGGTGTGAAAAATGGGAGGAGCAAAAAAAAAAAAAAAAAAAAACCAGGAGCATGAAAAGGTGTGAAAAATGCGAGGAGCAAAAAAAAAAAAAAGAAAGACCAGGAGCATGAAAAGGTGTGAAAAATGCGAGGATGAAAAAAAAAAAAAAAAGAAAGAAAGAAATACCAGGAGTATGAAAAGGTGTGAAAAATGCGAGGAGCAAAAAAAAAAAAAAAAAGAAAGACCAGGAGCATGAAAAGGTGTGAAAAATGCGAGGAGAAAAAAAAAAAAAGACCAGGAGCATGAAAAGGTGTGAAAAATGAGAGGAAAAAAAAAAAACACCAGGAACATGAAAAGGTGTGAAAAATGCGAGGAGCAAAAAAAAAAAAGAAAGACCAGGAGCATTAAAAGGTGTGAAAAATGCAAGGAGCATGAAAAGGTGTGAAAAATGCGAGGAGCATGAAAAGTTGTGAAAAATGCAAGGAGCATGAAAGGTGTGAAAAATGCGAGGAGCAAAAAAAAAAAAAAAAGAAAGAAAGAAAGACCAGGAGCATGAAAAGGTGTGAAAAATGCGAGGAGCAAAAAAAAAAAAAAAAGAAATAAAGAAAGACCAGGAGCATGAAAAGGTGTGAAACATTCGAGGAGCAAAAAAAAAAAAAAAAAAAAAAGACCAGGAGCATGAAAAGGTGTGAAAAATGCGAGGAGAAAAAAAAAAAAAAGACCAGGAGCATGAAAAGGTGTGAAAAATGCGAGGAAAAAAAAAAAAAAAAAGACCAGGAACATGAAAAGGTGTGAAAAATGCGAGGAGCAAAAAAAAAAAAAGATAGACCAGGAGCATGAAAAGGTGTGAAAAATGCGAGGAGCAAAAAAAAAAAAAGAAAGACCAGGAGCATGAAAAGGTGTGAAAAATGCGAGGAGCAAAAAAAAAAAAAAGAAAGACCAGGAGCATGAAAAGGTGTGAAAAATGCGAGGAGCATGAAGAGGTGTGAAAAATGCGAGGAGCATGAAAAGGTGTGAAAAATTCGAGGAGAAAAAAAAAAAAAAAAAAAAAAAAGACCAGGAGCATGAAAAGGTGTGAAAAATTCGAGGAGCAAAAAAAAAAAAGACCAGGAGCATGAAAAGGTGTGAAAAATGCGAGGAGGAAAAAAAAAAAAAGAAATACCAGGAGCATGAAAAGGTGTGAAAAATGCGAGGAGCATGAAAAGTTGTGAAAAATGCGAGGAGCATGAAAAGGTGTGAAAAATGCGAGGAGCATGAAAAGGTGTGAAAAATGCGAGGAGCATGAAAAGGTGTGAAAAATGCGAGGAGCATGAAAAGTTGTGAAAAATGCGAGGAGCATGAAGAGGTGTGAAAAATGCGAGGAGCATGAAGAGGTGTGAAAAATGCGAGGAGCATGAAAAGGTGTGAAAAATGCGAGGAGCATGAAAAGGAGTGAAAAATGCGAGGAGCATGAAAAGTTGAGAAAAATGCAAGGAGCATGAAAAGGTGTGAAAAATGCGAGGAGAAAAAAAAAAAAAAAAAGACCAGGAATATGAAAAGGTGTGAAAAATGCGAGGAGGAAAAAAAAAAAAGAAAGACCAGGAGCATGAAAAGGTGTGAAAAATGCGAGGAGCAAAAAAAGAAAAAAAAAAAGACCAGGAGCATGAAAAGGTGTGAAAAATGCGAGGAGCATGAAAAGGTGTGAAAAATTTGAGGAGCAAAAGAACAAAAAAAGACCAGGAGCATGAAAAGGTGTGAAAAATGCGAGGAGCAAAAAAAAAAAAAGACGAGGAGCATGAAAAGGTGTGAAAAATGCAAGGAGCATGAAAAGGTGTGAAAAATGCGAGGAGCAAAAAAAAAAAAAAAAAAAAAGACCAGGAGCATGAAAAGGTGTGAAAAATGCGAGGAGCAAAAAAAAAAAAAGAAAGGCCAGGAGCATGAAAAGGTCTGAAAAATGCAAGGAGCGTGAAAAGGTGTGAAAAATGCGAGGAGCATGAAAAGCTGAGAAAAATGCAAGGAGCATGAAAAGGTGTGAAAAATGCGAGGAGCATGAAAAGTTGTGAAAAATGCAAGGAGCATGAAAAGGTGTGAAATATGCGAGGAGCAAAAAAAAAAAAAAAGAAAGAAAGAAAGACCAGGGGCATGAAAAGGTGTGAAAAATGCAAGGAGCATGAAAACGTGTGAAAAATTGGAGGAGCAAAAAAAAAAAAAAGACCAGGAGCATGAAAAGGTGTGAAAAATGCGAGGAGAAAAAAAAAAAAAAGAAAGACCAGGAGCATGAAAAGGTGTGAAAAATGCGATGAACATGAAAAGGTGTGAAAAATGCGAGAAGCATGAAAAGGTGTGAAAAATGCGAGGAGCATGAAATGGTGTGAAAAATGCGAGGAGCAAAAAAAAAAAAAAGACGTGGAGCATGAAAAGGTGTGAAAAATGCAAGGAGCATGAAAACGTGTGAAAAATTTGAGGAGCAAAAAAAAAAAAAAAAAGACCAGAAGCATGAAAAGGTGAGAAAAATGCAAGGAGCATGAAAACGTGTGAAAAATTTGAGGAGCAAAAAAAAAAACAAAAAAAAAGACCGGGAGCATGAAAACGTGTGAAAAATGCGAGGAGCAAAAAAAGAAAAAAAAAAAGACCAGGAGCATGAAAAGGTGTGAAAAATGCGAGGAGCATGAAAAGGTGTGAAAAATTTGAGGAGCAAAAGAAAAAAAAAAGACCGGGAGCATGAAAAGGTGTTAAAAATGCGAGGAGCAAAAAAAAAAAAAGACGAGGAGCATGAAAAGGTGTGAAAAATGCAAGGAGCATGAAAAGGTGTGAAAAATGGGAGGAGCAAAAAAAAAAAAAAAAAAAACCAGGAGCATGAAAAGGTGTGAAAAATGCGAGGAGCAAAAAAAAAAAAAGAAAGACCAGGAGCATGAAAAGGTGTGAAAAATGTGAGGATGAAAAAAAAAAAAAAAAGAAAGAAAGAAAGACCAGGAGTATGAAAAGGTGTGAAAAATGCGAGGAGCAAAAAAAAAAAAAAAAGAAAGACCAGGAGCATGAAAAGGTGTGAAAAATGCGAGGAGAAAAAAAAAAAAAAGAAAGACCAGGAGCATTAAAAGGTGTGAAAAATGCAAGGAGCATGAAAAGGTGTGAAAAATGCGAGGAGCATGAAAAGGTGTGAAAAATGCGAGGAGCATGAAAAGTTGTGAAAAATGCGAGGAGCAAAAAAAAAAAAAAAAAGAAATAAAGAAAGACCAGGAGCATGAAAAGGTGTGAAACATTCGAGGAGCAAAAAAAAAAAAAAAAAAAAGACCAGGAGCATGAATAGATGTGAAAAATGCGAGGAGCAAAAAAAAAAAAAAAAGAAATAAAGAAAGACCAGGAGCATGAAAAGGTGTGAAACATTCGAGGAGCAAAAAAAAAAAAAAAAAAAGACCAGGAGCATGAAAAGGTGTGAAAAATGCGAGGAGAAAAAAAAAAAAAAGACCAGGAGCATGAAAAGGTGTGAAAAATGCGAGGAAAAAAAAAAAAAAAAAGACCAGGAACATGAAAAGGTGTGAAAAATGCGAGGAGCAAAAAAAAAAAAAGATAGACCAGGAGCATGAAAAGGTGTGAAAAATGCGAGGAGCAAAAAAAAAAAAAAAAAAAAAAGACCAGGAACATGAAAAGGTGTGAAAAATGCAAGGAGCATGAAAAGGTGTGAAAAAAGCGAGGAGCATGAAAAGTTGTGAAAAATGGGAGGAGCATGAAGAGGTGTGAAAAATGCGAGGAGCATGAAAAGGTGTGAAAAATTCGAGGAGCAAAAAAAAAAAAAAAAGACCAGGAGCATGAAAAGGTGTGAAAAATGCGAGGAGCATGAAGAGGTGTGAAAAATGCGAGGAGCATGAAAAGGTGTGAAAAATGCGAGGAGCAAAAAAAAAAAAAGAAAGACCAGGAGCATGAAAAGGTGTGAAAAATGCGAGGAGCAAAAAAAGAAAAAAAAAAAGACCAGGAGCATGAAAAGGTGTGAAAAATGCGAGGAGCATGAAAAGGTGTGAAAAATTTGAGGAGAAAAAGAAAAAAAAAAGACCAGGAGCATGAAAAGGTGTGAAAAATGCGAGGAGCAAAAAAAAAAAAAGACGAGCAGCATGAAAAGGTGTGAAAAATGCAAGGAGCATGAAAAGGTGTGAAAAATGCGAGGAGCAAAAAAAAAAAAGACGAGGAGCATGAAAAGGTGTGAAAAATCGAGGAGCAAAAAAAGAAAAAAAAAAGACCAGGAGCATGAAAAGGTGTGAAAAATGCGAGGAGCAAAAAAAAAAAAAGAAAGACCAGGAGCATGAAAAGGTGTGAAAAATGCGAGGAGCAAAAAAAAAAAAAAGAAAGACCAGGAGCATGAAAAGGTGTGAAAAATGCGAGGAGCATGAAGAGGTGTGAAAAATGCGAGGAGCATGAAAAGGTGTGAAAAATTCGAGGAGCAAAAAAAAAAAAAAAAAAAAAAGACCAGGAGCATGAAAAGGTGTGAAAAATTCGAGGAGCAAAAAAAAAAAAGACCAGGAGCATGAAAAGGTGTGAAAAATGCGAGGAGGAAAAAAAAAAAAAAAAAAAAAGACCAGGAACATGAAAAGGTGTGAAAAATGCGAGGGGTAAAAAAAAAAAAAAAAGAAAGAAAGAAAGACCAGGAGCATGAAAAGGTGTGAAAAATGCGAGGAGCAAAAAAAAAAAAAAAAAAGAAAGACCATTAGCATGAAAAGGTGTGAAAAATGCGAGGATCAAAAAAAAAAAAGAAAGACCAGGAGCATGAAAAGGTGTGAAAAATGCAAGGAGCATGAAAAGGTGTGAAAAATGCGAGGAGCATGAAAAGTTGTGAAAAATGTGAGGAGCATGAAGAGGTGTGAAAAATGCGAGGAGCATGAAAAGGTGTGAAATATTCGAGGAGCAAAAAAAAAAAAAAAAAGACCAGGAGCATGAAAAGGTCTGAAAAATGCAAGGAGCATGAAAAGGTGTGAAAAATGCGAGGAGCATGAAAAGTTGAGAAAAATGCAAGGAGCATGAAAAGGTGTGAAAAATGCGAGGAGCATGAAAAGGTGTGAAAAATGCAAGGAGCATGAAAAGGTGTGAAATATGCGAGGAGCAAAAAAAAAAAAAAAGAAAGAAAGAAAGACCAGGAGCATGAAAAGGTGTGAAAAATGCAAAGAGCATGAAAACGTGTGAAAAATTGGAGGAGCAAAAAAAAAAAAAAGACCAGGAGCATGAAAAGGTGTGAAAAATGTGAGGAGAAAAAAAAAAAAAAGAAAGACCAGGAGCATGAAAAGGTGTGAAAAATGCGATGAACATGAAAAGGTGTGAAAAATGCGAGGAGCATGAAAAGGTGTGAAAAATGCGAGGAGAAGGAAATGGTGTGAAAAATGCGAGGAGCAAAAAAAAAAAAAAAGACGAGGAGCATGAAAAGGTGTGAAAAATGCAAGGAGCATGAAAACGTGTGAAAAATTTGAGGAGCAAAAAAAAAAAAAAAAAAGACCAGAAGCATGAAAAGGTGAGAAAAATGCAAGGAGCATGAAAACGTGTGAAAAATTTGAGGAGCAAAAAAAAAAAAAAAAAAAAGACCGGGAGCATGAAAACGTGTGAAAAATGCGAGGAGCAAAAAAAGAAGAAAAAAAAGACCAGGAGCATGAAAAGGTGTGAAAAATGCGAGGAGCATGAAAAGGTGTGAAAAATTTGAGGAGCAAAAGAAAAAAAAAAGACCGGGAGCATGAAAAGGTGTGAAAAATGCGAGGAGCATGAAGAGGTGTGAAAAATGCGAGGAGCATGAAAAGGTGTGAAAAATGCGAGGAGCAAAAAAAAAAAAAGACGAGGAGCATGAAAATGTGTGAAAAATGCAAGGAGCATGAAAAGGTGTGAAAAATGGGAGGAGCAAAAAAAAAAAAAAAAAACCAGGAGCATGAAAAGGTGTGAAAAATGCGAGGAGCAAAAAAAAAAAAAGAAAGACCAGGAGCATGAAAAGGTGTGAAAAATGCGAGGATGAAAAAAAAAAAAAAAAAGAAAGAAAGAAAGACCAGGAGTATGAAAAGGTGTGAAAAATGCGAGGAGCAAAAAAAAAAAGAAAGACCAGGAGCATGAAAAGGTGTGAAAAATGCGAGGAGCAAAAAAAAAAAAAAGACCAGGAGCATGAAAAGGTGTGAAAAATGAGAGGAAAAAAAAAAAAAACACCAGGAACATGAAAAGGTGTGAAAAATGCGAGGAGCAAAAAAAAAAAAAGAAAGACCAGGAGCATTAAAAGGTGTGAAAAATGCAAGGAGCATGAAAAGGTGTGAAAAATGCGAGGAGCATGAAAAGTTGTGAAAAATGCAAGGAGCATGAAAGGTGTGAAAAATGCGAGGAGCAAAAAAAAAAAAAAAAAAAAGAAAGAAAGACCAGGAGCATGAAAAGGTGTGAAAAATGCGAGGAGCAAAAAAAAAAAAAAAAAAGAAATAAAGAAAGACCAGGAGCATGAAAAGGTGTGAAACATTCGAGGAGCAAAAAAAAAAAAAAAAAAAAAGACCAGGAGCATGAAAAGGTGTGAAAAATGCGAGGAGAAAAAAAAAAAAAAGACCAGGAGCATGAAAAGGTGTGAAAAATGCGAGGAAAAAAAAAAAAAAAGACCAGGAACATGAAAAGGTGTGAAAAATGCGAGGAGCAAAAAAAAAAAAAGATAGACCAGGAGCATGAAAAGGTGTGAAAAATGCGAGGAGCCAAAAAAAAAAAAAAAAAAAAAGACCAGGAACATGAAAAGGTGTGAAAAATGCAAGGAGCATGAAAAGGTGTGAAAAATGCGAGGAGCATGAAAAGTTGTGAAAAATGTGAGGAGCATGAAGAGGTGTGAAAAATGCGAGGAGCATGAAAAGGTGTGAAAAATTCGAGGAGCAAAAAAAAAAAAAAAAGACCTGGAGCATGAAAAGGTGTGAAAAATGCGAGGAGCAAAAAAAAAAAAAGAAAGACCAGGAGCATGAAAAGGTGTGAAAAATACGAGGAGCATGAAAAGTTGTGAAAAATGCGAGGAGCATGAAGAGGTGTGAAAAATGCGAGGAGCATGAAAAGGTGTGAAAAATGCGAGGAGCAAAAAAAAAAAAAGAAAGACCAGGAGCATGAAAAGGTGTGAAAAATGCGAGGAGCAAAAAAAAAAAAAAAAAAAGACCAGGAGCATGAAAAGGTGTGAAAAATGCGAGGAGCAAAAAAAGAAAAAAAAAAAGACCAGGAGCATGAAAAGGTGTGAAAAATGCGAGGAGCATGAAAGGTTGAAAAATGCGAGGAGCAAAAAAAAAAAAAAGACCAGGAGCATGAAAAGGTGTGAAAAATGCGAGGAGCAAAAAAAGAAAAAAAAAAAGACCAGGAGCATGAAAAGGTGTGAAAAATGCGAGGAGCAAAAAAAAAAAAGAAAGAAAGAAAGAAAGACCAGGAGCATGAAAAGGTGTGAAAAATGCGAGGAGCAAAAAAAAAAAAAAAAAGACGAGGAGCATGAAAAGGTGTGAAAAATGCGAGGAGCAAAAAAAGAAAAAAAAAAAGACCAGGAGCATGAAAAGGTGTGAAAAATGCGAGGAGCATGAAAAGGTGTGAAAAATTTGAGGAGCAAAAGAAAAAAAAAAGACCAGGAGCATGAAAAGGTATGAAAAATGCGAGGAGCAAAAAAAAAATAAGACGAGCAGCATGAAAAGGTGTGAAAAATGCAAGGAGCATGAAAAGGTGTGAAAAATCGAGGAGCAAAAAAAGAAAAAAAAAAAGACCAGGAGCATGAAAAGGTGTGAAAAATGCGAGGAGCAAAAAAAAAAAAGAAAGACCAGGAGCATGAAAAGGTGTGAAAAATGCGAGGAGCAAAAAAAAAAAAAAGAAAGACCAGGAGCATGAAAAGGTGTGAAAAATGTGAGGAGCATGAAGAGGTGTGAAAAATGCGAGGAGCATGAAAAGGTGTGAAAAATTCGAGGAGCAAAAAAAAAAAAAAAAAAAAAGACCAGGAGCATGAAAAGGTGTGAAAAATTCGAGGAGCAAAAAAAAAAAAGAAAAGGAGCATGAAAAGGTGTGAAAAATGGGAGGAGGAAAAAAAAAAAAAAAAAAGACCAGGAACATGAAAAGGTGTGAAAAATGCGAGGAGCAAAAAAAAAAAAAAAAAGAAAGACCATTAGCATGAAAAGGTGTGAAAAATGCGAGGATCAAAAAAAAAAAAGAAACACCAGGAGCATGAAAAGGTGTGAAAAATGCAAGGAGCATGAAAAGGTGTGAAAAATGCGAGGAGCATGAAAAGTTGTGAAAAATGTGAGGAGCATGAAGAGGTGTGAAAAATGCGAGGAGCATGAAAAGGTGTGAAATATTCGAGGAGCAAAAAAAAAAAAAAAAAAACCAGGAGCATGAAAAGGTGGGAAAAATGCGAGGAGCATGAAAAGGTGTGAAAAATGCGAGGAGCAAAAAAAAAAAAAAAAACGAGGAGCATGAAAAGGTGTGAAAAATGCAAGGAGCATGAAAACGTGTGAAAAATTTGAGGAGCAAAAAAAAAAAAAAAAAAGACCAGAAGCATGAAAAGGTGAGAAAAATGCAAGGAGCATGAAAACGTGTGAAAAATTTGAGGAGCAAAAAAAAAAAAAAAAAAAAGACCGGGAGCATGAAAACGTGTGAAAAATGCGAGGAGCAAAAAAAGAAGAAAAAAAAGACCAGGAGCATGAAAAGGTGTGAAAAATGCGAGGAGCAAGAAAAGGTGTGAAAAATGTGAGGAGCAAAAAAAAAAAAAAAGACCGGGAGCATGAAAAGGTGTGAAAAATGCGAGGAGCATGAAGAGGTGTGAAAAATGCGAGGAGCATGAAAAGGTGTGAAAAATGCGAGGAGCAAAAAAAAAAAAAGACGAGGAGCATGAAAATGTGTGAAAAAAGCAAGGAGCATGAAAAGGTGTGAAAAATGGGAGGAGCAAAAAAAAAAAAAAAAAAAACCAGGAGCATGAAAAGGTGTGAAAAATGCGAGGAGCAAAAAAAAAAAAAGAAAGACCAGGAGCATGAAAAGGTGTGAAAAATGCGAGGATGAAAAAAAAAAAAAAAAAGAAAGAAAGAAAGACCAGGAGTATGAAAAGGTGTGAAAAATGCGAGGAGCAAAAAAAAAAAGAAAGACCAGGAGCATGAAAAGGTGTGAAAAATGCGAGGAGCAAAAAAAAAAAAAAGACCAGGAGCATGAAAAGGTGTGAAAAATGAGAGGAAAAAAAAAAAAAACACCAGGAACATGAAAAGGTGTGAAAAATGCGAGGAGCAAAAAAAAAAAAAGAAAGACCAGGAGCATTAAAAGGTGTGAAAAATGCAAGGAGCATGAAAAGGTGTGAAAAATGCGAGGAGCATGAAAAGTTGTGAAAAATGCAAGGAGCATGAAAGGTGTGAAAAATGCGAGGAGCAAAAAAAAAAAAAAAAGAAAGAAAGAAAGACCAGGAGCATGAAAAGGTGTGAAAAATGCGAGGAGCAAAAAAAAAAAAAAAAAGAAATAAAGAAAGACCAGGAGCATGAAAAGGTGTGAAACATTCGAGGAGCAAAAAAAAAAAAAAAAAAAAAAGACCAGGAGCATGAAAAGGTGTGAAAAATGCGAGGAGAAAAAAAAAAAAAAGACCAGGAGCATGAAAAGGTGTGAAAAATGCGAGGAAAAAAAAAAAAAAAGACCAGGAACATGAAAAGGTGTGAAAAAGGCGAGGAGCAAAAAAAAAAAAAGAAAGACCAGGAGCATGAAAAGGTGTGAAAAATGCGAGGATGAAAAAAAAAAAAAAAAAGAAAGAAAGAAAGACCAGGAGTATGAAAAGGTGTGAAACATTCGAGGAGCAAAAAAAAAAAAAAAAAAAAAGACCAGGAGCATGAAAAGGTGTGAAAAATGCGAGGAGAAAAAAAAAAAAAAAAAGAAAGAAAGAAAGACCAGGAGCATGAAAAGGTGTGAAAAATGCGAGGAGCATGAAAAGTTGTGAAAAATGCAAGGAGCATGAAAGGTGTGAAAAATGCGAGGAGCAAAAAAAAAAAAAAAAGAAAGAAAGAAAGACCAGGAGCATGAAAAGGTGTGAAAAATGCGAGGAGCAAAAAAAAAAAAAAAAAGAAATAAAGAAAGACCAGGAGCATGAAAAGGTGTGAAACATTCGAGGAGCAAAAAAAAAAAAAAAAAAAAAGACCAGGAGCATGAAAAGGTGTGAAAAATGCGAGGAGAAAAAAAAAAAAAAGACCAGGAGCATGAAAAGGTGTGAAAAATGCGAGGAAAAAAAAAAAAAAAGACCAGGAACATGAAAAGGTGTGAAAAATGCGAGGAGCAAAAAAAAAAAAAGATAGACCAGGAGCATGAAAAGGTGTGAAAAATGCGAGGAGCCAAAAAAAAAAAAAAAAAAAAAAGACCAGGAACATGAAAAGGTGTGAAAAATGCAAGGAGCATGAAAAGGTGTGAAAAATGCGAGGAGCATGAAAAGTTGTGAAAAATGTGAGGAGCATGAAGAGGTGTGAAAAATGCGAGGAGCATGAAAAGGTGTGAAAAATTCGAGGAGCAAAAAAAAAAAAAAAAGACCTGGAGCATGAAAAGGTGTGAAAAATGCGAGGAGCAAAAAAAAAAAAAGAAAGACCAGGAGCATGAAAAGGTGTGAAAAATGCGAGGAGCATGAAAAGTTGTGAAAAATGCGAGGAGCATGAAGAGGTGTGAAAAATGCGAGGAGCATGAAAAGGTGTGAAAAATGCGAGGAGCAAAAAAAAAAAAAGAAAGACCAGGAGCATGAAAAGGTGTGAAAAATGCGAGGAGCAAAAAAAGAAAAAAAAAAAGACCAGGAGCATGAAAAGGTGTGAAAAATGCGAGGAGCATGAAAGGTTGAAAAATGCGAGGAGCAAAAAAAAAAAAAAGACCAGGAGCATGAAAAGGTGTGAAAAATGCGAGGAGCAAAAAAAGAAAAAAAAAAAGACCAGGAGCATGAAAAGGTGTGAAAAATGCGAGGAGCAAAAAAAAAAAAGAAAGAAAGAAAGAAAGACCAGGAGCATGAAAAGGTGTGAAAAATGCGAGGAGCAAAAAAAAAAAAAAAAAGACCAGGAGCATGAAAAGGTGTGAAAAATGCGAGGAGCAAAAAAAGAAAAAAAAAAAGACCAGGAGCATGAAAAGGTGTGAAAAATGCGAGGAGCATGAAAAGGTGTGAAAAATTTGAGGAGCAAAAGAAAAAAAAAAGACCAGGAGCATGAAAAGGTATGAAAAATGCGAGGAGCAAAAAAAAAATAAGACGAGCAGCATGAAAAGGTGTGAAAAATGCAAGGAGCATGAAAAGGTGTGAAAAATGCGAGGAGCAAAAAAAAAAAAGACGAGGAGCATGAAAAGGTGTGAAAAATCGAGGAGCAAAAAAAGAAAAAAAAAAAGACCAGGAGCATGAAAAGGTGTGAAAAATGCGAGGAGCAAAAAAAAAAAAAGAAAGACCAGGAGCATGAAAAGGTGTGAAAAATGCGAGGAGCAAAAAAAAAAAAAAGAAAGACCAGGAGCATGAAAAGGTGTGAAAAATGCGAGGAGCATGAAGAGGTGTGAAAAATGCGAGGAGCATGAAAAGGTGTGAAAAATTCGAGGAGCAAAAAAAAAAAAAAAAAAAAAGACCAGGAGCATGAAAAGGTGTGAAAAATTCGAGGAGCAAAAAAAAAAAAGACCAGGAGCATGAAAAGGTGTGAAAAATGGGAGGAGGAAAAAAAAAAAAAAAAAAGACCAGGAACATGAAAAGGTGTGAAAAATGCGAGGAGCAAAAAAAAAAAAAAAAAGAAAGACCATTAGCATGAAAAGGTGTGAAAAATGCGAGGATCAAAAAAAAAAAAGAAACACCAGGAGCATGAAAAGGTGTGAAAAATGCAAGGAGCATGAAAAGGTGTGAAAAATGCGAGGAGCATGAAAAGTTGTGAAAAATGTGAGGAGCATGAAGAGGTGTGAAAAATGCGAGGAGCATGAAAAGGTGTGAAATATTCGAGGAGCAAAAAAAAAAAAAAAAAAACCAGGAGCATGAAAAGGTGTGAAAAATGCGAGGAGCATGAAATGGTGTGAAAAATGCGAGGAGCAAAAAAAAAAAAAAAGACGAGGAGCATGAAAAGGTGTGAAAAATGCAAGGAGCATGAAAACGTGTGAAAAATTTGAGGAGCAAAAAAAAAAAAAAAAAAGACCAGAAGCATGAAAAGGTGAGAAAAATGCAAGGAGCATGAAAACGTGTGAAAAATTTGAGGAGCAAAAAAAAAAAAAAAAAAAAGACCGGGAGCAAGAAAACGTGTGAAAAATGCGAGGAGCAAAAAAAGAAGAAAAAAAAGACCAGGAGCATGAAAAGGTGTGAAAAATGCGAGGAGCATGAAAAGGAGTGAAAAATTTGAGGAGCAAAAGAAAAAAAAAAGACCGGGAGCATGAAAAGGTGTGAAAAATGCGAGGAGCATGAAGAGGTGTGAAAAATGCGAGGAGCATGAAAAGGTGTGAAAAATGCGAGGAGCAAAAAAAAAAAAAGACGAGGAGCATGAAAATGTGTGAAAAATGCAAGGAGCATGAAAAGGTGTGAAAAATGGGAGGAGCAAAAAAAAAAAAAAAAAAAAACCAGGAGCATGAAAAGGTGTGAAAAAAGCAAGGAGCAAAAAAAAAAAAAGAAAGACCAGGAGCATGAAAAGGTGTGAAAAATGCGAGGATGAAAAAAAAAAAAAAAAAGAAAGAAAGAAAGACCAGGAGTATGAAAAGGTGTGAAAAATGCGAGGAGCAAAAAAAAAAAGAAAGACCAGGAGCATGAAAAGGTGTGAAAAATGCGAGGAGCAAAAAAAAAAAAAAGACCAGGAGCATGAAAAGGTGTGAAAAAAGAGAGGAAAAAAAAAAAAAACACCAGGAACATGAAAAGGTGTGAAAAATGCGAGGAGCAAAAAAAAAAAAAGAAAGACCAGGAGCATTAAAAGGTGTGAAAAATGCAAGGAGCATGAAAAGGTGTGAAAAATGCGAGGAGCATGAAAAGTTGTGAAAAATGCAAGGAGCATGAAAGGTGTGAAAAATGCGAGGAGCAAAAAAAAAAAAAAAAGAAAGAAAGAAAGACCAGGAGCATGAAAAGGTGTGAAAAATGCGAGGAGCAAAAAAAAAAAAAAAAAGAAATAAAGAAAGACCAGGAGCATGAAAAGGTGTGAAACATTCGAGGAGCAAAAAAAAAAAAAAAAAAAAAGACCAGGAGCATGAAAAGGTGTGAAAAATGCGAGGAGAAAAAAAAAAAAAAGACCAGGAGCATGAAAAGGTGTGAAAAATGCGAGGAAAAAAAAAAAAAAAGACCAGGAACATGAAAAGGTGTGAAAAATGCGAGGAGCAAAAAAAAAAAAAGATAGACCAGGAGCATGAAAAGGTGTGAAAAATGCGAGGAGCCAAAAAAAAAAAAAAAAAAAAAGACCAGGAACATGAAAAGGTGTGAAAAATGCAAGGAGCATGAAAAGGTGTGAAAAATGCGAGGAGCATGAAAAGTTGTGAAAAATGTGAGGAGCATGAAGAGGTGTGAAAAATGCGAGGAGCATGAAAAGGTGTGAAAAATTCGAGGAGCAAAAAAAAAAAAAAAAGACCTGGAGCATGAAAAGGTGTGAAAAATGCGAGGAGCAAAAAAAAAAAAAGAAAGACCAGGAGCATGAAAAGGTGTGAAAAATGCGAGGAGCATGAAAAGTTGTGAAAAATGCGAGGAGCATGAAGAGGTGTGAAAAATGCGAGGAGCATGAAAAGGTGTGAAAAATGCGAGGAGCAAAAAAAAAAAAAGAAAGACCAGGAGCATGAAAAGGTGTGAAAAATGCGAGGAGCAAAAAAAAAAAAAAAAAAAGACCAGGAGCATGAAAAGGTGTGAAAAATGCGAGGAGCAAAAAAAGAAAAAAAAAAAGACCAGGAGCATGAAAAGGTGTGAAAAATGCGAGGAGCATGAAAGGTTGAAAAATGCGAGGAGCAAAAAAAAAAAAAAGACCAGGAGCATGAAAAGGTGTGAAAAATGCGAGGAGCAAAAAAAGAAAAAAAAAAAGACCAGGAGCATGAAAAGGTGTGAAAAATGCGAGGAGCAAAAAAAAAAAAGAAAGAAAGAAAGAAAGACCAGGAGCATGAAAAGGTGTGAAAAATGCGAGGAGCAAAAAAAAAAAAAAAAAGACCAGGAGCATGAAAAGGTGTGAAAAATGCGAGGAGCAAAAAAAGAAAAAAAAAAAGACCAGGAGCATGAAAAGGTGTGAAAAATGCGAGGAGCATGAAAAGGTGTGAAAAATTTGAGGAGCAAAAGAAAAAAAAAAGACCAGGAGCATGAAAAGGTATGAAAAATGCGAGGAGCAAAAAAAAAATAAGACGAGCAGCATGAAAAGGTGTGAAAAATGCAAGGAGCATGAAAAGGTGTGAAAAATGCGAGGAGCAAAAAAAAAAAAGACGAGGAGCATGAAAAGGTGTGAAAAATGCGAGGAGCATGAAAAGGTGTGAAAAATGCGAGGAGCATGAAAAGGTGTGAAAAATGCGAGGAGCAAAAAAAAAAAAAAAGACGAGGAGCATGAAAAGGTGTGAAAAATGCAAGGAGCATGAAAACGTGTGAAAAATTTGAGGAGCAAAAAAAAAAAAAAAAAAGACCAGAAGCATGAAAAGGTGAGAAAAATGCAAGGAGCATGAAAACGTGTGAAAAATTTGAGGAGCAAAAAAAAAAAAAAAAAAAGACCGGGAGCATGAAAACGTGTGAAAAATGCGAGGAGCAAAAAAAAAAAAAGACCAGGAGCAAGAAAAGGTGTGAAAAATGCAAGGAGCATGAAAAGGTGTGAAAAATGGGAGGAGCAAAAAAAAAAAAAAAAAAAAAACCAGGAGCATGAAAACGTGTGAAAAATGCGAGGAGCAAAAAAAAAAAAAGAAAGACCAGGAGCATGAAAAGGTGTGAAAAATGCGAGGATGAAAAAAAAAAAAAAAAAAGAAAGAAAGAAAGACCAGGAGTATGAAAAGGTGTGAAAAATGCGAGGAGCAAAAAAAAAAAAAAAAAAGAAAGACCAGGAGCATGAAAAGGTGTGAAAAATGCGAGGAGCAAAAAAAAAAAAAGACCAGGAGCATGAAAAGGTGTGAAAAATGAGAGGAAAAAAAAAAAAAACACCAGGAACATGAAAAGGTGTGAAAAATGCGAGGAGCAAAAAAAAAAAAAGAAAGACCAGGAGCATTAAAAGGTGTGAAAAATGCAAGGAGCATGAAAAGGTGTGAAAAATGCGAGGAGCATGAAAAGTTGTGAAAAATGCAAGGAGCATGAAAGGTGTGAAAAATGCGAGGAGCAAAAAAAAAAAAAAAAGAAAGAAAGAAAGACCAGGAGCATGAAAAGGTGTGAAAAATGCGAGGAGCAAAAAAAAAAAAAAAAAGAAATAAAGAAAGACCAGGAGCATGAAAAGGTGTGAAACATTCGAGGAGCAAAAAAAAAAAAAAAAAAAAAGACCAGGAGCATGAAAAGGTGTGAAAAATGCGAGGAGAAAAAAAAAAAAAAGACCAGGAGCATGAAAAGGTGTGAAAAATGCGAGGAAAAAAAAAAAAAAAGACCAGGAACATGAAAAGGTGTGAAAAATGCGAGGAGCAAAAAAAAAAAAAGATAGACCAGGAGCATGAAAAGGTGTGAAAAATGCGAGGAGCCAAAAAAAAAAAAAAAAAAAAAAGACCAGGAACATGAAAAGGTGTGAAAAATGCAAGGAGCATGAAAAGGTGTGAAAAATGCGAGGAGCATGAAAAGTTGTGAAAAATGTGAGGAGCATGAAGAGGTGTGAAAAATGCGAGGAGCATGAAAAGGTGTGAAAAATTCGAGGAGCAAAAAAAAAAAAAAAAGACCTGGAGCATGAAAAGGTGTGAAAAATGCGAGGAGCAAAAAAAAAAAAAGAAAGACCAGGAGCATGAAAAGGTGTGAAAAATGCGAGGAGCATGAAAAGTTGTGAAAAATGCGAGGAGCATGAAGAGGTGTGAAAAATGCGAGGAGCATGAAAAGGTGTGAAAAATGCGAGGAGCAAAAAAAAAAAAAGAAAGACCAGGAGCATGAAAAGGTGTGAAAAATGCGAGGAGCAAAAAAAGAAAAAAAAAAAGACCAGGAGCATGAAAAGGTGTGAAAAATGCGAGGAGCAAAAAAAGAAAAAAAAAAAGACCAGGAGCATGAAAAGGTGTGAAAAATGCGAGGAGCATGAAAGGTTGAAAAATGCGAGGAGCAAAAAAAAAAAAAAGACCAGGAGCATGAAAAGGTGTGAAAAATGCGAGGAGCAAAAAAAGAAAAAAAAAAAGACCAGGAGCATGAAAAGGTGTGAAAAATGCGAGGAGCAAAAAAAAAAAAGAAAGAAAGAAAGAAAGACCAGGAGCATGAAAAGGTGTGAAAAATGCGAGGAGCAAAAAAAAAAAAAAAAAGACCAGGAGCATGAAAAGGTGTGAAAAAAGCGAGGAGCAAAAAAAGAAAAAAAAAAAGACCAGGAGCATGAAAAGGTGTGAAAAATGCGAGGAGCATGAAAAGGTGTGAAAAATTTGAGGAGCAAAAGAAAAAAAAAAAGACCAGGAGCATGAAAAGGTATGAAAAATGCGAGGAGCAAAAAAAAAATAAGACGAGCAGCATGAAAAGGTGTGAAAAATGCAAGGAGCATGAAAAGGTGTGAAAAATGCGAGGAGCAAAAAAAAAAAAGACGAGGAGCATGAAAAGGTGTGAAAAATGCGAGGAGCATGAAAAGGTGTGAAAAATGCGAGGAGCATGAAATGGTGTGAAAAATGCGAGGAGCAAAAAAAAAAAAAAAGACGAGGAGCATGAAAAGGTGTGAAAAATGCAAGGAGCATGAAAACGTGTGAAAAATTTGAGGAGCAAAAAAAAAAAAAAAAAAGACCAGAAGCATGAAAAGGTGAGAAAAATGCAAGGAGCATGAAAACGTGTGAAAAATTTGAGGAGCAAAAAAAAAAAAAAAAAAAGACCGGGAGCATGAAAACGTGTGAAAAATGCGAGGAGCAAAAAAAAAAAAAGACGAGGAGCATGAAAAGGTGTGAAAAATGCAAGGAGCATGAAAAGGTGTGAAAAATGGGAGGAGCAAAAAAAAAAAAAAAAAAAAACCAGGAGCATGAAAACGTGTGAAAAATGCGAGGAGCAAAAAAAAAAAAAGAAAGACCAGGAGCATGAAAAGGTGTGAAAAATGCGAGGATGAAAAAAAAAAAAAAAAAAGAAAGAAAGAAAGACCAGGAGTATGAAAAGGTGTGAAAAATGCGAGGAGCAAAAAAAAAAAAAAAAAAGAAAGACCAGGAGCATGAAAAGGTGTGAAAAATGCGAGGAGCAAAAAAAAAAAAAGACCAGGAGCATGAAAAGGTGTGAAAAATGAGAGGAAAAAAAAAAAAAACACCAGGAACATGAAAAGGTGTGAAAAATGCGAGGAGCAAAAAAAAAAAAAGAAAGACCAGGAGCATTAAAAGGTGTGAAAAATGCAAGGAGCATGAAAAGGTGTGAAAAATGCGAGGAGCATGAAAAGTTGTGAAAAATGCAAGGAGCATGAAAGGTGTGAAAAATGCGACGAGCAAAAAAAAAAAAAAAGAAAGAAAGAAAGACCAGGAGCATGAAAAGGTGTGAAAAATGCGAGGAGCAAAAAAAAAAAAAAGCAATAAAGAAAGACCAGGAGCATGAAAAGGTGTGAAACATTCGAGGAGCAAAAAAAAAAAAAAAAAAAAGACCAGGAGCATGAAAAGGTGTGAAAAATGCGAGGAGAAAAAAAAAAAAAAAACCAGGAGCATGAAAAGGTGTGAAAAATGCGAGGAAAAAAAAAAAAAAGACCAGGAACATGAAAAGGTGTGAAAAATGCGAGGAGCAAAAAAAAAAAAAGATAGACCAGGAGCATGAAAAGGTGTGAAAAATGCGAGGAGCAAAAAAAAAAAAAAAAAAAAAAAGACCAGGAACATGAAAAGGTGTGAAAAATGCAAGGAGCATGAAAAGGTGTGAAAAATGCGAGGAGCATGAAAAGTTGTGAAAAATGTG
The DNA here is from genome assembly GCF_910594005.1 of Cervus elaphus. Classification (NCBI taxonomy): domain Eukaryota; kingdom Metazoa; phylum Chordata; class Mammalia; order Artiodactyla; family Cervidae; genus Cervus; species Cervus elaphus. The sequence goes on along the minus strand of NC_057834.1, from coordinate 1,548,929 downwards.
AGGAGCATGAAGAGGTGTGAAAAATGCGAGGAGCATGAAAAGGTGTGAAAAATTCGAGGAGCAAAAAAAAAAAAAAAAGACCTGGAGCATGAAAAGGTGTGAAAAATGCGAGGAGCAAAAAAAAAAAAAGAAAGACCAGGAGCATGAAAAGGTGTGAAAAATGCGAGGAGCATGAAAAGTTGTGAAAAATGCGAGGAGCATGAAGAGGTGTGAAAAATGCGAGGAGCATGAAAAGGTGTGAAAAATGCGAGGAGCAAAAAAAAAAAAAGAAAGACCAGGAGCATGAAAAGGTGTGAAAAATGCGAGGAGCAAAAAAAGAAAAAAAAAAGACCAGGAGCATGAAAAGGTGTGAAAAATGCGAGGAGCAAAAAAAGAAAAAAAAAAAGACCAGGAGCATGAAAAGGTGTGAAAAATGCGAGGAGCAAAAAAAAAAAAGAAAGAAAGAAAGAAAGACCAGGAGCATGAAAAGGTGTGAAAAATGCGAGGAGCAAAAAAAAAAAAAAAAACACCAGGAGCATGAAAAGGTGTGAAAAATGCGAGGAGCAAAAAAAGAAAAAAAAAAAGACCAGGAGCATGAAAAGGTGTGAAAAATGCGAGGAGCATGAAAGGTGTGAAAAATTTGAGGAACAAAAGAAAAAAAAAAGACCAGGAGCATGAAAAGGTATGAAAAATGCGAGGAGCAAAAAAAAAAAAAGACGAGCAGCATGAAAAGGTGTGAAAAATGCAAGGAGCATGAAAAGGTGTGAAAAATGCGAGGAGCAAAAAAAAAAAAAGACGAGGAGCATGAAAAGGTGTGAAAAATCGAGGAGCAAAAAAAGAAAAAAAAAAAGACCAGGAGCATGAAAAGGTGTGAAAAATGCGAGGAGCAAAAAAAAAAAAAGAAAGACCAGGAGCATGAAAAGGTGTGAAAAATGCGAGGAGCAAAAAAAAAAAAAAGAAAGACCAGGAGCATGAAAAGGTGTGAAAAATGCGAGGAGCATGAAGAGGTGTGAAAAATGCGAGGAGCATGAAAAGGTGTGAAAAATTCGAGGAGCAAAAAAAAAAAAAAAAAAAAGACCAGGAGCATGAAAAGGTGTGAAAAATTCGAGGAGCAAAAAAAAAAAAAGACCAGGAGCATGAAAAGGTGTGAAAAATGCGAGGAGCAAAAAAAAAAAAAAAAAAGAAAGACCATTAGCATGAAAAGGTGTGAAAAATGCGAGGATCAAAAAAAAAAAAGAAACACCAGGAGCATGAAAAGGTGTGAAAAATGCAAGGAGCATGAAAAGGTGTGAAAAATGCGAGGAGCATGAAAAGTTGTGAAAAATGTGAGGAGCATGAAGAGGTGTGAAAAATGCGAGGAGCATGAAAACGTGTGAAATATTCGAGGAGCAAAAAAAAAAAAAAAAAGACCAGGAGCATGAAAAGGTGTGAAAAATGCGAGGAGCAAAAAAAAAAAAAGAAAGACCAGGAGCATGAAAAGGTGTGAAAAATGCGAGGAGCATGAAAAGTTGTGAAAAATGCGAGGAGCATGAAGAGGTGTGAAAAATGCGAGGAGCATGAAAAGGTGTGAAAAATGCGAGGAGCAAAAAAAAAAAAAGAAAGACCAGGAGCATGAAAAGGTGTGAAAAATGCGAGGAGCAGAAAAAGAAAAAAAAAAAGACCAGGAGCATGAAAAGGTGTGAAAAATGCGAGGAGCAAAAAAAGAAAAAAAAAAAGACCAGGAGCATGAAAAGGTGAGAAAAATGCGAGGAGCATGAAAGGTTGAAAAATGCGAGGAGAAAAAAAAAAAAAAAAGACCAGGAGCATGAAAAGGTGTGAAAAATGCGAGGAGCAAAAAAAGAAAAAAAAAAAGACCAGGAGCATGAAAAGGTGTGAAAAATGCGAGGAGAAAAAAAAAAAAAGAAAAAAAGACCAGGAATATGAAAAGGTGTGAAAAATGCGAGGAGCAAAAAAAAAAAAGAAAGAAAGAAAGAAAGACCAGGAGCATGAAAAGGTGTGAAAAATGCGAGGAGCAAAAAAAAAAAAAGAAAGACACGGAGCATGAAAAGGTGTGAAAAATGCGAGGAGCAAAAAAAGAAAAAAAAAAAGACCAGGAGCATGAAAAGGTGTGAAAAATGCGAGGAGCATGAAAAGGTGTGAAAAATTTGAGGAGCAAAAGAAAAAAAAAAAGACCAGGAGCATGAAAAGGTGTGAAAAATGCGAGGAGCAAAAAAAAAAAAAGACGAGGAGCATGAAAAGGTGTGAAAAATGCAAGGAGCATGAAAAGGTGTGAAAAATGCGAGGAGCAAAAAAAAAAAAAGACGAGGAGCATGAAAAGGTGTGAAAAATCGAGGAGCAAAAAAAGAAAAAAAAAAAGACCAGGAGCATGAAAAGGTGTGAAAAATGCGAGGAGCAAAAAAAGAAAAAAAAAAAGACCAGGAGCATGAAAAGGTGTGAAAAATGCGAGGAGCATGAAAGGTGTGAAAAATGCGAGGAGCAAAAAAAAAAAAAAAGACCAGGAGCATGAAAAGGTGTCAAAAATGCGAGGAGCAAAAAAAGAAAAAAAAAAAGACCAGGAGCATGAAAAGGTGTGAAAAATGCGAGGAGCATGAAAAGGTGTGAAAAATGCGAGGAGCAAAAGAAGAAAAAAAAAAAAAGACCAGGAACATGAAAAGGTGTGAAAAATGCAAGGAGCAAAAAAAAAAAAAGACGAGGAGCATGAAAAGGTGTGAAAAATGCAAGGAGCATGAAAAGTTGTGAAAAATGCGAGGAGCATGAAGAGGTGTGAAAAATGCGAGGAGCATGAAAAGGTGTGAAAAATTCGAGGAGCAAAAAAAAAAAAAAATAAGACCAGGAGCATGAAGAGGTGTGAAAAATGCGAGGAGCAAAAAAAAAAAAAAAGAAAGACCAGAAGCATTAAAAGGGGAGAAAAAAGCGAGGAGCAAAAAAAAAAAAAAAAAAAAAAAAAAGACCAGGAACAAGAAAAGGTGTGAAAAATGCGAGGAGCAAAAAAAAAAAAAGAAAGACCAGGAGCATGAAAAGGTGTGAAAAATGCGAGGAGCAAAAAAAGAAAAAAAAAAAGACCAGGAGCATGAAAAGGTGTTAAAAATGAGAGGAGAAAAAAAAAAAAAAGACCAGGAGCATGAAAAGGTGTAAAAAATGCGAGGAGCATGAAGAGGTGTGAAAAATGCGAGGAGCATGAAAAGGTGTGAAAAATGCGAGGAGCAAAAAAAAAAAAAGAAAGACCAGGAGCATGAAAAGGTGTGAAAAATGCGAGGAGCAGAAAAAGAAAAAAAAAAAGACCAGGAGCATGAAAAGGTGTGAAAAATGCGAGGAGCAAAAAAAGAAAAAAAAAAAGACCAGGAGCATGAAAAGGTGTGAAAAATGAGAGGAGAAAAAAAAAAAAAAGGCCAGGAGAATGAAAAGGTGTGAAAAATGCGAGGAAAAAAAAAAAAAAAAAGACCAGGAACATGAAAAGGTGTGAAAAATGCGAGGAGCAAAAAAAAAAAAGAAAGAAAGAAAGAAAGACCAGGAGCATGAAAAGGTGTGAAAAATCGAGGAGCAAAAAAAGAAAAAAAAAAAGACCAGGAGCATGAAAAGGTGTGAAAAATGCGAGGAGCAAAAAAAAAAAAGAAAGACCAGGAGCATGAAAAGGTGTGAAAAATGCGAGGAGCAAAAAAAAAAAAAAGAAAGACCAGGAGCATGAAAAGGTGTGAAAAATGCGAGGAGCATGAAGAGGTGTGAAAAATGCGAGGAGCATGAAAAGGTGTGAAAAATTCGAGGAGCAAAAAAAAAAAAAAAAAAAAAAAGACCAGGAGCATGAAAAGGTGTGAAAAATTCGAGGAGCAAAAAAAAAAAATACCAGGAGCATGAAAAGGTGTGAAAAATGCGAGGAGGAAAAAAAAAAAAAAAAAAAGACCAGGAACATGAAAAGGTGTGAAAAATGCGAGGAGTAAAAAAAAAAAAAAAAGAAAGAAAGAAAGACCAGGAGCATAAAAAGGTGTGAAAAATGCGAGGAGCAAAAAAAAAAAAAAAAAAGAAAGACCATTAGCATGAAAAGGTGTGAAAAATGCGAGGATCAAAAAAAAAAAAGAAAGACCAGGAGCATGAAAAGGTGTGAAAAATGCAAGGAGCATGAAAAGCTGAGAAAAATGCGAGGAGCATGAAAAGTTGTGAAAAATGTGAGGAGCATGAAGAGGTGTGAAAAATGCGAGGAGCATGAAAAGGTGTGAAAAATTCGAGGAGCAAAAAAAAAAAAAAAAAGACCAGGAGCATGAAAAGGTGTGAAAAATGCGAGGAGCAAAAAAAAAAAAAGAAAGACCAGGAGCATGAAAAGGTGTGAAAAATGCGAGGAGCATGAAAAGTTGTGAAAAATGCGAGGAGCATGAAGAGGTGTGAAAAATGCGAGGAGCATGAAAAGGTGTGAAAAATGCGAGGAGCAAAAAAAAAAAAAGAAAGACCAGGAGCATGAAAAGGTGTGAAAAATGCGAGGAGCAGAAAAAGAAAAAAAAAAGACCAGGAGCAAGAAAAGGTGTGAAAAATGCGAGGAGCAAAAAAAAAAAAAAAAAAAGACCAGGAGCATGAAAAGGTGTGAAAAATGCGAGGAGCATGAAAGGTTGAAAAATGCGAGGAGCAAAAAAAAAAAAAAAGACCAGGAGCATGAAAAGGTGTGAAAAATGCGAGGAGCAAAAAAAAAAAAAAAAAGACCAGGAGCATGAAAAGGTGTGAAAAATGCGAGGAGCAGAAAAAGAAAAAAAAAAAGACCAGGAGCATGAAAAGGTGTGAAAAATGCGAGGAGCAAAAAAAGAAAAAAAAAAAGACCAGGAGCATGAAAAGGTGTGAAAAATGCGAGGAGCATGAAAGGTTGAAAAATGCGAGGAGCAAAAAAAAAAAAAAAGACCAGGAGCATGAAAAGGTGTGAAAAATGCGAGGAGAAAAAAAAAAAAAGACGAGGAGCATGAAAAGGTGTGAAAAATGCAAGGAGCATGAAAAGGTGTGAAAAATGCGAGGAGCAAAAAAAGAAAAAAAAAAAGACCAGGAGCATGAAAAGGTGTGAAAAATGCGAGGAGCATGAAAGGTGTGAAAAATGCCAGGAGCAAAAAAAGAAAAAAAAAAAGACCAGGAGCATGAAAAGGTGTGAAAAATGCGAGGAGCATGAAAAGGTGTGAAAAATTTGAGGAGCAAAAGAAAAAAAAAAGACCGGGAGCATGAAAAGGTGTGAAAAATGCGAGGAGCATGAAGAGGTGTGAAAAATGCGAGGAGCATGAAAAGGTGTGAAAAATGCGAGGAGCAAAAAAAAAAAAAGACGATGAGCATGAAAATGTGTGAAAAATGCAAGGAGCATGAAAAGGTGTGAAAAATGCGAGGAGCATGAAAAGTTGTGAAAAATGTGAGGAGCATGAAGAGGTGTGAAAAATGCGAGGAGCATGAAAAGGTGTGAAAAATTCGAGGAGCAAAAAAAAAAAAAAAAAGACCTGGAGCATGAAAAGGTGTGAAAAATGCGAGGAGCAAAAAAAAAAAAAGAAAGACCAGGAGCATGAAAAGGTGTGAAAAATGCGAGGAGCATGAAAAGTTGTGAAAAATGCGAGGAGCATGAAGAGGTGTGAAAAATGCGAGGAGCATGAAAAGGTGTGAAAAATGCGAGGAGCAAAAAAAAAAAAAGAAAGACCAGGAGCATGAAAAGGTGTGAAAAATGCGAGGAGCAAAAAAAGAAAAAAAAAAAGACCAGGAGCATGAAAAGGTGTGAAAAATGCGAGGAGCAAAAAAAAAAAAAAAAAAAGACCAGGAGCAAGAAAAGGTGTGAAAAATGCGAGGAGCAGGAAAGGTTGAAAAATGCGAGGAGCAAAAAAAAAAAAAAGACCGGGAGCATGAAAAGGTGTGAAAAATGCGAGGAGCATGAAGAGGTGTGAAAAATGCGAGGAGCATGAAAAGGTGTGAAAAATGCGAGGAGCAAAAAAAAAAAAAGACGAGGAGCATGAAAATGTGTGAAAAATGCAAGGAGCATGAAAAGGTGTGAAAAATGGGAGGAGCAAAAACAAAAAAAAAAAACCAGGAGCATGAAAAGGTGTGAAAAATGCGAGGAGCAAAAAAAAAAAAAGAAAGACCAGGAGCATGAAAAGGTGTGAAAAATGCGAGGATGAAAAAAAAAAAAGAAAGAAAGAAAGACCAGGAGTATGAAAAGGTGTGAAAAATGCGAAGAGCAAAAAAAAAAAAAAAAAAGAAAGACCAGGAGCATGAAAAGGTGTGAAAAATGCGAGGAGCAAAAAAAAAAAAAGACCAGGAGCATGAAAAGATGTGAAAAATGAGATGAAAAAAAAAAAAAACACCAGGAGCATGAAAAGGTGTGAAAAATGCGAGGAGCAAAAAAAAAAAAAGAAAGACCAGGAGCATGAAAAGGTGTGAAAAATGCAAGGAGCATGAAAAGGTGTGAAAAATGCGAGGAGCATGAAAAGTTGTGAAAAATGCAAGGAGCATGAAAGGTGTGAAAAATGCGAGGAGCAAAAAAAAAAAAAAAAGAAAGAAAGAAAGACCAGGAGCATGAAAAGGTGTGAAAAATGCGAGGAGCAAAAAAAAAAAAAAAAGAAATAAAGAAAGACCAGGAGCATGAAAAGGTGTGAAACATTCGAGGAGCAAAAAAAAAAAAAAAAAAAGACCAGGAGCATGAAAAGGTGTGAAAAATGCGAGGAGAAAAAAAAAAAAAAGACCAGGAGCATGAAAAGGTGTGAAAAATGCGAGGAAAAAAAAAAAAAAAAGACCAGGAACAAGAAAAGGTGTGAAAAATGCGAGGAGCAAAAAAAAAAAAAGATAGACCAGGAGCATGAAAAGGTGTGAAAAATGCGAGGAGCCAAAAAAAAAAAAAAAAAAAAAGACCAGGAAGATGAAAAGGTGTGAAAAATGCAAGGAGCATGAAAAGGTGTGAAAAATGCGAGGAGCATGAAAAGTTGTGAAAAATGTGAGGAGCATGAAGAGGTGTGAAAAATGCGAGGAGCATGAAAAGGTGTGAAAAATTCGAGGAGCAAAAAAAAAAAAAAAAAGACCAGGAGCATGAAAAGGTGTCAAAAATGCGAGGAGCATGAAAAGTTGTGAAAAATGCGAGGAGCATGAAGAGGTGTGAAAAATGCGAGGAGCATGAAAAGGTGTGAAAAATGCGAGGAGCAAAAAAAAAAAAAGAAAGACCAGGAGCATGAAAAGGTGTGAAAAATGCGAGGAGCAGAAAAAGAAAAAAAAAAAGACCAGGAGCATGAAAAGGTGTGAAAAATGCGAGGAGCAAAAAAAGAAAAAAAAAAAGACCAGGAGCATGAAAAGGTGTGAAAAATGCGAGGAGCATGAAAGGTTGAAAAATGCGAGGAGCAAAAAAAAAAAAAAAGACCAGGAGCATGAAAAGGTGTGAAAAATGCGAGGAGCAAAAAAAGAAAAAAAAAAGACCAGGAGCATGAAAAGGTGTGAAAAATGCGAGGAGAAAAAAAAAAAAAGAAAAAAAGACCAGGAATATGAAAAGGTGTGAAAAATGCGAGGAGCAAAAAAAAAAAAGAAAGAAAGAAAGAAAGACCAGGAGCATGAAAAGGTGTGAAAAATGCGAGGAGCAAAAAAAAAAAAAGAAAGACACGGAGCATGAAAAGGTGTGAAAAAAGCGAGGAGCAAAAAAAGAAAAAAAAAAAGACCAGGAGCATGAAAAGGTGTGAAAAATGCGAGGAGCATGAAAAGGTCTGAAAAATTTGAGGAGCAAAAGAAAAAAAAAAGACCAGGAGCATGAAAAGGTGTGAAAAATGCGAGGAGCAAAAAAAAAAAAAGACGAGGAGCATGAAAAGGTGTGAAAAATGCAAGGAGCATGAAAAGGTGTGAAAAATGCGAGGAGCAAAAAAAAAAAAAGACGAGGAGCATGAAAAGGTGTGAAAAATCGAGGAGCAAAAAAAGAAAAAAAAAAAGACCAGGAGCATGAAAAGGTGTGAAAAATGCGAGGAGCAAAAAAAGAAAAAAAAAAAGACCAGGAGCATGAAAAGGTGTGAAAAATGCGAGGAGCATGAAAGGTGTGAAAAATGCGAGGAGCAAAAAAAAAAAAAAAAGACCAGGAGCATGAAAAGGTGTCAAAAATGCGAGGAGCAAAAAAAGAAAAAAAAAAAGACCAGGAGCATGAAAAGGTGTGAAAAATGCGAGGAGCATGAAGAGGTGTGAAAAATGCGAGGAGCATGAAAAGGTGTGAAAAATTCGAGGAGCAAAAAAAAAAAAAAATAAGACCAGGAGCATGAAGAGGTGTGAAAAATGAGAGGAGCAAAAAAAAAAAAAAAGAAAGACCAGAAGCAATAAAAGGTGTGAAAAATGCGAGGAGCAAAAAAAAAAAAAAAAAAAAAAAAAAAGACCAGGAACATGAAAAGGTGTGAAAAATGCGAGGAGCAAAAAAAAAAAAAGAAAGACCAGGAGCATGAAAAGGTGTGAAAAATGCGAGGAGCAAAAAAAGAAAAAAAAAAAGACCAGGAGCATGAAAAGGTGTTAAAAATGAGAGGAGAAAAAAAAAAAAAAGACCAGGAGCATGAAAAGGTGTAAAAAATGCGAGGAGCATGAAGAGGTGTGAAAAATGCGAGGAGCATGAAAAGGTGTGAAAAATGCGAGGAGCAAAAAAAAAAAAAAGAAAGACCAGGAGCATGAAAAGGTGTGAAAAATGCGAGGAGCAGAAAAAGAAAAAAAAAAAGACCAGGAGCATGAAAAGGTGTGAAAAATGCGAGGAGCAAAAAAAGAAAAAAAAAAAGACCAGGAGCATGAAAAGGTGTGAAAAATGAGAGGAGAAAAAAAAAAAAAAGACCAGGAGCATGAAAAGGTGTGAAAAATGCGAGGAAAAAAAAAAAAAAAAAGACCAGGAACATGAAAAGGTGTGAAAAATGCGAGGAGCAAAAAAAAAAAAGAAAGAAAGAAAGAAAGACCAGGAGCATGAAAAGGTGTGAAAAATCGAGGAGCAAAAAAAGAAAAAAAAAAAGACCAGGAGCATGAAAAGGTGTGAAAAATGCGAGGAGCAAAAAAAAAAAAAGAAAGACCAGGAGCATAAAAAGGTGTGAAAAATGCGAGGAGCAAAAAAAAAAAAAAGAAAGACCAGGAGCATGAAAAGGTGTGAAAAATGCGAGGAGCATGAAGAGGTGTGAAAAATGCGAGGAGCATGAAAAGGTGTGAAAAATTCGAGGAGCAAAAAAAAAAAAAAAAAAAAAAAAGACCAGGAGCATGAAAAGGTGTGAAAAATTCGAGGAGCAAAAAAAAAAAAGACCAGGAGCATGAAAAGGTGTGAAAAATGCGAGGAGGAAAAAAAAAAAAAAAAAAAAGACCAGGAACATGAAAAGGTGTGAAAAATGCGAGGAGTAAAAAAAAAAAAAAAAGAAAGAAAGAAAGACCAGGAGCATAAAAAGGTGTGAAAAATGCGAGGAGCAAAAAAAAAAAAAAAAAAGAAAGACCATTAGCATGAAAAGGTGTGAAAAATGCGAGGATCAAAAAAAAAAAAGAAAGACCAGGAGCATGAAAAGGTGTGAAAAATGCAAGGAGCATGAAAAGCTGAGAAAAATGCGAGGAGCATGAAAAGTTGTGAAAAATGTGAGGAGCATGAAGAGGAGTGAAAAATGCGAGGAGCATGAAAAGGTGTGAAAAATTCGAGGAGCAAAAAAAAAAAAAAAAAGACCAGGAGCATGAAAAGGTGTGAAAAATGCGAGGAGCAAAAAAAAAAAAAGAAAGACCAGGAGCATGAAAAGGTGTGAAAAATGCGAGGAGCATGAAAAGTTGTGAAAAATGCGAGGAGCATGAAGAGGTGTGAAAAATGCGAGGAGCATGAAAAGGTGTGAAAAATGCGAGGAGCAAAAAAAAAAAAAGAAAGACCAGGAGCATGAAAAGGTGTGAAAAATGCGAGGAGCAGAAAAAGAAAAAAAAAAGACCAGGAGCATGAAAAGGTGTGAAAAATGCGAGGAGCAAAAAAAGAAAAAAAAAAAGACCAGGAGCATGAAAAGGTGTGAAAAATGCGAGGAGCATGAAAGGTTGAAAAATGCGAGGAGCAAAAAAAAAAAAAAAAGACCAGGAGCATGAAAAGGTGTGAAAAATGCGAGGAGCAAAAAAAAAAAAAAAAAGACCAGGAGCATGAAAAGGTGTGAAAAATGCGAGGAGCAGAAAAAGAAAAAAAAAAAGACCAGGAGCATGAAAAGGTGTGAAAAATGCGAGGAGCAAAAAAAGAAAAAAAAAAAGACCAGGAGCATGAAAAGGTGTGAAAAATGCGAGGAGCATGAAAGGTTGAAAAATGCGAGGAGCAAAAAAAAAAAAAAAGACCAGGAGCATGAAAAGGTGTGAAAAATGCGAGGAGAAAAAAAAAAAAAAGACGAGGAGCATGAAAAGGTGTGAAAAATGCAAGGAGCATGAAAAGGTGTGAAAAATGCGAGGAGCAAAAAAAGAAAAAAAAAAAGACCAGGAGCATGAAAAGGTGTGAAAAATGCGAGGAGCATGAAAGGTGTGAAAAATGCGAGGAGCAAAAAAAAAAAAAAAAGAAAGAAAGAAAGACCAGGAGCATGAAAAGGTGTGAAAAATGCGAGGAGCAAAAAAAAAAAAAAAAGAAATAAAGAAAGACCAGGAGCATGAAAAGGTGTGAAACATTCGAGGAGCAAAAAAAAAAAAAAAAAAAAGACCAGGAGCATGAAAAGGTGTGAAAAATGCGAGGAGAAAAAAAAAAAAAAAAAAAGACCAGGAGCATGAAAAGGTGTGAAAATGCGAGGAGCATGAAAAGGTGTGAAAAATTTGAGGAGAAAAAGAAAAAAAAAAGACCGGGAGCATGAAAAGGTGTGAAAAATGCGAGGAGCATGAAGAGGTGTGAAAAATGCGAGGAGCATGAAAAGGTGTGAAAAATGCGAGGAGCAAAAAAAAAAAAAGACGAGGAGCATGAAAATGTGTGAAAAATGCAAGGAGCATGAAAAGGGGTGAAAAAGGGGAGGAGCAAAAAAAAAAAAAAAAAAAACCAGGAGCATGAAAAGGTGTGAAAAATGCGAGGAGCAAAAAAAAAAAAAGAAAGACCAGGAGCATGAAAAGGTGTGAAAAATGCGAGGATGAAAAAAAAAAAAAAAAAGAAAGAAAGAAAGACCAGGAGTATGAAAAGGTGTGAAAAATGCGAGGAGCAAAAAAAAAAAAAAAAAAGAAAGACCAGGAGCATGAAAAGGTGTGAAAAAAGCGAGGAGCAAAAAAAAAAAAAGACCAGGAGCATGAAAAGGTGTGAAAAATGAGAGGAAAAAAAAAAAAAACACCAGGAGCATGAAAAGGTGTGAAAAATGCGAGGAGCAAAAAAAAAAAAAGAAAGACCAGGAGCATGAAAAGGTGTGAAAAATGCAAGGAGCATGAAAAGGTGTGAAAAATGCGAGGAGCATGAAAAGTTGTGAAAAATGCAAGGAGCATGAAAGGTGTGAAAAATGCGAGGAGCAAAAAAAAAAAAAAAAGAAAGAAAGAAAGACCAGGAGCATGAAAAGGTGTGAAAAATGCGAGGAGCAAAAAAAAAAAAAAAAGAAATAAAGAAAGACCAGGAGCATGAAAAGGTGTGAAACATTCGAGGAGCAAAAAAAAAAAAAAAAAAAGACCAGGAGCATGAAAAGGTGTGAAAAATGCGAGGAGAAAAAAAAAAAAAAGACCAGGAGCATGAAAAGGTGTGAAAAATGCGAGGAAAAAAAAAAAAAAAAGACCAGGAACATGAAAAGGTGTGAAAAATGCGAGGAGCAAAAAAAAAAAAAGATAGACCAGGAGCATGAAAAGGAGTGAAAAATGCGAGGAGCCAAAAAAAAAAAAAAAGACCAGGAACATGAAAAGGTGTGAAAAATGCAAGGAGCATGAAAAGGTGTGAAAAATGCGAGGAGCATGAAAAGTTGTGAAAAATGTGAGGAGCATGAAGAGGTGTGAAAAATGCGAGGAGCATGAAAAGGTGTGAAAAATTCGAGGAGCAAAAAAAAAAAAAAAAAGACCTGGAGCATGAAAAGGTGTGAAAAATGCGAGGAGCAAAAAAAAAAAAAGAAAGACCAGGAGCATGAAAAGGTGTGAAAAATGCGAGGAGCATGAAAAGTTGTGAAAAATGCGAGGAGCATGAAGAGGTGTGAAAAATGCGAGGAGCATGAAAAGGTGTGAAAAATGCGAGGAGCAAAAAAAAAAAAAGAAAGACCAGGAGCAAGAAAAGGTGTGAAAAATGCGAGGAGCAAAAAAAGAAAAAAAAAAAGACCAGGAGCATGAAAAGGTGTGAAAAATGCGAGGAGCAAAAAAAGAAAAAAAAAAAGACCAGGAGCATGAAAAGGTGTGAAAAATGCGAGGAGCATGAAAGGATGAAAAATGCGAGGAGAAAAAAAAAAAAAAAGACCAGGAGCATGAAAAGGTGTGAAAAATGCGAGGAGCATGAAGAGGTGTGAAAAATGCGAGGAGCATGAAAAGGTGTGAAAAATGCGAGGAGCAAAAAAAGAAAAAAAAAAAGACCAGGAGCATGAAAAGGTGTGAAAAATGCGAGGAGCATGAAAGGTTGAAAAATGCGAGGAGCAAAAAAAAAAAAAAAGACCAGGAGCATGAAAAGGTGTGAAAAATGCGAGGAGCAAAAAAAAAAAAAGAAAGACCAGGAGCATGAAAAGGTGTGAAAAATGCGAGGAGCAGAAAAAGAAAAAAAAAAGACCAGGAGCATGAAAAGGTGTGAAAAATGCGAGGAGCAAAAAAAGAAAAAAAAAAAGACCAGGAGCATGAAAAGGTGTGAAAAATGCGAGGAGCATGAAAGGTTGAAAAATGCGAGGAGCAAAAAAAAAAAAAAAGACCAGGAGCATGAAAAGGTGTGAAAAATGCGAGGAGAAAAAAAAAAAAAAAAAAGACCAGGAGCATGAAAAGGTGTGAAAAATGCGAGGAGCAGAAAAAGAAAAAAAAAAAGACCAGGAGCATGAAAAGGTGTGAAAAATGCGAGGAGCAAAAAAAGAAAAAAAAAAAGACCAGGAGCATGAAAAGGTGTGAAAAATGCGAGGAGCATGAAAGGTTGAAAAATGCGAGGAGCAAAAAAAAAAAAAAAAGACCAGGAGCATGAAAAGGTGTGAAAAATGCGAGGAGAAAAAAAAAAAAAAGACGAGGAGCATGAAAAGGTGTGAAAAATGCAAGGAGCATGAAAAGGTGTGAAAAATGCGAGGAGCAAAAAAAGAAAAAAAAAAAGACCAGGAGCATGAAAAGGTGTGAAAAATGCGAGGAGCATGAAAGGAGTGAAAAATGCGAGGAGCAAAAAAAAAAAAAAAAGAAAGAAAGAAAGACCAGGAGCATGAAAAGGTGTGAAAAATGCGAGGAGCAAAAAAAAAAAAAAAAGAAATAAAGAAAGACCAGGAGCATGAAAAGGTGTGAAACATTCGAGGAGCAAAAAAAAAAAAAAAAAAAGACCAGGAGCATGAAAAGGTGTGAAAAAGGCGAGGAGAAAAAAAAAAAAAAAAAAAGACCAGGAGCATGAAAAGGTGTGAAAATGCGAGGAGCATGAAAAGGTGTGAAAAATTTGAGGAGCAAAAGAAAAAAAAAAGACCGGGAGCATGAAAAGGTGTGAAAAATGCGAGGAGCATGAAGAGGTGTGAAAAATGCGAGGAGCATGAAAAGGTGTGAAAAATGCGAGGAGCAAAAAAAAAAAAAGACGAGGAGCATGAAAATGTGTGAAAAATGCAAGGAGCATGAAAAGGTGTGAAAAATGGGAGGAGCAAAAAAAAAAAAAAAAAAAACCAGGAGCATGAAAAGGTGTGAAAAATGCGAGGAGCAAAAAAAAAAAAAGAAAGACCAGGAGCATGAAAAGGTGTGAAAAATGCGAGGATGAAAAAAAAAAAAAAAAAGAAAGAAAGAAAGACCAGGAGTATGAAAAGGTGTGAAAAATGCGAGGAGCAAAAAAAAAAAAAAAAAAGAAAGACCAGGAGCATGAAAAGGTGTGAAAAATGCGAGGAGCAAAAAAAAAAAAAGACCAGGAGCATGAAAAGGTGTGAAAAATGAGAGGAAAAAAAAAAAAAACACCAGGAGCATGAAAAGGTGTGAAAAATGCGAGGAGCAAAAAAAAAAAAAGAAAGACCAGGAGCATGAAAAGGTGTGAAAAATGCAAGGAGCATGAAAAGGTGTGAAAAATGCGAGGAGCATGAAAAGTTGTGAAAAATGCAAGGAGCATGAAAGGTGTGAAAAATGCGAGGAGCAAAAAAAAAAAAAAAAGAAAGAAAGAAAGACCAGGAGCATGAAAAGGTGTGAAAAATGCGAGGAGCAAAAAAAAAAAAAAAAGAAATAAAGAAAGACCAGGAGCATGAAAAGGTGTGAAACATTCGAGGAGCAAAAAAAAAAAAAAAAAAAGACCAGGAGCATGAAAAGGTGTGAAAAATGCGAGGAGAAAAAAAAAAAAAAGACCAGGAGCATGAAAAGGTGTGAAAAATGCGAGGAAAAAAAAAAAAAAAAGACCAGGAACATGAAAAGGTGTGAAAAATGCGAGGAGCAAAAAAAAAAAAAGATAGACCAGGAGCATGAAAAGGAGTGAAAAATGCGAGGAGCCAAAAAAAAAAAAAAAGACCAGGAACATGAAAAGGTGTGAAAAATGCAAGGAGCATGAAAAGGTGTGAAAAATGCGAGGAGCATGAAAAGTTGTGAAAAATGTGAGGAGCATGAAGAGGTGTGAAAAATGCGAGGAGCATGAAAAGGTGTGAAAAATTCGAGGAGCAAAAAAAAAAAAAAAAAGACCTGGAGCATGAAAAGGTGTGAAAAATGCGAGGAGCAAAAAAAAAAAAAGAAAGACCAGGAGCATGAAAAGGTGTGAAAAATGCGAGGAGCATGAAAAGTTGTGAAAAATGCGAGGAGCATGAAGAGGTGTGAAAAATGCGAGGAGCATGAAAAGGTGTGAAAAATGCGAGGAGCAAAAAAAAAAAAAGAAAGACCAGGAGCATGAAAAGGTGTGAAAAATGCGAGGAGCAAAAAAAGAAAAAAAAAAAGACCAGGAGCATGAAAAGGTGTGAAAAATGCGAGGAGCAAAAAAAGAAAAAAAAAAAGACCAGGAGCATGAAAAGGTGTGAAAAATGCGAGGAGCATGAAAGGTTGAAAAATGCGAGGAGCAAAAAAAAAAAAAAGACCGGGAGCATGAAAAGGTGTGAAAAATGCGAGGAGCATGAAGAGGTGTGAAAAATGCGAGGAGCATGAAAAGGTGTGAAAAATGCGAGGAGCAAAAAAAAAAAAAGACGAGGAGCATGAAAATGTGTGAAAAATGCAAGGAGCATGAAAAGGTGTGAAAAATGGGAGGAGCAAAAAAAAAAAAAAAAAACCAGGAGCATGAAAAGGTGTGAAAAATGCGAGGAGCAAAAAAAAAAAAAGAAAGACCAGGAGCATGAAAAGGAGTGAAAAATGCGAGGATGAAAAAAAAAAAAAAAAAGAAAGAAAGAAAGACCAGGAGTATGAAAAGGGGTGAAAAATGCGAGGAGCAAAAAAAAAAAAAAAAAAGAAAGACCAGGAGCATGAAAAGGTGTGAAAAATGCGAGGAGCAAAAAAAAAAAAAGACCAGGAGCATGAAAAGGTGTGAAAAATGAGAGGAAAAAAAAAAAAAACACCAGGAGCATGAAAAGGTGTGAAAAATGCGAGGAGCATGAAAGGTTGAAAAATGCGAGGAGCAAAAAAAAAAAAAAAGACCAGGAGCATGAAAAGGTGTGAAAAATGCGAGGAGCAAAAAAAGAAAAAAAAAAGACCAGGAGCATGAAAAGGTGTGAAAAATGCGAGGAGAAAAAAAAAAAAAGAAAAAAAGACCAGGAATATGAAAAGGTGTGAAAAATGCGAGGAGCAAAAAAAAAAAAGAAAGAAAGAAAGAAAGACCAGGAGCATGAAAAGGTGTGAAAAATGCGAGGAGCAAAAAAAAAAAAAGAAAGACACGGAGCATGA
Organism: Cervus elaphus; assembly: GCF_910594005.1. NCBI lineage: Eukaryota > Metazoa > Chordata > Mammalia > Artiodactyla > Cervidae > Cervus > Cervus elaphus. The sequence goes on along the minus strand of NC_057834.1, from coordinate 1,533,092 downwards.
AAAGGTGTGAAAAATGCGAGGAGCAAAAAAAGAAAAAAAAAAAGACCAGGAGCATGAAAAGGTGTGAAAAATGCGAGGAGCATGAAAAGGTGTGAAAAATTTGAGGAGCAAAAGAAAAAAAAAAGACCAGGAGCATGAAAAGGTGTGAAAAATGCGAGGAGCAAAAAAAAAAAAAGACGAGGAGCATGAAAAGGTGTGAAAAATGCAAGGAGCATGAAAAGGTGTGAAAAATGCGAGGAGCAAAAAAAAAAAAAGACGAGGAGCATGAAAAGGTGTGAAAAATCGAGGAGCAAAAAAAGAAAAAAAAAAAGACCAGGAGCATGAAAAGGTGTGAAAAATGCGAGGAGCAAAAAAAGAAAAAAAAAAAGACCAGGAGCATGAAAAGGTGTGAAAAATGCGAGGAGCATGAAAGGTGTGAAAAATGCGAGGAGCAAAAAAAAAAAAAAAGACCAGGAGCATGAAAAGGTGTCAAAAATGCGAGGAGCAAAAAAAGAAAAAAAAAAAGACCAGGAGCATGAAAAGGTGTGAAAAATGCGAGGAGCATGAAGAGGTGTGAAAAATGCGAGGAGCATGAAAAGGTGTGAAAAATTCGAGGAGCAAAAAAAAAAAAAAATAAGACCAGGAGCATGAAGAGGTGTGAAAAATGCGAGGAGCAAAAAAAAAAAAAAAGAAAGACCAGAAGCATTAAAAGGTGTGAAAAATGCGAGGAGCAAAAAAAAAAAAAAAAAAAAAAAAAAACCAGGAACATGAAAAGGTGTGAAAAATGCGAGGAGCAAAAAAAAAAAAAGAAAGACAAGGAGCATGAAAAGGTGTGAAAAATGCGAGGAGCAAAAAAAGAAAAAAAAAAAGACCAGGAGCATGAAAAGGTGTTAAAAATGAGAGGAGAAAAAAAAAAAAAAGACCAGGAGCATGAAAAGGTGTAAAAAATGCGAGGAGCATGAAGAGGTGTGAAAAATGCGAGGAGCATGAAAAGGTGTGAAAAATGCGAGGAGCAAAAAAAAAAAAAGAAAGACCAGGAGCATGAAAAGGTGTGAAAAATGCGAGGAGCAGAAAAAGAAAAAAAAAAAGACCAGGAGCATGAAAAGGTGTGAAAAATGCGAGGAGCAAAAAAAGAAAAAAAAAAAGACCAGGAGCATGAAAAGGTGTGAAAAATGAGAGGAGAAAAAAAAAAAAAAGACCAGGAGCATGAAAAGGTGTGAAAAATGCGAGGAAAAAAAAAAAAAAAAAGACCAGGAACATGAAAAGGTGTGAAAAATGCGAGGAGCAAAAAAAAAAAAGAAAGAAAGAAAGAAAGACCAGGAGCATGAAAAGGTGTGAAAAATCGAGGAGCAAAAAAAGAAAAAAAAAAAGACCAGGAGCATGAAAAGGTGTGAAAAATGCGAGGAGCAAAAAAAAAAAAAGAAAGACCAGGAGCATGAAAAGGTGTGAAAAATGCGAGGAGCAAAAAAAAAAAAAAGAAAGACCAGGAGCATGAAAAGGTGTGAAAAATGCGAGGAGCATGAAGAGGTGTGAAAAATGCGAGGAGCATGAAAAGGTGTGAAAAATTCGAGGAGCAAAAAAAAAAAAAAAAAAAAAAAGACCAGGAGCATGAAAAGGTGTGAAAAATTCGAGGAGCAAAAAAAAAAAAGACCAGGAGCATGAAAAGGTGTGAAAAATGCGAGGAGGAAAAAAAAAAAAAAAAAAAAGACCAGGAACATGAAAAGGTGTGAAAAATGCGAGGAGTAAAAAAAAAAAAAAAAGAAAGAAAGAAAGACCAGGAGCATAAAAAGGTGTGAAAAATGCGAGGAGCAAAAAAAAAAAAAAAAAAGAAAGACCATTAGCATGAAAAGGTGTGAAAAATGCGAGGATCAAAAAAAAAAAAGAAAGACCAGGAGCATGAAAAGGTGTGAAAAATGCAAGGAGCATGAAAAGCTGAGAAAAATGCGAGGAGCATGAAAAGTTGTGAAAAATGTGAGGAGCATGAAGAGGTGTGAAAAATGCGAGGAGCATGAAAAGGTGTGAAAAATTCGAGGAGCAAAAAAAAAAAAAAAAAGACCAGGAGCATGAAAAGGTGTGAAAAATGCGAGGAGCAAAAAAAAAAAAAGAAAGACCAGGAGCATGAAAAGGTGTGAAAAATGCGAGGAGCATGAAAAGTTGTGAAAAATGCGAGGAGCATGAAGAGGTGTGAAAAATGCGAGGAGCATGAAAAGGTGTGAAAAATGCGAGGAGCAAAAAAAAAAAAAGAAAGACCAGGAGCATGAAAAGGTGTGAAAAATGCGAGGAGCAGAAAAAGAAAAAAAAAAGACCAGGAGCATGAAAAGGGGGGAAAAAAGCGAGGAGCAAAAAAAAAAAAAAAAAAAGACCAGGAGCATGAAAAGGTGTGAAAAATGCGAGGAGCATGAAAGGTTGAAAAATGCGAGGAGCAAAAAAAAAAAAAAAGACCAGGAGCATGAAAAGGTGTGAAAAATGCGAGGAGCAAAAAAAAAAAAAAAAAGACCAGGAGCATGAAAAGGTGTGAAAAATGCGAGGAGCAGAAAAAGAAAAAAAAAAAGACCAGGAGCATGAAAAGGAGTGAAAAATGCGAGGAGCAAAAAAAGAAAAAAAAAAAGACCAGGAGCATGAAAAGGTGTGAAAAATGCGAGGAGCATGAAAGGTTGAAAAATGCGAGGAGAAAAAAAAAAAAAAAAGACCAGGAGCATGAAAAGGTGTGAAAAATGCGAGGAGAAAAAAAAAAAAAAGACGAGGAGCATGAAAAGGTGTGAAAAATGCAAGGAGCATGAAAAGGTGTGAAAAATGCGAGGAGCAAAAAAAGAAAAAAAAAAAGACCAGGAGCATGAAAAGGTGTGAAAAATGCGAGGAGCATGAAAGGTGTGAAAAATGCGAGGAGCAAAAAAAGAAAAAAAAAAAGACCAGGAGCATGAAAAGGTGTGAAAATGCGAGGAGCATGAAAAGGTGTGAAAAATTTGAGGAGCAAAAGAAAAAAAAAAGACCGGGAGCATGAAAAGGTGTGAAAAATGCGAGGAGCATGAAGAGGTGTGAAAAATGCGAGGAGCATGAAAAGGTGTGAAAAATGCGAGGAGCAAAAAAAAAAAAAGACGAGGAGCATGAAAATGTGTGAAAAATGCAAGGAGCATGAAAAGGTGTGAAAAATGGGAGGAGCAAAAAAAAAAAAAAAAAAAAACCAGGAGCATGAAAAGGTGTGAAAAATGCGAGGAGCAAAAAAAAAAAAAGAAAGACCAGGAGCATGAAAAGGTGTGAAAAATGCGAGGATGAAAAAAAAAAAAAAAAAGAAAGAAAGAAAGACCAGGAGTATGAAAAGGTGTGAAAAATGCGAGGAGCAAAAAAAAAAAAAAAAAAGAAAGACCAGGAGCATGAAAAGGGGTGAAAAATGCGAGGAGCAAAAAAAAAAAAAGACCAGGAGCATGAAAAGGTGTGAAAAATGAGAGGAAAAAAAAAAAAAACACCAGGAGCATGAAAAGGTGTGAAAAATGCGAGGAGCAAAAAAAAAAAAAGAAAGACCAGGAGCATGAAAAGGTGTGAAAAATGCAAGGAGCATGAAAAGGTGTGAAAAATGCGAGGAGCATGAAAAGTTGTGAAAAATGCAAGGAGCATGAAAGGTGTGAAAAATGCGAGGAGCAAAAAAAAAAAAAAAAGAAAGAAAGAAAGACCAGGAGCATGAAAAGGTGTGAAAAATGCGAGGAGCAAAAAAAAAAAAAAAAGAAATAAAGAAAGACCAGGAGCATGAAAAGGTGTGAAACATTCGAGGAGCAAAAAAAAAAAAAAAAAAAAGACCAGGAGCATGAAAAGGTGTGAAAAATGCGAGGAGAAAAAAAAAAAAAAGACCAGGAGCATGAAAAGGAGTGAAAAATGCGAGGAAAAAAAAAAAAAAAAAAACAGGAACATGAAAAGGTGTGAAAAATGCGAGGAGAAAAAAAAAAAAAAGATAGACCAGGAGCATGAAAAGGTGTGAAAAATGCGAGGAGCCAAAAAAAAAAAAAAAAAAAAAAGACCAGGAACATGAAAAGGTGTGAAAAATGCAAGGAGCATGAAAAGGTGTGAAAAATGCGAGGAGCATGAAAAGTTGTGAAAAATGTGAGGAGCATGAAGAGGTGTGAAAAATGCGAGGAGCATGAAAAGGTGTGAAAAATTCGAGGAGCAAAAAAAAAAAAAAAAAGACCTGGAGCATGAAAAGGTGTGAAAAATGCGAGGAGCAAAAAAAAAAAAAGAAAGACCAGGAGCATGAAAAGGTGTGAAAAATGCGAGGAGCATGAAAAGTTGTGAAAAATGCGAGGAGCATGAAGAGGTGTGAAAAATGCGAGGAGCATGAAAAGGTGTGAAAAATGCGAGGAGCAAAAAAAAAAAAAGAAAGACCAGGAGCATGAAAAGGTGTGAAAAATGCGAGGAGCAAAAAAAGAAAAAAAAAAAGACCAGGAGCATGAAAAGGTGTGAAAAATGCGAGGAGCAAAAAAAGAAAAAAAAAAAGACCAGGAGCATGAAAAGGTGTGAAAAATGCGAGGAGCAAGAAAGGTTGAAAAATGCGAGGAGCAAAAAAAAAAAAAAGACCAGGAGCATGAAAAGGTGTGAAAAATGCGAGGAGCATGAAGAGGTGTGAAAAATGCGAGGAGCATGAAAAGGTGTGAAAAATGCGAGGAGAAAAAAAAAAAAAAGACGAGGAGCATGAAAATGTGTGAAAAATGCAAGGAGCATGAAAAGGTGTGAAAAATGGGAGGAGCAAAAAAAAAAAAAAAAAACCAGGAGCATGAAAAGGTGTGAAAAATGCGAGGAGCAAAAAAAAAAAAAGAAAGACCAGGAGCATGAAAAGGTGTGAAAAATGCGAGGATGAAAAAAAAAAAAAAAAAGAAAGAAAGAAAGACCAGGAGTATGAAAAGGTGTGAAAAATGCGAGGAGCAAAAAAAAAAAAAAAAAAGAAAGACCAGGAGCATGAAAAGGTGTGAAAAATGCGAGGAGCAAAAAAAAAAAAAGACCAGGAGCATGAAAAGGTGTGAAAAATGAGAGGAAAAAAAAAAAAAACACCAGGAGCATGAAAAGGTGTGAAAAATGCGAGGAGCAAAAAAAAAAAAAGAAAGACCAGGAGCATGAAAAGGTGTGAAAAATGCAAGGAGCATGAAAAGGTGTGAAAAATGCGAGGAGCATGAAAAGTTGTGAAAAATGCAAGGAGCATGAAAGGTGTGAAAAATGCGAGGAGCAAAAAAAAAAAAAAAAGAAAGAAAGAAAGACCAGGAGCATGAAAAGGTGTGAAAAATGCGAGGAGCAAAAAAAAAAAAAAAAGAAATAAAGAAAGACCAGGAGCATGAAAAGGTGTGAAACATTCGAGGAGCAAAAAAAAAAAAAAAAAAAGACCAGGAGCATGAAAAGGTGTGAAAAATGCGAGGAGAAAAAAAAAAAAAAGACCAGGAGCATGAAAAGGTGTGAAAAATGCGAGGAAAAAAAAAAAAAAAAGACCAGGAACATGAAAAGGTGTGAAAAATGCGAGGAGCAAAAAAAAAAAAAGATAGACCAGGAGCATGAAAAGGTGTGAAAAATGCGAGGAGCCAAAAAAAAAAAAAAAAAAAAAGACCAGGAACATGAAAAGGAGGGAAAAATGCAAGGAGCATGAAAAGGTGTGAAAAATGCGAGGAGCATGAAAAGTTGTGAAAAATGTGAGGAGCATGAAGAGGTGTGAAAAATGCGAGGAGCATGAAAAGGTGTGAAAAATTCGAGGAGCAAAAAAAAAAAAAAAAAGACCTGGAGCATGAAAAGGTGTGAAAAATGCGAGGAGCAAAAAAAAAAAAAGAAAGACCAGGAGCATGAAAAGGTGTGAAAAATGCGAGGAGCATGAAAAGTTGTGAAAAATGCGAGGAGCATGAAGAGGTGTGAAAAATGCGAGGAGCATGAAAAGGTGTGAAAAATGCGAGGAGCAAAAATAAAAAAGGAAAGACCAGGAGCATGAAAAGGTGTGAAAAATGCGAGGAGCAAAAAAAGAAAAAAAAAAAGACCAGGAGCATGAAAAGGTGTGAAAAATGCGAGGAGCAAAAAAAGAAAAAAAAAAAGACCAGGAGCATGAAAAGGTGTGAAAAATGCGAGGAGCATGAAAGGTTGAAAAATGCGAGGAGCAAAAAAAAAAAAAAGACCAGGAGCATGAAAAGGTGTGAAAAATGCGAGGAGCAAAAAAAGAAAAAAAAAAAGACCAGGAGCATGAAAAGGTGTGAAAAATGCGAGGAGCAAAAAAAAAAAAGAAAGAAAGAAAGAAAGACCAGGAGCATGAAAAGGTGTGAAAAATGCGAGGAGCAAAAAAAAAAAAAAAAAGACCAGGAGCATGAAAAGGTGTGAAAAATGCGAGGAGCAAAAAAAGAAAAAAAAAAAGACCAGGAGCATGAAAAGGTGTGAAAAATGCGAGGAGCATGAAAAGGTGTGAAAAATTTGAGGAGCAAAAGAAAAAAAAAAGACCAGGAGCATGAAAAGGTATGAAAAATGCGAGGAGCAAAAAAAAAATAAGACGAGCAGCATGAAAAGGTGTGAAAAATGCAAGGAGCATGAAAAGGTGTGAAAAATGCGAGGAGCAAAAAAAAAAAAGACGAGGAGCATGAAAAGGTGTGAAAAATCGAGGAGCAAAAAAAGAAAAAAAAAAAGACCAGGAGCATGAAAAGGTGTGAAAAATGCGAGGAGCAAAAAAAAAAAAAGAAAGACCAGGAGCATGAAAAGGTGTGAAAAATGCGAGGAGCAAAAAAAAAAAAAAGAAAGACCAGGAGCATGAAAAGGTGTGAAAAATGCGAGGAGCATGAAGAGGTGTGAAAAATGCGAGGAGCATGAAAAGGTGTGAAAAATTCGAGGAGCAAAAAAAAAAAAAAAAAAAAAGACCAGGAGCATGAAAAGGTGTGAAAAATTCGAGGAGCAAAAAAAAAAAAGACCAGGAGCATGAAAAGGTGTGAAAAATGCGAGGAGGAAAAAAAAAAAAAAAAAAAGACCAGGAACATGAAAAGGTGTGAAAAATGCGAGGAGCAAAAAAAAAAAAAAAAAGGAAAGACCATTAGCATGAAAAGGTGTGAAAAATGCGAGGATCAAAAAAAAAAAAGAAACACCAGGAGCATGAAAAGGTGTGAAAAATGCAAGGAGCATGAAAAGGTGTGAAAAATGCGAGGAGCATGAAAAGTTGTGAAAAATGTGAGGAGCATGAAGAGGTGTGAAAAATGCGAGGAGCATGAAAAGGTGTGAAATATTCGAGGAGCAAAAAAAAAAAAAAAAAGACCAGGAGCATGAAAAGGTGTGAAAAATGCGAGGAGCAAAAAAAAAAAAAGAAAGACCAGGAGCATGAAAAGGTGTGAAAAATGCGAGGAGCATGAAAAGTTGTGAAAAATGCGAGGAGCATGAAGAGGTGTGAAAAATGCGAGGAGCATGAAAAGGTGTGAAAAATGCGAGGAGCAAAAAAAAAAAAAGGAAGACCAGGAGCATGAAAAGGTGTGAAAAATGCGAGGAGCAAAAAAAGAAAAAAAAAAAGACCAGGAGCATGAAAAGGTGTGAAAAATGCGAGGAGCAAAAAAAGAAAAAAAAAAAGACCAGGAGCATGAAAAGGTGTGAAAAATGCGAGGAGCAAAAAAAAAAAAAAAAAAAGACCAGGAGCATGAAAAGGTGTGAAAAATGCGAGGAGCATGAAAGGTTGAAAAAGGCGAGGAGCAAAAAAAAAAAAAAAGACCAGGAGCATGAAAAGGTGTGAAAAATGCGAGGAGCAAAAAAAGAAAAAAAAAAAGACCAGGAGCATGAAAAGGTGTGAAAAATGCGAGGAGAAAAAAAAAAAAAAAAGACCAGGAACATGAAAAGGTGTGAAAAATGCGAGGAGCAAAAAAAAAAAAGAAAGAAAGAAAGAAAGACCAGGAGCATGAAAAGGTGTGAAAAATGCGAGGAGCAAAAAAAAAAAAAGAAAGACCAGGAGCATGAAAAGGTGTGAAAAATGCGAGGAGCAAAAAAAGAAAAAAAAAAAGACCAGGAGCATGAAAAGGTGTGAAAAATGCGAGGAGCATGAAAAGGTGTGAAAAATTTGAGGAGCAAAAGAAAAAAAAAAGACCAGGAGCATGAAAAGGTGTGAAAAATGCGAGGAGCAAAAAAAAAAAAAGACGAGCAGCATGAAAAGGTGTGAAAAATGCAAGGAGCATGAAAAGGTGTGAAAAATGCGAGGAGCAAAAAAAAAAAAGACGAGGAGCATGAAAAGGTGTGAAAAATCGAGGAGCAAAAAAAAAAAAAAAAAAAGACCAGGAGCATGAAAAGGTGTGAAAAATGCGAGGAGCAAAAAAAAAAAAAGAAAGACCAGGAGCATGAAAAGGTGTGAAAAATGCGAGGAGCAAAAAAAAAAAAAAAAAAGACCAGGAGCATGAAAAGGTGTGAAAAATGCGAGGAGCATGAAGAGGTGTGAAAAATGCGAGGAGAAAGAAAAGGTGTGAAAAATTCGAGGAGCAAAAAAAAAAAAAAAAAAAAAAGACCAGGAGCATGAAAAGGTGTGAAAAATTCGAGGAGCAAAAAAAAAAAAGACCAGGAGCATGAAAAGGTGTGAAAAATGCGAGGAGGAAAAAAAAAAAAAAAAAAAGACCAGGAACATGAAAAGGTGTGAAAAATGCGAGGAGTAAAAAAAAAAAAAAAGAAAGAAAGAAAGACCAGGAGCATGAAAAGGTGTGAAAAATGCGAGGAGCAAAAAAAAAAAAAAAAAAAGAAAGACCATTAGCATGAAAAGGTGTGAAAAATGCGAGGATCAAAAAAAAAAAAGAAAGACCAGGAGCATGAAAAGGTGTGAAAAATGCAAGGAGCATGAAAAGGTGTGAAAAATGCGAGGAGCATGAAAAGTTGTGAAAAATGTGAGGAGCATGAAGAGGTGTGAAAAATGCGAGCAGCATGAAAAGGTGTGAAATATTCGAGGAGCAAAAAAAAAAAAAAAAAGACCAGGAGCATGAAAAGGTCTCAAAAATGCAAGGAGCATGAAAACGTGTGAAAAATGCGAGGAGCATGAAAAGTTGAGAAAAATGCAAGGAGCATGAAAAGGTGTGAAAAATGCGAGGAGCATGAAAAGTTGTGAAAAATGCAAGGAGCATGAAAAGGTGTGAAATATGCGAGGAGCAAAAAAAAAAAAAAAAAGAAAGAAAGAAAGACCAGGAGCATGAAAAGGTGTGAAAAATGGAAGGAGCATGAAAACGTGTGAAAAATTGGAGGAGCAAAAAAAAAAAAAAGACCAGGAGCATGAAAAGGTGTGAAAAATGCGATGAACATGAAAAGGTGTGAAAAATGCGAGGAGCATGAAAAGGTGTGAAAAATGCGAGGAGCATGAAATGGTGTGAAAAATGCGAGGAGCAAAAAAAAAAAAAAAGACGAGGAGCATGAAAAGGTGTGAAAAATGCAAGGAGCATGAAAACGTGTGAAAAATTTGAGGAGCAAAAAAAAAAAAAAAAAAGACCAGAAGCATGAAAAGGTGAGAAAAATGCAAGGAGCATGAAAACGTGTGAAAAATTTGAGGAGCAAAAAAAAAAAAAAAAAAAGACCGGGAGCATGAAAACGTGTGAAAAATGCGAGGAGCAAAAAAAAAAAAAAAAAAAGACCAGGAGCATGTAAAGGTGTGAAAAATGCGAGGAGCATGAAAAGGTGTGAAAAATTTGAGGAGCAAAAGAAAAAAAATAGACCGGGAGCATGAAAAGGTGTTAAAAATGCGAGGAGCAAAAAAAAAAAAAGACGAGGAGCATGAAAAGGTGTGAAAAATGCAAGGAGCAAGAAAAGGTGTGAAAAATGGGAGGAGCAAAAAAAAAAAAAAAAAAAAACCAGGAGTATGAAAAGGTGTGAAAAATGCGAGGAGCAAAAAAAAAAAAAAGAAAGACCAGGAGCATGAAAAGGTGTGAAAAATGCGAGGATGAAAAAAAAAAAAAAAAGAAAGAAAGAAAGACCAGGAGTATGAAAAGGTGTGAAAAATGCGAGGAGCAAAAAAAAAAAAAAAAAATTAAGACCAGGAGCATGAAAAGGTGTGAAAAATGCGAGGAGCAAAAAAAAAAAAAGACCAGGAGCATGAAAAGGTGTGAAAAATGAGAGGAAAAAAAAAAAAAAACACCAGGAACATGAAAAGGTGTGAAAAATGCGAGGAGCAAAAAAAAAAAAAGAAAGACCAGGAGCATTAAAAGGTGTGAAAAATGCAAGGAGCATGAAAAGGTGTGAAAAATGCGAGGAGCATGAAAAGTTGTGAAAAATGCAAGGAGCATGAAAGGTGTGAAAAATGCGAGGAGCAAAAAAAAAAAAAAAAGAAAGAAAGAAAGACCAGGAGCATGAAAAGGTGTGAAAAATGCGAGGAGCAAAAAAAAAAAAAAAAGCAATAAAGAAAGACCAGGAGCATGAAAAGGTGTGAAACATTCGAGGAGCAAAAAAAAAAAAAAAAAAAGACCAGGAGCATGAAAAGGTGTGAAAAATGCGAGGAGAAAAAAAAAAAAAGACCAGGAGCATGAAAAGGTGTGAAAAATGCGAGGAAAAAAAAAAAAAAGACCAGGAACATGAAAAGGTGTGAAAAATGCGAGGAGCAAAAAAAAAAAAAGATAGACCAGGAGCATGAAAAGGTGTGAAAAATGCGAGGAGCAAAAAAAAAAAAAAAAAAAAAAAAGACCAGGAACATGAAAAGGTGTGAAAAATGCAAGGAGCATGAAAAGGTGTGAAAAATGCGAGGAGCATGAAAAGTTGTGAAAAATGTGAGGAGCATGAAGAGGTGTGAAAAATGCGAGGAGCATGAAAAGGTGTGAAAAATTCGAGGAGCAAAAAAAAAAAAAAAAGACCTGGAGCATGAAAAGGTGTGAAAAATGCGAGGAGCAAAAAAAAAAAAAGAAAGACCAGGAGCATGAAAAGGTGTGAAAAATGCGAGGAGCATGAAAAGTTGTGAAAAATGCGAGGAGCAAAAAAAAAAAAAAAAGAAAGAAAGAAAGACCAGGAGCATGAAAAGGTGTGAAAAATGCGAGGAGCAAAAAAAAAAAAAAAAGAAAGAAAGAAAGACCAGGAGCATGAAAAGGTGTGAAAAATGCGAGGAGCAAAAAAAGAAAAAAAAAAGACCAGGAGCATGAAAAGGTGTGAAAAATGCGAGGAGCATGAAAAGGTGTGAAAAATTTGAGGAGCAAAAGAAAAAAAAAAGACCAGGAGCATGAAAAGGTGTGAAAAATGCGAGGAGCATGAAGAGGTGTGAAAAATGCGAGGAGCATGAAAAGGTGTGAAAAATGCGAGGAGTAAAAAAAAAAAAAAGAAAGAAAGAAAGACCAGGAGCATGAAAAGGTGTGAAAAATGCGAGGAGCAAAAAAAAAAAAAAAAAAAAGAAAGACCATTAGCATGAAAAGGTGTGAAAAATGCGAGGAGCATGAAAAGTTGTGAAAAATGTGAGGAGCATGAAGAGGTGTGAAAAATGCGAGGAGCATGAAAAGGTGTGAAAAATTCGAGGAGCAAAAAAAAAAAAAAAAAGACCAGGAGCATGAAAAGGTGTGAAAAATGCGAGGAGCAAAAAAAAAAAAGAAAGACCAGGAGCATGAAAAGGTGTGAAAAATGCGAGGAGCATGAAAAGCTGTGAAAAATGCGAGGAGCATGAAGAGGTGTGAAAAATGCGAGGAGCATGAAAAGGTGTGAAAAATGCGAGGAGCAAAAAAAAAAAAAGAAAGACCAGGAGCATGAAAAGGTGTGAAAAATGCGAGGAGCATGAAAAGGTGTGAAAAATTTGAGGAGCAAAAGAAAAAAAAAAGACCAGGAGCATGAAAAGGTGTGAAAAATGCGAGGAGCAAAAAAAAAAAAAGACGAGGAGCATGAAAAGGTGTGAAAAATGCAAGGAGCATGAAAAGGTGTGAAAAATGCGTGGAGCAAAAAAAAAAAAAAAAAAAAAAGACCAGGAGCATGAAAAGGTGTGAAAAATGCGAGGAGCAAAAAAAAAAAAGAAAGACCAGGAGCATGAAAAGGTGTGAAAAATGCAAGGAGCATGAAAAGGTGTGAAAAATGCGAGGAGCATGAAAAGTTGAGAAAAATGCAAGGAGCATGAAAAGGTGTGAAAAATGCGAGGAGCATGAAAAGTTGTGAAAAATGCAAGGAACATGAAAAGGTGTGAAAAATGCGAGGAGCAAAAAAAAAAAAAAAAAGAAAGAAAGAAAGACCAGGAGCATGAAAAGGTGTGAAAAATGCAAGGAGCATGAAAACGTGTGAAAAATTTAAGGAGCAAAAAAAAAAAAAAGACCAGGAGCATGAAAAGGTGTGAAAAATGCGAGGAGAAAAAAAAAAAAAGAAAGACCAGGAGCATGAAAAGGTGTGAAAAATGCGATGAACATGAAAAGGTGTGAAAAATGCGAGGAGCATGAAAAGGTGTGAAAAATGCGAGGAGCATGAAAAGTTGTGAAAAATGTGAGGAGCATGAAGAGGTGTGAAAAATGCGAGGAGCATGAAAAGGTGTGAAAAATTCGAGGAGCAAAAAAAAAAAAAAAGACCAGGAGCATGAAAAGGTGTGAAAAATGCGAGGAGCAAAAAAAAAAAAAAGAAATACCAGGAGCATGAAAAGGTGTGAAAAATGCGAGGAGCATGAAAAGTTGTGAAAAATGCGAGGAGCATGAAGAGGTGTGAAAAATGCGAGGAGCATGAAAAGGTGTGAAAAATGCGAGGAGCAAAAAAAAAAAAAGAAAGACCAGGAGCATGAAAAGGTGTGAAAAATGCGAGGAGCAGAAAAAGGAAAAAAAAAAGACCAGGAGCATGAAAAGGTGTGAAAAATGCGAGGAGCAAAAAAAGAAAAAAAAAAAGACCAGGAGCATGAAAAGGTGTGAAAAATGCGAGGAGCATGAAAGGTTGAAAAATGCGAGGAGCAAAAAAAAAAAAAAAGACCAGGAGCATGAAAAGGTGTGAAAAATGCGAGGAGCAAAAAAAGAAAAAAAAAAAGACCAGGAGCATGAAAAGGTGTGAAAAATGCGAGGAGAAAAAAAAAAAAAGAAAAAAAGACCAGGAAAATGAAAAGGTGTGAAAAATGCGAGGAGCAAAAAAAAAAAAAGAAAGAAAGAAAGAAAGACCAGGAGCAAGAAAAGGTGTGAAAAATGCGAGGAGCAAAAAAAAAAAAAGAAAGACCAGGAGCATGAAAAGGTGTGAAAAATGCGAGGAGCAAAAAAAAAAAAAGACGAGGAGCATGAAAAGGTGTGAAAAATCGAGGAGCAAAAAAAGAAAAAAAAAAGACCAGGAGCATGAAAAGGTGTGAAAAATGCGAGGAGCAAAAAAAAAAAAAGAAAGACCAGGAGCATGAAAAGGTGTGAAAAATGCGAGGAGCAAAAAAAAAAAAAAGAAAGACCAGGAGCATGAAAAGGTGTGAAAAATGCGAGGAGCATGAAAAGTTGTGAAAAATGCGAGGAGCATGAAGAGGTGTGAAAAATGCGAGGAGCATGAAGAGGTGTGAAAAATGCGAGGAGCATGAAAAGGTGTGAAAAATGCGAGGAGCAAAAAAAAAAAAAGAAAGACCAGGAGCATGAAAAGGTGTGAAAAATGCGAGGAGCATGAAAAGTTGTGAAAAATGCGAGGAGCATGAAGAGGTGTGAAAAATGCGAGGAGCATGAAAAGGTGTGAAAAATGCGAGGAGCAAAAAAAAAAAAAGAAAGACCAGGAGCATGAAAAGGTCTGAAAAATGCAAGGAGCATGAAAAGGTGTGAAAAATGCGAGGAGCATGAAAAGTTGAGAAAAATGCAAGGAGCATGAAAAGGTGTGAAAAATGCGAGGAGCATGAAAAGTTGTGAAAAATGCAAGGAGCATGAAAAGGTGTGAAAAATGCGAGGAGCAAAAAAAAAAAAAAAAGAAAGAAAGAAAGACCAGGAGCATGAAAAGTTGTGAAAAATGCAAGGAGCATGAAAACGTGTGAAAAATTTGAGGAGCAAAAAAAAAAAAAAAGACCAGGAGCATGAAAAGGTGTGAAAAATGCGAGGAGAAAAAAAAAAAAAAGAAAGACCAGGAGCATGAAAAGGTTTGAAAAATGCGATGAACATGAAAAGGTGTGAAAAATGCGAGGAGCATGAAAAGGTGTGAAAAATGCGAGGAGCATGAAATGGTGTGAAAAATGCGAGGAGCAAAAAAAAAAAAAAAGACGAGGAGCATGAAAAGGTGTGAAAAATGCAAGGAGCATGAAAACGTGTGAAAAATTTGAGGAGCAAAAAAAAAAAAAAAAAAGACCAGAAGCATGAAAAGGTGAGAAAAATGCAAGGAGCATGAAAACGTGTGAAAAATGCGAGGAGCAAAAAAAGAAAAAAAAAAAGACCAGGAGCATGAAAAGGTGTGAAAAATGCGAGGAGAAAAAAAAAAAAAGAAAAAAGGACCAGGAATAAGAAAAGGTGTGAAAAATGCGAGGAGCAAAAAAAAGAAAGAAAGAAAGAAAGAAAGACCAGGAGCATGAAAAGGTGTGAAAAATGCGAGGAGCAAAAAAAAAAAAAGAAAGACCAGGAGCATGAAAAGGTGTGAAAAATGCGAGGAGCAAAAAAAAAAAAAGACGAGGAGCATGAAAAGGTGTGAAAAATCGAGGAGCAAAATAAGAAAAAAAAAAAGACCAGGAGCATGAAAAGGTGTGAAAAATGCGAGGAGCCAAAAAAGAAAAAAAAAAGACCAGGAGCATGAAAAGGTGTGAAAAATGCGAGGAGCATGAAAGGTGTGAAAAATGCGAGGAGCAAAAAAAAAAAAAAAGACCAGGAGCATGAAAAGGTTTCAAAAATGCGAGGAGCATGAAAAGGTGTGAAAAATGCGAGGAGCATGAAGAGGTGTGAAAAATGCGAGGAGCATGAAAAGGTGTGAAAAATTCGAGGAGCAAAAAAAAAAAATAAATAAGACCGGGAGCATGAAAAGGTGTGAAAAATGCGAGGAGCAAAAAAAAAAAAAAAAAAAAAGACCAGAAGCATGAAAAGGTGAGAAAAATGCAAGGAGCATGAAAACGTGTGAAAAATTTGAGGAGCAAAAAAAAAAAAAAAAAAAAGACCGGGAGCATGAAAACGTGTGAAAAATGCGAGGAGCAAAAAAAGAAAAAAAAAAAGACCAGGAGCATGAAAAGGTGTGAAAAATGCGAGGAGCATGAAAAGGTGTGAAAAATTTGAGGAGCAAAAGAAAAAAAAAAGACCGGGAGCATGAAAAGGTGTTAAAAATGCGAGGAGCAAAAAAAAAAAAAGACGAGGAGCATGAAAAGGTGTGAAAAATGAGAGGAAAAAAAAAAAAACACCAGGAACATGAAAAGGTGTGAAAAATGCGAGGAGCAAAAAAAAAAAAAAGAAAGACCAGGAGCATGAAAAGGTGTGAAAAATGCAAGGAGCATGAAAAGGTGTGAAAAATGCGAGGAGCATGAAAAGTTGTGAAAAATGCAAGGAGCATGAAAGGTGTGAAAAATGCGAGGAGCAAAAAAAAAAAAAAAAGAAAGAAAGACCAGGAGCATGAAAAGGTGTGAAAAATGCGAGGAGCAAAAAAAAAAAAAAAAGAAATAAAGAAAGACCAGGAGCATGAAAAGGTGTGAAACATTCGAGGAGCAAAAAAAAAAAAAAAAAAAAAAAGACCAGGAGCATGAAAAGGTGTGAAAAATGCGAGGAGAAAAAAAAAAAAAAGACCAGGAGCATGAAAAGGTGTGAAAAATGCGAGGAAAAAAAAAAAAAAAGACCAGGAACATGAAAAGGTGTGAAAAATGCGAGGAGCAAAAAAAAAAAAAGATAGACCAGGAGCATGAAAAGGTGTGAAAAATGCGAGGAGCAAAAAAAAAAAAAGAAAGAACAGGAGCATGAAAAGGTGTGAAAAATGCGAGGAGCAAAAAAAAAAAAAAGAAAGACCAGGAGCATGAAAAGGTGTGAAAAATGCGAGGAGCATGAAGAGGTGTGAAAAATGCGAGGAGCATGAAAAGGTGTGAAAAATTCGAGGAGCAAAAAAAAAAAAGACCAGGAGCATGAAAAGGTGTGAAAAATGCGAGGAGGAAAAAAAAAAAAAAAAAAGACCAGGAACATGAAAAGGTGTGAAAAATGCGAGGAGTAAAAAAAAAAAAAAAAGAAAGAAAGAAAGACCAGGAGCATGAAAAGGTGAGAAAAATGCGAGGAGCAAAAAAAAAAAAGAAAGACCAGGAGCATGAAAAGGTGTGAAAAATGCGAGGAGCATGAAAAGGTGTGAAAAATGCGAGGAGCATGAAAAGTTGTGAAAAATGTGAGGAGCATGAAGAGGTGTGAAAAATGCGAGGAGCATGAAAAGGTGTGAAAAATTCGAGGAGCAAAAAAAAAAAAAAAAAGACCAGGAGCATGAAAAGGTGTGAAAAATGCGAGGAGCAAAAAAAAAAAAAGAAATACCAGGAGCATGAAAAGGTGTGAAAAATGCGAGGAGCATGAAAAGTTGTGAAAAATGCGAGGAGCATGAAGAGGTGTGAAAAATGCGAGGAGCATGAAAAGGTGTGAAAAATGCGAGGAGCAAAAAAAAAAAAAGAAAGACCAGGAGCATGAAAAGGTGTGAAAAATGCGAGGAGCAGAAAAAGAAAAAAAAAAAGACCAGGAGCATGAAAAGGTGTGAAAAATGCGAGGAGCAAAAAAAGAAAAAAAAAAAGACCAGGAGCATGAAAAGGTGTGAAAAATGCGAGGAGCATGAAAGGTTGAAAAATGCGAGGACCAAAAAAAAAAAAAAGACCAGGAGCATGAAAAGGTGTGAAAAATGCGAGGAGCAAAAAAAGAAAAAAAAAAAGACCAGGAGCATGAAAAGGTGTGAAAAATGCGAGGAGAAAAAAAAAAAAAAAAAAGACCAGGAATATGAAAAGGTGTGAAAAATGCGAGGAGCAAAAAAAAAAAAGAAAGAAAGAAAGAAAGACCAGGAGCATGAAAAGGTGTGAAAAATGCGAGGAGCAAAAAAAAAAAAAAAAAGAAATAAAGAAAGACCAGGAGCATGAAAAGGTGTGAAACATTCGAGGAGCAAAAAAAAAAAAAAAAAAAAAGACCAGGAGCATGAAAAGGTGTGAAAAATGCGAGGAGAAAAAAAAAAAAAAGACCAGGAGCATGAAAAGGTGTGAAAAATGCGAGGAAAAAAAAAAAAAAAAGACCAGGAACATGAAAAGGTGTGAAAAATGCGAGGAGCAAAAAAAAAAAAAGATAGACCAGGAGCATGAAAAGGTGTGAAAAATGCGAGGAGCAAAAAAAAAAAAAGAAAGACCAGGAGCATGAAAAGGTGTGAAAAATGCGAGGAGCAAAAAAAAAAAAAAAGAAAGACCAGGAGCATGAAAAGGTGTGAAAAATGCGAGGAGCATGAAGAGGTGTGAAAAATGCGAGGAGCATGAAAAGGTGTGAAAAATTCGAGGAGCAAAAAAAAAAAAGACCAGGAGCATGAAAAGGTGTGAAAAATGCGAGGAGGAAAAAAAAAAAAAAAAAAGACCAGGAACATGAAAAGGTGTGAAAAAAGCGAGGAGTAAAAAAAAAAAAAAAAGAAAGAAAGAAAGACCAGGAGCATGAAAAGGAGAGAAAAATGCGAGGAGCAAAAAAAAAAAAGAAAGACCAGGAGCATGAAAAGGTGTGAAAAATGCGAGGAGCATGAAAAGGTGTGAAAAATGCGAGGAGCATGAAAAGTTGTGAAAAATGTGAGGAGCATGAAGAGGTGTGAAAAATGCGAGGAGCATGAAAAGGTGTGAAAAATTCGAGGAGCAAAAAAAAAAAAAAAAAGACCAGGAGCATGAAAAGGTGTGAAAAATGCGAGGAGCAAAAAAAAAAAAAGAAATACCAGGAGCATGAAAAGGTGTGAAAAATGCGAGGAGCATGAAAAGTTGTGAAAAATGCGAGGAGCATGAAGAGGTGTGAAAAATGCGAGGAGCATGAAAAGGTGTGAAAAATGCGAGGAGCAAAAAAAAAAAAAGAAAGACCAGGAGCATGAAAAGGTGTGAAAAATGCGAGGAGCAGAAAAAGAAAAAAAAAAAGACCAGGAGCATGAAAAGGTGTGAAAAATGAGAGGAGAAAAAAAAGAAAAAAAAAAAGACCAGGAGCATGAAAAGGTGTGAAAAATGCGAGGAGCATGAAAGGTTGAAAAATGCGAGGACCAAAAAAAAAAAAAAAGACCAGGAGCATGAAAAGGTGTGAAAAATGCGAGGAGCAAAAAAAGAAAAAAAAAAAAACAAGGAGCATGAAAAGGTGTGAAAAATGGGAGGAGAAAAAAAAAAAAAAAAAAAGACCAGGAATAAGAAAAGGTGTGAAAAATGCGAGAAGCAAAAAAAAAAAAGAAAGAAAGAAAGAAAGACCAGGAGCATGAAAAGGTGTGAAAAATGCGAGGAGCAAAAAAAAAAAAAGAAAGACCAGGAGCATGAAAAGGTGTGAAAAATGCGAGGAGCAAAAAAAAAAAAAGACGAGGAGCATGAAAAGGTGTGAAAAATCGAGGAGCAGAAAAAGAAAAAAAAAAAGACCAGGAGCATGAAAAGGTGTGAAAAATGCGAGGAGTAAAAAAAGAAAAAAAAAAAGACCAGGAGCAAGAAAAGGTGTGAAAAATGCGAGGAGCATGAAAGGTGTGAAAAATGCGAGGAGCAAAAAAAAAAAAAAAGACCAGGAGTATGAAAAGGTGTCAAAAATGCGAGGAGCAAAAAAAGAAAAAAAAAAAGACCAGGAGCATGAAAAGGTGTGAAAAATGCGAGGAGCATGAAAAGGTGTGAAAAATGCGAGGAGCATGAAGAGGTGTGAAAAATGCGAGGAGCATGAAAAGGTGTGAAAAATTCGAGGAGCAAAAAAAAAAAAATAAATAAGACCAGGAGCATGAAAAGGTGTGAAAAATGCGAGGAGCATGAAAGGTTGAAAAATGCGAGGAGCAAAAAAAAAAAAAAAGACCAGGAGCATGAAAAGGTGTGAAAAATGCGAGGAGAAAAAAAAAAAAAAAAAAAAGACCAGGAATATGAAAAGGTGTGAAAAATGCGAGGAGCAAAAAAAAAAAAGAAAGAAAGAAAGAAAGACCAGGAGCATGAAAAGGTGTGAAAAATGCGAGGAGCAAAAAAAAAAAAAGAAAGACCAGGAGCATGAAAAGGTGTGAAAAATGCGAGGAGCAAAAAAAAAAAAAAAAAAAGACCAGGAGAATGAAAAGGTGTGAAAAATGCGAGGAGCATGAAAAGGTGTGAAAAATTTGAGGAGAAAAAGAAAAAAAAAAGACCAGGAGCATGAAAAGGTGTGAAAAATGCGAGGAGCAAAAAAAAAAAAGACGAGGAGCATGAAAAGGTGTGAAAAATGCAAGGAGCCTGAAAAGGTGTGAAAAATGCGAGGAGCAAAAAAAAAAAAAAAAAAAAAAGACCAGGAGCATGAAAAGGTGTGAAAAATGCGAGGAGCAAAAAAAAAAAAAGAAAGACCAGGAGCATGAAAAGGTGTGAAAAATGCGAGGAGCAAAAAAAAAAAAAGAAAGACCAGGAGCATGAAAAGGTGTGAAAAATGCGAGGAGCATGAAAAGTTGTGAAAAATGCGAGGAGCATGAAGAGGTGTGAAAAATGCGAGGAGCATGAAGAGGTGTGAAAAATGCGAGGAGCATGAAAAGGTGTGAAAAATGCGAGGAGCATGAAAAGGTGTGAAAAATGCGAGGAGCATGAAAAGTTGTGAAAAATGCGAGGAGCATGAAGAGGTGTGAAAAATGCGAGGAGCATGAAGAGGTGTGAAAAATGCGAGGAGCATGAAAAGGTGTGAAAAATGCGAGGAGCATGAAAAGGTGTGAAAAATGCGAGGAGCATGAAAAGTTGAGAAAAATGCAAGGAGCATGAAAAGGTGTGAAAAATGCGAGGAGAAAAAAAAAAAAAAGAAAGACCAGGAGCATGAAAAGGTGTGAAAAATGCGATGAACATGAAAAGGTGTGAAAAATGCGAGAAGCATGAAAAGGTGTGAAAAATGCGAGGAGCATGAAATGGTGTGAAAAATGCGAGGAGCAAAAAAAAAAAAAAAGACGAGGAGCATGAAAAGGTGTGAAAAATGCAAGGAGCATGAAAACGTGTGAAAAATTTGAGGAGCAAAAAAAAAAAAAAAAAGACCAGAAGCATGAAAAGGTGAGAAAAATGCAAGGAGCATGAAAACGTGTGAAAAATTTGAGGAGCAAAAAAAAAAACAAAAAAAAAGACCGGGAGCATGAAAACGTGTGAAAAATGCGAGGAGCAAAAAAAGAAAAAAAAAAAGACCAGGAGCATGAAAAGGTGTGAAAAATGCGAGGAGCATGAAAAGGTGAGAAAAATTTGAGGAGCAAAAGAAAAAAAAAAGACCGGGAGCATGAAAAGGTGTTAAAAATGCGAGGAGCAAAAAAAAAAAAAGACGAGGAGCATGAAAAGGTGTGAAAAATGCAAGGAGCATGAAAAGGTGTGAAAAATGGGAGGAGCAAAAAAAAAAAAAAAAAAAACCAGGAGCATGAAAAGGTGTGAAAAATGCGAGGAGCAAAAAAAAAAAAAGAAAGACCAGGAGCATGAAAAGGTGTGAAAAATGTGAGGATGAAAAAAAAAAAAAAAAGAAAGAAAGAAAGACCAGGAGCATGAAAAGGTGTGAAAAATGCGAGGAGCAAAAAAAAAAAAAAAAGAAAGACCAGGAGCATGAAAAGGTGTGAAAAATGCGAGGAGAAAAAAAAAAAAAAGAAAGACCAGGAGCATTAAAAGGTGTGAAAAATGCAAGGAGCATGAAAAGGTGTGAAAAATGCGAGGAGCATGAAAAGGTGTGAAAAATGCGAGGAGCATGAAAAGTTGTGAAAAATGCGAGGAGCAAAAAAAAAAAAAAAAGAAATAAAGAAAGACCAGGAGCATGAAAAGGTGTGAAACATTCGAGGAGCAAAAAAAAAAAAAAAAAAAGACCAGGAGCATGAAAAGGTGTGAAAAATGCGAGGAGCAAAAAAAAAAAAAAAAGAAATAAAGAAAGACCAGGAGCATGAAAAGGTGTGAAACATTCGAGGAGCAAAAAAAAAAAAAAAAAAAAGACCAGGAGCAAGAAAAGGTGTGAAAAATGCGAGGAGAAAAAAAAAAAAAAGACCAGGAGCATGAAAAGGTGTGAAAAATGCGAGGAAAAAAAAAAAAAAAAGACCAGGAACATGAAAAGGTGTGAAAAATGCGAGGAGCAAAAAAAAAAAAAGATAGACCAGGAGCATGAAAAGGTGTGAAAAATGCGAGGAGCAAAAAAAAAAAAAGAAAGACCAGGAGCATGAAAAGGTGTGAAAAATGCGAGGAGCAAAAAAAAAAAAAAGAAAGACCAGGAGCATGAAAAGGTGTGAAAAATGCGAGGAGCATGAAGAGGTGTGAAAAATGCGAGGAGCATGAAAAGGTGTGAAAAATTCGAGGAGCAAAAAAAAAAAAAAAAAGACAAGGAGCATGAAAAAGTGTGAAAAATGCGAGGAGCAAAAAAAAAAAAAGACGAGGAGCATGAAAAGGTGTGAAAAATGAGAGGAAAAAAAAAAAAACACCAGGAACATGAAAAGGTGTGAAAAATGCGAGGAGCAAAAAAAAAAAAAGAAAGACCAGGAGCATGAAAAGGTGTGAAAAATGCGAGGAGCATGAAAAGAAAAAAAAAAGACCAGGAGCATGAAAAGGTGTGAAAAATGCGAGGAGCATGAAAAGGTGTGAAAAATTTGAGGAGCAAAAGAAAAAAAAAAGACCGGGAGCATGAAAAGGTGTTAAAAATGCGAGGAGCAAAAAAAAAAAAAAGACGAGGAGCATGAAAAGGTGTGAAAAATGAGAGGAAAAAAAAAAAAACACCAGGAACAAGAAAAGGTGTGAAAAATGCGAGGAGCAAAAAAAAAAAAAGAAAGACCAGGAGCATTAAAAGGTGTGAAAAATGCAAGGAGCATGAAAAGGTGTGAAAAATGCGAGGAGCATGAAAAGTTGTGAAAAATGCAAGGAGCATGAAAGGTGTGAAAAATGCGAGGAGCAAAAAAAAAAAAAAAAGAAAGAAAGAAAGACCAGGAGCATGAAAAGGTGTGAAAAATGCGAGGAGCAAAAAAAAAAAAAAAAGAAATAAAGAAAGACCAGGAGCATGAAAAGGTGTGAAACATTCGAGGAGCAAAAAAAAAAAAAAAAAAAAAAGACCAGGAGCATGAAAAGGTGTGAAAAATGCGAGGAGAAAAAAAAAAAAAAGACCAGGAGCATGAAAAGGTGTGAAAAATGCGAGGAAAAAAAAAAAAAAAAGACCAGGAACATGAAAAGGTGTGAAAAATGCGAGGAGCAAAAAAAAAAAAAGATAGACCAGGAGCATGAAAAGGTGTGAAAAATGCGAGGAGCAAAAAAAAAAAAAGAAAGACCAGGAGCATGAAAAGGTGTGAAAAATGCGAGGAGCAAAAAAAGAAAAAAAAAAAGACCAGGAGCATGAAAAGGTGTGAAAAATGCGAGGAGCATGAAAGGTTGAAAAATGCGAGGACCAAAAAAAAAAAAAAGACCAGGAGCATGAAAAGGTGTGAAAAATGCGAGGAGCAAAAAAAGAAAAAAAAAAAGACCAGGAGCATGAAAAGGTGTGAAAAATGCGAGGAGAAAAAAAAAAAAAAAAAAAGACCAGGAATATGAAAAGGTGTGAAAAATGCGAGGAGCAAAAAAAAAAAAGAAAGAAAGAAAGAAAGACCAGGAGCATGAAAAGGTGTGAAAAATGCGAGGAGCAAAAAAAAAAAAAAAAGAAATAAAGAAAGACCAGGAGCATGAAAAGGTGTGAAACATTCGAGGACCAAAAAAAAAAAAAAAAAAAAAAAACCAGGAGCATGAAAAGGTGTGAAAAATGCGAGGAGAAAAAAAAAAAAAAGACCAGGAGCATGAAAAGGTGTGAAAAATGCGAGGAAAAAAAAAAAAAAAAGACCAGGAACATGAAAAGGTGTGAAAAATGCGAGGAGCAAAAAAAAAAAAAGATAGACCAGGAGCATGAAAAGGTGTGAAAAATGCGAGGAGCAAAAAAAAAAAAAGAAAGACCAGGAGCATGAAAAGGTGTGAAAAATGCGAGGAGCAAAAAAAAAAAAAAGAAAGACCAGGAGCATGAAAAGGTGTGAAAAATGCGAGGAGCATGAAGAGGTGTGAAAAATGCGAGGAGCATGAAAAGGTGTGAAAAATTCGAGGAGCAAAAAAAAAAAAGACCAGGAGCATGAAAAGGTGTGAAAAATGCGAGGAGGAAAAAAAAAAAAAAAAAAGACCAGGAACATGAAAAGGTGTGAAAAATGCGAGGAGTAAAAAAAAAAAAAAAAGAAAGAAAGAAAGACCAGGAGCATGAAAAGGTGAGAAAAATGCGAGGAGCAAAAAAAAAAAAGAAAGACCAGGAGCATGAAAAGGTGTGAAAAATGCGAGGAGCATGAAAAGGTGTGAAAAATGCGAGGAGCATGAAAAGTTGTGAAAAATGTGAGGAGCATGAAGAGGTGTGAAAAATGCGAGGAGCATGAAAAGGTGTGAAAAATTCGAGGAGCAAAAAAAAAAAAAAAAAGACCAGGAGCATGAAAAGGTGTGAAAAATGCGAGGAGCAAAAAAAAAAAAGAAATACCAGGAGCATGAAAAGGTGTGAAAAATGCGAGGAGCATGAAAAGTTGTGAAAAATGCGAGGAGCATGAAGAGGTGTGAAAAATGCGAGGAGCATGAAAAGGTGTGAAAAATGCGAGGAGCAAAAAAAAAAAAAGAAAGACCAGGAGCATGAAAAGGTGTGAAAAATGCGAGGAGCAAAAAAAGAAAAAAAAAAAGACCAGGAGCATGAAAAGGTGTGAAAAATGCGAGGAGCATGAAAGGTTGAAAAATGCGAGGACCAAAAAAAAAAAAAAGACCAGGAGCATGAAAAGGTGTGAAAAATGCGAGGAGCAAAAAAAGAAAAAAAAAAAGACCAGGAGCATGAAAAGGTGTGAAAAATGCGAGGAGAAAAAAAAAAAAAAAAAAAGACCAGGAATATGAAAAGGTGTGAAAAATGCGAGGAGCAAAAAAAAAAAAGAAAGAAAGAAAGAAAGACCAGGAGCATGAAAAGGTGTGAAAAATGCGAGGAGCAAAAAAAAAAAAAGAAAGACCAGGAGCATGAAAAGGTGTGAAAAATGCGAGGAGCAAAAAAAAAAAAAGACGAGGAGCATGAAAAGGTGTGAAAAATCGAGGAGCAAAAAAAGAAAAAAAAAAAGACCAGGAGCATGAAAAGGTGTGAAAAATGCGAGGAGCAAAAAAAGAAAAAAAAAAAGACCAGGAGCATGAAAAGGTGTGAAAAATGCGAGGAGCATGAAAGGTGTGAAAAATGCGAGGAGCAAAAAAAAAAAAAAAGACCAGGAGTATGAAAAGGTGTCAAAAATGCGAGGAGCAAAAAAAGAAAAAAAAAAAGACCAGGAGCATGAAAAGGTGTGAAAAATGCGAGGAGCATGAAAAGGTGTGAAAAATGCGAGGAGCATGAAGAGGTGTGAAAAATGCGAGGAGCATGAAAAGGTGTGAAAAATTCGAGGAGCAAAAAAAAAAAATAAATAAGACCAGGAGCATGAAAAGGTGTGAAAAATGCGAGGAGCATGAAAGGTTGAAAAATGTGAGGAGCAAAAAAAAAAAAAAAGACCAGGAGCATGAAAAGGTGTGAAAAATGCGAGGAGAAAAAAAAAAAAAAAAAAAAAGACCAGGAAAAAGAAAAGGTGTGAAAAAGGCGAGGAGCAAAAAAAAAAAAGAAAGAAAGAAAGAAAGACCAGGAGCATGAAAAGGTGTGAAAAATGCGAGGAGCAAAAAAAAAAAAAGAAAGACCAGGAGCATGAAAAGGTGTGAAAAATGCGAGGAGCAAAAAAAGAAAAAAAAAAAGACCAGGAGCATGAAAAGGTGTGAAAAATGCGAGGAGCATGAAAAGGTGTGAAAAATTTGAGGAGCAAAAGAAAAAAAAAAGACCAGGAGCATGAAAAGGTGTGAAAAATGCGAGGAGCAAAAAAAAAAAAAGACGAGGAGCATGAAAAGGTGTGAAAAATGCAAGGAGCCTGAAAAGGTGTGAAAAATGCGAGGAGCAAAAAAAAAAAAAAAAAAAAAGACCAGGAGCATGAAAAGGTGTGAAAAATGCGAGGAGCAAAAAAAAAAAAAGAAAGACCAGGAGCATGAAAAGGTGTGAAAAATGCGAGGAGCAAAAAAAAAAAAAGAAAGACCAGGAGCATGAAAAGGTGTGAAAAATGCGAGGAGCATGAAAAGTTGTGAAAAATGCGAGGAGCATGAAGAGGTGTGAAAAATGCGAGGAGCATGAAGAGGTGTGAAAAATGCGAGGAGCATGAAAAGGTGTGAAAAATGCGAGGAGCATGAAAAGGTGTGAAAAATGCGAGGAGCATGAAAAGTTGTGAAAAATGCGAGGAGCATGAAGAGGTGTGAAAAATGCGAGGAGCATGAAGAGGTGTGAAAAATGCGAGGAGCATGAAAAGGTGTGAAAAATGCGAGGAGCATGAAAAGGTGTGAAAAATGCGAGGAGCATGAAAAGTTGAGAAAAATGCAAGGAGCATGAAAAGGTGTGAAAAATGCGAGGAGAAAAAAAAAAAAAAAAAAAAGACCAGGAATATGAAAAGGTGTGAAAAATGCGAGGAGCAAAAAAAAAAAAGAAAGAAAGAAAGAAAGACCAGGAGCATGAAAAGGTGTGAAAAATGCGAGGAGCAAAAAAAAAAAAAGAAAGACCAGGAGCATGAAAAGGTGTGAAAAATGCGAGGAGCAAAAAAAGAAAAAAAAAAAGACCAGGAGCATGAAAAGGTGTGAAAAATGCGAGGAGCATGAAAAGGTGTGAAAAATTTGAGGAGCAAAAGAACAAAAAAAGACCAGGAGCATGAAAAGGTGTGAAAAATGCGAGGAGCAAAAAAAAAAAAGACGAGGAGCATGAAAAGGTGTGAAAAATGCAAGGAGCATGAAAAGGTGTGAAAAATGCGAGGAGCAAAAAAAAAAAAAAAAAAAAGACCAGGAGAATGAAAAGGTGTGAAAAATGCGAGGAGCAAAAAAAAAAAAAGAAAGACCAGGAGCATGAAAAGGTCTGAAAAATGCAAGGAGCGTGAAAAGGTGTGAAAAATGCGAGGAGCATGAAAAGCTGAGAAAAATGCAAGGAGCATGAAAAGGTGTGAAAAATGCGAGGAGCATGAAAAGTTGTGAAAAATGCAAGGAGCATGAAAAGGTGTGAAATATGCGAGGAGCAAAAAAAAAAAAAAAAGAAAGAAAGAAAGACCAGGAGCATGAAAAGGTGTGAAAAATGCAAGGAGCATGAAAACGTGTGAAAAATTGGAGGAGCAAAAAAAAAAGAAAGACCAGGAGCATGAAAAGGTGTGAAAAATGCGAGGAGCAAAAAAAGAAAAAAAAAAAGACCAGGAGCATGAAAAGGTGTGAAAAATGGGAGGAGAAAAAAAAAAAAAAAAAAAGACCAGGAATATGAAAAGGTGTGAAAAATGCGAGGAGCAAAAAAAAAAAAGAAAGAAAGAAAGAAAGACCAGGAGCATGAAAAGGTGTGAAAAATGCGAGGAGCAAAAAAAAAAAAGAAAGAAAGAAAGAAAGACCAGGAGCATGAAAAGGTGTGAAAAATGCGAGGAGCAAAAAAAAAAAAAAAAGAAATAAAGAAAGACCAGGAGCATGAAAAGGTGTGAAAAATGCGAGGAGCAAAAAAAAAAAAAAAAGAAATAAAGAAAGACCAGGAGCATGAAAAGGTGTGAAACATTCGAGGAGCAAAAAAAAAAAAAAAAAAAAAGACCAGGAGCATGAAAAGGTGTGAAAAATGCGAGGAGAAAAAAAAAAAAAGACCAGGAGCATGAAAAGGTGTGAAAAATGCGAGGAAAAAAAAAAAAAAAAGACCAGGAACATGAAAAGGTGTGAAAAATGCGAGGAGCAAAAAAAAAAAAAGATAGACCAGGAGCATGAAAAGGTGTGAAAAATGCGAGGAGCAAAAAAAAAAAAAAGAAAGACCAGGAGCATGAAAAGGTGTGAAAAATGCGAGGAGCAAAAAAAAAAAAAAGAAAGACAAGGAGCATGAAAAGGTGTGAAAAATGCGAGGAGCATGAAGAGGTGTGAAAAATGCGAGGAGCATGAAAAGGTGTGAAAAATTCGAGGAGCAAAAAAAAAAAAGACCAGGAGCATGAAAAGGTGTGAAAAATGCGAGGAGGAAAAAAAAAAAAAAAAAAGACCAGGAACATGAAAAGGTGTGAAAACTGCGAGGAGTAAAAAAAAAAAAAAAGAAAGAAAGAAAGACCAGGAGCATGAAAAGGTGAGAAAAATGCGAGGAGCAAAAAAAAAAAAGAAAGACCAGGAGCATGAAAAGGTGTGAAAAATGCGAGGAGCATGAAAAGGTGTGAAAAATGCGAGGAGCATGAAAAGTTGTGAAAAATGTGAGGAGCATGAAGAGGTGTGAAAAATGCGAGGAGCATGAAAAGGTGTGAAAAATTCGAGGAGCAAAAAAAAAAAAAAAAAGACCAGGAGCATGAAAAGGTGTGAAAAATGCGAGGAGCAAAAAAAAAAAAAGAAATACCAGGAGCATGAAAAGGTGTGAAAAATGCGAGGAGCATGAAAAGTTGTGAAAAATGCGAGGAGCATGAAGAGGTGTGAAAAATGCGAGGAGCATGAAAAGGTGTGAAAAATGCGAGGAGCAAAAAAAAAAAAAGAAAGACCAGGAGCATGAAAAGGTGTGAAAAATGCGAGGAGCAGAAAAAGAAAAAAAAAAAGACCAGGAGCATGAAAAGGTGTGAAAAATGCGAGGAGCAAAAAAAGAAAAAAAAAAAGACCAGGAGCATGAAAAGGTGTGAAAAATGCGAGGAGCATGAAAGGTTGAAAAATGCGAGGACCAAAAAAAAAAAAAAGACCAGGAGCAAGAAAAGGTGTGAAAAATGCGAGGAGCAAAAAAAGAAAAAAAAAAAGACCAGGAGCATGAAAAGGTGTGAAAAATGCGAGGAGAAAAAAAAAAAAAAAAAAAAAGACCAGGAATATGAAAAGGTGTGAAAAATGCGAGGAGCAAAAAAAAAAAAGAAAGAAAGAAAGAAAGACCAGGAGCATGAAAAGGTGTGAAAAATGCGAGGAGCAAAAAAAAAAAAAGAAAGACCAGGAGCATGAAAAGGTGTGAAAAATGCGAGGAGCAAAAAAAAAAAAAGACGAGGAGCATGAAAAGGTGTGAAAAATCGAGGAGCAAAAAAAGAAAAAAAAAAAGACCAGGAGCATGAAAAGGTGTGAAAAATGCGAGGAGCAAAAAAAGAAAAAAAAAAAGACCAGGAGCATGAAAAGGTGTGAAAAATGCGAGGAGCATGAAAGGTGTGAAAAATGCGAGTAGCAAAAAAAAAAAAAAAGACCAGGAGTATGAAAAGGTGTCAAAAATGCGAGGAGCAAAAAAAGAAAAAAAAAAAGACCAGGAGCATGAAAAGGTGTGAAAAATGCGAGGAGCATGAAAAGGTGTGAAAAATGCGAGGAGCATGAAGAGGTGTGAAAAATGCGAGGAGCATGAAAAGGTGTGAAAAATTCGAGGAGCAAAAAAAAAAAATAAATAAGACCAGGAGCATGAAAAGGTGTGAAAAATGCGAGGAGCATGAAAGGTTGAAAAATGTGAGGAGCAAAAAAAAAAAAAAAAGACCAGGAGCATGAAAAGGTGTGAAAAATGCGAGGAGAAAAAAAAAAAAAAAAAAAAAGACCAGGAATATGAAAAGGTGTGAAAAATGCGAGGAGCAAAAAAAAAAAAGAAAGAAAGAAAGAAAGACCAGGAGCATGAAAAGGTGTGAAAAATGCGAGGAGCAAAAAAAAAAAAAGAAAGACCAGGAGCATGAAAAGGTGTGAAAAATGCGAGGAGCAAAAAAAGAAAAAAAAAAAGACCAGGAGCATGAAAAGGTGTGAAAAATGCGAGGAGCATGAAAAGGTGTGAAAAATTTGAGGAGCAAAAGAAAAAAAAAAGACCAGGAGCATGAAAAGGTGTGAAAAATGCGAGGAGCAAAAAAAAAAAAGACGAGGAGCATGAAAAGGTGTGAAAAATGCAAGGAGCCTGAAAAGGTGTGAAAAATGCGAGGAGCAAAAAAAAAAAAAAAAGACCAGGAGCATGAAAAGGTGTGAAAAATGCGAGGAGCAAAAAAAAAAAAAGAAAGACCAGGAGCATGAAAAGGTGTGAAAAATGCGAGGAGCAAAAAAAAAAAAAGAAAGACCAGGAGCATGAAAAGGTGTGAAAAATGCGAGGAGCATGAAAAGTTGTGAAAAATGCGAGGAGCATGAAGAGGTGTGAAAAATGCGAGGAGCATGAAGAGGTGTGAAAAATGCGAGGAGCATGAAAAGGTGTGAAAAATGCGAGGAGCATGAAAAGGTGTGAAAAATGCGAGGAGCATGAAAAGTTGTGAAAAATGCGAGGAGCATGAAGAGGTGTGAAAAATGCGAGGAGCATGAAGAGGTGTGAAAAATGCGAGGAGCATGAAAAGGTGTGAAAAATGCGAGGAGCATGAAAAGGTGTGAAAAATGCGAGGAGCATGAAAAGTTGAGAAAAATGCAAGGAGCATGAAAAGGTGTGAAAAATGCGAGGAGAAAAAAAAAAAAAAAAAAAGACCAGGAATATGAAAAGGTGTGAAAAATGCGAGGAGCAAAAAAAAAAAAGAAAGAAAGAAAGAAAGACCAGGAGCATGAAAAGGTGTGAAAAATGCGAGGAGCAAAAAAAAAAAAAGAAAGACCAGGAGCATGAAAAGGTGTGAAAAATGCGAGGAGCAAAAAAAGAAAAAAAAAAAGACCAGGAGCATGAAAAGGTGTGAAAAATGCGAGGAGCATGAAAAGGTGTGAAAAATTTGAGGAGCAAAAGAACAAAAAAAGACCAGGAGCATGAAAAGGTGTGAAAAATGCGAGGAGCAAAAAAAAAAAAGACGAGGAGCATGAAAAGGTGTGAAAAATGCAAGGAGCATGAAAAGGTGTGAAAAATGCGAGGAGCAAAAAAAAAAAAAAAAAAAAAGACCAGGAGCATGAAAAGGTGTGAAAAATGCGAGGAGCAAAAAAAAAAAAAGAAAGACCAGGAGCATGAAAAGGTCTGAAAAATGCAAGGAGCGTGAAAAGGTGTGAAAAATGCGAGGAGCATGAAAAGCTGAGAAAAATGCAAGGAGCATGAAAAGGTGTGAAAAATGCGAGGAGCATGAAAAGTTGTGAAAAATGCAAGGAGCATGAAAAGGTGTGAAATATGCGAGGAGCAAAAAAAAAAAAAAAAGAAAGAAAGAAAGACCAGGAGCATGAAAAGGTGTGAAAAATGCAAGGAGCATGAAAACGTGTGAAAAATTGGAGGAGCAAAAAAAAAAAAAAAGACCAGGAGCATGAAAAGGTGTGAAAAATGCGAGGAGAAAAAAAAAAAAAAGAAAGACCAGGAGCATGAAAAGGTGTGAAAAATGCGATGAACATGAAAAGGTGTGAAAAATGCGAGAAGCATGAAAAGGTGTGAAAAATGCGAGGAGCATGAAATGGTGTGAAAAATGCGAGGAGCAAAAAAAAAAAAAAAGACGAGGAGCATGAAAAGGTGTGAAAAATGCAAGGAGCATGAAAACGTGTGAAAAATTTGAGGAGCAAAAAAAAAAAAAAAAAGACCAGAAGCAAGAAAAGGTGAGAAAAATGCAAGGAGCATGAAAACGTGTGAAAAATTTGAGGAGCAAAAAAAAAAACAAAAAAAAGACCGGGAGCATGAAAACGTGTGAAAAATGCGAGGAGCAAAAAAAGAAAAAAAAAAAGACCAGGAGCATGAAAAGGTGTGAAAAATGCGAGGAGCATGAAAAGGTGTGAAAAATTTGAGGAGCAAAAGAAAAAAAAAAGACCGGGAGCATGAAAAGGTGTTAAAAATGCGAGGAGCAAAAAAAAAAAAAGACGAGGAGCATGAAAAGGTGTGAAAAATGCAAGGAGCATGAAAAGGTGTGAAAAATGGGAGGAGCAAAAAAAAAAAAAAAAAAACCAGGAGCATGAAAAGGTGTGAAAAATGCGAGGAGCAAAAAAAAAAAAAGAAAGACCAGGAGCATGAAAAGGTGTGAAAAATGTGAGGATGAAAAAAAAAAAAAAAAGAAAGAAAGAAAGACCAGGAGTATGAAAAGGTGTGAAAAATGCGAGGAGCAAAAAAAAAAAAAAAAGAAAGACCAGGAGCATGAAAAGGTGTGAAAAATGCGAGGAGAAAAAAAAAAAAAAAGAAAGACCAGGAGCATTAAAAGGTGTGAAAAATGCAAGGAGCATGAAAAGGTGTGAAAAATGCGAGGAGCATGAAAAGGTGTGAAAAATGCGAGGAGCATGAAAAGTTGTGAAAAATGCGAGGAGCAAAAAAAAAAAAAAAAGAAATAAAGAAAGACCAGGAGCATGAAAAGGTGTGAAACATTCGAGGAGCAAAAAAAAAAAAAAAAAAAGACCAGGAGCATGAAAAGGTGTGAAAAATGCGAGGAGCAAAAAAAAAAAAAAAAGAAATAAAGAAAGACCAGGAGCATGAAAAGGTGTGAAACATTCGAGGAGCAAAAAAAAAAAAAAAAAAAGACCAGGAGCATGAAAAGGTGTGAAAAATGCGAGGAGAAAAAAAAAAAAAAGACCAGGAGCATGAAAAGGTGTGAAAAATGCGAGGAAAAAAAAAAAAAAAAAGACCAGGAACATGAAAAGGTGTGAAAAATGCGAGGAGCAAAAAAAAAAAAAAGATAGACCAGGAGCATGAAAAGGTGTGAAAAATGCGAGGAGCAAAAAAAAAAAAAGAAAGACCAGGAGCATGAAAAGGAGAGAAAAAAGCGAGGAGCAAAAAAAAAAAAAAAAAAGACCAGGAGCATGAAAAGGTGTGAAAAATGCGAGGAGCATGAAGAGGTGTGAAAAATGCGAGGAGCATGAAAAGGTGTGAAAAATTCGAGGAGCAAAAAAAAAAAAAAAAAGACAAGGAGCAAGAAAAAGTGTGAAAAATGCGAGGAGCAAAAAAAAAAAAAGACGAGGAGCATGAAAAGGTGTGAAAAATGAGAGGAAAAAAAAAAAAACACCAGGAACATGAAAAGGTGTGAAAAATGCGAGGAGCAAAAAAAAAAAAAGAAAGACCAGGAGCATGAAAAGGTGTGAAAAATGCGAGGAGCATGAAAAGAAAAAAAAAAAGACCAGGAGCATGAAAAGGTGTGAAAAATGCGAGGAGCATGAAAAGGTGTGAAAAATTTGAGGAGCAAAAGAAAAAAAAAAGACCGGGAGCATGAAAAGGTGTTAAAAATGCGAGGAGCAAAAAAAAAAAAAGACGAGGAGCATGAAAAGGTGTGAAAAATGAGAGGAAAAAAAAAAAAACACCAGGAACATGAAAAGGTGTGAAAAATGCGAGGAGCAAAAAAAAAAAAAGAAAGACCAGGAGCATTAAAAGGTGTGAAAAATGCAAGGAGCATGAAAAGGTGTGAAAAATGCGAGGAGCATGAAAAGTTGTGAAAAATGCAAGGAGCATGAAAGGTGTGAAAAATGCGAGGAGCAAAAAAAAAAAAAAAAGAAAGAAAGAAAGACCAGGAGCATGAAAAGGTGTGAAAAATGCGAGGAGCAAAAAAAAAAAAAAAAGAAATAAAGAAAGACCAGGAGCATGAAAAGGTGTGAAACATTCGAGGAGCAAAAAAAAAAAAAAAAAAAAAAGACCAGGAGCATGAAAAGGTGTGAAAAATGCGAGGAGAAAAAAAAAAAAAAGACCAGGAGCATGAAAAGGTGTGAAAAATGCGAGGAAAAAAAAAAAAAAAAGACCAGGAACATGAAAAGGTGTGAAAAATGCGAGGAGCAAAAAAAAAAAAAGATAGACCAGGAGCATGAAAAGGTGTGAAAAATGCGAGGAGCAAAAAAAAAAAAAGAAAGACCAGGAGCATGAAAAGGTGTGAAAAATGCGAGGAGCAAAAAAAAAAAAAAGAAAGACCAGGAGCATGAAAAGGTGTGAAAAATGCGAGGAGCATGAAGAGGTGTGAAAAATGCGAGGAGCATGAAAAGGTGTGAAAAATTCGAGGAGCAAAAAAAAAAAAGACCAGGAGCATGAAAAGGTGTGAAAAATGCGAGGAGGAAAAAAAAAAAAAAAAAAAGACCAGGAACATGAAAAGGTGTGAAAAATGCGAGGAGTAAAAAAAAAAAAAAAAAAAAGAAAGAAAGACCAGGAGCATGAAAAGGTGAGAAAAATGCGAGGAGCAAAAAAAAAAAAGAAAGACCAGGAGCATGAAAAGGTGTGAAAAATGCGAGGAGCATGAAAAGGTGTGAAAAATGCGAGGAGCATGAAAAGTTGTGAAAAATGTGAGGAGCATGAAGAGGTGTGAAAAATGCGAGGAGCATGAAAAGGTGTGAAAAATTCGAGGAGCAAAAAAAAAAAAAAAAAGACCAGGAGCATGAAAAGGTGTGAAAAATGCGAGGAGCAAAAAAAAAAAAAGAAATACCAGGAGCATGAAAAGGTGTGAAAAATGCGAGGAGCATGAAAAGTTGTGAAAAATGCGAGGAGCATGAAGAGGTGTGAAAAATGCGAGGAGCATGAAAAGGTGTGAAAAATGCGAGGAGCAAAAAAAAAAAAAGAAAGACCAGGAGCATGAAAAGGTGTGAAAAATGCGAGGAGCAGAAAAAGAAAAAAAAAAAGACCAGGAGCATGAAAAGGTGTGAAAAATGCGAGGAGCAAAAAAAGAAAAAAAAAAAGACCAGGAGCATGAAAAGGTGTGAAAAAAGCGAGGAGCATGAAAGGTTGAAAAATGCGAGGACCAAAAAAAAAAAAAAGACCAGGAGCATGAAAAGGTGTGAAAAATGCGAGGACCAAAAAAAGAAAAAAAAAAAGACCAGGAGCATGAAAAGGTGTGAAAAATGCGAGGAGAAAAAAAAAAAAAAAAAAAGACCAGGAATATGAAAAGGTGTGAAAAATGCGAGGAGCAAAAAAAAAAAAGAAAGAAAGAAAGAAAGACCAGGAGCATGAAAAGGTGTGAAAAATGCGAGGAGCAAAAAAAAAAAAAAAAGAAATAAAGAAAGACCAGGAGCATGAAAAGGTGTGAAACATTCGAGGAGCAAAAAAAAAAAAAAAAAAAAAGACCAGGAGCATGAAAAGGTGTGAAAAATGCGAGGAGAAAAAAAAAAAAAAGACCAGGAGCATGAAAAGGTGTGAAAAATGCGAGGAAAAAAAAAAAAAAAAAGACCAGGAACATGAAAAGGTGTGAAAAATGCGAGGAGCAAAAAAAAAAAAAGATAGACCAGGAGCATGAAAAGGTGTGAAAAATGCGAGGAGCAAAAAAAAAAAAAGAAAGACCAGGAGCATGAAAAGGTGTGAAAAATGCGAGGAGCAAAAAAAAAAAAAAAGAAAGACCAGGAGCATGAAAAGGTGTGAAAAATGCGAGGAGCATGAAGAGGTGTGAAAAATGCGAGGAGCATGAAAAGGTGTGAAAAATTCGAGGAGCAAAAAAAAAAAAGACCAGGAGCATGAAAAGGTGTGAAAAATGCGAGGAGGAAAAAAAAAAAAAAAAAAGACCAGGAACATGAAAAGGTGTGAAAAATGCGAGGAGAAAAAAAAAAAAAAAAAGAAAGAAAGAAAGACCAGGAGCATGAAAAGGTGAGAAAAATGCGAGGAGCAAAAAAAAAAAAGAAAGACCAGGAGCATGAAAAGGTGTGAAAAATGCGAGGAGCATGAAAAGGTGTGAAAAATGCGAGGAGCATGAAAAGTTGTGAAAAATGTGAGGAGCATGAAGAGGTGTGAAAAATGCGAGGAGCATGAAAAGGTGTGAAAAATTCGAGGAGCAAAAAAAAAAAAAAAAAGACCAGGAGCATGAAAAGGTGTGAAAAATGCGAGGAGCAAAAAAAAAAAAAGAAATACCAGGAGCATGAAAAGGTGTGAAAAATGCGAGGAGCATGAAAAGTTGTGAAAAATGCGAGGAGCATGAAGAGGTGTGAAAAATGCGAGGAGCATGAAAAGGTGTGAAAAATGCGAGGAGCAAAAAAAAAAAAAAGAAAGACCAGGAGCATGAAAAGGTGTGAAAAATGCGAGGAGCAGAAAAAGAAAAAAAAAAAGACCAGGAGCATGAAAAGGTGTGAAAAATGCGAGGAGCAAAAAAAGAAAAAAAAAAAGACCAGGAGCATGAAAAGGTGTGAAAAATGCGAGGAGCATGAAAGGTTGAAAAATGCGAGGACCAAAAAAAAAAAAAAGACCAGGAGCATGAAAAGGTGTGAAAAATGCGAGGAGCAAAAAAAGAAAAAAAAAAAGACCAGGAGCATGAAAAGGTGTGAAAAATGCGAGGAGAAAAAAAAAAAAAAAAAAAAGACCAGGAATATGAAAAGGTGTGAAAAATGCGAGGAGCAAAAAAAAAAAAGAAAGAAAGAAAGAAAGACCAGGAGCATGAAAAGGTGTGAAAAATGCGAGGAGCAAAAAAAAAAAAAGAAAGACCAGGAGCATGAAAAGGTGTGAAAAATGCGAGGAGCAAAAAAAAAAAAAGACGAGGAGCATGAAAAGGTGTGAAAAATCGAGGAGCAAAAAAAGAAAAAAAAAAAGACCAGGAGCATGAAAAGGTGTGAAAAATGCGAGGAGCAAAAAAAGAAAAAAAAAAAGACCAGGAGCATGAAAAGGTGTGAAAAATGCGAGGAGCATGAAAGGTGTGAAAAATGCGAGGAGCAAAAAAAAAAAAAAAGACCAGGAGTATGAAAAGGTGTCAAAAATGCGAGGAGCAAAAAAAGAAAAAAAAAAAGACCAGGAGCATGAAAAGGTGTGAAAAATGCGAGGAGCATGAAAAGGTGTGAAAAATGCGAGGAGCATGAAGAGGTGTGAAAAATGCGAGGAGCATGAAAAGGTGTGAAAAATTCGAGGAGCAAAAAAAAAAAATAAATAAGACCAGGAGCATGAAAAGGTGTGAAAAATGCGAGGAGCATGAAAGGTTGAAAAACGCGAGGAGCAAAAAAAAAAAAAAAGACCAGGAGCATGAAAAGGTGTGAAAAATGCGAGGAGCAAAAAAAAAAAAAGAAAGACCAGGAGCATGAAAAGGTGTGAAAAATGCGAGGAGCAAAAAAAGAAAAAAAAAAAGACCAGGAGCATGAAAAGGTGTGAAAAATGCGAGGAGCATGAAAAGGTGTGAAAAATTTGAGGAGCAAAAGAAAAAAAAAAAGACCAGGAGCATGAAAAGGTGTGAAAAATGCGAGGAGCAAAAAAAAAAAAAGACGAGGAGCATGAAAAGGTGTGAAAAATGCAAGGAGCCTGAAAAGGTGTGAAAAATGCGAGGAGCAAAAAAAAAAAAAAAAAAAAAGACCAGGAGCATGAAAAGGTGTGAAAAATGCGAGGAGCAAAAAAAAAAAAAGAAAGACCAGGAGCATGAAAAGGTGTGAAAAATGCGAGGAGCAAAAAAAAAAAAAGAAAGACCAGGAGCATGAAAAGGTGTGAAAAATGCGAGGAGCATGAAAAGTTGTGAAAAATGCGAGGAGCATGAAGAGGTGTGAAAAATGCGAGGAGCATGAAGAGGTGTGAAAAATGCGAGGAGCATGAAAAGGTGTGAAAAATGCGAGGAGCATGAAAAGGTGTGAAAAATGCGAGGAGCATGAAAAGTTGTGAAAAATGCGAGGAGCATGAAGAGGTGTGAAAAATGCGAGGAGCATGAAGAGGTGTGAAAAATGCGAGGAGCATGAAAAGGTGTGAAAAATGCGAGGAGCATGAAAAGGTGTGAAAAATGCGAGGAGCATGAAAAGTTGAGAAAAATGCAAGGAGCATGAAAAGGTGTGAAAAATGCGAGGAGAAAAAAAAAAAAAAAAAAAAGACCAGGAATATGAAAAGGTGTGAAAAATGCGAGGAGCAAAAAAAAAAAAGAAAGAAAGAAAGAAAGACCAGGAGCATGAAAAGGTGTGAAAAATGCGAGGAGCAAAAAAAAAAAAAGAAAGACCAGGAGCATGAAAAGGTGTGAAAAATGCGAGGAGCAAAAAAAGAAAAAAAAAAAGACCAGGAGCATGAAAAGGTGTGAAAAATGCGAGGAGCATGAAAAGGTGTGAAAAATTTGAGGAGCAAAAGAACAAAAAAAGACCAGGAGCATGAAAAGGTGTGAAAAATGCGAGGAGCAAAAAAAAAAAAGACGAGGAGCATGAAAAGGTGTGAAAAATGCAAGGAGCATGAAAAGGTGTGAAAAATGCGAGGAGCAAAAAAAAAAAAAAAAAAAAAAGACGAGGAGCATGAAAAGGTGTGAAAAATGCGAGGAGCAAAAAAAAAAAAAGAAAGACCAGGAGCATGAAAAGGTCTGAAAAATGCAAGGAGCGTGAAAAGGTGTGAAAAATGCGAGGAGCATGAAAAGCTGAGAAAAATGCAAGGAGCATGAAAAGGTGTGAAAAATGCGAGGAGCATGAAAAGTTGTGAAAAATGCAAGGAGCATGAAAAGGTGTGAAATATGCGAGGAGCAAAAAAAAAAAAAAAAGAAAGAAAGAAAGACCAGGAGCATGAAAAGGTGTGAAAAATGCAAGGAGCATGAAAACGTGTGAAAAATTGGAGGAGCAAAAAAAAAAAAAAGACCAGGAGCATGAAAAGGTGTGAAAAATGCGAGGAGAAAAAAAAAAAAAAGAAAGACCAGGAGCATGAAAAGGTGTGAAAAATGCGATGAACATGAAAAGGTGTGAAAAATGCGAGAAGCATGAAAAGGTGTGAAAAATGCGAGGAGCATGAAATGGTGTGAAAAATGCGAGGAGCAAAAAAAAAAAAAAAGACGAGGAGCATGAAAAGGTGTGAAAAATGCAAGGAGGATGAAAACGTGTGAAAAATTTGAGGAGCAAAAAAAAAAAAAAAAAGACCAGAAGCATGAAAAGGTGAGAAAAATGCAAGGAGCATGAAAACGTGTGAAAAATTTGAGGAGCAAAAAAAAAAACAAAAAAAAAGACCGGGAGCATGAAAACGTGTGAAAAATGCGAGGAGCAAAAAAAGAAAAAAAAAAAGACCAGGAGCATGAAAAGGTGTGAAAAATGCGAGGAGCATGAAAAGGTGTGAAAAATTTGAGGAGCAAAAGAAAAAAAAAAGACCGGGAGCATGAAAAGGTGTTAAAAATGCGAGGAGCAAAAAAAAAAAAAGACGAGGAGCATGAAAAGGTGTGAAAAATGCAAGGAGCATGAAAAGGTGTGAAAAATGGGAGGAGCAAAAAAAAAAAAAAAAAAACCAGGAGCAAGAAAAGGTGTGAAAAATGCGAGGAGCAAAAAAAAAAAAAGAAAGACCAGGAGCATGAAAAGGTGTGAAAAATGTGAGGATGAAAAAAAAAAAAAAAAGAAAGAAAGAAAGACCAGGAGTATGAAAAGGTGTGAAAAATGCGAGGAGCAAAAAAAAAAAAAAAAGAAAGACCAGGAGCATGAAAAGGTGTGAAAAATGCGAGGAGAAAAAAAAAAAAAAGAAAGACCAGGAGCATTAAAAGGTGTGAAAAATGCAAGGAGCATGAAAAGGTGTGAAAAATGCGAGGAGCATGAAAAGGTGTGAAAAATGCGAGGAGCATGAAAAGTTGTGAAAAATGCGAGGAGCAAAAAAAAAAAAAAAAGAAATAAAGAAAGACCAGGAGCATGAAAAGGTGTGAAACATTCGAGGAGCAAAAAAAAAAAAAAAAAAAGACCAGGAGCATGAAAAGGTGTGAAAAATGCGAGGAGCAAAAAAAAAAAAAAAAGAAATAAAGAAAGACCAGGAGCATGAAAAGGTGTGAAACATTCGAGGAGCAAAAAAAAAAAAAAAAAAAGACCAGGAGCATGAAAAGGTGTGAAAAATGCGAGGAGAAAAAAAAAAAAAAGACCAGGAGCATGAAAAGGTGTGAAAAATGCGAGGAAAAAAAAAAAAAAAAAGACCAGGAACATGAAAAGGTGTGAAAAATGCGAGGAGCAAAAAAAAAAAAAGATAGACCAGGAGCATGAAAAGGTGTGAAAAATGCGAGGAGCAAAAAAAAAAAAAGAAAGACCAGGAGCATGAAAAGGTGTGAAAAATGCGAGGAGCAAAAAAAAAAAAAAGAAAGACCAGGAGCATGAAAAGGTGTGAAAAATGCGAGGAGCATGAAGAGGTGTGAAAAATGCGAGGAGCATGAAAAGGTGTGAAAAATTCGAGGAGCAAAAAAAAAAAAAAAAAAAAAAAGACCAGGAGCATGAAAAGGTGTGAAAAATTCGAGGAGCAAAAAAAAAAAAGACCAGGAGCATGAAAAGGTGTGAAAAATGCGAGGAGGAAAAAAAAAAAAAGAAATACCAGGAGCATGAAAAGGTGTGAAAAATGCGAGGAGCATGAAAAGTTGTGAAAAATGCGAGGAGCATGAAAAGGTGTGAAAAATGCGAGGAGCATGAAAAGGTGTGAAAAATGCGAGGAGCATGAAAAGGTGTGAAAAATGCGAGGAGCATGAAAAGTTGTGAAAAATGCGAGGAGCATGAAGAGGTGTGAAAAATGCGAGGAGCATGAAGAGGTGTGAAAAATGCGAGGAGCATGAAAAGGTGTGAAAAATGCGAGGAGCATGAAAAGGTGTGAAAAATGCGAGGAGCATGAAAAGTTGAGAAAAATGCAAGGAGCATGAAAAGGTGTGAAAAATGCGAGGAGAAAAAAAAAAAAAAAAAAAGACCAGGAATATGAAAAGGTGTGAAAAATGCGAGGAGGAAAAAAAAAAAAGAAAGAAAGAAAGAAAGACCAGGAGCATGAAAAGGTGTGAAAAATGCGAGGAGCAAAAAAAAAAAAAGAAAGACCAGGAGCATGAAAAGGTGTGAAAAATGCGAGGAGCAAAAAAAGAAAAAAAAAAAGACCAGGAGCATGAAAAGGTGTGAAAAATGCGAGGAGCATGAAAAGGTGTGAAAAATTTGAGGAGCAAAAGAACAAAAAAAGACCAGGAGCATGAAAAGGTGTGAAAAATGCGAGGAGCAAAAAAAAAAAAAGACGAGGAGCATGAAAAGGTGTGAAAAATGCAAGGAGCATGAAAAGGTGTGAAAAATGCGAGGAGCAAAAAAAAAAAAAAAAAAAAGACCAGGAGCATGAAAAGGTGTGAAAAATGCGAGGAGCAAAAAAAAAAAAAGAAAGACCAGGAGCATGAAAAGGTCTGAAAAATGCAAGGAGCGTGAAAAGGTGTGAAAAATGCGAGGAGCATGAAAAGCTGAGAAAAATGCAAGGAGCATGAAAAGGTGTGAAAAATGCGAGGAGCATGAAAAGTTGTGAAAAATGCAAGGAGCATGAAAAGGTGTGAAATATGCGAGGAGCAAAAAAAAAAAAAAAAGAAAGAAAGAAAGACCAGGAGCATGAAAAGGTGTGAAAAATGCAAGGAGCATGAAAACGTGTGAAAAATTGGAGGAGCAAAAAAAAAAAAAAGACCAGGAGCATGAAAAGGTGTGAAAAATGCGAGGAGCATGAAAAGTTGTGAAAAATGCGAGGAGCATGAAGAGGTGTGAAAAATGCGAGGAGCATGAAGAGGTGTGAAAAATGCGAGGAGCATGAAAAGGTGTGAAAAATGCGAGGAGCATGAAAAGGTGTGAAAAATGCGAGGAGCAAAAAAAAAAAAAGAAAGACCAGGAGCATGAAAATGTGTGAAAAATGCGAGGAGCATGAAAAGTTGTGAAAAATGCGAGGAGCATGAAGAGGTGTGAAAAATGCGAGGAGCATGAAAAGGTGTGAAAAATGCGAGGAGCAAAAAAAAAAAAAGAAAGACCAGGAGCATGAAAAGGAGTGAAAAATGCAAGGAGCAAGAAAAGGTGTGAAAAATGCGAGGAGCATGAAAAGTTGAGAAAAATGCAAGGAGCATGAAAAGGTGTGAAAAATGCGAGGAGCATGAAAAGTTGTGAAAAATGCAAGGAGCATGAAAAGGTGTGAAAAATGGCGAGGAGCAAAAAAAAAAAAAAAAGAAAGAAAGAAAGACCAGGAGCATGAAAAGGTGTGAAAAATGCAAGGAGCATGAAAACGTGTGAAAAATTTGAGGAGCAAAAAAAAAAAAAAAAGACCAGGAGCATGAAAAGGTGTGAAAAATGCGAGGAGAAAAAAAAAAAAAAGAAAGACCAGGAGCATGAAAAGGTTTGAAAAATGCGATGAACATGAAAAGGTGTGAAAAATGCGAGGAGCATGAAAAGGTGTGAAAAATGCGAGGAGCATGAAATGGTGTGAAAAATGCGAGGAGCAAAAAAAAAAAAAAGACGAGGAGCATGAAAAGGTGTGAAAAATGCAAGGAGCATGAAAACGTGTGAAAAATTTGAGGAGCAAAAAAAAAAAAAAAAAGACCAGAAGCATGAAAAGGTGAGAAAAATGCAAGGAGCATGAAAACGTGTGAAAAATTTGAGGAGCAAAAAAAAAAAAAAAAAAAGACCGGGAGCATGAAAACGTGTGAAAAATGCGAGGAGCAAAAAAAGAAAAAAAAAAAGACCAGGAGCATGAAAAGGTGTGAAAAATGCGAGGAGCATGAAAAGGTGTGAAAAATTTGAGGAGCAAAAGAAAAAAAAAAGACCGGGAGCATGAAAAGGTGTTAAAAATGCGAGGAGCAAAAAAAAAAAAAGACGAGGAGCATGAAAAGGTGTGAAAAATGCAAGGAGCATGAAAAGGTGTGAAAAATGCAAGGAGCATGAAAAGGTGTGAAAAATGGGAGGAGCAAAAAAAAAAAAAAAAAAAACCAGGAGCATGAAAAGGTGTGAAAAATGCGAGGAGCAAAAAAAAAAAAAAGAAAGACCAGGAGCATGAAAAGGTGTGAAAAATGCGAGGATGAAAAAAAAAAAAAAAAGAAAGAAAGAAATACCAGGAGTATGAAAAGGTGTGAAAAATGCGAGGAGCAAAAAAAAAAAAAAAAAAGAAAGACCAGGAGCATGAAAAGGTGTGAAAAATGCGAGGAGGAAAAAAAAAAAAGACCAGGAGCATGAAAAGGTGTGAAAAATGAGAGGAAAAAAAAAAAAACACCAGGAACATGAAAAGGTGTGAAAAATGCGAGGAGCAAAAAAAAAAAAAGAAAGACCAGGAGCATTAAAAGGTGTGAAAAATGCAAGGAGCATGAAAAGGTGTGAAAAATGCGAGGAGCATGAAAAGTTGTGAAAAATGCAAGGAGCATGAAAGGTGTGAAAAATGCGAGGAGCAAAAAAAAAAAAAAAAGAAAGAAAGAAAGACCAGGAGCATGAAAAGGTGTGAAAAATGCGAGGAGCAAAAAAAAAAAAAAAAGAAATAAAGAAAGACCAGGAGCATGAAAAGGTGTGAAACATTCGAGGAGCAAAAAAAAAAAAAAAAAAAAGACCAGGAGCATGAAAAGGTGTGAAAAATGCGAGGAGAAAAAAAAAAAAAAGACCAGGAGCATGAAAAGGTGTGAAAAATGCGAGGAAAAAAAAAAAAAAAAGACCAGGAACATGAAAAGGTGTGAAAAATGCGAGGAGCAAAAAAAAAAAAAGATAGACCAGGAGCATGAAAAGGTGTGAAAAATGCGAGGAGCAAAAAAAAAAAAAGAAAGACCAGGAGCATGAAAAGGTGTGAAAAATGCGAGGAGCAAAAAAAAAAAAAAGAAAGACCAGGAGCATGAAAAGGTGTGAAAAATGCGAGGAGCATGAAGAGGTGTGAAAAATGCGAGGAGCATGAAAAGGTGTGAAAAATTCGAGGAGCAAAAAAAAAAAAAAAGACCAGGA
Source organism: Cervus elaphus (assembly GCF_910594005.1). Taxonomy (NCBI): domain Eukaryota; kingdom Metazoa; phylum Chordata; class Mammalia; order Artiodactyla; family Cervidae; genus Cervus; species Cervus elaphus. Next base: position 1,490,782 of record NC_057834.1, on the reverse strand, counting down.
GCATGAAAAGGTGTGAAAAATTCGAGGAGCAAAAAAAAAAAAGACCAGGAGCATGAAAAGGTGTGAAAAATGCGAGGAGGAAAAAAAAAAAAAAAAAAAGACCAGGAACATGAAAAGGTGTGAAAAATGCGAGGAGTAAAAAAAAAAAAAAAAGAAAGAAAGAAAGACCAGGAGCATGAAAAGGTGAGAAAAATGCGAGGAGCAAAAAAAAAAAAGAAAGACCAGGAGCATGAAAAGGTGTGAAAAATGCGAGGAGCATGAAAAGGTGTGAAAAATGCGAGGAGCATGAAAAGTTGTGAAAAATGTGAGGAGCATGAAGAGGTGTGAAAAATGCGAGGAGCATGAAAAGGTGTGAAAAATTCGAGGAGCAAAAAAAAAAAAAAAAAGACCAGGAGCATGAAAAGGTGTGAAAAATGCGAGGAGCAAAAAAAAAAAAAGAAATACCAGGAGCATGAAAAGGTGTGAAAAATGCGAGGAGCATGAAAAGTTGTGAAAAATGCGAGGAGCATGAAGAGGTGTGAAAAATGCGAGGAGCATGAAAAGGTGTGAAAAATGCGAGGAGCAAAAAAAAAAAAAGAAAGACCAGGAGCATGAAAAGGTGTGAAAAATGCGAGGAGCAGAAAAAGAAAAAAAAAAGACCAGGAGCATGAAAAGGTGTGAAAAATGCGAGGAGCAAAAAAAGAAAAAAAAAAAGACCAGGAGCATGAAAAGGTGTGAAAAATGCGAGGAGCATGAAAGGTTGAAAAATGCGAGGACCAAAAAAAAAAAAAAGACCAGGAGCATGAAAAGGTGTGAAAAATGCGAGGAGCAAAAAAAGAAAAAAAAAAAGACCAGGAGCATGAAAAGGTGTGAAAAATGCGAGGAGAAAAAAAAAAAAAAAAAAAAGACAAGGAATATGAAAAGGTGTGAAAAATGCGAGGAGCAAAAAAAAAAAAGAAAGAAAGAAAGAAAGACCAGGAGCATTAAAAGGTGTGAAAAATGCGAGGAGCAAAAAAAAAAAAAGAAAGACCAGGAGCATGAAAAGGTGTGAAAAATGCGAGGAGCAAAAAAAAAAAAAGACGAGGAGCATGAAAAGGTGTGAAAAATCGAGGAGCAAAAAAAGAAAAAAAAAAAGACCAGGAGCATGAAAAGGGGTGAAAAATGCGAGGAGCATGAAAGGGGTGAAAAATGCGAGGAGCAAAAAAAAAAAAAAAGACCAGGAGTATGAAAAGGTGTCAAAAATGCGAGGAGCAAAAAAAGAAAAAAAAAAAAGACCAGGAGCATGAAAAGGTGTGAAAAATGCGAGGAGCATGAAAAGGTGTGAAAAATGCGAGGAGCATGAAGAGGTGTGAAAAATGCGAGGAGCATGAAAAGGTGTGAAAAATTCGAGGAGCAAAAAAAAAAAATAAATAAGACCAGGAGCATGAAAAGGTGTGAAAAATGCGAGGAGCATGAAAGGTTGAAAAATGCGAGGAGCAAAAAAAAAAAAAAAGACCAGGAGCATGAAAAGGTGTGAAAAATGCGAGGAGAAAAAAAAAAAAAAAAAAAGACCAGGAATATGAAAAGGTGTGAAAAATGCGAGGAGCAAAAAAAAAAAAAGAAAGACCAGGAGCATGAAAAGGTGTGAAAAATGTGAGGAGCAAAAAAAGAAAAAAAAAAAGACCAGGAGCATGAAAAGGTGTGAAAAATGCGAGGAGCATGAAAAGGTGTGAAAAATTTGAGGAGCAAAAGAAAAAAAAAAGACCAGGAGCATGAAAAGGTGTGAAAAATGCGAGGAGCAAAAAAAAAAAAGACGAGGAGCATGAAAAGGTGTGAAAAATGCAAGGAGCCTGAAAAGGTGTGAAAAATGCGAGGAGCAAAAAAAAAAAAAAAAAAAAAGACCAGGAGCATGAAAAGGTGTGAAAAATGCGAGGAGCAAAAAAAAAAAAAGAAAGACCAGGAGCATGAAAAGGTGTGAAAAATGCGAGGAGCAAAAAAAAAAAAAGAAAGACCAGGAGCATGAAAAGGTGTGAAAAATGCGAGGAGCATGAAAAGTTGTAAAAAATGCGAGGAGCATGAAGAGGTGTGAAAAATGCGAGGAGCATGAAGAGGTGTGAAAAATGCGAGGAGCATGAAAAGGTGTGAAAAATGCGAGGAGCATGAAAAGGTGTGAAAAATGCGAGGAGCATGAAAAGTTGTGAAAAATGCGAGGAGCATGAAGAGGTGTGAAAAATGCGAGGAGCATGAAGAGGTGTGAAAAATGCGAGGAGCATGAAAAGGTGTGAAAAATGCGAGGAGCATGAAAAGGTGTGAAAAATGCGAGGAGCATGAAAAGTTGAGAAAAATGCAAGGAGCATGAAAAGGTGTGGAACATGCGAGGAGAAAAAAAAAAAAAAAAAAAAGACCAGTAATATGAAAAGGTGTGAAAAATGCGAGGAGCAAAAAAAAAAAAGAAAGAAAGAAAGAAAGACCAGGAGCATGAAAAGGTGTGAAAAATGCGAGGAGCAAAAAAAAAAAAAGAAAGACCAGGAGCATGAAAAGGTGTGAAAAATGCGAGGAGCAAAAAAAGAAAAAAAAAAAGACCAGGAGCATGAAAAGGTGTGAAAAATGCGAGGAGCATGAAAAGGTGTGAAAAATTTGAGGAGCAAAAGAACAAAAAAAGACCAGGAGCATGAAAAGGTGTGAAAAATGCGAGGAGCAAAAAAAAAAAAGACGAGGAGCATGAAAAGGTGTGAAAAATGCAAGGAGCATGAAAAGGTGTGAAAAATGCGAGGAGCAAAAAAAAAAAAAAAAAAAAAGACCAGGAGCATGAAAAGGTGTGAAAAATGCGAGGAGCAAAAAAAAAAAAAGAAAGACCAGGAGCATGAAAAGGTCTGAAAAATGCAAGGAGCGTGAAAAGGTGTGAAAAATGCGAGGAGCATGAAAAGCTGAGAAAAATGCAAGGAGCATGAAAAGGTGTGAAAAATGCGAGGAGCATGAAAAGTTGTGAAAAATGCAAGGAGCATGAAAAGGTGTGAAATATGCGAGGAGCAAAAAAAAAAAAAAAAGAAAGAAAGAAAGACCAGGAGCATGAAAAGGTGTGAAAAATGCAAGGAGCATGAAAACGTGTGAAAAATTGGAGGAGCAAAAAAAAAAAAAAGACCAGGAGCATGAAAAGGTGTGAAAAATGCGAGGAGAAAAAAAAAAAAAAGAAAGACCAGGAGCATGAAAAGGTGTGAAAAATGCGATGAACATGAAAAGGTGTGAAAAATGCGAGAAGCATGAAAAGGTGTGAAAAATGCGAGGAGCATGAAATGGTGTGAAAAATGCAAGGAGCATGAAAACGTGTGAAAAATTTGAGGAGCAAAAAAAAAAAAAAAAAGACCAGAAGCATGAAAAGGTGAGAAAAATGCAAGGAGCATGAAAACGTGTGAAAAATTTGAGGAGCAAAAAAAAAAACAAAAAAAAAGACCGGGAGCATGAAAACGTGTGAAAAATGCGAGGAGCAAAAAAAGAAAAAAAAAAAGACCAGGAGCATGAAAAGGTGTGAAAAATGCGAGGAGCATGAAAAGGTGTGAAAAATTTGAGGAGCAAAAGAAAAAAAAAAGACCGGGAGCATGAAAAGGTGTTAAAAATGCGAGGAGCAAAAAAAAAAAAAGACGAGGAGCATGAAAAGGTGTGAAAAATGCAAGGAGCATGAAAAGGTGTGAAAAATGGGAGGAGCAAAAAAAAAAAAAAAAAAACCAGGAGCATGAAAAGGTGTGAAAAATGCGAGGAGCAAAAAAAAAAAAAGAAAGACCAGGAGCATGAAAAGGTGTGAAAAATGTGAGGATGAAAAAAAAAAAAAAAAAGAAAGAAAGAAACACCAGGAGTATGAAAAGGTGTGAAAAATGTGAGGAGCAAAAAAAAAAAAAAAAGAAAGACCAGGAGCATGAAAAGGTGTGAAAAATGCGAGGAGAAAAAAAAAAAAAAGAAAGACCAGAAGCATTAAAAGGTGTGAAAAATGCAAGGAGCATGAAAAGGTGTGAAAAATGCGAGGAGCATGAAAAGGTGTGAAAAATGCGAGGAGCATGAAAAGTTGTGAAAAATGCGAGGAGCAAAAAAAAAAAAAAAAGAATTAAAGAAAGACCAGGAGCATGAAAAGGTGTGAAACATTCGAGGAGCAAAAAAAAAAAAAAAAAAAGACCAGGAGCATGAAAAGGTGTGAAAAATGCGAGGAGCAAAAAAAAAAAAAAAAGAAATAAAGAAAGACCAGGAGCATGAAAAGGTGTGAAACATTCGAGGAGCAAAAAAAAAAAAAAAAAAAAAGACCAGGAGCATGAAAAGGTGTGAAAAATGCGAGGAGAAAAAAAAAAAAAAGACCAGGAGCATGAAAAGGTGTGAAAAATGCGAGGAAAAAAAAAAAAAAAGACCAGGAACATGAAAAGGTGTGAAAAATGCGAGGAGCAAAAAAAAAAAAAGATAGACCAGGAGCATGAAAGGTGTGAAAAATGCGAGGAGCAAAAAAAAAAAAAGAAAGACCAGGAGCATGAAAAGGTGTGAAAAATGCGAGGAGCAAAAAAAAAAAAAAGAAAGACCAGGAGCATGAAAAGGTGTGAAAAATGCGAGGAGCATGAAGAGGTGTGAAAAATGCGAGGAGCATGAAAAGGTTTGAAAAATTCGAGGAGCAAAAAAAAAAAAAAAAAAAAAAGACCAGGAGCATGAAAAGGTGTGAAAAATTCGAGGAGCAAAAAAAAAAAAGACCAGGAGCATGAAAAGGTGTGAAAAATGCGAGGAGGAAAAAAAAAAAAAAAAAGACCAGGAACATGAAAAGGTGTGAAAAATGCGAGGAGTAAAAAAAAAAAAAAAAGAAAGAAAGAAAGACCAGGAGCATGAAAAGGTGAGAAAAATGCGAGGAGCAAAAAAAAAAAAGAAAGACCAGGAGCATGAAAAGGTGTGAAAAATGCGAGGAGCATGAAAAGGTGTGAAAAATGCGAGGAGCATGAAAAGTTGTGAAAAATGTGAGGAGCATGAAGAGGTGTGAAAAATGCGAGGAGCATGAAAAGGTGTGAAAAATTCGAGGAGCAAAAAAAAAAAAAAAAAGACCAGGAGCATGAAAAGGTGTGAAAAATGCGAGGAGCAAAAAAAAAAAAAGAAATACCAGGAGCATGAAAAGGTGTGAAAAATGCGAGGAGCATGAAAAGTTGTGAAAAATGCGAGGAGCATGAAGAGGTGTGAAAAATGCGAGGAGCATGAAAAGGTGTGAAAAATGCGAGGAGCAAAAAAAAAAAAAGAAAGACCAGGAGCATGAAAAGGTGTGAAAAATGCGAGGAGCAGAAAAAGAAAAAAAAAAAGACCAGGAGCATGAAAAGGTGTGAAAAATGCGAGGAGCAAAAAAAGAAAAAAAAAAAGACCAGGAGCATGAAAAGGTGTGAAAAATGCGAGGAGCATGAAAGGTTGAAAAATGCGAGGACCAACAAAAAAAAAAAGACCAGGAGCATGAAAAGGTGTGAAAAATGCGAGGAGCAAAAAAAGAAAAAAAAAAAGACCAGGAGCATGAAAAGGTGTGAAAAATGCGAGGAGAAAAAAAAAAAAAGACAAGGAATATGAAAGGTGTGAAAAATGCGAGGAGCAAAAAAAAAAAAGAAAGAAAGAAAGAAAGACCAGGAGCATGAAAAGGTGTGAAAAATGCGAGGAGCAAAAAAAAAAAAAGAAAGACCAGGAGCATGAAAAGGTGTGAAAAATGCGAGGAGCAAAAAAAAAAAAAAGACGAGGAGCATGAAAAGGTGTGAAAAATCGAGGAGCAAAAAAAGAAAAAAAAAAAGACCAGGAGCATGAAAAGGTGTGAAAAATGCGAGGAGCAAAAAAAGAAAAAAAAAAAGACCAGGAGCATGAAAAGGTGTGAAAAATGCGAGGAGCATGAAAGGTGTGAAAAATGCGAGGAGCAAAAAAAAAAAAAAAGACCAGGAGCATGAAAAGGTGTCAAAAATGCGAGGAGCAAAAAAAGAAAAAAAAAAAAGACCAGGAGCATGAAAAGGTGTGAAAAATGCGAGGAGCATGAAAAGGTGTGAAAAATGCGAGGAGCATGAAGAGGTGTGAAAAATGCGAGGAGCATGAAAAGGTGTGAAAAATTCGAGGAGCAAAAAAAAAAAATAAATAAGACCAGGAGCATGAAAAGGTGTGAAAAATGCGAGGAGCATGAAAGGTTGAAAAATGCGAGGAGCAAAAAAAAAAAAAAAGACCAGGAGCATGAAAAGGTGTGAAAAATGCGAGGAGAAAAAAAAAAAAAAAAAAAGACCAGGAATATGAAAAGGTGTGAAAAATGCGAGGAGCAAAAAAAAAAAAAGAAAGACCAGGAGCATGAAAAGGTGTGAAAAATGCGAGGAGCAAAAAAAGAAAAAAAAAAAGACCAGGAGCATGAAAAGGTGTGAAAAATGCGAGGAGCATGAAAAGGTGTGAAAAATTTGAGGAGCAAAAGAAAAAAAAAAGACCAGGAGCATGAAAAGGTGTGAAAAATGCGAGGAGCAAAAAAAAAAAAGACGAGGAGCATGAAAAGGTGTGAAAAATGCAAGGAGCCTGAAAAGGTGTGAAAAATGCGAGGAGCAAAAAAAAAAAAAAAAAAAAGACCAGGAGCAAGAAAAGGTGGGAAAAATGGGAGGAGCAAAAAAAAAAAAAGAAAGACCAGGAGCATGAAAAGGTGTGAAAAATGCGAGGAGCAAAAAAAAAAAAAGAAAGACCAGGAGCATGAAAAGGTGTGAAAAATGCGAGGAGCATGAAAAGTTGTGAAAAATGCGAGGAGCATGAAGAGGTGTGAAAAATGCGAGGAGCATGAAGAGGTGTGAAAAATGCGAGGAGCATGAAAAGGTGTGAAAAATGCGAGGAGCATGAAAAGGTGTGAAAAATGCGAGGAAAAAAAAAAAAAAAAAGACCAGGAACATGAAAAGGTGTGAAAAATGCGAGGAGCAAAAAAAAAAAAAGATAGACCAGGAGCATGAAAAGGTGTGAAAAATGCGAGGAGCAAAAAAAAAAAAAAAAAGACCAGGAGCATGAAAAGGTGTGAAAAATGCGAGGAGCAAAAAAAAAAAAAAGAAAGACCAGGAGCATGAAAAGGTGTGAAAAATGCGAGGAGCATGAAGAGGTGTGAAAAATGCGAGGAGCATGAAAAGGTGTGAAAAATTCGAGGAGCAAAAAAAAAAAAAAAAAAAAAAAAGACCAGGAGCATGAAAAGGTGTGAAAAATTCGAGGAGCAAAAAAAAAAAAGACCAGGAGCATGAAAAGGTGTGAAAAATGCGAGGAGGAAAAAAAAAAAAAGAAATACCAGGAGCATGAAAAGGTGTGAAAAATGCGAGGAGCATGAAAAGTTGTGAAAAATGCGAGGAGCATGAAAAGGTGTGAAAAATGCGAGGAGCATGAAAAGGTGTGAAAAATGCGAGGAGCATGAAAAGGTGTGAAAAATGCGAGGAGCATGAAAAGTTGTGAAAAATGCGAGGAGCATGAGAGGTGTGAAAAATGCGAGGAGCATGAAAAGGTGTGAAAAATGCGAGGAGCATGAAAAGGTGTGAAAAATGCGAGGAGCATGAAAAGGTGTGAAAAATGCGAGGAGCATGAAAAGTTGAGAAAAATGCAAGGAGCATGAAAAGGTGTGAAAAATGCGAGGAGAAAAAAAAAAAAAAAAAAAAGACCAGGAATATGAAAAGGTGTGAAAAATGCGAGGAGGAAAAAAAAAAAAGAAAGAAAGAAAGAAAGACCAGGAGCATGAAAAGGTGTGAAAAATGTGAGGAGCAAAAAAAAAAAAAGAAAGACCAGGAGCATGAAAAGGTGTGAAAAATGCGAGGAGCAAAAAAAGAAAAAAAAAAAGACCAGGAGCATGAAAAGGTGTGAAAAATGCGAGGAGCATGAAAAGGTGTGAAAAATTTGAGGAGCAAAAGAACAAAAAAAGACCAGGAGCATGAAAAGGTGTGAAAAATGCGAGGAGCAAAAAAAAAAAAAGACGAGGAGCATGAAAAGGGGGGAAAAATGCAAGGAGCATGAAAAGGTGTGAAAAATGCGAGGAGCAAAAAAAAAAAAAAAAAAAAGACCAGGAGCATGAAAAGGTGTGAAAAATGCGAGGAGCAAAAAAAAAAAAAGAAAGACCAGGAGCATGAAAAGGTCTGAAAAATGCAAGGAGCGTGAAAAGGTGTGAAAAATGCGAGGAGCATGAAAAGCTGAGAAAAATGCAAGGAGCATGAAAAGGTGTGAAAAATGCGAGGAGCATGAAAAGTTGTGAAAAATGCAAGGAGCATGAAAAGGTGTGAAATATGCGAGGAGCAAAAAAAAAAAAAAAAGAAAGAAAGAAAGACCAGGAGCATGAAAAGGTGTGAAAAATGCAAGGAGCATGAAAACGTGTGAAAAATTGGAGGAGCAAAAAAAAAAAAAAGACCAGGAGCATGAAAAGGTGTGAAAAATGCGAGGAGAAAAAAAAAAAAAAGAAAGACCAGGAGCATGAAAAGGTGTGAAAAATGCGATGAACATGAAAAGGTGTGAAAAATGCGAGAAGCATGAAAAGGTGTGAAAAATGCGAGGAGCATGAAATGGTGTGAAAAATGCGAGGAGCAAAAAAAAAAAAAAAGACGAGGAGCATGAAGAGGTGTGAAAAATGCGAGGAGCATGAAAACGTGTGAAAAATTTGAGGAGCAAAAAAAAAAAAAAAAAGACCAGAAGCATGAAAAGGTGAGAAAAATGCAAGGAGCATGAAAACGTGTGAAAAATTTGAGGAGCAAAAAAAAAAACAAAAAAAAAGACCGGGAGCATGAAAACGTGTGAAAAATGCGAGGAGCAAAAAAAGAAAAAAAAAAAGACCAGGAGCATGAAAAGGTGTGAAAAATGCGAGGAGCATGAAAAGGTGTGAAAAATTTGAGGAGCAAAAGAAAAAAAAAAGACCGGGAGCATGAAAAGGTGTTAAAAATGCGAGGAGCAAAAAAAAAAAAAGACGAGGAGCATGAAAAGGTGTGAAAAATGCAAGGAGCATGAAAAGGTGTGAAAAATGGGAGGAGCAAAAAAAAAAAAAAAAAAAACCAGGAGCATGAAAAGGTGTGAAAAATGCGAGGAGCAAAAAAAAAAAAAGAAAGACCAGGAGCATGAAAAGGTGTGAAAAATGTGAGGATGAAAAAAAAAAAAAAAAAGAAAGAAAGAAAGACCAGGAGTATGAAAAGGTGTGAAAAATGCGAGGAGCAAAAAAAAAAAAAAAAGAAAGACCAGGAGCATGAAAAGGTGTGAAAAATGCGAGGAGAAAAAAAAAAAAAAGAAAGACCAGGAGCATTAAAAGGTGTGAAAAATGCAAGGAGCATGAAAAGGTGTGAAAAATGCGAGGAGCATGAAAAGGTGTGAAAAATGCGAGGAGCATGAAAAGTTGTGAAAAATGCGAGGAGCAAAAAAAAAAAAAAAAGAAATAAAGAAAGACCAGGAGCATGAAAAGGTGTGAAACATTCGAGGAGCAAAAAAAAAAAAAAAAAAAGACCAGGAGCATGAAAAGGTGTGAAAAATGCGAGGAGCAAAAAAAAAAAAAAAAGAAATAAAGAAAGACCAGGAGCATGAAAAGGTGTGAAACATTCGAGGAGCAAAAAAAAAAAAAAAAAAAAGACCAGGAGCATGAAAAATTGTGAAAAATGCGAGGAGAAAAAAAAAAAAAGACCAGGAGCATGAAAAGGTGTGAAAAATGCGAGGAAAAAAAAAAAAAAAAAAGACCAGGAACATGAAAAGGTGTGAAAAATGCGAGGAGCAAAAAAAAAAAAAGATAGACCAGGAGCATGAAAAGGTGTGAAAAATGCGAGGAGCAAAAAAAAAAAAAAAAAAAAAAAACCAGGAGCATGAAAAGGTGTGAAAAATGCGAGGAGCAAAAAAAAAAAAAGAAAGACCAGGAGCATGAAAAGGTCTGAAAAATGCAAGGAGCGTGAAAAGGTGTGAAAAATGCGAGGAGCATGAAAAGCTGAGAAAAATGCAAGGAGCATGAAAAGGTGTGAAAAATGCGAGGAGCATGAAAAGTTGTGAAAAATGCAAGGAGCATGAAAAGGTGTGAAATATGCGAGGAGCAAAAAAAAAAAAAAAAGAAAGAAAGAAAGACCAGGAGCATGAAAAGGTGTGAAAAATGCAAGGAGCATGAAAACGTGTGAAAAATTGGAGGAGCAAAAAAAAAAAAAAGACCAGGAGCATGAAAAGGTGTGAAAAATGCGAGGAGAAAAAAAAAAAAAAGAAAGACCAGGAGCATGAAAAGGTGTGAAAAATGCGATGAACATGAAAAGGTGTGAAAAATGCGAGAAGCATGAAAAGGTGTGAAAAATGCGAGGAGCATGAAATGGTGTGAAAAATGCGAGGAGCAAAAAAAAAAAAAAAGACGAGGAGCTTGAAGAGGTGTGAAAAATGTGAGGAGCATGAAAACGTGTGAAAAATTTGAGGAGCAAAAAAAAAAAAAAAAAGACCAGAAGCATGAAAAGGTGAGAAAAATGCAAGGAGCATGAAAACGTGTGAAAAATTTGAGGAGCAAAAAAAAAAAAAAAAAAAAAGACCGGGAGCATGAAAACGTGTGAAAAATGCGAGGAGCAAAAAAAGAAAAAAAAAAAGACCAGGAGCATGAAAAGGTGTGAAAAATGCGAGGAGCATGAAAAGGTGTGAAAAATTTGAGGAGCAAAAGAAAAAAAAAAGACCGGGAGCATGAAAAGGTGTTAAAAATGCGAGGAGCAAAAAAAAAAAAAGACGAGGAGCAAGAAAAGGGGAGAAAAATGCAAGGAGCAGGAAAAGGTGTGAAAAATGGGAGGAGCAAAAAAAAAAAAAAAAAAAAACCAGGAGCATGAAAAGGTGTGAAAAATGCGAGGAGCAAAAAAAAAAAAAGAAAGACCAGGAGCATGAAAAGGTGTGAAAAATGTGAGGATGAAAAAAAAAAAAAAAAAGAAAGAAAGAAAGACCAGGAGTATGAAAAGGTGTGAAAAATGCGAGGAGCAAAAAAAAAAAAAAAAGAAAGACCAGGAGCATGAAAAGGTGTGAAAAATGCGAGGAGAAAAAAAAAAAAAAGAAAGACCAGGAGCATTAAAAGGTGTGAAAAATGCAAGGAGCATGAAAAGGTGTGAAAAATGCGAGGAGCATGAAAAGGTGTGAAAAATGCGAGGAGCAAAAAAAAAAAAAAAAGAAATAAAGAAAGACCAGGAGCATGAAAAGGTGTGAAACATTCGAGGAGCAAAAAAAAAAAAAAAAAAGACCAGGAGCATGAAAAGGTGTGAAAAATGCGAGGAGCAAAAAAAAAAAAAAAAGAAATAAAGAAAGACCAGGAGCATGAAAAGGTGTGAAACATTCGAGGAGCAAAAAAAAAAAAAAAAAAAGACCAGGAGCATGAAAAAGTGTGAAAAATGCGAGGAGAAAAAAAAAAAAAGACCAGGAGCATGAAAAGGTGTGAAAAATGCGAGGAAAAAAAAAAAAAAAAAAAGACCAGGAACATGAAAAGGTGTGAAAAATGCGAGGAGCAAAAAAAAAAAAAAAAAGACCAGGAACATGAAAAGGTGTGAAAAATGCAAGGAGCATGAAAAGGTGTGAAAAATGCGAGGAGCATGAAAAGTTGTGAAAAATGTGAGGAGCATGAAGAGGTGTGAAAAATGCGAGGAGCATGAAAAGGTGTGAAAAATTCGAGGAGCAAAAAAAAAAAAAAAAGACCAGGAGCATGAAAAGGTGTGAAAAATGCGAGGAGCAAAAAAAAAAAAAGAAAGACCAGGAGCATGAAAAGGTGTGAAAAATGCGAGGAGCATGAAAAGTTGTGAAAAATGCGAGGAGCATGAAGAGGTGTGAAAAATGCGAGGAGCATAAAAAGGTGTGAAAAATGCGAGGAGCAAAAAAAAAAAAAGAAAGACCAGGAGCATGAAAAGGTGTGAAAAATGCGAGGAGCAAAAAAAGAAAAAAAAAAAGACCAGGAGCATGAAAAGGTGTGAAAAATGCGAGGAGCATGAAAAGGTGTGAAAAATTTGAGGAGCAAAAGAAAAAAAAAAGACCAGGAGCATGAAAAGGTGTGAAAAATGCGAGGAGCAAAAAAAAAAAAAGACGAGCAGCATGAAAAGGTGTGAAAAATGCAAGGAGCATGAAAAGGTGTGAAAAATGCGAGGAGCAAAAAAAAAAAAGACGAGGAGCATGAAAAGGTGTGAAAAATCGAGGAGCAATAAAAGAAAAAAAAAAGACCAGGAGCATGAAAAGGTGTGAAAAATGCGAGGAGCAAAAAAAAAAAAAGAAAGACCAGGAGCATGAAAAGGTGTGAAAAATGCGAGGAGCAAAAAAAAAAAAAAGGAAGACCAGGAGCATGAAAAGGTGTGAAAAATGCGAGGAGCATGAAGAGGTGTGAAAAATGCGAGGAGCATGAAAAGTTGTGAAAAATGGGAGGAGCAAAAAAAAAAAAAAAAAAACCAGGAGCATGAAAAGGTGTGAAAAATTCGAGGAGCAAAAAAAAAAAAGACCAGGAGCATGAAAAGGTGTGAAAAATGCGAGGAGGAAAAAAAAAAAAAAAAAAAAGACCAGGAACATGAAAAGGTGTGAAAAATGCGAGGAGTAAAAAAAAAAAAAAAAGAAAGAAAGAAAGACCAGGAGCATGAAAAGGTGTGAAAAATGCGAGGAGCAAAAAAAAAAAAAAAAAAGAAAGACCATTAGCATGAAAAGGTGTGAAAAATGCGAGGATCAAAAAAAAAAAAGAAAGACCAGGAGCATGAAAAGGTGTGAAAAATGCAAGGAGCATGAAAAGGTGTGAAAAATGCGAGGAGCATGAAAAGTTGTGAAAAATGTGAGGAGCATGAAGAGGTGTGAAAAATGCGAGGAGCATGAAAAGGTGTGAAATATTCGAGGAGCAAAAAAAAAAAAAAAAAGACCAGGAGCATGAAAAGGTCTGAAAAATGCAAGGAGCATGAAAAGGTGTGAAAAATGCGAGGAGCATGAAAAGTTGAGAAAAATGCAAGGAGCATGAAAAGGTGTGAAAAATGCGAGGAGCATGAAAAGTTGTGAAAAATGCAAGGAGCATGAAAAGGTGTGAAATATGCGAGGAGCAAAAAAAAAAAAAAAAAGAAAGAAAGAAAGACCAGGAGCATGAAAAGGTGTGAAAAATGCAAAGAGCACGAAAACGTGTGAAAAATTGGAGGACCAAAAAAAAAAAAAAGACCAGGAGCATGAAAAGGTGTGAAAAATGTGAGGAGAAAAAAAAAAAAAAAGAAAGACCAGGAGCATGAAAAGGTGTGAAAAATGCGATGAACATGAAAAGGTGTGAAAAATGCGAGGAGCATGAAAAGGTGTGAAAAATGCGAGGAGCATGAAATGGTGTGAAAAATGCGAGGAGCAAAAAAAAAATACAAGGAGCATGAAAAGGTGTGAAAAATGCGAGGAGCATGAAAAGGTGTGAAAAATTCGAGGAGCAAAAAAAAAAAATAAATAAGACCAGGAGCATGAAAAGGTGTGAAAAATGCGAGGAGCATGAAAGGTTGAAAAATGCGAGGAGCAAAAAAAAAAAAAAAGACCAGGAGCATGAAAAGGTGTGAAAAATGCGAGGAGAAAAAAAAAAAAAAAAAAAGACCAGGAATATGAAAAGGTGTGAAAAATGCGAGGAGCAAAAAAAAAAAAAGAAAAAAAGAAAGAAAGACCAGGAGCATGAAAAGGTGTGAAAAATGGGAGGAGCAAAAAAAAAAAAAGAAAGACCAGGAGCATGAAAAGGTGTGAAAAATGCGAGGAGCAAAAAAAGAAAAAAAAAAAGACCAGGAGCATGAAAAGGTGTGAAAAATGCGAGGAGCATGAAAAGGTGTGAAAAATTTGAGGAGCAAAAGAAAAAAAAAAGACCAGGAGCATGAAAAGGTGTGAAAAATGCGAGGAGCAAAAAAAAAAAAGACGAGGAGCATGAAAAGGTGTGAAAAATGCAAGGAGCCTGAAAAGGTGTGAAAAATGCGAGGAGCAAAAAAAAAAAAAAAAAAAAAGACCAGGAGCATGAAAAGGTGTGAAAAATGCGAGGGGCAAAAAAAAAAAAAGAAAGACCAGGAGCATGAAAAGGTGTGAAAAATGCGAGGAGCAAAAAAAAAAAAAGAAAGACCAGGAGCATGAAAAGGTGTGAAAAATGCGAGGAGCATGAAAAGTTGTGAAAAATGCGAGGAGCATGAAGAGGTGTGAAAAATGCGAGGAGCATGAAGAGGTGTGAAAAATGCGAGGAGCATGAAAAGGTGTGAAAAATGCGAGGAGCATGAAAAGGTGTGAAAAATGCGAGGAGCATGAAAAGTTGTGAAAAATGCGAGGAGCATGAAGAGGTGTGAAAAATGCGAGGAGCATGAAGAGGTGTGAAAAATGCGAGGAGCATGAAAAGGTGTGAAAAATGCGAGGAGCATGAAAAGGTGTGAAAAATGCGAGGAGCATGAAAAGGTGAGAAAAATGCAAGGAGCATGAAAAGGTGTGAAAAATGCGAGGAGAAAAAAAAAAAAAAAAAAAAAGACCAGGAATATGAAAAGGTGTGAAAAATGCGAGGAGCAAAAAAAAAAAAGAAAGAAAGAAAGAAAGACCAGGAGCATGAAAAGGTGTGAAAAAAGCGAGGAGCAAAAAAAAAAAAAGAAAGACCAGGAGCATGAAAAGGTGTGAAAAATGCGAGGAGTAAAAAAAGAAAAAAAAAAAGACCAGGAGCATGAAAAGGTGTGAAAAATGCGAGGAGCATGAAAAGGTGTGAAAAATTTGAGGAGCAAAAGAACAAAAAAAGACCAGGAGCATGAAAAGGTGTGAAAAATGCGAGGAGCAAAAAAAAAAAAAGACGAGGAGCATGAAAAGGTGTGAAAAATGCAAGGAGCATGAAAAGGTGTGAAAAATGCGAGGAGCAAAAAAAAAAAAAAAAAAAAAAGACCAGGAGCATGAAAAGGTGTGAAAAATGCGAGGAGCAAAAAAAAAAAAAGAAAGACCAGGAGCATGAAAAGGTCTGAAAAATGCAAGGAGCGTGAAAAGGTGTGAAAAATGCGAGGAGCATGAAAAGCTGAGAAAAATGCAAGGAGCATGAAAAGGTGTGAAAAATGCGAGGAGCATGAAAAGTTGTGAAAAATGCAAGGAGCATGAAAAGGTGTGAAATATGCGAGGAGCAAAAAAAAAAAAAAAAGAAAGAAAGAAAGACCAGGAGCATGAAAAGGTGTGAAAAATGCAAGGAGCATGAAAACGTGTGAAAAATTGGAGGAGCAAAAAAAAAAAAAAAGACCAGGAGCATGAAAAGGTGTGAAAAATGCGAGGAGAAAAAAAAAAAAAAGAAAGACCAGGAGCATGAAAAGGTGAGAAAAATGCGATGAACATGAAAAGGTGTGAAAAATGCGAGAAGCATGAAAAGGTGTGAAAAATGCGAGGAGCATGAAATGGTGTGAAAAATGCGAGGAGCAAAAAAAAAAAAAAAGACGAGGAGCATGAAAAGGTGTGAAAAATGCAAGGAGCATGAAAACGTGTGAAAAATTTGAGGAGCAAAAAAAAAAAAAAAAAGACCAGAAGCATGAAAAGGTGAGAAAAATGCAAGGAGCATGAAAACGTGTGAAAAATTTGAGGAGCAAAAAAAAAAACAAAAAAAAAGACCGGGAGCATGAAAACGTGTGAAAAATGCGAGGAGCAAAAAAAGAAAAAAAAAAAGACCAGGAGCATGAAAAGGTGTGAAAAATGCGAGGAGCATGAAAAGGTGTGAAAAATTTGAGGAGCAAAAGAAAAAAAAAAGACCGGGAGCATGAAAAGGTGTGAAAAATGCGAGGAGCAAAAAAAAAAAAAAGACCAGGAACAAGAAAAGGTGTGAAAAATGCGAGGAGCAAAAAAAAAAAAAAAAAAAAAAAGACCAGGAACATGAAAAGGTGTGAAAAATGCGAGGAGCAAAAAAAAAAGAAAGACCAGGAGCATTAAAAGGTGTGAAAAATGCAAGGAGCATGAAAAGGTGTGAAAAATGCGAGGAGCATGAAAACTTGTGAAAAATGCAAGGAGCATGAGGTGTGAAAAATGCGAGGAGCAAAAAAAAAAAAAAAAGAAAGAAAGAAAGACCAGGAGCATGAAAAGGTGTGAAAAATGCGAGGAGCAAAAAAAAAAAAAAAAGAAATAAAGAAAGACCAGGAGCATGAAAAGGTGTGAAACATTCGAGGAGCAAAAAAAAAAAAAAAAAAAGACCAGGAGCATGAAAAGGTGTGAAAAATGCGAGGAGAAAAAAAAAAAAAAGACCAGGAGCATGAAAAGGTGTGAAAAATGCGAGGAAAAAAAAAAAAAAAAGACCAGGAACATGAAAAGTTGTGAAAAATGCGAGGAGCAAAAAAAAAAAAAGATAGACCAGGAGCATGAAAAGGTGTGAAAAATGCGAGGAGCCAAAAAAAAAAAAAAAAAAAAAAGACCAGGAACAAGAAAAGGTGTGAAAAATGCAAGGAGCATGAAAAGGTGTGAAAAATGCGAGGAGCATGAAAAGTTGTGAAAAATGTGAGGAGCATGAAGAGGTGTGAAAAATGCGAGGAGCATGAAAAGGTGTGAAAAATTCGAGGAGCAAAAAAAAAAAAAAAAAGACCTGGAGCATGAAAAGGTGTGAAAAATGCGAGGAGCAAAAAAAAAAAAAGAAAGACCAGGAGCATGAAAAGGTGTGAAAAATGCGAGGAGCATGAAAAGTTGTGAAAAATGCGAGGAGCATGAAGAGGTGTGAAAAATGCGAGGAGCATGAAAAGGTGTGAAAAATGCGAGGAGCATGAAAAGTTGTGAAAAATGCGAGGAGCATGAAAAGGTGTGAAAAATGCGAGGAGCAAAAAAAGAAAAAAAAAAAGACCAGGAGCATGAAAAGGTGTGAAAAATGCGAGGAGCAAAAAAAGAAAAAAAAAAAGACCAGGAGCATGAAAAGGTGTGAAAAATGCGAGGAGCATGAAAGGTTGAAAAATGCGAGGAGCAAAAAAAAAAAAAAGACCAGGAGCATGAAAAGGTGTGAAAAATGCGAGGAGCAAAAAAAGAAAAAAAAAAAGACCAGGAGCATGAAAAGGTGTGAAAAATGCGAGGAGCAAAAAAAAAAAAGAAAGAAAGAAAGAAAGACCAGGAGCATGAAAAGGTGTGAAAAATGCGAGGAGCAAAAAAAAAAAAAAAAAGACCAGGAGCATGAAAAGGTGTGAAAAATGCGAGGAGCAAAAAAAGAAAAAAAAAAAGACCAGGAGCATGAAAAGGTGTGAAAAATGCGAGGAGCATGAAAAGGTGTGAAAAATTTGAGGAGCAAAAGAAAAAAAAAAGACCAGGAGCATGAAAAGGTATGAAAAATGCGAGGAGCAAAAAAAAAATAAGACGAGCAGCATGAAAAGGTGTGAAAAATGCAAGGAGCATGAAAAGGTGTGAAAAATGCGAGGAGCAAAAAAAAAAAAGACGAGGAGCATGAAAAGGTGTGAAAAATCGAGGAGCAAAAAAAGAAAAAAAAAAAGACCAGGAGCATGAAAAGGTGTGAAAAATGCGAGGAGCAAAAAAAAAAAAAGAAAGACCAGGAGCATGAAAAGGTGTGAAAAATGCGAGGAGCAAAAAAAAAAAAAAGAAAGACCAGGAGCATGAAAAGGTGTGAAAAATGCGAGGAGCATGAAAAGGTGTGAAAAATGCGAGGAGCATGAAAAGGTGTGAAAAATTCGAGGAGCAAAAAAAAAAAAGACCAGGAGCATGAAAAGGTGTGAAAAAAGCGAGGAGGAAAAAAAAAAAAAAAAAAAGACCAGGAACATGAAAAGGGGTGAAAAATGCGAGGAGCAAAAAAAAAAAAAAAAAAAGAAAGACCATTAGCATGAAAAGGTGTGAAAAATGCGAGGATCAAAAAAAAAAAAGAAACACCAGGAGCATGAAAAGGTGTGAAAAATGCAAGGAGCATGAAAAGGTGTGAAAAATGCGAGGAGCATGAAAAGTTGTGAAAAATGTGAGGAGCATGAAGAGGTGTGAAAAATGCGAGGAGCATGAAAAGGTGTGAAATATTCGAGGAGCAAAAAAAAAAAAAAAAAGACCAGGAGCATGAAAAGGTGTGAAAAATGCGAGGAGCAAAAAAAAAAAAAGAAAGACCAGGAGCATGAAAAGGTGTGAAAAATGCGAGGAGCATGAAAAGTTGTGAAAAATGCGAGGAGCATGAAGAGGTGTGAAAAATGCGAGGAGCATGAAAAGGTGTGAAAAATGCGAGGAGCAAAAAAAAAAAAAGAAAGACCAGGAGCATGAAAAGGTGTGAAAAATGCGAGGAGCAAAAAAAGAAAAAAAAAAAGACCAGGAGCATGAAAAGGTGTGAAAAATGCGAGGAGCAAAAAAAGAAAAAAAAAAAGACCAGGAGCATGAAAAGGTGTGAAAAATGCGAGGAGCAAAAAAAGAAAAAAAAAAAGACCAGGAGCATGAAAACGTGTGAAAAATGCGAGGAGCATGAAAGGTTGAAAAATGCGAGGAGCAAAAAAAAAAAAAAGACCAGGAGCATGAAAAGGTGTGAAAAATGCGAGGAGCAAAAAAAGAAAAAAAAAAAGACCAGGAGCATGAAAAGGTGTGAAAAATGCGAGGAGAAAAAAAAAAAAAAAGACCAGGAACATGAAAAGGTGTGAAAAATGCGAGGAGCAAAAAAAAAAAAAGAAAGAAAGAAAGAAAGACCAGGAGCATGAAAAGGTGTGAAAAATGCGAGGAGCAAAAAAAAAAAAAGAAAGACCAGGAGCATGAAAAGGTGTGAAAAATGCGAGGAGCAAAAAAAGAAAAAAAAAAAGACCAGGAGCATGAAAAGGTGTGAAAAATGCGAGGAGCATGAAGAGGTGTGAAAAATTTGAGGAGCAAAAGAAAAAAAAAAGACCAGGAGCATGAAAAGGTGTGAAAAATGCGAGGAGCAAAAAAAAAAAAAGACGAGCAGCATGAAAAGGTGTGAAAAATGCAAGGAGCATGAAAAGGTGTGAAAAATGCGAGGAGCAAAAAAAAAAAAGACGAGGAGCATGAAAAGGTGTGAAAAATCGAGGAGCAAAAAAAGAAAAAAAAAAAGACCAGGAGCATGAAAAGGTGTGAAAAATGCGAGGAGCAAAAAAAAAAAAAGAAAGACCAGGAGCATGAAAAGGTGTGAAAAATGCGAGGAGCAAAAAAAAAAAAAAGAAAGACCAGGAGCATGAAAAGGTGTGAAAAATGCGAGGAGCATGAAGAGGTGTGAAAAATGCGAGGAGCATGAAAAGGTGTGAAAAATTCGAGGAGCAAAAAAAAAAAAAAAAAAAAGACCAGGAGCATGAAAAGGTGTGAAAAATTCGAGGAGCAAAAAAAAAAAAGACCAGGAGCATGAAAAGGTGTGAAAAATGCGAGGAGGAAAAAAAAAAAAAAAAAGAAAGAAAGAAAGACCAGGAGTATGAAAAGGTGTGAAAAATGCGAGGAGCAAAAAAAAAAAAAAAAAAAACCAGGAGCATGAAAAGGTGTGAAAAATGCGAGGAGCAAAAAAAAAAAAAGAAAGACCAGGAGCATGAAAAGGTGTGAAAAATGCGAGGATGAAAAAAAAAAAAAAAAAGAAAGAAAGAAAGACCAGGAGTATGAAAAGGTGTGAAAAATGCGAGGAGCAAAAAAAAAAAAAAAAAAGAAAGACCAGGAGCATGAAAAGGTGTGAAAAATGCGAGGAGCAAAAAAAAAAAAAGACCAGGAGCATGAAAAGGTGTGAAAAATGAGAGGAAAAAAAAAAAAAACACCAGGAACATGAAAAGGTGTGAAAAATGCGAGGAGCAAAAAAAAAAAAAGAAAGACCAGGAGCATTAAAAGGTGTGAAAAATGCAAGGAGCATGAAAAGGTGTGAAAAATGCGAGGAGCATGAAAAGTTGTGAAAAATGCAAGGAGCATGAAAGGTGTGAAAAATGCGAGGAGCAAAAAAAAAAAAAAAAGAAAGAAAGAAAGACCAGGAGCATGAAAAGGTGTGAAAAATGCGAGGAGCAAAAAAAAAAAAAAAGAAATAAAGAAAGACCAGGAGCATGAAAAGGTGTGAAAAATTCGAGGAGCAAAAAAAAAAAAAAAAAAAGACCAGGAGCATGAAAAGGGGGGAAAAAAGCGAGGAGAAAAAAAAAAAAAAGACCAGGAGCATGAAAAGGTGTGAAAAATGCGAGGAAAAAAAAAAAAAAAAGACCAGGAACATGAAAAGTTGTGAAAAATGCGAGGAGCAAAAAAAAAAAAAGATAGACCAGGAGCATGAAAAGGTGTGAAAAATGCGAGGAGCCAAAAAAAAAAAAAAAAAAAAAAAGACCAGGAACATGAAAAGGTGTGAAAAATGCAAGGAGCATGAAAAGGTGTGAAAAATGCGAGGAGCATGAAAAGTTGTGAAAAATGTGAGGAGCATGAAGAGGTGTGAAAAATGCGAGGAGCATGAAAAGGTGTGAAAAATTCGAGGAGCAAAAAAAAAAAAAAAAAGACCTGGAGCATGAAAAGGTGTGAAAAATGCGAGGAGCAAAAAAAAAAAAAGAAAGACCAGGAGCATGAAAAGGTGTGAAAAATGCGAGGAGCATGAAAAGTTGTGAAAAATGCGAGGAGCATGAAGAGGTGTGAAAAATGCGAGGAGCATGAAAAGGTGTGAAAAATGCGAGGAGCAAAAAAAAAAAAAGAAAGACCAGGAGCATGAAAAGGTGTGAAAAATGCGAGGAGCAAAAAAAGAAAAAAAATAAGACCAGGAGCATGAAAAGGTGTGAAAAATGCGAGGAGCAAAAAAAGAAAAAAAAAAAGACCAGGAGCATGAAAAGGTGTGAAAAATGCGAGGAGCATGAAAGGTTGAAAAATGCGAGGAGCAAAAAAAAAAAAAAGACCAGGAGCATGAAAAGGTGTGAAAAATGCGAGGAGCAAAAAAAGAAAAAAAAAAAGACCAGGAGCATGAAAAGGTGTGAAAAATGCGAGGAGCAAAAAAAAAAAAGAAAGAAAGAAAGAAAGACCAGGAGCATGAAAAGGTGTGAAAAATGCGAGGAGCAAAAAAAAAAAAAAAAAGACCAGGAGCATGAAAAGGGGTGAAAAATGCGAGGAGCAAAAAAAGAAAAAAAAAAAGACCAGGAGCAGGAAAAGGTGTGAAAAATGCGAGGAGCATGAAAAGGTGTGAAAAATTTGAGGAGCAAAAGAAAAAAAAAAGACCAGGAGCATGAAAAGGTATGAAAAATGCGAGGAGCAAAAAAAAAATAAGACGAGCAGCATGAAAAGGTGTGAAAAATGCAAGGAGCATGAAAAGGTGTGAAAAATGCGAGGAGCAAAAAAAAAAAAGACGAGGAGCATGAAAAGGTGTGAAAAATCGAGGAGCAAAAAAAGAAAAAAAAAAAGACCAGGAGCATGAAAAGGTGTGAAAAATGCGAGGAGCAAAAAAAAAAAAAGAAAGACCAGGAGCATGAAAAGGTGTGAAAAATGCGAGGAGCAAAAAAAAAAAAAAGAAAGACCAGGAGCATGAAAAGGTGTGAAAAATGCGAGGAGCATGAAGAGGTGTGAAAAATGCGAGGAGCATGAAAAGGTGTGAAAAATTCGAGGAGCAAAAAAAAAAAAGACCAGGAGCATGAAAAGGTGTGAAAAATGCGAGGAGGAAAAAAAAAAAAAAAAAAAGACCAGGAAAATGAAAAGGTGGAAAAAAGGGGAGGAGCAAAAAAAAAAAAAAAAAAAGAAAGACCATTAGCATGAAAAGGTGTGAAAAATGCGAGGATCAAAAAAAAAAAAGAAACACCAGGAGCATGAAAAGGTGTGAAAAATGCAAGGAGCATGAAAAGGTGTGAAAAATGCGAGGAGCATGAAAAGTTGTGAAAAATGTGAGGAGCATGAAGAGGTGTGAAAAATGCGAGGAGCATGAAAAGGTGTGAAATATTCGAGGAGCAAAAAAAAAAAAAAAAAGACCAGGAGCATGAAAAGGTGTGAAAAATGCGAGGAGCAAAAAAAAAAAAAGAAAGACCAGGAGCATGAAAAGGTGTGAAAAATGCGAGGAGCATGAAAAGTTGTGAAAAATGCGAGGAGCATGAAGAGGTGTGAAAAATGCGAGGAGCATGAAAAGGTGTGAAAAATGCGAGGAGCAAAAAAAAAAAAAGAAAGACCAGGAGCATGAAAAGGTGTGAAAAATGCGAGGAGCAAAAAAAGAAAAAAAAAAAGACCAGGAGCATGAAAAGGTGTGAAAAATGCGAGGAGCAAAAAAAGAAAAAAAAAAAGACCAGGAGCATGAAAAGGTGTGAAAAATGCGAGGAGCAAAAAAAGAAAAAAAAAAAGACCAGGAGCATGAAAACGTGTGAAAAATGCGAGGAGCATGAAAGGTTGAAAAATGCGAGGAGCAAAAAAAAAAAAAAGACCAGGAGCATGAAAAGGTGTGAAAAATGCGAGGAGCAAAAAAAGAAAAAAAAAAAGACCAGGAGCATGAAAAGGTGTGAAAAATGCGAGGAGAAAAAAAAAAAAAAAAGACCAGGAACATGAAAAGGTGTGAAAAATGCGAGGAGCAAAAAAAAAAAAGAAAGAAAGAAAGAAAGACCAGGAGCATGAAAAGGTGTGAAAAATGCGAGGAGCAAAAAAAAAAAAAGAAAGACCAGGAGCATGAAAAGGTGTGAAAAATGCGAGGAGCAAAAAAAGAAAAAAAAAAAGACCAGGAGCATGAAAAGGTGTGAAAAATGCGAGGAGCATGAAGAGGTGTGAAAAATTTGAGGAGCAAAAGAAAAAAAAAAGACCAGGAGCATGAAAAGGTGTGAAAAATGCGAGGAGCAAAAAAAAAAAAAGACGAGCAGCATGAAAAGGTGTGAAAAATGCAAGGAGCATGAAAAGGTGTGAAAAATGCGAGGAGCAAAAAAAAAAAAGACGAGGAGCATGAAAAGGTGTGAAAAATCGAGGAGCAAAAAAAGAAAAAAAAAAAGACCAGGAGCATGAAAAGGTGTGAAAAATGCGAGGAGCAAAAAAAAAAAAAGAAAGACCAGGAGCATGAAAAGGTGTGAAAAATGCGAGGAGCAAAAAAAAAAAAAAGAAAGACCAGGAGCATGAAAAGGTGTGAAAAATGCGAGGAGCATGAAGAGGTGTGAAAAATGCGAGGAGCATGAAAAGGTGTGAAAAATTCGAGGAGCAAAAAAAAAAAAAAAAAAAAGACCAGGAGCATGAAAAGGTGTGAAAAATTCGAGGAGCAAAAAAAAAAAAGACCAGGAGCATGAAAAGGTGTGAAAAATGCGAGGAGGAAAAAAAAAAAAAAAAAAAAGACCAGGAACATGAAAAGGTGTGAAAAATGCGAGGAGTAAAAAAAAAAAAGAAAGAAAGAAAGAAAGACCAGGAGCATGAAAAGGTGTGAAAAATGCGAGGAGCAAAAAAAAAAAAAAAAAAGAAAGACCATTAGCATGAAAAGGTGTGAAAAATGCGAGGATCAAAAAAAAAAAAGAAAGACCAGGAGCATGAAAAGGTGTGAAAAATGCAAGGAGCATGAAAAGGTGTGAAAAATGCGAGGAGCATGAAAAGTTGTGAAAAATGTGAGGAGCATGAAGAGGTGTGAAAAATGCGAGGAGCATGAAAAGGTGTGAAATATTCGAGGAGCAAAAAAAAAAAAAAAAAGACCAGGAGCATGAAAAGGTCTCAAAAATGCAAGGAGCATGAAAAGGTGTGAAAAATGCGAGGAGCATGAAAAGGTGAGAAAAATGCAAGGAGCATGAAAAGGTGTGAAAAATGCGAGGAGCATGAAAAGTTGTGAAAAATGCAAGGAGCATGAAAAGGTGTGAAATATGCGAGGAGCAAAAAAAAAAAAAAAAAGAAAGAAAGAAAGACCAGGAGCATGAAAAGGTGTGAAAAATGCAAGGAGCATGAAAACGTGTGAAAAATTGGAGGAGCAAAAAAAAAAAAAAGACCAGGAGCATGAAAAGGTGTGAAAAATGCGAGGAGAAAAAAAAAAAAAAGAAAGACCAGGAGCATGAAAAGGTGTGAAAAATGCGATGAACATGAAAAGGTGTGAAAAATGCGAGGAGCATGAAAAGGTGTGAAAAATGCGAGGAGCATGAAATGGTGTGAAAAATGCGAGGAGCAAAAAAAAAAAAAAAGACGAGGAGCATGAAAAGGTGTGAAAAATGCAAGGAGCATGAAAACGTGTGAAAAATTTGAGGAGCAAAAAAAAAAAAAAAAAAGACCAGAAGCATGAAAAGGTGAGAAAAATGCAAGGAGCATGAAAACGTGTGAAAAATTTGAGGAGCAAAAAAAAAAAAAAAAAAAGACCGGGAGCATGAAAACGTGTGAAAAATGCGAGGAGCAAAAAAAGAAAAAAAAAAAGACCAGGAGCATGTAAAGGTGTGAAAAATGCGAGGAGCATGAAAAGGTGTGAAAAATTTGAGGAGCAAAAGAAAAAAAAAAGATCGGGAGCATGAAAAGGTGTTAAAAATGCGAGGAGCAAAAAAAAAAAAAGACGAGGAGCATGAAAAGGTGTGAAAAATGCAAGGAGCATGAAAAGGTGTGAAAAATGGGAGGAGCAAAAAAAAAAAAAAAAAAAAAAACCAGGAGCATGAAAAGGTGTGAAAAATGCGAGGAGCAAAAAAAAAAAAAGAAAGACCAGGAGCATGAAAAGGTGTGAAAAATGCGAGGAAGAAAAAAAAAAAAAAAAAAGAAAGAAAGAAAGACCAGGAGTATGAAAAGGTGTGAAAAATGCGAGGAGCAAAAAAAAAAAAAAAAAAGAAAGACCAGGAGCATGAAAAGGTGTGAAAAATGCGAGGAGCAAAAAAAAAAAAAGACCAGGAGCATGAAAAGGTGTGAAAAATGAGAGGAAAAAAAAAAAAAACACCAGGAACATGAAAAGGTGTGAAAAATGCGAGGAGCAAAAAAAAAAAAAGAAAGACCAGGAGCATTAAAAGGTGTGAAAAATGCAAGGAGCATGAAAAGGTGTGAAAAATGCGAGGAGCATGAAAAGTTGTGAAAAATGCAAGGAGCATGAAAGGTGTGAAAAATGCGAGGAGCAAAAAAAAAAAAAAAAGAAAGAAAGAAAGACCAGGAGCATGAAAAGGTGTGAAAAATGCGAGGAGCAAAAAAAAAAAAAAAAGCAATAAAGAAAGACCAGGAGCATGAAAAGGTGTGAAACATTCGAGGAGCAAAAAAAAAAAAAAAAAAGACCAGGAGCATGAAAAGGTGTGAAAAATGCGAGGAGAAAAAAAAAAAAAAGACCAGGAGCATGAAAAGGTGTGAAAAATGCGAGGAAAAAAAAAAAAAAGACCAGGAACATGAAAAGGTGTGAAAAATGCGAGGAGCAAAAAAAAAAAAAGATAGACCAGGAGCATGAAAAGGTGTGAAAAATGCGAGGAGCAAAAAAAAAAAAAAAAAAAAAAAAGACCAGGAACATGAAAAGGTGTGAAAAATGCAAGGAGCATGAAAAGGTGTGAAAAATGCGAGGAGCATGAAAAGTTGTGAAAAATGTGAGGAGCATGAAGAGGTGTGAAAAATGCGAGGAGCATGAAAAGGTGTGAAAAATTCGAGGAGCAAAAAAAAAAAAAAAAGACCTGGAGCATGAAAAGGTGTGAAAAATGCGAGGAGCAAAAAAAAAAAAAGAAAGACCAGGAGCATGAAAAGGTGTGAAAAATGCGAGGAGCATGAAAAGTTGTGAAAAATGCGAGGAGCATGAAGAGGTGTGAAAAATGCGAGGAGCATGAAAAGGTGTGAAAAATGCGAGGAGCAAAAAACAAAAAAGAAAGACCAGGAGCATGAAAAGGTGTGAAAAATGCGAGGAGCAAAAAAAGAAAAAAAAAAAGACCAGGAGCATGAAAAGGTGTGAAAAATGCGAGGAGCAAAAAAAGAAAAAAAAAAAGACCAGGAGCATGAAAAGGTGTGAAAAATGCGAGGAGCATGAAAGGTTGAAAAATGCGAGGAGCAAAAAAAAAAAAAAGACCAGGAGCATGAAAAGGTGTGAAAAATGCGAGGAGCAAAAAAAGAAAAAAAAAAAGACCAGGAGCATGAAAAGGTGTGAAAAATGCGAGGAGCATGAAAGGTTGAAAAATGCGAGGAGCAAAAAAAAAAAAAAGACCAGGAGCATTAAAAGGTGTGAAAAATGCGAGGAGCAAAAAAAGAAAAAAAAAAAGACCAGGAGCAAGAAAAGGTGTGAAAAATGCGAGGAGCAAAAAAAAAAAAGAAAGAAAGAAAGAAAGACCAGGAGCATGAAAAGGTGTGAAAAATGCGAGGAGCAAAAAAAAAAAAAAAAACACCAGGAGCATGAAAAGGTGTGAAAAATGCGAGGAGCAAAAAAAGAAAAAAAAAAAGACCAGGAGCATGAAAAGGTGTGAAAAATGCGAGGAGCATGAAAAGGTGTGAAAAATTTGAGGAGCAAAAGAAAAAAAAAAGACCAGGAGCATGAAAAGGTATGAAAAATGCGAGGAGCAAAAAAAAAAAAAAGACGAGCAGCATGAAAAGGTGTGAAAAATGCAAGGAGCATGAAAAGGTGTGAAAAATGCGAGGAGCAAAAAAAAAAAAGACGAGGAGCATGAAAAGGTGTGAAAAATCGAGGAGCAAAAAAAGAAAAAAAAAAAGACCAGGAGCATGAAAAGGTGTGAAAAATGCGAGGAGCAAAAAAAAAAAAAGAAAGACCAGGAGCATGAAAAGGTGTGAAAAATGCGAGGAGCAAAAAAAAAAAAAAGAAAGACCAGGAGCATGAAAAGGTGTGAAAAATGCGAGGAGCATGAAGAGGTGTGAAAAATGCGAGGAGCATGAAAAGGTGTGAAAAATTCGAGGAGCAAAAAAAAAAAAAAAAAAAAAGACCAGGAGCATGAAAAGGTGTGAAAAATTCGAGGAGCAAAAAAAAAAAAGACCAGGAGCATGAAAAGGTGTGAAAAATGCGAGGAGGAAAAAAAAAAAAAAAAAAGACCAGGAACATGAAAAGGTGTGAAAAATGCGAGGAGCAAAAAAAAAAAAAAAAAAGAAAGACCATTAGCATGAAAAGGAGTGAAAAATGCGAGGATCAAAAAAAAAAAAGAAACACCAGGAGCATGAAAAGGTGTGAAAAATGCAAGGAGCATGAAAAGGTGTGAAAAATGCGAGGAGCATGAAAAGTTGTGAAAAATGTGAGGAGCATGAAGAGGTGTGAAAAATGCGAGGAGCATGAAAAGGTGTGAAATATTCGAGGAGCAAAAAAAAAAAAAAAAAGACCAGGAGCATGAAAAGGTGTGAAAAATTCGAGGAGCAAAAAAAAAAAAAGAAAGACCAGGAGCATGAAAAGGTGTGAAAAATGCGAGGAGCATGAAAAGTTGTGAAAAATGCGAGGAGCATGAAGAGGTGTGAAAAATGCGAGGAGCATGAAAAGGTTTGAAAAATGCGAGGAGCAAAAAAAAAAAAAGAAAGACCAGGAGCATGAAAAGGTGTGAAAAATGCGAGGAGCAGAAAAAGAAAAAAAAAAGACCAGGAGCATGAAAAGGTGTGAAAAATGCGAGGAGCAAAAAAAGAAAAAAAAAAAGACCAGGAGCATGAAAAGGTGTGAAAAATGCGAGGAGCATGAAAGGTTGAAAAATGCGAGGAGCAAAAAAAAAAAAAAAGACCAGGAGCATGAAAAGGTGTGAAAAATGCGAGGAGCAAAAAAAGAAAAAAAAAAAGACCAGGAGCATGAAAAGGTGTGAAAAATGCGAGGAGAAAAAAAAAAAAAGAAAAAAAGACCAGGAATATGAAAAGGTGTGAAAAATGCGAGGAGCAAAAAAAAAAAAGAAAGAAAGAAAGAAAGACCAGGAGCATGAAAAGGTGTGAAAAATGCGAGGAGCAAAAAAAAAAAAAGAAAGACACGGAGCATGAAAAGGAGTGAAAAATGCGAGGAGCAAAAAAAGAAAAAAAAAAAGACCAGGAGCATGAAAAGGAGTGAAAAATGCGAGGAGCAAGAAAAGGTGTGAAAAATTTGAGGAGCAAAAGAAAAAAAAAAGACCAGGAGCATGAAAAGGTGTGAAAAATGCGAGGAGCAAAAAAAAAAAAAAAACGAGGAGCATGAAAAGGTGTGAAAAAGGAAAGGAGCATGAAAAGGTGTGAAAAATGCGAGGAGCAAAAAAAAAAAAAGACGAGGAGCATGAAAAGGTGTGAAAAATCGAGGAGCAAAAAAAAAAAAAAAAAAAGACCAGGAGCATGAAAAGGTGTGAAAAATGCGAGGAGCAAAAAAAGAAAAAAAAAAAGATCAGGAGCATGAAAAGGTGTGAAAAATGCGAGGAGCATGAAAGGTGTGAAAAATGCGAGGAGCAAAAAAAAAAAAAAAGACCAGGAGCATGAAAAGGTGTCAAAAATTCGAGGAGCAAAAAAAGAAAAAAAAAAAGACCAGGAGCATGAAAAGGTGTGAAAAATGCGAGGAGCATGAAAAGGTGTGAAAAATGCGAGGAGCAAAAGAAGAAAAAAAAAAAAAGACCAGGAACATGAAAAGGTGTGAAAAATGCAAGGAGCAAAAAAAAAAAAAAGACGAGGAGCATGAAAAGGTGTGAAAAATGCAAGGAGCATGAAAAGGTGTGAAAAATGCGAGGAGCATGAAGAGGTGTGAAAAATGCGAGGAGCATGAAAAGGTGTGAAAAATTCGAGGAGCAAAAAAAAAAAAAAATAAGACCAGGAGCATGAAGAGGTGTGAAAAATGCGAGGAGCAAAAAAAAAAAAAAAGAAAGACCAGAAGCATTAAAAGGTGTGAAAAATGCGAGGAGCAAAAAAAAAAAAAAAAAAAAAAAGACCAGGAACATGAAAAGGTGTGAAAAATGCGAGGAGCAAAAAAAAAAAAGAAAGAAAGAAAGAAAGACCAGGAGCATGAAAAGGTGTGAAAAATCGAGGAGCAAAAAAAGAAAAAAAAAAAGACCAGGAGCATGAAAAGGTGTGAAAAATGCGAGGAGCAAAAAAAAAAAAAGAAAGACCAGGAGCATGAAAAGGTGTGAAAAATGCGAGGAGCAAAAAAAAAAAAAAGAAAGACCAGGAGCATGAAAAGGTGTGAAAAATGCGAGGAGCATGAAGAGGTGTGAAAAATGCGAGGAGCATGAAAATGTGTGAAAAATTCGAGGAGCAAAAAAAAAAAAAAAAAAAAAAAGACCAGGAGCATGAAAAGGTGTGAAAAATTCGAGGAGCAAAAAAAAAAAAGACCAGGAGCATGAAAAGGTGTGAAAAATGCGAGGAGGAAAAAAAAAAAAAAAAAAAAAGACCAGGAACATGAAAAGGTGTGAAAAATGCGAGGAGAAAAAAAAAAAAAAAAAGAAAGAAAGAAAGACCAGGAGCATAAAAAGGTGTGAAAAATGCGAGGAGCAAAAAAAAAAAAAAAAAAGAAAGACCATTAGCATGAAAAGGTGTGAAAAATGCGAGGATCAAAAAAGAAAAAGAAAGACCAGGAGCATGAAAAGGTGTGAAAAATGCAAGGAGCATGAAAAGCTGAGAAAAATGCGAGGAGCATGAAAAGTTGTGAAAAATGTGAGGAGCATGAAGAGGTGTGAAAAATGCGAGGAGCATGAAAAGGTGTGAAAAATTCGAGGAGCAAAAAAAAAAAAAAAAAGACCAGGAGCATGAAAAGGTGTGAAAAATGCGAGGAGCAAAGAAAAAAAAAGAAAGACCAGGAGCATGAAAAGGTGTGAAAAATGCAAGGAGCATGAAAAGTTGTGAAAAATGCGAGGAGCATGAAGAGGTGTGAAAAATGCGAGGAGCATGAAAAGGTGTGAAAAATGCGAGGAGCAAAAAAAAAAAAAGAAAGACCAGGAGCATGAAAAGGTGTGAAAAATGCGAGGAGCAGAAAAAGAAAAAAAAAAGACCAGGAGCATGAAAAGGTGTGAAAAATGCGAGGAGCAAAAAAAGAAAAAAAAAAAGACCAGGAGCATGAAAAGGTGTGAAAAATGCGAGGAGCATGAAAGGTTGAAAAATGCGAGGAGCAAAAAAAAAAAAAAAGACCAGGAGCATGAAAAGGTGTGAAAAATGCGAGGAGCAAAAAAAAAAAAAAAAAGACCAGGAGCATGAAAAGGTGTGAAAAATGCGAGGAGCAAAAAAAAAAAAAGAAAGACCAGGAGCATGAAAAGGTGTGAAAAATGCGAGGAGCAGAAAAAGAAAAAAAAAAAAAGACCAGGAGCATGAAAAGGTGTGAAAAATGCGAGGAGCAAAAAAAAAAAAAAAGACCAGGAGCATGAAAAGGTGTGAAAAATGCGAGGAGCAAAAAAAAAAAAAAAAAAAAAAAGACCAGGAGCATGAAAAGGTGTGAAAAATGCGAGGAGAAAAAAAAAAAAAAGACGAGGAGCATGAAAAGGTGTGAAAAATGCAAGGAGCATGAAAAGGTGTGAAAAATGCGAGGAGCAAAAAAAAAAAAAGACGAGGAGCATGAAAAGGTGTGAAAAATCGAGGAGCAAAAAAAGAAAAAAAAAAAGACCAGGAGCATGAAAAGGTGTGAAAAATGCGAGGAGCAAAAAAAGAAAAAAAAAAAGACCAGGAGCATGAAAAGGTGTGAAAAATGCGAGGAGCATGAAAGGTGTGAAAAATGCGAGGAGCAAAAAAAAAAAAAAGACCAGGAACAAGAAAAGGTGTCAAAAATGCGAGGAGCAAAAAAAGAAAAAAAAAAAGACCAGGAGCATGAAAATGTGTGAAAAATGCGAGGAGCATGAAAAGGTGTGAAAAATTCGAGGAGCAAAAAAAAAAAAAAAAAAAAAGACCAGGAACATGAAAAGGTGTGAAAAATGCAAGGAGCAAAAAAAAAAAAAGACGAGGAGCATGAAAAGGTGTGAAAAATGCAAGGAGCATGAAAAGGTGTGAAAAATGCGAGGAGCATGAAGAGGTGTGAAAAATGCGAGGAGCATGAAAAGGTGTGAAAAATTCGAGGAGCAAAAAAAAAAAATAAGACCAGGAGCATGAAAAGGTGTGAAAAATGCGAGGAGCAAAAAAAAAAAAAGAAAGACCAGGAGCATTAAAAGGTGTGAAAAATGCGAGGAGCAAAAAAAAAAAAAAAAAAAGACCAGGAGCATGAAAAGGTGTGAAAAATGCGAGGAGAAAAAAAAAAAAAAGACCAGGAGCATGAAAAGGTGTGAAAAATGCGATGAAAAAAAAAAAAAAAAAGACCAGGAACATGAAAAGGTGTGAAAAATGCGAGGAGCAAAAAAAAAAAAAGATAGAACAGGAGCATGAAAAGGTGTGAAAAATGCGAGGAGCAAAAAAAGAAAAAAAAAAAGACCAGGAGCATGAAAAGGTGTGAAAAATGCGAGGAGCAAAAAAAGAAAAAAAAAAAGACCAGGAGCATGAAAAGGTGTGAAAAATGCGAGGAGCATGAAAGGTTGAAAAATGCGAGGAGCAAAAAAAAAAAAAAAAAGACCAGGAGCATGAAAAGGTGTGAAAAATGCGAGGAGCAAAAAAAGAAAAAAAAAAAGACCAGGAGCATGAAAAGGTGTGAAAAATGCGAGGAGCATGAAAAGGTGTGAAAAATTTGAGGAGCAAAAGAAAAAAAAAAGACCAGGAGCATGAAAAGGTGTGAAAAATGCGAGGAGCAAAAAAAAAAATACAAGGGGCACGAAAAGGTGTGAAAAATGCGAGGAGCATGAAAATATGTGAAAAATGCGAGGACCATGAAAAGGTGTGAAAAATGCGAGGACCATGAAAAGTTGTGAACAATGCGAGGAGCAAAAAAACAAAAAAAGTAAAAGACGAGTAGCATGAAAAGGTGTGAAAAATGCGAGGAGCATGAATAGGAGTGAAAAATGCGAGGACCATGAAGAGGTGTGAAAAATGCGAGGAGCATGAAAAGGTGTGAAATATGCGAGGATCCTGAGAAGGTGTGAAAAATGCGAGGAGCATGAAAAGGTGTGAAAAATGGGAGGAGCATGAAAAGGTATGAAAAATGCGAGGAGCATGAAAAGGTGTGAAAAATGCGAGGAGCAAAAAAAAAAAAAGACGAGTAGCATGAAAAGGTGTGTAAAATGCGAGGAGCATGAAAAGGTGCGAAAAATGCGAGGACCACGAAAAGGTGTGAAAAATGCGAGGAGCATGAAAAGGTGTGAAAAATGTGAGGAGCATGAAAAGGTGTGAAAAATGTGAGGAGCAAAAAAAAAAAAAAGACGACGAGCATGAAAAGATGTGAAAAAATCGAGGAGCATGAAAAGGTGTGAAAAATGCGAGGAGCGGAAAAAAAAAGACGAGGATCATGAAAAGGTGTGTAAAATGCGATGAGCATGAAAAGGTGTGAAAAATGCGAGGAGAAAAAAAAAAAGAAAAAGACGAGGAGCATGAAAATGTGTGAAAAATGCAAGGAGCATGAAAAGGTGTGAAAAATGCGAGGAGAAAAAAAACAAGAAAGACGAGGAGCATGAAAAGGTGTGAAAAATGCGAGGAGAAAAAAAAAAAGAAAAAGACGAGGAGCATGAAAAGGTGTGAAAAATGCAAGGAGCATGAAAAGGTGTGAAAAATGCGAGGAGCAAAAAAAAAAAAAGAAAAATACGAGGAGCATGAAAAGTTGTGAAAAATGCGAGGAGCATGAAAAGGTGTAAAAAATGCGAGGAGCATGAAAAGGTGTAAAAAATGCGAGGAGCAAAAAAAAAAAAAGAAAAATACGAGGAGCATGAAAAGGTGTGAAAAATGCAAGGAGCATGAAAAGGTGTAAAAAATGCGAGGAGCATGAAAATGTGTAAAAAATGCGAGGAGCAAAAAAAAAAAAAAAGAAAAATGCGAGGAGCATGAAAAGGTGTGAAAAATGCGAGGAGCAAAAAAAAAAAGACGAGGAACATGGAACGGTGTGAAAAATGCGAGGAGCATGAAAACGTTTGAAAAATGCAAGGAGCATGAAAAGGTGTGAAAAATGCGAGGAGCAAAAAAAAAAAAAAAAAAAGACCAGGAGCATGAAAAGGTGTGAAAAATGCGAGGAGCAAAAAAAAAAAAAGAAAGACCAGGAGCATGAAAAGGTGTGAAAAATGCGAGGAGCAGAAAAAGAAAAAAAAAAAGACCAGGAGCATGAAAAGGTGTGAAAAATGCGAGGAGCAAAAAAAAAAAAAAAAAAAGACCAGGAGCATGAAAAGGTGTGAAAAATGCGAGGAGCATGAAAGGTTGAAAAATGCGAGGAGCAAAAAAAAAAAAAAAGACCAGGAGCATGAAAACGTGTGAAAAATGCGAGGAGCAAAAAAAAAAAAAAAAAAAAAAAAGACCAGGAGCATGAAAAGGTGTGAAAAATGCGAGGAGAAAAAAAAAAAAAAGACGAGGAGCATGAAAAGGTGTGAAAAATGCAAGGAGCATGAAAAGGTGTGAAAAATGCGAGGAGCAAAAAAAAAAAAGACGAGGAGCATGAAAAGGTGTGAAAAATCGAGGAGCAAAAAAAGAAAAAAAAAAAGACCAGGAGCATGAAAAGGTGTGAAAAATGCGAGGAGTAAAAAAAGAAAAAAAAAAAGACCAGGAGCATGAAAAGGTGTGAAAAATGCGAGGAGCATGAAAGGTGTGAAAAATGCGAGGAGCAAAAAAAAAAAAAAAGACCAGGAGCATGAAAAGGTGTCAAAAATGCGAGGAGCAAAAAAAGAAAAAAAAAAAGACCAGGCGCATGAAAAGGTGTGAAAAATGCGAGGAGCATGAAAAGGTGTGAAAAATGCGAGGAGCAAAAAAAAAAAAAAAAAAAAAGACCAGGAACATGAAAAGGTGTGAAAAATGCGAGGAGCAAAAAAAAAAAAAGACGAGGAGCATGAAAAGGTGTGAAAAATGCAAGGAGCATGAAAAGGTGTGAAAAATGCTAGGAGCATGAAGAGGTGTGAAAAATGCGAGGAGCATGAAAAGGTGTGAAAAATTCGAGGAGCAAAAAAAAAAAATAAGACCAGGAGCATGAAAAGGTGTGAAAAATGCGAGGAGCAAAAAAAAAAAAAAGAAAGACCAGGAGCATTAAAAGGTGTGAAAAATGCGAGGAGCAAAAAAAAAAAAAAAAAAAAAAAAAGACCAGGAACATGAAAAGGTGTGAAAAATGCGAGGAGCAAAAAAAAAAAAAGAAAGACCAGGAGCATGAAAAGGTGTGAAAAATGCGAGGAGGAAAAAAAGAAAAAAAAAAGACCAGGAGCATGAAAAGGTGTGAAAAATGAGAGGAGAAAAAAAAAAAAAAGACCAGGAGCATGAAAAGGTGTGAAAAATGCGAGGAAAAAAAAAAAAAAACAAGACCAGGAACATGAAAAGGTGTGAAAAATGCGAGGAGCAAAAAAAAAAAAGAAAGAAAGAAAGAAAGACCAGGAGCATGAAAAGGTGTGAAAAATCGAGGAGCAAAAAAAGAAAAAAAAAAAGACCAGGAGCATGAAAAGGTGTGAAAAATGCGAGGAGCAAAAAAAAAAAAAGAAAGACCAGGAGCATGAAAAGGTGTGAAAAATGCGAGGAGCAAAAAAAAAAAAAAGAAAGACCAGGAGCATGAAAAGGTGTGAAAAATGCGAGGAGCATGAAGAGGTGTGAAAAATGCGAGGAGCATGAAAAGGTGTGAAAAATTCGAGGAGCAAAAAAAAAAAAAAAAAAAAAAAGACCAGGAGCATGAAAAGGTGTGAAAAATTCGAGGAGCAAAAAAAGAAAAAAAAAAAGACCAGGAGCATGAAAAGGTGTGAAAAATGAAAGGAGCATGAAAGGTTGAAAAATGCGAGGAGCAAAAAAAAAAAAAAAAGACCAGGAGCATGAAAAGGTGTGAAAAATGCGAGGAGCAAAAAAAAAAAAAAAAAGACCAGGAGTATGAAAAGGTGTGAAAAATGCGAGGAGCAAAAAAAAAAAAAGAAAGACCAGGAGCATGAAAAGGTGTGAAAAATGCGAGGAGCAGAAAAAGAAAAAAAAAAAGACCAGGAGCATGAAAAGGTGTGAAAAATGCGAGGAGCAAAAAAGGAAAAAAAAAAAGACCAGGAGCATGAAAAGGTGTGAAAAATGCGAGGAGCATGAAAGGTTGAAAAATGCGAGGAGCAAAAAAAAAAAAAAAGACCAGGAGCATGAAAAGGTGTGAAAAATGCGAGGAGCAAAAAAAAAAATACAAGGGGCACGAAAAGGTGTGAAAAATGCGAGGAGCATGAAAATGTGTGAAAAATGCGAGGAGCATGAAAAGGTGTGAAAAATGCGAGGACCATGAAAAGTTGTGAACAATGCGAGGAGCAAAAAAACAAAAAAAGTAAAAGACGAGGAGCATGAAAAGGTGTGAAAAATGCGAGGAGCATGAATAGGAGTGAAAAATGCGAGGACCATGAAGAGGTGTGAAAAATGCGAGGAGCATGAAAAGGTGTGAAATATGCGAGGATCCTGAGAAGGTGTGAAAAATGCGAGGAGCATGAAAAGGTGTGAAAAATGGGAGGAGCATGAAAAGGTGTGAAAAATGCGAGGAGCATGAAAAGGTGTGAAAAATGCGAGGAGCAAAAAAAAAAAAAGACGAGTAGCATGAAAAGGTGTGTAAAATGCGAGGAGCATGAAAAGGTGCGAAAAATGCGAGGACCACGAAAAGGTGTGAAAAATGCGAGGAGCATGAAAAGGTGTGAAAAATGTGAGGAGCATGAAAAGGTGTGAAAAATGTGAGGAGCAAAAAAAAAAAAAAGACGACGAGCATGAAAAGATGTGAAAAATTCGAGGAGCATGAAAAGGTGTGAAAAATGCGAGGAGCGGAAAAAAAAAGACGAGGATCATGAAAAGGTGTGTAAAATGCGATGAGCATGAAAAGGTGTGAAAAATGCGAGGAGAAAAAAAAAAAAGAAAAAGACGAGGACCATGAAAATGTGTGAAAAATGCAAGGAGCATGAAAAGGTGTGAAAAATGCATGGAGCAAAAAAAAAAAAAGACGAGGAGCATGAAAAGGTGTGAAAAATGCAAGGAGCATGAAAAGGTGTGAAAAATGCGAGGAGCATGAAGAGGTGTGAAAAATGCGAGGAGCATGAAAAGGTGTGAAAAATTCGAGGAGCAAAAAAAAAAAAAAATCAGACCAGGAGCATGAAAAGGTGTGAAAAATGCGAGGAGCAAAAAAAAAAAAAGAAAGACCAGGAGCATTAAAAGGTGTGAAAAATGCGAGGAGCAAAAAAAAAAAAAAAAAAGACCAGGAGCATGAAAAGGTGTGAAAAATGCGAGGAGAAAAAAAAAAAAAAGACCAGGAGCATGAAAAGGTGTGAAAAATGCGAGGAAAAAAAAAAAAAAAAAGACCAGGAACATGAAAAGGTGTGAAAAATGCGAGGAGCAAAAAAAAAAAAAGATAGACCAGGAGCATGAAAAGGTGTGAAAAATGCGAGGAGCAAAAAAAGAAAAAAAAAAAGACCAGGAGCATGAAAAGGTGTGAAAAATGCGAGGAGCAAAAAAAGAAAAAAAAAAAGACCAGGAGCATGAAAAGGTGTGAAAAATGCGAGGAGCATGAAAGGTTGAAAAATGCGAGGAGCAAAAAAAAAAAAAAAAAGACCAGGAGCATGAAAAGGTGTGAAAAATGCGAGGAGCAAAAAAAGAAAAAAAAAAAAGACCAGGAGCATGAAAAGGTGTGAAAAATGCGAGGAGCATGAAAAGGTGTGAAAAATTTGAGGAGCAAAAGAAAAAAAAAAGACCAGGAGCATGAAAAGGTGTGAAAAATGCGAGGAGCAAAAAAAAAAATACAAGGGGCACGAAAAAGTGTGAAAAATGCGAGGAGCATGAAAATGTGTGAAAAATGCGAGGACCATGAAAAGGTGTGAAAAATGCGAGGACCATGAAAAGTTGTGAACAATGCGAGGAGCAAAAAAACAAAAAAAGTAAAAGACGAGGAGCATGAAAAGGTGTGAAATATGCGAGGATCCTGAGAAGGTGTGAAAAATGCGAGGAGCATGAAAAGGTGTGAAAAATGGGAGGAGCATGAAAAGGTGTGAAAAATGCGAGGAGCATGAAAAGGTGTGAAAAATGCGAGGAGCAAAAAAAGAAAAAGACGAGTAGCATGAAAAGGTGTGTAAAATGCGAGGAGCATGAAAAGGTGCGAAAAATGCGAGGACCACGAAAAGGTGTGAAAAATGCGAGGAGCATGAAAAGGTGTGAAAAATGTGAGGAGCATGAAAAGGTGTGAAAAATGTGAGGAGCAAAAAAAAAAAACAGACGACGAGCATGAAAAGATGTGAAAAATTCGAGGAGCATGAAAAGGTGTGAAAAATGCGAGGAGCGGAAAAAAAAAGACGAGGATCATGAAAAGGTGTGTAAAATGCGATGAGCATGAAAAGGTGTGAAAAATGCGAGGAGAAAAAAAAAAAAGAAAAAGACGAGGAGCATGAAAATGTGTGAAAAATGCAAGGAGCATGAAAAGGTGTGAAAAATGCGAGGAGAAAAAAAACAAGAAAGACGAGGAGCATGAAAAGGTGTGAAAAATGCGAGGAGAAAAAAAAAAAGAAAAAGACGAGGAGCATGAAAAGGTGTGAAAAATGCAAGGAGCATGAAAAGGTGTGAAAAATGCGAGGAGCAAAAAAAAAAAAAGAAAAATACGAGGAGCATGAAAAGGTGTGAAAAATGCGAGGAGCATG
Source organism: Cervus elaphus (assembly GCF_910594005.1). Lineage (NCBI taxonomy): Eukaryota > Metazoa > Chordata > Mammalia > Artiodactyla > Cervidae > Cervus > Cervus elaphus. Next base: position 1,453,586 of record NC_057834.1, on the reverse strand, counting down.
AAAAGGTGTAAAAAATGCGAGGAGCATGAAAAGGTGTAAAAAATGCGAGGAGCAAAAAAAAAAAAAGAAAAATACGAGGAGCATGAAAAGGTGTGAAAAATGCAAGGAGCATGAAAAGGTGTAAAAAATGCGAGGAGCATGAAAATGTGTAAAAAATGCGAGGAGCAAAAAAAAAAAAAAAGAAAAATGCGAGGAGCATGAAAAGGTGTGAAAAATGCGAGGAGCAAAAAAAAAAGACGAGGAACATGGAACGGTGTGAAAAATGCGAGGAGCATGAAAACGTTTGAAAAATGCAAGGAGCATGAAAAGGTGTGAAAAATGCGAGGAGCAAAAAAAAAATACAAGGAGCATGAAAAGGTGTGAAAAATGCGAGGAGCATGAAAAGGTGTGAAAAATGCAACGAGCATGAAAAGGTGTGAAAAATGCGAGGAGCTTCAAAAGGTTTGAAAAATGCAAGGAGCATGAAAAGGTGTGAAAAATGCGAGGAGCAAAAAAATAATACAAGGAGCATGAAAAGTTGTGAAAAATGCAAGGAGCATGAAAAGGTGTGAAAAATGCGAGGATCATGAGAAGGTGTGAAAAATGCGAGGAGCAAAAAAAAAAAAGACGAGGAACATGGAACGGTGTGAAAAATGCGAGGAGCATGAAAACGTTTGAAAAATGCAAGGAGCATGAAAAGGTGTGAAAAATGCGAGGAGCAAAAAAAAACTACAAGGAGCATGAAAAGGTGTGAAAAATGCGAGGAGCATGAAAAGGTGTGAAAAATGCAACGAGCATGAAAAGGTGTGAAAAATGCGAGGAGCTTCAAAAGGTTTGAAAAATGCAAGGAGCATGAAAAGGTGTGAAAAATGCGAGGAGCAAGAAAATAATACAAGGAGCATGAAAAGTTGTGAAAAATGCAAGGAGCATGAAAAGGTGTGAAAAATGCGAGGATCATGAGAAGGTGTGAAAAATGCGAGGAGCATAAAAAGGTGTGAAAAATGCGAGGAGCATGAAAAGGTGTGAAAAATGCGAGGAGCATGAAAAGGTGTGAAAAATGCGAGGAGCAAAAAAAAAAAAAGACGAGTAGCATGAAAAGGTGTGTAAAATGCGAGGAGCATGAAAAGGTGCGAAAAATGCGAGGACCACGAAAAGGTGTGAAAAATGCGAGGAGCATGAAAAGGTGTGAAAAATGTGAGGAGCATGAAAAGGTGTGAAAAATGTGAGGAGCAAAAAAAAAAAAAGACGACGAGCATGAAAAGATGTCAAAAATTTGAGGAGCATGAAAAGGTGTGAAAAATGCGAGGAGCAGAAAAAAAAAAGACGAGGAGCATGAAAAGGTGTGTAAAATGCAAGGAGCATGAAAAGGTGTGAAAAATGTGAGGAGAAAAAAAAAAAAGAAAAAGACGAGGAGCATGAAAGGGTGTGAAAAATGCAAGGAGCATGAAAAGGTGTGAAAAATGCGAGGAGCAAAAAAACAAGAAAGACGAGGAGCATGAAAAGGTGTGAAAAATGCGAGGAGAAAAAAAAAAAGAAAAAGACGAGGAGCATGAAAAGGTGTGAAAAATGCAAGGAGCATGAAAAGGTGTGAAAAATGCGAGGAGCAAAAAAACAAGAAAGACGAGGAGCATGAAAAGGTGTGAAAAATGCGAGGAGAAAAAAAAAAGAAAAAGACGAGGAGCATGAAAAGGTGTGAAAAATGCAAGGAGCATGAAAAGGTGTGAAAAATGCGAGGAGCAAAAAAAAAAAAAAGAAAAATACGAGGAGCATGAAAAGTTGTGAAAAATGCGAGGAGCATGAAAAGGTGTAAAAAATGCGAGGAGCATGAAAAGGTTTAAAAAATGCGAGGAGCAAAAAAAAAAAAAAGAAAAATGCGAGGAGCATGAAAAGATGTGAAAAATTCGAGGAACATGAAACGGTGTGAAAAATACGAGGAGCATGAAAACGTGTGAAAATTTCGAGGAGCATGAAAAGGTGTGAAAAATGCGAGGAGCATGAAAAGGTGTGAAAAATGTGAAGGCTCTTGGTCTCGGGTGGTGATTGCATTACTATCCTTTCAGGCACTCCCCAGGTCCGAGCCTCCCTCCCTGGGGTCCACTGTGATCAGACACCACGACCATCTTCTTGGGGGTGGCGGTGGGGGATTCAAGGCCCAGAGAGGCCACCCCAGCTCCACCTCCACTGCACTCTGACATGTAAACATGGATGGGCTCCTGCAGGAAAAATCAGATGTGACCATGGAATTCTTTGAGTCTAGAGAGTGCTGTGGGCTGTGGAGATCATGGCAGCATGCTGGGCCCCTGGAACTTATTTCTGATTTTGCCAAGTGCTGGTGAGAAATGAAGAGACCAGCTCCTGCCCACTACTGCCGGGGGGCAAGTATATGTGGGGGACATACCCCAGCCTCTGCCCCTGAAACCTGAGTAGGCCAGATGGGTGCAAGGGTCCAGTGAAGCCGGACATTAACATGAATCAGCCATGGATTTACATGTATTCCGCATCCCGATCCCCCCTCCCACCTCCCTCTCTACCTGTCCCACTCCTTGTGTCCCCATGGACTGAAGCTCACCAAGCTCCTCTGCCCGTGGGATTCTCCAGGCAAGAATATTGGAGTGGGTTGAGATTGTTTTTATTTTTTCTTACTGATTTTTTAAGTTGCTAGTTCTCAGTTTGCTGTATGTTGGTTGCTTCTTATTGAAGCAACATCTTTTCTCTGTTGGTTACTTTTCTTATTGAATTGTTTTTGAAGCATAACACCACATAGTGACAGCATAGCTCAAATGTGTAGCTCCATGAATTCTCCAGAGTGCCTACGTCGGTGTCACCCACCCAGGTCAGAGCACTGCTGGGTCCTAAAGTCCCTTTGCACCCCTCCAAACACTGTCCACCATCTGACCAATTAAAGAGTGGACTCTGTTAATACCCTTTCTACCAGTGTATTGCCTTGCTTACCAGAGGGATGGGCCTCCTGGTTGTGGCATATTATTTTATTTGCTAATAATTTAAGGTTTTTTGCATCTGTCTTCATAGAGGAGAGTGGTCTATGGTCTGGTGATCTCCATTGTTTTTTTTGCTGTTTATTGAGTTATGGTATTCATGTTGGGCTGGCTCTGTAACTACCTTTCAAATATGACTTTGTATTGATAATTAATCCCAGAAGCTGTGTTAGGGATAAGAAAAAGCAGCAAAGAAATGCCCGTTTAACTCTGGGCATCGAGTGAAGGATCCATCCCATAAGCAGAAGCCTGCAGCCTAGGGCAGGTCAGGCTAGGAGCTCAGGGACTAGGGATGTCCGAGAACAGAGTGACAGATGCATCCTGCCCATTGGCTCATGCACTGACTCGTCCCCAGGCAGAGGCCCAGAGCTTGGCCCATGGGATGGAGCCTGTGATTCTGACTTCATCACTACGTCTGTGGTCCACTGGTCCAGCTGGGTAGGGCTCTGGAGGGATGGTGACCTGGTTACTGGACCCTTTTTCATCCCACCTCCCAGCAGGGCCTAGGGGAGGGGCAGGTAATGCATAGCCCCTCCCTGGAGCAGAATAGCCTAGAGACTCAGAGAGGCAGGGGACTGGCCCTGTCCCCAGCCCTGCCATCACAGGAGGTGTCACAGAGGAGGCTCACCTGGGGACATAGAAGGGACAGTGCTGATGGTGCCTAGGGCCTGGGTACATGTGAGGCTCAGAGAATGGGGTGCCCCGGAATTGCAATGGGAGGGGCCAGGGTCATGGGTTGGCCAGTGGGTAGGGACTTTGTGTGGCATGATGGGGTGGCCTCCCCAGGGTCTTCATCCTGCCTGTGTGATGACAGTCCTTCTGTGCAGGAGCACTGGGCCTCAGAGGTGGTGGGAAGCACAAGGCCTCTGTCCAATGCTCTGTGGTGCAAGAGGAGGAGGATTCAGAGGCTGGTGCTAGTCTATGGCCCAGGCTTTCCCTCAAGGAGTCCCACCAAGCAGAAGGCATGGCCAGGCAGCCTCAGTTTGGCAGCTGGGTTGTCTCATGCTCTGAGGGGATATGCCCAGGTCATGGGAAACATGGGGTACTAGGTGCAGTGTTCTCCAGCTTCCATCCCCTTAGATGGCATATGCACGTGAAGAGCTAGAACAATCCATGATCAGGGAAAGCCAGCTTGGACAGATGCCAGAAAACACAGGAAAAACCCAGCCCAACTCCGGAGGAGGAGAGCACAGAGGTAACCCCGTGCTGGCACCGCGAATCAGAGGGGAAACTGAGTTAGAGGGCAAGGCTCCGGGGCTGCCCACTGGGCACAGATTGCAGTGCTGCAGGCTGAATTTCTGGTTGGCTACACACAAAGGAATAAACTGTTCATCATCTCATTACAGGGAGGCATTCAGCTCAGCCCAGAGCCAGGGGAGTTAGCAGAACTAGGACATGGAGGGTAAAATAACAACCTGTGCTGGCTTGTGTTCATTATTTTTATTACTTCCATCCTTTCACACAGCACTGTCACTTGGACTTCAGGTGGCCCTGGAGCAGGCAGGGCAGACCAGCTCCCATGACATGGCTGAGGCCTGGGAGGTACAGGGGGCTTCCCCCACCCAAAGGTCCCCACCCTGGGTGGCTGGAGAGCGTTTTCTGACACTGCTCTTGTTTTTTGTTTGTTTAATAGAGTGTAATTGATTTACAATGTTTTGTTAGTTTTGGGTATACAGCAAAGTTATATAAACAATCAGTTATATGTATCTTTGTTTTAGACTTTTTTTCCCACGTAGATCATTACAGAGTGTTGAGTGGACTTCCCTGTGTTATATAGGAGTTCCTTATTAGTTATCTATGTTATATATAGTTGATTGGGATTGGTCTTCCCTGGTGGCTCAGATGGTAAAGAAACCGCTTACAATGCAGGAGACCTGGATTCGATCCCTGGGTTGGGAAGGTCCCCTGAAGGAGGGAATGGCAACCCACTCCAATATTCTTGGGGAATTCTATGGACAGAGGAGCCTGGCGAGCTATAGTCCGTGGGGCAGCAAAGAATTGGACATGACTGAATGATTAACACAAAGATGCAGATTGGGATTAACTGCTCTTGTTTTTAATCCTCTCCACATCCCAAATCTGGCTGCTGAAGGAGAGCACCTTGGAGAGCAACATGGACCCTGAACCTCCAGAGGACTTGCCCTGGAGGCCTGAGACAAGAGGTGACAGGAGGTGAATCCTACGAGAAGGAGGGTGTGTGGCCTCAGCTACCCCATCTCTGCCCCAACAGCCCCAGAAAACCCACAAACCTGGCTGGAGGAGTGGGTGCACCCTCCCTGTGTGGTAGAGCACAGGTGCTGAAGCTTCTTGCCCCTTGCCAGCTTCCACGGAACCCCTGGGAATCCCCAAGGGCTGGCACTCTTCATCTTCCCAGGCTGGAAGATCTCAGGAGGCTCCAGAGGAAAAAGCAGAGTCCCCAAATAGGCCCACACCCAGCAGTGGAGGCCTGAACAGAGCTCAGATTTCAGTCATGAGCGTGACGGTCTCTCTAGCTCCTGTCACCCGGGCCGGCTTTCTTGGGCCTATATCCTCTCATGGACCTTCCCAGCTACCTCCTGAGTAGTCAGGAACAAGGTCGCCTTTGAGGTTCCCGGCTTCCCCAAGGTCCTGCCACTAAGTGTGCTGGACCCCAAGGTCTCCCTCCCGCCCCACCCCAGTCCTCTCCATGACACTTCCCAGCACCTACTCGGGGTGGGACGGGCCTTCAGCACTTGTCCTGCATTTTCATCCTCATGGTGAGCCTGAGGGTGAGGTAGAACTGTTGCCCTGTTTTATAGATAAGTATACTGAGACCCTTGAGAGGTTGAAAGGGGTGGAGCATCAGGAAGTGTGGCCTCTGAGATTCCAAAGCCTTTAGACATCCCATGACACTATCTCTTTAAAAAGCAGACCCAACTGTGCTACCTCTCCACCCCAGACCTCTCAGTCCCCGAGGAGCGACTCTACACACTCACATGCACATGCATACATGCATGCACACACACACACACACACACACACACACACACATACACACAGGCGCACGTGCCCGCACACACGTACCTGCAGGGAAGCCCACCTTCTGCCCACCTGCAGCCGACCACTCCCCAGGCTCTGGGGAGCTAATTACGTCACAGGGAATTGCAGTGTGAGTCTCACATCACCAGGGGTGTCCCCAGTGCAGGGTCTGAGACAGAACACATGTGGCAGAGCTGCAGGCCAGGCCCAGCTGCAGCAGATGTCCGCTGCAGCTGGAGGGCCACCAGGCGTTGGGCCATGTGTGGCTGGTCAGGGTCAGGGCCTCGCCTGAGGGTCAGCACAGGCCTTCCAGCCAGTGCTGGCCCAGCTGCCGCTCTGCTCACTGGGGAGCGCCCCTCCAGGGCACGGGGTATGGGAGGCAGTGTTTCCTCGTCTGTACAGAGGGAAGAAGATCAGCACCATGACCCAGTGAACGGAGCCCATGCAGGTCAGGGCATCACACCGTGTACCCGGCTTGGAGGCAGAAGGAGTACTGCCCTCAGTAAGCTGACAGCCTGCGGGGCAGAGGGGGGCACTCTTGTGCCTGAAGCAGCAACCATTCAGAGCATGGGCCAGAGAGGTGAGTCCCCTACTTCTGTTAGCAGAGAGAAGGCCAACAGGTCAATAAGGAACATGCTTGCCAACTCTGACCAGCAGGTCCGTGAAGGGGGCAGATGGGCCAAGGGGACAGGGTTTGCTGGGAGGTGATTCACGCAGGATGGCTGGGAGTGCTCAGGAAGGACCTCTCCTGAGAAACGACAGTTGAGCTTGAGAGAGACAAAAAGCCAGACAGGTGAGGAGACAGGGAGCCCAACAGAAATATAAATGCAGGGACCTGAGGCTGGAAGGATGGATAGGTGGCAGCGTGGTCCCAGGGAAGTAAGTGGCTGAAGAAGGAGAGGAGTCAAGAGGCCATGAAGGGCCCTGAGGGCCATCAGAAAGGATGTGGAATTTATTCTGCTGGCAACAGGAAGCTGCTGGGAGGTTTGCATGAAGGAGTTTCAGGGTCTGACTGTCATTTGGAAAGCTCACTCTGGCTAATGCTTGTGTGAAGGAGGGTGTTGGGGGACCCGAGGGGAGCAGGGAGGCCAGTGAGAGGCGTCTGCTCTGGTCTAGGACCCAGATGCTGCTGCTATCCCCTCCCCCCTTTCCCCTGCCCTCTTCCCTCTGTGTCCCCTCCCTTTCCCTTTCTTCCCCCTCCCAACCCACCCCTCCCCGCAACTCACCACCCCCTGTGAGGAGGCCCAGGCCTGACCCCTCAGATAGGCTCTCAGCATCCGGGACTCTGCTCACCCCTATATGCTGACAAGACTAATACTTGACCCACAGGGGCTTCCTGGCAGGTGGGATCATCCACACCTCCAGTAAGTAGAATCTGGGCTCCCCCACCCCCACTCCCACCTGCTCAGCCCCACCCACTGGGCCACTCTAGGCCTGGCGGCTCAGTCTCCTCTCAGGAGGAAGGCAGTTGTACTCTCCTAATCCACAGATGTGCAGCCCTTTCATGATGAATTAGGCCAAGGATCCCTAATTGTCGGTAGTTGATTTTGGTTAAAATGGAAACACCTCCTGTGGTTTGCAGGCGGGAGCTGAAGTGGAGGTTGTGGGGTTGTTTGCATAGACATGGAAGGTTGATGCTTGAAATGGGTCCATGGGCGTGATAGCAATTTATAACTATGAGCTGGGCTGAGGGTGATTTAATTAAGGCCAAACCAGCCCCGTGTCACTGGAAGACAGTGCCGAGCCTGTCCTTCTTCTCTTTTCTCCAGGACAGGTAAGAACACAGTGTTGGAGTGCACCAGTGTTCCATCTGCTTGCAAAGCCAGGTTCCAGGACCTCATACCTAGACTGCATTCCAGCCATGGTGAGGGAGACGGGGACCCCCAGGGTGCTGCCCTGGGGAAGGTCCAGCATGCACAGCAAGCACCCAAGGGCCCCCCACGGGGCTGCTCAGCAGGCCCTCATTGGCAGCTGTGCAGGGCTGGGACTCACACCCCAGTCAGTGTGACTGTGACACCTTTGTCTGGTGCTGGGGGAGAGGCAACACCCTAGTGCGGCCACCTCAGAAGTGCTTGGGTGATGGCTGATGGGGAAGGAGATTCCTCTGGCCACAGGTGCCCCTGGCACCTTGAGACAGATCCCACAGAATAACTAGGATTGTTAGCTCAGAATGAAGGCTGCCAGCAGTTAACTCAGCCCTTTGACTGCGGGGGAACCCCTAGCAGATGCTGATAACAAAGACACAAAGGAGAGCAAAGGGCACAGTACACAAGATCCAGAAACAGACTAATACAGGGCACAACTGATGGAGCTGGCCGGGAGTCCCCAGTGGGGTCGTTGACCACAGTCCCACCGAGAAGGAAGCCATGGTCTTGCCTGGTCTCTTTCTGTCCTGCCCCTCAGAGCATGGGGCCAAGCAGAGATTGGAAGGATCCCTGCACTTGTGTGTGGCTGCCTACCACCCCTCCTTTCTCAGGGAAGAAGGGTGGGGGAGAGGCTGGCCGCCTTACCCGCTCCTGGGCGCTGGGGACCAGAGGCGGAGGGTATAAGCTGTGTGCAAACATCCCGCCTTCTCCCCAGGATATTTTCTTTAATAAAATACCATGGAAATGTCAGCTAGTCTAAACAAATAGCCAGGCTTTACAGAGGACGAACAGCCTGCATAAAGCACCCCCAGGGCCCGCTTTCCGGGGTGGCTTTGCAAAACTGTGTGCCAGGAAGGAAGCTCAGAAGCCTTCGTGGTGGGGCAAGCCTTTAGGGCCCAGACAGGTGAGGTTTACAGGGTTCCCGGGGAGGAAGGGGCAGCCGGACTGGGGCCTGGTGTGGGGGTGACTGTCCCAGGTGGTCCTGAGGACCTGGGCTCCCATCAGACCAGGGATCCCTCCTGAGGACCCTCAGGCAAGGCTGCACCCTGTGGGCAAGGAGGTGGAGGAAGGGACTGACGGCAGAAGACCCTCAGGTTCAGTTCCTCCTCTCCCCCTACAGGAAGCCCCATCTTCCTGGCCCATTACACAGATCTCTTAGATGTTAGGGGAGGCACCCATGGAGTCTGATCCTGAGGGGCCTCCCAGGATGAGGTGAGCCTCCCTGCATCCACTGGACTAGGGGACCAGGAGGCCCAGAATGGAGGAGAGAACTTACAACAGAGCAGTTAAGTGATGGAGCCACCAGATCCCCACTCCTCATCTGTGGAGCAGGGCAGTGATTTCCACTGCATGTGCCATGAAGAGGAGGCAGACACAGGGCAGGGCACTCAGTCAGTGGAGGTTTGTTCCCCCCTCATGATCCCTCCACAGTGGGCACCAAGATGGGTGCTTCTCAAGGCCGAGGACACCATCCTCAGGCCTCCAGGAAGGGATCCAATGTAGCAGGTGATATTTTCCAAAACTGGCCACAAAAGTGCTCTTGTTCCACATGCTCTCTCAGAAATCTGCCACTCCCCTGCCAACAGGGAGTCCATTTCCTCTCCCTTTGAACTTGAGTTGGGTGCTGAGCATAGGAGGCTGGGCACCCACATTACCTGATCCACCTCTGGTCAGACAAAACCCGGCAGAGCCCTTGCCTGTTGGCGAGGCCTGACTCAGAAGACCAGGCCCCCTGACCGTTCTGTCCCTCCTACCCTTGGCCCCAGGACAAGACTGAACTTGAATTCCTTGGCCTAGAATTCCTTGACAGTCAGGAATACAGCCCCACCTGTCATGAACCCTTAGAGCCATGCCACTCACCATCCAAGTTCTGCTTCATTTAGTCCACGAAAGAATACCATGTTATCAGCCCTGTTGTTTTTCACATGAGAAAATGGAGGCTCCAAGATCGACTGACTCCCTTGTCTAATATGTCCCAGTTTGACCTTGGGAGAGGCACACTGGGGAGTGATTCAAAAGTCCCCACTTAGGATCACTTCCTGGTGCCCCCATGCCAGCCACCGCCCCACACTGCTGGGGAGAAGCAGCCACTTTCGGCCCCTGGTGCCCCCATCAATCAATATTTTTAATTACTTACATGATTGACTAATAAAATTCTCCACCAACTAATTGATTTTGTGGTCAAGCAAGAGCCTCTGTTTTTATTAAAAAGCTACTTAGATGAATTTTTTCCCCCACTGAAATGGGAGGCTGTATTTCTTTTGGTCATTTTGGAAGAAGAAAAATGGGAGGGGACAGCGACAGGAGGAGACCCAGAGGCCAGGAAGACTCCAGGCCCAAACCAAGAGGCCTTGGGATCCATGAATCGGCAACTGGCTCACTTCTGTGTCCTGCCAAACACCCAGAGGCTCTGCAGTGGGTCAGGTGCTGGCCAGAAGACCCCTCAGGCGCCTACTTTACCCAACTCAACTTGGCCAGAGCCATTTCTATTGTTTTTATAAGTAAACTATAAACTTTCCTCTGAATCTTAATGGAAGCATTGGCTTTTCAGTTATAAAGGTAACTCACGCTTGGTGCACAGATCAGAAAAGACAGGCTAATCTAGCAAAACAACAAAGTGATGAGAAGGCTCTCACCCTGGAGACTCAGCTGAAAAGGAAGTTGATGGAGATGCTGTGAGAAGAACTGAAGCACTGATCCCCACATTTCCAGGGGTCCAAAGCCCCAAGGAACCATCACCATAGAAACCACCCAGAGCCCAGGGTCCAGAGAAAGCTGCTTATGGTTACTGCATTAGCAGACTTCTGGTTTTTGATTTTTTGTTTTACTGCATTGATTTTCGACTGGCTTGGAGTTGTCCTGTGATGTGTTTATAAATGACTCCAGTGTGGCCTGTCCTGTAGAGGAGCCACTGCCTGTGACCTGTCCCTGTGGTACAGGCCAAGGTCACCATTCCTGGGCAGCATGCCAGGTGGGGCCAGGGGCTCAGCATGGGCAGCTAGGGTGAGTGAGCATGGAATGTTTTGTGAAGGAGTGGCAGTGAGTGGGCTGAGGCTGGGAGAAGGGCACTCACTCACGACGCTGGGCAGCACTTTCTGCCCCAGTCCTCAGACTCCTCGCCTGGTGTGGGGCTGCTTCTGCAAAGGGCTCCCAGGCCTGGCCACTGTCAGTTCTCCACTAGGAGAGGCACTGCAGACTGGGCTGTAGCAGCAGCTCAGCTCAGGCCCTTGGGCCTGCCTCTGCTCATTGCATCCACAGTCACAGTCATCCTCCTGTTCCTGACCTTTGTTGTTTTTGTTCAGTCACTCAGTCATGTCCCACTCTTTGCAACCCCATAGACTGCAGCATGCCAGGCCTCTCTGTCCTTCACTTTCTCCTGAGTTTGCTCAGACTCATGTCCATTGAGTCAATGATGCCATACAACAAGAGGATGAGATGGTTAGATGGTCCCTGACCTTACTCTGACTGCATCTTCCCTTAACTGCTACATACCTAGCAACCAGAATGGTGGATGGCACAGAGTGGGTGCTCAGTTACCACGTAACAGGTGAATGCTGAATAAATCTATTTTAACCATGGATACTTGTGATGGCAGTCAGATGGCCCTGCTGAGCTGGCCTTGGAGCCAGGAGACAATGACCTCCATGCCTGCCCTCTGAGGAAGGTCATGGCAGACAAACAGCATGGCAGGCAGTGTTGCCCCTCTGCCCCTTGCCAACCCAGTGTGCAGAGGCCACTTTTCCGTCCTCATGGACAGAAGCAGCAGCACCACAGAGGGGACAAGAGACTCTACACAGGCTGTCTGAAATGGGAGTCTGGTTCTCTCCAGGGGAAGCTGCTCGGGATCACCTAGAAGTCCAGCCCCACTGAACCAAAACCCAGGTGAACTGTCCTCCCCTGGGTGTAAAGTCCCGAGACGCACTTGGTAGCCATGAGGTTATCACTAGCCCACCACTGTGCCTAAAGGATCTAGATTATGTCTGGAACCTAACTTACTTTTTTTTTGGCTATGGACATTGAATTTGAAAAAATAAAAAGCAGTATTTGTGATACACAGTACAGCAAAGGATGCTGAAAGGAGGTATGTCTGTATTTAGGTCCTTTGCCCATTTTAAATCAAATTTCTTTCATTTTTTCTTTTTTTTTTTTGCTTTTGAGTTGTAAAAGTTTGTTGTATATTTTGGTTATTAACCCTGTAGCTGATACATAATTTACAAATATCCTAACTTACCTTTAAATTAAATAAGATACACTGGTTTTTCTTACACAAAAAAATAACATCTGCTCAAAGTAGAAAACAGATTTTTAAAAAGTCATAAAGGAGAAAAGCTCAGTTGTCCTCCTCCAGAGTGCTAATGACATATCAGAGATGCAGCAGCTCCAGAGGCAGCTGACCCCTCCTTCCTGAATCTCGGGATGTCTGAGGGATGCGCTCGCATCCAAGCTGTCATGCCCTCCACACTGCTGTCTGCCCTTGACGGGGTGAGTCACTCCCTCCTGGCAGCACTCCTCTCCCTGGCTGGGACCCGCAGAGCAGCAGCAGAATCCCGGCTCACACAGCTGGCTTGGAGTCTCACCTCACCTGCCACCCACCCTCCTTGGTTCCCTGGCTGGCCTCACCCTCTTGTCCTGATGTGTGGATTTTGGAATGTCCCAGGAGCCTCCATTCTTGGTAGCCTCCTCTCTTCCCCACTCCTTCCATGGTGAGCTCATTCAGGCAATGGCTTCATGCATCTGTGCACTGATGTCACCCACAAAGGTCACTCTGACGCTCTGGAAGTCACCTCCAGGGTAACTAGCAGCACTTGCACAGCTCTGCCTGGAACTCTCCCGCATAGCAGCAGGTGGCAACCTCGTCCTTCCAGTGCTCCATTCCAAAGCCTGGGAGCAGAGCCACCATGACTGTGCTGTTGTCCCCCATGGTCTATCAGCAAACCCGCCAGTCCCAGCCACAGTGGCCCTCAACTCAACCGTGGCAGATGCTCCTGACTGGTCTCCCCAAGCTGCATGGACACCCTGGGGCTCAGCAGCCCACCAAGCAGGTTGCCTTGGTCCCCACCAAAGCAGGGCCTGAGATAGGACTTGGGGTGGGAGTTGGTTGGGGAGGTGATGGCAGGAGGCAGGAGTAAGAGAGGAGAAAGTCCAATAGAAGGGTGGTCATCATGGGGACCGGGGGCTGCTGGGCCCCCCGAGAAGCTTTCAGAATCATCCACTAGGAGGATGTAAAGTTGGAACTCTGTCTATCCTCCCCTCCCCTGTAAGGACTACTATAACTTTATCTCCCAGACCCCCACTCTGCCTTGGGAAGGCCCCAAGTTACTACTTTTCCTTTTGTAATCAACAAGTTCATCTGCTGCTGATCCTCGTCTGTATCAGTTATCATTACAATTGTTGCCAAATGATAATTTTTCTAAGTTCTATCTATACTTCTTAGCTGACATTCTACTGTGAAGGCTAGCCTTTCCTTTTTTCTTTACTAGGCTTCTCAGGTGGCTCAGATGGTAAAGAATCTGCATGTCATTGCAGGAGATGCAGGTTCAATCTCTGGATTGGAAAGCTCCCCTGAAAAAGGAAATGGCAATCCACTTCAGTATTTTTGCCTGGAGAATCCCATGGACAGAGGAGCCTAGCAAGCTACATAGGGTTGCAAAGAGTGGAACATGACTGAGCAAGCATGCAATCTCATAGGATGCATGGAGTTTTTTAATTCTAGTGGTTATAATTCATTTTTGTAATTACTTATTTTGATGCTCAAAATATCCCAGTTGGGTCAATGGGAGCCTTCAAGTTGGCTCCTGTGTCCCTTTGACACACCCCATCATAGTTTGATTACTTTCTTACCTTCTGTCACAGCAAGCTATTCTAAGCCCATTTAAAAAATTATGTATTTATCTGGCCATGCTGGGTCTTAGTTGTGGCATATGGGATCTAGTTCCCTGATCAGGGCTCAAACCCTGGCCCCCTGCATTGAGAGCACAGAGTCTTAGCCACTGGACCACCAGGGAAGTCCATCTGAGCCCATTTTTAAGTTCCCTGCCCCAACCCTGGAATCAATCATTTCTCCAAGGAGCCTTGGTTCCTGGTTCCTTTTAGTGGGGGCTGTATTTAGAAACCAAGATCAGGGAACTGCATGTTGTGATGGGGTGTTTGCAACATTTTTAAGTATTGAAAGTATCTACGATTAGCAAGGCATGGATGAGGAGCACTCTTGTCCTCAGTCAGTGGAAGAGGGCCTGGGACAGGAGTGAGAAAGGGCACTTGGCCATGCCTGTCATACCTGTTTGATGGTGATAGGTGTGCACATGCACACAAGTGTGCCATTTATAGGAACCCCTTTAACCCAAACTAGCACACAAGTACACGAAAGCAACACATTGGAAACAATCAGTGTCCATGGACACAAAGTTAACTAAGGAAATTGTAGTACTTCCTTCCTAAAATGAACCAAATTTAAGTCCATGAATTATTTTTGGAGAAGCAGAAATTTACAAAATGCCATGTATAGTCTGATTTTTTTAAAATTTAAGATAAGAGATGTGCATCTTACAAAGGTGACTGTGTTTCTGTAGAGAAAACTAAAAGGACACACTCCAATCTCATAGGCAACATTATCCTTCTGAGTTATGGGGAAAGACCCTGGAGGTTGAAAACATAGGAGCAGAAAATCATACTTTGCATTTCACACACTTCTGAACTATGTTAAGGGTTTATAGCAGCCATGTATTTCCTTCACAATTGAAAAAAAAGCTGTAAGGACTTCCCTTCCCTGGTGGTACAGTGGATAAGGCAGGTAGATACCTGCCAATGCAGGAGTTCAATCCCTAGCCCAGGAAGATTCTGTATGCCTAGGAGCAACTAAGTCCATGCACCACAACTGTTGAACCAGTGTGCCTAGAGCCTGTGCTCAGCAACAAGAGAAGCCACCGAACTGAGAAGCCTTCACACCTCAACAAAGAGTAGCCTTGGTTTACTGAGACTAGAGAAAGCCCACACAGCAACAAAGCACATTAAAATAAGTAAATGAATAAAGAGAAAAATGCTCTAAGTGATAATAGGTGAAGAAGAGACAGCCAGCTCCCCATCCTATAAGACTCACCAGTATTACTGAATACTGCTGCTGCTGCTGCTGCTAAGTCGCTTCAGTCATGTCCGACTCTGTGTGACCCCATAGACATCATCCCACCAGGCTTCTCTGTCCCTGGTATTCTCCAGGCAAGAACACTGGAATGGGTTGCCATTTCCTTCTCCAATGCTTGAAAGTGAAAAGTGAAAGTGAAGTCACTCAGTCCTGTCCAACTCTTAGCGACCCCATGGACTGCAGCCCACCAGGCTCCTCTGTCCATAGGATTTTCCAGGCAAGAGTACTGGACTGGGGTGCCATTGCCTTCACCATTACTGAATACTAAAGTAGCTTTAAAAATAAATGAAAAAGATGTTCATCAGAAGTGGGGTTAATCAACTTGGGAAATGGGAGAAGGAAGAGAAAAAATATTGACAGTGTTCACTCATACATGCCCTGGAGCAGAGGAGGGGTCTTGGCTGTCTGTGAAGTAGCCCCAAAGGCTGCCCCAGCCCGAGGCTGTCAAACATTTCAGATCGCAGTTCCTCCAGCTCTGATCCTGGCTCTCCACCCTCCTTTAGCAGGTAGCTGGCTTCCCCGGAGAAGTGCATGAAAGGAAGGAATGAGGCAGCCATGAAGCTCAGGACAAGAAGCCTCGATCAGGGCTATGCTGGTCTCCCCTGACTCTTAATTGTAGAGAGAGAGAGGGTGAGTATCACATGTGACTGTGAGGATGGATCCTGGAGCCAGACTTTCTGAATTCACATCTTGGCTCACTGCTTACTAACTTGAGCAAGTTCCCTCAACCTCTCTGTGCCTTAGTTTTGACACCTGTAAAACGTTCCCCACGGGATTGTTGGAAGATCAGATGAGCCAATATGCTAACTGCTTAGGATAGTTGTTGGCATGTAATGAATACTCAGAAATGTTATTTGTATTG
The DNA here is from genome assembly GCF_910594005.1 of Cervus elaphus. Classification (NCBI taxonomy): domain Eukaryota; kingdom Metazoa; phylum Chordata; class Mammalia; order Artiodactyla; family Cervidae; genus Cervus; species Cervus elaphus. The sequence continues at coordinate 1,437,749 of NC_057834.1, read as the reverse complement.
TTATCATTCTTGGTGGTTACAGCGAACACACCCCTATCTCAAAATGTAGTGGGAATGCAGGTAGGGTTTCACTGTCACCTGTGATGCTGGCTGATACTTTGTCATAGTGGTGTGCATTAGCCAGCAGTGCTTTCAGCTGCAGAAATTCCAAACACAACAGCTTAGACAAATAAAGCTTGGTTTTACCTCAGATTACAAGAGGCCTGTGAGTTGACAGCTGCTGGCCTAGGTTCAACAGCTCAGCCATGTCAAGCCCTGTCTCCATAAGGACTTTGCCTCTTTTTCATGTGTTCTGCCTCAGTGTTACAACATGACTGCCACAACTCCTGGTGTCATATCCACCTGCAAGGCAGGAAAAAGGGAAATGGAGAGAAAATTAGAAATACCAGCCACCTATGGCTCTTTAATCAAGAAAACAAGTCTGCCCAGAACCCCCCAGCTGACTGCCAATTATATCTCATTTACTAGAACTGTATTATTTGACCACACTTAGTTCAAGACCGGCTGGGAATTTAATTAGCTTTCCAGCCGCAATTAGTGCAGATCATAAGGGAAAGGAAGGTAAGAATGACCTTGCCGAGTCTGCCACTATTTTCTTTATCCCATGAAAGGAATATCCGTGACCATGTTCAGTGAATCAGGAGTGGGTAGTGAAGTTCACCAAACGTTTTCTCAGCAGCAGAACCCTCTTCCGCTCTTGGGTTCCATCTAAATAGAGGCCCACCTGTTGTGAAACAAGAGGCAAATATTGAGCCATGGGGACCACCTGGGAGCCCACATTTTCTTGAGACAGCAAAGCTGAGAACCATGCAGACCAGGATCCGAGGCTTCCAAAGAACTCCTTTCCAACTTTCAAACCCAGACATCCTTCTGCCAGAAATGGCCATCACTACCAGCCTCAGGCCGGTGAGGAAGCCAGAAGCAATCGGGTTGCTGAACCAAGCCCTTGGCAGCAAAGGCATCTCTGCTCATTTCCTCCCGGACTTGTTAACCTGTTTTCCATCTTCCGGGCTCTCAGGAGCACTGGGCAGGCCAGCTGGAGAGTAGGCGACTCCCATGTGTGACTGCCCTAGTTTTCCTTCATGTCCTCTGAGCAGGCCAGGCTGATGCTATCTAGTTCCTGAGACCCTGCAGTGAACTCAGCCCTCAGATACTGCCTCTTGATAACAGTTTCACCTTTTCCATCTCTTTTAACAAATACCAACTCCTGGCCAAAGCCCAAACTCCTGGCTGAAGACCAACTGCTGGCTGACAGCTCCTTGCTCCTTCCCAGAAGCAAACCTGGTCTGAGACGGCCTGGAGGGTGGGGCAGGGAGAAGCAGGCCAGGTGCCCAGGACTCCCTGCCTGCCCCAGGCAGCTCAGTGCCTTCTCTGGGCCCTGGTTCCCCACAGCAAAAGGAGTATATTAGATGCTTCCTGGGGTTGCTGCTCTCTGCATGCCTTCTGCAGGCTCCCCTGGCTCACCCATCATGGCACCTGGACTCTGCCGCTGTGCCAGCCACAGATTCTGTGACCAGCCACGGGCCACCTTCAGCAAAAGGGTCCTTGCCATGGTCCCAGGCCTCAGCGGAAAGGCAGCTCGTTATTTCTGAGTCTGTGGAAAGTGCACTTTGAACACATTTGCATCAATGCAGGACACAATATCTCCCCCAGGAGGCCAGAAAAGAAGGAAAATTCAATTTGTCAAGACATCCAGCCCTCGCATCCTGCTCTTCCGACCTGCTTTCTTGGCCCCTGAGAGGCAGCAAATCCTCTTGGGCCCAGACAAAGAGGAAGGGAAGCAGATGCTGTTTCAGACGGCATTTTTCCTCAGTTCAGTGGTAGGTTTATACTTTCACAGATACGATTTTGCACCACCCTCCCACCCATCACACAGAGCAACACTTCGACTTTCCAGGGCACTCTCCCCACCCCCCACCACTGGTGCCACCTGAGTCCCTCTCCCAGAAGGACACAAGGTCCCTCCCTGCCCACCTCCTGCTCCTGCTCTACAGCCTGTGAGGTGGTGTTCCCAGGCACGCCATTTGTCTGATGGAGAAACAGGCTTGGGAAGTCCAGCCCCACAGCGGGTGTCTGACCGGGGCTGGTCTTGCAGCCTGGCACACTCGGCATCCCCTGGCTGCACCCTCAGCTCAGACCCATGCCCCCTGAGTCTCTGTCCTTCCCCTCACTGGCACCTTGGAGCTCACTCAAAACGTCTTGGGTTGGTCTCTCCTCCCCTCTGTGAAGCTTATCAGCCCTTTTCTTTTTTTTCCCCAGCTTCTCACAAACCACATGAGACAAGGCTATAGATACAACATGAGATTAAAGGCTGAACCTCATCCAGGTCAGGAAATTCCGAAGGCAGTTGCCCAGTTTATCTCCAGCCCTGCTGATACCCCCAGGGTAACTAGTCTGCTAGTGAGGTGGGGGGCCGGGGGCAGGCATGAACTGCAGGGGCACCCGGGTCCTTGGAATTTCCCGAGGACCAGATGCCCTGACTCCCCACCAGCTCCCAGGGCTGTTGCCCTCTCCCTGTCTTGGGCCTGGTTCCCACTCCCTCCCTTGATGTTGTGTCCTGAGTGTGTCCCTCTGCAGACACACTGTGTCTGTTCCCACCAGATCCAAATATGCTTACTTCCTCGTCCTTCAGACAGGCCTCTGTTGGACTCACTCTACACTGACCGTCCCAGTTGCTAAGTCAGTGCTCAGCCTCAACTCTCGGTAACCCAGCACTTTGGTCCCATGCTGTCCTTGGCTGGACTACAAACTCCCTGCCTCACTCCCACCCCTTGGTCCTCTCCTCACCTACCCCCACGCTCACTCCTGTCCTGTGGCCTTAAATACTGTACACACTGCCTGACCCAACTGCCTGCTCAGCCCTCCGCCTCAAGGTCGGACAGGCATCTTGGGCCTGTGAACCCCAACCGCCAGGTTTCCCCAAACCTGCCCCCTACACCCCACCCCTTAGATGTAGGAACTCTTCCCTCACACCCTACGTCTATTATTATGGTCACCTTTCATGTAAACTGGGGACCTGACACCTCTGGCCATCTCCCTGCTACCCTCCACCTTCCCTTAAACCTATCACCCACCTGGACCCTGTTGAAATGTGCATTTGCTCAAAGTCTTAAAATCCCCCTTTGCCCAAGTTCAGGGTCAAAAAAAAAATGCTAGCGTGACATCCTTCCATCCATCTTTTTCCTGCCCCTGCCTCTTGCCCCTCTCACTCTATTCCAGCCACCCTTGTAACTGCCATCCAAAATCCAACTCTGCCCCTGGAATCCCAAGGCTCAGTCTCCCCCTTCTTCAAGTCTTCTCAAATAATTCCTTCCCTCCTATCCTATTTTAAACTGCATCACCTCCCTGGCACTCTCTATTCCCCTTTGTGTGAGTTAGCTATTGCTGAGTAACAAGTTAGCCCAAAACGTAGAAGCTTAAAGACAGTATTTGCATGTTTATCTTACAGTTTCTATGGGTCAGGAATATGGGTGTGGTCTTGTTATTCCTCTGGGTCTCTCATAACTTCAGGCAAGCTAGGTTGGGGTCCTTTCAGGGCTGGGTCTGCATAAGGCTGTCTTATGAGGCTGTGGGCAGTAATTGTCTCTTCCCAGGCTGCCCTCAGTCCCTGGCACATGGGCCCTCCTGTGCTGCTCAAAACATCAATGTGAGCAAGGGGAAAGGGAGGGCGTGCCAGTGAGACAGACTCACAGACGTTTGTTTGTTTTTTAATTAAGTAATTTGGCTGTGCCAAATCTTTAGTTGCAGCATGTGGGATCTAGTTCCAAAATCAGGGATTGAACCTGAGCCCCTTGCATTGGGAGTGCAGAGTCTTGGCCACTGGACTGCCAGGGAAGTCCCCTCACAGGCATTTGTAACCTAGTCTTGGTAGTGCCAGCCCATCACTCTGCCTTTCCTAGTCATTAAAAGAAAGTCCCAGGTCCAGTTCAAACTTGGAGGGAGGGAGCTGCACAAGAGTGTGAGAACTCAGAGGTGTGAAGACCTGAAGCCCTGTCTGAAACTGGCAGTCATACGGTTTCTGCTGGTTTGGCTTTCTCATATCCTTCCTTCCCATCTGACGTACTCTCCTGTTCATTATCTGTCTCCTTGAATGCCCTGCAAGCTCTTTGAAGGCCAAGCTTTTCTGGGTTGTTGAAGGCTGTGTCCACACTGTTGCAGCACATAGCCAGCATTGAATAGATCCTTATTGGGTTGGTGCTTCAGGAAGTTCCTGACAGTACAGAATAATAACAGCCCTCCACTCTCAGTGACTGTCCTTAAATTTTCCCAAAGTCAGCCAGTGACAGGCACTGAAGGCTGATTTCTGTAAGGGTGAAAGAGGCTAGGGTGTGGGACCCCAGGGCTGGAGTGTGTTGACTACCATGGCCATGGCCAAGGAATGACAGTCCCTATGCCCTCCCTGAGACTCAGTCTCACCCTTGTGAAATGACACTCAGTCGCAGAGCCTGATCTCAGTTTCAAGAGCTCTTTAAAGGAGTGAGGCTAATTCATTCTTTGACATATGGATTTTCAAATATTTTAAAAATTCAAAAATCATAATTTGGTAAAAAATATTTTTGGGTGACAATTTAGGATTATCTACCAAAGCTTTAAATGCACACACTCCTTGATCCAGCAAGTGCAGAGCCTGTAATTGTTGATTTTTCACTATATTCACACATAAATGCAAAGATGGGTGTACAAAGATGTGCAATGAAACTTTGTTTATTGTAGCAAAAGAATAAGAATGATAAATGTCCTCAAGTGAGGGGCCAGATAATTAAACCTGAGCATGTCCACCTGTGGAATAGCACACAGCTATTGGGAAGGCCCAGGAACCCACATGTCCTGATGTGGATGCAACATCATCTCATTTACTGAGTTAATCAACAGCTATTTGAGCATCTACTATGTTCCAAGTATTATTCTAGGCACTAGGGACACAAAAGAGCAAACTCCCTGTTCTTGGAAGCTTACATTCATGTAAACCCATACATGCACGTGCAAAGCACACCAACAAATATAACCATGCAAACATAACAGGATTCTAAAGAAAGCCCAGTGGAGCAGGGAGAGCATGGGAGACTGCTTCTTAGAGCATGGCCACTGAGGAACATCTGAGCCAACATCTGGGCAAAGTGAAGGAGAGGTCAAGGGCAAGCATCTCCCAGATAGAAGGGACAGCCAGTGCAGAGTCCCCAGTACCAACAGGCTTGCTATATTTAAAGAAGAGCAGTCGTGGGGTGGGCGGGGCACTTCCCAAGTGGCTCAGTGGTAAAGACTCCGTCTGCCAATGCAGGAAACAAGGGATACAAGGGCTCTATCCCTAAGAGGCGACGAGCCCCTGGAGGAGGAAATGGCAACCAACTCAAGAATTCTGGCCTGAAGAATCCCCATGAACAAAGGAGCCTGGTGGGCTGCAGTCCATGGGGTCGCAAAGAGTTGGACACGACTGAGCAATTGAGCACACACCTACAACAGGCTGGAGAAGCCCAAGTGGAGTGAGAAGGAGGAGAAGAGGGAGGGGAGGAGGAGGCAGGGGGAGGCTGAGGTCAGGGAGGTGGGGTGAGCAGAGGTTGGTGGGTGAGCATCAGATGGGTGACAGCCACCCATCTGAGCTGGCTGTGGACTACTTACCCTTCAGGATGCAGGCTCAGGGGCAGGTGATCTGGTGCAGCTGCTGAGATTCCACCCTGGTGGGGTTGGGACCTCAGCTGCCTGCTCCATGCAACGGGCTGAGTTTTTCCCCAGCACCCCTCTGGGACTGTGGGAAGGGGATGAAACAATGGTGGGAGCCTGAGAAGGAGGCCACTGTGACAGCCTGGAGAGGACAGCAGCTTGGACCAACGCAGACGGATGAGATTCTGAGTATGTTCTGGAGACCCAGCAGAACATGCCGTTGGGTCAGATTCAATGTATGAAAGAGAGAAGGGAATCACTTGTAACTCTTTGGTCTTTGTCCTGAGAAACTGAGTGAATATGAACCCTTTTACTAAGATGGGAATAAGTGAAGGACAAGCAAGATTTGGGGATGGGAAAAGTGGAAATTAAGAGTTTGTTTTTGGGAATTCCCTGGTAGTCTAGTGGTTAAGACACCATACTTTCAATGCTGAGGTCACTGGTTCAATCCCAGTTTGGGGAACTAAGATCCTGCAAACCACATGACACAGCCACAAAAAAAAAAAAAAAGTTTACTTTTGATGCATTAAACCTGAGATGCCCTCTGGGGGCCATGCAGAGAGTCCATGGAGGGCAGGCAGCTTAGTGAGTGGACTTTAGTGGGGAGGAGAGGCTGGGAATAGATGGGGGATGGAGGAGAGTGTTGGGGGTGGGGTGGACTGGGTTTCAAGCTGGGTCTGGATGCGGTCACTGAGGAGTCAGTGTGGGCTAAACTGACGGCCCAGGTTGGGGATCTTTTGTGAACACATCCATGTTTAGTAATGGAGACAAGGAAGGCACACAGATGAAGAAGAGGAGGAGGTGTATCCAGGAAGCCAAGTGAGGAGAGGCCTGGGGATGGGGGCGGAGGAGGGGGTGCGGGTGTGCAGGCAGGTGGAGGAGCAGTCCAGTGCTGCCAGGAGCTGAGTGTACGTGGACAGCAGAGGGTCACTTCTGGCCCATTGGGTGGAGGTCCTTCAGCTTTCAGGCTTAGACAAAGCCAGAGTCAGGGCAGGGCGGGGCCCACAGGGGTTGCAGGGGGCTGCAGGGACCACAGGGGCCAGAAAAGGAGGTGGTTACAAAGATAACACCTGTCAAGAGAGCCGAGGGAATTCCCTGGCAGTCCAGTGGTTCAAACTCCATGCTTCTACTGCAGGAGATACAGGTTCGATCTCTGGTTGGAGAACAAAGATCCTGCGAGCAATGAGGCCCCTCCTCCCCCCAGAAAAAGAGCCAAGGAATAAGGGATAGGCACAAGGTCTTGGAGTTTGGGTTTGAAGATGAGGAGCATTCCAGCATGTTCTGACAGGGAGTGATCCAGGAAGCCTGAGAAGTGGGTTCAAGCTGCAGCAAGACGATGCACAAGGCTCAGGAGCTGTGACTGAGTGGGTGGTGCAGACGGACTGGAAAAGGCTGAGTAGGTCCTTCTAAGAGATCTGGAGGCCCAGGGAGGTGGCTGTGAGGGCTGCGGAGGCACAGAAGACAGGGAGCGAGCAACCAGGGTGGCTGAGACCACTGTTGTGGAGAGAGGGTCCTGAACACAGACAGCTTCCCTCACCTCCTCCAGCCAGGCGAGGACTCGGGGGAGGCAGAAAACTGGGCCACCCAAGGTCGAGCTTTGCCGGGTGAATAGGAACATTTGGGGGGCAGTGTTGGGAAGAGGAAGAGAGATGTCCGTGGATTGTCCTTATCACACTCAGTTCCCAGAGCCCTCGCCCATACCCTGCTCTGTTTCACCCCCACCCTGGGGCAGGCACCACTTTGAACCCTTTCTGCACTGATGACAGGGGGTTTGCAGCTGAGGAAGGGCTCAGTAATTGGACAGAATCTCTGGGAGGGGCCATGGGGATTAGTGACAAGGAGAGAAATGCGGGGGTCAGACCAGGAGTGGAAGAGGCTCCAAGGAGCCCAGGACCCTCACTTTCTGAGGACTCAAGTGCTCCCTTTTCTTCCATTGACCTTGGAGATGGCTGCAGTCCCTTCTGAGTCTCAGATCCAATAGTTTGATCCAGAATTTGGAGGGAACTCCAACCAGGGGTAGGAACACACCCACCCCAGCCCTCTGGGGTCCTCATAGCAGCCCTGCCTAGCATCACAGCCACAGCCCACTCTGCCCCGTCTCAGAGACCCTGAGGTCCATGTCTTCCTTGACCTGTTCTGAGAATGAGCAGGAGGCCACAGGACCCTGTGTGTGCCCAGCACTGTGCTAGGCCTCATGGGGAAAGCAAGGGAAGGAGGAGAGGGTGTGCCCCTGGCATCCAGCACTCCTGAAGCTGAGCCCTTTGCTGCCTGTCGCTGCCAGGTGAGTGTCACCTGTGAACAGGTGCACAGGCCTCAGGTGGTGGTGCACACTCACCCATACCAGGCAGTGGAAGACCAGGGCATGGGCCTGGGTGCTGGGTGCAGACAGCTGTCTTTGCAGCCTGGCCAGCTCCTCCCTTGTGTTGGGGTCCAGGGGAGCCCAGCTCAGGGTTGTTTTGTCTCACACAGGTGTCACAAATGTAGAGTGCAAGCTTGAGCCTGCAACCTCCACTCTATGATTTGGCTGGGAGGAGCTGAGCACCCAGGGTCCCCCTCAGGTAGGTGGGAGGAAGCAGCCATGGTACAGGCCACCGGTCCCCCCCATGTGCCCTCGATCCAAGCATCTGCCCTGGCAGCATCATCTCATGCCGGCTGTTTTTCCTAATGGAATCACAGCTTGCCAGACAAAGCAACAACATTCATAAAATGCCCCAGGCATAACAAATCTTCCCTTTGAATGGGTCATTTGCTGAAGGAGATGCCACTGATGACTCATTCCATAGATCAGAGAGTCCTGGCATTACAGACAGCTGAAGCTGAGGAGTCTTGAGAGAGGATTATTGCTGGTCTTTGTGCCGATGGGCCTACGGAGCCAAAGGGGACACAGGTGTGGCCTGTTCAGTGTTAGCTCAGACTCACTTCAGGAGCAGTAGGGAGGCATTTTTGGACTCTGTCCCTAACTCCTGATGGTGGACCACATTGGGAACCTGCCCCCTTGACCCAGACTCCCCAGTGTGACCTCTGGACCAGGATGTCGCAGGCTGCAAATGACCACAGCAATATTTCTGTCCTGCCGGCTCTTCCAGAATCCTGCCACCACCACCCCCATCCAGAGATGGATTCTGTTTCCCCTCTCCTAGAAATTGGGCTGGACTTTGTGACTGCTATGATAAATAGAATGTGACGGAGGGATGCAGGGGGACTTTGGAGACAAGGATACAGAAGGTGATACGACTTTGACCGCCGTATTCTAAGGAAGCCCAGCTCCTACAGGGCTGTATGTCTGTGCCCTGGTGGACAGTTCCAGTGAAGGCAGAGGGTCTGGGCTAGCAACCAGCACCACACACAGTCATGTGAGGAAGTCCATGTGATTCTACATGACACAAGTCATGTGATTCCAGTCCTGCTGTGAGCCACCCTAAGCTAAGCGGAGTGCAGCAGAGACAAGATATGCCTGCTGAGGACTGCCCATGTTATAGACTCGTGAGCAAAAGAAATAACGGTGTTGTTTTAAGACAGTTTGGGGATGGCTTGTTATTGAGTAATAGACAGTGAGAATGCTGCCCTTGATGATCTCTTGGACTTCCCTGAATTTCTCTGACCCAGGGATGCAGCACCTGCTCTGTGGATGACCGACTGAGAATATGGGTGGACACAGAGTTCCTTGTCCTGGGGGAGCTCTAGTACATTTGGGTCAGTGAGAGCTACTCCAGAGGGTCTGCCATATGTGGGAGAGGAAGTGTCTCATTCCTGGAAGTGGTTTCTATTTATATTTTTTTAAGATTTTTTGATGTGGACCATTTAAAAAGTCTTTACTGAATTTGTTACAGCATTGAAAGTGGAAGTGTTAATCACTCAGTTGTGTCTGACTCTTTGCGACCCCATGGTGTAGCCTGCCAGGCTCCTCTGTCCATGGAATTCTCCAGGCAAGAATACTGGGGTGGGTTGCCGTTTCCTTCTACAGGGGATCTTCCCAACCCAGGGATCAAACCCAGGTCTCCTGCACTGCAGGCAAGTCCTTTACTGTCTGGAGCCACCAGGAAAGTTCATATTTACAACATTGCTTCTGTTTTATTTACTTATTTTGCTTCAAGGCATGTGGGAATCTTAACTCCCCGACCAGGGAGCAAACCCACACTCCTTACATTGGAAGGTGAATTTGTAACCACTGGACAACCAGGGAAGTCCCTGGGGGTTTCTGTTTAATGGGAAATGTCTTCTTGGTAGCAAAATGTTTGGTATTAGTTTTGATATTTGGTCATTTTCCCAAAGGTTGTGAGGTCTGTGAATCCCTCCTGTGATCTTAGAGCTGTGGCCTGCAGAGAAATTGCTTTTTTTAAGCCTCCACTGAAACCCAGTAGTGACAGAGCTGCTGTGAGAGCAAAAATGCACTAAGCAGTGTGAGTCAACAGGGTGTCAAACAATACACTGAAATTCCCTGGAATAAGTTTCACCAAATGGGGGTCTGTGATTTTGTTTAGAATTCATATTGTGTGATTACGCCTACAGCAGTAATGCCCACAAAGTCCTTTTCACTAGAACAACACTGACCTGTTTTTATGTGAAGGGACAAGCAAGCACTCAGTAGCCCATTGCTTCCATCTCTTTGGCTGGATGGAGGTGCCCTGTATGGGTCACCATGGGGTTCCTGATCAAGGTCACTGCCATCAGTGTGGACAGAAAACATCACTAAGACAGCGGGAAATGTGGGCTATAGTGTCCTCATCCATTTCACACTTCAGTGGCCCACACACATATCCAGCAATTCTCTGCCCTCTATCCCAGCAACCTGGGAACCCACATCCCAGGAGGGCCTCAGCTCCTGGAATGCACTGAGCAGACTTCCCCATCAGCATCCTCTCCTGAGTCTCTGACCGTTGATAAATACACCCCAGTTTGTGAATTCATAATGAAAACTAAAAGCATACAAATAATTGGAACTGGAGAAGGAAATGGCAACCCACTCCGGTATGATTGCCTGGAAAATCCCATGGACAGAACAGCCTGCAAGCTACTGTCCATGGGGTCACAAAGGGTCAGACACGACTAGTGACTAAACAACAGCAAAATCTGAAACACCAAAAGCACCCCCCCAAAAAAAGTAAAATTAATAGTGCTCTATGTTCATTACCAGGACCTTCTTTCCAGTCTGCATCAGTTTCCGGTGACTGCATGGCTTGTTATTATCTCACGGTTCTGGAGTCGGAAGTCTGAAATCATGGCTGGTTCCTTTGAGGGCTGTGATGGGAGGATCTTTCGACGGGCTCTCTCCTCAGCTTATGTCTCTTCACCTCACCTTCCCTCTGGGCCTGACTCTGTCCAAATTCCTTCTTTTTATAAGGACACCAGTGATATTGGATTGGGGCCCACCCCAGTGACCTCATTTTAACCTGATTACATCTGTAAAGACCCTGTTTCTGAATCAGATCACATTCTAAGCTAACAGAGTCAGGACTCTAATATATGGATCTGGGGGGACACCATTCAACTCCTGATACAATGAAAATTGTATTTGAGTTTATGTTTCTCCCTTTAGTAGGACTGAGGATGACTGCACAGTAGCCTAGACCAGCATCAGGGTGATTTGGCAGGCAGAGGGCAGAGGGCACTGCCCTCAGGCCAGGAGGCCAGCTTTACCCTGTGGCCTTGGCCAGTCTCAGTGGAACCTCAGTCTTTCTGTGATAAGGCTTAGACCGAGTGGTCCCTTTGGGCCTTTCTGTCCCTGAGATTGCTCAGGGTCACTTGTCCCTGGCTTTAGTTCACATGAGGCATGGAGGCCTGTGCTGGGCCCACTCAGTGTGGGTGTGAACAGAAGTGTGGCGGACACCGGGGCACTCAGCCAGGCTGCTCAGGGTGGATGCGCTAAGGAGACACCAGTAGGCCTCCCGGGGAAGGGCCAGGTTCTTGTGGGATCAAGAACAAGGAACCCTAGTTTCTCTTTCCCGCAGACTTTCCTCACTGCCAGCCCTACAGGAATTTCCCTTGAGGGCTGGATGGTCAGAGAAGAAGATGACACTCCTGAAGGGCAATGACTAGGCTTAATGCTAGAGCAGAGGGCTGGGCAGTGCATGATGAGAGGCTGGTGCCCCTTCCCCCAACAGCTGCTGCAACTCCAGAGTAGAGAGTGTGGCTGAGGGACCATGGGAGGCTTGGCAGGGAGGGGCTGAGGAGTAAGTAAACACTTTGTCTTCCTTGCTTTCGCCTCTTCCGGGGCCTCAACATCAAGGGCCAGATGACAGGATATTCCTCTGCCCCCCGCTCCACCCCCCAGGGGCAGCCTGGCTGGCCCTGACACCGGCTGGTCCAACCCACTGCCCAGCCCCCGCCAAGTGTGGCTGGTGCACACTGGGGCAAAACTGAGCAGGCATAGCCCTCACCATGGAGGAGTGGGGATGATGCACATCTCACCTAGCACAGCAGGGAAGCCAGCCCTGTAGCTGCAGTGAGGCCCATCTGTTTCCGGGCACGAGCCCCAGCCTGGAGCTCCCTCAGGGAAGCACCCCAGGAATGCCCAACAAGGGCTTAAATCCAACAGCAGATCCTAAGTCTGGGACAGTGGGAATAAATAGTTGCTTAGGCAAGTTTCACCCTAAACCAAGACTTGGGGACAGTAATTCTTGCAGAGCAAAGATGGCTGTGTGATTGCTTACTGTCAGGAGGTTTGCCCAGGCTTCCAGGGTTGGGGTGCGGGTCCCACTGCTCTGGTCTTGGCAGCACCTGGCTCAGCCTGCCCTGCCCTCCTCTCCCTAGGCCGCCTCCTGTAGGCCTGGAGGAGCTGGGCATAGGGGTGAGGACCAGTGGGACCATGGCCCAGGCTTCCAGAAACACATGGGCCACGGGTCTGGAGCTCACCAGTGAGGCAGAGGAAGGGGAAGAAAGGACAGACAGCTCAAGTGGGTTGTTGCTCCTAGCAGCCTGCAGGGCTGCCCTGTGCCCCCTCAGTTCCCCTCCCCAGCCCTGCAGGCAAGCATGGCCGGGTGGCCCCATTTCTCACCCCTATCGATTATGCTGGCAGAGCCCTGCAGCACAGGATGTAAATCATCATCCTTGGGGTATTTAACCCAGGGAGGGTTAGCTGGAGGTGGCATCCCTTATAAATCCTGCATCTGATATTTTTATATTAATTCCTAGAGTAGCCAGATTACTTTTTATTCCACTGACTATTTATTCCACTGACTTCTTCATTGACTAGGAGACATTTCTGAACAGTGCGTATCTTGTGGAGCATCAGTCATTTAGTGGGGTGCTTCCTCTGGTTGCAAGTTTTTTCATTAATGTAAAAGGAATGAAAATTCCTTTGCTTCAAAGACTCGGTCTTTGGAAATAACAATGCACAGGCCAGCCAGAGTCACTGCTGCCAGCACCACCACTGCCATGTATATGCGCTGTCTGGAGGGGCCTGTGAGCCTCTGACTAAGGGGCAGAGTCCCCTGGCATCCTCTCTTTCCTCTTTTTCCCCAGTCCCCCTTGGCCATGCACAGGACCTGAATTAGCCTCTGTCAAGGGACCATGGCTTGGCAGAGACCAGGTCCCCGAGAGCCAAACACGTGGTCATCAGGATGATGGCAATAACCGTCTTGCTCTGAGGACCCAGTTGAAGACATGGGTGTCAGGGGAAGAAAGCTGTCTGCAAATACAGGTGTGTCCCTGCAGAGGAATGGAGCAGGCATGTTCTGGGTGATGGTGACAGCCCACTTGCTTTGCAGATGAGAGAATCATGTTTGCTGGAGACTCTCTGAAGCTCCACCCCATGCAAGAGTTGGATGGCAGTAGAATCCAGCCAAAACAAAGAGATGACCACCCTTTACCTGCACAGTGAGTGTGCTGGATCACCCAGTGGACTCAGTCGGGTCTGAGTCTCCCATGAGGGACCCAGCTGAAAAAAACGGGTGTTAGGAGGAGACAGCTGTCTGCAAACACAGGTGGGTCCCTGAAGAGGAGCAGAGAAGGTGAGTTCTGGGTGGGCTCCCAGCAAAGCCAGGGCCATGGGCATCAGCCAGGGGCAGATGGAGGCTGCAGAAAGGGAGGAGACACAGAGGAGGGGAGGCTCACTGGGAACAGGGCGTGCGAGCAGCAGAGTGAAGCAGGCACCTTCCATTTTGAGATCCTCACCTGTGTCTCTCCCATTGCACCATGCTCTGGGCAGCTGATCCCCACCCAGTGGGCCGGGTACCAGCGGCATCAGCAGCCCCAGGGATCTAGTCCCGAGGACAATGTGTCACCCTACCCCCACACCCAGAGTTAGAACCTGGGGGGCAGGCTCACAGTGTGTTTGACCAGCCTTGCACTAGAATTTGGAAACCAACAGTGAAGTGAGGGCAAGAAGCCCAGAGAAGGAACAGCTGGGTTTGCACCTCAGCAATCTGCCTGGAAAATGGGGCACTGCTCCCACCCAGGCGGGTGTTGTGACCCTGAATGAGTTAGAAGCTCCAGTCCAGGGCTGCCCCCATGTAGGTTCTCCACAGCCATGAGCCATTCCCACTGTGCTCACTCAAGGCCGGCCTCCTCTTCTAGGAGAGATGATTCAGGCCTCAGAGCTTTGCCTCCCAGGGAAACCTCACTCAGCTTTTCTTCCAGGGGTCAGACATGCATAATTCAACCTTTAGGATTTTGAGATTGCTGATAAATTACAGATACAAATGGGTAACCAGGCAAAGCCCCTCTGCAGCCTGGGTATCCACCTGGGAAATAAAACAGAGGTCACTCCCTCCTGCCCCCCACCATAGGCAAGGTCGCAGGAGCCCCCAAAGACGAAGGCTGCTTGCATTTGTGGGCAGCTGCTTCCAAGACAACCGTGAAGAAAACAAAAAAAGGTTGTGAATGGTGTTAGAGAATCAGCTGTATCCAAGCGTCTGGATCCTGTAAGGAAACAATTATGAGGCAGGAGCGAAGCTTTAGAAGATCATAGGTGCTTCATCCAAACTCTTCTCTTCCATCCCTGAGGTGGACTCCTGATGAGGGTCTGGGCAAGTCCCAGGAGCGAAGGAGGTAAGCTCGGGGCCCCGGGGCGGGGGTAGGGAGGAGAGCAGGCACCCAGGTGCCTGCTCAGTCCCGGCCTCTCTGCATCAGTCTCCCTGTTCATTCATTGCCTGACACAGCCATGGATGAAATGACTAGGACAGGGAGTGATCTGGCCATTTAGATAAATACATCTTGTAGACCAGCCATCAGGTTCCTGTGGGTAGGAGGGGGTGGGGGTTGGGGAGGGGAAGGAGAGTTGCTGTGAGTGAGGAGGATGCTTCTAAGCTTCTGAATCAGCTTTCCACGAGACCCCAGGGATCTGGGGCAAAGAGAGGGTCTGAGACAGGCCTCTGAGGGCCATTGCTAGGGGGTGGGAGATGGAGGGGCGGAGTGGGAGGGCAGAATTATCCACAGACGTGGAAAAGCCGAGGTTCAGTTTCTCAGTTACAGCAGTTTCTCAGTTATAGGAGTGGTTGAAAATGTGGTTCCGGGTGTCCTCAGAAGTCACCTAAGGGAAACGAGGGGCCCTCCCTGAAATCAGTGTGGAGTCTTGGTGTATTGATTGATTAGAACCTTTCTCCTGCCCCCGGGAGATGTCCTGTGTGGAGAACAGCACAGACACAGTGGTCCCTTCTCTCCCATCCCCCACCACCTGAGTGCTCATCTCACAGCTGTACTAGGAGGTGGACTGCTGTGCCCACAAAGTTCACATGGGCTTCCTTTCAGTTCCATCCATGTGGTTTCCGTGAGCCAGGTCCTAGGCCTTCCTGTGTGCCCCCAGCCCACCCACACCCACGTGTGGTGGAAAGACAAGCCCAAGTTCTGCCTGGCTCAGCCAGGGGGCCTCCCTGTGTGGCTGAGTCACAGCACAGACAATCTGTGGTGAGTTCTTCCATGGTAGCCTCATTCAAGGACAGGTTACAATTCGCAGAGGTTGCAACTGCATCCACCCCTCACAATGCAGCCCCTGTCTTGGGGGGCAGGGCAAGGGCTGAGCAGCACACACAGGGTAGTAGAAGCAGCCCCACCAGTGGCTACTTGGTGTCCGGGCTGGAGCTGGGCAGAGAGCAGCCGCAGGGCTCCCTGGAGGTCCTGGGACAGAGCCCGGGATGGGCAGGTAGGGGCCTGTCTCTAAGCCAGAAGGGAGAAGCTTCCAGACATGATTGCATCTGACCTTCTCCTCATGTCTCCTTTCTCTGGCGTAGGGCCTGCAGTGAGCCCAGCTCCTTCGTATTCCTGGGCTTCAGCGTGGGGGAACTTTGTAAAGTTTCCAACCCACAGAAAATTGCCAACCTCTGTAGGCTTGAGGGGGACCCACGATCTCCACACAGAGCCCTTCTCATTCCTGTGGACCTCTGTGGAGAGAGGAATTGGGGGTGGGGAGTGGGAGAGCTGCTCTGAGTGAGGAGGGTGCTTCTATGCTTCTAAATCAGCTTCCTGAGAGACCCTCACCCCCAACCCTGCTGGCCTGGAGCACTGAGGTCTTCAGAACCTTCCAGAACCTTCCTCAGTTGAGCAATCCCAGCCCAGGGCCAATCCCCAGGGAACCTGGAGAAAGAGAAGCTCCCCTTGTTGAGGATCCCTGTATCCTTCTGTTTAAAGGGTCAGAGGGAGGAGAAGGATTCTGAGCTTTTAAGAGAAGGTCTCTCAACAAAACACTTCCTGATGCTCATCTGACACTAAAAACCTATTCAAGTCATAAACTTCTCCTGTGGAACACGTCTCAAGAATGTATTTATCTAAAGGGCATCTGTGTTTGGTCTCAAACTCAAATGCTCCAAATGTCAGGCCCTGAATGATTTATTTGGGGCCTCCTGTTCCCTCCCTGTGAATTGTCTTCCGGCTCCAGCCCTGCTCCTGTCACCCTTTCCACTGATGTTTACAGACTCAACAGGCTTCTGTTCACACCAAGGAGGCAGCCCAGAGGGAGTTGGGGGCAGAGGGGTGTGAGTGTGCACCGGTAAGGACTGATGCTGTCACAGCAGATGGCCCTGCCCTACCTCCTGCCTCCTGAATGCACCTTGTGCCTCTGCCCAGGCTGTCTTCTTAGCTTCCAGGGCCATTCCTCACAGCAGGTCATCCAACTAGCACCCTGAGTCCTCATCATGTCCCCATGGAGAGGGCCGGGAGATAAATCCAGCACAGTTAAACCAGGAAGCAGGACTTCCCTGGCTGTGCAGTGGTTAAGACTCCATGCTCCCGATGTAGGGGATATGGGTTTGATCCCTAGTTGGGGAACTAAGCTCGCACATGCTGCAGGGCATGGCCAAAACAACAACAAAAACAAAAACAAAACAGGAAGCACACTGCGTGTGTGTGTGTGTGTGTGCT
Organism: Cervus elaphus; assembly: GCF_910594005.1. NCBI lineage: Eukaryota > Metazoa > Chordata > Mammalia > Artiodactyla > Cervidae > Cervus > Cervus elaphus. Next base: position 1,420,799 of record NC_057834.1, on the reverse strand, counting down.
CAGTTGCTTCAGTCGGGTACAACTCTTTGCGACCCCATGGACTGTAGCCTGCCAGTCTGCTCTGTCTGTGAGATTCTCCAGGCAAGGTTGCTGGGGTGGGTTGCCATATCCTCCTCCAAAGATCTTCCCAACCCAGGGATCAAACCCACGTCTCCTGCGACTGCTGCAACGCAGGCAGATTCTTTACCACTGAGCCACCAGGGAAACCCAGGAAGCATACTGGGTTCCCTTCAAATTGTTTAGATGGAGCATCTGAGTATTGGCTAGGGAGAGTGGTATCTTGGAGCCCAGACTTCTGAGTGACAATTAAGAGTTGAACAACAGAGGGGGCCAGAGGCAGGCAGGAAGACAGAAGGAACAGCCAGTGGAGGTCAGTGGCCACAGAACACGTAGGGAGTCTGAGACCATTGGAGGCAGGGTGGCTCGGGAGCAGAGGGAGGTAGGCCCTGGAGAGGGGCTAGATGCTGAGCTCCCAGCCCCAGCAAGCAAGCCCTTGGGTCTCAGGCTGCTGCACAGAGTCCCCTGACAGCCCTTCATCACAACATATTAACATGCATGAGCTCATCAGCCCCTTTCCAAAGAGGCCCCTGAGAACAGGGCCCTCCAACGCCCACTCTGCCTACAGGAGGCAGGGGTTTCAGTAGACGTGGTCAGGCTTGGTGCTGGGTCTGCAGGGGAACAGAAGATTCCCCAGGACGAGAGAGAGTGTGCCCAGGGGGAACCCCAGCAAGACTGCTGCTGTTGAGGGTGGGGGTGGGGGCTCTGGCACTTTCAATCCACCAGGAAACAGAGTGGAAGCTGCTGGATCAGACAGCCCACTGGGACTCAGCAGGCTCTGGTTTCTCTGCTCTCCCCACAGCGGGGGAGGTTTGGGCTAGGAGCCTGCCCAGCCCCCCAGGAGCCCCAGGGTAAAGCCGGGAAGGTGTTTCTTAGAGCATCAATGCCCAATAAGTACATAGCCATGTATGACTACTTAATTTTACATTATTGTAAATTCAGTTCCTGAGTCGCACCATCCATATCTCAAGTGCTCCACAGCCACACTTGGCTAGTGGCCCTCACATTGGATGGAACAGAGGAGGAAGTTACCACCATCACAGAACATTCTGTGGACAGCACTGGGGATGAAGGCCAGGCTGGCCAGCTTCTCAGCAAACAGGGGTGCTGAGGGGTGCCCACCTGGGCTGGGTGAGGTGTCTACAGCAGAGCTGGGAGCTACCTCCCAACCATGCACCTAGGTTCAGATAGCCACCTTTAGGGAGGTGTTAGAGAGGAAGCAATGGTGGCACCCTAGATCTACCCGAGACAGCACTCCCCACCTCCCCTGGCCACCTGGGGCTGCTGCCATCACTGAACAAGGTCTTTAGGAGCACTTCCTGGATTGGGGTGGGGAGAACGGGGGTCAGTCAGTGCCCTGCTGCTCGCGGGCTTGTCTGTAAGCACAGGTGGCTGGGGGAGCCACACAGGTTATGCCCTCCCACAGGCAGGTGGCCAGCCCCCCTCCCCCTCCTTTCCAGGGATGGCGGCACCCCCACACACACACTGCCTCAGCACCCGCAGGCCTGAGATGGATGTAGAAGCAGCACACCGTGCCTGGAGCTGCACCCACCCCATCCTGGGCAAGGAGGCCTCAGAAGCCATTACAGGACATTAAGTCAATGGACTTCCTATTTGTCAGCACACCAAGAACACAGCAGACATTTTCCACTCCTAAAGATTGCCTGGGTCAGAGCATTCACTCTGCCAATCCTGCAGGCTGTAACCCTCTCAGAGACCAGAACTGCACCTTCTAGAGGGGTGAGGTGAGGCTGCCAAGGAGGTGCTTCATGGGGAGACAAAGACCCCTTATCCCTGCTGGGGCAACAGAGGAAACCCCAAGGCCCACCCTGTCACTTCCCCCACTCCCTGTGGGCAGCACCATCCCCAGAGCTCTGTCTTCTTTGCCCAAAGTCAACTCCCCGGGACATCCGCCCTGACAGACACCCTGCCCCATGCCCCTCCCCATCTGGGGTCACTTGTGAATGCTCTGTGTGTCTGTACCTTATGTGTTGGTGATTGTCCTTGAGAAGCACCCCAAAGGAAGGGTCTTGGCTTAGCTCACTGTAGTTTGAAAAGGGTGCTGGGAAAATAGTGCCCAGCAAGTATTTATTAAATAGATGAACTTTTCAAGAAGAGTAAATGGTAAATGTGCAGATCAGGTGAAATACAGACTCGGATGTGAATTTTTGAGCAAAAACAAGGCTCAACTTCATGCTTGTTGATCATTTTAGGTTACATGACCAGGGAGGGACATTCAAGGCCCCTCCTTGTAGACCCTGGCTAAGCAACCCTGCCACAAGGCAGACCTCCCTGGCTTTGTGATTCTGCCCACCTGAACATGACAGGTAGCATATGCTACCTGTCACCAGTTTTGTTTTGTTTTTCCACTGTGGGCCACAGAACAAATCGAGAGGCATCATCCATCTTACCTGAAGGTTTTGTCATTTCAGTCTGGAAACTGGAGAATTCATAAATAGGTTTTGTGATGGTAAAGGTAAGCTTAATTTTTCATTCACCTCTAGCTAATAACTGATGGAGAGGTTCGCCTTTGCTTCTAGAAGCAAAAGGGAAAAGAAAAGGCTTCCCAGTGACAGGATAATTTGTCAGAAAGTTATGAATGAGCACAAGCAGGACTGTATAGGAAGTGTGTATTGAATGACATGACATACTGGCTTCTAATTGCTGCTGCCTTTCTGATCAATAATACATGTTTTCAAAAAACCTTCTGTTTGCATTTACACAATGGGCTGTAACTACTGCAAAGGATCCATTAAGACCTATTTTAAAAAGTGCATTCGTAAAAACTTGTCTAAATCTGCATTACAAGGCAGATTATGAAACTGCCCTGGGAGATGTTTTTTCTAAAGAGCATTCAGGTCATACCTGTTGGACTGGCCAATTCAAGCTCCCTGTTACTGCTATGGCTTGCTTGTAAGCTAGGTCAGTCCTTCTCTTTGGTGTCCTTGAGGCAAGAGGCAGGCACTGCCAGGCCTGAGGCCCCATTAGGTTCCAGTGGTCTCCAGCCAGTGGTACCCTTGGGCTGGGGACTTGATGTGAGCAAAGCCCCCAAAGCCTGGGTGAGGTATGAGCAGAAATCAACCCACCACTCCCGAATGTGTAATTACATGCTCAGATAAGTGCTGCGGTGGCAAAGAGGACTCTGGGGTTCTAGGGCTCTCTCTCCTTCCACTGAGAAAGCTGTAGGTCCTGTGGGGAGGGCTGGAGACAGGCATTGGCTCCTGCAGGCTGGTATCATTGGCTGCCAGCCCCATGCAGGTGTGACTTGTTACCTGTGCAGGTGGGAAGCCAGAGCTGGGGCAGCAGACAGCCCGTTTTAGGGGTCACCTGTGTTCTGTGCTACCTGAGCTAGGTCCACCGACCACTCTTGCCTCAGCTCAGCTTCCACAGCTGACGGGAACCAGTGATAACAAGGACAGCTCCTGCCCATTGCCTCGGATTCACCTGTCCTCAGGCACCTAAAGGGAGAGAGCTCTGCTTTCCTGAGGCCCAGAGATGTTGCAAACATGCTGAGGTCACACAGACCAGAGAGAGATGGCTTTGATACAACTCAGAGCCTACCTGCAACCTTCACACCAGGTCACTGCCCCCAGCCTAACATCCAGACAGCACCTTGGACTTTAGAGGACCCCTGGAAGAAGAGCCAAAAAAAAAAAAAAAGCTCATTTTCTAGACAACCAGAAACAGTGCTGATTCTGTCAAAGCTTCATTTGGGTTCAGCCTCACAGCACTGCCAGGTAGTTACTGTATTATTACTCCCATGTTCTAGTACATGATGAAGACCCCAAGGCCCCAGTGATGCAGCTAGCCTGGTTCTTGTGCTGTGGGGAGGAATGGAGAAGAGATTCTTCCAGAGAAGAGGGAGGGAAGCAGGCAAGGGAGGAAAAGGAAGAACAGAGGAAGGAAGGGAAAAGAGCAAGGTGGGGCCAGAAATTCAGAGGAGAAAAACAACTCCATTGGGGTGGCCCATGGAAGGGTGACTGGGGCAAAGAGTTGATGTCAGGCCTCCTGGTGGAGATGGGCCTTGTCTGGGACTCATGGGGGTCTCATAGATATGCAGGACCCAAGGCCAGAAAGCCCAACGCTTCACCTCTGCCCTCTCCTAGATGATTATCTGGTCAGGTCTCTGGGCATACACATGGGGGCGAGTGTACATCCGTGTCCTGCACATGACACAGGTATATGCTCATGCATACATGTGTACATACACAGACGGGGATAAAACTACACATAGGAGGCTCCCTGGACTTTTTTCTAAGAAGAAGGCAATACCCCCACCATAGTCTTAGATGTCCTCTCAAGACCCCCAAGGGTGGTGGTGGGGAAGGAGTGGAAGGGCCTGAGGGGATCAGGCAGGAGCACAGTGTCCAATGGGCCCTTGAGGTGGTCACCCAGAGCACGACTGGACATCCGGCCTGACCAGTGTCAGCCAAGGCTTGGCTGGGGCAGTTCCACAAGGGTGGGGCCAGTTGGAAAGAATGCACCAGGCCACCCCCCTTCATTCTGCATCCTCCTGTCACAGAAGTCTGTGTGTAACAAAGAAGTCTCTCTTGGGATCTCCCTTCCTAACTCAGGTCCCTTCGCTGTGCACAGGCCTGAGCAGCTCAGCCTTGGTGGTTACTATTAGCACCAGAGGTAGCTCGCCCACACCCAGGGGAATCCCCCACAGCCAACTCCAGCCCCAGATGTCCAAGAGCCTGAAGCCCTGGGAGGGTGAGGCAGGCAACATAAGGTCTGGTGGCCGCAGGGTGGCTCTCCTGAGCTGATAGCACTGTGCCCTGGCCTTCTGCCAACAGGCTGGCTTGGACATCTCAGGGGGCAGAGCCCCCAGCCAGCCTGTCTCAGCAGCTCCTCCTCCTCATGGCGAGTGACTTCACTTTGACTTCATATCTGCAGTGATGTGCACAGCTCTTACTCAGCTCTGAGCTCAGCCAGGCAGGAGGGCGCAGCTCTGTGCACAGCAGGAAGAAAATACCCTGAAATAGGGGCACCTCAGGCCTAGGGACCTGGGATCCTCCCACCCCAAGCTCCCATGTGCATCCCATTCCTCTGTGCCCTGGTGGGGGCCAGACCTCAAAAGGCAGCTGGGAGGTGGGAGGAGAACAGTGGACTTTTCCCACAGGAGCCTAGTACTCACCTCCCCCCTCACCCCAGGACCTCCCATGTTAGGGACCCAGAGTCTTCCCTCTTTAGTATCAGATGTGTTTATAGGCATCATTTCTTGGTGCAAAAATTAAATTCTTTTGGGCTCCAGTTCCTTCTTGTTACTTGCTCTGCTACCCTGTCAGCCCCACATCCTAAGAACTCTAATGTGTGGTGGGGGGGAAAGGGTATTACCCTCCAAGCATTCCGTTAACGCTGGCTCCAGGTCTCTTTGAAAGGTGTGCCCGGTCAGATCCCTGTTTTCATTGGCTGGACCAGTCCTAAAGAGGGGTTCACAAACTAACGCTAGGACACCCCCAGAGGGACTACAGAAGCCACTCACCAGGCGCACCCCTGGAGTGCACAGAAGGCGCCGGCTCAGGGTCCCTCGCGGGGGCTCTTCCCCTCCTCCCACCTTCGGCCGCCAGAGAGGCCGCGCACCCACCGCACCTCCCCCCTCCGCGAAATGGCGGAGGATGCGCCCGTGCCCGGAGCCTGGAGGCGGGGCACCTGCCTGGTCTGCAGGTCCCTTCCGGCTCACTCCCAGCCAGTCCGCCCAGAATCCGCATCCCCGCCTGGTTTCCCTGCCCTCTCTGGGCGGCAGGGAAGGTCGAAGCGCAGAGACAGCGAGAGGGCGCACAGGCTGAGGAAGAGTGACTGTGCGTGCGGAGGTGCACGGCTTGGGGCTGCGGCTGCCAGGCCGGTACCCGGACCCCGCACCTCGCCCCTACTCGTGCCCCGCCCGGCCTGCACCCCGCGTCCGGCTCTGGTCTACTAACCCTCGCCCTGGGGTAAGCGCACCAGGGATCGCCTGGGGAGGTACCCGGCGCCCCGCCTTTACTTCCGCACCCTGGCCCCGCCCCCCCGCCACTCCGCCCCCCCCCCCACCACGCCGCCCTCACTGCCCCGCCCCGCCCCTGCTCTCGCCTCGTGCGCAGCCCGCGCCCTCCCCTCCTCAGTCATGTGCTCCGAGCCCCGAGCACAGCTGCGGAGAGTGCCCTGGAGCCCGCGCCCCGACGCTCGGTGCCCGCAGTGTTCACTGCGTCCTCCGCTCCAGGACGGGCGGTGCTGAGCGCCGCACCCCGCTGCTGAGCCCCCCAGCCCAAGGAAGCGTCCCTCTCACCGCAGCCGCAGCGTGCATCGGCGATGGCGAAGGCGACGGCCAGCGCCGTGGGGCTGAGGTTGCTGCTTCTGCTGCTGCCCCTGCTCGGGGAAGGTGAGTTCTGTCGAGGACTGGTGCCCGCAGCGGCCGGGGTGAAGTTGGAGCCGTGCGGTGGAGTGGACGCGTTTGAAAATGCCTTTCTGTTCACGGCGGGCAGCGGGCCAGGCAGTTACTGGCCACTTGGGCTCCACTGGGAGTGGGGTGGTGTGGCGGGCAGCGTGCCTCGGGCCCCAGGCTGGGTGGGTCTCGGCCGGAGCCGGACACGGGCCAGGCGCCTGTGCCCAGGGCCCGAGTCGCAGCCACGCTCGCCTGCCTGGTTGCGCCTCGGGCCACAGCAGCGTCTCGGGGCGAACCAAGCGGATCTTGTTGGCGTTTTGGTGCAGGTAGGGGAGGACGGGTAAGGTAGCCCTAAAAAGCCTGCCACTGGGGCAGGAGGAGTTGTGTTTCTGTAAACGATTGCTCCATTTTGGTTTCCTTGTCACACTCCACGTCGGTGCGTTTCTCCTCCAGCTCTGATATCCTCTCTCAGGTGAGAGCGGAGGGGATCTGATCTTTTTAAAACGGTTGCTTTTCCTTGTGAGTTTTTGCCACCCTACTTCTTAAAAATCCCCCAAGCCTGTGGTTTTTAGGGAGGCTGCCCTCGAGGGCCCGCTCAGGCTGGCCCAGCGCCACCGGCCCTGGCTCCAGTCCCACCCACTTCTTTAGAGTCCCCTGTTGCTGCCCCACAGGGGTACCTGAAGGTGCAGCCTTTGGCACCGTTTGACGGTTCGGGGCCAACATGCACCAAGCGCTTTTACCATCCTGGAGTGGAGTAGGGCTGTGTGTTGTCAGCATCAGTGCTGGGAGGATTCGAAGTGGCTTTGCAGAGGCTGGTCACTGCCCCCACCTCCAAAACTCTCAACAGATGAATGAACCCCAAGGCTGTGGAATCTGCTTCTTACCCCCTGCCCCCCGTGGCCACGAATTTTAGTTTCTCTCAAATTGTCCCTGATTTCTTTTTCTTAAATACTTATGTGTATGTACTAAATTTCCCTCTGAGAGTAGCCCCCACCACCCTTCCCCACCTTTCCCTTCAGCCTTTGGGAATACAAGAGGCAGTGAGTGGTTCCCTGCTTCTGGCCCTGGGTCCTGCACAGACGGTGGGTTCACAGGCCTGCCCAAGGTTTCATTTGTATGACTGGATCCTAAACTCAAGAGTCAGATACTTACACTAGGATGGGCCCCCAGCCCATCACAGGAAAGGCAGGGGAGAAATCCTTCCCATGCCCCGGGGAAGAATGGGGGAAGCATTGGGAGTCTGGGGTCAGGGTGCTGTGAGGCGGAAACAGACAGAAGAAGGATGAAGACTCCGCAGAAGTAAACACAGACAAGGCCTTCAGAAGATCTCTTGTAACTCTGCGTTGCAACTTTGTAGTAATGGGCGGGTGATCAGGTGAGAGGCCGAAGCCAGGGTGGACTTGGTGGCCTCAGAACCTAGAAGAGGACTTCCCATGCCTCTCCTGTGCTTAGCCAAGGTGTCCAGCTGAGGCTAGGAGGACTGGACTGGGAGCGGGGCTGCTAGCATGGACCTGTGACACTTGGTAGGAATGCAAGTGGCTTTTTCACAGCCTGGACTTAAGGAGTTGGGTGGTGGGAGAAAGGCCCTCCAATCCAGGGAAAGCAGGTCTCCTGCCCCACCCACTCTTCCAACAGGATGAGTAAGAAACTGATTGACGACACTGAGAGTGGAGAGGTGGCCCCGCGGTACTCAGGAGGAGACAGCTGGGCGTTTGGAGAGGCCTGCGGGCACACTACTCAGAGTGGCAGTTCTGGAGCTCTCTCAGTGTGGCGCTCCAGACTGCCGCAAGTGAGCCAGGGCCACTGCTCCGGGACTCACCCAGGCTGGGAGTAGCCCGGCCTCAGGGCGGCCCCTTGTGGATGCAGCCCTTCAGTGGCCGTGCCTCTTACCTGGGGTATGGGCTGGGTCTCTAGGGGATGAAAGCCCTCCCTGCTGGCCTAGACCTACCTCCCCCAGACCGGAAGCTCTCTTCTGTGCTGGATGACTGATGAGAGGCAGGGTAGGGAGGCAACCAGATGGAGCGGCAGTGGCCTGGACCCCAGTGTTGGGGAAGGAAAGCACTGCCTCAGGGCTGGCAGGGATGGGCTAGAGGGCTCAGGGGTGCTCAGACCAAGGTCATAGGACATCACCAGACCCCTAGTGTGTGCCCCTCTCCATGTGTACACACTCTCATTGTGTAAGAATTCACACGCCTTCAGAAAAAGGCGCCATCCCAGACACAGACTCCCAGAGTAGGGCAGTACTCCTCACCCACACTCTGGTATCTGTGTGAGGGCACACATGGGCACACACACACACTCTTGAATCCATGCTCACACACTCTCATGCTCACTCTTGGTGATCACCGAGACATCACTGCCCTTTCTCAAGGATATGTGATCATGAGGCCTGTGGACACACTCACACCCATGCTCGGCCCCTCACACTACACCCTTATCTGGGAAACCCAGCCCCCCTCCCTGCTACTCCCACACATTGCGACCCCTGCGTGTATACACAGGGACACCTGCTCCTCCCTATTCACACTCAGGGGACACAGCCTGTCCACCTGGGGCATCCTGGACCCATCTAGAAGTTGTTCTCAGAAGAGTGTGTGGCGTTTTACTGCTCCAGTGCAGGTACAGATGTCCCCGTGGCATGGATGAAGAGACTGATTCCCAGCTTCCAGGGCTCTCCCTGAATGTCTCAGGCTGACTGCTCACCCAGCACCTTCTCCCTGCTCTTCCTCATGAGGCCTCGCACCTCCCATCTTCCTGGCCTGGCTTCTGGGTTCCTGTTTTGCTCAGTACCTCTGCCCACAAGGAGAGACCTGCCCCCTGTGCCTGCACGCCCCTGGGGCCTCTCACTCCCAGTACTGGCCATGACTTCCAGCCTGCTCTCCAGGCTGTGGGCCCTGCCCCTCTGCAGTTGGACCTGGGTGTGCCACTTTTGCTGGGACCAGCAGGTGCCAGCGCAGCCCCTCAGCCAGGAAGACTGCTCTGCCGACCTCTTTGTTTCTCTTTCTGCCCCTTCCCTCTCTGGCCAGGGACGAGTGGTGGTGTGCTTCATCAGGCTCACCTGGGTCCCCCTAAGCCCTTCTGGCCTCTGAGAGCTGCCTGCGCTCCACACTGACTGTCCTGGGCCCTAGCAGAGTCCAGCCTTCTGAGGGAGCAAGGGGCTGGGTCAGCTGGTAGGCTCCTAAGAGTAGGGTCTGCAAGCAGAGAGCAAATGGGGAAGTTTATTGAGACCATTGCAAAATTGCCTTTATTCTGCAGAATTGCATTAAGGATGGCTAAGTAAATCACTGTTTCCTTGGTGGTGTGAAGAAAATGGGATTCTTTTACCTAATGGGGTGCTAATGGCCTTTTAGCCAGGGGAGGAGAAAACAAATGAAAAATTATGGGATCTGTTAACCTGAAGTATGGGGTGCCAAGCGGAAGTGGGGGGGGGCAGGAAACTGCTGCCTTGCCTGAGGGCTTCTCCCCCTGTGACCCAAAAGAGGTGCCCTCTGCCTATTGGTCTTAACTGGATAAGGTGATGCCAGCAACAGCCACCCCAGGGGGCCCACAGCATGCTGATCCTGTGCTCAGCACCGCCTGTCTGCTACTCACTGTATCCTCCTGAAACCCTGAGGGATGTGGCCTTGTATTCCCATTTCATAGGTAAGAAAACTGAGGCTCCCACAGCCCGTGTACCTGAGCCCGTGAAGAGGACTTCATGACTCTGTGGCCCTGGTCCTCTGGTTTTCAGCAAGCCCCTCCTCTGGGCCAGCGGTGGTGGGGACCTGCAACAGGGCTCAGGAGGAGTCCGGGGATGGGTGTGGGGAAGGTGGCCCTGAGTCTGCTCACCCACTGGTCACCCTCTGGTGGGGTGCTCCAGGGGCCCGAGGGACAGCCTGGCCTGGGTCTGGGACGGAAGTGTGCTGCCATGCTCCCCAACACCTGAGTCAGGAGCCCGCAGGACTCTGGCTGATTCTCAGATGGGACTGCTACTGTAGCTGATGTCTGGGAGTCCTACAGGTCCAGGAACTGCCTCCAGGTGGGATCCTGTCATAACTGGCCCCAGGGGAGGGAGCGTGCTAGTGGTGTAGGCTGAGAGTGTGACCGTTGTACCCGCCTCTGCCTGGGGACCTAGAACCTGACAGAAGCCACTGTGCTGAGGAGTGGGGGAGGGCAGGGGCTGGGCTTCAGGGCACATGGGTATGACTGTGTCTCCTTACCTGGACTCCAGGACATTCTGGGAGAAGAAAGTGCCCACTGGGCTCCCCAGGAAAGAGGCAGAGCTGGAGAAGTGCCCCCCAACAGCGGTATTGCTTCCTTCTATCCTGAAGAAGTGGCTAGTCTCCACTCTGGAGACCCACCCCCTTCCTGTGGATGTGGGGGAGGACACTTCCTCCTGTGGGGGTTGTGTTCAGGCTCCAGTCCCTCATCTTCTCCTCTTCATTTCTTTCTCTTCTTCCTCCTGGTTTCTGCAATTGTTTTTCTGAGAGAGTGACTTAATAGTAACAATAACAGTACTGGTGAGCAGCCCACATACACGCTCCGAGGGACCACCTGCCACCCAGGCAGCTTCTCCAGGACTAGGGGTGCACCCGGGGAGAATGCAGAAGGTGACTTTGACCTCAGAGCTATCTCCATGTAGGAGAAATGGGCAGTAAAGGAAGCGCCAAGCTGTCATTTATCTCAAATGTGTGTGTGTGATATCAAATGGAAGTGCATGGCAGAAGGCAGGCTGTGGGGCCGGGTGGAAGCAGGGATGGTGGGCTGCCAGGCAGGAAAGGGGCCCTTCTGGGCTTGGGCCACAGGGTGTGAAGGCGGTGGAGGACATCCCCCTCCCTCCCTCCCTCCTGCCTTCTCACTTGCTTCCCCTGGGTCTTCAAGGGCAGAGTGCTATGCTTTATGGGTGGGCATGCTTCAGCTCCTGGAAGACTGGGGGGTTGGTGTGACTCAGAGAGATCACCCAGGGCCATGACCTGGGTAGTCTCAGAGGGGCTTGAAGGGGTATGAAGACTCAGGCCTCCAGAGCCCACATGGCTTTCCCTCCCTACCCCAGAGCAGCGGACTGGCAGCGCAGGTCCCCCTCCCTGACCCCCGTGTTCCCATGCTCAAGGGAGGCTGTGGCTCCCAAGACAGAGCTCCGCCATACCTGAGAGGACCTGAGGGTATTGTCCTCTTTGGGCTGAAGCCCTGGGAGCCCCTGTGGACGGGGCCCACTTCCTGCCTGGCTTCACCTCCCAATCCTCCCACCATCCGCCTTCCCAAGCTCTGGACCAGACGAGACCTGGGCTTCCATCAAGCTCTGGCCTCACAGCTGGGTAATTGTGGGAGCCCCTGGCACCTGTCCCTGAGGCTGGAGCCTGAAAGCCAGTGGCCCTATCAGCTGTCCACTGCAAGACCCTGGGCAAGGTAGGGTGGGGCGAGAGAGAGCAGGGAGGTAGAACTGATACCCCCTAGAAAGCGTGGTTGTGGGTGTGATGACGCCAGCAGGAGCTTGGGGAAGGCAGATCAGGCACCACCTGGGCCCTCAAGGAGAGCAGGTGGCCAGCCCTGAGCAAACACCTCTGTTTGCTTTTGCCTGGTGAGTGGCTCCACAGAGTATAGCAGCCAAGGCACCACTGTAGAAAGGTCACCTGTGCACCTGGACAGGTGTGTGCCCACCTGTTGGTCCGGCCGATGCAGGCTCTCCATGACATCAAGGATACCTAGTGGGACTGGGGGCCTCTGTGGCAGGCAGGGATCAGTTCTGGGACCCACTCAGGGAAGACACCCCTGCCCCTGCAGACCCACGTCCTGGGGGCCCCAGCCCACTGCCCCCAGATTCAGGTACTGGGACTTTACTTTATCCCCATCTTAAGCCTTCACTCTTCTGACCTGGGAGCTACTGTCTGGGTTCCACAGGGCCCTGGGCTCCAGAGAAGTATCTAAGGGGCAGGGTGGCCGGGAGAGGGAGGCAGAGCTCCAAGCTGTGCCCTGATTACCAGCTCTGACTGCCCTGTGATTGAAGAAACAATTTGGCTTCTGAAACAGTCAGAACCTCTCTGGTGAGATAATGGACATCAGAACTGGTTCTAGTCCCCCATTCCTGCCTATGGGATTGCCAGAAAACTCCAGTGGTTCTTAGTCTTAGCAAAAGGGGGAAAGAAACCATGTAAGTTCCTAAGCTTTAATTAACAAAAAAAAAAAAAAAAAAAAAGGAAAAGAAAAACTATAAGTTCCTAAGCTTTAACTAACAGCCTGGAAAATGCTTGGGAAGATATATGTTCTGTGTGCCAGAACCTGAGAGTGAGACAGGTGTGGGGGTGGGGGGCGATCTGGGGTGCACAGCGTGGTGGTGGGAGTCCGAGTGGAGGGAAAGAGTTTATGGAGTTTCTTTCTCAAGTTTTTCTACCCCTGAAACAGTCAAAGACACAGATACGGTGAAACAGGGAAAGACCCAGAAGCTGGGGGGCTGGTTCAGAGTGTGCTTTCTCCTTCCCTCCTCCCCTATCCTGCCTTTCCAGCATTGCCCATGGTGCATCTGATGCTCTTTTTTTTTCTTTCTGGGAAGGAGAAAGGATGGAATCAGCACTCCATTCCGCCACCTCTTGGCCATGACATGGGTGCAAGGTGACCGTGTACTCTGTGCTGTGAGCACATGCTTTGCCACTGGGTTGAGCCTCCTCATCAGATTGGCACCTGCAGGGGATCTTTACAGGAGATCACACATGTGACTCCACAGAGCCTTGAGAAGTTTCCGCTGGGACCCTCTTGAATCTTCTTCTGCAGCCACCTATCCCCTGTACCTATGTGAGCAGGAAAGACTATGAACTTGGGGGTGACAGAAACCCCCAGTCTCAACGTCTCAACACTGTTCATTTGTCTCCTGCTCCCCGCCCCCTGCCCTTGGCAGCCACTCCACACCTGACTGTGTGCACAAGAGGGGCCCAGAGCTCTGAGGAGTCGGGTTTCTAGGGCCCTGGGCTCTTTGCCCATTTCCACAGGCTGGAATCCCATCACAGGGTCCTTTTCTCTGCAAGAGAAGCCAGTGTGCAGAGGAGAGCATGGTGGTTTGGTGGGATGCACACTGGGGCACCTGTGCAGGCTCCTGGGGTCCGCTCTGGACTTGTGCCCCTGCCTCTTCCAGGGTGGTCTCTCCTGCGGAGATGGGGGGAAGAACAGGGTGGTAAACAATTAAAATTCACTTCTTTTGAGGTATGAAATTCACATAACAAAATTAGAGTGAACAGTTGAGTGGGATTTAGTACATTCACAGCATTGCATATTCATCACCCCTGTGTAGTTCCAGAACATTATTGTTAACCCCCCAAAGAAAACCCCATACCCATTAGGCAGTGCGCCTAGTCCCCCCACACTAGCCCCTGGTAACTGCCACTCTGCACCTGTCTCTATGGGCTTGTCTATTTTGGATATTTAAAATAAATTGACCTTTCATTTGTATCAGGCTCCTTTTACTTGGTTGGAGGTATATCCGTGTTGTAGCATGTATTGGTATTTCATTCCTTTTTAAGGGTGAGTAATATTACATTGCATGTATTGGGTTGGCCAGGAAGTTTGTTTGGGTTTATGAACTTTAGGGCCAATGCAACATGTATCACATTTATTTATTCATTCATCTCTTGGTGGACATTTGGGTTGTTTACATCTTTTGACTTTTGTGAATAATGCTGCTGTGGATATTTTTGTGTGAGTATCTGTTTGAATCCCTGTTTTCAGTTCTCTTAGGTGTTTATTTTGGAGTAGAATTGCTGGGTCATGTGATAATTTCAACTTTTCTGAGGAACTGCCAAGCTCTTTTCTGAGGAACTGCCAAGCTATTTTCTGATAACAACTGAAACATTTTACAATTTTACCAGCTGTGTGTGAGAGTTCTAGTTTTACCACATCCTCACCAACACATGTTAGTTTCTGTTTATATTTTTAAATTGTATCAATTTTCTTGGATACAAGCAGTGTCCTCACCTATGGTTTTGATTTGCTTTTTCTTAATTATCAGTGATGCTGAGAGTCTTTTTACTTCCTTCTCGGCCATTTGTATCTTTTTTGGGGAAGCAACTATTTTGCCCCTGTTTCAATTGGGTGGACCTTCTTTTGTTGTTGAGTTTACTTTGCTTTATCAAATTTCCACCAGGTGTTCCCACCTGCTCAGGGTGGGAAGATCTTGACTAGGGGGTTATCAGGAAGCCTTTGTGGGCCCAAGGAGGTCTCATTCAGGAGTCAGGGAGGAGGCGGCTCCTTGCCAGGCTGTCCTGTGGATGCTTCTGGGACTTTGTATGCTTCCCTTTTTCTTCCTCTTCCCACACAGTATCTGGAAGATTTTTGCTCTTTATTCGGACTCCTGGTTATTTATTGCGGGTTGGCAAGTGCTTGGTTTGGAAATGAAGGGTAAGGCTGGAAAGGAGGAAGCAGGTTGGAGACATGGTCTTCCTGACCTTCCAGAGTCAGTCAGCATCCTCTCTCCCTGCCTTCTGGGACCTTCTTGGTTTTCCAGAAGGTCCTGGCTGGGGGAGCTCTGAGCTCTGTGGTAGAACTGAGTGTAAGGGAGAACTAGTGTGTAAAGACACCACACCAGTATGAGGCAGAAACACACATCCTCCCAGCAGCCTGGGTCACCCTTGTACCAGAACTCGTCTGCTGGTGGTCAGCCCCTGCGTGATCCCTTCACAGCCCGAGGCTGGGGCCGCAGCCTGTGACCCAGCAGACACTGACCAGGACCCCAGTGCATTCCCTCTCGCCTGTCCCTCTGCCCTCCTCTTTCCTGGGACCATCCTGCATCACTGCATCTGATTTGCCTCAGTGGCAGACCTGGGTCCAGTGTCCTCTCCTTGACTTTGTGATGAAGGTCAAAAGAGCACAGGGACCATACCCAGGTTAGACTGAACTCCTCCAAAGGGAAGAATTACCCTTGGCAATTTCCACGCCCCCACCCCCCGGCAAGACTCTCAAGGGAGGTGCCAAGAGACCCCGAGACTCCAAGGCTTCCTCCTTGGGAAGCTGCCCCTAGGACTCTGGACACTGGGCTGAATGAATTCAGTTAGTCTCACTCTAAGGGTCAGAATGTTAGTCTGCTTTTATTTTTTCATTTGTTTTGTTCGTTGAATAAATGCTGCTGACGACAAGTTGTCTTTAATAAACCACAAGTTCTTTGCAAAAAAAAAAAAAAAGAGAGAGGGAGAAAAGAGGAGAAGTGGCTCTGGCTCCCACCAGTAGGTGCTTGGTCCCAGCAGCCCTTCCAGGGAGGGTCCCTGTCCCTGTTCACAGCTGGGAACAGACGCAGAGAGGCTGAGCACTGAGTGGGCCATGCAGGAAGACAGAGAAGGAGCGTGGCCTGGGCCTGGCTCTGCACTTGTCTCTCTGCTTTCACGAGTCACACTGAAATCTCTCCTTTGTATCTAGACTCACTTCTGAAGGTGAAATGTGTGTGTGTACGTGCATGCATGTGCACGTGTGCACGCACACATGCTCAGTTGTATCCTACTCTTTGCAACCACATGGACTCTAGCCCTCCAGGCTCCTCTGTCCATGGGATTCTCCAGGCAAGAATACTGGCGTGGGTTGCCATTTCCTCCTCCAGGGGATCTTCCCAACCCAGGTATCGAATAGTAGGATCTAACAGCAGCAAAGAAAAGGACCCCTCAAGGCTCAGTCCTGTGTCCAGGGGGCATGGGCACATCAGGCCCCCAGCATCCCCAGGTACCTGCACACTCAGCAGCCTTGACCATGTCTGTCCCTGTTGGACAGCGCTGGCCGAGCAAACTCCCCCCTGTTCATGCCTTCCTGGGCCTTTGCTCTGTTTCACTGAGATATGAAAGAGCAAATTTCCACGAGGAGACTTTTAAGGGCACCTGCATTTTTGAGGAGACTGAAGAAGACTATGGAGGATTATTTAGGTTGCATTTTCCACCTGGTCAGCAAGCAGGTGGATGGGTGGCCTGGAGTCCCAGGTCATGGTGCCCTGGCTTTTCCACATGTGTGTGCACAGCCGTCACCGAGCAGAGGAGCCTGGTGGCCATGTATACCTAAGAGTAGAACCCTTAAGTCCTGGCTCACTCACTCTGTACAGCCTTGGGCAAGGTAGCCTCTCTCTGCCTTGGTTTCCTTGCTCTAAGACAGGAACCAGAAGTTGTCCTTACCTCTGGCAGTTGTCGTGTCCATTAGTAGGGTGATGCACGTGAAGCATTTGGAATAGAGCCTCTCGGGAAGAATGCATTGGCTTGCCAAAAAGTTCGTTTGGGTTTTTCTGTAATATCATGCATTAAAAACTCAAACGACCTTTTTGGCCAACCCAATAAAGAAGTCTCACTCTTGCTGAGTTAAATCCAACTCTTTGCAACGCCATAGACTGTAGCCCATCAGACTCCTCTGTCCATGGGATTCTCCAGGCAAGAATACTGGAGTAGGTTGCCATTTCCTCCTCCAGGGGATCTTCCCGAGCCAAGGATCGAACCTGTGTCTCCTGCATCGCAGGCAGATTCTTTACCTGATGAACCTTCGGGGAAGCCCTTGCTGGTTAATGGTAAACCTGGGCTGGGCGAGACCGGTGCTGGGGGGAGGGGCAGAAAGGGGCAGGACCATGGCTGTTCAAGGAGGTCCAATGAGGTGACACATTTGTTGAGATCTGAGTCATAGTGCCCTGCTGGGTGAGAGGGGGACAGTTGCTGGGCAGCAGCAGCAGAGTCAAAGCCTGGGATGTCCTGGCCAGTCGCCAGGGCTGACCTGACCAGGCCGGGGCTGATACACCTGCCGTTGGCTGGGGTTACAAAGCACAGGAACCCCAGAGCCAAGGGAGCCTGGTGACCTGCAGAACAGTCATCATCAGGCCACTTGGGTGGCCAGTCTTTTTCCAGTCAGGCTTTGCCCTGGGTAAAGAAATTAATTGTAACCTAATTCGCAGTTTCCTTTGCATAGAAGCTGGAAGGAACTGCTAGTGAGGCTGGTGAGTAACTCAGTGGCAGCTGGGAAATCACATTTGGGCATGAGTGTCCATCATCTGAGCGAAGCTGTTGCAGCTGGTCCGGGTGGTTGGGGATGTGGGTGGTGGCCACGGGTGCCTGCTAGGTGCAGCCTGGCCCTCAGGCCTCTGGGAACAGAAGGTTGGGGCCTGGGCACAAGGGAGGAATTTGGGCTGCTGGCTCCATGCAGCTGGGCTGCAGATCTCGTCTGCACACCTCACTACCCCAAACTTCAGCCACACCCTGACCCCTTCCTGCCCATCAGCAGAGGACTACGTAGATGGCATGGCAGAGGAGGGGGTTGTCAGGAGACATAGGCCTGGTTGCAGTTCCATTCTGAGAGCAAGAAGTGAATTCTCTTCCTCAGAATTGGGAAACAGACGGGGAGACTGAGGTCTACAGTAAGAGCTCGGGTAAGGTGGGCAAGTCAGAGCTTTTCACGTGTGGAGGAATGTACCTGTACGTACAGGTCTGTGGTGCCTCTGAGGCAAGGCCTGGTCCTCGGGTTTCTCCTCCTCTCTCCAGGCCACCAGCCACCCTGTCCAGGCAGGGCCCACGCAGACAGGTGTGTGGGGAGACACAGTACCCCTGCATGTGATCGCCTGCCCTGCCCACCGTGGACCACACGATGAGGCTCAGTCTGAAGGGATGATGGAGGGAAAGCCTGCAGAGCTGGGCTATGTGTGAAGTCCCTGACCAGACAGGCAGGCAGGTGCCTGGGCTCTGCACTAGACAGAATCCTCAGGAGCGTGGAGAGCCCCAGGCATCCAGGGTGTGCCAGGGTGGCTGCTCACTCCTCCTTGTGTGCCAGGCCTTTGTGCCAGCTGGCCTTTGTTGTGTGCCCAGTCCGGGCCAGGAAGGCCACTCAGCCTTGTGGCCACAGTGGCACACAGGCTGTCCACTGAGGGCTGCTGGCAGCATTTGGGAAGAGGGAATTTAAGACTGGAATTGAGGCTGCTCTCATGGTGATTAGTGTCCTCACTGGGCACCAAGTAAAGTAGCTAGCCCTGGCTTGTATTCACCACCCATGTATGCACTTAGCTGTTCAGCTTTGGGTACACCTGCACAGGCCAGAGTTTTCTTGATGATTTTGTAGAGAGGCTTCAGTTCCCAGCATGAGGACTGGGGCAAGCTGTCATATTCCCTGCAAGGAGGCACTGGCTTGTGACATCTAAGCTGAGCCCAGGACCCGTGAACAGAGGTGGCTGGCTCTCAAAGGGCCACCCAGGCCTTCCCTTCTCGCCTGCTCTGTGCCAGGCATCAGGCAAGGTTCTGGGAATGCAGCAGTGAACAGGACAGGCCCGGGCTGGCTTTGTGGGTCTTTCCAGTCCAGCTTTCTTCCCACATCTTATGTGGGTCAAACCTGGCAAAGCTGCTTCATTTGGAAGCCTCTGGATGCCTAGCAGAGTGATGATGGTGGCGATGGTTGGAGGGTGGAGTGATGGTGGGTGGTGATGGTGTAGGCATGGTCAGCAGTAGTGGTGAAGCTGGTGGGTGAAGGTGTGAGGTGATGGTTGTGGGGAGGGTGGTGATGGTGTCAGTAGTGGTTAGGGTGTGGGGATGATAATATAGTGGGGGGCTGGAGTTCAGGTGAAGTTAGTGATGGTGGTGGTGATGCTGTGTAGGTGAGGGGGGTGAAGGTGATGGTGCTTGTGGGGAGAGTGGTGATCATGGTAGTGGTAATGGTGTAGCTGGGGGTGGTGATTGTGGTTGGGTAATGGTGGTGATGGTGGTGATGGTTTTATGGCCACACACAGGAGGTACTGAGCATACCATCAGCCCCATTTATGGCCAAAGTGGGGCTGGCCTGCAGGGCCCTCTCTGCGCTCATAGGCACTGGTTCTCCTGACCTGTGCTTTTTTCCTAAAAAGCCAAAATTACATTACAATCCCTTGCAAAACCAGCCTCCATCTGGGACAAAAAATGGAGATCGTGGGGTGTGTGGAGCATCCTACAGGGTGACCCTGCCTGAGAGTGCACATGTGTGTGTGTGCATGTGTATGTCATTCTGCCTAATGTCTCCCAGTTGGCAGTGTTCCTCAGTTACCAGGCCATCATTTCCTGAGCCGTGGTCAGTGATTTTGTTCTTAGGTGTCCTCAGGGTTTCTTTGCTCAATGCCAACTCTGGCCTCACCCAGGCAGGTCGTGCACTAGAGAGTGCTGTGTGCCCCACGTGAGCCTCATGGGGTGGGGAGGGGCATCCGTGAGGCTCCATTGCACTCATCCTGCCACTGGCCACCCACCTGTGGCTCCCTGTGCCTGTCAGACCAAGCCAGGGGGTCTTGACCAAGGTGATATCACCCATCTCTCTGATACCCTGCCCCCTCTCCTATCCCAAAGTCTCACTGTTTTCCAAATGTGCCCAGCTGTTAACCTCCCGCCCACCTTCCCCCCGCCACTCTGTGCTTAAAACCATTTATGTATTAGTTTGTTCCTTCCTGGATTCCTTTGTTGTTTCACTCACTAGTTTGTTGTTTCAGACAGATTGTGACATGATCTGACTGACCCTGGCTGCTCTGGGGCAAGTGGCCTATGGGGTCAAGAGTGGTCTCAAGGAGGGACTTCCCTGGTGGTCCAGTGACTAAGACTCTGTGCTCCCAAAGCAGGGGGCCTGGCTTCAGTCCTGGTCCAGGAACTTAAATCTTGCATGCCACAACTAAGATCCAGTACAGCCAAAAAAAAAAAAAAGAGTGGGCTCAGGGAGGCTAGGTGGTCCTCTAAGCTGAACTGAGATGAGGGAGAGGATGGAGCGAGTTGGTACGGATGTCTCTGGTACTTGGGTGGAGGTCAGGGCTGGTGAACGTGGCATTCCTTGGCCCAGAGGCAGCCATTCGAGCTGTGGGACTGGCTGCCATTTGCTTAAGGACGCTCTGGAGAGAACACCTAGAAGATAAGCTGAGACGGAGGAAACCCACATGGGGGTGAGCAGGCTGGCTCATCAGAATGAAATAGGAAAGCACCAAACACAGGAGGTCCTGAAGCAACCAGAGAGAAGAGAGAACCAAGAAGGGAATCATCAGAATTGAGTACAGACCTTCAGAAGCAGGACAGCAGAATCACGCTTTTGAAGGACAGAATAACTGTCCTGTAGAAGTCTCAGGGCTTCCCAAGTGGGCTTCCCAGTTGGCACAGTTGATAAAGGGTCTGCTTGCCAATGCAGGAGATGCAGATTCAATCCCTGGGTCGGGAAAATCCCCTGGAGGAGAAAATGGCAACTCCCTCCAGATATTCTTGCCTGGAAAATTCCATGGACAGAGGAGCCTGGCAGGCTACAGTCCATGGGGTCACAAAAGAGTTGGACATGACTGAACACTCACACACACAGAATTCTCTGCCCAGCAGAAGTGCCTTTCAAGAATAAGGTAAAAGTGTTTTAAAAAGAGGGGCAAGGGAAACAAAGACCCAGATTCATGTTTCTGTGAGTGTATGAGGTGGAAGGGGCGTGTGGGAGGGGCAGCACTGTTGCTAAACGTCCAGTTAAGTTGGCCACAGGTTCATGAGTGTTTGTTGCAGAACACTATTTTGACATAAATGTTCTGCAAAATATACTGCTTGTACATGTCAAATATTCAACTAGAATAAAGAGAAAATGTGAACAGGATATGAGAGGAGGGGCATGGGGTGGACGAGGAGAGGATAATGGTGCCAAAAGTTGCTGTCTGGGCGGTGGGGCTAGGGGGACCCTCCACAGGGACAGCTGGCCCTCAGGGAGAGGGGCAGTCCCTGGGGAGGAGTCCATGAGGTCTGCTTCCTGTTCCTGCAGAAGTGATGGCATTAGGAAACCACCGTCTGTTAAGGAGATTGTGCTGGGCCATAATAAAGCTGTCATCTGCAGGATCTGGTGCTCGTCACAGGCAGGAGCAGGGCTGCCCGGTGAGTGGATTCTGCGGGAAGGTACTGCCTTGCACACACATGTGGGCACTATTGTCACCCCACTCAGTTCTTAGATCAGACCATCTTGCCATGTGTTTTTTTCTTGAGAGCCCCAAATTCTGGCTTTTACATTGCAGTCCTAGGACATTGGTTGTCTGGGGCCTTGTGTGGGATGACCACGGTGACTGCCACTCACTCTAGTCAAGGGTGCCCAGTTAGGAAGCACCTGCCTGGATCTGGGTTGGTATGGTCAGACTGGCAGCACATCCTCAGTCGAGGGTAGCAAGGAGGTCAAAGGAACCTCAGGGGAGTTGTGCATGGCCTCTCATGGCCAGGGCTGACCAGGGGGCACTGGTGAGGTGAGCCTGCAGTTAGGACTGGGTAGGCTCGGTATGTCTCACTAAATGAGCAAGAAGATGGGGGAGGTGGGGGTGGGTCTGCAACAGTGTGAGAGAATGTGCATGTGACATGCTAAGTGTAAGAGAGATGTGTGTATCAGTCTGGGTCCAATCCAGAGACACCCACACAGCGACTGGACCAGAGGAGGTTAACATAAGAGTTGATCGGCAGTGATGAGTGTAAGAGAGCTGTGGGCCACCCTGAGGCAGAGGGCAGGAGCTTGGGGAAGGGGCTCCCTCCCCAGAGTGGGGTCACAGCTCACTGCATATTGAGAAGTTGGCTGGGTTGCAGGGGCCAGGACTGGTCTGCAGCCTCGGGGGCCAGCGGGAGGTGACCCTCCAGTACACGGGGGAGCTGAGGCTGGTGCACAAAGGCTGGTGATGGGTGCATCTGGGGGCTATGGGAGGTGATCGCGGGGCAAGGGCGTGGGCTACATTGGCGCCAAGGGGCTGCGTGCATTTGGCATGGACTGAGGCAGAGCATGCAGGATGTCCCCACAATGTGCTGCAGAAGTGAGGGATGACAACCAGAAACCCTCGTCCACCTGTGTGGTTCTCCACCGCACAGGAGGGCACTCACAGCTTCTGTGTGGGTCTGAGAATGTGTACGAGTATGACCAGTGTTCATGTGTGAGTGTTCACACAGGGCTGAGCTTGTGGACAGTTGAATGAGTGAAAGTGAAGTAGAGACTTGGGCCTGCTTCTCTCTGCATACAAATGTGAGTAAATGACACATCCAGCCAGGTGTGGAGCATTGAAGACTGCCTTTCCAGGATACAAAAAGGCTGGTGACTGCGTGTGCCGAATGAGACCATCCATGCCTGGTGGCTCTGCTTGTAAAGATGCTGGAGGAGGCCCTCCTTGGAACAGGACAGCCCGCTGTCCCCACTGAGTGTTAGTTGCACATCTTCTCCTGCAGGGGTGGGGCAGGGTGGGAGCATATGGGGCCTTGGGCCCACATGCCTGTCTCTGTTTCCATCTGCTGCATACCTGTGCATACACATTCATGCATATACACACACATGCCATGAAGGGGGCCTGGGGTCTCTGCAAATGCGAGCAGCAGCCAGGACCTTTGGCAGGTATGTCATGAGCAGTGTGGGACCCATCCCCACTCCTGTGAGAGCAAAGCCCAGCTCCTCACCCTCTGGTGTGATGCCAGGGCAACTTGAGGGGCCAGAACCCCACGTGGTGCTGGCAATATCTGTCGAGGCAGAAACGTGGGACTAGGTGTTGGGGGAGGACCCTGTCACCCAGCAGCATTCGGGGTGGAAGGTGTGGGTGGGGCAGGTTTTACAAGTCCTGCTGTGTCGACCTGCCCCAAGTTCCAGGGGAGACTCTCATCAGAGGTTGGTCAAAAAGCCCTTCCTGGCAAAACGGTGCCAGCAGGGAGGGGTGGTCAGCTGGCAAGGCCTGGGGCTTCCTGGTGGGGCCAGCATCTGCCTTGCTCCTGAGTCCCATCGCCGCTTTGTTAGTCATCGTCCAAACCCCAAGATGCCCACCCTCCAGCTGTTTGACCATGGGAAGTCTTCTCACCTCCCAGCCTCCGTGTTCTTACCTATTTAATGGGGCAGTGAAGAGGTTTGCCCAGTGATTATAAATCGGAAGTGTGAACTTCATACCGCGTGTACCTGTGCAAAGGTGAGGCCTATACCAGCTCCTCCTCTCCCCAGCCTGCCCTACTCTTGTTCACAGTCAGAGAAAGTGAGGCCCAGAGGAGGCTAGAACTTTACAGAGGCTGCACAGCCCCAGGAAACTGGACACCTCTGATGGCCCTTTCCGGGCTCTTCTCCTTCACCCTCTGGGGTTGGCCCCATCATCTGTAGGGCCCACCATAGAATGCAGATTGTTCTAGAATTATGAATTATTTTAGGACAATGACAGGAGAGCATTAAACCAAGTATGGGGAACTGTGGTCTCCCCAGGCTACACCCCCCTGAGGCCAGCCCTGCACCCACACCCTCGTTCCCTACCTTGGACCATGTGTTTTTCCATCTAAACGTGTCTGTGACAAGGAGGAGCATTAAGGCGGCCATGCCCTGAGTAGGGACCACCTGGGAAGCATTTTAAGTGCATTTAAGACTGTTTCTGCTCACAATCATCGCCCAACCCACAAATCACTTTTGGCAGCAACAGACCAGGCCCCACATGGATCCTGTAGGACCTGGCTCGGAGATGAGAGCAGGCAGTGCTCTCATCCTGCACGTGAAGTCTGTGTGGTGGTGACTGGACCAGCTCGGAGGTGGGGGCTCCCTGGAGCTCAAGGCACCTCCCAGCCCCTGGACCATTGAATGTACATGTGCTCAAGGGGGCCCCAGGGGAGGAGCCCTATTCTGGATCTGCTCCTCACTACCTGGTAGGTGGAGTGAGCATCTCGCCCCCGCTTAGAAGACCGATCTGCAAGCCCTACCCCCCATGGGTGGCTCCCAGGGCTGCCAGTTCTTGCACAGCTGACCGAGGCCACAGGGATTATATCCTGAGAGAATAAGAAGGCAAAAGTCGCGATATTCTGCTGATGTGGGTGCAGGCGTCCCACACCATCCTTGACAGTACTCCGGAGACCAGAATGCAGACCTCACTTCTCCACGGAGAGCTCTGGCACACCAAGGAGAGCTGGTGGCCAGGCAGGCTGGCAGACACAGGCTGCCCTTGGCTGTGTGCCATCTGGGGGACCCACCCACACCCACCCTGGGCTTTCCCCCTCCCCACCAACTGAGTCTCCTGCAGCTCTGGGGTTGGGGCCCTGAAGGCAGCATCTCAGATCGCTAGTGGTTGGCGCTCACCTTTCTGCCAGGATGAGAAGGAGGCTGGCAGCACAGAGCCCCCTTCCCATCCAGCATGGTGTCACAAGCCTGGACTGCCACCAGGTCACCACCCTGTCAAGCCACTGGGAAATCTCTCATTCTCTTTGTGGCCAGAAAGTCAACCTTCCCGAAAGATGGTGCACCCTCCGGGGCTGCTTTCTACTGCAGGCCAGTGTCCCTGACTTGCGGTCACTGCCCAGGACTTGGGGTGGGGGTGGAGGGTGGGCACAGTAACCGTGGGTTCTGGACCATGTGACATGGGGTTGAGCAGGCCGGTGAGGGCTATGCTGCTGGAAAGACAGCCCTCCAAATCCCAATCCCCTGGCTGGCTGCACATGTGCCCTCGAGCATACAAACAACTTTCTTTCTGTCCTGCCCAGGTGTCTGTTTGCAAAGCAGTGATCCCATCAGCAGCTCCATCTGGGGCTGCGAAGAAAATGCAGGGTCACCATGTGCCACGGGGCCTGGCCTCGTGCTGTGTGAGTCCACCTGGCCGTGCTCACCCCACTCTGCACCTTTGAGAGGCGGGGTGGGTGAATGCGGTGGGCCAGGTCCTCTGGAGAAGGTGGCAGTGGAGGGAAAAGCAAGCCACTCCTCTTGCTGTCCGCAGGGCTGTGAGCATCAGCTTCTGCGCTCCTTCCCCAGCCCCCCACAGCCCACCCCAGAGCTCCCCCTAGACTCTTTGACTTGCAACCTTCATGGAGTGTTGGAGGGAAAGGAAGCTGGGCTGCTGCTTATGAATCAGGCACTTGTTTTGGGGCAGCAGGGCTGTGTCTGGTGTTGACCCCCACTTTGAATCTGCCTTCCCAGACCCGGCCTTACTGGGGCAGGACAGGGGGCCACCGTGGGCTCGGAGCCCTTCTGATTTCTGTGAGGAGTGCAGACCCAGGTTTATTACTCTGCCAGGCAGTGCAGTGGGGCTTCAGTGCACTACAGGTGGGGAGCAGCTGCCCCTTCCCTCTCGTTGGCTGAGGAAACACCACAGGAACCCTCCTGCCTTTGTCACAAGAGCAGTATGAGCAGTGCTGTAGGGTCCTCTTTGGGACCCCGAACTGTGTACTTCTCAGGAAGCGTGAGCCAGTGGAGTGCATCCTAGCTGTGCAGGAGGATCTGTCAGCTGTGGCCTGTCACTCTGCCCAGCTTGTAAAAGGCCTGCTCCGAGCTAGTGCCATTGGCTGCCTTTTCACAGAAGCATCAAGGCCAGTCTTGAGGCCATTTGGGGCTGACACAGTTCTCTGAGCTGCCACCCATCCCTGCTAGGGTTGGCTACTAAATCCCGAAGAAATGAACACTCTGAGTGTATCTGAGAGGCAGTCCATGTCCTCGTGGCCAGTTGGGAGGCTGTGGGACAGGAGGGTGGCATCCAGCCATGTGTGGGTGGCTCCTGTCGTGGTCTCTACCAGTGAGACCCCCGGCAAGGGAAGTCAGGTCTCAGTGCTCCCTCCCCAGAGTTCCCCAGAGTGACTTCTTCCTAGGGCTCCTGGAGCTGCCACCCCCTTGGATGGCAGGCAGCATGATGCTCTGGGTGGATCCCTTCCCCCAAGAGGTGGCAGGGCAGGAAGGCCACACGCAGAGCCTGACTTGGGCACAGGGCCAGCTCCTTGGAGTTCAGCTGCCCTTCCCAGTACCTCACCTGCAGAGACCCAGTGATTCTGGGTCCCACTCCAGGGACAGCACTCCTAGGGAGCAGTTTTCCGAAGGTCTAATAAGTCAGCTCCGTACCTGCAGCCCCCTCCTTCCATCTCTGTCTTTAGTGCCGGGTGTGCAGTAGCCTTTGACTACTGGCCAGAGCATCTCTCCCCTCCATCCTCTCTGCCTTACTTACCTTTGTCCTTAGCCCCATTTGTCTTTTCCCTCCTTCCCTCTCTCTCCCTCTGTTTCTCTTCCTGTTCCCTCCCTCTCCTGCTGGCTCCGTGGTCCAGCCTGTTTGGCAGGGCAGCACCCACACTGGGTGGGTGGGACCCAATCAATGCACACTTCAAGTTGGCATTCCCAGCCGGGTTGCCTTTGAAGTCATCCTTGGGAAGCCTGGCACAGTGCTGGCAACCTTCCAGTTTTCTTCTGTTTCACCACTTTGGGATCCAAAAGGTCTTCACCAGTTCTCCTCACCTGACTCTAGTTGGCTCTTGATTGTTTCCCACACACAAGTGTGTCTTCAAGGACCCAGGCAGCCCCAGGGTATCTTCCACTGGTGTGGAGTGGACCAACCACTCATCTTGGTGGCTGCAAGAGAAGCAGAATGTAGGTGGAAACAAATTGATTGAAAAGAGAAATCGCTCACACACAAGTACAATGTTTCTCATGTTTGCTTTGTGTGTTAGTATTTTTTATGCTTTGTAGAGAATATTGGCAGGTTTTCAGTTTTTTTTTAAAGCATCACCTGCCCATTTATCCATCTTTTTAAAATTTCTTACTATTTAAAAATAACTGTTTATGATGCAAAATGTTGAACATACACCAAGTCAAGAGAGTAGTAGGATGAGTGCCCCATTGGTTCACCCAGCGTGGCCATGGTCAGCATCCCTCTTCCTCATGGCATTTACAGCTCTACCCACAGCCTCTCAGTGATAAATTTAGGCCACAATTACATACGTTGAAATGCACAAATCTTGGCTGTATGTTGTTGACAAATGGATGTCCCTGTGTGACCCACACCCCATCAAGATATGAAACATGTATGTTTCCCAGAATATGCCCCCTGCTTTTCCAGTCTATTACCTCCCCTACCCCCAGCTGGTACCCAGTTTGATTTCTGTCACCTAAAATCAGTCTGGAATGGTGCCATGTGATTCTTTTGTGCTGCTTCTTCCACTTAGCAGGATGTCTATGAGATGTGTCCAGGCTGTCGTGTGTATCAATAGTTTGTGCCCCATCCTAACTGCATAGGGTTCCATGGTGTGATGGACTGAGGTTTGTTATCTGATAACCTGCTGGAACACATCTGGGTTCTTCCCAGTTCTTGGCTCTGTGAATAACCCCAGCATTTGTGAACAAGTCACTAGACGGACATATGTTTTCATTTTTCTCAGATAAATGGAGTGGAATTTTTCGGTACTATGGTAGGAGCATGTTTGACTTTAGATGAAGATTTTGTTACTTACAGGGGCTTCCCAGGTGGAACTAGTGGTAAAGAACCCACCTGCCAATGCAGGAGGTGTAAGTGATGCAGGTTCAATCCTTGAGTCGGTAAGATCTCTTAGAGGAGGGCATGGCAACCCACTCCAGTATTCTTGTCTGGAGGATTCCAAGGACAGAGGAGACTGGAGGGCTATAGTGCATAGGGTTACAAAGAGTTGGACACGACTGAAGTGACTTAGCATGCACGAATGTTGTTACTTATAAAGTGCTCTAGTTCATCTTTGGGGACCCCTGCCTGCTCTGCTTGTCTGGCAGCGTCTTGTACACTTCAAAACTCTGGCTCCAGGTGATTTGCTCAGAAGCTTGGGTGAAAGCCGAGTGGTTTACGTGCTTATCTATCTCAGGTAATCGAGGATGATATTGCAACTGTTTATGCTTCCTCACTTCCTCCTTTTTCTGTTTTAAAGCAGTGTATTTGCAGCTAGTGTTTAGCTATACAGATAACTGTGTGTTGATGTTCTTAGGAATACAGATGAGAAAGACCTAAGTTTTCTTTTTTGGCCCACAAGGAAGCTATTACTAAAATGTGAAGTTAGGCCGCTGGGAAAGGTGATCTGCCTGGGAGGGCTGCTGGGCTCTGCACCGTGGTCGTCCCTCAGTCCCTCCTTCCCTCACGTGTTTCCCTGCCTCCCACAGCCCCGCTGGGACTCTACTTCTCCAGGGACGCTTACTGGGAGAAGCTATACGTGGACCAGCCGGCCGGCACGCCCCTGCTCTATGTCCATGCCCTGCAGGACGTGCCAGAGGAGATGCCCAGCTTCCGCCTGGGCTAGCACCTCTACAGCGCCTACCACACGCGGCTGCACGAGAATGACTGGGTCCGCATCCAGGAGGACACGGGGCTTCTCTACCTTAACCAGAGCCTGGACCACAGCTCCTGGGAGAAGCTCAACATCCGCAGTAAGGGGGCGGCCCTGACCCCACCCCCACATGCCTCATTACCCACCCCGCCCTGCCCTCACCTGGTCCTTCCTTAGAGCCCATCACACAGCTCCTACGACTCCTGCTGTGTAAGAGTGGAGCAAGTGAGATGGGGCTGGCCTGTCCTCTTTGTCCAGCCCGTGAGGGAGCCAGGATGAGCTTGAGGACCACTGATGACCCTCAGGCCTCCTGAGGCTGTTGGGATTTTGGAGAACTTATGTGGAGGACTTGAGGGGCTCTCTCCATGCTGGCTCCAAATGTCTTCCAGTTGGATTAACAGAGATGTGGGGTTGTGAGAGAAGAGTTAAGAAAGGCTAGAGACATCCCAAGATCTTGATTTAGTGGATGATCTGGAACTTGGTGGAGAAGCAGCTGTTTGCACAGAAAGCCCACCTTACCATCAGCAGCAGGCTGCTCTTGGCACCTGGTGAGGACTGGGGCCTGGTGCCGGGGAGGAAAGTGGAGCAGGAGGAAGGCCTGGACGGCTTCTCAGAGCAGGGGTCCAAGCTGGAGTGAAGGCCATGTGTGACCCTGGTACTGGGAGGAGGTTGTTTGTGGAGCAGAGTTCTGCCTTGTGGCACCAAATGGTGATCACAACCCCACCTCTTGCTCTATAGACATGGCCTCCCTGGGCCCTCACGCCAGCTCTGAGCTCCTGTGAGTGCTGAGAGGCAGACACTCTGCTGTGAACAGTACTGCCAGAGTGAAATTTGCCAAGGGTCTGAGTTTCATAGGAGGCCTGTTCTGTTCGTGATTGGAGAGCAGCCTCATGCACCTGCCAGCTCTAGTCAGGAGAGAAATCACAGTAATTAGAACAGAGAAAGTTTATACGGAGAATTATTAACCACAGCAGGGGACTGGAGCAACAGAGGACAGGCTAGTAAGAAGCAGAGAACTGATGAATATGGGAGGAGTAGATGTAGCAGGGGGACACTTACCTAGAGCTAAGATAGAAGGCCCAGGAAGAGCCCCCGCCCCAGCTGAGATCCAGATGGGTTGGACGGGGGTTGCTATGGTGCCTCCATGATGGAATTTGCCAGAAATCCCCTCTCTAGGTGCTGGGGAAGTCTGTGTCTCTGCAGGGGTGGCATGGAATTCCCTGGGGGTCCCGTGGTTAGGACTCTGAGCTTTCATTGTTGAGGTCTTGGGTTCAGTCCCTGGTCAGGGAACTAAGATCCCACAAGCAGCAACACTGGCAAAAATAGAATAGAATAAGTGTTTTATTTATTTTTAATTGAGGGATAATTACAGTATTGTGTTGGCTTCTGCCATACATCACAATGAATCAGCCATAGGTATACATATGTCCCCTCCCTCTTGAACCTCTCTCCCCCCTCCCACCCAATTCCACCCCTGTAGTGTTTTTAAAAGTGAGAAAAGAAAGAAAGTGGTTGGGGTAGTGGGTGAGGGAGGGAAGGGAGGTCACCTGAGGTGCCAAGAGCCTGCCTTGGGGAAGCACTCCATCTTAGACCCAGGGTTCAGCGCACCTCTCTGAGGAAGGGTATTTGAACTGAGATTTGGAATAATCAGAGAGATGGACCTGTGAGGCACCCCCCAGGATGAGGGAGCAGAGCCATAGGGCCCTGAGGCTGCCAGATCCCAAGTCCAGGGCCGTAGGGGGCAAGCAGGAGGTAGGGGGCAGGGCGGGGTTCCCAGCAGAGCCCTGCTAGCCTTGGTGAGGACTAGGCTTTGCACCAGCCCGGAGCTCCTGCCCTCTCCCCATTCAGATCCCAGCTGGGCAGGTGTGGCTGACACCCTGGCGGGGCCTGACTTGTCTCTGCAGAGGGCGGCTTCCCGCTGCTTACCATCTACCTGCGGGTCTTCCTGTCACCCACATCCCTACGTGAGGGCGAGTGCCAGTGGCCAGGCTGTGCCCGAGTGTACTTCTCCATCATCAATGCCTCCTTCCCAGCTTGCGGCGCCCTCAAGCCCCGGGAGCTCTGCTTCCCTGAGTCAGGCCTGTCCTTCCGCATCCGGGAGAACAGGCCCCCTGGCACCTTCCACCAGTTCTGCCTGCTGCCCGTGCAGTTCCTCTGCCCCAACGTCAGTGTGGCCTACAGGCTCCTGGGAGGTGAGTGCCAGCCGCATGGAGCCTTCCTCGATGCCTGCCGAGTGCCAGGCATGGCCCTGCAGTTCCTCTACATGAGCCGTCCAAGTTGACTACACCACCCCATCATCCATTCATTCAGAGGTCCACGTGTATCTCATGTATGCTGGCCACAGGCCAGGCATGGTTCTAGGGACCAGGGATGAAACAGTGAACAAGTTCAGGCCCAAATCCTGCCTGTCTGGACCTTCAATGCCTGGGGCAGGTGGAGACCACACAGGCGCTAAGGACGTTGGGTGGCCTCTGAAGGGACCAGGTGGGAGGTAATGCTGAGAAGGCACGGACTGGTGGAGACCACTGTCCTAAATCAGGTGGCTGGAGCAAGGTAAAGGAGGGTGCCCAGCAAGCAGGGCGAGCTCATTCAAAAGTGCGGAGGGGGAGGTGCGGCTGGAGGGGAGGGCAGAGGCTGCTGAGGGCAGAAAAATGCAAGGGAGGGGGCAGGACTTCCTGATGAGGGGACTAGGGAGCCATAGAAGGTGTTTTCAGGAGTGGGGGGAGGGTGTCATTGACAGGATATAACTTACTTTAAAAGGTTAGTCGGGCTGATGTGTTCGAAATGATTTGGGGCGAGTGGTTTGGAGGAAGCAGGAAAACTATGAAGAGGCAGGAGACATCCTTGAGTGAGAGGATGAGGACTGGGGTTGAGGGTGAAAGCCTTTAGGCCACAAGAAGCAGGCAGATTCTGGGCATGTTTTTGCAGGAAGATCCAGCAAGATTTTCTGGGGAGTTGAATGTGGGGTGTTGAGAGATTCACAAGGGGACCGAGCATGGTTCCAGGATTCCGCCTGAGCCACTGTAAGGACAGTGGACCTTGTCACAAGATAGTCCTACCACACGATGGCCCTGGGGAAGCCACATGGATATGGGGTAGGGGAAGGGCACTGGATCCGAGTGGAGATGAGAGAAGGCAACTGAGCCGCTGTGTGTGAGGTGCCATTGGACAGTTTAAAGGGGACTTAAAGGGGACACTTTTATGCTGGATGGCTGGTAAGTGAAGCCTGGATTCCCCCCAGGTTGATGGCACCCACACATGGTCATAACGTTAAAGGAGCACTCAGTAGTGTAAGGAAAGTAGTCACTCACACTTCCACATCCCTTCATTTATCCTGCCACAGGGATGGATGTCTTTGTACAAAATTGTCCCCAAAGCATATGGTTTAGTGTGCTGCCTTTTTCGCTTAAAAAGAAAAGCCATTTTTGTAACCATAAGCAATACAGGGAAATGTGTAGTTCACATGTAATATGTGGCTCTGATGTGATTTTCCACCAAGTGGAGTTGACAGCCCTCCTGAGGTTGGCTATGGGGTGGTCACTGTTGACCTTCAAGCGTTCAGCTTTTCCCCCTTTCTGGGTCCTTTCTGGAGGATGAATTCGAGGACAGGCTTGGGTTGAAGAGTATATTGTTATTACTGGTCCTCCCCTCACCAGGTTGCAGTTAGTCATTGAACTTACAGCAGTGTCTGGCGATGAACACACACAGCATCTCATCTTCTGGGGCTTCCCTGGTGGCTCAGCTGATAGAAAATCTACCTGCAGTGTGGGAGACCTGGGTTCAATCCCTGGGTTGGGAAGACCCCCTTGGAAAAGGGAACGGCTACCCACTCCAATATTCTGGCCTACAGAATTCCATGAACTGTATAGTCCATGGGGTCGCAGAGTCAGACATGACTGAGCAACTCTCACTTCACTTCATCTTCTGGCGAGGAAGCTGAAGAACAGAGACAGAACCATCAGCCTCAGGCCACGCAGCCTGCAGGTGTATAGGGCAGGGATCCAAACCAGGCAGTCAGAAATATTTGTGTGTTAACATGAAATTACACCAGATGTCCCCAATGTTGGTTTTCAAGTGGTGGAATTGTGGCTTTTTTCTCACATTCTCTAAAATGAGCATGTCTTGCTTCCACAGTTAAGAAAATTCCTGACAGTTTTTCAGATACCAGCAAACGCTAGGAGCTGGATCTCTGGGCCTGCAGCGTGACTGGTGCCAGCCCTCGCCACAGAGGAGGCAGGCAGGGTGTGTGAAGGGGTGTGCCCTCCTAGGTGATTGGGTTGAGGACCTGAGGCAGACCTCCTGGTCCCTGCTCTTCCCTATCAGCACCAGTGCAGGCTGCAGGCACAGTGATGCTCAGAGCATAATCTCCACTGCAAACTGTGCTTGGAGGCTGTGCTCCACTGTGGAAGCTGAAGAGGGGCCATGGCCCAGGCCCAGCATGCACCCCAGCTCTGTCTCCTCTTGCACACTGCTCCCTGTGGGGCCCTGAGGAAGGCAGCTCACCCTCCCCTCAGCTCAGGGTCATCCTGGGGTTGCTGGTCTGTTTGGTGCTCAGGTGAGAGTCTGCCTTTCCGCTGCGATCTGGACAGCCTGGAGGTGAGCACGCGCTGGACCCTGGACCGTGAGCAGCGGGAGAAGTATGAGCTGGTGGCCGCGTGCACGGTTCGCATGGGCATGCGCGAGGAGGAGGTGATGGTGCCCTTCCCTGTGACCGTGTACGACGAGGACGACTCTGCGCCCACCTTCTTCGGGGGCGTCGACAGTGCCAGCGCGGTGGTGGAGTTCAAGCGGAAGGAGGTGCCTATGCGTTTGTCTGGTGCTTCTCTAGTGTCTGTCATCTCTTTGTTGTGCATCTGGGTCTCTCCATTCGTCATTTGTTCCTCGGTCTATTCAGCTGTCCATCTAGCCATCCAGACATGTGGCTGACCATCACTGTGGTTATTCGTCTTTCATTTGTCCATCAGTCTGTCTGTTGGGGTTTTGTTGGTTTCCAGGACAGCTGAGGAGGAGAGAGGACCAGCCCCGCTGGCCCCGAGCTGACCTCTGCCCTGGGAAGCGGGTGAGGGGAGGGGTTGGGGTGCCGGTGGGGTTGAGGGTAAGGGTGCCCAGCCTCTGACTCAACCATCAGGGCTCGCATCAGAGGGGCACAACTGTGGTACTGCAGAGGCGGGGCACACTGCCCCAAGGAGACGGAGAGGACATCTGCCAGGAGGGTGTTCCCTTCTTCGGGCTGTCAGCCCCTCAAGGGAGGGCCAGTGAGTTCAGGGAGGGTACCCCGGAGTGGAGGAAGACAGGCCAGTGGATCCGGCAGGGGTGTCCCTGCGCCGCCCCTCCCATCGGGGCCCCGCCTTCCTCTTGCCTGTGCAGGCGGAGCGTGACTGCCACCTGCTGGGCCCTGGGCTGTCCTGCAGCCGGCAGGCTGGCGGGAGCAAGGGGAGGGTCGGGGTCGGATATGCTGTGGTTGCCTGCTTCTCTGGACACCCAGGGAGCAGGTTTGGTGGATGGATGGGCAAGAGGAAAGCACATGGAGTAGGGAAGTGTCCCATGAGCCTGGCGGGGCAGCTCCATGGTAACACTGTGGAGCTTGGCCAGGAGTGAGAGCAGAGATGACATGTGGCTTTACTCAGAACCCCCCTCATGACCCCATCTAGCCTGGGGTACAGAAGAAGCTGTAGGAGAGCATTCTGGTGGACACTGTGCTTAGGTCCCAGCTCTGTCATCTGTCACTGCATGACATTGAGCTAACTTCTCCACTGTGCGGGGCCCAGCTTCCTGGAAGGAGAGTGGGGGTGCCCACTCTGCACTGTGGGGACCTGAATGAGGTCTTCCACAGAGCACCAGGGCATCTGTTCTAACCCATAATCATGGGAAGTCTGGAGATGCCATTGCACCTGTTGCAGAGGTGAGGTGCAGTGGCCCAGGAAGGGTGACAAGCAGGCTGGCTGGGGGCCCCTTGCAGCTTGAACCCTGGTCAGGCTGTCCCTGGAGCCAGCTCTGACCGCACACACCTGATCCACCTGCAGGGCACATGCCCTCCTATGGGCTCTGGCTTTCGGGGCCCTGACTGGCCCCCATATTCTTTGCAGGGCACAGTGGTAGCCACGTTACGTGTCTTCGATGCAGACGTGGTGCCAGCCTCTGGGGAGCTCCTGAGACGGTACACGAACACGCTGCTCTCTGGGGATGCCAAGGCCCTCCGGACCTTCCGAGTGGAGCACATGCCCAATGAGACCTTGGCCCAGGCCAACGGCAGCTTTGTGCGGGCAACCGTGCATGACTACAGTAAGAGGGGACCAGTGTGGCCTGACAGGGCCCCCTGGGGAACTGGCGACCTGCTTTCCTTGGGCAGGGCAGCACCCTGCACAAGTAGACACCTGTCCTGGCCCTCTCAGCCCCAGGTGGCCACCCCTTCCAACCCTCTTCCCAGCCTTTGTCTCTGCTGGGCTCACCTTGGCCACCTTGGTGGGTGTTTACAGGCTGTCCTTTCTCGCTGAACTGCCCCAAGGCCAAGGCTGACCCTGGCAGGACCCCCACCACACTACCCTGTGCTGACCACGCCAGGGCTCACCGCAACCTCCTAGGTGCCCAAGTGCCCAGGGATCCTTAACCACCCCCCCCCAGCAACTCTCCACTAACAGGAGTTGATGTCCAGTAGCAGCTCTGTGCCCTCAAATTGGAGGGTTCTGGGATGACTGTCCTGTCTGACTTCTGAAATGTGCCCACCCTCAGGGCTAAGCACCACGTGCCCCCAGGGCTCACCTGCAGGATTGGGTGTCCTCATCAGTTGCCAAACCTCCCCACCTCCCTTGCCTGCTCTCCTGCCTATGTTTTGTAGGATCACCTTTCAAATATGCCACTTGTGCTTGGATCCTTGTTTGGAGGCCTGCTTCTGGGGAACCCAGGATCACTGGTGCCTTTACCCCTTTCTGCCTGACCTAATCCTATTTCCTGTCTTCTTCCTCACCAAGCTCTGATGACCTCTATTCTGTGCAAGGGAAAATGTCATCCTTGCCCCTGCACACTCACTCTGTATGCCATGTGCACCCAGAGATCCTCGCCTCCTTTGTACTCCACTAAATGGGGATCTTAGCCTTGGCACACGGTGACTGCTCAGGAGTGTGGAAGCTCCTGGGTGCTTGAGGCCTGTGGAATCTGAGGGTCCATAGGAGGCTGGTACTGTTGCGAGAAGTTCTCAGGGGCCAGGACGGTCTTTCTGGGACCTTGCTGGTGGTGGTGGTGGGTCTTTACCTGTGTGTCCTTGCCCTGACATGCATCTTTCTTATACACATGCACACACACACACACCTCACTGAGGTTACCTCCCAGCTGAGGAGGGTCTTCTGGGCTCAGCTCAGCACAGTGACTCACATTTAAAATATTTCAACCTTAGTGCCTACAGCCAGGTCTGTTGTCTGTGTACCGTGTGGGTAGAAGTACCTGTTGTCACACGTATGCCCATGTGTCCAGGGAATGCTTTGCAGGGGAGATGTGCAGCATCGTGGGGCAGTGGTCTCCACCCTGGGCAGGGCCCCTACCTATCATCACATGCCTCCACCTGCAGGGCTGGTTCTCAACCAGAGCCTCCCCATCTCGGAGAGCTGGGCTGTGCAGCTGGCCGTGCTGGTCAACGACTCAGACTTCCAGGGCCTGGGGGAGGGTGTCGTCCTCCTCCACTTCAATGTGTCCGTGCTGCCCATCAGCCTGAGCCTGCCCAGTGCCTACTCCTTCTCCGTGAGCCGGCGGGCCCACCGCTTTGCCCAGGTGAGCTCCTGGCCTCTTGCCAGCCTGGGGAGGGGAATGGAGGAGCAGGGACTCCCAGGATGGGGTCACATGGGGGACACCACCTCCCTGAGCACACAGAGTGGCCCTGGGGAGCAACAGGCACAAAGCCAAGGAGGCTAAGGCCGTGGGAGAAAGGAGTGGGGCTGGTGGGCTTTGTGGGCCCCTCTTTGCCCTCTCCCTTCTCAGCATGTTTACATTTTTTACTAATGAAAGAGCAGTGCCAGTTAAATCTATGCTGACTTGGAAAGACATTCCTGGTGAATGAAGTGGGAAAAGTAGTTTGCAGAAGTATTGGTCTTAGGTGGCTCCATATGTTCAAAACCAAGTCTTCATTGCCAGAAATTTCCAAGTGTGCAAACATAGGCATTAGTGGAGACCTCTGCAAGGAAAGACAGGAAGTGCTTCTATTTCCTACTTTCCTGCAAGTCTGTTTGCTAGAGCTTATTTTGCATTTGTCATCAGAAAATAGTGATTAGAAGTAGAAAAAAAGGGAAGTGGTAAGAATTCATCAAAAGGATATAAGGGATAGATAAGAGTGATCTCTTTTCCTCATATCAGCCAGTGTTTAACGTTTTGGTGCAATTCTTTCTAGAATGTTTCTCTGAAGCACTTTTTAAAGTTTACTTGCAGTTATGGCAGGCATGACTTAACATACTGCATTCTCCTAATGGCATAGCTGTGGCCATGTGCCCTTTAGAATATCCCATTTAGGGTCATCTCCTAATTAGGACAGTGGCTTTGCCAGTTTCTGTGGTTGGTTCCCATGCCACCTCCGCTCCTGGCAGCCACTTAGGACCCAGCACAAGAAGAGCCACATCCTTGGACGTGGCCAGGCCACCCCACTTGCCACCCCCGCCAGGCCTTTCCTGGAAGCAGAGGGCAAGGCTGGTGAGAGGTGACGAAGCAGGGGGCCCTGAGGGGTGTCCAGGGGGGCTGAGGCAGGCATAGGCATTGCCAGGGGTGTGTCAGCAGAGCCAGGCAGTGGGGAGGGTGATGAGGGCTGAGTGGGAGTGGGGTCTGAGAGGGCGGGCCCTGCCAGCCTCTGCAACACCGCCCACCCCTGACGACTAAGTCTTTCCCTGTGCCTGGACTCACGAGGGTGCAGAGACCCGAGTCTTGGCCCAGCCTTACACACACTGCTGTCTCTCACCAGCCCCCCCTTAGTATTCATGATTATAAATTGAAGGTGGTGATCTCAGGCAATTTTGAGGATCACAGGAGAAAGTGGAAGTGAACCTGCTCTGTACAAGGAAGTGCTCGGAGCCTAGGAGGTGGTTTTGTTGTGGTATGAGGAGTGGGCTTGGTGGAGCCTGGCTCTGCCCTGGGCCTGAGCAAGGCTGAGCAAGGGCCTGGCCTGTGGCTGCAAGCAGGGGGCCCTGTGCCATCACTGCCGCCAGGCCCGCAGCCCTCGACCTTGACTGGTCAGAGCTTCTGATCTCAAGCCCCAGCAGCCCTAACTCCACCTTGGGTGGTGAGGGAGGGAAAAGGAGAGTTCAGGCCCCAGTGACCACTGTGGCCATGAGGCATCCCTGGAGAAGTATCCCTTCTCTCCCAGGGGTTCCGGCCCAAGTCTCGGAGGAGGCTCCAGGACCTGGGTGGGACAGCAACCCTGCTGTGTGAATTATGGCCCGGGTGCTGTGCTCTGGCTGACCAGGCAGGTGACCCAGGCAGGACACTGAGGATGGACCCTAGTGGTGCCCAGAGCACGACGGCCCCTGCCCAGAGGGGAGGGAGGTGTGTGGGAGGCATCCAGGCTGCCTCTGTGCCCAAATGAGGGAGCAAGTGAGGGGTGAGCCGGGCAAGCCAGCAAGCGCCTCCCTGGAGGGCCAGTCCCTAAACCAAAGCCCGGCACCCTGTGTTCTTTTCACCTCCGGCTCCCAGGAGCAGGGATGAAGGGTGGTGTCACGGTCTGCGCAGGGCCAGGCCAGGCCAGGCAGGCAGATGGGTCTGCAGATTCCAGGGGCATGGAGGATGGGGAGATTGGGGGCCACCATCTCTGGGCTGAGTGGGAAACTGTCCTGGGACTCAGCTGGCATGGAGCCCCTCCAGCCACTGTCCCAGGTGGTCTACTCACCTGGCTAAGGGTTCCGTGATCCCATGCCTAGATTGGGAAAGTCTGCGTGGAAAACTGCCAGGAGTTCAGCGGCATCCAAGTGCAGTACAGGCTGCAGCCCTCCAGCGCCAACTGCAGCGCCCTGGGGATGGTCACCTCAGCTGAGGACACCTCGGGGACCCTGTTCGTGAATGACACGGAGGCCTTGCAGCGGCCCGAGTGTTCCCAGCTCCAGTACACAGTGGTGGCCACCGAGAAACCAACCCACCAGCAAGCCCAGGCCCTGCTGCTCGTTACCGTGGAAGGGATGTGTGAGTGCCCGGCTGCGGGAAGGGTCAGGGTGGATGGGGCGTGGCAGAGCCTCGGGCTGTTCCTGCAGAAGGGTGCCGTCCTATACCCCGTCACTGACCAGTGGGCTTTCTTGAGCCTCCTTCTCTGTAAGATGAGAAAACAGCGCACAGCTGCACTGGAAGGATGATGGGGGAGGTATGACACAGTTTAGTCCAGTGTGACAGCATTGTGGGTGGCCGCTGCTGCCCATCGCCTCTGTCAGCAGGACCTACCTGTGCACTTGTTTTAGGGCTGCCAGGTACAATATAGGACCCAGGTTGAGTGTGAATTTCAGGTAAACAACAAGCAATTATTGTGGTGTAAGTACATCTCGTGCAGCCTTTGCAGTGAATTAGAAGACAAACTCCCCTATGTCCCTGTGATATTAGGGCCATATTTACACAAAGCAGGTATTCACTGTTCTCTGAAGTTCAAGTTTAATTGGGTGTCCTGCGTGTCCCTGGATGAGTCTGGCCACCTCCCATCCCCACTCCATACTCAGCCCCTTAGCTGCCCCTGCTGTGTGACTATGATGCCACCCCTCCCCCAGCAGCCCCCTCACTACCCTGCGCCCCCAGAGTTTAGTGACTGCCTCCTCTCTGGGCTCAACTCGGGACAGCTCCAGCCAGTGCTGCCTGCACCCATGGGTGCCCATGGCAGGCTGGCCCCCCATGACTGCTTTCTGCCACCCCTAGACATGCCTGAAGAGCCTGGCTGCCCCCTGTCCTGCGTGGTCAGCAAGAGGCAGCCCGAATGTGAGGAATGCGGTGGCCTGGGCTCTCTGACAGGCAGGTGCGAGTGGAGACAGGGAGATGGCAAAGGTAGGCCCTGGGCAGAGCCAGGCGGTGGGGAGTGTGATGGGGGCTGAGGGGGAGTAGGGTCTGTGCATGCAGGCCCTGCCAGCCTCTGTGACACCCCCCACCCCTGCCCATCTAGTCCTCCCCTGCGCTTGGTCCCTGCCGTGGCTCCTGATGCCAGGAGAGGGTGGTCACGAGCGCAGGGAACAGAGAACCTTCCAACTGTTTATCACCGATGGGATCACAGGTGCCTGAGACTGAGCTCGCTCTGGACTTGAGAAGGTCGGGGCCAAAGTTGAGATGTGTGTGTTTTCTTTTTACTTTATTCTAAAATTCTGAATTTCTGTATTGGTGCCTAAACCAGATGGTAATTAACATGTATATATCCATTTCTCTACCCATATACACATAAATACATGTGCAGTTGTGAATGTGAAATTGAAAGTGTTAGTCGCTCACTCGTGTCTGACTCTTTGGGACTCTGTGGACTGTAGCCCACCAGGCTCCTCTGTCCATGGAATTCTCTGACAAGAATACTGGAGTGGTAGCCATTTCCTTCTCCAGGGACTGTCCCAAGCCAGAGATCAAACTCAGGTCTCCAGCATTACAGGCAGACGCTTTACTATCTGAGCCACTATATTCACCCAATGCCTTCTCTTTTTTTTTAACTTTTTATGTTATATTGGAGCATAGTTGATGAACAATGTTGTGTCAGTTTCCAGTGTACAGCATAGTGATTCAGGTATACATATACGTGTATATATTCTTTTTCGAATCCTTTTTCCGTTGAGGTTTTTATAGCATATTGAGCAGAGTTCCATGTGCTATACAGTAGGTTCTGGTTGGTTATTTTAAATATAGTGTGTATACATGTGTATCCCAAACTCCCTGACTATCCCTTCTCCCCACTCTTCCCCCATTCACCCAATGCTTTTAAACACATAGTTCACAGACACTTTTCGAAGATCTCTTGGTAATATTACTGTGCATCCAAGAAGTGGAGGAATTAAGGTAGACTACACTGTTGACATGTCATTTATGGTTGGCTTTACTTCATGAAAACACAAACCTTAAAATAATTCAAAATATCCAAAGTGGTCTTCAGAGAGGCTCTACCCAGGAGTTCCCAGCCCAGGGGACATGGACCCAAATAGGAGGGACCTGAGCAGCCTTGGGTGTGGACAGTAACTGGCTGCCAGCTGGGCCCACCAATCTGAGGGTCCCACCCACAGTGCAGCCTAGAGAGGGTCCCAGCCTCATCTGGTCTCTTCTGGCCTCTCTGATGTGAGCCTGGCACAGCTCTGGGACTGCCTGGCTCCTCTGGCCCCCACCATCCTGGCTGCCCTGTACCTCAGGGATGCCCTGCTGGTAGGGCTCTGTGTGTGATTCTTCTCTGCTCAGATCTCAGTTTGCTCTTCCTTGCAGGGGATGGGGTGGGGTACAGGGTTGACCTGGAAGGCCCTGGGGTATGACCCTCCTGGCTCTGCAGTCTGAACAGGGCAGCTGCTCCCTTGTGGTCATAACTGCCCACTCTGTGTTGTAGGGATAACCAGGAACTTCTCCACCTGCTCCCCCAGCATCAGGACCTGCCCCGATGGACACTGTGATGCCGTGGAGAGCAGAGACCCCAACATCTGCCCCAAGGACTGCCTCCGTAAGCAGCCCGATGAGCCTGCACCGTGACTCTGAGCGAGCAGGAGCCTGATTGGGTGGGGGGAGTAACAAGCTAAAGGGGCTTGGACTCTCACCTGCATTTCAGCCAGACCAGCCAAGCTTCTGGGTTTTGCGTGCTGAGCCCTTTCCTAACATTTTTTTTTAATAAAGGCGCTCCTCCCCCCAAATTAGAGCTTGCTGGCTTGACCCACACCCTTCCAGTGTTGCTCTAGCCAACTCATGGGGCACGACTCCCTGTCCCCCGTTTTGCTGACTGCCAGCTGCCCCCTCTGCCCCTTTTCTGCTTCTGAAAAGTAACCAAGTGTGGACCTTGACCTGGGCCCAGGGCAGCCTGTGGGTTCCTCCTCTCACCTGCTGCAGCCAGGGAGCTGGTTTGGGGGCTCATCATGCTGCAACTGGGGCTTCCCAGATGGCGCTAGTGGTAAAGAAACCCACCTGCCAATGTAGGAGATGCGCAGGTTTGATCTCTGGATTGGGAAGATCCCCTGAAGAAGGGCCTGGTGACCCACTCCAGTATTTTTGCCTGGAGAATCTCATGGACAGAGGAGCTTGGTGGGCTACAGTCCACAGTGTTGCAAAGAGTCGACCTGACTGAAGCGACTTAGCACACATGCATGCATGCTGAGGCTCTTGCCTGGGGTGACCTAGACTTCTGATCTCACTGTGCTCCCTGGGCGTGAGAGTGCTGACATCAGGTGGGGAGGGGCCTCTCATGATCCTGTCTGGTGGTCCTGGCTGGCCAGGTCCCCCTGGAGGCTGAGAGTGGGCTGCTGAGTGGGTGGTGTCTGTCCTCAGGGGGCGGCAGCATCATTGGTGGGCACGAACCTGGGGAGCGCCGGGGGATTAAAGCTGGCTTCGGTATCTGCAACTGCTTCCCTGAGAAGAAGAAGTGCTTCTGCGAGCCGGAGGATAGCCAAGGTGCATTGGGGGTGGGGGGGTGGGGGGCACAGCTGGCCGGGATCCCCACACCTCCCTGAGCCTCCAGGGAGCAAGGGAGAAGATTGCAGGAAGGAAGAGAAACCTAGGAGATCTTCCTCCTTCCCTGGGGTCTTGGTTCCCCCATGTGTGCAGACAAGGAGCTGGCTCAAGGCTACTAAGACTGCCTTGTGGCCCGAAGTTCCTTTTTTTTTTTTTGGCAAGGCTTATGGGATCTTAGGTGCCCAACCAGGGATTGAATCTTGGCCACAGCCGTGAAAGCTCCTTGTCCTAACTGCTGGACCACCAAAGAATTCCCTGGCCTCAAGTTCTATAATAAAGATTGGGCTGGAAAACTAGTTATTCCACCAAATAGCTCAGCATCTCCTCAGACTGTGCCTGTGTAGAGCCTTTCCTGGGCCTGTGGCATTGGCCAGCTGGGTCCCCCCTCCCAGCACCCTCCAGGTGCTTCTTCTAGAACAGGGGGGCCCCACTGAACACATGGGGAGCTTTTCTGGCATTTGGGTGGTCATTGCATGGCCCAGATCCTGGGCCACTTGTCTTTCCTCTCCACTATATATTGAACATGAAGAAAATACAGAAGATATTAGGAATGCAGGAGAAGAACTTCTCCCACCCCCCGGGCCCCTGGGCCTCTGGCTTCAGTGCAACGTTCCAGGGTGGGGGAGGTGCAGGGGTGCACAACCTCTGGTGTGTGACCTCAGGCAGGATGTTTATAAATGCTCATTCCTTCCAGAAAAGGGCAATAATAGTCTCTTGTAGCAAAAACATACAGAACAGTACCTGCCATGGGTCAGGAGTGTTGGCAGGCAGCTCACAGTCGGTCACAGCAGCCACTTCCTGGCTGTCACAGGTGTGGCTCTGTTGGGTATTGGGGGTCCCCCTTGTGGGGTGTCTACTCTCACAGCCCCTACTCGCCCGCAGACACCCTGCGTGATGACCTCTGCTGCACAGTGATCACGGCAGCTGTGGTCTTC
This sequence comes from Cervus elaphus, assembly GCF_910594005.1. Taxonomy (NCBI): domain Eukaryota; kingdom Metazoa; phylum Chordata; class Mammalia; order Artiodactyla; family Cervidae; genus Cervus; species Cervus elaphus. The sequence goes on along the minus strand of NC_057834.1, from coordinate 1,377,891 downwards.
TCCATCGTATCTGTGCTGCTGTCTGTGCTGCTGTCCACCTTCTGCATCCACCGCTACCGCAAGAATGCCCACAAGCCGCCCATTGCCTCGGCTGAGATGACCTTCTGTCGACCCGCCCAAGCTTTTCCGGTCAGCTACTCCTCATCTGGTGCCTGCCGGCCCTCTCTGGACTCCATGGAGAACCAGGTCTCAGTGGACACCTTCAAGTTCCCGGTGAGGTTCTCCATGTGGCAGCAGGGCCAGGGAGGCAGCCCTTCCAGGTAGCCATGTGGGTAGCCTCTGGTCTAGGGCAGCTGGGGAAGGAGGGGGGGACAGAAGGGGCAGGGCCCTTGGGGTTGTTGCATCCTTGCCTGCCAGGAGGACCTCGTGAGCTTCCAGCTGTCTTCTAACCTCCACCGAGATGTCTTTCAGGGAGGGCAGAAGGCAGGGGTGGGGCAGAGAGCGTGAATCAGTGTGGAAAAGGATGGGTGTGGATTTAAATGACTGAGATCTGGGCCATTAGGCTCCAAGGAGAGGGCAGGCCATGCTGTACCCACCTAAGATATCTCCTACGGAGGCCCCAAGTGCTGGAGGATGCAGCCTTGGGGGAGGCCCTGAGGAGGAGTGTGTGGGTTTTATTCTCAGAAGGTAGGACCACCCTAGGGCTGGAGGCTGATGTTCTGCCTTCATTTCCACGGGTCGCTCTGCTGGGGAGTCTGTTGGGTAGGAGCCCCATGATGAAACACTGTCCCCATCCAGGCGAGAGAGACTGGCAGGTGGGGGGCCTGGCCGCAGCCAGGAGGGGATTCTGTCTGTGGCTTGGAGAGTGGGGTTGCTGAGAGGCCTCTCAGGCACCATCAGGGGAGCCTGGCCCCAGGACTCTGTGACTGGCCTGCCAAGAGGGGAGAATCAGCCCAAGCCTCCTCCTCCATGACATGGTCTGGGCCTGCAGTTAGTGTGGGAGGCTCAGACACCACCTCCTGCCCGGCCAGGCTGCTCCTCCGCCTGTCTGCCCTCCAGTGTTTTTGCTGAGGAGACTGAAATACTATGGGGACTGGGGGCTGGAGACCTCCCACCTGCTGAGTGTTTGGAACCAGCAAAGTCAGGAAGGAGGCCTCTGTGGCCACCACATCTGGGAATGGCCCTCGTGGCCCAGGGACGAGCCATTTGAGTCCCTTATATGCCCTGACGGTTTGTGCTGAGACACACAATGAGAGAGGTTCTTCTGTGGGGGGGGGGGGGGCCACGGACCACTTTCAGCCTCTAGCCCAGAGTGCAGAGAAGCCAGAGCTGGGCCGGAGGCCCAGGACCACACTGACCAGCTCTGAGGTCTTAGACACATTATTCGACCCTTTGGCCTTAGTTCTGTCTTACATAAAGTGGGGAGGACACTTTGGGGTTTTAGCACTTTTAAAGAGAAACAAATGAGAGATATCCCCTCTTAGCCCAGTCTTTATGTGCAGTCAGCTGTTATCCAGTGCAGTGTGGACACCAGGGTGGTGGTGACTCTGTTGTCACCTTTGAGCCTGACTATGGATTCTTGGTAGAGGAGGAAATGGCAACCCACTCCAGTATTCTTGACTGGAGAATCTCATGGACAGAGGAGCCTGGCTACAGTCCATGGGAGTCAGACACGACTGCCTCTTTTGCAACTTAAAGAACAAACAACATGGGTTATTGGGGAAGCTGAGACACCAGGACACCTGGGGAGCTGGCTGGAAGGCGCCCCTGGCCGTGGTGCTTAGAGGAGCCTGCCTCTGCTCCCAGACGTAAGAACACAGGGTTCTGGTCCCTGGGGGGGGGCAGTGGGTCACCAGTGTGTGTCTGTGGGTTAGGCGAGCCTGCCAGGCACATCATAAGCAGCCCCTGGAGCCATGCCCACACCCAGCCACAGCAAGACTTGGGGACCTGGGCATCCAGTGCTGACGGGAAGGCAGGTTCCAGACAGGCTTCAGCATCCCCAGAGTTCAGGTCTTCGAGCCAGTCTTGGGGTCTGGGAAGACCCCACCCCAGAGGGGTCTTCAGTGGGCATGGTGTGTTGGGAAGGCCGGTGTGTGCAAGTTCTGGCCAGTGGCTGGGCTGTGGGAGGAGCAGACTCTTCCACACATTGTCAGGGAGGGATGGGGGGGTACCTGAGGGGCACAGTGGTAACTTTCTAGAGGCTGCCACACCAGGAAGGTGTTCTTGACACCCCATCCTGTAGCTGGGAGTGCAGGGCTGGTAGGCAACTGGGGCCACAGCTGCCACTTGAGTTCTCTTGGAAGTCCTGGAGCCTGGGCCACTGTCAGTGCCTGGTGTCCAAAACAGAGGTGGTGCCATGAGGCTTGGGCCTGAGTCCCAGGGAAGAGGCTGTGGTCCCCCTGTGAGCACCTGTGGGTGCTGAGTAAACCCTGACTCTCTCACTGGAGATACCAGGCCCTGGGCCTGAGGTGGCCCAGGGCATCTATAGTAGATGGAGGCCAGTGAGGGTATGAGCATACGGAGTCCAGCCAGTCTGTGGCAACACCTGCCTTCCTGTGGGGGGACGCATCTTGTCATGGCACCTCAGGGCCTGACTGTGGGGTCTTGCCCTTGGACATGGTGACTGTCACCTGTCACTTCAGGTGACAGTCGGCCGTCTGCACATGGAGCTTGTCCGCCGGCTCTTGCCTTCTTCCTTTCTTCTTACCTTCGCCATCTCTCTTCCCTCTCTTTTTCCTTCAAACCCAATGTAGGAGGATCCCAAGTGGGAATTCCCACGGAAGAACTTGGTGCTTGGAAAAACTCTGGGAGAAGGTGAATTTGGAAAAGTGGTCAAGGCCACAGCCTTTCGGCTGAAAGGCAAAGCAGGGTACACGACTGTGGCTGTGAAGATGCTGAAAGGTACGTGCCCAGGCAGTACACAGGGGGCTCTGCCACTCACACCTGCGGGGGCCCCAGTGGGTGGATGAAGCCCTTATGACAGCCAGGACTCTGGCAATCAGCCTGCTGCCTCCTGAAGAACCAATACGCCTCCCCTGCTCTTCTTGAGTGGCTGCAGTCTAGGGACCTCCACCATGGATGATGTGGGCTGGTGTGGTCCCTGGAGAAGCAGGGTAAGACATTCCTCCCTTGAAAGCTTTCAGAGCCATGTTGCTTGTGTATCAATGTTGGGTAAAGATCCGAGTTTAAATTAAAAGCCCTTAAGTTCAAAACCGACAGCTCTCCCCACCTCAGTCTGCCCCATTAATTTCTTTCGCCAAGCGTCCACTGAGGTCCTGGTGAAGAGACCACCTGTAAGGACTGGCCCCTGTCCCCCAGGTCCCTGCCTTTCCCAGTCCCCATCCCCCCCAGCCCTTAGTGGGCCAGCACTGCCCCAGTCTTAGCACATGCTGGGTATCCTCACTGCTGCTTCTCAGCAGGGACTGGGTAGACAGTCCTCTGCCATGGCTGAGTTCTGCCTCAGCTTGACCAACTGAGGGCCCAGTGGCCATGTGATGGGCACATTTTAGGCTGATGCACTCTGATGTTCAGCAGTCGGGGAGCCATGCAGTGCCGGGTACTTTTGTGTACTTACCCAGGCCCTCAGACTGGGGTTGCCCCTTGTCTATGAGACCCCAGGCCCTAAGAGGGCACAGTGAGACTGGCCCTGGGTCACTCATGTGTGGTCCAAAGGGTTCCAATGCCCCATCTTGCAGCTGTCTTCTCATTTCCAGACAAGTCTACAGCCAGAGGCAGTGGCACAACTGGGCAGTGGGATGTGGGGCCATGACCCAGGAGGACAGTTGGCCAGGAGACCTCCACACCCAAGCTCCTGAGCACAACTATCTCTGCCCTTGGAAAACACACACTCAGCATGGCAAGACGACTTCTGTGAAGTCTCATGGCCTTCACCTTTCTCCAGGGCCTCACCCCCCTTTGCCAAGTGCTTGGTTGGCAGGTGTTTGGGGACACCAGGGAGTCCCTTTACCTCCCCAGAAGGGTTAATGAAGGGTTAACGCCACTGTCTTTGAGAGATGGTGATTGCAGGGAAATAATGCCATTTGCATGCATAGCCCAGCCCAGAAGGCTTTCCATGGAAAGACTCTGCTCACATGGAAGTGCGCTCCTCTGGTTCTTACTCCCTGTAGGCAATTGAGGCCGCTGTTGACCCTCCCATGGGCTGAGAGTAGCTCCAAGCAGTGAGGTCCTGGCAGGCCTCAGTCTGAACCTGAGTAGGATGTCTGGGAAGGAGACAAGTCTGTGTAGACCCCTCGTTTGCGCCTGTGACCCAGCATGGTGGTAGCAGGGACTTTGTGACCTGCTTTGTTTCTGTGCATTTCAGAGAATGCCTCCCCAAGCGAGCTGTGGGACCTGCTATCAGAGTTCAACCTCCTGAAGCAGGTCAACCACCCGCAAGTCATCAAGCTGTACGGGGCCTGCAGCCAGGATGGTAAGACCAGCCGGGGACTAGCAGCTGCTGGGCACAAGCCAGGGGCTCTGGGCTGCTCCATTCTGCATTCTCCCTCATCCCCATCCTTTTCTTCTCTGGCACCTGTCCTCTCTCTTCCTGGAAGCATGGTTTCTCTGGCTCTTGCCTGAAACTTGTGTGTCAGTGGACCATGAGGGCTGCCACAGGAGTGTTCCCTGGGGTCTCTGGCGACATCCTGGTTGTCAGCACCCTGCCCCAGGCTGAGCCCTTAAGACAGGGAAGTCCAGAGATGAGCAGTGTCTCCTGGGCACCTACTAGATATGCCATAACCTCCAGGTGATCTCAACCCCACCCCAGCCTGGGGTGGCAAAGGCAATGGCAGATCATTTTTCACATAAGAGCATTTTGCTCTATTAGTCTTCCAAAACTGCTTTGCCACCCTGGGGGCCTCCCACTTTGTGTGTGTGTGTGTGTGTGTGTGTGTGTGTGCATGTGCGCGTGGGTGCATGTGTATTTCGGGTGTGAGGGAGATGGGAGGCCGACAGGGAGAGAGCAGCAGGGGCACCAGTAGCACTCAGGGCCGGGCCTCGGGGAGGACTGTGGCCTGAGAGCAGGCAGGGCAGGGAGAGGGTGGCCAGGGGCAGTCCAGAACCTCTGCCTCCATCAGCTGTCCCCAGGCCATACTGTGGCAAGACCAGGGGTACAGAAAGTTCCTGACATCCGAGCAGCAGTGGTTATCTCCCAGGGCAGCTTCAAATGCAGTGACTGCTTGCCCTGGACACCCAGGAAAGAGGTTGTGGTCAACTGTCCAGGCAGCTGGCTTTGGAATCCAAAGCCCCTGCAAGATGGAGGAGCTTCCCAAGTGGCACTAGTGATAAAGAACCTGCCTGCCAATGCAGGAGATGTAAAAGACTTGGGTTCAATCCCTGAGTCAGGAAGATCCCTTGGAGGGGGACATGACAACCTACTCCACTCTTCTTGCCTGGAAAATCCCATGGACAGAGGAGCTTGGCAGGCTACAGTCTATAGGGTCACAAAGAGTCAGACATGACTGAAGTAACATAGTGCTGCAAGGTGGAGAGCAGAGTGATGGGAGAGTGAGCTGAGGCTTGAGTCCTCAGGCTGCTGGAAGCGATTGCCCCGTGCTGGCCCAACTTCTGCCTGCCCAGGGTCACCTAAGCAGCCAGCCCACGTACCTACTGCTCTGCCCCTAGGGCCACTGCTCCTCATCGTGGAGTATGCCAAGTACGGCTCCCTGCGGGGCTTCCTCCGAGAGAGCCGCAAGGCGGGACCTGGCTACGTGGGCAGCGGGGGCAGCCGCAACTCCAGTTACCTGGACAACCTGGAGGAGCAGGCCCTGACCATGGGCGACCTTGTCTCCTTTGCCTGGCAGATCTCACAAGGGATCCAGTACCTGGCTGAGATGAAGGTGCGTGCCGCCCCAGCCCCGCGCCCCCTCCGCCAGCGATTGGCCCGGGGTTCAGGGGTCCCTGCTGTTGTCTTTTCCACAGCTTGTCCATCGGGACTTGGCAGCCAGAAACATCCTGGTAGCCGAGGGCCACAGGATGAAAATCTCAGATTTTGGTCTGTCCCGAGATGTTTATGAAGAGGATTCCTACGTGAAGAGGAGCAAGGTACCAGGCTCTGGGGTGTGATGGCCTGAGGGCAGAGGGCATGGTCAGGGAGCCCACAGGGTGGGGACAGATTTTGATCTGAGGAAGATAAAGCGGGTTTTTAGAGTGCAAACTTCCAGTCCTCATCCCCGAACTCTTTCCTAGTCCTGGGTCCCCAGAGACCCAGAGCAGGACTCAGTCTTGAGCCTGTTCCTTCTCTTCCTCACAGCCACACATGCTGTTTTGGAGCTCCCTGCTGGGAGTGGGGTTCCTGCAGCTTCTCTCACTTTTCATCACTATCACTTCTAAAGGTCACCCACCACTGCAGAAATAACAATCTTCTTGTCTGCAGTTGCTCCTCTCACTGCTGCAGAGTGAAGGTCACTGTTTTACTTTCTGTGTAACTTTAGTCCTTTGCTTGGGGAAAAGAAATGAATTAAACCCAAGCTTGCTAGTCATTCTTTACAGAAAGGATTGAACCACTTTACAGCAGGGTATGCTCCTGGTCCAAGGGCCTAGGAACGGCTGACTAAGTGAGTTTGGAAGGCAATCAGGAGGATCCTGGAGACAAAGTCCAGAGTTACAGTGTAGAGATTTGGGAAGCTTTTTCCAAGTCACTAAAACAGGTGGTTCGGGGACCTTCTTGGGAAACCTGGTTCCCTGGTATGGTCCCCTTCCCTGTGACATTGGTCTTGACTTTCTTGGTGCTGCTATCCTCCCAACCCCTTTCTAGTAGCCTCCCTGTGACAGACTAGACAGGGAAGATCACAGGCCCCCTCAAGACACACAGCTAAGCTGGCATTCAGAACAGATGCTGCTCAAAAAGAAAAACACAGAAAGCCACGACATACACTTCAGCTTTGCTCTGAGGGGCGAGTGAAGCCCAGGTGCTCCTGGGGCTGTGAGGATGACATTTGATTTCTTGTGGGGTTTCTGTTGTGACAGCACATCTTAGAAGTGCTGAAGGGGAAGTGGAGAGGGGTGCTCCCTACCCCGTGGAGGGGGCTGGATGGAACTTCCTGTTGATGCACTGGTCCTCGGGAAGGCCCTGTGTCACCCAGCAAGGAAGCACAAGGTGCCCAAGCTCGGCCCCTGAGAGCACAGCCTGCAGGTTGCATTGTTAGAAACACACACCCTCGAAGCAGTCACACTTCATGTAGGGTATGAATCCTAAATAGTACTTTAAAAAAAAAAAAAGAAGTACAATAAATGCATTAAAATCCAAAGCAAATGCCTTTTTTTTAATTGATTGTGCCTTGATGCTGACCTGTTTGTTGTTGTTTAATCGATCAGTCGTGTCTGACTCTTTGCGACCCATGGACTGTAGCCCAGCAGGATCCTCTGTCTATGGAATTCCCCAGGCAAGAATACTGGAGTGGGTTGCCATTTCCTCCTCCAGGGTATCTTCCTGACCCATGGATCAAACCCGCATCTCCTGCACTGCAGGTGGATTCTTTACCACTGAGCCACCAGGAAAGCCCGCTGATCTATTTGTACCAAAAAGCTATTTCTTAAGTTGCATTAGAAAGGATTTGTTAGGTTGAACTCCAGCCTCTCCATGGTGGAGGACAGTCTTTTAGAGGATGCTAAAAGGGCCCTGGGATAAAATAAGGGAAAAATCAGACTCAAGACACTCACATTGATTTCTTCGCTCAGAGCTTCTTAGAAAGGCCTTTAGTGTGTTCATTTGTGTCAGAAATTCCCAAGATGGAAACACTGGATGTTGGCTTCCCAGACCCCTTCACCCTCAGAAATCAGGGGAGATCTTGATGGAAGTGCTTCCAGCCTACCCACTGGGCAGCACCCAGGGTGCAGTGCCCCTGATCTCCCGAGAAGTGACCACAGTGGGGCCTGGCTTGCACTTAGCATCAATTCCTTGGGATGTGGTGCATGACCAGCACACCTTGTATAGCTGTGGGCAGGCCGACTGACTCCCTCGGGGGTCTCAGCCAAGCCTAGGAAGGCGGGGCTAGGACTCCAGCCCCTGTGAGGCTGGGCTGCTGGCCTCTACCCAGGAACACACTGGAGTCATTACTCAGTGTTCCCTAAGAGCTGAAAGAGCCTGAGATGTGTCCCCCACACACACCAGTTCCTAGGATCTCAGAGCAACGTTAATGCCTTTCTTTCACTCCTTCCTTAGGGTCGGATCCCAGTCAAGTGGATGGCCATTGAGTCCCTCTTTGATCATATCTACACCACCCAGAGTGATGTGTGAGTCTGGGTGTTGCCTTCCTGGGGTGGAGGTTACATGTATGCACCTGTCTGGGCAGCTCTGCTGGGGAACAGAGTTGCCCTGAGTCCCTGTCAGCTCATTCCAGCCGTCCAGAGTGACCTCCCCAAACTGGGGGGCTGTGGATGGGGAAGCTTTGTGTACTCACACAGCAAATGGCAAAGGCCCAGGCAGTAGTTCTGAGTGCCACGGTGGAATGCATGAGGATGTGAGCCATAGCTGCAGCCCCCTTGCCTCCCCCACCTCCCCTGCCCTCTCTTTGGACATCTCAGTGACACACAGTCCCAGCTGAACAGTTCCCTCTCTGTGAGCCTGAGTGTGAGCGGGCTTCAAGCAGGTCCCTGGAGACTGGTCCCCACCCAGAGACAGGTTTAGGGTGGAGTGACCTTGAATGGGTTTCCGGTACCCAAACTGCTCCAAGACCAAAACTCAAGTCTTCCAAGTCCAACTGCATTCTCAATTGTTTTGAAAACCACAACAGACTTGTTTCCAAATGTTCTGCTGTAAACAGCCTTGCATGTTTTAAATAAAGTAGGCTGTGAAAAGGCAATTCTTAAACAGTTTTAACAGCTGTGTTCTGATTACCAAGTGGACTGTAAAACAACTGGAAATGCAGGGGAAAGCATAATGAGACTAAAAGTCAATGGGGCCCCACCATCCCAAAATAACTACGGCCAGCACTCACAGGCCTTGCCTAGAGTTGTCCGTGGCATGCAGGCATTCTTTATTACTGTAAACGGGCTTGTGTGATAATGCTGTTTTGTGATGATTTTGTCCCCACTTGACAGTAAATTTTCCCTCACAGTTGATATTTTCCCATTGCAGTGTTTTTTCCTTTTAACATCTTATGAAAATTTCCAGGCACACAGAAAAGGTGAAGGGGTTTTGCAGAGTGCCCTGGTGCCCTGTGGCCTCAGTTTGACCTGCTTTTCACTGTGCTCATTTGCATTCCCTGTGCCGTCTCTGATGCTACAGAGCTTCACCTCAGGGGTCAGCCACCTGCCCTTTTTGGATATGGGGGCTGAGCTTGGGCAGCAGCTTGCCAGGGGGTTGGGGCAGGGCAGGCAGACACCTGGTCCCGCCTCCATTCCACTTCCATCTGTCTGGTCAGCCTAGGCTGAAACTGTGGGCACTTGGACCACTCTCTGTACAGGGAACTCGGGTCCTGTTGCTGCCCAGGGGGAGGATATCTGGGGCGCTGAGGATGCCACAGACTCAGTGCAGTCGCTCATTGGCCCTCTGGTTCTGCAGGTGGTCCTTTGGTGTCCTGCTGTGGGAGATTGTGACCCTGGGCGGCAACCCCTACCCTGGGATTCCTCCAGAGCGGCTCTTCAACCTTCTGAAGACAGACTATCGGATGGAGAGGCCAGACAACTGCAGCGAGGAGATGTGAGCATGCTTTCTCTGGTCCAGCCTCCCCAGCCACTGACACTCCAGGTTTTGGAGGGGTGGGGTCATGCACACTCATCCTTTCCCACTGCTGGGCAGCCCTGGGTGCCAGCCCTAGGCGAGCTGGGCAGCTGGAAGCAACGGGCTAAGACAAAGGCACAGATGACAGAGAACCACCCTTGGGCATGATGGCAGATGCTGGGGACCCAGATTCCACTGGGGGCTGGGTGGGCCTCCTGGGGGGACTTACAAGCTGAGGGGGAGCAGGACCCCAGGAGAGGTGGTGGAAGGATGAGGGAGCAGCTTCAGTCTAAGGCTAGAGACCTGTCCCAGGATGCTTGGGGAGGGGCAGGTAATTCAGAATGGCCCCAGGGGTACATACAGGGGAGCGCCCAAGTGGAGACACCAAGGCAGACAAAGAGCAGGCAGATGGCACCTGGACTTCAGCTTGAGGGCACCAGAATCTTCTCATCAAATGGTGGTTCCATCAGATGATCCTTGGAGAACAGGTTGAGAACACATGAGAAGGGGGTCATCCATAGTTAGACACACACTGGTCCATTCATTCTACAAAGTCTGTCATGCACCTGCCATGTGCCTGGCTCAGGGCTGTGGGAGTGCAAGGGTGAGTAGGTGCTGCCTCCCTGGGCACCCTAGACTGGCAGGCACAGGCCCAGCACTCACCCACAAGGTGGCCCCTGCAGCCCTGCCAGAGCCCCAGGGGAGGGAGGGAGGGAGGTGCAAGACAGAGTGTGCTTGGCAGGTTTTTGTGTTCATACACAGTTCATCCTTCATAAGAGTTTTAAGGACTGGCATTTCTGCGTTAGCTGCCATAACAAGCATGGCTGGACCACAGCGCCAGACACTGTGAGCCCCTGCTGACCCATCATACCCTGGCCCAACTCAGAGAAGGATGTCAGTGACACAGGAACAGCTTTGGGATTTTGGACCAGAGCCTCTGGGGCCCAGGTGCACTGTACTGGGTGTGGTGGTTGTGACTGGGCAATCCTTGCTGGATTGTCACCACCCACCTGTTTGTCTCACCAGGTACAGTCTAATGCTGCAGTGCTGGAAGCGGGAACCAGACAAGAGGCCAGTGTTTGCCGACATCAGCAAAGACCTAGATATCTAAGATGATGGTTAAGAGCAGAGTGAGTACCCGGAGCCAATCCCTGGTGCCACTTCCCTCACCCCAGTTCATGGAATTCCCAATACAAAGGCAGAGTGCGGCTGTGCAGAGTGAGATGGTCATGTCGTCTCCTGGTAGGGGGCAGGGCAGACTGGGGGCAGGGGGCGGGGCGGGCACGAACCTTTATCCTTAATCCAGGCCTCTTGGACTTCTTGAAATTAGGGAGAAACCAGGATTTTTACCTTGACACTTAGGAAGAGCCCTCCACAGACAGGGGTGGGAAGAAGATATGCCAAAGCCAAACAAAATTATTTTCAATAATGGAACTTGAGGAAGTAAAGTTGGAATGAATGTGTCCTAAATTCAGATTCTATGAAGGGTCTGGCTAGGGGTGGGAAGTGAAGGGAGCAGTGGAAACTGTGACAAATAGTAACCTACCAGCTGGCTCTGAAGGACCTGTTACCATAGACAATGTAACCTGTAGGAATAAGAGTGCCAGCATGCCAGGGCTTTTTAAGGGATGTTTATGTTTCCCAGTTTTTATAGCAATTTCCAAAAGCTCAGTGTGGGCCAAACAACATATCTGTGTGCCTCCAGTTTACAACTCTAGGTGATAGAGGAAATCAACACAGTTTTCACTAATATTGATTGGGCAATGGGCTGCCTCCTGTATTCTGCCTTAGATGCTGGGGATGCAAGTAAAGAAAATAGACACAGACCTTGCTTGCCCTCTGGTGGTTTCATCCTTAAATTGACACAGTTACTGAAAGTTGTCATTTCTCCAAACATGGAAGGCAAGATGCATGGACTGGGCCCCTTGGAATAAAACCCAACCTTGGTGTATCGTTTGGGCACATCCTATGATTTGCCCTAAACAGAGGTAATAGCTGATGCCTACAAACAGCTTTCCTAGAACAGTGCTGAGAACCAGCCAGAAACACACTGGAAGCATTCTTGACACCTTTAACCAGGGCAGTGGAAGTAGCCGGTCCTCACAAATCATCCTGCTTGGGAGCTGAAGCCTCTAGCAGCATCTTATGCAAAACCCACACCGATGACTCAGATTTCTTGGTCCTGACTTGATATTGGAGATGGCAGGAGTGCCTGGAGGGAAGCCAGAAAGTGTGGAGCAGATGGGGAATGTGTCTTGGCCTTCCCACATGAGTCACGGGACTGCAATCCCAGAGCCTCAGGTTTTATAAACAGGCCTGTTCTCCAGTGCTGGGCCTGGTGCCCCTAGCGCTGCAGAGAGAGGACCAGAACAATGAGGGAACACATTTCTGCCTCCAAGAGGTGATTTTCTGTGATGAGGACCAGAGGCTGGGGGAACTCATGCTGACAGACCTGGCCAGGGGCTCAGATCTGGCGAGAGGTTGATAGGTGCGGGGTGGGACTCGGCTGGGGCTTCTGCTATCAGGCAGGGCGGGGGTGGGGAGGGGTGGGCATGTCCAGCAATGACCTGCTCCAGGAGTGACCAGGTCTCTCTCCCTTCCAGGACTACTTGGACCTGGCCGTGTCCACCCCATCCGACTCACTGTTGTATGATGATGGCCTGTCAGAGGAGGAGACACCCCTGGGGGACTGTAATAATGTTCCCCTCCCTCGCACCCTCCCCTCCACATGGATTGAAAACAAACTCTATGGTAGAATTTCACATGCATTTACTAGATTCTAGCCACGTTGTTCCTGCTCTCTGCACTGTCCTTACTCTCTGTAATGCTTTTTAAGAGTGTTTCTGGTTTGAATGAAACCAAAGTCTGCTCTGAACCTTTTTGTTTGTAAATGTCTGACTTTGCATCCATTTACATTTAGGCATTTTTTTTAAAACTATGTTTTTTTTAAAGGATGTGAAAATATGTGTGATGATCACATTGCCCAGCAGCTTAAGATGATAGAGGAGAGGGCGGGGCAGAACTCTCAGGGGATTTTTTTTTTTTTGGCTCCTCGCATTTTTCACACCTTTTCATGCTCCTCGCATTTTTCACACCTTTTCATGCTCCTCGTCTTTTTTTTTTTTTTTTGCTCCTCGTATTTTTCTCCCCTTTTCCTGCTCCTGGGATTTTTCACACTTTTCTTGCTCCTCGTATTTTCACACTTTTGATGCTCCTGTTATTTTTCACACTTTTCTGCTCCTCGTATTTTTCTGTTTTTTTTTTTTTTTTTTTTGCTCTTCGTATTTTTCTCCCCTTTTCCTGCTCCTGGGATTTTTCACACTTTTCTTGCTCCTCGTATTTCCACACTTTTGATCCTCCTCTTATTTTCCCCCCTTGTCTGCTCCTCGTATTTTTCTTTTTTTTTGCTCCTCGTATTCTTCTCCCCTTTTTCTTCTCCTCGTGTTTTTCCCGCTTTTCTTGCTCCTCGTATTTCCACACTTTTGATCCTCCTCTTATTTTCCCCCCTTGTCTGCTCCTCGTATTTTTCTTTTTCTTTTTTTTTTTTTTGCTCCTCGTATTCTTCTCCCTTTTTTCTTCGCCTCGGGTTTTTCAAACCTTTCTTGTTCCTCGTATTTCCACACTTTTGATCCTCCTCTTATTTTTCCCCCTTTTCTGCTCCTCGTATTTTTCTTTTTTTTTTTTTTTCGCTCCTCGTATTGTTCTCCCCTTTTTCTTCTCCTCGTGTTTTTCCCACTTTTCCTGCTCCTCGTATTTCCACACTTTTGATCCACCTCTTATTTTCCCCCCTTTTCTGCTCCTCGTATTTTTCTTTTTTTTTTTGCTCCTCGTATTGTTCTCCCCTTTTTCTTCTCCTCGTGTTTTTCCCACTTTTCTTGCTCCTCGTATTTCCACACTTTTGATCCTCCTCTTATTTTCCCCCCTTGTCTGCTCCTCGTATTTTTCTTTTTCTTTTTGCTCCTCGTATTGTTCTCCCCTTTTTCTTCTCCTCGTGTTTTTCCCACTTTTCGTGCTCCTCGTATTTCCACACTTTTGATCCTCCTCTTATTTTTCCCCCTTGTCTGCTCCTCGAATTTTTCTTTTCTTTTTTTTTTTGCTCCTCGTATTGTTCTCCCCTTTTTCTTCTCCTCGTGTTTTTCCCACTTTTCTTGCTCCTCGTATCTCCACACTTTTGATCCTCCTCTTATTTTCCCCCATTGTCTGCTCCTCGTATTTTTCTTTTTTTTTTTTGCTCCTCGTATTGTTCTCCCCTTTTTCTTCTCCTCGTGTTTTTCCCACTTTTCTTGCTCCTCGTATTTCCACACTTTTGATCCTCCTCTTATTTTCCCCCCTTGTCTGCTCCTCGTATTTGTCTTTTATTTTTATTTTTTTGCTCCTCGTATTGTTCTCCACTTTTTCTTCTCCTCGTGTTTTTCACACTTTTCTTGCTCCTCGTATCTCCACACTTTTGATCCTCCTCTTACTTTCCCCCCTTGTCTGCTCCTCAAATTTTTCTTTTCTTTTTTTTTTTGCTCCTCGTATTGTTCTCCACTTTTTCTTCTCCTCGTGTTTTTCCCACTTTTCTTGCTCCTCGTATTTCCACACTTTTGATCCTCCTCTTATTTTTCCCCCTTGTCTGCTCCACGTATTTTTCTTTTTCTTTTTTTTTTTTGCTCCTCGTATTGTTCTCCCCTTTTTCTTCGCCTCGGGTTTTTCACACCTTTCTTGTTCCTCGTATTTCCACACTTTTGATCCTCCTCTGATTTTCCCCCGTTGTCTGCTCCTCGTTTTTGTCTTTTGCTTTTTTTTTCTTGCTCCTCTTATTCTTCTCCCCTGTTTCATTGCCTCGGGTTTTTCACACTGCTCTTGCTCCTCGTAGTGCCACACTTTTGATCATCCTCTGATTTTCCCCCCTTGTCTGCTCCTCGTTTTTGTATTTTGCTTTTTTTTTCTTGCTCCTCCTATTCTTCTCCCCTGTTTCTTCACCTCGGGTTTTTCACACTGCTCTTGCTCCTCGTAGTGGCATACTGTTGATCCTCCTCTGATTTTCCCCCCTTGTCTGCTCCTCGTTTTTGTCTTTTGCTTTTTTTTTCTTGCTCCGCGTATTCTTCTCCCCTGTTTCTTCGCCTCGGGTGTTTCACACTGCTATTGCTCCTCGTAGTGGCGTACTGTTGATCCTCCTCTGATTTTCGCCCCTTGTGTTCTCCTCGTTTTTGTATTTTGCTTTTTTTTTCTTGCTCCCCGTATTCTTCTCCCCTGTTTCTTCGCGTCGGGTTTTTCACACTGCTCTTGCTCCTTGTAGTGCCACACTTTTGATCCTCCTCTGATTTTCGCCCCTTGTGTTCTCCTCGTTTTTGTATTTTGCTTTTTTTTTCTTGCTCCTCGTATTCTTCTCCCCTGTTTCTTCGCATCAGGTTTTTCACACTTCTCTTGCTCCTCGTAGTGACATACTGTTGATCCTCCTCTGATTTTCGCCCCTTGTGTTCTCCTCGTTTTTGTATTTTGCTTTTTTTTTCTTGCTCCTCGTATTCTTCTCCCCTGTTTGTTCGCCTCGAGTTTTTCACACTTCTCTTACTCCACGTAGTGGCATACTGTTGATCCTCCTCTGATTTTCGCCCCTTGTGTTCTCCTCGTTTTTGTATTTTGCTTTTTTTTTCTTGCTCCTCGTATTCTTCTCCCCTGTTTCTTCGCATCAGCATTTTCACACTTCTCTTACTCCACGTAGTGGCATACTGTTGATCCTCCTCTGATTTTCGCCCCTTGTGTTCTCCTCGTTTTTGTATTTTGCTTTTTTTTTCTTGCTCCTCGTATTCTTCTCCCCTGTTTCTTCGCCTCGGGTTTTTCACACTTCTCTTGCTCCTCGTAGTGGCATACTGTTGATCCTCCTCTGATTTTCGCCCCTTGTGTTCTCCTCGTTTTTGTATTTTGCTTTTTTTTTCTTGCTCCTCGTATTCTTCTCCCCTGTTTCTTCGCCTCGGGTTTTTCACACTTCTCTTACTCCACGTAGTGGCATACTGTTGATCCTCCTCTGATTTTCGCCCCTTGTGTTCTCCTCGTTTTTGTATTTTGCTTTTTTTTTCTTGCTCCTCGTATTCTTCTCCCCTGTTTCTTCGCCTCGGGTTTTTCACACTTCTCTTACTCCACGTAGTGGCATACTGTTGATCCTCCTCTGATTTTCGCCCCTTGTGTTCTCCTCGTTTTTGTATTTTGCTTTTTTTTTCTTGCTCCTCGTATTCTTCTCCCCTGTTTCTTCGCCTCGGGTTTTTCACACTTCTCTTACTCCACGTAGTGGCATACTGTTGATCCTCCTCTGATTTTCGCCCCTTGTGTTCTCCTCGTTTTTGTATTTTGCTTTTTTTTTCTTGCTGCTCGTATTCTTCTCCCCTGTTTCTTCGCCTCGGCTTTTTCACACTTCTCTTACTCCACGTAGTGCCACGCTTTTGATCCTCCTCTGATTTTCGCCCCTTGTGTTCTCCTCATTTTTGTATTTTGCTTTTTTTTTCTTGCTCCTCGTATTCTTCTCCCCTGTTTCTTCGCCTCGGGTTTTTCACACTTCTCTTACTCCACGTAGTGGCATACTGTTGATCCTCCTCTGATTTTCGCCCCTTGTGTTCTCCTCGTTTTTGTATTTTGCTTTTTTTTTCTTGCTCCTCGTATTCTACTCCCCTGTTTCTTCGCCTCGGGTTTTTCACACTTCTCTTACTCCACGTAGTGGCATACTGTTGATCCTCCTCTGATTTTCGCCCCTTGTGTTCTCCTCGTTTTTGTATTTTGCTTTTTTTTTCTTGCTCCTCGTATTCTTCTCCCCTGTTTCTTCGCCTCGGGTTTTTCACACTTCTCTTACTCCACGTATTGCCACACTTTTGATCTTCCTCTGATTTTCGCCCCTTGTGTGCTCCTCGTTTTTGTATTTTGCTTTTTTTTTCTTGCTCCTCGTATTCTTCTCCCCTGTTTCTTCGCCTCGGGTTTTTCACACTTCTCTTACTCCACGTAGTGCCACACTGTTGATCCTCCTCTGATTTTCGCCCCTTGTGTTCTCCTCGTTTTTGTATTTTGCTTTTTTTTTCTTGCTCCTCGTATTCTTCTCCCCTGTTTCTTCGCCTCGGGTTTTTCACACTTCTCTTACTCCACGTAGTGCCACGCTTTTGATCCTCCTCTGATTTTCGCCCCTTGTGTTCTCCTCGTTTTTGTATTTTGCTTTTTTTTTCTTGCTCCTCGTATTCTTCTCCCCTGTTTCTTCGCCTCGGGTTTTTCACACTTCTCTTACTCCACGTAGTGGCATACTGTTGATCCTCCTCTGATTTTCGCCCCTTGTGTTCTCCTCGTTTTTGTATTTTGCTTTTTTTTTCTTGCTCCTCGTATTCTTCTCCCCTGTTTCTTCGCCTCGGGTTTTTCACACTTCTCTTACTCCACGTAGTGGCATACTGTTGATCCTCCTCTGATTTTCGCCCCTTGTGTTCTCCTCGTTTTTGTATTTTGCTTTTTTTTTCTTGCTCCTCGTATTCTTCTCCCCTGTTTCTTCGCCTCGGGTTTTTCACACTTCTCTTACTCCACGTAGTGGCATACTGTTGATCCTCCTCTGATTTTCGCCCCTTGTGTTCTCCTCGTTTTTGTATTTTGCTTTTTTTTTCTTGCTCCTCGTATTCTTCTCCCCTGTTTCTTCGCCTCGGGTTTTTCACACTTCTCTTACTCCACGTAGTGGCATACTGTTGATCCTCCTCTGATTTTCGCCCCTTGTGTTCTCCTCGTTTTTGTATTTTGCTTTTTTTTTCTTGCTCCTCCTATTCTTCTCCCCTGTTTCTTCGCCTCGGGTTTTTCACACTTCTCTTACTCCACCTAGTGCCACACTTTTGATCCTCCTCTGATTTTCGCCCCTTGTGTTCTCCTCGTTTTTGTATTTTGCTTTTTTTTTCTTGCTCCTCGTATTCTTCTCCCCTGTTTCTTCGCCTCGGGTTTTTCACACTTCTCTTACTCCACGTAGTGGCATACTGTTGATCCTCCTCTGATTTTCGCCCCTTGTGTTTTCCTCGTTTTTGTATTTTGCTTTTTTTTTCTTGCTCCTCGTATTCTTCTCCCCTGTTTCTTCGCCTCGGGTTTTTCACACTTCTCTTACTCCACGTAGTGGCATACTGTTGATCCTCCTCTGATTTTCGCCCCTTGTGTTCTCCTCGTTTTTGTATTTTGCTTTTTTTTTCTTGCTCCTCGTATTCTTCTCCCCTGTTTCTTCGCCTCGGGTTTTTCACACTTCTCTTACTCCACGTAGTGGCATACGGTTGATCCTCCTCTGATTTTCGCCCCTTGTGTTCTCCTCGTTTTTGTATTTTGCTTTTTTTTTCTTGCTCCTCGTATTCTTCTCCCCTGTTTCTTCGCCTCGGGTTTTTCACACTTCTCTTACTCCACGTAGTGGCATACTGTTGATCCTCCTCTGATTTTCGCCCCTTGTGTTCTCCTCGTTTTTGTATTTTGCTTTTTTTTTCTTGCTCCTCGTATTCTTCTCACCTGTTTCTTCTCATCAGCATTTTCACACTTCTCTTACTCCACGTAGTGGCATACTGTTGATCCTCCTCTGATTTTCGCCCCTTGTGTTCTCCTCGTTTTTGTATTTTGCTTTTTTTTTCTTGCTCCTCGTATTCTTCTCCCCTGTTTCTTCGCATCAGCATTTTCACACTTCTCTTACTCCACGTAGTGGCATACTGTTGATCCTCCTCTGATTTTCGCCCCTTGTGTTCTCCTCGTTTTTGTATTTTGCTTTTTTTTTCTTGCTCCTCGTATTCTTCTCCCCTGTTTCTTCGCCTCGGGTTTTTCACACTTCTCTTACTCCACGTAGTGGCATACTGTTGATCCTCCTCTGATTTTCGCCCCTTGTGTTCTCCTCGTTTTTGTATTTTGCTTTTTTTTTCTTGCTCCTCGTATTCTTCTCCCCTGTTTCTTCGCCTCGGGTTTTTCACACTTCTCTTACTCCACGTAGTGGCATACTGTTGATCCTCCTCTGATTTTCGCCCCTTGTGTTCTCCTCGTTTTTGTATTTTGCTTTTTTTTTCTTGCTCCTCGTATTCTTCTCCCCTGTTTCTTCGCCTCGGGTTTTTCACACTTCTCTTACTCCACGTAGTGGCATACTGTTGATCCTCCTCTGATTGTCGCCCCTTGTGTTCTCCTCGTTTTTGTATTTTGCTTTTTTTTTCTTGCTCCTCGTATTCTTCTCCCCTGTTTCTTCGCCTCGGGTTTTTCACACTTCTCTTACTCCACGTAGTGGCATACTGTTGATCCTCCTCTGATTTTCGCCCCTTGTGTTCTCCTCGTTTTTGTATTTTGCTTTTTTTTTCTTGCTCCTCGTATTCTTCTCCCCTGTTTCTTCGCCTCGGGTTTTTCCCACTTCTCTTACTCCACGTAGTGCCACACTTTTGATCCTCCTCTGATTTTCGCCCCTTGTGTTCTCCTCGTTTTTGTATTTTGCTTTTTTTTTCTTGCTCCTCGTATTCTTCTCCCCTGTTTCTTCGCCTCGGGTTTTTCACACTTCTCTTACTCCACGTAGTGGCATACTGTTGATCCTCCTCTGATTTTCGCCCCTTGTGTTCTCCTCGTTTTTGTATTTTGCTTTTTTTTTCTTGCTCCTCGTATTCTTCTCCCCTGTTTCTTCGCATCAGCATTTTCACACTTCTCTTACTCCACGTAGTGGCATACTGTTGATCCTCCTCTGATTTTCGCCCCTTGTGTTCTCCTCGTTTTTGTATTTTGCTTTTTTTTTCTTGCTCCTCGTATTCTTCTCCCCTGTTTCTTCGCATCAGCATTTTCACACTTCTCTTACTCCACGTAGTGGCATACTGTTGATCCTCCTCTGATTTTCGCCCCTTGTGTTCTCCTCGTTTTTGTATTTTGCTTTTTTTTTCTTGCTCCTCGTATTCTTCTCCCCTGTTTCTTCGCCTCGGGTTTTTCACACTTCTCTTACTCCACGTAGTGCCACGCTTTTGATCCTCCTCTGATTTTCGCCCCTTGTGTTCTCCTCGTTTTTGTATTTTGCTTTTTTTTTCTTGCTCCTCGTATTCTTCTCCCCTGTTTCTTCGCCTCGGGTTTTTCACACTTCTCTTACTCCACGTAGTGGCATACTGTTGATCCTCCTCTGATTTTCGCCCCTTGTGTTCTCCTCGTTTTTGTATTTTGCTTTTTTTTTCTTGCTCCTCGTATTCTTCTCCCCTGTTTCTTCGCCTCGGGTTTTTCACACTTCTCTTACTCCACGTAGTGGCATACTGTTGATCCTCCTCTGATTTTCGCCCCTTGTGTTCTCCTCGTTTTTGTATTTTGCTTTTTTTTTCTTGCTCCTCGTATTCTTCTCCCCTGTTTCTTCACCTCGGGTTTTTCACACTTCTCTTACTCCACGTAGTGGCATACTGTTGATCCTCCTCTGATTTTCGCCCCTTGTGTTCTCCTCGTTTTTGTATTTTGCTTTTTTTTTCTTGCTCCTCGTATTCTTCTCCCCTGTTTCTTCGCCTCAGGTTTTTCACACTTCTCTTACTCCACGTAGTGCCACACTTTTGATCCTCCTCTGATTTTCGCCCCTTGTGTTCTCCTCGTTTTTGTATTTTGCTTTTTTTTCCTTGCTCCTCGTATTCTTCTCCCCTGTTTCTTCGCCTCGGGTTTTTCACACTTCTCTTACTCCACGTAGTGGCATACTGTTGATCCTCCTCTGATTTTCGCCCCTTGTGTTCTCCTCGTTTTTGTATTTTGCTTTTTTTTTCTTGCTCCTCGTATTCTTCTCCCCTGTTTCTTCGCCTCGGGTTTTTCACACTTCTCTTACTCCACGTAGTGGCATACTGTTGATCCTCCTCTGATTTTCGCCCCTTGTGTTCTCCTCGTTTTTGTATTTTGCTTTTTTTTTCTTGCTCCTCGTATTCTTCTCCCCTGTTTCTTCGCCTCGGGTTTTTCACACTTCTCTTACTCCACGTAGTGGCATACTGTTGATCCTCCTCTGATTTTCGCCCCTTGTGTTCTCCTCGTTTTTGTATTTTGCTTTTTTTTTCTTGCTCCTCGTATTCTTCTCCCCTGGTTCTTCGCATCAGCATTTTCACACTTCTCTTACTCCACGTAGTGGCATACTGTTGATCCTCCTCTGATTTTCGCCCCTTGTGTTCTCCTCGTTTTTGTATTTTGCTTTTTTTTTCTTGCTCCTCGTATTCTTCTCCCCTGTTTCTTCGCCTCGGGTTTTTCACACTTCTCTTACTCCACGTAGTGGCATACTGTTGATCCTCCTCTGATTTTCGCCCCTTGTGTTCTCCTCGTTTTTGTATTTTGCTTTTTTTTTCTTGCTCCTCGTATTCTTCTCCCCTGTTTCTTCGCCTCGGGTTTTTCACACTTCTCTTGCTCCTCGTAGTGGCATACTGTTGATCCTCCTCTGATTTTCGCCCCTTGTGTTCTCCTCGTTTTTGTATTTTGCTTTTTTTTTCTTGCTCCTCGTATTCTTCCCCCCTGTTTCTTCGCATCAGCATTTTCACACTTCTCTTACTCCACGTAGTGGCATACTGTTGATCCTCCTCTGATTTTCGCCCCTTGTGTTCTCCTCGTTTTTGTATTTTGCTTTTTTTTTCTTGCTCCTCGTATTCTTCTCCCCTGTTTCTTCGCCTCGGGTTTTTCACACTTCTCTTACTCCACGTAGTGGCATACTGTTGATCCTCCTCTGATTTTCGCCCCTTGTGTTTTCCTCGTTTTTGTATTTTGCTTTTTTTTTTCTTGCTCCTCGTATTCTTCTCCCCTGTTTCTTCGCCTCGGGTTTTTCACACTTCTCTTACTCCACGTAGTGGCATACTGTTGATCCTCCTCTGATTTTCGCCCCTTGTGTTCTCCTCGTTTTTGTATTTTGCTTTTTTTTTCTTGCTCCTCGTATTCTTCTCCCCTGTTTCTTCGCATCAGCATTTTCACACTTCTCTTACTCCACGTAGTGGCATACTGTTGATCCTCCTCTGATTTTCGCCCCTTGTGTTCTCCTCGTTTTTGTATTTTGCTTTTTTTTTCTTGCTCCTCGTATTCTTCTCCCCTGTTTCTTCGCCTCGGGTTTTTCACACTTCTCTTACTCCACGTAGTGCCACACTTTTGATCCTCCTCTGATTTTCGCCCCTTGTGTTCTCCTCGTTTTTGTATTTTGCTTTTTTTTTCTTGCTCCTCGTATTCTTCTCCCCTGTTTCTTCGCCTCGGGTTTTTCACACTTCTCTTACTCCACGTAGTGGCATACTGTTGATCCTCCTCTGATTTTCGCCCCTTGTGTTCTCCTCGTTTTTGTATTTTGCTTTTTTTTTCTTGCTCCTCGTATTCTTCTCGCCTGTTTCTTCGCCTCGGGTTTTTCACACTTCTCTTACTCCACGTAGTGGCATACTGTTGATCCTCCTCTGATTTTCGCCCCTTGTGTTCTCCTCGTTTTTGTATTTTGCTTTTTTTTTCTTGCTCCTCCTATTCTTCTCCCCTGTTTCTTCGCCTCGGGTTTTTCACACTTCTCTTACTCCACCTAGTGCCACACTTTTGATCCTCCTCTGATTTTCGCCCCTTGTGTTCTCCTCGTTTTTGTATTTTGCTTTTTTTTTCTTGCTCCTCGTATTCTTCTCCCCTGTTTCTTCGCTTCGCGTTTTTCACACTTCTCTTACTCCACGTAGTGGCATACTGTTGATCCTCCTCTGATTTTCGCCCCTTGTGTTCTCCTCGTTTTTGTATTTTGCTTTTTTTTTCTTGCTCCTCGTATTCTTCTCCCCTGTTTCTTCACATCAGCATTTTCACACTTCTCTTACTCCACGTAGTGGCATACTGTTGATCCTCCTCTGATTTTCGCCCCTTGTGTTCTCCTCGTTTTTGTATTTTGCTTTTTTTTTCTTGCTCCTCGTATTCTTCTCCCCTGTTTCTTCGCATCAGCATTTTCACACTTCTCTTACTCCACGTAGTGGCATACTGTTGATCCTCCTCTGATTTTCGCCCCTTGTGTTCTCCTCGTTTTTGTATTTTGCTTTTTTTTTCTTGCTCCTCGTATTCTTCTCCCCTGTTTCTTCGCCTCGGGTTTTTCACACTTCTCTTACTCCACGTAGTGGCATACTGTTGATCCTCCTCTGATTTTCGCCCCTTGTGTTTTCCTCGTTTTTGTATTTTGCTTTTTTTTTCTTGCTCCTCGTATTCTTCTCCCCTGTTTCTTCGCCTCGGGTTTTTCACACTTCTCTTACTCCACGTAGTGGCATACTGTTGATCCTCCTCTGATTTTCGCCCCTTGTGTTCTCCTCGTTTTTGTATTTTGCTTTTTTTTTCTTGCTCCTCGTATTCTTCTCCCCTGTTTCTTCGCATCAGCATTTTCACACTTCTCTTACTCCACGTAGTGGCATACTGTTGATCCTCCTCTGATTTTCGCCCCTTGTGTTCTCCTCGTTTTTGTATTTTGCTTTTTTTTTCTTGCTCCTCGTATTCTTCTCCCCTGTTTCTTCGCCTCGGGTTTTTCACACTTCTCTTACTCCACGTAGTGCCAAACTTTTGATCCTCCTCTGATTTTCGCCCCTTGTGTTCTCCTCGTTTTTGTATTTTGCTTTTTTTTTCTTGCTCCTCGTATTCTTCTCCCCTGTTTCTTCGCCTCGGGTTTTTCACACTTCTCTTACTCCACGTAGTGGCATACTGTTGATCCTCCGCTGATTTTCGCCCCTTGTGTTCTCCTCGTTTTTGTATTTTGCTTTTTTTTTCTTGCTCCTCGTATTCTTCTCCCCTGTTTCTTCGCCTCGGGTTTTTCACACTTCTCTTACTCCACGTAGTGGCATACTGTTGATCCTCCTCTGATTTTCGCCCCTTGTGTTCTCCTCGTTTTTGTATTTTGCTTTTTTTTTCTTGCTCCTCGTATTCTTCTCCCCTGTTTCTTCGCCTCGGGTTTTTCACACTTCTCTTACTCCACGTAGTGGCATACTGTTGATCCTCCTCTGATTTTCGCCCCTTGTGTTCTCCTCGTTTTTGTATTTTGCTTTTTTTTTCTTGCTCCTCGTATTCTTCTCCCCTGTTTCTTCGCCTCGGGTTTTTCACACTTCTCTTACTCCACGTAGTGGCATACTGTTGATCCTCCTCTGATTTTCGCCCCTTGTGTTCTCCTCGTTTTTGTATTTTGCTTTTTTTTTCTTGCTCCTCGTATTCTTCTCCCCTGTTTCTTCGCCTCGGGTTTTTCACACTTCTCTTACTCCACGTAGTGGCATACTGTTGATCCTCCTCTGATTTTCGCCCCTTGTGTTCTCCTCGTTTTTGTATTTTGCTTTTTTTTTCTTGCTCCTCCTATTCTTCTCCCCTGTTTCTTCGCCTCGGGTTTTTCACACTTCTCTTACTCCACCTAGTGCCACACTTTTGATCCTCCTCTGATTTTCGCCCCTTGTGTTCTCCTCGTTTTTGTATTTTGCTTTTTTTTTCTTGCTCCTCGTATTCTTCTCCCCTGTTTCTTCGCTTCGGGTTTTTCACACTTCTCTTACTCCACGTAGTGGCATACTGTTGATCCTCCTCTGATTTTCGCCCCTTGTGTTCTCCTCGTTTTTGTATTTTGCTTTTTTTTTCTTGCTCCTCGTATTCTTCTCCCCTGTTTCTTCGCATCAGCATTTTCACACTTCTCTTACTCCACGTAGTGGCATACTGTTGATCCTCCTCTGATTTTCGCCCCTTGTGTTCTCCTCGTTTTTGTATTTTGCTTTTTTTTTCTTGCTCCTCGTATTCTTCTCCCCTGTTTCTTCGCATCAGCATTTTCACACTTCTCTTACTCCACGTAGTGGCATACTGTTGATCCTCCTCTGATTTTCGCCCCTTGTGTTCTCCTCGTTTTTGTATTTTGCTTTTTTTTTCTTGCTCCTCGTATTCTTCTCCCCTGTTTCTTCGCCTCGGGTTTTTCACACTTCTCTTACTCCACGTAGTGGCATACTGTTGATCCTCCTCTGATTTTCGCCCCTTGTGTTTTCCTCGTTTTTGTATTTTGCTTTTTTTTTCTTGCTCCTCGTATTCTTCTCCCCTGTTTCTTCGCCTCGGGTTTTTCACACTTCTCTTACTCCACGTAGTGGCATACTGTTGATCCTCCTCTGTTTTTCGCCCCTTGTGTTCTCCTCGTTTTTGTATTTTGCTTTTTTTTTCTTGCTCCTCGTATTCTTCTCCCCTGTTTCTTCGCATCAGCATTTTCACACTTCTCTTACTCCACGTAGTGGCATACTGTTGATCCTCCTCTGATTTTCGCCCCTTGTGTTCTCCTCGTTTTTGTATTTTGCTTTCTTTTTCTTGCTCCTCGTATTCTTCTCCCCTGTTTCTTCGCATCAGCATTTTCACACTTCTCTTACTCCACGTAGTGGCATACTGTTGATCCTCCTCTGATTTTCGCCCCTTGTGTTCTCCTCGTTTTTGTATTTTGCTTTTTTTTTCTTGCTCCTCGTATTCTTCTCCCCTGTTTCTTCGCCTCGGGTTTTTCACACTTCTCTTACTCCACGTAGTGGCATACTGTTGATCCTCCTCTGATTTTCGCCCCTTGTGTTCTCCTCGTTTTTGTATTTTGCTTTTTTTTTCTTGCTCCTCGTATTCTTCTCCCCTGTTTCTTCGCCTCGGGTTTTTCACACTTCTCTTACTCCACGTAGTGGCATACTGTTGATCCTCCTCTGATTTTCGCCCCTTGTGTTCTCCTCGTTTTTGTATTTTGCTTTTTTTTTCTTGCTCCTCGTATTCTTCTCCCCTGTTTCTTCGCCTCGGGTTTTTCACACTTCTCTTACTCCACGTAGTGGCATACTGTTGATCCTCCTCTGATTTTCGCCCCTTGTGTTCTCCTCGTTTTTGTATTTTGCTTTTTTTTTCTTGCTCCTCGTATTCTTCTCCCCTGTTTCTTCGCCTCGGGTTTTTCACACTTCTCTTACTCCACGTAGTGGCATACTGTTGATCCTCCTCTGATTTTCGCCCCTTGTGTTCTCCTCGTTTTTGTATTTTGCTTTTTTTTTCTTGCTCCTCGTATTCTTCTCCCCTGTTTCTTCGCCTCGGGTTTTTCACACTTCTCTTACTCCACGTAGTGGCATACTGTTGATCCTCCTCTGATTTTCGCCCCTTGTGTTCTCCTCGTTTTTGTATTTTGCTTTTTTTTTCTTGCTCCTCCTATTCTTCTCCCCTGTTTCTTCGCCTCGGGTTTTTCACACTTCTCTTACTCCACCTAGTGCCACACTTTTGATCCTCCTCTGATTTTCGCCCCTTGTGTTCTCCTCATTTTTGTATTTTGCTTTTTTTTTCTTGCTCCTCGTATTCTTCTCCCCTGTTTCTTCCCTTCGGGTTTTTCACACTTCTCTTACTCCACGTAGTGGCATACTGTTGATCCTCCTCTGATTTTCGCCCCTTGTGTTCTCCTCGTTTTTGTATTTTGCTTTTTTTTTCTTGCTCCTCGTATTCTTCTCCCCTGTTTCTTCGCATCAGCATTTTCACACTTCTCTTACTCCACGTAGTGGCATACTGTTGATCCTCCTCTGATTTTCGCCCCTTGTGTTCTCCTCGTTTTTGTATTTTGCTTTTTTTTTCTTGCTCCTCGTATTCTTCTCCCCTGTTTCTTCGCATCAGCATTTTCACACTTCTCTTACTCCACGTAGTGGCATACTGTTGATCCTCCTCTGATTTTCGCCCCTTGTGTTCTCCTCGTTTTTGTATTTTGCTTTTTTTTTCTTGCTCCTCGTATTCTTCTCCCCTGTTTCTTCGCCTCGGGTTTTTCACACTTCTCTTACTCCACGTAGTGGCATACTGTTGATCCTCCTCTGATTTTCGCCCCTTGTGTTTTCCTCGTTTTTGTATTTTGCTTTTTTTTTCTTGCTCCTCGTATTCTTCTCCCCTGTTTCTTCGCCTCGGGTTTTTCACACTTCTCTTACTCCACGTAGTGGCATACTGTTGATCCTCCTCTGATTTTCGCCCCTTGTGTTCTCCTCGTTTTTGTATTTTGCTTTTTTTTTCTTGCTCCTCGTATTCTTCTCCCCTGTTTCTTCGCATCAGCATTTTCACACTTCTCTTACTCCACGTAGTGGCATACTGTTGATCCTCCTCTGATTTTCGCCCCTTGTGTTCTCCTCGTTTTTGTATTTTGCTTTTTTTTTCTTGCTCCTCGTATTCTTCTCCCCTGTTTCTTCGCCTCGGGTTTTTCACACTTCTCTTACTCCACGTAGTGCCACACTTTTGATCCTCCTCTGATTTTCGCCCCTTGTGTTCTCCTCGTTTTTGTATTTTGCTTTTTTTTTCTTGCTCCTCGTATTCTTCTCCCCTGTTTCTTCGCCTCGGGTTTTTCACACTTCTCTTACTCCACGTAGTGGCATACTGTTGATCCTCCTCTGATTTTCGCCCCTTGTGTTCTCCTCGTTTTTGTATTTTGCTTTTTTTTTCTTGCTCCTCGTATTCTTCTCCCCTGTTTCTTCGCCTCGGGTTTTTCACACTTCTCTTACTCCACGTAGTGGCATACTGTTGATCCTCCTCTGATTTTCGCCCCTTGTGTTCTCCTCGTTTTTGTATTTTGCTTTTTTTTTCTTGCTCCTCGTATTCTTCTCCCCTGTTTCTTCGCCTCGGGTTTTTCACACTTCTCTTACTCCACGTAGTGGCATACTGTTGATCCTCCTCTGATTTTCGCCCCTTGTGTTCTCCTCGTTTTTGTATTTTGCTTTTTTTTTCTTGCTCCTCGTATTCTTCTCCCCTGTTTCTTCGCCTCGGGTTTTTCACACTTCTCTTACTCCACGTAGTGGCATACTGTTGATCCTCCTCTGATTTTCGCCCCTTGTGTTCTCCTCGTTTTTGTATTTTGCTTTTTTTTTCTTGCTCCTCGTATTCTTCTCCCCTGTTTCTTCGCCTCGGGTTTTTCACACTTCTCTTACTCCACGTAGTGGCATACTGTTGATCCTCCTCTGATTTTCGCCCCTTGTGTTCTCCTCGTTTTTGTATTTTGCTTTTTTTTCCTTGCTCCTCGTATTCTTCTCCCCTGTTTCTTCGCCTCGGGTTTTTCACACTTCTCTTACTCCACGTAGTGGCATACTGTTGATCCTCCTCTGATTTTCGCCCCTTGTGTTCTCCTCGTTTTTGTATTTTGCTTTTTTTTTCTTGCTCCTCGTATTCTTCTCCCCTGTTTCTTCGCATCAGCATTTTCACACTTCTCTTACTCCACGTAGTGGCATACTGTTGATCCTCCTCTGATTTTCGCCCCTTGTGTTCTCCTCGTTTTTGTATTTTGCTTTTTTTTTCTTGCTCCTCGTATTCTTCTCCCCTGTTTCTTCGCCTCGGGTTTTTCACACTTCTCTTACTCCACGTAGTGCCACACTTTTGATCCTCCTCTGATTTTCGCCCCTTGTGTTCTCCTCGTTTTTGTATTTTGCTTTTTTTTTCTTGCTCCTCGTATTCTTCTCCCCTGTTTCTTCGCCTCGGGTTTTTCACACTTCTCTTACTCCACGTAGTGGCATACTGTTGATCCTCCTCTGATTTTCGCCCCTTGTGTTCTCCTCGTTTTTGTATTTTGCTTTTTTTTTCTTGCTCCTCGTATTCTTCTCCCCTGTTTCTTCGCCTCGGGTTTTTCACACTTCTCTTACTCCACGTAGTGGCATACTGTTGATCCTCCTCTGATTTTCGCCCCTTGTGTTCTCCTCGTTTTTGTATTTTGCTTTTTTTTTCTTGCTCCTCGTATTCTTCTCCCCTGTTTCTTCGCCTCGGGTTTTTCACACTTCTCTTACTCCACGTAGTGGCATACTGTTGATCCTCCTCTGATTTTCGCCCCTTGTGTTCTCCTCGTTTTTGTATTTTGCTTTTTTTTTCTTGCTCCTCGTATTCTTCTCCCCTGTTTCTTCGCCTCGGGTTTTTCACACTTCTCTTACTCCACGTAGTGGCATACTGTTGATCCTCCTCTGATTTTCGCCCCTTGTGTTCTCCTCGTTTTTGTATTTTGCTTTTTTTTTCTTGCTCCTCCTATTCTTCTCCCCTGTTTCTTCGCCTCGGGTTTTTCACACTTCTCTTACTCCACCTAGTGCCACACTTTTGATCCTCCTCTGATTTTCGCCCCTTGTGTTCTCCTCGTTTTTGTATTTTGCTTTTTTTTTCTTGCTCCTCGTATTCTTCTCCCCTGTTTCTTCGCTTCGGGTTTTTCACACTTCTCTTACTCCACGTAGTGGCATACTGTTGATCCTCCTCTGATTTTCGCCCCTTGTGTTCTCCTCGTTTTTGTATTTTGCTTTTTTTTTCTTGCTCCTCGTATTCTTCTCCCCTGTTTCTTCGCATCAGCATTTTCACACTTCTCTTACTCCACGTAGTGGCATACTGTTGATCCTCCTCTGATTTTCGCCCCTTGTGTTCTCCTCGTTTTTGTATTTTGCTTTTTTTTTCTTGCTCCTCGTATTCTTCTCCCCTGTTTCTTCGCATCAGCATTTTCACACTTCTCTTACTCCACGTAGTGGCATACTGTTGATCCTCCTCTGATTTTCGCCCCTTGTGTTCTCCTCGTTTTTGTATTTTGCTTTTTTTTTCTTGCTCCTCGTATTCTTCTCCCCTGTTTCTTCGCCTCGGGTTTTTCACACTTCTCTTACTCCACGTAGTGGCATACTGTTGATCCTCCTCTGATTTTCGCCCCTTGTGTTTTCCTCGTTTTTGTATTTTGCTTTTTTTTTCTTGCTCCTCGTATTCTTCTCCCCTGTTTCTTCGCCTCGGGTTTTTCACACTTCTCTTACTCCACGTAGTGGCATACTGTTGATCCTCCTCTGATTTTCGCCCCTTGTGTTCTCCTCGTTTTTGTATTTTGCTTTTTTTTTCTTGCTCCTCGTATTCTTCTCCCCTGTTTCTTCGCATCAGCATTTTCACACTTCTCTTACTCCACGTAGTGGCATACTGTTGATCCTCCTCTGATTTTCGCCCCTTGTGTTCTCCTCGTTTTTGTATTTTGCTTTCTTTTTCTTGCTCCTCGTATTCTTCTCCCCTGTTTCTTCGCATCAGCATTTTCACACTTCTCTTACTCCACGTAGTGGCATACTGTTGATCCTCCTCTGATTTTCGCCCCTTGTGTTCTCCTCGTTTTTGTATTTTGCTTTTTTTTTCTTGCTCCTCGTATTCTTCTCCCCTGTTTCTTCGCCTCGGGTTTTTCACACTTCTCTTACTCCACGTAGTGGCATACTGTTGATCCTCCTCTGATTTTCGCCCCTTGTGTTCTCCTCGTTTTTGTATTTTGCTTTTTTTTTCTTGCTCCTCGTATTCTTCTCCCCTGTTTCTTCGCCTCGGGTTTTTCACACTTCTCTTACTCCACGTAGTGGCATACTGTTGATCCTCCTCTGATTTTCGCCCCTTGTGTTCTCCTCGTTTTTGTATTTTGCTTTTTTTTTCTTGCTCCTCGTATTCTTCTCCCCTGTTTCTTCGCCTCGGGTTTTTCACACTTCTCTTACTCCACGTAGTGGCATACTGTTGATCCTCCTCTGATTTTCGCCCCTTGTGTTCTCCTCGTTTTTGTATTTTGCTTTTTTTTTCTTGCTCCTCGTATTCTTCTCCCCTGTTTCTTCGCCTCGGGTTTTTCACACTTCTCTTACTCCACGTAGTGGCATACTGTTGATCCTCCTCTGATTTTCGCCCCTTGTGTTCTCCTCGTTTTTGTATTTTGCTTTTTTTTTCTTGCTCCTCGTATTCTTCTCCCCTGTTTCTTCGCCTCGGGTTTTTCACACTTCTCTTACTCCACGTAGTGGCATACTGTTGATCCTCCTCTGATTTTCGCCCCTTGTGTTCTCCTCGTTTTTGTATTTTGCTTTTTTTTTCTTGCTCCTCCTATTCTTCTCCCCTGTTTCTTCGCCTCGGGTTTTTCACACTTCTCTTACTCCACCTAGTGCCACACTTTTGATCCTCCTCTGATTTTCGCCCCTTGTGTTCTCCTCATTTTTGTATTTTGCTTTTTTTTTCTTGCTCCTCGTATTCTTCTCCCCTGTTTCTTCCCTTCGGGTTTTTCACACTTCTCTTACTCCACGTAGTGGCATACTGTTGATCCTCCTCTGATTTTCGCCCCTTGTGTTCTCCTCGTTTTTGTATTTTGCTTTTTTTTTCTTGCTCCTCGTATTCTTCTCCCCTGTTTCTTCGCATCAGCATTTTCACACTTCTCTTACTCCACGTAGTGGCATACTGTTGATCCTCCTCTGATTTTCGCCCCTTGTGTTCTCCTCGTTTTTGTATTTTGCTTTTTTTTTCTTGCTCCTCGTATTCTTCTCCCCTGTTTCTTCGCATCAGCATTTTCACACTTCTCTTACTCCACGTAGTGGCATACTGTTGATCCTCCTCTGATTTTCGCCCCTTGTGTTCTCCTCGTTTTTGTATTTTGCTTTTTTTTTCTTGCTCCTCGTATTCTTCTCCCCTGTTTCTTCGCCTCGGGTTTTTCACACTTCTCTTACTCCACGTAGTGGCATACTGTTGATCCTCCTCTGATTTTCGCCCCTTGTGTTTTCCTCGTTTTTGTATTTTGCTTTTTTTTTCTTGCTCCTCGTATTCTTCTCCCCTGTTTCTTCGCCTCGGGTTTTTCACACTTCTCTTACTCCACGTAGTGGCATACTGTTGATCCTCCTCTGATTTTCGCCCCTTGTGTTCTCCTCGTTTTTGTATTTTGCTTTTTTTTTCTTGCTCCTCGTATTCTTCTCCCCTGTTTCTTCGCATCAGCATTTTCACACTTCTCTTACTCCACGTAGTGGCATACTGTTGATCCTCCTCTGATTTTCGCCCCTTGTGTTCTCCTCGTTTTTGTATTTTGCTTTTTTTTTCTTGCTCCTCGTATTCTTCTCCCCTGTTTCTTCGCCTCGGGTTTTTCACACTTCTCTTACTCCACGTAGTGCCACACTTTTGATCCTCCTCTGATTTTCGCCCCTTGTGTTCTCCTCGTTTTTGTATTTTGCTTTTTTTTTCTTGCTCCTCGTATTCTTCTCCCCTGTTTCTTCGCCTCGGGTTTTTCACACTTCTCTTACTCCACGTAGTGGCATACTGTTGATCCTCCTCTGATTTTCGCCCCTTGTGTTCTCCTCGTTTTTGTATTTTGCTTTTTTTTTCTTGCTCCTCGTATTCTTCTCCCCTGTTTCTTCGCCTCGGGTTTTTCACACTTCTCTTACTCCACGTAGTGGCATACTGTTGATCCTCCTCTGATTTTCGCCCCTTGTGTTCTCCTCGTTTTTGTATTTTGCTTTTTTTTTCTTGCTCCTCGTATTCTTCTCCCCTGTTTCTTCGCCTCGGGTTTTTCACACTTCTCTTACTCCACGTAGTGGCATACTGTTGATCCTCCTCTGATTTTCGCCCCTTGTGTTCTCCTCGTTTTTGTATTTTGCTTTTTTTTTCTTGCTCCTCGTATTCTTCTCCCCTGTTTCTTCGCCTCGGGTTTTTCACACTTCTCTTACTCCACGTAGTGGCATACTGTTGATCCTCCTCTGATTTTCGCCCCTTGTGTTCTCCTCGTTTTTGTATTTTGCTTTTTTTTTCTTGCTCCTCGTATTCTTCTCCCCTGTTTCTTCGCCTCGGGTTTTTCACACTTCTCTTACTCCACGTAGTGGCATACTGTTGATCCTCCTCTGATTTTCGCCCCTTGTGTTCTCCTCGTTTTTGTATTTTGCTTTTTTTTCCTTGCTCCTCGTATTCTTCTCCCCTGTTTCTTCGCCTCGGGTTTTTCACACTTCTCTTACTCCACGTAGTGGCATACTGTTGATCCTCCTCTGATTTTCGCCCCTTGTGTTCTCCTCGTTTTTGTATTTTGCTTTTTTTTTCTTGCTCCTCGTATTCTTCTCCCCTGTTTCTTCGCATCAGCATTTTCACACTTCTCTTACTCCACGTAGTGGCATACTGTTGATCCTCCTCTGATTTTCGCCCCTTGTGTTCTCCTCGTTTTTGTATTTTGCTTTTTTTTTCTTGCTCCTCGTATTCTTCTCCCCTGTTTCTTCGCCTCGGGTTTTTCACACTTCTCTTACTCCACGTAGTGCCACACTGTTGATCCTCCTCTGATTTTCGCCCCTTGTGTTCTCCTCGTTTTTGTATTTTGCTTTTTTTTTCTTGCTCCTCGTATTCTTCTCCCCTGTTTCTTCGCCTCGGGTTTTTCACACTTCTCTTACTCCACGTAGTGGCATACTGTTGATCCTCCTCTGATTTTCGCCCCTTGTGTTCTCCTCGTTTTTGTATTTTGCTTTTTTTTTCTTGCTCCTCGTATTCTTCTCCCCTGTTTCTTCGCCTCGGGTTTTTCACACTTCTCTTACTCCACGTAGTGGCATACTGTTGATCCTCCTCTGATTTTTGCCCCTTGTGTTCTCCTCGTTTTTGTATTTTGCTTTTTTTTTCTTGCTCCTCGTATTCTTCTCCCCTGTTTCTTCGCATCAGCATTTTCACACTTCTCTTACTCCACGTAGTGGCATACTGTTGATCCTCCTCTGATTTTCGCCCCTTGTGTTCTCCTCGTTTTTGTATTTTGCTTTTTTTTTCTTGCTCCTCGTATTCTTCTCCCCTGTTTCTTCGCCTCGGGTTTTTCACACTTCTCTTACTCCACGTAGTGCCATACTGTTGATCCTCCTCTGATTTTCGCCCCTTGTGTTCTCCTCGTTTTTGTATTTTGCTTTTTTTTTCTTGCTCCTCGTATTCTTCTCCCCTGTTTCTTCGCCTCGGGTTTTTCACACTTCTCTTACTCCACGTAGTGGCATACTGTTGATCCTCCTCTGATTTTCGCCCCTTGTGTTCTCCTCGTTTTTGTATTTTGCTTTTTTTTTCTTGCTCCTCGTATTCTTCTCCCCTGTTTCTTCGCCTCGGGTTTTTCACACTTCTCTTACTCCACGTAGTGGCATACTGTTGATCCTCCTCTGATTTTCGCCCCTTGTGTTCTCCTCGTTTTTGTATTTTGCTTTTTTTTTCTTGCTCCTCGTATTCTTCTCCCCTGTTTCTTCGCCTCGGGTTTTTCACACTTCTCTTACTCCACGTAGTGGCATACTGTTGATCCTCCTCTGATTTTCGCCCCTTGTGTTCTCCTCGTTTTTGTATTTTGCTTTTTTTTTCTTGCTCCTCGTATTCTTCTCCCCTGTTTCTTCGCCTCGGGTTTTTCACACTTCTCTTACTCCACGTAGTGGCATACTGTTGATCCTCCTCTGATTTTCGCCCCTTGTGTTCTCCTCGTTTTTGTATTTTGCTTTTTTTTTCTTGCTCCTCGTATTCTTCTCCCCTGTTTCTTCGCCTCGGGTTTTTCACACTTCTCTTACTCCACGTAGTGGCATACTGTTGATCCTCCTCTGATTTTCGCCCCTTGTGTTCTCCTCGTTTTTGTATTTTGCTTTTTTTTTCTTGCTCCTCGTATTCTTCTCCCCTGTTTCTTCGCCTCGGGTTTTTCCCACTTCTCTTACTCCACGTAGTGCCACACTTTTGATCCTCCTCTGATTTTCGCCCCTTGTGTTCTCCTCGTTTTTGTATTTTGCTTTTTTTTTCTTGCTCCTCGTATTCTTCTCCCCTGTTTCTTCGCCTCGGGTTTTTCACACTTCTCTTACTCCACGTAGTGGCATATTGTTGATCCTCCTCTGATTTTCGCCCCTTGTGTTCTCCTCGTTTTTGTATTTTGCTTTTTTTTTCTTGCTCCTCGTATTCTTCTCCCCTGTTTCTTCGCATCAGCATTTTCACACTTCTCTTACTCCACGTAGTGGCATACTGTTGATCCTCCTCTGATTTTCGCCCCTTGTGTTCTCCTCGTTTTTGTATTTTGCTTTTTTTTTCTTGCTCCTCGTATTCTTCTCCCCTGTTTCTTCGCATCAGCATTTTCACACTTCTCTTACTCCACGTAGTGGCATACTGTTGATCCTCCTCTGATTTTCGCCCCTTGTGTTCTCCTCGTTTTTGTATTTTGCTTTTTTTTTCTTGCTCCTCGTATTCTTCTCCCCTGTTTCTTCGCCTCGGGTTTTTCACACTTCTCTTACTCCACGTAGTGCCACACTTTTGATCCTCCTCTGATTTTCGCCCCTTGTGTTCTCCTCGTTTTTGTATTTTGCTTTTTTTTTCTTGCTCCTCGTATTCTTCTCCCCTGTTTCTTCGCCTCGGGTTTTTCACACTTCTCTTACTCCACGTAGTGGCATACTGTTGATCCTCCTCTGATTTTCGCCCCTTGTGTTCTCCTCGTTTTTGTATTTTGCTTTTTTTTTCTTGCTCCTCGTATTCTTCTCCCCTGTTTCTTCGCCTCGGGTTTTTCACACTTCTCTTACTCCACGTAGTGGCATACTGTTGATCCTCCTCTGATTTTCGCCCCTTGTGTTCTCCTCGTTTTTGTATTTTGCTTTTTTTTTCTTGCTCCTCGTATTCTTCTCCCCTGTTTCCTCGCATCAGCATTTTCACACTTCTCTTACTCCACGTAGTGGCATACTGTTGATCCTCCTCTGATTTTCGCCCCTTGTGTTCTCCTCGTTTTTGTATTTTGCTTTTTTTTTCTTGCTCCTCGTATTCTTCTCCCCTGTTTCTTCGCCTCGGGTTTTTCACACTTCTCTTACTCCACGTAGTGGCATACTGTTGATCCTCCTCTGATTTTCGCCCCTTGTGTTCTCCTCGTTTTTGTATTTTGCTTTTTTTTTCTTGCTCCTCGTATTCTTCTCCCCTGTTTCTTCGCCTCGGGTTTTTCACACTTCTCTTACTCCACGTAGTGGCATACTGTTGATCCTCCTCTGATTTTCGCCCCTTGTGTTCTCCTCGTTTTTGTATTTTGCTTTTTTTTTCTTGCTCCTCGTATTCTTCTCCCCTGTTTCTTCGCCTCGGGTTTTTCACACTTCTCTTACTCCACGTAGTGGCATACTGTTGATCCTCCTCTGATTTTCGCCCCTTGTGTTCTCCTCGTTTTTGTATTTTGCTTTTTTTTTCTTGCTCCTCGTATTCTTCTCCCCTGTTTCTTCGCATCAGCATTTTCACACTTCTCTTACTCCACGTAGTGGCATACTGTTGATCCTCCTCTGATTTTCGCCCCTTGTGTTCTCCTCGTTTTTGTATTTTGCTTTTTTTTCTTGCTCCTCGTATTCTTCTCCCCTGTTTCTTCGCCTCGGGTTTTTCACACTTCTCTTACTCCACGTAGTGGCATACTGTTGATCCTCCTCTGATTTTCGCCCCTTGTGTTCTCCTCGTTTTTGTATTTTGCTTTTTTTTTCTTGCTCCTCGTATTCTTCTCCCCTGTTTCTTCGCCTCGGGTTTTTCACACTTCTCTTACTCCACGTAGTGGCATACTGTTGATCCTCCTCTGATTTTCGCCCCTTGTGTTCTCCTCGTTTTTGTATTTTGCTTTTTTTTTCTTGCTCCTCGTATTCTTCTCCCCTGTTTCTTCGCCTCGGGTTTTTCACACTTCTCTTACTCCACGTAGTGGCATACTGTTGATCCTCCTCTGATTTTCGCCCCTTGTGTTCTCCTCGTTTTTGTATTTTGCTTTTTTTTTCTTGCTCCTCGTATTCTTCTCCCCTGTTTCTTCGCCTCGGGTTTTTCACACTTCTCTTACTCCACGTAGTGGCATACTGTTGATCCTCCTCTGATTTTCGCCCCTTGTGTTCTCCTCGTTTTTGTATTTTGCTTTTTTTTTTTGCTCTTCGTATTCTTCTCCCCTGTTTCTTCGCATCAGCATTTTCACACTTCTCTTACTCCACGTAGTGCCATACTGTTGATCCTCCTCTGATTTTCGCCCCTTGTGTTCTCCTCGTTTTTGTATTTTGCTTTTTTTTTCTTGCTCCTCGTATTCTTCTCCCCTGTTTCTTCGCCTCGGGTTTTTCACACTTCTCTTACTCCACGTAGTGGCATACTGTTGATCCTCCTCTGATTTTCGCCCCTTGTGTTCTCCTCGTTTTTGTATTTTGCTTTTTTTTTCTTGCTCCTCGTATTCTTCTCCCCTGTTTCTTCGCCTCGGGTTTTTCACACTTCTCTTACTCCACGTAGTGGCATACTGTTGATCCTCCTCTGATTTTCGCCCCTTGTGTTCTCCTCGTTTTTGTATTTTGCTTTTTTTTTCTTGCTCCTCGTATTCTTCTCCCCTGTTTCTTCGCCTCGGGTTTTTCACACTTCTCTTACTCCACGTAGTGGCATACTGTTGATCCTCCTCTGATTTTCGCCCCTTGTGTTCTCCTCGTTTTTGTATTTTGCTTTTTTTTTTCTTGCTCCTCCTATTCTTCTCCCCTGTTTCTTCGCCTCGGGTTTTTCACACTTCTCTTACTCCACGTAGTGCCACACTTTTGATCCTCCTCTGATTTTCGCCCCTTGTGTTCTCCTCGTTTTTGTATTTTGCTTTTTTTTTCTTGCTCCTCGTATTCTTCTCCCCTGTTTCTTCGCCTCGGGTTTTTCACACTTCTCTTACTCCACGTAGTGGCATACTGTTGATCCTCCTCTGATTTTCGCCCCTTGTGTTCTCCTCGTTTTTGTATTTTGCTTTTTTTTTCTTGCTCCTCGTATTCTTCTCCCCTGTTTCTTCGCATCAGCATTTTCACACTTCTCTTACTCTACGTAGTGGCATACTGTTGATCCTCCTCTGATTTTCGCCCCTTGTGTTCTCCTCGTTTTTGTATTTTGCTTTTTTTTTCTTGCTCCTCGTATTCTTCTCCCCTGTTTCTTCGCATCAGCATTTTCACACTTCTCTTACTCCACGTAGTGGCATACTGTTGATCCTCCTCTGATTTTCGCCCCTTGTGTTCTCCTCGTTTTTGTATTTTGCTTTTTTTTTCTTGCTCCTCGTATTCTTCTCCCCTGTTTCTTCGCCTCGGGTTTTTCACACTTCTCTTACTCCACGTAGTGGCATACTGTTGATCCTCCTCTGATTTTCGCCCCTTGTGTTCTCCTCGTTTTTGTATTTTGCTTTTTTTTTCTTGCTCCTCGTATTCTTCTCCCCTGTTTCTTCGCATCAGCATTTTCACACTTCTCTTACTCCA
Source organism: Cervus elaphus (assembly GCF_910594005.1). Taxonomy (NCBI): domain Eukaryota; kingdom Metazoa; phylum Chordata; class Mammalia; order Artiodactyla; family Cervidae; genus Cervus; species Cervus elaphus. Next base: position 1,340,454 of record NC_057834.1, on the reverse strand, counting down.
CGTAGTGGCATACTGTTGATCCTCCTCTGATTTTCGCCCCTTGTGTTCTCCTCGTTTTTGTATTTTGCTTTTTTTTTCTTGCTCCTCGTATTCTTCTCCCCTGTTTCTTCGCCTCGGGTTTTTCACACTTCTCTTACTCCACGTAGTGCCACACTTTTGATCCTCCTCTGATTTTCGCCCCTTGTGTTCTCCTCGTTTTTGTTTTTTGCTTTTTTTTTCTTGCTCCTCGTATTCTTCTCCCCTGTTTCTTCGCCTCGGGTTTTTCACACTTCTCTTACTCCACGTAGTGGCATACTGTTGATCCTCCTCTGATTTTCGCCCCTTGTGTTCTCCTCGTTTTTGTATTTTGCTTTTTTTTTCTTGCTCCTCGTATTCTTCTCCCCTGTTTCTTCGCCTCGGGTTTTTCACACTTCTCTTACTCCACGTAGTGGCATACTGTTGATCCTCCTCTGATTTTCGCCCCTTGTGTTCTCCTCGTTTTTGTATTTTGCTTTTTTTTTCTTGCTCCTCGTATTCTTCTCCCCTGTTTCTTCGCCTCGGGTTTTTCACACTTCTCTTACTCCACGTAGTGGCATACTGTTGATCCTCCTCTGATTTTCGCCCCTTGTGTTCTCCTCGTTTTTGTATTTTGCTTTTTTTTTCTTGCTCCTCGTATTCTTCTCCCCTGTTTCTTCGCCTCGGGTTTTTCACACTTCTCTTACTCCACGTAGTGGCATACTGTTGATCCTCCTCTGATTTTCGCCCCTTGTGTTCTCCTCGTTTTTGTATTTTGCTTTTTTTTTCTTGCTCCTCGTATTCTTCTCCCCTGTTTCTTCGCCTCGGGTTTTTCACACTTCTCTTACTCCACGTAGTGCCACACTTTTGATCCTCCTCTGATTTTCGCCCCTTGTGTTCTCCTCGTTTTTGTATTTTGCTTTTTTTTTCTTGCTCCTCGTATTCTTCTCCCCTGTTTCTTCGCCTCGGGTTTTTCACACTTCTCTTACTCCACGTAGTGGCATACTGTTGATCCTCCTCTGATTTTCGCCCCTTGTGTTCTCCTCGTTTTTGTATTTTGCTTTTTTTTTCTTGCTCCTCGTATTCTTCTCCCCTGTTTCTTCGCATCAGCATTTTCACACTTCTCTTACTCCACGTAGTGGCATACTGTTGATCCTCCTCTGATTTTCGCCCCTTGTGTTCTCCTCGTTTTTGTATTTTGCTTTTTTTTTCTTGCTCCTCGTATTCTTCTCCCCTGTTTCTTCGCCTCGGGTTTTTCACACTTCTCTTACTCCACGTAGTGCCACACTTTTGATCCTCCTCTGATTTTCGCCCCTTGTGTTTTCCTCGTTTTTGTATTTTGCTTTTTTTTTCTTGCTCCTCGTATTCTTCTCCCCTGTTTCTTCGCCTCGGGTTTTTCACACTTCTCTTACTCCACGTAGTGGCATACTGTTGATCCTCCTCTGATTTTCGCCCCTTGTGTTCTCCTCGTTTTTGTATTTTGCTTTTTTTTTCTTGCTCCTCGTATTCTTCTCCCCTGTTTCTTCGCATCAGCATTTTCACACTTCTCTTACTCCACGTAGTGGCATACTGTTGATCCTCCTCTGATTTTCGCCCCTTGTGTTCTCCTCGTTTTTGTATTTTGCTTTTTTTTTCTTGCTCCTCGTATTCTTCTCCCCTGTTTCTTCGCCTCGGGTTTTTCACACTTCTCTTACTCCACGTAGTGGCATACTGTTGATCCTCCTCTGATTTTCGCCCCTTGTGTTCTCCTCGTTTTTGTATTTTGCTTTTTTTTTCTTGCTCCTCGTATTCTTCTCCCCTGTTTCTTCGCCTCGGGTTTTTCACACTTCTCTTACTCCACGTAGTGGCATACTGTTGATCCTCCTCTGATTTTCGCCCCTTGTGTTCTCCTCGTTTTTGTATTTTGCTTTTTTTTTCTTGCTCCTCGTATTCTTCTCCCCTGTTTCTTCGCATCAGCATTTTCACACTTCTCTTACTCCACGTAGTGGCATACTGTTGATCCTCCTCTGATTTTCGCCCCTTGTGTTCTCCTCGTTTTTGTATTTTGCTTTTTTTTTCTTGCTCCTCGTATTCTTCTCCCCTGTTTCTTCGCCTCGGGTTTTTCACACTTCTCTTACTCCACGTAGTGGCATACTGTTGATCCTCCTCTGATTTTCGCCCCTTGTGTTCTCCTCGTTTTTGTATTTTGCTTTTTTTTTCTTGCTCCTCGTATTCTTCTCCCCTGTTTCTTCGCCTCGGGTTTTTCACACTTCTCTTACTCCACGTAGTGGCATACTGTTGATCCTCCTCTGATTTTCGCCCCTTGTGTTCTCCTCGTTTTTGTATTTTGCTTTTTTTTTCTTGCTCCTCATATTCTTCTCCCCTGTTTCTTCGCCTCGGGTTTTTCACACTTCTCTTACTCCACGTAGTGGCATACTGTTGATCCTCCTCTGATTTTCGCCCCTTGTGTTCTCCTCGTTTTTGTATTTTGCTTTTTTTTTCTTGCTCCTCGTATTCTTCTCCCCTGTTTCTTCGCATCAGCATTTTCACACTTCTCTTACTCCACGTAGTGGCATACTGTTGATCCTCCTCTGATTTTCGCCCCTTGTGTTCTCCTCGTTTTTGTATTTTGCTTTTTTTTTCTTGCTCCTCGTATTCTTCTCCCCTGTTTCTTCGCCTCGGGTTTTTCACACTTCTCTTACTCCACGTAGTGGCATACTGTTGATCCTCCTCTGATTTTCGCCCCTTGTGTTCTCCTCGTTTTTGTATTTTGCTTTTTTTTTCTTGCTCCTCGTATTCTTCTCCCCTGTTTCTTCGCCTCGGGTTTTTCACACTTCTCTTACTCCACGTAGTGGCATACTGTTGATCCTCCTCTGATTTTCGCCCCTTGTGTTCTCCTCGTTTTTGTATTTTGCTTTTTTTTTCTTGCTCCTCGTATTCTTCTCCCCTGTTTCTTCGCCTCGGGTTTTTCACACTTCTCTTACTCCACGTAGTGGCATACTGTTGATCCTCCTCTGATTTTCGCCCCTTGTGTTCTCCTCGTTTTTGTATTTTGCTTTTTTTTTCTTGCTCCTTGTATTCTTCTCCCCTGTTTCTTCGCCTCGGGTTTTTCACACTTCTCTTACTCCACCTAGTGCCACACTTTTGATCCTCCTCTGATTTTCGCCCCTTGTGTTCTCCTCGTTTTTGTATTTTGCTTTTTTTTTCTTGCTCCTCGTATTCTTCTCCCCTGTTTCTTCGCCTCGGGTTTTTCACACTTCTCTTACTCCACGTAGTGGCATACTGTTGATCCTCCTCTGATTTTCGCCCCTTGTGTTCTCCTCGTTTTTGTATTTTGCTTTTTTTTTCTTGCTCCTCGTATTCTTCTCCCCTGTTTCTTCGCATCAGCATTTTCACACTTCTCTTACTCCACGTAGTGGCATACTGTTGATCCTCCTCTGATTTTCGCCCCTTGTGTTCTCCTCGTTTTTGTATTTTGCTTTTTTTTTCTTGCTCCTCGTATTCTTCTCCCCTGTTTCTTCGCATCAGCATTTTCACACTTCTCTTACTCCACGTAGTGGCATACTGTTGATCCTCCTCTGATTTTCGCCCCTTGTGTTCTCCTCGTTTTTGTATTTTGCTTTTTTTTTCTTGCTCCTCGTATTCTTCTCCCCTGTTTCTTCGCCTCGGGTTTTTCACACTTCTCTTACTCCACGTAGTGGCATACTGTTGATCCTCCTCTGATTTTCGCCCCTTGTGTTCTCCTCGTTTTTGTATTTTGCTTTTTTTTTCTTGCTCCTCGTATTCTTCTCCCCTGTTTCTTCGCATCAGCATTTTCACACTTCTCTTACTCCACGTAGTGGCATACTGTTGATCCTCCTCTGATTTTCGCCCCTTGTGTTCTCCTCGTTTTTGTATTTTGCTTTTTTTTTCTTGCTCCTCGTATTCTTCTCCCCTGTTTCTTCGCCTCGGGTTTTTCACACTTCTCTTACTCCACGTAGTGCCACACTTTTGATCCTCCTCTGATTTTCGCCCCTTGTGTTCTCCTCGTTTTTGTATTTTGCTTTTTTTTTCTTGCTCCTCGTATTCTTCTCCCCTGTTTCTTCGCCTCGGGTTTTTCACACTTCTCTTACTCCACGTAGTGGCATACTGTTGATCCTCCTCTGATTTTCGCCCCTTGTGTTCTCCTCGTTTTTGTATTTTGCTTTTTTTTTCTTGCTCCTCGTATTCTTCTCCCCTGTTTCTTCGCCTCGGGTTTTTCACACTTCTCTTACTCCACGTAGTGGCATACTGTTGATCCTCCTCTGATTTTCGCCCCTTGTGTTCTCCTCGTTTTTTTATTTTGCTTTTTTTTTCTTGCTCCTCGTATTCTTCTCCCCTGTTTCTTCGCCTCGGGTTTTTCACACTTCTCTTACTCCACGTAGTGGCATACTGTTGATCCTCCTCTGATTTTCGCCCCTTGTGTTCTCCTCGTTTTTGTATTTTGCTTTTTTTTTCTTGCTCCTCGTATTCTTCTCCCCTGTTTCTTCGCCTCGGGTTTTTCACACTTCTCTTACTCCACGTAGTGGCATACTGTTGATCCTCCTCTGATTTTCGCCCCTTGTGTTCTCCTCGTTTTTGTATTTTGCTTTTTTTTTCTTGCTCCTCGTATTCTTCTCCCCTGTTTCTTCGCCTCGGGTTTTTCACACTTCTCTTACTCCACGTAGTGCCACACTTTTGATCCTCCTCTGATTTTCGCCCCTTGTGTTCTCCTCGTTTTTGTATTTTGCTTTTTTTTTCTTGCTCCTCGTATTCTTCTCCCCTGTTTCTTCGCCTCGGGTTTTTCACACTTCTCTTACTCCACGTAGTGGCATACTGTTGATCCTCCTCTGATTTTCGCCCCTTGTGTTCTCCTCGTTTTTGTATTTTGCTTTTTTTTTCTTGCTCCTCGTATTCTTCTCCCCTGTTTCTTCGCATCAGCATTTTCACACTTCTCTTACTCCACGTAGTGGCATACTGTTGATCCTCCTCTGATTTTCGCCCCTTGTGTTCTCCTCGTTTTTGTATTTTGCTTTTTTTTTCTTGCTCCTCGTATTCTTCTCCCCTGTTTCTTCGCCTCGGGTTTTTCACACTTCTCTTACTCCACGTAGTGCCACACTTTTGATCCTCCTCTGATTTTCGCCCCTTGTGTTTTCCTCGTTTTTGTATTTTGCTTTTTTTTTCTTGCTCCTCGTATTCTTCTCCCCTGTTTCTTCGCCTCGGGTTTTTCACACTTCTCTTACTCCACGTAGTGGCATACTGTTGATCCTCCTCTGATTTTCGCCCCTTGTGTTCTCCTCGTTTTTGTATTTTGCTTTTTTTTTCTTGCTCCTCGTATTCTTCTCCCCTGTTTCTTCGCATCAGCATTTTCACACTTCTCTTACTCCACGTAGTGGCATACTGTTGATCCTCCTCTGATTTTCGCCCCTTGTGTTCTCCTCGTTTTTGTATTTTGCTTTTTTTTTCTTGCTCCTCGTATTCTTCTCCCCTGTTTCTTCGCCTCGGGTTTTTCACACTTCTCTTACTCCACGTAGTGGCATACTGTTGATCCTCCTCTGATTTTCGCCCCTTGTGTTTTCCTCGTTTTTGTATTTTGCTTTTTTTTTCTTGCTCCTCGTATTCTTCTCCCCTGTTTCTTCGCCTCGGGTTTTTCACACTTCTCTTACTCCACGTAGTGGCATACTGTTGATCCTCCTCTGATTTTCGCCCCTTGTGTTCTCCTCGTTTTTGTATTTTGCTTTTTTTTTCTTGCTCCTCGTATTCTTCTCCCCTGTTTCTTCGCATCAGCATTTTCACACTTCTCTTACTCCACGTAGTGGCATACTGTTGATCCTCCTCTGATTTTCGCCCCTTGTGTTCTCCTCGTTTTTGTATTTTGCTTTTTTTTTCTTGCTCCTCGTATTCTTCTCCCCTGTTTCTTCGCCTCGGGTTTTTCACACTTCTCTTATTCCACGTAGTGGCATACTGTTGATCCTCCTCTGATTTTCGCCCCTTGTGTTCTCCTCGTTTTTGTATTTTGCTTTTTTTTTCTTGCTCCTCGTATTCTTCTCCCCTGTTTCTTCGCATCAGCATTTTCACACTTCTCTTACTCCACGTAGTGGCATACTGTTGATCCTCCTCTGATTTTCGCCCCTTGTGTTCTCCTCGTTTTTGTATTTTGCTTTTTTTTTCTTGCTCCTCGTATTCTTCTCCCCTGTTTCTTCGCCTCGGGTTTTTCACACTTCTCTTACTCCACGTAGTGCCACACTTTTGATCCTCCTCTGATTTTCGCCCCTTGTGTTTTCCTCGTTTTTGTATTTTGCTTTTTTTTTCTTGCTCCTCCTATTCTTCTCCCCTGTTTCTTCGCCTCGGGTTTTTCACACTTCTCTTACTCCACGTAGTGGCATACTGTTGATCCTCCTCTGATTTTCGCCCCTTGTGTTCTCCTCGTTTTTGTATTTTGCTTTTTTTTTCTTGCTCCTCGTATTCTTCTCCCCTGTTTCTTCGCCTCGGGTTTTTCACACTTCTCTTACTCCACGTAGTGGCATACTGTTGATCCTCCTCTGATTTTCGCCCCTTGTGTTCTCCTCGTTTTTGTATTTTGCTTTTTTTTTTCTTGCTCCTCGTATTCTTCTCCCCTGTTTCTTCGCATCAGCATTTTCACACTTCTCTTACTCCACGTAGTGGCATACTGTTGATCCTCCTCTGATTTTCGCCCCTTGTGTTCTCCTCGTTTTTGTATTTTGCTTTTTTTTTCTTGCTCCTCGTATTCTTCTCCCCTGTTTCTTCGCCTCGGGTTTTTCACACTTCTCTTACTCCACGTAGTGCCACACTTTTGATCCTCCTCTGATTTTCGCCCCTTGTGTTCTCCTCGTTTTTGTATTTTGCTTTTTTTTTCTTGCTCCTCGTATTCTTCTCCCCTGTTTCTTCGCCTCGGGTTTTTCACACTTCTCTTACTCCACGTAGTGGCATACTGTTGATCCTCCTCTGATTTTCGCCCCTTGTGTTCTCCTCGTTTTTGTATTTTGCTTTTTTTTTCTTGCTCCTCGTATTCTTCTCCCCTGTTTCTTCGCCTCGGGTTTTTCACACTTCTCTTACTCCACGTAGTGGCATACTGTTGATCCTCCTCTGATTTTCGCCCCTTGTGTTCTCCTCGTTTTTGTATTTTGCTTTTTTTTTCTTGCTCCTCGTATTCTTCTCCCCTGTTTCTTCGCCTCGGGTTTTTCACACTTCTCTTACTCCACGTAGTGGCATACTGTTGATCCTCCTCTGATTTTCGCCCCTTGTGTTCTCCTCGTTTTTGTATTTTGCTTTTTTTTTCTTGCTCCTCGTATTCTTCTCCCCTGTTTCTTCGCATCAGCATTTTCACACTTCTCTTACTCCACGTAGTGGCATACTGTTGATCCTCCTCTGATTTTCGCCCCTTGTGTTCTCCTCGTTTTTGTATTTTGCTTTTTTTTTCTTGCTCCTCGTATTCTTCTCCCCTGTTTCTTCACATCAGCATTTTCACACTTCTCTTACTCCACGTAGTGGCATACTGTTGATCCTCCTCTGATTTTCGCCCCTTGTGTTCTCCTCGTTTTTGTATTTTGCTTTTTTTTTCTTGCTCCTCGTATTCTTCTCCCCTGTTTCTTCGCCTCGCGTTTTTCACACTTCTCTTACTCCACGTAGTGGCATACTGTTGATCCTCCTCTGATTTTCGCCCCTTGTGTTCTCCTCGTTTTTGTATTTTGCTTTTTTTTTCTTGCTCCTCGTATTCTTCTCCCCTGTTTCTTCGCCTCGGGTTTTTCACACTTCTCTTACTCCACGTAGTGGCATACTGTTGATCCTCCTCTGATTTTCGCCCCTTGTGTTCTCCTCGTTTTTGTATTTTGCTTTTTTTTTCTTGCTCCTCGTATTCTTCTCCCCTGTTTCTTCGCCTCGGGTTTTTCACACTTCTCTTACTCCACGTAGTGCCACACTTTTGATCCTCCTCTGATTTTCGCCCCTTGTGTTCTCCTCGTTTTTGTATTTTGCTTTTTTTTTCTTGCTCCTCGTATTCTTCTCCCCTGTTTCTTCGCCTCGGGTTTTTCACACTTCTCTTACTCCACGTAGTGGCATACTGTTGATCCTCCTCTGATTTTCGCCCCTTGTGTTCTCCTCGTTTTTGTATTTTGCTTTTTTTTTCTTGCTCCTCGTATTCTTCTCCCCTGTTTCTTCGCATCAGCATTTTCACACTTCTCTTACTCCACGTAGTGGCATACTGTTGATCCTCCTCTGATTTTCGCCCCTTGTGTTCTCCTCGTTTTTGTATTTTGCTTTTTTTTTCTTGCTCCTCGTATTCTTCTCCCGTTTCTTCGCCTCGGGTTTTTCACACTTCTCTTACTCCACGTAGTGGCATACTGTTGATCCTCCTCTGATTTTCGCCCCTTGTGTTCTCCTCGTTTTTGTATTTTGCTTTTTTTTTCTTGCTCCTCGTATTCTTCTCCCCTGTTTCTTCGCATCAGCATTTTCACACTTCTCTTACTCCACGTAGTGGCATACTGTTGATCCTCCTCTGATTTTCGCCCCTTGTGTTCTCCTCGTTTTTGTATTTTGCTTTTTTTTTCTTGCTCCTCGTATTCTTCTCCCCTGTTTCTTCGCATCAGCATTTTCACACTTCTCTTACTCCACGTAGTGGCATACTGTTGATCCTCCTCTGATTTTCGCCCCTTGTGTTCTCCTCGTTTTTGTATTTTGCTTTTTTTTTCTTGCTCCTCGTATTCTTCTCCCCTGTTTCTTCGCCTCGGGTTTTTCACACTTCTCTTACTCCACGTAGTGGCATACTGTTGATCCTCCTCTGATTTTCGCCCCTTGTGTTCTCCTCGTTTTTGTATTTTGCTTTTTTTTTCTTGCTCCTCGTATTCTTCTCCCCTGTTTCTTCGCATCAGCATTTTCACACTTCTCTTACTCCACGTAGTGGCATACTGTTGATCCTCCTCTGATTTTCGCCCCTTGTGTTCTCCTCGTTTTTGTATTTTGCTTTTTTTTTCTTGCTCCTCGTATTCTTCTCCCCTGTTTCTTCGCCTCGGGTTTTTCACACTTCTCTTACTCCACGTAGTGGCATACTGTTGATCCTCCTCTGATTTTCGCCCCTTGTGTTTTCCTCGTTTTTGTATTTTGCTTTTTTTTTCTTGCTCCTCGTATTCTTCTCCCCTGTTTCTTCGCCTCGGGTTTTTCACACTTCTCTTACTCCACGTAGTGGCATACTGTTGATCCTCCTCTGATTTTCGCCCCTTGTGTTCTCCTCGTTTTTGTATTTTGCTTTTTTTTTCTTGCTCCTCGTATTCTTCTCCCCTGTTTCTTCGCATCAGCATTTTCACACTTCTCTTACTCCACGTAGTGGCATACTGTTGATCCTCCTCTGATTTTCGCCCCTTGTGTTCTCCTCGTTTTTGTATTTTGCTTTTTTTTTCTTGCTCCTCGTATTCTTCTCCCCTGTTTCTTCGCCTCGGGTTTTTCACACTTCTCTTATTCCACGTAGTGGCATACTGTTGATCCTCCTCTGATTTTCGCCCCTTGTGTTCTCCTCGTTTTTGTATTTTGCTTTTTTTTTCTTGCTCCTCGTATTCTTCTCCCCTGTTTCTTCGCATCAGCATTTTCACACTTCTCTTACTCCACGTAGTGGCATACTGTTGATCCTCCTCTGATTTTCGCCCCTTGTGTTCTCCTCGTTTTTGTATTTTGCTTTTTTTTTCTTGCTCCTCGTATTCTTCTCCCCTGTTTCTTCGCCTCGGGTTTTTCACACTTCTCTTACTCCACGTAGTGCCACACTTTTGATCCTCCTCTGATTTTCGCCCCTTGTGTTTTCCTCGTTTTTGTATTTTGCTTTTTTTTTCTTGCTCCTCCTATTCTTCTCCCCTGTTTCTTCGCCTCGGGTTTTTCACACTTCTCTTACTCCACGTAGTGGCATACTGTTGATCCTCCTCTGATTTTCGCCCCTTGTGTTCTCCTCGTTTTTGTATTTTGCTTTTTTTTTCTTGCTCCTCGTATTCTTCTCCCCTGTTTCTTCGCCTCGGGTTTTTCACACTTCTCTTACTCCACGTAGTGGCATACTGTTGATCCTCCTCTGATTTTCGCCCCTTGTGTTCTCCTCGTTTTTGTATTTTGCTTTTTTTTTTCTTGCTCCTCGTATTCTTCTCCCCTGTTTCTTCGCATCAGCATTTTCACACTTCTCTTACTCCACGTAGTGGCATACTGTTGATCCTCCTCTGATTTTCGCCCCTTGTGTTCTCCTCGTTTTTGTATTTTGCTTTTTTTTTCTTGCTCCTCGTATTCTTCTCCCCTGTTTCTTCGCCTCGGGTTTTTCACACTTCTCTTACTCCACGTAGTGCCACACTTTTGATCCTCCTCTGATTTTCGCCCCTTGTGTTCTCCTCGTTTTTGTATTTTGCTTTTTTTTTCTTGCTCCTCGTATTCTTCTCCCCTGTTTCTTCGCCTCGGGTTTTTCACACTTCTCTTACTCCACGTAGTGGCATACTGTTGATCCTCCTCTGATTTTCGCCCCTTGTGTTCTCCTCGTTTTTGTATTTTGCTTTTTTTTTCTTGCTCCTCGTATTCTTCTCCCCTGTTTCTTCGCCTCGGGTTTTTCACACTTCTCTTACTCCACGTAGTGGCATACTGTTGATCCTCCTCTGATTTTCGCCCCTTGTGTTCTCCTCGTTTTTGTATTTTGCTTTTTTTTTCTTGCTCCTCGTATTCTTCTCCCCTGTTTCTTCGCCTCGGGTTTTTCACACTTCTCTTACTCCACGTAGTGGCATACTGTTGATCCTCCTCTGATTTTCGCCCCTTGTGTTCTCCTCGTTTTTGTATTTTGCTTTTTTTTTCTTGCTCCTCGTATTCTTCTCCCCTGTTTCTTCGCATCAGCATTTTCACACTTCTCTTACTCCACGTAGTGGCATACTGTTGATCCTCCTCTGATTTTCGCCCCTTGTGTTCTCCTCGTTTTTGTATTTTGCTTTTTTTTTCTTGCTCCTCGTATTCTTCTCCCCTGTTTCTTCACATCAGCATTTTCACACTTCTCTTACTCCACGTAGTGGCATACTGTTGATCCTCCTCTGATTTTCGCCCCTTGTGTTCTCCTCGTTTTTGTATTTTGCTTTTTTTTTCTTGCTCCTCGTATTCTTCTCCCCTGTTTCTTCGCCTCGCGTTTTTCACACTTCTCTTACTCCACGTAGTGGCATACTGTTGATCCTCCTCTGATTTTCGCCCCTTGTGTTCTCCTCGTTTTTGTATTTTGCTTTTTTTTTCTTGCTCCTCGTATTCTTCTCCCCTGTTTCTTCGCCTCGGGTTTTTCACACTTCTCTTACTCCACGTAGTGGCATACTGTTGATCCTCCTCTGATTTTCGCCCCTTGTGTTCTCCTCGTTTTTGTATTTTGCTTTTTTTTTCTTGCTCCTCGTATTCTTCTCCCCTGTTTCTTCGCCTCGGGTTTTTCACACTTCTCTTACTCCACGTAGTGCCACACTTTTGATCCTCCTCTGATTTTCGCCCCTTGTGTTCTCCTCGTTTTTGTATTTTGCTTTTTTTTTCTTGCTCCTCGTATTCTTCTCCCCTGTTTCTTCGCCTCGGGTTTTTCACACTTCTCTTACTCCACGTAGTGGCATACTGTTGATCCTCCTCTGATTTTCGCCCCTTGTGTTCTCCTCGTTTTTGTATTTTGCTTTTTTTTTCTTGCTCCTCGTATTCTTCTCCCCTGTTTCTTCGCATCAGCATTTTCACACTTCTCTTACTCCACGTAGTGGCATACTGTTGATCCTCCTCTGATTTTCGCCCCTTGTGTTCTCCTCGTTTTTGTATTTTGCTTTTTTTTTCTTGCTCCTCGTATTCTTCTCCCGTTTCTTCGCCTCGGGTTTTTCACACTTCTCTTACTCCACGTAGTGGCATACTGTTGATCCTCCTCTGATTTTCGCCCCTTGTGTTCTCCTCGTTTTTGTATTTTGCTTTTTTTTTCTTGCTCCTCGTATTCTTCTCCCCTGTTTCTTCGCATCAGCATTTTCACACTTCTCTTACTCCACGTAGTGGCATACTGTTGATCCTCCTCTGATTTTCGCCCCTTGTGTTCTCCTCGTTTTTGTATTTTGCTTTTTTTTTCTTGCTCCTCGTATTCTTCTCCCCTGTTTCTTCGCATCAGCATTTTCACACTTCTCTTACTCCACGTAGTGGCATACTGTTGATCCTCCTCTGATTTTCGCCCCTTGTGTTCTCCTCGTTTTTGTATTTTGCTTTTTTTTTTCTTGCTCCTCCTATTCTTCTCCCCTGTTTCTTCGCCTCGGGTTTTTCACACTTCTCTTACTCCACCTAGTGCCACACTTTTGATCCTCCTCTGATTTTCGCCCCTTGTGTTCTCCTCGTTTTTGTATTTTGCTTTTTTTTTCTTGCTCCTCGTATTCTTCTCCCCTGTTTCTTCGCATCAGCATTTTCACACTTCTCTTACTCCACGTAGTGGCATACTGTTGATCCTCCTCTGATTTTCGCCCCTTGTGTTCTCCTCGTTTTTGTATTTTGCTTTTTTTTTCTTGCTCCTCGTATTCTTCTCCCCTGTTTCTTCGCCTCGGGTTTTTCACACTTCTCTTACTCCACGTAGTGGCATACTGTTGATCCTCCTCTGATTTTCGCCCCTTGTGTTCTCCTCGTTTTTGTATTTTGCTTTTTTTTTCTTGCTCCTCGTATTCTTCTCCCCTGTTTCTTCGCCTCGGGTTTTTCACACTTCTCATACTCCACGTAGTGGCATACTGTTGATCCTCCTCTGATTTTCGCCCCTTGTGTTCTCCTCGTTTTTGTATTTTGCTTTTTTTTTCTTGCTCCTCGTATTCTTCTCCCCTGTTTCTTCGCATCAGCATTTTCACACTTCTCTTACTCCACGTAGTGGCATACTGTTGATCCTCCTCTGATTTTCGCCCCTTGTGTTCTCCTCGTTTTTGTATTTTGCTTTTTTTTTCTTGCTCCTCGTATTCTTCTCCCCTGTTTCTTCGCATCAGCATTTTCACACTTCTCTTACTCCACGTAGTGGCATACTGTTGATCCTCCTCTGATTTTCGCCCCTTGTGTTCTCCTCGTTTTTGTATTTTGCTTTTTTTTTCTTGCTCCTCGTATTCTTCTCCCCTGTTTCTTCGCCTCGGGTTTTTCACACTTCTCTTACTCCACGTAGTGCCACACTTTTGATCCTCCTCTGATTTTCGCCCCTTGTGTTCTCCTCGTTTTTGTATTTTGCTTTTTTTTTCTTGCTCCTCGTATTCTTCTCCCCTGTTTCTTCGCCTCGGGTTTTTCACACTTCTCTTACTCCACGTAGTGGCATACTGTTGATCCTCCTCTGATTTTCGCCCCTTGTGTTCTCCTCGTTTTTGTATTTTGCTTTTTTTTTCTTGCTCCTCGTATTCTTCTCCCCTGTTTCTTCGCATCAGCATTTTCACACTTCTCTTACTCCACGTAGTGGCATACTGTTGATCCTCCTCTGATTTTCGCCCCTTGTGTTCTCCTCGTTTTTGTATTTTGCTTTTTTTTTCTTGCTCCTCGTATTCTTCTCCCCTGTTTCTTCGCATCAGCATTTTCACACTTCTCTTACTCCACGTAGTGCCACACTTTTGATCCTCCTCTGATTTTCGCCCCTTGTGTTTTCCTCGTTTTTGTATTTTGCTTTTTTTTTCTTGCTCCTCGTATTCTTCTCCCCTGTTTCTTCGCCTCGGGTTTTTCACACTTCTCTTACTCCACGTAGTGGCATACTGTTGATCCTCCTCTGATTTTCGCCCCTTGTGTTCTCCTCGTTTTTGTATTTTGCTTTTTTTTTCTTGCTCCTCGTATTCTTCTCCCCTGTTTCTTCGCATCAGCATTTTCACACTTCTCTTACTCCACGTAGTGGCATACTGTTGATCCTCCTCTGATTTTCGCCCCTTGTGTTCTCCTCGTTTTTGTATTTTGCTTTTTTTTTCTTGCTCCTCGTATTCTTCTCCCCTGTTTCTTCGCCTCAGGTTTTTCACACTTCTCTTACTCCACGTAGTGGCATACTGTTGATCCTCCTCTGATTTTCGCCCCTTGTGTTCTCCTCGTTTTTGTATTCTGCTTTTTTTTTCTTGCTCCTCGTATTCTTCTCCCCTGTTTCTTCGCCTCGGGTTTTTCACACTTCTCTTACTCCACGTAGTGGCATACTGTTGATCCTCCTCTGATTTTCGCCCCTTGTGTTCTCCTCGTTTTTGTATTTTGCTTTTTTTTTCTTGCTCCTCGTATTCTTCTCCCCTGTTTCTTCGCATCAGCATTTTCACACTTCTCTTACTCCACGTAGTGGCATACTGTTGATCCTCCTCTGATTTTCGCCCCTTGTGTTCTCCTCGTTTTTGTATTTTGCTTTTTTTTTCTTGCTCCTCGTATTCTTCTCCCCTGTTTCTTCGCCTCGGGTTTTTCACACTTCTCTTACTCCACGTAGTGGCATACTGTTGATCCTCCTCTGATTTTCGCCCCTTGTGTTCTCCTCGTTTTTGTATTTTGCTTTTTTTTTCTTGCTCCTCGTATTCTTCTCCCCTGTTTCTTCGCCTCGGGTTTTTCACACTTCTCTTACTCCACGTAGTGGCATACTGTTGATCCTCCTCTGATTTTCGCCCCTTGTGTTCTCCTCGTTTTTGTATTTTGCTTTTTTTTTCTTGCTCCTCGTATTCTTCTCCCCTGTTTCTTCGCCTCGGGTTTTTCACACTTCTCTTACTCCACGTAGTGGCATACTGTTGATCCTCCTCTGATTTTCGCCCCTTGTGTTCTCCTCGTTTTTGTATTTTGCTTTTTTTTTTCTTGCTCCTCCTATTCTTCTCCCCTGTTTCTTCGCCTCGGGTTTTTCACACTCCTCTTACTCCACCTAGTGCCACACTTTTGATCCTCCTCTGATTTTCGCCCCTTGTGTTCTCCTCGTTTTTGTATTTTGCTTTTTTTTTCTTGCTCCTCGTATTCTTCTCCCCTGTTTCTTCGCCTCGGGTTTTTCACACTTCTCTTACTCCACGTAGTGGCATACTGTTGATCCTCCTCTGATTTTCGCCCCTTGTGTTCTCCTCGTTTTTGTATTTTGCTTTTTTTTTCTTGCTCCTCGTATTCTTCTCCCCTGTTTCTTCGCATCAGCATTTTCACACTTCTCTTACTCCACGTAGTGGCATACTGTTGATCCTCCTCTGATTTTCGCCCCTTGTGTTCTCCTCGTTTTTGTATTTTGCTTTTTTTTTCTTGCTCCTCGTATTCTTCTCCCCTGTTTCTTCGCATCAGCATTTTCACACTTCTCTTACTCCACGTAGTGGCATACTGTTGATCCTCCTCTGATTTTCGCCCCTTGTGTTCTCCTCGTTTTTGTATTTTGCTTTTTTTTTCTTGCTCCTCGTATTCTTCTCCCCTGTTTCTTCACCTCGGGTTTTTCACACTTCTCTTACTCCACGTAGTGGCATACTGTTGATCCTCCTCTGATTTTCGCCCCTTGTGTTTTCCTCGTTTTTGTATTTTGCGTTTTTTTTCTTGCTCCTCGTATTCTTCTCCCCTGTTTCTTCGCCTCGGGTTTTTCACACTTCTCTTACTCCACGTAGTGGCATACTGTTGATCCTCCTCTGATTTTCGCCCCTTGTGTTCTCCTCGTTTTTGTATTTTGCTTTTTTTTTCTTGCTCCTCGTATTCTTCTCCCCTGTTTCTTCACATCAGCATTTTCACACTTCTCTTACTCCACGTAGTGGCATACTGTTGATCCTCCTCTGATTTTCGCCCCTTGTGTTCTCCTCGTTTTTGTATTTTGCTTTTTTTTTCTTGCTCCTCGTATTCTTCTCCCCTGTTTCTTCGCCTCGGGTTTTTCACACTTCTCTTACTCCACGTAGTGCCACACTTTTGATCCTCCTCTGATTTTCGCCCCTTGTGTTCTCCTCGTTTTTGTATTTTGCTTTTTTTTTCTTGCTCCTCGTATTCTTCTCCCCTGTTTCTTCGCCTCGGGTTTTTCACACTTCTCTTACTCCACGTAGTGGCATACTGTTGATCCTCCTCTGAATTTCGCCCCTTGTGTTCTCCTCGTTTTTGTATTTTGCTTTTTTTTTCTTGCTCCTCGTATTCTTCTCCCCTGTTTCTTCGCATCAGCATTTTCACACTTCTCTTACTCCACGTAGTGGCATACTGTTGATCCTCCTCTGATTTTCGCCCCTTGTGTTCTCCTCGTTTTTGTATTTTGCTTTTTTTTTCTTGCTCCTCGTATTCTTCTCCCCTGTTTCTTCGCCTCGGGTTTTTCACACTTCTCTTACTCCACGTAGTGGCATACTGTTGATCCTCCTCTGATTTTCGCCCCTTGTGTTCTCCTCGTTTTTGTATTTTGCTTTTTTTTTCTTGCTCCTCGTATTCTTCTCCCCTGTTTCTTCGCCTCGGGTTTTTCACACTTCTCTTACTCCACGTAGTGGCATACTGTTGATCCTCCTCTGATTTTCGCCCCTTGTGTTCTCCTCGTTTTTGTATTTTGCTTTTTTTTTCTTGCTCCTCGTATTCTTCTCCCCTGTTTCTTCGCCTCGGGTTTTTCACACTTCTCTTACTCCACGTAGTGCCACACTTTTGATCCTCCTCTGATTTTCGCCCCTTGTGTTCTCCTCGTTTTTGTATTTTGCTTTTTTTTTCTTGCTCCTCGTATTCTTCTCCCCTGTTTCTTCGCCTCGGGTTTTTCACACTTCTCTTACTCCACGTAGTGGCATACTGTTGATCCTCCTCTGATTTTCGCCCCTTGTGTTCTCCTCGTTTTTGTATTTTGCTTTTTTTTTCTTGCTCCTCGTATTCTTCTCCCCTGTTTCTTCGCATCAGCATTTTCACACTTCTCTTACTCCACGTAGTGGCATACTGTTGATCCTCCTCTGATTTTCGCCCCTTGTGTTCTCCTCGTTTTTGTATTTTGCTTTTTTTTTCTTGCTCCTCGTATTCTTCTCCCCTGTTTCTTCGCCTCGGGTTTTTCACACTTCTCTTACTCCACGTAGTGCCACACTTTTGATCCTCCTCTGATTTTCGCCCCTTGTGTTTTCCTCGTTTTTGTATTTTGCTTTTTTTTTCTTGCTCCTCGTATTCTTCTCCCCTGTTTCTTCGCCTCGGGTTTTTCACACTTCTCTTACTCCACGTAGTGGCATACTGTTGATCCTCCTCTGATTTTCGCCCCTTGTGTTCTCCTCGTTTTTGTATTTTGCTTTTTTTTTCTTGC
Organism: Cervus elaphus; assembly: GCF_910594005.1. Classification (NCBI taxonomy): domain Eukaryota; kingdom Metazoa; phylum Chordata; class Mammalia; order Artiodactyla; family Cervidae; genus Cervus; species Cervus elaphus. The sequence goes on along the minus strand of NC_057834.1, from coordinate 1,323,311 downwards.
TCCTCGTATTCTTCTCCCCTGTTTCTTCGCATCAGCATTTTCACACTTCTCTTACTCCACGTAGTGGCATACTGTTGATCCTCCTCTGATTTTCGCCCCTTGTGTTCTCCTCGTTTTTGTATTTTGCTTTTTTTTTCTTGCTCCTCGTATTCTTCTCCCCTGTTTCTTCGCCTCGGGTTTTTCACACTTCTCTTACTCCACGTAGTGGCATACTGTTGATCCTCCTCTGATTTTCGCCCCTTGTGTTCTCCTCGTTTTTGTATTTTGCTTTTTTTTTCTTGCTCCTCGTATTCTTCTCCCCTGTTTCTTCGCCTCGGGTTTTTCACACTTCTCTTACTCCACGTAGTGGCATACTGTTGATCCTCCTCTGATTTTCGCCCCTTGTGTTCTCCTCGTTTTTGTATTTTGCTTTTTTTTTCTTGCTCCTCGTATTCTTCTCCCCTGTTTCTTCGCATCAGCATTTTCACACTTCTCTTACTCCACGTAGTGGCATACTGTTGATCCTCCTCTGATTTTCGCCCCTTGTGTTCTCCTCGTTTTTGTATTTTGCTTTTTTTTTCTTGCTCCTCGTATTCTTCTCCCCTGTTTCTTCGCCTCGGGTTTTTCACACTTCTCTTACTCCACGTAGTGGCATACTGTTGATCCTCCTCTGATTTTCGCCCCTTGTGTTCTCCTCGTTTTTGTATTTTGCTTTTTTTTTCTTGCTCCTCGTATTCTTCTCCCCTGTTTCTTCGCCTCGGGTTTTTCACACTTCTCTTACTCCACGTAGTGGCATACTGTTGATCCTCCTCTGATTTTCGCCCCTTGTGTTCTCCTCGTTTTTGTATTTTGCTTTTTTTTTCTTGCTCCTCGTATTCTTCTCCCCTGTTTCTTCGCCTCGGGTTTTTCACACTTCTCTTACTCCACGTAGTGGCATACTGTTGATCCTCCTCTGATTTTCGCCCCTTGTGTTCTCCTCGTTTTTGTATTTTGCTTTTTTTTTTCTTGCTCCTCCTATTCTTCTCCCCTGTTTCTTCGCCTCGGGTTTTTCACACTCCTCTTACTCCACCTAGTGCCACACTTTTGATCCTCCTCTGATTTTCGCCCCTTGTGTTCTCCTCGTTTTTGTATTTTGCTTTTTTTTTCTTGCTCCTCGTATTCTTCTCCCCTGTTTCTTCGCCTCGGGTTTTTCACACTTCTCTTACTCCACGTAGTGGCATACTGTTGATCCTCCTCTGATTTTCGCCCCTTGTGTTCTCCTCGTTTTTGTATTTTGCTTTTTTTTTCTTGCTCCTCGTATTCTTCTCCCCTGTTTCTTCGCATCAGCATTTTCACACTTCTCTTACTCCACGTAGTGGCATACTGTTGATCCTCCTCTGATTTTCGCCCCTTGTGTTCTCCTCGTTTTTGTATTTTGCTTTTTTTTTCTTGCTCCTCGTATTCTTCTCCCCTGTTTCTTCGCATCAGCATTTTCACACTTCTCTTACTCCACGTAGTGGCATACTGTTGATCCTCCTCTGATTTTCGCCCCTTGTGTTCTCCTCGTTTTTGTATTTTGCTTTTTTTTTCTTGCTCCTCGTATTCTTCTCCCCTGTTTCTTCACCTCGGGTTTTTCACACTTCTCTTACTCCACGTAGTGGCATACTGTTGATCCTCCTCTGATTTTCGCCCCTTGTGTTTTCCTCGTTTTTGTATTTTGCGTTTTTTTTCTTGCTCCTCGTATTCTTCTCCCCTGTTTCTTCGCCTCGGGTTTTTCACACTTCTCTTACTCCACGTAGTGGCATACTGTTGATCCTCCTCTGATTTTCGCCCCTTGTGTTCTCCTCGTTTTTGTATTTTGCTTTTTTTTTCTTGCTCCTCGTATTCTTCTCCCCTGTTTCTTCACATCAGCATTTTCACACTTCTCTTACTCCACGTAGTGGCATACTGTTGATCCTCCTCTGATTTTCGCCCCTTGTGTTCTCCTCGTTTTTGTATTTTGCTTTTTTTTTCTTGCTCCTCGTATTCTTCTCCCCTGTTTCTTCGCCTCGGGTTTTTCACACTTCTCTTACTCCACGTAGTGCCACACTTTTGATCCTCCTCTGATTTTCGCCCCTTGTGTTCTCCTCGTTTTTGTATTTTGCTTTTTTTTTCTTGCTCCTCGTATTCTTCTCCCCTGTTTCTTCGCCTCGGGTTTTTCACACTTCTCTTACTCCACGTAGTGGCATACTGTTGATCCTCCTCTGAATTTCGCCCCTTGTGTTCTCCTCGTTTTTGTATTTTGCTTTTTTTTTCTTGCTCCTCGTATTCTTCTCCCCTGTTTCTTCGCCTCGGGTTTTTCACACTTCTCTTACTCCACGTAGTGGCATACTGTTGATCCTCCTCTGATTTTCGCCCCTTGTGTTCTCCTCGTTTTTGTATTTTGCTTTTTTTTTCTTGCTCCTCGTATTCTTCTCCCCTGTTTCTTCGCCTCGGGTTTTTCACACTTCTCTTACTCCATGTAGTGGCATACTGTTGATCCTCCTCTGATTTTCGCCCCTTGTGTTCTCCTCGTTTTTGTATTTTGCTTTTTTTTTCTTGCTCCTCGTATTCTTCTCCCCTGTTTCTTCGCCTCGGGTTTTTCACACTTCTCTTACTCCACGTAGTGGCATACTGTTGATCCTCCTCTGATTTTCGCCCCTTGTGTTCTCCTCGTTTTTGTATTTTGCTTTTTTTTTCTTGCTCCTCGTATTCTTCTCCCCTGTTTCTTCGCCTCGGGTTTTTCACACTTCTCTTACTCCACGTAGTGCCACACTTTTGATCCTCCTCTGATTTTCGCCCCTTGTGTTCTCCTCGTTTTTGTATTTTGCTTTTTTTTTCTTGCTCCTCGTATTCTTCTCCCCTGTTTCTTCGCCTCGGGTTTTTCACACTTCTCTTACTCCACGTAGTGGCATACTGTTGATCCTCCTCTGATTTTCGCCCCTTGTGTTCTCCTCGTTTTTGTATTTTGCTTTTTTTTTCTTGCTCCTCGTATTCTTCTCCCCTGTTTCTTCGCATCAGCATTTTCACACTTCTCTTACTCCACGTAGTGGCATACTGTTGATCCTCCTCTGATTTTCGCCCCTTGTGTTCTCCTCGTTTTTGTATTTTGCTTTTTTTTTCTTGCTCCTCGTATTCTTCTCCCCTGTTTCTTCGCCTCGGGTTTTTCACACTTCTCTTACTCCACGTAGTGCCACACTTTTGATCCTCCTCTGATTTTCGCCCCTTGTGTTTTCCTCGTTTTTGTATTTTGCTTTTTTTTTCTTGCTCCTCGTATTCTTCTCCCCTGTTTCTTCGCCTCGGGTTTTTCACACTTCTCTTACTCCACGTAGTGGCATACTGTTGATCCTCCTCTGATTTTCGCCCCTTGTGTTCTCCTCGTTTTTGTATTTTGCTTTTTTTTTCTTGCTCCTCGTATTCTTCTCCCCTGTTTCTTCACATCAGCATTTTCACACTTCTCTTACTCCACGTAGTGGCATACTGTTGATCCTCCTCTGATTTTCGCCCCTTGTGTTCTCCTCGTTTTTGTATTTTGCTTTTTTTTTCTTGCTCCTCGTATTCTTCTCCCCTGTTTCTTCGCCTCGGGTTTTTCACACTTCTCTTACTCCACGTAGTGGCATACTGTTGATCCTCCTCTGATTTTCGCCCCTTGTGTTCTCCTCGTTTTTGTATTTTGCTTTTTTTTTCTTGCTCCTCGTATTCTTCTCCCCTGTTTCTTCTCCTCGGGTTTTTCACACTTCTCTTACTCCACGTAGTGGCATACTGTTGATCCTCCTCTGATTTTCGCCCCTTGTGTTCTCCTCGTTTTTGTATTTTGCTTTTTTTTTCTTGCTCCTCGTATTCTTCTCCCCTGTTTCTTCGCATCAGCATTTTCACACTTCTCTTACTCCACGTAGTGCCACACTTTTGATCCTCCTCTGATTTTCGCCCCTTGTGTTCTCCTCGTTTTTGTATTTTGCTTTTTTTTTCTTGCTCCTCGTATTCTTCTCCCCTGTTTCTTCTCCTCGGGTTTTTCACACTTCTCTTATTCCACGTAGTGGCATACTGTTGATCCTCCTCTGATTTTCGCCCCTTGTGTTCTCCTCGTTTTTGTATTTTGCTTTTTTTTTCTTGCTCCTCGTATTCTTCTCCCCTGTTTCTTCGCATCAGCATTTTCACACTTCTCTTACTCCACGTAGTGGCATACTGTTGATCCTCCTCTGATTTTCGCCCCTTGTGTTCTCCTCGTTTTTGTATTTTGCTTTTTTTTTCTTGCTCCTCGTATTCTTCTCCCCTGTTTCTTCGCCTCGGGTTTTTCACACTTCTCTTACTCCACGTAGTGCCACACTTTTGATCCTCCTCTGATTTTCGCCCCTTGTGTTCTCCTCGTTTTTGTATTTTGCTTTTTTTTTCTTGCTCCTCGTATTCTTCTCCCCTGTTTCTTCGCCTCGGGTTTTTCACACTTCTCTTACTCCACGTAGTGGCATACTGTTGATCCTCCTCTGATTTTCGCCCCTTGTGTTCTCCTCGTTTTTGTATTTTGCTTTTTTTTTCTTGCTCCTCGTATTCTTCTCCCCTGTTTCTTCGCATCAGCATTTTCACACTTCTCTTACTCCACGTAGTGCCACACTTTTGATCCTCCTCTGATTTTCGCCCCTTGTGTTCTCCTCGTTTTTGTATTTTGCTTTTTTTTTCTTGCTCCTCGTATTCTTCTCCCCTGTTTCTTCTCCTCGGGTTTTTCACACTTCTCTTATTCCACGTAGTGGCATACTGTTGATCCTCCTCTGATTTTCGCCCCTTGTGTTCTCCTCGTTTTTGTATTTTGCTTTTTTTTTCTTGCTCCTCGTATTCTTCTCCCCTGTTTCTTCGCATCAGCATTTTCACACTTCTCTTACTCCACGTAGTGGCATACTGTTGATCCTCCTCTGATTTTCGCCCCTTGTGTTCTCCTCGTTTTTGTATTTTGCTTTTTTTTTCTTGCTCCTCGTATTCTTCTCCCCTGTTTCTTCGCCTCGGGTTTTTCACACTTCTCTTACTCCACGTAGTGCCACACTTTTGATCCTCCTCTGATTTTCGCCCCTTGTGTTCTCCTCGTTTTTGTATTTTGCTTTTTTTTTCTTGCTCCTCGTATTCTTCTCCCCTGTTTCTTCGCCTCGGGTTTTTCACACTTCTCTTACTCCACGTAGTGGCATACTGTTGATCCTCCTCTGATTTTCGCCCCTTGTGTTCTCCTCGTTTTTGTATTTTGCTTTTTTTTTCTTGCTCCTCGTATTCTTCTCCCCTGTTTCTTCGCCTCGGGTTTTTCACACTTCTCTTACTCCACGTAGTGGCATACTGTTGATCCTCCTCTGATTTTCGCCCCTTGTGTTCTCCTCGTTTTTGTATTTTGCTTTTTTTTTCTTGCTCCTCGTATTCTTCTCCCCTGTTTCTTCGCCTCGGGTTTTTCACACTTCTCTTACTCCACGTAGTGGCATACTGTTGATCCTCCTCTGATTTTCGCCCCTTGTGTTCTCCTCGTTTTTGTATTTTGCTTTTTTTTTCTTGCTCCTCGTATTCTTCTCCCCTGTTTCTTCGCATCAGCATTTTCACACTTCTCTTACTCCACGTAGTGGCATACTGTTGATCCTCCTCTGATTTTCGCCCCTTGTGTTCTCCTCGTTTTTGTATTTTGCTTTTTTTTTCTTGCTCCTCGTATTCTTCTCCCCTGTTTCTTCGCAACAGCATTTTCACACTTCTCTTACTCCACGTAGTGGCATACTGTTGATCCTCCTCTGATTTTCGCCCCTTGTGTTCTCCTCGTTTTTGTATTTTGCTTTTTTTTTCTTGCTCCTCGTATTCTTCTCCCCTGTTTCTTCGCCTCGGGTTTTTCACACTTCTCTTACTCCACGTAGTGGCATACTGTTGATCCTCCTCTGATTTTCGCCCCTTGTGTTCTCCTCGTTTTTGTATTTTGCTTTTTTTTTCTTGCTCCTCGTATTCTTCTCCCCTGTTTCTTCGCCTCGGGTTTTTCACACTTCTCTTACTCCACGTAGTGGCATACTGTTGATCCTCCTCTGATTTTCGCCCCTTGTGTTCTCCTCGTTTTTGTATTTTGCTTTTTTTTTCTTGCTCCTCGTATTCTTCTCCCCTGTTTCTTCGCCTCGGGTTTTTCACACTTCTCTTACTCCACGTAGTGCCACACTTTTGATCCTCCTCTGATTTTCGCCCCTTGTGTTCTCCTCGTTTTTGTATTTTGCTTTTTTTTTCTTGCTCCTCGTATTCTTCTCCCCTGTTTCTTCGCCTCGGGTTTTTCACACTTCTCTTACTCCACGTAGTGGCATACTGTTGATCCTCCTCTGATTTTCGCCCCTTGTGTTCTCCTCGTTTTTGTATTTTGCTTTTTTTTTCTTGCTCCTCGTATTCTTCTCCCCTGTTTCTTCGCATCAGCATTTTCACACTTCTCTTACTCCACGTAGTGGCATACTGTTGATCCTCCTCTGATTTTCGCCCCTTGTGTTCTCCTCGTTTTTGTATTTTGCTTTTTTTTTCTTGCTCCTCGTATTCTTCTCCCCTGTTTCTTCGCCTCGGGTTTTTCACACTTCTCTTACTCCACGTAGTGGCATACTGTTGATCCTCCTCTGATTTTCGCCCCTTGTGTTCTCCTCGTTTTTGTATTTTGCTTTTTTTTTCTTGCTCCTCGTATTCTTCTCCCCTGTTTCTTCGCCTCGGGTTTTTCACACTTCTCCTACTCCACGTAGTGCCACACTTTTGATCCTCCTCTGATTTTCGCCCCTTGTGTTTTCCTCGTTTTTGTATTTTGCTTTTTTTTTCTTGCTCCTCGTATTCTTCTCCCCTGTTTCTTCGCCTCGGGTTTTTCACACTTCTCTTACTCCACGTAGTGGCATACTGTTGATCCTCCTCTGATTTTCGCCCCTTGTGTTCTCCTCGTTTTTGTATTTTGCTTTTTTTTTCTTGCTCCTCGTATTCTTCTCCCCTGTTTCTTCGCATCAGCATTTTCACACTTCTCTTACTCCACGTAGTGGCATACTGTTGATCCTCCTCTGATTTTCGCCCCTTGTGTTCTCCTCGTTTTTGTATTTTGCTTTTTTTTTCTTGCTCCTCGTATTCTTCTCCCCTGTTTCTTCGCATCAGCATTTTCACACTTCTCTTACTCCACGTAGTGGCATACTGTTGATCCTCCTCTGATTTTCGCCCCTTGTGTTCTCCTCGTTTTTGTATTTTGCTTTTTTTTTCTTGCTCCTCGTATTCTTCTCCCCTGTTTCTTCGCCTCGGGTTTTTCACACTTCTCTTACTCCACGTAGTGGCATACTGTTGATCCTCCTCTGATTTTCGCCCCTTGTGTTCTCCTCGTTTTTGTATTTTGCTTTTTTTTTCTTGCTCCTCGTATTCTTCTCCCCTGTTTCTTCGCCTCGGGTTTTTCACACTTCTCTTACTCCACGTAGTGGCATACTGTTGATCCTCCTCTGATTTTCGCCCCTTGTGTTCTCCTCGTTTTTGTATTTTGCTTTTTTTTTCTTGCTCCTCGTATTCTTCTCCCCTGTTTCTTCGCCTCGGGTTTTTCACACTTCTCTTACTCCACGTAGTGGCATACTGTTGATCCTCCTCTGATTTTCGCCCCTTGTGTTCTCCTCGTTTTTGTATTTTGCTTTTTTTTTCTTGCTCCTCGTATTCTTCTCCCCTGTTTCTTCGCCTCGGGTTTTTCACACTTCTCTTACTCCACGTAGTGGCATACTGTTGATCCTCCTCTGATTTTCGCCCCTTGTGTTCTCCTCGTTTTTGTATTTTGCTTTTTTTTTCTTGCTCCTCGTATTCTTCTCCCCTGTTTCTTCGCCTCGGGTTTTTCACACTTCTCTTACTCCACGTAGTGGCATACTGTTGATCCTCCTCTGATTTTCGCCCCTTGTGTTCTCCTCGTTTTTGTATTTTGCTTTTTTTTTCTTGCTCCTCGTATTCTTCTCCCCTGTTTCTTCGCATCAGCATTTTCACACTTCTCTTACTCCACGTAGTGGCATACTGTTGATCCTCCTCTGATTTTCGCCCCTTGTGTTCTCCTCGTTTTTGTATTTTGCTTTTTTTTTCTTGCTCCTCGTATTCTTCTCCCCTGTTTCTTCGCCTCGGGTTTTTCACACTTCTCTTACTCCACGTAGTGCCACACTTTTGATCCTCCTCTGATTTTCGCCCCTTGTGTTCTCCTCGTTTTTGTATTTTGCTTTTTTTTTCTTGCTCCTCGTATTCTTCTCCCCTGTTTCTTCGCCTCGGGTTTTTCACACTTCTCTTATTCCACGTAGTGGCATACTGTTGATCCTCCTCTGATTTTCGCCCCTTGTGTTCTCCTCGTTTTTGTATTTTGCTTTTTTTTTCTTGCTCCTCGTATTCTTCTCCCCTGTTTCTTCGCATCAGCATTTTCACACTTCTCTTACTCCACGTAGTGGCATACTGTTGATCCTCCTCTGATTTTCGCCCCTTGTGTTCTCCTCGTTTTTGTATTTTGCTTTTTTTTTCTTGCTCCTCGTATTCTTCTCCCCTGTTTCTTCGCCTCGGGTTTTTCACACTTCTCTTACTCCACGTAGTGCCACACTTTTGAACCTCCTCTGATTTTCGCCCCTTGTGTTCTCCTCGTTTTTGTATTTTGCTTTTTTTTTCTTGCTCCTCGTATTCTTCTCCCCTGTTTCTTCGCCTCGGGTTTTTCACACTTCTCTTACTCCACGTAGTGGCATACTGTTGATCCTCCTCTGATTTTCGCCCCTTGTGTTCTCCTCGTTTTTGTATTTTGCTTTTTTTTTCTTGCTCCTCGTATTCTTCTCCCCTGTTTCTTCGCATCAGCATTTTCACACTTCTCTTACTCCACGTAGTGGCATACTGTTGATCCTCCTCTGATTTTCGCCCCTTGTGTTCTCCTCGTTTTTGTATTTTGCTTTTTTTTTCTTGCTCCTCGTATTCTTCTCCCCTGTTTCTTCGCAACAGCATTTTCACACTTCTCTTACTCCACGTAGTGGCATACTGTTGATCCTCCTCTGATTTTCGCCCCTTGTGTTCTCCTCGTTTTTGTATTTTGCTTTTTTTTTCTTGCTCCTCGTATTCTTCTCCCCTGTTTCTTCGCCTCGGGTTTTTCACACTTCTCTTACTCCACGTAGTGGCATACTGTTGATCCTCCTCTGATTTTCGCCCCTTGTGTTCTCCTCGTTTTTGTATTTTGCTTTTTTTTTCTTGCTCCTCGTATTCTTCTCCCCTGTTTCTTCGCATCAGCATTTTCACACTTCTCTTACTCCACGTAGTGGCATACTGTTGATCCTCCTCTGATTTTCGCCCCTTGTGTTCTCCTCGTTTTTGTATTTTGCTTTTTTTTTCTTGCTCCTCGTATTCTTCTCCCCTGTTTCTTCGCCTCGGGTTTTTCACACTTCTCTTACTCCACGTAGTGCCACACTTTTGATCCTCCTCTGATTTTCGCCCCTTGTGTTCTCCTCGTTTTTGTATTTTGCTTTTTTTTTCTTGCTCCTCGTATTCTTCTCCCCTGTTTCTTCGCCTCGGGTTTTTCACACTTCTCTTACTCCACGTAGTGGCATACTGTTGATCCTCCTCTGATTTTCGCCCCTTGTGTTCTCCTCGTTTTTGTATTTTGCTTTTTTTTTCTTGCTCCTCGTATTCTTCTCCCCTGTTTCTTCGCCTCGGGTTTTTCACACTTCTCTTACTCCACGTAGTGGCATACTGTTGATCCTCCTCTGATTTTCGCCCCTTGTGTTCTCCTCGTTTTTGTATTTTGCTTTTTTTTTCTTGCTCCTCGTATTCTTCTCCCCTGTTTCTTCGCCTCGGGTTTTTCACACTTCTCTTACTCCACGTAGTGGCATACTGTTGATCCTCCTCTGATTTTCGCCCCTTGTGTTCTCCTCGTTTTTGTATTTTGCTTTTTTTTTCTTGCTCCTCGTATTCTTCTCCCCTGTTTCTTCGCCTCGGGTTTTTCACACTTCTCTTACTCCACGTAGTGCCACACTTTTGATCCTCCTCTGATTTTCGCCCCTTGTGTTCTCCTCGTTTTTGTATTTTGCTTTTTTTTTCTTGCTCCTCGTATTCTTCTCCCCTGTTTCTTCGCCTCGGGTTTTTCACACTTCTCTTACTCCACGTAGTGGCATACTGTTGATCCTCCTCTGATTTTCGCCCCTTGTGTTCTCCTCGTTTTTGTATTTTGCTTTTTTTTTTTTGCTCCTCGTATTCTTCTCCCCTGTTTCTTCGCCTCGGGTTTTTCACACTTCTCTTACTCCACGTAGTGGCATACTGTTGATCCTCCTCTGATTTTCGCCCCTTGTGTTCTCCTCGTTTTTGTAGTTTGCTTTTTTTTTCTTGCTCCTCGTATTCTTCTCCCCTGTTTCTTCGCCTCGGGTTTTTCACACTTCTCTTACTCCACGTAGTGGCATACTGTTGATCCTCCTCTGATTTTCGCCCCTTGTGTTCTCCTCGTTTTTGTATTTTGCTTTTTTTTTCTTGCTCCTCGTATTCTTCTCCCCTGTTTCTTCGCATCAGCATTTTCACACTTCTCTTACTCCACGTAGTGGCATACTGTTGATCCTCCTCTGATTTTCGCCCCTTGTGTTCTCCTCGTTTTTGTATTTTGCTTTTTTTTTCTTGCTCCTCGTATTCTTCTCCCCTGTTTCTTCGCAACAGCATTTTCACACTTCTCTTACTCCACGTAGTGGCATACTGTTGATCCTCCTCTGATTTTCGCCCCTTGTGTTCTCCTCGTTTTTGTATTTTGCTTTTTTTTTCTTGCTCCTCGTATTCTTCTCCCCTGTTTCTTCGCCTCGCGTTTTTCACACTTCTCTTACTCCACGTAGTGGCATACTGTTGATCCTCCTCTGATTTTCGCCCCTTGTGTTCTCCTCGTTTTTGTATTTTGCTTTTTTTTTCTTGCTCCTCGTATTCTTCTCCCCTGTTTCTTCGCCTCGGGTTTTTCACACTTCTCTTACTCCACGTAGTGGCATACTGTTGATCCTCCTCTGATTTTCGCCCCTTGTGTTCTCCTCGTTTTTGTATTTTGCTTTTTTTTTCTTGCTCCTCGTATTCTTCTCCCCTGTTTCTTCGCCTCGGGTTTTTCACACTTCTCTTACTCCACGTAGTGCCACACTTTTGATCCTCCTCTGATTTTCGCCCCTTGTGTTCTCCTCGTTTTTGTATTTTGCTTTTTTTTTCTTGCTCCTCGTATTCTTCTCCCCTGTTTCTTCGCCTCGGGTTTTTCACACTTCTCTTACTCCACGTAGTGGCATACTGTTGATCCTCCTCTGATTTTCGCCCCTTGTGTTCTCCTCGTTTTTGTATTTTGCTTTTTTTTTCTTGCTCCTCGTATTCTTCTCCCCTGTTTCTTTGCCTCGGGTTTTTCACACTTCTCTTACTCCACGTAGTGGCATACTGTTGATCCTCCTCTGATTTTCGCCCCTTGTGTTCTTCTCGTTTTTGTATTTTGCTTTTTTTTTCTTGCTCCTCGTATTCTTCTCCCCTGTTTCTTCGCCTCGGGTTTTTCACACTTCTCTTACTCCACGTAGTGGCATACTGTTGATCCTCCTCTGATTTTCGCCCCTTGTGTTCTCCTCGTTTTTGTATTTTGCTTTTTTTTTCTTGCTCCTCGTATTCTTCTCCCCTGTTTCTTCGCATCAGCATTTTCACACTTCTCTTACTCCACGTAGTGGCATACTGTTGATCCTCCTCTGATTTTCGCCCCTTGTGTTCTCCTCGTTTTTGTATTTTGCTTTTTTTTTCTTGCTCCTCGTATTCTTCTCCCCTGTTTCTTCGCAACAGCATTTTCACACTTCTCTTACTCCACGTAGTGGCATACTGTTGATCCTCCTCTGATTTTCGCCCCTTGTGTTCTCCTCGTTTTTGTATTTTGCTTTTTTTTTCTTGCTCCTCGTATTCTTCTCCCCTGTTTCTTCGCCTCGCGTTTTTCACACTTCTCTTACTCCACGTAGTGGCATACTGTTGATCCTCCTCTGATTTTCGCCCCTTGTGTTCTCCTCGTTTTTGTATTTTGCTTTTTTTTTCTTGCTCCTCGTATTCTTCTCCCCTGTTTCTTCGCCTCGGGTTTTTCACACTTCTCTTACTCCACGTAGTGGCATACTGTTGATCCTCCTCTGATTTTCGCCCCTTGTGTTCTCCTCGTTTTTGTATTTTGCTTTTTTTTTCTTGCTCCTCGTATTCTTCTCCCCTGTTTCTTCGCCTCGGGTTTTTCACACTTCTCTTACTCCACGTAGTGCCACACTTTTGATCCTCCTCTGATTTTCGCCCCTTGTGTTCTCCTCGTTTTTGTATTTTGCTTTTTTTTTCTTGCTCCTCGTATTCTTCTCCCCTGTTTCTTCGCCTCGGGTTTTTCACACTTCTCTTACTCCACGTAGTGGCATACTGTTGATCCTCCTCTGATTTTCGCCCCATGTGTTCTCCTCGTTTTTGTATTTTGCTTTTTTTTTCTTGCTCCTCGTATTCTTCTCCCCTGTTTCTTTGCCTCGGGTTTTTCACACTTCTCTTACTCCACGTAGTGGCATACTGTTGATCCTCCTCTGATTTTCGCCCCTTGTGTTCTCCTCGTTTTTGTATTTTGCTTTTTTTTTCTTGCTCCTCGTATTCTTCTCCCCTGTTTCTTCGCCTCGGGTTTTTCACACTTCTCTTACTCCACGTAGTGGCATACTGTTGATCCTCCTCTGATTTTCGCCCCTTGTGTTCTCCTCGTTTTTGTATTTTGCTTTTTTTTTCTTGCTCCTCGTATTCTTCTCCCCTGTTTCTTCGCATCAGCATTTTCACACTTCTCTTACTCCACGTAGTGGCATACTGTTGATCCTCCTCTGATTTTCGCCCCTTGTGTTCTCCTCGTTTTTGTATTTTGCTTTTTTTTTCTTGCTCCTCGTATTCTTCTCCCCTGTTTCTTCGCATCAGCATTTTCACACTTCTCTTACTCCACGTAGTGGCATACTGTTGATCCTCCTCTGATTTTCGCCCCTTGTGTTCTCCTCGTTTTTGTATTTTGCTTTTTTTTTCTTGCTCCTCGTATTCTTCTCCCCTGTTTCTTCGCCTCGCGTTTTTCACACTTCTCTTACTCCACGTAGTGGCATACTGTTGATCCTCCTCTGATTTTCGCCCCTTGTGTTTTTCTCGTTTTTGTATTTTGCTTTTTTTTTCTTGCTCCTCGTATTCTTCTCCCCTGTTTCTTCGCCTCGCGTTTTTCACACTTCTCTTACTCCACGTAGTCGCATACTGTTGATCCTCCTCTGATTTTCGCCCCTTGTGTTCTCCTCGTTTTTGTATTTTGCTTTTTTTTTCTTGCTCCTCGTATTCTTCTCCCCTGTTTCTTCGCATCAGCATTTTCACACTTCTCTTACTCCACGTAGTGGCATACTGTTGATCCTCCTCTGATTTTCGCCCCTTGTGTTCTCCTCGTTTTTGTATTTTGCTTTTTTTTTCTTGCTCCTCGTATTCTTCTCCCCTGTTTCTTCGCATCAGCATTTTCACACTTCTCTTACTCCACGTAGTGGCATACTGTTGATCCTCCTCTGATTTTCGCCCCTTGTGTTCTCCTCGTTTTTGTATTTTGCTTTTTTTTTCTTGCTCCTCGTATTCTTCTCCCCTGTTTCTTCGCATCAGCATTTTCACACTTCTCTTACTCCACGTAGTGGCATACTGTTGATCCTCCTCTGATTTTCGCCCCTTGTGTTCTCCTCGTTTTTGTATTTTGCTTTTTTTTTCTTGCTCCTCGTATTCTTCTCCCCTGTTTCTTCGCCTCGGGTTTTTCACACTTCTCTTACTCCACGTAGTGGCATACTGTTGATCCTCCTCTGATTTTCGCCCCTTGTGTTCTCCTCGTTTTTGTATTTTGCTTTTTTTTTCTTGCTCCTCCTATTCTTCTCCCCTGTTTCTTCGCCTCGGGTTTTTCACACGTCTCTTACTCCACCTAGTGCCACACTTTTGATCCTCCTCTGATTTTCGCCCCTTGTGTTCTCCTCGTTTTTGTATTTTGCTTTTTTTTTCTTGCTCCTCGTATTCTTCTCCCCTGTTTCTTCGCCTCGGGTTTTTCACACTTCTCTTACTCCACGTAGTGGCATACTGTTGATCCTCCTCTGATTTTCGCCTCTTGTGTTCTCCTCGTTTTTGTATTTTGCTTTTTTTTTCTTGCTCCTCGTATTCTTCTCCCCTGTTTCTTCGCATCAGCATTTTCACACTTCTCTTACTCCACGTAGTGGCATACTGTTGATCCTCCTCTGATTTTCGCCCCTTGTGTTCTCCTCGTTTTTGTATTTTGCTTTTTTTTTCTTGCTCCTCGTATTCTTCTCCCCTGTTTCTTCGCCTCGGGTTTTTCACACTTCTCTTACTCCACGTAGTCGCATACTGTTGATCCTCCTCTGATTTTCGCCCCTTGTGTTCTCCTCGTTTTTGTATTTTGCTTTTTTTTTCTTGCTCCTCGTATTCTTCTCCCCTGTTTCTTCGCCTCGGGTTTTTCACACTTCTCTTACTCCACGTAGTGGCATACTGTTGATCCTCCTCTGATTTTCGCCCCTTGTGTTCTCCTCGTTTTTGTATTTTGCTTTTTTTTTCTTGCTCCTCGTATTCTTCTCCCCTGTTTCTTCGCATCAGCATTTTCACACTTCTCTTACTCCACGTAGTGGCATACTGTTGATCCTCCTCTGATTTTCGCCCCTTGTGTTCTCCTCGTTTTTGTATTTTGCTTTTTTTTTCTTGCTCCTCGTATTCTTCTCCCCTGTTTCTTCGCATCAGCATTTTCACACTTCTCTTACTCCACGTAGTGCCACACTTTTGATCCTCCTCTGATTTTCGCCCCTTGTGTTCTCCTCGTTTTTGTATTTTGCTTTTTTTTTCTTGCTCCTCGTATTCTTCTCCCCTGTTTCTTCGCCTCGGGTTTTTCACACTTCTCTTACTCCACGTAGTGCCACACTTTTGATCCTCCTCTGATTTTCGCCCCTTGTGTTCTCCTCGTTTTTGTATTTTGCTTTTTTTTTCTTGCTCCTCGTATTCTTCTCCCCTGTTTCTTCGCCTCGGGTTTTTCACACTTCTCTTACTCCACGTAGTGGCATACTGTTGATCCTCCTCTGATTTTCGCCCCTTGTGTTCTCCTCGTTTTTGTATTTTGCTTTTTTTTTCTTGCTCCTCGTATTCTTCTCCCCTGTTTCTTCGCCTCGGGTTTTTCACACTTCTCTTACTCCACGTAGTGGCATACTGTTGATCCTCCTCTGATTTTCGCCCCTTGTGTTCTCCTCGTTTTTGTATTTTGCTTTTTTTTTCTTGCTCCTCGTATTCTTCTCCCCTGTTTCTTCGCATCAGCATTTTCACACTTCTCTTACTCCACGTAGTGGCATACTGTTGATCCTCCTCTGATTTTCGCCCCTTGTGTTCTCCTCGTTTTTGTATTTTGCTTTTTTTTTCTTGCTCCTCGTATTCTTCTCCCCTGTTTCTTCGCCTCGGGTTTTTCACACTTCTCTTACTCCACGTAGTGGCATACTGTTGATCCTCCTCTGATTTTCGCCCCTTGTGTTCTCCTCGTTTTTGTATTTTGCTTTTTTTTTCTTGCTCCTCGTATTCTTCTCCCCTGTTTCTTCGCCTCGGGTTTTTCACACTTCTCTTACTCCACGTAGTGGCATACTGTTGATCCTCCTCTGATTTTCGCCCCTTGTGTTCTCCTCGTTTTTGTATTTTGCTTTTTTTTTTCTTGCTCCTCCTATTCTTCTCCCCTGTTTCTTCGCCTCGGGTTTTTCACACTTCTCTTACTCCACCTAGTGCCACACTTTTGATCCTCCTCTGATTTTCGCCCCTTGTGTTCTCCTCGTTTTTGTATTTTGCTTTTTTTTTCTTGCTCCTCGTATTCTTCTCCCCTGTTTCTTCGCCTCGGGTTTTTCACACTTCTCTTACTCCACGTAGTGGCATACTGTTGATCCTCCTCTGATTTTCGCCCCTTGTGTTCTCCTCGTTTTTGTATTTTGCTTTTTTTTTCTTGCTCCTCGTATTCTTCTCCCCTGTTTCTTCGCCTCGGGTTTTTCACACTTCTCTTACTCCACGTAGTGGCATACTGTTGATCCTCCTCTGATTTTCGCCCCTTGTGTTCTCCTCGTTTTTGTATTTTGCTTTTTTTTTCTTGCTCCTCGTATTCTTCTCCCCTGTTTCTTCGCATCAGCATTTTCACACTTCTCTTACTCCACGTAGTGGCATACTGTTGATCCTCCTCTGATTTTCGCCCCTTGTGTTCTCCTCGTTTTTGTATTTTGCTTTTTTTTTCTTGCTCCTCGTATTCTTCTCCCCTGTTTCTTCGCCTCGGGTTTTTCACACTTCTCTTACTCCACGTAGTGGCATACTGTTGATCCTCCTCTGATTTTCGCCCCTTGTGTTCTCCTCGTTTTTGTATTTTGCTTTTTTTTTCTTGCTCCTCGTATTCTTCTCCCCTGTTTCTTCGCATCAGCATTTTCACACTTCTCTTACTCCACGTAGTGGCATACTGTTGATCCTCCTCTGATTTTCGCCCCTTGTGTTCTCCTCGTTTGTGTATTTTGCTTTTTTTTTCTTGCTCCTCGTATTCTTCTCCCCTGTTTCTTCGCATCAGCATTTTCACACTTCTCTTACTCCACGTAGTGGCATACTGTTGATCCTCCTCTGATTTTCGCCCCTTGTGTTCTCCTCGTTTTTGTATTTTGCTTTTTTTTTCTTGCTCCTCGTATTCTTCTCCCCTGTTTCTTCGCCTCGGGTTTTTCACACTTCTCTTACTCCACGTAGTGCCACACTTTTGATCCTCCTCTGATTTTCGCCCCTTGTGTTCTCCTCGTTTTTGTATTTTGCTTTTTTTTTCTTGCTCCTCGTATTCTTCTCCCCTGTTTCTTCGCCTCGGGTTTTTCACACTTCTCTTACTCCACGTAGTGGCATACTGTTGATCCTCCTCTGATTTTCGCCCCTTGTGTTCTCCTCGTTTTTGTATTTTGCTTTTTTTTTCTTGCTCCTCCTATTCTTCTCCCCTGTTTCTTCGCATCTGCATTTTCACACTTCTCTTACTCCACGTAGTGGCATACTGTTGATCCTCCTCTGATTTTCGCCCCTTGTGTTCTCCTCGTTTTTGTATTTTGCTTTTTTTTTCTTGCTCCTCGTATTCTTCTCCCATGTTTTTTCGCATCAGCATTTTCACACTTCTCTTACTCCACGTAGTGGCATACTGTTGATCCTCCTCTGATTTTCGCCCCTTGTGTTCTCCTCGTTTTTGTATTTTGCTTTTTTTTTCTTGCTCCTCGTATTCTTCTCCCCTGTTTCTTCGCCTCGGGTTTTTCACACTTCTCTTACTCCATGTAGTGGCATACTGTTGATCCTCCTCTGATTTTCGCCCCTTGTGTTCTCCTCGTTTTTGTATTTTGCTTTTTTTTTCTTGCTCCTCGTATTCTTCTCCCCTGTTTCTTCGCATCAGCATTTTCACACTTCTCTTACTCCACGTAGTGGCATACTGTTGATCCTCCTCTGATTTTCGCCCCTTGTGTTCTCCTCGTTTTTGTATTTTGCTTTTTTTTTCTTGCTCCTCGTATTCTTCTCCCCTGTTTCTTCGCATCAGCATTTTCACACTTCTCTTACTCCACGTAGTGGCATACTGTTGATCCTCCTCTGATTTTCGCCCCTTGTGTTCTCCTCGTTTTTGTATTTTGCTTTTTTTTTCTTGCTCCTCGTATTCTTCTCCCCTGTTTCTTCGCATCAGCATTTTCACACTTCTCTTACTCCACGTAGTGGCATACTGTTGATCCTCCTCTGATTTTCGCCCCTTGTGTTCTCCTCGTTTTTGTATTTTGCTTTTTTTTTCTTGCTCCTCGTATTCTTCTCCCCTGTTTCTTCACCTCGGGTTTTTCACACTTCTCTTACTCCACGTAGTGGCATACTGTTGATCCTCCTCTGATTTTCGCCCCTTGTGTTCTCCTCGTTTTTGTATTTTGCTTTTTTTTTTCTTGCTCCTCGTATTCTACTCCCCTGCTTCTTCGCCTTGGATTTTTCACACTTCTCTTACTCCACGTAGTGCCACACTTTTGATCCTCCTCTGATTTTCGCCCCTTGTGTTCTCCTCGTTTTTGTATTTTGCTTTTTTTTTCTTGCTCCTCGTATTCTTCTCCCCTGTTTCTTCGCCTCGGGTTTTTCACACTTCTCTTACTCCACGTAGTGCCACACTTTTGATCCTCCTCTGATTTTCGCCCCTTGTGTTCTCCTCGTTTTTGTATTTTGCTTTTTTTTTCTTGCTCCTCGTATTCTTCTCCCCTGTTTCTTCGCCTCGGGTTTTTCACACTTCTCTTACTCCACGTAGTGGCATACTGTTGATCCTCCTCTGATTTTCGCCCCTTGTGTTCTCCTCGTTTTTGTATTTTGCTTTTTTTTCTTGCTGCTCGTATTCTTCTCCCGTGTTTCTTCGCGTGGGGTTTTTCACACTTCTCTTACTCCACGTAGTGCCACACTTTTGATCCTCCTCTGATTTTCGCCCCTTGTGTTCTCCTCGTTTTTGTATTTTGCTTTTTTTTTCTTGCTCCTCGTATTCTTCTCCCCTGTTTCTTCGCCTCGGGTTTTTCACACTTCTCTTACTCCACGTAGTGCCACACTTTTGATCCTCCTCTGATTTTCGCCCCTTGTGTTCTCCTCGTTTTTGTATTTTGCTTTTTTTTTCTTGCTCCTCGTATTCTTCTCCCCTGTTTCTTCGCCTCGGGTTTTTCACACTTCTCTTACTCCACGTAGTGGCATACTGTTGATCCTCCTCTGATTTTCGCCCCTTGTGTTCTCCTCGTTTTTGTATTTTGCTTTTTTTTTCTTGCTCCTCGTATTCTTCTCCCCTGTTTCTTCGCCTCGGGTTTTTCACACTTCTCTTACTCCACGTAGTGGCATACTGCTGATCCTCCTCTGATTTTCGCCCCTTGTGTTCTCCTCGTTTGTGTATTTTGCTTTTTTTTTCTTGCTCCTCGTATTCTTCTCCCCTGTTTCTTCGCCTCGGGTTTTTCACACTTCTCTTACTCCACGTAGTGGCATACTGTTGATCCTCCTCTGATTTTCGCCCCTTGTGTTCTCCTCGGTTTTGTATTTTGCTTTTTTTTTCTTGCTCCTCGTATTCTTCTCCCCTGTTTCTTCGCCTCGGGTTTTTCACACTTCTCTTACTCCACGTAGTGGCATACTGTTGATCCTCCTCTGATTTTCGCCCCTTGTGTTCTCCTCGTTTGTGTATTTTGCTTTTTTTTTCTTGCTCCTCGTATTCTTCTCCCCTGTTTCTTCGCATCAGCATTTTCACACTTCTCTTACTCCACGTAGTGGCATACTGTTGATCCTCCTCTGATTTTCGCCCCTTGTGTTCTCCTCGTTTTTGTATTTTGCTTTTTTTTTCTTGCTCCTCGTATTCTTCTCCCCTGTTTCTTCGCCTCGGGTTTTTCACACTTCTCTTACTCCACGTAGTGGCATACTGTTGATCCTCCTCTGATTTTCGCCCCTTGTGTTCTCCTCGTTTTTGTATTTTGCTTTTTTTTTCTTGCTCCTCGTATTCTTCTCCCCTGTTTCTTCACCTCGGGTTTTTCACACTTCTCTTACTCCACGTAGTGGCATACTGTTGATCCTCCTCTGATTTTCGCCCCTTGTGTTCTCCTCGTTTTTGTATTTTGCTTTTTTTTTCTTGCTCCTCGTATTCTTCTCCCCTGTTTCTTCGCCTCGGGTTTTTCACACTTCTCTTACTCCACGTAGTGGCATACTGTTGATCCTCCTCTGATTTTCGCCCCTTGTGTTCTCCTCGTTTTTGTATTTTGCTTTTTTTTTCTTGCTCCTCGTATTCTTCTCCCCTGTTTCTTCGCCTCGTGTTTTTCACACTTCTCTTACTCCACGTAGTGGCATACTGTTGATCCTCCTCTGATTTTCGCCCCTTGTGTTCTCCTCGTTTTTGTATTTTGCTTTTTTTTTCTTGCTCCTCGTATTCTTCTCCCCTGTTTCTTCGCCTCGGGTTTTTCACACTTCTCTTACTCCACGTAGGGGCAGACTGTTGATCCTCCTCTGATTTTCGCCCCTTGTGTTCTCCTCGTTTTTGTATTTTGCTTTTTTTTTCTTGCTCCTCGTATTCTTCTCCCCTGTTTCTTCACATCAGCATTTTCACACTTCTCTTGCTCCACGTAGTGGCATACTGTTGATCCTCCTCTGATTTTCACCCCTTGTGTTCTCCTCGTTTTTGTATTTTGCTTTTTTTTTCTTGCTCCTCGTATTCTTCTCCCCTGTTTCTTCACCTCGGGTTTTTCACACTTCTCTTACTCCACGTAGTGGCATACTGTTGATCCTCCTCTGATTTTCGCCCCTTGTGTTCTCCTCGTTTTTGTATTTTGCTTTTTTTTTCTTGCTCCTCGTATTCTTCTCCCCTGTTTCTTCGCGTCTGCTTTTTCACACTTCTCTTACTCCACGTAGTGCCACACTTTTGATCCTCCTCTGATTTTCGCCCCTTGTGTTCTCCTCGTTTTTGTATTTTGCTTTTTTTTTCTTGCTCCTCGTATTCTTCTCCCCTGTTTCTTCGCCTCGAGTTTTTCACACTTCTCTTACTCCACGTAGTGGCATACTGTTGATCCTCCTCTGATTTTCGCCCCTTGTGTTCTCCTCGTTTTTGTATTTTGCTTTTTTTTTCTTGCTCCTCGTATTCTTCTCCCCTGTTTCTTCACCTCGGGTTTTTCACACTTCTCTTACTCCACGTAGTGGCATACTGTTGATCCTCCTCTGATTTTCGCCCCTTGTGTTCTCCTCGTTTTTGTATTTTGCTTTTTTTTTCTTGCTCCTCGTATTCTTCTCCCCTGTTTCTTCGCCTCGGGTTTTTCACACTTCTCTTACTCCACGTAGGGGCAGACTGTTGATCCTCCTCTGATTTTCGCCCCTTGTGTTCTCCTCGTTTTTGTATTTTGCTTTTTTTTTCTTGCTCCTCGTATTCTTCTCCCCTGTTTCTTCACATCAGCATTTTCACACTTCTCTTGCTCCACGTAGTGGCATACTGTTGATCCTCCTCTGATTTTCGCCCCTTGTGTTCTCCTCGTTTTTGTATTTTGCTTTTTTTTTCTTGCTCCTCGTATTCTTCTCCCCTGTTTCTTCACCTCGGGTTTTTCACACTTCTCTTACTCCACGTAGTGCCACACTTTTGATCCTCCTCTGATTTTCGCCCCTTGTGTTCTCCTCGTTTTTGTATTTTGCTTTTTTTTTCTTGCTCCTCGTATTCTTCTCCCCTGTTTCTTCGCCTCGGGTTTTTCACACTTCTCTTACTCCACGTAGTGGCATACTGTTGATCCTCCTCTGATTTTCGCCCCTTGTGTTCTCCTCGTTTTTGTATTTTGCTTTTTTTTTCTTGCTCCTCGTATTCTTCTCCCCTGTTTCTTCGCATCAGCATTTTCACACTTCTCTTACTCCACGTAGTGGCATACTGTTGATCCTCCTCTGATTTTCGCCCCTTGTGTTCTCCTCGTTTTTGTATTTTGCTTTTTTTTTCTTGCTCCTCGTATTCTTCTCCCCTGTTTCTTCGCCTCGGGTTTTTCACACTTCTCTTACTCCACGTAGTGGCATACTGTTGATCCTCCTCTGATTTTCGCCCCTTGTGTTCTCCTCGTTTTTGTATTTTGCTTTTTTTTTCTTGCTCCTCGTATTCTTCTCCCCTGTTTCTTCACCTCGGGTTTTTCACACTTCTCTTACTCCACGTAGTGGCATACTGTTGATCCTCCTCTGATTTTCGCCCCTTGTGTTCTCCTCGTTTTTGTATTTTGCTTTTTTTTTCTTGCTCCTCGTATTCTTCTCCCCTGTTTCTTCGCCTCGGGTTTTTCACACTTCTCTTACTCCACGTAGTGGCATACTGTTGATCCTCCTCTGATTTTCGCCCCTTGTGTTCTCCTCGTTTTTGTATTTTGCTTTTTTTTTCTTGCTCCTCGTATTCTTCTCCCCTGTTTCTTCGCCTCGTGTTTTTCACACTTCTCTTACTCCACGTAGTGGCATACTGTTGATCCTCCTCTGATTTTCGCCCCTTGTGTTCTCCTCGTTTTTGTATTTTGCTTTTTTTTTCTTGCTCCTCGTATTCTTCTCCCCTGTTTCTTCGCCTCGGGTTTTTCACACTTCTCTTACTCCACGTAGGGGCAGACTGTTGATCCTCCTCTGATTTTCGCTCCTTGTGTTCTCCTCGTTTTTGTATTTTGCTTTTTTTTTCTTGCTCCTCGTATTCTTCTCCCCTGTTTCTTCACATCAGCATTTTCACACTTCTCTTGCTCCACGTAGTGGCATACTGTTGATCCTCCTCTGATTTTCGCCCCTTGTGTTCTCCTCGTTTTTGTATTTTGCTTTTTTTTTCTTGCTCCTCGTATTCTTCTCCCCTGTTTCTTCACCTCGGGTTTTTCACACTTCTCTTACTCCACGTAGTGGCATACTGTTGATCCTCCTCTGATTTTCGCCCCTGGTGTTCTCCTCGTTTTTGTATTTTGCTTTTTTTTTCTTGCTCCTCGTATTCTTCTCCCCTGTTTCTTCGCGTCTGCTTTTTCACACTTCTCTTACTCCACGTAGTGCCACACTTTTGATCCTCCTCTGATTTTCGCCCCTTGTGTTCTCCTCGTTTTTGTATTTTGCTTTTTTTTTCTTGCTCCTCGTATTCTTCTCCCCTGTTTCTTCGCCTCGAGTTTTTCACACTTCTCTTACTCCACGTAGTGGCATACTGTTGATCCTCCTCTGATTTTCGCCCCTTGTGTTCTCCTCGTTTTTGTATTTTGCTTTTTTTTTCTTGCTCCTCGTATTCTTCTCCCCTGTTTCTTCACCTCGGGTTTTTCACACTTCTCTTACTCCACGTAGTGGCATACTGTTGATCCTCCTCTGATTTTCGCCCCTTGTGTTCTCCTCGTTTTTGTATTTTGCTTTTTTTTTCTTGCTCCTCGTATTCTTCTCCCCTGTTTCTTCGCCTCGGGTTTTTCACACTTCTCTTACTCCACGTAGTGGCATACTGTTGATCCTCCTCTGATTTTCGCCCCTTGTGTTCTCCTCGTTTTTGTATTTTGCTTTTTTTTTCTTGCTCCTCGTATTCTTCTCCCCTGTTTCTTCGCATCAGCATTTTCACACTTCTCTTACTCCACGTAGTGGCATACTGTTGATCCTCCTCTGATTTTCGCCCCTTGTGTTCTCCTCGTTTTTGTATTTTGCTTTTTTTTTCTTGCTCCTCGTATTCTTCTCCCCTGTTTCTTCGCCTCGGGTTTTTCACACTTCTCTTACTCCACGTAGTGGCATACTGTTGATCCTCCTCGGATTTTCGCCCCTTGTGTTCTCCTCGTTTGTGTATTTTGCTTTTTTTTTCTTGCTCCTCGTATTCTTCTCCCCTGTTTCTTCGCATCAGCATTTTCACACTTCTCTTACTCCACGTAGTGGCATACTGTTGATCCTCCTCTGATTTTCGCCCCTTGTGTTCTCCTCGTTTTTGTATTTTGCTTTTTTTTCTTGCTCCTCGTATTCTTCTCCCCTGTTTCTTCGCCTCGGGTTTTTCACACTTCTCTTACTCCACGTAGTGGCATACTGTTGATCCTCCTCTGATTTTCGCCCCTTGTGTTCTCCTCGTTTTTGTATTTTGCTTTTTTTTTCTTGCTCCTCGTATTCTTCTCCCCTGTTTCTTCACCTCGGGTTTTTCACACTTCTCTTACTCCACGTAGTGGCATACTGTTGATCCTCCTCTGATTTTCGCCCCTTGTGTTCTCCTCGTTTTTGTATTTTGCTTTTTTTTTCTTGCTCCTCGTATTCTTCTCCCCTGTTTCTTCACCTCGGGTTTTTCACACTTCTCTTACTCCACGTAGTGGCATACTGTTGATCCTCCTCTGATTTTCGCCCCTTGTGTTCTCCTCGTTTTTGTATTTTGCTTTTTTTTCTTGCTCCTCGTATTCTTCTCCCCTGTTTCTTCGCCTCGGGTTTTTCACACTTCTCTTACTCCACGTAGTGGCATACTGTTGATCCTCCTCTGATTTTCGCCCCTTGTGTTCTCCTCGTTTTTGTATTTTGCTTTTTTTTTCTTGCTCCTCGTATTCTTCTCCCCTGTTTCTTCACCTCGGGTTTTTCACACTTCTCTTACTCCACGTAGGGGCAGACTGTTGATCCTCCTCTGATTTTCGCCCCTTGTGTTCTCCTCGTTTTTGTATTTTGCTTTTTTTTTCTTGCTCCTCGTATTCTTCTCCCCTGTTTCTTCACATCAGCATTTTCACACTTCTCTTGCTCCACGTAGTGGCATACTGTTGATCCTCCTCTGATTTTCGCCCCTTGTGTTCTCCTCGTTTTTGTATTTTGCTTTTTTTTTCTTGCTCCTCGTATTCTTCTCCCCTGTTTCTTCACCTCGGGTTTTTCACACTTCTCTTACTCCACGTAGTGGCATACTGTTGATCCTCCTCTGATTTTCGCCCCTTGTGTTCTCCTCGTTTTTGTATTTTGCTTTTTTTTTCTTGCTCCTCGTATTCTTCTCCCCTGTTTCTTCACCTCTGCTTTTTCACACTTCTCTTACTCCACGTAGTGCCACACTTTTGATCCTCCTCTGATTTTCGCCCCTTGTGTTCTCCTCGTTTTTGTATTTTGCTTTTTTTTTCTTGCTCCTCGTATTCTTCTCCCCTGTTTCTTCGCCTCGGGTTTTTCACACTTCTCTTACTCCACGTAGTGGCATACTGTTGATCCTCCTCTGATTTTCGCCCCTTGTGTTCTCCTCGTTTTTGTATTTTGCTTTTTTTTTCTTGCTCCTCGTATTCTTCTCCCCTGTTTCTTCGCCTCGGGTTTTTCACACTTCTCTTACTCCACTTAGTGGCATACTGTTGATCCTCCTCTGATTTTCGCCCCTTGTGTTCTCCTCGTTTTTGTATTTTGCTTTTTTTTTCTTGCTCCTCGTATTCTTCTCCCCTGTTTCTTCGCATCAGCATTTTCACACTTCTCTTACTCCACGTAGTGGCATACTGTTGATCCTCCTCTGATTTTCGCCCCTTGTGTTCTCCTCGTTTTTGTATTTTGCTTTTTTTTTTCTTGCTCCTCGTATTCTTCTCCCCTGTTTCTTCGCCTCGGGTTTTTCACACTTCTCTTACTCCACGTAGTGGCATACTGTTGATCCTCCTCTGATTTTCGCCCCTTGTGTTCTCCTCGTTTTTGTATTTTGCTTTTTTTTTCTTGCTCCTCGTATTCTTCTCCCCTGTTTCTTCGCCTCGGGTTTTTCACACTTCTCTTACTCCACGTAGTGGCATACTGTTGATCCTCCTCTGATTTTCGCCCCTTGTGTTCTCCTCGTTTTTGTATTTTGCTTTTTTTTTCTTGCTCCTCGTATTCTTCTCCCCTGTTTCTTCGCCTCGGGTTTTCACACTTCTCTTACTCCACGTAGTGGCATACTGTTGATCCTCCTCTGATTTTCGCCCCTTGTGTTCTCCTCGTTTTTGTATTTTGCTTTTTTTTTCTTGCTCCTCGTATTCTTCTCCCCTGTTTCTTCACCTCGGGTTTTTCACACTTCTCTTACTCCACGTAGTGGCATACTGTTGATCCTCCTCTGATTTTCGCCCCTTGTGTTCTCCTCGTTTTTATATTTTGCTTTTTTTTTCTTGCTCCTCGTATTCTTCTCCCCTGTTTCTTCGCCTCGGGTTTTTCACACTTCTCTTACTCCACGTAGTGGCATACTGTTGATCCTCCTCTGATTTTCGCCCCTTGTGTTCTCCTCGTTTTTGTATTTTGCTTTTTTTTTCTTGCTCCTCGTATTCTTCTCCCCTGTTTCTTCGCCTCGGGTTTTTCACACTTCTCTTACTCCACGTAGTGGCATACTGTTGATCCTCCTCTGATTTTCGCCCCTTGTGTTCTCCTCGTTTGTGTATTTTGCTTTTTTTTCTTGCTCCTCGTATTCTTCTCCCCTGTTTCTTCGCATCAGCATTTTCACACTTCTCTTACTCCACGTAGTGGCATACTGTTGATCCTCCTCTGATTTTCGCCCCTTGTGTTCTCCTCGTTTTTGTATTTTGCTTTTTTTTTCTTGCTCCTCGTATTCTTCTCCCCTGTTTCTTCGCCTCGGGTTTTTCACACTTCTCTTACTCCACGTAGTGGCATACTGTTGATCCTCCTCTGATTTTCGCCCCTTGTGTTCTCCTCGTTTTTGTATTTTGCTTTTTTTTTCTTGCTCCTCGTATTCTTCTCCCCTGTTTCTTCACCTCGGGTTTTTCACACTTCTCTTACTCCACGTAGTGGCATACTGTTGATCCTCCTCTGATTTTCGCCCCTTGTGTTCTCCTCGTTTTTGTATTTTGCTTTTTTTTTCTTGCTCCTCGTATTCTTCTCCCCTGTTTCTTCGCCTCGGGTTTTTCACACTTCTCTTACTCCACGTAGTGGCATACTGTTGATCCTCCTCTGATTTTCGCCCCTTGTGTTCTCCTCGTTTTTGTATTTTGCTTTTTTTTTCTTGCTCCTCGTATTCTTCTCCCCTGTTTCTTCGCCTCGGGTTTTTCACACTTCTCTTACTCCACGTAGTGGCATACTGTTGATCCTCCTCTGATTTTCGCCCCTTGTGTTCTCCTCGTTTTTGTATTTTGCTTTTTTTTTCTTGCTCCTCGTATTCTTCTCCCCTGTTTCTTCGCCTCGGGTTTTTCACACTTCTCTTACTCCACGTAGTGGCATACTGTTGATCCTCCTCTGATTTTCGCCCCTTGTGTTCTCCTCGTTTTTGTATTTTGCTTTTTTTTTCTTGCTCCTCGTATTCTTCTCCCCTGTTTCTTCGCATCAGCATTTTCACACTTCTCTTGCTCCACGTAGTGGCATACTGTTGATCCTCCTCTGATTTTCGCCCCTTGTGTTCTCCTCGTTTTTGTATTTTGCTTTTTTTTTCTTGCTCCTCGTATTCTTCTCCCCTGTTTCTTCGCCTCGGGTTTTTCACACTTCTCTTACTCCACGTAGGGGCAGACTGTTGATCCTCCTCTGATTTTCGCCCCCTTGTGTTCTCCTCGTTTTTGTATTTTGCTTTTTTTTTCTTGCTCCTCGTATTCTTCTCCCCTGTTTCTTCACATCAGCATTTTCACACTTCTCTTGCTCCACGTAGTGGCATACTGTTGATCCTCCTCTGATTTTCGCCCCTTGTGTTCTCCTCGTTTTTGTATTTTGCTTTTTTTTTCTTGCTCCTCGTATTCTTCTCCCCTGTTTCTTCACCTCGGGTTTTTCACACTTCTCTTACTCCACGTAGTGGCATACTGTTGATCCTCCTCTGATTTTCGCCCCTGGTGTTCTCCTCGTTTTTGTATTTTGCTTTTTTTTTCTTGCTCCTCGTATTCTTCTCCCCTGTTTCTTCGCGTCTGCTTTTTCACACTTCTCTTACTCCACGTAGTGCCACACTTTTGATCCTCCTCTGATTTTCGCCCCTTGTGTTCTCCTCGTTTTTGTATTTTGCTTTTTTTTTCTTGCTCCTCGTATTCTTCTCCCCTGTTTCTTCGCCTCGAGTTTTTCACACTTCTCTTACTCCACGTAGTGGCATACTGTTGATCCTCCTCTGATTTTCGCCCCTTGTGTTCTCCTCGTTTTTGTATTTTGCTTTTTTTTTCTTGCTCCTCGTATTCTTCTCCCCTGTTTCTTCACCTCGGGTTTTTCACACTTCTCTTACTCCACGTAGTGGCATACTGTTGATCCTCCTCTGATTTTCGCCCCTTGTGTTCTCCTCGTTTTTGTATTTTGCTTTTTTTTTCTTGCTCCTCGTATTCTTCTCCCCTGTTTCTTCGCCTCGGGTTTTTCACACTTCTCTTACTCCACGTAGTGGCATACTGTTGATCCTCCTCTGATTTTCGCCCCTTGTATTCTCCTCGTTTTTGTATTTTGCTTTTTTTTTCTTGCTCCTCGTATTCTTCTCCCCTGTTTCTTCGCATCAGCATTTTCACACTTCTCTTACTCCACGTAGTGGCATACTGTTGATCCTCCTCTGATTTTCGCCCCTTGTGTTCTCCTCGTTTTTGTATTTTGCTTTTTTTTTCTTGCTCCTCGTATTCTTCTCCCCTGTTTCTTCGCCTCGGGTTTTTCACACTTCTCTTACTCCACGTAGTGGCATACTGTTGATCCTCCTCTGATTTTCGCCCCTTGTGTTCTCCTCGTTTGTGTATTTTGCTTTTTTTTTCTTGCTCCTCGTATTCTTCTCCCCTGTTTCTTCGCATCAGCATTTTCACACTTCTCTTACTCCACGTAGTGGCATACTGTTGATCCTCCTCTGATTTTCGCCCCTTGTGTTCTCCTCGTTTTTGTATTTTGCTTTTTTTTCTTGCTCCTCGTATTCTTCTCCCCTGTTTCTTCGCCTCGGGTTTTTCACACTTCTCTTACTCCACGTAGTGGCATACTGTTGATCCTCCTCTGATTTTCGCCCCTTGTGTTCTCCTCGTTTTTGTATTTTGCTTTTTTTTTCTTGCTCCTCGTATTCTTCTCCCCTGTTTCTTCACCTCGGGTTTTTCACACTTCTCTTACTCCACGTAGTGGCATACTGTTGATCCTCCTCTGATTTTCGCCCCTTGTGTTCTCCTCGTTTTTGTATTTTGCTTTTTTTTTCTTGCTCCTCGTATTCTTCTCCCCTGTTTCTTCACCTCGGGTTTTTCACACTTCTCTTACTCCACGTAGTGGCATACTGTTGATCCTCCTCTGATTTTCGCCCCTTGTGTTCTCCTCGTTTTTGTATTTTGCTTTTTTTTCTTGCTCCTCGTATTCTTCTCCCCTGTTTCTTCGCCTCGGGTTTTTCACACTTCTCTTACTCCACGTAGTGGCATACTGTTGATCCTCCTCTGATTTTCGCCCCTTGTGTTCTCCTCGTTTTTGTATTTTGCTTTTTTTTTCTTGCTCCTCGTATTCTTCTCCCCTGTTTCTTCACCTCGGGTTTTTCACACTTCTCTTACTCCACGTAGGGGCAGACTGTTGATCCTCCTCTGATTTTCGCCCCTTGTGTTCTCCTCGTTTTTGTATTTTGCTTTTTTTTTCTTGCTCCTCGTATTCTTCTCCCCTGTTTCTTCACATCAGCATTTTCACACTTCTCTTGCTCCACGTAGTGGCATACTGTTGATCCTCCTCTGATTTTCGCCCCTTGTGTTCTCCTCGTTTTTGTATTTTGCTTTTTTTTTCTTGCTCCTCGTATTCTTCTCCCCTGTTTCTTCACCTCGGGTTTTTCACACTTCTCTTACTCCACGTAGTGGCATACTGTTGATCCTCCTCTGATTTTCGCCCCTTGTGTTCTCCTCGTTTTTGTATTTTGCTTTTTTTTTCTTGCTCCTCGTATTCTTCTCCCCTGTTTCTTCACCTCTGCTTTTTCACACTTCTCTTACTCCACGTAGTGCCACACTTTTGATCCTCCTCTGATTTTCGCCCCTTGTGTTCTCCTCGTTTTTGTATTTTGCTTTTTTTTTCTTGCTCCTCGTATTCTTCTCCCCTGTTTCTTCGCCTCGAGTTTTTCACACTTCTCTTACTCCACGTAGTGGCATACTGTTGATCCTCCTCTGATTTTCGCCCCTTGTGTTCTCCTCGTTTTTGTATTTTGCTTTTTTTTTCTTGCTCCTCGTATTCTTCTCCCCTGTTTCTTCGCCTCGGGTTTTTCACACTTCTCTTACTCCACTTAGTGGCATACTGTTGATCCTCCTCTGATTTTCGCCCCTTGTGTTCTCCTCGTTTTTGTATTTTGCTTTTTTTTTCTTGCTCCTCGTATTCTTCTCCCCTGTTTCTTCGCATCAGCATTTTCACACTTCTCTTACTCCACGTAGTGGCATACTGTTGATCCTCCTCTGATTTTCGCCCCTTGTGTTCTCCTCGTTTTTGTATTTTGCTTTTTTTTTTCTTGCTCCTCGTATTCTTCTCCCCTGTTTCTTCGCCTCGGGTTTTTCACACTTCTCTTACTCCACGTAGTGGCATACTGTTGATCCTCCTCTGATTTTCGCCCCTTGTGTTCTCCTCGTTTTTGTATTTTGCTTTTTTTTTCTTGCTCCTCGTATTCTTCTCCCCTGTTTCTTCGCCTCGGGTTTTTCACACTTCTCTTACTCCACGTAGTGGCATACTGTTGATCCTCCTCTGATTTTCGCCCCTTGTGTTCTCCTCGTTTTTGTATTTTGCTTTTTTTTTCTTGCTCCTCGTATTCTTCTCCCCTGTTTCTTCGCCTCGGGTTTTCACACTTCTCTTACTCCACGTAGTGGCATACTGTTGATCCTCCTCTGATTTTCGCCCCTTGTGTTCTCCTCGTTTTTGTATTTTGCTTTTTTTTTCTTGCTCCTCGTATTCTTCTCCCCTGTTTCTTCACCTCGGGTTTTTCACACTTCTCTTACTCCACGTAGTGGCATACTGTTGATCCTCCTCTGATTTTCGCCCCTTGTGTTCTCCTCGTTTTTATATTTTGCTTTTTTTTTCTTGCTCCTCGTATTCTTCTCCCCTGTTTCTTCGCCTCGGGTTTTTCACACTTCTCTTACTCCACGTAGTGGCATACTGTTGATCCTCCTCTGATTTTCGCCCCTTGTGTTCTCCTCGTTTTTGTATTTTGCTTTTTTTTTCTTGCTCCTCGTATTCTTCTCCCCTGTTTCTTCGCCTCGGGTTTTTCACACTTCTCTTACTCCACGTAGTGGCATACTGTTGATCCTCCTCTGATTTTCGCCCCTTGTGTTCTCCTCGTTTGTGTATTTTGCTTTTTTTTCTTGCTCCTCGTATTCTTCTCCCCTGTTTCTTCGCATCAGCATTTTCACACTTCTCTTACTCCACGTAGTGGCATACTGTTGATCCTCCTCTGATTTTCGCCCCTTGTGTTCTCCTCGTTTTTGTATTTTGCTTTTTTTTTCTTGCTCCTCGTATTCTTCTCCCCTGTTTCTTCGCCTCGGGTTTTTCACACTTCTCTTACTCCACGTAGTGGCATACTGTTGATCCTCCTCTGATTTTCGCCCCTTGTGTTCTCCTCGTTTTTGTATTTTGCTTTTTTTTTCTTGCTCCTCGTATTCTTCTCCCCTGTTTCTTCACCTCGGGTTTTTCACACTTCTCTTACTCCACGTAGTGGCATACTGTTGATCCTCCTCTGATTTTCGCCCCTTGTGTTCTCCTCGTTTTTGTATTTTGCTTTTTTTTTCTTGCTCCTCGTATTCTTCTCCCCTGTTTCTTCGCCTCGGGTTTTTCACACTTCTCTTACTCCACGTAGTGGCATACTGTTGATCCTCCTCTGATTTTCGCCCCTTGTGTTCTCCTCGTTTTTGTATTTTGCTTTTTTTTTCTTGCTCCTCGTATTCTTCTCCCCTGTTTCTTCGCCTCGGGTTTTTCACACTTCTCTTACTCCACGTAGTGGCATACTGTTGATCCTCCTCTGATTTTCGCCCCTTGTGTTCTCCTCGTTTTTGTATTTTGCTTTTTTTTTCTTGCTCCTCGTATTCTTCTCCCCTGTTTCTTCGCCTCGGGTTTTTCACACTTCTCTTACTCCACGTAGTGGCATACTGTTGATCCTCCTCTGATTTTCGCCCCTTGTGTTCTCCTCGTTTTTGTTTTTTTCTTTTTTTTTCTTGCTCCTCGTATTCTTCTCCCCTGTTTCTTCGCATCAGCATTTTCACACTTCTCTTGCTCCACGTAGTGGCATACTGTTGATCCTCCTCTGATTTTCGCCCCTTGTGTTCTCCTCGTTTTTGTATTTTGCTTTTTTTTTCTTGCTCCTCGTATTCTTCTCCCCTGTTTCTTCACCTCGGGTTTTTCACACTTCTCTTACTCCACGTAGTGGCATACTGTTGATCCTCCTCTGATTTTCGCCCCTTGTGTTCTCCTCGTTTTTGTATTTTGCTTTTTTTTTCTTGCTCCTCGTATTCTTCTCCCCTGTTTCTTCGCATCAGCATTTTCACACTTCTCTTACTCCACGTAGTGCCACACTTTTGATCCTCCTCTGATTTTCGCCCCTTGTGTTCTCCTCGTTTTTGTATTTTGCTTTTTTTTTCTTGCTCCTCGTATTCTTCTCCCCTGTTTCTTCGCCTCGGGTTTTTCACACTTCTCTTACTCCACGTAGTGGCATACTGTTGATCCTCCTCTGATTTTCGCCCCTTGTGTTCTCCTCGTTTTTGTATTTTGCTTTTTTTTTCTTGCTCCTCGTATTCTTCTCCCCTGTTTCTTCACCTCGGGTTTTTCACACTTCTCTTACTCCACGTAGTGGCATACTGTTGATCCTCCTCTGATTTTCGCCCCTTGTGTTCTCCTCGTTTTTGTATTTTGCTTTTTTTTTCTTGCTCCTCGTATTCTTCTCCCCTGTTTCTTCGCCTCGGGTTTTTCACACTTCTCTTACTCCACGTAGTGGCATACTGTTGATCCTCCTCTGATTTTCGCCCCTTGTGTTCTCCTCGTTTTTGTATTTTGCTTTTTTTTTCTTGCTCCTCGTATTCTTCTCCCCTGTTTCTTCGCCTCGGGTTTTTCACACTTCTCTTACTCCACGTAGTGGCATACTGTTGATCCTCCTCTGATTTTCGCCCCTTGTGTTCTCCTCGTTTTTGTATTTTGCTTTTTTTTTCTTGCTCCTCGTATTCTTCTCCCCTGTTTCTTCGCCTCGGGTTTTTCACACTTCTCTTACTCCACGTAGTGGCATACTGTTGATCCTCCTCTGATTTTCGCCCCTTGTGTTCTCCTCGTTTTTGTATTTTGCTTTTTTTTTCTTGCTCCTCGTATTCTTCTCCCCTGTTTCTTGGCATCAGCATTTTCACACTTCTCTTGCTCCACGTAGTGGCATACTGTTGATCCTCCTCTGATTTTCGCCCCTTGTGTTCTCCTCGTTTTTGTATTTTGCTTTTTTTTTCTTGCTCCTCGTATTCTTCTCCCCTGTTTCTTCGCCTCGGGTTTTTCACACTTCTCTTACTCCACGTAGTGGCATACTGTTGATCCTCCTCTGATTTTCGCCCCTTGTGTTCTCCTCGTTTGTGTATTTTGCTTTTTTTTTTCTTGCTCCTCGTTTTCTTCTCCCCTGTTTCTTCGCCTCTGCTTTTTCACACTTCTCTTACTCCACGTAGTGCCACACTTTTGATCCTCCTCTGATTTTCGCCCCTTGTGTTCTCCTCGTTTTTGTATTTTGCTTTTTTTTTCTTGCTCCTCGTATTCTTCTCCCCTGTTTCTTCGCCTCGGGTTTTTCACACTTCTCTTACTCCACGTAGTGGCATACTGTTGATCCTCCTCTGATTTTCGCCCCTTGTGTTCTCCTCGTTTTTGTATTTTGCTTTTTTTTTCTTGCTCCTCGTATTCTTCTCCCCTGTTTCTTCGCCTCGGGTTTTTCACACTTCTCTTACTCCACGTAGTGGCATACTGTTGATCCTCCTCTGATTTTCGCCCCTTGTGTTCTCCTCGTTTTTGTATTTTGCTTTTTTTTTCTTGCTCCTCGTATTCTTCTCCCCTGTTTCTTCGCCTCGGGTTTTTCACACTTCTCTTACTCCACGTAGTGGCATACTGTTGATCCTCCTCTGATTTTCGCCCCTTGTGTTCTCCTCGTTTGTGTATTTTGCTTTTTTTTTCTTGCTCCTCGTATTCTTCTCCCCTGTTTCTTCGCCTCGGGTTTTTCACACTTCTCTTACTCCACGTAGTGGCATACTGTTGATCCTCCTCTGATTTTCGCCCCTTGTGTTCTCCTCGTTTTTGTATTTTGCTTTTTTTTTCTTGCTCCTCGTATTCTTCTCCCCTGTTTCTTCACCTCGGGTTTTTCACACTTCTCTTACTCCACGTAGTGGCATACTGTTGATCCTCCTCTGATTTTCGCCCCTTGTGTTCTCCTCGTTTTTGTATTTTGCTTTTTTTTTCTTGCTCCTCGTATTCTTCTCCCCTGTTTCTTCGCCTCGGGTTTTTCACACTTCTCTTACTCCACGTAGTGGCATACTGTTGATCCTCCTCTGATTTTCGCCCCTTGTGTTCTCCTCGTTTTTGTATTTTGCTTTTTTTTTCTTGCTCCTCGTATTCTTCTCCCCTGTTTCTTCGCATCAGCATTTTCACACTTCTCTTGCTCCACGTAGTGGCATACTGTTGATCCTCCTCTGATTTTCGCCCCTTGTGTTCTCCTCGTTTTTGTATTTTGCTTTTTTTTTCTTGCTCCTCGTATTCTTCTCCCCTGTTTCTTCGCCTCGGGTTTTTCACACTTCTCTTACTCCACGTAGTGGCATACTGTTGATCCTCCTCTGATTTTCGCCCCTTGTGTTCTCCTCGTTTGTGTATTTTGCTTTTTTTTTTCTTGCTCCTCGTATTCTTCTCCCCTGTTTCTTCGCCTCTGCTTTTTCACACTTCTCTTACTCCACGTAGTGCCATACTTTTGATCCTCCTCTGATTTTCGCCCCTTGTGTTCTCCTCGTTTTTGTATTTTGCTTTTTTTTTCTTGCTCCTCGTATTCTTCTCCCCTGTTTCTTCGCCTCGGGTTTTTCACACTTCTCTTACTCCACGGAGTGGCATACTGTTGATCCTCCTCTGATTTTCGCCCCTTGTGTTCTCCTCGTTTTTGTATTTTGCTTTTTTTTTCTTGCTCCTCGTATTCTTCTCCCCTGTTTCTTCGCCTCGGGTTTTTCACACTTCTCTTACTCCACGTAGTGGCATACTGTTGATCCTCCTCTGATTTTCGCCCCTTGTGTTCTCCTCGTTTGTGTATTTTGCTTTTTTTTTTCTTGCTCCTCGTATTCTTCTCCCCTGTTTCTTCGCCTCTGCTTTTTCACACTTCTCTTACTCCACGTAGTGCCACACTTTTGATCCTCCTCTGATTTTCGCCCCTTGTGTTCTCCTCGTTTTTGTATTTTGCTTTTTTTTTCTTGCTCCTCGTATTCTTCTCCCCTGTTTCTTCACCTCGGGTTTTTCACACTTCTCTTACTCCACGTAGTGGCATACTGTTGATCCTCCTCTGATTTTCGCCCCTTGTGTTCTCCTCGTTTTTGTATTTTGCTTTTTTTTTCTTGCTCCTCGTATTCTTCTCCCCTGTTTCTTCGCCTCGGGTTTTTCACACTTCTCTTACTCCACGTAGTGGCATACTGTTGATCCTCCTCTGATTTTCGCCCCTTGTGTTCTCCTCGTTTTTGTATTTTGCTTTTTTTTTCTTGCTCCTCGTATTCTTCTCCCCTGTTTCTTCGCTTCGTGTTTTTCACACTTCTCTTACTCCACGTAGTGGCATACTGTTGATCCTCCTCTGATTTTCGCCCCTTGTGTTCTCCTCGTTTTTGTATTTTGCTTTTTTTTTCTTGCTCCTCGTATTCTTCTCCCCTGTTTCTTCGCCTCGGGTTTTTCACACTTCTCTTACTCCACGTAGGGGCAGACTGTTGATCCTCCTCTGATTTTCGCCCCTTGTGTTCTCCTCGTTTTTGTATTTTGCTTTTTTTTTCTTGCTCCTCGTATTCTTCTCCCCTGTTTCTTCACATCAGCATTTTCACACTTCTCTTGCTCCACGTAGTGGCATACTGTTGATCCTCCTCTGATTTTCGCCCCTTGTGTTCTCCTCGTTTTTGTATTTTGCTTTTTTTTTCTTGCTCCTCGTATTCTTCTCCCCTGTTTCTTCACCTCGGGTTTTTGACACTTCTCTTACTCCACGTAGTGGCATACTGTTGATCCTCCTCTGATTTTCGCCCCTTGTGTTCTCCTCGTTTTTGTATTTTGCTTTTTTTTTCTTGCTCCTCGTATTCTTCTCCCCTGTTTCTTCGCCTCTGCTTTTTCACACTTCTCTTACTCCACGTAGTGCCACACTTTTGATCCTCCTCTGATTTTCGCCCCTTGTGTTCTCCTCGTTTTTGTATTTTGCTTTTTTTTTCTTGCTCCTCGTATTCTTCTCCCCTGTTTCTTCGCCTCGAGTTTTTCACACTTCTCTTACTCCACGTAGTGGCATACTGTTGATCCTCCTCTGATTTTCGCCCCTTGTGTTCTCCTCGTTTTTGTATTTTGCTTTTTTTTTCTTGCTCCTCGTATTCTTCTCCCCTGTTTCTTCGCCTCGGGTTTTTCACACTTCTCTTACTCCACGTAGTGGCATACTGTTGATCCTCCTCTGATTTTCGCCCCTTGTGTTCTCCTCGTTTTTGTATTTTGCTTTTTTTTTCTTGCTCCTCGTATTCTTCTCCCCTGTTTCTTCGCCTCGGGTTTTTCACACTTCTCTTACTCCACGTAGGGGCAGACTGTTGATCCTCCTCTGATTTTCGCCCCTTGTGTTCTCCTCGTTTTTGTATTTTGCTTTTTTTTTCTTGCTCCTCGTATTCTTCTCCCCTGTTTCTTCACATCAGCATTTTCACACTTCTCTTGCTCCACGTAGTGGCATACTGTTGATCCTCCTCTGATTTTCGCCCCTTGTGTTCTCCTCGTTTTTGTATTTTGCTTTTTTTTTCTTGCTCCTCGTATTCTTCTCCCCTGTTTCTTCGCATCAGCATTTTCACACTTCTCTTACTCCACGTAGTGGCATACTGTTGATCCTCCTCTGATTTTCGCCCCTTGTGTTCTCCTCGTTTTTGTATTTTGCTTTTTTTTTCTTGCTCCTCGTATTCTTCTCCCCTGTTTCTTCGCATCAGCATTTTCACACTTCTCTTGCTCCACGTAGTGGCATACTGTTGATCCTCCTCTGATTTTCGCCCCTTGTGTTCTCCTCGTTTTTGTATTTTGCTTTTTTTTTCTTGCTCCTCGTATTCTTCTCCCCTGTTTCTTCGCCTCGGGTTTTTCACACTTCTCTTACTCCACGTAGTGGCATACTGTTGATCCTCCTCTGATTTTCGCCCCTTGTGTTCTCCTCGTTTGTGTATTTTGCTTTTTTTTTTCTTGCTCCTCGTATTCTTCTCCCCTGTTTCTTCGCCTCTGCTTTTTCACACTTCTCTTACTCCACGTAGTGCCACACTTTTGATCCTCCTCTGATTTTCGCCCCTTGTGTTCTCCTCGTTTTTGTATTTTGCTTTTTTTTTCTTGCTCCTCGTATTCTTCTCCCCTGTTTCTTCGCCTCGGGTTTTTCACACTTCTCTTACTCCACGGAGTGGCATACTGTTGATCCTCCTCTGATTTTCGCCCCTTGTGTTCTCCTCGTTTTTGTATTTTGCTTTTTTTTTCTTGCTCCTCGTATTCTTCTCCCCTGTTTCTTCGCCTCGGGTTTTTCACACTTCTCTTACTCCACGTAGTGGCATACTGTTGATCCTCCTCTGATTTTCGCCCCTTGTGTTCTCCTCGTTTTTGTATTTTGCTTTTTTTTTTCTTGCTCCTCGTATTCTTCTCCCCTGTTTCTTCGCCTCTGCTTTTTCACACTTCTCTTACTCCACGTAGTGCCACACTTTTGATCCTCCTCTGATTTTCGCCCCTTGTGTTCTCCTCGTTTTTGTATTTTGCTTTTTTTTTCTTGCTCCTCGTATTCTTCTCCCCTGTTTCTTCACCTCGGGTTTTTCACACTTCTCTTACTCCACGTAGTGGCATACTGTTGATCCTCCTCTGATTTTCGCCCCTTGTGTTCTCCTCGTTTTTGTATTTTGCTTTTTTTTTCTTGCTCCTCGTATTCTTCTCCCCTGTTTCTTCGCCTCGGGTTTTTCACACTTCTCTTACTCCACGTAGTGGCATACTGTTGATCCTCCTCTGATTTTCGCCCCTTGTGTTCTCCTCGTTTTTGTATTTTGCTTTTTTTTTCTTGCTCCTCGTATTCTTCTCCCCTGTTTCTTCGCTTCGTGTTTTTCACACTTCTCTTACTCCACGTAGTGGCATACTGTTGATCCTCCTCTGATTTTCGCCCCTTGTGTTCTCCTCGTTTTTGTATTTTGCTTTTTTTTTCTTGCTCCTCGTATTCTTCTCCCCTGTTTCTTCGCCTCGGGTTTTTCACACTTCTCTTACTCCACGTAGGGGCAGACTGTTGATCCTCCTCTGATTTTCGCCCCTTGTGTTCTCCTCGTTTTTGTATTTTGCTTTTTTTTTCTTGCTCCTCGTATTCTTCTCCCCTGTTTCTTCACATCAGCATTTTCACACTTCTCTTGCTCCACGTAGTGGCATACTGTTGATCCTCCTCTGATTTTCGCCCCTTGTGTTCTCCTCGTTTTTGTATTTTGCTTTTTTTTTCTTGCTCCTCGTATTCTTCTCCCCTGTTTCTTCACCTCGGGTTTTTGACACTTCTCTTACTCCACGTAGTGGCATACTGTTGATCCTCCTCTGATTTTCGCCCCTTGTGTTCTCCTCGTTTTTGTATTTTGCTTTTTTTTTCTTGCTCCTCGTATTCTTCTCCCCTGTTTCTTCGCCTCTGCTTTTTCACACTTCTCTTACTCCACGTAGTGCCACACTTTTGATCCTCCTCTGATTTTCGCCCCTTGTGTTCTCCTCGTTTTTTTCTTTTGCTTTTTTTTTCTTGCTCCTCGTATTCTTCTCCCCTGTTTCTTCGCCTCGAGTTTTTCACACTTCTCTTACTCCACGTAGTGGCATACTGTTGATCCTCCTCTGATTTTCGCCCCTTGTGTTCTCCTCGTTTTTGTATTTTGCTTTTTTTTTCTTGCTCCTCGTATTCTTCTCCCCTGTTTCTTCGCCTCGGGTTTTTCACACTTCTCTTACTCCACGTAGTGGCATACTGTTGATCCTCCTCTGATTTTCGCCCCTTGTGTTCTCCTCGTTTTTGTATTTTGCTTTTTTTTTCTTGCTCCTCGTATTCTTCTCCCCTGTTTCTTCGCCTCGGGTTTTTCACACTTCTCTTACTCCACGTAGGGGCAGACTGTTGATCCTCCTCTGATTTTCGCCCCTTGTGTTCTCCTCGTTTTTGTATTTTGCTTTTTTTTTCTTGCTCCTCGTATTCTTCTCCCCTGTTTCTTCACATCAGCATTTTCACACTTCTCTTGCTCCACGTAGTGGCATACTGTTGATCCTCCTCTGATTTTCGCCCCTTGTGTTCTCCTCGTTTTTGTATTTTGCTTTTTTTTTCTTGCTCCTCGTATTCTTCTCCCCTGTTTCTTCACCTCGGGTTTTTCACACTTCTCTTACTCCACGTAGTGCCACACTTTTGATCCTCCTCTGATTTTCGCCCCTTGTGTTCTCCTCGTTTTTGTATTTTGCTTTTTTTTTCTTGCTCCTCGTATTCTTCTCCCCTGTTTCTTCGCCTCGGGTTTTTCACACTTCTCTTACTCCACGTAGTGGCATACTGTTGATCCTCCTCTGATTTTCGCCCCTTGTGTTCTCCTCGTTTTTGTATTTTGCTTTTTTTTTCTTGCTCCTCGTATTCTTCTCCCCTGTTTCTTCGCCTCGGGTTTTTCACACTTCTCTTACTCCACGTAGTGGCATACTGTTGATCCTCCTCTGATTTTCGCCCCTTGTGTTCTCCTCGTTTTTGTATTTTGCTTTTTTTTTCTTGCTCCTCGTATTCTTCTCCCCTGTTTCTTCGCCTCGGGTTTTTCACACTTCTCTTACTCCACGTAGTGGCATACTGTTGATCCTCCTCTGATTTTCGCCCCTTGTGTTCTCCTCGTTTGTGTATTTTGCTTTTTTTTTCTTGCTCCTCGTATTCTTCTCCCCTGTTTCTTCGCATCAGCATTTTCACACTTCTCTTACTCCACGTAGTGGCATACTGTTGATCCTCCTCTGATTTTCGCCCCTTGTGTTCTCCTCGTTTTTGTATTTTGCTTTTTTTTTCTTGCTCCTCGTATTCTTCTCCCCTGTTTCTTCGCCTCGGGTTTTTCACACTTCTCTTACTCCACGTAGTGGCATACTGTTGATCCTCCTCTGATTTTCGCCCCTTGTGTTCTCCTCGTTTTTGTATTTTGCTTTTTTTTTCTTGCTCCTCGTATTCTTCTCCCCTGTTTCTTCGATTCAGCATTTTCACACTTCTCTTACTCCACGTAGTGGCATACAGTTGATCCTCCTCTGATTTTCGCCCCTTGTGTTCTCCTCGTTTTTGTATTTTGCTTTTTTTTTCTTGCTCCTCGTATTCTTCTCCCCTGTTTCTTCGCATCAGCATTTTCACACTTCTCTTACTCCACGTAGTGGCATACTGTTGATCCTCCTCTGATTTTCGCCCCTTGTGTTCTCCTCGTTTTTGTATTTTGCTTTTTTTTTCTTGCTCCTCGTATTCTTCTCCCCTGTTTCTTCGCCTCGGGTTTTTCACACTTCTCTTACTCCACGTAGTGGCATACTGTTGATCCTCCTCTGATTTTCGCCCCTTGTGTTCTCCTCGTTTTTGTATTTTGCTTTTTTTTTCTTGCTCCTCGTATTCTTCTCCCCTGTTTCTTCACATCAGCATTTTCACACTTCTCTTACTCCACGTAGTGGCATACTGTTGATCCTCCTCTGATTTTCGCCCCTTGTGTTCTCCTCGTTTTTGTATTTTGCTTTTTTTTTCTTGCTCCTCGTATTCTTCTCCCCTGTTTCTTCACCTCGGGTTTTTCACACTTCTCTTACTCCACGTAGTGGCATACTGTTGATCCTCCTCTGATTTTCGCCCCTTGTGTTCTCCTC
This sequence comes from Cervus elaphus, assembly GCF_910594005.1. NCBI lineage: Eukaryota > Metazoa > Chordata > Mammalia > Artiodactyla > Cervidae > Cervus > Cervus elaphus. The sequence goes on along the minus strand of NC_057834.1, from coordinate 1,283,012 downwards.
GTTTTTGTATTTTGCTTTTTTTTTCTTGCTCCTCGTATTCTTCTCCCCTGTTTCTTCACCTCTGCTTTTTCACACTTCTCTTACTCCACGTAGTGCCACACTTTTGATCCTCCTCTGATTTTCGCCCCTTGTGTTCTCCTCGTTTTTGTATTTTGCTTTTTTTTTCTTGCTCCTCGTATTCTTCTCCCCTGTTTCTTCGCCTCGAGTTTTTCACACTTCTCTTACTCCACGTAGTGGCATACTGTTGATCCTCCTCTGATTTTCGCCCCTTGTGTTCTCCTCGTTTTTGTATTTTGCTTTTTTTTTCTTGCTCCTCGTATTCTTCTCCCCTGTTTCTTCGCCTCGGGTTTTTCACACTTCTCTTACTCCACTTAGTGGCATACTGTTGATCCTCCTCTGATTTTCGCCCCTTGTGTTCTCCTCGTTTGTGTATTTTGCTTTTTTTTTCTTGCTCCTCGTATTCTTCTCCCCTGTTTCTTCGCATCAGCATTTTCACACTTCTCTTACTCCACGTAGTGGCATACTGTTGATCCTCCTCTGATTTTCGCCCCTTGTGTTCTCCTCGTTTTTGTATTTTGCTTTTTTTTTTCTTGCTCCTCGTATTCTTCTCCCCTGTTTCTTCGCCTCGGGTTTTTCACACTTCTCTTACTCCACGTAGTGGCATACTGTTGATCCTCCTCTGATTTTCGCCCCTTGTGTTCTCCTCGTTTTTGTATTTTGCTTTTTTTTTCTTGCTCCTCGTATTCTTCTCCCCTGTTTCTTCGCCTCGGGTTTTTCACACTTCTCTTACTCCACGTAGTGGCATACTGTTGATCCTCCTCTGATTTTCGCCCCTTGTGTTCTCCTCGTTTTTGTATTTTGCTTTTTTTTTCTTGCTCCTCGTATTCTTCTCCCCTGTTTCTTCGCCTCGGGTTTTCACACTTCTCTTACTCCACGTAGTGGCATACTGTTGATCCTCCTCTGATTTTCGCCCCTTGTGTTCTCCTCGTTTTTGTATTTTGCTTTTTTTTTCTTGCTCCTCGTATTCTTCTCCCCTGTTTCTTCACCTCGGGTTTTTCACACTTCTCTTACTCCACGTAGTGGCATACTGTTGATCCTCCTCTGATTTTCGCCCCTTGTGTTCTCCTCGTTTTTATATTTTGCTTTTTTTTTCTTGCTCCTCGTATTCTTCTCCCCTGTTTCTTCGCCTCGGGTTTTTCACACTTCTCTTACTCCACGTAGTGGCATACTGTTGATCCTCCTCTGATTTTCGCCCCTTGTGTTCTCCTCGTTTTTGTATTTTGCTTTTTTTTTCTTGCTCCTCGTATTCTTCTCCCCTGTTTCTTCGCCTCGGGTTTTTCACACTTCTCTTACTCCACGTAGTGGCATACTGTTGATCCTCCTCTGATTTTCGCCCCTTGTGTTCTCCTCGTTTGTGTATTTTGCTTTTTTTTCTTGCTCCTCGTATTCTTCTCCCCTGTTTCTTCGCATCAGCATTTTCACACTTCTCTTACTCCACGTAGTGGCATACTGTTGATCCTCCTCTGATTTTCGCCCCTTGTGTTCTCCTCGTTTTTGTATTTTGCTTTTTTTTTCTTGCTCCTCGTATTCTTCTCCCCTGTTTCTTCGCCTCGGGTTTTTCACACTTCTCTTACTCCACGTAGTGGCATACTGTTGATCCTCCTCTGATTTTCGCCCCTTGTGTTCTCCTCGTTTTTGTATTTTGCTTTTTTTTTCTTGCTCCTCGTATTCTTCTCCCCTGTTTCTTCACCTCGGGTTTTTCACACTTCTCTTACTCCACGTAGTGGCATACTGTTGATCCTCCTCTGATTTTCGCCCCTTGTGTTCTCCTCGTTTTTGTATTTTGCTTTTTTTTTCTTGCTCCTCGTATTCTTCTCCCCTGTTTCTTCGCCTCGGGTTTTTCACACTTCTCTTACTCCACGTAGTGGCATACTGTTGATCCTCCTCTGATTTTCGCCCCTTGTGTTCTCCTCGTTTTTGTATTTTGCTTTTTTTTTCTTGCTCCTCGTATTCTTCTCCCCTGTTTCTTCGCCTCGGGTTTTTCACACTTCTCTTACTCCACGTAGTGGCATACTGTTGATCCTCCTCTGATTTTCGCCCCTTGTGTTCTCCTCGTTTTTGTTTTTTGCTTTTTTTTTCTTGCTCCTCGTATTCTTCTCCCCTGTTTCTTCGCCTCGGGTTTTTCACACTTCTCTTACTCCACGTAGTGGCATACTGTTGATCCTCCTCTGATTTTCGCCCCTTGTGTTCTCCTCGTTTTTGTATTTTGCTTTTTTTTTCTTGCTCCTCGTATTCTTCTCCCCTGTTTCTTCGCATCAGCATTTTCACACTTCTCTTGCTCCACGTAGTGGCATACTGTTGATCCTCCTCTGATTTTCGCCCCTTGTGTTCTCCTCGTTTTTGTATTTTGCTTTTTTTTTCTTGCTCCTCGTATTCTTCTCCCCTGTTTCTTCACCTCGGGTTTTTCACACTTCTCTTACTCCACGTAGTGGCATACTGTTGATCCTCCTCTGATTTTCGCCCCTTGTGTTCTCCTCGTTTTTGTATTTTGCTTTTTTTTTCTTGCTCCTCGTATTCTTCTCCCCTGTTTCTTCGCATCAGCATTTTCACACTTCTCTTACTCCACGTAGTGCCACACTTTTGATCCTCCTCTGATTTTCGCCCCTTGTGTTCTCCTCGTTTTTGTATTTTGCTTTTTTTTTCTTGCTCCTCGTATTCTTCTCCCCTGTTTCTTCGCCTCGGGTTTTTCACACTTCTCTTACTCCACGTAGTGGCATACTGTTGATCCTCCTCTGATTTTCGCCCCTTGTGTTCTCCTCGTTTTTGTATTTTGCTTTTTTTTTCTTGCTCCTCGTATTCTTCTCCCCTGTTTCTTCACCTCGGGTTTTTCACACTTCTCTTACTCCACGTAGTGGCATACTGTTGATCCTCCTCTGATTTTCGCCCCTTGTGTTCTCCTCGTTTTTGTATTTTGCTTTTTTTTTCTTGCTCCTCGTATTCTTCTCCCCTGTTTCTTCGCCTCGGGTTTTTCACACTTCTCTTACTCCACGTAGTGGCATACTGTTGATCCTCCTCTGATTTTCGCCCCTTGTGTTCTCCTCGTTTTTGTATTTTGCTTTTTTTTTCTTGCTCCTCGTATTCTTCTCCCCTGTTTCTTCGCCTCGGGTTTTTCACACTTCTCTTACTCCACGTAGTGGCATACTGTTGATCCTCCTCTGATTTTCGCCCCTTGTGTTCTCCTCGTTTTTGTATTTTGCTTTTTTTTTCTTGCTCCTCGTATTCTTCTCCCCTGTTTCTTCGCCTCGGGTTTTTCACACTTCTCTTACTCCACGTAGTGGCATACTGTTGATCCTCCTCTGATTTTCGCCCCTTGTGTTCTCCTCGTTTTTGTATTTTGCTTTTTTTTTCTTGCTCCTCGTATTCTTCTCCCCTGTTTCTTGGCATCAGCATTTTCACACTTCTCTTGCTCCACGTAGTGGCATACTGTTGATCCTCCTCTGATTTTCGCCCCTTGTGTTCTCCTCGTTTTTGTATTTTGCTTTTTTTTTCTTGCTCCTCGTATTCTTCTCCCCTGTTTCTTCGCCTCGGGTTTTTCACACTTCTCTTACTCCACGTAGTGGCATACTGTTGATCCTCCTCTGATTTTCGCCCCTTGTGTTCTCCTCGTTTGTGTATTTTGCTTTTTTTTTTCTTGCTCCTCGTATTCTTCTCCCCTGTTTCTTCGCCTCTGCTTTTTCACACTTCTCTTACTCCACGTAGTGCCACACTTTTGATCCTCCTCTGATTTTCGCCCCTTGTGTTCTCCTCGTTTTTGTATTTTGCTTTTTTTTTCTTGCTCCTCGTATTCTTCTCCCCTGTTTCTTCGCCTCGGGTTTTTCACACTTCTCTTACTCCACGTAGTGGCATACTGTTGATCCTCCTCTGATTTTCGCCCCTTGTGTTCTCCTCGTTTTTGTATTTTGCTTTTTTTTTCTTGCTCCTCGTATTCTTCTCCCCTGTTTCTTCGCCTCGGGTTTTTCACACTTCTCTTACTCCACGTAGTGGCATACTGTTGATCCTCCTCTGATTTTCGCCCCTTGTGTTCTCCTCGTTTTTGTATTTTGCTTTTTTTTTCTTGCTCCTCGTATTCTTCTCCCCTGTTTCTTCGCCTCGGGTTTTTCACACTTCTCTTACTCCACGTAGTGGCATACTGTTGATCCTCCTCTGATTTTCGCCCCTTGTGTTCTCCTCGTTTGTGTATTTTGCTTTTTTTTTCTTGCTCCTCGTATTCTTCTCCCCTGTTTCTTCGCCTCGGGTTTTTCACACTTCTCTTACTCCACGTAGTGGCATACTGTTGATCCTCCTCTGATTTTCGCCCCTTGTGTTCTCCTCGTTTTTGTATTTTGCTTTTTTTTTCTTGCTCCTCGTATTCTTCTCCCCTGTTTCTTCACCTCGGGTTTTTCACACTTCTCTTACTCCACGTAGTGGCATACTGTTGATCCTCCTCTGATTTTCGCCCCTTGTGTTCTCCTCGTTTTTGTATTTTGCTTTTTTTTTCTTGCTCCTCGTATTCTTCTCCCCTGTTTCTTCGCCTCGGGTTTTTCACACTTCTCTTACTCCACGTAGTGGCATACTGTTGATCCTCCTCTGATTTTCGCCCCTTGTGTTCTCCTCGTTTTTGTATTTTGCTTTTTTTTTCTTGCTCCTCGTATTCTTCTCCCCTGTTTCTTCGCATCAGCATTTTCACACTTCTCTTGCTCCACGTAGTGGCATACTGTTGATCCTCCTCTGATTTTCGCCCCTTGTGTTCTCCTCGTTTTTGTATTTTGCTTTTTTTTTCTTGCTCCTCGTATTCTTCTCCCCTGTTTCTTCGCCTCGGGTTTTTCACACTTCTCTTACTCCACGTAGTGGCATACTGTTGATCCTCCTCTGATTTTCGCCCCTTGTGTTCTCCTCGTTTGTGTATTTTGGTTTTTTTTTTCTTGCTCCTCGTATTCTTCTCCCCTGTTTCTTCGCCTCTGCTTTTTCACACTTCTCTTACTCCACGTAGTGCCACACTTTTGATCCTCCTCTGATTTTCGCCCCTTGTGTTCTCCTCGTTTTTGTATTTTGCTTTTTTTTTCTTGCTCCTCGTATTCTTCTCCCCTGTTTCTTCGCCTCGGGTTTTTCACACTTCTCTTACTCCACGGAGTGGCATACTGTTGATCCTCCTCTGATTTTCGCCCCTTGTGTTCTCCTCGTTTTTGTATTTTGCTTTTTTTTTCTTGCTCCTCGTATTCTTCTCCCCTGTTTCTTCGCCTCGGGTTTTTCACACTTCTCTTACTCCACGTAGTGGCATACTGTTGATCCTCCTCTGATTTTCGCCCCTTGTGTTCTCCTCGTTTGTGTATTTTGCTTTTTTTTTTCTTGCTCCTCGTATTCTTCTCCCCTGTTTCTTCGCCTCTGCTTTTTCACACTTCTCTTACTCCACGTAGTGCCACACTTTTGATCCTCCTCTGATTTTCGCCCCTTGTGTTCTCCTCGTTTTTGTATTTTGCTTTTTTTTTCTTGCTCCTCGTATTCTTCTCCCCTGTTTCTTCACCTCGGGTTTTTCACACTTCTCTTACTCCACGTAGTGGCATACTGTTGATCCTCCTCTGATTTTCGCCCCTTGTGTTCTCCTCGTTTTTGTATTTTGCTTTTTTTTTCTTGCTCCTCGTATTCTTCTCCCCTGTTTCTTCGCCTCGGGTTTTTCACACTTCTCTTACTCCACGTAGTGGCATACTGTTGATCCTCCTCTGATTTTCGCCCCTTGTGTTCTCCTCGTTTTTGTATTTTGCTTTTTTTTTCTTGCTCCTCGTATTCTTCTCCCCTGTTTCTTCGCATCAGCATTTTCACACTTCTCTTGCTCCACGTAGTGGCATACTGTTGATCCTCCTCTGATTTTCGCCCCTTGTGTTCTCCTCGTTTTTGTATTTTGCTTTTTTTTTCTTGCTCCTCGTATTCTTCTCCCCTGTTTCTTCGCCTCGGGTTTTTCACACTTCTCTTACTCCACGTAGTGGCATACTGTTGATCCTCCTCTGATTTTCGCCCCTTGTGTTCTCCTCGTTTTTGTATTTTGCTTTTTTTTTTCTTGCTCCTCGTATTCTTCTCCCCTGTTTCTTCGCCTCTGCTTTTTCACACTTCTCTTACTCCACGTAGTGCCACACTTTTGATCCTCCTCTGATTTTCGCCCCTTGTGTTCTCCTCGTTTTTGTATTTTGCTTTTTTTTTCTTGCTCCTCGTATTCTTCTCCCCTGTTTCTTCGCCTCGGGTTTTTCACACTTCTCTTACTCCACGGAGTGGCATACTGTTGATCCTCCTCTGATTTTCGCCCCTTGTGTTCTCCTCGTTTTTGTATTTTGCTTTTTTTTTCTTGCTCCTCGTATTCTTCTCCCCTGTTTCTTCGCCTCGGGTTTTTCACACTTCTCTTACTCCACGTAGTGGCATACTGTTGATCCTCCTCTGATTTTCGCCCCTTGTGTTCTCCTCGTTTGTGTATTTTGCTTTTTTTTTTCTTGCTCCTCGTATTCTTCTCCCCTGTTTCTTCGCCTCTGCTTTTTCACACTTCTCTTACTCCACGTAGTGCCACACTTTTGATCCTCCTCTGATTTTCGCCCCTTGTGTTCTCCTCGTTTTTGTATTTTGCTTTTTTTTTCTTGCTCCTCGTATTCTTCTCCCCTGTTTCTTCACCTCGGGTTTTTCACACTTCTCTTACTCCACGTAGTGGCATACTGTTGATCCTCCTCTGATTTTCGCCCCTTGTGTTCTCCTCGTTTTTGTATTTTGCTTTTTTTTTCTTGCTCCTCGTATTCTTCTCCCCTGTTTCTTCGCCTCGGGTTTTTCACACTTCTCTTACTCCACGTAGTGGCATACTGTTGATCCTCCTCTGATTTTCGCCCCTTGTGTTCTCCTCGTTTTTGTATTTTGCTTTTTTTTTCTTGCTCCTCGTATTCTTCTCCCCTGTTTCTTCGCTTCGTGTTTTTCACACTTCTCTTACTCCACGTAGTGGCATACTGTTGATCCTCCTCTGATTTTCGCCCCTTGTGTTCTCCTCGTTTTTGTATTTTGCTTTTTTTTTCTTGCTCCTCGTATTCTTCTCCCCTGTTTCTTCGCCTCGGGTTTTTCACACTTCTCTTACTCCACGTAGGGGCAGACTGTTGATCCTCCTCTGATTTTCGCCCCTTGTGTTCTCCTCGTTTTTGTATTTTGCTTTTTTTTTCTTGCTCCTCGTATTCTTCTCCCCTGTTTCTTCACATCAGCATTTTCACACTTCTCTTGCTCCACGTAGTGGCATACTGTTGATCCTCCTCTGATTTTCGCCCCTTGTGTTCTCCTCGTTTTTGTATTTTGCTTTTTTTTTCTTGCTCCTCGTATTCTTCTCCCCTGTTTCTTCACCTCGGGTTTTTGACACTTCTCTTACTCCACGTAGTGGCATACTGTTGATCCTCCTCTGATTTTCGCCCCTTGTGTTCTCCTCGTTTTTGTATTTTGCTTTTTTTTTCTTGCTCCTCGTATTCTTCTCCCCTGTTTCTTCGCCTCTGCTTTTTCACACTTCTCTTACTCCACGTAGTGCCACACTTTTGATCCTCCTCTGATTTTCGCCCCTTGTGTTCTCCTCGTTTTTGTATTTTGCTTTTTTTTTCTTGCTCCTCGTATTCTTCTCCCCTGTTTCTTCGCCTCGAGTTTTTCACACTTCTCTTACTCCACGTAGTGGCATACTGTTGATCCTCCTCTGATTTTCGCCCCTTGTGTTCTCCTCGTTTTTGTATTTTGCTTTTTTTTTCTTGCTCCTCGTATTCTTCTCCCCTGTTTCTTCGCCTCGGGTTTTTCACACTTCTCTTACTCCACGTAGTGGCATACTGTTGATCCTCCTCTGATTTTCGCCCCTTGTGTTCTCCTCGTTTTTGTATTTTGCTTTTTTTTTCTTGCTCCTCGTATTCTTCTCCCCTGTTTCTTCGCCTCGGGTTTTTCACACTTCTCTTACTCCACGTAGGGGCAGACTGTTGATCCTCCTCTGATTTTCGCCCCTTGTGTTCTCCTCGTTTTTGTATTTTGCTTTTTTTTTCTTGCTCCTCGTATTCTTCTCCCCTGTTTCTTCACCTCAGCATTTTCACACTTCTCTTGCTCCACGTAGTGGCATACTGTTGATCCTCCTCTGATTTTCGCCCCTTGTGTTCTCCTCGTTTTTGTATTTTGCTTTTTTTTTCTTGCTCCTCGTATTCTTCTCCCCTGTTTCTTCACCTCGGGTTTTTCACACTTCTCTTACTCCACGTAGTGCCACACTTTTGATCCTCCTCTGATTTTCGCCCCTTGTGTTCTCCTCGTTTTTGTATTTTGCTTTTTTTTTCTTGCTCCTCGTATTCTTCTCCCCTGTTTCTTCGCCTCGGGTTTTTCACACTTCTCTTACTCCACGTAGTGGCATACTGTTGATCCTCCTCTGATTTTCGCCCCTTGTGTTCTCCTCGTTTTTGTATTTTGCTTTTTTTTTCTTGCTCCTCGTATTCTTCTCCCCTGTTTCTTCGCATCAGCATTTTCACACTTCTCTTGCTCCACGTAGTGGCATACTGTTGATCCTCCTCTGATTTTCGCCCCTTGTGTTCTCCTCGTTTTTGTATTTTGCTTTTTTTTTCTTGCTCCTCGTATTCTTCTCCCCTGTTTCTTCGCCTCGGGTTTTTCACACTTCTCTTACTCCACGTAGTGGCATACTGTTGATCCTCCTCTGATTTTCGCCCCTTGTGTTCTCCTCGTTTGTGTATTTTGCTTTTTTTTTTCTTGCTCCTCGTATTCTTCTCCCCTGTTTCTTCGCCTCTGCTTTTTCACACTTCTCTTACTCCACGTAGTGCCACACTTTTGATCCTCCTCTGATTTTCGCCCCTTGTGTTCTCCTCGTTTTTGTATTTTGCTTTTTTTTTCTTGCTCCTCGTATTCTTCTCCCCTGTTTCTTCGCCTCGGGTTTTTCACACTTCTCTTACTCCACGGAGTGGCATACTGTTGATCCTCCTCTGATTTTCGCCCCTTGTGTTCTCCTCGTTTTTGTATTTTGCTTTTTTTTTCTTGCTCCTCGTATTCTTCTCCCCTGTTTCTTCGCCTCGGGTTTTTCACACTTCTCTTACTCCACGTAGTGGCATACTGTTGATCCTCCTCTGATTTTCGCCCCTTGTGTTCTCCTCGTTTGTGTATTTTGCTTTTTTTTTTCTTGCTCCTCGTATTCTTCTCCCCTGTTTCTTCGCCTCTGCTTTTTCACACTTCTCTTACTCCACGTAGTGCCACACTTTTGATCCTCCTCTTATTTTCGCCCCTTGTGTTCTCCTCGTTTTTGTATTTTGCTTTTTTTTTCTTGCTCCTCGTATTCTTCTCCCCTGTTTCTTCACCTCGGGTTTTTCACACTTCTCTTACTCCACGTAGTGGCATACTGTTGATCCTCCTCTGATTTTCGCCCCTTGTGTTCTCCTCGTTTTTGTATTTTGCTTTTTTTTTCTTGCTCCTCGTATTCTTCTCCCCTGTTTCTTCGCCTCGGGTTTTTCACACTTCTCTTACTCCACGTAGTGGCATACTGTTGATCCTCCTCTGATTTTCGCCCCTTGTGTTCTCCTCGTTTTTGTATTTTGCTTTTTTTTTCTTGCTCCTCGTATTCTTCTCCCCTGTTTCTTCGCTTCGTGTTTTTCACACTTCTCTTACTCCACGTAGTGGCATACTGTTGATCCTCCTCTGATTTTCGCCCCTTGTGTTCTCCTCGTTTTTGTATTTTGCTTTTTTTTTCTTGCTCCTCGTATTCTTCTCCCCTGTTTCTTCGCCTCGGGTTTTTCACACTTCTCTTACTCCACGTAGGGGCAGACTGTTGATCCTCCTCTGATTTTCGCCCCTTGTGTTCTCCTCGTTTTTGTATTTTGCTTTTTTTTTCTTGCTCCTCGTATTCTTCTCCCCTGTTTCTTCACATCAGCATTTTCACACTTCTCTTGCTCCACGTAGTGGCATACTGTTGATCCTCCTCTGATTTTCGCCCCTTGTGTTCTCCTCGTTTTTGTATTTTGCTTTTTTTTTCTTGCTCCTCGTATTCTTCTCCCCTGTTTCTTCACCTCGGGTTTTTGACACTTCTCTTACTCCACGTAGTGGCATACTGTTGATCCTCCTCTGATTTTCGCCCCTTGTGTTCTCCTCGTTTTTGTATTTTGCTTTTTTTTTCTTGCTCCTCGTATTCTTCTCCCCTGTTTCTTCGCCTCTGCTTTTTCACACTTCTCTTACTCCACGTAGTGCCACACTTTTGATCCTCCTCTGATTTTCGCCCCTTGTGTTCTCCTCGTTTATGTATTTTGCTTTTTTTTTCTTGCTCCTCGTATTCTTCTCCCCTGTTTCTTCGCCTCGAGTTTTTCACACTTCTCTTACTCCACGTAGTGGCATACTGTTGATCCTCCTCTGATTTTCGCCCCTTGTGTTCTCCTCGTTTTTGTATTTTGCTTTTTTTTTCTTGCTCCTCGTATTCTTCTCCCCTGTTTCTTTGCCTCGGGTTTTTCACACTTCTCTTACTCCACGTAGTGGCATACTGTTGATCCTCCTCTGATTTTCGCCCCTTGTGTTCTCCTCGTTTTTGTATTTTGCTTTTTTTTTCTTGCTCCTCGTATTCTTCTCCCCTGTTTCTTCGCCTCGGGTTTTTCACACTTCTCTTACTCCACGTAGGGGCAGACTGTTGATCCTCCTCTGATTTTCGCCCCTTGTGTTCTCCTCGTTTTTGTATTTTGCTTTTTTTTTCTTGCTCCTCGTATTCTTCTCCCCTGTTTCTTCACATCAGCATTTTCACACTTCTCTTGCTCCACGTAGTGGCATACTGTTGATCCTCCTCTGATTTTCGCCCCTTGTGTTCTCCTCGTTTTTGTATTTTGCTTTTTTTTTCTTGCTCCTCGTATTCTTCTCCCCTGTTTCTTCACCTCGGGTTTTTCACACTTCTCTTACTCCACGTAGTGCCACACTTTTGATCCTCCTCTGATTTTCGCCCCTTGTGTTCTCCTCGTTTTTGTATTTTGCTTTTTTTTTCTTGCTCCTCGTATTCTTCTCCCCTGTTTCTTCGCCTCGGGTTTTTCACACTTCTCTTACTCCACGTAGTGGCATACTGTTGATCCTCCTCTGATTTTCGCCCCTTGTGTTCTCCTCGTTTTTGTATTTTGCTTTTTTTTTCTTGCTCCTCGTATTCTTCTCCCCTGTTTCTTCGCCTCGGGTTTTTCACACTTCTCTTACTCCACGTAGTGGCATACTGTTGATCCTCCTCTGATTTTCGCCCCTTGTGTTCTCCTCGTTTTTGTATTTTGCTTTTTTTTTCTTGCTCCTCGTATTCTTCTCCCCTGTTTCTTCGCCTCGGGTTTTTCACACTTCTCTTACTCCACGTAGTGGCATACTGTTGATCCTCCTCTGATTTTCGCCCCTTGTGTTCTCCTCGTTTGTGTATGTTGCTTTTTTTTTCTTGCTCCTCGTATTCTTCTCCCCTGTTTCTTCGCATCAGCATTTTCACACTTCTCTTACTCCACGTAGTGGCATACTGTTGATCCTCCTCTGATTTTCGCCCCTTGTGTTCTCCTCGTTTTTGTATTTTGCTTTTTTTTTCTTGCTCCTCGTATTCTTCTCCCCTGTTTCTTCGCCTCGGGTTTTTCACACTTCTCTTACTCCACGTAGTGGCATACTGTTGATCCTCCTCTGATTTTCGCCCCTTGTGTTCTCCTCGTTTTTGTATTTTGCTTTTTTTTTCTTGCTCCTCGTATTCTTCTCCCCTGTTTCTTCGAATCAGCATTTTCACACTTCTCTTACTCCACGTAGTGGCATACAGTTGATCCTCCTCTGATTTTCGCCCCTTGTGTTCTCCTCGTTTTTGTATTTTGCTTTTTTTTTCTTGCTCCTCGTATTCTTCTCCCCTGTTTCTTCGCATCAGCATTTTCACACTTCTCTTACTCCACGTAGTGGCATACTGTTGATCCTCCTCTGATTTTCGCCCCTTGTGTTCTCCTCGTTTTTGTATTTTGCTTTTTTTTTCTTGCTCCTCGTATTCTTCTCCCCTGTTTCTTCGCCTCGGGTTTTTCACACTTCTCTTACTCCACGTAGTGGCATACTGTTGATCCTCCTCTGATTTTCGCCCCTTGTGTTCTCCTCGTTTTTGTATTTTGCTTTTTTTTTCTTGCTCCTCGTATTCTTCTCCCCTGTTTCTTCGCATCAGCATTTTCACACTTCTCTTACTCCACGTAGTGGCATACTGTTGATCCTCCTCTGATTTTCGCCCCTTGTGTTCTCCTCGTTTTTGTATTTTGCTTTTTTTTTCTTGCTCCTCGTATTCTTCTCCCCTGTTTCTTCACCTCGGGTTTTTCACACTTCTCTTACTCCACGTAGTGGCATACTGTTGATCCTCCTCTGATTTTCGCCCCTTGTGTTCTCCTCGTTTTTGTATTTTGCTTTTTTTTTCTTGCTCCTCGTATTCTTCTCCCCTGTTTCTTCGCCTCGGGTTTTTCACACTTCTCTTACTCCACGTAGTGGCATACTGTTGATCCTCCTCTGATTTTCGCCCCTTGTGTTCTCCTCGTTTTTGTATTTTGCTTTTTTTTTCTTGCTCCTCGTATTCTTCTCCCCTGTTTCTTCGCCTCGGGTTTTTCACACTTCTCTTACTCCACGTAGTGGCATACTGTTGATCCTCCTCTGATTTTCGCCCCTTGTGTTCTCCTCGTTTTTGTATTTTGCTTTTTTTTTCTTGCTCCTCGTATTCTTCTCCCCTGTTTCTTCGCCTCGGGTTTTTCACACTTCTCTTACTCCACGTAGTGGCATACTGTTGATCCTCCTCTGATTTTCGCCCCTTGTGTTCTCCTCGTTTGTGTATTTTGCTTTTTTTTTCTTGCTCCTCGTATTCTTCTCCCCTGTTTCTTCGCATCAGCATTTTCCCACTTCTCTTACTCCACGTAGTGGCATACTGTTGATCCTCCTCTGATTTTCGCCCCTTGTGTTCTCCTCGTTTTTGTATTTTGCTTTTTTTTTCTTGCTCCTCGTATTCTTCTCCCCTGTTTCTTCGCCTCGGGTTTTTCCCACTTCTCTTACTCCACGTAGTGGCATACTGTTGATCCTCCTCTGATTTTCGCCCCTTGTGTTCTCCTCGTTTTTGTATTTTGCTTTTTTTTTCTTGCTCCTCGTATTCTTCTCCCCTGTTTCTTCGAATCAGCATTTTCACACTTCTCTTACTCCACGTAGTGGCATACTGTTGATCCTCCTCTGATTTTCGCCCCTTGTGTTCTCCTCGTTTTTGTATTTTGCTTTTTTTTTTCTTGCTCCTCGTATTCTTCTCCCCTGTTTCTTCGCATCAGCATTTTCACACTTCTCTTACTCCACGTAGTGGCATACTGTTGATCCTCCTCTGATTTTCGCCCCTTGTGTTCTCCTCGTTTTTGTATTTTGCTTTTTTTTTCTTGCTCCTCGTATTCTTCTCCCCTGTTTCTTCGCCTCGGGTTTTTCACACTTCTCTTACTCCACGTAGTGGCATACTGTTGATCCTCCTCTGATTTTCGCCCCTTGTGTTCTCCTCGTTTTTGTATTTTGCTTTTTTTTTCTTGCTCCTCGTATTCTTCTCCCCTGTTTCTTCGCATCAGCATTTTCACACTTTTCTTACTCCACGTAGTGGCATACTGTTGATCCTCCTCTGATTTTCGCCCCTTGTGTTCTCCTCGTTTTTGTATTTTGCTTTTTTTTTCTTGCTCCTCGTATTCTTCTCCCCTGTTTCTTCGCCTCGGGTTTTTCACACTTCTCTTACTCCACGTAGTGGCATACTGTTGATCCTCCTCTGATTTTCGCCCCTTGTGTTCTCCTCGTTTTTGTATTTTGCTTTTTTTTTCTTGCTCCTCGTATTCTTCTCCCCTGTTTCTTCGCCTCGAGTTTTTCACACTTCTCTTACTCCACGTAGTGGCATACTGTTGATCCTCCTCTGATTTTCGCCCCTTGTGTTCTCCTCGTTTTTGTATTTTGCTTTTTTTTTCTTGCTCCTCGTATTCTTCTCCCCTGTTTCTTCGCATCAGCATTTTCACACTTCTCTTACTCCACGTAGTGGCATACTGTTGATCCTCCTCTGATTTTCGCCCCTTGTGTTCTCCTCGTTTTTGTATTTTGCTTTTTTTTTCTTGCTCCTCGTATTCTTCTCCCCTGTTTCTTCGCCTCGGGTTTTTCACACTTCTCTTACTCCACGTAGTGGCATACTGTTGATCCTCCTCTGATTTTCGCCCCTTGTGTTCTCCTCGTTTGTGTATTTTGCTTTTTTTTCTTGCTCCTCGTATTCTTCTCCCCTGTTTCTTCGCATCAGCATTTTCACACTTCTCTTACTCCACGTAGTGGCATACTGTTGATCCTCCTCTGATTTTCGCCCCTTGTGTTCTCCTCGTTTTTGTATTTTGCTTTTTTTTTCTTGCTCCTCGTATTCTTCTCCCCTGTTTCTTCGCCTCGGGTTTTTCACACTTCTCTTACTCCACGTAGTGGCATACTGTTGATCCTCCTCTGATTTTCGCCCCTTGTGTTCTCCTCGTTTTTGTATTTTGCTTTTTTTTTCTTGCTCCTCGTATTCTTCTCCCCTGTTTTTCACCTCGGGTTTTTCACACTTCTCTTACTCCACGTAGTGGCATACTGTTGATCCTCCTCTGATTTTCGCCCCTTGTGTTCTCCTCGTTTTTGTATTTTGCTTTTTTTTTCTTGCTCCTCGTATTCTTCTCCCCTGTTTCTTCGAATCAGCATTTTCACACTTCTCTTACTCCACGTAGTGGCATACTGTTGATCCTCCTCTGATTTTCGCCCCTTGTGTTCTCCTCGTTTTTGTATTTTGCTTTTTTTTTCTTGCTCCTCGTATTCTTCTCCCCTGTTTCTTCGCATCAGCATTTTCACACTTCTCTTACTCCACGTAGTGGCATACTGTTGATCCTCCTCTGATTTTCGCCCCTTGTGTTCTCCTCGTTTTTGTATTTTGCTTTTTTTTTCTTGCTCCTCGTATTCTTCTCCCCTGTTTCTTCGCCTCGGGTTTTTCACACTTCTCTTACTCCACGTAGTGGCATACTGTTGATCCTCCTCTGATTTTCGCCCCTTGTGTTCTCCTCGTTTTTGTATTTTGCTTTTTTTTTCTTGCTCCTCGTATTCTTCTCCCCTGTTTCTTCACATCAGCATTTTCACACTTCTCTTACTCCACGTAGTGGCATACTGTTGATCCTCCTCTGATTTTCGCCCCTTGTGTTCTCCTCGTTTTTGTATTTTGCTTTTTTTTTCTTGCTCCTCGTATTCTTCTCCCCTGTTTCTTCGCCTCGGGTTTTTCACACTTCTCTTACTCCACGTAGTGGCATACTGTTGATCCTCCTCTGATTTTCGCCCCTTGTGTTCTCCTCGTTTTTGTATTTTGCTTTTTTTTTCTTGCTCCTCGTATTCTTCTCCCCTGTTTCTTCGCCTCGAGTTTTTCACACTTCTCTTACTCCACGTAGTGGCATACTGTTGATCCTCCTCTGATTTTCGCCCCTTGTGTTCTCCTCGTTTTTGTATTTTGCTTTTTTTTTCTTGCTCCTCGTATTCTTCTCCCCTGTTTCTTCGCATCAGCATTTTCACACTTCTCTTACTCCACGTAGTGGCATACTGTTGATCCTCCTCTGATTTTCGCCCCTTGTGTTCTCCTCGTTTTTGTATTTTGCTTTTTTTTTCTTGCTCCTCGTATTCTTCTCCCCTGTTTCTTCGCCTCGGGTTTTTCACACTTCTCTTACTCCACGTAGTGGCATACTGTTGATCCTCCTCTGATTTTCGCCCCTTGTGTTCTCCTCGTTTGTGTATTTTGCTTTTTTTTTCTTGCTCCTCGTATTCTTCTCCCCTGTTTCTTCGCATCAGCATTTTCACACTTCTCTTACTCCACGTAGTGGCATACTGTTGATCCTCCTCTGATTTTCGCCCCTTGTGTTCTCCTCGTTTTTGTATTTTGCTTTTTTTTTCTTGCTCCTCGTATTCTTCTCCCCTGTTTCTTCGCCTCGGGTTTTTCACACTTCTCTTACTCCACGTAGTGGCATACTGTTGATCCTCCTCTGATTTTCGCCCCTTGTGTTCTCCTCGTTTTTGTATTTTGCTTTTTTTTTCTTGCTCCTCGTATTCTTCTCCCCTGTTTCTTCACATCAGCATTTTCACACTTCTCTTGCTCCACGTAGTGGCATACTGTTGATCCTCCTCTGATTTTCGCCCCTTGTGTTCTCCTCGTTTTTGTATTTTGCTTTTTTTTTCTTGCTCCTCGTATTCTTCTCCCCTGTTTCTTCGCCTCGGGTTTTTCACACTTCTCTTACTCCACGTAGTGGCATACTGTTGATCCTCCTCTGATTTTCGCCCCTTGTGTTCTCCTCGTTTTTGTATTTTGCTTTTTTTTTCTTGCTCCTCGTATTCTTCTCCCCTGTTTCTTCGCCTCTGCTTTTTCACACTTCTCTTACTCCACGTAGTGCCACAATTTTGATCCTCCTCTGATTTTCGCCCCTTGTGTTCTCCTCGTTTTTGTATTTTGCTTTTTTTTTCTTGCTCCTCGTATTCTTCTCCCCTGTTTCTTCGCCTCGAGTTTTTCACACTTCTCTTACTCCACGTAGGGGCAGACTGTTGATCCTCCTCTGATTTTCGCCCCTTGTGTTCTCCTCGTTTTTGTATTTTGCTTTTTTTTTCTTGCTCCTCGTATTCTTCTCCCCTGTTTCTTCGCCTCGAGTTTTTCACACTTCTCTTACTCCACGTAGTGGCATACTGTTGATCCTCCTCTGATTTTCGCCCCTTGTGTTCTCCTCGTTTTTGTATTTTGCTTTTTTTTTCTTGCTCCTCGTATTCTTCTCCCCTGTTTCTTCGCCTCGGGTTTTTCACACTTCTCTTACTCCACGTAGTGGCATACTGTTGATCCTCCTCTGATTTTCGCCCCTTGTGTTCTCCTCGTTTTTGTATTTTGCTTTTTTTTTCTTGCTCCTCGTATTCTTCTCCCCTGTTTCTTCGCATCAGCATTTTCACACTTCTCTTACTCCACGTAGTGGCATACTGTTGATCCTCCTCTGATTTTCGCCCCTTGTGTTCTCCTCGTTTTTGTATTTTGCTTTTTTTTTCTTGCTCCTCGTATTCTTCTCCCCTGTTTCTTCGCCTCGGGTTTTTCACACTTCTCTTACTCCACGTAGTGGCATACTGTTGATCCTCCTCTGATTTTCGCCCCTTGTGTTCTCCTCGTTTTTGTATTTTGCTTTTTTTTTCTTGCTCCTCGTATTCTTCTCCCCTGTTTCTTCGCCTCGGGTTTTTCACACTTCTCTTACTCCACGTAGTGGCATACTGTTGATCCTCCTCTGATTTTCGCCCCTTGTGTTCTCCTCGTTTTTGTATTTTGCTTTTTTTTTCTTGCTCCTCGTATTCTTCTCCCCTGTTTCTTCGCATCAGCATTTTCACACTTCTCTTACTCCACGTAGTGGCATACTGTTGATCCTCCTCTGATTTTCGCCCCTTGTGTTCTCCTCGTTTTTGTATTTTGCTTTTTTTTTCTTGCTCCTCGTATTCTTCTCCCCTGTTTCTTCGCCTCGGGTTTTTCACACTTCTCTTACTCCACGTAGTGGCATACTGTTGATCCTCCTCTGATTTTCGCCCCTTGTGTTCTCCTCGTTTGTGTATTTTGCTTTTTTTTTCTTGCTCCTCGTATTCTTCTCCCCTGTTTCTTCGCATCAGCATTTTCACACTTCTCTTACTCCACGTAGTGGCATACTGTTGATCCTCCTCTGATTTTCGCCCCTTGTGTTCTCCTCGTTTTTGTATTTTGCTTTTTTTTTCTTGCTCCTCGTATTCTTCTCCCCTGTTTCTTCGCCTCGGGTTTTTCACACTTCTCTTACTCCACGTAGTGGCATACTGTTGATCCTCCTCTGATTTTCGCCCCTTGTGTTCTCCTCGTTTGTGTATTTTGCTTTTTTTTTTCTTGCTCCTCGTATTCTTCTCCCCTGTTTCTTCGCCTCTGCTTTTTCACACTTCTCTTACTCCACGTAGTGCCACACTTTTGATCCTCCTCTGATTTTCGCCCCTTGTGTTCTCCTCGTTTTTGTATTTTGCTTTTTTTTTCTTGCTCCTCGTATTCTTCTCCCCTGTTTCTTCGCCTCGGGTTTTTCACACTTCTCTTACTCCACGTAGTGGCATACTGTTGATCCTCCTCTGATTTTCGCCCCTTGTGTTCTCCTCGTTTTTGTATTTTGCTTTTTTTTTCTTGCTCCTCGTATTCTTCTCCCCTGTTTCTTCACCTCGGGTTTTTCACACTTCTCTTACTCCACGTAGTGGCATACTGTTGATCCTCCTCTGATTTTCGCCCCTTGTGTTCTCCTCGTTTTTGTATTTTGCTTTTTTTTTCTTGCTCCTCGTATTCTTCTCCCCTGTTTCTTCGCCTCGGGTTTTTCACACTTCTCTTACTCCACGTAGTGGCATACTGTTGATCCTCCTCTGATTTTCGCCCCTTGTGTTCTCCTCGTTTGTGTATTTTGCTTTTTTTTTCTTGCTCCTCGTATTCTTCTCCCCTGTTTCTTCGCCTCGGGTTTTTCACACTTCTCTTACTCCACGTAGTGGCATACTGTTGATCCTCCTCTGATTTTCGCCCCTTGTGTTCTCCTCGTTTTTGTATTTTGCTTTTTTTTTCTTGCTCCTCGTATTCTTCTCCCCTGTTTCTTCGCCTCGGGTTTTTCACACTTCTCTTACTCCACGTAGTGGCATACTGTTGATCCTCCTCTGATTTTCGCCCCTTGTGTTCTCCTCGTTTTTGTATTTTGCTTTTTTTTTCTTGCTCCTCGTATTCTTCTCCCCTGTTTCTTCGCCTCGGGTTTTTCACACTTCTCTTACTCCACGTAGTGGCATACTGTTGATCCTCCTCTGATTTTCGCCCCTTGTGTTCTCCTCGTTTGTGTATTTTGCTTTTTTTTTCTTGCTCCTCGTATTCTTCTCCCCTGTTTCTTCGCATCAGCATTTTCACACTTCTCTTGCTCCACGTAGTGGCATACTGTTGATCCTCCTCTGATTTTCGCCCCTTGTGTTCTCCTCGTTTTTGTATTTTGCTTTTTTTTTCTTGCTCCTCGTATTCTTCTCCCCTGTTTCTTCGCCTCGGGTTTTTCACACTTCTCTTACTCCACGTAGTGGCATACTGTTGATCCTCCTCTGATTTTCGCCCCTTGTGTTCTCCTCGTTTTTGTATTTTGCTTTTTTTTTTCTTGCTCCTCGTATTCTTCTCCCCTGTTTCTTCGCCTCTGCTTTTTCACACTTCTCTTACTCCACGTAGTGCCACACTTTTGATCCTCCTCTGATTTTCGCCCCTTGTGTTCTCCTCGTTTTTGTATTTTGCTTTTTTTTTCTTGCTCCTCGTATTCTTCTCCCCTGTTTCTTCGCCTCGGGTTTTTCACACTTCTCTTACTCCACGTAGTGGCATACTGTTGATCCTCCTCTGATTTTCGCCCCTTGTGTTCTCCTCGTTTTTGTATTTTGCTTTTTTTTTCTTGCTCCTCGTATTCTTCTCCCCTGTTTCTTCGCCTCGGGTTTTTCACACTTCTCTTACTCCACGTAGTGGCATACTGTTGATCCTCCTCTGATTTTCGCCCCTTGTGTTCTCCTCGTTTTTGTATTTTGCTTTTTTTTTCTTGCTCCTCGTATTCTTCTCCCCTGTTTCTTCGCCTCGGGTTTTTCACACTTCTCTTACTCCACGTAGTGGCATACTGTTGATCCTCCTCTGATTTTCGCCCCTTGTGTTCTCCTCGTTTGTGTATTTTGCTTTTTTTTTCTTGCTCCTCGTATTCTTCTCCCCTGTTTCTTCGCATCAGCATTTTCACACTTCTCTTACTCCACGTAGTGGCATACTGTTGATCCTCCTCTGATTTTCGCCCCTTGTGTTCTCCTCGTTTTTGTATTTTGCTTTTTTTTTCTTGCTCCTCGTATTCTTCTCCCCTGTTTCTTCGCCTCGGGTTTTTCACACTTCTCTTACTCCACGTAGTGGCATACTGTTGATCCTCCTCTGATTTTCGCCCCTTGTGTTCTCCTCGTTTTTGTATTTTGCTTTTTTTTTCTTGCTCCTCGTATTCTTCTCCCCTGTTTCTTCGAATCAGCATTTTCACACTTCTCTTACTCCACGTAGTGGCATACTGTTGATCCTCCTCTGATTTTCGCCCCTTGTGTTCTCCTCGTTTTTGTATTTTGCTTTTTTTTTCTTGCTCCTCGTATTCTTCTCCCCTGTTTCTTCGCATCAGCATTTTCACACTTCTCTTACTCCACGTAGTGGCATACTGTTGATCCTCCTCTGATTTTCGCCCCTTGTGTTCTCCTCGTTTTTGTATTTTGCTTTTTTTTTCTTGCTCCTCGTATTCTTCTCCCCTGTTTCTTCGCCTCGGGTTTTTCACACTTCTCTTACTCCACGTAGTGGCATACTGTTGATCCTCCTCTGATTTTCGCCCCTTGTGTTCTCCTCGTTTTTGTATTTTGCTTTTTTTTTCTTGCTCCTCGTATTCTTCTCCCCTGTTTCTTCGCATCAGCATTTTCACACTTCTCTTACTCCACGTAGTGGCATACTGTTGATCCTCCTCTGATTTTCGCCCCTTGTGTTCTCCTCGTTTTTGTATTTTGCTTTTTTTTTCTTGCTCCTCGTATTCTTCTCCCCTGTTTCTTCACCTCGGGTTTTTCACACTTCTCTTACTCCACGTAGTGGCATACTGTTGATCCTCCTCTGATTTTCGCCCCTTGTGTTCTCCTCGTTTGTGTATTTTGCTTTTTTTTTCTTGCTCCTCGTATTCTTCTCCCCTGTTTCTTCGCCTCGGGTTTTTCACACTTCTCTTACTCCACGTAGTGGCATACTGTTGATCCTCCTCTGATTTTCGCCCCTTGTGTTCTCCTCGTTTTTGTATTTTGCTTTTTTTTTCTTGCTCCTCGTATTCTTCTCCCCTGTTTCTTCGCCTCGGGTTTTTCACACTTCTCTTACTCCACGTAGTGGCATACTGTTGATCCTCCTCTGATTTTCGCCCCTTGTGTTCTCCTCGTTTTTGTATTTTGCTTTTTTTTTCTTGCTCCTCGTATTCTTCTCCCCTGTTTCTTCGCCTCGGGTTTTTCACACTTCTCTTACTCCACGTAGTGGCATACTGTTGATCCTCCTCTGATTTTCGCCCCTTGTGTTCTCCTCGTTTGTGTATTTTGCTTTTTTTTTCTTGCTCCTCGTATTCTTCTCCCCTGTTTCTTCGCATCAGCATTTTCACACTTCTCTTACTCCACGTAGTGGCATACTGTTGATCCTCCTCTGATTTTCGCCCCTTGTGTTCTCCTCGTTTTTGTATTTTGCTTTTTTTTTCTTGCTCCTCGTATTCTTCTCCCCTGTTTCTTCGCCTCGGGTTTTTCACACTTCTCTTACTCCACGTAGTGGCATACTGTTGATCCTCCTCTGATTTTCGCCCCTTGTGTTCTCCTCGTTTTTGTATTTTGCTTTTTTTTTCTTGCTCCTCGTATTCTTCTCCCCTGTTTCTTCGAATCAGCATTTTCACACTTCTCTTACTCCACGTAGTGGCATACTGTTGATCCTCCTCTGATTTTCGCCCCTTGTGTTCTCCTCGTTTTTGTATTTTGCTTTTTTTTTCTTGCTCCTCGTATTCTTCTCCCCTGTTTCTTCGCATCAGCATTTTCACACTTCTCTTACTCCACGTAGTGGCATACTGTTGATCCTCCTCTGATTTTCGCCCCTTGTGTTCTCCTCGTTTTTGTATTTTGCTTTTTTTTTCTTGCTCCTCGTATTCTTCTCCCCTGTTTCTTCGCCTCGGGTTTTTCACACTTCTCTTACTCCACGTAGTGGCATACTGTTGATCCTCCTCTGATTTTCGCCCCTTGTGTTCTCCTCGTTTTTGTATTTTGCTTTTTTTTTCTTGCTCCTCGTATTCTTCTCCCCTGTTTCTTCGCATCAGCATTTTCACACTTTTCTTACTCCACGTAGTGGCATACTGTTGATCCTCCTCTGATTTTCGCCCCTTGTGTTCTCCTCGTTTTTGTATTTTGCTTTTTTTTTCTTGCTCCTCGTCTTCTTCTCCCCTGTTTCTTCGCCTCGGGTTTTTCACACTTCTCTTACTCCACGTAGTGGCATACTGTTGATCCTCCTCTGATTTTCGCCCCTTGTGTTCTCCTCGTTTTTGTATTTTGCTTTTTTTTTCTTGCTCCTCGTATTCTTCTCCCCTGTTTCTTCGCCTCGAGTTTTTCACACTTCTCTTACTCCACGTAGTGGCATACTGTTGATCCTCCTCTGATTTTCGCCCCTTGTGTTCTCCTCGTTTTTGTATTTTGCTTTTTTTTTCTTGCTCCTCGTATTCTTCTCCCCTGTTTCTTCGCATCAGCATTTTCACACTTCTCTTACTCCACGTAGTGGCATACTGTTGATCCTCCTCTGATTTTCGCCCCTTGTGTTCTCCTCGTTTTTGTATTTTGCTTTTTTTTTCTTGCTCCTCGTATTCTTCTCCCCTGTTTCTTCGCCTCGGGTTTTTCACACTTCTCTTACTCCACGTAGTGGCATACTGTTGATCCTCCTCTGATTTTCGCCCCTTGTGTTCTCCTCGTTTGTGTATTTTGCTTTTTTTTTCTTGCTCCTCGTATTCTTCTCCCCTGTTTCTTCGCATCAGCATTTTCACACTTCTCTTACTCCACGTAGTGGCATACTGTTGATCCTCCTCTGATTTTCGCCCCTTGTGTTCTCCTCGTTTTTGTATTTTGCTTTTTTTTTCTTGCTCCTCGTATTCTTCTCCCCTGTTTCTTCGCCTCGGGTTTTTCACACTTCTCTTACTCCACGTAGGGGCAGACTGTTGATCCTCCTCTGATTTTCGCCCCTTGTGTTCTCCTCGTTTTTGTATTTTGCTTTTTTTTTCTTGCTCCTCGTATTCTTCTCCCCTGTTTCTTCGCCTCGGGTTTTTCACACTTCTCTTACTCCACGTAGTGGCATACTGTTGATCCTCCTCTGATTTTCGCCCCTTGTGTTCTCCTCGTTTTTGTATTTTGCTTTTTTTTTCTTGCTCCTCGTATTCTTCTCCCCTGTTTCTTCGCATCAGCATTTTCACACTTCTCTTACTCCACGTAGTGGCATACTGTTGATCCTCCTCTGATTTTCGCCCCTTGTGTTCTCCTCGTTTTTGTATTTTGCTTTTTTTTCTTGCTCCTCGTATTCTTCTCCCCTGTTTCTTCACCTCGGGTTTTTCACACTTCTCTTACTCCACGTAGTGGCATACTGTTGATCCTCCTCTGATTTTCGCCCCTTGTGTTCTCCTCGTTTGTGTATTTTGCTTTTTTTTTCTTGCTCCTCGTATTCTTCTCCCCTGTTTCTTCGCCTCGGGTTTTTCACACTTCTCTTACTCCACGTAGTGGCATACTGTTGATCCTCCTCTGATTTTCGCCCCTTGTGTTCTCCTCGTTTTTGTATTTTGCTTTTTTTTTCTTGCTCCTCGTATTCTTCTCCCCTGTTTCTTCGCCTCGGGTTTTTCACACTTCTCTTACTCCACGTAGTGGCATACTGTTGATCCTCCTCTGATTTTCGCCCCTTGTGTTCTCCTCGTTTTTGTATTTTGCTTTTTTTTTCTTGCTCCTCGTATTCTTCTCCCCTGTTTCTTCGCCTCGGGTTTTTCACACTTCTCTTACTCCACGTAGTGGCATACTGTTGATCCTCCTCTGATTTTCGCCCCTTGTGTTCTCCTCGTTTGTGTATTTTGCTTTTTTTTTCTTGCTCCTCGTATTCTTCTCCCCTGTTTCTTCGCATCAGCATTTTCACACTTCTCTTACTCCACGTAGTGGCATACTGTTGATCCTCCTCTGATTTTCGCCCCTTGTGTTCTCCTCGTTTTTGTATTTTGCTTTTTTTTTCTTGCTCCTCGTATTCTTCTCCCCTGTTTCTTCGCCTCGGGTTTTTCACACTTCTCTTACTCCACGTAGTGGCATACTGTTGATCCTCCTCTGATTTTCGCCCCTTGTGTTCTCCTCGTTTTTGTATTTTGCTTTTTTTTTCTTGCTCCTCGTATTCTTCTCCCCTGTTTCTTCGAATCAGCATTTTCACACTTCTCTTACTCCACGTAGTGGCATACTGTTGATCCTCCTCTGATTTTCGCCCCTTGTGTTCTCCTCGTTTTTGTATTTTGCTTTTTTTTTCTTGCTCCTCGTATTCTTCTCCCCTGTTTCTTCACCTCGGGTTTTTCACACTTCTCTTACTCCACGTAGTGGCATACTGTTGATCCTCCTCTGATTTTCGCCCCTTGTGTTCTCCTCGTTTGTGTATTTTGCTTTTTTTTTCTTGCTCCTCGTATTCTTCTCCCCTGTTTCTTCGCCTCGGGTTTTTCACACTTCTCTTACTCCACGTAGTGGCATACTGTTGATCCTCCTCTGATTTTCGCCCCTTGTGTTCTCCTCGTTTTTGTATTTTGCTTTTTTTTTCTTGCTCCTCGTATTCTTCTCCCCTGTTTCTTCGCATCAGCATTTTCACACTTTTCTTACTCCACGTAGTGGCATACTGTTGATCCTCCTCTGATTTTCGCCCCTTGTGTTCTCCTCGTTTTTGTATTTTGCTTTTTTTTTCTTGCTCCTCGTATTCTTCTCCCCTGTTTCTTCGCCTCGGGTTTTTCACACTTCTCTTACTCCACGTAGTGGCATACTGTTGATCCTCCTCTGATTTTCGCCCCTTGTGTTCTCCTCGTTTTTGTATTTTGCTTTTTTTTTCTTGCTCCTCGTATTCTTCTCCCCTGTTTCTTCGCCTCGAGTTTTTCACACTTCTCTTACTCCACGTAGTGGCATACTGTTGATCCTCCTCTGATTTTCGCCCCTTGTGTTCTCCTCGTTTTTGTATTTTGCTTTTTTTTTCTTGCTCCTCGTATTCTTCTCCCCTGTTTCTTCGCATCAGCATTTTCACACTTCTCTTACTCCACGTAGTGGCATACTGTTGATCCTCCTCTGATTTTCGCCCCTTGTGTTCTCCTCGTTTTTGTATTTTGCTTTTTTTTTCTTGCTCCTCGTATTCTTCTCCCCTGTTTCTTCGCCTCGGGTTTTTCACACTTCTCTTACTCCACGTAGTGGCATACTGTTGATCCTCCTCTGATTTTCGCCCCTTGTGTTCTCCTCGTTTGTGTATTTTGCTTTTTTTTTCTTGCTCCTCGTATTCTTCTCCCCTGTTTCTTCGCATCAGCATTTTCACACTTCTCTTACTCCACGTAGTGGCATACTGTTGATCCTCCTCTGATTTTCGCCCCTTGTGTTCTCCTCGTTTTTGTATTTTGCTTTTTTTTTCTTGCTCCTCGTATTCTTCTCCCCTGTTTCTTCGCCTCGGGTTTTTCACACTTCTCTTACTCCACGTAGGGGCAGACTGTTGATCCTCCTCTGATTTTCGCCCCTTGTGTTCTCCTCGTTTTTGTATTTTGCTTTTTTTTTCTTGCTCCTCGTATTCTTCTCCCCTGTTTCTTCACATCAGCATTTTCACACTTCTCTTGCTCCACGTAGTAGCATACTGTTGATCCTCCTCTGATTTTCGCCCCTTGTGTTCTCCTCGTTTTTGTATTTTGCTTTTTTTTTCTTGCTCCTCGTATTCTTCTCCCCTGTTTCT
Organism: Cervus elaphus; assembly: GCF_910594005.1. Taxonomy (NCBI): domain Eukaryota; kingdom Metazoa; phylum Chordata; class Mammalia; order Artiodactyla; family Cervidae; genus Cervus; species Cervus elaphus. The sequence goes on along the minus strand of NC_057834.1, from coordinate 1,257,430 downwards.
TCACCTCGGGTTTTTCACACTTCTCTTACTCCACGTAGTGGCATACTGTTGATCCTCCTCTGATTTTCGCCCCTTGTGTTCTCCTCGTTTTTGTATTTTGCTTTTTTTTTCTTGCTCCTCGTATTCTTCTCCCCTGTTTCTTCGCCTCTGCTTTTTCACACTTCTCTTACTCCACGTAGGGCCACACTTTTGATCCTCCTCTGATTTTCGCCCCTTGTGTTCTCCTCGTTTTTGTATTTTGCTTTTTTTTTCTTGCTCCTCGTATTCTTCTCCCCTGTTTCTTCGCCTCGAGTTTTTCACACTTCTCTTACTCCACGTAGTGGCATACTGTTGATCCTCCTCTGATTTTCGCCCCTTGTGTTCTCCTCGTTTTTGAATTTTGCTTTTTTTTTCTTGCTCCTCGTATTCTTCTCCCCTGTTTCTTCGCCTCGGGTTTTTCACACTTCTCTTACTCCACGTAGTGGCATACTGTTGATCCTCCTCTGATTTTCGCCCCTTGTGTTCTCCTCGTTTGTGTATTTTGCTTTTTTTTTCTTGCTCCTCGTATTCTTCTCCCCTGTTTCTTCGCATCAGCATTTTCACACTTCTCTTACTCCACGTAGTGGCATACTGTAGATCCTCCTCTGATTTTCGCCCCTTGTGTTCTCCTCGTTTTTGTATTTTGCTTTTTTTTTCTTGCTCCTCGTATTCTTCTCCCCTGTTTCTTCGCCTCGGGTTTTTCACACTTCTCTTACTCCACGTAGTGGCATACTGTTGATCCTCCTCTGATTTTCGCCCCTTGTGTTCTCCTCGTTTTTGTATTTTGCTTTTTTTTTCTTGCTCCTCGTATTCTTCTCCCCTGTTTCTTCGCCTCTGCTTTTTCACACTTCTCTTACTCCACGTAGTGCCACACTTTTGATCCTCCTCTGATTTTCGCCCCTTGTGTTCTCCTCGTTTTTGTATTTTGCTTTTTTTTTCTTGCTCCTCGTATTCTTCTCCCCTGTTTCTTCGCCTCGGGTTTTTCACACTTCTCTTACTCCACGTAGTGGCATACTGTTGATCCTCCTCTGATTTTCGCCCCTTGTGTTCTCCTCGTTTTTGTATTTTGCTTTTTTTTTCTTGCTCCTCGTATTCTTCTCCCCTGTTTCTTCGCATCAGCATTTTCACACTTCTCTTACTCCACGTAGTGGCATACTGTTGATCCTCCTCTGATTTTCGCCCCTTGTGTTCTCCTCGTTTTTGTATTTTGCTTTTTTTTTCTTGCTCCTCGTATTCTTCTCCCCTGTTTCTTCGCCTCGGGTTTTTCACACTTCTCTTACTCCACGTAGTGGCATACTGTTGATCCTCCTCTGATTTTCGCCCCTTGTGTTCTCCTCGTTTTTGTATTTTGCTTTTTTTTTCTTGCTCCTCGTATTCTTCTCCCCTGTTTCTTCACCTCGGGTTTTTCACACTTCTCTTACTCCACGTAGTGGCATACTGTTGATCCTCCTCTGATTTTCGCCCCTTGTGTTCTCCTCGTTTTTGTATTTTGCTTTTTTTTTCTTGCTCCTTGTATTCTTCTCCCCTGTTTCTTCGCCTCGGGTTTTTCACACTTCTCTTACTCCACGTAGTGGCATACTGTTGATCCTCCTCTGATTTTCGCCCCTTGTGTTCTCCTCGTTTTTGTATTTTGCTTTTTTTTTCTTGCTCCTCGTATTCTTCTCCCCTGTTTCTTCGCCTCGAGTTTTTCACACTTCTCTTACTCCACGTAGTGGCATACTGTTGATCCTCCTCTGATTTTCGCCCCTTGTGTTCTCCTCGTTTTTGTATTTTGCTTTTTTTTTCTTGCTCCTCGTATTCTTCTCCCCTGTTTCTTCGCATCAGCATTTTCACACTTCTCTTACTCCACGTAGTGGCATACTGTTGATCCTCCTCTGATTTTCGCCCCTTGTGTTCTCCTCGTTTTTGTATTTTGCTTTTTTTTTCTTGCTCCTCGTATTCTTCTCCCCTGTTTCTTCGCCTCGGGTTTTTCACACTTCTCTTACTCCACGTAGTGGCATACTGTTGATCCTCCTCTGATTTTCGCCCCTTGTGTTCTCCTCGTTTGTGTATTTTGCTTTTTTTTTCTTGCTCCTCGTATTCTTCTCCCCTGTTTCTTCGCCTCGGGTTTTTCACACTTCTCTTACTCCACGTAGTGGCATACTGTTGATCCTCCTCTGATTTTCGCCCCTTGTGTTCTCCTCGTTTTTGTATTTTGCTTTTTTTTTCTTGCTCCTCGTATTCTTCTCCCCTGTTTCTTCGCCTCGGGTTTTTCACACTTCTCTTACTCCACGTAGGGGCAGACTGTTGATCCTCCTCTGATTTTCGCCCCTTGTGTTCTCCTCGTTTTTGTATTTTGCTTTTTTTTTCTTGCTCCTCGTATTCTTCTCCCCTGTTTCTTCACATCAGCATTTTCACACTTCTCTTGCTCCACGTAGTGGCATACTGTTGATCCTCCTCTGATTTTCACCCCTTGTGTTCTCCTCGTTTGTGTATTTTGCTTTTTTTTTCTTGCTCCTCGTATTCTTCTCCCCTGTTTCTTCACCTCGGGTTTTTGACACTTCTCTTACTCCACGTAGTGGCATACTGTTGATCCTCCTCTGATTTTCGCCCCCTTGTGTTCTCCTCGTTTTTGTATTTTGCTTTTTTTTTCTTGCTCCTCGTATTCTTCTCCCCTGTTTCTTCGCCTCTGGTTTTTCACACTTCTCTTACTCCACGTAGTGCCACACTTTTGATCCTCCTCTGATTTTCGCCCCTTGTGTTCTCCTCGTTTTTGTATTTTGCTTTTTTTTTCTTGCTCCTCGTATTCTTCTCCCCTGTTTCTTCGCATCAGCATTTTCACACTTCTCTTACTCCACGTAGTGCCACACTTTTGATCCTCCTCTGATTTTCGCCCCTTGTGTTCTCCTCGTTTTTGTATTTTGCTTTTTTTTTCTTGCTCCTCGTATTCTTCTCCCCTGTTTCTTCGCCTCGGGTTTTTCACACTTCTCTTACTCCACGTAGTGGCATACTGTTGATCCTCCTCTGATTTTCGCCCCTTGTGTTCTCCTCGTTTTTGTATTTTGCTTTTTTTTTCTTGCTCCTCGTATTCTTCTCCCCTGTTTCTTCGCATCAGCATTTTCACACTTCTCTTACTCCACGTAGTGGCATACTGTTGATCCTCCTCTGATTTTCGCCCCTTGTGTTCTCCTCGTTTTTGTATTTTGCTTTTTTTTTCTTGCTCCTCGTATTCTTCTCCCCTGTTTCTTCACCTCGGGTTTTTCACACTTCTCTTACTCCACGTAGTGGCATACTGTTGATCCTCCTCTGATTTTCGCCCCTTGTGTTCTCCTCGTTTGTGTATTTTGCTTTTTTTTTCTTGCTCCTCGTATTCTTCTCCCCTGTTTCTTCGCATCAGCATTTTCACACTTCTCTTACTCCACGTAGTGGCATACTGTTGATCCTCCTCTGATTTTCGCCCCTTGTGTTCTCCTCGTTTTTGTATTTTGCTTTTTTTTTCTTGCTCCTCGTATTCTTCTCCCCTGTTTCTTCGCCTCGGGTTTTTCACACTTCTCTTACTCCACGTAGTGGCATACTGTTGATCCTCCTCTGATTTTCGCCCCTTGTGTTCTCCTCGTTTTTGTATTTTGCTTTTTTTTTCTTGCTCCTCGTATTCTTCTCCCCTGTTTCTTCACCTCGGGTTTTTCACACTTCTCTTACTCCACGTAGTGGCATACTGTTGATCCTCCTCTGATTTTCGCCCCTTGTGTTCTCCTCGTTTTTGTATTTTGCTTTTTTTTTCTTGCTCCTCGTATTCTTCTCCCCTGTTTCTTCGCCTCGGGTTTTTCACACTTCTCTTACTCCACGTAGTGGCATACTGTTGATCCTCCTCTGATTTTCGCCCCTTGTGTTCTCCTCGTTTTTGTATTTTGCTTTTTTTTTCTTGCTCCTCGTATTCTTCTCCCCTGTTTCTTCGCCTCGGGTTTTTCACACTTCTCTTACTCCACGTAGTGGCATACTGTTGATCCTCCTCTGATTTTCGCCCCTTGTGTTCTCCTCGTTTTTGTATTTTGCTTTTTTTTTTTTGCTCCTCGTATTCTTCTCCCCTGTTTCTTCACCTCGGGTTTTTCACACTTCTCTTGCTCCACGTAGTGGCATACTGTTGATCCTCCTCTGATTTTCGCCCCTTGTGTTCTCCTCGTTTTTGTATTTTGCTTTTTTTTTCTTGCTCCTCGTATTCTTCTCCCCTGTTTCTTCGCATCAGCATTTTCACACTTCTCTTGCTCCACGTAGTGGCATACTGTTGATCCTCCTCTGATTTTCGCCCCTTGTGTTCTCCTCGTTTTTGTATTTTGCTTTTTTTTTCTTGCTCCTCGTATTCTTCTCCCCTGTTTCTTCGCCTCGGGTTTTTCACACTTCTCTTACTCCACGTAGTGGCATACTGTTGATCCTCCTCTGATTTTCGCCCCTTGTGTTCTCCTCGTTTGTGTATTTTGCTTTTTTTTTCTTGCTCCTCGTATTCTTCTCCCCTGTTTCTTCGCCTCTGCTTTTTCACACTTCTCTTACTCCACGTAGTGCCACACTTTTGATCCTCCTCTGATTTTCGCCCCTTGTGTTCTCCTCGTTTTTGTATTTTGCTTTTTTTTTCTTGCTCCTCGTATTCTTCTCCCCTGTTTCTTCGCCTCGGGTTTTTCACACTTCTCTTACTCCACGTAGTGGCATACTGTTGATCCTCCTCTGATTTTCGCCCCTTGTGTTCTCCTCGTTTTTGTATTTTGCTTTTTTTTTCTTGCTCCTCGTATTCTTCTCCCCTGTTTCTTCGCATCAGCATTTTCACACTTCTCTTACTCCACGTAGTGGCATACTGTTGATCCTCCTCTGATTTTCGCCCCTTGTGTTCTCCTCGTTTTTGTATTTTGCTTTTTTTTTCTTGCTCCTCGTATTCTTCTCCCCTGTTTCTTCGCCTCGGGTTTTTCACACTTCTCTTACTCCACGTAGTGGCATACTGTTGATCCTCCTCTGATTTTCGCCCCTTGTGTTCTCCTCGTTTGTGTATTTTGCTTTTTTTTTCTTGCTCCTCGTATTCTTCTCCCCTGTTTCTTCGCATCAGCATTTTCACACTTCTCTTACTCCACGTAGTGGCATACTGTTGATCCTCCTCTGATTTTCGCCCCTTGTGTTCTCCTCGTTTTTGTATTTTGCTTTTTTTTTCTTGCTCCTCGTATTCTTCTCCCCTGTTTCTTCGCCTCGGGTTTTTCACACTTCTCTTACTCCACGTAGTGGCATACTGTTGATCCTCCTCTGATTTTCGCCCCTTGTGTTCTCCTCGTTTTTGTATTTTGCTTTTTTTTTCTTGCTCCTCGTATTCTTCTCCCCTGTTTCTTCACCTCGGGTTTTTCACACTTCTCTTACTCCACGTAGTGGCATACTGTTGATCCTCCTCTGATTTTCGCCCCTTGTGTTCTCCTCGTTTTTGTATTTTGCTTTTTTTTTCTTGCTCCTCGTATTCTTCTCCCCTGTTTCTTCGCCTCGGGTTTTTCACACTTCTCTTACTCCACGTAGTGGCATACTGTTGATCCTCCTCTGATTTTCGCCCCTTGTGTTCTCCTCGTTTGTGTATTTTGCTTTTTTTTTTCTTGCTCCTCGTATTCTTCTCCCCTGTTTCTTCGCCTCTGCTTTTTCACACTTCTCTTACTCCACGTAGTGCCACACTTTTGATCCTCCTCTGATTTTCGCCCCTTGTGTTCTCCTCGTTTTTGTATTTTGCTTTTTTTTTCTTGCTCCTCGTATTCTTCTCCCCTGTTTCTTCGCCTCGGGTTTTTCACACTTCTCTTACTCCACGTAGTGGCATACTGTTGATCCTCCTCTGATTTTCGCCCCTTGTGTTCTCCTCGTTTTTGTATTTTGCTTTTTTTTTCTTGCTCCTCGTATTCTTCTCCCCTGTTTCTTCGCCTCGGGTTTTTCACACTTCTCTTACTCCACGTAGTGGCATACTGTTGATCCTCCTCTGATTTTCGCCCCTTGTGTTCTCCTCGTTTGTGTATTTTGCTTTTTTTTTCTTGCTCCTCGTATTCTTCTCCCCTGTTTCTTCGCATCAGCATTTTCACACTTCTCTTACTCCACGTAGTGGCATACTGTTGATCCTCCTCTGATTTTCGCCCCTTGTGTTCTCCTCGTTTTTGTATTTTGCTTTTTTTTTCTTGCTCCTCGTATTCTTCTCCCCTGTTTCTTCGCCTCGGGTTTTTCACACTTCTCTTACTCCACGTAGTGGCATACTGTTGATCCTCCTCTGATTTTCGCCCCTTGTGTTCTCCTCGTTTTTGTATTTTGCTTTTTTTTTCTTGCTCCTCGTATTCTTCTCCCCTGTTTCTTCACCTCGGGTTTTTCACACTTCTCTTACTCCACGTAGTGGCATACTGTTGATCCTCCTCTGATTTTCGCCCCTTGTGTTCTCCTCGTTTTTGTATTTTGCTTTTTTTTTCTTGCTCCTCGTATTCTTCTCCCCTGTTTCTTCGCCTCGGGTTTTTCACACTTCTCTTACTCCACGTAGTGGCATACTGTTGATCCTCCTCTGATTTTCGCCCCTTGTGTTCTCCTCGTTTTTGTATTTTGCTTTTTTTTTCTTGCTCCTCGTATTCTTCTCCCCTGTTTCTTCGCCTCGGGTTTTTCACACTTCTCTTACTCCACGTAGTGGCATACTGTTGATCCTCCTCTGATTTTCGCCCCTTGTGTTCTCCTCGTTTTTGTATTTTGCTTTTTTTTTCTTGCTCCTCGTATTCTTCTCCCCTGTTTCTTCACCTCGGGTTTTTCACACTTCTCTTGCTCCACGTAGTGGCATACTGTTGATCCTCCTCTGATTTTCGCCCCTTGTGTTCTCCTCGTTTTTGTATTTTGCTTTTTTTTTCTTGCTCCTCGTATTCTTCTCCCCTGTTTCTTCGCATCAGCATTTTCACACTTCTCTTGCTCCACGTAGTGGCATACTGTTGATCCTCCTCTGATTTTCGCCCCTTGTGTTCTCCTCGTTTGTGTATTTTGCTTTTTTTTTCTTGCTCCTCGTATTCTTCTCCCCTGTTTCTTCGCATCAGCATTTTCACACTTCTCTTACTCCACGTAGTGGCATACTGTTGATCCTCCTCTGATTTTCGCCCCTTGTGTTCTCCTCGTTTGTGTATTTTGCTTTTTTTTTCTTGCTCCTCGTATTCTTCTCCCCTGTTTCTTCGCCTCTGCTTTTTCACACTTCTCTTACTCCACGTAGTGCCACACTTTTGATCCTCCTCTGATTTTCGCCCCTTGTGTTCTCCTCGTTTTTGTATTTTGCTTTTTTTTTCTTGCTCCTCGTATTCTTCTCCCCTGTTTCTTCGCCTCGGGTTTTTCACACTTCTCTTACTCCACGTAGTGGCATACTGTTGATCCTCCTCTGATTTTCGCCCCTTGTGTTCTCCTCGTTTTTGTATTTTGCTTTTTTTTTCTTGCTCCTCGTATTCTTCTCCCCTGTTTCTTCGCATCAGCATTTTCACACTTCTCTTACTCCACGTAGTGGCATACTGTTGATCCTCCTCTGATTTTCGCCCCTTGTGTTCTCCTCGTTTTTGTATTTTGCTTTTTTTTTCTTGCTCCTCGTATTCTTCTCCCCTGTTTCTTCGCCTCGGGTTTTTCACACTTCTCTTACTCCACGTAGTGGCATACTGTTGATCCTCCTCTGATTTTCGCCCCTTGTGTTCTCCTCGTTTGTGTATTTTGCTTTTTTTTTCTTGCTCCTCGTATTCTTCTCCCCTGTTTCTTCGCATCAGCATTTTCACACTTCTCTTACTCCACGTAGTGGCATACTGTTGATCCTCCTCTGATTTTCGCCCCTTGTGTTCTCCTCGTTTTTGTATTTTGCTTTTTTTTTCTTGCTCCTCGTATTCTTCTCCCCTGTTTCTTCGCCTCGGGTTTTTCACACTTCTCTTACTCCACGTAGTGGCATACTGTTGATCCTCCTCTGATTTTCGCCCCTTGTGTTCTCCTCGTTTTTGTATTTTGCTTTTTTTTTCTTGCTCCTCGTATTCTTCTCCCCTGTTTCTTCACCTCGGGTTTTTCACACTTCTCTTACTCCACGTAGTGGCATAGTGTTGATCCTCCTCTGATTTTCGCCCCTTGTGTTCTCCTCGTTTTTGTATTTTGCTTTTTTTTTCTTGCTCCTCGTATTCTTCTCCCCTGTTTCTTCGCCTCGGGTTTTTCACACTTCTCTTACTCCACGTAGTGGCATACTGTTGATCCTCCTCTGATTTTCGCCCCTTGTGTTCTCCTCGTTTTTGTATTTTGCTTTTTTTTTCTTGCTCCTCGTATTCTTCTCCCCTGTTTCTTCGCCTCGGGTTTTTCACACTTCTCTTACTCCACGTAGTGGCATACTGTTGATCCTCCTCTGATTTTCGCCCCTTGTGTTCTCCTCGTTTTTGTATTTTGCTTTTTTTTTCTTGCTCCTCGTATTCTTCTCCCCTGTTTCTTCGCCTCGGGTTTTTCACACTTCTCTTACTCCACGTAGTGGCATACTGTTGATCCTCCTCTGATTTTCGCCCCTTGTGTTCTCCTCGTTTGTGTATTTTGCTTTTTTTTTCTTGCTCCTCGTATTCTTCTCCCCTGTTTCTTCGCATCAGCATTTTCACACTTCTCTTACTCCACGTAGTGGCATACTGTTGATCCTCCTCTGATTTTCGCCCCTTGTGTTCTCCTCGTTTTTGTATTTTGCTTTTTTTTTCTTGCTCCTCGTATTCTTCTCCCCTGTTTCTTCGCCTCGGGTTTTTCACACTTCTCTTACTCCACGTAGTGGCATACTGGTGATCCTCCTCTGATTTTCGCCCCTTGTGTTCTCCTCGTTTTTGTATTTTGCTTTTTTTTTCTTGCTCCTCGTATTCTTCTCCCCTGTTTCTTCGCCTCGGGTTTTTCACACTTCTCTTACTCCACGTAGTGGCATACTGTTGATCCTCCTCTGATTTTCGCCCCTTGTGTTCTCCTCGTTTTTGTATTTTGCTTTTTTTTTCTTGCTCCTCGTATTCTTCTCCCCTGTTTCTTCGCATCAGCATTTTCACACTTCTCTTACTCCACGTAGTGGCATACTGTTGATCCTCCTCTGATTTTCGCCCCTTGTGTTCTCCTCGTTTTTGTATTTTGCTTTTTTTTTCTTGCTCCTCGTATTCTTCTCCCCTGTTTCTTCGCCTCGGGTTTTTCACACTTCTCTTACTCCACGTAGTGGCATACTGTTGATCCTCCTCTGATTTTCGCCCCTTGTGTTCTCCTCGTTTTTGTATTTTGCTTTTTTTTTCTTGCTCCTCGTATTCTTCTCCCCTGTTTCTTCGCCTCGGGTTTTTCACACTTCTCTTACTCCACGTAGTGGCATACTGTTGATCCTCCTCTGATTTTCGCCCCTTGTGTTCTCCTCGTTTTTGTATTTTGCTTTTTTTTTCTTGCTCCTCGTATTCTTCTCCCCTGTTTCTTCGCCTCGGGTTTTTCACACTTCTCTTACTCCACGTAGTGGCATACTGTTGATCCTCCTCTGATTTTCGCCCCTTGTGTTCTCCTCGTTTGTGTCTTTTGCTTTTTTTTTCTTGCTCCTCGTATTCTTCTCCCCTGTTTCTTCGCATCAGCATTTTCACACTTCTCTTACTCCACGTAGTGGCATACTGTTGATCCTCCTCTGATTTTCGCCCCTTGTGTTCTCCTCGTTTTTGTATTTTGCTTTTTTTTTCTTGCTCCTCGTATTCTTCTCCCCTGTTTCTTCACCTCGGGTTTTTCACACTTCTCTTACTCCACGTAGTGGCATACTGTTGATCCTCCTCTGATTTTCGCCCCTTGTGTTCTCCTCGTTTTTGTATTTTGCTTTTTTTTTCTTGCTCCTCGTATTCTTCTCCCCTGTTTCTTCGCCTCGGGTTTTTCACACTTCTCTTACTCCACGTAGTGGCATACTGTTGATCCTCCTCTGATTTTCGCCCCTTGTGTTCTCCTCGTTTTTGTATTTTGCTTTTTTTTTCTTGCTCCTCGTATTCTTCTCCCCTGTTTCTTCGCCTCGGGTTTTTCACACTTCTCTTACTCCACGTAGTGGCATACTGTTGATCCTCCTCTGATTTTCGCCCCTTGTGTTCTCCTCGTTTGTGTATTTTGCTTTTTTTTTCTTGCTCCTCGTATTCTTCACCCCTGTTTCTTCGCATCAGCATTTTCACACTTCTCTTACTCCACGTAGTGGCATACTGTTGATCCTCCTCTGATTTTCGCCCCTTGTGTTCTCCTCGTTTTTGTATTTTGCTTTTTTTTTCTTGCTCCTCGTATTCTTCTCCCCTGTTTCTTCGCCTCGGGTTTTTCACACTTCTCTTACTCCACGTAGTGGCATACTGGTGATCCTCCTCTGATTTTCGCCCCTTGTGTTCTCCTCGTTTTTGTATTTTGCTTTTTTTTTCTTGCTCCTCGTATTCTTCTCCCCTGTTTCTTCGCCTCGGGTTTTTCACACTTCTCTTACTCCACGTAGTGGCATACTGTTGATCCTCCTCTGATTTTCGCCCCTTGTGTTCTCCTCGTTTTTGTATTTTGCTTTTTTTTTCTTGCTCCTCGTATTCTTCTCCCCTGTTTCTTCGCATCAGCATTTTCACACTTCTCTTACTCCACGTAGTGGCATACTGTTGATCCTCCTCTGATTTTCGCCCCTTGTGTTCTCCTCGTTTTTGTATTTTGCTTTTTTTTTCTTGCTCCTCGTATTCTTCTCCCCTGTTTCTTCGCCTCGGGTTTTTCACACTTCTCTTACTCCACGTAGTGGCATACTGTTGATCCTCCTCTGATTTTCGCCCCTTGTGTTCTCCTCGTTTTTGTATTTTGCTTTTTTTTTCTTGCTCCTCGTATTCTTCTCCCCTGTTTCTTCACCTCGGGTTTTTCACACTTCTCTTACTCCACGTAGTGGCATACTGTTGATCCTCCTCTGATTTTCGCCCCTTGTGTTCTCCTCGTTTTTGTATTTTGCTTTTTTTTTCTTGCTCCTCGTATTCTTCTCCCCTGTTTCTTCGCATCAGCATTTTCACACTTCTCTTACTCCACGTAGTGGCATACTGTTGATCCTCCTCTGATTTTCGCCCCTTGTGTTCTCCTCGTTTTTGTATTTTGCTTTTTTTTTCTTGCTCCTCGTATTCTTCTCCCCTGTTTCTTCGCCTCGGGTTTTTCACACTTCTCTTACTCCACGTAGTGGCATACTGTTGATCCTCCTCTGATTTTCGCCCCTTGTGTTCTCCTCGTTTTTGTATTTTGCTTTTTTTTTCTTGCTCCTCGTATTCTTCTCCCCTGTTTCTTCGCCTCGGGTTTTTCACACTTCTCTTACTCCACGTAGTGGCATACTGTTGATCCTCCTCTGATTTTCGCCCCTTGTGTTCTCCTCGTTTGTGTATTTTGCTTTTTTTTTCTTGCTCCTCGTATTCTTCTCCCCTGTTTCTTCGCATCAGCATTTTCACACTTCTCTTACTCCACGTAGTGGCATACTGTTGATCCTCCTCTGATTTTCGCCCCTTGTGTTCTCCTCGTTTTTGTATTTTGCTTTTTTTTTCTTGCTCCTCGTATTCTTCTCCCCTGTTTCTTCGCCTCGGGTTTTTCACACTTCTCTTACTCCACGTAGTGGCATACTGGTGATCCTCCTCTGATTTTCGCCCCTTGTGTTCTCCTCGTTTTTGTATTTTGCTTTTTTTTTCTTGCTCCTCGTATTCTTCTCCCCTGTTTCTTCGCCTCGGGTTTTTCACACTTCTCTTACTCCACGTAGTGGCATACTGTTGATCCTCCTCTGATTTTCGCCCCTTGTGTTCTCCTCGTTTTTGTATTTTGCTTTTTTTTTCTTGCTCCTCGTATTCTTCTCCCCTGTTTCTTCGCATCAGCATTTTCACACTTCTCTTACTCCACGTAGTGGCATACTGTTGATCCTCCTCTGATTTTCGCCCCTTGTGTTCTCCTCGTTTTTGTATTTTGCTTTTTTTTTCTTGCTCCTCGTATTCTTCTCCCCTGTTTCTTCACATCAGCATTTTCACACTTCTCTTGCTCCACGTAGTGGCATACTGTTGATCCTCCTCTGATTTTCGCCCCTTGTGTTCTCCTCGTTTGTGTATTTTGCTTTTTTTTTCTTGCTCCTCGTATTCTTCTCCCCTGTTTCTTCACCTCGGGTTTTTCACACTTCTCTTACTCCACGTAGTGGCATACTGTTGATCCTCCTCTGATTTTCGCCCCCTTGTGTTCTCCTCGTTTTTGTATTTTGCTTTTTTTTTCTTGCTCCTCGTATTCTTCTCCCCTGTTTCTTCGCCTCTGGTTTTTCACACTTCTCTTACTCCACGTAGTGCCACACTTTTGATCCTCCTCTGATTTTCGCCCCTTGTGTTCTCCTCGTTTTTGTATTTTGCTTTTTTTTTCTTGCTCCTCGTATTCTTCTCCCCTGTTTCTTCGCATCAGCATTTTCACACTTCTCTTACTCCACGTAGTGCCACACTTTTGATCCTCCTCTGATTTTCGCCCCTTGTGTTCTCCTCGTTTTTGTATTTTGCTTTTTTTTTCTTGCTCCTCGTATTCTTCTCCCCTGTTTCTTCGCCTCGGGTTTTTCACACTTCTCTTACTCCACGTAGTGGCATACTGTTGATCCTCCTCTGATTTTCGCCCCTTGTGTTCTCCTCGTTTTTGTATTTTGCTTTTTTTTTCTTGCTCCTCGTATTCTTCTCCCCTGTTTCTTCGCATCAGCATTTTCACACTTCTCTTACTCCACGTAGTGGCATACTGTTGATCCTCCTCTGATTTTCGCCCCTTGTGTTCTCCTCGTTTTTGTATTTTGCTTTTTTTTTTCTTGCTCCTCGTATTCTTCTCCCCTGTTTCTTCACCTCGGGTTTTTCACACTTCTCTTACTCCACGTAGTGGCATACTGTTGATCCTCCTCTGATTTTCGCCCCTTGTGTTCTCCTCGTTTGTGTATTTTGCTTTTTTTTTCTTGCTCCTCGTATTCTTCTCCCCTGTTTCTTCGCATCAGCATTTTCACACTTCTCTTACTCCACGTAGTGGCATACTGTTGATCCTCCTCTGATTTTCGCCCCTTGTGTTCTCCTCGTTTTTGTATTTTGCTTTTTTTTTCTTGCTCCTCGTATTCTTCTCCCCTGTTTCTTCGCCTCGGGTTTTTCACACTTCTCTTACTCCACGTAGTGGCATACTGTTGATCCTCCTCTGATTTTCGCCCCTTGTGTTCTCCTCGTTTTTGTATTTTGCTTTTTTTTTCTTGCTCCTCGTATTCTTCTCCCCTGTTTCTTCACCTCGGGTTTTTCACACTTCTCTTACTCCACGTAGTGGCATACTGTTGATCCTCCTCTGATTTTCGCCCCTTGTGTTCTCCTCGTTTTTGTATTTTGCTTTTTTTTTCTTGCTCCTCGTATTCTTCTCCCCTGTTTCTTCGCCTCGGGTTTTTCACACTTCTCTTACTCCACGTAGTGGCATACTGTTGATCCTCCTCTGATTTTCGCCCCTTGTGTTCTCCTCGTTTTTGTATTTTGCTTTTTTTTTCTTGCTCCTCGTATTCTTCTCCCCTGTTTCTTCGCCTCGGGTTTTTCACACTTCTCTTACTCCACGTAGTGGCATACTGTTGATCCTCCTCTGATTTTCGCCCCTTGTGTTCTCCTCGTTTTTGTATTTTGCTTTTTTTTTCTTGCTCCTCGTATTCTTCTCCCCTGTTTCTTCACCTCGGGTTTTTCACACTTCTCTTGCTCCACGTAGTGGCATACTGTTGATCCTCCTCTGATTTTCGCCCCTTGTGTTCTCCTCGTTTTTGTATTTTGCTTTTTTTTTCTTGCTCCTCGTATTCTTCTCCCCTGTTTCTTCGCATCAGCATTTTCACACTTCTCTTGCTCCACGTAGTGGCATACTGTTGATCCTCCTCTGATTTTCGCCCCTTGTGTTCTCCTCGTTTTTGTATTTTGCTTTTTTTTTCTTGCTCCTCGTATTCTTCTCCCCTGTTTCTTCGCCTCGGGTTTTTCACACTTCTCTTACTCCACGTAGTGGCATACTGTTGATCCTCCTCTGATTTTCGCCCCTTGTGTTCTCCTCGTTTGTGTATTTTGCTTTTTTTTTCTTGCTCCTCGTATTCTTCTCCCCTGTTTCTTCGCCTCTGCTTTTTCACACTTCTCTTACTCCACGTAGTGCCACACTTTTGATCCTCCTCTGATTTTCGCCCCTTGTGTTCTCCTCGTTTTTGTATTTTGCTTTTTTTTTCTTGCTCCTCGTATTCTTCTCCCCTGTTTCTTCGCATCAGCATTTTCACACTTCTCTTACTCCACGTAGTGGCATACTGTTGATCCTCCTCTGATTTTCGCCCCTTGTGTTCTCCTCGTTTTTGTATTTTGCTTTTTTTTTCTTGCTCCTCGTATTCTTCTCCCCTGTTTCTTCGCCTCGGGTTTTTCACACTTCTCTTACTCCACGTAGTGGCATACTGTTGATCCTCCTCTGATTTTCGCCCCTTGTGTTCTCCTCGTTTGTGTATTTTGCTTTTTTTTTCTTGCTCCTCGTATTCTTCTCCCCTGTTTCTTCGCATCAGCATTTTCACACTTCTCTTACTCCACGTAGTGGCATACTGTTGATCCTCCTCTGATTTTCGCCCCTTGTGTTCTCCTCGTTTTTGTATTTTGCTTTTTTTTTCTTGCTCCTCGTATTCTTCTCCCCTGTTTCTTCGCCTCGGGTTTTTCACACTTCTCTTACTCCACGTAGTGGCATACTGTTGATCCTCCTCTGATTTTCGCCCCTTGTGTTCTCCTCGTTTTTGTATTTTGCTTTTTTTTTCTTGCTCCTCGTATTCTTCTCCCCTGTTTCTTCACCTCGGGTTTTTCACACTTCTCTTACTCCACGTAGTGGCATACTGTTGATCCTCCTCTGATTTTCGCCCCTTGTGTTCTCCTCGTTTTTGTATTTTGCTTTTTTTTTCTTGCTCCTCGTATTCTTCTCCCCTGTTTCTTCGCCTCGGGTTTTTCACACTTCTCTTACTCCACGTAGTGGCATACTGTTGATCCTCCTCTGATTTTCGCCCCTTGTGTTCTCCTCGTTTTTGTATTTTGCTTTTTTTTTCTTGCTCCTCGTATTCTTCTCCCCTGTTTCTTCGCCTCGGGTTTTTCACACTTCTCTTACTCCACGTAGTGGCATACTGTTGATCCTCCTCTGATTTTCGCCCCTTGTGTTCTCCTCGTTTTTGTATTTTGCTTTTTTTTTCTTGCTCCTCGTATTCTTCTCCCCTGTTTCTTCGCCTCGGGTTTTTCACACTTCTCTTACTCCACGTAGTGGCATACTGTTGATCCTCCTCTGATTTTCGCCCCTTGTGTTCTCCTCGTTTGTGTATTTTGCTTTTTTTTTCTTGCTCCTCGTATTCTTCTCCCCTGTTTCTTCGCATCAGCATTTTCACACTTCTCTTACTCCACGTAGTGGCATACTGTTGATCCTCCTCTGATTTTCGCCCCTTGTGTTCTCCTCGTTTTTGTATTTTGCTTTTTTTTTCTAGCTCCTCGTATTCTTCTCCCCTGTTTCTTCGCCTCGGGTTTTTCACACTTCTCTTACTCAAAGTAGTGGCATACTGTTGATCCTCCTCTGATTTTCGCCCCTTGTGTTCTCGTTTTTGTATTTTGCTTTTTTTTTCTTGCTCCTCGTATTCTTCTCCCCTGTGTCTTCGCATCAGCATTTTCACACTTCTCTTACTCCACGTAGTGCCATACTTTGGATCCTCCTCTGATTTTCGCCCCTTGTGTTCTCCTCGTTTTTGTATTTTGCTTTTTTTTTCTTGCTCCTCGTATTCTTCTCCCCTGTTTCTTCACGGCGGGTTTTTCACACTTCTCTTACTCCACGTAGTGCCACACTTTGGATCCTCCTCTGATTTTCGCCCCTTGTGTTCTCCTCGTTTTTGTATTTTGCTTTTTTTTTTCTTGCTCCTCGTATTCTTCTCCCCTGTTTCTTTGCCTCGGGTTTTTCACACTGCTCTTGCTCCTCGTAGTGACATACTGTTGATCCTCCTCTGATTTTCGCCCCTTGTGTTCTCCTCGTTTTTGTATTTTGCTTTTTTTTTCTTGCTCCTCGTATTCTTCTCCCCTGTTTCTTCGCCTCGGGTTTTTCACACTTCTCTTACTCCATGTAGTGCCACACTTTTGATCCTCCTCTGATTTTCGCCCCTTGTGTTCTCCTCGTTTTTGTATTTTGCTTTTTTTTCTTGCTCCTCGTATTCTTCTCCCCTGTTTCTTCGCCTCGGGTTTTTCACACTTCTCTTACTCCACGTAGTGCCACACTTTTAATCCTCCTCTGATTTTCGCCCCTTGTGTTCTCCTCGTTTTTGTATTTTGCTTTTTTTTTTCTTGCTCCTCGCATTCTTCTCCCCTGTTTCTTCGCCTCGGGTTTTTCACACTTCTCTTACTCCACGTAGTGCCACACTTTTGATCCTCCTCTGATTTTCGCCCCTTGTGTTCTCCTCGTTTTTGTATTTTGCTTTTTTTTTCTTGCTCCTCGTATTCTTCTCCCCTGTTTCTTCGCATCAGCATTTTCACACTTCTCTTACTCCACGTAGTGGCATACTGTTGATCCTCCTCTGATTTTCGCCCCTTGTGTTCGCCTCGTTTTTGTATTTTGCTTTTTTTTTCTTGCTCCTCGTATTCTTCTCCCCTGTTTCTTCACTTCGCGTTTTTCACACTTCTCTTACTCCACGTAGTGGCATACTGTTGATCCTCCTCTGATTTTCGCCCCTTGTGTTCTCCTCGTTTTTGTATTTTGCTTTTTTTTTCTTGCTCCTCGTATTCTTCTCCCCTGTTTCTTTGCCTCGGGTTTTTCACACTTCTCTTGCTCCTCGTAGTGGCATACTGTTGATCCTCCTTGGATTTTCGCCCCTTGTGTTCTCCTCGTTTTTGTATTTTGCTTTTTTTTTCTTGCTCCTCGTATTCTTCTCCCCTGTTTCTTCGCATCAGCATTTTCACCCTTCTCTTACTCCACGTAGTGCCATACTTTGGATCCTCCTCTGATTTTCGCCCCTTGTGTTCACCTCGTTTTTGTATTTTGCTTTTTTTTTCTTGCTCCTCGTATTCTTTTCCCCTTTTTCTTCACCTCGGGTTTTTCACACTTCTCTTACTCCACGTAGTGGCATACTGTTGATCCTCCTCTGATTTTCGCCCCTTGTGTTCTCCTCGTTTTTGTATTTTGCTTTTTTTTTCTTGCTCCTCGTATTCTTCTCCCCTGTTTCTTTGCCTCGGGTTTTTCACACTTCTCTTGCTCCTCGTAGTGGCATACTGTTGATCCTCCTCGGATTTTCGCCCCTTGTGTTCTCCTCGTTTTTGTATTTTGCTTTTTTTTTCTTGCTCCTCGTATTCTTCTCCCCTGTTTCTTCGCATCAGCATTTTCACACTTCTCTTACTCCACGTATTGCCACACTTTGCATCCTCCTCTGATTTTCGCCCCTTGTGTTCTCCTCGTTTTTGTATTTTGCTTTTTTTTTCTTGCTCCTCGTATTCTTCTCCCCTGTTTCTTTGCCTCGGGTTTTTCACACTGCTCTTGCTCCTCGTAGTGACATACTTTTGATCCTCCTCTGATTTTCGCCCCTTGTGTTCTCCTCGTTTTTGTATTTTGCTTTTTTTTTCTTGCTCCTCGTATTCTTCTCCCCTGTTTCTTCGCCTCGGCTTTTTCACACTTCTCTTACTCCACGTAGTGCCACACTTTTGATCCTCCTCTGATTTTCGCCCCTTGTGTTCTCCTCGTTTTTGTATTTTGCTTTTTTTTTTCTTGCTCCTCGCATTCTTGTCCCCTGTTTCTTCGCCTCGGATTTTTCACACTTCTCTTACTCCACGTAGTGCCACACTTTTGATCCTCCTCTGATTTTCGCCCCTTGTGTTCTCCTCGTTTTTGTATTTTGCTTTTTTTTTCTTGCTCCTCGTATTCTTCTCCCCTGTTTCTTTGCCTCGGGTTTTTCACACTGCTCTTGCTCCTCGTAGTGACATACTGTTGATCCTCCTCTGATTTTCGCCCCTTGTGTTCGCCTCGTTTTTGTATTTTGCTTTTTTTTTCTTGCTCCTCGTATTCTTCTCCCCTGTTTCTTCGCTTCGGGTTTTTCACACTTCTCCTACTCCACGTAGTGGCATACTGTTGATCCTCCTCTGATTTTCGCCCCTTGTGTTCTCCTCGTTTTTGTATTTTGCTTTTTTTTTCTTGCTCCTCGTATTCTTCTCCCCTGTTTCTTTGCCTCGGGTTTTTCACACTTCTCTTGCTCCTCGTAGTGGCATACTGTTGATCCTCCTCGGATTTTCGCCCCTTGTGTTCTCCTCGTTTTTGTATTTTGCTTTTTTTTTCTTGCTCCTCGTATTCTTCTCCCCTGTTTCTTCGCATCAGCATTTTCACACTTCTCTTACTCCACGTAGTGCCATACTTTGGATCCTCCTCTGATTTTCGCCCCTTGTGTTCTCCTCGTTTTTGTATTTTGCTTTTTTTTTCTTGCTCCTCGTATTCTTTTCCCCTGTTTCTTCGCCTCGGGTTTTTCACACTTCTCTTACTCCACGTAGTGGCATACTGTTGATCCTCCTCTGATTTTCGCCGTTTGTGTTCTCCTCGTTTTTGTATTTTGCTTTTTTTTCTTGCTCCTCGTATTCTTCTCCCCTGTTTCTTCGCCTCGGGTTTTTCACACTTCTCTTGCTCCTCGTAGTGGCATACTGTTGATCCTCCTCTGATTTTCGCCCCTTGTGTTCTCCTCGTTTTTGTATTTTGCTTTTTTTTTCTTGCTCCTCGTATTCTTCTCCCCTGTTTCTTCGCCTCGGGTTTTTCACACTTCTCTTACTCCACGTAGTGCCACACTTTTGATCCTCCTCTGATTTTCGTCCCTTGTGTTCTCCTCGTTTTTGTATTTTGCTTTTTTTTTCTTGCTCCTCGTATTCTTCTCCCCTGTTTCTTCACCTCGGGTTTTTCACACTTCTCTTACTCCACGTAGTGCCACACTTTTGATCCTCCTCTGATTTTCGCCCCTTGTGTTCTTCTCGTTTTTGTATTTTGCTTTTTTTTCCTTGCTCCTCGTATTCTTCTCCCCTGTTTCTTTGCATCAGCATTTTCACACTTCTCTTACTCCACGTAGTGGCATACGGTTGATCCTCCTCTGATTTTCGCCCCTTGTGTTCTCCTCGTTTTTGTATTTTGCTTTTTTTTTCTTGCTCCTCGTATTCTTCTCCCCTGTTTCTTCGCCGCGGGTTTTTCACACTTCTCTTACTCCACATAGTGCCACACTTTTGATCCTCCTCTGATTTTCGCCCCTTGTGTTCTCCTCGTTTTTGTATTTTGCTTTTTTTTCTTGCTCCTCGTATTCTTCTCCCCTGTTTCTTCCCCGCGGGTTTTTCACACTTCTCTTACTCCACGTAGTGCCACACTTTTGATCCTCCTCTGATTTTCGCCCCTTGTGTTCTCCTCGTTTTTGTATTTTGCTTTTTTTTTCTTGCTCCTCGTATTCTTCTCCCCTGTTTCTTCGCCTCGGGTTTTTCACACTTCTCTTACTCCACGTAGTGCCACTCTTTGGATCCTCCTCTGATTTTCTCCCCTTGTGTTCTCCTCGTTTGTGTATTTTGCTTTTTTTTTCTTGCTCCTCGTATTCTTCTCCCCTGTTTCTTCGCATCAGCATTTTCACACTTCTCTTACTCCACGTAGTGCCATACTTTGGATCCTCCTCTGATTTTCGCCCCTTGTGTTCTCCTCGTTTTTGTATTTTGCTTTTTTTTTTCTTGCTCCTCGTATTCTTCTCCCCTGTGTCTTCGCCTCGGGTTTTTCACACTTCTCTTACTCCACGTAGTGGCATATGGTTGATCCTCCTCTGATTTTCTCCCCTTGTGTTCTCCTCGTTTTTGTATTTTGCTTTTTTTTTCTTGCTCCTCGTATTCTTCTCCCCTGTTTCTTCGCCTCGGGTTTTTCACACTTCTCTTACTCAAAGTAGTGGCATACTGTTGATCCTCCTCTGATTTTCGCCCCTTGTGTTCTCGTTTTTGTATTTTGCTTTTTTTTTCTTGCTCCTCGTATTCTTCTCCCCTGTGTCTTCGCATCAGCATTTTCACACTTCTCTTACTCCACGTAGTGCCATACTTTGGATCCTCCTCTGATTTTCGCCCCTTGTGTTCTCCTCGTTTTTGTATTTTGCTTTTTTTTTCTTGCTCCTCGTATTCTTCTCCCCTGTTTCTTCACCGCGGGTTTTTCACACTTCTCTTACTCCACGTAGTGCCACACTTTGGATCCTCCTCTGATTTTCGCCCCTTGTGTTTTCCTCGTTTTTGTATTTTGCTTTTTTTTTCTTGCTCCTCGTATTCTTCTCCCCTGTTTCTTTGCCTCGGGTTTTTCACACTGCTCTTGCTCCTCGTAGTGACATACTGTTGATCCTCCTCTGATTTTCGCCCCTTGTGTTCTCCTCGTTTTTGTATTTTGCTTTTTTTTTCTTGCTCCTCGTATTCTTCTCCCCTGTTTTTTCGCCTCGGGTTTTTCACACTTCTCTTACTCCATGTAGTGCCACACTTTGGATCCTCCTCTGATTTTCGCCCCTTGTGTTCTCCTCGTTTTTGTATTTTGCTTTTTTTTCTTGCTCCTCGTATTCTTCTCCCCTGTTTCTTCGCCTCGGGTTTTTCACACTTCTCTTACTCCACGTAGTGCCACACTTTTAATCCTCCTCTGATTTTCGCCCCTTGTGTTCTCCTCGTTTTTGTATTTTGCTTTTTTTTTCATGCTCCTCATATTCTTCTCCCCTGTGTCTTCGCCTCGCGTTTTTCACACTTCTCTTGCTCCTCGTAGTGGCATACTGTTGATCCTCCTCTGATTTTCGCCCCTTGTGTTCTCCTCGTTTTTGTATTTTGCTTTTTTTTTCTTGCTCCTCGTATTCTTCTCCCCTGTTTCTTCACCTCGGGTTTTTCACACTTCTCTTACTCCACGTAGTGCCACACTTTTGATCCTCCTCTGATTTTCGTCCCTTGTGTTCTCCTCGTTTTTGTATTTTGCTTTTTTTTTCTTGCTCCTCGTATTCTTCTCCCCTGTTTCTTTGCCTCGGGTTTTTCACACTTCTCTTACTCCACGTAGTGCCACACTTTTGATCCTCCTCTGATTTTCGCCCCTTGTGTTCTCCTCGTTTTTGTATTTTGCTTTTTTTTTCTTGCTCCTCGTATTCTTCTCCCCTGTTTCTTCGCATGAGCATTTTCACACTTCTCTTACTCCACGTAGTGGCATACTGTTGATCCTCCTCTGATTTTCGCCCCTTGTGTTCTCCTCGTTTTTGTATTTTGCTTTTTTTTTCTTGGTCCTCGTATTCTTCTCCCCTGTTTCTTCGCCTCGGGTTTTTCACACTTCTCTTACTCCACGTAGTGCCACACTTTTGATCCTCCTCTGATTTTCGCCCCTTGTGTTCTCCTCGTTTTTGTATTTTGCTTTTTTTTTCTTGCTCCTCGTATTCTTCTCCCCTGTTTCTTCGCATCAGCATTTTCACACTTCTCTTACTCCACGTAGTGGCATACTGTTGATCCTCCTCTGATTTTCGCCCCTTGTGTTCGCCTCGTTTTTGTATTTTGCTTTTTTTTTCTAGCTCCTCGTATTCTTCTCCCCTGTTTCTTCGCCTCGGGTTTTTCACACTTCTCTTACTCAAAGTAGTGGCATACTGTTGATCCTCCTCTGATTTTCGCCCCTTGTGTTCTCATTTTTGTATTTTGCTTTTTTTTTCTTGCTCCTCGTATTCTTCTCCCCTGTGTCTTCGCATCAGCATTTTCACACTTCTCTTACTCCACGTAGTGGCATACTGTTGATCCTCCTCTGATTTTCGCCCCTTGTGTTCTCCTCGTTTTTGTATTTTGCTTTTTTTTTCTTGCTCCTCGTATTCTTCTCCCCTGTTTCTTCGCCTCGGGTTTTTCACACTTCTCTTACTCCACGTAGTGCCACACTTTTGATCCTCCTCTGATTTTCGCCCCTTGTGTTCTCCTCGTTTTTGTATTTTGCTTTTTTTTTTCTTGCTCCTCGCATTCTTCTCCCCTGTTTCTTCGCCTCGGATTTTTCACACTTCTCTTACTCCACGTAGTGCCACACTTTTGATCCTCCTCTGATTTTCGCCCCTTGTGTTCTCCTCGTTTTTGTATTTTGCTTTTTTTTTCTTGCTCCTCGTATTCTTCTCCCCTGTTTCTTCACATCAGCATTTTCACACTTCTCTTACTCCACGTAGTGGCATACTGTTGATCCTCCTCTGATTTTCGCCCCTTGTGTTCGCCTCGTTTTTGTATTTTGCTTTTTTTTTCTAGCTCCTCGTATTCTTCTCCCCTGTTTCTTCGCCTCGGGTTTTTCACACTTCTCTTACTCAAAGTAGTGGCATACTGTTGATCCTCCTCTGATTTTCGCCCCTTGTGTTCTCGTTTTTGTATTTTGCTTTTTTTTTCTTGCTCCTCGTATTCTTCTCCCCTGTGTCTTCGCATCAGCATTTTCACACTTCTCTTACTCCACGTAGTGCCATACTTTGGATCCTCCTCTGATTTTCGCCCCTTGTGTTCTCCTCGTTTTTGTATTTTGCTTTTTTTTTCTTGCTCCTCGTATTCTTCTCCCCTGTTTCTTCACCGCGGGTTTTTCAGACTTCTCTTACTCCACGTAGTGCCACACTTTGGATCCTCCTCTGATTTTCGCCCCTTGTGTTTTCCTCGTTTTTGTATTTTGCTTTTTTTTTTCTTGCTCCTCGTATTCTTCTCCCCTGTTTCTTTGCCTCGGGTTTTTCACACTGCTCTTGCTCCTCGTAGTGACATACTGTTGATCCTCCTCTGATTTTCGCCCCTTGTGTTCTCCTCGTTTTTGTATTTTGCTTTTTTTTTCTTGCTCCTCGTATTCTTCTCCCCTGTTTCTTTGCCTCGGGTTTTTCACACTTCTCTTACTCCACGTAGTGCCACACTTTGGATCCTCCTCTGATTTTCGCCCCTTGTGTTCTCCTCGTTTTTGTATTTTGCTTTTTTTTTCTTGCTCCTCGTATTCTTCTCCCCTGTTTCTTCGCATGAGCATTTTCACACTTCTCTTACTCCACGTAGTGGCATACTGTTGATCCTCCTCTGATTTTCGCCCCTTGTGTTCTCCTCGTTTTTGTATTTTGCTTTTTTTTTCTTGCTCCTCGTATTCTTCTCCCCTGTTTCTTCGCCTCGGGTTTTTCACACTTCTCTTACTCCACGTAGTGCCACACTTTTGATCCTCCTCTGATTTTCGCCCCTTGTGTTCTCCTCGTTTTTGTATTTTGCTTTTTTTTTTCTTGCTCCTCGCATTCTTCTCCCCTGTTTCTTCGCCTCGGATTTTTCACACTTCTCTTACTCCACGTAGTGGCATACTGTTGATCCTCCTCTGATTTTCGCCCCTTGTGTTCTCCTCGTTTTTGTATTTTGCTTTTTTTTTCTAGCTCCTCGTATTCTTCTCCCCTGTTTCTTCGCCTCGGGTTTTTCACACTTCTCTTACTCAAAGTAGTGGCATACTGTTGATCCTCCTCTGATTTTCGCCCCTTGTGTTCTCGTTTTTGTATTTTGCTTTTTTTTTCTTGCTCCTCGTATTCTTCTCCCCTGTGTCTTCGCATCAGCATTTTCACACTTCTCTTACTCCACGTAGTGCCATACTTTGGATCCTCCTCTGATTTTCGCCCCTTGTGTTCTCCTCGTTTTTGTATTTTGCTTTTTTTTTCTTGCTCCTCGTATTCTTCTCCCCTGTTTCTTCACGGCGGGTTTTTCACACTTCTCTTACTCCACGTAGTGCCACACTTTGGATCCTCCTCTGATTTTCGCCCCTTGTGTTTTCCTCGTTTTTGTATTTTGCTTTTTTTTTTCTTGCTCCTCGTATTCTTCTCCCCTGTTTCTTTGCCTCGGGTTTTTCACACTGCTCTTGCTCCTCGTAGTGA
This sequence comes from Cervus elaphus, assembly GCF_910594005.1. Lineage (NCBI taxonomy): Eukaryota > Metazoa > Chordata > Mammalia > Artiodactyla > Cervidae > Cervus > Cervus elaphus. The sequence continues at coordinate 1,233,567 of NC_057834.1, read as the reverse complement.
CATACTGTTGATCCTCCTCTGATTTTCGCCCCTTGTGTTCTCCTCGTTTTTGTATTTTGCTTTTTTTTTCTTGCTCCTCGTATTCTTCTCCCCTGTTTCTTCGCCTCGGGTTTTTCACACTTCTCTTACTCCATGTAGTGCCACACTTTGGATCCTCCTCTGATTTTCGCCCCTTGTGTTCTCCTCGTTTTTGTATTTTGCTTTTTTTTCTTGCTCCTCGTATTCTTCTCCCCTGTTTCTTCGCCTCGGGTTTTTCACACTTCTCTTACTCCACGTAGTGCCACACTTTTAATCCTCCTCTGATTTTCGCCCCTTGTGTTCTCCTCGTTTTTGTATTTTGCTTTTTTTTTTCTTGCTCCTCGCATTCTTCTCCCCTGTTTCTTCGCCTCGGATTTTTCACACTTCTCTTACTCCACGTAGTGCCACACTTTTGATCCTCCTCTGATTTTCGCCCCTTGTGTTCTCCTCGTTTTTGTATTTTGCTTTTTTTTTCTTGCTCCTCGTATTCTTCTCCCCTGTTTCTTCGCATCAGCATTTTCACACTTCTCTTACTCCACGTAGTGGCATACTGTTGATCCTCCTCTGATTTTCGCCCCTTGTGTTCGCCTCGTTTTTGTATTTTGCTTTTTTTTTCTTGCTCCTCGTATTCTTCTCCCCTGTTTCTTCACTTCGCGTTTTTCACACTTCTCTTACTCCACGTAGTGGCATACTGTTGATCCTCCTCTGATTTTCGCCCCTTGTGTTCTCCTCGTTTTTGTATTTTGCTTTTTTTTTCTTGCTCCTCGTATTCTTCTCCCCTGTTTCTTCGCCTCGGGTTTTTCACACTTCTCTTGCTCCTCGTAGTGGCATACTGTTGATCCTCCTTGGATTTTCGCCCCTTGTGTTCTCCTCGTTTTTGTATTTTGCTTTTTTTTTCTTGCTCCTCGTATTCTTCTCCCCTGTTTCTTCGCATCAGCATTTTCACCCTTCTCTTACTCCACGTAGTGCCATACTTTGGATCCTCCTCTGATTTTCGCCCCTTGTGTTCACCTCGTTTTTGTATTTTGCTTTTTTTTTCTTGCTCCTCGTATTCTTTTCCCCTTTTTCTTCACCTCGGGTTTTTCACACTTCTCTTACTCCACGTAGTGGCATACTGTTGATCCTCCTCTGATTTTCGCCCCTTGTGTTCTCCTCGTTTTTGTATTTTGCTTTTTTTTTCTTGCTCCTCGTATTCTTCTCCCCTGTTTCTTTGCCTCGGGTTTTTCACACTTCTCTTGCTCCTCGTAGTGGCATACTGTTGATCCTCCTCGGATTTTCGCCCCTTGTGTTCTCCTCGTTTTTGTATTTTGCTTTTTTTTTCTTGCTCCTCGTATTCTTCTCCCCTGTTTCTTCGCATCAGCATTTTCACACTTCTCTTACTCCACGTATTGCCACACTTTGCATCCTCCTCTGATTTTCGCCCCTTGTGTTCTCCTCGTTTTTGTATTTTGCTTTTTTTTTCTTGCTCCTCGTATTCTTCTCCCCTGTTTCTTCACATCAGCATTTTCACACTTCTCTTACTCCACGTAGTGCCATACTTTGCATCCTCCTCTGATTTTCGCCCCTTGTGTTCTCCTCGTTTTTGTATTTTGCTTTTTTTTTCTTGCTCCTCGTATTCTTCTCCCCTGTTTCTTCGCATCAGCATTTTGACACTTCTCTTACTCCACGCAGTGCCACACTTTTGATCCTCCTCTGATTTTCGCCCCTTGTGTTCTCCTCGTTTTTGTATTTTGCTTTTTTTTTCATGCTCCTCGTATTCTTCTCCCCTGTGTCTTCGCCTCGCGTTTTTCACACTTCTCTTACTCCACGTAGTGGCATACTGTTGATCCTCCCCTGATTTTCGCCCCTTGTGTTCTCCTCGTTTTTGTATTTTGCTTTTTTTTTCTTGCTCCTCGTATTCTTCTCCCCTGTTTCTTCGCGGCGGGTTTTTCACACTTCTCTTACTCCACGTAGTGCCACACTTTTGATCCTCCTCTGATTTTCGCCCCTTGTGTTCTCCTCGTTTTTGTATTTTGCTTTTTTTTTCTTGCTCCTCGTATTCTTCTCCCCTGTTTCTTCGCCTCGGGTTTTTCACACTTCTCTTACTCCACGTAGTGGCATACGGTTGATCCTCCTCTGATTTTCGCCCTTGTGTTCTCCTCGTTTTTGTATTTTGCTTTTTTTTTCTTGCTCCTCGTATTCTTCTCCCCTGTTTCTTTGCCTCGGGTTTTTCACACTGCTCTTGCTCCTCGTAGTGACATACTTTTGATCCTCCTCTGATTTTCGCCCCTTGTGTTCTCCTCGTTTTTGTATTTTGCGTTTTTTTTCTTGCTCCTCGTATTCTTCTCCCCTGTTTCTTCGCCTCGGCTTTTTCACACTTCTCTTACTCCACGTAGTGCCACACTTTTGATCCTCCTCTGATTTTCGCCCCTTGTGTTCTCCTCGTTTTTGTATTTTGCTTTTTTTTTTCTTGCTCCTCGCATTCTTCTCCCCTGTTTCTTTGCCTCGGATTTTTCACACTTCTCTTACTCCACGTAGTGCCACACTTTTGATCCTCCTCTGATTTTCGCCCCTTGTGTTCTCCTCGTTTTTGTATTTTGCTTTTTTTTTCTTGCTCCTCGTATTCTTCTCCCCTGTTTCTTTGCCTCGGGTTTTTCACACTGCTCTTGCTCCTCGTAGTGACATACTGTTGATCCTCCTCTGATTTTCGCCCCTTGTGTTCTCCTCGTTTTTGTATTTTGCTTTTTTTTTCTTGCTCCTCGTATTCTTCTCCCCTGTTTCTTCGCTTCGGGTTTTTCACACTTCTCCTACTCCACGTAGTGGCATACTGTTGATCCTCCTCTGATTTTCGCCCCTTGTGTTCTCCTCGTTTTTGTATTTTGCTTTTTTTTTCTTGCTCCTTGTATTCTTCTCCCCTGTTTCTTTGCCTCGGGTTTTTCACACTTCTCTTGCTCCTCGTAGTGGCATACTGTTGATCCTCCTCGGATTTTCGCCCCTTGTGTTCTCCTCGTTTTTGTATTTTGCTTTTTTTTTCTTGCTCCTCGTATTCTTCTCCCCTGTTTCTTCGCATCAACATTTTCACACTTCTCTTACTCCACGTAGTGCCACACTTTTGATCCTCCTCTGATTTTCGCCCCTTGTGTTCTCCTCGTTTTTGTATTTTGCTTTTTTTTTCTTGCTCCTCGTATTCTTCTCCCCTGTTTCTTCGCCTCGGGTTTTTCACACTTCTCTTACTCCACGTAGTGCCACTCTTTGGATCCTCCTCTGATTTTCTCCCCTTGTGTTCTCCTCGTTTGTGTATTTTGCTTTTTTTTTCTTGCTCCTCGTATTCTTCTCCCCTGTTTCTTCGCATCAGCATTTTCACACTTCTCTTACTCCACGTAGTGCCATACTTTGGATCCTCCTCTGATTTTCGCCCCTTGTGTTCTCCTCGTTTTTGTATTTTGCTTTTTTTTTCTTGCTCCTCGTATTCTTCTCCCCTGTTTCTTCGCCTCGGGTTTTTCACACTTCTCTTACTCCACGTAGTGGCATATGGTTGATCCTCCTCTGATTTTCTCCCCTTGTGTTCTCCTCGTTTTTGTATTTTGCTTTTTTTTTCTTGCTCCTCGTATTCTTCTCCCCTGTTTCTTCGCCTCGGGTTTTTCACACTTCTCTTACTCAAAGTAGTGGCATACTGTTGATCCTCCTCTGATTTTCGCCCCTTGTGTTCTCCTCGTTTTTGTATTTTGCTTTTTTTTTCTTGCTCCTCGTATTCTTCTCCCCTGTTTCTTTGCCTCGGGTTTTTCACACTTCTCTTGCTCCTCGTAGTGGCATACTGTTGATCCTCCTCGGATTTTCGCCCCTTGTGTTCCCCTCGTTTTTGTATTTTGCTTTTTTTTTCTTGCTCCTCGTATTCTTCTCCCCTGTTTCTTCGCATCAGCATTTTCACACTTCTCTTACTCCACGTATTGCCACACTTTGCATCCTCCTCTGATTTTCGCCCCTTGTGTTCTCCTCGTTTTTGTATTTTGCTTTTTTTTTCTTGCTCCTCGTATTTTTCTCCCCTGTTTCTTCACATCAGCATTTTCACACTTCTCTTACTCCACGTAGTGCCATACTTTGCATCCTCCTCTGATTTTCGCCCCTTGTGTTCTCGTTTTTGTATTTTGCTTTTTTTTTCTTGCTCCTCGTATTCTTCTCCCGTGTGTCTTCGCATCAGCATTTTGACACTTCTCTTACTCCACGCAGTGCCACACTTTTGATCCTCCTCTGATTTTCGCCCCTTGTGTTCTCCTCGTTTTTGTATTTTGCTTTTTTTTTCATGCTCCTCGTATTCTTCTCCCCTGTGTCTTCACCTCGCGTTTTTCACACTTCTCTTACTCCACGTAGTGGCATACTGTTGATCCTCCCCTGATTTTCGCCCCTTGTGTTCTCCTCGTTTTTGTATTTTGCTTTTTTTTTCTTGCTCCTCGTATTCTTCTCCCCTGTTTCTTCGCCGCGGGTTTTTCACACTTCTCTTACTCCACGTAGTGCCACACTTTTGATCCTCCTCTGATTTTCGCCCCTTGTGTTCTCCTCGTTTTTGTATATTACTTTTTTTTTCTTGCTCCTCGTATTCTTCTCCCCTGTTTCTTCGCCTCGGGTTTTTCACACTTCTCTTACTCCACGTAGTGGCATACGGTTGATCCTCCTCTGATTTTCGCCCCTTGTGTTCTCCTCGTTTTTGTATTTTGCTTTTTTTTTCTTGCTCCTCGTATTCTTCTCCCCTGTTTCTTTGCCTCGGGTTTTTCACACTTCTCTTGCTCCTCGTAGTGACATACTGTTGATCCTCCTCTGATTTTCGCCCCTTGTGTTCTCCTCGTTTTTGTATTTTGCTTTTTTTTTCTTGCTCCTCGTATTCTTCTCCCCTGTTTCTTCGCCTCGGCTTTTTCACACTTCTCTTACTCCACGTAGTGCCACACTTTTGATCCTCCTCTGATTTTCGCCCCTTGTGTTCTCCTCGTTTTTGTATTTTGCTTTTTTTTTTCTTGCTCCTCGCATTCTTCTCCCCTGTTTCTTCGCCTCGGATTTTTCACACTTCTCTTACTCCACGTAGTGCCACAGTTTTGATCCTCCTCTGATTTTCGCCCCTTGTGTTCTCCTCGTTTTTGTATTTTGCTTTTTTTTTCTTGCTCCTCGTATTCTTCTCCCCTGTTTTTTTGCCTCGGGTTTTTCACACTGCTCTTGCTCCTCGTAGTGACATACTGTTGATCCTCCTCTGATTTTCGCCCCTTGTGTTCGCCTCGTTTTTGTATTTTGCTTTTTTTTTCTTGCTCCTCGTATTCTTCTCCCCTGTTTCTTCGCTTCGGGTTTTTCACACTTCTCCTACTCCACGTAGTGGCATACTGTTGATCCTCCTCTGATTTTCGCCCCTTGTGTTCTCCTCGTTTTTGTATTTTGCTTTTTTTTTCTTGCTCCTCGTATTCTTCTCCCCTGTTTCTTTGCCTCGGGTTTTTCACACTTCTCTTGCTCCTCGTAGTGGCATACTGTTGATCCTCCTCGGATTTTCGCCCCTTGTGTTCTCCTCGTTTTTGTATTTTGCTTTTTTTTTCTTGCTCCTCGTATTCTTCTCCCCTGTTTCTTCGCCTCGGGTTTTTCACACTTCTCTTACTCCACGTAGTGCCACACTTTTGATCCTCCTCTGATTTTCGCCCCTTGTGTTCTCCTCGTTTTTGTATTTTGCTTTTTTTTTTCTTGCTCCTCGCATTCTTCTCCCCTGTTTCTTCGCCTCGGGTTTTTCACACTTCTCTTACTCCACGTAGTGCCACAGTTTTGATCCTCCTCTGATTTTCGCCCCTTGTGTTCTCCTCGTTTTTGTATTTTGCTTTTTTTTTCTTGCTCCTCGTATTCTTCTCCCCTGTTTCTTCGCATCAGCATTTTCACACTTCTCTTACTCCACGTAGTGGCATACTGTTGATCCTCCTCTGATTTTCGCCCCTTGTGTTCGCCTCGCTTTTGTATTTTGCTTTTTTTTTCTAGCTCCTCGTATTCTTCTCCCCTGTTTCTTCGCCTCGGGTTTTTCACACTTCTCTTACTCAAAGTAGTGGCATACTGTTGATCCTCCTCTGATTTTCGCCCCTTGTGTTCTCGTTTTTGTATTTTGCTTTTTTTTTCTTGCTCCTCGTATTCTTCTCCCCTGTTTCTTCGCATCAGCATTTTCACACTTCTCTTACTCCACGTAGTGCCATACTTTGGATCCTCCTCTGATTTTCGCCCCTTGTGTTCTCCTCGTTTTTGTATTTTGCTTTTTTTTTCTTGCTCCTCGTATTCTTCTCCCCTGTTTCTTCGCCTCGGGTTTTTCACACTTCTCTTACTCCACGTAGTGGCATATGGTTGATCCTCCTCTGATTTTCTCCCCTTGTGTTCTCCTCGTTTTTGTATTTTGCTTTTTTTTTCTTGCTCCTCGTATTCTTCTCCCCTGTTTCTTCGCCTCGGGTTTTTCACACTTCTCTTACTCAAAGTAGTGGCATACTGTTGATCCTCCTCTGATTTTCGCCCCTTGTGTTCTCGTTTTTGTATTTTGCTTTTTTTTTCTTGCTCCTCGTATTCTTCTCCCCTGTTTCTTCGCATCAGCATTTTCACACTTCTCTTACTCCACGTAGTGCCATACTTTGGATCCTCCTCTGATTTTCGCCCCTTGTGTTCGCCTCGTTTTTGTATTTTGCTTTTTTTTTCTTGCTCCTCGTATTCTTTTCCCCTTTTTCTTCACCTCGGGTTTTTCACACTTCTCTTACTCCACGTAGTGGCATACTGTTGATCCTCCTCTGATTTTCGCCCCTTGTGTTCTCCTCGTTTTTGTATTTTGCTTTTTTTTTCTTGCTCCTCGTATTCTTCTCCCCTGTTTCTTTGCCTCGGGTTTTTCACACTTCTCTTGCTCCTCGTAGTGGCATACTGTTGATCCTCCTCTGATTTTCGCCCCTTGTGTTCCCCTCGTTTTTGTATTTTGCTTTTTTTTTCTTGCTCCTCGTATTCTTCTCCCCTGTTTCTTCGCATCAGCATTTTCACACTTCTCTTACTCCACGTATTGCCACACTTTGCATCCTCCTCTGATTTTCGCCCCTTGTGTTCTCCTCGTTTTTGTATTTTGCTTTTTTTTTCTTGCTCCTCGTATTTTTCTCCCCTGTTTCTTCACATCAGCATTTTCACACTTCTCTTACTCCACGTAGTGCCATACTTTGCATCCTCCTCTGATTTTCGCCCCTTGTGTTCTCCTCGTTTTTGTATTTTGCTTTTTTTTTCTTGCTCCTCGTATTCTTCTCCCCTGTGTCTTCGCATCAGCATTTTGACACTTCTCTTACTCCACGCAGTGCCACACTTTTGATCCTCCTCTGATTTTCGCCCCTTGTGTTCTCCTCGTTTTTGTATTTTGCTTTTTTTTTCATGCTCCTCGTATTCTTCTCCCCTGTGTCTTCGCCTCGCGTTTTTCACACTTCTCTTACTCCACGTAGTGGCATACTGTTGATCCTCCTCTGATTTTCGCCCCTTGTGTTCTCCTCGTTTTTGTATTTTGCTTTTTTTTTCTTGCTCCTCGTATTCTTCTCCCCTGTTTCTTCGCGGCGGGTTTTTCACACTTCTCTTACTCCACGTAGTGCCACACTTTTGATCCTCCTCTGATTTTCGCCCCTTGTGTTCTCCTCGTTTTTGTATTTTGCTTTTTTTTTCTTGCTCCTCGTATTCTTCTCCCCTGTTTCTTCGCCTCGGGTTTTTCACACTTCTCTTACTCCACGTAGTGGCATACGGTTGATCCTCCTCTGATTTTCGCCCCTTGTGTTCTCCTCGTTTTTGTATTTTGCTTTTTTTTTCTTGCTCCTCGTATTCTTCTCCCCTGTTTCTTTGCCTCGGGTTTTTAACACTGCTCTTGCTCCTCGTAGTGACATACTTTTGATCCTCCTCTGATTTTCGCCCCTTGTGTTCTCCTCGTTTTTGTATTTTGCTTTTTTTTTCTTGCTCCTCGTATTCTTCTCCCCTGTTTCTTCGCCTCGGCTTTTTCACACTTCTCTTACTCCACGTAGTGCCACGCTTTTGATCCTCCTCTGATTTTCGCCCCTTGTGTTCTCCTCGTTTTTGTATTTTGCTTTTTTTTTTTTTGCTCCTCGCATTCTTCTCCCCTGTTTCTTCGCCTCGGATTTTTCACACTTCTCTTACTCCACGTAGTGCCACAGTTTTGATCCTCCTCTGATTTTCGCCCCTTGTGTTCTCCTCGTTTTTGTATTTTGCTTTTTTTTTCTTGCTCCTCGTATTCTTCTCCCCTGTTTCTTTGCCTCGGGTTTTTCACACTGCTCTTGCTCCTCGTAGTGACATACTGTTGATCCTCCTCTGATTTTCGCCCGTTGTGTTCGCCTCGTTTTTGTATTTTGCTTTTTTTTTCTTGCTCCTCGTATTCTTCTCCCCTGTTTCTTCGCTTCGGGTTTTTCACACTTCTCTTACTCCACGTAGTGGCATACTGTTGATCCTCCTCTGATTTTCGCCCCTTGTGTTCTCCTCGTTTTTGTATTTTGCTTTTTTTTTCTTGCTCCTCGTATTCTTCTCCCCTGTTTCTTTGCCTCGGGTTTTTCACACTTCTCTTGCTCCTCGTAGTGGCATACTGTTGATCCTCCTCGGATTTTCGCCCCTTGTGTTCTCCTCGTTTTTGTATTTTGCTTTTTTTTTCTTGCTCCTCGTATTCTTCTCCCCTGTTTCTTCGCATCAACATTTTCACACTTCTCTTACTCCACGTAGTGCCATACTTTGGATCCTCCTCTGATTTTCGCCCCTTGTGTTCTCCTCGTTTTTGTATTTTGCTTTTTTTTTCTTGCTCCTCGTATTCTTTTCCCCTGTTTCTTCGCCTCGGGTTTTTCACACTTCTCTTACTCCACGTAGTGGCATACTGTTGATCCTCCTCTGATTTTCGCCCTTTGTGTTCTCCTCGTTTTTGTATTTTGCTTTTTTTTTCTTGCTCCTCGTATTCTTCTCCCCTGTTTCTTCGCCTCGGGTTTTTCACACTTCTCTTGCTCCTCGTAGTGGCATACTGTTGATCCTCCTCTGATTTTCGCCCCTTGTGTTCTCCTCGTTTTTGTATTTTGCTTTTTTTTTCTTGCTCCTCGTATTCTTCTCCCCTGTTTCTTCGCCTCGGGTTTTTCACACTTCTCTTACTCCACGTAGTGCCACACTTTTGATCCTCCTCTGATTTTCGCCCCTTGTGTTCTCCTCGTTTTTGTATTTTGCTTTTTTTTTTCTTGCTCCTCGCATTCTTCTCCCCTGTTTCTTCGCCTCGGATTTTTCACACTTCTCTTACTCCACGTAGTGCCACAGTTTTGATCCTCCTCTGATTTTCGCCCCTTGTGTTCTCCTCGTTTTTGTATTTTGCTTTTTTTTTCTTGCTCCTCGTATTCTTCTCCCCTGTTTCTTCGCATCAGCATTTTCACACTTCTCTTACTCCACGTAGTGGCATACTGTTGATCCTCCTCTGATTTTCGCCCCTTGTGTTCGCCTCGTTTTTGTATTTTGCTTTTTTTTTCTAGCTCCTCGTATTCTTCTCCCCTGTTTCTTCGCCTCGGGTTTTTCACACTTCTCTTACTCAAAGTAGTGGCATACTGTTGATCCTGCTCTGATTTTCGCCCCTTGTGTTCTCGTTTTTGTATTTTGCTTTTTTTTTCTTGCTCCTCGTATTCTTCTCCCCTGTGTCTTCGCATCAGCATTTTCACACTTCTCTTACTCCACGTAGTGCCATACTTTGGATCCTCCTCTGATTTTCGCCCCTTGTGTTCTCCTCGTTTTTGTATTTTGCTTTTTTTTTCTTGCTCCTCGTATTCTTCTCCCCTGTTTCTTCACCGCGGGTTTTTCAGACTTCTCTTACTCCACGTAGTGCCACACTTTGGATCCTCCTCTGATTTTCGCCCCTTGTGTTTTCCTCGTTTTTGTATTTTGCTTTTTTTTTTCTTGCTCCTCGTATTCTTCTCCCCTGTTTCTTTGCCTCGGGTTTTTCACACTGCTCTTGCTCCTCGTAGTGACATACTGTTGATCCTCCTCTGATTTTCGCCCCTTGTGTTCTCCTCGTTTTTGTATTTTGCTTTTTTTTTCTTGCTCCTCGTATTCTTCTCCCCTGTTTCTTTGCCTCGGGTTTTTCACACTTCTCTTACTCCACGTAGTGCCACACTTTTGATCCTCCTCTGATTTTCGCCCCTTGTGTTCTCCTCGTTTTTGTATTTTGCTTTTTTTTTCTTGCTCCTCGTATTCTTCTCCCCTGTTTCTTCGCATGAGCATTTTCACACTTCTCTTACTCCACGTAGTGGCATACTGTTGATCCTCCTCTGATTTTCGCCCCTTGTGTTCTCCTCGTTTTTGTATTTTGCTTTTTTTTTCTTGCTCCTCGTATTCTTCTCCCCTGTTTCTTCGCCTCGGGTTTTTCACACTTCTCTTACTCCACGTAGTGCCACACTTTTGATCCTCCTCTGATTTTCGCCCCTTGTGTTCTCCTCGTTTTTGTATTTTGCTTTTTTTTTTCTTGCTCCTCGCATTCTTCTCCCCTGTTTCTTCGCCTCGGATTTTTCACACTTCTCTTACTCCACGTAGTGGCATACTGTTGATCCTCCTCTGATTTTCGCCCCTTGTGTTCTCCTCGTTTTTGTATTTTGCTTTTTTTTTCTAGCTCCTCGTATTCTTCTCCCCTGTTTCTTCGCCTCGGGTTTTTCACACTTCTCTTACTCAAAGTAGTGGCATACTGTTGATCCTCCTCTGATTTTCGCCCCTTGTGTTCTCGTTTTTGTATTTTGCTTTTTTTTTCTTGCTCCTCGTATTCTTCTCCCCTGTGTCTTCGCATCAGCATTTTCACACTTCTCTTACTCCACGTAGTGCCATACTTTGGATCCTCCTCTGATTTTCGCCCCTTGTGTTCTCCTCGTTTTTGTATTTTGCTTTTTTTTTCTTGCTCCTCGTATTCTTCTCCCCTGTTTCTTCACGGCGGGTTTTTCACACTTCTCTTACTCCACGTAGTGCCACACTTTGGATCCTCCTCTGATTTTCGCCCCTTGTGTTTTCCTCGTTTTTGTATTTTGCTTTTTTTTTTCTTGCTCCTCGTATTCTTCTCCCCTGTTTCTTTGCCTCGGGTTTTTCACACTGCTCTTGCTCCTCGTAGTGACATACTGTTGATCCTCCTCTGATTTTCGCCCCTTGTGTTCTCCTCGTTTTTGTATTTTGCTTTTTTTTTCTTGCTCCTCGTATTCTTCTCCCCTGTTTCTTCGCCTCGGGTTTTTCACACTTCTCTTACTCCATGTAGTGCCACACTTTGGATCCTCCTCTGATTTTCGCCCCTTGTGTTCTCCTCGTTTTTGTATTTTGCTTTTTTTTCTTGCTCCTCGTATTCTTCTCCCCTGTTTCTTCGCCTCGGGTTTTTCACACTTCTCTTACTCCACGTAGTGCCACACTTTTGATCCTCCTCTGATTTTCGCCCCTTGTGTTCTCCTCGTTTTTGTATTTTGCTTTTTTTTTTCTTGCTCCTCGCATTCTTCTCCCCTGTTTCTTCGCCTCGGATTTTTCACACTTCTCTTACTCCACGTAGTGCCACACTTTTGATCCTCCTCTGATTTTCGCCCCTTGTGTTCTCCTCGTTTTTGTATTTTGCTTTTTTTTTCTTGCTCCTCGTATTCTTCTCCCCTGTTTCTTCGCATCAGCATTTTCACACTTCTCTTACTCCACGTAGTGGCATACTGTTGATCCTCCTCTGATTTTCGCCCCTTGTGTTCGCCTCGTTTTTGTATTTTGCTTTTTTTTTCTTGCTCCTCGTATTCTTCTCCCCTGTTTCTTCACTTCGCGTTTTTCACACTTCTCTTACTCCACGTAGTGGCATACTGTTGATCCTCCTCTGATTTTCGCCCCTTGTGTTCTCCTCGTTTTTGTATTTTGCTTTTTTTTTCTTGCTCCTCGTATTCTTCTCCCGTGTTTCTTTGCCTCGGGTTTTTCACACTTCTCTTGCTCCTCGTAGTGGCATACTGTTGATCCTCCTTGGATTTTCGCCCCTTGTGTTCTCCTCGTTTTTGTATTTTGCTTTTTTTTTCTTGCTCCTCGTATTCTTCTCCCCTGTTTCTTCGCATCAGCATTTTCACCCTTCTCTTACTCCACGTAGTGCCATACTTTGGATCCTCCTCTGATTTTCGCCCCTTGTGTTCACCTCGTTTTTGTATTTTGCTTTTTTTTTCTTGCTCCTCGTATTCTTTTCCCCTTTTTCTTCACCTCGGGTTTTTCACACTTCTCTTACTCCACGTAGTGGCATACTGTTGATCCTCCTCTGATTTTCGCCCCTTGTGTTCTCCTCGTTTTTGTATTTTGCTTTTTTTTTCTTGCTCCTCGTATTCTTCTCCCCTGTTTCTTTGCCTCGGGTTTTTCACACTTCTCTTGCTCCTCGTAGTGACATACTGTTGATCCTCCTTTGCTTTTTTTTTCTTGCTCCTCGTATTCTTCTCCCCTGTTTCTTCGCATCAGCATTTTCACACTTCTCTTACTCCACGTATTGCCACACTTTGCATCCTCCTCTGATTTTCGCCCCTTGTGTTCTCCTCGTTTTTGTATTTTGCTTTTTTTTTCTTGCTCCTCGTATTTTTCTCCCCTGTTTCTTCACATCAGCATTTTCACACTTCTCTTACTCCACGTAGTGCCATACTTTGCATCCTCCTCTGATTTTCGCCCCTTGTGTTCTCCTCGTTTTTGTATTTTGCTTTTTTTTTCTTGCTCCTCGTATTCTTCTCCCCTGTGTCTTCGCATCAGCATTTTGACACTTCTCTTACTCCACGCAGTGCCACACTTTTGATCCTCCTCTGATTTTCGCCCCTTGTGTTCTCCTCGTTTTTGTATTTTGCTTTTTTTTTCATGCTCCTCGTATTCTTCTCCCCTGTGTCTTCGCCTCGCGTTTTTCACACTTCTCTTACTCCACGTAGTGGCATACTGTTGATCCTCCCCTGATTTTCGCCCCTTGTGTTCTCCTCGTTTTTGTATTTTGCTTTTTTTTTCTTGCTCCTCGTATTCTTCTCCCCTGTTTCTTCGCGGCGGCATTTTCACACTTCTCTTACTCCACGTAGTGCCACACTTTTGATCCTCCTCTGATTTTCGCCCCTTGTGTTCTCCTCGTTTTTGTATATTGCTTTTTTTTTCTTGCTCCTCGTATTCTTCTCCCCTGTTTCTTCGCCTCGGGTTTTTCACACTTCTCTTACTCCACGTAGTGGCATACGGTTGATCCTCCTCTGATTTTCGCCCTTGTGTTCTCCTCGTTTTTGTATTTTGCTTTTTTTTTCTTGCTCCTCGTATTCTTCTCCCCTGTTTCTTTGCCTCGGGTTTTTCACACTGCTCTTGCTCCTCGTAGTGACATACTTTTGATCCTCCTCTGATTTTCGCCCCTTGTGTTCTCCTCGTTTTTGTATTTTGCTTTTTTTTTCTTGCTCCTCGTATTCTTCTCCCCTGTTTCTTCGCCTCGGCTTTTTCACACTTCTCTTACTCCACGTAGTGCCACACTTTTGATCCTCCTCTGATTTTCGCCCCTTGTGTTCTCCTCGTTTTTGTATTTTGCTTTTTTTTTTCTTGCTCCTCGCATTCTTCTCCCCTGTTTCTTCGCCTCGGATTTTTCACACTTCTCTTACTCCACGTAGTGCCACAGTTTTGATCCTCCTCTGATTTTCGCCCCTTGTGTTCTCCTCGTTTTTGTATTTTGCTTTTTTTTTCTTGCTCCTCGTATTCTTCTCCCCTGTTTCTTTGCCTCGGGTTTTTCACACTGCTCTTGCTCCTCGTAGTGACATACTGTTGATCCTCCTCTGATTTTCGCCCCTTGTGTTCGCCTCGTTTTTGTATTTTGCTTTTTTTTTCTTGCTCCTCGTATTCTTCTCCCCTGTTTCTTCGCTTCGGGTTTTTCACACTTCTCCTACTCCACGTAGTGGCATACTGTTGATCCTCCTCTGATTTTCGCCCCTTGTGTTCTCCTCGTTTTTGTATTTTGCTTTTTTTTTCTTGCTCCTTGTATTCTTCTCCCCTGTTTCTTTGCCTCGGGTTTTTCACACTTCTCTTGCTCCTCGTAGTGGCATACTGTTGATCCTCCTCGGATTTTCGCCCCTTGTGTTCTCCTCGTTTTTGTATTTTGCTTTTTTTTTCTTGCTCCTCGTATTCTTCTCCCCTGTTTCTTCGCATCAACATTTTCACACTTCTCTTACTCCACGTAGTGCCACACTTTTGATCCTCCTCTGATTTTCGCCCCTTGTGTTCTCCTCGTTTTTGTATTTTGCTTTTTTTTTCTTGCTCCTCGTATTCTTCTCCCCTGTTTCTTCGCCTCGGGTTTTTCACACTTCTCTTACTCCACGTAGTGCCACTCTTTGGATCCTCCTCTGATTTTCTCCCCTTGTGTTCTCCTCGTTTGTGTATTTTGCTTTTTTTTTCTTGCTCCTCGTATTCTTCTCCCCTGTTTCTTCGCATCAGCATTTTCACACTTCTCTTACTCCACGTAGTGCCATACTTTGGATCCTCCTCTGATTTTCGCCCCTTGTGTTCTCCTCGTTTTTGTATTTTGCTTTTTTTTTCTTGCTCCTCGTATTCTTCTCCCCTGTGTCTTCGCCTCGGGTTTTTCACACTTCTCTTACTCCACGTAGTGGCATATGGTTGATCCTCCTCTGATTTTCTCCCCTTGTGTTCTCCTCGTTTTTGTATTTTGCTTTTTTTTTCTTGCTCCTCGTATTCTTCTCCCCTGTTTCTTCGCCTCGGGTTTTTCACACTTCTCTTACTCAAAGTAGTGGCATACTGTTGATCCTCCTCTGATTTTCGCCCCTTGTGTTCTCCTCGTTTTTGTATTTTGCTTTTTTTTTCTTGCTCCTCGTATTCTTCTCCCCTGTTTCTTTGCCTCGGGTTTTTCACACTTCTCTTGCTCCTCGTAGTGGCATACTGTTGATCCTCCTCGGATTTTCGCCCCTTGTGTTCCCCTCGTTTTTGTATTTTGCTTTTTTTTACTTGCTCCTCGTATTCTTCTCCCCTGTTTCTTCGCATCAGCATTTTCACACTTCTCTTACTCCACGTATTGCCACACTTTGCATCCTCCTCTGATTTTCGCCCCTTGTGTTCTCCTCGTTTTTGTATTTTGCTTTTTTTTTCTTGCTCCTCGTATTTTTCTCCCCTGTTTCTTCACATCAGCATTTTCACACTTCTCTTACTCCACGTAGTGCCATACTTTGCATCCTCCTCTGATTTTCGCCCCTTGTGTTCTCGTTTTTGTATTTTGCTTTTTTTTTCTTGCTCCTCGTATTCTTCTCCCGTGTGTCTTCGCATCAGCATTTTGACACTTCTCTTACTCCACGCAGTGCCACACTTTTGATCCTCCTCTGATTTTCGCCCCTTGTGTTCTCCTCGTTTTTGTATTTTGCTTTTTTTTTCATGCTCCTCGTATTCTTCTCCCCTGTGTCTTCACCTCGCGTTTTTCACACTTCTCTTACTCCACGTAGTGGCATACTGTTGATCCTCCCCTGATTTTCGCCCCTTGTGTTCTCCTCGTTTTTGTATTTTGCTTTTTTTTTCTTGCTCCTCGTATTCTTCTCCCCTGTTTCTTCGCGGCGGGTTTTTCACACTTCTCTTACTCCACGTAGTGCCACACTTTTGATCCTCCTCTGATTTTCGCCCCTTGTGTTCTCCTCGTTTTTGTATATTGCTTTTTTTTTCTTGCTCCTCGTATTCTTCTCCCCTGTTTCTTCGCCTCGGGTTTTTCACACTTCTCTTACTCCACGTAGTGGCATACGGTTGATCCTCCTCTGATTTTCGCCCCTTGTGTTCTCCTCGTTTTTGTATTTTGCTTTTTTTTTCTTGCTCCTCGTATTCTTCTCCCCTGTTTCTTTGCCTCGGGTTTTTCACACTGCTCTTGCTCCTCGTAGTGACATACTTTTGATCCTCCTCTGATTTTCGCCCCTTGTGTTCTCCTCGTTTTTGTATTTTGCTTTTTTTTTCTTGCTCCTCGTATTCTTCTCCCCTGTTTCTTCGCCTCGGCTTTTTCACACTTCTCTTACTCCACGTAGTGCCACACTTTTGATCCTCCTCTGATTTTCGCCCCTTGTGTTCTCCTCGTTTTTGTATTTTGCTTTTTTTTTTCTTGCTCCTCGCA
Source organism: Cervus elaphus (assembly GCF_910594005.1). Taxonomy (NCBI): domain Eukaryota; kingdom Metazoa; phylum Chordata; class Mammalia; order Artiodactyla; family Cervidae; genus Cervus; species Cervus elaphus. The sequence continues at coordinate 1,217,459 of NC_057834.1, read as the reverse complement.
TTCTTCTCCCCTGTTTCTTCGCCTCGGATTTTTCACACTTCTCTTACTCCACGTAGTGCCACAGTTTTGATCCTCCTCTGATTTTCGCCCCTTGTGTTCTCCTCGTTTTTGTATTTTGCTTTTTTTTTCTTGCTCCTCGTATTCTTCTCCCCTGTTTCTTTGCCTCGGGTTTTTCACACTTCTCTTGCTCCTCGTAGTGACATACTGTTGATCCTCCTCGGATTTTCGCCCCTTGTGTTCGCCTCGTTTTTGTATTTTGCTTTTTTTTTCTTGCTCCTCGTATTCTTCTCCCCTGTTTCTTCGCTTCGGGTTTTTCACACTTCTCCTACTCCACGTAGTGGCATACTGTTGATCCTCCTCTGATTTTCGCCCCTTGTGTTCTCCTCGTTTTTGTATTTTGCTTTTTTTTTCTTGCTCCTCGTATTCTTCTCCCCTGTTTCTTTGCCTCGGGTTTTTCACACTTCTCTTGCTCCTCGTAGTGGCATACTGTTGATCCTCCTCGGATTTTCGCCCCTTGTGTTCTCCTCGTTTTTGTATTTTGCTTTTTTTTTCTTGCTCCTCGTATTCTTCTCCCCTGTTTCTTCGCCTCGGGTTTTTCACACTTCTCTTACTCCACGTAGTGCCACACTTTTGATCCTCCTCTGATTTTCGCCCCTTGTGTTCTCCTCGTTTTTGTATTTTGCTTTTTTTTTTCTTGCTCCTCGCATTCTTCTCCCCTGTTTCTTCGCCTCGGATTTTTCACACTTCTCTTACTCCACGTAGTGCCACAGTTTTGATCCTCCTCTGATTTTCGCCCCTTGTGTTCTCCTCGTTTTTGTATTTTGCTTTTTTTTTCTTGCTCCTCGTATTCTTCTCCCCTGTTTCTTCGCATCAGCATTTTCACACTTCTCTTACTCCACGTAGTGGCATACTGTTGATCCTCCTCTGATTTTCGCCCCTTGTGTTCGCCTCGCTTTTGTATTTTGCTTTTTTTTTCTAGCTCCTCGTATTCTTCTCCCCTGTTTCTTCGCCTCGGGTTTTTCACACTTCTCTTACTCAAAGTAGTGGCATACTGTTGATCCTCCTCTGATTTTCGCCCCTTGTGTTCTCGTTTTTGTATTTTGCTTTTTTTTTCTTGCTCCTCGTATTCTTCTCCCCTGTTTCTTCGCATCAGCATTTTCACACTTCTCTTACTCCACGTAGTGCCATACTTTGGATCCTCCTCTGATTTTCGCCCCTTGTGTTCTCCTCGTTTTTGTATTTTGCTTTTTTTTTCTTGCTCCTCGTATTCTTCTCCCCTGTTTCTTCGCCTCGGGTTTTTCACACTTCTCTTACTCCACGTAGTGGCATATGGTTGATCCTCCTCTGATTTTCTCCCCTTGTGTTCTCCTCGTTTTTGTATTTTGCTTTTTTTTTCTTGCTCCTCGTATTCTTCTCCCCTGTTTCTTCGCCTCGGGTTTTTCACACTTCTCTTACTCAAAGTAGTGGCATACTGTTGATCCTCCTCTGATTTTCGCCCCTTGTGTTCTCGTTTTTGTATTTTGCTTTTTTTTTCTTGCTCCTCGTATTCTTCTCCCCTGTGTCTTCGCATCAGCATTTTCACACTTCTCTTACTCCACGTAGTGCCATACTTTGGATCCTCCTCTGATTTTCGCCCCTTGTGTTCGCCTCGTTTTTGTATTTTGCATTTTTTTTCTTGCTCCTCGTATTCTTTTCCCCTTTTTCTTCACCTCGGGTTTTTCACACTTCTCTTACTCCACGTAGTGGCATACTGTTGATCCTCCTCTGATTTTCGCCCCTTGTGTTCTCCTCGTTTTTGTATTTTGCTTTTTTTTTCTTGCTCCTCGTATTCTTCTCCCCTGTTTCTTTGCCTCGGGTTTTTCACACTTCTCTTGCTCCTCGTAGTGGCATACTGTTGATCCTCCTCGGATTTTCGCCCCTTGTGTTCCCCTCGTTTTTGTATTTTGCTTTTTTTTTCTTGCTCCTCGTATTCTTCTCCCCTGTTTCTTCGCATCAGCATTTTCACACTTCTCTTACTCCACGTATTGCCACACTTTGCATCCTCCTCTGATTTTCGCCCCTTGTGTTCTCCTCGTTTTTGTATTTTGCTTTTTTTTTCTTGCTCCTCGTATTTTTCTCCCCTGTTTCTTCACATCAGCATTTTCACACTTCTCTTACTCCACGTAGTGCCATACTTTGCATCCTCCTCTGATTTTCGCCCCTTGTGTTCTCCTCGTTTTTGTATTTTGCTTTTTTTTTCTTGCTCCTCGTATTCTTCTCCCCTGTGTCTTCGCATCAGCATTTTGACACTTCTCTTACTCCACGCAGTGCCACACTTTTGATCCTCCTCTGATTTTCGCCCCTTGTGTTCTCCTCGTTTTTGTATTTTGCTTTTTTTTTCATGCTCCTCGTATTCTTCTCCCCTGTGTCTTCGCCTCGCGTTTTTCACACTTCTCTTACTCCACGTAGTGGCATACTGTTGATCCTCCCCTGATTTTCGCCCCTTGTGTTCTCCTCGTTTTTGTATTTTGCTTTTTTTTTCTTGCTCCTCGTATTCTTCTCCCCTGTTTCTTCGCGGCGGGTTTTTCACACTTCTCTTACTCCACGTAGTGCCACACTTTTGATCCTCCTCTGATTTTCGCCCCTTGTGTTCTCCTCGTTTTTGTATATTGCTTTTTTTTTCTTGCTCCTCGTATTCTTCTCCCCTGTTTCTTCGCCTCGGGTTTTTCACACTTCTCTTACTCCACGTAGTGGCATACGGTTGATCCTCCTCTGATTTTCGCCCCTTGTGTTCTCCTCGTTTTTGTATTTTGCTTTTTTTTTCTTGCTCCTCGTATTCTTCTCCCCTGTTTCTTTGCCTCGGGTTTTTAACACTGCTCTTGCTCCTCGTAGTGACATACTTTTGATCCTCCTCTGATTTTCGCCCCTTGTGTTCTCCTCGTTTTTGTATTTTGCTTTTTTTTTCTTGCTCCTCGTATTCTTCTCCCCTGTTTCTTCGCCTCGGCTTTTTCACACTTCTCTTACTCCACGTAGTGCCACGCTTTTGATCCTCCTCTGATTTTCGCCCCTTGTGTTCTCCTCGTTTTTGTATTTTGCTTTTTTTTTTCTTGCTCCTCGTATTCTTCTCCCCTGTTTCTTCGCCTCGGATTTTTCACACTTCTCTTACTCCACGTAGTGCCACAGTTTTGATCCTCCTCTGATTTTCGCCCCTTGTGTTCTCCTCGTTTTTGTATTTTGCTTTTTTTTTCTTGCTCCTCGTATTCTTCTCCCCTGTTTCTTTGCCTCGGGTTTTTCACACTGCTCTTGCTCCTCGTAGTGACATACTGTTGATCCTCCTCTGATTTTCGCCCGTTGTGTTCGCCTCGTTTTTGTATTTTGCTTTTTTTTTCTTGCTCCTCGTATTCTTCTCCCCTGTTTCTTCGCTTCGGGTTTTTCACACTTCTCCTACTCCACGTAGTGGCATACTGTTGATCCTCCTCTGATTTTCGCCCCTTGTGTTCTCCTCGTTTTTGTATTTTGCTTTTTTTTTCTTGCTCCTCGTATTCTTCTCCCCTGTTTCTTTGCCTCGGGTTTTTCACACTTCTCTTGCTCCTCGTAGTGGCATACTGTTGATCCTCCTCGGATTTTCGCCCCTTGTGTTCTCCTCGTTTTTGTATTTTGCTTTTTTTTTCTTGCTCCTCGTATTCTTCTCCCCTGTTTCTTCGCATCAACATTTTCACACTTCTCTTACTCCACGTAGTGCCATACTTTGGATCCTCCTCTGATTTTCGCCCCTTGTGTTCTCCTCATTTTTGTATTTTGCTTTTTTTTTCTTGCTCCTCGTATTCTTTTCCCCTGTTTCTTCGCCTCGGGTTTTTCACACTTCTCTTACTCCACGTAGTGGCATACTGTTGATCCTCCTCTGATTTTCGCCCTTTGTGTTCTCCTCGTTTTTGTATTTTGCTTTTTTTTTCTTGCTCCTCGTATTCTTCTCCCCTGTTTCTTCGCCTCGGGTTTTTCACACTTCTCTTGCTCCTCGTAGTGGCATACTGTTGATCCTCCTCTGATTTTCGCCCCTTGTGTTCTCCTTGTTTTTGTATTTTGCTTTTTTTTTCTTGCTCCTCGTATTCTTCTCCCCTGTTTCTTCGCCTCGGGTTTTTCACACTTCTCTTACTCCACGTAGTGCCACACTTTTGATCCTCCTCTGATTTTCGCCCCTTGTGTTCTCCTCGTTTTTGTATTTTGCTTTTTTTTTCTTGCTCCTCGCATTCTTCTCCCCTGTTTCTTCGCCTCGGATTTTTCACACTTCTCTTACTCCACGTAGTGCCACAGTTTTGATCCTCCTCTGATTTTCGCCCCTTGTGTTCTCCTCGTTTTTGTATTTTGCTTTTTTTTTCTTGCTCCTCGTATTCTTCTCCCCTGTTTCTTCGCATCAGCATTTTCACACTTCTCTTACTCCACGTAGTGGCATACTGTTGATCCTCCTCTGATTTTCGCCCCTTGTGTTCGCCTCGTTTTTGTATTTTGCTTTTTTTTTCTAGCTCCTCGTATTCTTCTCCCCTGTTTCTTCGCCTCGGGTTTTTCACACTTCTCTTACTCAAAGTAGTGGCATACTGTTGATCCTCCTCTGATTTTCGCCCCTTGTGTTTTCCTCGTTTTTGTATTTTGCTTTTTTTTTTCTTGCTCCTCGTATTCTTCTCCCCTGTTTCTTTGCCTCGGGTTTTTCACACTGCTCTTGCTCCTCGTAGTGACATACTGTTGATCCTCCTCTGATTTTCGCCCCTTGTGTTCTCCTCGTTTTTGTATTTTGCTTTTTTTTTCTTGCTCCTCGTATTCTTCTCCCCTGTTTCTTCGCCTCGGGTTTTTCACACTTCTCTTACTCCATGTAGTGCCACACTTTGGATCCTCCTCTGATTTTCGCCCCTTGTGTTCTCCTCGTTTTTGTATTTTGCTTTTTTTTCTTGCTCCTCGTATTCTTCTCCCCTGTTTCTTCGCCTCGGGTTTTTCACACTTCTCTTACTCCACGTAGTGCCACACTTTTAATCCTCCTCTGATTTTCGCCCCTTGTGTTCTCCTCGTTTTTGTATTTTGCTTTTTTTTTTCTTGCTCCTCGCATTCTTCTCCCCTGTTTCTTCGCCTCGGATTTTTCACACTTCTCTTACTCCACGTAGTGCCACACTTTTGATCCTCCTCTGATTTTCGCCCCTTGTGTTCTCCTCGTTTTTGTATTTTGCTTTTTTTTTCTTGCTCCTCGTATTCTTCTCCCCTGTTTCTTCGCATCAGCATTTTCACACTTCTCTTACTCCACGTAGTGGCATACTGTTGATCCTCCTCTGATTTTCGCCCCTTGTGTTCGCCTCGTTTTTGTATTTTGCTTTTTTTTTCTTGCTCCTCGTATTCTTCTCCCCTGTTTCTTCACTTCGCGTTTTTCACACTTCTCTTACTCCACGTAGTGGCATACTGTTGATCCTCCTCTGATTTTCGCCCCTTGTGTTCTCCTCGTTTTTGTATTTTGCTTTTTTTTTCTTGCTCCTCGTATTCTTCTCCCCTGTTTCTTCGCCTCGGGTTTTTCACACTTCTCTTGCTCCTCGTAGTGGCATACTGTTGATCCTCCTTGGATTTTCGCCCCTTGTGTTCTCCTCGTTTTTGTATTTTGCTTTTTTTTTCTTGCTCCTCGTATTCTTCTCCCCTGTTTCTTCGCATCAGCATTTTCACCCTTCTCTTACTCCACGTAGTGCCATACTTTGGATCCTCCTCTGATTTTCGCCCCTTGTGTTCACCTCGTTTTTGTATTTTGCTTTTTTTTTCTTGCTCCTCGTATTCTTTTCCCCTTTTTCTTCACCTCGGGTTTTTCACACTTCTCTTACTCCACGTAGTGGCATACTGTTGATCCTCCTCTGATTTTCGCCCCTTGTGTTCTCCTCGTTTTTGTATTTTGCTTTTTTTTTCTTGCTCCTCGTATTCTTCTCCCCTGTTTCTTTGCCTCGGGTTTTTCACACTTCTCTTGCTCCTCGTAGTGGCATACTGTTGATCCTCCTCGGATTTTCGCCCCTTGTGTTCTCCTCGTTTTTGTATTTTGCTTTTTTTTCTTGCTCCTCGTATTCTTCTCCCCTGTTTCTTCGCATCAGCATTTTCACACTTCTCTTACTCCACGTATTGCCACACTTTGCATCCTCCTCTGATTTTCGCCCCTTGTCTTCTCCTCGTTTTTGTATTTTGCTTTTTTTTTCTTGCTCCTCGTATTTTTCTCCCCTGTTTCTTCACATCAGCATTTTCACACTTCTCTTACTCCACGTAGTGCCATACTTTGCATCCTCCTCTGATTTTCGCCCCTTGTGTTCTCCTCGTTTTTGTATTTTGCTTTTTTTTTCTTGCTCCTCGTATTCTTCTCCCCTGTGTCTTCGCATCAGCATTTTGACACTTCTCTTACTCCACGCAGTGCCACACTTTTGATCCTCCTCTGATTTTCGCCCCTTGTGTTCTCCTCGTTTTTGTATTTTGCTTTTTTTTTCATGCTCCTCGTATTCTTCTCCCCTGTGTCTTCGCCTCGCGTTTTTCACACTTCTCTTACTCCACGTAGTGGCATACTGTTGATCCTCCCCTGATTTTCGCCCCTTGTGTTTTCCTCGTTTTTGTATTTTGCTTTTTTTTTCTTGCTCCTCGTATTCTTCTCCCCTGTTTCTTCGCGGCGGGTTTTTCACACTTCTCTTACTCCACGTAGTGCCACACTTTTGATCCTCCTCTGATTTTCGCCCCTTGTGTTCTCCTCGTTTTTGTATATTGCTTTTTTTTTCTTGCTCCTCGTATTCTTCTCCCCTGTTTCTTCGCCTCGGGTTTTTCACACTTCTCTTACTCCACGTAGTGGCATACTGTTGATCCTCCTCTGATTTTCGCCCCTTGTGTTCTCCTCGTTTTTGTATTTTGCTTTTTTTTTCTTGCTCCTCGTATTCTTCTCCCCTGTTTCTTTGCCTCGGGTTTTTCACACTGCTCTTGCTCCTCGTAGTGACATACTTTTGATCCTCCTCTGATTTTCGCCCCTTGTGTTCTCCTCGTTTTTGTATTTTGCTTTTTTTTTCTTGCTCCTCGTATTCTTCTCCCCTGTTTCTTCGCCTCGGCTTTTTCACACTTCTCTTACTCCACGTAGTGCCACACTTTTGATCCTCCTCTGATTTTCGCCCCTTGTGTTCTCCTCGTTTTTGTATTTTGCTTTTTTTTTTCTTGCTCCTCGCATTCTTCTCCCCTGTTTCTTCGCCTCGGATTTTTCACACTTCTCTTACTCCACGTAGTGCCACACTTTTGATCCTCCTCTGATTTTCGCCCCTTGTGTTCTCCTCGTTTTTGTATTTTGCTTTTTTTTTCTTGCTCCTCGTATTCTTCTCCCCTGTTTCTTTGCCTCGGGTTTTTCACACTGCTCTTGCTCCTCGTAGTGACATACTGTTGATCCTCCTCTGATTTTCGCCCCTTGTGTTCTCCTCGTTTTTGTATTTTGCTTTTTTTTTCTTGCTCCTCGTATTCTTCTCCCCTGTTTCTTCGCTTCGGGTTTTTCACACTTCTCCTACTCCACGTAGTGGCATACTGTTGATCCTCCTCTGATTTTCGCCCCTTGTGTTCTCCTCGTTTTTGTATTTTGCTTTTTTTTTCTTGCTCCTCGTATTCTTCTCCCCTGTTTCTTTGCCTCGGGTTTTTCACACTTCTCTTGCTCCTCGTAGTGGCATACTGTTGATCCTCCTCGGATTTTCGCCCCTTGTGTTCTCCTCGTTTTTGTATTTTGCTTTTTTTTTCTTGCTCCTCGTATTCTTCTCCCCTGTTTCTTCGCCTCAGCATTTTCACACTTCTCTTACTCCACGTAGTGCCATACTTTGGATCCTCCTCTGATTTTCGCCCCTTGTGTTCTCCTCGTTTTTGTATTTTGCTTTTTTTTTCTTGCTCCTCGTATTCTTCTCCCCTGTTTCTTCGCCTCGGGTTTTTCACACTTCTCTTGCTCCTCGTAGTGGCATACTGTTGATCCTCCTCTGATTTTAGCCCCTTGTGTTCTCCTCGTTTTTGTATTTTGCTTTTTTTTTCTTGCTCCTCGTATTCTTCTCCCCTGTTTCTTCGCCACGGGTTTTTCACACTTCTCTTACTCCACGTAGTGCCACACTTTTGATCCTCCTCTGATTTTCGTCCCTTGTGTTCTCCTCGTTTTTGTATTTTGCTTTTTTTTTTCTTGCTCCTCGTATTCTTCTCCCCTGTTTCTTCACCTCGGGTTTTTCACACTTCTCTTACTCCACGTAGTGCCACACTTTTGATCCTCCTCTGATTTTCGCCCCTTGTGTTCTTCTCGTTTTTGTATTTTGCTTTTTTTTCCTTGCTCCTCGTATTCTTCTCCCCTGTTTCTTTGCATCAGCATTTTCACACTTCTCTTACTCCACGTAGTGGCATACGGTTGATCCTCCTCTGATTTTCGCCCCTTGTGTTCTCCTCGTTTTTGTATTTTGCTTTTTTTTTCTTGCTCCTCGTATTCTTCTCCCCTGTTTCTTCACCGCGGGTTTTTCACACTTCTCTTACTCCACGTAGTGCCACACTTTTGATCCTCCTCTGATTTTCGCCCCTTGTGTTCTCCTCGTTTTTGTATTTTGCTTTTTTTTCTTGCTCCTCGTATTCTTCTCCCCTGTTTCTTCCCCGCGGGTTTTTCACACTTCTCTTACTCCACGTAGTGCCACACTTTTGATCCTCCTCTGATTTTCGCCCCTTGTGTTCTCCTCGTTTTTGTATTTTGCTTTTTTTTTCTTGCTCCTCGTATTCTTCTCCCCTGTTTCTTCGCCTCGGGTTTTTCACACTTCTCTTACTCCACGTAGTGCCACTCTTTGGATCCTCCTCTGATTTTCTCCCCTTGTGTTCTCCTCGTTTGTGTATTTTGCTTTTTTTTTCTTGCTCCTCGTATTCTTCTCCCCTGTTTCTTCGCATCAGCATTTTCACACTTCTCTTACTCCACGTAGTGCCATACTTTGGATCCTCCTCTGATTTTCGCCCCTTGTGTTCTCCTCGTTTTTGTATTTTGCTTTTTTTTTCTTGCTCCTCGTATTCTTCTCCCCTGTGTCTTCGCCTCGGGTTTTTCACACTTCTCTTACTCCACGTAGTGGCATATGGTTGATCCTCCTCTGATTTTCTCCCCTTGTGTTCTCCTCGTTTTTGTATTTTGCTTTTTTTTTCTTCCTCCTCGTATTCTTCTCCCCTGTTTCTTCGCCTCAGGTTTTTCACACTTCTCTTACTCAAAGTAGTGGCATACTGTTGATCCTCCTCTGATTTTCGCCCCTTGTGTTCTCGTTTTTGTATTTTGCTTTTTTTTTCTTGCTCCTCGTATTCTTCTCCCCTGTGTCTTCGCATCAGCATTTTCACACTTCTCTTACTCCACGTAGTGCCATACTTTGGATCCTCCTCTGATTTTCGCCCCTTGTGTTCGCCTCGTTTTTGTATTTTGCTTTTTTTTTCTTGCTCCTCGTATTCTTCTCCCCTTTTTCTTCGCCTCGGGTTTTTCACACTTCTCTTACTCCACGTAGTGGCATACTGTTGATCCTCCTCTGATTTTCGCCCCTTGTGTTCTCCTCGTTTTTGTATTTTGCTTTTTTTTTCTTGCTCCTCGTATTCTTCTCCCCTGTTTCTTTGCCTCGGGTTTTTCACACTTCTCTTGCTCCTCGTAGTGGCATACTGTTGATCCTCCTCGGATTTTCGCCCCTTGTGTTCCCCTCGTTTTTGTATTTTGCTTTTTTTTTCTTGCTCCTCGTATTCTTCTCCCCTGTTTCTTCGCATCAGCATTTTCACACTTCTCTTACTCCACGTATTGCCACACTTTGCATCCTCCTCTGATTTTCGCCCCTTGTGTTCTCCTCGTTTTTGTATTTTGCTTTTTTTTTCTTGCTCCTCGTATTTTTCTCCCCTGTTTCTTCACATCAGCATTTTCACACTTCTCTTACTCCACGTATTGCCACACTTTGCATCCTCCTCTGATTTTCGCCCCTTGTGTTCTCCTCGTTTTTGTATTTTGCTTTTTTTTTCTTGCTCCTCGTATTCTTCTCCCCTGTTTCTTCGCCTCGGGTTTTTCACACTTCTCTTACTCCACGTAGTGGCATATGGTTGATCCTCCTCTGATTTTCTCCCCTTGTGTTCTCCTCGTTTTTGTATTTTGCTTTTTTTTTCTTGCTCCTCGTATTCTTCTCCCCTGTTTCTTCGCCTCGGGTTTTTCACACTTCTCTTACTCCACGTAGTGGCATACTGTTGATCCTCCTCTGATTTTCGCCCCTTGTGTTCTCGTTTTTGTATTTTGCTTTTTTTTTCTTGCTCCTCGTATTCTTCTCCCCTGTGTCTTCGCATCAGCATTTTCACACTTCTCTTACTCCACGTAGTGCCATACTTTGGATCCTCCTCTGATTTTCGCCCCTTGTGTTCTCCTCGTTTTTGTATTTTGCTTTTTTTTTCTTGCTCCTCGTATTCTTCTCCCCTGTTTCTTCACCGGGGGTTTTTCACACTTCTCTTACTCCACGTAGTGCCACACTTTGGATCCTCCTCTGATTTTCGCCCCTTGTGTTTTCCTCGTTTTTGTATTTTGCTTTTTTTTTCTTGCTCCTCGTATTCTTCTCCCCTGTTTCTTTGCCTCGGGTTTTTCACACTTCTCTTGCTCCTCGTAGTGGCATACTGTTGATCCTCCTCGGATTTTCGCCCCTTGTGTTCTCCTCGTTTTTGTATTTTGCTTTTTTTTTCTTGCTCCTCGTATTCTTCTCCCCTGTTTCTTCGCATCAGCATTTTCACACTTCTCTTACTCCACGTATTGCCACACTTTGCATCCTCCTCTGATTTTCGCCCCTTGTCTTCTCCTCGTTTTTGTATTTTGCTTTTTTTTTCTTGCTCCTCGTATTTTTCTCCCCTGTTTCTTCACATCAGCATTTTCACACTTCTCTTACTCCACGTAGTGCCATACTTTGCATCCTCCTCTGATTTTCGCCCCTTGTGTTCTCCTCGTTTTTGTATTTTGCTTTTTTTTTCTTGCTCCTCGTATTCTTCTCCCCTGTGTCTTCGCATCAGCATTTTGACACTTCTCTTACTCCACGCAGTGCCACACTTTTGATCCTCCTCTGATTTTCGCCCCTTGTGTTCTCCTCGTTTTTGTATTTTGCTTTTTTTTTCATGCTCCTCGTATTCTTCTCCCCTGTGTCTTCGCCTCGCGTTTTTCACACTTCTCTTACTCCACGTAGTGGCATACTGTTGATCCTCCCCTGATTTTCGCCCCTTGTGTTCTCCTCGTTTTTGTATTTTGCTTTTTTTTTCTTGCTCCTCGTATTCTTCTCCCCTGTTTCTTCGCGGCGGGTTTTTCACACTTCTCTTACTCCACGTAGTGCCACACTTTTGATCCTCCTCTGATTTTCGCCCCTTGTGTTCTCCTCGTTTTTGTATATTGCTTTTTTTTTCTTGCTCCTCGTATTCTTCTCCCCTGTTTCTTCGCCTCGGGTTTTTCACACTTCTCTTACTCCACGTAGTGGCATACTGTTGATCCTCCTCTGATTTTCGCCCCTTGTGTTCTCCTCGTTTTTGTATTTTGCTTTTTTTTTCTTGCTCCTCGTATTCTTCTCCCCTTTTTCTTTGCCTCGGGTTTTTCACACTGCTCTTGCTCCTCGTAGTGACATACTTTTGATCCTCCTCTGATTTTCGCCCCTTGTGTTCTCCTCGTTTTTGTATTTTGCTTTTTTTTTCTTGCTCCTCGTATTCTTCTCCCCTGTTTCTTCGCCTCGGCTTTTTCACACTTCTCTTACTCCACGTAGTGCCACACTTTTGATCCTCCTCTGATTTTCGCCCCTTGTGTTCTCCTCGTTTTTGTATTTTGCTTTTTTTTTTCTTGCTCCTCGCATTCTTCTCCCCTGTTTCTTCGCCTCGGATTTTTCACACTTCTCTTACTCCACGTAGTGCCACAGTTTTGATCCTCCTCTGATTTTCGCCCCTTGTGTTCTCCTCGTTTTTGTATTTTGCTTTTTTTTTCTTGCTCCTCGTATTCTTCTCCCCTGTTTCTTTGCCTCGGGTTTTTCACACTGCTCTTGCTCCTCGTAGTGACATACTGTTGATCCTCCTCTGATTTTCGCCCCTTGTGTTCTCCTCGTTTTTGTATTTTGCTTTTTTTTTCTTGCTCCTCGTATTCTTCTCCCCTGTTTCTTCGCTTCGGGTTTTTCACACTTCTCCTACTCCACGTAGTGGCATACTGTTGATCCTCCTCTGATTTTCGCCCCTTGTGTTCTCCTCGTTTTTGTATTTTGCTTTTTTTTTCTTGCTCCTCGTATTCTTCTCCCCTGTTTCTTTGCCTCGGGTTTTTCACACTTCTCTTGCTCCTCGTAGTGGCATACTGTTGATCCTCCTCGGATTTTCGCCCCTTGTGTTCTCCTCGTTTTTGTATTTTGCTTTTTTTTTCTTGCTCCTCGTATTCTTCTCCCCTGTTTCTTCGCATCAACATTTTCACACTTCTCTTACTCCACGTAGTGCCATACTTTGGATCCTCCTCTGATTTTCGCCCCTTGTGTTCTCCTCGTTTTTGTATTTTGCTTTTTTTTTCTTGCTCCTCGTATTCTTCTCCCCTGTTTCTTCGCCTCGGGTTTTTCACACTTCTCTTGCTCCTCGTAGTGGCATACTGTTGATCCTCCTCTGATTTTAGCCCCTTGTGTTCTCCTCGTTTTTGTATTTTGCTTTTTTTTTCTTGCTCCTCGTATTCTTCTCCCCTGTTTCTTCGCCACGGGTTTTTCACACTTCTCTTACTCCACGTAGTGCCACACTTTTGATCCTCCTCTGATTTTCGTCCCTTGTGTTCTCCTCGTTTTTGTATTTTGCTTTTTTTTTTCTTGCTCCTCGTATTCTTCTCCCCTGTTTCTTCACCTCGGGTTTTTCACACTTCTCTTACTCCACGTAGTGCCACACTTTTGATCCTCCTCTGATTTTCGCCCCTTGTGTTCTTCTCGTTTTTGTATTTTGCTTTTTTTTCCTTGCTCCTCGTATTCTTCTCCCCTGTTTCTTTGCATCAGCATTTTCACACTTCTCTTACTCCACGTAGTGGCATACGGTTGATCCTCCTCTGATTTTCGCCCCTTGTGTTCTCCTCGTTTTTGTATTTTGCTTTTTTTTTCTTGCTCCTCGTATTCTTCTCCCCTGTTTCTTCACCGCGGGTTTTTCACACTTCTCTTACTCCACGTAGTGCCACACTTTTGATCCTCCTCTGATTTTCGCCCCTTGTGTTCTCCTCGTTTTTGTATTTTGCTTTTTTTTCTTGCTCCTCGTATTCTTCTCCCCTGTTTCTTCCCCGCGGGTTTTTCACACTTCTCTTACTCCACGTAGTGCCACACTTTTGATCCTCCTCTGATTTTCGCCCCTTGTGTTCTCCTCGTTTTTGTATTTTGCTTTTTTTTTCTTGCTCCTCGTATTCTTCTCCCCTGTTTCTTCGCCTCGGGTTTTTCACCGTTCTCTTACTCCACGTAGTGCCACTCTTTGGATCCTCCTCTGATTTTCTCCCCTTGTGTTCTCCTCGTTTGTGTATTTTGCTTTTTTTTTCTTGCTCCTCGTATTCTTCTCCCCTGTTTCTTCGCATCAGCATTTTCACACTTCTCTTACTCCACGTAGTGCCATACTTTGGATCCTCCTCTGATTTTCGCCCCTTGTGTTCTCCTCGTTTTTGTATTTTGCTTTTTTTTTCTTGCTCCTCGTATTCTTCTCCCCTGTGTCTTCGCCTCGGGTTTTTCACACTTCTCTTACTCCACGTAGTGGCATATGGTTGATCCTCCTCTGATTTTCTCCCCTTGTGTTCTCCTCGTTTTTGTATTTTGCTTTTTTTTTCTTCCTCCTCGTATTCTTCTCCCCTGTTTCTTCGCCTCAGGTTTTTCACACTTCTCTTACTCAAAGTAGTGGCATACTGTTGATCCTCCTCTGATTTTCGCCCCTTGTGTTCTCGTTTTTGTATTTTGCTTTTTTTTTCTTGCTCCTCGTATTCTTCTCCCCTGTGTCTTCGCATCAGCATTTTCACACTTCTCTTACTCCACGTAGTGCCATACTTTGGATCCTCCTCTGATTTTCGCCCCTTGTGTTCGCCTCGTTTTTGTATTTTGCTTTTTTTTTCTTGCTCCTCGTATTCTTTTCCCCTTTTTCTTCACCTCGGGTTTTTCACACTTCTCTTACTCCACGTAGTGGCATACTGTTGATCCTCCTCTGATTTTCGCCCCTTGTGTTCTCCTCGTTTTTGTATTTTGCTTTTTTTTTCTTGCTCCTCGTATTCTTCTCCCCTGTTTCTTTGCCTCGGGTTTTTCACACTTCTCTTGCTCCTCGTAGTGGCATACTGTTGATCCTCCTCGGATTTTCGCCCCTTGTGTTCCCCTCGTTTTTGTATTTTGCTTTTTTTTTCTTGCTCCTCGTATTCTTCTCCCCTGTTTCTTCGCATCAGCATTTTCACACTTCTCTTACTCCACGTATTGCCACACTTTGCATCCTCCTCTGATTTTCGCCCCTTGTGTTCTCCTCGTTTTTGTATTTTGCTTTTTTTTTCTTGCTCCTCGTATTTTTCTCCCCTGTTTCTTCACATCAGCATTTTCACACTTCTCTTACTCCACGTATTGCCACACTTTGCATCCTCCTCTGATTTTCGCCCCTTGTGTTCTCCTCGTTTTTGTATTTTGCTTTTTTTTTCTTGCTCCTCGTATTCTTCTCCCCTGTTTCTTCGCCTCGGGTTTTTCACACTTCTCTTACTCCACGTAGTGGCATATGGTTGATCCTCCTCTGATTTTCTCCCCTTGTGTTCTCCTCGTTTTTGTATTTTGCTTTTTTTTTCTTGCTCCTCGTATTCTTCTCCCCTGTTTCTTCGCCTCGGGTTTTTCACACTTCTCTTACTCCACGTAGTGGCATACTGTTGATCCTCCTCTGATTTTCGCCCCTTGTGTTCTCGTTTTTGTATTTTGCTTTTTTTTTCTTGCTCCTCGTATTCTTCTCCCCTGTGTCTTCGCATCAGCATTTTCACACTTCTCTTACTCCACGTAGTGCCATACTTTGGATCCTCCTCTGATTTTCGCCCCTTGTGTTCTCCTCGTTTTTGTATTTTGCTTTTTTTTTCTTGCTCCTCGTATTCTTCTCCCCTGTTTCTTCACCGGGGGTTTTTCACACTTCTCTTACTCCACGTAGTGCCACACTTTGGATCCTCCTCTGATTTTCGCCCCTTGTGTTTTCCTCGTTTTTGTATTTTGCTTTTTTTTTTCTTGCTCCTCGTATTCTTCTCCCCTGTTTCTTTGCCTCGGGTTTTTCACACTGCTCTTGCTCCTCGTAGTGACATACTGTTGATCCTCCTCTGATTTTCGCCCCTTGTGTTCTCCTCGTTTTTGTATTTTGCTTTTTTTTTCTTGCTCCTCGTATTCTTCTCCCCGGTTTCTTCACCTCGGGTTTTTCACACTTCTATTACTCCATGTAGTGCCACACTTTGGATCCTCCTCTGATTTTCGCCCCTTGTGTTCTCCTCGTTTTTGTATTTTGCTTTTTTTTCTTGCTCCTCGTATTCTTCTCCCCTGTTTCTTCGCCTCGGGTTTTTCACACTTCTCTTACTCCACGTAGTGCCACACTTTTAATCCTCCTCTGATTTTCGCCCCTTGTGTTCTCCTCGTTTTTGTATTTTGCTTTTTTTTTCTTGCTCCTCGTATTCTTCTCCCCTGTGTCTTCTTCTCGCGTTTTTCACACTTCTCTTGCTCCTCGTAGTGGCATACTGTTGATCCTCCTCTGATTTTCGCCCCTTGTGTTCTCCTCGTTTTTGTATTTTGCTTTTTTTTTCTTGCTCCTCGTATTCTTCTCCCCTGTTTCTTCACCTCGGGTTTTTCACACTTCTCTTACTCCACGTAGTGCCACACTTTTGATCCTCCTCTGATTTTCGTCCCTTGTGTTCTCCTCGTTTTTGTATTTTGCTTTTTTTTTCTTGCTCCTCGTATTCTTCTCCCCTGTTTCTTTGCCTCGGGTTTTTCACACTTCTCTTACTCCACGTAGTGCCACACTTTTGATCCTCCTCTGATTTTCGCCCCTTGTGTTCTCCTCGTTTTTGTATTTTGCTTTTTTTTTCTTGCTCCTCGTATTCTTCTCCCCTGTTTCTTCGCATCAGCATTTTCACACTTCTCTTACTCCACGTAGTGGCATACTGTTGATCCTCCTCTGATTTTCGCCCCTTGTGTTCTCCTCGTTTTTGTATTTTGCTTTTTTTTCCTTGCTCCTCGTATTCTTCTCCCCTGTTTCTTCGCCTCGGGTTTTTCACACTTCTCTTACTCCACGTAGTGCCATACTTTGGATCCTCCTCTGATTTTCGCCCCTTGTGTTCTCCTCGTTTTTGTATTTTGCTTTTTTTTTCTTGCTCCTCGTATTCTTTTCCCCTTTTTCTTCACCTCGGGTTTTTCACACTTCTCTTACTCCACGTAGTGGCATACTGCTGATCCTCCTCTGATTTTCGCCCCTTGTGTTCTCCTCGTTTTTGTATTTTGCTTTTTTTTTCTTGCTCCTCGTATTCTTCTCCCCTGTTTCTTTGCCTCGGGTTTTTCACACTTCTCTTGCTCCTCGTAGTGGCATGCTGTTGATCCTCCTCGGATTTTCGCCCCTTGTGTTCTCCTCGTTTTTGTATTTTGCTTTTTTTTTCTTGCTCCTCGTATTCTTCTCCCCTGTTTCTTCGCATCAGCATTTTCACACTTCTCTTACTCCACGTATTGCCACACTTTGCATCCTCCTCTGATTTTCGCCCCTTGTGTTCTCCTCGTTTTTGTATTTTGCTTTTTTTTTCTTGCTCCTCGTATTTTTCTCCCCTGTTTCTTCACATCAGCATTTTCACACTTCTCTTACTCCACGTAGTGCCATACTTTGCATCCTCCTCTGATTTTCGCCCCTTGTGTTCTCCTCGTTTTTGTATTTTGCTTTTTTTTTCTTGCTCCTCGTATTCTTCTCCCCTGTGTCTTCGCATCAGCATTTTGACACTTCTCTTACTCCACGCAGTGCCACACTTTTGATCCTCCTCTGATTTTCGCCCCTTGTGTTCTCCTCGTTTTTGTATTTTGCTTTTTTTTTCATGCTCCTCGTATTCTTCTCCCCTGTGTCTTCACCTCGCGTTTTTCACACTTCTCTTACTCCACGTAGTGGCATACTGTTGATCCTCCCCTGATTTTCGCCCCTTGTGTTCTCCTCGTTTTTGTATTTTGCTTTTTTTTTCTTGCTCCTCGTATTCTTCTCCCCTGTTTCTTCGCGGCGGCTTTTTCACACTTCTCTTACTCCACGTAGTGCCACACTTTTGATCCTCCTCTGATTTTCGCCCCTTGTGTTCTCCTCGTTTTTGTATATTGCTTTTTTTTTCTTGCTCCTCGTATTCTTCTCCCCTGTTTCTTCGCCTCGGGTTTTTCACACTTCTCTTACTCCACGTAGTGGCATACGGTTGATCCTCCTCTGATTTTCGCCCCTTGTGTTCTCCTCGTTTTTGTATTTTGCTTTTTTTTTCTTGCTCCTCGTATTCTTCTCCCCTGTTTCTTTGCCTCGGGTTTTTCACACTGCCCTTGCTCCTCGTAGTGACATACTGTTGATCCTCCTCTGATTTTCGCCCCTTGTGTTCTCCTCGTTTTTGTATTTTGCTTTTTTTTTCTTGCTCCTCGTATTCTTCTCCCCTGTTTCTTCGCCTCGGATTTTTCACACTTCTCTTACTCCACGTAGTGCCACACTTTTGATCCTCCTCTGATTTTCGCCCCTTGTGTTCTCCTCGTTTTTGTATTTTGCTTTTTTTTTCATGCTCCTCGTATTCTTTTCCCCTGTTTCTTCGCCTCGGGTTTTTCACACTTCTCTTACTCAAAGTAGTGGCATACTGTTGATCCTCCTCTGATTTTCGCCCCTTGTGTTCTCGTTTTTGTATTTTGCTTTTTTTTTCTTGCTCCTCGTATTCTTCTCCCCTGTGTCTTCGCATCAGCATTTTCACACTTCTCTTACTCCACGTAGTGCCATACTTTGGATCCTCCTCTGATTTTCGCCCCTTGTGTTCTCCTCGGTTTTGTATTTTGCTTTTTTTTTCTTGCTCCTCGTATTCTTCTCCCCTGTTTCTTCACCGCGGGTTTTTCACACTTCTCTTACTCCACGTAGTGCCACACTTTGGATCCTCCTCTGATTTTCGCCCCTTGTGTTTTCCTCGTTTTTGTATTTTGCTTTTTTTTTTCTTGCTCCTCGTATTCTTCTCCCCTGTTTCTTTGCCTCGGGTTTTTCACACTGCTCTTGCTCCTCGTAGTGACATACTGTTGATCCTCCTCTGATTTTCGCCCCTTGTGTTCTCCTCGTTTTTGTATTTTGCTTTTTTTTTCTTGCTCCTCGTATTCTTCTCCCCTGTTTCTTCGCCTCGCGTTTTTCACACTTCTCTTACTCCATGTAGTGCCACACTTTTGATCCTCCTCTGATTTTCGCCCCTTGTGTTCTCCTCGTTTTTGTATTTTGCTTTTTTTTTCTTGCTCCTCGTATTCTTCTCCCCTGTTTCTTCGCCTCGGGTTTTTCACACTTCTCTTACTCCACGTAGTGCCACACTTTTAATCCTCCTCTGATTTTCGCCCCTTGTGTTCTCCTCGTTTTTGTATTTTGCTTTTTTTTTCATGCTCCTCGTATTCTTCTCCCCTGTGTCTTCGCCTCGCGTTTTTCACACTTCTCTTGCTCCTCGTAGTGGCATACTGTTGATCTTCCTCTGATTTTCGCCCCTTGTGTTCTCCTCGTTTTTGTATTTTGCTTTTTTTTTCTTGATCCTCGTGTTCTTCTCCCCTGTTTCTTCACCTCGGGTTTTTCACACTTCTCTTACTCCACGTAGTGCCACACTTTTGATCCTCCTCTGATTTTCGTACCTTGTGTTCTCCTCGTTTTTGTATTTTGCTTTTTTTTTCTTGCTCCTCGTATTCTTCTCCCCTGTTTCTTCGCCTCGGGTTTTTCACACTTCTCTTACTCCACGTAGTGCCACACTTTTGATCCTCCTCTGATTTTCGCCCCTTGTGTTCTCCTCGTTTTTGTATTTTGCTTTTTTTTTCTTGCTCCTCGTATTCTTCTCCCCTGTTTCTTCACATCAGCATTTTCACACTTCTCTTACTCCACGTAGTGGCATACTGTTGATCCTCCTCTGATTTTCGCCCCTTGTGTTCTCCTCGTTTTTGTATTTTGCTTTTTTTTTCTTGCTCCTCGTATTCTTCTCCCCTGTTTCTTCACCGCGGGTTTTTCACACTTCTCTTACTCCACGTAGTGCCACAATTTTGATCCTCCTCTGATTTTCGCCCCTTGTGTTCTCCTCGTTTTTGTATTTTGCTTTTTTTTCTTGCTCCTCGTATTCTTCTCCCCTGTTTCTTCCCCGCGGGTTTTTCACACTTCTCTTACTCCACGTAGTGCCACACTTTTGATCCTCCTCTGATTTTCGCCCCTTGTGTTCTCCTCGTTTTTGTATTTTGCTTTTTTTTTCTTGCTCCTCGTATTCTTCTCCCCTGTTTCTTCGCCTCGGGTTTTTCACACTTCTCTTACTCAAAGTAGTGGCATACTGTTGATCCTCCTCTGATTTTCGCCCCTTGTGTTCTCGTTTTTGTATTTTGCTTTTTTTTTCTTGCTCCTCGTATTCTTCTCCCCTGTGTCTTCGCATCAGCATTTTCACACTTCTCTTACTCCACGTAGTGCCATACTTTGGATCCTCCTCTGATTTTCGCCCCTTGTGTTCTCCTCGTTTTTGTATTTTGCTTTTTTTTTCTTGCTCCTCGTATTCTTCTCCCCTGTTTCTTCGCCTCAGCTTTTTCACACTTCTCTTACTCCACGTAGTGCCACACTTTTGATCCTCCTCTGATTTTCGCCCCTTGTGTTCTCCTCGTTTTTGTATTTTGCTTTTTTTTTTCTTGCTCCTCGCATTCTTCTCCCCTGTTTCTTCGCCTCGGATTTTTCACACTTCTCTTACTCCACGTAGTGCCACAGTTTTGATCCTCCTCTGATTTTCGCCCCTTGTGTTCTCCTCGTTTTTGTATTTTGCTTTTTTTTTCTTGCTCCTCGTATTCTTCTCCCCTGTTTCTTTGCCTCGGGTTTTTCACACTGCTCTTGCTCCTCGTAGTGAGATACTGTTGATCCTCCTCTGATTTTCGCCCCTTGTGTTCGCCTCGTTTTTGTATTTTGCTTTTTTTTTCTTGCTCCTCGTATTCTTCTCCCCTGTTTCTTCGCTTCGGGTTTTTCACACTTCTCCTACTCCACGTAGTGGCATACTGTTGATCCTCCTCTGATTTTCGCCCCTTGTGTTCTCCTCGTTTTTGTATTTTGCTTTTTTTTTCTTGCTCCTCGTATTCTTCTCCCCTGTTTCTTTGCCTCGGGTTTTTCACACTTCTCTTGCTCCTCGTAGTGGCATACTGTTGATCCTCCTCGGATTTTCGCCCCTTGTGTTCTCCTCGTTTTTGTATTTTGCTTTTTTTTTCTTGCTCCTCGTATTCTTCTCCCCTGTGTCTTCGCCTCGGGTTTTTCACACTTCTCTTACTCCACGTAGTGGCATATGGTTGATCCTCCTCTGATTTTCTCCCCTTGTGTTCTCCTCGTTTTTGTATTTTGCTTTTTTTTTCTTGCTCCTCGTATTCTTCTCCCCTGTTTCTTCGCCTCGGGTTTTTCACACTTCTCTTACTCAAAGTAGTGGCATACTGTTGATCCTCCTCTGATTTTCGCCCCTTGTGTTCTCGTTTTTGTATTTTGCTTTTTTTTTCTTGCTCCTCGTATTCTTCTCCCCTGTGTCTTCGCATCAGCATTTTCACACTTCTCTTACTCCACGTAGTGCCATACTTTGGATCCTCCTCTGATTTTCGCCCCTTGTGTTCTCCTCGGTTTTGTATTTTGCTTTTTTTTTCTTGCTCCTCGTATTCTTCTCCCCTGTTTCTTCACCGCGGGTTTTTCACACTTCTCTTACTCCACGTAGTGCCACACTTTGGATCCTCCTCTGATTTTCGCCCCTTGTGTTTTCCTCGTTTTTGTATTTTGCTTTTTTTTTTCTTGCTCCTCGTATTCTTCTCCCCTGTTTCTTTGCCTCGGGTTTTTCACACTGCTCTTGCTCCTCGTAGTGACATACTGTTGATCCTCCTCTGATTTTCGCCCCTTGTGTTCTCCTCGTTTTTGTATTTTGCTTTTTTTTTCTTGCTCCTCGTATTCTTCTCCCCTGTTTCTTCGCCTCGCGTTTTTCACACTTCTCTTACTCCATGTAGTGCCACACTTTTGATCCTCCTCTGATTTTCGCCCCTTGTGTTCTCCTCGTTTTTGTATTTTGCTTTTTTTTTCTTGCTCCTCGTATTCTTCTCCCCTGTTTCTTCGCCTCGGGTTTTTCACACTTCTCTTACTCCACGTAGTGCCACACTTTTAATCCTCCTCTGATTTTCGCCCCTTGTGTTCTCCTCGTTTTTGTATTTTGCTTTTTTTTTCATGCTCCTCGTATTCTTCTCCCCTGTGTCTTCGCCTCGCGTTTTTCACACTTCTCTTGCTCCTCGTAGTGGCATACTGTTGATCTTCCTCTGATTTTCGCCCCTTGTGTTCTCCTCGTTTTTGTATTTTGCTTTTTTTTTCTTGCTCCTCGTGTTCTTCTCCCCTGTTTCTTCACCTCGGGTTTTTCACACTTCTCTTACTCCACGTAGTGCCACACTTTTGATCCTCCTCTGATTTTCGTACCTTGTGTTCTCCTCGTTTTTGTATTTTGCTTTTTTTTTCTTGCTCCTCGTATTCTTCTCCCCTGTTTCTTCGCCTCGGGTTTTTCACACTTCTCTTACTCCACGTAGTGCCACACTTTTGATCCTCCTCTGATTTTCGCCCCTTGTGTTCTCCTCGTTTTTGTATTTTGCTTTTTTTTTCTTGCTCCTCGTATTCTTCTCCCCTGTTTCTTCACATCAGCATTTTCACACTTCTCTTACTCCACGTAGTGGCATACTGTTGATCCTCCTCTGATTTTCGCCCCTTGTGTTCTCCTCGTTTTTGTATTTTGCTTTTTTTTTCTTGCTCCTCGTATTCTTCTCCCCTGTTTCTTCACCGCGGGTTTTTCACACTTCTCTTATTCCACGTAGTGCCACAATTTTGATCCTCCTCTGATTTTCGCCCCTTGTGTTCTCCTCGTTTTTGTATTTTGCTTTTTTTTCTTGCTCCTCGTATTCTTCTCCCCTGTTTCTTCCCCGCGGGTTTTTCACACTTCTCTTACTCCACGTAGTGCCACACTTTTGATCCTCCTCTGATTTTCGCCCCTTGTGTTCTCCTCGTTTTTGTATTTTGCTTTTTTTTTCTTGCTCCTCGTATTCTTCTCCCCTGTTTCTTCGCCTCGGGTTTTTCACACTTCTCTTACTCAAAGTAGTGGCATACTGTTGATCCTCCTCTGATTTTCGCCCCTTGTGTTCTCGTTTTTGTATTTTGCTTTTTTTTTCTTGCTCCTCGTATTCTTCTCCCCTGTGTCTTCGCATCAGCATTTTCACACTTCTCTTACTCCACGTAGTGCCATACTTTGGATCCTCCTCTGATTTTCGCCCCTTGTGTTCTCCTCGTTTTTGTATTTTGCTTTTTTTTTCTTGCTCCTCGTATTCTTCTCCCCTGTTTCTTCGCCTCGGCTTTTTCACACTTCTCTTACTCCACGTAGTGCCACACTTTTGATCCTCCTCTGATTTTCGCCCCTTGTGTTCTCCTCGTTTTTGTATTTTGCTTTTTTTTTTCTTGCTCCTCGTATTCTTCTCCCCTGTTTCTTCGCCTCGGATTTTTCACACTTCTCTTACTCCACGTAGTGCCACAGTTTTGATCCTCCTCTGATTTTCGCCCCTTGTGTTCTCCTCGTTTTTGTATTTTGCTTTTTTTTTCTTGCTCCTCGTATTCTTCTCCCCTGTTTCTTTGCCTCGGGTTTTTCACACTGCTCTTGCTCCTCGTAGTGAGATACTGTTGATCCTCCTCTGATTTTCGCCCCTTGTGTTCGCCTCGTTTTTGTATTTTGCTTTTTTTTTCTTGCTCCTCGTATTCTTCTCCCCTGTTTCTTCGCTTCGGGTTTTTCACACTTCTCCTACTCCACGTAGTGGCATACTGTTGATCCTCCTCTGATTTTCGCCCCTTGTGTTCTCCTCGTTTTTGTATTTTGCTTTTTTTTTCTTGCTCCTCGTATTCTTCTCCCCTGTTTCTTTGCCTCGGGTTTTTCACACTTCTCTTGCTCCTCGTAGTGGCATACTGTTGATCCTCCTCGGATTTTCGCCCCTTGTGTTCTCCTCGTTTTTGTATTTTGCTTTTTTTTTCTTGCTCCTCGTATTCTTCTCCCCTGTTTCTTCGCATCAACATTTTCACACTTCTCTTACTCCACGTAGTGCCATACTTTGGATCCTCCTCTGATTTTCGCCCCTTGTGTTCTCCTCATTTTTGTATTTTGCTTTTTTTTCTTGCTCCTCGTATTCTTCTCCCCTGTTTCTTCGCCTCGGGTTTTTCACACTTCTCTTACTCCACGTAGTGCCACACTTTTAATCCTCCTCTGATTTTCGCCCCTTGTGTTCTCCTCGTTTTTGTATTTTGCTTTTTTTTTCTTGCTCCTCGTATTCTTCTCCCCTGTTTCTTCGCCTCGGGTTTTTCACACTTCTCTTGCTCCTCGTAGTGGCATACTGTTGATCCTCCTCTGATTTTCGCCCCTTGTGTTCTCCTCGTTTTTGTATTTTGCTCTTTTTTTCTTGCTCCTCGTATTCTTCTCCCCTGTTTCTTCGCCTCGGGTTTTTCACACTTCTCTTACTCCACGTAGTGCCACACTTTTGATCCTCCTCTGATTTTCGTCCCTTGTGTTCTCCTCGTTTTTGTATTTTGCTTTTTTTTTTCTTGCTCCTCGTATTCTTCTCCCCTGTTTCTTCACCTCGGGTTTTTCACACTTCTCTTACTCCACGTAGTGCCACACTTTTGATCCTCCTCTGATTTTCGCCCCTTGTGTTCTTCTCGTTTTTGTACTTTGCTTTTTTTTCCTTGCTCCTCGTATTCTTCTCCCCTGTTTCTTTGCATCAGCATTTTCACACTTCTCTTACTCCACATAGTGGCATACGGTTGATCCTCCTCTGATTTTCGCCCCTTGTGTTCTCCTCGTTTTTGTATTTTGCTTTTTTTTTCTTGCTCCTCGTATTCTTCTCCCCTGTTTCTTCACCGCGGGTTTTTCACACTTCTCTTACTCCACGTAGTGCCACACTTTTGATCCTCCTCTGATTTTCGCCCCTTGTGTTCTCCTCGTTTTTGTATTTTGCTTTTTTTTCTTGCTCCTCGTATTCTTCTCCCCTGTTTCTTCCCCGCGGGTTTTTCACACTTCTCTTACTCCACGTAGTGCCACACTTTTGATCCTCCTCTGATTTTCGCCCCTTGTGTTCTCCTCGTTTTTGTATTTTGCTTTTTTTTTCTTGCTCCTCGTATTCTTCTCCCCTGTTTCTTCGCCTCGGGTTTTTCACACTTCTCTTACTCCACGTAGTGCCACTCTTTGGATCCTCCTCTGATTTTCTCCCCTTGTGTTCTCCTCGTTTGTGTATTTTGCTTTTTTTTTCTTGCTCCTCGTATTCTTCTCCCCTGTTTCTTCGCATCAGCATTTTCACACTTCTCTTACTCCACGTAGTGCCATACTTTGGATCCTCCTCTGATTTTCGCCCCTTGTATTCTCCTCGTTTTTGTATTTTGCTTTTTTTTTCTTGCTCCTCGTATTCTTCTCCCCTGTGTCTTCGCCTCGGGTTTTTCACACTTCTCTTACTCCACGTAGTGGCATATGGTTGATCCTCCTCTGATTTTCTCCCCTTGTGTTCTCCTCGTTTTTGTATTTTGCTTTTTTTTTCTTGCTCCTCGTATTCTTCTCCCCTGTTTCTTCGCCTCGGGTTTTTCACACTTCTCTTACTCAAAGTAGTGGCATACTGTTGATCCTCCTCTGATTTTCGCCCCTTGTGTTCTCGTTTTTGTGTTTTGCTTTTTTTTTCTTGCTCCTCGTATTCTTCTCCCCTGTGTCTTCGCATCAGCATTTTCACACTTCTCTTACTCCACGTAGTGGCATACTGTTGATCCTCCTCTGATTTTCGCCCCTTGTGTTCTCCTCGTTTTTGTATTTTGCTTTTTTTTTCTTGCTCCTCGTATTCTTCTCCCCTGTTTCTTCGCCTCGGGTTTTTCACACTTCTCTTACTCCACGTAGTGCCACACTTTTGATCCTCCTCTGATTTTCGCCCCTTGTGTTCTCCTCGTTTTTGTGTTTTGCTTTTTTTTTTCTTGCTCCTCGCATTCTTCTCCCCTGTTTCTTCGCCTCGGATTTTTCACACTTCTCTTACTCCACGTAGTGCCACACTTTTGATCCTCCTCTGATTTTCGCCCCTTGTGTTCTCCTCGTTTTTGTATTTTGCTTTTTTTTTCTTGCTCCTCGTATTCTTCTCCCCTGTTTCTTCGCATCAGCCTTTTCACACTTCTCTTACTCCACGTAGTGGCATACTGTTGATCCTCCTCTGATTTTCGCCCCTTGTGTTCGCCTCGTTTTTGTATTTTGCTTTTTTTTTCTTGCTCCTCGTATTCTTCTCCCCTGTTTCTTCGCTTCGGGTTTTTCACACTTCTCTTACTCCACGTAGTGGCATACTGTTGATCCTCCTCTGATTTTCGCCCCTTGTGTTCTCCTCATTTTTGTATTTTGCTTTTTTTTTCTTGCTCCTCGTATTCTTCTCCCCTGTTTCTTTGCCTCGGGTTTTTCACACTTCTCTTGCTCCTCGTAGTGGCATACTGTTGATCCTCCTTGGATTTTCGCCCCTTGTGTTCTCCTCGTTTTTGTATTTTGCTTTTTTTTTCTTGCTCCTCGTATTCTTCTCCCCTGTTTCTTCGCATCAGCATTTTCACACTTCTCTTACTCCACGTAGTGCCATACTTTGGATCCTCCTCTGATTTTCGCCCCTTGTGTTCTCCTCGTTTTTGTATTTTGCTTTTTTTTTCTTGCTCCTCGTATTCTTTTCCCCTTTTTCTTCACCTCGGGTTTTTCACACTTCTCTTACTCCACGTAGTGGCATACTGTTGATCCTCCTCTGATTTTCGCCCCTTGTGTTCTCCTCGTTTTTGTATTTTGCTTTTTTTTTCTTGCTCCTCGTATTCTTCTCCCCTGTTTCTTTGCCTCGGGTTTTTCACACTTCTCTTGCTCCTCGTAGTGGCATACTGTTGATCCTCCTCGGATTTTCGCCCCTTGTGTTCTCCTCGTTTTTGTATTTTGCTTTTTTTTTCTTGCTCCTCGTATTCTTCTCCCCTGTTTCTTCGCATCAGCATTTTCACACTTCTCTTACTCCACGTATTGCCACACTTTGCATCCTCCTCTGATTTTCGCCCCTTGTGTTCTCCTCGTTTTTGTATTTTGCTTTTTTTTTCTTGCTCCTCGTATTTTTCTCCCCTGTTTCTTCACATCAGCATTTTCACACTTCTCTTACTCCACGTAGTGCCATACTTTGCATCCTCCTCTGATTTTCGCCCCTTGTGTTCTCCTCGTTTTTGTATTTTGCTTTTTTTTTCTTGCTCCTCGTATTCTTCTCCCCTGTGTCTTCGCATCAGCATTTTCACACTTCTCTTACTCCACGCAGTGCCACACTTTTGATCCTCCTCTGATTTTCGCCCCTTGTGTTCTCCTCGTTTTTGTATTTTGCTTTTTTTTTCATGCTCCTCGTATTCTTCTCCCCTGTGTCTTCACCTCGCGTTTTTCACACTTCTCTTACTCCACGTAGTGGCATACTGTTGATCCTCCCCTGATTTTCGCCCCTTGTGTTCTCCTCGTTTTTGTATTTTGCTTTTTTTTTCTTGCTCCTCGTATTCTTCTCCCCTGTTTCTTCGCGGCGGCTTTTTCACACTTCTCTTACTCCACGTAGTGCCACACTTTTGATCCTCCTCTGATTTTCGCCCCTTGTGTTCTCCTCGTTTTTGTATATTGCTTTTTTTTTCTTGCTCCTCGTATTCTTCTCCCCTGTTTCTTCGCCTCGGGTTTTTCACACTTCTCTTACTCCACGTAGTGGCATACGGTTGATCCTCCTCTGATTTTCGCCCCTTGTGTTCTCCTCGTTTTTGTATTTTGCTTTTTTTTTCTTGCTCCTCGTATTCTTCTCCCCTGTTTCTTTGCCTCGGGTTTTTCACACTGCTCTTGCTCCTCGTAGTGACATACTGTTGATCCTCCTCTGATTTTCGCCCCTTGTGTTCTCCTCGTTTTTGTATTTTGCTTTTTTTTTCTTGCTCCTCGTATTCTTCTCCCCTGTTTCTTCGCCTCGGATTTTTCACACTTCTCTTACTCCACGTAGTGCCACACTTTTGATCCTCCTCTGATTTTCGCCCCTTGTGTTCTCCTCGTTTTTGTATTTTGCTTTTTTTTTCTTGCTCCTCGTATTCTTTTCCCCTGTTTCTTCGCCTCGGGTTTTTCACACTTCTCTTACTCAAAGTAGTGGCATACTGTTGATCCTCCTCTGATTTTCGCCCCTTGTGTTCTCGTTTTTGTATTTTGCTTTTTTTTTCTTGCTCCTCGTATTCTTATCCCCTGTGTCTTCGCATCAGCATTTTCACACTTCTCTTACTCCACGTAGTGCCATACTTTGGATCCTCCTCTGATTTTCGCCCCTTGTGTTCTCCTCGTTTTTGTATTTTGCTTTTTTTTTCTTGCTCCTCGTATTCTTCTCCCCTGTTTCTTCACCGCGGGTTTTTCACACTTCTCTTACTCCACGTAGTGCTACACTTTGGATCCTCCTCTGATTTTCGCCCCTTGTGTTTTCCTCGTTTTTGTATTTTGCTTTTTTTTTTCTTGCTCCTCGTATTCTTCTCCCCTGTTTCTTTGCCTCGGGTTTTTCACACTGCTCTTGCTCCTCGTAGTGACATACTGTTGATCCTCCTCTGATTTTCGCCCCTTGTGTTCTCCTCGTTTTTGTATTTTGCTTTTTTTTTCTTGCTCCTCGTATTCTTCTCCCCTGTATCTTCGCCTCGGGTTTTTCACACTTCTCTTACTCCATGTAGTGCCACACTTTGGATCCTCCTCTGATTTTCGCCCCTTGTGTTCTCCTCGTTTTTGTATTTTGCTTTTTTTTCTTGCTCCTCATATTCTTCTCCCCTGTTTCTTCGCCTCGGGTTTTTCACACTTCTCTTACTCCACGTAGTGCCACACTTTTAATCCTCCTCTGATTTTCGCCCCTTGTGTTCTCCTCGTTTTTGTATTTTGCTTTTTTTTTCTTGCTCCTCGTATTCTTCTCCCCTGTTTCTTCGCCTCAGGTTTTTCACACTTCTCTTACTCCACGTAGTGGCATATGGTTGATCCTCCTCTGATTTTCCCCCCTTGTGTTCTCCTCGTTTTTGTATTTTGCTTTTTTTTTCTTTCTCCTCGTATTCTTCTCCCCTGTTTCTTCGCCTCGGGTTTTTCACACTTCTCTTACTCCACGTAGTGCCACACTTTTGATCCTCCTCTGATTTTCGCCCCTTTTTTTCTTCTCGTTTTTGTATTTTGCTTTTTTTTCCTTGCTCCTCGTATTCTTCTCCCCTGTTTCTTCACATCAGCATTTTCACACTTCTCTTACTCCACGTAGTGGCATACTGTTGATCCTCCTCTGATTTTCGCCCCTTGTGTTCTCCTCGTTTTTGTATTTTGCTTTTTTTTTCTTGCTCCTCGTATTCTTTTCCCCTTTTTCTTCACCTCGGGTTTTTCACACTTCTCTTACTCCACGTAATGCCATACTTTGGATCCTCCTCTGATTTTCGCCCCTTGTGTTCTCCTCGTTTTTGTTTTTTGCTTTTTTTTTCTTGCTCCTCGTATTCTTTTCCCCTTTTTCTTCACCTCGGGTTTTTCACACTTCTCTTACTCCACGTAGTGGCATACTGCTGATCCTCCTCTGATTTTCGCCCCTTGTGTTCTCCTCGTTTTTGTATTTTGCTTTTTTTTTCTTGCTCCTCGTATTCTTCTCCCCTGTTTCTTTGCCTCGGGTTTTTCACACTTCTCTTGCTCCTCGTAGTGGCATACTGTTGATCCTCCTCGGATTTTCGCCCCTTGTGTTCTCCTCGTTTTTGTATTTTGCTTTTTTTTTCTTGCTCCTCGTATTCTTCTCCCCTGTTTCTTCGCATCAGCATTTTCACACTTCTCTTACTCCACGTATTGCCACACTTTGCATCCTCCTCTGATTTTCGCCCCTTGTGTTCTCCTCGTTTTTGTATTTTGCTTTTTTTTTCTTGCTCCTCGTATTTTTCTCCCCTGTTTCTTCACATCAGCATTTTCACACTTCTCTTACTCCACGTAGTGCCATACTTTGCATCCTCCTCTGATTTTCGCCCCTTGTGTTCTCCTCGTTTTTGTATTTTGCTTTTTTTTTCTTGCTCCTCGTATTCTTCTCCCCTGTGTCTTCGCATCAGCATTTTCACACTTCTCTTACTCCACGCAGTGCCACACTTTTGATCCTCCTCTGATTTTCGCCCCTTGTGTTCTCCTCGTTTTTGTATTTTGCTTTTTTTTTCATGCTCCTCGTATTCTTCTCCCCTGTGTCTTCACCTCGCGTTTTTCACACTTCTCTTACTCCACGTAGTGGCATACTGTTGATCCTCCCCTGATTTTCGCCCCTTGTGTTCTCCTCGTTTTTGTATTTTGCTTTTTTTTTCTTGCTCCTCGTATTCTTCTCCCCTGTTTCTTCGCGGCGGCTTTTTCACACTTCTCTTACTCCACGTAGTGCCACACTTTTGATCCTCCTCTGATTTTCGCCCCTTGTGTTCTCCTCGTTTTTGTATATTGCTTTTTTTTTCTTGCTCCTCGTATTCTTCTCCCCTGTTTCTTCGCCTCGGGTTTTTCACACTTCTCTTACTCCACGTAGTGGCATACGGTTGATCCTCCTCTGATTTTCGCCCCTTGTGTTCTCCTCGTTTTTGTATTTTGCTTTTTTTTTCTTGCTCCTCGTATTCTTCTCCCCTGTTTCTTTGCCTCGGGTTTTTCACACTGCTCTTGCTCCTCGTAGTGACATACTGTTGATCCTCCTCTGATTTTCGCCCCTTGTGTTCTCCTCGTTTTTGTATTTTGCTTTTTTTTTCTTGCTCCTCGTATTCTTCTCCCCTGTTTCTTCGCCTCGGATTTTTCACACTTCTCTTACTCCACGTAGTGCCACACTTTTGATCCTCCTCTGATTTTCGCCCCTTGTGTTCTCCTCGTTTTTGTATTTTGCTTTTTTTTTCTTGCTCCTCGTATTCTTTTCCCCTGTTTCTTCGCCTCGGGTTTTTCACACTTCTCTTACTCAAAGTAGTGGCATACTGTTGATCCTCCTCTGATTTTCGCCCCTTGTGTTCTCGTTTTTGTATTTTGCTTTTTTTTTCTTGCTCCTCGTATTCTTATCCCCTGTGTCTTCGCATCAGCATTTTCACACTTCTCTTACTCCACGTAGTGCCATACTTTGGATCCTCCTCTGATTTTCGCCCCTTGTGTTCTCCTCGTTTTTGTATTTTGCTTTTTTTTTCTTGCTCCTCGTATTCTTCTCCCCTGTTTCTTCACCGCGGGTTTTTCACACTTCTCTTACTCCACGTAGTGCTACACTTTGGATCCTCCTCTGATTTTCGCCCCTTGTGTTTTCCTCGTTTTTGTTATTTGCTTTTTTTTTTCTTGCTCCTCGTATTCTTCTCCCCTGTTTCTTTGCCTCGGGTTTTTCACACTGCTCTTGCTCCTCGTAGTGACATACTGTTGATCCTCCTCTGATTTTCGCCCCTTGTGTTCTCCTCGTTTTTGTATTTTGCTTTTTTTTTCTTGCTCCTCGTATTCTTCTCCCCTGTTTCTTCGCCTCGGGTTTTTCACACTTCTCTTACTCCATGTAGTGCCACACTTTGGATCCTCCTCTGATTTTCGCCCCTTGTGTTCTCCTCGTTTTTGTATTTTGCTTTTTTTTCTTGCTCCTCGTATTCTTCTCCCCTGTTTCTTCGCCTCGGGTTTTTCACACTTCTCTTACTCCACGTAGTGCCACACTTTTGATCCTCCTCTGATTTTCGCCCCTTGTGTTCTCCTCGTTTTTGTATTTTGCTTTTTTTTTCTTGCTCCTCGTATTCTTCTCCCCTGTTTCTTCGCCTCAGGTTTTTCACACTTCTCTTACTCCACGTAGTGGCATATGGTTGATCCTCCTCTGATTTTCCCCCCTTGTGTTCTCCTCGTTTTTGTATTTTGCTTTTTTTTTCTTGCTCCTCATATTCTTCTCCCCTGTTTCTTCGCCTCGGGTTTTTCACACTTCTCTTACTCCACGTAGTGCCACACTTTTGATCCTCCTCTGATTTTCACCCCTTTTGTTCTTCTCGTTTTTGTATTTTGCTTTTTTTTCCTTGCTCCTCGTATTCTTCTCCCCTGTTTCTTCACATCAGCATTTTCACACTTCTCTTACTCCACGTAGTGGCATACGGTTGATCCTCCTCTGATTTTCGCCCCTTGTGTTCTCCTCGTTTTTGTATTTTGCTTTTTTTTTCTTGCTCCTCGTATTCTTCTCCCCTGTTTCTTCGCCGCGGGTTTTTCACACTTCTCTTACTCCACGTAGTGCCACACTTTTGATCCTCCTCTGATTTTCGCCCCTTGTGTTCTCCTCGTTTTTGTATTTTGCTTTTTTTTTCTTGCTCCTCGTATTCTTCTCCCCTGTTTCTTCGCCTCGGGTTTTTCACACTTCTCTTGCTCCTCGTAGTGGCATACTGTTGATCCTCCTCTGATTTTCGCCCCTTGTGTTCTCCTCGTTTTTGTATTTTGCTTTTTTTTTCTTGCTCCTCGTATTCTTCTCCCCTGTTTCTTCGCCTCGGGTTTTTCACACTTCTCTTACTCCACGTAGTGCCACACTTTTGATCCTCCTCTGATTTTCGTCCCTTGTGTTCTCCTCGTTTTTGTATTTTGCTTTTTTTTTTCTTGCTCCTCGTATTCTTCTCCCCTGTTTCTTCGCCTCGGGTTTTTCACACTTCTCTTACTCCACGTAGTGCCACACTTTTGATCCTCCTCTGATTTTCGCCCCTTGTGTTCTTCTCGTTTTTGTATTTTGCTTTTTTTTCCTTGCTCCTCGTATTCTTCTCCCCTGTTTCTTCGCATCAGGATTTTCACACTTCTCTTACTCCACGTAGTGGCATACGGTTGATCCTCCTCTGATTTTCGCCCCTTGTGTTCTCCTCGTTTTTGTATTTTGCTTTTTTTTTCTTGCTCCTCGTATTCTTCTCCCCTGTTTCTTCGCCGCGGGTTTTTCACACTTCTCTTACTCCACGTAGTGCCACACTTTTGATCCTCCTCTGATTTTCGCCCCTTGTGTTCTCCTCGTTTTTGTATTTTGCTTTTTTTTCTTGCTCCTCGTATTCTTCTCCCCTGTTTCTTCGCCGCGGGTTTTTCACACTTCTCTTACTCCACGTAGTGCCACACTTTTGATCCTCCTCTGATTTTCGCCCCTTGTGTTCTCCTCGTTTTTGTATTTTGCTTTTTTTTTCTTGCTCCTCGTATTCTTCTCCCCTGTTTCTTCGCCTCGGGTTTTTCACACTTCTCTTACTCCACGTAGTGCCACTCTTTGGATCCTCCTCTGATTTTCTCCCCTTGTGTTCTCCTCGTTTTTGTATTTTGCTTTTTTTTTCTTGCTCCTCGTATTCTTCTCCCCTGTTTCTTCGCATCAGCATTTTCACACTTCTCTTACTCCACGTAGTGCCATACTTTGGATCCTCCTCTGATTTTCGCCCCTTGTGTTCTCCTCGTTTTTGTATTTTGCTTTTTTTTTCTTGCTCCTCGTATTCTTCTCCCCTGTGTCTTCGCCTCGCGTTTTTCACACTTCTCTTACTCCACGTAGTGGCATATGGTTGATCCTCCTCTGATTTTCTCCCCTTGTGTTCTCCTCGTTTTTGTATTTTGCTTTTTTTTTCTTGCTCCTCGTATTCTTCTCCCCTGTTTCTTCGCCTCGGGTTTTTCACACTTCTCTTACTCAAAGTAGTGGCATACTGTTGATCCTCCTCTGATTTTCGCCCCTTGTGTTCTCGTTTTTGTATTTTGCTTTTTTTTTCTTGCTCCTCGTATTCTTCTCCCCTGTTTCTTTGCCTCGGGTTTTTCACACTGCTCTTGCTCCTCGTAGTGAGATACTGTTGATCCTCCTCTGATTTTCGCCCCTTGTGTTCGCCTCGTTTTTGTATTTTGCTTTTTTTTTCTTGCTCCTCGTATTCTTCTCCCCTGTTTCTTCGCTTCGGGTTTTTCACACTTCTCCTACTCCACGTAGTGGCATACTGTTGATCCTCCTCTGATTTTCGCCCCTTGTGTTCTCCTCGTTTTTGTATTTTGCTTTTTTTTTCTTGCTCCTCGTATTCTTCTCCCCTGTTTCTTTGCCTCGGGTTTTTCACACTTCTCTTGCTCCTCGTAGTGGCATACTGTTGATCCTCCTCGGATTTTCGCCCCTTGTGTTCTCCTCGTTTTTGTATTTTGCTTTTTTTTTCTTGCTCCTCGTATTCTTCTCCCCTGTTTCTTCGCATCAACATTTTCACACTTCTCTTACTCCACGTAGTGCCATACTTTGGATCCTCCTCTGATTTTCGCCCCTTGTGTTCTCCTCATTTTTGTATTTTGCTTTTTTTTCTTGCTCCTCGTATTCTTCTCCCCTGTTTCTTCGCCTCGGGTTTTTCACACTTCTCTTACTCCACGTAGTGCCACACTTTTAATCCTCCTCTGATTTTCGCCCCTTGTGTTCTCCTCGTTTTTGTATTTTGCTTTTTTTTTCTTGCTCCTCGTATTCTTCTCCCCTGTTTCTTCGCCTCGGGTTTTTCACACTTCTCTTGCTCCTCGTAGTGGCATACTGTTGATCCTCCTCTGATTTTCGCCCCTTGTGTTCTCCTCGTTTTTGTATTTTGCTCTTTTTTTCTTGCTCCTCGTATTCTTCTCCCCTGTTTCTTCGCCTCGGGTTTTTCACACTTCTCTTACTCCACGTAGTGCCACACTTTTGATCCTCCTCTGATTTTCGTCCCTTGTGTTCTCCTCGTTTTTGTATTTTGCTTTTTTTTTTCTTGCTCCTCGTATTCTTCTCCCCTGTTTCTTCGCCTCGGGTTTTTCACACTTCTCTTACTCCACGTAGTGCCACACTTTTGATCCTCCTCTGATTTTCGCCCCTTGTGTTCTTCTCGTTTTTGTACTTTGCTTTTTTTTCCTTGCTCCTCGTATTCTTCTCCCCTGTTTCTTTGCATCAGCATTTTCACACTTCTCTTACTCCACATAGTGGCATACGGTTGATCCTCCTCTGATTTTCGCCCCTTGTGTTCTCCTCGTTTTTGTATTTTGCTTTTTTTTTCTTGCTCCTCGTATTCTTCTCCCCTGTTTCTTCACCGCGGGTTTTTCACACTTCTCTTACTCCACGTAGTGCCACACTTTTGATCCTCCTCTGATTTTCGCCCCTTGTGTTCTCCTCGTTTTTGTATTTTGCTTTTTTTTCTTGCTCCTCGTATTCTTCTCCCCTGTTTCTTCCCCGCGGGTTTTTCACACTTCTCTTACTCCACGTAGTGCCACACTTTTGATCCTCCTCTGATTTTCGCCCCTTGTGTTCTCCTCGTTTTTGTATTTTGCTTTTTTTTTCTTGCTCCTCGTATTCTTCTCCCCTGTTTCTTCGCCTCGGGTTTTTCACACTTCTCTTACTCCACGTAGTGCCACTCTTTGGATCCTCCTCTGATTTTCTCCCCTTGTGTTCTCCTCGTTTGTGTATTTTGCTTTTTTTTTCTTGCTCCTCGTATTCTTCTCCCCTGTTTCTTCGCATCAGCATTTTCACACTTCTCTTACTCCACGTAGTGCCATACTTTGGATCCTCCTCTGATTTTCGCCCCTTGTATTCTCCTCGTTTTTGTATTTTGCTTTTTTTTTCTTGCTCCTCGTATTCTTCTCCCCTGTGTCTTCGCCTCGGGTTTTTCACACTTCTCTTACTCCACGTAGTGGCATATGGTTGATCCTCCTCTGATTTTCTCCCCTTGTGTTCTCCTCGTTTTTGTATTTTGCTTTTTTTTTCTTGCTCCTCGTATTCTTCTCCCCTGTTTCTTCGCCTCGGGTTTTTCACACTTCTCTTACTCAAAGTAGTGGCATACTGTTGATCCTCCTCTGATTTTCGCCCCTTGTGTTCTCGTTTTTGTGTTTTGCTTTTTTTTTCTTGCTCCTCGTATTCTTCTCCCCTGTGTCTTCGCATCAGCATTTTCACACTTCTCTTACTCCACGTAGTGGCATACTGTTGATCCTCCTCTGATTTTCGCCCCTTGTGTTCTCCTCGTTTTTGTATTTTGCTTTTTTTTTCTTGCTCCTCGTATTCTTCTCCCCTGTTTCTTCGCCTCGGGTTTTTCACACTTCTCTTACTCCACGTAGTGCCACACTTTTGATCCTCCTCTGATTTTCGCCCCTTGTGTTCTCCTCGTTTTTGTGTTTTGCTTTTTTTTTTCTTGCTCCTCGCATTCTTCTCCCCTGTTTCTTCGCCTCGGATTTTTCACACTTCTCTTACTCCACGTAGTGCCACACTTTTGATCCTCCTCTGATTTTCGCCCCTTGTGTTCTCCTCGTTTTTGTATTTTGCTTTTTTTTTCTTGCTCCTCGTATTCTTCTCCCCTGTTTCTTCGCATCAGCCTTTTCACACTTCTCTTACTCCACGTAGTGGCATACTGTTGATCCTCCTCTGATTTTCGCCCCTTGTGTTCGCCTCGTTTTTGTATTTTGCTTTTTTTTTCTTGCTCCTCGTATTCTTCTCCCCTGTTTCTTCGCTTCGGGTTTTTCACACTTCTCTTACTCCACGTAGTGGCATACTGTTGATCCTCCTCTGATTTTCGCCCCTTGTGTTCTCCTCATTTTTGTATTTTGCTTTTTTTTTCTTGCTCCTCGTATTCTTCTCCCCTGTTTCTTTGCCTCGGGTTTTTCACACTTCTCTTGCTCCTCGTAGTGGCATACTGTTGATCCTCCTTGGATTTTCGCCCCTTGTGTTCTCCTCGTTTTTGTATTTTGCTTTTTTTTTCTTGCTCCTCGTATTCTTCTCCCCTGTTTCTTCGCATCAGCATTTTCACACTTCTCTTACTCCACGTAGTGCCATACTTTGGATCCTCCTCTGATTTTCGCCCCTTGTGTTCTCCTCGTTTTTGTATTTTGCTTTTTTTTTCTTGCTCCTCGTATTCTTTTCCCCTTTTTCTTCACCTCGGGTTTTTCACACTTCTCTTACTCCACGTAGTGGCATACTGCTGATCCTCCTCTGATTTTCGCCCCTTGTGTTCTCCTCGTTTTTGTATTTTGCTTTTTTTTTCTTGCTCCTCGTATTCTTCTCCCCTGTTTCTTTGCCTCGGGTTTTTCACACTTCTCTTGCTCCTCGTAGTGGCATACTGTTGATCCTCCTCGGATTTTCGCCCCTTGTGTTCTCCTCGTTTTTGTATTTTGCTTTTTTTTTCTTGCTCCTCGTATTCTTCTCCCCTGTTTCTTCGCATCAGCATTTTCACACTTCTCTTACTCCACGTATTGCCACACTTTGCATCCTCCTCTGATTTTCGCCCCTTGTGTTCTCCTCGTTTTTGTATTTTGCTTTTTTTTTCTTGCTCCTCGTATTTTTCTCCCCTGTTTCTTCACATCAGCATTTTCACACTTCTCTTACTCCACGTAGTGCCATACTTTGCATCCTCCTCTGATTTTCGCCCCTTGTGTTCTCCTCGTTTTTGTATTTTGCTTTTTTTTTCTTGCTCCTCGTATTCTTCTCCCCTGTGTCTTCGCATCAGCATTTTGACACTTCTCTTACTCCACGCAGTGCCACACTTTTGATCCTCCTCTGATTTTCGCCCCTTGTGTTCTCCTCGTTTTTGTATTTTGCTTTTTTTTTCATGCTCCTCGTATTCTTCTCCCCTGTGTCTTCACCTCGCGTTTTTCACACTTCTCTTACTCCACGTAGTGGCATACTGTTGATCCTCCCCTGATTTTCGCCCCTTGTGTTCTCCTCGTTTTTGTATTTTGCTTTTTTTTTCTTGCTCCTCGTATTCTTCTCCCCTGTTTCTTCGCGGCGGCTTTTTCACACTTCTCTTACTCCACGTAGTGCCACACTTTTGATCCTCCTCTGATTTTCGCCCCTTGTGTTCTCCTCGTTTTTGTATATTGCTTTTTTTTTCTTGCTCCTCGTATTCTTCTCCCCTGTTTCTTCGCCTCGGGTTTTTCACACTTCTCTTACTCCACGTAGTGGCATACGGTTGATCCTCCTCTGATTTTCGCCCCTTGTGTTCTCCTCGTTTTTGTATTTTGCTTTTTTTTTCTTGCTCCTCGTATTCTTCTCCCCTGTTTCTTTGCCTCGGGTTTTTCACACTGCTCTTGCTCCTCGTAGTGACATACTGTTGATCCTCCTCTGATTTTCGCCCCTTGTGTTCTCCTCGTTTTTGTATTTTGCTTTTTTTTTCTTGCTCCTCGTATTCTTCTCCCCTGTTTCTTCGCCTCGGATTTTTCACACTTCTCTTACTCCACGTAGTGCCACACTTTTGATCCTCCTCTGATTTTCGCCCCTTGTGTTCTCCTCGTTTTTGTATTTTGCTTTTTTTTTCTTGCTCCTCGTATTCTTTTCCCCTGTTTCTTCGCCTCGGGTTTTTCACACTTCTCTTACTCAAAGTAGTGGCATACTGTTGATCCTCCTCTGATTTTCGCCCCTTGTGTTCTCGTTTTTGTATTTTGCTTTTTTTTTCTTGCTCCTCGTATTCTTATCCCCTGTGTCTTCGCATCAGCATTTTCACACTTCTCTTACTCCACGTAGTGCCATACTTTGGATCCTCCTCTGATTTTCGCCCCTTGTGTTCTCCTCGTTTTTGTATTTTGCTTTTTTTTTCTTGCTCCTCGTATTCTTCTCCCCTGTTTCTTCACCTCGGGTTTTTCACACTTCTCTTACTCCACGTAGTGCTACACTTTGGATCCTCCTCTGATTTTCGCCCCTTGTGTTTTCCTCGTTTTTGTATTTTGCTTTTTTTTTTCTTGCTCCTCGTATTCTTCTCCCCTGTTTCTTTGCCTCGGGTTTTTCACACTGCTCTTGCTCCTCGTAGTGACATACTGTTGATCCTCCTCTGATTTTCGCCCCTTGTGTTCTCCTCGTTTTTGTATTTTGCTTTTTTTTTCTTGCTCCTCGTATTCTTCTCCCCTGTATCTTCGCCTCGGGTTTTTCACACTTCTCTTACTCCATGTAGTGCCACACTTTGGATCCTCCTCTGATTTTCGCCCCTTGTGTTCTCCTCGTTTTTGTATTTTGCTTTTTTTTCTTGCTCCTCATATTCTTCTCCCCTGTTTCTTCGCCTCGGGTTTTTCACACTTCTCTTACTCCACGTAGTGCCACACTTTTAATCCTCCTCTGATTTTCGCCCCTTGTGTTCTCCTCGTTTTTGTATTTTGCTTTTTTTTTCTTGCTCCTCGTATTCTTCTCCCCTGTTTCTTCGCCTCAGGTTTTTCACACTTCTCTTACTCCACGTAGTGGCATATGGTTGATCCTCCTCTGATTTTCCCCCCTTGTGTTCTCCTCGTTTTTGTATTTTGCTTTTTTTTTCTTGCTCCTCATATTCTTCTCCCCTGTTTCTTCGCCTCGGGTTTTTCACACTTCTCTTACTCCACGTAGTGCCACACTTTTGATCCTCCTCTGATTTTCACCCCTTTTGTTCTTCTCGTTTTTGTATTTTGCTTTTTTTTCCTTGCTCCTCGTATTCTTCTCCCCTGTTTCTTCACATCAGCATTTTCACACTTCTCTTACTCCACGTAGTGGCATACTGTTGATCCTCCTCTGATTTTCGCCCCTTGTGTTCTCCTCGTTTTTGTATTTTGCTTTTTTTTTCTTGCTCCTCGTATTCTTTTCCCCTTTTTCTTCACCTCGGGTTTTTCACACTTCTCTTACTCCACGTAATGCCATACTTTGGATCCTCCTCTGATTTTCGCCCCTTGTGTTCTCCTCGTTTTTGTATTTTGCTTTTTTTTTCTTGCTCCTCGTATTCTTTTCCCCTTTTTCTTCACCTCGGGTTTTTCACACTTCTCTTACTCCACGTAGTGGCATACTGCTGATCCTCCTCTGATTTTCGCCCCTTGTGTTCTCCTCGTTTTTGTATTTTGCTTTTTTTTTCTTGCTCCTCGTATTCTTCTCCCCTGTTTCTTTGCCTCGGGTTTTTCACACTTCTCTTGCTCCTCGTAGTGGCATACTGTTGATCCTCCTCGGATTTTCGCCCCTTGTGTTCTCCTCGTTTTTGTATTTTGCTTTTTTTTTCTTGCTCCTCGTATTCTTCTCCCCTGTTTCTTCGCATCAGCATTTTCACACTTCTCTTACTCCACGTATTGCCACACTTTGCATCCTCCTCTGATTTTCGCCCCTTGTGTTCTCCTCGTTTTTGTATTTTGCTTTTTTTTTCTTGCTCCTCGTATTTTTCTCCCCTGTTTCTTCACATCAGCATTTTCACACTTCTCTTACTCCACGTAGTGCCATACTTTGCATCCTCCTCTGATTTTCGCCCCTTGTGTTCTCCTCGTTTTTGTATTTTGCTTTTTTTTTCTTGCTCCTCGTATTCTTCTCCCCTGTGTCTTCGCATCAGCATTTTGACACTTCTCTTACTCCACGCAGTGCCACACTTTTGATCCTCCTCTGATTTTCGCCCCTTGTGTTCTCCTCGTTTTTGTATTTTGCTTTTTTTTTCATGCTCCTCGTATTCTTCTCCCCTGTGTCTTCACCTCGCGTTTTTCACACTTCTCTTACTCCACGTAGTGGCATACTGTTGATCCTCCCCTGATTTTCGCCCCTTGTGTTCTCCTCGTTTTTGTATTTTGCTTTTTTTTTCTTGCTCCTCGTATTCTTCTCCCCTGTTTCTTCGCGGCGGCTTTTTCACACTTCTCTTACTCCACGTAGTGCCACACTTTTGATCCTCCTCTGATTTTCGCCCCTTGTGTTCTCCTCGTTTTTGTATATTGCTTTTTTTTTCTTGCTCCTCGTATTCTTCTCCCCTGTTTCTTCGCCTCGGGTTTTTCACACTTCTCTTACTCCACGTAGTGGCATACG
The DNA here is from genome assembly GCF_910594005.1 of Cervus elaphus. Lineage (NCBI taxonomy): Eukaryota > Metazoa > Chordata > Mammalia > Artiodactyla > Cervidae > Cervus > Cervus elaphus. The sequence goes on along the minus strand of NC_057834.1, from coordinate 1,177,533 downwards.
GTTGATCCTCCTCTGATTTTCGCCCCTTGTGTTCTCCTCGTTTTTGTATTTTGCTTTTTTTTTCTTGCTCCTCGTATTCTTCTCCCCTGTTTCTTTGCCTCGGGTTTTTCACACTGCTCTTGCTCCTCGTAGTGACATACTGTTGATCCTCCTCTGATTTTCGCCCCTTGTGTTCTCCTCGTTTTTGTATTTTGCTTTTTTTTTCTTGCTCCTCGTATTCTTCTCCCCTGTTTCTTCGCCTCGGATTTTTCACACTTCTCTTACTCCACGTAGTGCCACACTTTTGATCCTCCTCTGATTTTCGCCCCTTGTGTTCTCCTCGTTTTTGTATTTTGCTTTTTTTTTCTTGCTCCTCGTATTCTTTTCCCCTGTTTCTTCGCCTCGGGTTTTTCACACTTCTCTTACTCAAAGTAGTGGCATACTGTTGATCCTCCTCTGATTTTCGCCCCTTGTGTTCTCGTTTTTGTATTTTGCTTTTTTTTTCTTGCTCCTCGTATTCTTATCCCCTGTGTCTTCGCATCAGCATTTTCACACTTCTCTTACTCCACGTAGTGCCATACTTTGGATCCTCCTCTGATTTTCGCCCCTTGTGTTCTCCTCGTTTTTGTATTTTGCTTTTTTTTTCTTGCTCCTCGTATTCTTCTCCCCTGTTTCTTCACCGCGGGTTTTTCACACTTCTCTTACTCCACGTAGTGCTACACTTTGGATCCTCCTCTGATTTTCGCCCCTTGTGTTTTCCTCGTTTTTGTAATTTGCTTTTTTTTTTCTTGCTCCTCGTATTCTTCTCCCCTGTTTCTTTGCCTCGGGTTTTTCACACTGCTCTTGCTCCTCGTAGTGACATACTGTTGATCCTCCTCTGATTTTCGCCCCTTGTGTTCTCCTCGTTTTTGTATTTTGCTTTTTTTTTCTTGCTCCTCGTATTCTTCTCCCCTGTTTCTTCGCCTCGGGTTTTTCACACTTCTCTTACTCCATGTAGTGCCACACTTTGGATCCTCCTCTGATTTTCGCCCCTTGTGTTCTCCTCGTTTTTGTATTTTGCTTTTTTTTCTTGCTCCTCGTATTCTTCTCCCCTGTTTCTTCGCCTCGGGTTTTTCACACTTCTCTTACTCCACGTAGTGCCACACTTTTAATCCTCCTCTGATTTTCGCCCCTTGTGTTCTCCTCGTTTTTGTATTTTGCTTTTTTTTTCTTGCTCCTCGTATTCTTCTCCCCTGTTTCTTCGCCTCAGGTTTTTCACACTTCTCTTACTCCACGTAGTGGCATATGGTTGATCCTCCTCTGATTTTCCCCCCTTGTGTTCTCCTCGTTTTTGTATTTTGCTTTTTTTTTCTTGCTCCTCATATTCTTCTCCCCTGTTTCTTCGCCTCGGGTTTTTCACACTTCTCTTACTCCACGTAGTGCCACACTTTTGATCCTCCTCTGATTTTCACCCCTTTTGTTCTTCTCGTTTTTGTATTTTGCTTTTTTTTCCTTGCTCCTCGTATTCTTCTCCCCTGTTTCTTCACATCAGCATTTTCACACTTCTCTTACTCCACGTAGTGGCATACGGTTGATCCTCCTCTGATTTTCGCCCCTTGTGTTCTCCTCGTTTTTGTATTTTGCTTTTTTTTTCTTGCTCCTCGTATTCTTCTCCCCTGTTTCTTCGCCGCGGGTTTTTCACACTTCTCTTACTCCACGTAGTGCCACACTTTGGATCCTCCTCTGATTTTCGCCCCTTGTGTTCTCCTCGTTTTTGTATTTTGCTTTTTTTTTCTTGCTCCTCGTATTCTTCTCCCCTGTTTCTTCGCCTCGGGTTTTTCACACTTCTCTTGCTCCTCGTAGTGGCATACTGTTGATCCTCCTCTGATTTTCGCCCCTTGTGTTCTCCTCGTTTTTGTATTTTGCTTTTTTTTTCTTGCTCCTCGTATTCTTCTCCCCTGTTTCTTCGCCTCGGGTTTTTCACACTTCTCTTACTCCACGTAGTGCCACACTTTTGATCCTCCTCTGATTTTCGTCCCTTGTGTTCTCCTCGTTTTTGTATTTTGCTTTTTTTTTTCTTGCTCCTCGTATTCTTCTCCCCTGTTTCTTCGCCTCGGGTTTTTCACACTTCTCTTACTCCACGTAGTGCCACACTTTTGATCCTCCTCTGATTTTCGCCCCTTGTGTTCTTCTCGTTTTTGTATTTTGCTTTTTTTTCCTTGCTCCTCGTATTCTTCTCCCCTGTTTCTTCGCATCAGGATTTTCACACTTCTCTTACTCCACGTAGTGGCATACGGTTGATCCTCCTCTGATTTTCGCCCCTTGTGTTCTCCTCGTTTTTGTATTTTGCTTTTTTTTTCTTGCTCCTCGTATTCTTCTCCCCTGTTTCTTCGCCGCGGGTTTTTCACACTTCTCTTACTCCACGTAGTGCCACACTTTTGATCCTCCTCTGATTTTCGCCCCTTGTGTTCTCCTCGTTTTTGTATTTTGCTTTTTTTTCTTGCTCCTCGTATTCTTCTCCCCTGTTTCTTCGCCGCGGGTTTTTCACACTTCTCTTACTCCACGTAGTGCCACACTTTTGATCCTCCTCTGATTTTCGCCCCTTGTGTTCTCCTCGTTTTTGTATTTTGCTTTTTTTTTCTTGCTCCTCGTATTCTTCTCCCCTGTTTCTTCGCCTCGGGTTTTTCACACTTCTCTTACTCCACGTAGTGCCACTCTTTGGATCCTCCTCTGATTTTCTCCCCTTGTGTTCTCCTCGTTTTTGTATTTTGCTTTTTTTTTCTTGCTCCTCGTATTCTTCTCCCCTGTTTCTTCGCATCAGCATTTTCACACTTCTCTTACTCCACGTAGTGCCATACTTTGGATCCTCCTCTGATTTTCGCCCCTTGTGTTCTCCTCGTTTTTGTATTTTGCTTTTTTTTTCTTGCTCCTCGTATTCTTCTCCCCTGTGTCTTCGCCTCGCGTTTTTCACACTTCTCTTACTCCACGTAGTGGCATATGGTTGATCCTCCTCTGATTTTCTCCCCTTGTGTTCTCCTCGTTTTTGTATTTTGCTTTTTTTTTCTTGCTCCTCGTATTCTTCTCCCCTGTTTCTTCGCCTCGGGTTTTTCACACTTCTCTTACTCAAAGTAGTGGCATACTGTTGATCCTCCTCTGATTTTCGCCCCTTGTGTTCTCGTTTTTGTATTTTGCTTTTTTTTTCTTGCTCCTCGTATTCTTCTCCCCTGTGTCTTCACATCAGCATTTTCACACTTCTCTTACTCCACGTAGTGCCATACTTTGGATCCTCCTCTGATTTTCGCCCCTTGTGTTCTCCTCGTTTTTGTATTTTGCTTTTTTTTTCTTGCTCCTCGTATTCTTCTCCCCTGTTTCTTCACCGCGGGTTTTTCACACTTCTCTTACTCCACGTAGTGGCATACTGTTGATCCTCCTCTGATTTTCGCCCCTTGTGTTCTCCTCATTTTTGTATTTTGCTTTTTTTTTCTTGCTCCTCGTATTCTTCTCCCCTGTTTCTTTGCCTCGGGTTTTTCACACTTCTCTTGCTCCTCGTAGTGGCATACTGTTGATCCTCCTTGGATTTTCGCCCCTTGTGTTCTCCTCGTTTTTGTATTTTGCTTTTTTTTTCTTGCTCCTCGTATTCTTCTCCCCTGTTTCTTCGCATCAGCATTTTCACACTTCTCTTACTCCACGTAGTGCCATACTTTGGATCCTCCTCTGATTTTCGCCCCTTGTGTTCTCCTCGTTTTTGTATTTTGCTTTTTTTTTCTTGCTCCTCGTATTCTTTTCCCCTTTTTCTTCACCTCGGGTTTTTCACACTTCTCTTACTCCACGTAGTGGCATACTGCTGATCCTCCTCTGATTTTCGCCCCTTGTGTTCTCCTCGTTTTTGTATTTTGCTTTTTTTTTCTTGCTCCTCGTATTCTTCTCCCCTGTTTCTTTGCCTCGGGTTTTTCACACTTCTCTTGCTCCTCGTAGTGGCATACTGTTGATCCTCCTCGGATTTTCGCCCCTTGTGTTCTCCTCGTTTTTGTATTTTGCTTTTTTTTTCTTGCTCCTCGTATTCTTCTCCCCTGTTTCTTCGCATCAGCATTTTCACACTTCTCTTACTCCACGTATTGCCACACTTTGCATCCTCCTCTGATTTTCGCCCCTTGTGTTCTCCTCGTTTTTGTATTTTGCTTTTTTTTTCTTGCTCCTCGTATTTTTCTCCCCTGTTTCTTCACATCAGCATTTTCACACTTCTCTTACTCCACGTAGTGCCATACTTTGCATCCTCCTCTGATTTTCGCCCCTTGTGTTCTCCTCGTTTTTGTATTTTGCTTTTTTTTTCTTGCTCCTCGTATTCTTCTCCCCTGTGTCTTCGCATCAGCATTTTGACACTTCTCTTACTCCACGCAGTGCCACACTTTTGATCCTCCTCTGATTTTCGCCCCTTGTGTTCTCCTCGTTTTTGTATTTTGCTTTTTTTTTCATGCTCCTCGTATTCTTCTCCCCTGTGTCTTCACCTCGCGTTTTTCACACTTCTCTTACTCCACGTAGTGGCATACTGTTGATCCTCCCCTGATTTTCGCCCCTTGTGTTCTCCTCGTTTTTGTATTTTGCTTTTTTTTTCTTGCTCCTCGTATTCTTCTCCCCTGTTTCTTCGCGGCGGCTTTTTCACACTTCTCTTACTCCACGTAGTGCCACACTTTTGATCCTCCTCTGATTTTCGCCCCTTGTGTTCTCCTCGTTTTTGTATATTGCTTTTTTTTTCTTGCTCCTCGTATTCTTCTCCCCTGTTTCTTCGCCTCGGGTTTTTCACACTTCTCTTACTCCACGTAGTGGCATACGGTTGATCCTCCTCTGATTTTCGCCCCTTGTGTTCTCCTCGTTTTTGTATTTTGCTTTTTTTTTCTTGCTCCTCGTATTCTTCTCCCCTGTTTCTTTGCCTCGGGTTTTTCACACTGCTCTTGCTCCTCGTAGTGACATACTGTTGATCCTCCTCTGATTTTCGCCCCTTGTGTTCTCCTCGTTTTTGTATTTTGCTTTTTTTTTCTTGCTCCTCGTATTCTTCTCCCCTGTTTCTTCGCCTCGGATTTTTCACACTTCTCTTACTCCACGTAGTGCCACACTTTTGATCCTCCTCTGATTTTCGCCCCTTGTGTTCTCCTCGTTTTTGTATTTTGCTTTTTTTTTCTTGCTCCTCGTATTCTTTTCCCCTGTTTCTTCGCCTCGGGTTTTTCACACTTCTCTTACTCAAAGTAGTGGCATACTGTTGATCCTCCTCTGATTTTCGCCCCTTGTGTTCTCGTTTTTGTATTTTGCTTTTTTTTTCTTGCTCCTCGTATTCTTATCCCCTGTGTCTTCGCATCAGCATTTTCACACTTCTCTTACTCCACGTAGTGCCATACTTTGGATCCTCCTCTGATTTTCGCCCCTTGTGTTCTCCTCGTTTTTGTATTTTGCTTTTTTTTTCTTGCTCCTCGTATTCTTCTCCCCTGTTTCTTCACCGCGGGTTTTTCACACTTCTCTTACTCCACGTAGTGCTACACTTTGGATCCTCCTCTGATTTTCGCCCCTTGTGTTTTCCTCGTTTTTGTATTTTGCTTTTTTTTTTCTTGCTCCTCGTATTCTTCTCCCCTGTTTCTTTGCCTCGGGTTTTTCACACTGCTCTTGCTCCTCGTAGTGACATACTGTTGATCCTCCTCTGATTTTCGCCCCTTGTGTTCTCCTCGTTTTTGTATTTTGCTTTTTTTTTCTTGCTCCTCGTATTCTTCTCCCCTGTATCTTCGCCTCGGGTTTTTCACACTTCTCTTACTCCATGTAGTGCCACACTTTGGATCCTCCTCTGATTTTCGCCCCTTGTGTTCTCCTCGTTTTTGTATTTTGCTTTTTTTTCTTGCTCCTCATATTCTTCTCCCCTGTTTCTTCGCCTCGGGTTTTTCACACTTCTCTTACTCCACGTAGTGCCACACTTTTAATCCTCCTCTGATTTTCGCCCCTTGTGTTCTCCTCGTTTTTGTATTTTGCTTTTTTTTTCTTGCTCCTCGTATTCTTCTCCCCTGTTTCTTCGCCTCAGGTTTTTCACACTTCTCTTACTCCACGTAGTGGCATATGGTTGATCCTCCTCTGATTTTCCCCCCTTGTGTTCTCCTCGTTTTTGTATTTTGCTTTTTTTTTCTTGCTCCTCATATTCTTCTCCCCTGTTTCTTCGCCTCGGGTTTTTCACACTTCTCTTACTCCACGTAGTGCCACACTTTTGATCCTCCTCTGATTTTCACCCCTTTTGTTCTTCTCGTTTTTGTATTTTGCTTTTTTTTCCTTGCTCCTCGTATTCTTCTCCCCTGTTTCTTCACATCAGCATTTTCACACTTCTCTTACTCCACGTAGTGGCATACGGTTGATCCTCCTCTGATTTTCGCCCCTTGTGTTCTCCTCGTTTTTGTATTTTGCTTTTTTTTTTTTTCTCCTCGTATTCTTTTCCCCTTTTTCTTCGCCTCGGGTTTTTCACACTTCTCTTACTCCACGTAATGCCATACTTTGGATCCTCCTCTGATTTTCGCCCCTTGTGTTCTCCTCGTTTTTGTATTTTGCTTTTTTTTTCTTGCTCCTCGTATTCTTTTCCCCTTTTTTTTCACCTCGGGTTTTTCACACTTCTCTTACTCCACGTAGTGGCATACTGCTGATCCTCCTCTGATTTTCGCCCCTTGTGTTCTCCTCGTTTTTGTATTTTGCTTTTTTTTTCTTGCTCCTCGTATTCTTCTCCCCTGTTTCTTTGCCTCGGGTTTTTCACACTTCTCTTGCTCCTCGTAGTGGCATACTGTTGATCCTCCTCGGATTTTCGCCCCTTGTGTTCTCCTCGTTTTTGTATTTTGCTTTTTTTTTCTTGCTCCTCGTATTCTTCTCCCCTGTTTCTTCGCATCAGCATTTTCACACTTCTCTTACTCCACGTATTGCCACACTTTGCATCCTCCTCTGATTTTCGCCCCTTGTGTTCTCCTCGTTTTTGTATTTTGCTTTTTTTTTCTTGCTCCTCGTATTTTTCTCCCCTGTTTCTTCACATCAGCATTTTCACACTTCTCTTACTCCACGTAGTGCCATACTTTGCATCCTCCTCTGATTTTCGCCCCTTGTGTTCTCCTCGTTTTTGTATTTTGCTTTTTTTTTCTTGCTCCTCGTATTCTTCTCCCCTGTGTCTTCGCATCAGCATTTTGACACTTCTCTTACTCCACGCAGTGCCACACTTTTGATCCTCCTCTGATTTTCGCCCCTTGTGTTCTCCTCGTTTTTGTATTTTGCTTTTTTTTTCATGCTCCTCGTATTCTTCTCCCCTGTGTCTTCACCTCGCGTTTTTCACACTTCTCTTACTCCACGTAGTGGCATACTGTTGATCCTCCCCTGATTTTCGCCCCTTGTGTTCTCCTCGTTTTTGTATTTTGCTTTTTTTTTCTTGCTCCTCGTATTCTTCTCCCCTGTTTCTTCGCGGCGGCTTTTTCACACTTCTCTTACTCCACGTAGTGCCACACTTTTGATCCTCCTCTGATTTTCGCCCCTTGTGTTCTCCTCGTTTTTGTATATTGCTTTTTTTTTCTTGCTCCTCGTATTCTTCTCCCCTGTTTCTTCGCCTCGGGTTTTTCACACTTCTCTTACTCCACGTAGTGGCATACTGTTGATCCTCCTCTGATTTTCGCCCCTTGTGTTCTCCTCGTTTTTGTATTTTGCTTTTTTTTTCTTGCTCCTCGTATTCTTCTCCCCTGTTTCTTTGCCTCGGGTTTTTCACACTGCTCTTGCTCCTCGTAGTGACATACTGTTGATCCTCCTCTGATTTTCGCCCCTTGTGTTCTCCTCGTTTTTGTATTTTGCTTTTTTTTTCTTGCTCCTCGTATTCTTCTCCCCTGTTTCTTCGCCTCGGATTTTTCACACTTCTCTTACTCCACGTAGTGCCACACTTTTGATCCTCCTCTGATTTTCGCCCCTTGTGTTCTCCTCGTTTTTGTATTTTGCTTTTTTTTTCTTGCTCCTCGTATTCTTTTCCCCTGTTTCTTCGCCTCGGGTTTTTCACACTTCTCTTACTCAAAGTAGTGGCATACTGTTGATCCTCCTCTGATTTTCGCCCCTTGTGTTCTCGTTTTTGTATTTTGCTTTTTTTTTCTTGCTCCTCGTATTCTTATCCCCTGTGTCTTCGCATCAGCATTTTCACACTTCTCTTACTCCACGTAGTGCCATACTTTGGATCCTCCTCTGATTTTCGCCCCTTGTGTTCTCCTCGTTTTTGTATTTTGCTTTTTTTTTCTTGCTCCTCGTATTCTTCTCCCCTGTTTCTTCGCCGCGGGTTTTTCACACTTCTCTTACTCCACGTAGTGCTACACTTTGGATCCTCCTCTGATTTTCGCCCCTTGTGTTTTCCTCGTTTTTGTAATTTGCTTTTTTTTTTCTTGCTCCTCGTATTCTTCTCCCCTGTTTCTTTGCCTCGGGTTTTTCACACTGCTCTTGCTCCTCGTAGTGACATACTGTTGATCCTCCTCTGATTTTCGCCCCTTGTGTTCTCCTCGTTTTTGTATTTTGCTTTTTTTTTCTTGCTCCTCGTATTCTTCTCCCCTGTTTCTTCGCCTCGGGTTTTTCACACTTCTCTTACTCCATGTAGTGCCACACTTTGGATCCTCCTCTGATTTTCGCCCCTTGTGTTCTCCTCGTTTTTGTATTTTGCTTTTTTTTCTTGCTCCTCGTATTCTTCTCCCCTGTTTCTTCGCCTCGGGTTTTTCACACTTCTCTTACTCCACGTAGTGCCACACTTTTAATCCTCCTCTGATTTTCGCCCCTTGTGTTCTCCTCGTTTTTGTATTTTGCTTTTTTTTTCTTGCTCCTCGTATTCTTCTCCCCTGTTTCTTCGCCTCAGGTTTTTCACACTTCTCTTACTCCACGTAGTGGCATATGGTTGATCCTCCTCTGATTTTCCCCCCTTGTGTTCTCCTCGTTTTTGTATTTTGCTTTTTTTTTCTTGCTCCTCATATTCTTCTCCCCTGTTTCTTCGCCTCGGGTTTTTCACACTTCTCTTACTCCACGTAGTGCCACACTTTTGATCCTCCTCTGATTTTCACCCCTTTTGTTCTTCTCGTTTTTGTATTTTGCTTTTTTTTCCTTGCTCCTCGTATTCTTCTCCCCTGTTTCTTCACATCAGCATTTTCACACTTCTCTTACTCCACGTAGTGGCATACGGTTGATCCTCCTCTGATTTTCGCCCCTTGTGTTCTCCTCGTTTTTGTATTTTGCTTTTTTTTTCTTGCTCCTCGTATTCTTCTCCCCTGTTTCTTCGCCGCGGGTTTTTCACACTTCTCTTACTCCACGTAGTGCCACACTTTTGATCCTCCTCTGATTTTCGCCCCTTGTGTTCTCCTCGTTTTTGTATTTTGCTTTTTTTTTCTTGCTCCTCGTATTCTTCTCCCCTGTTTCTTCGCCTCGGGTTTTTCACACTTCTCTTGCTCCTCGTAGTGGCATACTGTTGATCCTCCTCTGATTTTCGCCCCTTGTGTTCTCCTCGTTTTTGTATTTTGCTTTTTTTTTCTTGCTCCTCGTATTCTTCTCCCCTGTTTCTTCGCCTCGGGTTTTTCACACTTCTCTTACTCCACGTAGTGCCACACTTTTGATCCTCCTCTGATTTTCGTCCCTTGTGTTCTCCTCGTTTTTGTATTTTGCTTTTTTTTTTCTTGCTCCTCGTATTCTTCTCCCCTGTTTCTTCGCCTCGGGTTTTTCACACTTCTCTTACTCCACGTAGTGCCACACTTTTGATCCTCCTCTGATTTTCGCCCCTTGTGTTCTTCTCGTTTTTGTATTTTGCTTTTTTTTCCTTGCTCCTCGTATTCTTCTCCCCTGTTTCTTCGCATCAGGATTTTCACACTTCTCTTACTCCACGTAGTGGCATACTGTTGATCCTCCTCTGATTTTCGCCCCTTGTGTTCTCCTCGTTTTTGTATTTTGCTTTTTTTTTCTTGCTCCTCGTATTCTTCTCCCCTGTTTCTTCGCCGCGGGTTTTTCACACTTCTCTTACTCCACGTAGTGCCACACTTTTGATCCTCCTCTGATTTTCGCCCCTTGTGTTCTCCTCGTTTTTGTATTTTGCTTTTTTTTCTTGCTCCTCGTATTCTTCTCCCCTGTTTCTTCGCCGCGGGTTTTTCACACTTCTCTTACTCCACGTAGTGCCACACTTTTGATCCTCCTCTGATTTTCGCCCCTTGTGTTCTCCTCGTTTTTGTATTTTGCTTTTTTTTTCTTGCTCCTCGTATTCTTCTCCCCTGTTTCTTCGCCTCGGGTTTTTCACACTTCTCTTACTCCACGTAGTGCCACTCTTTGGATCCTCCTCTGATTTTCTCCCCTTGTGTTCTCCTCGTTTTTGTATTTTGCTTTTTTTTTCTTGCTCCTCGTATTCTTCTCCCCTGTTTCTTCGCATCAGCATTTTCACACTTCTCTTACTCCACGTAGTGCCATACTTTGGATCCTCCTCTGATTTTCGCCCCTTGTGTTCTCCTCGTTTTTGTATTTTGCTTTTTTTTTCTTGCTCCTCGTATTCTTCTCCCCTGTGTCTTCGCCTCGCGTTTTTCACACTTCTCTTACTCCACGTAGTGGCATATGGTTGATCCTCCTCTGATTTTCTCCCCTTGTGTTCTCCTCGTTTTTGTATTTTGCTTTTTTTTTCTTGCTCCTCGTATTCTTCTCCCCTGTTTCTTCGCCTCGGGTTTTTCACACTTCTCTTACTCAAAGTAGTGGCATACTGTTGATCCTCCTCTGATTTTCGCCCCTTGTGTTCTCGTTTTTGTATTTTGCTTTTTTTTTCTTGCTCCTCGTATTCTTCTCCCCTGTGTCTTCACATCAGCATTTTCACACTTCTCTTACTCCACGTAGTGCCATACTTTGGATCCTCCTCTGATTTTCGCCCCTTGTGTTCTCCTCGTTTTTGTATTTTGCTTTTTTTTTCTTGCTCCTCGTATTCTTCTCCCCTGTTTCTTCACCGCGGGTTTTTCACACTTCTCTTACTCCACGTAGTGCTACACTTTGGATCCTCCTCTGATTTTCGCCCCTTGTGTTTTCCTCGTTTTTGTATTTTGCTTTTTTTTTTCTTGCTCCTCGTATTCTTCTCCCCTGTTTCTTTGCCTCGGGTTTTTCACACTGCTCTTGCTCCTCGTAGTGACATACTGTTGATCCTCCTCTGATTTTCGCCCCTTGTGTTCTCCTCGTTTTTGTATTTTGCTTTTTTTTTCTTGCTCCTCGTATTCTTCTCCCCTGTTTCTTCGCCTCGGGTTTTTCACACTTCTCTTACTCCATGTAGTGCCACACTTTGGATCCTCCTCTGATTTTCGCCCCTTGTGTTCTCCTCGTTTTTGTATTTTGCTTTTTTTTCTTGCTCCTCGTATTCTTCTCCCCTGTTTCTTCACCGCGGGTTTTTCACACTTCTCTTACTCCACGTAGTGCCACACTTTTGATCCTCCTCTGATTTTCGCCCCTTGTGTTCTCCTCGTTTTTGTATTTTGCTTTTTTTTCTTGCTCCTCGTATTCTTCTCCCCTGTTTCTTCACCTCAGGTTTTTCACACTTCTCTTACTCCACGTAGTGGCATATGGTTGATCCTCCTCTGATTTTCGCCCCTTGTGTTCTCCTCGTTTTTGTATTTTGCTTTTTTTTTCTTGCTCCTCATATTCTTCTCCCCTGTTTCTTCGCCTCGGGTTTTTCACACTTCTCTTACTCCACGTAGTGCCACACTTTTGATCCTCCTCTGATTTTCACCCCTTTTGTTCTTCTCATTTTTGTATTTTGCTTTTTTTTCCTTGCTCCTCGTATTCTTCTCCCCTGTTTCTTCGCATCAGCATTTTCACACTTCTCTTACTCCACGTAGTGGCATACGGTTGATCCTCCTCTGATTTTCGTCCCTTGTGTTCTCCTCGTTTTTGTATTTTGCTTTTTTTTTCTTGCTCCTCGTATTCTTCTCCCCTGTTTCTTCACGGCGGGTTTTTCACACTTCTCTTACTCCACGTAGTGCCACACTTTTGATCCTCCTCTGATTTTCGCCCCTTGTGTTCTCCTCGTTTTTGTATTTTGCTTTTTTTTCTTGCTCCTCGTATTCTTCTCCCCTGTTTCTTCGCCGCGGGTTTTTCACACTTCTCTTACTCCACGTAGTGCCACACTTTTGATCCTCCTCTGATTTTCGCCCCTTGTGTTCTCCTCGTTTTTGTATTTTGCTTTTTTTTTCTTGCTCCTCGTATTCTTCTCCCCTGTTTCTTCGCCGTGGGTTTTTCACACTTCTCTTACTCCACGTAGTGACACACTTTGGATCCTGCTCTGATTTTCTCCCCTTGTGTTCTCCTCGTTTTTGTATTTTGCTTTTTTTTTCTTGCTCCTCGTATTCTTCTCCCCTGTTTCTTCGCATCAGCATTTTCACACTTTTCTTACTCCACGTAGTGCCATACTTTGGATCCTCCTCTGATTTTCGCCCCTTGTGTTCTCCTCGTTTTTGTATTTTGCTTTTTTTTTCTTGCTCCTCGTATTCTTCTCCCCTGTGTCTTCGCCTCGCGTTTTTCACAATTCTCTTACTCCACGTAGTGGCATATGGTTGATCCTCCTCTGATTTTCGCCCCTTGTGTTCTCCTCGTTTTGGTATTTTGCTTTTTTTTTCTTGCTCCTCCTATTCTTCTCCCCTGTTTCTTCGCCTCGGGTTTTTCACACTTCTCTTACTCAAAGTAGTGGCATACTGTTGATCCTCCTCTGATTTTCGCCCCTTGTGTTCTCGTTTTTGTATTTTGCTTTTTTTTTCTTGCTCCTCGTATTCTTCTCCCCTGTTTCTTCGCATCAGCATTTTCACACTTCTCTTACTCCACGTAGTGCCATACTTTGGATCCTCCTCTGATTTTCGCCCCATGTGTTCTCCTCGTTTTTGTATTTTGCTTTTTTTTTCTTGCTCCTCGTATTCTTCTCCCCTGTTTCTTCGCCTCGGGTTTTTCACACTTCTCTTACTCCACGTAGTGCCACACTTTTGATCCTCCTCTGATTTTCGCCCCTTGTGTTCTCCTCGTTTTTGTATTTTGCTTTTTTTTTCTTGCTCCTCGTATTCTTCTCCCCTGTTTCTTCGCCTCGGGTTTTTCACACTTCTCTTACTCCACGTAGTGGCATACTGATGATCCTCCTCTGATTTTCGCCACTTGTGTTCTCCTCGTTTTTGTATTTTGCTTTTTTTTTCTTGCTCCTCGTAGTCTTCTCCCCTGTTTCTTCGCCGCGGGTTTTTCTCACTTCTCTTACTCCACGTAGTGCCACACTTTGGATCCTCCTCTGATTTTCGCCCCTTGTGTTCTCCTCGTTTTTTATTTTGCTTTTTTTTTCTTGCTCCTCGTATTCTTCTCCCCTGTTTCTTCGCCTCGGGTTTTTCACACTTCTCTTACTCCACGTAGTGGCATACTGTTGATCCTCCTCTGATTTTCGCCCCTTGTGTTCTCCTCGTTTTTGTATTTTGCTTTTTTTTTCTTGCTCCTCGTATTCTTCTCCCCTGTTCGTTCGCCTCGGGTTTTTCGCACTTCTCTTACTCCACGTATTACCACACTATTGATCCTCCTCTGATTTTCGCCCCTTGTGTTTTCCTCATTTTTGTATTTTGCTTTTTTTTTCTTGCTCCTCGTATTCTTCTCCCCTGTTTCTTCGCATCAGAATTTTCACACTACTCTTGCTCCTTGTAGTGCCACACATTTGATCCTCCTCTTAATTTCCCCCCTTTTCTGCTCCTCGTTTATTTTTGGTTTGGTTTTTTTTTTGCTCCTCGTATTTTTTTCCCTTTTTTCTACTCCTGGGATTTTTCACACTTTTCTTGCTCCTCGTATTTTTACACTTTTGATGCTCCTCTGCTCCCGTGGGAATCACTTGAGCATCACGTGGGAATCACGTGGGCGACACGTGGGAGTAACGTGGGAATCACGTTTCCATCACGTAGGAATCCCGTGGGAATCACGTGGGAATCACGTGGTCATCACGTGGGAATCACGTGGGAATCACGTGGGATTCACGTGGCCATCACGTGGGCATCACGTGGGTATCACTTGGCCATCACGTGGGAATCACGTGGCCATCACGTGGGAATCACGTGGGATCAAGTGGGAAACACGTGGGAATCACGTGGGAATCACGTGGGCAACACGTGGGAATCACGTGGCCATCACGTGTGAATCACGTGGGCAACACGTGGGAATCACGTGGCCATCACGTGGGAATCACGTGGGCATCACGTGGGTATCACGTGGGAATCACGTGGCCATCACGGTATCACGTGAGAATCACGTGGGAATCACGTGGGTATCACGTGGGCAACACGTGGGAATCACGAGGAAATCACGTGGGAATCACGTGGGCTACACGTGGGAGTCACGTGGGAATCACATGGCCATCACGTGGGAATCACGTGGGCAACACGTGGGAATCACGTGGGAATCACGGTGCCATCACATGGGAATCACGTGGGCAACACGTGGGAGTCACGTGGGAATCACGTGGGTATCACGTGGGAATCACGTGGGCAACACGTGGGAAACACGTGGGAATCACGTGGGCAACACGTGGGAGTCACGTGGGAATCACGTGGGCAACACGTGGGAATCACGTGGGCATCACGTGGGAATCATGTGAGCAACACGTGGGAATCACGTGGGAATCACGTGGGCAACACCTGGGAGTCACGGGGGAATCACGTGGGCAACACGTGGGAGTCACGTGGGAATCACGTGGACATCACTTGGGAATCACGTGGGCAACACTTCGGAATCACGTGGGAATCACGTGGCCATCACGGCATCACGTGAGAATCACGTGGGAATCACGTGGGTATCACGTGGGAATCACGTGGGTATCACGTGGGCAACACGTGGGAATCACGAGGGAATCACGTGGGAATCACGTGGGCTACACGTGGGAGCCATGTGGGAATCACATGGCCATCACGTGGGAATCACGTGGGCAACACTTGGGAGTCACGTGGGAATCACGTGGGTATCACGTGGGCAACACGGGGGAAACACGTGGGAATCACGTGGGCAACACTTCGGAATTACGTGGGAATCACGTGGGCAACACGTGGGAGTCACGTGGGAATCACGTGGCCATCACGTGGGAATCACGTGGGCAACACTTCGGAATCACGTGGGAATCACGTGGCCATCACGTGGGTATCACGTGAGAATCACGTGGACATCACGTGGGAATCACGTGGGCAACACGTGGGAATCACGTGGGAATCAGGTGGGAACCACGTGGGGATCACGTGGGAATCACGTGGACATCACGTGGGAATCACGTGGGCATCACGTGGTAATCACGTGGGAATCACGGGGGAATCACGTGGGAAACACGTGGGAATCACGTCGGAATCACGTGGGTATCACGTGGGCATCACGTGGGAATCACGTGGGAATCACGTGGGCGACACGTGGGAATCACGTGGGAGTCACGTGGACAACACGTGAGAGTCACGTGGGAATCACGTGGGAATCACGTGAGCAACACGTGGGAATCACGTGGGCATCACGTGGGAATCACGTGAGCAACACGTGGGAATCACGTGGGAATCACGTGGGCAACACCTGGGAGTCACGTGGGAATCACGTGGCCATCACGTGGGAATCACGTGGGCAACACTTCGGAATCACGTGGGAATCACGTGGCCATCACGGTATCACGTGAGAATCACGTGGGAATCACGTGGGTATCACGTGGGAATCACGTGGGTATCACTTGGGCAACACGTGGGAATCACGAGGGAATCACGTGGGAATCACGTGGGCTACACGTGGGAGTCATGTGGGAATCACATGGCCATCACGTGGGAATCACGTGGGCAACACTTGGGAATCACGTGGGAATCACGTGGGTATCACGTGGGCAACACGTGGGAAACACGTGGGAATCACGTGGGCAACACTTCGGAATCACGTGGGAATCACGTGGGCAACACGTGGGAGTCACGTGGGAATCACATGGCCATCACGTGGGAATCACGTGGGCAACACTTCGGAATCACGTGGGAATCACGTGGCCATCACGTGGGTATCACGTGAGAATCACGTGGACATCACGTGGGAATCACGTGGGAATCAGGTGGGAACCACGTGGGGATCACTTGGGAATCACGTGGACATCACGTGGGAATCACGTGGGCATCACGTGGCAATCACGTGGGAATCACGGGGGAATCACGTGGGAAACACGTGGGAATCACGTCGGAATCACGTGGGTATCACGTGGGCATCACGTGGGAATCACGTGGGAATCACGTGGGCGACACGTGGGAATCACGTGGGAGTCACGTGGACAACACGTGAGAGTCACGTGGGAATCACGTGGCCGTCACGTGGGAATCACGTGGGAAACACGTGGGAATCACGTTGGAATCACGTGGGTATCACGTGGGCATCACGTGGGAATCACGTGGGAATCACGTGGGCGACACGTGGGAATCACGTGGGTATCACGTGGGCATCACGTGGGAATCACGTGGGAATCACGTGGGCGACACGTGGGAATCACGTGGGAGTCACGTGGGCAACACGTGGGAGTCACGTGGGAATCATGTGGCCGTCACGTGGAAATCACGTGGCCGTCACGTGGGAATCACGTGGGAATCACGTGGGCAACACGTGGGAATCATGTGGGAATCACGTGGCCATCACATGGGAATCACGTGGGCAACACGTGGGAATCACCTGGGAATCAGGTGGCCATCACATGGGAATCACGTGGGCAACACGTGGGAATCACGTGGGAATCACGTGGCCATCTCGTGGGTATCACGTGGGAATCACGTGGGTATCACGTGGGCGACACGTGGGAATCACGTGGGCAACACGTGGGAGTCACGTGGGAATCACGTGGGCAACACGTGGGAATCACGTGGGAATCACGTGGCCATCACGTGGGAATCACGTGGGAATCACGTGGGTATCACGTGGGCGACACGTGGGAATCACGTGGGTATCACGTGGGCAACACGTGGGAATCACGTGGAAATCACGTGGGAATCACGTGGGCAACACGTGAGAATCACGTGGGAATCACGTGGGTATCACGTGGGCAACACGTGGGAGTCACGTGGGAATCACGTTGCCATCACATGGGAATCACGTGGGCAACACGTGGGAGTCACGTGGGAATCACGTCGGCATCACGTGGGAATCACGTGGGAATCACGTGGCCATCACTTGGGAATCACGTGGCCAACACTTCGGAATCACGTGGGAATCACGTGGCCTTCACGTGGGTATCACGTGAGAATCACGTGGGAATCACGTGGGTATCACGTGGGCAACACGTGGGAATCACGTGGGCTACACGTGGGAGTCACGTGGGAATCACATGGCCATCACGTGGGAATCACGTGGGCAACACGTGGGAATCACGTTGCCATCACATGGGAATCACGTGGGCAACAGGTGGGAGTCACGTGGGAATCACGTGGGCATCACGTGGGAATCACGTGGGTATCACGTGAGAATCACGTGGGAATCACGTGGGTATCACGTGGGCAACCCGTGGGAATCACGTGGAAATCACGTTGCCATCACATGGGAATCACGTGGGCAACAGGTGGGAGTCACGTGGGAATCACATGGCCATCACGTGGGAATCACGTGGGCAACACGTGGGAATCACGTGGGAATCACGTTGCCATCACATGGGAATCACGTGGGCAACAGGTGGGAGTCACGTGGGAATCACGTGGGCAACACGTGGGAGTCACGTGGGAATCACCTGGGCAACACGTGGGAGTCACGTGGGAATCACGTGGCCATCACGTGGGAATCACGTGGGCAACACTTCGGAATCACGTGGGAATCACGTGGCCATCACGTGGGTATCACGTGAGAATCACGTTAGAATCACGTGGGTATCACGTGGGCAACACGTGGGAATCACGTGGGCAATACGTGGGAATCACGTGGGAATCACGTGGGCAACACGTGGGAGTCCCGTGGGAATCACGTGGGCAACACGTGGGAGTCACGTGGGAATCACGTGGCCATCACGTGGGAATCACGTGGGCAACACTTCGGAATCACGTGGGAATCACGTGGCCTTCACGTGGGTATCACGTGAGAATCACGTGGGAATCACGTGGGTATCACGTGGGCAACACGTGGAAATCACGTGGGAATCACGTGGCCATCACGTGGGTATAACGTGAGAATCACGTGGGAATCACGTGGGAATCAGGTGGGCACCACGTGGGGATCACGTGGGAATCACGTGGGCATCACGTGGCAATCACGTGGGAATCACGGGGGATTCACGTGGGAAACACGTGGGAATCACGTTGGAATCACGTGGGTATCACGTGGGCATCACGTGGGAATCACGTGGGAATCACGTGGGCGACACGTGAGAATCACGTGGGTATCACGTGGGCATCACGTGGGAATCACGTGGGAATCACGTGGGCGACACGTGGGAATCACGTGGGAGTCACGTGGGCAACACGTGGGAGTCACGTGGGAATCATGTGGCCGTCACGTGGAAATCACGTGGCCGTCACGTGGGAATCACGTGGGAATCACGTGGGCAACACGTGGGAATCATGTGGGAATCACGTGGCCATCACATGGGAATCACGTGGGCAACACGTGGGAATCACCTGGGAATCAGGTGGCCATCACATGGGAATCACGTGGGCAACACGTGGGAATCACGTGGCCATTTCGTGGGTATCACGTGGGAATCACGTGGGTATCACGTGGGCGACACGTGGGAATCACGTGGGCAACACGTGGGAGTCACGTGGGAATCACGTGGGCAACACGTGGGAATCACGTGGGAATCACGTGGCCATCACGTGGGAATCACGTGGGAATCACGTGGGTATCACGTGGGCGACACGTGGGAATCACGTGGGTATCACGTGGGCGACACGTGGGAATCACGTGGACATCACGTGGGAATCACGTGGGCAACACGTGAGAATCACGTGGGAATCACGTGGGTATCACGTGGGCAACACGTGGGAGTCACGTGGGAATCACGTTGCCATCACATGGGAATCACGTGGGCAACACGTGGGAGTCACGTGGGAATCACGTCGGCATCACGTGGGAATCACGTGCGCAACACGTGGGAATCACGTGGGAATCACGTGGGCAACACGTGGGAGTCACGTGGGAATCACGTGGGCAACACGTGGGAGTCACGTGGGAATCACGTGGCCATCACGTGGGAATCACGTGGCCAACACTTCGGAATCACGTGGGAATCACGTGGCCTTCACGTGGGTATCACGTGAGAATCACGTGGGAATCACGTGGGTATCACGTGGGCAACACGTGGGAATCACGTGGGCTACACGTGGGAGTCACGTGGGAATCACATGGCCATCACGTGGGAATCACGTGGGCAACACGTGGGAATCACGTTGCCATCACATGGGAATCACGTGGGCAACAGGTGGGAGTCACGTGGGAATCACGTGGGCATCACGTGGGAATCACGTGGGTATCACGTGAGAATCACGTGGGAATCACGTGGGTATTACGTGGGCAACACGTGGGAATCACGTGGGAATCACGTTGCCATCACATGGGAATCACGTGGGCAACAGGTGGGAGTCACGTGGGAATAACATGGCCATCACGTGGGAATCACGTGGGCAACACGTGGGAATCACGTGGGAATCACGTGGGCAACAGGTGGGAGTCACGTGGGAATCACGTGGGCAACACGTGGGAGTCACGTGGGAATCACGTGGGCAACACGTGGGAGTCACGTGGGAATCACGTGGCCATCACGTGGGAATCACGTGGGCAACACTTCGGAATCTCGTGGGAATCACGTGGCCATCACGTGGGTATCACGTGAGAATCACGTGGGAATCACGTGGGTATCACGTGGGCAACACGTGGGAATCACGTGGGAATCACGTGGGCAACACGTGGGAGTCACGTGGGAATCACGTGGGCAACACGTGGGAGTCACGTGGGAATCACGTGGCCATCACGTGGGAATCACGTGGGCAACACTTCGGAATCACGTGGGAATCACGTGGCCTTCACGTGGATATCACGTGAGAATCACGTGGGAATCACGTGGGTATCACGTGGGCAACACGTGGAAATCACGTGGGCTACACGTGGGAGTCACGTGGGAATCACATGGCCATCACGTGGGAATCACGTGGGCAACACGTGGGAATCACGTGGGAATCACGTTGCCATCACATGGGAATCACGTGGGCAACAGGTGGGAGTCACGTGGGAATCACGTGGGCATCACGTGGGAATCACGTGGGTATCACGTGAGAATCACGTGGGAATCACGTGGGTATCACGTGGGCAACACGTGGGAATCACGTGTGAATCACGTTGCCATCACATGGGAATCACGTGGGCAACAGGTGGGAGTCACGTGGGAATCACATGGCCATCACGTGGGAATCACGTGGGCAACACGTGGGAATCACGTGGGAATCACGTTGCCATCACATGGTAATCACGTGGGCAACAGGTGGGAGTCACGTGGGAATCACGTGGGCAACACGTGGGAATCACGTGGGAATCACGTGGGCAACACGTGGGAGTCACGTGGGAATCACGTGGGCAACACGTGGGAGTCACGTGGGAATCACGTGGCCATCACGTGGGAATCACGTGGGCAACACTTCGGAATCACGTGGGAATCACGTGGCCATCACGTGGGTATCACGTGAGAATCACGTGGGAATCACGTAGGTATCACGTGGGCAACACGTGGGAATCACGTGGACATCACGTGGGAATCACGTGGGCAACACGTGGGTATCACGTGAGAATCACGTGGGAATCACGTGGGTATCACGTGGGCAACACGTGGGAATCACGTGGACATCACGTGGGAATCACGTGGGCAACACGTGGGAATCAGGTGGGCACCACGTGGGGATCACGTGGGAATCACGTGGACATCACGTGGGAATCACGTGGGCATCACTTGGCAATCACGTGGGAATCACGGGGGAATGACGTGGGAAACACGTTTGAATCACGTGGGTATCACGTGGGCGAAACGTGGGAATCATGTGGGAGTCACGTGGGCAACACGTGGGAGTCACGTGGGAATCACGTGGCCGTCACGTGGGAATCACGTGAGAATCACGTGGGAATCACGTGGCCATCACGTGGGTATCACGTGAGAATCACGTGGGAATCACGTGGCTATCACGTGGGCAACACGTGGGAATCACGTGGGTATCACGTGGGCAACACGTGGGAATCACGTGGATATCACGTGGGAATCACGTGGGCAACACGTGGCAATCACGGGGGAATCACGTGGGAAACACGTGGGAATCACGTGGGCAACACGTGGGAGTCACGTGGGAATCACGTGGGCAACACGTGGGAATCACGTGGATATCACGTGGGAATCACGTGGGCAACACGTGGCAATCACGGGGGAATCACGTGGGAAACACGTGGGAATCACGTGGGCAACACGTGGGAGTCACGTGGGAATCACGTGGGCAAGACGTGGGAGTCACGTGGGAATCACGTGGCCATCACGTGGGAATCACGTGGGCAACACTTCGGAATCACGTGGGAATCATGTGGCCATCACGTGGGTATCACGTGAGAATCACGTGGGAATCACGTAGGTATCACGTGGGCAACACGTGGGAATCACGTGGACATCACGTGGGAATCACGTGGGCAACACGTGGGAATCACGTGGACATCACGTGGGAATCACGTGGGCAACACGTGGGAATCACGTGGGAATCAGGTGGGCACCACGTGGGGATCACGTGGGAATCACGTGGACATCACGTGGGAATCACGTGGGCATCACTTGGCAATCACGGGGGAATCACGTGGGAAACACGTTTGAATCACGTGGGAATCACGTGGGTATCACGTGGGCGACACGTGGGAATCATGTGGGAGTCACGTGGGCAACACGTGGGAGTCACGTGGGAATCACGTGGCCGTCACGTGGGAATCACGTGGGAATCACGTGGGAATCACGTGGCCATCACGTGGGTATCACGTGAGAATCACGTGGGAATCACGTGGCTATCACGTGGGCAACACGTGGGAATCACGTGGGTATCACGTGGGCAACACGTGGGAATCACGTGGACATCACGTGGGAATCACGTGGGCAACACGTGGCAATCACGGGGGAATCACGTGGTAAACACGTGGGAATCACGTGGGCATCACGTGGGTATCACGGGGGCAACACGTGGGAATCACGTGGGAATCACGTGGGCCTCACGTGGGCATCACGTGGGAATCACGTGGGCAACACGTGGGAATCACGTGGGCAACACTTCGGAATCACGTGGGAATCACGTGGCCATCACGTGGGAATCACGTGGGCAACACGTGGGAATCACGTGGGAATCATGTGGGCATCACGTGGGAATTACGTCGCCATCACGTGGGAATCACGTGGGAATCACGTGGACAACACGCGAGAATCATGTGGGCATCATGTGGCCATCTCATGGGAATCACGTAGCCAACACGAGGGAATCACGTGGGAATCACGTGGGAATCACGTTGGCAACACGGAATCACGAGGGAATCACGTGGGAATCACGTGGTCATCATTTCGGAATCACGTGGGAATCACGTGGGTATCACGTGGCAAACACGTGGGAATCACGTTGGAATCACGTGGCAAACACATGTTATTCACATTTGAATCACGTGGGAATCACGTGGGCATCACTTGGGAATCATGTGCCAATCACGAGGGAATCACGTGGGCAACACGTGGGAATCACGTGGCAAACACGAGGAAATCACATGGGCAACACGTTTGAATCACGTGGGAATCACGGAATCACGTGGGCTTCATGTGAGAATCACGTGGTCATCACTTGGTCACGTGGTCATCACGTGGTCATCACGTGGGAATCATGCGGGCATCACGTGGGAATCACGTGCCAATCACGTGGGAATCACGTGGGCAACACGTTTGAATCACGTGGGAATCACGTGTGTATCACGTGGTCATCATTTCGGAATCACGTGGGAATCACGTGTGCATCACGAGGTCATCACGTGGAAATCACGTGGGCATCACATGGGAATCACGTGGCAAACACATCGGAATCACGTGGGAATCACGTAGGCAACACGTGGGAATCATGTGGGAATCACGTGGAAATCACGTGGGCATCACGTGGTCATCACGTGGGAATCACGTGGACAACCAGTGGGAATCTCGTGGGCAACACGTGGCAGTCACGTGGCAATCACGTGGGCATCACGAGGGAATCAGGTGGGAATCACGTGGGAATCACGTGGGAATTACGTGGGAATCACGTGGGCAACACGTGGGAATCACGTGGGAATCACGTGGGAATCAAGGGGGAAGCTCGTGGACATTCATGGGAATCACGTGGGAATCACGTGGGTATCACGTAGTCATCACGTGGCTATCACGTGGGCGTCACGTGGGAATCACGAGGGCAACACGTTGGGATCACGTGGGAATCACGTGGGACTCACTTAGCCAACACGTGGGAATCATGTGTGCATCACGTGGTCATCACGTGCCAAACACGTGGGAATCACGTGGGCAACACGTTTGAATCACGTGGGAATCACGTTGGTATCATGTGGGTATCACGTGGTCATCACGTGGGAATCACGTGGGTATCACGTGGTCATCAAGTGGGAACCACGTCGGAATCACGTGGGAATCACGTGGGTATCACGTGGTCATCACGTGGCAATCACGTGGCAATCACGAGGGCATAACGTGTGTGACACGTGGGAGTCACGTGGCCGACACGTGGGAATCATGTGAGAATCACGTGGGCATCACGAGGTCATCACGTGGCAATCACGTGGCAATCACATGGGCATAACGTGGGCGACACGTGGGAATCTCGTGGCCGACACGTGGGAATCACGTGGGCAACCCGTGGGAATCACGTGGTCATCACGTGGGCATCACGTGGGAATCACATGGGCCACACGTGGGAATCACGTGGGAATCACGTGGGCGACACTTAGGCATCACGTCGGAATCACGTGGGAATCACGTGGTCATCACGTTGGAATCAAGCACTCTCGCCCGCTGTTCCCGCCAGCCATGCACAATGCTCCCAAGCCCGGGAGAAAAGCACTTTGGGGTGTTCCTCTCTCAGGCCACTTGCCCCTGAGCCTGGGGGCCAGGCAGGGGGTCCACACTCCCAGGCCAAGGCAGAACCACATGCACACGTCTGTTCCTGCCCCCTGCACCGGCAGAGAGCTCGGGGGAGCCAGAGTCTGTCAGGCAGCTGCTGGGCTGGCCGCCTGTGTGGGAAGGGGCAGAGCCGACCTAGGGGCACCCTGGGCCTCTTGCTCTCCCTGCTGCCCTGAGGCTGCTGGGCCAAAGAGGTCTTGGGCATCCAGCCCCTTGCTGGTCCCTTCCCTCTGACGAGGCCCTCTGAGCTCCAGCACCTTGCAGTGTGGAGACAGCCCCTGCCAGCAACCTCCTCTCCAAGGAGGCCTCAAGCGAGGCCTAGGCCCAGGGGAAAGGCACCAGCGGGGATGAGCCTGGGGAGGCGCCCGGGCATGTCTGGACCCAGTCCCCGCAGCCTGCCCCTTGCTGGGGCAGTACCCCCGGAGGCCAGGAAGGCCTGGGCAAGGCTGGCCAGGGGCAGGGGCCCTGCTGGGTCCTGCCCCTGGCCTGTGGGGCCTCTGAGCACAACCGGCCCTCTCCCGCTGGAAGACCTCCCCGGCTGCCTCCAAAGGCCGCTTTGCAAGCACTCTCGCCGGCTGTTCCCGCCAGCCGCGCACAATGCTCCCAAGCCCGGGAGAAAAGCGCTTCGGGGGTGGTGCTCTCTCCCGGCCCTTGCCCCTGAGCCTGGGGGCCAGGCAGGGGGTCCAGACTCCCAGGCCAAGGCAGAACCACATGCACACGTCTGTTCCTGCCTCCTGCACCGGCAGAGAGCTCGGGGGAGCCAGAGTCTGTCAGGCAGCTGCTGGGCTGGCCGCCTGTGTGGGAAGGGGCAGAGCCGACCTAGGGGCACCCTGGGCCTCTTGCTCTCCCTGCTGCCCTGAGGCTGCTGGGCCAAAGAGGTCTCGGGCATCCAGCCCCTTGCTGGTCCCTTCCCTCTGACGAGGCCCTCTGAGCTCCAGCACCTTGCAGTGTGGAGACAGCCCCTGCCAGCAACCTCCTCTCCAAGGAGGCCTCAAGCGAGGCCTAGGCCCAGGGGAAAGGCACCAGCGGGGATGAGCCTGGGGAGGCGCCCGGGCATGTCTGGACCCAGTCCCCGCAGCCTGCCCCTTGCTGGGGCAGTACCCCCGGAGGCCAGGAAGGCCTGGGCAAGGCTGGCCAGGGGCAGGGGCCCTGCTGGGTCCTGCCCCTGGCCTGTGGGGCCTCTGAGCACAACCGGCCCTCTCCCGCTGGAAGACCTCCCCGGCTGCCTCCAAAGGCCGCTTTGCAAGCACTCTCGCCGGCTGTTCCCGCCAGCCGCGCACAATGCTCCCAAGCCCGGGAGAAAAGCGCTTCGGGGGTGGTGCTCTCTCCCGGCCCTTGCCCCTGAGCCTGGGGGCCAGGCAGGGGCTCCACACTCCCAGGCCAAGGCAGAACCACATGCACACGTCTGTTCCTGCCCCCTGCACCGGCAGAGAGCTCGGGGGAGCCAGAGTCTGTCAGGCAGCTGCTGGGCTGGCCGCCTGTGTGGGAAGGGGCAGAGCCGACCTAGGGGCACCCTGGGCCTCTTGCTCTCCCTGCTGCCCTGAGGCTGCTGGGCCAAAGAGGTCTCGGGCATCCAGCCCCTTGCTGGTCCCTTCCCTCTGACGAGGCCCTCTGAGCTCCAGCACCTTGCAGTGTGGAGACAGCCCCTGCCAGCAACCTCCTCTCCAAGGAGGCCTCAAGCGAGGCCTAGGCCCAGGGGAAAGGCACCAGCGGGGATGAGCCTGGGGAGGCGCCCGGGCATGTCTGGACCCAGTCCCCGCAGCCTGCCCCTTGCTGGGGCAGTACCCCCGGAGGCCAGGAAGGCCTGGGCAAGGCTGGCCAGGGGCAGGGGCCCTGCTGGGTCCTGCCCCTGGCCTGTGGGGCCTCTGAGCACAACCGGCCCTCTCCCGCTGGAAGACCTCCCCGGCTGCCTCCAAAGGCCGCTTTGCAAGCACTCTCGCCGGCTGTTCCCGCCAGCCGCGCACAATGCTCCCAAGCCCGGGAGAAAAGCGCTTCGGGGGTGGTGCTCTCTCCCGGCCCTTGCCCCTGAGCCTGGGGGCCAGGCAGGGGGTCCAGACTCCCAGGCCAAGGCAGAACCACATGCACACGTCTGTTCCTGCCCCCTGCACCGGCAGAGAGCTCGGGGGAGCCAGAGTCTGTCAGGCAGCTGCTGGGCTGGCCGCCTGTGTGGGAAGGGGCAGAGCCGACCTAGGGGCACCCTGGGCCTCTTGCTCTCCCTGCTGCCCTGAGGCTGCTGGGCCAAAGAGGTCTTGGGCATCCAGCCCCTTGCTGGTCCCTTCCCTCTTACGAGGCCCTCTGAGCTCCAGCACCTTGCAGTGTGGAGACAGCCCCTGCCAGCAACCTCCTCTCCAAGGAGGCCTCAAGCGAGGCCTAGGCCCAGGGGAAAGGCACCAGCGGGGATGAGCCTGGGGAGGCGCCCGGGCATGTCTGGACCCAGTCCCCGCAGCCTGCCCCTTGCTGGGGCAGTACCCCCGGAGGCCAGGAAGGCCTGGGCAAGGCTGGCCAGGGGCAGGGGCCCTGCTGGGTCCTGCCCCTGGCCTGTGGGGCCTCTGAGCACAACCGGCCCTCTCCCGCTGGAAGACCTCCCCGGCTGCCTCCAAAGGCCGCTTTGCAAGCACTCTCGCCGGCTGTTCCCGCCAGCCGCGCACAATGCTCCCAAGCCCGGGAGAAAAGCGCTTCGGGGTGGTGCTCTCTCCCGGCCCTTGCCCCTGAGCCTGGGGGCCAGGCAGGGGGTCCAGACTCCCAGGCCAAGGCAGAACCACATGCACACGTCTGTTCCTGCCCCCTGCACCGGCAGAGAGCTCGGGGGAGCCAGAGTCTGTCAGGCAGCTGCTGGGCTGGCCGCCTGTGTGGGAAGGGGCAGAGCCGACCTAGGGGCACCCTGGGCCTCTTGCTCTCCCTGCTGCCCTGAGGCTGCTGGGCCAAAGAGGTCTCGGGCATCCAGCCCCTTGCTGGTCCCTTCCCTCTGACGAGGCCCTCTGAGCTCCAGCACCTTGCAGTGTGGAGACAGCCCCTGCCAGCAACCTCCTCTCCAAGGAGGCCTCAAGCGAGGCCTAGGCCCAGGGGAAAGGCACCAGCGGGGATGAGCCTGGGGAGGCGCCCGGGCATGTCTGGACCCAGTCCCCGCAGCCTGCCCCTTGCTGGGGCAGTACCCCCGGAGGCCAGGAAGGCCTGGGCAAGGCTGGCCAGGGGCAGGGGCCCTGCTGGGTCCTGCCCCTGGCCTGTGGGGCCTCTGAGCACAACCGGCCCTCTCCCGCTGGAAGACCTCCCCGGCTGCCTCCAAAGGCCGCTTTGCAAGCACTCTCGCCGGCTGTTCCCGCCAGCCGCGCACAATGCTCCCAAGCCCGGGAGAAAAGCGCTTCGGGGGTGGTGCTCTCTCCCGGCCCTTGCCCCTGAGCCTGGGGGCCAGGCAGGGGGTCCAGACTCCCAGGCCAAGGCAGAACCACATGCACACGTCTGTTCCTGCCCCCTGCACCGGCAGAGAGCTCGGGGGAGCCAGAGTCTGTCAGGCAGCTGCTGGGCTGGCCGCCTGTGTGGGAAGGGGCAGAGCCGACCTAGGGGCACCCTGGGCCTCTTGCTCTCCCTGCTGCCCTGAGGCTGCTGGGCCAAAGAGGTCTCGGGCATCCAGCCCCTTGCTGGTCCCTTCCCTCTGACGAGGCCCTCTGAGCTCCAGCACCTTGCAGTGTGGAGACAGCCCCTGCCAGCAACCTCCTCTCCAAGGAGGCCTCAAGCGAGGCCTAGGCCCAGGGGAAAGGCACCAGCGGGGATGAGCCTGGGGAGGCGCCCGGGCATGTCTGGACCCAGTCCCCGCAGCCTGCCCCTTGCTGGGGCAGTACCCCCGGAGGCCAGGAAGGCCTGGGCCAGGCTGGCCAGGGGCAGGGGCCCTGCTGGGTCCTGCCCCTGGCCTGTGGGGCCTCTGAGCACAACCGGCCCTCTCCCGCTGGAAGACCTCCCCGGCTGCCTCCAAAGGCCGCTTTGCAAGCACTCTCGCCGGCTGTTCCCGCCAGCCGCGCACAATGCTCCCAAGCCCGGGAGAAAAGCGCTTCGGGGGTGGTGCTCTCTCCCGGCCCTTGCCCCTGAGCCTGGGGGCCAGGCAGGGGGTCCAGACTCCCAGGCCAAGGCAGAACCACATGCACACGTCTGTTCCTGCCCCCTGCACCGGCAGAGAGCTCGGGGGAGCCAGAGTCTGTCAGGCAGCTGCTGGGCTGGCCGCCTGTGTGGGAAGGGGCAGAGCCGACCTAGGGGCACCCTGGGCCTCTTGCTCTCCCTGCTGCCCTGAGGCTGCTGGGCCAAAGAGGTCTCGGGCATCCAGCCCCTTGCTGGTCCCTTCCCTCTGACGAGGCCCTCTGAGCTCCAGCACCTTGCAGTGTGGAGACAGCCCCTGCCAGCAACCTCCTCTCCAAGGAGGCCTCAAGCGAGGCCTAGGCCCAGGGGAAAGGCACCAGCGGGGATGAGCCTGGGGAGGCGCCCGGGCATGTCTGGACCCAGTCCCCGCAGCCTGCCCCTTGCTGGGGCAGTACCCCCGGAGGCCAGGAAGGCCTGGGCAAGGCTGGCCAGGGGCAGGGGCCCTGCTGGGTCCTGCCCCTGGCCTGTGGGGCCTCTGAGCACAACCGGCCCTCTCCCGCTGGAAGACCTCCCCGGCTGCCTCCAAAGGCCGCTTTGCAAGCACTCTCGCCGGCTGTTCCCGCCAGCCGCGCACAATGCTCCCAAGCCCGGGAGAAAAGCGCTTCGGGGGTGGTGCTCTCTCCCGGCCCTTGCCCCTGAGCCTGGGGGCCAGGCAGGGGGTCCAGACTCCCAGGCCAAGGCAGAACCACATGCACACGTCTGTTCCTGCCCCCTGCACCGGCAGAGAGCTCGGGGGAGCCAGAGTCTGTCAGGCAGCTGCTGGGCTGGCCGCCTGTGTGGGAAGGGGCAGAGCCGACCTAGGGGCACCCTGGGCCTCTTGCTCTCCCTGCTGCCCTGAGGCTGCTGGGCCAAAGAGGTCTCGGGCATCCAGCCCCTTGCTGGTCCCTTCCCTCTGACGAGGCCCTCTGAGCTCCAGCACCTTGCAGTGTGGAGACAGCCCCTGCCAGCAACCTCCTCTCCAAGGAGGCCTCAAGCGAGGCCTAGGCCCAGGGGAAAGGCACCAGCGGGGATGAGCCTGGGGAGGCGCCCGGGCATGTCTGGACCCAGTCCCCGCAGCCTGCCCCTTGCTGGGGCAGTACCCCCGGAGGCCAGGAAGGCCTGGGCAAGGCTGGCCAGGGGCAGGGGCCCTGCTGGGTCCTGCCCCTGGCCTGTGGGGCCTCTGAGCACAACCGGCCCTCTCCCGCTGGAAGACCTCCCCGGCTGCCTCCAAAGGCCGCTTTGCAAGCACTCTCGCCGGCTGTTCCCGCCAGCCGCGCACAATGCTCCCAAGCCCGGGAGAAAAGCGCTTCGGGGGTGGTGCTCTCTCCCGGCCCTTGCCCCTGAGCCTGGGGGCCAGGCAGGGGGTCCACACTCCCAGGCCAAGGCAGAACCACATGCACACGTCTGTTCCTGCCCCCTGCACCGGCAGAGAGCTCGGGGGAGCCAGAGTCTGTCAGGCAGCTGCTGGGCTGGCCGCCTGTGTGGGAAGGGGCAGAGCCGACCTAGGGGCACCCTGGGCCTCTTGCTCTCCCTGCTGCCCTGAGGCTGCTGGGCCAAAGAGGTCTCGGGCATCCAGCCCCTTGCTGGTCCCTTCCCTCTGACGAGGCCCTCTGAGCTCCAGCACCTTGCAGTGTGGAGACAGCCCCTGCCAGCAACCTCCTCTCCAAGGAGGCCTCAAGCGAGGCCTAGGCCCAGGGGAAAGGCACCAGCGGGGATGAGCCTGGGGAGGCGCCCGGGCATGTCTGGACCCAGTCCCCGCAGCCTGCCCCTTGCTGGGGCAGTACCCCCGGAGGCCAGGAAGGCCTGGGCAAGGCTGGCCAGGGGCAGGGGCCCTGCTGGGTCCTGCCCCTGGCCTGTGGGGCCTCTGAGCACAACCGGCCCTCTCCCGCTGGAAGACCTCCCCGGCTGCCTCCAAAGGCCGCTTTGCAAGCACTCTCGCCGGCTGTTCCCGCCAGCCGCGCACAATGCTCCCAAGCCCGGGAGAAAAGCGCTTCGGGGGTGGTGCTCTCTCCCGGCCCTTGCCCCTGAGCCTGGGGGCCAGGCAGGGGGTCCAGACTCCCAGGCCAAGGCAGAACCACATGCACACGTCTGTTCCTGCCCCCTGCACCGGCAGAGAGCTCGGGGGAGCCAGAGTCTGTCAGGCAGCTGCTGGGCTGGCCGCCTGTGTGGGAAGGGGCAGAGCCGACCTAGGGGCACCCTGGGCCTCTTGCTCTCCCTGCTGCCCTGAGGCTGCTGGGCCAAAGAGGTCTCGGGCATCCAGCCCCTTGCTGGTCCCTTCCCTCTGACGAGGCCCTCTGAGCTCCAGCACCTTGCAGTGTGGAGACAGCCCCTGCCAGCAACCTCCTCTCCAAGGAGGCCTCAAGCGAGGCCTAGGCCCAGGGGAAAGGCACCAGCGGGGATGAGCCTGGGGAGGCGCCCGGGCATGTCTGGACCCAGTCCCCGCAGCCTGCCCCTTGCTGGGGCAATACCCCCGGAGGCCAGGAAGGCCTGGGCAAGGCTGGCCAGGGGCAGGGGCCCTGCTGGGTCCTGCCCCTGGCCTGTGGGGCCTCTGAGCACAACCGGCCCTCTCCCGCTGGAAGACCTCCCCGGCTGCCTCCAAAGGCCGCTTTGCAAGCACTCTGGCCGGCTGTTCCCGCCAGCCGCGCACAATGCCCCCAAGCCCGGGAGAAAAGCGCTTCGGGGGTGGTGCTCTCTCCCGGCCCTTGCCCCTGAGCCTGGGGGCCAGGCAGGGGGTCCAGACTCCCAGGCCAAGGCAGAACCACATGCACACGTCTGTTCCTGCCCCCTGCACCGGCAGAGAGCTCGGGGGAGCCAGAGTCTGTCAGGCAGCTGCTGGGCTGGCCGCCTGTGTGGGAAGGGGCAGAGCCGACCTAGGGGCACCCTGGGCCTCTTGCTCTCCCTGCTGCCCTGAGGCTGCTGGGCCAAAGAGGTCTCGGGCATCCAGCCCCTTGCTGGTCCCTTCCCTCTGACGAGGCCCTCTGAGCTCCAGCACCTTGCAGTGTGGAGACAGCCCCTGCCAGCAACCTCCTCTCCAAGGAGGCCTCAAGCGAGGCCTAGGCCCAGGGGAAAGGCACCAGCGGGGATGAGCCTGGGGAGGCGCCCGGGCATGTCTGGACCCAGTCCCCGCAGCCTGCCCCTTGCTGGGGCAGTACCCCCGGAGGCCAGGAAGGCCTGGGCAAGGCTGGCCAGGGGCAGGGGCCCTGCTGGGTCCTGCCCCTGGCCTGTGGGGCCTCTGAGCACAACCGGCCCTCTCCCGCTGGAAGACCTCCCCGGCTGCCTCCAAAGGCCGCTTTGCAAGCACTCTCGCCGGCTGTTCCCGCCAGCCGCGCACAATGCTCCCAAGCCCGGGAGAAAAGCGCTTCGGGGGTGGTGCTCTCTCCCGGCCCTTGCCCCTGAGCCTGGGGGCCAGGCAGGGGGTCCAGACTCCCAGGCCAAGGCAGAACCACATGCACACGTCTGTTCCTGCCCCCTGCACCGGCAGAGAGCTCGGGGGAGCCAGAGTCTGTCAGGCAGCTGCTGGGCTGGCCGCCTGTGTGGGAAGGGGCAGAGCCGACCTAGGGGCACCCTGGGCCTCTTGCTCTCCCTGCTGCCCTGAGGCTGCTGGGCCAAAGGGGTCTCGGGCATCCAGCCCCTTGCTGGTCCCTTCCCTCTGACGAGGCCCTCTGAGCTCCAGCACCTTGCAGTGTGGAGACAGCCCCTGCCAGCAACCTCCTCTCCAAGGAGGCCTCAAGCGAGGCCTAGGCCCAGGGGAAAGGCACCAGCGGGGATGAGCCTGGGGAGGCGCCCGGGCATGTCTGGACCCAGTCCCCGCAGCCTGCCCCTTGCTGGGGCAGTACCCCCGGAGGCCAGGAAGGCCTGGGCAAGGCTGGCCAGGGGCAGGGGCCCTGCTGGGTCCTGCCCCTGGCCTGTGGGGCCTCTGAGCACAACCGGCCCTCTCCCGCTGGAAGACCTCCCCGGCTGCCTCCAAAGGCCGCTTTGCAAGCACTCTCGCCGGCTGTTCCCGCCAGCCGCGCACAATGCTCCCAAGCCCGGGAGAAAAGCGCTTCGGGGGTGGTGCTCTCTCCCGGCCCTTGCCCCTGAGCCTGGGGGCCAGGCAGGGGGTCCAGACTCCCAGGCCAAGGCAGAACCACATGCACACGTCTGTTCCTGCCCCCTGCACCGGCAGAGAGCTCGGGGGAGCCAGAGTCTGTCAGGCAGCTGCTGGGCTGGCCGCCTGTGTGGGAAGGGGCAGAGCCGACCTAGGGGCACCCTGGGCCTCTTGCTCTCCCTGCTGCCCTGAGGATGCTGGGCCAAAGAGGTCTCGGGCATCCAGCCCCTTGCTGGTCCCTTCCCTCTGACGAGGCCCTCTGAGCTCCAGCACCTTGCAGTGTGGAGACAGCCCCTGCCAGCAACCTCCTCTCCAAGGAGGCCTCAAGCGAGGCCTAGGCCCAGGGGAAAGGCACCAGCGGGGATGAGCCTGGGGAGGCGCCCGGGCATGTCTGGACCCAGTCCCCGCAGCCTGCCCCTTGCTGGGGCAGTACCCCCGGAGGCCAGGAAGGCCTGGGCAAGGCTGGCCAGGGGCAGGGGCCCTGCTGGGTCCTGCCCCTGGCCTGTGGGGCCTCTGAGCACAACCGGCCCTCTCCCGCTGGAAGACCTCCCCGGCTGCCTCCAAAGGCCGCTTTGCAAGCACTCTCGCCGGCTGTTCCCGCCAGCCGCGCACAATGCCCCCAAGCCCGGGAGAAAAGCGCTTCGGGGGTGGTGCTCTCTCCCGGCCCTTGCCCCTGAGCCTGGGGGCCAGGCAGGGGGTCCAGACTCCCAGGCCAAGGCAGAACCACATGCACACGTCTGTTCCTGCCCCCTGCACCGGCAGAGAGCTCGGGGGAGCCAGAGTCTGTCAGGCAGCTGCTGGGCTGGCCGCCTGTGTGGGAAGGGGCAGAGCCGACCTAGGGGCACCCTGGGCCTCTTGCTCTCCCTGCTGCCCTGAGGCTGCTGGGCCAAAGAGGTCTCGGGCATCCAGCCCCTTGCTGGTCCCTTCCCTCTGACGAGGCCCTCTGAGCTCCAGCACCTTGCAGTGTGGAGACAGCCCCTGCCAGCAACCTCCTCTCCAAGGAGGCCTCAAGCGAGGCCTAGGCCCAGGGGAAAGGCACCAGCGGGGATGAGCCTGGGGAGGCGCCCGGGCATGTCTGGACCCAGTCCCCGCAGCCTGCCCCTTGCTGGGGCAGTACCCCCGGAGGCCAGGAAGGCCTGGGCAAGGCTGGCCAGGGGCAGGGGCCCTGCTGGGTCCTGCCCCTGGCCTGTGGGGCCTCTGAGCACAACCGGCCCTCTCCCGCTGGAAGACCTCCCCGGCTGCCTCCAAAGGCCGCTTTGCAAGCACTCTCGCCGGCTGTTCCCGCCAGCCGCGCACAATGCTCCCAAGCCCGGGAGAAAAGCGCTTCGGGGGTGGTGCTCTCTCCCGGCCCTTGCCCCTGAGCCTGGGGGCCAGGCAGGGGGTCCAGACTCCCAGGCCAAGGCAGAACCACATGCACACGTCTGTTCCTGCCCCCTGCACCGGCAGAGAGCTCGGGGGAGCCAGAGTCTGTCAGGCAGCTGCTGGGCTGGCCGCCTGTGTGGGAAGGGGCAGAGCCGACCTAGGGGCACCCTGGGCCTCTTGCTCTCCCTGCTGCCCTGAGGCTGCTGGGCCAAAGAGGTCTCGGGCATCCAGCCCCTTGCTGGTCCCTTCCCTCTGACGAGGCCCTCTGAGCTCCAGCACCTTGCAGTGTGGAGACAGCCCCTGCCAGCAACCTCCTCTCCAAGGAGGCCTCAAGCGAGGCCTAGGCCCAGGGGAAAGGCACCAGCGGGGATGAGCCTGGGGAGGCGCCCGGGCATGTCTGGACCCAGTCCCCGCAGCCTGCCCCTTGCTGGGGCAGTACCCCCGGAGGCCAGGAAGGCCTGGGCAAGGCTGGCCAGGGGCAGGGGCCCTGCTGGGTCCTGCCCCTGGCCTGTGGGGCCTCTGAGCACAACCGGCCCTCTCCCGCTGGAAGACCTCCCCGGCTGCCTCCAAAGGCCGCTTTGCAAGCACTCTCGCCGGCTGTTCCCGCCAGCCGCGCACAATGCTCCCAAGCCCGGGAGAAAAGCGCTTCGGGGGTGGTGCTCTCTCCCGGCCCTTGCCCCTGAGCCTGGGGGCCAGGCAGGGGGTCCACACTCCCAGGCCAAGGCAGAACCACATGCACACGTCTGTTCCTGCCCCCTGCACCGGCAGAGAGCTCGGGGGAGCCAGAGTCTGTCAGGCAGCTGCTGGGCTGGCCGCCTGTGTGGGAAGGGGCAGAGCCGACCTAGGGGCACCCTGGGCCTCTTGCTCTCCCTGCTGCCCTGAGGCTGCTGGGCCAAAGAGGTCTCGGGCATCCAGCCCCTTGCTGGTCCCTTCCCTCTGACGAGGCCCTCTGAGCTCCAGCACCTTGCAGTGTGGAGACAGCCCCTGCCAGCAACCTCCTCTCCAAGGAGGCCTCAAGCGAGGCCTAGGCCCAGGGGAAAGGCACCAGCGGGGATGAGCCTGGGGAGGCGCCCGGGCATGTCTGGACCCAGTCCCCGCAGCCTGCCCCTTGCTGGGGCAGTACCCCCGGAGGCCAGGAAGGCCTGGGCAAGGCTGGCCAGGGGCAGGGGCCCTGCTGGGTCCTGCCCCTGGCCTGTGGGGCCTCTGAGCACAACCGGCCCTCTCCCGCTGGAAGACCTCCCCGGCTGCCTCCAAAGGCCGCTTTGCAAGCACTCTCGCCGGCTGTTCCCGCCAGCCGCGCACAATGCTCCCAAGCCCGGGAGAAAAGCGCTTCGGGGGTGGTGCTCTCTCCCGGCCCTTGCCCCTGAGCCTGGGGGCCAGGCAGGGGGTCCAGACTCCCAGGCCAAGGCAGAACCACATGCACACGTCTGTTCCTGCCCCCTGCACCGGCAGAGAGCTCGGGGGAGCCAGAGTCTGTCAGGCAGCTGCTGGGCTGGCCGCCTGTGTGGGAAGGGGCAGAGCCGACCTAGGGGCACCCTGGGCCTCTTGCTCTCCCTGCTGCCCTGAGGCTGCTGGGCCAAAGAGGTCTCGGGCATCCAGCCCCTTGCTGGTCCCTTCCCTCTGACGAGGCCCTCTGAGCTCCAGCACCTTGCAGTGTGGAGACAGCCCCTGCCAGCAACCTCCTCTCCAAGGAGGCCTCAAGCGAGGCCTAGGCCCAGGGGAAAGGCACCAGCGGGGATGAGCCTGGGGAGGCGCCCGGGCACGTCTGGACCCAGTCCCCGCAGCCTGCCCCTTGCTGGGGCAGTACCCCCGGAGGCCAGGAAGGCCTGGGCAAGGCTGGCCAGGGGCAGGGGCCCTGCTGGGTCCTGCCCCTGGCCTGTGGGGCCTCTGAGCACAACCGGCCCTCTCCCGCTGGAAGACCTCCCCGGCTGCCTCCAAAGGCCGCTTTGCAAGCACTCTGGCCGGCTGTTCCCGCCAGCCGCGCACAATGCTCCCAAGCCCGGGAGAAAAGCGCTTCGGGGGTGGTGCTCTCTCCCGGCCCTTGCCCCTGAGCCTGGGGGCCAGGCAGGGGCTCCACACTCCCAGGCCAAGGCAGAACCACATGCACACGTCTGTTCCTGCCCCCTGCACCGGCAGAGAGCTCGGGGGAGCCAGAGTCTGTCAGGCAGCTGCTGGGCTGGCCGCCTGTGTGGGAAGGGGCAGAGCCGACCTAGGGGCACCCTGGGCCTCTTGCTCTCCCTGCTGCCCTGAGGCTGCTGGGCCAAAGAGGTCTCGGGCATCCAGCCCCTTGCTGGTCCCTTCCCTCTGACGAGGCCCTCTGAGCTCCAGCACCTTGCAGTGTGGAGACAGCCCCTGCCAGCAACCTCCTCTCCAAGGAGGCCTCAAGCGAGGCCTAGGCCCAGGGGAAAGGCACCAGCGGGGATGAGCCTGGGGAGGCGCCCGGGCATGTCTGGACCCAGTCCCCGCAGCCTGCCCCTTGCTGGGGCAATACCCCCGGAGGCCAGGAAGGCCTGGGCAAGGCTGGCCAGGGGCAGGGGCCCTGCTGGGTCCTGCCCCTGGCCTGTGGGGCCTCTGAGCACAACCGGCCCTCTCCCGCTGGAAGACCTCCCCGGCTGCCTCCAAAGGCCGCTTTGCAAGCACTCTCGCCGGCTGTTCCCGCCAGCCGCGCACAATGCCCCCAAGCCCGGGAGAAAAGCGCTTCGGGGGTGGTGCTCTCTCCCGGCCCTTGCCCCTGAGCCTGGGGGCCAGGCAGGGGGTCCAGAATCCCAGGCCAAGGCAGAACCACATGCACACGTCTGTTCCTGCCCCCTGCACCGGCAGAGAGCTCGGGGGAGCCAGAGTCTGTCAGGCAGCTGCTGGGCTGGCCGCCTGTGTGGGAAGGGGCAGAGCCGACCTAGGGGCACCCTGGGCCTCTTGCTCTCCCTGCTGCCCTGAGGCTGCTGGGCCAAAGAGGTCTCGGGCATCCAGCCCCTTGCTGGTCCCTACCCTCTGACGAGGCCCTCTGAGCTCCAGCACCTTGCAGTGTGGAGACAGCCCCTGCCAGCAACCTCCTCTCCAAGGAGGCCTCAAGCGAGGCCTAGGCCCAGGGGAAAGGCACCAGCGGGGATGAGCCTGGGGAGGCGCCCGGGCATGTCTGGACCCAGTCCCCGCAGCCTGCCCCTTGCTGGGGCAGTACCCCCGGAGGCCAGGAAGGCCTGGGCAAGGCTGGCCAGGGGCAGGGGCCCTGCTGGGTCCTGCCCCTGGCCTGTGGGGCCTCTGAGCACAACCGGCCCTCTCCCGCTGGAAGACCTCCCCGGCTGCCTCCAAAGGCCGCTTTGCAAGCACTCTCGCCGGCTGTTCCCGCCAGCCGCGCACAATGCTCCCAAGCCCGGGAGAAAAGCGCTTCGGGGGTGGTGCTCTCTCCCGGCCCTTGCCCCTGAGCCTGGGGGCCAGGCAGGGGGTCCAGACTCCCAGGCCAAGGCAGAACCACATGCACACGTCTGTTCCTGCCCCCTGCACCGGCAGAGAGCTCGGGGGAGCCAGAGTCTGTCAGGCAGCTGCTGGGCTGGCCGCCTGTGTGGGAAGGGGCAGAGCCGACCTAGGGGCACCCTGGGCCTCTTGCTCTCCCTGCTGCCCTGAGGCTGCTGGGCCAAAGAGGTCTCGGGCATCCAACCCCTTGCTGGTCCCTTCCCTCTGACGAGGCCCTCTGAGCTCCAGCCCCTTGCAGTGTGGAGACAGCCCCTGCCAGCAACCTCCTCTCCAAGGAGGCCTCAAGCGAGGCCTAGGCCCAGGGGAAAGGCACCAGCGGGGATGAGCCTGGGGAGGCGCCCGGGCATGTCTGGACCCAGTCCCCGCAGCCTGCCCCTTGCTGGGGCAGTACCCCCGGAGGCCAGGAAGGCCTGGGCAAGGCTGGCCAGGGGCAGGGGCCCTGCTGGGTCCTGCCCCTGGCCTGTGGGGCCTCTGAGCACAACCGGCCCTCTCCCGCTGGAAGACCTCCCCGGCTGCCTCCAAAGGCCGCTTTGCAAGCACTCTCGCCGGCTGTTCCCGCCAGCCGCGCACAATGCTCCCAAGCCCGGGAGAAAAGCGCTTCAGGGGTGGTGCTCTCTCCCGGCCCTTGCCCCTGAGCCTGGGGGCCAGGCAGGGGGTCCAGACTCCCAGGCCAAGGCAGAACCACATGCACACGTCTGTTCCTGCCCCCTGCACCGGCAGAGAGCTCGGGGGAGCCAGAGTCTGTCAGGCAGCTGCTGGGCTGGCCGCCTGTGTGGGAAGGGGCAGAGCCGACCTAGGGGCACCCTGGGCCTCTTGCTCTCCCTGCTGCCCTGAGGCTGCTGGGCCAAAGAGGTCTCGGGCATCCAGCCCCTTGCTGGTCCCTTCCCTCTGACGAGGCCCTCTGAGCTCCAGCACCTTGCAGTGTGGAGACAGCCCCTGCCAGCAACCTCCTCTCCAAGGAGGCCTCAAGCGAGGCCTAGGCCCAGGGGAAAGGCACCAGCGGGGATGAGCCTGGGGAGGCGCCCGGGCATGTCTGGACCCAGTCCCCGCAGCCTGCCCCTTGCTGGGGCAGTACCCCCGGAGGCCAGGAAGGCCTGGGCAAGGCTGACCAGGGGCAGGGGCCCTGCTGGGTCCTGCCCCTGGCCTGTGGGGCCTCTGAGCACAACCGGCCCTCTCCCGCTGGAAGACCTCCCCGGCTGCCTCCAAAGGCCGCTTTGCAAGCACTCTCGCCGGCTGTTCCCGCCAGCCGCGCACAATGCTCCCAAGCCCGGGAGAAAAGCGCTTCGGGGGTGGTGCTCTCTCCCGGCCCTTGCCCCTGAGCCTGGGGGCCAGGCAGGGGGTCCAGACTCCCAGGCCAAGGCAGAACCACATGCACACGTCTGTTCCTGCCCCCTGCACCGGCAGAGAGCTCGGGGGAGCCAGAGTCTGTCAGGCAGCTGCTGGGCTGGCCGCCTGTGTGGGAAGGGGCAGAGCCGACCTAGGGGCACCCTGGGCCTCTTGCTCTCCCTGCTGCCCTGAGGCTGCTGGGCCAAAGAGGTCTCGGGCATCCAGCCCCTTGCTGGTCCCTTCCCTCTGACGAGGCCCTCTGAGCTCCAGCACCTTGCAGTGTGGAGACAGCCCCTGCCAGCAACCTCCTCTCCAAGGAGGCCTCAAGCGAGGCCTAGGCCCAGGGGAAAGGCACCAGCGGGGATGAGCCTGGGGAGGCGCCCGGGCATGTCTGGACCCAGTCCCCGCAGCCTGCCCCTTGCTGGGGCAGTACCCCCGGAGGCCAGGAAGGCCTGGGCAAGGCTGGCCAGGGGCAGGGGCCCTGCTGGGTCCTGCCCCTGGCCTGTGGGGCCTCTGAGCACAACCGGCCCTCTCCCGCTGGAAGACCTCCCCAGCTGCCTCCAAAGGCCGCTTTGCAAGCACTCTCGCCGGCTGTTCCCGCCAGCCGCGCACAATGCTCCCAAGCCCGGGAGAAAAGCGCTTCGGGGGTGGTGCTCTCTCCCGGCCCTTGCCCCTGAGCCTGGGGGCCAGGCAGGGGGTCCAGACTCCCAGGCCAAGGCAGAACCACATGCACACGTCTGTTCCTGCCCCCTGCACCGGCAGAGAGCTCGGGGGAGCCAGAGTCTGTCAGGCAGCTGCTGGGCTGGCCGCCTGTGTGGGAAGGGGCAGAGCCGACCTAGGGGCACCCTGGGCCTCTTGCTCTCCCTGCTGCCCTGAGGCTGCTGGGCCAAAGAGGTCTTGGGCATCCAGCCCCTTGCTGGTCCCTTCCCTCTGACGAGGCCCTCTGAGCTCCAGCACCTTGCAGTGTGGAGACAGCCCCTGCCAGCAACCTCCTCTCCAAGGAGGCCTCAAGCGAGGCCTAGGCCCAGGGGAAAGGCACCAGCGGGGATGAGCCTGGGGAGGCGCCCGGGCATGTCTGGACCCAGTCCCCGCAGCCTGCCCCTTGCTGGGGCAGTACCCCCGGAGGCCAGGAAGGCCTGGGCAAGGCTGGCCAGGGGCAGGGGCCCTGCTGGGTCCTGCCCCTGGCCTGTGGGGCCTCTGAGCACAACCGGCCCTCTCCCGCTGGAAGACCTCCCCGGCTGCCTCCAAAGGCCGCTTTGCAAGCACTCTCGCCGGCTGTTCCCGCCAGCCGCGCACAATGCTCCCAAGCCCGGGAGAAAAGCGCTTCGGGGGTGGTGCTCTCTCCCGGCCCTTGCCCCTGAGCCTGGGGGCCAGGCAGGGGGTCCAGACTCCCAGGCCAAGGCAGAACCACATGCACACGTCTGTTCCTGCCCCCTGCACCGGCAGAGAGCTCGGGGGAGCCAGAGTCTGTCAGGCAGCTGCTGGGCTGGCCGCCTGTGTGGGAAGGGGCAGAGCCGACCTAGGGGCACCCTGGGCCTCTTGCTCTCCCTGCTGCCCTGAGGCTGCTGGGCCAAAGAGGTCTTGGGCATCCAGCCCCTTGCTGGTCCCTTCCCTCTGATGAGGCCCTCTGAGCTCCAGCACCTTGCAGTGTGGAGACAGCCCCTGCCAGCAACCTCCTCTCCAAGGAGGCCTCAAGCGAGGCCTAGGCCCAGGGGAAAGGCACCAGCGGGGATGAGCCTGGGGAGGCGCCCGGGCATGTCTGGACCCAGTCCTCGCAGCCTGCCCCTTGCTGGGGCAGTACCCCCGGAGGCCAGGAAGGCCTGGGCAAGGCTGGCCAGGGGCAGGGGCCCTGCTGGGTCCTGCCCCTGGCCTGTGGGGCCTCTGAGCACAACCGGCCCTCTCCCGCTGGAAGACCTCCCCGGCTGCCTCCAAAGGCCGCTTTGCAAGCACTCTCGCCGGCTGTTCCCGCCAGCCGCGCACAATGCTCCCAAGCCCGGGAGAAAAGCGCTTCGGGGGTGGTGCTCTCTCCCGGCCCTTGCCCCTGAGCCTGGGGGCCAGGCAGGGGGTCCACACTCCCAGGCCAAGGCAGAACCACATGCACACGTCTGTTCCTGCCCCCTGCACCGGCAGAGAGCTCGGGGGAGCCAGAGTCTGTCAGGCAGCTGCTGGGCTGGCCGCCTGTGTGGGAAGGGGCAGAGCCGACCTAGGGGCACCCTGGGCCTCTTGCTCTCCCTGCTGCCCTGAGGCTGCTGGGCCAAAGAGGTCTTGGGCATCCAGCCCCTTGCTGGTCCCTTCCCTCTGCCGAGGCCCTCTGAGCTCCAGCACCTTGCAGTGTGGAGACAGCCCCTGCCAGCAACCTCCTCTCCAAGGAGGCCTCAAGCGAGGCCTAGGCCCAGGGGAAAGGCACCAGCGGGGATGAGCCTGGGGAGGCGCCCGGGCATGTCTGGACCCAGTCCCCGCAGCCTGCCCCTTGCTGGGGCAGTACCCCCGGAGGCCAGGAAGGCCTGGGCAAGGCTGGCCAGGGGCAGGGGCCCTGCTGGGTCCTGCCCCTGGCCTGTGGGGCCTCTGAGCACAGCCGGCCCTCTCCCGCTGGAAGACCTCCCCGGCTGCCTCCAAAGGCCGCTTTGCAAGCACTCTCGCCGGCTGTTCCCGCCAGCCGCGCACAATGCTCCCAAGCCCGGGAGAAAAGCGCTTCGGGGGTGGTGCTCTCTCCCGGCCCTTGCCCCTGAGCCTGGGGGCCAGGCAGGGGGTCCAGACTCCCAGGCCAAGGCAGAACCACATGCACACGTCTGTTCCTGCCCCCTGCACCGGCAGAGAGCTCGGGGGAGCCAGAGTCTGTCAGGCAGCTGCTGGGCTGGCCGCCTGTGTGGGAAGGGGCAGAGCCGACCTAGGGGCACCCTGGGCCTCTAGCTCTCCCTGCTGCCCTGAGGCTGCTGGGCCAAAGAGGTCTTGGGCATCCAGCTCCTTGCTGGTCCCTTCCCTCTGACGAAGCCCTCTGAGCTCCAGCACCTTGCAGTGTGGAGACAGCCCCTGCCAGCAACCTCCTCTCCAAGGAGGCCTCAAGCGAGGCCTAGGCCCAGGGGAAAGGCACCAGCGGGGATGAGCCTGGGGAGGCGCCCGGGCACGTCTGGACCCAGTCCCCGCAGCCTGCCCCTTGCTGGGGCAGTACCCCCGGAGGCCAGGAAGGCCTGGGCAAGGCTGGCCAGGGGCAGGGGCCCTGCTGGGTCCTGCCCCTGGCCTGTGGGGCCTCTGAGCACAACCGGCCCTCTCCCGCTGGAAGACCTCCCCGGCTGCCTCCAAAGGCCGCTTTGCAAGCACTCTCGCCGGCTGTTCCCGCCAGCCGCGCACAATGCTCCCAAGCCCGGGAGAAAAGCGCTTCGGGGTGGTGCTCTCTCCCGGCCCTTGCCCCTGAGCCTGGGGGACAGGCAGGGGGTCCAGACTCCCAGGCCAAGGCAGAACCACATGCACACGTCTGTTCCTGCCCCCTGCACCGGCAGAGAGCTCGCGGGAGCCAGAGTCTGTCAGGCAGCTGCTGGGCTGGCCGCCTGTGTGGGAAGGGGCAGAGCCGACCTAGGGGCACCCTGGGCCTCTAGCTCTCCCTGCTGCCCTGAGGCTGCTGGGCCAAAGAGGTCTTGGGCATCCAGCCCCTTGCTGGTCCCTTCCCTCTGACGAGGCCCTCTGAGCTCCAGCACCTTGCAGTGTGGAGACAGCCCCTGCCAGCAACCTCCTCTCCAAGGAGGCCTCAAGCGAGGCCTAGGCCCAGGGGAAAGGCACCAGCGGGGATGAGCCTGGGGAGGCGCCCGGGCATGTCTGGACCCAGTCCCCGCAGCCTGCCCCTTGCTGGGGCAGTACCCCCGGAGGCCAGGAAGGCCTGGGCAAGGCTGGCCAGGGGCGGGGGCCCTGCTGGGTCCTGCCCCTGGCCTGTGGGGCCTCTGAGCACAACCGGCCCTCTCCCGCTGGAAGACCTCCCCGGCTGCCTCCAAAGGCCGCTTTGCAAGCACTCTCGCCGGCTGTTCCCGCCAGCCGCGCACAATGCTCCCAAGCCCGGGAGAAAAGCGCTTCGGGGGTGGTGCTCTCTCCCGGCCCTTGCCCCTGAGCCTGGGGGCCAGGCAGGGGGTCCAGACTCCCAGGCCAAGGCAGAACCACATGCACACGTCTGTTCCTGCCCCCTGCACCGGCAGAGAGCTCGGGGGAGCCAGAGTCTGTCAGGCAGCTGCTGGGCTGGCCGCCTGTGTGGGAAGGGGCAGAG
This sequence comes from Cervus elaphus, assembly GCF_910594005.1. Taxonomy (NCBI): domain Eukaryota; kingdom Metazoa; phylum Chordata; class Mammalia; order Artiodactyla; family Cervidae; genus Cervus; species Cervus elaphus. The sequence goes on along the minus strand of NC_057834.1, from coordinate 1,134,822 downwards.
CCGACCTAGGGGCACCCTGGGCCTCTTGCTCTCCCTGCTGCCCTGAGGCTGCTGGGCCAAAGAGGTCTTGGGCATCCAGCCCCTTGCTGGTCCCTTCCCTCTGACGAGGCCCTCTGAGCTCCAGCACCTTGCAGTGTGGAGACAGCCCCTGCCAGCAACCTCCTCTCCAAGGAGGCCTCAAGCGAGGCCTAGGCCCAGGGGAAAGGCACCAGCGGGGATGAGCCTGGGGAGGCGCCCGGGCACGTCTGGACCCAGTCCCCGCAGCCTGCCCCTTGCTGGGGCAGTACCCCCGGAGGCCAGGAAGGCCTGGGCAAGGCTGGCCAGGGGCAGGGGCCCTGCTGGGTCCTGCCCCTGGCCTGTGGGGCCTCTGAGCACAACCGGCCCTCTCCCGCTGGAAGACCTCCCCGGCTGCCTCCAAAGGCCGCTTTGCAAGCACTCTCGCCGGCTGTTCCCGCCAGCCGCGCACAATGCTCCCAAGCCCGGGAGAAAAGCGCTTCGTGGGTGGTGCTCTCTCCCGGCCCTTGCCCCTGAGCCTGGGGGCCAGGCAGGGGGTCCAGACTCCCAGGCCAAGACAGAACCACATGCACACGTCTGTTCCTGCCCCCTGCGCCGGCAGAGAGCTCGGGGGAGCCAGAGTCTGTCAGGCAGCTGCTGGGCTGGCCGCCTGTGTGGGAAGGGGCAGAGCCGACCTAGGGGCACCCTGGGCCTCTTGCTCTCCCTGCTGCCCTGAGGCTGCTGGGCCAAAGAGGTCTTGGGCATCCAGCCCCTTGCTGGTCCCTTCCCTCTGACGAGGCCCTCTGAGCTCCAGCACCTTGCAGTGTGGAGACAGCCCCTGCCAGCAACCTCCTCTCCAAGGAGGCCTCAAGCGAGGCCTAGGCCCAGGGGAAAGGCACCAGCGGGGATGAGCCTGGGGAGGCCCCCGGGCACGTCTGGACCCAGTCCCCGCAGCCTGCCCCTTGCTGGGGCAGTACCCCCGGAGGCCAGGAAGGCCTGGGCAAGGCTGGCCAGGGGCAGGGGCCCTGCTGGGTCCTGCCCCTGGCCTGTGGGGCCTCTGAGCACAGCCGGCCCTCTCCCGCTGGAAGACCTCCCCGGCTGCCTCCAAAGGCCGCTTTGCAAGCACTCTCGCCGGCTGTTCCCGCCAGCCGCGCACAATGCTCCCAAGCCCGGGAGAAAAGCGCTTCGGGGGTGGTGCTCTCTCCCGGCCCTTGCCCCTGAGCCTGGGGGCCAGGCAGGGGGTCCAGACTCCCAGGCCAAGGCAGAACCACATGCACACGTCTGTTCCTGCCCCCTGCACCGGCAGAGAGCTCGGGGGAGCCAGAGTCTGTCAGGCAGCTGCTGGGCTGGCCGCCTGTGTGGGAAGGGGCAGAGCCGACCTAGGGGCACCCTGGGCCTCTTGCTCTCCCTGCTGCCCTGAGGCTGCTGGGCCAAAGAGGTCTTGGGCATCCAGCCCCTTGCTGGTCCCTTCCCTCTGACGAGGCCCTCTGAGCTCCAGCACCTTGCAGTGTGGAGACAGCCCCTGCCAGCAACCTCCTCTCCAAGGAGGCCTCAAGCGAGGCCTAGGCCCAGGGGAAAGGCACCAGCGGGGATGAGCCTGGGGAGGCGCCCGGGCACGTCTGGACCCAGTCCCCGCAGCCTGCCCCTTGCTGGGGAAGTACCCCCGGAGGCCAGGAAGGCCTGGGCAAGGCTGGCCAGGGGCAGGGGCCCTGCTGGGTCCTGCCCCTGGCCTGTGGGGCCTCTGAGCACAACCGGCCCTCTCCCGCTGGAAGACCTCCCCGGCTGCCTCCAAAGGCCGCTTTGCAAGCACTCTCGCCGGCTGTTCCCGCCAGCCGCGCACAATGCTCCCAAGCCCGGGAGAAAAGCGCTTCGGGGGTGGTGCTCTCTCCCGGCCCTTGCCCCTGAGCCTGGGGGCCAGGCAGGGGGTCCAGACTCCCAGGCCAAGGCAGAACCACATGCACACGTCTGTTCCTGCCCCCTGCACCGGCAGAGAGCTCGGGGGAGCCAGAGTCTGTCAGGCAGCTGCTGGGCTGGCCGCCTGTGTGGGAAGGGGCAGAGCCGACCTAGGGGCACCCTGGGCCTCTTGCTCTCCCTGCTGCCCTGAGGCTGCTGGGCCAAAGAGGTCTTGGGCATCCAGCCCCTTGCTGGTCCCTTCCCTCTGACGAGGCCCTCTGAGCTCCAGCACCTTGCAGTGTGGAGACAGCCCCTGCCAGCAACCTCCTCTCCAAGGAGGCCTCAAGCGAGGCCTAGGCCCAGGGGAAAGGCACCAGCGGGGATGAGCCTGGGGAGGCGCCCGGGCACGTCTGGACCCAGTCCCCGCAGCCTGCCCCTTGCTGGGGCAGTACCCCCGGAGGCCAGGAAGGTCTGGGCAAGGCTGGCCAGGGGCAGGGGCCCTGCTGGGTCCTGCCCCTGGCCTGTGGGGCCTCTGAGCACAACCGGCCCTCTCCCGCTGGAAGACCTCCCCGGCTGCCTCCAAAGGCCGCTTTGCAAGCACTCTCGCCGGCTGTTCCCGCCAGCCGCGCACAATGCTCCCAAGCCCGGGAGAAAAGCGCTTCGGGGGTGGTGCTCTCTCCCGGCCCTTGCCCCTGAGCCTGGGGGCCAGGCAGGGGGTCCAGACTCCCAGGCCAAGGCAGAACCACATGCACACGTCTGTTCCTGCCCCCTGCACCGGCAGAGAGCTCGGGGGAGCCAGAGTCTGTCAGGCAGCTGCTGGGCTGGCCGCCTGTGTGGGAAGGGGCAGAGCCGACCTAGGGGCACCCTGGGCCTCTTGCTCTCCCTGCTGCCCTGAGGCTGCTGGGCCAAAGAGGTCTTGGGCACCCAGCCCCTGGCTGGTCCCTTCCCTCTGACGAGGCCCTCTGAGCTCCAGCACCTTGCAGTGTGGAGACAGCCCCTGCCAGCAACCTCCTCTCCAAGGAGGCCTCAAGCGAGGCCTAGGCCCAGGGGAAAGGCAGCAGCGGGGATGAGCCTGGGGAGGCGCCCGGGCACGTCTGGACCCAGTCCCCGCAGCCTGCCCCTTGCTGGGGCAGTACCCCCGGAGGCCAGGAAGGCCTGGGCAAGGCTGGCCAGGGGCAGGGGCCCTGCTGGGTCCTGCCCCTGGCCTGTGGGGCCTCTGAGCACAACCGGCCCTCTCCCGCTGGAAGACCTCCCCGGCTGCCTCCAAAGGCCGCTTTGCAAGCACTCTCGCCGGCTGTTCCCGCCAGCCGCGCACAATGCTCCCAAGCCCGGGAGAAAAGCGCTTCGGGGGTGGTGCTCTCTCCCGGCCCTTGCCCCTGAGCCTGGGGGCCAGGCAGGGGGTCCAGACTCCCAGGCCAAGGCAGAACCACATGCACACCTCTGTTCCTGCCCCCTGCACCGGCAGAGAGCTCGGGGGAGCCAGAGTCTGTCAGGCAGCTGCTGGGCTGGCCGCCTGTGTGGGAAGGGGCAGAGCCGACCTAGGGGCACCCTGGGCCTCTTGCTCTCCCTGCTGCCCTGAGGCTGCTGGGCCAAAGAGGTCTTGGGCATCCAGCCCCTTGCTGGTCCCTTCCCTCTGACGAGGCCCTCTGAGCTCCAGCACCTTGCAGTGTGGAGACAGCCCCTGCCAGCAACCTCCTCTCCAAGGAGGCCTCAAGCGAGGCCTAGGCCCAGGGGAAAGGCACCAGCGGGGATGAGCCTGGGGAGGCGCCCGGGCATGTCTGGACCCAGTCCCCGCAGCCTGCCCCTTGCTGGGGCAGTACCCCCGGAGGCCAGGAAGGCCTGGGCAAGGCTGGCCAGGGGCAGGGGCCCTGCTGGGTCCTGCCCCTGGCCTGTGGGGCCTCTGAGCACAACCGGCCCTCTCCCGCTGGAAGACCTCCCCGGCTGCCTCCAAAGGCCGCTTTGCAAGCACTCTCGCCGGCTGTTCCCGCCAGCCGCGCACAATGCTCCCAAGCCCGGGAGAAAAGCGCTTCGGGGTGGTGCTCTCTCCCGGCTCTTGCCCCTGAGCCTGGGGGCCAGGCAGGGGGTCCAGACTCCCAGGCCAAGGCAGAACCACATGCACACGTCTGTTCCTGCCCCCTGCACCGGCAGAGAGCTCGGGGGAGCCAGAGTCTGTCAGGCAGCTGCTGGGCTGGCCGCCTGTGTGGGAAGGGGCAGAGCCGACCTAGGGGCACCCTGGGCCTCTTGCTCTCCCTGCTGCCCTGAGGCTGCTGGGCCAAAGAGGTCTTGGGCATCCAGCCCCTTGCTGGTCCCTTCCCTCTGACGAGGCCCTCTGAGCTCCAGCACCTTGCAGTGTGGAGACAGCCCCTGCCAGCAACCTCCTCTCCAAGGAGGCCTCAAGCGAGGCCTAGGCCCAGGGGAAAGGCACCAGCGGGGATGAGCCTGGGGAGGCGCCCGGGCATGTCTGGACCCAGTCCCCGCAGCCTGCCCCTTGCTGGGGCAGTACCCCCGGAGGCCAGGAAGGCCTGGGCAAGGCTGGCCAGGGGCAGGGGCTCTGCTGGGTCCTGCCCCTGGCCTGTGGGGCCTCTGAGCACAACCGGCCCTCTCCCGCTGTAAGACCTCCCCGGCTGCCTCCAAAGGCCGCTTTGCAAGCACTCTCGCCGGCTGTTCCCGCCAGCCGCGCACAACGCTCCCAAGCCCGGGAGAAAAGCGCTTCGGGGGTGGTGCTCTCTCCCGGCCCTTGCCCCTGAGCCTGGGGGCCAGGCAGGGGGTCCACACACCCAGGCCAAGGCAGAACCACATGCACACGTCTGTTCCTGCCCCCTGCACCGGCAGAGAGCTCGGGGGAGCCAGAGTCTGTCAGGCAGCTGCTGGGCTGGCCGCCTGTGTGGGAAGGGGCAGAGCCGACCTAGGGGCACCCTGGGCCTCTTGCTCTCCCTGCTGCCCTGAGGCTGCTGGGCCAAAGAGGTCTTGGGCATCCAGCCCCTTGCTGGTCCCTTCCCTCTGACGAGGCCCTCTGAGCTCCAGCACCTTGCAGTGTGGAGACAGCCCCTGCCAGCAACCTCCTCTCCAAGGAGGCCTCAAGCGAGGCCTAGGCCCAGGGGAAAGGCACCAGCGGGGATGAGCCTGGGGAGGCGCCCGGGCATGTCTGGACCCAGTCCCCGCAGCCTGCCCCTTGCTGGGGCAGTACCCCCGGAGGCCAGGAAGGCCTGGGCAAGGCTGGCCAGGGGCAGGGGCCCTGCTGGGTCCTGCCCCTGGCCTGTGGGGCCTCTGAGCACAACCGGCCCTCTCCCGCTGGAAGACCTCCCCGGCTGCCTCCAAAGGCCGCTTTGCAAGCACTCTCGCCGGCTGTTCCCGCCAGCCGCGCACAATGCTCCCAAGCCCGGGAGAAAAGCGCTTCGGGGGTGGTGCTCTCTCCCGGCCCTTGCCCCTGAGCCTGGGGGCCAGGCAGGGGGTCCAGACTCCCAGGCCAAGGCAGAACCACATGCACACGTCTGTTCCTGCCCCCTGCACCGGCAGAGAGCTCGGGGGAGCCAGAGTCTGTCAGGCAGCTGCTGGGCTGGCCGCCTGTGTGGGAAGGGGCAGAGCCGACCTAGGGGCACCCTGGGCCTCTTGCTCTCCCTGCTGCCCTGAGGCTGCTGGGCCAAAGAGGTCTTGGGCATCCAGCCCCTTGCTGGTCCCTTCCCTCTGACGAGGCCCTCTGAGCTCCAGCACCTTGCAGTGTGGAGACAGCCCCTGCCAGCAACCTCCTCTCCAAGGAGGCCTCAAGCGAGGCCTAGGCCCAGGGGAAAGGCACCAGCGGGGATGAGCCTGGGGAGGCGCCCGGGCATGTCTGGACCCAGTCCTCGCAGCCTGCCCCTTGCTGGGGCAGTACCCCCGGAGGCCAGGAAAGCCTGGGCAAGGCTGGCCAGGGGCAGGGGCCCTGCTGGGTCCTGCCCCTGGCCTGTGGGGCCTCTGAGCACAACCTGCCCTCTCCCGCTGGAAGACCTCCCCGGCTGCCTCCAAAGGCCGCTTTGCAAGCACTCTCGCCGGCTGTTCCCGCCAGCCGCGCACAATGCTCCCAAGCCCGGGAGAAAAGCGCTTCGGGGGTGGTGCTCTCTCCCGGCCCTTGCCCCTGAGCCTGGGGGCCAGGCAGGGGGGCCACACTCCCAGGCCAAGGCAGAACCACATGCACACGTCTGTTCCTGCCCCCTGCACCGGCAGAGAGCTCGGGGGAGCCAGAGTCTGTCAGGCAGCTGCTGGGCTGGCCGCCTGTGTGGGAAGGGGCAGAGCCGACCTAGGGGCACCCTGGGCCTCTTGCTCTCCCTGCTGCCCTGAGGCTGCTGGGCCAAAGAGGTCTTGGGCACCCAGCCCCTTGCTGGTCCCTTCCCTCTGACGAGGCCCTCTGAGCTCCAGCACCTTGCAGTGTGGAGACAGCCCCTGCCAGCAACCTCCTCTCCAAGGAGGCCTCAAGCGAGGCCTAGGCCCAGGGGAAAGGCACCAGCGGGGATGAGCCTGGGGAGGCGCCCGGGCATGTCTGGACCCAGTCCCCGCAGCCTGCCCCTTGCTGGGGCAGTACCCCCGGAGGCCAGGAAGGCCTGGGCAAGGCTGGCCAGGGGCAGGGGCCCTGCTGGGTCCTGCCCCTGGCCTGTGGGGCCTCTGAGCACAACCGGCCCTCTCCCGCTGGAAGACCTCCCCGGCTGCCTCCAAAGGCCGCTTTGCAAGCACTCTCGCCGGCTGTTCCCGCCAGCCGCGCACAATGCTCCCAAGCCCGGGAGAAAAGCGCTTCGGGGGTGGTGCTCTCTCCCGGCCCTTGCCCCTGAGCCTGGGGGCCAGGCAGGGGGTCCACACACCCAGGCCAAGGCAGAACCACATGCACACGTCTGTTCCTGCCCCCTGCACCGGCAGAGAGCTCGGGGGAGCCAGAGTCTGTCAGGCAGCTGCTGGGCTGGCCGCCTGTGTGGGAAGGGGCAGAGCCGACCTAGGGGCACCCCGGGCCTCTTGCTCTCCCTGCTGCCCTGAGGCTGCTGGGCCAAAGAGGTCTTGGGCACCCAGCCCCTTGCTGGTCCCTTCCCTCTGCCGAGGCCCTCTGAGCTCCAGCACCTTGCAGTGTGGAGACAGCCCCTGCCAGCAACCTCCTCTCCAAGGAGGCCTCAAGCGAGGCCTAGGCCCAGGGGAAAGGCACCAGCGGGGATGAGCCTGGGGAGGCGCCCGGGCACGTCTGGACCCAGTCCCCGCAGCCTGCCCCTTGCTGGGGCAGTACCCCCGGAGGCCAGGAAGGCCTGGGCAAGGCTGGCCAGGGGCAGGGGCCCTGCTGGGTCCTGCCCCTGGCCTGTGGGGCCTCTGAGCACAACCGGCCCTCTCCCGCTGGAAGACCTCCCCGGCTGCCTCCAAAGGCCGCTTTGCAAGCACTCTCGCCGGCTGTTCCCGCCAGCCGCGCACAATGCTCCCAAGCCCGGGAGAAAAGCGCTTCGGGGGTGGTGCTCTCTCCCGGCCCTTGCCCCTGAGCCTGGGGGCCAGGCAGGGGGTCCAGACTCCCAGGCCAAGGCAGAACCACATGCACACGTCTGTTCCTGCCCCCTGCACCGGCAGAGAGCTCGGGGGAGCCAGAGTCTGTCAGGCAGCTGCTGGGCTGGCCGCCTGTGTGGGAAGGGGCAGAGCCGACCTAGGGGCACCCTGGGCCTCTTGCTCTCCCTGCTGCCCTGAGGCTGCTGGGCCAAAGAGGTCTTGGGCACCCAGCCCCTTGCTGGTCCCTTCCCTCTGACGAGGCCCTCTGAGCTCCAGCACCTTGCAGTGTGGAGACAGCCCCTGCCAGCAACCTCCTCTCCAAGGAGGCCTCAAGCGAGGCCTAGGCCCAGGGGAAAGGCACCAGCGGGGATGAGCCTGGGGAGGCGCCCGGGCACGTCTGGACCCAGTCCCCGCAGCCTGCCCCTTGCTGGGGCAGTACCCCCGGAGGCCAGGAAGGCCTGGGCAAGGCTGGCCAGGGGCAGGGGCCCTGCTGGGTCCTGCCCCTGGCCTGTGGGGCCTCTGAGCACAACCGGCCCTCTCCCGCTGGAAGACCTCCCCGGCTGCCTCCAAAGGCCGCTTTGCAAGCACTCTCGCCGGCTGTTCCCGCCAGCCGCGCACAATGCTCCCAAGCCCGGGAGAAAAGCGCTTCGGGGGTGGTGCTCTCTCCCGGCCCTTGCCCCTGAGCCTGGGGGCCAGGCAGGGGGTCCAGACTCCCAGGCCAAGGCAGAACCACATGCACACCTCTGTTCCTGCCCCCTGCACCGGCAGAGAGCTCGGGGGAGCCAGAGTCTGTCAGGCAGCTGCTGGGCTGGCCGCCTGTGTGGGAAGGGGCAGAGCCGACCTAGGGGCACCCTGGGCCTCTTGCTCTCCGGGCTGCCCTGAGGCTGCTGGGCCAAAGAGGTCTTGGGCATCCAGCCCCTTGCTGGTCCCTTCCCTCTGACGAGGCCCTCTGAGCTCCAGCACCTTGCAGTGTGGAGACAGCCCCTGCCAGCAACCTCCTCTCCAAGGAGGCCTCAAGCGAGGCCTAGGCCCAGGGGAAAGGCACCAGCGGGGATGAGCCTGGGGAGGCGCCCGGGCATGTCTGGACCCAGTCCCCGCAGCCTGCCCCTTGCTGGGGCAGTACCCCCGGAGGCCAGGAAGGCCTGGGCAAGGCTGGCCAGGGGCAGGGGCCCTGCTGGGTCCTGCCCCTGGCCTGTGGGGCCTCTGAGCACAACCGGCCCTCTCCCGCTGGAAGACCTCCCCGGCTGCCTCCAAAGGCCGCTTTGCAAGCACTCTCGCCGGCTGTTCCCGCCAGCCGCGCACAATGCTCCCAAGCCCGGGAGAAAAGCGCTTCGGGGTGGTGCTCTCTCCCGGCTCTTGCCCCTGAGCCTGGGGGCCAGGCAGGGGGTCCAGACTCCCAGGCCAAGGCAGAACCACATGCACACGTCTGTTCCTGCCCCCTGCACCGGCAGAGAGCTCGGGGGAGCCAGAGTCTGTCAGGCAGCTGCTGGGCTGGCCGCCTGTGTGGGAAGGGGCAGAGCCGACCTAGGGGCACCCTGGGCCTCTTGCTCTCCCTGCTGCCCTGAGGCTGCTGGGCCAAAGAGGTCTTGGGCATCCAGCCCCTTGCTGGTCCCTTCCCTCTGACGAGGCCCTCTGAGCTCCAGCACCTTGCAGTGTGGAGACAGCCCCTGCCAGCAACCTCCTCTCCAAGGAGGCCTCAAGCGAGGCCTAGGCCCAGGGGAAAGGCACCAGCGGGGATGAGCCTGGGGAGGCGCCCGGGCATGTCTGGACCCAGTCCCCGCAGCCTGCCCCTTGCTGGGGCAGTACCCCCGGAGGCCAGGAAGGCCTGGGCAAGGCTGGCCAGGGGCAGGGGCTCTGCTGGGTCCTGCCCCTGGCCTGTGGGGCCTCTGAGCACAACCGGCCCTCTCCCGCTGTAAGACCTCCCCGGCTGCCTCCAAAGGCCGCTTTGCAAGCACTCTCGCCGGCTGTTCCCGCCAGCCGCGCACAATGCTCCCAAGCCCGGGAGAAAAGCGCTTCGGGGGTGGTGCTCTCTCCCGGCCCTTGCCCCTGAGCCTGGGGGCCAGGCAGGGGGTCCACACACCCAGGCCAAGGCAGAACCACATGCACACGTCTGTTCCTGCCCCCTGCACCGGCAGAGAGCTCGGGGGAGCCAGAGTCTGTCAGGCAGCTGCTGGGCTGGCCGCCTGTGTGGGAAGGGGCAGAGCCGACCTAGGGGCACCCTGGGCCTCTTGCTCTCCCTGCTGCCCTGAGGCTGCTGGGCCAAAGAGGTCTTGGGCATCCAGCCCCTTGCTGGTCCCTTCCCTCTGACGAGGCCCTCTGAGCTCCAGCACCTTGCAGTGTGGAGACAGCCCCTGCCAGCAACCTCCTCTCCAAGGAGGCCTCAAGCGAGGCCTAGGCCCAGGGGAAAGGCACCAGCGGGGATGAGCCTGGGGAGGCGCCCGGGCATGTCTGGACCCAGTCCCCGCAGCCTGCCCCTTGCTGGGGCAGTACCCCCGGAGGCCAGGAAGGCCTGGGCAAGGCTGGCCAGGGGCAGGGGCCCTGCTGGGTCCTGCCCCTGGCCTGTGGGGCCTCTGAGCACAACCGGCCCTCTCCCGCTGGAAGACCTCCCCGGCTGCCTCCAAAGGCCGCTTTGCAAGCACTCTCGCCGGCTGTTCCCGCCAGCCGCGCACAATGCTCCCAAGCCCGGGAGAAAAGCGCTTCGGGGGTGGTGCTCTCTCCCGGCCCTTGCCCCTGAGCCTGGGGGCCAGGCAGGGGGTCCAGACTCCCAGGCCAAGGCAGAACCACATGCACACGTCTGTTCCTGCCCCCTGCACCGGCAGAGAGCTCGGGGGAGCCAGAGTCTGTCAGGCAGCTGCTGGGCTGGCCGCCTGTGTGGGAAGGGGCAGAGCCGACCTAGGGGCACCCTGGGCCTCTTGCTCTCCCTGCTGCCCTGAGGCTGCTGGGCCAAAGAGGTCTTGGGCATCCAGCCCCTTGCTGGTCCCTTCCCTCTGACGAGGCCCTCTGAGCTCCAGCACCTTGCAGTGTGGAGACAGCCCCTGCCAGCAACCTCCTCTCCAAGGAGGCCTCAAGCGAGGCCTAGGCCCAGGGGAAAGGCACCAGCGGGGATGAGCCTGGGGAGGCGCCCGGGCATGTCTGGACCCAGTCCTCGCAGCCTGCCCCTTGCTGGGGCAGTACCCCCGGAGGCCAGGAAAGCCTGGGCAAGGCTGGCCAGGGGCAGGGGCCCTGCTGGGTCCTGCCCCTGGCCTGTGGGGCCTCTGAGCACAACCTGCCCTCTCCCGCTGGAAGACCTCCCCGGCTGCCTCCAAAGGCCGCTTTGCAAGCACTCTCGCCGGCTGTTCCCGCCAGCCGCGCACAATGCTCCCAAGCCCGGGAGAAAAGCGCTTCGGGGGTGGTGCTCTCTCCCGGCCCTTGCCCCTGAGCCTGGGGGCCAGGCAGGGGGGCCACACTCCCAGGCCAAGGCAGAACCACATGCACACGTCTGTTCCTGCCCCCTGCACCGGCAGAGAGCTCGGGGGAGCCAGAGTCTGTCAGGCAGCTGCTGGGCTGGCCGCCTGTGTGGGAAGGGGCAGAGCCGACCTAGGGGCACCCTGGGCCTCTTGCTCTCCCTGCTGCCCTGAGGCTGCTGGGCCAAAGAGGTCTTGGGCACCCAGCCCCTTGCTGGTCCCTTCCCTCTGACGAGGCCCTCTGAGCTCCAGCACCTTGCAGTGTGGAGACAGCCCCTGCCAGCAACCTCCTCTCCAAGGAGGCCTCAAGCGAGGCCTAGGCCCAGGGGAAAGGCACCAGCGGGGATGAGCCTGGGGAGGCGCCCGGGCATGTCTGGACCCAGTCCCCGCAGCCTGCCCCTTGCTGGGGCAGTACCCCCGGAGGCCAGGAAGGCCTGGGCAAGGCTGGCCAGGGGCAGGGGCCCTGCTGGGTCCTGCCCCTGGCCTGTGGGGCCTCTGAGCACAATCGGCCCTCTCCCGCTGGAAGACCTCCCCGGCTGCCTCCAAAGGCCGCTTTGCAAGCACTCTCGCCGGCTGTTCCCGCCAGCCGCGCACAATGCTCCCAAGCCCGGGAGAAAAGCGCTTCGGGGGTGGTGCTCTCTCCCGGCCCTTGCCCCTGAGCCTGGGGGCCAGGCAGGGGGTCCACACACCCAGGCCAAGGCAGAACCACATGCACACGTCTGTTCCTGCCCCCTGCACCGGCAGAGAGCTCGGGGGAGCCAGAGTCTGTCAGGCAGCTGCTGGGCTGGCCGCCTGTGTGGGAAGGGGCAGAGCCGACCTAGGGGCACCCTGGGCCTCTTGCTCTCCCTGCTGCCCTGAGGCTGCTGGGCCAAAGAGGTCTTGGGCATCCAGCCCCTTGCTGGTCCCTTCCCTCTGACGAGGCCCTCTGAGCTCCAGCACCTTGCAGTGTGGAGACAGCCCCTGCCAGCAACCTCCTCTCCAAGGAGGCCTCAAGCGAGGCCTAGGCCCAGGGGAAAGGCACCAGCGGGGATGAGCCTGGGGAGGCGCCCGGGCATGTCTGGACCCAGTCCCCGCAGCCTGCCCCTTGCTGGGGCAGTACCCCCGGAGGCCAGGAAGGCCTGGGCAAGGCTGGCCAGGGGCAGGGGCCCTGCTGGGTCCTGCCCCTGGCCTGTGGGGCCTCTGAGCACAACCGGCCCTCTCCCGCTGGAAGACCTCCCCGGCTGCCTCCAAAGGCCGCTTTGCAAGCACTCTCGCCGGCTGTTCCCGCCAGCCGCGCACAATGCTCCCAAGCCCGGGAGAAAAGCGCTTCGGGGGTGGTGCTCTCTCCCGGCCCTTGCCCCTGAGCCTGGGGGCCAGGCAGGGGCTCCACACTCCCAGGCCAAGGCAGAACCACATGCACACGTCTGTTCCTGCCCCCTGCACCGGCAGAGAGCTCGGGGGAGCCAGAGTCTGTCAGGCAGCTGCTGGGCTGGCCGCCTGTGTGGGAAGGGGCAGAGCCGACCTAGGGGCACCCTGGGCCTCTTGCTCTCCCTGCTGCCCTGAGGCTGCTGGGCCAAAGAGGTCTTGGGCATCCAGCCCCTTGCTGGTCCCTTCCCTCTGACGAGGCCCTCTGAGCTCCAGCACCTTGCAGTGTGGAGACAGCCCCTGCCAGCAACCTCCTCTCCAAGAAGGCCTCAAGCGAGGCCTAGGCCCAGGGGAAAGGCACCAGCGGGGATGAGCCTGGGGAGGCGCCCGGGCATGTCTGGACCCAGTCCCCGCAGCCTGCCCCTTGCTGGGGCAGTACCCCCGGAGGCCAGGAAGGCCTGGGCAAGGCTGGCCAGGGGCAGGGGCCCTGCTGGGTCCTGCCCCTGGCCTGTGGGGCCTCTGAGCACAACCGGCCCTCTCCCGCTGGAAGACCTCCCCGGCTGCCTCCAAAGGCCGCTTTGCAAGCACTCTGGCCGGCTGTTCCCGCCAGCCGCGCACAATGCTCCCAAGCCCGGGAGAAAAGCGCTTCGGGGGTGGTGCTCTCTCCCGGCCCTTGCCCCTGAGCCTGGGGGCCAGGCAGGGGCTCCACACTCCCAGGCCAAGGCAGAACCACATGCACACGTCTGTTCCTGCCCCCTGCCCCGGCAGAGAGCTCGGGGGAGCCAGAGTCTGTCAGGCAGCTGCTGGGCTGGCCGCCTGTGTGGGAAGGGGCAGAGCCGACCTAGGGGCACCCTGGGCCTCTTGCTCTCCCTGCTGCCCTGAGGCTGCTGGGCCAAAGAGGTCTCGGGCATCCAGCCCCTTGCTGGTCCCTTCCCTCTGACGAGGCCCTCTGAGCTCCAGCACCTTGCAGTGTGCAGACAGCCCCTGCCAGCAACCTCCTCTCCAAGGAGGCCTCAAGCGAGGCCTAGGCCCAGGGGAAAGGCACCAGCGGGGATGAGCCTGGGGAGGCGCCCGGGCATGTCTGGACCCAGTCCCCGCAGCCTGCCCCTTGCTGGGGCAGTACCCCCGGAGGCCAGGAAGGCCTGGGCAAGGCTGGCCAGGGGCAGGGGCCCTGCTGGGTCCTGCCCCTGGCCTGTGGGGCCTCTGAGCACAACCGGCCCTCTCCCGCTGGAAGACCTCCCCGGCTGCCTCCAAAGGCCGCTTTGCAAGCACTCTCGCCGGCTGTTCCCGCCAGCCGCGCACAATGCTCCCAAGCCCGGTAGAAAAGCGCTTCGGGGGTGGTGCTCTCTCCCAGCCCTTGCCCCTGAGCCTGGGGGCCAGGCAGGGGCTCCACACTCCCAGGCCAAGGCAGAACCACATGCACACGTCTGTTCCTGCCCCCTGCACCGGCAGAGAGCTCGGGGGAGCCAGAGTCTGTCAGGCAGCTGCTGGGCTGGCCGCCTGTGTGGGAAGGGGCAGAGCCGACCTAGGGGCACCCTGGGCCTCTTGCTCTCCCTGCTGCCCTGAGGCTGCTGGGCCAAAGAGGTCTTGGGCACCCAGCCCCTTGCTGGTCCCTTCCCTCTGACGAGGCCCTCTGAGCTCCAGCACCTTGCAGTGTGGAGACAGCCCCTGCCAGCAACCTCCTCTCCAAGGAGGCCTCAAGCGAGGCCTAGGCCCAGGGGAAAGGCACCAGCGGGGATGAGCCTGGGGAGGCGCCCGGGCATGTCTGGACCCAGTCCCCGCAGCCTGCCCCTTGCTGGGGCAGTACCCCCGGAGGCCAGGAAGGCCTGGGCAAGGCTGGCCAGGGGCAGGGGCCCTGCTGGGTCCTGCCCCTGGCCTGTGGGGCCTCTGAGCACAATCGGCCCTCTCCCGCTGGAAGACCTCCCCGGCTGCCTCCAAAGGCCGCTTTGCAAGCACTCTCGCCGGCTGTTCCCGCCAGCCGCGCACAATGCTCCCAAGCCCGGGAGAAAAGCGCTTCGGGGGTGGTGCTCTCTCCCGGCCCTTGCCCCTGAGCCTGGGGGCCAGGCAGGGGGTCCACACACCCAGGCCAAGGCAGAACCACATGCACACGTCTGTTCCTGCCCCCTGCACCGGCAGAGAGCTCGGGGGAGCCAGAGTCTGTCAGGCAGCTGCTGGGCTGGCCGCCTGTGTGGGAAGGGGCAGAGCCGACCTAGGGGCACCCTGGGCCTCTTGCTCTCCCTGCTGCCCTGAGGCTGCTGGGCCAAAGAGGTCTTGGGCATCCAGCCCCTTGCTGGTCCCTTCCCTCTGACGAGGCCCTCTGAGCTCCAGCACCTTGCAGTGTGGAGACAGCCCCTGCCAGCAACCTCCTCTCCAAGGAGGCCTCAAGCGAGGCCTAGGCCCAGGGGAAAGGCACCAGCGGGGATGAGCCTTGGGAGGCGCCCGGGCATGTCTGGACCCAGTCCCCGCAGCCTGCCCCTTGCTGGGGCAGTACCCCCGGAGGCCAGGAAGGCCTGGGCAAGGCTGGCCAGGGGCAGGGGCCCTGCTGGGTCCTGCCCCTGGCCTGTGGGGCCTCTGAGCACAACCGGCCCTCTCCCGCTGGAAGACCTCCCCGGCTGCCTCCAAAGGCCGCTTTGCAAGCACTCTCGCCGGCTGTTCCCGCCAGCCGCGCACAATGCTCCCAAGCCCGGGAGAAAAGCGCTTCGGGGGTGGTGCTCTCTCCCGGCCCTTGCCCCTGAGCCTGGGGGCCAGGCAGGGGCTCCACACTCCCAGGCCAAGGCAGAACCACATGCACACGTCTGTTCCTGCCCCCTGCACCGGCAGAGAGCTCGGGGGAGCCAGAGTCTGTCAGGCAGCTGCTGGGCTGGCCGCCTGTGTGGGAAGGGGCAGAGCCGACCTAGGGGCACCCTGGGCCTCTTGCTCTCCCTGCTGCCCTGAGGCTGCTGGGCCAAAGAGGTCTTGGGCATCCAGCCCCTTGCTGGTCCCTTCCCTCTGACGAGGCCCTCTGAGCTCCAGCACCTTGCAGTGTGGAGACAGCCCCTGCCAGCAACCTCCTCTCCAAGAAGGCCTCAAGCGAGGCCTAGGCCCAGGGGAAAGGCACCAGCGGGGATGAGCCTGGGGAGGCGCCCGGGCATGTCTGGACCCAGTCCCCGCAGCCTGCCCCTTGCTGGGGCAGTACCCCCGGAGGCCAGGAAGGCCTGGGCAAGGCTGGCCAGGGGCAGGGGCCCTGCTGGGTCCTGCCCCTGGCCTGTGGGGCCTCTGAGCACAACCGGCCCTCTCCCGCTGGAAGACCTCCCCGGCTGCCTCCAAAGGCCGCTTTGCAAGCACTCTCGCCGGCTGTTCCCGCCAGCCGCGCACAATGCTCCCAAGCCCGGGAGAAAAGCGCTTCGGGGTGGTGCTCTCTCCCGGCCCTTGCCCCTGAGCCTGGGGGCCAGGCAGGGGCTCCACACTCCCAGGCCAAGGCAGAACCACATGCACACGTCTGTTCCTGCCCCCTGCACCGGCAGAGAGCTTGGGGGAGCCAGAGTCTGTCAGGCAGCTGCTGGGCTGGCCGCCTGTGTGGGAAGGGGCAGAGCCGACCTAGGGGCACCCTGGGCCTCTTGCTCTCCCTGCTGCCCTGAGGCTGCTGGGCCAAAGAGGTCTTGGGCATCCAGCCCCTTGCTGGTCCCTTCCCTCTGACGAGGCCCTCTGAGCTCCAGCACCTTGAGGTGTGGAGACAGCCCCTGCCAGCAACCTCCTCTCCAAGGAGGCCTCAAGCGAGGCCTAGGCCCAGGGGAAAGGCACCAGCGGGGATGAGCCTGGGGAGGCGCCCGGGCACGTCTGGACCCAGTCCCCGCAGCCTGCCCCTTGCTGGGGCAGTACCCCCGGAGGCCAGGAAGGCCTGGGCAAGGCTGGCCAGGGGCAGGGGCCCTGCTGGGTCCTGCCCCTGGCCTGTGGGGCCTCTGAGCACAACCGGCCCTCTCCCGCTGGAAGACCTCCCCGGCTGCCTCCAAAGGCCGCTTTGCAAGCACTCTCGCCGGCTGTTCCCGCCAGCCGCGCCCAATGCTCCCAAGCCCGGGAGAAAAGCGCTTCGGGGGTGGTGCTCTCTCCCGGCCCTTGCCCCTGAGCCTGGGGGCCAGGCAGGGGCTCCACACTCCCAGGCCAAGGCAGAACCACATGCACACGTCTGTTCCTGCCCCCTGCACCGGCAGAGAGCTCGGGGGAGCCAGAGTCTGTCAGGCAGCTGCTGGGCTGGCCGCCTGTGTGGGAAGGGGCAGAGCCGACCTAGGGGCACCCTGGGCCTCTAGCTCTCCCTGCTGCCCTGAGGCTGCTGGGCCAAAGAGGTCTTGGGCACCCAGCCCCTTGCTGGTCCCTTCCCTCTGACGAGGCCCTCTGAGCTCCAGCACCTTGCAGTGTGGAGACAGCCCCTGCCAGCAACCTCCTCTCCAAGGAGGCCTCAAGCGAGGCCTAGGCCCAGGGGAAAGGCACCAGCGGGGATGAGCCTGGGGAGGCGCCCGGGCATGTCTGGACCCAGTCCCCGCAGCCTGCCCCTTGCTGGGGCAGTACCCCCGGAGGCCAGGAAGGCCTGGGCAAGGCTGGCCAGGGGCAGGGGCCCGGCTGGGTCCTGCCCCTGGCCTGTGGGGCCTCTGAGCACAACCGGCCCTCTCCCGCTGGAAGACCTCCCCGGCTGCCTCCAAAGGCCGCTTTGCAAGCACTCTCGCCGGCTGTTCCCGCCAGCCGCGCACAATGCTCCCAAGCCCGGGAGAAAAGCGCTTCGGGGGTGGTGCTCTCTCCCGGCCCTTGCCCCTGAGCCTGGGAACCAGGCAGGGGGTCCACACACCCAGGCCAAGGCAGAACAACATGCACACGTCTGTTCCTGCCCCCTGCACCGGCAGAGAGCTCGGGGGAGCCAGAGTCTGTCAGGCAGCTGCTGGGCTGGCCGCCTGTGTGGGAAGGGGCAGAGCCGACCTAGGGGCACCCTGGGCCTCTTGCTCTCCCTGCTGCCCTGAGGCTGCTGGGCCAAAGAGGTCTTGGGCATCCAGCCCCTTGCTGGTCCCTTCCCTCTGACGAGGCCCTCTGAGCTCCAGCACCTTGCAGTGTGGAGACAGCCCCTGCCAGCAACCTCCTCTCCAAGGAGGCCTCAAGCGAGGCCTAGGCCCAGGGGAAAGGCACCAGCGGGGATGAGCCTGGGGAGGCGCCCGGGCACGTCTGGACCCAGTCCCCGCAGCCTGCCCCTTGCTGGGGCAGTACCCCCGGAGGCCAGGAAGGCCTGGGCAAGGCTGGCCAGGGGCAGGGGCCCTGCTGGGTCCTGCCCCTGGCCTGTGGGGCCTCTGAGCACAACCGGCCCTCTCCCGCTGGAAGACCTCCCCGGCTGCCTCCAAAGGCCGCTTTGCAAGCACTCTCGCCGGCTGTTCCCGCCAGCCGCGCACAATGCTCCCAAGCCCGGGAGAAAAGCGCTTCGGGGGTGGTGCTCTCTCCCGGCCCTTGCCCCTGAGCCTGGGGGCCAGGCAGGGGCTCCACACTCCCAGGCCAAGGCAGAACCACATGCACACGTCTGTTCCTGCCCCCTGCCCCGGCAGAGAGCTCGGGGGAGCCAGAGTCTATCAGGCAGCTGCTGGGCTGGCCGCCTGTGTGGGAAGGGGCAGAGCCGACCTAGGGGCACCCTGGGCCTCTTGCTCTCCCTGCTGCCCTGAGGCTGCTGGGCCAAAGAGGTCTTGGGCATCCAGCCCCTTGCTGGTCCCTTCCCTCTGACGAGGCCCTCTGAGCTCCAGCACCTTGCAGTGTGCAGACAGCCCCTGCCAGCAACCTCCTCTCCAAGGAGGCCTCAAGCGAGGCCTAGGCCCAGGGGAAAGGCACCAGCGGGGATGAGCCTGGGGAGGCGCCCGGGCATGTCTGGACCCAGTCCCCGCAGCCTGCCCCTTGCTGGGGCAGTACCCCCGGAGGCCAGGAAGGCCTGGGCAAGGCTGGCCAGGGGCAGGGGCCCTGCTGGGTCCTGCCCCTGGCCTGTGGGGCCTCTGAGCACAACCGGCCCTCTCCCGCTGGAAGACCTCCCCGGCTGCCTCCAAAGGCCGCTTTGCAAGCACTCTCGCCGGCTGTTCCCGCCAGCCGCGCACAATGCTCCCAAGCCCGGGAGAAAAGCGCTTCGGGGGTGGTGCTCTCTCCCGGCCCTTGCCCCTGAGCCTGGGGGCCAGGCAGGGGCTCCACACTCCCAGGCCAAGGCAGAACCACATGCACACGTCTGTTCCTGCCCCCTGCACCGGCAGAGAGCTCGGGGGAGCCAGAGTCTGTCAGGCAGCTGCTGGGCTGGCCGCCTGTGTGGGAAGGGGCAGAGCCGACCTAGGGGCACCCTGGGCCTCTTGCTCTCCCTGCTGCCCTGAGGCTGCTGGGCCAAAGAGGTCTTGGGCATCCAGCCCCTTGCTGGTCCCTTCCCTCTGACGAGGCCCTCTGAGCTCCAGCACCTTGCAGTGTGGAGACAGCCCCTGCCAGCAACCTCCTCTCCAAGGAGGCCTCAAGCGAGGCCTAGGCCCAGGGGAAAGGCACCAGCGGGGATGAGCCTGGGGAGGCGCCCGGGCATGTCTGGACTCAGTCCCCGCAGCCTGCCCCTTGCTGGGGCAGTACCCCCGGAGGCCAGGAAGGCCTGGGCAAGGCTGGCCAGGGGCAGGGGCCCTGCTGGGTCCTGCCCCTGGCCTGTGGGGCCTCTGAGCACAATCGGCCCTCTCCCGCTGGAAGACCTCCCCGGCTGCCTCCAAAGGCCGCTTTGCAAGCACTCTCGCCGGCTGTTCCCGCCAGCCGCGCACAATGCTCCCAAG
This sequence comes from Cervus elaphus, assembly GCF_910594005.1. Classification (NCBI taxonomy): domain Eukaryota; kingdom Metazoa; phylum Chordata; class Mammalia; order Artiodactyla; family Cervidae; genus Cervus; species Cervus elaphus. The sequence goes on along the minus strand of NC_057834.1, from coordinate 1,115,879 downwards.
CCCGGGAGAAAAGCGCTTCGGGGGTGGTGCTCTCTCCCGGCCCTTGCCCCTGAGCCTGGGAACCAGGCAGGGGGTCCACACACCCAGGCCAAGGCAGAACCACATGCACACGTCTGTTCCTGCCCCCTGCACCGGCAGAGAGCTCGGGGGAGCCAGAGTCTGTCAGGCAGCTGCTGGGCTGGCCGCCTGTGTGGGAAGGGGCAGAGCCGACCTAGGGGCACCCTGGGCCTCTTGCTCTCCCTGCTGCCCTGAGGCTGCTGGGCCAAAGAGGTCTCGGGCATCCAGCCCCTTGCTGGTCCCTTCCCTCTGACGAGGCCCTCTGAGCTCCAGCACCTTGCAGTGTGGAGACAGCCCCTGCCAGCAACCTCCTCTCCAAGGAGGCCTCAAGCGAGGCCTAGGCCCAGGGGAAAGGCACCAGCGGGGATGAGCCTGGGGAGGCGCCCGGGCACGTCTGGACCCAGTCCCCGCAGCCTGCCCCTTGCTGGGGCAGTACCCCCGGAGGCCAGGAAGGCCTGGGCAAGGCTGGCCAGGGGCAGGGGCCCTGCTGGGTCCTGCCCCTGGCCTGTGGGGCCTCTGAGCACAACCGGCCCTCTCCCGCTGGAAGACCTCCCCGGCTGCCTCCAAAGGCCGCTTTGCAAGCACTCTCGCCGGCTGTTCCCGCCAGCCGCGCACAATGCTCCCAAGCCCGGGAGAAAAGCGCTTCGGGGGTGGTGCTCTCTCCCGGCCCTTGCCCCTGAGCCTGGGGGCCAGGCAGGGGCTCCACACTCCCAGGCCAAGGCAGAACCACATGCACACGTCTGTTCCTGCCCCCTGCACCGGCAGAGAGCTCGGGGGAGCCAGAGTCTGTCAGGCAGCTGCTGGGCTGGCCGCCTGTGTGGGAAGGGGCAGAGCCGACCTAGGGGCACCCTGGGCCTCTTGCTCTCCCTGCTGCCCTGAGGCTGCTGGGCCAAAGAGGTCTCGGGCATCCAGCCCCTTGCTGGTCCCTTCCCTCTGACGAGGCCCTCTGAGCTCCAGCACCTTGCAGTGTGGAGACAGCCCCTGCCAGCAACCTCCTCTCCAAGGAGGCCTCAAGCGAGGCCTAGGCCCAGGGGAAAGGCACCAGCGGGGATGAGCCTGGGGAGGCGCCCGGGCACGTCTGGACCCAGTCCCCGCAGCCTGCCCCTTGCTGGGGCAGTACCCCCGGAGGCCAGGAAGGCCTGGGCTAGGCTGGCCAGGGGCAGGGGCCCTGCTGGGTCCTGCCCCTGGCCTGTGGGGCCTCTGAGCACAACCGGCCCTCTCCCGCTGGAAGACCTCCCCGGCTGCCTCCAAAGGCCGCTTTGCAAGCACTCTCGCCGGCTGTTCCCGCCAGCCGCGCACAATGCTCCCAAGCCCGGGAGAAAAGCGCTTCGGGGGTGGTGCTCTCTCCCGGCCCTTGCCCCTGAGCCTGGGGGCCAGGCAGGGGCTCCACACTCCCAGGCCAAGGCAGAACCACATGCACACGTCTGTTCCTGCCCCCTGCACCGGCAGAGAGCTCGGGGGAGCCAGAGTCTGTCAGGCAGCTGCTGGGCTGGCCGCCTGTGTGGGAAGGGGCAGAGCCGACCTAGGGGCACCCTGGGCCTCTTGCTCTCCCTGCTGCCCTGAGGCTGCTGGGCCAAAGAGGTCTTGGGCATCCAGCCCCTTGCTGGTCCCTTCCCTCTGACGAGGCCCTCTGAGCTCCAGCACCTTGCAGTGTGGAGACAGCCCCTGCCAGCAACCTCCTCTCCAAGGAGGCCTCAAGCGAGGCCTAGGCCCAGGGGAAAGGCACCAGCGGGGATGAGCCTGGGGAGGCGCCCGGGCACGTCTGGACCCAGTCCCCGCAGCCTGCCCCTTGCTGGGGCAGTACCCCCGGAGGCCAGGAAGGCCTGGGCAAGGCTGGCCAGGGGCAGGGGCCCTGCTGGGTCCTGCCCCTGGCCTGTGGGGCCTCTGAGCACAACCGGCCCTCTCCCGCTGGAAGACCTCCCCGGCTGCCTCCAAAGGCCGCTTTGCAAGCACTCTCGCCGGCTGTTCCCGCCAGCCGCGCACAATGCTCCCAAGCCCGGGAGAAAAGCGCTTCGGGGGTGGTGCTCTCTCCCGGCCCTTGCCCCTGAGCCTGGGGGCCAGGCAGGGGGTCCAGACTCCCAGGCCAAGGCAGAACCACATGCACACATCTGTTCCTGCCCCCTGCACCGGCAGAGAGCTCGGGGGAGCCAGAGTCTGTCAGGCAGCTGCTGGGCTGGCCGCCTGTGTGGGAAGGGGCAGAGCCGACCTAGGGGCACCCTGGGCCTCTTGCTCTCCCTGCTGCCCTGAGGCTGCTGGGCCAAAGAGGTCTTGGGCACCCAGCCCCTTGCTGGTCCCTTCCCTCTGACGAGGCCCTCTGAGCTCCAGCACCTTGCAGTGTGGAGACAGCCCCTGCCAGCAACCTCCTCTCCAAGGAGGCCTCAAGCGAGGCCTAGGCCCAGGGGAAAGGCACCAGCGGGGATGAGCCTGGGGAGGCGCCCGGGCACGTCTGGACCCAGTCCCCGCAGCCCGCCCCTTGCTGGGGCAGTACCCCCGGAGGCCAGGAAGGCCTGGGCAAGGCTGGCCAGGGGCAGGGGCCCTGCTGGGTCCTGCCCCTGGCCTGTGGGGCCTCTGAGCACAACCGGCCCTCTCCCGCTGGAAGACCTCCCCGGCTGCCTCCAAAGGCCGCTTTGCAAGCACTCTCGCCGGCTGTTCCCGCCAGCCGCGCACAATGCTCCCAAGCCCGGGAGAAAAGCGCTTCGGGGTGGTGCTCTCTCCCGGCTCTTGCCCCTGAGCCTGGGGGCCAGGCAGGGGGTCCAGACTCCCAGGCCAAGGCAGAACCACATGCACACGTCTGTTCCTGCCCCCTGCACCGGCAGAGAGCTCGGGGGAGCCAGAGTCTGTCAGGCAGCTGCTGGGCTGGCCGCCTGTGTGGGAAGGGGCAGAGCCGACCTAGGGGCACCCTGGGCCTCTTGCTCTCCCTGCTGCCCTGAGGCTGCTGGGCCAAAGAGGTCTTGGGCATCCAGCCCCTTGCTGGTCCCTTCCCTCTGACGAGGCCCTCTGAGCTCCAGCACCTTGCAGTGTGGAGACAGCCCCTGCCAGCAACCTCCTCTCCAAGGAGGCCTCAAGCGAGGCCTAGGCCCAGGGGAAAGGCACCAGCGGGGATGAGCCTGGGGAGGCGCCCGGGCATGTCTGGACCCAGTCCCCGCAGCCTGCCCCTTGCTGGGGCAGTACCCCCGGAGGCCAGGAAGGCCTGGGCAAGGCTGGCCAGGGGCAGGGGCTCTGCTGGGTCCTGCCCCTGGCCTGTGGGGCCTCTGAGCACAACCGGCCCTCTCCCGCTGTAAGACCTCCCCGGCTGCCTCCAAAGGCCGCTTTGCAAGCACTCTCGCCGGCTGTTCCCGCCAGCCGCGCACAATGCTCCCAAGCCCGGGAGAAAAGCGCTTCGGGGGTGGTGCTCTCTCCCGGCCCTTGCCCCTGAGCCTGGGGGCCAGGCAGGGGGTCCACACACCCAGGCCAAGGCAGAACCACATGCACACGTCTGTTCCTGCCCCCTGCACCGGCAGAGAGCTCGGGGGAGCCAGAGTCTGTCAGGCAGCTGCTGGGCTGGCCGCCTGTGTGGGAAGGGGCAGAGCCGACCTAGGGGCACCCTGGGCCTCTTGCTCTCCCTGCTGCCCTGAGGCTGCTGGGCCAAAGAGGTCTTGGGCATCCAGCCCCTTGCTGGTCCCTTCCCTCTGACGAGGCCCTCTGAGCTCCAGCACCTTGCAGTGTGGAGACAGCCCCTGCCAGCAACCTCCTCTCCAAGGAGGCCTCAAGCGAGGCCTAGGCCCAGGGGAAAGGCACCAGCGGGGATGAGCCTGGGGAGGCGCCCGGGCATGTCTGGACCCAGTCCCCGCAGCCTGCCCCTTGCTGGGGCAGTACCCCCGGAGGCCAGGAAGGCCTGGGCAAGGCTGGCCAGGGGCAGGGGCCCTGCTGGGTCCTGCCCCTGGCCTGTGGGGCCTCTGAGCACAACCGGCCCTCTCCCGCTGGAAGACCTCCCCGGCTGCCTCCAAAGGCCGCTTTGCAAGCACTCTCGCCGGCTGTTCCCGCCAGCCGCGCACAATGCTCCCAAGCCCGGGAGAAAAGCGCTTCGGGGGTGGTGCTCTCTCCCGGCCCTTGCCCCTGAGCCTGGGGGCCAGGCAGGGGGTCCAGACTCCCAGGCCAAGGCAGAACCACATGCACACGTCTGTTCCTGCCCCCTGCACCGGCAGAGAGCTCGGGGGAGCCAGAGTCTGTCAGGCAGCTGCTGGGCTGGCCGCCTGTGTGGGAAGGGGCAGAGCCGACCTAGGGGCACCCTGGGCCTCTTGCTCTCCCTGCTGCCCTGAGGCTGCTGGGCCAAAGAGGTCTTGGGCATCCAGCCCCTTGCTGGTCCCTTCCCTCTGACGAGGCCCTCTGAGCTCCAGCACCTTGCAGTGTGGAGACAGCCCCTGCCAGCAACCTCCTCTCCAAGGAGGCCTCAAGCGAGGCCTAGGCCCAGGGGAAAGGCACCAGCGGGGATGAGCCTGGGGAGGCGCCCGGGCATGTCTGGACCCAGTCCCCGCAGCCTGCCCCTTGCTGGGGCAGTACCCCCGGAGGCCAGGAAAGCCTGGGCAAGGCTGGCCAGGGGCAGGGGCCCTGCTGGGTCCTGCCCCTGGCCTGTGGGGCCTCTGAGCACAACCTGCCCTCTCCCGCTGGAAGACCTCCCCGGCTGCCTCCAAAGGCCGCTTTGCAAGCACTCTCGCCGGCTGTTCCCGCCAGCCGCGCACAATGCTCCCAAGCCCGGGAGAAAAGCGCTTCGGGGGTGGTGCTCTCTCCCGGCCCTTGCCCCTGAGCCTGGGGGCCAGGCAGGGGGGCCACACTCCCAGGCCAAGGCAGAACCACATGCACACGTCTGTTCCTGCCCCCTGCACCGGCAGAGAGCTCGGGGGAGCCAGAGTCTGTCAGGCAGCTGCTGGGCTGGCCGCCTGTGTGGGAAGGGGCAGAGCCGACCTAGGGGCACCCTGGGCCTCTTGCTCTCCCTGCTGCCCTGAGGCTGCTGGGCCAAAGAGGTCTTGGGCACCCAGCCCCTTGCTGGTCCCTTCCCTCTGACGAGGCCCTCTGAGCTCCAGCACCTTGCAGTGTGGAGACAGCCCCTGCCAGCAACCTCCTCTCCAAGGAGGCCTCAAGCGAGGCCTAGGCCCAGGGGAAAGGCACCAGCGGGGATGAGCCTGGGGAGGCGCCCGGGCATGTCTGGACCCAGTCCCCGCAGCCTGCCCCTTGCTGGGGCAGTACCCCCGGAGGCCAAGAAGGCCTGGGCAAGGCTGGCCAGGGGCAGGGGCCCTGCTGGGTCCTGCCCCTCGCCTGTGGGGCCTCTGAGCACAACCGGCCCTCTCCCGCTGGAAGACCTCCCCGGCTGCCTCCAAAGGCCGCTTTGCAAGCACTCTCGCCGGCTGTTCCCGCCAGCCGCGCACAATGCTCCCAAGCCCGGGAGAAAAGCGCTTCGGGGGTGGTGCTCTCTCCCGGCCCTTGCCCCTGAGCCTGGGGGCCAGGCAGGGGGTCCACACACCCAGGCCAAGGCAGAACCACATGCACACGTCTGTTCCTGCCCCCTGCACCGGCAGAGAGCTCGGGGGAGCCAGAGTCTGTCAGGCAGCTGCTGGGCTGGCCGCCTGTGTGGGAAGGGGCAGAGCCGACCTAGGGGCACCCTGGGCCTCTTGCTCTCCCTGCTGCCCTGAGGCTGCTGGGCCAAAGAGGTCTTGGGCACCCAGCCCCTTGCTGGTCCCTTCCCTCTGCCGAGGCCCTCTGAGCTCCAGCACCTTGCAGTGTGGAGACAGCCCCTGCCAGCAACCTCCTCTCCAAGGAGGCCTCAAGCGAGGCCTAGGCCCAGGGGAAAGGCACCAGCGGGGATGAGCCTGGGGAGGCGCCCGGGCACGTCTGGACCCAGTCCCCGCAGCCTGCCCCTTGCTGGGGCAGTACCCCCGGAGGCCAGGAAGGCCTGGGCAAGGCTGGCCAGGGGCAGGGGCCCTGCTGGGTCCTGCCCCTGGCCTGTGGGGCCTCTGAGCACAACCGGCCCTCTCCCGCTGGAAGACCTCCCCGGCTGCCTCCAAAGGCCGCTTTGCAAGCACTCTCGCCGGCTGTTCCCGCCAGCCGCGCACAATGCTCCCAAGCCCGGGAGAAAAGCGCTTCGGGGGTGGTGCTCTCTCCCGGCCCTTGCCCCTGAGCCTGGGGGCCAGGCAGGGGGTCCAGACTCCCAGGCCAAGGCAGAACCACATGCACACGTCTGTTCCTGCCCCCTGCACCGGCAGAGAGCTCGGGGGAGCCAGAGTCTGTCAGGCAGCTGCTGGGCTGGCCGCCTGTGTGGGAAGGGGCAGAGCCGACCTAGGGGCACCCTGGGCCTCTTGCTCTCCCTGCTGCCCTGAGGCTGCTGGGCCAAAGAGGTCTTGGGCACCCAGCCCCTTGCTGGTCCCTTCCCTCTGACGAGGCCCTCTGAGCTCCAGCACCTTGCAGTGTGGAGACAGCCCCTGCCAGCAACCTCCTCTCCAAGGAGGCCTCAAGCGAGGCCTAGGCCCAGGGGAAAGGCACCAGCGGGGATGAGCCTGGGGAGGCGCCCGGGCATGTCTGGACCCAGTCCCCGCAGCCTGCCCCTTGCTGGGGCAGTACCCCCGGAGGCCAGGAAGGCCTGGGCAAGGCTGGCCAGGGGCAGGGGCCCTGCTGGGTCCTGCCCCTGGCCTGTGGGGCCTCAGAGCACAACCGGCCCTCTCCCGCTGGAAGACCTCCCCGGCTGCCTCCAAAGGCCGCTTTGCAAGCACTCTCGCCGGCTGTTCCCGCCAGCCGCGCACAATGCTCCCAAGCCCGGGAGAAAAGCGCTTCGGGGGTGGTGCTCTCTCCCGGCCCTTGCCCCTGAGCCTGGGGGCCAGGCAGGGGGTCCAGACTCCCAGGCCAAGGCAGAACCACATGCACACCTCTGTTCCTGCCCCCTGCACCGGCAGAGAGCTCGGGGGAGCCAGAGTCTGTCAGGCAGCTGCTGGGCTGGCCGCCTGTGTGGGAAGGGGCAGAGCCGACCTAGGGGCACCCTGGGCCTCTTGCTCTCCCTGCTGCCCTGAGGCTGCTGGGCCAAAGAGGTCTTGGGCATCCAGCCCCTTGCTGGTCCCTTCCCTCTGACGAGGCCCTCTGAGCTCCAGCACCTTGCAGTGTGGAGACAGCCCCTGCCAGCAACCTCCTCTCCAAGGAGGCCTCAAGCGAGGCCTAGGCCCAGGGGAAAGGCACCAGCGGGGATGAGCCTGGGGAGGCGCCCGGGCATGTCTGGACCCAGTCCCCGCAGCCTGCCCCTTGCTGGGGCAGTACCCCCGGAGGCCAGGAAGGCCTGGGCAAGGCTGGCCAGGGGCAGGGGCCCTGCTGGGTCCTGCCCCTGGCCTGTGGGGCCTCTGAGCACAACCGGCCCTCTCCCGCTGGAAGACCTCCCCGGCTGCCTCCAAAGGCCGCTTTGCAAGCACTCTCGCCGGCTGTTCCCGCCAGCCGCGCACAATGCTCCCAAGCCCGGGAGAAAAGCGCTTCGGGGTGGTGCTCTCTCCCGGCTCTTGCCCCTGAGCCTGGGGGCCAGGCAGGGGGTCCAGACTCCCAGGCCAAGGCAGAACCACATGCACACGTCTGTTCCTGCCCCCTGCACCGGCAGAGAGCTCGGGGGAGCCAGAGTCTGTCAGGCAGCTGCTGGGCTGGCCGCCTGTGTGGGAAGGGGCAGAGCCGACCTAGGGGCACCCTGGGCCTCTTGCTCTCCCTGCTGCCCTGAGGCTGCTGGGCCAAAGAGGTCTTGGGCATCCAGCCCCTTGCTGGTCCCTTCCCTCTGACGAGGCCCTCTGAGCTCCAGCACCTTGCAGTGTGGAGACAGCCCCTGCCAGCAACCTCCTCTCCAAGGAGGCCTCAAGCGAGGCCTAGGCCCAGGGGAAAGGCACCAGCGGGGATGAGCCTGGGGAGGCGCCCGGGCATGTCTGGACCCAGTCCCCGCAGCCTGCCCCTTGCTGGGGCAGTACCCCCGGAGGCCAGGAAGGCCTGGGCAAGGCTGGCCAGGGGCAGGGGCTCTGCTGGGTCCTGCCCCTGGCCTGTGGGGCCTCTGAGCACAACCGGCCCTCTCCCGCTGTAAGACCTCCCCGGCTGCCTCCAAAGGCCGCTTTGCAAGCACTCTCGCCGGCTGTTCCCGCCAGCCGCGCACAATGCTCCCAAGCCCGGGAGAAAAGCGCTTCGGGGGTGGTGCTCTCTCCCGGCCCTTGCCCCTGAGCCTGGGGGCCAGGCAGGGGGTCCACACACCCAGGCCAAGGCAGAACCACATGCACACGTCTGTTCCTGCCCCCTGCACCGGCAGAGAGCTCGGGGGAGCCAGAGTCTGTCAGGCAGCTGCTGGGCTGGCCGCCTGTGTGGGAAGGGGCAGAGCCGACCTAGGGGCACCCTGGGCCTCTTGCTCTCCCTGCTGCCCTGAGGCTGCTGGGCCAAAGAGGTCTTGGGCATCCAGCCCCTTGCTGGTCCCTTCCCTCTGACGAGGCCCTCTGAGCTCCAGCACCTTGCAGTGTGGAGACAGCCCCTGCCAGCAACCTCCTCTCCAAGGAGGCCTCAAGCGAGGCCTAGGCCCAGGGGAAAGGCACCAGCGGGGATGAGCCTGGGGAGGCGCCCGGGCATGTCTGGACCCAGTCCTCGCAGCCTGCCCCTTGCTGGGGCAGTACCCCCGGAGGCCAGGAAAGCCTGGGCAAGGCTGGCCAGGGGCAGGGGCCCTGCTGGGTCCTGCCCCTGGCCTGTGGGGCCTCTGAGCACAACCGGCCCTCTCCCGCTGGAAGACCTCCCCGGCTGCCTCCAAAGGCCGCTTTGCAAGCACTCTCGCCGGCTGTTCCCGCCAGCCGCGCACAATGCTCCCAAGCCCGGGAGAAAAGCGCTTCGGGGTGGTGCTCTCTCCCGGCCCTTGCCCCTGAGCCTGGGGGCCAGGCAGGGGGGCCACACTCCCAGGCCAAGGCAGAACCACATGCACACGTCTGTTCCTGCCCCCTGCACCGGCAGAGAGCTCGGGGGAGCCAGAGTCTGTCAGGCAGCTGCTGGGCTGGCCGCCTGTGTGGGAAGGGGCAGAGCCGACCTAGGGGCACCCTGGGCCTCTTGCTCTCCCTGCTGCCCTGAGGCTGCTGGGCCAAAGAGGTCTTGGGCACCCAGCCCCTTGCTGGTCCCTTCCCTCTGACGAGGCCCTCTGAGCTCCAGCCCCTTGCAGTGTGGAGACAGCCCCTGCCAGCAACCTCCTCTCCAAGGAGGCCTCAAGCGAGGCCTAGGCCCAGGGGAAAGGCACCAGCGGGCATGAGCCTGGGGAGGCGCCCGGGCATGTCTGGACCCAGTCCCCGCAGCCTGCCCCTTGCTGGGGCAGTACCCCCGGAGGCCAGGAAGGCCTGGGCAAGGCTGGCCAGGGGCAGGGGCCCTGCTGGGTCCTGCCCCTGGCCTGTGGGGCCTCTGAGCACAACCGGCCCTCTCCCGCTGGAAGACCTCCCCGGCTGCCTCCAAAGGCCGCTTTGCAAGCACTCTCGCCGGCTGTTCCCGCCAGCCGCGCACAATGCTCCCAAGCCCGGGAGAAAAGCGCTTCGGGGGTGGTGCTCTCTCCCGGCCCTTGCCCCTGAGCCTGGGGGCCAGGCAGGGGCTCCACACTCCCAGGCCAAGGCAGAACCACATGCACACGTCTGTTCCTGCCCCCTGCACCGGCAGAGAGCTCGGGGGAGCCAGAGTCTGTCAGGCAGCTGCTGGGCTGGCCGCCTGTGTGGGAAGGGGCAGAGCCGACCTAGGGGCACCCTGGGCCTCTTGCTCTCCCTGCTGCCCTGAGGCTGCTGGGCCAAAGAGGTCTTGGGCATCCAGCCCCTTGCTGGTCCCTTCCCTCTGACGAGGCCCTCTGAGCTCCAGCACCTTGCAGTGTGCAGACAGCCCCTGCCAGCAACCTCCTCTCCAAGGAGGCCTCAAGCGAGGCCTAGGCCCAGGGGAAAGGCACCAGCGGGGATGAGCCTGGGGAGGCGCCCGGGCACGTCTGGACCCAGTCCCCGCAGCCTGCCCCTTGCTGGGGCAGTACCCCCGGAGGCCAGGAAGGCCTGGGCAAGGCTGGCCAGGGGCAGGGGCCCTGCTGGGTCCTGCCCCTGGCCTGTGGGGCCTCTGAGCACAACCGGCCCTCTCCCGCTGGAAGACCTCCCCGGCTGCCTCCAAAGGCCGCTTTGCAAGCACTCTCGCCGGCTGTTCCCGCCAGCCGCGCACAATGCTCCCAAGCCCGGGAGAAAAGCGCTTCGGGGGTGGTGCTCTCTCCCGGCCCTTGCCCCTGAGCCTGGGGGCCAGGCAGGGGCTCCACACTCCCAGGCCAAGGCAGAACCACATGCACACGTCTGTTCCTGCCCCCTGCACCGGCAGAGAGCTCGGGGGAGCCAGAGTCTGTCAGGCAGCTGCTGGGCTGGCCGCCTGTGTGGGAAGGGGCAGAGCCGACCTAGGGGCACCCTGGGCCTCTTGCTCTCCCTGCTGCCCTGAGGCTGCTGGGCCAAAGAGGTCTTGGGCATCCAGCCCCTTGCTGGTCCCTTCCCTCTGATGAGGCCCTCTGAGCTCCAGCACCTTGCAGTGTGGAGACAGCCCCTGCCAGCAACCTCCTCTCCAAGGAGGCCTCAAGCGAGGCCTAGGCCCAGGGGAAAGGCACCAGCGGGGATGAGCCTGGGGAGGCGCCCGGGCATGTCTGGACCCAGTCCTCGCAGCCTGCCCCTTGCTGGGGCAGTACCCCCGGAGGCCAGGAAGGCCTGGGCAAGGCTGGCCAGGGGCAGGGGCCCTGCTGGGTCCTGCCCCTGGCCTGTGGGGCCTCTGAGCACAACCGGCCCTCTCCCGCTGGAAGACCTCCCCGGCTGCCTCCAAAGGCCGCTTTGCAAGCACTCTCGCCGGCTGTTCCCGCCAGCCGCGCACAATGCTCCCAAGCCCGGGAGAAAAGCGCTTCGGGGGTGGTGCTCTCTCCCGGCCCTTGCCCCTGAGCCTGGGGGCCAGGCAGGGGGTCCACACTCCCAGGCCAAGGCAGAACCACATGCACACGTCTGTTCCTGCCCCCTGCACCGGCAGAGAGCTCGGGGGAGCCAGAGTCTGTCAGGCAGCTGCTGGGCTGGCCGCCTGTGTGGGAAGGGGCAGAGCCGACCTAGGGGCACCCTGGGCCTCTTGCTCTCCCTGCTGCCCTGAGGCTGCTGGGCCAAAGAGGTCTTGGGCACCCAGCCCCTTGCTGGTCCCTTCCCTCTGCCGAGGCCCTCTGAGCTCCAGCACCTTGCAGTGTGGAGACAGCCCCTGCCAGCAACCTCCTCTCCAAGGAGGCCTCAAGCGAGGCCTAGGCCCAGGGGAAAGGCACCAGCGGGGATGAGCCTGGGGAGGCGCCCGGGCACGTCTGGACCCAGTCCCCGCAGCCTGCCCCTTGCTGGGGCAGTACCCCCGGAGGCCAGGAAGGCCTGGGCAAGGCTGGCCAGGGGCAGGGGCCCTGCTGGGTCCTGCCCCTGGCCTGTGGGGCCTCTGAGCACAACCGGCCCTCTCCCGCTGGAAGACCTCCCCGGCTGCCTCCAAAGGCCGCTTTGCAAGCACTCTCGCCGGCTGTTCCCGCCAGCCGCGCACAATGCTCCCAAGCCCGGGAGAAAAGCGCTTCGGGGGTGGTGCTCTCTCCCGGCCCTTGCCCCTGAGCCTGGGGGCCAGGCAGGGGGTCCAGACTCCCAGGCCAAGGCAGAACCACATGCACACGTCTGTTCCTGCCCCCTGCACCGGCAGAGAGCTCGGGGGAGCCAGAGTCTGTCAGGCAGCTGCTGGGCTGGCCGCCTGTGTGGGAAGGGGCAGAGCCGACCTAGGGGCACCCTGGGCCTCTAGCTCTCCCTGCTGCCCTGAGGCTGCTGGGCCAAAGAGGTCTTGGGCATCCAGCTCCTTGCTGGTCCCTTCCCTCTGACGAAGCCCTCTGAGCTCCAGCACCTTGCAGTGTGGAGACAGCCCCTGCCAGCAACCTCCTCTCCAAGGAGGCCTCAAGCGAGGCCTAGGCCCAGGGGAAAGGCACCAGCGGGGATGAGCCTGGGGAGGCGCCCGGGCACGTCTGGACCCAGTCCCCGCAGCCTGCCCCTTGCTGGGGCAGTACCCCCGGAGGCCAGGAAGGCCTGGGCAAGGCTGGCCAGGGGCAGGGGCCCTGCTGGGTCCTGCCCCTGGCCTGTGGGGCCTCTGAGCACAACCGGCCCTCTCCCGCTGGAAGACCTCCCCGGCTGCCTCCAAAGGCCGCTTTGCAAGCACTCTCGCCGGCTGTTCCCGCCAGCCGCGCACAATGCTCCCAAGCCCGGGAGAAAAGCGCTTCGGGGTGGTGCTCTCTCCCGGCCCTTGCCCCTGAGCCTGGGGGACAGGCAGGGGGTCCAGACTCCCAGGCCAAGGCAGAACCACATGCACACGTCTGTTCCTGCCCCCTGCACCGGCAGAGAGCTCGCGGGAGCCAGAGTCTGTCAGGCAGCTGCTGGGCTGGCCGCCTGTGTGGGAAGGGGCAGAGCCGACCTAGGGGCACCCTGGGCCTCTAGCTCTCCCTGCTGCCCTGAGGCTGCTGGGCCAAAGAGGTCTTGGGCATCCAGCCCCTTGCTGGTCCCTTCCCTCTGACGAGGCCCTCTGAGCTCCAGCACCTTGCAGTGTGGAGACAGCCCCTGCCAGCAACCTCCTCTCCAAGGAGGCCTCAAGCGAGGCCTAGGCCCAGGGGAAAGGCACCAGCGGGGATGAGCCTGGGGAGGCGCCCGGGCACGTCTGGACCCAGTCCCCGCAGCCTGCCCCTTGCTGGGGCAGTACCCCCGGAGGCCAGGAAGGCCTGGGCAAGGCTGGCCAGGGGCGGGGGCCCTGCTGGGTCCTGCCCCTGGCCTGTGGGGCCTCTGAGCACAACCGGCCCTCTCCCGCTGGAAGACCTCCCCGGCTGCCTCCAAAGGCCGCTTTGCAAGCACTCTCGCCGGCTGTTCCCGCCAGCCGCGCACAATGCTCCCAAGCCCGGGAGAAAAGCGCTTCGGGGGTGGTGCTCTCTCCCGGCCCTTGCCCCTGAGCCTGGGGGCCAGGCAGGGGGTCCAGACTCCCAGGCCAAGGCAGAACCACATGCACACGTCTGTTCCTGCCCCCTGCACCGGCAGAGAGCTCGGGGGAGCCAGAGTCTGTCAGGCAGCTGCTGGGCTGGCCGCCTGTGTGGGAAGGGGCAGAGCCGACCTAGGGGCACCCTGGGCCTCTTGCTCTCCCTGCTGCCCTGAGGCTGCTGGGCCAAAGAGGTCTTGGGCATCCAGCCCCTTGCTGGTCCCTTCCCTCTGACGAGGCCCTCTGAGCTCCAGCACCTTGCAGTGTGGAGACAGCCCCTGCCAGCAACCTCCTCTCCAAGGAGGCCTCAAGCGAGGCCTAGGCCCAGGGGAAAGGCACCAGCGGGGATGAGCCTGGGGAGGCGCCCGGGCACGTCTGGACCCAGTCCCCGCAGCCTGCCCCTTGCTGGGGCAGTACCCCCGGAGGCCAGGAAGGCCTGGGCAAGGCTGGCCAGGGGCAGGGGCCCTGCTGGGTCCTGCCCCTGGCCTGTGGGGCCTCTGAGCACAACCGGCCCTCTCCCGCTGGAAGACCTCCCCGGCTGCCTCCAAAGGCCGCTTTGCAAGCACTCTCGCCGGCTGTTCCCGCCAGCCGCGCACAATGCTCCCAAGCCCGGGAGAAAAGCGCTTCGTGGGTGGTGCTCTCTCCCGGCCCTTGCCCCTGAGCCTGGGGGCCAGGCAGGGGGTCCAGACTCCCAGGCCAAGACAGAACCACATGCACACGTCTGTTCCTGCCCCCTGCGCCGGCAGAGAGCTCGGGGGAGCCAGAGTCTGTCAGGCAGCTGCTGGGCTGGCCGCCTGTGTGGGAAGGGGCAGAGCCGACCTAGGGGCACCCTGGGCCTCTTGCTCTCCCTGCTGCCCTGAGGCTGCTGGGCCAAAGAGGTCTTGGGCATCCAGCCCCTTGCTGGTCCCTTCCCTCTGACGAGGCCCTCTGAGCTCCAGCACCTTGCAGTGTGGAGACAGCCCCTGCCAGCAACCTCCTCTCCAAGGAGGCCTCAAGCGAGGCCTAGGCCCAGGGGAAAGGCACCAGCGGGGATGAGCCTGGGGAGGCCCCCGGGCACGTCTGGACCCAGTCCCCGCAGCCTGCCCCTTGCTGGGGCAGTACCCCCGGAGGCCAGGAAGGCCTGGGCAAGGCTGGCCAGGGGCAGGGGCCCTGCTGGGTCCTGCCCCTGGCCTGTGGGGCCTCTGAGCACAACCGGCCCTCTCCCGCTGGAAGACCTCCCCGGCTGCCTCCAAAGGCCGCTTTGCAAGCACTCTCGCCGGCTGTTCCCGCCAGCCGCGCACAATGCTCCCAAGCCCGGGAGAAAAGCGCTTCGGGGGTGGTGCTCTCTCCCGGCCCTTGCCCCTGAGCCTGGGGGCCAGGCAGGGGGTCCAGACTCCCAGGCCAAGGCAGAACCACATGCACACGTCTGTTCCTGCCCCCTGCACCGGCAGAGAGCTCGGGGGAGCCAGAGTCTGTCAGGCAGCTGCTGGGCTGGCCGCCTGTGTGGGAAGGGGCAGAGCCGACCTAGGGGCACCCTGGGCCTCTTGCTCTCCCTGCTGCCCTGAGGCTGCTGGGCCAAAGAGGTCTTGGGCATCCAGCCCCTTGCTGGTCCCTTCCCTCTGACGAGGCCCTCTGAGCTCCAGCACCTTGCAGTGTGGAGACAGCCCCTGCCAGCAACCTCCTCTCCAAGGAGGCCTCAAGCGAGGCCTAGGCCCAGGGGAAAGGCACCAGCGGGGATGAGCCTGGGGAGGCGCCCGGGCACGTCTGGACCCAGTCCCCGCAGCCTGCCCCTTGCTGGGGAAGTACCCCCGGAGGCCAGGAAGGCCTGGGCAAGGCTGGCCAGGGGCAGGGGCCCTGCTGGGTCCTGCCCCTGGCCTGTGGGGCCTCTGAGCACAACCGGCCCTCTCCCGCTGGAAGACCTCCCCGGCTGCCTCCAAAGGCCGCTTTGCAAGCACTCTCGCCGGCTGTTCCCGCCAGCCGCGCACAATGCTCCCAAGCCCGGGAGAAAAGCGCTTCGGGGGTGGTGCTCTCTCCCGGCCCTTGCCCCTGAGCCTGGGGGCCAGGCAGGGGGTCCAGACTCCCAGGCCTAGGCAGAACCACATGCACACGTCTGTTCCTGCCCCCTGCACCGGCAGAGAGCTCGGGGGAGCCAGAGTCTGTCAGGCAGCTGCTGGGCTGGCCGCCTGTGTGGGAAGGGGCAGAGCCGACCTAGGGGCACCCTGGGCCTCTTGCTCTCCCTGCTGCCCTGAGGCTGCTGGGCCAAAGAGGTCTTGGGCATCCAGCCCCTTGCTGGTCCCTTCCCTCTGACGAGGCCCTCTGAGCTCCAGCACCTTGCAGTGTGGAGACAGCCCCTGCCAGCAACCTCCGCTCCAAGGAGGCCTCAAGCGAGGCCTAGGCCCAGGGGAAAGGCACCAGCGGGGATGAGCCTGGGGAGGCGCCCGGGCACGTCTGGACCCAGTCCCCGCAGCCTGCCCCTTGCTGGGGCAGTACCCCCGGAGGCCAGGAAGGCCTGGGCAAGGCTGGCCAGGGGCAGGGGCCCTGCTGGGTCCTGCCCCTGGCCTGTGGGGCCTCTGAGCACAACCGGCCCTCTCCCGCTGGAAGACCTCCCCGGCTGCCTCCAAAGGCCGCTTTGCAAGCACTCTCGCCGGCTGTTCCCGCCAGCCGCGCACAATGCTCCCAAGCCCGGGAGAAAAGCGCTTCGGGGGTGGTGCTCTCTCCCGGCCCTTGCCCCTGAGCCTGGGGGCCAGGCAGGGGGTCCAGACTCCCAGGCCAAGGCAGAACCACATGCACACGTCTGTTCCTGCCCCCTGCACCGGCAGAGAGCTCGGGGGAGCCAGAGTCTGTCAGGCAGCTGCTGGGCTGGCCGCCTGTGTGGGAAGGGGCAGAGCCGACCTAGGGGCACCCTGGGCCTCTTGCTCTCCCTGCTGCCCTGAGGCTGCTGGGCCAAAGAGGTCTTGGGCACCCAGCCCCTGGCTGGTCCCTTCCCTCTGACGAGGCCCTCTGAGCTCCAGCACCTTGCAGTGTGGAGACAGCCCCTGCCAGCAACCTCCTCTCCAAGGAGGCCTCAAGCGAGGCCTAGGCCCAGGGGAAAGGCAGCAGCGGGGATGAGCCTGGGGAGGCGCCCGGGCACGTCTGGACCCAGTCCCCGCAGCCTGCCCCTTGCTGGGGCAGTACCCCCGGAGGCCAGGAAGGCCTGGGCAAGGCTGGCCAGGGGCAGGGGCCCTGCTGGGTCCTGCCCCTGGCCTGTGGGGCCTCTGAGCACAACCGGCCCTCTCCCGCTGGAAGACCTCCCCGGCTGCCTCCAAAGGCCGCTTTGCAAGCACTCTCGCCGGCTGTTCCCGCCAGCCGCGCACAATGCTCCCAAGCCCGGGAGAAAAGCGCTTCGGGGGTGGTGCTCTCTCCCGGCCCTTGCCCCTGAGCCTGGGGGCCAGGCAGGGGGTCCAGACTCCCAGGCCAAGGCAGAACCACATGCACACCTCTGTTCCTGCCCCCTGCACCGGCAGAGAGCTCGGGGGAGCCAGAGTCTGTCAGGCAGCTGCTGGGCTGGCCGCCTGTGTGGGAAGGGGCAGAGCCGACCTAGGGGCACCCTGGGCCTCTTGCTCTCCCTGCTGCCCTGAGGCTGCTGGGCCAAAGAGGTCTTGGGCATCCAGCCCCTTGCTGGTCCCTTCCCTCTGACGAGGCCCTCTGAGCTCCAGCACCTTGCAGTGTGGAGACAGCCCCTGCCAGCAACCTCCTCTCCAAGGAGGCCTCAAGCGAGGCCTAGGCCCAGGGGAAAGGCACCAGCGGGGATGAGCCTGGGGAGGCGCCCGGGCATGTCTGGACCCAGTCCCCGCAGCCTGCCCCTTGCTGGGGCAGTACCCCCGGAGGCCAGGAAGGCCTGGGCAAGGCTGGCCAGGGGCAGGGGCCCTGCTGGGTCCTGCCCCTGGCCTGTGGGGCCTCTGAGCACAACCGGCCCTCTCCCGCTGGAAGACCTCCCCGGCTGCCTCCAAAGGCCGCTTTGCAAGCACTCTCGCCGGCTGTTCCCGCCAGCCGCGCACAATGCTCCCAAGCCCGGGAGAAAAGCGCTTCGGGGTGGTGCTCTCTCCCGGCTCTTGCCCCTGAGCCTGGGGGCCAGGCAGGGGGTCCAGACTCCCAGGCCAAGGCAGAACCACATGCACACGTCTGTTCCTGCCCCCTGCACCGGCAGAGAGCTCGGGGGAGCCAGAGTCTGTCAGGCAGCTGCTGGGCTGGCCGCCTGTGTGGGAAGGGGCAGAGCCGACCTAGGGGCACCCTGGGCCTCTTGCTCTCCCTGCTGCCCTGAGGCTGCTGGGCCAAAGAGGTCTTGGGCATCCAGCCCCTTGCTGGTCCCTTCCCTCTGACGAGGCCCTCTGAGCTCCAGCACCTTGCAGTGTGGAGACAGCCCCTGCCAGCAACCTCCTCTCCAAGGAGGCCTCAAGCGAGGCCTAGGCCCAGGGGAAAGGCACCAGCGGGGATGAGCCTGGGGAGGCGCCCGGGCATGTCTGGACCCAGTCCCCGCAGCCTGCCCCTTGCTGGGGCAGTACCCCCGGAGGCCAGGAAGGCCTGGGCAAGGCTGGCCAGGGGCAGGGGCTCTGCTGGGTCCTGCCCCTGGCCTGTGGGGCCTCTGAGCACAACCGGCCCTCTCCCGCTGTAAGACCTCCCCGGCTGCCTCCAAAGGCCGCTTTGCAAGCACTCTCGCCGGCTGTTCCCGCCAGCCGCGCACAATGCTCCCAAGCCCGGGAGAAAAGCGCTTCGGGGGTGGTGCTCTCTCCCGGCCCTTGCCCCTGAGCCTGGGGGCCAGGCAGGGGGTCCACACACCCAGGCCAAGGCAGAACCACATGCACACGTCTGTTCCTGCCCCCTGCACCGGCAGAGAGCTCGGGGGAGCCAGAGTCTGTCAGGCAGCTGCTGGGCTGGCCGCCTGTGTGGGAAGGGGCAGAGCCGACCTAGGGGCACCCTGGGCCTCTTGCTCTCCCTGCTGCCCTGAGGCTGCTGGGCCAAAGAGGTCTTGGGCATCCAGCCCCTTGCTGGTCCCTTCCCTCTGACGAGGCCCTCTGAGCTCCAGCACCTTGCAGTGTGGAGACAGCCCCTGCCAGCAACCTCCTCTCCAAGGAGGCCTCAAGCGAGGCCTAGGCCCAGGGGAAAGGCACCAGCGGGGATGAGCCTGGGGAGGCGCCCGGGCATGTCTGGACCCAGTCCCCGCAGCCTGCCCCTTGCTGGGGCAGTACCCCCGGAGGCCAGGAAGGCCTGGGCAAGGCTGGCCAGGGGCAGGGGCCCTGCTGGGTCCTGCCCCTGGCCTGTGGGGCCTCTGAGCACAACCGGCCCTCTCCCGCTGGAAGACCTCCCCGGCTGCCTCCAAAGGCCGCTTTGCAAGCACTCTCGCCGGCTGTTCCCGCCAGCCGCGCACAATGCTCCCAAGCCCGGGAGAAAAGCGCTTCGGGGGTGGTGCTCTCTCCCGGCCCTTGCCCCTGAGCCTGGGGGCCAGGCAGGGGGTCCAGACTCCCAGGCCAAGGCAGAACCACATGCACACGTCTGTTCCTGCCCCCTGCACCGGCAGAGAGCTCGGGGGAGCCAGAGTCTGTCAGGCAGCTGCTGGGCTGGCCGCCTGTGTGGGAAGGGGCAGAGCCGACCTAGGGGCACCCTGGGCCTCTTGCTCTCCCTGCTGCCCTGAGGCTGCTGGGCCAAAGAGGTCTTGGGCATCCAGCCCCTTGCTGGTCCCTTCCCTCTGACGAGGCCCTCTGAGCTCCAGCACCTTGCAGTGTGGAGACAGCCCCTGCCAGCAACCTCCTCTCCAAGGAGGCCTCAAGCGAGGCCTAGGCCCAGGGGAAAGGCACCAGCGGGGATGAGCCTGGGGAGGCGCCCGGGCATGTCTGGACCCAGTCCTCGCAGCCTGCCCCTTGCTGGGGCAGTACCCCCGGAGGCCAGGAAAGCCTGGGCAAGGCTGGCCAGGGGCAGGGGCCCTGCTGGGTCCTGCCCCTGGCCTGTGGGGCCTCTGAGCACAACCTGCCCTCTCCCGCTGGAAGACCTCCCCGGCTGCCTCCAAAGGCCGCTTTGCAAGCACTCTCGCCGGCTGTTCCCGCCAGCCGCGCACAATGCTCCCAAGCCCGGGAGAAAAGCGCTTCGGGGGTGGTGCTCTCTCCCGGCCCTTGCCCCTGAGCCTGGGGGCCAGGCAGGGGGGCCACACTCCCAGGCCAAGGCAGAACCACATGCACACGTCTGTTCCTGCCCCCTGCACCGGCAGAGAGCTCGGGGGAGCCAGAGTCTGTCAGGCAGCTGCTGGGCTGGCCGCCTGTGTGGGAAGGGGCAGAGCCGACCTAGGGGCACCCTGGGCCTCTTGCTCTCCCTGCTGCCCTGAGGCTGCTGGGCCAAAGAGGTCTTGGGCACCCAGCCCCTTGCTGGTCCCTTCCCTCTGACGAGGCCCTCTGAGCTCCAGCACCTTGCAGTGTGGAGACAGCCCCTGCCAGCAACCTCCTCTCCAAGGAGGCCTCAAGCGAGGCCTAGGCCCAGGGGAAAGGCACCAGCGGGGATGAGCCTGGGGAGGCGCCCGGGCATGTCTGGACCCAGTCCCCGCAGCCTGCCCCTTGCTGGGGCAGTACCCCCGGAGGCCAGGAAGGCCTGGGCAAGGCTGGCCAGGGGCAGGGGCCCTGCTGGGTCCTGCCCCTGGCCTGTGGGGCCTCTGAGCACAACCGGCCCTCTCCCGCTGGAAGACCTCCCCGGCTGCCTCCAAAGGCCGCTTTGCAAGCACTCTCGCCGGCTGTTCCCGCCAGCCGCGCACAATGCTCCCAAGCCCGGGAGAAAAGCGCTTCGGGGGTGGTGCTCTCTCCCGGCCCTTGCCCCTGAGCCTGGGGGCCAGGCAGGGGGTCCACACACCCAGGCCAAGGCAGAACCACATGCACACGTCTGTTCCTGCCCCCTGCACCGGCAGAGAGCTCGGGGGAGCCAGAGTCTGTCAGGCAGCTGCTGGGCTGGCCGCCTGTGTGGGAAGGGGCAGAGCCGACCTAGGGGCACCCTGGGCCTCTTGCTCTCCCTGCTGCCCTGAGGCTGCTGGGCCAAAGAGGTCTTGGGCACCCAGCCCCTTGCTGGTCCCTTCCCTCTGCCGAGGCCCTCTGAGCTCCAGCACCTTGCAGTGTGGAGACAGCCCCTGCCAGCAACCTCCTCTCCAAGGAGGCCTCAAGCGAGGCCTAGGCCCAGGGGAAAGGCACCAGCGGGGATGAGCCTGGGGAGGCGCCCGGGCACGTCTGGACCCAGTCCCCGCAGCCTGCCCCTTGCTGGGGCAGTACCCCCGGAGGCCAGGAAGGCCTGGGCAAGGCTGGCCAGGGGCAGGGGCCCTGCTGGGTCCTGCCCCTGGCCTGTGGGGCCTCTGAGCACAACCGGCCCTCTCCCGCTGGAAGACCTCCCCGGCTGCCTCCAAAGGCCGCTTTGCAAGCACTCTCGCCGGCTGTTCCCGCCAGCCGCGCACAATGCTCCCAAGCCCGGGAGAAAAGCGCTTCGGGGGTGGTGCTCTCTCCCGGCCCTTGCCCCTGAGCCTGGGGGCCAGGCAGGGGGTCCACACTCCCAGGCCAAGGCAGAACCACATGCACACGTCTGTTCCTGCCCCCTGCACCGGCAGAGAGCTCGGGGGAGCCAGAGTCTGTCAGGCAGCTGCTGGGCTGGCCGCCTGTGTGGGAAGGGGCAGAGCCGACCTAGGGGCACCCTGGGCCTCTTGCTCTCCCTGCTGCCCTGAGGCTGCTGGGCCAAAGAGGTCTTGGGCCCCCAGCCCCTTGCTGGTCCCTTCCCTCTGACGAGGCCCTCTGAGCTCCAGCACCTTGCAGTGTGGAGACAGCCCCTGCCAGCAACCTCCTCTCCAAGGAGGCCTCAAGCGAGGCCTAGGCCCAGGGGAAAGGCACCAGCGGGGATGAGCCTGGGGAGGCGCCCGGGCACGTCTGGACCCAGTCCCCGCAGCCTGCCCCTTGCTGGGGCAGTACCCCCGGAGGCCAGGAAGGCCTGGGCAAGGCTGGCCAGGGGCAGGGGCCCTGCTGGGTCCTGCCCCTGGCCTGTGGGGCCTCTGAGCACAACCGGCCCTCTCCCGCTGGAAGACCTCCCCGGCTGCCTCCAAAGGCCGCTTTGCAAGCACTCTCGCCGGCTGTTCCCGCCAGCCGCGCACAATGCTCCCAAGCCCGGGAGAAAAGCGCTTCGGGGGTGGTGCTCTCTCCCGGCCCTTGCCCCTGAGCCTGGGGGCCAGGCAGGGGGTCCAGACTCCCAGGCCAAGGCAGAACCACATGCACACCTCTGTTCCTGCCCCCTGCACCGGCAGAGAGCTCGGGGGAGCCAGAGTCTGTCAGGCAGCTGCTGGGCTGGCCGCCTGTGTGGGAAGGGGCAGAGCCGACCTAGGGGCACCCTGGGCCTCTTGCTCTCCGGGCTGCCCTGAGGCTGCTGGGCCAAAGAGGTCTTGGGCATCCAGCCCCTTGCTGGTCCCTTCCCTCTGACGAGGCCCTCTGAGCTCCAGCACCTTGCAGTGTGGAGACAGCCCCTGCCAGCAACCTCCTCTCCAAGGAGGCCTCAAGCGAGGCCTAGGCCCAGGGGAAAGGCACCAGCGGGGATGAGCCTGGGGAGGCGCCCGGGCATGTCTGGACCCAGTCCCCGCAGCCTGCCCCTTGCTGGGGCAGTACCCCCGGAGGCCAGGAAGGCCTGGGCAAGGCTGGCCAGGGGCAGGGGCCCTGCTGGGTCCTGCCCCTGGCCTGTGGGGCCTCTGAGCACAACCGGCCCTCTCCCGCTGGAAGACCTCCCCGGCTGCCTCCAAAGGCCGCTTTGCAAGCACTCTCGCCGGCTGTTCCCGCCAGCCGCGCACAATGCTCCCAAGCCCGGGAGAAAAGCGCTTCGGGGTGGTGCTCTCTCCCGGCTCTTGCCCCTGAGCCTGGGGGCCAGGCAGGGGGTCCAGACTCCCAGGCCAAGGCAGAACCACATGCACACGTCTGTTCCTGCCCCCTGCACCGGCAGAGAGCTCGGGGGAGCCAGAGTCTGTCAGGCAGCTGCTGGGCTGGCCGCCTGTGTGGGAAGGGGCAGAGCCGACCTAGGGGCACCCTGGGCCTCTTGCTCTCCCTGCTGCCCTGAGGCTGCTGGGCCAAAGAGGTCTTGGGCATCCAGCCCCTTGCTGGTCCCTTCCCTCTGACGAGGCCCTCTGAGCTCCAGCACCTTGCAGTGTGGAGACAGCCCCTGCCAGCAACCTCCTCTCCAAGGAGGCCTCAAGCGAGGCCTAGGCCCAGGGGAAAGGCACCAGCGGGGATGAGCCTGGGGAGGCGCCCGGGCATGTCTGGACCCAGTCCCCGCAGCCTGCCCCTTGCTGGGGCAGTACCCCCGGAGGCCAGGAAGGCCTGGGCAAGGCTGGCCAGGGGCAGGGGCTCTGCTGGGTCCTGCCCCTGGCCTGTGGGGCCTCTGAGCACAACCGGCCCTCTCCCGCTGTAAGACCTCCCCGGCTGCCTCCAAAGGCCGCTTTGCAAGCACTCTCGCCGGCTGTTCCCGCCAGCCGCGCACAATGCTCCCAAGCCCGGGAGAAAAGCGCTTCGGGGGTGGTGCTCTCTCCCGGCCCTTGCCCCTGAGCCTGGGGGCCAGGCAGGGGGTCCACACACCCAGGCCAAGGCAGAACCACATGCACACGTCTGTTCCTGCCCCCTGCACCGGCAGAGAGCTCGGGGGAGCCAGAGTCTGTCAGGCAGCTGCTGGGCTGGCCGCCTGTGTGGGAAGGGGCAGAGCCGACCTAGGGGCACCCTGGGCCTCTTGCTCTCCCTGCTGCCCTGAGGCTGCTGGGCCAAAGAGGTCTTGGGCATCCAGCCCCTTGCTGGTCCCTTCCCTCTGACGAGGCCCTCTGAGCTCCAGCACCTTGCAGTGTGGAGACAGCCCCTGCCAGCAACCTCCTCTCCAAGGAGGCCTCAAGCGAGGCCTAGGCCCAGGGGAAAGGCACCAGCGGGGATGAGCCTGGGGAGGCGCCCGGGCATGTCTGGACCCAGTCCCCGCAGCCTGCCCCTTGCTGGGGCAGTACCCCCGGAGGCCAGGAAGGCCTGGGCAAGGCTGGCCAGGGGCAGGGGCCCTGCTGGGTCCTGCCCCTGGCCTGTGGGGCCTCTGAGCACAACCGGCCCTCTCCCGCTGGAAGACCTCCCCGGCTGCCTCCAAAGGCCGCTTTGCAAGCACTCTCGCCGGCTGTTCCCGCCAGCCGCGCACAATGCTCCCAAGCCCGGGAGAAAAGCGCTTCGGGGGTGGTGCTCTCTCCCGGCCCTTGCCCCTGAGCCTGGGGGCCAGGCAGGGGGTCCAGACTCCCAGGCCAAGGCAGAACCACATGCACACGTCTGTTCCTGCCCCCTGCACCGGCAGAGAGCTCGGGGGAGCCAGAGTCTGTCAGGCAGCTGCTGGGCTGGCCGCCTGTGTGGGAAGGGGCAGAGCCGACCTAGGGGCACCCTGGGCCTCTTGCTCTCCCTGCTGCCCTGAGGCTGCTGGGCCAAAGAGGTCTTGGGCATCCAGCCCCTTGCTGGTCCCTTCCCTCTGACGAGGCCCTCTGAGCTCCAGCACCTTGCAGTGTGGAGACAGCCCCTGCCAGCAACCTCCTCTCCAAGGAGGCCTCAAGCGAGGCCTAGGCCCAGGGGAAAGGCACCAGCGGGGATGAGCCTGGGGAGGCGCCCGGGCATGTCTGGACCCAGTCCTCGCAGCCTGCCCCTTGCTGGGGCAGTACCCCCGGAGGCCAGGAAAGCCTGGGCAAGGCTGGCCAGGGGCAGGGGCCCTGCTGGGTCCTGCCCCTGGCCTGTGGGGCCTCTGAGCACAACCTGCCCTCTCCCGCTGGAAGACCTCCCCGGCTGCCTCCAAAGGCCGCTTTGCAAGCACTCTCGCCGGCTGTTCCCGCCAGCCGCGCACAATGCTCCCAAGCCCGGGAGAAAAGCGCTTCGGGGGTGGTGCTCTCTCCCGGCCCTTGCCCCTGAGCCTGGGGGCCAGGCAGGGGGGCCACACTCCCAGGCCAAGGCAGAACCACATGCACACGTCTGTTCCTGCCCCCTGCACCGGCAGAGAGCTCGGGGGAGCCAGAGTCTGTCAGGCAGCTGCTGGGCTGGCCGCCTGTGTGGGAAGGGGCAGAGCCGACCTAGGGGCACCCTGGGCCTCTTGCTCTCCCTGCTGCCCTGAGGCTGCTGGGCCAAAGAGGTCTTGGGCACCCAGCCCCTTGCTGGTCCCTTCCCTCTGACGAGGCCCTCTGAGCTCCAGCACCTTGCAGTGTGGAGACAGCCCCTGCCAGCAACCTCCTCTCCAAGGAGGCCTCAAGCGAGGCCTAGGCCCAGGGGAAAGGCACCAGCGGGGATGAGCCTGGGGAGGCGCCCGGGCATGTCTGGACCCAGTCCCCGCAGCCTGCCCCTTGCTGGGGCAGTACCCCCGGAGGCCAGGAAGGCCTGGGCAAGGCTGGCCAGGGGCAGGGGCCCTGCTGGGTCCTGCCCCTGGCCTGTGGGGCCTCTGAGCACAATCGGCCCTCTCCCGCTGGAAGACCTCCCCGGCTGCCTCCAAAGGCCGCTTTGCAAGCACTCTCGCCGGCTGTTCCCGCCAGCCGCGCACAATGCTCCCAAGCCCGGGAGAAAAGCGCTTCGGGGGTGGTGCTCTCTCCCGGCCCTTGCCCCTGAGCCTGGGGGCCAGGCAGGGGGTCCACACACCCAGGCCAAGGCAGAACCACATGCACACGTCTGTTCCTGCCCCCTGCACCGGCAGAGAGCTCGGGGGAGCCAGAGTCTGTCAGGCAGCTGCTGGGCTGGCCGCCTGTGTGGGAAGGGGCAGAGCCGACCTAGGGGCACCCTGGGCCTCTTGCTCTCCCTGCTGCCCTGAGGCTGCTGGGCCAAAGAGGTCTTGGGCATCCAGCCCCTTGCTGGTCCCTTCCCTCTGACGAGGCCCTCTGAGCTCCAGCACCTTGCAGTGTGGAGACAGCCCCTGCCAGCAACCTCCTCTCCAAGGAGGCCTCAAGCGAGGCCTAGGCCCAGGGGAAAGGCACCAGCGGGGATGAGCCTGGGGAGGCGCCCGGGCATGTCTGGACCCAGTCCCCGCAGCCTGCCCCTTGCTGGGGCAGTACCCCCGGAGGCCAGGAAGGCCTGGGCAAGGCTGGCCAGGGGCAGGGGCCCTGCTGGGTCCTGCCCCTGGCCTGTGGGGCCTCTGAGCACAACCGGCCCTCTCCCGCTGGAAGACCTCCCCGGCTGCCTCCAAAGGCCGCTTTGCAAGCACTCTCGCCGGCTGTTCCCGCCAGCCGCGCACAATGCTCCCAAGCCCGGGAGAAAAGCGCTTCGGGGGTGGTGCTCTCTCCCGGCCCTTGCCCCTGAGCCTGGGGGCCAGGCAGGGGCTCCACACTCCCAGGCCAAGGCAGAACCACATGCACACGTCTGTTCCTGCCCCCTGCACCGGCAGAGAGCTCGGGGGAGCCAGAGTCTGTCAGGCAGCTGCTGGGCTGGCCGCCTGTGTGGGAAGGGGCAGAGCCGACCTAGGGGCACCCTGGGCCTCTTGCTCTCCCTGCTGCCCTGAGGCTGCTGGGCCAAAGAGGTCTTGGGCATCCAGCCCCTTGCTGGTCCCTTCCCTCTGACGAGGCCCTCTGAGCTCCAGCACCTTGCAGTGTGGAGACAGCCCCTGCCAGCAACCTCCTCTCCAAGAAGGCCTCAAGCGAGGCCTAGGCCCAGGGGAAAGGCACCAGCGGGGATGAGCCTGGGGAGGCGCCCGGGCATGTCTGGACCCAGTCCCCGCAGCCTGCCCCTTGCTGGGGCAGTACCCCCGGAGGCCAGGAAGGCCTGGGCAAGGCTGGCCAGGGGCAGGGGCCCTGCTGGGTCCTGCCCCTGGCCTGTGGGGCCTCTGAGCACAACCGGCCCTCTCCCGCTGGAAGACCTCCCCGGCTGCCTCCAAAGGCCGCTTTGCAAGCACTCTCGCCGGCTGTTCCCGCCAGCCGCGCACAATGCTCCCAAGCCCGGGAGAAAAGCGCTTCGGGGGTGGTGCTCTCTCCCGGCCCTTGCCCCTGAGCCTGGGGGCCAGGCAGGGGCTCCACACTCCCAGGCCAAGGCAGAACCACATGCACACGTCTGTTCCTGCCCCCTGCCCCGGCAGAGAGCTCGGGGGAGCCAGAGTCTGTCAGGCAGCTGCTGGGCTGGCCGCCTGTGTGGGAAGGGGCAGAGCCGACCTAGGGGCACCCTGGGCCTCTTGCTCTCCCTGCTGCCCTGAGGCTGCTGGGCCAAAGAGGTCTCGGGCATCCAGCCCCTTGCTGGTCCCTTCCCTCTGACGAGGCCCTCTGAGCTCCAGCACCTTGCAGTGTGCAGACAGCCCCTGCCAGCAACCTCCTCTCCAAGGAGGCCTCAAGCGAGGCCTAGGCCCAGGGGAAAGGCACCAGCGGGGATGAGCCTGGGGAGGCGCCCGGGCACGTCTGGACCCAGTCCCCGCAGCCTGCCCCTTGCTGGGGCAGTACCCCCGGAGGCCAGGAAGGCCTGGGCAAGGCTGGCCAGGGGCAGGGGCCCTGCTGGGTCCTGCCCCTGGCCTGTGGGGCCTCTGAGCACAACCGGCCCTCTCCCGCTGGAAGACCTCCCCGGCTGCCTCCAAAGGCCGCTTTGCAAGCACTCTCGCCGGCTGTTCCCGCCAGCCGCGCACAATGCTCCCAAGCCCGGTAGAAAAGCGCTTCGGGGGTGGTGCTCTCTCCCGGCCCTTGCCCCTGAGCCTGGGGGCCAGGCAGGGGCTCCACACTCCCAGGCCAAGGCAGAACCACATGCACACGTCTGTTCCTGCCCCCTGCACCGGCAGAGAGCTCGGGGGAGCCAGAGTCTGTCAGGCAGCTGCTGGGCTGGCCGCCTGTGTGGGAAGGGGCAGAGCCGACCTAGGGGCACCCTGGGCCTCTTGCTCTCCCTGCTGCCCTGAGGCTGCTGGGCCAAAGAGGTCTTGGGCACCCAGCCCCTTGCTGGTCCCTTCCCTCTGACGAGGCCCTCTGAGCTCCAGCACCTTGCAGTGTGGAGACAGCCCCTGCCAGCAACCTCCTCTCCAAGGAGGCCTCAAGCGAGGCCTAGGCCCAGGGGAAAGGCACCAGCGGGGATGAGCCTGGGGAGGCGCCCGGGCATGTCTGGACCCAGTCCCCGCAGCCTGCCCCTTGCTGGGGCAGTACCCCCGGAGGCCAGGAAGGCCTGGGCAAGGCTGGCCAGGGGCAGGGGCCCTGCTGGGTCCTGCCCCTGGCCTGTGGGGCCTCTGAGCACAATCGGCCCTCTCCCGCTGGAAGACCTCCCCGGCTGCCTCCAAAGGCCGCTTTGCAAGCACTCTCGCCGGCTGTTCCCGCCAGCCGCGCACAATGCTCCCAAGCCCGGGAGAAAAGCGCTTCGGGGGTGGTGCTCTCTCCCGGCCCTTGCCCCTGAGCCTGGGGGCCAGGCAGGGGGTCCACACACCCAGGCCAAGGCAGAACCACATGCACACGTCTGTTCCTGCCCCCTGCACCGGCAGAGAGCTCGGGGGAGCCAGAGTCTGTCAGGCAGCTGCTGGGCTGGCCGCCTGTGTGGGAAGGGGCAGAGCCGACCTAGGGGCACCCTGGGCCTCTTGCTCTCCCTGCTGCCCTGAGGCTGCTGGGCCAAAGAGGTCTTGGGCATCCAGCCCCTTGCTGGTCCCTTCCCTCTGACGAGGCCCTCTGAGCTCCAGCACCTTGCAGTGTGGAGACAGCCCCTGCCAGCAACCTCCTCTCCAAGGAGGCCTCAAGCGAGGCCTAGGCCCAGGGGAAAGGCACCAGCGGGGATGAGCCTTTGGAGGCGCCCGGGCATGTCTGGACCCAGTCCCCGCAGCCTGCCCCTTGCTGGGGCAGTACCCCCGGAGGCCAGGAAGGCCTGGGCAAGGCTGGCCAGGGGCAGGGGCCCTGCTGGGTCCTGCCCCTGGCCTGTGGGGCCTCTGAGCACAACCGGCCCTCTCCCGCTGGAAGACCTCCCCGGCTGCCTCCAAAGGCCGCTTTGCAAGCACTCTCGCCGGCTGTTCCCGCCAGCCGCGCACAATGCTCCCAAGCCCGGGAGAAAAGCGCTTCGGGGGTGGTGCTCTCTCCCGGCCCTTGCCCCTGAGCCTGGGGGCCAGGCAGGGGCTCCACACTCCCAGGCCAAGGCAGAACCACATGCACACGTCTGTTCCTGCCCCCTGCACCGGCAGAGAGCTCGGGGGAGCCAGAGTCTGTCAGGCAGCTGCTGGGCTGGCCGCCTGTGTGGGAAGGGGCAGAGCCGACCTAGGGGCACCCTGGGCCTCTTGCTCTCCCTGCTGCCCTGAGGCTGCTGGGCCAAAGAGGTCTTGGGCATCCAGCCCCTTGCTGGTCCCTTCCCTCTGACGAGGCCCTCTGAGCTCCAGCACCTTGCAGTGTGGAGACAGCCCCTGCCAGCAACCTCCTCTCCAAGAAGGCCTCAAGCGAGGCCTAGGCCCAGGGGAAAGGCACCAGCGGGGATGAGCCTGGGGAGGCGCCCGGGCATGTCTGGACCCAGTCCCCGCAGCCTGCCCCTTGCTGGGGCAGTACCCCCGGAGGCCAGGAAGGCCTGGGCAAGGCTGGCCAGGGGCAGGGGCCCTGCTGGGTCCTGCCCCTGGCCTGTGGGGCCTCTGAGCACAACCGGCCCTCTCCCGCTGGAAGACCTCCCCGGCTGCCTCCAAAGGCCGCTTTGCAAGCACTCTCGCCGGCTGTTCCCGCCAGCCGCGCACAATGCTCCCAAGCCCGGGAGAAAAGCGCTTCGGGGTGGTGCTCTCTCCCGGCCCTTGCCCCTGAGCCTGGGGGCCAGGCAGGGGCTCCACACTCCCAGGCCAAGGCAGAACCACATGCACACGTCTGTTCCTGCCCCCTGCACCGGCAGAGAGCTTGGGGGAGCCAGAGTCTGTCAGGCAGCTGCTGGGCTGGCCGCCTGTGTGGGAAGGGGCAGAGCCGACCTAGGGGCACCCTGGGCCTCTTGCTCTCCCTGCTGCCCTGAGGCTGCTGGGCCAAAGAGGTCTTGGGCATCCAGCCCCTTGCTGGTCCCTTCCCTCTGACGAGGCCCTCTGAGCTCCAGCACCTTGAGGTGTGGAGACAGCCCCTGCCAGCAACCTCCTCTCCAAGGAGGCCTCAAGCGAGGCCTAGGCCCAGGGGAAAGGCACCAGCGGGGATGAGCCTGGGGAGGCGCCCGGGCACGTCTGGACCCAGTCCCCGCAGCCTGCCCCTTGCTGGGGCAGTACCCCCGGAGGCCAGGAAGGCCTGGGCAAGGCTGGCCAGGGGCAGGGGCCCTGCTGGGTCCTGCCCCTGGCCTGTGGGGCCTCTGAGCACAACCGGCCCTCTCCCGCTGGAAGACCTCCCCGGCTGCCTCCAAAGGCCGCTTTGCAAGCACTCTCGCCGGCTGTTCCCGCCAGCCGCGCCCAATGCTCCCAAGCCCGGGAGAAAAGCGCTTCGGGGGTGGTGCTCTCTCCCGGCCCTTGCCCCTGAGCCTGGGGGCCAGGCAGGGGCTCCACACTCCCAGGCCAAGGCAGAACCACATGCACACGTCTGTTCCTGCCCCCTGCACCGGCAGAGAGCTCGGGGGAGCCAGAGTCTGTCAGGCAGCTGCTGGGCTGGCCGCCTGTGTGGGAAGGGGCAGAGCCGACCTAGGGGCACCCTGGGCCTCTAGCTCTCCCTGCTGCCCTGAGGCTGCTGGGCCAAAGAGGTCTTGGGCACCCAGCCCCTTGCTGGTCCCTTCCCTCTGACGAGGCCCTCTGAGCTCCAGCACCTTGCAGTGTGGAGACAGCCCCTGCCAGCAACCTCCTCTCCAAGGAGGCCTCAAGCGAGGCCTAGGCCCAGGGGAAAGGCACCAGCGGGGATGAGCCTGGGGAGGCGCCCGGGCATGTCTGGACCCAGTCCCCGCAGCCTGCCCCTTGCTGGGGCAGTACCCCCGGAGGCCAGGAAGGCCTGGGCAAGGCTGGCCAGGGGCAGGGGCCCGGCTGGGTCCTGCCCCTGGCCTGTGGGGCCTCTGAGCACAACCGGCCCTCTCCCGCTGGAAGACCTCCCCGGCTGCCTCCAAAGGCCGCTTTGCAAGCACTCTCGCCGGCTGTTCCCGCCAGCCGCGCACAATGCTCCCAAGCCCGGGAGAAAAGCGCTTCGGGGGTGGTGCTCTCTCCCGGCCCTTGCCCCTGAGCCTGGGAACCAGGCAGGGGGTCCACACACCCAGGCCAAGGCAGAACAACATGCACACGTCTGTTCCTGCCCCCTGCACCGGCAGAGAGCTCGGGGGAGCCAGAGTCTGTCAGGCAGCTGCTGGGCTGGCCGCCTGTGTGGGAAGGGGCAGAGCCGACCTAGGGGCACCCTGGGCCTCTTGCTCTCCCTGCTGCCCTGAGGCTGCTGGGCCAAAGAGGTCTTGGGCATCCAGCCCCTTGCTGGTCCCTTCCCTCTGACGAGGCCCTCTGAGCTCCAGCACCTTGCAGTGTGGAGACAGCCCCTGCCAGCAACCTCCTCTCCAAGGAGGCCTCAAGCGAGGCCTAGGCCCAGGGGAAAGGCACCAGCGGGGATGAGCCTGGGGAGGCGCCCGGGCACGTCTGGACCCAGTCCCCGCAGCCTGCCCCTTGCTGGGGCAGTACCCCCGGAGGCCAGGAAGGCCTGGGCAAGGCTGGCCAGGGGCAGGGGCCCTGCTGGGTCCTGCCCCTGGCCTGTGGGGCCTCTGAGCACAACCGGCCCTCTCCCGCTGGAAGACCTCCCCGGCTGCCTCCAAAGGCCGCTTTGCAAGCACTCTCGCCGGCTGTTCCCGCCAGCCGCGCACAATGCTCCCAAGCCCGGGAGAAAAGCGCTTCGGGGGTGGTGCTCTCTCCCGGCCCTTGCCCCTGAGCCTGGGGGCCAGGCAGGGGCTCCACACTCCCAGGCCAAGGCAGAACCACATGCACACGTCTGTTCCTGCCCCCTGCCCCGGCAGAGAGCTCGGGGGAGCCAGAGTCTATCAGGCAGCTGCTGGGCTGGCCGCCTGTGTGGGAAGGGGCAGAGCCGACCTAGGGGCACCCTGGGCCTCTTGCTCTCCCTGCTGCCCTGAGGCTGCTGGGCCAAAGAGGTCTTGGGCATCCAGCCCCTTGCTGGTCCCTTCCCTCTGACGAGGCCCTCTGAGCTCCAGCACCTTGCAGTGTGCAGACAGCCCCTGCCAGCAACCTCCTCTCCAAGGAGGCCTCAAGCGAGGCCTAGGCCCAGGGGAAAGGCACCAGCGGGGATGAGCCTGGGGAGGCGCCCGGGCACGTCTGGACCCAGTCCCCGCAGCCTGCCCCTTGCTGGGGCAGTACCCCCGGAGGCCAGGAAGGCCTGGGCAAGGCTGGCCAGGGGCAGGGGCCCTGCTGGGTCCTGCCCCTGGCCTGTGGGGCCTCTGAGCACAACCGGCCCTCTCCCGCTGGAAGACCTCCCCGGCTGCCTCCAAAGGCCGCTTTGCAAGCACTCTCGCCGGCTGTTCCCGCCAGCCGCGCACAATGCTCCCAAGCCCGGGAGAAAAGCGCTTCGGGGGTGGTGCTCTCTCCCGGCCCTTGCCCCTGAGCCTGGGGGCCAGGCAGGGGCTCCACACTCCCAGGCCAAGGCAGAACCACATGCACACGTCTGTTCCTGCCCCCTGCACCGGCAGAGAGCTCGGGGGAGCCAGAGTCTGTCAGGCAGCTGCTGGGCTGGCCGCCTGTGTGGGAAGGGGCAGAGCCGACCTAGGGGCACCCTGGGCCTCTTGCTCTCCCTGCTGCCCTGAGGCTGCTGGGCCAAAGAGGTCTTGGGCATCCAGCCCCTTGCTGGTCCCTTCCCTCTGACGAGGCCCTCTGAGCTCCAGCACCTTGCAGTGTGGAGACAGCCCCTGCCAGCAACCTCCTCTCCAAGGAGGCCTCAAGCGAGGCCTAGGCCCAGGGGAAAGGCACCAGCGGGGATGAGCCTGGGGAGGCGCCCGGGCATGTCTGGACTCAGTCCCCGCAGCCTGCCCCTTGCTGGGGCAGTACCCCCGGAGGCCAGGAAGGCCTGGGCAAGGCTGGCCAGGGGCAGGGGCCCTGCTGGGTCCTGCCCCTGGCCTGTGGGGCCTCTGAGCACAATCGGCCCTCTCCCGCTGGAAGACCTCCCCGGCTGCCTCCAAAGGCCGCTTTGCAAGCACTCTCGCCGGCTGTTCCCGCCAGCCGCGCACAATGCTCCCAAGCCCGGGAGAAAAGCGCTTCGGGGGTGGTGCTCTCTCCCGGCCCTTGCCCCTGAGCCTGGGAACCAGGCAGGGGGTCCACACACCCAGGCCAAGGCAGAACCACATGCACACGTCTGTTCCTGCCCCCTGCACCGGCAGAGAGCTCGGGGGAGCCAGAGTCTGTCAGGCAGCTGCTGGGCTGGCCGCCTGTGTGGGAAGGGGCAGAGCCGACCTAGGGGCACCCTGGGCCTCTTGCTCTCCCTGCTGCCCTGAGGCTGCTGGGCCAAAGAGGTCTCGGGCATCCAGCCCCTTGCTGGTCCCTTCCCTCTGACGAGGCCCTCTGAGCTCCAGCACCTTGCAGTGTGGAGACAGCCCCTGCCAGCAACCTCCTCTCCAAGGAGGCCTCAAGCGAGGCCTAGGCCCAGGGGAAAGGCACCAGCGGGGATGAGCCTGGGGAGGCGCCCGGGCACGTCTGGACCCAGTCCCCGCAGCCTGCCCCTTGCTGGGGCAGTACCCCCGGAGGCCAGGAAGGCCTGGGCAAGGCTGGCCAGGGGCAGGGGCCCTGCTGGGTCCTGCCCCTGGCCTGTGGGGCCTCTGAGCACAACCGGCCCTCTCCCGCTGGAAGACCTCCCCGGCTGCCTCCAAAGGCCGCTTTGCAAGCACTCTCGCCGGCTGTTCCCGCCAGCCGCGCACAATGCTCCCAAGCCCGGGAGAAAAGCGCTTCGGGGGTGGTGCTCTCTCCCGGCCCTTGCCCCTGAGCCTGGGGGCCAGGCAGGGGCTCCACACTCCCAGGCCAAGGCAGAACCACATGCACACGTCTGTTCCTGCCCCCTGCACCGGCAGAGAGCTCGGGGGAGCCAGAGTCTGTCAGGCAGCTGCTGGGCTGGCCGCCTGTGTGGGAAGGGGCAGAGCCGACCTAGGGGCACCCTGGGCCTCTTGCTCTCCCTGCTGCCCTGAGGCTGCTGGGCCAAAGAGGTCTCGGGCATCCAGCCCCTTGCTGGTCCCTTCCCTCTGACGAGGCCCTCTGAGCTCCAGCACCTTGCAGTGTGGAGACAGCCCCTGCCAGCAACCTCCTCTCCAAGGAGGCCTCAAGCGAGGCCTAGGCCCAGGGGAAAGGCACCAGCGGGGATGAGCCTGGGGAGGCGCCCGGGCACGTCTGGACCCAGTCCCCGCAGCCTGCCCCTTGCTGGGGCAGTACCCCCGGAGGCCAGGAAGGCCTGGGCAAGGCTGGCCAGGGGCAGGGGCCCTGCTGGGTCCTGCCCCTGGCCTGTGGGGCCTCTGAGCACAACCGGCCCTCTCCCGCTGGAAGACCTCCCCGGCTGCCTCCAAAGGCCGCTTTGCAAGCACTCTCGCCGGCTGTTCCCGCCAGCCGCGCACAATGCTCCCAAGCCCGGGAGAAAAGCGCTTCGGGGGTGGTGCTCTCTCCCGGCCCTTGCCCCTGAGCCTGGGGGCCAGGCAGGGGCTCCACACTCCCAGGCCAAGGCAGAACCACATGCACACGTCTGTTCCTGCCCCCTGCACCGGCAGAGAGCTCGGGGGAGCCAGAGTCTGTCAGGCAGCTGCTGGGCTGGCCGCCTGTGTGGGAAGGGGCAGAGCCGACCTAGGGGCACCCTGGGCCTCTTGCTCTCCCTGCTGCCCTGAGGCTGCTGGGCCAAAGAGGTCTTGGGCATCCAGCCCCTTGCTGGTCCCTTCCCTCTGACGAGGCCCTCTGAGCTCCAGCACCTTGCAGTGTGGAGACAGCCCCTGCCAGCAACCTCCTCTCCAAGGAGGCCTCAAGCGAGGCCTAGGCCCAGGGGAAAGGCACCAGCGGGGATGAGCCTGGGGAGGCGCCCGGGCACGTCTGGACCCAGTCCCCGCAGCCTGCCCCTTGCTGGGGCAGTACCCCCGGAGGCCAGGAAGGCCTGGGCAAGGCTGGCCAGGGGCAGGGGCCCTGCTGGGTCCTGCCCCTGGCCTGTGGGGCCTCTGAGCACAACCGGCCCTCTCCCGCTGGAAGACCTCCCCGGCTGCCTCCAAAGGCCGCTTTGCAAGCACTCTCGCCGGCTGTTCCCGCCAGCCGCGCACAATGCTCCCAAGCCCGGGAGAAAAGCGCTTCGGGGGTGGTGCTCTCTCCCGGCCCTTGCCCCTGAGCCTGGGGGCCAGGCAGGGGGTCCAGACTCCCAGGCCAAGGCAGAACCACATGCACACATCTGTTCCTGCCCCCTGCACCGGCAGAGAGCTCGGGGGAGCCAGAGTCTGTCAGGCAGCTGCTGGGCTGGCCGCCTGTGTGGGAAGGGGCAGAGCCGACCTAGGGGCACCCTGGGCCTCTTGCTCTCCCTGCTGCCCTGAGGCTGCTGGGCCAAAGAGGTCTTGGGCACCCAGCCCCTTGCTGGTCCCTTCCCTCTGACGAGGCCCTCTGAGCTCCAGCACCTTGCAGTGTGGAGACAGCCCCTGCCAGCAACCTCCTCTCCAAGGAGGCCTCAAGCGAGGCCTAGGCCCAGGGGAAAGGCACCAGCGGGGATGAGCCTGGGGAGGCGCCCGGGCACGTCTGGACCCAGTCCCCGCAGCCTGCCCCTTGCTGGGGCAGTACCCCCGGAGGCCAGGAAGGCCTGGGCAAGGCTGGCCAGGGGCAGGGGCCCTGCTGGGTCCTGCCCCTGGCCTGTGGGGCCTCTGAGCACAACCGGCCCTCTCCCGCTGGAAGACCTCCCCGGCTGCCTCCAAAGGCCGCTTTGCAAGCACTCTCGCCGGCTGTTCCCGCCAGCCGCGCACAATGCTCCCAAGCCCGGGAGAAAAGCGCTTCGGGGTGGTGCTCTCTCCCGGCTCTTGCCCCTGAGCCTGGGGGCCAGGCAGGGGGTCCAGACTCCCAGGCCAAGGCAGAACCACATGCACACGTCTGTTCCTGCCCCCTGCACCGGCAGAGAGCTCGGGGGAGCCAGAGTCTGTCAGGCAGCTGCTGGGCTGGCCGCCTGTGTGGGAAGGGGCAGAGCCGACCTAGGGGCACCCTGGGCCTCTTGCTCTCCCTGCTGCCCTGAGGCTGCTGGGCCAAAGAGGTCTTGGGCATCCAGCCCCTTGCTGGTCCCTTCCCTCTGACGAGGCCCTCTGAGCTCCAGCACCTTGCAGTGTGGAGACAGCCCCTGCCAGCAACCTCCTCTCCAAGGAGGCCTCAAGCGAGGCCTAGGCCCAGGGGAAAGGCACCAGCGGGGATGAGCCTGGGGAGGCGCCCGGGCATGTCTGGACCCAGTCCCCGCAGCCTGCCCCTTGCTGGGGCAGTACCCCCGGAGGCCAGGAAGGCCTGGGCAAGGCTGGCCAGGGGCAGGGGCCCTGCTGGGTCCTGCCCCTGGCCTGTGGGGCCTCTGAGCACAACCGGCCCTCTCCCGCTGTAAGACCTCCCCGGCTGCCTCCAAAGGCCGCTTTGCAAGCACTCTCGCCGGCTGTTCCCGCCAGCCGCGCACAATGCTCCCAAGCCCGGGAGAAAAGCGCTTCGGGGGTGGTGCTCTCTCCCGGCCCTTGCCCCTGAGCCTGGGGGCCAGGCAGGGGGTCCACACACCCAGGCCAAGGCAGAACCACATGCACACGTCTGTTCCTGCCCCCTGCACCGGCAGAGAGCTCGGGGGAGCCAGAGTCTGTCAGGCAGCTGCTGGGCTGGCCGCCTGTGTGGGAAGGGGCAGAGCCGACCTAGGGGCACCCTGGGCCTCTTGCTCTCCCTGCTGCCCTGAGGCTGCTGGGCCAAAGAGGTCTTGGGCATCCAGCCCCTTGCTGGTCCCTTCCCTCTGACGAGGCCCTCTGAGCTCCAGCACCTTGCAGTGTGGAGACAGCCCCTGCCAGCAACCTCCTCTCCAAGGAGGCCTCAAGCGAGGCCTAGGCCCAGGGGAAAGGCACCAGCGGGGATGAGCCTGGGGAGGCGCCCGGGCATGTCTGGACCCAGTCCCCGCAGCCTGCCCCTTGCTGGGGCAGTACCCCCGGAGGCCAGGAAGGCCTGGGCAAGGCTGGCCAGGGGCAGGGGCCCTGCTGGGTCCTGCCCCTGGCCTGTGGGGCCTCTGAGCACAACCGGCCCTCTCCCGCTGGAAGACCTCCCCGGCTGCCTCCAAAGGCCGCTTTGCAAGCACTCTCGCCGGCTGTTCCCGCCAGCCGCGCACAATGCTCCCAAGCCCGGGAGAAAAGCGCTTCGGGGGTGGTGCTCTCTCCCGGCCCTTGCCCCTGAGCCTGGGGGCCAGGCAGGGGGTCCAGACTCCCAGGCCAAGGCAGAACCACATGCACACGTCTGTTCCTGCCCCCTGCACCGGCAGAGAGCTCGGGGGAGCCAGAGTCTGTCAGGCAGCTGCTGGGCTGGCCGCCTGTGTGGGAAGGGGCAGAGCCGACCTAGGGGCACCCTGGGCCTCTTGCTCTCCCTGCTGCCCTGAGGCTGCTGGGCCAAAGAGGTCTTGGGCATCCAGCCCCTTGCTGGTCCCTTCCCTCTGACGAGGCCCTCTGAGCTCCAGCACCTTGCAGTGTGGAGACAGCCCCTGCCAGCAACCTCCTCTCCAAGGAGGCCTCAAGCGAGGCCTAGGCCCAGGGGAAAGGCACCAGCGGGGATGAGCCTGGGGAGGCGCCCGGGCATGTCTGGACCCAGTCCCCGCAGCCTGCCCCTTGCTGGGGCAGTACCCCCGGAGGCCAGGAAAGCCTGGGCAAGGCTGGCCAGGGGCAGGGGCCCTGCTGGGTCCTGCCCCTGGCCTGTGGGGCCTCTGAGCACAACCTGCCCTCTCCCGCTGGAAGACCTCCCCGGCTGCCTCCAAAGGCCGCTTTGCAAGCACTCTCGCCGGCTGTTCCCGCCAGCCGCGCACAATGCTCCCAAGCCCGGGAGAAAAGCGCTTCGGGGGTGGTGCTCTCTCCCGGCCCTTGCCCCTGAGCCTGGGGGCCAGGCAGGGGGGCCACACTCCCAGGCCAAGGCAGAACCACATGCACACGTCTGTTCCTGCCCCCTGCACCGGCAGAGAGCTCGGGGGAGCCAGAGTCTGTCAGGCAGCTGCTGGGCTGGCCGCCTGTGTGGGAAGGGGCAGAGCCGACCTAGGGGCACCCTGGGCCTCTTGCTCTCCCTGCTGCCCTGAGGCTGCTGGGCCAAAGAGGTCTTGGGCACCCAGCCCCTTGCTGGTCCCTTCCCTCTGACGAGGCCCTCTGAGCTCCAGCACCTTGCAGTGTGGAGACAGCCCCTGCCAGCAACCTCCTCTCCAAGGAGGCCTCAAGCGAGGCCTAGGCCCAGGGGAAAGGCACCAGCGGGGATGAGCCTGGGGAGGCGCCCGGGCATGTCTGGACCCAGTCCCCGCAGCCTGCCCCTTGCTGGGGCAGTACCCCCGGAGGCCAAGAAGGCCTGGGCAAGGCTGGCCAGGGGCAGGGGCCCTGCTGGGTCCTGCCCCTCGCCTGTGGGGCCTCTGAGCACAACCGGCCCTCTCCCGCTGGAAGACCTCCCCGGCTGCCTCCAAAGGCCGCTTTGCAAGCACTCTCGCCGGCTGTTCCCGCCAGCCGCGCACAATGCTCCCAAGCCCGGGAGAAAAGCGCTTCGGGGGTGGTGCTCTCTCCCGGCCCTTGCCCCTGAGCCTGGGGGCCAGGCAGGGGGTCCACACACCCAGGCCAAGGCAGAACCACATGCACACGTCTGTTCCTGCCCCCTGCACCGGCAGAGAGCTCGGGGGAGCCAGAGTCTGTCAGGCAGCTGCTGGGCTGGCCGCCTGTGTGGGAAGGGGCAGAGCCGACCCAGGGGCACCCTGGGCCTCTTGCTCTCCCTGCTGCCCTGAGGCTGCTGGGCCAAAGAGGTCTTGGGCACCCAGCCCCTTGCTGGTCCCTTCCCTCTGCCGAGGCCCTCTGAGCTCCAGCACCTTGCAGTGTGGAGACAGCCCCTGCCAGCAACCTCCTCTCCAAGGAGGCCTCAAGCGAGGCCTAGGCCCAGGGGAAAGGCACCAGCGGGGATGAGCCTGGGGAGGCGCCCGGGCACGTCTGGACCCAGTCCCCGCAGCCTGCCCCTTGCTGGGGCAGTACCCCCGGAGGCCAGGAAGGCCTGGGCAAGGCTGGCCAGGGGCAGGGGCCCTGCTGGGTCCTGCCCCTGGCCTGTGGGGCCTCTGAGCACAACCGGCCCTCTCCCGCTGGAAGACCTCCCCGGCTGCCTCCAAAGGCCGCTTTGCAAGCACTCTCGCCGGCTGTTCCCGCCAGCCGCGCACAATGCTCCCAAG
Source organism: Cervus elaphus (assembly GCF_910594005.1). Classification (NCBI taxonomy): domain Eukaryota; kingdom Metazoa; phylum Chordata; class Mammalia; order Artiodactyla; family Cervidae; genus Cervus; species Cervus elaphus. The sequence continues at coordinate 1,077,583 of NC_057834.1, read as the reverse complement.
CCCGGGAGAAAAGCGCTTCGGGGGTGGTGCTCTCTCCCGGCCCTTGCCCCTGAGCCTGGGGGCCAGGCAGGGGGTCCAGACTCCCAGGCCAAGGCAGAACCACATGCACACGTCTGTTCCTGCCCCCTGCACCGGCAGAGAGCTCGGGGGAGCCAGAGTCTGTCAGGCAGCTGCTGGGCTGGCCGCCTGTGTGGGAAGGGGCAGAGCCGACCTAGGGGCACCCTGGGCCTCTTGCTCTCCCTGCTGCCCTGAGGCTGCTGGGCCAAAGAGGTCTTGGGCACCCAGCCCCTTGCTGGTCCCTTCCCTCTGACGAGGCCCTCTGAGCTCCAGCACCTTGCAGTGTGGAGACAGCCCCTGCCAGCGACCTCCTCTCCAAGGAGGCCTCAAGCGAGGCCTAGGCCCAGGGGAAAGGCACCAGCGGGGATGAGCCTGGGGAGGCGCCCGGGCACGTCTGGACCCAGTCCCCGCAGCCTGCCCCTTGCTGGGGCAGTACCCCCGGAGGCCAGGAAGGCCTGGGCAAGGCTGGCCAGGGGCAGGGGCCCTGCTGGGTCCTGCCCCTGGCCTGTGGGGCCTCAGAGCACAACCGGCCCTCTCCCGCTGGAAGACCTCCCCGGCTGCCTCCAAAGGCCGCTTTGCAAGCACTCTCGCCGGCTGTTCCCGCCAGCCGCGCACAATGCTCCCAAGCCCGGGAGAAAAGCGCTTCGGGGGTGGTGCTCTCTCCCGGCCCTTGCCCCTGAGCCTGGGGGCCAGGCAGGGGGTCCAGACTCCCAGGCCAAGGCAGAACCACATGCACACCTCTGTTCCTGCCCCCTGCACCGGCAGAGAGCTCGGGGGAGCCAGAGTCTGTCAGGCAGCTGCTGGGCTGGCCGCCTGTGTGGGAAGGGGCAGAGCCGACCTAGGGGCACCCTGGGCCTCTTGCTCTCCCTGCTGCCCTGAGGCTGCTGGGCCAAAGAGGTCTTGGGCATCCAGCCCCTTGCTGGTCCCTTCCCTCTGACGAGGCCCTCTGAGCTCCAGCACCTTGCAGTGTGGAGACAGCCCCTGCCAGCAACCTCCTCTCCAAGGAGGCCTCAAGCGAGGCCTAGGCCCAGGGGAAAGGCACCAGCGGGGATGAGCCTGGGGAGGCGCCCGGGCATGTCTGGACCCAGTCCCCGCAGCCTGCCCCTTGCTGGGGCAGTACCCCCGGAGGCCAGGAAGGCCTGGGCAAGGCTGGCCAGGGGCAGGGGCCCTGCTGGGTCCTGCCCCTGGCCTGTGGGGCCTCTGAGCACAACCGGCCCTCTCCCGCTGGAAGACCTCCCCGGCTGCCTCCAAAGGCCGCTTTGCAAGCACTCTCGCCGGCTGTTCCCGCCAGCCGCGCACAATGCTCCCAAGCCCGGGAGAAAAGCGCTTCGGGGTGGTGCTCTCTCCCGGCTCTTGCCCCTGAGCCTGGGGGCCAGGCAGGGGGTCCAGACTCCCAGGCCAAGGCAGAACCACATGCACACGTCTGTTCCTGCCCCCTGCACCGGCAGAGAGCTCGGGGGAGCCAGAGTCTGTCAGGCAGCTGCTGGGCTGGCCGCCTGTGTGGGAAGGGGCAGAGCCGACCTAGGGGCACCCTGGGCCTCTTGCTCTCCCTGCTGCCCTGAGGCTGCTGGGCCAAAGAGGTCTTGGGCATCCAGCCCCTTGCTGGTCCCTTCCCTCTGACGAGGCCCTCTGAGCTCCAGCACCTTGCAGTGTGGAGACAGCCCCTGCCAGCAACCTCCTCTCCAAGGAGGCCTCAAGCGAGGCCTAGGCCCAGGGGAAAGGCACCAGCGGGGATGAGCCTGGGGAGGCGCCCGGGCATGTCTGGACCCAGTCCCCGCAGCCTGCCCCTTGCTGGGGCAGTACCCCCGGAGGCCAGGAAGGCCTGGGCAAGGCTGGCCAGGGGCAGGGGCTCTGCTGGGTCCTGCCCCTGGCCTGTGGGGCCTCTGAGCACAACCGGCCCTCTCCCGCTGTAAGACCTCCCCGGCTGCCTCCAAAGGCCGCTTTGCAAGCACTCTCGCCGGCTGTTCCCGCCAGCCGCGCACAATGCTCCCAAGCCCGGGAGAAAAGCGCTTCGGGGGTGGTGCTCTCTCCCGGCCCTTGCCCCTGAGCCTGGGGGCCAGGCAGGGGGTCCACACAACCAGGCCAAGGCAGAACCACATGCACACGTCTGTTCCTGCCCCCTGCACCGGCAGAGAGCTCGGGGGAGCCAGAGTCTGTCAGGCAGCTGCTGGGCTGGCCGCCTGTGTGGGAAGGGGCAGAGCCGACCTAGGGGCACCCTGGGCCTCTTGCTCTCCCTGCTGCCCTGAGGCTGCTGGGCCAAAGAGGTCTTGGGCATCCAGCCCCTTGCTGGTCCCTTCCCTCTGACGAGGCCCTCTGAGCTCCAGCACCTTGCAGTGTGGAGACAGCCCCTGCCAGCAACCTCCTCTCCAAGGAGGCCTCAAGCGAGGCCTAGGCCCAGGGGAAAGGCACCAGCGGGGATGAGCCTGGGGAGGCGCCCGGGCATGTCTGGACCCAGTCCTCGCAGCCTGCCCCTTGCTGGGGCAGTACCCCCGGAGGCCAGGAAAGCCTGGGCAAGGCTGGCCAGGGGCAGGGGCCCTGCTGGGTCCTGCCCCTGGCCTGTGGGGCCTCTGAGCACAACCTGCCCTCTCCCGCTGGAAGACCTCCCCGGCTGCCTCCAAAGGCCGCTTTGCAAGCACTCTCGCCGGCTGTTCCCGCCAGCCGCGCACAATGCTCCCAAGCCCGGGAGAAAAGCGCTTCGGGGGTGGTGCTCTCTCCCGGCCCTTGCCCCTGAGCCTGGGGGCCAGGCAGGGGGGCCACACTCCCAGGCCAAGGCAGAACCACATGCACACGTCTGTTCCTGCCCCCTGCACCGGCAGAGAGCTCGGGGGAGCCAGAGTCTGTCAGGCAGCTGCTGGGCTGGCCGCCTGTGTGGGAAGGGGCAGAGCCGACCTAGGGGCACCCTGGGCCTCTTGCTCTCCCTGCTGCCCTGAGGCTGCTGGGCCAAAGAGGTCTTGGGCACCCAGCCCCTTGCTGGTCCCTTCCCTCTGACGAGGCCCTCTGAGCTCCAGCACCTTGCAGTGTGGAGACAGCCCCTGCCAGCAACCTCCTCTCCAAGGAGGCCTCAAGCGAGGCCTAGGCCCAGGGGAAAGGCACCAGCGGGCATGAGCCTGGGGAGGCGCCCGGGCATGTCTGGACCCAGTCCCCGCAGCCTGCCCCTTGCTGGGGCAGTACCCCCGGAGGCCAGGAAGGCCTGGGCAAGGCTGGCCAGGGGCAGGGGCCCTGCTGGGTCCTGCCCCTGGCCTGTGGGGCCTCTGAGCACAACCGGCCCTCTCCCGCTGGAAGACCTCCCCGGCTGCCTCCAAAGGCCGCTTTGCAAGCACTCTCGCCGGCTGTTCCCGCCAGCCGCGCACAATGCTCCCAAGCCCGGGAGAAAAGCGCTTCGGGGGTGGTGCTCTCTCCCGGCCCTTGCCCCTGAGCCTGGGGGCCAGGCAGGGGCTCCACACTCCCAGGCCAAGGCAGAACCACATGCACACGTCTGTTCCTGCCCCCTGCACCGGCAGAGAGCTCGGGGGAGCCAGAGTCTGTCAGGCAGCTGCTGGGCTGGCCGCCTGTGTGGGAAGGGGCAGAGCCGACCTAGGGGCACCCTGGGCCTCTTGCTCTCCCTGCTGCCCTGAGGCTGCTGGGCCAAAGAGGTCTTGGGCATCCAGCCCCTTGCTGGTCCCTTCCCTCTGACGAGGCCCTCTGAGCTCCAGCACCTTGCAGTGTGCAGACAGCCCCTGCCAGCAACCTCCTCTCCAAGGAGGCCTCAAGCGAGGCCTAGGCCCAGGGGAAAGGCACCAGCGGGGATGAGCCTGGGGAGGCGCCCGGGCACGTCTGGACCCAGTCCCCGCAGCCTGCCCCTTGCTGGGGCAGTACCCCCGGAGGCCAGGAAGGCCTGGGCAAGGCTGGCCAGGGGCAGGGGCCCTGCTGGGTCCTGCCCCTGGCCTGTGGGGCCTCTGAGCACAACCGGCCCTCTCCCGCTGGAAGACCTCCCCGGCTGCCTCCAAAGGCCGCTTTGCAAGCACTCTCGCCGGCTGTTCCCGCCAGCCGCGCACAATGCTCCCAAGCCCGGGAGAAAAGCGCTTCGGGGGTGGTGCTCTCTCCCGGCCCTTGCCCCTGAGCCTGGGGGCCAGGCAGGGGCTCCACACTCCCAGGCCAAGGCAGAACCACATGCACACGTCTGTTCCTGCCCCCTGCACCGGCAGAGAGCTCGGGGGAGCCAGAGTCTGTCAGGCAGCTGCTGGGCTGGCCGCCTGTGTGGGAAGGGGCAGAGCCGACCTAGGGGCACCCTGGGCCTCTTGCTCTCCCTGCTGCCCTGAGGCTGCTGGGCCAAAGAGGTCTTGGGCACCCAGCCCCTTGCTGGTCCCTTCCCTCTGACGAGGCCCTCTGAGCTCCAGCACCTTGCAGTGTGGAGACAGCCCCTGCCAGCAACCTCCTCTCCAAGGAGGCCTCAAGCGAGGCCTAGGCCCAGGGGAAAGGCACCAGCGGGGATGAGCCTGGGGAGGCGCCCGGGCATGTCTGGACCCAGTCCCCGCAGCCTGCCCCTTGCTGGGGCAGTACCCCCGGAGGCCAGGAAGGCCTGGGCAAGGCTGGCCAGGGGCAGGGGCCCTGCTGGGTCCTGCCCCTGGCCTGTGGGGCCTCTGAGCACAATCGGCCCTCTCCCGCTGGAAGACCTCCCCGGCTGCCTCCAAAGGCCGCTTTGCAAGCACTCTCGCCGGCTGTTCCCGCCAGCCGCGCACAATGCTCCCAAGCCCGGGAGAAAAGCGCTTCGGGGGTGGTGCTCTCTCCCGGCCCTTGCCCCTGAGCCTGGGGGCCAGGCAGGGGGTCCACACACCCAGGCCAAGGCAGAACCACATGCACACGTCTGTTCCTGCCCCCTGCACCGGCAGAGAGCTCGGGGGAGCCAGAGTCTGTCAGGCAGCTGCTGGGCTGGCCGCCTGTGTGGGAAGGGGCAGAGCCGACCTAGGGGCACCCTGGGCCTCTTGCTCTCCCTGCTGCCCTGAGGCTGCTGGGCCAAAGAGGTCTTGGGCATCCAGCCCCTTGCTGGTCCCTTCCCTCTGACGAGGCCCTCTGAGCTCCAGCACCTTGCAGTGTGGAGACAGCCCCTGCCAGCAACCTCCTCTCCAAGGAGGCCTCAAGCGAGGCCTAGGCCCAGGGGAAAGGCACCAGCGGGGATGAGCCTGGGGAGGCGCCCGGGCATGTCTGGACCCAGTCCCCGCAGCCTGCCCCTTGCTGGGGCAGTACCCCCGGAGGCCAGGAAGGCCTGGGCAAGGCTGGCCAGGGGCAGGGGCCCTGCTGGGTCCTGCCCCTGGCCTGTGGGGCCTCTGAGCACAACCGGCCCTCTCCCGCTGGAAGACCTCCCCGGCTGCCTCCAAAGGCCGCTTTGCAAGCACTCTCGCCGGCTGTTCCCGCCAGCCGCGCACAATGCTCCCAAGCCCGGGAGAAAAGCGCTTCGGGGGTGGTGCTCTCTCCCGGCCCTTGCCCCTGAGCCTGGGGGCCAGGCAGGGGCTCCACACTCCCAGGCCAAGGCAGAACCACATGCACACGTCTGTTCCTGCCCCCTGCACCGGCAGAGAGCTCGGGGGAGCCAGAGTCTGTCAGGCAGCTGCTGGGCTGGCCGCCTGTGTGGGAAGGGGCAGAGCCGACCTAGGGGCACCCTGGGCCTCTTGCTCTCCCTGCTGCCCTGAGGCTGCTGGGCCAAAGAGGTCTTGGGCATCCAGCCCCTTGCTGGTCCCTTCCCTCTGACGAGGCCCTCTGAGCTCCAGCACCTTGCAGTGTGGAGACAGCCCCTGCCAGCAACCTCCTCTCCAAGAAGGCCTCAAGCGAGGCCTAGGCCCAGGGGAAAGGCACCAGCGGGGATGAGCCTGGGGAGGCGCCCGGGCATGTCTGGACCCAGTCCCCGCAGCCTGCCCCTTGCTGGGGCAGTACCCCCGGAGGCCAGGAAGGCCTGGGCAAGGCTGGCCAGGGGCAGGGGCCCTGCTGGGTCCTGCCCCTGGCCTGTGGGGCCTCTGAGCACAACCGGCCCTCTCCCGCTGGAAGACCTCCCCGGCTGCCTCCAAAGGCCGCTTTGCAAGCACTCTCGCCGGCTGTTCCCGCCAGCCGCGCACAATGCTCCCAAGCCCGGGAGAAAAGCGCTTCGGGGGTGGTGCTCTCTCCCGGCCCTTGCCCCTGAGCCTGGGGGCCAGGCAGGGGCTCCACACTCCCAGGCCAAGGCAGAACCACATGCACACGTCTGTTCCTGCCCCCTGCACCGGCAGAGAGCTTGGGGGAGCCAGAGTCTGTCAGGCAGCTGCTGGGCTGGCCGCCTGTGTGGGAAGGGGCAGAGCCGACCTAGGGGCACCCTGGGCCTCTTGCTCTCCCTGCTGCCCTGAGGCTGCTGGGCCAAAGAGGTCTTGGGCATCCAGCCCCTTGCTGGTCCCTTCCCTCTGACGAGGCCCTCTGAGCTCCAGCACCTTGCAGTGTGGAGACAGCCCCTGCCAGCAACCTCCTCTCCAAGGAGGCCTCAGGCGAGGCCTAGGCCCAGGGGAAAGGCACCAGCGGGGATGAGCCTGGGGAGGCGCCCGGGCACGTCTGGACCCAGTCCCCGCAGCCTGCCCCTTGCTGGGGCAGTACCCCCGGAGGCCAGGAAGGCCTGGGCAAGGCTGGCCAGGGGCAGGGGCCCTGCTGGGTCCTGCCCCTGGCCTGTGGGGCCTCTGAGCACAACCGGCCCTCTCCCGCTGGAAGACCTCCCCGGCTGCCTCCAAAGGCCGCTTTGCAAGCAATCTCGCCGGCTGTTCCCGCCAGCCGCGCCCAATGCTCCCAAGCCCGGGAGAAAAGCGCTTCGGGGGTGGTGCTCTCTCCCGGCCCTTGCCCCTGAGCCTGGGGGCCAGGCAGGGGCTCCACACTCCCAGGCCAAGGCAGAACCACATGCACACGTCTGTTCCTGCCCCCTGCACCGGCAGAGAGCTCGGGGGAGCCAGAGTCTGTCAGGCAGCTGCTGGGCTGGCCGCCTGTGTGGGAAGGGGCAGAGCCGACCTAGGGGCACCCTGGGCCTCTTGCTCTCCCTGCTGCCCTGAGGCTGCTGGGCCAAAGAGGTCTTGGGCATCCAGCCCCTTGCTGGTCCCTTCCCTCTGACGAGGCCCTCTGAGCTCCAGCACCTTGCAGTGTGCAGACAGCCCCTGCCAGCAACCTCCTCTCCAAGGAGGCCTCAAGCGAGGCCTAGGCCCAGGGGAAAGGCACCAGCGGGGATGAGCCTGGGGAGGCGCCCGGGCACGTCTGGACCCAGTCCCCGCAGCCTGCCCCTTGCTGGGGCAGTACCCCCGGAGGCCAGGAAGGCCTGGGCAAGGCTGGCCAGGGGCAGGGGCCCTGCTGGGTCCTGCCCCTGGCCTGTGGGGCCTCTGAGCACAACCGGCCCTCTCCCGCTGGAAGACCTCCCCGGCTGCCTCCAAAGGCCGCTTTGCAAGCACTCTCGCCGGCTGTTCCCGCCAGCCGCGCACAATGCTCCCAAGCCCGGTAGAAAAGCGCTTCGGGGGTGGTGCTCTCTCCCGGCCCTTGCCCCTGAGCCTGGGGGCCAGGCAGGGGCTCCACACTCCCAGGCCAAGGCAGAACCACATGCACACGTCTGTTCCTGCCCCCTGCACCGGCAGAGAGCTCGGGGGAGCCAGAGTCTGTCAGGCAGCTGCTGGGCTGGCCGCCTGTGTGGGAAGGGGCAGAGCCGACCTAGGGGCACCCTGGGCCTCTTGCTCTCCCTGCTGCCCTGAGGCTGCTGGGCCAAAGAGGTCTTGGGCACCCAGCCCCTTGCTGGTCCCTTCCCTCTGACGAGGCCCTCTGAGCTCCAGCACCTTGCAGTGTGGAGACAGCCCCTGCCAGCAACCTCCTCTCCAAGGAGGCCTCAAGCGAGGCCTAGGCCCAGGGGAAAGGCACCAGCGGGGATGAGCCTGGGGAGGCGCCCGGGCATGTCTGGACCCAGTCCCCGCAGCCTGCCCCTTGCTGGGGCAGTACCCCCGGAGGCCAGGAAGGCCTGGGCAAGGCTGGCCAGGGGCAGGGGCCCTGCTGGGTCCTGCCCCTGGCCTGTGGGGCCTCTGAGCACAATCGGCCCTCTCCCGCTGGAAGACCTCCCCGGCTGCCTCCAAAGGCCGCTTTGCAAGCACTCTCGCCGGCTGTTCCCGCCAGCCGCGCACAATGCTCCCAAGCCCGGGAGAAAAGCGCTTCGGGGGTGGTGCTCTCTCCCGGCCCTTGCCCCTGAGCCTGGGGGCCAGGCAGGGGGTCCACACACCCAGGCCAAGGCAGAACCACATGCACACGTCTGTTCCTGCCCCCTGCACCGGCAGAGAGCTCGGGGGAGCCAGAGTCTGTCAGGCAGCTGCTGGGCTGGCCGCCTGTGTGGGAAGGGGCAGAGCCGACCTAGGGGCACCCTGGGCCTCTTGCTCTCCCTGCTGCCCTGAGGCTGCTGGGCCAAAGAGGTCTTGGGCATCCAGCCCCTTGCTGGTCCCTTCCCTCTGACGAGGCCCTCTGAGCTCCAGCACCTTGCAGTGTGGAGACAGCCCCTGCCAGCAACCTCCTCTCCAAGGAGGCCTCAAGCGAGGCCTAGGCCCAGGGGAAAGGCACCAGCGGGGATGAGCCTTGGGAGGCGCCCGGGCATGTCTGGACCCAGTCCCCGCAGCCTGCCCCTTGCTGGGGCAGTACCCCCGGAGGCCAGGAAGGCCTGGGCAAGGCTGGCCAGGGGCAGGGGCCCTGCTGGGTCCTGCCCCTGGCCTGTGGGGCCTCTGAGCACAACCGGCCCTCTCCCGCTGGAAGACCTCCCCGGCTGCCTCCAAAGGCCGCTTTGCAAGCACTCTCGCCGGCTGTTCCCGCCAGCCGCGCACAATGCTCCCAAGCCCGGGAGAAAAGCGCTTCGGGGGTGGTGCTCTCTCCCGGCCCTTGCCCCTGAGCCTGGGGGCCAGGCAGGGGCTCCACACTCCCAGGCCAAGGCAGAACCACATGCACACGTCTGTTCCTGCCCCCTGCACCGGCAGAGAGCTCGGGGGAGCCAGAGTCTGTCAGGCAGCTGCTGGGCTGGCCGCCTGTGTGGGAAGGGGCAGAGCCGACCTAGGGGCACCCTGGGCCTCTTGCTCTCCCTGCTGCCCTGAGGCTGCTGGGCCAAAGAGGTCTTGGGCATCCAGCCCCTTGCTGGTCCCTTCCCTCTGACGAGGCCCTCTGAGCTCCAGCACCTTGCAGTGTGGAGACAGCCCCTGCCAGCAACCTCCTCTCCAAGAAGGCCTCAAGCGAGGCCTAGGCCCAGGGGAAAGGCACCAGCGGGGATGAGCCTGGGGAGGCGCCCGGGCATGTCTGGACCCAGTCCCCGCAGCCTGCCCCTTGCTGGGGCAGTACCCCCGGAGGCCAGGAAGGCCTGGGCAAGGCTGGCCAGGGGCAGGGGCCCTGCTGGGTCCTGCCCCTGGCCTGTGGGGCCTCTGAGCACAACCGGCCCTCTCCCGCTGGAAGACCTCCCCGGCTGCCTCCAAAGGCCGCTTTGCAAGCACTCTCGCCGGCTGTTCCCGCCAGCCGCGCACAATGCTCCCAAGCCCGGGAGAAAAGCGCTTCGGGGGTGGTGCTCTCTCCCGGCCCTTGCCCCTGAGCCTGGGGGCCAGGCAGGGGCTCCACACTCCCAGGCCAAGGCAGAACCACATGCACACGTCTGTTCCTGCCCCCTGAACCGGCAGAGAGCTTGGGGGAGCCAGAGTCTGTCAGGCAGCTGCTGGGCTGGCCGCCTGTGTGGGAAGGGGCAGAGCCGACCTAGGGGCACCCTGGGCCTCTTGCTCTCCCTGCTGCCCTGAGGCTGCTGGGCCAAAGAGGTCTTGGGCATCCAGCCCCTTGCTGGTCCCTTCCCTCTGACGAGGCCCTCTGAGCTCCAGCACCTTGCAGTGTGGAGACAGCCCCTGCCAGCAACCTCCTCTCCAAGGAGGCCTCAAGCGAGGCCTAGGCCCAGGGGAAAGGCACCAGCGGGGATGAGCCTGGGGAGGCGCCCGGGCACGTCTGGACCCAGTCCCCGCAGCCTGCCCCTTGCTGGGGCAGTACCCCCGGAGGCCAGGAAGGCCTGGGCAAGGCTGGCCAGGGGCAGGGGCCCTGCTGGGTCCTGCCCCTGGCCTGTGGGGCCTCTGAGCACAACCGGCCCTCTCCCGCTGGAAGACCTCCCCGGCTGCCTCCAAAGGCCGCTTTGCAAGCAATCTCGCCGGCTGTTCCCGCCAGCCGCGCCCAATGCTCCCAAGCCCGGGAGAAAAGCGCTTCGGGGGTGGTGCTCTCTCCCGGCCCTTGCCCCTGAGCCTGGGGGCCAGGCAGGGGCTCCACACTCCCAGGCCAAGGCAGAACCACATGCACACGTCTGTTCCTGCCCCCTGCACCGGCAGAGAGCTCGGGGGAGCCAGAGTCTGTCAGGCAGCTGCTGGGCTGGCCGCCTGTGTGGGAAGGGGCAGAGCCGACCTAGGGGCACCCTGGGCCTCTTGCTCTCCCTGCTGCCCTGAGGCTGCTGGGCCAAAGAGGTCTCGGGCATCCAGCCCCTTGCTGGTCCCTTCCCTCTGACGAGGCCCTCTGAGCTCCAGCACCTTGCAGTGTGCAGACAGCCCCTGCCAGCAACCTCCTCTCCAAGGAGGCCTCAAGCGAGGCCTAGGCCCAGGGGAAAGGCACCAGCGGGGATGAGCCTGGGGAGGCGCCCGGGCACGTCTGGACCCAGTCCCCGCAGCCTGCCCCTTGCTGGGGCAGTACCCCCGGAGGCCAGGAAGGCCTGGGCAAGGCTGGCCAGGGGCAGGGGCCCTGCTGGGTCCTGCCCCTGGCCTGTGGGGCCTCTGAGCACAACCGGCCCTCTCCCGCTGGAAGACCTCCCCGGCTGCCTCCAAAGGCCGCTTTGCAAGCACTCTCGCCGGCTGTTCCCGCCAGCCGCGCACAATGCTCCCAAGCCCGGGAGAAAAGCGCTTCGGGGGTGGTGCTCTCTCCCGGCCCTTGCCCCTGAGCCTGGGGGCCAGGCAGGGGCTCCACACTCCCAGGCCAAGGCAGAACCACATGCACACGTCTGTTCCTGCCCCCTGCACCGGCAGAGAGCTCGGGGGAGCCAGAGTCTGTCAGGCAGCTGCTGGGCTGGCCGCCTGTGTGGGAAGGGGCAGAGCCGACCTAGGGGCACCCTGGGCCTCTTGCTCTCCCTGCTGCCCTGAGGCTGCTGGGCCAAAGAGGTCTTGGGCATCCAGCCCCTTGCTGGTCCCTTCCCTCTGACGAGGCCCTCTGAGCTCCAGCACCTTGCAGTGTGGAGACAGCCCCTGCCAGCAACCTCCTCTCCAAGGAGGCCTCAAGCGAGGCCTAGGCCCAGGGGAAAGGCACCAGCGGGGATGAGCCTGGGGAGGCGCCCGGGCATGTCTGGACCCAGTCCCCGCAGCCTGCCCCTTGCTGGGGCAGTACCCCCGGAGGCCAGGAAGGCCTGGGCAAGGCTGGCCAGGGGCAGGGGCCCTGCTGGGTCCTGCCCCTGGCCTGTGGGGCCTCTGAGCACAATCGGCCCTCTCCCGCTGGAAGACCTCCCCGGCTGCCTCCAAAGGCCGCTTTGCAAGCACTCTCACCGGCTGTTCCCGCCAGCCGCGCACAATGCTCCCAAGCCCGGGAGAAAAGCGCTTCGGGGGTGGTGCTCTCTCCCGGCCCTTGCCCCTGAGCCTGGGAACCAGGCAGGGGGTCCACACACCCAGGCCAAGGCAGAACCACATGCACACGTCTGTTCCTGCCCCCTGCACCGGCAGAGAGCTCGGGGGAGCCAGAGTCTGTCAGGCAGCTGCTGGGCTGGCCGCCTGTGTGGGAAGGGGCAGAGCCGACCTAGGGGCACCCTGGGCCTCTTGCTCTCCCTGCTGCCCTGAGGCTGCTGGGCCAAAGAGGTCTCGGGCATCCAGCCCCTTGCTGCTCCCTTCCCTCTGACGAGGCCCTCTGAGCTCCAGCACCTTGCAGTGTGGAGACAGCCCCTGCCAGCAACCTCCTCTCCAAGGAGGCCTCAAGCGAGGCCTAGGCCCAGGGGAAAGGCACCAGCGGGGATGAGCCTGGGGAGGCGCCCGGGCACGTCTGGACCCAGTCCCCGCAGCCTGCCCCTTGCTGGGGCAGTACCCCCGGAGGCCAGGAAGGCCTGGGCAAGGCTGGCCAGGGGCAGGGGCCCTGCTGGGTCCTGCCCCTGGCCTGTGGGGCCTCTGAGCACAACCGGCCCTCTCCCGCTGGAAGACCTCCCCGGCTGCCTCCAAAGGCCGCTTTGCAAGCACTCTCGCCGGCTGTTCCCGCCAGCCGCGCACAATGCTCCCAAGCCCGGGAGAAAAGCGCTTCGGGGGTGGTGCTCTCTCCCGGCCCTTGCCCCTGAGCCTGGGGGCCAGGCAGGGGCTCCACACTCCCAGGCCAAGGCAGAACCACATGCACACGTCTGTTCCTGCCCCCTGCACCGGCAGAGAGCTCGGGGGAGCCAGAGTCTGTCAGGCAGCTGCTGGGCTGGCCGCCTGTGTGGGAAGGGGCAGAGCCGACCTAGGGGCACCCTGGGCCTCTTGCTCTCCCTGCTGCCCTGAGGCTGCTGGGCCAAAGAGGTCTCGGGCATCCAGCCCCTTGCTGGTCCCTTCCCTCTGACGAGGCCCTCTGAGCTCCAGCACCTTGCAGTGTGGAGACAGCCCCTGCCAGCAACCTCCTCTCCAAGGAGGCCTCAAGCGAGGCCTAGGCCCAGGGGAAAGGCACCAGCGGGGATGAGCCTGGGGAGGCGCCCGGGCACGTCTGGACCCAGTCCCCGCAGCCTGCCCCTTGCTGGGGCAGTACCCCCGGAGGCCAGGAAGGCCTGGGCAAGGCTGGCCAGGGGCAGGGGCCCTGCTGGGTCCTGCCCCTGGCCTGTGGGGCCTCTGAGCACAACCGGCCCTCTCCCGCTGGAAGACCTCCCCGGCTGCCTCCAAAGGCCGCTTTGCAAGCACTCTCGCCGGCTGTTCCCGCCAGCCGCGCACAATGCTCCCAAGCCCGGGAGAAAAGCGCTTCGGGGGTGGTGCTCTCTCCCGGCCCTTGCCCCTGAGCCTGGGGGCCAGGCAGGGGCTCCACACTCCCAGGCCAAGGCAGAACCACATGCACACGTCTGTTCCTGCCCCCTGCACCGGCAGAGAGCTCGGGGGAGCCAGAGTCTGTCAGGCAGCTGCTGGGCTGGCCGCCTGTGTGGGAAGGGGCAGAGCCGACCTAGGGGCACCCTGGGCCTCTTGCTCTCCCTGCTGCCCTGAGGCTGCTGGGCCAAAGAGGTCTCGGGCACCCAGCCCCTTGCTGGTCCCTTCCCTCTGACGAGGCCCTCTGAGCTCCAGCACCTTGCAGTGTGGAGACAGCCCCTGCCAGCAACCTCCTCTCCAAGGAGGCCTCAAGCGAGGCCTAGGCCCAGGGGAAAGGCACCAGCGGGGATGAGCCTGGGGAGGCGCCCGGGCACGTCTGGACCCAGTCCCCGCAGCCTGCCCCTTGCTGGGGCAGTACCCCCGGAGGCCAGGAAGGCCTGGGCAAGGCTGGCCAGGGGCAGGGGCCCTGCTGGGTCCTGCCCCTGGCCTGTGGGGCCTCTGAGCACAACCGGCCCTCTCCCGCTGGAAGACCTCCCCGGCTGCCTCCAAAGGCCGCTTTGCAAGCACTCTCGCCGGCTGTTCCCGCCAGCCGCGCACAATGCTCCCAAGCCCGGGAGAAAAGCGCTTCGGGGGTGGTGCTCTCTCCCGGCCCTTGCCCCTGAGCCTGGGGGCCAGGCAGGGGGTCCAGACTCCCAGGCCAAGGCAGAACCACATGCACACCTCTGTTCCTGCCCCCTGCACCGGCAGAGAGCTCGGGGGAGCCAGAGTCTGTCAGGCAGCTGCTGGGCTGGCCGCCTGTGTGGGAAGGGGCAGAGCCGACCTAGGGGCACCCTGGGCCTCTTGCTCTCCCTGCTGCCCTGAGGCTGCTGGGCCAAAGAGGTCTTGGGCATCCAGCCCCTTGCTGGTCCCTTCCCTCTGACGAGGCCCTCTGAGCTCCAGCACCTTGCAGTGTGGAGACAGCCCCTGCCAGCAACCTCCTCTCCAAGGAGGCCTCAAGCGAGGCCTAGGCCCAGGGGAAAGGCACCAGCGGGGATGAGCCTGGGGAGGCGCCCGGGCATGTCTGGACCCAGTCCCCGCAGCCTGCCCCTTGCTGGGGCAGTACCCCCGGAGGCCAGGAAGGCCTGGGCAAGGCTGGCCAGGGGCAGGGGCCCTGCTGGGTCCTGCCCCTGGCCTGTGGGGCCTCTGAGCACAACCGGCCCTCTCCCGCTGGAAGACCTCCCCGGCTGCCTCCAAAGGCCGCTTTGCAAGCACTCTCGCCGGCTGTTCCCGCCAGCCGCGCACAATGCTCCCAAGCCCGGGAGAAAAGCGCTTCGGGGTGGTGCTCTCTCCCGGCTCTTGCCCCTGAGCCTGGGGGCCAGGCAGGGGGTCCAGACTCCCAGGCCAAGGCAGAACCACATGCACACGTCTGTTCCTGCCCCCTGCACCGGCAGAGAGCTCGGGGGAGCCAGAGTCTGTCAGGCAGCTGCTGGGCTGGCCGCCTGTGTGGGAAGGGGCAGAGCCGACCTAGGGGCACCCTGGGCCTCTTGCTCTCCCTGCTGCCCTGAGGCTGCTGGGCCAAAGAGGTCTTGGGCATCCAGCCCCTTGCTGGTCCCTTCCCTCTGACGAGGCCCTCTGAGCTCCAGCACCTTGCAGTGTGGAGACAGCCCCTGCCAGCAACCTCCTCTCCAAGGAGGCCTCAAGCGAGGCCTAGGCCCAGGGGAAAGGCACCAGCGGGGATGAGCCTGGGGAGGCGCCCGGGCATGTCTGGACCCAGTCCCCGCAGCCTGCCCCTTGCTGGGGCAGTACCCCCGGAGGCCAGGAAGGCCTGGGCAAGGCTGGCCAGGGGCAGGGGCTCTGCTGGGTCCTGCCCCTGGCCTGTGGGGCCTCTGAGCACAACCGGCCCTCTCCCGCTGTAAGACCTCCCCGGCTGCCTCCAAAGGCCGCTTTGCAAGCACTCTCGCCGGCTGTTCCCGCCAGCCGCGCACAATGCTCCCAAGCCCGGGAGAAAAGCGCTTCGGGGGTGGTGCTCTCTCCCTGCCCTTGCCCCTGAGCCTGGGGGCCAGGCAGGGGGTCCACACACCCAGGCCAAGGCAGAACCACATGCACACGTCTGTTCCTGCCCCCTGCACCGGCAGAGAGCTCGGGGGAGCCAGAGTCTGTCAGGCAGCTGCTGGGCTGGCCGCCTGTGTGGGAAGGGGCAGAGCCGACCTAGGGGCACCCTGGGCCTCTTGCTCTCCCTGCTGCCCTGAGGCTGCTGGGCCAAAGAGGTCTTGGGCATCCAGCCCCTTGCTGGTCCCTTCCCTCTGACGAGGCCCTCTGAGCTCCAGCACCTTGCAGTGTGGAGACAGCCCCTGCCAGCAACCTCCTCTCCAAGGAGGCCTCAAGCGAGGCCTAGGCCCAGGGGAAAGGCACCAGCGGGGATGAGCCTGGGGAGGCGCCCGGGCATGTCTGGACCCAGTCCCCGCAGCCTGCCCCTTGCTGGGGCAGTACCCCCGGAGGCCAGGAAGGCCTGGGCAAGGCTGGCCAGGGGCAGGGGCCCTGCTGGGTCCTGCCCCTGGCCTGTGGGGCCTCTGAGCACAACCGGCCCTCTCCCGCTGGAAGACCTCCCCGGCTGCCTCCAAAGGCCGCTTTGCAAGCACTCTCGCCGGCTGTTCCCGCCAGCCGCGCACAATGCTCCCAAGCCCGGGAGAAAAGCGCTTCGGGGGTGGTGCTCTCTCCCGGCCCTTGCCCCTGAGCCTGGGGGCCAGGCAGGGGGTCCAGACTCCCAGGCCAAGGCAGAACCACATGCACACGTCTGTTCCTGCCCCCTGCACCGGCAGAGAGCTCGGGGGAGCCAGAGTCTGTCAGGCAGCTGCTGGGCTGGCCGCCTGTGTGGGAAGGGGCAGAGCCGACCTAGGGGCACCCTGGGCCTCTTGCTCTCCCTGCTGCCCTGAGGCTGCTGGGCCAAAGAGGTCTTGGGCATCCAGCCCCTTGCTGGTCCCTTCCCTCTGACGAGGCCCTCTGAGCTCCAGCCCCTTGCAGTGTGGAGACAGCCCCTGCCAGCAACCTCCTCTCCAAGGAGGCCTCAAGCGAGGCCTAGGCCCAGGGGAAAGGCACCAGCGGGGATGAGCCTGGGGAGGCGCCCGGGCACGTCTGGACCCAGTCCTCGCAGCCTGCCCCTTGCTGGGGCAGTACCCCCGGAGGCCAGGAAAGCCTGGGCAAGGCTGGCCAGGGGCAGGGGCCCTGCTGGGTCCTGCCCCTGGCCTGTGGGGCCTCTGAGCACAACCTGCCCTCTCCCGCTGGAAGACCTCCCCGGCTGCCTCCAAAGGCCGCTTTGCAAGCACTCTCGCCGGCTGTTCCCGCCAGCCGCGCACAATGCTCCCAAGCCCGGGAGAAAAGCGCTTCGGGGTTGGTGCTCTCTCCCGGCCCTTGCCCCTGAGCCTGGGGGCCAGGCAGGGGGGCCACACTCCCAGGCCAAGGCAGAACCACATGCACACGTCTGTTCCTGCCCCCTGCACCGGCAGAGAGCTCGGGGGAGCCAGAGTCTGTCAGGCAGCTGCTGGGCTGGCCGCCTGTGTGGGAAGGGGCAGAGCCGACCTAGGGGCACCCTGGGCCTCTTGCTCTCCCTGCTGCCCTGAGGCTGCTGGGCCAAAGAGGTCTTGGGCACCCAGCCCCTTGCTGGTCCCTTCCCTCTGACGAGGCCCTCTGAGCTCCAGCACCTTGCAGTGTGGAGACAGCCCCTGCCAGCAACCTCCTCTCCAAGGAGGCCTCAAGCGAGGCCTAGGCCCAGGGGAAAGGCACCAGCGGGCATGAGCCTGGGGAGGCGCCCGGGCATGTCTGGACCCAGTCCCCGCAGCCTGCCCCTTGCTGGGGCAGTACCCCCGGAGGCCAGGAAGGCCTGGGCAAGGCTGGCCAGGGGCAGGGGCCCTGCTGGGTCCTGCCCCTGGCCTGTGGGGCCTCTGAGCACAACCGGCCCTCTCCCGCTGGAAGACCTCCCCGGCTGCCTCCAAAGGCCGCTTTGCAAGCACTCTCGCCGGCTGTTCCCGCCAGCCGCGCACAATGCTCCCAAGCCCGGGAGAAAAGCGCTTCGGGGGTGGTGCTCTCTCCCGGCCCTTGCCCCTGAGCCTGGGGGCCAGGCAGGGGCTCCACACTCCCAGGCCAAGGCAGAACCACATGCACACGTCTGTTCCTGCCCCCTGCACCGGCAGAGAGCTCGGGGGAGCCAGAGTCTGTCAGGCAGCTGCTGGGCTGGCCGCCTGTGTGGGAAGGGGCAGAGCCGACCTAGGGGCACCCTGGGCCTCTTGCTCTCCCTGCTGCCCTGAGGCTGCTGGGCCAAAGAGGTCTTGGGCATCCAGCCCCTTGCTGGTCCCTTCCCTCTGACGAGGCCCTCTGAGCTCCAGCACCTTGCAGTGTGCAGACAGCCCCTGCCAGCAACCTCCTCTCCAAGGAGGCCTCAAGCGAGGCCTAGGCCCAGGGGAAAGGCACCAGCGGGGATGAGCCTGGGGAGGCGCCCGGGCACGTCTGGACCCAGTCCCCGCAGCCTGCCCCTTGCTGGGGCAGTACCCCCGGAGGCCAGGAAGGCCTGGGCAAGGCTGGCCAGGGGCAGGGGCCCTGCTGGGTCCTGCCCCTGGCCTGTGGGGCCTCTGAGCACAACCGGCCCTCTCCCGCTGGAAGACCTCCCCGGCTGCCTCCAAAGGCCGCTTTGCAAGCACTCTCGCCGGCTGTTCCCGCCAGCCGCGCACAATGCTCCCAAGCCCGGTAGAAAAGCGCTTCGGGGGTGGTGCTCTCTCCCGGCCCTTGCCCCTGAGCCTGGGGGCCAGGCAGGGGCTCCACACTCCCAGGCCAAGGCAGAACCACATGCACACGTCTGTTCCTGCCCCCTGCACCGGCAGAGAGCTCGGGGGAGCCAGAGTCTGTCAGGCAGCTGCTGGGCTGGCCGCCTGTGTGGGAAGGGGCAGAGCCGACCTAGGGGCACCCTGGGCCTCTTGCTCTCCCTGCTGCCCTGAGGCTGCTGGGCCAAAGAGGTCTTGGGCACCCAGCCCCTTGCTGGTCCCTTCCCTCTGACGAGGCCCTCTGAGCTCCAGCACCTTGCAGTGTGGAGACAGCCCCTGCCAGCAACCTCCTCTCCAAGGAGGCCTCAAGCGAGGCCTAGGCCCAGGGGAAAGGCACCAGCGGGGATGAGCCTGGGGAGGCGCCCGGGCATGTCTGGACCCAGTCCCCGCAGCCTGCCCCTTGCTGGGGCAGTACCCCCGGAGGCCAGGAAGGCCTGGGCAAGGCTGGCCAGGGGCAGGGGCCCTGCTGGGTCCTGCCCCTGGCCTGTGGGGCCTCTGAGCACAATCGGCCCTCTCCCGCTGGAAGACCTCCCCGGCTGCCTCCAAAGGCCGCTTTGCAAGCACTCTCGCCGGCTGTTCCCGCCAGCCGCGCACAATGCTCCCAAGCCCGGGAGAAAAGCGCTTCGGGGGTGGTGCTCTCTCCCGGCCCTTGCCCCTGAGCCTGGGGGCCAGGCAGGGGGTCCACACACCCAGGCCAAGGCAGAACCACATGCACACGTCTGTTCCTGCCCCCTGCACCGGCAGAGAGCTCGGGGGAGCCAGAGTCTGTCAGGCAGCTGCTGGGCTGGCCGCCTGTGTGGGAAGGGGCAGAGCCGACCTAGGGGCACCCTGGGCCTCTTGCTCTCCCTGCTGCCCTGAGGCTGCTGGGACAAAGAGGTCTTGGGCATCCAGCCCCTTGCTGGTCCCTTCCCTCTGACGAGGCCCTCTGAGCTCCAGCACCTTGCAGTGTGGAGACAGCCCCTGCCAGCAACCTCCTCTCCAAGGAGGCCTCAAGCGAGGCCTAGGCCCAGGGGAAAGGCACCAGCGGGGATGAGCCTGGGGAGGCGCCCGGGCATGTCTGGACCCAGTCCCCGCAGCCTGCCCCTTGCTGGGGCAGTACCCCCGGAGGCCAGGAAGGCCTGGGCAAGGCTGGCCAGGGGCAGGGGCCCTGCTGGGTCCTGCCCCTGGCCTGTGGGGCCTCTGAGCACAACCGGCCCTCTCCCGCTGGAAGACCTCCCCGGCTGCCTCCAAAGGCCGCTTTGCAAGCACTCTCGCCGGCTGTTCCCGCCAGCCGCGCACAATGCTCCCAAGCCCGGGAGAAAAGCGCTTCGGGGGTGGTGCTCTCTCCCGGCCCTTGCCCCTGAGCCTGGGGGCCAGGCAGGGGCTCCACACTCCCAGGCCAAGGCAGAACCACATGCACACGTCTGTTCCTGCCCCCTGCACCGGCAGAGAGCTCGGGGGAGCCAGAGTCTGTCAGGCAGCTGCTGGGCTGGCCGCCTGTGTGGGAAGGGGCAGAGCCGACCTAGGGGCACCCTGGGCCTCTTGCTCTCCCTGCTGCCCTGAGGCTGCTGGGCCAAAGAGGTCTTGGGCATCCAGCCCCTTGCTGGTCCCTTCCCTCTGACGAGGCCCTCTGAGCTCCAGCACCTTGCAGTGTGGAGACAGCCCCTGCCAGCAACCTCCTCTCCAAGAAGGCCTCAAGCGAGGCCTAGGCCCAGGGGAAAGGCACCAGCGGGGATGAGCCTGGGGAGGCGCCCGGGCATGTCTGGACCCAGTCCCCGCAGCCTGCCCCTTGCTGGGGCAGTACCCCCGGAGGCCAGGAAGGCCTGGGCAAGGCTGGCCAGGGGCAGGGGCCCTGCTGGGTCCTGCCCCTGGCCTGTGGGGCCTCTGAGCACAACCGGCCCTCTCCCGCTGGAAGACCTCCCCGGCTGCCTCCAAATGCCGCTTTGCAAGCACTCTCGCCGGCTGTTCCCGCCAGCCGCGCACAATGCTCCCAAGCCCGGGAGAAAAGCGCTTCGGGGGTGGTGCTCTCTCCCGGCCCTTGCCCCTGAGCCTGGGGGCCAGGCAGGGGCTCCACACTCCCAGGCCAAGGCAGAACCACATGCACACGTCTGTTCCTGCCCCCTGCACCGGCAGAGAGCTTGGGGGAGCCAGAGTCTGTCAGGCAGCTGCTGGGCTGGCCGCCTGTGTGGGAAGGGGCAGAGCCGACCTAGGGGCACCCTGGGCCTCTTGCTCTCCCTGCTGCCCTGAGGCTACTGGGCCAAAGAGGTCTTGGGCATCCAGCCCCTTGCTGGTCCCTTCCCTCTGACGAGGCCCTCTGAGCTCCAGCACCTTGCAGTGTGGAGACAGCCCCTGCCAGCAACCTCCTCTCCAAGGAGGCCTCAAGCGAGGCCTAGGCCCAGGGGAAAGGCACCAGCGGGGATGAGCCTGGGGAGGCGCCCGGGCACGTCTGGACCCAGTCCCCGCAGCCTGCCCCTTGCTGGGGCAGTACCCCCGGAGGCCAGGAAGGCCTGGGCAAGGCTGGCCAGGGGCAGGGGCCCTGCTGGGTCCTGCCCCTGGCCTGTGGGGCCTCTGAGCACAACCGGCCCTCTCCCGCTGGAAGACCTCCCCGGCTGCCTCCAAAGGCCGCTTTGCAAGCACTCTCGCCGGCTGTTCCCGCCAGCCGCGCCCAATGCTCCCAAGCCCGGGAGAAAAGCGCTTCGGGGGTGGTGCTCTCTCCCGGCCCTTGCCCCTGAGCCTGGGGGCCAGGCAGGGGCTCCACACTCCCAGGCCAAGGCAGAACCACATGCACACGTCTGTTCCTGCCCCCTGCACCGGCAGAGAGCTCGGGGGAGCCAGAGTCTGTCAGGCAGCTGCTGGGCTGGCCGCCTGTGTGGGAAGGGGCAGAGCCGACCTAGGGGCACCCTGGGCCTCTTGCTCTCCCTGCTGCCCTGAGGCTGCTGGGCCAAAGAGGTCTTGGGCATCCAGCCCCTTGCTGGTCCCTTCCCTCTGACGAGGCCCTCTGAGCTCCAGCACCTTGCAGTGTGCAGACAGCCCCTGCCAGCAACCTCCTCTCCAAGGAGGCCTCAAGCGAGGCCTAGGCCCAGGGGAAAGGCACCAGCGGGGATGAGCCTGGGGAGGCGCCCGGGCACGTCTGGACCCAGTCCCCGCAGCCTGCCCCTTGCTGGGGCAGTACCCCCGGAGGCCAGGAAGGCCTGGGCAAGGCTGGCCAGGGGCAGGGGCCCTGCTGGGTCCTGCCCCTGGCCTGTGGGGCCTCTGAGCACAACCGGCCCTCTCCCGCTGGAAGACCTCCCCGGCTGCCTCCAAAGGCCGCTTTGCAAGCACTCTCGCCGGCTGTTCCCGCCAGCCGCGCACAATGCTCCCAAGCCCGGTAGAAAAGCGCTTCGGGGGTGGTGCTCTCTCCCGGCCCTTGCCCCTGAGCCTGGGGGCCAGGCAGGGGCTCCACACTCCCAGGCCAAGGCAGAACCACATGCACACGTCTGTTCCTGCCCCCTGCACCGGCAGAGAGCTCGGGGGAGCCAGAGTCTGTCAGGCAGCTGCTGGGCTGGCCGCCTGTGTGGGAAGGGGCAGAGCCGACCTAGGGGCACCCTGGGCCTCTTGCTCTCCCTGCTGCCCTGAGGCTGCTGGGCCAAAGAGGTCTTGGGCACCCAGCCCCTTGCTGGTCCCTTCCCTCTGACGAGGCCCTCTGAGCTCCAGCACCTTGCAGTGTGGAGACAGCCCCTGCCAGCAACCTCCTCTCCAAGGAGGCCTCAAGCGAGGCCTAGGCCCAGGGGAAAGGCACCAGCGGGGATGAGCCTGGGGAGGCGCCCGGGCATGTCTGGACCCAGTCCCCGCAGCCTGCCCCTTGCTGGGGCAGTACCCCCGGAGGCCAGGAAGGCCTGGGCAAGGCTGGCCAGGGGCAGGGGCCCTGCTGGGTCCTGCCCCTGGCCTGTGGGGCCTCTGAGCACAATCGGCCCTCTCCCGCTGGAAGACCTCCCCGGCTGCCTCCAAAGGCCGCTTTGCAAGCACTCTCGCCGGCTGTTCCCGCCAGCCGCGCACAATGCTCCCAAGCCCGGGAGAAAAGCGCTTCGGGGGTGGTGCTCTCTCCCGGCCCTTGCCCCTGAGCCTGGGGGCCAGGCAGGGGGTCCACACACCCAGGCCAAGGCAGAACCACATGCACACGTCTGTTCCTGCCCCCTGCACCGGCAGAGAGCTCGGGGGAGCCAGAGTCTGTCAGGCAGCTGCTGGGCTGGCCGCCTGTGTGGGAAGGGGCAGAGCCGACCTAGGGGCACCCTGGGCCTCTTGCTCTCCCTGCTGCCCTGAGGCTGCTGGGCGAAAGAGGTCTTGGGCATCCAGCCCCTTGCTGGTCCCTTCCCTCTGACGAGGCCCTCTGAGCTCCAGCACCTTGCAGTGTGGAGACAGCCCCTGCCAGCAACCTCCTCTCCAAGGAGGCCTCAAGCGAGGCCTAGGCCCAGGGGAAAGGCACCAGCGGGGATGAGCCTTGGGAGGCGCCCGGGCATGTCTGGACCCAGTCCCCGCAGCCTGCCCCTTGCTGGGGCAGTACCCCCGGAGGCCAGGAAGGCCTGGGCAAGGCTGGCCAGGGGCAGGGGCCCTGCTGGGTCCTGCCCCTGGCCTGTGGGGCCTCTGAGCACAACCGGCCCTCTCCCGCTGGAAGACCTCCCCGGCTGCCTCCAAAGGCCGCTTTGCAAGCACTCTCGCCGGCTGTTCCCGCCAGCCGCGCACAATGCTCCCAAGCCCGGGAGAAAAGCGCTTCGGGGGTGGTGCTCTCTCCCGGCCCTTGCCCCTGAGCCTGGGGGCCAGGCAGGGGCTCCACAATCCCAGGCCAAGGCAGAACCACATGCACACGTCTGTTCCTGCCCCCTGCACCGGCAGAGAGCTCGGGGGAGCCAGAGTCTGTCAGGCAGCTGCTGGGCTGGCCGCCTGTGTGGGAAGGGGCAGAGCCGACCTAGGGGCACCCTGGGCCTCTTGCTCTCCCTGCTGCCCTGAGGCTGCTGGGCCAAAGAGGTCTTGGGCATCCAGCCCCTTGCTGGTCCCTTCCCTCTGACGAGGCCCTCTGAGCTCCAGCACCTTGCAGTGTGGAGACAGCCCCTGCCAGCAACCTCCTCTCCAAGAAGGCCTCAAGCGAGGCCTAGGCCCAGGGGAAAGGCACCAGCGGGGATGAGCCTGGGGAGGCGCCCGGGCATGTCTGGACCCAGTCCCCGCAGCCTGCCCCTTGCTGGGGCAGTACCCCCGGAGGCCAGGAAGGCCTGGGCAAGGCTGGCCAGGGGCAGGGGCCCTGCTGGGTCCTGCCCCTGGCCTGTGGGGCCTCTGAGCACAACCGGCCCTCTCCCGCTGGAAGACCTCCCCGGCTGCCTCCAAAGGCCGCTTTGCAAGCACTCTCGCCGGCTGTTCCCGCCAGCCGCGCACAATGCTCCCAAGCCCGGGAGAAAAGCGCTTCGGGGGTGGTGCTCTCTCCCGGCCCTTGCCCCTGAGCCTGGGGGCCAGGCAGGGGCTCCACACTCCCAGGCCAAGGCAGAACCACATGCACACGTCTGTTCCTGCCCCCTGCACCGGCAGAGAGCTCGGGGGAGCCAGAGTCTGTCAGGCAGCTGCTGGGCTGGCCGCCTGTGTGGGAAGGGGCAGAGCCGACCTAGGGGCACCCTGGGCCTCTTGCTCTCCCTGCTGCCCTGAGGCTGCTGGGCGAAAGAGGTCTTGGGCATCCAGCCCCTTGCTGGTCCCTTCCCTCTGACGAGGCCCTCTGAGCTCCAGCACCTTGCAGTGTGGAGACAGCCCCTGCCAGCAACCTCCTCTCCAAGGAGGCCTCAAGCGAGGCCTAGGCCCAGGGGAAAGGCACCAGCGGGGATGAGCCTTGGGAGGCGCCCGGGCATGTCTGGACCCAGTCCCCGCAGCCTGCCCCTTGCTGGGGCAGTACCCCCGGAGGCCAGGAAGGCCTGGGCAAGGCTGGCCAGGGGCAGGGGCCCTGCTGGGTCCTGCCCCTGGCCTGTGGGGCCTCTGAGCACAACCGGCCCTCTCCCGCTGGAAGACCTCCCCGGCTGCCTCCAAAGGCCGCTTTGCAAGCACTCTCGCCGGCTGTTCCCGCCAGCCGCGCACAATGCTCCCAAGCCCGGGAGAAAAGCGCTTCGGGGGTGGTGCTCTCTCCCGGCCCTTGCCCCTGAGCCTGGGGGCCAGGCAGGGGCTCCACAATCCCAGGCCAAGGCAGAACCACATGCACACGTCTGTTCCTGCCCCCTGCACCGGCAGAGAGCTCGGGGGAGCCAGAGTCTGTCAGGCAGCTGCTGGGCTGGCCGCCTGTGTGGGAAGGGGCAGAGCCGACCTAGGGGCACCCTGGGCCTCTTGCTCTCCCTGCTGCCCTGAGGCTGCTGGGCCAAAGAGGTCTTGGGCATCCAGCCCCTTGCTGGTCCCTTCCCTCTGACGAGGCCCTCTGAGCTCCAGCACCTTGCAGTGTGGAGACAGCCCCTGCCAGCAACCTCCTCTCCAAGAAGGCCTCAAGCGAGGCCTAGGCCCAGGGGAAAGGCACCAGCGGGGATGAGCCTGGGGAGGCGCCCGGGCATGTCTGGACCCAGTCCCCGCAGCCTGCCCCTTGCTGGGGCAGTACCCCCGGAGGCCAGGAAGGCCTGGGCAAGGCTGGCCAGGGGCAGGGGCCCTGCTGGGTCCTGCCCCTGGCCTGTGGGGCCTCTGAGCACAACCGGCCCTCTCCCGCTGGAAGACCTCCCCGGCTGCCTCCAAAGGCCGCTTTGCAAGCACTCTCGCCGGCTGTTCCCGCCAGCCGCGCACAATGCTCCCAAGCCCGGGAGAAAAGCGCTTCGGGGGTGGTGCTCTCTCCCGGCCCTTGCCCCTGAGCCTGGGGGCCAGGCAGGGGCTCCACACTCCCAGGCCAAGGCAGAACCACATGCACACGTCTGTTCCTGCCCCCTGCACCGGCAGAGAGCTTGGGGGAGCCAGAGTCTGTCAGGCAGCTGCTGGGCTGGCCGCCTGTGTGGGAAGGGGCAGAGCCGACCTAGGGGCACCCTGGGCCTCTTGCTCTCCCTGCTGCCCTGAGGCTGCTGGGCCAAAGAGGTCTTGGGCATCCAGCCCCTTGCTGGTCCCTTCCCTCTGACGAGGCCCTCTGAGCTCCAGCACCTTGCAGTGTGGAGACAGCCCCTGCCAGCAACCTCCTCTCCAAGGAGGCCTCAAGCGAGGCCTAGGCCCAGGGGAAAGGCACCAGCGGGGATGAGCCTGGGGAGGCGCCCGGGCACGTCTGGACCCAGTCCCCGCAGCCTGCCCCTTGCTGGGGCAGTACCCCCGGAGGCCAGGAAGGCCTGGGCAAGGCTGTCCAGGGGCAGGGGCCCTGCTGGGTCCTGCCCCTGGCCTGTGGGGCCTCTGAGCACAACCGGCCCTCTCCCGCTGGAAGACCTCCCCGGCTGCCTCCAAAGGCCGCTTTGCAAGCACTCTCGCCGGCTGTTCCCGCCAGCCGCGCACAATGCTCCCAAGCCCGGGAGAAAAGCGCTTCGGGGGTGGTGCTCTCTCCCGGCCCTTGCCCCTGAGCCTGGGGGCCAGGCAGGGGCTCCACACTCCCAGGCCAAGGCAGAACCACATGCACACATCTGTTCCTGCCCCCTGCCCCGGCAGAGAGCTCGGGGGAGCCAGAGTCTGTCAGGCAGCTGCTGGGCTGGCCGCCTGTGTGGGAAGGGGCAGAGCCGACCTAGGGGCACCCTGGGCCTCTTGCTCTCCCTGCTGCCCTGAGGCTGCTGGGCCAAAGAGGTCTTGGGCATCCAGCCCCTTGCTGGTCCCTTCCCTCTGACGAGGCCCTCTGAGCTCCAGCACCTTGCAGTGTGCAGACAGCCCCTGCCAGCAACCTCCTCTCCAAGGAGGCCTCAAGCGAGGCCTAGGCCCAGGGGAAAGGCACCAGCGGGGATGAGCCTGGGGAGGCGCCCGGGCACGTCTGGACCCAGTCCCCGCAGCCTGCCCCTTGCTGGGGCAGTACCCCCGGAGGCCAGGAAGGCCTGGGCAAGGCTGGCCAGGGGCAGGGGCCCTGCTGGGTCCTGCCCCTGGCCTGTGGGGCCTCTGAGCACAACCGGCCCTCTCCCGCTGGAAGACCTCCCCGGCTGCCTCCAAAGGCCGCTTTGCAAGCACTCTCGCCGGCTGTTCCCGCCAGCCGCGCACAATGCTCCCAAGCCCGGGAGAAAAGCGCTTCGGGGGTGGTGCTCTCTCCCGGCCCTTGCCCCTGAGCCTGGGGGCCAGGCAGGGGCTCCACACTCCCAGGCCAAGGCAGAACCACATGCACACATCTGTTCCTGCCCCCTGCCCCGGCAGAGAGCTCGGGGGAGCCAGAGTCTGTCAGGCAGCTGCTGGGCTGGCCGCCTGTGTGGGAAGGGGCAGAGCCGACCTAGGGGCACCCTGGGCCTCTTGCTCTCCCTGCTGCCCTGAGGCTGCTGGGCCAAAGAGGTCTTGGGCATCCAGCCCCTTGCTGGTCCCTTCCCTCTGACGAGGCCCTCTGAGCTCCAGCACCTTGCAGTGTGCAGACAGCCCCTGCCAGCAACCTCCTCTCCAAGGAGGCCTCAACCGAGGCCTAGGCCCAGGGGAAAGGCACCAGCGGGGATGAGCCTGGGGAGGCGCCCGGGCACGTCTGGACCCAGTCCCCGCAGCCTGCCCCTTGCTGGGGCAGTACCCCCGGAGGCCAGGAAGGCCTGGGCAAGGCTGGCCAGGGGCAGGGGCCCTGCTGGGTCCTGCCCCTGGCCTGTGGGGCCTCTGAGCACAACCGGCCCTCTCCCGCTGGAAGACCTCCCCGGCTGCCTCCAAAGGCCGCTTTGCAAGCACTCTCGCCGGCTGTTCCCGCCAGCCGCGCACAATGCTCCCAAGCCCGGGAGAAAAGCGCTTCGGGGGTGGTGCTCTCTCCCGGCCCTTGCCCCTGAGCCTGGGGGCCAGGCAGGGGCTCCACACTCCCAGGCCAAGGCAGAACCACATGCACACGTCTGTTCCTGCCCCCTGCACCGGCAGAGAGCTCGGGGGAGCCAGAGTCTGTCAGGCAGCTGCTGGGCTGGCCGCCTGTGTGGGAAGGGGCAGAGCCGACCTAGGGGCACCCTGGGCCTCTTGCTCTCCCTGCTGCCCTGAGGCTGCTGGGCCAAAGAGGTCTTGGGCATCCAGCCCCTTGCTGGTCCCTTCCCTCTGACGAGGCCCTCTGAGCTCCAGCACCTTGCAGTGTGGAGACAGCCCCTGCCAGCAACCTCCTCTCCAAGGAGGCCTCAAGCGAGGCCTAGGCCCAGGGGAAAGGCACCAGCGGGGATGAGCCTGGGGAGGCGCCCGGGCATGTCTGGACTCAGTCCCCGCAGCCTGCCCCTTGCTGGGGCAGTACCCCCGGAGGCCAGGAAGGCCTGGGCAAGGCTGGCCAGGGGCAGGGGCCCTGCTGGGTCCTGCCCCTGGCCTGTGGGACCTCTGAGCACAATCGGCCCTCTCCCGCTGGAAGACCTCCCCGGCTGCCTCCAAAGGCCGCTTTGCAAGCACTCTCGCCGGCTGTTCCCGCCAGCCGCGCACAATGCTCCCAAGCCCGGGAGAAAAGCGCTTCGGGGGTGGTGCTCTCTCCCGGCCCTTGCCCCTGAGCCTGGGAACCAGGCAGGGGGTCCACACACCCAGGCCAAGGCAGAACCACATGCACACGTCTGTTCCTGCCCCCTGCACCGGCAGAGAGCTCGGGGGAGCCAGAGTCTGTCAGGCAGCTGCTGGGCTGGCCGCCTGTGTGGGAAGGGGCAGAGCCGACCTAGGGGCACCCTGGGCCTCTTGCTCTCCCTGCTGCCCTGAGGCTGCTGGGCCAAAGAGGTCTCGGGCATCCAGCCCCTTGCTGCTCCCTTCCCTCTGACGAGGCCCTCTGAGCTCCAGCACCTTGCAGTGTGGAGACAGCCCCTGCCAGCAACCTCCTCTCCAAGGAGGCCTCAAGCGAGGCCTAGGCCCAGGGGAAAGGCACCAGCGGGGATGAGCCTGGGGAGGCGCCCGGGCACGTCTGGACCCAGTCCCCGCAGCCTGCCCCTTGCTGGGGCAGTACCCCCGGAGGCCAGGAAGGCCTGGGCAAGGCTGGCCAGGGGCAGGGGCCCTGCTGGGTCCTGCCCCTGGCCTGTGGGGCCTCTGAGCACAACCGGCCCTCTCCCGCTGGAAGACCTCCCCGGCTGCCTCCAAAGGCCGCTTTGCAAGCACTCTCGCCGGCTGTTCCCGCCAGCCGCGCACAATGCTCCCAAGCCCGGGAGAAAAGCGCTTCGGGGGTGGTGCTCTCTCCCGGCCCTTGCCCCTGAGCCTGGGGGCCAGGCAGGGGCTCCACACTCCCAGGCCAAGGCAGAACCACATGCACACGTCTGTTCCTGCCCCCTGCACCGGCAGAGAGCTCGGGGGAGCCAGAGTCTGTCAGGCAGCTGCTGGGCTGGCCGCCTGTGTGGGAAGGGGCAGAGCCGACCTAGGGGCACCCTGGGCCTCTTGCTCTCCCTGCTGCCCTGAGGCTGCTGGGCCAAAGAGGTCTCGGGCATCCAGCCCCTTGCTGGTCCCTTCCCTCTGACGAGGCCCTCTGAGCTCCAGCACCTTGCAGTGTGGAGACAGCCCCTGCCAGCAACCTCCTCTCCAAGGAGGCCTCAAGCGAGGCCTAGGCCCAGGGGAAAGGCACCAGCGGGGATGAGCCTGGGGAGGCGCCCGGGCACGTCTGGACCCAGTCCCCGCAGCCTGCCCCTTGCTGGGGCAGTACCCCCGGAGGCCAGGAAGGCCTGGGCAAGGCTGGCCAGGGGCAGGGGCCCTGCTGGGTCCTGCCCCTGGCCTGTGGGGCCTCTGAGCACAACCGGCCCTCTCCCGCTGGAAGACCTCCCCGGCTGCCTCCAAAGGCCGCTTTGCAAGCACTCTCGCCGGCTGTTCCCGCCAGCCGCGCACAATGCTCCCAAGCCCGGGAGAAAAGCGCTTCGGGGGTGGTGCTCTCTCCCGGCCCTTGCCCCTGAGCCTGGGGGCCAGGCAGGGGCTCCACACTCCAAGGCCAAGGCAGAACCACATGCACACGTCTGTTCCTGCCCCCTGCACCGGCAGAGAGCTCGGGGGAGCCAGAGTCTGTCAGGCAGCTGCTGGGCTGGCCGCCTGTGTGGGAAGGGGCAGAGCCGACCTAGGGGCACCCTGGGCCTCTTGCTCTCCCTGCTGCCCTGAGGCTGCTGGGCCAAAGAGGTCTTGGGCATCCAGCCCCTTGCTGGTCCCTTCCCTCTGACGAGGCCCTCTGAGCTCCAGCACCTTGCAGTGTGGAGACAGCCCCTGCCAGCAACCTCCTCTCCAAGGAGGCCTCAAGCGAGGCCTAGGCCCAGGGGAAAGGCACCAGCGGGGATGAGCCTGGGGAGGCGCCCGGGCACGTCTGGACCCAGTCCCCGCAGCCTGCCCCTTGCTGGGGCAGTACCCCCGGAGGCCAGGAAGGCCTGGGCAAGGCTGGCCAGGGGCAGGGGCCCTGCTGGGTCCTGCCCCTGGCCTGTGGGGCCTCTGAGCACAACCGGCCCTCTCCCGCTGGAAGACCTCCCCGGCTGCCTCCAAAGGCCGCTTTGCAAGCACTCTCGCCGGCTGTTCCCGCCAGCCGCGCCCAATGCTCCCAAGCCCGGGAGAAAAGCGCTTCGGGGGTGGTGCTCTCTCCCGGCCCTTGCCCTTGAGCCTGGGGGCCAGGCAGGGGGTCCACACTCCCAGGCCAAGGCAGAACCACATGCACACGTCTGTTCCTGCCCCCTGCACCGGCAGAGAGCTCGGGGGAGCCAGAGTCTGTCAGGCAGCTGCTGGGCTGGCCGCCTGTGTGGGAAGGGGCAGAGCCGACCTAGGGGCACCCTGGGCCTCTTGCTCTCCCTGCTGCCCTGAGGCTGCTGGGCCAAAGAGGTCTTGGGCATCCAGCCCCTTGCTGGTCCCTTCCCTCTGACGAGGCCCTCTGAGCTCCAGCACCTTGCAGTGTGGAGACAGCCCCTGCCAGCAACCTCCTCTCCAAGGAGGCCTCAAGCGAGGCCTAGGCCCAGGGGAAAGGCACCAGCGGGGATGAGCCTGGGGAGGCGCCCGGGCACGTCTGGACCCAGTCCCCGCAGCCTGCCCCTTGCTGGGGCAGTACCCCCGGAGGCCAGGAAGGCCTGGGCAAGGCTGGCCAGGGGCAGGGGACCTGCTGGGTCCTGCCCCTGGCCTGTGGGGCCTCTGAGCACAACCGGCCCTCTCCCGCTGGAAGATCTCCCCGGCTGCCTCCAAAGGCCGCTTTGCAAGCACTCTCGCCGGCTGTTCCCGCCAGCCGCGCACAATGCTCCCAAGCCCGGGAGAAAAGCGCTTCGGGGGTGGTGCTCTCTCCCGGCCCTTGCCCCTGAGCCTGGGGGCCAGGCAGGGGGTCCAGACTCCCAGGCCAAGGCAGAACCACATGCACACGTCTGTTCCTGCCCCCTGCACCGGCAGAGAGCTCGGGGGAGCCAGAGTCTGTCAGGCAGCTGCTGGGCTGGCCGCCTGTGTGGGAAGGGGCAGAGCCGACCTAGGGGCACCCTGGGCCTCTTGCTCTCCCTGCTGCCCTGAGGCTGCTGGGCCAAAGAGGTCTTGGGCATCCAGCCCCTTGCTGGTCCCTTCCCTCTGACGAGGCCCTCTGAGCTCCAGCACCTTGCAGTGTGGAGACAGCCCCTGCCAGCAACCTCCTCTCCAAGGAGGCCTCAAGCGAGGCCTAGGCCCAGGGGAAAGGCACCAGCGGGGATGAGCCTGGGGAGGCGCCCGGGCACGTCTGGACCCAGTCCCCGCAGCCTGCCCCTTGCTGGGGCAGTACCCCCGGAGGCCAGGAAGGCCTGGGCAAGGCTGGCCAGGGGCAGGGGCCCTGCTGGGTCCTGCCCCTGGCCTGTGGGGCCTCTGAGCACAACCGGCCCTCTCCCGCTGGAAGACCTCCCCGGCTGCCTCCAAAGGCCGCTTTGCAAGCACTCTCGCCGGCTGTTCCCGCCAGCCGCGCACAATGCTCCCAAGCCCGGGAGAAAAGCGCTTCGGGGGTGGTGCTCTCTCCCGGCCCTTGCCCCTGAGCCTGGGAGCCAGGCAGGGGCTCCACACTCCCAGGCCAAGGCAGAACCACATGCACACGTCTGTTCCTGCCCCCTGCACCGGCAGAGAGCTCGGGGGAGCCAGAGTCTGTCAGGCAGCTGCTGGGCTGGCCGCCTGTGTGGGAAGGGGCAGAGCCGACCTAGGGGCACCCTGGGCCTCTTGCTCTCCCTGCTGCCCTGAGGCTGCTGGGCCAAAGAGGTCTTGGGCATCCAGCCCCTTGCTGGTCCCTTCCCTCTGACGAGGCCCTCTGAGCTCCAGCACCTTGCAGTGTGGAGACAGCCCCTGCCAGCAACCTCCTCTCCAAGGAGGCCTCAAGCGAGGCCTAGGCCCAGGGGAAAGGCACCAGCGGGGATGAGCCTGGGGAGGCGCCCGGGCACGTCTGGACCCAGTCCCCGCAGCCTGCCCCTTGCTGGGGCAGTACCCCCGGAGGCCAGGAAGGCCTGGGCAAGGCTGGCCAGGGGCAGGGGCCCTGCTGGGTCCTGCCCCTGGCCTGTGGGGCCTCTGAGCACAACCGGCCCTCTCCCGCTGGAAGACCTCCCCGGCTGCCTCCAAAGGCCGCTTTGCAAGCACTCTCGCCGGCTGTTCCCGCCAGCCGCGCACAATGCTCCCAAGCCCGGGAGAAAAGCGCTTCGGGGGTGGTGCTCTCTCCCGGCCCTTGCCCCTGAGCCTGGGGGCCAGGCAGGGGCTCCACACTCCCAGGCCAAGGCAGAACCACATGCACACGTCTGTTCCTGCCCCCTGCACCGGCAGAGAGCTCGGGGGAGCCAGAGTCTGTCAGGCAGCTGCTGGGCTGGCCGCCTGTGTGGGAAGGGGCAGAGCCGACCTAGGGGCACCCTGGGCCTCTTGCTCTCCCTGCTGCCCTGAGGCTGCTGGGCCAAAGAGGTCTCGGGCATCCAGCCCCTTGCTGGTCCCTTCCCTCTGACGAGGCCCTCTGAGCTCCAGCACCTTGCAGTGTGGAGACAGCCCCTGCCAGCAACCTCCTCTCCAAGGAGGCCTCAAGCGAGGCCTAGGCCCAGGGGAAAGGCACCAGCGGGGATGAGCCTGGGGAGGCGCCCGGGCACGTCTGGACCCAGTCCCCGCAGCCTGCCCCTTGCTGGGGCAGTACCCCCGGAGGCCAGGAAGGCCTGGGCAAGGCTGGCCAGGGGCAGGGGCCCTGCTGGGTCCTGCCCCTGGCCTGTGGGGCCTCTGAGCACAACCGGCCCTCTCCCGCTGGAAGACCTCCCCGGCTGCCTCCAAAGGCCGCTTTGCAAGCACTCTCGCCGGCTGTTCCCGCCAGCCGCGCACAATGCTCCCAAGCCCGGGAGAAAAGCGCTTCGGGGGTGGTGCTCTCTCCCGGCCCTTGCCCCTGAGCCTGGGGGCCAGGCAGGGGCTCCACACTCCCAGGCCAAGGCAGAACCACATGCACACGTCTGTTCCTGCCCCCTGCACCGGCAGAGAGCTCGGGGGAGCCAGAGTCTGTCAGGCAGCTGCTGGGCTGGCCGCCTGTGTGGGAAGGGGCAGAGCCGACCTAGGGGCACCCTGGGCCTCTTGCTCTCCCTGCTGCCCTGAGGCTGCTGGGCCAAAGAGGTCTCGGGCATCCAGCCCCTTGCTGGTGACTTCCCTCTGACGAGGCCCTCTGAGCTCCAGCACCTTGCAGTGTGGAGACAGCCCCTGCCAGCAACCTCCTCTCCAAGGAGGCCTCAAGCGAGGCCTAGGCCCAGGGGAAAGGCACCAGCGGGGATGAGCCTGGGGAGGCGCCCGGGCACGTCTGGACCCAGTCCCCGCAGCCTGCCCCTTGCTGGGGCAGTACCCCCGGAGGCCAGGAAGGCCTGGGCAAGGCTGGCCAGGGGCAGGGGCCCTGCTGGGTCCTGCCCCTGGCCTGTGGGGCCTCTGAGCACAACCGGCCCTCTCCCGCTGGAAGACCTCCCCGGCTGCCTCCAAAGGCCGCTTTGCAAGCACTCTCGCCGGCTGTTCCCGCCAGCCGCGCACAATGCTCCCAAGCCCGGGAGAAAAGCGCTTCGGGGGTGGTGCTCTCTCCCGGCCCTTGCCCCTGAGCCTGGGGGCCAGGCAGGGGCTCCACACTCCCAGGCCAAGGCAGAACCACATGCACACGTCTGTTCCTGCCCCCTGCACCGGCAGAGAGCTCGGGGGAGCCAGAGTCTGTCAGGCAGCTGCTGGGCTGGCCGCCTGTGTGGGAAGGGGCAGAGCCGACCTAGGGGCACCCTGGGCCTCTTGCTCTCCCTGCTGCCCTGAGGCTGCTGGGCCAAAGAGGTCTTGGGCATCCAGCCCCTTGCTGGTCCCTTCCCTCTGACGAGGCCCTCTGAGCTCCAGCACCTTGCAGTGTGGAGACAGCCCCTGCCAGCAACCTCCTCTCCAAGGAGGCCTCAAGCGAGGCCTAGGCCCAGGGGAAAGGCACCAGCGGGGATGAGCCTGGGGAGGCGCCCGGGCACGTCTGGACCCAGTCCCCGCAGCCTGCCCCTTGCTGGGGCAGTACCCCCGGAGGCCAGGAAGGCCTGGGCAAGGCTGGCCAGGGGCAGGGGCCCTGCTGGGTCCTGCCCCTGGCCTGTGGGGCCTCTGAGCACAACCGGCCCTCTCCCGCTGGAAGACCTCCCCGGCTGCCTCCAAAGGCCGCTTTGCAAGCACTCTCGCCGGCTGTTCCCGCCAGCCGCGCACAATGCTCCCAAGCCCGGGAGAAAAGCGCTTCGGGGGTGGTGCTCTCTCCCGGCCCTTGCCCCTGAGCCTGGGGGCCAGGCAGGGGCTCCACACTCCCAGGCCAAGGCAGAACCACATGCACACGTCTGTTCCTGCCCCCTGCACCGGCAGAGAGCTCGGGGGAGCCAGAGTCTGTCAGGCAGCTGCTGGGCTGGCCGCCTGTGTGGGAAGGGGCAGAGCCGACCTAGGGGCACCCTGGGCCTCTTGCTCTCCCTGCTGCCCTGAGGCTGCTGGGCCAAAGAGGTCTCGGGCATCCAGCCCCTTGCTGGTCCCTTCCCTCTGACGAGGCCCTCTGAGCTCCAGCACCTTGCAGTGTGGAGACAGCCCCTGCCAGCAACCTCCTCTCCAAGGAGGCCTCAAGCGAGGCCTAGGCCCAGGGGAAAGGCACCAGCGGGGATGAGCCTGGGGAGGCGCCCGGGCACGTCTGGACCCAGTCCCCGCAGCCTGCCCCTTGCTGGGGCAGTACCCCCGGAGGCCAGGAAGGCCTGGGCAAGGCTGGCCAGGGGCAGGGGCCCTGCTGGGTCCTGCCCCTGGCCTGTGGGGCCTCTGAGCACAACCGGCCCTCTCCCGCTGGAAGACCTCCCCGGCTGCCTCCAAAGGCCGCTTTGCAAGCACTCTCGCCGGCTGTTCCCGCCAGCCGCGCACAATGCTCCCAAGCCCGGGAGAAAAGCGCTTCGGGGGTGGTGCTCTCTCCCGGCCCTTGCCCCTGAGCCTGGGGGCCAGGCAGGGGCTCCACACTCCCAGGCCAAGGCAGAACCACATGCACACGTCTGTTCCTGCCCCCTGCACCGGCAGAGAGCTCGGGGGAGCCAGAGTCTGTCAGGCAGCTGCTGGGCTGGCCGCCTGTGTGGGAAGGGGCAGAGCCGACCTAGGGGCACCCTGGGCCTCTTGCTCTCCCTGCTGCCCTGAGGCTGCTGGGCCAAAGAGGTCTCGGGCATCCAGCCCCTTGCTGGTCCCTTCCCTCTGACGAGGCCCTCTGAGCTCCAGCACCTTGCAGTGTGGAGACAGCCCCTGCCAGCAACCTCCTCTCCAAGGAGGCCTCAAGCGAGGCCTAGGCCCAGGGGAAAGGCACCAGCGGGGATGAGCCTGGGGAGGCGCCCGGGCACGTCTGGACCCAGTCCCCGCAGCCTGCCCCTTGCTGGGGCAGTACCCCCGGAGGCCAGGAAGGCCTGGGCAAGGCTGGCCAGGGGCAGGGGCCCTGCTGGGTCCTGCCCCTGGCCTGTGGGGCCTCTGAGCACAACCGGCCCTCTCCCGCTGGAAGACCTCCCCGGCTGCCTCCAAAGGCCGCTTTGCAAGCACTCTCGCCGGCTGTTCCCGCCAGCCGCGCACAATGCTCCCAAGCCCGGGAGAAAAGCGCTTCGGGGGTGGTGCTCTCTCCCGGCCCTTGCCCCTGAGCCTGGGGGCCAGGCAGGGGCTCCACACTCCCAGGCCAAGGCAGAACCACATGCACACGTCTGTTCCTGCCCCCTGCACCGGCAGAGAGCTCGGGGGAGCCAGAGTCTGTCAGGCAGCTGCTGGGCTGGCCGCCTGTGTGGGAAGGGGCAGAGCCGACCTAGGGGCACCCTGGGCCTCTTGCTCTCCCTGCTGCCCTGAGGCTGCTGGGCCAAAGAGGTCTCGGGCATCCAGCCCCTTCCTGGTCCCTTCCCTCTGACGAGGCCCTCTGAGCTCCAGCACCTTGCAGTGTGGAGACAGCCCCTGACAGTAACCTCCTCTCCAAGGAGGCCTCAAGCGAGGCCTAGGCCCAGGGGAAAGGCACCAGCGGGGATGAGCCTGGGGAGGCGCCCGGGCACGTCTGGACCCAGTCCCCGCAGCCTGCCCCTTGCTGGGGCAGTACCCCCGGAGGCCAGGAAGGCCTGGGCAAGGCTGGCCAGGGGCAGGGGCCCTGCTGGGTCCTGCCCCTGGCCTGTGGGGCCTCTGAGCACAACCGGCCCTCTCCCGCTGGAAGACCTCCCCGGCTGCCTCCAAAGGCCGCTTTGCAAGCACTCTCGCCGGCTGTTCCCGCCAGCCGCGCACAATGCTCCCAAGCCCGGGAGAAAAGCGCTTCGGGGGTGGTGCTCTCTCCCGGCCCTTGCCCCTGAGCCTGGGGGCCAGGCAGGGGCTCCACACTCCCAGGCCAAGGCAGAACCACATGCACACGTCTGTTCCTGCCCCCTGCACCGGCAGAGAGCTCGGGGGAGCCAGAGTCTGTCAGGCAGCTGCTGGGCTGGCCGCCTGTGTGGGAAGGGGCAGAGCCGACCTAGGGGCACCCTGGGCCTCTTGCTCTCCCTGCTGCCCTGAGGCTGCTGGGCCAAAGAGGTCTTGGGCATCCAGCCCCTTGCTGGTCCCTTCCCTCTGACGAGGCCCTCTGAGCTCCAGCACCTTGCAGTGTGGAGACAGCCCCTGCCAGCAACCTCCTCTCCAAGGAGGCCTCAAGCGAGGCCTAGGCCCAGGGGAAAGGCACCAGCGGGGATGAGCCTGGGGAGGCGCCCGGGCACGTCTGGACCCAGTCCCCGCAGCCTGCCCCTTGCTGGGGCAGTACCCCCGGAGGCCAGGAAGGCCTGGGCAAGGCTGGCCAGGGGCAGGGGCCCTGCTGGGTCCTGCCCCTGGCCTGTGGGGCCTCTGAGCACAACCGGCCCTCTCCCGCTGGAAGACCTCCCCGGCTGCCTCCAAAGGCCGCTTTGCAAGCACTCTCGCCGGCTGTTCCCGCCAGCCGCGCACAATGCTCCCAAGCCCGGGAGAAAAGCGCTTCGGGGGTGGTGCTCTCTCCCGGCCCTTGCCCCTGAGCCTGGGGGCCAGGCAGGGGCTCCACACTCCCAGGCCAAGGCAGAACCACATGCACACGTCTGTTCCTGCCCCCTGCACCGGCAGAGAGCTCGGGGGAGCCAGAGTCTGTCAGGCAGCTGCTGGGCTGGCCGCCTGTGTGGGAAGGGGCAGAGCCGACCTAGGGGCACCCTGGGCCTCTTGCTCTCCCTGCTGCCCTGAGGCTGCTGGGCCAAAGAGGTCT
Organism: Cervus elaphus; assembly: GCF_910594005.1. NCBI lineage: Eukaryota > Metazoa > Chordata > Mammalia > Artiodactyla > Cervidae > Cervus > Cervus elaphus. The sequence goes on along the minus strand of NC_057834.1, from coordinate 1,041,059 downwards.
CGGGCATCCAGCCCCTTGCTGGTCCCTTCCCTCTGACGAGGCCCTCTGAGCTCCAGCACCTTGCAGTGTGGAGACAGCCCCTGCCAGCAACCTCCTCTCCAAGGAGGCCTCAAGCGAGGCCTAGGCCCAGGGGAAAGGCACCAGCGGGGATGAGCCTGGGGAGGCGCCCGGGCACGTCTGGACCCAGTCCCCGCAGCCTGCCCCTTGCTGGGGCAGTACCCCCGGAGGCCAGGAAGGCCTGGGCAAGGCTGGCCAGGGGCAGGGGCCCTGCTGGGTCCTGCCCCTGGCCTGTGGGGCCTCTGAGCACAACCGGCCCTCTCCCGCTGGAAGACCTCCCCGGCTGCCTCCAAAGGCCGCTTTGCAAGCACTCTCGCCGGCTGTTCCCGCCAGCCGCGCACAATGCTCCCAAGCCCGGGAGAAAAGCGCTTCGGGGGTGGTGCTCTCTCCCGGCCCTTGCCCCTGAGCCTGGGGGCCAGGCAGGGGGTCCAGACTCCCAGGCCAAGGCAGAACCACATGCACACGTCTGTTCCTGCCCCCTGCACCGGCAGAGAGCTCGGGGGAGCCAGAGTCTGTCAGGCAGCTGCTGGGCTGGCCGCCTGTGTGGGAAGGGGCAGAGCCGACCTAGGGGCACCCTGGGCCTCTTGCTCTCCCTGCTGCCCTGAGGCTGCTGGGCCAAAGAGGTCTTGGGCATCCAGCCCCTTGCTGGTCCCTTCCCTCTGACGAGGCCCTCTGAGCTCCAGCCCCTTGCAGTGTGGAGACAGCCCCTGCCAGCAACCTCCTCTCCAAGGAGGCCTCAAGCGAGGCCTAGGCCCAGGGGAAAGGCACCAGCGGGGATGAGCCTGGGGAGGCGCCCGGGCACGTCTGGACCCAGTCCCCGCAGCCTGCCCCTTGCTGGGGCAGTACCCCCGGAGGCCAGGAAGGCCTGGGCAAGGCTGGCCAGGGGCAGGGGCCCTGCTGGGTCCTGCCCCTGGCCTGTGGGGCCTCTGAGCACAACCGGCCCTCTCCCGCTGGAAGACCTCCCCGGCTGCCTCCAAAGGCCGCTTTGCAAGCACTCTCGCCGGCTGTTCCCGCCAGCCGCGCACAATGCTCCCAAGCCCGGGAGAAAAGCGCTTCGGGGGTGGTGCTCTCTCCCGGCCCTTGCCCCTGAGCCTGGGGGCCAGGCAGGGGGTCCAGACTCCCAGGCCAAGGCAGAACCACATGCACACGTCTGTTCCTGCCCCCTGCACCGGCAGAGAGCTCGGGGGAGCCAGAGTCTGTCAGGCAGCTGCTGGGCTGGCCGCCTGTGTGGGAAGGGGCAGAGCCGACCTAGGGGCACCCTGGGCCTCTTGCTCTCCCTGCTGCCCTGAGGCTGCTGGGCCAAAGAGGTCTTGGGCATCCAGCCCCTTGCTGGTCCCTTCCCTCTGACGAGGCCCTCTGAGCTCCAGCCCCTTGCAGTGTGGAGACAGCCCCTGCCAGCAACCTCCTCTCCAAGGAGGCCTCAAGCGAGGCCTAGGCCCAGGGGAAAGGCACCAGCGGGGATGAGCCTGGGGAGGCGCCCGGGCATGTCTGGACCCAGTCCCCGCAGCCTGCCCCTTGCTGGGGCAGTACCCCCGGAGGCCAGGAAGGCCTGGGCAAGGCTGGCCAGGGGCAGGGGCCCTGCTGGGTCCTGCCCCTGGCCTGTGGGGCCTCTGAGCACAACCGGCCCTCTCCCGCTGGAAGACCTCCCCGGCTGCCTCCAAAGGCCGCTTTGCAAGCACTCTCGCCGGCTGTTCCCGCCAGCCGCGCACAATGCTCCCAAGCCCGGGAGAAAAGCGCTTCGGGGGTGGTGCTCTCTCCCGGCCCTTGCCCCTGAGCCTGGGGGCCAGGCAGGGGCTCCACACTCCCAGGCCAAGGCAGAACCACATGCACACGTCTGTTCCTGCCCCCTGCACCGGCAGAGAGCTCGGGGGAGCCAGAGTCTGTCAGGCAGCTGCTGGGCTGGCCGCCTGTGTGGGAAGGGGCAGAGCCGACCTAGGGGCACCCTGGGCCTCTTGCTCTCCCTGCTGCCCTGAGGCTGCTGGGCCAAAGAGGTCTCGGGCATCCAGCCCCTTGCTGGTCCCTTCCCTCTGACGAGGCCCTCTGAGCTCCAGCACCTTGCAGTGTGGAGACAGCCCCTGCCAGCAACCTCCTCTCCAAGGAGGCCTCAAGCGAGGCCTAGGCCCAGGGGAAAGGCACCAGCGGGGATGAGCCTGGGGAGGCGCCCGGGCACGTCTGGACCCAGTCCCCGCAGCCTGCCCCTTGCTGGGGCAGTACCCCCGGAGGCCAGGAAGGCCTGGGCAAGGCTGGCCAGGGGCAGGGGCCCTGCTGGGTCCTGCCCCTGGCCTGTGGGGCCTCTGAGCACAACCGGCCCTCTCCCGCTGGAAGACCTCCCCGGCTGCCTCCAAAGGCCGCTTTGCAAGCACTCTCGCCGGCTGTTCCCGCCAGCCGCGCACAATGCTCCCAAGCCCGGGAGAAAAGCGCTTCGGGGGTGGTGCTCTCTCCCGGCCCTTGCCCCTGAGCCTGGGGGCCAGGCAGGGGCTCCACACTCCCAGGCCAAGGCAGAACCACATGCACACGTCTGTTCCTGCCCCCTGCACCGGCAGAGAGCTCGGGGGAGCCAGAGTCTGTCAGGCAGCTGCTGGGCTGGCCGCCTGTGTGGGAAGGGGCAGAGCCGACCTAGGGGCACCCTGGGCCTCTTGCTCTCCCTGCTGCCCTGAGGCTGCTGGGCCAAAGAGGTCTTGGGCATCCAGCCCCTTGCTGGTCCCTTCCCTCTGACGAGGCCCTCTGAGCTCCAGCCCCTTGCAGTGTGGAGACAGCCCCTGCCAGCAACCTCCTCTCCAAGGAGGCCTCAAGCGAGGCCTAGGCCCAGGGGAAAGGCACCAGCGGGGATGAGCCTGGGGAGGCGCCCGGGCACGTCTGGACCCAGTCCCCGCAGCCTGCCCCTTGCTGGGGCAGTACCCCCGGAGGCCAGGAAGGCCTGGGCAAGGCTGGCCAGGGGCAGGGGCCCTGCTGGGTCCTGCCCCTGGCCTGTGGGGCCTCTGAGCACAACCGGCCCTCTCCCGCTGGAAGACCTCCCCGGCTGCCTCCAAAGGCCGCTTTGCAAGCACTCTCGCCGGCTGTTCCCGCCAGCCGCGCACAATGCTCCCAAGCCCGGGAGAAAAGCGCTTCGGGGGTGGTGCTCTCTCCCGGCCCTTGCCCCTGAGCCTGGGGGCCAGGCAGGGGCTCCACACTCCCAGGCCAAGGCAGAACCACATGCACACGTCTGTTCCTGCCCCCTGCACCGGCAGAGAGCTCGGGGGAGCCAGAGTCTGTCAGGCAGCTGCTGGGCTGGCCGCCTGTGTGGGAAGGGGCAGAGCCGACCTAGGGGCACCCTGGGCCTCTTGCTCTCCCTGCTGCCCTGAGGCTGCTGGGCCAAAGAGGTCTTGGGCATCCAGCCCCTTGCTGGTCCCTTCCCTCTGACGAGGCCCTCTGAGCTCCAGCACCTTGCAGTGTGGAGACAGCCCCTGCCAGCAACCTCCTCTCCAAGGAGGCCTCAAGCGAGGCCTAGGCCCAGGGGAAAGGCACCAGCGGGGATGAGCCTGGGGAGGCGCCCGGGCACGTCTGGACCCAGTCCCCGCAGCCTGCCCCTTGCTGGGGCAGTACCCCCGGAGGCCAGGAAGGCCTGGGCAAGGCTGGCCAGGGGCAGGGGCCCTGCTGGGTCCTGCCCCTGGCCTGTGGGGCCTCTGAGCACAACCGGCCCTCTCCCGCTGGAAGACCTCCCCGGCTGCCTCCAAAGGCCGCTTTGCAAGCACTCTCGCCGGCTGTTCCCGCCAGCCGCGCACAATGCTCCCAAGCCAGGGAGAAAAGCGCTTCGGGGGTGGTGCTCTCTCCCGGCCCTTGCCCCTGAGCCTGGGGGCCAGGCAGGGGGTCCAGACTCCCAGGCCAAGGCAGAACCACATGCACACGTCTGTTCCTGCCCCCTGCACCGGCAGAGAGCTCGGGGGAGCCAGAGTCTGTCAGGCAGCTGCTGGGCTGGCCGCCTGTGTGGGAAGGGGCAGAGCCGACCTAGGGGCACCCTGGGCCTCTTGCTCTCCCTGCTGCCCTGAGGCTGCTGGGCCAAAGAGGTCTTGGGCATCCAGCCCCTTGCTGGTCCCTTCCCTCTGACGAGGCCCTCTGAGCTCCAGCACCTTGCAGTGTGGAGACAGCCCCTGCCAGCAACCTCCTCTCCAAGGAGGCCTCAAGCGAGGCCTAGGCCCAGGAGAAAGGCACCAGCGGGGATGAGCCTGGGGAGGCGCCCGGGCACGTCTGGACCCAGTCCCCGCAGCCTGCCCCTTGCTGGGGCAGTACCCCCGGAGGCCAGGAAGGCCTGGGCAAGGCTGGCCAGGGGCAGGGGCCCTGCTGGGTCCTGCCCCTGGCCTGTGGGGCCTCTGAGCACAACCGGCCCTCTCCCGCTGGAAGACCTCCCCGGCTGCCTCCAAAGGCCGCTTTGCAAGCACTCTCGCCGGCTGTTCCCGCCAGCCGCGCACAATGCTCCCAAGCCCGGGAGAAAAGCGCTTCGGGGGTGGTGCTCTCTCCCGGCCCTTGCCCCTGAGCCTGGGGGCCAGGCAGGGGCTCCACACTCCCAGGCCAAGGCAGAACCACATGCACACGTCTGTTCCTGCCCCCTGCACCGGCAGAGAGCTCGGGGGAGCCAGAGTCTGTCAGGCAGCTGCTGGGCTGGCCGCCTGTGTGGGAAGGGGCAGAGCCGACCTAGGGGCACCCTGGGCCTCTTGCTCTCCCTGCTGCCCTGAGGCTGCTGGGCCAAAGAGGTCTTGGGCATCCAGCCCCTTGCTGGTCCCTTCCCTCTGACGAGGCCCTCTGAGCTCCAGCACCTTGCAGTGTGGAGACAGCCCCTGCCAGCAACCTCCTCTCCAAGGAGGTCTCAAGCGAGGCCTAGGCCCAGGGGAAAGGCACCAGCGGGGATGAGCCTGGGGAGGCGCCCGGGCACGTCTGGACCCAGTCCCCGCAGCCTGCCCCTTGCTGGGGCAGTACCCCCGGAGGCCAGGAAGGCCTGGGCAAGGCTGGCCAGGGGCAGGGGCCCTGCTGGGTCCTGCCCCTGGCCTGTGGGGCCTCTGAGCACAACCGGCCCTCTCCCGCTGGAAGACCTCCCCGGCTGCCTCCAAAGGCCGCTTTGCAAGCACTCTCGCCGGCTGTTCCCGCCAGCCGCGCACAATGCTCCCAAGCCCGGGAGAAAAGCGCTTCGGGGGTGGTGCTCTCTCCCGGCCCTTGCCCCTGAGCCTGGGGGCCAGGCAGGGGCTCCACACTCCCAGGCCAAGGCAGAACCACATGCACACGTCTGTTCCTGCCCCCTGCACCGGCAGAGAGCTCGGGGGAGCCAGAGTCTGTCAGGCAGCTGCTGGGCTGGCCGCCTGTGTGGGAAGGGGCAGAGCCGACCTAGGGGCACCCTGGGCCTCTTGCTCTCCCTGCTGCCCTGAGGCTGCTGGGCCAAAGAGGTCTCGGGCATCCAGCCCCTTGCTGGTCCCTTCCCTCTGACGAGGCCCTCTGAGCTCCAGCACCTTGCAGTGTGGAGACAGCCCCTGCCAGCAACCTCCTCTCCAAGGAGGCCTCAAGCGAGGCCTAGGCCCAGGGGAAAGGCACCAGCGGGGATGAGCCTGGGGAGGCGCCCGGGCACGTCTGGACCCAGTCCCCGCAGCCTGCCCCTTGCTGGGGCAGTACCCCCGGAGGCCAGGAAGGCCTGGGCAAGGCTGGCCAGGGGCAGGGGCCCTGCTGGGTCCTGCCCCTGGCCTGTGGGGCCTCTGAGCACAACCGGCCCTCTCCCGCTGGAAGACCTCCCCGGCTGCCTCCAAAGGCCGCTTTGCAAGCACTCTCGCCGGCTGTTCCCGCCAGCCGCGCACAATGCTCCCAAGCCCGGGAGAAAAGCGCTTCGGGGGTGGTGCTCTCTCCCGGCCCTTGCCCCTGAGCCTGGGGGCCAGGCAGGGGCTCCACACTCCCAGGCCAAGGCAGAACCACATGCACACGTCTGTTCCTGCCCCCTGCACCGGCAGAGAGCTCGGGGGAGCCAGAGTCTGTCAGGCAGCTGCTGGGCTGGCCGCCTGTGTGGGAAGGGGCAGAGCCGACCTAGGGGCACCCTGGGCCTCTTGCTCTCCCTGCTGCCCTGAGGCTGCTGGGCCAAAGAGGTCTCGGGCATCCAGCCCCTTGCTGGTCCCTTCCCTCTGACGAGGCCCTCTGAGCTCCAGCACCTTGCAGTGTGGAGACAGCCCCTGCCAGCAACCTCCTCTCCAAGGAGGCCTCAAGCGAGGCCTAGGCCCAGGGGAAAGGCACCAGCGGGGATGAGCCTGGGGAGGCGCCCGGGCACGTCTGGACCCAGTCCCCGCAGCCTGCCCCTTGCTGGGGCAGTACCCCCGGAGGCCAGGAAGGCCTGGGCAAGGCTGGCCAGGGGCAGGGGCCCTGCTGGGTCCTGCCCCTGGCCTGTGGGGCCTCTGAGCACAACCGGCCCTCTCCCGCTGGAAGACCTCCCCGGCTGCCTCCAAAGGCCGCTTTGCAAGCACTCTCGCCGGCTGTTCCCGCCAGCCGCGCACAATGCTCCCAAGCCCGGGAGAAAAGCGCTTCGGGGGTGGTGCTCTCTCCCGGCCCTTGCCCCTGAGCCTGGGGGCCAGGCAGGGGCTCCACACTCCCAGGCCAAGGCAGAACCACATGCACACGTCTGTTCCTGCCCCCTGCACCGGCAGAGAGCTCGGGGGAGCCAGAGTCTGTCAGGCAGCTGCTGGGCTGGCCGCCTGTGTGGGAAGGGGCAGAGCCGACCTAGGGGCACCCTGGGCCTCTTGCTCTCCCTGCTGCCCTGAGGCTGCTGGGCCAAAGAGGTCTCGGGCATCCAGCCCCTTGCTGGTCCCTTCCCTCTGACGAGGCCCTCTGAGCTCCAGCACCTTGCAGTGTGGAGACAGCCCCTGCCAGCAACCTCCTCTCCAAGGAGGCCTCAAGCGAGGCCTAGGCCCAGGGGAAAGGCACCAGCGGGGATGAGCCTGGGGAGGCGCCCGGGCACGTCTGGACCCAGTCCCCGCAGCCTGCCCCTTGCTGGGGCAGTACCCCCGGAGGCCAGGAAGGCCTGGGCAAGGCTGGCCAGGGGCAGGGGCCCTGCTGGGTCCTGCCCCTGGCCTGTGGGGCCTCTGAGCACAATCGGCCCTCTCCCGCTGGAAGACCTCCCCGGCTGCCTCCAAAGGCCGCTTTGCAAGCACTCTCGCCGGCTGTTCCCGCCAGCCGCGCACAATGCTCCCAAGCCCGGGAGAAAAGCGCTTCGGGGGTGGTGCTCTCTCCCGGCCCTTGCCCCTGAGCCTGGGGGCCAGGCAGGGGCTCCACACTCCCAGGCCAAGGCAGAACCACATGCACACGTCTGTTCCTGCCCCCTGCACCAGCAGAGAGCTCGGGGGAGCCAGAGTCTGTCAGGCAGCTGCTGGGCTGGCCGCCTGTGTGGGAAGGGGCAGAGCCGACCTAGGGGCACCCTGGGCCTCTTGCTCTCCCTGCTGCCCTGAGGCTGCTGGGCCAAAGAGGTCTCGGGCATCCAGCCCCTTGCTGGTCCCTTCCCTCTGACGAGGCCCTCTGAGCTCCAGCACCTTGCAGTGTGGAGACAGCCCCTGCCAGCAACCTCCTCTCCAAGGAGGCCTCAAGCGAGGCCTAGGCCCAGGGGAAAGGCACCAGCGGGGATGAGCCTGGGGAGGCGCCCGGGCACGTCTGGACCCAGTCCCCGCAGCCTGCCCCTTGCTGGGGCAGTACCCCTGGAGGCCAGGAAGGCCTGGGCAAGGCTGGCCAGGGGCAGGGGCCCTGCTGGGTCCTGCCCCTGGCCTGTGGGGCCTCTGAGCACAACCGGCCCTCTCCCGCTGGAAGACCTCCCCGGCTGCCTCCAAAGGCCGCTTTGCAAGCACTCTCGCCGGCTGTTCCCGCCAGCCGCGCACAATGCTCCCAAGCCCGGGAGAAAAGCGCTTCGGGGGTGGTGCTCTCTCCCGGCCCTTGCCCCTGAGCCTGGGGGCCAGGCAGGGGCTCCACACTCCCAGGCCAAGGCAGAACCACATGCACACGTCTGTTCCTGCCCCCTGCACCGGCAGAGAGCTCGGGGGAGCCAGAGTCTGTCAGGCAGCTGCTGGGCTGGCCGCCTGTGTGGGAAGGGGCAGAGCCGACCTAGGGGCACCCTGGGCCTCTTGCTCTCCCTGCTGCCCTGAGGCTGCTGGGCCAAAGAGGTCTCGGGCATCCAGCCCCTTGCTGGTCCCTTCCCTCTGACGAGGCCCTCTGAGCTCCAGCACCTTGCAGTGTGGAGACAGCCCCTGCCAGCAACCTCCTCTCCAAGGAGGCCTCAAGCGAGGCCTAGGCCCAGGGGAAAGGCACCAGCGGGGATGAGCCTGGGGAGGCGCCCGGGCACGTCTGGACCCAGTCCCCGCAGCCTGCCCCTTGCTGGGGCAGTACCCCCGGAGGCCAGGAAGGCCTGGGCAAGGCTGGCCAGGGGCAGGGGCCCTGCTGGGTCCTGCCCCTGGCCTGTGGGGCCTCTGAGCACAACCGGCCCTCTCCCGCTGGAAGACCTCCCCGGCTGCCTCCAAAGGCCGCTTTGCAAGCACTCTCGCCGGCTGTTCCCGCCAGCCGCGCACAATGCTCCCAAGCCCGGGAGAAAAGCGCTTCGGGGGTGGTGCTCTCTCCCGGCCCTTGCCCCTGAGCCTGGGGGCCAGGCTGGGGCTCCACACTCCCAGGCCAAGGCAGAACCACATGCACACGTCTGTTCCTGCCCCCTGCACCGGCAGAGAGCTCGGGGGAGCCAGAGTCTGTCAGGCAGCTGCTGGGCTGGCCGCCTGTGTGGGAAGGGGCAGAGCCGACCTAGGGGCACCCTGGGCCTCTTGCTCTCCCTGCTGCCCTGAGGCTGCTGGGCCAAAGAGGTCTTGGGCATCCAGCCCCTTGCTGGTCCCTTCCCTCTGACGAGGCCCTCTGAGCTCCAGCACCTTGCAGTGTGGAGACAGCCCCTGCCAGCAACCTCCTCTCCAAGGAGGCCTCAAGCGAGGCCTAGGCCCAGGGGAAAGGCACCAGCGGGGATGAGCCTGGGGAGGCGCCCGGGCACGTCTGGACCCAGTCCCCGCAGCCTGCCCCTTGCTGGGGCAGTACCCCCGGAGGCCAGGAAGGCCTGGGCAAGGCTGGCCAGGGGCAGGGGCCCTGCTGGGTCCTGCCCCTGGCCTGTGGGGCCTCTGAGCACAACCGGCCCTCTCCCGCTGGAAGACCTCCCCGGCTGCCTCCAAAGGCCGCTTTGCAAGCACTCTCGCCGGCTGTTCCCGCCAGCCGCGCACAATGCTCCCAAGCCCGGGAGAAAAGCGCTTCGGGGGTGGTGCTCTCTCCCGGCCCTTGCCCCTGAGCCTGGGGGCCAGGCAGGGGCTCCAGACTCCCAGGCCAAGGCAGAACCACATGCACACGTCTGTTCCTGCCCCCTGCACCGGCAGAGAGCTCGGGGGAGCCAGAGTCTGTCAGGCAGCTGCTGGGCTGGCCGCCTGTGTGGGAAGGGGCAGAGCCGACCTAGGGGCACCCTGGGCCTCTTGCTCTCCCTGCTGCCCTGAGGCTGCTGGGCCAAAGAGGTCTTGGGCATCCAGCCCCTTGCTGGTCCCTTCCCTCTGACGAGGCCCTCTGAGCTCCAGCACCTTGCAGTGTGGAGACAGCCCCTGCCAGCAACCTCCTCTCCAAGGAGGCCTCAAGCGAGGCCTAGGCCCAGGGGAAAGGCACCAGCGGGGATGAGCCTGGGGAGGCGCCCGGGCACGTCTGGACCCAGTCCCCGCAGCCTGCCCCTTGCTGGGGCAGTACCCCCGGAGGCCAGGAAGGCCTGGGCAAGGCTGGCCAGGGGCAGGGGCCCTGCTGGGTCCTGCCCCTGGCCTGTGGGGCCTCTGAGCACAACCGGCCCTCTCCCGCTGGAAGACCTCCCCGGCTGCCTCCAAAGGCCGCTTTGCAAGCACTCTCGCCGGCTGTTCCCGCCAGCCGCGCACAATGCTCCCAAGCCCGGGAGAAAAGCGCTTCGGGGGTGGTGCTCTCTCCCGGCCCTTGCCCCTGAGCCTGGGGGCCAGGCAGGGGCTCCACATCCCAGGCCAAGGCAGAACCACATGCACACGTCTGTTCCTGCCCCCTGCACCGGCAGAGAGCTCAGGGGAGCCAGAGTCTGTCAGGCAGCTGCTGGGCTGGCCGCCTGTGTGGGAAGGGGCAGAGCCGACCTAGGGGCACCCTGGGCCTCTTGCTCTCCCTGCTGCCCTGAGGCTGCTGGGCCAAAGAGGTCTTGGGCATCCAGCCCCTTGCTGGTCCCTTCCCTCTGACGAGGCCCTCTGAGCTCCAGGACCTTGCAGTGTGGAGACAGCCCCTGCCAGCAACCTCCTCTCCAAGGAGGCCTCAAGCGAGGCCTAGGCCCAGGGGAAAGGCACCAGCGGGGATGAGCCTGGGGAGGCGCCCGGGCACGTCTGGACCCAGTCCCCGCAGCCTGCCCCTTGCTGGGGCAGTACCCCCGGAGGCCAGGAAGGCCTGGGCAAGGCTGGCCAGGGGCAGGGGCCCTGCTGGGTCCTGCCCCTGGCCTGTGGGGCCTCTGAGCACAACCGGCCCTCTCCCGCTGGAAGACCTCCCCGGCTGCCTCCAAAGGCCGCTTTGCAAGCACTCTCGCCGGCTGTTCCCGCCAGCCGCGCACAATGCTCCCAAGCCCGGGAGAAAAGCGCTTCGGGGGTGGTGCTCTCTCCCGGCCCTTGCCCCTGAGCCTGGGGGCCAGGCAGGGGCTCCACACTCCCAGGCCAAGGCAGAACCACATGCACACGTCTGTTCCTGCCCCCTGCACCGGCAGAGAGCTCGGGGGAGCCAGAGTCTGTCAGGCAGCTGCTGGGCTGGCCGCCTGTGTGGGAAGGGGCAGAGCCGACCTAGGGGCACCCTGGGCCTCTTGCTCTCCCTGCTGCCCTGAGGCTGCTGGGCCAAAGAGGTCTTGGGCATCCAGCCCCTTGCTGGTCCCTTCCCTCTGACGAGGCCCTCTGAGCTCCAGCACCTTGCAGTGTGGAGACAGCCCCTGCCAGCAACCTCCTCTCCAAGGAGGTCTCAAGCGAGGCCTAGGCCCAGGGGAAAGGCACCAGCGGGGATGAGCCTGGGGAGGCGCCCGGGCACGTCTGGACCCAGTCCCCGCAGCCTGCCCCTTGCTGGGGCAGTACCCCCGGAGGCCAGGAAGGCCTGGGCAAGGCTGGCCAGGGGCAGGGGCCCTGCTGGGTCCTGCCCCTGGCCTGTGGGGCCTCTGAGCACAACCGGCCCTCTCCCGCTGGAAGACCTCCCCGGCTGCCTCCAAAGGCCGCTTTGCAAGCACTCTCGCCGGCTGTTCCCGCCAGCCGCGCACAATGCTCCCAAGCCCGGGAGAAAAGCGCTTCGGGGGTGGTGCTCTCTCCCGGCCCTTGCCCCTGAGCCTGGGGGCCAGGCAGGGGCTCCACACTCCCAGGCCAAGGCAGAACCACATGCACACGTCTGTTCCTGCCCCCTGCACCGGCAGAGAGCTCGGGGGAGCCAGAGTCTGTCAGGCAGCTGCTGGGCTGGCCGCCTGTGTGGGAAGGGGCAGAGCCGACCTAGGGGCACCCTGGGCCTCTTGCTCTCCCTGCTGCCCTGAGGCTGCTGGGCCAAAGAGGTCTTGGGCATCCAGCCCCTTGCTGGTCCCTTCCCTCTGACGAGGCCCTCTGAGCTCCAGCACCTTGCAGTGTGGAGACAGCCCCTGCCAGCAACCTCCTCTCCAAGGAGGCCTCAAGCGAGGCCTAGGCCCAGGGGAAAGGCACCAGCGGGGATGAGCCTGGGGAGGCGCCCGGGCACGTCTGGACCCAGTCCCCGCAGCCTGCCCCTTGCTGGGGCAGTACCCCCGGAGGCCAGGAAGGCCTGGGCAAGGCTGGCCAGGGGCAGGGGCCCTGCTGGGTCCTGCCCCTGGCCTGTGGGGCCTCTGAGCACAACCGGCCCTCTCCCGCTGGAAGACCTCCCCGGCTGCCTCCAAAGGCCGCTTTGCAAGCACTCTCGCCGGCTGTTCCCGCCAGCCGCGCACAATGCTCCCAAGCCCGGGAGAAAAGCGCTTCGGGGGTGGTGCTCTCTCCCGGCCCTTGCCCCTGAGCCTGGGGGCCAGGCAGGGGCTCCACACTCCCAGGCCAAGGCAGAACCACATGCACACGTCTGTTCCTGCCCCCTGCACCGGCAGAGAGCTCGGGGGAGCCAGAGTCTGTCAGGCAGCTGCTGGGCTGGCCGCCTGTGTGGGAAGGGGCAGAGCCGACCTAGGGGCACCCTGGGCCTCTTGCTCTCCCTGCTGCCCTGAGGCTGCTGGGCCAAAGAGGTCTCGGGCATCCAGCCCCTTGCTGGTCCCTTCCCTCTGACGAGGCCCTCTGAGCTCCAGCACCTTGCAGTGTGGAGACAGCCCCTGCCAGCAACCTCCTCTCCAAGGAGGCCTCAAGCGAGGCCTAGGCCCAGGGGAAAGGCACCAGCGGGGATGAGCCTGGGGAGGCGCCCGGGCACGTCTGGACCCAGTCCCCGCAGCCTGCCCCTTGCTGGGGCAGTACCCCCGGAGGCCAGGAAGGCCTGGGCAAGGCTGGCCAGGGGCAGGGGCCCTGCTGGGTCCTGCCCCTGGCCTGTGGGGCCTCTGAGCACAACCGGCCCTCTCCCGCTGGAAGACCTCCCCGGCTGCCTCCAAAGGCCGCTTTGCAAGCACTCTCGCCGGCTGTTCCCGCCAGCCGCGCACAATGCTCCCAAGCCCGGGAGAAAAGCGCTTCGGGGGTGGTGCTCTCTCCCGGCCCTTGCCCCTGAGCCTGGGGGCCAGGCAGGGGCTCCACACTCCCAGGCCAAGGCAGAACCACATGCACACGTCTGTTCCTGCCCCCTGCACCGGCAGAGAGCTCGGGGGAGCCAGAGTCTGTCAGGCAGCTGCTGGGCTGGCCGCCTGTGTGGGAAGGGGCAGAGCCGACCTAGGGGCACCCTGGGCCTCTTGCTCTCCCTGCTGCCCTGAGGCTGCTGGGCCAAAGAGGTCTCGGGCATCCAGCCCCTTGCTGGTCCCTTCCCTCTGACGAGGCCCTCTGAGCTCCAGCACCTTGCAGTGTGGAGACAGCCCCTGCCAGCAACCTCCTCTCCAAGGAGGCCTCAAGCGAGGCCTAGGCCCAGGGGAAAGGCACCAGCGGGGATGAGCCTGGGGAGGCGCCCGGGCACGTCTGGACCCAGTCCCCGCAGCCTGCCCCTTGCTGGGGCAGTACCCCCGGAGGCCAGGAAGGCCTGGGCAAGGCTGGCCAGGGGCAGGGGCCCTGCTGGGTCCTGCCCCTGGCCTGTGGGGCCTCTGAGCACAATCGGCCCTCTCCCGCTGGAAGACCTCCCCGGCTGCCTCCAAAGGCCGCTTTGCAAGCACTCTCGCCGGCTGTTCCCGCCAGCCGCGCACAATGCTCCCAAGCCCGGGAGAAAAGCGCTTCGGGGGTGGTGCTCTCTCCCGGCCCTTGCCCCTGAGCCTGGGGGCCAGGCAGGGGCTCCACACTCCCAGGCCAAGGCAGAACCACATGCACACGTCTGTTCCTGCCCCCTGCACCAGCAGAGAGCTCGGGGGAGCCAGAGTCTGTCAGGCAGCTGCTGGGCTGGCCGCCTGTGTGGGAAGGGGCAGAGCCGACCTAGGGGCACCCTGGGCCTCTTGCTCTCCCTGCTGCCCTGAGGCTGCTGGGCCAAAGAGGTCTCGGGCATCCAGCCCCTTGCTGGTCCCTTCCCTCTGACGAGGCCCTCTGAGCTCCAGCACCTTGCAGTGTGGAGACAGCCCCTGCCAGCAACCTCCTCTCCAAGGAGGCCTCAAGCGAGGCCTAGGCCCAGGGGAAAGGCACCAGCGGGGATGAGCCTGGGGAGGCGCCCGGGCACGTCTGGACCCAGTCCCCGCAGCCTGCCCCTTGCTGGGGCAGTACCCCTGGAGGCCAGGAAGGCCTGGGCAAGGCTGGCCAGGGGCAGGGGCCCTGCTGGGTCCTGCCCCTGGCCTGTGGGGCCTCTGAGCACAACCGGCCCTCTCCCGCTGGAAGACCTCCCCGGCTGCCTCCAAAGGCCGCTTTGCAAGCACTCTCGCCGGCTGTTCCCGCCAGCCGCGCACAATGCTCCCAAGCCCGGGAGAAAAGCGCTTCGGGGGTGGTGCTCTCTCCCGGCCCTTGCCCCTGAGCCTGGGGGCCAGGCAGGGGCTCCACACTCCCAGGCCAAGGCAGAACCACATGCACACGTCTGTTCCTGCCCCCTGCACCGGCAGAGAGCTCGGGGGAGCCAGAGTCTGTCAGGCAGCTGCTGGGCTGGCCGCCTGTGTGGGAAGGGGCAGAGCCGACCTAGGGGCACCCTGGGCCTCTTGCTCTCCCTGCTGCCCTGAGGCTGCTGGGCCAAAGAGGTCTCGGGCATCCAGCCCCTTGCTGGTCCCTTCCCTCTGACGAGGCCCTCTGAGCTCCAGCACCTTGCAGTGTGGAGACAGCCCCTGCCAGCAACCTCCTCTCCAAGGAGGCCTCAAGCGAGGCCTAGGCCCAGGGGAAAGGCACCAGCGGGGATGAGCCTGGGGAGGCGCCCGGGCACGTCTGGACCCAGTCCCCGCAGCCTGCCCCTTGCTGGGGCAGTACCCCCGGAGGCCAGGAAGGCCTGGGCAAGGCTGGCCAGGGGCAGGGGCCCTGCTGGGTCCTGCCCCTGGCCTGTGGGGCCTCTGAGCACAACCGGCCCTCTCCCGCTGGAAGACCTCCCCGGCTGCCTCCAAAGGCCGCTTTGCAAGCACTCTCGCCGGCTGTTCCCGCCAGCCGCGCACAATGCTCCCAAGCCCGGGAGAAAAGCGCTTCGGGGGTGGTGCTCTCTCCCGGCCCTTGCCCCTGAGCCTGGGGGCCAGGCAGGGGCTCCACACTCCCAGGCCAAGGCAGAACCACATGCACACGTCTGTTCCTGCCCCCTGCACCGGCAGAGAGCTCGGGGGAGCCAGAGTCTGTCAGGCAGCTGCTGGCCTGGCCGCCTGTGTGGGAAGGGGCAGAGCCGACCTAGGGGCACCCTGGGCCTCTTGCTCTCCCTGCTGCCCTGAGGCTGCTGGGCCAAAGAGGTCTTGGGCATCCAGCCCCTTGCTGGTCCCTTCCCTCTGACGAGGCCCTCTGAGCTCCAGCACCTTGCAGTGTGGAGACAGCCCCTGCCAGCAACCTCCTCTCCAAGGAGGCCTCAAGCGAGGCCTAGGCCCAGGGGAAAGGCACCAGCGGGGATGAGCCTGGGGAGGCGCCCGGGCACGTCTGGACCCAGTCCCCGCAGCCTGCCCCTTGCTGGGGCAGTACCCCCGGAGGCCAGGAAGGCCTGGGCAAGGCTGGCCAGGGGCAGGGGCCCTGCTGGGTCCTGCCCCTGGCCTGTGGGGCCTCTGAGCACAACCGGCCCTCTCCCGCTGGAAGACCTCCCCGGCTGCCTCCAAAGGCCGCTTTGCAAGCACTCTCGCCGGCTGTTCCCGCCAGCCGCGCACAATGCTCCCAAGCCCGGGAGAAAAGCGCTTCGGGGGTGGTGCTCTCTCCCGGCCCTTGCCCCTGAGCCTGGGGGCCAGGCAGGGGCTCCACACTCCCAGGCCAAGGCAGAACCACATGCACACGTCTGTTCCTGCCCCCTGCACCGGCAGAGAGCTCGGGGGAGCCAGAGTCTGTCAGGCAGCTGCTGGGCTGGCCGCCTGTGTGGGAAGGGGCAGAGCCGACCTAGGGGCACCCTGGGCCTCTTGCTCTCCCTGCTGCCCTGAGGCTGCTGGGCCAAAGAGGTCTTGGGCATCCAGCCCCTTGCTGGTCCCTTCCCTCTGACGAGGCCCTCTGAGCTCCAGCACCTTGCAGTGTGGAGACAGCCCCTGCCAGCAACCTCCTCTCCAAGGAGGCCTCAAGCGAGGCCTAGGCCCAGGGGAAAGGCACCAGCGGGGATGAGCCTGGGGAGGCGCCCGGGCACGTCTGGACCCAGTCCCCGCAGCCTGCCCCTTGCTGGGGCAGTACCCCCGGAGGCCAGGAAGGCCTGGGCAAGGCTGGCCAGGGGCAGGGGCCCTGCTGGGTCCTGCCCCTGGCCTGTGGGGCCTCTGAGCACAACCGGCCCTCTCCCGCTGGAAGACCTCCCCGGCTGCCTCCAAAGGCCGCTTTGCAAGCACTCTCGCCGGCTGTTCCCGCCAGCCGCGCACAATGCTCCCAAGCCCGGGAGAAAAGCGCTTCGGGGGTGGTGCTCTCTCCCGGCCCTTGCCCCTGAGCCTGGGGGCCAGGCAGGGGCTCCACACTCCCAGGCCAAGGCAGAACCACATGCACACGTCTGTTCCTGCCCCCTGCACCGGCAGAGAGCTCGGGGGAGCCAGAGTCTGTCAGGCAGCTGCTGGGCTGGCCGCCTGTGTGGGAAGGGGCAGAGCCGACCTAGGGGCACCCTGGGCCTCTTGCTCTCCCTGCTGCCCTGAGGCTGCTGGGCCAAAGAGGTCTTGGGCATCCAGCCCCTTGCTGGTCCCTTCCCTCTGACGAGGCCCTCTGAGCTCCAGCACCTTGCAGTGTGGAGACAGCCCCTGCCAGCAACCTCCTCTCCAAGGAGGTCTCAAGCGAGGCCTAGGCCCAGGGGAAAGGCACCAGCGGGGATGAGCCTGGGGAGGCGCCCGGGCACGTCTGGACCCAGTCCCCGCAGCCTGCCCCTTGCTGGGGCAGTACCCCCGGAGGCCAGGAAGGCCTGGGCAAGGCTGGCCAGGGGCAGGGGCCCTGCTGGGTCCTGCCCCTGGCCTGTGGGGCCTCTGAGCACAACCGGCCCTCTCCCGCTGGAAGACCTCCCCGGCTGCCTCCAAAGGCCGCTTTGCAAGCACTCTCGCCGGCTGTTCCCGCCAGCCGCGCACAATGCTCCCAAGCCCGGGAGAAAAGCGCTTCGGGGGTGGTGCTCTCTCCCGGCCCTTGCCCCTGAGCCTGGGGGCCAGGCAGGGGCTCCACACTCCCAGGCCAAGGCAGAACCACATGCACACGTCTGTTCCTGCCCCCTGCACCGGCAGAGAGCTCGGGGGAGCCAGAGTCTGTCAGGCAGCTGCTGGGCTGGCCGCCTGTGTGGGAAGGGGCAGAGCCGACCTAGGGGCACCCTGGGCCTCTTGCTCTCCCTGCTGCCCTGAGGCTGCTGGGCCAAAGAGGTCTTGGGCATCCAGCCCCTTGCTGGTCCCTTCCCTCTGACGAGGCCCTCTGAGCTCCAGCACCTTGCAGTGTGGAGACAGCCCCTGCCAGCAACCTCCTCTCCAAGGAGGCCTCAAGCGAGGCCTAGGCCCAGGGGAAAGGCACCAGCGGGGATGAGCCTGGGGAGGCGCCCGGGCACGTCTGGACCCAGTCCCCGCAGCCTGCCCCTTGCTGGGGCAGTACCCCCGGAGGCCAGGAAGGCCTGGGCAAGGCTGGCCAGGGGCAGGGGCCCTGCTGGGTCCTGCCCCTGGCCTGTGGGGCCTCTGAGCACAACCGGCCCTCTCCCGCTGGAAGACCTCCCCGGCTGCCTCCAAAGGCCGCTTTGCAAGCACTCTCGCCGGCTGTTCCCGCCAGCCGCGCACAATGCTCCCAAGCCCGGGAGAAAAGCGCTTCGGGGGTGGTGCTCTCTCCCGGCCCTTGCCCCTGAGCCTGGGGGCCAGGCAGGGGCTCCACACTCCCAGGCCAAGGCAGAACCACATGCACACGTCTGTTCCTGCCCCCTGCACCGGCAGAGAGCTCGGGGGAGCCAGAGTCTGTCAGGCAGCTGCTGGGCTGGCCGCCTGTGTGGGAAGGGGCAGAGCCGACCTAGGGGCACCCTGGGCCTCTTGCTCTCCCTGCTGCCCTGAGGCTGCTGGGCCAAAGAGGTCTCGGGCATCCAGCCCCTTGCTGGTCCCTTCCCTCTGACGAGGCCCTCTGAGCTCCAGCACCTTGCAGTGTGGAGACAGCCCCTGCCAGCAACCTCCTCTCCAAGGAGGCCTCAAGCGAGGCCTAGGCCCAGGGGAAAGGCACCAGCGGGGATGAGCCTGGGGAGGCGCCCGGGCACGTCTGGACCCAGTCCCCGCAGCCTGCCCCTTGCTGGGGCAGTACCCCCGGAGGCCAGGAAGGCCTGGGCAAGGCTGGCCAGGGGCAGGGGCCCTGCTGGGTCCTGCCCCTGGCCTGTGGGGCCTCTGAGCACAACCGGCCCTCTCCCGCTGGAAGACCTCCCCGGCTGCCTCCAAAGGCCGCTTTGCAAGCACTCTCGCCGGCTGTTCCCGCCAGCCGCGCACAATGCTCCCAAGCCCGGGAGAAAAGCGCTTCGGGGGTGGTGCTCTCTCCCGGCCCTTGCCCCTGAGCCTGGGGGCCAGGCAGGGGCTCCACACTCCCAGGCCAAGGCAGAACCACATGCACACGTCTGTTCCTGCCCCCTGCACCGGCAGAGAGCTCGGGGGAGCCAGAGTCTGTCAGGCAGCTGCTGGGCTGGCCGCCTGTGTGGGAAGGGGCAGAGCCGACCTAGGGGCACCCTGGGCCTCTTGCTCTCCCTGCTGCCCTGAGGCTGCTGGGCCAAAGAGGTCTCGGGCATCCAGCCCCTTGCTGGTCCCTTCCCTCTGACGAGGCCCTCTGAGCTCCAGCACCTTGCAGTGTGGAGACAGCCCCTGCCAGCAACCTCCTCTCCAAGGAGGCCTCAAGCGAGGCCTAGGCCCAGGGGAAAGGCACCAGCGGGGATGAGCCTGGGGAGGCGCCCGGGCACGTCTGGACCCAGTCCCCGCAGCCTGCCCCTTGCTGGGGCAGTACCCCCGGAGGCCAGGAAGGCCTGGGCAAGGCTGGCCAGGGGCAGGGGCCCTGCTGGGTCCTGCCCCTGGCCTGTGGGGCCTCTGAGCACAACCGGCCCTCTCCCGCTGGAAGACCTCCCCGGCTGCCTCCAAAGGCCGCTTTGCAAGCACTCTCGCCGGCTGTTCCCGCCAGCCGCGCACAATGCTCCCAAGCCCGGGAGAAAAGCGCTTCGGGGGTGGTGCTCTCTCCCGGCCCTTGCCCCTGAGCCTGGGGGCCAGGCAGGGGCTCCACACTCCCAGGCCAAGGCAGAACCACATGCACACGTCTGTTCCTGCCCCCTGCACCGGCAGAGAGCTCGGGGGAGCCAGAGTCTGTCAGGCAGCTGCTGGGCTGGCCGCCTGTGTGGGAAGGGGCAGAGCCGACCTAGGGGCACCCTGGGCCTCTTGCTCTCCCTGCTGCCCTGAGGCTGCTGGGCCAAAGAGGTCTTGGGCATCCAGCCCCTTGCTGGTCCCTTCCCTCTGACGAGGCCCTCTGAGCTCCAGCACCTTGCAGTGTGGAGACAGCCCCTGCCAGCAACCTCCTCTCCAAGGAGGCCTCAAGCGAGGCCTAGGCCCAGGGGAAAGGCACCAGCGGGGATGAGCCTGGGGAGGCGCCCGGGCACGTCTGGACCCAGTCCCCGCAGCCTGCCCCTTGCTGGGGCAGTACCCCCGGAGGCCAGGAAGGCCTGGGCAAGGCTGGCCAGGGGCAGGGGCCCTGCTGGGTCCTGCCCCTGGCCTGTGGGGCCTCTGAGCACAACCGGCCCTCTCCCGCTGGAAGACCTCCCCGGCTGCCTCCAAAGGCCGCTTTGCAAGCACTCTCGCCGGCTGTTCCCGCCAGCCGCGCACAATGCTCCCAAGCCCGGGAGAAAAGCGCTTCGGGGGTGGTGCTCTCTCCCGGCCCTTGCCCCTGAGCCTGGGGGCCAGGCAGGGGCTCCACACTCCCAGGCCAAGGCAGAACCACATGCACACGTCTGTTCCTGCCCCCTGCACCGGCAGAGAGCTCGGGGGAGCCAGAGTCTGTCAGGCAGCTGCTGGGCTGGCCGCCTGTGTGGGAAGGGGCAGAGCCGACCTAGGGGCACCCTGGGCCTCTTGCTCTCCCTGCTGCCCTGAGGCTGCTGGGCCAAAGAGGTCTCGGGCATCCAGCCCCTTGCTGGTCCCTTCCCTCTGACGAGGCCCTCTGAGCTCCAGCACCTTGCAGTGTGGAGACAGCCCCTGCCAGCAACCTCCTCTCCAAGGAGGCCTCAAGCGAGGCCTAGGCCCAGGGGAAAGGCACCAGCGGGGATGAGCCTGGGGAGGCGCCCGGGCACGTCTGGACCCAGTCCCCGCAGCCTGCCCCTTGCTGGGGCAGTACCCCCGGAGGCCAGGAAGGCCTGGGCAAGGCTGGCCAGGGGCAGGGGCCCTGCTGGGTCCTGCCCCTGGCCTGTGGGGCCTCTGAGCACAACCGGCCCTCTCCCGCTGGAAGACCTCCCCGGCTGCCTCCAAAGGCCGCTTTGCAAGCACTCTCGCCGGCTGTTCCCGCCAGCCGCGCACAATGCTCCCAAGCCCGGGAGAAAAGCGCTTCGGGGGTGGTGCTCTCTCCCGGCCCTTGCCCCTGAGCCTGGGGGCCAGGCAGGGGCTCCACACTCCCAGGCCAAGGCAGAACCACATGCACACGTCTGTTCCTGCCCCCTGCACCGGCAGAGAGCTCGGGGGAGCCAGAGTCTGTCAGGCAGCTGCTGGGCTGGCCGCCTGTGTGGGAAGGGGCAGAGCCGACCTAGGGGCACCCTGGGCCTCTTGCTCTCCCTGCTGCCCTGAGGCTGCTGGGCCAAAGAGGTCTCGGGCATCCAGCCCCTTGCTGGTCCCTTCCCTCTGACGAGGCCCTCTGAGCTCCAGCACCTTGCAGTGTGGAGACAGCCCCTGCCAGCAACCTCCTCTCCAAGGAGGCCTCAAGCGAGGCCTAGGCCCAGGGGAAAGGCACCAGCGGGGATGAGCCTGGGGAGGCGCCCGGGCACGTCTGGACCCAGTCCCCGCAGCCTGCCCCTTGCTGGGGCAGTACCCCCGGAGGCCAGGAAGGCCTGGGCAAGGCTGGCCAGGGGCAGGGGCCCTGCTGGGTCCTGCCCCTGGCCTGTGGGGCCTCTGAGCACAACCGGCCCTCTCCCGCTGGAAGACCTCCCCGGCTGCCTCCAAAGGCCGCTTTGCAAGCACTCTCGCCGGCT
This sequence comes from Cervus elaphus, assembly GCF_910594005.1. Taxonomy (NCBI): domain Eukaryota; kingdom Metazoa; phylum Chordata; class Mammalia; order Artiodactyla; family Cervidae; genus Cervus; species Cervus elaphus. The sequence goes on along the minus strand of NC_057834.1, from coordinate 1,020,161 downwards.
GTTCCCGCCAGCCGCGCACAATGCTCCCAAGCCCGGGAGAAAAGCGCTTCGGGGGTGGTGCTCTCTCCCGGCCCTTGCCCCTGAGCCTGGGGGCCAGGCAGGGGCTCCACACTCCCAGGCCAAGGCAGAACCACATGCACACGTCTGTTCCTGCCCCCTGCACCGGCAGAGAGCTCGGGGGAGCCAGAGTCTGTCAGGCAGCTGCTGGGCTGGCCGCCTGTGTGGGAAGGGGCAGAGCCGACCTAGGGGCACCCTGGGCCTCTTGCTCTCCCTGCTGCCCTGAGGCTGCTGGGCCAAAGAGGTCTTGGGCATCCAGCCCCTTGCTGGTCCCTTCCCTCTGACGAGGCCCTCTGAGCTCCAGCACCTTGCAGTGTGGAGACAACCCCTGCCAGCAACCTCCTCTCCAAGGAGGCCTCAAGCGAGGCCTAGGCCCAGGGGAAAGGCACCAGCGGGGATGAGCCTGGGGAGGCGCCCGGGCACGTCTGGACCCAGTCCCCGCAGCCTGCCCCTTGCTGGGGCAGTACCCCCGGAGGCCAGGAAGGCCTGGGCAAGGCTGGCCAGGGGCAGGGGCCCTGCTGGGTCCTGCCCCTGGCCTGTGGGGCCTCTGAGCACAACCGGCCCTCTCCCGCTGGAAGACCTCCCCGGCTGCCTCCAAAGGCCGCTTTGCAAGCACTCTCGCCGGCTGTTCCCGCCAGCCGCGCACAATGCTCCCAAGCCCGGGAGAAAAGCGCTTCGGGGGTGGTGCTCTCTCCCGGCCCTTGCCCCTGAGCCTGGGGGCCAGGCAGGGGCTCCACACTCCCAGGCCAAGGCAGAACCACATGCACACGTCTGTTCCTGCCCCCTGCACCGGCAGAGAGCTCGGGGGAGCCAGAGTCTGTCAGGCAGCTGCTGGGCTGGCCGCCTGTGTGGGAAGGGGCAGAGCCGACCTAGGGGCACCCTGGGCCTCTTGCTCTCCCTGCTGCCCTGAGGCTGCTGGGCCAAAGAGGTCTTGGGCATCCAGCCCCTTGCTGGTCCCTTCCCTCTGACGAGGCCCTCTGAGCTCCAGCACCTTGCAGTGTGGAGACAGCCCCTGCCAGCAACCTCCTCTCCAAGGAGGCCTCAAGCGAGGCCTAGGCCCAGGGGAAAGGCACCAGCGGGGATGAGCCTGGGGAGGCGCCCGGGCACGTCTGGACCCAGTCCCCGCAGCCTGCCCCTTGCTGGGGCAGTACCCCCGGAGGCCAGGAAGGCCTGGGCAAGGCTGGCCAGGGGCAGGGGCCCTGCTGGGTCCTGCCCCTGGCCTGTGGGGCCTCTGAGCACAACCGGCCCTCTCCCGCTGGAAGACCTCCCTGGCTGCCTCCAAAGGCCGCTTTGCAAGCACTCTCGCCGGCTGTTCCCGCCAGCCGCGCACAATGCTCCCAAGCCCGGGAGAAAAGCGCTTCGGGGGTGGTGCTCTCTCCCGGCCCTTGCCCCTGAGCCTGGGGGCCAGGCAGGGGCTCCACACTCCCAGGCCAAGGCAGAACCACATTCACACGTCTGTTCCTGCCCCCTGCACCGGCAGAGAGCTCGGGGGAGCCAGAGTCTGTCAGGCAGCTGCTGGGCTGGCCGCCTGTGTGGGAAGGGGCAGAGCCGACCTAGGGGCACCCTGGGCCTCTTGCTCTCCCTGCTGCCCTGAGGCTGCTGGGCCAAAGAGGTCTCGGGCATCCAGCCCCTTGCTGGTCCCTTCCCTCTGACGAGGCCCTCTGAGCTCCAGCACCTTGCAGTGTGGAGACAGCCCCTGCCAGCAACCTCCTCTCCAAGGAGGCCTCAAGCGAGGCCTAGGCCCAGGGGAAAGGCACCAGCGGGGATGAGCCTGGGGAGGCGCCCGGGCACGTCTGGACCCAGTCCCCGCAGCCTGCCCCTTGCTGGGGCAGTACCCCCGGAGGCCAGGAAGGCCTGGGCAAGGCTGGCCAGGGGCAGGGGCCCTGCTGGGTCCTGCCCCTGGCCTGTGGGGCCTCTGAGCACAACCGGCCCTCTCCCGCTGGAAGACCTCCCCGGCTGCCTCCAAAGGCCGCTTTGCAAGCACTCTCGCCGGCTGTTCCCGCCAGCCGCGCACAATGCTCCCAAGCCCGGGAGAAAAGCGCTTCGGGGGTGGTGCTCTCTCCCGGCCCTTGCCCCTGAGCCTGGGGGCCAGGCAGGGGCTCCACACTCCCAGGCCAAGGCAGAACCACATGCACACGTCTGTTCCTGCCCCCTGCACCGGCAGAGAGCTCGGGGGAGCCAGAGTCTGTCAGGCAGCTGCTGGGCTGGCCGCCTGTGTGGGAAGGGGCAGAGCCGACCTAGGGGCACCCTGGGCCTCTTGCTCTCCCTGCTGCCCTGAGGCTGCTGGGCCAAAGAGGTCTCGGGCATCCAGCCCCTTGCTGGTCCCTTCCCTCTGACGAGGCCCTCTGAGCTCCAGCACCTTGCAGTGTGGAGACAGCCCCTGCCAGCAACCTCCTCTCCAAGGAGGCCTCAAGCGAGGCCTAGGCCCAGGGGAAAGGCACCAGCGGGGATGAGCCTGGGGAGGCGCCCGGGCACGTCTGGACCCAGTCCCCGCAGCCTGCCCCTTGCTGGGGCAGTACCCCCGGAGGCCAGGAAGGCCTGGGCAAGGCTGGCCAGGGGCAGGGGCCCTGCTGGGTCCTGCCCCTGGCCTGTGGGGCCTCTGAGCACAACCGGCCCTCTCCCGCTGGAAGACCTCCCCGGCTGCCTCCAAAGGCCGCTTTGCAAGCACTCTCGCCGGCTGTTCCCGCCAGCCGCGCCCAATGCTCCCAAGCCCGGGAGAAAAGCGCTTCGGGGGTGGTGCTCTCTCCCGGCCCTTGCCCCTGAGCCTGGGGGCCAGGCAGGGGCTCCACACTCCCAGGCCAAGGCAGAACCACATGCACACGTCTGTTCCTGCCCCCTGCACCGGCAGAGAGCTCGGGGGAGCCAGAGTCTGTCAGGCAGCTGCTGGGCTGGCCGCCTGTGTGGGAAGGGGCAGAGCCGACCTAGGGGCACCCTGGGCCTCTTGCTCTCCCTGCTGCCCTGAGGCTGCTGGGCCAAAGAGGTCTTGGGCATCCAGCCCCTTGCTGGTCCCTTCCCTCTGACGAGGCCCTCTGAGCTCCAGCACCTTGCAGTGTGGAGACAGCCCCTGCCAGCAACCTCCTCTCCAAGGAGGCCTCAAGCGAGGCCTAGGCCCAGGGGAAAGGCACCAGCGGGGATGAGCCTGGGGAGGCGCCCGGGCACGTCTGGACCCAGTCCCCGCAGCCTGCCCCTTGCTGGGGCAGTACCCCCGGAGGCCAGGAAGGCCTGGGCAAGGCTGGCCAGGGGCAGGGGCCCTGCTGGGTCCTGCCCCTGGCCTGTGGGGCCTCTGAGCACAACCGGCCCTCTCCCGCTGGAAGACCTCCCCGGCTGCCTCCAAAGGCCGCTTTGCAAGCACTCTCGCCGGCTGTTCCCGCCAGCCGCGCACAATGCTCCCAAGCCCGGGAGAAAAGCGCTTCGGGGGTGGTGCTCTCTCCCGGCCCTTGCCCCTGAGCCTGGGGGCCAGGCAGGGGCTCCACACTCCCAGGCCAAGGCAGAACCACATGCACACGTCTGTTCCTGCCCCCTGCACCGGCAGAGAGCTCGGGGGAGCCAGAGTCTGTCAGGCAGCTGCTGGGCTGGCCGCCTGTGTGGGAAGGGGCAGAGCCGACCTAGGGGCACCCTGGGCCTCTTGCTCTCCCTGCTGCCCTGAGGCTGCTGGGCCAAAGAGGTCTCGGGCATCCAGCCCCTTGCTGGTCCCTTCCCTCTGACGAGGCCCTCTGAGCTCCAGCACCTTGCAGTGTGGAGACAGCCCCTGCCAGCAACCTCCTCTCCAAGGAGGCCTCAAGCGAGGCCTAGGCCCAGGGGAAAGGCACCAGCGGGGATGAGCCTGGGGAGGCGCCCGGGCACGTCTGGACCCAGTCCCCGCAGCCTGCCCCTTGCTGGGGCAGTACCCCCGGAGGCCAGGAAGGCCTGGGCAAGGCTGGCCAGGGGCAGGGGCCCTGCTGGGTCCTGCCCCTGGCCTGTGGGGCCTCTGAGCACAACCGGCCCTCTCCCGCTGGAAGACCTCCCCGGCTGCCTCCAAAGGCCGCTTTGCAAGCACTCTCGCCGGCTGTTCCCGCCAGCCGCGCACAATGCTCCCAAGCCCGGGAGAAAAGCGCTTCGGGGGTGGTGCTCTCTCCCGGCCCTTGCCCCTGAGCCTGGGGGCCAGGCAGGGGCTCCACACTCCCAGGCCAAGGCAGAACCACATGCACACGTCTGTTCCTGCCCCCTGCACCGGCAGAGAGCTCGGGGGAGCCAGAGTCTGTCAGGCAGCTGCTGGGCTGGCCGCCTGTGTGGGAAGGGGCAGAGCCGACCTAGGGGCACCCTGGGCCTCTTGCTCTCCCTGCTGCCCTGAGGCTGCTGGGCCAAAGAGGTCTTGGGCATCCAGCCCCTTGCTGGTCCCTTCCCTCTGACGAGGCCCTCTGAGCTCCAGCACCTTGCAGTGTGGAGACAGCCCCTGCCAGCAACCTCCTCTCCAAGGAGGCCTCAAGCGAGGCCTAGGCCCAGGGGAAAGGCACCAGCGGGGATGAGCCTGGGGAGGCGCCCGGGCACGTCTGGACCCAGTCCCCGCAGCCTGCCCCTTGCTGGGGCAGTACCCCCGGAGGCCAGGAAGGCCTGGGCAAGGCTGGCCAGGGGCAGGGGCCCTGCTGGGTCCTGCCCCTGGCCTGTGGGGCCTCTGAGCACAACCGGCCCTCTCCCGCTGGAAGACCTCCCCGGCTGCCTCCAAAGGCCGCTTTGCAAGCACTCTCGCCGGCTGTTCCCGCCAGCCGCGCACAATGCTCCCAAGCCCGGGAGAAAAGCGCTTCGGGGGTGGTGCTCTCTCCCGGCCCTTGCCCCTGAGCCTGGGGGCCAGGCAGGGGCTCCAGACTCCCAGGCCAAGGCAGAACCACATGCACACGTCTGTTCCTGCCCCCTGCACCGGCAGAGAGCTCGGGGGAGCCAGAGTCTGTCAGGCAGCTGCTGGGCTGGCCGCCTGTGTGGGAAGGGGCAGAGCCGACCTACGGGCACCCTGGGCCTCTTGCTCTCCCTGCTGCCCTGAGGCTGCTGGGCCAAAGAGGTCTTGGGCATCCAGCCCCTTGCTGGTCCCTTCCCTCTGACGAGGCCCTCTGAGCTCCAGCACCTTGCAGTGTGGAGACAGCCCCTGCCAGCAACCTCCTCTCCAAGGAGGCCTCAAGCGAGGCCTAGGCCCAGGGGAAAGGCACCAGCGGGGATGAGCCTGGGGAGGCGCCCGGGCACGTCTGGACCCAGTCCCCGCAGCCTGCCCCTTGCTGGGGCAGTACCCCCGGAGGCCAGGAAGGCCTGGGCAAGGCTGGCCAGGGGCAGGGGCCCTGCTGGGTCCTGCCCCTGGCCTGTGGGGCCTCTGAGCACAACCGGCCCTCTCCCGCTGGAAGACCTCCCCGGCTGCCTCCAAAGGCCGCTTTGCAAGCACTCTCGCCGGCTGTTCCCGCCAGCCGCGCACAATGCTCCCAAGCCCGGGAGAAAAGCGCTTAGGGGGTGGTGCTCTCTCCCGGCCCTTGCCCCTGAGCCTGGGGGCCAGGCAGGGGCTCCACACTCCCAGGCCAAGGCAGAACCACATGCACACGTCTGTTCCTGCCCCCTGCACCGGCAGAGAGCTCGGGGAAGCCAGAGTCTGTCAGACAGCTGCTGGGCTGGCCGCCTGTGTGGGAAGGGGCAGAGCCGACCTAGGGGCACCCTGGGCCTCTTGCTCTCCCTGCTGCCCTGAGGCTGCTGGGCCAAAGAGGTCTCGGGCATCCAGCCCCTTGCTGGTCCCTTCCCTCTGACGAGGCCCTCTGAGCTCCAGCACCTTGCAGTGTGGAGACAGCCCCTGCCAGCAACCTCCTCTCCAAGGAGGCCTCAAGCGAGGCCTAGGCCCAGGGGAAAGGCACCAGCGGGGATGAGCCTGGGGAGGCGCCCGGGCACGTCTGGACCCAGTCCCCGCAGCCTGCCCCTTGCTGGGGCAGTACCCCCGGAGGCCAGGAAGGCCTGGGCAAGGCTGGCCAGGGGCAGGGGCCCTGCTGGGTCCTGCCCCTGGCCTGTGGGGCCTCTGAGCACAACCGGCCCTCTCCCGCTGGAAGACCTCCCCGGCTGCCTCCAAAGGCCGCTTTGCAAGCACTCTCGCCGGCTGTTCCCGCCAGCCGCGCACAATGCTCCCAAGCCCGGGAGAAAAGCGCTTCGGGGGTGGTGCTCTCTCCCGGCCCTTGCCCCTGAGCCTGGGGGCCAGGCAGGGGCTCCACACTCCCAGGCCAAGGCAGAACCACATGCACACGTCTGTTCCTGCCCCCTGCACCGGCAGAGAGCTCGGGGGAGCCAGAGTCTGTCAGGCAGCTGCTGGGCTGGCCGCCTGTGTGGGAAGGGGCAGAGCCGACCTAGGGGCACCCTGGGCCTCTTGCTCTCCCTGCTGCCCTGAGGCTGCTGGGCCAAAGAGGTCTTGGGCATCCAGCCCCTTGCTGGTCCCTTCCCTCTGACGAGGCCCTCTGAGCTCCAGCACCTTGCAGTGTGGAGACAGCCCCTGCCAGCAACCTCCTCTCCAAGGAGGCCTCAAGCGAGGCCTAGGCCCAGGGGAAAGGCACCAGCGGGGATGAGCCTGGGGAGGCGCCCGGGCACGTCTGGACCCAGTCCCCGCAGCCTGCCCCTTGCTGGGGCAGTACCCCCGGAGGCCAGGAAGGCCTGGGCAAGGCTGGCCAGGGGCAGGGGCCCTGCTGGGTCCTGCCCCTGGCCTGTGGGGCCTCTGAGCACAACCGGCCCTCTCCCGCTGGAAGACCTCCCCGGCTGCCTCCAAAGGCCGCTTTGCAAGCACTCTCGCCGGCTGTTCCCGCCAGCCGCGCACAATGCTCCCAAGCCCGGGAGAAAAGCGCTTCGGGGGTGGTGCTCTCTCCCGGCCCTTGCCCCTGAGCCTGGGGGCCAGGCAGGGGCTCCACACTCCCAGGCCAAGGCAGAACCACATGCACACGTCTGTTCCTGCCCCCTGCACCGGCAGAGAGCTCGGGGGAGCCAGAGTCTGTCAGGCAGCTGCTGGGCTGGCCGCCTGTGTGGGAAGGGGCAGAGCCGACCTAGGGGCACCCTGGGCCTCTTGCTCTCCCTGCTGCCCTGAGGCTGCTGGGCCAAAGAGGTCTCGGGCATCCAGCCCCTTGCTGGTCCCTTCCCTCTGACGAGGCCCTCTGAGCTCCAGCACCTTGCAGTGTGGAGACAGCCCCTGCCAGCAACCTCCTCTCCAAGGAGGCCTCAAGCGAGGCCTAGGCCCAGGGGAAAGGCACCAGCGGGGATGAGCCTGGGGAGGCGCCCGGGCACGTCTGGACCCAGTCCCCGCAGCCTGCCCCTTGCTGGGGCAGTACCCCCGGAGGCCAGGAAGGCCTGGGCAAGGCTGGCCAGGGGCAGGGGCCCTGCTGGGTCCTGCCCCTGGCCTGTGGGGCCTCTGAGCACAACCGGCCCTCTCCCGCTGGAAGACCTCCCCGGCTGCCTCCAAAGGCCGCTTTGCAAGCACTCTCGCCGGCTGTTCCCGCCAGCCGCGCACAATGCTCCCAAGCCCGGGAGAAAAGCGCTTCGGGGGTGGTGCTCTCTCCCGGCCCTTGCCCCTGAGCCTGGGGGCCAGGCAGGGGCTCCACACTCCCAGGCCAAGGCAGAACCACATGCACACGTCTGTTCCTGCCCCCTGCACCGGCAGAGAGCTCGGGGGAGCCAGAGTCTGTCAGGCAGCTGCTGGGCTGGCCGCCTGTGTGGGAAGGGGCAGAGCCGACCTAGGGGCACCCTGGGCCTCTTGCTCTCCCTGCTGCCCTGAGGCTGCTGGGCCAAAGAGGTCTTGGGCATCCAGCCCCTTGCTGGTCCCTTCCCTCTGACGAGGCCCTCTGAGCTCCAGCACCTTGCAGTGTGGAGACAACCCCTGCCAGCAACCTCCTCTCCAAGGAGGCCTCAAGCGAGGCCTAGGCCCAGGGGAAAGGCACCAGCGGGGATGAGCCTGGGGAGGCGCCCGGGCACGTCTGGACCCAGTCCCCGCAGCCTGCCCCTTGCTGGGGCAGTACCCCCGGAGGCCAGGAAGGCCTGGGCAAGGCTGGCCAGGGGCAGGGGCCCTGCTGGGTCCTGCCCCTGGCCTGTGGGGCCTCTGAGCACAACCGGCCCTCTCCCGCTGGAAGACCTCCCCGGCTGCCTCCAAAGGCCGCTTTGCAAGCACTCTCGCCGGCTGTTCCCGCCAGCCGCGCACAATGCTCCCAAGCCCGGGAGAAAAGCGCTTCGGGGGTGGTGCTCTCTCCCGGCCCTTGCCCCTGAGCCTGGGGGCCAGGCAGGGGCTCCACACTCCCAGGCCAAGGCAGAACCACATGCACACGTCTGTTCCTGCCCCCTGCACCGGCAGAGAGCTCGGGGGAGCCAGAGTCTGTCAGGCAGCTGCTGGGCTGGCCGCCTGTGTGGGAAGGGGCAGAGCCGACCTAGGGGCACCCTGGGCCTCTTGCTCTCCCTGCTGCCCTGAGGCTGCTGGGCCAAAGAGGTCTCGGGCATCCAGCCCCTTGCTGGTCCCTTCCCTCTGACGAGGCCCTCTGAGCTCCAGCACCTTGCAGTGTGGAGACAGCCCCTGCCAGCAACCTCCTCTCCAAGGAGGCCTCAAGCGAGGCCTAGGCCCAGGGGAAAGGCACCAGCGGGGATGAGCCTGGGGAGGCGCCCGGGCACGTCTGGACCCAGTCCCCGCAGCCTGCCCCTTGCTGGGGCAGTACCCCCGGAGGCCAGGAAGGCCTGGGCAAGGCTGGCCAGGGGCAGGGGCCCTGCTGGGTCCTGCCCCTGGCCTGTGGGGCCTCTGAGCACAACCGGCCCTCTCCCGCTGGAAGACCTCCCCGGCTGCCTCCAAAGGCCGCTTTGCAAGCACTCTCGCCGGCTGTTCCCGCCAGCCGCGCACAATGCTCCCAAGCCCGGGAGAAAAGCGCTTCGGGGGTGGTGCTCTCTCCCGGCCCTTGCCCCTGAGCCTGGGGGCCAGGCAGGGGCTCCACACTCCCAGGCCAAGGCAGAACCACATTCACACGTCTGTTCCTGCCCCCTGCACCGGCAGAGAGCTCGGGGGAGCCAGAGTCTGTCAGGCAGCTGCTGGGCTGGCCGCCTGTGTGGGAAGGGGCAGAGCCGACCTAGGGGCACCCTGGGCCTCTTGCTCTCCCTGCTGCCCTGAGGCTGCTGGGCCAAAGAGGTCTCGGGCATCCAGCCCCTTGCTGGTCCCTTCCCTCTGACGAGGCCCTCTGAGCTCCAGCACCTTGCAGTGTGGAGACAGCCCCTGCCAGCAACCTCCTCTCCAAGGAGGCCTCAAGCGAGGCCTAGGCCCAGGGGAAAGGCACCAGCGGGGATGAGCCTGGGGAGGCGCCCGGGCACGTCTGGACCCAGTCCCCGCAGCCTGCCCCTTGCTGGGGCAGTACCCCCGGAGGCCAGGAAGGCCTGGGCAAGGCTGGCCAGGGGCAGGGGCCCTGCTGGGTCCTGCCCCTGGCCTGTGGGGCCTCTGAGCACAACCGGCCCTCTCCCGCTGGAAGACCTCCCCGGCTGCCTCCAAAGGCCGCTTTGCAAGCACTCTCGCCGGCTGTTCCCGCCAGCCGCGCACAATGCTCCCAAGCCCGGGAGAAAAGCGCTTCGGGGGTGGTGCTCTCTCCCGGCCCTTGCCCCTGAGCCTGGGGGCCAGGCAGGGGCTCCACACTCCCAGGCCAAGGCAGAACCACATGCACACGTCTGTTCCTGCCCCCTGCACCGGCAGAGAGCTCGGGGGAGCCAGAGTCTGTCAGGCAGCTGCTGGGCTGGCCGCCTGTGTGGGAAGGGGCAGAGCCGACCTAGGGGCACCCTGGGCCTCTTGCTCTCCCTGCTGCCCTGAGGCTGCTGGGCCAAAGAGGTCTCGGGCATCCAGCCCCTTGCTGGTCCCTTCCCTCTGACGAGGCCCTCTGAGCTCCAGCACCTTGCAGTGTGGAGACAGCCCCTGCCAGCAACCTCCTCTCCAAGGAGGCCTCAAGCGAGGCCTAGGCCCAGGGGAAAGGCACCAGCGGGGATGAGCCTGGGGAGGCGCCCGGGCACGTCTGGACCCAGTCCCCGCAGCCTGCCCCTTGCTGGGGCAGTACCCCCGGAGGCCAGGAAGGCCTGGGCAAGGCTGGCCAGGGGCAGGGGCCCTGCTGGGTCCTGCCCCTGGCCTGTGGGGCCTCTGAGCACAACCGGCCCTCTCCCGCTGGAAGACCTCCCCGGCTGCCTCCAAAGGCCGCTTTGCAAGCACTCTCGCCGGCTGTTCCCGCCAGCCGCGCCCAATGCTCCCAAGCCCGGGAGAAAAGCGCTTCGGGGGTGGTGCTCTCTCCCGGCCCTTGCCCCTGAGCCTGGGGGCCAGGCAGGGGCTCCACACTCCCAGGCCAAGGCAGAACCACATGCACACGTCTGTTCCTGCCCCCTGCACCGGCAGAGAGCTCGGGGGAGCCAGAGTCTGTCAGGCAGCTGCTGGGCTGGCCGCCTGTGTGGGAAGGGGCAGAGCCGACCTAGGGGCACCCTGGGCCTCTTGCTCTCCCTGCTGCCCTGAGGCTGCTGGGCCAAAGAGGTCTTGGGCATCCAGCCCCTTGCTGGTCCCTTCCCTCTGACGAGGCCCTCTGAGCTCCAGCACCTTGCAGTGTGGAGACAGCCCCTGCCAGCAACCTCCTCTCCAAGGAGGCCTCAAGCGAGGCCTAGGCCCAGGGGAAAGGCACCAGCGGGGATGAGCCTGGGGAGGCGCCCGGGCACGTCTGGACCCAGTCCCCGCAGCCTGCCCCTTGCTGGGGCAGTACCCCCGGAGGCCAGGAAGGCCTGGGCAAGGCTGGCCAGGGGCAGGGGCCCTGCTGGGTCCTGCCCCTGGCCTGTGGGGCCTCTGAGCACAACCGGCCCTCTCCCGCTGGAAGACCTCCCCGGCTGCCTCCAAAGGCCGCTTTGCAAGCACTCTCGCCGGCTGTTCCCGCCAGCCGCGCACAATGCTCCCAAGCCCGGGAGAAAAGCGCTTCGGGGGTGGTGCTCTCTCCCGGCCCTTGCCCCTGAGCCTGGGGGCCAGGCAGGGGCTCCACACTCCCAGGCCAAGGCAGAACCACATGCACACGTCTGTTCCTGCCCCCTGCACCGGCAGAGAGCTCGGGGGAGCCAGAGTCTGTCAGGCAGCTGCTGGGCTGGCCGCCTGTGTGGGAAGGGGCAGAGCCGACCTAGGGGCACCCTGGGCCTCTTGCTCTCCCTGCTGCCCTGAGGCTGCTGGGCCAAAGAGGTCTTGGGCATCCAGCCCCTTGCTGGTCCCTTCCCTCTGACGAGGCCCTCTGAGCTCCAGCACCTTGCAGTGTGGAGACAGCCCCTGCCAGCAACCTCCTCTCCAAGGAGGCCTCAAGCGAGGCCTAGGCCCAGGGGAAAGGCACCAGCGGGGATGAGCCTGGGGAGGCGCCCGGGCACGTCTGGACCCAGTCCCCGCAGCCTGCCCCTTGCTGGGGCAGTACCCCCGGAGGCCAGGAAGGCCTGGGCAAGGCTGGCCAGGGGCAGGGGCCCTGCTGGGTCCTGCCCCTGGCCTGTGGGGCCTCTGAGCACAACCGGCCCTCTCCCGCTGGAAGACCTCCCCGGCTGCCTCCAAAGGCCGCTTTGCAAGCACTCTCGCCGGCTGTTCCCGCCAGCCGCGCACAACGCTCCCAAGCCCGGGAGAAAAGCGCTTCGGGGGTGGTGCTCTCTCCCGGCCCTTGCCCCTGAGCCTGGGGGCCAGGCAGGGGCTCCACACTCCCAGGCCAAGGCAGAACCACATGCACACGTCTGTTCCTGCCCCCTGCACCGGCAGAGAGCTCGGGGGAGCCAGAGTCTGTCAGGCAGCTGCTGGGCTGGCCGCCTGTGTGGGAAGGGGCAGAGCCGACCTAGGGGCACCCTGGGCCTCTTGCTCTCCCTGCTGCCCTGAGGCTGCTGGGCCAAAGAGGTCTTGGGCATCCAGCCCCTTGCTGGTCCCTTCCCTCTGACGAGGCCCTCTGAGCTCCAGCACCTTGCAGTGTGGAGACAGCCCCTGCCAGCAACCTCCTCTCCAAGGAGGCCTCAAGCGAGGCCTAGGCCCAGGGGAAAGGCACCAGCGGGGATGAGCCTGGGGAGGCGCCCGGGCACGTCTGGACCCAGTCCCCGCAGCCTGCCCCTTGCTGGGGCAGTACCCCCGGAGGCCAGGAAGGCCTGGGCAAGGCTGGCCAGGGGCAGGGGCCCTGCTGGGTCCTGCCCCTGGCCTGTGGGGCCTCTGAGCACAACCGGCCCTCTCCCGCTGGAAGACCTCCCCGGCTGCCTCCAAAGGCCGCTTTGCAAGCACTCTCGCCGGCTGTTCCCGCCAGCCGCGCACAATGCTCCCAAGCCCGGGAGAAAAGCGCTTCGGGGGTGGTGCTCTCTCCCGGCCCTTGCCCCTGAGCCTGGGGGCCAGGCAGGGGCTCCAGACTCCCAGGCCAAGGCAGAACCACATGCACACGTCTGTTCCTGCCCCCTGCACCGGCAGAGAGCTCGGGGGAGCCAGAGTCTGTCAGGCAGCTGCTGGGCTGGCCGCCTGTGTGGGAAGGGGCAGAGCCGACCTACGGGCACCCTGGGCCTCTTGCTCTCCCTGCTGCCCTGAGGCTGCTGGGCCAAAGAGGTCTTGGGCATCCAGCCCCTTGCTGGTCCCTTCCCTCTGACGAGGCCCTCTGAGCTCCAGCACCTTGCAGTGTGGAGACAGCCCCTGCCAGCAACCTCCTCTCCAAGGAGGCCTCAAGCGAGGCCTAGGCCCAGGGGAAAGGCACCAGCGGGGATGAGCCTGGGGAGGCGCCCGGGCACGTCTGGACCCAGTCCCCGCAGCCTGCCCCTTGCTGGGGCAGTACCCCCGGAGGCCAGGAAGGCCTGGGCAAGGCTGGCCAGGGGCAGGGGCCCTGCTGGGTCCTGCCCCTGGCCTGTGGGGCCTCTGAGCACAACCGGCCCTCTCCCGCTGGAAGACCTCCCCGGCTGCCTCCAAAGGCCGCTTTGCAAGCACTCTCGCCGGCTGTTCCCGCCAGCCGCGCACAATGCTCCCAAGCCCGGGAGAAAAGCGCTTAGGGGGTGGTGCTCTCTCCCGGCCCTTGCCCCTGAGCCTGGGGGCCAGGCAGGGGCTCCACACTCCCAGGCCAAGGCAGAACCACATGCACACGTCTGTTCCTGCCCCCTGCACCGGCAGAGAGCTCGGGGAAGCCAGAGTCTGTCAGACAGCTGCTGGGCTGGCCGCCTGTGTGGGAAGGGGCAGAGCCGACCTAGGGGCACCCTGGGCCTCTTGCTCTCCCTGCTGCCCTGAGGCTGCTGGGCCAAAGAGGTCTCGGGCATCCAGCCCCTTGCTGGTCCCTTCCCTCTGACGAGGCCCTCTGAGCTCCAGCACCTTGCAGTGTGGAGACAGCCCCTGCCAGCAACCTCCTCTCCAAGGAGGCCTCAAGCGAGGCCTAGGCCCAGGGGAAAGGCACCAGCGGGGATGAGCCTGGGGAGGCGCCCGGGCACGTCTGGACCCAGTCCCCGCAGCCTGCCCCTTGCTGGGGCAGTACCCCCGGAGGCCAGGAAGGCCTGGGCAAGGCTGGCCAGGGGCAGGGGCCCTGCTGGGTCCTGCCCCTGGCCTGTGGGGCCTCTGAGCACAACCGGCCCTCTCCCGCTGGAAGACCTCCCCGGCTGCCTCCAAAGGCCGCTTTGCAAGCACTCTCGCCGGCTGTTCCCGCCAGCCGCGCACAATGCTCCCAAGCCCGGGAGAAAAGCGCTTCGGGGGTGGTGCTCTCTCCCGGCCCTTGCCCCTGAGCCTGGGGGCCAGGCAGGGGCTCCACACTCCCAGGCCAAGGCAGAACCACATGCACACGTCTGTTCCTGCCCCCTGCACCGGCAGAGAGCTCGGGGGAGCCAGAGTCTGTCAGGCAGCTGCTGGGCTGGCCGCCTGTGTGGGAAGGGGCAGAGCCGACCTAGGGGCACCCTGGGCCTCTTGCTCTCCCTGCTGCCCTGAGGCTGCTGGGCCAAAGAGGTCTCGGGCATCCAGCCCCTTGCTGGTCCCTTCCCTCTGACGAGGCCCTCTGAGCTCCAGCACCTTGCAGTGTGGAGACAGCCCCTGCCAGCAACCTCCTCTCCAAGGAGGCCTCAAGCGAGGCCTAGGCCCAGGGGAAAGGCACCAGCGGGGATGAGCCTGGGGAGGCGCCCGGGCACGTCTGGACCCAGTCCCCGCAGCCTGCCCCTTGCTGGGGCAGTACCCCCGGAGGCCAGGAAGGCCTGGGCAAGGCTGGCCAGGGGCAGGGGCCCTGCTGGGTCCTGCCCCTGGCCTGTGGGGCCTCTGAGCACAGCCGGCCCTCTCCCGCTGGAAGACCTCCCCGGCTGCCTCCAAAGGCCGCTTTGCAAGCACTCTCGCCGGCTGTTCCCGCCAGCCGCGCACAATGCTCCCAAGCCCGGGAGAAAAGCGCTTCGGGGGTGGTGCTCTCTCCCGGCCCTTGCCCCTGAGCCTGGGGGCCAGGCAGGGGCTCCACACTCCCAGGCCAATGCAGAACCACATGCACACGTCTGTTCCTGCCCCCTGCACCGGCAGAGAGCTCGGGGGAGCCAGAGTCTGTCAGGCAGCTGCTGGGCTGGCCGCCTGTGTGGGAAGGGGCAGAGCCGACCTAGGGGCACCCTGGGCCTCTTGCTCTCCCTGCTGCCCTGAGGCTGCTGGGCCAAAGAGGTCTTGGGCATCCAGCCCCTTGCTGGTCCCTTCCCTCTGACGAGGCCCTCTGAGCTCCAGCACCTTGCAGTGTGGAGACAGCCCCTGCCAGCAACCTCCTCTCCAAGGAGGCCTCAAGCGAGGCCTAGGCCCAGGGGAAAGGCACCAGCGGGGATGAGCCTGGGGAGGCGCCCGGGCACGTCTGGACCCAGTCCCCGCAGCCTGCCCCTTGCTGGGGCAGTACCCCCGGAGGCCAGGAAGGCCTGGGCAAGGCTGGCCAGGGGCAGGGGCCCTGCTGGGTCCTGCCCCTGGCCTGTGGGGCCTCTGAGCACAACCGGCCCTCTCCCGCTGGAAGACTTCCCCGGCTGCCTCCAAAGGCCGCTTTGCAAGCACTCTCGCCGGCTGTTCCCGCCAGCCGCGCACAATGCTCCCAAGCCCGGGAGAAAAGCGCTTC
Organism: Cervus elaphus; assembly: GCF_910594005.1. Lineage (NCBI taxonomy): Eukaryota > Metazoa > Chordata > Mammalia > Artiodactyla > Cervidae > Cervus > Cervus elaphus. Next base: position 1,005,063 of record NC_057834.1, on the reverse strand, counting down.
GGGGGTGGTGCTCTCTCCCGGCCCTTGCCCCTGAGCCTGGGGGCCAGGCAGGGGCTCCACACTCCCAGGCCAAGGCAGAACCACATGCACACGTCTGTTCCTGCCCCCTGCACCGGCAGAGAGCTCGGGGGAGCCAGAGTCTGTCAGGCAGCTGCTGGGCTGGCCGCCTGTGTGGGAAGGGGCAGAGCCGACCTAGGGGCACCCTGGGCCTCTTGCTCTCCCTGCTGCCCTGAGGCTGCTGGGCCAAAGAGGTCTTGGGCATCCAGCCCCTTGCTGGTCCCTTCCCTCTGACGAGGCCCTCTGAGCTCCAGCACCTTGCAGTGTGGAGACAGCCCCTGCCAGCAACCTCCTCTCCAAGGAGGCCTCAAGCGAGGCCTAGGCCCAGGGGAAAGGCACCAGCGGGGATGAGCCTGGGGAGGCGCCTGGGCACGTCTGGACCCAGTCCCCGCAGCCTGCCCCTTGCTGGGGCAGTACCCCCGGAGGCCAGGAAGGCCTGGGCAAGGCTGGCCAGGGGCAGGGGCCCTGCTGGGTCCTGCCCCTGGCCTGTGGGGCCTCTGAGCACAACCGGCCCTCTCCCGCTGGAAGACCTCCCCGGCTGCCTCCAAAGGCCGCTTTGCAAGCACTCTCGCCGGCTGTTCCCGCCAGCCGCGCACAATGCTCCCAAGCCCGGGAGAAAAGCGCTTCGGGGGTGGTGCTCTCTCCCGGCCCTTGCCCCTGAGCCTGGGGGCCAGGCAGGGGCTCCACACTCCCAGGCCAAGGCAGAACCACATGCACACGTCTGTTCCTGCCCCCTGCACCGGCAGAGAGCTCGGGGGAGCCAGAGTCTGTCAGGCAGCTGCTGGGCTGGCCGCCTGTGTGGGAAGGGGCAGAGCCGACCTAGGGGCACCCTGGGCCTCTTGCTCTCCCTGCTGCCCTGAGGCTGCTGGGCCAAAGAGGTCTTGGGCATCCAGCCCCTTGCTGGTCCCTTCCCTCTGACGAGGCCCTCTGAGCTCCAGCACCTTGCAGTGTGGAGACAGCCCCTGCCAGCAACCTCCTCTCCAAGGAGGCCTCAAGCGAGGCCTAGGCCCAGGGGAAAGGCACCAGCGGGGATGAGCCTGGGGAGGCGCCCGGGCACGTCTGGACCCAGTCCCCGCAGCCTGCCCCTTGCTGGGGCAGTACCCCCGGAGGCCAGGAAGGCCTGGGCAAGGCTGGCCAGGGGCAGGGGCCCTGCTGGGTCCTGCCCCTGGCCTGTGGGGCCTCTGAGCACAACCGGCCCTCTCCCGCTGGAAGACCTCCCCGGCTGCCTCCAAAGGCCGCTTTGCAAGCACTCTCGCCGGCTGTTCCCGCCAGCCGCGCACAATGCTCCCAAGCCCGGGAGAAAAGCGCTTCGGGGGTGGTGCTCTCTCCCGGCCCTTGCCCCTGAGCCTGGGGGCCAGGCAGGGGCTCCACACTCCCAGGCCAAGGCAGAACCACATGCACACGTCTGTTCCTGCCCCCTGCACCGGCAGAGAGCTCGGGGGAGCCAGAGTCTGTCAGGCAGCTGCTGGGCTGGCCGCCTGTGTGGGAAGGGGCAGAGCCGACCTAGGGGCACCCTGGGCCTCTTGCTCTCCCTGCTGCCCTGAGGCTGCTGGGCCAAAGAGGTCTCGGGCATCCAGCCCCTTGCTGGTCCCTTCCCTCTGACGAGGCCCTCTGAGCTCCAGCACCTTGCAGTGTGGAGACAGCCCCTGCCAGCAACCTCCTCTCCAAGGAGGCCTCAAGCGAGGCCTAGGCCCAGGGGAAAGGCACCAGCGGGGATGAGCCTGGGGAGGCGCCCGGGCACGTCTGGACCCAGTCCCCGCAGCCTGCCCCTTGCTGGGGCAGTACCCCCGGAGGCCAGGAAGGCCTGGGCAAGGCTGGCCAGGGGCAGGGGCCCTGCTGGGTCCTGCCCCTGGCCTGTGGGGCCTCTGAGCACAACCGGCCCTCTCCCGCTGGAAGACCTCCCCGGCTGCCTCCAAAGGCCGCTTTGCAAGCACTCTCGCCGGCTGTTCCCGCCAGCCGCGCACAATGCTCCCAAGCCCGGGAGAAAAGCGCTTCGGGGGTGGTGCTCTCTCCCGGCCCTTGCCCCTGAGCCTGGGGGCCAGGCAGGGGCTCCACACTCCCAGGCCAAGGCAGAACCACATGCACACGTCTGTTCCTGCCCCCTGCACCGGCAGAGAGCTCGGGGGAGCCAGAGTCTGTCAGGCAGCTGCTGGGCTGGCCGCCTGTGTGGGAAGGGGCAGAGCCGACCTAGGGGCACCCTGGGCCTCTTGCTCTCCCTGCTGCCCTGAGGCTGCTGGGCCAAAGAGGTCTCGGGCATCCAGCCCCTTGCTGGTCCCTTCCCTCTGACGAGGCCCTCTGAGCTCCAGCACCTTGCAGTGTGGAGACAGCCCCTGCCAGCAACCTCCTCTCCAAGGAGGCCTCAAGCGAGGCCTAGGCCCAGGGGAAAGGCACCAGCGGGGATGAGCCTGGGGAGGCGCCCGGGCACGTCTGGACCCAGTCCCCGCAGCCTGCCCCTTGCTGGGGCAGTACCCCCGGAGGCCAGGAAGGCCTGGGCAAGGCTGGCCAGGGGCAGGGGCCCTGCTGGGTCCTGCCCCTGGCCTGTGGGGCCTCTGAGCACAACCGGCCCTCTCCCGCTGGAAGACCTCCCCGGCTGCCTCCAAAGGCCGCTTTGCAAGCACTCTCGCCGGCTGTTCCCGCCAGCCGCGCACAATGCTCCCAAGCCCGGGAGAAAAGCGCTTCGGGGGTGGTGCTCTCTCCCGGCCCTTGCCCCTGAGCCTGGGGGCCAGGCAGGGGCTCCACACTCCCAGGCCAAGGCAGAACCACATGCACACGTCTGTTCCTGCCCCCTGCACCGGCAGAGAGCTCGGGGGAGCCAGAGTCTGTCAGGCAGCTGCTGGGCTGGCCGCCTGTGTGGGAAGGGGCAGAGCCGACCTAGGGGCACCCTGGGCCTCTTGCTCTCCCTGCTGCCCTGAGGCTGCTGGGCCAAAGAGGTCTCGGGCATCCAGCCCCTTGCTGGTCCCTTCCCTCTGACGAGGCCCTCTGAGCTCCAGCACCTTGCAGTGTGGAGACAGCCCCTGCCAGCAACCTCCTCTCCAAGGAGGCCTCAAGCGAGGCCTAGGCCCAGGGGAAAGGCACCAGCGGGGATGAGCCTGGGGAGGCGCCCGGGCACGTCTGGACCCAGTCCCCGCAGCCTGCCCCTTGCTGGGGCAGTACCCCCGGAGGCCAGGAAGGCCTGGGCAAGGCTGGCCAGGGGCAGGGGCCCTGCTGGGTCCTGCCCCTGGCCTGTGGGGCCTCTGAGCACAACCGGCCCTCTCCCGCTGGAAGACCTCCCCGGCTGCCTCCAAAGGCCGCTTTGCAAGCACTCTCGCCGGCTGTTCCCGCCAGCCGCGCACAATGCTCCCAAGCCCGGGAGAAAAGCGCTTCGGGGGTGGTGCTCTCTCCCGGCCCTTGCCCCTGAGCCTGGGGGCCAGGCAGGGGCTCCACACTCCCAGGCCAAGGCAGAACCACATGCACACGTCTGTTCCTGCCCCCTGCACCGGCAGAGAGCTCGGGGGAGCCAGAGTCTGTCAGGCAGCTGCTGGGCTGGCCGCCTGTGTGGGAAGGGGCAGAGCCGACCTAGGGGCACCCTGGGCCTCTTGCTCTCCCTGCTGCCCTGAGGCTGCTGGGCCAAAGAGGTCTCGGGCATCCAGCCCCTTGCTGGTCCCTTCCCTCTGACGAGGCCCTCTGAGCTCCAGCACCTTGCAGTGTGGAGACAGCCCCTGCCAGCAACCTCCTCTCCAAGGAGGCCTCAAGCGAGGCCTAGGCCCAGGGGAAAGGCACCAGCGGGGATGAGCCTGGGGAGGCGCCCGGGCACGTCTGGACCCAGTCCCCGCAGCCTGCCCCTTGCTGGGGCAGTACCCCCGGAGGCCAGGAAGGCCTGGGCAAGGCTGGCCAGGGGCAGGGGCCCTGCTGGGTCCTGCCCCTGGCCTGTGGGGCCTCTGAGCACAACCGGCCCTCTCCCGCTGGAAGACCTCCCCGGCTGCCTCCAAAGGCCGCTTTGCAAGCACTCTCGCCGGCTGTTCCCGCCAGCCGCGCACAATGCTCCCAAGCCCGGGAGAAAAGCGCTTCGGGGGTGGTGCTCTCTCCCGGCCCTTGCCCCTGAGCCTGGGGGCCAGGCAGGGGCTCCACACTCCCAGGCCAAGGCAGAACCACATGCACACGTCTGTTCCTGCCCCCTGCACCGGCAGAGAGCTCGGGGGAGCCAGAGTCTGTCAGGCAGCTGCTGGGCTGGCCGCCTGTGTGGGAAGGGGCAGAGCCGACCTAGGGGCACCCTGGGCCTCTTGCTCTCCCTGCTGCCCTGAGGCTGCTGGGCCAAAGAGGTCTCGGGCATCCAGCCCCTTGCTGGTCCCTTCCCTCTGACGAGGCCCTCTGAGCTCCAGCACCTTGCAGTGTGGAGACAGCCCCTGCCAGCAACCTCCTCTCCAAGGAGGCCTCAAGCGAGGCCTAGGCCCAGGGGAAAGGCACCAGCGGGGATGAGCCTGGGGAGGCGCCCGGGCACGTCTGGACCCAGTCCCCGCAGCCTGCCCCTTGCTGGGGCAGTACCCCCGGAGGCCAGGAAGGCCTGGGCAAGGCTGGCCAGGGGCAGGGGCCCTGCTGGGTCCTGCCCCTGGCCTGTGGGGCCTCTGAGCACAACCGGCCCTCTCCCGCTGGAAGACCTCCCCGGCTGCCTCCAAAGGCCGCTTTGCAAGCACTCTCGCCGGCTGTTCCCGCCAGCCGCGCACAATGCTCCCAAGCCCGGGAGAAAAGCGCTTCGGGGGTGGTGCTCTCTCCCGGCCCTTGCCCCTGAGCCTGGGGGCCAGGCAGGGGCTCCACACTCCCAGGCCAAGGCAGAACCACATGCACACGTCTGTTCCTGCCCCCTGCACCGGCAGAGAGCTCGGGGGAGCCAGAGTCTGTCAGGCAGCTGCTGGGCTGGCCGCCTGTGTGGGAAGGGGCAGAGCCGACCTAGGGGCACCCTGGGCCTCTTGCTCTCCCTGCTGCCCTGAGGCTGCTGGGCCAAAGAGGTCTCGGGCATCCAGCCCCTTGCTGGTCCCTTCCCTCTGACGAGGCCCTCTGAGCTCCAGCACCTTGCAGTGTGGAGACAGCCCCTGCCAGCAACCTCCTCTCCAAGGAGGCCTCAAGCGAGGCCTAGGCCCAGGGGAAAGGCACCAGCGGGGATGACCCTGGGGAGGCGCCCGGGCACGTCTGGACCCAGTCCCCGCAGCCTGCCCCTTGCTGGGGCAGTACCCCCGGAGGCCAGGAAGGCCTGGGCAAGGCTGGCCAGGGGCAGGGGCCCTGCTGGGTCCTGCCCCTGGCCTGTGGGGCCTCTGAGCACAACCGGCCCTCTCCCGCTGGAAGACCTCCCCGGCTGCCTCCAAAGGCCGCTTTGCAAGCACTCTCGCCGGCTGTTCCCGCCAGCCGCGCACAATGCTCCCAAGCCCGGGAGAAAAGCGCTTCGGGGGTGGTGCTCTCTCCCGGCCCTTGCCCCTGAGCCTGGGGGCCAGGCAGGGGCTCCACACTCCCAGGCCAATGCAGAACCACATGCACACGTCTGTTCCTGCCCCCTGCACCGGCAGAGAGCTCGGGGGAGCCAGAGTCTGTCAGGCAGCTGCTGGGCTGGCCGCCTGTGTGGGAAGGGGCAGAGCCGACCTAGGGGCACCCTGGGCCTCTTGCTCTCCCTGCTGCCCTGAGGCTGCTGGGCCAAAGAGGTCTTGGGCATCCAGCCCCTTGCTGGTCCCTTCCCTCTGACGAGGCCCTCTGAGCTCCAGCACCTTGCAGTGTGGAGACAGCCCCTGCCAGCAACCTCCTCTCCAAGGAGGCCTCAAGCGAGGCCTAGGCCCAGGGGAAAGGCACCAGCGGGGATGAGCCTGGGGAGGCGCCCGGGCACGTCTGGACCCAGTCCCCGCAGCCTGCCCCTTGCTGGGGCAGTACCCCCGGAGGCCAGGAAGGCCTGGGCAAGGCTGGCCAGGGGCAGGGGCCCTGCTGGGTCCTGCCCCTGGCCTGTGGGGCCTCTGAGCACAACCGGCCCTCTCCCGCTGGAAGACTTCCCCGGCTGCCTCCAAAGGCCGCTTTGCAAGCACTCTCGCCGGCTGTTCCCGCCAGCCGCGCACAATGCTCCCAAGCCCGGGAGAAAAGCGCTTCGGGGGTGGTGCTCTCTCCCGGCCCTTGCCCCTGAGCCTGGGGGCCAGGCAGGGGCTCCACACTCCCAGGCCAAGGCAGAACCACATGCACACGTCTGTTCCTGCCCCCTGCACCGGCAGAGAGCTCGGGGGAGCCAGAGTCTGTCAGGCAGCTGCTGGGCTGGCCGCCTGTGTGGGAAGGGGCAGAGCCGACCTAGGGGCACCCTGGGCCTCTTGCTCTCCCTGCTGCCCTGAGGCTGCTGGGCCAAAGAGGTCTTGGGCATCCAGCCCCTTGCTGGTCCCTTCCCTCTGACGAGGCCCTCTGAGCTCCAGCACCTTGCAGTGTGGAGACAGCCCCTGCCAGCAACCTCCTCTCCAAGGAGGCCTCAAGCGAGGCCTAGGCCCAGGGGAAAGGCACCAGCGGGGATGAGCCTGGGGAGGCGCCTGGGCACGTCTGGACCCAGTCCCCGCAGCCTGCCCCTTGCTGGGGCAGTACCCCCGGAGGCCAGGAAGGCCTGGGCAAGGCTGGCCAGGGGCAGGGGCCCTGCTGGGTCCTGCCCCTGGCCTGTGGGGCCTCTGAGCACAACCGGCCCTCTCCCGCTGGAAGACCTCCCCGGCTGCCTCCAAAGGCCGCTTTGCAAGCACTCTCGCCGGCTGTTCCCGCCAGCCGCGCACAATGCTCCCAAGCCCGGGAGAAAAGCGCTTCGGGGGTGGTGCTCTCTCCCGGCCCTTGCCCCTGAGCCTGGGGGCCAGGCAGGGGCTCCACACTCCCAGGCCAAGGCAGAACCACATGCACACGTCTGTTCCTGCCCCCTGCACCGGCAGAGAGCTCGGGGGAGCCAGAGTCTGTCAGGCAGCTGCTGGGCTGGCCGCCTGTGTGGGAAGGGGCAGAGCCGACCTAGGGGCACCCTGGGCCTCTTGCTCTCCCTGCTGCCCTGAGGCTGCTGGGCCAAAGAGGTCTTGGGCATCCAGCCCCTTGCTGGTCCCTTCCCTCTGACGAGGCCCTCTGAGCTCCAGCACCTTGCAGTGTGGAGACAGCCCCTGCCAGCAACCTCCTCTCCAAGGAGGCCTCAAGCGAGGCCTAGGCCCAGGGGAAAGGCACCAGCGGGGATGAGCCTGGGGAGGCGCCCGGGCACGTCTGGACCCAGTCCCCGCAGCCTGCCCCTTGCTGGGGCAGTACCCCCGGAGGCCAGGAAGGCCTGGGCAAGGCTGGCCAGGGGCAGGGGCCCTGCTGGGTCCTGCCCCTGGCCTGTGGGGCCTCTGAGCACAACCGGCCCTCTCCCGCTGGAAGACCTCCCCGGCTGCCTCCAAAGGCCGCTTTGCAAGCACTCTCGCCGGCTGTTCCCGCCAGCCGCGCACAATGCTCCCAAGCCCGGGAGAAAAGCGCTTCGGGGGTGGTGCTCTCTCCCGGCCCTTGCCCCTGAGCCTGGGGGCCAGGCAGGGGCTCCACACTCCCAGGCCAAGGCAGAACCACATGCACACGTCTGTTCCTGCCCCCTGCACCGGCAGAGAGCTCGGGGGAGCCAGAGTCTGTCAGGCAGCTGCTGGGCTGGCCGCCTGTGTGGGAAGGGGCAGAGCCGACCTAGGGGCACCCTGGGCCTCTTGCTCTCCCTGCTGCCCTGAGGCTGCTGGGCCAAAGAGGTCTCGGGCATCCAGCCCCTTGCTGGTCCCTTCCCTCTGACGAGGCCCTCTGAGCTCCAGCACCTTGCAGTGTGGAGACAGCCCCTGCCAGCAACCTCCTCTCCAAGGAGGCCTCAAGCGAGGCCTAGGCCCAGGGGAAAGGCACCAGCGGGGATGAGCCTGGGGAGGCGCCCGGGCACGTCTGGACCCAGTCCCCGCAGCCTGCCCCTTGCTGGGGCAGTACCCCCGGAGGCCAGGAAGGCCTGGGCAAGGCTGGCCAGGGGCAGGGGCCCTGCTGGGTCCTGCCCCTGGCCTGTGGGGCCTCTGAGCACAACCGGCCCTCTCCCGCTGGAAGACCTCCCCGGCTGCCTCCAAAGGCCGCTTTGCAAGCACTCTCGCCGGCTGTTCCCGCCAGCCGCGCACAATGCTCCCAAGCCCGGGAGAAAAGCGCTTCGGGGGTGGTGCTCTCTCCCGGCCCTTGCCCCTGAGCCTGGGGGCCAGGCAGGGGCTCCACACTCCCAGGCCAAGGCAGAACCACATGCACACGTCTGTTCCTGCCCCCTGCACCGGCAGAGAGCTCGGGGGAGCCAGAGTCTGTCAGGCAGCTGCTGGGCTGGCCGCCTGTGTGGGAAGGGGCAGAGCCGACCTAGGGGCACCCTGGGCCTCTTGCTCTCCCTGCTGCCCTGAGGCTGCTGGGCCAAAGAGGTCTCGGGCATCCAGCCCCTTGCTGGTCCCTTCCCTCTGACGAGGCCCTCTGAGCTCCAGCACCTTGCAGTGTGGAGACAGCCCCTGCCAGCAACCTCCTCTCCAAGGAGGCCTCAAGCGAGGCCTAGGCCCAGGGGAAAGGCACCAGCGGGGATGAGCCTGGGGAGGCGCCCGGGCACGTCTGGACCCAGTCCCCGCAGCCTGCCCCTTGCTGGGGCAGTACCCCCGGAGGCCAGGAAGGCCTGGGCAAGGCTGGCCAGGGGCAGGGGCCCTGCTGGGTCCTGCCCCTGGCCTGTGGGGCCTCTGAGCACAACCGGCCCTCTCCCGCTGGAAGACCTCCCCGGCTGCCTCCAAAGGCCGCTTTGCAAGCACTCTCGCCGGCTGTTCCCGCCAGCCGCGCACAATGCTCCCAAGCCCGGGAGAAAAGCGCTTCGGGGGTGGTGCTCTCTCCCGGCCCTTGCCCCTGAGCCTGGGGGCCAGGCAGGGGCTCCACACTCCCAGGCCAAGGCAGAACCACATGCACACGTCTGTTCCTGCCCCCTGCACCGGCAGAGAGCTCGGGGGAGCCAGAGTCTGTCAGGCAGCTGCTGGGCTGGCCGCCTGTGTGGGAAGGGGCAGAGCCGACCTAGGGGCACCCTGGGCCTCTTGCTCTCCCTGCTGCCCTGAGGCTGCTGGGCCAAAGAGGTCTCGGGCATCCAGCCCCTTGCTGGTCCCTTCCCTCTGACGAGGCCCTCTGAGCTCCAGCACCTTGCAGTGTGGAGACAGCCCCTGCCAGCAACCTCCTCTCCAAGGAGGCCTCAAGCGAGGCCTAGGCCCAGGGGAAAGGCACCAGCGGGGATGAGCCTGGGGAGGCGCCCGGGCACGTCTGGACCCAGTCCCCGCAGCCTGCCCCTTGCTGGGGCAGTACCCCCGGAGGCCAGGAAGGCCTGGGCAAGGCTGGCCAGGGGCAGGGGCCCTGCTGGGTCCTGCCCCTGGCCTGTGGGGCCTCTGAGCACAACCGGCCCTCTCCCGCTGGAAGACCTCCCCGGCTGCCTCCAAAGGCCGCTTTGCAAGCACTCTCGCCGGCTGTTCCCGCCAGCCGCGCACAATGCTCCCAAGCCCGGGAGAAAAGCGCTTCGGGGGTGGTGCTCTCTCCCGGCCCTTGCCCCTGAGCCTGGGGGCCAGGCAGGGGCTCCACACTCCCAGGCCAAGGCAGAACCACATGCACACGTCTGTTCCTGCCCCCTGCACCGGCAGAGAGCTCGGGGGAGCCAGAGTCTGTCAGGCAGCTGCTGGGCTGGCCGCCTGTGTGGGAAGGGGCAGAGCCGACCTAGGGGCACCCTGGGCCTCTTGCTCTCCCTGCTGCCCTGAGGCTGCTGGGCCAAAGAGGTCTCGGGCATCCAGCCCCTTGCTGGTCCCTTCCCTCTGACGAGGCCCTCTGAGCTCCAGCACCTTGCAGTGTGGAGACAGCCCCTGCCAGCAACCTCCTCTCCAAGGAGGCCTCAAGCGAGGCCTAGGCCCAGGGGAAAGGCACCAGCGGGGATGAGCCTGGGGAGGCGCCCGGGCACGTCTGGACCCAGTCCCCGCAGCCTGCCCCTTGCTGGGGCAGTACCCCCGGAGGCCAGGAAGGCCTGGGCAAGGCTGGCCAGGGGCAGGGGCCCTGCTGGGTCCTGCCCCTGGCCTGTGGGGCCTCTGAGCACAACCGGCCCTCTCCCGCTGGAAGACCTCCCCGGCTGCCTCCAAAGGCCGCTTTGCAAGCACTCTCGCCGGCTGTTCCCGCCAGCCGCGCACAATGCTCCCAAGCCCGGGAGAAAAGCGCTTCGGGGGTGGTGCTCTCTCCCGGCCCTTGCCCCTGAGCCTGGGGGCCAGGCAGGGGCTCCACACTCCCAGGCCAAGGCAGAACCACATGCACACGTCTGTTCCTGCCCCCTGCACCGGCAGAGAGCTCGGGGGAGCCAGAGTCTGTCAGGCAGCTGCTGGGCTGGCCGCCTGTGTGGGAAGGGGCAGAGCCGACCTAGGGGCACCCTGGGCCTCTTGCTCTCCCTGCTGCCCTGAGGCTGCTGGGCCAAAGAGGTCTCGGGCATCCAGCCCCTTGCTGGTCCCTTCCCTCTGACGAGGCCCTCTGAGCTCCAGCACCTTGCAGTGTGGAGACAGCCCCTGCCAGCAACCTCCTCTCCAAGGAGGCCTCAAGCGAGGCCTAGGCCCAGGGGAAAGGCACCAGCGGGGATGAGCCTGGGGAGGCGCCCGGGCACGTCTGGACCCAGTCCCCGCAGCCTGCCCCTTGCTGGGGCAGTACCCCCGGAGGCCAGGAAGGCCTGGGCAAGGCTGGCCAGGGGCAGGGGCCCTGCTGGGTCCTGCCCCTGGCCTGTGGGGCCTCTGAGCACAACCGGCCCTCTCCCGCTGGAAGACCTCCCCGGCTGCCTCCAAAGGCCGCTTTGCAAGCACTCTCGCCGGCTGTTCCCGCCAGCCGCGCACAATGCTCCCAAGCCCGGGAGAAAAGCGCTTCGGGGGTGGTGCTCTCTCCCGGCCCTTGCCCCTGAGCCTGGGGGCCAGGCAGGGGCTCCACACTCCCAGGCCAAGGCAGAACCACATGCACACGTCTGTTCCTGCCCCCTGCACCGGCAGAGAGCTCGGGGGAGCCAGAGTCTGTCAGGCAGCTGCTGGGCTGGCCGCCTGTGTGGGAAGGGGCAGAGCCGACCTAGGGGCACCCTGGGCCTCTTGCTCTCCCTGCTGCCCTGAGGCTGCTGGGCCAAAGAGGTCTCGGGCATCCAGCCCCTTGCTGGTCCCTTCCCTCTGACGAGGCCCTCTGAGCTCCAGCACCTTGCAGTGTGGAGACAGCCCCTGCCAGCAACCTCCTCTCCAAGGAGGCCTCAAGCGAGGCCTAGGCCCAGGGGAAAGGCACCAGCGGGGATGACCCTGGGGAGGCGCCCGGGCACGTCTGGACCCAGTCCCCGCAGCCTGCCCCTTGCTGGGGCAGTACCCCCGGAGGCCAGGAAGGCCTGGGCAAGGCTGGCCAGGGGCAGGGGCCCTGCTGGGTCCTGCCCCTGGCCTGTGGGGCCTCTGAGCACAACCGGCCCTCTCCCGCTGGAAGACCTCCCCGGCTGCCTCCAAAGGCCGCTTTGCAAGCACTCTCGCCGGCTGTTCCCGCCAGCCGCGCACAATGCTCCCAAGCCCGGGAGAAAAGCGCTTCGGGGGTGGTGCTCTCTCCCGGCCCTTGCCCCTGAGCCTGGGGGCCAGGCAGGGGCTCCACACTCCCAAGCCAAGGCAGAACCACATGCACACGTCTGTTCCTGCCCCCTGCACCGGCAGAGAGCTCGGGGGAGCCAGAGTCTGTCAGGCAGCTGCTGGGCTGGCCGCCTGTGTGGGAAGGGGCAGAGCCGACCTAGGGGCACCCTGGGCCTCTTGCTCTCCCTGCTGCCCTGAGGCTGCTGGGCCAAAGAGGTCTCGGGCATCCAGCCCCTTGCTGGTCCCTTCCCTCTGACGAGGCCCTCTGAGCTCCAGCACCTTGCAGTGTGGAGACAGCCCCTGCCAGCAACCTCCTCTCCAAGGAGGCCTCAAGCGAGGCCTAGGCCCAGGGGAAAGGCACCAGCGGGGATGAGCCTGGGGAGGCGCCCGGGCACGTCTGGACCCAGTCCCCGCAGCCTGCCCCTTGCTGGGGCAGTACCCCCGGAGGCCAGGAAGGCCTGGGCAAGGCTGGCCAGGGGCAGGGGCCCTGCTGGGTCCTGCCCCTGGCCTGTGGGGCCTCTGAGCACAACCGGCCCTCTCCCGCTGGAAGACCTCCCCGGCTGCCTCCAAAGGCCGCTTTGCAAGCACTCTCGCCGGCTGTTCCCGCCAGCCGCGCACAATGCTCCCAAGCCCGGGAGAAAAGCGCTTCGGGGGTGGTGCTCTCTCCCGGCCCTTGCCCCTGAGCCTGGGGGCCAGGCAGGGGCTCCACACTCCCAGGCCAAGGCAGAACCACATGCACACGTCTGTTCCTGCCCCCTGCACCGGCAGAGAGCTCGGGGGAGCCAGAGTCTGTCAGGCAGCTGCTGGGCTGGCCGCCTGTGTGGGAAGGGGCAGAGCCGACCTAGGGGCACCCTGGGCCTCTTGCTCTCCCTGCTGCCCTGAGGCTGCTGGGCCAAAGAGGTCTCGGGCATCCAGCCCCTTGCTGGTCCCTTCCCTCTGACGAGGCCCTCTGAGCTCCAGCACCTTGCAGTGTGGAGACAGCCCCTGCCAGCAACCTCCTCTCCAAGGAGGCCTCAAGCGAGGCCTAGGCCCAGGGGAAAGGCACCAGCGGGGATGAGCCTGGGGAGGCGCCCGGGCACGTCTGGACCCAGTCCCCGCAGCCTGCCCCTTGCTGGGGCAGTACCCCCGGAGGCCAGGAAGGCCTGGGCAAGGCTGGCCAGGGGCAGGGGCCCTGCTGGGTCCTGCCCCTGGCCTGTGGGGCCTCTGAGCACAACCGGCCCTCTCCCGCTGGAAGACCTCCCCGGCTGCCTCCAAAGGCCGCTTTGCAAGCACTCTCGCCGGCTGTTCCCGCCAGCCGCGCACAATGCTCCCAAGCCCGGGAGAAAAGCGCTTCGGGGGTGGTGCTCTCTCCCGGCCCTTGCCCCTGAGCCTGGGGGCCAGGCAGGGGCTCCACACTCCCAGGCCAAGGCAGAACCACATGCACACGTCTGTTCCTGCCCCCTGCACCGGCAGAGAGCTCGGGGGAGCCAGAGTCTGTCAGGCAGCTGCTGGGCTGGCCGCCTGTGTGGGAAGGGGCAGAGCCGACCTAGGGGCACCCTGGGCCTCTTGCTCTCCCTGCTGCCCTGAGGCTGCTGGGCCAAAGAGGTCTCGGGCATCCAGCCCCTTGCTGGTCCCTTCCCTCTGACGAGGCCCTCTGAGCTCCAGCACCTTGCAGTGTGGAGACAGCCCCTGCCAGCAACCTCCTCTCCAAGGAGGCCTCAAGCGAGGCCTAGGCCCAGGGGAAAGGCACCAGCGGGGATGAGCCTGGGGAGGCGCCCGGGCACGTCTGGACCCAGTCCCCGCAGCCTGCCCCTTGCTGGGGCAGTACCCCCGGAGGCCAGGAAGGCCTGGGCAAGGCTGGCCAGGGGCAGGGGCCCTGCTGGGTCCTGCCCCTGGCCTGTGGGGCCTCTGAGCACAACCGGCCCTCTCCCGCTGGAAGACCTCCCCGGCTCCCCGGCTGCCTCAAAGGCCGCTTGCAAGCACTCTCGCCGGCTGTTCCCGCCAGCCGCGCACAATGCTCCCAAGCCCGGAGAGAAAAGCGCTTCGGGGGTGGTGCTCTTCCCGGCCCTTGCCCCGAGCCTGGGGGCCAGGCAGGGGCTCCACACTCCCAGGCCAAGGCAGAACCACATGCACACGTCTGTTCCTGCCCCCTGCACCGGCAGAGAGCTCGGGGGAGCCAGAGTCTGTCAGGCAGCTGCTGGGCTGGCCGCCTGTGTGGGAAGGGGCAGAGCCGACCTAGGGGCACCCTGGGCCTCTTGCTCTCCCTGCTGCCCTGAGGCTGCTGGGCCAAAGAGGTCTCGGGCATCCAGCCCCTTGCTGGGTCCCTTCCCTCTGACGAGGCCCTCTGAGCTCCAGCACCTTGCAGTGTGGAGACAGCCCCTGCCAGCAACCTCCTCTCCAAGGAGGCCTCAAGCGAGGCCTAGGCCCAGGGGAAAGGCACCAGCGGGGATGAGCCTGGGGAGGGCGCCGGGCACGTCTGGACCCAGTCCCCGCAGCCTGCCCCTTGCTGGGGCAGTACCCCGGAGGCCAGGAAGGCCTGGGCAAGGCTGGCCAGGGGCAGGGGCCCTGCTGGGTCCTGCCCCTGGCCTGTGGGGCCTCTGAGCACAACCGGCCCTCTCCCGCTGGAAGACCTCCCCGGCTGCCTCCAAAGGCCGCTTTGCAAGCACTCTCGCCGGCTGTTCCCGCCAGCCGCGCACAATGCTCCCAAGCCCGGGAGAAAAGCGCTTCGGGGGTGGTGCTCTCTCCCGGCCCTTGCCCTGAGCCTGGGGGCCAGGCAGGGGCTCCACACTCCCAGGCAAGGCAGAACCACATGCACACGTCTGTTCCTGCCCCCTGCACCGGCAGAGAGCTCGGGGGAGCCAGAGTCTGTCAGGCAGCTGCTGGGCTGGCCGCCTGTGTGGGAAGGGGCAGAGCCGACCTAGGGGCACCCTGGGCCTCTTGCTCTCCCTGCTGCCCTGAGGCTGCTGGGCCAAAGAGGTCTCGGGCATCCAGCCCCTTGCTGGTCCCTTCCCTCTGACGAGGCCCTCTGAGCTCCAGCACCTTGCAGTGTGGAGACAGCCCCTGCCAGCAACCTCCTCTCCAAGGAGGCCTCAAGCGAGGCCTAGGCCCAGGGGAAAGGCACCAGCGGGGATGAGCCTGGGGAGGCGCCCGGGCACGTCTGGACCCAGTCCCCGCAGCCTGCCCCTTGCTGGGGCAGTACCCCCGGAGGCCAGGAAGGCCTGGGCAAGGCTGGCCAGGGGGCAGGGGCCCTGCTGGGTCCTGCCCCTGGCCTGTGGGGCCTCTGAGCACAACCGGCCCTCTCCCCGCTGGAAGACCTCCCCGGCTGCCTCCAAAGGCCGCTTTGCAAGCACTCTCGCCGGCTGTTCCCGCCAGCCGCGCACAATGCTCCCAAGCCCGGGAGAAAAGCGCTTCGGGGGTGGTGCTCTCTCCCGGCCCTTGCCCCTGAGCCTGGGGGCCAGGCAGGGGCTCCACACTCCCAGGCCAAGGCAGAACCACATGCACACGTCTGTTCCTGCCCCCTGCACCGGCAGAGAGCTCGGGGGAGCCAGAGTCTGTCAGCAGCTGCTGGGCTGGCCGCCTGTGTGGGAAGGGGCAGAGCCGACCTAGGTGGCACCCTGGGCCTCTTGCTCTCCCTGCTGCCCTGAGGCTGCTGGGCCAAAGAGGTCTTGGGCATCCAGCCCCTTGCTGGTCCCTTCCCTCTGACGAGGCCCTCTGAGCTCCAGCACCTTGCAGTGTGGAGACAGCCCCTGCCAGCAACCTCCTCTCCAAGGAGGCCTCAAGCGAGGCCTAGGCCCAGGGGAAAGGCACCAGCGGGGATGAGCCTGGGGAGGCGCCCGGGCACGTCTGGACCCAGTCCCCGCAGCCTGCCCCTTGCTGGGGCAGTACCCCCGGAGGGCCAGGAAGGCCTGGGCAAGGCTGGCCAGGGGCAGGGGCCCTGCTGGGTCCCTGCCCCTGGCCTGTGGGGCCTCTGAGCACAACCGGCCCTCTCCCGCTGGAAGACCTCCCCGGCTGCCTCCAAAGGCCGCTTTGCAAGCACTCTCGCCGGCTGTTCCCGCCAGCCGCGCACAATGCTCCCAAGCCCGGGAGAAAAGCGCTTCGGGGGGTGGTGCTCTCTCCCGGCCCTTGCCCCTGAGCCTGGGGGCCAGGCAGGGGCTCCCACACTCCCAGGCCAAGGCAGAACCACATGCACACGTCTGTTCCTGCCCCCTGCACCGGCAGAGAGCTCGGGGGAGCCAGAGTCTGTCAGGCAGCTGCTGGGCTGGCCGCCTGTGTGGGAAGGGGCAGAGCCGACCTAGGGGCACCCTGGGCCTCTTGCTCTCCCTGCTGCCCTGAGGCTGCTGGGCCAAAGAGGTCTCGGGCATCCAGCCCCTTGCTGGTCCCTTCCCTCTGACGAGGCCCTCTGAGCTCCAGCACCTTGCAGTGTGGAGACAGCCCCTGCCAGCAACCTCCTCTCCAAGGAGGCCTCAAGCGAGGCCTAGCCCAGGGGAAAGGCGACCAGCGGGGATGAGCCTGGGAGGCGCCCGGGCACGTCTGGACCCAGTCCCCGCAGCCTGCCCTTGCTGGGGCAGTACCCCCGGAGGCCAGGAAGGCCTGGGCAAGGCTGGCCAGGGGCAGGGGCCCTGCTGGGTCCTGCCCCTGGCCTGTGGGGCCTCTGAGCACAACCGGCCCTCTCCCGCTGGAAGACCTCCCCGGCTGCCTCCAAAGGCCGCTTTGCAAGCACTCTCGCCGGCTGTTCCCGCCAGCCGCGCACAATGCTCCCAAGCCCGGGAGAAAAGCGCTTCGGGGGTGGTGCTCTCTCCCGGCCCTTGCCCTGAGCCTGGGGGCCCAGGCAGGGGCTCCACACTCCCAGGCCAAGGCAGAACCACATGCACACGTCTGTTCCTGCCCCCTGCACCGGCAGAGAGCTCGGGGGAGCCAGAGTCTGTCAGGCAGCTGCTGGGCTGGCCGCCTGTGTGGGAAGGGGCAGAGCCGACCTAGGGGCACCCTGGGCCTCTTGCTCTCCCTGCTGCCCTGAGGCTGCTGGGCCAAAGAGGTCTTGGGCATCCAGCCCCTTGCTGGTCCCTTCCCTCTGACGAGGCCCTCTGAGCTCCAGCACCTTGCAGTGTGGAGACAGCCCCTGCCAGCAACCTCCTCTCCAAGGAGGCCTCAAGCGAGGCCTAGGCCCAGGGGAAAGGCACCAGCGGGGATGAGCCTGGGGAGGCGCCCGGGCACGTCTGGACCCAGTCCCCGCAGCCTGCCCCTTGCTGGGGCAGTACCCCCGGAGGCCAGGAAGGCCTGGGCAAGGCTGGCCAGGGGCAGGGGCCCTGCTGGGTCCTGCCCCTGGCCTGTGGGGCCTCTGAGCACAACCGGCCCTCTCCCGCTGGAAGACCTCCCCGGCTGCCTCCAAAGGCCGCTTTGCAAGCACTCTCGCCGGCTGTTCCCGCCAGCCGCGCACAATGCTCCCAAGCCGGGAGAAAAGCGCTTCGGGGGTGGTGCTCTCTCCCGGCCCTTGCCCCTGAGCCTGGGGGCCAGGCAGGGGCTCCACACTCCCAGGCCAAGGCAGAACCACATGCACACGTCTGTTCCTGCCCCCTGCACCGGCAGAGAGCTCGGGGGAGCCAGAGTCTGTCAGGCAGCTGCTGGGCTGGCCGCCTGTGTGGGAAGGGGCAGAGCCGACCTAGGGGCACCCTGGGCCTCTTGCTCTCCCTGCTGCCCTGAGGCTGCTGGGCCAAAGAGGTCTCGGGCATCCAGCCCCTTGCTGGTCCCTTCCCTCTGACGAGGCCCTCTGAGCTCCAGCACCTTGCAGTGTGGAGACAGCCCCTGCCAGCAACCTCCTCTCCAAGGAGGCCTCAAGCGAGGCCTAGGCCCAGGGGAAAGGCACCAGCGGGGATGAGCCTGGGGAGGCGCCCGGGCACGTCTGGACCCAGTCCCCGCAGCCTGCCCCTTGCTGGGGCAGTACCCCCGGAGGCCAGGAAGGCCTGGGCAAGGCTGGCCAGGGGCAGGGGCCCTGCTGGGTCCTGCCCCTGGCCTGTGGGGCCTCTGAGCACAACCGGCCCTCTCCCGCTGGAAGACCTCCCCGGCTGCCTCCAAAGGCCGCTTTGCAAGCACTCTCGCCGGCTGTTCCCGCCAGCCGCGCACAATGCTCCCAAGCCCGGGAGAAAAGCGCTTCGGGGGTGGTGCTCTCTCCCGGCCCTTGCCCTGAGCCTGGGGGCCAGGCAGGGGCTCCACACTCCCAGGCCAAGGCAGAAACACATGCACACGTCTGTTCCTGCCCCCTGCACCGGCAGAGAGCTCGGGGGAGCCAGAGTCTGTCAGGCAGCTGCTGGGCTGGCCGCCTGTGTGGGAAGGGGCAGAGCCGACCTAGGGGCACCCTGGGCCTCTTGCTCTCCCTGCTGCCCTGAGGCTGCTGGGCCAAAGAGGTCTTGGGCATCCAGCCCCTTGCTGGTCCCTTCCCTCTGACGAGGCCCTCTGAGCTCCAGCACCTTGCAGTGTGGAGACAGCCCTGCCAGCAACCTCCTCTCCAAGGAGGCCTCAAGCGAGGCCTAGGCCAGGGGAAAGGCACCAGCGGGGATGAGCCTGGGGAGGCGCCCGGGGCACGTCTGGACCCAGTCCCCGCAGCCTGCCCCTTGCTGGGGCAGTACCCCCGGAGGCCAGGAAGGCCTGGGCAAGGCTGGCCAGGGGCAGGGGCCCTGCTGGGTCCTGCCCCTGGCCTGTGGGGCCTCTGAGCACAACCGGCCCTCTCCCGCTGGAAGACCTCCCCGGCTGCCTCCAAAGGCCGCTTTGCAAGCACTCTCGCGGCTGTTCCCGCCAGCCGCGCACAATGCTCCCAAGCCCGGGAGAAAAGCGCTTCGGGGGTGGTGCTCTCTCCCGGCCCTTGCCCCTGAGCCTGGGGGCCAGGCAGGGCTCCACACTCCCAGGGCCAAGGCAGAACCACATGCACACGTCTGTTCCTGCCCCCTGCACCGGCAGAGAGCTCGGGGGAGCCAGAGTCTGTCAGGCAGCTGCTGGGCTGCCGCCTGTGTGGGAAGGGGCAGAGCCGACCTAGGGGCACCCTGGGCCTCTTGCTCTCCCTGCTGCCCTGAGGCTGCTGGGCCAAAGAGGTCTTGGGCATCCAGCCCCTTGCTGGTCCCTTCCCTCTGACGAGGCCCTCTGAGCTCCAGCACCTTGCAGTGTGGAGACAGCCCCTGCCAGCAACCTCCTCTCCAAGGAGGCCTCAAGCGAGGCCTAGGCCAGGGGGAAAGGCACCAGCGGGATGAGCCTGGGGAGGCGCCCGGGCACGTCTGGACCCAGTCCCCGCAGCCTGCCCCTTGCTGGGGCAGTACCCCCGGAGGCCAGGAAGGCCTGGGCAAGGCTGGCCAGGGGCAGGGGCCCTGCTGGGTCCTGCCCCTGGCCTGTGGGGCCTCTGAGCACAACCGGCCCTCTCCCGCTGGAAGACCTCCCCGGCTGCCTCCAAAGGCCGCTTTGCAAGCACTCTCGCCGGCTGTTCCCGCCAGCCGCGCACAATGCTCCCAAGCCCGGGAGAAAAGCGCTTCGGGGGTGGTGCTCTCTCCCGGCCCTTGCCCCTGAGCCTGGGGGCCAGGCAGGGGCTCCACACTCCCAGGCCAAGGCAGAACCACATGCACACGTCTGTTCCTGCCCCCTGCACGGCAGAGAGCTCGGGGGAGCCAGAGTCTGTCAGGCAGCTGCTGGGCTGGCCGCCTGTGTGGGAAGGGGCAGAGCCGACCTAGGGGCACCCTGGGCCTCTTGCTCTCCCTGCTGCCCTGAGGCTGCTGGGCCAAAGAGGTCTCGGGCATCCAGCCCCTTGCTGGTCCCTTCCCTCTGACGAGGCCCTCTGAGCTCCAGCACCTTGCAGTGTGGAGACAGCCCCTGCCAGCAACCTCCTCTCCAAGGAGGCCTCAAGCGAGGCCTAGGCCCAGGGGAAAGGCACCAGCGGGGATGAGCCTGGGGAGGCGCCCGGGCACGTCTGGACCCAGTCCCCGCAGCCTGCCCCTTGCTGGGGCAGTACCCCCGGAGGCCAGGAAGGCCTGGGCAAGGCTGGCCAGGGGCAGGGGCCCTGCTGGGTCCTGCCCCTGGCCTGTGGGGCCTCTGAGCACAACCGGCCCTCTCCCGCTGGAAGACCTCCCCGGCTGCCTCCAAAGGCCGCTTTGCAAGCACTCTCGCCGGCTGTTCCCGCCAGCCGCGCACAATGCTCCCAAGCCCGGGAGAAAAGCGCTTCGGGGGTGGTGCTCTCTCCCGGCCCTTGCCCCTGAGCCTGGGGGCCAGGCAGGGGCTCCACACTCCCAGGCCAAGGCAGAACCACATGCACACGTCTGTTCCTGCCCCCTGCACCGGCAGAGAGCTCGGGGGAGCCAGAGTCTGTCAGGCAGCTGCTGGGCTGGCCGCCTGTGTGGGAAGGGGCAGAGCCGACCTAGGGGCACCCTGGGCCTCTTGCTCTCCCTGCTGCCCTGAGGCTGCTGGGCCAAAGAGGTCTCGGGCATCCAGCCCCTTGCTGGTCCCTTCCCTCTGACGAGGCCCTCTGAGCTCCAGCACCTTGCAGTGTGGAGACAGCCCCTGCCAGCAACCTCCTCTCCAAGGAGGCCTCAAGCGAGGCCTAGGCCCAGGGGAAAGGCACCAGCGGGGATGAGCCTGGGGAGGCGCCCGGGCACGTCTGGACCCAGTCCCCGCAGCCTGCCCCTTGCTGGGGCAGTACCCCCGGAGGCCAGGAAGGCCTGGGCAAGGCTGGCCAGGGGCAGGGGCCCTGCTGGGTCCTGCCCCTGGCCTGTGGGGCCCTCTGAGCACAACCGGCCCTCTCCCGCTGGAAGACCTCCCCGGCTGCCTCCAAAGGCCGCTTTGCAAGCACTCTCGCCGGCTGTTCCCGCCAGCCGCGCACAATGCTCCCAAGCCCGGGAGAAAAGCGCTTCGGGGGTGGTGCTCTCTCCCGGCCCTTGCCCCTGAGCCTGGGGGCCAGGCAGGGGCTCCACACTCCCAGGCCAAGGCAGAACCACATGCACACGTCTGTTCCTGCCCCCTGCACCGGCAGAGAGCTCGGGGGAGCCAGAGTCTGTCAGGCAGCTGCTGGGCTGGCCGCCTGTGTGGGAAGGGGCAGAGCCGACCTAGGGGCACCCTGGGCCTCTTGCTCTCCCTGCTGCCCTGAGGCTGCTGGGCCAAAGAGGTCTCGGGCATCCAGCCCCTTGCTGGTCCCTTCCCTCTGACGAGGCCCTCTGAGCTCCAGCACCTTGCAGTTGGAGACAGCCCCTGCCAGCAACCTCCTCTCCAAGGAGGCCTCAAGCGAGGCCTAGGCCCAGGGGAAAGGCACCAGCGGGGATGAGCCTGGGGAGGCGCCCGGGCACGTCTGGACCCAGTCCCCGCAGCCTGCCCCTTGCTGGGGCAGTACCCCCGGAGGCCAGGAAGGCCTGGGCAAGGCTGGCCAGGGGCAGGGGCCCTGCTGGGTCCTGCCCCTGGCCTGTGGGGCCTCTGAGCACAACCGGCCCTCTCCCGCTGGAAGACCTCCCCGGCTGCCTCCAAAGGCCGCTTTGCAAGCACTCTCGCCGGCTGTTCCCGCCAGCCGCGCACAATGCTCCCAAGCCCGGGAGAAAAGCGCTTCGGGGGTGGTGCTCTCTCCCGGCCCTTGCCCCTGAGCCTGGGGGCCAGGCAGGGGCTCCACACTCCCAGGCCAAGGCAGAACCACATGCACACGTCTGTTCCTGCCCCCTGCACCGGCAGAGAGCTCGGGGGAGCCAGAGTCTGTCAGGCAGCTGCTGGGCTGGCCGCCTGTGTGGGAAAGGGGCAGAGCCGACCTAGGGGCACCCTGGGCCTCTTGCTCTCCCTGCTGCCCTGAGGCTGCTGGGCCAAAGAGGTCTCGGGCATCCAGCCCCTTGCTGGTCCCTTCCCTCTGACGAGGCCCTCTGAGCTCCAGCACCTTGCAGTGTGGAGACAGCCCCTGCCAGCAACCTCCTCTCCAAGGAGGCCTCAAGCGAGGCCTAGGCCCAGGGGAAAGGCACCAGCGGGGATGAGCCTGGGGTAGGCCGCCCGGGCACGTCTGGACCCAGTCCCGCAGCCTGCCCCTTGCTGGGGCAGTACCCCCGGAGGCCAGGAAGGCCTGGGCAAGGCTGGCCAGGGGCAGGGGCCCTGCTGGGTCCTGCCCCTGGCCTGTGGGCCTCTGAGCACAACCGGCCCTCTCCCGCTGGAAGACCTCCCCGGCTGCCTCCAAAGGCCGCTTTGCAAGCACTCTCGCCGGCTGTTCCCGCCAGCCGCGCACAATGCTCCCAAGCCCGGGAGAAAAGCGCTTCGGGGGTGGTGCTCTCTCCCGGCCCTTGCCCCTGAGCCTGGGGGCCAGGCAGGGGCTCCACACTCCCAGGCCAAGGCAGAACCACATGCACACGTCTGTTCCTGCCCCCTGCACCGGCAGAGAGCTCGGGGGAGCCAGAGTCTGTCAGGCAGCTGCTGGGCTGGCCGCCTGTGTGGGAAGGGGCAGAGCCGACCTAGGGGCACCCTGGGCCTCTTGCTCTCCCTGCTGCCCTGAGGCTGCTGGGCCAAAGAGGTCTCGGGCATCCAGCCCCTTGCTGGTCCCTTCCCTCTGACGAGGCCCTCTGAGCTCCAGCACCTTGCAGTGTGGAGACAGCCCCTGCCAGCAACCTCCTCTCCAAGGAGGCCTCAAGCGAGGCCTAGGCCCAGGGGAAAGGCACCAGCGGGGATGAGCCTGGGGAGGCGCCCGGGGCACGTCTGGACCCAGTCCCCGCAGCCTGCCCCTTGCTGGGGCAGTACCCCCGGAGGCCAGGAAGGCCTGGGCAAGGCTGGCCAGGGGCAGGGGCCCTGCTGGGTCCTGCCCCTGGCCTGTGGGGCCTCTGAGCACAACGGCCCTCTCCCGCTGGAAGACCTCCCCGGCTGCCTCCAAAGGCCGCTTTGCAAGCACTCTCGCCGGCTGTTCCCGCCAGCCGCGCACAATGCTCCCAAGCCCGGGAGAAAAGCGCTTCGGGGGTGGTGCTCTCTCCCGGCCCTTGCCCCTGAGCCTGGGGGCCAGGCAGGGGCTCCACACTCCCAGGCCAAGGCAGAACCACATGCACACGTCTGTTCCTGCCCCCTGCACCGGCAGAGAGCTCGGGGGAGCCAGAGTCTGTCAGGCAGCTGCTGGGCTGGCCGCCTGTGTGGGAAGGGGCAGAGCCGACCTAGGGGCACCCTGGGCCTCTTGCTCTCCCTGCTGCCCTGAGGCTGCTGGGCCAAAGAGGTCTCGGGCATCCAGCCCCTTGCTGGTCCCTTCCCTCTGACGAGGCCCTCTGAGCTCCAGCACCTTGCAGTGTGGAGACAGCCCCTGCCAGCAACCTCCTCTCCAAGGAGGCCTCAAGCGAGGCCTAGGCCCAGGGGAAAGGCACCAGCGGGGATGAGCCTGGGGAGGCGCCCGGGCACGTCTGGACCCAGTCCCCGCAGCCTGCCCCTTGCTGGGGCAGTACCCCCGGAGGCCAGGAAGGCCTGGGCAAGGCTGGCCAGGGGCAGGGGCCCTGCTGGGTCCTGCCCCTGGCCTGTGGGGCCTCTGAGCACAACCGGCCCTCTCCCGCTGGAAGACCTCCCCGGCTGCCTCCAAAGGCCGCTTTGCAAGCACTCTCGCCGGCTGTTCCCGCCAGCCGCGCACAATGCTCCCAAGCCCGGGAGAAAAGCGCTTCGGGGGTGGTGCTCTCTCCCGGCCCTTGCCCCTGAGCCTGGGGGCCAGGCAGGGGCTCCACACTCCCAGGCCAAGGCAGAACCACATGCACACGTCTGTTCCTGCCCCCTGCACCGGCAGAGAGCTCGGGGGAGCCAGAGTCTGTCAGGCAGCTGCTGGGCTGGCCGCCTGTGTGGGAAGGGGCAGAGCCGACCTAGGGGCACCCTGGGCCTCTTGCTCTCCCTGCTGCCCTGAGGCTGCTGGGCCAAAGAGGTCTCGGGCATCCAGCCCCTTGCTGGTCCCTTCCCTCTGACGAGGCCCTCTGAGCTCCAGCACCTTGCAGTGTGGAGACAGCCCCTGCCAGCAACCTCCTCTCCAAGGAGGCCTCAAGCGAGGCCTAGGCCCAGGGGAAAGGCACCAGCGGGGATGAGCCTGGGGAGGCGCCCGGGCACGTCTGGACCCAGTCCCCGCAGCCTGCCCCTTGCTGGGGCAGTACCCCCGGAGGCCAGGAAGGCCTGGGCAAGGCTGGCCAGGGGCAGGGGCCCTGCTGGGTCCTGCCCCTGGCCTGTGGGGCCTCTGAGCACAACCGGCCCTCTCCCGCTGGAAGACCTCCCCGGCTGCCTCCAAAGGCCGCTTTGCAAGCACTCTCGCCGGCTGTTCCCGCCAGCCGCGCACAATGCTCCCAAGCCCGGGAGAAAAGCGCTTCGGGGGTGGTGCTCTCTCCCGGCCCTTGCCCCTGAGCCTGGGGGCCAGGCAGGGGCTCCACACTCCCAGGCCAAGGCAGAACCACATGCACACGTCTGTTCCTGCCCCCTGCACCGGCAGAGAGCTCGGGGGAGCCAGAGTCTGTCAGGCAGCTGCTGGGCTGGCCGCCTGTGTGGGAAGGGGCAGAGCCGACCTAGGGGCACCCTGGGCCTCTTGCTCTCCCTGCTGCCCTGAGGCTGCTGGGCCAAAGAGGTCTCGGGCATCCAGCCCCTTGCTGGTCCCTTCCCTCTGACGAGGCCCTCTGAGCTCCAGCACCTTGCAGTGTGGAGACAGCCCCTGCCAGCAACCTCCTCTCCAAGGAGGCCTCAAGCGAGGCCTAGGCCCAGGGGAAAGGCACCAGCGGGGATGAGCCTGGGGAGGCGCCCGGGCACGTCTGGACCCAGTCCCCGCAGCCTGCCCCTTGCTGGGGCAGTACCCCCGGAGGCCAGGAAGGCCTGGGCAAGGCTGGCCAGGGGCAGGGGCCCTGCTGGGTCCTGCCCCTGGCCTGTGGGGCCTCTGAGCACAACCGGCCCTCTCCCGCTGGAAGACCTCCCCGGCTGCCTCCAAAGGCCGCTTTGCAAGCACTCTCGCCGGCTGTTCCCGCCAGCCGCGCACAATGCTCCCAAGCCCGGGAGAAAAGCGCTTCGGGGGTGGTGCTCTCTCCCGGCCCTTGCCCCTGAGCCTGGGGGCCAGGCAGGGGCTCCACCCTCCCAGGCCAAGGCAGAACCACATGCACACGTCTGTTCCTGCCCCCTGCACCGGCAGAGAGCTCGGGGGAGCCAGAGTCTGTCAGGCAGCTGCTGGGCTGGCCGCCTGTGTGGGAAGGGGCAGAGCCGACCTAGGGGCACCCTGTGGGCCTCTTGCTCTCCCTGCTGCCCTGAGGCTGCTGGGCCAAAGAGGTCTCGGGCATCCAGCCCCTTGCTGGTCCCTTCCCTCTGACGAGGCCCTCTGAGCTCCAGCACCTTGCAGTGTGGAGACAGCCCCTGCCAGCAACCTCCTCTCCAAGGAGGCCTCAAGCGAGGCCTAGGCCCAGGGAAAGGCACCAGCGGGGATGAGCCTGGGGAGGCGCCCGGGCACGTCTGGACCCAGTCCCCGCAGCCTGCCCCTTGCTGGGGCAGTACCCCCGGAGGCCAGGAAGGCCTGGGCAAGGCTGGCCAGGGGCAGGGGCCCTGCTGGGTCCTGCCCCTGGCCTGTGGGGCCTCTGAGCACAACCGGCCCTCTCCCGCTGGAAGACCCCCCCCGGCTGCCTCCAAAGGCCGCTTTGCAAGCACTCTCGCCGGCTGTTCCCGCCAGCCGCGCACATGCTCCCAAGCCCGGGAGAAAAGCGCTTCGGGGGTGGTGCTCTCTCCCGGCCCTTGCCCCTGAGCCTGGGGGCCAGGCAGGGGCTCCACACTCCCAGGCCAAGGCAGAACCACATGCACACGTCTGTTCCTGCCCCCTGCACCGGCAGAGAGCTCGGGGGAGCCAGAGTCTGTCAGGCAGCTGCTGGGCTGGCCGCCTGTGTGGGAAGGGGCAGAGCCGACCTAGGGGCACCCTGGGCCTCTTGCTCTCCCCTGCTGCCCTGAGGCTGCTGGGCCAAAGAGGTCTCGGGCATCCAGCCCTTGCTGGTCCCTTCCCTCTGACGAGGCCCTCTGAGCTCCAGCACCTTGCAGTGTGGAGACAGCCCCTGCCAGCAACCTCCTCTCCAAGGAGGCCTCAAGCGAGGCCTAGGCCCAGGGAAAGGCACCAGCGGGGATGAGCCTGGGGAGGCGCCCGGGCACGTCTGGACCCAGTCCCCGCAGCCTGCCCCTTGCTGGGGCAGTACCCCCGGAGGCCAGGAAGGCCTGGGCAAGGCTGGCCAGGGGCAGGGGCCCTGCTGGGTCCTGCCCCTGGCCTGTGGGGCCTCTGAGCACAACCGGCCCTCTCCCGCTGGAAGACCTCCCCGGCTGCCTCCAAAGGCCGCTTTGCAAGCACTCTCGCCGGCTGTTCCCGCCAGCGCGCACAATGCTCCCAAGCCCGGAGAAAAGCGCTTCGGGGGTGGTGCTCTCTCCCGGCCCTTGCCCCTGAGCCTGGGGGCCAGGCAGGGGCTCCACACTCCCAGGCCAAGGCAGAACCACATGCACACGTCTGTTCCTGCCCCCTGCACCGGCAGAGAGCTCGGGGGAGCCAGAGTCTGTCAGGCAGCTGCTGGGCTGGCCGCCTGTGTGGGAAGGGGCAGAGCCGACCTAGGGGCACCCTGGGCCTCTTGCTCTCCCTGCTGCCCTGAGGCTGCTGGGCCAAAGAGGTCTCGGGCATCCAGCCCCTTGCTGGTCCCTTCCCTCTGACGAGGCCCTCTGAGCTCCAGCACCTTGCAGTGTGGAGACAGCCCCTGCCAGCAACCTCCTCTCCAAGGAGGCCTCAAGCGAGGCCTAGGCCCAGGGGAAAGGCACCAGCGGGGGATGAGCCTGGGGAGGCGCCCGGGCATGTCTGGACCCAGTCCCCCGCAGCCTGCCCCTTGCTGGGGCAGTACCCCCCGGAGGCCAGGAAGGCCTGGGCAAGGCTGGCCAGGGGCAGGGGCCCTGCTGGGTCCTGCCCCTGGCCTGTGGGGCCTCTGAGCACAACCGGCCCTCTCCCGCTGGAAGAACTCCCCGGCTGCCTCCAAAGGCCGCTTTGCAAGCACTCTCGCCGGCTGTTCCCGCCAGCCGCGCACAATGCTCCCAAGCCCGGGAGAAAAGCGCTTCGGGGGTGGTGCTCTCTCCCGGCCCTTGCCCCTGAGCCTGGGGGCCAGGCAGGGGCTCCACACTCCCAGGCCAAGGCAGAACCACATGCACACGTCTGTTCCTGCCCCCTGCACCGGCAGAGAGCTCGGGGGAGCCAGAGTCTGTCAGGCAGCTGCTGGGCTGGCCGCCTGTGTGGGAAGGGGCAGAGCCGACCTAGGGGCACCCTGGGCCTCTTGCTCTCCCTGCTGCCCTGAGGCTGCTGGGCCAAAGAGGTCTCGGGCATCCAGCCCCTTGCTGGTCCCTTCCCTCTGACGAGGCCCTCTGAGCTCCAGCACCTTGCAGTGTGGAGACAGCCCCTGCCAGCAACCTCCTCTCCAAGGAGGCCTCAAGCGAGGCCTAGGCCCAGGGGAAAGGCACCAGCGGGGATGAGCCTGGGGAGGCGCCCGGGCACGTCTGGACCCAGTCCCCGCAGCCTGCCCCTTGCTGGGGCAGTACCCCCGGAGGCCAGGAAGGCCTGGGCAAGGCTGGCCAGGGGCAGGGGCCCTGCTGGGTCCTGCCCCTGGCCTGTGGGGCCTCTGAGCACAACCGGCCCTCTCCCGCTGGAAGACCTCCCCGGCTGCCTCCAAAGGCCGCTTTGCAAGCACTCTCGCCGGCTGTTCCCGCCAGCCGCGCACAATGCTCCCAAGCCCGGGAGAAAAGCGCTTCGGGGGTGGTGCTCTCTCCCGGCCCTTGCCCCTGAGCCTGGGGGCCAGGCAGGGGCTCCACACTCCCAGGCCAAGGCAGAACCACATGCACACGTCTGTTCCTGCCCCCTGCACCGGCAGAGAGCTCGGGGGAGCCAGAGTCTGTCAGGCAGCTGCTGGGCTGGCCGCCTGTGTGGGAAGGGGCAGAGCCGACCTAGGGGCACCCTGGGCCTCTTGCTCTCCCTGCTGCCCTGAGGCTGCTGGGCCAAAGAGGTCTCGGGCATCCAGCCCCTTGCTGGTCCCTTCCCTCTGACGAGGCCCTCTGAGCTCCAGCACCTTGCAGTGTGGAGACAGCCCCTGCCAGCAACCTCCTCTCCAAGGAGGCCTCAAGCGAGGCCTAGGCCCAGGGGAAAGGCACCAGCGGGGATGAGCCTGGGGAGGCGCCCGGGCACGTCTGGACCCAGTCCCCGCAGCCTGCCCCTTGCTGGGGCAGTACCCCCGGAGGCCAGGAAGGCCTGGGCAAGGCTGGCCAGGGGCAGGGGCCCTGCTGGGTCCTGCCCCTGGCCTGTGGGGCCTCTGAGCACAACCGGCCCTCTCCCGCTGGAAGACCTCCCCGGCTGCCTCCAAAGGCCGCTTTGCAAGCACTCTCGCCGGCTGTTCCCGCCAGCCGCGCACAATGCTCCCAAGCCCGGGAGAAAAGCGCTTCGGGGGTGGTGCTCTCTCCCGGCCCTTGCCCCTGAGCCTGGGGGCCAGGCAGGGGCTCCACACTCCCAGGCCAAGGCAGAACCACATGCACACGTCTGTTCCTGCCCCCTGCACCGGCAGAGAGCTCGGGGGAGCCAGAGTCTGTCAGGCAGCTGCTGGGCTGGCCGCCTGTGTGGGAAGGGGCAGAGCCGACCTAGGGGCACCCTGGGCCTCTTGCTCTCCCTGCTGCCCTGAGGCTGCTGGGCCAAAGAGGTCTCGGGCATCCAGCCCCTTGCTGGTCCCTTCCCTCTGACGAGGCCCTCTGAGCTCCAGCACCTTGCAGTGTGGAGACAGCCCCTGCCAGCAACCTCCTCTCCAAGGAGGCCTCAAGCGAGGCCTAGGCCCAGGGGAAAGGCACCAGCGGGGATGAGCCTGGGGAGGCGCCCGGGCACGTCTGGACCCAGTCCCCGCAGCCTGCCCCTTGCTGGGGCAGTACCCCCGGAGGCCAGGAAGGCCTGGGCAAGGCTGGCCAGGGGCAGGGGCCCTGCTGGGTCCTGCCCCTGGCCTGTGGGGCCTCTGAGCACAACCGGCCCTCTCCCGCTGGAAGACCTCCCCGGCTGCCTCCAAAGGCCGCTTTGCAAGCACTCTCGCCGGCTGTTCCCGCCAGCCGCGCACAATGCTCCCAAGCCCGGGAGAAAAGCGCTTCGGGGGTGGTGCTCTCTCCCGGCCCTTGCCCCTGAGCCTGGGGGCCAGGCAGGGGCTCCACACTCCCAGGCCAAGGCAGAACCACATGCACACGTCTGTTCCTGCCCCCTGCACCGGCAGAGAGCTCGGGGGAGCCAGAGTCTGTCAGGCAGCTGCTGGGCTGGCCGCCTGTGTGGGAAGGGGCAGAGCCGACCTAGGGGCACCCTGGGCCTCTTGCTCTCCCTGCTGCCCTGAGGCTGCTGGGCCAAAGAGGTCTCGGGCATCCAGCCCCTTGCTGGTCCCTTCCCTCTGACGAGGCCCTCTGAGCTCCAGCACCTTGCAGTGTGGAGACAGCCCCTGCCAGCAACCTCCTCTCCAAGGAGGCCTCAAGCGAGGCCTAGGCCCAGGGGAAAGGCACCAGCGGGGATGAGCCTGGGGAGGCGCCCGGGCACGTCTGGACCCAGTCCCCGCAGCCTGCCCCTTGCTGGGGCAGTACCCCCGGAGGCCAGGAAGGCCTGGGCAAGGCTGGCCAGGGGCAGGGGCCCTGCTGGGTCCTGCCCCTGGCCTGTGGGGCCTCTGAGCACAACCGGCCCTCTCCCGCTGGAAGACCTCCCCGGCTGCCTCCAAAGGCCGCTTTGCAAGCACTCTCGCCGGCTGTTCCCGCCAGCCGCGCACAATGCTCCCAAGCCCGGGAGAAAAGCGCTTCGGGGGTGGTGCTCTCTCCCGGCCCTTGCCCCTGAGCCTGGGGGCCAGGCAGGGGCTCCACACTCCCAGGCCAAGGCAGAACCACATGCACACGTCTGTTCCTGCCCCCTGCACCGGCAGAGAGCTCGGGGGAGCCAGAGTCTGTCAGGCAGCTGCTGGGCTGGCCGCCTGTGTGGGAAGGGGCAGAGCCGACCTAGGGGCACCCTGGGCCTCTTGCTCTCCCTGCTGCCCTGAGGCTGCTGGGCCAAAGAGGTCTCGGGCATCCAGCCCCTTGCTGGTCCCTTCCCTCTGACGAGGCCCTCTGAGCTCCAGCACCTTGCAGTGTGGAGACAGCCCCTGCCAGCAACCTCCTCTCCAAGGAGGCCTCAAGCGAGGCCTAGGCCCAGGGCAAAGGCACCAGCGGGGATGAGCCTGGGGAGGCGCCCGGGCACGTCTGGACCCAGTCCCCGCAGCCTGCCCCTTGCTGGGGCAGTACCCCCGGAGGCCAGGAAGGCCTGGGCAAGGCTGGCCAGGGGCAGGGGCCCTGCTGGGTCCTGCCCCTGGCCTGTGGGGCCTCTGAGCACAACCGGCCCTCTCCCGCTGGAAGACCTCCCCGGCTGCCTCCAAAGGCCGCTTTGCAAGCACTCTCGCCGGCTGTTCCCGCCAGCCGCGCACAATGCTCCCAAGCCCGGGAGAAAAGCGCTTCGGGGGTGGTGCTCTCTCCCGGCCCTTGCCCCTGAGCCTGGGGGCCAGGCAGGGGCTCCACACTCCCAGGCCAAGGCAGAACCACATGCACACGTCTGTTCCTGCCCCCTGCACCGGCAGAGAGCTCGGGGGAGCCAGAGTCTGTCAGGCAGCTGCTGGGCTGGCCGCCTGTGTGGGAAGGGGCAGAGCCGACCTAGGGGCACCCTGGGCCTCTTGCTCTCCCTGCTGCCCTGAGGCTGCTGGGCCAAAGAGGTCTCGGGCATCCAGCCCCTTGCTGGTCCCTTCCCTCTGACGAGGCCCTCTGAGCTCCAGCACCTTGCAGTGTGGAGACAGCCCCTGCCAGCAACCTCCTCTCCAAGGAGGCCTCAAGCGAGGCCTAGGCCCAGGGCAAAGGCACCAGCGGGGATGAGCCTGGGGAGGCGCCCGGGCACGTCTGGACCCAGTCCCCGCAGCCTGCCCCTTGCTGGGGCAGTACCCCCGGAGGCCAGGAAGGCCTGGGCAAGGCTGGCCAGGGGCAGGGGCCCTGCTGGGTCCTGCCCCTGGCCTGTGGGGCCTCTGAGCACAACCGGCCCTCTCCCGCTGGAAGACCTCCCCGGCTGCCTCCAAAGGCCGCTTTGCAAGCACTCTCGCCGGCTGTTCCCGCCAGCCGCGCACAATGCTCCCAAGCCCGGGAGAAAAGCGCTTCGGGGGTGGTGCTCTCTCCCGGCCCTTGCCCCTGAGCCTGGGGGCCAGGCAGGGGCTCCACACTCCCAGGCCAAGGCAGAACCACATGCACACGTCTGTTCCTGCCCCCTGCACCGGCAGAGAGCTCGGGGGAGCCAGAGTCTGTCAGGCAGCTGCTGGGCTGGCCGCCTGTGTGGGAAGGGGCAGAGCCGACCTAGGGGCACCCTGGGCCTCTTGCTCTCCCTGCTGCCCTGAGGCTGCTGGGCCAAAGAGGTCTCGGGCATCCAGCCCCTTGCTGGTCCCTTCCCTCTGACGAGGCCCTCTGAGCTCCAGCACCTTGCAGTGTGGAGACAGCCCCTGCCAGCAACCTCCTCTCCAAGGAGGCCTCAAGCGAGGCCTAGGCCCAGGGGAAAGGCACCAGCGGGGATGAGCCTGGGGAGGCGCCCGGGCACGTCTGGACCCAGTCCCCGCAGCCTGCCCCTTGCTGGGGCAGTACCCCCGGAGGCCAGGAAGGCCTGGGCAAGGCTGGCCAGGGGCAGGGGCCCTGCTGGGTCCTGCCCCTGGCCTGTGGGGCCTCTGAGCACAACCGGCCCTCTCCCGCTGGAAGACCTCCCCGGCTGCCTCCAAAGGCCGCTTTGCAAGCACTCTCGCCGGCTGTTCCCGCCAGCCGCGCACAATGCTCCCAAGCCCGGGAGAAAAGCGCTTCGGGGGTGGTGCTCTCTCCCGGCCCTTGCCCCTGAGCCTGGGGGCCAGGCAGGGGCTCCACACTCCCAGGCCAAGGCAGAACCACATGCACACGTCTGTTCCTGCCCCCTGCACCGGCAGAGAGCTCGGGGGAGCCAGAGTCTGTCAGGCAGCTGCTGGGCTGGCCGCCTGTGTGGGAAGGGGCAGAGCCGACCTAGGGGCACCCTGGGCCTCTTGCTCTCCCTGCTGCCCTGAGGCTGCTGGGCCAAAGAGGTCTCGGGCATCCAGCCCCTTGCTGGTCCCTTCCCTCTGACGAGGCCCTCTGAGCTCCAGCACCTTGCAGTGTGGAGACAGCCCCTGCCAGCAACCTCCTCTCCAAGGAGGCCTCAAGCGAGGCCTAGGCCCAGGGCAAAGGCACCAGCGGGGATGAGCCTGGGGAGGCGCCCGGGCACGTCTGGACCCAGTCCCCGCAGCCTGCCCCTTGCTGGGGCAGTACCCCCGGAGGCCAGGAAGGCCTGGGCAAGGCTGGCCAGGGGCAGGGGCCCTGCTGGGTCCTGCCCCTGGCCTGTGGGGCCTCTGAGCACAACCGGCCCTCTCCCGCTGGAAGACCTCCCCGGCTGCCTCCAAAGGCCGCTTTGCAAGCACTCTCGCCGGCTGTTCCCGCCAGCCGCGCACAATGCTCCCAAGCCCGGGAGAAAAGCGCTTCGGGGGTGGTGCTCTCTCCCGGCCCTTGCCCCTGAGCCTGGGGGCCAGGCAGGGGCTCCACACTCCCAGGCCAAGGCAGAACCACATGCACACGTCTGTTCCTGCCCCCTGCACCGGCAGAGAGCTCGGGGGAGCCAGAGTCTGTCAGGCAGCTGCTGGGCTGGCCGCCTGTGTGGGAAGGGGCAGAGCCGACCTAGGGGCACCCTGGGCCTCTTGCTCTCCCTGCTGCCCTGAGGCTGCTGGGCCAAAGAGGTCTTGGGCATCCAGCCCCTTGCTGGTCCCTTCCCTCTGACGAGGCCCTCTGAGCTCCAGCACCTTGCAGTGTGGAGACAGCCCCTGCCAGCAACCTCCTCTCCAAGGAGGCCTCAAGCGAGGCCTAGGCCCAGGGCAAAGGCACCAGCGGGGATGAGCCTGGGGAGGCGCCCGGGCACGTCTGGACCCAGTCCCCGCAGCCTGCCCCTTGCTGGGGCAGTACCCCCGGAGGCCAGGAAGGCCTGGGCAAGGCTGGCCAGGGGCAGGGGCCCTGCTGGGTCCTGCCCCTGGCCTGTGGGGCCTCTGAGCACAACCGGCCCTCTCCCGCTGGAAGACCTCCCCGGCTGCCTCCAAAGGCCGCTTTGCAAGCACTCTCGCCGGCTGTTCCCGCCAGCCGCGCACAATGCTCCCAAGCCCGGGAGAAAAGCGCTTCGGGGGTGGTGCTCTCTCCCGGCCCTTGCCCCTGAGCCTGGGGGCCAGGCAGGGGCTCCACACTCCCAGGCCAAGGCAGAACCACATGCACACGTCTGTTCCTGCCCCCTGCACCGGCAGAGAGCTCGGGGGAGCCAGAGTCTGTCAGGCAGCTGCTGGGCTGGCCGCCTGTGTGGGAAGGGGCAGAGCCGACCTAGGGGCACCCTGGGCCTCTTGCTCTCCCTGCTGCCCTGAGGCTGCTGGGCCAAAGAGGTCTCGGGCATCCAGCCCCTTGCTGGTCCCTTCCCTCTGACGAGGCCCTCTGAGCTCCAGCACCTTGCAGTGTGGAGACAGCCCCTGCCAGCAACCTCCTCTCCAAGGAGGCCTCAAGCGAGGCCTAGGCCCAGGGCAAAGGCACCAGCGGGGATGAGCCTGGGGAGGCGCCCGGGCACGTCTGGACCCAGTCCCCGCAGCCTGCCCCTTGCTGGGGCAGTACCCCCGGAGGCCAGGAAGGCCTGGGCAAGGCTGGCCAGGGGCAGGGGCCCTGCTGGGTCCTGCCCCTGGCCTGTGGGGCCTCTGAGCACAACCGGCCCTCTCCCGCTGGAAGACCTCCCCGGCTGCCTCCAAAGGCCGCTTTGCAAGCACTCTCGCCGGCTGTTCCCGCCAGCCGCGCACAATGCTCCCAAGCCCGGGAGAAAAGCGCTTCGGGGGTGGTGCTCTCTCCCGGCCCTTGCCCCTGAGCCTGGGGGCCAGGCAGGGGCTCCACACTCCCAGGCCAAGGCAGAACCACATGCACACGTCTGTTCCTGCCCCCTGCACCGGCAGAGAGCTCGGGGGAGCCAGAGTCTGTCAGGCAGCTGCTGGGCTGGCCGCCTGTGTGGGAAGGGGCAGAGCCGACCTAGGGGCACCCTGGGCCTCTTGCTCTCCCTGCTGCCCTGAGGCTGCTGGGCCAAAGAGGTCTCGGGCATCCAGCCCCTTGCTGGTCCCTTCCCTCTGACGAGGCCCTCTGAGCTCCAGCACCTTGCAGTGTGGAGACAGCCCCTGCCAGCAACCTCCTCTCCAAGGAGGCCTCAAGCGAGGCCTAGGCCCAGGGGAAAGGCACCAGCGGGGATGAGCCTGGGGAGGCGCCCGGGCACGTCTGGACCCAGTCCCCGCAGCCTGCCCCTTGCTGGGGCAGTACCCCCGGAGGCCAGGAAGGCCTGGGCAAGGCTGGCCAGGGGCAGGGGCCCTGCTGGGTCCTGCCCCTGGCCTGTGGGGCCTCTGAGCACAACCGGCCCTCTCCCGCTGGAAGACCTCCCCGGCTGCCTCCAAAGGCCGCTTTGCAAGCACTCTCGCCGGCTGTTCCCGCCAGCCGCGCACAATGCTCCCAAGCCCGGGAGAAAAGCGCTTCGGGGGTGGTGCTCTCTCCCGGCCCTTGCCCCTGAGCCTGGGGGCCAGGCAGGGGCTCCACACTCCCAGGCCAAGGCAGAACCACATGCACACGTCTGTTCCTGCCCCCTGCACCGGCAGAGAGCTCGGGGGAGCCAGAGTCTGTCAGGCAGCTGCTGGGCTGGCCGCCTGTGTGGGAAGGGGCAGAGCCGACCTAGGGGCACCCTGGGCCTCTTGCTCTCCCTGCTGCCCTGAGGCTGCTGGGCCAAAGAGGTCTCGGGCATCCAGCCCCTTGCTGGTCCCTTCCCTCTGACGAGGCCCTCTGAGCTCCAGCACCTTGCAGTGTGGAGACAGCCCCTGCCAGCAACCTCCTCTCCAAGGAGGCCTCAAGCGAGGCCTAGGCCCAGGGGAAAGGCACCAGCGGGGATGAGCCTGGGGAGGCGCCCGGGCACGTCTGGACCCAGTCCCCGCAGCCTGCCCCTTGCTGGGGCAGTACCCCCGGAGGCCAGGAAGGCCTGGGCAAGGCTGGCCAGGGGCAGGGGCCCTGCTGGGTCCTGCCCCTGGCCTGTGGGGCCTCTGAGCACAACCGGCCCTCTCCCGCTGGAAGACCTCCCCGGCTGCCTCCAAAGGCCGCTTTGCAAGCACTCTCGCCGGCTGTTCCCGCCAGCCGCGCACAATGCTCCCAAGCCCGGGAGAAAAGCGCTTCGGGGGTGGTGCTCTCTCCCGGCCCTTGCCCCTGAGCCTGGGGGCCAGGCAGGGGCTCCACACTCCCAGGCCAAGGCAGAACCACATGCACACGTCTGTTCCTGCCCCCTGCACCGGCAGAGAGCTCGGGGGAGCCAGAGTCTGTCAGGCAGCTGCTGGGCTGGCCGCCTGTGTGGGAAGGGGCAGAGCCGACCTAGGGGCACCCTGGGCCTCTTGCTCTCCCTGCTGCCCTGAGGCTGCTGGGCCAAAGAGGTCTCGGGCATCCAGCCCCTTGCTGGTCCCTTCCCTCTGACGAGGCCCTCTGAGCTCCAGCACCTTGCAGTGTGGAGACAGCCCCTGCCAGCAACCTCCTCTCCAAGGAGGCCTCAAGCGAGGCCTAGGCCCAGGGGAAAGGCACCAGCGGGGATGAGCCTGGGGAGGCGCCCGGGCACGTCTGGACCCAGTCCCCGCAGCCTGCCCCTTGCTGGGGCAGTACCCCCGGAGGCCAGGAAGGCCTGGGCAAGGCTGGCCAGGGGCAGGGGCCCTGCTGGGTCCTGCCCCTGGCCTGTGGGGCCTCTGAGCACAACCGGCCCTCTCCCGCTGGAAGACCTCCCCGGCTGCCTCCAAAGGCCGCTTTGCAAGCACTCTCGCCGGCTGTTCCCGCCAGCCGCGCACAATGCTCCCAAGCCCGGGAGAAAAGCGCTTCGGGGGTGGTGCTCTCTCCCGGCCCTTGCCCCTGAGCCTGGGGGCCAGGCAGGGGCTCCACACTCCCAGGCCAAGGCAGAACCACATGCACACGTCTGTTCCTGCCCCCTGCACCGGCAGAGAGCTCGGGGGAGCCAGAGTCTGTCAGGCAGCTGCTGGGCTGGCCGCCTGTGTGGGAAGGGGCAGAGCCGACCTAGGGGCACCCTGGGCCTCTTGCTCTCCCTGCTGCCCTGAGGCTGCTGGGCCAAAGAGGTCTCGGGCATCCAGCCCCTTGCTGGTCCCTTCCCTCTGACGAGGCCCTCTGAGCTCCAGCACCTTGCAGTGTGGAGACAGCCCCTGCCAGCAACCTCCTCTCCAAGGAGGCCTCAAGCGAGGCCTAGGCCCAGGGCAAAGGCACCAGCGGGGATGAGCCTGGGGAGGCGCCCGGGCACGTCTGGACCCAGTCCCCGCAGCCTGCCCCTTGCTGGGGCAGTACCCCCGGAGGCCAGGAAGGCCTGGGCAAGGCTGGCCAGGGGCAGGGGCCCTGCTGGGTCCTGCCCCTGGCCTGTGGGGCCTCTGAGCACAACCGGCCCTCTCCCGCTGGAAGACCTCCCCGGCTGCCTCCAAAGGCCGCTTTGCAAGCACTCTCGCCGGCTGTTCCCGCCAGCCGCGCACAATGCTCCCAAGCCCGGGAGAAAAGCGCTTCGGGGGTGGTGCTCTCTCCCGGCCCTTGCCCCTGAGCCTGGGGGCCAGGCAGGGGCTCCACACTCCCAGGCCAAGGCAGAACCACATGCACACGTCTGTTCCTGCCCCCTGCACCGGCAGAGAGCTCGGGGGAGCCAGAGTCTGTCAGGCAGCTGCTGGGCTGGCCGCCTGTGTGGGAAGGGGCAGAGCCGACCTAGGGGCA
Source organism: Cervus elaphus (assembly GCF_910594005.1). Classification (NCBI taxonomy): domain Eukaryota; kingdom Metazoa; phylum Chordata; class Mammalia; order Artiodactyla; family Cervidae; genus Cervus; species Cervus elaphus. The sequence continues at coordinate 968,608 of NC_057834.1, read as the reverse complement.
CCCTGGGCCTCTTGCTCTCCCTGCTGCCCTGAGGCTGCTGGGCCAAAGAGGTCTCGGGCATCCAGCCCCTTGCTGGTCCCTTCCCTCTGACGAGGCCCTCTGAGCTCCAGCACCTTGCAGTGTGGAGACAGCCCCTGCCAGCAACCTCCTCTCCAAGGAGGCCTCAAGCGAGGCCTAGGCCCAGGGGAAAGGCACCAGCGGGGATGAGCCTGGGGAGGCGCCCGGGCACGTCTGGACCCAGTCCCCGCAGCCTGCCCCTTGCTGGGGCAGTACCCCCGGAGGCCAGGAAGGCCTGGGCAAGGCTGGCCAGGGGCAGGGGCCCTGCTGGGTCCTGCCCCTGGCCTGTGGGGCCTCTGAGCACAACCGGCCCTCTCCCGCTGGAAGACCTCCCCGGCTGCCTCCAAAGGCCGCTTTGCAAGCACTCTCGCCGGCTGTTCCCGCCAGCCGCGCACAATGCTCCCAAGCCCGGGAGAAAAGCGCTTCGGGGGTGGTGCTCTCTCCCGGCCCTTGCCCCTGAGCCTGGGGGCCAGGCAGGGGCTCCACACTCCCAGGCCAAGGCAGAACCACATGCACACGTCTGTTCCTGCCCCCTGCACCGGCAGAGAGCTCGGGGGAGCCAGAGTCTGTCAGGCAGCTGCTGGGCTGGCCGCCTGTGTGGGAAGGGGCAGAGCCGACCTAGGGGCACCCTGGGCCTCTTGCTCTCCCTGCTGCCCTGAGGCTGCTGGGCCAAAGAGGTCTCGGGCATCCAGCCCCTTGCTGGTCCCTTCCCTCTGACGAGGCCCTCTGAGCTCCAGCACCTTGCAGTGTGGAGACAGCCCCTGCCAGCAACCTCCTCTCCAAGGAGGCCTCAAGCGAGGCCTAGGCCCAGGGGAAAGGCACCAGCGGGGATGAGCCTGGGGAGGCGCCCGGGCACGTCTGGACCCAGTCCCCGCAGCCTGCCCCTTGCTGGGGCAGTACCCCCGGAGGCCAGGAAGGCCTGGGCAAGGCTGGCCAGGGGCAGGGGCCCTGCTGGGTCCTGCCCCTGGCCTGTGGGGCCTCTGAGCACAACCGGCCCTCTCCCGCTGGAAGACCTCCCCGGCTGCCTCCAAAGGCCGCTTTGCAAGCACTCTCGCCGGCTGTTCCCGCCAGCCGCGCACAATGCTCCCAAGCCCGGGAGAAAAGCGCTTCGGGGGTGGTGCTCTCTCCCGGCCCTTGCCCCTGAGCCTGGGGGCCAGGCAGGGGCTCCACACTCCCAGGCCAAGGCAGAACCACATGCACACGTCTGTTCCTGCCCCCTGCACCGGCAGAGAGCTCGGGGGAGCCAGAGTCTGTCAGGCAGCTGCTGGGCTGGCCGCCTGTGTGGGAAGGGGCAGAGCCGACCTAGGGGCACCCTGGGCCTCTTGCTCTCCCTGCTGCCCTGAGGCTGCTGGGCCAAAGAGGTCTCGGGCATCCAGCCCCTTGCTGGTCCCTTCCCTCTGACGAGGCCCTCTGAGCTCCAGCACCTTGCAGTGTGGAGACAGCCCCTGCCAGCAACCTCCTCTCCAAGGAGGCCTCAAGCGAGGCCTAGGCCCAGGGGAAAGGCACCAGCGGGGATGAGCCTGGGGAGGCGCCCGGGCACGTCTGGACCCAGTCCCCGCAGCCTGCCCCTTGCTGGGGCAGTACCCCCGGAGGCCAGGAAGGCCTGGGCAAGGCTGGCCAGGGGCAGGGGCCCTGCTGGGTCCTGCCCCTGGCCTGTGGGGCCTCTGAGCACAACCGGCCCTCTCCCGCTGGAAGACCTCCCCGGCTGCCTCCAAAGGCCGCTTTGCAAGCACTCTCGCCGGCTGTTCCCGCCAGCCGCGCACAATGCTCCCAAGCCCGGGAGAAAAGCGCTTCGGGGGTGGTGCTCTCTCCCGGCCCTTGCCCCTGAGCCTGGGGGCCAGGCAGGGGCTCCACACTCCCAGGCCAAGGCAGAACCACATGCACACGTCTGTTCCTGCCCCCTGCACCGGCAGAGAGCTCGGGGGAGCCAGAGTCTGTCAGGCAGCTGCTGGGCTGGCCGCCTGTGTGGGAAGGGGCAGAGCCGACCTAGGGGCACCCTGGGCCTCTTGCTCTCCCTGCTGCCCTGAGGCTGCTGGGCCAAAGAGGTCTCGGGCATCCAGCCCCTTGCTGGTCCCTTCCCTCTGACGAGGCCCTCTGAGCTCCAGCACCTTGCAGTGTGGAGACAGCCCCTGCCAGCAACCTCCTCTCCAAGGAGGCCTCAAGCGAGGCCTAGGCCCAGGGGAAAGGCACCAGCGGGGATGAGCCTGGGGAGGCGCCCGGGCACGTCTGGACCCAGTCCCCGCAGCCTGCCCCTTGCTGGGGCAGTACCCCCGGAGGCCAGGAAGGCCTGGGCAAGGCTGGCCAGGGGCAGGGGCCCTGCTGGGTCCTGCCCCTGGCCTGTGGGGCCTCTGAGCACAACCGGCCCTCTCCCGCTGGAAGACCTCCCCGGCTGCCTCCAAAGGCCGCTTTGCAAGCACTCTCGCCGGCTGTTCCCGCCAGCCGCGCACAATGCTCCCAAGCCCGGGAGAAAAGCGCTTCGGGGGTGGTGCTCTCTCCCGGCCCTTGCCCCTGAGCCTGGGGGCCAGGCAGGGGCTCCACACTCCCAGGCCAAGGCAGAACCACATGCACACGTCTGTTCCTGCCCCCTGCACCGGCAGAGAGCTCGGGGGAGCCAGAGTCTGTCAGGCAGCTGCTGGGCTGGCCGCCTGTGTGGGAAGGGGCAGAGCCGGCCTAGGGGCACCCTGGGCCTCTTGCTCTCCCTGCTGCCCTGAGGCTGCTGGGCCAAAGAGGTCTCGGGCATCCAGCCCCTTGCTGGTCCCTTCCCTCTGACGAGGCCCTCTGAGCTCCAGCACCTTGCAGTGTGGAGACAGCCCCTGCCAGCAACCTCCTCTCCAAGGAGGCCTCAAGCGAGGCCTAGGCCCAGGGCAAAGGCACCAGCGGGGATGAGCCTGGGGAGGCGCCCGGGCACGTCTGGACCCAGTCCCCGCAGCCTGCCCCTTGCTGGGGCAGTACCCCCGGAGGCCAGGAAGGCCTGGGCAAGGCTGGCCAGGGGCAGGGGCCCTGCTGGGTCCTGCCCCTGGCCTGTGGGGCCTCTGAGCACAACCGGCCCTCTCCCGCTGGAAGACCTCCCCGGCTGCCTCCAAAGGCCGCTTTGCAAGCACTCTCGCCGGCTGTTCCCGCCAGCCGCGCACAATGCTCCCAAGCCCGGGAGAAAAGCGCTTCGGGGGTGGTGCTCTCTCCCGGCCCTTGCCCCTGAGCCTGGGGGCCAGGCAGGGGGTCCACACTCCCAGGCCAAGGCAGAACCACATGCACACGTCTGTTCCTGCCCCCTGCACCGGCAGAGAGCTCGGGGGAGCCAGAGTCTGTCAGGCAGCTGCTGGGCTGGCCGCCTGTGTGGGAAGGGGCAGAGCCGACCTAGGGGCACCCTGGGCCTCTTGCTCTCCCTGCTGCCCTGAGGCTGCTGGGCCAAAGAGGTCTTGGGCATCCAGCCCCTTGCTGGTCCCTTCCCTCTGACGAGGCCCTCTGAGCTCCAGCACCTTGCAGTGTGGAGACAGCCCCTGCCAGCAACCTCCTCTCCAAGGAGGCCTCAAGCGAGGCCTAGGCCCAGGGGAAAGGCACCAGCGGGGATGAGCCTGGGGAGGCGCCCGGGCACGTCTGGACCCAGTCCCCGCAGCCTGCCCCTTGCTGGGGCAGTACCCCCGGAGGCCAGGAAGGCCTGGGCAAGGCTGGCCAGGGGCAGGGGCCCTGCTGGGTCCTGCCCCTGGCCTGTGGGGCCTCTGAGCACAACCGGCCCTCTCCCGCTGGAAGACCTCCCCGGCTGCCTCCAAAGGCCGCTTTGCAAGCACTCTCGCCGGCTGTTCCCGCCAGCCGCGCACAATGCTCCCAAGCCCGGGAGAAAAGCGCTTCGGGGGTGGTGCTCTCTCCCGGCCCTTGCCCCTGAGCCTGGGGGCCAGGCAGGGGCTCCACACTCCCAGGCCAAGGCAGAACCACATGCACACGTCTGTTCCTGCCCCCTGCACCGGCAGAGAGCTCGGGGGAGCCAGAGTCTGTCAGGCAGCTGCTGGGCTGGCCGCCTGTGTGGGAAGGGGCAGAGCCGACCTAGGGGCACCCTGGGCCTCTTGCTCTCCCTGCTGCCCTGAGGCTGCTGGGCCAAAGAGGTCTCGGGCATCCAGCCCCTTGCTGGTCCCTTCCCTCTGACGAGGCCCTCTGAGCTCCAGCACCTTGCAGTGTGGAGACAGCCCCTGCCAGCAACCTCCTCTCCAAGGAGGCCTCAAGCGAGGCCTAGGCCCAGGGCAAAGGCACCAGCGGGGATGAGCCTGGGGAGGCGCCCGGGCACGTCTGGACCCAGTCCCCGCAGCCTGCCCCTTGCTGGGGCAGTACCCCCGGAGGCCAGGAAGGCCTGGGCAAGGCTGGCCAGGGGCAGGGGCCCTGCTGGGTCCTGCCCCTGGCCTGTGGGGCCTCTGAGCACAACCGGCCCTCTCCCGCTGGAAGACCTCCCCGGCTGCCTCCAAAGGCCGCTTTGCAAGCACTCTCGCCGGCTGTTCCCGCCAGCCGCGCACAATGCTCCCAAGCCCGGGAGAAAAGCGCTTCGGGGGTGGTGCTCTCTCCCGGCCCTTGCCCCTGAGCCTGGGGGCCAGGCAGGGGCTCCACACTCCCAGGCCAAGGCAGAACCACATGCACACGTCTGTTCCTGCCCCCTGCACCGGCAGAGAGCTCGGGGGAGCCAGAGTCTGTCAGGCAGCTGCTGGGCTGGCCGCCTGTGTGGGAAGGGGCAGAGCCGACCTAGGGGCACCCTGGGCCTCTTGCTCTCCCTGCTGCCCTGAGGCTGCTGGGCCAAAGAGGTCTCGGGCATCCAGCCCCTTGCTGGTCCCTTCCCTCTGACGAGGCCCTCTGAGCTCCAGCACCTTGCAGTGTGGAGACAGCCCCTGCCAGCAACCTCCTCTCCAAGGAGGCCTCAAGCGAGGCCTAGGCCCAGGGGAAAGGCACCAGCGGGGATGAGCCTGGGGAGGCGCCCGGGCACGTCTGGACCCAGTCCCCGCAGCCTGCCCCTTGCTGGGGCAGTACCCCCGGAGGCCAGGAAGGCCTGGGCAAGGCTGGCCAGGGGCAGGGGCCCTGCTGGGTCCTGCCCCTGGCCTGTGGGGCCTCTGAGCACAACCGGCCCTCTCCCGCTGGAAGACCTCCCCGGCTGCCTCCAAAGGCCGCTTTGCAAGCACTCTCGCCGGCTGTTCCCGCCAGCCGCGCACAATGCTCCCAAGCCCGGGAGAAAAGCGCTTCGGGGGTGGTGCTCTCTCCCGGCCCTTGCCCCTGAGCCTGGGGGCCAGGCAGGGGCTCCACACTCCCAGGCCAAGGCAGAACCACATGCACACGTCTGTTCCTGCCCCCTGCACCGGCAGAGAGCTCGGGGGAGCCAGAGTCTGTCAGGCAGCTGCTGGGCTGGCCGCCTGTGTGGGAAGGGGCAGAGCCGACCTAGGGGCACCCTGGGCCTCTTGCTCTCCCTGCTGCCCTGAGGCTGCTGGGCCAAAGAGGTCTCGGGCATCCAGCCCCTTGCTGGTCCCTTCCCTCTGACGAGGCCCTCTGAGCTCCAGCACCTTGCAGTGTGGAGACAGCCCCTGCCAGCAACCTCCTCTCCAAGGAGGCCTCAAGCGAGGCCTAGGCCCAGGGGAAAGGCACCAGCGGGGATGAGCCTGGGGAGGCGCCCGGGCACGTCTGGACCCAGTCCCCGCAGCCTGCCCCTTGCTGGGGCAGTACCCCCGGAGGCCAGGAAGGCCTGGGCAAGGCTGGCCAGGGGCAGGGGCCCTGCTGGGTCCTGCCCCTGGCCTGTGGGGCCTCTGAGCACAACCGGCCCTCTCCCGCTGGAAGACCTCCCCGGCTGCCTCCAAAGGCCGCTTTGCAAGCACTCTCGCCGGCTGTTCCCGCCAGCCGCGCACAATGCTCCCAAGCCCGGGAGAAAAGCGCTTCGGGGGTGGTGCTCTCTCCCGGCCCTTGCCCCTGAGCCTGGGGGCCAGGCAGGGGCTCCACACTCCCAGGCCAAGGCAGAACCACATGCACACGTCTGTTCCTGCCCCCTGCACCGGCAGAGAGCTCGGGGGAGCCAGAGTCTGTCAGGCAGCTGCTGGGCTGGCCGCCTGTGTGGGAAGGGGCAGAGCCGACCTAGGGGCACCCTGGGCCTCTTGCTCTCCCTGCTGCCCTGAGGCTGCTGGGCCAAAGAGGTCTCGGGCATCCAGCCCCTTGCTGGTCCCTTCCCTCTGACGAGGCCCTCTGAGCTCCAGCACCTTGCAGTGTGGAGACAGCCCCTGCCAGCAACCTCCTCTCCAAGGAGGCCTCAAGCGAGGCCTAGGCCCAGGGGAAAGGCACCAGCGGGGATGAGCCTGGGGAGGCGCCCGGGCACGTCTGGACCCAGTCCCCGCAGCCTGCCCCTTGCTGGGGCAGTACCCCCGGAGGCCAGGAAGGCCTGGGCAAGGCTGGCCAGGGGCAGGGGCCCTGCTGGGTCCTGCCCCTGGCCTGTGGGGCCTCTGAGCACAACCGGCCCTCTCCCGCTGGAAGACCTCCCCGGCTGCCTCCAAAGGCCGCTTTGCAAGCACTCTCGCCGGCTGTTCCCGCCAGCCGCGCACAATGCTCCCAAGCCCGGGAGAAAAGCGCTTCGGGGGTGGTGCTCTCTCCCGGCCCTTGCCCCTGAGCCTGGGGGCCAGGCAGGGGCTCCACACTCCCAGGCCAAGGCAGAACCACATGCACACGTCTGTTCCTGCCCCCTGCACCGGCAGAGAGCTCGGGGGAGCCAGAGTCTGTCAGGCAGCTGCTGGGCTGGCCGCCTGTGTGGGAAGGGGCAGAGCCGACCTAGGGGCACCCTGGGCCTCTTGCTCTCCCTGCTGCCCTGAGGCTGCTGGGCCAAAGAGGTCTCGGGCATCCAGCCCCTTGCTGGTCCCTTCCCTCTGACGAGGCCCTCTGAGCTCCAGCACCTTGCAGTGTGGAGACAGCCCCTGCCAGCAACCTCCTCTCCAAGGAGGCCTCAAGCGAGGCCTAGGCCCAGGGGAAAGGCACCAGCGGGGATGAGCCTGGGGAGGCGCCCGGGCACGTCTGGACCCAGTCCCCGCAGCCTGCCCCTTGCTGGGGCAGTACCCCCGGAGGCCAGGAAGGCCTGGGCAAGGCTGGCCAGGGGCAGGGGCCCTGCTGGGTCCTGCCCCTGGCCTGTGGGGCCTCTGAGCACAACCGGCCCTCTCCCGCTGGAAGACCTCCCCGGCTGCCTCCAAAGGCCGCTTTGCAAGCACTCTCGCCGGCTGTTCCCGCCAGCCGCGCACAATGCTCCCAAGCCCGGGAGAAAAGCGCTTCGGGGGTGGTGCTCTCTCCCGGCCCTTGCCCCTGAGCCTGGGGGCCAGGCAGGGGCTCCACACTCCCAGGCCAAGGCAGAACCACATGCACACGTCTGTTCCTGCCCCCTGCACCGGCAGAGAGCTCGGGGGAGCCAGAGTCTGTCAGGCAGCTGCTGGGCTGGCCGCCTGTGTGGGAAGGGGCAGAGCCGACCTAGGGGCACCCTGGGCCTCTTGCTCTCCCTGCTGCCCTGAGGCTGCTGGGCCAAAGAGGTCTCGGGCATCCAGCCCCTTGCTGGTCCCTTCCCTCTGACGAGGCCCTCTGAGCTCCAGCACCTTGCAGTGTGGAGACAGCCCCTGCCAGCAACCTCCTCTCCAAGGAGGCCTCAAGCGAGGCCTAGGCCCAGGGGAAAGGCACCAGCGGGGATGAGCCTGGGGAGGCGCCCGGGCACGTCTGGACCCAGTCCCCGCAGCCTGCCCCTTGCTGGGGCAGTACCCCCGGAGGCCAGGAAGGCCTGGGCAAGGCTGGCCAGGGGCAGGGGCCCTGCTGGGTCCTGCCCCTGGCCTGTGGGGCCTCTGAGCACAACCGGCCCTCTCCCGCTGGAAGACCTCCCCGGCTGCCTCCAAAGGCCGCTTTGCAAGCACTCTCGCCGGCTGTTCCCGCCAGCCGCGCACAATGCTCCCAAGCCCGGGAGAAAAGCGCTTCGGGGGTGGTGCTCTCTCCCGGCCCTTGCCCCTGAGCCTGGGGGCCAGGCAGGGGCTCCACACTCCCAGGCCAAGGCAGAACCACATGCACACGTCTGTTCCTGCCCCCTGCACCGGCAGAGAGCTCGGGGGAGCCAGAGTCTGTCAGGCAGCTGCTGGGCTGGCCGCCTGTGTGGGAAGGGGCAGAGCCGACCTAGGGGCACCCTGGGCCTCTTGCTCTCCCTGCTGCCCTGAGGCTGCTGGGCCAAAGAGGTCTCGGGCATCCAGCCCCTTGCTGGTCCCTTCCCTCTGACGAGGCCCTCTGAGCTCCAGCACCTTGCAGTGTGGAGACAGCCCCTGCCAGCAACCTCCTCTCCAAGGAGGCCTCAAGCGAGGCCTAGGCCCAGGGGAAAGGCACCAGCGGGGATGAGCCTGGGGAGGCGCCCGGGCACGTCTGGACCCAGTCCCCGCAGCCTGCCCCTTGCTGGGGCAGTACCCCCGGAGGCCAGGAAGGCCTGGGCAAGGCTGGCCAGGGGCAGGGGCCCTGCTGGGTCCTGCCCCTGGCCTGTGGGGCCTCTGAGCACAACCGGCCCTCTCCCGCTGGAAGACCTCCCCGGCTGCCTCCAAAGGCCGCTTTGCAAGCACTCTCGCCGGCTGTTCCCGCCAGCCGCGCACAATGCTCCCAAGCCCGGGAGAAAAGCGCTTCGGGGGTGGTGCTCTCTCCCGGCCCTTGCCCCTGAGCCTGGGGGCCAGGCAGGGGCTCCACACTCCCAGGCCAAGGCAGAACCACATGCACACGTCTGTTCCTGCCCCCTGCACCGGCAGAGAGCTCGGGGGAGCCAGAGTCTGTCAGGCAGCTGCTGGGCTGGCCGCCTGTGTGGGAAGGGGCAGAGCCGACCTAGGGGCACCCTGGGCCTCTTGCTCTCCCTGCTGCCCTGAGGCTGCTGGGCCAAAGAGGTCTCGGGCATCCAGCCCCTTGCTGGTCCCTTCCCTCTGACGAGGCCCTCTGAGCTCCAGCACCTTGCAGTGTGGAGACAGCCCCTGCCAGCAACCTCCTCTCCAAGGAGGCCTCAAGCGAGGCCTAGGCCCAGGGGAAAGGCACCAGCGGGGATGAGCCTGGGGAGGCGCCCGGGCACGTCTGGACCCAGTCCCCGCAGCCTGCCCCTTGCTGGGGCAGTACCCCCGGAGGCCAGGAAGGCCTGGGCAAGGCTGGCCAGGGGCAGGGGCCCTGCTGGGTCCTGCCCCTGGCCTGTGGGGCCTCTGAGCACAACCGGCCCTCTCCCGCTGGAAGACCTCCCCGGCTGCCTCCAAAGGCCGCTTTGCAAGCACTCTCGCCGGCTGTTCCCGCCAGCCGCGCACAATGCTCCCAAGCCCGGGAGAAAAGCGCTTCGGGGGTGGTGCTCTCTCCCGGCCCTTGCCCCTGAGCCTGGGGGCCAGGCAGGGGCTCCACACTCCCAGGCCAAGGCAGAACCACATGCACACGTCTGTTCCTGCCCCCTGCACCGGCAGAGAGCTCGGGGGAGCCAGAGTCTGTCAGGCAGCTGCTGGGCTGGCCGCCTGTGTGGGAAGGGGCAGAGCCGACCTAGGGGCACCCTGGGCCTCTTGCTCTCCCTGCTGCCCTGAGGCTGCTGGGCCAAAGAGGTCTCGGGCATCCAGCCCCTTGCTGGTCCCTTCCCTCTGACGAGGCCCTCTGAGCTCCAGCACCTTGCAGTGTGGAGACAGCCCCTGCCAGCAACCTCCTCTCCAAGGAGGCCTCAAGCGAGGCCTAGGCCCAGGGGAAAGGCACCAGCGGGGATGAGCCTGGGGAGGCGCCCGGGCACGTCTGGACCCAGTCCCCGCAGCCTGCCCCTTGCTGGGGCAGTACCCCCGGAGGCCAGGAAGGCCTGGGCAAGGCTGGCCAGGGGCAGGGGCCCTGCTGGGTCCTGCCCCTGGCCTGTGGGGCCTCTGAGCACAACCGGCCCTCTCCCGCTGGAAGACCTCCCCGGCTGCCTCCAAAGGCCGCTTTGCAAGCACTCTCGCCGGCTGTTCCCGCCAGCCGCGCACAATGCTCCCAAGCCCGGGAGAAAAGCGCTTCGGGGGTGGTGCTCTCTCCCGGCCCTTGCCCCTGAGCCTGGGGGCCAGGCAGGGGCTCCACACTCCCAGGCCAAGGCAGAACCACATGCACACGTCTGTTCCTGCCCCCTGCACCGGCAGAGAGCTCGGGGGAGCCAGAGTCTGTCAGGCAGCTGCTGGGCTGGCCGCCTGTGTGGGAAGGGGCAGAGCCGACCTAGGGGCACCCTGGGCCTCTTGCTCTCCCTGCTGCCCTGAGGCTGCTGGGCCAAAGAGGTCTCGGGCATCCAGCCCCTTGCTGGTCCCTTCCCTCTGACGAGGCCCTCTGAGCTCCAGCACCTTGCAGTGTGGAGACAGCCCCTGCCAGCAACCTCCTCTCCAAGGAGGCCTCAAGCGAGGCCTAGGCCCAGGGGAAAGGCACCAGCGGGGATGAGCCTGGGGAGGCGCCCGGGCACGTCTGGACCCAGTCCCCGCAGCCTGCCCCTTGCTGGGGCAGTACCCCCGGAGGCCAGGAAGGCCTGGGCAAGGCTGGCCAGGGGCAGGGGCCCTGCTGGGTCCTGCCCCTGGCCTGTGGGGCCTCTGAGCACAACCGGCCCTCTCCCGCTGGAAGACCTCCCCGGCTGCCTCCAAAGGCCGCTTTGCAAGCACTCTCGCCGGCTGTTCCCGCCAGCCGCGCACAATGCTCCCAAGCCCGGGAGAAAAGCGCTTCGGGGGTGGTGCTCTCTCCCGGCCCTTGCCCCTGAGCCTGGGGGCCAGGCAGGGGCTCCACACTCCCAGGCCAAGGCAGAACCACATGCACACGTCTGTTCCTGCCCCCTGCACCGGCAGAGAGCTCGGGGGAGCCAGAGTCTGTCAGGCAGCTGCTGGGCTGGCCGCCTGTGTGGGAAGGGGCAGAGCCGACCTAGGGGCACCCTGGGCCTCTTGCTCTCCCTGCTGCCCTGAGGCTGCTGGGCCAAAGAGGTCTCGGGCATCCAGCCCCTTGCTGGTCCCTTCCCTCTGACGAGGCCCTCTGAGCTCCAGCACCTTGCAGTGTGGAGACAGCCCCTGCCAGCAACCTCCTCTCCAAGGAGGCCTCAAGCGAGGCCTAGGCCCAGGGGAAAGGCACCAGCGGGGATGAGCCTGGGGAGGCGCCCGGGCACGTCTGGACCCAGTCCCCGCAGCCTGCCCCTTGCTGGGGCAGTACCCCCGGAGGCCAGGAAGGCCTGGGCAAGGCTGGCCAGGGGCAGGGGCCCTGCTGGGTCCTGCCCCTGGCCTGTGGGGCCTCTGAGCACAACCGGCCCTCTCCCGCTGGAAGACCTCCCCGGCTGCCTCCAAAGGCCGCTTTGCAAGCACTCTCGCCGGCTGTTCCCGCCAGCCGCGCACAATGCTCCCAAGCCCGGGAGAAAAGCGCTTCGGGGGTGGTGCTCTCTCCCGGCCCTTGCCCCTGAGCCTGGGGGCCAGGCAGGGGCTCCACACTCCCAGGCCAAGGCAGAACCACATGCACACGTCTGTTCCTGCCCCCTGCACCGGCAGAGAGCTCGGGGGAGCCAGAGTCTGTCAGGCAGCTGCTGGGCTGGCCGCCTGTGTGGGAAGGGGCAGAGCCGACCTAGGGGCACCCTGGGCCTCTTGCTCTCCCTGCTGCCCTGAGGCTGCTGGGCCAAAGAGGTCTCGGGCATCCAGCCCCTTGCTGGTCCCTTCCCTCTGACGAGGCCCTCTGAGCTCCAGCACCTTGCAGTGTGGAGACAGCCCCTGCCAGCAACCTCCTCTCCAAGGAGGCCTCAAGCGAGGCCTAGGCCCAGGGGAAAGGCACCAGCGGGGATGAGCCTGGGGAGGCGCCCGGGCACGTCTGGACCCAGTCCCCGCAGCCTGCCCCTTGCTGGGGCAGTACCCCCGGAGGCCAGGAAGGCCTGGGCAAGGCTGGCCAGGGGCAGGGGCCCTGCTGGGTCCTGCCCCTGGCCTGTGGGGCCTCTGAGCACAACCGGCCCTCTCCCGCTGGAAGACCTCCCCGGCTGCCTCCAAAGGCCGCTTTGCAAGCACTCTCGCCGGCTGTTCCCGCCAGCCGCGCACAATGCTCCCAAGCCCGGGAGAAAAGCGCTTCGGGGGTGGTGCTCTCTCCCGGCCCTTGCCCCTGAGCCTGGGGGCCAGGCAGGGGCTCCACACTCCCAGGCCAAGGCAGAACCACATGCACACGTCTGTTCCTGCCCCCTGCACCGGCAGAGAGCTCGGGGGAGCCAGAGTCTGTCAGGCAGCTGCTGGGCTGGCCGCCTGTGTGGGAAGGGGCAGAGCCGACCTAGGGGCACCCTGGGCCTCTTGCTCTCCCTGCTGCCCTGAGGCTGCTGGGCCAAAGAGGTCTCGGGCATCCAGCCCCTTGCTGGTCCCTTCCCTCTGACGAGGCCCTCTGAGCTCCAGCACCTTGCAGTGTGGAGACAGCCCCTGCCAGCAACCTCCTCTCCAAGGAGGCCTCAAGCGAGGCCTAGGCCCAGGGCAAAGGCACCAGCGGGGATGAGCCTGGGGAGGCGCCCGGGCACGTCTGGACCCAGTCCCCGCAGCCTGCCCCTTGCTGGGGCAGTACCCCCGGAGGCCAGGAAGGCCTGGGCAAGGCTGGCCAGGGGCAGGGGCCCTGCTGGGTCCTGCCCCTGGCCTGTGGGGCCTCTGAGCACAACCGGCCCTCTCCCGCTGGAAGACCTCCCCGGCTGCCTCCAAAGGCCGCTTTGCAAGCACTCTCGCCGGCTGTTCCCGCCAGCCGCGCACAATGCTCCCAAGCCCGGGAGAAAAGCGCTTCGGGGGTGGTGCTCTCTCCCGGCCCTTGCCCCTGAGCCTGGGGGCCAGGCAGGGGCTCCACACTCCCAGGCCAAGGCAGAACCACATGCACACGTCTGTTCCTGCCCCCTGCACCGGCAGAGAGCTCGGGGGAGCCAGAGTCTGTCAGGCAGCTGCTGGGCTGGCCGCCTGTGTGGGAAGGGGCAGAGCCGACCTAGGGGCACCCTGGGCCTCTTGCTCTCCCTGCTGCCCTGAGGCTGCTGGGCCAAAGAGGTCTCGGGCATCCAGCCCCTTGCTGGTCCCTTCCCTCTGACGAGGCCCTCTGAGCTCCAGCACCTTGCAGTGTGGAGACAGCCCCTGCCAGCAACCTCCTCTCCAAGGAGGCCTCAAGCGAGGCCTAGGCCCAGGGGAAAGGCACCAGCGGGGATGAGCCTGGGGAGGCGCCCGGGCACGTCTGGACCCAGTCCCCGCAGCCTGCCCCTTGCTGGGGCAGTACCCCCGGAGGCCAGGAAGGCCTGGGCAAGGCTGGCCAGGGGCAGGGGCCCTGCTGGGTCCTGCCCCTGGCCTGTGGGGCCTCTGAGCACAACCGGCCCTCTCCCGCTGGAAGACCTCCCCGGCTGCCTCCAAAGGCCGCTTTGCAAGCACTCTCGCCGGCTGTTCCCGCCAGCCGCGCACAATGCTCCCAAGCCCGGGAGAAAAGCGCTTCGGGGGTGGTGCTCTCTCCTGGCCCTTGCCCCTGAGCCTGGGGGCCAGGCAGGGGCTCCACACTCCCAGGCCAAGGCAGAACCACATGCACACGTCTGTTCCTGCCCCCTGCACCGGCAGAGAGCTCGGGGGAGCCAGAGTCTGTCAGGCAGCTGCTGGGCTGGCCGCCTGTGTGGGAAGGGGCAGAGCCGACCTAGGGGCACCCTGGGCCTCTTGCTCTCCCTGCTGCCCTGAGGCTGCTGGGCCAAAGAGGTCTCGGGCATCCAGCCCCTTGCTGGTCCCTTCCCTCTGACGAGGCCCTCTGAGCTCCAGCACCTTGCAGTGTGGAGACAGCCCCTGCCAGCAACCTCCTCTCCAAGGAGGCCTCAAGCGAGGCCTAGGCCCAGGGGAAAGGCACCAGCGGGGATGAGCCTGGGGAGGCGCCCGGGCACGTCTGGACCCAGTCCCCGCAGCCTGCCCCTTGCTGGGGCAGTACCCCCGGAGGCCAGGAAGGCCTGGGCAAGGCTGGCCAGGGGCAGGGGCCCTGCTGGGTCCTGCCCCTGGCCTGTGGGGCCTCTGAGCACAACCGGCCCTCTCCCGCTGGAAGACCTCCCCGGCTGCCTCCAAAGGCCGCTTTGCAAGCACTCTCGCCGGCTGTTCCCGCCAGCCGCGCACAATGCTCCCAAGCCCGGGAGAAAAGCGCTTCGGGGGTGGTGCTCTCTCCCGGCCCTTGCCCCTGAGCCTGGGGGCCAGGCAGGGGCTCCACACTCCCAGGCCAAGGCAGAACCACATGCACACGTCTGTTCCTGCCCCCTGCACCGGCAGAGAGCTCGGGGGAGCCAGAGTCTGTCAGGCAGCTGCTGGGCTGGCCGCCTGTGTGGGAAGGGGCAGAGCCGACCTAGGGGCACCCTGGGCCTCTTGCTCTCCCTGCTGCCCTGAGGCTGCTGGGCCAAAGAGGTCTCGGGCATCCAGCCCCTTGCTGGTCCCTTCCCTCTGACGAGGCCCTCTGAGCTCCAGCACCTTGCAGTGTGGAGACAGCCCCTGCCAGCAACCTCCTCTCCAAGGAGGCCTCAAGCGAGGCCTAGGCCCAGGGGAAAGGCACCAGCGGGGATGAGCCTGGGGAGGCGCCCGGGCACGTCTGGACCCAGTCCCCGCAGCCTGCCCCTTGCTGGGGCAGTACCCCCGGAGGCCAGGAAGGCCTGGGCAAGGCTGGCCAGGGGCAGGGGCCCTGCTGGGTCCTGCCCCTGGCCTGTGGGGCCTCTGAGCACAACCGGCCCTCTCCCGCTGGAAGACCTCCCCGGCTGCCTCCAAAGGCCGCTTTGCAAGCACTCTCGCCGGCTGTTCCCGCCAGCCGCGCACAATGCTCCCAAGCCCGGGAGAAAAGCGCTTCGGGGGTGGTGCTCTCTCCCGGCCCTTGCCCCTGAGCCTGGGGGCCAGGCAGGGGCTCCACACTCCCAGGCCAAGGCAGAACCACATGCACACGTCTGTTCCTGCCCCCTGCACCGGCAGAGAGCTCGGGGGAGCCAGAGTCTGTCAGGCAGCTGCTGGGCTGGCCGCCTGTGTGGGAAGGGGCAGAGCCGACCTAGGGGCACCCTGGGCCTCTTGCTCTCCCTGCTGCCCTGAGGCTGCTGGGCCAAAGAGGTCTCGGGCATCCAGCCCCTTGCTGGTCCCTTCCCTCTGACGAGGCCCTCTGAGCTCCAGCACCTTGCAGTGTGGAGACAGCCCCTGCCAGCAACCTCCTCTCCAAGGAGGCCTCAAGCGAGGCCTAGGCCCAGGGGAAAGGCACCAGCGGGGATGAGCCTGGGGAGGCGCCCGGGCACGTCTGGACCCAGTCCCCGCAGCCTGCCCCTTGCTGGGGCAGTACCCCCGGAGGCCAGGAAGGCCTGGGCAAGGCTGGCCAGGGGCAGGGGCCCTGCTGGGTCCTGCCCCTGGCCTGTGGGGCCTCTGAGCACAACCGGCCCTCTCCCGCTGGAAGACCTCCCCGGCTGCCTCCAAAGGCCGCTTTGCAAGCACTCTCGCCGGCTGTTCCCGCCAGCCGCGCACAATGCTCCCAAGCCCGGGAGAAAAGCGCTTCGGGGGTGGTGCTCTCTCCCGGCCCTTGCCCCTGAGCCTGGGGGCCAGGCAGGGGCTCCACACTCCCAGGCCAAGGCAGAACCACATGCACACGTCTGTTCCTGCCCCCTGCACCGGCAGAGAGCTCGGGGGAGCCAGAGTCTGTCAGGCAGCTGCTGGGCTGGCCGCCTGTGTGGGAAGGGGCAGAGCCGACCTAGGGGCACCCTGGGCCTCTTGCTCTCCCTGCTGCCCTGAGGCTGCTGGGCCAAAGAGGTCTCGGGCATCCAGCCCCTTGCTGGTCCCTTCCCTCTGACGAGGCCCTCTGAGCTCCAGCACCTTGCAGTGTGGAGACAGCCCCTGCCAGCAACCTCCTCTCCAAGGAGGCCTCAAGCGAGGCCTAGGCCCAGGGGAAAGGCACCAGCGGGGATGAGCCTGGGGAGGCGCCCGGGCACGTCTGGACCCAGTCCCCGCAGCCTGCCCCTTGCTGGGGCAGTACCCCCGGAGGCCAGGAAGGCCTGGGCAAGGCTGGCCAGGGGCAGGGGCCCTGCTGGGTCCTGCCCCTGGCCTGTGGGGCCTCTGAGCACAACCGGCCCTCTCCCGCTGGAAGACCTCCCCGGCTGCCTCCAAAGGCCGCTTTGCAAGCACTCTCGCCGGCTGTTCCCGCCAGCCGCGCACAATGCTCCCAAGCCCGGGAGAAAAGCGCTTCGGGGGTGGTGCTCTCTCCCGGCCCTTGCCCCTGAGCCTGGGGGCCAGGCAGGGGCTCCACACTCCCAGGCCAAGGCAGAACCACATGCACACGTCTGTTCCTGCCCCCTGCACCGGCAGAGAGCTCGGGGGAGCCAGAGTCTGTCAGGCAGCTGCTGGGCTGGCCGCCTGTGTGGGAAGGGGCAGAGCCGACCTAGGGGCACCCTGGGCCTCTTGCTCTCCCTGCTGCCCTGAGGCTGCTGGGCCAAAGAGGTCTCGGGCATCCAGCCCCTTGCTGGTCCCTTCCCTCTGACGAGGCCCTCTGAGCTCCAGCACCTTGCAGTGTGGAGACAGCCCCTGCCAGCAACCTCCTCTCCAAGGAGGCCTCAAGCGAGGCCTAGGCCCAGGGGAAAGGCACCAGCGGGGATGAGCCTGGGGAGGCGCCCGGGCACGTCTGGACCCAGTCCCCGCAGCCTGCCCCTTGCTGGGGCAGTACCCCCGGAGGCCAGGAAGGCCTGGGCAAGGCTGGCCAGGGGCAGGGGCCCTGCTGGGTCCTGCCCCTGGCCTGTGGGGCCTCTGAGCACAACCGGCCCTCTCCCGCTGGAAGACCTCCCCGGCTGCCTCCAAAGGCCGCTTTGCAAGCACTCTCGCCGGCTGTTCCCGCCAGCCGCGCACAATGCTCCCAAGCCCGGGAGAAAAGCGCTTCGGGGGTGGTGCTCTCTCCCGGCCCTTGCCCCTGAGCCTGGGGGCCAGGCAGGGGCTCCACACTCCCAGGCCAAGGCAGAACCACATGCACACGTCTGTTCCTGCCCCCTGCACCGGCAGAGAGCTCGGGGGAGCCAGAGTCTGTCAGGCAGCTGCTGGGCTGGCCGCCTGTGTGGGAAGGGGCAGAGCCGACCTAGGGGCACCCTGGGCCTCTTGCTCTCCCTGCTGCCCTGAGGCTGCTGGGCCAAAGAGGTCTCGGGCATCCAGCCCCTTGCTGGTCCCTTCCCTCTGACGAGGCCCTCTGAGCTCCAGCACCTTGCAGTGTGGAGACAGCCCCTGCCAGCAACCTCCTCTCCAAGGAGGCCTCAAGCGAGGCCTAGGCCCAGGGGAAAGGCACCAGCGGGGATGAGCCTGGGGAGGCGCCCGGGCACGTCTGGACCCAGTCCCCGCAGCCTGCCCCTTGCTGGGGCAGTACCCCCGGAGGCCAGGAAGGCCTGGGCAAGGCTGGCCAGGGGCAGGGGCCCTGCTGGGTCCTGCCCCTGGCCTGTGGGGCCTCTGAGCACAACCGGCCCTCTCCCGCTGGAAGACCTCCCCGGCTGCCTCCAAAGGCCGCTTTGCAAGCACTCTCGCCGGCTGTTCCCGCCAGCCGCGCACAATGCTCCCAAGCCCGGGAGAAAAGCGCTTCGGGGGTGGTGCTCTCTCCCGGCCCTTGCCCCTGAGCCTGGGGGCCAGGCAGGGGGTCCACACTCCCAGGCCAAGGCAGAACCACATGCACACGTCTGTTCCTGCCCCCTGCACCGGCAGAGAGCTCGGGGGAGCCAGAGTCTGTCAGGCAGCTGCTGGGCTGGCCGCCTGTGTGGGAAGGGGCAGAGCCGACCTAGGGGCACCCTGGGCCTCTTGCTCTCCCTGCTGCCCTGAGGCTGCTGGGCCAAAGAGGTCTCGGGCATCCAGCCCCTTGCTGGTCCCTTCCCTCTGACGAGGCCCTCTGAGCTCCAGCACCTTGCAGTGTGGAGACAGCCCCTGCCAGCAACCTCCTCTCCAAGGAGGCCTCAAGCGAGGCCTAGGCCCAGGGGAAAGGCACCAGCGGGGATGAGCCTGGGGAGGCGCCCGGGCACGTCTGGACCCAGTCCCCGCAGCCTGCCCCTTGCTGGGGCAGTACCCCCGGAGGCCAGGAAGGCCTGGGCAAGGCTGGCCAGGGGCAGGGGCCCTGCTGGGTCCTGCCCCTGGCCTGTGGGGCCTCTGAGCACAACCGGCCCTCTCCCGCTGGAAGACCTCCCCGGCTGCCTCCAAAGGCCGCTTTGCAAGCACTCTCGCCGGCTGTTCCCGCCAGCCGCGCACAATGCTCCCAAGCCCGGGAGAAAAGCGCTTCGGGGGTGGTGCTCTCTCCCGGCCCTTGCCCCTGAGCCTGGGGGCCAGGCAGGGGCTCCACACTCCCAGGCCAAGGCAGAACCACATGCACACGTCTGTTCCTGCCCCCTGCACCGGCAGAGAGCTCGGGGGAGCCAGAGTCTGTCAGGCAGCTGCTGGGCTGGCCGCCTGTGTGGGAAGGGGCAGAGCCGACCTAGGGGCACCCTGGGCCTCTTGCTCTCCCTGCTGCCCTGAGGCTGCTGGGCCAAAGAGGTCTCGGGCATCCAGCCCCTTGCTGGTCCCTTCCCTCTGACGAGGCCCTCTGAGCTCCAGCACCTTGCAGTGTGGAGACAGCCCCTGCCAGCAACCTCCTCTCCAAGGAGGCCTCAAGCGAGGCCTAGGCCCAGGGGAAAGGCACCAGCGGGGATGAGCCTGGGGAGGCGCCCGGGCACGTCTGGACCCAGTCCCCGCAGCCTGCCCCTTGCTGGGGCAGTACCCCCGGAGGCCAGGAAGGCCTGGGCAAGGCTGGCCAGGGGCAGGGGCCCTGCTGGGTCCTGCCCCTGGCCTGTGGGGCCTCTGAGCACAACCGGCCCTCTCCCGCTGGAAGACCTCCCCGGCTGCCTCCAAAGGCCGCTTTGCAAGCACTCTCGCCGGCTGTTCCCGCCAGCCGCGCACAATGCTCCCAAGCCCGGGAGAAAAGCGCTTCGGGGGTGGTGCTCTCTCCCGGCCCTTGCCCCTGAGCCTGGGGGCCAGGCAGGGGCTCCACACTCCCAGGCCAAGGCAGAACCACATGCACACGTCTGTTCCTGCCCCCTGCACCGGCAGAGAGCTCGGGGGAGCCAGAGTCTGTCAGGCAGCTGCTGGGCTGGCCGCCTGTGTGGGAAGGGGCAGAGCCGACCTAGGGGCACCCTGGGCCTCTTGCTCTCCCTGCTGCCCTGAGGCTGCTGGGCCAAAGAGGTCTCGGGCATCCAGCCCCTTGCTGGTCCCTTCCCTCTGACGAGGCCCTCTGAGCTCCAGCACCTTGCAGTGTGGAGACAGCCCCTGCCAGCAACCTCCTCTCCAAGGAGGCCTCAAGCGAGGCCTAGGCCCAGGGGAAAGGCACCAGCGGGGATGAGCCTGGGGAGGCGCCCGGGCACGTCTGGACCCAGTCCCCGCAGCCTGCCCCTTGCTGGGGCAGTACCCCCGGAGGCCAGGAAGGCCTGGGCAAGGCTGGCCAGGGGCAGGGGCCCTGCTGGGTCCTGCCCCTGGCCTGTGGGGCCTCTGAGCACAACCGGCCCTCTCCCGCTGGAAGACCTCCCCGGCTGCCTCCAAAGGCCGCTTTGCAAGCACTCTCGCCGGCTGTTCCCGCCAGCCGCGCACAATGCTCCCAAGCCCGGGAGAAAAGCGCTTCGGGGGTGGTGCTCTCTCCCGGCCCTTGCCCCTGAGCCTGGGGGCCAGGCAGGGGCTCCACACTCCCAGGCCAAGGCAGAACCACATGCACACGTCTGTTCCTGCCCCCTGCACCGGCAGAGAGCTCGGGGGAGCCAGAGTCTGTCAGGCAGCTGCTGGGCTGGCCGCCTGTGTGGGAAGGGGCAGAGCCGACCTAGGGGCACCCTGGGCCTCTTGCTCTCCCTGCTGCCCTGAGGCTGCTGGGCCAAAGAGGTCTCGGGCATCCAGCCCCTTGCTGGTCCCTTCCCTCTGACGAGGCCCTCTGAGCTCCAGCACCTTGCAGTGTGGAGACAGCCCCTGCCAGCAACCTCCTCTCCAAGGAGGCCTCAAGCGAGGCCTAGGCCCAGGGGAAAGGCACCAGCGGGGATGAGCCTGGGGAGGCGCCCGGGCACGTCTGGACCCAGTCCCCGCAGCCTGCCCCTTGCTGGGGCAGTACCCCCGGAGGCCAGGAAGGCCTGGGCAAGGCTGGCCAGGGGCAGGGGCCCTGCTGGGTCCTGCCCCTGGCCTGTGGGGCCTCTGAGCACAACCGGCCCTCTCCCGCTGGAAGACCTCCCCGGCTGCCTCCAAAGGCCGCTTTGCAAGCACTCTCGCCGGCTGTTCCCGCCAGCCGCGCACAATGCTCCCAAGCCCGGGAGAAAAGCGCTTCGGGGGTGGTGCTCTCTCCCGGCCCTTGCCCCTGAGCCTGGGGGCCAGGCAGGGGCTCCACACTCCCAGGCCAAGGCAGAACCACATGCACACGTCTGTTCCTGCCCCCTGCACCGGCAGAGAGCTCGGGGGAGCCAGAGTCTGTCAGGCAGCTGCTGGGCTGGCCGCCTGTGTGGGAAGGGGCAGAGCCGACCTAGGGGCACCCTGGGCCTCTTGCTCTCCCTGCTGCCCTGAGGCTGCTGGGCCAAAGAGGTCTCGGGCATCCAGCCCCTTGCTGGTCCCTTCCCTCTGACGAGGCCCTCTGAGCTCCAGCACCTTGCAGTGTGGAGACAGCCCCTGCCAGCAACCTCCTCTCCAAGGAGGCCTCAAGCGAGGCCTAGGCCCAGGGGAAAGGCACCAGCGGGGATGAGCCTGGGGAGGCGCCCGGGCACGTCTGGACCCAGTCCCCGCAGCCTGCCCCTTGCTGGGGCAGTACCCCCGGAGGCCAGGAAGGCCTGGGCAAGGCTGGCCAGGGGCAGGGGCCCTGCTGGGTCCTGCCCCTGGCCTGTGGGGCCTCTGAGCACAACCGGCCCTCTCCCGCTGGAAGACCTCCCCGGCTGCCTCCAAAGGCCGCTTTGCAAGCACTCTCGCCGGCTGTTCCCGCCAGCCGCGCACAATGCTCCCAAGCCCGGGAGAAAAGCGCTTCGGGGGTGGTGCTCTCTCCCGGCCCTTGCCCCTGAGCCTGGGGGCCAGGCAGGGGCTCCACACTCCCAGGCCAAGGCAGAACCACATGCACACGTCTGTTCCTGCCCCCTGCACCGGCAGAGAGCTCGGGGGAGCCAGAGTCTGTCAGGCAGCTGCTGGGCTGGCCGCCTGTGTGGGAAGGGGCAGAGCCGACCTAGGGGCACCCTGGGCCTCTTGCTCTCCCTGCTGCCCTGAGGCTGCTGGGCCAAAGAGGTCTCGGGCATCCAGCCCCTTGCTGGTCCCTTCCCTCTGACGAGGCCCTCTGAGCTCCAGCACCTTGCAGTGTGGAGACAGCCCCTGCCAGCAACCTCCTCTCCAAGGAGGCCTCAAGCGAGGCCTAGGCCCAGGGGAAAGGCACCAGCGGGGATGAGCCTGGGGAGGCGCCCGGGCACGTCTGGACCCAGTCCCCGCAGCCTGCCCCTTGCTGGGGCAGTACCCCCGGAGGCCAGGAAGGCCTGGGCAAGGCTGGCCAGGGGCAGGGGCCCTGCTGGGTCCTGCCCCTGGCCTGTGGGGCCTCTGAGCACAACCGGCCCTCTCCCGCTGGAAGACCTCCCCGGCTGCCTCCAAAGGCCGCTTTGCAAGCACTCTCGCCGGCTGTTCCCGCCAGCCGCGCACAATGCTCCCAAGCCCGGGAGAAAAGCGCTTCGGGGGTGGTGCTCTCTCCCGGCCCTTGCCCCTGAGCCTGGGGGCCAGGCAGGGGCTCCACACTCCCAGGCCAAGGCAGAACCACATGCACACGTCTGTTCCTGCCCCCTGCACCGGCAGAGAGCTCGGGGGAGCCAGAGTCTGTCAGGCAGCTGCTGGGCTGGCCGCCTGTGTGGGAAGGGGCAGAGCCGACCTAGGGGCACCCTGGGCCTCTTGCTCTCCCTGCTGCCCTGAGGCTGCTGGGCCAAAGAGGTCTCGGGCATCCAGCCCCTTGCTGGTCCCTTCCCTCTGACGAGGCCCTCTGAGCTCCAGCACCTTGCAGTGTGGAGACAGCCCCTGCCAGCAACCTCCTCTCCAAGGAGGCCTCAAGCGAGGCCTAGGCCCAGGGGAAAGGCACCAGCGGGGATGAGCCTGGGGAGGCGCCCGGGCACGTCTGGACCCAGTCCCCGCAGCCTGCCCCTTGCTGGGGCAGTACCCCCGGAGGCCAGGAAGGCCTGGGCAAGGCTGGCCAGGGGCAGGGGCCCTGCTGGGTCCTGCCCCTGGCCTGTGGGGCCTCTGAGCACAACCGGCCCTCTCCCGCTGGAAGACCTCCCCGGCTGCCTCCAAAGGCCGCTTTGCAAGCACTCTCGCCGGCTGTTCCCGCCAGCCGCGCACAATGCTCCCAAGCCCGGGAGAAAAGCGCTTCGGGGGTGGTGCTCTCTCCCGGCCCTTGCCCCTGAGCCTGGGGGCCAGGCAGGGGCTCCACACTCCCAGGCCAAGGCAGAACCACATGCACACGTCTGTTCCTGCCCCCTGCACCGGCAGAGAGCTCGGGGGAGCCAGAGTCTGTCAGGCAGCTGCTGGGCTGGCCGCCTGTGTGGGAAGGGGCAGAGCCGACCTAGGGGCACCCTGGGCCTCTTGCTCTCCCTGCTGCCCTGAGGCTGCTGGGCCAAAGAGGTCTCGGGCATCCAGCCCCTTGCTGGTCCCTTCCCTCTGACGAGGCCCTCTGAGCTCCAGCACCTTGCAGTGTGGAGACAGCCCCTGCCAGCAACCTCCTCTCCAAGGAGGCCTCAAGCGAGGCCTAGGCCCAGGGGAAAGGCACCAGCGGGGATGAGCCTGGGGAGGCGCCCGGGCACGTCTGGACCCAGTCCCCGCAGCCTGCCCCTTGCTGGGGCAGTACCCCCGGAGGCCAGGAAGGCCTGGGCAAGGCTGGCCAGGGGCAGGGGCCCTGCTGGGTCCTGCCCCTGGCCTGTGGGGCCTCTGAGCACAACCGGCCCTCTCCCGCTGGAAGACCTCCCCGGCTGCCTCCAAAGGCCGCTTTGCAAGCACTCTCGCCGGCTGTTCCCGCCAGCCGCGCACAATGCTCCCAAGCCCGGGAGAAAAGCGCTTCGGGGGTGGTGCTCTCTCCCGGCCCTTGCCCCTGAGCCTGGGGGCCAGGCAGGGGCTCCACACTCCCAGGCCAAGGCAGAACCACATGCACACGTCTGTTCCTGCCCCCTGCACCGGCAGAGAGCTCGGGGGAGCCAGAGTCTGTCAGGCAGCTGCTGGGCTGGCCGCCTGTGTGGGAAGGGGCAGAGCCGACCTAGGGGCACCCTGGGCCTCTTGCTCTCCCTGCTGCCCTGAGGCTGCTGGGCCAAAGAGGTCTCGGGCATCCAGCCCCTTGCTGGTCCCTTCCCTCTGACGAGGCCCTCTGAGCTCCAGCACCTTGCAGTGTGGAGACAGCCCCTGCCAGCAACCTCCTCTCCAAGGAGGCCTCAAGCGAGGCCTAGGCCCAGGGGAAAGGCACCAGCGGGGATGAGCCTGGGGAGGCGCCCGGGCACGTCTGGACCCAGTCCCCGCAGCCTGCCCCTTGCTGGGGCAGTACCCCCGGAGGCCAGGAAGGCCTGGGCAAGGCTGGCCAGGGGCAGGGGCCCTGCTGGGTCCTGCCCCTGGCCTGTGGGGCCTCTGAGCACAACCGGCCCTCTCCCGCTGGAAGACCTCCCCGGCTGCCTCCAAAGGCCGCTTTGCAAGCACTCTCGCCGGCTGTTCCCGCCAGCCGCGCACAATGCTCCCAAGCCCGGGAGAAAAGCGCTTCGGGGGTGGTGCTCTCTCCCGGCCCTTGCCCCTGAGCCTGGGGGCCAGGCAGGGGCTCCACACTCCCAGGCCAAGGCAGAACCACATGCACACGTCTGTTCCTGCCCCCTGCACCGGCAGAGAGCTCGGGGGAGCCAGAGTCTGTCAGGCAGCTGCTGGGCTGGCCGCCTGTGTGGGAAGGGGCAGAGCCGACCTAGGGGCACCCTGGGCCTCTTGCTCTCCCTGCTGCCCTGAGGCTGCTGGGCCAAAGAGGTCTCGGGCATCCAGCCCCTTGCTGGTCCCTTCCCTCTGACGAGGCCCTCTGAGCTCCAGCACCTTGCAGTGTGGAGACAGCCCCTGCCAGCAACCTCCTCTCCAAGGAGGCCTCAAGCGAGGCCTAGGCCCAGGGGAAAGGCACCAGCGGGGATGAGCCTGGGGAGGCGCCCGGGCACGTCTGGACCCAGTCCCCGCAGCCTGCCCCTTGCTGGGGCAGTACCCCCGGAGGCCAGGAAGGCCTGGGCAAGGCTGGCCAGGGGCAGGGGCCCTGCTGGGTCCTGCCCCTGGCCTGTGGGGCCTCTGAGCACAACCGGCCCTCTCCCGCTGGAAGACCTCCCCGGCTGCCTCCAAAGGCCGCTTTGCAAGCACTCTCGCCGGCTGTTCCCGCCAGCCGCGCACAATGCTCCCAAGCCCGGGAGAAAAGCGCTTCGGGGGTGGTGCTCTCTCCCGGCCCTTGCCCCTGAGCCTGGGGGCCAGGCAGGGGCTCCACACTCCCAGGCCAAGGCAGAACCACATGCACACGTCTGTTCCTGCCCCCTGCACCGGCAGAGAGCTCGGGGGAGCCAGAGTCTGTCAGGCAGCTGCTGGGCTGGCCGCCTGTGTGGGAAGGGGCAGAGCCGACCTAGGGGCACCCTGGGCCTCTTGCTCTCCCTGCTGCCCTGAGGCTGCTGGGCCAAAGAGGTCTCGGGCATCCAGCCCCTTGCTGGTCCCTTCCCTCTGACGAGGCCCTCTGAGCTCCAGCACCTTGCAGTGTGGAGACAGCCCCTGCCAGCAACCTCCTCTCCAAGGAGGCCTCAAGCGAGGCCTAGGCCCAGGGGAAAGGCACCAGCGGGGATGAGCCTGGGGAGGCGCCCGGGCACGTCTGGACCCAGTCCCCGCAGCCTGCCCCTTGCTGGGGCAGTACCCCCGGAGGCCAGGAAGGCCTGGGCAAGGCTGGCCAGGGGCAGGGGCCCTGCTGGGTCCTGCCCCTGGCCTGTGGGGCCTCTGAGCACAACCGGCCCTCTCCCGCTGGAAGACCTCCCCGGCTGCCTCCAAAGGCCGCTTTGCAAGCACTCTCGCCGGCTGTTCCCGCCAGCCGCGCACAATGCTCCCAAGCCCGGGAGAAAAGCGCTTCGGGGGTGGTGCTCTCTCCCGGCCCTTGCCCCTGAGCCTGGGGGCCAGGCAGGGGCTCCACACTCCCAGGCCAAGGCAGAACCACATGCACACGTCTGTTCCTGCCCCCTGCACCGGCAGAGAGCTCGGGGGAGCCAGAGTCTGTCAGGCAGCTGCTGGGCTGGCCGCCTGTGTGGGAAGGGGCAGAGCCGACCTAGGGGCACCCTGGGCCTCTTGCTCTCCCTGCTGCCCTGAGGCTGCTGGGCCAAAGAGGTCTCGGGCATCCAGCCCCTTGCTGGTCCCTTCCCTCTGACGAGGCCCTCTGAGCTCCAGCACCTTGCAGTGTGGAGACAGCCCCTGCCAGCAACCTCCTCTCCAAGGAGGTCTCAAGCGAGGCCTAGGCCCAGGGGAAAGGCACCAGCGGGGATGAGCCTGGGGAGGCGCCCGGGCACGTCTGGACCCAGTCCCCGCAGCCTGCCCCTTGCTGGGGCAGTACCCCCGGAGGCCAGGAAGGCCTGGGCAAGGCTGGCCAGGGGCAGGGGCCCTGCTGGGTCCTGCCCCTGGCCTGTGGGGCCTCTGAGCACAACCGGCCCTCTCCCGCTGGAAGACCTCCCCGGCTGCCTCCAAAGGCCGCTTTGCAAGCACTCTCGCCGGCTGTTCCCGCCAGCCGCGCACAATGCTCCCAAGCCCGGGAGAAAAGCGCTTCGGGGGTGGTGCTCTCTCCCGGCCCTTGCCCCTGAGCCTGGGGGCCAGGCAGGGGCTCCACACTCCCAGGCCAAGGCAGAACCACATGCACACGTCTGTTCCTGCCCCCTGCACCGGCAGAGAGCTCGGGGGAGCCAGAGTCTGTCAGGCAGCTGCTGGGCTGGCCGCCTGTGTGGGAAGGGGCAGAGCCGACCTAGGGGCACCCTGGGCCTCTTGCTCTCCCTGCTGCCCTGAGGCTGCTGGGCCAAAGAGGTCTCGGGCATCCAGCCCCTTGCTGGTCCCTTCCCTCTGACGAGGCCCTCTGAGCTCCAGCACCTTGCAGTGTGGAGACAGCCCCTGCCAGCAACCTCCTCTCCAAGGAGGCCTCAAGCGAGGCCTAGGCCCAGGGGAAAGGCACCAGCGGGGATGAGCCTGGGGAGGCGCCCGGGCACGTCTGGACCCAGTCCCCGCAGCCTGCCCCTTGCTGGGGCAGTACCCCCGGAGGCCAGGAAGGCCTGGGCAAGGCTGGCCAGGGGCAGGGGCCCTGCTGGGTCCTGCCCCTGGCCTGTGGGGCCTCTGAGCACAACCGGCCCTCTCCCGCTGGAAGACCTCCCCGGCTGCCTCCAAAGGCCGCTTTGCAAGCACTCTCGCCGGCTGTTCCCGCCAGCCGCGCACAATGCTCCCAAGCCCGGGAGAAAAGCGCTTCGGGGGTGGTGCTCTCTCCCGGCCCTTGCCCCTGAGCCTGGGGGCCAGGCAGGGGCTCCACACTCCCAGGCCAAGGCAGAACCACATGCACACGTCTGTTCCTGCCCCCTGCACCGGCAGAGAGCTCGGGGGAGCCAGAGTCTGTCAGGCAGCTGCTGGGCTGGCCGCCTGTGTGGGAAGGGGCAGAGCCGACCTAGGGGCACCCTGGGCCTCTTGCTCTCCCTGCTGCCCTGAGGCTGCTGGGCCAAAGAGGTCTCGGGCATCCAGCCCCTTGCTGGTCCCTTCCCTCTGACGAGGCCCTCTGAGCTCCAGCACCTTGCAGTGTGGAGACAGCCCCTGCCAGCAACCTCCTCTCCAAGGAGGCCTCAAGCGAGGCCTAGGCCCAGGGGAAAGGCACCAGCGGGGATGAGCCTGGGGAGGCGCCCGGGCACGTCTGGACCCAGTCCCCGCAGCCTGCCCCTTGCTGGGGCAGTACCCCCGGAGGCCAGGAAGGCCTGGGCAAGGCTGGCCAGGGGCAGGGGCCCTGCTGGGTCCTGCCCCTGGCCTGTGGGGCCTCTGAGCACAACCGGCCCTCTCCCGCTGGAAGACCTCCCCGGCTGCCTCCAAAGGCCGCTTTGCAAGCACTCTCGCCGGCTGTTCCCGCCAGCCGCGCACAATGCTCCCAAGCCCGGGAGAAAAGCGCTTCGGGGGTGGTGCTCTCTCCCGGCCCTTGCCCCTGAGCCTGGGGGCCAGGCAGGGGCTCCACACTCCCAGGCCAAGGCAGAACCACATGCACACGTCTGTTCCTGCCCCCTGCACCGGCAGAGAGCTCGGGGGAGCCAGAGTCTGTCAGGCAGCTGCTGGGCTGGCCGCCTGTGTGGGAAGGGGCAGAGCCGACCTAGGGGCACCCTGGGCCTCTTGCTCTCCCTGCTGCCCTGAGGCTGCTGGGCCAAAGAGGTCTCGGGCATCCAGCCCCTTGCTGGTCCCTTCCCTCTGACGAGGCCCTCTGAGCTCCAGCACCTTGCAGTGTGGAGACAGCCCCTGCCAGCAACCTCCTCTCCAAGGAGGCCTCAAGCGAGGCCTAGGCCCAGGGGAAAGGCACCAGCGGGGATGAGCCTGGGGAGGCGCCCGGGCACGTCTGGACCCAGTCCCCGCAGCCTGCCCCTTGCTGGGGCAGTACCCCCGGAGGCCAGGAAGGCCTGGGCAAGGCTGGCCAGGGGCAGGGGCCCTGCTGGGTCCTGCCCCTGGCCTGTGGGGCCTCTGAGCACAACCGGCCCTCTCCCGCTGGAAGACCTCCCCGGCTGCCTCCAAAGGCCGCTTTGCAAGCACTCTCGCCGGCTGTTCCCGCCAGCCGCGCACAATGCTCCCAAGCCCGGGAGAAAAGCGCTTCGGGGGTGGTGCTCTCTCCCGGCCCTTGCCCCTGAGCCTGGGGGCCAGGCAGGGGCTCCACACTCCCAGGCCAAGGCAGAACCACATGCACACGTCTGTTCCTGCCCCCTGCACCGGCAGAGAGCTCGGGGGAGCCAGAGTCTGTCAGGCAGCTGCTGGGCTGGCCGCCTGTGTGGGAAGGGGCAGAGCCGACCTAGGGGCACCCTGGGCCTCTTGCTCTCCCTGCTGCCCTGAGGCTGCTGGGCCAAAGAGGTCTCGGGCATCCAGCCCCTTGCTGGTCCCTTCCCTCTGACGAGGCCCTCTGAGCTCCAGCACCTTGCAGTGTGGAGACAGCCCCTGCCAGCAACCTCCTCTCCAAGGAGGTCTCAAGCGAGGCCTAGGCCCAGGGGAAAGGCACCAGCGGGGATGAGCCTGGGGAGGCGCCCGGGCACGTCTGGACCCAGTCCCCGCAGCCTGCCCCTTGCTGGGGCAGTACCCCCGGAGGCCAGGAAGGCCTGGGCAAGGCTGGCCAGGGGCAGGGGCCCTGCTGGGTCCTGCCCCTGGCCTGTGGGGCCTCTGAGCACAACCGGCCCTCTCCCGCTGGAAGACCTCCCCGGCTGCCTCCAAAGGCCGCTTTGCAAGCACTCTCGCCGGCTGTTCCCGCCAGCCGCGCACAATGCTCCCAAGCCCGGGAGAAAAGCGCTTCGGGGGTGGTGCTCTCTCCCGGCCCTTGCCCCTGAGCCTGGGGGCCAGGCAGGGGCTCCACACTCCCAGGCCAAGGCAGAACCACATGCACACGTCTGTTCCTGCCCCCTGCACCGGCAGAGAGCTCGGGGGAGCCAGAGTCTGTCAGGCAGCTGCTGGGCTGGCCGCCTGTGTGGGAAGGGGCAGAGCCGACCTAGGGGCACCCTGGGCCTCTTGCTCTCCCTGCTGCCCTGAGGCTGCTGGGCCAAAGAGGTCTCGGGCATCCAGCCCCTTGCTGGTCCCTTCCCTCTGACGAGGCCCTCTGAGCTCCAGCACCTTGCAGTGTGGAGACAGCCCCTGCCAGCAACCTCCTCTCCAAGGAGGCCTCAAGCGAGGCCTAGGCCCAGGGGAAAGGCACCAGCGGGGATGAGCCTGGGGAGGCGCCCGGGCACGTCTGGACCCAGTCCCCGCAGCCTGCCCCTTGCTGGGGCAGTACCCCCGGAGGCCAGGAAGGCCTGGGCAAGGCTGGCCAGGGGCAGGGGCCCTGCTGGGTCCTGCCCCTGGCCTGTGGGGCCTCTGAGCACAACCGGCCCTCTCCCGCTGGAAGACCTCCCCGGCTGCCTCCAAAGGCCGCTTTGCAAGCACTCTCGCCGGCTGTTCCCGCCAGCCGCGCACAATGCTCCCAAGCCCGGGAGAAAAGCGCTTCGGGGGTGGTGCTCTCTCCCGGCCCTTGCCCCTGAGCCTGGGGGCCAGGCAGGGGCTCCACACTCCCAGGCCAAGGCAGAACCACATGCACACGTCTGTTCCTGCCCCCTGCACCGGCAGAGAGCTCGGGGGAGCCAGAGTCTGTCAGGCAGCTGCTGGGCTGGCCGCCTGTGTGGGAAGGGGCAGAGCCGACCTAGGGGCACCCTGGGCCTCTTGCTCT
Organism: Cervus elaphus; assembly: GCF_910594005.1. Classification (NCBI taxonomy): domain Eukaryota; kingdom Metazoa; phylum Chordata; class Mammalia; order Artiodactyla; family Cervidae; genus Cervus; species Cervus elaphus. The sequence continues at coordinate 939,178 of NC_057834.1, read as the reverse complement.
CCCTGCTGCCCTGAGGCTGCTGGGCCAAAGAGGTCTCGGGCATCCAGCCCCTTGCTGGTCCCTTCCCTCTGACGAGGCCCTCTGAGCTCCAGCACCTTGCAGTGTGGAGACAGCCCCTGCCAGCAACCTCCTCTCCAAGGAGGCCTCAAGCGAGGCCTAGGCCCAGGGGAAAGGCACCAGCGGGGATGAGCCTGGGGAGGCGCCCGGGCACGTCTGGACCCAGTCCCCGCAGCCTGCCCCTTGCTGGGGCAGTACCCCCGGAGGCCAGGAAGGCCTGGGCAAGGCTGGCCAGGGGCAGGGGCCCTGCTGGGTCCTGCCCCTGGCCTGTGGGGCCTCTGAGCACAACCGGCCCTCTCCCGCTGGAAGACCTCCCCGGCTGCCTCCAAAGGCCGCTTTGCAAGCACTCTCGCCGGCTGTTCCCGCCAGCCGCGCACAATGCTCCCAAGCCCGGGAGAAAAGCGCTTCGGGGGTGGTGCTCTCTCCCGGCCCTTGCCCCTGAGCCTGGGGGCCAGGCAGGGGCTCCACACTCCCAGGCCAAGGCAGAACCACATGCACACGTCTGTTCCTGCCCCCTGCACCGGCAGAGAGCTCGGGGGAGCCAGAGTCTGTCAGGCAGCTGCTGGGCTGGCCGCCTGTGTGGGAAGGGGCAGAGCCGACCTAGGGGCACCCTGGGCCTCTTGCTCTCCCTGCTGCCCTGAGGCTGCTGGGCCAAAGAGGTCTCGGGCATCCAGCCCCTTGCTGGTCCCTTCCCTCTGACGAGGCCCTCTGAGCTCCAGCACCTTGCAGTGTGGAGACAGCCCCTGCCAGCAACCTCCTCTCCAAGGAGGCCTCAAGCGAGGCCTAGGCCCAGGGGAAAGGCACCAGCGGGGATGAGCCTGGGGAGGCGCCCGGGCACGTCTGGACCCAGTCCCCGCAGCCTGCCCCTTGCTGGGGCAGTACCCCCGGAGGCCAGGAAGGCCTGGGCAAGGCTGGCCAGGGGCAGGGGCCCTGCTGGGTCCTGCCCCTGGCCTGTGGGGCCTCTGAGCACAACCGGCCCTCTCCCGCTGGAAGACCTCCCCGGCTGCCTCCAAAGGCCGCTTTGCAAGCACTCTCGCCGGCTGTTCCCGCCAGCCGCGCACAATGCTCCCAAGCCCGGGAGAAAAGCGCTTCGGGGGTGGTGCTCTCTCCCGGCCCTTGCCCCTGAGCCTGGGGGCCAGGCAGGGGCTCCACACTCCCAGGCCAAGGCAGAACCACATGCACACGTCTGTTCCTGCCCCCTGCACCGGCAGAGAGCTCGGGGGAGCCAGAGTCTGTCAGGCAGCTGCTGGGCTGGCCGCCTGTGTGGGAAGGGGCAGAGCCGACCTAGGGGCACCCTGGGCCTCTTGCTCTCCCTGCTGCCCTGAGGCTGCTGGGCCAAAGAGGTCTCGGGCATCCAGCCCCTTGCTGGTCCCTTCCCTCTGACGAGGCCCTCTGAGCTCCAGCACCTTGCAGTGTGGAGACAGCCCCTGCCAGCAACCTCCTCTCCAAGGAGGCCTCAAGCGAGGCCTAGGCCCAGGGGAAAGGCACCAGCGGGGATGAGCCTGGGGAGGCGCCCGGGCACGTCTGGACCCAGTCCCCGCAGCCTGCCCCTTGCTGGGGCAGTACCCCCGGAGGCCAGGAAGGCCTGGGCAAGGCTGGCCAGGGGCAGGGGCCCTGCTGGGTCCTGCCCCTGGCCTGTGGGGCCTCTGAGCACAACCGGCCCTCTCCCGCTGGAAGACCTCCCCGGCTGCCTCCAAAGGCCGCTTTGCAAGCACTCTCGCCGGCTGTTCCCGCCAGCCGCGCACAATGCTCCCAAGCCCGGGAGAAAAGCGCTTCGGGGGTGGTGCTCTCTCCCGGCCCTTGCCCCTGAGCCTGGGGGCCAGGCAGGGGCTCCACACTCCCAGGCCAAGGCAGAACCACATGCACACGTCTGTTCCTGCCCCCTGCACCGGCAGAGAGCTCGGGGGAGCCAGAGTCTGTCAGGCAGCTGCTGGGCTGGCCGCCTGTGTGGGAAGGGGCAGAGCCGACCTAGGGGCACCCTGGGCCTCTTGCTCTCCCTGCTGCCCTGAGGCTGCTGGGCCAAAGAGGTCTTGGGCATCCAGCCCCTTGCTGGTCCCTTCCCTCTGACGAGGCCCTCTGAGCTCCAGCACCTTGCAGTGTGGAGACAGCCCCTGCCAGCAACCTCCTCTCCAAGGAGGCCTCAAGCGAGGCCTAGGCCCAGGGGAAAGGCACCAGCGGGGATGAGCCTGGGGAGGCGCCCGGGCACGTCTGGACCCAGTCCCCGCAGCCTGCCCCTTGCTGGGGCAGTACCCCCGGAGGCCAGGAAGGCCTGGGCAAGGCTGGCCAGGGGCAGGGGCCCTGCTGGGTCCTGCCCCTGGCCTGTGGGGCCTCTGAGCACAACCGGCCCTCTCCCGCTGGAAGACCTCCCCGGCTGCCTCCAAAGGCCGCTTTGCAAGCACTCTCGCCGGCTGTTCCCGCCAGCCGCGCACAATGCTCCCAAGCCCGGGAGAAAAGCGCTTCGGGGGTGGTGCTCTCTCCCGGCCCTTGCCCCTGAGCCTGGGGGCCAGGCAGGGGCTCCACACTCCCAGGCCAAGGCAGAACCACATGCACACGTCTGTTCCTGCCCCCTGCACCGGCAGAGAGCTCGGGGGAGCCAGAGTCTGTCAGGCAGCTGCTGGGCTGGCCGCCTGTGTGGGAAGGGGCAGAGCCGACCTAGGGGCACCCTGGGCCTCTTGCTCTCCCTGCTGCCCTGAGGCTGCTGGGCCAAAGAGGTCTTGGGCATCCAGCCCCTTGCTGGTCCCTTCCCTCTGACGAGGCCCTCTGAGCTCCAGCACCTTGCAGTGTGGAGACAGCCCCTGCCAGCAACCTCCTCTCCAAGGAGGCCTCAAGCGAGGCCTAGGCCCAGGGGAAAGGCACCAGCGGGGATGAGCCTGGGGAGGCGCCCGGGCACGTCTGGACCCAGTCCCCGCAGCCTGCCCCTTGCTGGGGCAGTACCCCCGGAGGCCAGGAAGGCCTGGGCAAGGCTGGCCAGGGGCAGGGGCCCTGCTGGGTCCTGCCCCTGGCCTGTGGGGCCTCTGAGCACAACCGGCCCTCTCCCGCTGGAAGACCTCCCCGGCTGCCTCCAAAGGCCGCTTTGCAAGCACTCTCGCCGGCTGTTCCCGCCAGCCGCGCACAATGCTCCCAAGCCCGGGAGAAAAGCGCTTCGGGGGTGGTGCTCTCTCCCGGCCCTTGCCCCTGAGCCTGGGGGCCAGGCAGGGGCTCCACACTCCCAGGCCAAGGCAGAACCACATGCACACGTCTGTTCCTGCCCCCTGCACCGGCAGAGAGCTCGGGGGAGCCAGAGTCTGTCAGGCAGCTGCTGGGCTGGCCGCCTGTGTGGGAAGGGGCAGAGCCGACCTAGGGGCACCCTGGGCCTCTTGCTCTCCCTGCTGCCCTGAGGCTGCTGGGCCAAAGAGGTCTTGGGCATCCAGCCCCTTGCTGGTCCCTTCCCTCTGACGAGGCCCTCTGAGCTCCAGCACCTTGCAGTGTGGAGACAGCCCCTGCCAGCAACCTCCTCTCCAAGGAGGCCTCAAGCGAGGCCTAGGCCCAGGGGAAAGGCACCAGCGGGGATGAGCCTGGGGAGGCGCCCGGGCACGTCTGGACCCAGTCCCCGCAGCCTGCCCCTTGCTGGGGCAGTACCCCCGGAGGCCAGGAAGGCCTGGGCAAGGCTGGCCAGGGGCAGGGGCCCTGCTGGGTCCTGCCCCTGGCCTGTGGGGCCTCTGAGCACAACCGGCCCTCTCCCGCTGGAAGACCTCCCCGGCTGCCTCCAAAGGCCGCTTTGCAAGCACTCTCGCCGGCTGTTCCCGCCAGCCGCGCACAATGCTCCCAAGCCCGGGAGAAAAGCGCTTCGGGGGTGGTGCTCTCTCCCGGCCCTTGCCCCTGAGCCTGGGGGCCAGGCAGGGGCTCCACACTCCCAGGCCAAGGCAGAACCACATGCACACGTCTGTTCCTGCCCCCTGCACCGGCAGAGAGCTCGGGGGAGCCAGAGTCTGTCAGGCAGCTGCTGGGCTGGCCGCCTGTGTGGGAAGGGGCAGAGCCGACCTAGGGGCACCCTGGGCCTCTTGCTCTCCCTGCTGCCCTGAGGCTGCTGGGCCAAAGAGGTCTTGGGCATCCAGCCCCTTGCTGGTCCCTTCCCTCTGACGAGGCCCTCTGAGCTCCAGCACCTTGCAGTGTGGAGACAGCCCCTGCCAGCAACCTCCTCTCCAAGGAGGCCTCAAGCGAGGCCTAGGCCCAGGGGAAAGGCACCAGCGGGGATGAGCCTGGGGAGGCGCCCGGGCACGTCTGGACCCAGTCCCCGCAGCCTGCCCCTTGCTGGGGCAGTACCCCCGGAGGCCAGGAAGGCCTGGGCAAGGCTGGCCAGGGGCAGGGGCCCTGCTGGGTCCTGCCCCTGGCCTGTGGGTCCTCTGAGCACAACCGGCCCTCTCCCGCTGGAAGACCTCCCCGGCTGCCTCCAAAGGCCGCTTTGCAAGCACTCTCGCCGGCTGTTCCCGCCAGCCGCGCACAATGCTCCCAAGCCCGGGAGAAAAGCGCTTCGGGGGTGGTGCTCTCTCCCGGCCCTTGCCCCTGAGCCTGGGGGCCAGGCAGGGGCTCCACACTCCCAGGCCAAGGCAGAACCACATGCACACGTCTGTTCCTGCCCCCTGCACCGGCAGAGAGCTCGGGGGAGCCAGAGTCTGTCAGGCAGCTGCTGGGCTGGCCGCCTGTGTGGGAAGGGGCAGAGCCGACCTAGGGGCACCCTGGGCCTCTTGCTCTCCCTGCTGCCCTGAGGCTGCTGGGCCAAAGAGGTCTTGGGCATCCAGCCCCTTGCTGGTCCCTTCCCTCTGACGAGGCCCTCTGAGCTCCAGCACCTTGCAGTGTGGAGACAGCCCCTGCCAGCAACCTCCTCTCCAAGGAGGCCTCAAGCGAGGCCTAGGCCCAGGGGAAAGGCACCAGCGGGGATGAGCCTGGGGAGGCGCCCGGGCACGTCTGGACCCAGTCCCCGCAGCCTGCCCCTTGCTGGGGCAGTACCCCCGGAGGCCAGGAAGGCCTGGGCAAGGCTGGCCAGGGGCAGGGGCCCTGCTGGGTCCTGCCCCTGGCCTGTGGGGCCTCTGAGCACAACCGGCCCTCTCCCGCTGGAAGACCTCCCCGGCTGCCTCCAAAGGCCGCTTTGCAAGCACTCTCGCCGGCTGTTCCCGCCAGCCGCGCACAATGCTCCCAAGCCCGGGAGAAAAGCGCTTCGGGGGTGGTGCTCTCTCCCGGCCCTTGCCCCTGAGCCTGGGGGCCAGGCAGGGGCTCCACACTCCCAGGCCAAGGCAGAACCACATGCACACGTCTGTTCCTGCCCCCTGCACCGGCAGAGAGCTCGGGGGAGCCAGAGTCTGTCAGGCAGCTGCTGGGCTGGCCGCCTGTGTGGGAAGGGGCAGAGCCGACCTAGGGGCACCCTGGGCCTCTTGCTCTCCCTGCTGCCCTGAGGCTGCTGGGCCAAAGAGGTCTTGGGCATCCAGCCCCTTGCTGGTCCCTTCCCTCTGACGAGGCCCTCTGAGCTCCAGCACCTTGCAGTGTGGAGACAGCCCCTGCCAGCAACCTCCTCTCCAAGGAGGCCTCAAGCGAGGCCTAGGCCCAGGGGAAAGGCACCAGCGGGGATGAGCCTGGGGAGGCGCCCGGGCACGTCTGGACCCAGTCCCCGCAGCCTGCCCCTTGCTGGGGCAGTACCCCCGGAGGCCAGGAAGGCCTGGGCAAGGCTGGCCAGGGGCAGGGGCCCTGCTGGGTCCTGCCCCTGGCCTGTGGGGCCTCTGAGCACAACCGTCCCTCTCCCGCTGGAAGACCTCCCCGGCTGCCTCCAAAGGCCGCTTTGCAAGCACTCTCGCCGGCTGTTCCCGCCAGCCGCGCACAATGCTCCCAAGCCCGGGAGAAAAGCGCTTCGGGGGTGGTGCTCTCTCCCGGCCCTTGCCCCTGAGCCTGGGGGCCAGGCAGGGGCTCCACACTCCCAGGCCAAGGCAGAACCACATGCACACGTCTGTTCCTGCCCCCTGCACCGGCAGAGAGCTCGGGGGAGCCAGAGTCTGTCAGGCAGCTGCTGGGCTGGCCGCCTGTGTGGGAAGGGGCAGAGCCGACCTAGGGGCACCCTGGGCCTCTTGCTCTCCCTGCTGCCCTGAGGCTGCTGGGCCAAAGAGGTCTTGGGCATCCAGCCCCTTGCTGGTCCCTTCCCTCTGACGAGGCCCTCTGAGCTCCAGCACCTTGCAGTGTGGAGACAGCCCCTGCCAGCAACCTCCTCTCCAAGGAGGCCTCAAGCGAGGCCTAGGCCCAGGGGAAAGGCACCAGCGGGGATGAGCCTGGGGAGGCGCCCGGGCACGTCTGGACCCAGTCCCCGCAGCCTGCCCCTTGCTGGGGCAGTACCCCCGGAGGCCAGGAAGGCCTGGGCAAGGCTGGCCAGGGGCAGGGGCCCTGCTGGGTCCTGCCCCTGGCCTGTGGGGCCTCTGAGCACAACCGGCCCTCTCCCGCTGGAAGACCTCCCCGGCTGCCTCCAAAGGCCGCTTTGCAAGCACTCTCGCCGGCTGTTCCCGCCAGCCGCGCACAATGCTCCCAAGCCCGGGAGAAAAGCGCTTCGGGGGTGGTGCTCTCTCCCGGCCCTTGCCCCTGAGCCTGGGGGCCAGGCAGGGGGTCCAGACTCCCAGGCCAAGGCAGAACCACATGCACACGTCTGTTCCTGCCCCCTGCACCGGCAGAGAGCTCGGGGGAGCCAGAGTCTGTCAGGCAGCTGCTGGGCTGGCCGCCTGTGTGGGAAGGGGCAGAGCCGACCTAGGGGCACCCTGGGCCTCTTGCTCTCCCTGCTGCCCTGAGGCTGCTGGGCCAAAGAGGTCTTGGGCATCCAGCCCCTTGCTGGTCCCTTCCCTCTGACGAGGCCCTCTGAGCTCCAGCACCTTGCAGTGTGGAGACAGCCCCTGCCAGCAACCTCCTCTCCAAGGAGGCCTCAAGCGAGGCCTAGGCCCAGGGGAAAGGCACCAGCGGGGATGAGCCTGGGGAGGCGCCCGGGCACGTCTGGACCCAGTCCCCGCAGCCTGCCCCTTGCTGGGGCAGTACCCCCGGAGGCCAGGAAGGCCTGGGCAAGGCTGGCCAGGGGCAGGGGCCCTGCTGGGTCCTGCCCCTGGCCTGTGGGGCCTCTGAGCACAACCGGCCCTCTCCCGCTGGAAGACCTCCCCGGCTGCCTCCAAAGGCCGCTTTGCAAGCACTCTCGCCGGCTGTTCCCGCCAGCCGCGCACAATGCTCCCAAGCCCGGGAGAAAAGCGCTTCGGGGGTGGTGCTCTCTCCCGGCCCTTGCCCCTGAGCCTGGGGGCCAGGCAGGGGCTCCACACTCCCAGGCCAAGGCAGAACCACATGCACACGTCTGTTCCTGCCCCCTGCACCGGCAGAGAGCTCGGGGGAGCCAGAGTCTGTCAGGCAGCTGCTGGGCTGGCCGCCTGTGTGGGAAGGGGCAGAGCCGACCTAGGGGCACCCTGGGCCTCTTGCTCTCCCTGCTGCCCTGAGGCTGCTGGGCCAAAGAGGTCTTGGGCATCCAGCCCCTTGCTGGTCCCTTCCCTCTGACGAGGCCCTCTGAGCTCCAGCACCTTGCAGTGTGGAGACAGCCCCTGCCAGCAACCTCCTCTCCAAGGAGGCCTCAAGCGAGGCCTAGGCCCAGGGGAAAGGCACCAGCGGGGATGAGCCTGGGGAGGCGCCCGGGCACGTCTGGACCCAGTCCCCGCAGCCTGCCCCTTGCAGGGGCAGTACCCCCGGAGGCCAGGAAGGCCTGGGCAAGGCTGGCCAGGGGCAGGGGCCCTGCTGGGTCCTGCCCCTGGCCTGTGGGGCCTCTGAGCACAACCGGCCCTCTCCCGCTGGAAGACCTCCCCGGCTGCCTCCAAAGGCCGCTTTGCAAGCACTCTCGCCGGCTGTTCCCGCCAGCCGCGCACAATGCTCCCAAGCCCGGGAGAAAAGCGCTTCGGGGGTGGTGCTCTCTCCCGGCCCTTGCCCCTGAGCCTGGGGGCCAGGCAGGGGCTCCACACTCCCAGGCCAAGGCAGAACCACATGCACACGTCTGTTCCTGCCCCCTGCACCGGCAGAGAGCTCGGGGGAGCCAGAGTCTGTCAGGCAGCTGCTGGGCTGGCCGCCTGTGTGGGAAGGGGCAGAGCCGACCTAGGGGCACCCTGGGCCTCTTGCTCTCCCTGCTGCCCTGAGGCTGCTGGGCCAAAGAGGTCTTGGGCATCCAGCCCCTTGCTGGTCCCTTCCCTCTGACGAGGCCCTCTGAGCTCCAGCACCTTGCAGTGTGGAGACAGCCCCTGCCAGCAACCTCCTCTCCAAGGAGGCCTCAAGCGAGGCCTAGGCCCAGGGGAAAGGCACCAGCGGGGATGAGCCTGGGGAGGCGCCCGGGCACGTCTGGACCCAGTCCCCGCAGCCTGCCCCTTGCTGGGGCAGTACCCCCGGAGGCCAGGAAGGCCTGGGCAAGGCTGGCCAGGGGCAGGGGCCCTGCTGGGTCCTGCCCCTGGCCTGTGGGGCCTCTGAGCACAACCGGCCCTCTCCCGCTGGAAGACCTCCCCGGCTGCCTCCAAAGGCCGCTTTGCAAGCACTCTCGCCGGCTGTTCCCGCCAGCCGCGCACAATGCTCCCAAGCCCGGGAGAAAAGCGCTTCGGGGGTGGTGCTCTCTCCCGGCCCTTGCCCCTGAGCCTGGGGGCCAGGCAGGGGCTCCACACTCCCAGGCCAAGGCAGAACCACATGCACACGTCTGTTCCTGCCCCCTGCACCGGCAGAGAGCTCGGGGGAGCCAGAGTCTGTCAGGCAGCTGCTGGGCTGGCCGCCTGTGTGGGAAGGGGCAGAGCCGACCTAGGGGCACCCTGGGCCTCTTGCTCTCCCTGCTGCCCTGAGGCTGCTGGGCCAAAGAGGTCTCGGGCATCCAGCCCCTTGCTGGTCCCTTCCCTCTGACGAGGCCCTCTGAGCTCCAGCACCTTGCAGTGTGGAGACAGCCCCTGCCAGCAACCTCCTCTCCAAGGAGGCCTCAAGCGAGGCCTAGACCCAGGGGAAAGGCACCAGCGGGGATGAGCCTGGGGAGGCGCCCGGGCACGTCTGGACCCAGTCCCCGCAGCCTGCCCCTTGCTGGGGCAGTACCCCCGGAGGCCAGGAAGGCCTGGGCAAGGCTGGCCAGGGGCAGGGGCCCTGCTGGGTCCTGCCCCTGGCCTGTGGGGCCTCTGAGCACAACCGGCCCTCTCCCGCTGGAAGACCTCCCCGGCTGCCTCCAAAAGCCGCTTTGCAAGCACTCTCGCTGGCTGTTCCCGCCAGCCGCGCACAATGCTCCGAAGCCCGGGAGAAAAGCGCTTCGGGGGTGGTGCTCTCTCCCGGCCCTTGCCCCTGAGCCTGGGGGCCAGGCAGGGGGTCCAGACTTCCAGGCCAAGGCAGAACCACATGCACACGTCTGTTCCTGCCCCCTTCACCGGCAGAGAGCTCGGGGGAGCCAGAGTCTGTCAGGCAGCTGCTGGGCTGGCCGCCTGTGTGGGAAGGGGCAGAGCCGACCTAGGGGCACCCTGGGCCTCTTGCTCTCCCTGCTGCCCTGAGGCTGCTGGGCCAAAGAGGTCTTGGGCATCCAGCCCCTTGCTGGTCCCTTCCCTCTGACGAGGCCCTCTGAGCTCCAGCACCTTGCAGTGTGGAGACAGCCCCTGCCAGCAACCTCCTCTCCAAGGAGGCCTCAAGCGAGGCCTAGGCCCAGGGGAAAGGCACCAGCGGGGATGAGCCTGGGGAGGCGCCCGGGCACGTCTGGACCCAGTCCCCGCAGCCTGCCCCTTGCTGGGGCAGTACCCCCGGAGGCCAGGAAGGCCTGGGCAAGGCTGGCCAGGGGCAGGGGCCCTGCTGGGTCCTGCCCCTGGCCTGTGGGGCCTCTGAGCACAACCGGCCCTCTCCCGCTGGAAGACCTCCCCGGCTGCCTCCAAAGGCCGCTTTGCAAGCACTCTCGCCGGCTGTTCCCGCCAGCCGCGCACAATGCTCCCAAGCCCGGGAGAAAAGCGCTTCGGGGGTGGTGCTCTCTCCCGGCCCTTGCCCCTGAGCCTGGGGGCCAGGCAGGGGCTCCACACTCCCAGGCCAAGGCAGAACCACATGCACACGTCTGTTCCTGCCCCCTGCACCGGCAGAGAGCTCGGGGGAGCCAGAGTCTGTCAGGCAGCTGCTGGGCTGGCCGCCTGTGTGGGAAGGGGCAGAGCCGACCTAGGGGCACCCTGGGCCTCTTGCTCTCCCTGCTGCCCTGAGGCTGCTGGGCCAAAGAGGTCTTGGGCATCCAGCCCCTTGCTGGTCCCTTCCCTCTGACGAGGCCCTCTGAGCTCCAGCACCTTGCAGTGTGGAGACAGCCCCTGCCAGCAACCTCCTCTCCAAGGAGGCCTCAAGCGAGGCCTAGGCCCAGGGGAAAGGCACCAGCGGGGATGAGCCTGGGGAGGCGCCCGGGCACGTCTGGACCCAGTCCCCGCAGCCTGCCCCTTGCTGGGGCAGTACCCCCGGAGGCCAGGAAGGCCTGGGCAAGGCTGGCCAGGGGCAGGGGCCCTGCTGGGTCCTGCCCCTGGCCTGTGGGGCCTCTGAGCACAACCGGCCCTCTCCCGCTGGAAGACCTCCCCGGCTGCCTCCAAAGGCCGCTTTGCAAGCACTCTCGCCGGCTGTTCCCGCCACCCGCCAGCCGCGCACAATGCTCCCAAGCCCGGGAGAAAAGTGCTTCGGGGTGGTGCTCTCTTCCGGCCCTTGCCCCTGAGCCTGGGGGCCAGGCAGGGCTCCACACTCCCAGGCCAAGGCAGAACCACATGCACACGTCTGTTCCTGCCCCCTGCACCGGCAGAGAGCTCGGGGGAGCCAGAGTCTGTCAGGCAGCTGCTGGGCTGGCCGCCTGTGTGGGAAGGGGCAGAGCCGACCTAGGGGCACACTGGGCCTCTTGCTCTCCCTGCTGCCCTGAGGCTGCTGGGCCAAAGAGGTCTTGGGCATCCAGCCCCTTGCTGGTCCCTTCCCTCTGACGAGGCCCTCTGAGCTCCAGCCCCTTGCAGTGTGGAGACAGCCCCTGCCAGCAACCTCCTCTCCAAGGAGGCCTCAAGCGAGGCCTAGGCCCAGGGGAAAGGCACCAGCGGGGATGAGCCTGGGGAGGCGCCCGGGCATGTCTGGACCCAGTCCCCGCAGCCTGCCCCTTGCTGGGGCAGTACCCCCGGAGGCCAGGAAGGCCTGGGCAAGGCTGGCCAGGGGCAGGTGCCCTGCTGGGTCCTGCCCCTGGCCAGTGGGGCCTCTGAGCACAACCGGACCTCTCCCGCTGGAAGACCTCCCCGGCTGCCTCCAAAGGCCGCTTTGCAAGCACTCTCGCCGGCTGTTCCCGCCAGCGGCGCACAATGCTCCCAAGCCCGGGAGAAAAGCGCTTCGGGGTGGTGCTCTCTCCCGGCCCTTGCCCCTGAGCCTGGGGGCCAGGCAGGGGCTCCACACTCCCAGGCCAAGGCAGAACCACATGCACACGTCTGTTCCTGCCCCCTGCACCGGCAGAGAGCTCGGGGGAGCCAGAGTCTGTCAGGCAGCTGCTGGGCTGGCCGCCTGTGTTGGAAGGGGCAGAGCCGACCTAGGGGCACCCTGGGCCTCTTGCTCTCCCTGCTGCCCTGAGGCTGCTGGGCCAAAGAGGTCTTGGGCATCCAGCCCCTTGCTGGTCCCTTCCCTCTGACGAGGCCCTCTGAGCTCCAGCCCCTTGCAGTGTGGAGACAGCCCCTGCCAGCAACCTCCTCTCCAAGGAGGCCTCAAGCGAGGCCTAGGCCCAGGGGAAAGGCACCAGCGGGGATGAGCCTGGGGAGGCGCCCGGGCATGTCTGGACCCAGTCCCCGCAGCCTGCCCCTTGCTGGGGCAGTACCCCCGGAGGCCAGGAAGGCCTGGGCAAGGCTGGCCAGGGGCAGGGGCCCTGCTGGGTCCTGCCCCTGGCCTGTGGGGCCTCTGAGCACAACCGGCCCTCTCCCGCTGGAAGACCTCCCCGGCTGCCTCCAAAGGCCGCTTTGCAAGCACTCTGGCCGGCTGTTCCCGCCAGCCGCGCACAATGCTCCCAAGCCCGGGAGAAAAGCGCTTCGGGGTGGTGCTCTCTCCCGGCCCTTGCCCCTGAGCCTGGGGGCCAGGCAGGGGCTCCACACTCCCAGGCCAAGGCAGAACCACATGCACACGTCTGTTCCTGCCCCCTGCACCGGCAGAGAGCTCGGGGGAGCCAGAGTCTGTCAGGCAGCTGCTGGGCTGGCCGCCTGTGTGGGAAGGGGCAGAGCCGACCTAGGGGCACCCTGGGCCTCTTGCTCTCCCTGCTGCCCTGAGGCTGCTGGGCCAAAGAGGTCTTGGGCATCCAGCCCCTTGCTGGTCCCTTCCCTCTGACGAGGCCCTCTGAGCTCCAGCCCCTTGCAGTGTGGAGACAGCCCCTGCCAGCAACCTCCTCTCCAAGGAGGCCTCAAGCGAGGCCTAGGCCCAGGGGAAAGGCACCAGCGGGGATGAGCCTGGGGAGGCGCCCGGGCATGTCTGGACCCAGTCCCCGCAGCCTGCCCCTTGCTGGGGCAGTACCCCCGGAGGCCAGGAAGGCCTGGGCAAGGCTGGCCAGGGGCAGGGGCCCTGCTGGGTCCTGCCCCTGGCCTGTGGGGCTTCTGAGCACAACCGGCCCTCTCCCGCTGGAAGACCTCCCCGGCTGCCTCCAAAGGCCGCTTTGCAAGCACTCTGGCCGGCTGTTCCCGCCAGCCGCGCACAATGCTCCCAAGCCCGGGAGAAAAGTGCTTCGGGGTGGTGCTCTCTTCCGGCCCTTGCCCCTGAGCCTGGGGGCCAGGCAGGGCTCCACACTCCCAGGCCAAGGCAGAACCACATGCACACGTCTGTTCCTGCCCCCTGCACCGGCAGAGAGCTCGGGGGAGCCAGAGTCTGTCAGGCAGCTGCTGGGCTGGCCGCCTGTGTGGGAAGGGGCAGAGCCGACCTAGGGGCACCCTGGGCCTCTTGCTCTCCCTGCTGCCCTGAGGCTGCTGGGCCAAAGAGGTCTTGGGCATCCAGCCCCTTGCTGGTCCCTTCCCTCTGACAAGGCCCTCTGAGCTCCAGCCCCTTGCAGTGTGGAGACAGCCCCTGCCAGCAACCTCCTCTCCAAGGAGGCCTCAAGCGAGGCCTAGGCCCAGGGGAAAGGCACCAGCGGGGATGAGCCTGGGGAGGCGCCCGGGCATGTCTGGACCCAGTCCCCGCAGCCTGCCCCTTGCTGGGGCAGTACCCCCGGAGGCCAGGAAGGCCTGGGCAAGGCTGGCCAGGGGCAGGTGCCCTGCTGGGTCCTGCCCCTGGCCAGTGGGGCCTCTGAGCACAACCGGACCTCTCCCGCTGGAAGACCTCCCCGGCTGCCTCCAAAGGCCGCTTTGCAAGCACTCTCGCCGGCTGTTCCCGCCAGCGGCGCACAATGCTCCCAAGCCCGGGAGAAAAGCGCTTCGGGGTGGTGCTCTCTCCCGGCCCTTGCCCCTGAGCCTGGGGGCCAGGCAGGGGCTCCACACTCCCAGGCCAAGGCAGAACCACATGCACACGTCTGTTCCTGCCCCCTGCACCGGCAGAGAGCTCGGGGGAGCCAGAGTCTGTCAGGCAGCTGCTGGGCTGGCCGCCTGTGTTGGAAGGGGCAGAGCCGACCTAGGGGCACCCTGGGCCTCTTGCTCTCCCTGCTGCCCTGAGGCTGCTGGGCCAAAGAGGTCTTGGGCATCCAGCCCCTTGCTGGTCCCTTCCCTCTGACGAGGCCCTCTGAGCTCCAGCCCCTTGCAGTGTGGAGACAGCCCCTGCCAGCAACCTCCTCTCCAAGGAGGCCTCAAGCGAGGCCTAGGCCCAGGGGAAAGGCACCAGCGGGGATGAGCCTGGGGAGGCGCCCGGGCATGTCTGGACCCAGTCCCCGCAGCCTGCCCCTTGTTGGGGCAGTACCCCCGGAGGCCAGGAAGGCCTGGGCAAGGCTGGCCAGGGGCAGGTGCCCTGCTGGGTCCTGCCCCTGGCCAGTGGGGCCTCTGAGCACAACCGGCCCTCTCCCGCTGGAAGACCTCCCCGGCTGCCTCCAAAGGCCGCTTTGCAAGCACTCTGGCCGGCTGTTCCCGCCAGCCGCGCACAATGCTCCCAAGCCCGGGAGAAAAGCGCTTCGGGGTGGTGCTCTCTCCCGGCCCTTGCCCCTGAGCCTGGGGGCCAGGCAGGGGGTCCACACTCCCAGGCCAAGGCAGAACCACATGCACACGTCTGTTCCTGCCCCCTGCACCGGCAGAGAGCTCGGGGGAGCCAGAGTCTGTCAGGCAGCTGCTGGGCTGGCCGCCTGTGTGGGAAGGGGCAGAGCCGACCGAGGGGCCCCCTGGGCCTCTTGCTCTCCCTGCTGCCCTGAGGCTGCTGGGCCAAAGAGGTCTTGGGCATCCAGCCCCTTGCTGGTCCCTTCCCTCTGACGAGGCCCTCGGAGCTCCAGCATTTTGCAGTGTGGAGACAGCCCCTGCCAGCAACCTCCTCTCCAAGGAGGCCTCAAGCGAGGCCTAGGCCCAGGGGAAAGGCACCAGCGGGGATGAGCCTGGGGAGGCGCCCGGGCATGTCTGGACCCAGTCCCCGCAGCCTGCCCCTTGCTGGGGCAGTACCCCCGGAGGCCAGGAAGGCCTGGGCAAGGCTGGCCAGGGGCAGGGGCCCTGCTGGGTCCTGCCCCTGGCCTGTGGGGCCTCTGAGCACAACCGGCCCTCTCCCGCTGGAAGACCTCCCCGGCTGCCTCCAAAGGCCGCTTTGCAAGCACTCTGGCCGGCTGTTCCCGCCAGCCGCGCACAATGCTCCCAAGCCCGGGAGAAAAGCGCTTCGGGGTGGTGCTCTCTCCCGGCCCTTGCCCCTGAGCCTGGGGGCCAGGCAGGGGCTCCACACTCCCAGGCCAAGGCAGAACCACATGCACACGTCTGTTCCCGCCCCCTGCACCGGCAGAGAGCTCGGGGGAGCCAGAGTCTGTCAGGCAGCTGCTGGGCTGGCCGCCTGTGTGGGAAGGGGCAGAGCCGACCTAGGGGCACCCTGGGCCTCTTGCTCTCCCTGCTGCCCTGAGGCTGCTGGGCCAAAGAGGTCTTGGGCATCCAGCCCCTTGCTGGTCCCTTCCCTCTGACGAGGCCCTCGGAGCTCCAGCATCTTGCAGTGTGGAGACAGCCCCTGAGAGCAACCTCCTCTCCAAGGAGGCCTCAAGCGAGGCCTAGGCCCAGGGGAAAGGCACCAGCGGGGATGAGCCTGGGGAGGCGCCCGGGCATGTCTGGACCCAGTCCCCGCAGCCTGCCCCTTGCTGGGGCAGTACCCCCGGAGGCCAGGAAGGCCTGGGCAAGGCTGGCCAGGGGCAGGGGCCCTGCTGGGTCCTGCCCCTGGCCTGTGGGGCCTCTGAGCACAACCGGCCCTCTCCCGCTGGAAGACCTCCCCGGCTGCCTCCAAAGGCCGCTTTGCAAGCACTCTGGCCGGCTGTTCCCGCCAGCCGCGCACAATGCTCCCAAGCCCGGGAGAAAAGCGCTTCGGGGTGGTGCTCTCTCCCGGCCCTTGCCCCTGAGCCTGGGGGCCAGGCAGGGGCTCCACACTCCCAGGCCAAGGCAGAACCACATGCACACGTCTGTTCCTGCCCCCTGCACCGGCAGAGAGCTCGGGGGAGCCAGAGTCTGTCAGGCAGCTGCTGGGCTGGCCGCCTGTGTGGGAAGGGGCAGAGCCGACCTAGGGGCACCCTGGGCCTCTTGCTCTCCCTGCTGCCCTGAGGCTGCTGGGCCAAAGAGGTCTTGGGCATCCAGCCCCTTGCTGGTCCCTTCCCTCTGACGAGGCCCTCTGAGCTCCAGCCCCTTGCAGTGTGGAGACAGCCCCTGCCAGCAACATCCTCTCCAAGGAGGCCTCAAGCGAGGCCTAGGCCCAGGGGAAAGGCACCAGCGGGGATGAGCCTGGGGAGGCGCCCGGGCATGTCTGGACCCAGTCCCCGCAGCCTGCCCCTTGCTGGGGCAGTACCCCCGGAGGCCAGGAAGGCCTGGGCAAGGCTGGCCAGGGGCAGGGGCCCTGCTGGGTCCTGCCCCTGGCCTGTGGGGCCTCTGAGCACAACCGGCCCTCTCCCGCTGGAAGACCTCCCCGGCTGCCTCCAAAGGCCGCTTTGCAAGCACTCTGGCCGGCTGTTCCCGCCAGCCGCGCACAATGCTCCCAAGCCCGGGAGAAAAGCGCTTCGGGGTGGTGCTCTCTCCCGGCCCTTGCCCCTGAGCCTGGGGGCCAGGCAGGGGCTCCACACTCCCAGGCCAAGGCAGAACCACATGCACACGTCTGTTCCTGCCCCCTGCACCGGCAGAGAGCTCGGGGGAGCCAGAGTCTGTCAGGCAGCTGCTGGGCTGGCCGCCTGTGTTTGAAGGGGCAGAGCCGACCTAGGGGCACCCTGGGCCTCTTGCTCTCCCAGCTGCCCTGAGGCTGCTGGGCCAAAGAGGTCTTGGGCATCCAGCCCCTTGCTGGTCCCTTCCCTCTGACGAGGCCCTCTGAGCTCCAGCCCCTTGCAGTGTGGAGACAGCCCCTGCCAGCAACCTCCTCTCCAAGGAGGCCTCAAGCGAGGCCTAGGCCCAGGGGAAAGGCACCAGCGGGGATGAGCCTGGGGAGGCGCCCGGGCATGTCTGGACCCAGTCCCCGCAGCCTGCCCCTTGCTGGGGCAGTAGCCCCGGAGGCCAGGAAGGCCTGGGCAAGGCTGGCCAGGGGCAGGTGCCCTGCTGGGTCCTGCCCCTGGCCTGTGGGGCCTCTGAGCACAACCGGCCCTCTCCCGCTGGAAAACCTCCCCGGCTGCCTCCAAAGGCCGCTTTGCAAGCACTCTGGCAGGCTGTTCCCGCCAGAGGCGCACAATGCTCCCAAGCCCGGGAGAAAAGCGCTTCGGGGTGGTGCTCTCTCCCGGCCCTTGCCCCTGAGCCTGGGGGCCAGGCAGGGGCTCCACACTCCCAGGCCAAGGCAGAACCACATGCACACGTCTGTTCCTGCCCCCTGCACCGGCAGAGAGCTCGGGGGAGCCAGAGTCTGTCAGGCAGCTGCTGGGCTGGCCGCCTGTGTGGGAAGGGGCAGAGCCGACCTAGGGGCACCCTGGGCCTCTTGCTCTCCCTGCTGCCCTGAGGCTGCTGGGCCAAAGAGGTCTTGGGCATCCAGCCCCTTGCTGGTCCCTTCCCTCTGACGAGGCCCTCTGAGCTCCAGCCCCTTGCAGTGTGGAGACAGCCCCTGCCAGCAACCTCCTCTCCAAGGAGGCCTCAAGCGAGGCCTAGGCCCAGGGGAAAGGCACCAGCGGGGATGAGCCTGGGGAGGCGCCCGGGCATTTCTGGACCCAGTCCCCGCAGCCTGCCCCTTGCTGGGGCAGTACCCCCGGAGGCCAGGAAGGCCTGGGCAAGGCTGGCCAGGGGCAGGGGCCCTGCTGGGTCCTGCCCCTGGCCTGTGGGGCCTCTGAGCACAACCGGCCCTCTCCCGCTGGAAGACCTCCCCGGCTGCCTCCAAAGGCCGCTTTGCAAGCACTCTGGCCGGCTGTTCCCGCCAGCCGCGCACAATGCTCCCAAGCCCGGGAGAAAAGTGCTTCGGGGTGGTGCTCTCTTCCGGCCCTTGCCCCTGAGCCTGGGGGCCAGGCAGGGCTCCACACTCCCAGGCCAAGGCAGAACCACATGCACACGTCTGTTCCTGCCCCCTGCACCGGCAGAGAGCTCGGGGGAGCCAGAGTCTGTCAGGCAGCTGCTGGGCTGGCCGCCTGTGTGGGAAGGGGCAGAGCCGACCTAGGGGCACCCTGGGCCTCTTGCTCTCCCTGCTGCCCTGAGGCTGCTGGGCCAAAGAGGTCTTGGGCATCCAGCCCCTTGCTGGTCCCTTCCCTCTGACGAGGCCCTCTGAGCTCCAGCCCCTTGCAGTGTGGAGACAGCCCCTGCCAGCAACCTCCTCTCCAAGGAGGCCTCAAGCGAGGCCTAGGCCCAGGGGAAAGGCACCAGCGGGGATGAGCCTGGGGAGGCGCCCGGGCATGTCTGGACCCAGTCCCCGCAGCCTGCCCCTTGCTGGGGCAGTACCCCCGGAGGCCAGGAAGGCCTGGGCAAGGCTGGCCAGGGGCAGGTGCCCTGCTGGGTCCTGCCCCTGGCCAGTGGGGCCTCTGAGCACAACCGGACCTCTCCCGCTGGAAGACCTCCCCGGCTGCCTCCAAAGGCCGCTTTGCAAGCACTCTCGCCGGCTGTTCCCGCCAGCGGCGCACAATGCTCCCAAGCCCGGGAGAAAAGCGCTTCGGGGTGGTGCTCTCTCCCGGCCCTTGCCCCTGAGCCTGGGGGCCAGGCAGGGGCTCCACACTCCCAGGCCAAGGCAGAACCACATGCACACGTCTGTTCCTGCCCCCTGCACCGGCAGACAGCTCGGGGGAGCCAGAGTCTGTCAGGCAGCTGCTGGGCTGGCCGCCTGTGTGGGAAGGGGCAGAGCCGACCTAGGGGCACCCTGGGCCTCTTGCTCTCCCTGCTGCCCTGAGGCTGCTGGGCCAAAGAGGTCTTGGGCATCCAGCCCCTTGCTGGTCCCTTCCCTCTGACGAGGCCCTCTGAGCTCCAGCCCCTTGCAGTGTGGAGACAGCCCCTGCCAGCAACCTCCTCTCCAAGGAGGCCTCAAGCGAGGCCTAGGCCCAGGGGAAAGGCACCAGCGGGGATGAGCCTGGGGAGGCGCCCGGGCATGTCTGGACCCAGTCCCCGCAGCCTGCCCCTTGCTGGGGCAGTACCCCCGGAGGCCAGGAAGGCCTGGGCAAGGCTGGCCAGGGGCAGGGGCCCTGCTGGGTCCTGCCCCTGGCCTGTGGGGCCTCTGAGCACAACCGGCCCTCTCCCGCTGGAAGACCTCCCCGGCTGCCTCCAAAGGCCGCTTTGCAAGCACTCTGGCCGGCTGTTCCCGCCAGCCGCGCACAATGCTCCCAAGCCCGGGAGAAAAGCGCTTCGGGGTGGTGCTCTCTCCCGGCCCTTGCCCCTGAGCCTGGGGGCCAGGCAGGGGCTCCACACTCCCAGGCCAAGGCAGAACCACATGCACACGTCTGTTCCTGCCCCCTGCACCGGCAGAGAGCTCGGGGGAGCCAGAGTCTGTCAGGCAGCTGCTGGGCTGGCCGCCTGTGTGGGAAGGGGCAGAGCCGACCTAGGGGCACCCTGGGCCTCTTGCTCTCCCTGCTGCCCTGAGGCTGCTGGGCCAAAGAGGTCTTGGGCATCCAGCCCCTTGCTGGTCCCTTCCTTCTGACGAGGCCCTCTGAGCTCCAGCCCCTTGCAGTGTGGAGACAGCCCCTGCCAGCAACCTCCTCTCCAAGGAGGCCTCAAGCGAGGCCTAGGCCCAGGGGAAAGGCACCAGCGGGGATGAGCCTGGGGAGGCGCCCGGGCATGTCTGGACCCAGTCCCCGCAGCCTGCCCCTTGCTGGGGCAGTACCCCCGGAGGCCAGGAAGGCCTGGGCAAGGCTGGCCAGGGGCAGGGGCCCTGCTGGGTCCTGCCCCTGGCCTGTGGGGCCTCTGAGCACAACCGGCCCTCTCCCGCTGGAAGACCTCCCCGGCTGCCTCCAAAGGCCGCTTTGCAAGCACTCTGGCCGGCTGTTCCCGCCAGCCGCGCACAATGCTCCCAAGCCCGGGAGAAAAGTGCTTCGGGGTGGTGCTCTCTTCCGGCCCTTGCCCCTGAGCCTGGGGGCCAGGCAGGGCTCCACACTCCCAGGCCAAGGCAGAACCACATGCACACGTCTGTTCCTGCCCCCTGCACCGGCAGAGAGCTCGGGGGAGCCAGAGTCTGTCAGGCAGCTGCTGGGCTGGCCGCCTGTGTGGGAAGGGGCAGAGCCGACCTAGGGGCACACTGGGCCTCTTGCTCTCCCTGCTGCCCTGAGGCTGCTGGGCCAAAGAGGTCTTGGGCATCCAGCCCCTTGCTGGTCCCTTCCCTCTGACGAGGCCCTCTGAGCTCCAGCCCCTTGCAGTGTGGAGACAGCCCCTGCCAGCAACCTCCTCTCCAAGGAGGCCTCAAGCGAGGCCTAGGCCCAGGGGAAAGGCACCAGCGGGGATGAGCCTGGGGAGGCGCCCGGGCATGTCTGGACCCAGTCCCCGCAGCCTGCCCCTTGCTGGGGCAGTACCCCCGGAGGCCAGGAAGGCCTGGGCAAGGCTGGCCAGGGGCAGGTGCCCTGCTGGGTCCTGCCCCTGGCCAGTGGGGCCTCTGAGCACAACCGGACCTCTCCCGCTGGAAGACCTCCCCGGCTGCCTCCAAAGGCCGCTTTGCAAGCACTCTCGCCGGCTGTTCCCGCCAGCGGCGCACAATGCTCCCAAGCCCGGGAGAAAAGCGCTTCGGGGTGGTGCTCTCTCCCGGCCCTTGCCCCTGAGCCTGGGGGCCAGGCAGGGGCTCCACACTCCCAGGCCAAGGCAGAACCACATGCACACGTCTGTTCCTGCCCCCTGCACCGGCAGAGAGCTCGGGGGAGCCAGAGTCTGTCAGGCAGCTGCTGGGCTGGCCGCCTGTGCTGGAAGGGGCAGAGCCGACCTAGGGGCACCCTGGGCCTCTTGCTCTCCCTGCTGCCCTGAGGCTGCTGGGCCAAAGAGGTCTTGGGCATCCAGCCCCTTGCTGGTCCCTTCCCTCTGACGAGGCCCTCTGAGCTCCAGCCCCTTGCAGTGTGGAGACA
Source organism: Cervus elaphus (assembly GCF_910594005.1). Taxonomy (NCBI): domain Eukaryota; kingdom Metazoa; phylum Chordata; class Mammalia; order Artiodactyla; family Cervidae; genus Cervus; species Cervus elaphus. Next base: position 918,558 of record NC_057834.1, on the reverse strand, counting down.
GCCCCTGCCAGCAACCTCCTCTCCAAGGAGGCCTCAAGCGAGGCCTAGGCCCAGGGGAAAGGCACCAGCGGGGATGAGCCTGGGGAGGCGCCCGGGCATGTCTGGACCCAGTCCCCGCAGCCTGCCCCTTGCTGGGGCAGTACCCCCGGAGGCCAGGAAGGCCTGGGCAAGGCTGGCCAGGGGCAGGGGCCCTGCTGGGTCCTGCCCCTGGCCTGTGGGGCCTCTGAGCACAACCGGCCCTCTCCCGCTGGAAGACCTCCCCGGCTGCCTCCAAATGCCGCTTTGCAAGCACTCTGGCCGGCTGTTCCCGCCAGCCGCGCACAATGCTCCCAAGCCCGGGAGAAAAGCGCTTCGGGGTGGTGCTCTCTCCCGGCCCTTGCCCCTGAGCCTGGGGGCCAGGCAGGGGCTCCACACTCCCAGGCCAAGGCAGAACCACATGCACACGTCTGTTCCTGCCCCCTGCACCGGCAGAGAGCTCGGGGGAGCCAGAGTCTGTCAGGCAGCTGCTGGGCTGGCCGCCTGTGTGGGAAGGGGCAGAGCCGACCTAGGGGCACCCTGGGCCTCTTGCTCTCCCTGCTGCCCTGAGGCTGCTGGGCCAAAGAGGTCTTGGGCATCCAGCCCCTTGCTGGTCCCTTCCCTCTGACGAGGCCCTCTGAGCTCCAGCCCCTTGCAGTGTGGAGACAGCCCCTGCCAGCAACCTCCTCTCCAAGGAGGCCTCAAGCGAGGCCTAGGCCCAGGGGAAAGGCACCAGCGGGGATGAGCCTGGGGAGGCGCCCGGGCATGTCTGGACCCAGTCCCCGCAGCCTGCCCCTTGCTGGGGCAGTACCCCCGGAGGCCAGGAAGGCCTGGGCAAGGCTGGCCAGGGGCAGGGGCCCTGCTGGGTCCTGCCCCTGGCCTGTGGGGCTTCTGAGCACAACCGGCCCTCTCCCGCTGGAAGACCTCCCCGGCTGCCTCCAAAGGCCGCTTTGCAAGCACTCTGGCCGGCTGTTCCCGCCAGCCGCGCACAATGCTCCCAAGCCCGGGAGAAAAGTGCTTCGGGGTGGTGCTCTCTTCCGGCCCTTGCCCCTGAGCCTGGGGGCCAGGCAGGGCTCCACACTCCCAGGCCAAGGCAGAACCACATGCACACGTCTGTTCCTGCCCCCTGCACCGGCAGAGAGCTCGGGGGAGCCAGAGTCTGTCAGGCAGCTGCTGGGCTGGCCGCCTGTGTGGGAAGGGGCAGAGCCGACCTAGGGGCACCCTGGGCCTCTTGCTCTCCCTGCTGCCCTGAGGCTGCTGGGCCAAAGAGGTCTTGGGCATCCAGCCCCTTGCTGGTCCCTTCCCTCTGACGAGGCCCTCTGAGCTCCAGCCCCTTGCAGTGTGGAGACAGCCCCTGCCAGCAACCTCCTCTCCAAGGAGGCCTCAAGCGAGGCCTAGGCCCAGGGGAAAGGCACCAGCGGGGATGAGCCTGGGGAGGCGCCCGGGCATGTCTGGACCCAGTCCCCGCAGCCTGCCCCTTGCTGGGGCAGTACCCCCGGAGGCCAGGAAGGCCTGGGCAAGGCTGGCCAGGGGCAGGTGCCCTGCTGGGTCCTGCCCCTGGCCAGTGGGGCCTCTGAGCACAACCGGACCTCTCCCGCTGGAAGACCTCCCCGGCTGCCTCCAAAGGCCGCTTTGCAAGCACTCTCGCCGGCTGTTCCCGCCAGCGGCGCACAATGCTCCCAAGCCCGGGAGAAAAGCGCTTCGGGGTGGTGCTCTCTCCCGGCCCTTGCCCCTGAGCCTGGGGGCCAGGCAGGGGCTCCACACTCCCAGGCCAAGGCAGAACCACATGCACACGTCTGTTCCTGCCCCCTGCACCGGCAGAGAGCTCGGGGGAGCCAGAGTCTGTCAGGCAGCTGCTGGGCTGGCCGCCTGTGTTGGAAGGGGCAGAGCCGACCTAGGGGCACCCTGGGCCTCTTGCTCTCCCTGCTGCCCTGAGGCTGCTGGGCCAAAGAGGTCTTGGGCATCCAGCCCCTTGCTGGTCCCTTCCCTCTGACGAGGCCCTCTGAGCTCCAGCCCCTTGCAGTGTGGAGACAGCCCCTGCCAGCAACCTCCTCTCCAAGGAGGCCTCAAGCGAGGCCTAGGCCCAGGGGAAAGGCACCAGCGGGGATGAGCCTGGGGAGGCGCCCGGGCATGTCTGGACCCAGTCCCCGCAGCCTGCCCCTTGTTGGGGCAGTACCCCCGGAGGCCAGGAAGGCCTGGGCAAGGCTGGCCAGGGGCAGGTGCCCTGCTGGGTCCTGCCCCTGGCCAGTGGGGCCTCTGAGCACAACCGGCCCTCTCCCGCTGGAAGACCTCCCCGGCTGCCTCCAAAGGCCGCTTTGCAAGCACTCTGGCCGGCTGTTCCCGCCAGCCGCGCACAATGCTCCCAAGCCCGGGAGAAAAGCGCTTCGGGGTGGTGCTCTCTCCCGGCCCTTGCCCCTGAGCCTGGGGGCCAGGCAGGGGCTCCACACTCCCAGGCCAAGGCAGAACCACATGCACACGTCTGTTCCTGCCCCCTGCACCGGCAGAGAGCTCGGGGGAGCCAGAGTCTGTCAGGCAGCTGCTGGGCTGGCCGCCTGTGTGGGAAGGGGCAGAGCCGACCTAGGGGCACCCTGGGCCTCTTGCTCTCCCTGCTGCCCTGAGGCTGCTGGGCCAAAGAGGTCTTGGGCATCCAGCCCCTTGCTGGTCCCTTCCCTCTGACGAGGCCCTCGGACCTCCAGCATTTTGCAGTGTGGAGACAGCCCCTGCCAGCAACCTCCTCTCCAAGGAGGCCTCAAGCGAGGCCTAGGCCCAGGGGAAAGGCACCAGCGGGGATGAGCCTGGGGAGGCGCCCGGGCATGTCTGGACCCAGTCCCCGCAGCCTGCCCCTTGCTGGGGCAGTACCCCCGGAGGCCAGGAAGGCCTGGGCAAGGCTGGCCAGGGGCAGGGGCCCTGCTGGGTCCTGCCCCTGGCCTGTGGGGCCTCTGAGCACAACCGGCCCTCTCCCGCTGGAAGACCTCCCCGGCTGCCTCCAAAGGCCGCTTTGCAAGCACTCTGGCCGGCTGTTCCCGCCAGCCGCGCACAATGCTCCCAAGCCCGGGAGAAAAGCGCTTCGGGGTGGTGCTCTCTCCCGGCCCTTGCCCCTGAGCCTGGGGGCCAGGCAGGGGCTCCACACTCCCAGGCCAAGGCAGAACCACATGCACACGTCTGTTCCTGCCCCCTGCACCGGCAGAGAGCTCGGGGGAGCCAGAGTCTGTCAGGCAGCTGCTGGGCTGGCCGCCTGTGTGGGAAGGGGCAGAGCCGACCTAGGGGCACCCTGGGCCTCTTGCTCTCCCTGCTGCCCTGAGGCTGCTGGGCCAAAGAGGTCTTGGGCATCCAGCCCCTTGCTGGTCCCTTCCCTCTGACGAGGCCCTCGGAGCTCCAGCATCTTGCAGTGTGGAGACAGCCCCTGAGAGCAACCTCCTCTCCAAGGAGGCCTCAAGCGAGGCCTAGGCCCAGGGGAAAGGCACCAGCGGGGATGAGCCTGGGGAGGCGCCCGGGCATGTCTGGACCCAGTCCCCGCAGCCTGCCCCTTGCTGGGGCAGTACCCCCGGAGGCCAGGAAGGCCTGGGCAAGGCTGGCCAGGGGCAGGGGCCCTGCTGGGTCCTGCCCCTGGCCTGTGGGGCCTCTGAGCACAACCGGCCCTCTCCCGCTGGAAGACCTCCCCGGCTGCCTCCAAAGGCCGCTTTGCAAGCACTCTGGCCGGCTGTTCCCGCCAGCCGCGCACAATGCTCCCAAGCCCGGGAGAAAAGCGCTTCGGGGTGGTGCTCTCTCCCGGCCCTTGCCCCTGAGCCTGGGGGCCAGGCAGGGGCTCCACACTCCCAGGCCAAGGCAGAACCACATGCACACGTCTGTTCCTGCCCCCTGCACCGGCAGAGAGCTCGGGGGAGCCAGAGTCTGTCAGGCAGCTGCTGGGCTGGCCGCCTGTGTGGGAAGGGGCAGAGCCGACCTAGGGGCACCCTGGGCCTCTTGCTCTCCCTGCTGCCCTGAGGCTGCTGGGCCAAAGAGGTCTTGGGCATCCAGCCCCTTGCTGGTCCCTTCCCTCTGACGAGGCCCTCTGAGCTCCAGCCCCTTGCAGTGTGGAGACAGCCCCTGCCAGCAACATCCTCTCCAAGGAGGCCTCAAGCGAGGCCTAGGCCCAGGGGAAAGGCACCAGCGGGGATGAGCCTGGGGAGGCGCCCGGGCATGTCTGGACCCAGTCCCCGCAGCCTGCCCCTTGCTGGGGCAGTACCCCCGGAGGCCAGGAAGGCCTGGGCAAGGCTGGCCAGGGGCAGGGGCCCTGCTGGGTCCTGCCCCTGGCCTGTGGGGCCTCTGAGCACAACCGGCCCTCTCCCGCTGGAAGACCTCCCCGGCTGCCTCCAAAGGCCGCTTTGCAAGCACTCTGGCCGGCTGTTCCCGCCAGCCGTGCACAATGCTCCCAAGCCCGGGAGAAAAGCGCTTCGGGGTGGTGCTCTCTCCCGGCCCTTGCCCCTGAGCCTGGGGGCCAGGCAGGGGCTCCACACTCCCAGGCCAAGGCAGAACCACATGCACACGTCTGTTCCTGCCCCCTGCACCGGCAGAGAGCTCGGGGGAGCCAGAGTCTGTCAGGCAGCTGCTGGGCTGGCCGCCTGTGTTTGAAGGGACAGAGCCGACCTAGGGGCACCCTGGGCCTCTTGCTCTCCCAGCTGCCCTGAGGCTGCTGGGCCAAAGAGGTCTTGGGCATCCAGCCCCTTGCTGGTCCCTTCCCTCTGACGAGGCCCTCTGAGCTCCAGCCCCTTGCAGTGTGGAGACAGCCCCTGCCAGCAACCTCCTCTCCAAGGAGGCCTCAAGCGAGGCCTAGGCCCAGGGGAAAGGCACCAGCGGGGATGAGCCTGGGGAGGCGCCCGGGCATGTCTGGACCCAGTCCCCGCAGCCTGCCCCTTGCTGGGGCAGTAGCCCCGGAGGCCAGGAAGGCCTGGGCAAGGCTGGCCAGGGGCAGGTGCCCTGCTGGGTCCTGCCCCTGGCCTGTGGGGCCTCTGAGCACAACCGGCCCTCTCCCGCTGGAAAACCTCCCCGGCTGCCTCCAAAGGCCGCTTTGCAAGCACTCTGGCAGGCTGTTCCCGCCAGAGGCGCACAATGCTCCCAAGCCCGGGAGAAAAGCGCTTCGGGGTGGTGCTCTCTCCCGGCCCTTGCCCCTGAGCCTGGGGGCCAGGCAGGGGCTCCACACTCCCAGGCCAAGGCAGAACCACATGCACACGTCTGTTCCTGCCCCCTGCACCGGCAGAGAGCTCGGGGGAGCCACAGTCTGTCAGGCAGCTGCTGGGCTGGCCGCCTGTGTGGGAAGGGGCAGAGCCGACCTAGGGGCACCCTGGGCCTCTTGCTCTCCCTGCTGCCCTGAGGCTGCTGGGCCAAAGAGGTCTTGGGCATCCAGCCCCTTGCTGGTCCCTTCCCTCTGACGAGGCCCTCTGAGCTCCAGCCCCTTGCAGTGTGGAGACAGCCCCTGCCAGCAACCTCCTCTCCAAGGAGGCCTCAAGCGAGGCCTAGGCCCAGGGGAAAGGCACCAGCGGGGATGAGCCTGGGGAGGCGCCCGGGCATGTCTGGACCCAGTCCCCGCAGCCTGCCCCTTGCTGGGGCAGTACCCCCGGAGGCCAGGAAGGCCTGGGCAAGGCTGGCCAGGGGCAGGTGCCCTGCTGGGTCCTGCCCCTGGCCAGTGGGGCCTCTGAGCACAACCGGACCTCTCCCGCTGGAAGACCTCCCCGGCTGCCTCCAAAGGCCGCTTTGCAAGCACTCTCGCCGGCTGTTCCCGCCAGCGGCGCACAATGCTCCCAAGCCCGGGAGAAAAGCGCTTCGGGGTGGTGCTCTCTCCCGGCCCTTGCCCCTGAGCCTGGGGGCCAGGCAGGGGCTCCACACTCCCAGGCCAAGGCAGAACCACATGCACACGTCTGTTCCTGCCCCCTGCACCGGCAGACAGCTCGGGGGAGCCAGAGTCTGTCAGGCAGCTGCTGGGCTGGCCGCCTGTGTGGGAAGGGGCAGAGCCGACCTAGGGGCACCCTGGGCCTCTTGCTCTCCCTGCTGCCCTGAGGCTGCTGGGCCAAAGAGGTCTTGGGCATCCAGCCCCTTGCTGGTCCCTTCCCTCTGACGAGGCCCTCTGAGCTCCAGCCCCTTGCAGTGTGGAGACAGCCCCTGCCAGCAACCTCCTCTCCAAGGAGGCCTCAAGCGAGGCCTAGGCCCAGGGGAAAGGCACCAGCGGGGATGAGCCTGGGGAGGCGCCCGGGCATGTCTGGACCCAGTCCCCGCAGCCTGCCCCTTGCTGGGGCAGTACCCCCGGAGGCCAGGAAGGCCTGGGCAAGGCTGGCCAGGGGCAGGGGCCCTGCTGGGTCCTGCCCCTGGCCTGTGGGGCCTCTGAGCACAACCGGCCCTCTCCCGCTGGAAGACCTCCCCGGCTGCCTCCAAAGGCCGCTTTGCAAGCACTCTGGCCGGCTGTTCCCGCCAGCCGCGCACAATGCTCCCAAGCCCGGGAGAAAAGCGCTTCGGGGTGGTGCTCTCTCCCGGCCCTTGCCCCTGAGCCTGGGGGCCAGGCAGGGGCTCCACACTCCCAGGCCAAGGCAGAACCACATGCACACGTCTGTTCCTGCCCCCTGCACCGGCAGAGAGCTCGGGGGAGCCAGAGTCTGTCAGGCAGCTGCTGGGCTGGCCGCCTGTGTGGGAAGGGGCAGAGCCGACCTAGGGGCACCCTGGGCCTCTTGCTCTCCCTGCTGCCCTGAGGCTGCTGGGCCAAAGAGGTCTTGGGCATCCAGCCCCTTGCTGGTCCCTTCCCTCTGACGAGGCCCTCTGAGCTCCAGCCCCTTGCAGTGTGGAGACAGCCCCTGCCAGCAACCTCCTCTCCAAGGAGGCCTCAAGCGAGGCCTAGGCCCAGGGGAAAGGCACCAGCGGGGATGAGCCTGGGGAGGCGCCCGGGCATGTCTGGACCCAGTCCCCGCAGCCTGCCCCTTGCTGGGGCAGTACCCCCGGAGGCCAGGAAGGCCTGGGCAAGGCTGGCCAGGGGCAGGGGCCCTGCTGGGTCCTGCCCCTGGCCTGTGGGGCCTCTGAGCACAACCGGCCCTCTCCCGCTGGAAGACCTCCCCGGCTGCCTCCAAAGGCCGCTTTGCAAGCACTCTGGCCGGCTGTTCCCGCCAGCCGCGCACAATGCTCCCAAGCCCGGGAGAAAAGTGCTTCGGGGTGGTGCTCTCTTCCGGCCCTTGCCCCTGAGCCTGGGGGCCAGGCAGGGCTCCACACTCCCAGGCCAAGGCAGAACCACATGCACACGTCTGTTCCTGCCCCCTGCACCGGCAGAGAGCTCGGGGGAGCCAGAGTCTGTCAGGCAGCTGCTGGGCTGGCCGCCTGTGTGGGAAGGGGCAGAGCCGACCTAGGGGCACACTGGGCCTCTTGCTCTCCCTGCTGCCCTGAGGCTGCTGGGCCAAAGAGGTCTTGGGCATCCAGCCCCTTGCTGGTCCCTTCCCTCTGACGAGGCCCTCTGAGCTCCAGCCCCTTGCAGTGTGGAGACAGCCCCTGCCAGCAACCTCCTCTCCAAGGAGGCCTCAAGCGAGGCCTAGGCCCAGGGGAAAGGCACCAGCGGGGATGAGCCTGGGGAGGCGCCCGGGCATGTCTGGACCCAGTCCCCGCAGCCTGCCCCTTGCTGGGGCAGTACCCCCGGAGGCCAGGAAGGCCTGGGCAAGGCTGGCCAGGGGCAGGTGCCCTGCTGGGTCCTGCCCCTGGCCAGTGGGGCCTCTGAGCACAACCGGACCTCTCCCGCTGGAAGACCTCCCCGGCTGCCTCCAAAGGCCGCTTTGCAAGCACTCTCGCCGGCTGTTCCCGCCAGCGGCGCACAATGCTCCCAAGCCCGGGAGAAAAGCGCTTCGGGGTGGTGCTCTCTCCCGGCCCTTGCCCCTGAGCCTGGGGGCCAGGCAGGGGCTCCACACTCCCAGGCCAAGGCAGAACCACATGCACACGTCTGTTCCTGCCCCCTGCACCGGCAGAGAGCTCGGGGGAGCCAGAGTCTGTCAGGCAGCTGCTGGGCTGGCCGCCTGTGTTGGAAGGGGCAGAGCCGACCTAGGGGCACCCTGGGCCTCTTGCTCTCCCTGCTGCCCTGAGGCTGCTGGGCCAAAGAGGTCTTGGGCATCCAGCCCCTTGCTGGTCCCTTCCCTCTGACGAGGCCCTCTGAGCTCCAGCCCCTTGCAGTGTGGAGACAGCCCCTGCCAGCAACCTCCTCTCCAAGGAGGCCTCAAGCGAGGCCTAGGCCCAGGGGAAAGGCACCAGCGGGGATGAGCCTGGGGAGGCGCCCGGGCATGTCTGGACCCAGTCCCCGCAGCCTGCCCCTTGCTGGGGCAGTACCCCCGGAGGCCAGGAAGGCCTGGGCAAGGCTGGCCAGGGGCAGGTGCCCTGCTGGGTCCTGCCCCTGGCCAGTGGGGCCTCTGAGCACAACCGGCCCTCTCCCGCTGGAAGACCTCCCCGGCTGCCTCCAAAGGCCGCTTTGCAAGCACTCTGGCCGGCTGTTCCCGCCAGCCGCGCACAATGCTCCCAAGCCCGGGAGAAAAGCGCTTCGGGGGTGGTGCTCTCTCCCGGCCCTTGCCCCTGAGCCTGGGGGCCAGGCAGGGGCTCCACACTCCCAGGCCAAGGCAGAACCACATGCACACGTCTGTTCCTGCCCCCTGCACCGGCAGAGAGCTCGGGGGAGCCAGAGTCTGTCAGGCAGCTGCTGGGCTGGCCGCCTGTGTGGGAAGGGGCAGAGCCGACCTAGGGGCACCCTGGGCCTCTTGCTCTCCCTGCTGCCCTGAGGCTGCTGAGCCAAAGAGGTCTTGGGCATCCAGCCCCTTGCTGGTCCCTTCTCTCTGACGAGTCCCTCTGAGCTCCAGCCCCTTGCAGTGTGGAGACAGCCCCTGCCAGCAACATCCTCTCCAAGGAGGCCTCAAGCGAGGCCTAGGCCCAGGGGAAAGGCACCAGCGGGGATGAGACTGGGGAGGCGCACGGGCATGTCTGGACCCAGTCCCCGCAGCCTGCCCCTTGCTGGGGCAGTACCCCCGGAGGCCAGGAAGGCCTGGGCAAGGCTGGCCAGGGGCAGGGGCCCTGCTGGGTCCTGCCCCTGGCCTGTGGGGCCTCTGAGCACAACCGGCCCTCTCCCGCTGGAAGACCTCCCCGGCTGCCTCCAAAGGCCGCTTTGCAAGCACTCTGGCCGGCTGTTCCCGCCAGCCGTGCACAATGCTCCCAAGCACGGGAGAAAAGCGCTTCGGGGTGGTGCTCTCTCCCGGCCCTTGCCCCTGAGCCTGGGGGCCAGGCAGGGGCTCCACACTCCCAGGCCAAGGCAGAACCACATGCACACGTCTGTTCCTGCCCCCTGCACCGGCAGAGAGCTCGGGGGAGCCAGAGTCTGTCAGGCAGCTGCTGGGCTGGCCGCCTGTGTGGGAAGGGGCAGAGCCGACCTAGGGGCACCCTGGGCCTCTTGCTCTCCCTGCTGCCCTGAGGCTGCTGGGCCAAAGAGGTCTTGGGCATCCAGCCCCTTGCTGGTCCCTTCCCTCTGACGAGGCCCTCTGAGCTCCAGCACCTTGCAGTGTGGAGACAGCCCCTGCCAGCAACCTCCTCTCCAAGGAGGCCTCAAGCGAGGCCTAGGCCCAGGGGAAAGGCACCAGCGGGGATGAGCCTGGGGAGGCGCCCGGGCATGTCTGGACCCAGTCCCCGCAGCCTGCCCCTTGCTGGGGCAGTACCCCCGGAGGCCAGGAAGGCCTGGGCAAGGCTGGCCAGGGGCAGGGGCCCTGCTGGGTCCTGCCCCTGGCCTGTGGGGCCTCTGAGCACAACCGGCCCTCTCCCGCTGGAAAACCTCCCCGGCTGCCTCCAAAGGCCGCTTTGCAAGCACTCTGGCCGGCTGTTCCCGCCAGGCGCCCACAATGCTCCCAAGCCCGGGAGAAAAGCGCTTCGGGGTGGTGCTCTCTCCCGGCCCTTGCCCCTGAGCCTGGGGGCCAGGCAGGGGCTCCACACTCCCAGGCCAAGGCAGAACCACATGCACACGTCTGTTCCTGCCCCCTGCACCGGCAGAGAGCTCGGGGGAGCCAGAGTCTGTCAGGCAGCTGCTGGGCTGGCCGCCTGTGTGGGAAGGGGCAGAGCCGACCTAGGGGCACCCTGGGCCTCTTGCTCTCCCTGCTGCCCTGAGGCTGCTGGGCCAAAGAGGTCTTGGGCATCCAGCCCCTTGCTGGTCCCTTCCCTCTGACGAGGCCCTCTGAGCTCCAGCCCCTTGCAGTGTGGAGACAGCCCCTGCCAGCAACCTCCTCTCCAAGGAGGCCTCAAGCGAGGCCTAGGCCCAGGGGAAAGGCACCAGCGGGGATGAGCCTGGGGAGGCGCCCGGGCATGTCTGGACCCAGTCCCCGCAGCCTGCCCCTTGCTGGGGCAGTACCCCCGGAGGCCAGGAAGGCCTGGGCAAGGCTGGCCAGGGGCAGGGGCCCTGCTGGGTCCTGCCCCTGGCCTGTGGGGCCTCTGAGCACAACCGGCCCTCTCCCGCTGGAAGACCTCCCCGGCTGCCTCCAAAGGCCGCTTTGCAAGCACTCTGGCCGGCTGTTCCCGCCAGCCGCGCACAATGCTCCCAAGCCCGGGAGAAAAGCGCTTCGGGGTGGTGCTCTCTCCCGGCCCTTGCCCCTGAGCCTGGGGGCCAGGCAGGGGCTCCACACTCCCAGGCCAAGGCAGAACCACATGCACACGTCTGTTCCTGCCCCCTGCACCGGCAGAGAGCTCGGGGGAGCCAGAGTCTGTCAGGCAGCTGCTGGGCTGGCCGCCTGTGTGGGAAGGGGCAGAGCCGACCTAGGGGCACCCTGGGCCTCTTGCTCTCCCTGCTGCCCTGAGGCTGCTGGGCCAAAGAGGTCTTGGGCATCCAGCCCCTTGCTGGTCCCTTCCCTCTGACGAGGCCCTCTGAGCTCCAGCATCTTGCAGTGTGGAGACAGCCCCTGCCAGCAACCTCCTCTCCAAGGAGGCCTCAAGCGAGGCCTAGGCCCAGGGGAAAGGCACCAGCGGGGATGAGCCTGGGGAGGCGCCCGGGCATGTCTGGACCCAGTCCCCGCAGCCTGCCCCTTGCTGGGGCAGTACCCCCGGAGGCCAGGAAGGCCTGGGCAAGGCTGGCCAGGGGCAGGGGCCCTGCTGGGTCCTGCCCCTGGCCTGTGGGGCCTCTGAGCACAACCGGCCCTCTCCCGCTGGAAAACCTCCCCGGCTGCCTCCAAAGGCCGCTTTGCAAGCACTCTGGCCGGCTGTTCCCGCCAGCCGCGCACAATGCTCCCAAGCCCGGGAGAAAAGCGCTTCGGGGTGGTGCTCTCTCCCGGCCCTTGCCCCTGAGCCTGGGGGCCAGGCAGGGGCTCCACACTCCCAGGCCAAGGCAGAACCACATGCACACGTCTGTTCCTGCCCCCGGCACCGGCAGAGAGCTCGGGGGAGCCAGAGTCTGTCAGGCAGCTGCTGGGCTGGCCGCCTGTGTGGGAAGGGGCAGAGCCGACCTAGGGGCACCCTGGGCCTCTTGCTCTCCCTGCTGCCCTGAGGCTGCTGGGCCAAAGAGGTCTTGGGCATCCAGCCCCTTGCTGGTCCCTTCCCTCTGACGAGGCCCTCTGAGCTCCAGCACCTTGCAGTGTGGAGACAGCCCCTGCCAGCAACCTCCTCTCCAAGGAGGCCTCAAGCGAGGCCTAGGCCCAGGGGAAAGGCACCAGCGGGGATGAGCCTGGGGAGGCGCCCGGGCATGTCTGGACCCAGTCCCCGCAGCCTGCCCCTTGCTGGGGCAGTACCCCCGGAGGCCAGGAAGGCCTGGGCAAGGCTGGCCAGGGGCAGGTGCCCTGCTGGGTCCTGCCCCTGGCCAGTGGGGCCTCTGAGCACAACCGGACCTCTCCCGCTGGAAGACCTCCCCGGCTGCCTCCAAAGGCCGCTTTGCAAGCACTCTCGCCGGCTGTTCCCGCCAGCGGCGCACAATGCTCCCAAGCCCGGGAGAAAAGCGCTTCGGGGTGGTGCTCTCTCCCGGCCCTTGCCCCTGAGCCTGGGGGCCAGGCAGGGGCTCCACACTCCCAGGCCAAGGCAGAACCACATGCACACGTCTGTTCCTGCCCCCTGCACCGGCAGAGAGCTCGGGGGAGCCAGAGTCTGTCAGGCAGCTGCTGGGCTGGCCGCCTGTGTTGGAAGGGGCAGAGCCGACCTAGGGGCACCCTGGGCCTCTTGCTCTCCCTGCTGCCCTGAGGCTGCTGGGCCAAAGAGGTCTTGGGCATCCAGCCCCTTGCTGGTCCCTTCCCTCTGACGAGGCCCTCTGAGCTCCAGCCCCTTGCAGTGTGGAGACAGCCCCTGCCAGCAACCTCCTCTCCAAGGAGGCCTCAAGCGAGGCCTAGGCCCAGGGGAAAGGCACCAGCGGGGATGAGCCTGGGGAGGCGCCCGGGCATGTCTGGACCCAGTCCCCGCAGCCTGCCCCTTGTTGGGGCAGTACCCCCGGAGGCCAGGAAGGCCTGGGCAAGGCTGGCCAGGGGCAGGTGCCCTGCTGGGTCCTGCCCCTGGCCAGTGGGGCCTCTGAGCACAACCGGCCCTCTCCCGCTGGAAGACCTCCCCGGCTGCCTCCAAAGGCCGCTTTGCAAGCACTCTGGCCGGCTGTTCCCGCCAGCCGCGCACAATGCTCCCAAGCCCGGGAGAAAAGCGCTTCGGGGTGGTGCTCTCTCCCGGCCCTTGCCCCTGAGCCTGGGGGCCAGGCAGGGGCTCCACACTCCCAGGCCAAGGCAGAACCACATGCACACGTCTGTTCCTGCCCCCTGCACCGGCAGAGAGCTCGGGGGAGCCAGAGTCTGTCAGGCAGCTGCTGGGCTGGCCGCCTGTGTGGGAAGGGGCAGAGCCGACCTAGGGGCACCCTGGGCCTCTTGCTCTCCCTGCTGCCCTGAGGCTGCTGGGCCAAAGAGGTCTTGGGCATCCAGCCCCTTGCTGGTCCCTTCCCTCTGACGAGGCCCTCGGACCTCCAGCATTTTGCAGTGTGGAGACAGCCCCTGCCAGCAACCTCCTCTCCAAGGAGGCCTCAAGCGAGGCCTAGGCCCAGGGGAAAGGCACCAGCGGGGATGAGCCTGGGGAGGCGCCCGGGCATGTCTGGACCCAGTCCCCGCAGCCTGCCCCTTGCTGGGGCAGTACCCCCGGAGGCCAGGAAGGCCTGGGCTAGGCTGGCCAGGGGCAGGGGCCCTGCTGGGTCCTGCCCCTGGCCTGTGGGGCCTCTGAGCACAACCGGCCCTCTCCCGCTGGAAGACCTCCCCGGCTGCCTCCAAAGGCCGCTTTGCAAGCACTCTGGCCGGCTGTTCCCGCCAGCCGCGCACAATGCTCCCAAGCCCGGGAGAAAAGCGCTTCGGGGTGGTGCTCTCTCCCGGCCCTTGCCCCTGAGCCTGGGGGCCAGGCAGGGGCTCCACACTCCCAGGCCAAGGCAGAACCACATGCACACGTCTGTTCCTGCCCCCTGCACCGGCAGAGAGCTCGGGGGAGCCAGAGTCTGTCAGGCAGCTGCTGGGCTGGCCGCCTGTGTGGGAAGGGGCAGAGCCGACCTAGGGGCACCCTGGGCCTCTTGCTCTCCCTGCTGCCCTGAGGCTGCTGGGCCAAAGAGGTCTTGGGCATCCAGCCCCTTGCTGGTCCCTTCCCTCTGACGAGGCCCTCGGGGCTCCAGCATCTTGCAGTGTGGAGACAGCCCCTGAGAGCAACCTCCTCTCCAAGGAGGCCTCAAGCGAGGCCTAGGCCCAGGGGAAAGGCACCAGCGGGGATGAGCCTGGGGAGGCGCCCGGGCATGTCTGGACCCAGTCCCCGCAGCCTGCCCCTTGCTGGGGCAGTACCCCCGGAGGCCAGGAAGGCCTGGGCAAGGCTGGCCAGGGGCAGGGGCCCTGCTGGGTCCTGCCCCTGGCCTGTGGGGCCTCTGAGCACAACCGGCCCTCTCCCGCTGGAAGACCTCCCCGGCTGCCTCCAAAGGCCGCTTTGCAAGCACTCTGGCCGGCTGTTCCCGCCAGCCGCGCACAATGCTCCCAAGCCCGGGAGAAAAGCGCTTCGGGGTGGTGCTCTCTCCCGGCCCTTGCCCCTGAGCCTGGGGGCCAGGCAGGGGCTCCACACTCCCAGGCCAAGGCAGAACCACATGCACACGTCTGTTCCTGCCCCCTGCACCGGCAGAGAGCTCGGGGGAGCCAGAGTCTGTCAGGCAGCTGCTGGGCTGGCCGCCTGTGTGGGAAGGGGCAGAGCCGACCTAGGGGCACCCTGGGCCTCTTGCTCTCCCTGCTGCCCTGAGGCTGCTGGGCCAAAGAGGTCTTGGGCATCCAGCCCCTTGCTGGTCCCTTCCCTCTGACGAGGCCCTCTGAGCTCCAGCCCCTTGCAGTGTGGAGACAGCCCCTGCCAGCAACATCCTCTCCAAGGAGGCCTCAAGCGAGGCCTAGGCCCAGGGGAAAGGCACCAGCGGGGATGAGCCTGGGGAGGCGCCCGGGCATGTCTGGACCCAGTCCCCGCAGCCTGCCCCTTGCTGGGGCAGTACCCCCGGAGGCCAGGAAGGCCTGGGCAAGGCTGGCCAGGGGCAGGGGCCCTGCTGGGTCCTGCCCCTGGCCTGTGGGGCCTCTGAGCACAACCGGCCCTCTCCCGCTGGAAGACCTCCCCGGCTGCCTCCAAAGGCCGCTTTGCAAGCACTCTGGCCGGCTGTTCCCGCCAGCCGCGCACAATGCTCCCAAGCCCGGGAGAAAAGCGCTTCGGGGTCGTGCTCTCTCCCGGCCCTTGCCCCTGAGCCTGGGGGCCAGGCAGGGGCTCCACACTCCCAGGCCAAGGCAGAACCACATGCACACGTCTGTTCCTGCCCCCTGCACCGGCAGAGAGCTCGGGGGAGCCAGAGTCTGTCAGGCAGCTGCTGGGCTGGCCGCCTGTGTTTGAAGGGGCAGAGCCGACCTAGGGGCACCCTGGGCCTCTTGCTCTCCCAGCTGCCCTGAGGCTGCTGGGCCAAAGAGGTCTTGGGCATCCAGCCCCTTGCTGGTCCCTTCCCTCTGACGAGGCCCTCTGAGCTCCAGCCCCTTGCAGTGTGGAGACAGCCCCTGCCAGCAACCTCCTCTCCAAGGAGGCCTCAAGCGAGGCCTAGGCCCAGGGGAAAGGCACCAGCGGGGATGAGCCTGGGGAGGCGCCCGGGCATGTCTGGACCCAGTCCCCGCAGCCTGCCCCTTGCTGGGGCAGTACCCCCGGAGGCCAGGAAGGCCTGGGCAAGGCTGGCCAGGGGCAGGTGCCCTGCTGGGTCCTGCCCCTGGCCTGTGGGGCCTCTGAGCACAACCGGCCCTCTCCCGCTGGAAAACCTCCCCGGCTGCCTCCAAAGGCCGCTTTGCAAGCACTCTGGCAGGCTGTTCCCGCCAGAGGCGCACAATGCTCCCAAGCCCGGGAGAAAAGCGCTTCGGGGTGGTGCTCTCTCCCGGCCCTTGCCCCTGAGCCTGGGGGCCAGGCAGGGGCTCCACACTCCCAGGCCAAGGCAGAACCACATGCACACGTCTGTTCCTGCCCCCTGCACCGGCAGAGAGCTCGGGGGAGCCAGAGTCTGTCAGGCAGCTGCTGGGCTGGCCGCCTGTGTGGGAAGGGGCAGAGCCGACCTAGGGGCACCCTGGGCCTCTTGCTCTCCCTGCTGCCCTGAGGCTGCTGGGCCAAAGAGGTCTTGGGCATCCAGCCCCTTGCTGGTCCCTTCCCTCTGACGAGGCCCTCTGAGCTCCAGCCCCTTGCAGTGTGGAGACAGCCCCTGCCAGCAACCTCCTCTCCAAGGAGGCCTCAAGCGAGGCCTAGGCCCAGGGGAAAGGCACCAGCGGGGATGAGCCTGGGGAGGCGCCCGGGCATGTCTGGACCCAGTCCCCGCAGCCTGCCCCTTGCTGGGGCAGTACCCCCGGAGGCCAGGAAGGCCTGGGCAAGGCTGGCCAGGGGCAGGGGCCCTGCTGGGTCCTGCCCCTGGCCTGTGGGGCCTCTGAGCACAACCGGCCCTCTCCCGCTGGAAGACCTCCCCGGCTGCCTCCAAAGGCCGCTTTGCAAGCACTCTGGCCGGCTGTTCCCGCCAGCCGCGCACAATGCTCCCAAGCCCGGGAGAAAAGTGCTTCGGGGTGGTGCTCTCTTCCGGCCCTTGCCCCTGAGCCTGGGGGCCAGGCAGGGCTCCACACTCCCAGGCCAAGGCAGAACCACATGCACACGTCTGTTCCTGCCCCCTGCACCGGCAGAGAGCTCGGGGGAGCCAGAGTCTGTCAGGCAGCTGCTGGGCTGGCCGCCTGTGTGGGAAGGGGCAGAGCCGACCTAGGGGCACCCTGGGCCTCTTGCTCTCCCTGCTGCCCTGAGGCTGCTGGGCCAAAGAGGTCTTGGGCATCCAGCCCCTTGCTGGTCCCTTCCCTCTGACGAGGCCCTCTGAGCTCCAGCCCCTTGCAGTGTGGAGACAGCCCCTGCCAGCAACCTCCTCTCCAAGGAGGCCTCAAGCGAGGCCTAGGCCCAGGGGAAAGGCACCAGCGGGGATGAGCCTGGGGAGGCGCCCGGGCATGTCTGGACCCAGTCCCCGCAGCCTGCCCCTTGCTGGGGCAGTACCCCCGGAGGCCAGGAAGGCCTGGGCAAGGCTGGCCAGGGGCAGGTGCCCTGCTGGGTCCTGCCCCTGGCCAGTGGGGCCTCTGAGCACAACCGGACCTCTCCCGCTGGAAGACCTCCCCGGCTGCCTCCAAAGGCCGCTTTGCAAGCACTCTCGCCGGCTGTTCCCGCCAGCGGCGCACAATGCTCCCAAGCCCGGGAGAAAAGCGCTTCGGGGTGGTGCTCTCTCCCGGCCCTTGCCCCTGAGCCTGGGGGCCAGGCAGGGGCTCCACACTCCCAGGCCAAGGCAGAACCACATGCACACGTCTGTTCCTGCCCCCTGCACCGGCAGACAGCTCGGGGGAGCCAGAGTCTGTCAGGCAGCTGCTGGGCTGGCCGCCTGTGTGGGAAGGGGCAGAGCCGACCTAGGGGCACCCTGGGCCTCTTGCTCTCCCTGCTGCCCTGAGGCTGCTGGGCCAAAGAGGTCTTGGGCATCCAGCCCCTTGCTGGTCCCTTCCCTCTGACGAGGCCCTCTGAGCTCCAGCCCCTTGCAGTGTGGAGACAGCCCCTGCCAGCAACCTCCTCTCCAAGGAGGCCTCAAGCGAGGCCTAGGCCCAGGGGAAAGGCACCAGCGGGGATGAGCCTGGGGAGGCGCCCGGGCATGTCTGGACCCAGTCCCCGCAGCCTGCCCCTTGCTGGGGCAGTACCCCCGGAGGCCAGGAAGGCCTGGGCAAGGCTGGCCAGGGGCAGGGGCCCTGCTGGGTCCTGCCCCTGGCCTGTGGGGCCTCTGAGCACAACCGGCCCTCTCCCGCTGGAAGACCTCCCCGGCTGCCTCCAAAGGCCGCTTTGCAAGCACTCTGGCCGGCTGTTCCCGCCAGCCGCGCACAATGCTCCCAAGCCCGGGAGAAAAGCGCTTCGGGGTGGTGCTCTCTCCCGGCCCTTGCCCCTGAGCCTGGGGGCCAGGCAGGGGCTCCACACTCCCAGGCCAAGGCAGAACCACATGCACACGTCTGTTCCTGCCCCCTGCACCGGCAGAGAGCTCGGGGGAGCCAGAGTCTGTCAGGCAGCTGCTGGGCTGGCCGCCTGTGTGGGAAGGGGCAGAGCCGACCTAGGGGCACCCTGGGCCTCTTGCTCTCCCTGCTGCCCTGAGGCTGCTGGGCCAAAGAGGTCTTGGGCATCCAGCCCCTTGCTGGTCCCTTCCCTCTGACGAGGCCCTCTGAGCTCCAGCCCCTTGCAGTGTGGAGACAGCCCCTGCCAGCAACCTCCTCTCCAAGGAGGCCTCAAGCGAGGCCTAGGCCCAGGGGAAAGGCACCAGCGGGGATGAGCCTGGGGAGGCGCCCGGGCATGTCTGGACCCAGTCCCCGCAGCCTGCCCCTTGCTGGGGCAGTACCCCCGGAGGCCAGGAAGGCCTGGGCAAGGCTGGCCAGGGGCAGGGGCCCTGCTGGGTCCTGCCCCTGGCCTGTGGGGCCTCTGAGCACAACCGGCCCTCTCCCGCTGGAAGACCTCCCCGGCTGCCTCCAAAGGCCGCTTTGCAAGCACTCTGGCCGGCTGTTCCCGCCAGCCGCGCACAATGCTCCCAAGCCCGGGAGAAAAGTGCTTCGGGGTGGTGCTCTCTTCCGGCCCTTGCCCCTGAGCCTGGGGGCCAGGCAGGGCTCCACACTCCCAGGCCAAGGCAGAACCACATGCACACGTCTGTTCCTGCCCCCTGCACCGGCAGAGAGCTCGGGGGAGCCAGAGTCTGTCAGGCAGCTGCTGGGCTGGCCGCCTGTGTGGGAAGGGGCAGAGCCGACCTAGGGGCACACTGGGCCTCTTGCTCTCCCTGCTGCCCTGAGGCTGCTGGGCCAAAGAGGTCTTGGGCATCCAGCCCCTTGCTGGTCCCTTCCCTCTGACGAGGCCCTCTGAGCTCCAGCCCCTTGCAGTGTGGAGACAGCCCCTGCCAGCAACCTCCTCTCCAAGGAGGCCTCAAGCGAGGCCTAGGCCCAGGGGAAAGGCACCAGCGGGGATGAGCCTGGGGAGGCGCCCGGGCATGTCTGGACCCAGTCCCCGCAGCCTGCCCCTTGCTGGGGCAGTACCCCCGGAGGCCAGGAAGGCCTGGGCAAGGCTGGCCAGGGGCAGGTGCCCTGCTGGGTCCTGCCCCTGGCCAGTGGGGCCTCTGAGCACAACCGGACCTCTCCCGCTGGAAGACCTCCCCGGCTGCCTCCAAAGGCCGCTTTGCAAGCACTCTCGCAGGCTGTTCCCGCCAGCGGCGCACAATGCTCCCAAGCCCGGGAGAAAAGCGCTTCGGGGTGGTGCTCTCTCCCGGCCCTTGCCCCTGAGCCTGGGGGCCAGGCAGGGGCTCCACACTCCCAGGCCAAGGCAGAACCACATGCACACGTCTGTTCCTGCCCCCTGCACCGGCAGAGAGCTCGGGGGAGCCAGAGTCTGTCAGGCAGCTGCTGGGCTGGCCGCCTGTGTTGGAAGGGGCAGAGCCGACCTAGGGGCACCCTGGGCCTCTTGCTCTCCCTGCTGCCCTGAGGCTGCTGGGCCAAAGAGGTCTTGGGCATCCAGCCCCTTGCTGGTCCCTTCCCTCTGACGAGGCCCTCTGAGCTCCAGCCCCTTGCAGTGTGGAGACAGCCCCTGCCAGCAACCTCCTCTCCAAGGAGGCCTCAAGCGAGGCCTAGGCCCAGGGGAAAGGCACCAGCGGGGATGAGCCTGGGGAGGCGCCCGGGCATGTCTGGACCCAGTCCCCGCAGCCTGCCCCTTGCTGGGGCAGTACCCCCGGAGGCCAGGAAGGCCTGGGCAAGGCTGGCCAGGGGCAGGTGCCCTGCTGGGTCCTGCCCCTGGCCAGTGGGGCCTCTGAGCACAACCGGCCCTCTCCCGCTGGAAGACCTCCCCGGCTGCCTCCAAAGGCCGCTTTGCAAGCACTCTGGCCGGCTGTTCCCGCCAGCCGCGCACAATGCTCCCAAGCCCGGGAGAAAAGCGCTTCGGGGGTGGTGCTCTCTCCCGGCCCTTGCCCCTGAGCCTGGGGGCCAGGCAGGGGCTCCACACTCCCAGGCCAAGGCAGAACCACATGCACACGTCTGTTCCTGCCCCCTGCACCGGCAGAGAGCTCGGGGGAGCCAGAGTCTGTCAGGCAGCTGCTGGGCTGGCCGCCTGTGTGGGAAGGGGCAGAGCCGACCTAGGGGCACCCTGGGCCTCTTGCTCTCCCTGCTGCCCTGAGGCTGCTGAGCCAAAGAGGTCTTGGGCATCCAGCCCCTTGCTGGTCCCTTCTCTCTGACGAGGCCCTCTGAGCTCCAGCCCCTTGCAGTGTGGAGACAGCCCCTGCCAGCAACATCCTCTCCAAGGAGGCCTCAAGCGAGGCCTAGGCCCAGGGGAAAGGCACCAGCGGGGATGAGACTGGGGAGGCGCACGGGCATGTCTGGACCCAGTCCCCGCAGCCTGCCCCTTGCTGGGGCAGTACCCCCGGAGGCCAGGAAGGCCTGGGCAAGGCTGGCCAGGGGCAGGGGCCCTGCTGGGTCCTGCCCCTGGCCTGTGGGGCCTCTGAGCACAACCGGCCCTCTCCCGCTGGAAGACCTCCCCGGCTGCCTCCAAAGGCCGCTTTGCAAGCACTCTGGCCGGCTGTTCCCGCCAGCCGTGCACAATGCTCCCAAGCACGGGAGAAAAGCGCTTCGGGGTGGTGCTCTCTCCCGGCCCTTGCCCCTGAGCCTGGGGGCCAGGCAGGGGCTCCACACTCCCAGGCCAAGGCAGAACCACATGCACACGTCTGTTCCTGCCCCCTGCACCGGCAGAGAGCTCGGGGGAGCCAGAGTCTGTCAGGCAGCTGCTGGGCTGGCCGCCTGTGTGGGAAGGGGCAGAGCCGACCTAGGGGCACCCTGGG
Source organism: Cervus elaphus (assembly GCF_910594005.1). Lineage (NCBI taxonomy): Eukaryota > Metazoa > Chordata > Mammalia > Artiodactyla > Cervidae > Cervus > Cervus elaphus. Next base: position 898,193 of record NC_057834.1, on the reverse strand, counting down.
CCTCTTGCTCTCCCTGCTGCCCTGAGGCTGCTGGGCCAAAGAGGTCTTGGGCATCCAGCCCCTTGCTGGTCCCTTCCCTCTGACGAGGCCCTCTGAGCTCCAGCACCTTGCAGTGTGGAGACAGCCCCTGCCAGCAACCTCCTCTCCAAGGAGGCCTCAAGCGAGGCCTAGGCCCAGGGGAAAGGCACCAGCGGGGATGAGCCTGGGGAGGCGCCCGGGCATGTCTGGACCCAGTCCCCGCAGCCTGCCCCTTGCTGGGGCAGTACCCCCGGAGGCCAGGAAGGCCTGGGCAAGGCTGGCCAGGGGCAGGGGCCCTGCTGGGTCCTGCCCCTGGCCTGTGGGGCCTCTGAGCACAACCGGCCCTCTCCCGCTGGAAAACCTCCCCGGCTGCCTCCAAAGGCCGCTTTGCAAGCACTCTGGCCGGCTGTTCCCGCCAGGCGCGCACAATGCTCCCAAGCCCGGGAGAAAAGCGCTTCGGGGTGGTGCTCTCTCCCGGCCCTTGCCCCTGAGCCTGGGGGCCAGGCAGGGGCTCCACACTCCCAGGCCAAGGCAGAACCACATGCACACGTCTGTTCCTGCCCCCTGCACCGGCAGAGAGCTCGGGGGAGCCAGAGTCTGTCAGGCAGCTGCTGGGCTGGCCGCCTGTGTGGGAAGGGGCAGAGCCGACCTAGGGGCACCCTGGGCCTCTTGCTCTCCCTGCTGCCCTGAGGCTGCTGGGCCAAAGAGGTCTTGGGCATCCAGCCCCTTGCTGGTCCCTTCCCTCTGACGAGGCCCTCTGAGCTCCAGCCCCTTGCAGTGTGGAGACAGCCCCTGCCAGCAACCTCCTCTCCAAGGAGGCCTCAAGCGAGGCCTAGGCCCAGGGGAAAGGCACCAGCGGGGATGAGCCTGGGGAGGCGCCCGGGCATGTCTGGACCCAGTCCCCGCAGCCTGCCCCTTGCTGGGGCAGTACCCCCGGAGGCCAGGAAGGCCTGGGCAAGGCTGGCCAGGGGCAGGGGCCCTGCTGGGTCCTGCCCCTGGCCTGTGGGGCCTCTGAGCACAACCGGCCCTCTCCCGCTGGAAGACCTCCCCGGCTGCCTCCAAAGGCCGCTTTGCAAGCACTCTGGCCGGCTGTTCCCGCCAGCCGCGCACAATGCTCCCAAGCCCGGGAGAAAAGCGCTTCGGGGTGGTGCTCTCTCCCGGCCCTTGCCCCTGAGCCTGGGGGCCAGGCAGGGGCTCCACACTCCCAGGCCAAGGCAGAACCACATGCACACGTCTGTTCCTGCCCCCTGCACCGGCAGAGAGCTCGGGGGAGCCAGAGTCTGTCAGGCAGCTGCTGGGCTGGCCGCCTGTGTGGGAAGGGGCAGAGCCGACCTAGGGGCACCCTGGGCCTCTTGCTCTCCCTGCTGCCCTGAGGCTGCTGGGCCAAAGAGGTCTTGGGCATCCAGCCCCTTGCTGGTCCCTTCCCTCTGACGAGGCCCTCTGAGCTCCAGCATCTTGCAGTGTGGAGACAGCCCCTGCCAGCAACCTCCTCTCCAAGGAGGCCTCAAGCGAGGCCTAGGCCCAGGGGAAAGGCACCAGCGGGGATGAGCCTGGGGAGGCGCCCGGGCATGTCTGGACCCAGTCCCCGCAGCCTGCCCCTTGCTGGGGCAGTACCCCCGGAGGCCAGGAAGGCCTGGGCAAGGCTGGCCAGGGGCAGGGGCCCTGCTGGGTCCTGCCCCTGGCCTGTGGGGCCTCTGAGCACAACCGGCCCTCTCCCGCTGGAAAACCTCCCCGGCTGCCTCCAAAGGCCGCTTTGCAAGCACTCTGGCCGGCTGTTCCCGCCAGCCGCGCACAATGCTCCCAAGCCCGGGAGAAAAGCGCTTCGGGGTGGTGCTCTCTCCCGGCCCTTGCCCCTGAGCCTGGGGGCCAGGCAGGGGCTCCACACTCCCAGGCCAAGGCAGAACCACATGCACACGTCTGTTCCTGCCCCCGGCACCGGCAGAGAGCTCGGGGGAGCCAGAGTCTGTCAGGCAGCTGCTGGGCTGGCCGCCTGTGTGGGAAGGGGCAGAGCCGACCTAGGGGCACCCTGGGCCTCTTGCTCTCCCTGCTGCCCTGAGGCTGCTGGGCCAAAGAGGTCTTGGGCATCCAGCCCCTTGCTGGTCCCTTCCCTCTGACGAGGCCCTCTGAGCTCCAGCCCCTTGCAGTGTGGAGACAGCCCCTGCCAGCAACCTCCTCTCCAAGGAGGCCTCAAGCGAGGCCTAGGCCCAGGGGAAAGGCACCAGCGGGGATGAGCCTGGGGAGGCGCCCGGGCATGTCTGGACCCAGTCCCCGCAGCCTGCCCCTTGCTGGGGCAGTACCCCCGGAGGCCAGGAAGGCCTGGGCAAGGCTGGCCAGGGGCAGGTGCCCTGCTGGGTCCTGCCCCTGGCCAGTGGGGCCTCTGAGCACAACCGGACCTCTCCCGCTGGAAGACCTCCCCGGCTGCCTCCAAAGGCCGCTTTGCAAGCACTCTCGCCGGCTGTTCCCGCCAGCGGCGCACAATGCTCCCAAGCTCGGGAGAAAAGCGCTTCGGGGTGGTGCTCTCTCCCGGCCCTTGCCCCTGAGCCTGGGGGCCAGGCAGGGGCTCCACACTCCCAGGCCAAGGCAGAACCACATGCACACGTCTGTTCCTGCCCCCTGCACCGGCAGAGAGCTCGGGGGAGCCAGAGTCTGTCAGGCAGCTGCTGGGCTGGCCGCCTGTGTGGGAAGGGGCAGAGCCGACCTAGGGGCACCCTGGGCCTCTTGCTCTCCCTGCTGCCCTGAGGCTGCTGGGCCAAAGAGGTCTTGGGCATCCAGCCCCTTGCTGGTCCCTTCCCTCTGACGAGGCCCTCTGAGCTCCAGCACCTTGCAGTGTGGAGACAGCCCCTGCCAGCAACCTCCTCTCCAAGGAGGCCTCAAGCGAGGCCTAGGCCCAGGGGAAAGGCACCAGCGCTGATGAGCCTGGGGAGGCGCACGGGCATGTCTGGACCCAGTCCCCGCAGCCTGCCCCTTGCTGGGGCAGTACCCCCGGAGGCCAGGAAGGCCTGGGCAAGGCTGGCCAGGGGTAGGGGCCCTGCTGGGTCCTGCCCCTGGCCTGTGGGGCCTCTGAGCACAACCGGCCCTCTCCCGCTGGAAGACCTCCCCGGCTGCCTCCAAAGGCCGCTTTGCAAGCACTCGGGCCGGCTGTTCCCGCCAGCCGCGCACAATGCTCCCAAGCACGGGAGAAAAGCGCTTCGGGGTGGTCCTCTCTCCCGGCCCTTGCCCCTGAGCCTGGGGGCCAGGCAGGGGCTCCACACTCCCAGGCCAAGGCAGAACCACATGCACACGTCTGTTCCTGCCCCCTGCACCGGCAGAGAGCTCGGGGGAGCCAGAGTCTGTCAGGCAGCTGCTGGGCTGGCCGCCTGTGTGGGAAGGGGCAGAGCCGACCTAGGGGCACCCTGGGCCTCTTGCTCTCCCTGCTGCCCTGAGGCTGCTGGGCCAAAGAGGTCTTGGGCATCCAGCCCCTTGCTGGTCCCTTCCCTCTGACGAGGCCCTCTGAGCTCCAGCATCTTGCAGTGTGGAGACAGCCCCTGCCAGCAACCTCCTCTCCAAGGAGGCCTCAAGCGAGGCCTAGGCCCAGGGGAAAGGCACCAGCGGGGATGAGCCTGGGGAGGCGCCCGGGCATGTCTGGACCCAGTCCGCGCAGCCTGCCCCTTGCTGGGGCAGTACCCCGGGAGGCCAGGAAGGCCTGGGCAAGGCTGGCCAGGGGCAGGGGCCCTGCTGGGTCCTGCCCCTGGCCTGTGGGGCCTCTGAGCACAACCGGCCCTCTCCCGCTGGAAGACCTCCCCGGCTGCCTCCAAAGGCCGCTTTGCAAGCACTCTGGCCGGCTGTTCCCGCCAGCCGCGCACAATGCTCCCAAGCCCGGGAGAAAAGCGCTTCGGGGTGGTGCTCTCTCCCGGCCCTTGCCCCTGAGCCTGGGGGCCAGGCAGGGGCTCCACACTCCCAGGCCAAGGCAGAACCACATGCACACGTCTGTTCCTGCCCCCTGCACCGGCAGAGAGCTCGGGGGAGCCAGAGTCTGTCAGGCAGCTGCTGGGCTGGCCGCCTGTGTGGGAAGGGGCAGAGCCGACCTAGGGGCACCCTGGGCCTCTTGCTCTCCCTGCTGCCCTGAGGCTGCTGGGCCAAAGAGGTCTTGGGCATCCAGCCCCTTGCTGGTCCCTTCCCTCTGACGAGGCCCTCTGAGCTCCAGCCCCTTGCAGTGTGGAGACAGCCCCTGCCAGCAACCTCCTCTCCAAGGAGGCCTCAAGCGAGGCCTAGGCCCAGGGGAAAGGCACCAGCGGGGATGAGCCTGGGGAGGCGCCCGGGCATGTCTGGACCCAGTCCCCGCAGCCTGCCCCTTGCTGGGGCAGTACCCCCGGAGGCCAGGAAGGCCTGGGCAAGGCTGGCCAGGGGCAGGGGCCCTGCTGGGTCCTGCCCCTGGCCTGTGGGGCCTCTGAGCACAACCGGACCTCTCCCGCTGGAAGACCTCCCCGGCTGCCTCCAAAGGCCGCTTTGCAAGCACTCTGGCCCGCTGTTCCCGCCAGCGGCGCACAATGCTCCCAAGCCCGGGAGAAAAGCGCTTCGGGGTGGTGCTCTCTCCCGGCCCTTGCCCCTGAGCCTGGGGGCCAGGCAGGGTCTCCACACTCCCAGGCCAAGGCAGAACCACATGCACACGTCTGTTCCTGCCCCCTGCACCGGCAGAGAGCTCGGGGGAGCCAGAGTCTGTCAAGCAGCTGCTGGGCTGGCCGCCTGTGTGGGAAGGGGCAGAGCCGACCTAGGGGCACCCTGGGCCTCTTGCTCTCCCTGCTGCCCTGAGGCTGCTGGGCCAAAGAGGTCTTGGGCATCCAGCCCCTTGCTGGTCCCTTCCCTCTGACGAGGCCCTCTGAGCTCCAGCCCCTTGCAGTGTGGAGACAGCCCCTGCCAGCAACCTCCTCTCCAAGGAGGCCTCAAGCGAGGCCTAGGCCCAGGGGAAAGGCACCAGCGGGGATGAGCCTGGGGAGGCGCCCGGGCATGTCTGGACCCAGTCCCCGCAGCCTGCCCCTTGCTGGGGCAGTACCCCCGGAGGCCAGGAAGGCCTGGGCAAGGCTGGCCAGGGGCAGGTGCCCTGCTGGGTCCTGCCCCTGGCCTGTGGGGCCTCTGAGCACAACCGGACCTCTCCCGCTGGAAGACCTCCCCGGCTGCCTCCAAAGGCCGCTTTGCAAGCACTCTGGCCGGCTGTTCCCGCCAGCCGCGCACAATGCTCCCAAGCCCGGGAGAAAAGCGCTTCGGGGTGGTGCTCTCTCCCGGCCCTTGCCCCTGAGCCTGGGGGCCAGGCAGGGGCTCCACACTCCCAGGCCAAGGCAGAACCACATGCACACGTCTGTTCCTGCCCCCTGCACCGGCAGAGAGCTCGGGGGAGCCAGAGTCTGTCAGGCAGCTGCTGGGCTGGCCGCCTGTGTGGGAAGGGGCAGAGCCGACCTAGGGGCACCCTGGGCCTCTTGCTCTCCCTGCTGCCCTGAGGCTGCTGGGCCAAAGAGGTCTTGGGCATCCAGCCCCTTGCTGGTCCCTTCCCTCTGACGAGGCCCTCTGAGCTCCAGCACCTTGCAGTGTGGAGACAGCCCCTGCCAGCAACCTCCTCTCCAAGGAGGCCTCAAGCGAGGCCTAGGCCCAGGGGAAAGGCACCAGCGCTGATGAGCCTGGGGAGGCGCACAGGCATGTCTGGACCCAGTCCCCGCAGCCTGCCCCTTGCTGGGGCAGTACCCCCGGAGGCCAGGAAGGCCTGGGCAAGGCTGGCCAGGGGTAGGGGCCCTGCTGGGTCCTGCCCCTGGCCTGTGGGGCCTCTGAGCACAACCGGCCCTCTCCCGCTGGAAGACCTCCCCGGCTGCCTCCAAAGGCCGCTTTGCAAGCACTCTGGCCGGCTGTTCCCACCAGCCGCGCACAATGCTCCCAAGCACGGGAGAAAAGCGCTTCGGGGTGGTGCTCTCTCCCGGCCCTTGCCCCTGAGCCTGGGGGCCAGGCAGGGGCTCCACACTCCCAGGCCAAGGCAGAACCACATGCACACGTCTGTTCCTGCCCCCTGCACCGGCAGAGAGCTCGGGGGAGCCAGAGTCTGTCAGGCAGCTGCTGGGCTGGCCGCCTGTGTGGGAAGGGGCAGAGCCGACCTAGGGGCACCCTGGGCCTCTTGCTCTCCCTGCTGCCCTGAGGCTGCTGGGCCAAAGAGGTCTTGGGCATCCAGCCCCTTGCTGGTCCCTTCCCTCTGACGAGGCCCTCTGAGCTCCAGCCCCTTGCAGTGTGGAGACAGCCCCTGCCAGCAACCTCCTCTCCAAGGAGGCCTCAAGCGAGGCCTAGGCCCAGGGGAAAGGCACCAGCGGGGATGAGCCTGGGGAGGCGCCCGGGCATGTCTGGACCCAGTCCCCGCAGCCTGCCCCTTGCTGGGGCAGTACCCCCGGAGGCCAGGAAGGCCTGGGCAAGGCTGGCCAGGGGCAGGGGCCCTGCTGGGTCCTGCCCCTGGCCTGTGGGGCCTCTGAGCACAACCGGCCCTCTCCCGCTGGAAGACCTCCCCGGCTGCCTCCAAAGGCCGCTTTGCAAGCACTCTGGCCGGCTGTTCCCGCCAGCCGCGCACAATGCTCCCAAGCCCGGGAGAAAAGCGCTTCGGGGTGGTGCTCTCTCCCGGCCCTTGCCCCTGAGCCTGGGGGCCAGGCAGGGGCTCCACACTCCCAGGCCAAGGCAGAACCACATGCACACGTCTGTTCCTGCCCCCTGCACCGGCAGAGAGCTCGGGGGAGCCAGAGTCTGTCAGGCAGCTGCTGGGCTGGCCGCCTGTGTGGGAAGGGGCAGAGCCGACCTAGGGGCACCCTGGGCCTCTTGCTCTCCCTGCTGCCCTGAGGCTGCTGGGCCAAAGAGGTCTTGGGCATCCAGCCCCTTGCTGGTCCCTTCCCTCTGACGAGGCCCTCTGAGCTCCAGCATCTTGCAGTGTGGAGACAGCCCCTGCCAGCAACCTCCTCTCCAAGGAGGCCTCAAGCGAGGCCTAGGCCCAGGGGAAAGGCACCAGCGGGGATGAGCCTGGGGAGGCGCCCGGGCATGTCTGGACCCAGTCCCCCGCAGCCTGCCCCTTGCTGGGGCAGTACCCCGGGAGGCCAGGAAGGCCTGGGCAAGGCTGGCCAGGGGCAGGGGCCCTGCTGGGTCCTGCCCCTGGCCTGTGGGGCCTCTGAGCACAACCGGCCCTCTCCCGCTGGAAGACCTCCCCGGCTGCCTCCAAAGGCCGCTTTGCAAGCACTCTGGCCGGCTGTTCCCGCCAGCCGCGCACAATGCTCCCAAGCCCGGGAGAAAAGCGCTTCGGGGTGGTGCTCTCTCCCGGCCCTTGCCCCTGAGCCTGGGGGCCAGGCAGGGGCTCCACACTCCCAGGCCAAGGCAGAACCACATGCACACGTCTGTTCCTGCCCCCTGCACCGGCAGAGAGCTCGGGGGAGCCAGAGTCTGTCAGGCAGCTGCTGGGCTGGCCGCCTGTGTGGGAAGGGGCAGAGCCGACCTAGGGGCACCCTGGGCCTCTTGCTCTCCCTGCTGCCCTGAGGCTTCTGGGCCAAGGAGGTCTTGGGCATCCAGCCCCTTGCTGGTCCCTTCCCTCTGACGAGGCCCTCTGAGCTCCAGCCCCTTGCAGTGTGGAGACAGCCCCTGCCAGCAACCTCCTCTCCAAGGAGGCCTCAAGCGAGGCCTAGGCCCAGGGGAAAGGCACCAGCGGGGATGAGCCTGGGGAGGCGCCCGGGCATGTCTGGACCCAGTCCCCGCAGCCTGCCCCTTGCTGGGGCAGTACCCCCGGAGGCCAGGAAGGCCTGGGCAAGGCTGGCCAGGGGCAGGGGCCCTGCTGGGTCCTGCCCCTGGCCTGTGGGGCCTCTGAGCACAACCGGACCTCTCCCGCTGGAAGACCTCCCCGGCTGCCTCCAAAGGCCGCTTTGCAAGCACTCTGGCCCGCTGTTCCCGCCAGCGGCGCACAATGCTCCCAAGCCCGGGAGAAAAGCGCTTCGGGGTGGTGCTCTCTCCCGGCCCTTGCCCCTGAGCCTGGGGGCCAGGCAGGGTCTCCACACTCCCAGGCCAAGGCAGAACCACATGCACACGTCTGTTCCTGCCCCCTGCACCGGCAGAGAGCTCGGGGGAGCCAGAGTCTGTCAAGCAGCTGCTGCGCTGGCCGCCTGTGTGGGAAGGGGCAGAGCCGACCTAGGGGCACCCTGGGCCTCTTGCTCTCCCTGCTGCCCTGAGGCTGCTGGGCCAAAGAGGTCTTGGGCATCCAGCCCCTTGCTGGTCCCTTCCCTCTGACGAGGCCCTCTGAGCTCCAGCCCCTTGCAGTGTGGAGACAGCCCCTGCCAGCAACCTCCTCTCCAAGGAGGCCTCAAGCGAGGCCTAGGCCCAGGGGAAAGGCACCAGCGGGGATGAGCCTGGGGAGGCGCCCGGGCATGTCTGGACCCAGTCCCCGCAGCCTGCCCCTTGCTGGGGCAGTACCCCCGGAGGCCAGGAAGGCCTGGGCAAGGCTGGCCAGGGGCAGGTGCCCTGCTGGGTCCTGCCCCTGGCCTGTGGGGCCTCTGAGCACAACCGGACCTCTCCCGCTGGAAGACCTCCCCGGCTGCCTCCAAAGGCCGCTTTGCAAGCACTCTGGCCGGCTGTTCCCGCCAGCCGCGCACAATGCTCCCAAGCCCGGGAGAAAAGCGCTTCGGGGTGGTGCTCTCTCCCGGCCCTTGCCCCTGAGCCTGGGGGCCAGGCAGGGTCTCCACACTCCCAGGCCAAGGCAGAACCACATGCACACGTCTGTTCCTGCCCCCTGCACCGGCAGAGAGCTCGGGGGAGCCAGAGTCTGTCAGGCAGCTGCTGGGCTGGCCGCCTGTGTGGGAAGGGGCAGAGCCGACCTAGGGGCACCCTGGGCCTCTTGCTCTCCCTGCTGCCCTGAGGCTGCTGGGCCAAAGAGGTCTTGGGCATCCAGCCCCTTGCTGGTCCCTTCCCTCTGACGAGGCCCTCTGAGCTCCAGCCCCTTGCAGTGTGGAGACAGCCCCTGCCAGCAACCTCCTCTCCAAGGAGGCCTCAAGCGAGGCCTAGGCCCAGGGGAAAGGCACCAGCGCTGATGAGCCTGGGGAGGCGCACAGGCATGTCTGGACCCAGTCCCCGCAGCCTGCCCCTTGCTGGGGCAGTACCCCCGGAGGCCAGGAAGGCCTGGGCAAGGCTGGCCAGGGGTAGGGGCCCTGCTGGGTCCTGCCCCTGGCCTGTGGGGCCTCTGAGCACAACCGGCCCTCTCCCGCTGGAAGACCTCCCCGGCTGCCTCCAAAGGCCGCTTTGCAAGCACTCTGGCCGGCTGTTCCCGCCAGCCGCGCACAATGCTCCCAAGCACGGGAGAAAAGCGCTTCGGGGTGGTGCTCTCTCCCGGCCCTTGCCCCTGAGCCTGGGGGCCAGGCAGGGGCTCCACACTCCCAGGCCAAGGCAGAACCACATGCACACGTCTGTTCCTGCCCCCTGCACCGGCAGAGAGCTCGGGGGAGCCAGAGTCTGTCAGGCAGCTGCTGGGCTGGCCGCCTGTGTGGGAAGGGGCAGAGCCGACCTAGGGGCACCCTGGGCCTCTTGCTCTCCCTGCTGCCCTGAGGCTGCTGGGCCAAAGAGGTCTTGGGCATCCAGCCCCTTGCTGGTCCCTTCCCTCTGACGAGGCCCTCTGAGCTCCAGCCCCTTGCAGTGTGGAGACAGCCCCTGCCAGCAACCTCCTCTCCAAGGAGGCCTCAAGCGAGGCCTAGGCCCAGGGGAAAGGCACCAGCGGGGATGAGCCTGGGGAGGCGCCCGGGCATGTCTGGACCAAGTCCCCGCAGCCTGCCCCTTGCTGGGGCAGTACCCCCGGAGGCCAGGAAGGCCTGGGCAAGGCTGGCCAGGGGCAGGGGCCCTGCTGGGTCCTGCCCCTGGCCTGTGGGGCCTCTGAGCACAACCGGCCCTCTCCCGCTGGAAGACCTCCCCGGCTGCCTCCAAAGGCCGCTTTGCAAGCACTCTGGCCGGCTGTTCCCGCCAGCCGCGCACAATGCTCCCAAGCCCGGGAGAAAAGCGCTTCGGGGTGGTGCTCTCTCCCGGCCCTTGCCCCTGAGCCTGGGGGCCAGGCAGGGGCTCCACACTCCCAGGCCAAGGCAGAACCACATGCACACGTCTGTTCCTGCCCCCTGCACCGGCAGAGAGCTCGGGGGAGCCAGAGTCTGTCAGGCAGCTGCTGGGCTGGCCGCCTGTGTGGGAAGGGGCAGAGCCGACCTAGGGGCACCCTGGGCCTCTTGCTCTCCCTGCTGCCCTGAGGCTGCTGGGCCAAAGAGGTCTTGGGCATCCAGCCCCTTGCTGGTCCCTTCCCTCTGACGAGGCCCTCTGAGCTCCAGCCCCTTGCAGTGTGGAGACAGCCCCTGCCAGCAACCTCCTCTCCAAGGAGGCCTCAAGCAAGGCCTAGGCCCAGGGGAAAGGCACCAGCGGGGATGAGCCTGGGGAGGCGCCCAGGCATGTCTGGACCCAGTGCCCGCAGCCTGCCCCTTGCTGGGGCAGTACCCCCGGAGGCCAGGAAGGCCTGGGCAAGGCTGGCCAGGGGCAGGGGCCCTGCTGGGTCCTGCCCCTGGCCTGTGGGGCCTCTGAGCACAACCGGCCCTCTCCCGCTGGAAGACCTCCCCGGCTGCCTCCAAAGGCCGCTTTGCAAGCACTCTGGCCGGCTGTTCCCGCCAGCCGCGCACAATGCTCCCAAGCCCGGGAGAAAAGCGCTTCGGGGTGGTGCTCTCTCCCGGCCCTTGCCCCTGAGCCTGGGGGCCAGGCAGGGGCTCCACACTCCCAGGCCAAGGCAGAACCACATGCACACGTCTGTTCCTGCCCCCTGCAACGGAAGAGAGCTCGGGGGAGCCAGAGTCTGTCAGGCAGCTGCTGGGCTGGCCGCCTGTGTGGGAAGGGGCAGAGCCGACCTAGGGGCACCCTGGGCCTCTTGCTCTCCCTGCTGCCCTGAGGCTGCTGGGCCAAAGAGGTCTTGGGCATCCAGCCCCTTGCTGGTCCCTTCCCTCTGACGAGGCCCTCGGAGCTCCAGCATCTTGCAGTGTGGAGACAGCCCCTGCCAGCAACCTCCTCTCCAAGGAGGCCTCAAGCGAGGCCTAGGCCCAGGGGAAAGGCACCAGCGGGGATGAGCCTGGGGAGGCGCCCGGGCATGTCTGGACCCAGTCCCCGCAGCCTGCCCCTTGCTGGGGCAGTACCCCCGGAGGCCAGGAAGGCCTGGGCAAGGCTGGCCAGGGGCAGGGGCCCTGCTGGGTCCTGCCCCTGGCCTGTGGGGCCTCTGAGCACAACCGGCCCTCTCCCGCTGGAAGACCTCCCCGGCTGCCTCCAAAGGCCGCTTTGCAAGCACTCTCGCCGGCTGTTCCCGCCAGCCGCGCACAATGCTCCCAAGCCCGGGAGAAAAGCGCTTCGGGGTGGTGCTCTCTCCCGGCCCTTGCCCCTGAGCCTGGGGGCCAGGCAGGGGCTCCACACTCCCAGGCCAAGGCAGAACCACATGCACACGTCTGTTCCTGCCCCCTGCACCGGCAGAGAGCTCGGGGGAGCCAGAGTCTGTCAGGCAGCTGCTGGGCTGGCCGCCTGTGTGGGAAGGGGCAGAGCCGACCTAGGGGCACCCTGGGCCTCTTGCTCTCCCTGCTGCCCTGAGGCTGCTGGGCCAAAGAGGTCTTGGGCATCCAGCCCCTTGCTGGTCCCTTCCCTCTGACGAGGCCCTCTGAGCTCCAGCCCCTTGCAGTGTGGAGACAGCCCCTGCCAGCAACCTCCTCTCCAAGGAGGCCTCAAGCGAGGCCTAGGCCCAGGGGAAAGGCACCAGCGGGGATGAGCCTGGGGAGGCGCCCGGGCATGTCTGGACCCAGTCGCCGCAGCCTGCCCCTTGCTGGGGCAGTACCCCCGGAGGCCAGGAAGGCCTGGGCAAGGCTGGCCAGGGGCAGGGGCCCTGCTGGGTCCTGCCCCTGGCCTGTGGGGCCTCTGAGCACAACCGGCCCTCTCCCGCTGGAAGACCTCCCCGGCTGCCTCCAAAGGCCGCTTTGCAAGCACTCTGGCCGGCTGTTCCCGCCAGCCGCGCACAATGCTCCCAAGCCCGGGAGAAAAGCGCTTCGGGGTGGTGCTCTCTCCCGGCCCTTGCCCCTGAGCCTGGGGGCCAGGCAGGGGCTCCACACTCCCAGGCCAAGGCAGAACCACATGCACACGTCTGTTCCTGCCCCCTGCACCGGCAGAGAGCTCGGGGGAGCCAGAGTCTGTCAGGCAGCTGCTGGGCTGGCCGCCTGTGTGGGAAGGGGCAGAGCCGACCTAGGGGCACCCTGGGCCTCTTGCTCTCCCTGCTGCCCTGAGGCTGCTGGGCCAAAGAGGTCTTGGGCATCCAGCCCCTTGCTGGTCCCTTCCCTCTGACGAGGCCCTCAGAGCTCCAGCATCTTGCAGTGTGGAGACAGCCCCTGCCAGCAACCTCCTCTCCAAGGAGGCCTCAAGCGAGGCCTAGGCCCAGGGGAAAGGCACCAGCGGGGATGAGCCTGGGGAGGCGCCCGGGCATGTCTGGACCCAGTCCCCGCAGCCTGCCCCTTGCTGGGGCAGTACCCCCGGAGGCCAGGAAGGCCTGGGCAAGGCTGGCCAGGGGCAGGGGCCCTGCTGGGTCCTGCACCTGGCCTGTGGGGCCTCTGAGCACAACCGGCCCTCTCCCACTGGAAGACCTCCCCGGCTGCCTCCAAAGGCCGCTTTGCAAGCACTCTGGCCGGCTGTTCCCGCCAGCCGCGCACAATGCTCCCAAGCCCGGGAGAAAAGCGCTTCGGGGTGGTGCTCTCTCCCGGCCCTTGCCCCTGAGCCTGGGGGCCAGGCAGGGGCTCCACACTCCCAGGCCAAGGCAGAACCACATGCACACGTCTGTTCCTGCCCCCTGCACCGGCAGAGAGCTCGGGGGAGCCAGAGTCTGTCAGGCAGCTGCTGGGCTGGCCGCCTGTGTGGGAAGGGGCAGAGCCGACCTAGGGGCACCCTGGGCCTCTTGCTCTCCCTGCTGCCCTGAGGCTGCTGGGCCAAAGAGGTCTTGGGCATCCAGCCCCTTGCTGGTCCCTTCCCTCTGACGAGGCCCTCTGAGCTCCAGCCCCTTGCAGTGTGGAGACAGCCCCTGCCAGCAACCTCCTCTCCAAGGAGGCCTCAAGCGAGGCCTAGGCCCAGGGGAAAGGCACCAGCGGGGATGAGCCTGGGGAGGCGCACGGGCATGTCTGGACCCAGTCCGCGCAGCCTGCCCCTTGCTGGGGCAGTACCCCCGGAGGCCAGGAAGGCCTGGGCAAGGCTGGCCAGGGGCAGGGGCCCTGCTGGGTCCTGCCCCTGGCCTGTGGGGCCTCTGAGCACAACCGGCCCTCTCCCGCTGGAAGACCTCCCCGGCTGCCTCCAAAGGCCGCTTTGCAAGCACTCTCGCCGGCTGTTCCCGCCAGCCGCGCACAATGCTCCCAAGCCCGGGAGAAAAGCGCTTCGGGGTGGTGCTCTCTCCTGGCCCTTGCCCCTGAGCCTGGGGGCCAGGCAGGGGCTCCACACTCCCAGGCCAAGGCAGAACCACATGCACACGTCTGTTCCTGCCCCCTGCACCGGCAGAGAGCTCGGGGGAGCCAGAGTCTGTCAGGCAGCTGCTGGGCTGGCCGCCTGTGTGGGAAGGGGCAGAGCCGACCTAGGGGCACCCTGGGCCTCTTGCTCTCCCTGCTGCCCTGAGGCTGCTGGGCCAGAGAGGTCTTGGGCATCCAGCCCCTTGCTGGTCCCTTCCCTCTGACGAGGCCCTCTGAGCTCCAGCCCCTTGCAGTGTGGAGACAGCCCCTGCCAGCAACCTCCTCTCCAAGGAGGCCTCAGGCGAGGCCTAGGCCCAGGGGAAAGGCACCAGCGGGGATGAGCCTGGGGAGGCGCCCGGGCATGTCTGGACCCAGTCCCCGCAGCCTGCCCCTTGCTGGGGCAGTACCCCCGGAGGCCAGGAAGGCCTGGGCAAGGCTGGCCAGGGGCAGGTGCCCTGCTGGGTCCTGCCCCTGGCCTGTGGGGCCTCTGAGTACAACCGGCCCTCTCCCGCTGGAAGACCTCCCCGGCTGCCTCCAAAGGCCGCTTTGCAAGCACTCTGGCCGGCTGTTCCCGCCAGCGGCGCACAATGCTCCCAAGCCCGGGAGAAAAGCGCTTCGGGGTGGTGCTCTCTCCCGGCCCTTGCCCCTGAGCCTGGGGGCCAGGCAGGGGCTCCACACTCCCAGGCCAAGGCAGAACCACATGCACACGTCTGTTCCTGCCCCCTGCACCGGCAGAGAGCTCGGGGGAGCCAGAGTCTGTCAGGCAGCTGCTGGGCTGGCCGCCTGTGTGGGAAGGGGCAGAGCCGACCTAGGGGCACCCTGGGCCTCTTGCTCTCCCTGCTGCCCTGAGGCTGCTGGGCCAAAGAGGTCTTGGGCATCCAGCCCCTTGCTGGTCCCTTCCCTCTGACGAGGCCCTCTGAGCTCCAGCCCCTTGCAGTGTGGAGACAGCCCCTGCCAGCAACCTCCTCTCCAAGGAGGCCTCAAGCGAGGCCTAGGCCCAGGGGAAAGGCACCAGCGGGGATGAGCCTGGGGAGGCGCACGGGCATGTCTGGACCCAGTCCGCGCAGCCTGCCCCTTGCTGGGGCAGTGCCCCCGGAGGCCAGGAAGGCCTGGGCAAGGCTGGCCAGGGGCAGGGGCCCTGCTGGGTCCTGCCCCTGGCCTGTGGGGCCTCTGAGCACAACCGGCCCTCTCCCGCTGGAAGACCTCCCCGGCTGCCTCCAAAGGCCGCTTTGCAAGCACTCTGGCCGGCTGTTCCCGCCAGCCGCGCACAATGCTCCCAAGCCCGGGAGAAAAGCGCTTCGGGGTGGTGCTCTCTCCTGGCCCTTGCCCCTGAGCCTGGGGGCCAGGCAGGGGCTCCACACTCCCAGGCCAAGGCAGAACCACATGCACACGTCTGTTCCTGCCCCCTGCACCGGCAGAGAGCTCGGGGGAGCCAGAGTCTGTCAGGCAGCTGCTGGGCTGGCCGCCTGTGTGGGAAGGGGCAGAGCCGACCTAGGGGCACCCTGGGCCTCTTGCTCTCCCTGCTGCCCTGAGGCTGCTGGGCCAAAGAGGTCTTGGGCATCCAGCCCCTTGCTGGTCCCTTCCCTCTGACGAGGCCCTCTGAGCTCCAGCACCTTGCAGTGTGGAGACAGCCCCTGCCAGCAACCTCCTCTCCAAGGAGGCCTCAGGCGAGGCCTAGGCCCAGGGGAAAGGCACCAGCGGGGATGAGCCTGGGGAGGCGCCCGGGCATGTCTGGACCCAGTCCCCGCAGCCTGCCCCTTGCTGGGGCAGTACCCCCGGAGGCCAGGAAGGCCTGGGCAAGGCTGGCCAGGGGCAGGGGCCCTGCTGGGTCCTGCCCCTGGCCTGTGGGGCCTCTGAGCACAGCCGGCCCTCTCCCGCTGGAAGACCTCCCCGGCTGCCTCCAAAGGCCGCTTTGCAAGCACTCTGGCCGGCTGTTCCCGCCAGCCGCGCACAATGCTCCCAAGCCCGGGAGAAAAGCGCTTCGGGGGTGGTGCTCTCTCCCGGCCCTTGCCCCTGAGCCTGGGGGCCAGGCAGGGGCTCCAAACTCCCAGGCCAAGGCAGAACCACATGCACACGTCTGTTCCTGCCCCCTGCACCGGCAGAGAGCTCGGGGGAGCCAGAGTCTGTCAGGCAGCTGCTGGGCTGGCCGCCTGTGTGGGAAGAGGCAGAGCCGACCTACGGGCACCCTGGGCCTCTTGCTCTCCCTGCTGCCCTGAGGCTGCTGGGCCAAAGAGGTCTTGGGCATCCAGCCCCTTGCTGGTCCCTTCCCTCTGACGAGGCCCTCTGAGCTCCAGCCCCTTGCAGTGTGGAGACAGCCCCTGCCAGCAACCTCCACTCCAAGGAGGCCTCAAGCGAGGCCTAGGCCCAGGGGAAAGGCACCAGCGGGGATGAGCCTGGGGAGGCGCCCGGGCATGTCTGGACCCAGTCCCCGCAGCCTGCCCCTTGCTGGGGCAGTACCCCCGGAGGCCAGGAAGGCCTGGGCAAGGCTGGCCAGGGGCAGGGGCCCTGCTGGGTCCTGCCCCTGGCCTGTGGGGCCTCTGAGCACAACCGGCCCTCTCCCGCTGGAAGACCTCCCCGGCTGCCTCCAAAGGCCGCTTTGCAAGCACTCTGGCCGGCTGTTCCCGCCAGCCGCGCACAATGCTCCCAAGCCCGGGAGAAAAGCGCTTCGGGGTGGTGCTCTCTCCCGGCCCTTGCCCCTGAGCCTGGGGGCCAGGCAGGGGCTCCACACTCCCAGGCCAAGGCAGAACCACATGCACACGTCTGTTCCTGCCCCCTGCACCGGCAGAGAGCTCGGGGGAGCCAGAGTCTGTCAGGCAGCTGCTGGGCTGGCCGCCTGTGTGGGAAGGGGCAGAGCCGACCTAGGGGCACACTGGGCCTCTTGCTCTCCCTGCTGCCCTGAGGCTGCTGGGCCAAAGAGGTCTTGGGCATCCAGCCCCTTGCTGGTCCCTTCCCTCTGACGAGGCCCTCGGAGCTCCAGAACCTTGCAGTGTGGAGACAGCCCCTGCCAGCAACCTCCTCTCCAAGGAGGCCTCAAGCGAGGCCTAGGCCCAGGGGAAAGGCACCAGCGGGGATGAGCCTGGGGAGGCGCCCGGGCATGTCTGGACCCAGTCCCCGCAGCCTGCCCCTTGCTGGGGCAGTACCCCCGGAGGCCAGGAAGGCCTGGGCAAGGCTGGCCAGGGGCAGGGGCCCTGCTGGGTCCTGCCCCTGGCCTGTGGGGCCTCTGAGCACAACCGGCCCTCTCCCGCTGGAAGACCTCCCCGGCTGCCTCCAAAGGCCGCTTTGCAAGCACTCTGGCCGGCTGTTCCCGCCAGCCGCGCACAATGCTCCCAAGCCCGGGAGAAAAGCGCTTCGGGGTGGTGCTCTCTCCCGGCCCTTGCCCCTGAGCCTGGGGCCAGGCAGGGGCTCCACACTCCCAGGCCAAGGCAGAACCACATGCACACGTCTGTTCCTGCCCCCTGCACCGGCAGAGAGCTCGGGGGAGCCAGAGTCTGTCAGGCAGCTGCTGGGCTGGCCGCCTGTGTGGGAAGGGGCAGAGCCGACCTAGGGGCACCCTGGGCCTCTTGCTCTCCCTGCTGCCCTGAGGCTGCTGGGCCAAAGAGGTCTTGGGCATCCAGCCCCTTGCTGGTCCCTTCCCTCTGACGAGGCCCTCGGAGCTCCAGCCCCTTGCAGTGTGGAGACAGCCCCTGCCAGCAACCTCCTCTCCAAGGAGGCCTCAGGCGAGGCCTAGGCCCAGGGGAAAGGCACCAGCGGGGATGAGCCTGGGGAGGCGCCCGGGCATGTCTGGACCCAGTCCCCGCAGCCTGCCCCTTGCTGGGGCAGTACCCCCGGAGGCCAGGAAGGCCTGGGCAAGGCTGGCCAGGGGCAGGGGCCCTGCTGGGTCCTGCCCCTGGCCTGTGGGGCCTCTGAGCACAACCGGCCCTCTCCCGCTGGAAGACCTCCCCGGCTGCCTCCAAAGGCCGCTTTGCAAGCACTCTGGCCGGCTGTTCCCGCCAGCCGCGCACAATGCTCCCAAGCCCGGGAGAAAAGCGCTTCGGGGGTGGTGCTCTCTCCCGGCCCTTGCCCCTGGGCCTGGGGGCCAGGCAGGGGCTCCACACTCCCAGGCCAAGGCAGAACCACATGCACACGTCTGTTCCTGCCCCCTGCACCGGCAGAGAGCTCGGGGGAGCCAGAGTCTGTCAGGCAGCTGCTGGGCTGGCCGCCTGTGTGGGAAGGGGCAGAGCCGACCTAGGGGCACCCTGGGCCTCTTGCTCTCCCTGCTGCCCTGTG
Source organism: Cervus elaphus (assembly GCF_910594005.1). Classification (NCBI taxonomy): domain Eukaryota; kingdom Metazoa; phylum Chordata; class Mammalia; order Artiodactyla; family Cervidae; genus Cervus; species Cervus elaphus. Next base: position 880,407 of record NC_057834.1, on the reverse strand, counting down.
GCTGCTGGGCCAAAGAGGTCTTGGGCATCCAGCCCCTTGCTGGTCCCTTCCCTCTGACGATGCCCTCTGAGCTCCAGCACCTTGCAGTGTGGAGACAGCCCCTGCCAGCAACCTCCTCTCCAAGGAGGCCTCAGGTGAGGCCTAGGTCCAGGGGAAAGGCACCAGCGGGGATGAGCCTGGGGAGGCGCCCGGGCATGTCTGGACCCAGTCCCCGCAGCCTGCCCCTTGCTGGGGCAGTACCCCCGGAGGCCAGGAAGGCCTGGGCAAGGCTGGCCAGGGGCAGGGGCCCTGCTGGGTCCTGCCCCTGGCCTGTGGGGCCTCTGAGCACAGCCGGCCCTCTCCCGCTGGAAGACCTCCCCGGCTGCCTCCAAAGGCCGCTTTGCAAGCACTCTGGCCGGCTGTTCCCGCCAGCCGCGCACAATGCTCCCAAGCCCGGGAGAAAAGCGCTTCGGGGTGGTGCTCTCTCCCGGCCCTTGCCCCTGAGCCTGGGGGCCAGGCAGGGGCTCCACACTCCCAGGCCAAGGCAGAACCACATGCACACGTCTGTTCCTGCCCCCTGCACCGGCAGAGAGCTCGGGGGAGCCAGAGTCTGTCAGGCAGCTGCTGGGCTGGCCGCCTGTGTGGGAAGGGGCAGAGCCGACCTAGGGGCACCCTGGGCCTCTTGCTCTCCCTGCTGCCCTGAGGCTGCTGGGCCAAAGAGGTCTTGGGCATCCAGCCCCTTGCTGGTCCCTTCCCTCTGACGAGGCCCTCTGAGCTCCAGCACCTTGCAGTGTGGAGACAGCCCCTGCCAGCAACCTCCTCTCCAAGGAGGCCTCAGGCGAGGCCTAGGCCCAGGGGCAAGGCACCAGCGGGGATGAGCCTGGGGAGGCGCCCGGGCATGTCTGGACCCAGTCCCCGCAGCCTGCCCCTTGCTGGGGCAGTACCCCCCGGAGGCCAGGAAGGCCTGGGCAAGGCTGGCCAGGGGCAGGGGCCCTGCTGGGTCCTGCCCCTGGACTGTGGGGCCTCTGAGCACAGCCGGCCCTCTCCCGCTGGAAGACCTCCCCGGCTGCCTCCAAAGGCCGCTTTGCAAGCACTCTGGCCGGCTGTTCCCGCCAGCCGCGCACAATGCTCCCAAGCCCGGGAGAAAAGCGCTTCGGGGTGGTGCTCTCTCCCGGCCCTTGCCCCTGAGCCTGGGGGCCAGGCAGGGGCTCCACACTCCCAGGCCAAGGCAGAACCACATGCACACGTCTGTTCCTGCCCCCTGCACCGGCAGAGAGCTCGGGGGAGCCAGAGTCTGTCAGGCAGCTGCTGGGCTGGCCGCCTGTGTGGGAAGGGGCAGAGCCGACCTAGGGGCACCCTGGGCCTCTTGCTCTCCCTGCTGCCCTGAGGCTGCTGGGCCAAAGAGGTCTTGGGCATCCAGCCCCTTGCTGGTCCCTTCCCTCTGACGAGGCCCTCTGAGCTCCAGCACCTTGCAGTGTGGAGACAGCCCCTGCCAGCAACCTCCTCTCCAAGGAGGCCTCAGGCGAGGCCTAGGCCCAGGGGAAAGGCACCAGCGGGGATGAGCCTGGGGAGGCGCCCGGGCATGTCTGGACCCAGTCCCCGCAGCCTGCCCCTTGCTGGGGCAGTACCCCCGGAGGCCAGGAAGGCCTGGGCAAGGCTGGCCAGGGGCAGGGGCCCTGCTGGGTCCTGCCCCTGGCGTGTGGGGCCTCTGAGCACAGCCGGACCTCTCCCGCTGGAAGACCTCCCCGGCTGCCTCCAAAGGCCGCTTTGAAAGCACTCTCGCCGGATATTCCCGCCAGCCGCGCACAATGCTCCCAAGCCCGGGAGAAAAGCGCTTCGGGGTGGTGCTCTCTCCCGGCCCTTGCCCCTGAGCCTGGGGGCCAGGCAGGGGGTCCACACTCCCAGGTCAAGGCAGAACCACATGCACACGTCTGTTCCTGCCCCCTGCACCGGCAGAGAGCTCGGGGGAGCCAGAGTCTGTCAGGCAGCTGCTGGGCTGGCCGCCTGTGTGGGAAGGGGAGAGCCGACCTAGGGGCACCCTGGGCCTCTTGCTCTCCCTGCTGCCCTGAGGCTGCTGGGCCATAGAGGTCTTGGGCATCCAGCCCCTTTCTGGTCCCTTCCCTCTGACGAGGCCCTCTGAGCTCCAGCTCCTTGCAGTGTGGAGACAGCCCCTGCCAGCAACCTCCTCTCCAAGGAGGACTCAGGCGAGGCCTAGGCCCAGGGGAAAGGCACCAGCGGGGATGAGCCTGGGGAGGCGCCCGGGCATGTCTGGACCCAGTCCCCGCAGCCTGCCCCTTGCTGGGGCAGTACCCCCGGAGTCCAGGAAGGCCTGGGCAAGGCTGGCCAGGGGCAGGGGCCCTGCTGGGTCCTGCCCCTGGCCTGTGGGGCCTCTGAGCACAGCCGGCCCTCTCCCGCTGGAAGACCTCCCCGGCTGCCTCCAAAGGCCGCTTTGCAAGCACTCTGGCCGGCTGTTCCCGCCAGCCGCGCACAATGCTCCCAAGCCCGGGAGAAAAGCGCTTCGGGGGTGGTGCTCTCTCCCGGCCCTTGCCCCTGAGCCTGGGGGCCAGGCAGGGGCTCCACACTCCCAGGCCAAGGCAGAACCACATGCACACGTCTGTTCCTGCCCCCTGCACTGGCAGAGAGCTCGGGGGAGCCAGAGTCTGTCAGGCAGCTGCTGGGCTGGCCGCCTGTGTGGGAAGGGGCAGAGCCGACCTAGGGGCACCCTGGGCCTCTTGCTCTCCCTGCTGCCCTGTGGCTGCTGGGCCAAAGAGGTCTTGGGCATCCAGCCCCTTGCTGGTCCCTTCCCTCTGACGAGGCCCTCTGAGCTCCAGCACCTTGCAGTGTGGAGACAGACCCTGCCAGCAACCTCCTCTCCAAGGAGGCCTCAAGCGAGGCCTAGGCCCAGGGGAAAGGCACCAGCGGGGATGAGCCTGGGGAGGCGCCCGGGCATGTCTGGACCCAGTCCCCGCAGCCTGCCCCTTGCTGGGGCAGTACCCCCGGAGGCCAGGAAGGCCTGGGCAAGGCTGGCCAGGGGCAGGGGCCCTGCTGGGTCCTGCCCCTGGCCTGTGGGGCCTCTGAGCACAGCCGGCCCTCTCCCGCTGGAAGACCTCCCCGGCTGCCTCCAAAGGCCGCTTTGCAAGCACTCTGGCCGGCTGTTCCCGCCAGTCGCGCACAATGCTTCCAAGCCCGGGAGAAAAGCGCTTCGGGGGTGGTGCTCTCTCCCGGCCCTTGCCCCTGAGCCTGGGGGCCAGGCAGGGGCTCCACACTCCCAGGCCAAGGCAGAACCACATGCACACGTCTGTTCCTGCCCCCTGCACCGGCAGAGAGCTCGGGGGAGCCAGAGTCTGTCAGGCAGCTGCTGGGCTGGCCGCCTGTGTGGGAAGGGGCAGAGCCGACCTAGGGGCACCCTGGGCCTCTTGCTCTCCCTGCTGCCCTGAGGCTGCTGGGCCAAAGAGGTCTTGGGCATCCAGCCCCTTGCTGGTCCCTTCCCTCTGACGATGCCCTCTGAGCTCCAGCACCTTGCAGTGTGGAGACAGCCCCTGCCAGCAACCTCCTCTCCAAGGAGGCCTCAGGTGAGGCCTAGGTCCAGGGGAAAGGCACCAGCGGGGATGAGCCTGGGGAGGCGCCCGGGCATGTCTGGACCCAGTCCCCGCAGCCTGCCCCTTGCTGGGGCAGTACCCCCGGAGGCCAGGAAGGCCTGGGCAAGGCTGGCCAGGGGCAGGGGCCCTGCTGGGTCCTGCCCCTGGCCTGTGGGGCCTCTGAGCACAGCCGGCCCTCTCCCGCTGGAAGACCTCCCCGGCTGCCTCCAAAGGCCGCTTTGCAAGCACTCTGGCCGGCTGTTCCCGCCAGCCGCGCACAATGCTCCCAAGCCCGGGAGAAAAGCGCTTCGGGGTGGTGCTCTCTCCCGGCCCTTGCCCCTGAGCCTGGGGGCCAGGCAGGGGCTCCACACTCCCAGGCCAAGGCAGAACCACATGCACACGTCTGTTCCTGCCCCCTGCACCGGCAGAGAGCTCGGGGGAGCCAGAGTCTGTCAGGCAGCTGCTGGGCTGGCCGCCTGTGTGGGAAGGGGCAGAGCCGACCTAGGGGCACCCTGGGCCTCTTGCTCTCCCTGCTGCCCTGAGGCTGCTGGGCCAAAGAGGTCTTGGGCATCCAGCCCCTTGCTGGTCCCTTCCCTCTGACGAGGCCCTCTGAGCTCCAGCACCTTGCAGTGTGGAGACAGCCCCTGCCAGCAACCTCCTCTCCAAGGAGGCCTCAGGCGAGGCCTAGGCCCAGGGGAAAGGCACCAGCGGGGATGAGCCTGGGGAGGCGCCCGGGCATGTCTGGACCCAGTCCCCGCAGCCTGCCCCTTGCTGGGGCAGTACCCCCGGAGGCCAGGAAGGCCTGGGCAAGGCTGGCCAGGGGCAGGGGCCCTGCTGAGTCCTGCCCCTGGACTGTGGGGCCTCTGAGCACAGCCGGCCCTCTCCCGCTGGAAGACCTCCCCGGCTGCCTCCAAAGGCCGCTTTGCAAGCACTCTGGCCGGCTGTTCCCGCCAGCCGCGCACAATGCTCCCAAGCCCGGGAGAAAAGCGCTTCGGGGTGGTGCTCTCTCCCGGCCCTTGCCCCTGAGCCTGGGGGCCAGGCAGGGGCTCCACACTCCCAGGCCAAGGCAGAACCACATGCACACGTCTGTTCCTGCCCCCTGCACCGGCAGAGAGCTCGGGGGAGCCAGAGTCTGTCAGGCAGCTGCTGGGCTGGCCGCCTGTGTGGGAAGGGGCAGAGCCGACCTAGGGGCACCCTGGGCCTCTTGCTCTCCCTGCTGCCCTGAGGCTGCTGGGCCAAAGAGGTCTTGGGCATCCAGCCCCTTGCTGGTCCCTTCCCTCTGACGAGGCCCTCTGAGCTCCAGCACCTTGCAGTGTGGAGACAGCCCCTGCCAGCAACCTCCTCTCCAAGGAGGCCTCAAGCGAGGCCTAGGCCCAGGGGAAAGGCACCAGCGGGGATGAGCCTGGGGAGGCGCCCGGGCATGTCTGGACCCAGTCCCCGCAGCCTGCCCCTTGCTGGGGCAGTACCCCCGGAGGCCAGGAAGGCCTGGGCAAGGCTGGCCAGGGGCAGGGGCCCTGCTGGGTCCTGCCCCTGGCGTGTGGGGCCTCTGAGCACAGCCGGACCTCTCCCGCTGGAAGACCTCCCCGGCTGCCTCCAAAGGCCGCTTTGAAAGCACTCTCGCCGGATATTCCCGCCAGCCGCGCACAATGCTCCCAAGCCCGGGAGAAAAGCGCTTCGGGGTGGTGCTCTCTCCCGGCCTTGCCCCTGAGCCTGGGGGCCAGGCAGGGGGTCCACACTCCCAGGTCAAGGCAGAACCACATGCACACGTCTGTTCCTGCCCCCTGCACCGGCAGAGAGCTCGGGGGAGCCAGAGTCTGTCAGGCAGCTGCTGGGCTGGCCGCCTGTGTGGGAAGGGGAGAGCCGACCTAGGGGCACCCTGGGCCTCTTGCTCTCCCTGCTGCCCTGAGGCTGCTGGGCCATAGAGGTCTTGGGCATCCAGCCCCTTGCTGGTCCCTTCCCTCTGACGAGGCCCTCTGAGCTCCAGCTCCTTGCAGTGTGGAGACAGCCCCTGCCAGCAACCTCCTCTCCAAGGAGGACTCAGGCGAGGCCTAGGCCCAGGGGAAAGGCACCAGCGGGGATGAGCCTGGGGAGGCGCCCGGGCATGTCTGGACCCAGTCCCCGCAGCCTGCCCCTTGCTGGGGCAGTACCCCCGGAGGCCAGGCAGGCCTGGGCAAGGCTGGCCAGGGGCAGGGGCCCTGCTGGGTCCTGCCCCTGGCCTGTGGGGCCTCTGAGCACAGCCGGCCCTCTCCCGCTGGAAGACCTCCCCGGCTGCCTCCAAAGGCCGCTTTGCAAGCACTCTGGCCTGCTGTTCCCGCCAGCCGCGCACAATGCTCCCAAGCCCGGGAGAAAAGCGCTTCGGGGTGGTGCTCTCTCCCGGCCCTTGCCCCTGAGCCTGGGGGCCAGGCAGGGGCTCCACACTCCCAGTCCAAGGCAGAACCACATGCACACGTCTGTTCCTGCCCCCTGCACCGGCAGAGAGCTCGGGGGAGCCAGAGTCTGTCAGGCAGCTGCTGGGCTGGCCGCCTGTGTGGGAAGGGGCAGAGCCGACCTAGGGGCACCCTGGGCCTCTTGCTCTCCCTGCTGCCCTGAGGCTGCTGGGCCAAAGAGGTCTTGGGCATCCAGCCCCTTGCTGGTCCCTTCCCTCTGACGAGGCCCTCTGAGCTCCAGCACCTTGCAGTGTGGAGACAGCCCCTGCCAGCAACCTCCTCTCCAAGGAGGCCTCAAGCGAGGCCTAGGCCCAGGGGAAAGGCACCAGCGGGGATGAGCCTGGGGAGGCGCCCGGGCATTTCTGGACCCGGTCCCCGCAGCCTGCCCCTTGCTGGGGCAGTACCCCCGGAGGCCAGGAAGGCCTGGGCAAGGCTGGCCAGGGGCAGGGTCCCTGCTGGGTCCTGCCCCTGGCCTGTGGGGCCTCTGAGCACAGCCGGCCCTCTCCCGCTGGAAGACCTCCCCGGCTGCCTCCAAAGGCCGCTTTGCAAGCACTCTGGCCGGCTGTTCCCGCCAGCCGCGCACAATGCTCCCAAGCCCGGGAGAAAAGCGCTTCGGGGTGATGCTCTCTCCCGGCCCTTGCCCCTGAGCCTGGGGGCCAGGCAGGGGGTCCACACTCCCAGGCCAAGGCAGAACCACATGCACACGTCTGTTCCTACCCCCTGCACCAGCAGAGAGCTCGGGGGAGCCAGAGTCTGTCAGGAAGCTGCTGGGCTGGCCGCCTGTGTGGGAAGGGGCAGAGCCGACCTAGGGGCACCCTGGGCCTCTTGCTCTCCCTGCTGCCCTGAGGCTGCTGGGCCAAAGAGGTCTTGGGCATCCAGCCCCTTGCTGGTCCCTTCCCTCTGACGAGGCCCTCTGAGCTCCAGCACCTTGCAGTGTGGAGACAGCCCCTGCCAGCAACCTCCTCTCCAAGGAGGCCTCAGGCGAGGCCAAGGCCCAGGGGAAAGGCACCAGCGGGGATGAGCCTGGGGAGGCGCCCGGGCATGTCTGGACCCAGTCCCCGCAGCCTGCCCCTTGCTGGGGCAGTACCCCCGGAGGCCAGGAAGGCCTGGGCAAGGCTGGCCAGGGGCAGGGGCCCTGCTGGGTCCTGCCCCTGGCCTGTGGGGCCTCTGAGCACAGCCGGCCCTCTCCCGCTGGAAGACCTCCCCGGCTGCCTCCAAAGGCCGCTTTGCAAGCACTCTGGCCTGCTGTTCCCGCCAGCGGCGCACAATGCTCCCAAGCCCGGGAGAAAAGCGCTTCGGGGTGGTGCTCTCTCCCGGCCCTTGCCCCTGAGCCTGGGGGCCAGGCAGGGGCTCCACACTCCCAGGCCAAGGCAGAACCACATGCACACGTCTGTTCCTGCCCCCTGCACCGGCAGAGAGCTCGGGGGAGCCAGAGTCTGTCAGGCAGCTGCTGGGCTGGCCGCCTGTGTGGGAAGGGGCAGAGCCGACCTAGGGGCACCCTGGGCCTCTTGCTCTCCCTGCTGCCCTGAGGCTGCTGGGCCAAAGAGGTCTTGGGCATCCAGCCCCTTGCTGGTCCCTTCCCTCTGACGAGGCCCTCTGAGCTCCAGCACCTTGCAGTGTGGAGACAGCCCCTGCCAGCAACCTCCTCTCCAAGGAGGCCTCAAGCGAGGCCTAGGCCCAGGGGAAAGGCACCAGCGGGGATGAGCCTGGGGAGGCGCCCGGGCATGTCTGGACCCAGTCCCCGCAGCCTGCCCCTTGCTGGGGCAGTACCCCCGGAGGCCAGGAAGGCCTGGGCAAGGCTGGCCAGGGGCAGGGGCCCTGCTGGGTCCTGCCCCTGGCCTGTGGGGCCTCTGAGCACAGCCGGCCCTCTCCCGCTGGAAGACCTCCCCGGCTGCCTCCAAAGGCCGCTTTGCAAGCACTCTGGCCGGCTGTTCCCGCCAGCCGCGCACAATGCTCCCAAGCCCGGGAGAAAAGCGCTTCGGGGTGGTGCTCTCTCCCGGCCCTTGCCCCTGAGCCTGGGGGCCAGGCAGGGGCTCCACACTCCCAGGCCAAGGCAGAACCACATGCAAACGTCTGTTCCTGCCCCCTGCACCGGCAGAGAGCTCGGGGGAGCCAGAGTCTGTCAGGCAGCTGCTGGGCTGGCCGCCTGTGTGGGAAGGGGCAGAGCCGACCTAGGGGCACCCTGGGCCTCTTGCTCTCCCTGCTGCCCTGAGGCTGTTGGGCCAAAGACGTCTCGGGCATCCAGCCCCTTGCTGGTCCCTTCCCTCTGACGAGGCCCTCTGAGCTCCAGCACCTTGCAGTGTGGAGACAGCCCCTGCCAGCAACCTCCTCTCCAAGGAGGCCTCAAGCGAGGCCTAGGCCCAGGGGAAAGGCACCAGCGGGGATGAGCCTGGGGAGGCGCCCGGGCATGTCTGGACCCAGTCCCCGCAGCCTGCCCCTTGCTGGGGCAGTACCCCCGGAGGCCAGGAACGCCTGGGCAAGGCTGGCCAGGGGCAGGGGCCCTGCTGGGTCCTGCCCCTGGCCTGTGGGGCCTCTGAGCACAGCCGGCCCTCTCCCGCTGGAAGACCTCCCCGGCTGCCTCCAAAGGCCGCTTTGCAAGCACTCTGGCCGGCTGTTCCCGCCAGCCGCGCACAATGCTCCCAAGCCCGGGAGAAAAGCGCTTCGGGGTGGTGCTCTCTCCCGGCCCTTGCCCCTGAGCCTGGGGGCCAGGCAGGGGCTCCACACTCCCAGGCCAAGGCAGAACCACATGCACACGTCTGTTCCTGCCCCCTGCACCGGCAGAGAGCTCGGGGGAGCCAGAGTCTGTCAGGCAGCTGCTGGGCTGGCCGCCTGTGTGGGAAGGGGCAGAGCCGACCTAGGGGCACCCTGGGCCTCTTGCTCTCCCTGCTGCCCTGAGGCTGCTGGGCCAAAGAGGTCTTGGGCATCCAGCCCCTTGCTGGTCCCTTCCCTCTGACGAGGCCCTCTGAGCTCCAGCCCCTTGCAGTGTGGAGACAGCCCCTGCCAGCAACCTCCTCTCCAAGGAGGCCTCAGGCGAGGCCTAGGCCCAGGGGAAAGGCACCAGCGGGGATGAGCCTGGGGAGGCGCCCGGGCATGTCTGGACCCAGTCCCCGCAGCCTGCCCCTTGCTGGGGCAGTACCCCCGGAGTCCAGGAAGGCCTGGGCAAGGCTGGCCAGGGGCAGGGGCCCTGCTGTGTCCTGCCCCTGGCCTGTGGGGCCTCTGAGCACAGCCGGACCTCTCCCGCTGGAAGACCTCCCCGGCTGCCTCCAAAGGCCGCTTTGCAAGCACTCTCGCCGGCTGTTCCCGCCAGCCGCGCACAATGCTCCCAAGCCCGGGAGAAAAGCGCTTCGGGGTGGTGCTCTCTCCCGGCCCTTGCCCCTGAGCCTGGGGGCCAGGCAGGGGGTCCACACTCCCAGGCCAAGGCAGAACCACATGCACACGTCTGTTCCTGCCCCCTGCACCGGCAGAGAGCTCGGGGGAGCCAGAGTCTGTCAGGCAGCTGCTGGGCTGGCCGCCTGTGTGGGAAGGGGCAGAGCCGACCTAGGGGCACCCTGGGCCTCTTGCTCTCCCTGCTGCCCTGAGGCTGCTGGGCCAAAGAGGTCTCGGGCATCCAGCCCCTTGCTGGTCCCTTCCCTCTGACGAGGCCCTCTGAGCCCCAGCACCTTGCAGTGTGGAGACAGCCCCTGCCAGCAACCTCCTCTCCAAGGAAGCCTCAGGCGAGGCCTAGGCCCAGGGGAAAGGCACCAGCGGGGATGAGCCTGGGGAGGCGCCCGGGCATGTCTGGACCCAGTCCCCGCAGCCTGCCCCTTGCTGGGGCAGTACCCCCGGAGGCCAGGAAGGCCTGGGCAAGGCTGGCCAGGGGCAGGGGCCCTGCTGGGTCCTGCCCCTGGCCTGTGGGGCCTCTGAGCACAGCCGGCCCTCTCCCGCTGGAAGACCTCCCCGGCTGCCTCCAAAGGCCGCTTTGCAAGCACTCTGGCCGGCTGTTCCCGCCAGCCGCGCACAATGCTCCCAAGCCGGGAGAAAAGTGCTTCGGGGTGGTGCTCTCTCCCGGCCCTTGCCCCTGAGCCTGGGGGCCAGGCAGGGGCTCCACACTCCCAGGCCAAGGCAGAACCACATGCACACGTCTGTTCCTGCCCCCTGCACCGGCAGAGAGCTCGGGGGAGCCAGAGTCTGTCAGGCAGCTGCTGGGCTGGCCGCCTGTGTGGGAAGGGGCAGAGCCGACCTAGGGGCACCCTGGGCCTCTTGCTCTCCCTGCTGCCCTGAGGCTGCTGGGCCAAAGAGGTCTTGGGCATCCAGCCCCTTGCTGGTCCCTTCCCTCTGACGAGGCCCTCTGAGCTCCAGCACCTTGCAGTGTGGAGACAGCCCCTGCCAGCAACCTCCTCTCCAAGGAGGCCTCAAGCGAGGCCTAGGCCCAGGGGAAAGGCACCAGTGGGGATGAGCCTGGGGAGGCGCCCGGGCATGTCTGGACCCAGTCCCCGCAGCCTGCCCCTTGCTGGGGCAGTACCCCCGGAGGCCAGGAAGGCCTGGGCAAGGCTGGCCAGGGGCAGGGGCCCTGCTGGGTCCTGCCCCTGGCCTGTGGGGCCTCTGAGCACAACCGGCCCTCTCCCGCTGGAAGACCTCCCCGGCTGCCTCCAAAGGCCGCTTTGCAAGCACTCTGGCCGGCTGTTCCCGCCAGCCGCGCACAATGCTCCCAAGCCCGGGAGAAAAGCGCTTCGGGGTGGTGCTCTCTCCCGGCCCTTGCCCCTGAGCCTGGGGGCCAGGCAGGGGCTCCACACTCCCAGGCCAAGGCAGAACCACATGCACACGTCTGTTCCTGCCCCCTGCACCGGCAGAGAGCTCGGGGGAGCCAGAGTCTGTCAGGCAGCTGCTGGGCTGGCCGCCTGTGTGGGAAGGGGCAGAGCCGACCTAGGGGCACCCTGGGCCTCTTGCTCTCCCTGCTGCCCTGAGGCTGCTGGGCCAAAGAGGTCTTGGGCATCCAGCCCCTTGCTGGTCCCTTCCCTCTGAGGAGGCCCTCTGAGCTCCAGCCCCTTGCAGTGTGGAGACAGCCCCTACCAGCAACCTCCTCTCCAAGGAGGCCTCAAGCGAGGCCTAGGCCCAGGGGAAAGGCACCAGCGGGGATGAGCCTGGGCAGGCGCCCGGGCATGTCTGGACCCAGTCCCCGCAGCCTGCCCCTTGCTGGGGCAGTACCCCCAGAGGCCAGGAAGGCCTGGGCAAGGCTGGCCAGGGGCAGGGGCCCTGCTGGGTCCTGCCCCTGGCCTGTGGGGCCTCTGAGCACAACCGGCCCTCTCCCGCTGGAAGACCTCCCCGGCTGCCTCCAAAGGCCGCTTTGCAAGCACTCTGGCCGGCTGTTCCCGCCAGCCGCGCACAATGCTCCCAAGTCCGGGAGAAAAGCGCTTCGGGGTGGTGCTCTCTCCCGGCCCTTGCCCCTGAGCCTGGGGGCCAGGCAGGGGCTCCACACTCCCAGGCCAAGGCAGAACCACATGCACACGTCTGTTCCTGCCCCCTGCACCGGCAGAGAGCTCGGGGGAGCCAGAGTCTGTCAGGCAGCTGCTGGGCTGGCCGCCTGTGTGGGAAGGGGCAGAGCCGACCTAGGGGCACCCTGGGCCTCTTGCTCTCCCTGCTGCCCAGAGGCTGCTGGGCCAAAGAGGTCTTGGGCATCCAGCCCCTTGCTGGTCCCTTCCCTCTGACGAGGCCCTCTGAGCTCCAGCCCCTTGCAGTGTGGAGACAGCCCCTGCCAGCAACCTCCTCTCCAAGGAGGCCTCAAGCGTGGCCTAGGCCCAGGGGAAAGGCACCAGCGGGGATGAGCCTGGGGAGGCGCCCGGGCATGTCTGGACCCAGTCCCCGCAGCCTGCCCCTTGCTGGGGCAGTACCCCCGGAGGCCAGGAAGGCCTGGGCAAGGCTGGCCAGGGGCAGGGGCCCTGCTGGGTCCTGCCCCTGGCCTGTGGGGCCTCTGAGCACAACCGGCCCTCTCCCGCTGGAAGACCTCCCCGGCTGCCTCCAAAGGCCGCTTTGCAAGCACTCTGGCCGGCTGTTCCCACCAGCCGCGAACAATGCTCCCAAGCCCGGGAGAAAAGCGCTTCGGGGTGGTGCTCTCTCCCGGCCCTTGCCCCTGAGCCTGGGGGCCAGGCAGGGGCTCCACACTCCCAGGCCAAGGCAGAACCACATGCACACGTCTGTTCCTGCCCCCTGCACCGGCAGAGAGCTCGGGGGAGCCAGAGTCTGTCAGGCAGCTGCTGGGCTGGCCGCCTGTGTGGGAAGGGGCAGAGCCGACCTAGGGGCACCCTGGGCCTCTTGCTCTCCCTGCTGCCCTGAGGCTGCTGGGCCAAAGAGGTCTTGGGCATCCAGCCCCTTGCTGGTCCCTTCCCTCTGACGAGGCCCTCTGAGCTCCAGCCCCTTGCAGTGTGGAGACAGCCCCTGCCAGCAACCTCCTCTCCAAGGAGGCCTCAAGCGAGGCCTAGGCCCAGGGGAAAGGCACCAGCGGGGATGAGCCTGGGCAGGCGCCCGGGCATGTCTGGACCCAGTCCCCGCAGCCTGCCCCTTGCTGGGGCAGTACCCCCGGAGGCCAGGAAGGCCTGGGCAAGGCTGGCCAGGGGCAGGGGCCCTGCTGGGTCCTGCCCCTGGCCTGTGGGGCCTCTGAGCACAGCCGGCCCTCTCCCGCTGGAAGACCTCCCCGGCTGCCTCCAAAGGCCGCTTTGCAAGCACTCTGGCCGGCTGTTCCCGCCAGCCGCGCACAATGCTCCCAAGCCCGGGAGAAAAGCGCTTCGGGGTGGTGCTCTCTCCCGGCCCTTGCCCCTGAGCCTGGGGGCCAGGCAGGGGCTCCACACTCCCAGGCCAAGGCAGAACCACATGCTCACGTCTGTTCCTGCCCCCTGCACCGGCAGAGAGCTCGGGGGAGCCAGAGTCTGTCAGGCAGCTGCTGGGCTGGCCGCCTGTGTGGGAAGGGGCAGAGCCGACCTAGGGGCACCCTGGGCCTCTTGCTCTCCCTGCTGCCCTGAGGCTGCTGGGCCAAAGAGGTCTTGGGCATCCAGCCCCTTGCTGGTCCCTTCCCTCTGACGAGGCCCTCTGAGCTCCAGCCCCTTGCAGTGTGGAGACAGCCCCTGCCAGCAACCTCCTCTCCAAGGAGGCCTCAAGCGAGGCCTAGGCCCAGGGGAAAGGCACCAGCGGGGATGAGCCTGGGGAGGCGCCCGGGCATGTCTGGACCCAGTCCCCGCAGCCTGCCCCTTGCTGGGGCAGTACCCCCGGAGGCCAGGAAGGCCTGGGCAAGGCTGGCCAGGGGCAGGGGCCCTGCTGGGTCCTGCCCCTGGCCTGTGGGGCCTCTGAGCACAACCGGCCCTCTCCCGCTGGAAGACCTCCCCGGCTGCCTCCAAAGGCCGCTTTGCAAGCACTCTGGCCGGCTGTTCCCGCCAGCCGCGCACAATGCTCCCAAGCCCGGGAGAAAAGCGCTTCGGGGTGGTGCTCTCTCCCGGCCCTTGCCCCTGAGCCTGGGGGCCAGGCAGGGGCTCCACACTCCCAGGCCAAGGCAGAACCACATGCACACGTCTGTTCCTGCCCCCTGCACCGGCAGAGAGCTCGGGGGAGCCAGAGTCTATCAGGCAGCTGCTGGGCTGGCCGCCTGTGTGGGAAGGGGCAGAGCCGACCTACGGGCACCCTGGGCCTCTTGCTCTCCCTGCTGCCCTGAGGCTGCTGGGCCAAAGAGGTCTTGGGCATCCAGCCCCTTGCTGGTCCCTTCCCTCTGACGAGGCCCTCTGAGCTCCAGCACCTTGCAGTGTGGAGACAGCCCCTGCCAGCAACCTCCTCTCCAAGGAGGCCTCAAGCGAGGCCTAGGCCCAGGGGAAAGGCACCAGCGGGGATGAGCCTGGGGAGGCGCCCGGGCATGTCTGGACCCAGTCCCCGCAGCCTGCCCCTTGCTGGGGCAGTACCCCCAGAGGCCAGGAAGGCCTGGGCAAGGCTGGCCAGGGGCAGGGGCCCTGCTGGGTCCTGCCCCTGGCCTGTGGGGCCTCTGAGCACAACCGGCCCTCTCCCGCTGGAAGACCTCCCCGGCTGCCTCCAAAGGCCGCTTTGCAAGCACTCTGGCCGGCTGTTCCCGCCAGCCACGCACAATGCTCCCAAGCCCGGGAGAAAAGCGCTTCGGGGTGGTGCTCTCTCCCGGCCCTTGCCCCTGAGCCTGGGGGCCAGGCAGGGGCTCCACACTCCCAGGCCAAGGCAGAACCACATGCACACGTCTGTTCCTGCCCCCTGCACCGGCAGAGAGCTCGGGGGAGCCAGAGTCTGTCAGGCAGCTGCTGGGCTGGCCGCCTGTGTGGGAAGGGGCAGAGCCGACCTAGGGGCACCCTGGGCCTCTTGCTCTCCCTGCTGCCCTGAGGCTGCTGGGCCAAAGAGGTCTTGGGCATCCAGCCCCTTGCTGGTCCCTTCCCTCTGACGAGGCCCTCTGAGCTCCAGCACCTTGCAGTGTGGAGACAGCCCCTGCCAGCAACCTCCTCTCCAAGGAGGCCTCAAGCGAGGCCTAGGCCCAGGGGAAAGGCACCAGCGGGGATGAGCCTGGGGAGGCGCCCGGGCATGTCTGGACCCAGTCCGCGCAGCCTGCCCCTTGCTGGGGCAGTACCCCCGGAGGCCAGGAAGGCCTGGGCAAGGCTGGCCAGGGGCAGGGGCCCTGCTGGGTCCTGCCCCTGGCCTGTGGGGCCTCTGAGCACAGCCGGCCCTCTCCCGCTGGAAGACCTCCCCGGCTGCCTCCAAAGGCCGCTTTGCAAGCACTCTGGCCGGCTGTTCCCGCCAGCCGCGCACAATGCTCCCAAGCCCGGGAGAAAAGCGCTTCGGGGTGGTGCTCTCTCCCGGCCCTTGCCCCTGAGCCTGGGGGCCAGGCAGGGGCTCCACACTCCCAGGCCAAGGCAGAACCACATGCACACGTCTGTTCCTGCCCCCTGCACCGGCAGAGAGCTCGGGGGAGCCAGAGTCTGTCAGGCAGCTGCTGGGCTGGCCGCCTGTGTGGGAAGGGGCAGAGCCGACCTAGGGGCACCCTGGGCCTCTTGCTCTCCCTTCTGCCCTGAGGCTGCTGGGCCAAAGAGGTCTTGGGCATCCAGCCCCTTGCTGGTCCCTTCCCTCTGACGAGGCCCTCTGAGCTCCAGCCCCTTGCAGTGTGGAGACAGCCCCTGCCAGCAACCTCCTCTCCAAGGAGGCCTCAAGCGTGGCCTAGGCCCAGGGGAAAGGCACCAGCGGGGATGAGCCTGGGGAGGCGCATGGGCATGTCTGGACCCAGTCCGCGCAGCCTGCCCCTTGCTGGGGCAGTACCCCCGGAGGCCAGGAAGGCCTGGGCAAGGCTGGCCAGGGGCAGGGGCCCTGCTGGGTCCTGCCCCTGGCCTGTGGGGCCTCTGAGCACAGCCGGCCCTCTCCCGCTGGAAGACCTCCCCGGCTGCCTCCAAAGGCCGCTTTGCAAGCACTCTGGCCGGCTGTTCCCGCCAGCCGCGCACAATGCTCCCAAGCCCGGGAGAAAAGCGCTTCGGGGTGGTGCTCTCTCCCGGCCCTTGCCCCTGAGCCTGGGGGCCAGGCAGGGGCTCCACACTCCCAGGCCAAGGCAGAACCACATGCACACGTCTGTTCCTGCCCCCTGCACCGGCAGAGAGCTCGGGGGAGCCAGAGTCTGTCAGGCAGCTGCTGGGCTGGCCGCCTGTGTGGGAAGGGGCAGAGCCGACCTAGGGGCACCCTGGGCCTCTTGCTCTCCCTGCTGCCCTGAGGCTGCTGGGCCAAAGAGGTCTTGGGCATCCAGCCCCTTGCTCGTCCCTTCCCTCTGACGAGGCCCTCTGAGCTCCAGCACCTTGCAGTGTGGAGACAGCCCCTGCCAGCAACCTCCTCTCCAAGGAGGCCTCAAGCGAGGCCTAGGCCCAGGGGAAAGGCACCAGCGGGGATGAGCCTGGGGAGGCGCCCGGGCATGTCTGGACCCAGTCCCCGCAGCCTGCCCCTTGCTGGGGCAGTACCCCCGGAGGCCAGGAAGGCCTGGGCAAGGCTGGCCAGGGGCAGGGGCCCTGCTGGGTCCTGCCCCTGGCCTGTGGGGCCTCTGAGCACAACCAGCCCTCTCCCGCTGGAAGACCTCCCCGGCTGCCTCCAAAGGCCGCTTTGCAAGCACTCTGGCCAGCTGTTCCCGCCAGCCGCGCACAATGCTCCCAAGCACGGGAGAAAAGCGCTTCGGGGTGGTGCTCTCTCCCGGCCCTTGCCCCTGAGCCTGGGGGCCAGGCAGGGGCTCCACACTCCCAGGCCAAGGCAGAACCACATGCACACGTCTGTTCCTGCCCCCTGCACCGGCAGAGAGCTCGGGGGAGCCAGAGTCTGTCAGGCAGCTGCTGGGCTGGCCGCCTGTGTGGGAAGGGGCAGAGCCGACCTAGGGGCACCCTGGGCCTCTTGCTCTCCCTGCTGCCCTGAGGCTGCTGGGCCAAAGAGGTCTTGGGCATCCAGCCCCTTGCTGGTCCCTTCCCTCTGACGAGGCCCTCTGACCTCCAGCCCCTTGCAGTGTGGAGACAGCCCCTGCCAGCAACCTCCTCTCCAAGGAGGTCTCAAGCGTGGCCTAGGCCCAGGGGAAAGGCACCAGCGGGGATGAGCCTGGGGAGGCGCCCGGGCATGTCTGGACCCAGTCCCCACAGCCTGCCCCTTGCTGGGGCAGTACCCCCGGAGGCCAGGAAGGCCTGGGCAAGGCTGGCCAGGGGCAGGGGCCCTGCTGGGTCCTGCCCCTGGCCTGTGGGGCCTCTGAGCACAACCGGCCCTCTCCCGCTGGAAGACCTCCCCGGCTGCCTCCAAAGGCCGCTTTGCAAGCACTCTGGCCGGCTGTTCCCGCCAGCCGCGCACAATGCTCCCAAGCCCGGGAGAAAAGCGCTTCGGGGTGGTGCTCTCTCCCGGCCCTTGCCCCTGAGCCTGGGGGCCAGGCAGGGGCTCCACTCTCCCAGGCCAAGGCAGAACCACATGGACACGTCTGTTCCTGCCCCCTGCAACGGAAGAGAGCTCGGGGGAGCCAGAGTCTGTCAGGCAGCTGCTGGGCTGGCCGCCTGTGTGGGAAGGGGCAGAGCCGACCTAGGGGCACCCTGGGCCTCTTGCTCTCCCTGCTGCCCTGAGGCTGCTGGGCCAAAGAGGTCTTGGGCATCCAGCCCCTTGCTGGTCCCTTCCCTCTGACGAGGCCCTCGGAGCTCCAGCACCTTGCAGTGTGGAGACAGCCCCTGCCAGCAACCTCCTCTCCAAGGAGGCCTCAAGCGAGGCCTAGGCCCAGGGGAAAGGCACCAGCGGGGATGAGCCTGGGGAGGCGCCCGGGCATGTCTGGACCCAGTCCCCGCAGCCTGCCCCTTGCTGGGGCAGTACCCCCGGAGGCCAGGAAGGCCTGGGCAAGGCTGGCCAGGGGCAGGGGCCCTGCTGGGTCCTGCCCCTGGCCTGTGGGGCCTCTGAGCACAACCGGCCCTCACCCGCTGGAAGACCTCCCCGGCTGCCTCCAAAGGCCGCTTTGCAAGCACTCTGGCCGGCTGTTCCCGCCAGCCGCGCACAATGCTCCCAAGCCCGGGAGAAAAGCGCTTCGGGGTGGTGCTCTCTCCCGGCCCTTGCCCCTGAGCCTGGGGGCCAGGCAGGGGGTCCACACTCCCAGGCCAAGGCAGAACCACATGCACACGTCTGTTCCTGCCCCCTGCACCGGCAGAGAGCTCGGGGGAGCCAGAGTCTGTCAGGCAGCTGCTGGGCTGGCCGCCTGTGTGGGAAGGGGCAGAGCCGACCTAGGGGCACCCTGGGCCTCTTGCTCTCCCTGCTGCCCTGAGGCTGCTGGGCCAAAGAGGTCTTGGGCATCCAGCCCCTTGCTGGTCCCTTCCCTCTGACGAGGCCCTCTGAGCTCCAGCCCCTTGCAGTGTGGAGACAGCCCCTGCCAGCAACCTCCTCTCCAAGGAGGCCTCAAGCGTGGCCTAGGCCCAGGGGAAAGGCACCAGCGGGGATGAGCCTGGGGAGGCGCCCGGGCATGTCTGGACCCAGTCCCCGCAGCCTGCCCCTTGCTGGGGCAGTACCCCCGGAGGCCAGGAAGGCGTGGGCAAGGCTGGCCAGGGGCAGGTGCCCTGCTGGGTCCTGCCCCTGGCCTGTGGGTCCTCTGAGCACAACCGGCCCTCTCCCGCTGGAAGACCTCCCCGGCTGCCTCCAAAGGCCGCTTTGCAAGCACTCTGGCCGGCTGTTCCCGCCAGCCGCGCACAATGCTCCCAAGCCCGGGAGAAAAGCGCTTCGGGGTGGTGCTCTCTCCCGGCCCTTGCCCCTGAGCCTGGGGGCCAGGCAGGGGCTCCACACTCCCAGGCCAAGGCAGAACCACATGCACACGTCTGTTCCTGCCCCCTGCACCGGCAGAGAGCTCGGGGGAGCCAGAGTCTGTCAGGCAGCTGCTGGGCTGGCCGCCTGTGTGGGAAGGGGCAGAGCCGACCTAGGGGCACCCTGGGCCTCTTGCTCTCCCTGCTGCCCTGAGGCTGCTGGGCCAAAGAGGTCTTGGGCATCCAGCCCCTTGCTGGTCCCTTCCCTCTGACGAGGCCCTCTGAGCTCCAGCACCTTGCAGTGTGGAGACAGCCCCTGCCAGCAACCTCCTCCCAAAGGAGGCCTCAAGCGAGGCCTAGGCCCAGGGGAAAGGCACCAGCGGGGATGAGCCTGGGGAGGCGCACGGGCATGTCTGGACCCAGTCCCCGCAGCCTGCCCCTTGCTGGGGCAGTACCCCCGGAGGCCAGGAAGGCCTGGGCAAGGCTGGCCAGGGGCAGGGGCCCTGCTGGGTCCTGCCCCTGGCCTGTGGGGCCTCTGAGCACAACCGGCCCTCTCCCGCTGGAAGACCTCCCCGGCTGCCTCCAAAGGCCGCTTTGCAAGCACTCTGGCCGGCTGTTCCCGCCAGCCGCGCACAATGCTCCCAAGCACGGTAGAAAAGCGCTTCGGGGTGGTGCTCTCTCCCGGCCCTTGCCCCTGAGCCTGGGGGCCAGGCAGGGGCTCCACACTCCCAGGCCAAGGCAGAACCACATGCACACGTCTGTTCCTGCCCCCTGCACCGGCAGAGAGCTCGGGGGAGCCAGAGTCTGTCAGGCAGCTGCTGGGCTGGCCGCCTGTGTGGGAAGGGGCAGAGCCGACCTAGGGGCACCCTGGGCCTCTTGCTCTCCCTGCTGCCCTGAGGCTGCTGGGCCAAAGAGGTCTTGGGCATCCAGCCCCTTGCTGGTCCCTTCCCTCTGACGAGGCCCTCTGACCTCCAGCCCCTTGCAGTGTGGAGACAGCCCCTGCCAGCAACCTCCTCTCCAAGGAGGTCTCAAGCGTGGCCTAGGCCCAGGGGAAAGGCACCAGCGGGGATGAGCATGGGGAGGCGCCCGGGCATGTCTGGACCCAGTCCCCGCAGCCTGCCCCTTGCTGGGGCAGTACCCCCGGAGGCCAGGAAGGCCTGGGCAAGGCTGGCCAGGGGCAGGGGCCCTGCTGAGTCCTGCCCCTGGCCTGTGGGGCCTCTGAGCACAACCGGCCCTCTCCCGCTGGAAGACCTCCCCGGCTGCCTCCAAAGGCCGCTTTGCAAGCACTCTGGCCGGCTGTTCCCGCCAGCCGCGCACAATGCTCCCAAGCCCGGGAGAAAAGCGCTTCGGGGTGGTGCTCTCTCCCGGCCCTTGCCCCTGAGCCTGGGGGCCAGGCAGGGGCTCCACTCTCCCAGGCCAAGGCAGAACCACATGCACACGTCTGTTCCTGCCCCCTGCAACGGAAGAGAGCTCGGGGGAGCCAGAGTCTGTCAGGCAGCTGCTGGGCTGGCCGCCTGTGTGGGAAGGGGCAGAGCCGACCTAGGGGCACCCTGGGCCTCTTGCTCTCCCTGCTGCCCTGAGGCTGCTGGGCCAAAGAGGTCTTGGGCATCCAGCCCCTTGCTGGTCCCTTCCCTCTGACGAGGCCCTCGGAGCCCCAGCACCTTGCAGTGTGGAGACAGCCCCTGCCAGCAACCTCCTCTCCAAGGAGGCCTCAAGCGAGGCCTAGGCCCAGGGGAAAGGCACCAGCGGGGATGAGCCTGGGGAGGCGCCCGGGCATGTCTGGACCCAGTCCCCGCAGCCTGCCCCTTGCTGGGGCAGTACCCCCGGAGGCCAGGAAGGCCTGGGCAAGGCTGGCCAGGGGCAGGGGCCCTGCTGGGTCCTGCCCCTGGCTTGTGGGGCCTCTGAGCACAACCGGCCCTCACCCGCTGGAAGACCTCCCCGGCTGCCTCCAAAGGCCGCTTTGCAAGCACTCTGGCCGGCTGTTCCCGCCAGCCGCGCACAATGCTCCCAAGCCCGGGAGAAAAGCGCTTCGGGGTGGTGCTCTCTCCCGGCCCTTGCCCCTGAGCCTGGGGGCCAGGCAGGGGCTCCACACTCCCAGGCCAAGGCAGAACCACATGCACACGTCTGTTCCTGCCCCCTGCACCGGCAGAGAGCTCGGGGGAGCCAGAGTCTGTCAGGCAGCTGCTGGGCTGGCCGCCTGTGTGGGAAGGGGCAGAGCCGACCTAGGGGCACCCTGGGCCTCTTGCTCTCCCTGCTGCCCTGAGGCTGCTGGGCCAAAGAGGTCTTGGGCATCCAGCCCCTTGCTGGTCCCTTCCCTCTGACGAGGCCCTCTGAGCTCCAGCCCCTTGCAGTGTGGAGACAGCCCCTGCCAGCAACCTCCTCTCCAAGGAGGCCTCAAGCGTGGCCTAGGCCCAGGGGAAAGGCACCAGCGGGGATGAGCCTGGGGAGGCGCCCGGGCATGTCTGGACCCAGTCCCCGCAGCCTGCCCCTTGCTGGGGCAGTACCCCCGGAGGCCAGGAAGGCCTGGGCAAGGCTGGCCAGGGGCAGGGGCCCTGCTGGGTCCTGCCCCTGGCCTGTGGGGCCTCTGAGCACAGCCGGCCCTCTCCCGCTGGAAGACCTCCCCGGCTGCCTCCAAAGGCCGCTTTGCAAGCACTCTGGCCGGCTGTTCCCGCCAGCCGCGCACAATGCTCCCAAGCCCGGGAGAAAAGCGCTTCGGGGTGGTGCTCTCTCCCGGCCCTTGCCCCTGAGCCTGGGGGCCAGGCAGGGGCTCCACACTCCCAGGCCAAGGCAGAACCACATGCAAACGTCTGTTCCTGCCCCCTGCACCGGCAGAGAGCTCGGGGGAGCCAGAGTCTGTCAGGCAGCTGCTGGGCTGGCCGCCTGTGTGGGAAGGGGCAGAGCCGACCTAGGGGCACCCTGGGCCTCTTGCTCTCCCTGCTGCCCTGAGGCTGCTGGGCCAGAGAGGTCTTGGGCATCCAGCCCCTTGCTGGTCCCTTCCCTCTGAGGAGGCCCTCTGAGCTCCAGCACCTTGCAGTGTGGAGACAGCCCCTGCCAGCAACCTCCTCTCCAAGGAGGCCTCAGGCGAGGCCTAGGCCCAGGGGAAAGGCACCAGCGGGGATGAGCCTGGGGAGGCGCCCGGGCATGTCTGGACCCAGTCCCCGCAGCCTGCCCCTTGCTGGGGCAGTACCCCCGGAGGCCAGGAACGCCTGGGCAAGGCTGGCCAGGGGCAGGGGCCCTGCTGGGTCCTGCCCCTGGCCTGTGGGGCCTCTGAGCACAGCCGGCCCTCTCCCGCTGGAAGACCTCCCCGGCTGCCTCCAAAGGCCGCTTTGCAAGCACTCTGGCCAGCTGTTCCCGCCAGCCGCGCACAATGCTCCCAAGCCCGGGAGAAAAGCGCTTCGGGGTGGTGCTCTCTCCCGGCCCTTGCCCCTGAGCCTGGGGGCCAGGCAGGGGCTCCACACTCTCAGGCCAAGGCAGAACCACATGCACACGTCTGTTCCTGCCCCCTGCACCGGCAGAGAGCTCGGGGGAGCCAGAGTCTGTCAGGCAGCTGCTGGGCTGGCCGCCTGTGTGGGAAGGGGCAGAGCCGACCTAGGGGCACCCTGGGCCTCTTGCTCTCCCTGCTGCCCTGAGGCTGCTGGGCCAAAGAGGTCTTGGGCATCCAGCCCCTTGCTGGTCCCTTCCCTCTGACGAGGCCCTCTGAGCTCCAGCCCCTTGCAGTGTGGAGACAGCCCCTGCCAGCAACCTCCTCTCCAAGGAGGCCTCAGGCGAGGCCTAGGCCCAGGGGAAAGGCACCAGCGGGGATGAGCCTGGGGAGGCGCCCGGGCATGTCTGGACCCAGTCCGCGCAGCCTGCCCCTTGCTGGGGCAGTACCCCCGGAGGCCAGGAAGGCCTGGGCAAGGCTGGCCAGGGGCAGGGGCCCTGCTGGGTCCTGCCCCTGGCCTGTGGGGCCTCTGAGCACAGCCGGCCCTCTCCCGCTGGAAGACCTCCCCGGCTGCCTCCAAAGGCCGCTTTGCAAGCACTCTGGCCGGCTGTTCCCGCCAGCCGCGCACAATGCTCCCAAGCCCGGGAGAAAAGCGCTTCGGGGTGGTGCTCTCTCCCGGCCCTTGCCCCTGAGCCTGGGGGCCAGGCAGGGGCTCCACACTCCCAGGCCAAGGCAGAACCACATGCACACGTCTGTTCCTGCCCCCTGCACCGGCAGAGAGCTCGGGGGAGCCAGAGTCTGTCAGGCAGCTGCTGGGCTGGCCGCCTGTGTGGGAAGGGGCAGAGCCGACCTAGGGGCACCCTGGGCCTCTTGCTCTCCCTTCTGCCCTGAGGCTGCTGGGCCAAAGAGGTCTTGGGCATCCAGCCCCTTGCTGGTCCCTTCCCTCTGACGAGGCCCTCTGAGCTCCAGCCCCTTGCAGTGTGGAGACAGCCCCTGCCAGCAACCTCCTCTCCAAGGAGGCCTCAAGCGTGGCCTAGGCCCAGGGGAAAGGCACCAGCGGGGATGAGCCTGGGGAGGCGCATGGGCATGTCTGGACCCAGTCCGCGCAGCCTGCCCCTTGCTGGGGCAGTACCCCCGGAGGCCAGGAAGGCCTGGGCAAGGCTGGCCAGGGGCAGGGGCCCTGCTGGGTCCTGCCCCTGGCCTGTGGGGCCTCTGAGCACAGCCGGCCCTCTCCCGCTGGAAGACCTCCCCGGCTGCCTCCAAAGGCCGCTTTGCAAGCACTCTGGCCGGCTGTTCCCGCCAGCCGCGCACAATGCTCCCAAGCCCGGGAGAAAAGCGCTTCGGGGTGGTGCTCTCTCCCGGCCCTTGCCCCTGAGCCTGGGGGCCAGGCAGGGGCTCCACACTCCCAGGCCAAGGCAGAACCACATGCACACGTCTGTTCCTGCCCCCTGCACCGGCAGAGAGCTCGGGGGAGCCAGAGTCTGTCAGGCAGCTGCTGGGCTGGCCGCCTGTGTGGGAAGGGGCAGAGCCGACCTAGGGGCACCCTGGGCCTCTTGCTCTCCCTGCTGCCCTGAGGCTGCTGGGCCAAAGAGGTCTTGGGCATCCAGCCCCTTGCTGGTCCCTTCCCTCTGACGAGGCCCTCGGAGCTCCAGCACCTTGCAGTGTGGAGACAGCCCCTGCCAGCAACCTCCTCTCCAAGGAGGCCTCAAGCGAGGCCTAGGCCCAGGGGAAAGGCACCAGCGGGGATGAGCCTGGGGAGGCGCCCGGGCATGTCTGGACCCAGTCCCCGCAGCCTGCCCCTTGCTGGGGCAGTACCCCCGGAGGCCAGGAAGGCCTGGGCAAGGCTGGCCAGGGGCAGGGGCCCTGCTGGGTCCTGCCCCTGGCTTGTGGGGCCTCTGAGCACAACCGGCCCTCACACGCTGGAAGACCTCCCCGGCTGCCTCCAAAGGCCGCTTTGCAAGCACTCTGGCCGGCTGTTCCCGCCAGCCGCGCACAATGCTCCCAAGCCCGGGAGAAAAGCGCTTCGGGGTGGTGCTCTCTCCCGGCCCTTGCCCCTGAGCCTGGGGGCCAGGCAGGGGGTCCACACTCCCAGGCCAAGGCAGAACCACATGCACACGTCTGTTCCTGCCCCCTGCACCGGCAGAGAGCTCGGGGGAGCCAGAGTCTGTCAGGCAGCTGCTGGGCTGGCCGCCTGTGTGGGAAGGGGCAGAGCCGACCTAGGGGCACCCTGGGCCTCTTGCTCTCCCTGCTGCCCTGAGGCTGCTGGGCCAAAGAGGTCTTGGGCATCCAGCCCCTTGCTGGTCCCTTCCCTCTGACGAGGCCCTCTGAGCTCCAGCCCCTTGCAGTGTGGAGACAGCCCCTGCCAGCAACCTCCTCTCCAAGGAGGCCTCAAGCGTGGCCTAGGCCCAGGGGAAAGGCACCAGCGGGGATGAGCCTGGGGAGGCGCCCGGGCATGTCTGGACCCAGTCCCCGCAGCCTGCCCCTTGCTGGGGCAGTACCCCCGGAGGCCAGGAAGGCGTGGGCAAGGCTGGCCAGGGGCAGGTGCCCTGCTGGGTCCTGCCCCTGGCCTGTGGGTCCTCTGAGCACAACCGGCCCTCTCCCGCTGGAAGACCTCCCCGGCTGCCTCCAAAGGCCGCTTTGCAAGCACTCTGGCCGGCTGTTCCCGCCAGCCGCGCACAATGCTCCCAAGCCCGGGAGAAAAGCGCTTCGGGGTGGTGCTCTCTCCCGGCCCTTGCCCCTGAGCCTGGGGGCCAGGCAGGGGCTCCACACTCCCAGGCCAAGGCAGAACCACATGCACACGTGTGTTCCTGCCCCCTGCACCGGCAGAGAGCTCGGGGGAGCCAGAGTCTGTCAGGCAGCTGCTGGGCTGGCCGCCTGTGTGGGAAGGGGCAGAGCCGACCTAGGGGCACCCTGGGCCTCTTGCTCTCCCTGCTGCCCTGAGGCTGCTGGGCCAAAGAGGTCTTGGGCATCCAGCCCCTTGCTGGTCCCTTCCCTCTGACGAGGCCCTCTGACCTCCAGCCCCTTGCAGTGTGGAGACAGCCCCTGCCAGCAACCTCCTCTCCAAGGAGGTCTCAAGCGTGGCCTAGGCCCAGGGGAAAGGCACCAGCGGGGATGAGCCTGGGGAGGCGCCCGGGCATGTCTGGACCCAGTCCCCACAGCCTGCCCCTTGCTGGGGCAGTACCCCCGGAGGCCAGGAAGGCCTGGGCAAGGCTGGCCAGGGGCAGGGGCCCTGCTGGGTCCTGCCCCTGGCCTGTGGGGCCTCTGAGCACAACCGGCCCTCTCCCGCTGGAAGACCTCCCCGGCTGCCTCCAAAGGCCGCTTTGCAAGCACTCTGGCCGGCTGTTCCCGCCAGCCGCGCACAATGCTCCCAAGCCCGGGAGAAAAGCGCTTCGGGGTGGTGCTCTCTCCCGGCCCTTGCCCCTGAGCCTGGGGGCCAGGCAGGGGCTCCACTCTCCCAGGCCAAGGCAGAACCACATGGACACGTCTGTTCCTGCCCCCTGCAACGGAAGAGAGCTCGGGGGAGCCAGAGTCTGTCAGGCAGCTGCTGGGCTGGCCGCCTGTGTGGGAAGGGGCAGAGCCGACCTAGGGGCACCCTGGGCCTCTTGCTCTCCCTGCTGCCCTGAGGCTGCTGGGCCAAAGAGGTCTTGGGCATCCAGCCCCTTGCTGGTCCCTTCCCTCTGACGAGGCCCTCGGAGCTCCAGCACCTTGCAGTGTGGAGACAGCCCCTGCCAGCAACCTCCTCTCCAAGGAGGCCTCAAGCGAGGCCTAGGCCCAGGGGAAAGGCACCAGCGGGGATGAGCCTGGGGAGGCGCCCGGGCATGTCTGGACCCAGTCCCCGCAGCCTGCCCCTTGCTGGGGCAGTACCCCCGGAGGCCAGGAAGGCCTGGGCAAGGCTGGCCAGGGGCAGGGGCCCTGCTGGGTCCTGCCCCTGGCTTGTGGGGCCTCTGAGCACAACCGGCCCTCACCCGCTGGAAGACCTCCCCGGCTGCCTCCAAAGGCCGCTTTGCAAGCACTCTGGCCGGCTGTTCCCGCCAGCCGCGCACAATGCTCCCAAGCCCGGGAGAAAAGCGCTTCGGGGTGGTGCTCTCTCCCGGCCCTTGCCCCTGAGCCTGGGGGCCAGGCAGGGGGTCCACACTCCCAGGCCAAGGCAGAACCACATGCACACGTCTGTTCCTGCCCCCTGCACCGGCAGAGAGCTCGGGGGAGCCAGAGTCTGTCAGGCAGCTGCTGGGCTGGCCGCCTGTGTGGGAAGGGGCAGAGCCGACCTAGGGGCACCCTGGGCCTCTTGCTCTCCCTGCTGCCCTGAGGCTGCTGGGCCAAAGAGGTCTTGGGCATCCAGCCCCTTGCTGGTCCCTTCCCTCTGACGAGGCCCTCTGAGCTCCAGCCCCTTGCAGTGTGGAGACAGCCCCTGCCAGCAACCTCCTCTCCAAGGAGGCCTCAAGCGTGGCCTAGGCCCAGGGGAAAGGCACCAGCGGGGATGAGCCTGGGGAGGCGCCCGGGCATGTCTGGACCCAGTCCCCGCAGCCTGCCCCTTGCTGGGGCAGTACCCCCGGAGGCCAGGAAGGCGTGGGCAAGGCTGGCCAGGGGCAGGTGCCCTGCTGGGTCCTGCCCCTGGCCTGTGGGTCCTCTGAGCACAACCGGCCCTCTCCCGCTGGAAGACCTCCCCGGCTGCCTCCAAAGGCCGCTTTGCAAGCACTCTGGCCGGCTGTTCCCGCCAGCCGCGCACAATGCTCCCAAGCCCGGGAGAAAAGCGCTTCGGGGTGGTGCTCTCTCCCGGCCCTTGCCCCTGAGCCTGGGGGCCAGGCAGGGGCTCCACACTCCCAGGCCAAGGCAGAACCACATGCACACGTCTGTTCCTGCCCCCTGCACCGGCAGAGAGCTCGGGGGAGCCAGAGTCTGTCAGGCAGCTGCTGGGCTGGCCGCCTGTGTGGGAAGGGGCAGAGCCGACCTAGGGGCACCCTGGGCCTCTTGCTCTCCCTGCTGCCCTGAGGCTGCTGGGCCAAAGAGGTCTTGGGCATCCAGCCCCTTGCTGGTCCCTTCCCTCTGACGAGGCCCTCTGACCTCCAGCCCCTTGCAGTGTGGAGACAGCCCCTGCCAGCAACCTCCTCTCCAAGGAGGTCTCAAGCGTGGCCTAGGCCCAGGGGAAAGGCACCAGCGGGGATGAGCCTGGGGAGGCGCCCGGGCATGTCTGGACCCAGTCCCCACAGCCTGCCCCTTGCTGGGGCAGTACCCCCGGAGGCCAGGAAGGCCTGGGCAAGGCTGGCCAGGGGCAGGGGCCCTGCTGGGTCCTGCCCCTGGCCTGTGGGGCCTCTGAGCACAACCGGCCCTCTCCCGCTGGAAGACCTCCCCGGCTGCCTCCAAAGGCCGCTTTGCAAGCACTCTGGCCGGCTGTTCCCGCCAGCCGCGCACAATGCTCCCAAGCCCGGGAGAAAAGCGCTTCGGGGTGGTGCTCTCTCCCGGCCCTTGCCCCTGAGCCTGGGGGCCAGGCAGGGGGTCCACACTCCCAGGCCAAGGCAGAACCACATGCACACGTCTGTTCCTGCCCCCTGCACCGGCAGAGAGCTCGGGGGAGCCAGAGTCTGTCAGGCAGCTGCTGGGCTGGCCGCCTGTGTGGGAAGGGGCAGAGCCGACCTAGGGGCACCCTGGGCCTCTTGCTCTCCCTGCTGCCCTGAGGCTGCTGGGCCAAAGAGGTCTTGGGCATCCAGCCCCTTGCTGGTCCCTTCCCTCTGACGAGGCCCTCTGAGCTCCAGCCCCTTGCAGTGTGGAGACAGCCCCTGCCAGCAACCTCCTCTCCAAGGAGGCCTCAAGCGTGGCCTAGGCCCAGGGGAAAGGCACCAGCGGGGATGAGCCTGGGGAGGCGCCCGGGCATGTCTGGACCCAGTCCCCGCAGCCTGCCCCTTGCTGGGGCAGTACCCCCGGAGGCCAGGAAGGCGTGGGCAAGGCTGGCCAGGGGCAGGTGCCCTGCTGGGTCCTGCCCCTGGCCTGTGGGTCCTCTGAGCACAACCGGCCCTCTCCCGCTGGAAGACCTCCCCGGCTGCCTCCAAAGGCCGCTTTGCAAGCACTCTGGCCGGCTGTTCCCGCCAGCCGCGCACAATGCTCCCAAGCCCGGGAGAAAAGCGCTTCGGGGTGGTGCTCTCTCCCGGCCCTTGCCCCTGAGCCTGGGGGCCAGGCAGGGGCTCCACACTCCCAGGCCAAGGCAGAACCACATGCACACGTCTGTTCCTGCCCCCTGCACCGGCAGAGAGCTCGGGGGAGCCAGAGTCTGTCAGGCAGCTGCTGGGCTGGCCGCCTGTGTGGGAAGGGGCAGAGCCGACCTAGGGGCACCCTGGGCCTCTTGCTCTCCCTGCTGCCCTGAGGCTGCTGGGCCAAAGAGGTCTTGGGCATCCAGCCCCTTGCTGGTCCCTTCCCTCTGACGAGGCCCTCTGACCTCCAGCCCCTTGCAGTGTGGAGACAGCCCCTGCCAGCAACCTCCTCTCCAAGGAGGCCTCAAGCGTGGCCTAGGCCCAGGGGAAAGGCACCAGCGGGGATGAGCCTGGGGAGGCGCCCGGGCATGTCTGGACCCAGTCCCCACAGCCTGCCCCTTGCTGGGGCAGTACCCCCGGAGGCCAGGAAGGCCTGGGCAAGGCTGGCCAGGGGCAGGGGCCCTGCTGGGTCCTGCCCCTGGCCTGTGGGGCCTCTGAGCACAACCGGCCCTCTCCTGCTGGAAGACCTCCCCGGCTGCCTCCAAAGGCCGCTTTGCAAGCACTCTGGCCGGCTGTTCCCGCCAGCCGCGCACAATGCTCCCAAGCCCGGGAGAAAAGCGCTTCGGGGTGGTGCTCTCTCCCGGCCCTTGCCCCTGAGCCTGGGGGCCAGGCAGGGGCTCCACTCTCCCAGGCCAAGGCAGAACCACATGGACACGTCTGTTCCTGCCCCCTGCAACGGAAGAGAGCTCGGGGGAGCCAGAGTCTGTCAGGCAGCTGCTGGGCTGGCCGCCTGTGTGGGAAGGGGCAGAGCCGACCTAGGGGCACCCTGGGCCTCTTGCTCTCCCTGCTGCCCTGAGGCTGCTGGGCCAAAGAGGTCTTGGGCATCCAGCCCCTTGCTGGTCCCTTCCCTCTGACGAGGCCCTCGGAGCTCCAGCACCTTGCAGTGTGGAGACAGCCCCTGCCAGCAACCTCCTCTCCAAGGAGGCCTCAAGCGAGGCCTAGGCCCAGGGGAAAGGCACCAGCGGGGATGAGCCTGGGGAGGCGCCCGGGCATGTCTGGACCCAGTCCCCGCAGCCTGCCCCTTGCTGGGGCAGTACCCCCGGAGGCCAGGAAGGCCTGGGCAAGGCTGGCCAGGGGCAGGGGCCCTGCTGGGTCCTGCCCCTGGCTTGTGGGGCCTCTGAGCACAACCGGCCCTCACCCGCTGGAAGACCTCCCCGGCTGCCTCCAAAGGCCGCTTTGCAAGCACTCTGGCCGGCTGTTCCCGCCAGCCGCGCACAATGCTCCCAAGCCCGGGAGAAAAGCGCTTCGGGGTGGTGCTCTCTCCCGGCCCTTGCCCCTGAGCCTGGGGGCCAGGCAGGGGGTCCACACTCCCAGGCCAAGGCAGAACCACATGCACACGTCTGTTCCTGCCCCCTGCACCGGCAGAGAGCTCGGGGGAGCCAGAGTCTGTCAGGCAGCTGCTGGGCTGGCCGCCTGTGTGGGAAGGGGCAGAGCCGACCTAGGGGCACCCTGGGCCTCTTGCTCTCCCTGCTGCCCTGAGGCTGCTGGGCCAAAGAGGTCTTGGGCATCCAGCCCCTTGCTGGTCCCTTCCCTCTGACGAGGCCCTCTGAGCTCCAGCCCCTTGCAGTGTGGAGACAGCCCCTGCCAGCAACCTCCTCTCCAAGGAGGCCTCAAGCGTGGCCTAGGCCCAGGGGAAAGGCACCAGCGGGGATGAGCCTGGGGAGGCGCCCGGGCATGTCTGGACCCAGTCCCCGCAGCCTGCCCCTTGCTGGGGCAGTACCCCCGGAGGCCAGGAAGGCGTGGGCAAGGCTGGCCAGGGGCAGGTGCCCTGCTGGGTCCTGCCCCTGGCCTGTGGGTCCTCTGAGCACAACCGGCCCTCTCCCGCTGGAAGACCTCCCCGGCTGCCTCCAAAGGCCGCTTTGCAAGCACTCTGGCCGGCTGTTCCCGCCAGCCGCGCACAATGCTCCCAAGCCCGGGAGAAAAGCGCTTCGGGGTGGTGCTCTCTCCCGGCCCTTGCCCCTGAGCCTGGGGGCCAGGCAGGGGCTCCACACTCCCAGGCCAAGGCAGAACCACATGCACACGTCTGTTCCTGCCCCCTGCACCGGCAGAGAGCTCGGGGGAGCCAGAGTCTGTCAGGCAGCTGCTGGGCTGGCCGCCTGTGTGGGAAGGGGCAGAGCCGACCTAGGGGCACCCTGGGCCTCTTGCTCTCCCTGCTGCCCTGAGGCTGCTGGGCCAAAGAGGTCTTGGGCATCCAGCCCCTTGCTCGTCCCTTCCCTCTGACGAGGCCCTCTGAGCTCCAGCACCTTGCAGTGTGGAGACAGCCCCTGCCAGCAACCTCCTCCCAAAGGAGGCCTCAAGCGAGGCCTAGGCCCAGGGGAAAGGCACCAGCGGGGATGAGCCTGGGGAGGCGCACGGGCATGTCTGGACCCAGTCCCCGCAGCCTGCCCCTTGCTGGGGCAGTACCCCCGGAGGCCAGGAAGGCCTGGGCAAGGCTGGCCAGGGGCAGGGGCCCTGCTGGGTCCTGCCCCTGGCCTGTGGGGCCTCTGAGCACAACCGGCCCTCTCCCGCTGGAAGACCTCCCCGGCTGCCTCCAAAGGCCGCTTTGCAAGCACTCTGGCCGGCTGTTCCCGCCAGCCGCGCACAATGCTCCCAAGCACGGTAGAAAAGCGCTTCGGGGTGGTGCTCTCTCCCGGCCCTTGCCCCTGAGCCTGGGGGCCAGGCAGGGGCTCCACACTCCCAGGCCAAGGCAGAACCACATGCACACGTCTGTTCCTGCCCCCTGCACCGGCAGAGAGCTCGGGGGAGCCAGAGTCTGTCAGGCAGCTGCTGGGCTGGCCGCCTGTGTGGGAAGGGGCAGAGCCGACCTAGGGGCCCCCTGGGCCTCTTGCTCTCCCTGCTGCCCTGAGGCTGCTGGGCCAAAGAGGTCTTGGGCATCCAGCCCCTTGCTGGTCCCTTCCCTCTGACGAGGCCCTCTGACCTCCAGCCCCTTGCAGTGTGGAGACAGCCCCTGCCAGCAACCTCCTCTCCAAGGAGGTCTCAAGCGTGGCCTAGGCCCAGGGGAAAGGCACCAGCGGGGATGAGCCTGGGGAGGCGCCCGGGCATGTCTGGACCCAGTCCCCGCAGCCTGCCCCTTGCTGGGGCAGTACCCCCGGAGGCCAGGAAGGCCTGGGCAAGGCTGGCCAGGGGCAGGGGCCCTGCTGAGTCCTGCCCCTGGCCTGTGGGGCCTCTGAGCACAACCGGCCCTCTCCCGCTGGAAGACCTCCCCGGCTGCCTCCAAAGGCCGCTTTGCAAGCACTCTGGCCGGCTGTTCCCGCCAGCCGCGCACAATGCTCCCAAGCCCGGGAGAAAAGCGCTTCGGGGTGGTGCTCTCTCCCGGCCCTTGCCCCTGAGCCTGGGGGCCAGGCAGGGGCTCCAATCTCCCAGGCCAAGGCAGAACCACATGCACACGTCTGTTCCTGCCC
Organism: Cervus elaphus; assembly: GCF_910594005.1. NCBI lineage: Eukaryota > Metazoa > Chordata > Mammalia > Artiodactyla > Cervidae > Cervus > Cervus elaphus. Next base: position 849,118 of record NC_057834.1, on the reverse strand, counting down.
CCTGCAACGGAAGAGAGCTCGGGGGAGCCAGAGTCTGTCAGGCAGCTGCTGGGCTGGCCGCCTGTGTGGGAAGGGGCAGAGCCGACCTAGGGGCACCCTGGGCCTCTTGCTCTCCCTGCTGCCCTGAGGCTGCTGGGCCAAAGAGGTCTTGGGCATCCAGCCCCTTGCTGGTCCCTTCCCTCTGACGAGGCCCTCGGAGCCCCAGCACCTTGCAGTGTGGAGACAGCCCCTGCCAGCAACCTCCTCTCCAAGGAGGCCTCAAGCGAGGCCTAGGCCCAGGGGAAAGGCACCAGCGGGGATGAGCCTGGGGAGGCGCCCGGGCATGTCTGGACCCAGTCCCCGCAGCCTGCCCCTTGCTGGGGCAGTACCCCCGGAGGCCAGGAAGGCCTGGGCAAGGCTGGCCAGGGACAGGGGCCCTGCTGGGTCCTGCCCCTGGCTTGTGGGGCCTCTGAGCACAACCGGCCCTCACCCGCTGGAAGACCTCCCCGGCTGCCTCCAAAGGCCGCTTTGCAAGCACTCTGGCCGGCTGTTCCCGCCAGCCGCGCACAATGCTCCCAAGCCCGGGAGAAAAGCGCTTCGGGGTGGTGGTCTCTCCCGGCCCTTGCCCCTGAGCCTGGGGGCCAGGCAGGGGCTCCACACTCCCAGGCCAAGGCAGAACCACATGCACACGTCTGTTCCTGCCCCCTGCACCGGCAGAGAGCTCGGGGGAGCCAGAGTCTGTCAGGCAGCTGCTGGGCTGGCCGCCTGTGTGGGAAGGGGCAGAGCCGACCTAGGGGCACCCTGGGCCTCTTGCTCTCCCTGCTGCCCTGAGGCTGCTGGGCCAAAGAGGTCTTGGGCATCCAGCCCCTTGCTGGTCCCTTCCCTCTGACGAGGCCCTCTGAGCTCCAGCCCCTTGCAGTGTGGAGACAGCCCCTGCCAGCAACCTCCTCTCCAAGGAGGCCTCAAGCGTGGCCTAGGCCCAGGGGAAAGGCACCAGCGGGGATGAGCCTGGGGAGGCGCCCGGGCATGTCTGGACCCAGTCCCCGCAGCCTGCCCCTTGCTGGGGCAGTACCCCCGGAGGCCAGGAAGGCCTGGGCAAGGCTGGCCAGGGGCAGGGGCCCTGCTGGGTCCTGCCCCTGGCCTGTGGGGCCTCTGAGCACAGCCGGCCCTCTCCCGCTGGAAGACCTCCCCGGCTGCCTCCAAAGGCCGCTTTGCAAGCACTCTGGCCGGCTGTTCCCGCCAGCCGCGCACAATGCTCCCAAGCCCGGGAGAAAAGCGCTTCGGGGTGGTGCTCTCTCCCGGCCCTTGCCCCTGAGCCTGGGGGCCAGGCAGGGGCTCCACACTCCCAGGCCAAGGCAGAACCACATGCAAACGTCTGTTCCTGCCCCCTGCACCGGCAGAGAGCTCGGGGGAGCCAGAGTCTGTCAGGCAGCTGCTGGGCTGGCCGCCTGTGTGGGAAGGGGCAGAGCCGACCTAGGGGCACCCTGGGCCTCTTGCTCTCCCTGCTGCCCTGAGGCTGCTGGGCCAGAGAGGTCTTGGGCATCCAGCCCCTTGCTGGTCCCTTCCCTCTGAGGAGGCCCTCTGAGCTCCAGCACCTTGCAGTGTGGAGACAGCCCCTGCCAGCAACCTCCTCTCCAAGGAGGCCTCAGGCGAGGCCTAGGCCCAGGGGAAAGGCACCAGCGGGGATGAGCCTGGGGAGGCGCCCGGGCATGTCTGGACCCAGTCCCCGCAGCCTGCCCCTTGCTGGGGCAGTACCCCCGGAGGCCAGGAACGCCTGGGCAAGGCTGGCCAGGGGCAGGGGCCCTGCTGGGTCCTGCCCCTGGCCTGTGGGGCCTCTGAGCACAGCCGGCCCTCTCCCGCTGGAAGACCTCCCCGGCTGCCTCCAAAGGCCGCTTTGCAAGCACTCTGGCCGGCTGTTCCCGCCAGCCGCGCACAATGCTCCCAAGCCCGGGAGAAAAGCGCTTCGGGGTGGTGCTCTCTCCCGGCCCTTGCCCCTGAGCCTGGGGGCCAGGCAGGGGCTCCACACTCTCAGGCCAAGGCAGAACCACATGCACACGTCTGTTCCTGCCCCCTGCACCGGCAGAGAGCTCGGGGGAGCCAGAGTCTGTCAGGCAGCTGCTGGGCTGGCCGCCTGTGTGGGAAGGGGCAGAGCCGACCTAGGGGCACCCTGGGCCTCTTGCTCTCCCTGCTGCCCTGAGGCTGCTGGGCCAAAGAGGTCTTGGGCATCCAGCCCCTTGCTGGTCCCTTCCCTCTGACGAGGCCCTCTGAGCTCCAGCCCCTTGCAGTGTGGAGACAGCCCCTGCCAGCAACCTCCTCTCCAAGGAGGCCTCAGGCGAGGCCTAGGCCCAGGGGAAAGGCACCAGCGGGGATGAGCCTGGGGAGGCGCCCGGGCATGTCTGGACCCAGTCCCCGCAGCCTGCCCCTTGCTGGGGCAGTACCCCCGGAGGCCAGGAAGGCCTGGGCAAGGCTGGCCAGGGGCAGGGGCCCTGCTGGGTCCTGCCCCTGGCCTGTGGGGCCTCTGAGCACAGCCGGCCCTCTCCCGCTGGAAGACCTCCCCGGCTGCCTCCAAAGGCCGCTTTGCAAGCACTCTGGCCGGCTGTTCCCGCCAGCCGCGCACAATGCTCCCAAGCCCGGGAGAAAAGCGCTTCGGGGTGGTGCTCTCTCCCGGCCCTTGCCCCTGAGCCTGGGGGCCAGGCAGGGGCTCCACACTCCCAGGCCAAGGCAGAACCACATGCACACGTCTGTTCCTGCCCCCTGCACCGGCAGAGAGCTCGGGGGAGCCAGAGTCTGTCAGGCAGCTGCTGGGCTGGCCGCCTGTGTGGGAAGGGGCAGAGCCGACCTAGGGGCACCCTGGGCCTCTTGCTCTCCCTTCTGCCCTGAGGCTGCTGGGCCAAAGAGGTCTTGGGCATCCAGCCCCTTGCTGGTCCCTTCCCTCTGACGAGGCCCTCTGAGCTCCAGCCCCTTGCCGTGTGGAGACAGCCCCTGCCAGCAACCTCCTCTCCAAGGAGGCCTCAAGCGTGGCCTAGGCCCAGGGGAAAGGCACCAGCGGGGATGAGCCTGGGGAGGCGCATGGGCATGTCTGGACCCAGTCCGCGCAGCCTGCCCCTTGCTGGGGCAGTACCCCCGGAGGCCAGGAAGGCCTGGGCAAGGCTGGCCAGGGGCAGGGGCCCTGCTGGGTCCTGCCCCTGGCCTGTGGGGCCTCTGAGCACAGCCGGCCCTCTCCCGCTGGAAGACCTCCCCGGCTGCCTCCAAAGGCCGCTTTGCAAGCACTCTGGCCGGCTGTTCCCGCCAGCCGCGCACAATGCTCCCAAGCCCGGGAGAAAAGCGCTTCGGGGTGGTGCTCTCTCCCGGCCCTTGCCCCTGAGCCTGGGGGCCAGGCAGGGGCTCCACACTCCCAGGCCAAGGCAGAACCACATGCACACGTCTGTTCCTGCCCCCTGCACCGGCAGAGAGCTCGGGGGAGCCAGAGTCTGTCAGGCAGCTGCTGGGCTGGCCGCCTGTGTGGGAAGGGGCAGAGCCGACCTAGGGGCACCCTGGGCCTCTTGCTCTCCCTGCTGCCCTGAGGCTGCTGGGCCAAAGAGGTCTTGGGCATCCAGCCCCTTGCTGGTCCCTTCCCTCTGACGAGGCCCTCGGAGCTCCAGCACCTTGCAGTGTGGAGACAGCCCCTGCCAGCAACCTCCTCTCCAAGGAGGCCTCAAGCGAGGCCTAGGCCCAGGGGAAAGGCACCAGCGGGGATGAGCCTGGGGAGGCGCCCGGGCATGTCTGGACCCAGTCCCCGCAGCCTGCCCCTTGCTGGGGCAGTACCCCCGGAGGCCAGGAAGGCCTGGGCAAGGCTGGCCAGGGGCAGGGGCCCTGCTGGGTCCTGCCCCTGGCTTGTGGGGCCTCTGAGCACAACCGGCCCTCACCCGCTGGAAGACCTCCCCGGCTGCCTCCAAAGGCCGCTTTGCAAGCACTCTGGCCGGCTGTTCCCGCCAGCCGCGCACAATGCTCCCAAGCCCGGGAGAAAAGCGCTTCGGGGTGGTGCTCTCTCCCGGCCCTTGCCCCTGAGCCTGGGGGCCAGGCAGGGGGTCCACACTCCCAGGCCAAGGCAGAACCACATGCACACGTCTGTTCCTGCCCCCTGCACCGGCAGAGAGCTCGGGGGAGCCAGAGTCTGTCAGGCAGCTGCTGGGCTGGCCGCCTGTGTGGGAAGGGGCAGAGCCGACCTAGGGGCACCCTGGGCCTCTTGCTCTCCCTGCTGCCCTGAGGCTGCTGGGCCAAAGAGGTCTTGGGCATCCAGCCCCTTGCTGGTCCCTTCCCTCTGACGAGGCCCTCTGAGCTCCAGCCCCTTGCAGTGTGGAGACAGCCCCTGCCAGCAACCTCCTCTCCAAGGAGGCCTCAAGCGTGGCCTAGGCCCAGGGGAAAGGCACCAGCGGGGATGAGCCTGGGGAGGCGCCCGGGCATGTCTGGACCCAGTCCCCGCAGCCTGCCCCTTGCTGGGGCAGTACCCCCGGAGGCCAGGAAGGCGTGGGCAAGGCTGGCCAGGGGCAGGTGCCCTGCTGGGTCCTGCCCCTGGCCTGTGGGTCCTCTGAGCACAACCGGCCCTCTCCCGCTGGAAGACCTCCCCGGCTGCCTCCAAAGGCCGCTTTGCAAGCACTCTGGCCGGCTGTTCCCGCCAGCCGCGCACAATGCTCCCAAGCCCGGGAGAAAAGCGCTTCGGGGTGGTGCTCTCTCCCGGCCCTTGCCCCTGAGCCTGGGGGCCAGGCAGGGGCTCCACACTCCCAGGCCAAGGCAGAACCACATGCACACGTCTGTTCCTGCCCCCTGCACCGGCAGAGAGCTCGGGGGAGCCAGAGTCTGTCAGGCAGCTGCTGGGCTGGCCGCCTGTGTGGGAAGGGGCAGAGCCGACCTAGGGGCACCCTGGGCCTCTTGCTCTCCCTGCTGCCCTGAGGCTGCTGGGCCAAAGAGGTCTTGGGCATCCAGCCCCTTGCTCGTCCCTTCCCTCTGACGAGGCCCTCTGAGCTCCAGCACCTTGCAGTGTGGAGACAGCCCCTGCCAGCAACCTCCTCCCAAAGGAGGCCTCAAGCGAGGCCTAGGCCCAGGGGAAAGGCACCAGCGGGGATGAGCCTGGGGAGGCGCACGGGCATGTCTGGACCCAGTCCCCGCAGCCTGCCCCTTGCTGGGGCAGTACCCCCGGAGGCCAGGAAGGCCTGGGCAAGGCTGGCCAGGGGCAGGGGCCCTGCTGGGTCCTGCCCCTGGCCTGTGGGGCCTCTGAGCACAACCGGCCCTCTCCCGCTGGAAGACCTCCCCGGCTGCCTCCAAAGGCCGCTTTGCAAGCACTCTGGCCGGCTGTTCCCGCCAGCCGCGCACAATGCTCCCAAGCACGGGAGAAAAGCGCTTCGGGGTGGTGCTCTCTCCCGGCCCTTGCCCCTGAGCCTGGGGGCCAGGCAGGGGCTCCACACTCCCAGGCCAAGGCAGAACCACATGCACACGTCTGTTCCTGCCCCCTGCACCGGCAGAGAGCTCGGGGGAGCCAGAGTCTGTCAGGCAGCTGCTGGGCTGGCCGCCTGTGTGGGAAGGGGCAGAGCCGACCTAGGGGCCCCCTGGGCCTCTTGCTCTCCCTGCTGCCCTGAGGCTGCTGGGCCAAAGAGGTCTTGGGCATCCAGCCCCTTGCTGGTCCCTTCCCTCTGACGAGGCCCTCTGACCTCCAGCCCCTTGCAGTGTGGAGACAGCCCCTGCCAGCAACCTCCTCTCCAAGGAGGTCTCAAGCGTGGCCTAGGCCCAGGGGAAAGGCACCAGCGGGGATGAGCCTGGGGAGGCGCCCGGGCATGTCTGGACCCAGTCCCCGCAGCCTGCCCCTTGCTGGGGCAGTACCCCCGGAGGCCAGGAAGGCCTGGGCAAGGCTGGCCAGGGGCAGGGGCCCTGCTGAGTCCTGCCCCTGGCCTGTGGGGCCTCTGAGCACAACCGGCCCTCTCCCGCTGGAAGACCTCCCCGGCTGCCTCCAAAGGCCGCTTTGCAAGCACTCTGGCCGGCTGTTCCCGCCAGCCGCGCACAATGCTCCCAAGCCCGGGAGAAAAGCGCTTCGGGGTGGTGCTCTCTCCCGGCCCTTGCCCCTGAGCCTGGGGGCCAGGCAGGGGCTCCACTCTCCCAGGCCAAGGCAGAACCACATGCACACGTCTGTTCCTGCCCCCTGCAACGGAAGAGAGCTCGGGGGAGCCAGAGTCTGTCAGGCAGCTGCTGGGCTGGCCGCCTGTGTGGGAAGGGGCAGAGCCGACCTAGGGGCACCCTGGGCCTCTTGCTCTCCCTGCTGCCCTGAGGCTGCTGGGCCAAAGAGGTCTTGGGCATCCAGCCCCTTGCTGGTCCCTTCCCTCTGACGAGGCCCTCGGAGCCCCAGCACCTTGCAGTGTGGAGACAGCCCCTGCCAGCAACCTCCTCTCCAAGGAGGCCTCAAGCGAGGCCTAGGCCCAGGGGAAAGGCACCAGCGGGGATGAGCCTGGGGAGGCGCCCGGGCATGTCTGGACCCAGTCCCCGCAGCCTGCCCCTTGCTGGGGCAGTACCCCCGGAGGCCAGGAAGGCCTGGGCAAGGCTGGCCAGGGGCAGGGGCCCTGCTGGGTCCTGCCCCTGGCTTGTGGGGCCTCTGAGCACAACCGGCCCTCACCCGCTGGAAGACCTCCCCGGCTGCCTCCAAAGGCCGCTTTGCAAGCACTCTGGCCGGCTGTTCCCGCCAGCCGCGCACAATGCTCCCAAGCCCGGGAGAAAAGCGCTTCGGGGTGGTGGTCTCTCCCGGCCCTTGCCCCTGAGCCTGGGGGCCAGGCAGGGGCTCCACACTCCCAGGCCAAGGCAGAACCACATGCACACGTCTGTTCCTGCCCCCTGCACCGGCAGAGAGCTCGGGGGAGCCAGAGTCTGTCAGGCAGCTGCTGGGCTGGCCGCCTGTGTGGGAAGGGGCAGAGCCGACCTAGGGGCACCCTGGGCCTCTTGCTCTCCCTGCTGCCCTGAGGCTGCTGGGCCAAAGAGGTCTTGGGCATCCAGCCCCTTGCTGGTCCCTTCCCTCTGACGAGGCCCTCTGAGCTCCAGCCCCTTGCAGTGTGGAGACAGCCCCTGCCAGCAACCTCCTCTCCAAGGAGGCCTCAAGCGTGGCCTAGGCCCAGGGGAAAGGCACCAGCGGGGATGAGCCTGGGGAGGCGCCCGGGCATGTCTGGACCCAGTCCCCGCAGCCTGCCCCTTGCTGGGGCAGTACCCCCGGAGGCCAGGAAGGCCTGGGCAAGGCTGGCCAGGGGCAGGGGCCCTGCTGGGTCCTGCCCCTGGCCTGTGGGGCCTCTGAGCACAGCCGGCCCTCTCCCGCTGGAAGACCTCCCCGGCTGCCTCCAAAGGCCGCTTTGCAAGCACTCTGGCCGGCTGTTCCCGCCAGCCGCGCACAATGCTCCCAAGCCCGGGAGAAAAGCGCTTCGGGGTGGTGCTCTCTCCCGGCCCTTGCCCCTGAGCCTGGGGGCCAGGCAGGGGCTCCACACTCCCAGGCCAAGGCAGAACCACATGCAAACGTCTGTTCCTGCCCCCTGCACCGGCAGAGAGCTCGGGGGAGCCAGAGTCTGTCAGGCAGCTGCTGGGCTGGCCGCCTGTGTGGGAAGGGGCAGAGCCGACCTAGGGGCACCCTGGGCCTCTTGCTCTCCCTGCTGCCCTGAGGCTGCTGGGCCAGAGAGGTCTTGGGCATCCAGCCCCTTGCTGGTCCCTTCCCTCTGAGGAGGCCCTCTGAGCTCCAGCACCTTGCAGTGTGGAGACAGCCCCTGCCAGCAACCTCCTCTCCAAGGAGGCCTCAGGCGAGGCCTAGGCCCAGGGGAAAGGCACCAGCGGGGATGAGCCTGGGGAGGCGCCCGGGCATGTCTGGACCCAGTCCCCGCAGCCTGCCCCTTGCTGGGGCAGTACCCCCGGAGGCCAGGAAGGCCTGGGCAAGGCTGGCCAGGGGCAGGGGCCCTGCTGGGTCCTGCCCCTGGACTGTGGGGCCTCTGAGCACAGCCGGCCCTCTCGCGCTGAAAGACCTCCCCTCTGCCTCCAAAGGCCGCTTTGCAAGCACTCTGGCCGGCTGTTCCCGCCAGCCGCGCACAATGCTCCCAAGCCCGGGAGAAAAGCGCTTCGGTGTGGTGCTCTCTCCCGGCCCTTGCCCCTGAGCCTGGGGGCCAGGCAGGGGCTCCACACTCCCAGGCCAAGGCAGAACCACATGCACACGTCTGTTCCTGCCCCCTGCACCGGCAGAGAGCTCGGGGGAGCCAGAGTCTGTCAGGCAGCTGCTGGGCTGGCCGCCTGTGTGGGAAGGGGCAGAGCCGACCTAGGGGCACCCTGGGCCTCTTGCTCTCCCTGCTGCCCTGAGGCTGCTGGGCCAAAGAGGTCTTGGGCATCCAGCCCCTTGCTGGTCCCTTCCCTCTGACGAGGCCCTCTGAGCTCCAGCACCTTGCAGTGTGGAGACAGCCCCTGCCAGCAACCTCCTCTCCAAGGAGGCCTCAGGCGAGGCCTAGGCCTAGGGGAAAGGCACCAGCGGGGATGAGCCTGGGGAGGCGCCCGGGCATGTCTGGACCCAGTCCCCGCAGCCTGCCCCTTGCTGGGGCAGTACCCCCGGAGGCCAGGAAGGCCTGGGCAAGGCTGGCCAGGGGCAGGGGCCCTGCTGGGTCCTGCCCCTGGCCTGTGGGGCCTCTGAGCACAGCCGGCCCTCTCCCGCTGGAAGACCTCCCCGGCTGCCTCCAAAGGCCGCTTTGCAAGCACTCTCGCCAGCTGTTCCCGCCAGCCGCGCACAATGCTCCCAAGCCCGGGAGAAAAGCGCTTCGGGGTGGTGCTCTCTCCCGGCCCTTGCCCCTGAGCCTGGGGGCCAGGCAGGGGGTCCACACTCCCAGGCCAAGGCAGAACCACATGCACACGTCTGTTCCTGCCCCCTGCACCGGCAGAGAGCTCGGGGGAGCCAGAGTCTGTCAGGCAGCTGCTGGGCTGGCCGCCTGTGTGGGAAGGGGCAGAGCCGACCTAGGGGCACCCTGGGCCTCTTGCTCTCCCTGCTGCCCTGAGGCTGCTGGGCCAAAGAGGTCTCGGGCATCCAGCCCCTTGCTGGTCCCTTCCCTCTGACGAGGCCCTCTGAGCTCCAGCACCTTGCAGTGTGGAGACAGCCCCTGCCAGCAACCTCCTCTCCAAGGAAGCCTCAGGCGAGGCCTAGGCCCAGGGGAAAGGCACCAGCGGGGATGAGCCTGGGGAGGCGCCCGGGCATGTCTGGACCCAGTCCCCGCAGCCTGCCCCTTGCTGGGGCAGTACCCCCGGAGGCCAGGAAGGCCTGGGCAAGGCTGGCCAGGGGCAGGGGCCCTGCTGGGTCCTGCCCCTGGCCTGTGGGGCCTCTGAGCACAGCCGGCCCTCTCCCGCTGGAAGACCTCCCCGGCTGCCTCCAAAGGCCGCTTTGCAAGCACTCTGGCCGGCTGTTCCCGCCAGCCGCGCACAATGCTCCCAAGCCCGGGAGAAAAGCGCTTCGGGGTGGTGCTCTCTCCCGGCCCTTGCCCCTGAGCCTGGGGGCCAGGCAGGGGCTCCACACTCCCAGGCCAAGGCAGAACCACATGCACACGTCTGTTCCTGCCCCCTGCACCGGCAGAGAGCTCGGGGGAGCCAGAGTCTGTCAGGCAGCTGCTGGGCTGGCCGCCTGTGTGGGAAGGGGCAGAGCCGACCTAGGGGCACCCTGGGCCTCTTGCTCTCCCTGCTGCCCTGAGGCTGCTGGGCCAAAGAGGTCTTGGGCATCCAGCCCCTTGCTGGTCCCTTCCCTCTGACGAGGCCCTCTGAGCTCCAGCACCTTGCAGTGTGGAGACAGCCCCTGCCAGCAACCTCCTCTCCAAGGAGGCCTCAGGCGAGGCCTAGGCCCAGGGGAAAGGCACCAGCGGGGATGAGCCTGGGGAGGCGCCCGGGCATGTCTGGACCCAGTCCCCGCAGCCTGCCCCTTGCTGGGGCAGTACCCCCGGAGGCCAGGAAGGCCTGGGCAAGGCTGGCCAGGGGCAGGGGCCCTGCTGGGTCCTGCCCCTGGACTGTGGGGCCTCTGAGCACAGCCGGCCCTCTCGCGCTGAAAGACCTCCCCTCTGCCTCCAAAGGCCGCTTTGCAAGCACTCTGGCCGGCTGTTCCCGCCAGCCGCGCACAATGCTCCCAAGCCCGGGAGAAAAGCGCTTCGGTGTGGTGCTCTCTCCCGGCCCTTGCCCCTGAGCCTGGGGGCCAGGCAGGGGCTCCACACTCCCAGGCCAAGGCAGAACCACATGCACACGTCTGTTCCTGCCCCCTGCACCGGCAGAGAGCTCGGGGGAGCCAGAGTCTGTCAGGCAGCTGCTGGGCTGGCCGCCTGTGTGGGAAGGGGCAGAGCCGACCTAGGGGCACCCTGGGCCTCTTGCTCTCCCTGCTGCCCTGAGGCTGCTGGGCCAAAGAGGTCTTGGGCATCCAGCCCCTTGCTGGTCCCTTCCCTCTGACGAGGCCCTCTGAGCTCCAGCACCTTGCAGTGTGGAGACAGCCCCTGCCAGCAACCTCCTCTCCAAGGAGGCCTCAGGCGAGGCCTAGGCCTAGGGGAAAGGCACCAGCGGGGATGAGCCTGGGGAGGCGCCCGGGCATGTCTGGACCCAGTCCCCGCAGCCTGCCCCTTGCTGGGGCAGTACCCCCGGAGGCCAGGAAGGCCTGGGCAAGGCTGGCCAGGGGCAGGGGCCCTGCTGGGTCCTGCCCCTGGCCTGTGGGGCCTCTGAGCACAGCCGGCCCTCTCCCGCTGGAAGACCTCCCCGGCTGCCTCCAAAGGCCGCTTTGCAAGCACTCTGGCCGGCTGTTCCCGCCAGCCGCGCACAATGCTCCCAAGCCCGGGAGAAAAGCGCTTCGGGGTGGTGCTCTCTCCCGGCCCTTGCCCCTGAGCCTGGGGGCCAGGCAGGGGCTCCACACTCCCAGGCCAAGGCAGAACCACATGCACACGTCTGTTCCTGCCCCCTGCACCGGCAGAGAGCTCGGGGGAGCCAGAGTCTGTCAGGCAGCTGCTGGGCTGGCCGCCTGTGTGGGAAGGGGCAGAGCCGACCTAGGGGCACCCTGGGCCTCTTGCTCTCCCTGCTGCCCTGAGGCTGCTGGGCCAAAGAGGTCTTGGGCATCCAGCCCCTTGCTGGTCCCTTCCCTCTGACGAGGCCCTCTGAGCTCCAGCCCCTTGCAGTGTGGAGACAGCCCCTGCCAGCAACCTCCTCTCCAAGGAGGCCTCAGGCGAGGCCTAGGCCCAGGGGAAAGGCACCAGCGGGGATGAGCCTGGGGAGGCGCCCGGGCATGTCTGGACCCAGTCCCCGCAGCCTGCCCCTTGCTGGGGCAGTACCCCCGGAGGCCAGGAAGGCCTGGGCAAGGCTGGCCAGGGGCAGGGGCCCTGCTGGGTCCTGCCCCTGGCCTGTGGGGCCTCTGAGCACAGCCGGCCCTCTCCCGCTGGAAGACCTCCCCGGCTGCCTCCAAAGGCCGCTTTGCAAGCACTCTGGCCGGCTGTTCCCGCCAGCCGCGCACAATGCTCCCAAGCCCGGGAGAAAAGCGCTTCGGGGTGGTGCTCTCTCCCGGCCCTTGCCCCTGAGCCTGGGGGCCAGGCAGGGGCTCCACACTCCCAGGCCAAGGCAGAACCACATGCACACGTCTGTTCCTGCCCCCTGCACCGGCAGAGAGCTCGGGGGAGCCAGAGTCTGTCAGGCAGCTGCTGGGCTGGCCGCCTGTGTGGGAAGGGGCAGAGCCGACCTAGGGGCACCCTGGGCCTCTTGCTCTCCCTGCTGCCCTGAGGCTGCTGGGCCAAAGAGGTCTTGGGCATCCAGCCCCTTGCTGGTCCCTTCCCTCTGACGAGGCCCTCTGAGCTCCAGCCCCTTGCAGTGTGGAGACAGCCCCTGCCAGCAACCTCCTCTCCAAGGAGGCCTCAAGCGAGGCCTAGGCCCAGGGGAAAGGCACCAGCGGGGATGAGCCTGGGGAGGCGCCCGGGCATGTCTGGACCCAGTCCCCGCAGCCTGCCCCTTGCTGGGGCAGTACCCCCGGAGGCCAGGAAGGCCTGGGCAAGGCTGGCCAGGGGCAGGGGCCCTGCTGGGTCCTGCCCCTGGCCTGTGGGGCCTCTGAGCACAACCGGCCCTCTCCCGCTGGAAGACCTCCCCGGCTGCCTCCAAAGGCCGCTTTGCAAGCACTCTGGCCGGCTGTTCCCGCCAGCCGCGCACAATGCTCCCAAGCCCGGGAGAAAAGCGCTTCGGGGTGGTGCTCTCTCCCGGCCCTTGCCCCTGAGCCTGGGGGCCAGGCAGGGGCTCCACACTCCCAGGCCAAGGCAGAACCACATGCACACGTCTGTTCCTGCCCCCTGCACCGGCAGAGAGCTCGGGGGAGCCAGAGTCTGTCAGGCAGCTGCTGGGCTGGCCGCCTGTGTGGGAAGGGGCAGAGCCGACCTAGGGGCACCCTGGGCCTCTTGCTCTCCCTGCTGCCCTGAGGCTGCTGGGCCAAAGAGGTCTTGGGCATCCAGCCCCTTGCTGGTCCCTTCCCTCTGACGAGGCCCTCTGAGCTCCAGCCCCTTGCAGTGTGGAGACAGCCCCTGCCAGCAACCTCCTCTCCAAGGAGGCCTCAAGCGAGGCCTAGGCCCAGGGGAAAGGCACCAGCGGGGATGAGCCTGGGGAGGCGCCCGGGCATGTCTGGACCCAGTCCCCGCAGCCTGCCCCTTGCTGGGGCAGTACCCCCGGAGGCCAGGAAGGCCTGGGCAAGGCTGGCCAGGGGCAGGGGCCCTGCTGGGTCCTGCCCCTGGCCTGTGGGGCCTCTGAGCACAACCGGCCCTCTCCCGCTGGAAGACCTCCCCGGCTGCCTCCAAAGGCCGCTTTGCAAGCACTCTGGCCGGCTGTTCCCGCCAGCCGCGCACAATGCTCCCAAGCCCGGGAGAAAAGCGCTTCGGGGTGGTGCTCTCTCCCGGCCCTTGCCCCTGAGCCTGGGGGCCAGGCAGGGGCTCCACACTCCCAGGCCAAGGCAGAACCACATGCACACGTCTGTTCCTGCCCCCTGCACCGGCAGAGAGCTCGGGGGAGCCAGAGTCTGTCAGGCAGCTGCTGGGCTGGCCGCCTGTGTGGGAAGGGGCAGAGCCGACCTAGGGGCACCCTGGGCCTCTTGCTCTCCCTGCTGCCCTGAGGCTGCTGGGCCAAAGAGGTCTTGGGCATCCAGCCCCTTGCTGGTCCCTTCCCTCTGACGAGGCCCTCTGAGCTCCAGCCCCTTGCAGTGTGGAGACAGCCCCTACCAGCAACCTCCTCTCCAAGGAGGCCTCAAGCGAGGCCTAGGCCCAGGGGAAAGGCACCAGCGGGGATGAGCCTGGGCAGGCGCCCGGGCATGTCTGGACCCAGTCCCCGCAGCCTGCCCCTTGCTGGGGCAGTACACCCAGAGGCCAGGAAGGCCTGGGCAAGGCTGGCCAGGGGCAGGGGCCCTGCTGGGTCCTGCCCCTGGCCTGTGGGGCCTCTGAGCACAACCGGCCCTCTCCCGCTGGAAGACCTCCCCGGCTGCCTCCAAAGGCCGCTTTGCAAGCACTCTGGCCGGCTGTTCCCGCCAGCCGCGCACAATGCTCCCAAGCCCGGGAGAAAAGCGCTTCGGGGTGGTGCTCTCTCCCGGCCCTTGCCCCTGAGCCTGGGGGCCAGGCAGGGGCTCCACACTCCCAGGCCAAGGCAGAACCACATGCACACGTCTGTTCCTGCCCCCTGCACCGGCAGAGAGCTCGGGGGAGCCAGAGTCTGTCAGGCAGCTGCTGGGCTGGCCGCCTGTGTGGGAAGGGGCAGAGCCGACCTAGGGGCACCCTGGGCCTCTTGCTCTCCCTGCTGCCCTGAGGCTGCTGGGCCAAAGAGGTCTTGGGCATCCAGCCCCTTGCTGGTCCCTTCCCTCTGACGAGGCCCTCTGAGCTCCAGCCCCTTGCAGTGTGGAGACAGCCCCTGCCAGCAACCTCCTCTCCAAGGAGGCCTCAAGCGTGGCCTAGGCCCAGGGGAAAGGCACCAGCGGGGATGAGCCTGGGGAGGCGCCCGGGCATGTCTGGACCCAGTCCCCGCAGCCTGCCCCTTGCTGGGGCAGTACCCCCGGAGGCCAGGAAGGCCTGGGCAAGGCTGGCCAGGGGCAGGGGCCCTGCTGGGTCCTGCCCCTGGCCTGTGGGGCCTCTGAGCACAACCGGCCCTCTCCCGCTGGAAGACCTCCCCGGCTGCCTCCAAAGGCCGCTTTGCAAGCACTCTGGCCGGCTGTTCCCGCCAGCCGCGCACAATGCTCCCAAGCCCGGGAGAAAAGCGCTTCGGGGTGGTGCTCTCTCCCGGCCCTTGCCCCTGAGCCTGGGGGCCAGGCAGGGGCTCCACACTCCCAGGCCAAGGCAGAACCACATGCACACGTCTGTTCCTGCCCCCTGCACCGGCAGAGAGCTCGGGGGAGCCAGAGTCTGTCAGGCAGCTGCTGGGCTGGCCGCCTGTGTGGGAAGGGGCAGAGCCGACCTAGGGGCACCCTGGGCCTCTTGCTCTCCCTGCTGCCCTGAGGCTGCTGGGCCAAAGAGGTCTTGGGCATCCAGCCCCTTGCTGGTCCCTTCCCTCTGACGAGGCCCTCTGAGCTCCAGCCCCTTGCAGTGTGGAGACAGCCCCTGCCAGCAACCTCCTCTCCAAGGAGGCCTCAAGCGAGGCCTAGGCCCAGGGGAAAGGCACCAGCGGGGATGAGCCTGGGCAGGCGCCCGGGCATGTCTGGACCCAGTCCCCGCAGCCTGCCCCTTGCTGGGGCAGTACCCCCGGAGGCCAGGAAGGCCTGGGCAAGGCTGGCCAGGGGCAGGGGCCCTGCTGGGTCCTGCCCCTGGCCTGTGGGGCCTCTGAGCACAACCGGCCCTCTCCCGCTGGAAGACCTCCCCGGCTGCCTCCAAAGGCCGCTTTGCAAGCACTCTGGCCGGCTGTTCCCGCCAGCCGCGCACAATGCTCCCAAGCCCGGGAGAAAAGCGCTTCGGGGTGGTGCTCTCTCCCGGCCCTTGCCCCTGAGCCTGGGGGCCAGGCAGGGGCTCCACACTCCCAGGCCAAGGCAGAACCACATGCTCACGTCTGTTCCTGCCCCCTGCACCGGCAGAGAGCTCGGGGGAGCCAGAGTCTGTCAGGCAGCTGCTGGGCTGGCCGCCTGTGTGGGAAGGGGCAGAGCCGACCTAGGGGCACCCTGGGCCTCTTGCTCTCCCTGCTGCCCTGAGGCTGCTGGGCCAAAGAGGTCTTGGGCATCCAGCCCCTTGCTGGTCCCTTCCCTCTGACGAGGCCCTCTGAGCTCCAGCCCCTTGCAGTGTGGAGACAGCCCCTGCCAGCAACCTCCTCTCCAAGGAGGCCTCAAGCGAGGCCTAGGCCCAGGGGAAAGGCACCAGCGGGGATGAGCCTGGGGAGGCGCCCGGGCATGTCTGGACCCAGTCCCCGCAGCCTGCCCCTTGCTGGGGCAGTACCCCCGGAGGCCAGGAAGGCCTGGGCAAGGCTGGCCAGGGGCAGGGGCCCTGCTGGGTCCTGCCCCTGGCCTGTGGGGCCTCTGAGCACAACCGGCCCTCTCCCGCTGGAAGACCTCCCCGGCTGCCTCCAAAGGCCGCTTTGCAAGCACTCTGGCCGGCTGTTCCCGCCAGCCGCGCACAATGCTCCCAAGCCCGGGAGAAAAGCGCTTCGGGGTGGTGCTCTCTCCCGGCCCTTGCCCCTGAGCCTGGGGGCCAGGCAGGGGCTCCACACTCCCAGGCCAAGGCAGAACCACATGCACACGTCTGTTCCTGCCCCCTGCACCGGCAGAGAGCTCGGGGGAGCCAGAGTCTGTCAGGCAGCTGCTGGGCTGGCCGCCTGTGTGGGAAGGGGCAGAGCCGACCTACGGGCACCCTGGGCCTCTTGCTCTCCCTGCTGCCCTGAGGCTGCTGGGCCAAAGAGGTCTTGGGCATCCAGCCCCTTGCTGGTCCCTTCCCTCTGACGAGGCCCTCTGAGCTCCAGCACCTTGCAGTGTGGAGACAGCCCCTGCCAGCAACCTCCTCTCCAAGGAGGCCTCAAGCGAGGCCTAGGCCCAGGGGAAAGGCACCAGCGGGGATGAGCCTGGGGAGGCGCCCGGGCATGTCTGGACCCAGTCCCCGCAGCCTGCCCCTTGCTGGGGCAGTACCCCCAGAGGCCAGGAAGGCCTGGGCAAGGCTGGCCAGGGGCAGGGGCCCTGCTGGGTCCTGCCCCTGGCCTGTGGGGCCTCTGAGCACAACCGGCCCTCTCCCGCTGGAAGACCTCCCCGGCTGCCTCCAAAGGCCGCTTTGCAAGCACTCTGGCCGGCTGTTCCCGCCAGCCACGCACAATGCTCCCAAGCCCGGGAGAAAAGCGCTTCGGGGTGGTGCTCTCTCCCGGCCCTTGCCCCTGAGCCTGGGGGCCAGGCAGGGGCTCCACACTCCCAGGCCAAGGCAGAACCACATGCACACGTCTGTTCCTGCCCCCTGCACCGGCAGAGAGCTCGGGGGAGCCAGAGTCTGTCAGGCAGCTGCTGGGCTGGCCGCCTGTGTGGGAAGGGGCAGAGCCGACCTAGGGGCACCCTGGGCCTCTTGCTCTCCCTGCTGCCCTGAGGCTGCTGGGCCAAAGAGGTCTTGGGCATCCAGCCCCTTGCTCGTCCCTTCCCTCTGACGAGGCCCTCTGAGCTCCAGCACCTTGCAGTGTGGAGACAGCCCCTGCCAGCAACCTCCTCTCCAAGGAGGCCTCAAGCGAGGCCTAGGCCCAGGGGAAAGGCACCAGCGGGGATGAGCCTGGGGAGGCGCCCGGGCATGTCTGGACCCAGTCCGCGCAGCCTGCCCCTTGCTGGGGCAGTACCCCCGGAGGCCAGGAAGGCCTGGGCAAGGCTGGCCAGGGGCAGGGGCCCTGCTGGGTCCTGCCCCTGGCCTGTGGGGCCTCTGAGCACAGCCGGCCCTCTCCCGCTGGAAGACCTCCCCGGCTGCCTCCAAAGGCCGCTTTGCAAGCACTCTGGCCGGCTGTTCCCGCCAGCCGCGCACAATGCTCCCAAGCCCGGGAGAAAAGCGCTTCGGGGTGGTGCTCTCTCCCGGCCCTTGCCCCTGAGCCTGGGGGCCAGGCAGGGGCTCCACACTCCCAGGCCAAGGCAGAACCACATGCACACGTCTGTTCCTGCCCCCTGCACCGGCAGAGAGCTCGGGGGAGCCAGAGTCTGTCAGGCAGCTGCTGGGCTGGCCGCCTGTGTGGGAAGGGGCAGAGCCGACCTAGGGGCACCCTGGGCCTCTTGCTCTCCCTGCTGCCCTGAGGCTGCTGGGCCAAAGAGGTCTTGGGCATCCAGCCCCTTGCTGGTCCCTTCCCTCTGACGAGGCCCTCTGAGCTCCAGCCCCTTGCAGTGTGGAGACAGCCCCTGCCAGCAACCTCCTCTCCAAGGAGGCCTCAAGCGAGGCCTAGGCCCAGGGGAAAGGCACCAGCGGGGATGAGCCTGGGGAGGCGCACGGGCATGTCTGGACCCAGTCCCCGCAGCCTGCCCCTTGCTGGGGCAGTACCCCCGGAGGCCAGGAAGGCCTGGGCAAGGCTGGCCAGGGGCAGGGGCCCTGCTGGGTCCTGCCCCTGGCCTGTGGGGCCTCTGAGCACAACCGGCCCTCTCCCGCTGGAAGACCTCCCCGGCTGCCTCCAAAGGCCGCTTTGCAAGCACTCTGGCCGGCTGTTCCCGCCAGCCGCGCACAATGCTCCCAAGCCCGGGAGAAAAGCGCTTCGGGGTGGTGCTCTCTCCCGGCCCTTGCCCCTGAGCCTGGGGGCCAGGCAGGGGCTCCACACTCCCAGGCCAAGGCAGAACCACATGCACACGTCTGTTCCTGCCCCCTGCACCGGCAGAGAGCTCGGGGGAGCCAGAGTCTGTCAGGCAGCTGCTGGGCTGGCCGCCTGTGTGGGAAGGGGCAGAGCCGACCTAGGGGCACCCTGGGCCTCTTGCTCTCCCTGCTGCCCTGAGGCTGCTGGGCCAAAGAGGTCTTGGGCATCCAGCCCCTTGCTGGTCCCTTCCCTCTGACGAGGCCCTCTGAGCTCCAGCCCCTTGCAGTGTGGAGACAGCCCCTGCCAGCAACCTCCTCTCCAAGGAGGCCTCAAGCGTGGCCTAGGCCCAGGGGAAAGGCACCAGCGGGGATGAGCCTGGGGAGGCGCCCGGGCATGTCTGGACCCAGTCCCCGCAGCCTGCCCCTTGCTGGGGCAGTACCCCCGGAGGCCAGGAAGGCCTGGGCAAGGCTGGCCAGGGGCAGGTGCCCTGCTGGGTCCTGCCCCTGGCCTGTGGGGCCTCTGAGCACAACCGGCCCTCTCCCGCTGGAAGACCTCCCCGGCTGCCTCCAAAGGCCGCTTTGCAAGCACTCTCGCCGGCTGTTCCCGCCAGCGGCGCACAATGCTCCCAAGCCCGGGAGAAAAGCGCTTCGGGGTGGTGCTCTCTCCCGGCCCTTGCCCCTGAGCCTGGGGGCCAGGCAGGGGCTCCACACTCCCAGGCCAAGGCAGAACCACATGCACACGTCTGTTCCTGCCCTCTGCACCGGCAGAGAGCTCGGGGGAGCCAGAATCTGTCAGGCAGCTGCTGGGCTGGCCGCCTGTGTGGGAAGGGGCAGAGCCGACCTAGGGGCACCCTGGGCCTCTTGCTCTCCCTGCTGCCCTGAGGCTGCTGGGCCAAAGAGGTCTTGGGCATCCAGCCCCTTGCTGGTCCCTTCCCTCTGACGAGGCCCTCTGAGCTCCAGCACCTTGCAGTGTGGAGACAGCCCCTGCCAGCAACCTCCTCTCCAAGGAGGCCTCAAGCGAGGCCTAGGCCCAGGGGAAAGGCACCAGCGGGGATGAGCCTGGGGAGGCGCCCGGGCATGTCTGGACCCAGTCCGCGCAGCCTGCCCCTTGCTGGGGCAGTACCCCCGGAGGCCAGGAAGGCCTGGGCAAGGCTGGCCAGGGGCAGGGGCCCTGCTGGGTCCTGCCCCTGGCCTGTGGGGCCTCTGAGCACAGCCGGCCCTCTCCCGCTGGAAGACCTCCCCGGCTGCCTCCAAAGGCCGCTTTGCAAGCACTCTGGCCGGCTGTTCCCGCCAGCCGCGCACAATGCTCCCAAGCCCGGGAGAAAAGCGCTTCGGGGTGGTGCTCTCTCCCGGCCCTTGCCCCTGAGCCTGGGGGCCAGGCAGGGGCTCCACACTCCCAGGCCAAGGCAGAACCACATGCACACGTCTGTTCCTGCCCCCTGCACCGGCAGAGAGCTCGGGGGAGCCAGAGTCTGTCAGGCAGCTGCTGGGCTGGCCGCCTGTGTGGGAAGGGGCAGAGCCGACCTAGGGGCACCCTGGGCCTCTTGCTCTCCCTGCTGCCCTGAGGCTGCTGGGCCAAAGAGGTCTTGGGCATCCAGCCCCTTGCTGGTCCCTTCCCTCTGACGAGGCCCTCTGAGCTCCAGCACCTTGCAGTGTGGAGACAGCCCCTGCCAGCAACCTCCTCTCCAAGGAGGCCTCAAGCGAGGCCTAGGCCCAGGGGAAAGGCACCAGCGGGGATGAGCCTGGGGAGGCGCACGGGCATGTCTGGACCCAGTCCCCGCAGCCTGCCCCTTGCTGGGGCAGTACCCCCGGAGGCCAGGAAGGCCTGGGCAAGGCTGGCCAGGGGCAGGGGCCCTGCTGGGTCCTGCCCCTGGCCTGTGGGGCCTCTGAGCACAACCAGCCCTCTCCCGCTGGAAGACCTCCCCGGCTGCCTCCAAAGGCCGCTTTGCAAGCACTCTGGCCGGCTGTTCCCGCCAGCCGCGCACAATGCTCCCAAGCACGGGAGAAAAGCGCTTCGGGGTGGTGCTCTCTCCCGGCCCTTGCCCCTGAGCCTGGGGGCCAGGCAGGGGCTCCACACTCCCAGGCCAAGGCAGAACCACATGCACACGTCTGTTCCTGCCCCCTGCACCGGCAGAGAGCTCGGGGGAGCCAGAGTCTGTCAGGCAGCTGCTGGGCTGGCCGCCTGTGTGGGAAGGGGCAGAGCCGACCTACGGGCACCCTGGGCCTCTTGCTCTCCCTGCTGCCCTGAGGCTGCTGGGCCAAAGAGGTCTTGGGCATCCAGCCCCTTGCTGGTCCCTTCCCTCTGACGAGGCCCTCTGACCTCCAGCCCCTTGCAGTGTGGAGACAGCCCCTGCCAGCAACCTCCTCTCCAAGGAGGTCTCAAGCGTGGCCTAGGCCCAGGGGAAAGGCACCAGCGGGGATGAGCCTGGGGAGGCGCCCGGGCATGTCTGGACCCAGTCCCCACAGCCTGCCCCTTGCTGGGGCAGTACCCCCGGAGGCCAGGAAGGCCTGGGCAAGGCTGGCCAGGGGCAGGGGCCCTGCTGGGTCCTGCCCCTGGCCTGTGGGGCCTCTGAGCACAACCGGCCCTCTCCCGCTGGAAGACCTCCCCGGCTGCCTCCAAAGGCCGCTTTGCAAGCACTCTGGCCGGCTGTTCCCGCCAGCCGCGCACAATGCTCCCAAGCCCGGGAGAAAAGCGCTTCGGGGTGGTGCTCTCTCCCGGCCCTTGCCCCTGAGCCTGGGGGCCAGGCAGGGGCTCCACTCTCCCAGGCCAAGGCAGAACCACATGGACACGTCTGTTCCTGCCCCCTGCACCGGCAGAGAGCTCGGGGGAGCCAGAGTCTGTCAGGCAGCTGCTGGGCTGGCCGCCTGTGTGGGAAGGGGCAGAGCCGACCTAGGGGCACCCTGGGCCTCTTGCTCTCCCTGCTGCCCTGAGGCTGCTGGGCCAAAGAGGTCTTGGGCATCCAGCCCCTTGCTGGTCCCTTCCCTCTGACGAGGCCCTCGGAGCTCCAGCACCTTGCAGTGTGGAGACAGCCCCTGCCAGCAACCTCCTCTCCAAGGAGGCCTCAAGCGAGGCCTAGGCCCAGGGGAAAGGCACCAGCGGGGATGAGCCTGGGGAGGCGCCCGGGCATGTCTGGACCCAGTCCCCGCAGCCTGCCCCTTGCTGGGGCAGTACCCCCGGAGGCCAGGAAGGCCTGGGCAAGGCTGGCCAGGGGCAGGGGCCCTGCTGGGTCCTGCCCCTGGCTTGTGGGGCCTCTGAGCACAACCGGCCCTCACCCGCTGGAAGACCTCCCCGGCTGCCTCCAAAGGCCGCTTTGCAAGCATTCTGGCCGGCTGTTCCCGCCAGCCGCGCACAATGCTCCCAAGCCCGGGAGAAAAGCGCTTCGGGGTGGTGCTCTCTCCCGGCCCTTGCCCCTGAGCCTGGGGGCCAGGCAGGGGCTCCACACTCCCAGGCCAAGGCAGAACCACATGCACACGTCTGTTCCTGCCCCCTGCACCGGCAGAGAGCTCGGGGGAGCCAGAGTCTGTCAGGCAGCTGCTGGGCTGGCCGCCTGTGTGGGAAGGGGCAGAGCCGACCTAGGGGCACCCTGGGCCTCTTGCTCTCCCTGCTGCCCTGAGGCTGCTGGGCCAAAGAGGTCTTGGGCATCCAGCCCCTTGCTGGTCCCTT
Source organism: Cervus elaphus (assembly GCF_910594005.1). Taxonomy (NCBI): domain Eukaryota; kingdom Metazoa; phylum Chordata; class Mammalia; order Artiodactyla; family Cervidae; genus Cervus; species Cervus elaphus. Next base: position 827,770 of record NC_057834.1, on the reverse strand, counting down.
CCCTCTGACGAGGCCCTCTGAGCTCCAGCCCCTTGCAGTGTGGAGACAGCCCCTGCCAGCAACCTCCTCTCCAAGGAGGCCTCAAGCGTGGCCTAGGCCCAGGGGAAAGGCACCAGCGGGGATGAGCCTGGGGAGGCGCCCGGGCATGTCTGGACCCAGTCCCCGCAGCCTGCCCCTTGCTGGGGCAGTACCCCCGGAGGCCAGGAAGGCGTGGGCAAGGCTGGCCAGGGGCAGGTGCCCTGCTGGGTCCTGCCCCTGGCCTGTGGGTCCTCTGAGCACAACCGGCCCTCTCCCGCTGGAAGACCTCCCCGGCTGCCTCCAAAGGCCGCTTTGCAAGCACTCTGGCCGGCTGTTCCCGCCAGCCGCGCACAATGCTCCCAAGCCCGGGAGAAAAGCGCTTCGGGGTGGTGCTCTCTCCCGGCCCTTGCCCCTGAGCCTGGGGGCCAGGCAGGGGCTCCACACTCCCAGGCCAAGGCAGAACCACATGCACACGTCTGTTCCTGCCCCCTGCACCGGCAGAGAGCTCGGGGGAGCCAGAGTCTGTCAGGCAGCTGCTGGGCTGGCCGCCTGTGTGGGAAGGGGCAGAGCCGACCTAGGGGCACCCTGGGCCTCTTGCTCTCCCTGCTGCCCTGAGGCTGCTGGGCCAAAGAGGTCTTGGGCATCCAGCCCCTTGCTGGTCCCTTCCCTCTGACGAGGCCCTCTGAGCTCCAGCACCTTGCAGTGTGGAGACAGCCCCTGCCAGCAACCTCCTCTCCAAGGAGGCCTCAAGCGAGGCCTAGGCCCAGGGGAAAGGCACCAGCGGGGATGAGCCTGGGGAGGCGCACGGGCATGTCTGGACCCAGTCCCCGCAGCCTGCCCCTTGCTGGGGCAGTACCCCCGGAGGCCAGGAAGGCCTGGGCAAGGCTGGCCAGGGGCAGGGGCCCTGCTGGGTCCTGCCCCTGGCCTGTGGGGCCTCTGAGCACAACCGGCCCTCTCCCGCTGGAAGACCTCCCCGGCTGCCTCCAAAGGCCGCTTTGCAAGCACTCTGGCCGGCTGTTCCCGCCAGCCGCGCACAATGCTCCCAAGCACGGGAGAAAAGCGCTTCGGGCTGGTGCTCTCTCCCGGCCCTTGCCCCTGAGCCTGGGGGCCAGGCAGGGGCTCCACACTCCCAGGCCAAGGCAGAACCACATGCACACGTCTGTTCCTGCCCCCTGCACCGGCAGAGAGCTCGGGGGAGCCAGAGTCTGTCAGGCAGCTGCTGGGCTGGCTGCCTGTGTGGGAAGGGGCAGAGCCGACCTAGGGGCCCCCTGGGCCTCTTGCTCTCCCTGCTGCCCTGAGGCTGCTGGGCCAAAGAGGTCTTGGGCATCCAGCCCCTTGCTGGTCCCTTCCCTCTGACGAGGCCCTCTGACCTCCAGCCCCTTGCAGTGTGGAGACAGCCCCTGCCAGCAACCTCCTCTCCAAGGAGGTCTCAAGCGTGGCCTAGGCCCAGGGGAAAGGCACCAGCGGGGATGAGCCTGGGGAGGCGCCCGGGCATGTCTGGACCCAGTCCCCGCAGCCTGCCCCTTGCTGGGGCAGTACCCCCGGAGGCCAGGAAGGCCTGGGCAAGGCTGGCCAGGGGCAGGGGCCCTGCTGGGTCCTGCCCCTGGCCTGTGGGGCCTCTGAGCACAACCGGCCCTCTCCCGCTGGAAGACCTCCCCGGCTGCCTCCAAAGGCCGCTTTGCAAGCACTCTGGCCGGCTGTTCCCGCCAGCCGCGCACAATGCTCCCAAGCCCGGGAGAAAAGCGCTTCGGGGTGGTGCTCTCTCCCGGCCCTTGCCCCTGAGCCTGGGGGCCAGGCAGGGGCTCCACTCTCCCAGGCCAAGGCAGAACCACATGCACACGTCTGTTCCTGCCCCCTGCACCGGCAGAGAGCTCGGGGGAGCCAGAGTCTGTCAGGCAGCTGCTGGGCTGGCCGCCTGTGTGGGAAGGGGCAGAGCCGACCTAGGGGCACCCTGGGCCTCTTGCTCTCCCTGCTGCCCTGAGGCTGCTGGGCCAAAGAGGTCTTGGGCATCCAGCCCCTTGCTGGTCCCTTCCCTCTGACGAGGCCCTCTGAGCTCCAGCCCCTTGCAGTGTGGAGACAGCCCCTGCCAGCAACCTCCTCTCCAAGGAGGCCTCAAGCGTGGCCTAGGCCCAGGGGAAAGGCACCAGCGGGGATGAGCCTGGGGAGGCGCCCGGGCATGTCTGGACCCAGTCCCCGCAGCCTGCCCCTTGCTGGGGCAGTACCCCCGGAGGCCAGGAAGGCGTGGGCAAGGCTGGCCAGGGGCAGGTGCCCTGCTGGGTCCTGCCCCTGGCCTGTGGGTCCTCTGAGCACAACCGGCCCTCTCCCGCTGGAAGACCTCCCCGGCTGCCTCCAAAGGCCGCTTTGCAAGCACTCTCGCCGGCTGTTCCCGCCAGCGGCGCACAATGCTCCCAAGCCCGGGAGAAAAGCGCTTCGGGGTGGTGCTCTCTCCCGGCCCTTGCCCCTGAGCCTGGGGGCCAGGCAGGGGCTCCACACTCCCAGGCCAAGGCAGAACCACATGCACACGTCTGTTCCTGCCCTCTGCACCGGCAGAGAACTCGGGGGAGCCAGAGTCTGTCAGGCAGCTGCTGGGCTGGCCGCCTGTGTGGGAAGGGGCAGAGCCGACCTAGGGGCACCCTGGGCCTCTTGCTCTCCCTGCTACCCTGAGGCTGCTGGGCCAAAGAGGTCTTGGGCATCCAGCCCCTTGCTGGTCCCTTCCCTCTGACGAGGCCCTCTGAGCTCCAGCTCCTTGCAGTGTGGAGACAGCCCCTGCCAGCAACCTCCTCTCCAAGGAGGCCTCAAGCGAGGCCTAGGCCCAGGGGAAAGGCACCAGCGGGGATGAGCCTGGGGAGGCGCCCGGGCATGTCTGGACCCAGTCCCCGCAGCCTGCCCCTTGCTGGGGCAGTACCCCCGGAGGCCAGGAAGGCCTGGGCAAGGCTGGCCAGGGGCAGGGGCCCTGCTGGGTCCTGCCCCTGGCCTGTGGGGCCTCTGAGCACAACCGGCCCTCTCCCGCTGGAAGACCTCCCCGGCTGCCTCCAAAGGCCGCTTTGCAAGCACTCTGGCCGGCTGTTCCCGCCAGCCGCGCACAATGCTCCCAAGCCCGGGAGAAAAGCGCTTTGGGGTGGTGCTCTCTCCCGGCCCTTGCCCCTGAGCCTGGGGGCCAGGCAGGGGCTCCACACTCCCAGGCCAAGGCAGAACCACATGCACACGTCTGTTCCTGCCCCCTGCACCGGCAGAGAGCTCGGGGGAGCCAGAGTCTGTCAGGCAGCTGCTGGGCTGGCCGCCTGTGTGGGAAGGGGCAGAGCCGACCTAGGGGCACCCTGGGCCTCTTGCTCTCCCTGCTGCCCTGAGGCTGCTGGGCCAAAGAGGTCTTGGGCATCCAGCCCCTTGCTGGTCCCTTCCCGCTGACGAGGCCCTCTGAGCTCCAGCCCCTTGCAGTGTGGAGACAGCCTCTGCCAGCAACCTCCTCTCCAAGGAGGCCTCAAGCGAGGCCTAGGCCCAGGGGAAAGGCACCAGCGGGGATGAGCCTGGGGAGGCGCCCGGGCATGTCTGGACCCAGTCCCCGCAGCCTGCCCCTTGCTGGGGCAGTACCCCCGGAGGCCAGGAAGGCCTGGGCAAGGCTGGCCAGGGGCAGGGGCCCTGCTGGGTCCTGCCCCTGGCCTGTGGGGCCTCTGAGCACAACCGGCCCTCTCCCGCTGGAAGACCTCCCCGGCTGGTTCCAAAGGCCGCTTTGCAAGCACTCTGGCCGGCTGTTCCCGCCAGCCGCGCACAATGCTCCCAAGCCCGGGAGAAAAGCGCTTCGGGGTGGTGCTCTCTCCCGGCCCTTGCCCCTGAGCCTGGGGGCCAGGCAGGGGCTCCACACTCCCAGGCCAAGGCAGAACCACATGTACACGTCTGTTCCTGCCCCCTGCACCGGCAGAGAGCTCGGGGGAGCCAGAGTCTGTCACGCAGCTGCTGGGCTGGCCGCCTGTGTGGGAAGGGGCAGAGCCGACCTAGGGGCACCCTGGGCCTCTTGCTCTCCCTGCTGCCCTGAGGCTGCTGGGCCAAAGAGGTCTTGGGCATCCAGCCCCTTGCTGGTCCCTTCCCTCTGTCGAGGCCCTCTGAGCTCCAGCACCTTGCAGTGTGGAGACAGCCCCTGCCAGCAACCTCCTCTCCAAGGAGGCCTCAAGCGAGGCCTAGGCCCAGGGGAAAGGCACCAGCGGGGATGAGCCTGGGGAGGCGCCCGGGCATGTCTGGACCCAGTCCCCGCAGCCTGCCCCTTGCTGGGGCAGTACCCCCGGAGGCCAGGAAGGCCTGGGCAAGGCTGGCCAGGGGCAGGGGCCCTGCTGGGTCCTGCCCCTGGCCTGTGGGGCCTCTGAGCACAGCCGGCCCTCTCCCGCTGGAAGACCTCCCCGGCTGCCTCCAAAGGCCGCTTTGCAAGCACTCTGGCCGGCTGTTCCCGCCAGCCGCGCACAATGCTCCCAAGCCCGGGAGAAAAGCGCTTCAGGGGTGGTGCTCTCTCCCGGCCCTTGCCCCTGAGCCTGGGGGCCAGGCAGGGGCTCCACACTCCCAGGCCAAGGCAGAACCACATGCACACGTCTGTTCCTGCCACCTGCACCGGCAGAGAGCTCGGGGGAGCCAGAGTCTGTCAGGCAGCTGCTGGGCTGGCCGCCTGTGTGGGAAGGGGCAGAGCCGACCTAGGGGCACCCTGGGCCTCTTGCTCTCCCTGCTGCCCTGAGGCTGCTGGGCCAAAGAGGTCTTGGGCATCCAGCCCCTTGCTGGTCCCTTCCCTCTGACGAGGCCCTCTGAGCTCCAGCCCCTTGCAGTGTGGAGACAGCCCCTGCCAGCAACCTCCTCTCCAAGGAGGCCTCAGGCGAGGCCTAGGCCCAGGGGAAAGGCACCAGCGGGGATGAGCCTGGGGAGGCGCCCGGGCATGTCTGGACCCAGTCCCCGCAGCCTGCCCCTTGCTGGGGCAGTACCCCCGGAGGCCAGGAAGGCCTGGGCAAGGCTGGCCAGGGGCAGGGGCCCTGCTGGGTCCTGCCCCTGGCCTGTGGGGCCTCTGAGCACAGCCGGCCCTCTCCCGCTGGAAGACCTCCCCGGCTGCCTCCAAAGGCCGCTTTGCAAGCACTCTGGCCGGCTGTTCCCGCCAGCCGCGCACAATGCTCCCAAGCCCGGGAGAAAAGCGCTTCGGGTTGGTGCTCTCTCCCGGCCCTTGCCCCTGAGCCTGGGGGCCAGGCAGGGGCTCCACACTCCCAGGCCAAGGCAGAACCACATGCACACGTCTGTTCCTGCCCCCTGCACCGGCAGAGAGCTCGGGGGAGCCAGAGTCTGTCAGGCAGCTGCTGGGCTGGCCGCCTGTGTGGGAAGGGGCAGAGCCGACCAAGGGGCACCCTGGGCCTCTTGCTCTCCCTGCTGCCCTGAGGCTGCTGGGCCAAAGAGGTCTTGGGCATCCAGCCCCTTGCTGGTCCCTTCCCTCTGACGAGGCCCTCTGAGCTCCAGCACCTTGCAGTGTGGAGACAGCCCCTGCCAGCAACCTCCTCTCCAAGGAGGCCTCAAGCGAGGCCTAGGCCCAGGGGAAAGGCACCAGCGGGGATGAGCCTGGGGAGGCGCCCGGGCATGTCTGGACCCAGTCCCCGCAGCCTGCCCCTTGCTGGGGCAGTACCCCCGGAGGCCAGGAAGGCCTGGGCAAGGCTGGCCAGGGGCAGGGTCCCTGCTGGGTCCTGCCCCTGGCCTGTGGGGCCTCTGAGCACAGCCGGCCCTCTCCCGCTGGAAGACCTCCCCGGCTGCCTCCAAAGGCCGCTTTGCAAGCACTCTGGCCGGCTGTTCCCGCCAGCCGCGCACAATGCTCCCAAGCCCGGGAGAAAAGCGCTTCGGGGTGGTGCTCTCTCCCGGCCCTTGCCCCTGAGCCTGGGGGCCAGGCAGGGGCTCCACACTCCCAGGCCAAGGCAGAACCACATGCACACGTCTGTTCCTGCCCCCTGCACCGGCAGAGAGCTCGGGGGAGCCAGAGTCTGTCAGGCAGCTGCTGGGCTGGCCGCCTGTGTGGGAAGGGGCAGAGCCGACCTAGGGGCACCCTGGGCCTCTTGCTCTCCCTGCTGCCCTGAGGCTGCTGGGCCAAAGAGGTCTTGGGCATCCAGCCCCTTGCTGGTCCCTTCCCTCTGACGAGGCCCTCTGAGCTCCAGCACCTTGCAGTGTGGAGACAGCCCCTGCCAGCAACCTCCTCTCCAAGGAGGCCTCAAGCGAGGCCTAGGCCCAGGGGAAAGGCACCAGCGGGGATGAGCCTGGGGAGGCGCCCGGGCATGTCTGGACCCAGTCCCCGCAGCCTGCCCCTTGCTGGGGCAGTACCCCCGGAGGCCAGGAAGGCCTGGGCAAGGCTGGCCAGGGGCAGGGGCCCTGCTGGGTCCTGCCCCTGGCCTGTGGGGCCTCTGAGCACAGCCGGCCCTCTCCCGCTGGAAGACCTCCCCGGCTGCCTCCAAAGGCCGCTTTGCAAGCACTCTGGCCGGCTGTTCCCGCCAGCCGCGCACAATGCTCCCAAGCCCGGGAGAAAAGCGCTTCGGGGTGGTGCTCTCTCCCGGCCCTTGCCCCTGAGCCTGGGGGCCAGGCAGGGGCTCCACACACCCAGGCCAAGGCAGAACCACATGCACACGTCTGTTCCTGCCCCCTGCACCGGCAGAGAGCTCGGGGGAGCCAGAGTCTGTCAGGCAGCTGCTGGGCTGGCCGCCTGTGTGGGAAGGGGCAGAGCCGACCTAGGGGCACCCTGGGCCTCTTGCTCTCCCTGCTGCCCTGAGGCTGCTGGGCCAAAGAGGTCTTGGGCATCCAGCCCCTTGCTGGTCCCTTCCCTCTGACGAGGCCCTCTGAGCTCCAGCACCTTGCAGTGTGGAGACAGCCCCTGCCAGCAACCTCCTCTCCAAGGAGGCCTCAAGCGAGGCCTAGGCCCAGGGGAAAGGCACCAGCGGGGATGAGCCTGGGGAGGCGCCCGGGCATGTCTGGACCCAGTCCCCGCAGCCTGCCCCTTGCTGGGGCAGTACCCCCGGAGGCCAGGAAGGCCTGGGCAAGGCTGGCCAGGGGCAGGGGCCCTGCTGGGTCCTGCCCCTGGCCTGTGGGGCCTCTGAGCACAACCGGCCCTCTCCCGCTGGAAGACCTCCCCGGCTGCCTCCAAAGGCCGCTTTGCAAGCACTCTGGCCGGCTGTTCCCGCCAGCCGCGCACAATGCTCCCAAGCCCGGGAGAAAAGCGCTTCGGGGTGGTGCTCTCTCCCGGCCCTTGCCCCTGAGCCTGGGGGCCAGGCAGGGGCTCCACACTCCCAGGCCAAGGCAGAACCACATGCACACGTCTGTTCCTGCCCCCTGCACCGGCAGAGAGCTCGGGGGAGCCAGAGTCTGTCAGGCAGCTGCTGGGCTGGCCGCCTGTGTGGGAAGGGGCAGAGCCGACCTAGGGGCACCCTGGGCCTCTTTCTCTCCCTGCTGCCCTGAGGCTGCTGGGCCAAAGAGGTCTTGGGCATCCAGCCCCTTGCTGGTCCCTTCCCTCTGACGAGGCCCTCTGAGCTCCAGCACCTTGCAGTGTGGAGACAGCCCCTGCCAGCAACCTCCTCTCCAAGGAGGCCTCAAGCGAGGTCTAGGCCCAGGGGAAAGGCACCAGCGGGGATGAGCCTGGGGAGGCGCCCGGGCATGTCTGGACCCAGTCCGCGCAGCCTGCCCCTTGCTGGGGCAGTACCCCCGGAGGCCAGGAAGGCCTGGGCAAGGCTGGCCAGGGGCAGGGGCCCTGCTGGGTCCTGCCCCTGGCCTGTGGGGCCTCTGAGCACAGCCGGCCCTCTCCCGCTGGAAGACCTCCCCGGCTGCCTCCAAAGGCCGCTTTGCAAGCACTCTGGCCGGCTGTTCCCGCCAGCCGCGCACAATGCTCCCAAGCCCGGGAGAAAAGCGCTTCGGGGTGGTGCTCTCTCCCGGCCCTTGCCCCTGAGCCTGGGGGCCAGGCAGGGGCTCCACACTCCCAGGCCAAGGCAGAACCACATGCACACGTCTGTTCCTGCCCCCTGCACCGGCAGAGAGCTCGGGGGAGCCAGAGTCTGTCAGGCAGCTGCTGGGCTGGCCGCCTGTGTGGGAAGGGGCAGAGCCGACCTAGGGGCACCCTGGGCCTCTTGCTCTCCCTGCTGCCCTGAGGCTGCTGGGCCAAAGAGGTCTTGGGCATCCAGCCCCTTGCTGGTCCCTTCCCTCTGACGAGGCCCTCTGAGCTCCAGCCCCTTGCAGTGTGGAGACAGCCCCTGCCAGCAACCTCCTCTCCAAGGAGGCCTCAGGCGAGGCCTAGGCCCAGGGGAAAGGCACCAGCGGGGATGAGCCTGGGGAGGCGCCCGGGCATGTCTGGACCCAGTCCCCGCAGCCTGCCCCTTGCTGGGGCAGTACCCCCGGAGGCCAGGAAGGCCTGGGCAAGGCTGGCCAGGGGCAGGGGCCCTGCTGGGTCCTGCCCCTGGCCTGTGGGGCCTCTGAGCACAACCGGCCCTCTCCCGCTGGAAGACCTCCCCGGCTGCCTCCAAAGGCCGCTTTGCAAGCACTCTGGCCGGCTGTTCCCGCCAGCCGCGCACAATGCTCCCAAGCCCGGGAGAAAAGCGCTTCGGGGGTGGTGCTCTCTCCCGGCCCTTGCCCCTGAGCCTGGGGGCCAGGCAGGGGCTCCACACTCCCAGGCCAAGGCAGAACCACATGCACACGTCTGTTCCTGCCACCTGCACCGGCAGAGAGCTCGGGGGAGCCAGAGTCTGTCAGGCAGCTGCTGGGCTGGCCGCCTGTGTGGGAAGGGGCAGAGCCGACCTAGGGGCACCCTGGGCCTCTTGCTCTCCCTGCTGCCCTGAGGCTGCTGGGCCAAAGAGGTCTTGGGCATCCAGCCCCTTGCTGGTCCCTTCCCGCTGACGAGGCCCTCTGAGCTCCAGCCCCTTGCAGTGTGGAGACAGCCTCTGCCAGCAACCTCCTCTCCAAGGAGGCCTCAAGCGAGGCCTAGGCCCAGGGGAAAGGCACCAGCGGGGATGAGCCTGGGGAGGCGCCCGGGCATGTCTGGACCCAGTCCCCGCAGCCTGCCCCTTGCTGGGGCAGTACCCCCGGAGGCCAGGAAGGCCTGGGCAAGGCTGGCCAGGGGCAGGGGCCCTGCTGGGTCCTGCCCCTGGCCTGTGGGGCCTCTGAGCACAACCGGCCCTCTCCCGCTGGAAGACCTCCCCGGCTGGTTCCAAAGGCCGCTTTGCAAGCACTCTGGCCGGCTGTTCCCGCCAGCCGCGCACAATGCTCCCAAGCCCGGGAGAAAAGCGCTTCGGGGTGGTGCTCTCTCCCGGCCCTTGCCCCTGAGCCTGGGGGCCAGGCAGGGGCTCCACACTCCCAGGCCAAGGCAGAACCACATGTACACGTCTGTTCCTGCCCCCTGCACCGGCAGAGAGCTCGGGGGAGCCAGAGTCTGTCACGCAGCTGCTGGGCTGGCCGCCTGTGTGGGAAGGGGCAGAGCCGACCTAGGGGCACCCTGGGCCTCTTGCTCTCCCTGCTGCCCTGAGGCTGCTGGGCCAAAGAGGTCTTGGGCATCCAGCCCCTTGCTGGTCCCTTCCCTCTGTCGAGGCCCTCTGAGCTCCAGCACCTTGCAGTGTGGAGACAGCCCCTGCCAGCAACCTCCTCTCCAAGGAGGCCTCAAGCGAGGCCTAGGCCCAGGGGAAAGGCACCAGCGGGGATGAGCCTGGGGAGGCGCCCGGGCATGTCTGGACCCAGTCCCCGCAGCCTGCCCCTTGCTGGGGCAGTACCCCCGGAGGCCAGGAAGGCCTGGGCAAGGCTGGCCAGGGGCAGGGGCCCTGCTGGGTCCTGCCCCTGGCCTGTGGGGCCTCTGAGCACAGCCGGCCCTCTCCCGCTGGAAGACCTCCCCGGCTGCCTCCAAAGGCCGCTTTGCAAGCACTCTGGCCGGCTGTTCCCGCCAGCCGCGCACAATGCTCCCAAGCCCGGGAGAAAAGCGCTTCAGGGGTGGTGCTCTCTCCCGGCCCTTGCCCCTGAGCCTGGGGGCCAGGCAGGGGCTCCACACTCCCAGGCCAAGGCAGAACCACATGCACACGTCTGTTCCTGCCCCCTGCACCGGCAGAGAGCTCGGGGGAGCCAGAGTCTGTCAGGCAGCTGCTGGGCTGGCCGCCTGTGTGGGAAGGGGCAGAGCCGACCTAGGGGCACCCTGGGCCTCTTGCTCTCCCTGCTGCCCTGAGGCTGCTGGGCCAAAGAGGTCTTGGGCATCCAGCCCCTTGCTGGTCCCTTCCCTCTGACGAGGCCCTCTGAGCTCCAGCCCCTTGCAGTGTGGAGACAGCCCCTGCCAGCAACCTCCTCTCCAAGGAGGCCTCAGGCGAGGCCTAGGCCCAGGGGAAAGGCACCAGCGGGGATGAGCCTGGGGAGGCGCCCGGGCATGTCTGGACCCAGTCCCCGCAGCCTGCCCCTTGCTGGGGCAGTACCCCCGGAGGCCAGGAAGGCCTGGGCAAGGCTGGCCAGGGGCAGGGGCCCTGCTGGGTCCTGCCCCTGGCCTGTGGGGCCTCTGAGCACAGCCGGCCCTCTCCCGCTGGAAGACCTCCCCGGCTGCCTCCAAAGGCCGCTTTGCAAGCACTCTGGCCGGCTGTTCCCGCCAGCCGCGCACAATGCTCCCAAGCCCGGGAGAAAAGCGCTTCGGGGTGGTGCTCTCTCCCGGCCCTTGCCCCTGAGCCTGGGGGCCAGGCAGGGGCTCCACACTCCCAGGCCAAGGCAGAACCACATGCACACGTCTGTTCCTGCCCCCTGCACCGGCAGAGAGCTCGGGGGAGCCAGAGTCTGTCAGGCAGCTGCTGGGCTGGCCGCCTGTGTGGGAAGGGGCAGAGCCGACCAAGGGGCACCCTGGGCCTCTTGCTCTCCCTGCTGCCCTGAGGCTGCTGGGCCAAAGAGGTCTTGGGCATCCAGCCCCTTGCTGGTCCCTTCCCTCTGACGAGGCCCTCTGAGCTCCAGCACCTTGCAGTGTGGAGACAGCCCCTGCCAGCAACCTCCTCTCCAAGGAGGCCTCAAGCGAGGCCTAGGCCCAGGGGAAAGGCACCAGCGGGGATGAGCCTGGGGAGGCGCCCGGGCATGTCTGGACCCAGTCCCCGCAGCCTGCCCCTTGCTGGGGCAGTACCCCCGGAGGCCAGGAAGGCCTGGGCAAGGCTGGCCAGGGGCAGGGTCCCTGCTGGGTCCTGCCCCTGGCCTGTGGGGCCTCTGAGCACAGCCGGCCCTCTCCCGCTGGAAGACCTCCCCGGCTGCCTCCAAAGGCCGCTTTGCAAGCACTCTGGCCGGCTGTTCCCGCCAGCCGCGCACAATGCTCCCAAGCCCGGGAGAAAAGCGCTTCGGGGTGGTGCTCTCTCCCGGCCCTTGCCCCTGAGCCTGGGGGCCAGGCAGGGGCTCCACACTCCCAGGCCAAGGCAGAACCACATGCACACGTCTGTTCCTGCCCCCTGCACCGGCAGAGAGCTCGGGGGAGCCAGAGTCTGTCAGGCAGCTGCTGGGCTGGCCGCCTGTGTGGGAAGGGGCAGAGCCGACCTAGGGGCACCCTGGGCCTCTTGCTCTCCCTGCTGCCCTGAGGCTGCTGGGCCAAAGAGGTCTTGGGCATCCAGCCCCTTGCTGGTCCCTTCCCTCTGACGAGGCCCTCTGAGCTCCAGCACCTTGCAGTGTGGAGACAGCCCCTGCCAGCAACCTCCTCTCCAAGGAGGCCTCAAGCGAGGCCTAGGCCCAGGGGAAAGGCACCAGCGGGGATGAGCCTGGGGAGGCGCCCGGGCATGTCTGGACCCAGTCCCCGCAGCCTGCCCCTTGCTGGGGCAGTACCCCCGGAGGCCAGGAAGGCCTGGGCAAGGCTGGCCAGGGGCAGGGGCCCTGCTGGGTCCTGCCCCTGGCCTGTGGGGCCTCTGAGCACAGCCGGCCCTCTCCCGCTGGAAGACCTCCCCGGCTGCCTCCAAAGGCCGCTTTGCAAGCACTCTGGCCGGCTGTTCCCGCCAGCCGCGCACAATGCTCCCAAGCCCGGGAGAAAAGCGCTTCGGGGTGGTGCTCTCTCCCGGCCCTTGCCCCTGAGCCTGGGGGCCAGGCAGGGGCTCCACACTCCCAGGCCAAGGCAGAACCACATGCACACGTCTGTTCCTGCCCCCTGCACCGGCAGAGAGCTCGGGGGAGCCAGAGTCTGTCAGGCAGCTGCTGGGCTGGCCGCCTGTGTGGGAAGGGGCAGAGCCGACCTAGGGGCACCCTGGGCCTCTTGCTCTCCCTGCTGCCCTGAGGCTGCTGGGCCAAAGAGGTCTTGGGCATCCAGCCCCTTGCTGGTCCCTTCCCTCTGACGAGGCCCTCTGAGCTCCAGCACCTTGCAGTGTGGAGACAGCCCCTTCCAGCAACCTCCTCTCCAAGGAGGCCTCAAGCGAGGGCTAGACCCAGGGGAAAGGCACCAGCGGGGATGAGCCTGGGGAGGCGCCCGGGCATGTCTGGACCCAGTCCCCGCAGCCTGCCCCTTGCTGGGGCAGTACCCCCGGAGGCCAGGAAGGCCTGGGCAAGGCTGGCCAGGGGCAGGGGCCCTGCTGGGTCCTGCCCCTGGCCTGTGGGGTCTCTGAGCACAGCCGGCCCTCTCCCGCTGAAAGACCTCCCCGGCTGCCTCCAAAGGCCGCTTTGCAAGCACTCTGGCCGGCTGTTCCCGCCAGCCGCGCACAATGCTCCCAAGCCCGGGAGAAAAGCGCTTCGGGGTGGTGCTCTCTCCCGGCCCTTGCCCCTGAGCCTGGGGGCCAGGCAAGGGCTCCACACTCCCAGGCCAAGGCAGAACCACATGCACACGTCTGTTCCTGCCCCCTGCACCGGCAGAGAGCTCGGGGGAGCCAGAGTCTGTCAGGCAGCTGCTGGGCTGGCCGCCTGTGTGGGAAGGGGCAGAGCCGACCTAGGGGCACCCTGGGCCTCTTGCTCTCCCTGCTGCCCTGAGGCTGCTGGGCCAAAGAGGTCTTGGGCATCCAGCCCCTTGCTGGTCCCTTCCCTCTGACGAGGCCCTCTGAGCTCCAGCACCTTGCAGTGTGGAGACAGCCCCTGCCAGCAACCTCCTCTCCAAGGAGGCCTCAGGCGAGGCCTAGGCCCAGGGGAAAGGCACCAGCGGGGATGAGCCTGGGGAGGCGCCCGGGCATGTCTGGACCCAGTCCCCGCAGCCTGCCCCTTGCTGGGGCAGTACCCCCGGAGGCCAGGAAGGCCTGGGCAAGGCTGGCCAGGGGCAGGGGCCCTGCTGGGTCCTGCCCCTGGCCTGTGGGGCCTCTGAGCACAGCCGGCCCTCTCCCGCTGGAAGACCTCCCCGGCTGCCTCCAAAGGCCGCTTTGCAAGCACTCTGGCCGGCTGTTCCCGCCAGCCGCGCACAATGCTCCCAAGCCCGGGAGAAAAGCGCTTCGGGGTGGTGCTCTCTCCCGGCCCTTGCCCCTGAGCCTGGGGGCCAGGCAGGGGCTCCACACTCCCAGGCCAAGGCAGAACCACATGCACACGTCTGTTCCTGCCCCCTGCACCGGCAGAGAGCTCGGGGGAGCCAGAGTCTGTCAGGCAGCTGCTGGGCTGGCCGCCTGTGTGGGAAGGGGCAGAGCCGACCTAGGGGCACCCTGGGCCTCTTGCTCTCCCTGCTGCCCTGAGGCTGCTGGGCCAAAGAGGTCTTGGGCATCCAGCCCCTTGCTGGTCCCTTCCCTCTGACGAGGCCCTCTGAGCTCCAGCACCTTGCAGTGTGGAGACAGCCCCTGCCAGCAACCTCCTCTCCAAGGAGGCCTCAAGCGAGGCCTAGGCCCAGGGGAAAGGCACCAGCGGGGATGAGCCTGGGGAGGCGCCCGGGCATGTCTGGACCCAGTCCCCGCAGCCTGCCCCTTGCTGGGGCAGTACCCCCGGAGGCCAGGAAGGCCTGGGCAAGGCTGGCCAGGGGCAGGGGCCCTGCTGGGTCCTGCCCCTGGCCTGTGGGGCCTCTGAGCACAACCGGCCCTCTCCCGCTGGAAGACCTCCCCGGCTGCCTCCAAAGGCCGCTTTGCAAGCACTCTGGCCGGCTGTTCCCGCCAGCCGCGCACAATGCTCCCAAGCCCGGGAGAAAAGCGCTTCGGGGTGGTGCTCTCTCCCGGCCCTTGCCCCTGAGCCTGGGGGCCAGGCAGGGGCTCCACACTCCCAGGCCAAGGCAGAACCACATGCACACGTCTGTTCCTGCCCCCTGCACCGGCAGAGAGCTCGGGGGAGCCAGAGTCTGTCAGGCAGCTGCTGGGCTGGCCGCCTGTGTGGGAAGGGGCAGAGCCGACCTAGGGGCACCCTGGGCCTCTTTCTCTCCCTGCTGCCCTGAGGCTGCTGGGCCAAAGAGGTCTTGGGCATCCAGCCCCTTGCTGGTCCCTTCCCTCTGACGAGGCCCTCTGAGCTCCAGCACCTTGCAGTGTGGAGACAGCCCCTGCCAGCAACCTCCTCTCCAAGGAGGCCTCAAGCGAGGTCTAGGCCCAGGGGAAAGGCACCAGCGGGGATGAGCCTGGGGAGGCGCCCGGGCATGTCTGGACCCAGTCCGCGCAGCCTGCCCCTTGCTGGGGCAGTACACCCGGAGGCCAGGAAGGCCTGGGCAAGGCTGGCCAGGGGCAGGGGCCCTGCTGGGTCCTGCCCCTGGCCTGTGGGGCCTCTGAGCACAGCCGGCCCTCTCCCGCTGGAAGACCTCCCCGGCTGCCTCCAAAGGCCGCTTTGCAAGCACTCTGGCCGGCTGTTCCCGCCAGCCGCGCACAATGCTCCCAAGCCCGGGAGAAAAGCGCTTCGGGGTGGTGCTCTCTCCCGGCCCTTGCCCCTGAGCCTGGGGGCCAGGCAGGGGCTCCACACTCCCAGGCCAAGGCAGAACCACATGCACACGTCTGTTCCTGCCCCCTGCACCGGCAGAGAGCTCGGGGGAGCCAGAGTCTGTCAGGCAGCTGCTGGGCTGGCCGCCTGTGTGGGAAGGGGCAGAGCCGACCTAGGGGCACCCTGGGCCTCTTGCTCTCCCTGCTGCCCTGAGGCTGCTGGGCCAAAGAGGTCTTGGGCATCCAGCCCCTTGCTGGTCCCTTCCCTCTGACGAGGCCCTCTGAGCTCCAGCCCCTTGCAGTGTGGAGACAGCCCCTGCCAGCAACCTCCTCTCCAAGGAGGCCTCAGGCGAGGCCTAGGCCCAGGGGAAAGGCACCAGCGGGGATGAGCCTGGGGAGGCGCCCGGGCATGTCTGGACCCAGTCCCCGCAGCCTGCCCCTTGCTGGGGCAGTACCCCCGGAGGCCAGGAAGGCCTGGGCAAGGCTGGCCAGGGGCAGGGGCCCTGCTGGGTCCTGCCCCTGGCCTGTGGGGCCTCTGAGCACAACCGGCCCTCTCCCGCTGGAAGACCTCCCCGGCTGCCTCCAAAGGCCGCTTTGCAAGCACTCTGGCCGGCTGTTCCCGCCAGCCGCGCACAATGCTCCCAAGCCCGGGAGAAAAGCGCTTCGGGGGTGGTGCTCTCTCCCGGCCCTTGCCCCTGAGCCTGGGGGCCAGGCAGGGGCTCCACACTCCCAGGCCAAGGCAGAACCACATGCACACGTCTGTTCCTGCCACCTGCACCGGCAGAGAGCTCGGGGGAGCCAGAGTCTGTCAGGCAGCTGCTGGGCTGGCCGCCTGTGTGGGAAGGGGCAGAGCCGACCTAGGCGCACCCTGGGCCTCTTGCTCTCCCTGCTGCCCTGAGGCTGCTGGGCCAAAGAGGTCTTGGGCATCCAGCCCCTTGCTGGTCCCTTCCCTCTGACGAGGCCCTCTGAGCTCCAGCCCCTTGCAGTGTGGAGACAGCCCCTGCCAGCAACCTCCTCTCCAAGGAGGCCTCAAGCGAGGCCTAGGCCCAGGGGAAAGGCACCAGCGGGGATGAGCCTGGGGAGGCGCCCGGGCATGTCTGGACCCAGTCCCCGCAGCCTGCCCCTTGCTGGGGCAGTACCCCCGGAGGCCAGGAAGGCCTGGGCAAGGCTGGCCAGGGGCAGGGGCCCTGCTGGGTCCTGCCCCTGGCCTGTGGGGCCTCTGAGCACAACCGGCCCTCTCCCGCTGGAAGACCTCCCCGGCTGCCTCCAAAGGCCGCTTTGCAAGAACTCTGGCCGGCTGTTCCCGCCAGCCGCGCACAATGCTCCCAAGCCCGGGAGAAAAGCGCTTCGGGGTGGTGCTCTCTCCCGGCCCTTGCCCCTGAGCCTGGGGGCCAGGCAGGGGCTCCACACTCCCAGGCCAAGGCAGAACCAAATGCACACGTCTGTTCCTGCCCCCTGCACCGGCAGAGAGCTCGGGGGAGCCAGAGTCTGTCAGGCAGCTGCTGGGCTGGCCGCCTGTGTGGGAAGGGGCAGAGCCGACCTAGGGGCACCCTGGACCTCTTGCTCTCCCTGCTGCCCTGAGGCTGCTGGGCCAAAGAGGTCTTGGGCATCCAGCCCCTTGCTGGTCCCTTCCCTCTGACGAGGCCCTCTGAGCTCCAGCACCTTGCAGTGTGGAGACAGCCCCTGCCAGCAACCTCCTCTCCAAGGAGGCCTCAAACGAGGCCTAGGCCCAGGGGAAAGGCACCAGCGGGGATGAGCCTGGGGAGGCGCCCGGGCATGTCTGGACCCAGTCCCCGCAGCCTGCCCCTTGCTGGGGCAGTACCCCCGGAGGCCAGGAAGGCCTGGGCAAGGCTGGCCAGGGGCAGGGGCCCTGCTGGGTCCTGCCCCTGGCCTGTGGCGCCTCTGAGCACAGCCGGCCCTCTCCCGCTGGAAGACCTCCCCGGCTGCCTCCAAAGGCCGCTTTGCAAGCACTCTGGCCGGCTGTTCCCGCCAGCCGCGCACAATGCTCCCAAGCCCGGGAGAAAAGCGCTTCGGGGTGGTGCTCTCTCCCGGCCCTTGCCCCTGAGCCTGGGGGCCAGGCAGGGGCTCCACACTCCCAGGCCAAGGCAGAACCACATGCACACGTCTGTTCCTGCCCCCTGCACCGGCAGAGAGCTCGGGGGAGCCAGAGTCTGTCAGGCAGCTGCTGGGCTGGCCGCCTGTGTGGGAAGGGGCAGAGCCGACCTACGGGCACCCTGGGCCTCTTGCTCTCCCTGCTGCCCTGAGGCTGCTGGGCCAAAGAGGTCTTGGGCATCCAGCCCCTTGCTGGTCCCTTCCCTCTGACGAGGCCCTCTGACCTCCAGCACCTTGCAGTGTGGAGACAGCCCCTGCCAGCAACCTCCTCTCCAAGGAGGTCTCAAGCGTGGCCTAGGCCCAGGGGAAAGGCACCAGCGGGGATGAGCCTGGGGAGGCGCCCGGGCATGTCTGGACCCAGTCCCCGCAGCCTGCCCCTTGCTGGGGCAGTACCCCCGGAGGCCAGGAAGGCCTGGGCAAGGCTGGCCAGGGGCAGGGGCCCTGCTGGGTCCTGCCCCTGGCCTGTGGGGCCTCTGAGCACAACCGGCCCTCTCCCGCTGGAAGACCTCCCCGGCTGCCTCCAAAGGCCGCTTTGCAAGCACTCTGGCCGGCTGTTCCCGCCAGCCGCGCACAATGCTCCCAAGCCCGGGAGAAAAGCGCTTCGGGGTGGTGCTCTCTCCCGGCCCTTGCCCCTGAGCCTGGGGGCCAGGCAGGGGCTCCACACTCCCAGGCCAAGGCAGAACCACATGCACACGTCTGTTCCTGCCCCCTGCACCGGCAGAGAGCTCGGGGGAGCCAGAGTCTGTCAGGCAGCTGCTGGGCTGGCCGCCTGTGTGGGAAGGGGCAGAGCCGACCTAGGGGCACCCTGGGCCTCTTGCTCTCCCTGCTGCCCTGAGGCTGCTGGGCCAAAGAGGTCTTGGGCATCCAGCCCCTTGCTGGTCCCTTCCCTCTGACGAGGCCCTCGGAGCTCCAGCACCTTGCAGTGTGGAGACAGCCCCTGCCAGCAAACTCCTCTCCAAGGAGGCCTCAAGCGAGGCCTAGGCCCAGGGGAAAGGCACCAGCGGGGATGAGCCTGGGGAGGCGCCCGGGCATGTCTGGACCCAGTCCCCGCAGCCTGCCCCTTGCTGGGGCAGTACCCCCGGAGGCCAGGAAGGCCTGGGCAAGGCTGGCCAGGGGCAGGGGCCCTGCTGGGTCCTGCCCCTGGCTTGTGGGGCCTCTGAGCACAACCGGCCCTCACCCGCTGGAAGACCTCCCCGGCTGCCTCCAAAGGCCGCTTTGCAAGCACTCTGGCCGGCTGTTCCCGCCAGCCGCGCACAATGCTCCCAAGCCCGGGAGAAAAGCGCTTCGGGGTGGTGCTCTCTCCCGGCCCTTGCCCCTGAGCCTGGGGGCCAGGCAGGGGCTCCACACTCCCAGGCCAAGGCAGAACCACATGCACACGTCTGTTCCTGCCCCCTGCACCGGCAGAGAGCTCGGGGGAGCCAGAGTCTAGCAGGCAGCTGCTGGGCTGGCCGCCTGTGTGGGAAGGGGCAGAGCCGACCTAGGGGCACCCTGGGCCTCTTGCTCTCCCTGCTGCCCTGAGGCTGCTGGGCCAAAGAGGTCTTGGGCATCCAGCCCCTTGCTGGTCCCTTCCCTCTGACGAGGCCCTCTGAGCTCCAGCCCCTTGCAGTGTGGAGACAGCCCCTGCCAGCAACCTCCTCTCCAAGGAGGCCTCAAGCGTGGCCTAGGCCCAGGGGAAAGGCACCAGCGGGGATGAGCCTGGGGAGGCGCCCGGGCATGTCTGGACCCAGTCCCCGCAGCCTGCCCCTTGCTGGGGCAGTACCCCCGGAGGCCAGGAAGGCCTGGGCAAGGCTGGCCAGGGGCAGGGGCCCTGCTGGGTCCTGCCCCTGGCCTGTGGGGCCTCTGAGCACAACCGGCCCTCTCCCGCTGGAAGACCTCCCCGGCTGCCTCCAAAGGCCGCTTTGCAAGCACTCTGGCCGGCTGTTCCCGCCAGCCGCGCACAATGCTCCCAAGCCCGGGAGAAAAGCGCTTCGGGGGTGGTGCTCTCTCCCGGCCCTTGCCCCTGAGCCTGGGGGCCAGGCAGGGGCTCCACACTCCCAGGCCAAGGCAGAACCACATGCACACGTCTGTTCCTGCCACCTGCACCGGCAGAGAGCTCGGGGGAGCCAGAGTCTGTCAGGCAGCTGCTGGGCTGGCCGCCTGTGTGGGAAGGGGCAGAGCCGACCTAGGCGCACCCTGGGCCTCTTGCTCTCCCTGCTGCCCTGAGGCTGCGGGGCCAAAGAGGTCTTGGGCATCCAGCCCCTTGCTGGTCCCTTCCCTCTGACGAGGCCCTCTGAGCTCCAGCCCCTTGCAGTGTGGAGACAGCCCCTGCCAGCAACCTCCTCTCCAAGGAGGCCTCAAGCGAGGCCTAGGCCCAGGGGAAAGGCACCAGCGGGGATGAGCCTGGGGAGGCGCCCGGGCATGTCTGGACCCAGTCCCCGCAGCCTGCCCCTTGCTGGGGCAGTACCCCCGGAGGCCAGGAAGGCCTGGGCAAGGCTGGCCAGGGGCAGGGGCCCTGCTGGGTCCTGCCCCTGGCCTGTGGGGCCTCTGAGCACAGCCGGCCCTCTCCCGCTGGAAGACCTCCCCGGCTGCCTCCAAAGGCCGCTTTGCAAGCACTCTGGCCGGCTGTTCCCGCCAGCCGCGCACAATGCTCCCAAGCCCGGGAGAAAAGCGCTTCGGGGTGGTGCTCTCTCCCGGCCCTTGCCCCTGAGCCTGGGGGCCAGGCAGGGGCTCCACACTCCCAGGCCAAGGCAGAACCACATGCACACGTCTGTTCCTGCCCCCTGCACCGGCAGAGAGCTCGGGGGAGCCAGAGTCTGTCAGGCAGCTGCTGGGCTGGCCGCCTGTGTGGGAAGGGGCAGAGCCGACCTAGGGGCACCCTGGGCCTCTTGCTCTCCCTGCTGCCCTGAGGCTGCTGGGCCAAAGAGGTCTTGGGCATCCAGCCCCTTGCTGGTCCCTTCCCTCTGACGAGGCCCTCTGAGCTCCAGCACCTTGCAGTGTGGAGACAGCCCCTGCCAGCAACCTCCTCTCCAAGGAGGCCTCAAGCGAGGCCTAGGCCCAGGGGAAAGGCACCAGCGGGGATGAGCCTGGGGAGGTGCCCGGGCATGTCTGGACCCAGTCCCCGCAGCCTGCCCCTTGCTGGGGCAGTACCCCCGGAGGCCAGGAAGGCCTGGGCAAGGCTGGCCAGGGGCAGGGGCCCTGCTGGGTCCTGCCCCTGGCCTGTGGGGCCTCTGAGCACAGCCGGCCCTCTCCCGCTGGAAGACCTCCCCGGCTGCCTCCAAAGGCCGCTTTGCAAGCACTCTGGCCGGCTGTTCCCGCCAGCCGCGCACAATGCTCCCAAGCCCGGGAGAAAAGCGCTTCGGGGTGGTGCTCTCTCCCGGCCCTTGCCCCTGAGCCTGGGGGCCAGGCAGGGGCTCCACACTCCCAGGCCAAGGCAGAACCACATGCACACGTCTGTTCCTGCCCCCTGCACCGGCAGAGAGCTCGGGGGAGCCAGAGTCTGTCAGGCAGCTGCTGGGCTGGCCGCCTGTGTGGGAAGGGGCAGAGCCGACCTAGGGGCACCCTGGGCCTCTTGCTCTCCCTGCTGCCCTGAGGCTGCTGGGCCAAAGAGGTCTTGGGCATCCAGCCCCTTGCTGGTCCCTTCCCTCTGACGAGGCCCTCTGAGCTCCAGCACCTTGCAGTGTGGAGACAGCCCCTGCCAGCAACCTCCTCTCCAAGGAGGCCTCAAGCGAGGCCTAGACCCAGGGGAAAGGCACCAGCGGGGATGAGCCTGGGGAGGCGCCCGGGCATGTCTGGACCCAGTCCCCGCAGCCTGCCCCTTGCTGGGGCAGTACCCCCGGAGGCCAGGAAGGCCTGGGCAAGGCTGGCCAGGGGCAGGGGCCCTGCTGGGTCCTGCCCCTGGCCTGTGGGGCCTCTGAGCACAGCCGGCCCTCTCCCGCTGAAAGACCTCCCCGGCTGCCTCCAAAGGCCGCTTTGCAAGCACTCTGGCCGGCTGTTCCCGCCAGCCGCGCACAATGCTCCCAAGCCCGGGAGAAAAGCGCTTCGGGGTGGTGCTCTCTCCCGGCCCTTGCCCCTGAGCCTGGGGGCCAGGCAGGGGCTCCACACTCCCAGGCCAAGGCAGAACCACATGCACACGTCTGTTCCTGCCCCCTGCACCGGCAGAGAGCTCGGGGGAGCCAGAGTCTGTCAGGCAGCTGCTGGGCTGGCCGCCTGTGTGGGAAGGGGCAGAGCCGACCTAGGGGCACCCTGGGCCTCTTGCTCTCCCTGCTGCCCTGAGGCTGCTGGGCCAAAGAGGTCTTGGGCATCCAGCCCCTTGCTGGTCCCTTCCCTCTGACAAGGCCCTCTGAGCTTCAGCACCTTGCAGTGTGGAGACAGTCCCTGCCAGCAACCTCCCCTCCAAGGAGGCCTCAAGCGAGGCCTAGGCCCAGGGGAAAGGCACCAGCGGGGATGAGCCTGGGGAGGCGCCCGGGCATGTCTGGACCCAGTCCCCGCAGCCTGCCCCTTGCTGGGGCAGTACCCCCGGAGGCCAGGAAGGCCTGGGCAAGGCTGGCCAGGGGCAGGGGCCCTGCTGGGTCCTGCCCCTGGCCTGTGGGGCCTCTGAGCACAGCCGGACGTCTCCCCCTGGAAGACCTCCCCGGCTGCCTCCAAAGGCCGCTTTGCAAGCACTCTCGCCGGCTGTTCCCGCCAGCCGCGCACAATGCTCCCAAGCCCGGGAGAAAAGCGCTTCGGGGTGGTGCTCTCTCCCGGCCCTTGCCCCTGAGCCTGGGGGCCAGGCAGGGGCTCCACACTCCCAGGCCAAGGCAGAACCACATGCACACGTCTGTTCCTGCCACCTGCACCGGCAGAGAGCTCGGGGGAGCCAGAGTCTGTCAGGCAGCTGCTGGGCTGGCCGCCTGTGTGGGAAGGGGCAGAGCCGACCTAGGCGCACCCTGGGCCTCTTGCTCTCCCTGCTGCCCTGAGGCTGCTGGGCCAAAGAGGTCTTGGGCATCCAGCCCCTTGCTGGTCCCTTCCCTCTGACGAGGCCCTCTGAGCTCCAGCACCTTGCAGTGTGGAGACAGCCCCTGCCAGCAACCTCCTCTCCAAGGAGGCCTCAGGCGAGGCCTAGGCCCAGGGGAAAGGCACCAGCGGGGATGAGCCTGGGGAGGCGCCCGGGCATGTCTGGACCCAGTCCCCGCAGCCTGCCCCTTGCTGGGGCAGTACCCCCGGAGGCCAGGAAGGCCTGGGCAAGGCTGGCCAGGGGCAGGGGCCCTGCTGGGTCCTGCCCCTGGCCTGTGGGGCCTCTGAGCACAGCCGGCCCCTTCCCGCTGGAAGACCTCCGCGGCTGCCTCCAAACGCCGCTTTGCAAGCACTCTGGCCGGCTGTTCCCGCCAGCCGCGCACAATGCTCCCAAGCCCGCGAGAAAAGCGCTTCGGGGTGATGCTCTCTCCCGGCCCTTGCTCCTGAGCCTGGGGGCCAGGCAGTGGGTCCACACTCCCAGGCCAAGGCAGAACCACATGCACACGTCTGTTCCTGCCCCCTGCACCAGCAGAGAGCTCGGGGGAGCCAGAGTCTGTCAGGCAGCTGCTGGGCTGGCCGCCTGTGTGGGAAGGGGCAGAGCCGACCTAGGGGCACCCTGGGCCTCTTGCTCTCCCTGCTGCCCTGAGGCTGCTGGGCCAAAGAGGTCTTGGGCATCCAGCCCCTTGCTGGTCCCTTCCCTCTGACGAGGCCCTCTGAGCTCCAGCACCTTGCAGTGTGGAGACAGCCCCTGCCAGCAACCTCCTCTCCAAGGAGGCCTCAGGCGAGGCCTAGGCCCAGGGGAAAGGCACCAGCGGGGATGAGCCTGGGGAGGCGCCCGGGCATGTCTGGACCCAGTCCCCGCAGCCTGCCCCTTGCTGGGGCAGTACCCCCGGAGGCCAGGAAGGCCTGGGCAAGGCTGGCCAGGGGCAGGGGCCCTGCTGGGTCCTGCCCCTGGCCTGTGGGGCCTCTGAGCACAGCCGGCCCTCTCCCGCTGGAAGACCTCCCCGGCTGCCTCCAAAGGCCGCTTTGCAAGAACTCTGGCCGGCTGTTCCCGCCAGCCGCGCACAATGCTCCCAAGCCCGGGAGAAAAGCGCTTCGGGGTGGTGCTCTCTCCCGGCCCTTGCCCCTGAGCCTGGGGGCCAGGCAGGGGCTCCACACTCCCAGGCCAAGGCAGAACCACATGCACACGTCTGTTCCTGCCCCCTGCACCGGCAGAGAGCTCGGGGGAGCCAGAGTCTGTCAGGCAGCTGCTGGGCTGGCCGCCTGTGTGGGAAGGGGCAGAGCCGACCTAGGGGCCCCCTGGGCCTCTTGCTCTCCCTGCTGCCCTGAGGCTGCTGGGCCAAAGAGGTCTTGGGCATCCAGCCCCTTGCTGGTCCCTTCCCTCTGACGAGGCCCTCTGAGCTCCAGCACCTTGCAGTGTGGAGACAGCCCCTGCCAGCAACCTCCTCTCCAAGGAGGCCTCAGGCGAGGCCTAGGCCCAGGGGAAAGGCACCAGCGGGGATGAGCCTGGGGAGGCGCCCGGGCATGTCTGGACCCAGTCCCCGCAGCCTGCCCCTTGCTGGGACAGTACCCCCGGAGGCCAGGAAGGCCTGGGCAAGGCTGGCCAGGGGCAGGGGCCCTGCTGGGTCCTGCCCCTGGCCTGTGGGGCCTCTGAGCACAGCCGGCCCTCTCCCGCTGGAAGACCTCCCCGGCTGCCTCCAAAGGCCGCTTTGCAAGCACTCTGGCCGGCTGTTCCCGCCAGCCGCGCACAATGCTCCCAAGCCTGGGAGAAAAGCGCTTCGGGGGTGGTGCTCTCTCCCGGCCCTTGCCCCTGAGCCTGGGGGCCAGGCAGGGGCTCCACACTCCCAGGCCAAGGCAGAACCACATGCACACGTCTGTTCCTGCCCCCTGCACCGGCAGAGAGCTCGGGGGAGCCAGAGTCTGTCAGGCAGCTGCTGGGCTGGCCGCCTGTGTGGGAAGGGGCAGAGCCGACCTAGGGGCACCCTGGGCCTCTTGCTCTCCCTGCTGCCCTGAGGCTGCTGGGCCAAAGAGGTCTTGGGCATCCAGCCCCTTGCTGGTCCCTTCCCTCTGACGAGGCCCTCTGAGCTCCAGCACCTTGCAGTGTGGAGACAGCCCCTGCCAGCAACCTCCTCTCCAAGGAGGCCTCAAGCGAGGCCTAGGCCCAGGGGAAAGGCACCAGCGGGGATGAGACGGGGAGGCACCCGGGCATGTCTGGACCCAGTCCCCGCAGCCTGCCCCTTGCTGGGGCAGTACCCCCGGAGGCCAGGAAGGCCTGGGCAAGGCTGGCCAGGGGCAGGGGCCCTGCTGGGTCCTGCCCCTGGCCTGTGGGGCCTCTGAGCACAGCCGGCCCTCTCCCGCTGGAAGACCTCCCCGGCTGCCTCCAAAGGCCGCTTTACAAGCACTCTGGCCGGCTGTTCCCGCCAGCCGCGCACAATGCTCCCAAGCCCGGGAGAAAAGTGATTCGGGGTGCTGCTCTCTCCCGGCCCTTGCCCCTGAGCCTGGGGGCCAGGCAGGGGCTCCACACTCCCAGGCCAAGGCAGAACCACATGCACACGTCTGTTCCTGCCCCCTGCACCGGCAGAGAGCTCGGGGGAGCCAGAGTCTGTCAGGCAGCTGCTGGGCTGGCCGCCTGTGTGGGAAGGGGCAGAGCCGACCTAGGGGCACCCTGGGCCTCTTGCTCTCCCTGCTGCCCTGAGGCTGCTGGGCCAAAGAGGTCTTGGGCATCCAGCCCCTTGCTGGTCCCTTCCCTCTGACGAGGCCCTCTGAGCTCCAGCACCTTGCAGTGTGGAGACAGCCCCTGCCAGCAACCTCCTCTCCAAGGAGGCCTCAGGCGAGGCCTAGGCCCAGGGGAAAGGCACCAGTGGGGATGAGCCTGGGGAGGCGCCCGGGCATGTCTGGACCCAGTCCCCGCAGCCTGCCCCTTGCTGGGGCAGTACCCCCGGAGGCCAGGAAGGCCTGGGCAAGGCTGGCCAGGGGCAGGGGCCCTGCTGGGTCCTGCCCCTGGCCTGTGGGGCCTCTGAGCACAGCCGGCCCTCTCCCGCTGGAAGACCTCCCCGGCTGCCTCCAAAGGCCGCTTTGCAAGCACTCTGGCCGGCTGTTCCCGCCAGCCGCGCACAATGCTCCCAAGCCCGGGAGAAAAGCGCTTCGGGGTGGTGCTCTCTCCCGGCCCTTGCTCCTGAGCCTGGGGGCCAGGCAGGGGCTCCACACTCCCAGGCCAAGGCAGAACCACATGCACACGTCTGTTCCTGCCCCCTGCACCGGCAGAGAGCTCGGGGGAGCCAGAGTCTGTCAGGCAGCTGCTGGGCTGGCCGCCTGTGTGGGAAGGGGCAGAGCCGACCTAGGGGCACCCTGGGCCTCTTGCTCTCCCTGCTGCCCTGAGGCTGCTGGGCCAAAGAGTTCTTGGGCATCCAGCCCCTTGCTGGTCCCTTCCCTCTGACGAGGCCCTCTGAGCTCCAGCACCTTGCAGTGTGGAGACAGCCCCTGCCAGCAACCTCCTCTCCAAGGAGGCCTCAGGCGAGGCCTAGGCCCAGGGGAAAGGCACCAGCGGGGATGAGCCTGGGGAGGCGCCCGGGCATGTCTGGACCCAGTCCCCGCAGCCTGCCCCTTGCTGGGGCAGTACCCCCGGAGGCCAGGAAGGCCTGGGCAAGGCTGGCCAGGGGCAGGGGCCCTGCTGGGTCCTGCCCCTGGCCTGTGGGGCCTCTGAGCACAGCCGGCCCTCTCCCGCTGGAAGACCTCCCCGGCTGCCTCCAAAGGCCGCTTTGCAAGCACTCTGGCCGGCTGTTCCCGCCAGCCGCGCACAATGCTCCCAAGCCCGGGAGAAAAGCGCTTCGGGGTGGTGCTCTCTCCCGGCCCTTGCCCCTGAGCCTGGGGGCCAGGCAGGGGCTCCACACTCCCAGGCCAAGGCAGAACCACATGCACACGTCTGTTCCTGCCCCCTGCACCGGCAGAGAGCTCGGGGGAGCCAGAGTCTGTCAGGCAGCTGCTGGGCTGGCCGCCTGTGTGGGAAGGGGCAGAGCCGACCTAGGGGCACCCTGGGCCTCTTGCTCTCCCTGCTGCCCTGAGGCTGCTGGGCCAAAGAGGTCTTGGGCATCCAGCCCCTTGCTGGTCCCTTCCCTCTGACGAGGCCCTCTGAGCTCCAGCACCTTGCAGTGTGGAGACAGCCCCTGCCAGCAACCTCCTCTCCAAGGAAGCCTCAGGCGAGGCCTAGGCCCAGGGGAAAGGCACCAGCGGGGATGAGACGGGGAGGCACCCGGGCATGTCTGGACCCAGTCCCCGCAGCCTGCCCCTTGCTGGGGCAGTACCCCCGGAGGCCAGGAAGGCCTGGGCAAGGCTGGCCAGGGGCAGGGGCCCTGCTGGGTCCTGCCCCTGGCCTGTGGGGCCTCTGAGCACAGCCGGCCCTCTCCCGCTGGAAGACCTCCCCGGCTGCCTCCAAAGGCCGCTTTACAAGCACTCTGGCCGGCTGTTCCCGCCAGCCGCGCACAATGCTCCCAAGCCCGGGAGAAAAGTGATTCGGGGTGCTGCTCCCTCCCGGCCCTTGCCCCTGAGCCTGGGGGCCAGGCAGGGGCTCCACACTCCCAGGCCAAGGCAGAACCACATGCACACGTCTGTTCCTGCCCCCTGCACCGGCAGAGAGCTCGGGGGAGCCAGAGTCTGTCAGGCAGCTGCTGGGCTGGCCGCCTGTGTGGGAAGGGGCAGAGCCGACCTAGGGGCACCCTGGGCCTCTTGCTCTCCCTGCTGCCCTGAGGCTGCTGGGCCAAAGAGGTCTTGGGCATCCAGCCCCTTGCTGGTCCCTTCCCTCTGACGAGGCCCTCTGAGCTCCAGCACCTTGCAGTGGGAGACAGCCCCTGCCAGCAACCTCCTCTCCAAGGAGGCCTCAGGCGAGGCCTAGGCCCAGGGGAAAGGCACCAGTGGGGATGAGCCTGGGGAGGCGCCCGGGCATGTCTGGACCCAGTCCCCGCAGCCTGCCCCTTGCTGGGGCAGTACCCCCGGAGGCCAGGAAGGCCTGGGCAAGGCTGGCCAGGGGCAGGGGCCCTGCTGGGTCCTGCCCCTGGCCTGTGGGGCCTCTGAGCACAGCCGGCCCTCTCCCGCTGGAAGACCTCCCTGGCTGCCTCCAAAGGCCGCTTTGCAAGCACTCTGGCCGGCTGTTCCCGCCAGCCGCGCACAATGCTCCCAAGCCCGGGAGAAAAGCGCTTCGGGGTGGTGCTCTCTCCCGGCCCTTGCCCCTGAGCCTGGGGGCCAGGCAGGGGCTCCACACTCCCAGGCCAAGGCAGAACCACATGCACACGTCTGTTCCTGCCCCCTGCACCGGCAGAGAGCTCGGGGGAGCCAGAGTCTGTCAGGCAGCTGCTGGGCTGGCCGCCTGTGTGGGAAGGGGCAGAGCCGACCTAGGGGCACCCTGGGCCTCTTGCTCTCCCTGCTGCCCTGAGGCTGCTGGGCCAAAGAGTTCTTGGGCATCCAGCCCCTTGCTGGTCCCTTCCCTCTGACGAGGCCCTCTGAGCTCCAGCACCTTGCAGTGTGGAGACAGCCCCTGCCAGCAACCTTCTCTCCAAGGAGGCCTCAGGCGAGGCCTAGGCCCAGGGGAAAGGCACCAGTGGGGATGAGCCTGGGGAGGCGCCCGGGCATGTCTGGACCCAGTCCCCGCAGCCTGCCCCTTGCTGGGGCAGTACCCCCGGAGGCCAGGAAGGCCTGGGCAAGGCTGGCCAGGGGCAGGGGCCCTGCTGGGTCCTGCCCCTGGCCTGTGGGGCCTCTGAGCACAGCCGGCCCTCTCCCGCTGGAAGACCTCCCCGGCTGCCTCCAAAGGCCGCTTTGCAAGCACTCTGGCCGGCTGTTCCCGCCAGCCGCGCACAATGCTCCCAAGCCCGGGAGAAAAGCGCTTCGGGGTGGTGCTCTCTCCCGGCCCTTGCCCCTGAGCCTGGGGGCCAGGCAGGGGCTCCACACTCCCAGGCCAAGGCAGAACCACATGCACACGTCTGTTCCTGCCCCCTGCACCGGCAGAGAGCTCGGGGGAGCCAGAGTCTGTCAGGCAGCTGCTGGGCTGGCCGCCTGTGTGGGAAGGGGCAGAGCCGACCTAGGGGCACCCTGGGCCTCTTGCTCTCCCTGCTGCCCTGAGGCTGCTGGGCCAAAGAGGTCTTGGGCATCCAGCCCCTTGCTGGTCCCTTCCCTCTGACGAGGCCCTCTGAGCTCCAGCACCTTGCAGTGTGGAGACAGCCCCTGCCAGCAACCTCCTCTCCAAGGAGGCCTCAGGCGAGGCCTAGGCCCAGGGGAAAGGCACCAGCGGGGATGAGCCTGGGGAGGCGCCCGGGCATGTCTGGACCCAGTCCCCGCAGCCTGCCCCTTGCTGGGGCAGTACCCCCGGAGGCCAGGAAGGCCTGGGCAAGGCTGGCCAGGGGCAGGGGCCCTGCTGGGTCCTGCCCCTGGCCTGTGGGGCCTCTGAGCACAGCCGGCCCTCTCCCGCTGGAAGACCTCCCCGGCTGCCTCCAAAGGCCGCTTTGCAAGCACTCTGGCCGGCTGTTCCCGCCAGCCGCGCACAATGCTCCCAAGCCCGGGAGAAAAGCGCTTCGGGGTGGTGCTCTCTCCCGGCCCTTGCCCCTGAGCCTGGGGGCCAGGCAGGGGCTCCACACTCCCAGGCCAAGGCAGAACCACATGCACACGTCTGTTCCTGCCCCCTGCACCGGCAGAGAGCTCGGGGGAGCCAGAGTCTGTCAGGCAGCTGCTGGGCTGGCCGCCTGTGTGGGAAGGGGCAGAGCCGACCTAGGGGCACCCTGGGCCTCTTGCTCTCCCTGCTGCCCTGAGGCTGCTGGGCCAAAGAGGTCTTGGGCATCCAGCCCCTTGCTGGTCCCTTCCCTCTGACGAGGCCCTCTGAGCTCCAGCACCGTGCAGTGTGGAGACAGCCCCTGCCAGCAACCTCCTCTCCAAGGAGGCCTCAGGCGAGGCCAAGGCCCAGGGGAAAGGCACCAGCGGGGATGAGCCTGGGGAGGCGCCCGGGCATGTCTGGACCCAGTCCCCGCAGCCTGCCCCTTGCTGGGGCAGTACCCCCGGAGGCCAGGAAGGCCTGGGCAAGGCTGGCCAGGGGCAGGGGCCCTGCGGGGTCCTGCCCCTGGCCTGTGGGGCCTCTGAGCACAACCGGCCCTCTCCCGCTGGAAGACCTCCCCGGCTGCCTCCAAAGGCCGCTTTGCAAGCACTCTGGCCGGCTGTTCCCGCCAGCCGCGCACAATGCTCCCAAGCCCGGGAGAAAAGCGCTTCGGGGTGGTGCTCTCTCCCGGCCCTTGCCCCTGAGCCTGGGGGCCAGGCAGGGGCTCCACACTCCCAGGCCAAGGCAGAACCACATGCACACGTCTGTTCCTGCCCCCTGCACCGGCAGAGAGCTCGGGGGAGCCAGAGTCTGTCAGGCAGCTGCTGGGCTGGCCGCCTGTGTGGGAAGGGGCAGAGCCGACCTAGGGGCACCCTGGGCCTCTTGCTCTCCCTGCTGCCCTGAGGCTGCTGGGCCAAAGAGGTCTTGGGCATCCAGCCCCTTGCTGGTCCCTTCCCTCTGACGAGGCCCTCTGAGCTCCAGCCCCTTGCAGTGTGGAGACAGCCCCTGCCAGCAACCTCCTCTCCAAGGAGGCCTCAAGCGTGGCCTAGGCCCAGGGGAAAGGCACCAGCGGGGATGAGCCTGGGGAGGCGCCCGGGCATGTCTGGACCCAGTCCCCGCAGCCTGCCCCTTGCTGGGGCAGTACCCCCGGAGGCCAGGAAGGCCTGGGCAAGGCTGGCCAGGGGCAGGGGCCCTGCTGGGTCCTGCCCCTGGCCTGTGGGGCCTCTGAGCACAACCGGCCCTCTCCCGCTGGAAGACCTCCCCGGCTGCCTCCAAAGGCCGCTTTGCAAGCACTCTGGCCGGCTGTTCCCGTCAGCCGCGCACAATGCTCCCAAGCCCGGGAGAAAAGCGCTTCGGGGGTGGTGCTCTCTCCCGGCCCTTGCCCCTGAGCCTGGGGGCCAGGCAGGGGCTCCACACTCCCAGGCCAAGGCAGAACCACATGCACACGTCTGTTCCTGCCACCTGCACCGGCAGAGAGCTCGGGGGAGCCAGAGTCTGTCAGGCAGCTGCTGGGCTGGCCGCCTGTGTGGGAAGGGGCAGAGCCGACCTAGGCGCACCCTGGGCCTCTTGCTCTCCCTGCTGCCCTGAGGCTGCTGGGCCAAAGAGGTCTTGGGCATCCAGCCCCTTGCTGGTCCCTTCCCTCTGACGAGGCCCTCTGAGCTCCAGCCCCTTGCAGTGTGGAGACAGCCCCTGCCAGCAACCTCCTCTCCAAGGAGGCCTCAAGCGAGGCCTAGGCCCAGGGGAAAGGCACCAGCGGGGATGAGCCTGGGGAGGCGCCCGGGCATGTCTGGACCCAGTCCCCGCAGCCTGCCCCTTGCTGGGGCAGTACCCCCGGAGGCCAGGAAGGCCTGGGCAAGGCTGGCCAGGGGCAGGGGCCCTGCTGGGTCCTGCCCCTGGCCTGTGGGGCCTCTGAGCACAGCCGGCCCTCTCCCGCTGGAAGACCTCCCCGGCTGCATCCAAAGGCCGCTTTGCAAGCACTCTGGCCGGCTGTTCCCGCCAGCCGCGCACAATGCTCCCAAGCCCGGGAGAAAAGCGCTTCGGGGTGGTGCTCTCTCCCGGCCCTTGCCCCTGAGCCTGGGGGCCAGGCAGGGGCTCCACACTCCCAGGCCAAGGCAGAACCACATGCACACGTCTGTTCCTGCCCCCTGCACCGGCAGAGAGCTCGGGGGAGCCAGAGTCTGTCAGGCAGCTGCTGGGCTGGCCGCCTGTGTGGGAAGGGGCAGAGCCGACCTAGGGGCACCCTGGACCTCTTGCTCTCCCTGCTGCCCTGAGGCTGCTGGGCCAAAGAGGTCTTGGGCATCCAGCCCCTTGCTGGTCCCTTCCCTCTGACGAGGCCCTCTGAGCTCCAGCACCTTGCAGTGTGGAGACAGCCCCTGCCAGCAACCTCCTCTCCAAGGAGGCCTCAAACGAGGCCTAGGCCCAGGGGAAAGGCACCAGCGGGGATGAGCCTGGGGAGGCGCCCGGGCATGTCTGGACCCAGTCCCCGCAGCCTGCCCCTTGCTGGGGCAGTACCCCCGGAGGCCAGGAAGGCCTGGGCAAGGCTGGCCAGGGGCAGGGTCCCTGCTGGGTCCTGCCCCTGGCCTGTGGGGCCTCTGAGCACAGCCGGCCCTCTCCCGCTGGAAGACCTCCCCGGCTGCCTCCAAAGGCCGCTTTGCAAGCACTCTGGCCGGCTGTTCCCGCCAGCCGCGCACAATGCTCCCAAGCCCGGGAGAAAAGCGCTTCGGGGTGGTGCTCTCTCCCGGCCCTTGCCCCTGAGCCTGGGGGCCAGGCAGGGGCTCCACACTCCCAGGCCAAGGCAGAACCACATGCACACGTCTGTTCCTGCCCCCTGCACCGGCAGAGAGCTCGGGGGAGCCAGAGTCTGTCAGGCAGCTGCTGGGCTGGCCGCCTGTGTGGGAAGGGGCAGAGCCGACCTAGGGGCACCCTGGGCCTCTTGCTCTCCCTGCTGCCCTGAGGCTGCTGGGCCAAAGAGGGCTTGGGCATCCAGCCCCTTGCTGGTCCCTTCCCTCTGACGAGGCCCTCTGAGCTCCAGCACCTTGCAGTGTGGAGACAGCCCCTGCCAGCAACCTCCTCTCCAAGGAGGCCTCAAGCGAGGCCTAGACCCAGGGGAAAGGCACCAGCGGGGATGAGCCTGGGGAGGCGCCCGGGCATGTCTGGACCCAGTCCCCGCAGCCTGCCCCTTGCTGGGGCAGTACCCCCGGAGGCCAGGAAGGCCTGGGCAAGGCTGGCCAGGGGCAGGGGCCCTGCTGGGTCCTGCCCCTGGCCTGTGGGGCCTCTGAGCACAACCGGCCCTCTCCCGCTGAAAGACCTCCCCGGCTGCCTCCAAAGGCCGCTTTGCAAGCACTCTGGCCGGCTGTTCCCGCCAGCCGCGCACAATGCTCCCAAGCCCGGGAGAAAAGCGCTTCGGGGTGGTGCTCTCTCCCGGCCCTTGCCCCTGAGCCTGGGGGCCAGGCAGGGGCTCCACACTCCCAGGCCAAGGCAGAACCACATGCACACGTCTGTTCCTGCCCCCTGCACCGGCAGAGAGCTCGGGGGAGCCAGAGTCTGTCAGGCAGCTGCTGGGCTGGCCGCCTGTGTGGGAAGGGGCAGAGCCGACCTAGGGGCACCCTGGGCCTCTTGCTCTCCCTGCTGCCCTGAGGCTGCTGGGCCAAAGAGGTCTTGGGCATCCAGCCCCTTGCTGGTCCCTTCCCTCTGACAAGGCCCTCTGAGCTTCAGCACCTTGCAGTGTGGAGACAGCCCCTGCCAGCAACCTCCCCTCCAAGGAGGCCTCAAGCGAGGCCTAGGCCCAGGGGAAAGGCACCAGCGGGGATGAGCCTGGGGAGGCGCCCGGGCATGTCTGGACCCAGTCCCCGCAGCCTGCCCCTTGCTGGGGCAGTACCCCCGGAGGCCAGGAAGGCCTGGGCAAGGCTGGCCAGGGGCAGGGGCCCTGCTGGGTCCTGCCCCTGGCCTGTGGGGCCTCTGAGCACAGCCGGACCTCTCCCCCTGGAAGACCTCCCCGGCTGCCTCCAAAGGCCGCTTTGCAAGCACTCTCGCCGGCTGTTCCCGCCAGCCGCGCACAATGCTCCCAAGCCCGGGAGAAAAGCGCTTCGGGGTGGTGCTCTCTCCCGGCCCTTGCCCCTGAGCCTGGGGGCCAGGCAGGGGCTCCACACTCCCAGGCCAAGGCAGAACCACATGCACACGTCTGTTCCTGCCACCTGCACCGGCAGAGAGCTCGGGGGAGCCAGAGTCTGTCAGGCAGCTGCTGGGCTGGCCGCCTGTGTGGGAAGGGGCAGAGCCGACCTAGGCGCACCCTGGGCCTCTTGCTCTCCCTGCTGCCCTGAGGCTGCTGGGCCAAAGAGGTCTTGGGCATCCAGCCCCTTGCTGGTCCCTTCCCTCTGACGAGGCCCTCTGAGCTCCAGCACCTTGCAGTGTGGAGACAGCCCCTGCCAGCAACCTCCTCTCCAAGGAGGCCTCAGGCGAGGCCTAGGCCCAGGGGAAAGGCACCAGCGGGGATGAGCCTGGGGAGGCGCCCGGGCATGTCTGGACCCAGTCCCCGCAGCCTGCCCCTTGCTGGGGCAGTACCCCCGGAGGCCAGGAAGGCCTGGGCAAGGCTGGCCAGGGGCAGGGGCCCTGCTGGGTCCTGCCCCTGGCCTGTGGGGCCTCTGAGCACAGCCGGCCCCTTCCCGCTGGAAGACCTCCGCGGCTGCCTCCAAACGCCGCTTTGCAAGCACTCTGGCCGGCTGTTCCCGCCAGCCGCGCACAATGCTCCCAAGCCCGCGAGAAAAGCGCTTCGGGGTGATGCTCTCTCCCGGCCCTTGCTCCTGAGCCTGGGGGCCAGGCAGGGGGTCCACACTCCCAGGCCAAGGCAGAACCACATGCACACGTCTGTTCCTGCCCCCTGCACCAGCAGAGAGCTCGGGGGAGCCAGAGTCTGTCAGGCAGCTGCTGGGCTGGCCGCCTGTGTGGGAAGGGGCAGAGCCGACCTAGGGGCACCCTGGGCCTCTTGCTCTCCCTGCTGCCCTGAGGCTGCTGGGCCAAAGAGGTCTTGGGCATCCAGCCCCTTGCTGGTCCCTTCCCTCTGACGAGGCCCTCTGAGCTCCAGCACCTTGCAGTGTGGAGACAGCCCCTGCCAGCAACCTCCTCTCCAAGGAGGCCTCAGGCGAGGCCTAGGCCCAGGGGAAAGGCACCAGCGGGGATGAGCCTGGGGAGGCGCCCGGGCATGTCTGGACCCAGTCCCCGCAGCCTGCCCCTTGCTGGGGCAGTACCCCCGGAGGCCAGGAAGGCCTGGGCAAGGCTGGCCAGGGGCAGGGGCCCTGCTGGGTCCTGCCCCTGGCCTGTGGGGCCTCTGAGCACAGCCGGCCCTCTCCCGCTGGAAGACCTCCCCGGCTGCCTCCAAAGGCCGCTTTGCAAGAACTCTGGCCGGCTGTTCCCGCCAGCCGCGCACAATGCTCCCAAGCCCGGGAGAAAAGCGCTTCGGGGTGGTGCTCTCTCCCGGCCCTTGCCCCTGAGCCTGGGGGCCAGGCAGGGGCTCCACACTCCCAGGCCAAGGCAGAACCACATGCACACGTCTGTTCCTGCCCCCTGCACCGGCAGAGAGCTCGGGGGAGCCAGAGTCTGTCAGGCAGCTGCTGGGCTGGCCGCCTGTGTGGGAAGGGGCAGAGCCGACCTAGGGGCACCCTGGGCCTCTTGCTCTCCCTGCTGCCCTGAGGCTGCTGGGCCAAAGAGGTCTTGGGCATCCAGCCCCTTGCTGGTCCCTTCCCTCTGACGAGGCCCTCTGAGCTCCAGCACCTTGCAGTGTGGAGACAGCCCCTGCCAGCAACCTCCTCTCCAAGGAGGCCTCAGGCGAGGCCTAGGCCCAGGGGAAAGGCACCAGTGGGGATGAGCCTGGGGAGGCGCCCGGGCATGTCTGGACCCAGTCCCCGCAGCCTGCCCCTTGCTGGGGCAGTACCCCCGGAGGCCAGGAAGGCCTGGGCAAGGCTGGCCAGGGGCAGGGGCCCTGCTGGGTCCTGCCCCTGGCCTGTGGGGCCTCTGAGCACAGCCGGCCCTCTCCCGCTGGAAGACCTCCCCGGCTGCCTCCAACGGCCGCTTTGCAAGCACTCTGGCCGGCTGTTCCCGCCAGCCGCGCACAATGCTCCCAAGCCCGGGAGAAAAGCGCTTCGGGGTGGTGCTCTCTCCCGGCCCTTGCCCCTGAGCCTGGGGGCCAGGCAGGGGCTCCACACTCCCAGGCCAAGGCAGAACCACATGCACACATCTGTTCCTGCCCCCTGCACCGGCAGAGAGCTCGGGGGAGCCAGAGTCTGTCAGGCAGCTGCTGGGCTGGCCGCCTGTGTGGGAAGGGGCAGAGCCGACCTAGGGGCACCCTGGGCCTCTTGCTCTCCCTGCTGCCCTGAGGCTGCTGGGCCAAAGAGTTCTTGGGCATCCAGCCCCTTGCTGGTCCCTTCCCTCTGACGAGGCCCTCTGAGCTCCAGCACCTTGCAGTGTGGAGACAGCCCCTGCCAGCAACCTCCTCTCCAAGGAGGCCTCAGGCGAGGCCTAGGCCCAGGGGAAAGGCACCAGCGGGGATGAGCCTGGGGAGGCGCCCGGGCATGTCTGGACCCAGTCCCCGCAGCCTGCCCCTTGCTGGGGCAGTACCCCCGGAGGCCAGGAAGGCCTGGGCAAGGCTGGCCAGGGGCAGGGGCCCTGCTGGGTCCTGCCCCTGGCCTGTGGGGCCTCTGAGCACAGCCGGCCCTCTCCCGCTGGAAGACCTCCCCGGCTGCCTCCAAAGGCCGCTTTGCAAGCACTCTGGCCGGCTGTTCCCGCCAGCCGCGCACAATGCTCCCAAGCCCGGGAGAAAAGCGCTTCGGGGTGGTGCTCTCTCCCGGCCCTTGCCCCTGAGCCTGGGGGCCAGGCAGGGGCTCCACACTCCCAGGCCAAGGCAGAACCACATGCACACGTCTGTTCCTGCCCCCTGCACCGGCAGAGAGCTCGGGGGAGCCAGAGTCTGTCAGGCAGCTGCTGGGCTGGCCGCCTGTGTGGGAAGGGGCAAAGCCGACCTAGGGGCACCCTGGGCCTCTTGCTCTCCCTGCTGCCCTGAGGCTGCTGGGCCAAAGAGGTCTTGGGCATCCAGCCCCTTGCTGGTCCCTTCCCTCTGACGAGGCCCTCTGAGCTCCAGCACCTTGCAGTGTGGAGACAGCCCCTGCCAGCAACCTCCTCTCCAAGGAGGCCTCAGGCGAGGCCTAGGCCCAGGGGAAAGGCACCAGCGGGGATGAGACGGGGAGGCACCCGGGCATGTCTGGACCCAGTCCCCGCAGCCTGCCCCTTGCTGGGGCAGTACCCCCGGAGGCCAGGAAGGCCTGGGCAAGGCTGGCCAGGGGCAGGGGCCCTGCTGGGTCCTGCCCCTGGCCTGTGGGGCCTCTGAGCACAGCCGGCCCTCTCCCGCTGGAAGACCTCCCCGGCTGCCTCCAAAGGCCACTTTGCAAGCACTCTGGCCGGCTGTTCCCGCCAGCCGCGCACAATGCTCCCAAGCCCGGGAGAAAAGTGATTCGGGGTGCTGCTCCGTCCCGGCCCTTGCCCCTGAGCCTGGGGGCCAGGCAGGGGCTCCACACTCCCAGGCCAAGGCAGAACCACATGCACACGTCTGTTCCTGCCCCCTGCACCGGCAGAGAGCTCGGGGGAGCCAGAGTCTGTCAGGCAGCTGCTGGGCTGGCCGCCTGTGTGGGAAGGGGCAGAGCCGACCTAGGGGCACCCTGGGCCTCTTGCTCTCCCTGCTGCCCTGAGGCTGCTGGGCCAAAGAGGTCTTGGGCATCCAGCCCCTTGCTGGTCCCTTCCCTCTGACGAGGCCCTCTGAGCTCCAGCACCTTGCAGTGGGAGACAGCCCCTGCCAGCAACCTCCTCTCCAAGGAGGCCTCAGGCGAGGCCTAGGCCCAGGGGAAAGGCACCAGTGGGGATGAGCCTGGGGAGGCGCCCGGGCATGTCTGGACCCAGTCCCCGCAGCCTGCCCCTTGCTGGGGCAGTACCCCCGGAGGCCAGGAAGGCCTGGGCAAGGCTGGCCAGGGGCAGGGGCCCTGCTGGGTCCTGCCCCTGGCCTGTGGGGCCTCTGAGCACAGCCGGCCCTCTCCCGCTGGAAGACCTCCCTGGCTGCCTCCAAAGGCCGCTTTGCAAGCACTCTGGCCGGCTGTTCCCGCCAGCCGCGCACAATGCTCCCAAGCCCGGGAGAAAAGCGCTTCGGGGTGGTGCTCTCTCCCGGCCCTTGCCCCTGAGCCTGGGGGCCAGGCAGGGGCTCCACACTCCCAGGCCAAGGCAGAACCACATGCACACGTCTGTTCCTGCCCCCTGCACCGGCAGAGAGCTCGGGGGAGCCAGAGTCTGTCAGGCAGCTGCTGGGCTGGCCGCCTGTGTGGGAAGGGGCAGAGCCGACCTAGGGGCACCCTGGGCCTCTTGCTCTCCCTGCTGCCCTGAGGCTGCTGGGCCAAAGAGTTCTTGGGCATCCAGCCCCTTGCTGGTCCCTTCCCTCTGACGAGGCCCTCTGAGCTCCAGCACCTTGCAGTGTGGAGACAGCCCCTGCCAGCAACCTCCTCTCCAAGGAGGCCTCAGGCGAGGCCTAGGCCCAGGGGAAAGGCACCAGTGGGGATGAGCCTGGGGAGGCGCCCGGGCATGTCTGGACCCAGTCCCCGCAGCCTGCCCCTTGCTGGGGCAGTACCCCCGGAGGCCAGGAAGGCCTGGGCAAGGCTGGCCAGGGGCAGGGGCCCTGCTGGGTCCTGCCCCTGGCCTGTGGGGCCTCTGAGCACAGCCGGCCCTCTCCCGCTGGAAGACCTCCCCGGCTGCCTCCAAAGGCCGCTTTGCAATCACTCTGGCCGGCTGTTCCCGCCAGCCGCGCACAATGCTCCCAAGCCCGGGAGAAAAGCGCTTCGGGGTGGTGCTCTCTCCCGGCCCTTGCCCCTGAGCCTGGGGGCCAGGCAGGGGCTCCACACTCCCAGGCCAAGGCAGAACCACATGCACACGTCTGTTCCTGCCCCCTGCACCGGCAGAGAGCTCGGGGGAGCCAGAGTCTGTCAGGCAGCTGCTGGGCTGGCCGCCTGTGTGGGAAGGGGCAGAGCCGACCTAGGGGCACCCTGGGCCTCTTGCTCTCCCTGCTGCCCTGAGGCTGCTGGGCCAAAGAGGTCTTGGGCATCCAGCCCCTTGCTGGTCCCTTCCCTCTGACGAGGCCCTCTGAGCTCCAGCACCTTGCAGTGTGGAGACAGCCCCTGCCAGCAACCTCCTCTCCAAGGAGGCCTCAGGCGAGGCCTAGGCCCAGGGGAAAGGCACCAGCGGGGATGAGCCTGGGGAGGCGCCCGGGCATGTCTGGACCCAGTCCCCGCAGCCTGCCCCTTGCTGGGGCAGTACCCCCGGAGGCCAGGAAGGCCTGGGCAAGGCTGGCCAGGGGCAGGGGCCCTGCTGGGTCCTGCCCCTGGCCTGTGGGGCCTCTGAGCACAGCCGGCCCTCTCCCGCTGGAAGACCTCCCCGGCTGCCTCCAAAGGCCGCTTTGCAAGCACTCTGGCCGGCTGTTCCCGCCAGCCGCGCACAATGCTCCCAAGCCCGGGAGAAAAGCGCTTCGGGGTGGTGCTCTCTCCCGGCCCTTGCCCCTGAGCCTGGGGGCCAGGCAGGGGCTCCACACTCCCAGGCCAAGGCAGAACCACATGCACACGTCTGTTCCTGCCCCCTGCACCGGCAGAGAGCTCGGGGGAGCCAGAGTCTGTCAGGCAGCTGCTGGGCTGGCCGCCTGTGTGGGAAGGGGCAGAGCCGACCTAGGGGCACCCTGGGCCTCTTGCTCTCCCTGCTGCCCTGAGGCTGCTGGGCCAAAGAGGTCTTGGGCATCCAGCCCCTTGCTGGTCCCTTCCCTCTGACGAGGCCCTCTGAGCTCCAGCACCGTGCAGTGTGGAGACAGCCCCTGCCAGCAACCTCCTCTCCAAGGAGGCCTCAGGCGAGGCCAAGGCCCAGGGGAAAGGCACCAGCGGGGATGAGCCTGGGGAGGCGCCCGGGCATGTCTGGACCCAGTCCCCGCAGCCTGCCCCTTGCTGGGGCAGTACCCCCGGAGGCCAGGAAGGCCTGGGCAAGGCTGGCCAGGGGCAGGGGCCCTGCGGGGTCCTGCCCCTGGCCTGTGGGGCCTCTGAGCACAGCCGGCCCTCTCCCGCTGGAAGACCTCCCCGGCTGCCTCCAAAGGCCGCTTTGCAAGCACTCTGGCCGGCTGTTCCCGCCAGCCGCGCACAATGCTCCCAAGCCCGGGAGAAAAGCGCTTCGGGGTGGTGCTCTCTCCCGGCCCTTGCCCCTGAGCCTGGGGGCCAGGCAGGGGCTCCACACTCCCAGGCCAAGGCAGAACCACATGCACACGTCTGTTCCTGCCCCCTGCACCGGCAGAGAGCTCGGGGGAGCCAGAGTCTGTCAGGCAGCTGCTGGGCTGGCCGCCTGTGTGGGAAGGGGCAGAGCCGACCTAGGGGCACCCTGGGCCTCTTGCTCTCCCTGCTGCCCTGAGGCTGCTGGGCCAAAGAGGTCTTGGGCATCCAGCCCCTTGCTGGTCCCTTCCCTCTGACGAGGCCCTCTGAGCTCCAGCACCTTGCAGTGTGGAGACAGCCCCTGCCAGCAACCTCCTCTCCAAGGAGGCCTCAGGCGAGGCCTAGGCCCAGGGGAAAGGCACCAGCGGGGATGAGCCTGGGGAGGCGCCCGGGCATGTCTGGACCCAGTCCCCGCAGCCTGCCCCTTGCTGGGGCAGTACCCCCGGAGGCCAGGAAGGCCTGGGCAAGGCTGGCCAGGGGCAGGGGCCCTGCTGGGTCCTGCCCCTGGCCTGTGGGGCCTCTGAGCACAGCCGGCCCTCTCCCGCTGGAAGACCTCCCCGGCTGCCTCCAAAGGCCGCTTTGCAAGCACTCTGGCCGGCTGTTCCCGCCAGCCGCGCACAATGCTCCCAAGCCCGGGAGAAAAGCGCTTCGGGGTGGTGCTCTCTCCCGGCCCTTGCCCCTGAGCCTGGGGGCCAGGCAGGGGCTCCACACTCCCAGGCCAAGGCAGAACCACATGCACACGTCTGTTCCTGCCCCCTGCACCGGCAGAGAGCTCGGGGGAGCCAGAGTCTGTCAGGCAGCTGCTGGGCTGGCCGCCTGTGTGGGAAGGGGCAGAGCCGACCTAGGGGCACCCTGGGCCTCTTGCTCTCCCTGCTGCCCTGAGGCTGCTGGGCCAAAGAGGTCTTGGGCATCCAGCCCCTTGCTGGTCCCTTCCCTCTGACGAGGCCCTCTGAGCTCCAGCACCGTGCAGTGTGGAGACAGCCCCTGCCAGCAACCTCCTCTCCAAGGAGGCCTCAGGCGAGGCCAAGGCCCAGGGGAAAGGCACCAGCGGGGATGAGCCTGGGGAGGCGCCCGGGCATGTCTGGACCCAGTCCCCGCAGCCTGCCCCTTGCTGGGGCAGTACCCCCGGAGGCCAGGAAGGCCTGGGCAAGGCTGGCCAGGGGCAGGGGCCCTGCGGGGTCCTGCCCCTGGCCTGTGGGGCCTCTGAGCACAACCGGCCCTCTCCCGCTGGAAGACCTCCCCGGCTGCCTCCAAAGGCCGCTTTGCAAGCACTCTGGCCGGCTGTTCCCGCCAGCCGCGCACAATGCTCCCAAGCCCGGGAGAAAAGCGCTTCGGGGTGGTGCTCTCTCCCGGCCCTTGCCCCTGAGCCTGGGGGCCAGGCAGGGGCTCCACACTCCCAGGCCAAGGCAGAACCACATGCACACGTCTGTTCCTGCCCCCTGCACCGGCAGAGAGCTCGGGGGAGCCAGAGTCTGTCAGGCAGCTGCTGGGCTGGCCGCCTGTGTGGGAAGGGGCAGAGCCGACCTAGGGGCACCCTGGGCCTCTTGCTCTCCCTGCTGCCCTGAGGCTGCTGGGCCAAAGAGGTCTTGGGCATCCAGCCCCTTGCTGGTCCCTTCCCTCTGACGAGGCCCTCTGAGCTCCAGCACCTTGCAGTGTGGAGACAGCCCCTGCCAGCAACCTCCTCTCCAAGGAGGCCTCAGGCGAGTCCTAGGCCCAGGGGAAAGGCACCAGCGGGGATGAGCCTGGGGAGGCGCCCGGGCATGTCTGGACCCAGTCCCCGCAGCCTGCCCCTTGCTGGGGCAGTACCCCCGGAGGCCAGGAAGGCCTGGGCAAGGCTGGCCAGGGGCAGGGGCCCTGCTGTGTCCTGCCCCTGGCCTGTGGGGCCTCTGAGCACAGCCGGCCCTCTCCCGCTGGAAGACCTCCCCGGCTGCCTCCAAAGGCCGCTTTGCAAGCACTCTGGCCGGCTGTTCCCGCCAGCCGCGCACAATGCTCCCAAGCCCGGGAGAAAAGCGCTTCGGGGTGGTGCTCTCTCCCGGCCCTTGCCCCTGAGCCTGGGGGCCAGGCAGGGGCTCCACACTCCCAGGCCAAGGCAGAACCACATGCACACGTCTGTTCCTGCCCCCTGCACCGGCAGAGAGCTCGGGGGAGCCAGAGTCTGTCAGGCAGCTGCTGGGCTGGCCGCCTGTGTGGGAAGGGGCAGAGCCGACCTAGGGGCACCCTGGGCCTCTTGCTCTCCCTGCTGCCCTGAGGCTGCTGGGCCAAAGAGGTCTTGGGCATCCAGCCCCTTGCTGGTCCCTTCCCTCTGACGAGGCCCTCTGAGCTCCAGCACCTTGCAGTGTGGAGACAGCCCCTGCCAGCAACCTCCTCTCCAAGGAGGCCTCAGGCGAGGCCAAGGCCCAGGGGAAAGGCACCAGCGGGGATGAGCCTGGGGAGGCGCCCGGGCATGTCTGGACCCAGTCCCCGCAGCCTGCCCCTTGCTGGGGCAGTACCCCCGGAGGCCAGGAAGGCCTGGGCAAGGCTGGCCAGGGGCAGGGGCCCTGCTGGGTCCTGCCCCTGGCCTGTGGGGCCTCTGAGCACAGCCGGCCCTCTCCCGCTGGAAGACCTCCCTGACTGCCTCCAAAGGCCGCTTTGCAAGCACTCTGGCCTGCTATTCCCGCCAGCGGCGCACAATGCTCCCAAGCCCGCGAGAAAAGCGCTTCGGGGTGGTGCTCTCTCCCGGCCCTTGCCCCTGAGCCTGGGGGCCAGGCAGGGGCTCCACACTCCCAGGCCAAGGCAGAACCACATGCACACGTCTGTTCCTGCCCCCTGCACCGGCAGAGAGCTCGGGGGAGCCAGAGTCTGTCAGGCAGCTGCTGGGCTGGCCGCCTGTGTGGGAAGGGGCAGAGCCGACCTAGGGGCACCCTGGGCCTCTTGCTCTCCCTGCTGCCCTGAGGCTGCTGGGCCAAAGAGGTCTTGGGCATCCAGCCCCTTGCTGGTCCCTTCCCTCTGACGAGGCCCTCTGAGCTCCAGCACCTTGCAGTGTGGAGACAGCCCCTGCCAGCAACCTCCTCTCCAAGGAGGCCTCAGGCGAGGCCTAGGCCCAGGGGAAAGGCACCAGCGGGGATGAGCCTGGGGAGGCGCCCGGGCATGTCTGGACCCAGTC
The DNA here is from genome assembly GCF_910594005.1 of Cervus elaphus. NCBI lineage: Eukaryota > Metazoa > Chordata > Mammalia > Artiodactyla > Cervidae > Cervus > Cervus elaphus. The sequence continues at coordinate 785,944 of NC_057834.1, read as the reverse complement.
CCCGCAGCCTGCCCCTTGCTGGGGCAGTACCCCCGGAGGCCAGGAAGGCCTGGGCAAGGCTGGCCAGGGGCAGGGGCCCTGCTGGGTCCTGCCCCTGGCCTGTGGGGCCTCTGAGCACAGCCGACCCTCTCCCGCTGGAAGACCTCCCCGGCTGCCTCCAAAGGCCGCTTTGCAAGCACTCTGGCCGGCTGTTCCCGCCAGCCGCGCACAATGCTCCCAAGCCCGGGAGAAAAGCGCTTCGGGGTGGTGCTCTCCCCCGGCCCTTGCCCCTGAGCCTGGGGGCCAGGCAGGGGCTCCACACTCCCAGGCCAAGGCAGAACCACATGCACACGTCTGTTCCTGCCACCTGCACCGGCAGAGAGCTCGGGGGAGCCAGAGTCTGTCAGGCAGCTGCTGGGCTGGCCGCCTGTGTGGGAAGGGGCAGAGCCGACCTAGGGGCACCCTGGGCCTCTTGCTCTCCCTGCTGCCCTGAGGCTGCTGGGCCAAAGAGGTCTTGGGCATCCAGCCCCTTGCTGGTCCCTTCCCTCTGACGAGGCCCTCTGAGCTCCAGCACCTTGCAGTGTGGAGACAGCCCCTGCCAGCAACCTCCTCTCCAAGGAGGCCTCAGGCGAGGCCTAGGCCCAGGGGAAAGGCACCAGCGGGGATGAGCCTGGGGAGGCGCCAGGGCATGTCTGGACCCAGTCCCCGCAGCCTGCCCCTTGCTGGGGCAGTACCCCCGGAGGCCAGGAAGGCCTGGGCAAGGCTGGCCAGGGGCAGGGGCCCTGCTTGGTCCTGCCCCTGGCCTGTGGGGCCTCTGAGCACAGCCGGCCCTCTCCCGCTGGAAGACCTCCCCGGCTGCCTCCAAAGGCCGCTTTGCAAGCACTCTGGCCGGCTGTTCCCGCCAGCCGCGCACAATGCTCCCAAGCCCGGGAGAAAAGCGCTTCGGGGGTGGTGCTCTCTCCCGGCCCTTGCCCCTGAGCCTGGGGGCCAGGCAGGGGCTCCACACTCCCAGGCCAAGGCAGAACCACATGCACACGTCTGTTCCTGCCCCCTGCACCGGCAGAGAGCTCGGGGGAGCCAGAGTCTGTCAGGCAGCTGCTGGGCTGGCCGCCTGTGTGGGAAGGGGCAGAGCCGACCTAGGGGCACCCTGGGCCTCTTGCTCTCCCTGCTGCCCTGAGGCTGCTGGGCCAAAGAGGTCTTGGGCATCCAGCCCCTTGCTGGTCCCTTCCCTCTGACGAGGCCCTCTGAGCTCCAGCACCTTGCAGTGTGGAGACAGCCCCTGCCAGCAACCTCCTCTCCAAGGAGGCCTCAGGCGAGGCCTAGGCCCAGGGGAAAGGCACCAGCGGGGATGAGCCTGGGGAGGCGCCCGGGCATGTCTGGACCCAGTCCCCGCAGCCTGCCCCTTGCTGGGGCAGTACCCCCGGAGGCCAGGAAGGCCTGGGCAAGGCTGGCCAGGGGCAGGGGCCCTGCTGGGTCCTGCCCCTGGCCTGTGGGGCCTCTGAGCACAGCCGGCCCTCTCCCGCTGAAAGACCTCCCCGGCTGCCTCCAAAGGCCGCTTTGCAAGCACTCTGGCCGGCTGTTCCCGCCAGCCGCGCACAATGCTCCCAAGCCCGGGAGAAAAGCGCTTCGGGGTGGTGCTCTCTCCCGGCCCTTGCCCCTGAGCCTGGGGGCCAGGCAGGGGCTCCACACTCCCAGGCCAAGGCAGAACCACATGCACACGTCTGTTCCTGCCACCTGCACCGGCAGAGAGCTCGGGGGAGCCAGAGTCTGTCAGGCAGCTGCTGGGCTGGCCGCCTGTGTGGGAAGGGGCAGAGCCGACCTAGGGGCACCCTGGGCCTCTTGCTCTCCCTGCTGCCCTGAGGCTGCTGGGCCAAAGAGGTCTTGGGCATCCAGCCCCTTGCTGGTCCCTTCCCTCTGACGAGGCCCTCTGAGCTCCAGCACCTTGCAGTGTGGAGACAGCCCCTGCCAGCAACCTCCTCTCCAAGGAGGCCTCAGGCGAGGCCTAGGCCCAGGGGAAAGGCACCAGTGGGGATGAGCCTGGGGAGGCGCCCGGGCATGTCTGGACCCAGTTCCCGCAGCCTGCCCCTTGCTGGGGCAGTACCCCCGGAGGCCAGGAAGGCCTGGGCAAGGCTGGCCAGGGGCAGGGGCCCTGCTGGGTCCTGCCCCTGGCCTGTGGGGCCTCTGAGCACAGCCGGCCCTCTCCCGCTGGAAGACCTCCCCGGCTGCCTCCAAAGGCCTCTTTGCAAGCACTCTGGCCGGCTGTTCCCGCCAGCCGCGCACAATGCTCCCAAGCCCGGGAGAAAAGCGCTTCGGGGGTGGTGCTCTCTCCCGGCCCTTGCCCCTGAGCCTGGGGGCCAGGCAGGGGCTCCACACTCCCAGGCCAAGGCAGAACCACATGCACACGTCTGTTCCTGCCCCCTGCACCGGCAGAGAGCTCGGGGGAGCCAGAGTCTGTCAGGCAGCTGCTGGGCTGGCCGCCTGTGTGGGAAGGGGCAGAGCCGACCTAGGGGCACCCTGGGCCTCTTGCTCTCCCTGCTGCCCTGAGGCTGCTGGGCCAAAGAGGTCTTGGGCATCCAGCCCCTTGCTGGTCCCTTCCCTCTGACGAGGCCCTCTGAGCTCCAGCACCTTGCAGTGTGGAGACAGCCCCTGCCAGCAACCTCCTCTCCAAGGAGGCCTCAAGCGAGGCCTAGGCCCAGGGGAAAGGCACCAGTGGGGATGAGCCTGGGGAGGCCCCCGGGCATGTCTGGACCCAGTCCCCGCAGCCTGCCCCTTGCTGGGGCAGTACCCCCGGAGGCCAGGAAGGCCTGGGCAAGGCTGGCCAGGGGCAGGGGCCCTGCTGGGTCCTGCCCCTGGCCTGTGGGGCCTCTGAGCACAGCCGGCCCTCTCCCGCTGGAAGACCTCCCTGGCTGCCTCCAAAGGCCGCTTTACAAGCACTCTGGCCGGCTGTTCCCGCCAGCCGCGCACAATGCTCCCAAGCCCGGGAGAAAAGCGCTTCGGGGTGCTGCTCTCTCCCGGCCCTTGCCCCTGAGCCTGGGGGCCAGGCAGGGGCTCCACACTCCCAGGCCAAGGCAGAACCACATGCACACGTCTGTTCCTGCCCCCTGCACCGGCAGAGAGCTCGGGGGAGCCAGAGTCTGTCAGGCAGCTGCTGGGCTGGCCGCCTGTGTGGGAAGGGGCAGAGCCGACCTAGGGGCACCCTGGGCCTCTTGCTCTCCCTGCTGCCCTGAGGCTGCTGGGCCAAAGAGGTCTTGGGCATCCAGCCCCTTGCTGGTCCCTTCCCTCTGACGAGGCCCTCTGAGCTCCAGCACCTTGCAGTGTGGAGACAGCCCCTGCCAGCAACCTCCTCTCCAAGGAGGCCTCAGGCGAGGCCTAGGCCCAGGGGAAAGGCACCAGCGGGGATGAGCCTGGGGAGGCGCCCGGGCATGTCTGGACCCAGTCCCCGCAGCCTGCCCCTTGCTGGGGCAGTACCCCCGGAGGCCAGGAAGGCCTGGGCAAGGCTGGCCAGGGGCAGGGGCCCTGCTGGGTCCTGCCCCTGGCCTGTGGGGCCTCTGAGCACAGCCGGCCCTCTCCCGCTGGAAGACCTCCCCGGCTGCCTCCAAAGGCCGCTTTGCAAGCACTCTGGCCGGCTGTTCCCGCCAGCCGCGCACAATGCTCCCAAGCCCGGGAGAAAAGCGCTTCGGGGTGGTGCTCTCTCCCGGCCCTTGCCCCTGAGCCTGGGGGCCAGGCAGGGGCTCCACACTCCCAGGCCAAGGCAGAACCACATGCACACGTCTGTTCCTGCCCCCTGCACCGGCAGAGAGCTCGGGGGAGCCAGAGTCTGTCAGGCAGCTGCTGGGCTGGCCGCCTGTGTGGGAAGGGGCAGAGCCGACCTAGGGGCACCCTGGGCCTCTTGCTCTCCCTGCTGCCCTGAGGCTGCTGGGCCAAAGAGGTCTTGGGCATCCAGCCCCTTGCTGGTCCCTTCCCTCTGACGAGGCCCTCTGAGCTCCAGCACCTTGCAGTGTGGAGACAGCCCCTGCCAGCAACCTCCTCTCCAAGGAGGCCTCAGGCGAGGCCTAGGCCCAGGGGAAAGGCACCAGCGGGGATGAGCCTGGGAAGGCGCCCGGGCATGTCTGGACCCAGTCCCCGCAGCCTGCCCCTTGCTGGGGCAGTACCCCCGGAGGCCAGGAAGGGCTGGGCAAGGCTGGCCAGGGGCAGGGGCCCTGCTGGGTCCTGCCCCTGGCCTGTGGGGCCTCTGAGCACAGCCTTCCCTCTCCCGCTGGAAGACCTCTCCGGCTGCCTCCAAAGGCCGCTTTGCAAGCACTCTGGCCGGCTGTTCCCGCCAGCCGCGCACAATGCTCCCAAGCCCGGGAGAAAAGCGCTTCGGGGTGGTGCTCTCTCCCGGCCCTTGCCCCTGAGCCTGGGGGCCAGGCAGGGGCTCCACACTCCCAGGCCAAGGCAGAACCACATGCACACGTCTGTTCCTGCCCCCTGCACCGGCAGAGAGCTCGGGGGAGCCAGAGTCTGTCAGGCAGCTGCTGGGCTGGCCGCCTGTGTGGGAAGGGGCAGAGCCGACCTAGGGGCTCCCTGGGCCTCTTGCTCTCCCTGCTGCCCTGAGGCTGCTGGGCCAAAGAGGTCTTGGGCATCCAGCCCCTTGCTGGTCCCTTCCCTCTGACGAGGCCCTCTGAGCTCCAGCACCTTGCAGTGTGGAGACAGCCCCTGCCAGCAACCTCCTCTCCAAAGAGGCCTCAGGCGAGGCCTAGGCCCAGGGGAAAGGCACCAGCGGGGATGAGCCTGGGGAGGCGCCCGGGCATGTCTGGACCCAGTCCCCGCAGCCTGCCCCTTGCTGGGGCAGTACCCCCGGAGGCCAGGAAGGCCTGGGCAAGGCTGGCCAGGGGCAGGGGCCCTGCTGGGTCCTGCCCCTGGCCTGTGGGGCCTCTGAGCACAGCCGGCCCTCTCCCGCTGGAAGACCTCCCCGGCTGCCTCCAAAGGCCGCTTTGCAAGCACTCTGGCCGGCTGTTCCCGCCAGCCGCGCACAATGCTCCCAAGCCCGGGAGAAAAGCGCTTCGGGGTGGTGCTCTCTCCCGGCCCTTGCCCCTGAGCCTGGGGGCCAGGCAGGGGCTCCACACTCCCAGGCCAAGGCAGAACCACATGCACACGTCTGTTCCTGCCCCCTGCACCGGCAGAGAGCTCGGGGGAGCCAGAGTCTGTCAGGCAGCTGCTGGGCTGGCCGCCTGTGTGGGAAGGGGCAGAGCCGACCTAGGGGCACCCTGGGCCTCTTGCTCTCCCTGCTGCCCTGAGGCTGCTGGGCCAAAGAGGTCTTGGGCATCCAGCCCCTTGCTGGTCCCTTCCCTCTGACGAGGCCCTCTGAGCTCCAGCACCTTGCAGTGTGGAGACAGCCCCTGCCAGCAACCTCCTCTCCAAGGAGGCCTCAGGCGAGGCCTAGGCCCAGGGGAAAGGCACCAGCGGGGATGAGCCTGGGGAGGCGCCCGGGCATGTCTGGACCCAGTCCCCGCAGCCTGCCCCTTGCTGGGGCAGTACCCCCGGAGGCCAGGAAGGCCTGGGCAAGGCTGGCCAGGGGCAGGGGCCCTGCTGGGTCCTGCCCCTGGCCTGTGGGGCCTCTGAGCACAGCCGGCCCTCTCCCGCTGGAAGACCTCTCCGGCTGCCTCCAAAGGCCGCTTTGCAAGCACTCTGGCCGGCTGTTCCCGCCAGCCGCGCACAATGCTCCCAAGCCCGGGAGAAAAGCGCTTCGGGGTGGTGCTCTCTCCCGGCCCTTGCCCCTGAGCCTGGGGGCCAGGCAGGGGCTCCACACTCCCAGGCCAAGGCAGAACCACATGCACACGTCTGTTCCTGCCCCCTGCACCGGCAGAGAGCTCGGGGGAGCCAGAGTCTGTCAGGCAGCTGCTGGGCTGGCCGCCTGTGTGGGAAGGGGCAGAGCCGACCTAGGGGCACCCTGGGCCTCTTGCTCTCCCTGCTGCCCTGAGGCTGCTGGGCCAAAGAGGTCTTGGGCATCCAGCCCCTTGCTGGTCCCTTCCCTCTGACGAGGCCCTCTGAGCTCCAGCACCTTGCAGTGTGGAGACAGCCCCTGCCAGCAACCTCCTCTCCAAGGAGGCCTCAGGCGAGGCCTAGGCCCAGGGGAAATGCACCAGCGGGGATGAGCCTGGGGAGGCGCCCGGGCATCTGGACACAGTCCCCGCAGCCTGCCCCTTGCTGGGGCAGTACCCCCGGAGGCCAGGAAGGCCTGGGCAAGGCTGGCCAGGGGCAGGGGCCCTGCTGGGTCCTGCCCCTGGCCTGTGGGGCCTCTGAGCACAGCCGGCCCTCTCCCGCTGGAAGACCTCCCCGGCTGCCTCCAAAGGCCGCTTTGCAAGCACTCTGGCCGGCTGTTCCCGCCAGCCGCGCACAATGCTCCCAAGCCCGGGAGAAAAGCGCTTCGGGGTGGTGCTCTCTCCCGGCCCTTGCCCCTGAGCCTGGGGGCCAGGCAGGGGCTCCACACTCCCAGGCCAAGGCAGAACCACATGCACACGTCTGTTCCTGCCCCCTGCACCGGCAGAGAGCTCGGGGGAGCCAGAGTCTGTCAGGCAGCTGCTGGGCTGGCCGCCTGTGTGGGAAGGGGCAGAGCCGACCTAGGGGCACCCTGGGCCTCTTGCTCTCCCTGCTGCCCTGAGGCTGCTGGGCCAAAGAGGTCTTGGGCATCCAGACCCTTGCTGGTCCCTTCCCTCTGACGAGGCCCTCTGAGCTCCAGCACCTTGCAGTGTGGAGACAGCCCCTGCCAGCAACCTCCTCTCCAAGGAGGCCTCAGGCGAGGCCTAGGCCCAGGGGAAAGGCACCAGTGGGGATGAGCCTGGGGAGGCGCCCGGGCATGTCTGGACCCAGTCCCCGCAGCCTGCCCCTTGCTGGGGCAGTACCCCCGGAGGCCAGGAAGGCCTGGGCAAGGCTGGCCAGGGGCAGGGGCCCTGCTGGGTCCTGCCCCTGGCCTGTGGGGCCTCTGAGCACAGCCGGCCCTCTCCCGCTGGAAGACCTCCCTGGCTGCCTCCAAAGGCCGCTTTGCAAGCACTCTGGCCGGCTGTTCCCGCCAGCCGCGCACAATGCTCCCAAGCCCGGGAGAAAAGCGCTTCGGGGTGGTGCTCTCTCCCGGCCCTTGCCCCTGAGCCTGGGGGCCAGGCAGGGGCTCCACACTCCCAGGCCAAGGCAGAACCACATGCACACGTCTGTTCCTGCCCCCTGCACCGGCAGAGAGCTCGGGGGAGCCAGAGTCTGTCAGGCAGCTGCTGGGCTGGCCGCCTGTGTGGGAAGGGGCAGAGCCGACCTAGGGGCACCCTGGGCCTCTTGCTTTCCCTGCTGCCCTGAGGCTGCTGGGCCAAAGAGGTCTTGGGCATCCAGCCCCGTGCTGGTCCCTTCCCTCTGACGAGGCCCTCTGAGCTCCAGCACCTTGCAGTGTGGAGACAGCCCCTGCCAGCAACCTCCTCTCCAAGGAGGCCTCAGGCGAGGCCTAGGCCCAGGGGAAAGGCACCAGCGGGGATGAGCCTGGGCAGGCGCCCGGGCATGTCTGGACCCAGTCCCCGCAGCCTGCCCCTTGCTGGGGCAGTACCCCCGGAGGCCAGGAAGGCCTGGGCAAGGCTGGCCAGGGGCAGGGGCCCTGCTGGGTCCTGCCCCTGCCCTGTGGGGCCTCTGAGCACAGCCGGCCCTCTCCTGCTGGAAGACCTCCCCGGCTGCCTCCAAAGGCCGCTTTGCAAGCACTCTGGCCGGCTGTTCCCGCCAGCCGCGCACAATGCTCCCAAGCCCGGGAGAAAAGCGCTTCGGGGTGGTGCTCTCTCCCGGCCCTTGCCCCTGAGCCTGGGGGCCAGGCAGGGGCTCCACACTCCCAGGCCTAGGCAGAACCACATGCACACGTCTGTTCCTGCCCCCTGCACCGGCAGAGAGCTCGGGGGAGCCAGAGTCTGTCAGGCAGCTGCTGGGCTGGCCGCCTGTGTGGGAAGGGGCAGAGCCGACCTAGGGGCACCCTGGGCCTCTTGCTCTCCCTGCTGCCCTGAGGCTGCTGGGCCAAAGAGGTCTTGGGCATCCAGCCCCTTGCTGGTCCCTTCCCTCTGACGAGGCCCTCTGAGCTCCAGCACCTTGCAGTGTGGAGACAGCCCCTGCCAGCAACCTCCTCTCCAAGGAGGCCTCAGGCGAGGCCTAGGCCCAGGGGAAAGGCACCAGCGGGGATGAGCCTGGGGAGGCGCCCGGGCATGTCTGGACCCAGGCCCCGCAGCCTGCCCCTTGCTGGGGCAGTACCCCCGGAGGCCAGGAAAGCCTGGGCAAGGCTGGCCAGGGGCAGGGGCCCTGCTGGGTCCTGCCCCTGGCCTGTGGGGCCTCTGAGCACAGCCGGCCCTCTCCCGCTGGAAGACCTCCCCGGCTGCCTCCAAAGGCCGCTATGCAAGCACTCTGGCCGGCTGTTCCCGCCAGCCGCGCACAATGCTCCCAAGCCCGGGAGAAAAGCGCTTCGGAGTGGTGCTCTCTCCCGGCCCTTGCCCCTGAGCCTGGGGGCCAGGCAGGGGCTCCACACTCCCAGGCCAAGGCAGAACCACATGCACACGTCTGTTCCTGCCCCCTGCACCGGCAGAGAGCTCGGGGGAGCCAGAGTCTGTCAGGCAGCTGCTGGGCTGGCCGCCTGTGTGGGAATGGGCAGAGCCGACCTAGGGGCACCCTGGGCCTCTTGCTCTCCCTGCTGCCCTGAGGCTGCTGGGCCAAAGAGGTCTTGGGCATCCAGCCCCTTGCTGGTCCCTTCCCTCTGACGAGGCCCTCTGAGCTCCAGCACCTTGCAGTGTGGAGACAGCCCCTGCCAGCAACCTCCTCTCCAAGGAGGCCTCAGGCGAGGCCTAGGCCCAGGGGAAAGGCACCAGCGGGGATGAGCCTGGGGAGGCGCCCGGGCATGTCTGGACCCAGTCCCCGCAGCCTGCCCCTTGCTGGGGCAGTACCCCCGGAGGCCAGGAAGGCCTGGGCAAGGCTGGCCAGGGGCAGGGGCCCTGCTGGGTCCTGCCCCTGGCCTGTGGGGCCTCTGAGCACAGCCGGCCCTCTCCCGCTGGAAGACCTCCCCGGCTGCCTCCAAAGGCCGCTTTGCAAGCACTCTGGCCGGCTGTTCCCGCCAGCCGCGCACAATGCTCCCAAGCCCGGGAGAAAAGCGCTTCGGGGTGGTGCTCTCTCCCGGCCCTTGCCCCTGAGCCTGGGGGCCAGGCAGGGGCTCCACACTCCCAGGCCAAGGCAGAACCACATGCACACGTCTGTTCCTGCCCCCTGCACCGGCAGAGAGCTCGGGGGAGCCAGAGTCTGTCAGGCAGCTGCTGGGCTGGCCGCCTGTGTGGGAAGGGGCAGAGCCGACCTAGGGGCACCCTGGGCCTCTTGCTCTCCCTGCTGCCCTGAGGCTGCTGGGCCAAAGAGGTCTTGGGCATCCAGCCCCTTGCTGGTCCCTTCCCTCTGACGAGGCCCTCTGAGCTCCAGCACCTTGCAGTGTGGAGACAGCCCCTGCCAGCAACCTCCTCTCCAAGGAGGCCTCAGGCGAGGCCTAGGCCCAGGGGAAAGGCACCAGCGGGGATGAGACGGGGAGGCACCCGGGCATGTCTGGACCCAGTCCCCGCAGCCTGCCCCTTGCTGGGGCAGTACCCCCGGAGGCCAGGAAGGCCTGGGCAAGGCTGGCCAGGGGCAGGGGCCCTGCTGGGTCCTGCCCCTGGCCTGTGGGGCCTCTGAGCACAGCCGGCCCTCTCCCGCTGGAAGACCTCCCCGGCTGCCTCCAAAGGCCGCTTTACAAGCACTCTGGCCGGCTGTTCCCGCCAGCCGCGCACAATGCTCCCAAGCCCGGGAGAAAAGTGATTCGGGGTGCTGCTCCCTCCCGGCCCTTGCCCCTGAGCCTGGGGGCCAGGCAGGGGCTCCACACTCCCAGGCCAAGGCAGAACCACATGCACACGTCTGTTCCTGCCCCCTGCACCGGCAGAGAGCTCGGGGGAGCCAGAGTCTGTCAGGCAGCTGCTGGGCTGGCCGCCTGTGTGGGAAGGGGCAGAGCCGACCTAGGGGCACCCTGGGCCTCTTGCTCTCCCTGCTGCCCTGAGGCTGCTGGGCCAAAGAGGTCTTGGGCATCCAGCCCCTTGCTGGTCCCTTCCCTCTGACGAGGCCCTCTGAGCTCCAGCACCTTGCAGTGGGAGACAGCCCCTGCCAGCAACCTCCTCTCCAAGGAGGCCTCAGGCGAGGCCTAGGCCCAGGGGAAAGGCACCAGTGGGGATGAGCCTGGGGAGGCGCCCGGGCATGTCTGGACCCAGTCCCCGCAGCCTGCCCCTTGCTGGGGCAGTACCCCCGGAGGCCAGGAAGGCCTGGGCAAGGCTGGCCAGGGGCAGGGGCCCTGCTGGGTCCTGCCCCTGGCCTGTGGGGCCTCTGAGCACAGCCGGCCCTCTCCCGCTGGAAGACCTCCCTGGCTGCCTCCAAAGGCCGCTTTGCAAGCACTCTGGCCGGCTGTTCCCGCCAGCCGCGCACAATGCTCCCAAGCCCGGGAGAAAAGCGCTTCGGGGTGGTGCTCTCTCCCGGCCCTTGCCCCTGAGCCTGGGGGCCAGGCAGGGGCTCCACACTCCCAGGCCAAGGCAGAACCACATGCACACGTCTGTTCCTGCCCCCTGCACCGGCAGAGAGCTCGGGGGAGCCAGAGTCTGTCAGGCAGCTGCTGGGCTGGCCGCCTGTGTGGGAAGGGGCAGAGCCGACCTAGGGGCACCCTGGGCCTCTTGCTCTCCCTGCTGCCCTGAGGCTGCTGGGCCAAAGAGTTCTTGGGCATCCAGCCCCTTGCTGGTCCCTTCCCTCTGACGAGGCCCTCTGAGCTCCAGCACCTTGCAGTGTGGAGACAGCCCCTGCCAGCAACCTCCTCTCCAAGGAGGCCTCAGGCGAGGCCTAGGCCCAGGGGAAAGGCACCAGTGGGGATGAGCCTGGGGAGGCGCCCGGGCATGTCTGGACCCAGTCCCCGCAGCCTGCCCCTTGCTGGGGCAGTACCCCCGGAGGCCAGGAAGGCCTGGGCAAGGCTGGCCAGGGGCAGGGGCCCTGCTGGGTCCTGCCCCTGGCCTGTGGGGCCTCTGAGCACAGCCGGCCCTCTCCCGCTGGAAGACCTCCCCGGCTGCCTCCAAAGGCCGCTTTGCAAGCACTCTGGCCGGCTGTTCCCGCCAGCCGCGCACAATGCTCCCAAGCCCGGGAGAAAAGCGCTTCGGGGTGGTGCTCTCTCCCGGCCCTTGCCCCTGAGCCTGGGGGCCAGGCAGGGGCTCCACACTCCCAGGCCAAGGCAGAACCACATGCACACGTCTGTTCCTGCCCCCTGCACCGGCAGAGAGCTCGGGGGAGCCAGAGTCTATCAGGCAGCTGCTGGGCTGGCCGCCTGTGTGGGAAGGGGCAGAGCCGACCTAGGGGCACCCTGGGCCTCTTGCTCTCCCTGCTGCCCTGAGGCTGCTGGGCCAAAGAGGTCTTGGGCATCCAGCCCCTTGCTGGTCCCTTCCCTCTGACGAGGCCCTCTGAGCTCCAGCACCTTGCAGTGTGGAGACAGCCCCTGCCAGCAACCTCCTCTCCAAGGAGTCCTCAGGCGAGGCCTAGGCCCAGGGGAAAGGCACCAGCGGGGATGAGCCTGGGGAGGCGCCCGGGCATGTCTGGACCCAGTCCCCGCAGCCTGCCCCTTGCTGGGGCAGTACCCCCGGAGGCCAGGAAGGCCTGGGCAAGGCTGGCCAGGGGCAGGGGCCCTGCTGGGTCCTGCCCCTGGCCTGTGGGTCCTCTGAGCACAGCCGGCCCTCTCCCGCTGGAAGACCTCCCCGGCTGCCTCCAAAGGCCGCTTTGCAAGCACTCTGGCCGGCTGTTCCCGCCAGCCGCGCACAATGCTCCCAAGCCCGGGAGAAAAGCGCTTCGGGGTGGTGCTCTCTCCCGGCCCTTGCCCCTGAGCCTGGGGGCCAGGCAGGGGCTCCACACTCCCAGGCCAAGGCAGAACCACATGCACACGTCTGTTCCTGCCCCCTGCACCGGCAGAGAGCTCGGGGGAGCCAGAGTCTGTCAGGCAGCTGCTGGGCTGGCCGCCTGTGTGGGAAGGGGCAGAGCCGACCTAGGGGCACCCTGGGCCTCTTGCTCTCCCTGCTGCCCTGAGGCTGCTGGGCCAAAGAGGTCTTGGGCATCCAGCCCCTTGCTGGTCCCTTCCCTCTGACGAGGCCCTCTGAGCTCCAGCACCTTGCAGTGTGGAGACAGCCCCTGCCAGCAACCTCCTCTCCAAGGAGGCCTCAGGCGAGGCCTAGGCCCAGGGGAAAGGCACCAGCGGGGATGAGCCTGGGGAGGCGCCCGGGCATGTCTGGACCCAGTCCCCGCAGCCTGCCCCTTGCTGGGGCAGTACCCCCGGAGGCCAGGAAGGCCTGGGCAAGGCTGGCCAGGGGCAGGGGCCCTGCTGGGTCCTGCCCCTGGCCTGTGGGGCCTCTGAGCACAGCCGGCCCTCTCCCGCTGGAAGACCTCCCCGGCTGCCTCCAAAGGCCGCTTTGCAAGCACTCTGGCCGGCTGTTCCCGCCAGCCGCGCACAATGCTCCCAAGCCCGGGAGAAAAGCGCTTCGGGGTGGTGCTCTCTCCCGGCCCTTGCCCCTGAGCCTGGGGGCCAGGCAGGGGCTCCACACTCCCAGGCCAAGGCAGAACCACATGCACACGTCTGTTCCTGCCCCCTGCACCGGCAGAGAGCTCGGGGGAGCCAGAGTCTGTCAGGCAGCTGCTGGGCTGGCCGCCTTTGTGGGAATGGGCAGAGCCGACCTAGGGGCACCCTGGGCCTCTTGCTCTCCCTGCTGCCCTGAGGCTGCTGGGCCAAAGAGTTCTTGGGCATCCAGCCCCTTGCTGGTCCCTTCCCTCTGACGAGGCCCTCTGAGCTCCAGCACCTTGCAGTGTGGAGACAGCCCCTGCCAGCAACCTCCTCTCCAAGGAGGCCTCAGGCGAGGCCTAGGCCCAGGGGAAAGGCACCAGTGGGGATGAGCCTGGGGAGGCGCCCGGGCATGTCTGGACCCAGTCCCCGCAGCCTGCCCCTTGCTGGGGCAGTACCCCCGGAGGCCAGGAAGGCCTGGGCAAGGCTGGCCAGGGGCAGGGGCCCTGCTGGGTCCTGCCCCTGGCCTGTGGGGCCTCTGAGCACAGCCGGCCCTCTCCCGCTGGAAGACCTCCCCGGCTGCCTCCAAAGGCCGCTTTGCAAGCACTCTGGCCAGCTGTTCCCGCCAGCCGCGCACAATGCTCCCAAGCCCGGGAGAAAAGCGCTTCGGGGTGGTGCTCTCTCCCGGCCCTTGCCCCTGAGCCTGGGGGCCAGGCAGGGGCTCCACACTCCCAGGCCAAGGCAGAACCACATGCACACGTCTGTTCCTGCCCCCTGCACCGGCAGAGAGCTCGGGGGAGCCAGAGTCTGTCAGGCAGCTGCTGGGCTGGCCGCCTGTGTGGGAAGGGGCAGAGCCGACCTAGGGGCACCCTGGGCCTCTTGCTCTCCCTGCTGCCCTGAGGCTGCTGGGCCAAAGAGGTCTTGGGCATCCAGCCCCTTGCTGGTCCCTTCCCTCTGACGAGGCCCTCTGAGCTCCAGCACCTTGCAGTGTGGAGACAGCCCCTGCCAGCAACCTCCTCTCCAAGGAGGCCTCAGGCGAGGCCTAGGCCCAGGGGAAAGGCACCAGCGGGGATGAGCCTGGGGAGGCGCCCGGGCATGTCTGGACCCAGTCCCCGCAGCCTGCCCCTTGCTGGGGCAGTACCCCCGGAGGCCAGGAAGGCCTGGGCAAGGCTGGCCAGGGGCAGGGGCCCTGCTGGGTCCTGCCCCTGGCCTGTGGGGCCTCTGAGCACAGCCGGCCCTCTCCCGCTGGAAGACCTCCCCGGCTGCCTCCAAAGGCCGCTTTGCAAGCACTCTGGCCGGCTGTTCCCGCCAGCCGCGCACAATGCTCCCAAGCCCGGGAGAAAAGCGCTTCGGGGTGGTGCTCTCTCCCGGCCCTTGCCCCTGAGCCTGGGGGCCAGGCAGGGGCTCCACACTCCCAGGCCAAGGCAGAACCACATGCACACGTCTGTTCCTGCCCCCTGCACCGGCAGAGAGCTCGGGGGAGCCAGAGTCTGTCAGGCAGCTGCTGGGCTGGCCGCCTGTGTGGGAAGGGGCAGAGCCGACCTAGGGGCACCCTGGGCCTCTTGCTCTCCCTGCTGCCCTGAGGCTGCTGGGCCAAAGAGGTCTTGGGCATCCAGCCCCTTGCTGGTCCCTTCCCTCTGACGAGGCCCTCTGAGCTCCAGCACCTTGCAGTGTGGAGACAGCCCCTGCCAGCAACCTCCTCTCCAAGGAGGCCTCAAGCGAGGCCTAGACCCAGGGGAAAGGCACCAGCGGGGATGAGCCTGGGGAGGCGCCCGGGCATGTCTGGACCCAGTCCCCGCAGCCTGCCCCTTGCTGGGGCAGTACCCCCGGAGGCCAGGAAGGCCTGGGCAAGGCTGGCCAGGGGCAGGGGCCCTGCTGGGTCCTGCCCCTGGCCTGTGGGGTCTCTGAGCACAGCCGGCCCTCTCCCGCTGGAAGACCTCCCCGGCTGCCTCCAAAGGCCGCTTTGCAAGCACTCTGGCCGGCTGTTCCCGCCAGCCGCGCACAATGCTCCCAAGCCCGGGAGAAAAGCGCTTCGGGGTGGTGCTCTCTCCCGGCCCTTGCCCCTGAGCCTGGGGGCCAGGCAGGGGCTCCACACTCCCAGGCCTAGGCAGAACCACATGCACACGTCTGTTCCTGCCCCCTGCACCGGCAGAGAGCTCGGGGGAGCCAGAGTCTGTCAGGCAGCTGCTGGGCTGGCCGCCTGTGTGGGAAGGGGCAGAGCCGACCTAGGGGCACCCTGGGCCTCTTGCTCTCCCTGCTGCCCTGAGGCTGCTGGGCCAAAGAGGTCTTGGGCATCCAGCCCCTTGCTGGTCCCTTCCCTCTGACGAGGCCCTCTGAGCTCCAGCACCTTGCAGTGTGGAGACAGCCCCTGCCAGCAACCTCCTCTCCAAGGAGGCCTCAGGCGAGTCCTAGGCCCAGGGGAAAGGCACCAGCGGGGATGAGCCTGGGGAGGCGCCCGGGCATGTCTGGACCCAGTCCCCGCAGCCTGCCCCTTGCTGGGGCAGTACCCCCGGAGGCCAGGAAGGCCTGGGCAAGGCTGGCCAGGGGCAGGGGCCCTGCTGGGTCCTGCCCCTGGCCTGTGGGGCCTCTGAGCACAGCCGGCCCTCTCCCGCTGGAAGACCTCCCCGGCTGCCTCCAAAGGCCGCTTTGCAAGCACTCTGGCCGGCTGTTCCCGCCAGCCGCGCACAATGCTCCCAAGCCCGGGAGAAAAGCGCTTCGGGGTGGTGCTCTCTCCCGGCCCTTGCCCCTGAGCCTGGGGGCCAGGCAGGGGCTCCACACTCCCAGGCCAAGACAGAACCACATGCACACGTCTGTTCCTGCCCCCTGCACCGGCAGAGAGCTCGGGGGAGCCAGAGTCTGTCAGGCAGCTGCTGGGCTGGCCGCCTGTGTGGGAAGGGGCAGAGCCGACCTAGGGGCACCCTGGGCCTCTTGCTCTCCCTGCTGCCCTGAGGCTGCTGGGCCAAAGAGGTCTTGGGCATCCAGCCCCTTGCTGGTCCCTTCCCTCTGACGAGGCCCTCTGAGCTCCAGCACCTTGCAGTGTGGAGACAGCCCCTGCCAGCAACCTCCTCTCCAAGGAGGCCTCAGGCGAGGCCTAGGCCCAGGGGAAAGGCACCAGTGGGGATGAGCCTGGGGAGGCGCCCGGGCATGTCTGGACCCAGTCCCCGCAGCCTGCCCCTTGCTGGGGCAGTACCCCCGGAGGCCAGGAAGGCCTGGGCAAGGCTGGCCAGGGGCAGGGGCCCTGCTGGGTCCTGCCCCTGGCCAGTGGGGCCTCTGAGCACAGCCGGCCCTCTCCCGCTGGAAGACCTCCCCGGCTGCCTCCAAAGGCCGCTTTGCAAGCACTCTGGCCGGCTGTTCCCGCCAGCCGCGCACAATGCTCCCAAGCCCGGGAGAAAAGCGCTTCGGGGTGGTGCTCTCTCCCGGCCCTTGCCCCTGAGCCTGGGGGCCAGGCAGGGGCTCCACACTCCCAGGCCAAGGCAGAACCACATGCACACGTCTGTTCCTGCCCCCTGCACCGGCAGAGAGCTCGGGGGAGCCAGAGTCTGTCAGGCAGCTGCTGGGCTGGCCGCCTGTGTGGGAAGGGGCAGAGCCGACCTAGGGGCACCCTGGGCCTCTTGCTCTCCCTGCTGCCCTGAGGCTGCTGGGCCAAAGAGGTCTTGGGCATCCAGCCCCTTGCTGGTCCCTTCCCTCTGACGAGGCCCTCTGAGCTCCAGCACCTTGCAGTGTGGAGACAGCCCCTGCCAGCAACCTCCTCTCCAAGGAGGCCTCAGGCGAGGCCAAGGCCCAGGGGAAAGGCACCAGCGGGGATGAGCCTGGGGAGGCGCCCGGGCATGTCTGGACCCAGTCCCCGCAGCCTGCCCCTTGCTGGGGCAGTACCCCCCGGAGGCCAGGAAGGCCTGGGCAAGGCTGGCCAGGGGCAGGGGCCCTGCTGGGTCCTGCCCCTGGCCTGTGGGGCCTCTGAGCACAGCCGGCCCTCTCCCGCTGGAAGACTTCCCCGGCTGCCTCCAAAGGCCGCTTTGCAAGCACTCTGGCCGGCTGTTCCCGCCAGCCGCGCACAATGCTCCCAAGCCCGGGAGAAAAGCGCTTCGGGGTGGTGCTCTCTCCCGGCCCTTGCCCCTGAGCCTGGGGGCCAGGCAGGGGCTCCACACTCCCAGGCCAAGGCAGAACCACATGCACACGTCTGTTCCTGCCCCCTGCACCGGCAGAGAGCTCGGGGGAGCCAGAGTCTGTCAGGCAGCTGCTGGGCTGGCCGCCTGTGTGGGAAGGGGCAGAGCCGACCTAGGGGCACCCTGGGCCTCTTGCTCTCCCTGCTGCCCTGAGGCTGCTGGGCCAAAGAGTTCTTGGGCATCCAGCCCCTTGCTGGTCCCTTCCCTCTGACGAGGCCCTCTGAGCTCCAGCACCTTGCAGTGTGGAGACAGCCCCTGCCAGCAACCTCCTCTCCAAGGAGGCCTCAGGCGAGGCCTAGGCCCAGGGGAAAGGCACCAGCGGGGATGAGCCTGGGGAGGCGCCCGGGCATGTCTGGACCCAGTCCCCGCAGCCTGCCCCTTGCTGGGGCAGTACCCCCGGAGGCCAGGAAGGCCTGGGCAAGGCTGGCCAGGGGCAGGGGCCCTGCTGGGTCCTGCCCCTGGCCTGTGGGGCCTCTGAGCACAGCCGGCCCTCTCCCGCTGGAAGACCTCCCCGCCTGCCTCCAAAGGCCGCTTTGCAAGCACTCTGGCCGGCTGTTCCCGCCAGCCGCGCACAATGCTCCCAAGCCCGGGAGAAAAGCGCTTCGGGGTGGTGCTCTCTCCCGGCCCTTGCCCCTGAGCCTGGGGGCCAGGCAGGGGCTCCACACTCCCAGGCCAAGGCAGAACCACATGCACACGTCTGTTCCTGCCCCCTGCACCGGCAGAGAGCTCGGGGGAGCCAGAGTCTATCAGGCAGCTGCTGGGCTGGCCGCCTGTGTGGGAAGGGGCAGAGCCGACCTAGGGGCACCCTGGGCCTCTTGCTCTCCCTGCTGCCCTGAGGCTGCTGGGCCAAAGAGGTCTTGGGCATCCAGCCCCTTGCTGGTCCCTTCCCTCTGACGAGGCCCTCTGAGCTCCAGCACCTTGCAGTGTGGAGACAGCCCCTGCCAGCAACCTCCTCTCCAAGGAGTCCTCAGGCGAGGCCTAGGCCCAGGGGAAAGGCACCAGCGGGGATGAGCCTGGGGAGGCGCCCGGGCATGTCTGGACCCAGTCCCCGCAGCCTGCCCCTTGTTGGGGCAGTACCCCCGGAGGCCAGGAAGGCCTGGGCAAGGCTGGCCAGGGGCAGGGGCCCTGCTGGGTCCTGCCCCTGGCCTGTGGGTCCTCTGAGCACAGCCGGCCCTCTCCCGCTGGAAGACCTCCCCGGCTGCCTCCAAAGGCCGCTTTGCAAGCACTCTGGCCGGCTGTTCCCGCCAGCCGCGCACAATGCTCCCAAGCCCGGGAGAAAAGCGCTTCGGGGTGGTGCTCTCTCCCGGCCCTTGCCCCTGAGCCTGGGGGCCAGGCAGGGGCTCCACACTCCCAGGCCAAGGCAGAACCACATGCACACGTCTGTTCCTGCCCCCTGCACCGGCAGAGAGCTCGGGGGAGCCAGAGTCTGTCAGGCAGCTGCTGGGCTGGCCGCCTGTGTGGGAAGGGGCAGAGCCGACCTAGGGGCACCCTGGGCCTCTTGCTCTCCCTGCTGCCCTGAGGCTGCTGGGCCAAAGAGGTCTTGGGCATCCAGCCCCTTGCTGGTCCCTTCCCTCTGACGAGGCCCTCTGAGCTCCAGCACCTTGCAGTGTGGAGACAGCCCCTGCCAGCAACCTCCTCTCCAAGGAGGCCTCAGGCGAGGCCTAGGCCCAGGGGAAAGGCACCAGCGGGGATGAGCCTGGGGAGGCGCCCGGGCATGTCTGGACCCAGTCCCCGCAGCCTGCCCCTTGCTGGGGCAGTACCCCCGGAGGCCAGGAAGGCCTGGGCAAGGCTGGCCAGGGGCAGGGGCCCTGCTGGGTCCTGCCCCTGGCCTGTGGGGCCTCTGAGCACAGCCGGCCCTCTCCCGCTGGAAGACCTCCCCGGCTGCCTCCAAAGGCCGCTTTGCAAGCACTCTGGCCGGCTGTTCCCGCCAGCCGCGCACAATGCTCCCAAGCCCGGGAGAAAAGCGCTTCGGGGTGGTGCTCTCTCCCGGCCCTTGCCCCTGAGCCTGGGGGCCAGGCAGGGGCTCCACACTCCCAGGCCAAGGCAGAACCACATGCACACGTCTGTTCCTGCCCCCTGCACCGGCAGAGAGCTCGGGGGAGCCAGAGTCTGTCAGGCAGCTGCTGGGCTGGCCGCCTTTGTGGGAATGGGCAGAGCCGACCTAGGGGCACCCTGGGCCTCTTGCTCTCCCTGCTGCCCTGAGGCTGCTGGGCCAAAGAGTTCTTGGGCATCCAGCCCCTTGCTGGTCCCTTCCCTCTGACGAGGCCCTCTGAGCTCCAGCACCTTGCAGTGTGGAGACAGCCCCTGCCAGCAACCTTCTCTCCAAGGAGGCCTCAGGCGAGGCCTAGGCCCAGGGGAAAGGCACCAGTGGGGATGAGCCTGGGGAGGCGCCCGGGCATGTCTGGACCCAGTCCCCGCAGCCTGCCCCTTGCTGGGGCAGTACCCCCGGAGGCCAGGAAGGCCTGGGCAAGGCTGGCCAGGGGCAGGGGCCCTGCTGGGTCCTGCCCCTGGCCTGTGGGGCCTCTGAGCACAGCCGGCCCTCTCCCGCTGGAAGACCTCCCCGGCTGCCTCCAAAGGCCGCTTTGCAAGCACTCTGGCCGGCTGTTCCCGCCAGCCGCGCACAATGCTCCCAAGCCCGGGAGAAAAGCGCTTCGGGGTGGTGCTCTCTCCCGGCCCTTGCCCCTGAGCCTGGGGGCCAGGCAGGGGCTCCACACTCCCAGGCCAAGGCAGAACCACATGCACACGTCTGTTCCTGCCCCCTGCACCGGCAGAGAGCTCGGGGGAGCCAGAGTCTGTCAGGCAGCTGCTGGGCTGGCCGCCTGTGTGGGAAGGGGCAGAGCCGACCTAGGGGCACCCTGGGCCTCTTGCTCTCCCTGCTGCCCTGAGGCTGCTGGGCCAAAGAGGTCTTGGGCATCCAGCCCCTTGCTGGTCCCTTCCCTCTGACGAGGCCCTCTGAGCTCCAGCACCTTGCAGTGTGGAGACAGCCCCTGCCAGCAACCTCCTCTCCAAGGAGGCCTCAGGCGAGGCCTAGGCCCAGGGGAAAGGCACCAGCGGGGATGAGCCTGGGGAGGCGCCCGGGCATGTCTGGACCCAGTCCCCGCAGCCTGCCCCTTGCTGGGGCAGTACCCCCGGAGGCCAGGAAGGCCTGGGCAAGGCTGGCCAGGGGCAGGGGCCCTGCTGGGTCCTGCCCCTGGCCTGTGGGGCCTCTGAGCACAGCCGGCCCTCTCCCGCTGGAAGACCTCCCCGGCTGCCTCCAAAGGCCGCTTTGCAAGCACTCTGGCCGGCTGTTCCCGCCAGCCGCGCACAATGCTCCCAAGCCCGGGAGAAAAGCGCTTCGGGGTGGTGCTCTCTCCCGGCCCTTGCCCCTGAGCCTGGGGGCCAGGCAGGGGCTCCACACTCCCAGGCCAAGGCAGAACCACATGCACACGTCTGTTCCTGCCCCCTGCACCGGCAGAGAGCTCGGGGGAGCCAGAGTCTGTCAGGCAGCTGCTGGGCTGGCCGCCTGTGTGGGAAGGGGCAGAGCCGACCTAGGGGCACCCTGGGCCTCTTGCTCTCCCTGCTGCCCTGAGGCTGCTGGGCCAAAGAGGTCTTGGGCATCCAGCCCCTTGCTGGTCCCTTCCCTCTGACGAGGCCCTCTGAGCTCCAGCACCTTGCAGTGTGGAGACAGCCCCTGCCAGCAACCTCCTCTCCAAGGAGGCCTCAAGCGAGGCCTAGACCCAGGGGAAAGGCACCAGCGGGGATGAGCCTGGGGAGGCGCCCGGGCATGTCTGGACCCAGTCCCCGCAGCCTGCCCCTTGCTGGGGCAGTACCCCCGGAGGCCAGGAAGGCCTGGGCAAGGCTGGCCAGGGGCAGGGGCCCTGCTGGGTCCTGCCCCTGGCCTGTGGGGTCTCTGAGCACAGCCGGCCCTCTCCCGCTGGAAGACCTCCCCGGCTGCCTCCAAAGGCCGCTTTGCAAGCACTCTGGCCGGCTGTTCCCGCCAGCCGCGCACAATGCTCCCAAGCCCGGGAGAAAAGCGCTTCGGGGTGGTGCTCTCTCCCGGCCCTTGCCCCTGAGCCTGGGGGCCAGGCAGGGGCTCCACACTCCCAGGCCAAGGCAGAACCACATGCACACGTCTGTTCCTGCCCCCTGCACCGGCAGAGAGCTCGGGGGAGCCAGAGTCTGTCAGGCAGCTGCTGGGCTGGCCGCCTGTGTGGGAAGGGGCAGAGCCGACCTAGGGGCACCCTGGGCCTCTTGCTCTCCCTGCTGCCCTGAGGCTGCTGGGCCAAAGAGGTCTTGGGCATCCAGCCCCTTGCTGGTCCCTTCCCTCTGACGAGGCCCTCTGAGCTCCAGCACCGTGCAGTGTGGAGACAGCCCCTGCCAGCAACCTCCTCTCCAAGGAGGCCTCAGGCGAGGCCAAGGCCCAGGGGAAAGGCACCAGCGGGGATGAGCCTGGGGAGGCGCCCGGGCATGTCTGGACCCAGTCCCCGCAGCCTGCCCCTTGCTGGGGCAGTACCCCCGGAGGCCAGGAAGGCCTGGGCAAGGCTGGCCAGGGGCAGGGGCCCTGCGGGGTCCTGCCCCTGGCCTGTGGGGCCTCTGAGCACAGCCGGCCCTCTCCCGCTGGAAGACCTCCCCGGCTGCCTCCAAAGGCCGCTTTGCAAGCACTCTGGCCGGCTGTTCCCGCCAGCCGCGCACAATGCTCCCAAGCCCGGGAGAAAAGCGCTTCGGGGTGGTGCTCTCTCCCGGCCCTTGCCCCTGAGCCTGGGGGCCAGGCAGGGGCTCCACACTCCCAGGCCAAGGCAGAACCACATGCACACGTCTGTTCCTGCCCCCTGCACCGGCAGAGAGCTCGGGGGAGCCAGAGTCTGTCAGGCAGCTGCTGGGCTGGCCGCCTGTGTGGGAAGGGGCAGAGCCGACCTAGGGGCACCCTGGGCCTCTTGCTCTCCCTGCTGCCCTGAGGCTGCTGGGCCAAAGAGGTCTTGGGCATCCAGCCCCTTGCTGGTCCCTTCCCTCTGACGAGGCCCTCTGAGCTCCAGCACCTTGCAGTGTGGAGACAGCCCCTGCCAGCAACCTCCTCTCCAAGGAGGCCTCAGGCGAGTCCTAGGCCCAGGGGAAAGGCACCAGCGGGGATGAGCCTGGGGAGGCGCCCGGGCATGTCTGGACCCAGTCCCCGCAGCCTGCCCCTTGCTGGGGCAGTACCCCCGGAGGCCAGGAAGGCCTGGGCAAGGCTGGCCAGGGGCAGGGGCCCTGCTGGGTCCTGCCCCTGGCCTGTGGGGCCTCTGAGCACAGCCGGCCCTCTCCCGCTGGAAGACCTCCCCGGCTGCCTCCAAAGGCCGCTTTGCAAGCACTCTGGCCGGCTGTTCCCGCCAGCCGCGCACAATGCTCCCAAGCCCGGGAGAAAAGCGCTTCGGGGTGGTGCTCTCTCCCGGCCCTTGCCCCTGAGCCTGGGGGCCAGGCAGGGGCTCCACACTCCCAGGCCAAGACAGAACCACATGCACACGTCTGTTCCTGCCCCCTGCACCGGCAGAGAGCTCGGGGGAGCCAGAGTCTGTCAGGCAGCTGCTGGGCTGGCCGCCTGTGTGGGAAGGGGCAGAGCCGACCTAGGGGCACCCTGGGCCTCTTGCTCTCCCTGCTGCCCTGAGGCTGCTGGGCCAAAGAGGTCTTGGGCATCCAGCCCCTTGCTGGTCCCTTCCCTCTGACGAGGCCCTCTGAGCTCCAGCACCTTGCAGTGTGGAGACAGCCCCTGCCAGCAACCTCCTCTCCAAGGAGGCCTCAGGCGAGGCCTAGGCCCAGGGGAAAGGCACCAGTGGGGATGAGCCTGGGGAGGCGCCCGGGCATGTCTGGACCCAGTCCCCGCAGCCTGCCCCTTGCTGGGGCAGTACCCCCGGAGGCCAGGAAGGCCTGGGCAAGGCTGGCCAGGGGCAGGGGCCCTGCTGGGTCCTGCCCCTGGCCAGTGGGGCCTCTGAGCACAGCCGGCCCTCTCCCGCTGGAAGACCTCCCCGGCTGCCTCCAAAGGCCGCTTTGCAAGCACTCTGGCCGGCTGTTCCCGCCAGCCGCGCACAATGCTCCCAAGCCCGGGAGAAAAGCGCTTCGGGGTGGTGCTCTCTCCCGGCCCTTGCCCCTGAGCCTGGGGGCCAGGCAGGGGCTCCACACTCCCAGGCCAAGGCAGAACCACATGCACACGTCTGTTCCTGCCCCCTGCACCGGCAGAGAGCTCGGGGGAGCCAGAGTCTGTCAGGCAGCTGCTGGGCTGGCCGCCTGTGTGGGAAGGGGCAGAGCCGACCTAGGGGCACCCTGGGCCTCTTGCTCTCCCTGCTGCCCTGAGGCTGCTGGGCCAAAGAGGTCTTGGGCATCCAGCCCCTTGCTGGTCCCTTCCCTCTGACGAGGCCCTCTGAGCTCCAGCACCTTGCAGTGTGGAGACAGCCCCTGCCAGCAACCTCCTCTCCAAGGAGGCCTCAAGCGAGGCCTAGACCCAGGGGAAAGGCACCAGCGGGGATGAGCCTGGGGAGGCGCCCGGGCATGTCTGGACCCAGTCCCCGCAGCCTGCCCCTTGCTGGGGCAGTACCCCCGGAGGCCAGGAAGGCCTGGGCAAGGCTGGCCAGGGGCAGGGGCCCTGCTGGGTCCTGCCCCTGGCCTGTGGGGCCTCTGAGCACAGCCGGCCCTCTCCCGCTGGAAGACCTCCCCGGCTGCCTCCAAAGGCCGCTTTGCAAGCACTCTGGCCGGCTGTTCCCGCCAGCCGCGCACAATGCTCCCAAGCACGGGAGAAAAGCGCTTCGGGGTGGTGCTCTCTCCCGGCCCTTGCCCCTGAGCCTGGGGGCCAGGCAGGGGCTCCACACTCCCAGGCCAAGGCAGAACCACATGCACACGTCTGTTCCTGCCACCTGCACCGGCAGAGAGCTCGGGGGAGCCAGAGTCTGTCAGGCAGCTGCTGGGCTGGCCGCCTGTGTGGGAAGGGGCAGAGCCGACCTAGGGGCACCCTGGGCCTCTTGCTCTCCCTGCTGCCCTGAGGCTGCTGGGCCAAAGAGGTCTTGGGCATCCAGCCCCTTGCTCGTCCCTTCCCTCTGACGAGGCCCTCTGAGCTCCAGCACCTTGCAGTGTGGAGACAGCCCCTGCCAGCAACCTCCTCTCCAAGGAGGCCTCAGGCGAGGCCTAGGCCCAGGGGAAAGGCACCAGCGGGGATGAGCCTGGGGAGGCGCCAGGGCATGTCTGGACCCAGTCCCCGCAGCCTGCCCCTTGCTGGGGCAGTACCCCCGGAGGCCAGGAAGGCCTGGGCAAGGCTGGCCAGGGGCAGGGGCCCTGCTGGGTCCTGCCCCTGGCCTGTGGGGCCTCTGAGCACAGCCGGCCCTCTCCCGCTGGAAGACCTCCCCGGCTGCCTCCAAAGGCCGCTTTGCAAGCACTCTGGCCGGCTGTTCCCGCCAGCCGCGCACAATGCTCCCAAGCCCGGGAGAAAAGCGCTTCGGGGGTGGTGCTCTCTCCCGGCCCTTGCCCCTGAGCCTGGGGGCCAGGCAGGGGCTCCACACTCCCAGGCCAAGGCAGAACCACATGCACACGTCTGTTCCTGCCCCCTGCACCGGCAGAGAGCTCGGGGGAGCCAGAGTCTGTCAGGCAGCTGCTGGGCTGGCCGCCTGTGTGGGAAGGGGCAGAGCCGACCTAGGGGCACCCTGGGCCTCTTGCTCTCCCTGCTGCCCTGAGGCTGCTGGGCCAAAGAGGTCTTGGGCATCCAGCCCCTTGCTGGTCCCTTCCCTCTGACGAGGCCCTCTGAGCTCCAGCACCTTGCAGTGTGGAGACAGCCCCTGCCAGCAACCTCCTCTCCAAGGAGGCCTCAGGCGAGGCCTAGGCCCAGGGGAAAGGCACCAGTGGGGATGAGCCTGGGGAGGCGCCCGGGCATGTCTGGACCCAGTCCCCGCAGCCTGCCCCTTGCTGGGGCAGTACCCCCGGAGGCCAGGAAGGCCTGGGCAAGGCTGGCCAGGGGCAGGGGCCCTGCTGGGTCCTGCCCCTGGCCAGTGGGGCCTCTGAGCACAGCCGGCCCTCTCCCGCTGGAAGACCTCCCCGGCTGCCTCCAAAGGCCGCTTTGCAAGCACTCTGGCCGGCTGTTCCCGCCAGCCGCGCACAATGCTCCCAAGCCCGGGAGAAAAGCGCTTCGGGGTGGTGCTCTCTCCCGGCCCTTGCCCCTGAGCCTGGGGGCCAGGCAGGGGCTCCACACTCCCAGGCCAAGGCAGAACCACATGCACACGTCTGTTCCTGCCCCCTGCACCGGCAGAGAGCTCGGGGGAGCCAGAGTCTGTCAGGCAGCTGCTGGGCTGGCCGCCTGTGTGGGAAGGGGCAGAGCCGACCTAGGGGCACCCTGGGCCTCTTGCTCTCCCTGCTGCCCTGAGGCTGCTGGGCCAAAGAGGTCTTGGGCATCCAGCCCCTTGCTGGTCCCTTCCCTCTGACGAGGCCCTCTGAGCTCCAGCACCTTGCAGTGTGGAGACAGCCCCTGCCAGCAACCTCCTCTCCAAGGAGGCCTCAGGCGAGGCCTAGGCCCAGGGGAAAGGCACCAGTGGGGATGAGCCTGGGGAGGCGCCCGGGCATGTCTGGACCCAGTCCCCGCAGCCTGCCCCTTGCTGGGGCAGTACCCCCGGAGGCCAGGAAGGCCTGGGCAAGGCTGGCCAGGGGCAGGGGCCCTGCTGGGTCCTGCCCCTGGCCAGTGGGGCCTCTGAGCACAGCCGGCCCTCTCCCGCTGGAAGACCTCCCCGGCTGCCTCCAAAGGCCGCTTTGCAAGCACTCTGGCCGGCTGTTCCCGCCAGCCGCGCACAATGCTCCCAAGCCCGGGAGAAAAGCGCTTCGGGGTGGTGCTCTCTCCCGGCCCTTGCCCCTGAGCCTGGGGGCCAGGCAGGGGCTCCACACTCCCAGGCCAAGGCAGAACCACATGCACACGTCTGTTCCTGCCCCCTGCACCGGCAGAGAGCTCGGGGGAGCCAGAGTCTGTCAGGCAGCTGCTGGGCTGGCCGCCTGTGTGGGAAGGGGCAGAGCCGACCTAGGGGCACCCTGGGCCTCTTGCTCTCCCTGCTGCCCTGAGGCTGCTGGGCCAAAGAGGTCTTGGGCATCCAGCCCCTTGCTGGTCCCTTCCCTCTGACGAGGCCCTCTGAGCTCCAGCACCTTGCAGTGTGGAGACAGCCCCTGCCAGCAACCTCCTCTCCAAGGAGGCCTCAGGCGAGTCCTAGGCCCAGGGGAAAGGCACCAGCGGGGATGAGCCTGGGGAGGCGCCCGGGCATGTCTGGACCCAGTCCCCGCAGCCTGCCCCTTGCTGGGGCAGTACCCCCGGAGGCCAGGAAGGCCTGGGCAAGGCTGGCCAGGGGCAGGGGCCCTGCGGGGTCCTGCCCCTGGCCTGTGGGGCCTCTGAGCACAGCCGGCCCTCTCCCGCTGGAAGACCTCCCCGGCTGCCTCCAAAGGCCGCTTTGCAAGCACTCTGGCCGGCTGTTCCCGCCAGCCGCGCACAATGCTCCCAAGCCCGGGAGAAAAGCGCTTCGGGGTGGTGCTCTCTCCCGGCCCTTGCCCCTGAGCCTGGGGGCCAGGCAGGGGCTCCACACTCCCAGGCCAAGGCAGAACCACATGCACACGTCTGTTCCTGCCCCCTGCACCGGCAGAGAGCTCGGGGGAGCCAGAGTCTGTCAGGCAGCTGCTGGGCTGGCCGCCTGTGTGGGAAGGGGCAGAGCCGACCTAGGGGCACCCTGGGCCTCTTGCTCTCCCTGCTGCCCTGAGGCTGCTGGGCCAAAGAGGTCTTGGGCATCCAGCCCCTTGCTGGTCCCTTCCCTCTGACGAGGCCCTCTGAGCTCCAGCACCTTGCAGTGTGGAGACAGCCCCTGCCAGCAACCTCCTCTCCAAGGAGGCCTCAGGCGAGGCCTAGGCCCAGGGGAAAGGCACCAGTGGGGATGAGCCTGGGGAGGCGCCCGGGCATGTCTGGACCCAGTCCCCGCAGCCTGCCCCTTGCTGGGGCAGTACCCCCGGAGGCCAGGAAGGCCTGGGCAAGGCTGGCCAGGGGCAGGGGCCCTGCTGGGTCCTGCCCCTGGCCAGTGGGGCCTCTGAGCACAGCCGGCCCTCTCCCGCTGGAAGACCTCCCCGGCTGCCTCCAAAGGCCGCTTTGCAAGCACTCTGGCCGGCTGTTCCCGCCAGCCGCGCACAATGCTCCCAAGCCCGGGAGAAAAGCGCTTCGGGGTGGTGCTCTCTCCCGGCCCTTGCCCCTGAGCCTGGGGGCCAGGCAGGGGCTCCACACTCCCAGGCCAAGGCAGAACCACATGCACACGTCTGTTCCTGCCCCCTGCACCGGCAGAGAGCTCGGGGGAGCCAGAGTCTGTCAGGCAGCTGCTGGGCTGGCCGCCTGTGTGGGAAGGGGCAGAGCCGACCTAGGGGCACCCTGGGCCTCTTGCTCTCCCTGCTGCCCTGAGGCTGCTGGGCCAAAGAGGTCTTGGGCATCCAGCCCCTTGCTGGTCCCTTCCCTCTGACGAGGCCCTCTGAGCTCCAGCACCTTGCAGTGTGGAGACAGCCCCTGCCAGCAACCTCCTCTCCAAGGAGGCCTCAGGCGAGGCCTAGGCCCAGGGGAAAGGCACCAGTGGGGATGAGCCTGGGGAGGCGCCCGGGCATGTCTGGACCCAGTCCCCGCAGCCTGCCCCTTGCTGGGGCAGTACCCCCGGAGGCCAGGAAGGCCTGGGCAAGGCTGGCCAGGGGCAGGGGCCCTGCTGGGTCCTGCCCCTGGCCAGTGGGGCCTCTGAGCACAGCCGGCCCTCTCCCGCTGGAAGACCTCCCCGGCTGCCTCCAAAGGCCGCTTTGCAAGCACTCTGGCCGGCTGTTCCCGCCAGCCGCGCACAATGCTCCCAAGCCCGGGAGAAAAGCGCTTCGGGGTGGTGCTCTCTCCCGGCCCTTGCCCCTGAGCCTGGGGGCCAGGCAGGGGCTCCACACTCCCAGGCCAAGGCAGAACCACATGCACACGTCTGTTCCTGCCCCCTGCACCGGCAGAGAGCTCGGGGGAGCCAGAGTCTGTCAGGCAGCTGCTGGGCTGGCCGCCTGTGTGGGAAGGGGCAGAGCCGACCTAGGGGCACCCTGGGCCTCTTGCTCTCCCTGCTGCCCTGAGGCTGCTGGGCCAAAGAGGTCTTGGGCATCCAGCCCCTTGCTGGTCCCTTCCCTCTGACGAGGCCCTCTGAGCTCCAGCACCTTGCAGTGTGGAGACAGCCCCTGCCAGCAACCTCCTCTCCAAGGAGGCCTCAGGCGAGTCCTAGGCCCAGGGGAAAGGCACCAGCGGGGATGAGCCTGGGGAGGCGCCCGGGCATGTCTGGACCCAGTCCCCGCAGCCTGCCCCTTGCTGGGGCAGTACCCCCGGAGGCCAGGAAGGCCTGGGCAAGGCTGGCCAGGGGCAGGGGCCCTGCTGGGTCCTGCCCCTGGCCTGTGGGGCCTCTGAGCACAGCCGGCCCTCTCCCGCTGGAAGACCTCCCCGGCTGCCTCCAAAGGCCGCTTTGCAAGCACTCTGGCCGGCTGTTCCCGCCAGCCGCGCACAATGCTCCCAAGCCCGGGAGAAAAGCGCTTCGGGGTGGTGCTCTCTCCCGGCCCTTGCCCCTGAGCCTGGGGGCCAGGCATGGGCTCCACACTCCCAGGCCAAGGCAGAACCACATGCACACGTCTGTTCCTGCCCCCTGCACCGGCAGAGAGCTCGGGGGAGCCAGAGTCTGTCAGGCAGCTGCTGGGCTGGCCGCCTGTGTGGGAAGGGGCAGAGCCGACCTAGGGGCACCCTGGGCCTCTTGCTCTCCCTGCTGCCCTGAGGCTGCTGGGCCAAAGAGGTCTTGGGCATCCAGCCCCTTGCTGGTCCCTTCCCTCTGACGAGGCCCTCTGAGCTCCAGCACCTTGCAGTGTGGAGACAGCCCCTGCCAGCAACCTCCTCTCCAAGGAGGCCTCAAGCGAGGCCTAGACCCAGGGGAAAGGCACCAGCGGGGATGAGCCTGGGGAGGCGCCCGGGCATGTCTGGACCCAGTCCCCGCAGCCTGCCCCTTGCTGGGGCAGTACCCCCGGAGGCCAGGAAGGCCTGGGCAAGGCTGGCCAGGGGCAGGGGCCCTGCTGGGTCCTGCCCCTGGCCTGTGGGGCCTCTGAGCACAGCCGGCCCTCTCCCGCTGGAAGACCTCCCCGGCTGCCTCCAAAGGCCGCTTTGCAAGCACTCTGGCCGGCTGTTCCCGCCAGCCGCGCACAATGCTCCCAAGCCCGGGAGAAAAGCGCTTCGGGGTGGTGCTCTCTCCCGGCCCTTGCCCCTGAGCCTGGGGGCCAGGCAGGGGCTCCACACTCCCAGGCCAAGGCAGAACCACATGCACACGTCTGTTCCTGCCCCCTGCACCGGCAGAGAGCTCGGGGGAGCCAGAGTCTGTCAGGTAGCTGCTGGGCTGGCCGCCTGTGTGGGAAGGGGCAGAGCCGACCTAGGGGCACCCTGGGCCTCTTGCTCTCCCTGCTGCCCTGAGGCTGCTGGGCCAAAGAGGTCTTGGGCATCCAGCCCCTTGCTGGTCCCTTCCCTCTGACGAGGCCCTCTGAGCTCCAGCACCTTGCAGTGTGGAGACAGCCCCTGCCAGCAACCTCCTCTCCAAGGAGGCCTCAGGCGAGGCCAAGGCCCAGGGGAAAGGCACCAGCGGGGATGAGCCTGGGGAGGCGCCCGGGCATGTCTGGACCCAGTCCCCGCAGCCTGCCCCTTGCTGGGGCAGTACCCCCGGAGGCCAGGAAGGCCTGGGCAAGGCTGGCCAGGGGCAGGGGCCCTGCTGGGTCCTGCCCCTGGCCTGTGGGGCCTCTGAGCACAGCCGGCCCTCTCCCGCTGGAAGACTTCCCCGGCTGCCTCCAAAGGCCGCTTTGCAAGCACTCTGGCCGGCTGTTCCCGCCAGCCGCGCACAATGCTCCCAAGCCCGGGAGAAAAGCGCTTCGGGGTGGTGCTCTCTCCCGGCCCTTGCCCCTGAGCCTGGGGGCCAGGCAGGGGCTCCACACTCCCAGGCCAAGGCAGAACCACATGCACACGTCTGTTCCTGCCCCCTGCACCGGCAGAGAGCTCGGGGGAGCCAGAGTCTGTCAGGCAGCTGCTGGGCTGGCCGCCTGTGTGGGAAGGGGCAGAGCCGACCTAGGGGCACCCTGGGCCTCTTGCTCTCCCTGCTGCCCTGAGGCTGCTGGGCCAAAGAGGTCTTGGGCATCCAGCCCCTTGCTGGTCCCTTCCCTCTGACGAGGCCCTCTGAGCTCCAGCACCTTGCAGTGTGGAGACAGCCCCTGCCAGCAACCTCCTCTCCAAGGAGGCCTCAGGCGAGGCCTAGGCCCAGGGGAAAGGCACCAGTGGGGATGAGCCTGGGGAGGCGCCCGGGCATGTCTGGACCCAGTCCCCGCAGCCTGCCCCTTGCTGGGGCAGTACCCCCGGAGGCCAGGAAGGCCTGGGCAAGGCTGGCCAGGGGCAGGGGCCCTGCTGGGTCCTGCCCCTGGCCAGTGGGGCCTCTGAGCACAGCCGGCCCTCTCCCGCTGGAAGACCTCCCCGGCTGCCTCCAAAGGCCGCTTTGCAAGCACTCTGGCCGGCTGTTCCCGCCAGCCGCGCACAATGCTCCCAAGCCCGGGAGAAAAGCGCTTCGGGGTGGTGCTCTCTCCCGGCCCTTGCCCCTGAGCCTGGGGGCCAGGCAGGGGCTCCACACTCCCAGGCCAAGGCAGAACCACATGCACACGTCTGTTCCTGCCCCCTGCACCGGCAGAGAGCTCGGGGGAGCCAGAGTCTGTCAGGCAGCTGCTGGGCTGGCCGCCTGTGTGGGAAGGGGCAGAGCCGACCTAGGGGCACCCTGGGCCTCTTGCTCTCCCTGCTGCCCTGAGGCTGCTGGGCCAAAGAGGTCTTGGGCATCCAGCCCCTTGCTGGTCCCTTCCCTCTGACGAGGCCCTCTGAGCTCCAGCACCTTGCAGTGTGGAGACAGCCCCTGCCAGCAACCTCCTCTCCAAGGAGGCCTCAGGCGAGGCCTAGGCCCAGGGGAAAGGCACCAGTGGGGATGAGCCTGGGGAGGCGCCCGGGCATGTCTGGACCCAGTCCCCGCAGCCTGCCCCTTGCTGGGGCAGTACCCCCGGAGGCCAGGAAGGCCTGGGCAAGGCTGGCCAGGGGCAGGGGCCCTGCTGGGTCCTGCCCCTGGCCAGTGGGGCCTCTGAGCACAGCCGGCCCTCTCCCGCTGGAAGACCTCCCCGGCTGCCTCCAAAGGCCGCTTTGCAAGCACTCTGGCCGGCTGTTCCCGCCAGCCGCGCACAATGCTCCCAAGCCCGGGAGAAAAGCGCTTCGGGGTGGTGCTCTCTCCCGGCCCTTGCCCCTGAGCCTGGGGGCCAGGCAGGGGCTCCACACTCCCAGGCCAAGGCAGAACCACATGCACACGTCTGTTCCTGCCCCCTGCACCGGCAGAGAGCTCGGGGGAGCCAGAGTCTGTCAGGCAGCTGCTGGGCTGGCCGCCTGTGTGGGAAGGGGCAGAGCCGACCTAGGGGCACCCTGGGCCTCTTGCTCTCCCTGCTGCCCTGAGGCTGCTGGGCCAAAGAGGTCTTGGGCATCCAGCCCCTTGCTGGTCCCTTCCCTCTGACGAGGCCCTCTGAGCTCCAGCACCTTGCAGTGTGGAGACAGCCCCTGCCAGCAACCTCCTCTCCAAGGAGGCCTCAGGCGAGGCCTAGGCCCAGGGGAAAGGCACCAGTGGGGATGAGCCTGGGGAGGCGCCCGGGCATGTCTGGACCCAGTCCCCGCAGCCTGCCCCTTGCTGGGGCAGTACCCCCGGAGGCCAGGAAGGCCTGGGCAAGGCTGGCCAGGGGCAGGGGCCCTGCTGGGTCCTGCCCCTGGCCAGTGGGGCCTCTGAGCACAGCCGGCCCTCTCCCGCTGGAAGACCTCCCCGGCTGCCTCCAAAGGCCGCTTTGCAAGCACTCTGGCCGGCTGTTCCCGCCAGCCGCGCACAATGCTCCCAAGCCCGGGAGAAAAGCGCTTCGGGGTGGTGCTCTCTCCCGGCCCTTGCCCCTGAGCCTGGGGGCCAGGCAGGGGCTCCACACTCCCAGGCCAAGGCAGAACCACATGCACACGTCTGTTCCTGCCCCCTGCACCGGCAGAGAGCTCGGGGGAGCCAGAGTCTGTCAGGCAGCTGCTGGGCTGGCCGCCTGTGTGGGAAGGGGCAGAGCCGACCTAGGGGCACCCTGGGCCTCTTGCTCTCCCTGCTGCCCTGAGGCTGCTGGGCCAAAGAGGTCTTGGGCATCCAGCCCCTTGCTGGTCCCTTCCCTCTGACGAGGCCCTCTGAGCTCCAGCACCTTGCAGTGTGGAGACAGCCCCTGCCAGCAACCTCCTCTCCAAGGAGGCCTCAGGCGAGTCCTAGGCCCAGGGGAAAGGCACCAGCGGGGATGAGCCTGGGGAGGCGCCCGGGCATGTCTGGACCCAGTCCCCGCAGCCTGCCCCTTGCTGGGGCAGTACCCCCGGAGGCCAGGAAGGCCTGGGCAAGGCTGGCCAGGGGCAGGGGCCCTGCTGGGTCCTGCCCCTGGCCTGTGGGGCCTCTGAGCACAGCCGGCCCTCTCCCGCTGGAAGACCTCCCCGGCTGCCTCCAAAGGCCGCTTTGCAAGCACTCTGGCCGGCTGTTCCCGCCAGCCGCGCACAATGCTCCCAAGCCCGGGAGAAAAGCGCTTCGGGGTGGTGCTCTCTCCCGGCCCTTGCCCCTGAGCCTGGGGGCCAGGCATGGGCTCCACACTCCCAGGCCAAGGCAGAACCACATGCACACGTCTGTTCCTGCCCCCTGCACCGGCAGAGAGCTCGGGGGAGCCAGAGTCTGTCAGGCAGCTGCTGGGCTGGCCGCCTGTGTGGGAAGGGGCAGAGCCGACCTAGGGGCACCCTGGGCCTCTTGCTCTCCCTGCTGCCCTGAGGCTGCTGGGCCAAAGAGGTCTTGGGCATCCAGCCCCTTGCTGGTCCCTTCCCTCTGACGAGGCCCTCTGAGCTCCAGCACCTTGCAGTGTGGAGACAGCCCCTGCCAGCAACCTCCTCTCCAAGGAGGCCTCAAGCGAGGCCTAGACCCAGGGGAAAGGCACCAGCGGGGATGAGCCTGGGGAGGCGCCCGGGCATGTCTGGACCCAGTCCCCGCAGCCTGCCCCTTGCTGGGGCAGTACCCCCGGAGGCCAGGAAGGCCTGGGCAAGGCTGGCCAGGGGCAGGGGCCCTGCTGGGTCCTGCCCCTGGCCTGTGGGGCCTCTGAGCACAGCCGGCCCTCTCCCGCTGGAAGACCTCCCCGGCTGCCTCCAAAGGCCGCTTTGCAAGCACTCTGGCCGGCTGTTCCCGCCAGCCGCGCACAATGCTCCCATGCCCGGGAGAAAAGCGCTTCGGGGTGGTGCTCTCTCCCGGCCCTTGCCCCTGAGCCTGGGGGCCAGGCAGGGGCTCCACACTCCCAGGCCAAGGCAGAACCACATGCACACGTCTGTTCCTGCCCCCTGCACCGGCAGAGAGCTCGGGGGAGCCAGAGTCTGTCAGGTAGCTGCTGGGCTGGCCGCCTGTGTGGGAAGGGGCAGAGCCGACCTAGGGGCACCCTGGGCCTCTTGCTCTCCCTGCTGCCCTGAGGCTGCTGGGCCAAAGAGGTCTTGGGCATCCAGCCCCTTGCTGGTCCCTTCCCTCTGACGAGGCCCTCTGAGCTCCAGCACCTTGCAGTGTGGAGACAGCCCCTGCCAGCAACCTCCTCTCCAAGGAGGCCTCAGGCGAGGCCAAGGCCCAGGGGAAAGGCACCAGCGGGGATGAGCCTGGGGAGGCGCCCGGGCATGTCTGGACCCAGTCCCCGCAGCCTGCCCCTTGCTGGGGCAGTACCCCCGGAGGCCAGGAAGGCCTGGGCAAGGCTGGCCAGGGGCAGGGGCCCTGCTGGGTCCTGCCCCTGGCCTGTGGGGCCTCTGAGCACAGCCGGCCCTCTCCCGCTGGAAGACTTCCCCGGCTGCCTCCAAAGGCCGCTTTGCAAGCACTCTGGCCGGCTGTTCCCGCCAGCCGCGCACAATGCTCCCAAGCCCGGGAGAAAAGCGCTTCGGGGTGGTGCTCTCTCCCGGCCCTTGCCCCTGAGCCTGGGGGCCAGGCAGGGGCTCCACACTCCCAGGCCAAGGCAGAACCACATGCACACGTCTGTTCCTGCCCCCTGCACCGGCAGAGAGCTCGGGGGAGCCAGAGTCTGTCAGGCAGCTGCTGGGCTGGCCGCCTGTGTGGGAAGGGGCAGAGCCGACCTAGGGGCACCCTGGGCCTCTTGCTCTCCCTGCTGCCCTGAGGCTGCTGGGCCAAAGAGGTCTTGGGCATCCAGCCCCTTGCTGGTCCCTTCCCTCTGATGAGGCCCTCTGAGCTCCAGCACCTTGCAGTGTGGAGACAGCCCCTGCCAGCAACCTCCTCTCCAAGGAGGCCTCAGGCGAGGCCTAGGCCCAGGGGAAAGGCACCAGTGGGGATGAGCCTGGGGAGGCGCCCGGGCATGTCTGGACCCAGTCCCCGCAGCCTGCCCCTTGCTGGGGCAGTACCCCCGGAGGCCAGGAAGGCCTGGGCAAGGCTGGCCAGGGGCAGGGGCCCTGCTGGGTCCTGCCCCTGGCCAGTGGGGCCTCTGAGCACAGCCGGCCCTCTCCCGCTGGAAGACCTCCCCGGCTGCCTCCAAAGGCCGCTTTGCAAGCACTCTGGCCGGCTGTTCCCGCCAGCCGCGCACAATGCTCCCAAGCCCGGGAGAAAAGCGCTTCGGGGTGGTGCTCTCTCCCGGCCCTTGCCCCTGAGCCTGGGGGCCAGGCAGGGGCTCCACACTCCCAGGCCAAGGCAGAACCACATGCACACGTCTGTTCCTGCCCCCTGCACCGGCAGAGAGCTCGGGGGAGCCAGAGTCTGTCAGGCAGCTGCTGGGCTGGCCGCCTGTGTGGGAAGGGGCAGAGCCGACCTAGGGGCACCCTGGGCCTCTTGCTCTCCCTGCTGCCCTGAGGCTGCTGGGCCAAAGAGGTCTTGGGCATCCAGCCCCTTGCTGGTCCCTTCCCTCTGACGAGGCCCTCTGAGCTCCAGCACCTTGCAGTGTGGAGACAGCCCCTGCCAGCAACCTCCTCTCCAAGGAGGCCTCAGGCGAGGCCTAGGCCCAGGGGAAAGGCACCAGTGGGGATGAGCCTGGGGAGGCGCCCGGGCATGTCTGGACCCAGTCCCCGCAGCCTGCCCCTTGCTGGGGCAGTACCCCCGGAGGCCAGGAAGGCCTGGGCAAGGCTGGCCAGGGGCAGGGGCCCTGCTGGGTCCTGCCCCTGGCCAGTGGGGCCTCTGAGCACAGCCGGCCCTCTCCCGCTGGAAGACCTCCCCGGCTGCCTCCAAAGGCCGCTTTGCAAGCACTCTGGCCGGCTGTTCCCGCCAGCCGCGCACAATGCTCCCAAGCCCGGGAGAAAAGCGCTTCGGGGTGGTGCTCTCTCCCGGCCCTTGCCCCTGAGCCTGGGGGCCAGGCAGGGGCTCCACACTCCCAGGCCAAGGCAGAACCACATGCACACGTCTGTTCCTGCCCCCTGCACCGGCAGAGAGCTCGGGGGAGCCAGAGTCTGTCAGGCAGCTGCTGGGCTGGCCGCCTGTGTGGGAAGGGGCAGAGCCGACCTAGGGGCACCCTGGGCCTCTTGCTCTCCCTGCTGCCCTGAGGCTGCTGGGCCAAAGAGGTCTTGGGCATCCAGCCCCTTGCTGGTCCCTTCCCTCTGACGAGGCCCTCTGAGCTCCAGCACCTTGCAGTGTGGAGACAGCCCCTGCCAGCAACCTCCTCTCCAAGGAGGCCTCAGGCGAGGCCTAGGCCCAGGGGAAAGGCACCAGTGGGGATGAGCCTGGGGAGGCGCCCGGGCATGTCTGGACCCAGTCCCCGCAGCCTGCCCCTTGCTGGGGCAGTACCCCCGGAGGCCAGGAAGGCCTGGGCAAGGCTGGCCAGGGGCAGGGGCCCTGCTGGGTCCTGCCCCTGGCCAGTGGGGCCTCTGAGCACAGCCGGCCCTCTCCCGCTGGAAGACCTCCCCGGCTGCCTCCAAAGGCCGCTTTGCAAGCACTCTGGCCGGCTGTTCCCGCCAGCCGCGCACAATGCTCCCAAGCCCGGGAGAAAAGCGCTTCGGGGTGGTGCTCTCTCCCGGCCCTTGCCCCTGAGCCTGGGGGCCAGGCAGGGGCTCCACACTCCCAGGCCAAGGCAGAACCACATGCACACGTCTGTTCCTGCCCCCTGCACCGGCAGAGAGCTCGGGGGAGCCAGAGTCTGTCAGGCAGCTGCTGGGCTGGCCGCCTGTGTGGGAAGGGGCAGAGCCGACCTAGGGGCACCCTGGGCCTCTTGCTCTCCCTGCTGCCCTGAGGCTGCTGGGCCAAAGAGGTCTTGGGCATCCAGCCCCTTGCTGGTCCCTTCCCTCTGACGAGGCCCTCTGAGCTCCAGCACCTTGCAGTGTGGAGACAGCCCCTGCCAGCAACCTCCTCTCCAAGGAGGCCTCAGGCGAGTCCTAGGCCCAGGGGAAAGGCACCAGCGGGGATGAGCCTGGGGAGGCGCCCGGGCATGTCTGGACCCAGTCCCCGCAGCCTGCCCCTTGCTGGGGCAGTACCCCCGGAGGCCAGGAAGGCCTGGGCAAGGCTGGCCAGGGGCAGGGGCCCTGCTGGGTCCTGCCCCTGGCCTGTGGGGCCTCTGAGCACAGCCGG
Source organism: Cervus elaphus (assembly GCF_910594005.1). NCBI lineage: Eukaryota > Metazoa > Chordata > Mammalia > Artiodactyla > Cervidae > Cervus > Cervus elaphus. Next base: position 749,621 of record NC_057834.1, on the reverse strand, counting down.
CCCTCTCCCGCTGGAAGACCTCCCCGGCTGCCTCCAAAGGCCGCTTTGCAAGCACTCTGGCCGGCTGTTCCCGCCAGCCGCGCACAATGCTCCCAAGCCCGGGAGAAAAGCGCTTCGGGGTGGTGCTCTCTCCCGGCCCTTGCCCCTGAGCCTGGGGGCCAGGCATGGGCTCCACACTCCCAGGCCAAGGCAGAACCACATGCACACGTCTGTTCCTGCCCCCTGCACCGGCAGAGAGCTCGGGGGAGCCAGAGTCTGTCAGGCAGCTGCTGGGCTGGCCGCCTGTGTGGGAAGGGGCAGAGCCGACCTAGGGGCACCCTGGGCCTCTTGCTCTCCCTGCTGCCCTGAGGCTGCTGGGCCAAAGAGGTCTTGGGCATCCAGCCCCTTGCTGGTCCCTTCCCTCTGACGAGGCCCTCTGAGCTCCAGCACCTTGCAGTGTGGAGACAGCCCCTGCCAGCAACCTCCTCTCCAAGGAGGCCTCAAGCGAGGCCTAGACCCAGGGGAAAGGCACCAGCGGGGATGAGCCTGGGGAGGCGCCCGGGCATGTCTGGACCCAGTCCCCGCAGCCTGCCCCTTGCTGGGGCAGTACCCCCGGAGGCCAGGAAGGCCTGGGCAAGGCTGGCCAGGGGCAGGGGCCCTGCTGGGTCCTGCCCCTGGCCTGTGGGGCCTCTGAGCACAGCCGGCCCTCTCCCGCTGGAAGACCTCCCCGGCTGCCTCCAAAGGCCGCTTTGCAAGCACTCTGGCCGGCTGTTCCCGCCAGCCGCGCACAATGCTCCCATGCCCGGGAGAAAAGCGCTTCGGGGTGGTGCTCTCTCCCGGCCCTTGCCCCTGAGCCTGGGGGCCAGGCAGGGGCTCCACACTCCCAGGCCAAGGCAGAACCACATGCACACGTCTGTTCCTGCCCCCTGCACCGGCAGAGAGCTCGGGGGAGCCAGAGTCTGTCAGGTAGCTGCTGGGCTGGCCGCCTGTGTGGGAAGGGGCAGAGCCGACCTAGGGGCACCCTGGGCCTCTTGCTCTCCCTGCTGCCCTGAGGCTGCTGGGCCAAAGAGGTCTTGGGCATCCAGCCCCTTGCTGGTCCCTTCCCTCTGACGAGGCCCTCTGAGCTCCAGCACCTTGCAGTGTGGAGACAGCCCCTGCCAGCAACCTCCTCTCCAAGGAGGCCTCAGGCGAGGCCAAGGCCCAGGGGAAAGGCACCAGCGGGGATGAGCCTGGGGAGGCGCCCGGGCATGTCTGGACCCAGTCCCCGCAGCCTGCCCCTTGCTGGGGCAGTACCCCCGGAGGCCAGGAAGGCCTGGGCAAGGCTGGCCAGGGGCAGGGGCCCTGCTGGGTCCTGCCCCTGGCCTGTGGGGCCTCTGAGCACAGCCGGCCCTCTCCCGCTGGAAGACTTCCCCGGCTGCCTCCAAAGGCCGCTTTGCAAGCACTCTGGCCGGCTGTTCCCGCCAGCCGCGCACAATGCTCCCAAGCCCGGGAGAAAAGCGCTTCGGGGTGGTGCTCTCTCCCGGCCCTTGCCCCTGAGCCTGGGGGCCAGGCAGGGGCTCCACACTCCCAGGCCAAGGCAGAACCACATGCACACGTCTGTTCCTGCCCCCTGCACCGGCAGAGAGCTCGGGGGAGCCAGAGTCTGTCAGGCAGCTGCTGGGCTGGCCGCCTGTGTGGGAAGGGGCAGAGCCGACCTAGGGGCACCCTGGGCCTCTTGCTCTCCCTGCTGCCCTGAGGCTGCTGGGCCAAAGAGGTCTTGGGCATCCAGCCCCTTGCTGGTCCCTTCCCTCTGACGAGGCCCTCTGAGCTCCAGCACCTTGCAGTGTGGAGACAGCCCCTGCCAGCAACCTCCTCTCCAAGGAGGCCTCAGGCGAGGCCTAGGCCCAGGGGAAAGGCACCAGTGGGGATGAGCCTGGGGAGGCGCCCGGGCATGTCTGGACCCAGTCCCCGCAGCCTGCCCCTTGCTGGGGCAGTACCCCCGGAGGCCAGGAAGGCCTGGGCAAGGCTGGCCAGGGGCAGGGGCCCTGCTGGGTCCTGCCCCTGGCCAGTGGGGCCTCTGAGCACAGCCGGCCCTCTCCCGCTGGAAGACCTCCCCGGCTGCCTCCAAAGGCCGCTTTGCAAGCACTCTGGCCGGCTGTTCCCGCCAGCCGCGCACAATGCTCCCAAGCCCGGGAGAAAAGCGCTTCGGGGTGGTGCTCTCTCCCGGCCCTTGCCCCTGAGCCTGGGGGCCAGGCAGGGGCTCCACACTCCCAGGCCAAGGCAGAACCACATGCACACGTCTGTTCCTGCCCCCTGCACCGGCAGAGAGCTCGGGGGAGCCAGAGTCTGTCAGGCAGCTGCTGGGCTGGCCGCCTGTGTGGGAAGGGGCAGAGCCGACCTAGGGGCACCCTGGGCCTCTTGCTCTCCCTGCTGCCCTGAGGCTGCTGGGCCAAAGAGGTCTTGGGCATCCAGCCCCTTGCTGGTCCCTTCCCTCTGACGAGGCCCTCTGAGCTCCAGCACCTTGCAGTGTGGAGACAGCCCCTGCCAGCAACCTCCTCTCCAAGGAGGCCTCAGGCGAGTCCTAGGCCCAGGGGAAAGGCACCAGCGGGGATGAGCCTGGGGAGGCGCCCGGGCATGTCTGGACCCAGTCCCCGCAGCCTGCCCCTTGCTGGGGCAGTACCCCCGGAGGCCAGGAAGGCCTGGGCAAGGCTGGCCAGGGGCAGGGGCCCTGCTGGGTCCTGCCCCTGGCCTGTGGGGCCTCTGAGCACAGCCGGCCCTCTCCCGCTGGAAGACCTCCCCGGCTGCCTCCAAAGGCCGCTTTGCAAGCACTCTGGCCGGCTGTTCCCGCCAGCCGCGCACAATGCTCCCAAGCCCGGGAGAAAAGCGCTTCGGGGTGGTGCTCTCTCCCGGCCCTTGCCCCTGAGCCTGGGGGCCAGGCATGGGCTCCACACTCCCAGGCCAAGGCAGAACCACATGCACACGTCTGTTCCTGCCCCCTGCACCGGCAGAGAGCTCGGGGGAGCCAGAGTCTGTCAGGCAGCTGCTGGGCTGGCCGCCTGTGTGGGAAGGGGCAGAGCCGACCTAGGGGCACCCTGGGCCTCTTGCTCTCCCTGCTGCCCTGAGGCTGCTGGGCCAAAGAGGTCTTGGGCATCCAGCCCCTTGCTGGTCCCTTCCCTCTGACGAGGCCCTCTGAGCTCCAGCACCTTGCAGTGTGGAGACAGCCCCTGCCAGCAACCTCCTCTCCAAGGAGGCCTCAAGCGAGGCCTAGACCCAGGGGAAAGGCACCAGCGGGGATGAGCCTGGGGAGGCGCCCGGGCATGTCTGGACCCAGTCCCCGCAGACTGCCCCTTGCTGGGGCAGTACCCCCGGAGGCCAGGAAGGCCTGGGCAAGGCTGGCCAGGGGCAGGGGCCCTGCTGGGTCCTGCCCCTGGCCTGTGGGGCCTCTGAGCACAGCCGGCCCTCTCCCGCTGGAAGACCTCCCCGGCTGCCTCCAAAGGCCGCTTTGCAAGCACTCTGGCCGGCTGTTCCCGCCAGCCGCGCACAATGCTCCCAAGCCCGGGAGAAAAGCGCTTCGGGGTGGTGCTCTCTCCCGGCCCTTGCCCCTGAGCCTGGGGGCCAGGCAGGGGCTCCACACTCCCAGGCCAAGGCAGAACCACATGCACACGTCTGTTCCTGCCCCCTGCACCGGCAGAGAGCTCGGGGGAGCCAGAGTCTGTCAGGCAGCTGCTGGGCTGGCCGCCTGTGTGGGAAGGGGCAGAGCCGACCTAGGGGCACCCTGGGCCTCTTGCTCTCCCTGCTGCCCTGAGGCTGCTGGGCCAAAGAGGTCTTGGGCATCCAGCCCCTTGCTGGTCCCTTCCCTCTGACGAGGCCCTCTGAGCTCCAGCACCTTGCAGTGTGGAGACAGCCCCTGCCAGCAACCTCCTCTCCAAGGAGGCCTCAGGCGAGGCCAAGGCCCAGGGGAAAGGCACCAGCGGGGATGAGCCTGGGGAGGCGCCCGGGCATGTCTGGACCCAGTCCCCGCAGCCTGCCCCTTGCTGGGGCAGTACCCCCGGAGGCCAGGAAGGCCTGGGCAAGGCTGGCCAGGGGCAGGGGCCCTGCTGGGTCCTGCCCCTGGCCTGTGGGGCCTCTGAGCACAGCCGGCCCTCTCCCGCTGGAAGACCTCCCCGGCTGCCTCCAAAGGCCGCTTTGCAAGCACTCTGGCCGGCTGTTCCCGCCAGCCGCGCACTATGCTCCCAAGCCCGGGAGAAAAGCGCTTCGGGGTGGTGCTCTCTCCCGGCCCTTGCCCCTGAGCCTGGGGGCCAGGCAGGGGCTCCACACTCCCAGGCCAAGGCAGAACCACATGCACACGTCTGTTCCTGCCCCCTGCACCGGCAGAGAGCTCGGGGGAGCCAGAGTCTGTCAGGCAGCTGCTGGGCTGGCCGCCTGTGTGGGAAGGGGCAGAGCCGACCTAGGGGCACCCTGGGCCTCTTGCTCTCCCTGCTGCCCTGAGGCTGCTGGGCCAAAGAGGTCTTGGGCATCCAGCCCCTTGCTGGTCCCTTCCCTCTGACGAGGCCCTCTGAGCTCCAGCACCTTGCAGTGTGGAGACAGCCCCTGCCAGCAACCTCCTCTCCAAGGAGGCCTCAGGCGAGGCCTAGGCCCAGGGGAAAGGCACCAGCGGGGATGAGCCTGGGGAGGCGCCCGGGCATGTCTGGACCCAGTCCCCGCAGCCTGCCCCTTGCTGGGGCAGTACCCCCGGAGGCCAGGAAGGCCTGGGCAAGGCTGGCCAGGGGCAGGGGCCCTGCTGGGTCCTGCCCCTGGCCTGTGGGGTCTCTGAGCACAGCCGGCCCTCTCCCGCTGGAAGACCTCCCCGGCTGCCTCCAAAGGCCGCTTTGCAAGCACTCTGGCCGGCTGTTCCCGCCAGCCGCGCACAATGCTCCCAAGCACGGGAGAAAAGCGCTTCGGGGTGGTGCTCTCTCCCGGCCCTTGCCCCTGAGCCTGGGGGCCAGGCAGGGGCTCCACACTCCCAGGCCAAGGCAGAACCACATGCACACGTCTGTTCCTGCCCCCTGCACCGGCAGAGAGCTCGGGGGAGCCAGAGTCTGTCAGGCAGCTGCTGGGCTGGCCGCCTGTGTGGGAAGGGGCAGAGCCGACCTAGGGGCACCCTGGGCCTCTTGCTCTCCCTGCTGCCCTGAGGCTGCTGGGCCAAAGAGGTCTTGGGCATCCAGCCCCTTGCTGGTCCCTTCCCTCTGACGAGGCCCTCTGAGCTCCAGCACCTTGCAGTGTGGAGACAGCCCCTGCCAGCAACCTCCTCTCCAAGGAGGCCTCAGGCGAGGCCTAGGCCCAGGGGAAAGGCACCAGCGGGGATGAGCCTGGGGAGGCGCCCGGGCATGTCTGGACCCAGTCCCCGCAGCCTGCCCCTTGCTGGGGCAGTACCCCCGGAGGCCAGGAAGGCCTGGGCAAGGCTGGCCAGGGGCAGGGGCCCTGCTGGGTCCTGCCCCTGGCCTGTGGGGCCTCTGAGCACAGCCGGCCCTCTCCCGCTGGAAGACCTCCCCGGCTGCCTCCAAAGGCCGCTTTGCAAGCACTCTGGCCGGCTGTTCCCGCCAGCCGCGCACAATGCTCCCAAGCCCGGGAGAAAAGCGCTTCGGGGTGGTGCTCTCCCCCGGCCCTTGCCCCTGAGCCTGGGGGCCAGGCAGGGGCTCCACACTCCCAGGCCAAGGCAGAACCACATGCACACGTCTGTTCCTGCCACCTGCACCGGCAGAGAGCTCGGGGGAGCCAGAGTCTGTCAGGCAGCTGCTGGGCTGGCCGCCTGTGTGGGAAGGGGCAGAGCCGACCTAGGGGCACCCTGGGCCTCTTGCTCTCCCTGCTGCCCTGAGGCTGCTGGGCCAAAGAGGTCTTGGGCATCCAGCCCCTTGCTCGTCCCTTCCCTCTGACGAGGCCCTCTGAGCTCCAGCACCTTGCAGTGTGGAGACAGCCCCTGCCAGCAACCTCCTCTCCAAGGAGGCCTCAGGCGAGGCCTAGGCCCAGGGGAAAGGCACCAGCGGGGATGAGCCTGGGGAGGCGCCAGGGCATGTCTGGACCCAGTCCCCGCAGCCTGCCCCTTGCTGGGGCAGTACCCCCGGAGGCCAGGAAGGCCTGGGCAAGGCTGGCCAGGGGCAGGGGCCCTGCTGGGTCCTGCCCCTGGCCTGTGGGGCCTCTGAGCACAGCCGGCCCTCTCCCGCTGGAAGACCTCCCCGGCTGCCTCCAAAGGCCGCTTTGCAAGCACTCTGGCCGGCTGTTCCCGCCAGCCGCGCACAATGCTCCCAAGCCCGGGAGAAAAGCGCTTCGGGGGTGGTGCTCTCTCCCGGCCCTTGCCCCTGAGCCTGGGGGCCAGGCAGGGGCTCCACACTCCCAGGCCAAGGCAGAACCACATGCACACGTCTGTTCCTGCCCCCTGCACCGGCAGAGAGCTCGGGGGAGCCAGAGTCTGTCAGGCAGCTGCTGGGCTGGCCGCCTGTGTGGGAAGGGGCAGAGCCGACCTAGGGGCACCCTGGGCCTCTTGCTCTCCCTGCTGCCCTGAGGCTGCTGGGCCAAAGAGGTCTTGGGCATCCAGCCCCTTGCTGGTCCCTTCCCTCTGACGAGGCCCTCTGAGCTCCAGCACCGTGCAGTGTGGAGACAGCCCCTGCCAGCAACCTCCTCTCCAAAGAGGCCTCAGGCGAGGCCAAGGCCCAGGGGAAAGGCACCAGCGGGGATGAGCCTGGGGAGGCGCCCGGGCATGTCTGGACCCAGTCCCCGCAGCCTGCCCATGCTGGGGCAGTACCCCCGGAGGCCAGGAAGGCCTGGGCAAGGCTGGCCAGGGGCAGGGGCCCTGCGGGGTCCTGCCCCTGGCCTGTGGGGCCTCTGAGCACAGCCGGCCCTCTCCCGCTGGAAGACCTCCCCGGCTGCCTCCAAAGGCCGCTTTGCAAGCACTCTGGCCGGCTGTTCCCGCCAGCCGCGCACAATGCTCCCAAGCCCGGGAGAAAAGCGCTTCGGGGTGGTGCTCTCTCCCGGCCCTTGCCCCTGAGCCTGGGGGCCAGGCAGGGGCTCCACACTCCCAGGCCAAGGCAGAACCACATGCACACGTCTGTTCCTGCCCCCTGCACCGGCAGAGAGCTCGGGGGAGCCAGAGTCTGTCAGGCAGCTGCTGGGCTGGCCGCCTGTGTGGGAAGGGGCAGAGCCGACCTAGGGGCACCCTGGGCCTCTTGCTCTCCCTGCTGCCCTGAGGCTGCTGGGCCAAAGAGGTCTTGGGCATCCAGCCCCTTGCTGGTCCCTTCCCTCTGACGAGGCCCTCTGAGCTCCAGCACCTTGCAGTGTGGAGACAGCCCCTGCCAGCAACCTCCTCTCCAAGGAGGCCTCAGGCGAGGCCTAGGCCCAGGGGAAAGGCACCAGCGGGGATGAGCCTGGGGAGGCGCCCGGGCATGTCTGGACCCAGTCCCCGCAGCCTGCCCCTTGCTGGGGCAGTACCCCCGGAGGCCAGGAAGGCCTGGGCAAGGCTGGCCAGGGGCAGGGGCCCTGCTGGGTCCTGCCCCTGGCCTGTGGGGCCTCTGAGCACAGCCGGCCCTCTCCCGCTGGAAGACCTCCCCGGCTGCCTCCAAAGGCCGCTTTGCAAGCACTCTGGCCGGCTGTTCCCGCCAGCCGCGCACAATGCTCCCAAGCCCGGGAGAAAAGCGCTTCGGGGTGGTGCTCTCTCCCGGCCCTTGCCCCTGAGCCTGGGGGCCAGGCAGGGGCTCCACACTCCCAGGCCAAGACAGAACCACATGCACACGTCTGTTCCTGCCCCCTGCACCGGCAGAGAGCTCGGGGGAGCCAGAGTCTGTCAGGCAGCTGCTGGGCTGGCCGCCTGTGTGGGAAGGGGCAGAGCCGACCTAGGGGCACCCTGGGCCTCTTGCTCTCCCTGCTGCCCTGAGGCTGCTGGGCCAAAGAGGTCTTGGGCATCCAGCCCCTTGCTGGTCCCTTCCCTCTGACGAGGCCCTCTGAGCTCCAGCACCTTGCAGTGTGGAGACAGCCCCTGCCAGCAACCTCCTCTCCAAGGAGGCCTCAGGCGAGGCCTAGGCCCAGGGGAAAGGCACCAGTGGGGATGAGCCTGGGGAGGCGCCCGGGCATGTCTGGACCCAGTCCCCGCAGCCTGCCCCTTGCTGGGGCAGTACCCCCGGAGGCCAGGAAGGCCTGGGCAAGGCTGGCCAGGGGCAGGGGCCCTGCTGGGTCCTGCCCCTGGCCAGTGGGGCCTCTGAGCACAGCCGGCCCTCTCCCGCTGGAAGACCTCCCCGGCTGCCTCCAAAGGCCGCTTTGCAAGCACTCTGGCCGGCTGTTCCCGCCAGCCGCGCACAATGCTCCCAAGCCCGGGAGAAAAGCGCTTCGGGGTGGTGCTCTCTCCCGGCCCTTGCCCCTGAGCCTGGGGGCCAGGCAGGGGCTCCACACTCCCAGGCCAAGGCAGAACCACATGCACACGTCTGTTCCTGCCCCCTGCACCGGCAGAGAGCTCGGGGGAGCCAGAGTCTGTCAGGCAGCTGCTGGGCTGGCCGCCTGTGTGGGAAGGGGCAGAGCCGACCTAGGGGCACCCTGGGCCTCTTGCTCTCCCTGCTGCCCTGAGGCTGCTGGGCCAAAGAGGTCTTGGGCATCCAGCCCCTTGCTGGTCCCTTCCCTCTGACGAGGCCCTCTGAGCTCCAGCACCTTGCAGTGTGGAGACAGCCCCTGCCAGCAACCTCCTCTCCAAGGAGGCCTCAGGCGAGGCCTAGGCCCAGGGGAAAGGCACCAGTGGGGATGAGCCTGGGGAGGCGCCCGGGCATGTCTGGACCCAGTCCCCGCAGCCTGCCCCTTGCTGGGGCAGTACCCCCGGAGGCCAGGAAGGCCTGGGCAAGGCTGGCCAGGGGCAGGGGCCCTGCTGGGTCCTGCCCCTGGCCAGTGGGGCCTCTGAGCACAGCCGGCCCTCTCCCGCTGGAAGACCTCCCCGGCTGCCTCCAAAGGCCGCTTTGCAAGCACTCTGGCCGGCTGTTCCCGCCAGCCGCGCACAATGCTCCCAAGCCCGGGAGAAAAGCGCTTCGGGGTGGTGCTCTCTCCCGGCCCTTGCCCCTGAGCCTGGGGGCCAGGCAGGGGCTCCACACTCCCAGGCCAAGGCAGAACCACATGCACACGTCTGTTCCTGCCCCCTGCACCGGCAGAGAGCTCGGGGGAGCCAGAGTCTGTCAGGCAGCTGCTGGGCTGGCCGCCTGTGTGGGAAGGGGCAGAGCCGACCTAGGGGCACCCTGGGCCTCTTGCTCTCCCTGCTGCCCTGAGGCTGCTGGGCCAAAGAGGTCTTGGGCATCCAGCCCCTTGCTGGTCCCTTCCCTCTGACGAGGCCCTCTGAGCTCCAGCACCTTGCAGTGTGGAGACAGCCCCTGCCAGCAACCTCCTCTCCAAGGAGGCCTCAGGCGAGTCCTAGGCCCAGGGGAAAGGCACCAGCGGGGATGAGCCTGGGGAGGCGCCCGGGCATGTCTGGACCCAGTCCCCGCAGCCTGCCCCTTGCTGGGGCAGTACCCCCGGAGGCCAGGAAGGCCTGGGCAAGGCTGGCCAAGGGCAGGGGCCCTGCTGGGTCCTGCCCCTGGCCTGTGGGGCCTCTGAGCACAGCCGGCCCTCTCCCGCTGGAAGACCTCCCCGGCTGCCTCCAAAGGCCGCTTTGCAAGCACTCTGGCCGGCTGTTCCCGCCAGCCGCGCACAATGCTCCCAAGCCCGGGAGAAAAGCGCTTCGGGGTGGTGCTCTCTCCCGGCCCTTGCCCCTGAGCCTGGGGGCCAGGCATGGGCTCCACACTCCCAGGCCAAGGCAGAACCACATGCACACGTCTGTTCCTGCCCCCTGCACCGGCAGAGAGCTCGGGGGAGCCAGAGTCTGTCAGGCAGCTGCTGGGCTGGCCGCCTGTGTGGGAAGGGGCAGAGCCGACCTAGGGGCACCCTGGGCCTCTTGCTCTCCCTGCTGCCCTGAGGCTGCTGGGCCAAAGAGGTCTTGGGCATCCAGCCCCTTGCTGGTCCCTTCCCTCTGACGAGGCCCTCTGAGCTCCAGCACCTTGCAGTGTGGAGACAGCCCCTGCCAGCAACCTCCTCTCCAAGGAGGCCTCAAGCGAGGCCTAGACCCAGGGGAAAGGCACCAGCGGGGATGAGCCTGGGGAGGCGCCCGGGCATGTCTGGACCCAGTCCCCGCAGCCTGCCCCTTGCTGGGGCAGTACCCCCGGAGGCCAGGAAGGCCTGGGCAAGGCTGGCCAGGGGCAGGGGCCCTGCTGGGTCCTGCCCCTGGCCTGTGGGGCCTCTGAGCACAGCCGGCCCTCTCCCGCTGGAAGACCTCCCCGGCTGCCTCCAAAGGCCGCTTTGCAAGCACTCTGGCCGGCTGTTCCCGCCAGCCGCGCACAATGCTCCCAAGCCCGGGAGAAAAGCGCTTCGGGGTGGTGCTCTCTCCCGGCCCTTGCCCCTGAGCCTGGGGGCCAGGCAGGGGCTCCACACTCCCAGGCCAAGGCAGAACCACATGCACACGTCTGTTCCTGCCCCCTGCACCGGCAGAGAGCTCGGGGGAGCCAGAGTCTGTCAGGCAGCTGCTGGGCTGGCCGCCTGTGTGGGAAGGGGCAGAGCCGACCTAGGGGCACCCTGGGCCTCTTGCTCTCCCTGCTGCCCTGAGGCTGCTTGGCCAAAGAGGTCTTGGGCATCCAGCCCCTTGCTGGTCCCTTCCCTCTGACGAGGCCCTCTGAGCTCCAGCACCTTGCAGTGTGGAGACAGCCCCTGCCAGCAACCTCCTCTCCAAGGAGGCCTCAAGCGAGGCCTAGACCCAGGGGAAAGGCACCAGCGGGGATGAGCCTGGGGAGGCGCCCGGGCATGTCTGGACCCAGTCCCCGCAGCCTGCCCCTTGCTGGGGCAGTACCCCCGGAGGCCAGGAAGGCCTGGGCAAGGCTGGCCAGGGGCAGGGGCCCTGCTGGGTCCTGCCCCTGGCCTGTGGGGTCTCTGAGCACAGCCGGCCCTCTCCCGCTGGAAGACCTCCCCGGCTGCCTCCAAAGGCCGCTTTGCAAGCACTCTGGCCGGCTGTTCCCGCCAGCCGCGCACAATGCTCCCAAGCACGGGAGAAAAGCGCTTCGGGGTGGTGCTCTCTCCCGGCCCTTGCCCCTGAGCCTGGGGGCCAGGCAGGGGCTCCACACTCCCAGGCCAAGGCAGAACCACATGCACACGTCTGTTCCTGCCCCCTGCACCGGCAGAGAGCTCGGGGGAGCCAGAGTCTGTCAGGCAGCTGCTGGGCTGGCCGCCTGTGTGGGAAGGGGCAGAGCCGACCTAGGGGCACCCTGGGCCTCTTGCTCTCCCTGCTGCCCTGAGGCTGCTGGGCCAAAGAGGTCTTGGGCATCCAGCCCCTTGCTGGTCCCTTCCCTCTGACGAGGCCCTCTGAGCTCCAGCACCTTGCAGTGTGGAGACAGCCCCTGCCAGCAACCTCCTCTCCAAGGAGGCCTCAGGCGAGGCCTAGGCCCAGGGGAAAGGCACCAGCGGGGATGAGCCTGGGGAGGCGCCCGGGCATGTCTGGACCCAGTCCCCGCAGCCTGCCCCTTGCTGGGGCAGTACCCCCGGAGGCCAGGAAGGCCTGGGCAAGGCTGGCCAGGGGCAGGGGCCCTGCTGGGTCCTGCCCCTGGCCTGTGGGGCCTCTGAGCACAGCCGGCCCTCTCCCGCTGGAAGACCTCCCCGGCTGCCTCCAAAGGCCGCTTTGCAAGCACTCTGGCCGGCTGTTCCCGCCAGCCGCGCACAATGCTCCCAAGCCCGGGAGAAAAGCGCTTCGGGGTGGTGCTCTCCCCCGGCCCTTGCCCCTGAGCCTGGGGGCCAGGCAGGGGCTCCACACTCCCAGGCCAAGGCAGAACCACATGCACACGTCTGTTCCTGCCACCTGCACCGGCAGAGAGCTCGGGGGAGCCAGAGTCTGTCAGGCAGCTGCTGGGCTGGCCGCCTGTGTGGGAAGGGGCAGAGCCGACCTAGGGGCACCCTGGGCCTCTTGCTCTCCCTGCTGCCCTGAGGCTGCTGGGCCAAAGAGGTCTTGGGCATCCAGCCCCTTGCTCGTCCCTTCCCTCTGACGAGGCCCTCTGAGCTCCAGCACCTTGCAGTGTGGAGACAGCCCCTGCCAGCAACCTCCTCTCCAAGGAGGCCTCAGGCGAGGCCTAGGCCCAGGGGAAAGGCACCAGCGGGGATGAGCCTGGGGAGGCGCCAGGGCATGTCTGGACCCAGTCCCCGCAGCCTGCCCCTTGCTGGGGCAGTACCCCCGGAGGCCAGGAAGGCCTGGGCAAGGCTGGCCAGGGGCAGGGGCCCTGCTGGGTCCTGCCCCTGGCCTGTGGGGCCTCTGAGCACAGCCGGCCCTCTCCCGCTGGAAGACCTCCCCGGCTGCCTCCAAAGGCCGCTTTGCAAGCACTCTGGCCGGCTGTTCCCGCCAGCCGCGCACAATGCTCCCAAGCCCGGGAGAAAAGCGCTTCGGGGGTGGTGCTCTCTCCCGGCCCTTGCCCCTGAGCCTGGGGGCCAGGCAGGGGCTCCACACTCCCAGGCCAAGGCAGAACCACATGCACACGTCTGTTCCTGCCCCCTGCACCGGCAGAGAGCTCGGGGGAGCCAGAGTCTGTCAGGCAGCTGCTGGGCTGGCCGCCTGTGTGGGAAGGGGCAGAGCCGACCTAGGGGCACCCTGGGCCTCTTGCTCTCCCTGCTGCCCTGAGGCTGCTGGGCCAAAGAGGTCTTGGGCATCCAGCCCCTTGCTGGTCCCTTCCCTCTGACGAGGCCCTCTGAGCTCCAGCACCTTGCAGTGTGGAGACAGCCCCTGCCAGCAACCTCCTCTCCAAGGAGGCCTCAGGCGAGGCCTAGGCCCAGGGGAAAGGCACCAGCGGGGATGAGCCTGGGGAGGCGCCCGGGCATGTCTGGACCCAGTCCCCGCAGCCTGCCCCTTGCTGGGGCAGTACCCCCGGAGGCCAGGAAGGCCTGGGCAAGGCTGGCCAGGGGCAGGGGCCCTGCTGGGTCCTGCCCCTGGCCTGTGGGGCCTCTGAGCACAGCCGGCCCTCTCCCGCTGGAAGACCTCCCCGGCTGCCTCCAAAGGCCGCTTTGCAAGCACTCTGGCCGGCTGTTCCCGCCAGCCGCGCACAATGCTCCCAAGCCCGGGAGAAAAGCGCTTCGGGGTGGTGCTCTCTCCCGGCCCTTGCCCCTGAGCCTGGGGGCCAGGCAGGGGCTCCACACTCCCAGGCCAAGGCAGAACCACATGCACACGTCTGTTCCTGCCACCTGCACCGGCAGAGAGCTCGGGGGAGCCAGAGTCTGTCAGGCAGCTGCTGGGCTGGCCGCCTGTGTGGGAAGGGGCAGAGCCGACCTAGGGGCACCCTGGGCCTCTTGCTCTCCCTGCTGCCCTGAGGCTGCTGGGCCAAAGAGGTCTTGGGCATCCAGCCCCTTGCTGGTCCCTTCCCTCTGACGAGGCCCTCTGAGCTCCAGCACCTTGCAGTGTGGAGACAGCCCCTGCCAGCAACCTCCTCTCCAAGGAGGCCTCAGGCGAGGCCTAGGCCCAGGGGAAAGGCACCAGTGGGGATGAGCCTGGGGAGGCGCCCGGGCATGTCTGGACCCAGTCCCCGCAGCCTGCCCCTTGCTGGGGCAGTACCCCCGGAGGCCAGGAAGGCCTGGGCAAGGCTGGCCAGGGGCAGGGGCCCTGCTGGGTCCTGCCCCTGGCCTGTGGGGCCTCTGAGCACAGCCGGCCCTCTCCCGCTGAAAGACCTCCCCGGCTGCCTCCAAAGGCCTCTTTGCAAGCACTCTGGCCGGCTGTTCCCGCCAGCCACGCACAATGCTCCCAAGCCCGGGAGAAAAGCGCTTCGGGGGTGGTGCTCTCTCCCGGCCCTTGCCCCTGAGCCTGGGGGCCAGGCAGGGGCTCCACACTCCCAGGCCAAGGCAGAACCACATGCACACGTCTGTTCCTGCCCCCTGCACCGGCAGAGAGCTCGGGGGAGCCAGAGTCTGTCAGGCAGCTGCTGGGCTGGCCGCCTGTGTGGGAAGGGGCAGAGCCGACCTAGGGGCACCCTGGGCCTCTTGCTCTCCCTGCTGCCCTGAGGCTGCTGGGCCAAAGAGGTCTTGGGCATCCAGCCCCTTGCTGGTCCCTTCCCTCTGACGAGGCCCTCTGAGCTCCAGCACCTTGCAGTGTGGAGACAGCCCCTGCCAGCAACCTCCTCTCCAAGGAGGCCTCAAGCGAGGCCTAGGCCCAGGGGAAAGGCACCAGTGGGGATGAGCCTGGGGAGGCGCCCGGGCATGTCTGGACCCAGTCCCCGCAGCCTGCCCCTTGCTGGGGCAGTACCCCCGGAGGCCAGGAAGGCCTGGGCAAGGCTGGCCAGGGGCAGGGGCCCTGCTGGGTCCTGCCCCTGGCCTGTGGGGCCTCTGAGCACAGCCGGCCCTCTCCCGCTGGAAGACCTCCCTGGCTGCCTCCAAAGGCCGCTTTACAAGCACTCTGGCCGGCTGTTCCCGCCAGCCGCGCACAATGCTCCCAAGCCCGGGAGAAAAGCGCTTCGGGGTGCTGCTCTCTCCCGGCCCTTGCCCCTGAGCCTGGGGGCCAGGCAGGGGCTCCACACTCCCAGGCCAAGGCAGAACCACATGCACACGTCTGTTCCTGCCCCCTGCACCGGCAGAGAGCTCGGGGGAGCCAGAGTCTGTCAGGCAGCTGCTGGGCTGGCCGCCTGTGTGGGAAGGGGCAGAGCCGACCTAGGGGCACCCTGGGCCTCTTGCTCTCCCTGCTGCCCTGAGGCTGCTGGGCCAAAGAGGTCTTGGGCATCCAGCCCCTTGCTGGTCCCTTCCCTCTGACGAGGCCCTCTGAGCTCCAGCACCTTGCAGTGTGGAGACAGCCCCTGCCAGCAACCTCCTCTCCAAGGAGGCCTCAGGCGAGGCCTAGGCCCAGGGGAAAGGCACCAGCGGGGATGAGCCTGGGGAGGCGCCCGGGCATGTCTGGACCCAGTCCCCGCAGCCTGCCCCTTGCTGGGGCAGTACCCCCGGAGGCCAGGAAGGCCTGGGCAAGGCTGGCCAGGGGCAGGGGCCCTGCTGGGTCCTGCCCCTGGCCTGTGGGGCCTCTGAGCACAGCCGGCCCTCTCCCGCTGGAAGACCTCCCCGGCTGCCTCCAAAGGCCGCTTTGCAAGCACTCTGGCCGGCTGTTCCCGCCAGCCGCGCACAATGCTCCCAAGCCCGGGAGAAAAGCGCTTCGGGGTGGTGCTCTCTCCCGGCCCTTGCCCCTGAGCCTGGGGGCCAGGCAGGGGCTCCACACTCCCAGGCCAAGGCAGAACCACATGCACACGTCTGTTCCTGCCCCCTGCACCGGCAGAGAGCTCGGGGGAGCCAGAGTCTGTCAGGCAGCTGCTGGGCTGGCCGCCTGTGTGGGAAGGGGCAGAGCCGACCTAGGGGCACCCTGGGCCTCTTGCTCTCCCTGCTGCCCTGAGGCTGCTGGGCCAAAGAGGTCTTGGGCATCCAGCCCCTTGCTGGTCCCTTCCCTCTGACGAGGCCCTCTGAGCTCCAGCACCTTGCAGTGTGGAGACAGCCCCTGCCAGCAACCTCCTCTCCAAGGAGGCCTCAGGCGAGGCCTAGGCCCAGGGGAAAGGCACCAGCGGGGATGAGCCTGGGAAGGCGCCCGGGCATGTCTGGACCCAGTCCCCGCAGCCTGCCCCTTGCTGGGGCAGTACCCCCGGAGGCCAGGAAGGCCTGTGCAAGGCTGGCCAGGGGCAGGGGCCCTGCTGGGTCCTGCCCCTGGCCTGTGGGGCCTCTGAGCACAGCCGGCCCTCTCCCGCTGGAAGACCTCTCCGGCTGCCTCCAAAGGCCGCTTTGCAAGCACTCTGGCCGGCTGTTCCCGCCAGCCGCGCACAATGCTCCCAAGCCCGGGAGAAAAGCGCTTCGGGGTGGTGCTCTCTCCCGGCCCTTGCCCCTGAGCCTGGGGGCCAGGCAGGGGCTCCACACTCCCAGGCCAAGGCAGAACCACATGCACACGTCTGTTCCTGCCCCCTGCACCGGCAGAGAGCTCGGGGGAGCCAGAGGCTGTCAGGCAGCTGCTGGGCTGGCCGCCTGTGTGGGAAGGGGCAGAGCCGACCTAGGGGCTCCCTGGGCCTCTTGCTCTCCCTGCTGCCCTGAGGCTGCTGGGCCAAAGAGGTCTTGGGCATCCAGCCCCTTGCTGGTCCCTTTCCTCTGACGAGGCCCTCTGAGCTCCAGCACCTTGCAGTGTGGAGACAGCCCCTGCCAGCAACCTCCTCTCCAAAGAGGCCTCAGGCGAGGCCTAGGCCCAGGGGAAAGGCACCAGCGGGGATGAGCCTGGGGAGGCGCCCGGGCATGTCTGGACCCAGTCCCCGCAGCCTGCCCCTTGCTGGGGCAGTACCCCCGGAGGCCAGGAAGGCCTGGGCAAGGCTGGCCAGGGGCAGGGGCCCTGCTGGGTCCTGCCCCTGGCCTGTGGGGCCTCTGAGCACAGCCGGCCCTCTCCCGCTGGAAGACCTCCCCGGCTGCCTCCAAAGGCCGCTTTGCAAGCACTCTGGCCGGCTGTTCCCGCCAGCCGCGCACAATGCTCCCAAGCCCGGGAGAAAAGCGCTTCGGGGTGGTGCTCTCTCCCGGCCCTTGCCCCTGAGCCTGGGGGCCAGGCAGGGGCTCCACACTCCCAGGCCAAGGCAGAACCACATGCACACGTCTGTTCCTGCCCCCTGCACCGGCAGAGAGCTCGGGGGAGCCAGAGTCTGTCAGGCAGCTGCTGGGCTGGCCGCCTGTGTGGGAAGGGGCAGAGCCGACCTAGGGGCTCCCTGGGCCTCTTGCTCTCCCTGCTGCCCTGAGGCTGCTGGGCCAAAGAGGTCTTGGGCATCCAGCCCCTTGCTGGTCCCTTTCCTCTGACGAGGCCCTCTGAGCTCCAGCACCTTGCAGTGTGGAGACAGCCCCTGCCAGCAACCTCCTCTCCAAAGAGGCCTCAGGCGAGGCCTAGGCCCAGGGGAAAGGCACCAGCGGGGATGAGCCTGGGGAGGCGCCCGGGCATGTCTGGACCCAGTCCCCGCAGCCTGCCCCTTGCTGGGGCAGTACCCCCGGAGGCCAGGAAGGCCTGGGCAAGGCTGGCCAGGGGCAGGGGCCCTGCTGGGTCCTGCCCCTGGCCTGTGGGGCCTCTGAGCACAGCCGGCCCTCTCCCGCTGGAAGACCTCCCCGGCTGCCTCCAAAGGCCGCTTTGCAAGCACTCTGGCCGGCTGTTCCCGCCAGCCGCGCACAATGCTCCCAAGCCCGGGAGAAAAGCGCTTCGGGGTGGTGCTCTCTCCCGGCCCTTGCCCCTGAGCCTGGGGGCCAGGCAGGGGCTCCACACTCCCAGGCCAAGGCAGAACCACATGCACACGTCTGTTCCTGCCCCCTGCACCGGCAGAGAGCTCGGGGGAGCCAGAGTCTGTCAGGCAGCTGCTGGGCTGGCCGCCTGTGTGGGAAGGGGCAGAGCCGACCTAGGGGCACCCTGGGCCTCTTGCTCTCCCTGCTGCCCTGAGGCTGCTGGGCCAAAGAGGTCTTGGGCATCCAGCCCCTTGCTGGTCCCTTCCCTCTGACGAGGCCCTCTGAGCTCCAGCACCTTGCAGTGTGGAGACAGCCCCTGCCAGCAACCTCCTCTCCAAGGAGGCCTCAGGCGAGGCCTAGGCCCAGGGGAAAGGCACCAGCGGGGATGAGCCTGGGGAGGCGCCCAGGCATGTCTGGACCCAGTCCCCGCAGTCTGCCCCTTGCTGGGGCAGTACCCCCGGAGGCCAGGAAGGCCTGGGCAAGGCTGGCCAGGGGCAGGGGCCCTGCTGGGTCCTGCCCCTGGCCTGTGGGGCCTCTGAGCACAGCCGGCCCTCTCCCGCTGGAAGACCTCCCCGGCTGCCTCCAAAGGCCGCTTTGCAAGCACTCTGGCCGGCTGTTCCCGCCAGCCGCGCACAATGCTCCCAAGCCCGGGAGAAAAGCGCTTCGGGGTGCTGCTCTCTCCCGGCCCTTGCCCCTGAGCCTGGGGGCCAGGCAGGGGCTCCACACTCCCAGGCCAAGGCAGAACCACATGCACACGTCTGTTCCTGCCCCCTGCACCGGCAGAGAGCTCGGGGGAGCCAGAGTCTGTCAGGCAGCTGCTGGGCTGGCCGCCTGTGTGGGAAGGGGCAGAGCCGACCTAGGGGCACCCTGGGCCTCTTGCTCTCCCTGCTGCCCTGAGGCTGCTGGGCCAAAGAGGTCTTGGGCATCCAGCCCCTTGCTGGTCCCTTCCCTCTGACGAGGCCCTCTGAGCTCCAGCACCTTGCAGTGTGGAGACAGCCCCTGCCAGCAACCTCCTCTCCAAGGAGGCCTCAGGCGAGGCCTAGGCCCAGGGGAAAGGCACCAGTGGGGATGAGCCTGGGGAGGCGCCCGGGCATGTCTGGACCCAGTCCCCGCAGCCTGCCCCTTGCTGGGGCAGTACCCCCGGAGGCCAGGAAGGCCTGGGCAAGGCTGGCCAGGGGCAGGGGCCCTGCTGGGTCCTGCCCCTGGCCTGTGGGGCCTCTGAGCACAGCCGGCCCTCTCCCGCTGGAAGACCTCCCTGGCTGCCTCCAAAGGCCGCTTTGCAAGCACTCTGGCCGGCTGTTCCCGCCAGCCGCGCACAATGCTCCCAAGCCCGGGAGAAAAGCGCTTCGGGGTGGTGCTCTCTCCCGGCCCTTGCCCCTGAGCCTGGGGGCCAGGCAGGGGCTCCACACTCCCAGGCCAAGGCAGAACCACATACACACGTCTGTTCCTGCCCCCTGCACCGGCAGAGAGCTCGGGGGAGCCAGAGTCTGTCAGGCAGCTGCTGGGCTGGCCGCCTGTGTGGGAAGGGGCAGAGCCGACCTAGGGGCACCCTGGGCCTCTTGCTCTCCCTGCTGCCCTGAGGCTGCTGGGCCAAAGAGGTCTTGGGCATCCAGCCCCTTGCTGGTCCCTTCCCTCTGACGAGGCCCTCTGAGCTCCAGCACCTTGCAGTGTGGAGACAGCCCCTGCCAGCAACCTCCTCTCCAAGGAGGCCTCAGGCGAGGCCTAGGCCCAGGGGAAAGGCACCAGCGGGGATGAGCCTGGGGAGGCGCCCGGGCATGTCTGGACCCAGTCCCCGCAGCCTGCCCCTTGCTGGGGCAGTACCCCCGGAGGCCAGGAAGGCCTGGGCAAGGCTGGCCAGGGGCAGGGGCCCTGCTGGGTCCTGCCCCTGCCCTGTGGGGCCTCTGAGCACAGCCGGCCCTCTCCTGCTGGAAGACCTCCACGGCTGCCTCCAAAGGCCGCTTTGCAAGCACTCTGGCCGGCTGTTCCCGCCAGCCGCGCACAATGCTCCCAAGCCCGGGACAAAAGCGCTTCGGGGTGGTGCTCTCTCCCGGCCCTTGCCCCTGAGCCTGGGGGCCAGGCAGGGGCTCCACACTCCCAGGCCAAGGCAGAACCACATGCACACGTCTGTTCCTGCCCCCTGCACCGGCAGAGAGCTCGGGGGAGCCAGAGTCTATCAGGCAGCTGCTGGGCTGGCCGCCTGTGTGGGAAGGGGCAGAGCCGACCTAGGGGCACCCTGGGCCTCTTGCTCTCCCTGCTGCCCTGAGGCTGCTGGGCCAAAGAGGTCTTGGGCATCCAGCCCCTTGCTGGTCCCTTCCCTCTGACGAGGCCCTCTGAGCTCCAGCACCTTGCAGTGTGGAGACAGCCCCTGCCAGCAACCTCCTCTCCAAGGAGTCCTCAGGCGAGGCCTAGGCCCAGGGGAAAGGCACCAGCGGGGATGAGCCTGGGGAGGCGCCCGGGCATGTCTGGACCCAGTCCCCGCAGCCTGCCCCTTGTTGGGGCAGTACCCCCGGAGGCCAGGAAGGCCTGGGCAAGGCTGGCCAGGGGCAGGGGCCCTGCTGGGTCCTGCCCCTGGCCTGTGGGTCCTCTGAGCACAGCCGGCCCTCTCCCGCTGGAAGACCTCCCCGGCTGCCTCCAAAGGCCGCTTTGCAAGCACTCTGGCCGGCTGTTCCCGCCAGCCGCGCACAATGCTCCCAAGCCCGGGAGAAAAGCGCTTCGGGGTGGTGCTCTCTCCCGGCCCTTGCCCCTGAGCCTGGGGGCCAGGCAGGGGCTCCACACTCCCAGGCCAAGGCAGAACCACATGCACACGTCTGTTCCTGCCCCCTGCACCGGCAGAGAGCTCGGGGGAGCCAGAGTCTGTCAGGCAGCTGCTGGGCTGGCCGCCTGTGTGGGAAGGGGCAGAGCCGACCTCGGGGCACCCTGGGCCTCTTGCTCTCCCTGCTGCCCTGAGGCTGCTGGGCCAAAGAGGTCTTGGGCATCCAGCCCCTTGCTGGTCCCTTCCCTCTGACGAGGCCCTCTGAGCTCCAGCACCTTGCAGTGTGGAGACAGCCCCTGCCAGCAACCTCCTCTCCAAGGAGGCCTCAGGCGAGGCCTAGGCCCAGGGGAAAGGCACCAGCGGGGATGAGCCTGGGGAGGCGCCCGGGCATGTCTGGACCCAGTCCCCGCAGCCTGCCCCTTGCTGGGGCAGTACCCCCGGAGGCCAGGAAGGCCTGGGCAAGGCTGGCCAGGGGCAGGGGCCCTGCTGGGTCCTGCCCCTGGCCTGTGGGGCCTCTGAGCACAGCCGGCCCTCTCCCGCTGGAAGACCTCCCCGGCTGCCTCCAAAGGCCGCTTTGCAAGCACTCTGGCCGGCTGTTCCCGCCAGCCGCGCACAATGCTCCCAAGCCCGGGAGAAAAGCGCTTCGGGGTGGTGCTCTCTCCCGGCCCTTGCCCCTGAGCCTGGGGGCCAGGCAGGGGCTCCACACTCCCAGGCCAAGGCAGAACCACATGCACACGTCTGTTCCTGCCCCCTGCACCGGCAGAGAGCTCGGGGGAGCCAGAGTCTGTCAGGCAGCTGCTGGGCTGGCCGCCTGTGTGGGAAGGGGCAGAGCCGACCTAGGGGCACCCTGGGCCTCTTGCTCTCCCTGCTGCCCTGAGGCTGCTGGGCCAAAGAGGTCTTGGGCATCCAGCCCCTTGCTGGTCCCTTCCCTCTGACGAGGCCCTCTGAGCTCCAGCACCTTGCAGTGTGGAGACAGCCCCTGCCAGCAACCTCCTCTCCAAGGAGGCCTCAGGCGAGGCCTAGGCCCAGGGGAAAGGCACCAGCGGGGATGAGCCTGGGGAGGCGCCCGGGCATGTCTGGACCCAGTCCCCGCAGCCTGCCCCTTGCTGGGGCAGTACCCCCGGAGGCCAGGAAGGCCTGGGCAAGGCTGGCCAGGGGCAGGGGCCCTGCTGGGTCCTGCCCCTGGCCTGTGGGGCCTCTGAGCACAGCCGGCCCTCTCCCGCTGGAAGACCTCTCCGGCTGCCTCCAAAGGCCGCTTTGCAAGCACTCTGGCCGGCTGTTCCCGCCAGCCGCGCACAATGCTCCCAAGCCCGGGAGAAAAGCGCTTCGGGGTGGTGCTCTCTCCCGGCCCTTGCCCCTGAGCCTGGGGGCCAGGCAGGGGCTCCACACTCCCAGGCCAAGGCAGAACCACATGCACACGTCTGTTCCTGCCCCCTGCACCGGCAGAGAGCTCGGGGGAGCCAGAGTCTGTCAGGCAGCTGCTGGGCTGGCCGCCTGTGTGGGAAGGGGCAGAGCCGACCTAGGGGCACCCTGGGCCTCTTGCTCTCCCTGCTGCCCTGAGGCTGCTGGGCCAAAGAGGTCTTGGGCATCCAGCCCCTTGCTGGTCCCTTCCCTCTGACGAGGCCCTCTGAGCTCCAGCACCTTGCAGTGTGGAGACAGCCCCTGCCAGCAACCTCCTCTCCAAGGAGGCCTCAGGCGAGGCCTAGGCCCAGGGGAAAGGCACCAGCGGGGATGAGCCTGGGGAGGCGCCCGGGCATCTGGACCCAGTCCCCGCAGCCTGCCCCTTGCTGGGGCAGTACCCCCGGAGGCCAGGAAGGCCTGGGCAAGGCTGGCCAGGGGCAGGGGCCCTGCTGGGTCCTGCCCCTGGCCTGTGGGGCCTCTGAGCACAGCCGGCCCTCTCCCGCTGGAAGACCTCCCCGGCTGCCTCCAAAGGCCGCTTTGCCAGCACTCTGGCCGGCTGTTCCCGCCAGCCGCGCACAATGCTCCCAAGCCCGGGAGAAAAGCGCTTCGGGGTGGTGCTCTCTCCCGGCCCTTGCCCCTGAGCCTGGGGGCCAGGCAGGGGCTCCACACTCCCAGGCCAAGGCAGAACCACATGCACACGTCTGTTCCTGCCCCCTGCACCGGCAGAGAGCTCGGGGGAGCCAGAGTCTGTCAGGCAGCTGCTGGGCTGGCCGCCTGTGTGGGAAGGGGCAGAGCCGACCTAGGGGCACCCTGGGCCTCTTGCTCTCCCTGCTGCCCTGAGGCTGCTGGGCCAAAGAGGTCTTGGGCATCCAGCCCCTTGCTGGTCCCTTCCCTCTGACGAGGCCCTCTGAGCTCCAGCACCTTGCAGTGTGGAGACAGCCCCTGCCAGCAACCTCCTCTCCAAGGAGGCCTCAGGCGAGGCCTAGGCCCAGGGGAAAGGCACCAGCGGGGATGAGCCTGGGGAGGCGCCCGGGCATGTCTGGACCCAGGCCCCGCAGCCTGCCCCTTGCTGGGGCAGTACCCCCGGAGGCCAGGAAGGCCTGGGCAAGGCTGGCCAGGGGCAGGGGCCCTGCTGGGTCCTGCCCCTGGCCTGTGGGGCCTCTGAGCACAGCCGGCCCTCTCCCGCTGGAAGACCTCCCCGGCTGCCTCCAAAGGCCGCTTTGCAAGCACTCTGGCCGGCTGTTCCCGCCAGCCGCGCACAATGCTCCCAAGCCCGGGAGAAAAGCGCTTCGGGGTGGTGCTCTCTCCCGGCCCTTGCCCCTGAGCCTGGGGGCCAGGCAGGGGCTCCACACTCCCAGGCCAAGGCAGAACCACATGCACACGTCTGTTCCTGCCCCCTGCACCGGCAGAGAGCTCGGGGGAGCCAGAGTCTGTCAGGCAGCTGCTGGGCTGGCCGCCTGTGTGGGAAGGGGCAGAGCCGACCTAGGGGCACCCTGGGCCTCTTGCTCTCCCTGCTGCCCTGAGGCTGCTGGGCCAAAGAGGTCTTGGGCATCCAGCCCCTTGCTGGTCCCTTCCCTCTGACGAGGCCCTCTGAGCTCCAGCACCTTGCAGTGTGGAGACAGCCCCTGCCAGCAACCTCCTCTCCAAGGAGGCCTCAGGCGAGGCCTAGGCCCAGGGGAAAGGCACTAGTGGGGATGAGCCTGGGGAGGCGCCCGGGCATGTCTGGACCCAGTCCCCGCAGCCTGCCCCTTGCTGGGGCAGTACCCCCGGAGGCCAGGAAGGCCTGGGCAAGGCTGGCCAGGGGCAGGGGCCCTGCTGGGTCCTGCCCCTGGCCTGTGGGGCCTCTGAGCACAGCCGGCCCTCTCCCGTTGGAAGACCTCCCTGGCTGCCTCCAAAGGCCGCTTTGCAAGCACTCTGGCCGGCTGTTCCCGCCAGCCGCGCACAATGCTCCCAAGCCCGGGAGAAAAGCGCTTCGGGGTGGTGCTCTCTCCCGGCCCTTGCCCCTGAGCCTGGGGGCCAGGCAGGGGCTCCACACTCCCAGGCCAAGGCAGAACCACATGCACACGTCTGTTCCTGCCCCCTGCACCGGCAGAGAGCTCGGGGGAGCCAGAGTCTGTCAGGCAGCTGCTGGGCTGGCCGCCTGTGTGGGAAGGGGCAGAGCCGACCTAGGGGCACCCTGGGCCTCTTGCTCTCCCTGCTGCCCTGAGGCTGCTGGGCCAAAGAGGTCTTGGGCATCCAGCCCCTTGCTGGTCCCTTCCCTCTGACGAGGCCCTCTGAGCTCCAGCACCTTGCAGTGTGGAGACAGCCCCTGCCAGCAACCTCCTCTCCAAGGAGGCCTCAGGCGAGGCCTAGGCCCAGGGGAAAGGCACCAGCGGGGATGAGCCTGGGGAGGCGCCCGGGCATGTCTGGACCCAGTCCCCGCAGCCTGCCCCTTGCTGGGGCAGTACCCCCGGAGGCCAGGAAGGCCTGGGCAAGGCTGGCCAGGGGCAGGGGCCCTGCTGGGTCCTGCCCCTGCCCTGTGGGGCCTCTGAGCACAGCCGGCCCTCTCCCGCTGGAAGACCTCCCCGGCTGCCTCCAAAGGCCGCTTTGCAAGCACTCTGGCCGGCTGTTCCCGCCAGCCGCGCACAATGCTCCCAAGCCCGGGAGAAAAGCGCTTCGGGGTGGTGCTCTCTCCCGGCCCTTGCCCCTGAGCCTGGGGGCCAGGCAGGGGCTCCACACTCCCAGGCCAAGGCAGAACCACATGCACACGTCTGTTCCTGCCCCCTGCACCGGCAGAGAGCTCGGGGGAGCCAGAGTCTGTCAGGCAGCTGCTGGGCTGGCCGCCTGTGTGGGAAGGGGCAGAGCCGACCTAGGGGCACCCTGGGCCTCTTGCTCTCCCTGCTGCCCTGAGGCTGCTGGGCCAAAGAGGTCTTGGGCATCCAGCCCCTTGCTGGTCCCTTCCCTCTGTCGAGGCCCTCTGAGCTCCAGCACCTTGCAGTGTGGAGACAGCCCCTGCCAGCAACCTCCTCTCCAAGGAGGCCTCAGGCGAGGCCTAGGCCCAGGGGAAAGGCACCAGCGGGGATGAGCCTGGGGAGGCGCCCGGGCATGTCTGGACCCAGTCCCCGCAGCCTGCCCCTTGCTGGGGCAGTACCCCCGGAGGCCAGGAAGGCCTGGGCAAGGCTGGCCAGGGGCAGAGGCCCTGCTGGGTCCTGCCCCTGGCCTGTGGGGCCTCTGAGCACAGCCGGCCCTCTCCCGCTGGAAGACCTCCCCGGCTGCCTCCAAAGGCCGCTTTGCAAGCACTCTGGCCGGCTGTTCCCGCCAGCCGCGCACAATGCTCCCAAGCCCGGGAGAAAAGCGCTTCGGGGTGGTGCTCTCTCCCGGCCCTTGCCCCTGAGCCTGGGGGCCAGGCAGGGGCTCCACACTCCCAGGCCAAGGCAGAACCACATGCACACGTCTGTTCCCGCCCCCTGCACCGGCAGAGAGCTCGGGGGAGCCAGAGTCTGTCAGGCAGCTGCTGGGCTGGCCGCCTGTGTGGGAAGGGGCAGAGCCGACCTAGGGGCACCCTGGGCCTCTTGCTCTCCCTGCTGCCCTGAGGCTGCTGGGCCAAAGAGGTCTTGGGCATCCAGCCCCTTGCTGGTCCCTTCCCTCTGACGAGGCCCTCTGAGCTCCAGCACCTTGCAGTGTGGAGACAGCCCCTGCCAGCAACCTCCTCTCCAAGGAGGCCTCAGGCGAGGCCTAGGCCCAGGGGAAAGGCACCAGCGGGGATGAGCCTGGGGAGGCGCCCGGGCATGTCTGGACCCAGTCCCCGCAGCCTGCCCCTTGCTGGGGCAGTACCCCCGGAGGCCAGGAAGGCCTGGGCAAGGCTGGCCAGGGGCAGGGGCCCTGCTGGGTCCTGCCCCTGGCGTGTGGGGCCTCTGAGCACAGCCGGCCCTCTCCCGCTGGAAGACCTCCCCGGCTGCCTCCAAAGGCCGCTTTGCAAGCACTCTGGCCGGCTGTTCCCGCCAGCCGCGCACAATGCTCCCAAGCCCGGGAGAAAAGCGCTTCGGGGTGGTGCTCTCTCCCGGCCCTTGCCCCTGAGCCTGGGGGCCAGGCAGGGGCTCCACACTCCCAGGCCAAGGCAGAACCACATGCACACGTCTGTTCCTGCCCCCTGCACCGGCAGAGAGCTCGGGGGAGCCAGAGTCTGTCAGGCAGCTGCTGGGCTGGCCGCCTGTGTGGGAAGGGGCAGAGCCGACCTAGGGGCACCCTGGGCCTCTTGCTCTCCCTGCTGCCCTGAGGCTGCTGGGCCAAAGAGGTCTTGGGCATCCAGCCCCTTGCTGGTCCCTTCCCTCTGACGAGGCCCTCTGAGCTCCAGCACCTTGCAGTGTGGAGACAGCCCCTGCCAGCAACCTCCTCTCCAAGGAGGCCTCAGGCGAGGCCAAGGCCCAGGGGAAAGGCACCAGCGGGGATGAGCCTGGGGAGGCGCCCGGGCATGTCTGGACCCAGTCCCCGCAGCCTGCCCCTTGCTGGGGCAGTACCCCCGGAGGCCAGGAAGGCCTGGGCAAGGCTGGCCAGGGGCAGGGGCCCTGCTGGGTCCTGCCCCTGGCCTGTGGGGCCTCTGAGCACAGCCGGCCCTCTCCTGCTGGAAGACCTCCCCGGCTGCCTCCAAAGGCCGCTTGCAAGCACTCTGGCCTACTGTTCCCGCCAGCGGCGCACAATGCTCCCAAGCCCGGGAGAAAAGCGCTTCGGGGTGGTGCTCTCTCCCGGCCCTTGCCCCTGAGCCTGGGGGCCAGGCAGGGGCTCCACACTCCCAGGCCAAGGCAGAACCACATGCACACGTCTGTTCCTGCCCCATGCACCGGCAGAGAGCTCGGGGGAGCCAGAGTCTGTCAGGCAGCTGCTGGGCTGGCCGCCTGTGTGGGAAGGGGCAGAGCCGACCTAGGGGCACCCTGGGCCTCTTGCTCTCCCTGCTGCCCTGAGGCTGCTGGGCCAAAGAGGTCTTGGGCATCCAGCCCCTTGCTGGTCCCTTCCCTCTGACGAGGCCCTCTGAGCTCCAGCACCTTGCAGTGTGGAGACAGCCCCTGCCAGCAACCTCCTCTCCAAGGAGGCCTCAGGCGAGGCCTAGGCCCAGGGGAAAGGCACCAGCGGGGATGAGCCTGGGGAGGCGCCCGGGCATGTCTGGACCCAGTCCCCGCAGCCTGCCCCTTGCTGGGGCAGTACCCCCGGAGGCCAGGAAGGCCTGGGCAAGGCTGGCCAGGGGCAGGGGCCCTGCTGGGTCCTGCCCCTGGCCTGTGGGGCCTCTGAGCACAGCCGGCCCTCTCCCGCTGGAAGACCTCCCCGGCTGCCTCCAAAGGCCGCTTTGCAAGCACTCTGGCCGGCTGTTCCCGCCAGCCGCGCACAATGCTCCCAAGCCCGGGAGAAAAGCGCTTCGGGGTGGTGCTCTCTCCCGGCCCTTGCCCCTGAGCCTGGGGGCCAGGCAGGGGCTCCACCCTCCCAGGCCAAGGCAGAACCACATGCACACGTCTGTTCCTGCCCCCTGCACCGGCAGAGAGCTCGGGGGAGCCAGAGTCTGTCAGGCAGCTGCTGGGCTGGCCGCCTGTGTGGGAAGGGGCAGAGCCGACCTAGGGGCACCCTGGGCCTCTTGCTCTCCCTGCTGCCCTGAGGCTGCTGGGCCAAAGAGGTCTTGGGCATCCAGCCCCTTGCTGGTCCCTTCCCTCTGACGAGGCCCTCTGAGCTCCAGCACCTTGCAGTGTGGAGACAGCCCCTGCCAGCAACCTCCTCTCCAAGGAGGCCTCAGGCGAGGCCTAGGCCCAGGGGAAAGGCACCAGCGGGGATGAGCCTGGGGAGGCGCCCGGGCATGTCTGGACCCAGTCCCCGCAGCCTGCCCCTTGCTGGGGCAGTACCCCCGGAGGCCAGGAAGGCCTGGGCAAGGCTGGCCAGGGGCAGGGGCCCTGCTGGATCCTGCCCCTGGCCTGTGGGGCCTCTGAGCACAGCCGGCCCTCTCCCGCTGGAAGACCTCCCCGGCTGCCTCCAAAGGCCGCTTTGCAAGCACTCTGGCCGGCTGTTCCCGCCAGCCGCGCACAATGCTCCCAAGCCCGGGAGAAAAGCGCTTCGGGGTGGTGCTCTCTCCCGGCCCTTGCCCCTGAGCCTGGGGGCCAGGCAGGGGCTCCACACTCCCAGGCCAAGGCAGAACCACATGCACACGTCTGTTCCTGCCCCCTGCACCGGCAGAGAGCTCGGGGGCGCCAGAGTCTGTCAGGCAGCTGCTGGGCTGGCCGCCTGTGTGGGAAGGGGCAGAGCCGACCTAGGGGCACCCTGGGCCTCTTGCTCTCCCTGCTGCCCTGAGGCTGCTGGGCCAAAGAGGTCTTGGGCATCCAGCCCCTTGCTGGTCCCTTCCCTCTGACGAGGCCCTCTGAGCTCCAGCACCTTGCAGTGTGGAGACAGCCCCTGCCAGCAACCTCCTCTCCAAGGAGGCCTCAGGCGAGGCCTAGGCCCAGGGGAAAGGCACCAGCGGGGATGAGCCTGGGGAGGCGCCCGGGCATGTCTGGACCCAGTCCCCGCAGCCTGCCCCTTGCTGGGGCAGTACCCCCGGAGGCCAGGAAGGCCTGGGCAAGGCTGGCCAGGGGCAGGGGCCCTGCTGGGTCCTGCCCCTGGCCTGTGGGGCCTCTGAGCACAGCCGGCCCTCTCCCGCTGGAAGACCTCCCCCGCTGCCTCCAAAGGCCGCTTTGCAAGCACTCTGGCCGGCTGTTCCCGCCAGCCGCGCACAATGCTCCCAAGCCCGGGAGAAAAGCGCTTCGGGGTGGTGCTCTCTCCCGGCCCTTGCCCCTGAGCCTGGGGGCCAGGCAGGGGCTCCACACTCCCAGGCCAAGGCAGAACCACATGCACACGTCTGTTCCTGCCCCCTGCACCGGCAGAGAGCTCGGGGGAGCCAGAGTCTGTCAGGCAGCTGCTGGGCTGGCCGCCTGTGTGGGAAGGGGCAGAGCCGACCTAGGGGCACCCTGGGCCTCTTGCTCTCCCTGCTGCCCTGAGGCTGCTGGGCCAAAGAGGTCTTGGGCATCCAGCCCCTTGCTGGTCCCTTCCCTCTGACGAGGCCCTCTGAGCTCCAGCACCTTGCAGTGTGGAGACAGCCCCTGCCAGCAACCTCCTCTCCAAGGAGGCCTCAGGCGAGGCCTAGGCCCAGGGGAAAGGCACCAGTGGGGATGAGCCTGGGGAGGCGCCCGGGCATGTCTGGACCCAGTCCCCGCAGCCTGCCCCTTGCTGGGGCAGTACCCCCGGAGGCCAGGAAGGCCTGGGCAAGGCTGGCCAGGGGCAGGGGCCCTGCTGGGTCCTGCCCCTGGCCTGTGGGGCCTCTGAGCACAGCCGGCCCTCTCCCGTTGGAAGACCTCCCTGGCTGCCTCCAAAGGCCGCTTTGCAAGCACTCTGGCCGGCTGTTCCCGCCAGCCGCGCACAATGCTCCCAAGCCCGGGAGAAAAGCGCTTCGGGGTGGTGCTCTCTCCCGGCCCTTGCCCCTGAGCCTGGGGGCCAGGCAGGGGCTCCACACTCCCAGGCCAAGGCAGAACCACATGCACACGTCTGTTCCTGCCCCCTGCACCGGCAGAGAGCTCGGGGGAGCCAGAGTCTGTCAGGCAGCTGCTGGGCTGGCCGCCTGTGTGGGAAGGGGCAGAGCCGACCTAGGGGCACCCTGGGCCTCTTGCTCTCCCTGCTGCCCTGAGGCTGCTGGGCCAAAGAGGTCTTGGGCATCCAGCCCCGTGCTGGTCCCTTCCCTCTGACGAGGCCCTCTGAGCTCCAGCACCTTGCAGTGTGGAGACAGCCCCTGCCAGCAACCTCCTCTCCAAGGAGGCCTCAGGCGAGGCCTAGGCCCAGGGGAAAGGCACCAGCGGGGATGAGCCTGGGGAGGCGCCCGGGCATGTCTGGACCCAGTCCCCGCAGCCTGCCCCTTGTTGGGGCAGTACCCCCGGAGGCCAGGAAGGCCTGGGCAAGGCTGGCCAGGGGCAGGGGCCCTGCTGGGTCCTGCCCCTGACCTGTGGGGCCTCTGAGCACAGCCGGCCCTCTCCCGCTGGAAGACCTCCCCGGCTGCCTCCAAAGGCCGCTTTGCAAGCACTCTGGCCGGCTGTTCCCGCCAGCCGCGCACAATGCTCCCAAGCCCGGGAGAAAAGCGCTTCGGGGTGGTGCTCTCTCCCGGCCCTTGCCCCTGAGCCTGGGGGCCAGGCAGGGGCTCCACACTCCCAGGCCAAGGCAGAACCACATGCACACGTCTGTTCCTGCCCCCTGCACCGGCAGAGAGCTCGGGGGAGCCAGAGTCTGTCAGGCAGCTGCTGGGCTGGCCGCCTGTGTGGGAAGGGGCAGAGCCGACCTCGGGGCACCCTGGGCCTCTTGCTCTCCCTGCTGCCCTGAGGCTGCTGGGCCAAAGAGGTCTTGGGCATCCAGCCCCTTGCTGGTCCCTTCCCTCTGACGAGGCCCTCTGAGCTCCAGCACCTTGCAGTGTGGAGACAGCCCCTGCCAGCAACCTCCTCTCCAAGGAGGCCTCAGGCGAGGCCTAGGCCCAGGGGAAAGGCACCAGCGGGGATGAGCCTGGGGAGGCGCCCGGGCATGTCTGGAACCAGTCCCCGCAGCCTGCCCCTTGCTGGGGCAGTACCCCCGGAGGCCAGGAAGGCCTGGGCAAGGCTGGCCAGGGGCAGGGGCCCTGCTGGGTCCTGCCCCTGGCCTGTGGGGCCTCTGAGCACAGCCGGCCCTCTCCCGCTGGAAGACCTCCCCGGCTGCCTCCAAAGGCCGCGTTGCAAGCACTCTGGCCGGCTGTTCCCGCCAGCCGCGCACAATGCTCCCAAGCCCGGGAGAAAAGCGCTTCGGGGTGGTGCTCTCTCCCGGCCCTTGCCCCTGAGCCTGGGGGCCAGGCAGGGGCTCCACACTCCCAGGCCAAGGCAGAACCACATGCACACGTCTGTTCCTGCCCCCTGCACCGGCAGAGAGCTCGGGGGAGCCAGAGTCTGTCAGGCAGCTGCTGGGCTGGCCGCCTGTGTGGGAAGGGGCAGAGCCGACCTAGGGGCACCCTGGGCC
This sequence comes from Cervus elaphus, assembly GCF_910594005.1. NCBI lineage: Eukaryota > Metazoa > Chordata > Mammalia > Artiodactyla > Cervidae > Cervus > Cervus elaphus. Next base: position 719,245 of record NC_057834.1, on the reverse strand, counting down.
TCTTGCTCTCCCTGCTGCCCTGAGGCTGCTGGGCCAAAGAGGTCTTGGGCATCCAGCCCCTTGCTGGTCCCTTCCCTCTGACGAGGCCCTCTGAGCTCCAGCACCTTGCAGTGTGGAGACAGCCCCTGCCAGCAACCTCCTCTCCAAGGAGGCCTCAGGCGAGGCCTAGGCCCAGGGGAAAGGCACCAGCGGGGATGAGCCTGGGGAGGCGCCCGGGCATGTCTGGACCCAGTCCCCGCAGCCTGCCCCTTGCTGGGGCAGTACCCCCGGAGGCCAGGAAGGCCTGGGCAAGGCTGGCCAGGGGCAGGGGCCCTGCTGGGTCCTGCCCCTGGCCTGTGGGGCCTCTGAGCACAGCCGGCCCTCTCCCGCTGGAAGACCTCTCCGGCTGCCTCCAAAGGCCGCTTTGCAAGCACTCTGGCCGGCTGTTCCCGCCAGCCGCGCACAATGCTCCCAAGCCCGGGAGAAAAGCGCTTCGGGGTGGTGCTCTCTCCCGGCCCTTGCCCCTGAGCCTGGGGGCCAGGCAGGGGCTCCACACTCCCAGGCCAAGGCAGAACCACATGCACACGTCTGTTCCTGCCCCCTGCACCGGCAGAGAGCTCGGGGGAGCCAGAGTCTGTCAGGCAGCTGCTGGGCTGGCCGCCTGTGTGGGAAGGGGCAGAGCCGACCTAGGGGCACCCTGGGCCTCTTGCTCTCCCTGCTGCCCTGAGGCTGCTGGGCCAAAGAGGTCTTGGGCATCCAGCCCCTTGCTGGTCCCTTCCCTCTGACGAGGCCCTCTGAGCTCCAGCACCTTGCAGTGTGGAGACAGCCCCTGCCAGCAACCTCCTCTCCAAGGAGGCCTCAGGCGAGGCCTAGGCCCAGGGGAAAGGCACCAGCGGGGATGAGCCTGGGGAGGCGCCCGGGCATCTGGACCCAGTCCCCGCAGCCTGCCCCTTGCTGGGGCAGTACCCCCGGAGGCCAGGAAGGCCTGGGCAAGGCTGGCCAGGGGCAGGGGCCCTGCTGGGTCCTGCCCCTGGCCTGTGGGGCCTCTGAGCACAGCCGGCCCTCTCCCGCTGGAAGACCTCCCCGGCTGCCTCCAAAGGCCGCTTTGCAAGCACTCTGGCCGGCTGTTCCCGCCAGCCGCGCACAATGCTCCCAAGCCCGGGAGAAAAGCGCTTCGGGGTGGTGCTCTCTCCCGGCCCTTGCCCCTGAGCCTGGGGGCCAGGCAGGGGCTCCACACTCCCAGGCCAAGGCAGAACCACATGCACACGTCTGTTCCTGCCCCCTGCACCGGCAGAGAGCTCGGGGGAGCCAGAGTCTGTCAGGCAGCTGCTGGGCTGGCCGCCTGTGTGGGAAGGGGCAGAGCCGACCTAGGGGCACCCTGGGCCTCTTGCTCTCCCTGCTGCCCTGAGGCTGCTGGGCCAAAGAGGTCTTGGGCATCCAGCCCCTTGCTGGTCCCTTCCCTCTGACGAGGCCCTCTGAGCTCCAGCACCTTGCAGTGTGGAGACAGCCCCTGCCAGCAACCTCCTCTCCAAGGAGGCCTCAGGCGAGGCCTAGGCCCAGGGGAAAGGCACCAGTGGGGATGAGCCTGGGGAGGCGCCCGGGCATGTCTGGACCCAGTCCCCGCAGCCTGCCCCTTGCTGGGGCAGTACCCCCGGAGGCCAGGAAGGCCTGGGCAAGGCTGGCCAGGGGCAGGGGCCCTGCTGGGTCCTGCCCCTGGCCTGTGGGGCCTCTGAGCACAGCCGGCCCTCTCCCGCTGGAAGACCTCCCTGGCTGCCTCCAAAGGCCGCTTTGCAAGCACTCTGGCCGGCTGTTCCCGCCAGCCGCGCACAATGCTCCCAAGCCCGGGAGAAAAGCGCTTCGGGGTGGTGCTCTCTCCCGGCCCTTGCCCCTGAGCCTGGGGGCCAGGCAGGGGCTCCACACTCCCAGGCCAAGGCAGAACCACATGCACACGTCTGTTCCTGCCCCCTGCACCGGCAGAGAGCTCGGGGGAGCCAGAGTCTGTCAGGCAGCTGCTGGGCTGGCCGCCTGTGTGGGAAGGGGCAGAGCCGACCTAGGGGCACCCTGGGCCTCTTGCTCTCCCTGCTGCCCTGAGGCTGCTGGGCCAAAGAGGTCTTGGGCATCCAGCCCCGTGCTGGTCCCTTCCCTCTGACGAGGCCCTCTGAGCTCCAGCACCTTGCAGTGTGGAGACAGCCCCTGCCAGCAACCTCCTCTCCAAGGAGGCCTCAGGCGAGGCCTAGGCCCAGGGGAAAGGCACCAGCGGGGATGAGCCTGGGGAGGCGCCCGGGCATGTCTGGACCCAGTCCCCGCAGCCTGCCCCTTGCTGGGGCAGTACCCCCGGAGGCCAGGAAGGCCTGGGCAAGGCTGGCCAGGGGCAGGGGCCCTGCTGGGTCCTGCCCCTGCCCTGTGGGGCCTCTGAGCACAGCCGGCCCTCTCCCGCTGGAAGACCTCCCCGGCTGCCTCCAAAGGCCGCTTTGCAAGCACTCTGGCCGGCTGTTCCCGCCAGCCGCGCACAATGCTCCCAAGCCCGGGAGAAAAGCGCTTCGGGGTGGTGCTCTCTCCCGGCCCTTGCCCCTGAGCCTGGGGGCCAGGCAGGGGCTCCACACTCCCAGGCCAAGGCAGAACCACATGCACACGTCTGTTCCTGCCCCCTGCACCGGCAGAGAGCTCGGGGGAGCCAGAGTCTGTCAGGCAGCTGCTGGGCTGGCCGCCTGTGTGGGAAGGGGCAGAGCCGACCTAGGGGCACCCTGGGCCTCTTGCTCTCCCTGCTGCCCTGAGGCTGCTGGGCCAAAGAGGTCTTGGGCATCCAGCCCCTTGCTGGTCCCTTCCCTCTGACGAGGCCCTCTGAGCTCCAGCACCTTGCAGTGTGGAGACAGCCCCTGCCAGCAACCTCCTCTCCAAGGAGGCCTCAGGCGAGGCCTAGGCCCAGGGGAAAGGCACCAGCGGGGATGAGCCTGGGGAGGCGCCCGGGCATGTCTGGACCCAGGCCCCGCAGCCTGCCCCTTGCTGGGGCAGTACCCCCGGAGGCCAGGAAGGCCTGGGCAAGGCTGGCCAGGGGCAGGGGCCCTGCTGGGTCCTGCCCCTGGCCTGTGGGGCCTCTGAGCACAGCCGGCCCTCTCCCGTTGGAAGACCTCCCTGGCTGCTTCCAAAGGCCGCTTTGCAAGCACTCTGGCCGGCTGTTCCCGCCAGCCGCGCACAATGCTCCCAAGCCCGGGAGAAAAGCGCTTCGGGGTGGTGCTCTCTCCCGGCCCTTGCCCCTGAGCCTGGGGGCCAGGCAGGGGCTCCACACTCCCAGGCCAAGGCAGAACCACATGCACACGTCTGTTCCTGCCCCCTGCACCGGCAGAGAGCTCGGGGGAGCCAGAGTCTGTCAGGCAGCTGCTGGGCTGGCCGCCTGTGTGGGAAGGGGCAGAGCCGACCTAGGGGCACCCTGGGCCTCTTGCTCTCCCTGCTGCCCTGAGGCTGCTGGGCCAAAGAGGTCTTGGGCATCCAGCCCCTTGCTGGTCCCTTCCCTCTGACGAGGCCCTCTGAGCTCCAGCACCTTGCAGTGTGGAGACAGCCCCTGCCAGCAACCTCCTCTCCAAGGAGGCCTCAGGCGAGGCCTAGGCCCAGGGGAAAGGCACCAGCGGGGATGAGCCTGGGGAGGCGCCCGGGCATGTCTGGACCCAGTCCCCGCAGCCTGCCCCTTGCTGGGGCAGTACCCCCGGAGGCCAGGAAGGCCTGGGCAAGGCTGGCCAGGGGCAGGGGCCCTGCTGGGTCCTGCCCCTGCCCTGTGGGGCCTCTGAGCACAGCCGGCCCTCTCCCGCTGGAAGACCTCCCCGGCTGCCTCCAAAGGCCGCTTTGCAAGCACTCTGGCCGGCTGTTCCCGCCAGCCGCGCACAATGCTCCCAAGCCCGGGAGAAAAGCGCTTCGGGGTGGTGCTCTCTCCCGGCCCTTGCCCCTGAGCCTGGGGGCCAGGCAGGGGCTCCACACTCCCAGGCCAAGGCAGAACCACATGCACACGTCTGTTCCTGCCCCCTGCACCGGCAGAGAGCTCGGGGGAGCCAGAGTCTGTCAGGCAGCTGCTGGGCTGGCCGCCTGTGTGGGAAGGGGCAGAGCCGACCTAGGGGCACCCTGGGCCTCTTGCTCTCCCTGCTGCCCTGAGGCTGCTGGGCCAAAGAGGTCTTGGGCATCCAGCCCCTTGCTGGTCCCTTCCCTCTGTCGAGGCCTTCTGAGCTCCAGCACCTTGCAGTGTGGAGACAGCCCCTGCCAGCAACCTCCTCTCCAAGGAGTCCTCAGGCGAGGCCTAGGCCCAGGGGAAAGGCACCAGCGGGGATGAGCCTGGGGAGGCGCCCGGGCATGTCTGGACCCAGTCCCCGCAGCCTGCCCCTTGCTGGGGCAGTACCCCCGGAGGCCAGGAAGGCCTGGGCAAGGCTGGCCAGGGGCAGAGGCCCTGCTGGGTCCTGCCCCTGGCCTGTGGGGCCTCTGAGCACAGCCGGCCCTCTCCCGCTGGAAGACCTCCCCGGCTGCCTCCAAAGGCCGCTTTGCAAGCACTCTGGCCGGCTGTTCCCGCCAGCCGCGCACAATGCTCCCAAGCCCGGGAGAAAAGCGCTTCGGGGTGGTGCTCTCTCCCGGCCCTTGCCCCTGAGCCTGGGGGCCAGGCAGGGGCTCCACACTCCCGGGCCAAGGCAGAACCACATGCACACGTCTGTTCCTGCCCCCTGCACCGGCAGAGAGCTCGGGGGAGCCAGAGTCTGTCAGGCAGCTGCTGGGCTGGCCGCCTGTGTGGGAAGGGGCAGAGCCGACCTAGGGGCACCCTGGGCCTCTTGCTCTCCCTGCTGCCCTGAGGCTGCTGGGCCAAAGAGGTCTTGGGCATCCAGCCCCTTGCTGGTCCCTTCCCTCTGACGAGGCCCTCTGAGCTCCAGCACCTTGCAGTGTGGAGACAGCCCCTGCCAGCAACCTCCTCTCCAAGGAGGCCTCAGGCGAGGCCTAGGCCCAGGGGAAAGGCACCAGCGGGGATGAGCCTGGGGAGGCGCCCGGGCATGTCTGGACCCAGTCCCCGCAGCCTGCCCCTTGCTGGGGCAGTACCCCCGGAGGCCAGGAAGGCCTGGGCAAGGCTGGCCAGGGGCAGGGGCCCTGCTGGGTCCTGCCCCTGGCCTGTGGGGCCTCTGAGCACAGCCGGCCCTCTCCCGCTGGAAGACCTCCCCGGCTGCCTCCAAAGGCCGCTTTGCAAGCACTCTGGCCGGCTGTTCCCGCCAGCCGCGCACAATGCTCCCAAGCCCGGGAGAAAAGCGCTTCGGGGTGGTGCTCTCTCCCGGCCCTTGCCCCTGAGCCTGGGGGCCAGGCAGGGGCTCCACACTCCCAGGCCAAGGCAGAACCACATGCACACGTCTGTTCCTGCCCCCTGCACCGGCAGAGAGCTCGGGGGAGCCAGAGTCTGTCCGGCAGCTGCTGGGCTGGCCGCCTGTGTGGGAAGGGGCAGAGCCGACCTAGGGGCACCCTGGGCCTCTTGCTCTCCCTGCTGCCCTGAGGCTGCTGGGCCAAAGAGGTCTTGGGCATCCAGCCCCTTGCTGGTCCCTTCCCTCTGACGAGGCCCTCTGAGCTCCAGCACCTTGCAGTGTGGAGACAGCCCCTGCCAGCAACCTCCTCTCCAAGGAGGCCTCAGGCGAGGCCAAGGCCCAGGGGAAAGGCACCAGCGGGGATGAGCCTGGGGAGGCGCCCGGGCATGTCTGGACCCAGTCCCCGCAGCCTGCCCCTTGCTGGGGCAGTACCCCCGGAGGCCAGGAAGGCCTGGGCAAGGCTGGCCAGGGGCAGGGGCCCTGCTGGGTCCTGCCCCTGGCCTGTGGGGCCTCTGAGCACAGCCGGCCCTCTCCCGCTGGAAGACCTCCCCGGCTGCCTCCAAAGGCCGCTTGCAAGCACTCTGGCCTACTGTTCCCGCCAGCGGCGCACAATGCTCCCAAGCCCGGGAGAAAAGCGCTTCGGGGTGGTGCTCTCTCCCGGCCCTTGCCCCTGAGCCTGGGGGCCAGGCAGGGGCTCCACACTCCCAGGCCAAGGCAGAACCACATGCACACGTCTGTTCCTGCCCCCTGCACCGGCAGAGAGCTCGGGGGAGCCAGAGTCTGTCAGGCAGCTGCTGGGCTGGCCGCCTGTGTGGGAAGGGGCAGAGCCGACCTAGGGGCACCCTGGGCCTCTTGCTCTCCCTGCTGCCCTGAGGCTGCTGGGCCAAAGAGGTCTTGGGCATCCAGCCCCTTGCTGGTCCCTTCCCTCTGACGAGGCCCTCTGAGCTCCAGCACCTTGCAGTGTGGAGACAGCCCCTGCCAGCAACCTCCTCTCCAAGGAGGCCTCAGGCGAGGCCTAGGCCCAGGGGAAAGGCACCAGCGGGGATGAGCCTGGGGAGGCGCCCGGGCATGTCTGGACCCAGTCCCCGCAGCCTGCCCCTTGCTGGGGCAGTACCCCCGGAGGCCAGGAAGGCCTGGGCAAGGCTGGCCAGGGGCAGGGGCCCTGCTGGGTCCTGCCCCTGGCCTGTGGGGCCTCTGAGCACAGCCGGCCCTCTCCCGCTGGAAGACCTCCCCGGCTGCCTCCAAAGGCCGCTTTGCAAGCACTCTGGCCGGCTGTTCCCGCCAGCCGCGCACAATGCTCTCAAGCCCGGGAGAAAAGCGCTTCGGGGGTGGTGCTCTCTCCCGGCCCTTGCCCCTGAGCCTGGGGGCCAGGCAGGGGCTCCACACTCCCAGGCCAAGGCAGAACCACATGCACACGTCTGTTCCTGCCCCCTGCACCGGCAGAGAGCTCGGGGGAGCCAGAGTCTGTCAGGCAGCTGCTGGGCTGGCCGCCTGTGTGGGAAGGGGCAGAGCCGACCTAGGGGCACCCTGGGCCTCTTGCTCTCCCTGCTGCCCTGAGGCTGCTGGGCCAAAGAGGTCTTGGGCATCCAGCCCCTTGCTGGTCCCTTCCCTCTGACGAGGCCCTCTGAGCTCCAGCACCTTGCAGTGTGGAGACAGCCCCTGCCAGCAACCTCCTCTCCAAGGAGGCCTCAGGCGAGGCCTAGGCCCAGGGGAAAGGCACCAGCGGGGATGAGCCTGGGGAGGCGCCCGGGCATGTCTGGACCCAGTCCCCGCAGCCTGCCCCTTGCTGGGGCAGTACCCCCGGAGGCCAGGAAGGCCTGGGCAAGGCTGGCCAGGGGCAGGGGCCCTGCTGGGTCCTGCCCCTGGCCTGTGGGGCCTCTGAGCACAGCCAGCCCTCTCCCGCTGGAAGACCTCCCCGGCTGCCTCCAAAGGCTGCTTTGCAAGCACTCTGGCCGGCTGTTCCCGCCAGCCGCGCACAATGCTCCCAAGCCCGGGAGAAAAGCGCTTCGGGGTGGTGCTCTCTCCCGGCCCTTGCCCCTGAGCCTGGGGGCCAGGCAGGGGCTCCACACTCCCAGGCCAAGGCAGAACCACATGCACACGTCTGTTCCTGCCCCCTGCACCGGCAGAGAGCTCGGGGGAGCCAGAGTCTGTCAGGCAGCTGCTGGGCTGGCCGCCTGTGTGGGAAGGGGCAGAGCCGACCTAGGGGCACCCTGGGCCTCTTGCTCTCCCTGCTGCCCTGAGGCTGCTGGGCCAAAGAGGTCTTGGGCATCCAGCCCCTTGCTGGTCCCTTCCCTCTGACGAGGCCCTCTGAGCTCCAGCACCTTGCAGTGTGGAGACAGCCCCTGCCAGCAACCTCCTCTCCAAGGAGGCCTCAGGCGAGGCCTAGGCCCAGGGGAAAGGCACTAGTGGGGATGAGCCTGGGGAGGCGCCCGGGCATGTCTGGACCCAGTCCCCGCAGCCTGCCCCTTGCTGGGGCAGTACCCCCGGAGGCCAGGAAGGCCTGGGCAAGGCTGGCCAGGGGCAGGGGCCCTGCTGGGTCCTGCCCCTGGCCTGTGGGGCCTCTGAGCACAGCCGGCCCTCTCCCGTTGGAAGACCTCCCTGGCTGCCTCCAAAGGCCGCTTTGCAAGCACTCTGGCCGGCTGTTCCCGCCAGCCGCGCACAATGCTCCCAAGCCCGGGAGAAAAGCGCTTCGGGGTGGTGCTCTCTCCCGGCCCTTGCCCCTGAGCCTGGGGGCCAGGCAGGGGCTCCACACTCCCAGGCCAAGGCAGAACCACATGCACACGTCTGTTCCTGCCCCCTGCACCGGCAGAGAGCTCGGGGGAGCCAGAGTCTGTCAGGCAGCTGCTGGGCTGGCCGCCTGTGTGGGAAGGGGCAGAGCCGACCTAGGGGCACCCTGGGCCTCTTGCTCTCCCTGCTGCCCTGAGGCTGCTGGGCCAAAGAGGTCTTGGGCATCCAGCCCCTTGCTGGTCCCTTCCCTCTGACGAGGCCCTCTGAGCTCCAGCACCTTGCAGTGTGGAGACAGCCCCTGCCAGCAACCTCCTCTCCAAGGAGGCCTCAGGCGAGGCCTAGGCCCAGGGGAAAGGCACCAGCGGGGATGAGCCTGGGGAGGCGCCCGGGCATGTCTGGACCCAGTCCCCGCAGCCTGCCCCTTGCTGGGGCAGTACCCCTGGAGGCCAGGAAGGCCTGGGCAAGGCTGGCCAGGGGCAGGGGCCCTGCTGGGTCCTGCCCCTGCCCTGTGGGGCCTCTGAGCACAGCCGGCCCTCTCCCGCTGGAAGACCTCTCCGGCTGCCTCCAAAGGCGGCTTTGCAAGCACTCTGGCCGGCTGTTCCCGCCAGCCGCGCACAATGCTCCCAAGCCCGGGAGAAAAGCGCTTCGGGGTGCTGCTCTCTCCCGGCCCTTGCCCCTGAGCCTGGGGGCCAGGCAGGGGCTCCACACTCCCAGGCCAAGGCAGAACCACATGCACACGTCTGTTCCTGCCCCCTGCACCGGCAGAGAGCTCGGGGGAGCCAGAGTCTGTCAGGCAGCTGCTGGGCTGGCCGCCTGTGTGGGAAGGGGCAGAGCCGACCTAGGGGCACCCTGGGCCTCTTGCTCTCCCTGCTGCCCTGAGGCTGCTGGGCCAAAGAGGTCTTGGGCATCCAGCCCCTTGCTGGTCCCTTCCCTCTGACGAGGCCCTCTGAGCTCCAGCACCTTGCAGTGTGGAGACAGCCCCTGCCAGCAACCTCCTCTCCAAGGAGGCCTCAGGCGAGGCCTAGGCCCAGGGGAAAGGCACCAGCGGGGATGAGCCTGGGGAGGCGCCCGGGCATGTCTGGACCCAGTCCCCGCAGCCTGCCCCTTGCTGGGGCAGTACCCCCGGAGGCCAGGAAGGCCTGGGCAAGGCTGGCCAGGGGCAGGGGCCCTGCTGGGTCCTGCCCCTGGCCTGTGGGGCCTCTGAGCACAGCCGGCCCTCTCCCGCTGGAAGACCTCCCCGGCTGCCTCCAAAGGCCGCTTTGCAAGCACTCTGGCCGGCTGTTCCCGCCAGCCGCGCACAATGCTCCCAAGCCCGGGAGAAAAGCGCTTCGGGGTGGTGCTCTCTCCCGGCCCTTGCCCCTGAGCCTGGGGGCCAGGCAGGGGCTCCACACTCCCAGGCCAAGGCAGAACCACATGCACACGTCTGTTCCTGCCCCCTGCACCGGCAGAGAGCTCGGGGGAGCCAGAGTCTGTCAGGCAGCTGCTGGGCTGGCCGCCTGTGTGGGAAGGGGCAGAGCCGACCTAGGGGCACCCTGGGCCTCTTGCTCTCCCTGCTGCCCTGAGGCTGCTGGGCCAAAGAGGTCTTGGGCATCCAGCCCCTTGCTGGTCCCTTCCCTCTGACGAGGCCCTCTGAGCTCCAGCACCTTGCAGTGTGGAGACAGCCCCTGCCAGCAACCTCCTCTCCAAGGAGGCCTCAGGCGAGGCCAAGGCCCAGGGGAAAGGCACCAGCGGGGATGAGCCTGGGGAGGCGCCCGGGCATGTCTGGACCCAGTCCCCGCAGCCTGCCCCTTGCTGGGGCAGTACCCCCGGAGGCCAGGAAGGCCTGGGCAAGGCTGGCCAGGGGCAGGGGCCCTGCTGGGTCCTGCCCCTGGCCTGTGGGGCCTCTGAGCACAGCCGGCCCTCTCCCGCTGGAAGACCTCCCCGGCTGCCTCCAAAGGCCGCTTGCAAGCACTCTGGCCTGCTGTTCCCGCCAGCGGCGCACAATGCTCCCAAGCCCGGGAGAAAAGCGCTTCGGGGTGGTGCTCTCTCCCGGCCCTTGCCCCTGAGCCTGGGGGCCAGGCAGGGGCTCCACACTCCCAGGCCAAGGCAGAACCACATGCACACGTCTGTTCCTGCCCCCTGCACCGGCAGAGAGCTCGGGGGAGCCAGAGTCTGTCAGGCAGCTGCTGGGCTGGCCGCCTGTGTGGGAAGGGGCAGAGCCGACCTAGGGGCACCCTGGGCCTCTTGCTCTCCCTGCTGCCCTGAGGCTGCTGGGCCAAAGAGGTCTTGGGCATCCAGCCCCTTGCTGGTCCCTTCCCTCTGACGAGGCCCTCTGAGCTCCAGCACCTTGCAGTGTGGAGACAGCCCCTGCCAGCAACCTCCTCTCCGAGGAGGCCTCAGGCGAGGCCTAGGCCCAGGGGAAAGGCACCAGCGGGGATGAGCCTGGGGAGGCGCCCGGGCATGTCTGGACCCAGTCCCCGCAGCCTGCCCCTTGCTGGGGCAGTACCCCCGGAGGCCAGGAAGGCCTGGGCAAGGCTGGCCAGGGGCAGGGGCCCTGCTGGGTCCTGCCCCTGGCCTGTGGGGCCTCTGAGCACAGCCGGCCCTCTCCCGCTGGAAGACCTCCCCGGCTGCCTCCAAAGGCCGCTTTGCAAGCACTCTGGCCGGCTGTTCCCGCCAGCCGCGCACAATGCTCTCAAGCCCGGGAGAAAAGCGCTTCGGGGGTGGTGCTCTCTCCCGGCCCTTGCCCCTGAGCCTGGGGGCCAGGCAGGGGCTCCACACTCCCAGGCCAAGGCAGAACCACATGCACACGTCTGTTCCTGCCCCCTGCACCGGCAGAGAGCTCGGGGGAGCCAGAGTCTGTCAGGCAGCTGCTGGGCTGGCCGCCTGTGTGGGAAGGGGCAGAGCCGACCTAGGGGCACCCTGGGCCTCTTGCTCTCCCTGCTGCCCTGAGGCTGCTGGGCCAAAGAGGTCTTGGGCATCCAGCCCCTTGCTGGTCCCTTCCCTCTGACGAGGCCCTCTGAGCTCCAGCACCTTGCAGTGTGGAGACAGCCCCTGCCAGCAACCTCCTCTCCAAGGAGGCCTCAGGCGAGGCCTAGGCCCAGGGGAAAGGCACCAGCGGGGATGAGCCTGGGGAGGCGCCCGGGCATGTCTGGACCCAGTCCCCGCAGCCTGCCCCTTGCTGGGGCAGTACCCCCGGAGGCCAGGAAGGCCTGGGCAAGGCTGGCCAGGGGCAGGGGCCCTGCTGGGTCCTGCCCCTGGCCTGTGGGGCCTCTGAGCACAGCCAGCCCTCTCCCGCTGGAAGACCTCCCCGGCTGCCTCCAAAGGCTGCTTTGCAAGCACTCTGGCCGGCTGTTCCCGCCAGCCGCGCACAATGCTCCCAAGCCCGGGAGAAAAGCGCTTCGGGGTGGTGCTCTCTCCCGGCCCTTGCCCCTGAGCCTGGGGGCCAGGCAGGGGCTCCACACTCCCAGGCCAAGGCAGAACCACATGCACACGTCTGTTCCTGCCCCCTGCACCGGCAGAGAGCTCGGGGGAGCCAGAGTCTGTCAGGCAGCTGCTGGGCTGGCCGCCTGTGTGGGAAGGGGCAGAGCCGACCTAGGGGCACCCTGGGCCTCTTGCTCTCCCTGCTGCCCTGAGGCTGCTGGGCCAAAGAGGTCTTGGGCATCCAGCCCCTTGCTGGTCCCTTCCCTCTGACGAGGCCCTCTGAGCTCCAGCACCTTGCAGTGTGGAGACAGCCCCTGCCAGCAACCTCCTCTCCAAGGAGGCCTCAGGCGAGGCCTAGGCCCAGGGGAAAGGCACTAGTGGGGATGAGCCTGGGGAGGCGCCCGGGCATGTCTGGACCCAGTCCCCGCAGCCTGCCCCTTGCTGGGGCAGTACCCCCGGAGGCCAGGAAGGCCTGGGCAAGGCTGGCCAGGGGCAGGGGCCCTGCTGGGTCCTGCCCCTGGCCTGTGGGGCCTCTGAGCACAGCCGGCCCTCTCCCGTTGGAAGACCTCCCTGGCTGCCTCCAAAGGCCGCTTTGCAAGCACTCTGGCCGGCTGTTCCCGCCAGCCGCGCACAATGCTCCCAAGCCCGGGAGAAAAGCGCTTCGGGGTGGTGCTCTCTCCCGGCCCTTGCCCCTGAGCCTGGGGGCCAGGCAGGGGCTCCACACTCCCAGGCCAAGGCAGAACCACATGCACACGTCTGTTCCTGCCCCCTGCACCGGCAGAGAGCTCGGGGGAGCCAGAGTCTGTCAGGCAGCTGCTGGGCTGGCCGCCTGTGTGGGAAGGGGCAGAGCCGACCTAGGGGCACCCTGGGCCTCTTGCTCTCCCTGCTGCCCTGAGGCTGCTGGGCCAAAGAGGTCTTGGGCATCCAGCCCCTTGCTGGTCCCTTCCCTCTGACGAGGCCCTCTGAGCTCCAGCACCTTGCAGTGTGGAGACAGCCCCTGCCAGCAACCTCCTCTCCAAGGAGGCCTCAGGCGAGGCCTAGGCCCAGGGGAAAGGCACCAGCGGGGATGAGCCTGGGGAGGCGCCCGGGCATGTCTGGACCCAGTCCCCGCAGCCTGCCCCTTGCTGGGGCAGTACCCCTGGAGGCCAGGAAGGCCTGGGCAAGGCTGGCCAGGGGCAGGGGCCCTGCTGGGTCCTGCCCCTGCCCTGTGGGGCCTCTGAGCACAGCCGGCCCTCTCCCGCTGGAAGACCTCTCCGGCTGCCTCCAAAGGCGGCTTTGCAAGCACTCTGGCCGGCTGTTCCCGCCAGCCGCGCACAATGCTCCCAAGCCCGGGAGAAAAGCGCTTCGGGGTGCTGCTCTCTCCCGGCCCTTGCCCCTGAGCCTGGGGGCCAGGCAGGGGCTCCACACTCCCAGGCCAAGGCAGAACCACATGCACACGTCTGTTCCTGCCCCCTGCACCGGCAGAGAGCTCGGGGGAGCCAGAGTCTGTCAGGCAGCTGCTGGGCTGGCCGCCTGTGTGGGAAGGGGCAGAGCCGACCTAGGGGCACCCTGGGCCTCTTGCTCTCCCTGCTGCCCTGAGGCTGCTGGGCCAAAGAGGTCTTGGGCATCCAGCCCCTTGCTGGTCCCTTCCCTCTGACGAGGCCCTCTGAGCTCCAGCACCTTGCAGTGTGGAGACAGCCCCTGCCAGCAACCTCCTCTCCAAGGAGGCCTCAGGCGAGGCCTAGGCCCAGGGGAAAGGCACCAGCGGGGATGAGCCTGGGGAGGCGCCCGGGCATGTCTGGACCCAGTCCCCGCAGCCTGCCCCTTGCTGGGGCAGTACCCCCGGAGGCCAGGAAGGCCTGGGCAAGGCTGGCCAGGGGCAGAGGCCCTGCTGGGTCCTGCCCCTGGCCTGTGGGGCCTCTGAGCACAGCCGGCCCTCTCCCGCTGGAAGACCTCCCCGGCTGCCTCCAAAGGCCGCTTTGCAAGCACTCTGGCCGGCTGTTCCCGCCAGCCGCGCACAATGCTCCCAAGCCTGGGAGAAAAGCGCTTCGGGGTGGTGCTCTCTCCCGGCCCTTGCCCCTGAGCCTGGGGGCCAGGCAGGGGCTCCACACTCCCAGGCCAAGGCAGAACCACATGCACACGTCTGTTCCTGCCCCCTGCACCGGCAGAGAGCTCGGGGGAGCCAGAGTCTGTCAGGCAGCTGCTGGGCTGGCCGCCTGTGTGGGAAGGGGCAGAGCCGACCTAGGGGCACCCTGGGCCTCTTGCTCTCCCTGCTGCCCTGAGGCTGCTGGGCCAAAGAGGTCTTGGGCATCCAGCCCCTTGCTGGTCCCTTCCCTCTGACGAGGCCCTCTGAGCTCCAGCACCTTGCAGTGTGGAGACAGCCCCTGCCAGCAACCTCCTCTCCAAGGAGGCCTCAGGCGAGGCCTAGGCCCAGGGGAAAGGCACCAGCGGGGATGAGCCTGGGGAGGCGCCCGGGCATGTCTGGACCCAGTCCCCGCAGCCTGCCCCTTGCTGGGGCAGTACCCCCGGAGGCCAGGAAGGCCTGGGCAAGGCTGGCCAGGGGCAGGGGCCCTGCTGGGTCCTGCCCCTGGCCTGTGGGGCCTCTGAGCACAGCCGGCCCTCTCCCACTGGAAGACCTCCCCGGCTGCCTCCAAAGGCCGCTTTGCAAGCACTCTGGCCGGCTGTTCCCGCCAGCCGCGCACAATGCTCCCAAGCCCGGGAGAAAAGCGCTTCGGGGTGGTGCTCTCTCCCGGCCCTTGCCCCTGAGCCTGGGGGCCAGGCAGGGGCTCCACACTCCCAGGCCAAGGCAGAACCACATGCACACGTCTGTTCCTGCCCCCTGCACCGGCAGAGAGCTCGGGGGAGCCAGAGTCTGTCAGGCAGCTGCTGGGCTGGCCGCCTGTGTGGGAAGGGGCAGAGCCGACCTAGGGGCACCCTGGGCCTCTTGCTCTCCCTGCTGCCCTGAGGCTGCTGGGCCAAAGAGGTCTTGGGCATCCAGCCCCTTGCTGGTCCCTTCCCTCTGACGAGGCCCTCTGAGCTCCAGCACCTTGCAGTGTGGAGACAGCCCCTGCCAGCAACCTCCTCTCCAAGGAGGCCTCAGGCGAGGCCTAGGCCCAGGGGAAAGGCACTAGTGGGGATGAGCCTGGGGAGGCGCCCGGGCATGTCTGGACCCAGTCCCCGCAGCCTGCCCCTTGCTGGGGCAGTACCCCCGGAGGCCAGGAAGGCCTGGGCAAGGCTGGCCAGGGGCAGGGGCCCTGCTGGGTCCTGCCCCTGGCCTGTGGGGCCTCTGAGCACAGCCGGCCCTCTCCCGTTGGAAGACCTCCCTGGCTGCCTCCAAAGGCCGCTTTGCAAGCACTCTGGCCGGCTGTTCCCGCCAGCCGCGCACAATGCTCCCAAGCCCGGGAGAAAAGCGCTTCGGGGTGGTGCTCTCTCCCGGCCCTTGCCCCTGAGCCTGGGGGCCAGGCAGGGGCTCCACACTCCCAGGCCAAGGCAGAACCACATGCACACGTCTGTTCCTGCCCCCTGCACCGGCAGAGAGCTCGGGGGAGCCAGAGTCTGTCAGGCAGCTGCTGGGCTGGCCGCCTGTGTGGGAAGGGGCAGAGCCGACCTAGGGGCACCCTGGGCCTCTTGCTCTCCCTGCTGCCCTGAGGCTGCTGGGCCAAAGAGGTCTTGGGCATCCAGCCCCTTGCTGGTCCCTTCCCTCTGACGAGGCCCTCTGAGCTCCAGCACCTTGCAGTGTGGAGACAGCCCCTGCCAGCAACCTCCTCTCCAAGGAGGCCTCAGGCGAGGCCTAGGCCCAGGGGAAAGGCACCAGCGGGGATGAGCCTGGGGAGGCGCCCGGGCATGTCTGGACCCAGTCCCCGCAGCCTGCCCCTTGCTGGGGCAGTACCCCCGGAGGCCAGGAAGGCCTGGGCAAGGCTGGCCAGGGGCAGGGGCCCTGCTGGGTCCTGCCCCTGGCCTGTGGGGCCTCTGAGCACAGCCGGCCCTCTCCCGCTGAAAGACCTCCCCGGCTGCCTCCAAAGGCCGCTTTGCAAGCACTCTCGCCGGCTGTTCCCGCCAGCCGCGCACAATGCTCCCAAGCCCGGGAGAAAAGCGCTTCGGGGTGGTGCTCTCTCCCGGCCCTTGCCCCTGAGCCTGGGGGCCAGGCAGGGGCTCCACACTCCCAGGCCAAGGCAGAACCACATGCACACGTCTGTTCCTGCCCCCTGCACCGGCAGAGAGCTCGGGGGAGCCAGAGTCTGTCAGGCAGCTGCTGGGCTGGCCGCCTGTGTGGGAAGGGGCAGAGCCGACCTAGGGGCACCCTGGGCCTCTTGCTCTCCCTGCTGCCCTGAGGCTGCTGGGCCAAAGAGGTCTTGGGCATCCAGCCCCTTGCTGGTCCCTTCCCTCTGACGAGGCCCTCTGAGCTCCAGCACCTTGCAGTGTGGAGACAGCCCCTGCCAGCAACCTCCTCTCCAAGGAGTCCTCAGGCGAGGCCTAGGCCCAGGGGAAAGGCACCAGCGGGGATGAGCCTGGGGAGGCGCCCGGGCATGTCTGGACCCAGTCCCCGCAGCCTGCCCCTTGCTGGGGCAGTACCCCCGGAGGCCAGGAAGGCCTGGGCAAGGCTGGCCAGGGGCAGAGGCCCTGCTGGGTCCTGCCCCTGGCCTGTGGGGCCTCTGAGCACAGCCGGCCCTCTCCCGCTGGAAGACCTCCCCGGCTGCCTCCAAAGGCCGCTTTGCAAGCACTCTGGCCGGCTGTTCCCGCCAGCCGCGCACAATGCTCCCAAGCCCGGGAGAAAAGCGCTTCGGGGTGGTGCTCTCTCCCGGCCCTTGCCCCTGAGCCTGGGGGCCAGGCAGGGGCTCCACACTCCCAGGCCAAGGCAGAACCACATGCACACGTCTGTTCCTGCCCCCTGCACCGGCAGAGAGCTCGGGGGAGCCAGAGTCTGTCAGGCAGCTGCTGGGCTGGCCGCCTGTGTGGGAAGGGGCAGAGCCGACCTAGGGGCACCCTGGGCCTCTTGCTCTCCCTGCTGCCCTGAGGCTGCTGGGCCAAAGAGGTCTTGGGCATCCAGCCCCTTGCTGGTCCCTTCCCTCTGACGAGGCCCTCTGAGCTCCAGCACCTTGCAGTGTGGAGACAGCCCCTGCCAGCAACCTCCTCTCCAAGGAGGCCTCAGGCGAGGCCTAGGCCCAGGGGAAAGGCACCAGCGGGGATGAGCCTGGGGAGGCGCCCGGGCATGTCTGGACCCAGTCCCCGCAGCCTGCCCCTTGCTGGGGCAGTACCCCCGGAGGCCAGGAAGGCCTGGGCAAGGCTGGCCAGGGGCAGGGGCCCTGCTGGGTCCTGCCCCTGGCCTGTGGGGCCTCTGAGCACAGCCGGCCCTCTCCCGCTGGAAGACCTCCCCGGCTGCCTCCAAAGGCCGCTTTGCAAGCACTCTGGCCGGCTGTTCCCGCCAGCCGCGCACAATGCTCCCAAGCCCGGGAGAAAAGCGATTCGGGGTGCTGCTCTCTCCCGGCCCTTGCCCCTGAGCCTGGGGGCCAGGCAGGGGCTCCACACTCCCAGGCCAAGGCAGAACCACATGCACACGTCTGTTCCTGCCCCCTGCACCGGCAGAGAGCTCGGGGGAGCCAGAGTCTGTCAGGCAGCTGCTGGGCTGGCCGCCTGTGTGGGAAGGGGCAGAGCCGACCTAGGGGCACCCTGGGCCTCTTGCTCTCCCTGCTGCCCTGAGGCTGCTGGGCCAAAGAGGTCTTGGGCATCCAGCCCCTTGCTGGTCCCTTCCCTCTGACGAGGCCCTCTGAGCTCCAGCACCTTGCAGTGTGGAGACAGCCCCTGCCAGCAACCTCCTCTCCAAGGAGGCCTCAGGCGAGGCCAAGGCCCAGGGGAAAGGCACCAGCGGGGATGAGCCTGGGGAGGCGCCCGGGCATGTCTGGACCCAGTCCCCGCAGCCTGCCCCTTGCTGGGGCAGTACCCCCGGAGGCCAGGAAGGCCTGGGCAAGGCTGGCCAGGGGCAGGGGCCCTGCTGGGTCCTGCCCCTGGCCTGTGGGGCCTCTGAGCACAGCCGGCCCTCTCCCGCTGGAAGACCTCCCCGGCTGCCTCCAAAGGCCGCTTGCAAGCACTCTGGCCGGCTGTTCCCGCCAGCCGCGCACAATGCTCCCAAGCCCGGGAGAAAAGCGCTTCGGGGTGGTGCTCTCTCCCGGCCCTTGCCCCTGAGCCTGGGGGCTAGGCAGGGGCTCCACACTCCCAGGCCAAGGCAGAACCACATGCACACGTCTGTTCCTGCCCCCTGCACCGGCAGAGAGCTCGGGGGAGCCAGAGTCTGTCAGGCAGCTGCTGGGCTGGCCGCCTGTGTGGGAAGGGGCAGAGCCGACCTAGGGGCACCCTGGGCCTCTTGCTCTCCCTGCTGCCCTGAGGCTGCTGGGCCAAAGAGGTCTTGGGCATCCAGCCCCTTGCTGGTCCCTTCCCTCTGACGAGGCCCTCTGAGCTCCAGCACCTTGCAGTGTGGAGACACCCCCTGCCAGCAACCTCCTCTCCAAGGAGGCCTCAGGCGAGGCCAAGGCCCAGGGGAAAGGCACCAGCGGGGATGAGCCTGGGGAGGCGCCCGGGCATGTCTGGACCCAGTCCCCGCAGCCTGCCCCTTGCTGGGGCAGTACCCCCGGAGGCCAGGAAGGCCTGGGCAAGGCTGGCCAGGGGCAGGGGCCCTGCTGGGTCCTGCCCCTGGCCTGTGGGGCCTCTGAGCACAGCCGGCCCTCTCCCGCTGAAAGACCTCCCCGGCTGCCTCCAAAGGCCGCTTTGCAAGCACTCTGGCCGGCTGTTCCCGCCAGCCGCGCACAATGCTCCCAAGCCCGGGAGAAAAGCGCTTCGGGGTGGTGCTCTCTCCCGGCCCTTGCCCCTGAGCCTGGGGGCCAGGCAGGGGCTCCACACTCCCAGGCCAAGGCAGAACCACATGCACACGTCTGTTCCTGCCCCCTGCACCGGCAGAGAGCTCGGGGGAGCCAGAGTCTGTCAGGCAGCTGCTGGGCTGGCCGCCTGTGTGGGAAGGGGCAGAGCCGACCTAGGGGCACCCTGGGCCTCTTGCTCTCCCTGCTGCCCTGAGGCTGCTGGGCCAAAGAGGTCTTGGGCATCCAGCCCCTTGCTGGTCCCTTCCCTCTGACGAGGCCCTCTGAGCTCCAGCACCTTGCAGTGTGGAGACAGCCCCTGCCAGCAACCTCCTCTCCAAGGAGGCCTCAGGCGAGGCCTAGGCCCAGGGGAAAGGCACCAGCGGGGATGAGCCTGGGGAGGCGCCCGGGCATGTCTGGACCCAGTCCCCGCAGCCTGCCCCTTGCTGGGGCAGTACCCCCGGAGGCCAGGAAGGCCTGGGCAAGGCTGGCCAGGGGCAGGGGCCCTGCTGGGTCCTGCCCCTGGCCTGTGGGGCCTCTGAGCACAGCCGGCCATCTCCCGCTGGAAGACCTCCCCGGCTGCCTCCAAAGGCCGCTTTGCAAGCACTCTGGCCGGCTGTTCCCGCCAGCCGCGCACAATGCTCCCAAGCACGGGAGAAAAGCGCTTCGGGGTGGTGCTCTCTCCCGGCCCTTGCCCCTGAGCCTGGGGGCCAGGCAGGGGCTCCACACTCCCAGGCCAAGGCAGAACCACATGCACACGTCTGTTCCTGACCCCTGCACCGGCAGAGAGCTCGGGGGAGCCAGAGTCTGTCAGGCAGCTGCTGGGCTGGCCGCCTGTGTGGGAAGGGGCAGAGCCGACCTAGGGGCACCCTGGGCCTCTTGCTCTCCCTGCTGCCCTGAGGCTGCTGGGCCAAAGAGGTCTTGGGCATCCAGCCCCTTGCTGGTCCCTTCCCTCTGACGAGGCCCTCTGAGCTCCAGCACCTTGCAGTGTGGAGACAGCCCCTGCCAGCAACCTCCTCTCCAAGGAGGCCTCAGGCGAGGCCTAGGCCCAGGGGAAAGGCTCCAGCGGGGATGAGCCTGGGGAGGCGCCCGGGCATGTCTGGACCCAGTCCCCGCAGCCTGCCCCTTGCTGGGGCAGTACCCCCGGAGGCCAGGAAGGCCTGGGCAAGGCTGGCCAGGGGCAGGGGCCCTGCTGGGTCCTGCCCCTGGCCTGTGGGGCCTCTGAGCACAGCCGGCCCTCTCCCGCTGGAAGACCTCCCCAGCTGAATCCAAAGGCCGCTTTGCAAGCACTCTGGCCGGCTGTTCCCGCCAGCCGCGCACAATGCTCCCAAGCCCGGGAGAAAAGCGCTTCGGGGTGGTGCTCTCTCCCCGCCCTTGCCCCTGAGCCTGGGGGCCAGGCAGGGGCTCCACACTCCCAGGCCAAGGCAGAACCACATGCACACGTCTGTTCCTGCCCCCTGCACCGGCAGAGAGCTCGGGGGAGCCAGAGTCTGTCAGGCAGCTGCTGGGCTGGCCGCCTGTGTGGGAAGGGGCAGAGCCGACCTAGGGGCACCCTGGGCCTCTTGCTCTCCCTGCTGCCCTGAGGCTGCTGGGCCAGAGAGGTCTTGGGCATCCAGCCCCTTGCTGGTCCCTTCCCTCTGACGAGGCCCTCTGAGCTCCAGCACCTTGCAGTGTGGAGACAGCCCCTGCCAGCAACCTCCTCTCCAAGGAGGCCTCAGGCGAGGCCTAGGCCCAGGGGAAAGGCACCAGCGGGGATGAGCCTGGGGAGGCGCCCGGGCATGTCTGGACCCAGTCCCCGCAGCCTGCCCCTTGCTGGGGCAGTACCCCCGGAGGCCAGGAAGGCCTGGGCAAGGCTGGCCAGGGGCAGGGGCCCTGCTGGGTCCTGCCCCTGGCCTGTGGGGCCTCTGAGCACAGCCGGCCCTCTCCCGCTGGAAGACCTCCCCGGCTGCCTCCAAAGGCCGCTTTGCAAGCACTCTGGCCGGCTGTTCCCGCCAGCCGCGCACAATGCTCCCAAGCTCGGGAGAAAAGCGCTTCGGGGGTGGTGCTCTCTCCCGGCCCTTGCCCCTGAGCCTGGGGGCCAGGCAGGGGCTCCAAACTCCCAGGCCAAGGCAGAACCACATGCACACGTCTGTTCCTGCCCCCTGCACCGGCAGAGAGCTCGGGGGAGCCAGAGTCTGTCAGGCAGCTGCTGGGCTGGCCGCCTGTGTGGAAAGGGGCAGAGCCGACCTAGGGGCACCCTGGGCCTCTTGCTCTCCCTGCTGCCCTGAGGCTGCTGGGCCAAAGAGGTCTTGGGCATCCAGCCCCTTGCTGGTCCCTTCCCTCTGACGAGGCCCTCTGAGCTCCAGCACCTTGCAGTGTGGAGACAGCCCCTGCCAGCAACCTCCTCTCCAAGGAGGCCTCAAGCGAGGCCTAGGCCCAGGGGAAAGGCACCAGCGGGGATGAGACGGGGAGGCGCCCGGGCATGTCTGGACCCAGTCCCCGCAGCCTGCCCCTTGCTGGGGCAGTACCCCCGGAGGCCAGGAAGGCCTGGGCAAGGCTGGCCAGGGGCAGGGGCCCTGCTGGGTCCTGCCCCTGGCCTGTGGGGCCTCTGAGCACAGCCGGCCCTCTCCCGCTGGAAGACCTCCCCGGCTGCCTCCAAAGGCCGCTTTACAAGCACTCTGGCCGGCTGTTCCCGCCAGCCGCGCACAATGCTCCCAAGCCCGGGAGAAAAGCGATTCGGGGTGCTGCTCTCTCCCGGCCCTTGCCCCTGAGCCTGGGGCCAGGCAGGGGCTCCACACTCCCAGGCCAAGGCAGAACCACATGCACACGTCTGTTCCTGCCCCCTGCACCGGCAGAGAGCTCGGGGGAGCCAGAGTCTGTCAGGCAGCTGCTGGGCTGGCCGCCTGTGTGGGAAGGGGCAGAGCCGACCTAGGGGCACCCTGGGCCTCTTGCTCTCCCTGCTGCCCTGAGGCTGCTGGGCCAAAGAGGTCTTGGGCATCCAGCCCCTTGCTGGTCCCTTCCCTCTGACGAGGCCCTCTGAGCTCCAGCACCTTGCAGTGTGGAGACAGCCCCTGCCAGCAACCTCCTCTCCAAGGAGGCCTCAAGCGAGGCCTAGGCCCAGGGGAAAGGCACCAGCGGGGATGAGCCTGGGGAGGCGCCCGGGCATGTCTGGACCCAGTCCCCGCAGCCTGCCCCTTGCTGGGGCAGTACCCCCGGAGGCCAGGAAGGCCTGGGCAAGGCTGGCCAGGGGCAGGGGCCCTGCTGGGTCCTGCCCCTGGCCTGTGGGGCCTCTGAGCACAGCCGGCCCTCTCCCGCTGGAAGACCTCCCCGGCTGCCTCCAAAGGCCGCTTTGCAAGCACTCTGGCCGGCTGTTCCCGCCAGCCGCGCACAATGCTCCCAAGCCCGGGAGAAAAGCGCTTCGGGGTGGTGCTCTCTCCCGGCCCTTGCCCCTGAGCCTGGGGGCCAGGCAGGGGCTCCACACTCCCAGGCCAAGGCAGAACCACATGCACACGTCTGTTCCTGCCCCCTGCACCGGCAGAGAGCTCGGGGGAGCCAGAGTCTGTCAGGCAGCTGCTGGGCTGGCCGCCTGTGTGGGAAGGGGCAGAGCCGACCTAGGGGCACCCTGGGCCTCTTGCTCTCCCTGCTGCCCTGAGGCTGCTGGGCCAAAGAGGTCTTGGGCATCCAGCCCCTTGCTGGTCCCTTCCCTCTGACGAGGCCCTCTGAGCTCCAGCACCTTGCAGTGTGGAGACAGCCCCTGCCAGCAACCTCCTCTCCAAGGAGGCCTCAGGCGAGGCCAAGGCCCAGGGGAAAGGCACCAGCGGGGATGAGCCTGGGGAGGCGCCCGGGCATGTCTGGACCCAGTCCCCGCAGCCTGCCCCTTGCTGGGGCAGTACCCCCGGAGGCCAGGAAGGCCTGGGCAAGGCTGGCCAGGGGCAGGGGCCCTGCTGGGTCCTGCCCCTGGCCTGTGGGGCCTCTGAGCACAGCCGGCCCTCTCCCGCTGGAAGACCTCCCCGGCTGCCTCCAAAGGCCGCTTGCAAGCACTCTGGCCGGCTGTTCCCGCCAGCCGCGCACAATGCTCCCAAGCCCGGGAGAAAAGCGCTTCGGGGTGGTGCTCTCTCCCGGCCCTTGCCCCTGAGCCTGGGGGCCAGGCAGGGGCTCCACACTCCCAGGCCAAGGCAGAACCACATGCACACGTCTGTTCCTGCCCCCTGCACCGGCAGAGAGCTCGGGGGAGCCAGAGTCTGTCAGGCAGCTGCTGGGCTGGCCGCCTGTGTGGGAAGGGGCAGAGCCGACCTAGGGGCACCCTGGGCCTCTTGCTCTCCCTGCTGCCCTGAGGCTGCTGGGCCAAAGAGGTCTTGGGCATCCAGCCCCTTGCTGGTCCCTTCCCTCTGACGAGGCCCTCTGAGCTCCAGCACCTTGCAGTGTGGAGACACCCCCTGCCAGCAACCTCCTCTCCAAGGAGGCCTCAGGCGAGGCCAAGGCCCAGGGGAAAGGCACCAGCGGGGATGAGCCTGGGGAGGCGCCCGGGCATGTCTGGACCCAGTCCCCGCAGCCTGCCCCTTGCTGGGGCAGTACCCCCGGAGGCCAGGAAGGCCTGGGCAAGGCTGGCCAGGGGCAGGGGCCCTGCTGGGTCCTGCCCCTGGCCTGTGGGGCCTCTGAGCACAGCCGGCCCTCTCCCGCTGAAAGACCTCCCCGGCTGCCTCCAAAGGCCGCTTTGCAAGCACTCTGGCCGGCTGTTCCCGCCAGCCGCGCACAATGCTCCCAAGCCCGGGAGAAAAGCGCTTCGGGGTGGTGCTCTCTTCCGGCCCTTGCCCCTGAGCCTGGGGGCCAGGCAGGGGCTCCACACTCCCAGGCCAAGGCAGAACCACATGCACACGTCTGTTCCTGCCCCCTGCACCGGCAGAGAGCTCGGGGGAGCCAGAGTCTGTCAGGCAGCTGCTGGGCTGGCCGCCTGTGTGGGAAGGGGCAGAGCCGACCTAGGGGCACCCTGGGCCTCTTGCTCTCCCTGCTGCCCTGAGGCTGCTGGGCCAAAGAGGTCTTGGGCATCCAGCCCCTTGCTGGTCCCTTCCCTCTGACGAGGCCCTCTGAGCTCCAGCACCTTGCAGTGTGGAGACAGCCCCTGCCAGCAACCTCCTCTCCAAGGAGGCCTCAGGCGAGGCCTAGGCCCAGGGGAAAGGCACCAGCGGGGATGAGCCTGGGGAGGCGCCCGGGCATGTCTGGACCCAGTCCCCGCAGCCTGCCCCTTGCTGGGGCAGTACCCCCGGAGGCCAGGAAGGCCTGGGCAAGGCTGGCCAGGGGCAGGGGCCCTGCTGGGTCCTGCCCCTGGCCTGTGGGGCCTCTGAGCACAGCCGGCCATCTCCCGCTGGAAGACCTCCCCGGCTGCCTCCAAAGGCCGCTTTGCAAGCACTCTGGCCGGCTGTTCCCGCCAGCCGCGCACAATGCTCCCAAGCACGGGAGAAAAGCGCTTCGGGGTGGTGCTCTCTCCCGGCCCTTGCCCCTGAGCCTGGGGGCCAGGCAGGGGCTCCACACTCCCAGGCCAAGGCAGAACCACATGCACACGTCTGTTCCTGACCCCTGCACCGGCAGAGAGCTCGGGGGAGCCAGAGTCTGTCAGGCAGCTGCTGGGCTGGCCGCCTGTGTGGGAAGGGGCAGAGCCGACCTAGGGGCCCCCTGGGCCTCTTGCTCTCCCTGCTGCCCTGAGGCTGCTGGGCCAAAGAGGTCTTGGGCATCCAGCCCCTTGCTGGTCCCTTCCCTCTGACGAGGCCCTCTGAGCTCCAGCACCTTGCAGTGTGGAGACAGCCCCTGCCAGCAACCTCCTCTCCAAGGAGGCCTCAGGCGAGGCCTAGGCCCAGGGGAAAGGCTCCAGCGGGGATGAGCCTGGGGAGGCGCCCGGGCATGTCTGGACCCAGTCCCCGCAGCCTGCCCCTTGCTGGGGCAGTACCCCCGGAGGCCAGGAAGGCCTGGGCAAGGCTGGCCAGGGGCAGGGGCCCTGCTGGGTCCTGCCCCTGGCCTGTGGGGCCTCTGAGCACAGCCGGCCCTCTCCCGCTGGAAGACCTCCCCAGCTGAATCCAAAGGCCGCTTTGCAAGCACTCTGGCCGGCTGTTCCCGCCAGCCGCGCACAATGCTCCCAAGCCCGGGAGAAAAGCGCTTCGGGGTGGTGCTCTCTCCCCGCCCTTGCCCCTGAGCCTGGGGGCCAGGCAGGGGCTCCACACTCCCAGGCCAAGGCAGAACCACATGCACACGTCTGTTCCTGCCCCCTGCACCGGCAGAGAGCTCGGGGGAGCCAGAGTCTGTCAGGCAGCTGCTGGGCTGGCCGCCTGTGTGGGAAGGGGCAGAGCCGACCTAGGGGCACCCTGGGCCTCTTGCTCTCCCTGCTGCCCTGAGGCTGCTGGGCCAGAGAGGTCTTGGGCATCCAGCCCCTTGCTGGTCCCTTCCCTCTGACGAGGCCCTCTGAGCTCCAGCACCTTGCAGTGTGGAGACAGCCCCTGCCAGCAACCTCCTCTCCAAGGAGGCCTCAGGCGAGGCCTAGGCCCAGGGGAAAGGCACCAGCGGGGATGAGCCTGGGGAGGCGCCCGGGCATGTCTGGACCCAGTCCCCGCAGCCTGCCCCTTGCTGGGGCAGTACCCCCGGAGGCCAGGAAGGCCTGGGCAAGGCTGGCCAGGGGCAGGGGCCCTGCTGGGTCCTGCCCCTGGCCTGTGGGGCCTCTGAGCACAGCCGGCCCTCTCCCGCTGGAAGACCTCCCCGGCTGCCTCCAAAGGCCGCTTTGCAAGCACTCTGGCCGGCTGTTCCCGCCAGCCGCGCACAATGCTCCCAAGCTCGGGAGAAAAGCGCTTCGGGGGTGGTGCTCTCTCCCGGCCCTTGCCCCTGAGCCTGGGGGCCAGGCAGGGGCTCCAAACTCCCAGGCCAAGGCAGAACCACATGCACACGTCTGTTCCTGCCCCCTGCACCGGCAGAGAGCTCGGGGGAGCCAGAGTCTGTCAGGCAGCTGCTGGGCTGGCCGCCTGTGTGGAAAGGGGCAGAGCCGACCTAGGGGCACCCTGGGCCTCTTGCTCTCCCTGCTGCCCTGAGGCTGCTGGGCCAAAGAGGTCTTGGGCATCCAGCCCCTTGCTGGTCCCTTCCCTCTGACGAGGCCCTCTGAGCTCCAGCACCTTGCAGTGTGGAGACAGCCCCTGCCAGCAACCTCCTCTCCAAGGAGGCCTCAAGCGAGGCCTAGGCCCAGGGGAAAGGCACCAGCGGGGATGAGACGGGGAGGCGCCCGGGCATGTCTGGACCCAGTCCCCGCAGCCTGCCCCTTGCTGGGGCAGTACCCCCGGAGGCCAGGAAGGCCTGGGCAAGGCTGGCCAGGGGCAGGGGCCCTGCTGGGTCCTGCCCCTGGCCTGTGGGGCCTCTGAGCACAGCCGGCCCTCTCCCGCTGGAAGACCTCCCCGGCTGCCTCCAAAGGCCGCTTTACAAGCACTCTGGCCGGCTGTTCCCGCCAGCCGCGCACAATGCTCCCAAGCCCGGGAGAAAAGCGATTCGGGGTGCTGCTCTCTCCCGGCCCTTGCCCCTGAGCCTGGGGCCAGGCAGGGGCTCCACACTCCCAGGCCAAGGCAGAACCACATGCACACGTCTGTTCCTGCCCCCTGCACCGGCAGAGAGCTCGGGGGAGCCAGAGTCTGTCAGGCAGCTGCTGGGCTGGCCGCCTGTGTGGGAAGGGGCAGAGCCGACCTAGGGGCACCCTGGGCCTCTTGCTCTCCCTGCTGCCCTGAGGCTGCTGGGCCAAAGAGGTCTTGGGCATCCAGCCCCTTGCTGGTCCCTTCCCTCTGACGAGGCCCTCTGAGCTCCAGCACCTTGCAGTGTGGAGACAGCCCCTGCCAGCAACCTCCTCTCCAAGGAGGCCTCAGGCGAGGCCTAGGCCCAGGGGAAAGGCACCAGCGGGGATGAGCCTGGGGAGGCGCCCGGGCATGTCTGGACCCAGTCCCCGCAGCCTGCCCCTTGCTGGGGCAGTACCCCCGGAGGCCAGGAAGGCCTGGGCAAGGCTGGCCAGGGGCAGGGGCCCTGCTGGGTCCTGCCCCTGGCCTGTGGGGCCTCTGAGCACAGCCGGCCCTCTCCCGCTGGAAGACCTCCCCGGCTGCCTCCAAAGGCCGCTTTGCAAGCACTCTGGCCGGCTGTTCCCGCCAGCCGCGCACAATGCTCCCAAGCCCGGGAGAAAAGCGCTTCGGGGTGGTGCTCTCTCCCGGCCCTTGCCCCTGAGCCTGGGGGCCAGGCAGGGGCTCCACACTCCCAGGCCAAGGCAGAACCACATGCACACGTCTGTTCCTGCCCCCTGCACCGGCAGAGAGCTCGGGGGAGCCAGAGTCTGTCAGGCAGCTGCTGGGCTGGCCGCCTGTGTGGGAAGGGGCAGAGCCGACCTAGGGGCACCCTGGGCCTCTTGCTCTCCCTGCTGCCCTGAGGCTGCTGGGCCAAAGAGGTCTTGGGCATCCAGCCCCTTGCTGGTCCCTTCCCTCTGACGAGGCCCTCTGAGCTCCAGCACCTTGCAGTGTGGAGACAGCCCCTGCCAGCAACCTCCTCTCCAAGGAGGCCTCAAGCGAGGCCTAGGCCCAGGGGAAAGGCACCAGCGGGGATGAGACGGGGAGGCACCCGGGCATGTCTGGACCCAGTCCCCGCAGCCTGCCCCTTGCTGGGGCAGTACCCCCGGAGGCCAGGAAGGCCTGGGCAAGGCTGGCCAGGGGCAGGGGCCCTGCTGGGTCCTGCCCCTGGCCTGTGGGGCCTCTGAGCACAGCCGGCCCTCTCCCGCTGGAAGACCTCCCCGGCTGCCTCCAAAGGCCGCTTTACAAGCACTCTGGCCGGCTGTTCCCGCCAGCCGCGCACAATGCTCCCAAGCCCGGGAGAAAAGCGATTCGGGGTGCTGCTCTCTCCCGGCCCTTGCCCCTGAGCCTGGGGGCCAGGCAGGGGCTCCACACTCCCAGGCCAAGGCAGAACCACATGCACACGTCTGTTCCTGCCCCCTGCACCGGCAGAGAGCTCGGGGGAGCCAGAGTCTGTCAGGCAGCTGCTGGGCTGGCCGCCTGTGTGGGAAGGGGCAGAGCCGACCTAGGGGCACCCTGGGCCTCTTGCTCTCCCTGCTGCCCTGAGGCTGCTGGGCCAAAGAGGTCTTGGGCATCCAGCCCCTTGCTGGTCCCTTCCCTCTGACGAGGCCCTCTGAGCTCCAGCACCTTGCAGTGTGGAGACAGCCCCTGCCAGCAACCTCCTCTCCAAGGAGGCCTCAGGCGAGGCCTAGGCCCAGGGGAAAGGCACCAGCGGGGATGAGCCTGGGGAGGCGCCCGGGCATGTCTGGACCCAGTCCCCGCAGCCTGCCCCTTGCTGGGGCAGTACCCCCGGAGGCCAGGAAGGCCTGGGCAAGGCTGGCCAGGGGCAGGGGCCCTGCTGGGTCCTGCCCCTGGCCTGTGGGGCCTCTGAGCACAGCCGGCCCTCTCCCGCTGGAAGACCTCCCCGGCTGCCTCCAAAGGCCGCTTTGCAAGCACTCTGGCCGGCTGTTCCCGCCAGCGGCGCACAATGCTCCCAAGCCCGGGAGAAAAGCGCTTCGGGGTGGTGCTCTCTCCCGGCCCTTGCCCCTGAGCCTGGGGGCCAGGCAGGGGCTCCACACTCCCAGGCCAAGGCAGAACCACATGCACACGTCTGTTCCTGCCCCCTGCACCGGCAGAGAGCTCGGGGGAGCCAGAGTCTGTCAGGCAGCTGCTGGGCTGGCCGCCTGTGTGGGAAGGGGCAGAGCCGACCTAGGGGCACCCTGGGCCTCTTGCTCTCCCTGCTGCCCTGAGGCTGCTGGGCCAAAGAGGTCTTGGGCATCCAGCCCCTTGCTGGTCCCTTCCCTCTGACGAGGCCCTCTGAGCTCCAGCACCTTGCAGTGTGGAGACAGCCCCTGCCAGCAACCTCCTCTCCAAGGAGGCCTCAGGCGAGGCCTAGGCCCAGGGGAAAGGCACCAGCGGGGATGAGCCTGGGGAGGCGCCCGGGCATGTCTGGACCCAGTCCCCGCAGCCTGCCCCTTGCTGGGGCAGTACCCCCGGAGGCCAGGAAGGCCTGGGCAAGGCTGGCCAGGGGCAGGGGCCCTGCTGGGTCCTGCCCCTGGCCTGTGGGGCCTCTGAGCACAGCCGGCCCTCTCCCGCTGGAAGACCTCCCCGGCTGCCTCCAAAGGCCGCTTTACAAGCACTCTGGCCGGCTGTTCCCGCCAGCCGCGCACAATGCTCCCAAGCCCGGGAGAAAAGCGATTCGGGGTGGTGCTCTCTCCCGGCCCTTGCCCCTGAGCCTGGGGGCCAGGCAGGGGCTCCACACTCCCAGGCCAAGGCAGAACCACATGCACACGTCTGTTCCTGCCCCCTGCACCGGCAGAGAGCTCGGGGGAGCCAGAGTCTGTCAGGCAGCTGCTGGGCTGGCCGCCTGTGTGGGAAGGGGCAGAGCCGACCTAGGGGCACCCTGGGCCTCTTGCTCTCCCTGCTGCCCTGAGGCTGCTGGGCCAAAGAGGTCTTGGGCATCCAGCCCCTTGCTGGTCCCTTCCCTCTGACGAGGCCCTCTGAGCTCCAGCACCTTGCAGTGTGGAGACAGCCCCTGCCAGCAACCTCCTCTCCAAGGAGGCCTCAGGCGAGGCCTAGGCCCAGGGGAAAGGCACCAGCGGGGATGAGCCTGGGGAGGCGCCCGGGCATGTCTGGACCCAGTCCCCGCAGCCTGCCCCTTGCTGGGGCAGTA
The DNA here is from genome assembly GCF_910594005.1 of Cervus elaphus. Lineage (NCBI taxonomy): Eukaryota > Metazoa > Chordata > Mammalia > Artiodactyla > Cervidae > Cervus > Cervus elaphus. Next base: position 690,303 of record NC_057834.1, on the reverse strand, counting down.
CCCCCGGAGGCCAGGAAGGCCTGGGCAAGGCTGGCCAGGGGCAGGGGCCCTGCTGGGTCCTGCCCCTGGCCTGTGGGGCCTCTGAGCACAGCCGGCCCTCTCCCGCTGGAAGACCTCCCCGGCTGCCTCCAAAGGCCGCTTTGCAAGCACTCTGGCCGGCTGTTCCCGCCAGCCGCGCACAATGCTCCCAAGCCCGGGAGAAAAGCGCTTCGGGGTGGTGCTCTCTCCCGGCCCTTGCCCCTGAGCCTGGGGGCCAGGCAGGGGCTCCACACTCCCAGGCCAAGGCAGAACCACATGCACACGTCTGTTCCTGCCCCCTGCACCGGCAGAGAGCTCGGGGGAGCCAGAGTCTGTCAGGCAGCTGCTGGGCTGGCCGCCTGTGTGGGAAGGGGCAGAGCCGACCTAGGGGCACCCTGGGCCTCTTGCTCTCCCTGCTGCCCTGAGGCTGCTGGGCAAAGAGGTCTTGGGCATCCAGCCCCTTGCTGGTCCCTTCCCTCTGACGAGGCCCTCTGAGCTCCAGCACCTTGCAGTGTGGAGACAGCCCCTGCCAGCAACCTCCTCTCCAAGGAGGCCTCAAGCGAGGCCTAGGCCCAGGGGAAAGGCACCAGCGGGGATGAGCCTGGGGAGGCGCCCGGGCATGTCTGGACCCAGTCCCCGCAGCCTGCCCCTTGCTGGGGCAGTACCCCCGGAGGCCAGGAAGGCCTGGGCAAGGCTGGCCAGGGGCAGGGGCCCTGCTGGGTCCTGCCCCTGGCCTGTGGGGCCTCTGAGCACAGCCGGCCCTCTCCCGCTGGAAGACCTCCCCGGCTGCCTCCAAAGGCCGCTTTGCAAGCACTCTCCCCGGCTGTTCCCGCCAGCCGCGCACAATGCTCCCAAGCCCGGGAGAAAAGCGCTTCGGGGTGGTGCTCTCTCCCGGCCCTTGCCCCTGAGCCTGAGGGCCAGGCAGGGGCTCCACACTCCCAGGCCAAGGCAGAACCACATGCACACGTCTGTTCCTGCCCCCTGCACCGGCAGAGAGCTCGGGGGAGCCAGAGTCTGTCAGGCAGCTGCTGGGCTGGCCGCCTGTGTGGGAAGGGGCAGAGCCGACCTAGGGGCACCCTGGGCCTCTTGCTCTCCCTGCTGCCCTGAGGCTGCTGGGCCAAAGAGGTCTTGGGCATCCAGCCCCTTGCTGGTCCCTTCCCTCTGACGAGGCCCTCTGAGCTCCAGCACCTTGCAGTGTGGAGACAGCCCCTGCCAGCAACCTCCTCTCCAAGGAGGCCTCAGGCGAGGCCTAGGCCCAGGGGAAAGGCTCCAGCGGGGATGAGCCTGGGGAGGCGCCCGGGCATGTCTGGACCCAGTCCCCGCAGCCTGCCCCTTGCTGGGGCAGTACCCCCGGAGGCCAGGAAGGCCTGGGCAAGGCTGGCCAGGGGCAGGGGCCCTGCTGGGTCCTGCCCCTGGCCTGTGGGGCCTCTGAGCACAGCCGGCCCTCTCCCGCTGGAAGACCTCCCCAGCTGAATCCAAAGGCCGCTTTGCAAGCACTCTGGCCGGCTGTTCCCGCCAGCCGCGCACAATGCTCCCAAGCACGGGAGAAAAGCGCTTCGGGGTGGTGCTCTCTCCCCGCCCTTGCCCCTGAGCCTGGGGGCCAGGCAGGGGCTCCACACTCCCAGGCCAAGGCAGAACCACATGCACACGTCTGTTCCTGCCCCCTGCACCGGCAGAGAGCTCGGGGGAGCCAGAGTCTGTCAGGCAGCTGCTGGGCTGGCCGCCTGTGTGGGAAGGGGCAGAGCCGACCTAGGGGCACCCTGGGCCTCTTGCTCTCCCTGCTGCCCTGAGGCTGCTGGGCCAGAGAGGTCTTGGGCATCCAGCCCCTTGCTGGTCCCTTCCCTCTGACGAGGCCCTCTGAGCTCCAGCACCTTGCAGTGTGGAGACAGCCCCTGCCAGCAACCTCCTCTCCAAGGAGGCCTCAGGCGAGGCCTAGGCCCAGGGGAAAGGCACCAGCGGGGATGAGCCTGGGGAGGCGCCCGGGCATGTCTGGACCCAGTCCCCGCAGCCTGCCCCTTGCTGGGGCAGTACCCCCGGAGGCCAGGAAGGCCTGGGCAAGGCTGGCCAGGGGCAGGGGCCCTGCTGGGTCCTGCCCCTGGCCTGTGGGGCCTCTGAGCACAGCCGGCCCTCTCCCGCTGGAAGACCTCCCCGGCTGCCTCCAAAGGCCGCTTTGCAAGCACTCTGGCCGGCTGTTCCCGCCAGCCGCGCACAATGCTCCCAAGCTCGGGAGAAAAGCGCTTCGGGGGTGGTGCTCTCTCCCGGCCCTTGCCCCTGAGCCTGGGGGCCAGGCAGGGGCTCCAAACTCCCAGGCCAAGGCAGAACCACATGCACACGTCTGTTCCTGCCCCCTGCACCGGCAGAGAGCTCGGGGGAGCCAGAGTCTGTCAGGCAGCTGCTGGGCTGGCCGCCTGTGTGGAAAGGGGCAGAGCCGACCTAGGGGCACCCTGGGCCTCTTGCTCTCCCTGCTGCCCTGAGGCTGCTGGGCCAAAGAGGTCTTGGGCATCCAGCCCCTTGCTGGTCCCTTCCCTCTGACGAGGCCCTCTGAGCTCCAGCACCTTGCAGTGTGGAGACAGCCCCTGCCAGCAACCTCCTCTCCAAGGAGGCCTCAAGCGAGGCCTAGGGCCAGGGGAAAGGCACCAGCGGGGATGAGACGGGGAGGCGCCCGGGCATGTCTGGACCCAGTCCCCGCAGCCTGCCCCTTGCTGGGGCAGTACCCCCGGAGGCCAGGAAGGCCTGGGCAAGGCTGGCCAGGGGCAGGGGCCCTGCTGGGTCCTGCCCCTGGCCTGTGGGGCCTCTGAGCACAGCCGGCCCTCTCCCGCTGGAAGACCTCCCCGGCTGCCTCCAAAGGCCGCTTTACAAGCACTCTGGCCGGCTGTTCCCGCCAGCCGCGCACAATGCTCCCAAGCCCGGGAGAAAAGCGATTCGGGGTGCTGCTCTCTCCCGGCCCTTGCCCCTGAGCCTGGGGCCAGGCAGGGGCTCCACACTCCCAGGCCAAGGCAGAACCACATGCACACGTCTGTTCCTGCCCCCTGCACCGGCAGAGAGCTCGGGGGAGCCAGAGTCTGTCAGGCAGCTGCTGGGCTGGCCGCCTGTGTGGGAAGGGGCAGAGCCGACCTAGGGGCACCCTGGGCCTCTTGCTCTCCCTGCTGCCCTGAGGCTGCTGGGCCAAAGAGGTCTTGGGCATCCAGCCCCTTGCTGGTCCCTTCCCTCTGACGAGGCCCTCTGAGCTCCAGCACCTTGCAGTGTGGAGACAGCCCCTGCCAGCAACCTCCTCTCCAAGGAGGCCTCAGGCGAGGCCTAGGCCCAGGGGAAAGGCACCAGCGGGGATGAGCCTGGGGAGGCGCCCGGGCATGTCTGGACCCAGTCCCCGCAGCCTGCCCCTTGCTGGGGCAGTACCCCCGGAGGCCAGGAAGGCCTGGGCAAGGCTGGCCAGGGGCAGGGGCCCTGCTGGGTCCTGCCCCTGGCCTGTGGGGCCTCTGAGCACAGCCGGCCCTCTCCCGCTGGAAGACCTCCCCGGCTGCCTCCAAAGGCCGCTTTGCAAGCACTCTGGCCGGCTGTTCCCGCCAGCCGCGCACAATGCTCCCAAGCCCGGGAGAAAAGCGCTTCGGGGTGGTGCTCTCTCCCGGCCCTTGCCCCTGAGCCTGGGGGCCAGGCAGGGGCTCCACACTCCCAGGCCAAGGCAGAACCACATGCACACGTCTGTTCCTGCCCCCTGCACCGGCAGAGAGCTCGGGGGAGCCAGAGTCTGTCAGGCAGCTGCTGGGCTGGCCGCCTGTGTGGGAAGGGGCAGAGCCGACCTAGGGGCACCCTGGGCCTCTTGCTCTCCCTGCTGCCCTGAGGCTGCTGGGCCAAAGAGGTCTTGGGCATCCAGCCCCTTGCTGGTCCCTTCCCTCTGACGAGGCCCTCTGAGCTCCAGCACCTTGCAGTGTGGAGACAGCCCCTGCCAGCAACCTCCTCTCCAAGGAGGCCTCAAGCGAGGCCTAGGGCCAGGGGAAAGGCACCAGCGGGGATGAGACGGGGAGGCACCCGGGCATGTCTGGACCCAGTCCCCGCAGCCTGCCCCTTGCTGGGGCAGTACCCCCGGAGGCCAGGAAGGCCTGGGCAAGGCTGGCCAGGGGCAGGGGCCCTGCTGGGTCCTGCCCCTGGCCTGTGGGGCCTCTGAGCACAGCCGGCCCTCTCCCGCTGGAAGACCTCCCCGGCTGCCTCCAAAGGCCGCTTTACAAGCACTCTGGCCGGCTGTTCCCGCCAGCCGCGCACAATGCTCCCAAGCCCGGGAGAAAAGCGATTCGGGGTGCTGCTCTCTCCCGGCCCTTGCCCCTGAGCCTGGGGGCCAGGCAGGGGCTCCACACTCCCAGGCCAAGGCAGAACCACATGCACACGTCTGTTCCTGCCCCCTGCACCGGCAGAGAGCTCGGGGGAGCCAGAGTCTGTCAGGCAGCTGCTGGGCTGGCCGCCTGTGTGGGAAGGGGCAGAGCCGACCTAGGGGCACCCTGGGCCTCTTGCTCTCCCTGCTGCCCTGAGGCTGCTGGGCAAAGAGGTCTTGGGCATCCAGCCCCTTGCTGGTCCCTTCCCTCTGACGAGGCCCTCTGAGCTCCAGCACCTTGCAGTGTGGAGACAGCCCCTGCCAGCAACCTCCTCTCCAAGGAGGCCTCAAGCGAGGCCTAGGCCCAGGGGAAAGGCACCAGCGGGGATGAGCCTGGGGAGGCGCCCGGGCATGTCTGGACCCAGTCCCCGCAGCCTGCCCCTTGCTGGGGCAGTACCCCCGGAGGCCAGGAAGGCCTGGGCAAGGCTGGCCAGGGGCAGGGGCCCTGCTGGGTCCTGCCCCTGGCCTGTGGGGCCTCTGAGCACAGCCGGCCCTCTCCCGCTGGAAGACCTCCCCGGCTGCCTCCAAAGGCCGCTTTGCAAGCACTCTCCCCGGCTGTTCCCGCCAGCCGCGCACAATGCTCCCAAGCCCGGGAGAAAAGCGCTTCGGGGTGGTGCTCTCTCCCGGCCCTTGCCCCTGAGCCTGAGGGCCAGGCAGGGGCTCCACACTCCCAGGCCAAGGCAGAACCACATGCACACGTCTGTTCCTGCCCCCTGCACCGGCAGAGAGCTCGGGGGAGCCAGAGTCTGTCAGGCAGCTGCTGGGCTGGCCGCCTGTGTGGGAAGGGGCAGAGCCGACCTAGGGGCACCCTGGGCCTCTTGCTCTCCCTGCTGCCCTGAAGCTGCTGGGCCAAAGAGGTCTTGGGCATCCAGCCCCTTGCTGGTCCCTTCCCTCTGACGAGGCCCTCTGAGCTCCAGCACCTTGCAGTGTGGAGACAGCCCCTGCCAGCAACCTCCTCTCCAAGGAGGCCTCAGGCGAGGCCTAGGCCCAGGGGAAAGGCACCAGCGGGGATGAGCCTGGGGAGGCGCCCGGGCATGTCTGGACCCAGTCCCCGCAGCCTGCCCCTTGCTGGGGCAGTACCCCCGGAGGCCAGGAAGGCCTGGGCAAGGCTGGCCAGGGGCAGGGGCCCTGCTGGGTCCTGCCCCTGGCCTGTGGGGCCTCTGAGCACAGCCGGCCCTCTCCCGCTGGAAGACCTCCCCGGCTGCCTCCAAAGGCCGCTTTGCAAGCACTCTGGCCGGCTGTTCCCGCCAGCCGCGCACAATGCTCCCAAGCACGGGAGAAAAGGGCTTCGGGGTGGTGCTCTCTCCCGGCCCTTGCCCCTGAGCCTGGGGGCCAGGCAGGGGCTCCACACTCCCAGGCCAAGGCAGAACCACATGCACACGTCTGTTCCTGCCCCCTGCACCGGCAGAGAGCTCGGGGGAGCCAGAGTCTGTCAGGCAGCTGCTGGGCTGGCCGCCTGTGTGGGAAGGGGCAGAGCCGACCTAGGGGCACCCTGGGCCTCTTGCTCTCCCTGCTGCCCTGAGGCTGCTGGGCCAAAGAGGTCTTGGGCATCCAGCCCCTTGCTGGTCCCTTCCCTCTGACGAGGCCCTCTGAGCTCCAGCACCTTGCAGTGTGGAGACAGCCCCTGCCAGCAACCTCCTCTCCAAGGAGGCCTCAGGCGAGGCCTAGGCCCAGGGGAAAGGCACCAGCGGGGATGAGCCTGGGGAGGCGCCCGGGCATGTCTGGACCCAGTCCCCGCAGCCTGCCCCTTGCTGGGGCAGTACCCCCGGAGGCCAGGAAGGCCTGGGCAAGGCTGGCCAGGGGCAGGGGCCCTGCTGGGTCCTGCCCCTGGCCTGTGGGGCCTCTGAGCACAGCCGGCCCTCTCCCGCTGGAAGACCTCTCCGGCTGCCTCCAAAGGCCGCTTTGCAAGCACTCTGGCCGGCTGTTCCCGCCAGCCGCGCACAATGCTCCCAAGCCCGGGAGAAAAGCGCTTCGGGGTGGTGCTCTCTCCCGGCCCTTGCCCCTGAGCCTGGGGGCCAGGCAGGGGCTCCACACTCCCAGGCCAAGGCAGAACCACATGCACACGTCTGTTCCTGCCCCCTGCACCGGCAGAGAGCTCGGGGGAGCCAGAGTCTGTCAGGCAGCTGCTGGGCTGGCCGCCTGTGTGGGAAGGGGCAGAGCCGACCTAGGGGCACCCTGGGCCTCTTGCTCTCCCTGCTGCCCTGAGGCTGCTGGGCCAAAGAGGTCTTGGGCATCCAGCCCCTTGCTGGTCCCTTCCCTCTGACGAGGCCCTCTGAGCTCCAGCACCTTGCAGTGTGGAGACAGCCCCTGCCAGCAACCTCCTCTCCAAGGAGGCCTCAAGCGAGGCCTAGGCCCAGGGGAAAGGCACCAGCGGGGATGAGCCTGGGGAGGCACCCGGGCATGTCTGGACCCAGTCCCCGCAGCCTGCCCCTTGCTGGGGCAGTACCCCCGGAGGCCAGGAAGGCCTGGGCAAGGCTGGCCAGGGGCAGGGGCCCTGCTGGGTCCTGCCCCTGGCCTGAGGGTCCTCTGAGCACAGCCGGCCCTCTCCCGCTGGAAGACCTCCCCGGCTGCCTCCAAAGGCCGCTTTACAAGCACTCTGGCCGGCTGTTCCCGCCAGCCGCACACAATGCTCCCAAGCCCGGGAGAAAAGCGATTCGGGGTGCTGCTCTCTCCCGGCCCTTGCCCCTGAGCCTGGGGGCCAGGCAGGGGCTCCACACTCCCAGGCCAAGGCAGAACCACATGCACACGTCTGTTCCTGCCCCCTGCACCGGCAGAGAGCTCGGGGGAGCCAGAGTCTGTCAGGCAGCTGCTGGGCTGGCCGCCTGTGTGGGAAGGGGCAGAGCCGACCTAGGGGCACCCTGGGCCTCTTGCTCTCCCTGCTGCCCTGAGGCTGCTGGGCCAAAAGGTCTTGGGCATCCAGCCCCTTGCTGGTCCCTTCCCTCTGACGAGGCCCTCTGAGCTCCAGCACCTTGCATTGTGGAGACAGCCCCTGCCAGCAACCTCCTCTCCAAGGAGGCCTCAGGCGAGGCCTAGGCCCAGGGGAAAGGCACCAGCGGGGATGAGCCTGGGGAGGCGCCCGGGCATGTCTGGACCCAGTCCCCGCAGCCTGCCCCTTGCTGGGGCAGTACCCCCGAAGGCCAGGAAGGCCTGGGCAAGGCTGGCCAGGGGCAGGGGCCCTGCTGGGTCCTGCCCCTGGCCTGTGGGTCCTCTGAGCACAGCCGGCCCTCTCCCGCTGGAAGACCTCCCCGGCTGCCTCCAAAGGCCGCTTTGCAAGCACTCTGGCCGGCTGTTCCCGCCAGCCGCGCACAATGCTCCCAAGCCCGGGAGAAAAGCGCTTCGGGGTGGTGCTCTCTCCCGGCCCTTGCCCCTGAGCCTGGGGGCCAGGCAGGGGCTCCACACTCCCAGGCCAAGGCAGAACCACATGCACACGTCTGTTCCTGCCCCCTGCACCGGCAGAGAGCTCGGGGGAGCCAGAGTCTGTCAGGCAGCTGCTGGGCTGGCCGCCTGTGTGGGAAGGGGCAGAGCCGACCTAGGGGCACCCTGGGCCTCTTGCTCTCCCTGCTGCCCTGAGGCTGCTGGGCCAAAGAGGTCTTGGGCATCCAGCCCCTTGCTGGTCCCTTCCCTCTGACGAGGCCCTCTGAGCTCCAGCACCTTGCAGTGTGGAGACAGAACCTGCCAGCAACCTCCTCTCCAAGGAGGCCTCAGGCGAGGCCTAGGCCCAGGGGAAAAGCACCAGCGGGGATGAGCCTGGGGAGGCGCCCGGGCATGTCTGGACCCAGTCCCCGCAGCCTGCCCCTTGCTGGGGCAGTACCCCCGGAGGCCAGGAAGGCCTGGGCAAGGCTGGCCAGGGTCAGGGGCCCTGCTGGGTCCTGCCCCTGGCCTGTGGGGCCTCTGAGCACAGCCGGCCCTCTCCCGCTGGAAGACCTCCCCGGCTGCCTCCAAAGGCCGCTTTGCAAGCACTCTGGCCGGCTGTTCCCGCCAGCCGCGCACAATGCTCCCAAGCCCGGGAGAAAAGCGCTTCGGGGTGGTGCTCTCTCCCGGCCCTTGCCCCTGAGCCTGGGGGCCAGGCAGGGGCTCCACACTCCCAGGCCAAGGCAGAACCACATGCACACGTCTGTTCCTGCCCCCTGCACCGGCAGAGAGCTCGGGGGAGCCAGAGTCTGTCAGGCAGCTGCTGGGCTGGCCGCCTGTGTGGGAAGGGGCAGAGCCGACCTAGGGGCACCCTGGGCCTCTTGCTCTCCCTGCTGCCCTGAGGCTGCTGGGCCAAAGAGGTCTTGGGCATCCAGCCCCTTGCTGGTCCCTTCCCTCTGACGAGGCCCTCTGAGCTCCAGCACCTTGCAGTGTGGAGACAGCCCCTGCCAGCAACCTCCTCTCCAAGGAGGCCTCAGGCGAGGCCTAGGCCCAGGGGAAAGGCACCAGCGGGGATGAGCCTGGGGAGGCGCCCGGGCATGTCTGGACCCAGTCCCCGCAGCCTGCCCCTTGCTGGGGCAGTACCCCCGGAGGCCAGGAAGGCCTGGGCAAGGCTGGCCAGGGGCAGGGGCCCTGCTGGGTCCTGCCCCTGGCCTGTGGGTCCTCTGAGCACAGCCGGCCCTCTCCCGCTGGAAGACCTCCCCGGCTGCCTCCAAAGGCCGCTTTGCAAGCACTCTGGCCGGCTGTTCCCGCCAGCCGCGCACAATGCTCCCAAGCACGGGAGAAAAGCGCTTCGGGGTGGTGCTCTCTCCCGGCCCTTGCCCCTGAGCCTGGGGGCCAGGCAGGGGCTCCACACTCCCAGGCCAAGGCAGAACCACATGCACACGTCTGTTCCTGCCCCCTGCACCGGCAGAGAGCTCGGGGGAGCCAGAGTCTGTCAGGCAGCTGCTGGGCTGGCCGCCTGTGTGGGAAGGGGCAGAGCCGACCTAGGGGCACCCTGGGCCTCTTGCTCTCCCTGCTGCCCTGAGGCTGCTGGGCCAAAGAGGTCTTGGGCATCCAGCCCCTTGCTGGTCCCTTCCCTCTGACGAGGCCCTCGGAGCTCCAGCACCTTGCAGTGTGGAGACAGCCCCTGCCAGCAACCTCCTCTCCAAGGAGGCCTCAAGCGAGGCCTAGGCCCAGGGGAAAGGCACCAGCGGGGATGAGACGGGGAGGCACCCGGGCATGTCTGGACCCAGTCCCCGCAGCCTGCCCCTTGCTGGGGCAGTACCCCCGGAGGCCAGGAAGGCCTGGGCAAGGCTGGCCAGGGGCAGGGGCCCTGCTGGGTCCTGCCCCTGGCCTGTGGGGCCTCTGAGCACAGCCGGCCCTCTCCCGCTTGAAGACCTCCCCGGCTGCCTCCAAAGGCCGCTTTACAAGCACTCTGGCCGGCTGTTCCCGCCAGCCGCGCACAATGCTCCCAAGCCCGGGAGAAAAGCGATTCGGGGTGGTGCTCTCTCCCGGCCCTTGCCCCTGAGCCTGGGGGCCAGGCAGGGGCTCCACACTCCCAGGCCAAGGCAGAACCACATGCACACGTCTGTTCCTGCCCCCTGCACCGGCAGAGAGCTCGGGGGAGCCAGAGTCTGTCAGGCAGCTGCTGGGCTGGCCGCCTGTGTGGGAAGGGGCAGAGCCGACCTAGGGGCACCCTGGGCCTCTTGCTCTCCCTGCTGCCCTGAGGCTGCTGGGCCAAAGAGGTCTTGGGCATCCAGCCCCTTGCTGGTCCCTTCCCTCTGACGAGGCCCTCTGAGCTCCAGCACCGTGCAGTGTGGAGACAGCCCCTGCCAGCAACCTCCTCTCCAAGGAGGCCTCAGGCGAGGCCTAGGCCCAGGGGAAAGGCACCAGCGGGGATGAGCCTGGGGAGGCGCCCGGGCATGTCTGGACCCAGTCCCCGCAGCCTGCCCCTTGCTGGGGCAGTACCCCCGGAGGCCAGGAAGGCCTGGGCAAGGCTGGCCAGGGGCAGGGGCCCTGCTGGGTCCTGCCCCTGGCCTGTGGGGCCTCTGAGCACAACCGGCCCTCTCCCGCTGGAAGACCTCCCCGGCTGCCTCCAAAGGCCGCTTTGCAAGCACTCTGGCCGGCTGTTCCCGCCAGCCGCGCACAATGCTCCCAAGCACGGGAGAAAAGCGCTTCGGGGTGGTGCTCTCTCCCGGCCCTTGCCCCTGAGCCTGGGGGCCAGGCAGGGGCTCCACACTCCCAGGCCAAGGCAGAACCACATGCACACGTCTGTTCCTGCCCCCTGCACCGGCAGAGAGCTCGGGGGAGCCAGAGTCTGTCAGGCAGCTGCTGGGCTGGCCGCCTGTGTGGGAAGGGGCAGAGCCGACCTAGGGGCACCCTGGGCCTCTTGCTCTCCCTGCTGCCCTGAGGCTGCTGGGCCAAAGAGGTCTTGGGCATCCAGCCCCTTGCTGGTCCCTTCCCTCTGACGAGGCCCTCTGAGCTCCAGCACCTTGCAGTGTGGAGACAGCCCCTGCCAGCAACCTCCTCTCCAAGGAGGCCTCAAGCGAGGCCTAGGCCCAGGGGAAAGGCACCAGCGGGGATGAGACGGGGAGGCACCCGGGCATGTCTGGACCCAGTCCCCGCAGCCTGCCCCTTGCTGGGGCAGTACCCCCGGAGGCCAGGAAGGCCTGGGCAAGGCTGGCCAGGGGCAGGGGCCCTGCTGGGTCCTGCCCCTGGCCTGTGGGGCCTCTGAGCACAGCCGGCCCTCTCCCGCTGGAAGACCTCCCCGGCTGCCTCCAAAGGCGGCTTTACAAGTACTCTGGCCGGCTGTTCCCGCCAGCCGCGCACAATGCTCCCAAGCCCGGGAGAAAAGCGCTTCGGGGTGGTGCTCTCTCCCGGCCCTTGCCCCTGAGCCTGGGGGCCAGGCAGGGGCTCCACACTCCCAGGCCAAGGCAGAACCACATGCACACGTCTGTTCCTGCCCCCTGCACCGGCAGAGAGCTCGGGGGAGCCAGAGTCTGTCAGGCAGCTGCTGGGCTGGCCGCCTGTGTGGGAAGGGGCAGAGCCGACCTAGGGGCACCCTGGGCCTCTTGCTCTCCCTGCTGCCCTGAGGCTGCTGGGCCAAAGAGGTCTTGGGCATTCAGCCCCTTGCTGGTCCCTTCCCTCTGACGAGGCCCTCTGAGCTCCAGCACCTTGCAGTGTGGAGACAGCCCCTGCCAGCAACCTCCTCTCCAAGGAGGCCTCAGGCGAGGCCTAGGCCCAGGGGAAAGGCACCAGCGGGGATGAGCCTGGGGAGGCGCCCGGGCATGTCTGGACCCAGTCCCCGCAGCCTGCCCCTTGCTGGGGCAGTACCCCCGGAGGCCAGGAAGGCCTGGAAAAGGCGGGCCAGGGGCAGGGGCCCTGCTGGGTCCTGCCCCTGGCCTGTGGGGCCTCTGAGCACAGCCGGCCCTCTCCCACTGGAAGACCTCCCCGGCTGCCTCCAAAGGCCGCTTTGCAAGCACTCTGGCCGGCTGTTCCCGCCAGCCGCGCACAATGCTCCCAAGCCCGGGAGAAAAGCGCTTCGGGGTGGTGCTCTCTCCCGGCCCTTGCCCCTGAGCCTGGGGGCCAGGCAGGGGCTCCACACTCCCAGGCCAAGGCAGAACCACATGCACACGTCTGTTCCTGCCCCCTGCACCGGCAGAGAGCTCGGGGGAGCCAGAGTCTGTCAGGCAGCTGCTGGGCTGGCCGCCTGTGTGGGAAGGGGCAGAGCCGACCTAGGGGCACCCTGGGCCTCTTGCTCTCCCTGCTGCCCTGAGGCTGCTGGGCCAAAGAGGTCTTGGGCATCCAGCCCCTTGCTGGTCCCTTCCCTCTGACGAGGCCCTCTGAGCTCCAGCACCTTGCAGTGTGGAGACAGCCCCTGCCAGCAACCTCCTCTCCAAGGAGGCCTCAGGCGAGGCCTAGGCCCAGGGGAAAGGCACCAGTGGGGATGAGCCTGGGGAGGCGCCCGGGCATGTCTGGACCCAGTCCCCGCAGCCTGCCCCTTGCTGGGGCAGTACCCCCGGAGGCCAGGAAGGCCTGGGCAAGGCTGGCCAGGGGCAGGGGCCCTGCTGGGTCCTGCCCCTGCCCTGTGGGGCCTCTGAGCACAGCCGGCCCTCTCCCGCTGGAAGACCTCCCCGGCTGCCTCCAAAGGCCGCTTTGCAAGCACTCTGGCCGGCTGTTCCCGCCAGCGGCGCACAATGCTCCCAAGCCCGGGAGAAAAGCGCTTCGGGGTGGTGCTCTCTCCCGGCCCTTGCCCCTGAGCCTGGGGGCCAGGCAGGGGCTCCACACTCCCAGGCCAAGGCAGAACCACATGCACACGTCTGTTCCTGCCCCCTGCACCGGCAGAGAGCTCGGGGGAGCCAGAGTCTGTCAGGCAGCTGCTGGGCTGGCCGCCTGTGTGGGAAGGGGCAGAGCCGACCTAGGGGCACCCTGGGCCTCTTGCTCTCCCTGCTGCCCTGAGGCTGCTGGGCCAAAGAGGTCTTGGGCATCCAGCCCCTTGCTGGTCCCTTCCCTCTGACGAGGCCCTCTGAGCTCCAGCACCTTGCAGTGTGGAGACAGCCCCTGCCAGCAACCTCCTCTCCATGGAGGCCTCAGGCGAGGCCAAGGCCCAGGGGAAAGGCACCAGCGGGGATGAGCCTGGGGAGGCGCCCGGGCATGTCTGGACCCAGTCCCCGCAGCCTGCCCCTTGCTGGGGCAGTACCCCCGGAGGCCAGGAAGGCCTGGGCAAGGCTGGCCTGGGGCAGGGGCCCTGCTGGGTCCTGCCCCTGGCCTGTGGGGCCTCTGAGCACAGCCGGCCCTCTCCCGCTGGAAGACCTCCCCGGCTGCCTCCAAAGGCCGCTTTGCAAGCACTCTGGCCTGCTGTTCCCGCCAGCGGCGCACAATGCTCCCAAGCCCGGGAGAAAAGCGCTTCGGGGTGGTGCTCTCTCCCGGCCCTTGCCCCTGAGCCTGGGGGCCAGGCAGGGGCTCCACACTCCCAGGCCAAGGCAGAACCACATGCACACGTCTGTTCCTGCCCCCTGCACCGGCAGAGAGCTCGGGGGAGCCAGAGTCTGTCAGGCAGCTGCTGGGCTGGCCGCCTGTGTGGGAAGGGGCAGAGCCGACCTAGGGGCACCCTGGGCCTCTTGCTCTCCCTGCTGCCCTGAGGCTGCTGGGCCAAAGAGGTCTTGGGCATCCAGCCCCTTGCTGGTCCCTTCCCTCTGACGAGGCCCTCTGAGCTCCAGCACCTTGCAGTGTGGAGACAGCCCCTGCCAGCAACCTCCTCTCCAAGGAGGCCTCAAGCGAGGCCTAGGCCCAGGGGAAAGGCACCAGCGGGGATGAGCCTGGGGAGGCACCCGGGCATGTCTGGACCCAGTCCCCGCAGCCTGCCCCTTGCTGGGGCAGTACCCCCGGAGGCCAGGAAGGCCTGGGCAAGGCTGGCCAGGGGCAGGGGCCCTGCTGGGTCCTGCCCCTGGCCTGAGGGTCCTCTGAGCACAGCCGGCCCTCTCCCGCTGGAAGACCTCCCCGGCTGCCTCCAAAGGCCGCTTTACAAGCACTCTGGCCGGCTGTTCCCGCCAGCCGCACACAATGCTCCCAAGCCCGGGAGAAAAGCGATTCGGGGTGCTGCTCTCTCCCGGCCCTTGCCCCTGAGCCTGGGGGCCAGGCAGGGGCTCCACACTCCCAGGCCAAGGCAGAACCACATGCACACGTCTGTTCCTGCCCCCTGCACCGGCAGAGAGCTCGGGGGAGCCAGAGTCTGTCAGGCAGCTGCTGGGCTGGCCGCCTGTGTGGGAAGGGGCAGAGCCGACCTAGGGGCACCCTGGGCCTCTTGCTCTCCCTGCTGCCCTGAGGCTGCTGGGCCAAAAGGTCTTGGGCATCCAGCCCCTTGCTGGTCCCTTCCCTCTGACGAGGCCCTCTGAGCTCCAGCACCTTGCATTGTGGAGACAGCCCCTGCCAGCAACCTCCTCTCCAAGGAGGCCTCAGGCGAGGCCTAGGCCCAGGGGAAAGGCACCAGCGGGGATGAGCCTGGGGAGGCGCCCGGGCATGTCTGGACCCAGTCCCCGCAGCCTGCCCCTTGCTGGGGCAGTACCCCCGAAGGCCAGGAAGGCCTGGGCAAGGCTGGCCAGGGGCAGGGGCCCTGCTGGGTCCTGCCCCTGGCCTGTGGGTCCTCTGAGCACAGCCGGCCCTCTCCCGCTGGAAGACCTCCCCGGCTGCCTCCAAAGGCCGCTTTGCAAGCACTCTGGCCGGCTGTTCCCGCCAGCCGCGCACAATGCTCCCAAGCCCGGGAGAAAAGCGCTTCGGGGTGGTGCTCTCTCCCGGCCCTTGCCCCTGAGCCTGGGGGCCAGGCAGGGGCTCCACACTCCCAGGCCAAGGCAGAACCACATGCACACGTCTGTTCCTGCCCCCTGCACCGGCAGAGAGCTCGGGGGAGCCAGAGTCTGTCAGGCAGCTGCTGGGCTGGCCGCCTGTGTGGGAAGGGGCAGAGCCGACCTAGGGGCACCCTGGGCCTCTTGCTCTCCCTGCTGCCCTGAGGCTGCTGGGCCAAAGAGGTCTTGGGCATCCAGCCCCTTGCTGGTCCCTTCCCTCTGACGAGGCCCTCTGAGCTCCAGCACCTTGCAGTGTGGAGACAGAACCTGCCAGCAACCTCCTCTCCAAGGAGGCCTCAGGCGAGGCCTAGGCCCAGGGGAAAAGCACCAGCGGGGATGAGCCTGGGGAGGCGCCCGGGCATGTCTGGACCCAGTCCCCGCAGCCTGCCCCTTGCTGGGGCAGTACCCCCGGAGGCCAGGAAGGCCTGGGCAAGGCTGGCCAGGGTCAGGGGCCCTGCTGGGTCCTGCCCCTGGCCTGTGGGGCCTCTGAGCACAGCCGGCCCTCTCCCGCTGGAAGACCTCCCCGGCTGCCTCCAAAGGCCGCTTTGCAAGCACTCTGGCCGGCTGTTCCCGCCAGCCGCGCACAATGCTCCCAAGCCCGGGAGAAAAGCGCTTCGGGGTGGTGCTCTCTCCCGGCCCTTGCCCCTGAGCCTGGGGGCCAGGCAGGGGCTCCACACTCCCAGGCCAAGGCAGAACCACATGCACACGTCTGTTCCTGCCCCCTGCACCGGCAGAGAGCTCGGGGGAGCCAGAGTCTGTCAGGCAGCTGCTGGGCTGGCCGCCTGTGTGGGAAGGGGCAGAGCCGACCTAGGGGCACCCTGGGCCTCTTGCTCTCCCTGCTGCCCTGAGGCTGCTGGGCCAAAGAGGTCTTGGGCATCCAGCCCCTTGCTGGTCCCTTCCCTCTGACGAGGCCCTCTGAGCTCCAGCACCTTGCAGTGTGGAGACAGCCCCTGCCAGAAACCTCCTCTCCAAGGAGGCCTCAGGCGAGGCCTAGGCCCAGGGGAAAGGCACCAGCGGGGATGAGCCTGGGGAGGCGCCCGGGCATGTCTGGACCCAGTCCCCGCAGCCTGCCCCTTGCTGGGGCAGTACCCCCGGAGGCCAGGAAGGCCTGGGCAAGGCTGGCCAGGGGCAGGGGCCCTGCTGGGTCCTGCCCCTGGCCTGTGGGTCCTCTGAGCACAGCCGGCCCTCTCCCGCTGGAAGACCTCCCCGGCTGCCTCCAAAGGCCGCTTTGCAAGCACTCTGGCCGGCTGTTCCCGCCAGCCGCGCACAATGCTCCCAAGCACGGGAGAAAAGCGCTTCGGGGTGGTGCTCTCTCCCGGCCCTTGCCCCTGAGCCTGGGGGCCAGGCAGGGGCTCCACACTCCCAGGCCAAGGCAGAACCACATGCACACGTCTGTTCCTGCCCCCTGCACCGGCAGAGAGCTCGGGGGAGCCAGAGTCTGTCAGGCAGCTGCTGGGCTGGCCGCCTGTGTGGGAAGGGGCAGAGCCGACCTAGGGGCACCCTGGGCCTCTTGCTCTCCCTGCTGCCCTGAGGCTGCTGGGCCAAAGAGGTCTTGGGCATCCAGCCCCTTGCTGGTCCCTTCCCTCTGACGAGGCCCTCGGAGCTCCAGCACCTTGCAGTGTGGAGACAGCCCCTGCCAGCAACCTCCTCTCCAAGGAGGCCTCAAGCGAGGCCTAGGCCCAGGGGAAAGGCACCAGCGGGGATGAGACGGGGAGGCACCCGGGCATGTCTGGACCCAGTCCCCGCAGCCTGCCCCTTGCTGGGGCAGTACCCCCGGAGGCCAGGAAGGCCTGGGCAAGGCTGGCCAGGGGCAGGGGCCCTGCTGGGTCCTGCCCCTGGCCTGTGGGGCCTCTGAGCACAGCCGGCCCTCTCCCGCTTGAAGACCTCCCCGGCTGCCTCCAAAGGCCGCTTTACAAGCACTCTGGCCGGCTGTTCCCGCCAGCCGCGCACAATGCTCCCAAGCCCGGGAGAAAAGCGATTCGGGGTGGTGCTCTCTCCCGGCCCTTGCCCCTGAGCCTGGGGGCCAGGCAGGGGCTCCACACTCCCAGGCCAAGGCAGAACCACATGCACACGTCTGTTCCTGCCCCCTGCACCGGCAGAGAGCTCGGGGGAGCCAGAGTCTGTCAGGCAGCTGCTGGGCTGGCCGCCTGTGTGGGAAGGGGCAGAGCCGACCTAGGGGCACCCTGGGCCTCTTGCTCTCCCTGCTGCCCTGAGGCTGCTGGGCCAAAGAGGTCTTGGGCATCCAGCCCCTTGCTGGTCCCTTCCCTCTGACGAGGCCCTCTGAGCTCCAGCACCGTGCAGTGTGGAGACAGCCCCTGCCAGCAACCTCCTCTCCAAGGAGGCCTCAGGCGAGGCCTAGGCCCAGGGGAAAGGCACCAGCGGGGATGAGCCTGGGGAGGCGCCCGGGCATGTCTGGACCCAGTCCCCGCAGCCTGCCCCTTGCTGGGGCAGTACCCCCGGAGGCCAGGAAGGCCTGGGCAAGGCTGGCCAGGGGCAGGGGCCCTGCTGGGTCCTGCCCCTGGCCTGTGGGGCCTCTGAGCACAACCGGCCCTCTCCCGCTGGAAGACCTCCCCGGCTGCCTCCAAAGGCCGCTTTGCAAGCACTCTGGCCGGCTGTTCCCGCCAGCCGCGCACAATGCTCCCAAGCACGGGAGAAAAGCGCTTCGGGGTGGTGCTCTCTCCCGGCCCTTGCCCCTGAGCCTGGGGGCCAGGCAGGGGCTCCACACTCCCAGGCCAAGGCAGAACCACATGCACACGTCTGTTCCTGCCCCCTGCACCGGCAGAGAGCTCGGGGGAGCCAGAGTCTGTCAGGCAGCTGCTGGGCTGGCCGCCTGTGTGGGAAGGGGCAGAGCCGACCTAGGGGCACCCTGGGCCTCTTGCTCTCCCTGCTGCCCTGAGGCTGCTGGGCCAAAGAGGTCTTGGGCATCCAGCCCCTTGCTGGTCCCTTCCCTCTGACGAGGCCCTCTGAGCTCCAGCACCTTGCAGTGTGGAGACAGCCCCTGCCAGCAACCTCCTCTCCAAGGAGGCCTCAAGCGAGGCCTAGGCCCAGGGGAAAGGCACCAGCGGGGATGAGACGGGGAGGCACCCGGGCATGTCTGGACCCAGTCCCCGCAGCCTGCCCCTTGCTGGGGCAGTACCCCCGGAGGCCAGGAAGGCCTGGGCAAGGCTGGCCAGGGGCAGGGGCCCTGCTGGGTCCTGCCCCTGGCCTGTGGGGCCTCTGAGCACAGCCGGCCCTCTCCCGCTGGAAGACCTCCCCGGCTGCCTCCAAAGGCGGCTTTACAAGTACTCTGGCCGGCTGTTCCCGCCAGCCGCGCACAATGCTCCCAAGCCCGGGAGAAAAGCGCTTCGGGGTGGTGCTCTCTCCCGGCCCTTGCCCCTGAGCCTGGGGGCCAGGCAGGGGCTCCACACTCCCAGGCCAAGGCAGAACCACATGCACACGTCTGTTCCTGCCCCCTGCACCGGCAGAGAGCTCGGGGGAGCCAGAGTCTGTCAGGCAGCTGCTGGGCTGGCCGCCTGTGTGGGAAGGGGCAGAGCCGACCTAGGGGCACCCTGGGCCTCTTGCTCTCCCTGCTGCCCTGAGGCTGCTGGGCCAAAGAGGTCTTGGGCATTCAGCCCCTTGCTGGTCCCTTCCCTCTGACGAGGCCCTCTGAGCTCCAGCACCTTGCAGTGTGGAGACAGCCCCTGCCAGCAACCTCCTCTCCAAGGAGGCCTCAGGCGAGGCCTAGGCCCAGGGGAAAGGCACCAGCGGGGATGAGCCTGGGGAGGCGCCCGGGCATGTCTGGACCCAGTCCCCGCAGCCTGCCCCTTGCTGGGGCAGTACCCCCGGAGGCCAGGAAGGCCTGGGCAAGGCTGGCCAGGGGCAGGGGCCCTGCTGGGTCCTGCCCCTGGCCTGTGGGGCCTCTGAGCACAGCCGGCCCTCTCCCACTGGAAGACCTCCCCGGCTGCCTCCAAAGGCCGCTTTGCAAGCACTCTGGCCGGCTGTTCCCGCCAGCCGCGCACAATGCTCCCAAGCCCGGGAGAAAAGCGCTTCGGGGTGGTGCTCTCTCCCGGCCCTTGCCCCTGAGCCTGGGGGCCAGGCAGGGGCTCCACACTCCCAGGCCAAGGCAGAACCACATGCACACGTCTGTTCCTGCCCCCTGCACCGGCAGAGAGCTCGGGGGAGCCAGAGTCTGTCAGGCAGCTGCTGGGCTGGCCGCCTGTGTGGGAAGGGGCAGAGCCGACCTAGGGGCACCCTGGGCCTCTTGCTCTCCCTGCTGCCCTGAGGCTGCTGGGCCAAAGAGGTCTTGGGCATCCAGCCCCTTGCTGGTCCCTTCCCTCTGACGAGGCCCTCTGAGCTCCAGCACCTTGCAGTGTGGAGACAGCCCCTGCCAGCAACCTCCTCTCCAAGGAGGCCTCAGGCGAGGCCTAGGCCCAGGGGAAAGGCACCAGTGGGGATGAGCCTGGGGAGGCGCCCGGGCATGTCTGGACCCAGTCCCCGCAGCCTGCCCCTTGCTGGGGCAGTACCCCCGGAGGCCAGGAAGGCCTGGGCAAGGCTGGCCAGGGGCAGGGGCCCTGCTGGGTCCTGCCCCTGCCCTGTGGGGCCTCTGAGCACAGCCGGCCCTCTCCCGCTGGAAGACCTCCCCGGCTGCCTCCAAAGGCCGCTTTGCAAGCACTCTGGCCGGCTGTTCCCGCCAGCGGCGCACAATGCTCCCAAGCCCGGGAGAAAAGCGCTTCGGGGTGGTGCTCTCTCCCGGCCCTTGCCCCTGAGCCTGGGGGCCAGGCAGGGGCTCCACACTCCCAGGCCAAGGCAGAACCACATGCACACGTCTGTTCCTGCCCCCTGCACCGGCAGAGAGCTCGGGGGAGCCAGAGTCTGTCAGGCAGCTGCTGGGCTGGCCGCCTGTGTGGGAAGGGGCAGAGCCGACCTAGGGGCACCCTGGGCCTCTTGCTCTCCCTGCTGCCCTGAGGCTGCTGGGCCAAAGAGGTCTTGGGCATCCAGCCCCTTGCTGGTCCCTTCCCTCTGACGAGGCCCTCTGAGCTCCAGCACCTTGCAGTGTGGAGACAGCCCCTGCCAGCAACCTCCTCTCCATGGAGGCCTCAGGCGAGGCCAAGGCCCAGGGGAAAGGCACCAGCGGGGATGAGCCTGGGGAGGCGCCCGGGCATGTCTGGACCCAGTCCCCGCAGCCTGCCCCTTGCTGGGGCAGTACCCCCGGAGGCCAGGAAGGCCTGGGCAAGGCTGGCCTGGGGCAGGGGCCCTGCTGGGTCCTGCCCCTGGCCTGTGGGGCCTCTGAGCACAGCCGGCCCTCTCCCGCTGGAAGACCTCCCCGGCTGCCTCCAAAGGCCGCTTTGCAAGCACTCTGGCCTGCTGTTCCCGCCAGCGGCGCACAATGCTCCCAAGCCCGGGAGAAAAGCGCTTCGGGGTGGTGCTCTCTCCCGGCCCTTGCCCCTGAGCCTGGGGGCCAGGCAGGGGCTCCACACTCCCAGGCCAAGGCAGAACCACATGCACACGTCTGTTCCTGCCCCCTGCACCGGCAGAGAGCTCGGGGGAGCCAGAGTCTGTCAGGCAGCTGCTGGGCTGGCCGCCTGTGTGGGAAGGGGCAGAGCCGACCTAGGGGCACCCTGGGCCTCTTGCTCTCCCTGCTGCCCTGAGGCTGCTGGGCCAAAGAGGTCTTGGGCATCCAGCCCCTTGCTGGTCCCTTCCCTCTGACGAGGCCCTCTGAGCTCCAGCACCTTGCAGTGTGGAGACAGCCCCTGCCAGCAACCTCCTCTCCAAGGAGGCCTCAAGCGAGGCCTAGGCCCAGGGGAAAGGCACCAGCGGGGATGAGCCTGGGGAGGCGCCCGGGCATGTCTGGACCCAGTCCCCGCAGCCTGCCCCTTGCTGGGGCAGTACCCCCAGAGGCCAGGAAGGCCTGGGCAAGGCTGGCCAGGGGCAGGGGCCCTGCTGTGTCCTGCCCCTGGCCTGTGGGGCCTCTGAGCAAAACCGGCCCTCTCCCGCTGGAAGACCTCCCCGGCTGCCTCCAAAGGCCGCTTTGCAAGCACTCTGGCCGGCTGTTCCCGCCAGCCGCGCACAATGCTCCCAAGCCCGGGAGAAAAGCGCTTCGGGGTGGTGCTCTCTCCCGGCCCTTGCCCCTGAGCCTGGGGGCCAGGCAGGGGCTCCACACTCCCAGGCCAAGGCAGAACCACATGCACACGTCTGTTCCTGCCCCCTGCACCGGCAGAGAGCTCGGGGGAGCCAGAGTCTGTCAGGCAGCTGCTGGGCTGGCCGCCTGTGTGGGAAGGGGCAGAGCCGACCTAGGGGCACCCTGGGCCTCTTGCTCTCCCTGCTGCCCTGAGGCTGCTGGGCCAAAGAGGTCTTGGGCATCCAGCCCCTTGCTGGTCCCTTCCCTCTGACGAGGCCCTCTGAGCTCCAGCACCTTGCAGTGTGGAGACAGCCCCTGCCAGCAACCTCCTCTCCAAGGAGGCCTCAGGTGAGGCCTAGGCCCAGGGGAAAGGCACCAGCGGGGATGAGCCTGGGGAGGCGCCCGGGCATGTCTGGACCGAGTCCCCGCAGCCTGCCCCTTGCTGGGGCAGTACCCCCGGAGGCCAGGAAGGCCTGGGCAAGGCTGGCCAGGGGCAGGGGCCCTGCTGGGTCCTGCCCCTGCCCTGTGGGGCCTCTGAGCACAGCCGGCCCTCTCCCGCTGGAAGACCTCCCCGGCTGCCTCCAAAGGCCGCTTTGCAAGCACTCTGGCCGGCTGTTCCCGCCAGCCGCGCACAATGCTCCCAAGCCCGGGAGAAAAGCGCTTCGGGGTGCTGCTCTCTCCCGGCCCTTGCCCCTGAGCCTGGGGGCCAGGCAGTGGCTCCACACTCCCAGGCCAAGGCAGAACCACATGCACACGTCTGTTCCTGCCCCCTGCACCGGCAGAGAGCTCGGGGGAGCCAGAGTCTGTCAGGCAGCTGCTGGGCTGGCCGCCTGTGTGGGAAGGGGCAGAGCCGACCTAGGGGCACCCTGGGCCTCTTGCTCTCCCTGCTGCCCTGAGGCTGCTGGGCCAAAGAGGTCTTGGGCATCCAGCCCCTTGCTGGTCCCTTCCCTCTGACGAGGCCCTCTGAGCTCCAGCACCGTGCAGTGTGGAGACAGCCCCTGCCAGCAACCTCCTCTCCAAGGAGGCCTCAGGCGAGGCCTAGGCCCAGGGGAAAGGCACCAGCGGGGATGAGCCTGGGGAGGCGCCCGGGCATGTCTGGACCCAGTCCCCGCAGCCTGCCCCTTGCTGGGGCAGTACCCCCGGAGGCCAGGAAGGCCTGGGCAAGGCTGGCCAGGGGCAGGGGCCCTGCTGGGTCCTGCCCCTGGCCTGTGGGGCCTCTGAGCACAACCGGCCCTCTCCCGCTGGAAGACATCCCCGGCTGCCTCCAAAGGCCGCTTTGCAAGCACTCTGGCCGGCTGTTCCCGCCAGCCGCGCACAATGCTCCCAAGCACGGGAGAAAAGCGCTTCGGGGTGGTGCTCTCTCCCGGCCCTTGCCCCTGAGCCTGGGGGCCAGGCAGGGGCTCCACACTCCCAGGCCAAGGCAGAACCACATGCACACGTCTGTTCCTGCCCCCTGCACCGGCAGAGAGCTCGGGGGAGCCAGAGTCTGTCAGGCAGCTGCTGGGCTGGCCGCCTGTGTGGGAAGGGGCAGAGCCGACCTAGGGGCACCCTGGGCCTCTTGCTCTCCCTGCTGCCCTGAGGCTGCTGGGCCAAAGAGGTCTTGGGCATCCAGCCCCTTGCTGGTCCCTTCCCTCTGACGAGGCCCTCTGAGCTCCAGCACCTTGCAGTGTGGAGACAGCCCCTGCCAGCAACCTCCTCTCCAAGGAGGCCTCAAGCGAGGCCTAGGCCCAGGGGAAAGGCACCAGCGGGGATGAGACGGGGAGGCACCCGGGCATGTCTGGACCCAGTCCCCGCAGCCTGCCCCTTGCTGGGGCAGTACCCCCGGAGGCCAGGAAGGCCTGGGCAAGGCTGGCCAGGGGCAGGGGCCCTGCTGGGTCCTGCCCCTGGCCTGTGGGGCCTCTGAGCACAGCCGGCCCTCTCCCGCTGGAAGACCTCCCCGGCTGCCTCCAAAGGCCGCTTTACAAGTACTCTGGCCGGCTGTTCCCGCCAGCCGCGCACAATGCTCCCAAGCCCGGGAGAAAAGCGCTTCGGGGTGGTGCTCTCTCCCGGCCCTTGCCCCTGAGCCTGGGGGCCAGGCAGGGGCTCCACACTCCCAGGCCAAGGCAGAACCACATGCACACGTCTGTTCCTGCCCCCTGCACCGGCAGAGAGCTCGGGGGAGCCAGAGTCTGTCAGGCAGCTGCTGGGCTGGCCGCCTGTGTGGGAAGGGGCAGAGCCGACCTAGGGGCACCCTGGGCCTCTTGCTCTCCCTGCTGCCCTGAGGCTGCTGGGCCAAAGAGGTCTTGGGCATTCAGCCCCTTGCTGGTCCCTTCCCTCTGACGAGGCCCTCTGAGCTCCAGCACCTTGCAGTGTGGAGACAGCCCCTGCCAGCAACCTCCTCTCCAAGGAGGCCTCAGGCGAGGCCTAGGCCCAGGGGAAAGGCACCAGCGGGGATGAGCCTGGGGAGGCGCCCGGGCATGTCTGGACCCAGTCCCCGCAGCCTGCCCCTTGCTGGGGCAGTACCCCCGGAGGCCAGGAAGGCCTGGGCAAGGCTGGCCAGGGGCAGGGGCCCTGCTGGGTCCTGCCCCTGGCCTGTGGGGCCTCTGAGCACAGCCGGCCCTCTCCCGCTGGAAGACCTCCCCGGCTGCCTCCAAAGGCCGCTTTGCAAGCACTCTGGCCGGCTGTTCCCGCCAGCCGCGCACAATGCTCCCAAGCCCGGGAGAAAAGCGCTTCGGGGTGGTGCTCTCTCCCGGCCCTTGCCCCTGAGCCTGGGGGCCAGGCAGGGGCTCCACACTCCCAGGCCAAGGCAGAACCACATGCACACGTCTGTTCCTGCCCCCTGCACCGGCAGAGAGCTCGGGGGAGCCAGAGTCTGTCAGGCAGCTGCTGGGCTGGCCGCCTGTGTGGGAAGGGGCAGAGCCGACCTAGGGGCACCCTGGGCCTCTTGCTCTCCCTGCTGCCCTGAGGCTGCTGGGCCAAAGAGGTCTTGGGCATCCAGCCCCTTGCTGGTCCCTTCCCTCTGACGAGGCCCTCTGAGCTCCAGCACCTTGCAGTGTGGAGACAGCCCCTGCCAGCAACCTCCTCTCCAAGGAGGCCTCAGGCGAGGCCAAGGCCCAGGGGAAAGGCACCAGCGGGGATGAGCCTGGGGAGGCGCCCGGGCATGTCTGGACCCAGTCCCCGCAGCCTGCCCCTTGCTGGGGCAGTACCCCCGGAGGCCAGGAAGGCCTGGGCAAGGCTGGCCTGGGGCAGGGGCCCTGCTGGGTCCTGCCCCTGGCCTGTGGGGCCTCTGAGCACAGCCGGCCCTCTCCCGCTGGAAGACCTCCCCGGCTGCCTCCAAAGGCCGCTTTGCAAGCACTCTGGCCTGCTGTTCCCGCCAGCGGCGCACAATGCTCCCAAGCCCGGGAGAAAAGCGCTTCGGGGTGGTGCTCTCTCCCGGCCCTTGCCCCTGAGCCTGGGGGCCAGGCAGGGGCTCCACACTCCCAGGCCAAGGCAGAACCACATGCACACGTCTGTTCCTGCCCCCTGCACCGGCAGAGAGCTCGGGGGAGCCAGAGTCTGTCAGGCAGCTGCTGGGCTGGCCGCCTGTGTGGGAAGGGGCAGAGCCGACCTAGGGGCACCCTGGGCCTCTTGCTCTCCCTGCTGCCCTGAGGCTGCTGGGCCAAAGAGGTCTTGGGCATCCAGCCCCTTGCTGGTCCCTTCCCTCTGACGAGGCCCTCTGAGCTCCAGCACCTTGCAGTGTGGAGACAGCCCCTGCCAGCAACCTCCTCTCCAAGGAGGCCTCAAGCGAGGCCTAGGCCCAGGGGAAAGGCACCAGCGGGGATGAGCCTGGGGAGGCGCCCGGGCATGTCTGGACCCAGTCCCCGCAGCCTGCCCCTTGCTGGGGCAGTACCCCCAGAGGCCAGGAAGGCCTGGGCAAGGCTGGCCAGGGGCAGGGGCCCTGCTGTGTCCTGCCCCTGGCCTGTGGGGCCTCTGAGCAAAACCGGCCCTCTCCCGCTGGAAGACCTCCCCGGCTGCCTCCAAAGGCCGCTTTGCAAGCACTCTGGCCGGCTGTTCCCGCCAGCCGCGCACAATGCTCCCAAGCCCGGGAGAAAAGCGCTTCGGGGTGGTGCTCTCTCCCGGCCCTTGCCCCTGAGCCTGGGGGCCAGGCAGGGGCTCCACACTCCCAGGCCAAGGCAGAACCACATGCACACGTCTGTTCCTGCCCCCTGCACCGGCAGAGAGCTCGGGGGAGCCAGAGTCTGTCAGGCAGCTGCTGGGCTGGCCGCCTGTGTGGGAAGGGGCAGAGCCGACCTAGGGGCACCCTGGGCCTCTTGCTCTCCCTGCTGCCCTGAGGCTGCTGGGCCAAAGAGGTCTTGGGCATCCAGCCCCTTGCTGGTCCCTTCCCTCTGACGAGGCCCTCTGAGCTCCAGCACCTTGCAGTGTGGAGACAGCCCCTGCCAGCAACCTCCTCTCCAAGGAGGCCTCAGGTGAGGCCTAGGCCCAGGGGAAAGGCACCAGCGGGGATGAGCCTGGGGAGGCGCCCGGGCATGTCTGGACCGAGTCCCCGCAGCCTGCCCCTTGCTGGGGCAGTACCCCCGGAGGCCAGGAAGGCCTGGGCAAGGCTGGCCAGGGGCAGGGGCCCTGCTGGGTCCTGCCCCTGCCCTGTGGGGCCTCTGAGCACAGCCGGCCCTCTCCCGCTGGAAGACCTCCCCGGCTGCCTCCAAAGGCCGCTTTGCAAGCACTCTGGCCGGCTGTTCCCGCCAGCCGCGCACAATGCTCCCAAGCCCGGGAGAAAAGCGCTTCGGGGTGCTGCTCTCTCCCGGCCCTTCCCCTGAGCCTGGGGGCCAGGCAGTGGCTCCACACTCCCAGGCCAAGGCAGAACCACATGCACACGTCTGTTCCTGCCCCCTGCACCGGCAGAGAGCTCGGGGGAGCCAGAGTCTGTCAGGCAGCTGCTGGGCTGGCCGCCTGTGTGGGAAGGGGCAGAGCCGACCTAGGGGCACCCTGGGCCTCTTGCTCTCCCTGCTGCCCTGAGGCTGCTGGGCCAAAGAGGTCTTGGGCATCCAGCCCCTTGCTGGTCCCTTCCCTCTGACGAGGCCCTCTGAGCTCCAGCACCTTGCAGTGTGGAGACAGCCCCTGCCAGCAACCTCCTCTCCAAGGAGGCCTCAGGCGAGGCCTAGGCCCAGGGGAAAGGCACCAGCGGGGATGAGCCTGGGGAGGCGCCCGGGCATGTCTGGACCCAGTCCCCGCAGCCTGCCCCTTGCTGGGGCAGTACCCCCGGAGGCCAGGAAGGCCTGGGCAAGGCTGGCCAGGGGCAGGGGCCCTGCTGGGTCCTGCCCCTGGCCTGTGGGGCCTCTGAGCACAGCCGGCCCTCTCCCGCTGGAAGACCTCCCCGGCTGCCTCCAAAGGCCGCTTTGCAAGCACTCTGGCCGGCTGTTCCCGCCAGCCGCGCACAATGCTCCCAAGCACGGGAGAAAAGCGCTTCGGGGTGGTGCTCTCTCCCGGCCCTTGCCCCTGAGCCTGGGGGCCAGGCAGGGGCTCCACACTCCCAGGCCAAGGCAGAACCACATGCACACGTCTGTTCCTGCCCCCTGCACCGGCAGAGAGCTCGGGGGAGCCAGAGTCTGTCAGGCAGCTGCTGGGCTGGCCGCCTGTGTGGGAAGGGGCAGAGCCGACCTAGGGGCACCCTGGGCCTCTTGCTCTCCCTGCTGCCCTGAGGCTGCTGGGCCAAAGAGGTCTTGGGCATCCAGCCCCTTGCTGGTCCCTTCCCTCTGACGAGGCCCTCTGAGCTCCAGCACCTTGCAGTGTGGAGACAGCCCCTGCCAGCAACCTCCTCTCCAAGGAGGCCTCAAGCGAGGCCTAGGCCCAGGGGAAAGGCCCCAGCGGGGATGAGACGGGGAGGCACCCGGGCATGTCTGGACCCAGTCCCCGCAGCCTGCCCCTTGCTGGGGCAGTACCCCCGGAGGCCAGGAAGGCCTGGGCAAGGCTGGCCAGGGGCAGGGGCCCTGCTGGGTCCTGCCCCTGGCCTGTGGGGCCTCTGAGCACAGCCGGCCCTCTCCCGCTGGAAGACCTCCCCGGCTGCCTCCAAAGGCCGCTTTACAAGCACTCTGGCCGGCTGTTCCCGCCAGCCGCGCACAATGCTCCCAAGCCCGGGAGAAAAGCGATTCGGGGTGCTGCTCTCTCCCGGCCCTTGCCCCTGAGCCTGGGGGCCAGGCAGGGACTCCACACTCCCAGGCCAAGGCAGAACCACATGCACACGTCTGTTCCTGCCCCCTGCACAGGCAGAGAGCTCGGGGGAGCCAGAGTCTGTCAGGCAGCTGCTGGGCTGGCCGCCTGTGTGGGAAGGGGCAGAGCCGACCTAGGGGCCCCCTGGGCCTCTTGCTCTCCCTGCTGCCCTGAGGCTGCTGGGCCAAAGAGGTCTTGGGCATCCAGCCCCTTGCTGGTCCCTTCCCTCTGACGAGGCCCTCTGAGCTCCAGCACCTTGCAGTGTGGAGACAGCCCCTGCCAGCAACCTCCTCTCCAAGGAGGCCTCAGGCGAGGCCTAGGCCCAGGGGAAAGGCACCAGCGGGGATGAGCCTGGGGAGGCGCCCGGGCATGTCTGGACCCAGTCCCCGCAGCCTGCCCCTTGCTGGGGCAGTACCCCCGGAGGCCAGGAAGGCCTGGGCAAGGCTGGCCAGGGGCAGGGGCCCTGCTGGGTCCTGCCCCTGGCCTGTGGGGCCTCTGAGCACAGCCGGCCCTCTCCCGCTGGAAGACCTCCCCGGCTGCCTCCAAAGGCCGCTTTGCAAGCACTCTGGCCGGCTGTTCCCGCCAGCCGCGCACAATGCTCCCAAGCCCGGGAGAAAAGCGCTTCGGGGTGGTGCTCTCTCCCGGCCCTTGCCCTGAGCCTGGGGGCCAGGCAGGGGGTCCACACTCCCAGGCCAAGGCAGAACCACATGCACACGTCTGTTCCTGCCCCCTGCACCGGCAGAGAGCTCGGGGGAGCCAGAGTCTGTCAGGCAGCTGCTGGGCTGGCCGCCTGTGTGGGAAGGGGCAGAGCCGACCTAGGGGCACCCTGGGCCTCTTGCTCTCCCTGCTGCCCTGAGGCTGCTGGGCCAAAGAGGTCTTGGGCATCCAGCCCCTTGCTGGTCCCTTCCCTCTGACGAGGCCCTCTGAGCTCCAGCACCTTGCAGTGGGGAGACAGCCCCTGCCAGCAACCTCCTCTCCAAGGAGGCCTCAGGCGAGGCCTAGGCCCAGGGGAAAGGCACCAGCGGGGATGAGCCTGGGGAGGCGCCCGGGCATGTCTGGACCCAGTCCCCGCAGCCTGCCCCTTGCTGGGGCAGTACCCCCGGAGGCCAGGAAGGCCTGGGCAAGGCTGGCCAGGGGCAGGGGCCCTGCTGGGTCCTGCCCCTGGCCTGTGGGGCCTCTGAGCACAGCCGGCCCTCTCCCGCTGGAAGACCTCCCCGGCTGCCTCCAAAGGCCGCTTTGCAAGCACTCTGGCCGGCTGTTCCCGCCAGCCGCGCACAATGCTCCCAAGCCCGGGAGAAAAGCGCTTTGGGGTGGTGCTCTCTCCCGGCCCTTGCCCCTGAGCCTGGGGGCCAGGCAGGGACTCCACACTCCCAGGCCAAGGCAGAACCACATGCACACGTCTGTTCC
The DNA here is from genome assembly GCF_910594005.1 of Cervus elaphus. Lineage (NCBI taxonomy): Eukaryota > Metazoa > Chordata > Mammalia > Artiodactyla > Cervidae > Cervus > Cervus elaphus. Next base: position 662,003 of record NC_057834.1, on the reverse strand, counting down.
TGCCCCCTGCACAGGCAGAGAGCTCGGGGGAGCCAGAGTCTGTCAGGCAGCTGCTGGGCTGGCCGCCTGTGTGGGAAGGGGCAGAGCCGACCTAGGGGCACCCTGGGCCTCTTGCTCTCCCTGCTGCCCTGAGGCTGCTGGGCCAAAGAGGTCTTGGGCATCCAGCCCCTTGCTGGTCCCTTCCCTCTGACGAGGCCCTCTGAGCTCCAGCACCTTGCAGTGTGGAGACAGCCCCTGCCAGCAACCTCCTCTCCAAGGAGGCCTCAGGCGAGGCCTAGGCCCAGGGGAAAGGCACCAGTGGGGATGAGCCTGGGGAGGCGCCCGGGCATGTCTGGACCCGGTCCCCGCAGCCTGCCCCTTGCTGGGGCAGTACCCCCGGAGGCCAGGAAGGCCTGGGCAAGGCTGGCCAGGGGCAGGGGCCCTGCTGGGTCCTGCCCCTGGCCTGTGGGGCCTCTGAGCACAGCCGGCCCTCTCCCGCTGGAAGACCTCCCCGGCTGCCTCCAAAGGCCGCTCTGCAAGCACTCTGGCCGGCTGTTCCCGTCAGCCGCGCACAATGCTCCCAAGCCCGGGAGAAAAGCGCTTCGGGGTGGTGCTCTCTCCCGGCCCTTGCCCCTGAGCCTGGGGGCCAGGCAGGGGCTCCACACTCCCAGGCCAAGGCAGAACCACATGCACACGTCTGTTCCTGCCCCCTGCACCGGCAGAGAGCTCGGGGGAGCCAGAGTCTGTCAGGCAGCTGCTGGGCTGGCCGCCTGTGTGGGAAGGGGCAGAGCCGACCTAGGGGCCCCCTGGGCCTCTTGCTCTCCCTGCTGCCCTGAGGCTGCTGGGCCAAAGAGGTCTTGGGCATCCAGCCCCTTGCTGGTCCCTTCCCTCTGACGAGGCCCTCTGAGCTCCAGCACCTTGCAGTGTGGAGACAGCCCCTGCCAGCAACCTCCTCTCCAAGGAGGCCTGAGGCGAGGCCAAGGCCCAGGGGAAAGGCACCAGCGGGGATGAGCCTGGGGAGGCGCCCGGGCATGTCTGGACCCAGTCCCCGCAGCCTGCCCCTTGCTGGGGCAGTACCCCCGGAGGCCAGGAAGGCCTGGGCAAGGCTGGCCAGGGGCAGGGGCCCTGCTGGGTCCTGCCCCTGGCCTGTGGGGCCTCTGAGCACAGCCGGCCCTCTCCCGCTGGAAGACCTCCCCGGCTGCCTCCAAAGGCCGCTTTGCAAGCACTCTGGCCGGCTGTTCCCGCCAGCGGCGCACAATGCTCCCAAGCCCGGGAGAAAAGCGCTTCGGGGTGGTGCTCTCTCCCGGCCCTTGCCCCTGAGCCTGGGGGCCAGGCAGGGGCTCCACACTCCCAGGCCAAGGCAGAACCACATGCACACGTCTGTTCCTGCCCCCTGCACCGGCAGAGAGCTCGGGGGAGCCAGAGTCTGTCAGGCAGCTGCTGGGCTGGCCGCCTGTGTGGGAAGGGGCAGAGCCGACCTAGGGGCACCCTGGGCCTCTTGCTCTCCCTGCTGCCCTGAGGCTGCTGGGCCATAGAGGTCTTGGGCATCCAGCCCCTTGCTGGTCCCTTCCCTCTGACGAGGCCCTCTGAGCTCCAGCACCTTGCAGTGTGGAGACAGCCCCTGCCAGCAACCTCCTCTCCAAGGAGGCCTCAGGCGAGGCCTAGGCCCAGGGGAAAGGCACCAGCGGGGATGAGCCTGGGGAGGCGCCCGGGCATGTCTGGACCCAGTCCCCGCAGCCTGCCCCTTGCTGGGGCAGTACCCCCGGAGGCCAGGAAGGCCTGGGCAAGGCTGGCCAGGGGCAGGGGCCCTGCTGGGTCCTGCCCCTGGCCTGTGGGGCCTCTGAGCACAGCCGGCCCTCTCCCGCTGAAAGACCTCCCCGGCTGCCTCCAAAGGCCGCTTTGCAAGCACTCTGGCCGGCTGTTCCCGCCAGCCGCGCACAATGCTCCCAAGCCCGGGAGAAAAGCGCTTCGGGGTGGTGCTCTCTCCCGGCCCTTGCCCCTGAGCCTGGGGGCCAGGCAGGGGCTCCACACTCCCAGGCCAAGGCAGAACCACATGCACACGTCTGTTCCTGCCCCCTGCACCGGCAGAGAGCTCGGGGGAGCCAGAGTCTGTCAGGCAGCTGCTGGGCTGGCCGCCTGTGTGGGAAGGGGCAGAGCCGACCTAGGGGCACCCTGGGCCTCTTGCTCTCCCTGCTGCCCTGAGGCTGCTGGGCCAAAGAGGTCTTGGGCATCCAGCCCCTTGCTGGTCCCTTCCCTCTGACGAGGCCCTCTGAGCTCCAGCACCTTGCAGTGTGGAGACAGCCCCTGCCAGCAACCTCCTCTCCAAGGAGGCCTCAGGCGAGGCCTAGGCCCAGGGGAAAGGCACCAGCGGGGATGAGCCTGGGGAGGCGCCCGGGCATGTCTGGACCCAGTCCCCGCAGCCTGCCCCTTGCTGGGGCAGTACCCCCGGAGGCCAGGAAGGCCTGGGCAAGGCTGGCCAGGGGCAGGGGCCCTGCTGCGTCCTGCCCCTGGCCTGTGGGGCCTCTGAGCACAGCCGGCCCTCTCCCGCTGGAAGACCTCCCCGGCTGCCTCCAAAGGCCGCTTTGCAAGCACTCTGGCCGGCTGTTCCCGCCAGCCGCGCACAATGCTCCCAAGCCCGGGAGAAAAGCGCTTCGGGGTGGTGCTCTCTCCCGGCCCTTGCCCCTGAGCCTGGGGGCCAGGCAGGGGCTCCACACTCCCAGGCCAAGGCAGAACCACATGCACACGTCTGTTCCTGCCCCCTGCACCGGCAGAGAGCTCGGGGGAGCCAGAGTCTGTCAGGCAGCTGCTGGGCTGGCCGCCTGTGTGGGAAGGGGCAGAGCCGACCTAGGGGCACCCTGGGCCTCTTGCTCTCCCTGCTGCCCTGAGGCTGCTGGGTCAAAGAGGTCTTGGGCATCCAGCCCCTTGCTGGTCCCTTCCCTCTGACGAGGCCCTCTGAGCTCCAGCACCTTGCAGTGTGGAGACAGCCCCTGCCAGCAACCTCCTCTCCAAGGAGGCCTCAGGCGAGGCCTAGGCCCAGGGGAAAGGCACCAGCGGGGATGAGCCTGGGGAGGCGCCCGGGCATGTCTGGACCCAGTCCCCGCAGCCTGCCCCTTGCTGGGGCAGTACCCCCGGAGGCCAGGAAGGCCTGGGCAAGGCTGGCCAGGGGCAGGGGCCCTGCTGGGTCCTGCCCCTGGCCTGTGGGGCCTCTGAGCACAGCCGGCCCTCTCCCGCTGGAAGCCCTCCCCGGCTGCCTCCAAAGGCCGCTTTGCAAGCACTCTGGCCGGCTGTTCCCGCCAGCCGCGCACAATGCTCCCAAGCACGGGAGAAAAGCGCTTCGGGGTGGTGCTCTCTCCCGGCCCTTGCCCCTGAGCCTGGGGGCCAGGCAGGGGCTCCACACTCCCAGGCCAAGGCAGAACCACATGCACACGTCTGTTCCTGCCCCCTGCACCGGCAGAGAGCTCGGGGGAGCCAGAGTCTGTCAGGCAGCTGCTGGGCTGGCCGCCTGTGTGGGAAGGGGCAGAGCCGACCTAGGGGCACCCTGGGCCTCTTGCTCTCCCTGCTGCCCTGAGGCTGCTGGGCCAAAGAGGTCTTGGGCATCCAGCCCCTTGCTGGTCCCTTCCCTCTGACGAGGCCCTCTGAGCTCCAGCACCTTGCAGTGTGGAGACAGCCCCTGCCAGCAACCTCCTCTCCACGGATGCCTCAGGCGAGGCCTAGGCCCAGGGGAAAGGCACCAGCGGGGATGAGACGGGGAGGCACCCGGGCATGTCAAGACCCAGTCCCCGCAGCCTGCCCCTTGCTGGGGCAGTACCCCCGGAGGCCAGGAAGGCCTGGGCAAGGCTGGCCAGGGGCAGGGGCCCTGCTGGGTCCTGCCCCTGGCCTGTGGGGCCTCTGAGCACAGCCGGCCCTCTCCCGCTGGAAGACCTCCCCGGCTGCCTCCAAAGGCCGCTTTGCAAGCACTCTGGCCGGCTGTTCCCGCCAGCCGCGCACAATGCTCCCAAGCCCGGGAGAAAAGCGCTTCGGGGTGGTGCTCTCTCCCGGCCCTTGCCCCTGAGCCTGGGGGCCAGGCAGGGGCTCCACACTCCCAGGCCAAGGCAGAACCACATGCACACGTCTGTTCCTGCCCCCTGCACCGGCAGAGAGCTCGGGGGAGCCAGAGTCTGTCAGGCAGCTGCTGGGCTGGCCGCCTGTGTGGGAAGGGGCAGAGCCGACCTAGGGGCACCCTGGGCCTCTTGCTCTCCCTGCTGCCCTGAGGCTGCTGGGCCAAAGAGGTCTTGGGCATCCAGCCCCTTGCTGGTCCCTTCCCTCTGACAAGGCCCTCTGAGCTCCAGCACCTTGCAGTGTGGAGACAGCCCCTGCCAGCAACCTCCTCTCCAAGGAGGCCTCAGGCGAGGCCTAGGCCCAGGGGAAAGGCACCAGCGGGGATGAGCCTGGGGAGGCGCCCGGGCATGTCTGGACCCAGTCCCCGCAGCCTGCCCCTTGCTGGGGCAGTACCCCCGGAGGCCAGGAAGGCCTGGGCAAGGCTGGCCAGGGGCAGGGGCCCTGCTGGGTCCTGCCCCTGGCCTGTGGGGCCTCTGAGCACAGCCGGCCCTCTCCCGCTGGAAGACCTCCCCGGCTGCCTCCAAAGGCCGCTTTGCAAGCACTCTGGCCGGCTGTTCCCGCCAGCCGCGCACAATGCTCCCAAGCCCGGGAGATAAGCGCTTCGGGGTGGTGCTCTCTCCCGGCCCTTGCCCCTGAGCCTGGGGGCCAGGCAGGGGCTCCACACTCCCAGGCCAAGGCAGAACCACATGCACACGTCTGTTCCTGCCCCCTGCACCGGCAGAGAGCTCGGGGGAGCCAGAGTCTGTCAGGCAGCTGCTGGGCTGGCCGCCTGTGTGGGAAGGGGCAGAGCCGACCTAGGGGCACCCTGGGCCTCTTGCTCTCCCTGCTGCCCTGAGGCTGCTGGGCCAAAGAGGTCTTGGGCATCCAGCCCCTTGCTGGTCCCTTCCCTCTGACGAGGCCCTCTGAGCTCCAGCACCTTGCAATGTGGAGACAGCCCCTGCCAGCAACCTCCTCTCCAAGGAGGCCTCAGGCGAGGCCAAGGCCCAGGGGAAAGGCACCAGCGGGGATGAGCCTGGGGAGGCGCCCGGGCATGTCTGGACCCAGTCCCCGCAGCCTGCCCCTTGCTGGGGCAGTACCCCCGGAGGCCAGGAAGGCCTGGGCAAGGCTGGCCAGGGGCAGGGGCCCTGCTGGGTCCTGCCCCTGGCCTGTGGGGCCTCTGAGCACAGCCGGCCCTCTCCCGCTGGAAGACCTCCCCGGCTGCCTCCAAAGGCCGCTTTGCAGGCACTCTGGCCTGCTGTTCCCGCCAGCGGCGCACAATGCTCCCAAGCCCGGGAGAAAAGCGCTTCGGGGTGGTGCTCTCTCCCGGCCCTTGCCCCTGAGCCTGGGGGCCAGGCAGGGGCTCCACACTCCCAGGCCAAGGCAGAACCACATGCACACGTCTGTTCCTGCCCCCTGCACCGGCAGAGAGCTCGGGGGAGCCAGAGTCTGTCAGGCAGCTGCTGGGCTGGCCGCCTGTGTGGGAAGGGGCAGAGCCGACCTAGGGGCACCCTGGGCCTCTTGCTCTCCCTGCTGCCCTGAGGCTGCTGGGCCAAAGAGGTCTTGGGCATCCAGCCCCTTGCTGGTCCCTTCCCTCTGACGAGGCCCTCTGAGCTCCAGCACCTTGCAGTGTGGAGACAGCCCCTGCCAGCAACCTCCTCTCCAAGGAGGCCTCAGGCGAGGCCTAGGCCCAGGGGAAAGGCACCAGCGGGGATGAGCCTGGGGAGGCGCCCGGGCATGTCTGGACCCAGTCCCCGCAGCCTGCCCCTTGCTGGGGCAGTACCCCCGGAGGCCAGGAAGGCCTGGGCAAGGCTGGCCAGGGGCAGGGGCCCTGCTGGGTCCTGCCCCTGGCCTGTGGGGCCTCTGAGCACAGCCGGCCCTCTCCCGCTGGAAGACCTCCCCGGCTGCCTCCAAAGGCCGCTTTGCAAGCACTCTGGCCGGCTGTTCCCGCCAGCCGCGCACAATGCTCCCAAGCCCGGGAGAAAAGCGCTTCGGGGTGGTGCTCTCTCCCGGCCCTTGCCCCTGAGCCTGGGGGCCAGGCAGGGGCTCCACACTCCCAGGCCAAGGCAGAACCACATGCACACGTCTGTTCCTGCCCCCTGCACCGGCAGAGAGCTCGGGGGAGCCAGAGTCTGTCAGGCAGCTGCTGGGCTGGCCGCCTGTGTGGGAAGGGGCAGAGCCGACCTAGGGGCACCCTGGGCCTCTTGCTCTCCCTGCTGCCCTGAGGCTGCTGGGCCAAAGAGGTCTTGGGCATCCAGCCCCTTGCTGGTCCCTTCCCTCTGACGAGGCCCTCTGAGCTCCAGCACCTTGCAGTGTGGAGACAGCCCCTGCCAGCAACCTCCTCTCCAAGGAGGCCTCAGGCGAGGCCTAGGCCCAGGGGAAAGGCACCAGCGGGGATGAGCCTGGGGAGGCGCCCGGGCATGTCTGGACCCAGTCCCCGCAGCCTGCCCCTTGCTGGGGCAGTACCCCCGGAGGCCAGGAAGGCCTGGGCAAGGCTGGCCAGGGGCAGGGGCCCTGCTGGGTCCTGCCCCTGGCCTGTGGGGCCTCTGAGCACAGCCGGCCCTCTCCCGCTGGAAGACCTCCCCGGCTGCCTCCAAAGGCCGCTTTGCAAGCACTCTGGCCGGCTGTTCCCGCCAGCCGCGCACAATGCTCCCAAGCCCGGGAGAAAAGCGCTTCGGGGTGGTGCTCTCTCCCGGCCCTTGCCCCTGAGCCTGGGGGCCAGGCAGGGGCTCCACACTCCCAGGCCAAGGCAGAACCACATGCACACGTCTGTTCCTGCCCCCTGCACCGGCAGAGAGCTCGGGGGAGCCAGAGTCTGTCAGGCAGCTGCTGGGCTGGCCGCCTGTGTGGGAAGGGGCAGAGCCGACCTAGGGGCACCCTGGGCCTCTTGCTCTCCCTGCTGCCCTGAGGCTGCTGGGCCAAAGAGGTCTTGGGCATCCAGCCCCTTGCTGGTCCCTTCCCTCTGACGAGGCCCTCTGAGCTCCAGCACCTTGCAGTGTGGAGACAGCCCCTGCCAGCAACCTCCTCTCCAAGGAGGCCTCAGGCGAGGCCTAGGCCCAGGGGAAAGGCACCAGCGGGGATGAGCCTGGGGAGGCGCCCGGGCATGTCTGGACCCAGTCCCCGCAGCCTGCCCCTTGCTGGGGCAGTAGCCCCGGAGGCCAGGAAGGCCTGGGCAAGGCTGGCCAGGGGCAGGGGCCCTGCTGGGTCCTGCCCCTGGCCTGTGGGGCCTCTGAGCACAGCCGGCCCTCTCCCGCTGGAAGACCTCCCCGGCTGCCTCCAAAGGCCGCTTTGCAAGCACTCTGGCCGGCTGTTCCCGCCAGCCGCGCACAATGCTCCCAAGCCCGGGAGAAAAGCGCTTCGGGGTGGTGCTCTCTCCCGGCCCTTGCCCCTGAGCCTGGGGGCCAGGCAGGGGCTCCACACTCCCAGGCCAAGGCAGAACCACATGCACACGTCTGTTCCTGCCCCCTGCACCGGCAGAGAGCTCGGGGGAGCCAGAGTCTGTCAGGCAGCTGCTGGGCTGGCCGCCTGTGTGGGAAGGGGCAGAGCCGACCTAGGGGCACCCTGGGCCTCTTGCTCTCCCTGCTGCCCTGAGGCTGCTGGGCCAAAGAGGTCTTGGGCATCCAGCCCCTTGCTGGTCCCTTCCCTCTGACGAGGCCCTCTGAGCTCCAGCACCTTGCAGTGTGGAGACAGCCCCTGCCAGCAACCTCCTCTCCAAGGAGGCCTCAGGCGAGGCCTAGGCCCAGGGGAAAGGCACCAGCGGGGATGAGCCTGGGGAGGCGCCCGGGCATGTCTGGACCCAGTCCCCGCAGCCTGCCCCTTGCTGGGGCAGTACCCCCGGAGGCCAGGAAGGCCTGGGCAAGGCTGGCCAGGGGCAGGGGCCCTGCTGGGTCCTGCCCCTGGCCTGTGGGGCCTCTGAGCACAGCCGGCCCTCTCCCGCTGGAAGACCTCCCCGGCTGCCTCCAAAGGCCGCTTTGCAAGCACTCTGGCCGGCTGTTCCCGCCAGCCGCGCACAATGCTCCCAAGCCCGGGAGAAAAGCGCTTCGGGGTGGTGCTCTCTCCCGGCCCTTGCCCCTGAGCCTGGGGGCCAGGCAGGGGCTCCACACTCCCAGGCCAAGGCAGAACCACATGCACACGTCTGTTCCTGCCCCCTGCACCGGCAGAGAGCTCGGGGGAGCCAGAGTCTGTCAGGCAGCTGCTGGGCTGGCCGCCTGTGTGGGAAGGGGCAGAGCCGACCTAGGGGCACCCTGGGCCTCTTGCTCTCCCTGCTGCCCTGAGGCTGCTGGGCCAAAGAGGTCTTGGGCATCCAGCCCCTTGCTGGTCCCTTCCCTCTGACGAGGCCCTCTGAGCTCCAGCACCTTGCAGTGTGGAGACAGCCCCTGCCAGCAACCTCCTCTCCAAGGAGGCCTCAGGCGAGGCCTAGGCCCAGGGGAAAGGCACCAGCGGGGATGAGCCTGGGGAGGCGCCCGGGCATGTCTGGACCCAGTCCCCGCAGCCTGCCCCTTGCTGGGGCAGTACCCCCGGAGGCCAGGAAGGCCTGGGCAAGGCTGGCCAGGGGCAGGGGCCCTGCTGGGTCCTGCCCCTGGCCTGTGGGGCCTCTGAGCACAGCCGGCCCTCTCCCGCTGGAAGACCTCCCCGGCTGCCTCCAAAGGCCGCTTTGCAAGCACTCTGGCCGGCTGTTCCCGCCAGCCGCGCACAATGCTCCCAAGCCCGGGAGAAAAGCGCTTCGGGGTGGTGCTCTCTCCCGGCCCTTGCCCCTGAGCCTGGGGGCCAGGCAGGGGCTCCACACTCCCAGGCCAAGGCAGAACCACATGCACACGTCTGATCCTGCCCCCTGCACCGGCAGAGAGCTCGGGGGAGCCAGAGTCTGTCAGGCAGCTGCTGGGCTGGCCGCCTGTGTGGGAAGGGGCAGAGCCGACCTAGGGGCACCCTGGGCCTCTTGCTCTCCCTGCTGCCCTGAGGCTGCTGGGCCAAAGAGGTCTTGGGCATCCAGCCCCTTGCTGGTCCCTTCCCTCTGACGAGGCCCTCTGAGCTCCAGCACCTTGCAGTGTGGAGACAGCCCCTGCCAGCAACCTCCTCTCCAAGGAGGCCTCAGGCGAGGCCTAGGCCCAGGGGAAAGGCACCAGCGGGGATGAGCCTGGGGAGGCGCCCGGGCATGTCTGGACCCAGTCCCCGCAGCCTGCCCCTTGCTGGGGCAGTACCCCCGGAGGCCAGGAAGGCCTGGGCAAGGCTGGCCAGGGGCAGGGGCCCTGCTGGGTCCTGCCCCTGGCCTGTGGGGCCTCTGAGCACAGCCGGCCCTCTCCCGCTGGAAGACCTCCCCGGCTGCCTCCAAAGGCCGCTTTGCAAGCACTCTGGCCGGCTGTTCCCGCCAGCCGCGCACAATGCTCCCAAGCCCGGGAGAAAAGCGCTTCGGGGTGGTGCTCTCTCCCGGCCCTTGCCCCTGAGCCTGGGGGCCAGGCAGGGGCTCCACACTCCCAGGCCAAGGCAGAACCACATGCACACGTCTGTTCCTGCCCCCTGCACCGGCAGAGAGCTCGGGGGAGCCAGAGTCTGTCAGGCAGCTGCTGGGCTGGCCGCCTGTGTGGGAAGGGGCAGAGCCGACCTAGGGGCACCCTGGGCCTCTTGCTCTCCCTGCTGCCCTGAGGCTGCTGGGCCAAAGAGGTCTTGGGCATCCAGCCCCTTGCTGGTCCCTTCCCTCTGACGAGGCCCTCTGAGCTCCAGCACCTTGCAGTGTGGAGACAGCCCCTGCCAGCAACCTCCTCTCCAAGGAGGCCTCAGGCGAGGCCTAGGCCCAGGGGAAAGGCACCAGCGGGGATGAGCCTGGGGAGGCGCCCGGGCATGTCTGGACCCAGTCCCCGCAGCCTGCCCCTTGCTGGGGCAGTACCCCCGGAGGCCAGGAAGGCCTGGGCAAGGCTGGCCAGGGGCAGGGGCCCTGCTGGGTCCTGCCCCTGGCCTGTGGGGCCTCTGAGCACAGCCGGCCCTCTCCCGCTGGAAGACCTCCCCGGCTGCCTCCAAAGGCCGCTTTGCAAGCACTCTGGCCGGCTGTTCCCGCCAGCCGCGCACAATGCTCCCAAGCACGGGAGAAAAGCGCTTCGGGGTGGTGCTCTCTCCCGGCCCTTGCCCCTGAGCCTGGGGGCCAGGCAGGGGCTCCACACTCCCAGGCCAAGGCAGAACCACATGCACACGTCTGTTCCTGCCCCCTGCACCGGCAGAGAGCTCGGGGGAGCCAGAGTCTGTCAGGCAGCTGCTGGGCTGGCCGCCTGTGTGGGAAGGGGCAGAGCCGACCTAGGGGCACCCTGGGCCTCTTGCTCTCCCTGCTGCCCTGAGGCTGCTGGGCCAAAGAGGTCTTGGGCATCCAACCCCTTGCTGGTCCCTTCCCTCTGACGAGGCCCTCTGAGCTCCAGCACCTTGCAGTGTGGAGACAGCCCCTGCCAGCAACCTCCTCTCCAAGGAGGCCTCAGGCGAGGCCTAGGCCCAGGGGAAAGGCACCAGCGGGGATGAGCCTGGGGAGGCGCCCGGGCATGTCTGGACCCAGTCCCCGCAGCCTGCCCCTTGCTGGAGCAGTACCCCCGGAGGCCAGGAAGGCCTGGGCAAGGCTGGCCAGGGGCAGGGGCCCTGCTGGTTCCTGCCCCTGGCCTGTGGGGCCTCTGAGCACAGCCGGCCCTCTCCCGCTGGAAGACCTCCCCGGCTGCCTCCAAAGGCCGCTTTGCAAGCACTCTGGCCGGCTGTTCCCGCCAGCCGCGCACAATGCTCCCAAGCCCGGGAGAAAAGCGCTTCGGGGTGGTGCTCTCTCCCGGCCCTTGCCCCTGAGCCTGGGGGCCAGGCAGGGGCTCCACACTCCCAGGCCAAGGCAGAACCACATGCACACGTCTGTTCCTGCCCCCTGCACCGGCAGAGAGCTCGGGGGAGCCAGAGTCTGTCAGGCAGCTGCTGGGCTGGCCGCCTGTGTGGGAAGGGGCAGAGCCGACCTAGGGGCACCCTGGGCCTCTTGCTCTCCCTGCTGCCCTGAGGCTGCTGGGCCAAAGAGGTCTTGGGCATCCAGCCCCTTGCTGGTCCCTTCCCTCTGACGAGGCCCTCTGAGCTCCAGCACCTTGCAGTGTGGAGACAGCCCCTGCCAGCAACCTCCTCTCCAAGGAGGCCTCAGGCGAGGCCTAGGCCCAGGGGAAAGGCACCAGCGGGGATGAGACAGGGAGGCACCCGGGCATGTCTGGACCCAGTCCCCGCAGCCTGCCCCTTGCTGGGGCAGTACCCCCGGAGGCCAGGAAGGCCTGGGCAAGGCTGGCCAGGGGCAGGGGCCCTGCTGGGTCCTGCCCCTGGCCTGTGGGGCCTCTGAGCACAGCCGGCCCTCTCCCGCTGGAAGACCTCCCCGGCTGCCTCCAAAGGCCGCTTTGCAAGCACTCTGGCCGGCTGTTCCCGCCAGCCGCGCACAATGCTCCCAAGCCCGGGAGAAAAGCGCTTCGGGGTGGTGCTCTCTCCCGGCCCTTGCCCCTGAGCCTGGGGGCCAGGCAGGGGCTCCACACTCCCAGGCCAAGGCAGAACCACATGCACACGTCTGTTCCTGCCCCCTGCACCGGCAGAGAGCTCGGGGGAGCCAGAGTCTGTTAGGCAGCTGCTGGGCTGGCCGCCTGTGTGGGAAGGGGCAGAGCCGACCTAGGGGCACCCTGGGCCTCTTGCTCTCCCTGCTGCCCTGAGGCTGCTGGGCCAAAGAGGTCTTGGGCATCCAGCCCCTTGCTGGTCCCTTCCCTCTGACGAGGCCCTCTGAGCTCCAGCACCTTGCAGTGTGGAGACAGCCCCTGCCAGCAACCTCCTCTCCAAGGAGGCCTCAGGCGAGGCCTAGGCCCAGGGGAAAGGCACCAGCGGGGATGAGCCTGGGGAGGCGCCCGGGCATGTCTGGACCCAGTCCCCGCAGCCTGCCCCTTGCTGGGGCAGTACCCCCGGAGGCCAGGAAGGCCTGGGCAAGGCTGGCCAGGGGCAGGGGCCCTGCTGGGTCCTGCCCCTGGCCTGTGGGGCCTCTGAGCACAGCCGGCCCTCTCCCGCTGGAAGACCTCCCCGGCTGCCTCCAAAGGCCGCTTTGCAAGCACTCTGGCCGGCTGTTCCCGCCAGCCGCGCACAATGCTCCCAAGCACGGGAGAAAAGCGCTTCGGGGTGGTGCTCTCTCCCGGCCCTTGCCCCTGAGCCTGGGGGCCAGGCAGGGGCTCCACACTCCCAGGCCAAGGCAGAACCACATGCACACGTCTGTTCCTGCCCCCTGCACCGGCAGAGAGCTCGGGGGAGCCAGAGTCTGTCAGGCAGCTGCTGGGCTGGCCGCCTGTGTGGGAAGGGGCAGAGCCGACCTAGGGGCACCCTGGGCCTCTTGCTCTCCCTGCTGCCCTGAGGCTGCTGGGCCAAAGAGGTCTTGGGCATCCAGCCCCTTGCTGGTCCCTTCCCTCTGACGAGGCCCTCTGAGCTCCAGCACCTTGCAGTGTGGAGACAGCCCCTGCCAGCAACCTCCTCTCCAAGGAGGCCTCAGGCGAGGCCTAGGCCCAGGGGAAAGGCACCAGTGGGGATGAGCCTGGGGAGGCGCCCGGGCATGTCTGGACCCAGTCCCCGCAGCCTGCCCCTTGCTGGGGCAGTACCCCCGGAGGCCAGGAAGGCCTGGGCAAGGCTGGCCAGGGGCAGGGGCCCTGCTGGGTCCTGCCCCTGGCCTGTGGGGCCTCTGAGCACAGCCGGCCCTCTCCCGCTGGAAGACCTCCCTGGCTGCCTCCAAAGGCCGCTTTGCAAGCACTCTGGCCGGCTGTTCCCGCCAGCCGCGCATAATGCTCCCAAGCCCGGGAGAAAAGCGCTTCGGGGTGGTGCTCTCTCCCGGCCCTTGCCCCTGAGCCTGGGGGCCAGGCAGGGGCTCCACACTCCCAGGCCAAGGCAGAACCACATGCACACGTCTGTTCCTGCCCCCTGCACCGGCAGAGAGCTCGGGGGAGCCAGAGTCTGTCAGGCAGCTGCTGGGCTGGCCGCCTGTGTGGGAAGGGGCAGAGCCGACCTAGGGGCACCCTGGGCCTCTTGCTCTCCCTGCTGCCCTGAGGCTGCTGGGCCAAAGAGGTCTTGGGCATCCAGCCCCTTGCTGGTCCCTTCCCTCTGACGAGGCCCTCTGAGCTCCAGCACCTTGCAGTGTGGAGACAGCCCCTGCCAGCAACCTCCTCTCCAAGGAGGCCTCAGGCGAGGCCTAGGCCCAGGGGAAAGGCACCAGCGGGGATGAGCCTGGGGAGGCGCCCGGGCATGTCTGGACCCAGTCCCCGCAGCCTGCCCCTTGCTGGGGCAGTACCCCCGGAGGCCAGGAAGGCCTGGGCAAGGCTGGCCAGGGGCAGGGGCCCTGCTGGGTCCTGCCCCTGGCCTGTGGGGCCTCTGAGCACAGCCGGCCCTCTCCCGCTGGAAGACCTCCCCGGCTGCCTCCAAAGGCCGCTTTGCAAGCACTCTGGCCGGCTGTTCCCGCCAGCCGCGCACAATGCTCCCAAGCCCGGGAGAAAAGCGCTTCGGGGTGGTGCTCTCTCCCGGCCCTTGCCCCTGAGCCTGGGGGCCAGGCAGGGGCTCCACACTCCCAGGCCAAGGCAGAACCACATGCACACGTCTGTTCCTGCCCCCTGCACCGGCAGAGAGCTCGGGGGAGCCAGAGTCTGTCAGGCAGCTGCTGGGCTGGCCGCCTGTGTGGGAAGGGGCAGAGCCGACCTAGGGGCACCCTGGGCCTCTTGCTCTCCCTGCTGCCCTGAGGCTGCTGGGCCAAAGAGGTCTTGGGCATCCAGCCCCTTGCTGGTCCCTTCCCTCTGACGAGGCCCTCTGAGCTCCAGCACCTTGCAGTGTGGAGACAGCCCCTGCCAGCAACCTCCTCTCCAAGGAGGCCTCAGGCGAGGCCTAGGCCCAGGGGAAAGGCACCAGCGGGGATGAGCCTGGGGAGGCGCCCGGGCATGTCTGGACCCAGTCCCCGCAGCCTGCCCCTTGCTGGGGCAGTACCCCCGGAGGCCAGGAAGGCCTGGGCAAGGCTGGCCAGGGGCAGGGGCCCTGCTGGGTCCTGCCCCTGGCCTGTGGGGCCTCTGAGCACAGCCGGCCCTCTCCCGCTGGAAGACCTCCCCGGCTGCCTCCAAAGGCCGCTTTGCAAGCACTCTGGCCGGCTGTTCCCGCCAGCCGCGCACAATGCTCCCAAGCCCGGGAGAAAAGCGCTTCGGGGTGGTGCTCTCTCCCGGCCCTTGCCCCTGAGCCTGGGGGCCAGGCAGGGGCTCCACACTCCCAGGCCAAGGCAGAACCACATGCACACGTGTGTTCCTGCGCCCTGCACCGGCAGAGAGCTCGGGGGAGCCAGAGTCTGTCAGGCAGCTGCTGGGCTGGCCGCCTGTGTGGGAAGGGGCAGAGCCGACCTAGGGGCACCCTGGGCCTCTTGCTCTCCCTGCTGCCCTGAGGCTGCTGGGCCAAAGAGGTCTTGGGCATCCAGCCCCTTGCTGGTCCCTTCCCTCTGACGAGGCCCTCTGAGCTCCAGCACCTTGCAGTGTGGAGACAGCCCCTGCCAGCAACCTCCTCTCCAAGGAGGCCTCAGGCGAGGCCTAGGCCCAGGGGAAAGGCACCAGCGGGGATGAGCCTGGGGAGGCGCCCGGGCATGTCTGGACCCAGTCCCCGCAGCCTGCCCCTTGCTGGGGCAGTACCCCCGGAGGCCAGGAAGGCCTGGGCAAGGCTGGCCAGGGGCAGGGGCCCTGCTGGGTCCTGCCCCTGGCCTGTGGGGCCTCTGAGCACAGCCGGCCCTCTCCCGCTGGAAGACCTCCCCGGCTGCCTCCAAAGGCCGCTTTGCAAGCACTCTGGCCGGCTGTTCCCGCCAGCCGCGCACAATGCTCCCAAGCACGGGAGAAAAGCGCTTCGGGGTGGTGCTCTCTCCCGGCCCTTGCCCCTGAGCCTGGGGGCCAGGCAGGGGCTCCACACTCCCAGGCCAAGGCAGAACCACATGCACACGTCTGTTTCTGCCCCCTGCACCGGCAGAGAGCTCGGGGGAGCCAGAGTCTGTCAGGCAGCTGCTGGGCTGGCCGCCTGTGTGGGAAGGGGCAGAGCCGACCTAGGGGCACCCTGGGCCTCTTGCTCTCCCTGCTGCCCTGAGGCTGCTGGGCCAAAGAGGTCTTGGGCATCCAGCCCCTTGCTGGTCCCTTCCCTCTGACGAGGCCCTCTGAGCTCCAGCAACTTGCAGTGTGGAGACAGCCCCTGCCAGCAACCTCCTCTCCAAGGAGGCCTCAGGCGAGGCCTAGGCCCAGGGGAAAGGCACCAGTGGGGATGAGCCTGGGGAGGCGCCCGGGCATGTCTGGACCCAGTCCCCGCAGCCTGCCCCTTGCTGGGGCAGTACCCCCGGAGGCCAGGAAGGCCTGGGCAAGGCTGGCCAGGGGCAGGGGCCCTGCTGGGTCCTGCCCCTGGCCTGTGGGGCCTCTGAGCACAGCCGGCCCTCTCCCGCTGGAAGACCTCCCCGGCTGCCTCCAAAGGCCGCTTTGCAAGCACTCTGGCCGGCTGTTCCCGCCAGCGGCGCACAATGCTCCCAAGCCCGGGAGAAAAGCGCTTCGGGGTGGTGCTCTCTCCCGGCCCTTGCCCCTGAGCCTGGGGGCCAGGCAGGGGCTCCACACTCCCAGGCCAAGGCAGAACCACATGCACACGTCTGTTCCTGCCCCCTGCACCGGCAGAGAGCTCGGGGGAGCCAGAGTCTGTCAGGCAGCTGCTGGGCTGGCCGCCTGTGTGGGAAGGGGCAGAGCCGACCTAGGGGCACCCTGGGCCTCTTGCTCTCCCTGCTGCCCTGAGGCTGCTGGGCCAAAGAGGTCTTGGGCATCCAGCCCCTTGCTGGTCCCTTCCCTCTGACGAGGCCCTCTGAGCTCCAGCACCTTGCAGTGTGGAGACAGCCCCTGCCAGCAACCTCCTCTCCAAGGAGGCCTCAGGCGAGGCCTAGGCCCAGGGGAAAGGCACCAGCGGGGATGAGCCTGGGGGGCGCCCGGGCATGTCTGGACCCAGTCCCCGCAGCCTGCCCCTTGCTGGGGCAGTACCCCCGGAGGCCAGGAAGGCCTGGGCAAGGCTGGCCAGGGGCAGGGGCCCTGCTGGGTCCTGCCCCTGGCCTGTGGGGCCTCTGAGCACAGCCGGCCCTCTCCCGCTGGAAGACCTCCCCGGCTGCCTCCAAAGGCCGCTTTGCAAGCACTCTCGCCGGCTGTTCCCGCCAGCCGCGCACAATGCTCCCAAGCCCGGGAGAAAAGCGCTTCGGGGTGGTGCTCTCTCCCGGCCCTTGCCCCTGAGCCTGGGGGCCAGGCAGGGGCTCCACACTCCCAGGCCAAGGCAGAACCACATGCACACGTCTGTTCCTGCCCCCTGCACCGGCAGAGAGCTCGGGGGAGCCAGAGTCTGTCAGGCAGCTGCTGGGCTGGCCGCCTGTGTGGGAAGGGGCAGAGCCGACCTAGGGGCACCCTGGGCCTCTTGCTCTCCCTGCTGCCCTGAGGCTGCTGGACCAAAGAGGTCTTGGGCATCCAGCCCCTTGCTGGTCCCTTCCCTCTGACGAGGCCCTCTGAGCTCCAGCACCTTGCAGTGTGGAGACAGCCCCTGCCAGCAACCTCCTCTCCAAGGAGGCCTCAGGCGAGGCCTAGGCCCAGGGGAAAGGCACCAGCGGGGATGAGCCTGGGGAGGCGCCCGGGCATGTCTGGACCCAGTCCCCGCAGCCTGCCCCTTGCTGGGGCAGTACCCCCGGAGGCCAGGAAGGCCTGGGCAAGGCTGGCCAGGGGCAGGGGCCCTGCTGGGTCCTGCCCCTGGCCTGTGGGGCCTCTGAGCACAGCCGGCCCTCTCCCGCTGGAAGACCTCCCCGGCTGCCTCCAAAGGCCGCTTTGCAAGCACTCTGGCCGGCTGTTCCCGCCAGCCGCGCACAATGCTCCCAAGCCCGGGAGAAAAGCGCTTCGGGGTGGTGCTCTCTCCCGGCCCTTGCCCCTGAGCCTGGGGGCCAGGCAGGGGCTCCACACTCCCAGGCCAAGGCAGAACCACATGCACACGTCTGTTCCTGCCCCCTGCACCGGCAGAGAGCTCGGGGGAGCCAGAGTCTGTCAGGCAGCTGCTGGGCTGGCCGCCTGTGTGGGAAGGGGCAGAGCCGACCTAGGGGCACCCTGGGCCTCTTGCTCTCCCTGCTGCCCTGAGGCTGCTGGGCCAAAGAGGTCTTGGGCATCCAGCCCCTTGCTGGTCCCTTCCCTCTGACGAGGCCCTCTGAGCTCCAGCACCTTGCAGTGTGGAGACAGCCCCTGCCAGCAACCTCCTCTCCAAGGAGGCCTCAGGCGAGGCCTAGGCCCAGGGGAAAGGCACCAGCGGGGATGAGCCTGGGGAGGCGCCCGGGCATGTCTGGACCCAGTCCCCGCAGCCTGCCCCTTGCTGGGGCAGTACCCCCGGAGGCCAGGAAGGCCTGGGCAAGGCTGGCCAGGGGCAGGGGCCCTGCTGGGTCCTGCCCCTGGCCTGTGGGGCCTCTGAGCACAGCCGGCCCTCTCCCGCTGGAAGACCTCCCCGGCTGCCTCCAAAGGCCGCTTTGCAAGCACTCTGGCCGGCTGTTCCCGCCAGCCGCGCACAATGCTCCCAAGCCCGGGAGAAAAGCGCTTCGGGGTGGTGCTCTCTCCCGGCCCTTGCCCCTGAGCCTGGGGGCCAGGCAGGGGCTCCACACTCCCAGGCCAAGGCAGAACCACATGCACACGTCTGTTCCTGCCCCCTGCACCGGCAGAGAGCTCGGGGGAGCCAGAGTCTGTCAGGCAGCTGCTGGGCTGGCCGCCTGTGTGGGAAGGGGCAGAGCCGACCTAGGGGCACCCTGGGCCTCTTGCTCTCCCTGCTGCCCTGAGGCTGCTGGGCCAAAGAGGTCTTGGGCATCCAGCCCCTTGCTGGTCCCTTCCCTCTGACGAGGCCCTCTGAGCTCCAGCACCTTGCAGTGTGGAGACAGCCCCTGCCAGCAACCTCCTCTCCAAGGAGGCCTCAGGCGAGGCCTAGGCCCAGGGGAAAGGCACCAGCGGGGATGAGCCTGGGGAGGCGCCCGGGCATGTCTGGACCCAGTCCCCGCAGCCTGCCCCTTGCTGGGGCAGTACCCCCGGAGGCCAGGAAGGCCTGGGCAAGGCTGGCCAGGGGCAGGGGCCCTGCTGGGTCCTGCCCCTGGCCTGTGGGGCCTCTGAGCACAGCCGGCCCTCTCCCGCTGGAAGACCTCCCCGGCTGCCTCCAAAGGCCGCTTTGCAAGCACTCTGGCCGGCTGTTCCCGCCAGCCGCGCACAATGCTCCCAAGCCCGGGAGAAAAGCGCTTCGGGGTGGTGCTCTCTCCCGGCCCTTGCCCCTGATCCTGGGGGCCAGGCAGGGGCTCCACACTCCCAGGCCAAGGCAGAACCACATGCACACGTCTGATCCTGCCCCCTGCACCGGCAGAGAGCTCGGGGGAGCCAGAGTCTGTCAGGCAGCTGCTGGGCTGGCCACCTGTGTGGGAAGGGGCAGAGCCGACCTAGGGGCCCCCTGGGCCTCTTGCTCTCCCTGCTGCCCTGAGGCTGCTGGGCCAAAGAGGTCTTGGGCATCCAGCCCCTTGCTGGTCCCTTCCCTCTGACGAGGCCCTCTGAGCTCCAGCACCTTGCAGTGTGGAGACAGCCCCTGCCAGCAACCTCCTCTCCAAGGAGGCCTCAGGCGAGGCCTAGGCCCAGGGGAAAGGCACCAGCGGGGATGAGCCTGGGGAGGCGCCCGGGCATGTCTGGACCCAGTCCCCGCAGCCTGCCCCTTGCTGGGGCAGTACCCCCGGAGGCCAGGAAGGCCTGGGCAAGGCTGGCCAGGGGCAGGGGCCCTGCTGGGTCCTGCCCCTGGCCTGTGGGGCCTCTGAGCACAGCCGGCCCTCTCCCGCTGGAAGACCTCCCCGGCTGCCTCCAAAGGCCGCTTTGCAAGCACTCTGGCCGGCTGTTCCCGCCAGCCGCGCACAATGCTCCCAAGCCCGGGAGAAAAGCGCTTCGGGGTGGTGCTCTCTCCCGGCCCTTGCCCCTGAGCCTGGGGGCCAGGCAGGGGCTCCACACTCCCAGGCCAAGGCAGAACCACATGCACACGTCTGATCCTGCCCCCTGCACCGGCAGAGAGCTCGGGGGAGCCAGAGTCTGTCAGGCAGCTGCTGGGCTGGCCGCCTGTGTGGGAAGGGGCAGAGCCGACCTAGGGGCACCCTGGGCCTCTTGCTCTCCCTGCTGCCCTGAGGCTGCTGGGCCAAAGAGGTCTTGGGCATCCAGCCCCTTGCTGGTCCCTTCCCTCTGACGAGGCCCTCTGAGCTCCAGCACCTTGCAGTGTGGAGACAGCCCCTGCCAGCAACCTCCTCTCCAAGGAGGCCTCAGGCGAGGCCTAGGCCCAGGGGAAAGGCACCAGCGGGGATGAGACAGGGAGGCACCCGGGCATGTCTGGACCCAGTCCCTGCAGCCTGCCCCTTGCTGGGGCAGTACCCCCGGAGGCCAGGAAGGCCTGGGCAAGGCTGGCCAGGGGCAGGGGCCCTGCTGGGTCCTGCCCCTGGCCTGTGGGGCCTCTGAGCACAGCCGGCCCTCTCCCGCTGGAAGACCTCCCCGGCTGCCTCCAAAGGCCGCTTTGCAAGCACTCTGGCCGGCTGTTCCCGCCAGCCGCGCACAATGCTCCCAAGCCTGGGAGAAAAGCGCTTCGGGGTGGTGCTCTCTCCCGGCCCTTGCCCCTGAGCCTGGGGGCCAGGCAGGGGGTCCACACTCCCAGGCCAAGGCAGAACCACATGCACACGTCTGTTCCTGCCCCCTGCACCGGCAGAGAGCTCGGGGGAGCCAGAGTCTGTCAGGCAGCTGCTGGGCTGGCCGCCTGTGTGGGAAGGGGCAGAGCCGACCTAGGGGCACCCTGGGCCTCTTGCTCTCCCTGCTGCCCTGAGGCTGCTGGGCCAAAGAGGTCTTGGGCATCCAGCCCCTTGCTGGTCCCTTCCCTCTGACGAGGCCCTCTGAGCTCCAGCACCTTGCAGTGTGGAGACAGCCCCTGCCAGCAACCTCCTCTCCAAGGAGGCCTCAGGCGAGGCCTAGGCCCAGGGGAAAGGCACCAGCGGGGATGAGCCTGGGGAGGCGCCCGGGCATGTCTGGACCCAGTCCCCGCAGCCTGCCCCTTGCTGGGGCAGTACCCCCGGAGGCCAGGAAGGCCTGGGCAAGGCTGGCCAGGGGCAGGGGCCCTGCTGGGTCCTGCCCCTGGCCTGTGGGGCCTCTGAGCACAGCCGGCCCTCTCCCGCTGGAAGACCTCCCCGGCTGCCTCCAAAGGCCGCTTTGCAAGCACTCTGGCCGGCTGTTCCCGCCAGCCGCGCACAATGCTCCCAAGCCCGGGAGAAAAGCGCTTCGGGGTGGTGCTCTCTCCCGGCCCTTGCCCCTGAGCCTGGGGGCCAGGCAGGGGCTCCACACTCCCAGGCCAAGGCAGAACCACATGCACACGTCTGTTCCTGCCCCCTGCACCGGCAGAGAGCTCGGGGGAGCCAGAGTCTGTCAGGCAGCTGCTGGGCTGGCCGCCTGTGTGGGAAGGGGCAGAGCCGACCTAGGGGCACCCTGGGCCTCTTGCTCTCCCTGCTGCCCTGAGGCTGCTGGGCCAAAGAGGTCTTGGGCATCCAGCCCCTTGCTGGTCCCTTCCCTCTGACGAGGCCCTCTGAGCTCCAGCACCTTGCAGTGTGGAGACAGCCCCTGCCAGCAACCTCCTCTCCAAGGAGGCCTCAGGCGAGGCCTAGGCCCAGGGGAAAGGCACCAGCGGGGATGAGCCTGGGGAGGCGCCCGGGCATGTCTGGACCCAGTCCCCGCAGCCTGCCCCTTGCTGGGGCAGTACCCCCGGAGGCCAGGAAGGCCTGGGCAAGGCTGGCCAGGGGCAGGGGCCCTGCTGGGTCCTGCCCCTGGCCTGTGGGGCCTCTGAGCACAGCCGGCCCTCTCCCGCTGGAAGACCTCCCCGGCTGCCTCCAAAGGCCGCTTTGCAAGCACTCTGGCCGGCTGTTCCCGCCAGCCGCGCACAATGCTCCCAAGCCCGGGAGAAAAGCGCTTCGGGGTGGTGCTCTCTCCCGGCCCTTGCCCCTGAGCCTGGGGGCCAGGCAGGGGCTCCACACTCCCAGGCCAAGGCAGAACCACATGCACACGTGTGTTCCTGCGCCCTGCACCGGCAGAGAGCTCGGGGGAGCCAGAGTCTGTCAGGCAGCTGCTGGGCTGGCCGCCTGTGTGGGAAGGGGCAGAGCCGACCTAGGGGCACCCTGGGCCTCTTGCTCTCCCTGCTGCCCTGAGGCTGCTGGGCCAAAGAGGTCTTGGGCATCCAGCCCCTTGCTGGTTCCTTCCCTCTGACGAGGCCCTCTGAGCTCCAGCACCTTGCAGTGTGGAGACAGCCCCTGCCAGCAACCTCCTCTCCAAGGAGGCCTCAGGCGAGGCCTAGGCCCAGGGGAAAGGCACCAGCGGGGATGAGCCTGGGGAGGCGCCCGGGCATGTCTGGACCCAGTCCCCGCAGCCTGCCCCTTGCTGGGGCAGTACCCCCGGAGGCCAGGAAGGCCTGGGCAAGGCTGGCCAGGGGCAGGGGCCCTGCTGGGTCCTGCCCCTGGCCTGTGGGGCCTCTGAGCACAGCCGGCCCTCTCCCGCTGGAAGACCTCCCCGGCTGCCTCCAAAGGCCGCTTTGCAAGCACTCTGGCCGGCTGTTCCCGCCAGCCGCGCACAATGCTCCCAAGCCCGGGAGAAAAGCGCTTCGGGGTGGTGCTCTCTCCCGGCCCTTGCCCCTGAGCCTGGGGGCCAGGCAGGGGCTCCACACTCCCAGGCCAAGGCAGAACCACATGCACACGTCTGTTCCTGCCCCCTGCACCGGCAGAGAGCTCGGGGGAGCCAGAGTCTGTCAGGCAGCTGCTGGGCTGGCCGCCTGTGTGGGAAGGGGCAGAGCCGACCTAGGGGCACCCTGGGCCTCTTGCTCTCCCTGCTGCCCTGAGGCTGCTGGGCCAAAGAGGTCTTGGGCATCCAGCCCCTTGCTGGTCCCTTCCCTCTGACGAGGCCCTCTGAGCTCCAGCACCTTGCAGTGTGGAGACAGCCCCTGCCAGCAACCTCCTCTCCAAGGAGGCCTCAGGCGAGGCCTAGGCCCAGGGGAAAGGCACCAGCGGGGATGAGCCTGGGGAGGCGCCCGGGCATGTCTGGACCCAGTCCCCGCAGCCTGCCCCTTGCTGGGGCAGTACCCCCGGAGGCCAGGAAGGCCTGGGCAAGGCTGGCCAGGGGCAGGGGCCCTGCTGGGTCCTGCCCCTGGACTGTGGGGCCTCTGAGCACAGCCGGCCCTCTCCCGCTGGAAGACCTCCCCGGCTGCCTCCAAAGGCCGCTTTGCAAGCACTCTGGCCGGCTGTTCCCGCCAGCCGCGCACAATGCTCCCAAGCCCGGGAGAAAAGCGCTTCGGGGTGGTGCTCTCTCCCGGCCCTTGCCCCTGAGCCTGGGGGCCAGGCAGGGGCTCCACACTCCCAGGCCAAGGCAGAACCACATGCACACGTCTGTTCCTGCCCCCTGCACCGGCAGAGAGCTCGGGGGAGCCAGAGTCTGTCAGGCAGCTGCTGGGCTGGCCGCCTGTGTGGGAAGGGGCAGAGCCGACCTAGGGGCACCCTGGGCCTCTTGCTCTCCCTGCTGCCCTGAGGCTGCTGGGCCAAAGAGGTCTTGGGCATCCAGCCCCTTGCTGGTCCCTTCCCTCTGACGAGGCCCTCTGAGCTCCAGCACCTTGCAGTGTGGAGACAGCCCCTGCCAGCAACCTCCTCTCCAAGGAGGCCTCAGGCGAGGCCTAGGCCCAGGGGAAAGGCACCAGCGGGGATGAGCCTGGGGAGGCGCCCGGGCATGTCTGGACCCAGTCCCCGCAGCCTGCCCCTTGCTGGGGCAGTACCCCCGGAGGCCAGGAAGGCCTGGGCAAGGCTGGCCAGGGGCAGGGGCCCTGCTGGGTCCTGCCCCTGGCCTGTGGGGCCTCTGAGCACAGCCGGCCCTCTCCCGCTGGAAGACCTCCCCGGCTGCCTCCAAAGGCCGCTTTGCAAGCACTCTGGCCGGCTGTTCCCGCCAGCCGCGCACAATGCTCCCAAGCCCGGGAGAAAAGCGCTTCGGGGTGGTGCTCTCTCCCGGCCCTTGCCCCTGAGCCTGGGGGCCAGGCAGGGGCTCCACACTCCCAGGCCAAGGCAGAACCACATGCACACGTCTGTTCCTGCCCCCTGCACCGGCAGAGAGCTCGGGGGAGCCAGAGTCTGTCAGGCAGCTGCTGGGCTGGCCGCCTGTGTGGGAAGGGGCAGAGCCGACCTAGGGGCCCCCTGGGCCTCTTGCTCTCCCTGCTGCCCTGAGGCTGCTGGGCCAAAGAGGTCTTGGGCATCCAGCCCCTTGCTGGTCCCTTCCCTCTGACGAGGCCCTCTGAGCTCCAGCACCTTGCAGTGTGGAGACAGCCCCTGCCAGCAACCTCCTCTCCAAGGAGGCCTCAGGCGAGGCCTAGGCCCAGGGGAAAGGCACCAGCGGGGATGAGCCTGGGGAGGCGCCCGGGCATGTCTGGACCCAGTCCCCGCAGCCTGCCCCTTGCTGGGGCAGTACCCCCGGAGGCCAGGAAGGCCTGGGCAAGGCTGGCCAGGGGCAGGGGCCCTGCTGGGTCCTGCCCCTGGCCTGTGGGGCCTCTGAGCACAGCCGGCCCTCTCCCGCTGGAAGACCTCCCCGGCTGCCTCCAAAGGCCGCTTTGCAAGCACTCTGGCGGGCTGTTCCCGCCAGCCGCGCACAATGCTCCCAAGCCCGGGAGAAAAGCGCTTCGGGGTGGTGCTCTCTCCCGGCCCTTGCCCCTGAGCCTGGGGGCCAGGCAGGGGCTCCACACTCCCAGGCCAAGGCAGAACCACATGCACACGTCTGTTCCTGCCCCCTGCACCGGCAGAGAGCTCGGGGGAGCCAGAGTCTGTCAGGCAGCTGCTGGGCTGGCCGCCTGTGTGAGAAGGGGCAGAGCCGACCTAGGGGCACCCTGGGCCTCTTGCTCTCCCTGCTGCCCTGAGGCTGCTGGGCCAAAGAGGTCTTGGGCATCCAGCCCCTTGCTGGTCCCTTCCCTCTGACGAGGCCCTCTGAGCTCCAGCACCTTGCAGTGTGGAGACAGCCCCTGCCAGCAACCTCCTCTCCAAGGAGGCCTCAGGCGAGGCCTATGCCCAGGGGAAAGGCACCAGCGGGGATGAGCCTGGGGAGGCGCCCGGGCATGTCTGGACCCAGTCCCCGCAGCCTGCCCCTTGCTGGGGCAGTACCCCCGGAGGCCAGGAAGGCCTGGGCAAGGCTGGCCAGGGGCAGGGGCCCTGCTGGGTCCTGCCCCTGGCCTGTGGGGCCTCTGAGCACAGCCGGCCCTCTCCCGCTGGAAGACCTCCCCGGCTGCCTCCAAAGGCCGCTTTGCAAGCACTCTGGCCGGCTGTTCCCGCCAGCCGCGCACAATGCTCCCAAGCCCGGGAGAAAAGCGCTTCGGGGTGGTGCTCTCTCCCGGCCCTTGCCCCTGAGCCTGGGGGCCAGGCAGGGGCTCCACACTCCCAGGCCAAGGCAGAACCACATGCACACGTCTGTTCCTGCCCCCTGCACCGGCAGAGAGCTCGGGGGAGCCAGAGTCTGTCAGGCAGCTGCTGGGCTGGCTGCCTGTGTGGGAAGGGGCAGAGCCGACCTAGGGGCACCCTGGGCCTCTTGCTCTCCCTGCTGCCCTGAGGCTGCTGGGCCAAAGAGGTCTTGGGCATCCAGCCCCTTGCTGGTCCCTTCCCTCTGACGAGGCCCTCTGAGCTCCAGCACCTTGCAGTGTGGAGACAGCCCCTGCCAGCAACCTCCTCTCCAAGGAGGCCTCAAGCGAGGCCTAGGCCCAGGGGAAAGGCACCAGCGGGGATGAGCCTGGGGAGGCGCCCGGGCATGTCTGGACCCAGTCCCCGCAGCCTGCCCCTTGCTGGGGCAGTACCCCCGGAGGCCAGGAAGGCCTGGGCAAGGCTGGCCAGGGGCAGGGGCCCTGCTGGGTCCTGCCCCTGGCCTGTGGGGCCTCTGAGCACAACCGGCCCTCTCCCG
Organism: Cervus elaphus; assembly: GCF_910594005.1. Classification (NCBI taxonomy): domain Eukaryota; kingdom Metazoa; phylum Chordata; class Mammalia; order Artiodactyla; family Cervidae; genus Cervus; species Cervus elaphus. The sequence goes on along the minus strand of NC_057834.1, from coordinate 636,942 downwards.
CTGGAAGACCTCCCCGGCTGCCTCCAAAGGCCGCTTTGCAAGCACTCTGGCCGGCTGTTCCCGCCAGCCGCGCACAATGCTCCCAAGCCCGGGAGAAAAGCGCTTCGGGGTGGTGCTCTCTCCCGGCCCTTGCCCCTGAGCCTGGGGGCCAGGCAGGGGCTCCACACTCCCAGGCCAAGGCAGAACCACATGCACACGTCTGTTCCTGCCCCCTGCACCGGCAGAGAGCTCGGGGGAGCCAGAGTCTGTCAGGCAGCTGCTGGGCTGGCCGCCTGTGTGGGAAGGGGCAGAGCCGACCTAGGGGCACCCTGGGCCTCTTGCTCTCCCTGCTGCCCTGAGGCTGCTGGGCCAAAGAGGTCTTGGGCATCCAGCCCCTTGCTGGTCCCTTCCCTCTGACGAGGCCCTCTGAGCTCCAGCACCTTGCAGTGTGGAGACAGCCCCTGCCAGCAACCTCCTCTCCAAGGAGGCCTCAGGCGAGGCCTAGGCCCAGGGGAAAGGCACCAGCGGGGATGAGCCTGGGGAGGCGCCCGGGCATGTCTGGACCCAGTCCCCGCAGCCTGCCCCTTGCTGGGGCAGTACCCCCGGAGGCCAGGAAGGCCTGGGCAAGGCTGGCCAGGGGCAGGGGCCCTGCTGGGTCCTGCCCCTGGCCTGTGGGGCCTCCGAGCACAGCCGGCCCTCTCCCGCAGGAAGACCTCCCCGGCTGCCTCCAAAGGCCGCTTTGCAAGCACTCTGGCCGGCTGTTCCCGCCAGCCGCGCACAATGCTCCCAAGCCCGGGAGAAAAGCGCTTCGGGGTGGTGCTCTCTCCCGGCCCTTGCCCCTGAGCCTGGGGGCCAGGCAGGGGCTCCACACTCCCAGGCCAAGGCAGAACCACATGCACACGTCTGTTCCTGCCCCCTGCACCGGCAGAGAGCTCGGGGGAGCCAGAGTCTGTCAGGCAGCTGCTGGGCTGGCCGCCTGTGTGGGAAGGGGCAGAGCCGACCTAGGGGCCCCCTGGGCCTCTTGCTCTCCCTGCTGCCCTGAGGCTGCTGGGCCAAAGAGGTCTTGGGCATCCAGCCCCTTGCTGGTCCCTTCCCTCTGACGAGGCCCTCTGAGCTCCAGCACCTTGCAGTGTGGAGACAGCCCCTGCCAGCAACCTCCTCTCCAAGGAGGCCTCAGGCGAGGCCTAGGCCCAGGGGAAAGGCACCAGCGGGGATGAGCCTGGGGAGGCGCCCGGGCATGTCTGGACCCAGTCCCCGCAGCCTGCCCCTTGCTGGGGCAGTACCCCCGGAGGCCAGGAAGGCCTGGGCAAGGCTGGCCAGGGGCAGGGGCCCTGCTGGGTCCTGCCCCTGGCCTGTGGGGCCTCTGAGCACAGCCGGCCCTCTCCCGCTGGAAGACCTCCCCGGCTGCCTCCAAAGGCCGCTTTGCAAGCACTCTGGCCGGCTGTTCCCGCCAGCCGCGCACAATGCTCCCAAGCCCGGGAGAAAAGCGCTTCGGGGTGGTGCTCTCTCCCGGCCCTTGCCCCTGAGCCTGGGGGCCAGGCAGGGGCTCCACACTCCCAGGCCAAGGCAGAACCACATGCACACGTCTGTTCCTGCCCACTGCACCGGCAGAGAGCTCGGGGGAGCCAGAGTCTGTCAGGCAGCTGCTGGGCTGGCCGCCTGTGTGGGAAGGGGCAGAGCCGACCTAGGGGCACCCTGGGCCTCTTGCTCTCCCTGCTGCCCTGAGGCTGCTGGGCCAAAGAGGTCTTGGGCATCCAGCCCCTTGCTGGTCCCTTCCCTCTGACGAGGCCCTCTGAGCTCCAGCACCTTGCAGTGTGGAGACAGCCCCTGCCAGCAACCTCCTCTCCAAGGAGGCCTCAGGCGAGGCCTGGGCCCAGGGGAAAGGCACCAGCGGGGATGAGCCGGGGAGGCGCCCGGGCATGTCTGGACCCAGTCCCCGCAGCCTGCCCCTTGCTGGGGCAGTACCCCCGGAGGCCAGGAAGGCCTGGGCAAGGCTGGCCAGGGGCAGGGGCCCTGCTGGGTCCTGCCCCTGGCCTGTGGGGCCTCTGAGCACAGCCGGCCCTCTCCCGCTGGAAGACCTCCCCGGCTGCCTCCAAAGGCCGCTTTACAAGCACTCTGGCCGGCTGTTCCCGCCAGCCGCGCACAATGCTCCCAAGCCCGGGAGAAAAGCGCTTCGGGGTGGTGCTCTCTCCCGGCCCTTGCCCCTGAGCCTGGAGGCCAGGCAGGGGCTCCACACTCCCAGGCCAAGGCAGAACCACATGCACACGTCTGTTCCTGCCCCCTGCACCGGCAGAGAGCTCGGGGGAGCCAGAGTCTGTCAGGCAGCTGCTGGGCTGGCCGCCTGTGTGGGAAGGGGCAGAGCCGACCTAGGGGCCCCCTGGGCCTCTTGCTCTCCCTGCTGCCCTGAGGCTGCTGGGCCAAAGAGGTCTTGGGCATCCAGCCCCTTGCTGGTCCCTTCCCTCTGATGAGGCCCTCTGAGCTCCAGCACCTTGCAGTGTGGAGACAGCCCCTGCCAGCAACCTCCTCTCCAAGGAGGCCTCAAGCGAGGCCTAGGCCCAGGGGAAAGGCACCAGCGGGGATGAGCCTGGGGAGGCGCCCGGGCATGTCTGGACCCAGTCCCCCGAAGCCTGCCCCTTGCTGGGGCAGTACCCCCGGAGGCCAGGAAGGCCTGGGCAAGGCTGGCCAGGGGCAGGGGCCCTGCTGGGTCCTGCCCCTGGCCTGTGGGGCCTCTGAGCACAACCGGCCCTCTCCCGCTGGAAGACCTCCCCGGCTGCCTCCAAAGGCCGCTTTGCAAGCACTCTGGCCGGCTGTTCCCGCCAGCCGCGCACAATGCTCCCAAGCCCGGGAGAAAAGCGCTTCGGGGTGGTGCTCTCTCCCGGCCCTTGCCCCTGAGCCTGGGGGCCAGGCAGGGGGTCCACACTCCCAGGCCAAGGCAGAACCACATGCACACGTCTGTTCCTGCCCCCTGCACTGGCAGAGAGCTCGGGGGAGCCAGAGTCTGTCAGGCAGCTGCTGGGCTGGCCGCCTGTGTGGGAAGGGGCAGAGCCGACCTAGGGGCACCCTGGGCCTCTTGCTCTCCCTGCTGCCCTGAGGCTGCTGGGCCAAAGAGGTCTTGGGCATCCAGCCCCTTGCTGGTCCCTTCCCTCTGACGAGGCCCTCTGAGCTCCAGCACCTTGCAGTGTGGAGACAGCCCCTGCCAGCAACCTCCTCTCCAAGGAGGCCTCAAGCGAGGCCTAGGCCCAGGGGAAAGGCACCAGCGGGGATGAGCCTGGGGAGGCGCCCGGGCATGTCTGGACCCAGTCCCCGCAGCCTGCCCCTTGCTGGGGCAGTACCCCCGGAGGCCAGGAAGGCCTGGGCAAGGCTGGCCAGGGGCAGGGGCCCTGCTGGGTCCTGCCCCTGGCCTGTGGGGCCTCTGAGCACAACCGGCCCTCTCCCGCTGGAAGACCTCCCCGGCTGCCTCCAAAGGCCGCTTTGCAAGCACTCTGGCCGGCTGTTCCCGCCAGCCGCGCACAATGCTCCCAAGCCCGGGAGAAAAGCGCTTCGGGGTGGTGCTCTCTCCCGGCCCTTGCCCCTGAGCCTGGGGGCCAGGCAGGGGGTCCACACTCCCAGGCCAAGGCAGAACCACATGCACACGTCTGTTCCTGCCCCCTGCACCGGCAGAGAGCTCGGGGGAGCCAGAGTCTGTCAGGCAGCTGCTGGGCTGGCCGCCTGTGTGGGAAGGGGCAGAGCCGACCTAGGGGCACCCTGGGCCTCTTGCTCTCCCTGCTGCCCTGAGGCTGCTGGGCCAAAGAGGTCTTGGGCATCCAGCCCCTTGCTGGTCCCTTCCCTCTGACGAGGCCCTCTGAGCTCCAGCACCTTGCAGTGTGGAGACAGCCCCTGCCAGCAACCTCCTCTCCAAGGAGGCCTCAGGCGAGGCCTAGGCCCAGGGGAAAGGCACCAGCGGGGATGAGCCTGGGGAGGCGCCCGGGCATGTCTGGACCCAGTCCCCGCAGCCTGCCCCTTGCTGGGGCAGTACCCCCGGAGGCCAGGAAGGCCTGGGCAAGGCTGGCCAGGGGCAGGGGCCCTGCTGGGTCCTGCCCCTGGCCTGTGGGGCCTCCGAGCACAGCCGGCCCTCTCCCGCTGGAAGACCTCCCGGGCTGCCTCCAAAGGCCGCTTTGCAAGCACTCTGGCCGGCTGTTCCCGCCAGCCGCGCACAATGCTCCCAAGCCCGGGAGAAAAGCGCTTCGGGGTGGTGCTCTCTCCCGGCCCTTGCCCCTGAGCCTGGGGGCCAGGCAGGGGCTCCACACTCCCAGGTCAAGGCAGAACCACATGCACACGTCTGTTCCTGCCCCCTGCACCGGCAGAGAGCTCGGGGGAGCCAGAGTCTGTCAGGCAGCTGCTGGGCTGGCCGCCTGTGTGGGAAGGGGCAGAGCCGACCTAGGGGCACCCTGGGCCTCTTGCTCTCCCTGCTGCCCTGAGGCTGCTGGGCCAAAGAGGTCTTGGGCATCCAGCCCCTTGCTGGTCCCTTCCCTCTGACGAGGCCCTCTGAGCTCCAGCACCTTGCAGTGTGGAGACAGCCCCTGCCAGCAACCTCCTCTCCAAGGAGGCCTCAGGCGAGGCCTAGGCCCAGGGGAAAGGCACCAGCGGGGATGAGCCTGGGGAGGCGCCCGGGCATGTCTGGACCCAGTCCCCGCAGCCTGCCCCTTGCTGGGGCAGTACCCCCGGAGGCCAGGAAGGCCTGGGCAAGGCTGGCCAGGGGCAGGGGCCCTGCTGGGTCCTGCCCCTGGCCTGTGGGGCCTCCGAGCACAGCCGGCCCTCTCCCGCTGGAAGACCTCCCCGGCTGCCTCCAAAGGCCGCTTTGCAAGCACTCTGGCCGGCTGTTCCCGCCAGCCGCGCACAATGCTCCCAAGCCCGGGAGAAAAGCGCTTCGGGGTGGTGCTCTCTCCCGGCCCTTGCCCCTGAGCCTGGGGGCCAGGCAGGGGCTCCACACTCCCAGGCCAAGGCAGAACCACATGCACACGTCTGTTCCTGCCCCCTGCACCGGCAGAGAGCTCGGGGGAGCCAGAGTCTGTCAGGCAGCTGCTGGGCTGGCCGCCTGTGTGGGAAGGGGCAGAGCCGACCGAGGGGCACCCTGGGCCTCTTGCTCTCCCTGCTGCCCTGAGGCTGCTGGGCCAAAGAGGTCTTGGGCATCCAGCCCCTTGCTGGTCCCTTCCCTCTGACGAGGCCCTCTGAGCTCCAGCACCTTGCAGTGTGGAGACAGCCCCTGCCAGCAACCTCCTCTCCAAGGAGGCCTCAGGCGAGGCCTGGGCCCAGGGGAAAGGCACCAGCGGGGATGAGCCGGGGAGGCGCCCGGGCATGTCTGGACCCAGTCCCCGCAGCCTGCCCCTTGCTGGGGCAGTACCCCCGGAGGCCAGGAAGGCCTGGGCAAGGCTGGCCAGGGGCAGGGGCCCTGCTGGGTTCTGCCCCTGGCCTGTGGGGCGTCTGAGCACAGCCGGCCCTCTCCCGCTGGAAGACCTCCCCGGCTGCCTCCAAAGGCCGCTTTACAAGCACTCTGGCCGGCTGTTCCCGCCAGCCGCGCACAATGCTCCCAAGCCCGGGAGAAAAGCGCTTCGGGGTGGTGCTCTCTCCCGGCCCTTGCCCCTGAGCCTGGGGGCCAGGCAGGGGCTCCACACTCCCAGGCCAAGGCAGAACCACATGCACACGTCTGTTCCTGCCCCCTGCACCGGCAGAGAGCTCGGGGGAGCCAGAGTCTGTCAGGCAGCTGCTGGGCTGGCCGCCTGTGTGGGAAGGGGCAGAGCCGACCTAGGGGCCCCCTGGGCCTCTTGCTCTCCCTGCTGCCCTGAGGCTGCTGGGCCAAAGAGGTCTTGGGCATCCAGCCCCTTGCTGGTCCCTTCCCTCTGACGAGGCCCTCTGAGCTCCAGCACCTTGCAGTGTGGAGACAGCCCCTGCCAGCAACCTCCTCTCCAAGGAGGCCTCAAGCGAGGCCTGGGCCCAGGGGAAAGGCACCAGCGGGGATGAGCCTGGGGAGGCGCCCGGGCATGTCTGGACCCAGTCCCCCGCAGCCTGCCCCTTGCTGGGGCAGTACCCCCGGAGGCCAGGAAGGCCTGGGCAAGGCTGGCCAGTGGCAGGGGCCCTGCTGGGTCCTGCCCCTGGCCTGTGGGGCCTCTGAGCACAACCGGCCCTCTCCCGCTGGAAGACCTCCCCGGCTGCCTCCAAAGGCCGCTTTGCAAGCACTCTGGCCGGCTGTTCCCGCCAGCCGCGCACAATGCTCCCAAGCCCGGGAGAAAAGCGCTTCGGGGTGGTGCTCTCTCCCGGCCCTTGCCCCTGAGCCTGGGGGCCAGGCAGGGGGTCCACACTCCCAGGCCAAGGCAGAACCACATGCACACGTCTGTTCCTGCCCCCTGCACCGGCAGAGAGCTCGGGGGAGCCAGAGTCTGTCAGGCAGCTGCTGGGCTGGCCGCCTGTGTGGGAAGGGGCAGAGCCGACCTAGGGGCACCCTGGGCCTCTTGCTCTCCCTGCTGCCCTGAGGCTGCTGGGCCAAAGAGGTCTTGGGCATCCAGCCCCTTGCTGGTCCCTTCCCTCTGACGAGGCCCTCTGAGCTCCAGCACCTTGCAGTGTGGAGACAGCCCCTGCCAGCAACCTCCTCTCCAAGGAGGCCTCAAGCGAGGCCTAGGCCCAGGGGAAAGGCACCAGCGGGGATGAGCCTGGGGAGGCGCCCGGGCATGTCTGGACCCAGTCCCCCGCAGCCTGCCCCTTGCTGGGGCAGTACCCCCGGAGGCCAGGAAGGCCTGGGCAAGGCTGGCCAGGGGCAGGGGCCCTGCTGGGTCCTGCCCCTGGCCTGTGGGGCCTCTGAGCACAACCGGCCCTCTCCCGCTGGAAGACCTCCCCGGCTGCCTCCAAAGGCCGCTTTGCAAGCACTCTGGCCGGCTGTTCCCGCCAGCCGCGCACAATGCTCCCAAGCACGGGAGAAAAGCGCTTCGGGGTGGTGCTCTCTCCCGGCCCTTGCCCCTGAGCCTGGGGGCCAGGCAGGGGGTCCACACTCCCAGGCCTTGGCAGAACCACATGCACACGTCTGTTCCTGCCCCCTGCACCGGCAGAGAGCTCGGGGGAGCCAGAGTCTGTCAGGCAGCTGCTGGGCTGGCCGCCTGTGTGGGAAGGGGCAGAGCCGACCTAGGGGCACCCTGGGCCTCTTGCTCTCCCTGCTGCCCTGAGGCTGCTGGGCCAAAGAGGTCTTGGGCATCCAGCCCCTTGCTGGTCCCTTCCCTCTGACGAGGCCCTCTGAGCTCCAGCACCTTGCAGTGTGGAGACAGCCCCTGCCAGCAACCTCCTCTCCAAGGAGGCCTCAGGCGAGGCCTAGGCCCAGGGGAAAGGCACCAGCGGGGATGAGCCTGGGGAGGCGCCCGGGCATGTCTGGACCCAGTCCCCGCAGCCTGCCCCTTGCTGGGGCAGTACCCCCGGAGGCCAGGAAGGCCTGGGCAAGGCTGGCCAGGGGCAGGGGCCCTGCTGGGTCCTGCCCCTGGCCTGTGGGGCCTCCGAGCACAGCCGGCCCTCTCCCGCTGGAAGACCTCCCCGGCTGCCTCCAAAGGCCGCTTTGCAAGCACTCTGGCCGGCTGTTCCCGCCAGCCGCGCACAATGCTCCCAAGCCCGGGAGAAAAGCGCTTCGGGGTGGTGCTCTCTCCCGGCCCTTGCCCCTGAGCCTGGGGGCCAGGCAGGGGCTCCACACTCCCAGGCCAAGGCAGAACCACATGCACACGTCTGTTCCTGCCCCCTGCACCGGCAGAGAGCTCGGGGGAGCCAGAGTCTGTCAGGCAGCTGCTGGGCTGGCCGCCTGTGTGGGAAGGGGCAGAGCCGACCTAGGGGCCCCCTGGGCCTCTTGCTCTCCCTGCTGCCCTGAGGCTGCTGGGCCAAAGAGGTCTTGGGCATCCAGCCCCTTGCTGGTCCCTTCCCTCTGACGAGGCCCTCTGAGCTCCAGCACCTTGCAGTGTGGAGACAGCCCCTGCCAGCAACCTCCTCTCCAAGGAGGCCTCAAGCGAGGCCTGGGCCCAGGGGAAAGGCACCAGCGGGGATGAGCCTGGGGAGGCGCCCGGGCATGTCTGGACCCAGTCCCCCGCAGCCTGCCCCTTGCTGGGGCAGTACCCCCGGAGGCCAGGAAGGCCTGGGCAAGGCTGGCCAGGGGCAGGGGCCCTGCTGGGTCCTGCCCCTGGCCTGTGGGGCCTCTGAGCACAACCGGCCCTCTCCCGCTGGAAGACCTCCCCGGCTGCCTCCAAAGGCCGCTTTGCAAGCACTCTGGCCGGCTGTTCCCGCCAGCCGCGCACAATGCTCCCAAGCCCGGGAGAAAAGCGCTTCGGGGTGGTGCTCTCTCCCGGCCCTTGCCCCTGAGCCTGGGGGCCAGGCAGGGGGTCCACACTCCCAGGCCAAGGCAGAACCACATGCACACGTCTGTTCCTGCCCCCTGCACCGGCAGAGAGCTCGGGGGAGCCAGAGTCTGTCAGGCAGCTGCTGGGCTGGCCGCCTGTGTGGGAAGGGGCAGAGCCGACCTAGGGGCACCCTGGGCCTCTTGCTCTCCCTGCTGCCCTGAGGCTGCTGGGCCAAAGAGGTCTTGGGCATCCAGCCCCTTGCTGGTCCCTTCCCTCTGACGAGGCCCTCTGAGCTCCAGCACCTTGCAGTGTGGAGACAGCCCCTGCCAGCAACCTCCTCTCCAAGGAGGCCTCAAGCGAGGCCTAGGCCCAGGGGAAAGGCACCAGCGGGGATGAGCCTGGGGAGGCGCCCGGGCATGTCTGGACCCAGTCCCCCGCAGCCTGCCCCTTGCTGGGGCAGTACCCCCGGAGGCCAGGAAGGCCTGGGCAAGGCTGGCCAGGGGCAGGGGCCCTGCTGGGTCCTGCCCCTGGCCTGTGGGGCCTCTGAGCACAACCGGCCCTCTCCCGCTGGAAGACCTCCCCGGCTGCCTCCAAAGGCCGCTTTGCAAGCACTCTGGCCGGCTGTTCCCGCCAGCCGCGCACAATGCTCCCAAGCACGGGAGAAAAGCGCTTCGGGGTGGTGCTCTCTCCCGGCCCTTGCCCCTGAGCCTGGGGGCCAGGCAGGGGGTCCACACTCCCAGGCCAAGGCAGAACCACATGCACACGTCTGTTCCTGCCCCCTGCACCGGCAGAGAGCTCGGGGGAGCCAGAGTCTGTCAGGCAGCTGCTGGGCTGGCCGCCTGTGTGGGAAGGGGCAGAGCCGACCTAGGGGCACCCTGGGCCTCTTGCTCTCCCTGCTGCCCTGAGGCTGCTGGGCCAAAGAGGTCTTGGGCATCCAGCCCCTTGCTGGTCCCTTCCCTCTGACGAGGCCCTCTGAGCTCCAGCACCTTGCAGTGTGGAGACAGCCCCTGCCAGCAACCTCCTCTCCAAGGAGGCCTCAGGCGAGGCCTAGGCCCAGGGGAAAGGCACCAGCGGGGATGAGCCTGGGGAGGCGCCCGGGCATGTCTGGACCCAGTCCCCGCAGCCTGCCCCTTGCTGGGGCAGTACCCCCGGAGGCCAGGAAGGCCTGGGCAAGGCTGGCCAGGGGCAGGGGCCCTGCTGGGTCCTGCCCCTGGCCTGTGGGGCCTCCGAGCACAGCCGGCCCTCTCCCGCTGGAAGACCTCCCCGGCTGCCTCCAAAGGCCGCTTTGCAAGCACTCTGGCCGGCTGTTCCCGCCAGCCGCGCACAATGCTCCCAAGCCCGGGAGAAAAGCGCTTCGGGGTGGTGCTCTCTCCCGGCCCTTGCCCCTGAGCCTGGGGGCCAGGCAGGGGCTCCACACTCCCAGGCCAAGGCAGAACCACATGCACACGTCTGTTCCTGCCCCCTGCACCGGCAGAGAGCTCGGGGGAGCCAGAGTCTGTCAGGCAGCTGCTGGGCTGGCTGCCTGTGTGGGAAGGGGCAGAGCCGACCTAGGGGCACCCTGGGCCTCTTGCTCTCCCTGCTGCCCTGAGGCTGCTGGGCCAAAGAGGTCTTGGGCATCCAGCCCCTTGCTGGTCCCTTCCCTCTGACGAGGCCCTCTGAGCTCCAGCACCTTGCAGTGTGGAGACAGCCCCTGCCAGCAACCTCCTCTCCAAGGAGGCCTCAGGCGAGGCCTAGGCCCAGGGGAAAGGCACCAGCGGGGATGAGCCTGGGGAGGCGCCCGGGCATGTCTGGACCCAGTCCCCGCAGCCTGCCCCTTGCTGGGGCAGTACCCCCGGAGGCCAGGAAGGCCTGGGCAAGGCTGGCCAGGGGCAGGGGCCCTGCTGGGTCCTGCCCCTGGCCTGTGGGGCCTCTGAGCACAGCCGGCCCTCTCCCGCTGGAAGACCTCCCCGGCTGCCTCCAAAGGCCGCTTTGCAAGCACTCTGGCCGGCTGTTCCCGCCAGCCGCGCACAATGCTCCCAAGCCCGGGAGAAAAGCGCTTCGGGGTGGTGCTCTCTCCCGGCCCTTGCCCCTGAGCCTGGGGGCCAGGCAGGGGCTCCACACTCCCAGGCCAAGGCAGAACCACATGCACACGTCTGTTCCTGCCCCCTGCACCGGCAGAGAGCTCGGGGGAGCCAGAGTCTGTCAGGCAGCTGCTGGGCTGGCCGCCTGTGTGGGAAGGGGCAGAGCCGACCTAGGGGCACCCTGGGCCTCTTGCTCTCCCTGCTGCCCTGAGGCTGCTGGGCCAAAGAGGTCTTGGGCATCCAGCCCCTTGCTGGTCCCTTCCCTCTGACGAGGCCCTCTGAGCTCCAGCACCTTGCAGTGTGGAGACAGCCCCTGCCAGCAACCTCCTCTCCAAGGAGGCCTCAGGCGAGGCCTAGGCCCAGGGGAAAGGCACCAGCGGGGATGAGCCTGGGGAGGCGCCCGGGCATGTCTGGACCCAGTCCCCGCAGCCTGCCCCTTGCTGGGGCAGTACCCCCGGAGGCCAGGAAGGCCTGGGAAAGGCTGGCCAGGGGCAGGGGCCCTGCTGGGTCCTGCCCCTGGCCTGTGGGGCCTCTGAGCACAGCCGGCCCTCTCCCGCTGGAAGACCTCCCCGGCTGCCTCCAAAGGCCGCTTTGCAAGCACTCTGGCCGGCTGTTCCCGCCAGCCGCGCACAATGCTCCCAAGCCCGGGAGAAAAGCGCTTCGGGGTGGTGCTCTCTCCCGGCCCTTGCCCCTGAGCCTGGGGGCCAGGCAGGGGCTCCACACTCCCAGGCCAAGGCAGAACCACATGCACACGTCTGTTCCTGCCCCCTGCACCGGCAGAGAGCTCGGGGGAGCCAGAGTCTGTCAGGCAGCTGCTGGGCTGGCCGCCTGTGTGGGAAGGGGCAGAGCCGACCTAGGGGCACCCTGGGCCTCTTGCTCTCCCTGCTGCCCTGAGGCTGCTGGGCCAAAGAGGTCTTGGGCATCCAGCCCCTTGCTGGTCCCTTCCCTCTGACGAGGCCCTCTGAGCTCCAGCACCTTGCAGTGTGGAGACAGCCCCTGCCAGCAACCTCCTCTCCAAGGAGGCCTCAGGCGAGGCCTAGGCCCAGGGGAAAGGCACCAGCGGGGATGAGCCTGGGGAGGCGCCCGGGCATGTCTGGACCCAGTCCCCGCAGCCTGCCCCTTGCTGGGGCAGTACCCCCGGAGGCCAGGAAGGCCTGGGCAAGGCTGGCCAGGGGCAGGGGCCCTGCTGGGTCCTGCCCCTGGCCTGTGGGGCCTCTGAGCACAGCCGGCCCTCTCCCGCTGGAAGACCTCCCCGGCTGCCTCCAAAGGCCGCTTTGCAAGCACTCTGGCCGGCTGTTCCCGCCAGCCGCGCACAATGCTCCCAAGCCCGGGAGAAAAGCGCTTCGGGGTGGTGCTCTCTCCCGGCCCTTGCCCCTGAGCCTGGGGGCCAGGCAGGGGCTCCACACTCCCAGGCCAAGGCAGAACCACATGCACACGTCTGTTCCTGCCCCCTGCACCGGCAGAGAGCTCGGGGGAGCCAGAGTCTGTCAGGCAGCTGCTGGGCTGGCCGCCTGTGTGGGAAGGGGCAGAGCCGACCTAGGGGCACCCTGGGCCTCTTGCTCTCCCTGCTGCCCTGAGGCTGCTGGGCCAAAGAGGTCTTGGGCATCCAGCCCCTTGCTGGTCCCTTCCCTCTGACGAGGCCCTCTGAGCTCCAGCACCTTGCAGTGTGGAGACAGCCCCTGCCAGCAACCTCCTCTCCAAGGAGGCCTCAGGCGAGGCCTAGGCCCAGGGGAAAGGCACCAGCGGGGATGAGCCTGGGGAGGCGCCCGGGCATGTCTGGACCCAGTCCCCGCAGCCTGCCCCTTGCTGGGGCAGTACCCCCGGAGGCCAGGAAGGCCTGGGCAAGGCTGGCCAGGGGCAGGGGCCCTGCTGGGTCCTGCCCCTGGCCTGTGGGGCCTCTGAGCACAGCCGGCCCTCTCCCGCTGGAAGACCTCCCCGGCTGCCTCCAAAGGCCGCTTTGCAAGCACTCTGGCCGGCTGTTCCCGCCAGCCGCGCACAATGCTCCCAAGCCCGGGAGAAAAGCGCTTCGGGGTGGTGCTCTCTCCCGGCCCTTGCCCCTGAGCCTGGGGGCCAGGCAGGGGCTCCACACTCCCAGGCCAAGGCAGAACCACATGCACACGTCTGTTCCTGCCCCCTGCACCGGCAGAGAGCTCGGGGGAGCCAGAGTCTGTCAGGCAGCTGCTGGGCTGGCCGCCTGTGTGGGAAGGGGCAGAGCCGACCTAGGGGCACCCTGGGCCTCTTGCTCTCCCTGCTGCCCTGAGGCTGCTGGGCCAAAGAGGTCTTGGGCATCCAGCCCCTTGCTGGTCCCTTCCCTCTGACGAGGCCCTCTGAGCTCCAGCACCTTGCAGTGTGGAGACAGCCCCTGCCAGCAACCTCCTCTCCAAGGAGGCCTCAGGCGAGGCCTAGGCCCAGGGGAAAGGCACCAGCGGGGATGAGCCTGGGGAGGCGCCCGGGCATGTCTGGACCCAGTCCCCGCAGCCTGCCCCTTGCTGGGGCAGTACCCCCGGAGGCCAGGAAGGCCTGGGCAAGGCTGGCCAGGGGCAGGGGCCCTGCTGGGTCCTGCCCCTGGCCTGTGGGGCCTCCGAGCACAGCCGGCCCTCTCCCGCTGGAAGACCTCCCCGGCTGCCTCCAAAGGCCGCTTTGCAAGCACTCTGGCCGGCTGTTCCCGCCAGCCGCGCACAATGCTCCCAAGCCCGGGAGAAAAGCGCTTCGGGGTGGTGCTCTCTCCCGGCCCTTGCCCCTGAGCCTGGGGGCCAGGCAGGGGCTCCACACTCCCAGGCCAAGGCAGAACCACATGCACACGTCTGTTCCTGCCCCCTGCACCGGCAGAGAGCTCGGGGGAGCCAGAGTCTGTCAGGCAGCTGCTGGGCTGGCTGCCTGTGTGGGAAGGGGCAGAGCCGACCTAGGGGCACCCTGGGCCTCTTGCTCTCCCTGCTGCCCTGAGGCTGCTGGGCCAAAGAGGTCTTGGGCATCCAGCCCCTTGCTGGTCCCTTCCCTCTGACGAGGCCCTCTGAGCTCCAGCACCTTGCAGTGTGGAGACAGCCCCTGCCAGCAACCTCCTCTCCAAGGAGGCCTCAGGCGAGGCCTAGGCCCAGGGGAAAGGCACCAGCGGGGATGAGCCTGGGGAGGCGCCCGGGCATGTCTGGACCCAGTCCCCGCAGCCTGCCCCTTGCTGGGGCAGTACCCCCGGAGGCCAGGAAGGCCTGGGCAAGGCTGGCCAGGGGCAGGGGCCCTGCTGGGTCCTGCCCCTGGCCTGTGGGGCCTCTGAGCACAGCCGGCCCTCTCCCGCTGGAAGACCTCCCCGGCTGCCTCCAAAGGCCGCTTTGCAAGCACTCTGGCCGGCTGTTCCCGCCAGCCGCGCACAATGCTCCCAAGCCCGGGAGAAAAGCGCTTCGGGGTGGTGCTCTCTCCCGGCCCTTGCCCCTGAGCCTGGGGGCCAGGCAGGGGCTCCACACTCCCAGGCCAAGGCAGAACCACATGCACACGTCTGTTCCTGCCCCCTGCACCGGCAGAGAGCTCGGGGGAGCCAGAGTCTGTCAGGCAGCTGCTGGGCTGGCCGCCTGTGTGGGAAGGGGCAGAGCCGACCTAGGGGCACCCTGGGCCTCTTGCTCTCCCTGCTGCCCTGAGGCTGCTGGGCCAAAGAGGTCTTGGGCATCCAGCCCCTTGCTGGTCCCTTCCCTCTGACGAGGCCCTCTGAGCTCCAGCACCTTGCAGTGTGGAGACAGCCCCTGCCAGCAACCTCCTCTCCAAGGAGGCCTCAGGCGAGGCCTAGGCCCAGGGGAAAGGCACCAGCGGGGATGAGCCTGGGGAGGCGCCCGGGCATGTCTGGACCCAGTCCCCGCAGCCTGCCCCTTGCTGGGGCAGTACCCCCGGAGGCCAGGAAGGCCTGGGAAAGGCTGGCCAGGGGCAGGGGCCCTGCTGGGTCCTGCCCCTGGCCTGTGGGGCCTCCGAGCACAGCCGGCCCTCTCCCGCTGGAAGACCTCCCCGGCTGCCTCCAAAGGCCGCTTTGCAAGCACTCTGGCCGGCTGTTCCCGCCAGCCGCGCACAATGCTCCCAAGCCCGGGAGAAAAGCGCTTCGGGGTGGTGCTCTCTCCCGGCCCTTGCCCCTGAGCCTGGGGGCCAGGCAGGGGCTCCACACTCCCAGGCCAAGGCAGAACCACATGCACACGTCTGTTCCTGCCCCCTGCACCGGCAGAGAGCTCGGGGGAGCCAGAGTCTGTCAGGCAGCTGCTGGGCTGGCCGCCTGTGTGGGAAGGGGCAGAGCCGACCTAGGGGCACCCTGGGCCTCTTGCTCTCCCTGCTGCCCTGAGGCTGCTGGGCCAAAGAGGTCTTGGGCATCCAGCCCCTTGCTGGTCCCTTCCCTCTGACGAGGCCCTCTGAGCTCCAGCACCTTGCAGTGTGGAGACAGCCCCTGCCAGCAACCTCCTCTCCAAGGAGGCCTCAGGCGAGGCCTAGGCCCAGGGGAAAGGCACCAGCGGGGATGAGCCTGGGGAGGCGCCCGGGCATGTCTGGACCCAGTCCCCGCAGCCTGCCCCTTGCTGGGGCAGTACCCCCGGAGGCCAGGAAGGCCTGGGAAAGGCTGGCCAGGGGCAGGGGCCCTGCTGGGTCCTGCCCCTGGCCTGTGGGGCCTCCGAGCACAGCCGGCCCTCTCCCGCTGGAAGACCTCCCCGGCTGCCTCCAAAGGCCGCTTTGCAAGCACTCTGGCCGGCTGTTCCCGCCAGCCGCGCACAATGCTCCCAAGCCCGGGAGAAAAGCGCTTCGGGGTGGTGCTCTCTCCCGGCCCTTGCCCCTGAGCCTGGGGGCCAGGCAGGGGCTCCACACTCCCAGGCCAAGGCAGAACCACATGCACACGTCTGTTCCTGCCCCCTGCACCGGCAGAGAGCTCGGGGGAGCCAGAGTCTGTCAGGCAGCTGCTGGGCTGGCCGCCTGTGTGGGAAGGGGCAGAGCCGACCTAGGGGCACCCTGGGCCTCTTGCTCTCCCTGCTGCCCTGAGGCTGCTGGGCCAAAGAGGTCTTGGGCATCCAGCCCCTTGCTGGTCCCTTCCCTCTGACGAGGCCCTCTGAGCTCCAGCACCTTGCAGTGTGGAGACAGCCCCTGCCAGCAACCTCCTCTCCAAGGAGGCCTCAGGCGAGGCCTAGGCCCAGGGGAAAGGCACCAGCGGGGATGAGCCTGGGGAGGCGCCCGGGCATGTCTGGACCCAGTCCCCCGCAGCCTGCCCCTTGCTGGGGCAGTACCCCCGGAGGCCAGGAAGGCCTGGGCAAGGCTGGCCAGGGGCAGGGGCCCTGCTGGGTCCTGCCCCTGGCCTGTGGGGCCTCTGAGCACAGCCGGCCCTCTCCCGCTGGAAGACCTCCCCGGCTGCCTCCAAAGGCCGCTTTGCAAGCACTCTGGCCGGCTGTTCCCGCCAGCCGCGCACAATGCTCCCAAGCCCGGGAGAAAAGCGCTTCGGGGTGGTGCTCTCTCCCGGCCCTTGCCCCTGAGCCTGGGGGCCAGGCAGGGGCTCCACACTCCCAGGCCAAGGCAGAACCACATGCACACGTCTGTTCCTGCCCCCTGCACCGGCAGAGAGCTCGGGGGAGCCAGAGTCTGTCAGGCAGCTGCTGGGCTGGCCGCCTGTGTGGGAAGGGGCAGAGCCGACCTAGGGGCACCCTGGGCCTCTTGCTCTCCCTGCTGCCCTGAGGCTGCTGGGCCAAAGAGGTCTTGGGCATCCAGCCCCTTGCTGGTCCCTTCCCTCTGACGAGGCCCTCTGAGCTCCAGCACCTTGCAGTGTGGAGACAGCCCCTGCCAGCAACCTCCTCTCCAAGGAGGCCTCAGGCGAGGCCTAGGCCCAGGGGAAAGGCACCAGCGGGGATGAGCCTGGGGAGGCGCCCGGGCATGTCTGGACCCAGTCCCCGCAGCCTGCCCCTTGCTGGGGCAGTACCCCCGGAGGCCAGGAAGGCCTGGGCAAGGCTGGCCAGGGGCAGGGGCCCTGCTGGGTCCTGCCCCTGGCCTGTGGGGCCTCTGAGCACAGCCGGCCCTCTCCCGCTGGAAGACCTCCCCGGCTGCCTCCAAAGGCCGCTTTGCAAGCACTCTGGCCGGCTGTTCCCGCCAGCCACGCACAATGCTCCCAAGCCCGGGAGAAAAGCGCTTCGGGGTGGTGCTCTCTCCCGGCCCTTGCCCCTGAGCCTGGGGGCCAGGCAGGGGCTCCACACTCCCAGGCCAAGGCAGAACCACATGCACACGTCTGTTCCTGCCCCCTGCACCGGCAGAGAGCTCGGGGGAGCCAGAGTCTGTCAGGCAGCTGCTGGGCTGGCCGCCTGTGTGGGAAGGGGCAGAGCCGACCTAGGGGCACCCTGGGCCTCTTGCTCTCCCTGCTGCCCTGAGGCTGCTGGGCCAAAGAGGTCTTGGGCATCCAGCCCCTTGCTGGTCCCTTCCCTCTGACGAGGCCCTCTGAGCTCCAGCACCTTGCAGTGTGGAGACAGCCCCTGCCAGCAACCTCCTCTCCAAGGAGGCCTCAGGCAAGGCCTAGGCCCAGGGGAAAGGCACCAGCGGGGATGAGCCTGGGGAGGCGCCCGGGCATGTCTGGACCCAGTCCCCGCAGCCTGCCCCTTGCTGGGGCAGTACCCCCGGAGGCCAGGAAGGCCTGGGCAAGGCTGGCCAGGGGCAGGGGCCCTGCTGGGTCCTGCCCCTGGCCTGTGGGGCCTCTGAGCACAGCCGGCCCTCTCCCGCTTGAAGACCTCCCCGGCTGCCTCCAAAGGCCGCTTTGCAAGCACTCTGGCCGGCTGTTCCCGCCAGCCGCGCACAATGCTCCCAAGCCCGGGAGAAAAGCGCTTCGGGGTGGTGCTCTCTCTCGGCCCTTGCCCCTGAGCCTGGGGGCCAGGCAGGGGCTCCACACTCCCAGGCCAAGGCAGAACCACATGCACACGTCTGTTCCTGCCCCCTGCACCGGCAGAGAGCTCGGGGGAGCCAGAGTCTGTCAGGCAGCTGCTGGGCTGGCCGCCTGTGTGGGAAGGGGCAGAGCCGACCTAGGGGCCCCCTGGGCCTCTTGCTCTCCCTGCTGCCCTGAGGCTGCTGGGCCAAAGAGGTCTTGGGCATCCAGCCCCTTGCTGGTCCCTTCCCTCTGACGAGGCCCTCTGAGCTCCAGCACCTTGCAGTGTGGAGACAGCCCCTGCCAGCAACCTCCTCTCCAAGGAGGCCTCAGGCGAGGCCTAGGCCCAGGGGAAAGGCACCAGCGGGGATGAGCCTGGGGAGGCGCCCGGGCATGTCTGGACCCAGTCCCCGCAGCCTGCCCCTTGCTGGGGCAGTACCCCCGGAGGCCAGGAAGGCCTGGGCAAGGCTGGCCAAGGGCAGGGGCCCTGCTGGGTCCTGCCCCTGGCCTGTGGGGCCTCCGAGCACAGCCGGCCCTCTCCCGCTGGAAGACCTCCCCGGCTGCCTCCAAAGGCCGCTTTGCAAGCACTCTGGCCGGCTGTTCCCGCCAGCCGCGCACAATGCTCCCAAGCCCGGGAGAAAAGCGCTTCGGGGTGGTGCTCTCTCCCGGCCCTTGCCCCTGAGCCTGGGGGCCAGGCAGGGGCTCCACACTCCCAGGCCAAGGCAGAACCACATGCACACGTCTGTTCCTGCCCCCTGCACCGGCAGAGAGCTCGGGGGAGCCAGAGTCTGTCAGGCAGCTGCTGGGCTGGCCGCCTGTGTGGGAAGGGGCAGAGCCGACCTAGGGGCACCCTGGGCCTCTTGCTCTCCCTGCTGCCCTGAGGCTGCTGGGCCAAAGAGGTCTTGGGCATCCAGCCCCTTGCTGGTCCCTTCCCTCTGACGAGGCCCTCTGAGCTCCAGCACCTTGCAGTGTGGAGACAGCCCCTGCCAGCAACCTCCTCTCCAAGGAGGCCTCAGGCGAGGCCTAGGCCCAGGGGAAAGGCACCAGCGGGGATGAGCCTGGGGAGGCGCCCGGGCATGTCTGGACCCAGTCCCCGCAGCCTGCCCCTTGCTGGGGCAGTACCCCCGGAGGCCAGGAAGGCCTGGGCAAGGCTGGCCAGGGGCAGGGGCCCTGCTGGGTCCTGCCCCTGGCCTGTGGGGCCTCTGAGCACAGCCGGCCCTCTCCCGCTGGAAGACCTCCCCGGCTGCCTCCAAAGGCCGCTTTGCAAGCACTCTGGCCGGCTGTTCCCGCCAGCCGCGCACAATGCTCCCAAGCCCGGGAGAAAAGCGCTTCGGGGTGGTGCTCTCTCCCGGCCCTTGCCCCTGAGCCTGGGGGCCAGGCAGGGGCTCCACCCTCCCAGGCCAAGGCAGAACCACATGCACACGTCTGTTCCTGCCCCCTGCACCGGCAGAGAGCTCGGGGGAGCCAGAGTCTGTCAGGCAGCTGCTGGGCTGGCCGCCTGTGTGGGAAGGGGCAGAGCCGACCTAGGGGCACCCTGGGCCTCTTGCTCTCCCTGCTGCCCTGAGGCTGCTGGGCCAAAGAGGTCTTGGGCATCCAGCCCCTTGCTGGTCCCTTCCCTCTGACGAGGCCCTCTGAGCTCCAGCACCTTGCAGTGTGGAGACAGCCCCTGCCAGCAACCTCCTCTCCAAGGAGGCCTCAGGCGAGGCCTAGGCCCAGGGGAAAGGCACCAGCGGGGATGAGCCTGGGGAGGCGCCCGGGCATGTCTGGACCCAGTCCCCGCAGCCTGCCCCTTGCTGGGGCAGTACCCCCGGAGGCCAGGAAGGCCTGGGCAAGGCTGGCCAGGGGCAGGGGCCCTGCTGGGTCCTGCCCCTGGCCTGTGGGGCCTCCGAGCACAGCCGGCCCTCTCCCGCTGGAAGCCCTCCCCGGCTGCCTCCAAAGGCCGCTTTGCAAGCACTCTGGCCGGCTGTTCCCGCCAGCCGCGCACAATGCTCCCAAGCCCGGGAGAAAAGCGCTTCGGGGTGGTGCTCTCTCCCGGCCCTTGCCCCTATGCCTGGGGGCCAGGCAGGGGCTCCACACTCCCAGGCCAAGGCAGAACCACATGCACACGTCTGTTCCTGCCCCCTGCACCGGCAGAGAGCTCGGGGGAGCCAGAGTCTGTCAGGCAGCTGCTGGGCTGGCCGCCTGTGTGGGAAGGGGCAGAGCCGACCTAGGGGCCCCCTGGGCCTCTTGCTCTCCCTGCTGCCCTGAGGCTGCTGGGCCAAAGAGGTCTTGGGCATCCAGCCCCTTGCTGGTCCCTTCCCTCTGACGAGGCCCTCTGAGCTCCAGCACCTTGCAGTGTGGAGACAGCCCCTGCCAGCAACCTCCTCTCCAAGGAGGCCTCAGGCGAGGCCTAGGCCCAGGGGAAAGGCACCAGCGGGGATGAGCCTGGGGAGGCGCCCGGGCATGTCTGGACCCAGTCCCCGCAGCCTGCCCCTTGCTGGGGCAGTACCCCCGGAGGCCAGGAAGGCCTGGGCAAGGCTGGCCAGGGGCAGGGGCCCTGCTGGGTCCTGCCCCTGGCGTGCGGGGCCTCTGAGCACAGCCGGCCCTCTCCCGCTGGAAGACCTCCCCGGCTGCCTCCAAAGGCCGCTTTGCAAGCACTCTGGCGGGCTGTTCCCGCCAGCCGCGCACAATGCTCCCAAGCCCGGGAGAAAAGCGCTTCGGGGTGGTGCACTCTCCCGGCCCTTGCCCCTGAGCCTGGGGGCCAGGCAGGGGCTCCACACTCCCAGGCCAAGGCAGAACCACATGCACACGTCTGTTCCTGCCCCCTGCACCGGCAGAGAGCTCGGGGGAGCCAGAGTATGTCAGGCAGCTGCTGGGCTGGCCGCCTGTGTGAGAAGGGGCAGAGCCGACCTAGGGGCACCCTGGGCCTCTTGCTCTCCCTGCTGCCCTGAGGCTGCTGGGCCAAAGAGGTCTTGGGCATCCAGCCCCTTGCTGGTCCCTTCCCTCTGACGAGGCCCTCTGAGCTCCAGCACCTTGCAGTGTGGAGACAGCCCCTGCCAGCAACCTCCTCTCCAAGGAGGCCTCAGGCGAGGCCTAGGCCCAGGGGAAAGGCACCAGCGGGGATGAGCCTGGGGAGGCGCCCGGGCATGTCTGGACCCAGTCCCCGCAGCCTGCCCCTTGCTGGGGCAGTACCCCCGGAGGCCAGGAAGGCCTGGGCAAGGCTGGCCAGGGGCAGGGGCCCTGCTGGGTCCTGCCCCTGGCCTGTGGGGCCTCTGAGCACAGCCGGCCCTCTCCCGCTGGAAGACCTCCCCGGCTGCCTCCAAAGGCCGCTTTGCAAGCACTCTGGCCGGCTGTTCCCGCCAGCCGCGCACAATGCTCCCAAGCCCGGGAGAAAAGCGCTTCGGGGTGGTGCTCTCTCCCGGCCCTTGCCCCTGAGCCTGGGGGCCAGGCAGGGGCTCCACACTCCCAGGCCAAGGCAGAACCACATGCACACGTCTGTTCCTGCCCCCTGCACCGGCAGAGAGCTCGGGGGAGCCAGAGTCTGTCAGGCAGCTGCTGGGCTGGCCGCCTGTGTGGGAAGGGGCAGAGCCGACCTAGGGGCACCCTGGGCCTCTTGCTCTCCCTGCTGCCCTGAGGCTGCTGGGCCAAAGAGGTCTTGGGCATCCAGCCCCTTGCTGGTCCCTTCCCTCTGACGAGGCCCTCTGAGCTCCAGCACCTTGCAGTGTGGAGACAGCCCCTGCCAGCAACCTCCTCTCCAAGGAGGCCTCAGGCGAGGCCTAGGCCCAGGGGAAAGGCACCAGCGGGGATGAGCCTGGGGAGGCGCCCGGGCATGTCTGGACCCAGTCCCCGCAGCCTGCCCCTTGCTGGGGCAGTACCCCCGGAGGCCAGGAAGGCCTGGGCAAGGCTGGCCAGGGGCAGGGGCCCTGCTGGGTCCTGCCCCTGGCCTGTGGGGCCTCTGAGCACAGCCGGCCCTCTCCCGCTGGAAGACCTCCCCGGCTGCCTCCAAAGGCCGCTTTGCAAGCACTCTGGCCGGCTGTTCCCGCCAGCCGCGCACAATGCTCCCAAGCCCGGGAGAAAAGCGCTTCGGGGTGGTGCTCTCTCCCGGCCCTTGCCCCTGAGCCTGGGGGCCAGGCAGGGGCTCCACACTCCCAGGCCAAGGCAGAACCACATGCACACGTCTGTTCCTGCCCCCTGCACCGGCAGAGAGCTCGGGGGAGCCAGAGTCTGTCAGGCAGCTGCTGGGCTGGCCGCCTGTGTGGGAAGGGGCAGAGCCGACCTAGGGGCACCCTGGGCCTCTTGCTCTCCCTGCTGCCCTGAGGCTGCTGGGCCAAAGAGGTCTTGGGCATCCAGCCCCTTGCTGGTCCCTTCCCTCTGACGAGGCCCTCTGAGCTCCAGCACCTTGCAGTGTGGAGACAGCCCCTGCCAGCAACCTCCTCTCCAAGGAGGCCTCAGGCGAGGCCTAGGCCCAGGGGAAAGGCACCAGCGGGGATGAGCCTGGGGAGGCGCCCGGGCATGTCTGGACCCAGTCCCCGCAGCCTGCCCCTTGCTGGGGCAGTACCCCCGGAGGCCAGGAAGGCCTGGGCAAGGCTGGCCAGGGGCAGGGGCCCTGCTGGGTCCTGCCCCTGGCCTGTGGGGCCTCTGAGCACAGCCGGCCCTCTCCCGCTGGAAGACCTCCCCGGCTGCCTCCAAAGGCCGCTTTGCAAGCACTCTGGCCGGCTGTTCCCGCCAGCCGCGCACAATGCTCCCAAGCCCGGGAGAAAAGCGCTTCGGGGTGGTGCTCTCTCCCGGCCCTTGCCCCTGAGCCTGGGGGCCAGGCAGGGGCTCCACACTCCCAGGCCAAGGCAGAACCACATGCACACGTCTGTTCCTGCCCCCTGCACCGGCAGAGAGCTCGGGGGAGCCAGAGTCTGTCAGGCAGCTGCTGGGCTGGCCGCCTGTGTGGGAAGGGGCAGAGCCGACCTAGGGGCCCCCTGGGCCTCTTGCTCTCCCTGCTGCCCTGAGGCTGCTGGGCCAAAGAGGTCTTGGGCATCCAGCCCCTTGCTGGTCCCTTCCCTCTGACGAGGCCCTCTGAGCTCCAGCACCTTGCAGTGTGGAGACAGCCCCTGCCAGCAACCTCCTCTCCAAGGAGGCCTCAGGCGAGGCCTAGGCCCAGGGGAAAGGCACCAGCGGGGATGAGCCTGGGGAGGCGCCCGGGCATGTCTGGACCCAGTCCCCGCAGCCTGCCCCTTGCTGGGGCAGTACCCCCGGAGGCCAGGAAGGCCTGGGCAAGGCTGGCCAGGGGCAGGGGCCCTGCTGGGTCCTGCCCCTGGCCTGTGGGGCCTCTGAGCACAACCGGCCCTCTCCCGCTGGAAGACCTCCCCGGCTGCCTCCAAAGGCCGCTTTGCAAGCACTCTGGCCGGCTGTTCCCGCCAGCCGCGCACAATGCTCCCAAGCCCGGGAGAAAAGCGCTTCGGGGTGGTGCTCTCTCCCGGCCCTTGCCCCTAAGCCTGGGGGCCAGGCAGGGGCTCCACACTCCCAGGCCAAGGCAGAACCACATGCACACGTCTGTTCCTGCCCCCTGCACCGGCAGAGAGCTCGGGGGAGCCAGAGTCTGTCAGGCAGCTGCTGGGCTGGCCGCCTGTGTGGGAAGGGGCAGAGCCGACCTAGGGGCCCCCTGGGCCTCTTGCTCTCCCTGCTGCCCTGAGGCTGCTGGGCCAAAGAGGTCTTGGGCATCCAGCCCCTTGCTGGTCCCTTCCCTCTGACGAGGCCCTCTGAGCTCCAGCACCTTGCAGTGTGGAGACAGCCCCTGCCAGCAACCTCCTCTCCAAGGAGGCCTCAGGCGAGGCCTAGGCCCAGGGGAAAGGCACCAGCGGGGATGAGCCTGGGGAGGCGCCCGGGCATGTCTGGACCCAGTCCCCGCAGCCTGCCCCTTGCTGGGGCAGTACCCCCGGAGGCCAGGAAGGCCTGGGCAAGGCTGGCCAGGGGCAGGGGCCCTGCTGGGTCCTGCCCCTGGCCTGTGGGGCCTCTGAGCACAGCCGGCCCTCTCCCGCTGGAAGACCTCCCCGGCTGCCTCCAAAGGCCGCTTTGCAAGCACTCTGGCCGGCTGTTCCCGCCAGCCGCGCACAATGCTCCCAAGCCCGGGAGAAAAGCGCTTCGGGGTGGTGCACTCTCCCGGCCCTTGCCCCTGAGCCTGGGGGCCAGGCAGGGGCTCCACACTCCCAGGCCAAGGCAGAACCACATGCACACGTCTGTTCCTGCCCCCTGCACCGGCAGAGAGCTCGGGGGAGCCAGAGTCTGTCAGGCAGCTGCTGGGCTGGCCGCCTGTGTGAGAAGGGGCAGAGCCGACCTAGGGGCACCCTGGGCCTCTTGCTCTCCCTGCTGCCCTGAGGCTGCTGGGCCAAAGAGGTCTTGGGCATCCAGCCCCTTGCTGGTCCCTTCCCTCTGACGAGGCCCTCTGAGCTCCAGCACCTTGCAGTGTGGAGACAGCCCCTGCCAGCAACCTCCTCTCCAAGGAGGCCTCAGGCGAGGCCTAGGCCCAGGGGAAAGGCACCAGCGGGGATGAGCCTGGGGAGGCGCCCGGGCATGTCTGGACCCAGTCCCCGCAGCCTGCCCCTTGCTGGGGCAGTACCCCCGGAGGCCAGGAAGGCCTGGGCAAGGCTGGCCAGGGGCAGGGGCCCTGCTGGGTCCTGCCCCTGGCCTGTGGGGCCTCTGAGCACAGCCGGCCCTCTCCCGCTGGAAGACCGCCCCGGCTGCCTCCAAAGGCCGCTTTGCAAGCACTCTGGCCGGCTGTTCCCGCCAGCCGCGCACAATGCTCCCAAGCCCGGGAGAAAAGCGCTTCGGGGTGGTGCTCTCTCCCGGCCCTTGCCCCTGAGCCTGGGGGCCAGGCAGGGGCTCCACACTCCCAGGCCAAGGCAGAACCACATGCACACGTCTGTTCCTGCCCCCTGCACCGGCAGAGAGCTCGGGGGAGCCAGAGTCTGTCAGGCAGCTGCTGGGCTGGCCGCCTGTGTGGGAAGGGGCAGAGCCGACCTAGGGGCACCCTGGGCCTCTTGCTCTCCCTGCTGCCCTGAGGCTGCTGGGCCAAAGAGGTCTTGGGCATCCAGCCCCTTGCTGGTCCCTTCCCTCTGACGAGGCCCTCTGAGCTCCAGCACCTTGCAGTGTGGAGACAGCCCCTGCCAGCAACCTCCTCTCCAAGGAGGCCTCAGGCGAGGCCTAGGCCCAGGGGAAAGGCACCAGCGGGGATGAGCCTGGGGAGGCGCCCGGGCATGTCTGGACCCAGTCCCCGCAGCCTGCCCCTTGCTGGGGCAGTACCCCCGGAGGCCAGGAAGGCCTGGGCAAGGCTGGCCAGGGGCAGGGGCCCTGCTGGGTCCTGCCCCTGGCCTGTGGGGCCTCTGAGCACAGCCGGCCCTCTCCCGCTGGAAGACCTCCCCGGCTGCCTCCAAAGGCCGCTTTGCAAGCACTCTGGCCGGCTGTTCCCGCCAGCCGCGCACAATGCTCCCAAGCCCGGGAGAAAAGCGCTTCGGGGTGGTGCTCTCTCCCGGCCCTTGCCCCTGAGCCTGGGGGCCAGGCAGGGGCTCCACACTCCCAGGCCAAGGCAGAACCACATGCACACGTCTGTTCCTGCCCCCTGCACCGGCAGAGAGCTCGGGGGAGCCACAGTCTGTCAGGCAGCTGCTGGGCTGGCCGCCTGTGTGGGAAGGGGCAGAGCCGACCTAGGGGCACCCTGGGCCTCTTGCTCTCCCTGCTGCCCTGAGGCTGCTGGGCCAAAGAGGTCTTGGGCATCCAGCCCCTTGCTGGTCCCTTCCCTCTGACGAGGCCCTCTGAGCTCCAGCACCTTGCAGTGTGGAGACAGCCCCTGCCAGCAACCTCCTCTCCAAGGAGGCCTCAGGCGAGGCCTAGGCCCAGGGGAAAGGCACCAGCGGGGATGAGCCTGGGGAGGCGCCCGGGCATGTCTGGACCCAGTCCCCGCAGCCTGCCCCTTGCTGGGGCAGTACCCCCGGAGGCCAGGAAGGCCTGGGCAAGGCTGGCCAGGGGCAGGGGCCCTGCTGGGTCCTGCCCCTGGCCTGTGGGGCCTCTGAGCACAGCCGGCCCTCTCCCGCTGGAAGACCTCCCCGGCTGCCTCCAAAGGCCGCTTTGCAAGCACTCTGGCCGGCTGTTCCCGCCAGCCGCGCACAATGCTCCCAAGCCCGGGAGAAAAGCGCTTCGGGGTGGTGCTCTCTCCCGGCCCTTGCCCCTGAGCCTGGGGGCCAGGCAGGGGCTCCACACTCCCAGGCCAAGGCAGAACCACATGCACACGTCTGTTCCTGCCCCCTGCACCGGCAGAGAGCTCGGGGGAGCCAGAGTCTGTCAGGCAGCTGCTGGGCTGGCCGCCTGTGTGGGAAGGGGCAGAGCCGACCTAGGGGCCCCCTGGGCCTCTTGCTCTCCCTGCTGCCCTGAGGCTGCTGGGCCAAAGAGGTCTTGGGCATCCAGCCCCTTGCTGGTCCCTTCCCTCTGACGAGGCCCTCTGAGCTCCAGCACCTTGCAGTGTGGAGACAGCCCCTGCCAGCAACCTCCTCTCCAAGGAGGCCTCAGGCGAGGCCTAGGCCCAGGGGAAAGGCACCAGCGGGGATGAGCCTGGGGAGGCGCCCGGGCATGTCTGGACCCAGTCCCCGCAGCCTGCCCCTTGCTGGGGCAGTACCCCCGGAGGCCAGGAAGGCCTGGGCAAGGCTGGCCAGGGGCAGGGGCCCTGCTGGGTCCTGCCCCTGGCGTGTGGGGCCTCTGAGCACAGCCGGCCCTCTCCCGCTGGAAGACCTCCCCGGCTGCCTCCAAAGGCCGCTTTGCAAGCACTCTGGCCGGCTGTTCCCGCCAGCCGTGCACAATGCTCCCAAGCCCGGGAGAAAAGCGCTTCGGGGTGGTGCTCTCTCCCGGCCCTTGCCCCTGAGCCTGGGGGCCAGGCAGGGGCTCCACACTCCCAGGCCAAGGCAGAACCACATGCACACGTCTGTTCCTGCCCCCTGCACCGGCAGAGAGCTCGGGGGAGCCAGAGTCTGTCAGGCAGCTGCTGGGCTGGCCGCCTGTGTGGGAAGGGGCAGAGCCGACCTAGGGGCACCCTGGGCCTCTTGCTCTCCCTGCTGCCCTGAGGCTGCTGGGCCAAAGAGGTCTTGGGCATCCAGCCCCTTGCTGGTCCCTTCCCTCTGACGAGGCCCTCTGAGCTCCAGCACCTTGCAGTGTGGAGACAGCCCCTGCCAGCAACCTCCTCTCCAAGGAGGCCTCAGGCGAGGCCTAGGCCCAGGGGAAAGGCACCAGCGGGGATGAGCCTGGGGAGGCGCCCGGGCATGTCTGGACCCAGTCCCCGCAGCCTGCCCCTTGCTGGGGCAGTACCCCCGGAGGCCAGGAAGGCCTGGGAAAGGCTGGCCAGGGGCAGGGGCCCTGCTGGGTCCTGCCCCTGGCCTGTGGGGCCTCCGAGCACAGCCGGCCCTCTCCCGCTGGAAGACCTCCCCGGCTGCCTCCAAAGGCCGCTTTGCAAGCACTCTGGCCGGCTGTTCCCGCCAGCCGCGCACAATGCTCCCAAGCCCGGGAGAAAAGCGCTTCGGGGTGGTGCTCTCTCCCGGCCCTTGCCCCTGAGCCTGGGGGCCAGGCAGGGGCTCCACACTCCCAGGCCAAGGCAGAACCACATGCACACGTCTGTTCCTGCCCACTGCACCGGCAGAGAGCTCGGGGGAGCCAGAGTCTGTCAGGCAGCTGCTGGGCTGGCCGCCTGTGTGGGAAGGGGCAGAGCCGACCTAGGGGCACCCTGGGCCTCTTGCTCTCCCTGCTGCCCTGAGGCTGCTGGGCCAAAGAGGTCTTGGGCATCCAGCCCCTTGCTGGTCCCTTCCCTCTGACGAGGCCCTCTGAGCTCCAGCACCTTGCAGTGTGGAGACAGCCCCTGCCAGCAACCTCCTCTCCAAGGAGGCCTCAGGCGAGGCCTAGGCCCAGGGGAAAGGCACCAGCGGGGATGAGCCTGGGGAGGCGCCCGGGCATGTCTGGACCCAGTCCCCGCAGCCTGCCCCTTGCTGGGGCAGTACCCCCGGAGGCCAGGAAGGCCTGGGCAAGGCTGGCCAGGGGCAGGGGCCCTGCTGGGTCCTGCCCCTGGCCTGTGGGGCCTCCGAGCACAGCCGGCCCTCTCCCGCTGGAAGACCTCCCCGGCTGCCTCCAAAGGCCGCTTTGCAAGCACTCTGGCCGGCTGTTCCCGCCAGCCGCGCACAATGCTCCCAAGCCCGGGAGAAAAGCGCTTCGGGGTGGTGCTCTCTCCCGGCCCTTGCCCCTGAGCCTGGGGGCCAGGCAGGGGCTCCACACTCCCAGGCCAAGGCAGAACCACATGCACACGTCTGTTCCTGCCCCCTGCACCGGCAAAGAGCTCGGGGGAGCCAGAGTCTGTCAGGCAGCTGCTGGGCTGGCCGCCTGTGTGGGAAGGGGCAGAGCCGACCTAGGGGCACCCTGGGCCTCTTGCTCTCCCTGCTGCCCTGAGGCTGCTGGGCCAAAGAGGTCTTGGGCATCCAGCCCCTTGCTGGTCCCTTCCCTCTGACGAGGCCCTCTGAGCTCCAGCACCTTGCAGTGTGGAGACAGCCCCTGCCAGCAACCTCCTCTCCAAGGAGGCCTCAGGCGAGGCCTAGGCCCAGGGGAAAGGCACCAGCGGGGATGAGCCTGGGGAGGCGCCCGGGCATGTCTGGACCCAGTCCCCGCAGCCTGCCCCTTGCTGGGGCAGTACCCCCGGAGGCCAGGAAGGCCTGGGCAAGGCTGGCCAGGGGCAGGGGCCCTGCTGGGTCCTGCCCCTGGCCTGTGGGGCCTCTGAGCACAGCCGGCCCTCTCCCGCTGGAAGACCTCCCCGGCTGCCTCCAAAGGCCGCTTTGCAAGCACTCTGGCCGGCTGTTCCCGCCAGCCGCGCACAATGCTCCCAAGCCCGGGAGAAAAGCGCTTCGGGGTGGTGCTCTCTCCCGGCCCTTGCCCCTGAGCCTGGGGGCCAGGCAGGGGCTCCACACTCCCAGGCCAAGGCAGAACCACATGCACACGTCTGTTCCTGCCCCCTGCACCGGCAGAGAGCTCGGGGGAGCCAGAGTCTGTCAGGCAGCTGCTGGGCTGGCCGCCTGTGTGGGAAGGGGCAGAGCCGACCTAGGGGCCCCCTGGGCCTCTTGCTCTCCCTGCTGCCCTGAGGCTGCTGGGCCAAAGAGGTCTTGGGCATCCAGCCCCTTGCTGGTCCCTTCCCTCTGACGAGGCCCTCTGAGCTCCAGCACCTTGCAGTGTGGAGACAGCCCCTGCCAGCAACCTCCTCTCCAAGGAGGCCTCAGGCGAGGCCTAGGCCCAGGGGAAAGGCACCAGCGGGGATGAGCCTGGGGAGGCGCCCGGGCATGTCTGGACCCAGTCCCCGCAGCCTGCCCCTTGCTGGGGCAGTACCCCCGGAGGCCAGGAAGGCCTGGGCAAGGCTGGCCAGGGGCAGGGGCCCTGCTGGGTCCTGCCCCTGGCCTGTGGGGCCTCTGAGCACAGCCGGCCCTCTCCCGCTGGAAGACCTCCCCGGCTGCCTCCAAAGGCCGCTTTGCAAGCACTCTGGCCGGCTGTTCCCGCCAGCCGCGCACAATGCTCCCAAGCCCGGGAGAAAAGCGCTTCGGGGTGGTGCTCTCTCCCGGCCCTTGCCCCTAAGCCTGGGGGCCAGGCAGGGGCTCCACACTCCCAGGCCAAGGCAGAACCACATGCACACGTCTGTTCCTGCCCCCTGCACCGGCAGAGAGCTCGGGGGAGCCAGAGTCTGTCAGGCAGCTGCTGGGCTGGCCGCCTGTGTGGGAAGGGGCAGAGCCGACCTAGGGGCCCCCTGGGCCTCTTGCTCTCCCTGCTGCCCTGAGGCTGCTGGGCCAAAGAGGTCTTGGGCATCCAGCCCCTTGCTGGTCCCTTCCCTCTGACGAGGCCCTCTGAGCTCCAGCACCTTGCAGTGTGGAGACAGCCCCTGCCAGCAACCTCCTCTCCAAGGAGGCCTCAGGCGAGGCCTAGGCCCAGGGGAAAGGCACCAGCGGGGATGAGCCTGGGGAGGCGCCCGGGCATGTCTGGACCCAGTCCCCGCAGCCTGCCCCTTGCTGGGGCAGTACCCCCGGAGGCCAGGAAGGCCTGGGCAAGGCTGGCCAGGGGCAGGGGCCCTGCTGGGTCCTGCCCCTGGCCTGTGGGGCCTCTGAGCACAGCCGGCCCTCTCCCGCTGGAAGACCTCCCCGGCTGCCTCCAAAGGCCGCTTTGCAAGCACTCTGGCCGGCTGTTCCCGCCAGCCGCGCACAATGCTCCCAAGCCCGGGAGAAAAGCGCTTCGGGGTGGTGCACTCTCCCGGCCCTTGCCCCTGAGCCTGGGGGCCAGGCAGGGGCTCCACACTCCCAGGCCAAGGCAGAACCACATGCACACGTCTGTTCCTGCCCCCTGCACCGGCAGAGAGCTCGGGGGAGCCAGAGTCTGTCAGGCAGCTGCTGGGCTGGCCGCCTGTGTGAGAAGGGGCAGAGCCGACCTAGGGGCACCCTGGGCCTCTTGCTCTCCCTGCTGCCCTGAGGCTGCTGGGCCAAAGAGGTCTTGGGCATCCAGCCCCTTGCTGGTCCCTTCCCTCTGACGAGGCCCTCTGAGCTCCAGCACCTTGCAGTGTGGAGACAGCCCCTGCCAGCAACCTCCTCTCCAAGGAGGCCTCAGGCGAGGCCTAGGCCCAGGGGAAAGGCACCAGCGGGGATGAGCCTGGGGAGGCGCCCGGGCATGTCTGGACCCAGTCCCCGCAGCCTGCCCCTTGCTGGGGCAGTACCCCCGGAGGCCAGGAAGGCCTGGGCAAGGCTGGCCAGGGGCAGGGGCCCTGCTGGGTCCTGCCCCTGGCCTGTGGGGCCTCTGAGCACAGCCGGCCCTCTCCCGCTGGAAGACCTCCCCGGCTGCCTCCAAAGGCCGCTTTGCAAGCACTCTGGCCGGCTGTTCCCGCCAGCCGCGCACAATGCTCCCAAGCCCGGGAGAAAAGCGCTTCGGGGTGGTGCTCTCTCCCGGCCCTTGCCCCTGAGCCTGGGGGCCAGGCAGGGGCTCCACACTCCCAGGCCAAGGCAGAACCACATGCACACGTCTGTTCCTGCCCCCTGCACCGGCAGAGAGCTCGGGGGAGCCAGAGTCTGTCAGGCAGCTGCTGGGCTGGCCGCCTGTGTGGGAAGGGGCAGAGCCGACCTAGGGGCACCCTGGGCCTCTTGCTCTCCCTGCTGCCCTGAGGCTGCTGGGCCAAAGAGGTCTTGGGCATCCAGCCCCTTGCTGGTCCCTTCCCTCTGACGAGGCCCTCTGAGCTCCAGCACCTTGCAGTGTGGAGACAGCCCCTGCCAGCAACCTCCTCTCCAAGGAGGCCTCAGGCGAGGCCTAGGCCCAGGGGAAAGGCACCAGCGGGGATGAGCCTGGGGAGGCGCCCGGGCATGTCTGGACCCAGTCCCCGCAGCCTGCCCCTTGCTGGGGCAGTACCCCCGGAGGCCAGGAAGGCCTGGGCAAGGCTGGCCAGGGGCAGGGGCCCTGCTGGGTCCTGCCCCTGGCCTGTGGGGCCTCTGAGCACAGCCGGCCCTCTCCCGCTGGAAGACCTCCCCGGCTGCCTCCAAAGGCCGCTTTGCAAGCACTCTGGCCGGCTGTTCCCGCCAGCCGCGCACAATGCTCCCAAGCCCGGGAGAAAAGCGCTTCGGGGTGGTGCTCTCTCCCGGCCCTTGCCCCTGAGCCTGGGGGCCAGGCAGGGGCTCCACACTCCCAGGCCAAGGCAGAACCACATGCACACGTCTGTTCCTGCCCCCTGCACCGGCAGAGAGCTCGGGGGAGCCAGAGTCTGTCAGGCAGCTGCTGGGCTGGCCGCCTGTGTGGGAAGGGGCAGAGCCGACCTAGGGGCACCCTGGGCCTCTTGCTCTCCCTGCTGCCCTGAGGCTGCTGGGCCAAAGAGGTCTTGGGCATCCAGCCCCTTGCTGGTCCCTTCCCTCTGACGAGGCCCTCTGAGCTCCAGCACCTTGCAGTGTGGAGACAGCCCCTGCCAGCAACCTCCTCTCCAAGGAGGCCTCAGGCGAGGCCTAGGCCCAGGGGAAAGGCACCAGCGGGGATGAGCCTGGGGAGGCGCCCGGGCATGTCTGGACCCAGTCCCCGCAGCCTGCCCCTTGCTGGGGCAGTACCCCCGGAGGCCAGGAAGGCCTGGGCAAGGCTGGCCAGGGGCAGGGGCCCTGCTGGGTCCTGCCCCTGGCCTGTGGGGCCTCTGAGCACAGCCGGCCCTCTCCCGCTGGAAGACCTCCCCGGCTGCCTCCAAAGGCCGCTTTGCAAGCACTCTGGCCGGCTGTTCCCGCCAGCCGCGCACAATGCTCCCAAGCCCGGGAGAAAAGCGCTTCGGGGTGGTGCTCTCTCCCGGCCCTTGCCCCTGAGCCTGGGGGCCAGGCAGGGGCTCCACACTCCCAGGCCAAGGCAGAACCACATGCACACGTCTGTTCCTGCCCCCTGCACCGGCAGAGAGCTCGGGGGAGCCAGAGTCTGTCAGGCAGCTGCTGGGCTGGCCGCCTGTGTGGGAAGGGGCAGAGCCGACCTAGGGGCCCCCTGGGCCTCTTGCTCTCCCTGCTGCCCTGAGGCTGCTGGGCCAAAGAGGTCTTGGGCATCCAGCCCCTTGCTGGTCCCTTCCCTCTGACGAGGCCCTCTGAGCTCCAGCACCTTGCAGTGTGGAGACAGCCCCTGCCAGCAACCTCCTCTCCAAGGAGGCCTCAGGCGAGGCCTAGGCCCAGGGGAAAGGCACCAGCGGGGATGAGCCTGGGGAGGCGCCCGGGCATGTCTGGACCCAGTCCCCGCAGCCTGCCCCTTGCTGGGGCAGTACCCCCGGAGGCCAGGAAGGCCTGGGCAAGGCTGGCCAGGGGCAGGGGCCCTGCTGGGTCCTGCCCCTGGCGTGTGGGGCCTCTGAGCACAGCCGGCCCTCTCCCGCTGGAAGACCTCCCCGGCTGCCTCCAAAGGCCGCTTTGCAAGCACTCTGGCCGGCTGTTCCCGCCAGCCGTGCACAATGCTCCCAAGCCCGGGAGAAAAGCGCTTCGGGGTGGTGCTCTCTCCCGGCCCTTGCCCCTGAGCCTGGGGGCCAGGCAGGGGCTCCACACTCCCAGGCCAAGGCAGAACCACATGCACACGTCTGTTCCTGCCCCCTGCACCGGCAGAGAGCTCGGGGGAGCCAGAGTCTGTCAGGCAGCTGCTGGGCTGGCCGCCTGTGTGAGAAGGGGCAGAGCCGACCTAGGGGCACCCTGGGCCTCTTGCTCTCCCTGCTGCCCTGAGGCTGCTGGGCCAAAGAGGTCTTGGGCATCCAGCCCCTTGCTGGTCCCTTCCCTCTGACGAGGCCCTCTGAGCTCCAGCACCTTGCAGTGTGGAGACAGCCCCTGCCAGCAACCTCCTCTCCAAGGAGGCCTCAGGCGAGGCCTAGGCCCAGGGGAAAGGCACCAGCGGGGATGAGCCTGGGGAGGCGCCCGGGCATGTCTGGACCCAGTCCCCGCAGCCTGCCCCTTGCTGGGGCAGTACCCCCGGAGGCCAGGAAGGCCTGGGAAAGGCTGGCCAGGGGCAGGGGCCCTGCTGGGTCCTGCCCCTGGCCTGTGGGGCCTCCGAGCACAGCCGGCCCTCTCCCGCTGGAAGACCTCCCCGGCTGCCTCCAAAGGCCGCTTTGCAAGCACTCTGGCCGGCTGTTCCCGCCAGCCGCGCACAATGCTCCCAAGCCCGGGAGAAAAGCGCTTCGGGGTGGTGCTCTCTCCCGGCCCTTGCCCCTGAGCCTGGGGGCCAGGCAGGGGCTCCACACTCCCAGGCCAAGGCAGAACCACATGCACACGTCTGTTCCTGCCCACTGCACCGGCAGAGAGCTCGGGGGAGCCAGAGTCTGTCAGGCAGCTGCTGGGCTGGCCGCCTGTGTGGGAAGGGGCAGAGCCGACCTAGGGGCACCCTGGGCCTCTTGCTCTCCCTGCTGCCCTGAGGCTGCTGGGCCAAAGAGGTCTTGGGCATCCAGCCCCTTGCTGGTCCCTTCCCTCTGACGAGGCCCTCTGAGCTCCAGCACCTTGCAGTGTGGAGACAGCCCCTGCCAGCAACCTCCTCTCCAAGGAGGCCTCAGGCGAGGCCTAGGCCCAGGGGAAAGGCACCAGCGGGGATGAGCCTGGGGAGGCGCCCGGGCATGTCTGGACCCAGTCCCCGCAGCCTGCCCCTTGCTGGGGCAGTACCCCCGGAGGCCAGGAAGGCCTGGGCAAGGCTGGCCAGGGGCAGGGGCCCTGCTGGGTCCTGCCCCTGGCCTGTGGGGCCTCTGAGCACAGCCGGCCCTCTCCCGCTGGAAGACCTCCCCGGCTGCCTCCAAAGGCCGCTTTGCAAGCACTCTGGCCGGCTGTTCCCGCCAGCCGCGCACAATGCTCCCAAGCCCGGGAGAAAAGCGCTTCGGGGTGGTGCTCTCTCCCGGCCCTTGCCCCTGAGCCTGGGGGCCAGGCAGGGGCTCCACACTCCCAGGCCAAGGCAGAACCACATGCACACGTCTGTTCCTGCCCCCTGCACCGGCAGAGAGCTCGGGGGAGCCAGAGTCTGTCAGGCAGCTGCTGGGCTGGCCGCCTGTGTGGGAAGGGGCAGAGCCGACCTAGGGGCACCCTGGGCCTCTTGCTCTCCCTGCTGCCCTGAGGCTGCTGGGCCAAAGAGGTCTTGGGCATCCAGCCCCTTGCTGGTCCCTTCCCTCTGACGAGGCCCTCTGAGCTCCAACACCTTGCAGTGTGGAGACAGCCCCTGCCAGCAACCTCCTCTCCAAGGAGGCCTCAGGCGAGGCCTAGGCCCAGGGGAAAGGCACCAGCGGGGATGAGCCTGGGGAGGCGCCCGGGCATGTCTGGACCCAGTCCCCGCAGCCTGCCCCTTGCTGGGGCAGTACCCCCGGAGGCCAGGAAGGCCTGGGCAAGGCTGGCCAGGGGCAGGGGCCCTGCTGGGTCCTGCCCCTGGCCTGTGGGGCCTCCGAGCACAGCCGGCCCTCTCCCGCTGGAAGACCTCCCCGGCTGCCTCCAAAGGCCGCTTTGCAAGCACTCTGGCCGGCTGTTCCCGCCAGCCGCGCACAATGCTCCCAAGCCCGGGAGAAAAGCGCTTCGGGGTGGTGCTCTCTCCCGGCCCTTGCCCCTGAGCCTGGGGGCCAGGCAGGGGCTCCACACTCCCAGGCCAAGGCAGAACCACATGCACACGTCTGTTCCTGCCCCCTGCACCGGCAGAGAGCTCGGGGGAGCCAGAGTCTGTCAGGCAGCTGCTGGGCTGGCCGCCTGTGTGGGAAGGGGCAGAGCCGACCTAGGGGCACCCTGGGCCTCTTGCTCTCCCTGCTGCCCTGAGGCTGCTGGGCCAAAGAGGTCTTGGGCATCCAGCCCCTTGCTGGTCCCTTCCCTCTGACGAGGCCCTCTGAGCTCCAGCACCTTGCAGTGTGGAGACAGCCCCTGCCAGCAACCTCCTCTCCAAGGAGGCCTCAGGCGAGGCCTAGGCCCAGGGGAAAGGCACCAGCGGGGATGAGCCTGGGGAGGCGCCCGGGCATGTCTGGACCCAGTCCCCGCAGCCTGCCCCTTGCTGGGGCAGTACCCCCGGAGGCCAGGAAGGCCTGGGCAAGGCTGGCCAGGGGCAGGGGCCCTGCTGGGTCCTGCCCCTGGCCTGTGGGGCCTCCGAGCACAGCCGGCCCTCTCCCGCAGGAAGACCTCCCCGGCTGCCTCCAAAGGCCGCTTTGCAAGCACTCTGGCCGGCTGTTCCCGCCAGCCGCGCACAATGCTCCCAAGCCCGGGAGAAAAGCGCTTCGGGGTGGTGCTCTCTCCCGGCCCTTGCCCCTGAGCCTGGGGGCCAGGCAGGGGGTCCACACTCCCAGGCCAAGGCAGAACCACATGCACACGTCTGTTCCTGCCCCCTGCACCGGCAGAGAGCTCGGGGGAGCCAGAGTCTGTCAGGCAGCTGCTGGGCTGGCCGCCTGTGTGGGAAGGGGCAGAGCCGACCTAGGGGCCCCCTGGGCCTCTTGCTCTCCCTGCTGCCCTGAGGCTGCTGGGCCAAAGAGGTCTTGGGCATCCAGCCCCTTGCTGGTCCCTTCCCTCTGACGAGGCCCTCTGAGCTCCAGCACCTTGCAGTGTGGAGACAGCCCCTGCCAGCAACCTCCTCTCCAAGGAGGCCTCAGGCGAGGCCTAGGCCCAGGGGAAAGGCACCAGCGGGGATGAGCCTGGGGAGGCGCCCGGGCATGTCTGGACCCAGTCCCCGCAGCCTGCCCCTTGCTGGGGCAGTACCCCCGGAGGCCAGGAAGGCCTGGGCAAGGCTGGCCAGGGGCAGGGGCCCTGCTGGGTCCTGCCCCTGGCCTGTGGGGCCTCTGAGCACAGCCGGCCCTCTCCCGCTGGAAGACCTCCCCGGCTGCCTCCAAAGGCCGCTTTGCAAGCACTCTGGCCGGCTGTTCCCGCCAGCCGCGCACAATGCTCCCAAGCCCGGGAGAAAAGCGCTTCGGGGTGGTGCTCTCTCCCGGCCCTTGCCCCTGAGCCTGGGGGCCAGGCAGGGGCTCCACACTCCCAGGCCAAGGCAGAACCACATGCACACGTCTGTTCCTGCCCACTGCACCGGCAGAGAGCTCGGGGGAGCCAGAGTCTGTCAGGCAGCTGCTGGGCCGGCCGCCTGTGTGGGAAGGGGCAGAGCCGACCTAGGGGCACCCTGGGCCTCTTGCTCTCCCTGCTGCCCTGAGGCTGCTGGGCCAAAGAGGTCTTGGGCATCCAGCCCCTTGCTGGTCCCTTCCCTCTGACGAGGCCCTCTGAGCTCCAGCACCTTGCAGTGTGGAGACAGCCCCTGCCAGCAACCTCCTCTCCAAGGAGGCCTCAGGCGAGGCCTGGGCCCAGGGGAAAGGCACCAGCGGGGATGAGCCGGGGAGGCGCCCGGGCATGTCTGGACCCAGTCCCCGCAGCCTGCCCCTTGCTGGGGCAGTACCCCCGGAGGCCAGGAAGGCCTGGGCAAGGCTGGCCAGGGGCAGGGGCCCTGCTGGGTCCTGCCCCTGGCCTGTGGGGCCTCTGAGCACAGCCGGCCCTCTCCCGCTGGAAGACCTCCCCGGCTGCCTCCAAAGGCCGCTTTACAAGCACTCTGGCCGGCTGTTCCCGCCAGCCGCGCACAATGCTCCCAAGCCCGGGAGAAAAGCGCTTCGGGGTGGTGCTCTCTCCCGGCCCTTGCCCCTGAGCCTGGGGGCCAGGCAGGGGCTCCACACTCCCAGGCCAAGGCAGAACCACATGCACACGTCTGTTCCTGCCCCCTGCACCGGCAGAGAGCTCGGGGGAGCCAGAGTCTGTCAGGCAGCTGCTGGGCTGGCCGCCTGTGTGGGAAGGGGCAGAGCCGACCTAGGGGCCCCCTGGGCCTCTTGCTCTCCCTGCTGCCCTGAGGCTGCTGGGCCAAAGAGGTCTTGGGCATCCAGCCCCTTGCTGGTCCCTTCCCTCTGATGAGGCCCTCTGAGCTCCAGCACCTTGCAGTGTGGAGACAGCCCCTGCCAGCAACCTCCTCTCCAAGGAGGCCTCAAGCGAGGCCTAGGCCCAGGGGAAAGGCACCAGCGGGGATGAGCCTGGGGAGGCGCCCGGGCATGTCTGGACCCAGTCCCCCGAAGCCTGCCCCTTGCTGGGGCAGTACCCCCGGAGGCCAGGAAGGCCTGGGCAAGGCTGGCCAGGGGCAGGGGCCCTGCTGGGTCCTGCCCCTGGCCTGTGGGGCCTCTGAGCACAACCGGCCCTCTCCCGCTGGAAGACCTCCCCGGCTGCCTCCAAAGGCCGCTTTGCAAGCACTCTGGCCGGCTGTTCCCGCCAGCCGCGCACAATGCTCCCAAGCCCGGGAGAAAAGCGCTTCGGGGTGGTGCTCTCTCCCGGCCCTTGCCCCTGAGCCTGGGGGCCAGGCAGGGGGTCCACACTCCCAGGCCAAGGCAGAACCACATGCACACGTCTGTTCCTGCCCCCTGCACCGGCAGAGAGCTCGGGGGAGCCAGAGTCTGTCAGGCAGCTGCTGGGCTGGCCGCCTGTGTGGGAAGGGGCAGAGCCGACCTAGGGGCACCCTGGGCCTCTTGCTCTCCCTGCTGCCCTGAGGCTGCTGGGCCAAAGAGGTCTTGGGCATCCAGCCCCTTGCTGGTCCCTTCCCTCTGACGAGGCCCTCTGAGCTCCAGCACCTTGCAGTGTGGAGACAGCCCCTGCCAGCAACCTCCTCTCCAAGGAGGCCTCAAGCGAGGCCTAGGCCCAGGGGAAAGGCACCAGCGGGGATGAGCCTGGGGAGGCGCCCGGGCATGTCTGGACCCAGTCCCCGCAGCCTGCCCCTTGCTGGGGCAGTACCCCCGGAGGCCAGGAAGGCCTGGGCAAGGCTGGCCAGGGGCAGGGGCCCTGCTGGGTCCTGCCCCTGGCCTGTGGGGCCTCTGAGCACAGCCGGCCCTCTCCCGCTGGAAGACCTCCCCGGCTGCCTCCAAAGGCCGCTTTGCAAGCACTCTGGCCGGCTGTTCCCGCCAGCCGCGCACAATGCTCCCAAGCCCGGGAGAAAAGCGCTTCGGGGTGGTGCTCTCTCCCGGCCCTTGCCCCTGAGCCTGGGGGCCAGGCAGGGGCTCCACACTCCCAGGCCAAGGCAGAACCACATGCACACGTCTGTTCCTGCCCCCTGCACCGGCAGAGAGCTCGGGGGAGCCAGAGTCTGTCAGGCAGCTGCTGGGCTGGCCGCCTGTGTGGGAAGGGGCAGAGCCGACCTAGGGGCACCCTGGGCCTCTTGCTCTCCCTGCTGCCCTGAGGCTGCTGGGCCAAAGAGGTCTTGGGCATCCAGCCCCTTGCTGGTCCCTTCCCTCTGACGAGGCCCTCTGAGCTCCAGCACCTTGCAGTGTGGAGACAGCCCCTGCCAGCAACCTCCTCTCCAAGGAGGCCTCAGGCGAGGCCTAGGCCCAGGGGAAAGGCACCAGCGGGGATGAGCCTGGGGAGGCGCCCGGGCATGTCTGGACCCAGTCCCCGCAGCCTGCCCCTTGCTGGGGCAGTACCCCCGGAGGCCAGGAAGGCCTGGGCAAGGCTGGCCAGGGGCAGGGGCCCTGCTGGGTCCTGCCCCTGGCCTGTGGGGCCTCCGAGCACAGCCGGCCCTCTCCCGCTGGAAGACCTCCCGGGCTGCCTCCAAAGGCCGCTTTGCAAGCACTCTGGCCGGCTGTTCCCGCCAGCCGCGCACAATGCTCCCAAGCCCGGGAGAAAAGCGCTTCGGGGTGGTGCTCTCTCCCGGCCCTTGCCCCTGAGCCTGGGGGCCAGGCAGGGGCTCCACACTCCCAGGTCAAGGCAGAACCACATGCACACGTCTGTTCCTGCCCCCTGCACCGGCAGAGAGCTCGGGGGAGCCAGAGTCTGTCAGGCAGCTGCTGGGCTGGCCGCCTGTGTGGGAAGGGGCAGAGCCGACCTAGGGGCACCCTGGGCCACTTGCTCTCCCTGCTGCCCTGAGGCTGCTGGGCCAAAGAGGTCTTGGGCATCCAGCCCCTTGCTGGTCCCTTCCCTCTGACGAGGCCCTCTGAGCTCCAGCACCTTGCAGTGTGGAGACAGCCCCTGCCAGCAACCTCCTCTCCAAGGAGGCCTCAGGCGAGGCCTAGGCCCAGGGGAAAGGCACCAGCGGGGATGAGCCTGGGGAGGCGCCCGGGCATGTCTGGACCCAGTCCCCGCAGCCTGCCCCTTGCTGGGGCAGTACCCCCGGAGGCCAGGAAGGCCTGGGCAAGGCTGGCCAGGGGCAGGGGCCCTGCTGGGTCCTGCCCCTGGCCTGTGGGGCCTCCGAGCACAGCCGGCCCTCTCCCGCTGGAAGACCTCCCCGGCTGCCTCCAAAGGCCGCTTTACAAGCACTCTGGCCGGCTGTTCCCGCCAGCCGCGCACAATGCTCCCAAGCCCGGGAGAAAAGCGCTTCGGGGTGGTGCTCTCTCCCGGCCCTTGCCCCTGAGCCTGGGGGCCAGGCAGGGGCTCCACACTCCCAGGCCAAGGCAGAACCACATGCACACGTCTGTTCCTGCCCCCTGCACCGGCAGAGAGCTCGGGGGAGCCAGAGTCTGTCAGGCAGCTGCTGGGCTGGCCGCCTGTGTGGGAAGGGGCAGAGCCGACCTAGGGGCCCCCTGGGCCTCTTGCTCTCCCTGCTGCCCTGAGGCTGCTGGGCCAAAGAGGTCTTGGGCATCCAGCCCCTTGCTGGTCCCTTCCCTCTGACGAGGCCCTCTGAGCTCCAGCACCTTGCAGTGTGGAGACAGCCCCTGCCAGCAACCTCCTCTCCAAGGAGGCCTCAAGCGAGGCCTGGGCCCAGGGGAAAGGCACCAGCGGGGATGAGCCTGGGGAGGCGCCCGGGCATGTCTGGACCCAGTCCCCCGCAGCCTGCCCCTTGCTGGGGCAGTACCCCCGGAGGCCAGGAAGGCCTGGGCAAGGCTGGCCAGGGGCAGGGGCCCTGCTGGGTCCTGCCCCTGGCCTGTGGGGCCTCTGAGCACAACCGGCCCTCTCCCGCTGGAAGACCTCCCCGGCTGCCTCCAAAGGCCGCTTTGCAAGCACTCTGGCCGGCTGTTCCCGCCAGCCGCGCACAATGCTCCCAAGCCCGGGAGAAAAGCGCTTCGGGGTGGTGCTCTCTCCCGGCCCTTGCCCCTGAGCCTGGGGGCCAGGCAGGGGGTCCACACTCCCAGGCCAAGGCAGAACCACATGCACACGTCTGTTCCTGCCCCCTGCACCGGCAGAGAGCTCGGGGGAGCCAGAGTCTGTCAGGCAGCTGCTGGGCTGGCCGCCTGTGTGGGAAGGGGCAGAGCCGACCTAGGGGCACCCTGGGCCTCTTGCTCTCCCTGCTGCCCTGAGGCTGCTGGGCCAAAGAGGTCTTGGGCATCCAGCCCCTTGCTGGTCCCTTCCCTCTGACGAGGCCCTCTGAGCTCCAGCACCTTGCAGTGTGGAGACAGCCCCTGCCAGCAACCTCCTCTCCAAGGAGGCCTCAAGCGAGGCCTAGGCCCAGGGGAAAGGCACCAGCGGGGATGAGCCTGGGGAGGCGCCCGGGCATGTCTGGACCCAGTCCCCCGCAGCCTGCCCCTTGCTGGGGCAGTACCCCCGGAGGCCAGGAAGGCCTGGGCAAGGCTGGCCAGGGGCAGGGGCCCTGCTGGGTTCTGCCCCTGGCCTGTGGGGCCTCTGAGCACAGCCGGCCCTCTCCCGCTGGAAGACCTCCCCGGCTGCCTCCAAAGGCCGCTTTGCAAGCACTCTGGCCGGCTGTTCCCGCCAGCCGCGCACAATGCTCCCAAGCCCGGGAGAAAAGCGCTTCGGGGTGGTGCTCTCTCCCGGCCCTTGCCCCTGAGCCTGGGGGCCAGGCAGGGGCTCCACACTCCCAGGCCAAGGCAGAACCACATGCACACGTCTGTTCCTGCCCCCTGCACCGGCAGAGAGCTCGGGGGAGCCAGAGTCTGTCAGGCAGCTGCTGGGCTGGCCGCCTGTGTGGGAAGGGGCAGAGCCGACCTAGGGGCACCCTGGGCCTCTTGCTCTCCCTGCTGCCCTGAGGCTGCTGGGCCAAAGAGGTCTTGGGCATCCAGCCCCTTGCTGGTCCCTTCCCTCTGACGAGGCCCTCTGAGCTCCAGCACCTTGCAGTGTGGAGACAGCCCCTGCCAGCAACCTCCTCTCCAAGGAGGCCTCAGGCGAGGCCTAGGCCCAGGGGAAAGGCACCAGCGGGGATGAGCCTGGGGAGGCGCCCGGGCATGTCTGGACCCAGTCCCCGCAGCCTGCCCCTTGCTGGGGCAGTACCCCCGGAGGCCAGGAAGGCCTGGGCAAGGCTGGCCAGGGGCAGGGGCCCTGCTGGGTCCTGCCCCTGGCCTGTGGGGCCTCCGAGCACAGCCGGCCCTCTCCCGCTGGAAGACCTCCCCGGCTGCCTCCAAAGGCCGCTTTGCAAGCACTCTGGCCGGCTGTTCCCGCCAGCCGCGCACAATGCTCCCAAGCCCGGGAGAAAAGCGCTTCGGGGTGGTGCTCTCTCCCGGCCCTTGCCCCTGAGCCTGGGGGCCAGGCAGGGGCTCCACACTCCCAGGCCAAGGCAGAACCACATGCACACGTCTGTTCCTGCCCCCTGCACCGGCAGAGAGCTCGGGGGAGCCAGAGTCTGTCAGGCAGCTGCTGGGCTGGCCGCCTGTGTGGGAAGGGGCAGAGCCGACCTAGGGGCCCCCTGGGCCTCTTGCTCTCCCTGCT
Organism: Cervus elaphus; assembly: GCF_910594005.1. Taxonomy (NCBI): domain Eukaryota; kingdom Metazoa; phylum Chordata; class Mammalia; order Artiodactyla; family Cervidae; genus Cervus; species Cervus elaphus. Next base: position 595,625 of record NC_057834.1, on the reverse strand, counting down.
GCCCTGAGGCTGCTGGGCCAAAGAGGTCTTGGGCATCCAGCCCCTTGCTGGTCCCTTCCCTCTGACGAGGCCCTCTGAGCTCCAGCACCTTGCAGTGTGGAGACAGCCCCTGCCAGCAACCTCCTCTCCAAGGAGGCCTCAAGCGAGGCCTGGGCCCAGGGGAAAGGCACCAGCGGGGATGAGCCTGGGGAGGCGCCCGGGCATGTCTGGACCCAGTCCCCCGCAGCCTGCCCCTTGCTGGGGCAGTACCCCCGGAGGCCAGGAAGGCCTGGGCAAGGCTGGCCAGGGGCAGGGGCCCTGCTGGGTCCTGCCCCTGGCCTGTGGGGCCTCTGAGCACAACCGGCCCTCTCCCGCTGGAAGACCTCCCCGGCTGCCTCCAAAGGCCGCTTTGCAAGCACTCTGGCCGGCTGTTCCCGCCAGCCGCGCACAATGCTCCCAAGCCCGGGAGAAAAGCGCTTCGGGGTGGTGCTCTCTCCCGGCCCTTGCCCCTGAGCCTGGGGGCCAGGCAGGGGGTCCACACTCCCAGGCCAAGGCAGAACCACATGCACACGTCTGTTCCTGCCCCCTGCACCGGCAGAGAGCTCGGGGGAGCCAGAGTCTGTCAGGCAGCTGCTGGGCTGGCCGCCTGTGTGGGAAGGGGCAGAGCCGACCTAGGGGCACCCTGGGCCTCTTGCTCTCCCTGCTGCCCTGAGGCTGCTGGGCCAAAGAGGTCTTGGGCATCCAGCCCCTTGCTGGTCCCTTCCCTCTGACGAGGCCCTCTGAGCTCCAGCACCTTGCAGTGTGGAGACAGCCCCTGCCAGCAACCTCCTCTCCAAGGAGGCCTCAAGCGAGGCCTAGGCCCAGGGGAAAGGCACCAGCGGGGATGAGCCTGGGGAGGCGCCCGGGCATGTCTGGACCCAGTCCCCCGCAGCCTGCCCCTTGCTGGGGCAGTACCCCCGGAGGCCAGGAAGGCCTGGGCAAGGCTGGCCAGGGGCAGGGGCCCTGCTGGGTCCTGCCCCTGGCCTGTGGGGCCTCTGAGCACAACCGGCCCTCTCCCGCTGGAAGACCTCCCCGGCTGCCTCCAAAGGCCGCTTTGCAAGCACTCTGGCCGGCTGTTCCTGCCAGCCGCGCACAATGCTCCCAAGCCCGGGAGAAAAGCGCTTCGGGGTGGTGCTCTCTCCCGGCCCTTGCCCCTGAGCCTGGGGGCCAGGCAGGGGGTCCACACTCCCAGGCCAAGGCAGAACCACATGCACACGTCTGTTCCTGCCCCCTGCACCGGCAGAGAGCTCGGGGGAGCCAGAGTCTGTCAGGCAGCTGCTGGGCTGGCCGCCTGTGTGGGAAGGGGCAGAGCCGACCTAGGGGCACCCTGGGCCTCTTGCTCTCCCTGCTGCCCTGAGGCTGCTGGGCCAAAGAGGTCTTGGGCATCCAGCCCCTTGCTGGTCCCTTCCCTCTGACGAGGCCCTCTGAGCTCCAGCACCTTGCAGTGTGGAGACAGCCCCTGCCAGCAACCTCCTCTCCAAGGAGGCCTCAGGCGAGGCCTAGGCCCAGGGGAAAGGCACCAGCGGGGATGAGCCTGGGGAGGCGCCCGGGCATGTCTGGACCCAGTCCCCGCAGCCTGCCCCTTGCTGGGGCAGTACCCCCCGGAGGCCAGGAAGGCCTGGGCAAGGCTGGCCAGGGGCAGGGGCCCTGCTGGGTCCTGCCCCTGGCCTGTGGGGCCTCCGAGCACAGCCGGCCCTCTCCCGCTGGAAGACCTCCCCGGCTGCCTCCAAAGGCCGCTTTGCAAGCACTCTGGCCGGCTGTTCCCGCCAGCCGCGCACAATGCTCCCAAGCCCGGGAGAAAAGCGCTTCGGGGTGGTGCTCTCTCCCGGCCCTTGCCCCTGAGCCTGGGGGCCAGGCAGGGGCTCCACACTCCCAGGCCAAGGCAGAACCACATGCACACGTCTGTTCCTGCCCCCTGCACCGGCAGAGAGCTCGGGGGAGCCAGAGTCTGTCAGGCAGCTGCTGGGCTGGCCGCCTGTGTGGGAAGGGGCAGAGCCGACCTAGGGGCACCCTGGGCCTCTTGCTCTCCCTGCTGCCCTGAGGCTGCTGGGCCAAAGAGGTCTTGGGCATCCAGCCCCTTGCTGGTCCCTTCCCTCTGACGAGGCCCTCTGAGCTCCAGCACCTTGCAGTGTGGAGACAGCCCCTGCCAGCAACCTCCTCTCCAAGGAGGCCTCAGGCGAGGCCTAGGCCCAGGGGAAAGGCACCAGCGGGGATGAGCCTGGGGAGGCGCCCGGGCATGTCTGGACCCAGTCCCCGCAGCCTGCCCCTTGCTGGGGCAGTACCCCCGGAGGCCAGGAAGGCCTGGGCAAGGCTGGCCAGGGGCAGGGGCCCTGCTGGGTCCTGCCCCTGGCCTGTGGGGCCTCTGAGCACAGCCGGCCCTCTCCCGCTGGAAGACCTCCCCGGCTGCCTCCAAAGGCCGCTTTGCAAGCACTCTGGCCGGCTGTTCCCGCCAGCCGCGCACAATGCTCCCAAGCCCGGGAGAAAAGCGCTTCGGGGTGGTGCTCTCTCCCGGCCCTTGCCCCTGAGCCTGGGGGCCAGGCAGGGGCTCCACACTCCCAGGCCAAGGCAGAACCACATGCACACGTCTGTTCCTGCCCCCTGCACCGGCAGAGAGCTCGGGGGAGCCAGAGTCTGTCAGGCAGCTGCTGGGCTGGCCGCCTGTGTGGGAAGGGGCAGAGCCGACCTAGGGGCACCCTGGGCCTCTTGCTCTCCCTGCTGCCCTGAGGCTGCTGGGCCAAAGAGGTCTTGGGCATCCAGCCCCTTGCTGGTCCCTTCCCTCTGACGAGGCCCTCTGAGCTCCAGCACCTTGCAGTGTGGAGACAGCCCCTGCCAGCAACCTCCTCTCCAAGGAGGCCTCAGGCGAGGCCTAGGCCCAGGGGAAAGGCACCAGCGGGGATGAGCCTGGGGAGGCGCCCGGGCATGTCTGGACCCAGTCCCCGCAGCCTGCCCCTTGCTGGGGCAGTACCCCCGGAGGCCAGGAAGGCCTGGGCAAGGCTGGCCAGGGGCAGGGGCCCTGCTGGGTCCTGCCCCTGGCCTGTGGGGCCTCCGAGCACAGCCGGCCCTCTCCCGCTGGAAGACCTCCCCGGCTGCCTCCAAAGGCCGCTTTGCAAGCACTCTGGCCGGCTGTTCCCGCCAGCCGCGCACAATGCTCCCAAGCCCGGGAGAAAAGCGCTTCGGGGTGGTGCTCTCTCCCGGCCCTTGCCCCTGAGCCTGGGGGCCAGGCAGGGGCTCCACACTCCCAGGCCAAGGCAGAACCACAAGCACACGTCTGTTCCTGCCCCCTGCACCGGCAGAGAGCTCGGGGGAGCCAGAGTCTGTCAGGCAGCTGCTGGGCTGGCCGCCTGTGTGGGAAGGGGCAGAGCCGACCTAGGGGCACCCTGGGCCTCTTGCTCTCCCTGCTGCCCTGAGGCTGCTGGGCCAAAGAGGTCTTGGGCATCCAGCCCCTTGCTGGTCCCTTCCCTCTGACGAGGCCCTCTGAGCTCCAGCACCTTGCAGTGTGGAGACAGCCCCTGCCAGCAACCTCCTCTCCAAGGAGGCCTCAGGCGAGGCCTAGGCCCAGGGGAAAGGCACCAGCGGGGATGAGCCTGGGGAGGCGCCCGGGCATGTCTGGACCCAGTCCCCGCAGCCTGCCCCTTGCTGGGGCAGTACCCCCGGAGGCCAGGAAGGCCTGGGCAAGGCTGGCCAGGGGCAGGGGCCCTGCTGGGTCCTGCCCCTGGCCTGTGGGGCCTCTGAGCACAGCCGGCCCTCTCCCGCTGGAAGACCTCCCCGGCTGCCTCCAAAGGCCGCTTTGCAAGCACTCTGGCCGGCTGTTCCCGCCAGCCGCGCACAATGCTCCCAAGCCCGGGAGAAAAGCGCTTCGGGGTGGTGCTCTCTCCCGGCCCTTGCCCCTGAGCCTGGGGGCCAGGCAGGGGCTCCACACTCCCAGGCCAAGGCAGAACCACATGCACACGTCTGTTCCTGCCCCCTGCACCGGCAGAGAGCTCGGGGGAGCCAGAGTCTGTCAGGCAGCTGCTGGGCTGGCCGCCTGTGTGGGAAGGGGCAGAGCCGACCTAGGGGCACCCTGGGCCTCTTGCTCTCCCTGCTGCCCTGAGGCTGCTGGGCCAAAGAGGTCTTGGGCATCCAGCCCCTTGCTGGTCCCTTCCCTCTGACGAGGCCCTCTGAGCTCCAGCACCTTGCAGTGTGGAGACAGCCCCTGCCAGCAACCTCCTCTCCAAGGAGGCCTCAGGCGAGGCCTAGGCCCAGGGGAAAGGCACCAGCGGGGATGAGCCTGGGGAGGCGCCCGGGCATGTCTGGACCCAGTCCCCCGCAGCCTGCCCCTTGCTGGGGCAGTACCCCCGGAGGCCAGGAAGGCCTGGGCAAGGCTGGCCAGGGGCAGGGGCCCTGCTGGGTCCTGCCCCTGGCCTGTGGGGCCTCTGAGCACAGCCGGCCCTCTCCCGCTGGAAGACCTCCCCGGCTGCCTCCAAAGGCCGCTTTGCAAGCACTCTGGCCGGCTGTTCCCGCCAGCCGCGCACAATGCTCCCAAGCCCGGGAGAAAAGCGCTTCGGGGTGGTGCTCTCTCCCGGCCCTTGCCCCTGAGCCTGGGGGCCAGGCAGGGGCTCCACACTCCCAGGCCAAGGCAGAACCACATGCACACGTCTGTTCCTGCCCCCTGCACCGGCAGAGAGCTCGGGGGAGCCAGAGTCTGTCAGGCAGCTGCTGGGCTGGCCGCCTGTGTGGGAAGGGGCAGAGCCGACCTAGGGGCACCCTGGGCCTCTTGCTCTCCCTGCTGCCCTGAGGCTGCTGGGCCAAAGAGGTCTTGGGCATCCAGCCCCTTGCTGGTCCCTTCCCTCTGACGAGGCCCTCTGAGCTCCAGCACCTTGCAGTGTGGAGACAGCCCCTGCCAGCAACCTCCTCTCCAAGGAGGCCTCAGGCGAGGCCTAGGCCCAGGGGAAAGGCACCAGCGGGGATGAGCCTGGGGAGGCGCCCGGGCATGTCTGGACCCAGTCCCCGCAGCCTGCCCCTTGCTGGGGCAGTACCCCCGGAGGCCAGGAAGGCCTGGGCAAGGCTGGCCAGGGGCAGGGGCCCTGCTGGGTCCTGCCCCTGGCCTGTGGGGCCTCTGAGCACAGCCGGCCCTCTCCCGCTGGAAGACCTCCCCGGCTGCCTCCAAAGGCCGCTTTGCAAGCACTCTGGCCGGCTGTTCCCGCCAGCCGCGCACAATGCTCCCAAGCCCGGGAGAAAAGCGCTTCGGGGTGGTGCTCTCTCCCGGCCCTTGCCCCTGAGCCTGGGGGCCAGGCAGGGGCTCCACACTCCCAGGCCAAGGCAGAACCACATGCACACGTCTGTTCCTGCCCCCTGCACCGGCAGAGAGCTCGGGGGAGCCAGAGTCTGTCAGGCAGCTGCTGGGCTGGCCGCCTGTGTGGGAAGGGGCAGAGCCGACCTAGGGGCACCCTGGGCCTCTTGCTCTCCCTGCTGCCCTGAGGCTGCTGGGCCAAAGAGGTCTTGGGCATCCAGCCCCTTGCTGGTCCCTTCCCTCTGACGAGGCCCTCTGAGCTCCAGCACCTTGCAGTGTGGAGACAGCCCCTGCCAGCAACCTCCTCTCCAAGGAGGCCTCAGGCGAGGCCTAGGCCCAGGGGAAAGGCACCAGCGGGGATGAGCCTGGGGAGGCGCCCGGGCATGTCTGGACCCAGTCCCCGCAGCCTGCCCCTTGCTGGGGCAGTACCCCCGGAGGCCAGGAAGGCCTGGGCAAGGCTGGCCAGGGGCAGGGGCCCTGCTGGGTCCTGCCCCTGGCCTGTGGGGCCTCTGAGCACAGCCGGCCCTCTCCCGCTTGAAGACCTCCCCGGCTGCCTCCAAAGGCCGCTTTGCAAGCACTCTGGCCGGCTGTTCCCGCCAGCCGCGCACAATGCTCCCAAGCCCGGGAGAAAAGCGCTTCGGGGTGGTGCTCTCTCTCGGCCCTTGCCCCTGAGCCTGGGGGCCAGGCAGGGGCTCCACACTCCCAGGCCAAGGCAGAACCACATGCACACGTCTGTTCCTGCCCCCTGCACCGGCAGAGAGCTCGGGGGAGCCAGAGTCTGTCAGGCAGCTGCTGGGCTGGCCGCCTGTGTGGGAAGGGGCAGAGCCGACCTAGGGGCCCCCTGGGCCTCTTGCTCTCCCTGCTGCCCTGAGGCTGCTGGGCCAAAGAGGTCTTGGGCATCCAGCCCCTTGCTGGTCCCTTCCCTCTGACGAGGCCCTCTGAGCTCCAGCACCTTGCAGTGTGGAGACAGCCCCTGCCAGCAACCTCCTCTCCAAGGAGGCCTCAGGCGAGGCCTAGGCCCAGGGGAAAGGCACCAGCGGGGATGAGCCTGGGGAGGCGCCCGGGCATGTCTGGACCCAGTCCCCGCAGCCTGCCCCTTGCTGGGGCAGTACCCCCGGAGGCCAGGAAGGCCTGGGCAAGGCTGGCCAGGGGCAGGGGCCCTGCTGGGTCCTGCCCCTGGCCTGTGGGGCCTCCGAGCACAGCCGGCCCTCTCCCGCTGGAAGACCTCCCCGGCTGCCTCCAAAGGCCGCTTTGCAAGCACTCTGGCCGGCTGTTCCCGCCAGCCGCGCACAATGCTCCCAAGCCCGGGAGAAAAGCGCTTCGGGGTGGTGCTCTCTCCCGGCCCTTGCCCCTGAGCCTGGGGGCCAGGCAGGGGCTCCACACTCCCAGGCCAAGGCAGAACCACATGCACACGTCTGTTCCTGCCCCCTGCACCGGCAGAGAGCTCGGGGGAGCCAGAGTCTGTCAGGCAGCTGCTGGGCTGGCCGCCTGTGTGGGAAGGGGCAGAGCCGACCTAGGGGCACCCTGGGCCTCTTGCTCTCCCTGCTGCCCTGAGGCTGCTGGGCCAAAGAGGTCTTGGGCATCCAGCCCCTTGCTGGTCCCTTCCCTCTGACGAGGCCCTCTGAGCTCCAGCACCTTGCAGTGTGGAGACAGCCCCTGCCAGCAACCTCCTCTCCAAGGAGGCCTCAGGCGAGGCCTAGGCCCAGGGGAAAGGCACCAGCGGGGATGAGCCTGGGGAGGCGCCCGGGCATGTCTGGACCCAGTCCCCGCAGCCTGCCCCTTGCTGGGGCAGTACCCCCGGAGGCCAGGAAGGCCTGGGCAAGGCTGGCCAGGGGCAGGGGCCCTGCTGGGTCCTGCCCCTGGCCTGTGGGGCCTCTGAGCACAGCCGGCCCTCTCCCGCTGGAAGACCTCCCCGGCTGCCTCCAAAGGCCGCTTTGCAAGCACTCTGGCCGGCTGTTCCCGCCAGCCGCGCACAATGCTCCCAAGCCCGGGAGAAAAGCGCTTCGGGGTGGTGCTCTCTCCCGGCCCTTGCCCCTGAGCCTGGGGGCCAGGCAGGGGCTCCACACTCCCAGGCCAAGGCAGAACCACATGCACACGTCTGTTCCTGCCCCCTGCACCGGCAGAGAGCTCGGGGGAGCCAGAGTCTGTCAGGCAGCTGCTGGGCTGGCCGCCTGTGTGGGAAGGGGCAGAGCCGACCTAGGGGCACCCTGGGCCTCTTGCTCTCCCTGCTGCCCTGAGGCTGCTGGGCCAAAGAGGTCTTGGGCATCCAGCCCCTTGCTGGTCCCTTCCCTCTGACGAGGCCCTCTGAGCTCCAGCACCTTGCAGTGTGGAGACAGCCCCTGCCAGCAACCTCCTCTCCAAGGAGGCCTCAGGCGAGGCCTAGGCCCAGGGGAAAGGCACCAGCGGGGATGAGCCTGGGGAGGCGCCCGGGCATGTCTGGACCCATTCCCCGCAGCCTGCCCCTTGCTGGGGCAGTACCCCCGGAGGCCAGGAAGGCCTGGGCAAGGCTGGCCAGGGGCAGGGGCCCTGCTGGGTCCTGCCCCTGGCCTGTGGGGCCTCTGAGCACAGCCGGCCCTCTCCCGCTGGAAGACCTCCCCGGCTGCCTCCAAAGGCCGCTTTGCAAGCACTCTGGCCGGCTGTTCCCGCCAGCCGCGCACAATGCTCCCAAGCCCGGGAGAAAAGCGCTTCGGGGTGGTGCTCTCTCCCGGCCCTTGCCCCTGAGCCTGGGGGCCAGGCAGGGGCTCCACACTCCCAGGCCAAGGCAGAACCACATGCACACGTCTGTTCCTGCCCCCTGCACCGGCAGAGAGCTCGGGGGAGCCAGAGTCTGTCAGGCAGCTGCTGGGCTGGCCGCCTGTGTGGGAAGGGGCAGAGCCGACCTAGGGGCACCCTGGGCCTCTTGCTCTCCCTGCTGCCCTGAGGCTGCTGGGCCAAAGAGGTCTTGGGCATCCAGCCCCTTGCTGGTCCCTTCCCTCTGACGAGGCCCTCTGAGCTCCAGCACCTTGCAGTGTGGAGACAGCCCCTGCCAGCAACCTCCTCTCCAAGGAGGCCTCAGGCGAGGCCTAGGCCCAGGGGAAAGGCACCAGCGGGGATGAGCCTGGGGAGGCGCCCGGGCATGTCTGGACCCAGTCCCCGCAGCCTGCCCCTTGCTGGGGCAGTACCCCCGGAGGCCAGGAAGGCCTGGGCAAGGCTGGCCAGGGGCAGGGGCCCTGCTGGGTCCTGCCCCTGGCCTGTGGGGCCTCCGAGCACAGCCGGCCCTCTCCCGCTGGAAGACCTCCCCGGCTGCCTCCAAAGGCCGCTTTGCAAGCACTCTGGCCGGCTGTTCCCGCCAGCCGCGCACAATGCTCCCAAGCCCGGGAGAAAAGCGCTTCGGGGTGGTGCTCTCTCCCGGCCCTTGCCCCTAAGCCTGGGGGCCAGGCAGGGGCTCCACACTCCCAGGCCAAGGCAGAACCACATGCACACGTCTGTTCCTGCCCCCTGCACCGGCAGAGAGCTCGGGGGAGCCAGAGTCTGTCAGGCAGCTGCTGGGCTGGCCGCCTGTGTGGGAAGGGGCAGAGCCGACCTAGGGGCCCCCTGGGCCTCTTGCTCTCCCTGCTGCCCTGAGGCTGCTGGGCCAAAGAGGTCTTGGGCATCCAGCCCCTTGCTGGTCCCTTCCCTCTGACGAGGCCCTCTGAGCTCCAGCACCTTGCAGTGTGGAGACAGCCCCTGCCAGCAACCTCCTCTCCAAGGAGGCCTCAGGCGAGGCCTAGGCCCAGGGGAAAGGCACCAGCGGGGATGAGCCTGGGGAGGCGCCCGGGCATGTCTGGACCCAGTCCCCGCAGCCTGCCCCTTGCTGGGGCAGTACCCCCGGAGGCCAGGAAGGCCTGGGCAAGGCTGGCCAGGGGCAGGGGCCCTGCTGGGTCCTGCCCCTGGCCTGTGGGGCCTCTGAGCACAGCCGGCCCTCTCCCGCTGGAAGACCTCCCCGGCTGCCTCCAAAGGCCGCTTTGCAAGCACTCTGGCCGGCTGTTCCCGCCAGCCGCGCACAATGCTCCCAAGCCCGGGAGAAAAGCGCTTCGGGGTGGTGCTCTCTCCCGGCCCTTGCCCCTGAGCCTGGGGGCCAGGCAGGGGCTCCACACTCCCAGGCCAAGGCAGAACCACATGCACACGTCTGTTCCTGCCCCCTGCACCGGCAGAGAGCTCGGGGGAGCCAGAGTCTGTCAGGCAGCTGCTGGGCTGGCCGCCTGTGTGGGAAGGGGCAGAGCCGACCTAGGGGCACCCTGGGCCTCTTGCTCTCCCTGCTGCCCTGAGGCTGCTGGGCCAAAGAGGTCTTGGGCATCCAGCCCCTTGCTGGTCCCTTCCCTCTGACGAGGCCCTCTGAGCTCCAGCACCTTGCAGTGTGGAGACAGCCCCTGCCAGCAACCTCCTCTCCAAGGAGGCCTCAGGCGAGGCCTAGGCCCAGGGGAAAGGCACCAGCGGGGATGAGCCTGGGGAGGCGCCCGGGCATGTCTGGACCCAGTCCCCGCAGCCTGCCCCTTGCTGGGGCAGTACCCCCGGAGGCCAGGAAGGCCTGGGCAAGGCTGGCCAGGGGCAGGGGCCCTGCTGGGTCCTGCCCCTGGCGTGTGGGTCCTCTGAGCACAGCCGGCCCTCTCCCGCTGGAAGACCTCCCCGGCTGCCTCCAAAGGCCGCTTTGCAAGCACTCTGGCGGGCTGTTCCCGCCAGCCGCGCACAATGCTCCCAAGCCCGGGAGAAAAGCGCTTCGGGGTGGTGCACTCTCCCGGCCCTTGCCCCTGAGCCTGGGGGCCAGGCAGGGGCTCCACACTCCCAGGCCAAGGCAGAACCACATGCACACGTCTGTTCCTGCCCCCTGCACCGGCAGAGAGCTCGGGGGAGCCAGAGTCTGTCAGGCAGCTGCTGGGCTGGCCGCCTGTGTGAGAAGGGGCAGAGCCGACCTAGGGGCACCCTGGGCCTCTTGCTCTCCCTGCTGCCCTGAGGCTGCTGGGCCAAAGAGGTCTTGGGCATCCAGCCCCTTGCTGGTCCCTTCCCTCTGACGAGGCCCTCTGAGCTCCAGCACCTTGCAGTGTGGAGACAGCCCCTGCCAGCAACCTCCTCTCCAAGGAGGCCTCAGGCGAGGCCTAGGCCCAGGGGAAAGGCACCAGCGGGGATGAGCCTGGGGAGGCGCCCGGGCATGTCTGGACCCAGTCCCCGCAGCCTGCCCCTTGCTGGGGCAGTACCCCCGGAGGCCAGGAAGGCCTGGGCAAGGCTGGCCAGGGGCAGGGGCCCTGCTGGGTCCTGCCCCTGGCCTGTGGGGCCTCTGAGCACAGCCGGCCCTCTCCCGCTGGAAGACCTCCCCGGCTGCCTCCAAAGGCCGCTTTGCAAGCACTCTGGCCGGCTGTTCCCGCCAGCCGCGCACAATGCTCCCAAGCCCGGGAGAAAAGCGCTTCGGGGTGGTGCTCTCTCCCGGCCCTTGCCCCTGAGCCTGGGGGCCAGGCAGGGGCTCCACACTCCCAGGCCAAGGCAGAACCACATGCACACGTCTGTTCCTGCCCCCTGCACCGGCAGAGAGCTCGGGGGAGCCAGAGTCTGTCAGGCAGCTGCTGGGCTGGCCGCCTGTGTGGGAAGGGGCAGAGCCGACCTAGGGGCACCCTGGGCCTCTTGCTCTCCCTGCTGCCCTGAGGCTGCTGGGCCAAAGAGGTCTTGGGCATCCAGCCCCTTGCTGGTCCCTTCCCTCTGACGAGGCCCTCTGAGCTCCAGCACCTTGCAGTGTGGAGACAGCCCCTGCCAGCAACCTCCTCTCCAAGGAGGCCTCAGGCGAGGCCTAGGCCCAGGGGAAAGGCACCAGCGGGGATGAGCCTGGGGAGGCGCCCGGGCATGTCTGGACCCATTCCCCGCAGCCTGCCCCTTGCTGGGGCAGTACCCCCGGAGGCCAGGAAGGCCTGGGCAAGGCTGGCCAGGGGCAGGGGCCCTGCTGGGTCCTGCCCCTGGCCTGTGGGGCCTCTGAGCACAGCCGGCCCTCTCCCGCTGGAAGACCTCCCCGGCTGCCTCCAAAGGCCGCTTTGCAAGCACTCTGGCCGGCTGTTCCCGCCAGCCGCGCACAATGCTCCCAAGCCCGGGAGAAAAGCGCTTCGGGGTGGTGCTCTCTCCCGGCCCTTGCCCCTGAGCCTGGGGGCCAGGCAGGGGCTCCACACTCCCAGGCCAAGGCAGAACCACATGCACACGTCTGTTCCTGCCCCCTGCACCGGCAGAGAGCTCGGGGGAGCCAGAGTCTGTCAGGCAGCTGCTGGGCTGGCCGCCTGTGTGGGAAGGGGCAGAGCCGACCTAGGGGCACCCTGGGCCTCTTGCTCTCCCTGCTGCCCTGAGGCTGCTGGGCCAAAGAGGTCTTGGGCATCCAGCCCCTTGCTGGTCCCTTCCCTCTGACGAGGCCCTCTGAGCTCCAGCACCTTGCAGTGTGGAGACAGCCCCTGCCAGCAACCTCCTCTCCAAGGAGGCCTCAGGCGAGGCCTAGGCCCAGGGGAAAGGCACCAGCGGGGATGAGCCTGGGGAGGCGCCCGGGCATGTCTGGACCCAGTCCCCGCAGCCTGCCCCTTGCTGGGGCAGTACCCCCGGAGGCCAGGAAGGCCTGGGCAAGGCTGGCCAGGGGCAGGGGCCCTGCTGGGTCCTGCCCCTGGCCTGTGGGGCCTCTGAGCACAGCCGGCCCTCTCCCGCTGGAAGACCTCCCCGGCTGCCTCCAAAGGCCGCTTTGCAAGCACTCTGGCCGGCTGTTCCCGCCAGCCGCGCACAATGCTCCCAAGCCCGGGAGAAAAGCGCTTCGGGGTGGTGCTCTCTCCCGGCCCTTGCCCCTGAGCCTGGGGGCCAGGCAGGGGCTCCACACTCCCAGGCCAAGGCAGAACCACATGCACACGTCTGTTCCTGCCCCCTGCACCGGCAGAGAGCTCGGGGGAGCCAGAGTCTGTCAGGCAGCTGCTGGGCTGGCCGCCTGTGTGGGAAGGGGCAGAGCCGACCTAGGGGCACCCTGGGCCTCTTGCTCTCCCTGCTGCCCTGAGGCTGCTGGGCCAAAGAGGTCTTGGGCATCCAGCCCCTTGCTGGTCCCTTCCCTCTGACGAGGCCCTCTGAGCTCCAGCACCTTGCAGTGTGGAGACAGCCCCTGCCAGCAACCTCCTCTCCAAGGAGGCCTCAGGCGAGGCCTAGGCCCAGGGGAAAGGCACCAGCGGGGATGAGCCTGGGGAGGCGCCCGGGCATGTCTGGACCCAGTCCCCGCAGCCTGCCCCTTGCTGGGGCAGTACCCCCGGAGGCCAGGAAGGCCTGGGCAAGGCTGGCCAGGGGCAGGGGCCCTGCTGGGTCCTGCCCCTGGCCTGTGGGGCCTCTGAGCACAGCCGGCCCTCTCCCGCTGGAAGACCTCCCCGGCTGCCTCCAAAGGCCGCTTTGCAAGCACTCTGGCCGGCTGTTCCCGCCAGCCGCGCACAATGCTCCCAAGCCCGGGAGAAAAGCGCTTCGGGGTGGTGCTCTCTCCCGGCCCTTGCCCCTGAGCCTGGGGGCCAGGCAGGGGCTCCACACTCCCAGGCCAAGGCAGAACCACATGCACACGTCTGTTCCTGCCCCCTGCACCGGCAGAGAGCTCGGGGGAGCCAGAGTCTGTCAGGCAGCTGCTGGGCTGGCCGCCTGTGTGGGAAGGGGCAGAGCCGACCTAGGGGCACCCTGGGCCTCTTGCTCTCCCTGCTGCCCTGAGGCTGCTGGGCCAAAGAGGTCTTGGGCATCCAGCCCCTTGCTGGTCCCTTCCCTCTGACGAGGCCCTCTGAGCTCCAGCACCTTGCAGTGTGGAGACAGCCCCTGCCAGCAACCTCCTCTCCAAGGAGGCCTCAGGCGAGGCCTAGGCCCAGGGGAAAGGCACCAGCGGGGATGAGCCTGGGGAGGCGCCCGGGCATGTCTGGACCCAGTCCCCGCAGCCTGCCCCTTGCTGGGGCAGTACCCCCGGAGGCCAGGAAGGCCTGGGCAAGGCTGGCCAGGGGCAGGGGCCCTGCTGGGTCCTGCCCCTGGCCTGTGGGGCCTCTGAGCACAGCCGGCCCTCTCCCGCTGGAAGACCTCCCCGGCTGCCTCCAAAGGCCGCTTTGCAAGCACTCTGGCCGGCTGTTCCCGCCAGCCGCGCACAATGCTCCCAAGCCCGGGAGAAAAGCGCTTCGGGGTGGTGCTCTCTCCCGGCCCTTGCCCCTGAGCCTGGGGGCCAGGCAGGGGCTCCACACTCCCAGGCCAAGGCAGAACCACATGCACACGTCTGTTCCTGCCCCCTGCACCGGCAGAGAGCTCGGGGGAGCCAGAGTCTGTCAGGCAGCTGCTGGGCTGGCCGCCTGTGTGGGAAGGGGCAGAGCCGACCTAGGGGCACCCTGGGCCTCTTGCTCTCCCTGCTGCCCTGAGGCGGCTGGGCCAAAGAGGTCTTGGGCATCCAGCCCCTTGCTGGTCCCTTCCCTCTGACGAGGCCCTCTGAGCTCCAGCACCTTGCAGTGTGGAGACAGCCCCTGCCAGCAACCTCCTCTCCAAGGAGGCCTCAGGCGAGGCCTAGGCCCAGGGGAAAGGCACCAGTGGGGATGAGCCTGGGGAGGCGCCCGGGCATGTCTGGACCCAGTCCCCGCAGCCTGCCCCTTGCTGGGGCAGTACCCCCGGAGGCCAGGAAGGCCTGGGCAAGGCTGGCCAGGGGCAGGGGCCCTGCTGGGTCCTGCCCCTGGCCTGTGGGGCCTCTGAGCACAACCGGCCCTCTCCCGCTGGAAGACCTCCCCGGCTGCCTCCAAAGGCCGCTTTGCAAGCACTCTGGCCGGCTGTTCCCGCCAGCCGCGCACAATGCTCCCAAGCCCGGGAGAAAAGCGCTTCGGGGTGGTGCTCTCTCCCGGCCCTTGCCCCTGAGCCTGGGGGCCAGGCAGGGGCTCCACATTCCCAGGCCAAGGCAGAACCACATGTACACGTCTGTTCCTGCCCCCTGCACCGGCAGAGAGCTCGGGGGAGCCAGAGTCTGTCAGGCAGCTGCTGGGCTGGCCGCCTGTGTGGGAAGGGGCAGAGCCGACCTAGGGGCACCCTGGGCCTCTTGCTCTCCCTGCTGCCCTGAGGCTGCTGGGCCAAAGAGGTCTTGGGCATCCAGCCCCTTGCTGGTCCCTTCCCTCTGATGAGGCCCTCTGAGCTCCAGCACCTTGCAGTGTGGAGACAGCCCCTGCCAGCAACCTCCTCTCCAAGGAGGCCTCAGGCGAGGCCTAGGCCCAGGGGAAAGGCACCAGCGGGGATGAGCCTGGGGAGGCGCCCGGGCATGTCTGGACCCAGTCCCCGCAGCCTGCCCCTTGCTGGGGCAGTACCCCCGGAGGCCAGGAAGGCCTGGGCAAGGCTGGCCAGGGGCAGGGGCCCTGCTGGGTCCTGCCCCTGGCCTGTGGGGCCTCTGAGCACAGCCGGCCCTCTCCCGCTGGAAGACCTCCCCGGCTGCCTCCAAAGGCCGCTTTGCAAGCACTCTGGCCGGCTGTTCCCGCCAGCCGCGCACAATGCTCCCAAGCCCGGGAGAAAAGCGCTTCAGGGTGGTGCTCTCTCCCGGCCCTTGCCCCTGAGCCTGGGGGCCAGGCAGGGGGTCCACACTCCCAGGCCAAGGCAGAACCACATGCACACGTCTGTTCCTGCCCCCTGCACCGGCAGAGAGCTCGGGGGAGCCAGAGTCTGTCAGGCAGCTGCTGGGCTGGCCGCCTGTGTGGGAAGGGGCAGAGCCGACCTAGGGGCACCCTGGGCCTCTTGCTCTCCCTGCTGCCCTGAGGCTGCTGGGCCAAAGAGGTCTTGGGCATCCAGCCCCTTGCTGGTCCCTTCCCTCTGACGAGGCCCTCTGAGCTCCAGCACCTTGCAGTGTGGAGACAGCCCCTGCCAGCAACCTCCTCTCCAAGGAGGCCTCAGGCGAGGCCTAGGCCCAGGGGAAAGGCACCAGCGGGGATGAGCCTGGGGAGGCGCCCGGGCATGTCTGGACCCAGTCCCCGCAGCCTGCCCCTTGCTGGGGCAGTACCCCCGGAGGCCAGGAAGGCCTGGGCAAGGCTGGCCAGGGGCAGGGGCCCTGCTGGGTCCTGCCCCTGGCCTGTGGGGCCTCCGAGCACAGCCGGCCCTCTCCCGCTGGAAGACCTCCCAGGCTGCCTCCAAAGGCCGCTTTGCAAGCACTCTGGCCGGCTGTTCCCGCCAGCCGCGCACAATGCTCCCAAGCCCGAGAGAAAAGCGCTTCGGGGTGGTGCTCTCTCCCGGCCCTTGCCCCTGAGCCTGGGGGCCAGGCAGGGGCTCCACACTCCCAGGCCAAGGCAGAACCACATGCACACGTCTGTTCCTGCCCACTGCACCGGCAGAGAGCTCGGGGGAGCCAGAGTCTGTCAGGCAGCTGCTGGGCTGGCCGCCTGTGTGGGAAGGGGCAGAGCCGACCTAGGGGCACCCTGGGCCTCTTGCTCTCCCTGCTGCCCTGAGGCTGCTGGGCCAAAGAGGTCTTGGGCATCCAGCCCCTTGCTGGTCCCTTCCCTCTGACGAGGCCCTCTGAGCTCCAGCACCTTGCAGTGTGGAGACAGCCCCTGCCAGCAACCTCCTCTCCAAGGAGGCCTCAGGCGAGGCCTAGGCCCAGGGGAAAGGCACCAGCGGGGATGAGCCTGGGGAGGCGCCCGGGCATGTCTGGACCCAGTCCCCGCAGCCTGCCCCTTGCTGGGGCAGTACCCCCGGAGGCCAGGAAGGCCTGGGCAAGGCTGGCCAGGGGCAGGGGCCCTGCTGGGTCCTGCCCCTGGCCTGTGGGGCCTCTGAGCACAGCCGGCCCTCTCCCGCTGGAAGACCTCCCCGGCTGCCTCCAAAGGCCGCTTTGCAAGCACTCTGGCCGGCTGTTCCCGCCAGCCGCGCACAATGCTCCCAAGCCCGGGAGAAAAGCGCTTCGGGGTGGTGCTCTCTCCCGGCCCTTGCCCCTGAGCCTGGGGGCCAGGCAGGGGCTCCACACTCCCAGGCCAAGGCAGAACCACATGCACACGTCTGTTCCTGCCCCCTGCACCGGCAGAGAGCTCGGGGGAGCCAGAGTCTGTCAGGCAGCTGCTGGGCTGGCCGCCTGTGTGGGAAGGGGCAGAGCCGACCTAGGGGCACCCTGGGCCTCTTGCTCTCCCTGCTGCCCTGAGGCTGCTGGGCCAAAGAGGTCTTGGGCATCCAGCCCCTTGCTGGTCCCTTCCCTCTGACGAGGCCCTCTGAGCTCCAGCACCTTGCAGTGTGGAGACAGCCCCTGCCAGCAACCTCCTCTCCAAGGAGGCCTCAGGCGAGGCCTAGGCCCAGGGGAAAGGCACCAGCGGGGATGAGCCTGGGGAGGCGCCCGGGCATGTCTGGACCCAGTCCCCGCAGCCTGCCCCTTGCTGGGGCAGTACCCCCGGAGGCCAGGAAGGCCTGGGCAAGGCTGGCCAGGGGCAGGGGCCCTGCTGGGTCCTGCCCCTGGCCTGTGGGGCCTCTGAGCACAGCCGGCCCTCTCCCGCTGGAAGACCTCCCCGGCTGCCTACAAAGGCCGCTTTGCAAGCACTCTGGCCGGCTGTTCCCGCCAGCCGCGCACAATGCTCCCAAGCCCGGGAGAAAAGCGCTTCGGGGTGGTGCTCTCTCCCGGCCCTTGCCCCTGAGCCTGGGGGCCAGGCAGGGGCTCCACACTCCCAGGCCAAGGCAGAACCACATGCACACGTCTGTTCCTGCCCCCTGCACCGGCAGAGAGCTCGGGGGAGCCAGAGTCTGTCAGGCAGCTGCTGGGCTGGCCGCCTGTGTGGGAAGGGGCAGAGCCGACCTAGGGGCACCCTGGGCCTCTTGCTCTCCCTGCTGCCCTGAGGCTGCTGGGCCAAAGAGGTCTTGGGCATCCAGCCCCTTGCTGGTCCCTTCCCTCTGACGAGGCCCTCTGAGCTCCAGCACCTTGCAGTGTGGAGACAGCCCCTGCCAGCAACCTCCTCTCCAAGGAGGCCTCAGGCGAGGCCTAGGCCCAGGGGAAAGGCACCAGCGGGGATGAGCCTGGGGAGGCGCCCGGGCATGTCTGGACCCAGTCCCCGCAGCCTGCCCCTTGCTGGGGCAGTACCCCCGGAGGCCAGGAAGGCCTGGGCAAGGCTGGCCAGGGGCAGGGGCCCTGCTGGGTCCTGCCCCTGGCCTGTGGGGCCTCCGAGCACAGCCGGCCCTCTCCCGCTGGAAGACCTCCCCGGCTGCCTCCAAAGGCCGCTTTGCAAGCACTCTGGCCGGCTGTTCCCGCCAGCCGCGCACAATGCTCCCAAGCCCGGGAGAAAAGCGCTTCGGGGTGGTGCTCTCTCCCGGCCCTTGCCCCTAAGCCTGGGGGCCAGGCAGGGGCTCCACACTCCCAGGCCAAGGCAGAACCACATGCACACGTCTGTTCCTGCCCCCTGCACCGGCAGAGAGCTCGGGGGAGCCAGAGTCTGTCAGGCAGCTGCTGGGCTGGCCGCCTGTGTGGGAAGGGGCAGAGCCGACCTAGGGGCCCCCTGGGCCTCTTGCTCTCCCTGCTGCCCTGAGGCTGCTGGGCCAAAGAGGTCTTGGGCATCCAGCCCCTTGCTGGTCCCTTCCCTCTGACGAGGCCCTCTGAGCTCCAGCACCTTGCAGTGTGGAGACAGCCCCTGCCAGCAACCTCCTCTCCAAGGAGGCCTCAGGCGAGGCCTAGGCCCAGGGGAAAGGCACCAGCGGGGATGAGCCTGGGGAGGCGCCCGGGCATGTCTGGACCCAGTCCCCGCAGCCTGCCCCTTGCTGGGGCAGTACCCCCGGAGGCCAGGAAGGCCTGGGCAAGGCTGGCCAGGGGCAGGGGCCCTGCTGGGTCCTGCCCCTGGCCTGTGGGGCCTCTGAGCACAGCCGGCCCTCTCCCGCTGGAAGACCTCCCCGGCTGCCTCCAAAGGCCGCTTTGCAAGCACTCTGGCCGGCTGTTCCCGCCAGCCGCGCACAATGCTCCCAAGCCCGGGAGAAAAGCGCTTCGGGGTGGTGCTCTCTCCCGGCCCTTGCCCCTGAGCCTGGGGGCCAGGCAGGGGCTCCACACTCCCAGGCCAAGGCAGAACCACATGCACACGTCTGTTCCTGCCCCCTGCACCGGCAGAGAGCTCGGGGGAGCCAGAGTCTGTCAGGCAGCTGCTGGGCTGGCCGCCTGTGTGGGAAGGGGCAGAGCCGACCTAGGGGCCCCCTGGGCCTCTTGCTCTCCCTGCTGCCCTGAGGCTGCTGGGCCAAAGAGGTCTTGGGCATCCAGCCCCTTGCTGGTCCCTTCCCTCTGACGAGGCCCTCTGAGCTCCAGCACCTTGCAGTGTGGAGACAGCCCCTGCCAGCAACCTCCTCTCCAAGGAGGCCTCAGGCGAGGCCTAGGCCCAGGGGAAAGGCACCAGCGGGGATGAGCCTGGGGAGGCGCCCGGGCATGTCTGGACCCAGTCCCCGCAGCCTGCCCCTTGCTGGGGCAGTACCCCCGGAGGCCAGGAAGGCCTGGGCAAGGCTGGCCAGGGGCAGGGGCCCTGCTGGGTCCTGCCCCTGGCCTGTGGGGCCTCTGAGCACAGCCGGCCCTCTCCCGCTGGAAGACCTCCCCGGCTGCCTCCAAAGGCCGCTTTGCAAGCACTCTGGCCGGCTGTTCCCGCCAGCCGCGCACAATGCTCCCAAGCCCGGGAGAAAAGCGCTTCGGGGTGGTGCTCTCTCCCGGCCCTTGCCCCTGAGCCTGGGGGCCAGGCAGGGGCTCCACACTCCCAGGCCAAGGCAGAACCACATGCACACGTCTGTTCCTGCCCCCTGCACCGGCAGAGAGCTCGGGGGAGCCAGAGTCTGTCAGGCAGCTGCTGGGCTGGCCGCCTGTGTGAGAAGGGGCAGAGCCGACCTAGGGGCACCCTGGGCCTCTTGCTCTCCCTGCTGCCCTGAGGCTGCTGGGCCAAAGAGGTCTTGGGCATCCAGCCCCTTGCTGGTCCCTTCCCTCTGACGAGGCCCTCTGAGCTCCAGCACCTTGCAGTGTGGAGACAGCCCCTGCCAGCAACCTCCTCTCCAAGGAGGCCTCAGGCGAGGCCTAGGCCCAGGGGAAAGGCACCAGCGGGGATGAGCCTGGGGAGGCGCCCGGGCATGTCTGGACCCAGTCCCCGCAGCCTGCCCCTTGCTGGGGCAGTACCCCCGGAGGCCAGGAAGGCCTGGGCAAGGCTGGCCAGGGGCAGGGGCCCTGCTGGGTCCTGCCCCTGGCCTGTGGGGCCTCTGAGCACAGCCGGCCCTCTCCCGCTGGAAGACCTCCCCGGCTGTCTCCAAAGGCCGCTTTGCAAGCACTCTGGCCGGCTGTTCCCGCCAGCCGCGCACAATGCTCCCAAGCCCGGGAGAAAAGCGCTTCGGGGTGGTGCTCTCTCCCGGCCCTTGCCCCTGAGCCTGGGGGCCAGGCAGGGGCTCCACACTCCCAGGCCAAGGCAGAACCACATGCACACGTCTGTTCCTGCCCCCTGCACCGGCAGAGAGCTCGGGGGAGCCAGAGTCTGTCAGGCAGCTGCTGGGCTGGCCGCCTGTGTGGGAAGGGGCAGAGCCGACCTAGGGGCACCCTGGGCCTCTTGCTCTCCCTGCTGCCCTGAGGCTGCTGGGCCAAAGAGGTCTTGGGCATCCAGCCCCTTGCTGGTCCCTTCCCTCTGACGAGGCCCTCTGAGCTCCAGCACCTTGCAGTGTGGAGACAGCCCCTGCCAGCAACCTCCTCTCCAAGGAGGCCTCAGGCGAGGCCTAGGCCCAGGGGAAAGGCACCAGCGGGGATGAGCCTGGGGAGGCGCCCGGGCATGTCTGGACCCAGTCCCCGCAGCCTGCCCCTTGCTGGGGCAGTACCCCCGGAGGCCAGGAAGGCCTGGGCAAGGCTGGCCAGGGGCAGGGGCCCTGCTGGGTCCTGCCCCTGGCCTGTGGGGCCTCTGAGCACAGCCGGCCCTCTCCCGCTGGAAGACCTCCCCGGCTGCCTCCAAAGGCCGCTTTGCAAGCACTCTGGCCGGCTGTTCCCGCCAGCCGCGCACAATGCTCCCAAGCCCGGGAGAAAAGCGCTTCGGGGTGGTGCTCTCTCCCGGCCCTTGCCCCTGAGCCTGGGGGCCAGGCAGGGGCTCCACACTCCCAGGCCAAGGCAGAACCACATGCACACGTCTGTTCCTGCCCCCTGCACCGGCAGAGAGCTCGGGGGAGCCAGAGTCTGTCAGGCAGCTGCTGGGCTGGCCACCTGTGTGGGAAGGGGCAGAGCCGACCTAGGGGCCCCCTGGGCCTCTTGCTCTCCCTGCTGCCCTGAGGCTGCTGGGCCAAAGAGGTCTTGGGCATCCAGCCCCTTGCTGGTCCCTTCCCTCTGACGAGGCCCTCTGAGCTCCAGCACCTTGCAGTGTGGAGACAGCCCCTGCCAGCAACCTCCTCTCCAAGGAGGCCTCAGGCGAGGCCTAGGCCCAGGGGAAAGGCACCAGCGGGGATGAGCCTGGGGAGGCGCCCGGGCATGTCTGGACCCAGTCCCCGCAGCCTGCCCCTTGCTGGGGCAGTACCCCCGGAGGCCAGGAAGGCCTGGGCAAGGCTGGCCAGGGGCAGGGGCCCTGCTGGGTCCTGCCCCTGGCCTGTGGGGCCTCCGAGCACAGCCGGCCCTCTCCCGCAGGAAGACCTCCCCGGCTGCCTCCAAAGGCCGCTTTGCAAGCACTCTGGCCGGCTGTTCCCGCCAGCCGCGCACAATGCTCCCAAGCCCGGGAGAAAAGCGCTTCGGGGTGGTGCTCTCTCCCGGCCCTTGCCCCTGAGCCTGGGGGCCAGGCAGGGGCTCCACACTCCCAGGCCAAGGCAGAACCACATGCACACGTCTGTTCCTGCCCCCTGCACCGGCAGAGAGCTCGGGGGAGCCAGAGTCTGTCAGGCAGCTGCTGGGCTGGCCGCCTGTGTGGGAAGGGGCAGAGCCGACCTAGGGGCCCCCTGGGCCTCTTGCTCTCCCTGCTGCCCTGAGGCTGCTGGGCCAAAGAGGTCTTGGGCATCCAGCCCCTTGCTGGTCCCTTCCCTCTGACGAGGCCCTCTGAGCTCCAGCACCTTGCAGTGTGGAGACAGCCCCTGCCAGCAACCTCCTCTCCAAGGAGGCCTCAAGCGAGGCCTAGGCCCAGGGGAAAGGCACCAGCGGGGATGAGCCGGGGAGGCGCCCGGGCATGTCTGGACCCAGTCCCCGCAGCCTGCCCCTTGCTGGGGCAGTACCCCCGGAGGCCAGGAAGGCCTGGGCAAGGCTGGCCAGGGGCAGGGGCCCTGCTGGGTCCTGCCCCTGGCCTGTGGGGCCTCTGAGCACAGCCGGCCCTCTCCCGCTGGAAGACCTCCCCGGCTGCCTCCAAAGGCCGCTTTACAAGCACTCTGGCCGGCTGTTCCCGCCAGCCGCGCACAATGCTCCCAAGCCCGGGAGAAAAGCGCTTCGGGGTGGTGCTCTCTCCCGGCCCTTGCCCCTGAGCCTGGGGGCCAGGCAGGGGCTCCACACTCCCAGGCCAAGGCAGAACCACATGCACACGTCTGTTCCTGCCCCCTGCACCGGCAGAGAGCTCGGGGGAGCCAGAGTCTGTCAGGCAGCTGCTGGGCTGGCCGCCTGTGTGGGAAGGGGCAGAGCCGACCTAGGGGCCCCCTGGGCCTCTTGCTCTCCCTGCTGCCCTGAGGCTGCTGGGCCAAAGAGGTCTTGGGCATCCAGCCCCTTGCTGGTCCCTACCCTCTGATGAGGCCCTCTGAGCTCCAGCACCTTGCAGTGTGGAGACAGCCCCTGCCAGCAACCTCCTCTCCAAGGAGGCCTCAAGCGAGGCCTAGGCCCAGGGGAAAGGCACCAGCGGGGATGAGCCTGGGGAGGCGCCCGGGCATGTCTGGACCCAGTCCCCCGAAGCCTGCCCCTTGCTGGGGCAGTACCCCCGGAGGCCAGGAAGGCCTGGGCAAGGCTGGCCAGGGGCAGGGGCCCTGCTGGGTCCTGCCCCTGGCCTGTGGGGCCTCTGAGCACAACCGGCCCTCTCCCGCTGGAAGACCTCCCCGGCTGCCTCCAAAGGCCGCTTTGCAAGCACTCTGGCCGGCTGTTCCCGCCAGCCGCGCACAATGCTCCCAAGCCCGGGAGAAAAGCGCTTCGGGGTGGTGCTCTCTCCCGGCCCTTGCCCCTGAGCCTGGGGGCCAGGCAGGGGCTCCACACTCCCAGGCCAAGGCAGAACCACATGCACACGTCTGTTCCTGCCCCCTGCACCGGCAGAGAGCTCGGGGGAGCCAGAGTCTGTCAGGCAGCTGCTGGGCTGGCCGCCTGTGTGGGAAGGGGCAGAGCCGACCTAGGGGCACCCTGGGCCTCTTGCTCTCCCTGCTGCCCTGAGGCTGCTGGGCCAAAGAGGTCTTGGGCATCCAGCCCCTTGCTGGTCCCTTCCCTCTGACGAGGCCCTCTGAGCTCCAGCACCTTGCAGTGTGGAGACAGCCCCTGCCAGCAACCTCCTCTCCAAGGAGGCCTCAAGCGAGGCCTAGGCCCAGGGGAAAGGCACCAGCGGGGATGAGCCTGGGGAGGCGCCCGGGCATGTCTGGACCCAGTTCCCGCAGCCTGCCCCTTGCTGGGGCAGTACCCCCGGAGGCCAGGAAGGCCTGGGCAAGGCTGGCCAGGGGCAGGGGCCCTGCTGGGTCCTGCCCCTGGCCTGTGGGGCCTCTGAGCACAGCCGGCCCTCTCCCGCTGGAAGACCTCCCCGGCTGCCTCCAAAGGCCGCTTTGCAAGCACTCTGGCCGGCTGTTCCCGCCAGCCGCGCACAATGCTCCCAAGCCCGGGAGAAAAGCGCTTCGGGGTGGTGCTCTCTCCCGGCCCTTGCCCCTGAGCCTGGGGGCCAGGCAGGGGCTCCACACTCCCAGGCCAAGGCAGAACCACATGCACACGTCTGTTCCTGCCCCCTGCACCGGCAGAGAGCTCGGGGGAGCCAGAGTCTGTCAGGCAGCTGCTGGGCTGGCCGCCTGTGTGGGAAGGGGCAGAGCCGACCTAGGGGCACCCTGGGCCTCTTGCTCTCCCTGCTGCCCTGAGGCTGCTGGGCCAAAGAGGTCTTGGGCATCCAGCCCCTTGCTGGTCCCTTCCCTCTGACGAGGCCCTCTGAGCTCCAGCACCTTGCAGTGTGGAGACAGCCCCTGCCAGCAACCTCCTCTCCAAGGAGGCCTCAGGCGAGGCCTAGGCCCAGGGGAAAGGCACCAGCGGGGATGAGCCTGGGGAGGCGCCCGGGCATGTCTGGACCCAGTCCCCGCAGCCTGCCCCTTGCTGGGGCAGTACCCCCGGAGGCCAGGAAGGCCTGGGCAAGGCTGGCCAGGGGCAGGGGCCCTGCTGGGTCCTGCCCCTGGCCTGTGGGGCCTCCGAGCACAGCCGGCCCTCTCCCGCTGGAAGACCTCCCCGGCTGCCTCCAAAGGCCGCTTTGCAAGCACTCTGGCCGGCTGTTCCCGCCAGCCGCGCACAATGCTCCCAAGCCCGGGAGAAAAGCGCTTCGGGGTGGTGCTCTCTCCCGGCCCTTGCCCCTGAGCCTGGGGGCCAGGCAGGGGCTCCACACTCCCAGGTCAAGGCAGAACCACATGCACACGTCTGTTCCTGCCCCCTGCACCGGCAGAGAGCTCGGGGGAGCCAGAGTCTGTCAGGCAGCTGCTGGGCTGGCCGCCTGTGTGGGAAGGGGCAGAGCCGACCTAGGGGCACCCTGGGCCTCTTGCTCTCCCTGCTGCCCTGAGGCTGCTGGGCCAAAGAGGTCTTGGGCATCCAGCCCCTTGCTGGTCCCTTCCCTCTGACGAGGCCCTCTGAGCTCCAGCACCTTGCAGTGTGGAGACAGCCCCTGCCAGCAACCTCCTCTCCAAGGAGGCCTCAGGCGAGGCCTAGGCCCAGGGGAAAGGCACCAGCGGGGATGAGCCTGGGGAGGCGCCCGGGCATGTCTGGACCCAGTCCCCGCAGCCTGCCCCTTGCTGGGGCAGTACCCCCGGAGGCCAGGAAGGCCTGGGCAAGGCTGGCCAGGGGCAGGGGCCCTGCTGGGTCCTGCCCCTGGCCTGTGGGGCCTCCGAGCACAGCCGGCCCTCTCCCGCTGGAAGACCTCCCCGGCTGCCTCCAAAGGCCGCTTTGCAAGCACTCTGGCCGGCTGTTCCCGCCAGCCGCGCACAATGCTCCCAAGCCCGGGAGAAAAGCGCTTCGGGGTGGTGCTCTCTCCCGGCCCTTGCCCCTGAGCCTGGGGGCCAGGCAGGGGCTCCACACTCCCAGGCCAAGGCAGAACCACATGCACACGTCTGTTCCTGCCCCCTGCACCGGCAGAGAGCTCGGGGGAGCCAGAGTCTGTCAGGCAGCTGCTGGGCTGGCCGCCTGTGTGGGAAGGGGCAGAGCCGACCTAGGGGCACCCTGGGCCTCTTGCTCTCCCTGCTGCCCTGAGGCTGCTGGGCCAAAGAGGTCTTGGGCATCCAGCCCCTTGCTGGTCCCTTCCCTCTGACGAGGCCCTCTGAGCTCCAGCACCTTGCAGTGTGGAGACAGCCCCTGCCAGCAACCTCCTCTCCAAGGAGGCCTCAGGCGAGTCCTGAGCCCAGGGGAAAGGCACCAGCGGGGATGAGCCGGGGAGGCGCCCGGGCATGTCTGGACCCAGTCCCCGCAGCCTGCCCCTTGCTGGGGCAGTACCCCCGGAGGCCAGCAAGGCCTGGGCAAGGCTGGCCAGGGGCAGGGGCCCTGCTGGGTCCTGCCCCTGGCCTGTGGGGCCTCTGAGCACAGCCGGCCCTCTCCCGCTGGAAGACCTCCCCGGCTGCCTCCAAAGGCCGCTTTACAAGCACTCTGGCCGGCTGTTCCCGCCAGCCGCGCACAATGCTCCCAAGCCCGGGAGAAAAGCGCTTCGGGGTGGTGCTCTCTCCCGGCCCTTGCCCCTGAGCCTGGGGGCCAGGCAGGGGCTCCACACTCCCAGGCCAAGGCAGAACCACATGCACACGTCTGTTCCTGCCCCCTGCACCGGCAGAGAGCTCGGGGGAGCCAGAGTCTGTCAGGCAGCTGCTGGGCTGGCCGCCTGTGTGGGAAGGGGCTGAGCCGACCTAGGGGCCCCCTGGGCCTCTTGCTCTCCCTGCTGCCCTGAGGCTGCTGGGCCAAAGAGGTCTTGGGCATCCAGCCCCTTGCTGGTCCCTTCCCTCTGACGAGGCCCTCTGAGCTCCAGCACCTTGCAGTGTGGAGACAGCCCCTGCCAGCAACCTCCTCTCCAAGGAGGCCTCAAGCGAGGCCTGGGCCCAGGGGAAAGGCACCAGCGGGGATGAGCCTGGGGAGGCGCCCGGGCATGTCTGGACCCAGTCCCCCGCAGCCTGCCCCTTGCTGGGGCAGTACCCCCGGAGGCCAGGAAGGCCTGGGCAAGGCTGGCCAGGGGCAGGGGCCCTGCTGGGTCCTGCCCCTGGCCTGTGGGGCCTCTGAGCACAACCGGCCCTCTCCCGCTGGAAGACCTCCCCGGCTGCCTCCAAAGGCCGCTTTGCAAGCACTCTGGCCGGCTGTTCCCGCCAGCCGCGCACAATGCTCCCAAGCCCGGGAGAAAAGCGCTTCGGGGTGGTGCTCTCTCCCGGCCCTTGCCCCTGAGCCTGGGGGCCAGGCAGGGGGTCCACACTCCCAGGCCAAGGCAGAACCACATGCACACGTCTGTTCCTGCCCCCTGCACCGGCAGAGAGCTCGGGGGAGCCAGAGTCTGTCAGGCAGCTGCTGGGCTGGCCGCCTGTGTGGGAAGGGGCAGAGCCGACCTAGGGGCCCCCTGGGCCTCTTGCTCTCCCTGCTGCCCTGAGGCTGCTGGGCCAAAGAGGTCTTGGGCATCCAGCCCCTTGCTGGTCCCTTCCCTCTGACGAGGCCCTCTGAGCTCCAGCACCTTGCAGTGTGGAGACAGCCCCTGCCAGCAACCTCCTCTCCAAGGAGGCCTCAAGCGAGGCCTAGGCCCAGGGGAAAGGCACCAGCGGGGATGAGCCTGGGGAGGCGCCCGGGCATGTCTGGACCCAGTCCCCCGCAGCCTGCCCCTTGCTGGGGCAGTACCCCCGGAGGCCAGGAAGGCCTGGGCAAGGCTGGCCAGGGGCAGGGGCCCTGCTGGGTCCTGCCCCTGGCCTGTGGGGCCTCTGAGCACAACCGGCCCTCTCCCGCTGGAAGACCTCCCCGGCTGCCTCCAAAGGCCGCTTTGCAAGCACTCTGGCCGGCTGTTCCCGCCAGCCGCGCACAATGCTCCCAAGCCCGGGAGAAAAGCGCTTCGGGGTGGTGCTCTCTCCCGGCCCTTGCCCCTGAGCCTGGGGGCCAGGCAGGGGGTCCACACTCCCAGGCCAAGGCAGAACCACATGCACACGTCTGTTCCTGCCCCCTGCACCGGCAGAGAGCTCGGGGGAGCCAGAGTCTGTCAGGCAGCTGCTGGGCTGGCCGCCTGTGTGGGAAGGGGCAGAGCCGACCTAGGGGCACCCTGGGCCTCTTGCTCTCCGTGCTGCCCTGAGGCTGCTGGGCCAAAGAGGTCTTGGGCATCCAGCCCCTTGCTGGTCCCTTCCCTCTGACGAGGCCCTCTGAGCTCCAGCACCTTGCAGTGTGGAGACAGCCCCTGCCAGCAACCTCCTCTCCAAGGAGGCCTCAGGCGAGGCCTAGGCCCAGGGGAAAGGCACCAGCGGGGATGAGCCTGGGGAGGCGCCCGGGCATGTCTGGACCCAGTCCCCGCAGCCTGCCCCTTGCTGGGGCAGTACCCCCGGAGGCCAGGAAGGCCTGGGCAAGGCTGGCCAGGGGCAGGGGCCCTGCTGGGTCCTGCCCCTGGCCTGTGGGGCCTCCGAGCACAGCCGGCCCTCTCCCGCTGGAAGACCTCCCCGGCTGCCTCCAAAGGCCGCTTTGCAAGCACTCTGGCCGGCTGTTCCCGCCAGCCGCGCACAATGCTCCCAAGCCCGGGAGAAAAGCGCTTCGGGGTGGTGCTCTCTCCCGGCCCTTGCCCCTGAGCCTGGGGGCCAGGCAGGGGGTCCACACTCCCAGGCCAAGGCAGAACCACATGCACACGTCTGTTCCTGCCCCCTGCACCGGCAGAGAGCTCGGGGGAGCCAGAGTCTGTCAGGCAGCTGCTGGGCTGGCCGCCTGTGTGGGAAGGGGCAGAGCCGACCTAGGGGCACCCTGGGCCTCTTGCTCTCCCTGCTGCCCTGAGGCTGCTGGGCCAAAGAGGTCTTGGGCATCCAGCCCCTTGCTGGTCCCTTCCCTCTGACGAGGCCCTCTGAGCTCCAGCACCTTGCAGTGTGGAGACAGCCCCTGCCAGCAACCTCCTCTCCAAGGAGGCCTCAGGCGAGGCCTAGGCCCAGGGGAAAGGCACCAGCGGGGATGAGCCTGGGGAGGCGCCCGGGCATGTCTGGACCCAGTCCCCGCAGCCTGCCCCTTGCTGGGGCAGTACCCCCGGAGGCCAGGAAGGCCTGGGCAAGGCTGGCCAGGGGCAGGGGCCCTGCTGGGTCCTGCCCCTGGCCTGTGGGGCCTCTGAGCACAGCCGGCCCTCTCCCGCTGGAAGACCTCCCCGGCTGCCTCCAAAGGCCGCTTTGCAAGCACTCTGGCCGGCTGTTCCCGCCAGCCGCGCACAATGCTCCCAAGCCCGGGAGAAAAGCGCTTCGGGGTGGTGCTCTCTCCCGGCCCTTGCCCCTGAGCCTGGGGGCCAGGCAGGGGCTCCACACTCCCAGGCCAAGGCAGAACCACATGCACACGTCTGTTCCTGCCCCCTGCACCGGCAGAGAGCTCGGGGGAGCCAGAGTCTGTCAGGCAGCTGCTGGGCTGGCCGCCTGTGTGGGAAGGGGCAGAGCCGACCTAGGGGCACCCTGGGCCTCTTGCTCTCCCTGCTGCCCTGAGGCTGCTGGGCCAAAGAGGTCTTGGGCATCCAGCCCCTTGCTGGTCCCTTCCCTCTGACGAGGCCCTCTGAGCTCCAGCACCTTGCAGTGTGGAGACAGCCCCTGCCAGCAACCTCCTCTCCAAGGAGGCCTCAGCCGAGGCCTAGGCCCAGGGGAAAGGCACCAGCGGGGATGAGCCTGGGGAGGCGCCCGGGCATGTCTGGACCCAGTCCCCGCAGCCTGCCCCTTGCTGGGGCAGTACCCCCGGAGGCCAGGAAGGCCTGGGCAAGGCTGGCCAGGGGCAGGGGCCCTGCTGGGTCCTGCCCCTGGCCTGTGGGGCCTCCGAGCACAGCCGGCCCTCTCCCGCTGGAAGACCTCCCCGGCTGCCTCCAAAGGCCGCTTTGCAAGCACTCTGGCCGGCTGTTCCCGCCAGCCGCGCACAATGCTCCCAAGCCCGGGAGAAAAGCGCTTCGGGGTGGTGCTCTCTCCCGGCCCTTGCCCCTGAGCCTGGGGGCCAGGCAGGGGCTCCACACTCCCAGGCCAAGGCAGAACCACATGCACACGTCTGTTCCTGCCCCCTGCACCGGCAGAGAGCTCGGGGGAGCCAGAGTCTGTCAGGCAGCTGCTGGGCTGGCCGCCTGTGTGGGAAGGGGCAGAGCCGACCTAGGGGCACCCTGGGCCTCTTGCTCTCCCTGCTGCCCTGAGGCTGCTGGGCCAAAGAGGTCTTGGGCATCCAGCCCCTTGCTGGTCCCTTCCCTCTGACGAGGCCCTCTGAGCTCCAGCACCTTGCAGTGTGGAGACAGCCCCTGCCAGCAACCTCCTCTCCAAGGAGGCCTCAGGCGAGGCCTAGGCCCAGGGGAAAGGCACCAGCGGGGATGAGCCTGGGGAGGCGCCCGGGCATGTCTGGACCCAGTCCCCGCAGCCTGCCCCTTGCTGGGGCAGTACCCCCGGAGGCCAGGAAGGCCTGGGCAAGGCTGGCCAGGGGCAGGGGCCCTGCTGGGTCCTGCCCCTGGCCTGTGGGGCCTCTGAGCACAACCGGCCCTCTCCCGCTGGAAGACCTCCCCGGCTGCCTCCAAAGGCCGCTTTGCAAGCACTCTGGCCGGCTGTTCCCGCCAGCCACGCACAATGCTCCCAAGCCCGGGAGAAAAGCGCTTCGGGGTGGTGCTCTCTCCCGGCCCTTGCCCCTGAGCCTGGGGGCCAGGCAGGGGGTCCACACTCCCAGGCCAAGGCAGAACCACATGCACACGTCTGTTCCTGCCCCCTGCACCGGCAGAGAGCTCGGGGGAGCCAGAGTCTGTCAGGCAGCTGCTGGGCTGGCCGCCTGTGTGGGAAGGGGCAGAGCCGACCTAGGGGCACCCTGGGCCTCTTGCTCTCCCTGCTGCCCTGAGGCTGCTGGGCCAAAGAGGTCTTGGGCATCCAGCCCCTTGCTGGTCCCTTCCCTCTGACGAGGCCCTCTGAGCTCCAGCACCTTGCAGTGTGGAGACAGCCCCTGCCAGCAACCTCCTCTCCAAGGAGGCCTCAGGCGAGGCCTAGGCCCAGGGGAAAGGCACCAGCGGGGATGAGCCTGGGGAGGCGCCCGGGCATGTCTGGACCCAGTCCCCCGCAGCCTGCCCCTTGCTGGGGCAGTACCCCCGGAGGCCAGGAAGGCCTGGGCAAGGCTGGCCAGGGGCAGGGGCCCTGCTGGGTCCTGCCCCTGGCCTGTGGGGCCTCTGAGCACAGCCGGCCCTCTCCCGCTGGAAGACCTCCCCGGCTGCCTCCAAAGGCCGCTTTGCAAGCACTCTGGCCGGCTGTTCCCGCCAGCCGCGCACAATGCTCCCAAGCCCGGGAGAAAAGCGCTTCGGGGTGGTGCTCTCTCCCGGCCCTTGCCCCTGAGCCTGGGGGCCAGGCAGGGGCTCCACACTCCCAGGCCAAGGCAGAACCACATGCACACGTCTGTTCCTGCCCCCTGCACCGGCAGAGAGCTCGGGGGAGCCAGAGTCTGTCAGGCAGCTGCTGGGCTGGCCGCCTGTGTGGGAAGGGGCAGAGCCGACCTAGGGGCACCCTGGGCCTCTTGCTCTCCCTGCTGCCCTGAGGCTGCTGGGCCAAAGAGGTCTTGGGCATCCAGCCCCTTGCTGGTCCCTTCCCTCTGACGAGGCCCTCTGAGCTCCAGCACCTTGCAGTGTGGAGACAGCCCCTGCCAGCAACCTCCTCTCCAAGGAGGCCTCAGGCGAGGCCTAGGCCCAGGGGAAAGGCACCAGCGGGGATGAGCCTGGGGAGGCGCCCGGGCATGTCTGGACCCAGTCCCCGCAGCCTGCCCCTTGCTGGGGCAGTACCCCCGGAGGCCAGGAAGGCCTGGGCAAGGCTGGCCAGGGGCAGGGGCCCTGCTGGGTCCTGCCCCTGGCCTGTGGGGCCTCCGAGCACAGCCGGCCCTCTCCCGCTGGAAGACCTCCCCGGCTGCCTCCAAAGGCCGCTTTGCAAGCACTCTGGCCGGCTGTTCCCGCCAGCCGCGCACAATGCTCCCAAGCCCGGGAGAAAAGCGCTTCGGGGTGGTGCTCTCTCCCGGCCCTTGCCCCTGAGCCTGGGGGCCAGGCAGGGGCTCCACACTCCCAGGCCAAGGCAGAACCACATGCACACGTCTGTTCCTGCCCCCTGCACCGGCAGAGAGCTCGGGGGAGCCAGAGTCTGTCAGGCAGCTGCTGGGCTGGCCGCCTGTGTGGGAAGGGGCAGAGCCGACCTAGGGGCACCCTGGGCCTCTTGCTCTCCCTGCTGCCCTGAGGCTGCTGGGCCAAAGAGGTCTTGGGCATCCAGCCCCTTGCTGGTCCCTTCCCTCTGACGAGGCCCTCTGAGCTCCAGCACCTTGCAGTGTGGAGACAGCCCCTGCCAGCAACCTCCTCTCCAAGGAGGCCTCAGGCGAGGCCTAGGCCCAGGGGAAAGGCACCAGCGGGGATGAGCCTGGGGAGGCGCCCGGGCATGTCTGGACCCAGTCCCCCGCAGCCTGCCCCTTGCTGGGGCAGTACCCCCGGAGGCCAGGAAGGCCTGGGCAAGGCTGGCCAGGGGCAGGGGCCCTGCTGGGTCCTGCCCCTGGCCTGTGGGGCCTCTGAGCACAGCCGGCCCTCTCCCGCTGGAAGACCTCCCCGGCTGCCTCCAAAGGCCGCTTTGCAAGCACTCTGGCCGGCTGTTCCCGCCAGCCGCGCACAATGCTCCCAAGCCCGGGAGAAAAGCGCTTCGGGGTGGTGCTCTCTCCCGGCCCTTGCCCCTGAGCCTGGGGGCCAGGCAGGGGCTCCACACTCCCAGGCCAAGGCAGAACCACATGCACACGTCTGTTCCTGCCCCCTGCACCGGCAGAGAGCTCGGGGGAGCCAGAGTCTGTCAGGCAGCTGCTGGGCTGGCCGCCTGTGTGGGAAGGGGCAGAGCCGACCTAGGGGCACCCTGGGCCTCTTGCTCTCCCTGCTGCCCTGAGGCTGCTGGGCCAAAGAGGTCTTGGGCATCCAGCCCCTTGCTGGTCCCTTCCCTCTGACGAGGCCCTCTGAGCTCCAGCACCTTGCAGTGTGGAGACAGCCCCTGCCAGCAACCTCCTCTCCAAGGAGGCCTCAGGCGAGGCCTAGGCCCAGGGGAAAGGCACCAGCGGGGATGAGCCTGGGGAGGCGCCCGGGCATGTCTGGACCCAGTCCCCGCAGCCTGCCCCTTGCTGGGGCAGTACCCCCGGAGGCCAGGAAGGCCTGGGCAAGGCTGGCCAGGGGCAGGGGCCCTGCTGGGTCCTGCCCCTGGCCTGTGGGGCCTCCGAGCACAGCCGGCCCTCTCCCGCTGGAAGACCTCCCCGGCTGCCTCCAAAGGCCGCTTTGCAAGCACTCTGGCCGGCTGTTCCCGCCAGCCGCGCACAATGCTCCCAAGCCCAGGAGAAAAGCGCTTCGGGGTGGTGCTCTCTCCCGGCCCTTGCCCCTGAGCCTGGGGGCCAGGCAGGGGCTCCACACTCCCAGGCCAAGGCAGAACCACATGCACACGTCTGTTCCTGCCCCCTGCACCGGCAGAGAGCTCGGGGGAGCCAGAGTCTGTCAGGCAGCTGCTGGGCTGGCCGCCTGTGTGGGAAGGGGCAGAGCCGACCTAGGGGCACCCTGGGCCTCTTGCTCTCCCTGCTGCCCTGAGGCTGCTGGGCCAAAGAGGTCTTGGGCATCCAGCCCCTTGCTGGTCCCTTCCCTCTGACGAGGCCCTCTGAGCTCCAGCACCTTGCAGTGTGGAGACAGCCCCTGCCAGCAACCTCCTCTCCAAGGAGGCCTCAGGCGAGGCCTAGGCCCAGGGGAAAGGCACCAGCGGGGATGAGCCTGGGGAGGCGCCCGGGCATGTATGGACCCAGTCCCCGCAGCCTGCCCCTTGCTGGGGCAGTACCCCCGGAGGCCAGGAAGGCCTGGGCAAGGCTGGCCAGGGGCAGGGGCCCTGCTGGGTCCTGCCCCTGGCCTGTGGGGCCTCTGAGAACAGCCGGCCCTCTCCCGCTGGAAGACCTCCCCGGCTGCCTCCAAAGGCCGCTTTGCAAGCACTCTGGCCGGCTGTTCCCGCCAGCCGCGCACAATGCTCCCAAGCCCGGGAGAAAAGCGCTTCGGGGTGGTGCTCTCTCCCGGCCCTTGCCCCTGAGCCTGGGGGCCAGGCAGGGGCTCCACACTCCCAGGCCAAGGCAGAACCACATGCACCCGTCTGTTCCTGCCCCCTGCACCGGCAGAGAGCTCGGGGGAGCCAGAGTCTGTCAGGCAGCTGCTGGGCTGGCCGCCTGTGTGGGAAGGGGCAGAGCCGACCTAGGGGCACCCTGGGCCTCTTGCTCTCCCTGCTGCCCTGAGGCTGCTGGGCCAAAGAGGTCTTGGGCATCCAGCCCCTTGCTGGTCCCTTCCCTCTGACGAGGCCCTCTGAGCTCCAGCACCTTGCAGTGTGGAGACAGCCCCTGCCAGCAACCTCCTCTCCAAGGAGGCCTCAAGCGAGGCCTAGGCCCAGGGGAAAGGCACCAGCGGGGATGAGCCTGGGGAGGCGCCCGGGCATGTCTGGACCCAGTCCCCCGCAGCCTGCCCCTTGCTGGGGCAGTACCCCCGGAGGCCAGGAAGGCCTGGGCAAGGCTGGCCAGGGGCAGGGGCCCTGCTGGGTCCTGCCCCTGGCCTGTGGGGCCTCTGAGCACAACCGACCCTCTCCCGCTGGAAGACCTCCCCGGCTGCCTCCAAAGGCCGCTTTGCAAGCACTCTGGCCGGCTGTTCCCGCCAGCCGCGCACAATGCTCCCAAGCCCGGGAGAAAAGCGCTTCGGGGTGGTGCTCTCTCCCGGCCCTTGCCCCTGAGCCTGGGGGCCAGGCAGGGGGTCCACACTCCCAGGCCAAGGCAGAACCACATGCACACGTCTGTTCCTGCCCCCTGCACCGGCAGAGAGCTCGGGGGAGCCAGAGTCTGTCAGGCAGCTGCTGGGCTGGCCGCCTGTGTGGGAAGGGGCAGAGCCGACCGAGGGGCCCCCTGGGCCTCTTGCTCTCCCTGCTGCCCTGAGGCTGCTGGGCCAAAGAGGTCTTGGGCATCCAGCCCCTTGCTGGTCCCTTCCCTCTGACGAGGCCCTCTGAGCTCCAGCACCTTGCAGTGTGGAGACAGCCCCTGCCAGCAACCTCCTCTCCAAGGAGGCCTCAGGCGAGGCCTAGGCCCAGGGGAAAGGCACCAGCGGGGATGAGACTGGGGAGGCGCCCGGGCATGTCTGGACCCAGTCCCCCGCAGCCTTCCCCTTGCTGGGGCAGTACCCCCGGAGGCCAGGAAGGCCTGGGCAAGGCTGGCCAGGGGCAGGGGCCCTGCTGGGTGCTGCCCCTGGCCTGTGGGGCCTCTGAGCACAACCGGCCCTCTCCCGCTGGAAGACCTCCCCGGCTGCCTCCAAAGGCCGCTTTGCAAGCACTCTGGCCGGCTGTTCCCGCCAGCCGCGCACAATGCTCCCAAGCCCGGGAGAAAAGCGCTTCGGGGTGGTGCTCTCTCCCGGCCCTTGCCCCTGAGCCTGGGGGCCAGGCAGGGGGTCCACACTCCCAGGCCAAGGCAGAACCACATGCACACGTCTGTTCCTGCCCCCTGCACCGGCAGAGAGCTCGGGGGAGCCAGAGTCTGTCAGGCAGCTGCTGGGCTGGCCGCCTGTGTGGGAAGGGGCAGAGCCGACCGAGGGGCCCCCTGGGCCTCTTGCTCTCCCTGCTGCCCTGAGGCTGCTGGGCCAAAGAGGTCTTGGGCATCCAGCCCCTTGCTGGTCCCTTCCCTCTGACCAGGCCCTCTGAGCTCCAGCACCTTGCAGTGTGGAGACAGCCCCTGCCAGCAACCTCCTCTCCAAGGAGGCCTCAAGCGAGGCCTAGGCCCAGGGGAAAGGCACCAGCGGGGATGAGCCTGGGGAGGCGCCCGGGCATGTCTGGACCCAGTCCCCGCAGCCTGCCCCTTGCTGGGGCAGTACCCCCGGAGGCCAGGAAGGCCTGGGCAAGGCTGGCCAGGGGCAGGGGCCCTGCTGCGTCCTGCCCCTGGCCTGTGGGGCCTCTGAGCACAACCGGCCCTCTCCCGCTGGAAGACCTCCCCGGCTGCCTCCAAAGGCCGCTTTGCAAGCACTCTGGCCGGCTGTTCCCGCCAGCCGCGCACAATGCTCCCAAGCCCGGGAGAAAAGCGCTTCGGGGTGGTGCTCTCTCCCGGCCCTTGCCCCTGAGCCTGGGGGCCAGGCAGGGGGTCCACACTCCCAGGCCAAGGCAGAACCACATGCACACGTCTGTTCCTGCCCCCTGCACCGGCAGAGAGCTCGGGGGAGCCAGAGTCTGTCAGGCAGCTGCTGGGCTGGCCGCCTGTGTGGGAAGGGGCAGAGCCGACCGAGGGGCCCCCTGGGCCTCTTGCTCTCCCTGCTGCCCTGAGGCTGCTGGGCCAAAGAGGTCTTGGGCATCCAGCCCCTTGCTGGTCCCTTCCCTCTGACGAGGCCCTCTGAGCTCCAGCACCTTGCAGTGTGGAGACAGCCCCTGCCAGCAACCTCCTCTCCAAGGAGGCCTCAAGCGAGGCCTAGGCCCAGGGGAAAGGCACCAGCGGGGATGAGCCTGGGGAGGCGCCCGGGCATGTCTGGACCCAGTCCCCCGCAGCCTGCCCCTTGCTGGGGCAGTACCCCCGGAGGCCAGGAAGGCCTGGGCAAGGCTGGCCTGGGGCAGGGGCCCTGCTGGGTGCTGCCCCTGGCCTGTGGGGCCTCTGAGCACAACCGGCCCTCTCCCGCTGGAAGACCTCCCCGGCTGCCTCCAAAGGCCGCTTTGCAAGCACTCTGGCCAGCTGTTCCCGCCAGCCGCGCACAATGCTCCCAAGCCCGGGAGAAAAGCGCTTCGGGGTGGTGCTCTCTCCCGGCCCTTGCCCCTGAGCCTGGGGGCCAGGCAGGGGGTCCACACTCCCAGGCCAAGGCAGAACCACATGCACACGTCTGTTCCTGCCCCCTGCACCGGCAGAGAGCTCGGGGGAGCCAGAGTCTGTCAGGCAGCTGCTGGGCTGGCCGCCTGTGTGGGAAGGGGCAGAGCCGACCGAGGGGCACCCTGGGCCTCTTGCTCTCCCTGCTGCCCTGAGGCTGCTGGGCCAAAGAGGTCTTGGGCATCCAGCCCCTTGCTGGTCCCTTCCCTCTGACGAGGCCCTCTTAGCTCCAGCACCTTGCAGTGTGGAGACAGCCCCTGCCAGCAACCTCCTCTCCAAGGAGGCCTCAAGCGAGGCCTAGGCCCAGGGGAAAGGCACCAGCGGGGATGAGCCTGGGGAGGCGCCCGGGCATGTCTGGACCCAGTCCCCCGCAGCCTGCCCCTTGCTGGGGCAGTACCCCCGGAGGCCAGGAAGGTCTGGGCAAGGCTGGCCAGGGGCAGGGGCCCTGCTGGGTCCTGCCCCTGGCCTGTGGGGCCTCTGAGCACAACCGGCCCTCTCCCGCTGGAAGACCTCCCCGGCTGCCTCCAAAGGCCGCTTTGCAAGCACTCTGGCCAGCTGTTCCCGCCAGCCGCGCACAATGCTCCCAAGCCCGGGAGAAAAGCGCTTCGGGGTGGTGCTCTCTCCCGGCCCTTGCCCCTGAGCCTGGGGGCCAGGCAGGGGCTCCACACTCCCAGGCCAAGGCAGAACCACATTCACACGTCTGTTCCTGCCCCCTGCACCGGCAGAGAGCTCGGGGGAGCCAGAGTCTGTCAGGCAGCTGCTGGGCTGGCCGCCTGTGTGGGAAGGGGCAGAGCTGACCGAGGGGCCCCCTGGGCCTCTTGCTCTCCCTGCTGCCCTGAGGCTGCTGGGCCAAAGAGGTCTTGGGCATCCAGCCCCTTGCTGGTCCCTTCCCTCTGACCAGGCCCTCTGAGCTCCAGCACCTTGCAGTGTGGAGACAGCCCCTGCCAGCAACCTCCTCTCCAAGGAGGCCTCAAGCGAGGCCTAGGCCCAGGGGAAAGGCACCAGCGGGGATGAGCCTGGGGAGGCGCCCGGGCATGTCTGGACCCAGTCCCCCGCAGCCTGCCCCTTGCTGGGGCAGTACCCCCGGAGGCCAGGAAGGCCTGGGCAAGGCTGGCCAGGGGCAGGGGCCCTGCTGGGTCCTGCCCCTGGCCTGTGGGGCCTCTGAGCACAACCGGCCCTCTCCCGCTGGAAGACCTCCCCGGCTGCCTCCAAAGGCCGCTTTGCAAGCACTCTGGCCGGCTGTTCCCGCCAGCCGCGCACAATGCTCCCAAGCCCGGGAGAAAAGCGCTTCGGGGTGGTGCTCTCTCCCGGCCCTTGCCCCTGAGCCTGGGGGCCAGGCAGGGGGTCCACACTCCCAGGCCAAGGCAGAACCACATGCACACGTCTGTTCCTGCCCCCTGCACCGGCAGAGAGCTTGGGGGAGCCAGAGTCTGTCAGGCAGCTGCTGGGCTGGCCGCCTGTGTGGGAAGGGGCAGAGCCGACCGAGGGGCCCCCTGGGCCTCTTGCTCTCCCTGCTGCCCTGAGGCTGCTGGGCCAAAGAGGTCTTGGGCATCCAGCCCCTTGCTGGTCCCTTCCCTCTGACGAAGCCCTCTGAGCTCCAGCACCTTGCAGTGTGCAGACAGCCCCTGCCAGCAACCTCCTCTCCAAGGAGGCCTCAAGCGAGGCCTAGGCCCAGGGGAAAGGCACCAGCGGGGATGAGCCTGGGGAGGCGCCCGGGCATGTCTGGACCCAGTCCCCTGCAGCCTGCCCCTTGCTGGGGCAGTACCCCCGGAGGCCAGGAAGGCCTGGGCAAGGCTGGCCAGGGGCAGGGGCCCTGCTGGGTCCTGCCCCTGGCCTGTGGGGCCTCTGAGCACAACCGGCCCTCTCCCGCTGGAAGACCTCCCCGGCTGCCTCCAAAGGCCGCTTTGCAAGCACTCTGGCCGGCTGTTCCCGCCAGCCGCGCACAATGCTCCCAAGCCCGGGAGAAAAGCGCTTCGGGGTGGTGCTCTCTCCCGGCCCTTGCCCCTGAGCCTGGGGGCCAGGCAGGGGCTCCACACTCCCAGGCCAAGGCAGAACCACATGCACACGTCTGTTCCTGCCCCCTGCACCGGCAGAGAGCTCGGGGGAGCCAGAGTCTGTCAGGCAGCTGCTGGGCTGGCCGCCTGTGTGGGAAGGGGCAGAGCCGACCGAGGGGCCCCCTGGGCCTCTTGCTCTCCCTGCTGCCCTGAGGCTGCTGGGCCAAAGAGGTCTTGGGCATCCAGCCCCTTGCTGGTCCCTTCCCTCTGACGAGGCCCTCTGAGCTCCAGCACCTTGCAGTGTGGAGACAGCCCCTGCCAGCAACCTCCTCTCCAAGGAGGCCTCAAGCGAGGCCTAGGTCCAGGGGAAAGGCACCAGCGGGGATGAGCCTGGGGAGGCGCCCGGGCATGTCTGGACCCAGTCCCCCGCAGCCTGCCCCTTGCTGGGGCAGTACCCCCGGAGGCCAGGAAGGCCTGGGCAAGGCTGGCCAGGGGCAGGGGCCCTGCTGGGTCCTGCCCCTGTCCTGTGGGGCCTCTGAGCACAACCGGCCCTCTCCCGCTGGAAGACCTCCCCGGCTGCCTCCAAAGGCCGCTTTGCAAGCACTCTGGCCAGCTGTTCCCGCCAGCCGCGCACAATGCTCCCAAGCCCGGGAGAAAAGCGCTTCGGGGTGGTGCTCTCTTCCGGCCCTTGCCCCTGAGCCTGGGGGCCAGGCAGGGGGTCCACACTCCCAGGCCAAGGCAGAACCACATGCACACGTCTGTTCCTGCCCCCTGCACCGGCAGAGAGCTCGGGGGAGCCAGAGTCTGTCAGGCAGCTGCTGGGCTGGCCGCCTGTGTGGGAAGGGGCAGAGCCGACCGAGGGGCCCCCTGGGCCTCTTGCTCTCCCTGCTGCCCTGAGGCTGCTGGGCCAAAGAGGTCTTGGGCATCCAGCCCCTTGCTGGTCCCTTCCCTCTGACGAGGCCCTCTGAGCTCCAGCACCTTGCAGTGTGGAGACAGCCCCTGCCAGCAACCTCCTCTCCAAGGAGGCCTCAAGCGAGGCCTAGGCCCAGGGGAAAGGCACCAGCGGGGATGAGCCTGGGGAGGCGCCCGGGCATGTCTGGACCCAGTCCCCCGCAGCCTGCCCCTTGCTGGGGCATTACCCCCGGAGGCCAGGAAGGCCTGGGCAAGGCTGGCCAGGGGCAGGGGCCCTGCTGGGTCCTGCCCCTGGCCTGTGGGGCCTCTGAGCACAACCGGCCCTCTCCCGCTGGAAGACCTCCCCGGCTGCCTCGAAAGGCCGCTTTGCAAGCACTCTGGCCGGCTGTTCCCGCCAGCCGCGCACAATGCTCCCAAGCCCGGGAGAAAAGCGCTTCGGGGTGGTGCTCTCTCCCGGCCCTTGCCCCTGAGCCTGGGGGCCAGGCAGGGGGTCCACACTCCCAGGCCAAGGCAGAACCACATGCACACGTCTGTTCCTGCCCCCTGCACCGGCAGAGAGCTCGGGGGAGCCAGAGTCTGTCAGGCAGCTGCTGGGCTGGCCGCCTGTGTGGGAAGGGGCAGAGCCGACCGAGGGGCCCCCTGGGCCTCTTGCTCTCCCTGCTGCCCTGAGGCTGCTGGGCCAAAGAGGTCTTGGGCATCCAGCCCCTTGCTGGTCCCTTCCCTCTGACGAGGCCCTCTGAGCTCCAGCACCTTGCAGTGTGGAGACAGCCCCTGCCAGCAACCTCCTCTCCAAGGAGGCCTCAAGCGAGGCCTAGGCCCAGGGGAAAGGCACCAGCGGGGATGAGCCTGGGGAGGCGCCCGGGCATGTCTGGACCCAGTCCCCCGCAGCCTGCCCCTTGCTGGGGCAGTACCCCCGGAGGCCAGGAAGGCCTGGGCAAGGCTGGCCAGGGGCAGGGGCCTTGCTGGGTCCTGCCCCTGGCCTGTGGGGCCTCTGAGCACAACCGGCCCTCTCCCGCTGGAAGACCTCCCCGGCTGCCTCCAAAGGCCGCTTTGCAAGCACTCTGGCCGGCTGTTCCCGCCAGCCGCGCACAATGCTCCCAAGCCCGGGAGAAAAGCGCTTCGGGGTGGTGCTCTCTCCCGGCCCTTGCCCCTGAGCCTGGGGGCCAGGCAGGGGCTCCACACTCCCAGGCCAAGGCAGAACCACATGCACACGTCTGTTCCTGCCCCCTGCACCGGCAGAGAGCTCGGGGGAGCCAGAGTCTGTCAGGCAGCTGCTGGGCTGGCCGCCTGTGTGGGAAGGGGCAGAGCCGACCGAGGGGCACCCTGGGCTTCTTGCTCTCCCTGCTGCCGTGAGGCTGCTGGGCCAAAGAGGTCTTGGGCATCCTGCCCCTTGCTGGTCCCTTCCCTCTGACGAGGCCCTCTGAGCTCCAGCACCTTGCAGTGTGGAGACAGCCCCTGCCAGCAACCTCCTCTCCAAGGAGGCCTCAAGCGAGGCCTAGGCCCAGGGGAAAGGCACCAGCGGGGATGAGCCTGGGGAGGCGCCCGGGCATGTCTGGACCCAGTGCCCCGCAGCCTGCCCCTTGCTGGGGCAGTACCCCCGGAGGCCAGGAAGGCCTGGGCAAGGCTGGCCAGGGGCAGGGGCCCTGCTGGGTCCTGCCCCTGGCCTGTGGGGCCTCTGAGCACAACCGGCCCTCTCCCGCTGGAAGACCTCCCCGGCTGCCTCCAAAGGCCGCTTTGCAAGCACTCTGGCCGGCTGTTCCCGCCAGCCGCGCACAATGCTCCCAAGCCCGGGAGAAAAGCGCTTCGGGGTGGTGCTCTCTCCCGGCCCTTGCCCCTGAGCCTGGGGGCCAGGCAGGGGGTCCACACTCCCAGGCCAAGGCAGAACCACATGCACACGTCTGTTCCTGCCCCCTGCACCGGCAGAGAGCTCGGGGGAGCCAGAGTCTGTCAGGCAGCTGCTGGGCTGGCCGCCTGTGTGGGAAGGGGCAGAGCCGACCGAGGGGCCCCCTGGGCCTCTTGCTCTCCCTGCTGCCCTGAGGCTGCTGGGCCAAAGAGGTCTTGGGCATCCAGCCCCTTGCTGGTCCCTTCCCTCTGACGAGGCCCTCTGAGCTCCAGCACCTTGCAGTGTGGAGACAGCCCCTGCCAGCAACCTCCTCTCCAAGGAGGCCTCAAGCGAGGCCTAGGCCCAGGGGAAAGGCACCAGCGGGGATGAGCCTGGGGAGGCGCCCGGGCATGTCTGGACCCAGTCCCCCGCAGCCTGCCCCTTGCTGGGGCAGTACCCCCGGAGGCCAGGAAGGCCTGGGCAAGGCTGGCCAGGGGCAGGGGCCCTGCTGGGTCCTGCCCCTGGCCTGTGGGGCCTCTGAGCACAACCAGCCCTCTCCCGCTGGAAGACCTCCCCGGCTGCCTCCAAAGGCCGCTTTGCAAGCACTCTGGCCGGCTGTTCCCGCCAGCCGCGCACAATGCTCCCAAGCCCGGGAGAAAAGCGCTTCGGGGTGGTGCTCTCTCCCGGCCCTTGCCCCTGAGCCTGGGGGCCAGGCAGGGGGTCCACACTCCCAGGCCAAGGCAGAACCACATGCACACGTCTGTTCCTGCCCCCTGCACCGGCAGAGAGCTCGGGGGAGCCAGAGTCTGTCAGGCAGCTGCTGGGCTGGCCGCCTGTGTGGGAAGGGGCAGAGCCGACCTAGGGGCCCCCTGGGCCTCTTGCTCTCCCTGCTGCCCTGAGGCTGCTGGGCCAAAGAGGTCTTGGGCATCCAGCCCCTTGCTGGTCCCTTCCCTCTGACGAGGCCCTCTGAGCTCCAGCACCTTGCAGTGTGGAGACAGCCCCTGCCAGCAACCTCCTCTCCAAGGAGGCCTCAAGCGAGGCCTAGGCCCAGGGGAAAGGCACCAGCGGGGATGAGCCTGGGGAGGCGCCCGGGCATGTCTGGACCCAGTCCCCCGCAGCCTGCCCCTTGCTGGGGCAGTAGCCCCGGAGGCCAGGAAGGCCTGGGCAAGGCTGGCCAGGGGCAGGGGTCCTGCTGGGTCCTGCCCCTGGCCTGTGGGGCCTCTGAGCACAACCGGCCCTCTGCCGCTGGAAGACCTCCCCGGCTGCCTCCAAAGGCCGCTTTGCAAGCACTCTGGCCGGCTGTTCCCGCCAGCCGCGCACAATGCTCCCAAGCCCGGGAGAAAAGCGCTTCGGGGTGGTGCTCTCTCCCGGCCCTTGCCCCTGAGCCTGGGGGCCAGGCAGGGGGTCCACACTCCCAGGCCAAGGCAGAACCACATGCACACGTCTGTTCCTGCCCCCTGCACCGGCAGAGAGCTCGGGGGAGCCAGAGTCTGTCAGGCAGCTGCTGGGCTCCCGCCTGTGTGGGAAGGGGCAGAGCCGACCGAGGGGCACCCTGGGCTTCTTGCTCTCCCTGCTGCTGTGAGGCTGCTGTTCCAAAGAGGTCTTGGGCATCCAGCCCCTTGCTGGTCCCTTCCCTCTGACGAGGCCCTCTGAGCTCCAGCACCTTGCAGTGTGGAGACAGCCCCTGCCAGCAACCTCCTCTCCAAGGAGGCCTCAAGCGAGGCCTAGGCCCAGGGGAAAGGCACCAGCGGGGATGAGCCTGGGGAGGCGCCCGGGCATGTCTGGACCCAGTCCCCCGCAGCCTGCCCCTTGCTGGGGCAGTACCCCCGGAGGCCAGGAAGGCCTGGGCAAGGCTGGCCAGGGGCAGGGGCCCTGCTGGGTCCTGCCCCTGGCCTGTGGGGCCTCTGAGCACAACCGGCCCTCTCCCGCTGGAAGACCTCCCCGGCTGCCTCCAAAGGCCGCTTTGCAAGCACTCTGGCCGGCTGTTCCCGCCAGCCGCGCACAATGCTCCCAAGCCCGGGAGAAAAGCGCTTCGGGGTGGTGCTCTCTCCCGGCCCTTGCCCCTGATCCTGGGGGCCAGGCAGGGGGTCCACACTCCCAGGCCAAGGCAGAACCACATGCACACGTCTGTTCCTGCCCCCTGCACCGGCAGAGAGCTCGGGGGAGCCAGAGTCTGTCAGGCAGCTGCTGGGCTGGCCGCCTGTGTGGGAAGGGGCAGAGCCGACCTAGGGGCCCCCTGGGCCTCTTGCTCTCCCTGCTGCCCTGAGGCTGCTGGGCCAAAGAGGTCTTGGGCATCCAGCCCCTTGCTGGTCCCTTCCCTCTGACGAGGCCCTCTGAGCTCCAGCACCTTGCAGTGTGGAGACAGCCCCTGCCAGCAACCTCCTCTCCAAGGAGGCCTCAAGCGAGGCCTAGGCCCAGGGGAAAGGCACCAGCGGGGATGAGCCTGGGGAGGCGCCCGGGCATGTCTGGACCCAGTCCCCCGCAGCCTGCCCTTTGCTGGGGCAGTAGCCCCGGAGGCCAGGAAGGCCTGGGCAAGGCTGGCCAGGGGCAGGGGCCCTGCTGGGTCCTGCCCCTGGCCTGTGGGGCCTCTGAGCACAACCGGCCCTCTCCCGCTGGAAGACCTCCCCGGCTGCCTCCAAAGGCCGCTTTGCAAGCACTCTGGCCGGCTGTTCCCGCCAGCCGCGCACAATGCTCCCAAGCCCGGGAGAAAAGCGCTTCGGGGTGGTGCTCTCTCCCGGCCCTTGCCCCTGAGCCTGGGGGCCAGGCAGGGGGTCCACACTCCCAGGCCAAGGCAGAACCACATGCACACGTCTGTTCCTGCCCCCTGCACCGGCAGAGAGCTCGGGGGAGCCAGAGTCTGTCAGGCAGCTGCTGGGCTGGCCGCCTGTGTGGGAAGGGGCATTGCCGACCTAGGGGCCCCCTGGGCCTCTTGCTCTC
The DNA here is from genome assembly GCF_910594005.1 of Cervus elaphus. Taxonomy (NCBI): domain Eukaryota; kingdom Metazoa; phylum Chordata; class Mammalia; order Artiodactyla; family Cervidae; genus Cervus; species Cervus elaphus. The sequence goes on along the minus strand of NC_057834.1, from coordinate 552,582 downwards.
CCTGCTGCCCTGAGGCTGCTGGGCCAAAGAGGTCTTGGGCATCCAGCCCCTTGCTGGTTCCTTCCCTCTGACGAGGCCCTCTGAGCTCCAGCACCTTGCAGTGTGGAGACAGCCCCTGCCAGCAACCTCCTCTCCAAGGAGGCCTCAAGCGAGGCCTAGGCCCAGGGGAAAGGCACCAGCGGGGATGAGCCTGGGGAGGCGCCCGGGCATGTCTGGACCCAGTCCCCCGCAGCCTGCCCCTTGCTGGGGCAGTACCCCCGGAGGCCAGGAAGGCCTGGGCAAGGCTGGCCAGGGGCAGGGGACCTGCTGCGTCCTGCCCCTGGCCTGTGGGGCCTCTGAGCACAACCGGCCCTCTCCCGCTGGAAGACCTCCCCGGCTGCCTCCAAAGGCCGCTTTGCAAGCACTCTGGCCGGCTGTTCCCGCCAGCCGCGCACAATGCTCCCAAGCCCGGGAGAAAAGCGCTTCGGGGTGGTGCTCTCTCCCGGCCCTTGCCCCTGAGCCTGGGGGCCAGGCAGGGGGTCCACACTCCCAGGCCAAGGCAGAACCACATGCACACGTCTGTTCCTGCCCCCTGCACCGGCAGAGAGCTCGGGGGAGCCAGAGTCTGTCAGGCAGCTGCTGGGCTGGCCGCCTGTGTGGGAAGGGGCAGAGCCGACCTAGGGGCCCCCTGGGCCTCTTGCTCTCCCTGCTGCCCTGAGGCTGCTGGGCCAAAGAGGTCTTGGGCATCCAGCCCCTTGCAGGTCCCTTCCCTCTGACGAGGCCCTCTGAGCTCCAGCACCTTGCAGTGTGGAGACAGCCCCTGCCAGCAACCTCCTCTCCAAGGAGGCCTCAAGCGAGGCCTAGGCCCAGGGGAAAGGCACCAGCGGGGATGAGCCTGGGGAGGCGCCCGGGCATGTCTGGACCCAGTGCCCCGCAGCCTGCCCCTTGCTGGGGCAGTACCCCCGGAGGCCAGGAAGGCCTGGGCAAGGCTGGCCAGGGGCAGGGGCCCTGCTGGGTCCTGCCCCTGGCCTGTGGGGCCTCTGAGCACAACCGGCCCTCTCCCGCTGGAAGACCTCCCCGGCTGCCTCCAAAGGCCGCTTTGCAAGCACTCTGGCCGGCTGTTCCCGCCAGCCGCGCACAATGCTCCCAAGCCCGGGAGAAAAGCGCTTCGGGGTGGTGCTCTCTCCCGGCCCTTGCCCCTGAGCCTGGGGGCCAGGCAGGGGGTCCACACTCCCAGGCCAAGGCAGAACCACATGCACACGTCTGTTCCTGCCCCCTGCACCGGCAGAGAGCTCGGGGGAGCCAGAGTCTGTCAGGCAGCTGCTGGGCTGGCCGCCTGTGTGGGAAGGGGCAGAGCCGACCTAGGGGCCCCCTGGGCCTCTTGCTCTCCCTGCTGCCCTGAGGCTGCTGGGCCAAAGAGGTCTTGGGCATCCAGCCCCTTGCTGGTCCCTTCCCTCTGACGAGGCCCTCTGAGCTCCAGCACCTTGCAGTGTGGAGACAGCCCCTGCCAGCAACCTCCTCTCCAAGGAGGCCTCAAGCGAGGCCTAGGCCCAGGGGAAAGGCACCAGCGGGGATGAGCCTGGGGAGGCGCCCGGGCATGTCTGGACCCAGTCCCCCGCAGCCTGCCCCTTGGTGGGGCAGTACCCCCGGAGGCCAGGAAGGCCTGGGCAAGGCTGGCCAGGGGCAGGGGCCCTGCTGGGTCCTGCCCCTGGCCTGTGGGGCCTCTGAGCACAACCGGCCCTCTCCCGCTGGAAGACCTCCCCGGCTGCCTCCAAAGGCCGCTTTGCAAGCACTCTGGCCGGCTGTTCCCGCCAGCCGCGCACAATGCTCCCAAGCCCGGGAGAAAAGCGCTTCGGGGTGGTGCTCTCTCCCGGCCCTTGCCCCTGAGCCTGGGGGCCAGGCAGGGGGTCCACACTCCCAGGCCAAGGCAGAACCACATGCACACGTCTGTTCCTGCCCCCTGCACCGGCAGAGAGCTCGGGGGAGCCAGAGTCTGTCAGGCAGCTGCTGGGCTGGCCGCCTGTGTGGGAAGGGGCATTGCCGACCTAGGGGCCCCCTGGGCCTCTTGCTCTCCCTGCTGCCCTGAGGCTGCTGGGCCAAAGAGGTCTTGGGCATCCAGCCCCTTGCTGGTCCCTTCCCTCTGACGAGGCCCTCTGAGCTCCAGCACCTTGCAGTGTGGAGACAGCCCCTGCCAGCAACCTCCTCTCCAAGGAGGCCTCAAGCGAGGCCTAGGCCCAGGGGAAAGGCACCAGCGGGGATGAGCCTGGGGAGGCGCCCGGGCATGTCTGGACCCAGTCCCCCGCAGCCTGCCCCTTGCTGGGGCAGTACCCCCGGAGGCCAGGAAGGCCTGGGCAAGGCTGGCCAGGGGCAGGGGACCTGCTGCGTCCTGCCCCTGGCCTGTGGGGCCTCTGAGCACAACCGGCCCTCTCCCGCTGGAAGACCTCCCCGGCTGCCTCCAAAGGCCGCTTTGCAAGCACTCTGGCCGGCTGTTCCCGCCAGCCGCGCACAATGCTCCCAAGCCCGGGAGAAAAGCGCTTCGGGGTGGTGCTCTCTCCCGGCCCTTGCCCCTGAGCCTGGGGGCCAGGCAGGGGGTCCACACTCCCAGGCCAAGGCAGAACCACATGCACACGTCTGTTCCTGCCCCCTGCACCGGCAGAGAGCTCGGGGGAGCCAGAGTCTGTCAGGCAGCTGCTGGGCTGGCCGCCTGTGTGGGAAGGGGCAGAGCCGACCTAGGGGCCCCCTGGGCCTCTTGCTCTCCCTGCTGCCCTGAGGCTGCTGGGCCAAAGAGGTCTTGGGCATCCAGCCCCTTGCTGGTCCCTTCCCTCTGACGAGGCCCTCTGAGCTCCAGCACCTTGCAGTGTGCAGACAGCCCCCGCCAGCAACCTCCTCTCCAAGGAGGCCTCAAGCGAGGCCTAGGCCCAGGGGAAAGGCACCAGCGGGGATGAGCCTGGGGAGGCGCCCGGGCATGTCTGGACCCAGTCCCCCGCAGCCTGCCCCTTGCTGGGGCAGTACCCCCGGAGGCCAGGAAGGCCTGGGCAAGGCTGGCCAGGGGCAGGGGCCCTGCTGCGTCCTGCCCCTGGCCTGTGGGGCCTCTGAGCACAACCGGCCCTCTCCCGCTGGAAGACCTCCCCGGCTGCCTCCAAAGGCCGCTTTGCAAGCACTCTGGCCGGCTGTTCCCGCCAGCCGCGCACAATGCTCCCAAGCCCGGGAGAAAAGCGCTTCGGGGTGGTGCTCTCTCCCGGCCCTTGCCCCTGAGCCTGGGGGCCAGGCAGGGGGTCCACACTCCCAGGCCAAGGCAGAACCACATGCACACGTCTGTTCCTGCCCCCTGCACCGGCAGAGAGCTCGGGGGAGCCAGAGTCTGTCAGGCAGCTGCTGGGCTGGCCGCCTGTGTGGGAAGGGGCAGAGCCGACCGAGGGGCCCCCTGGGCCTCTTGCTCTCCCTGCTGCCCTGAGGCTGCTGGGCCAAAGAGGTCTTGGGCATCCAGCCCCTTGCAGGTCCCTTCCCTCTGACGAGGCCCTCTGAGCTCCAGCACCTTGCAGTGTGGAGACAGCCCCTGCCAGCAACCTCCTCTCCAAGGAGGCCTCAAGCGAGGCCTAGGCCCAGGGGAAAGGCACCAGCGGGGATGAGCCTGGGGAGGCGCCCGGGCATGTCTGGACCCAGTGCCCCGCAGCCTGCCCCTTGCTGGGGCAGTACCCCCGGAGGCCAGGAAGGCCTGGGCAAGGCTGGCCAGGGGCAGGGGCCCTGCTGGGTCCTGCCCCTGGCCTGTGGGGCCTCTGAGCACAACCGGCCCTCTCCCGCTGGAAGACCTCCCCGGCTGCCTCCAAAGGCCGCTTTGCAAGCACTCTGGCCGGCTGTTCCCGCCAGCCGCGCACAATGCTCCCAAGCCCGGGAGAAAAGCGCTTCGGGGTGGTGCTCTCTCCCGGCCCTTGCCCCTGAGCCTGGGGGCCAGGCAGGGGGTCCACACTCCCAGGCCAAGGCAGAACCACATGCACACGTCTGTTCCTGCCCCCTGCACCGGCAGAGAGCTCGGGGGAGCCAGAGTCTGTCAGGCAGCTGCTGGGCTGGCCGCCTGTGTGGGAAGGGGCAGAGCCGACCGAGGGGCCCCCTGGGCCTCTTGCTCTCCCTGCTGCCCTGAGGCTGCTGGGCCAAAGAGGTCTTGGGCATCCAGCCCCTTGCTGGTCCCTTCCCTCTGACCAGGCCCTCTGAGCTCCAGCACCTTGCAGTGTGGAGACAGCCCCTGCCAGCAACCTCCTCTCCAAGGAGGCCTCAAGCGAGGCCTAGGCCCAGGGGATAGGCACCAGCGGGGATGAGCCTGGGGAGGCGCCCGGGCATGTCTGGACCCAGTCCCCCGCAGCCTGCCCCTTGCTGGGGCAGTACCCCCGGAGGCCAGGAAGGCCTGGGCAAGGCTGGCCAGGGGCAGGGGCCCTGCTGGGTCCTGCCCCTGGCCTTTGGGGCCTCTGAGCACAACCGGCCCTCTCCCGCTGTAAGACCTCCCCGGCTGCCTCCAAAGGCCGCTTTGCAAGCACTCTGGCCGGCTGTTCCCGCCAGCCGCGCACAATGCTCCCAAGCCCGGGAGAAAAGCGCTTCGGGGTGGTGCTCTCTCCCGGCCCTTGCCCCTGAGCCTGGGGGCCAGGCAGGGGGTCCACACTCCCAGGCCGAGGCAGAACCACATGCACACGTCTGTTCCTGCCCCCTGCACCGGCAGAGAGCTCGGGGGAGCCAGAGTCTATCAGGCAGCTGCTGGGCTGGCCGCCTGTGTGGGAAGGGGCAGAGCCGACCTAGGGGCCCCCTGGGCCTCTTGCTCTCCCTGCTGCCCTGAGGCTGCTGGGCCAAAGAGGTCTTGGGCATCCAGCCCCTTGCTGGTCCCTTCCCTCTGACGAGGCCCTCTGAGCTCCAGCACCTTGCAGTGTGGAGACAGCCCCTGCCAGCAACCTCCTCTCCAAGGAGGCCTCAAGCGAGGCCTAGGCCCAGGGGAAAGGCACCAGCGGGGATGAGCCTGGGGAGGCGCCCGGGCATGTCTGGACCCAGTCCCCCGCAGCCTGCCCCTTGCTGGGGCAGTAACCTCGGAGGCCAGGAAGGCCTGGGCAAGGCTGGCCAGGGGCAGGGGCCATGCTGGGTCCTGCCCCTGGCCTGTGGGGCCTCTGAGCACAGCCGGCCCTCTCCCGCTGGAAGACCTCCCCGGCTGCCTCCAAAGGCCGCTTTGCAAGCACTCTGGCCGGCTGTTCCCGCCAGCCGCGCACAATGCTCCCAAGCCCGGGAGAAAAGCGCTTCGGGGTGGTGCTCTCTCCCGGCCCTTGCCCCTGAGCCTGGGGGCCAGGCAGGGGGTCCACACTCCCAGGCCAAGGCAGAACCACATGCACACGTCTGTTCCTGCCCCCTGCACCGGCAGAGAGCTCGGGGGAGCCAGAGTCTGTCAGGCAGCTGCTGGGCTGGCCGCCTGTGTGGGAAGGGGCAGAGCCGACCGAGGGGCCCCCTGGGCCTCTTGCTCTCCCTGCTGCCCTGAGGCTGCTGGGCCAAAGAGGTCTTGGGCATCCAGCCCCTTGCTGGTCCCTTCCCTCTGACGAGGTCCTCTGAGCTCCAGCACCTTGCAGTGTGGAGACAGCCCCTGCCAGCAACCTCCTCTCCAAGGAGGCCTCAAGCGAGGCCTAGGCCCAGGGGAAAGGCACCAGCGGGGATGAGCCTGGGGAGGCGCCCGGGCATGTCTGGACCCAGTCCCCCGCAGCCTGCCCCTTGCTGGGGCAGTACCCCCGGAGGCCAGGAAGGCCTGGGCAAGGCTGGCCAGGGGCAGGGGCCCTGCTGGGTCCTGCCCCTGGCCTGTGGGGCCTCTGAGCACAACCGGCCCTCTCCCGCTGGAAGACCTCCCCGGCTGCCTCCAAAGGCCGCTTTGCAAGCACTCTGGCCGGCTGTTCCCGCCAGCCGCGCACAATGCTCCCAAGCCCGGGAGAAAAGCGCTTCAGGGTGGTGCTCTCTCCCGGCCCTTGCCCCTGAGCCTGGGGGCCAGACAGGGGCTCCACACTCCCAGGCCAAGGCAGAACCACATGCACACGTCTGTTCCTGCCCCCTGCACCGGCAGAGAGCTCGGGGGAGCCAGAGTCTGTCAGGCAGCTGCTGGGCTGGCCGCCTGTGTGGGAAGGGGCAGAGCCGACCGAGTGGCCCCCTGGGCCTCTTGCTCTCCCTGCTGCCCTGAGGCTGCTGGGCCAAAGAGGTCTTGGGCATCCAGCCCCTTGCTGGTCCCTTCCCTCCGACGAGGCCCTCTGAGCTCCAGCACCTTGCAGTGTGGAGACAGCCCCTGCCAGCAACCTCCTCTCCAAGGAGGCCTCAAGCGAGGCCTAGGCCCAGGGGAAAGGCACCAGCGGGGATGAGCCTGGGGAGGCGCCCGGGCATGTCTGGACCCAGTCCCCCGCAGCCTGCCCCTTGCTGGGGCAGTACCCCCGGAGGCCAGGAAGGCCTGGGCAAGGCTGGCCAGGGGCAGGGGCCCTGCTGGGTCCTGCCCCTGGCCTGTGGGGCCTCTGAGCACATCCGGCCCTCTGCCGCTGGAAGACCTCCCCGGCTGCCTCCAAAGGCCGCTTTGCAAGCACTCTGGCCGGCTGTTCCCGCCAGCCGCGCACAATGCTCCCAAGCCCGGGAGAAAAGCGCTTCGGGGTGGTGCTCTCTCCCGGCCCTTGCCCCTGGCCTGGGGGCCAGGCAGGGGGTCCACACTCCCAGGCCAAGGCAGAACCACATGCACACGTCTGTTCCTGCTCCCTGCACCGGCAGAGAGCTCGGGGGAGCCAGAGTCTGTCAGGCAGCTGCTGGGCTGGCCGCCTGTGTGGGAAGGGGCAGAGCCGACCGAGGGGCACCCTGGGCCTCTTGCTCTCCCTGCTGCCCTGAGGCTGCTGGGCCAAAGAGGTCTTGGGCATCCAGCCCCTTGCTGGTCCCTTCCCTCTGACGAGGCCCTCTGAGCTCCAGCACCTTGCAGTGTGGAGACAGCCCCTGCCAGCAACCTCCTCTCCAAGGAGGCCTCAAGCGAGGCCTAGGCCCAGGGGAAAGGCACCAGCGGGGATGAGCCTGGGGAGGCGCCCGGGCATGTCTGGACCCAGTCCCCCGCAGCCTGCCCCTTGCTGGGGCAGTACCCCCGGAGGCCAGGAAGGCCTGGGCAAGGCTGGCCAGGGGCAGGGGCCCTGCTGGGTCCTGCCCCTGGCCTGTGGGGCCTCTGAGCACAACCGGCCCTCTCCCGCTGGAAGACCTCCCCGGCTGCCTCCAAAGGCCGCTTTGCAAGCACTCTGGCCGGCTGTTCCCGCCAGCCGCGCACAATGCTCCCAAGCCCGGGAGAAAAGCGCTTCGGGGTGGTGCTCTCTCCCGGCCCTTGCCCCTGAGCCTGGGGGCCAGGCAGGGGGTCCACACTCCCAGGCCAAGGCAGAACCACATGCACACGTCTGTTCCTGCCCCCTGCACCGGCAGAGAGCTCGGGGGAGCCAGAGTCTGTCAGGCAGCTGCTGGGCTGGCCGCCTGTGTGGGAAGGGGCAGAGCCGACCTAGGGGTCCCCTGGGCCTCTTGCTCTCCCTGCTGCCCTGAGGCTGCTGGGCCAAAGAGGTCTTGGGCATCCAGCCCCTTGCTGGTCCCTTCCCTCTGACGAGGCCCTCTGAGCTCCAGCACCTTGCAGTGTGGAGACAGCCCCTGCCAGCAACCTCCTCTCCAAGGAGGCCTCAAGCGAGGCCTAGGCCCAGGGGAAAGGCACCAGCGGGGATGAGCCTGGGGAGGCGCCCGGGCATGTCTGGACCCAGTCCCCTGCAGCCTGCCCCTTGCTGGGGCAGTACCCCCGGAGGCCAGGAAGGCCTGGGCAAGGCTGGCCAGGGGCAGGGGCCTTGCTGGGTCCTGCCCCTGGCCTGTGGGGCCTCTGAGCACAACCGGCCCTCTCCCGCTGGAAGACCTCCCCGGCTGCCTCCAAAGGCCGCTTTGCAAGCACTCTGGCCGGCTGTTCCCGCCAGCCGCGCACAATGCTCCCAAGCCCGGGAGAAAAGCGCTTCGGGGCGGTGCTCTCTCCCGGCCCTTGCCCCTGAGCCTGGGGGCCAGGCAGGGGGTCCACACTCCCAGGCCAAGGCAGAACCACATGCACACGTCTGTTCCTGCCCCCTGCACCGGCAGAGAGCTCGGGGGAGCCAGAGTCTGTCAGGCAGCTGCTGGGCTGGCCGCCTGTGTGGGAAGGGGCAGAGCCGACCGAGGGGCACCCTGGGCTTCTTGCTCTCCCTGCTGCCGTGAGGCTGCTGGGCCAAAGAGGTCTTGGGCATCCAGCCCCTTGCTGGTCCCTTCCCTCTGACGAGGCCCTCTGAGCTCCAGCACCTTGCAGTGTGGAGACAGCCCCTGCCAGCAACCTCCTCTCCAAGGAGGCCTCAAGCGAGGCCTAGGCCCAGGGGAAAGGCACCAGCGGGGATGAGCCTGGGGAGGCGCCCGGGCATGTCTGGACCCAGTCCCCCGCAGCCTGCCCCTTGCTGGGGCAGTACCCCCGGAGGCCAGGAAGGCCTGGGCAAGGCTGGCCAGGGGCAGGGGCCCTGCTGGGTCCTGCCCCTGGCCTGTGGGGCCTCTGAGCACAACCGGCCCTCTCCCGCTGGAAGACCTCCCCGGCTGCCTCCAAAGGCCGCTTTGCAAGCACTCTGGCCAGCTGTTCCCGCCAGCCGCGCACAATGCTCCCAAGCCCGGGAGAAAAGCGCTTCGGGGTGGTGCTCTCTCCCGGCCCTTGCCCCTGAGCCTGGGGTCCAGGCAGGGGGTCCACACTCCCAGGCCAAGGCAGAACCACATGCACACGTCTGTTCCTGCCCCCTGCACCGGCAGAGAGCTCGGGGGAGCCAGAGTCTGTCAGGCAGCTGCTGGGCTGGCCGCCTGTGTGCGAAGGGGCAGAGCCGACGGAGGGGCCCCCTGGGCCTCTTGCTCTCCCTGCTGCCCTGAGGCTGCTGGGCCAAAGAGGTCTTGGGCATCCAGCCCCTTGCTGGTCCCTTCCCTCTGACGAGGCCCTCTGAGCTCCAGCACCTTGCAGTGTGGAGACAGCCCCTGCCAGCAACCTCCTCTCCAAGGAGGCCTCAAGCGAGGCCTAGGCCCAGGGGAAAGGCACCAGCGGGGATGAGCCTGGGGAGGCGCCCGGGCATGTCTGGACCCAGTCCCCCGCAGTCTGCCCCTTGCTGGGGCAGTACCCCCGGAGGCCAGGAAGGCCTGGGCAAGGCTGGCCAGGGGCAGGGGACCTGCTGGGTCCTGCCCCTGGCCTGTGGGGCCTCTGAGCACAACCAGCCCTCTCCCGCTGGAAGACCTCCCCGGCTGCCTCCAAAGGCCGCTTTGCAAGCACTCTGGCCGGCTGTTCCCGCCAGCCGCGCACAATGCTCCCAAGCCCGGGAGAAAAGCGCTTCGGGGTGGTGCTCTCTCCCGGCCCTTGCCCCTGAGCCTGGGGGCCAGGCAGGGGGTCCACACTCCCAGGCCAAGGCAGAACCACATGCACAAGTCTGTTCCTGCCCCCTGCACCGGCAGAGAGCTCGGGGGAGCCAGAGTCTGTCAGGCAGCTGCTGGGCTGGCCGCCTGTGTGGGAAGGGGCAGAGCCGACCTAGGGGCCCCCTGGGCCTCTTGCTCTCCCTGCTGCCCTGAGGCTGCTGGGCCAAAGAGGTCTTGGGCATCCAGCCCCTTGCTGGTCCCTTCCCTCTGACGAGGCCCTCTGAGCTCCAGCACCTTGCAGTGTGGAGACAGCCCCTGCCAGCAACCTCCTCTCCAAGGAGGCCTCAAGCGAGGCCTAGGCCCAGGGGAAAGGCACCAGCGGGGATGAGCCTGGGGAGGCGCCCGGGCATGTCTGGACCCAGTCCCCCGCAGCCTGCCCCTTGCTGGGGCAGTACCCCCGGAGGCCAGGAAGGCCTGGGCAAGGCTGGCCAGGGGCAGGGGACCTGCTGCGTCCTGCCCCTGGCCTGTGGGGCCTCTGAGCACAACCGGCCCTCTCCCGCTGGAAGACCTCCCCGGCTGCCTCCAAAGGCCGCTTTGCAAGCACTCTGGCCGGCTGTTCCCGCCAGCCGCGCACAATGCTCCCAAGCCCGGGAGAAAAGCGCTTCGGGGTGGTGCTCTCTCCCGGCCCTTGCCCCTGAGCCTGGGGGCCAGGCAGGGGGTCCACACTCCCAGGCCAAGGCAGAACCACATGCACACGTCTGTTCCTGCCCCCTGCACCGGCAGAGAGCTCGGGGGAGCCAGAGTCTGTCAGGCAGCTGCTGGGCTGGCCGCCTGTGTGGGAAGGGGCAGAGCCGACCGAGGGGCCCCCTGGGCCTCTTGCTCTCCCTGCTGCCCTGAGGCTGCTGGGCCAAAGAGGTCTTGGGCATCCAGCCCCTTGCTGGTCCCTTCCCTCCGACGAGGCCCTCTGAGCTCCAGCACCTTGCAGTGTGGAGACAGCCCCTGCCAGCAACCTCCTCTCCAAGGAGGCCTCAAGCGAGGCCTAGGCCCAGGGGAAAGGCACCAGCGGGGATGAGCCTGGGGAGGCGCCCGGGCATGTCTGGACCCAGTCCCCCGCAGCCTGCCCCTTGCTGGGGCAGTACCCCCGGATGCCAGGAAGGCCTGGGCAAGGCTGGCCAGGGGCAGGGGACCTGCTGCGTCCTGCCCCTGGCCTGTGGGGCCTCTGAGCACAACCGGCCCTCTCCCGCTGGAAGACCTCCCCGGCTGCCTCCAAAGGCCGCTTTGCAAGCACTCTGGCCGGCTGTTCCCGCCAGCCGCGCACAATGCTCCCAAGCCCGGGAGAAAAGCGCTTCGGGGTGGTGCTCTCTCCCGGCCCTTGCCCCTGAGCCTGGGGGCCAGGCAGGGGGTCCACACTCCCAGGCCAAGGCAGAACCACATGCACACGTCTGTTCCTGCCCCCTGCACCGGCAGAGAGCTCGGGGGAGCCAGAGTCTGTCAGGCAGCTGCTGGGCTGGCCGCCTGTGTGGGAAGGGGCAGAGCCGACCGAGGGGCCCCCTGGGCCTCTTGCTCTCCCTGCTGCCCTGAGGCTGCTGGGCCAAAGAGGTCTTGGGCATCCAGCCCCTTGCTGGTCCCTTCCCTCTGACGAGGCCCTCTGAGCTCCAGCACCTTGCAGTGTGGAGACAGCCCCTGCCAGCAACCTCCTCTCCAAGGAGGCCTCAAGCGAGGCCTAGGCCCAGGGGAAAGGCACCAGCGGGGATGAGCCTGGGGAGGCGCCCGGGCATGTCTGGACCCAGTCCCCCGCAGCCTGCCCCTTGCTGGGGCAGTAGCCCCGGAGGCCAGGAAGGCCTGGGCAAGGCTGGCCAGGGGCAGGGGCCCTGCTGGGTCCTGCCCCTGGCCTGTGGGGCCTCTGAGCACAACCGGCCCTCTCCCGCTGGAAGACCTCCCCGGCTGCCTCCAAAGGCCGCTTTGCAAGCACTCTGGCCGGCTGTTCCCGCCAGCCGCGCACAATGCTCCCAAGCCCGGGAGAAAAGCGCTTCGGGGTGGTGCTCTCTCCCGGCCCTTGCCCCTGAGCCTGGGGGCCAGGCAGGGGCTCCACACTCCCAGGCCAAGGCAGAACCACATGCACACGTCTGTTCCTGCCCCCTGCACCGGCAGAGAGCTCGGGGGAGCCAGAATCTGTCAGGCAGCTGCTGGGCTGGCCGCCTGTGTGGGAAGGGGCAGAGCCGACCGAGGGGCCTCCTGGGCCTCTTGCTCTCCCTGCTGCCCTGAGGCTGCTGGGCCAAAGAGGTCTTGGGCATCCAGCCCCTTGCTGGTCCCTTCCCTCCGACGAGGCCCTCTGAGCTCCAGCACCTTGCAGTGTGGAGACAGCCCCTGCCAGCAACCTCCTCTCCAAGGAGGCCTCAAGCGAGGCCTAGGCCCAGGGGAAAGGCACCAGCGGGGATGAGCCTGGGGAGGCGCCCGGGCATGTCTGGACCCAGTCCCCCGCAGCCTGCCCCTTGCTGGGGCAGTACCCCCGGATGCCAGGAAGGCCTGGGCAAGGCTGGCCAGGGGCAGGGGCCCTGCTGCGTCCTGCCCCTGGCCTGTGGGGCCTCTGAGCACAACCGGCCCTCTCCCGCTGGAAGACCTCCCCGGCTGCCTCCAAAGGCCGCTTTGCAAGCACTCTGGCCGGCTGTTCCCGCCAGCCGCGCACAATGCTCCCAAGCCCGGGAGAAAAGCGCTTCGGGGTGGTGCTCTCTCCCGGCCCTTGCCCCTGAGCCTGGGGGCCAGGCAGGGGCTCCACACTCCCAGGCCAAGGCAGAACCACATGCACACGTCTGTTCCTGCCCCCTGCACCGGCAGAGAGCTCGGGGGAGCCAGAGTCTGTCAGGCAGCTGCTGGGCTGGCCGCCTGTGTGGGAAGGGGCAGAGCCGACCGAGGGGCCCCCTGGGCCTCTTGCTCTCCCTGCTGCCCTGAGGCTGCTGGGCCAAAGAGGTCTTGGGCATCCAGCCCCTTGCTGGTCCCTTCCCTCTGACGAGGCCCTCTGAGCTCCAGCACCTTGCAGTGTGGAGACAGCCCCTGCCAGCAACCTCCTCTCCAAGGAGGCCTCAAGCGAGGCCTAGGCCCAGGGGAAAGGCACCAGCGGGGATGAGCCTGGGGAGGCGCCCGGGCATGTCTGGACCCAGTCCCCCGCAGCCTGCCCCTTGCTGAGGCAGTACCCCCGGAGGCCAGGAAGGCCTGGGCAAGGCTGGCCAGGGGCAGGGGCCCTGCTGGGTCCTGCCCCTGGCCTGTGGGGCCTCTGAGCACAACCGGCCCTCTGCCGCTGGAAGACCTCCCCGGCTGCCTCCAAAGGCCGCTTTGCAAGCACTCTGGCCGGCTGTTCCCGCCAGCCGCGCACAATGCTCCCAAGCCCGGGAGAAAAGCGCTTCGGGGTGGTGCTCTCTCCCGGCCCTTGCCCCTGAGCCTGGGGGCCAGGCAGGGGCTCCACACTCCCAGGCCAAGGCAGAACCACATGCACACGTCTGTTCCTGCCCCCTGCACCAGCAGAGAGCTCGGGGGAGCCAGAGTCTGTCAGGCAGCTGCTGGGCTGGCCGCCTGTGTTGGAAGGGGCAGAGCCGACCTAGGGGCACCCTGGGCCTCTTGCTCTCCCTGCTGCCCTGAGGCTGCTGGGCCAAAGAGGTCTTGGGCATCCAGCCCCTTGCTGGTCCCTTCCCTCTGACGAGGCCCTCTGAGCTCCAGCACCTTGCAGTGTGGAGACAGCCCCTGCCAGCAACCTCCTCTCCAAGGAGGCCTCAAGCGAGGCCTAGGCCCAGGGGAAAGGCACCAGCGGGGATGAGCCTGGGGAGGCGCCCGGGCATGTCTGCACCCAGTCCCCCGCAGCCTGCCCCTTGCTGGGGCAGTACCCCCGGAGGCCAGGAAGGCCTGGGCAAGGCTGGCCAGGGGCAGGGGCCCTGCTGGGTCCTGCCCCTGGCCTGTGGGGCCTCTGAGCACAACCGGCCCTCTCCCGCTGGAAGACCTCCCCGGCTGCCTCCAAAGGCCGCTTTGCAAGCACTCTGGCCGGCTGTTCCCGCCAGCCGCGCACAATGCTCCCAAGCCCGGGAGAAAAGCGCTTCGGGGTGGTGCTCTCTCCCGGCCCTTGCCCCTGAGCCTGGGGGCCAGGCAGGGGGTCCACACTCCCAGGCCAAGGCAGAACCACATGCACACGTCTGTTCCTGCCCCCTGCACCGGCAGAGAGCTCGGGGGAGCCAGAGTCTGTCAGGCAGCTGCTGGGCTGGCCGCCTGTGTGGGAAGGGGCAGAGCCGACCTAGGGGCCCCCTGGGCCTCTTGCTCTCCCTGCTGCCCTGAGGCTGCTGGGCCAAAGAGGTCTTGGGCATCCAGCCCCTTGCTGGTCCCTTCCCTCTGACGAGGCCCTCTGAGCTCCAGCCCCTTGCAGTGTGGAGAAAGCCCCTGCCAGCAACCTCCTCTCCAAGGAGGCCTCAAGCGAGGCCTAGGCCCAGGGGAAAGGCACCAGCGGGGATGAGCCTGGGGAGGCGCCCGGGCATGTCTGGACCCAGTCCCCCGCAGCCTGCCCCTTGCTGGGGCAGTACCCCCGGAGGCCAGGAAGGCCTGGGCAAGGCTGGCCAGGGGCAGGGGCCCTGCTGGGTGCTGCCCCTGGCCTCTGGGGCCTCTGAGCACAACCGGCCCTCTCCCGCTGGAAGACCTCCCCGGCTGCCTCCAAAGGCCGCTTTGCAAGCACTCTGGCCGGCTGTTCCCGCCAGCCGCGCACAATGCTCCCAAGCCCGGGAGAAAAGCGCTTCGGGGTGGTGCTCTCTCCCGGCCCTTGCCCCTGAGCCTGGGGGCCAGGCAGGGGGTCCACACTCCCAGGCCGAGGCAGAACCACATGCACACGTCTGTTCCTGCCCCCTGCACCGGCAGAGAGCTCGGGGGAGCCAGAGTCTGTCAGGCAGCTGCTGGGCTGGCCGCCTGTGTGGGAAGGGGCAGAGCCGACCGAGGGGCCCCCTGGGCCTCTTGCTCTCCCTGCTGCCCTGAGGCTGCTGGGCCAAAGAGGTCTTGGGCATCCAGCCCCTTGCTGGTCCCTTCCCTCTGACGAGGCCCTCTGAGCTCCAGCACCTTGCAGTGTGGAGACAGCCCCTGCCAGCAACCTCCTCTCCAAGGAGGCCTCAAGCGAGGCCTAGGCCCAGGGGAAAGGCACCAGCGGGGATGAGCCTGGGGAGGCGCCCGGGCATGTCTGCACCCAGTCCCCCGCAGCCTGCCCCTTGCTGGGGCAGTACCCTCGAAGGCCAGGAAGGCCAGGGCAAGGCTGGCCAGGGGCAGGGGCCATGCTGGGTCCTGCCCCTGGCCTGTGGGGCCTCTGAGCACAGCCGGCCCTCTCCCGCTGGAAGACCTCCCCGGCTGCCTCCAAAGGCCGCTTTGCAAGCACTCTGGCCGGCTGTTCCCGCCAGCCGCGCACAATGCTCCCAAGCCCGGGAGAAAAGCGCTTCGGGGTGGTGCTCTCTCCCGGCCCTTGCCCCTGAGCCTGGGGGCCAGGCAGGGGGTCCACACTCCCAGGCCAAGGCAGAACCACATGCACACGTCTGTTCCTGCCCCCTGCACCGGCAGAGAGCTCGGGGGAGCCAGAGTCTGTCAGGCAGCTGCTGGGCTGGCCGCCTGTGTGGGAAGGGGCAGAGCCGACCGAGGGGCCCCCTGGGCCTCTTGCTCTCCCTGCTGCCCTGAGGCTGCTGGGCCAAAGAGGTCTTGGGCATCCAGCCCCTTGCTGGTCCCTTCCCTCTGACGAGGCCCTCTGAGCTCCAGCACCTTGCAGTGTGGAGACAGCCCCTGCCAGCAACCTCCTCTCCAAGGAGGCCTCAAGCGAGGCCTAGGCCCAGGGGAAAGGCACCAGCGGGGATGAGCCTGGGGAGGCGCCCGGGCATGTCTGGACCCAGTCCCCCGCAGCCTGCCCCTTGCTGGGGCAGTACCCCCGGAGGCCAGGAAGGCCTGGGCAAGGCTGGCCAGGGGCAGGGGCCCTGCTGGGTCCTGCCCCTGGCCTGTGGGGCCTCTGAGCACAACCGGCCCTCTCCCGCTGGAAGACCTCCCCGGCTGCCTCCAAAGGCCGCTTTGCAAGCACTCTGGCCGGCTGTTCCCGCCAGCCGCGCACAATGCTCCCAAGCCCGGGAGAAAAGCGCTTCGGGGTGGTGCTCTCTCCCGGCCCTTGCCCCTGAGCCTGGGGGCCAGACAGGGGCTCCACACTCCCAGGCCAAGGCAGAACCACATGCACACGTCTGTTCCTGCCCCCTGCACCGGCAGAGAGCTCGGGGGAGCCAGAGTCTGTCAGGCAGCTGCTGGGCTGGCCGCCTGTGTGGGAAGGGGCAGAGCCGACCGAGTGGCCCCCTGGGCCTCTTGCTCTCCCTGCTGCCCTGAGGCTGCTGGGCCAAAGAGGTCTTGGGCATCCAGCCCCTTGCTGGTCCCTTCCCTCTGACGAGGCCCTCTGAGCTCCAGCACCTTGCAGTGTGGAGACAGCCCCTGCCAGCAACCTCCTCTCCAAGGAGGCCTCAAGCGAGGCCTAGGCCCAGGGGAAAGGCACCAGCGGGGATGAGCCTGGGGAGGCGCCCGGGCATGTCTGGACCCAGTCCCCCGCAGCCTGCCCCTTGCTGGGGCAGTACCCCCGGAGGCCAGGAAGGCCTGGGCAAGGCTGGCCAGGGGCAGGGGCCCTGCTGGGTCCTGCCCCTGGCCTGTGGGGCCTCTGAGCACATCCGGCCCTCTGCCGCTGGAAGACCTCCCCGGCTGCCTCCAAAGGCCGCTTTGCAAGCACTCTGGCCGGCTGTTCCCGCCAGCCGCGCACAATGCTCCCAAGCCCGGGAGAAAAGCGCTTCGGGGTGGTGCTCTCTCCCGGCCCTTGCCCCTGAGCCTGGGGGCCAGGCAGGGGGTCCACACTCCCAGGCCAAGGCAGAACCACATGCACACGTCTGTTCCTGCTCCCTGCACCGGCAGAGAGCTCGGGGGAGCCAGAGTCTGTCAGGCAGCTGCTGGGCTGGCCGCCTGTGTGGGAAGGGGCAGAGCCGACCGAGGGGCACCCTGGGCCTCTTGCTCTCCCTGCTGCCCTGAGGCTGCTGGGCCAAAGAGGTCTTGGGCATCCAGCCCCTTGCTGGTCCCTTCCCTCTGACGAGGCCCTCTGAGCTCCAGCACCTTGCAGTGTGGAGACAGCCCCTGCCAGCAACCTCCTCTCCAAGGAGGCCTCAAGCGAGGCCTAGGCCCAGGGGAAAGGCACCAGCGGGGATGAGCCTGGGGAGGCGCCCGGGCATGTCTGGACCCAGTGCCCCGCAGCCTGCCCCTTGCTGGGGCAGTACCCCCGGAGGCCAGGAAGGCCTGGGCAAGGCTGGCCAGGGGCAGGGGCCCTGCTGGGTCCTGCCCCTGTCCTGTGGGGCCTCTGAGCACAACCGGCCCTCTCCCGCTGGAAGACCTCCCCGGCTGCCTCCAAAGGCCGCTTTGCAAGCACTCTGGCCGGCTGTTCCCGCCAGCCGCGCACAATGCTCCCAAGCCCGGGAGAAAAGCGCTTCGGGGTGGTGCTCTCTCCCGGCCCTTGCCCCTGAGCCTGGGGGCCAGGCAGGGGGTCCACACTCCCAGGCCAAGGCAGAACCACATGCACACGTCTGTTCCTGCCCCCTGCACCGGCAGAGAGCTCGGGGGAGCCAGAGGCTGTCAGGCAGCTGCTGGGCTGGCCGCCTGTGTGGGAAGGGGCAGAGCCGACCGAGGGGCCCCCTGGGCCTCTTGCTCTCCCTGCTGCCCTGAGGCTGCTGGGCCAAAGAGGTCTTGGGCATCCAGCCCCTTGCTGGTCCCTTCCCTCTGACGAGGCCCTCTGAGCTCCAGCACCTTGCAGTGTGGAGACAGCCCCTGCCAGCAACCTCCTCTCCAAGGAGGCCTCAAGCGAGGCCTAGGCCCAGGGGAAAGGCACCAGCGGGGATGAGCCTGGGGAGGCGCCCGGGCATGTCTGGACCCAGTGCCCCGCAGCCTGCCCCTTGCTGGGGCAGTACCCCCGGAGGCCAGGAAGGCCTGGGCAAGGCTGGCCAGGGGCAGGGGCCCTGCTGGGTCCTGCCCCTGTCCTGTGGGGCCTCTGAGCACAACCGGCCCTCTCCCGCTGGAAGACCTCCCCGGCTGCCTCCAAAGGCCGCTTTGCAAGCACTCTGGCCGGCTGTTCCCGCCAGCCGCGCACAATGCTCCCAAGCCCGGGAGAAAAGCGCTTCGGGGTGGTGCTCTCTCCCGGCCCTTGCCCCTGAGCCTGGGGGCCAGGCAGGGGGTCCACACTCCCAGGCCAAGGCAGAACCACATGCACACGTCTGTTCCTGCCCCCTGCACCGGCAGAGAGCTCGGGGGAGCCAGAGTCTGTCAGGCAGCTGCTGGGCTGGCCGCCTGTGTGGGAAGGGGCAGAGCCGACCTAGGGGCCCCCTGGGCCTCTTGCTCTCCCTGCTGCCCTGAGGCTGCTGGGCCAAAGAGGTCTTGGGCATCCAGCCCCTTGCTGGTCCCTTCCCTCTGACGAGGCCCTCTGAGCTCCAGCACCTTGCAGTGTGGAGACAGCCCCTGCCAGCAACCTCCTCTCCAAGGAGGCCTCAAGCGAGGCCTAGGCCCAGGGGAAAGGCACCAGCGGGGATGAGCCTGGGGAGGCGCCCGGGCATGTCTGGACCCAGTCCCCCGCAGCCTGCCCCTTGCTGGGGCAGTACCCCCGGAGGCCAGGAAGGCCTGGGCAAGGCTGGCCAGGGGCAGGGGCCCTGCTGGGTCCTGCCCCTGGCCTGTGGGGCCTCTGAGCACACCCGGCCCTCTCCCGCTGGAAGAACTCCCCGGCTGCCTCCAAAGGCCGCTTTGCAAGCACTCTGGCCGGCTGTTCCCGCCAGCCGCGCACAATGCTCCCAAGCCCGGGAGAAAAGCGCTTCGGGGTGGTGCTCTCTCCCGGCCCTTGCCCCTGAGCCTGGGGGCCAGGCAGGGGGTCCACACTCCCAGGCCAAGGCAGAACCACATGCACACGTCTGTTCCTGCCCCCTGCACCGGCAGAGAGCTCGGGGGAGCCAGAGTCTGTCAGGCAGCTGCTGGGCTGGCCGCCTGTGTGGGAAGGGGCAGAGCCGACCTAGGGGCACCCTGGGCCTCTTGCTCTCCCTGCTGCCCTGAGGCTGCTGGGCAAAAGAGGTCTTGGGCATCCAGCCCCTTGCTGGTCCCTTCCCTCTGACGAGGCCCTCTGAGCTCCAGCACCTTGCAGTGTGGAGACAGCCCCTGCCAGCAACCTCCTCTCCAAGGAGGCCTCAAGCGAGGCCTAGGCCCAGGGGAAAGGCACCAGCGGGGATGAGCCTGGGGAGGCGCCCGGGCATGTCTGGACCCAGTCCCCCGCAGCCTGCCCCTTGCTGGGGCAGTACCCCCGGAGGCCAGGAAGGCCTGGGCAAGGCTGGCCAGGGGCAGGGGACCTGCTGCGTCCTGCCCCTGGCCTGTGGGGCCTCTGAGCACAACCGGCCCTCTCCCGCTGGAAGACCTCCCCGGCTGCCTCCAAAGGCCGCTTTGCAAGCACTCTGGCCGGCTGTTCCCGCCAGCCGCGCACAATGCTCCCAAGCCCGGGAGAAAAGCGCTTCGGGGTGGTGCTCTCTCCCGGCCCTTGCCCCTGAGCCTGGGGGCCAGGCAGGGGGTCCACACTCCCAGGCCAAGGCAGAACCACATGCACACGTCTGTTCCTGCCCCCTGCACCGGCAGAGAGCTCGGGGGAGCCAGAGTCTGTCAGGCAGCTGCTGGGCTGGCCGCCTGTGTGGGAAGGGGCAGAGCCGACCGAGGGGCCCCCTGGGCCTCTTGCTCTCCCTGCTGCCCTGAGGCTGCTGGGCCAAAGAGGTCTTGGGCATCCAGCCCCTTGCTGGTCCCTTCCCTCCGACGAGGCCCTCTGAGCTCCAGCACCTTGCAGTGTGGAGACAGCCCCTGCCAGCAACCTCCTCTCCAAGGAGGCCTCAAGCGAGGCCTAGGCCCAGGGGAAAGGCACCAGCGGGGATGAGCCTGGGGAGGCGCCCGGGCATGTCTGGACCCAGTCCCCCGCAGCCTGCCCCTTGCTGGGGCAGTACCCCCGGATGCCAGGAAGGCCTGGGCAAGGCTGGCCAGGGGCAGGGGCCCTGCTGCGTCCTGCCCCTGGCCTGTGGGGCCTCTGAGCACAACCGGCCCTCTCCCGCTGGAAGACCTCCCCGGCTGCCTCCAAAGGCCGCTTTGCAAGCACTCTGGCCGGCTGTTCCCGCCAGCCGCGCACAATGCTCCCAAGCCCGGGAGAAAAGCGCTTCGGGGTGGTGCTCTCTCCCGGCCCTTGCCCCTGAGCCTGGGGGCCAGGCAGGGGGTCCACACTCCCAGGCCAAGGCAGAACCACATGCACACGTCTGTTCCTGCCCCCTGCACCGGCAGAGAGCTCGGGGGAGCCAGAGTCTGTCAGGCAGCTGCTGGGCTGGCCGCCTGTGTGGGAAGGGGCAGAGCCGACCGAGGGGCCCCCTGGGCCTCTTGCTCTCCCTGCTGCCCAGAGGCTGCTGGGCCAAAGAGGTCTTGGGCATCCAGCCCCTTGCTGGTCCCTTCCCTCTGACGAGGCCCTCTGAGCTCCAGCACCTTGCAGTGTGGAGACAGCCCCTGCCAGCAACCTCCTCTCCAAGGAGGCCTCAAGCGAGGCCTAGGCCCAGGGGAAAGGCACCAGCGGGGATGAGCCTGGGGAGGCGCCCGGGCATGTCTGGACCCAGTCCCCCGCAGCCTGCCCCTTGCTGGGGCAGTACCCCCGGAGGCCAGGAAGGCCTGGGCAAGGCTGGCCAGGGGCAGGGGAACTGCTGCGTCCTGCCCCTGGCCTGTGGGGCCTCTGAGCACAACCGGCCCTCTTCCGCTGGAAGACCTCCCCGGCTGCCTCCAAAGGCCGCTTTGCAAGCACTCTGGCCGGCTGTTCCCGCCAGCCGCGCACAATGCTCCCAAGCCCGGGAGAAAAGCGCTTCGGGGTGGTGCTCTCTCCCGGCCCTTGCCCCTGAGCCTGGGGGCCAGGCAGGGGGTCCACACTCCCAGGCCAAGGCAGAACCACATGCACACGTCTGTTCCTGCCCCCTGCACCGGCAGAGAGCTCGGGGGAGCCAGAGTCTGTCAGGCAGCTGCTGGGCTGGCCGCCTGTGTGGGAAGGGGCAGAGCCGACCGAGGGGCCCCCTGGGCCTCTTGCTCTCCCTGCTGCCCTGAGGCTGCTGGGCCAAAGAGGTCTTGGGCATCCAGCCCCTTGCTGGTCCCTTCCCTCTGACGAGGCCCTCTGAGCTCCAGCACCTTGCAGTGTGGAGACAGCCCCTGCCAGCAACCTCCTCTCCAAGGAGGCCTCAAGCGAGGCCTAGGCCCAGGGGAAAGGCACCAGCGGGGATGAGCCTGGGGAGGCGCCCGGGCATGTCTGGACCCAGTCCCCCGCAGCCTGCCCCTTGCTGAGGCAGTACCCCCGGAGGCCAGGAAGGCCTGGGCAAGGCTGGCCAGGGGCAGGGGCCCTGCTGGGTCCTGCCCCTGGCCTGTGGGGCCTCTGAGCACAACCGGCCCTCTGCCGCTGGAAGACCTCCCCGGCTGCCTCCAAAGGCCGCTTTGCAAGCACTCTGGCCGGCTGTTCCCGCCAGCCGCGCACAATGCTCCCAAGCCCGGGAGAAAAGCGCTTCGGGGTGGTGCTCTCTCCCGGCCCTTGCCCCTGAGCCTGGGGGCCAGGCAGGGGCTCCACACTCCCAGGCCAAGGCAGAACCACATGCACACGTCTGTTCCTGCCCCCTGCACCGGCAGAGAGCTCGGGGGAGCCAGAGTCTGTCAGGCAGCTGCTGGGCTGGCCGCCTGTGTGGGAAGGGGCAGAGCCGACCTAGGGGCCCCCTGGGCCTCTTGCTCTCCCTGCTGCCCTGAGGCTGCTGGGCCAAAGAGGTCTTGGGCATCCAGCCCCTTGCTGGTCCCTTCCCTCTGACGAGGCCCTCTGAGCTCCAGCCCCTTGCAGTGTGGAGACAGCCCCTGCCAGCAACCTCCTCTCCAAGGAGGCCTCAAGCGAGGCCTAGGCCCAGGGGAAAGGCACCAGCGGGGATGAGCCTGGGGAGGCGCCCGGGCATGTCTGGACCCAGTCCCCCGCAGCCTGCCCCTTGCTGGGGCAGTACCCCCGGAGGCCAGGAAGGCCTGGGCAAGGCTGGCCAGGGGCAGGGGCCCTGCTGGGTGCTGCCCCTGGCCTGTGGGGCCTCTGAGCACAACCGGCCCTCTCCCGCTGGAAGACCTCCCCGGCTGCCTCCAAAGGCCGCTTTGCAAGCACTCTGGCCGGCTGTTCCCGCCAGCCGCGCACAATGCTCCCAAGCCCGGGAGAAAAGCGCTTCGGGGTGGTGCTCTCTCCCGGCCCTTGCCCCTGAGCCTGGGGGCCAGGCAGGGGGTCCACACTCCCAGGCCGAGGCAGAACCACATGCACACGTCTGTTCCTGCCCCCTGCACCGGCAGAGAGCTCGGGGGAGCCAGAGTCTATCAGGCAGCTGCTGGGCTGGCCGCCTGTGTGGGAAGGGGCAGAGCCGACCTAGGGGCCCCCTGGGCCTCTTGCTCTCCCTGCTGCCCTGAGGCTGCTGGGCCAAAGAGGTCTTGGGCATCCAGCCCCTTGCTGGTCCCTTCCCTCTGACGAGGCCCTCTGAGCTCCAGCACCTTGCAGTGTGGAGACAGCCCCTGCCAGCAACCTCCTCTCCAAGGAGGCCTCAAGCGAGGCCTAGGCCCAGGGGAAAGGCACCAGCGGGGATGAGCCTGTGGAGGCGCCCGGGCATGTCTGCACCCAGTCCCCCGCAGCCTGCCCCTTGCTGGGGCAGTACCCCCGAAGGCCAGGAAGGCCAGGGCAAGGCTGGCCAGGGGCAGGGGCCATGCTGGGTCCTGCCCCTGGCCTGTGGGGCCTCTGAGCACAGCCGGCCCTCTCCCGCTGGAAGACCTCCCCGGCTGCCTCCAAAGGCCGCTTTGCAAGCACTCTGGCCGGCTGTTCCCGCCAGCCGCGCACAATGCTCCCAAGCCCGGGAGAAAAGCGCTTCGGGGTGGTGCTCTCTCCCGGCCCTTGCCCCTGAGCCTGGGGGCCAGGCAGGGGGTCCACACTCCCAGGCCAAGGCAGAACCACATGCACACGTCTGTTCCTGCCCCCTGCACCGGCAGAGAGCTCGGGGGAGCCAGAGTCTGTCAGGCAGCTGCTGGGCTGGCCGCCTGTGTGGGAAGGGGCAGAGCCGACCGAGGGGCCCCCTGGGCCTCTTGCTCTCCCTGCTGCCCTGAGGCTGCTGGGCCAAAGAGGTCTTGGGCATCCAGCCCCTTGCTGGTCCCTTCCCTCCGACGAGGCCCTCTGAGCTCCAGCACCTTGCAGTGTGGAGACAGCCCCTGCCAGCAACCTCCTCTCCAAGGAGGCCTCAAGCGAGGCCTAGGCCCAGGGGAAAGGCACCAGCGGGGATGAGCCTGGGGAGGCGCCCGGGCATGTCTGGACCCAGTCCCCCGCAGCCTGCCCCTTGCTGGGGCAGTACCCCCGGATGCCAGGAAGGCCTGGGCAAGGCTGGCCAGGGGCAGGGGCCCTGCTGCGTCCTGCCCCTGGCCTGTGGGGCCTCTGAGCACAACCGGCCCTCTCCCGCTGGAAGACCTCCCCGGCTGCCTCCAAAGGCCGCTTTGCAAGCACTCTGGCCGGCTGTTCCCGCCAGCCGCGCACAATGCTCCCAAGCCCGGGAGAAAAGCGCTTCGGGGTGGTGCTCTCTCCCGGCCCTTGCCCCTGAGCCTGGGGGCCAGGCAGGGGGTCCACACTCCCAGGCCAAGGCAGAACCACATGCACACGTCTGTTCCTGCCCCCTGCACCGGCAGAGAGCTCGGGGGAGCCAGAGTCTGTCAGGCAGCTGCTGGGCTGGCCGCCTGTGTGGGAAGGGGCAGAGCCGACCGAGGGGCCCCCTGGGCCTCTTGCTCTCCCTGCTGCCCTGAGGCTGCTGGGCCAAAGAGGTCTTGGGCATCCAGCCCCTTGCTGGTCCCTTCCCTCTGACGAGGCCCTCTGAGCTCCAGCACCTTGCAGTGTGGAGACAGCCCCTGCCAGCAACCTCCTCTCCAAGGAGGCCTCAAGCGAGGCCTAGGCCCAGGGGAAAGGCACCAGCGGGGATGAGCCTGGGGAGGCGCCCGGGCATGTCTGGACCCAGTCCCCCGCAGCCTGCCCCTTGCTGGGGCAGTACCCCCGGAGGCCAGGAAGGCCTGGGCAAGGCTGGCCAGGGGCAGGGGACCTGCTGCGTCCTGCCCCTGGCCTGTGGGGCCTCTGAGCACAACCGGCCCTCTCCCGCTGGAAGACCTCCCCGGCTGCCTCCAAAGGCCGCTTTGCAAGCACTCTGGCCGGCTGTTCCCGCCAGCCGCGCACAATGCTCCCAAGCCCGGGAGAAAAGCGCTTCGGGGTGGTGCTCTCTCCCGGCCCTTGCCCCTGAGCCTGGGGGCCAGGCAGGGGGTCCACCCTCCCAGGCCAAGGCAGAACCACATGCACACGTCTGTTCCTGCCCCCTGCACCGGCAGAGAGCTCGGGGGAGCCAGAGTCTGTCAGGCAGCTGCTGGGCTGGCCGCCTGTGTGGGAAGGGGCAGAGCCGACCGAGGGGCCCCCTGGGCCTCTTGCTCTCCCTGCTGCCCTGAGGCTGCTGGGCCAAAGAGGTCTTGGGCATCCAGCCCCTTGCTGGTCCCTTCCCTCCGACGAGGCCCTCTGAGCTCCAGCACCTTGCAGTGTGGAGACAGCCCCTGCCAGCAACCTCCTCTCCAAGGAGGCCTCAAGCGAGGCCTAGGCCCAGGGGAAAGGCACCAGCGGGGATGAGCCTGGGGAGGCGCCCGGGCATGTCTGGACCCAGTCCCCCGCAGCCTGCCCCTTGCTGGGGCAGTACCCCCGGATGCCAGGAAGGCCTGGGCAAGGCTGGCCAGGGGCAGGGGCCCTGCTGCGTCCTGCCCCTGGCCTGTGGGGCCTCTGAGCACAACCGGCCCTCTCCCGCTGGAAGACCTCCCCGGCTGCCTCCAAAGGCCGCTTTGCAAGCACTCTGGCCGGCTGTTCCCGCCAGCCGCGCACAATGCTCCCAAGCCCGGGAGAAAAGCGCTTCGGGGTGGTGCTCTCTCCCGGCCCTTGCCCCTGAGCCTGGGGGCCAGGCAGGGGGTCCACACTCCCAGGCCAAGGCAGAACCACATGCACACGTCTGTTCCTGCCCCCTGCACCGGCAGAGAGCTCGGGGGAGCCAGAGTCTGTCAGGCAGCTGCTGGGCTGGCCGCCTGTGTGGGAAGGGGCAGAGCCGACCGAGGGGCTCCCTGGGCCTCTTGCTCTCCCTGCTGCCCTGAGGCTGCTGGGCCAAAGAGGTCTTGGGCATCCAGCCCCTTGCTGGTCCCTTCCCTCTGACGAGGCCCTCTGAGCTCCAGCACCTTGCAGTGTGGAGACAGCCCCTGCCAGCAACCTCCTCTCCAAGGAGGCCTCAAGCGAGGCCTAGGCCCAGGGGAAAGGCACCAGCGGGGATGAGCCTGGGGAGGCGCCCGGGCATGTCTGGACCCAGTCCCCCGCAGCCTGCCCCTTGCTGAGGCAGTACCCCCGGAGGCCAGGAAGGCCTGGGCAAGGCTGGCCAGGGGCAGGGGCCCTGCTGGGTCCTGCCCCTGGCCTGTGGGGCCTCTGAGCACAACCGGCCCTCTCCCGCTGGAAGACCTCCCCGGCTGCCTCCAAAGGCCGCTTTGCAAGCACTCTGGCCGGCTGTTCCCGCCAGCCGCGCACAATGCTCCCAAGCCCGGGAGAAAAGCGCTTCGGGGTGGTGCTCTCTCCCGGCCCTTGCCCCTGAGCCTGGGGGCCAGGCAGGGGCTCCACACTCCCAGGCCAAGGCAGAACCACATGCACACGTCTGTTCCTGCCCCCTGCACCGGCAGAGAGCTCGGGGGAGCCAGAGTCTGTCAGGCAGCTGCTGGGCTGGCCGCCTGTGTGGGAAGGGGCAGAGCCGACCGAGGGGCCCCCTGGGCCTCTTGCTCTCCCTGCTGCCCTGAGGCTGCTGGGCCAAAGAGGTCTTGGGCATCCAGCCCCTTGCTGGTCCCTTCCCTCTGACGAGGCCCTCTGAGCTCCAGCACCTTGCAGTGTGGAGACAGCCCCTGCCAGCAACCTCCTCTCCAAGGAGGCCTCAAGCGAGGCCTAGGCCCAGGGGAAAGGCACCAGCGGGGATGAGCCTGGGGAGGCGCCCGGGCATGTCTGCACCCAGTCCCCCGCAGCCTGCCCCTTGCTGGGGCAGTACCCCCGGACGCCAGGAAGGCCTGGGCAAGGCTGGCCAGGGGCAGGGGCCCTGCTGGGTCCTGCCCCTGGCCTGTGGGGCCTCTGAGCACAACCGGCCCTCTCCCGCTGGAAGACCTCCCCGGCTGCCTCCAAAGGCCGCTTTGCAAGCACTCTGGCCGGCTGTTCCCGCCAGCCGCGCACAATGCTCCCAAGCCCGGGAGAAAAGCGCTTCGGGGTGGTGCTCTCTCCCGGCCCTTGCCCCTGAGCCTGGGGGCCAGGCAGGGGCTCCACACTCCCAGGCCAAGGCAGAACCACATGCACACGTCTGTTCCTGCCCCCTGCACCGGCAGAGAGCTCGGGGGAGCCAGAGTCTGTCAGGCAGCTGCTGGGCTGGCCGCCTGTGTGGGAAGGGGCAGAGCCGACCTAGGGGCCCCCTGGGCCTCTTGCTCTCCCTGCTGCCCTGAGGCTGCTGGGCCAAAGAGGTCTTGGGCATCCAGCCCCTTGCTGGTCCCTTCCCTCTGACGAGGCCCTCTGAGCTCCAGCCCCTTGCAGTGTGGAGACAGCCCCTGCCAGCAACCTCCTCTCCAAGGAGGCCTCAAGCGAGGCCTAGGCCCAGGGGAAAGGCACCAGCGGGGATGAGCCTGGGGAGGCGCCCGGGCATGTCTGGACCCAGTCCCCCGCAGCCTGCCCCTTGCTGGGGCAGTACCCCCGGAGGCCAGGAAGGCCTGGGCAAGGCTGGCCAGGGGCAGGGGCCCTGCTGGGTGCTGCCCCTGGCCTGTGGGGCCTCTGAGCACAACCGGCCCTCTCCCGCTGGAAGACCTCCCCGGCTGCCTCCAAAGGCCGCTTTGCAAGCACTCTGGCCGGCTGTTCCCGCCAGCCGCGCACAATGCTCCCAA
Organism: Cervus elaphus; assembly: GCF_910594005.1. Lineage (NCBI taxonomy): Eukaryota > Metazoa > Chordata > Mammalia > Artiodactyla > Cervidae > Cervus > Cervus elaphus. The sequence goes on along the minus strand of NC_057834.1, from coordinate 526,146 downwards.
GCCCGGGAGAAAAGCGCTTCGGGGTGGTGCTCTCTCCCGGCCCTTGCCCCTGAGCCTGGGGGCCAGGCAGGGGGTCCACACTCCCAGGCCGAGGCAGAACCACATGCACACGTCTGTTCCTGCCCCCTGCACCGGCAGAGAGCTCGGGGGAGCCAGAGTCTATCAGGCAGCTGCTGGGCTGGCCGCCTGTGTGGGAAGGGGCAGAGCCGACCTAGGGGCCCCCTGGGCCTCTTGCTCTCCCTGCTGCCCTGAGGCTGCTGGGCCAAAGAGGTCTTGGGCATCCAGCCCCTTGCTGGTCCCTTCCCTCTGACGAGGCCCTCTGAGCTCCAGCACCTTGCAGTGTGGAGACAGCCCCTGCCAGCAACCTCCTCTCCAAGGAGGCCTCAAGCGAGGCCTAGGCCCAGGGGAAAGGCACCAGCGGGGATGAGCCTGGGGAGGCGCCCGGGCATGTCTGGACCCAGTCCCCCGCAGCCTGCCCCTTGCTGGGGCAGTACCCCCGGAGGCCAGGAAGGCCTGGGCAAGGCTGGCCAGGGGCAGGGGACCTGCTGGGTCCTGCCCCTGGCCTGTGGGGCCTCTGAGCACAACCGGCCCTCTCCCGCTGGAAGACCTCCCCGGCTGCCTCCAAAGGCCGCTTTGCAAGCACTCTGGCCGGCTGTTCCCGCCAGCCGCGCACAATGCTCCCAAGCCCGGGAGAAAAGCGCTTCGGGGTGGTGCTCTCTCCCGGCCCTTGCCCCTGAGCCTGGGGGCCAGGCAGGGGGTCCACACTCCCAGGCCAAGGCAGAACCACATGCACACGTCTGTTCCTGCCCCCTGCACCGGCAGAGAGCTCGGGGGAGCCAGAGTCTGTCAGGCAGCTGCTGGGCTGGCCGCCTGTGTGGGAAGGGGCAGAGCCGACCGAGGGGCCCCCTGGGCCTCTTGCTCTCCCTGCTGCCCTGAGGCTGCTGGGCCAAAGAGGTCTTGGGCATCCAGCCCCTTGCTGGTCCCTTCCCTCTGACGAGGCCCTCTGAGCTCCAGCACCTTGCAGTGTGGAGACAGCCCCTGCCAGCAACCTCCTCTCCAAGGAGGCCTCAAGCGAGGCCTAGGCCCAGGGGAAAGGCACCAGCGGGGATGAGCCTGGGGAGGCGCCCGGGCATGTCTGGACCCAGTCCCCCGCAGCCTGCCCCTTGCTGGGGCAGTACCCCCGGAGGCCAGGAAGGCCTGGGCAAGGCTGGCCAGGGGCAGGGGACCTGCTGGGTCCTGCCCCTGGCCTGTGGGGCCTCTGAGCACAACCGGCCCTCTCCCGCTGGAAGACCTCCCCGGCTGCCTCCAAAGGCCGCTTTGCAAGCACTCTGGCCGGCTGTTCCCGCCAGCCGCGCACAATGCTCCCAAGCCCGGGAGAAAAGCGCTTCGGGGTGGTGCTCTCTCCCGGCCCTTGCCCCTGAGCCTGGGGGCCAGGCAGGGGGTCCACACTCCCAGGCCAAGGCAGAACCACATGCACACGTCTGTTCCTGCCCCCTGCACCGGCAGAGAGCTCGGGGGAGCCAGAGTCTGTCAGGCAGCTGCTGGGCTGGCCGCCTGTGTGGGAAGGGGCAGAGCCGACCGAGGGGCCCCCTGGGCCTCTTGCTCTCCCTGCTGCCCTGAGGCTGCTGGGCCAAAGAGGTCTTGGGCATCCAGCCCCTTGCTGGTCCCTTCCCTCTGACGAGGCCCTCTGAGCTCCAGCACCTTGCAGTGTGGAGACAGCCCCTGCCAGCAACCTCCTCTCCAAGGAGGCCTCAAGCGAGGCCTAGGCCCAGGGGAAAGGCACCAGCGGGGATGAGCCTGGGGAGGCGCCCGGGCATGTCTGGACCCAGTCCCCCGCAGCCTGCCCCTTGCTGGGGCAGTACCCCCGGAGGCCAGGAAGGCCTGGGCAAGGCTGGCCAGGGGCAGGGGCCCTGCTGGGTCCTGCCCCTGGCCTGTGGGGCCTCTGAGCACAACCGGCCCTCTCCCGCTGGAAGACCTCCCCGGCTGCCTCCAAAGGCCGCTTTGCAAGCACTCTGGCCGGCTGTTCCCGCCAGCCGCGCACAATGCTCCCAAGCCCGGGAGAAAAGCGCTTCGGGGTGGTGCTCTCTCCCGGCCCTTGCCCCTGAGCCTGGGGGCCAGGCAGGGGGTCCACACTCCCAGGCCAAGGCAGAACCACATGCACACGTCTGTTCCTGCCCCCTGCACCGGCAGAGAGCTCGGGGGAGCCAGAGTCTGTCAGGCAGCTGCTGGGCTGGCCGCCTGTGTGGGAAGGGGCAGAGCCGACCGAGGGGCCCCCTGGGCCTCTTGCTCTCCCTGCTGCCCTGAGGCTGCTGGGCCAAAGAGGTCTTGGGCATCCAGCCCCTTGCTGGTCCCTTCCCTCTGACGAGGCCCTCTGAGCTCCAGCACCTTGCAGTGTGGAGACAGCCCCTGCCAGCAACCTCCTCTCCAAGGAGGCCTCAAGCGAGGCCTAGGCCCAGGGGAAAGGCACCAGCGGGGATGAGCCTGGGGAGGCGCCCGGGCATGTCTGGACCCAGTCCCCCGCAGCCTGCCCCTTGCTGGGGCAGTACCCCCGGAGGCCAGGAAGACCTGGGCAAGGCTGGCCAGGGGCAGGGGACCTGCTGGGTCCTGCCCCTGGCCTGTGGGGCCTCTGAGCACAACCGGCCCTCTCCCGCTGGAAGACCTCCCCGGCTGCCTCCAAAGGCCGCTTTGCAAGCACTCTGGCCGGCTGTTCCCGCCAGCCGCGCACAATGCTCCCAAGCCCGGGAGAAAAGCGCTTCGGGGTGGTGCTCTCTCCCGGCCCTTGCCCCTGAGCCTGGGGGCCAGGCAGGGGGTCCACACTCCCAGGCCAAGGCAGAACCACATGCACACGTCTGTTCCTGCCCCCTGCACTGGCAGAGAGCTCGGGGGAGCCAGAGTCTGTCAGGCAGCTGCTGGGCTGGCCGCCTGTGTGGGAAGGGGCAGAGCCGACCGAGGGGCCCCCTGGGCCTCTTGCTCTCCCTGCTGCCCTGAGGCTGCTGGGCCAAAGAGGTCTTGGGCATCCAGCCCCTTGCTGGTCCCTTCCCTCTGACGAGGCCCTCTGAGCTCCAGCACCTTGCAGTGTGGAGACAGCCCCTGCCAGCAACCTCCTCTCCAAGGAGGCCTCAAGCGAGGCCTAGGCCCAGGGGAAAGGCACCAGCGGGGATGAGCCTGGGGAGGCGCCCGGGCATGTCTGGACCCAGTCCCCCGCAGCCTGCCCCTTGCTGGGGCAGTACCCCCGGAGGCCAGGAAGGCCTGGGCAAGGCTGGCCAGGGGCAGGGGACCTGCTGCGTCCTGCCCCTGGCCTGTGGGGCCTCTGAGCACAACCGGCCCTCTCCCGCTGGAAGACCTCCCCGGCTGCCTCCAAAGGCCGCTTTGCAAGCACTCTGGCCGGCTGTTCCCGCCAGCCGCGCACAATGCTCCCAAGCCCGGGAGAAAAGCGCTTCGGGGTGGTGCTCTCTCCCGGCCCTTGCCCCTGAGCCTGGGGGCCAGGCAGGGGGTCCACACTCCCAGGCCAAGGCAGAACCACATGCACACGTCTGTTCCTGCCCCCTGCACCGGCAGAGAGCTCGGGGGAGCCAGAGTCTGTCAGGCAGCTGCTGGGCTGGCCGCCTGTGTGGGAAGGGGCAGAGCCGACCTAGGGGCCCCCTGGGCCTCTTGCTCTCCCTGCTGCCCTGAGGCTGCTGGGCCAAAGAGGTCTTGGGCATCCAGCCCCTTGCTGGTCCCTTCCCTCTGACGAGGCCCTCTGAGCTCCAGCACCTTGCAGTGTGGAGACAGCCCCTGCCAGCAACCTCCTCTCCAAGGAGGCCTCAAGCGAGGCCTAGGCCCAGGGGAAAGGCACCAGCGGGGATGAGCCTGGGGAGGCGCCCGGGCATGTCTGGACCCAGTCCCCCGCAGCCTGCCCCTTGCTGGGGCAGTACCCCCGGAGGCCAGGAAGGCCTGGGCAAGGCTGGCCAGGGGCAGGGGCCCTGCTGGGTGCTGCCCCTGGCCTGTGGGGCCTCTGAGCACAACCGGCCCTCTCAAGCTGGAAGACCTCCCCGGCTGCCTCCAAAGGCCGCTTTGCAAGCACTCTGGCCGGCTGTTCCCGCCAGCCGCGCACAATGCTCCCAAGCCCGGGAGAAAAGCGCTTCGGGGTGGTGCTCTCTCCCGGCCCTTGCCCCTGAGCCTGGGGGCCAGGCAGGGGGTCCACACTCCCAGGCCGAGGCAGAACCACATGCACACGTCTGTTCCTGCCCCCTGCACCGGCAGAGAGCTCGGGGGAGCCAGAGTCTATCAGGCAGCTGCTGGGCTGGCCGCCTGTGTGGGAAGGGGCAGAGCCGACCTAGGGGCCCCCTGGGCCTCTTGCTCTCCCTGCTGCCCTGAGGCTGCTGGGCCAAAGAGGTCTTGGGCATCCAGCCCCTTGCTGGTCCCTTCCCTCTGACGAGGCCCTCTGAGCTCCAGCACCTTGCAGTGTGGAGACAGCCCCTGCCAGCAACCTCCTCTCCAAGGAGGCCTCAAGCGAGGCCTAGGCCCAGGGGAAAGGCACCAGCGGGGATGAGCCTGTGGAGGCGCCCGGGCATGTCTGCACCCAGTCCCCCGCAGCCTGCCCCTTGCTGGGGCAGTACCCCCGAAGGCCAGGAAGGCCAGGGCAAGGCTGGCCAGGGGCAGGGGCCATGCTGGGTCCTGCCCCTGGCCTGTGGGGCCTCTGAGCACAGCCGGCCCTCTCCCGCTGGAAGACCTCCCCGGCTGCCTCCAAAGGCCGCTTTGCAAGCACTCTGGCCGGCTGTTCCCGCCAGCCGCGCACAATGCTCCCAAGCCCGGGAGAAAAGCGCTTCGGGGTGGTGCTCTCTCCCGGCCCTTGCCCCTGAGCCTGGGGGCCAGGCAGGGGCTCCACACTCCCAGGCCAAGGCAGAACCACATGCACACGTCTGTTCCTGCCCCCTGCACCGGCAGAGAGCTCGGGGGAGCCAGAGTCTGTCAGGCAGCTGCTGGGCTGGCCGCCTGTGTGGGAAGGGGCAGAGCCGACCGAGGGGCCCCCTGGGCCTCTTGCTCTCCCTGCTGCCCTGAGGCTGCTGGGCCAAAGAGGTCTTGGGCATCCAGCCCCTTGCTGGTCCCTTCCCTCCGACGAGGCCCTCTGAGCTCCAGCACCTTGCAGTGTGGAGACAGCCCCTGCCAGCAACCTCCTCTCCAAGGAGGCCTCAAGCGAGGCCTAGGCCCAGGGGAAAGGCACCAGCGGGGATGAGCCTGGGGAGGCGCCCGGGCATGTCTGGACCCAGTCCCCCGCAGCCTGCCCCTTCCTGGGGCAGTACCCCCGGATGCCAGGAAGGCCTGGGCAAGGCTGGCCAGGGGCAGGGGCCCTGCTGCGTCCTGCCCCTGGCCTGTGGGGCCTCTGAGCACAACCGGCCCTCTCCCGCTGGAAGACCTCCCCGGCTGCCTCCAAAGGCCGCTTTGCAAGCACTCTGGCCGGCTGTTCCCGCCAGCCGCGCACAATGCTCCCAAGCCCGGGAGAAAAGCGCTTCGGGGTGGTGCTCTCTCCCGGCCCTTGCCCCTGAGCCTGGGGGCCAGGCAGGGGGTCCACACTCCCAGGCCAAGGCAGAACCACATGCACACGTCTGTTCCTGCCCCCTGCACCGGCAGAGAGCTCGGGGGAGCCAGAGTCTGTCAGGCAGCTGCTGGGCTGGCCGCCTGTGTGGGAAGGGGCAGAGCCGACCGAGGGGCCCCCTGGGCCTCTTGCTCTCCCTGCTGCCCTGAGGCTGCTGGGCCAAAGAGGTCTTGGGCATCCAGCCCCTTGCTGGTCCCTTCCCTCTGACGAGGCCCTCTGAGCTCCAGCACCTTGCAGTGTGGAGACAGCCCCTGCCAGCAACCTCCTCTCCAAGGAGGCCTCAAGCGAGGCCTAGGCCCAGGGGAAAGGCACCAGCGGGGATGAGCCTGGGGAGGCGCCCGGGCATGTCTGGACCCAGTCCCCCGCAGCCTGCCCCTTGCTGGGGCAGTACCCCCGGAGGCCAGGAAGGCCTGGGCAAGGCTGGCCAGGGGCAGGGGACCTGCTGCGTCCTGCCCCTGGCCTGTGGGGCCTCTGAGCACAACCGGCCCTCTCCCGCTGGAAGACCTCCCCGGCTGCCTCCAAAGGCCGCTTTGCAAGCACTCTGGCCGGCTGTTCCCGCCAGCCGCGCACAATGCTCCCAAGCCCGGGAGAAAAGCGCTTCGGGGTGGTGCTCTCTCCCGGCCCTTGCCCCTGAGCCTGGGGGCCAGGCAGGGGGTCCACACTCCCAGGCCAAGGCAGAACCACATGCACACGTCTGTTCCTGCCCCCTGCACCGGCAGAGAGCTCGGGGGAGCCAGAGTCTGTCAGGCAGCTGCTGGGCTGGCCGCCTGTGTGGGAAGGGGCAGAGCCGACCGAGGGGCCCCCTGGGCCTCTTGCTCTCCCTGCTGCCCTGAGGCTGCTGGGCCAAAGAGGTCTTGGGCATCCAGCCCCTTGCTGGTCCCTTCCCTCCGACGAGGCCCTCTGAGCTCCAGCACCTTGCAGTGTGGAGACAGCCCCTGCCAGCAACCTCCTCTCCAAGGAGGCCTCAAGCGAGGCCTAGGCCCAGGGGAAAGGCACCAGCGGGGATGAGCCTGGGGAGGCGCCCGGGCATGTCTGGACCCAGTCCCCCGCAGCCTGCCCCTTGCTGGGGCAGTACCCCCGGATGCCAGGAAGGCCTGGGCAAGGCTGGCCAGGGGCAGGGGCCCTGCTGCGTCCTGCCCCTGGCCTGTGGGGCCTCTGAGCACAACCGGCCCTCTCCCGCTGGAAGACCTCCCCGGCTGCCTCCAAAGGCCGCTTTGCAAGCACTCTGGCCGGCTGTTCCCGCCAGCCGCGCACAATGCTCCCAAGCCCGGGAGAAAAGCGCTTCGGGGTGGTGCTCTCTCCCGGCCCTTGCCCCTGAGCCTGGGGGCCAGGCAGGGGGTCCACACTCCCAGGCCAAGGCAGAACCACATGCACACGTCTGTTCCTGCCCCCTGCACCGGCAGAGAGCTCGGGGGAGCCAGAGTCTGTCAGGCAGCTGCTGGGCTGGCCGCCTGTGTGGGAAGGGGCAGAGCCGACCGAGGGGCCCCCTGGGCCTCTTGCTCTCCCTGCTGCCCTGAGGCTGCTGGGCCAAAGAGGTCTTGGGCATCCAGCCCCTTGCTGGTCCCTTCCCTCTGACGAGGCCCTCTGAGCTCCAGCACCTTGCAGTGTGGAGACAGCCCCTGCCAGCAACCTCCTCTCCAAGGAGGCCTCAAGCGAGGCCTAGGCCCAGGGGAAAGGCACCAGCGGGGATGAGCCTGGGGAGGCGCCCGGGCATGTCTGGACCCAGTCCCCCGCAGCCTGCCCCTTGCTGAGGCAGTACCCCCGGAGGCCAGGAAGGCCTGGGCAAGGCTGGCCAGGGGCAGGGGCCCTGCTGGGTCCTGCCCCTGGCCTGTGGGGCCTCTGAGCACAACCGGCCCTCTGCCGCTGGAAGACCTCCCCGGCTGCCTCCAAAGGCCGCTTTGCAAGCACTCTGGCCGGCTGTTCCCGCCAGCCGCGCACAATGCTCCCAAGCCCGGGAGAAAAGCGCTTCGGGGTGGTGCTCTCTCCCGGCCCTTGCCCCTGAGCCTGGGGGCCAGGCAGGGGCTCCACACTCCCAGGCCAAGGCAGAACCACATGCACACGTCTGTTCCTGCCCCCTGCACCGGCAGAGAGCTCGGGGGAGCCAGAGTCTGTCAGGCAGCTGCTGGGCTGGCCGCCTGTGTGGGAAGGGGCAGAGCCGACCTAGGGGCCCCCTGGGCCTCTTGCTCTCCCTGCTGCCCTGAGGCTGCTGGGCCAAAGAGGTCTTGGGCATCCAGCCCCTTGCTGGTCCCTTCCCTCTGACGAGGCCCTCTGAGCTCCAGCACCTTGCAGTGTGGAGACAGCCCCTGCCAGCAACCTCCTCTCCAAGGAGGCCTCAAGCGAGGCCTAGGCCCAGGGGAAAGGCACCAGCGGGGATGAGCCTGGGGAGGCGCCCGGGCATGTCTGCACCCAGTCCCCCGCAGCCTGCCCCTTGCTGGGGCAGTACCCCCGGAGGCCAGGAAGGCCTGGGCAAGGCTGGCCAGGGGCAGGGGCCCTGCTGGGTGCTGCCCCTGGCCTGTGGGGCCTCTGAGCACAACCGGCCCTCTCCCGCTGGAAGACCTCCCCGGCTGCCTCCAAAGGCCGCTTTGCAAGCACTCTGGCCGGCTGTTCCCGCCAGCCGCGCACAATGCTCCCAAGCCCGGGAGAAAAGCGCTTCGGGGTGGTGCTCTCTCCCGGCCCTTGCCCCTGAGCCTGGGGGCCAGGCAGGGGGTCCACACTCCCAGGCCGAGGCAGAACCACATGCACACGTCTGTTCCTGCCCCCTGCACCGGCAGAGAGCTCGGGGGAGCCAGAGTCTATCAGGCAGCTGCTGGGCTGGCCGCCTGTGTGGGAAGGGGCAGAGCCGACCTAGGGGCCCCCTGGGCCTCTTGCTCTCCCTGCTGCCCTGAGGCTGCTGGGCCAAAGAGGTCTTGGGCATCCAGCCCCTTGCTGGTCCCTTCCCTCTGACGAGGCCCTCTGAGCTCCAGCACCTTGCAGTGTGGAGACAGCCCCTGCCAGCAACCTCCTCTCCAAGGAGGCCTCAAGCGAGGCCTAGGCCCAGGGGAAAGGCACCAGCGGGGATGAGCCTGTGGAGGCGCCCGGGCATGTCTGCACCCAGTCCCCCGCAGCCTGCCCCTTGCTGGGGCAGTACCCCCGAAGGCCAGGAAGGCCAGGGCAAGGCTGGCCAGGGGCAGGGGCCATGCTGGGTCCTGCCCCTGGCCTGTGGGGCCTCTGAGCACAGCCGGCCCTCTCCCGCTGGAAGACCTCCCCGGCTGCCTCCAAAGGCCGCTTTGCAAGCACTCTGGCCGGCTGTTCCCGCCAGCCGCGCACAATGCTCCCAAGCCCGGGAGAAAAGCGCTTCGGGGTGGTGCTCTCTCCCGGCCCTTGCCCCTGAGCCTGGGGGCCAGGCAGGGGGTCCACACTCCCAGGCCAAGGCAGAACCACATGCACACGTCTGTTCCTGCCCCCTGCACCGGCAGAGAGCTCGGGGGAGCCAGAGTCTGTCAGGCAGCTGCTGGGCTGGCCGCCTGTGTGGGAAGGGGCAGAGCCGACCGAGGGGCCCCCTGGGCCTCTTGCTCTCCCTGCTGCCCTGAGGCTGCTGGGCCAAAGAGGTCTTGGGCATCCAGCCCCTTGCTGGTCCCTTCCCTCTGACGAGGCCCTCTGAGCTCCAGCACCTTGCAGTGTGGAGACAGCCCCTGCCAGCAACCTCCTCTCCAAGGAGGCCTCAAGCGAGGCCTAGGCCCAGGGGAAAGGCACCAGCGGGGATGAGCCTGGGGAGGCGCCCGGGCATGTCTGGACCCAGTCCCCCGCAGCCTGCCCCTTGCTGGGGCAGTACCCCCGGAGGCCAGCAAGGCCTGGGCAAGGCTGGCGAGGGGCAGGGGCCCGGCTGGGTCCTGCCCCTGGCCTGTGGGGCCTCTGAGCACAACCGGCCCTCTCCCGCTGGAAGACCTCCCCGGCTGCCTCCAAAGGCCGCTTTGCAAGCACTCTGGCCGGCTGTTCCCGCCAGCCGCGCACAATGCTCCCAAGCCCGGGAGAAAAGCGCTTCGGGGTGGTGCTCTCTCCCGGCCCTTGCCCCTGAGCCTGGGGGCCAGGCAGGGGGTCCACACTCCCAGGCCAAGGCAGAACCACATGCACACGTCTGTTCCTGCCCCCTGCACCGGCAGAGAGCTCGGGGGAGCCAGAGTCTGTCAGGCAGCTGCTGGGCTGGCCGCCTGTGTGGGAAGGGGCAGAGCCGACCGAGGGGCCCCCTGGGCCTCTTGCTCTCCCTGCTGCCCTGAGGCTGCTGGGCCAAAGAGGTCTTGGGCATCCAGCCCCTTGCTGGTCCCTTCCCTCTGACGAGGCCCTCTGAGCTCCAGCACCTTGCAGTGTGGAGACAGCCCCTGCCAGCAACCTCCTCTCCAAGGAGGCCTCAAGCGAGGCCTAGGCCCAGGGGAAAGGCACCAGCGGGGATGAGCCTGGGGAGGCGCCCGGGCATGTCTGGACCCAGTCCCCCGCAGCCTGCCCCTTGCTGGGGCAGTACCCCCGGAGGCCAGGAAGGCCTGGGCAAGGCTGGCCAGGGGCAGGGGCCCTGCTGGGTCCTGCCCCTGGCCTGTGGGGCCTCTGAGCACAACCGGCCCTCTCCCGCTGGAAGACCTCCCCGGCTGCCTCCAAAGGCCGCTTTGCAAGCACTCTGGCCGGCTGTTCCCGCCAGCCGCGCACAATGCTCCCAAGCCCGGGAGAAAAGCGCTTCGGGGTGGTGCTCTCTCCCGGCCCTTGCCCCTGAGCCTGGGGGCCAGGCAGGGGGTCCACACTCCCAGGCCAAGGCAGAACCACATGCACACGTCTGTTCCTGCCCCCTGCACCGGCAGAGAGCTCGGGGGAGCCAGAGTCTGTCAGGCAGCTGCTGGGCTGGCCGCCTGTGTGGGAAGGGGCAGAGCCGACCTAGGGGCCCCCTGGGCCTCTTGCTCTCCCTGCTGCCCTGAGGCTGCTGGGCCAAAGAGGTCTTGGGCATCCAGCCCCTTGCTGGTCCCTTCCCTCTGACGAGGCCCTCTGAGCTCCAGCACCTTGCAGTGTGGAGACAGCCCCTGCCAGCAACCTCCTCTCCAAGGAGGCCTCAAGCGAGGCCTAGGCCCAGGGGAAAGGCACCAGCGGGGATGAGCCTGGGGAGGCGCCCGGGCATGTCTGGACCCAGTCCCCCGCAGCCTGCCCTTTGCTGGGGCAGTAGCCCCGGAGGCCAGGAAGGCCTGGGCAAGGCTGGCCAGGGGCAGGGGCCCTGCTGGGTCCTGCCCCTGGCCTGTGGGGCCTCTGAGCACAACCGGCCCTCTCCCGCTGGAAGACCTCCCCGGCTGCCTCCAAAGGCCGCTTTGCAAGCACTCTGGCCGGCTGTTCCCGCCAGCCGCGCACAATGCTCCCAAGCCCGGGAGAAAAGCGCTTCGGGGTGGTGCTCTCTCCCGGCCCTTGCCCCTGAGCCTGGGGGCCAGGCAGGGGGTCCACACTCCCAGGCCAAGGCAGAACCACATGCACACGTCTGTTCCTGCCCCCTGCACCGGCAGAGAGCTCGGGGGAGCCAGAGTCTGTCAGGCAGCTGCTGGGCTGGCCGCCTGTGTGGGAAGGGGCAGAGCCGACCTAGGGGCCCCCTGGGCCTCTTGCTCTCCCTGCTGCCCTGAGGCTGCTGGGCCAAAGAGGTCTTGGGCATCCAGCCCCTTGCTGGTCCCTTCCCTCTGACGAGGCCCTCTGAGCTCCAGCACCTTGCAGTGTGGAGACAGCCCCTGCCAGCAACCTCCTCTCCAAGGAGGCCTCAAGCGAGGCCTAGGCCCAGGGGAAAGGCACCAGCGGGGATGAGCCTGGGGAGGCGCCCGGGCATGTCTGGACCCAGTCCCCCGCAGCCTGCCCCTTGCTGGGGCAGTACCCCCGGAGGCCAGGAAGGCCTGGGCAAGGCTGGCCAGGGGCAGGGGCCCTGCTGGGTCCTGCCCCTGGCCTGTGGGGCCTCTGAGCACAACCGGCCCTCTCCCGCTGGAAGACCTCCCCGGCTGCCTCCAAAGGCCGCTTTGCAAGCACTCTGGCCGGCTGTTCCCGCCAGCCGCGCACAATGCTCCCAAGCCCGGGAGAAAAGCGCTTCGGGGTGGTGCTCTCTCCCGGCCCTTGCCCCTGAGCCTGGGGGCCAGGCAGGGGGTCCACACTCCCAGGCCAAGGCAGAACCACATGCACACGTCTGTTCCTGCCCCCTGCACCGGCAGAGAGCTCGGGGGAGCCAGAGTCTGTCAGGCAGCTGCTGGGCTGGCCGCCTGTGTGGGAAGGGGCAGAGCCGACCGAGGGGCCCCCTGGGCCTCTTGCTCTCCCTGCTGCCCTGAGGCTGCTGGGCCAAAGAGGTCTTGGGCATCCAGCCCCTTGCTGGTCCCTTCCCTCTGACGAGGCCCTCTGAGCTCCAGCACCTTGCAGTGTGGAGACAGCCCCTGCCAGCAACCTCCTCTCCAAGGAGGCCTCAAGCGAGGCCTAGGCCCAGGGGAAAGGCACCAGCGGGGATGAGCCTGGGGAGGCGCCCGGGCATGTCTGGACCCAGTCCCCCGCAGCCTGCCCCTTGCTGGGGCAGTACCCCCGGAGGCCAGGAAGGCCTGGGCAAGGCTGGCCAGGGGCAGGGGACCTGCTGGGTCCTGCCCCTGGCCTGTGGGGCCTCTGAGCACAACCGGCCCTCTCCCGCTGGAAGACCTCCCCGGCTGCCTCCAAAGGCCGCTTTGCAAGCACTCTGGCCGGCTGTTCCCGCCAGCCGCGCACAATGCTCCCAAGCCCGGGAGAAAAGCGCTTCGGGGTGGTGCTCTCTCCCGGCCCTTGCCCCTGAGCCTGGGGGCCAGGCAGGGGGTCCACACTCCCAGGCCAAGGCAGAACCACATGCACACGTCTGTTCCTGCCCCCTGCACCGGCAGAGAGCTCGGGGGAGCCAGAGTCTGTCAGGCAGCTGCTGGGCTGGCCGCCTGTGTGGGAAGGGGCAGAGCCGACCGAGGGGCCCCCTGGGCCTCTTGCTCTCCCTGCTGCCCTGAGGCTGCTGGGCCAAAGAGGTCTTGGGCATCCAGCCCCTTGCTGGTCCCTTCCCTCCGACGAGGCCCTCTGAGCTCCAGCACCTTGCAGTGTGGAGACAGCCCCTGCCAGCAACCTCCTCTCCAAGGAGGCCTCAAGCGAGGCCTAGGCCCAGGGGAAAGGCACCAGCGGGGATGAGCCTGGGGAGGCGCCCGGGCATGTCTGGACCCAGTCCCCCGCAGCCTGCCCCTTGCTGGGGCAGTACCCCCGGATGCCAGGAAGGCCTGGGCAAGGCTGGCCAGGGGCAGGGGCCCTGCTGCGTCCTGCCCCTGGCCTGTGGGGCCTCTGAGCACAACCGGCCCTCTCCCGCTGGAAGACCTCCCCGGCTGCCTCCAAAGGCCGCTTTGCAAGCACTCTGGCCGGCTGTTCCCGCCAGCCGCGCACAATGCTCCCAAGCCCGGGAGAAAAGCGCTTCGGGGTGGTGCTCTCTCCCGGCCCTTGCCCCTGAGCCTGGGGGCCAGGCAGGGGGTCCACACTCCCAGGCCAAGGCAGAACCACATGCACACGTCTGTTCCTGCCCCCTGCACCGGCAGAGAGCTCGGGGGAGCCAGAGTCTGTCAGGCAGCTGCTGGGCTGGCCGCCTGTGTGGGAAGGGGCAGAGCCGACCGAGGGGCCCCCTGGGCCTCTTGCTCTCCCTGCTGCCCTGAGGCTGCTGGGCCAAAGAGGTCTTGGGCATCCAGCCCCTTGCTGGTCCCTTCCCTCTGACGAGGCCCTCTGAGCTCCAGCACCTTGCAGTGTGGAGACAGCCCCTGCCAGCAACCTCCTCTCCAAGGAGGCCTCAAGCGAGGCCTAGGCCCAGGGGAAAGGCACCAGCGGGGATGAGCCTGGGGAGGCGCCCGGGCATGTCTGGACCCAGTCCCCCGCAGCCTGCCCCTTGCTGAGGCAGTACCCCCGGAGGCCAGGAAGGCCTGGGCAAGGCTGGCCAGGGGCAGGGGCCCTGCTGGGTCCTGCCCCTGGCCTGTGGGGCCTCTGAGCACAACCGGCCCTCTCCCGCTGGAAGACCTCCCCGGCTGCCTCCAAAGGCCGCTTTGCAAGCACTCTGGCCGGCTGTTCCCGCCAGCCGCGCACAATGCTCCCAAGCCCGGGAGAAAAGCGCTTCGGGGTGGTGCTCTCTCCCGGCCCTTGCCCCTGAGCCTGGGGGCCAGGCAGGGGCTCCACACTCCCAGGCCAAGGCAGAACCACATGCACACGTCTGTTCCTGCCCCCTGCACCGGCAGAGAGCTCGGGGGAGCCAGAGTCTGTCAGGCAGCTGCTGGGCTGGCCGCCTGTGTGGGAAGGGGCAGAGCCGACCTAGGGGCCCCCTGGGCCTCTTGCTCTCCCTGCTGCCCTGAGGCTGCTGGGCCAAAGAGGTCTTGGGCATCCAGCCCCTTGCTGGTCCCTTCCCTCTGACGAGGCCCTCTGAGCTCCAGCACCTTGCAGTGTGGAGACAGCCCCTGCCAGCAACCTCCTCTCCAAGGAGGCCTCAAGCGAGGCCTAGGCCCAGGGGAAAGGCACCAGCGGGGATGAGCCTGGGGAGGCGCCCGGGCATGTCTGCACCCAGTCCCCCGCAGCCTGCCCCTTGCTGGGGCAGTACCCCCGGAGGCCAGGAAGGCCTGGGCAAGGCTGGCCAGGGGCAGGGGCCCTGCTGGGTCCTGCCCCTGGCCTGTGGGGCCTCTGAGCACAACCGGCCCTCTCCCGCTGGAAGACCTCCCCGGCTGCCTCCAAAGGCCGCTTTGCAAGCACTCTGGCCGGCTGTTCCCGCCAGCCGCGCACAATGCTCCCAAGCCCGGGAGAAAAGCGCTTCGGGGTGGTGCTCTCTCCCGGCCCTTGCCCCTGAGCCTGGGGGCCAGGCAGGGGCTCCACACTCCCAGGCCAAGGCAGAACCACATGCACACGTCTGTTCCTGCCCCCTGCACCGGCAGAGAGCTCGGGGGAGCCAGAGTCTGTCAGGCAGCTGCTGGGCTGGCCGCCTGTGTGGGAAGGGGCAGAGCCGACCTAGGGGCCCCCTGGGCCTCTTGCTCTCCCTGCTGCCCTGAGGCTGCTGGGCCAAAGAGGTCTTGGGCATCCAGCCCCTTGCTGGTCCCTTCCCTCTGACGAGGCCCTCTGAGCTCCAGCCCCTTGCAGTGTGGAGACAGCCCCTGCCAGCAACCTCCTCTCCAAGGAGGCCTCAAGCGAGGCCTAGGCCCAGGGGAAAGGCACCAGCGGGGATGAGCCTGGGGAGGCGCCCGGGCATGTCTGGACCCAGTCCCCCGCAGCCTGCCCCTTGCTGGGGCAGTACCCCCGGAGGCCAGGAAGGCCTGGGCAAGGCTGGCCAGGGGCAGGGGCCCTGCTGGGTGCTGCCCCTGGCCTGTGGGGCCTCTGAGCACAACCGGCCCTCTCCCGCTGGAAGACCTCCCCGGCTGCCTCCAAAGGCCGCTTTGCAAGCACTCTGGCCGGCTGTTCCCGCCAGCCGCGCACAATGCTCCCAAGCCCGGGAGAAAAGCGCTTCGGGGTGGTGCTCTCTCCCGGCCCTTGCCCCTGAGCCTGGGGGCCAGGCAGGGGGTCCACACTCCCAGGCCGAGGCAGAACCACATGCACACGTCTGTTCCTGCCCCCTGCACCGGCAGAGAGCTCGGGGGAGCCAGAGTCTATCAGGCAGCTGCTGGGCTGGCCGCCTGTGTGGGAAGGGGCAGAGCCGACCTAGGGGCCCCCTGGGCCTCTTGCTCTCCCTGCTGCCCTGAGGCTGCTGGGCCAAAGAGGTCTTGGGCATCCAGCCCCTTGCTGGTCCCTTCCCTCTGACGAGGCCCTCTGAGCTCCAGCACCTTGCAGTGTGGAGACAGCCCCTGCCAGCAACCTCCTCTCCAAGGAGGCCTCAAGCGAGGCCTAGGCCCAGGGGAAAGGCACCAGCGGGGATGAGCCTGTGGAGGCGCCCGGGCATGTCTGCACCCAGTCCCCCGCAGCCTGCCCCTTGCTGGGGCAGTACCCCCGAAGGCCAGGAAGGCCAGGGAAAGGCTGGCCAGGGGCAGGGGCCATGCTGGGTCCTGCCCCTGGCCTGTGGGGCCTCTGAGCACAGCCGGCCCTCTCCCGCTGGAAGACCTCCCCGGCTGCCTCCAAAGGCCGCTTTGCAAGCACTCTGGCCGGCTGTTCCCGCCAGCCGCGCACAATGCTCCCAAGCCCGGGAGAAAAGCGCTTCGGGGTGGTGCTCTCTCCCGGCCCTTGCCCCTGAGCCTGGGGGCCAGGCAGGGGGTCCACACTCCCAGGCCAAGGCAGAACCACATGCACACGTCTGTTCCTGCCCCCTGCACCGGCAGAGAGCTCGGGGGAGCCAGAGTCTGTCAGGCAGCTGCTGGGCTGGCCGCCTGTGTGGGAAGGGGCAGAGCCGACCGAGGGGCCCCCTGGGCCTCTTGCTCTCCCTGCTGCCCTGAGGCTGCTGGGCCAAAGAGGTCTTGGGCATCCAGCCCCTTGCTGGTCCCTTCCCTCTGACGAGGCCCTCTGAGCTCCAGCACCTTGCAGTGTGGAGACAGCCCCTGCCAGCAACCTCCTCTCCAACGAGGCCTCAAGCGAGGCCTAGGCCCAGGGGAAAGGCACCAGCGGGGATGAGCCTGGGGAGGCGCCCGGGCATGTCTGGACCCAGTCCCCCGCAGCCTGCCCCTTGCTGGGGCAGTACCCCCGGAGGCCAGCAAGGCCTGGGCAAGGCTGGCCAGGGGCAGGGGCCCTGCTGGGTCCTGCCCCTGGCCTGTGGGGCCTCTGAGCACAACCGGCCCTCTCCCGCTGGAAGACCTCCCCGGCTGCCTCCAAAGGCCGCTTTGCAAGCACTCTGGCCGGCTGTTCCCGCCAGCCGCGCACAATGCTCCCAAGCCCGGGAGAAAAGCGCTTCGGGGTGGTGCTCTCTCCCGGCCCTTGCCCCTGAGCCTGGGGGCCAGGCAGGGGGTCCACACTCCCAGGCCAAGGCAGAACCACATGCACACGTCTGTTCCTGCCCCCTGCACCGGCAGAGAGCTCGGGGGAGCCAGAGTCTGTCAGGCAGCTGCTGGGCTGGCCGCCTGTGTGGGAAGGGGCAGAGCCGACCGAGGGGCCCCCTGGGCCTCTTGCTCTCCCTGCTGCCCTGAAGCTGCTGGGCCAAAGAGGTCTTGGGCATCCAGCCCCTTGCTGGTCCCTTCCCTCTGACGAGGCCCTCTGAGCTCCAGCACCTTGCAGTGTGGAGACAGCCCCTGCCAGCAACCTCCTCTCCAAGGAGGCCTCAAGCGAGGCCTAGGCCCAGGGGAAAGGCACCAGCGGGGATGAGCCTGGGGAGGCGCCCGGGCATGTCTGGACCCAGTCCCCCGCAGCCTGCCCCTTGCTGGGGCAGTACCCCCGGAGGCCAGGAAGGCCTGGGCAAGGCTGGCCAGGGGCAGGGGCCCTGCTGGGTCCTGCCCCTGGCCTGTGGGGCCTCTGAGCACAACCGGCCCTCTCCCGCTGGAAGACCTCCCCGGCTGCCTCCAAAGGCCGCTTTGCAAGCACTCTGGCCGGCTGTTCCCGCCAGCCGCGCACAATGCTCCCAAGCCCGGGAGAAAAGCGCTTCGGGGTGGTGCTCTCTCCCGGCCCTTGCCCCTGAGCCTGGGGGCCAGGCAGGGGGTCCACACTCCCAGGCCAAGGCAGAACCACATGCACACGTCTGTTCCTGCCCCCTGCACCGGCAGAGAGCTCGGGGGAGCCAGAGTCTGTCAGGCAGCTGCTGGGCTGGCCGCCTGTGTGGGAAGGGGCAGAGCCGACCGAGGGGCCCCCTGGGCCTCTTGCTCTCCCTGCTGCCCTGAGGCTGCTGGGCCAAAGAGGTCTTGGGCATCCAGCCCCTTGCTGGTCCCTTCCCTCTGACGAGGCCCTCTGAGCTCCAGCACCTTGCAGTGTGGAGACAGCCCCTGCCAGCAACCTCCTCTCCAAGGAGGCCTCAAGCGAGGCCTAGGCCCAGGGGAAAGGCACCAGCGGGGATGAGCCTGGGGAGGCGCCCGGGCATGTCTGGACCCAGTCCCCCGCAGCCTGCCCCTTGCTGGGGCAGTACCCCCGGAGGCCAGGAAGGCCTGGGCAAGGCTGGCCAGGGGCAGGGGACCTGCTGGGTCCTGCCCCTGGCCTGTGGGGCCTCTGAGCACAACCGGCCCTCTCCCGCTGGAAGACCTCCCCGGCTGCCTCCAAAGGCCGCTTTGCAAGCACTCTGGCCGGCTGTTCCCGCCAGCCGCGCACAATGCTCCCAAGCCCGGGAGAAAAGCGCTTCGGGGTGGTGCTCTCTCCCGGCCCTTGCCCCTGAGCCTGGGGGCCAGGCAGGGGGTCCACACTCCCAGGCCAAGGCAGAACCACATGCACACGTCTGTTCCTGCCCCCTGCACCGGCAGAGAGCTCGGGGGAGCCAGAGTCTGTCAGGCAGCTGCTGGGCTGGCCGCCTGTGTGGGAAGGGGCAGAGCCGACCTAGGGGCCCCCTGGGCCTCTTGCTCTCCCTGCTGCCCTGAGGCTGCTGGGCCAAAGAGGTCTTGGGCATCCAGCCCCTTGCTGGTCCCTTCCCTCTGACGAGGCCCTCTGAGCTCCAGCACCTTGCAGTGTGGAGACAGCCCCTGCCAGCAACCTCCTCTCCAAGGAGGCCTCAAGCGAGGCCTAGGCCCAGGGGAAAGGCACCAGCGGGGATGAGCCTGGGGAGGCGCCCGGGCATGTCTGGACCCAGTCCCCTGCAGCCTGCCCTTTGCTGGGGCAGTAGCCCCGGAGGCCAGGAAGGCCTGGGCAAGGCTGGCCAGGGGCAGGGGCCCTGCTGGGTCCTGCCCCTGGCCTGTGGGGCCTCTGAGCACAACCGGCCCTCTCCCGCTGGAAGACCTCCCCGGCTGCCTCCAAAGGCCGCTTTGCAAGCACTCTGGCCGGCTGTTCCCGCCAGCCGCGCACAATGCTCCCAAGCCCGGGAGAAAAGCGCTTCGGGGTGGTGCTCTCTCCCGGCCCTTGCCCCTGAGCCTGGGGGCCAGGCAGGGGGTCCACACTCCCAGGCCAAGGCAGAACCACATGCACACGTCTGTTCCTGCCCCCTGCACCGGCAGAGAGCTCGGGGGAGCCAGAGTCTGTCAGGCAGCTGCTGGGCTGGCCGCCTGTGTGGGAAGGGGCAGAGCCGACCTAGGGGCCCCCTGGGCCTCTTGCTCTCCCTGCTGCCCTGAGGCTGCTGGGCCAAAGAGGTCTTGGGCATCCAGCCCCTTGCTGGTCCCTTCCCTCTGACGAGGCCCTCTGAGCTCCAGCACCTTGCAGTGTGGAGACAGCCCCTGCCAGCAACCTCCTCTCCAAGGAGGCCTCAAGCGAGGCCTAGGCCCAGGGGAAAGGCACCAGCGGGGATGAGCCTGGGGAGGCGCCCGGGCATGTCTGGACCCAGTCCCCCGCAGCCTGCCCCTTGCTGGGGCAGTACCCCCGGAGGCCAGGAAGGCCTGGGCAAGGCTGGCCAGGGGCAGGGGCCCTGCTGGGTCCTGCCCCTGGCCTGTGGGGCCTCTGAGCACAACCGGCCCTCTCCCGCTGGAAGACCTCCCCGGCTGCCTCCAAAGGCCGCTTTGCAAGCACTCTGGCCGGCTGTTCCCGCCAGCCGCGCACAATGCTCCCAAGCCCGGGAGAAAAGCGCTTCGGGGTGGTGCTCTCTCCCGGCCCTTGCCCCTGAGCCTGGGGTCCAGGCAGGGGCTCCACACTCCCAGGCCAAGGCAGAACCACATGCACACGTCTGTTCCTGCCCCCTGCACCGGCAGAGAGCTCGGGGGAGCCAGAGTCTGTCAGGCAGCTGCTGGGCTGGCCGCCTGTGTGGGAAGGGGCAGAGCCGACCGAGGGGCCCCCTGGGCCTCTTGCTCTCCCTGCTGCCCTGAGGCTGCTGGGCCAAAGAGGTCTTGGGCATCCAGCCCCTTGCTGGTCCCTTCCCTCTGACGAGGCCCTCTGAGCTCCAGCACCTTGCAGTGTGGAGACAGCCCCTGCCAGCAACCTCCTCTCCAAGGAGGCCTCAAGCGAGGCCTAGGCCCAGGGGAAAGGCACCAGCGGGGATGAGCCTGGGGAGGCGCCCGGGCATGTCTGGACCCAGTGCCCCGCAGCCTGCCCCTTCCTGGGGCAGTACCCCCGGAGGCCAGGAAGGCCTGGGCAAGGCTGGCCAGGGGCAGGGGCCCTGCTGGGTCCTGCCCCTGTCCTGTGGGGCCTCTGAGCACAACCGGCCCTCTCCCGCTGGAAGCCCTCCCCGGCTGCCTCCAAAGGCCGCTTTGCAAGCACTCTGGCCGGCTGTTCCCGCCAGCCGCGCACAATGCTCCCAAGCCCGGGAGAAAAGCGCTTCGGGGTGGTGCTCTCTCCCGGCCCTTGCCCCTGAGCCTGGGGGCCAGGCAGGGGGTCCACACTCCCAGGCCAAGGCAGAACCACATGCACACGTCTGTTCCTGCCCCCTGCACCGGCAGAGAGCTCGGGGGAGCCAGAGTCTGTCAGGCAGCTGCTGGGCTGGCCGCCTGTGTGGGAAGGGGCAGAGCCGACCGAGGGGCCCCCTGGGCCTCTTGCTCTCCCTGCTGCCCTGAGGCTGCTGGGCCAAAGAGGTCTTGGGCATCCAGCCCCTTGCTGGTCCCTTCCCTCTGACGAGGCCCTCTGAGCTCCAGCACCTTGCAGTGTGGAGACAGCCCCTGCCAGCAACCTCCTCTCCAAGGAGGCCTCAAGCGAGGCCTAGGCCCAGGGGAAAGGCACCAGCGGGGATGAGCCTGGGGAGGCGCCCGGGCATGTCTGGACCCAGTCCCCCGCAGCCTGCCCCTTGCTGGGGCAGTACCCCCGGAGGCCAGGAAGGCCTGGGCAAGGCTGGCCAGGGGCAGGGGACCTGCTGGGTCCTGCCCCTGGCCTGTGGGGCCTCTGAGCACAACCAGCCCTCTCCCGCTGGAAGACCTCCCCGGCTGCCTCCAAAGGCCGCTTTGCAAGCACTCTGGCCGGCTGTTCCCGCCAGCCGCGCACAATGCTCCCAAGCCCGGGAGAAAAGCGCTTCGGGGTGGTGCTCTCTCCCGGCCCTTGCCCCTGAGCCTGGGGGCCAGGCAGGGGGTCCACACTCCCAGGCCAAGGCAGAACCACATGCACAAGTCTGTTCCTGCCCCCTGCACCGGCAGAGAGCTCGGGGGAGCCAGAGTCTGTCAGGCAGCTGCTGGGCTGGCCGCCTGTGTGGGAAGGGGCAGAGCCGACCTAGGGGCCCCCTGGGCCTCTTGCTCTCCCTGCTGCCCTGAGGCTGCTGGGCCAAAGAGGTCTTGGGCATCCAGCCCCTTGCTGGTCCCTTCCCTCTGACGAGGCCCTCTGAGCTCCAGCACCTTGCAGTGTGGAGACAGCCCCTGCCAGCAACCTCCTCTCCAAGGAGGCCTCAAGCGAGGCCTAGGCCCAGGGGAAAGGCACCAGCGGGGATGAGCCTGGGGAGGCGCCCGGGCATGTCTGGACCCAGTCCCCCGCAGCCTGCCCCTTGCTGGGGCAGTACCCCCGGAGGCCAGGAAGGCCTGGGCAAGGCTGGCCAGGGGCAGGGGCCCTGCTGGGTCCTGCCCCTGGCCTGTGGGGCCTCTGAGCACAACCGGCCCTCTCCCGCTGGAAGAACTCCCCGGCTGCCTCCAAAGGCCGCTTTGCAAGCACTCTGGCCGGCTGTTCCCGCCAGCCGCGCACAATGCTCCCAAGCCCGGGAGAAAAGCGCTTCGGGGTGGTGCTCTCTCCCGGCCCTTGCCCCTGAGCCTGGGGGCCAGGCAGGGGGTCCACACTCCCAGGCCAAGGCAGAACCACATGCACACGTCTGTTCCTGCCCCCTGCACCGGCAGAGAGCTCGGGGGAGCCAGAGTCTGTCAGGCAGCTGCTGGGCTGGCCGCCTGTGTGGGAAGGGGCAGAGCCGACCTAGGGGCCCCCTGGGCCTCTTGCTCTCCCTGCTGCCCTGAGGCTGCTGGGCCAAAGAGGTCTTGGGCATCCAGCCCCTTGCTGGTCCCTTCCCTCTGACGAGGCCCTCTGAGCTCCAGCACCTTGCAGTGTGGAGACAGCCCCTGCCAGCAACCTCCTCTCCAAGGAGGCCTCAAGCGAGGCCTAGGCCCAGGGGAAAGGCACCAGCGGGGATGAGCCTGGGGAGGCGCCCGGGCATGTCTGGACCCAGTCCCCCGCAGCCTGCCCCTTGCTGGGGCAGTACCCCCGGAGGCCAGGAAGGCCTGGGCAAGGCTGGCCAGGGGCAGGGGACCTGCTGCGTCCTGCCCCTGGCCTGTGGGGCCTCTGAGCACAACCGGCCCTCTCCCGCTGGAAGACCTCCCCGGCTGCCTCCAAAGGCCGCTTTGCAAGCACTCTGGCCGGCTGTTCCCGCCAGCCGCGCACAATGCTCCCAAGCCCGGGAGAAAAGCGCTTCGGGGTGGTGCTCTCTCCCGGCCCTTGCCCCTGAGCCTGGGGGCCAGGCAGGGGGTCCACACTCCCAGGCCAAGGCAGAACCACATGCACACGTCTGTTCCTGCCCCCTGCACCGGCAGAGAGCTCGGGGGAGCCAGAGTCTGTCAGGCAGCTGCTGGGCTGGCCGCCTGTGTGGGAAGGGGCAGAGCCGACCGAGGGGCCCCCTGGGCCTCTTGCTCTCCCTGCTGCCCTGAGGCTGCTGGGCCAAAGAGGTCTTGGGCATCCAGCCCCTTGCTGGTCCCTTCCCTCCGACGAGGCCCTCTGAGCTCCAGCACCTTGCAGTGTGGAGACAGCCCCTGCCAGCAACCTCCTCTCCAAGGAGGCCTCAAGCGAGGCCTAGGCCCAGGGGAAAGGCACCAGCGGGGATGAGCCTGGGGAGGCGCCCGGGCATGTCTGGACCCAGTCCCCCGCAGCCTGCCCCTTGCTGGGGCAGTACCCCCGGATGCCAGGAAGGCCTGGGCAAGGCTGGCCAGGGGCAGGGGCCCTGCTGCGTCCTGCCCCTGGCCTGTGGGGCCTCTGAGCACAACCGGCCCTCTCCCGCTGGAAGACCTCCCCGGCTGCCTCCAAAGGCCGCTTTGCAAGCACTCTGGCCGGCTGTTCCCGCCAGCCGCGCACAATGCTCCCAAGCCCGGGAGAAAAGCGCTTCGGGGTGGTGCTCTCTCCCGGCCCTTGCCCCTGAGCCTGGGGGCCAGGCAGGGGCTCCACACTCCCAGGCCAAGGCAGAACCACATGCACACGTCTGTTCCTGCCCCCTGCACCGGCAGAGAGCTCGGGGGAGCCAGAGTCTGTCAGGCAGCTGCTGGGCTGGCCGCCTGTGTGGGAAGGGGCAGAGCCGACCGAGGGGCCCCCTGGGCCTCTTGCTCTCCCTGCTGCCCTGAGGCTGCTGGGCCAAAGAGGTCTTGGGCATCCAGCCCCTTGCTGGTCCCTTCCCTCTGACGAGGCCCTCTGAGCTCCAGCACCTTGCAGTGTGGAGACAGCCCCTGCCAGCAACCTCCTCTCCAAGGAGGCCTCAAGCGAGGCCTAGGCCCAGGGGAAAGGCACCAGCGGGGATGAGCCTGGGGAGGCGCCCGGGCATGTCTGGACCCAGTCCCCCGCAGCCTGCCCCTTGCTGGGGCAGTACCCCCGGAGGCCAGGAAGGCCTGGGCAAGGCTGGCCAGGGGCAGGGGACCTGCTGCGTCCTGCCCCTGGCCTGTGGGGCCTCTGAGCACAACCGGCCCTCTCCCGCTGGAAGACCTCCCCGGCTGCCTCCAAAGGCCGCTTTGCAAGCACTCTGGCCGGCTGTTCCCGCCAGCCGCGCACAATGCTCCCAAGCCCGGGAGAAAAGCGCTTCGGGGTGGTGCTCTCTCCCGGCCCTTGCCCCTGAGCCTGGGGGCCAGGCAGGGGGTCCACACTCCCAGGCCAAGGCAGAACCACATGCACACGTCTGTTCCTGCCCCCTGCACCGGCAGAGAGCTCGGGGGAGCCAGAGTCTGTCAGGCAGCTGCTGGGCTGGCCGCCTGTGTGGGAAGGGGCAGAGCCGACCGAGGGGCCCCCTGGGCCTCTTGCTCTCCCTGCTGCCCTGAGGCTGCTGGGCCAAAGAGGTCTTGGGCATCCAGCCCCTTGCTGGTCCCTTCCCTCCGACGAGGCCCTCTGAGCTCCAGCACCTTGCAGTGTGGAGACAGCCCCTGCCAGCAACCTCCTCTCCAAGGAGGCCTCAAGCGAGGCCTAGGCCCAGGGGAAAGGCACCAGCGGGGATGAGCCTGGGGAGGCGCCCGGGCATGTCTGGACCCAGTCCCCCGCAGCCTGCCCCTTGCTGGGGCAGTACCCCCGGATGCCAGGAAGGCCTGGGCAAGGCTGGCCAGGGGCAGGGGCCCTGCTGCGTCCTGCCCCTGGCCTGTGGGGCCTCTGAGCACAACCGGCCCTCTCCCGCTGGAAGACCTCCCCGGCTGCCTCCAAAGGCCGCTTTGCAAGCACTCTGGCCGGCTGTTCCCGCCAGCCGCGCACAATGCTCCCAAGCCCGGGAGAAAAGCGCTTCGGGGTGGTGCTCTCTCCCGGCCCTTGCCCCTGAGCCTGGGGGCCAGGCAGGGGGTCCACACTCCCAGGCCAAGGCAGAACCACATGCACACGTCTGTTCCTGCCCCCTGCACCGGCAGAGAGCTCGGGGGAGCCAGAGTCTGTCAGGCAGCTGCTGGGCTGGCCGCCTGTGTGGGAAGGGGCAGAGCCGACCTAGGGGCCCCCTGGGCCTCTTGCTCTCCCTGCTGCCCTGAGGCTGCTGGGCCAAAGAGGTCTTGGGCATCCAGCCCCTTGCTGGTCCCTTCCCTCTGACGAGGCCCTCTGAGCTCCAGCACCTTGCAGTGTGGAGACAGCCCCTGCCAGCAACCTCCTCTCCAAGGAGGCCTCAAGCGAGGCCTAGGCCCAGGGGAAAGGCACCAGCGGGGATGAGCCTGGGGAGGCGCCCGGGCATGTCTGGACCCAGTCCCCCGCAGCCTGCCCCTTGCTGAGGCAGTACCCCCGGAGGCCAGGAAGGCCTGGGCAAGGCTGGCCAGGGGCAGGGGCCCTGCTGGGTCCTGCCCCTGGCCTGTGGGGCCTCTGAGCACAACCGGCCCTCTGCCGCTGGAAGCCCTCCCCGGCTGCCTCCAAAGGCCGCTTTGCAAGCACTCTGGCCGGCTGTTCCCGCCAGCCGCGCACAATGCTCCCAAGCCCGGGAGAAAAGCGCTTCGGGGTGGTGCTCTCTCCCGGCCCTTGCCCCTGAGCCTGGGGGCCAGGCAGGGGCTCCACACTCCCAGGCCAAGGCAGAACCACATGCACACGTCTGTTCCTGCCCCCTGCACCGGCAGAGAGCTCGGGGGAGCCAGAGTCTGTCAGGCAGCTGCTGGGCTGGCCGCCTGTGTGGGAAGGGGCAGAGCCGACCTAGGGGCCCCCTGGGCCTCTTGCTCTCCCTGCTGCCCTGAGGCTGCTGGGCCAAAGAGGTCTTGGGCATCCAGCCCCTTGCTGGTCCCTTCCCTCTGACGAGGCCCTCTGAGCTCCAGCACCTTGCAGTGTGGAGACAGCCCCTGCCAGCAACCTCGTCTCCAAGGAGGCCTCAAGCGAGGCCTAGGCCCAGGGGAAAGGCACCAGCGGGGATGAGCCTGGGGAGGCGCCCGGGCATGTCTGGACCCAGTCCCCCGCAGCCTGCCCCTTGCTGGGGCAGTACCCCCGGAGGCCAGGAAGGCCTGGGCAAGGCTGGCCAGGGGCAGGGGCCCTGCTGGGTCCTGCCCCTGGCCTGTGGGGCCTCTGAGCACAACCGGCCCTCTCCCGCTGGAAGACCTCCCCGGCTGCCTCCAAAGGCCGCTTTGCAAGCACTCTGGCCGGCTGTTCCCGCCAGCCGCGCACAATGCTCCCAAGCCCGGGAGAAAAGCGCTTCGGGGTGGTGCTCTCTCCCGGCCCTTGCCCCTGAGCCTGGGGGCCAGGCAGGGGGTCCACACTCCCAGGCCAAGGCAGAACCACATGCACACGTCTGTTCCTGCCCCCTGCACCGGCAGAGAGCTCGGGGGAGCCAGAGTCTGTCAGGCAGCTGCTGGGCTGGCCGCCTGTGTGGGAAGGGGCAGAGCCGACCGAGGGGCCCCCTGGGCCTCTTGCTCTCCCTGCTGCCCTGAGGCTGCTGGGCCAAAGAGGTCTTGGGCATCCAGCCCCTTGCTGGTCCCTTCCCTCTGACGAGGCCCTCTGAGCTCCAGCACCTTGCAGTGTGGAGACAGGCCCTGCCAGCAACCTCCTCTCCAAGGAGGCCTCAAGCGAGGCCTAGGCCCAGGGGAAAGGCACCAGCGGGGATGAGCCTGGGGAGGCGCCCGGGCATGTCTGGACCCAGTGCCCCGCAGCCTGCCCCTTGCTGGGGCAGTACCCCCGGAGGCCAGGAAGGCCTGGGCAAGGCTGGCCAGGGGCAGGGGCCCTGCTGGGTCCTGCCCCTGGCCTGTGGGGCCTCTGAGCACAACCGGCCCTCTCCCGCTGGAAGACCTCCCCGGCTGCCTCCAAAGGCCGCTTTGCAAGCACTCTGGCCGGCTGTTCCCGCCAGCCGCGCACAATGCTCCCAAGCCCGGGAGAAAAGCGCTTCGGGGTGGTGCTCTCTCCCGGCCCTTGCCCCTGAGCCTGGGGGCCAGGCAGGGGGTCCACACTCCCAGGCCAAGGCAGAACCACATGCACACGTCTGTTCCTGCCCCCTGCACCGGCAGAGAGCTCGGGGGAGCCAGAGTCTGTCAGGCAGCTGCTGGGCTGGCCGCCTGTGTGGGAAGGGGCAGAGCCGACCGAGGGGCCCCCTGGGCCTCTTGCTCTCCCTGCTGCCCTGAGGCTGCTGGGCCAAAGAGGTCTTGGGCATCCAGCCCCTTGCTGGTCCCTTCCCTCTGACGAGGCCCTCTGAGCTCCAGCACCTTGCAGTGTGGAGACAGCCCCTGCCAGCAACCTCCTCTCCAAGGAGGGCTCAAGCGAGGCCTAGGCCCAGGGGAAAGGCACCAGCGGGGATGAGCCTGGGGAGGCGCCCGGGCATGTCTGGACCCAGTCCCCCGCAGCCTGCCCCTTGCTGGGGCAGTACCCCCGGAGGCCAGCAAGGCCTGGGCAAGGCTGGCCAGGGGCAGGGGCCCTGCGGGGTCCTGCCCCTGGCCTGTGGGGCCTCTGAGCACAACCGGCCCTCTCCCGCTGGAAGACCTCCCCGGCTGCCTCCAAAGGCCGCTTTGCAAGCACTCTGGCCGGCTGTTCCCGCCAGCCGCGCACAATGCTCCCAAGCCCGGGAGAAAAGCGCTTCGGGGTGGTGCTCTCTCCCGGCCCTTGCCCCTGAGCCTGGGGGCCAGGCAGGGGGTCCACACTCCCAGGCCGAGGCAGAACCACATGCACACGTCTGTTCCTGCCCCCTGCACCGGCAGAGAGCTCGGGGGAGCCAGAGTCTGTCAGGCAGCTGCTGGGCTGGCCGCCTGTGTGGGAAGGGGCAGAGCCGACCGAGGGGCCCCCTGGGCCTCTTGCTCTCCCTGCTGCCCTGAGGCTGCTGGGCCAAAGAGGTCTTGGGCATCCAGCCCCTTGCTGGTCCCTTCCCTCTGACGAGGCCCTCTGAGCTCCAGCACCTTGCAGTGTGGAGACAGCCCCTGCCAGCAACCTCCTCTCCAAGGAGGCCTCAAGCGAGGCCTAGGCCCAGGGGAAAGGCACCAGCGGGGATGAGCCTGGGGAGGCGCCCGGGCATGTCTGGACCCAGTCCCCCGCAGCCTGCCCCTTGCTGGGGCAGTACCCCCGGAGGCCAGGAAGGCCTGGGCAAGGCTGGCCAGGGGCAGGGGACCTGCTGGGTCCTGCCCCTGGCCTGTGGGGCCTCTGAGCACAACCGGCCCTCTCCCGCTGGAAGACCTCCCCGGCTGCCTCCAAAGGCCGCTTTGCAAGCACTCTGGCCGGCTGTTCCCGCCAGCCGCGCACAATGCTCCCAAGCCCGGGAGAAAAGCGCTTCGGGGTGGTGCTCTCTCCCGGCCCTTGCCCCTGAGCCTGGGGGCCAGGCAGGGGGTCCACACTCCCAGGCCAAGGCAGAACCACATGCACACGTCTGTTCCTGCCCCCTGCACCGGCAGAGAGCTCGGGGGAGCCAGAGTCTGTCAGGCAGCTGCTGGGCTGGCCGCCTGTGTGGGAAGGGGCAGAGCCGACCTAGGGGCCCCCTGGGCCTCTTGCTCTCCCTGCTGCCCTGAGGCTGCTGGGCCAAAGAGGTCTTGGGCATCCAGCCCCTTGCTGGTCCCTTCCCTCTGACGAGGCCCTCTGAGCTCCAGCACCTTGCAGTGTGGAGACAGCCCCTGCCAGCAACCTCCTCTCCAAGGAGGCCTCAAGCGAGGCCTAGGCCCAGGGGAAAGGCACCAGCGGGGATGAGCCTGGGGAGGCGCCCGGGCATGTCTGGACCCAGTCCCCCGCAGCCTGCCCTTTGCTGGGGCAGTAGCCCCGGAGGCCAGGAAGGCCTGGGCAAGGCTGGCCAGGGGCAGGGGCCCTGCTGGGTCCTGCCCCTGGCCTGTGGGGCCTCTGAGCACAACCGGCCCTCTCCCGCTGGAAGACCTCCCCGGCTGCCTCCAAAGGCCGCTTTGCAAGCACTCTGGCCGGCTGTTCCCGCCAGCCGCGCACAATGCTCCCAAGCCCGGGAGAAAAGCGCTTCGGGGTGGTGCTCTCTCCCGGCCCTTGCCCCTGAGCCTGGGGGCCAGGCAGGGGGTCCACACTCCCAGGCCAAGGCAGAACCACATGCACACGTCTGTTCCTGCCCCCTGCACCGGCAGAGAGCTCGGGGGAGCCAGAGTCTGTCAGGCAGCTGCTGGGCTGGCCGCCTGTGTGGGAAGGGGCAGAGCCGACCTAGGGGCACCCTGGGCCTCTTGCTCTCCCTGCTGCCCTGAGGCTGCTGGGCCAAAGAGGTCTTGGGCATCCAGCCCCTTGCTGGTCCCTTCCCTCTGACGAGGCCCTCTGAGCTCCAGCACCTTGCAGTGTGGAGACAGCCCCTGCCAGCAACCTCCTCTCCAAGGAGGCCTCAAGCGAGGCCTAGGCCCAGGGGAAAGGCACCAGCGGGGATGAGCCTGGGGAGGCGCCCGGGCATGTCTGGACCCAGTCCCCCGCAGCCTGCCCCTTGCTGGGGCAGTACCCCCGGAGGCCAGGAAGGCCTGGGCAAGGCTGGCCAGGGGCAGGGGCCCTGCTGGGTCCTGCCCCTGGCCTGTGGGGCCTCTGAGCACAACCGGCCCTCTCCCGCTGGAAGACCTCCCCGGCTGCCTCCAAAGGCCGCTTTGCAAGCACTCTGGCCGGCTGTTCCCGCCAGCCGCGCACAATGCTCCCAAGCCCGGGAGAAAAGCGCTTCGGGGTGGTGCTCTCTCCCGGCCCTTGCCCCTGAGCCTGGGGTCCAGGCAGGGGGTCCACACTCCCAGGCCAAGGCAGAACCACATGCACACGTCTGTTCCTGCCCCCTGCACCGGCAGAGAGCTCGGGGGAGCCAGAGTCTGTCAGGCAGCTGCTGGGCTGGCCGCCTGTGTGGGAAGGGGCAGAGCCGACCGAGGGGCCCCCTGGGCCTCTTGCTCTCCCTGCTGCCCTGAGGCTGCTGGGCCAAAGAGGTCTTGGGCATCCAGCCCCTTGCTGGTCCCTTCCCTCTGACGAGGCCCTCTGAGCTCCAGCACCTTGCAGTGTGGAGACAGCCCCTGCCAGCAACCTCCTCTCCAAGGAGGCCTCAAGCGAGGCCTAGGCCCAGGGGAAAGGCACCAGCGGGGATGAGCCTGGGGAGGCGCCCGGGCATGTCTGGACCCAGTGCCCCGCAGCCTGCCCCTTCCTGGGGCAGTACCCCCGGAGGCCAGGAAGGCCTGGGCAAGGCTGGCCAGGGGCAGGGGCCCTGCTGGGTCCTGCCCCTGTCCTGTGGGGCCTCTGAGCACAACCGGCCCTCTCCCGCTGGAAGACCTCCCCGGCTGCCTCCAAAGGCCGCTTTGCAAGCACTCTGGCCGGCTGTTCCCGCCAGCCGCGCACAATGCTCCCAAGCCCGGGAGAAAAGCGCTTCGGGGTGGTGCTCTCTCCCGGCCCTTGCCCCTGAGCCTGGGGTCCAGGCAGGGGGTCCACACTCCCAGGCCAAGGCAGAACCACATGCACACGTCTGTTCCTGCCCCCTGCACCGGCAGAGAGCTCGGGGGAGCCAGAGTCTGTCAGGCAGCTGCTGGGCTGGCCGCCTGTGTGGGAAGGGGCAGAGCCGACCGAGGGGCCCCCTGGGCCTCTTGCTCTCCCTGCTGCCCTGAGGCTGCTGGGCCAAAGAGGTCTTGGGCATCCAGCCCCTTGCTGGTCCCTTCCCTCTGACGAGGCCCTCTGAGCTCCAGCACCTTGCAGTGTGGAGACAGCCCCTGCCAGCAACCTCCTCTCCAAGGAGGCCTCAAGCGAGGCCTAGGCCCAGGGGAAAGGCACCAGCGGGGATGAGCCTGGGGAGGCGCCCGGGCATGTCTGGACCCAGTCCCCCGCAGCCTGCCCCTTGCTGGGGCAGTACCCCCGGAGGCCAGGAAGGCCTGGGCAAGGCTGGCCAGGGGCAGGGGACCTGCTGGGTCCTGCCCCTGGCCTGTGGGGCCTCTGAGCACAACCAGCCCTCTCCCGCTGGAAGACCTCCCCGGCTGCCTCCAAAGGCCGCTTTGCAAGCACTCTGGCCGGCTGTTCCCGCCAGCCGCGCACAATGCTCCCAAGCCCGGGAGAAAAGCGCTTCGGGGTGGTGCTCTCTCCCGGCCCTTGCCCCTGAGCCTGGGGGCCAGGCAGGGGGTCCACACTCCCAGGCCAAGGCAGAACCACATGCACAAGTCTGTTCCTGCCCCCTGCACCGGCAGAGAGCTCGGGGGAGCCAGAGTCTGTCAGGCAGCTGCTGGGCTGGCCGCCTGTGTGGGAAGGGGCAGAGCCGACCTAGGGGCCCCCTGGGCCTCTTGCTCTCCCTGCTGCCCTGAGGCTGCTGGGCCAAAGAGGTCTTGGGCATCCAGCCCCTTGCTGGTCCCTTCCCTCTGACGAGGCCCTCTGAGCTCCAGCACCTTGCAGTGTGGAGACAGCCCCTGCCAGCAACCTCCTCTCCAAGGAGGCCTCAAGCGAGGCCTAGGCCCAGGGGAAAGGCACCAGCGGGGATGAGCCTGGGGAGGCGCCCGGGCATGTCTGGACCCAGTCCCCCGCAGCCTGCCCCTTGCTGGGGCAGTACCCCCGGAGGCCAGGAAGGCCTGGGCAAGGCTGGCCAGGGGCAGGGGCCCTGCTGGGTCCTGCCCCTGGCCTGTGGGGCCTCTGAGCACAACCGGCCCTCTCCCGCTGGAAGAACTCCCCGGCTGCCTCCAAAGGCCGCTTTGCAAGCACTCTGGCCGGCTGTTCCCGCCAGCCGCGCACAATGCTCCCAAGCCCGGGAGAAAAGCGCTTCGGGGTGGTGCTCTCTCCCGGCCCTTGCCCCTGAGCCTGGGGGCCAGGCAGGGGGTCCACACTCCCAGGCCAAGGCAGAAGCACATGCACACGTCTGTTCCTGCCCCCTGCACCGGCAGAGAGCTCGGGGGAGCCAGAGTCTGTCAGGCAGCTGCTGGGCTGGCCGCCTGTGTGGGAAGGGGCAGAGCCGACCTAGGGGCCCCCTGGGCCTCTTGCTCTCCCTGCTGCCCTGAGGCTGCTGGGCCAAAGAGGTCTTGGGCATCCAGCCCCTTGCTGGTCCCTTCCCTCTGACGAGGCCCTCTGAGCTCCAGCACCTTGCAGTGTGGAGACAGCCCCTGCCAGCAACCTCCTCTCCAAGGAGGCCTCAAGCGAGGCCTAGGCCCAGGGGAAAGGCACCAGCGGGGATGAGCCTGGGGAGGCGCCCGGGCATGTCTGGACCCAGTCCCCCGCAGCCTGCCCCTTGCTGGGGCAGTACCCCCGGAGGCCAGGAAGGCCTGGGCAAGGCTGGCCAGGGGCAGGGGACCTGCTGCGTCCTGCCCCTGGCCTGTGGGGCCTCTGAGCACAACCGGCCCTCTCCCGCTGGAAGACCTCCCCGGCTGCCTCCAAAGGCCGCTTTGCAAGCACTCTGGCCGGCTGTTCCCGCCAGCCGCGCACAATGCTCCCAAGCCCGGGAGAAAAGCGCTTCGGGGTGGTGCTCTCTCCCGGCCCTTGCCCCTGAGCCTGGGGGCCAGGCAGGGGGTCCACACTCCCAGGCCAAGGCAGAACCACATGCACACGTCTGTTCCTGCCCCCTGCACCGGCAGAGAGCTCGGGGGAGCCAGAGTCTGTCAGGCAGCTGCTGGGCTGGCCGCCTGTGTGGGAAGGGGCAGAGCCGACCGAGGGGCCCCCTGGGCCTCTTGCTCTCCCTGCTGCCCTGAGGCTGCTGGGCCAAAGAGGTCTTGGGCATCCAGCCCCTTGCTGGTCCCTTCCCTCCGACGAGGCCCTCTGAGCTCCAGCACCTTGCAGTGTGGAGACAGCCCCTGCCAGCAACCTCCTCTCCAAGGAGGCCTCAAGCGAGGCCTAGGCCCAGGGGAAAGGCACCAGCGGGGATGAGCCTGGGGAGGCGCCCGGGCATGTCTGGACCCAGTCCCCCGCAGCCTGCCCCTTGCTGGGGCAGTACCCCCGGATGCCAGGAAGGCCTGGGCAAGGCTGGCCAGGGGCAGGGGCCCTGCTGCGTCCTGCCCCTGGCCTGTGGGGCCTCTGAGCACAACCGGCCCTCTCCCGCTGGAAGACCTCCCCGGCTGCCTCCAAAGGCCGCTTTGCAAGCACTCTGGCCGGCTGTTCCCGCCAGCCGCGCACAATGCTCCCAAGCCCGGGAGAAAAGCGCTTCGGGGTGGTGCTCTCTCCCGGCCCTTGCCCCTGAGCCTGGGGGCCAGGCAGGGGGTCCACACTCCCAGGCCAAGGCAGAACCACATGCACACGTCTGTTCCTGCCCCCTGCACCGGCAGAGAGCTCGGGGGAGCCAGAGTCTGTCAGGCAGCTGCTGGGCTGGCCGCCTGTGTGGGAAGGGGCAGAGCCGACCGAGGGGCCCCCTGGGCCTCTTGCTCTCCCTGCTGCCCTGAGGCTGCTGGGCCAAAGAGGTCTTGGGCATCCAGCCCCTTGCTGGTCCCTTCCCTCTGACGAGGCCCTCTGAGCTCCAGCACCTTGCAGTGTGGAGACAGCCCCTGCCAGCAACCTCCTCTCCAAGGAGGCCTCAAGCGAGGCCTAGGCCCAGGGGAAAGGCACCAGCGGGGATGAGCCTGGGGAGGCGCCCGGGCATGTCTGGACCCAGTCCCCCGCAGCCTGCCCCTTGCTGGGGCAGTACCCCCGGAGGCCAGGAAGGCCTGGGCAAGGCTGGCCAGGGGCAGGGGACCTGCTGCGTCCTGCCCCTGGCCTGTGGGGCCTCTGAGCACAACCGGCCCTCTCCCGCTGGAAGACCTCCCCGGCTGCCTCCAAAGGCCGCTTTGCAAGCACTCTGGCCGGCTGTTCCCGCCAGCCGCGCACAATGCTCCCAAGCCCGGGAGAAAAGCGCTTCGGGGTGGTGCTCTCTCCCGGCCCTTGCCCCTGAGCCTGGGGGCCAGGCAGGGGGTCCACACTCCCAGGCCAAGGCAGAACCACATGCACACGTCTGTTCCTGCCCCCTGCACCGGCAGAGAGCTCGGGGGAGCCAGAGTCTGTCAGGCAGCTGCTGGGCTGGCCGCCTGTGTGGGAAGGGGCAGAGCCGACCGAGGGGCCCCCTGGGCCTCTTGCTCTCCCTGCTGCCCTGAGGCTGCTGGGCCAAAGAGGTCTTGGGCATCCAGCCCCTTGCTGGTCCCTTCCCTCCGACGAGGCCCTCTGAGCTCCAGCACCTTGCAGTGTGGAGACAGCCCCTGCCAGCAACCTCCTCTCCAAGGAGGCCTCAAGCGAGGCCTAGGCCCAGGGGAAAGGCACCAGCGGGGATGAGCCTGGGGAGGCGCCCGGGCATGTCTGGACCCAGTCCCCCGCAGCCTGCCCCTTGCTGGGGCAGTACCCCCGGATGCCAGGAAGGCCTGGGCAAGGCTGGCCAGGGGCAGGGGCCCTGCTGCGTCCTGCCCCTGGCCTGTGGGGCCTCTGAGCACAACCGGCCCTCTCCCGCTGGAAGACCTCCCCGGCTGCCTCCAAAGGCCGCTTTGCAAGCACTCTGGCCGGCTGTTCCCGCCAGCCGCGCACAATGCTCCCAAGCCCGGGAGAAAAGCGCTTCGGGGTGGTGCTCTCTCCCGGCCCTTGCCCCTGAGCCTGGGGGCCAGGCAGGGGGTCCACACTCCCAGGCCAAGGCAGAACCACATGCACACGTCTGTTCCTGCCCCCTGCACCGGCAGAGAGCTCGGGGGAGCCAGAGTCTGTCAGGCAGCTGCTGGGCTGGCCGCCTGTGTGGGAAGGGGCAGAGCCGACCGAGGGGCCCCCTGGGCCTCTTGCTCTCCCTGCTGCCCTGAGGCTGCTGGGCCAAAGAGGTCTTGGGCATCCAGCCCCTTGCTGGTCCCTTCCCTCTGACGAGGCCCTCTGAGCTCCAGCACCTTGCAGTGTGGAGACAGCCCCTGCCAGCAACCTCCTCTCCAAGGAGGCCTCAAGCGAGGCCTAGGCCCAGGGGAAAGGCACCAGCGGGGATGAGCCTGGGGAGGCGCCCGGGCATGTCTGGACCCAGTCCCCCGCAGCCTGCCCCTTGCTGAGGCAGTACCCCCGGAGGCCAGGAAGGCCTGGGCAAGGCTGGCCAGGGGCAGGGGCCCTGCTGGGTCCTGCCCCTGGCCTGTGGGGCCTCTGAGCACAACCGGCCCTCTGCCGCTGGAAGACCTCCCCGGCTGCCTCCAAAGGCCGCTTTGCAAGCACTCTGGCCGGCTGTTCCCGCCAGCCGCGCACAATGCTCCCAAGCCCGGGAGAAAAGCGCTTCGGGGTGGTGCTCTCTCCCGGCCCTTGCCCCTGAGCCTGGGGGCCAGGCAGGGGCTCCACACTCCCAGGCCAAGGCAGAACCACATGCACACGTCTGTTCCTGCCCCCTGCACCGGCAGAGAGCTCGGGGGAGCCAGAGTCTGTCAGGCAGCTGCTGGGCTGGCCGCCTGTGTGGGAAGGGGCAGAGCCGACCTAGGGGCCCCCTGGGCCTCTTGCTCTCCCTGCTGCCCTGAGGCTGCTGGGCCAAAGAGGTCTTGGGCATCCAGCCCCTTGCTGGTCCCTTCCCTCTGACGAGGCCCTCTGAGCTCCAGCACCTTGCAGTGTGGAGACAGCCCCTGCCAGCAACCTCCTCTCCAAGGAGGCCTCAAGCGAGGCCTAGGCCCAGGGGAAAGGCACCAGCGGGGATGAGCCTGGGGAGGCGCCCGGGCATGTCTGGACCCAGTCCCCCGCAGCCTGCCCCTTGCTGGGGCAGTACCCCCGGAGGCCAGGAAGGCCTGGGCAAGGCTGGCCAGGGGCAGGGGCCCTGCTGGGTCCTGCCCCTGGCCTGTGGGGCCTCTGAGCACAACCGGCCCTCTCCCGCTGGAAGACCTCCCCGGCTGCCTCCAAAGGCCGCTTTGCAAGCACTCTGGCCGGCTGTTCCCGCCAGCCGCGCACAATGCTCCCAAGCCCGGGAGAAAAGCGCTTCGGGGTGGTGCTCTCTCCCGGCCCTTGCCCCTGAGCCTGGGGTCCAGGCAGGGGGTCCACACTCCCAGGCCAAGGCAGAACCACATGCACACGTCTGTTCCTGCCCCCTGCACCGGCAGAGAGCTCGGGGGAGCCAGAGTCTGTCAGGCAGCTGCTGGGCTGGCCGCCTGTGTGGGAAGGGGCAGAGCCGACCGAGGGGCCCCCTGGGCCTCTTGCTCTCCCTGCTGCCCTGAGGCTGCTGGGCCAAAGAGGTCTTGGGCATCCAGCCCCTTGCTGGTCCCTTCCCTCTGACGAGGCCCTCTGAGCTCCAGCACCTTGCAGTGTGGAGACAGGCCCTGCCAGCAACCTCCTCTCCAAGGAGGCCTCAAGCGAGGCCTAGGCCCAGGGGAAAGGCACCAGCGGGGATGAGCCTGGGGAGGCGCCCGGGCATGTCTGGACCCAGTGCCCCGCAGCCTGCCCCTTGCTGGGGCAGTACCCCCGGAGGCCAGGAAGGCCTGGGCAAGGCTGGCCAGGGGCAGGGGCCCTGCTGGGTCCTGCCCCTGGCCTGTGGGGCCTCTGAGCACAACCGGCCCTCTCCCGCTGGAAGACCTCCCCGGCTGCCTCCAAAGGCCGCTTTGCAAGCACTCTGGCCGGCTGTTCCCGCCAGCCGCGCACAATGCTCCCAAGCCCGGGAGAAAAGCGCTTCGGGGTGGTGCTCTCTCCCGGCCCTTGCCCCTGAGCCTGGGGGCCAGGCAGGGGGTCCACACTCCCAGGCCAAGGCAGAACCACATGCACACGTCTGTTCCTGCCCCCTGCACCGGCAGAGAGCTCGGGGGAGCCAGAGTCTGTCAGGCAGCTGCTGGGCTGGCCGCCTGTGTGGGAAGGGGCAGAGCCGACCTAGGGGTCCCCTGGGCCTCTTGCTCTCCCTGCTGCCCTGAGGCTGCTGGGCCAAAGAGGTCTTGGGCATCCAGCCCCTTGCTGGTCCCTTCCCTCTGACGAGGCCCTCTGAGCTCCAGCACCTTGCAGTGTGGAGACAGCCCCTGCCAGCAACCTCCTCTCCAAGGAGGCCTCAAGCGAGGCCTAGGCCCAGGGGAAAGGCACCAGCGGGGATGAGCCTGGGGAGGCGCCCGGGCATGTCTGGACCCAGTCCCCTGCAGCCTGCCCCTTGCTGGGGCAGTACCCCCGGAGGCCAGGAAGGCCTGGGCAAGGCTGGCCAGGGGCAGGGGCCCTGCTGGGTCCTGCCCCTGGCCTGTGGGGCCTCTGAGCACAACCGGCCCTCTCCCGCTGGAAGACCTCCCCGGCTGCCTCCAAAGGCCGCTTTGCAAGCACTCTGGCCAGCTGTTCCCGCCAGCCGCGCACAATGCTCCCAAGCCCGGGAGAAAAGCGCTTCGGGGTGGTGCTCTCTCCCGGCCCTTGCCCCTGAGCCTGGGGTCCAGGCAGGGGGTCCACACTCCCAGGCCAAGGCAGAACCACATGCACACGTCTGTTCCTGCCCCCTGCACCGGCAGAGAGCTCGGGGGAGCCAGAGTCTGTCAGGCAGCTGCTGGGCTGGCCGCCTGTGTGGGAAGGGGCAGAGCCGACCGAGGGGCCCCCTGGGCCTCTTGCTCTCCCTGCTGCCCTGAGGCTGCTGGGCCAAAGAGGTCTTGGGCATCCAGCCCCTTGCTGGTCCCTTCCCTCTGACGAGGCCCTCTGAGCTCCAGCACCTTGCAGTGTGGAGACAGCCCCTGCCAGCAACCTCCTCTCCAAGGAGGCCTCAAGCGAGGCCTAGGCCCAGGGGAAAGGCACCAGCGGGGATGAGCCTGGGGAGGCGCCCGGGCATGTCTGGACCCAGTCCCCCGCAGCCTGCCCCTTGCTGGGGCAGTACCCCCGGAGGCCAGGAAGGCCTGGGCAAGGCTGGCCAGGGGCAGGGGACCTGCTGGGTCCTGCCCCTGGCCTGTGGGGCCTCTGAGCACAACCAGCCCTCTCCCGCTGGAAGACCTCCCCGGCTGCCTCCAAAGGCCGCTTTGCAAGCACTCTGGCCGGCTGTTCCCGCCAGCCGCGCACAATGCTTCCAAGCCCGGGAGAAAAGCGCTTCGGGGTGGTGCTCTCTCCCGGCCCTTGCCCCTGAGCCTGGGGGCCAGGCAGGGGGTCCACACTCCCAGGCCAAGGCAGAACCACATGCACAAGTCTGTTCCTGCCCCCTGCACCTGCAGAGAGCTCGGGGGAGCCAGAGTCTGTCAGGCAGCTGCTGGGCTGGCCGCCTGTGTGGGAAGGGGCAGAGCCGACCTAGGGGCCCCCTGGGCCTCTTGCTCTCCCTGCTGCCCTGAGGCTGCTGGGCCAAAGAGGTCTTGGGCATCCAGCCCCTTGCTGGTCCCTTCCCTCTGACGAGGCCCTCTGAGCTCCAGCACCTTGCAGTGTGGAGACAGCCCCTGCCAGCAACCTCCTCTCCAAGGAGGCCTCAAGCGAGGCCTAGGCCCAGGGGAAAGGCAACAGCGGGGATGAGCCTGGGGAGGCGCCCGGGCATGTCTGGACCCAGTCCCCCGCAGCCTGCCCCTTGCTGGGGCAGTACCCCCGGAGGCCAGGAAGGCCTGGGCAAGGCTGGCCAGGGGCAGGGGCCCTGCTGGGTCCTGCCCCTGGCCTGTGGGGCCTCTGAGCACAACCGGCCCTCTCCCGCTGGAAGAACTCCCCGGCTGCCTCCAAAGGCCGCTTTGCAAGCACTCTGGCCGGCTGTTCCCGCCAGCCGCGCACAATGCTCCCAAGCCCGGGAGAAAAGCGCTTCGGGGTGGTGCTCTCTCCCGGCCCTTGCCCCTGAGCCTGGGGGCCAGGCAGGGGGTCCACACTCCCAGGCCAAGGCAGAACCACATGCACACGTCTGTTCCTGCCCCCTGCACCGGCAGAGAGCTCGGGGGAGCCAGAGTCTGTCAGGCAGCTGCTGGGCTGGCCGCCTGTGTGGGAAGGGGCAGAGCCGACCTAGGGGCCCCCTGGGCCTCTTGCTCTCCCTGCTGCCCTGAGGCTGCTGGGCCAAAGAGGTCTTGGGCATCCAGCCCCTTGCTGGTCCCTTCCCTCTGACGAGGCCCTCTGAGCTCCAGCACCTTGCAGTGTGGAGACAGCCCCTGCCAGCAACCTCCTCTCCAAGGAGGCCTCAAGCGAGGCCTAGGCCCAGGGGAAAGGCACCAGCGGGGATGAGCCTGGGGAGGCGCCCGGGCATGTCTGGACCCAGTCCCCCGCAGCCTGCCCCTTGCTGGGGCAGTACCCCCGGAGGCCAGGAAGGCCTGGGCAAGGCTGGCCAGGGGCAGGGGACCTGCTGCGTCCTGCCCCTGGCCTGTGGGGCCTCTGAGCACAACCGGCCCTCTCCCGCTGGAAGACCGCCCCGGCTGCCTCCAAAGGCCGCTTTGCAAGCACTCTGGCCGGCTGTTCCCGCCAGCCGCGCACAATGCTCCCAAGCCCGGGAGAAAAGCGCTTCGGGGTGGTGCTCTCTCCCGGCCCTTGCCCCTGAGCCTGGGGGCCAGGCAGGGGGTCCACACTCCCAGGCCAAGGCAGAACCACATGCACACGTCTGTTCCTGCCCCCTGCACCGGCAGAGAGCTCGGGGGAGCCAGAGTCTGTCAGGCAGCTGCTGGGCTGGCCGCCTGTGTGGGAAGGGGCAGAGCCGACCGAGGGGCCCCCTGGGCCTCTTGCTCTCCCTGCTGCCCTGAGGCTGCTGGGCCAAAGAGGTCTTGGGCATCCAGCCCCTTGCTGGTCCCTTCCCTCTGACGAGGCCCTCTGAGCTCCAGCACCTTGCAGTGTGGAGACAGCCCCTGCCAGCAACCTCCTCTCCAAGGAGGCCTCAAGCGAGGCCTAGGCCCAGGGGAAAGGCACCAGCGGGGATGAGCCTGGGGAGGCGCCCGGGCATGTCTGGACCCAGTCCCCCGCAGCCTGCCCCTTGCTGGGGCAGTACCCCCGGAGGCCAGGAAGGCCTGGGCAAGGCTGGCCAGGGGCAGGGGACCTGCTGCGTCCTGCCCCTGGCCTGTGGGGCCTCTGAGCACAACCGGCCCTCTCCCGCTGGAAGACCTCCCCGGCTGCCTCCAAAGGCCGCTTTGCAAGCACTCTGGCCGGCTGTTCCCGCCAGCCGCGCACAATGCTCCCAAGCCCGGGAGAAAAGCGCTTCGGGGTGGTGCTCTCTCCCGGCCCTTGCCCCTGAGCCTGGGGGCCAGGCAGGGGGTCCACACTCCCAGGCCAAGGCAGAACCACATGCACACGTCTGTTTCTGCCCCCTGCACCGGCAGAGAGCTCGGGGGAGCCAGAGTCTGTCAGGCAGCTGCTGGGCTGGCCGCCTGTGTGGGAAGGGGCAGAGCCGACCGAGGGGCCCCCTGGGCCTCTTGCTCTCCCTGCTGCCCTGAGGCTGCTGGGCCAAAGAGGTCTTGGGCATCCAGCCCCTTGCTGGTCCCTTCCCTCCGACGAGGCCCTCTGAGCTCCAGCACCTTGCAGTGTGGAGACAGCCCCTGCCAGCAACCTCCTCTCCAAGGAGGCCTCAAGCGAGGCCTAGGCCCAGGGGAAAGGCACCAGCGGGGATGAGCCTGGGGAGGCGCCCGGGCATGTCTGGACCCAGTCCCCCGCAGCCTGCCCCTTGCTGGGGCAGTACCCCCGGATGCCAGGAAGGCCTGGGCAAGGCTGGCCAGGGGCAGGGGCCCTGCTGCGTCCTGCCCCTGGCCTGTGGGGCCTCTGAGCACAACCGGCCCTCTCCCGCTGGAAGACCTCCCCGGCTGCCTCCAAAGGCCGCTTTGCAAGCACTCTGGCCGGCTGTTCCCGCCAGCCGCGCACAATGCTCCCAAGCCCGGGAGAAAAGCGCTTCGGGGTGGTGCTCTCTCCCGGCCCTTGCCCCTGAGCCTGGGGGCCAGGCAGGGGGTCCACACTCCCAGGCCAAGGCAGAACCACATGCACACGTCTGTTCCTGCCCCCTGCACCGGCAGAGAGCTCGGGGGAGCCAGAGTCTGTCAGGCAGCTGCTGGGCTGGCCGCCTGTGTGGGAAGGGGCAGAGCCGACCGAGGGGCCCCCTGGGCCTCTTGCTCTCCCTGCTGCCCTGAGGCTGCTGGGCCAAAGAGGTCTTGGGCATCCAGCCCCTTGCTGGTCCCTTCCCTCTGACGAGGCCCTCTGAGCTCCAGCACCTTGCAGTGTGGAGACAGCCCCTGCCAGCAACCTCCTCTCCAAGGAGGCCTCAAGCGAGGCCTAGGCCCAGGGGAAAGGCACCAGCGGGGATGAGCCTGGGGAGGCGCCCGGGCATGTCTGGACCCAGTCCCCCGCAGCCTGCCCCTTGCTGAGGCAGTACCCCCGGAGGCCAGGAAGGCCTGGGCAAGGCTGGCCAGGGGCAGGGGCCCTGCTGGGTCCTGCCCCTGGCCTGTGGGGCCTCTGAGCACAACCGGCCCTCTGCCGCTGGAAGACCTCCCCGGCTGCCTCCAAAGGCCGCTTTGCAAGCACTCTGGCCGGCTGTTCCCGCCAGCCGCGCACAATGCTCCCAAGCCCGGGAGAAAAGCGCTTCGGGGTGGTGCTCTCTCCCGGCCCTTGCCCCTGAGCCTGGGGGCCAGGCAGGGGCTCCACACTCCCAGGCCAAGGCAGAACCACATGCACACGTCTGTTCCTGCCCCCTGCACCGGCAGACAGCTCGGGGGAGCCAGAGTCTGTCAGGCAGCTGCTGGGCTGGCCGCCTGTGTGGGAAGGGGCAGAGCCGACCTAGGGGCCCCCTGGGCCTCTTGCTCTCCCTGCTGCCCTGAGGCTGCTGGGCCAAAGAGGTCTTGGGCATCCAGCCCCTTGCTGGTCCCTTCCCTCTGACGAGGCCCTCTGAGCTCCAGCACCTTGCAGTGTGGAGACAGCCCCTGCCAGCAACCTCCTCTCCAAGGAGGCCTCAAGCGAGGCCTAGGCCCAGGGGAAAGGCACCAGCGGGGATGAGCCTGGGGAGGCGCCCGGGCATGTCTGCACCCAGTCCCCCGCAGCCTGCCCCGTGCTGGGGCAGTACCCCCGGAGGCCAGGAAGGCCTGGGCAAGGCTGGCCAGGGGCAGGGGCCCTGCTGGGTCCTGCCCCTGGCCTGTGGGGCCTCTGAGCACAACCGGCCCTCTCCCGCTGGAAGACCTCCCCGGCTGCCTCCAAAGGCCGCTTTGCAAGCACTCTGGCCGGCTGTTCCCGCCAGCCGCGCACAATGCTCCCAAGCCCGGGAGAAAAGCGCTTCGGGGTGGTGCTCTCTCCCGGCCCTTGCCCCTGAGCCTGGGGGCCAGGCAGGGGCTCCACACTCCCAGGCCAAGGCAGAACCACATGCACACGTCTGTTCCTGCCCCCTGCACCGGCAGAGAGCTCGGGGGAGCCAGAGTCTGTCAGGCAGCTGCTGGGCTGGCCGCCTGTGTGGGAAGGGGCAGAGCCGACCTAGGGGCCCCCTGGGCCTCTTGCTCTCCCTGCTGCCCTGAGGCTGCTGGGCCAAAGAGGTCTTGGGCATCCAGCCCCTTGCTGGTCCCTTCCCTCTGACGAGGCCCTCTGAGCTCCAGCCCCTTGCAGTGTGGAGACAGCCCCTGCCAGCAACCTCCTCTCCAAGGAGGCCTCAAGCGAGGCCTAGGCCCAGGGGAAAGGCACCAGCGGGGATGAGCCTGGGGAGGCGCCCGGGCATGTCTGGACCCAGTCCCCCGCAGCCTGCCCCTTGCTGGGGCAGTACCCCCGGAGGCCAGGAAGGCCTGGGCAAGGCTGGCCAGGGGCAGGGGCCCTGCTGGGTCCTGCCCCTGGCCTGTGGGGCCTCTGAGCA
This sequence comes from Cervus elaphus, assembly GCF_910594005.1. Classification (NCBI taxonomy): domain Eukaryota; kingdom Metazoa; phylum Chordata; class Mammalia; order Artiodactyla; family Cervidae; genus Cervus; species Cervus elaphus. The sequence goes on along the minus strand of NC_057834.1, from coordinate 484,525 downwards.
CAACCGGCCCTCTCCCGCTGGAAGACCTCCCCGGCTGCCTCCAAAGGCCGCTTTGCAAGCACTCTGGCCGGCTGTTCCCGCCAGCCGCGCACAATGCTCCCAAGCCCGGGAGAAAAGCGCTTCGGGGTGGTGCTCTCTCCCGGCCCTTGCCCCTGAGCCTGGGGGCCAGGCAGGGGGTCCACACTCCCAGGCCGAGGCAGAACCACATGCACACGTCTGTTCCTGCCCCCTGCACCGGCAGAGAGCTCGGGGGAGCCAGAGTCTGTCAGGCAGCTGCTGGGCTGGCCGCCTGTGTGGGAAGGGGCAGAGCCGACCTAGGGGCCCCCTGGGCCTCCTGCTCTCCCTGCTGCCCTGAGGCTGCTGGGCCAAAGAGGTCTTGGGCATCCAGCCCCTTGCTGGTCCCTTCCCTCTGACGAGGCCCTCTGAGCTCCAGCACCTTGCAGTGTGGAGACAGCCCCTGCCAGCAACCTCCTCTCCAAGGAGGCCTCAAGCGAGGCCTAGGCCCAGGGGAAAGGCACCAGCGGGGATGAGCCTGTGGAGGCGCCCGGGCATGTCTGCACCCAGTCCCCCGCAGCCTGCCCCTTGCTGGGGCAGTACCCCCGAAGGCCAGGAAGGCCAGGGCAAGGCTGGCCAGGGGCAGGGGCCATGCTGGGTCCTGCCCCTGGCCTGTGGGGCCTCTGAGCACAGCCGGCCCTCTCCCGCTGGAAGACCTCCCCGGCTGCCTCCAAAGGCCGCTTTGCAAGCACTCTGGCCGGCTGTTCCCGCCAGCCGCGCACAATGCTCCCAAGCCCGGGAGAAAAGCGCTTCGGGGTGGTGCTCTCTCCCGGCCCTTGCCCCTGAGCCTGGGGGCCAGGCAGGGGGTCCACACTCCCAGGCCAAGGCAGAACCACATGCACACGTCTGTTCCTGCCCCCTGCACCGGCAGAGAGCTCGGGGGAGCCAGAGTCTGTCAGGCAGCTGCTGGGCTGGCCGCCTGTGTGGGAAGGGGCAGAGCCGACCGAGGGGCCCCCTGGGCCTCTTGCTCTCCCTGCTGCCCTGAGGCTGCTGGGCCAAAGAGGTCTTGGGCATCCAGCCCCTTGCTGGTCCCTTCCCTCTGACGAGGCCCTCTGAGCTCCAGCACCTTGCAGTGTGGAGACAGCCCCTGCCAGCAACCTCCTCTCCAAGGAGGCCTCAAGCGAGGCCTAGGCCCAGGGGAAAGGCACCAGCGGGGATGAGCCTGGGGAGGCGCCCGGGCATGTCTGGACCCAGTCCCCCGCAGCCTGCCCCTTGCTGGGGCAGTACCCCCGGAGGCCAGCAAGGCCTGGGCAAGGCTGGCCAGGGGCAGGGACCCTGCTGGGTCCTGCCCCTGGCCTGTGGGGCCTCTGAGCACAACCGGCCCTCTCCCGCTGGAAGACCTCCCCGGCTGCCTCCAAAGGCCGCTTTGCAAGCACTCTGGCCGGCTGTTCCCGCCAGCCGCGCACAATGCTCCCAAGCCCGGGAGAAAAGCGCTTCGGGGTGGTGCTCTCTCCCGGCCCTTGCCCCTGAGCCTGGGGGCCAGGCAGGGGGTCCACACTCCCAGGCCAAGGCAGAACCACATGCACACGTCTGTTCCTGCCCCCTGCACCGGCAGAGAGCTCGGGGGAGCCAGAGTCTGTCAGGCAGCTGCTGGGCTGGCCGCCTGTGTGGGAAGGGGCAGAGCCGACCTAGGGGCCCCCTGGGCCTCTTGCTCTCCCTGCTGCCCTGAGGCTGCTGGGCCAAAGAGGTCTTGGGCATCCAGCCCCTTGCTGGTCCCTTCCCTCTGACGAGGCCCTCTGAGCTCCAGCACCTTGCAGTGTGCAGACAGCCCCTGCCAGCAACCTCCTCTCCAAGGAGGCCTCAAGCGAGGCCTAGGCCCAGGGGAAAGGCACCAGCGGGGATGAGCCTGGGGAGGCGCCCGGGCATGTCTGGACCCAGTCCCCCGCAGCCTGCCCCTTGCTGGGGCAGTACCCCCGGAGGCCAGGAAGGCCTGGGCAAGGCTGGCCAGGGGCAGGGGCCCTGCTGCGTCCTGCCCCTGGCCTGTGGGGCCTCTGAGCACAACCGGCCCTCTCCCGCTGGAAGACCTCCCCGGCTGCCTCCAAAGGCCGCTTTGCAAGCACTCTGGCCGGCTGTTCCCGCCAGCCGCGCACAATGCTCCCAAGCCCGGGAGAAAAGCGCTTCGGGGTGGTGCTCTCTCCCGGCCCTTGCCCCTGAGCCTGGGGGCCAGGCAGGGGGTCCACACTCCCAGGCCAAGGCAGAACCACATGCACACGTCTGTTCCTGCCCCCTGCACCGGCAGAGAGCTCGGGGGAGCCAGAGTCTGTCAGGCAGCTGCTGGGCTGGCCGCCTGTGTGGGAAGGGGCAGAGCCGACCTAGGGGCCCCCTGGGCCTCTTGCTCTCCCTGCTGCCCTGAGGCTGCTGGGCCAAAGAGGTCTTGGGCATCCAGCCCCTTGCAGGTCCCTTCCCTCTGACGAGGCCCTCTGAGCTCCAGCACCTTGCAGTGTGGAGACAGCCCCTGCCAGCAACCTCCTCTCCAAGGAGGCCTCAGGCGAGGCCTAGGCCCAGGGGAAAGGCACCAGCGGGGATGAGCCTGGGGAGGCGCCCGGGCATGTCTGGACCCAGTGCCCCGCAGCCTGCCCCTTGCTGGGGCAGTACCCCCGGAGGCCAGGAAGGCCTGGGCAAGGCTGGCCAGGGGCAGGGGCCCTGCTGGGTCCTGCCCCTGTCCTGTGGGGCCTCTGAGCACAACCGGCCCTCTCCCGCTGGAAGACCTCCCCGGCTGCCTCCAAAGGCCGCTTTGCAAGCACTCTGGCCGGCTGTTCCCGCCAGCCGCGCACAATGCTCCCAAGCCCGGGAGAAAAGCGCTTCGGGGTGGTGCTCTCTCCCGGCCCTTGCCCCTGAGCCTGGGGGCCAGGCAGGGGGTCCACACTCCCAGGCCAAGGCAGAACCACATGCACACGTCTGTTCCTGCCCCCTGCACCGGCAGAGAGCTCGGGGGAGCCAGAGTCTGTCAGGCAGCTGCTGGGCTGGCCGCCTGTGTGGGAAGGGGCAGAGCCGACCTAGGGGCCCCCTGGGCCTCTTGCTCTCCCTGCTGCCCTGAGGCTGCTGGGCCAAAGAGGTCTTGGGCATCCAGCCCCTTGCTGGTCCCTTCCCTCTGACGAGGCCCTCTGAGCTCCAGCACCTTGCAGTGTGGAGACAGCCCCTGCCAGCAACCTCCTCTCCAAGGAGGCCTCAAGCGAGGCCTAGGCCCAGGGGAAAGGCACCAGCGGGGATGAGCCTGGGGAGGCGCCCGGGCATGTCTGCACCCAGTCCCCCGCAGCCTGCCCCTTGCTGGGGCAGTACCCCCGGAGGCCAGGAAGGCCTGGGCAAGGCTGGCCAGGGGCAGGGGCCCTGCTGGGTCCTGCCCCTGGCCTGTGGGGCCTCTGAGCACAACCGGCCCTCTCCCGCTGGAAGACCTCCCCGGCTGCCTCCAAAGGCCGCTTTGCAAGCACTCTGGCCGGCTGTTCCCGCCAGCCGCGCACAATGCTCCCAAGCCCGGGAGAAAAGCGCTTCGGGGTGGTGCTCTCTCCCGGCCCTTGCCCCTGAGCCTGGGGGCCAGGCAGGGGGTCCACACTCCCAGGCCAAGGCAGAACCACATGCACACGTCTGTTCCTGCCCCCTGCACCGGCAGAGAGCTCGGGGGAGCCAGAGTCTGTCAGGCAGCTGCTGGGCTGGCCGCCTGTGTGGGAAGGGGCAGAGCCGACCTAGGGGCCCCCTGGGCCTCTTGCTCTCCCTGCTGCCCTGAGGCTGCTGGGCCAAAGAGGTCTTGGGCATCCAGCCCCTTGCTGGTCCCTTCCCTCTGACCAGGCCCTCTGAGCTCCAGCACCTTGCAGTGTGGAGACAGCCCCTGCCAGCCACCTCCTCTCCAAGGAGGCCTCAAGCGAGGCCTAGGCCCAGGGGAAAGGCACCAGCGGGGATGAGCCTGGGGAGGCGCCCGGGCATGTCTGCACCCAGTCCCCCGCAGCCTGCCCCTTGCTGGGGCAGTACCCCCGGAGGCCAGGAAGGCCTGGGCAAGGCTGGCCAGGGGCAGGGGCCCTGCTGGGTCCTGCCCCTGGCCTGTGGGGCCTCTGAGCACAACCGGCCCTCTCCCGCTGGAAGACCTCCCCGGCTTCCTCCAAAGGCCGCTTTGCAAGCACTCTGGCCGGCTGTTCCCGCCAGCCGCGCACAATGCTCCCAAGCCCGGGAGAAAAGCGCTTCGGGGTGGTGCTCTCTCCCGGCCCTTGCCCCTGAGCCTGGGGGCCAGGCAGGGGGTCCACACTCCCAGGCCAAGGCAGAACCACATGCACACGTCTGTTCCTGCCCCCTGCACCGGCAGAGAGCTCGGGGGAGCCAGAGTCTGTCAGGCAGCTGCTGGGCTGGCCGCCTGTGTATGAAGGGGCAGAGCCGACCTAGGGGCACCCTGGGCCTCTTGCTCTCCCTGCTGCCCTGAGGCTGCTGGGCCAAAGAGGTCTTGGGCATCCAGCCCCTTGCTGGTCCCTTCCCTCTGACGAGGCCCTCTGAGCTCCAGCACCTTGCAGTGTGGAGACAGCCCCTGCCAGCAACCTCCTCTCCAAGGAGGCCTCAAGCGAGGCCTAGGCCCAGGGGATAGGCACCAGCGGGGATGAGCCTGGGGAGGCGCCCGGGCATGTCTGGACCCAGTCCCCCGCAGCCTGCCCCTTGCTGGGGCAGTACCCCCGGAGGCCAGGAAGGCCTGGGCAAGGCTGGCCAGGGGCAGGGGCCCTGCTGGGTCCTGCCCCTGGCCTGTGGGGCCTCTGAGCACAACCGGCCCTCTCCCGCTGTAAGACCTCACCGGCTGCCTCCAAAGGCCGCTTTGCAAGCACTCTGGCCGGCTGTTCCCGCCAGCCGCGCACAATGCTCCCAAGCCCGGGAGAAAAGCGCTTCGGGGTGGTGCTCTCTCCCGGCCCTTGCCCCTGAGCCTGGGGGCCAGGCAGGGGGTCCACACTCCCAGGCCGAGGCAGAACCACATGCACACGTCTGTTCCTGCCCCCTGCACCGGCAGAGAGCTCGGGGGAGCCAGAGTCTATCAGGCAGCTGCTGGGCTGGCCGCCTGTGTGGGAAGGGGCAGAGCCGACCTAGGGGCACCCTGGGCCTCTTGCTCTCCCTGCTGCCCTGAGGCTGCTGGGCCAAAGAGGTCTTGGGCATCCAGCCCCTTGCTGGTCCCTTCCCTCTGACGAGGCCCTCTGAGCTCCAGCACCTTGCAGTGTGGAGACAGCCCCTGCCAGCAACCTCCTCTCCAAGGAGGCCTCAAGCGAGGCCTAGGCCCAGGGGAAAGGCACCAGCGGGGATGAGCCTGGGGAGGCGCCCGGGCATGTCTGGACCCAGTCCCCCGCAGCCTGCCCCTTGCTGGGGCAGCAACCTCGGAGGCCAGGAAGGCCTGGGCAAGGCTGGCCAGGGGCAGGGGCCATGCTGGGTCCTGCCCCTGGCCTGTGGGGCCTCTGAGCACAGCCGGCCCTCTCCCGCTGGAAGACCTCCCCGGCTGCCTCCAAAGGCCGCTTTGCAAGCACTCTGGCCGGCTGTTCCCGCCAGCCGCGCACAATGCTCCCAAGCCCGGGAGAAAAGCGCTTCGGGGTGGTGCTCTCTCCCGGCCCTTGCCCCTGAGCCTGGGGGCCAGGCAGGGGGTCCACACTCCCAGGCCAAGGCAGAACCACATGCACACGTCTGTTCCTGCCCCCTGCACCGGCAGAGAGCTCGGGGGAGCCAGAGTCTGTCAGGCAGCTGCTGGGCTGGCCGCCTGTGTGGGAAGGGGCAGAGCCGACCGAGGGGCCCCCTGGGCCTCTTGCTCTCCCTGCTGCCCTGAGGCTGCTGGGCCAAAGAGGTCTTGGGCATCCAGCCCCTTGCTGGTCCCTTCCCTCTGACGAGGCCCTCTGAGCTCCAGCACCTTGCAGTGTGGAGACAGCCCCTGCCAGCAACCTCCTCTCCAAGGAGGCCTCAAGCGAGGCCTAGGCCCAGGGGAAAGGCACCAGCGGGGATGAGCCTGGGGAGGCGCCCGGGCATGTCTGGACCCAGTCCCCCGCAGCCTGCCCCTTGCTGGGGCAGTACCCCCGGAGGCCAGGAAGGCCTGGGCAAGGCTGGCCAGGGGCAGGGGCCCTGCTGGGTCCTGCCCCTGGCCTGTGGGGCCTCTGAGCACAACCGGCCCTCTCCCGCTGGAAGACCTCCCCGGCTGCCTCCAAAGGCCGCTTTGCAAGCACTCTGGCCGGCTGTTCCCGCCAGCCGCGCACAATGCTCCCAGGCCCGGGAGAAAAGCGCTTCAGGGTGGTGCTCTCTCCCGGCCCTTGCCCCTGAGCCTGGGGGCCAGACAGGGGCTCCACACTCCCAGGCCAAGGCAGAACCACATGCACACGTCTGTTCCTGCCCCCTGCACCGGCAGAGAGCTCGGGGGAGCCAGAGTCTGTCAGGCAGCTGCTGGGCTGGCCGCCTGTGTGGGAAGGGGCAGAGCCGACCGAGTGGCCCCCTGGGCCTCTTGCTCTCCCTGCTGCCCTGAGGCTGCTGGGCCAAAGAAGTCTTGGGCATCCAGCCCCTTGCTGGTCCCTTCCCTCTGACGAGGCCCTCTGAGCTCCAGCACCTTGCAGTGTGGAGACAGCCCCTGCCAGCAACCTCCTCTCCAAGGAGGCCTCAAGCGAGGCCTAGGCCCAGGGGAAAGGCACCAGCGGGGATGAGCCTGGGGAGGCGCCCGGGCATGTCTGGACCCAGTCCCCCGCAGCCTGCCCCTTGCTGGGGCAGTACCCCCGGAGGCCAGGAAGGCCTGGGCAAGGCTGGCCAGGGGCAGGGGCCCTGCTGGGTCCTGCCCCTGGCCTGTGGGGCCTCTGAGCACATCCGGCCCTCTGCCGCTGGAAGACCTCCCCGGCTGCCTCCAAAGGCCGCTTTGCAAGCACACTGGCCGGCTGTTCCCGCCAGCCGCGCACAATGCTCCCAAGCCCGGGAGAAAAGCGCTTCGGGGTGGTGCTCTCTCCCGGCCCTTGCCCCTGAGCCTGGGGGCCAGGCAGGGGGTCCACACTCCCAGGCCAAGGCAGAACCACATGCACACGTCTGTTCCTGCTCCCTGCACCGGCAGAGAGCTCGGGGGAGCCAGAGTCTGTCAGGCAGCTGCTGGGCTGGCCGCCTGTGTGGGAAGGGGCAGAGCCGACCTAGGGGCACCCTGGGCCTCTTGCTCTCCCTGCTGCCCTGAGGCTGCTGGGCCAAAGAGGTCTTGGGCATCCAGCCCCTTGCTGGTCCCTTCCCTCTGACGAGGCCCTCTGAGCTCCAGCACCTTGCAGTGTGGAGACAGCCCCTGCCAGCAACCTCCTCTCCAAGGAGGCCTCAAGCGAGGCCTAGGCCCAGGGGAAAGGCACCAGCGGGGATGAGCCTGGGGAGGCGCCCGGGCATGTCTGGACCCAGTCCCCCGCAGCCTGCCCCTTGCTGGGGCAGTACCCCCGGAGGCCAGGAAGGCCTGGGCAAGGCTGGCCAGGGGCAGGGGCCCTGCTGTGTCCTGCCCCTGGCCTGTGGGGCCTCTGAGCACAACCGGCCCTCTCCCGCTGGAAGACCTCCCCGGCTGCCTCCAAAGGCCGCTTTGCAAGCACTCTGGCCGGCTGTTCCCGCCAGCCGCGCACAATGCTCCCAAGCCCGGGAGAAAAGCGCTTCGGGGTGGTGCTCTCTCCCGGCCCTTGCCCCTGAGCCTGGGGGCCAGGCAGGGGGTCCACACTCCCAGGCCAAGGCAGAACCACATGCACACGTCTGTTCCTGCCCCCTGCACCGGCAGAGAGCTCGGGGGAGCCAGAGTCTGTCAGGCAGCTGCTGGGCTGGCCGCCTGTGTGGGAAGGGGCAGAGCCGACCTAGGGGCCCCCTGGGCCTCTTGCTCTCCCTGCTGCCCTGAGGCTGCTGGGCCAAAGAGGTCTTGGGCATCCAGCCCCTTGCTGGTCCCTTCCCTCTGACGAGGCCCTCTGAGCTCCAGCACCTTGCAGTGTGGAGACAGCCCCTGCCAGCAACCTCCTCTCCAAGGAGGCCTCAAGCGAGGCCTAGGCCCAGGGGAAAGGCACCAGCGGGGATGAGCCTGGGGAGGCGCCCGGGCATGTCTGGACCCAGTCCCCCGCAGCCTGCCCCTTGCTGGGGCAGTACCCCCGGAGGCCAGGAAGGCCTGGGCAAGGCTGGCCAGGGGCAGGGGCCTTGCTGGGTCCTGCCCCTGGCCTGTGGGGCCTCTGAGCACAACCAGCCCTCTCCCGCTGGAAGACCTCCCCGGCTGCCTCCAAAGGCCGCTTTGCAAGCACTCTGGCCGGCTGTTCCCGCCAGCCGCGCACAATGCTCCCAAGCCCGGGAGAAAAGCGCTTCGGGGTGGTGCTCTCTCCCGGCCCTTGCCCCTGAGCCTGGGGGCCAGGCAGGGGGTCCACACTCCCAGGCCAAGGCAGAACCACATGCACAAGTCTGTTCCTGCCCCCTGCACCGGCAGAGAGCTCGGGGGAGCCAGAGTCTGTCAGGCAGCTGCTGGGCTGGCCGCCTGTGTGGGAAGGGGCAGAGCCGACCTAAGGGCCCCCTGGGCCTCTTGCTCTCCCTGCTGCCCTGAGGCTGCTGGGCCAAAGAGGTCTTGGGCATCCAGCCCCTTGCTGGTCCCTTCCCTCTGACGAGGCCCTCTGAGCTCCAGCCCCTTGCAGTGTGGAGACAGCCCCTGCCAGCAACCTCCTCTCCAAGGAGGCCTCAAGCGAGGCCTAGGCCCAGGGGAAAGGCACCAGCGGGGATGAGCCTGGGGAGGCGCCCGGGCATGTCTGGACCCAGTCCCCCGCAGCCTGCCCCTTGCTGGGGCAGTACCCCCGGAGGCCAGGAAGGCCTGGGCAAGGCTGGCCAGGGGCAGGGGCCCTGCTGGGTCCTGCCCCTGGCCTGTGGGGCCTCTGAGCACAACCGGCCCTCTCCCGCTGGAAGAACTCCCCGGCTGCCTCCAAAGGCCGCTTTGCAAGCACTCTGGCCGGCTGTTCCCGCCAGCCGCGCACAATGCTCCCAAGCCCGGGAGAAAAGCGCTTCGGGGTGGTGCTCTCTCCCGGCCCTTGCCCCTGAGCCTGGGGGCCAGGCAGGGGGTCCACACTCCCAGGCCAAGGCAGAACCACATGCACACGTCTGTTCCTGCCCCCTGCACCGGCAGAGAGCTCGGGGGAGCCAGAGTCTGTCAGGCAGCTGCTGGGCTGGCCGCCTGTGTGGGAAGGGGCAGAGCCGACCTAGGGGCCCCCTGGGCCTCTTGCTCTCCCTGCTGCCCTGAGGCTGCTGGGCCAAAGAGGTCTTGGGCATCCAGCCCCTTGCTGGTCCCTTCCCTCTGACGAGGCCCTCTGAGCTCCAGCACCTTGCAGTGTGGAGACAGCCCCTGCCAGCAACCTCCTCTCCAAGGAGGCCTCAAGCGAGGCCTAGGCCCAGGGGAAAGGCACCAGCGGGGATGAGCCTGGGGAGGCGCCCGGGCATGTCTGGACCCAGTCCCCCGCAGCCTGCCCCTTGCTGGGGCAGTACCCCCGGAGGCCAGGAAGGCCTGGGCAAGGCTGGCCAGGGGCAGGGGACCTGCTGCGTCCTGCCCCTGGCCTGTGGGGCCTCTGAGCACAACCGGCCCTCTCCCGCTGGAAGACCTCCCCGGCTGCCTCCAAAGGCCGCTTTGCAAGCACTCTGGCCGGCTGTTCCCGCCAGCCGCGCACAATGCTCCCAAGCCCGGGAGAAAAGCGCTTCGGGGTGGTGCTCTCTCCCGGCCCTTGCCCCTGAGCCTGGGGGCCAGGCAGGGGCTCCACACTCCCAGGCCAAGGCAGAACCACATGCACACGTCTGTTCCTGCCCCCTGCACCGGCAGAGAGCTCGGGGGAGCCAGAGTCTGTCAGGCAGCTGCTGGGCTGGCCGCCTGTGTGGGAAGGGGCAGAGCCGACCGAGGGGCCCCCTGGGCCTCTTGCTCTCCCTGCTGCCCTGAGGCTGCTGGGCCAAAGAGGTCTTGGGCATCCAGCCCCTTGCTGGTCCCTTCCCTCCGACGAGGCCCTCTGAGCTCCAGCACCTTGCAGTGTGGAGACAGCCCCTGCCAGCAACCTCCTCTCCAAGGAGGCCTCAAGCGAGGCCTAGGCCCAGGGGAAAGGCACCAGCGGGGATGAGCCTGGGGAGGCGCCCGGGCATGTCTGGACCCAGTCCCCCGCAGCCTGCCCCTTGCTGGGGCAGTACCCCCGGATGCCAGGAAGGCCTGGGCAAGGCTGGCCAGGGGCAGGGGCCCTGCTGCGTCCTGCCCCTGGCCTGTGGGGCCTCTGAGCACAACCGGCCCTCTCCCGCTGGAAGACCTCCCCGGCTGCCTCCAAAGGCCGCTTTGCAAGCACTCTGGCCGGCTGTTCCCGCCAGCCGCGCACAATGCTCCCAAGCCCGGGAGAAAAGCGCTTCGGGGTGGTGCTCTCTCCCGGCCCTTGCCCCTGAGCCTGGGGGCCAGGCAGGGGCTCCACACTCCCAGGCCAAGGCAGAACCACATGCACACGTCTGTTCCTGCCCCCTGCACCGGCAGAGAGCTCGGGGGAGCCAGAGTCTGTCAGGCAGCTGCTGGGCTGGCCGCCTGTGTGGGAAGGGGCAGAGCCGACCGAGGGGCCCCCTGGGCCTCTTGCTCTCCCTGCTGCCCTGAGGCTGCTGGGCCAAAGAGGTCTTGGGCATCCAGCCCCTTGCTGGTCCCTTCCCTCTGACGAGGCCCTCTGAGCTCCAGCACCTTGCAGTGTGGAGACAGCCCCTGCCAGCAACCTCCTCTCCAAGGAGGCCTCAAGCGAGGCCTAGGCCCAGGGGAAAGGCACCAGCGGGGATGAGCCTGGGGAGGCGCCCGGGCATGTCTGGACCCAGTCCCCCGCAGCCTGCCCCTTGCTGGGGCAGTACCCCCGGAGGCCAGGAAGGCCTGGGCAAGGCTGGCCAGGGGCAGGGGCCCTGCTGGGTCCTGCCCCTGGCCTGTGGGGCCTCTGAGCACAACCGGCCCTCTGCCGCTGGAAGACCTCCCCGGCTGCCTCCAAAGGCCGCTTTGCAAGCACTCTGGCCGGCTGTTCCCGCCAGCCGCGCACAATGCTCCCAAGCCCGGGAGAAAAGCGCTTCGGGGTGGTGCTCTCTCCCGGCCCTTGCCCCTGAGCCTGGGGGCCAGGCAGGGGCTCCACACTCCCAGGCCAAGGCAGAACCACATGCACACGTCTGTTCCTGCCCCCTGCACCGGCAGAGAGCTCGGGGGAGCCAGAGTCTGTCAGGCAGCTGCTGGGCTGGCCGCCTGTGTGGGAAGGGGCAGAGCCGACCTAGGGGCACCCTGGGCCTCTTGCTCTCCCTGCTGCCCTGAGGCTGCTGGGCCAAAGAGGTCTTGGGCATCCAGCCCCTTGCTGGTCCCTTCCCTCTGACGAGGCCCTCTGAGCTCCAGCACCTTGCAGTGTGGAGACAGCCCCTGCCAGCAACCTCCTCTCCAAGGAGGCCTCAAGCGAGGCCTAGGCCCAGGGGAAAGGCACCAGCGGGGATGAGCCTGGGGAGGCGCCCGTGCATGTCTGCACCCAGTCCCCCGCAGCCTGCCCCTTGCTGGGGCAGTACCCCCGGAGGCCAGGAAGGCCTGGGCAAGGCTGGCCAGGGGCAGGGGCCCTGCTGGGTCCTGCCCCTGGCCTGTGGGGCCTCTGAGCACAACCGGCCCTCTCCCGCTGGAAGACCTCCCCGGCTGCCTCCAAAGGCCGCTTTGCAAGCACTCTGGCCGGCTGTTCCCGCCAGCCGCGCACAATGCTCCCAAGCCCGGGAGAAAAGCGCTTCGGGGTGGTGCTCTCTCCCGGCCCTTGCCCCTGAGCCTGGGGGCCAGGCAGGGGGTCCACACTCCCAGGCCAAGGCAGAACCACATGCACACGTCTGTTCCTGCCCCCTGCACCGGCAGAGAGCTCGGGGGAGCCAGAGTCTGTCAGGCAGCTGCTGGGCTGGCCGCCTGTGTGGGAAGGGGCAGAGCCGACCTAGGGGCCCCCTGGGCCTCTTGCTCTCCCTGCTGCCCTGAGGCTGCTGGGCCAAAGAGGTCTTGGGCATCCAGCCCCTTGCTGGTCCCTTCCCTCTGACGAGGCCCTCTGAGCTCCAGCCCCTTGCAGTGTGGAGACAGCCCCTGCCAGCAACCTCCTCTCCAAGGAGGCCTCAAGCGAGGCCTAGGCCCAGGGGAAAGGCACCAGCGGGGATGAGCCTGGGGAGGCGCCCGGGCATGTCTGGACCCAGTCCCCCGCAGCCTGCCCCTTGCTGGGGCAGTACCCCCGGAGGCCAGGAAGGCCTGGGCAAGGCTGGCCAGGGGCAGGGGCCCTGCTGGGTGCTGCCCCTGGCCTGTGGGGCCTCTGAGCACAACCGGCCCTCTCCCGCTGGAAGACCTCCCCGGCTGCCTCCAAAGGCCGCTTTGCAAGCACTCTGGCCGGCTGTTCCCGCCAGCCGCGCACAATGCTCCCAAGCCCGGGAGAAAAGCGCTTCGGGGTGGTGCTCTCTCCCGGCCCTTGCCCCTGAGCCTGGGGGCCAGGCAGGGGGTCCACACTCCCAGGCCGAGGCAGAACCACATGCACACGTCTGTTCCTGCCCCCTGCACCGGCAGAGAGCTCGGGGGAGCCAGAGTCTATCAGGCAGCTGCTGGGCTGGCCGCCTGTGTGGGAAGGGGCAGAGCCGACCTAGGGGCCCCCTGGGCCTCTTGCTCTCCCTGCTGCCCTGAGGCTGCTGGGCCAAAGAGGTCTTGGGCATCCAGCCCCTTGCTGGTCCCTTCCCTCTGACGAGGCCCTCTGAGCTCCAGCACCTTGCAGTGTGGAGACAGCCCCTGCCAGCAACCTCCTCTCCAAGGAGGCCTCAAGCGAGGCCTAGGCCCAGGGGAAAGGCACCAGCGGGGATGAGCCTGGGGAGGCGCCCGGGCATGTCTGGACCCAGTCCCCCGCAGCCTGCCCCTTGCTGGGGCAGTACCCCCGGAGGCCAGGAAGGCCTGGGCAAGGCTGGCCAGGGGCAGGGGCCCTGCTGGGTCCTGCCCCTGGCCTGTGGGGCCTCTGAGCACAACCGGCCCTCTCCCGCTGGAAGAACTCCCCGGCTGCCTCCAAAGGCCGCTTTGCAAGCACTCTGGCCGGCTGTTCCCGCCAGCCGCGCACAATGCTCCCAAGCCCGGGAGAAAAGCGCTTCGGGGTGGTGCTCTCTCCCGGCCCTTGCCCCTGAGCCTGGGGGCCAGGCAGGGGGTCCACACTCCCAGGCCAAGGCAGAACCACATGCACACGTCTGTTCCTGCCCCCTGCACCGGCAGAGAGCTCGGGGGAGCCAGAGTCTGTCAGGCAGCTGCTGGGCTGGCCGCCTGTGTGGGAAGGGGCAGAGCCGACCTAAGGGCCCCCTGGGCCTCTTGCTCTCCCTGCTGCCCTGAGGCTGCTGGGCCAAAGAGGTCTTGGGCATCCAGCCCCTTGCTGGTCCCTTCCCTCTGACGAGGCCCTCTGAGCTCCAGCACCTTGCAGTGTGGAGACAGCCCCTGCCAGCAACCTCCTCTCCAAGGAGGCCTCAAGCGAGGCCTAGGCCCAGGGGAAAGGCACCAGCGGGGATGAGCCTGGGGAGGCGCCCGGGCATGTCTGGACCCAGTCCCCCGCAGCCTGCCCCTTGCTGGGGCAGTACCCCCGGAGGCCAGGAAGGCCTGGGCAAGGCTGGCCAGGGGCAGGGGCCCTGCTGGGTCCTGCCCCTGGCCTGTGGGGCCTCTGAGCACAACCGGCCCTCTCCCGCTGGAAGAACTCCCCGGCTGCCTCCAAAGGCCGCTTTGCAAGCACTCTGGCCGGCTGTTCCCGCCAGCCGCGCACAATGCTCCCAAGCCCGGGAGAAAAGCGCTTCGGGGTGGTGCTCTCTCCCGGCCCTTGCCCCTGAGCCTGGGGGCCAGGCAGGGGGTCCACACTCCCAGGCCAAGGCAGAACCACATGCACACGTCTGTTCCTGCCCCCTGCACCGGCAGAGAGCTCGGGGGAGCCAGAGTCTGTCAGGCAGCTGCTGGGCTGGCCGCCTGTGTGGGAAGGGGCAGAGCCGACCTAGGGGCCCCCTGGGCCTCTTGCTCTCCCTGCTGCCCTGAGGCTGCTGGGCCAAAGAGGTCTTGGGCATCCAGCCCCTTGCTGGTCCCTTCCCTCTGACGAGGCCCTCTGAGCTCCAGCACCTTGCAGTGTGGAGACAGCCCCTGCCAGCAACCTCCTCTCCAAGGAGGCCTCAAGCGAGGCCTAGGCCCAGGGGAAAGGCACCAGCGGGGATGAGCCTGGGGAGGCGCCCGGGCATGTCTGGACCCAGTCCCCCGCAGCCTGCCCCTTGCTGGGGCAGTACCCCCGGAGGCCAGGAAGGCCTGGGCAAGGCTGGCCAGGGGCAGGGGACCTGCTGCGTCCTGCCCCTGGCCTGTGGGGCCTCTGAGCACAACCGGCCCTCTCCCGCTGGAAGACCTCCCCGGCTGCCTCCAAAGGCCGCTTTGCAAGCACTCTGGCCGGCTGTTCCCGCCAGCCGCGCACAATGCTCCCAAGCCCGGGAGAAAAGCGCTTCGGGGTGGTGCTCTCTCCCGGCCCTTGCCCCTGAGCCTGGGGGCCAGGCAGGGGGTCCACACTCCCAGGCCAAGGCAGAACCACATGCACACGTCTGTTCCTGCCCCCTGCACCGGCAGAGAGCTCGGGGGAGCCAGAGTCTGTCAGGCAGCTGCTGGGCTGGCCGCCTGTGTGGGAAGGGGCAGAGCCGACCGAGGGGCCCCCTGGGCCTCTTGCTCTCCCTGCTGCCCTGAGGCTGCTGGGCCAAAGAGGTCTTGGGCATCCAGCCCCTTGCTGGTCCCTTCCCTCCGACGAGGCCCTCTGAGCTCCAGCACCTTGCAGTGTGGAGACAGCCCCTGCCAGCAACCTCCTCTCCAAGGAGGCCTCAAGCGAGGCCTAGGCCCAGGGGAAAGGCACCAGCGGGGATGAGCCTGGGGAGGCGCCCGGGCATGTCTGGACCCAGTCCCCCGCAGCCTGCCCCTTGCTGGGGCAGTACCCCCGGATGCCAGGAAGGCCTGGGCAAGGCTGGCCAGGGGCAGGGGCCCTGCTGCGTCCTGCCCCTGGCCTGTGGGGCCTCTGAGCACAACCGGCCCTCTCCCGCTGGAAGACCTCCCCGGCTGCCTCCAAAGGCCGCTTTGCAAGCACTCTGGCCGGCTGTTCCCGCCAGCCGCGCACAATGCTCCCAAGCCCGGGAGAAAAGCGCTTCGGGGTGGTGCTCTCTCCCGGCCCTTGCCCCTGAGCCTGGGGGCCAGGCAGGGGCTCCACACTCCCAGGCCAAGGCAGAACCACATGCACACGTCTGTTCCTGCCCCCTGCACCGGCAGAGAGCTCGGGGGAGCCAGAGTCTGTCAGGCAGCTGCTGGGCTGGCCGCCTGTGTGGGAAGGGGCAGAGCCGACCGAGGGGCCCCCTGGGCCTCTTGCTCTCCCTGCTGCCCTGAGGCTGCTGGGCCAAAGAGGTCTTGGGCATCCAGCCCCTTGCTGGTCCCTTCCCTCTGACGAGGCCCTCTGAGCTCCAGCACCTTGCAGTGTGGAGACAGCCCCTGCCAGCAACCTCCTCTCCAAGGAGGCCTCAAGCGAGGCCTAGGCCCAGGGGAAAGGCACCAGCGGGGATGAGCCTGGGGAGGCGCCCGGGCATGTCTGGACCCAGTCCCCCGCAGCCTGCCCCTTGCTGGGGCAGTACCCCCGGAGGCCAGGAAGGCCTGGGCAAGGCTGGCCAGGGGCAGGGGCCCTGCTGGGTCCTGCCCCTGGCCTGTGGGGCCTCTGAGCACAACCGGCCCTCTGCCGCTGGAAGACCTCCCCGGCTGCCTCCAAAGGCCGCTTTGCAAGCACTCTGGCCGGCTGTTCCCGCCAGCCGCGCACAATGCTCCCAAGCCCGGGAGAAAAGCGCTTCGGGGTGGTGCTCTCTCCCGGCCCTTGCCCCTGAGCCTGGGGGCCAGGCAGGGGGTCCACACTCCCAGGCCAAGGCAGAACCACATGCACACGTCTGTTCCTGCCCCCTGCACCGGCAGAGAGCTCGGGGGAGCCAGAGTCTGTCAGGCAGCTGCTGGGCTGGCCGCCTGTGTGGGAAGGGGCAGAGCCGACCTAGGGGCACCCTGGGCCTCTTGCTCTCCCTGCTGCCCTGAGGCTGCTGGGCCAAAGAGGTCTTGGGCATCCAGCCCCTTGCTGGTCCCTTCCCTCTGACGAGGCCCTCTGAGCTCCAGCACCTTGCAGTGTGGAGACAGCCCCTGCCAGCAACCTCCTCTCCAAGGAGGCCTCAAGCGAGGCCTAGGCCCAGGGGAAAGGCACCAGCGGGGATGAGCCTGGGGAGGCGCCCGGGCATGTCTGCACCCAGTCCCCCGCAGCCTGCCCCTTGCTGGGGCAGTCCCCCCGGAGGCCAGGAAGGCCTGGGCAAGGCTGGCCAGGGGCAGGGGCCCTGCTGGGTCCTGCCCCTGGCCTGTGGGGCCTCTGAGCACAACCGGCCCTCTCCCGCTGGAAGCCCTCCCCGGCTGCCTCCAAAGGCCGCTTTGCAAGCACTCTGGCCGGCTGTTCCCGCCAGCCGCGCACAATGCTCCCAAGCCCGGGAGAAAAGCGCTTCGGGGTGGTGCTCTCTCCCGGCCCTTGCCCCTGAGCCTGGGGGCCAGGCAGGGGGTCCACACTCCCAGGCCAAGGCAGAACCACATGCACACGTCTGTTCCTGCCCCCTGCACCGGCAGAGAGCTCGGGGGAGCCAGAGTCTGTCAGGCAGCTGCTGGGCTGGCCGCCTGTGTGGGAAGGGGCAGAGCCGACCTAGGGGCCCCCTGGGCCTCTTGCTCTCCCTGCTGCCCTGAGGCTGCTGGGCCAAAGAGGTCTTGGGCATCCAGCCCCTTGCTGGTCCCTTCCCTCTGACGAGGCCCTCTGAGCTCCAGCCCCTTGCAGTGTGGAGACAGCCCCTGCCAGCAACCTCCTCTCCAAGGAGGCCTCAAGCGAGGCCTAGGCCCAGGGGAAAGGCACCAGCGGGGATGAGCCTGGGGAGGCGCCCGGGCATGTCTGGACCCAGTCCCCCGCAGCCTGCCCCTTGCTGGGGCAGTACCCCCGGAGGCCAGGAAGGCCTGGGCAAGGCTGGCCAGGGGCAGGGGCCCTGCTGGGTGCTGCCCCTGGCCTGTGGGGCCTCTGAGCACAACCGGCCCTCTCCCGCTGGAAGACCTCCCCGGCTGCCTCCAAAGGCCGCTTTGCAAGCACTCTGGCCGGCTGTTCCCGCCAGCCGCGCACAATGCTCCCAAGCCCGGGAGAAAAGCGCTTCGGGGTGGTGCTCTCTCCCGGCCCTTGCCCCTGAGCCTGGGGGCCAGGCAGGGGGTCCACACTCCCAGGCCGAGGCAGAACCACATGCACACGTCTGTTCCTGCCCCCTGCACCGGCAGAGAGCTCGGGGGAGCCAGAGTCTATCAGGCAGCTGCTGGGCTGGCCGCCTGTGTGGGAAGGGGCAGAGCCGACCTAGGGGCCCCCTGGGCCTCTTGCTCTCCCTGCTGCCCTGAGGCTGCTGGGCCAAAGAGGTCTTGGGCATCCAGCCCCTTGCTGGTCCCTTCCCTCTGACGAGGCCCTCTGAGCTCCAGCACCTTGCAGTGTGGAGACAGCCCCTGCCAGCAACCTCCTCTCCAAGGAGGCCTCAAGCGAGGCCTAGGCCCAGGGGAAAGGCACCAGCGGGGATGAGCCTGGGGAGGCGCCCGGGCATGTCTGGACCCAGTCCCCCGCAGCCTGCCCCTTGCTGGGGCAGTACCCCCGGAGGCCAGGAAGGCCTGGGCAAGGCTGGCCAGGGGCAGGGGCCCTGCTGGGTCCTGCCCCTGGCCTGTGGGGCCTCTGAGCACAACCGGCCCTCTCCCGCTGGAAGAACTCCCCGGCTGCCTCCAAAGGCCGCTTTGCAAGCACTCTGGCCGGCTGTTCCCGCCAGCCGCGCACAATGCTCCCAAGCCCGGGAGAAAAGCGCTTCGGGGTGGTGCTCTCTCCCGGCCCTTGCCCCTGAGCCTGGGGGCCAGGCAGGGGGTCCACACTCCCAGGCCAAGGCAGAACCACATGCACAAGTCTGTTCCTGCCCCCTGCACCGGCAGAGAGCTCGGGGGAGCCAGAGTCTGTCAGGCAGCTGCTGGGCTGGCCGCCTGTGTGGGAAGGGGCAGAGCCGACCTAAGGGCCCCCTGGGCCTCTTGCTCTCCCTGCTGCCCTGAGGCTGCTGGGCCAAAGAGGTCTTGGGCATCCAGCCCCTTGCTGGTCCCTTCCCTCTGACGAGGCCCTCTGAGCTCCAGCACCTTGCAGTGTGGAGACAGCCCCTGCCAGCAACCTCCTCTCCAAGGAGGCCTCAAGCGAGGCCTAGGCCCAGGGGAAAGGCACCAGCGGGGATGAGCCTGGGGAGGCGCCCGGGCATGTCTGGACCCAGTCCCCCGCAGCCTGCCCCTTGCTGGGGCAGTACCCCCGGAGGCCAGGAAGGCCTGGGCAAGGCTGGCCAGGGGCAGGGGCCCTGCTGGGTCCTGCCCCTGGCCTGTGGGGCCTCTGAGCACAACCGGCCCTCTCCCGCTGGAAGAACTCCCCGGCTGCCTCCAAAGGCCGCTTTGCAAGCACTCTGGCCGGCTGTTCCCGCCAGCCGCGCACAATGCTCCCAAGCCCGGGAGAAAAGCGCTTCGGGGTGGTGCTCTCTCCCGGCCCTTGCCCCTGAGCCTGGGGGCCAGGCAGGGGGTCCACACTCCCAGGCCAAGGCAGAACCACATGCACACGTCTGTTCCTGCCCCCTGCACCGGCAGAGAGCTCGGGGGAGCCAGAGTCTGTCAGGCAGCTGCTGGGCTGGCCGCCTGTGTGGGAAGGGGCAGAGCCGACCTAGGGGCCCCCTGGGCCTCTTGCTCTCCCTGCTGCCCTGAGGCTGCTGGGCCAAAGAGGTCTTGGGCATCCAGCCCCTTGCTGGTCCCTTCCCTCTGACGAGGCCCTCTGAGCTCCAGCACCTTGCAGTGTGGAGACAGCCCCTGCCAGCAACCTCCTCTCCAAGGAGGCCTCAAGCGAGGCCTAGGCCCAGGGGAAAGGCACCAGCGGGGATGAGCCTGGGGAGGCGCCCGGGCATGTCTGGACCCAGTCCCCCGCAGCCTGCCCCTTGCTGGGGCAGTACCCCCGGAGGCCAGGAAGGCCTGGGCAAGGCTGGCGAGGGGCAGGGGACCTGCTGCGTCCTGCCCCTGGCCTGTGGGGCCTCTGAGCACAACCGGCCCTCTCCCGCTGGAAGACCTCCCCGGCTGCCTCCAAAGGCCGCTTTGCAAGCACTCTGGCCGGCTGTTCCCGCCAGCCGCGCACAATGCTCCCAAGCCCGGGAGAAAAGCGCTTCGGGGTGGTGCTCTCTCCCGGCCCTTGCCCCTGAGCCTGGGGGCCAGGCAGGGGGTCCACACTCCCAGGCCAAGGCAGAACCACATGCACACGTCTGTTCCTGCCCCCTGCACCGGCAGAGAGCTCGGGGGAGCCAGAGTCTGTCAGGCAGCTGCTGGGCTGGCCGCCTGTGTGGGAAGGGGCAGAGCCGACCGAGGGGCCCCCTGGGCCTCTTGCTCTCCCTGCTGCCCTGAGGCTGCTGGGCCAAAGAGGTCTTGGGCATCCAGCCCCTTGCTGGTCCCTTCCCTCCGACGAGGCCCTCTGAGCTCCAGCACCTTGCAGTGTGGAGACAGCCCCTGCCAGCAACCTCCTCTCCAAGGAGGCCTCAAGCGAGGCCTAGGCCCAGGGGAAAGGCACCAGCGGGGATGAGCCTGGGGAGGCGCCCGGGCATGTCTGGACCCAGTCCCCCGCAGCCTGCCCCTTGCTGGGGCAGTACCCCCGGATGCCAGGAAGGCCTGGGCAAGGCTGGCCAGGGGCAGGGGCCCTGCTGCGTCCTGCCCCTGGCCTGTGGGGCCTCTGAGCACAACCGGCCCTCTCCCGCTGGAAGACCTCCCCGGCTGCCTCCAAAGGCCGCTTTGCAAGCACTCTGGCCGGCTGTTCCCGCCAGCCGCGCACAATGCTCCCAAGCCCGGGAGAAAAGCGCTTCGGGGTGGTGCTCTCTCCCGGCCCTTGCCCCTGAGCCTGGGGGCCAGGCAGGGGCTCCACACTCCCAGGCCAAGGCAGAACCACATGCACACGTCTGTTCCTGCCCCCTGCACCGGCAGAGAGCTCGGGGGAGCCAGAGTCTGTCAGGCAGCTGCTGGGCTGGCCGCCTGTGTGGGAAGGGGCAGAGCCGACCGAGGGGCCCCCTGGGCCTCTTGCTCTCCCTGCTGCCCTGAGGCTGCTGGGCCAAAGAGGTCTTGGGCATCCAGCCCCTTGCTGGTCCCTTCCCTCTGACGAGGCCCTCTGAGCTCCAGCACCTTGCAGTGTGGAGACAGCCCCTGCCAGCAACCTCCTCTCCAAGGAGGCCTCAAGCGAGGCCTAGGCCCAGGGGAAAGGCACCAGCGGGGATGAGCCTGGGGAGGCGCCCGGGCATGTCTGGACCCAGTCCCCCGCAGCCTGCCCCTTGCTGGGGCAGTACCCCCGGAGGCCAGGAAGGCCTGGGCAAGGCTGGCCAGGGGCAGGGGCCCTGCTGGGTCCTGCCCCTGGCCTGTGGGGCCTCTGAGCACAACCGGCCCTCTGCCGCTGGAAGACCTCCCCGGCTGCCTCCAAAGGCCGCTTTGCAAGCACTCTGGCCGGCTGTTCCCGCCAGCCGCGCACAATGCTCCCAAGCCCGGGAGAAAAGCGCTTCGGGGTGGTGCTCTCTCCCGGCCCTTGCCCCTGAGCCTGGGGGCCAGGCAGGGGCTCCACACTCCCAGGCCAAGGCAGAACCACATGCACACGTCTGTTCCTGCCCCCTGCACCGGCAGAGAGCTCGGGGGAGCCAGAGTCTGTCAGGCAGCTGCTGGGCTGGCCGCCTGTGTGGGAAGGGGCAGAGCCGACCTAGGGGCCCCCTGGGCCTCTTGCTCTCCCTGCTGCCCTGAGGCTGCTGGGCCAAAGAGGTCTTGGGCATCCAGCCCCTTGCTGGTCCCTTCCCTCTGACGAGGCCCTCTGAGCTCCAGCCCCTTGCAGTGTGGAGACAGCCCCTGCCAGCAACCTCCTCTCCAAGGAGGCCTCAAGCGAGGCCTAGGCCCAGGGGAAAGGCACCAGCGGGGATGAGCCTGGGGAGGCGCCCGGGCATGTCTGCACCCAGTCCCCCGCAGCCTGCCCCTTGCTGGGGCAGTACCCCCGGAGGCCAGGAAGGCCTGGGCAAGGCTGGCCAGGGGCAGGGGCCCTGCTGGGTCCTGCCCCTGGCCTGTGGGGCCTCTGAGCACAACCGGCCCTCTCCCGCTGGAAGACCTCCCCGGCTGCCTCCAAAGGCCGCTTTGCAAGCACTCTGGCCGGCTGTTCCCGCCAGCCGCGCACAATGCTCCCAAGCCCGGGAGAAAAGCGCTTCGGGGTGGTGCTCTCTCCCGGCCCTTGCCCCTGAGCCTGGGGGCCAGGCAGGGGGTCCACACTCCCAGGCCAAGGCAGAACCACATGCACACGTCTGTTCCTGCCCCCTGCACCGGCAGAGAGCTCGGGGGAGCCAGAGTCTGTCAGGCAGCTGCTGGGCTGGCCGCCTGTGTGGGAAGGGGCAGAGCCGACCTAGGGGCCCCCTGGGCCTCTTGCTCTCCCTGCTGCCCTGAGGCTGCTGGGCCAAAGAGGTCTTGGGCATCCAGCCCCTTGCTGGTCCCTTCCCTCTGACGAGGCCCTCTGAGCTCCAGCCCCTTGCAGTGTGGAGACAGCCCCTGCCAGCAACCTCCTCTCCAAGGAGGCCTCAAGCGAGGCCTAGGCCCAGGGGAAAGGCACCAGCGGGGATGAGCCTGGGGAGGCGCCCGGGCATGTCTGCACCCAGTCCCCCGCAGCCTGCCCCTTGCTGGGGCAGTACCCCCGGAGGCCAGGAAGGCCTGGGCAAGGCTGGCCAGGGGCAGGGGCCCTGCTGGGTCCTGCCCCTGGCCTGTGGGGCCTCTGAGCACAACCGGCCCTCTCCCGCTGGAAGACCTCCCCGGCTGCCTCCAAAGGCCGCTTTGCAAGCACTCTGGCCGGCTGTTCCCGCCAGCCGCGCACAATGCTCCCAAGCCCGGGAGAAAAGCGCTTCGGGGTGGTGCTCTCTCCCGGCCCTTGCCCCTGAGCCTGGGGGCCAGGCAGGGGGTCCACACTCCCAGGCCAAGGCAGAACCACATGCACACGTCTGTTCCTGCCCCCTGCACCGGCAGAGAGCTCGGGGGAGCCAGAGTCTGTCAGGCAGCTGCTGGGCTGGCCGCCTGTGTGGGAAGGGGCAGAGCCGACCTAGGGGCCCCCTGGGCCTCTTGCTCTCCCTGCTGCCCTGAGGCTGCTGGGCCAAAGAGGTCTTGGGCATCCAGCCCCTTGCTGGTCCCTTCCCTCTGACGAGGCCCTCTGAGCTCCAGCCCCTTGCAGTGTGGAGACAGCCCCTGCCAGCAACCTCCTCTCCAAGGAGGCCTCAAGCGAGGCCTAGGCCCAGGGGAAAGGCACCAGCGGGGATGAGCCTGGGGAGGCGCCCGGGCATGTCTGGACCCAGTCCCCCGCAGCCTGCCCCTTGCTGGGGCAGTACCCCCGGAGGCCAGGAAGGCCTGGGCAAGGCTGGCCAGGGGCAGGGGCCCTGCTGGGTGCTGCCCCTGGCCTGTGGGGCCTCTGAGCACAACCGGCCCTCTCCCGCTGGAAGACCTCCCCGGCTGCCTCCAAAGGCCGCTTTGCAAGCACTCTGGCCGGCTGTTCCCGCCAGCCGCGCACAATGCTCCCAAGCCCGGGAGAAAAGCGCTTCGGGGTGGTGCTCTCTCCCGGCCCTTGCCCCTGAGCCTGGGGGCCAGGCAGGGGGTCCACACTCCCAGGCCGAGGCAGAACCACATGCACACGTCTGTTCCTGCCCCCTGCACCGGCAGAGAGCTCGGGGGAGCCAGAGTCTATCAGGCAGCTGCTGGGCTGGCCGCCTGTGTGGGAAGGGGCAGAGCCGACCTAGGGGCCCCCTGGGCCTCTTGCTCTCCCTGCTGCCCTGAGGCTGCTGGGCCAAAGAGGTCTTGGGCATCCAGCCCCTTGCTGGTCCCTTCCCTCTGACGAGGCCCTCTGAGCTCCAGCACCTTGCAGTGTGGAGACAGCCCCTGCCAGCAACCTCCTCTCCAAGGAGGCCTCAAGCGAGGCCTAGGCCCAGGGGAAAGGCACCAGCGGGGATGAGCCTGGGGAGGCGCCCGGGCATGTCTGGACCCAGTCCCCCGCAGCCTGCCCCTTGCTCGGGCAGTACCCCCGGAGGCCAGGAAGGCCTGGGCAAGGCTGGCCAGGGGCAGGGGCCCTGCTGGGTCCTGCCCCTGGCCTGTGGGGCCTCTGAGCACAGCCGGCCCTCTCCCGCTGGAAGACCTCCCCGGCTGCCTCCAAAGGCCGCTTTGCAAGCACTCTGGCCGGCTGTTCCCGCCAGCCGCGCACAATGCTCCCAAGCCCGGGAGAAAAGCGCTTCGGGGTGGTGCTCTCTCCCGGCCCTTGCCCCTGAGCCTGGGGGCCAGGCAGGGGGTCCACACTCCCAGGCCAAGGCAGAACCACATGCACACGTCTGTTCCTGCCCCCTGCACCGGCAGAGAGCTCGGGGGAGCCAGAGTCTGTCAGGCAGCTGCTGGGCTGGCCGCCTGTGTGGGAAGGGGCAGAGCCGACCTAGGGGCACCCTGGGCCTCTTGCTCTCCCTGCTGCCCTGAGGCTGCTGGGCCAAAGAGGTCTTGGGCATCCAGCCCCTTGCTGGTCCCTTCCCTCTGACGAGGCCCTCTGAGCTCCAGCACCTTGCAGTGTGGAGACAGCCCCTGCCAGCAACCTCCTCTCCAAGGAGGCCTCAAGCGAGGCCTAGGCCCAGGGGAAAGGCACCAGCGGGGATGAGCCTGGGGAGGCGCCCGGGCATGTCTGGACCCAGTCCCCCGCAGCCTGCCCCTTGCTGGGGCAGTACCCCCGGAGGCCAGCAAGGCCTGGGCAAGGCTGGCCAGGGGCAGGGGCCCTGCTGGGTCCTGCCCCTGGCCTGTGGGGCCTCTGAGCACAACCGGCCCTCTCCCGCTGGAAGACCTCCCCGGCTGCCTCCAAAGGCCGCTTTGCAAGCACTCTGGCCGGCTGTTCCCGCCAGCCGCGCACAATGCTCCCAAGCCCGGGAGAAAAGCGCTTCGGGGTGGTGCTCTCTCCCGGCCCTTGCCCCTGAGCCTGGGGGCCAGGCAGGGGGTCCACACTCCCAGGCCGAGGCAGAACCACATGCACACGTCTGTTCCTGCCCCCTGCACCGGCAGAGAGCTCGGGGGAGCCAGAGTCTATCAGGCAGCTGCTGGGCTGGCCGCCTGTGTGGGAAGGGGCAGAGCCGACCTAGGGGCCCCCTGGGCCTCTTGCTCTCCCTGCTGCCCTGAGGCTGCTGGGCCAAAGAGGTCTTGGGCATCCAGCCCCTTGCTGGTCCCTTCCCTCTGACGAGGCCCTCTGAGCTCCAGCACCTTGCAGTGTGGAGACAGCCCCTGCCAGCAACCTCCTCTCCAAGGAGGCCTCAAGCGAGGCCTAGGCCCAGGGGAAAGGCACCAGCGGGGATGAGCCTGGGGAGGCGCCCGGGCATGTCTGGACCCAGTCCCCCGCAGCCTGCCCCTTGCTGGGGCAGTACCCCCGAAGGCCAGGAAGGCCAGGGCAAGGCTGGCCAGGGGCAGGGGCCATGCTGGGTCCTGCCCCTGGCCTGTGGGGCCTCTGAGCACAGCCGGCCCTCTCCCGCTGGAAGACCTCCCCGGCTGCCTCCAAAGGCCGCTTTGCAAGCACTCTGGCCGGCTGTTCCCGCCAGCCGCGCACAATGCTCCCAAGCCCGGGAGAAAAGCGCTTCGGGGTGGTGCTCTCTCCCGGCCCTTGCCCCTGAGCCTGGGGGCCAGGCAGGGGGTCCACACTCCCAGGCCAAGGCAGAACCACATGCACACGTCTGTTCCTGCCCCCTGCACCGGCAGAGAGCTCGGGGGAGCCAGAGTCTGTCAGGCAGCTGCTGGGCTGGCCGCCTGTGTGGGAAGGGGCAGAGCCGACCGAGGGGCCCCCTGGGCCTCTTGCTCTCCCTGCTGCCCTGAGGCTGCTGGGCCAAAGAGGTCTTGGGCATCCAGCCCCTTGCTGGTCCCTTCCCTCTGACGAGGCCCTCTGAGCTCCAGCACCTTGCAGTGTGGAGACAGCCCCTGCCAGCAACCTCCTCTCCAAGGAGGCCTCAAGCGAGGCCTAGGCCCAGGGGAAAGGCACCAGCGGGGATGAGCCTGGGGAGGCGCCCGGGCATGTCTGGACCCAGTCCCCCGCAGCCTGCCCCTTGCTGGGGCAGTACCCCCGGAGGCCAGCAAGGCCTGGGCAAGGCTGGCCAGGGGCAGGGGCCCTGCTGGGTCCTGCCCCTGGCCTGTGGGGCCTCTGAGCACAACCGGCCCTCTCCCGCTGGAAGACCTCCCCGGCTGCCTCCAAAGGCCGCTTTGCAAGCACTCTGGCCGGCTGTTCCCGCCAGCCGCGCACAATGCTCCCAAGCCCGGGAGAAAAGCGCTTCGGGGTGGTGCTCTCTCCCGGCCCTTGCCCCTGAGCCTGGGGGCCAGGCAGGGGGTCCACACTCCCAGGCCAAGGCAGAACCACATGCACACGTCTGTTCCTGCCCCCTGCACTGGCAGAGAGCTCGGGGGAGCCAGAGTCTGTCAGGCAGCTGCTGGGCTGGCCGCCTGTGTGGGAAGGGGCAGAGCCGACCGAGGGGCCCCCTGGGCCTCTTGCTCTCCCTGCTGCCCTGAGGCTGCTGGGCCAAAGAGGTCTTGGGCATCCAGCCCCTTGCTGGTCCCTTCCCTCTGACGAGGCCCTCTGAGCTCCAGCACCTTGCAGTGTGGAGACAGCCCCTGCCAGCAACCTCCTCTCCAAGGAGGCCTCAAGTGAGGCCTAGGCCCAGGGGAAAGGCACCAGCGGGGATGAGCCTGGGGAGGCGCCCGGGCATGTCTGGACCCAGTCCCCCGCAGCCTGCCCCTTGCTGGGGCAGTACCCCCGGAGGCCAGGAAGGCCTGGGCAAGGCTGGCCAGGGGCAGGGGCCCTGCTGGGTCCTGCCCCTGGCCTGTGGGGCCTCTGAGCACAACCGGCCCTCTCCCGCTGGAAGACCTCCCCGGCTGCCTCCAAAGGCCGCTTTGCAAGCACTCTGGCCGGCTGTTCCCGCCAGCCGCGCACAATGCTCCCAAGCCCGGGAGAAAAGCGCTTCGGGGTGGTGCTCTCTCCCGGCCCTTGCCCCTGAGCCTGGGGGCCAGGCAGGGGGTCCACACTCCCAGGCCGAGGCAGAACCACATGCACACGTCTGTTCCTGCCCCCTGCACCGGCAGAGAGCTCGGGGGAGCCAGAGTCTATCAGGCAGCTGCTGGGCTGGCCGCCTGTGTGGGAAGGGGCAGAGCCGACCTAGGGGCCCCCTGGGCCTCTTGCTCTCCCTGCTGCCCTGAGGCTGCTGGGCCAAAGAGGTCTTGGGCATCCAGCCCCTTGCTGGTCCCTTCCCTCTGACGAGGCCCTCTGAGCTCCAGCACCTTGCAGTGTGGAGACAGCCCCTGCCAGCAACCTCCTCTCCAAGGAGGCCTCAAGCGAGGCCTAGGCCCAGGGGAAAGGCACCAGCGGGGATGAGCCTGGGGAGGCGCCCGGGCATGTCTGCACCCAGTCCCCCGCAGCCTGCCCCTTGCTGGGGCAGTACCCCCGAAGGCCAGGAAGGCCAGGGCAAGGCTGGCCAGGGGCAGGGGCCATGCTGGGTCCTGCCCCTGGCCTGTGGGGCCTCTGAGCACAGCCGGCCCTCTCCCGCTGGAAGACCTCCCCGGCTGCCTCCAAAGGCCGCTTTGCAAGCACTCTGGCCGGCTGTTCCCGCCAGCCGCGCACAATGCTCCCAAGCCCGGGAGAAAAGCGCTTCGGGGTGGTGCTCTCTCCTGGCCCTTGCCCCTGAGCCTGGGGGCCAGGCAGGGGGTCCACACTCCCAGGCCAAGGCAGAACCACATGCACACGTCTGTTCCTGCCCCCTGCACCGGCAGAGAGCTCGGGGGAGCCAGAGTCTGTCAGGCAGCTGCTGGGCTGGCCGCCTGTGTGGGAAGGGGCAGAGCCGACCGAGGGGCCCCCTGGGCCTCTTGCTCTCCCTGCTGCCCTGAGGCTGCTGGGCCAAAGAGGTCTTGGGCATCCAGCCCCTTGCTGGTCCCTTCCCTCTGACGAGGCCCTCTGAGCTCCAGCACCTTGCAGTGTGGAGACAGCCCCTGCCAGCAACCTCCTCTCCAAGGAGGCCTCAAGCGAGGCCTAGGCCCAGGGGAAAGGCACCAGTGGGGATGAGCCTGGGGAGGCGCCCGGGCATGTCTGGACCCAGTCCCCCGCAGCCTGCCCCTTGCTGGGGCAGTACCCCCGGAGGCCAGCAAGGCCTGGGCAAGGCTGGCCAGGGGCAGGGGCCCTGCTGGGTCCTGCCCCTGGCCTGTGGGGCCTCTGAGCACAACCGGCCCTCTCCCGCTGGAAGACCTCCCCGGCTGCCTCCAAAGGCCGCTTTGCAAGCACTCTGGCCGGCTGTTCCCGCCAGCCGCGCACAATGCTCCCAAGCCCGGGAGAAAAGCGCTTCGGGGTGGTGCTCTCTCCCGGCCCTTGCCCCTGAGCCTGGGGGCCAGGCAGGGGGTCCACACTCCCAGGCCGAGGCAGAACCACATGCACACGTCTGTTCCTGCCCCCTGCACCGGCAGAGAGCTCGGGGGAGCCAGAGTCTATCAGGCAGCTGCTGGGCTGGCCGCCTGTGTGGGAAGGGGCAGAGCCGACCTAGGGGCCCCCTGGGCCTCTTGCTCTCCCTGCTGCCCTGAGGCTGCTGGGCCAAAGAGGTCTTGGGCATCCAGCCCCTTGCTGGTCCCTTCCCTCTGACGAGGCCCTCTGAGCTCCAGCACCTTGCAGTGTGGAGACAGCCCCTGCCAGCAACCTCCTCTCCAAGGAGGCCTCAAGCGAGGCCTAGGCCCAGGGGAAAGGCACCAGCGGGGATGAGCCTGGGGAGGCGCCCGGGCATGTCTGCACCCAGTCCCCCGCAGCCTGCCCCTTGCTGGGGCAGTACCCTCGAAGGCCAGGAAGGCCAGGGCAAGGCTGGCCAGGGGCAGGGGCCATGCTGGGTCCTGCCCCTGGCCTGTGGGGCCTCTGAGCACAGCCGGCCCTCTCCCGCTGGAAGACCTCCCCGGCTGCCTCCAAAGGCCGCTTTGCAAGCACTCTGGCCGGCTGTTCCCGCCAGCCGCGCACAATGCTCCCAAGCCCGGGAGAAAAGCGCTTCGGGGTGGTGCTCTCTCCCGGCCCTTGCCCCTGAGCCTGGGGGCCAGGCAGGGGGTCCACACTCCCAGGCCAAGGCAGAACCACATGCACACGTCTGTTCCTGCCCCCTGCACCGGCAGAGAGCTCGGGGGAGCCAGAGTCTGTCAGGCAGCTGCTGGGCTGGCCGCCTGTGTGCGAAGGGGCAGAGCCGACCGAGGGGCCCCCTGGGCCTCTTGCTCTCCCTGCTGCCCTGAGGCTGCTGGGCCAAAGAGGTCTTGGGCATCCAGCCCCTTGCTGGTCCCTTCCCTCTGACGAGGCCCTCTGAGCTCCAGCACCTTGCAGTGTGGAGACAGCCCCTGCCAGCAACCTCCTCTCCAAGGAGGCCTCAAGCGAGGCCTAGGCCCAGGGGAAAGGCACCAGCGGGGATGAGCCTGGGGAGGCGCCCGGGCATGTCTGGACCCAGTCCCCCGCAGCCTGCCCCTTGCTGGGGCAGTACCCCCGGAGGCCAGGAAGGCCTGGGCAAGGCTGGCCAGGGGCAGGGGCCCTGCTGGGTCCTGCCCCTGGCCTGTGGGGCCTCTGAGCACAACCGGCCCTCTCCCGCTGGAAGACCTCCCCGGCTGCCTCCAAAGGCCGCTTTGCAAGCACTCTGGCCGGCTGTTCCCGCCAGCCGCGCACAATGCTCCCAAGCCCGGGAGAAAAGCGCTTCGGGGTGGTGCTCTCTCCCGGCCCTTGCCCCTGAGCCTGGGGGCCAGACAGGGGCTCCACACTCCCAGGCCAAGGCAGAACCACATGCACACGTCTGTTCCTGCCCCCTGCACCGGCAGAGAGCTCGGGGGAGCCAGAGTCTGTCAGGCAGCTGCTGGGCTGGCCGCCTGTGTGGGAAGGGGCAGAGCCGACCGAGTGGCCCCCTGGGCCTCTTGCTCTCCCTGCTGCCCTGAGGCTGCTGGGCCAAAGAGGTCTTGGGCATCCAGCCCCTTGCTGGTCCCTTCCCTCTGACGAGGCCCTCTGAGCTCCAGCACCTTGCAGTGTGGAGACAGCCCCTGCCAGCAACCTCCTCTCCAAGGAGGCCTCAAGCGAGGCCTAGGCCCAGGGGAAAGGCACCAGCGGGGATGAGCCTGGGGAGGCGCCCGGGCATGTCTGGACCCAGTCCCCCGCAGCCTGCCCCTTGCTGGGGCAGTACCCCCGGAGGCCAGGAAGGCCTGGGCAAGGCTGGCCAGGGGCAGGGGCCCTGCTGGGTCCTGCCCCTGGCCTGTGGGGCCTCTGAGCACATCCGGCCCTCTGCCGCTGGAAGACCTCCCCGGCTGCCTCCAAAGGCCGCTTTGCAAGCACTCTGGCCGGCTGTTCCCGCCAGCCGCGCACAATGCTCCCAAGCCCGGGAGAAAAGCGCTTCGGGGTGGTGCTCTCTCCCGGCCCTTGCCCCTGAGCCTGGGGGCCAGGCAGGGGGTCCACACTCCCAGGCCAAGGCAGAACCACATGCACACGTCTGTTCCTGCTCCCT
This sequence comes from Cervus elaphus, assembly GCF_910594005.1. NCBI lineage: Eukaryota > Metazoa > Chordata > Mammalia > Artiodactyla > Cervidae > Cervus > Cervus elaphus. Next base: position 454,882 of record NC_057834.1, on the reverse strand, counting down.
GCACCGGCAGAGAGCTCGGGGGAGCCAGAGTCTGTCAGGCAGCTGCTGGGCTGGCCGCCTGTGTGGGAAGGGGCAGAGCCGACCGAGGGGCACCCTGGGCCTCTTGCTCTCCCTGCTGCCCTGAGGCTGCTGGGCCAAAGAGGTCTTGGGCATCCAGCCCCTTGCTGGTCCCTTCCCTCTGACGAGGCCCTCTGAGCTCCAGCACCTTGCAGTGTGGAGACAGCCCCTGCCAGCAACCTCCTCTCCAAGGAGGCCTCAAGCGAGGCCTAGGCCCAGGGGAAAGGCACCAGCGGGGATGAGCCTGGGGAGGCGCCCGGGCATGTCTGGACCCAGTGCCCCGCAGCCTGCCCCTTGCTGGGGCAGTACCCCCGGAGGCCAGGAAGGCCTGGGCAAGGCTGGCCAGGGGCAGGGGCCCTGCTGGGTCCTGCCCCTGTCCTGTGGGGCCTCTGAGCACAACCGGCCCTCTCCCGCTGGAAGACCTCCCCGGCTGCCTCCAAAGGCCGCTTTGCAAGCACTCTGGCCGGCTGTTCCCGCCAGCCGCGCACAATGCTCCCAAGCCCGGGAGAAAAGCGCTTCGGGGTGGTGCTCTCTCCCGGCCCTTGCCCCTGAGCCTGGGGGCCAGGCAGGGGGTCCACACTCCCAGGCCAAGGCAGAACCACATGCACACGTCTGTTCCTGCCCCCTGCACCGGCAGAGAGCTCGGGGGAGCCAGAGTCTGTCAGGCAGCTGCTGGGCTGGCCGCCTGTGTGGGAAGGGGCAGAGCCGACCGAGGGGCCCCCTGGGCCTCTTGCTCTCCCTGCTGCCCTGAGGCTGCTGGGCCAAAGAGGTCTTGGGCATCCAGCCCCTTGCTGGTCCCTTCCCTCTGACGAGGCCCTCTGAGCTCCAGCCCCTTGCAGTGTGGAGACAGCCCCTGCCAGCAACCTCCTCTCCAAGGAGGCCTCAAGCGAGGCCTAGGCCCAGGGGAAAGGCACCAGCGGGGATGAGCCTGGGGAGGCGCCCGGGCATGTCTGGACCCAGTGCCCCGCAGCCTGCCCCTTGCTGGGGCAGTACCCCCGGAGGCCAGGAAGGCCTGGGCAAGGCTGGCCAGGGGCAGGGGCCCTGCTGGGTCCTGCCCCTGTCCTGTGGGGCCTCTGAGCACAACCGGCCCTCTCCCGCTGGAAGACCTCCCCGGCTGCCTCCAAAGGCCGCTTTGCAAGCACTCTGGCCGGCTGTTCCCGCCAGCCGCGCACAATGCTCCCAAGCCCGGGAGAAAAGCGCTTCGGGGTGGTGCTCTCTCCCGGCCCTTGCCCCTGAGCCTGGGGGCCAGGCAGGGGGTCCACACTCCCAGGCCAAGGCAGAACCACATGCACACGTCTGTTCCTGCCCCCTGCACCGGCAGAGAGCTCGGGGGAGCCAGAGTCTGTCAGGCAGCTGCTGGGCTGGCCGCCTGTGTGGGAAGGGGCAGAGCCGACCTAGGGGTCCCCTGGGCCTCTTGCTCTCCCTGCTGCCCTGAGGCTGCTGGGCCAAAGAGGTCTTGGGCATCCAGCCCCTTGCTGGTCCCTTCCCTCTGACGAGGCCCTCTGAGCTCCAGCACCTTGCAGTGTGGAGACAGCCCCTACCAGCAACCTCCTCTCCAAGGAGGCCTCAAGCGAGGCCTAGGCCCAGGGGAAAGGCACCAGCGGGGATGAGCCTGGGGAGGCGCCCGGGCATGTCTGGACCCAGTCCCCTGCAGCCTGCCCCTTGCTGGGGCAGTACCCCCGGAGGCCAGGAAGGCCTGGGCAAGGCTGGCCAGGGGCAGGGGCCCTGCTGGGTCCTGCCCCTTGCCTGTGGGGCCTCTGAGCACAACCGGCCCTCTCCCGCTGGAAGACCTCCCCGGCTGCCTCCAAAGGCCGCTTTGCAAGCACTCTGGCCAGCTGTTCCCGCCAGCCGCGCACAATGCTCCCAAGCCCGGGAGAAAAGCGCTTCGGGGTGGTGCTCTCTCCCGGCCCTTGCCCCTGAGCCTGGGGTCCAGGCAGGGGGTCCACACTCCCAGGCCAAGGCAGAACCACATGCACACGTCTGTTCCTGCCCCCTGCACCGGCAGAGAGCTCGGGGGAGCCAGAGTCTGTCAGGCAGCTGCTGGGCTGGCCGCCTGTGTGGGAAGGGGCAGAGCCGACCGAGGGGCCCCCTGGGCCTCTTGCTCTCCCTGCTGCCCTGAGGCTGCTGGGCCAAAGAGGTCTTGGGCATCCAGCCCCTTGCTGGTCCCTTCCCTCTGACGAGGCCCTCTGAGCTCCAGCACCTTGCAGTGTGGAGACAGCCCCTGCCAGCAACCTCCTCTCCAAGGAGGCCTCAAGCGAGGCCTAGGCCCAGGGGAAAGGCACCAGCGGGGATGAGCCTGGGGAGGCGCCTGGGCATGTCTGGACCCAGTCCCCCGCAGCCTGCCCCTTGCTGGGGCAGTACCCCCGGAGGCCAGGAAGGCCTGGGCAAGGCTGGCCAGGGGCAGGGGACCTGCTGGGTCCTGCCCCTGGCCTGTGGGGCCTCTGAGCACAACCAGCCCTCTCCCGCTGGAAGACCTCCCCGGCTGCCTCCAAAGGCCGCTTTGCAAGCACTCTGGCCGGCTGTTCCCGCCAGCCGCGCACAATGCTCCCAAGCCCGGGAGAAAAGCGCTTCGGGGTGGTGCTCTCTCCCGGCCCTTGCCCCTGAGCCTGGGGGCCAGGCAGGGGGTCCACACTCCCAGGCCAAGGCAGAACCACATGCACAAGTCTGTTCCTGCCCCCTGCACCGGCAGAGAGCTCGGGGGAGCCAGAGTCTGTCAGGCAGCTGCTGGGCTGGCCGCCTGTGTGGGAAGGGGCAGAGCCGACCTAGGGGCCCCCTGGGCCTCTTGCTCTCCCTGCTGCCCTGAGGCTGCTGGGCCAAAGAGGTCTTGGGCATCCAGCCCCTTGCTGGTCCCTTCCCTCTGACGAGGCCCTCTGAGCTCCAGCACCTTGCAGTGTGGAGACAGCCCCTGCCAGCAACCTCCTCTCCAAGGAGGCCTCAAGCGAGGCCTAGGCCCAGGGGAAAGGCACCAGCGGGGATGAGCCTGGGGAGGCGCCCGGGCATGTCTGGACCCAGTCCCCCGCAGCCTGCCCCTTGCTGGGGCAGTACCCCCGGAGGCCAGGAAGGCCTGGGCAAGGCTGGCCAGGGGCAGGGGCCCTGCTGGGTCCTGCCCCTGGCCTGTGGGGCCTCTGAGCACAACCGGCCCTCTCCCGCTGGAAGAACTCCCCGGCTGCCTCCAAAGGCCGCTTTGCAAGCACTCTGGCCGGCTGTTCCCGCCAGCCGCGCACAATGCTCCCAAGCCCGGGAGAAAAGCGCTTCGGGGTGGTGCTCTCTCCCGGCCCTTGCCCCTGAGCCTGGGGGCCAGGCAGGGGGTCCACACTCCCAGGCCAAGGCAGAACCACATGCACACGTCTGTTCCTGCCCCCTGCACCGGCAGAGAGCTCGGGGGAGCCAGAGTCTGTCAGGCAGCTGCTGGGCTGGCCGCCTGTGTGGGAAGGGGCAGAGCCGACCTAGGGGCCCCCTGGGCCTCTTGCTCTCCCTGCTGCCCTGAGGCTGCTGGGCCAAAGAGGTCTTGGGCATCCAGCCCCTTGCTGGTCCCTTCCCTCTGACGAGGCCCTCTGAGCTCCAGCACCTTGCAGTGTGGAGACAGCCCCTGCCAGCAACCTCCTCTCCAAGGAGGCCTCAAGCGAGGCCTAGGCCCAGGGGAAAGGCACCAGCGGGGATGAGCCTGGGGAGGCGCCCGGGCATGTCTGGACCCAGTCCCCCGCAGCCTGCCCCTTGCTGGGGCAGTACCCCCGGATGCCAGGAAGGCCTGGGCAAGGCTGGCCAGGGGCAGGGGCCCTGCTGCGTCCTGCCCCTGGCCTGTGGGGCCTCTGAGCACAACCGGCCCTCTCCCGCTGGAAGACCTCCCCGGCTGCCTCCAAAGGCCGCTTTGCAAGCACTCTGGCCGGCTGTTCCCGCCAGCCGCGCACAATGCTCCCAAGCCCGGGAGAAAAGCGCTTCGGGGTGGTGCTCTCTCCCGGCCCTTGCCCCTGAGCCTGGGGGCCAGGCAGGGGGTCCACACTCCCAGGCCAAGGCAGAACCACATGCACACGTCTGTTCCTGCCCCCTGCACCGGCAGAGAGCTCGGGGGAGCCAGAGTCTGTCAGGCAGCTGCTGGGCTGGCCGCCTGTGTGGGAAGGGGCAGAGCCGACCGAGGGGCCCCCTGGGCCTCTTGCTCTCCCTGCTGCCCTGAGGCTGCTGGGCCAAAGAGGTCTTGGGCATCCAGCCCCTTGCTGGTCCCTTCCCTCTGACGAGGCCCTCTGAGCTCCAGCACCTTGCAGTGTGGAGACAGCCCCTGCCAGCAACCTCCTCTCCAAGGAGGCCTCAAGCGAGGCCTAGGCCCAGGGGAAAGGCACCAGCGGGGATGAGCCTGGGGAGGCGCCCGGGCATGGCTGGACCCAGTCCCCCGCAGCCTGCCCCTTGCTGGGGCAGTACCCCCGGAGGCCAGGAAGGCCTGGGCAAGGCTGGCCAGGGGCAGGGGCCCTGCTGGGTCCTGCCCCTGGCCTGTGGGGCCTCTGAGCACAACCGGCCCTCTCCCGCTGGAAGACCTCCCCGGCTGCCTCCAAAGGCCGCTTTGCAAGCACTCTGGCCGGCTGTTCCCGCCAGCCGCGCACAATGCTCCCAAGCCCGGGAGAAAAGCGCTTCGGGGTGGTGCTCTCTCCCGGCCCTTGCCCCTGAGCCTGGGGGCCAGACAGGGGCTCCACACTCCCAGGCCAAGGCAGAACCACATGCACACGTCTGTTCCTGCCCCCTGCACCGGCAGAGAGCTCGGGGGAGCCAGAGTCTGTCAGGCAGCTGCTGGGCTGGCCGCCTGTGTGGGAAGGGGCAGAGCCGACCGAGTGGCCCCCTGGGCCTCTTGCTCTCCCTGCTGCCCTGAGGCTGCTGGGCCAAAGAGGTCTTGGGCATCCAGCCCCTTGCTGGTCCCTTCCCTCTGACGAGGCCCTCTGAGCTCCAGCACCTTGCAGTGTGGAGACAGCCCCTGCCAGCAACCTCCTCTCCAAGGAGGCCTCAAGCGAGGCCTAGGCCCAGGGGAAAGGCACCAGCGGGGATGAGCCTGGGGAGGCGCCCGGGCATGTCTGGACCCAGTCCCCCGCAGCCTGCCCCTTGCTGGGGCAGTACCCCCGGAGGCCAGGAAGGCCTGGGCAAGGCTGGCCAGGGGCAGGGGCCCTGCTGGGTCCTGCCCCTGGCCTGTGGGGCCTCTGAGCACATCCGGCCCTCTGCCGCTGGAAGACCTCCCCGGCTGCCTCCAAAGGCCGCTTTGCAAGCACTCTGGCCGGCTGTTCCCGCCAGCCGCGCACAATGCTCCCAAGCCCGGGAGAAAAGCGCTTCGGGGTGGTGCTCTCTCCCGGCCCTTGCCCCTGAGCCTGGGGGCCAGGCAGGGGGTCCACACTCCCAGGCCAAGGCAGAACCACATGCACACGTCTGTTCCTGCTCCCTGCACCGGCAGAGAGCTCGGGGGAGCCAGAGTCTGTCAGGCAGCTGCTGGGCTGGCCGCCTGTGTGGGAAGGGGCAGAGCCGACCGAGGGGCACCCTGGGCCTCTTGCTCTCCCTGCTGCCCTGAGGCTGCTGGGCCAAAGAGGTCTTGGGCATCCAGCCCCTTGCTGGTCCCTTCCCTCTGACGAGGCCCTCTGAGCTCCAGCACCTTGCAGTGTGGAGACAGCCCCTGCCAGCAACCTCCTCTCCAAGGAGGCCTCAAGCGAGGCCTAGGCCCAGGGGAAAGGCACCAGCGGGGATGAGCCTGGGGAGGCGCCCGGGCATGTCTGGACCCAGTGCCCCGCAGCCTGCCCCTTGCTGGGGCAGTACCCCCGGAGGCCAGGAAGGCCTGGGCAAGGCTGGCCAGGGGCAGGGGCCCTGCTGGGTCCTGCCCCTGTCCTGTGGGGCCTCTGAGCACAACCGGCCCTCTCCCGCTGGAAGACCTCCCCGGCTGCCTCCAAAGGCCGCTTTGCAAGCACTCTGGCCGGCTGTTCCCGCCAGCCGCGCACAATGCTCCCAAGCCCGGGAGAAAAGCGCTTCGGGGTGGTGCTCTCTCCCGGCCCTTGCCCCTGAGCCTGGGGGCCAGGCAGGGGGTCCACACTCCCAGGCCAAGGCAGAACCACATGCACACGTCTGTTCCTGCCCCCTGCACCGGCAGAGAGCTCGGGGGAGCCAGAGTCTGTCAGGCAGCTGCTGGGCTGGCCGCCTGTGTGGGAAGGGGCAGAGCCGACCGAGGGGCCCCCTGGGCCTCTTGCTCTCCCTGCTGCCCTGAGGCTGCTGGGCCAAAGAGGTCTTGGGCATCCAGCCCCTTGCTGGTCCCTTCCCTCTGACGAGGCCCTCTGAGCTCCAGCACCTTGCAGTGTGGAGACAGCCCCTGCCAGCAACCTCCTCTCCAAGGAGGCCTCAAGCGAGGCCTAGGCCCAGGGGAAAGGCACCAGCGGGGATGAGCCTGGGGAGGCGCCCGGGCATGTCTGGACCCAGTGCCCCGCAGCCTGCCCCTTCCTGGGGCAGTACCCCCGGAGGCCAGGAAGGCCTGGGCAAGGCTGGCCAGGGGCAGGGGCCCTGCTGGGTCCTGCCCCTGTCCTGTGGGGCCTCTGAGCACAACCGGCCCTCTCCCGCTGGAAGACCTCCCCGGCTGCCTCCAAAGGCCGCTTTGCAAGCACTCTGGCCGGCTGTTCCCGCCAGCCGCGCACAATGCTCCCAAGCCCGGGAGAAAAGCGCTTCGGGGTGGTGCTCTCTCCCGGCCCTTGCCCCTGAGCCTGGGGGCCAGGCAGGGGGTCCACACTCCCAGGCCAAGGCAGAACCACATGCACACGTCTGTTCCTGCCCCCTGCACCGGCAGAGAGCTCGGGGGAGCCAGAGTCTGTCAGGCAGCTGCTGGGCTGGCCGCCTGTGTGGGAAGGGGCAGAGCCGACCGAGGGGCCCCCTGGGCCTCTTGCTCTCCCTGCTGCCCTGAGGCTGCTGGGCCAAAGAGGTCTTGGGCATCCAGCCCCTTGCTGGTCCCTTCCCTCTGACGAGGCCCTCTGAGCTCCAGCACCTTGCAGTGTGGAGACAGCCCCTACCAGCAACCTCCTCTCCAAGGAGGCCTCAAGCGAGGCCTAGGCCCAGGGGAAAGGCACCAGCGGGGATGAGCCTGGGGAGGCGCCCGGGCATGTCTGGACCCAGTCCCCTGCAGCCTGCCCCTTGCTGGGGCAGTACCCCCGGAGGCCAGGAAGGCCTGGGCAAGGCTGGCCAGGGGCAGGGGCCCTGCTGGGTCCTGCCCCTTGCCTGTGGGGCCTCTGAGCACAACCGGCCCTCTCCCGCTGGAAGACCTCCCCGGCTGCCTCCAAAGGCCGCTTTGCAAGCACTCTGGCCAGCTGTTCCCGCCAGCCGCGCACAATGCTCCCAAGCCCGGGAGAAAAGCGCTTCGGGGTGGTGCTCTCTCCCGGCCCTTGCCCCTGAGCCTGGGGTCCAGGCAGGGGGTCCACACTCCCAGGCCAAGGCAGAACCACATGCACACGTCTGTTCCTGCCCCCTGCACCGGCAGAGAGCTCGGGGGAGCCAGAGTCTGTCAGGCAGCTGCTGGGCTGGCCGCCTGTGTGGGAAGGGGCAGAGCCGACCGAGGGGCCCCCTGGGCCTCTTGCTCTCCCTGCTGCCCTGAGGCTGCTGGGCCAAAGAGGTCTTGGGCATCCAGCCCCTTGCTGGTCCCTTCCCTCTGACGAGGCCCTCTGAGCTCCAGCACCTTGCAGTGTGGAGACAGCCCCTGCCAGCAACCTCCTCTCCAAGGAGGCCTCAAGCGAGGCCTAGGCCCAGGGGAAAGGCACCAGCGGGGATGAGCCTGGGGAGGCGCCCGGGCATGTCTGGACCCAGTCCCCCGCAGCCTGCCCCTTGCTGGGGCAGTACCCCCGGAGGCCAGGAAGGCCTGGGCAAGGCTGGCCAGGGGCAGGGGACCTGCTGGGTCCTGCCCCTGGCCTGTGGGGCCTCTGAGCACAACCAGCCCTCTCCCGCTGGAAGACCTCCCCGGCTGCCTCCAAAGGCCGCTTTGCAAGCACTCTGGCCGGCTGTTCCCGCCAGCCGCGCACAATGCTCCCAAGCCCGGGAGAAAAGCGCTTCGGGGTGGTGCTCTCTCCCGGCCCTTGCCCCTGAGCCTGGGGGCCAGGCAGGGGGTCCACACTCCCAGGCCAAGGCAGAACCACATGCACAAGTCTGTTCCTGCCCCCTGCACCGGCAGAGAGCTCGGGGGAGCCAGAGTCTGTCAGGCAGCTGCTGGGCTGGCCGCCTGTGTGGGAAGGGGCAGAGCCGACCTAGGGGCCCCCTGGGCCTCTTGCTCTCCCTGCTGCCCTGAGGCTGCTGGGCCAAAGAGGTCTTGGGCATCCAGCCCCTTGCTGGTCCCTTCCCTCTGACGAGGCCCTCTGAGCTCCAGCACCTTGCAGTGTGGAGACAGCCCCTGCCAGCAACCTCCTCTCCAAGGAGGCCTCAAGCGAGGCCTAGGCCCAGGGGAAAGGCACCAGCGGGGATGAGCCTGGGGAGGCGCCCGGGCATGTCTGGACCCAGTCCCCCGCAGCCTGCCCCTTGCTGGGGCAGTACCCCCGGAGGCCAGGAAGGCCTGGGCAAGGCTGGCCAGGGGCAGGGGCCCTGCTGGGTCCTGCCCCTGGCCTGTGGGGCCTCTGAGCACAACCGGCCCTCTCCCGCTGGAAGAACTCCCCGGCTGCCTCCAAAGGCCGCTTTGCAAGCACTCTGGCCGGCTGTTCCCGCCAGCCGCGCACAATGCTCCCAAGCCCGGGAGAAAAGCGCTTCGGGGTGGTGCTCTCTCCCGGCCCTTGCCCCTGAGCCTGGGGGCCAGGCAGGGGGTCCACACTCCCAGGCCAAGGCAGAACCACATGCACACGTCTGTTCCTGCCCCCTGCACCGGCAGAGAGCTCGGGGGAGCCAGAGTCTGTCAGGCAGCTGCTGGGCTGGCCGCCTGTGTGGGAAGGGGCAGAGCCGACCTAGGGGCCCCCTGGGCCTCTTGCTCTCCCTGCTGCCCTGAGGCTGCTGGGCCAAAGAGGTCTTGGGCATCCAGCCCCTTGCTGGTCCCTTCCCTCTGACGAGGCCCTCTGAGCTCCAGCACCTTGCAGTGTGCAGACAGCCCCTGCCAGCAACCTCCTCTCCAAGGAGGCCTCAAGCGAGGCCTAGGCCCAGGGGAAAGGCACCAGCGGGGATGAGCCTGGGGAGGCGCCCGGGCATGTCTGGACCCAGTCCCCCGCAGCCTGCCCCTTGCTGGGGCAGTACCCCCGGAGGCCAGGAAGGCCTGGGCAAGGCTGGCCAGGGGCAGGGGACCTGCTGCGTCCTGCCCCTGGCCTGTGGGGCCTCTGAGCACAACCGGCCCTCTCCCGCTGGAAGACCTCCCCGGCTGCCTCCAAAGGCCGCTTTGCAAGCACTCTGGCCGGCTGTTCCCGCCAGCCGCGCACAATGCTCCCAAGCCCGGGAGAAAAGCGCTTCGGGGTGGTGCTCTCTCCCGGCCCTTGCCCCTGAGCCTGGGGGCCAGGCAGGGGGTCCACACTCCCAGGCCAAGGCAGAACCACATGCACACGTCTGTTCCTGCCCCCTGCACCGGCAGAGAGCTCGGGGGAGCCAGAGTCTGTCAGGCAGCTGCTGGGCTGGCCGCCTGTGTGGGAAGGGGCAGAGCCGACCGAGGGGCCCCCTGGGCCTCTTGCTCTCCCTGCTGCCCTGAGGCTGCTGGGCCAAAGAGGTCTTGGGCATCCAGCCCCTTGCTGGTCCCTTCCCTCCGACGAGGCCCTCTGAGCTCCAGCACCTTGCAGTGTGGAGACAGCCCCTGCCAGCAACCTCCTCTCCAAGGAGGCCTCAAGCGAGGCCTAGGCCCAGGGGAAAGGCACCAGCGGGGATGAGCCTGGGGAGGCGCCCGGGCATGTCTGGACCCAGTCCCCCGCAGCCTGCCCCTTGCTGGGGCAGTACCCCCGGATGCCAGGAAGGCCTGGGCAAGGCTGGCCAGGGGCAGGGGCCCTGCTGCGTCCTGACCCTGGCCTGTGGGGCCTCTGAGCACAACCGGCCCTCTCCCGCTGGAAGACCTCCCCGGCTGCCTCCAAAGGCCGCTTTGCAAGCACTCTGGCCGGCTGTTCCCGCCAGCCGCGCACAATGCTCCCAAGCCCGGGAGAAAAGCGCTTCGGGGTGGTGCTCTCTCCCGGCCCTTGCCCCTGAGCCTGGGGGCCAGGCAGGGGGTCCACACTCCCAGGCCAAGGCAGAACCACATGCACACGTCTGTTCCTGCCCCCTGCACCGGCAGAGAGCTCGGGGGAGCCAGAGTCTGTCAGGCAGCTGCTGGGCTGGCCGCCTGTGTGGGAAGGGGCAGAGCCGACCGAGGGGCCCCCTGGGCCTCTTGCTCTCCCTGCTGCCCAGAGGCTGCTGGGCCAAAGAGGTCTTGGGCATCCAGCCCCTTGCTGGTCCCTTCCCTCTGACGAGGCCCTCTGAGCTCCAGCACCTTGCAGTGTGGAGACAGCCCCTGCCAGCAACCTCCTCTCCAAGGAGGCCTCAAGCGAGGCCTAGGCCCAGGGGAAAGGCACCAGCGGGGATGAGCCTGGGGAGGCGCCCGGGCATGTCTGGACCCAGTCCCCCGCAGCCTGCCCCTTGCTGGGGCAGTACCCCCGGAGGCCAGGAAGGCCTGGGCAAGGCTGGCCAGGGGCAGGGGACCTGCTGCGTCCTGCCCCTGGCCTGTGGGGCCTCTGAGCACAACCGGCCCTCTCCCGCTGGAAGACCTCCCCGGCTGCCTCCAAAGGCCGCTTTGCAAGCACTCTGGCCGGCTGTTCCCGCCAGCCGCGCACAATGCTCCCAAGCCCGGGAGAAAAGCGCTTCGGGGTGGTGCTCTCTCCCGGCCCTTGCCCCTGAGCCTGGGGGCCAGGCAGGGGGTCCACACTCCCAGGCCAAGGCAGAACCACATGCACACGTCTGTTCCTGCCCCCTGCACCGGCAGAGAGCTCGGGGGAGCCAGAGTCTGTCAGGCAGCTGCTGGGCTGGCCGCCTGTGTGGGAAGGGGCAGAGCCGACCGAGGGGCCCCCTGGGCCTCTTGCTCTCCCTGCTGCCCTGAGGCTGCTGGGCCAAAGAGGTCTTGGGCATCCAGCCCCTTGCTGGTCCCTTCCCTCCGACGAGGCCCTCTGAGCTCCAGCACCTTGCAGTGTGGAGACAGCCCCTGCCAGCAACCTCCTCTCCAAGGAGGCCTCAAGCGAGGCCTAGGCCCAGGGGAAAGGCACCAGCGGGGATGAGCCTGGGGAGGCGCCCGGGCATGTCTGGACCCAGTCCCCCGCAGCCTGCCCCTTGCTGGGGCAGTACCCCCGGATGCCAGGAAGGCCTGGGCAAGGCTGGCCAGGGGCAGGGGCCCTGCTGCGTCCTGCCCCTGGCCTGTGGGGCCTCTGAGCACAACCGGCCCTCTCCCGCTGGAAGACCTCCCCGGCTGCCTCCAAAGGCCGCTTTGCAAGCACTCTGGCCGGCTGTTCCCGCCAGCCGCGCACAATGCTCCCAAGCCCGGGAGAAAAGCGCTTCGGGGTGGTGCTCTCTCCCGGCCCTTGCCCCTGAGCCTGGGGGCCAGGCAGGGGGTCCACACTCCCAGGCCAAGGCAGAACCACATGCACACGTCTGTTCCTGCCCCCTGCACCGGCAGAGAGCTCGGGGGAGCCAGAGTCTGTCAGGCAGCTGCTGGGCTGGCCGCCTGTGTGGGAAGGGGCAGAGCCGACCGAGGGGCCCCCTGGGCCTCTTGCTCTCCCTGCTGCCCTGAGGCTGCTGGGCCAAAGAGGTCTTGGGCATCCAGCCCCTTGCTGGTCCCTTCCCTCTGACGAGGCCCTCTGAGCTCCAGCACCTTGCAGTGTGGAGACAGCCCCTGCCAGCAACCTCCTCTCCAAGGAGGCCTCAAGCGAGGCCTAGGCCCAGGGGAAAGGCACCAGCGGGGATGAGCCTGGGGAGGCGCCCGGGCATGTCTGGACCCAGTCCCCCGCAGCCTGCCCCTTGCTGAGGCAGTACCCCCGGAGGCCAGGAAGGCCTGGGCAAGGCTGGCCAGGGGCAGGGGCCCTGCTGGGTCCTGCCCCTGGCCTGTGGGGCCTCTGAGCACAACCGGCCCTCTGCCGCTGGAAGACCTCCCCGGCTGCCTCCAAAGGCCGCTTTGCAAGCACTCTGGCCGGCTGTTCCCGCCAGCCGCGCACAATGCTCCCAAGCCCGGGAGAAAAGCGCTTCGGGGTGGTGCTCTCTCCCGGCCCTTGCCCCTGAGCCTGGGGGCCAGGCAGGGGCTCCACACTCCCAGGCCAAGGCAGAACCACATGCACACGTCTGTTCCTGCCCCCTGCACCGGCAGAGAGCTCGGGGGAGCCAGAGTCTGTCAGGCAGCTGCTGGGCTGGCCGCCTGTGTGGGAAGGGGCAGAGCCGACCTAGGGGCCCCCTGGGCCTCTTGCTCTCCCTGCTGCCCTGAGGCTGCTGGGCCAAAGAGGTCTTGGGCATCCAGCCCCTTGCTGGTCCCTTCCCTCTGACGAGGCCCTCTGAGCTCCAGCCCCTTGCAGTGTGGAGACAGCCCCTGCCAGCAACCTCCTCTCCAAGGAGGCCTCAAGCGAGGCCTAGGCCCAGGGGAAAGGCACCAGCGGGGATGAGCCTGGGGAGGCGCCCGGGCATGTCTGGACCCAGTCCCCCGCAGCCTGCCCCTTGCTGGGGCAGTACCCCCGGAGGCCAGGAAGGCCTGGGCAAGGCTGGCCAGGGGCAGGGGCCCTGCTGGGTGCTGCCCCTGGCCTGTGGGGCCTCTGAGCACAACCGGCCCTCTCCCGCTGGAAGACCTCCCCGGCTGCCTCCAAAGGCCGCTTTGCAAGCACTCTGGCCGGCTGTTCCCGCCAGCCGCGCACAATGCTCCCAAGCCCGGGAGAAAAGCGCTTCGGGGTGGTGCTCTCTCCCGGCCCTTGCCCCTGAGCCTGGGGGCCAGGCAGGGGGTCCACACTCCCAGGCCGAGGCAGAACCACATGCACACGTCTGTTCCTGCCCCCTGCACCGGCAGAGAGCTCGGGGGAGCCAGAGTCTATCAGGCAGCTGCTGGGCTGGCCGCCTGTGTGGGAAGGGGCAGAGCCGACCTAGGGGCCCCCTGGGCCTCTTGCTCTCCCTGCTGCCCTGAGGCTGCTGGGCCAAAGAGGTCTTGGGCATCCAGCCCCTTGCTGGTCCCTTCCCTCTGACGAGGCCCTCTGAGCTCCAGCACCTTGCAGTGTGGAGACAGCCCCTGCCAGCAACCTCCTCTCCAAGGAGGCCTCAAGCGAGGCCTAGGCCCAGGGGAAAGGCACCAGCGGGGATGAGCCTGTGGAGGCGCCCGGGCATGTCTGCACCCAGTCCCCCGCAGCCTGCCCCTTGCTGGGGCAGTACCCCCGAAGGCCAGGAAGGCCAGGGCAAGGCTGGCCAGGGGCAGGGGCCATGCTGGGTCCTGCCCCTGGCCTGTGGGGCCTCTGAGCACAGCCGGCCCTCTCCCGCTGGAAGACCTCCCCGGCTGCCTCCAAAGGCCGCTTTGCAAGCACTCTGGCCGGCTGTTCCCGCCAGCCGCGCACAATGCTCCCAAGCCCGGGAGAAAAGCGCTTCGGGGTGGTGCTCTCTCCCGGCCCTTGCCCCTGAGCCTGGGGGCCAGGCAGGGGGTCCACACTCCCAGGCCAAGGCAGAACCACATGCACACGTCTGTTCCTGCCCCCTGCACCGGCAGAGAGCTCGGGGGAGCCAGAGTCTGTCAGGCAGCTGCTGGGCTGGCCGCCTGTGTGGGAAGGGGCAGAGCCGACCGAGGGGCCCCCTGGGCCTCTTGCTCTCCCTGCTGCCCTGAGGCTGCTGGGCCAAAGAGGTCTTGGGCATCCAGCCCCTTGCTGGTCCCTTCCCTCCGACGAGGCCCTCTGAGCTCCAGCACCTTGCAGTGTGGAGACAGCCCCTGCCAGCAACCTCCTCTCCAAGGAGGCCTCAAGCGAGGCCTAGGCCCAGGGGAAAGGCACCAGCGGGGATGAGCCTGTGGAGGCGCCCGGGCATGTCTGCACCCAGTCCCCCGCAGCCTGCCCCTTGCTGGGGCAGTACCCCCGGATGCCAGGAAGGCCTGGGCAAGGCTGGCCAGGGGCAGGGGCCCTGCTGCGTCCTGCCCCTGGCCTGTGGGGCCTCTGAGCACAACCGGCCCTCTCCCGCTGGAAGACCTCCCCGGCTGCCTCCAAAGGCCGCTTTGCAAGCACTCTGGCCGGCTGTTCCCGCCAGCCGCGCACAATGCTCCCAAGCCCGGGAGAAAAGCGCTTCGGGGTGGTGCTCTCTCCCGGCCCTTGCCCCTGAGCCTGGGGGCCAGGCAGGGGGTCCACACTCCCAGGCCAAGGCAGAACCACATGCACACTTCTGTTCCTGCCCCCTGCACCGGCAGAGAGCTCGGGGGAGCCAGAGTCTGTCAGGCAGCTGCTGGGCTGGCCGCCTGTGTGGGAAGGGGCAGAGCCGACCGAGGGGCCCCCTGGGCCTCTTGCTCTCCCTGCTGCCCTGAGGCTGCTGGGCCAAAGAGGTCTTGGGCATCCAGCCCCTTGCTGGTCCCTTCCCTCTGACGAGGCCCTCTGAGCTCCAGCACCTTGCAGTGTGGAGACAGCCCCTGCCAGCAACCTCCTCTCCAAGGAGGCCTCAAGCGAGGCCTAGGCCCAGGGGAAAGGCACCAGCGGGGATGAGCCTGGGGAGGCGCCCGGGCATGTCTGGACCCAGTCCCCCGCAGCCTGCCCCTTGCTGGGGCAGTACCCCCGGAGGCCAGGAAGGCCTGGGCAAGGCTGGCCAGGGGCAGGGGACCTGCTGCGTCCTGCCCCTGGCCTGTGGGGCCTCTGAGCACAACCGGCCCTCTCCCGCTGGAAGACCTCCCCGGCTGCCTCCAAAGGCCGCTTTGCAAGCACTCTGGCCGGATGTTCCCGCCAGCCGCGCACAATGCTCCCAAGCCCGGGAGAAAAGCGCTTCGGGGTGGTGCTCTCTCCCGGCCCTTGCCCCTGAGCCTGGGGGCCAGGCAGGGGGTCCACACTCCCAGGCCAAGGCAGAACCACATGCACACGTCTGTTCCTGCCCCCTGCACCGGCAGAGAGCTCGGGGGAGCCAGAGTCTGTCAGGCAGCTGCTGGGCTGGCCGCCTGTGTGGGAAGGGGCAGAGCCGACCGAGGGGCCCCCTGGGCCTCTTGCTCTCCCTGCTGCCCTGAGGCTGCTGGGCCAAAGAGGTCTTGGGCATCCAGCCCCTTGCTGGTCCCTTCCCTCCGACGAGGCCCTCTGAGCTCCAGCACCTTGCAGTGTGGAGACAGCCCCTGCCAGCAACCTCCTCTCCAAGGAGGCCTCAAGCGAGGCCTAGGCCCAGGGGAAAGGCACCAGCGGGGATGAGCCTGGGGAGGCGCCCGGGCATGTCTGGACCCAGTCCCCCGCAGCCTGCCCCTTGCTGGGGCAGTACCCCCGGATGCCAGGAAGGCCTGGGCAAGGCTGGCCAGGGGCAGGGGCCCTGCTGCGTCCTGCCCCTGGCCTGTGGGGCCTCTGAGCACAACCGGCCCTCTCCCGCTGGAAGACCTCCCCGGCTGCCTCCAAAGGCCGCTTTGCAAGCACTCTGGCCGGCTGTTCCCGCCAGCCGCGCACAATGCTCCCAAGCCCGGGAGAAAAGCGCTTCGGGGTGGTGCTCTCTCCCGGCCCTTGCCCCTGAGCCTGGGGGCCAGGCAGGGGGTCCACACTCCCAGGCCAAGGCAGAACCACATGCACACGTCTGTTCCTGCCCCCTGCACCGGCAGAGAGCTCGGGGGAGCCAGAGTCTGTCAGGCAGCTGCTGGGCTGGCCGCCTGTGTGGGAAGGGGCAGAGCCGACCGAGGGGCTCCCTGGGCCTCTTGCTCTCCCTGCTGCCCTGAGGCTGCTGGGCCAAAGAGGTCTTGGGCATCCAGCCCCTTGCTGGTCCCTTCCCTCTGACGAGGCCCTCTGAGCTCCAGCACCTTGCAGTGTGGAGACAGCCCCTGCCAGCAACCTCCTCTCCAAGGAGGCCTCAAGCGAGGCCTAGGCCCAGGGGAAAGGCACCAGCGGGGATGAGCCTGGGGAGGCGCCCGGGCATGTCTGGACCCAGTCCCCCGCAGCCTGCCCCTTGCTGAGGCAGTACCCCCGGAGGCCAGGAAGGCCTGGGCAAGGCTGGCCAGGGGCAGGGGCCCTGCTGGGTCCTGCCCCTGGCCTGTGGGGCCTCTGAGCACAACCGGCCCTCTCCCGCTGGAAGACCTCCCCGGCTGCCTCCAAAGGCCGCTTTGCAAGCACTCTGGCCGGCTGTTCCCGCCAGCCGCGCACAATGCTCCCAAGCCCGGGAGAAAAGCGCTTCGGGGTGGTGCTCTCTCCCGGCCCTTGCCCCTGAGCCTGGGGGCCAGGCAGGGGCTCCACACTCCCAGGCCAAGGCAGAACCACATGCACACGTCTGTTCCTGCCCCCTGCACCGGCAGAGAGCTCGGGGGAGCCAGAGTCTGTCAGGCAGCTGCTGGGCTGGCCGCCTGTGTGGGAAGGGGCAGAGCCGACCTAGGGGCCCCCTGGGCCTCTTGCTCTCCCTGCTGCCCTGAGGCTGCTGGGCCAAAGAGGTCTTGGGCATCCAGCCCCTTGCTGGTCCCTTCCCTCTGACGAGGCCCTCTGAGCTCCAGCACCTTGCAGTGTGGAGACAGCCCCTGCCAGCAACCTCCTCTCCAAGGAGGCCTCAAGCGAGGCCTAGGCCCAGGGGAAAGGCACCAGCGGGGATGAGCCTGTGGAGGCGCCCGGGCATGTCTGCACCCAGTCCCCCGCAGCCTGCCCCTTGCTGGGGCAGTACCCCCGAAGGCCAGGAAGGCCAGGGCAAGGCTGGCCAGGGGCAGGGGCCATGCTGGGTCCTGCCCCTGGCCTGTGGGGCCTCTGAGCACAGCCGGCCCTCTCCCGCTGGAAGACCTCCCCGGCTGCCTCCAAAGGCCGCTTTGCAAGCACTCTGGCCGGCTGTTCCCGCCAGCCGCGCACAATGCTCCCAAGCCCGGGAGAAAAGCGCTTCGGGGTGGTGCTCTCTCCCGGCCCTTGCCCCTGAGCCTGGGGGCCAGGCAGGGGGTCCACACTCCCAGGCCAAGGCAGAACCACATGCACACGTCTGTTCCTGCCCCCTGCACCGGCAGAGAGCTCGGGGGAGCCAGAGTCTGTCAGGCAGCTGCTGGGCTGGCCGCCTGTGTGGGAAGGGGCAGAGCCGACCGAGGGGCCCCCTGGGCCTCTTGCTCTCCCTGCTGCCCTGAGGCTGCTGGGCCAAAGAGGTCTTGGGCATCCAGCCCCTTGCTGGTCCCTTCCCTCTGACGAGGCCCTCTGAGCTCCAGCACCTTGCAGTGTGGAGACAGCCCCTGCCAGCAACCTCCTCTCCAAGGAGGCCTCAAGCGAGGCCTAGGCCCAGGGGAAAGGCACCAGCGGGGATGAGCCTGGGGAGGCGCCCGGGCATGTCTGGACCCAGTCCCCCGCAGCCTGCCCCTTGCTGGGGCAGTACCCCCGGAGGCCAGCAAGGCCTGGGCAAGGCTGGCCAGGGGCAGGGGCCCTGCTGGGTCCTGCCCCTGGCCTGTGGGGCCTCTGAGCACAACCGGCCCTCTCCCGCTGGAAGACCTCCCCGGCTGCCTCCAAAGGCCGCTTTGCAAGCACTCTGGCCGGCTGTTCCCGCCAGCCGCGCACAATGCTCCCAAGCCCGGGAGAAAAGCGCTTCGGGGTGGTGCTCTCTCCCGGCCCTTGCCCCTGAGCCTGGGGGCCAGGCAGGGGGTCCACACTCCCAGGCCAAGGCAGAACCACATGCACACGTCTGTTCCTGCCCCCTGCACCGGCAGAGAGCTCGGGGGAGCCAGAGTCTGTCAGGCAGCTGCTGGGCTGGCCGCCTGTGTGGGAAGGGGCAGAGCCGACCGAGGGGCCCCCTGGGCCTCTTGCTCTCCCTGCTGCCCTGAGGCTGCTGGGCCAAAGAGGTCTTGGGCATCCAGCCCCTTGCTGGTCCCTTCCCTCTGACGAGGCCCTCTGAGCTCCAGCACCTTGCAGTGTGGAGACAGCCCCTGCCAGCAACCTCCTCTCCAAGGAGGCCTCAAGCGAGGCCTAGGCCCAGGGGAAAGGCACCAGCGGGGATGAGCCTGGGGAGGCGCCCGGGCATGTCTGGACCCAGTCCCCCGCAGCCTGCCCCTTGCTGGGGCAGTACCCCCGGAGGCCAGGAAGGCCTGGGCAAGGCTGGCCAGGGGCAGGGGACCTGCTGGGTCCTGCCCCTGGCCTGTGGGGCCTCTGAGCACAACCGGCCCTCTCCCGCTGGAAGACCTCCCCGGCTGCCTCCAAAGGCCGCTTTGCAAGCACTCTGGCCGGCTGTTCCCGCCAGCCGCGCACAATGCTCCCAAGCCCGGGAGAAAAGCGCTTCGGGGTGGTGCTCTCTCCCGGCCCTTGCCCCTGAGCCTGGGGGCCAGGCAGGGGGTCCACACTCCCAGGCCAAGGCAGAACCACATGCACACGTCTGTTCCTGCCCCCTGCACCGGCAGAGAGCTCGGGGGAGCCAGAGTCTGTCAGGCAGCTGCTGGGCTGGCCGCCTGTGTGGGAAGGGGCAGAGCCGACCGAGGGGCCCCCTGGGCCTCTTGCTCTCCCTGCTGCCCTGAGGCTGCTGGGCCAAAGAGGTCTTGGGCATCCAGCCCCTTGCTGGTCCCTTCCCTCTGACGAGGCCCTCTGAGCTCCAGCACCTTGCAGTGTGGAGACAGCCCCTGCCAGCAACCTCCTCTCCAAGGAGGCCTCAAGCGAGGCCTAGGCCCAGGGGAAAGGCACCAGCGGGGATGAGCCTGGGGAGGCGCCCGGGCATGTCTGGACCCAGTCCCCCGCAGCCTGCCCCTTGCTGGGGCAGTACCCCCGGAGGCCAGGAAGGCCTGGGCAAGGCTGGCCAGGGGCAGGGGACCTGCTGGGTCCTGCCCCTGGCCTGTGGGGCCTCTGAGCACAACCGGCCCTCTCCCGCTGGAAGACCTCCCCGGCTGCCTCCAAAGGCCGCTTTGCAAGCACTCTGGCCGGCTGTTCCCGCCAGCCGCGCACAATGCTCCCAAGCCCGGGAGAAAAGCGCTTCGGGGTGGTGCTCTCTCCCGGCCCTTGCCCCTGAGCCTGGGGGCCAGGCAGGGGGTCCACACTCCCAGGCCAAGGCAGAACCACATGCACACATCTGTTCCTGCCCCCTGCACCGGCAGAGAGCTCGGGGGAGCCAGAGTCTGTCAGGCAGCTGCTGGGCTGGCCGCCTGTGTGGGAAGGGGCAGAGCCGACCTAGGGGCCCCCTGGGCCTCTTGCTCTCCCTGCTGCCCTGAGGCTGCTGGGCCAAAGAGGTCTTGGGCATCCAGCCCCTTGCTGGTCCCTTCCCTCTGACGAGGCCCTCTGAGCTCCAGCACCTTGCAGTGTGGAGACAGCCCCTGCCAGCAACCTCCTCTCCAAGGAGGCCTCAAGCGAGGCCTAGGCCCAGGGGAAAGGCACCAGCGGGGATGAGCCTGGGGAGGCGCCCGGGCATGTCTGGACCCAGTCCCCCGCAGCCTGCCCCTTGCTGGGGCAGTACCCCCGGAGGCCAGGAAGGCCTGGGCAAGGCTGGCCAGGGGCAGGGGCCCTGCTGGGTGCTGCCCCTGGCCTGTGGGGCCTCTGAGCACAACCGGCCCTCTCACGCTGGAAGACCTCCCCGGCTGCCTCCAAAGGCCGCTTTGCAAGCACTCTGGCCGGCTGTTCCCGCCAGCCGCGCACAATGCTCCCAAGCCCGGGAGAAAAGCGCTTCGGGGTGGTGCTCTCTCCCGGCCCTTGCCCCTGAGCCTGGGGGCCAGGCAGGGGGTCCACACTCCCAGGCCGAGGCAGAACCACATGCACACGTCTGTTCCTGCCCCCTGCACCGGCAGAGAGCTCGGGGGAGCCAGAGTCTATCAGGCAGCTGCTGGGCTGGCCGCCTGTGTGGGAAGGGGCAGAGCCGACCTAGGGGCCCCCTGGGCCTCTTGCTCTCCCTGCTGCCCTGAGGCTGCTGGGCCAAAGAGGTCTTGGGCATCCAGCCCCTTGCTGGTCCCTTCCCTCTGACGAGGCCCTCTGAGCTCCAGCACCTTGCAGTGTGGAGACAGCCCCTGCCAGCAACCTCCTCTCCAAGGAGGCCTCAAGCGAGGCCTAGGCCCAGGGGAAAGGCACCAGCGGGGATGAGCCTGTGGAGGCGCCCGGGCATGTCTGCACCCAGTCCCCCGCAGCCTGCCCCTTGCTGGGGCAGTACCCCCGAAGGCCAGGAAGGCCAGGGCAAGGCTGGCCAGGGGCAGGGGCCATGCTGGGTCCTGCCCCTGGCCTGTGGGGCCTCTGAGCACAGCCGGCCCTCTCCCGCTGGAAGACCTCCCCGGCTGCCTCCAAAGGCCGCTTTGCAAGCACTCTGGCCGGCTGTTCCCGCCAGCCGCGCACAATGCTCCCAAGCCCGGGAGAAAAGCGCTTCGGGGTGGTGCTCTCTCCCGGCCCTTGCCCCTGAGCCTGGGGGCCAGGCAGGGGGTCCACACTCCCAGGCCAAGGCAGAACCACATGCACACGTCTGTTCCTGCCCCCTGCACCGGCAGAGAGCTCGGGGGAGCCAGAGTCTGTCAGGCAGCTGCTGGGCTGGCCGCCTGTGTGGGAAGGGGCAGAGCCGACCGAGGGGCCCCCTGGGCCTCTTGCTCTCCCTGCTGCCCTGAGGCTGCTGGGCCAAAGAGGTCTTGGGCATCCAGCCCCTTGCTGGTCCCTTCCCTCCGACGAGGCCCTCTGAGCTCCAGCACCTTGCAGTGTGGAGACAGCCCCTGCCAGCAACCTCCTCTCCAAGGAGGCCTCAAGCGAGGCCTAGGCCCAGGGGAAAGGCACCAGCGGGGATGAGCCTGGGGAGGCGCCCGGGCATGTCTGGACCCAGTCCCCCGCAGCCTGCCCCTTGCTGGGGCAGTACCCCCGGATGCCAGGAAGGCCTGGGCAAGGCTGGCCAGGGGCAGGGGCCCTGCTGCGTCCTGCCCCTGGCCTGTGGGGCCTCTGAGCACAACCGGCCCTCTCCCGCTGGAAGACCTCCCCGGCTGCCTCCAAAGGCCGCTTTGCAAGCACTCTGGCCGGCTGTTCCCGCCAGCCGCGCACAATGCTCCCAAGCCCGGGAGAAAAGCGCTTCGGGGTGGTGCTCTCTCCCGGCCCTTGCCCCTGAGCCTGGGGGCCAGGCAGGGGGTCCACACTCCCAGGCCAAGGCAGAACCACATGCACACGTCTGTTCCTGCCCCCTGCACCGGCAGAGAGCTCGGGGGAGCCAGAGTCTGTCAGGCAGCTGCTGGGCTGGCCGCCTGTGTGGGAAGGGGCAGAGCCGACCGAGGGGCCCCCTGGGCCTCTTGCTCTCCCTGCTGCCCTGAGGCTGCTGGGCCAAAGAGGTCTTGGGCATCCAGCCCCTTGCTGGTCCCTTCCCTCTGACGAGGCCCTCTGAGCTCCAGCACCTTGCAGTGTGGAGACAGCCCCTGCCAGCAACCTCCTCTCCAAGGAGGCCTCAAGCGAGGCCTAGGCCCAGGGGAAAGGCACCAGCGGGGATGAGCCTGGGGAGGCGCCCGGGCATGTCTGGACCCAGTCCCCCGCAGCCTGCCCCTTGCTGGGGCAGTACCCCCGGAGGCCAGGAAGGCCTGGGCAAGGCTGGCCAGGGGCAGGGGACCTGCTGCGTCCTGCCCCTGGCCTGTGGGGCCTCTGAGCACAACCGGCCCTCTCCCGCTGGAAGACCTCCCCAGCTGCCTCCAAAGGCCGCTTTGCAAGCACTCTGGCCGGCTGTTCCCGCCAGCCGCGCACAATGCTCCCAAGCCCGGGAGAAAAGCGCTTCGGGGTGGTGCTCTCTCCCGGCCCTTGCCCCTGAGCCTGGGGGCCAGGCAGGGGGTCCACACTCCCAGGCCAAGGCAGAACCACATGCACACGTCTGTTCCTGCCCCCTGCACCGGCAGAGAGCTCGGGGGAGCCAGAGTCTGTCAGGCAGCTGCTGGGCTGGCCGCCTGTGTGGGAAGGGGCAGAGCCGACCGAGGGGCCCCCTGGGCCTCTTGCTCTCCCTGCTGCCCTGAGGCTGCTGGGCCAAAGAGGTCTTGGGCATCCAGCCCCTTGCTGGTCCCTTCCCTCCGACGAGGCCCTCTGAGCTCCAGCACCTTGCAGTGTGGAGACAGCCCCTGCCAGCAACCTCCTCTCCAAGGAGGCCTCAAGCGAGGCCTAGGCCCAGGGGAAAGGCACCAGCGGGGATGAGCCTGGGGAGGCGCCCGGGCATGTCTGGACCCAGTCCCCCGCAGCCTGCCCCTTGCTGGGGCAGTACCCCCGGATGCCAGGAAGGCCTGGGCAAGGCTGGCCAGGGGCAGGGGCCCTGCTGCGTCCTGCCCCTGGCCTGTGGGGCCTCTGAGCACAACCGGCCCTCTCCCGCTGGAAGACCTCCCCGGCTGCCTCCAAAGGCCGCTTTGCAAGCACTCTGGCCGGCTGTTCCCGCCAGCCGCGCACAATGCTCCCAAGCCCGGGAGAAAAGCGCTTCGGGGTGGTGCTCTCTCCCGGCCCTTGCCCCTGAGCCTGGGGGCCAGGCAGGGGGTCCACACTCCCAGGCCAAGGCAGAACCACATGCACACGTCTGTTCCTGCCCCCTGCACCGGCAGAGAGCTCGGGGGAGCCAGAGTCTGTCAGGCAGCTGCTGGGCTGGCCGCCTGTGTGGGAAGGGGCAGAGCCGACCGAGGGGCCCCCTGGGCCTCTTGCTCTCCCTGCTGCCCTGAGGCTGCTGGGCCAAAGAGGTCTTGGGCATCCAGCCCCTTGCTGGTCCCTTCCCTCTGACGAGGCCCTCTGAGCTCCAGCACCTTGCAGTGTGGAGACAGCCCCTGCCAGCAACCTCCTCTCCAAGGAGGCCTCAAGCGAGGCCTAGGCCCAGGGGAAAGGCACCAGCGGGGATGAGCCTGGGGAGGCGCCCGGGCATGTCTGGACCCAGTCCCCCGCAGCCTGCCCCTTGCTGAGGCAGTACCCCCGGAGGCCAGGAAGGCCTGGGCAAGGTTGGCCAGGGGCAGGGGCCCTGCTGGGTCCTGCCCCTGGCCTGTGGGGCCTCTGAGCACAACCGGCCCTCTGCCGCTGGAAGACCTCCCCGGCTGCCTCCAAAGGCCGCTTTGCAAGCACTCTGGCCGGCTGTTCCCGCCAGCCGCGCACAATGCTCCCAAGCCCGGGAGAAAAGCGCTTCGGGGTGGTGCTCTCTCCCGGCCCTTGCCCCTGAGCCTGGGGGCCAGGCAGGGGCTCCACACTCCCAGGCCAAGGCAGAACCACATGCACACGTCTGTTCCTGCCCCCTGCACCGGCAGAGAGCTCGGGGGAGCCAGAGTCTGTCAGGCAGCTGCTGGGCTGGCCGCCTGTGTGGGAAGGGGCAGAGCCGACCTAGGGGCCCCCTGGGCCTCTTGCTCTCCCTGCTGCCCTGAGGCTGCTGGGCCAAAGAGGTCTTGGGCATCCAGCCCCTTGCTGGTCCCTTCCCTCTGACGAGGCCCTCTGAGCTCCAGCACCTTGCAGTGTGGAGACAGCCCCTGCCAGCAACCTCCTCTCCAAGGAGGCCTCAAGCGAGGCCTAGGCCCAGGGGAAAGGCACCAGCGGGGATGAGCCTGGGGAGGCGCCCGGGCATGTCTGCACCCAGTCCCCCGCAGCCTGCCCCTTGCTGGGGCAGTACCCCCGGAGGCCAGGAAGGCCTGGGCAAGGCTGGCCAGGGGCAGGGGCCCTGCTGGGTGCTGCCCCTGGCCTGTGGGGCCTCTGAGCACAACCGGCCCTCTCCCGCTGGAAGACCTCCCCGGCTGCCTCCAAAGGCCGCTTTGCAAGCACTCTGGCCGGCTGTTCCCGCCAGCCGCGCACAATGCTCCCAAGCCCGGGAGAAAAGCGCTTCGGGGTGGTGCTCTCTCCCGGCCCTTGCCCCTGAGCCTGGGGGCCAGGCAGGGGGTCCACACTCCCAGGCCGAGGCAGAACCACATGCACACGTCTGTTCCTGCCCCCTGCACCGGCAGAGAGCTCGGGGGAGCCAGAGTCTATCAGGCAGCTGCTGGGCTGGCCGCCTGTGTGGGAAGGGGCAGAGCCGACCTAGGGGCCCCCTGGGCCTCTTGCTCTCCCTGCTGCCCTGAGGCTGCTGGGCCAAAGAGGTCTTGGGCATCCAGCCCCTTGCTGGTCCCTTCCCTCTGACGAGGCCCTCTGAGCTCCAGCACCTTGCAGTGTGGAGACAGCCCCTGCCAGCAACCTCCTCTCCAAGGAGGCCTCAAGCGAGGCCTAGGCCCAGGGGAAAGGCACCAGCGGGGATGAGCCTGTGGAGGCGCCCGGGCATGTCTGCACCCAGTCCCCCGCAGCCTGCCCCTTGCTGGGGCAGTACCCCCGAAGGCCAGGAAGGCCAGGGCAAGGCTGGCCAGGGGCAGGGGCCATGCTGGGTCCTGCCCCTGGCCTGTGGGGCCTCTGAGCACAGCCGGCCCTCTCCCGCTGGAAGACCTCCCCGGCTGCCTCCAAAGGCCGCTTTGCAAGCACTCTGGCCGGCTGTTCCCGCCAGCCGCGCACAATGCTCCCAAGCCCGGGAGAAAAGCGCTTCGGGGTGGTGCTCTCTCCCGGCCCTTGCCCCTGAGCCTGGGGGCCAGGCAGGGGGTCCACACTCCCAGGCCAAGGCAGAACCACATGCACACGTCTGTTCCTGCCCCCTGCACCGGCAGAGAGCTCGGGGGAGCCAGAGTCTGTCAGGCAGCTGCTGGGCTGGCCGCCTGTGTGGGAAGGGGCAGAGCCGACCGAGGGGCCCCCTGGGCCTCTTGCTCTCCCTGCTGCCCTGAGGCTGCTGGGCCAAAGAGGTCTTGGGCATCCAGCCCCTTGCTGGTCCCTTCCCTCTGACGAGGCCCTCTGAGCTCCAGCACCTTGCAGTGTGGAGACAGCCCCTGCCAGCAACCTCCTCTCCAAGGAGGCCTCAAGCGAGGCCTAGGCCCAGGGGAAAGGCACCAGCGGGGATGAGCCTGGGGAGGCGCCCGGGCATGTCTGGACCCAGTCCCCCGCAGCCTGCCCCTTGCTGGGGCAGTACCCCCGGAGGCCAGCAAGGCCTGGGCAAGGCTGGCCAGGGGCAGGGGCCCTGCTGGGTCCTGCCCCTGGCCTGTGGGGCCTCTGAGCACAACCGGCCCTCTCCCGCTGGAAGACCTCCCCGGCTGCCTCCAAAGGCCGCTTTGCAAGCACTCTGGCCGGCTGTTCCCGCCAGCCGCGCACAATGCTCCCAAGCCCGGGAGAAAAGCGCTTCGGGGTGGTGCTCTCTCCCGGCCCTTGCCCCTGAGCCTGGGGGCCAGGCAGGGGGTCCACACTCCCAGGCCAAGGCAGAACCACATGCACACGTCTGTTCCTGCCCCCTGCACCGGCAGAGAGCTCGGGGGAGCCAGAGTCTGTCAGGCAGCTGCTGGGCTGGCCGCCTGTGTGGGAAGGGGCAGAGCCGACCGAGGGGCCCCCTGGGCCTCTTGCTCTCCCTGCTGCCCTGAAGCTGCTGGGCCAAAGAGGTCTTGGGCATCCAGCCCCTTGCTGGTCCCTTCCCTCTGACGAGGCCCTCTGAGCTCCAGCACCTTGCAGTGTGGAGACAGCCCCTGCCAGCAACCTCCTCTCCAAGGAGGCCTCAAGCGAGGCCTAGGCCCAGGGGAAAGGCACCAGCGGGGATGAGCCTGGGGAGGCGCCCGGGCATGTCTGGACCCAGTCCCCCGCAGCCTGCCCCTTGCTGGGGCAGTACCCCCGGAGGCCAGGAAGGCCTGGGCAAGGCTGGCCAGGGGCAGGGGCCCTGCTGGGTCCTGCCCCTGGCCTGTGGGGCCTCTGAGCACAACCGGCCCTCTCCCGCTGGAAGACCTCCCCGGCTGCCTCCAAAGGCCGCTTTGCAAGCACTCTGGCCGGCTGTTCCCGCCAGCCGCGCACAATGCTCCCAAGCCCGGGAGAAAAGCGCTTCGGGGTGGTGCTCTCTCCCGGCCCTTGCCCCTGAGCCTGGGGGCCAGGCAGGGGGTCCACACTCCCAGGCCAAGGCAGAACCACATGCACACGTCTGTTCCTGCCCCCTGCACCGGCAGAGAGCTCGGGGGAGCCAGAGTCTGTCAGGCAGCTGCTGGGCTGGCCGCCTGTGTGGGAAGGGGCAGAGCCGACCTAGGGGCCCCCTGGGCCTCTTGCTCTCCCTGCTGCCCTGAGGCTGCTGGGCCAAAGAGGTCTTGGGCATCCAGCCCCTTGCTGGTCCCTTCCCTCTGACGAGGCCCTCTGAGCTCCAGCACCTTGCAGTGTGGAGACAGCCCCTGCCAGCAACCTCCTCTCCAAGGAGGCCTCAAGCGAGGCCTAGGCCCAGGGGAAAGGCACCAGCGGGGATGAGCCTGGGGAGGCGCCCGGGCATGTCTGGACCCAGTCCCCCGCAGCCTGCCCTTTGCTGGGGCAGTAGCCCCGGAGGCCAGGAAGGCCTGGGCAAGGCTGGCCAGGGGCAGGGGCCCTGCTGGGTCCTGCCCCTGGCCTGTGGGGCCTCTGAGCACAACCGGCCCTCTCCCGCTGGAAGACCTCCCCGGCTGCCTCCAAAGGCCGCTTTGCAAGCACTCTGGCCGGCTGTTCCCGCCAGCCGCGCACAATGCTCCCAAGCCCGGGAGAAAAGCGCTTCGGGGTGGTGCTCTCTCCCGGCCCTTGCCCCTGAGCCTGGGGGCCAGGCAGGGGGTCCACACTCCCAGGCCAAGGCAGAACCACATGCACACGTCTGTTCCTGCCCCCTGCACCGGCAGAGAGCTCGGGGGAGCCAGAGTCTGTCAGGCAGCTGCTGGGCTGGCCGCCTGTGTGGGAAGGGGCAGAGCCGACCTAGGGGCCCCCTGGGCCTCTTGCTCTCCCTGCTGCCCTGAGGCTGCTGGGCCAAAGAGGTCTTGGGCATCCAGCCCCTTGCTGGTCCCTTCCCTCTGACGAGGCCCTCTGAGCTCCAGCACCTTGCAGTGTGGAGACAGCCCCTGCCAGCAACCTCCTCTCCAAGGAGGCCTCAAGCGAGGCCTAGGCCCAGGGGAAAGGCACCAGCGGGGATGAGCCTGGGGAGGCGCCCGGGCATGTCTGGACCCAGTCCCCCGCAGCCTGCCCCTTGCTGGGGCAGTACCCCCGGAGGCCAGGAAGGCCTGGGCAAGGCTGGCCAGGGGCAGGGGCCCTGCTGGGTCCTGCCCCTGGCCTGTGGGGCCTCTGAGCACAACCGGCCCTCTCCCGCTGGAAGACCTCCCCGGATGCCTCCAAAGGCCGCTTTGCAAGCACTCTGGCCGGCTGTTCCCGCCAGCCGCGCACAATGCTCCCAAGCCCGGGAGAAAAGCGCTTCGGGGTGGTGCTCTCTCCCGGCCCTTGCCCCTGAGCCTGGGGTCCAGGCAGGGGGTCCACACTCCCAGGCCAAGGCAGAACCACATGCACACGTCTGTTCCTGCCCCCTGCACCGGCAGAGAGCTCGGGGGAGCCAGAGTCTGTCAGGCAGCTGCTGGGCTGGCCGCCTGTGTGGGAAGGGGCAGAGCCGACCGAGGGGCCCCCTGGGCCTCTTGCTCTCCCTGCTGCCCTGAGGCTGCTGGGCCAAAGAGGTCTTGGGCATCCAGCCCCTTGCTGGTCCCTTCCCTCTGACGAGGCCCTCTGAGCTCCAGCACCTTGCAGTGTGGAGACAGCCCCTGCCAGCAACCTCCTCTCCAAGGAGGCCTCAAGCGAGGCCTAGGCCCAGGGGAAAGGCACCAGCGGGGATGAGCCTGGGGAGGCGCCCGGGCATGTCTGGACCCAGTCCCCCGCAGCCTGCCCCTTGCTGGGGCAGTACCCCCGGAGGCCAGGAAGGCCTGGGCAAGGCTGGCCAGGGGCAGGGGACCTGCTGGGTCCTGCCCCTGGCCTGTGGGGCCTCTGAGCACAACCAGCCCTCTCCCGCTGGAAGACCTCCCCGGCTGCCTCCAAAGGCCGCTTTGCAAGCACTCTGGCCGGCTGTTCCCGCCAGCCGCGCACAATGCTCCCAAGCCCGGGAGAAAAGCGCTTCGGGGTGGTGCTCTCTCCCGGCCCTTGCCCCTGAGCCTGGGGGCCAGGCAGGGGGTCCACACTCCCAGGCCAAGGCAGAACCACATGCACAAGTCTGTTCCTGCCCCCTGCACCGGCAGAGAGCTCGGGGGAGCCAGAGTCTGTCAGGCAGCTGCTGGGCTGGCCGCCTGTGTGGGAAGGGGCAGAGCCGACCTAGGGGCCCCCTGGGCCTCTTGCTCTCCCTGCTGCCCTGAGGCTGCTGGGCCAAAGAGGTCTTGGGCATCCAGCCCCTTGCTGGTCCCTTCCCTCTGACGAGGCCCTCTGAGCTCCAGCACCTTGCAGTGTGGAGACAGCCCCTGCCAGCAACCTCCTCTCCAAGGAGGCCTCAAGCGAGGCCTAGGCCCAGGGGAAAGGCACCAGCGGGGATGAGCCTGGGGAGGCGCCCGGGCATGTCTGGACCCAGTCCCCCGCAGCCTGCCCCTTGCTGGGGCAGTACCCCCGGAGGCCAGGAAGGCCTGGGCAAGGCTGGCCAGGGGCAGGGGCCCTGCTGGGTCCTGCCCCTGGCCTGTGGGGCCTCTGAGCACAACCGGCCCTCTCCCGCTGGAAGAACTCCCCGGCTGCCTCCAAAGGCCGCTTTGCAAGCACTCTGGCCGGCTGTTCCCGCCAGCCGCGCACAATGCTCCCAAGCCCGGGAGAAAAGCGCTTCGGGGTGGTGCTCTCTCCCGGCCCTTGCCCCTGAGCCTGGGGGCCAGGCAGGGGCTCCACACTCCCAGGCCAAGGCAGAACCACATGCACACGTCTGTTCCTGCCCCCTGCACCGGCAGAGAGCTCGGGGGAGCCAGAGTCTGTCAGGCAGCTGCTGGGCTGGCCGCCTGTGTGGGAAGGGGCAGAGCCGACCTAGGGGCCCCCTGGGCCTCTTGCTCTCCCTGCTGCCCTGAGGCTGCTGGGCCAAAGAGGTCTTGGGCATCCAGCCCCTTGCTGGTCCCTTCCCTCTGACGAGGCCCTCTGAGCTCCAGCACCTTGCAGTGTGGAGACAGCCCCTGCCAGCAACCTCCTCTCCAAGGAGGCCTCAAGCGAGGCCTAGGCCCAGGGGAAAGGCACCAGCGGGGATGAGCCTGGGGAGGCGCCCGGGCATGTCTGGACCCAGTGCCCCGCAGCCTGCCCCTTGCTGGGGCAGTACCCCCGGAGGCCAGGAAGGCCTGGGCAAGGCTGGCCAGGGGCAGGGGCCCTGCTGGGTCCTGCCCCTGTCCTGTGGGGCCTCTGAGCACAACCGGCCCTCTCCCGCTGGAAGACCTCCCCGGCTGCCTCCAAAGGCCGCTTTGCAAGCACTCTGGCCGGCTGTTCCCGCCAGCCGCGCACAATGCTCCCAAGCCCGGGAGAAAAGCGCTTCGGGGTGGTGCTCTCTCCCGGCCCTTGCCCCTGAGCCTGGGGGCCAGGCAGGGGGTCCACACTCCCAGGCCAAGGCAGAACCACATGCACACGTCTGTTCCTGCCCCCTGCACCGGCAGAGAGCTCGGGGGAGCCAGAGTCTGTCAGGCAGCTGCTGGGCTGGCCGCCTGTGTGGGAAGGGGCAGAGCCGACCGAGGGGCCCCCTGGGCCTCTTGCTCTCCCTGCTGCCCTGAAGCTGCTGGGCCAAAGAGGTCTTGGGCATCCAGCCCCTTGCTGGTCCCTTCCCTCTGACCAGGCCCTCTGAGCTCCAGCACCTTGCAGTGTGGAGACAGCCCCTGCCAGCAACCTCCTCTCCAAGGAGGCCTCAAGCGAGGCCTAGGCCCAGGGGAAAGGCACCAGCGGGGATGAGCCTGGGGAGGCGCCCGGGCATGTCTGGACCCAGTCCCCCGCAGCCTGCCCCTTGCTGGGGCAGTACCCCCGGATGCCAGGAAGGCCTGGGCAAGGCTGGCCAGGGGCAGGGGCCCTGCTGCGTCCTGCCCCTGGCCTGTGGGGCCTCTGAGCACAACCGGCCCTCTCCCGCTGGAAGACCTCCCCGGCTGCCTCCAAAGGCCGCTTTGCAAGCACTCTGGCCGGCTGTTCCCGCCAGCCGCGCACAATGCTCCCCAGCCCGGGAGAAAAGCGCTTCGGGGTGGTGCTCTCTCCCGGCCCTTGCCCCTGAGCCTGGGGGCCAGGCAGGGGGTCCACACTCCCAGGCCAAGGCAGAACCACATGCACACGTCTGTTCCTGCCCCCTGCACCGGCAGAGAGCTCGGGGGAGCCAGAGTCTGTCAGGCAGCTGCTGGGCTGGCCGCCTGTGTGGGAAGGGGCAGAGCCGACCGAGGGGCCCCCTGGGCCTCTTGCTCTCCCTGCTGCCCTGAGGCTGCTGGGCCAAAGAGGTCTTGGGCATCCAGCCCCTTGCTGGTCCCTTCCCTCTGACGAGGCCCTCTGAGCTCCAGCACCTTGCAGTGTGGAGACAGCCCCTGCCAGCAACCTCCTCTCCAAGGAGGCCTCAAGCGAGGCCTAGGCCCAGGGGAAAGGCACCAGCGGGGATGAGCCTGGGGAGGCGCCCGGGCATGTCTGGACCCAGTCCCCCGCAGCCTGCCCCTTGCTGAGGCAGTACCCCCGGAGGCCAGGAAGGCCTGGGCAAGGCTGGCCAGGGGCAGGGGCCCTGCTGGGTCCTGCCCCTGGCCTGTGGGGCCTCTGAGCACAACCGGCCCTCTCCCGCTGGAAGACCTCCCCGGCTGCCTCCAAAGGCCGCTTTGCAAGCACTCTGGCCGGCTGTTCCCGCCAGCCGCGCACAATGCTCCCAAGCCCGGGAGAAAAGCGCTTCGGGGTGGTGCTCTCTCCCGGCCCTTGCCCCTGAGCCTGGGGGCCAGGCAGGGGCTCCACACTCCCAGGCCAAGGCAGAACCACATGCACACGTCTGTTCCTGCCCCCTGCACCGGCAGAGAGCTCGGGGGAGCCAGAGTCTGTCAGGCAGCTGCTGGGCTGGCCGCCTGTGTGGGAAGGGGCAGAGCCGACCTAGGGGCCCCCTGGGCCTCTTGCTCTCCCTGTTGCCCTGAGGCTGCTGGGCCAAAGAGGTCTTGGGCATCCAGCCCCTTGCTGGTCCCTTCCCTCTGACGAGGCCCTCTGAGCTCCAGCACCTTGCAGTGTGGAGACAGCCCCTGCCAGCAACCTCCTCTCCAAGGAGGCCTCAAGCGAGGCCTAGGCCCAGGGGAAAGGCACCAGCGGGGATGAGCCTGGGGAGGCGCCCGGGCATGTCTGCACCCAGTCCCCCGCAGCCTGCCCCTTGCTGGGGCAGTACCCCCGGAGGCCAGGAAGGCCTGGGCAAGGCTGGCCAGGGGCAGGGGCCCTGCTGGGTCCTGCCCCTGGCCTGTGGGGCCTCTGAGCACAACCGGCCCTCTCCCGCTGGAAGACCTCCCCGGCTGCCTCCAAAGGCCGCTTTGCAAGCACTCTGGCCGGCTGTTCCCGCCAGCCGCGCACAATGCTCC
Source organism: Cervus elaphus (assembly GCF_910594005.1). Lineage (NCBI taxonomy): Eukaryota > Metazoa > Chordata > Mammalia > Artiodactyla > Cervidae > Cervus > Cervus elaphus. Next base: position 423,549 of record NC_057834.1, on the reverse strand, counting down.
CAAGCCCGGGAGAAAAGCGCTTCGGGGTGGTGCTCTCTCCCGGCCCTTGCCCCTGAGCCTGGGGGCCAGGCAGGGGCTCCACACTCCCAGGCCAAGGCAGAACCACATGCACACGTCTGTTCCTGCCCCCTGCACCGGCAGAGAGCTCGGGGGAGCCAGAGTCTGTCAGGCAGCTGCTGGGCTGGCCGCCTGTGTGGGAAGGGGCAGAGCCGACCTAGGGGCCCCCTGGGCCTCTTGCTCTCCCTGCTGCCCTGAGGCTGCTGGGCCAAAGAGGTCTTGGGCATCCAGCCCCTTGCTGGTCCCTTCCCTCTGACGAGGCCCTCTGAGCTCCAGCCCCTTGCAGTGTGGAGACAGCCCCTGCCAGCAACCTCCTCTCCAAGGAGGCCTCAAGCGAGGCCTAGGCCCAGGGGAAAGGCACCAGCGGGGATGAGCCTGGGGAGGCGCCCGGGCATGTCTGGACCCAGTCCCCCGCAGCCTGCCCCTTGCTGGGGCAGTACCCCCGGAGGCCAGGAAGGCCTGGGCAAGGCTGGCCAGGGGCAGGGGCCCTGCTGGGTGCTGCCCCTGGCCTGTGGGGCCTCTGAGCACAACCGGCCCTCTCCCGCTGGAAGACCTCCCCGGCTGCCTCCAAAGGCCGCTTTGCAAGCACTCTGGCCGGCTGTTCCCGCCAGCCGCGCACAATGCTCCCAAGCCCGGGAGAAAAGCGCTTCGGGGTGGTGCTCTCTCCCGGCCCTTGCCCCTGAGCCTGGGGGCCAGGCAGGGGGTCCACACTCCCAGGCCGAGGCAGAACCACATGCACACGTCTGTTCCTGCCCCCTGCACCGGCAGAGAGCTCGGGGGAGCCAGAGTCTATCAGGCAGCTGCTGGGCTGGCCGCCTGTGTGGGAAGGGGCAGAGCCGACCTAGGGGCCCCCTGGGCCTCTTGCTCTCCCTGCTGCCCTGAGGCTGCTGGGCCAAAGAGGTCTTGGGCATCCAGCCCCTTGCTGGTCCCTTCCCTCTGACGAGGCCCTCTGAGCTCCAGCACCTTGCAGTGTGGAGACAGCCCCTGCCAGCAACCTCCTCTCCAAGGAGGCCTCAAGCGAGGCCTAGGCCCAGGGGAAAGGCACCAGCGGGGATGAGCCTGTGGAGGCGCCCGGGCATGTCTGCACCCAGTCCCCCGCAGCCTGCCCCTTGCTGGGGCAGTACCCCCGAAGGCCAGGAAGGCCAGGGAAAGGCTGGCCAGGGGCAGGGGCCATGCTGGGTCCTGCCCCTGGCCTGTGGGGCCTCTGAGCACAGCCGGCCCTCTCCCGCTGGAAGACCTCCCCGGCTGCCTCCAAAGGCCGCTTTGCAAGCACTCTGGCCGGCTGTTCCCGCCAGCCGCGCACAATGCTCCCAAGCCCGGGAGAAAAGCGCTTCGGGGTGGTGCTCTCTCCCGGCCCTTGCCCCTGAGCCTGGGGGCCAGGCAGGGGGTCCACACTCCCAGGCCAAGGCAGAACCACATGCACACGTCTGTTCCTGCCCCCTGCACCGGCAGAGAGCTCGGGGGAGCCAGAGTCTGTCAGGCAGCTGCTGGGCTGGCCGCCTGTGTGGGAAGGGGCAGAGCCGACCGAGGGGCCCCCTGGGCCTCTTGCTCTCCCTGCTGCCCTGAGGCTGCTGGGCCAAAGAGGTCTTGGGCATCCAGCCCCTTGCTGGTCCCTTCCCTCTGACGAGGCCCTCTGAGCTCCAGCACCTTGCAGTGTGGAGACAGCCCCTGCCAGCAACCTCCTCTCCAAGGAGGCCTCAAGCGAGGCCTAGGCCCAGGGGAAAGGCACCAGCGGGGATGAGCCTGGGGAGGCGCCCGGGCATGTCTGGACCCAGTCCCCCGCAGCCTGCCCCTTGCTGGGGCAGTACCCCCGGAGGCCAGCAAGGCCTGGGCAAGGCTGGCCAGGGGCAGGGGCCCTGCTGGGTCCTGCCCCTGGCCTGTGGGGCCTCTGAGCACAACCGGCCCTCTCCCGCTGGAAGACCTCCCCGGCTGCCTCCAAAGGCCGCTTTGCAAGCACTCTGGCCGGCTGTTCCCGCCAGCCGCGCACAATGCTCCCAAGCCCGGGAGAAAAGCGCTTCGGGGTGGTGCTCTCTCCCGGCCCTTGCCCCTGAGCCTGGGGGCCAGGCAGGGGGTCCACACTCCCAGGCCAAGGCAGAACCACATGCACACGTCTGTTCCTGCCCCCTGCACCGGCAGAGAGCTCGGGGGAGCCAGAGTCTGTCAGGCAGCTGCTGGGCTGGCCGCCTGTGTGGGAAGGGGCAGAGCCGACCGAGGGGCCCCCTGGGCCTCTTGCTCTCCCTGCTGCCCTGAAGCTGCTGGGCCAAAGAGGTCTTGGGCATCCAGCCCCTTGCTGGTCCCTTCCCTCTGACGAGGCCCTCTGAGCTCCAGCACCTTGCAGTGTGGAGACAGCCCCTGCCAGCAACCTCCTCTCCAAGGAGGCCTCAAGCGAGGCCTAGGCCCAGGGGAAAGGCACCAGCGGGGATGAGCCTGGGGAGGCGCCCGGGCATGTCTGGACCCAGTCCCCCGCAGCCTGCCCCTTGCTGGGGCAGTACCCCCGGAGGCCAGGAAGGCCTGGGCAAGGCTGGCCAGGGGCAGGGGCCCTGCTGGGTCCTGCCCCTGGCCTGTGGGGCCTCTGAGCACAACCGGCCCTCTCCCGCTGGAAGACCTCCCCGGCTGCCTCCAAAGGCCGCTTTGCAAGCACTCTGGCCGGCTGTTCCCGCCAGCCGCGCACAATGCTCCCAAGCCCGGGAGAAAAGCGCTTCGGGGTGGTGCTCTCTCCCGGCCCTTGCCCCTGAGCCTGGGGGCCAGGCAGGGGGTCCACACTCCCAGGCCAAGGCAGAACCACATGCACACGTCTGTTCCTGCCCCCTGCACCGGCAGAGAGCTCGGGGGAGCCAGAGTCTGTCAGGCAGCTGCTGGGCTGGCCGCCTGTGTGGGAAGGGGCAGAGCCGACCGAGGGGCCCCCTGGGCCTCTTGCTCTCCCTGCTGCCCTGAGGCTGCTGGGCCAAAGAGGTCTTGGGCATCCAGCCCCTTGCTGGTCCCTTCCCTCTGACGAGGCCCTCTGAGCTCCAGCACCTTGCAGTGTGGAGACAGCCCCTGCCAGCAACCTCCTCTCCAAGGAGGCCTCAAGCGAGGCCTAGGCCCAGGGGAAAGGCACCAGCGGGGATGAGCCTGGGGAGGCGCCCGGGCATGTCTGGACCCAGTCCCCCGCAGCCTGCCCCTTGCTGGGGCAGTACCCCCGGAGGCCAGGAAGGCCTGGGCAAGGCTGGCCAGGGGCAGGGGACCTGCTGGGTCCTGCCCCTGGCCTGTGGGGCCTCTGAGCACAACCGGCCCTCTCCCGCTGGAAGACCTCCCCGGCTGCCTCCAAAGGCCGCTTTGCAAGCACTCTGGCCGGCTGTTCCCGCCAGCCGCGCACAATGCTCCCAAGCCCGGGAGAAAAGCGCTTCGGGGTGGTGCTCTCTCCCGGCCCTTGCCCCTGAGCCTGGGGGCCAGGCAGGGGGTCCACACTCCCAGGCCAAGGCAGAACCACATGCACACGTCTGTTCCTGCCCCCTGCACCGGCAGAGAGCTCGGGGGAGCCAGAGTCTGTCAGGCAGCTGCTGGGCTGGCCGCCTGTGTGGGAAGGGGCAGAGCCGACCTAGGGGCCCCCTGGGCCTCTTGCTCTCCCTGCTGCCCTGAGGCTGCTGGGCCAAAGAGGTCTTGGGCATCCAGCCCCTTGCTGGTCCCTTCCCTCTGACGAGGCCCTCTGAGCTCCAGCACCTTGCAGTGTGGAGACAGCCCCTGCCAGCAACCTCCTCTCCAAGGAGGCCTCAAGCGAGGCCTAGGCCCAGGGGAAAGGCACCAGCGGGGATGAGCCTGGGGAGGCGCCCGGGCATGTCTGGACCCAGTCCCCCGCAGCCTGCCCTTTGCTGGGGCAGTAGCCCCGGAGGCCAGGAAGGCCTGGGCAAGGCTGGCCAGGGGCAGGGGCCCTGCTGGGTCCTGCCCCTGGCCTGTGGGGCCTCTGAGCACAACCGGCCCTCTCCCGCTGGAAGACCTCCCCGGCTGCCTCCAAAGGCCGCTTTGCAAGCACTCTGGCCGGCTGTTCCCGCCAGCCGCGCACAATGCTCCCAAGCCCGGGAGAAAAGCGCTTCGGGGTGGTGCTCTCTCCCGGCCCTTGCCCCTGAGCCTGGGGGCCAGGCAGGGGGTCCACACTCCCAGGCCAAGGCAGAACCACATGCACACGTCTGTTCCTGCCCCCTGCACCGGCAGAGAGCTCGGGGGAGCCAGAGTCTGTCAGGCAGCTGCTGGGCTGGCCGCCTGTGTGGGAAGGGGCAGAGCCGACCTAGGGGCCCCCTGGGCCTCTTGCTCTCCCTGCTGCCCTGAGGCTGCTGGGCCAAAGAGGTCTTGGGCATCCAGCCCCTTGCTGGTCCCTTCCCTCTGACGAGGCCCTCTGAGCTCCAGCACCTTGCAGTGTGGAGACAGCCCCTGCCAGCAACCTCCTCTCCAAGGAGGCCTCAAGCGAGGCCTAGGCCCAGGGGAAAGGCACCAGCGGGGATGAGCCTGGGGAGGCGCCCGGGCATGTCTGGACCCAGTCCCCCGCAGCCTGCCCCTTGCTGGGGCAGTACCCCCGGAGGCCAGGAAGGCCTGGGCAAGGCTGGCCAGGGGCAGGGGACCTGCTGCGTCCTGCCCCTGGCCTGTGGGGCCTCTGAGCACAACCGGCCCTCTCCCGCTGGAAGACCTCCCCGGCTGCCTCCAAAGGCCGCTTTGCAAGCACTCTGGCCGGCTGTTCCCGCCAGCCGCGCACAATGCTCCCAAGCCCGGGAGAAAAGTGCTTCGGGGTGGTGCTCTCTCCCGGCCCTTGCCCCTGAGCCTGGGGTCCAGGCAGGGGGTCCACACTCCCAGGCCAAGGCAGAACCACATGCACACGTCTGTTCCTGCCCCCTGCACCGGCAGAGAGCTCGGGGGAGCCAGAGTCTGTCAGGCAGCTGCTGGGCTGGCCGCCTGTGTGGGAAGGGGCAGAGCCGACCGAGGGGCCCCCTGGGCCTCTTGCTCTCCCTGCTGCCCTGAGGCTGCTGGGCCAAAGAGGTCTTGGGCATCCAGCCCCTTGCTGGTCCCTTCCCTCTGACGAGGCCCTCTGAGCTCCAGCACCTTGCAGTGTGGAGACAGCCCCTGCCAGCAACCTCCTCTCCAAGGAGGCCTCAAGCGAGGCCTAGGCCCAGGGGAAAGGCACCAGCGGGGATGAGCCTGGGGAGGCGCCCGGGCATGTCTGGACCCAGTGCCCCGCAGCCTGCCCCTTCCTGGGGCAGTACCCCCGGAGGCCAGGAAGGCCTGGGCAAGGCTGGCCAGGGGCAGGGGCCCTGCTGGGTCCTGCCCCTGTCCTGTGGGGCCTCTGAGCACAACCGGCCCTCTCCCGCTGGAAGACCTCCCCGGCTGCCTCCAAAGGCCGCTTTGCAAGCACTCTGGCCGGCTGTTCCCGCCAGCCGCGCACAATGCTCCCAAGCCCGGGAGAAAAGCGCTTCGGGGTGGTGCTCTCTCCCGGCCCTTGCCCCTGAGCCTGGGGTCCAGGCAGGGGGTCCACACTCCCAGGCCAAGGCAGAACCACATGCACACGTCTGTTCCTGCCCCCTGCACCGGCAGAGAGCTCGGGGGAGCCAGAGTCTGTCAGGCAGCTGCTGGGCTGGCCGCCTGTGTGGGAAGGGGCAGAGCCGACCGAGGGGCCCCCTGGGCCTCTTGCTCTCCCTGCTGCCCTGAGGCTGCTGGGCCAAAGAGGTCTTGGGCATCCAGCCCCTTGCTGGTCCCTTCCCTCTGACGAGGCCCTCTGAGCTCCAGCACCTTGCAGTGTGGAGACAGCCCCTGCCAGCAACCTCCTCTCCAAGGAGGCCTCAAGCGAGGCCTAGGCCCAGGGGAAAGGCACCAGCGGGGATGAGCCTGGGGAGGCGCCCGGGCATGTCTGGACCCAGTCCCCCGCAGCCTGCCCCTTGCTGGGGCAGTACCCCCGGAGGCCAGGAAGGCCTGGGCAAGGCTGGCCAGGGGCAGGGGACCTGCTGGGTCCTGCCCCTGGCCTGTGGGGCCTCTGAGCACAACCAGCCCTCTCCCGCTGGAAGACCTCCCCGGCTGCCTCCAAAGGCCGCTTTGCAAGCACTCTGGCCGGCTGTTCCCGCCAGCCGCGCACAATGCTCCCAAGCCCGGGAGAAAAGCGCTTCGGGGTGGTGCTCTCTCCCGGCCCTTGCCCCTGAGCCTGGGGGCCAGGCAGGGGGTCCACACTCCCAGGCCAAGGCAGAACCACATGCACAAGTCTGTTCCTGCCCCCTGCACCGGCAGAGAGCTCGGGGGAGCCAGAGTCTGTCAGGCAGCTGCTGGGCTGGCCGCCTGTGTGGGAAGGGGCAGAGCCGACCTAGGGGCCCCCTGGGCCTCTTGCTCTCCCTGCTGCCCTGAGGCTGCTGGGCCAAAGAGGTCTTGGGCATCCAGCCCCTTGCTGGTCCCTTCCCTCTGACGAGGCCCTCTGAGCTCCAGCACCTTGCAGTGTGGAGACAGCCCCTGCCAGCAACCTCCTCTCCAAGGAGGCCTCAAGCGAGGCCTAGGCCCAGGGGAAAGGCACCAGCGGGGATGAGCCTGGGGAGGCGCCCGGGCATGTCTGGACCCAGTCCCCCGCAGCCTGCCCCTTGCTGGGGCAGTACCCCCGGAGGCCAGGAAGGCCTGGGCAAGGCTGGCCAGGGGCAGGGGCCCTGCTGGGTCCTGCCCCTGGCCTGTGGGGCCTCTGAGCACAACCGGCCCTCTCCCGCTGGAAGAACTCCCCGGCTGCCTCCAAAGGCCGCTTTGCAAGCACTCTGGCCGGCTGTTCCCGCCAGCCGCGCACAATGCTCCCAAGCCCGGGAGAAAAGCGCTTCGGGGTGGTGCTCTCTCCCGGCCCTTGCCCCTGAGCCTGGGGGCCAGGCAGGGGGTCCACACTCCCAGGCCAAGGCAGAACCACATGCACACGTCTGTTCCTGCCCCCTGCACCGGCAGAGAGCTCGGGGGAGCCAGAGTCTGTCAGGCAGCTGCTGGGCTGGCCGCCTGTGTGGGAAGGGGCAGAGCCGACCTAGGGGCCCCCTGGGCCTCTTGCTCTCCCTGCTGCCCTGAGGCTGCTGGGCCAAAGAGGTCTTGGGCATCCAGCCCCTTGCTGGTCCCTTCCCTCTGACGAGGCCCTCTGAGCTCCAGCACCTTGCAGTGTGGAGACAGCCCCTGCCAGCAACCTCCTCTCCAAGGAGGCCTCAAGCGAGGCCTAGGCCCAGGGGAAAGGCACCAGCGGGGATGAGCCTGGGGAGGCGCCCGGGCATGTCTGGACCCAGTCCCCCGCAGCCTGCCCCTTGCTGGGGCAGTACCCCCGGAGGCCAGGAAGGCCTGGGCAAGGCTGGCCAGGGGCAGGGGACCTGCTGCGTCCTGCCCCTGGCCTGTGGGGCCTCTGAGCACAACCGGCCCTCTCCCGCTGGAAGACCTCCCCGGCTGCCTCCAAAGGCCGCTTTGCAAGCACTCTGGCCGGCTGTTCCCGCCAGCCGCGCACAATGCTCCCAAGCCCGGGAGAAAAGCGCTTCGGGGTGGTGCTCTCTCCCGGCCCTTGCCCCTGAGCCTGGGGGCCAGGCAGGGGGTCCACACTCCCAGGCCAAGGCAGAACCACATGCACACGTCTGTTCCTGCCCCCTGCACCGGCAGAGAGCTCGGGGGAGCCAGAGTCTGTCAGGCAGCTGCTGGGCTGGCCGCCTGTGTGGGAAGGGGCAGAGCCGACCGAGGGGCCCCCTGGGCCTCTTGCTCTCCCTGTTGCCCTGAGGCTGCTGGGCCAAAGAGGTCTTGGGCATCCAGCCCCTTGCTGGTCCCTTCCCTCCGACGAGGCCCTCTGAGCTCCAGCACCTTGCAGTGTGGAGACAGCCCCTGCCAGCAACCTCCTCTCCAAGGAGGCCTCAAGCGAGGCCTAGGCCCAGGGGAAAGGCACCAGCGGGGATGAGCCTGGGGAGGCGCCCGGGCATGTCTGGACCCAGTCCCCCGCAGCCTGCCCCTTGCTGGGGCAGTACCCCCGGATGCCAGGAAGGCCTGGGCAAGGCTGGCCAGGGGCAGGGGCCCTGCTGCGTCCTGCCCCTGGCCTGTGGGGCCTCTGAGCACAACCGGCCCTCTCCCGCTGGAAGACCTCCCCGGCTGCCTCCAAAGGCCGCTTTGCAAGCACTCTGGCCGGCTGTTCCCGCCAGCCGCGCACAATGCTCCCAAGCCCGGGAGAAAAGCGCTTCGGGGTGGTGCTCTCTCCCGGCCCTTGCCCCTGAGCCTGGGGGCCAGGCAGGGGGTCCACACTCCCAGGCCAAGGCAGAACCACATGCACACGTCTGTTCCTGCCCCCTGCACCGGCAGAGAGCTCGGGGGAGCCAGAGTCTGTCAGGCAGCTGCTGGGCTGGCCGCCTGTGTGGGAAGGGGCAGAGCCGACCGAGGGGCCCCCTGGGCCTCTTGCTCTCCCTGCTGCCCTGAGGCTGCTGGGCCAAAGAGGTCTTGGGCATCCAGCCCCTTGCTGGTCCCTTCCCTCTGACGAGGCCCTCTGAGCTCCAGCACCTTGCAGTGTGGAGACAGCCCCTGCCAGCAACCTCCTCTCCAAGGAGGCCTCAAGCGAGGCCTAGGCCCAGGGGAAAGGCACCAGCGGGGATGAGCCTGGGGAGGCGCCCGGGCATGTCTGGACCCAGTCCCCCGCAGCCTGCCCCTTGCTGGGGCAGTACCCCCGGAGGCCAGGAAGGCCTGGGCAAGGCTGGCCAGGGGCAGGGGACCTGCTGCGTCCTGCCCCTGGCCTGTGGGGCCTCTGAGCACAACCGGCCCTCTCCCGCTGGAAGACCTCCCCGGCTGCCTCCAAAGGCCGCTTTGCAAGCACTCTGGCCGGCTGTTCCCGCCAGCCGCGCACAATGCTCCCAAGCCCGGGAGAAAAGCGCTTCGGGGTGGTGCTCTCTCCCGGCCCTTGCCCCTGAGCCTGGGGGCCAGGCAGGGGGTCCACACTCCCAGGCCAAGGCAGAACCACATGCACACGTCTGTTCCTGCCCCCTGCACCGGCAGAGAGCTCGGGGGAGCCAGAGTCTGTCAGGCAGCTGCTGGGCTGGCCGCCTGTGTGGGAAGGGGCAGAGCCGACCGAGGGGCCCCCTGGGCCTCTTGCTCTCCCTGCTGCCCTGAGGCTGCTGGGCCAAAGAGGTCTTGGGCATCCAGCCCCTTGCTGGTCCCTTCCCTCCGACGAGGCCCTCTGAGCTCCAGCACCTTGCAGTGTGGAGACAGCCCCTGCCAGCAACCTCCTCTCCAAGGAGGCCTCAAGCGAGGCCTAGGCCCAGGGGAAAGGCACCAGCGGGGATGAGCCTGGGGAGGCGCCCGGGCATGTCTGGACCCAGTCCCCCGCAGCCTGCCCCTTGCTGGGGCAGTACCCCCGGATGCCAGGAAGGCCTGGGCAAGGCTGGCCAGGGGCAGGGGCCCTGCTGCGTCCTGCCCCTGGCCTGTGGGGCCTCTGAGCACAACCGGCCCTCTCCCGCTGGAAGACCTCCCCGGCTGCCTCCAAAGGCCGCTTTGCAAGCACTCTGGCCGGCTGTTCCCGCCAGCCGCGCACAATGCTCCCAAGCCCGGGAGAAAAGCGCTTCGGGGTGGTGCTCTCTCCCGGCCCTTGCCCCTGAGCCTGGGGGCCAGGCAGGGGGTCCACACTCCCAGGCCAAGGCAGAACCACATGCACACGTCTGTTCCTGCCCCCTGCACCGGCAGAGAGCTCGGGGGAGCCAGAGTCTGTCAGGCAGCTGCTGGGCTGGCCGCCTGTGTGGGAAGGGGCAGAGCCGACCGAGGGGCCCCCTGGGCCTCTTGCTCTCCCTGCTGCCCTGAGGCTGCTGGGCCAAAGAGGTCTTGGGCATCCAGCCCCTTGCTGGTCCCTTCCCTCTGACGAGGCCCTCTGAGCTCCAGCACCTTGCAGTGTGGAGACAGCCCCTGCCAGCAACCTCCTCTCCAAGGAGGCCTCAAGCGAGGCCTAGGCCCAGGGGAAAGGCACCAGCGGGGATGAGCCTGGGGAGGCGCCCGGGCATGTCTGGACCCAGTCCCCCGCAGCCTGCCCCTTGCTGAGGCAGTACCCCCGGAGGCCAGGAAGGCCTGGGCAAGGCTGGCCAGGGGCAGGGGCCCTGCTGGGTCCTGCCCCTGGCCTGTGGGGCCTCTGAGCACAACCGGCCCTCTGCCGCTGGAAGACCTCCCCGGCTGCCTCCAAAGGCCGCTTTGCAAGCACTCTGGCCGGCTGTTCCCGCCAGCCGCGCACAATGCTCCCAAGCCCGGGAGAAAAGCGCTTCGGGGTGGTGCTCTCTCCCGGCCCTTGCCCCTGAGCCTGGGGGCCAGGCAGGGGCTCCACACTCCCAGGCCAAGGCAGAACCACATGCACACGTCTGTTCCTGCCCCCTGCACCGGCAGAGAGCTCGGGGGAGCCAGAGTCTGTCAGGCAGCTGCTGGGCTGGCCGCCTGTGTGGGAAGGGGCAGAGCCGACCTAGGGGCCCCCTGGGCCTCTTGCTCTCCCTGCTGCCCTGAGGCTGCTGGGCCAAAGAGGTCTTGGGCATCCAGCCCCTTGCTGGTCCCTTCCCTCTGACGAGGCCCTCTGAGCTCCAGCACCTTGCAGTGTGGAGACAGCCCCTGCCAGCAACCTCCTCTCCAAGGAGGCCTCAAGCGAGGCCTAGGCCCAGGGGAAAGGCACCAGCGGGGATGAGCCTGGGGAGGCGCCCGGGCATGTCTGGACCCAGTCCCCCGCAGCCTGCCCCTTGCTGGGGCAGTACCCCCGGAGGCCAGGAAGGCCTGGGCAAGGCTGGCCAGGGGCAGTGGCCCTGCTGGGTCCTGCCCCTGGCCTGTGGGGCCTCTGAGCACAACCGGCCCTCTCCCGCTGGAAGACCTCCCCGGCTGCCTCCAAAGGCCGCTTTGCAAGCACTCTGGCCGGCTGTTCCCGCCAGCCGCGCACAATGCTCCCAAGCCCGGGAGAAAAGCGCTTCGGGGTGGTGCTCTCTCCCGGCCCTTGCCCCTGAGCCTGGGGGCCAGGCAGGGGCTCCACACTCCCAGGCCAAGGCAGAACCACATGCACACGTCTGTTCCTGCCCCCTGCACCGGCAGAGAGCTCGGGGGAGCCAGAGTCTGTCAGGCAGCTGCTGGGCTGGCCGCCTGTGTGGGAAGGGGCAGAGCCGACCGAGGGGCCCCCTGGGCCTCTTGCTCTCCCTGCTGCCCTGAGGCTGCTGGGCCAAAGAGGTCTTGGGCATCCAGCCCCTTGCTGGTCCCTTCCCTCTGACGAGGCCCTCTGAGCTCCAGCACCTTGCAGTGTGGAGACAGGCCCTGCCAGCAACCTCCTCTCCAAGGAGGCCTCAAGCGAGGCCTAGGCCCAGGGGAAAGGCACCAGCGGGGATGAGCCTGGGGAGGCGCCCGGGCATGTCTGGACCCAGTGCCCCGCAGCCTGCCCCTTGCTGGGGCAGTACCCCCGGAGGCCAGGAAGGCCTGGGCAAGGCTGGCCAGGGGCAGGGGCCCTGCTGGGTCCTGCCCCTGGCCTGTGGGGCCTCTGAGCACAACCGGCCCTCTCCCGCTGGAAGACCTCCCCGGCTGCCTCCAAAGGCCGCTTTGCAAGCACTCTGGCCGGCTGTTCCCGCCAGCCGCGCACAATGCTCCCAAGCCCGGGAGAAAAGCGCTTCGGGGTGGTGCTCTCTCCCGGCCCTTGCCCCTGAGCCTGGGGGCCAGGCAGGGGGTCCACACTCCCAGGCCAAGGCAGAACCACATGCACACGTCTGTTCCTGCCCCCTGCACCGGCAGAGAGCTCGGGGGAGCCAGAGTCTGTCAGGCAGCTGCTGGGCTGGCCGCCTGTGTGGGAAGGGGCAGAGCCGACCTAGGGTTCCCCTGGGCCTCTTGCTCTCCCTGCTGCCCTGAGGCTGCTGGGCCAAAGAGGTCTTGGGCATCCAGCCCCTTGCTGGTCCCTTCCCTCTGACGAGGCCCTCTGAGCTCCAGCACCTTGCAGTGTGGAGACAGCCCCTGCCAGCAACCTCCTCTCCAAGGAGGCCTCAAGCGAGGCCTAGGCCCAGGGGAAAGGCACCAGCGGGGATGAGCCTGGGGAGGCGCCCGGGCATGTCTGGACCCAGTCCCCTGCAGCCTGCCCCTTGCTGGGGCAGTACCCCCGGAGGCCAGGAAGGCCTGGGCAAGGCTGGCCAGGGGCAGGGGCCCTGCTGGGTCCTGCCCCTGGCCTGTGGGGCCTCTGAGCACAACCGGCCCTCTCCCGCTGGAAGACCTCCCCGGCTGCCTCCAAAGGCCGCTTTGCAAGCACTCTGGCCAGCTGTTCCCGCCAGCCGCGCACAATGCTCCCAAGCCCGGGAGAAAAGCGCTTCGGGGTGGTGCTCTCTCCCGGCCCTTGCCCCTGAGCCTGGGGTCCAGGCAGGGGGTCCACACTCCCAGGCCAAGGCAGAACCACATGCACACGTCTGTTCCTGCCCCCTGCACCGGCAGAGAGCTCGGGGGAGCCAGAGTCTGTCAGGCAGCTGCTGGGCTGGCCGCCTGTGTGGGAAGGGGCAGAGCCGACCGAGGGGCCCCCTGGGCCTCTTGCTCTCCCTGCTGCCCTGAGGCTGCTGGGCCAAAGAGGTCTTGGGCATCCAGCCCCTTGCTGGTCCCTTCCCTCTGACGAGGCCCTCTGAGCTCCAGCACCTTGCAGTGTGGAGACAGCCCCTGCCAGCAACCTCCTCTCCAAGGAGGCCTCAAGCGAGGCCTAGGCCCAGGGGAAAGGCACCAGCGGGGATGAGCCTGGGGAGGCGCCCGGGCATGTCTGGACCCAGTCCCCCGCAGCCTGCCCCTTGCTGGGGCAGTACCCCCGGAGGCCAGGAAGGCCTGGGCAAGGCTGGCCAGGGGCAGGGGACCTGCTGGGTCCTGCCCCTGGCCTGTGGGGCCTCTGAGCACAACCAGCCCTCTCCCGCTGGAAGACCTCCCCGGCTGCCTCCAAAGGCCGCTTTGCAAGCACTCTGGCCGGCTGTTCCCGCCAGCCGCGCACAATGCTTCCAAGCCCGGGAGAAAAGCGCTTCGGGGTGGTGCTCTCTCCCGGCCCTTGCCCCTGAGCCTGGGGGCCAGGCAGGGGGTCCACACTCCCAGGCCAAGGCAGAACCACATGCACAAGTCTGTTCCTGCCCCCTGCACCGGCAGAGAGCTCGGGGGAGCCAGAGTCTGTCAGGCAGCTGCTGGGCTGGCCGCCTGTGTGGGAAGGGGCAGAGCCGACCTAGGGGCCCCCTGGGCCTCTTGCTCTCCCTGCTGCCCTGAGGCTGCTGGGCCAAAGAGGTCTTGGGCATCCAGCCCCTTGCTGGTCCCTTCCCTCTGACGAGGCCCTCTGAGCTCCAGCACCTTGCAGTGTGGAGACAGCCCCTGCCAGCAACCTCCTCTCCAAGGAGGCCTCAAGCGAGGCCTAGGCCCAGGGGAAAGGCACCAGCGGGGATGAGCCTGGGGAGGCGCCCGGGCATGTCTGGACCCAGTCCCCCGCAGCCTGCCCCTTGCTGGGGCAGTACCCCCGGAGGCCAGGAAGGCCTGGGCAAGGCTGGCCAGGGGCAGGGGCCCTGCTGGGTCCTGCCCCTGGCCTGTGGGGCCTCTGAGCACAACCGGCCCTCTCCCGCTGGAAGAACTCCCCGGCTGCCTCCAAAGGCCGCTTTGCAAGCACTCTGGCCGGCTGTTCCCGCCAGCCGCGCACAATGCTCCCAAGCCCGGGAGAAAAGCGCTTCGGGGTGGTGCTCTCTCCCGGCCCTTGCCCCTGAGCCTGGGGGCCAGGCAGGGGGTCCACACTCCCAGGCCAAGGCAGAACCACATGCACACGTCTGTTCCTGCCCCCTGCACCGGCAGAGAGCTCGGGGGAGCCAGAGTCTGTCAGGCAGCTGCTGGGCTGGCCGCCTGTGTGGGAAGGGGCAGAGCCGACCTAGGGGCCCCCTGGGCCTCTTGCTCTCCCTGCTGCCCTGAGGCTGCTGGGCCAAAGAGGTCTTGGGCATCCAGCCCCTTGCTGGTCCCTTCCCTCTGACGAGGCCCTCTGAGCTCCAGCACCTTGCAGTGTGGAGACAGCCCCTGCCAGCAACCTCCTCTCCAAGGAGGCCTCAAGCGAGGCCTAGGCCCAGGGGAAAGGCACCAGCGGGGATGAGCCTGGGGAGGCGCCCGGGCATGTCTGGACCCAGTCCCCCGCAGCCTGCCCCTTGCTGGGGCAGTACCCCCGGAGGCCAGGAAGGCCTGGGCAAGGCTGGCCAGGGGCAGGGGACCTGCTGCGTCCAGCCCCTGGCCTGTGGGGCCTCTGAGCACAACCGGCCCTCTCCCGCTGGAAGACCTCCCCGGCTGCCTCCAAAGGCCGCTTTGCAAGCACTCTGGCCGGCTGTTCCCGCCAGCCGCGCACAATGCTCCCAAGCCCGGGAGAAAAGCGCTTCGGGGTGGTGCTCTCTCCCGGCCCTTGCCCCTGAGCCTGGGGGCCAGGCAGGGGGTCCACACTCCCAGGCCAAGGCAGAACCACATGCACACGTCTGTTCCTGCCCCCTGCACCGGCAGAGAGCTCGGGGGAGCCAGAGTCTGTCAGGCAGCTGCTGGGCTGGCCGCCTGTGTGGGAAGGGGCAGAGCCGACCTAGGGGCCCCCTGGGCCTCTTGCTCTCCCTGCTGCCCTGAGGCTGCTGGGCCAAAGAGGTCTTGGGCATCCAGCCCCTTGCTGGTCCCTTCCCTCTGACGAGGCCCTCTGAGCTCCAGCACCTTGCAGTGTGGAGACAGCCCCTGCCAGCAACCTCCTCTCCAAGGAGGCCTCAAGCGAGGCCTAGGCCCAGGGGAAAGGCACCAGCGGGGATGAGCCTGGGGAGGCGCCCGGGCATGTCTGGACCCAGTCCCCCGCAGCCTGCCCCTTGCTGGGGCAGTACCCCCGGAGGCCAGGAAGGCCTGGGCAAGGCGGGCCAGGGGCAGGGGACCTGCTGCGTCCTGCCCCTGGCCTGTGGGGCCTCTGAGCACAACCGGCCCTCTCCCGCTGGAAGACCTCCCCGGCTGCCTCCAAAGGCCGCTTTGCAAGCACTCTGGCCGGCTGTTCCCGCCAGCCGCGCACAATGCTCCCAAGCCCGGGAGAAAAGCGCTTCGGGGTGGTGCTCTCTCCCGGCCCTTGCCCCTGAGCCTGGGGGCCAGGCAGGGGGTCCACACTCCCAGGCCAAGGCAGAACCACATGCACACGTCTGTTTCTGCCCCCTGCACCGGCAGAGAGCTCGGGGGAGCCAGAGTCTGTCAGGCAGCTGCTGGGCTGGCCGCCTGTGTGGGAAGGGGCAGAGCCGACCGAGGGGCCCCCTGGGCCTCTTGCTCTCCCTGCTGCCCTGAGGCTGCTGGGCCAAAGAGGTCTTGGGCATCCAGCCCCTTGCTGGTCCCTTCCCTCCGACGAGGCCCTCTGAGCTCCAGCACCTTGCAGTGTGGAGACAGCCCCTGCCAGCAACCTCCTCTCCAAGGAGGCCTCAAGCGAGGCCTAGGCCCAGGGGAAAGGCACCAGCGGGGATGAGCCTGGGGAGGCGCCCGGGCATGTCTGGACCCAGTCCCCCGCAGCCTGCCCCTTGCTGGGGCAGTACCCCCGGATGCCAGGAAGGCCTGGGCAAGGCTGGCCAGGGGCAGGGGCCCTGCTGCGTCCTGCCCCTGGCCTGTGGGGCCTCTGAGCACAACCGGCCCTCTCCCGCTGGAAGACCTCCCCGGCTGCCTCCAAAGGCCGCTTTGCAAGCACTCTGGCCGGCTGTTCCCGCCAGCCGCGCACAATGCTCCCAAGCCCGGGAGAAAAGCGCTTCGGGGTGGTGCTCTCTCCCGGCCCTTGCCCCTGAGCCTGGGGGCCAGGCAGGGGGTCCACACTCCCAGGCCAAGGCAGAACCACATGCACACGTCTGTTCCTGCCCCCTGCACCGGCAGAGAGCTCGGGGGAGCCAGAGTCTGTCAGGCAGCTGCTGGGCTGGCCGCCTGTGTGGGAAGGGGCAGAGCCGACCGAGGGGCCCCCTGGGCCTCTTGCTCTCCCTGCTGCCCTGAGGCTGCTGGGCCAAAGAGGTCTTGGGCATCCAGCCCCTTGCTGGTCCCTTCCCTCTGACGAGGCCCTCTGAGCTCCAGCACCTTGCAGTGTGGAGACAGCCCCTGCCAGCAACCTCCTCTCCAAGGAGGCCTCAAGCGAGGCCTAGGCCCAGGGGAAAGGCACCAGCGGGGATGAGCCTGGGGAGGCGCCCGGGCATGTCTGGACCCAGTCCCCCGCAGCCTGCCCCTTGCTGAGGCAGTACCCCCGGAGGCCAGGAAGGCCTGGGCAAGGCTGGCCAGGGGCAGGGGCCCTGCTGGGTCCTGCCCCTGGCCTGTGGGGCCTCTGAGCACAACCGGCCCTCTGCCGCTGGAAGACCTCCCCGGCTGCCTCCAAAGGCCGCTTTGCAAGCACTCTGGCCGGCTGTTCCCGCCAGCCGCGCACAATGCTCCCAAGCCCGGGAGAAAAGCGCTTCGGGGTGGTGCTCTCTCCCGGCCCTTGCCCCTGAGCCTGGGGGCCAGGCAGGGGCTCCACACTCCCAGGCCAAGGCAGAACCACATGCACACGTCTGTTCCTGCCCCCTGCACCGGCAGAGAGCTCGGGGGAGCCAGAGTCTGTCAGGCAGCTGCTGGGCTGGCCGCCTGTGTGGGAAGGGGCAGAGCCGACCTAAGGGCCCCCTGGGCCTCTTGCTCTCCCTGCTGCCCTGAGGCTGCTGGGCCAAAGAGGTCTTGGGCATCCAGCCCCTTGCTGGTCCCTTCCCTCTGACGAGGCCCTCTGAGCTCCAGCACCTTGCAGTGTGGAGACAGCCCCTGCCAGCAACCTCCTCTCCAAGGAGGCCTCAAGCGAGGCCTAGGCCCAGGGGAAAGGCACCAGCGGGGATGAGCCTGGGGAGGCGCCCGGGCATGTCTGCACCCAGTCCCCCGCAGCCTGCCCCTTGCTGGGGCAGTACCCCCGGAGGCCAGGAAGGCCTGGGCAAGGCTGGCCAGGGGCAGGGGCCCTGCTGGGTCCTGCCCCTGGCCTGTGGGGCCTCTGAGCACAACCGGCCCTCTCCCGCTGGAAGACCTCCCCGGCTGCCTCCAAAGGCCGCTTTGCAAGCACTCTGGCCGGCTGTTCCCGCCAGCCGCGCACAATGCTCCCAAGCCCGGGAGAAAAGCGCTTCGGGGTGGTGCTCTCTCCCGGCCCTTGCCCCTGAGCCTGGGGGCCAGGCAGGGGCTCCACACTCCCAGGCCAAGGCAGAACCACATGCACACGTCTGTTCCTGCCCCCTGCACCGGCAGAGAGCTCGGGGGAGCCAGAGTCTGTCAGGCAGCTGCTGGGCTGGCCGCCTGTGTGGGAAGGGGCAGAGCCGACCTAGGGGCCCCCTGGGCCTCTTGCTCTCCCTGCTGCCCTGAGGCTGCTGGGCCAAAGAGGTCTTGGGCATCCAGCCCCTTGCTGGTCCCTTCCCTCTGACGAGGCCCTCTGAGCTCCAGCCCCTTGCAGTGTGGAGACAGCCCCTGCCAGCAACCTCCTCTCCAAGGAGGCCTCAAGCGAGGCCTAGGCCCAGGGGAAAGGCACCAGCGGGGATGAGCCTGGGGAGGCGCCCGGGCATGTCTGGACCCAGTCCCCCGCAGCCTGCCCCTTGCTGGGGCAGTACCCCCGGAGGCCAGGAAGGCCTGGGCAAGGCTGGCCAGGGGCAGGGGCCCTGCTGGGTGCTGCCCCTGGCCTGTGGGGCCTCTGAGCACAACCGGCCCTCTCCCGCTGGAAGACCTCCCCGGCTGCCTCCAAAGGCCGCTTTGCAAGCACTCTGGCCGGCTGTTCCCGCCAGCCGCGCACAATGCTCCCAAGCCCGGGAGAAAAGCGCTTCGGGGTGGTGCTCTCTCCCGGCCCTTGCCCCTGAGCCTGGGGGCCAGGCAGGGGGTCCACACTCCCAGGCCGAGGCAGAACCACATGCACACGTCTGTTCCTGCCCCCTGCACCGGCAGAGAGCTCGGGGGAGCCAGAGTCTATCAGGCAGCTGCTGGGCTGGCCGCCTGTGTGGGAAGGGGCAGAGCCGACCTAGGGGCCCCCTGGGCCTCCTGCTCTCCCTGCTGCCCTGAGGCTGCTGGGCCAAAGAGGTCTTGGGCATCCAGCCCCTTGCTGGTCCCTTCCCTCTGACGAGGCCCTCTGAGCTCCAGCACCTTGCAGTGTGGAGACAGCCCCTGCCAGCAACCTCCTCTCCAAGGAGGCCTCAAGCGAGGCCTAGGCCCAGGGGAAAGGCACCAGCGGGGATGAGCCTGTGGAGGCGCCCGGGCATGTCTGCACCCAGTCCCCCGCAGCCTGCCCCTTGCTGGGGCAGTACCCCCGAAGGCCAGGAAGGCCAGGGCAAGGCTGGCCAGGGGCAGGGGCCATGCTGGGTCCTGCCCCTGGCCTGTGGGGCCTCTGAGCACAGCCGGCCCTCTCCCGCTGGAAGACCTCCCCGGCTGCCTCCAAAGGCCGCTTTGCAAGCACTCTGGCCGGCTGTTCCCGCCAGCCGCGCACAATGCTCCCAAGCCCGGGAGAAAAGCGCTTCGGGGTGGTGCTCTCTCCCGGCCCTTGCCCCTGAGCCTGGGGGCCAGGCAGGGGGTCCACACTCCCAGGCCAAGGCAGAACCACATGCACACGTCTGTTCCTGCCCCCTGCACCGGCAGAGAGCTCGGGGGAGCCAGAGTCTGTCAGGCAGCTGCTGGGCTGGCCGCCTGTGTGGGAAGGGGCAGAGCCGACCGAGGGGCCCCCTGGGCCTCTTGCTCTCCCTGCTGCCCTGAGGCTGCTGGGCCAAAGAGGTCTTGGGCATCCAGCCCCTTGCTGGTCCCTTCCCTCTGACGAGGCCCTCTGAGCTCCAGCACCTTGCAGTGTGGAGACAGCCCCTGCCAGCAACCTCCTCTCCAAGGAGGCCTCAAGCGAGGCCTAGGCCCAGGGGAAAGGCACCAGCGGGGATGAGCCTGGGGAGGCGCCCGGGCATGTCTGGACCCAGTCCCCCGCAGCCTGCCCCTTGCTGGGGCAGTACCCCCGGAGGCCAGCAAGGCCTGGGCAAGGCTGGCCAGGGGCAGGGGCCCTGCTGGGTCCTGCCCCTGGCCTGTGGGGCCTCTGAGCACAACCGGCCCTCTCCCGCTGGAAGACCTCCCCGGCTGCCTCCAAAGGCCGCTTTGCAAGCACTCTGGCCGGCTCTTCCCGCCAGCCGCGCACAATGCTCCCAAGCCCGGGAGAAAAGCGCTTCGGGGTGGTGCTCTCTCCCGGCCCTTGCCCCTGAGCCTGGGGGCCAGGCAGGGGGTCCACACTCCCAGGCCAAGGCAGAACCACATGCACACGTCTGTTCCTGCCCCCTGCACCGGCAGAGAGCTCGGGGGAGCCAGAGTCTGTCAGGCAGCTGCTGGGCTGGCCGCCTGTGTGGGAAGGGGCAGAGCCGACCGAGGGGCCCCCTGGGCCTCTTGCTCTCCCTGCTGCCCTGAGGCTGCTGGGCCAAAGAGGTCTTGGGCATCCAGCCCCTTGCTGGTCCCTTCCCTCTGACGAGGCCCTCTGAGCTCCAGCACCTTGCAGTGTGGAGACAGCCCCTGCCAGCAACCTCCTCTCCAAGGAGGCCTCAAGCGAGGCCTAGGCCCAGGGGAAAGGCACCAGCGGGGATGAGCCTGGGGAGGCGCCCGGGCATGTCTGGACCCAGTCCCCCGCAGCCTGCCCCTTGCTGGGGCAGTACCCCCGGAGGCCAGGAAGGCCTGGGCAAGGCTGGCCAGGGGCAGGGGCCCTGCTGGGTCCTGCCCCTGGCCTGTGGGGCCTCTGAGCACAACCGGCCCTCTCCCGCTGGAAGACCTCCCCGGCTGCCTCCAAAGGCCGCTTTGCAAGCACTCTGGCCGGCTGTTCCCGCCAGCCGCGCACAATGCTCCCAAGCCCGGGAGAAAAGCGCTTCGGGGTGGTGCTCTCTCCCGGCCCTTGCCCCTGAGCCTGGGGGCCAGGCAGGGGGTCCACACTCCCAGGCCAAGGCAGAACCACATGCACACGTCTGTTCCTGCCCCCTGCACCGGCAGAGAGCTCGGGGGAGCCAGAGTCTGTCAGGCAGCTGCTGGGCTGGCCGCCTGTGTGGGAAGGGGCAGAGCCGACCGAGGGGCCCCCTGGGCCTCTTGCTCTCCCTGCTGCCCTGAGGCTGCTGGGCCAAAGAGGTCTTAGGCATCCAGCCCCTTGCTGGTCCCTTCCCTCTGACGAGGCCCTCTGAGCTCCAGCACCTTGCAGTGTGGAGACAGCCCCTGCCAGCAACCTCCTCTCCAAGGAGGCCTCAAGCGAGGCCTAGGCCCAGGGGAAAGGCACCAGCGGGGATGAGCCTGGGGAGGCGCCCGGGCATGTCTGGACCCAGTCCCCCGCAGCCTGCCCCTTGCTGGGGCAGTACCCCCGGAGGCCAGGAAGGCCTGGGCAAGGCTGGCCAGGGGCAGGGGACCTGCTGCGTCCTGCCCCTGGCCTGTGGGGCCTCTGAGCACAACCAGCCCTCTCCCGCTGGAAGACCTCCCCGGCTGCCTCCAAAGGCCGCTTTGCAAGCACTCTGGCCGGCTGTTCCCGCCAGCCGCGCACAATGCTCCCAAGCCCGGGAGAAAAGCGCTTCGGGGTGGTGCTCTCTCCCGGCCCTTGCCCCTGAGCCTGGGGGCCAGGCAGGGGGTCCACACTCCCAGGCCAAGGCAGAACCACATGCACACGTCTGTTCCTGCCCCCTGCACCGGCAGAGAGCTCGGGGGAGCCAGAGTCTGTCAGGCAGCTGCTGGGCTGGCCGCCTGTGTGGGAAGGGGCAGAGCCGACCGAGGGGCCCCCTGGGCCTCTTGCTCTCCCTGCTGCCCTGAGGCTGCTGGGCCAAAGAGGTCTTGGGCATCCAGCCCCTTGCTGGTCCCTTCCCTCTGACGAGGCCCTCTGAGCTCCAGCACCTTGCAGTGTGGAGACAGCCCCTGCCAGCAACCTCCTCTCCAAGGAGGCCTCAAGCGAGGCCTAGGCCCAGGGGAAAGGCACCAGCGGGGATGAGCCTGGGGAGGCGCCCGGGCATGTCTGGACCCAGTCCCCCGCAGCCTGCCCTTTGCTGGGGCAGTAGCCCCGGAGGCCAGGAAGGCCTGGGCAAGGCTGGCCAGGGGCAGGGGCCCTGCTGGGTCCTGCCCCTGGCCTGTGGGGCCTCTGAGCACAACCGGCCCTCTCCCGCTGGAAGACCTCCCCGGCTGCCTCCAAAGGCCGCTTTGCAAGCACTCTGGCCGGCTGTTCCCGCCAGCCGCGCACAATGCTCCCAAGCCCGGGAGAAAAGCGCTTCGGGGTGGTGCTCTCTCCCGGCCCTTGCCCCTGAGCCGGGGGCCAGGCAGGGGGTCCACACTCCCAGGCCAAGGCAGAACCACATGCACACGTCTGTTCCTGCCCCCTGCACCGGCAGAGAGCTCGGGGGAGCCAGAGTCTGTCAGGCAGCTGCTGGGCTGGCCGCCTGTGTGGGAAGGGGCAGAGCCGACCTAGGGGCCCCCTGGGCCTCTTGCTCTCCCTGCTGCCCTGAGGCTGCTGGGCCAAAGAGGTCTTGGGCATCCAGCCCCTTGCTGGTCCCTTCCCTCTGACGAGGCCCTCTGAGCTCCAGCACCTTGCAGTGTGGAGACAGCCCCTGCCAGCAACCTCCTCTCCAAGGAGGCCTCAAGCGAGGCCTAGGCCCAGGGGAAAGGCACCAGCGGGGATGAGCCTGGGGAGGCGCCCGGGCATGTCTGGACCCAGTCCCCCGCAGCCTGCCCCTTGCTGGGGCAGTACCCCCGGAGGCCAGGAAGGCCTGGGCAAGGCTGGCCAGGGGCAGGGGACCTGCTGCGTCCTGCCCCTGGCCTGTGGGGCCTCTGAGCACAACCGGCCCTCTCCCGCTGGAAGACCTCCCCGGCTGCCTCCAAAGGCCGCTTTGCAAGCACTCTGGCCGGCTGTTCCCGCCAGCCGCGCACAATGCTCCCAAGCCCGGGAGAAAAGCGCTTCGGGGTGGTGCTCTCTCCCGGCCCTTGCCCCTGAGCCTGGGGGCCAGGCAGGGGGTCCACACTCCCAGGCCAAGGCAGAACCACATGCACACGTCTGTTCCTGCCCCCTGCACCGGCAGAGAGCTCGGGGGAGCCAGAGTCTGTCAGGCAGCTGCTGGGCTGGCCGCCTGTGTGGGAAGGGGCAGAGCCGACCTAGGGGCCCCCTGGGCCTCTTGCTCTCCCTGCTGCCCTGAGGCTGCTGGGCCAAAGAGGTCTTGGGCATCCAGCCCCTTGCTGGTCCCTTCCCTCTGACGAGGCCCTCTGAGCTCCAGCACCTTGCAGTGTGCAGACAGCCCCTGCCAGCAACCTCCTCTCCAAGGAGGCCTCAAGCGAGGCCTAGGCCCAGGGGAAAGGCACCAGCGGGGATGAGCCTGGGGAGGCGCCCGGGCATGTCTGGACCCAGTCCCCCGCAGCCTGCCCCTTGCTGGGGCAGTACCCCCGGAGGCCAGGAAGGCCTGGGCAAGGCTGGCCAGGGGCAGGGGACCTGCTGCGTCCTGCCCCTGGCCTGTGGGGCCTCTGAGCACAACCGGCCCTCTCCCGCTGGAAGACCTCCCCGGCTGCCTCCAAAGGCCGCTTTGCAAGCACTCTGGCCGGCTGTTCCCGCCAGCCGCGCACAATGCTCCCAAGCCCGGGAGAAAAGCGCTTCGGGGTGGTGCTCTCTCCCGGCCCTTGCCCCTGAGCCTGGGGGCCAGGCAGGGGGTCCACACTCCCAGGCCAAGGCAGAACCACATGCACACGTCTGTTCCTGCCCCCTGCACCGGCAGAGAGCTCGGGGGAGCCAGAGTCTGTCAGGCAGCTGCTGGGCTGGCCGCCTGTGTGGGAAGGGGCAGAGCCGACCTAGGGGCCCCCTGGGCCTCTTGCTCTCCCTGCTGCCCTGAGGCTGCTGGGCCAAAGAGGTCTTGGGCATCCAGCCCCTTGCAGGTCCCTTCCCTCTGACGAGGCCCTCTGAGCTCCAGCACCTTGCAGTGTGGAGACAGCCCCTGCCAGCAACCTCCTCTCCAAGGAGGCCTCAGGCGAGGCCTAGGCCCAGGGGAAAGGCACCAGCGGGGATGAGCCTGGGGAGGCGCCCGGGCATGTCTGGACCCAGTGCCCCGCAGCCTGCCCCTTGCTGGGGCAGTACCCCCGGAGGCCAGGAAGGCCTGGGCAAGGCTGGCCAGGGGCAGGGGCCCTGCTGGGTCCTGCCCCTGTCCTGTGGGGCCTCTGAGCACAACCGGCCCTCTCCCGCTGGAAGACCTCCCCGGCTGCCTCCAAAGGCCGCTTTGCAAGCACTCTGGCCGGCTGTTCCCGCCAGCCGCGCACAATGCTCCCAAGCCCGGGAGAAAAGCGCTTCGGGGTGGTGCTCTCTCCCGGCCCTTGCCCCTGAGCCTGGGGGCCAGGCAGGGGGTCCACACTCCCAGGCCAAGGCAGAACCACATGCACACGTCTGTTCCTGCCCCCTGCACCGGCAGAGAGCTCGGGGGAGCCAGAGTCTGTCAGGCAGCTGCTGGGCTGGCCGCCTGTGTGGGAAGGGGCAGAGCCGACCTAGGGGCCCCCTGGGCCTCTTGCTCTCCCTGCTGCCCTGAGGCTGCTGGGCCAAAGAGGTCTTGGGCATCCAGCCCCTTGCTGGTCCCTTCCCTCTGACGAGGCCCTCTGAGCTCCAGCACCTTGCAGTGTGGAGACAGCCCCTGCCAGCAACCTCCTCTCCAAGGAGGCCTCAAGCGAGGCCTAGGCCCAGGGGAAAGGCACCAGCGGGGATGAGCCTGGGGAGGCGCCCGGGCATGTCTGCACCCAGTCCCCCGCAGCCTGCCCCTTGCTGGGGCAGTACCCCCGGAGGCCAGGAAGGCCTGGGCAAGGCTGGCCAGGGGCAGGGGCCCTGCTGGGTCCTGCCCCTGGCCTGTGGGGCCTCTGAGCACAACCGGCCCTCTCCCGCTGGAAGACCTCCCCGGCTGCCTCCAAAGGCCGCTTTGCAAGCACTCTGGCCGGCTGTTCCCGCCAGCCGCGCACAATGCTCCCAAGCCCGGGAGAAAAGCGCTTCGGGGTGGTGCTCTCTCCCGGCCCTTGCCCCTCAGCCTGGGGGCCAGGCAGGGGGTCCACACTCCCAGGCCAAGGCAGAACCACATGCACACGTCTGTTCCTGCCCCCTGCACCGGCAGAGAGCTCGGGGGAGCCAGAGTCTGTCAGGCAGCTGCTGGGCTGGCCGCCTGTGTGGGAAGGGGCAGAGCCGACCTAGGGGCCCCCTGGGCCTCTTGCTCTCCCTGCTGCCCTGAGGCTGCTGGGCCAAAGAGGTCTTGGGCATCCAGCCCCTTGCTGGTCCCTTCCCTCTGACCAGGCCCTCTGAGCTCCAGCACCTTGCAGTGTGGAGACAGCCCCTGCCAGCCACCTCCTCTCCAAGGAGGCCTCAAGCGAGGCCTAGGCCCAGGGGAAAGGCACCAGCGGGGATGAGCCTGGGGAGGCGCCCGGGCATGTCTGCACCCAGTCCCCCGCAGCCTGCCCCTTGCTGGGGCAGTACCCCCGGAGGCCAGGAAGGCCTGGGCAAGGCTGGCCAGGGGCAGGGGCCCTGCTGGGTCCTGCCCCTGGCCAGTGGGGCCTCTGAGCACAACCGGCCCTCTCCCGCTGGAAGACCTCCCCGGCTTCCTCCAAAGGCCGCTTTGCAAGCACTCTGGCCGGCTGTTCCCGCCAGCCGCGCACAATGCTCCCAAGCCCGGGAGAAAAGCGCTTCGGGGTGGTGCTCTCTCCCGGCCCTTGCCCCTGAGCCTGGGGGCCAGGCAGGGGGTCCACACTCCCAGGCCAAGGCAGAACCACATGCACACGTCTGTTCCTGCCCCCTGCACCGGCAGAGAGCTCGGGGGAGCCAGAGTCTGTCAGGCAGCTGCTGGGCTGGCCGCCTGTGTATGAAGGGGCAGAGCCGACCTAGGGGCACCCTGGGCCTCTTGCTCTCCCTGCTGCCCTGAGGCTGCTGGGCCAAAGAGGTCTTGGGCATCCAGCCCCTTGCTGGTCCCTTCCCTCTGACGAGGCCCTCTGAGCTCCAGCACCTTGCAGTGTGGAGACAGCCCCTGCCAGCAACCTCCTCTCCAAGGAGGCCTCAAGCGAGGCCTAGGCCCAGGGGATAGGCACCAGCGGGGATGAGCCTGGGGAGGCGCCCGGGCATGTCTGGACCCAGTCCCCCGCAGCCTGCCCCTTGCTGGGGCAGTACCCCCGGAGGCCAGGAAGGCCTGGGCAAGGCTGGCCAGGGGCAGGGGCCCTGCTGGGTCCTGCCCCTGGCCTGTGGGGCCTCTGAGCACAACCGGCCCTCTCCCGCTGTAAGACCTCACCGGCTGCCTCCAAAGGCCGCTTTGCAAGCACTCTGGCCGGCTGTTCCCGCCAGCCGCGCACAATGCTCCCAAGCCCGGGAGAAAAGCGCTTCGGGGTGGTGCTCTCTCCCGGCCCTTGCCCCTGAGCCTGGGGGCCAGGCAGGGGGTCCACACTCCCAGGCCGAGGCAGAACCACATGCACACGTCTGTTCCTGCCCCCTGCACCGGCAGAGAGCTCGGGGGAGCCAGAGTCTATCAGGCAGCTGCTGGGCTGGCCGCCTGTGTGGGAAGGGGCAGAGCCGACCTAGGGGCCCCCTGGGCCTCTTGCTCTCCCTGCTGCCCTGAGGCTGCTGGGCCAAAGAGGTCTTGGGCATCCAGCCCCTTGCTGGTCCCTTCCCTCTGACGAGGCCCTCTGAGCTCCAGCACCTTGCAGTGTGGAGACAGCCCCTGCCAGCAACCTCCTCTCCAAGGAGGCCTCAAGCGAGGCCTAGGCCCAGGGGAAAGGCACCAGCGGGGATGAGCCTGGGGAGGCGCCCGGGCATGTCTGGACCCAGTCCCCCGCAGCCTGCCCCTTGCTGGGGCAGCAACCTCGGAGGCCAGGAAGGCCTGGGCAAGGCTGGCCAGGGGCAGGGGCCATGCTGGGTCCTGCCCCTGGCCTGTGGGGCCTCTGAGCACAGCCGGCCCTCTCCCGCTGGAAGACCTCCCCGGCTGCCTCCAAAGGCCGCTTTGCAAGCACTCTGGCCGGCTGTTCCCGCCAGCCGCGCACAATGCTCCCAAGCCCGGGAGAAAAGCGCTTCGGGGTGGTGCTCTCTCCCGGCCCTTGCCCCTGAGCCTGGGGGCCAGGCAGGGGGTCCACACTCCCAGGCCAAGGCAGAACCACATGCACACGTCTGTTCCTGCCCCCTGCACCGGCAGAGAGCTCGGGGGAGCCAGAGTCTGTCAGGCAGCTGCTGGGCTGGCCGCCTGTGTGGGAAGGGGCAGAGCCGACCGAGGGGCCCCCTGGGCCTCTTGCTCTCCCTGCTGCCCTGAGGCTGCTGGGCCAAAGAGGTCTTGGGCATCCAGCCCCTTGCTGGTCCCTTCCCTCTGACGAGGCCCTCTGAGCTCCAGCACCTTGCAGTGTGGAGACAGCCCCTGCCAGCAACCTCCTCTCCAAGGAGGCCTCAAGCGAGGCCTAGGCCCAGGGGAAAGGCACCAGCGGGGATGAGCCTGGGGAGGCGCCCGGGCATGTCTGCACCCAGTCCCCCGCAGCCTGCCCCTTGCTGGGGCAGTACCCCCGGAGGCCAGGAAGGCCTGGGCAAGGCTGGCCAGGGGCAGGGGCCCTGCTGGGTCCTGCCCCTGGCCTGTGGGGCCTCTGAGCACATCCGGCCCTCTGCCGCTGGAAGACCTCCCCGGCTGCCTCCAAAGGCCGCTTTGCAAGCACACTGGCCGGCTGTTCCCGCCAGCCGCGCACAATGCTCCCAAGCCCGGGAGAAAAGCGCTTCGGGGTGGTGCTCTCTCCCGGCCCTTGCCCCTGAGCCTGGGGGCCAGGCAGGGGGTCCACACTCCCAGGCCAAGGCAGAACCACATGCACACGTCTGTTCCTGCTCCCTGCACCGGCAGAGAGCTCGGGGGAGCCAGAGTCTGTCAGGCAGCTGCTGGGCTGGCCGCCTGTGTGGGAAGGGGCAGAGCCGACCGAGGGGCACCCTGGGCCTCTTGCTCTCCCTGCTGCCCTGAGGCTGCTGGGCCAAAGAGGTCTTGGGCATCCAGCCCCTTGCTGGTCCCTTCCCTCTGACGAGGCCCTCTGAGCTCCAGCACCTTGCAGTGTGGAGACAGCCCCTGCCAGCAACCTCCTCTCCAAGGAGGCCTCAAGCGAGGCCTAGGCCCAGGGGAAAGGCACCAGCGGGGATGAGCCTGGGGAGGCGCCCGGGCATGTCTGGACCCAGTCCCCCGCAGCCTGCCCCTTGCTGGGGCAGTACCCCCGGAGGCCAGGAAGGCCTGGGCAAGGCTGGCCAGGGGCAGGGGCCCTGCTGGGTCCTGCCCCTGGCCTGTGGGGCCTCTGAGCACAACCGGCCCTCTCCCGCTGGAAGACCTCCCCGGCTGCCTCCAAAGGCCGCTTTGCAAGCACTCTGGCCGGCTGTTCCCGCCAGCCGCGCACAATGCTCCCAAGCCCGGGAGAAAAGCGCTTCGGGGTGGTGCTCTCTCCCGGCCCTTGCCCCTGAGCCTGGGGGCCAGGCAGGGGGTCCACACTCCCAGGCCAAGGCAGAACCACATGCACACGTCTGTTCCTGCCCCCTGCACCGGCAGAGAGCTCGGGGGAGCCAGAGTCTGTCAGGCAGCTGCTGGGCTGGCCGCCTGTGTGGGAAGGGGCAGAGCCGACCTAGGGGCCCCCTGGGCCTCTTGCTCTCCCTGCTGCCCTGAGGCTGCTGGGCCAAAGAGGTCTTGGGCATCCAGCCCCTTGCTGGTCCCTTCCCTCTGACGAGGCCCTCTGAGCTCCAGCACCTTGCAGTGTGGAGACAGCCCCTGCCAGCAACCTCCTCTCCAAGGAGGCCTCAAGCGAGGCCTAGGCCCAGGGGAAAGGCACCAGCGGGGATGAGCCTGGGGAGGCGCCCGGGCATGTCTGGACCCAGTCCCCCGCAGCCTGCCCCTTGCTGGGGCAGTACCCCCGGAGGCCAGGAAGGCCTGGGCAAGGCTGGCCAGGGGCAGGGGCCCTGCTGGGTGCTGCCCCTGGCCTGTGGGGCCTCTGAGCACAACCGGCCCTCTCCCGCTGGAAGACCTCCCCGGCTGCCTCCAAAGGCCGCTTTGCAAGCACTCTGGCCAGCTGTTCCCGCCAGCCGCGCACAATGCTCCCAAGCCCGGGAGAAAAGCGCTTCGGGGTGGTGCTCTCTCCCGGCCCTTGCCCCTGAGCCTGGGGTCCAGGCAGGGGGTCCACACTCCCAGGCCAAGGCAGAACCACATGCACACGTCTGTTCCTGCCCCCTGCACCGGCAGAGAGCTCGGGGGAGCCAGAGTCTGTCAGGCAGCTGCTGGGCTGGCCGCCTGTGTGGGAAGGGGCAGAGCCGACCGAGGGGCCCCCTGGGCCTCTTGCTCTCCCTGCTGCCCTGAGGCTGCTGGGCCAAAGAGGTCTTGGGCATCCAGCCCCTTGCTGGTCCCTTCCCTCTGACGAGGCCCTCTGAGCTCCAGCACCTTGCAGTGTGGAGACAGCCCCTGCCAGCAACCTCCTCTCCAAGGAGGCCTCAAGCGAGGCCTAGGCCCAGGGGAAAGGCACCAGCGGGGATGAGCCTGGGGAGGCGCCCGGGCATGTCTGGACCCAGTCCCCCGCAGCCTGCCCCTTGCTGGGGCAGTACCCCCGGAGGCCAGGAAGGCCTGGGCAAGGCTGGCCAGGGGCAGGGGACATGCTGGGTCCTGCCCCTGGCCTGTGGGGCCTCTGAGCACAACCAGCCCTCTCCCGCTGGAAGACCTCCCCGGCTGCCTCCAAAGGCCGCTTTGCAAGCACTCTGGCCGGCTGTTCCCGCCAGCCGCGCACAATGCTCCCAAGCCCGGGAGAAAAGCGCTTCGGGGTGGTGCTCTCTCCCGGCCCTTGCCCCTGAGCCTGGGGGCCAGGCAGGGGGTCCACACTCCCAGGCCAAGGCAGAACCACATGCACAAGTCTGTTCCTGCCCCCTGCACCGGCAGAGAGCTCGGGGGAGCCAGAGTCTGTCAGGCAGCTGCTGGGCTGGCCGCCTGTGTGGGAAGGGGCAGAGCCGACCTAAGGGCCCCCTGGGCCTCTTGCTCTCCCTG
This sequence comes from Cervus elaphus, assembly GCF_910594005.1. NCBI lineage: Eukaryota > Metazoa > Chordata > Mammalia > Artiodactyla > Cervidae > Cervus > Cervus elaphus. The sequence goes on along the minus strand of NC_057834.1, from coordinate 394,576 downwards.
CTGCCCTGAGGCTGCTGGGCCAAAGAGGTCTTGGGCATCCAGCCCCTTGCTGGTCCCGTCCCTCTGACGAGGCCCTCTGAGCTCCAGCACCTTGCAGTGTGGAGACAGCCCCTGCCAGCAACCTCCTCTCCAAGGAGGCCTCAAGCGAGGCCTAGGCCCAGGGGAAAGGCACCAGCGGGGATGAGCCTGGGGAGGCGCCCGGGCATGTCTGGACCCAGTCCCCCGCAGCCTGCCCCTTGCTGGGGCAGTACCCCCGGAGGCCAGGAAGGCCTGGGCAAGGCTGGCCAGGGGCAGGGGCCCTGCTGGGTCCTGCCCCTGGCCTGTGGGGCCTCTGAGCACAACCGGCCCTCTCCCGCTGGAAGAACTCCCCGGCTGCCTCCAAAGGCCGCTTTGCAAGCACTCTGGCCGGCTGTTCCCGCCAGCCGCGCACAATGCTCCCAAGCCCGGGAGAAAAGCGCTTCGGGGTGGTGCTCTCTCCCGGCCCTTGCCCCTGAGCCTGGGGGCCAGGCAGGGGGTCCACACTCCCAGGCCAAGGCAGAACCACATGCACACGTCTGTTCCTGCCCCCTGCACCGGCAGAGAGCTCGGGGGAGCCAGAGTCTGTCAGGCAGCTGCTGGGCTGGCCGCCTGTGTGGGAAGGGGCAGAGCCGACCGAGGGGCCCCCTGGGCCTCTTGCTCTCCCTGCTGCCCTGAGGCTGCTGGGCCAAAGAGGTCTTGGGCATCCAGCCCCTTGCTGGTCCCTTCCCTCTGACGAGGCCCTCTGAGCTCCAGCACCTTGCAGTGTGGAGACAGCCCCTGCCAGCAACCTCCTCTCCAAGGAGGCCTCAAGTGAGGCCTAGGCCCAGGGGAAAGGCACCAGCGGGGATGAGCCTGGGGAGGCGCCCGGGCATGTCTGGACCCAGTCCCCCGCAGCCTGCCCCTTGCTGGGGCAGTACCCCCGGAGGCCAGGAAGGCCTGGGCAAGGCTGGCCAGGGGCAGGGGACCTGCTGCGTCCTGCCCCTGGCCTGTGGGGCCTCTGAGCACAACCGGCCCTCTCCCGCTGGAAGACCTCCCCGGCTGCCTCCAAAGGCCGCTTTGCAAGCACTCTGGCCGGCTGTTCCCGCCAGCCGCGCACAATGCTCCCAAGCCCGGGAGAAAAGCGCTTCGGGGTGGTGCTCTCTCCCGGCCCTTGCCCCTGAGCCTGGGGGCCAGGCAGGGGCTCCACACTCCCAGGCCAAGGCAGAACCACATGCACACGTCTGTTCCTGCCCCCTGCACCGGCAGAGAGCTCGGGGGAGCCAGAGTCTGTCAGGCAGCTGCTGGGCTGGCCGCCTGTGTGGGAAGGGGCAGAGCCGACCGAGGGGCCCCCTGGGCCTCTTGCTCTCCCTGCTGCCCTGAGGCTGCTGGGCCAAAGAGGTCTTGGGCATCCAGCCCCTTGCTGGTCCCTTCCCTCCGACGAGGCCCTCTGAGCTCCAGCACCTTGCAGTGTGGAGACAGCCCCTGCCAGCAACCTCCTCTCCAAGGAGGCCTCAAGCGAGGCCTAGGCCCAGGGGAAAGGCACCAGCGGGGATGAGCCTGGGGAGGCGCCCGGGCATGTCTGGACCCAGTCCCCCGCAGCCTGCCCCTTGCTGGGGCAGTACCCCCGGAGGCCAGGAAGGCCTGGGCAAGGCTGGCCAGGGGCAGGGGCCCTGCTGCGTCCTGCCCCTGGCCTGTGGGGCCTCTGAGCACAACCGGCCCTCTCCCGCTGGAAGACCTCCCCGGCTGCCTCCAAAGGCCGCTTTGCAAGCACTCTGGCCGGCTGTTCCCGCCAGCCGCGCACAATGCTCCCAAGCCCGGGAGAAAAGCGCTTCGGGGTGGTGCTCTCTCCCGGCCCTTGCCCCTGAGCCTGGGGGCCAGGCAGGGGCTCCACACTCCCAGGCCAAGGCAGAACCACATGCACACGTCTGTTCCTGCCCCCTGCACCGGCAGAGAGCTCGGGGGAGCCAGAGTCTGTCAGGCAGCTGCTGGGCTGGCCGCCTGTGTGGGAAGGGGCAGAGCCGACCGAGGGGCCCCCTGGGCCTCTTGCTCTCCCTGCTGCCCTGAGGCTGCTGGGCCAAAGAGGTCTTGGGCATCCAGCCCTTGCTGGTCCCTTCCCTCTGACGAGGCCCTCTGAGCTCCAGCACCTTGCAGTGTGGAGACAGCCCCTGCCAGCAACCTCCTCTCCAAGGAGGCCTCAAGCGAGGCCTAGGCCCAGGGGAAAGGCACCAGCGGGGATGAGCCTGGGGAGGCGCCCGGGCATGTCTGGACCCAGTCCCCCGCAGCCTGCCCCTTGCTGGGGCAGTACCCCCGGAGGCCAGGAAGGCCTGGGCAAGGCTGGCCAGGGGCAGGGGCCCTGCTGGGTCCTGCCCCTGGCCTGTGGGGCCTCTGAGCACAACCGGCCCCTCTGCCGCTGGAAGACCTCCCCGGCTGCCTCCAAAGGCCGCTTTGCAAGCACTCTGGCCGGCTGTTCCCGCCAGCCGCGCACAATGCTCCCAAGCCCGGGAGAAAAGCGCTTCGGGGTGGTGCTCTCTCCCGGCCCTTGCCCCTGAGCATGGGGGCCAGGCAGGGGCTCCACACTCCCAGGCCAAGGCAGAACCACATGCACACGTCTGTTCCTGCCCCCTGCACCGGCAGAGAGCTCGGGGGAGCCAGAGTCTGTCAGGCAGCTGCTGGGCTGGCCGCCTGTGTGGGAAGGGGCAGAGCCGACCTAGGGGCACCCTGGGCCTCTTGCTCTCCCTGCTGCCCTGAGGCTGCTGGGCCAAAGAGGTCTTGGGCATCCAGCCCCTTGCTGGTCCCTTCCCTCTGACGAGGCCCTCTGAGCTCCAGCACCTTGCAGTGTGGAGACAGCCCCTGCCAGCAACCTCCTCTCCAAGGAGGCCTCAAGCGAGGCCTAGGCCCAGGGGAAAGGCACCAGCGGGGATGAGCCTGGGGAGGCGCCCGGGCATGTCTGCACCCAGTCCCCCGCAGCCTGCCCCTTGCTGGGGCAGTACCCCCGGAGGCCAGGAAGGCCTGGGCAAGGCTGGCCAGGGGCAGGGGCCCTGCTGGGTCCTGCCCCTGGCCTGTGGGGCCTCTGAGCACAACCGGCCCTCTCCCGCTGGAAGACCTCCCCGGCTGCTCCAAAGGCCGCTTTGCAAGCACTCTGGCCGCTGTTCCCGCCAGCCGCGCACAATGCTCCCAAGCCCGGGAGAAAAGCGCTTCGGGGTGGTGCTCTCTCCCGGCCCTTGCCCCTGAGCCTGGGGGCCAGGCAGGGGGTCCACACTCCCAGGCCAAGGCAGAACCACATGCACACGTCTGTTCCTGCCCCCTGCACCGGCAGAGAGCTCGGGGGAGCCAGAGTCTGTCAGGCAGCTGCTGGGCTGGCCGCCTGTGTGGGAAGGGGCAGAGCCGACCTAGGGGCCCCCTGGGCCTCTTGCTCTCCCTGCTGCCCTGAGGCTGCTGGGCCAAAAGAGGTCTTGGGCATCCAGCCCCTTGCTGGTCCCTTCCCTCTGACGAGGCCCTCTGAGCTCCAGCCCCTTGCAGTGTGGAGACAGCCCCTGCCAGCAACCTCCTCTCCAAGGAGGCCTCAAGCGAGGCCTAGGCCCAGGGGAAAGGCACCAGCGGGATGAGCCTGGGGAGGCGCCCGGGCATGTCTGGACCCAGTCCCCCGCAGCCTGCCCCTTGCTGGGGCAGTACCCCCGGAGGCCAGGAAGGCCTGGGCAAGGCTGGCCAGGGGCAGGGGCCCTGCTGGGTGCTGCCCCTGGCCTGTGGGGCCTCTGAGCACAACCGGCCCTCTCCCGCTGGAAGACCTCCCCGGCTGCCTCCAAAGGCCGCTTTGCAAGCACTCTGGCCGGCTGTTCCCCGCCAGCCGCGCACAATGCTCCCAAGCCCGGGAGAAAAGCGCTTCGGGGTGGTGCTCTCTCCCGGCCCTTGCCCTGAGCCTGGGGGCCAGGCAGGGGGTCCACACTCCCAGGCCGAGGCAGAACCACATGCCACCACGTCTGTTCCTGCCCCTGCACCGGCAGAGAGCTCGGGGAGCCAGAGTCTATCAGGCAGCTGCTGGGCTGGCCGCCTGTGTGGGAAGGGGCAGAGCCGACCTAGGGGCCCCTGGGCCTCTTGCTCTCCCTGCTGCCCTGAGGCTGCTGGGCCAAAGAGGTCTTGGGCATCCAGCCCCTTGCTGGTCCCTTCCCTCTGACGAGGCCCTCTGAGCTCCAGCACCTTGCAGTGTGGAGACAGCCCCTGCCAGCAACCTCCTCTCCAAGGAGGCCTCAAGCGAGGCCTAGGCCCAGGGGAAAGGCACCAGCGGGGATGAGCCTGGGGAGGCGCCCGGGCATGTCTGGACCCAGGTCCCCCGCAGCCTGCCCTTGCTGGGGCAGTACCCCCGGAGGCCAGGAAGGCCTGGGCAAGGCTGGCCAGGGGCAGGGGCCCTGCTGGGTCCTGCCCCTGGCCTGTGGGGCCTCTGAGCACAACCGGCCCTCTCCCGCTGGAAGAACTCCCCGGCTGCCTCCAAAGGCCGCTTTGCAAGCACTCTGGCGGCTGTTTCCCGCCAGCCGCGCACAATGCTCCCAAGCCCGGGAGAAAAGCGCTTCGGGGTGGTGCTCTCTCCCGGCCCTTGCCCCTGAGCCTGGGGGCCAGGCAGGGGCTCCACACTCCCAGGCCAAGGCAGAACCACATGCACAAGTCTGTTCCTGCCCCCTGCACCGGCAGAGAGCTCGGGGAGCCAGAGTCTGTCAGGCAGCTGCTGGGCTGGCCGCCTGTGTGGGAAGGGGGCAGAGCCGACCTAAGGGCCCCCTGGGCCTCTTGCTCTCCCTGCTGCCCTGAGGCTGCTGGGCCAAAGAGGTCTTGGGCATCCAGCCCCTGCTGGTCCCTTCCCTCTGACGAGGCCCTCTGAGCTCCAGCACCTTGCAGTGTGGAGACAGCCCCTGCCAGCAACCTCCTCTCCAAGGAGGCCTCAAGCGAGGCCTAGGCCCAGGGGAAAGGCACCAGCGGGGATGAGCCTGGGGAGGCGCCCCGGGCATGTCTGGACCCAGTCCCCCGCAGCCTGCCCCTTGCTGGGGCAGTACCCCCCGGAGGCCAGGAAGGCCTGGGCAAGGCTGGCCAGGGGCAGGGGCCCTGCTGGGTCCTGCCCCTGCCTGTGGGGCCTCTGAGCACAACCGGCCCTCTCCCGCTGGAAGAACTCCCCGGCTGCCTCCAAAGGGCCGCTTTGCAAGCACTCTGGCCGGCTGTTCCCGCCAGCCGCGCACAATGCTCCCAAGCCCGGGAGAAAAGCGCTTCGGGGTGGTGCTCTCTCCCGGCCCTTGCCCCTGAGCCTGGGGCCAGGCAGGGGGTCCACACTCCCAGGCCAAGGCAGAACCACATGCACCACGGTCTGTTCCTGCCCCCTGCACCGGCAGAGAGCTCGGGGGAGCCAGAGTCTGTCAGGCAGCCTGCTGGGCTGGCCGCCTGTGTGGGAAGGGGCAGAGCCGACCTAGGGGCCCCCTGGGCCTCTTGCTCTCCCTGCTGCCCTGAGGCTGCTGGGCCAAAGAGGTCTTGGGCATCCAGCCCCTTGCTGGTTCCCTTCCCTCTGACGAGGCCCTCTGAGCTCCAGCACCTTGCAGTGTGGAGACAGCCCCTGCCAGCAACCTCCTCTCCAAGGAGGCCTCAAGCGAGGCCTAGGCCCAGGGGAAAGGCACCAGCGGGGATGAGCCTGGGGAGGCGCCCGGGCATGTCTGGACCCAGTCCCCCGCAGCCTGCCCCTTGCTGGGGCAGTACCCCCGGAGGCCAGGAAGGCCTGGGCAAGGCTGGCCAGGGGCAGGGGACCTGCTGCGTCCTGCCCCTGGCCTGTGGGGCCTCTGAGCACAACCGGCCCTCTCCCGCTGGAAGACCTCCCCGGCTGCCTCCAAAGGCCGCTTTGCAAGCACTCTGGCCGGCTGTTCCCGCCAGCCGCGCACAATGCTCCCAAGCCCGGGAGAAAAGCGCTTCGGGGTGGTGCTCTCTCCCGGCCCTTGCCCCTGAGCCTGGGGGCCAGGCAGGGGGTCCACACTCCCAGGCCAAGGCAGAACCACATGCACACGTCTGTTCCTGCCCCCTGCACCGGCAGAGAGCTCGGGGGAGCCAGAGTCTGTCAGGCAGCTGCTGGGCTGGCCGCCTGTGTGGGAAGGGGCAGAGCCGACCGAGGGGCCCCCTGGGCCTCTTGCTCTCCCTGCTGCCCTGAGGCTGCTGGGCCAAAGAGGTCTTGGGCATCCAGCCCCTTGCTGGTCCCTTCCCTCCGACGAGGCCCTCTGAGCTCCAGCACCTTGCAGTGTGGAGACAGCCCCTGCCAGCAACCTCCTCTCCAAGGAGGCCTCAAGCGAGGCCTAGGCCCAGGGCAAAGGCACCAGCGGGGATGAGCCTGGGGAGGCGCCCGGGCATGTCTGGACCCAGTCCCCCGCAGCCTGCCCCTTGCTGGGGCAGTACCCCCGGATGCCAGGAAGGCCTGGGCAAGGCTGGCCAGGGGCAGGGGCCCTGCTGCGTCCTGCCCCTGGCCTGTGGGGCCTCTGAGCACAACCGGCCCTCTCCCGCTGGAAGACCTCCCCGGCTGCCTCCAAAGGCCGCTTTGCAAGCACTCTGGCCGGCTGTTCCCGCCAGCCGCGCACAATGCTCCCAAGCCCGGGAGAAAAGCGCTTCGGGGTGGTGCTCTCTCCCGGCCCTTGCCCCTGAGCCTGGGGGCCAGGCAGGGGCTCCACACTCCCAGGCCAAGGCAGAACCACATGCACACGTCTGTTCCTGCCCCCTGCACCGGCAGAGAGCTCGGGGGAGCCAGAGTCTGTCAGGCAGCTGCTGGGCTGGCCGCCTGTGTGGGAAGGGGCAGAGCCGACCGAGGGGCCCCCTGGGCCTCTTGCTCTCCCTGCTGCCCTGAGGCTGCTGGGCCAAAGAGGTCTTGGGCATCCAGCCCCTTGCTGGTCCCTTCCCTCTGACGAGGCCCTCTGAGCTCCAGCACCTTGCAGTGTGGAGACAGCCCCTGCCAGCAACCTCCTCTCCAAGGAGGCCTCAAGCGAGGCCTAGGCCCAGGGGAAAGGCACCAGCGGGGATGAGCCTGGGGAGGCGCCCGGGCATGTCTGGACCCAGTCCCCCGCAGCCTGCCCCTTGCTGGGGCAGTACCCCCGGAGGCCAGGAAGGCCTGGGCAAGGCTGGCCAGGGGCAGGGGCCCTGCTGGGTCCTGCCCCTGGCCTGTGGGGCCTCTGAGCACAACCGGCCCTCTGCCGCTGGAAGACCTCCCCGGCTGCCTCCAAAGGCCGCTTTGCAAGCACTCTGGCCGGCTGTTCCCGCCAGCCGCGCACAATGCTCCCAAGCCCGGGAGAAAAGCGCTTCGGGGTGGTGCTCTCTCCCGGCCCTTGCCCCTGAGCCTGGGGGCCAGGCAGGGGCTCCACACTCCCAGGCCAAGGCAGAACCACATGCACACGTCTGTTCCTGCCCCCTGCACCGGCAGAGAGCTCGGGGGAGCCAGAGTCTGTCAGGCAGCTGCTGGGCTGGCCGCCTGTGTGGGAAGGGGCAGAGCCGACCTAGGGGCACCCTGGGCCTCTTGCTCTCCCTGCTGCCCTGAGGCTGCTGGGCCAAAGAGGTCTTGGGCATCCAGCCCCTTGCTGGTCCCTTCCCTCTGACGAGGCCCTCTGAGCTCCAGCACCTTGCAGTGTGGAGACAGCCCCTGCCAGCAACCTCCTCTCCAAGGAGGCCTCAAGCGAGGCCTAGGCCCAGGGGAAAGGCACCAGCGGGGATGAGCCTGGGGAGGCGCCCGGGCATGTCTGCACCCAGTCCCCCGCAGCCTGCCCCTTGCTGGGGCAGTACCCCCGGAGGCCAGGAAGGCCTGGGCAAGGCTGGCCAGGGGCAGGGGCCCTGCTGGGTCCTGCCCCTGGCCTGTGGGGCCTCTGAGCACAACCGGCCCTCTCCCGCTGGAAGACCTCCCCGGCTGCCTCCAAAGGCCGCTTTGCAAGCACTCTGGCCGGCTGTTCCCGCCAGCCGCGCACAATGCTCCCAAGCCCGGGAGAAAAGCGCTTCGGGGTGGTGCTCTCTCCCGGCCCTTGCCCCTGAGCCTGGGGGCCAGGCAGGGGGTCCACACTCCCAGGCCAAGGCAGAACCACATGCACACGTCTGTTCCTGCCCCCTGCACCGGCAGAGAGCTCGGGGGAGCCAGAGTCTGTCAGGCAGCTGCTGGGCTGACCGCCTGTGTGGGAAGGGGCAGAGCCGACCTAGGGGCCCCCTGGGCCTCTTGCTCTCCCTGCTGCCCTGAGGCTGCTGGGCCAAAGAGGTCTTGGGCATCCAGCCCCTTGCTGGTCCCTTCCCTCTGACGAGGCCCTCTGAGCTCCAGCCCCTTGCAGTGTGGAGACAGCCCCTGCCAGCAACCTCCTCTCCAAGGAGGCCTCAAGCGAGGCCTAGGCCCAGGGGAAAGGCACCAGCGGGGATGAGCCTGGGGAGGCGCCCGGGCATGTCTGCACCCAGTCCCCCGCAGCCTGCCCCTTGCTGGGGCAGTACCCCCGGAGGCCAGGAAGGCCTGGGCAAGGCTGGCCAGGGGCAGGGGCCCTGCTGGGTCCTGCCCCTGGCCTGTGGGGCCTCTGAGCACAACCGGCCCTCTCCCGCTGGAAGACCTCCCCGGCTGCCTCCAAAGGCCGCTTTGCAAGCACTCTGGCCGGCTGTTCCCGCCAGCCGCGCACAATGCTCCCAAGCCCGGGAGAAAAGCGCTTCGGGGTGGTGCTCTCTCCCGGCCCTTGCCCCTGAGCCTGGGGGCCAGGCAGGGGGTCCACACTCCCAGGCCAAGGCAGAACCACATGCACACGTCTGTTCCTGCCCCCTGCACCGGCAGAGAGCTCGGGGGAGCCAGAGTCTGTCAGGCAGCTGCTGGGCTGGCCGCCTGTGTGGGAAGGGGCAGAGCCGACCTAGGGGCCCCCTGGGCCTCTTGCTCTCCCTGCTGCCCTGAGGCTGCTGGGCCAAAGAGGTCTTGGGCATCCAGCCCCTTGCTGGTCCCTTCCCTCTGACGAGGCCCTCTGAGCTCCAGCACCTTGCAGTGTGGAGACAGCCCCTGCCAGCAACCTCCTCTCCAAGGAGGCCTCAAGCGAGGCCTAGGCCCAGGGGAAAGGCACCAGCGGGGATGAGCCTGGGGAGGCGCCCGGGCATGTCTGCACCCAGTCCCCCGCAGCCTGCCCCTTGCTGGGGCAGTACCCCCGGAGGCCAGGAAGGCCTGGGCAAGGCTGGCCAGGGGCAGGGGCCCTGCTGGGTGCTGCCCCTGGCCTGTGGGGCCTCTGAGCACAACCGGCCCTCTCCCGCTGGAAGACCTCCCCGGCTGCCTCCAAAGGCCGCTTTGCAAGCACTCTGGCCGGCTGTTCCCGCCAGCCGCGCACAATGCTCCCAAGCCCGGGAGAAAAGCGCTTCGGGGTGGTGCTCTCTCCCGGCCCTTGCCCCTGAGCCTGGGGGCCAGGCAGGGGGTCCACACTCCCAGGCCGAGGCAGAACCACATGCACACGTCTGTTCCTGCCCCCTGCACCGGCAGAGAGCTCGGGGGAGCCAGAGTCTATCAGGCAGCTGCTGGGCTGGCCGCCTGTGTGGGAAGGGGCAGAGCCGACCTAGGGGCCCCCTGGGCCTCTTGCTCTCCCTGCTGCCCTGAGGCTGCTGGGCCAAAGAGGTCTTGGGCATCCAGCCCCTTGCTGGTCCCTTCCCTCTGACGAGGCCCTCTGAGCTCCAGCACCTTGCAGTGTGGAGACAGCCCCTGCCAGCAACCTCCTCTCCAAGGAGGCCTCAAGCGAGGCCTAGGCCCAGGGGAAAGGCACCAGCGGGGATGAGCCTGGGGAGGCGCCCGGGCATGTCTGGACCCAGTCCCCCGCAGCCTGCCCCTTGCTCGGGCAGTACCCCCGGAGGCCAGGAAGGCCTGGGCAAGGCTGGCCAGGGGCAGGGGCCCTGCTGGGTCCTGCCCCTGGCCTGTGGGGCCTCTGAGCACAACCGGCCCTCTCCCGCTGGAAGAACTCCCCGGCTGCCTCCAAAGGCCGCTTTGCAAGCACTCTGGCCGGCTGTTCCCGCCAGCCGCGCACAATGCTCCCAAGCCCGGGAGAAAAGCGCTTCGGGGTGGTGCTCTCTCCCGGCCCTTGCCCCTGAGCCTGGGGGCCAGGCAGGGGGTCCACACTCCCAGGCCAAGGCAGAACCACATGCACACGTCTGTTCCTGCCCCCTGCACCGGCAGAGAGCTCGGGGGAGCCAGAGTCTGTCAGGCAGCTGCTGGGCTGGCCGCCTGTGTGGGAAGGGGCAGAGCCGACCTAGGGGCCCCCTGGGCCTCTTGCTCTCCCTGCTGCCCTGAGGCTGCTGGGCCAAAGAGGTCTTGGGCATCCAGCCCCTTGCTGGTCCCTTCCCTCTGACGAGGCCCTCTGAGCTCCAGCACCTTGCAGTGTGGAGACAGCCCCTGCCAGCAACCTCCTCTCCAAGGAGGCCTCAAGCGAGGCCTAGGCCCAGGGGAAAGGCACCAGCGGGGATGAGCCTGGGGAGGCGCCCGGGCATGTCTGGACCCAGTCCCCCGCAGCCTGCCCCTTGCTGGGGCAGTACCCCCGGAGGCCAGGAAGGCCTGGGCAAGGCTGGCCAGGGGCAGGGGACCTGCTGCGTCCTGCCCCTGGCCTGTGGGGCCTCTGAGCACAACCGGCCCTCTCCCGCTGGAAGACCTCCCCGGCTGCCTCCAAAGGCCGCTTTGCAAGCACTCTGGCCGGCTGTTCCCGCCAGCCGCGCACAATGCTCCCAAGCCCGGGAGAAAAGCGCTTCGGGGTGGTGCTCTCTCCCGGCCCTTGCCCCTGAGCCTGGGGGCCAGGCAGGGGGTCCACACTCCCAGGCCAAGGCAGAACCACATGCACACGTCTGTTCCTGCCCCCTGCACCGGCAGAGAGCTCGGGGGAGCCAGAGTCTGTCAGGCAGCTGCTGGGCTGGCCGCCTGTGTGGGAAGGGGCAGAGCCGACCGAGGGGCCCCCTGGGCCTCTTGCTCTCCCTGCTGCCCTGAGGCTGCTGGGCCAAAGAGGTCTTGGGCATCCAGCCCCTTGCTGGTCCCTTCCCTCCGACGAGGCCCTCTGAGCTCCAGCACCTTGCAGTGTGGAGACAGCCCCTGCCAGCAACCTCCTCTCCAAGGAGGCCTCAAGCGAGGCCTAGGCCCAGGGGAAAGGCACCAGCGGGGATGAGCCTGGGGAGGCGCCCGGGCATGTCTGGACCCAGTCCCCCGCAGCCTGCCCCTTGCTGGGGCAGTACCCCCGGATGCCAGGAAGGCCTGGGCAAGGCTGGCCAGGGGCAGGGGCCCTGCTGCGTCCTGCCCCTGGCCTGTGGGACCTCCGAGCACAACCGGCCCTCTCCCGCTGGAAGACCTCCCCGGCTGCCTCCAAAGGCCGCTTTGCAAGCACTCTGGCCGGCTGTTCCCGCCAGCCGCGCACAATGCTCCCAAGCCCGGGAGAAAAGCGCTTCGGGGTGGTGCTCTCTCCCGGCCCTTGCCCCTGAGCCTGGGGGCCAGGCAGGGGGTCCACACTCCCAGGCCAAGGCAGAACCACATGCACACGTCTGTTCCTGCCCCCTGCACCGGCAGAGAGCTCGGGGGAGCCAGAGTCTGTCAGGCAGCTGCTGGGCTGGCCGCCTGTGTGGGAAGGGGCAGAGCCGACCGAGGGGCCCCCTGGGCCTCTTGCTCTCCCTGCTGCCCTGAGGCTGCTGGGCCAAAGAGGTCTTGGGCATCCAGCCCCTTGCTGGTCCCTTCCCTCTGACGAGGCCCTCTGAGCTCCAGCACCTTGCAGTGTGGAGACAGCCCCTGCCAGCAACCTCCTCTCCAAGGAGGCCTCAAGCGAGGCCTAGGCCCAGGGGAAAGGCACCAGCGGGGATGAGCCTGGGGAGGCGCCCGGGCATGTCTGGACCCAGTCCCCCGCAGCCTGCCCCTTGCTGGGGCAGTACCCCCGGAGGCCAGGAAGGCCTGGGCAAGGCTGGCCAGGGGCAGGGGCCCTGCTGGGTCCTGCCCCTGGCCTGTGGGGCCTCTGAGCACAACCGGCCCTCTGCCGCTGGAAGACCTCCCCGGCTGCCTCCAAAGGCCGCTTTGCAAGCACTCTGGCCGGCTGTTCCCGCCAGCCGCGCACAATGCTCCCAAGCCCGGGAGAAAAGCGCTTCGGGGTGGTGCTCTCTCCCGGCCCTTGCCCCTGAGCCTGGGGGCCAGGCAGGGGCTCCACACTCCCAGGCCAAGGCAGAACCACATGCACACGTCTGTTCCTGCCCCCTGCACCGGCAGAGAGCTCGGGGGAGCCAGAGTCTGTCAGGCAGCTGCTGGGCTGGCCGCCTGTGTGGGAAGGGGCAGAGCCGACCTAGGGGCACCCTGGGCCTCTTGCTCTCCCTGCTGCCCTGAGGCTGCTGGGCCAAAGAGGTCTTGGGCATCCAGCCCCTTGCTGGTCCCTTCCCTCTGACGAGGCCCTCTGAGCTCCAGCACCTTGCAGTGTGGAGACAGCCCCTGCCAGCAACCTCCTCTCCAAGGAGGCCTCAAGCGAGGCCTAGGCCCAGGGGAAAGGCACCAGCGGGGATGAGCCTGGGGAGGCGCCCGGGCATGTCTGGACCCAGTCCCCCGCAGCCTGCCCCTTGCTGGGGCAGTACCCCCGGAGGCCAGGAAGGCCTGGGCAAGGCTGGCCAGGGGCAGGGGCCCTGCTGGGTGCTGCCCCTGGCCTGTGGGGCCTCTGAGCACAACCGGCCCTCTCCCGCTGGAAGACCTCCCCGGCTGCCTCCAAAGGCCGCTTTGCAAGCACTCTGGCCGGCTGTTCCCGCCAGCCGCGCACAATGCTCCCAAGCCCGGGAGAAAAGCGCTTCGGGGTGGTGCTCTCTCCCGGCCCTTGCCCCTGAGCCTGGGGGCCAGGCAGGGGGTCCACACTCCCAGGCCGAGGCAGAACCACATGCACACGTCTGTTCCTGCCCCCTGCACCGGCAGAGAGCTCGGGGGAGCCAGAGTCTATCAGGCAGCTGCTGGGCTGGCCGCCTGTGTGGGAAGGGGCAGAGCCGACCTAGGGGCCCCCTGGGCCTCTTGCTCTCCCTGCTGCCCTGAGGCTGCTGGGCCAAAGAGGTCTTGGGCATCCAGCCCCTTGCTGGTCCCTTCCCTCTGACGAGGCCCTCTGAGCTCCAGCACCTTGCAGTGTGGAGACAGCCCCTGCCAGCAACCTCCTCTCCAAGGAGGCCTCAAGCGAGGCCTAGGCCCAGGGGAAAGGCACCAGCGGGGATGAGCCTGGGGAGGCGCCCGGGCATGTCTGGACCCAGTCCCCCGCAGCCTGCCCCTTGCTGGGGCAGTACCCCCGGAGGCCAGGAAGGCCTGGGCAAGGCTGGCCAGGGGCAGGGGCCCTGCTGGGTCCTGCCCCTGGCCTGTGGGGCCTCTGAGCACAACCGGCCCTCTGCCGCTGGAAGACCTCCCCGGCTGCCTCCAAAGGCCGCTTTGCAAGCACTCTGGCCGGCTGTTCCCGCCAGCCGCGCACAATGCTCCCAAGCCCGGGAGAAAAGCGCTTCGGGGTGGTGCTCTCTCCCGGCCCTTGCCCCTGAGCCTGGGGGCCAGGCAGGGGCTCCACACTCCCAGGCCAAGGCAGAACCACATGCACACGTCTGTTCCTGCCCCCTGCACCGGCAGAGAGCTCGGGGGAGCCAGAGTCTGTCAGGCAGCTGCTGGGCTGGCCGCCTGTGTGGGAAGGGGCAGAGCCGACCTAGGGGCACCCTGGGCCTCTTGCTCTCCCTGCTGCCCTGAGGCTGCTGGGCCAAAGAGGTCTTGGGCATCCAGCCCCTTGCTGGTCCCTTCCCTCTGACGAGGCCCTCTGAGCTCCAGCACCTTGCAGTGTGGAGACAGCCCCTGCCAGCAACCTCCTCTCCAAGGAGGCCTCAAGCGAGGCCTAGGCCCAGGGGAAAGGCACCAGCGGGGATGAGCCTGGGGAGGCGCCCGGGCATGTCTGGACCCAGTCCCCCGCAGCCTGCCCCTTGCTGGGGCAGTACCCCCGGAGGCCAGGAAGGCCTGGGCAAGGCTGGCCAGGGGCAGGGGCCCTGCTGGGTGCTGCCCCTGGCCTGTGGGGCCTCTGAGCACAACCGGCCCTCTCCCGCTGGAAGACCTCCCCGGCTGCCTCCAAAGGCCGCTTTGCAAGCACTCTGGCCGGCTGTTCCCGCCAGCCGCGCACAATGCTCCCAAGCCCGGGAGAAAAGCGCTTCGGGGTGGTGCTCTCTCCCGGCCCTTGCCCCTGAGCCTGGGGGCCAGGCAGGGGGTCCACACTCCCAGGCCGAGGCAGAACCACATGCACACGTCTGTTCCTGCCCCCTGCACCGGCAGAGAGCTCGGGGGAGCCAGAGTCTATCAGGCAGCTGCTGGGCTGGCCGCCTGTGTGGGAAGGGGCAGAGCCGACCTAGGGGCCCCCTGGGCCTCTTGCTCTCCCTGCTGCCCTGAGGCTGCTGGGCCAAAGAGGTCTTGGGCATCCAGCCCCTTGCTGGTCCCTTCCCTCTGACGAGGCCCTCTGAGCTCCAGCACCTTGCAGTGTGGAGACAGCCCCTGCCAGCAACCTCCTCTCCAAGGAGGCCTCAAGCGAGGCCTAGGCCCAGGGGAAAGGCACCAGCGGGGATGAGCCTGGGGAGGCGCCCGGGCATGTCTGCACCCAGTCCCCCGCAGCCTGCCCCTTGCTGGGGCAGTACCCCTGAAGGCCAGGAAGGCCAGGGCAAGGCTGGCCAGGGGCAGGGGCCATGCTGGGTCCTGCCCCTGGCCTGTGGGGCCTCTGAGCACAGCCGGCCCTCTCCCGCTGGAAGACCTCCCCGGCTGCCTCCAAAGGCCGCTTTGCAAGCACTCTGGCCGGCTGTTCCCGCCAGCCGCGCACAATGCTCCCAAGCCCGGGAGAAAAGCGCTTCGGGGTGGTGCTCTCTCCCGGCCCTTGCCCCTGAGCCTGGGGGCCAGGCAGGGGGTCCACACTCCCAGGCCAAGGCAGAACCACATGCACACGTCTGTTCCTGCCCCCTGCACCGGCAGAGAGCTCGGGGGAGCCAGAGTCTGTCAGGCAGCTGCTGGGCTGGCCGCCTGTGTGGGAAGGGGTAGAGCCGACCTAGGGGCACCCTGGGCCTCTTGCTCTCCCTGCTGCCCTGAGGCTGCTGGGCCAAAGAGGTCTTGGGCATCCAGCCCCTTGCTGGTCCCTTCCCTCTGACGAGGCCCTCTGAGCTCCAGCACCTTGCAGTGTGGAGACAGCCCCTGCCAGCAACCTCCTCTCCAAGGAGGCCTCAAGCGAGGCCTAGGCCCAGGGGAAAGGCACCAGCGGGGATGAGCCTGGGGAGGCGCCCGGGCATGTCTGGACCCAGTCCCCCGCAGCCTGCCCCTTGCTGGGGCAGTACCCCCGGAGGCCAGCAAGGCCTGGGCAAGGCTGGCCAGGGGCAGGGGCCCTGCTGGGTCCTGCCCCTGGCCTGTGGGGCCTCTGAGCACAACCGGCCCTCTCCCGCTGGAAGACCTCCCCGGCTGCCTCCAAAGGCCGCTTTGCAAGCACTCTGGCCGGCTGTTCCCGCCAGCCGCGCACAATGCTCCCAAGCCCGGGAGAAAAGCGCTTCGGGGTGGTGCTCTCTCCCGGCCCTTGCCCCTGAGCCTGGGGGCCAGGCAGGGGGTCCACACTCCCAGGCCAAGGCAGAACCACATGCACACGTCTGTTCCTGCCCCCTGCACCGGCAGAGAGCTCGGGGGAGCCAGAGTCTGTCAGGCAGCTGCTGGGCTGGCCGCCTGTGTGGGAAGGGGCAGAGCCGACCGAGGGGCCCCCTGGGCCTCTTGCTCTCCCTGCTGCCCTGAGGCTGCTGGGCCAAAGAGGTCTTGGGCATCCAGCCCCTTGCTGGTCCCTTCCCTCTGACGAGGCCCTCTGAGCTCCAGCACCTTGCAGTGTGGAGACAGCCCCTGCCAGCAACCTCCTCTCCAAGGAGGCCTCAAGCGAGGCCTAGGCCCAGGGGAAAGGCACCAGCGGGGATGAGCCTGGGGAGGCGCCCGGGCATGTCTGGACCCAGTCCCCCGCAGCCTGCCCCTTGCTGGGGCAGTACCCCCGGAGGCCAGGAAGGCCTGGGCAAGGCTGGCCAGGGGCAGGGGCCCTGCTGGGTCCTGCCCCTGGCCTGTGGGGCCTCTGAGCACAACCGGCCCTCTCCCGCTGGAAGACCTCCCCGGCTGCCTCCAAAGGCCGCTTTGCAAGCACTCTGGCCGGCTGTTCCCGCCAGCCGCGCACAATGCTCCCAAGCCCGGGAGAAAAGCGCTTCGGGGTGGTGCTCTCTCCCGGCCCTTGCCCCTGAGCCTGGGGGCCAGGCAGGGGGTCCACACTCCCAGGCCGAGGCAGAACCACATGCACACGTCTGTTCCTGCCCCCTGCACCGGCAGAGAGCTCGGGGGAGCCAGAGTCTATCAGGCAGCTGCTGGGCTGGCCGCCTGTGTGGGAAGGGGCAGAGCCGACCTAGGGGCCCCCTGGGCCTCTTGCTCTCCCTGCTGCCCTGAGGCTGCTGGGCCAAAGAGGTCTTGGGCATCCAGCCCCTTGCTGGTCCCTTCCCTCTGACGAGGCCCTCTGAGCTCCAGCACCTTGCAGTGTGGAGACAGCCCCTGCCAGCAACCTCCTCTCCAAGGAGGCCTCAAGCGAGGCCTAGGCCCAGGGGAAAGGCACCAGCGGGGATGAGCCTGGGGAGGCGCCCGGGCATGTCTGCACCCAGTCCCCCGCAGCCTGCCCCTTGCTGGGGCAGTACCCCCGAAGGCCAGGAAGGCCAGGGCAAGGCTGGCCAGGGGCAGGGGCCATGCTGGGTCCTGCCCCTGGCCTGTGGGGCCTCTGAGCACAGCCGGCCCTCTCCCGCTGGAAGACCTCCCCGGCTGCCTCCAAAGGCCGCTTTGCAAGCACTCTGGCCGGCTGTTCCCGCCAGCCGCGCACAATGCTCCCAAGCCCGGGAGAAAAGCGCTTCGGGGTGGTGCTCTCTCCCGGCCCTTGCCCCTGAGCCTGGGGGCCAGGCAGGGGGTCCACACTCCCAGGCCAAGGCAGAACCACATGCACACGTCTGTTCCTGCCCCCTGCACCGGCAGAGAGCTCGGGGGAGCCAGAGTCTGTCAGGCAGCTGCTGGGCTGGCCGCCTGTGTGGGAAGGGGCAGAGCCGACCGAGGGGCCCCCTGGGCCTCTTGCTCTCCCTGCTGCCCTGAGGCTGCTGGGCCAAAGAGGTCTTGGGCATCCAGCCCCTTGCTGGTCCCTTCCCTCTGACGAGGCCCTCTGAGCTCCAGCACCTTGCAGTGTGGAGACAGCCCCTGCCAGCAACCTCCTCTCCAAGGAGGCCTCAAGCGAGGCCTAGGCCCAGGGGAAAGGCACCAGCGGGGATGAGCCTGGGGAGGCGCCCGGGCATGTCTGGACCCAGTCCCCCGCAGCCTGCCCCTTGCTGGGGCAGTACCCCCGGAGGCCAGCAAGGCCTGGGCAAGGCTGGCCAGGGGCAGGGGCCCTGCTGGGTCCTGCCCCTGGCCTGTGGGGCCTCTGAGCACAACCGGCCCTCTCCCGCTGGAAGACCTCCCCGGCTGCCTCCAAAGGCCGCTTTGCAAGCACTCTGGCCGGCTGTTCCCGCCAGCCGCGCACAATGCTCCCAAGCCCGGGAGAAAAGCGCTTCGGGGTGGTGCTCTCTCCCGGCCCTTGCCCCTGAGCCTGGGGGCCAGGCAGGGGGTCCACACTCCCAGGCCAAGGCAGAACCACATGCACACGTCTGTTCCTGCCCCCTGCACCGGCAGAGAGCTCGGGGGAGCCAGAGTCTGTCAGGCAGCTGCTGGGCTGGCCGCCTGTGTGGGAAGGGGCAGAGCCGACCGAGGGGCCCCCTGGGCCTCTTGCTCTCCCTGCTGCCCTGAGGCTGCTGGGCCAAAGAGGTCTTGGGCATCCAGCCCCTTGCTGGTCCCTTCCCTCTGACGAGGCCCTCTGAGCTCCAGCACCTTGCAGTGTGGAGACAGCCCCTGCCAGCAACCTCCTCTCCAAGGAGGCCTCAAGTGAGGCCTAGGCCCAGGGGAAAGGCACCAGCGGGGATGAGCCTGGGGAGGCGCCCGGGCATGTCTGGACCCAGTCCCCCGCAGCCTGCCCCTTGCTGGGGCAGTACCCCCGGAGGCCAGGAAGGCCTGGGCAAGGCTGGCCAGGGGCAGGGGCCCTGCTGGGTCCTGCCCCTGGCCTGTGGGGCCTCTGAGCACAACCGGCCCTCTCCCGCTGGAAGACCTCCCCGGCTGCCTCCAAAGGCCGCTTTGCAAGCACTCTGGCCGGCTGTTCCCGCCAGCCGCGCACAATGCTCCCAAGCCCGGGAGAAAAGCGCTTCGGGGTGGTGCTCTCTCCCGGCCCTTGCCCCTGAGCCTGGGGGCCAGGCAGGGGGTCCACACTCCCAGGCCGAGGCAGAACCACATGCACACGTCTGTTCCTGCCCCCTGCACCGGCAGAGAGCTCGGGGGAGCCAGAGTCTATCAGGCAGCTGCTGGGCTGGCCGCCTGTGTGGGAAGGGGCAGAGCCGACCTAGGGGCCCCCTGGGCCTCTTGCTCTCCCTGCTGCCCTGAGGCTGCTGGGCCAAAGAGGTCTTGGGCATCCAGCCCCTTGCTGGTCCCTTCCCTCTGACGAGGCCCTCTGAGCTCCAGCACCTTGCAGTGTGGAGACAGCCCCTGCCAGCAACCTCCTCTCCAAGGAGGCCTCAAGCGAGGCCTAGGCCCAGGGGAAAGGCACCAGCGGGGATGAGCCTGGGGAGGCGCCCCGGCATGTCTGCACCCAGTCCCCCGCAGCCTGCCCCTTGCTGGGGCAGTACCCCCGAAGGCCAGGAAGGCCAGGGCAAGGCTGGCCAGGGGCAGGGGCCATGCTGGGTCCTGCCCCTGGCCTGTGGGGCCTCTGAGCACAGCCGGCCCTCTCCCGCTGGAAGACCTCCCCGGCTGCCTCCAAAGGCCGCTTTGCAAGCACTCTGGCCGGCTGTTCCCGCCAGCCGCGCACAATGCTCCCAAGCCCGGGAGAAAAGCGCTTCGGGGTGGTGCTCTCTCCCGGCCCTTGCCCCTGAGCCTGGGGGCCAGGCAGGGGGTCCACACTCCCAGGCCAAGGCAGAACCACATGCACACGTCTGTTCCTGCCCCCTGCACCGGCAGAGAGCTCGGGGGAGCCAGAGTCTGTCAGGCAGCTGCTGGGCTGGCCGCCTGTGTGGGAAGGGGCAGAGCCGACCGAGGGGCCCCCTGGGCCTCTTGCTCTCCCTGCTGCCCTGAGGCTGCTGGGCCAAAGAGGTCTTGGGCATCCAGCCCCTTGCTGGTCCCTTCCCTCTGACGAGGCCCTCTGAGCTCCAGCACCTTGCAGTGTGGAGACAGCCCCTGCCAGCAACCTCCTCTCCAAGGAGGCCTCAAGCGAGGCCTAGGCCCAGGGGAAAGGCACCAGCGGGGATGAGCCTGGGGAGGCGCCCGGGCATGTCTGGACCCAGTCCCCCGCAGCCTGCCCCTTGCTGGGGCAGTACCCCCGGAGGCCAGCAAGGCCTGGGCAAGGCTGGCCAGGGGCAGGGGCCCTGCTGGGTCCTGCCCCTGGCCTGTGGGGCCTCTGAGCACAACCGGCCCTCTCCCGCTGGAAGACCTCCCCGGCTGCCTCCAAAGGCCGCTTTGCAAGCACTCTGGCCGGCTGTTCCCGCCAGCCGCGCACAATGCTCCCAAGCCCGGGAGAAAAGCGCTTCGGGGTGGTGCTCTCTCCCGGCCCTTGCCCCTGAGCCTGGGGGCCAGGCAGGGGGTCCACACTCCCAGGCCAAGGCAGAACCACATGCACACGTCTGTTCCTGCCCCCTGCACCGGCAGAGAGCTCGGGGGAGCCAGAGTCTGTCAGGCAGCTGCTGGGCTGGCCGCCTGTGTGGGAAGGGGCAGAGCCGACCGAGGGGCCCCCTGGGCCTCTTGCTCTCCCTGCTGCCCTGAGGCTGCTGGGCCAAAGAGGTCTTGGGCATCCAGCCCCTTGCTGGTCCCTTCCCTCTGACGAGGCCCTCTGAGCTCCAGCACCTTGCAGTGTGGAGACAGCCCCTGCCAGCAACCTCCTCTCCAAGGAGGCCTCAAGCGAGGCCTAGGCCCAGGGGAAAGGCACCAGCGGGGATGAGCCTGGGGAGGCGCCCGGGCATGTCTGGACCCAGTCCCCCGCAGCCTGCCCCTTGCTGGGGCAGTACCCCCGGAGGCCAGGAAGGCCTGGGCAAGGCTGGCCAGGGGCAGGGGCCCTGCTGGGTCCTGCCCCTGGCCTGTGGGGCCTCTGAGCACAACCGGCCCTCTCCCGCTGGAAGACCTCCCCGGCTGCCTCCAAAGGCCGCTTTGCAAGCACTCTGGCCGGCTGTTCCCGCCAGCCGCGCACAATGCTCCCAAGCCCGGGAGAAAAGCGCTTCGGGGTGGTGCTCTCTCCCGGCCCTTGCCCCTGAGCCTGGGGGCCAGGCAGGGGGTCCACACTCCCAGGCCGAGGCAGAACCACATGCACACGTCTGTTCCTGCCCCCTGCACCGGCAGAGAGCTCGGGGGAGCCAGAGTCTGTCAGGCAGCTGCTGGGCTGGCCGCCTGTGTGGGAAGGGGCAGAGCCGACCGAGGGGCCCCCTGGGCCTCTTACTCTCCCTGCTGCCCTGAGGCTGCTGGGCCAAAGAGGTCTTGGGCATCCAGCCCCTTGCTGGTCCCTTCCCTCTGACGAGGCCCTCTGAGCTCCAGCACCTTGCAGTGTGGAGACAGCCCCTGCCAGCAACCTCCTCTCCAAGGAGGCCTCAAGCGAGGCCTAGGCCCAGGGGAAAGGCACCAGCGGGGATGAGCCTGGGGAGGCGCCCGGGCATGTCTGGACCCAGTCCCCCGCAGCCTGCCCCTTGCTGGGGCAGTACCCCCGGAGGCCAGCAAGGCCTGGGCAAGGCTGGCCAGGGGCAGGGGCCCTGCTGGGTCCTGCCCCTGGCCTGTGGGGCCTCTGAGCACAACCGGCCCTCTCCTGCTGGAAGACCTCCCCGGCTGCCTCCAAAGGCCGCTTTGCAAGCACTCTGGCCGGCTGTTCCCGCCAGCCGCGCACAATGCTCCCAAGCCCGGGAGAAAAGCGCTTCGGGGTGGTGCTCTCTCCCGGCCCTTGCCCCTGAGCCTGGGGGCCAGGCAGGGGGTCCACACTCCCAGGCCAAGGCAGAACCACATGCACACGTCTGTTCCTGCCCCCTGCACCGGCAGAGAGCTCGGGGGAGCCAGAGTCTGTCAGGCAGCTGCTGGGCTGGCCGCCTGTGTGGGAAGGGGCAGAGCCGACCGAGGGGCCCCCTGGGCCTCTTGCTCTCCCTGCTGCCCTGAGGCTGCTGGGCCAAAGAGGTCTTGGGCATCCAGCCCCTTGCTGGTCCCTTCCCTCCGACGAGGCCCTCTGAGCTCCAGCACCTTGCAGTGTGGAGACAGCCCCTGCCAGCAACCTCCTCTCCAAGGAGGCCTCAAGCGAGGCCTAGGCCCAGGGGAAAGGCACCAGCGGGGATGAGCCTGGGGAGGCGCCCGGGCATGTCTGGACCCAGTCCCCCGCAGCCTGCCCCTTGCTGGGGCAGTACCCCCGGATGCCAGGAAGGCCTGGGCAAGGCTGGCCAGGGGCAGGGGCCCTGCTGCGTCCTGCCCCTGGCCTGTGGGACCTCCGAGCACAACCGGCCCTCTCCCGCTGGAAGACCTCCCCGGCTGCCTCCAAAGGCCGCTTTGCAAGCACTCTGGCCGGCTGTTCCCGCCAGCCGCGCACAATGCTCCCAAGCCCGGGAGAAAAGCGCTTCGGGGTGGTGCTCTCTCCCGGCCCTTGCCCCTGAGCCTGGGGGCCAGGCAGGGGGTCCACACTCCCAGGCCAAGGCAGAACCACATGCACACGTCTGTTCCTGCCCCCTGCACCGGCAGAGAGCTCGGGGGAGCCAGAGTCTGTCAGGCAGCTGCTGGGCTGGCCGCCTGTGTGGGAAGGGGCAGAGCCGACCGAGGGGCCCCCTGGGCCTCTTGCTCTCCCTGCTGCCCTGAGGCTGCTGGGCCAAAGAGGTCTTGGGCATCCAGCCCCTTGCTGGTCCCTTCCCTCTGACGAGGCCCTCTGAGCTCCAGCACCTTGCAGTGTGGAGACAGCCCCTGCCAGCAACCTCCTCTCCAAGGAGGCCTCAAGCGAGGCCTAGGCCCAGGGGAAAGGCACCAGCGGGGATGAGCCTGGGGAGGCGCCCGGGCATGTCTGGACCCAGTCCCCCGCAGCCTGCCCCTTGCTGGGGCAGTACCCCCGGAGGCCAGGAAGGCCTGGGCAAGGCTGGCCAGGGGCAGGGGCCCTGCTGGGTCCTGCCCCTGGCCTGTGGGGCCTCTGAGCACAACCGGCCCTCTGCCGCTGGAAGACCTCCCCGGCTGCCTCCAAAGGCCGCTTTGCAAGCACTCTGGCCGGCTGTTCCCGCCAGCCGCGCACAATGCTCCCAAGCCCGGGAGAAAAGCGCTTCGGGGTGGTGCTCTCTCCCGGCCCTTGCCCCTGAGCCTGGGGGCCAGGCAGGGGCTCCACACTCCCAGGCCAAGGCAGAACCACATGCACACGTCTGTTCCTGCCCCCTGCACCGGCAGAGAGCTCGGGGGAGCCAGAGTCTGTCAGGCAGCTGCTGGGCTGGCCGCCTGTGTGGGAAGGGGCAGAGCCGACCTAGGGGCACCCTGGGCCTCTTGCTCTCCCTGCTGCCCTGAGGCTGCTGGGCCAAAGAGGTCTTGGGCATCCAGCCCCTTGCTGGTCCCTTCCCTCTGACGAGGCCCTCTGAGCTCCAGCACCTTGCAGTGTGGAGACAGCCCCTGCCAGCAACCTCCTCTCCAAGGAGGCCTCAAGCGAGGCCTAGGCCCAGGGGAAAGGCACCAGCGGGGATGAGCCTGGGGAGGCGCCCGGGCATGTCTGGACCCAGTCCCCCGCAGCCTGCCCCTTGCTGGGGCAGTACCCCCGGAGGCCAGGAAGGCCTGGGCAAGGCTGGCCAGGGGCAGGGGCCCTGCTGGGTGCTGCCCCTGGCCTGTGGGGCCTCTGAGCACAACCGGCCCTCTCCCGCTGGAAGACCTCCCCGGCTGCCTCCAAAGGCCGCTTTGCAAGCACTCTGGCCGGCTGTTCCCGCCAGCCGCGCACAATGCTCCCAAGCCCGGGAGAAAAGCGCTTCGGGGTGGTGCTCTCTCCCGGCCCTTGCCCCTGAGCCTGGGGGCCAGGCAGGGGGTCCACACTCCCAGGCCGAGGCAGAACCACATGCACACGTCTGTTCCTGCCCCCTGCACCGGCAGAGAGCTCGGGGGAGCCAGAGTCTATCAGGCAGCTGCTGGGCTGGCCGCCTGTGTGGGAAGGGGCAGAGCCGACCTAGGGGCCCCCTGGGCCTCTTGCTCTCCCTGCTGCCCTGAGGCTGCTGGGCCAAAGAGGTCTTGGGCATCCAGCCCCTTGCTGGTCCCTTCCCTCTGACGAGGCCCTCTGAGCTCCAGCACCTTGCAGTGTGGAGACAGCCCCTGCCAGCAACCTCCTCTCCAAGGAGGCCTCAAGCGAGGCCTAGGCCCAGGGGAAAGGCACCAGCGGGGATGAGCCTGGGGAGGCGCCCGGGCATGTCTGGACCCAGTCCCCCGCAGCCTGCCCCTTGCTGGGGCAGTACCCCCGGAGGCCAGGAAGGCCTGGGCAAGGCTGGCCAGGGGCAGGGGCCCTGCTGGGTCCTGCCCCTGGCCTGTGGGGCCTCTGAGCACAACCGGCCCTCTGCCGCTGGAAGACCTCCCCGGCTGCCTCCAAAGGCCGCTTTGCAAGCACTCTGGCCGGCTGTTCCCGCCAGCCGCGCACAATGCTCCCAAGCCCGGGAGAAAAGCGCTTCGGGGTGGTGCTCTCTCCCGGCCCTTGCCCCTGAGCCTGGGGGCCAGGCAGGGGCTCCACACTCCCAGGCCAAGGCAGAACCACATGCACACGTCTGTTCCTGCCCCCTGCACCGGCAGAGAGCTCGGGGGAGCCAGAGTCTGTCAGGCAGCTGCTGGGCTGGCCGCCTGTGTGGGAAGGGGCAGAGCCGACCTAGGGGCACCCTGGGCCTCTTGCTCTCCCTGCTGCCCTGAGGCTGCTGGGCCAAAGAGGTCTTGGGCATCCAGCCCCTTGCTGGTCCCTTCCCTCTGACGAGGCCCTCTGAGCTCCAGCACCTTGCAGTGTGGAGACAGCCCCTGCCAGCAACCTCCTCTCCAAGGAGGCCTCAAGCGAGGCCTAGGCCCAGGGGAAAGGCACCAGCGGGGATGAGCCTGGGGAGGCGCCCGGGCATGTCTGGACCCAGTCCCCCGCAGCCTGCCCCTTGCTGGGGCAGTACCCCCGGAGGCCAGGAAGGCCTGGGCAAGGCTGGCCAGGGGCAGGGGCCCTGCTGGGTGCTGCCCCTGGCCTGTGGGGCCTCTGAGCACAACCGGCCCTCTCCCGCTGGAAGACCTCCCCGGCTGCCTCCAAAGGCCGCTTTGCAAGCACTCTGGCCGGCTGTTCCCGCCAGCCGCGCACAATGCTCCCAAGCCCGGGAGAAAAGCGCTTCGGGGTGGTGCTCTCTCCCGGCCCTTGCCCCTGAGCCTGGGGGCCAGGCAGGGGGTCCACACTCCCAGGCCGAGGCAGAACCACATGCACACGTCTGTTCCTGCCCCCTGCACCGGCAGAGAGCTCGGGGGAGCCAGAGTCTATCAGGCAGCTGCTGGGCTGGCCGCCTGTGTGGGAAGGGGCAGAGCCGACCTAGGGGCCCCCTGGGCCTCTTGCTCTCCCTGCTGCCCTGAGGCTGCTGGGCCAAAGAGGTCTTGGGCATCCAGCCCCTTGCTGGTCCCTTCCCTCTGACGAGGCCCTCTGAGCTCCAGCACCTTGCAGTGTGGAGACAGCCCCTGCCAGCAACCTCCTCTCCAAGGAGGCCTCAAGCGAGGCCTAGGCCCAGGGGAAAGGCACCAGCGGGGATGAGCCTGGGGAGGCGCCCGGGCATGTCTGCACCCAGTCCCCCGCAGCCTGCCCCTTGCTGGGGCAGTACCCCCGAAGGCCAGGAAGGCCAGGGCAAGGCTGGCCAGGGGCAGGGGCCATGCTGGGTCCTGCCCCTGGCCTGTGGGGCCTCTGAGCACAGCCGGCCCTCTCCCGCTGGAAGACCTCCCCGGCTGCCTCCAAAGGCCGCTTTGCAAGCACTCTGGCCGGCTGTTCCCGCCAGCCGCGCACAATGCTCCCAAGCCCGGGAGAAAAGCGCTTCGGGGTGGTGCTCTCTCCCGGCCCTTGCCCCTGAGCCTGGGGGCCAGGCAGGGGGTCCACACTCCCAGGCCAAGGCAGAACCACATGCACACGTCTGTTCCTGCCCCCTGCACCGGCAGAGAGCTCGGGGGAGCCAGAGTCTGTCAGGCAGCTGCTGGGCTGGCCGCCTGTGTGGGAAGGGGTAGAGCCGACCTAGGGGCACCCTGGGCCTCTTGCTCTCCCTGCTGCCCTGAGGCTGCTGGGCCAAAGAGGTCTTGGGCATCCAGCCCCTTGCTGGTCCCTTCCCTCTGACGAGGCCCTCTGAGCTCCAGCACCTTGCAGTGTGGAGACAGCCCCTGCCAGCAACCTCCTCTCCAAGGAGGCCTCAAGCGAGGCCTAGGCCCAGGGGAAAGGCACCAGCGGGGATGAGCCTGGGGAGGCGCCCGGGCATGTCTGGACCCAGTCCCCCGCAGCCTGCCCCTTGCTGGGGCAGTACCCCCGGAGGCCAGCAAGGCCTGGGCAAGGCTGGCCAGGGGCAGGGGCCCTGCTGGGTCCTGCCCCTGGCCTGTGGGGCCTCTGAGCACAACCGGCCCTCTCCCGCTGGAAGACCTCCCCGGCTGCCTCCAAAGGCCGCTTTGCAAGCACTCTGGCCGGCTGTTCCCGCCAGCCGCGCACAATGCTCCCAAGCCCGGGAGAAAAGCGCTTCGGGGTGGTGCTCTCTCCCGGCCCTTGCCCCTGAGCCTGGGGGCCAGGCAGGGGGTCCACACTCCCAGGCCAAGGCAGAACCACATGCACACGTCTGTTCCTGCCCCCTGCACCGGCAGAGAGCTCGGGGGAGCCAGAGTCTGTCAGGCAGCTGCTGGGCTGGCCGCCTGTGTGGGAAGGGGCAGAGCCGACCGAGGGGCCCCCTGGGCCTCTTGCTCTCCCTGCTGCCCTGAGGCTGCTGGGCCAAAGAGGTCTTGGGCATCCAGCCCCTTGCTGGTCCCTTCCCTCTGACGAGGCCCTCTGAGCTCCAGCACCTTGCAGTGTGGAGACAGCCCCTGCCAGCAACCTCCTCTCCAAGGAGGCCTCAAGCGAGGCCTAGGCCCAGGGGAAAGGCACCAGCGGGGATGAGCCTGGGGAGGCGCCCGGGCATGTCTGGACCCAGTCCCCCGCAGCCTGCCCCTTGCTGGGGCAGTACCCCCGGAGGCCAGGAAGGCCTGGGCAAGGCTGGCCAGGGGCAGGGGCCCTGCTGGGTCCTGCCCCTGGCCTGTGGGGCCTCTGAGCACAACCGGCCCTCTCCCGCTGGAAGACCTCCCCGGCTGCCTCCAAAGGCCGCTTTGCAAGCACTCTGGCCGGCTGTTCCCGCCAGCCGCGCACAATGCTCCCAAGCCCGGGAGAAAAGCGCTTCGGGGTGGTGCTCTCTCCCGGCCCTTGCCCCTGAGCCTGGGGGCCAGGCAGGGGGTCCACACTCCCAGGCCGAGGCAGAACCACATGCACACGTCTGTTCCTGCCCCCTGCACCGGCAGAGAGCTCGGGGGAGCCAGAGTCTATCAGGCAGCTGCTGGGCTGGCCGCCTGTGTGGGAAGGGGCAGAGCCGACCTAGGGGCCCCCTGGGCCTCTTGCTCTCCCTGCTGCCCTGAGGCTGCTGGGCCAAAGAGGTCTTGGGCATCCAGCCCCTTGCTGGTCCCTTCCCTCTGACGAGGCCCTCTGAGCTCCAGCACCTTGCAGTGTGGAGACAGCCCCTGCCAGCAACCTCCTCTCCAAGGAGGCCTCAAGCGAGGCCTAGGCCCAGGGGAAAGGCACCAGCGGGGATGAGCCTGGGGAGGCGCCCGGGCATGTCTGGACCCAGTCCCCCGCAGCCTGCCCCTTGCTGGGGCAGTACCCCCGAAGGCCAGGAAGGCCAGGGCAAGGCTGGCCAGGGGCAGGGGCCATGCTGGGTCCTGCCCCTGGCCTGTGGGGCCTCTGAGCACAGCCGGCCCTCTCCCGCTGGAAGACCTCCCCGGCTGCCTCCAAAGGCCGCTTTGCAAGCACTCTGGCCGGCTGTTCCCGCCAGCCGCGCACAATGCTCCCAAGCCCGGGAGAAAAGCGCTTCGGGGTGGTGCTCTCTCCCGGCCCTTGCCCCTGAGCCTGGGGGCCAGGCAGGGGGTCCACACTCCCAGGCCAAGGCAGAACCACATGCACACGTCTGTTCCTGCCCCCTGCACCGGCAGAGAGCTCGGGGGAGCCAGAGTCTGTCAGGCAGCTGCTGGGCTGGCCGCCTGTGTGGGAAGGGGCAGAGCCGACCGAGGGGCCCCCTGGGCCTCTTGCTCTCCCTGCTGCCCTGAGGCTGCTGGGCCAAAGAGGTCTTGGGCATCCAGCCCCTTGCTGGTCCCTTCCCTCTGACGAGGCCCTCTGAGCTCCAGCACCTTGCAGTGTGGAGACAGCCCCTGCCAGCAACCTCCTCTCCAAGGAGGCCTCAAGCGAGGCCTAGGCCCAGGGGAAAGGCACCAGCGGGGATGAGCCTGGGGAGGCGCCCGGGCATGTCTGGACCCAGTCCCCCGCAGCCTGCCCCTTGCTGGGGCAGTACCCCCGGAGGCCAGCAAGGCCTGGGCAAGGCTGGCCAGGGGCAGGGGCCCTGCTGGGTCCTGCCCCTGGCCTGTGGGGCCTCTGAGCACAACCGGCCCTCTCCCGCTGGAAGACCTCCCCGGCTGCCTCCAAAGGCCGCTTTGCAAGCACTCTGGCCGGCTGTTCCCGCCAGCCGCGCACAATGCTCCCAAGCCCGGGAGAAAAGCGCTTCGGGGTGGTGCTCTCTCCCGGCCCTTGCCCCTGAGCCTGGGGGCCAGGCAGGGGGTCCACACTCCCAGGCCAAGGCAGAACCACATGCACACGTCTGTTCCTGCCCCCTGCACCGGCAGAGAGCTCGGGGGAGCCAGAGTCTGTCAGGCAGCTGCTGGGCTGGCCGCCTGTGTGGGAAGGGGCAGAGCCGACCGAGGGGCCCCCTGGGCCTCTTGCTCTCCCTGCTGCCCTGAGGCTGCTGGGCCAAAGAGGTCTTGGGCATCCAGCCCCTTGCTGGTCCCTTCCCTCTGACGAGGCCCTCTGAGCTCCAGCACCTTGCAGTGTGGAGACAGCCCCTGCCAGCAACCTCCTCTCCAAGGAGGCCTCAAGTGAGGCCTAGGCCCAGGGGAAAGGCACCAGCGGGGATGAGCCTGGGGAGGCGCCCGGGCATGTCTGGACCCAGTCCCCCGCAGCCTGCCCCTTGCTGGGGCAGTACCCCCGGAGGCCAGGAAGGCCTGGGCAAGGCTGGCCAGGGGCAGGGGCCCTGCTGGGTCCTGCCCCTGGCCTGTGGGGCCTCTGAGCACAACCGGCCCTCTCCCGCTGGAAGACCTCCCCGGCTGCCTCCAAAGGCCGCTTTGCAAGCACTCTGGCCGGCTGTTCCCGCCAGCCGCGCACAATGCTCCCAAGCCCGGGAGAAAAGCGCTTCGGGGTGGTGCTCTCTCCCGGCCCTTGCCCCTGAGCCTGGGGGCCAGGCAGGGGGTCCACACTCCCAGGCCGAGGCAGAACCACATGCACACGTCTGTTCCTGCCCCCTGCACCGGCAGAGAGCTCGGGGGAGCCAGAGTCTATCAGGCAGCTGCTGGGCTGGCCGCCTGTGTGGGAAGGGGCAGAGCCGACCTAGGGGCCCCCTGGGCCTCTTGCTCTCCCTGCTGCCCTGAGGCTGCTGGGCCAAAGAGGTCTTGGGCATCCAGCCCCTTGCTGGTCCCTTCCCTCTGACGAGGCCCTCTGAGCTCCAGCACCTTGCAGTGTGGAGACAGCCCCTGCCAGCAACCTCCTCTCCAAGGAGGCCTCAAGCGAGGCCTAGGCCCAGGGGAAAGGCACCAGCGGGGATGAGCCTGGGGAGGCGCCCGGGCATGTCTGCACCCAGTCCCCCGCAGCCTGCCCCTTGCTGGGGCAGTACCCCCGAAGGCCAGGAAGGCCAGGGCAAGGCTGGCCAGGGGCAGGGGCCATGCTGGGTCCTGCCCCTGGCCTGTGGGGCCTCTGAGCACAGCCGGCCCTCTCCCGCTGGAAGACCTCCCCGGCTGCCTCCAAAGGCCGCTTTGCAAGCACTCTGGCCGGCTGTTCCCGCCAGCCGCGCACAATGCTCCCAAGCCCGGGAGAAAAGCGCTTCGGGGTGGTGCTCTCTCCCGGCCCTTGCCCCTGAGCCTGGGGGCCAGGCAGGGGGTCCACACTCCCAGGCCAAGGCAGAACCACATGCACACGTCTGTTCCTGCCCCCTGCACCGGCAGAGAGCTCGGGGGAGCCAGAGTCTGTCAGGCAGCTGCTGGGCTGGCCGCCTGTGTGGGAAGGGGCAGAGCCGACCGAGGGGCCCCCTGGGCCTCTTGCTCTCCCTGCTGCCCTGAGGCTGCTGGGCCAAAGAGGTCTTGGGCATCCAGCCCCTTGCTGGTCCCTTCCCTCTGACGAGGCCCTCTGAGCTCCAGCACCTTGCAGTGTGGAGACAGCCCCTGCCAGCAACCTCCTCTCCAAGGAGGCCTCAAGCGAGGCCTAGGCCCAGGGGAAAGGCACCAGCGGGGATGAGCCTGGGGAGGCGCCCGGGCATGTCTGGACCCAGTCCCCCGCAGCCTGCCCCTTGCTGGGGCAGTACCCCCGGAGGCCAGCAAGGCCTGGGCAAGGCTGGCCAGGGGCAGGGGCCCTGCTGGGTCCTGCCCCTGGCCTGTGGGGCCTCTGAGCACAACCGGCCCTCTCCCGCTGGAAGACCTCCCCGGCTGCCTCCAAAGGCCGCTTTGCAAGCACTCTGGCCGGCTGTTCCCGCCAGCCGCGCACAATGCTCCCAAGCCCGGGAGAAAAGCGCTTCGGGGTGGTGCTCTCTCCCGGCCCTTGCCCCTGAGCCTGGGGGCCAGGCAGGGGGTCCACACTCCCAGGCCAAGGCAGAACCACATGCACACGTCTGTTCCTGCCCCCTGCACCGGCAGAGAGCTCGGGGGAGCCAGAGTCTGTCAGGCAGCTGCTGGGCTGGCCGCCTGTGTGGGAAGGGGCAGAGCCGACCGAGGGGCCCCCTGGGCCTCTTGCTCTCCCTGCTGCCCTGAGGCTGCTGGGCCAAAGAGGTCTTGGGCATCCAGCCCCTTGCTGGTCCCTTCCCTCTGACGAGGCCCTCTGAGCTCCAGCACCTTGCAGTGTGGAGACAGCCCCTGCCAGCAACCTCCTCTCCAAGGAGGCCTCAAGCGAGGCCTAGGCCCAGGGGAAAGGCACCAGCGGGGATGAGCCTGGGGAGGCGCCCGGGCATGTCTGGACCCAGTCCCCCGCAGCCTGCCCCTTGCTGGGGCAGTACCCCCGGAGGCCAGGAAGGCCTGGGCAAGGCTGGCCAGGGGCAGGGGCCCTGCTGGGTCCTGCCCCTGGCCTGTGGGGCCTCTGAGCACAACCGGCCCTCTCCCGCTGGAAGACCTCCCCGGCTGCCTCCAAAGGCCGCTTTGCAAGCACTCTGGCCGGCTGTTCCCGCCAGCCGCGCACAATGCTCCCAAGCCCGGGAGAAAAGCGCTTCGGGGTGGTGCTCTCTCCCGGCCCTTGCCCCTGAGCCTGGGGGCCAGGCAGGGGGTCCACACTCCCAGGCCGAGGCAGAACCACATGCACACGTCTGTTCCTGCCCCCTGCACCGGCAGAGAGCTCGGGGGAGCCAGAGTCTGTCAGGCAGCTGCTGGGCTGGCCGCCTGTGTGGGAAGGGGCAGAGCCGACCGAGGGGCCCCCTGGGCCTCTTACTCTCCCTGCTGCCCTGAGGCTGCTGGGCCAAAGAGGTCTTGGGCATCCAGCCCCTTGCTGGTCCCTTCCCTCTGACGAGGCCCTCTGAGCTCCAGCACCTTGCAGTGTGGAGACAGCCCCTGCCAGCAACCTCCTCTCCAAGGAGGCCTCAAGCGAGGCCTAGGCCCAGGGGAAAGGCACCAGCGGGGATGAGCCTGGGGAGGCGCCCGGGCATGTCTGGACCCAGTCCCCCGCAGCCTGCCCCTTGCTGGGGCAGTACCCCCGGAGGCCAGCAAGGCCTGGGCAAGGCTGGCCAGGGGCAGGGGCCCTGCTGGGTCCTGCCCCTGGCCTGTGGGGCCTCTGAGCACAACCGGCCCTCTCCTGCTGGAAGACCTCCCCGGCTGCCTCCAAAGGCCGCTTTGCAAGCACTCTGGCCGGCTGTTCCCGCCAGCCGCGCACAATGCTCCCAAGCCCGGGAGAAAAGCGCTTCGGGGTGGTGCTCTCTCCCGGCCCTTGCCCCTGAGCCTGGGGGCCAGGCAGGGGGTCCACACTCCCAGGCCAAGGCAGAACCACATGCACACGTCTGTTCCTGCCCCCTGCACCGGCAGAGAGCTCGGGGGAGCCAGAGTCTGTCAGGCAGCTGCTGGGCTGGCCGCCTGTGTGGGAAGGGGCAGAGCCGACCGAGGGGCCCCCTGGGCCTCTTGCTCTCCCTGCTGCCCTGAGGCTGCTGGGCCAAAGAGGTCTTGGGCATCCAGCCCCTTGCTGGTCCCTTCCCTCTGACGAGGCCCTCTGAGCTCCAGCACCTTGCAGTGTGGAGACAGCCCCTGCCAGCAACCTCCTCTCCAAGGAGGCCTCAAGCGAGGCCTAGGCCCAGGGGAAAGGCACCAGCGGGGATGAGCCTGGGGAGGCGCCCGGGCATGTCTGGACCCAGTCCCCCGCAGCCTGCCCCTTGCTGGGGCAGTACCCCCGGAGGCCAGGAAGGCCTGGGCAAGGCTGGCCAGGGGCAGGGGCCCTGCTGGGTCCTGCCCCTGGCCTGTGGGGCCTCTGAGCACAACCGGCCCTCTCCCGCTGGAAGACCTCCCCGGCTGCCTCCAAAGGCCGCTTTGCAAGCACTCTGGCCGGCTGTTCCCGCCAGCCGCGCACAATGCTCCCAAGCCCGGGAGAAAAGCGCTTCGGGGTGGTGCTCTCTCCCGGCCCTTGCCCCTGAGCCTGGGGGCCAGGCAGGGGGTCCACACTCCCAGGCCGAGGCAGAACCACATGCACACGTCTGTTCCTGCCCCCTGCACCGGCAGAGAGCTCGGGGGAGCCAGAGTCTATCAGGCAGCTGCTGGGCTGGCCGCCTGTGTGGGAAGGGGCAGAGCCGACCTAGGGGCCCCCTGGGCCTCTTGCTCTCCCTGCTGCCCTGAGGCTGCTGGGCCAAAGAGGTCTTGGGCATCCAGCCCCTTGCTGGTCCCTTCCCTCTGACGAGGCCCTCTGAGCTCCAGCACCTTGCAGTGTGGAGACAGCCCCTGCCAGCAACCTCCTCTCCAAGGAGGCCTCAAGCGAGGCCTAGGCCCAGGGGAAAGGCACCAGCGGGGATGAGCCTGGGGAGGCGCCCGGGCATGTCTGGACCCAGTCCCCCGCAGCCTGCCCCTTGCTGGGGCAGTACCCCCGGAGGCCAGGAAGGCCTGGGCAAGGCTGGCCAGGGGCAGGGGCCCTGCTGGGTCCTGCCCCTGGCCTGTGGGGCCTCTGAGCACAACCGGCCCTCTCCCGCTGGAAGAACTCCCCGGCTGCCTCCAAAGGCCGCTTTGCAAGCACTCTGGCCGGCTGTTCCCGCCAGCCGCGCACAATGCTCCCAAGCCCGGGAGAAAAGCGCTTCGGGGTGGTGCTCTCTCCCGGCCCTTGCCCCTGAGCCTGGGGGCCAGGCAGGGGGTCCACACTCCCAGGCCAAGGCAGAACCACATGCACACGTCTGTTCCTGCCCCCTGCACCGGCAGAGAGCTCGGGGGAGCCAGAGTCTGTCAGGCAGCTGCTGGGCTGGCCGCCTGTGTGGGAAGGGGCAGAGCCGACCTAGGGGCCCCCTGGGCCTCTTGCTCTCCCTGCTGCCCTGAGGCTGCTGGGCCAAAGAGGTCTTGGGCATCCAGCCCCTTGCTGGTCCCTTCCCTCTGACGAGGCCCTCTGAGCTCCAGCACCTTGCAGTGTGGAGACAGCCCCTGCCAGCAACCTCCTCTCCAAGGAGGCCTCAAGCGAGGCCTAGGCCCAGGGGAAAGGCACCAGCGGGGATGAGCCTGGGGAGGCGCCCGGGCATGTCTGGACCCAGTCCCCCGCAGCCTGCCCCTTGCTGGGGCAGTACCCCCGGAGGCCAGGAAGGCCTGGGCAAGGCTGGCCAGGGGCAGGGGACCTGCTGCGTCCTGCCCCTGGCCTGTGGGGCCTCTGAGCACAACCGGCCCTCTCCCGCTGGAAGACCTCCCCGGCTGCCTCCAAAGGCCGCTTTGCAAGCACTCTGGCCGGCTGTTCCCGCCAGCCGCGCACAATGCTCCCAAGCCCGGGAGAAAAGCGCTTCGGGGTGGTGCTCTCTCCCGGCCCTTGCCCCTGAGCCTGGGGGCCAGGCAGGGGGTCCACACTCCCAGGCCAAGGCAGAACCACATGCACACGTCTGTTCCTGCCCCCTGCACCGGCAGAGAGCTCAGGGGAGCCAGAGTCTGTCAGGCAGCTGCTGGGCTGGCCGCCTGTGTGGGAAGGGGCAGAGCCGACCGAGGGGCCCCCTGGGCCTCTTGCTCTCCCTGCTGCCCTGAGGCTGCTGGGCCAAAGAGGTCTTGGGCATCCAGCCCCTTGCTGGTCCCTTCCCTCCGACGAGGCCCTCTGAGCTCCAGCACCTTGCAGTGTGGAGACAGCCCCTGCCAGCAACCTCCTCTCCAAGGAGGCCTCAAGCGAGGCCTAGGCCCAGGGGAAAGGCACCAGCGGGGATGAGCCTGGGGAGGCGCCCGGGCATGTCTGGACCCAGTCCCCCGCAGCCTGCCCCTTGCTGGGGCAGTACCCCCGGAGGCCAGGAAGGCCTGGGCAAGGCTGGCCAGGGGCAGGGGCCCTGCTGCGTCCTGCCCCTGGCCTGTGGGACCTCCGAGCACAACCGGCCCTCTCCCGCTGGAAGACCTCCCCGGCTGCCTCCAAAGGCCGCTTTGCAAGCACTCTGGCCGGCTGTTCCCGCCAGCCGCGCACAATGCTCCCAAGCCCGGGAGAAAAGCGCTTCGGGGTGGTGCTCTCTCCCGGCCCTTGCCCCTGAGCCTGGGGGCCAGGCAGGGGGTCCACACTCCCAGGCCAAGGCAGAACCACATGCACACGTCTGTTCCTGCCCCCTGCACCGGCAGAGAGCTCGGGGGAGCCAGAGTCTGTCAGGCAGCTGCTGGGCTGGCCGCCTGTGTGGGAAGGGGCAGAGCCGACCGAGGGGCCCCCTGGGCCTCTTGCTCTCCCTGCTGCCCTGAGGCTGCTGGGCCAAAGAGGTCTTGGGCATCCAGCCCCTTGCTGGTCCCTTCCCTCTGACGAGGCCCTCTGAGCTCCAGCACCTTGCAGTGTGGAGACAGCCCCTGCCAGCAACCTCCTCTCCAAGGAGGCCTCAAGCGAGGCCTAGGCCCAGGGGAAAGGCACCAGCGGGGATGAGCCTGGGGAGGCGCCCGGGCATGTCTGGACCCAGTCCCCCGCAGCCTGCCCCTTGCTGGGGCAGTACCCCCGGAGGCCAGGAAGGCCTGGGCAAGGCTGGCCAGGGGCAGGGGCCCTGCTGGGTCCTGCCCCTGGCCTGTGGGGCCTCTGAGCACAACCGGCCCTCTGCCGCTGGAAGACCGCCCCGGCTGCCTCCAAAGGCCGCTTTGCAAGCACTCTGGCCGGCTGTTCCCGCCAGCCGCGCACAATGCTCCCAAGCCCGGGAGAAAAGCGCTTCGGGGTGGTGCTCTCTCCCGGCCCTTGCCCCTGAGCCTGGGGGCCAGGCAGGGGCTCCACACTCCCAGGCCAAGGCAGAACCACATGCACACGTCTGTTCCTGCCCCCTGCACCGGCAGAGAGCTCGGGGGAGCCAGAGTCTGTCAGGCAGCTGCTGGGCTGGCCGCCTGTGTGGGAAGGGGCAGAGCCGACCTAGGGGCACCCTGGGCCTCTTGCTCTCCCTGCTGCCCTGAGGCTGCTGGGCCAAAGAGGTCTTGGGCATCCAGCCCCTTGCTGGTCCCTTCCCTCTGACGAGGCCCTCTGAGCTCCAGCACCTTGCAGTGTGGAGACAGCCCCTGCCAGCAACCTCCTCTCCAAGGAGGCCTCAAGCGAGGCCTAGGCCCAGGGGAAAGGCACCAGCGGGGATGAGCCTGGGGAGGCGCCCGGGCATGTCTGGACCCAGTCCCCCGCAGACTGCCCCTTGCTGGGGCAGTACCCCCGGAGGCCAGGAAGGCCTGGGCAAGGCTGGCCAGGGGCAGGGGCCCTGCTGGGTGCTGCCCCTGGCCTGTGGGGCCTCTGAGCACAACCGGCCCTCTCCCGCTGGAAGACCTCCCCGGCTGCCTCCAAAGGCCGCTTTGCAAGCACTCTGGCCGGCTGTTCCCGCCAGCCGCGCACAATGCTCCCAAGCCCGGGAGAAAAGCGCTTCGGGGTGGTGCTCTCTCCCGGCCCTTGCCCCTGAGCCTGGGGGCCAGGCAGGGGGTCCACACTCCCAGGCCGAGGCAGAACCACATGCACACGTCTGTTCCTGCCCCCTGCACCGGCAGAGAGCTCGGGGGAGCCAGAGTTTATCAGGCAGCTGCTGGGCTGGCCGCCTGTGTGGGAAGGGGCAGAGCCGACCTAGGGGCCCCCTGGGCCTCTTGCTCTCCCTGCTGCCCTGAGGCTGCTGGGCCAAAGAGGTCTTGGGCATCCAGCCCCTTGCTGGTCCCTTCCCTCTGACGAGGCCCTCTGAGCTCCAGCACCTTGCAGTGTGGAGACAGCCCCTGCCAGCAACCTCCTCTCCAAGGAGGCCTCAAGCGAGGCCTAGGCCCAGGGGAAAGGCACCAGCGGGGATGAGCCTGGGGAGGCGCCCGGGCATGTCTGCACCCAGTCCCCCGCAGCCTGCCCCTTGCTGGGGCAGTACCCCCGAAGGCCAGGAAGGCCAGGGCAAGGCTGGCCAGGGGCAGGGGCCATGCTGGGTCCTGCCCCTGGCCTGTGGGGCCTCTGAGCACAGCCGGCCCTCTCCCGCTGGAAGACCTCCCCGGCTGCCTCCAAAGGCCGCTTTGCAAGCACTCTGGCCGGCTGTTCCCGCCAGCCGCGCACAATGCTCCCAAGCCCGGGAGAAAAGCGCTTCGGGGTGGTGCTCTCTCCCGGCCCTTGCCCCTGAGCCTGGGGGCCAGGCAGGGGGTCCACACTCCCAGGCCAAGGCAGAACCACATGCACACGTCTGTTCCTGCCCCCTGCACCGGCAGAGAGCTCGGGGGAGCCAGAGTCTGTCAGGCAGCTGCTGGGCTGGCCGCCTGTGTGGGAAGGGGCAGAGCCGACCGAGGGGCCCCCTGGGCCTCTTGCTCTCCCTGCTGCCCTGAGGCTGCTGGGCCAAAGAGGTCTTGGGCATCCAGCCCCTTGCTGGTCCCTTCCCTCTGACGAGGCCCTCTGAGCTCCAGCACCTTGCAGTGTGGAGACAGCCCCTGCCAGCAACCTCCTCTCCAAGGAGGCCTCAAGCGAGGCCTAGGCCCAGGGGAAAGGCACCAGCGGGGATGAGCCTGGGGAGGCGCCCGGGCATGTCTGGACCCAGTCCCCCGCAGCCTGCCCCTTGCTGGGGCAGTACCCCCGGAGGCCAGCAAGGCCTGGGCAAGGCTGGCCAGGGGCAGGGGCCCTGCTGGGTCCTGCCCCTGGCCTGTGGGGCCTCTGAGCACAACCGGCCCTCTCCCGCTGGAAGACCTCCCCGGCTGCCTCCAAAGGCCGCTTTGCAAGCACTCTGGCCGGCTGTTCCCGCCAGCCGCGCACAATGCTCCCAAGCCCGGGAGAAAAGCGCTTCGGGGTGGTGCTCTCTCCCGGCCCTTGCCCCTGAGCCTGGGGGCCAGGCAGGGGGTCCACACTCCCAGGCCAAGGCAGAACCACATGCACACGTCTGTTCCTGCCCCCTGCACCGGCAGAGAGCTCGGGGGAGCCAGAGTCTGTCAGGCAGCTGCTGGGCTGGCCGCCTGTGTGGGAAGGGGCAGAGCCGACCGAGGGGCCCCCTGGGCCTCTTGCTCTCCCTGCTGCCCTGAGGCTGCTGGGCCAAAGAGGTCTTGGGCATCCAGCCCCTTGCTGGTCCCTTCCCTCTGACGAGGCCCTCTGAGCTCCAGCACCTTGCAGTGTGGAGACAGCCCCTGCCAGCAACCTCCTCTCCAAGGAGGCCTCAAGCGAGGCCTAGGCCCAGGGGAAAGGCACCAGCGGGGATGAGCCTGGGGAGGCGCCCGGGCATGTCTGCACCCAGTCCCCCGCAGCCTGCCCCTTGCTGGGGCAGTACCCCCGAAGGCCAGGAAGGCCAGGGCAAGGCTGGCCAGGGGCAGGGGCCATGCTGGGTCCTGCCCCTGGCCTGTGGGGCCTCTGAGCACAGCCGGCCCTCTCCCGCTGGAAGACCTCCCCGGCTGCCTCCAAAGGCCGCTTTGCAAGCACTCTGGCCGGCTGTTCCCGCCAGCCGCGCACAATGCTCCCAAGCCCGGGAGAAAAGCGCTTCGGGGTGGTGCTCTCTCCCGGCCCTTGCCCCTGAGCCTGGGGGCCAGGCAGGGGGTCCACACTCCCAGGCCAAGGCAGAACCACATGCACACGTCTGTTCCTGCCCCCTGCACCGGCAGAGAGCTCGGGGGAGCCAGAGTCTGTCAGGCAGCTGCTGGGCTGGCCGCCTGTGTGGGAAGGGGCAGAGCCGACCGAGGGGCCCCCTGGGCCTCTTGCTCTCCCTGCTGCCCTGAGGCTGCTGGGCCAAAGAGGTCTTGGGCATCCAGCCCCTTGCTGGTCCCTTCCCTCTGACGAGGCCCTCTGAGCTCCAGCACCTTGCAGTGTGGAGACAGCCCCTGCCAGCAACCTCCTCTCCAAGGAGGCCTCAAGCGAGGCCTAGGCCCAGGGGAAAGGCACCAGCGGGGATGAGCCTGGGGAGGCGCCCGGGCATGTCTGGACCCAGTCCCCCGCAGCCTGCCCCTTGCTGGGGCAGTACCCCCGGAGGCCAGCAAGGCCTGGGCAAGGCTGGCCAGGGGCAGGGGCCCTGCTGGGTCCTGCCCCTGGCCTGTGGGGCCTCTGAGCACAACCGGCCCTCTCCCGCTGGAAGACCTCCCCGGCTGCCTCCAAAGGCCGCTTTGCAAGCACTCTGGCCGGCTGTTCCCGCCAGCCGCGCACAATGCTCCCAAGCCCGGGAGAAAAGCGCTTCGGGGTGGTGCTCTCTCCCGGCCCTTGCCCCTGAGCCTGGGGGCCAGGCAGGGGGTCCACACTCCCAGGCCAAGGCAGAACCACATGCACACGTCTGTTCCTGCCCCCTGCACCGGCAGAGAGCTCGGGGGAGCCAGAGTCTGTCAGGCAGCTGCTGGGCTGGCCGCCTGTGTGGGAAGGGGCAGAGCCGACCGAGGGGCCCCCTGGGCCTCTTGCTCTCCCTGCTGCCCTGAGGCTGCTGGGCCAAAGAGGTCTTGGGCATCCAGCCCCTTGCTGGTCCCTTCCCTCTGACGAGGCCCTCTGAGCTCCAGCACCTTGCAGTGTGGAGACAGCCCCTGCCAGCAACCTCCTCTCCAAGGAGGCCTCAAGCGAGGCCTAGGCCCAGGGGAAAGGCACCAGCGGGGATGAGCCTGGGGAGGCGCCCGGGCATGTCTGGACCCAGTCCCCCGCAGCCTGCCCCTTGCTGGGGCAGTACCCCCGGAGGCCAGGAAGGCCTGGGCAAGGCTGGCCAGGGGCAGGGGCCCTGCTGGGTCCTGCCCCTGTCCTGTGGGGCCTCTGAGCACAACCGGCCCTCTCCCGCTGGAAGACCTCCCCGGCTGCCTCCAAAGGCCGCTTTGCAAGCACTCTGGCCGGCTGTTCCCGCCAGCCGCGCACAATGCTCCCAAGCCCGGGAGAAAAGCGCTTCGGGGTGGTGCTCTCTCCCGGCCCTTGCCCCTGAGCCTGGGGGCCAGGCAGGGGGTCCACACTCCCAGGCCAAGGCAGAACCACATGCACACGTCTGTTCCTGCCCCCTGCACCGGCAGAGAGCTCGGGGGAGCCAGAGTCTGTCAGGCAGCTGCTGGGCTGGCCGCCTGTGTGGGAAGGGGCAGAGCCGACCGAGGGGCCCCCTGGGCCTCTTGCTCTCCCTGCTGCCCTGAGGCTGCTGGGCCAAAGAGGTCTTGGGCATCCAGCCCCTTGCTGGTCCCTTCCCTCTGACGAGGCCCTCTGAGCTCCAGCACCTTGCAGTGTGGAGACAGCCCCTGCCAGCAACCTCCTCTCCAAGGAGGCCTCAAGCGAGGCCTAGGCCCAGGGGAAAGGCACCAGCGGGGATGAGCCTGGGGAGGCGCCCGGGCATGTCTGGACCCAGTCCCCCGCAGCCTGCCCCTTGCTGGGGCAGTACCCCCGGAGGCCAGCAAGGCCTGGGCAAGGCTGGCCAGGGGCAGGGGCCCTGCTGGGTCCTGCCCCTGGCCTGTGGGGCCTCTGAGCACAACCGGCCCTCTCCTGCTGGAAGACCTCCCCGGCTGCCTCCAAAGGCCGCTTTGCAAGCACTCTGGCCGGCTGTTCCCGCCAGCCGCGCACAATGCTCCCAAGCCCGGGAGAAAAGCGCTTCGGGGTGGTGCTCTCTCCCGGCCCTTGCCCCTGAGCCTGGGGGCCAGGCAGGGGGTCCACACTCCCAGGCCAAGGCAGAACCACATGCACACGTCTGTTCCTGCCCCCTGCACCGGCAGAGAGCTCGGGGGAGCCAGAGTCTGTCAGGCAGCTGCTGGGCTGGCCGCCTGTGTGGGAAGGGGCAGAGCCGACCGAGGGGCCCCCTGGGCCTCTTGCTCTCCCTGCTGCCCTGAGGCTGCTGGGCCAAAGAGGTCTTGGGCATCCAGCC
Source organism: Cervus elaphus (assembly GCF_910594005.1). Taxonomy (NCBI): domain Eukaryota; kingdom Metazoa; phylum Chordata; class Mammalia; order Artiodactyla; family Cervidae; genus Cervus; species Cervus elaphus. The sequence continues at coordinate 354,859 of NC_057834.1, read as the reverse complement.
CCTTGCTGGTCCCTTCCCTCTGACGAGGCCCTCTGAGCTCCAGCACCTTGCAGTGTGGAGACAGCCCCTGCCAGCAACCTCCTCTCCAAGGAGGCCTCAAGCGAGGCCTAGGCCCAGGGGAAAGGCACCAGCGGGGATGAGCCTGGGGAGGCGCCCGGGCATGTCTGGACCCAGTCCCCCGCAGCCTGCCCCTTGCTGGGGCAGTACCCCCGGAGGCCAGGAAGGCCTGGGCAAGGCTGGCCAGGGGCAGGGGCCCTGCTGGGTCCTGCCCCTGGCCTGTGGGGCCTCTGAGCACAACCGGCCCTCTCCCGCTGGAAGACCTCCCCGGCTGCCTCCAAAGGCCGCTTTGCAAGCACTCTGGCCGGCTGTTCCCGCCAGCCGCGCACAATGCTCCCAAGCCCGGGAGAAAAGCGCTTCGGGGTGGTGCTCTCTCCCGGCCCTTGCCCCTGAGCCTGGGGGCCAGGCAGGGGGTCCACACTCCCAGGCCGAGGCAGAACCACATGCACACGTCTGTTCCTGCCCCCTGCACCGGCAGAGAGCTCGGGGGAGCCAGAGTCTATCAGGCAGCTGCTGGGCTGGCCGCCTGTGTGGGAAGGGGCAGAGCCGACCGAGGGGCCCCCTGGGCCTCTTGCTCTCCCTGCTGCCCTGAGGCTGCTGGGCCAAAGAGGTCTTGGGCATCCAGCCCCTTGCTGGTCCCTTCCCTCTGACGAGGCCCTCTGAGCTCCAGCACCTTGCAGTGTGGAGACAGCCCCTGCCAGCAACCTCCTCTCCAAGGAGGCCTCAAGCGAGGCCTAGGCCCAGGGGAAAGGCACCAGCGGGGATGAGCCTGGGGAGGCGCCCGGGCATGTCTGGACCCAGTCCCCCGCAGCCTGCCCCTTGCTGGGGCAGTACCCCCGGAGGCCAGCAAGGCCTGGGCAAGGCTGGCCAGGGGCAGGGGCCCTGCTGGGTCCTGCCCCTGGCCTGTGGGGCCTCTGAGCACAACCGGCCCTCTCCCGCTGGAAGACCTCCCCGGCTGCCTCCAAAGGCCGCTTTGCAAGCACTCTGGCCGGCTGTTCCCGCCAGCCGCGCACAATGCTCCCAAGCCCGGGAGAAAAGCGCTTCGGGGTGGTGCTCTCTCCCGGCCCTTGCCCCTGAGCCTGGGGGCCAGGCAGGGGGTCCACACTCCCAGGCCAAGGCAGAACCACATGCACACGTCTGTTCCTGCCCCCTGCACCGGCAGAGAGCTCGGGGGAGCCAGAGTCTGTCAGGCAGCTGCTGGGCTGGCCGCCTGTGTGGGAAGGGGCAGAGCCGACCGAGGGGCCCCCTGGGCCTCTTGCTCTCCCTGCTGCCCTGAGGCTGCTGGGCCAAAGAGGTCTTGGGCATCCAGCCCCTTGCTGGTCCCTTCCCTCTGACGAGGCCCTCTGAGCTCCAGCACCTTGCAGTGTGGAGACAGCCCCTGCCAGCAACCTCCTCTCCAAGGAGGCCTCAAGCGAGGCCTAGGCCCAGGGGAAAGGCACCAGCGGGGATGAGCCTGGGGAGGCGCCCGGGCATGTCTGGACCCAGTCCCCCGCAGCCTGCCCCTTGCTGGGGCAGTACCCCCGGAGGCCAGGAAGGCCTGGGCAAGGCTGGCCAGGGGCAGGGGCCCTGCTGGGTCCTGCCCCTGGCCTGTGGGGCCTCTGAGCACAACCGGCCCTCTCCCGCTGGAAGACCTCCCCGGCTGCCTCCAAAGGCCGCTTTGCAAGCACTCTGGCCGGCTGTTCCCGCCAGCCGCGCACAATGCTCCCAAGCCCGGGAGAAAAGCGCTTCGGGGTGGTGCTCTCTCCCGGCCCTTGCCCCTGAGCCTGGGGGCCAGGCAGGGGGTCCACACTCCCAGGCCAAGGCAGAACCACATGCACACGTCTGTTCCTGCCCCCTGCACCGGCAGAGAGCTCGGGGGAGCCAGAGTCTGTCAGGCAGCTGCTGGGCTGGCCGCCTGTGTGGGAAGGGGCAGAGCCGACCGAGGGGCCCCCTGGGCCTCTTGCTCTCCCTGCTGCCCTGAGGCTGCTGGGCCAAAGAGGTCTTGGGCATCCAGCCCCTTGCTGGTCCCTTCCCTCTGATGAGGCCCTCTGAGCTCCAGCACCTTGCAGTGTGGAGACAGCCCCTGCCAGCAACCTCCTCTCCAAGGAGGCCTCAAGCGAGGCCTAGGCCCAGGGGAAAGGCACCAGCGGGGATGAGCCTGGGGAGGCGCCCGGGCATGTCTGGACCCAGTCCCCCGCAGCCTGCCCCTTGCTGGGGCAGTACCCCCGGAGGCCAGCAAGGCCTGGGCAAGGCTGGCCAGGGGCAGGGGCCCTGCTGGGTCCTGCCCCTGGCCTGTGGGGCCTCTGAGCACAACCGGCCCTCTCCCGCTGGAAGACCTCCCCGGCTGCCTCCAAAGGCCGCTTTGCAAGCACTCTGGCCGGCTGTTCCCGCCAGCCGCGCACAATGCTCCCAAGCCCGGGAGAAAAGCGCTTCGGGGTGGTGCTCTCTCCCGGCCCTTGCCCCTGAGCCTGGGGTCCAGGCAGGGGGTCCACACTCCCAGGCCAAGGCAGAACCACATGCACACGTCTGTTCCTGCCCCCTGCACCGGCAGAGAGCTCGGGGGAGCCAGAGTCTGTCAGGCAGCTGCTGGGCTGGCCGCCTGTGTGGGAAGGGGCAGAGCCGACCGAGGGGCCCCCTGGGCCTCTTGCTCTCCCTGCTGCCCTGAGGCTGCTGGGCCAAAGAGGTCTTGGGCATCCAGCCCCTTGCTGGTCCCTTCCCTCTGACGAGGCCCTCTGAGCTCCAGCACCTTGCAGTGTGGAGACAGCCCCTGCCAGCAACCTCCTCTCCAAGGAGGCCTCAAGCGAGGCCTAGGCCCAGGGGAAAGGCACCAGCGGGGATGAGCCTGGGGAGGCGCCCGGGCATGTCTGGACCCAGTCCCCCGCAGCCTGCCCCTTGCTGGGGCAGTACCCCCGGAGGCCAGGAAGGCCTGGGCAAGGCTGGCCAGGGGCAGGGGCCCTGCTGGGTCCTGCCCCTGGCCTGTGGGGCCTCTGAGCACAACCGGCCCTCTGCCGCTGGAAGACCTCCCCGGCTGCCTCCAAAGGCCGCTTTGCAAGCACTCTGGCCGGCTGTTCCCGCCAGCCGCGCACAATGCTCCCAAGCCCGGGAGAAAAGCGCTTCGGGGTGGTGCTCTCTCCCGGCCCTTGCCCCTGAGCCTGGGGGCCAGGCAGGGGGTCCACCCTCCCAGGCCAAGGCAGAACCACATGCACACGTCTGTTCCTGCCCCCTGCACCGGCAGAGAGCTCGGGGGAGCCAGAGTCTGTCAGGCAGCTGCTGGGCTGGCCGCCTGTGTGGGAAGGGGCAGAGCCGACCTAGGGTCACCCTGGGCCTCTTGCTCTCCCTGCTGCCCTGAGGCTGCTGGGCCAAAGAGGTCTTGGGCATCCAGCCCCTTGCTGGTCCCTTCCCTCTGACGAGGCCCTCTGAGCTCCAGCACCTTGCAGTGTGGAGACAGCCCCTGCCAGCAACCTCCTCTCCAAGGAGGCCTCAAGCGAGGCCTAGGCCCAGGGGAAAGGCACCAGCGGGGATGAGCCTGGGGAGGCGCCCGGGCATGTCTGGACCCAGTCCCCCGCAGCCTGCCCCTTGCTGGGGCAGTACCCCCGGAGGCCAGGAAGGCCTGGGCAAGGCTGGCCAGGGGCAGGGGCCCTGCTGGGTCCTGCCCCTGGCCTGTGGGGCCTCTGAGCACAACCGGCCCTCTCCCGCTGGAAGACCTCCCCGGCTGCCTCCAAAGGCCGCTTTGCAAGCACTCTGGCCGGCTGTTCCCGCCAGCCGCGCACAATGCTCCCAAGCCCGGGAGAAAAGCGCTTCGGGGTGGTGCTCTCTCCCGGCCCTTGCCCCTGAGCCTGGGGTCCAGGCAGGGGGTCCACACTCCCAGGCCAAGGCAGAACCACATGCACACGTCTGTTCCTGCCCCCTGCACCGGCAGAGAGCTCGGGGGAGCCAGAGTCTGTCAGGCAGCTGCTGGGCTGGCCGCCTGTGTGGGAAGGGGCAGAGCCGACCGAGGGGCCCCCTGGGCCTCTTGCTCTCCCTGCTGCCCTGAGGCTGCTGGGCCAAAGAGGTCTTGGGCATCCAGCCCCTTGCTGGTCCCTTCCCTCTGACGAGGCCCTCTGAGCTCCAGCACCTTGCAGTGTGGAGACAGCCCCTGCCAGCAACCTCCTCTCCAAGGAGGCCTCAAGCGAGGCCTAGGCCCAGGGGAAAGGCACCAGCGGGGATGAGCCTGGGGAGGCGCCCGGGCATGTCTGGACCCAGTCCCCCGCAGCCTGCCCCTTGCTGGGGCAGTACCCCCGGAGGCCAGGAAGGCCTGGGCAAGGCTGGCCCGGGGCAGGGGCCCTGCTGGGTCCTGCCCCTGGCCTGTGGGGCCTCTGAGCACAACCGGCCCTCTGCCGCTGGAAGACCTCCCCGGCTGCCTCCAAAGGCCGCTTTGCAAGCACTCTGGCCGGCTGTTCCCGCCAGCCGCGCACAATGCTCCCAAGCCCGGGAGAAAAGCGCTTCGGGGTGGTGCTCTCTCCCGGCCCTTGCCCCTGAGCCTGGGGGCCAGGCAGGGGGTCCACACTCCCAGGCCAAGGCAGAACCACATGCACACGTCTGTTCCTGCCCCCTGCACCGGCAGAGAGCTCGGGGGAGCCAGAGTCTGTCAGGCAGCTGCTGGGCTGGCCGCCTGTGTGGGAAGGGGCAGAGCCGACCTAGGGTCACCCTGGGCCTCTTGCTCTCCCTGCTGCCCTGAGGCTGCTGGGCCAAAGAGGTCTTGGGCATCCAGCCCCTTGCTGGTCCCTTCCCTCTGACGAGGCCCTCTGAGCTCCAGCACCTTGCAGTGTGGAGACAGCCCCTGCCAGCAACCTCCTCTCCAAGGAGGCCTCAAGCGAGGCCTAGGCCCAGGGGAAAGGCACCAGCGGGGATGAGCCTGGGGAGGCGCCCGGGCATGTCTGGACCCAGTCCCCCGCAGCCTGCCCCTTGCTGGGGCAGTACCCCCGGAGGCCAGGAAGGCCTGGGCAAGGCTGGCCAGGGGCAGGGGCCCTGCTGGGTCCTGCCCCTGGCCTGTGGGGCCTCTGAGCACAACCGGCCCTCTCCCGCTGGAAGACCTCCCCGGCTGCCTCCAAAGGCCGCTTTGCAAGCACTCTGGCCGGCTGTTCCCGCCAGCCGCGCACAATGCTCCCAAGCCCGGGAGAAAAGCGCTTCGGGGTGGTGCTCTCTCCCGGCCCTTGCCCCTGAGCCTGGGGGCCAGGCAGGGGCTCCACACTCCCAGGCCAAGGCAGAACCACATGCACACGTCTGTTCCTGCCCCCTGCACCGGCAGAGAGCTCGGGGGAGCCAGAGTCTGTCAGGCAGCTGCTGGGCTGGCCGCCTGTGTGGGAAGGGGCAGAGCCGACCTAGGGGCCCCCTGGGCCTCTTGCTCTCCCTGCTGCCCTGAGGCTGCTGGGCCAAAGAGGTCTTGGGCATCCAGCCCCTTGCTGGTCCCTTCCCTCTGACGAGGCCCTCTGAGCTCCAGCACCTTGCAGTGTGGAGACAGCCCCTGCCAGCAACCTCCTCTCCAAGGAGGCCTCAAGCGAGGCCTAGACCCAGGGGAAAGGCACCAGCGGGGATGAGCCTGGGGAGGCGCCCGGGCATGTCTGGACCCAGTCCCCCGCAGCCTGCCCCTTGCTGGGGCAGTACCCCCGGAGGCCAGGAAGGCCTGGGCAAGGCTGGCCAGGGGCAGGGGCCCTGCTGGGTCCTGCCCCTGGCCTGTGGGGCCTCTGAGCACAACCGGCCCTCTGCCGCTGGAAGACCTCCCCGGCTGCCTCCAAAGGCCGCTTTGCAAGCACTCTGGCCGGCTGTTCCCGCCAGCCGCGCACAATGCTCCCAAGCCCGGGAGAAAAGCGCTTCGGGGTGGTGCTCTCTCCCGGCCCTTGCCCCTGAGCCTGGGGGCCAGGCAGGGGGTCCACACTCCCAGGCCAAGGCAGAACCACATGCACACGTCTGTTCCTGCCCCCTGCACCGGCAGAGAGCTCGGGGGAGCCAGAGTCTGTCAGGCAGCTGCTGGGCTGGCCGCCTGTGTGGGAAGGGGCAGAGCCGACCTAGGGGCCCCCTGGGCCTCTTGCTCTCCCTGCTGCCCTGAGGCTGCTGGGCCAAAGAGGTCTTGGGCATCCAGCCCCTTGCTGGTCCCTTCCCTCTGACGAGGCCCTCTGAGCTCCAGCACCTTGCAGTGTGGAGACAGCCCCTGCCAGCAACCTCCTCTCCAAGGAGGCCTCAAGCGAGGCCTAGACCCAGGGGAAAGGCACCAGCGGGGATGAGCCTGGGGAGGCGCCCGGGCATGTCTGGACCCAGTCCCCCGCAGCCTGCCCCTTGCTGGGGCAGTACCCCCGGAGGCCAGGAAGGCCTGGGCAAGGCTGGCCAGGGGCAGGGGCCCTGCTGGGTCCTGCCCCTGGCCTGTGGGGCCTCTGAGCACAACCGGCCCTCTGCCGCTGGAAGACCTCCCCGGCTGCCTCCAAAGGCCGCTTTGCAAGCACTCTGGCCGGCTGTTCCCGCCAGCCGCGCACAATGCTCCCAAGCCCGGGAGAAAAGCGCTTCGGGGTGGTGCTCTCTCCCGGCCCTTGCCCCTGAGCCTGGGGGCCAGGCAGGGGGTCCACACTCCCAGGCCGAGGCAGAACCACATGCACACGTCTGTTCCTGCCCCCTGCACCGGCAGAGAGCTCGGGGGAGCCAGAGTCTATCAGGCAGCTGCTGGGCTGGCCGCCTGTGTGGGAAGGGGCAGAGCCGACCTAGGGGCCCCCTGGGCCTCTTGCTCTCCCTGCTGCCCTGAGGCTGCTGGGCCAAAGAGGTCTTGGGCATCCAGCCCCTTGCTGGTCCCTTCCCTCTGACGAGGCCCTCTGAGCTCCAGCACCTTGCAGTGTGGAGACAGCCCCTGCCAGCAACCTCCTCTCCAAGGAGGCCTCAAGCGAGGCCTAGGCCCAGGGGAAAGGCACCAGCGGGGATGAGCCTGGGGAGGCGCCCGGGCATGTCTGGACCCAGTCCCCCGCAGCCTGCCCCTTGCTGGGGCAGTACCCCCGGATGCCAGGAAGGCCTGGGCAAGGCTGGCCAGGGGCAGGGGCCCTGCTGGGTCCTGCCCCTGGCCTGTGGGGCCTCTGAGCACAGCCGGCCCTCTCCCGCTGGAAGACCTCCCCGGCTGCCTCCAAAGGCCGCTTTGCAAGCACTCTGGCCGGCTGTTCCCGCCAGCCGCGCACAATGCTCCCAAGCCCGGGAGAAAAGCGCTTCGGGGTGGTGCTCTCTCCCGGCCCTTGCCCCTGAGCCTGGGGGCCAGGCAGGGGGTCCACACTCCCAGGCCAAGGCAGAACCACATGCACACGTCTGTTCCTGCCCCCTGCACCGGCAGAGAGCTCGGGGGAGCCAGAGTCTGTCAGGCAGCTGCTGGGCTGGCCGCCTGTGTGGGAAGGGGCAGAGCCGACCGAGGGGCCCCCTGGGCCTCTTGCTCTCCCTGCTGCCCTGAGGCTGCTGGGCCAAAGAGGTCTTGGGCATCCAGCCCCTTGCTGGTCCCTTCCCTCTGACGAGGCCCTCTGAGCTCCAGCACCTTGCAGTGTGGAGACAGCCCCTGCCAGCAACCTCCTCTCCAAGGAGGCCTCAAGCGAGGCCTAGGCCCAGGGGAAAGGCACCAGCGGGGATGAGCCTGGGGAGGCGCCCGGGCATGTCTGGACCCAGTCCCCCGCAGCCTGCCCCTTGCTGGGGCAGTACCCCCGGAGGCCAGCAAGGCCTGGGCAAGGCTGGCCAGGGGCAGGGGCCCTGCTGGGTCCTGCCCCTGGCCTGTGGGGCCTCTGAGCACAACCGGCCCTCTCCCGCTGGAAGACCTCCCCGGCTGCCTCCAAAGGCCGCTTTGCAAGCACTCTGGCCGGCTGTTCCCGCCAGCCGCGCACAATGCTCCCAAGCCCGGGAGAAAAGCGCTTCGGGGTGGTGCTCTCTCCCGGCCCTTGCCCCTGAGCCTGGGGGCCAGGCAGGGGCTCCACACTCCCAGGCCAAGGCAGAACCACATGCACACGTCTGTTCCTGCCCCCTGCACCGGCAGAGAGCTCGGGGGAGCCAGAGTCTGTCAGGCAGCTGCTGGGCTGGCCGCCTGTGTGGGAAGGGGCAGAGCCGACCTAGGGGCACCCTGGGCCTCTTGCTCTCCCTGCTGCCCTGAGGCTGCTGGGCCAAAGAGGTCTTGGGCATCCAGCCCCTTGCTGGTCCCTTCCCTCTGACGAGGCCCTCTGAGCTCCAGCACCTTGCAGTGTGGAGACAGCCCCTGCCAACAACCTCCTCTCCAAGGAGGCCTCAAGCGAAGCCTAGGCCCAGGGGAAAGGCACCAGCGGGGATGAGCCTGGGGAGGCGCCCGGGCATGTCTGGACCCAGTCCCCCGCAGCCTGCCCCTTGCTGGGGCAGTACCCCCGGAGGCCAGGAAGGCCTGGGCAAGGCTGGCCAGGGGCAGGGGCCCTGCTGGGTCCTGCCCCTGGCCTGTGGGGCCTCTGAGCACAACCGGCCCTCTCCCGCTGGAAGACCTCCCCGGCTGCCTCCAAAGGCCGCTTTGCAAGCACTCTGGCCGGCTGTTCCCGCCAGCCGCGCACAATGCTCCCAAGCCCGGGAGAAAAGCGCTTCGGGGTGGTGCTCTCTCCCGGCCCTTGCCCCTGAGCCTGGGGGCCAGGCAGGGGGTCCACACTCCCAGGCCAAGGCAGAACCACATGCACACGTCTGTTCCTGCCCCCTGCACCGGCAGAGAGCTCGGGGGAGCCAGAGTCTGTCAGGCAGCTGCTGGGCTGGCCGCCTGTGTGGGAAGGGGCAGAGCCGACCTAGGGGCACCCTGGGCCTCTTGCTCTCCCTGCTGCCCTGAGGCTGCTGGGCCAAAGAGGTCTTGGGCATCCAGCCCCTTGCTGGTCCCTTCCCTCTGACGAGGCCCTCTGAGCTCCAGCACCTTGCAGTGTGGAGACAGCCCCTGCCAGCAACCTCCTCTCCAAGGAGGCCTCAAGCGAGGCCTAGGCCCAGGGGAAAGGCACCAGCGGGGATGAGCCTGGGGAGGCGCCCGGGCATGTCTGGACCCAGTGCCCCGCAGCCTGCCCCTTGCTGGGGCAGTACCCCCGGAGGCCAGGAAGGCCTGGGCAAGGCTGGCCAGGGGCAGGGGCCCTGCTGGGTCCTGCCCCTGGCCTGTGGGGCCTCTGAGCACAACCGGCCCTCTCCCGCTGGAAGACCTCCCCGGCTGCCTCCAAAGGCCGCTTTGCAAGCACTCTGGCCGGCTGTTCCCGCCAGCCGCGCACAATGCTCCCAAGCCCGGGAGAAAAGCGCTTCGGGGTGGTGCTCTCTCCCGGCCCTTGCCCCTGAGCCTGGGGGCCAGGCAGGGGGTCCACACTCCCAGGCCAAGGCAGAACCACATGCACACGTCTGTTCCTGCCCCCTGCACCGGCAGAGAGCTCGGGGGAGCCAGAGTCTGTCAGGCAGCTGCTGGGCTGGCCGCCTGTGTGGGAAGGGGCAGAGCCGACCGAGGGGCCCCCTGGGCCTCTTGCTCTCCCTGCTGCCCTGAGGCTGCTGGGCCAAAGAGGTCTTGGGCATCCAGCCCCTTGCTGGTCCCTTCCCTCTGACGAGGCCCTCTGAGCTCCAGCACCTTGCAGTGTGGAGACAGCCCCTGCCAGCAACCTCCTCTCCAAGGAGGCCTCAAGCGAGGCCTAGGCCCAGGGGAAAGGCACCAGCGGGGATGAGCCTGGGGAGGCGCCCGGGCATGTCTGGACCCAGTCCCCCGCAGCCTGCCCCTTGCTGGGGCAGTACCCCCGGAGGCCAGCAAGGCCTGGGCAAGGCTGGCCAGGGGCAGGGGCCCTGCTGGGTCCTGCCCCTGGCCTGTGGGGCCTCTGAGCACAACCGGCCCTCTCCCGCTGGAAGACCTCCCCGGCTGCCTCCAAAGGCCGCTTTGCAAGCACTCTGGCCGGCTGTTCCCGCCAGCCGCGCACAATGCTCCCAAGCCCGGGAGAAAAGCGCTTCGGGGTGGTGCTCTCTCCCGGCCCTTGCCCCTGAGCCTGGGGGCCAGGCAGGGGCTCCACACTCCCAGGCCAAGGCAGAACCACATGCACACGTCTGTTCCTGCCCCCTGCACCGGCAGAGAGCTCGGGGGAGCCAGAGTCTGTCAGGCAGCTGCTGGGCTGGCCGCCTGTGTGGGAAGGGGCAGAGCCGACCTAGGGGCCCCCCTGGGCCTCTTGCTCTCCCTGCTGCCCTGAGGCTGCTGGGCCAAAGAGGTCTTGGGCATCCAGCCCCTTGCTGGTCCCTTCCCTCTGACGAGGCCCTCTGAGCTCCAGCACCTTGCAGTGTGGAGACAGCCCCTGCCAACAACCTCCTCTCCAAGGAGGCCTCAAGCGAAGCCTAGGCCCAGGGGAAAGGCACCAGCGGGGATGAGCCTGGGGAGGCGCCCGGGCATGTCTGGACCCAGTCCCCCGCAGCCTGCCCCTTGCTGGGGCAGTACCCCCGGAGGCCAGGAAGGCCTGGGCAAGGCTGGCCAGGGGCAGGGGCCCTGCTGGGTCCTGCCCCTGGCCTGTGGGGCCTCTGAGCACAACCGGCCCTCTCCCGCTGGAAGACCTCCCCGGCTGCCTCCAAAGGCCGCTTTGCAAGCACTCTGGCCGGCTGTTCCCGCCAGCCGCGCACAATGCTCCCAAGCCCGGGAGAAAAGCGCTTCGGGGTGGTGCTCTCTCCCGGCCCTTGCCCCTGAGCCTGGGGGCCAGGCAGGGGGTCCACACTCCCAGGCCAAGGCAGAACCACATGCACACGTCTGTTCCTGCCCCCTGCACCGGCAGAGAGCTCGGGGGAGCCAGAGTCTGTCAGGCAGCTGCTGGGCTGGCCGCCTGTGTGGGAAGGGGCAGAGCCGACCTAGGGGCACCCTGGGCCTCTTGCTCTCCCTGCTGCCCTGAGGCTGCTGGGCCAAAGAGGTCTTGGGCATCCAGCCCCTTGCTGGTCCCTTCCCTCTGACGAGGCCCTCTGAGCTCCAGCACCTTGCAGTGTGGAGACAGCCCCTGCCAGCAACCTCCTCTCCAAGGAGGCCTCAAGCGAGGCCTAGGCCCAGGGGAAAGGCACCAGCGGGGATGAGCCTGGGGAGGCGCCCGGGCATGTCTGGACCCAGTGCCCCGCAGCCTGCCCCTTGCTGGGGCAGTACCCCCGGAGGCCAGGAAGGCCTGGGCAAGGCTGGCCAGGGGCAGGGGCCCTGCTGGGTCCTGCCCCTGGCCTGTGGGGCCTCTGAGCACAACCGGCCCTCTCCCGCTGGAAGACCTCCCCGGCTGCCTCCAAAGGCCGCTTTGCAAGCACTCTGGCCGGCTGTTCCCGCCAGCCGCGCACAATGCTCCCAAGCCCGGGAGAAAAGCGCTTCGGGGTGGTGCTCTCTCCCGGCCCTTGCCCCTGAGCCTGGGGGCCAGGCAGGGGGTCCACACTCCCAGGCCAAGGCAGAACCACATGCACACGTCTGTTCCTGCCCCCTGCACCGGCAGAGAGCTCGGGGGAGCCAGAGTCTGTCAGGCAGCTGCTGGGCTGGCCGCCTGTGTGGGAAGGGGCAGAGCCGACCTAGGGGCCCCCTGGGCCTCTTGCTCTCCCTGCTGCCCTGAGGCTGCTGGGCCAAAGAGGTCTTGGGCATCCAGCCCCTTGCTGGTCCCTTCCCTCTGACCAGGCCCTCTGAGCTCCAGCACCTTGCAGTGTGGAGACAGCCCCTGCCAGCCACCTCCTCTCCAAGGAGGCCTCAAGCGAGGCCTAGGCCCAGGGGAAAGGCACCAGCGGGGATGAGCCTGGGGAGGCGCCCGGGCATGTCTGGACCCAGTCCCCCGCAGCCTGCCCCTTGCTGGGGCAGTACCCCCGGAGGCCAGGAAGGCCTGGGCAAGGCTGGCCAGGGGCAGGGGCCCTGCTGGGTCCTGCCCCTGGCCTGTGGGGCCTCTGAGCACAACCGGCCCTCTCCCGCTGGAAGACCTCCCCGGCTGCCTCCAAAGGCCGCTTTGCAAGCACTCTGGCCGGCTGTTCCCGCCAGCCGCGCACAATGCTCCCAAGCCCGGGAGAAAAGCGCTTCGGGGTGGTGCTCTCTCCCGGCCCTTGCCCCTGAGCCTGGGGGCCAGGCAGGGGGTCCACACTCCCAGGCCAAGGCAGAACCACATGCACACGTCTGTTCCTGCCCCCTGCACCGGCAGAGAGCTCGGGGGAGCCAGAGTCTGTCAGGCAGCTGCTGGGCTGGCCGCCTGTGTGGGAAGGGGCAGAGCCGACCTAGGGGCACCCTGGGCCTCTTGCTCTCCCTGCTGCCCTGAGGCTGCTGGGCCAAAGAGGTCTTGGGCATCCAGCCCCTTGCTGGTCCCTTCCCTCTGACGAGGCCCTCTGAGCTCCAGCACCTTGCAGTGTGGAGACAGCCCCTGCCAGCAACCTCCTCTCCAAGGAGGCCTCAAGCGAGGCCTAGGCCCAGGGGATAGGCACCAGCGGGGATGAGCCTGGGGAGGCGCCCGGGCATGTCTGGACCCAGTCCCCCGCAGCCTGCCCCTTGCTGGGGCAGTACCCCCGGAGGCCAGGAAGGCCTGGGCAAGGCTGGCCAGGGGCAGGGGCCCTGCTGGGTCCTGCCCCTGGCCTGTGGGGCCTCTGAGCACAACCGGCCCTCTCCCGCTGGAAGACCTCCCCGGCTGCCTCCAAAGGCCGCTTTGCAAGCACTCTGGCCGGCTGTTCCCGCCAGCCGCGCACAATGCTCCCAAGCCCGGGAGAAAAGCGCTTCGGGGTGGTGCTCTCTCCCGGCCCTTGCCCCTGAGCCTGGGGGCCAGGCAGGGGGTCCACACTCCCAGGCCGAGGCAGAACCACATGCACACGTCTGTTCCTGCCCCCTGCACCGGCAGAGAGCTCGGGGGAGCCAGAGTCTATCAGGCAGCTGCTGGGCTGGCCGCCTGTGTGGGAAGGGGCAGAGCCGACCTAGGGGCCCCCTGGGCCTCTTGCTCTCCCTGCTGCCCTGAGGCTGCTGGGCCAAAGAGGTCTTGGGCATCCAGCCCCTTGCTGGTCCCTTCCCTCTGACGAGGCCCTCTGAGCTCCAGCACCTTGCAGTGTGGAGACAGCCCCTGCCAGCAACCTCCTCTCCAAGGAGGCCTCAAGCGAGGCCTAGGCCCAGGGGAAAGGCACCAGCGGGGATGAGCCTGGGGAGGCACCCGGGCATGTCTGGACCCAGTCCCCCGCAGCCTGCCCCTTGCTGGGGCAGTAACCTCGGAGGCCAGGAAGGCCTGGGCAAGGCTGGCCAGGGGCAGGGGCCATGCTGGGTCCTGCCCCTGGCCTGTGGGGCCTCTGAGCACAGCCGGCCCTCTCCCGCTGGAAGACCTCCCCGGCTGCCTCCAAAGGCCGCTTTGCAAGCACTCTGGCCGGCTGTTCCCGCCAGCCGCACACAATGCTCCCAAGCCCGGGAGAAAAGCGCTTCGGGGTGGTGCTCTCTCCCGGCCCTTGCCCCTGAGCCTGGGGGCCAGGCAGGGGGTCCACACTCCCAGGCCAAGGCAGAACCACATGCACACGTCTGTTCCTGCCCCCTGCACTGGCAGAGAGCTCGGGGGAGCCAGAGTCTGTCAGGCAGCTGCTGGGCTGGCCGCCTGTGTGGGAAGGGGCAGAGCCGACCGAGGGGCCCCCTGGGCCTCTTGCTCTCCCTGCTGCCCTGAGGCTGCTGGGCCAAAGAGGTCTTGGGCATCCAGCCCCTTGCTGGTCCCTTCCCTCTGACGAGGCCCTCTGAGCTCCAGCACCTTGCAGTGTGGAGACAGCCCCTGCCAGCAACCTCCTCTCCAAGGAGGCCTCAAGCGAGGCCTAGGCCCAGGGGAAAGGCACCAGCGGGGATGAGCCTGGGGAGGCGCCCGGGCATGTCTGGACCCAGTCCCCCGCAGCCTGCCCCTTGCTGGGGCAGTACCCCCGGAGGCCAGGAAGGCCTGGGCAAGGCTGGCCAGGGGCAGGGGCCCTGCTGGGTCCTGCCCCTGGCCTGTGGGGCCTCTGAGCACAACCGGCCCTCTCCCGCTGGAAGACCTCCCCGGCTGCCTCCAAAGGCCGCTTTGCAAGCACTCTGGCCGGCTGTTCCCGCCAGCCGCGCACAATGCTCCCAAGCCCGGGAGAAAAGCGCTTCGGGGTGGTGCTCTCTCCCGGCCCTTGCCCCTGAGCCTGGGGGCCAGACAGGGGCTCCACACTCCCAGGCCAAGGCAGAACCACATGCACACGTCTGTTCCTGCCCCCTGCACCGGCAGAGAGCTCGGGGGAGCCAGAGTCTGTCAGGCAGCTGCTGGGCTGGCCGCCTGTGTGGGAAGGGGCAGAGCCGACCGAGGGGCCCCCTGGGCCTCTTGCTCTCCCTGCTGCCCTGAGGCTGCTGGGCCAAAGAGGTCTTGGGCATCCAGCCCCTTGCTGGTCCCTTCCCTCTGACGAGGCCCTCTGAGCTCCAGCACCTTGCAGTGTGGAGAAAGCCCCTGCCAGCAACCTCCTCTCCAAGGAGGCCTCAAGCGAGGCCTAGGCCCAGGGGAAAGGCACCAGCGGGGATGAGCCTGGGGAGGCGCCCGGGCATGTCTGGACCCAGTCCCCCGCAGCCTGCCCCTTGCTGGGGCAGTACCCCCGGAGGCCAGGAAGGCCTGGGCAAGGCTGGCCAGGGGCAGGGGCCCTGCTGGGTCCTGCCCCTGGCCTGTGGGGCCTCTGAGCACAACCGGCCCTCTGCCGCTGGAAGACCTCCCCGGCTGCCTCCAAAGGCCGCTTTGCAAGCACTCTGGCCGGCTGTTCCCGCCAGCCGCGCACAATGCTCCCAAGCCCGGGAGAAAAGCGCTTCGGGGTGGTGCTCTCTCCCGGCCCTTGCCCCTGAGCCTGGGGGCCAGGCAGGGGGTCCACACTCCCAGGCCAAGGCAGAACCACATGCACACGTCTGTTCCTGCCCCCTGCACCGGCAGAGAGCTCGGGGGAGCCAGAGTCTGTCAGGCAGCTGCTGGGCTGGCCGCCTGTGTGGGAAGGGGCAGAGCCGACCGAGGGGCACCCTGGGCCTCTTGCTCTCCCTGCTGCCCTGAGGCTGCTGGGCCAAAGAGGTCTTGGGCATCCAGCCCCTTGCTGGTCCCTTCCCTCTGACGAGGCCCTCTGAGCTCCAGCACCTTGCAGTGTGGAGACAGCCCCTGCCAGCAACCTCCTCTCCAAGGAGGCCTCAAGCGAGGCCTAGGCCCAGGGGAAAGGCACCAGCGGGGATGAGCCTGGGGAGGCGCCCGGGCATGTCTGGACCCAGTCCCCCGCAGCCTGCCCCTTGCTGGGGCAGTACCCCCGGAGGCCAGGAAGGCCTGGGCAAGGCTGGCCAGGGGCAGGGGCCCTGCTGGGTCCTGCCCCTGGCCTGTGGGGCCTCTGAGCACAACCGGCCCTCTCCCGCTGGAAGACCTCCCCGGCTGCCTCCAAAGGCCGCTTTGCAAGCACTCTGGCCGGCTGTTCCCGCCAGCCGCGCACAATGCTCCCAAGCCCGGGAGAAAAGCGCTTCGGGGTGGTGCTCTCTCCCGGCCCTTGCCCCTGAGCCTGGGGGCCAGGCAGGGGGTCCACACTCCCAGGCCAAGGCAGAACCACATGCACACGTCTGTTCCTGCCCCCTGCACCGGCAGAGAGCTCGGGGGAGCCAGAGTCTGTCAGGCAGCTGCTGGGCTGGCCGCCTGTGTGGGAAGGGGCAGAGCCGACCTAGGGGCACCCTGGGCCTCTTGCTCTCCCTGCTGCCCTGAGGCTGCTGGGCCAAAGAGGTCTTGGGCATCCAGCCCCTTGCTGGTCCCTTCCCTCTGACGAGGCCCTCTGAGCTCCAGCACCTTGCAGTGTGGAGACAGCCCCTGCCAGCAACCTCCTCTCCAAGGAGGCCTCAAGCGAGGCCTAGGCCCAGGGGATAGGCACCAGCGGGGATGAGCCTGGGGAGGCGCCCGGGCATGTCTGGACCCAGTCCCCCGCAGCCTGCCCCTTGCTGGGGCAGTACCCCCGGAGGCCAGGAAGGCCTGGGCAAGGCTGGCCAGGGGCAGGGGCCCTGCTGGGTCCTGCCCCTGGCCTGTGGGGCCTCTGAGCACAACCGGCCCTCTCCCGCTGGAAGACCTCCCCGGCTGCCTCCAAAGGCCGCTTTGCAAGCACTCTGGCCGGCTGTTCCCGCCAGCCGCGCACAATGCTCCCAAGCCCGGGAGAAAAGCGCTTCGGGGTGGTGCTCTCTCCCGGCCCTTGCCCCTGAGCCTGGGGGCCAGGCAGGGGGTCCACACTCCCAGGCCGAGGCAGAACCACATGCACACATCTGTTCCTGCCCCCTGCACCGGCAGAGAGCTCGGGGGAGCCAGAGTCTATCAGGCAGCTGCTGGGCTGGCCGCCTGTGTGGGAAGGGGCAGAGCCGACCTAGGGGCCCCCTGGGCCTCTTGCTCTCCCTGCTGCCCTGAGGCTGCTGGGCCAAAGAGGTCTTGGGCATCCAGCCCCTTGCTGGTCCCTTCCCTCTGACGAGGCCCTCTGAGCTCCAGCACCTTGCAGTGTGGAGACAGCCCCTGCCAGCAACCTCCTCTCCAAGGAGGCCTCAAGCGAGGCCTAGGCCCAGGGGAAAGGCACCAGCGGGGATGAGCCTGGGGAGGCACCCGGGCATGTCTGGACCCAGTCCCCCGCAGCCTGCCCCTTGCTGGGGCAGTAACCTCGGAGGCCAGGAAGGCCTGGGCAAGGCTGGCCAGGGGCAGGGGCCATGCTGGGTCCTGCCCCTGGCCTGTGGGGCCTCTGAGCACAGCCGGCCCTCTCCCGCTGGAAGACCTCCCCGGCTGCCTCCAAAGGCCGCTTTGCAAGCACTCTGGCCGGCTGTTCCCGCCAGCCGCACACAATGCTCCCAAGCCCGGGAGAAAAGCGCTTCGGGGTGGTGCTCTCTCCCGGCCCTTGCCCCTGAGCCTGGGGGCCAGGCAGGGGGTCCACACTCCCAGGCCAAGGCAGAACCACATGCACACGTCTGTTCCTGCCCCCTGCACCGGCAGAGAGCTCGGGGGAGCCAGAGTCTGTCAGGCAGCTGCTGGGCTGGCCGCCTGTGTGGGAAGGGGCAGAGCCGACCGAGGGGCCCCCTGGGCCTCTTGCTCTCCCTGCTGCCCTGAGGCTGCTGGGCCAAAGAGGTCTTGGGCATCCAGCCCCTTGCTGGTCCCTTCCCTCTGACGAGGCCCTCTGAGCTCCAGCACCTTGCAGTGTGGAGACAGCCCCTGCCAGCAACCTCCTCTCCAAGGAGGCCTCAAGCGAGGCCTAGGCCCAGGGGAAAGGCACCAGCGGGGATGAGCCTGGGGAGGCGCCCGGGCATGTCTGGACCCAGTCCCCCGCAGCCTGCCCCTTGCTGGGGCAGTACCCCCGGAGGCCAGGAAGGCCTGGGCAAGGCTGGCCAGGGGCAGGGGCCCTGCTGGGTCCTGCCCCTGGCCTGTGGGGCCTCTGAGCACAACCGGCCCTCTCCCGCTGGAAGACCTCCCCGGCTGCCTCCAAAGGCCGCTTTGCAAGCACTCTGGCCGGCTGTTCCCGCCAGCCGCGCACAATGCTCCCAAGCCCGGGAGAAAAGCGCTTCGGGGTGGTGCTCTCTCCCGGCCCTTGCCCCTGAGCCTGGGGGCCAGACAGGGGCTCCACACTCCCAGGCCAAGGCAGAACCACATGCACACGTCTGTTCCTGCCCCCTGCACCGGCAGAGAGCTCGGGGGAGCCAGAGTCTGTCAGGCAGCTGCTGGGCTGGCCGCCTGTGTGGGAAGGGGCAGAGCCGACCGAGGGGCCCCCTGGGCCTCTTGCTCTCCCTGCTGCCCTGAGGCTGCTGGGCCAAAGAGGTCTTGGGCATCCAGCCCCTTGCTGGTCCCTTCCCTCTGACGAGGCCCTCTGAGCTCCAGCACCTTGCAGTGTGGAGACAGCCCCTGCCAGCAACCTCCTCTCCAAGGAGGCCTCAAGCGAGGCCTAGGCCCAGGGGAAAGGCACCAGCGGGGATGAGCCTGGGGAGGCGCCCGGGCATGTCTGGACCCAGTCCCCCGCAGCCTGCCCCTTGCTGGGGCAGTACCCCCGGAGGCCAGGAAGGCCTGGGCAAGGCTGGCCAGGGGCAGGGGCCCTGCTGGGTCCTGCCCCTGGCCTGTGGGGCCTCTGAGCACAACCGGCCCTCTGCCGCTGGAAGACCTCCCCGGCTGCCTCCAAAGGCCGCTTTGCAAGCACTCTGGCCGGCTGTTCCCGCCAGCCGCGCACAATGCTCCCAAGCCCGGGAGAAAAGCGCTTCGGGGTGGTGCTCTCTCCCGGCCCTTGCCCCTGAGCCTGGGGGCCAGGCAGGGGGTCCACACTCCCAGGCCAAGGCAGAACCACATGCACACGTCTGTTCCTGCCCCCTGCACCGGCAGAGAGCTCGGGGGAGCCAGAGTCTGTCAGGCAGCTGCTGGGCTGGCCGCCTGTGTGGGAAGGGGCAGAGCCGACCTAGGGGCACCCTGGGCCTCTTGCTCTCCCTGCTGCCCTGAGGCTGCTGGGCCAAAGAGGTCTTGGGCATCCAGCCCCTTGCTGGTCCCTTCCCTCTGACGAGGCCCTCTGAGCTCCAGCACCTTGCAGTGTGGAGACAGCCCCTGCCAGCAACCTCCTCTCCAAGGAGGCCTCAAGCGAGGCCTAGGCCCAGGGGAAAGGCACCAGCGGGGATGAGCCTGGGGAGGCGCCCGGGCATGTCTGGACCCAGTCCCCCGCAGCCTGCCCCTTGCTGGGGCAGTACCCCCGGAGGCCAGGAAGGCCTGGGCAAGGCTGGCCAGGGGCAGGGGCCCTGCTGGGTCCTGCCCCTGGCCTGTGGGGCCTCTGAGCACAACCGGCCCTCTCCCGCTGGAAGACCTCCCCGGCTGCCTCCAAAGGCCGCTTTGCAAGCACTCTGGCCGGCTGTTCCCGCCAGCCGCGCACAATGCTCCCAAGCCCGGGAGAAAAGCGCTTCGGGGTGGTGCTCTCTCCCGGCCCTTGCCCCTGAGCCTGGGGGCCAGGCAGGGGGTCCACACTCCCAGGCCAAGGCAGAACCACATGCACACGTCTGTTCCTGCCCCCTGCACCGGCAGAGAGCTCGGGGGAGCCAGAGTCTGTCAGGCAGCTGCTGGGCTGGCCGCCTGTGTGGGAAGGGGCAGAGCCGACCTAGGGGCCCCCTGGGCCTCTTGCTCTCCCTGCTGCCCTGAGGCTGCTGGGCCAAAGAGGTCTTGGGCATCCAGCCCCTTGCTGGTCCCTTCCCTCTGACGAGGCCCTCTGAGCTCCAGCACCTTGCAGTGTGGAGACAGCCCCTGCCAGCAACCTCCTCTCCAAGGAGGCCTCAAGCGAGGCCTAGGCCCAGGGGAAAGGCACCAGCGGGGATGAGCCTGGGGAGGCGCCCGGGCATGTCTGGACCCAGTCCCCCGCAGCCTGCCCCTTGCTGGGGCAGTACCCCCGGATGCCAGGAAGGCCTGGGCAAGGCTGGCCAGGGGCAGGGGCCCTGCTGGGTCCTGCCCCTGGCCTGTGGGGCCTCTGAGCACAACCGGCCCTCTCCCGCTGGAAGACCTCCCCGGCTGCCTCCAAAGGCCGCTTTGCAAGCACTCTGGCCGGCTGTTCCCGCCAGCCGCGCACAATGCTCCCAAGCCCGGGAGAAAAGCGCTTCGGGGTGGTGCTCTCTCCCGGCCCTTGCCCCTGAGCCTGGGGGCCAGGCAGGGGCTCCACACTCCCAGGCCAAGGCAGAACCACATGCACACGTCTGTTCCTGCCCCCTGCACCGGCAGAGAGCTCGGGGGAGCCAGAGTCTGTCAGGCAGCTGCTGGGCTGGCCGCCTGTGTGGGAAGGGGCAGAGCCGACCGAGGGGCCCCCTGGGCCTCTTGCTCTCCCTGCTGCCCTGAGGCTGCTGGGCCAAAGAGGTCTTGGGCATCCAGCCCCTTGCTGGTCCCTTCCCTCTGACGAGGCCCTCTGAGCTCCAGCACCTTGCAGTGTGGAGACAGCCCCTGCCAGCAACCTCCTCTCCAAGGAGGCCTCAAGCGAGGCCTAGGCCCAGGGGAAAGGCACCAGCGGGGATGAGCCTGGGGAGGCGCCCGGGCATGTCTGGACCCAGTCCCCCGCAGCCTGCCCCTTGCTGGGGCAGTACCCCCGGAGGCCAGCAAGGCCTGGGCAAGGCTGGCCAGGGGCAGGGGCCCTGCTGGGTCCTGCCCCTGGCCTGTGGGCCCTCTGAGCACAACCGGCCCTCTCCCGCTGGAAGACCTCCCCGGCTGCCTCCAAAGGCCGCTTTGCAAGCACTCTGGCCGGCTGTTCCCGCCAGCCGCGCACAATGCTCCCAAGCCCGGGAGAAAAGCGCTTCGGGGTGGTGCTCTCTCCCGGCCCTTGCCCCTGAGCCTGGGGGCCAGGCAGGGGCTCCACACTCCCAGGCCAAGGCAGAACCACATGCACACGTCTGTTCCTGCCCCCTGCACCGGCAGAGAGCTCGGGGGAGCCAGAGTCTGTCAGGCAGCTGCTGGGCTGGCCGCCTGTGTGGGAAGGGGCAGAGCCGACCTAGGGGCCCCCTGGGCCTCTTGCTCTCCCTGCTGCCCTGAGGCTGCTGGGCCAAAGAGGTCTTGGGCATCCAGCCCCTTGCTGGTCCCTTCCCTCTGACGAGGCCCTCTGAGCTCCAGCACCTTGCAGTGTGGAGACAGCCCCTGCCAGCAACCTCCTCTCCAAGGAGGCCTCAAGCGAGGCCTAGGCCCAGGGGAAAGGCACCAGCGGGGATGAGCCTGGGGAGGCGCCCGGGCATGTCTGGACCCAGTCCCCCGCAGCCTGCCCCTTGCTGGGGCAGTACCCCCGGAGGCCAGGAAGGCCTGGGCAAGGCTGGCCAGGGGCAGGGGCCCTGCTGGGTCCTGCCCCTGGCCTGTGGGGCCTCTGAGCACAACCGGCCCTCTCCCGCTGGAAGACCTCCCCGGCTGCCTCCAAAGGCCGCTTTGCAAGCACTCTGGCCGGCTGTTCCCGCCAGCCGCGCACAATGCTCCCAAGCCCGGGAGAAAAGCGCTTCGGGGTGGTGCTCTCTCCCGGCCCTTGCCCCTGAGCCTGGGGGCCAGGCAGGGGGTCCACACTCCCAGGCCAAGGCAGAACCACATGCACACGTCTGTTCCTGCCCCCTGCACCGGCAGAGAGCTCGGGGGAGCCAGAGTCTGTCAGGCAGCTGCTGGGCTGGCCGCCTGTGTGGGAAGGGGCAGAGCCGACCTAGGGGCACCCTGGGCCTCTTGCTCTCCCTGCTGCCCTGAGGCTGCTGGGCCAAAGAGGTCTTGGGCATCCAGCCCCTTGCTGGTCCCTTCCCTCTGACGAGGCCCTCTGAGCTCCAGCACCTTGCAGTGTGGAGACAGCCCCTGCCAGCAACCTCCTCTCCAAGGAGGCCTCAAGCGAGGCCTAGGCCCAGGGGAAAGGCACCAGCGGGGATGAGCCTGGGGAGGCGCCCGGGCATGTCTGGACCCAGTGCCCCGCAGCCTGCCCCTTGCTGGGGCAGTACCCCCGGAGGCCAGGAAGGCCTGGGCAAGGCTGGCCAGGGGCAGGGGCCCTGCTGGGTCCTGCCCCTGGCCTGTGGGGCCTCTGAGCACAACCGGCCCTCTCCCGCTGGAAGACCTCCCCGGCTGCCTCCAAAGGCCGCTTTGCAAGCACTCTGGCCGGCTGTTCCCGCCAGCCGCGCACAATGCTCCCAAGCCCGGGAGAAAAGCGCTTCGGGGTGGTGCTCTCTCCCGGCCCTTGCCCCTGAGCCTGGGGGCCAGGCAGGGGGTCCACACTCCCAGGCCAAGGCAGAACCACATGCACACGTCTGTTCCTGCCCCCTGCACCGGCAGAGAGCTCGGGGGAGCCAGAGTCTGTCAGGCAGCTGCTGGGCTGGCCGCCTGTGTGGGAAGGGGCAGAGCCGACCGAGGGGCACCCTGGGCCTCTTGCTCTCCCTGCTGCCCTGAGGCTGCTGGGCCAAAGAGGTCTTGGGCATCCAGCCCCTTGCTGGTCCCTTCCCTCTGACGAGGCCCTCTGAGCTCCAGCACCTTGCAGTGTGGAGACAGCCCCTGCCAGCAACCTCCTCTCCAAGGAGGCCTCAAGCGAGGCCTAGGCCCAGGGGAAAGGCACCAGCGGGGATGAGCCTGGGGAGGCGCCCGGGCATGTCTGGACCCAGTCCCCCGCAGCCTGCCCCTTGCTGGGGCAGTACCCCCGGAGGCCAGGAAGGCCTGGGCAAGGCTGGCCAGGGGCAGGGGCCCTGCTGGGTCCTGCCCCTGGCCTGTGGGGCCTCTGAGCACAACCGGCCCTCTCCCGCTGGAAGACCTCCCCGGCTGCCTCCAAAGGCCGCTTTGCAAGCACTCTGGCCGGCTGTTCCCGCCAGCCGCGCACAATGCTCCCAAGCCCGGGAGAAAAGCGCTTCGGGGTGGTGCTCTCTCCCGGCCCTTGCCCCTGAGCCTGGGGGCCAGGCAGGGGCTCCACACTCCCAGGCCAAGGCAGAACCACATGCACACGTCTGTTCCTGCCCCCTGCACCGGCAGAGAGCTCGGGGGAGCCAGAGTCTGTCAGGCAGCTGCTGGGCTGGCCGCCTGTGTGGGAAGGGGCAGAGCCGACCGAGGGGCCCCCTGGGCCTCTTGCTCTCCCTGCTGCCCTGAGGCTGCTGGGCCAAAGAGGTCTTGGGCATCCAGCCCCTTGCTGGTCCCTTCCCTCTGACGAGGCCCTCTGAGCTCCAGCACCTTGCAGTGTGGAGACAGCCCCTGCCAGCAACCTCCTCTCCAAGGAGGCCTCAAGCGAGGCCTAGGCCCAGGGGAAAGGCACCAGCGGGGATGAGCCTGGGGAGGCGCCCGGGCATGTCTGGACCCAGTCCCCCGCAGCCTGCCCCTTGCTGGGGCAGTACCCCCGGAGGCCAGCAAGGCCTGGGCAAGGCTGGCCAGGGGCAGGGGCCCTGCTGGGTCCTGCCCCTGGCCTGTGTGCCCTCTGAGCACAACCGGCCCTCTCCCGCTGGAAGACCTCCCCGGCTGCCTCCAAAGGCCGCTTTGCAAGCACTCTGGCCGGCTGTTCCCGCCAGCCGCGCACAATGCTCCCAAGCCCGGGAGAAAAGCGCTTCGGGGTGGTGCTCTCTCCCGGCCCTTGCCCCTGAGCCTGGGGGCCAGGCAGGGGCTCCACACTCCCAGGCCAAGGCAGAACCACATGCACACGTCTGTTCCTGCCCCCTGCACCGGCAGAGAGCTCGGGGGAGCCAGAGTCTGTCAGGCAGCTGCTGGGCTGGCCGCCTGTGTGGGAAGGGGCAGAGCCGACCTAGGGGCCCCCTGGGCCTCTTGCTCTCCCTGCTGCCCTGAGGCTGCTGGGCCAAAGAGGTCTTGGGCATCCAGCCCCTTGCTGGTCCCTTCCCTCTGACGAGGCCCTCTGAGCTCCAGCACCTTGCAGTGTGGAGACAGCCCCTGCCAGCAACCTCCTCTCCAAGGAGGCCTCAAGCGAGGCCTAGGCCCAGGGGAAAGGCACCAGCGGGGATGAGCCTGGGGAGGCGCCCGGGCATGTCTGGACCCAGTCCCCCGCAGCCTGCCCCTTGCTGGGGCAGTACCCCCGGAGGCCAGGAAGGCCTGGGCAAGGCTGGCCAGGGGCAGGGGCCCTGCTGGGTCCTGCCCCTGGCCTGTGGGGCCTCTGAGCACAACCGGCCCTCTCCCGCTGGAAGACCTCCCCGGCTGCCTCCAAAGGCCGCTTTGCAAGCACTCTGGCCGGCTGTTCCCGCCAGCCGCGCACAATGCTCCCAAGCCCGGGAGAAAAGCGCTTCGGGGTGGTGCTCTCTCCCGGCCCTTGCCCCTGAGCCTGGGGGCCAGGCAGGGGGTCCACACTCCCAGGCCAAGGCAGAACCACATGCACACGTCTGTTCCTGCCCCCTGCACCGGCAGAGAGCTCGGGGGAGCCAGAGTCTGTCAGGCAGCTGCTGGGCTGGCCGCCTGTGTGGGAAGGGGCAGAGCCGACCGAGGGGCCCCCTGGGCCTCTTGCTCTCCCTGCTGCCCTGAGGCTGCTGGGCCAAAGAGGTCTTGGGCATCCAGCCCCTTGCTGGTCCCTTCCCTCTGACGAGGCCCTCTGAGCTCCAGCACCTTGCAGTGTGGAGACAGCCCCTGCCAGCAACCTCCTCTCCAAGGAGGCCTCAAGCGAGGCCTAGGCCCAGGGGAAAGGCACCAGCGGGGATGAGCCTGGGGAGGCGCCCGGGCATGTCTGGACCCATTCCCCCGCAGCCTGCCCCTTGCTGGGGCAGTACCCCCGGAGGCCAGGAAGGCCTGGGCAAGGCTGGCCAGGGGCAGGGGCCCTGCTGGGTCCTGCCCCTGGCCTGTGGGGCCTCTGAGCACAACCGGCCCTCTCCCGCTGGAAGACCTCCCCGGCTGCCTCCAAAGGCCGCTTTGCAAGCACTCTGGCCGGCTGTTCCCGCCAGCCGCGCACAATGCTCCCAAGCCCGGGAGAAAAGCGCTTCGGGGTGGTGCTCTCTCCCGGCCCTTGCCCCTGAGCCTGGGGGCCAGGCAGGGGGTCCACACTCCCAGGCCAAGGCAGAACCACATGCACACGTCTGTTCCTGCCCCCTGCACCGGCAGAGAGCTCGGGGGAGCCAGAGTCTGTCAGGCAGCTGCTGGGCTGGCCGCCTGTGTGGGAAGGGGCAGAGCCGACCTAGGGGCCCCCTGGGCCTCTTGCTCTCCCTGCTGCCCTGAGGCTGCTGGGCCAAAGAGGTCTTGGGCATCCAGCCCCTTGCTGGTCCCTTCCCTCTGACCAGGCCCTCTGAGCTCCAGCACCTTGCAGTGTGGAGACAGCCCCTGCCAGCCACCTCCTCTCCAAGGAGGCCTCAAGCGAGGCCTAGGCCCAGGGGAAAGGCACCAGCGGGGATGAGCCTGGGGAGGCGCCCGGGCATGTCTGCACCCAGTCCCCCGCAGCCTGCCCCTTGCTGGGGCAGTACCCCCGGAGGCCAGGAAGGCCTGGGCAAGGCTGGCCAGGGGCAGGGGCCCTGCTGGGTCCTGCCCCTGGCCTGTGGGGCCTCTGAGCACAACCGGCCCTCTCCCGCTGGAAGACCTCCCCGGCTGCCTCCAAAGGCCGCTTTGCAAGCACTCTGGCCGGCTGTTCCCGCCAGCCGCGCACAATGCTCCCAAGCCCGGGAGAAAAGCGCTTCGGGGTGGTGCTCTCTCCCGGCCCTTGCCCCTGAGCCTGGGGGCCAGGCAGGGGGTCCACACTCCCAGGCCAAGGCAGAACCACATGCACACGTCTGTTCCTGCCCCCTGCACCGGCAGAGAGCTCGGGGGAGCCAGAGTCTGTCAGGCAGCTGCTGGGCTGGCCGCCTGTGTGGGAAGGGGCAGAGCCGACCTAGGGGCACCCTGGGCCTCTTGCTCTCCCTGCTGCCCTGAGGCTGCTGGGCCAAAGAGGTCTTGGGCATCCAGCCCCTTGCTGGTCCCTTCCCTCTGACGAGGCCCTCTGAGCTCCAGCACCTTGCAGTGTGGAGACAGCCCCTGCCAGCAACCTCCTCTCCAAGGAGGCCTCAAGCGAGGCCTAGGCCCAGGGGATAGGCACCAGCGGGGATGAGCCTGGGGAGGCGCCCGGGCATGTCTGGACCCAGTCCCCCGCAGCCTGCCCCTTGCTGGGGCAGTACCCCCGGAGGCCAGGAAGGCCTGGGCAAGGCTGGCCAGGGGCAGGGGCCCTGCTGGGTCCTGCCCCTGGCCTGTGGGGCCTCTGAGCACAACCGGCCCTCTCCCGCTGGAAGACCTCCCCGGCTGCCTCCAAAGGCCGCTTTGCAAGCACTCTGGCCGGCTGTTCCCGCCAGCCGCGCACAATGCTCCCAAGCCCGGGAGAAAAGCGCTTCGGGGTGGTGCTCTCTCCCGGCCCTTGCCCCTGAGCCTGGGGGCCAGGCAGGGGGTCCACACTCCCAGGCCGAGGCAGAACCACATGCACACGTCTGTTCCTGCCCCCTGCACCGGCAGAGAGCTCGGGGGAGCCAGAGTCTATCAGGCAGCTGCTGGGCTGGCCGCCTGTGTGGGAAGGGGCAGAGCCGACCTAGGGGCCCCCTGGGCCTCTTGCTCTCCCTGCTGCCCTGAGGCTGCTGGGCCAAAGAGGTCTTGGGCATCCAGCCCCTTGCTGGTCCCTTCCCTCTGACGAGGCCCTCTGAGCTCCAGCACCTTGCAGTGTGGAGACAGCCCCTGCCAGCAACCTCCTCTCCAAGGAGGCCTCAAGCGAGGCCTAGGCCCAGGGGAAAGGCACCAGCGGGGATGAGCCTGGGGAGGCACCCGGGCATGTCTGGACCCAGTCCCCCGCAGCCTGCCCCTTGCTGGGGCAGTAACCTCGGAGGCCAGGAAGGCCTGGGCAAGGCTGGCCAGGGGCAGGGGCCATGCTGGGTCCTGCCCCTGGCCTGTGGGGCCTCTGAGCACAGCCGGCCCTCTCCCGCTGGAAGACCTCCCCGGCTGCCTCCAAAGGCCGCTTTGCAAGCACTCTGGCCGGCTGTTCCCACCAGCCGCGCACAATGCTCCCAAGCCCGGGAGAAAAGCGCTTCGGGGTGGTGCTCTCTCCCGGCCCTTGCCCCTGAGCCTGGGGGCCAGGCAGGGGGTCCACACTCCCAGGCCAAGGCAGAACCACATGCACACGTCTGTTCCTGCCCCCTGCACCGGCAGAGAGCTCGGGGGAGCCAGAGTCTGTCAGGCAGCTGCTGGGCTGGCCGCCTGTGTGGGAAGGGGCAGAGCCGACCTAGGGGCCCCCTGGGCCTCTTGCTCTCCCTGCTGCCCTGAGGCTGCTGGGCCAAAGAGGTCTTGGGCATCCAGCCCCTTGCTGGTCCCTTCCCTCTGACGAGGCCCTCTGAGCTCCAGCACCTTGCAGTGTGGAGACAGCCCCTGCCAGCAACCTCCTCTCCAAGGAGGCCTCAAGCGAGGCCTAGGCCCAGGGGAAAGGCACCAGCGGGGATGAGCCTGGGGAGGCGCCCGGGCATGTCTGGACCCAGTCCCCCGCAGCCTGCCCCTTGCTGGGGCAGTACCCCCGGAGGCCAGGAAGGCCTGGGCAAGGCTGGCCAGGGGCAGGGGCCCTGCTGGGTCCTGCCCCTGGCCTGTGGGGCCTCTGAGCACAACCGGCCCTCTCCCGCTGGAAGACCTCCCCGGCTGCCTCCAAAGGCCGCTTTGCAAGCACTCTGGCCGGCTGTTCCCACCAGCCGCGCACAATGCTCCCAAGCCCGGGAGAAAAGCGCTTCAGGGTGGTGCTCTCTCCCGGCCCTTGCCCCTGAGCCTGGGGGCCAGACAGGGGCTCCACACTCCCAGGCCAAGGCAGAACCACATGCACACGTCTGTTCCTGCCCCCTGCACCGGCAGAGAGCTCGGGGGAGCCAGAGTCTGTCAGGCAGCTGCTGGGCTGGCCGCCTGTGTGGGAAGGGGCAGAGCCGACCGAGGGGCCCCCTGGGCCTCTTGCTCTCCCTGCTGCCCTGAGGCTGCTGGGCCAAAGAGGTCTTGGGCATCCAGCCCCTTGCTGGTCCCTTCCCTCTGACGAGGCCCTCTGAGCTCCAGCACCTTGCAGTGTGGAGACAGCCCCTGCCAGCAACCTCCTCTCCAAGGAGGCCTCAAGCGAGGCCTAGGCCCAGGGGAAA
This sequence comes from Cervus elaphus, assembly GCF_910594005.1. NCBI lineage: Eukaryota > Metazoa > Chordata > Mammalia > Artiodactyla > Cervidae > Cervus > Cervus elaphus. The sequence continues at coordinate 327,375 of NC_057834.1, read as the reverse complement.
GGCACCAGCGGGGATGAGCCTGGGGAGGCGCCCGGGCATGTCTGGACCCAGTCCCCCGCAGCCTGCCCCTTGCTGGGGCAGTACCCCCGGAGGCCAGGAAGGCCTGGGCAAGGCTGGCCAGGGGCAGGGGCCCTGCTGGGTCCTGCCCCTGGCCTGTGGGGCCTCTGAGCACAACCGGCCCTCTGCCGCTGGAAGACCTCCCCGGCTGCCTCCAAAGGCCGCTTTGCAAGCACTCTGGCCGGCTGTTCCCGCCAGCCGCGCACAATGCTCCCAAGCCCGGGAGAAAAGCGCTTCGGGGTGGTGCTCTCTCCCGGCCCTTGCCCCTGAGCCTGGGGGCCAGGCAGGGGGTCCACACTCCCAGGCCAAGGCAGAACCACATGCACACGTCTGTTCCTGCCCCCTGCACCGGCAGAGAGCTCGGGGGAGCCAGAGTCTGTCAGGCAGCTGCTGGGCTGGCCGCCTGTGTGGGAAGGGGCAGAGCCGACCGAGGGGCACCCTGGGCCTCTTGCTCTCCCTGCTGCCCTGAGGCTGCTGGGCCAAAGAGGTCTTGGGCATCCAGCCCCTTGCTGGTCCCTTCCCTCTGACGAGGCCCTCTGAGCTCCAGCACCTTGCAGTGTGGAGACAGCCCCTGCCAGCAACCTCCTCTCCAAGGAGGCCTCAAGCGAGGCCTAGGCCCAGGGGAAAGGCACCAGCGGGGATGAGCCTGGGGAGGCGCCCGGGCATGTCTGGACCCAGTCCCCCGCAGCCTGCCCCTTGCTGGGGCAGTACCCCCGGAGGCCAGGAAGGCCTGGGCAAGGCTGGCCAGGGGCAGGGGCCCTGCTGGGTCCTGCCCCTGGCCTGTGGGGCCTCTGAGCACAACCGGCCCTCTCCCGCTGGAAGACCTCCCCGGCTGCCTCCAAAGGCCGCTTTGCAAGCACTCTGGCCGGCTGTTCCCGCCAGCCGCGCACAATGCTCCCAAGCCCGGGAGAAAAGCGCTTCAGGGTGGTGCTCTCTCCCGGCCCTTGCCCCTGAGCCTGGGGGCCAGACAGGGGCTCCACACTCCCAGGCCAAGGCAGAACCACATGCACACGTCTGTTCCTGCCCCCTGCACCGGCAGAGAGCTCGGGGGAGCCAGAGTCTGTCAGGCAGCTGCTGGGCTGGCCGCCTGTGTGGGAAGGGGCAGAGCCGACCGAGGGGCCCCCTGGGCCTCTTGCTCTCCCTGCTGCCCTGAGGCTGCTGGGCCAAAGAGGTCTTGGGCATCCAGCCCCTTGCTGGTCCCTTCCCTCTGACGAGGCCCTCTGAGCTCCAGCACCTTGCAGTGTGGAGACAGCCCCTGCCAGCAACCTCCTCTCCAAGGAGGCCTCAAGCGAGGCCTAGGCCCAGGGGAAAGGCACCAGCGGGGATGAGCCTGGGGAGGCGCCCGGGCATGTCTGGACCCAGTCCCCCGCAGCCTGCCCCTTGCTGGGGCAGTACCCCCGGAGGCCAGGAAGGCCTGGGCAAGGCTGGCCAGGGGCAGGGGCCCTGCTGGGTCCTGCCCCTGGCCTGTGGGGCCTCTGAGCACAACCGGCCCTCTGCCGCTGGAAGACCTCCCCGGCTGCCTCCAAAGGCCGCTTTGCAAGCACTCTGGCCGGCTGTTCCCGCCAGCCGCGCACAATGCTCCCAAGCCCGGGAGAAAAGCGCTTCGGGGTGGTGCTCTCTCCCGGCCCTTGCCCCTGAGCCTGGGGGCCAGGCAGGGGGTCCACACTCCCAGGCCAAGGCAGAACCACATGCACACGTCTGTTCCTGCCCCCTGCACCGGCAGAGAGCTCGGGGGAGCCAGAGTCTGTCAGGCAGCTGCTGGGCTGGCCGCCTGTGTGGGAAGGGGCAGAGCCGACCGAGGGGCACCCTGGGCCTCTTGCTCTCCCTGCTGCCCTGAGGCTGCTGGGCCAAAGAGGTCTTGGGCATCCAGCCCCTTGCTGGTCCCTTCCCTCTGACGAGGCCCTCTGAGCTCCAGCACCTTGCAGTGTGGAGACAGCCCCTGCCAGCAACCTCCTCTCCAAGGAGGCCTCAAGCGAGGCCTAGGCCCAGGGGAAAGGCACCAGCGGGGATGAGCCTGGGGAGGCGCCCGGGCATGTCTGGACCCAGTCCCCCGCAGCCTACCCCTTGCTGGGGCAGTACCCCCGGAGGCCAGGAAGGCCTGGGCAAGGCTGGCCAGGGGCAGGGGCCCTGCTGGGTCCTGCCCCTGGCCTGTGGGGCCTCTGAGCACAACCGGCCCTCTCCCGCTGGAAGACCTCCCCGGCTGCCTCCAAAGGCCGCTTTGCAAGCACTCTGGCCGGCTGTTCCCGCCAGCCGCGCACAATGCTCCCAAGCCCGGGAGAAAAGCGCTTCGGGGTGGTGCTCTCTCCCGGCCCTTGCCCCTGAGCCTGGGGGCCAGGCAGGGGGTCCACACTCCCAGGCCAAGGCAGAACCACATGCACACGTCTGTTCCTGCCCCCTGCACCGGCAGAGAGCTCGGGGGAGCCAGAGTCTGTCAGGCAGCTGCTGGGCTGGCCGCCTGTGTGGGAAGGGGCAGAGCCGACCTAGGGGCCCCCTGGGCCTCTTGCTCTCCCTGCTGCCCTGAGGCTGCTGGGCCAAAGAGGTCTTGGGCATCCAGCCCCTTGCTGGTCCCTTCCCTCTGACGAGGCCCTCTGAGCTCCAGCACCTTGCAGTGTGGAGACAGCCCCTGCCAGCAACCTCCTCTCCAAGGAGGCCTCAAGCGAGGCCTAGGCCCAGGGGAAAGGCACCAGCGGGGATGAGCCTGGGGAGGCGCCCGGGCATGTCTGGACCCAGTCCCCCGCAGCCTGCCCCTTGCTGGGGCAGTACCCCCGGAGGCCAGGAAGGCCTGGGCAAGGCTGGCCAGGGGCAGGGGCCTTGCTGGGTCCTGCCCCTGGCCTGTGGGGCCTCTGAGCACAACCGGCCCTCTCCCGCTGGAAGACCTCCCCGGCTGCCTCCAAAGGCCGCTTTGCAAGCACTCTGGCCGGCTGTTCCCGCCAGCCGCGCACAATGCTCCCAAGCCCGGGAGAAAAGCGCTTCGGGGTGGTGCTCTCTCCCGGCCCTTGCCCCTGAGCCTGGGGGCCAGGCAGGGGGTCCACACTCCCAGGCCAAGGCAGAACCACATGCACACGTCTGTTCCTGCCCCCTGCACCGGCAGAGAGCTCGGGGGAGCCAGAGTCTGTCAGGCAGCTGCTGGGCTGGCCGCCTGTGTGGGAAGGGGCAGAGCCGACCGAGGGGCACCCTGGGCTTCTTGCTCTCCCTGCTGCCGTGATGCTGCTGGGCCAAAGAGGTCTTGGGCATCCAGCCCCTTGCTGGTCCCTTCCCTCTGACCAGGCCCTCTGAGCTCCAGCACCTTGCAGTGTGGAGACAGCCCCTGCCAGCAACCTCCTCTCCAAGGAGGCCTCAAGCGAGGCCTAGGCCCAGGGGAAAGGCACCAGCGGGGATGAGCCTGGGGAGGCGCCCGGGCATGTCTGGACCCAGTCCCCCGCAGCCTGCCCCTTGCTGGGGCAGTACCCCCGGAGGCCAGGAAGGCCTGGGCAAGGCTGGCCAGGGGCAGGGGCCCTGCTGGGTCCTGCCCCTGGCCTGTGGGGCCTCTGAGCACTACCGGCCCTCTCCCGCTGGAAGACCTCCCCGGCTGCCTCCAAAGGCCGCTTTGCAAGCACTCTGGCCGGCTGTTCCCGCCAGCCGCGCACAATGCTCCCAAGCCCGGGAGAAAAGCGCTTCGGGGTGGTGCTCTCTCCCGGCCCTTGCCCCTGAGCCTGGGGGCCAGGCAGGGGGTCCACACTCCCAGGCCAAGGCAGAACCACATGCACACGTCTGTTCCTGCCCCCTGCACCGGCAGAGAGCTCGGGGGAGCCAGAGTCTGTCAGGCAGCTGCTGGGCTGGCCGCCTGTGTGGGAAGGGGCAGAGCCGACCGAGGGGCCCCCTGGGCCTCTTGCTCTCCCTGCTGCCCTGAGGCTGCTGGGCCAAAGAGGTCTTGGGCATCCAGCCCCTTGCTGGTCCCTTCCCTCTGACGAGGCCCTCTGAGCTCCAGCACCTTGCAGTGTGGAGACAGCCCCTGCCAGCAACCTCCTCTCCAAGGAGGCCTCAAGCGAGGCCTAGGCCCAGGGGAAAGGCACCAGCGGGGATGAGCCTGGGGAGGCGCCCGGGCATGTCTGGACCCAGTCCCCCGCAGCCTGCCCCTTGCTGGGGCAGTACCCCCGGAGGCCAGGAAGGCCTGGGCAAGGCTGGCCAGGGGCAGGGGACCTGCTGGGTCCTGCCCCTGGCCTGTGGGGCCTCTGAGCACAACCGGCCCTCTCCCGCTGGAAGACCTCCCCGGCTGCCTCCAAAGGCCGCTTTGCAAGCACTCTGGCCGGCTGTTCCCGCCAGCCGCGCACAATGCTCCCAAGCCCGGGAGAAAAGCGCTTCGGGGTGGTGCTCTCTCCCGGCCCTTGCCCCTGAGCCTGGGGGCCAGGCAGGGGCTCCACACTCCCAGGCCAAGGCAGAACCACATGCACACGTCTGTTCCTGCCCCCTGCACCGGCAGAGAGCTCGGGGGAGCCAGAGTCTGTCAGGCAGCTGCTGGGCTGGCCGCCTGTGTGGGAAGAGGCAGAGCCGACCTAGGGGCCCCCTGGGCCTCTTGCTCTCCCTGCTGCCCTGAGGCTGCTGGGCCAAAGAGGTCTTGGGCATCCAGCCCCTTGCTGGTCCCTTCCCTCTGACGAGGCCCTCTGAGCTCCAGCACCTTGCAGTGTGGAGACAGCCCCTGCCAGCAACCTCCTCTCCAAGGAGGCCTCAAGCGAGGCCTAGGCCCAGGGGAAAGGCACCAGCGGGGATGAGCCTTTGGAGGCGCCCGGGCATGTCTGGACCCAGTCCCCCGCAGCCTGCCCCTTGCTGGGGCAGTAGCCCCGGAGGCCAGGAAGGCTTGGGCAAGGCTGGCCAGGGGCAGGGGCCCTGCTGGGTCCTGCCCCTGGCCTGTGGGGCCTCTGAGCACAACCGGCCCTCTCCCGCTGGAAGACCTCCCCGGCTGCCTCCAAAGGCCGCTTTGCAAGCACTCTGGCCGGCTGTTCCCGCCAGCCGCGCACAATGCTCCCAAGCCCGGGAGAAAAGCGCTTCGGGGTGGTGCTCTCTCCCGGCCCTTGCCCCTGAGCCTGGGGGCCAGGCAGGGGGTCCACACTCCCAGGCCAAGGCAGAACCACATGCACACGTCTGTTCCTGCCCCCTGCACCGGCAGAGAGCTCGGGGGAGCCAGAGTCTGTCAGGCAGCTGCTGGGCTGGCCGCCTGTGTGGGAAGGGGCAGAGCCGACCTAGGGGCCCCCTGGGCCTCTTGCTCTCCCTGCTGCCCTGAGGCTGCTGGGCCAAAGAGGTCTTGGGCATCCAGCCCCTTGCTGGTCCCTTCCCTCTGACGAGGCCCTCTGAGCTCCAGCACCTTGCAGTGTGGAGACAGCCCCTGCCAGCAACCTCCTCTCCAAGGAGGCCTCAAGCGAGGCCTAGGCCCAGGGGAAAGGCACCAGCGGGGATGAGCCTGGGGAGGCGCCCGGGCATGTCTGGACCCAGTCCCCCGCAGCCTGCCCCTTGCTGGGGCAGTACCCCCGGAGGCCAGGAAGGCCTGGGCAAGGCTGGCCAGGGGCAGGGGCCTTGCTGGGTCCTGCCCCTGGCCTGTGGGGCCTCTGAGCACAACCGGCCCTCTCCCGCTGGAAGACCTCCCCGGCTGCCTCCAAAGGCCGCTTTGCAAGCACTCTGGCCGGCTGTTCCCGCCAGCCGCGCACAATGCTCCCAAGCCCGGGAGAAAAGCGCTTCGGGGTGGTGCTCTCTCCCGGCCCTTGCCCCTGAGCCTGGGGGCCAGGCAGGGGGTCCACACTCCCAGGCCAAGGCAGAACCACATGCACACGTCTGTTCCTGCCCCCTGCACCGGCAGAGAGCTCGGGGGAGCCAGAGTCTGTCAGGCAGCTGCTGGGCTGGCCGCCTGTGTGGGAAGGGGCAGAGCCGACCGAGGGGCACCCTGGGCTTCTTGCTCTCCCTGCTGCCGTGAGGCTGCTGGGCCAAAGAGGTCGTGGGCATCCAGCCCCTTGCTGGTCCCTTCCCTCTGACGAGGCCCTCTGAGCTCCAGCACCTTGCAGTGTGGAGACAGCCCCTGCCAGCCACCTCCTCTCCAAGGAGGCCTCAAGCGAGGCCTAGGCCCAGGGGAAAGGCACCAGCGGGGATGAGCCTGGGGAGGCGCCCGGGCATGTCTGGACCCAGTCCCCCGCAGCCTGCCCCTTGCTGGGGCAGTAGCCCCGGAGGCCAGGAAGGCCTGGGCAAGGCTGGCCAGGGGCAGGGGCCCTGCTGGGTCCTGCCCCTGGCCTGTGGGGCCTCTGAGCACAACCGGCCCTCTCCCGCTGGAAGACCTCCCCGGCTGCCTCCAAAGGCCGCTTTGCAAGCACTCTGGCCAGCTGTTCCCGCCAGCCGCGCACAATGCTCCCAAGCCCGGGAGAAAAGCGCTTCGGGGTGGTGCTCTCTCCCGGCCCTTGCCCCTGAGCCTGGGGTCCAGGCAGGGGGTCCACACTCCCAGGCCAAGGCAGAACCACATGCACACGTCTGTTCCTGCCCCCTGCACCGGCAGAGAGCTCGGGGGAGCCAGAGTCTGTCAGGCAGCTGCTGGGCTGGCCGCCTGTGTGGGAAGGGGCAGAGCCGACCGAGGGGCCCCCTGGGCCTCTTGCTCTCCCTGCTGCCCTGAGGCTGCTGGGCCAAAGAGGTCTTGGGCATCCAGCCCCTTGCTGGTCCCTTCCCTCTGACGAGGCCCTCTGAGCTCCAGCACCTTGCAGTGTGGAGACAGCCCCTGCCAGCAACCTCCTCTCCAAGGAGGCCTCAAGCGAGGCCTAGGCCCAGGGGAAAGGCACCAGCGGGGATGAGCCTGGGGAGGCGCCCGGGCATGTCTGGACCCAGTCCCCCGCAGCCTGCCCCTTGCTGGGGCAGTACCCCCGGAGGCCAGGAAGGCCTGGGCAAGGCTGGCCAGGGGCAGGGGACCTGCTGGGTCCTGCCCCTGGCCTGTGGGGCCTCTGAGCACAACCAGCCCTCTCCCGCTGGAAGACCTCCCCGGCTGCCTCCAAAGGCCGCTTTGCAAGCACTCTGGCCGGCTGTTCCCGCCAGCCGCGCACAATGCTCCCAAGCCCGGGAGAAAAGCGCTTCGGGGTGGTGCTCTCTCCCGGCCCTTGCCCCTGAGCCTGGGGGCCAGGCAGGGGGTCCACACTCCCAGGCCAAGGCAGAACCACATGCACACGTCTGTTCCTGCCCCCTGCACCGGCAGAGAGCTCGGGGGAGCCAGAGTCTGTCAGGCAGCTGCTGGGCTGGCCGCCTGTGTGGGAAGGGGCAGAGCCGACCTAGGGGCCCCCTGGGCCTCTTGCTCTCCCTGCTGCCCTGAGGCTGCTGGGCCAAAGAGGTCTTGGGCATCCAGCCCCTTGCTGGTCCCTTCCCTCTGACGAGGCCCTCTGAGCTCCAGCACCTTGCAGTGTGGAGACAGCCCCTGCCAGCAACCTCCTCTCCAAGGAGGCCTCAAGCGAGGCCTAGGCCCAGGGGAAAGGCACCAGCGGGGATGAGCCTGGGGAGGCGCCCGGGCATGTCTGGACCCAGTCCCCCGCAGCCTGCCCCTTGCTGGGGCAGTACCCCCGGAGGCCAGGAAGGCCTGGGCATGGCTGGCCAGGGGCAGGGGCCCTGCTGGGTCCTGCCCCTGGCCTGTGGGGCCTCTGAGCACAACCGGCCCTCTCCCGCTGGAAGACCTCCCCGGCTGCCTCCAAAGGCCGCTTTGCAAGCACTCTCGCCGGCTGTTCCCGCCAGCCGCGCACAATGCTCCCAAGCCCGGGAGAAAAGCGCTTCGGGGTGGTGCTCTCTCCCGGCCCTTGCCCCTGAGCCTGGGGGCCAGGCAGGGGGTCCACACTCCCAGGCCAAGGCAGAACCACATGCACACGTCTGTTCCTGCCCCCTGCACCGGCAGAGAGCTCGGGGGAGCCAGAGTCTGTCAGGCAGCTGCTGGGCTGGCCGCCTGTGTGGGAAGGGGCAGAGCCGACCTAGGGGCCCCCTGGGCCTCTTGCTCTCCCTGCTGCCCTGAGGCTGCTGGGCCAAAGAGGTCTTGGGCATCCAGCCCCTTGCTGGTCCCTTCCCTCTGACGAGGCCCTCTGAGCTCCAGCACCTTGCAGTGTGGAGACAGCCCCTGCCAGCAACCTCCTCTCCAAGGAGGCCTCAAGCGAGGCCTAGGCCCAGGGGAAAGGCACCAGCGGGGATGAGCCTGGGGAGGCGCCCGGGCATGTCTGGACCCAGTCCCCCGCAGCCTGCCCCTTGCTGGGGCAGTACCCCCGGAGGCCAGGAAGGCCTGGGCAAGGCTGGCCAGGGGCAGGGGACCTGCTGCGTCCTGCCCCTGGCCTGTGGGGCCTCTGAGCACAACCGGCCCTCTCCCGCTGGAAGACCTCCCCGGCTGCCTCCAAAGGCCGCTTTGCAAGCACTCTGGCCGGCTGTTCCCGCCAGCCGCGCACAATGCTCCCAAGCCCGGGAGAAAAGCGCTTCGGGGTGGTGCTCTCTCCCGGCCCTTGCCCCTGAGCCTGGGGGCCAGGCAGGGGGTCCACACTCCCAGGCCAAGGCAGAACCACATGCACACGTCTGTTCCTGCCCCCTGCACCGGCAGAGAGCTCGGGGGAGCCAGAGTCTGTCAGGCAGCTGCTGGGCTGGCCGCCTGTGTGGGAAGGGGCAGAGCCGACCGAGGGGCCCCCTGGGCCTCTTGCTCTCCCTGCTGCCCTGAGGCTGCTGGGCCAAAGAGGTCTTGGGCATCCAGCCCCTTGCTGGTCCCTTCCCTCTGACGAGGCCCTCTGAGCTCCAGCACCTTGCAGTGTGGAGACAGCCCCTGCCAGCAACCTCCTCTCCAAGGAGGCCTCAAGCGAGGCCTAGGCCCAGGGGAAAGGCACCAGCGGGGATGAGCCTGGGGAGGCGCCCGGGCATGTCTGGACCCAGTCCCCCGCAGCCTGCCCCTTGCTGGGGCAGTACCCCCGGAGGCCAGGAAGGCCTGGGCAAGGCTGGCCAGGGGCAGGGGCCCTGCTGCGTCCTGCCCCTGGCCTGTGGGGCCTCTGAGCACAACCGGCCCTCTCCCGCTGGAAGACCTCCCCGGCTGCCTCCAAAGGCCGCTTTGCAAGCACTCTGGCCGGCTGTTCCCGCCAGCCGCGCACAATGCTCCCAAGCCCGGGAGAAAAGCGCTTCGGGGTGGTGCTCTCTCCCGGCCCTTGCCCCTAAGCCTGGGGGCCAGGCAGGGGGTCCACACTCCCAGGCCAAGGCAGAACCACATGCACACGTCTGTTCCTGCCCCCTGCACCGGCAGAGAGCTCGGGGGAGCCAGAGTCTGTCAGGCAGCTGCTGGGCTGGCCGCCTGTGTGGGAAGGGGCAGAGCCGACCGAGGGGCCCCCTGGGCCTCTTGCTCTCCCTGCTGCCCTGAGGCTGCTGGGCCAAAGAGGTCTTGGGCATCCAGCCCCTTGCTGGTCCCTTCCCTCTGACGAGGCCGTCTGAGCTCCAGCACCTTGCAGTGTGGAGACAGCCCCTGCCAGCAACCTCCTCTCCAAGGAGGCCTCAAGCGAGGCCTAGGCCCAGGGGAAAGGCACCAGCGGGGATGAGCCTGGGGAGGCGCCCGGGCATGTCTGGACCCAGTCCCCCGCAGCCTGCCCCTTGCTGGGGCAGTACCCCCGGAGGCCAGGAAGGCCTGGGCAAGGCTGGCCAGGGGCAGGGGCCCTGCTGGGTCCTGCCCCTGGCCTGTGGGGCCTCTGAGCACAACCGGCCCTCTGCCGCTGGAAGACCTCCCCGGCTGCCTCCAAAGGCCGCTTTGCAAGCACTCTGGCCGGCTGTTCCCGCCAGCCGCGCACAATGCTCCCAAGCCCGGGAGAAAAGCGCTTCGGGGTGGTGCTCTCTCCCGGCCCTTGCCCCTGAGCCTGGGGGCCAGGCAGGGGCTCCACACTCCCAGGCCAAGGCAGAACCACATGCACACGTCTGTTCCTGCCCCCTGCACCGGCAGAGAGCTCGGGGGAGCCAGAGTCTGTCAGGCAGCTGCTGGGCTGGCCGCCTGTGTGGGAAGGGGCAGAGCCGACCTAGGGGCACCCTGGGCCTCTTGCTCTCCCTGCTGCCCTGAGGCTGCTGGGCCAAAGAGGTCTTGGGCATCCAGCCCCTTGCTGGTCCCTTCCCTCTGACGAGGCCCTCTGAGCTCCAGCACCTTGCAGTGTGGAGACAGCCCCTGCCAGCAACCTCCTCTCCAAGGAGGCCTCAAGCGAGGCCTAGGCCCAGGGGAAAGGCACCAGCGGGGATGAGCCTGGGGAGGCGCCCGGGCATGTCTGGACCCAGTCCCCCGCAGCCTGCCCCTTGCTGGGGCAGTACCCCCGGAGGCCAGGAAGGCCTGGGCAAGGATGGCCAGGGGCAGGGGCCCTGCTGGGTCCTGCCCGTGGCCTGTGGGGCCTCTGAGCACAACCGGCCCTCTCCCGCTGGAAGACCTCCCCGGCTGCCTCCAAAGGCCGCTTTGCAAGCACTCTGGCCGGCTGTTCCCGCCAGCCGCGCACAATGCTCCCAAGCCCGGGAGAAAAGCGCTTCGGGGTGGTGCTCTCTCCCGGCCCTTGCCCCTGAGCCTGGGGGCCAGGCAGGGGGTCCACACTCCCAGGCCAAGGCAGAACCACATGCACACGTCTGTTCCTGCCCCCTGCACCGGCAGAGAGCTCGGGGGAGCCAGAGTCTGTCAGGCAGCTGCTGGGCTGGCCGCCTGTGTGGGAAGGGGCAGAGCCGACCTAGGGGCCCCCTGGGCCTCTTGCTCTCCCTGCTGCCCTGAGGCTGCTGGGCCAAAGAGGTCTTGGGCATCCAGCCCCTTGCTGGTCCCTTCCCTCTGACGAGGCCCTCTGAGCTCCAGCACCTTGCAGTGTGGAGACAGCCCCTGCCAGCAACCTCCTCTCCAAGGAGGCCTCAAGCGAGGCCTAGGCCCAGGGGAAAGGCACCAGCGGGGATGAGCCTGGGGAGGCGCCCGGGCATGTCTGGACCCAGTCCCCCGCAGCCTGCCCCTTGCTGGGGCAGTACCCCCGGAGGCCAGGAAGGCCTGGGCAAGGCTGGCCAGGGGCAGGGGCCCTGCTGGGTGCTGCCCCTGGCCTGTGGGGCCTCTGAGCACAACCGGCCCTCTCCCGCTGGAAGACCTCCCCGGCTGCCTCCAAAGGCCGCTTTGCAAGCACTCTGGCCGGCTGTTCCCGCCAGCCGCGCACAATGCTCCCAAGCCCGGGAGAAAAGCGCTTCGGGGTGGTGCTCTCTCCCGGCCCTTGCCCCTGAGACTGGGGGCCAGGCAGGGGGTCCACACTCCCAGGCCGAGGCAGAACCACATGCACACGTCTGTTCCTGCCCCCTGCACCGGCAGAGAGCTCGGGGGAGCCAGAGTCTATCAGGCAGCTGCTGGGCTGGCCGCCTGTGTGGGAAGGGGCAGAGCCGACCTAGGGGCCCCCTGGGCCTCTTGCTCTCCCTGCTGCCCTGAGGCTGCTGGGCCAAAGAGGTCTTGGGCATCCAGCCCCTTGCTGGTCCCTTCCCTCTGACGAGGCCCTCTGAGCTCCAGCACCTTGCAGTGTGGAGACAGCCCCTGCCAGCAACCTCCTCTCCAAGGAGGCCTCAAGCGAGGCCTAGGCCCAGGGGAAAGGCACCAGCGGGGATGAGCCTGGGGAGGCGCCCGGGCATGTCTGGACCCAGTCCCCCGCAGCCTGCCCCTTGCTGGGGCAGTACCCCCGGAGGCCAGGAAGGCCTGGGCAAGGCTGGCCAGGGGCAGGGGCCCTGCTGGGTCCTGCCCCTGGCCTGTGGGGCCTCTGAGCACAACCGGCCCTCTGCCGCTGGAAGACCTCCCCGGCTGCCTCCAAAGGCCGCTTTGCAAGCACTCTGGCCGGCTGTTCCCGCCAGCCGCGCACAATGCTCCCAAGCCCGGGAGAAAAGCGCTTCGGGGTGGTGCTCTCTCCCGGCCCTTGCCCCTGAGCCTGGGGGCCAGGCAGGGGGTCCACCCTCCCAGGCCAAGGCAGAACCACATGCACACGTCTGTTCCTGCCCCCTGCACCGGCAGAGAGCTCGGGGGAGCCAGAGTCTGTCAGGCAGCTGCTGGGCTGGCCGCCTGTGTGGGAAGGGGCAGAGCCGACCGAGGGGCACCCTGGGCCTCTTGCTCTCCCTGCTGCCCTGAGGCTGCTGGGCCAAAGAGGTCTTGGGCATCCAGCCCCTTGCTGGTCCCTTCCCTCTGACGAGGCCCTCTGAGCTCCAGCACCTTGCAGTGTGGAGACAGCCCCTGCCAGCAACCTCCTCTCCAAGGAGGCCTCAAGCGAGGCCTAGGCCCAGGGGAAAGGCACCAGCGGGGATGAGCCTGGGGAGGCGCCCGGGCATGTCTGGACCCAGTCCCCCGCAGCCTGCCCCTTGCTGGGGCAGTACCCCCGGAGGCCAGGAAGGCCTGGGCAAGGCTGGCCAGGGGCAGGGGCCCTGCTGGGTCCTGCCCCTGGCCTGTGGGGCCTCTGAGCACAACCGGCCCTCTCCCGCTGGAAGACCTCCCCGGCTGCCTCCAAAGGCCGCTTTGCAAGCACTCTGGCCGGCTGTTCCCGCCAGCCGCGCACAATGCTCCCAAGCCCGGGAGAAAAGCGCTTCAGGGTGGTGCTCTCTCCCGGCCCTTGCCCCTGAGCCTGGGGGCCAGACAGGGGCTCCACACTCCCAGGCCAAGGCAGAACCACATGCACACGTCTGTTCCTGCCCCCTGCACCGGCAGAGAGCTCGGGGGAGCCAGAGTCTGTCAGGCAGCTGCTGGGCTGGCCGCCTGTGTGGGAAGGGGCAGAGCCGACCGAGGGGCCCCCTGGGCCTCTTGCTCTCCCTGCTGCCCTGAGGCTGCTGGGCCAAAGAGGTCTTGGGCATCCAGCCCCTTGCTGGTCCCTTCCCTCTGACGAGGCCCTCTGAGCTCCAGCACCTTGCAGTGTGGAGACAGCCCCTGCCAGCAACCTCCTCTCCAAGGAGGCCTCAAGCGAGGCCTAGGCCCAGGGGAAAGGCACCAGCGGGGATGAGCCTGGGGAGGCGCCCGGGCATGTCTGGACCCAGTCCCCCGCAGCCTGCCCCTTGCTGGGGCAGTACCCCCGGAGGCCAGGAAGGCCTGGGCAAGGCTGGCCAGGGGCAGGGGCCCTGCTGGGTCCTGCCCCTGGCCTGTGGGGCCTCTGAGCACAACCGGCCCTCTGCCGCTGGAAGACCTCCCCGGCTGCCTCCAAAGGCCGCTTTGCAAGCACTCTGGCCGGCTGTTCCCGCCAGCCGCGCACAATGCTCCCAAGCCCGGGAGAAAAGCGCTTCGGGGTGGTGCTCTCTCCCGGCCCTTGCCCCTGAGCCTGGGGGCCAGGCAGGGGGTCCACACTCCCAGGCCAAGGCAGAACCACATGCACACGTCTGTTCCTGCCCCCTGCACCGGCAGAGAGCTCGGGGGAGCCAGAGTCTGTCAGGCAGCTGCTGGGCTGGCCGCCTGTGTGGGAAGGGGCAGAGCCGACCGAGGGGCACCCTGGGCCTCTTGCTCTCCCTGCTGCCCTGAGGCTGCTGGGCCAAAGAGGTCTTGGGCATCCAGCCCCTTGCTGGTCCCTTCCCTCTGACGAGGCCCTCTGAGCTCCAGCACCTTGCAGTGTGGAGACAGCCCCTGCCAGCAACCTCCTCTCCAAGGAGGCCTCAAGCGAGGCCTAGGCCCAGGGGAAAGGCACCAGCGGGGATGAGCCTGGGGAGGCGCCCGGGCATGTCTGGACCCAGTCCCCCGCAGCCTACCCCTTGCTGGGGCAGTACCCCCGGAGGCCAGGAAGGCCTGGGCAAGGCTGGCCAGGGGCAGGGGCCCTGCTGGGTCCTGCCCCTGGCCTGTGGGGCCTCTGAGCACAACCGGCCCTCTCCCGCTGGAAGACCTCCCCGGCTGCCTCCAAAGGCCGCTTTGCAAGCACTCTGGCCGGCTGTTCCCGCCAGCCGCGCACAATGCTCCCAAGCCCGGGAGAAAAGCGCTTCGGGGTGGTGCTCTCTCCCGGCCCTTGCCCCTGAGCCTGGGGGCCAGGCAGGGGGTCCACACTCCCAGGCCAAGGCAGAACCACATGCACACGTCTGTTCCTGCCCCCTGCACCGGCAGAGAGCTCGGGGGAGCCAGAGTCTGTCAGGCAGCTGCTGGGCTGGCCGCCTGTGTGGGAAGGGGCAGAGCCGACCTAGGGGCCCCCTGGGCCTCTTGCTCTCCCTGCTGCCCTGAGGCTGCTGGGCCAAAGAGGTCTTGGGCATCCAGCCCCTTGCTGGTCCCTTCCCTCTGACGAGGCCCTCTGAGCTCCAGCACCTTGCAGTGTGGAGACAGCCCCTGCCAGCAACCTCCTCTCCAAGGAGGCCTCAAGCGAGGCCTAGGCCCAGGGGAAAGGCACCAGCGGGGATGAGCCTGGGGAGGCGCCCGGGCATGTCTGGACCCAGTCCCCCGCAGCCTGCCCCTTGCTGGGGCAGTACCCCCGGAGGCCAGGAAGGCCTGGGCAAGGCTGGCCAGGGGCAGGGGCCTTGCTGGGTCCTGCCCCTGGCCTGTGGGGCCTCTGAGCACAACCGGCCCTCTCCCGCTGGAAGACCTCCCCGGCTGCCTCCAAAGGCCGCTTTGCAAGCACTCTGGCCGGCTGTTCCCGCCAGCCGCGCACAATGCTCCCAAGCCCGGGAGAAAAGCGCTTCGGGGTGGTGCTCTCTCCCGGCCCTTGCCCCTGAGCCTGGGGGCCAGGCAGGGGGTCCACACTCCCAGGCCAAGGCAGAACCACATGCACACGTCTGTTCCTGCCCCCTGCACCGGCAGAGAGCTCGGGGGAGCCAGAGTCTGTCAGGCAGCTGCTGGGCTGGCCGCCTGTGTGGGAAGGGGCAGAGCCGACCGAGGGGCACCCTGGGCTTCTTGCTCTCCCTGCTGCCGTGATGCTGCTGGGCCAAAGAGGTCTTGGGCATCCAGCCCCTTGCTGGTCCCTTCCCTCTGACCAGGCCCTCTGAGCTCCAGCACCTTGCAGTGTGGAGACAGCCCCTGCCAGCAACCTCCTCTCCAAGGAGGCCTCAAGCGAGGCCTAGGCCCAGGGGAAAGGCACCAGCGGGGATGAGCCTGGGGAGGCGCCCGGGCATGTCTGGACCCAGTCCCCCGCAGCCTGCCCCTTGCTGGGGCAGTACCCCCGGAGGCCAGGAAGGCCTGGGCAAGGCTGGCCAGGGGCAGGGGCCCTGCTGGGTCCTGCCCCTGGCCTGTGGGGCCTCTGAGCACTACCGGCCCTCTCCCGCTGGAAGACCTCCCCGGCTGCCTCCAAAGGCCGCTTTGCAAGCACTCTGGCCGGCTGTTCCCGCCAGCCGCGCACAATGCTCCCAAGCCCGGGAGAAAAGCGCTTCGGGGTGGTGCTCTCTCCCGGCCCTTGCCCCTGAGCCTGGGGGCCAGGCAGGGGGTCCACACTCCCAGGCCAAGGCAGAACCACATGCACACGTCTGTTCCTGCCCCCTGCACCGGCAGAGAGCTCGGGGGAGCCAGAGTCTGTCAGGCAGCTGCTGGGCTGGCCGCCTGTGTGGGAAGGGGCAGAGCCGACCGAGGGGCCCCCTGGGCCTCTTGCTCTCCCTGCTGCCCTGAGGCTGCTGGGCCAAAGAGGTCTTGGGCATCCAGCCCCTTGCTGGTCCCTTCCCTCTGACGAGGCCCTCTGAGCTCCAGCACCTTGCAGTGTGGAGACAGCCCCTGCCAGCAACCTCCTCTCCAAGGAGGCCTCAAGCGAGGCCTAGGCCCAGGGGAAAGGCACCAGCGGGGATGAGCCTGGGGAGGCGCCCGGGCATGTCTGGACCCAGTCCCCCGCAGCCTGCCCCTTGCTGGGGCAGTACCCCCGGAGGCCAGGAAGGCCTGGGCAAGGCTGGCCAGGGGCAGGGGACCTGCTGGGTCCTGCCCCTGGCCTGTGGGGCCTCTGAGCACAACCGGCCCTCTCCCGCTGGAAGACCTCCCCGGCTGCCTCCAAAGGCCGCTTTGCAAGCACTCTGGCCGGCTGTTCCCGCCAGCCGCGCACAATGCTCCCAAGCCCGGGAGAAAAGCGCTTCGGGGTGGTGCTCTCTCCCGGCCCTTGCCCCTGAGCCTGGGGGCCAGGCAGGGGCTCCACACTCCCAGGCCAAGGCAGAACCACATGCACACGTCTGTTCCTGCCCCCTGCACCGGCAGGGAGCTCGGGGGAGCCAGAGTCTGTCAGGCAGCTGCTGGGCTGGCCGCCTGTGTGGGAAGAGGCAGAGCCGACCTAGGGGCCCCCTGGGCCTCTTGCTCTCCCTGCTGCCCTGAGGCTGCTGGGCCAAAGAGGTCTTGGGCATCCAGCCCCTTGCTGGTCCCTTCCCTCTGACGAGGCCCTCTGAGCTCCAGCACCTTGCAGTGTGGAGACAGCCCCTGCCAGCAACCTCCTCTCCAAGGAGGCCTCAAGCGAGGCCTAGGCCCAGGGGAAAGGCACCAGCGGGGATGAGCCTTTGGAGGCGCCCGGGCATGTCTGGACCCAGTCCCCCGCAGCCTGCCCCTTGCTGGGGCAGTAGCCCCGGAGGCCAGGAAGGCTTGGGCAAGGCTGGCCAGGGGCAGGGGCCCTGCTGGGTCCTGCCCCTGGCCTGTGGGGCCTCTGAGCACAACCGGCCCTCTCCCGCTGGAAGAACTCCCCGGCTGCCTCCAAAGGCCGCTTTGCAAGCACTCTGGCCGGCTGTTCCCGCCAGCCGCGCACAATGCTCCCAAGCCCGGGAGAAAAGCGCTTCGGGGTGGTGCTCTCTCCCGGCCCTTGCCCCTGAGCCTGGGGGCCAGGCAGGGGGTCCACACTCCCAGGCCAAGGCAGAACCACATGCACACGTCTGTTCCTGCCCCCTGCACCGGCAGAGAGCTCGGGGGAGCCAGAGTCTGTCAGGCAGCTGCTGGGCTGGCCGCCTGTGTGGGAAGGGGCAGAGCCGACCTAGGGGCCCCCTGGGCCTCTTGCTCTCCCTGCTGCCCTGAGGCTGCTGGGCCAAAGAGGTCTTGGGCATCCAGCCCCTTGCTGGTCCCTTCCCTCTGACGAGGCCCTCTGAGCTCCAGCACCTTGCAGTGTGGAGACAGCCCCTGCCAGCAACCTCCTCTCCAAGGAGGCCTCAAGCGAGGCCTAGGCCCAGGGGAAAGGCACCAGCGGGGATGAGCCTGGGGAGGCGCCCGGGCATGTCTGGACCCAGTCCCCCGCAGCCTGCCCCTTGCTGGGGCAGTACCCCCGGAGGCCAGGAAGGCCTGGGCAAGGCTGGCCAGGGGCAGGGGCCTTGCTGGGTCCTGCCCCTGGCCTGTGGGGCCTCTGAGCACAACCGGCCCTCTCCCGCTGGAAGACCTCCCCGGCTGCCTCCAAAGGCCGCTTTGCAAGCACTCTGGCCGGCTGTTCCCGCCAGCCGCGCACAATGCTCCCAAGCCCGGGAGAAAAGCGCTTCGGGGTGGTGCTCTCTCCCGGCCCTTGCCCCTGAGCCTGGGGGCCAGGCAGGGGGTCCACACTCCCAGGCCAAGGCAGAACCACATGCACACGTCTGTTCCTGCCCCCTGCACCGGCAGAGAGCTCGGGGGAGCCAGAGTCTGTCAGGCAGCTGCTGGGCTGGCCGCCTGTGTGGGAAGGGGCAGAGCCGACCGAGGGGCACCCTGGGCTTCTTGCTCTCCCTGCTGCCGTGAGGCTGCTGGGCCAAAGAGGTCGTGGGCATCCAGCCCCTTGCTGGTCCCTTCCCTCTGACGAGGCCCTCTGAGCTCCAGCACCTTGCAGTGTGGAGACAGCCCCTGCCAGCCACCTCCTCTCCAAGGAGGCCTCAAGCGAGGCCTAGGCCCAGGGGAAAGGCACCAGCGGGGATGAGCCTGGGGAGGCGCCCGGGCATGTCTGGACCCAGTCCCCCGCAGCCTGCCCCTTGCTGGGGCAGTAGCCCCGGAGGCCAGGAAGGCCTGGGCAAGGCTGGCCAGGGGCAGGGGCCCTGCTGGGTCCTGCCCCTGGCCTGTGGGGCCTCTGAGCACAACCGGCCCTCTCCCGCTGGAAGACCTCCCCGGCTGCCTCCAAAGGCCGCTTTGCAAGCACTCTGGCCAGCTGTTCCCGCCAGCCGCGCACAATGCTCCCAAGCCCGGGAGAAAAGCGCTTCGGGGTGGTGCTCTCTCCCGGCCCTTGCCCCTGAGCCTGGGGGCCAGGCAGGGGGTCCACACTCCCAGGCCAAGGCAGAACCACATGCACACGTCTGTTCCTGCCCCCTGCACCGGCAGAGAGCTCGGGGGAGCCAGAGTCTGTCAGGCAGCTGCTGGGCTGGCCGCCTGTGTGGGAAGGGGCAGAGCCGACCGAGGGGCCCCCTGGGCCTCTTGCTCTCCCTGCTGCCCTGAGGCTGCTGGGCCAAAGAGGTCTTGGGCATCCAGCCCCTTGCTGGTCCCTTCCCTCTGACGAGGCCCTCTGAGCTCCAGCACCTTGCAGTGTGGAGACAGCCCCTGCCAGCAACCTCCTCTCCAAGGAGGCCTCAAGCGAGGCCTAGGCCCAGGGGAAAGGCACCAGCGGGGATGAGCCTGGGGAGGCGCCCGGGCATGTCTGGACCCAGTCCCCCGCAGCCTGCCCCTTGCTGGGGCAGTACCCCCGGAGGCCAGGAAGGCCTGGGCAAGGCTGGCCAGGGGCAGGGGACCTGCTGGGTCCTGCCCCTGGCCTGTGGGGCCTCTGAGCACAACCAGCCCTCTCCCGCTGGAAGACCTCCCCGGCTGCCTCCAAAGGCCGCTTTGCAAGCACTCTGGCCGGCTGTTCCCGCCAGCCGCGCACAATGCTCCCAAGCCCGGGAGAAAAGCGCTTCGGGGTGGTGCTCTCTCCCGGCCCTTGCCCCTGAGCCTGGGGGCCAGGCAGGGGGTCCACACTCCCAGGCCAAGGCAGAACCACATGCACACGTCTGTTCCTGCCCCCTGCACCGGCAGAGAGCTCGGGGGAGCCAGAGTCTGTCAGGCAGCTGCTGGGCTGGCCGCCTGTGTGGGAAGGGGCAGAGCCGACCTAGGGGCCCCCTGGGCCTCTTGCTCTCCCTGCTGCCCTGAGGCTGCTGGGCCAAAGAGGTCTTGGGCATCCAGCCCCTTGCTGGTCCCTTCCCTCTGACGAGGCCCTCTGAGCTCCAGCACCTTGCAGTGTGGAGACAGCCCCTGCCAGCAACCTC
Organism: Cervus elaphus; assembly: GCF_910594005.1. Lineage (NCBI taxonomy): Eukaryota > Metazoa > Chordata > Mammalia > Artiodactyla > Cervidae > Cervus > Cervus elaphus. The sequence continues at coordinate 308,265 of NC_057834.1, read as the reverse complement.
CTCTCCAAGGAGGCCTCAAGCGAGGCCTAGGCCCAGGGGAAAGGCACCAGCGGGGATGAGCCTGGGGAGGCGCCCGGGCATGTCTGGACCCAGTCCCCCGCAGCCTGCCCCTTGCTGGGGCAGTACCCCCGGAGGCCAGGAAGGCCTGGGCATGGCTGGCCAGGGGCAGGGGCCCTGCTGGGTCCTGCCCCTGGCCTGTGGGGCCTCTGAGCACAACCGGCCCTCTCCCGCTGGAAGACCTCCCCGGCTGCCTCCAAAGGCCGCTTTGCAAGCACTCTGGCCGGCTGTTCCCGCCAGCCGCGCACAATGCTCCCAAGCCCGGGAGAAAAGCGCTTCGGGGTGGTGCTCTCTCCCGGCCCTTGCCCCTGAGCCTGGGGGCCAGGCAGGGGGTCCACACTCCCAGGCCAAGGCAGAACCACATGCACACGTCTGTTCCTGCCCCCTGCACCGGCAGAGAGCTCGGGGGAGCCAGAGTCTGTCAGGCAGCTGCTGGGCTGGCCGCCTGTGTGGGAAGGGGCAGAGCCGACCGAGGGGCCCCCTGGGCCTCTTGCTCTCCCTGCTGCCCTGAGGCTGCTGGGCCAAAGAGGTCTTGGGCATCCAGCCCCTTGCTGGTCCCTTCCCTCTGACGAGGCCCTCTGAGCTCCAGCACCTTGCAGTGTGGAGACAGCCCCTGCCAGCAACCTCCTCTCCAAGGAGGCCTCAAGCGAGGCCTAGGCCCAGGGGAAAGGCACCAGCGGGGATGAGCCTGGGGAGGCGCCCGGGCATGTCTGGACCCAGTCCCCCGCAGCCTGCCCCTTGCTGGGGCAGTACCCCCGGAGGCCAGGAAGGCCTGGGCAAGGCTGGCCAGGGGCAGGGGACCTGCTGGGTCCTGCCCCTGGCCTGTGGGGCCTCTGAGCACAACCGGCCCTCTCCCGCTGGAAGACCTCCCCGGCTGCCTCCAAAGGCCGCTTTGCAAGCACTCTGGCCGGCTGTTCCCGCCAGCCGCGCACAATGCCCCCAAGCCCGGGAGAAAAGCGCTTCGGGGTGGTGCTCTCTCCCGGCCCTTGCCCCTGAGCCTGGGGGCCAGGCAGGGGCTCCACACTCCCAGGCCAAGGCAGAACCACATGCACACGTCTGTTCCTGCCCCCTGCACCGGCAGAGAGCTCGGGGGAGCCAGAGTCTGTCAGGCAGCTGCTGGGCTGGCCGCCTGTGTGGGAAGAGGCAGAGCCGACCTAGGGGCCCCCTGGGCCTCTTGCTCTCCCTGCTGCCCTGAGGCTGCTGGGCCAAAGAGGTCTTGGGCATCCAGCCCCTTGCTGGTCCCTTCCCTCTGACGAGGCCCTCTGAGCTCCAGCACCTTGCAGTGTGGAGACAGCCCCTGCCAGCAACCTCCTCTCCAAGGAGGCCTCAAGCGAGGCCTAGGCCCAGGGGAAAGGCACCAGCGGGGATGAGCCTTTGGAGGCGCCCGGGCATGTCTGGACCCAGTCCCCCGCAGCCTGCCCCTTGCTGGGGCAGTAGCCCCGGAGGCCAGGAAGGCTTGGGCAAGGCTGGCCAGGGGCAGGGGCCCTGCTGGGTCCTGCCCCTGGCCTGTGGGGCCTCTGAGCACAACCGGCCCTCTCCCGCTGGAAGAACTCCCCGGCTGCCTCCAAAGGCCGCTTTGCAAGCACTCTGGCCGGCTGTTCCCGCCAGCCGCGCACAATGCTCCCAAGCCCGGGAGAAAAGCGCTTCGGGGTGGTGCTCTCTCCCGGCCCTTGCCCCTGAGCCTGGGGGCCAGGCAGGGGGTCCACACTCCCAGGCCAAGGCAGAACCACATGCACACGTCTGTTCCTGCCCCCTGCACCGGCAGAGAGCTCGGGGGAGCCAGAGTCTGTCAGGCAGCTGCTGGGCTGGCCGCCTGTGTGGGAAGGGGCAGAGCCGACCTAGGGGCCCCCTGGGCCTCTTGCTCTCCCTGCTGCCCTGAGGCTGCTGGGCCAAAGAGGTCTTGGGCATCCAGCCCCTTGCTGGTCCCTTCCCTCTGACGAGGCCCTCTGAGCTCCAGCACCTTGCAGTGTGGAGACAGCCCCTGCCAGCAACCTCCTCTCCAAGGAGGCCTCAAGCGAGGCCTAGGCCCAGGGGAAAGGCACCAGCGGGGATGAGCCTGGGGAGGCGCCCGGGCATGTCTGGACCCAGTCCCCCGCAGCCTGCCCCTTGCTGGGGCAGTACCCCCGGAGGCCAGGAAGGCCTGGGCAAGGCTGGCCAGGGGCAGGGGCCTTGCTGGGTCCTGCCCCTGGCCTGTGGGGCCTCTGAGCACAACCGGCCCTCTCCCGCTGGAAGACCTCCCCGGCTGCCTCCAAAGGCCGCTTTGCAAGCACTCTGGCCGGCTGTTCCCGCCAGCCGCGCACAATGCTCCCAAGCCCGGGAGAAAAGCGCTTCGGGGTGGTGCTCTCTCCCGGCCCTTGCCCCTGAGCCTGGGGGCCAGGCAGGGGGTCCACACTCCCAGGCCAAGGCAGAACCACATGCACACGTCTGTTCCTGCCCCCTGCACCGGCAGAGAGCTCGGGGGGAGCCAGAGTCTGTCAGGCAGCTGCTGGGCTGGCCGCCTGTGTGGGAAGGGGCAGAGCCGACCGAGGGGCACCCTGGGCTTCTTGCTCTCCCTGCTGCCGTGAGGCTGCTGGGCCAAAGAGGTCGTGGGCATCCAGCCCCTTGCTGGTCCCTTCCCTCTGACGAGGCCCTCTGAGCTCCAGCACCTTGCAGTGTGGAGACAGCCCCTGCCAGCCACCTCCTCTCCAAGGAGGCCTCAAGCGAGGCCTAGGCCCAGGGGAAAGGCACCAGCGGGGATGAGCCTGGGGAGGCGCCCGGGCATGTCTGGACCCAGTCCCCCGCAGCCTGCCCCTTGCTGGGGCAGTAGCCCCGGAGGCCAGGAAGGCCTGGGCAAGGCTGGCCAGGGGCAGGGGCCCTGCTGGGTCCTGCCCCTGGCCTGTGGGGCCTCTGAGCACAACCGGCCCTCTCCCGCTGGAAGACCTCCCCGGCTGCCTCCAAAGGCCGCTTTGCAAGCACTCTGGCCAGCTGTTCCCGCCAGCCGCGCACAATGCTCCCAAGCCCGGGAGAAAAGCGCTTCGGGGTGGTGCTCTCTCCCGGCCCTTGCCCCTGAGCCTGGGGGCCAGGCAGGGGGTCCACACTCCCAGGCCAAGGCAGAACCACATGCACACGTCTGTTCCTGCCCCCTGCACCGGCAGAGAGCTCGGGGGAGCCAGAGTCTGTCAGGCAGCTGCTGGGCTGGCCGCCTGTGTGGGAAGGGGCAGAGCCGACCGAGGGGCCCCCTGGGCCTCTTGCTCTCCCTGCTGCCCTGAGGCTGCTGGGCCAAAGAGGTCTTGGGCATCCAGCCCCTTGCTGGTCCCTTCCCTCTGACGAGGCCCTCTGAGCTCCAGCACCTTGCAGTGTGGAGACAGCCCCTGCCAGCAACCTCCTCTCCAAGGAGGCCTCAAGCGAGGCCTAGGCCCAGGGGAAAGGCACCAGCGGGGATGAGCCTGGGGAGGCGCCCGGGCATGTCTGGACCCAGTCCCCCGCAGCCTGCCCCTTGCTGGGGCAGTACCCCCGGAGGCCAGGAAGGCCTGGGCAAGGCTGGCCAGGGGCAGGGGACCTGCTGGGTCCTGCCCCTGGCCTGTGGGGCCTCTGAGCACAACCAGCCCTCTCCCGCTGGAAGACCTCCCCGGCTGCCTCCAAAGGCCGCTTTGCAAGCACTCTGGCCGGCTGTTCCCGCCAGCCGCGCACAATGCTCCCAAGCCCGGGAGAAAAGCGCTTCGGGGTGGTGCTCTCTCCCGGCCCTTGCCCCTGAGCCTGGGGGCCAGGCAGGGGGTCCACACTCCCAGGCCAAGGCAGAACCACATGCACACGTCTGTTCCTGCCCCCTGCACCGGCAGAGAGCTCGGGGGAGCCAGAGTCTGTCAGGCAGCTGCTGGGCTGGCCGCCTGTGTGGGAAGGGGCAGAGCCGACCTAGGGGCCCCCTGGGCCTCTTGCTCTCCCTGCTGCCCTGAGGCTGCTGGGCCAAAGAGGTCTTGGGCATCCAGCCCCTTGCTGGTCCCTTCCCTCTGACGAGGCCCTCTGAGCTCCAGCACCTTGCAGTGTGGAGACAGCCCCTGCCAGCAACCTCCTCTCCAAGGAGGCCTCAAGCGAGGCCTAGGCCCAGGGGAAAGGCACCAGCGGGGATGAGCCTGGGGAGGCGCCCGGGCATGTCTGGACCCAGTCCCCCGCAGCCTGCCCCTTGCTGGGGCAGTACCCCCGGAGGCCAGGAAGGCCTGGGCATGGCTGGCCAGGGGCAGGGGCCCTGCTGGGTCCTGCCCCTGGCCTGTGGGGCCTCTGAGCACAACCGGCCCTCTCCCGCTGGAAGACCTCCCCGGCTGCCTCCAAAGGCCGCTTTGCAAGCACTCTGGCCGGCTGTTCCCGCCAGCCGCGCACAATGCTCCCAAGCCCGGGAGAAAAGCGCTTCGGGGTGGTGCTCTCTCCCGGCCCTTGCCCCTGAGCCTGGGGGCCAGGCAGGGGGTCCACACTCCCAGGCCAAGGCAGAACCACATGCACACGTCTGTTCCTGCCCCCTGCACCGGCAGAGAGCTCGGGGGAGCCAGAGTCTGTCAGGCAGCTGCTGGGCTGGCCGCCTGTGTGGGAAGGGGCAGAGCCGACCTAGGGGCCCCCTGGGCCTCTTGCTCTCCCTGCTGCCCTGAGGCTGCTGGGCCAAAGAGGTCTTGGGCATCCAGCCCCTTGCTGGTCCCTTCCCTCTGACGAGGCCCTCTGAGCTCCAGCACCTTGCAGTGTGGAGACAGCCCCTGCCAGCAACCTCCTCTCCAAGGAGGCCTCAAGCGAGGCCTAGGCCCAGGGGAAAGGCACCAGCGGGGATGAGCCTGGGGAGGCGCCCGGGCATGTCTGGACCCAGTCCCCCGCAGCCTGCCCCTTGCTGGGGCAGTACCCCCGGAGGCCAGGAAGGCCTGGGCAAGGCTGGCCAGGGGCAGGGGACCTGCTGCGTCCTGCCCCTGGCCTGTGGGGCCTCTGAGCACAACCGGCCCTCTCCCGCTGGAAGACCTCCCCGGCTGCCTCCAAAGGCCGCTTTGCAAGCACTCTGGCCGGCTGTTCCCGCCAGCCGCGCACAATGCTCCCAAGCCCGGGAGAAAAGCGCTTCGGGGTGGTGCTCTCTCCCGGCCCTTGCCCCTGAGCCTGGGGGCCAGGCAGGGGGTCCACACTCCCAGGCCAAGGCAGAACCACATGCACACGTCTGTTCCTGCCCCCTGCACCGGCAGAGAGCTCGGGGGAGCCAGAGTCTGTCAGGCAGCTGCTGGGCTGGCCGCCTGTGTGGGAAGGGGCAGAGCCGACCGAGGGGCCCCCTGGGCCTCTTGCTCTCCCTGCTGCCCTGAGGCTGCTGGGCCAAAGAGGTCTTGGGCATCCAGCCCCTTGCTGGTCCCTTCCCTCTGACGAGGCCCTCTGAGCTCCAGCACCTTGCAGTGTGGAGACAGCCCCTGCCAGCAACCTCCTCTCCAAGGAGGCCTCAAGCGAGGCCTAGGCCCAGGGGAAAGGCACCAGCGGGGATGAGCCTGGGGAGGCGCCCGGGCATGTCTGGACCCAGTCCCCCGCAGCCTGCCCCTTGCTGGGGCAGTACCCCCGGAGGCCAGGAAGGCCTGGGCAAGGCTGGCCAGGGGCAGGGGCCCTGCTGCGTCCTGCCCCTGGCCTGTGGGGCCTCTGAGCACAACCGGCCCTCTCCCGCTGGAAGACCTCCCCGGCTGCCTCCAAAGGCCGCTTTGCAAGCACTCTGGCCGGCTGTTCCCGCCAGCCGCGCACAATGCTCCCAAGCCCGGGAGAAAAGCGCTTCGGGGTGGTGCTCTCTCCCGGCCCTTGCCCCTAAGCCTGGGGGCCAGGCAGGGGGTCCACACTCCCAGGCCAAGGCAGAACCACATGCACACGTCTGTTCCTGCCCCCTGCACCGGCAGAGAGCTCGGGGGAGCCAGAGTCTGTCAGGCAGCTGCTGGGCTGGCCGCCTGTGTGGGAAGGGGCAGAGCCGACCGAGGGGCCCCCTGGGCCTCTTGCTCTCCCTGCTGCCCTGAGGCTGCTGGGCCAAAGAGGTCTTGGGCATCCAGCCCCTTGCTGGTCCCTTCCCTCTGACGAGGCCGTCTGAGCTCCAGCACCTTGCAGTGTGGAGACAGCCCCTGCCAGCAACCTCCTCTCCAAGGAGGCCTCAAGCGAGGCCTAGGCCCAGGGGAAAGGCACCAGCGGGGATGAGCCTGGGGAGGCGCCCGGGCATGTCTGGACCCAGTCCCCCGCAGCCTGCCCCTTGCTGGGGCAGTACCCCCGGAGGCCAGGAAGGCCTGGGCAAGGCTGGCCAGGGGCAGGGGCCCTGCTGGGTCCTGCCCCTGGCCTGTGGGGCCTCTGAGCACAACCGGCCCTCTGCCGCTGGAAGACCTCCCCGGCTGCCTCCAAAGGCCGCTTTGCAAGCACTCTGGCCGGCTGTTCCCGCCAGCCGCGCACAATGCTCCCAAGCCCGGGAGAAAAGCGCTTCGGGGTGGTGCTCTCTCCCGGCCCTTGCCCCTGAGCCTGGGGGCCAGGCAGGGGCTCCACACTCCCAGGCCAAGGCAGAACCACATGCACACGTCTGTTCCTGCCCCCTGCACCGGCAGAGAGCTCGGGGGAGCCAGAGTCTGTCAGGCAGCTGCTGGGCTGGCCGCCTGTGTGGGAAGGGGCAGAGCCGACCTAGGGGCACCCTGGGCCTCTTGCTCTCCCTGCTGCCCTGAGGCTGCTGGGCCAAAGAGGTCTTGGGCATCCAGCCCCTTGCTGGTCCCTTCCCTCTGACGAGGCCCTCTGAGCTCCAGCACCTTGCAGTGTGGAGACAGCCCCTGCCAGCAACCTCCTCTCCAAGGAGGCCTCAAGCGAGGCCTAGGCCCAGGGGAAAGGCACCAGCGGGGATGAGCCTGGGGAGGCGCCCGGGCATGTCTGGACCCAGTCCCCCGCAGCCTGCCCCTTGCTGGGGCAGTACCCCCGGAGGCCAGGAAGGCCTGGGCAAGGATGGCCAGGGGCAGGGGCCCTGCTGGGTCCTGCCCGTGGCCTGTGGGGCCTCTGAGCACAACCGGCCCTCTCCCGCTGGAAGACCTCCCCGGCTGCCTCCAAAGGCCGCTTTGCAAGCACTCTGGCCGGCTGTTCCCGCCAGCCGCGCACAATGCTCCCAAGCCCGGGAGAAAAGCGCTTCGGGGTGGTGCTCTCTCCCGGCCCTTGCCCCTGAGCCTGGGGGCCAGGCAGGGGGTCCACACTCCCAGGCCAAGGCAGAACCACATGCACACGTCTGTTCCTGCCCCCTGCACCGGCAGAGAGCTCGGGGGAGCCAGAGTCTGTCAGGCAGCTGCTGGGCTGGCCGCCTGTGTGGGAAGGGGCAGAGCCGACCTAGGGGCCCCCTGGGCCTCTTGCTCTCCCTGCTGCCCTGAGGCTGCTGGGCCAAAGAGGTCTTGGGCATCCAGCCCCTTGCTGGTCCCTTCCCTCTGACGAGGCCCTCTGAGCTCCAGCACCTTGCAGTGTGGAGACAGCCCCTGCCAGCAACCTCCTCTCCAAGGAGGCCTCAAGCGAGGCCTAGGCCCAGGGGAAAGGCACCAGCGGGGATGAGCCTGGGGAGGCGCCCGGGCATGTCTGGACCCAGTCCCCCGCAGCCTGCCCCTTGCTGGGGCAGTACCCCCGGAGGCCAGGAAGGCCTGGGCAAGGCTGGCCAGGGGCAGGGGCCCTGCTGGGTGCTGCCCCTGGCCTGTGGGGCCTCTGAGCACAACCGGCCCTCTCCCGCTGGAAGACCTCCCCGGCTGCCTCCAAAGGCCGCTTTGCAAGCACTCTGGCCGGCTGTTCCCGCCAGCCGCGCACAATGCTCCCAAGCCCGGGAGAAAAGCGCTTCGGGGTGGTGCTCTCTCCCGGCCCTTGCCCCTGAGACTGGGGGCCAGGCAGGGGGTCCACACTCCCAGGCCGAGGCAGAACCACATGCACACGTCTGTTCCTGCCCCCTGCACCGGCAGAGAGCTCGGGGGAGCCAGAGTCTATCAGGCAGCTGCTGGGCTGGCCGCCTGTGTGGGAAGGGGCAGAGCCGACCTAGGGGCCCCCTGGGCCTCTTGCTCTCCCTGCTGCCCTGAGGCTGCTGGGCCAAAGAGGTCTTGGGCATCCAGCCCCTTGCTGGTCCCTTCCCTCTGACGAGGCCCTCTGAGCTCCAGCACCTTGCAGTGTGGAGACAGCCCCTGCCAGCAACCTCCTCTCCAAGGAGGCCTCAAGCGAGGCCTAGGCCCAGGGGAAAGGCACCAGCGGGGATGAGCCTGGGGAGGCGCCCGGGCATGTCTGGACCCAGTCCCCCGCAGCCTGCCCCTTGCTGGGGCAGTACCCCCGGAGGCCAGCAAGGCCTGGGCAAGGCTGGCCAGGGGCAGGGGCCCTGCTGGGTCCTGCCCCTGGCCTGTGGGGCCTCTGAGCACAACCGGCCCTCTCCCGCTGGAAGACCTCCCCGGCTGCCTCCAAAGGCCGCTTTGCAAGCACTCTGGCCGGCTGTTCCCGCCAGCCGCGCACAATGCTCCCAAGCCCGGGAGAAAAGCGCTTCGGGGTGGTGCTCTCTCCCGGCCCTTGCCCCTGAGCCTGGGGGCCAGGCAGGGGGTCCACACTCCCAGGCCAAGGCAGAACCACATGCACACGTCTGTTCCTGCCCCCTGCACCGGCAGAGAGCTCGGGGGAGCCAGAGTCTGTCAGGCAGCTGCTGGGCTGGCCGCCTGTGTGGGAAGGGGCAGAGCCGACCGAGGGGCCCCCTGGGCCTCTTGCTCTCCCTGCTGCCCTGAGGCTGCTGGGCCAAAGAGGTCTTGGGCATCCAGCCCCTTGCTGGTCCCTTCCCTCTGACGAGGCCCTCTGAGCTCCAGCACCTTGCAGTGTGGAGACAGCCCCTGCCAGCAACCTCCTCTCCAAGGAGGCCTCAAGCGAGGCCTAGGCCCAGGGGAAAGGCACCAGCGGGGATGAGCCTGGGGAGGCGCCCGGGCATGTCTGGACCCAGTCCCCCGCAGCCTGCCCCTTGCTGGGGCAGTACCCCCGGAGGCCAGGAAGGCCTGGGCAAGGCTGGCCAGGGGCAGGGGCCCTGCTGGGTCCTGCCCCTGGCCTGTGGGGCCTCTGAGCACAACCGGCCCTCTGCCGCTGGAAGACCTCCCCGGCTGCCTCCAAAGGCCGCTTTGCAAGCACTCTGGCCGGCTGTTCCCGCCAGCCGCGCACAATGCTCCCAAGCCCGGGAGAAAAGCGCTTCGGGGTGGTGCTCTCTCCCGGCCCTTGCCCCTGAGCCTGGGGGCCAGGCAGGGGGTCCACACTCCCAGGCCAAGGCAGAACCACATGCACACGTCTGTTCCTGCCCCCTGCACCGGCAGAGAGCTCGGGGGAGCCAGAGTCTGTCAGGCAGCTGCTGGGCTGGCCGCCTGTGTGGGAAGGGGCAGAGCCGACCGAGGGGCCCCCTGGGCCTCTTGCTCTCCCTGCTGCCCTGAGGCTGCTGGGCCAAAGAGGTCTTGGGCATCCAGCCCCTTGCTGGTCCCTTCCCTCTGACGAGGCCCTCTGAGCTCCAGCACCTTGCAGTGTGGAGACAGCCCCTGCCAGCAACCTCCTCTCCAAGGAGGCCTCAAGCGAGGCCTAGGCCCAGGGGAAAGGCACCAGCGGGGATGAGCCTGGGGAGGCGCCCGGGCATGTCTGGACCCAGTCCCCCGCAGCCTGCCCCTTGCTGGGGCAGTACCCCCGGAGGCCAGGAAGGCCTGGGCAAGGCTGGCCAGGGGCAGGGGCCCTGCTGGGTCCTGCCCCTGGCCTGTGGGGCCTCTGAGCACAACCGGCCCTCTCCCGCTGGAAGACCTCCCCGGCTGCCTCCAAAGGCCGCTTTGCAAGCACTCTGGCTGGCTGTTCCCGCCAGCCGCGCACAATGCTCCCAAGCCCGGGAGAAAAGCGCTTCGGGGTGGTGCTCTCTCCCGGCCCTTGCCCCTGAGCCTGGGGGCCAGGCAGGGGGTCCACACTCCCAGGCCAAGGCAGAACCACATGCACACGTCTGTTCCTGCCCCCTGCACCGGCAGAGAGCTCGGGGGAGCCAGAGTCTGTCAGGCAGCTGCTGGGCTGGCCGCCTGTGTGGGAAGGGGCAGAGCCGACCGAGGGTCACCCTGGGCCTCTTGCTCTCCCTGCTGCCCTGAGGCTGCTGGGCCAAAGAGGTCTTGGGCATCCAGCCCCTTGCTGGTCCCTTCCCTCTGACCAGGCCCTCTGAGCTCCAGCACCTTGCAGTGTGGAGACAGCCCCTGCCAGCAACCTCCTCTCCAAGGAGGCCTCAAGCGAGGCCTAGGCCCAGGGGAAAGGCACCAGCGGGGATGAGCCTGGGGAGGCGCCCGGGCATGTCTGGACCCAGTCCCCCGCAGCCTGCCCCTTGCTGGGGCAGTACCCCCGGAGGCCAGGAAGGCCTGGGCAAGGCTGGCCAGGGGCAGGGGCCCTGCTGGGTCCTGCCCCTGGCCTGTGGGGCCTCTGAGCACAACCGGCCCTCTCCCGCTGGAAGACCTCCCCGGCTGCCTCCAAAGGCCGCTTTGCAAGCACTCTGGCCGGCTGTTCCCGCCAGCCGCGCACAATGCTCCCAAGCCCGGGAGAAAAGCGCTTCGGGGTGGTGCTCTCTCCCGGCCCTTGCCCCTGAGCCTGGGGGCCAGGCAGGGGGTCCACACTCCCAGGCCAAGGCAGAACCACATGCACACGTCTGTTCCTGCCCCCTGCACCGGCAGAGAGCTCGGGGGAGCCAGAGTCTGTCAGGCAGCTGCTGGGCTGGCCGCCTGTGTGGGAAGGGGCAGAGCCGACCTAGGGGCCCCCTGGGCCTCTTGCTCTCCCTGCTGCCCTGAGGCTGCTGGGCCAAAGAGGTCTTGGGCATCCAGCCCCTTGCTGGTCCCTTCCCTCTGACGAGGCCCTCTGAGCTCCAGCACCTTGCAGTGTGGAGACAGCCCCTGCCAGCAACCTCCTCTCCAAGGAGGCCTCAAGCGAGGCCTAGGCCCAGGGGAAAGGCACCAGCGGGGATGAGCCTGGGGAGGCGCCCGGGCATGTCTGGACCCAGTCCCCCGCAGCCTGCCCCTTGCTGGGGCAGTACCCCCGGAGGCCAGGAAGGCCTGGGCAAGGCTGGCCAGGGGCAGGGGCCCTGCTGGGTCCTGCCCCTGGCCTGTGGGGCCTCTGAGCACAACCGGCCCTCTCCCGCTGGAAGACCTCCCCGGCTGCCTCCAAAGGCCGCTTTGCAAGCACTCTGGCCGGCTGTTCCCGCCAGCCGCGCACAATGCTCCCAAGCCCGGGAGAAAAGCGCTTCGGGGTGGTGCTCTCTCCCGGCCCTTGCCCCTGAGCCTGGGGGCCAGGCAGGGGGTCCACACTCCCAGGCCGAGGCAGAACCACATGCACACGTCTGTTCCTGCCCCCTGCACCGGCAGAGAGCTCGGGGGAGCCAGAGTCTATCAGGGAGCTGCTGGGCTGGCCGCCTGTGTGGGAAGGGGCAGAGCCGACCTAGGGGCCCCCTGGGCCTCTTGCTCTCCCTGCTGCCCTGAGGCTGCTGGGCCAAAGAGGTCTTGGGCATCCAGCCCCTTGCTGGTCCCTTCCCTCTGACGAGGCCCTCTGAGCTCCAGCCCCTTGCAGTGTGGAGACAGCCCCTGCCAGCAACCTCCTCTCCAAGGAGGCCTCAAGCGAGGCCTAGGCCCAGGGGAAAGGCACCAGCGGGGATGAGCCTGGGGAGGCGCCCGGGCATGTCTGGACCCAGTCCCCCGCAGCCTGCCCCTTGCTGGGGCAGTACCCCCGGAGGCCAGCAAGGCCTGGGCAAGGCTGGCCAGGGGCAGGGGCCCTGCTGGGTCCTGCCCCTGGCCTGTGGGGCCTCTGAGCACAACCGGCCCTCTCCCGCTGGAAGACCTCCCCGGCTGCCTCCAAAGGCCGCTTTGCAAGCACTCTGGCCGGCTGTTCCCGCCAGCCGCGCACAATGCTCCCAAGCCCGGGAGAAAAGCGCTTCGGGGTGGTGCTCTCTCCCGGCCCTTGCCCCTGAGCCTGGGGGCCAGGCAGGGGCTCCACACTCCCAGGCCAAGGCAGAACCACATGCACACGTCTGTTCCTGCCCCCTGCACCGGCAGAGAGCTCGGGGGAGCCAGAGTCTGTCAGGCAGCTGCTGGGCTGGCCGCCTGTGTGGGAAGGGGCAGAGCCGACCTAGGGGCCCCCTGGGCCTCTTGCTCTCCCTGCTGCCCTGAGGCTGCTGGGCCAAAGAGGTCTTGGGCATCCAGCCCCTTGCTGGTCCCTTCCCTCTGACGAGGCTCTCTGACCTCCAGCACCTTGCAGTGTGGAGACAGCCCCTGCCAGCAACCTCCTCTCCAAGGAGGCCTCAAGCGAAGCCTAGGCCCAGGGGAAAGGCACCAGCGGGGATGAGCCTGGGGAGGCGCCCGGGCATGTCTGGACCCAGTCCCCCGCAGCCTGCCCCTTGCTGGGGCAGTACCCCCGGAGGCCAGGAAGGCCTGGGCAAGGCGGGCCAGGGGCAGGGGCCCTGCTGGGTCCTGCCCCTGGCCTGTGGGGCCTCTGAGCACAACCGGCCCTCTCCCGCTGGAAGACCTCCCCGGCTGCCTCCAAAGGCCGCTTTGCAAGCACTCTGGCCGGCTGTTCCCGCCAGCCGCGCACAATGCTCCCAAGCCCGGGAGAAAAGCGCTTCGGGGTGGTGCTCTCTCCCGGCCCTTGCCCCTGAGCCTGGGGGCCAGGCAGGGGGTCCACACTCCCAGGCCAAGGCAGAACCACATGCACACGTCTGTTCCTGCCCCCTGCACCGGCAGAGAGCTCGGGGGAGCCAGAGTCTGTCAGGCAGCTGCTGGGCTGGCCGCCTGTGTGGGAAGGGGCAGAGCCGACCTAGGGGCCCCCTGGGCCTCTTGCTCTCCCTGCTGCCCTGAGGCTGCTGGGCCAAAGAGGTCTTGGGCATCCAGCCCCTTGCTGGTCCCTTCCCTCTGACGAGGCCCTCTGAGCTCCAGCACCTTGCAGTGTGGAGACAGCCCCTGCCAGCAACCTCCTCTCCAAGGAGGCCTCAAGCGAGGCCTAGGCCCAGGGGAAAGGCACCAGCGGGGATGAGCCTGGGGAGGCGCCCGGGCATGTCTGGACCCAGTCCCCCGCAGCCTGCCCCTTGCTGGGGCAGTACCCCCGGAGGCCAGGAAGGCCTGGGCAAGGCTGGCCAGGGGCAGGGGCCCTGCTGGGTCCTGCCCCTGGCCTGTGGGGCCTCTGAGCACAACCGGCCCTCTCCCGCTGGAAGACCTCCCCGGCTGCCTCCAAAGGCCGCTTTGCAAGCACTCTGGCCGGCTGTTCCCGCCAGCCGCGCACAATGCTCCCAAGCCCGGGAGAAAAGCGCTTCGGGGTGGTGCTCTCTCCCGGCCCTTGCCCCTGAGCCTGGGGGCCAGGCAGGGGGTCCACACTCCCAGGCCAAGGCAGAACCACATGCACACGTCTGTTCCTGCCCCCTGCACCGGCAGAGAGCTCGGGGGAGCCAGAGTCTGTCAGGCAGCTGCTGGGCTGGCCGCCTGTGTGGGAAGGGGCAGAGCCGACCTAGGGGCCCCCTGGGCCTCTTGCTCTCCCTGCTGCCCTGAGGCTGCTGGGCCAAAGAGGTCTTGGGCATCCAGCCCCTTGCTGGTCCCTTCCCTCTGACGAGGCCCTCTGAGCTCCAGCACCTTGCAGTGTGGAGACAGCCCCTGCCAGCAACCTCCTCTCCAAGGAGGCCTCAAGCGAGGCCTAGGCCCAGGGGAAAGGCACCAGCGGGGATGAGCCTGGGGAGGCGCCCGGGCATGTCTGGACCCAGTCCCCCGCAGCCTGCCCCTTGCTGGGGCAGTACCCCCGGAGGCCAGGAAGGCCTGGGCAAGGCTGGCCAGGGGCAGGGGCCCTGCTGGGTCCTGCCCCTGGCCTGTGGGGCCTCTGAGCACAACCGGCCCTCTGCCGCTGGAAGACCTCCCCGGCTGCCTCCAAAGGCCGCTTTGCAAGCACTCTGGCCGGCTGTTCCCGCCAGCCGCGCACAATGCTCCCAAGCCCGGGAGAAAAGCGCTTCGGGGTGGTGCTCTCTCCCGGCCCTTGCCCCTGAGCCTGGGGGCCAGGCAGGGGGTCCACACTCCCAGGCCAAGGCAGAACCACATGCACACGTCTGTTCCTGCCCCCTGCACCGGCAGAGAGCTCGGGGGAGCCAGAGTCTGTCAGGCAGCTGCTGGGCTGGCCGCCTGTGTGGGAAGGGGCAGAGCCGACCTAGGGGCCCCCTGGGCCTCTTGCTCTCCCTGCTGCCCTGAGGCTGCTGGGCCAAAGAGGTCTTGGGCATCCAGCCCCTTGCTGGTCCCTTCCCTCTGACGAGGCCCTCTGAGCTCCAGCACCTTGCAGTGTGGAGACAGCCCCTGCCAGCAACCTCCTCTCCAAGGAGGCCTCAAGCGAGGCCTAGGCCCAGGGGAAAGGCACCAGCGGGGATGAGCCTGGGGAGGCGCCCGGGCATGTCTGGACCCAGTCCCCCGCAGCCTGCCCCTTGCTGGGGCAGTACCCCCGGAGGCCAGGAAGGCCTGGGCAAGGCTGGCCAGGGGCAGGGGCCCTGCTGGGTCCTGCCCCTGGCCTGTGTGGCCTCTGAGCACAACCGGCCCTCTCCCGCTGGAAGACCTCCCCAGCTGCCTCCAAAGGCCGCTTTGCAAGCACTCTGGCCGGCTGTTCCCGCCAGCCGCGCACAATGCTCCCAAGCCCGGGAGAAAAGCGCTTCGGGGTGGTGCTTTCTCCCGGCCCTTGCCCCTGAGCCTGGGGGCCAGGCAGGGGCTCCACACTCCCAGGCCAAGGCAGAACCACATGCACACGTCTGTTCCTGCCCCCTGCACCGGCAGAGAGCTCGGGGGAGCCAGAGTCTGTCAGGCAGCTGCTGGGCTGGCCGCCTGTGTGGGAAGGGGCAGAGCCGACCTAGGGGCCCCCTGGGCCTCTTGCTCTCCCTGCTGCCCTGAGGCTGCTGGGCCAAAGAGGTCTTGGGCATCCAGCCCCTTGCTGGTCCCTTCCCTCTGACCAGGCCCTCTGAGCTCCAGCACCTTGCAGTGTGGAGACAGCCCCTGCCAGCAACCTCCTCTCCAAGGAGGCCTCAAGCGAGGCCTAGGCCCAGGGGAAAGGCACCAGCGGGGATGAGCCTGGGGAGGCGCCCGGGCATGTCTGGACCCAGTCCCCCGCAGCCTGCCCCTTGCTGGGGCAGTACCCCCGGAGGCCAGGAAGGCCTGGGCAAGGCTGGCCAGGGGCAGGGGCCCTGCTGGGTCCTGCCCCTGGCCTGTGGGGCCTCTGAGCACAACCGGCCCTCTCCCGCTGGAAGACCTCCCCGGCTGCCTCCAAAGGCCGCTTTGCAAGCACTCTGGCCGGCTGTTCCCGCCAGCCGCGCACAATGCTCCCAAGCCCGGGAGAAAAGCGCTTCGGGGTGGTGCTCTCTCCCGGCCCTTGCCCCTGAGCCTGGGGGCCAGGCAGGGGCTCCACACTCCCAGGCCAAGGCAGAACCACATGCACACGTCTGTTCCTGCCCCCTGCACCGGCAGAGAGCTCGGGGGAGCCAGAGTCTGTCAGGCAGCTGCTGGGCTGGCCGCCTGTGTGGGAAGGGGCAGAGCCGACCGAGGGGCCCCCTGGGCCTCTTGCTCTCCCTGCTGCCCTGAGGCTGCTGGGCCAAAGAGGTCTTGGGCATCCAGCCCCTTGCTGGTCCCTTCCCTCTGACCAGGCCCTCTGAGCTCCAGCACCTTGCAGTGTGGAGACAGCCCCTGCCAGCAACCTCCTCTCCAAGGAGGCCTCAAGCGAGGCCTAGGCCCAGGGGAAAGGCACCAGCGGGGATGAGCCTGGGGAGGCGCCCGGGCATGTCTGGACCCAGTCCCCCGCAGCCTGCCCCTTGCTGGGGCAGTACCCCCGGAGGCCAGCAAGGCCTGGGCAAGGCTGGCCAGGGGCAGGGGCCCTGCTGGGTCCTGCCCCTGGCCTGTGGGGCCTCTGAGCACAACCGGCCCTCTCCCGCTGGAAGACCTCCCCGGCTGCCTCCAAAGGCCGCTTTGCAAGCACTCTGGCCGGCTGTTCCCGCCAGCCGCGCACAATGCTCCCAAGCCCGGGAGAAAAGCGCTTCGGGGTGGTGCTCTCTCCCGGCCCTTGCCCCTGAGCCTGGGGGCCAGGCAGGGGGTCCACACTCCCAGGCCAAGGCAGAACCACATGCACACGTCTGTTCCTGCCCCCTGCACCGGCAGAGAGCTCGGGGGAGCCAGAGTCTGTCAGGCAGCTGCTGGGCTGGCCGCCTGTGTGGGAAGGGGCAGAGCCGACCTAGGGGCCCCCTGGGCCTCTTGCTCTCCCTGCTGCCCTGAGGCTGCTGGGCCAAAGAGGTCTTGGGCATCCAGCCCCTTGCTGGTCCCTTCCCTCTGACGAGGCCCTCTGAGCTCCAGCACCTTGCAGTGTGGAGACAGCCCCTGCCAGCAACCTCCTCTCCAAGGAGGCCTCAAGCGAGGCCTAGGCCCAGGGGAAAGGCACCAGCGGGGATGAGCCTGGGGAGGCGCCCGGGCATGTCTGGACCCAGTGCCCCGCTGCCTGCCCCTTGCTGGGGCAGTACCCCCGGAGGCCAGGAAGGCCTGGGCAAGGCTGGCCAGGGGCAGGGGCCCTGCTGGGTCCTGCCCCTGGCCTGTGGGGCCTCTGAGCACAACCGGCCCTCTCCCGCTGGAAGACCTCCCCGGCTGCCTCCAAAGGCCGCTTTGCAAGCACTCTGGCCGGCTGTTCCCGCCAGCCGCGCACAATGCTCCCAAGCCCGGGAGAAAAGCGCTTCGGGGTGGTGCTCTCTCCCGGCCCTTGCCCCTGAGCCTGGGGGCCAGGCAGGGGGTCCACACTCCCAGGCCAAGGCAGAACCACATGCACACGTCTGTTCCTGCCCCCTGCACCGGCAGAGAGCTCGGGGGAGCCAGAGTCTGTCAGGCAGCTGCTGGGCTGGCCGCCTGTGTGGGAAGGGGCAGAGCCGACCTAGGGGCCCCCTGGGCCTCTTGCTCTCCCTGCTGCCCTGAGGCTGCTGGGCCAAAGAGGTCTTGGGCATCCAGCCCCTTGCTGGTCCCTTCCCTCTGACGAGGCCCTCTGAGCTCCAGCACCTTGCAGTGTGGAGACAGCCCCTGCCAGCAACCTCCTCTCCAAGGACGCCTCAAGCGAGGCCTAGGCCCAGGGGAAAGGCACCAGCGGGGATGAGCCTGGGGAGGCGCCCGGGCATGTCTGCACCCAGTCCCCCGCAGCCTGCCCCTTGCTGGGGCAGTACCCCCGGAGGCCAGGAAGGCCTGGGCAAGGCTGGCCAGGGGCAGGGGCCCTGCTGGGTCCTGCCCCTGGCCTGTGGGGCCTCTGAGCACAACCGGCCCTCTCCCGCTGGAAGACCTCCCCGGCTGCCTCCAAAGGCCGCTTTGCAAGCACTCTGGCCGGCTGTTCCCGCCAGCCGCGCACAATGCTCCCAAGCCCGGGAGAAAAGCGCTTCGGGGTGGTGCTCTCTCCCGGCCCTTGCCCCTGAGCCTGGGGGCCAGGCAGGGGGTCCACACTCCCAGGCCAAGGCAGAACCACATGCACACGTCTGTTCCTGCCCCCTGCACCGGCAGAGAGCTCGGGGGAGCCAGAGTCTGTCAGGCAGCTGCTGGGCTGGCCGCCTGTGTGGGAAGGGGCAGAGCCGACCTAGGGGCCCCCTGGGCCTCTTGCTCTCCCTGCTGCCCTGAGGCTGCTGGGCCAAAGAGGTCTTGGGCATCCAGCCCCTTGCTGGTCCCTTCCCTCTGACCAGGCCCTCTGAGCTCCAGCACCTTGCAGTGTGGAGACAGCCCCTGCCAGCAACCTCCTCTCCAAGGAGGCCTCAAGCGAGGCCTAGGCCCAGGGGAAAGGCACCAGCGGGGATGAGCCTGGGGAGGCGCCCGGGCATGTCTGCACCCAGTCCCCCGCAGCCTGCCCCTTGCTGGGGCAGTACCCCCGGAGGCCAGGAAGGCCTGGGCAAGGCTGGCCAGGGGCAGGGGCCCTGCTGGGTCCTGCCCCTGGCCTGTGGGGCCTCTGAGCACAACCGGCCCTCTGCCGCTGGAAGACCTCCCCGGCTGCCTCCAAAGGCCGCTTTGCAAGCACTCTGGCCGGCTGTTCCCGCCAGCCGCGCACAATGCTCCCAAGCCCGGGAGAAAAGCGCTTCGGGGTGGTGCTCTCTCCCGGCCCTTGCCCCTGAGCCTGGGGGCCAGGCAGGGGGTCCACACTCCCAGGCCAAGGCAGAACCACATGCACACGTCTGTTCCTGCCCCCTGCACCGGCAGAGAGCTCGGGGGAGCCAGAGTCTGTCAGGCAGCTGCTGGGCTGGCCGCCTGTGTGGGAAGGGGCAGAGCCGACCTAGGGGCACCCTGGGCCTCTTGCTCTCCCTGCTGCCCTGAGGCTGCTGGGCCAAAGAGGTCTTGGGCATCCAGCCCCTTGCTGGTCCCTTCCCTCTGACGAGGCCCTCTGAGCTCCAGCCCCTTGCAGTGTGGAGACAGCCCCTGCCAGCAACCTCCTCTCCAAGGACGCCTCAAGCGAGGCCTAGGCCCAGGGGAAAGGCACCAGCGGGGATGAGCCTGGGGAGGCGCCCGGGCATGTCTGGACCCAGTCCCCCGCAGCCTGCCCCTTGCTGGGGCAGTACCCCCGGAGGCCAGGAAGGCCTGGGCAAGGCTGGCCAGGGGCAGGGGCCCTGCTGGGTCCTGCCCCTGGCCTGTGGGGCCTCTGAGCACAACCGGCCCTCTCCCGCTGGAAGACCTCCCCGGCTGCCTCCAAAGGCCGCTTTGCAAGCACTCTGGCCGGCTGTTCCCGCCAGCCGCGCACAATGCTCCCAAGCCCGGGAGAAAAGCGCTTCGGGGTGGTGCTCTCTCCCGGCCCTTGCCCCTGAGCCTGGGGGCCAGGCAGGGGGTCCACACTCCCAGGCCAAGGCAGAACCACATGCACACGTCTGTTCCTGCCCCCTGCACCGGCAGAGAGCTCGGGGGAGCCAGAGTCTATCAGGCAGCTGCTGGGCTGGCCGCCTGTGTGGGAAGGGGCAGAGCCGACCTAGGGGCCCCCTGGGCCTCTTGCTCTCCCTGCTGCCCTGAGGCTGCTGGGCCAAAGAGGTCTTGGGCATCCAGCCCCTTGCTGGTCCCTTCCCTCTGACGAGGCCCTCTGAGCTCCAGCACCTTGCAGTGTGGAGACAGCCCCTGACAGCAACCTCCTCTCCAAGGAGGCCTCAAGCGAGGCCTAGGCCCAGGGGAAAGGCACCAGCGGGGATGAGCCTGGGGAGGCGCCCGGGCATGTCTGGACCCAGTCCCCCGCAGCCTGCCCCTTGCTGGGGCAGTACCCCCGGAGGCCAGGAAGGCCTGGGCAAGGCTGGCCAGGGGCAGGGGCCCTGCTGGGTCCTGCCCCTGGCCTGTGGGGCCTCTGAGCACAACCGGCCCTCTCCCGCTGGAAGACCTCCCCGGCTGCCTCCAAAGGCCGCTTTGCAAGCACTCTGGCCGGCTGTTCCCGCCAGCCGCGCACAATGCTCCCAAGCCCGGGAGAAAAGCGCTTCGGGGTGGTGCTCTCTCCCGGCCCTTGCCCCTGAGCCTGGGGGCCAGGCAGGGGGTCCACACTCCCAGGCCAAGGCAGAACCACATGCACACGTCTGTTCCTGCCCCCTGCACCGGCAGAGAGCTCGGGGGAGCCAGAGTCTGTCAGGCAGCTGCTGGGCTGGCCGCCTGTGTGGGAAGGGGCAGAGCCGACCGAGGGGCCCCCTGGGCCTCTTGCTCTCCCTGCTGCCCTGAGGCTGCTGGGCCAAAGAGGTCTTGGGAATCCAGCCCCTTGCTGGTCCCTTCCCTCTGACGAGGCCCTCTGAGCTCCAGCACCTTGCAGTGTGGAGACAGCCCCTGCCAGCAACCTCCTCTCCAAGGAGGCCTCAAGCGAGGCCTAGGCCCAGGGGAAAGGCACCAGCGGGGATGAGCCTGGGGAGGCGCCCGGGCATGTCTGGACCCAGTCCCCCGCAGCCTGCCCCTTGCTGGGGCAGTACCCCCGGAGGCCAGCAAGGCCTGGGCAAGGCTGGCCAGGGGCAGGGGCCCTGCTGGGTCCTGCCCCTGGCCTGTGGGGCCTCTGAGCACAACCGGCCCTCTCCCGCTGGAAGACCTCCCCGGCTGCCTCCAAAGGCCGCTTTGCAAGCACTCTGGCCGGCTGTTCCCGCCAGCCGCGCACAATGCTCCCAAGCCCGGGAGAAAAGCGCTTCGGGGTGGTGCTCTCTCCCGGCCCTTGCCCCTGAGCCTGGGGGCCAGGCAGGGGGTCCACACTCCCAGGCCAAGGCAGAACCACATGCACACGTCTGTTCCTGCCCCCTGCACCGGCAGAGAGATCGGGGGAGCCAGAGTCTGTCAGGCAGCTGCTGGGCTGGCCGCCTGTGTGGGAAGGGGCAGAGCCGACCTAGGGGCCCCCTGGGCCTCTTGCTCTCCCTGCTGCCCTGAGGCTGCTGGGCCAAAGAGGTCTTGGGGATCAAGCCCCTTGCTGGTCCCTTCCCTCTGACAAGGCCCTCTGAGCTCCAGCACCTTGCAGTGTGGAGACAGCCCCTGCCAGCAACCTCCTCTCCAAGGAGGCCTCAAGCGAGGCCTAGGCCCAGGGGAAAGGCACCAGCGGGGATGAGCCTGGGGAGGCGCCCGGGCATGTCTGGACCCAGTCCCCCGCAGCCTGCCCCTTGCTGGGGCAGTACCCCCGGAGGCCAGGAAGGCCTGGGCAAGGCTGGCCAGGGGCAGGGGCCCTGCTGGGTCCTGCCCCTGGCCTGTGGGGCCTCTGAGCACAACCGGCCCTCTGCCGCTGGAAGACCTCCCCGGCTGCCTCCAAAGGCCGCTTTGCAAGCACTCTGGCCGGCTGTTCCCGCCAGCCGCGCACAATGCTCCCAAGCCCGGGAGAAAAGCGCTTCGGGGTGGTGCTCTCTCCCGGCCCTTGCCCCTGAGCCTGGGGGCCAGGCAGGGGGTCCACACTCCCAGGCCAAGGCAGAACCACATGCACACGTCTGTTCCTGCCCCCTGCACCGGCAGAGAGCTCGGGGGAGCCAGAGTCTGTCAGGCAGCTGCTGGGCTGGCCGCCTGTGTGGGAAGGGGCAGAGCCGACCTAGGGGCCCCCTGGGCCTCTTGCTCTCCCTGCTGCCCTGAGGCTGCTGGGCCAAAGAGGTCTTGGGCATCCAGCCCCTTGCTGGTCCCTTCCCTCTGACGAGGCCCTCTGAGCTCCAGCACCTTGCAGTGTGGAGACAGCCCCTGCCAGCAACCTCCTCTCCAAGGAGGCCTCAAGCGAGGCCTAGGCCCAGGGGAAAGGCACCAGCGGGGATGAGCCTGGGGAGGCGCCCGGGCATGTCTGGACCCAGTCCCCCGCAGCCTGCCCCTTGCTGGGGCAGTACCCCCGGAGGCCAGGAAGGCCTGGGCAAGGCTGGCCAGGGGCAGGGGCCCTGCTGGGTCCTGCCCCTGGCCTGTGGGGCCTCTGAGCACAACCGGCCCTCTCCCGCTGGAAGACCTCCCCAGCTGCCTCCAAAGGCAGCTTTGCAAGCACTCTGGCCGGCTGTTCCCGCCAGCCGCGCACAATGCTCCCAAGCCCGGGAGAAAAGCGCTTCGGGGTGGTGCTCTCTCCCGGCCCTTGCCCCTGAGCCTGGGGGCCAGGCAGGGGGTCCACACTCCCAGGCCAAGGCAGAACCACATGCACACGTCTGTTCCTGCCCCCTGCACCGGCAGAGAGCTCGGGGGAGCCAGAGTCTGTCAGGCAGCTGCTGGGCTGGCCGCCTGTGTGGGAAGGGGCAGAAAGGGGCAGAGCCGACCTAGGGGCCCCCTGGGCCTCTTGCTCTCCCTGCTGCCCTGAGGCTGCTGGGCCAAAGAGGTCTTGGGCATCCAGCCCCTTGCTGGTCCCTTCCCTCTGACCAGGCCCTCTGAGCTCCAGCACCTTGCAGTGTGGAGACAGCCCCTGCCAGCAACCTCCTCTCCAAGGAGGCCTCAAGCGAGGCCTAGGCCCAGGGGAAAGGCACCAGCGGGGATGAGCCTGGGGAGGGCCCCGGGCATGTCTGGACCCAGTCCCCGCAGCCTGCCCCTTGCTGGGGCAGTACCCCCGGAGGCCAGGAAGGCCTGGGCAAGGCTGGCCAGGGGCAGGGGCCCCTGCTGGGTCTGCCCCTGGCCTGTGGGGCCTCTGAGCACAACCGGCCCTCTCCCGCTGGAAGACCTCCCCGCTGCCTCCAAAGGCCGCTTGCAAGCACTCTGGCCGGCTGTTCCCGCCAGCCGCGCACAATGCTCCAAGCCCGGTAGAAAAAGCGCTTCGGGGTGGTGCTCTCTCCCGGCCCTTGCCCTAGGCCTGGGGGCCAGGCAGGGGGTCCACACGCCCAGGCCAAGGCAGAACCACATGCACACGTCTGTTCCTGCCCCCTGCACCGCAGAGAGCTCGGGGGAGCCAGAGCCTGTCAGGCAGCTGCTGGGCTGGCCGCCTGTGTGGGAAGGGGCAGAGCCGACCGAGGGGCCCCCTGGGCCTCTTGCTCTCCCTGCTGCCCTGAGGCTGCTGGGCCAAAGAGGTCTTGGGCATCCAGCCCCTTGCTGGTCCCTTCCCTCTGACCAGGCCCTCTGAGCTCCAGCACCTTGCAGTGTGGAGACAGCCCCTGCCAGCAACCTCCTCTCCAAGGAGGCCTCAAGCGAGGCCTAGGCCCAGGGGAAAGGCACCAGCGGGGATGAGCCTGGGGAGGCGCCCGGGCATGTCTGGACCCAGTCCCCCGCAGCCTGCCCCTTGCTGGGGCAGTACCCCCGGAGGCCAGAAGGCCTGGGCAAGGCTGGCCAGGGGCAGGGGCCCTGCTGGGTCCTGCCCCTGGCCTGTGGGGCCTCTGAGCACAACCGGCCCTCTCCCGCTGGAAGACCTCCCCGGCTGCCTCCAAAGGCCGCTTTGCAAGCACTCTGGCCGGCTGTTCCCGCCAGCCGCGCACAATGCTCCCAAGCCCGGGAGAAAAGCGCTTCGGGGTGGTGCTCTCTCCCGGCCCTGCCCCTGAGCCTGGGGGCCAGGCAGGGGGTCCACACTCCCAGGCCAAGGCAGAACCACATGCACACGTCTGTTCCTGCCCCCTGCACCGGCAGAGAGCTCGGGGGAGCCAGAGTCTGTCAGGCAGCTGCTGGGCTGGCCGCCTGTGTGGGAAGGGGCAGAGCCGACCTAGGGGCCCCCTGGGCCTCTTGCTCTCCCTGCTGCCCTGAGGCTGCTGGGCCAAAGAGGTCTTGGGCATCCAGCCCCTTGCTGGTCCCTTCCCTCTGACGAGGCCCTCTGAGCTCCAGCACCTTGCAGTGTGGAGACAGCCCCTGCCAGCAACCTCCTCTCCAAGGAGGCCTCAAGCGAGGCCTAGGCCCAGGGGAAAGGCACCAGCGGGGATGAGCCTGGGGAGGCGCCCGGGCATGTCTGGACCCAGTCCCCCGCAGCCTGCCCCTTGCTGGGGCAGTACCCCGGAGGCCAGGAAGGCCTGGGCAAGGCTGGCCAGGGGCAGGGGCCCTGCTGGGTCCTGCCCCTGGCCTGTGGGGCCTCTGAGCACAACCGGCCCTCTCCCGCTGGAAGACCTCCCCGGCTGCCTCAAAGGCCGCTTTGCAAGCACTCTGGCCGGCTGTTCCCGCCAGCCGCGCACAATGCTCCCAAGCCCGGGAGAAAAGCGCTTCGGGGTGGTGCTCTCTCCCGGCCCTTGCCCCTGAGCCTGGGGGCCAGGCAGGGGGTCCACACTCCCAGGCCAAGGCAGAACCACATGCACACGTCTGTTCCTGCCCCCTGCACCGGCAGAGAGCTCGGGGGAGCCAGAGTCTGTCAGGCAGCTGCTGGGCTGGCCGCCTGTGTGGGAAGGGGCAGAGCCGACCGAGGGGCCCCCTGGGCCTCTTGCTCTCCCTGCTGCCCTGAGGCTGCTGGGCCAAAGAGGTCTTGGGCATCCAGCCCCTTGCTGGTCCCTTCCCTCTGACGAGGCCCTCTGAGCTCCAGCACCTTGCAGTGTGGAGACAGCCCCTGCCAGCAACCTCCTCTCCAAGGAGGCCTCAAGCGAGGCCTAGGCCCAGGGGAAAGGCACCAGCGGGGATGAGCCTGGGGAGGCGCCCGGGCATGTCTGGACCCAGTGCCCCGCAGCCTGCCCCTTGCTGGGGCAGTACCCCCGGAGGCCAGGAAGGCCTGGGCAAGGCTGGCCAGGGGCAGGGGCCCTGCTGGGTCCTGCCCCTGGCCTGTGGGGCCTCTGAGCACAACCGGCCCTCTCCCGCTGGAAGACCTCCCCGGCTGCCTCCAAAGGCCGCTTTGCAAGCACTCTGGCCGGCTGTTCCCGCCAGCCGCGCACAATGCTCCCAAGCCCGGGAGAAAAGCGCTTCGGGGTGGTGCTCTCTCCCGGCCCTTGCCCCTGAGCCTGGGGGCCAGGCAGGGGGTCCACACTCCCAGGCCAAGGCAGAACCACATGCACACGTCTGTTCCTGCCCCCTGCACCGGCAGAGAGCTCGGGGGAGCCAGAGTCTGTCAGGCAGCTGCTGGGCTGGCCGCCTGTGTGGGAAGGGGCAGAGCCGACCTAGGGGCCCCCTGGGCCTCTTGCTCTCCCTGCTGCCCTGAGGCTGCTGGGCCAAAGAGGTCTTGGGCATCCAGCCCCTTGCTGGTCCCTTCCCTCTGACCAGGCCCTCTGAGCTCCAGCACCTTGCAGTGTGGAGACAGCCCCTGCCAGCAACCTCCTCTCCAAGGAGGCCTCAAGCGAGGCCTAGGCCCAGGGGAAAGGCACCAGCGGGGATGAGCCTGGGGAGGCGCCCGGGCATGTCTGGACCCAGTCCCCCGCAGCCTGCCCCTTGCTGGGGCAGTACCCCCGGAGGCCAGGAAGGCCTGGGCAAGGCTGGCCAGGGGCAGGGGCCCTGCTGGGTCCTGCCCCTGGCCTGTGGGGCCTCTGAGCACAACCGGCCCTCTCCCGCTGGAAGACCTCCCCGGCTGCCTCCAAAGGCCGCTTTGCAAGCACTCTGGCCGGCTGTTCCCGCCAGCCGCGCACAATGCTCCCAAGCCCGGGAGAAAAGCGCTTCGGGGTGGTGCTCTCTCCCGGCCCTTGCCCCTGAGCCTGGGGGCCAGGCAGGGGGTCCACACTCCCAGGCCAAGGCAGAACCACATGCACACGTCTGTTCCTGCCCCCTGCACCGGCAGAGAGCTCGGGGGAGCCAGAGTCTGTCAGGCAGCTGCTGGGCTGGCCGCCTGTGTGGGAAGGGGAAGAGCCGACCGAGGGGCCCCCTGGGCCTCTTGCTCTCCCTGCTGCCCTGAGGCTGCTGGGCCAAAGAGGTCTTGGGCATCCAGCCCCTTGCTGGTCCCTTCCCTCTGACCAGGCCCTCTGAGCTCCAGCACCTTGCAGTGTGGAGACAGCCCCTGCCAGCAACCTCCTCTCCAAGGAGGCCTCAAGCGAGGCCTAGGCCCAGGGGAAAGGCACCAGCGGGGATGAGCCTGGGGAGGCGCCCGGGCATGTCTGGACCCAGTCCCCCGCAGCCTGCCCCTTGCTGGGGCAGTACCCCCGGAGGCCAGGAAGGCCTGGGCAAGGCTGGCCAGGGGCAGGGGCCCTGCTGGGTCCTGCCCCTGGCCTGTGGGGCCTCTGAGCACAACCGGCCCTCTGCCGCTGGAAGACCTCCCCGGCTGCCTCCAAAGGCCGCTTTGCAAGCACTCTGGCCGGCTGTTCCCGCCAGCCGCGCACAATGCTCCCAAGCCCGGGAGAAAAGCGCTTCGGGGTGGTGCTCTCTCCCGGCCCTTGCCCCTGAGCCTGGGGGCCAGGCAGGGGGTCTACACTCCCAGGCCAAGGCAGAACCACATGCACACGTCTGTTCCTGCCCCCTGCACCGGCAGAGAGCTCGGGGGAGCCAGAGTCTGTCAGGCAGCTGCTGGGCTGGCCGCCTGTGTGGGAAGGGGCAGAG
Organism: Cervus elaphus; assembly: GCF_910594005.1. Classification (NCBI taxonomy): domain Eukaryota; kingdom Metazoa; phylum Chordata; class Mammalia; order Artiodactyla; family Cervidae; genus Cervus; species Cervus elaphus. The sequence goes on along the minus strand of NC_057834.1, from coordinate 282,433 downwards.
CCGACCTAGGGGCCCCCTGGGCCTCTTGCTCTCCCTGCTGCCCTGAGGCTGCTGGGCCAAAGAGGTCTTGGGCATCCAGCCCCTTGCTGGTCCCTTCCCTCTGACGAGGCCCTCTGAGCTCCAGCACCTTGCAGTGTGGAGACAGCCCCTGCCAGCAACCTCCTCTCCAAGGAGGCCTCAAGCGAGGCCTAGGCCCAGGGGAAAGGCACCAGCGGGGATGAGCCTGGGGAGGCGCCCGGGCATGTCTGGACCCAGTCCCCCGCAGCCTGCCCCTTGCTGGGGCAGTACCCCCGGAGACCAGGAAGGCCTGGGCAAGGCTGGCCAGGGGCAGGGGCCCTGCTGGGTCCTGCCCCTGGCCTGTGGGGCCTCTGAGCACAACCGGCCCTCTCCCGCTGGAAGACCTCCCCAGCTGCCTCCAAAGGCCGCTTTGCAAGCACTCTGGCCGGCTGTTCCCGCCAGCCGCGCACAATGCTCCCAAGCCCGGGAGAAAAGCGCTTCGGGGTGGTGCTCTCTCCCGGCCCTTGCCCCTGAGCCTGGGGGCCAGGCAGGGGGTCCACACTCCCAGGCCAAGGCAGAACCACATGCACACGTCTGTTCCTGCCCCCTGCACCGGCAGAGAGCTCGGGGGAGCCAGAGTCTGTCAGGCAGCTGCTGGGCTGGCCGCCTGTGTGGGAAGGGGCAGAGCCGACCTAGGGGCCCCCTGGGCCTCTTGCTCTCCCTGCTGCCCTGAGGCTGCTGGGCCAAAGAGGTCTTGGGCATCCAGCCCCTTGCTGGTCCCTTCCCTCTGACCAGGCCCTCTGAGCTCCAGCACCTTGCAGTGTGGAGACAGCCCCTGCCAGCAACCTCCTCTCCAAGGAGGCCTCAAGCGAGGCCTAGGCCCAGGGGAAAGGCACCAGCGGGGATGAGCCTGGGGAGGCGCCCGGGCATGTCTGGACCCAGTCCCCCGCAGCCTGCCCCTTGCTGGGGCAGTACCCCCGGAGGCCAGGAAGGCCTGGGCAAGGCTGGCCAGGGGCAGGGGCCCTGCTGGGTCCTGCCCCTGGCCTGTGGGGCCTCTGAGCACAACCGGCCCTCTCCCGCTGGAAGACCTCCCCGGCTGCCTCCAAAGGCCGCTTTGCAAGCACTCTGGCCGGCTGTTCCCGCCAGCCGCGCACAATGCTCCCAAGCCCGGGAGAAAAGCGCTTCGGGGTGGTGCTCTCTCCCGGCCCTTGCCCCTGAGCCTGGGGGCCAGGCAGGGGGTCCACACGCCCAGGCCAAGGCAGAACCACATGCACACGTCTGTTCCTGCCCCCTGCACCGGCAGAGAGCTCGGGGGAGCCAGAGTCTGTCAGGCAGCTGCTGGGCTGGCCGCCTGTGTGGGAAGGGGCAGAGCCGACCGAGGGGCCCCCTGGGCCTCTTGCTCTCCCTGCTGCCCTGAGGCTGCTGGGCCAAAGAGGTCTTGGGCATCCAGCCCCTTGCTGGTCCCTTCCCTCTGACGAGGCCCTCTGAGCTCCAGCACCTTGCAGTGTGGAGACAGCCCCTGCCAGCAACCTCCTCTCCAAGGAGGCCTCAAGCGAGGCCTAGGCCCAGGGGAAAGGCACCAGCGGGGATGAGCCTGGGGAGGCGCCCGGGCATGTCTGGACCCAGTCCCCCGCAGCCTGCCCCTTGCTGGGGCAGTACCCCCGGAGGCCAGGAAGGCCTGGGCAAGGCTGGCCAGGGGCAGGGGCCCTGCTGGGTCCTGCCCCTGGCCTGTGGGGCCTCTGAGCACAACCGGCCCTCTCCCGCTGGAAGACCTCCCCGGCTGCCTCCAAAGGCCGCTTTGCAAGCACTCTGGCCGGCTGTTCCCGCCAGCCGCGCACAATGCTCCCAAGCCCGGGAGAAAAGCGCTTCGGGGTGGTGCTCTCTCCCGGCCCTTGCCCCTGAGCCTGGGGGCCAGGCAGGGGGTCCACACTCCCAGGCCAAGGCAGAACCACATGCACACGTCTGTTCCTGCCCCCTGCACCGGCAGAGAGCTCGGGGGAGCCAGAGTCTGTCAGGCAGCTGCTGGGCTGGCCGCCTGTGTGGGAAGGGGCAGAGCCGACCTAGGGGCCCCCTGGGCCTCTTGCTCTCCCTGCTGCCCTGAGGCTGCTGGGCCAAAGAGGTCTTGGGCATCCAGCCCCTTGCTGGTCCCTTCCCTCTGACGAGGCCCTCTGAGCTCCAGCACCTTGCAGTGTGGAGACAGCCCCTGCCAGCAACCTCCTCTCCAAGGAGGCCTCAAGCGAGGCCTAGGCCCAGGGGAAAGGCACCAGCGGGGATGAGCCTGGGGAGGCGCCCGGGCATGTCTGGACCCAGTCCCCCGCAGCCTGCCCCTTGCTGGGGCAGTACCCCCGGAGGCCAGGAAGGCCTGGGCAAGGCTGGCCAGGGGCAGGGGCCCTGCTGGGTCCTGCCCCTGGCCTGTGGGGCCTCTGAGCACAACCGGCCCTCTCCCGCTGGAAGACCTCCCCGGCTGCCTCCAAAGGCCGCTTTGCAAGCACTCTGGCCGGCTGTTCCCGCCAGCCGCGCACAATGCTCCCAAGCCCGGGAGAAAAGCGCTTCGGGGTGGTGCTCTCTCCCGGCCCTTGCCCCTGAGCCTGGGGGCCAGGCAGGGGGTCCACACTCCCAGGCCAAGGCAGAACCACATGCACACGTCTGTTCCTGCCCCCTGCACCGGCAGAGAGCTCGGGGGAGCCAGAGTCTGTCAGGCAGCTGCTGGGCTGGCCGCCTGTGTGGGAAGGGGCAGAGCCGACCGAGGGGCCCCCTGGGCCTCTTGCTCTCCCTGCTGCCCTGAGGCTGCTGGGCCAAAGAGGTCTTGGGCATCCAGCCCCTTGCTGGTCCCTTCCCTCTGACGAGGCCCTCTGAGCTCCAGCACCTTGCAGTGTGGAGACAGCCCCTGCCAGCAACCTCCTCTCCAAGGAGGCCTCAAGCGAGGCCTAGGCCCAGGGGAAAGGCACCAGCGGGGATGAGCCTGGGGAGGCGCCCGGGCATGTCTGGACCCAGTGCCCCGCAGCCTGCCCCTTGCTGGGGCAGTACCCCCGGAGGCCAGGAAGGCCTGGGCAAGGCTGGCCAGGGGCAGGGGCCCTGCTGGGTCCTGCCCCTGGCCTGTGGGGCCTCTGAGCACAACCGGCCCTCTCCCGCTGGAAGACCTCCCCGGCTGCCTCCAAAGGCCGCTTTGCAAGCACTCTGGCCGGCTGTTCCCGCCAGCCGCGCACAATGCTCCCAAGCCCGGGAGAAAAGCGCTTCGGGGTGGTGCTCTCTCCCGGCCCTTGCCCCTGAGCCTGGGGGCCAGGCAGGGGGTCCACACTCCCAGGCCAAGGCAGAACCACATGCACACGTCTGTTCCTGCCCCCTGCACCGGCAGAGAGCTCGGGGGAGCCAGAGTCTGTCAGGCAGCTGCTGGGCTGGCCGCCTGTGTGGGAAGGGGCAGAGCCGACCTAGGGGCCCCCTGGGCCTCTTGCTCTCCCTGCTGCCCTGAGGCTGCTGGGCCAAAGAGGTCTTGGGCATCCAGCCCCTTGCTGGTCCCTTCCCTCTGACCAGGCCCTCTGAGCTCCAGCACCTTGCAGTGTGGAGACAGCCCCTGCCAGCAACCTCCTCTCCAAGGAGGCCTCAAGCGAGGCCTAGGCCCAGGGGAAAGGCACCAGCGGGGATGAGCCTGGGGAGGCGCCCGGGCATGTCTGGACCCAGTCCCCCGCAGCCTGCCCCTTGCTGGGGCAGTACCCCCGGAGGCCAGGAAGGCCTGGGCAAGGCTGGCCAGGGGCAGGGGCCCTGCTGGGTCCTGCCCCTGGCCTGTGGGGCCTCTGAGCACAACCGGCCCTCTCCCGCTGGAAGACCTCCCCGGCTGCCTCCAAAGGCCGCTTTGCAAGCACTCTGGCCGGCTGTTCCCGCCAGCCGCGCACAATGCTCCCAAGCCCGGGAGAAAAGCGCTTCGGGGTGGTGCTCTCTCCCGGCCCTTGCCCCTGAGCCTGGGGGCCAGGCAGGGGGTCCACACTCCCAGGCCAAGGCAGAACCACATGCACACGTCTGTTCCTGCCCCCTGCACCGGCAGAGAGCTCGGGGGAGCCAGAGTCTGTCAGGCAGCTGCTGGGCTGGCCGCCTGTGTGGGAAGGGGAAGAGCCGACCGAGGGGCCCCCTGGGCCTCTTGCTCTCCCTGCTGCCCTGAGGCTGCTGGGCCAAAGAGGTCTTGGGCATCCAGCCCCTTGCTGGTCCCTTCCCTCTGACCAGGCCCTCTGAGCTCCAGCACCTTGCAGTGTGGAGACAGCCCCTGCCAGCAACCTCCTCTCCAAGGAGGCCTCAAGCGAGGCCTAGGCCCAGGGGAAAGGCACCAGCGGGGATGAGCCTGGGGAGGCGCCCGGGCATGTCTGGACCCAGTCCCCCGCAGCCTGCCCCTTGCTGGGGCAGTACCCCCGGAGGCCAGGAAGGCCTGGGCAAGGCTGGCCAGGGGCAGGGGCCCTGCTGGGTCCTGCCCCTGGCCTGTGGGGCCTCTGAGCACAACCGGCCCTCTGCCGCTGGAAGACCTCCCCGGCTGCCTCCAAAGGCCGCTTTGCAAGCACTCTGGCCGGCTGTTCCCGCCAGCCGCGCACAATGCTCCCAAGCCCGGGAGAAAAGCGCTTCGGGGTGGTGCTCTCTCCCGGCCCTTGCCCCTGAGCCTGGGGGCCAGGCAGGGGGTCCACACTCCCAGGCCAAGGCAGAACCACATGCACACGTCTGTTCCTGCCCCCTGCACCGGCAGAGAGCTCGGGGGAGCCAGAGTCTGTCAGGCAGCTGCTGGGCTGGCCGCCTGTGTGGGAAGGGGCAGAGCCGACCTAGGGGCCCCCTGGGCCTCTTGCTCTCCCTGCTGCCCTGAGGCTGCTGGGCCAAAGAGGTCTTGGGCATCCAGCCCCTTGCTGGTCCCTTCCCTCTGACGAGGCCCTCTGAGCTCCAGCACCTTGCAGTGTGGAGACAGCCCCCGCCAGCAACCTCCTCTCCAAGGAGGCCTCAAGCGAGGCCTAGGCCCAGGGGAAAGGCACCAGCGGGGATGAGCCTGGGGAGGCGCCCGGGCATGTCTGCACCCAGTCCCCCGCAGCCTGCCCCTTGCTGGGGCAGTACCCCCGGAGGCCAGGAAGGCCTGGGCAAGGCTGGCCAGGGGCAGGGGCCCTGCTGGGTCCTGCCTCTGGCCTGTGGGGCCTCTGAGCACAACCGGCCCTCTCCCGCTGGAAGACCTCCCCGGCTGCCTCCAAAGGCCGCTTTGCAAGCACTCTGGCCGGCTGTTCCCGCCAGCCGCGCACAATGCTCCCAAGCCCGGGAGAAAAGCGCTTCGGGGTGGTGCTCTCTCCCGGCCCTTGCCCCTGAGCCTGGGGGCCAGGCAGGGGGTCCACACTCCCAGGCCAAGGCAGAACCACATGCACACGTCTGTTCCTGCCCCCTGCACCGGCAGAGAGCTCGGGGGAGCCAGAGTCTGTCAGGCAGCTGCTGGGCTGGCCGCCTGTGTGGGAAGGGGCAGAGCCGACCTAGGGGCCCCCTGGGCCTCTTGCTCTCCCTGCTGCCCTGAGGCTGCTGGGCCAAAGAGGTCTTGGGCATCCAGCCCCTTGCTGGTCCCTTCCCTCTGACCAGGCCCTCTGAGCTCCAGCATCTTGCAGTGTGGAGACAGCCCCTGCCAGCAACCTCCTCTCCAAGGAGGCCTCAAGCGAGGCCTAGGCCCAGGGGAAAGGCACCAGCGGGGATGAGCCTGGGGAGGCGCCCGGGCATGTCTGGACCCAGTCCCCCGCAGCCTGCCCCTTGCTGGGGCAGTACCCCCGGAGGCCAGGAAGGCCTGGGCAAGGCTGGCCAGGGGCAGGGGCCCTGCTGGGTCCTGCCCCTGGCCTGTGGGGCCTCTGAGCACAACCGGCCCTCTCCCGCTGGAAGACCTCCCCGGCTGCCTCCAAAGGCCGCTTTGCAAGCACTCTGGCCGGCTGTTCCCGCCAGCCGCGCACAATGCTCCCAAGCCCGGGAGAAAAGCGCTTCGGGGTGGTGCTCTCTCCCGGCCCTTGCCCCTGAGCCTGGGGGCCAGGCAGGGGGTCCACACGCCCAGGCCAAGGCAGAACCACATGCACACGTCTGTTCCTGCCCCCTGCACCGGCAGAGAGCTCGGGGGAGCCAGAGTCTGTCAGGCAGCTGCTGGGCTGGCCGCCTGTGTGGGAAGGGGCAGAGCCGACCTAGGGGCCCCCTGGGCCTCTTGCTCTCCCTGCTGCCCTGAGGCTGCTGGGCCAAAGAGGTCTTGGGCATCCAGCCCCTTGCTGGTCCCTTCCCTCTGACCAGGCCCTCTGAGCTCCAGCACCTTGCAGTGTGGAGACAGCCCCTGCCAGCAACCTCCTCTCCAAGGAGGCCTCAAGCGAGGCCTAGGCCCAGGGGAAAGGCACCAGCGGGGATGAGCCTGGGGAGGCGCCCGGGCATGTCTGGACCCAGTCCCCCGCAGCCTGCCCCTTGCTGGGGCAGTACCCCCGGAGGCCAGGAAGGCCTGGGCAAGGCTGGCCAGGGGCAGGGGCCCTGCTGGGTCCTGCCCCTGGCCTGTGGGGCCTCTGAGCACAACCGGCCCTCTCCCGCTGGAAGACCTCCCCGGCTGCCTCCAAAGGCCGCTTTGCAAGCACTCTGGCCGGCTGTTCCCGCCAGCCGCGCACAATGCTCCCAAGCCCGGGAGAAAAGCGCTTCGGGGTGGTGCTCTCTCCCGGCCCTTGCCCCTGAGCCTGGGGGCCAGGCAGGGGGTCCACACTCCCAGGCCAAGGCAGAACCACATGCACACGTCTGTTCCTGCCCCCTGCACCGGCAGAGAGCTCGGGGGAGCCAGAGTCTGTCAGGCAGCTGCTGGGCTGGCCGCCTGTGTGGGAAGGGGCAGAGCCGACCTAGGGGCCCCCTGGGCCTCTTGCTCTCCCTGCTGCCCTGAGGCTGCTGGGCCAAAGAGGTCTTGGGCATCCAGCCCCTTGCTGGTCCCTTCCCTCTGACGAGGCCCTCTGAGCTCCAGCACCTTGCAGTGTGGAGACAGCCCCTGCCAGCAACCTCCTCTCCAAGGAGGCCTCAAGCGAGGCCTAGGCCCAGGGGAAAGGCACCAGCGGGGATGAGCCTGGGGAGGCGCCCGGGCATGTCTGGACCCAGTCCCCCGCAGCCTGCCCCTTGCTGGGGCAGTACCCCCGGAGGCCAGGAAGGCCTGGGCAAGGCTGGCCAGGGGCAGGGGCCCTGCTGGGTCCTGCCCCTGGCCTGTGGGGCCTCTGAGCACAACCGGCCCTCTCCCGCTGGAAGACCTCCCCGGCTGCCTCCAAAGGCCGCTTTGCAAGCACTCTGGCCGGCTGTTCCCGCCAGCCGCGCACAATGCTCCCAAGCCCGGGAGAAAAGCGCTTCGGGGTGGTGCTCTCTCCCGGCCCTTGCCCCTGAGCCTGGGGGCCAGGCAGGGGGTCCACACTCCCAGGCCAAGGCAGAACCACATGCACACGTCTGTTCCTGCCCCCTGCACCGGCAGAGAGCTCGGGGGAGCCAGAGTCTGTCAGGCAGCTGCTGGGCTGGCCGCCTGTGTGGGAAGGGGCAGAGCCGACCGAGGGGCCCCCTGGGCCTCTTGCTCTCCCTGCTGCCCTGAGGCTGCTGGGCCAAAGAGGTCTTGGGCATCCAGCCCCTTGCTGGTCCCTTCCCTCTGACGAGGCCCTCTGAGCTCCAGCACCTTGCAGTGTGGAGACAGCCCCTGCCAGCAACCTCCTCTCCAAGGAGGCCTCAAGCGAGGCCTAGGCCCAGGGGAAAGGCACCAGCGGGGATGAGCCTGGGGAGGCGCCCGGGCATGTCTGGACCCAGTGCCCCGCAGCCTGCCCCTTGCTGGGGCAGTACCCCCGGAGGCCAGGAAGGCCTGGGCAAGGCTGGCCAGGGGCAGGGGCCCTGCTGGGTCCTGCCCCTGGCCTGTGGGGCCTCTGAGCACAACCGGCCCTCTCCCGCTGGAAGACCTCCCCGGCTGCCTCCAAAGGCCGCTTTGCAAGCACTCTGGCCGGCTGTTCCCGCCAGCCGCGCACAATGCTCCCAAGCCCGGGAGAAAAGCGCTTCGGGGTGGTGCTCTCTCCCGGCCCTTGCCCCTGAGCCTGGGGGCCAGGCAGGGGGTCCACACTCCCAGGCCAAGGCAGAACCACATGCACACGTCTGTTCCTGCCCCCTGCACCGGCAGAGAGCTCGGGGGAGCCAGAGTCTGTCAGGCAGCTGCTGGGCTGGCCGCCTGTGTGGGAAGGGGCAGAGCCGACCTAGGGGCCCCCTGGGCCTCTTGCTCTCCCTGCTGCCCTGAGGCTGCTGGGCCAAAGAGGTCTTGGGCATCCAGCCCCTTGCTGGTCCCTTCCCTCTGACCAGGCCCTCTGAGCTCCAGCACCTTGCAGTGTGGAGACAGCCCCTGCCAGCAACCTCCTCTCCAAGGAGGCCTCAAGCGAGGCCTAGGCCCAGGGGAAAGGCACCAGCGGGGATGAGCCTGGGGAGGCGCCCGGGCATGTCTGGACCCAGTCCCCCGCAGCCTGCCCCTTGCTGGGGCAGTACCCCCGGAGGCCAGGAAGGCCTGGGCAAGGCTGGCCAGGGGCAGGGGCCCTGCTGGGTCCTGCCCCTGGCCTGTGGGGCCTCTGAGCACAACCGGCCCTCTCCCGCTGGAAGACCTCCCCGGCTGCCTCCAAAGGCCGCTTTGCAAGCACTCTGGCCGGCTGTTCCCGCCAGCCGCGCACAATGCTCCCAAGCCCGGGAGAAAAGCGCTTCGGGGTGGTGCTCTCTCCCGGCCCTTGCCCCTGAGCCTGGGGGCCAGGCAGGGGGTCCACACTCCCAGGCCAAGGCAGAACCACATGCACACGTCTGTTCCTGCCCCCTGCACCGGCAGAGAGCTCGGGGGAGCCAGAGTCTGTCAGGCAGCTGCTGGGCTGGCCGCCTGTGTGGGAAGGGGAAGAGCCGACCGAGGGGCCCCCTGGGCCTCTTGCTCTCCCTGCTGCCCTGAGGCTGCTGGGCCAAAGAGGTCTTGGGCATCCAGCCCCTTGCTGGTCCCTTCCCTCTGACCAGGCCCTCTGAGCTCCAGCACCTTGCAGTGTGGAGACAGCCCCTGCCAGCAACCTCCTCTCCAAGGAGGCCTCAAGCGAGGCCTAGGCCCAGGGGAAAGGCACCAGCGGGGATGAGCCTGGGGAGGCGCCCGGGCATGTCTGGACCCAGTCCCCCGCAGCCTGCCCCTTGCTGGGGCAGTACCCCCGGAGGCCAGGAAGGCCTGGGCAAGGCTGGCCAGGGGCAGGGGCCCTGCTGGGTCCTGCCCCTGGCCTGTGGGGCCTCTGAGCACAACCGGCCCTCTGCCGCTGGAAGACCTCCCCGGCTGCCTCCAAAGGCCGCTTTGCAAGCACTCTGGCCGGCTGTTCCCGCCAGCCGCGCACAATGCTCCCAAGCCCGGGAGAAAAGCGCTTCGGGGTGGTGCTCTCTCCCGGCCCTTGCCCCTGAGCCTGGGGGCCAGGCAGGGGGTCCACACTCCCAGGCCAAGGCAGAACCACATGCACACGTCTGTTCCTGCCCCCTGCACCGGCAGAGAGCTCGGGGGAGCCAGAGTCTGTCAGGCAGCTGCTGGGCTGGCCGCCTGTGTGGGAAGGGGCAGAGCCGACCTAGGGGCCCCCTGGGCCTCTTGCTCTCCCTGCTGCCCTGAGGCTGCTGGGCCAAAGAGGTCTTGGGCATCCAGCCCCTTGCTGGTCCCTTCCCTCTGACGAGGCCCTCTGAGCTCCAGCACCTTGCAGTGTGGAGACAGCCCCTGCCAGCAACCTCCTCTCCAAGGAGGCCTCAAGCGAGGCCTAGGCCCAGGGGAAAGGCACCAGCGGGGATGAGCCTGGGGAGGCGCCCGGGCATGTCTGGACCCAGTCCCCCGCAGCCTGCCCCTTGCTGGGGCAGTACCCCCGGAGACCAGGAAGGCCTGGGCAAGGCTGGCCAGGGGCAGGGGCCCTGCTGGGTCCTGCCCCTGGCCTGTGGGGCCTCTGAGCACAACCGGCCCTCTCCCGCTGGAAGACCTCCCCAGCTGCCTCCAAAGGCCGCTTTGCAAGCACTCTGGCCGGCTGTTCCCGCCAGCCGCGCACAATGCTCCCAAGCCCGGGAGAAAAGCGCTTCGGGGTGGTGCTCTCTCCCGGCCCTTGCCCCTGAGCCTGGGGGCCAGGCAGGGGGTCCACACTCCCAGGCCAAGGCAGAACCACATGCACACGTCTGTTCCTGCCCCCTGCACCGGCAGAGAGCTCGGGGGAGCCAGAGTCTGTCAGGCAGCTGCTGGGCTGGCCGCCTGTGTGGGAAGGGGCAGAGCCGACCTAGGGGCCCCCTGGGCCTCTTGCTCTCCCTGCTGCCCTGAGGCTGCTGGGCCAAAGAGGTCTTGGGCATCCAGCCCCTTGCTGGTCCCTTCCCTCTGACCAGGCCCTCTGAGCTCCAGCACCTTGCAGTGTGGAGACAGCCCCTGCCAGCAACCTCCTCTCCAAGGAGGCCTCAAGCGAGGCCTAGGCCCAGGGGAAAGGCACCAGCGGGGATGAGCCTGGGGAGGCGCCCGGGCATGTCTGGACCCAGTCCCCCGCAGCCTGCCCCTTGCTGGGGCAGTACCCCCGGAGGCCAGGAAGGCCTGGGCAAGGCTGGCCAGGGGCAGGGGCCCTGCTGGGTCCTGCCCCTGGCCTGTGGGGCCTCTGAGCACAACCGGCCCTCTCCCGCTGGAAGACCTCCCCGGCTGCCTCCAAAGGCCGCTTTGCAAGCACTCTGGCCGGCTGTTCCCGCCAGCCGCGCACAATGCTCCCAAGCCCGGGAGAAAAGCGCTTCGGGGTGGTGCTCTCTCCCGGCCCTTGCCCCTGAGCCTGGGGGCCAGGCAGGGGGTCCACACGCCCAGGCCAAGGCAGAACCACATGCACACGTCTGTTCCTGCCCCCTGCACCGGCAGAGAGCTCGGGGGAGCCAGAGTCTGTCAGGCAGCTGCTGGGCTGGCCGCCTGTGTGGGAAGGGGCAGAGCCGACCGAGGGGCCCCCTGGGCCTCTTGCTCTCCCTGCTGCCCTGAGGCTGCTGGGCCAAAGAGGTCTTGGGCATCCAGCCCCTTGCTGGTCCCTTCCCTCTGACCAGGCCCTCTGAGCTCCAGCACCTTGCAGTGTGGAGACAGCCCCTGCCAGCAACCTCCTCTCCAAGGAGGCCTCAAGCGAGGCCTAGGCCCAGGGGAAAGGCACCAGCGGGGATGAGCCTGGGGCGGCGCCCGGGCATGTCTGGACCCAGTCCCCCGCAGCCTGCCCCTTGCTGGGGCAGTACCCCCGGAGGCCAGGAAGGCCTGGGCAAGGCTGGCCAGGGGCAGGGGCCCTGCTGGGTCCTGCCCCTGGCCTGTGGGGCCTCTGAGCACAACCGGCCCTCTCCCGCTGGAAGACCTCCCCGGCTGCCTCCAAAGGCCGCTTTGCAAGCACTCTGGCCGGCTGTTCCCGCCAGCCGCGCACAATGCTCCCAAGCCCGGGAGAAAAGCGCTTCGGGGTGGTGCTCTCTCCCGGCCCTTGCCCCTGAGCCTGGGGGCCAGGCAGGGGGTCCACACTCCCAGGCCAAGGCAGAACCACATGCACACGTCTGTTCCTGCCCCCTGCACCGGCAGAGAGCTCGGGGGAGCCAGAGTCTGTCAGGCAGCTGCTGGGCTGGCCGCCTGTGTGGGAAGGGGCAGAGCCGACCTAGGGGCCCCCTGGGCCTCTTGCTCTCCCTGCTGCCCTGAGGCTGCTGGGCCAAAGAGGTCTTGGGCATCCAGCCCCTTGCTGGTCCCTTCCCTCTGACGAGGCCCTCTGAGCTCCAGCACCTTGCAGTGTGGAGACAGCCCCTGCCAGCAACCTCCTCTCCAAGGAGGCCTCAAGCGAGGCCTAGGCCCAGGGGAAAGGCACCAGCGGGGATGAGCCTGGGGAGGCGCCCGGGCATGTCTGGACCCAGTCCCCCGCAGCCTGCCCCTTGCTGGGGCAGTACCCCCGGAGGCCAGGAAGGCCTGGGCAAGGCTGGCCAGGGGCAGGGGCCCTGCTGGGTCCTGCCCCTGGCCTGTGGGGCCTCTGAGCACAACCGGCCCTCTCCCGCTGGAAGACCTCCCCGGCTGCCTCCAAAGGCCGCTTTGCAAGCACTCTGGCCGGCTGTTCCCGCCAGCCGCGCACAATGCTCCCAAGCCCGGGAGAAAAGCGCTTCGGGGTGGTGCTCTCTCCCGGCCCTTGCCCCTGAGCCTGGGGGCCAGGCAGGGGGTCCACACTCCCAGGCCAAGGCAGAACCACATGCACACGTCTGTTCCTGCCCCCTGCACCGGCAGAGAGCTCGGGGGAGCCAGAGTCTGTCAGGCAGCTGCTGGGCTGGCCGCCTGTGTGGGAAGGGGCAGAGCCGACCGAGGGGCCCCCTGGGCCTCTTGCTCTCCCTGCTGCCCTGAGGCTGCTGGGCCAAAGAGGTCTTGGGCATCCAGCCCCTTGCTGGTCCCTTCCCTCTGACGAGGCCCTCTGAGCTCCAGCACCTTGCAGTGTGGAGACAGCCCCTGCCAGCAACCTCCTCTCCAAGGAGGCCTCAAGCGAGGCCTAGGCCCAGGGGAAAGGCACCAGCGGGGATGAGCCTGGGGAGGCGCCCGGGCATGTCTGGACCCAGTGCCCCGCAGCCTGCCCCTTGCTGGGGCAGTACCCCCGGAGGCCAGGAAGGCCTGGGCAAGGCTGGCCAGGGGCAGGGGCCCTGCTGGGTCCTGCCCCTGGCCTGTGGGGCCTCTGAGCACAACCGGCCCTCTCCCGCTGGAAGACCTCCCCGGCTGCCTCCAAAGGCCGCTTTGCAAGCACTCTGGCCGGCTGTTCCCGCCAGCCGCGCACAATGCTCCCAAGCCCGGGAGAAAAGCGCTTCGGGGTGGTGCTCTCTCCCGGCCCTTGCCCCTGAGCCTGGGGGCCAGGCAGGGGGTCCACACTCCCAGGCCAAGGCAGAACCACATGCACACGTCTGTTCCTGCCCCCTGCACCGGCAGAGAGCTCGGGGGAGCCAGAGTCTGTCAGGCAGCTGCTGGGCTGGCCGCCTGTGTGGGAAGGGGCAGAGCCGACCTAGGGGCCCCCTGGGCCTCTTGCTCTCCCTGCTGCCCTGAGGCTGCTGGGCCAAAGAGGTCTTGGGCATCCAGCCCCTTGCTGGTCCCTTCCCTCTGACCAGGCCCTCTGAGCTCCAGCACCTTGCAGTGTGGAGACAGCCCCTGCCAGCAACCTCCTCTCCAAGGAGGCCTCAAGCGAGGCCTAGGCCCAGGGGAAAGGCACCAGCGGGGATGAGCCTGGGGAGGCGCCCGGGCATGTCTGGACCCAGTCCCCCGCAGCCTGCCCCTTGCTGGGGCAGTACCCCCGGAGGCCAGGAAGGCCTGGGCAAGGCTGGCCAGGGGCAGGGGCCCTGCTGGGTCCTGCCCCTGGCCTGTGGGGCCTCTGAGCACAACCGGCCCTCTCCCGCTGGAAGACCTCCCCGGCTGCCTCCAAAGGCCGCTTTGCAAGCACTCTGGCCGGCTGTTCCCGCCAGCCGCGCACAATGCTCCCAAGCCCGGGAGAAAAGCGCTTCGGGGTGGTGCTCTCTCCCGGCCCTTGCCCCTGAGCCTGGGGGCCAGGCAGGGGGTCCACACTCCCAGGCCAAGGCAGAACCACATGCACACGTCTGTTCCTGCCCCCTGCACCGGCAGAGAGCTCGGGGGAGCCAGAGTCTGTCAGGCAGCTGCTGGGCTGGCCGCCTGTGTGGGAAGGGGAAGAGCCGACCGAGGGGCCCCCTGGGCCTCTTGCTCTCCCTGCTGCCCTGAGGCTGCTGGGCCAAAGAGGTCTTGGGCATCCAGCCCCTTGCTGGTCCCTTCCCTCTGACCAGGCCCTCTGAGCTCCAGCACCTTGCAGTGTGGAGACAGCCCCTGCCAGCAACCTCCTCTCCAAGGAGGCCTCAAGCGAGGCCTAGGCCCAGGGGAAAGGCACCAGCGGGGATGAGCCTGGGGAGGCGCCCGGGCATGTCTGGACCCAGTCCCCCGCAGCCTGCCCCTTGCTGGGGCAGTACCCCCGGAGGCCAGGAAGGCCTGGGCAAGGCTGGCCAGGGGCAGGGGCCCTGCTGGGTCCTGCCCCTGGCCTGTGGGGCCTCTGAGCACAACCGGCCCTCTGCCGCTGGAAGACCTCCCCGGCTGCCTCCAAAGGCCGCTTTGCAAGCACTCTGGCCGGCTGTTCCCGCCAGCCGCGCACAATGCTCCCAAGCCCGGGAGAAAAGCGCTTCGGGGTGGTGCTCTCTCCCGGCCCTTGCCCCTGAGCCTGGGGGCCAGGCAGGGGGTCCACACTCCCAGGCCAAGGCAGAACCACATGCACACGTCTGTTCCTGCCCCCTGCACCGGCAGAGAGCTCGGGGGAGCCAGAGTCTGTCAGGCAGCTGCTGGGCTGGCCGCCTGTGTGGGAAGGGGCAGAGCCGACCTAGGGGCCCCCTGGGCCTCTTGCTCTCCCTGCTGCCCTGAGGCTGCTGGGCCAAAGAGGTCTTGGGCATCCAGCCCCTTGCTGGTCCCTTCCCTCTGACGAGGCCCTCTGAGCTCCAGCACCTTGCAGTGTGGAGACAGCCCCTGCCAGCAACCTCCTCTCCAAGGAGGCCTCAAGCGAGGCCTAGGCCCAGGGGAAAGGCACCAGCGGGGATGAGCCTGGGGAGGCGCCCGGGCATGTCTGGACCCAGTCCCCCGCAGCCTGCCCCTTGCTGGGGCAGTACCCCCGGAGACCAGGAAGGCCTGGGCAAGGCTGGCCAGGGGCAGGGGCCCTGCTGGGTCCTGCCCCTGGCCTGTGGGGCCTCTGAGCACAACCGGCCCTCTCCCGCTGGAAGACCTCCCCAGCTGCCTCCAAAGGCCGCTTTGCAAGCACTCTGGCCGGCTGTTCCCGCCAGCCGCGCACAATGCTCCCAAGCCCGGGAGAAAAGCGCTTCGGGGTGGTGCTCTCTCCCGGCCCTTGCCCCTGAGCCTGGGGGCCAGGCAGGGGGTCCACACTCCCAGGCCGAGGCAGAACCACATGCACACGTCTGTTCCTGCCCCCTGCACCGGCAGAGAGCTCGGGGGAGCCAGAGTCTATCAGGCAGCTGCTGGGCTGGCCGCCTGTGTGGGAAGGGGCAGAGCCGACCTAGGGGCCCCCTGGGCCTCTTGCTCTCACTGCTGCCCTGAGGCTGCTGGGCCAAAGAGGTCTTGGGCATCCAGCCCCTTGCTGGTCCCTTCCCTCTGACGAGGCCCTCTGAGCTCCAGCACCTTGCAGTGTGGAGACAGCCCCTGCCAGCAACCTCCTCTCCAAGGAGGCCTCAAGCGAGGCCTAGGCCCAGGGGAAAGGCACCAGCGGGGATGAGCCTGGGGAGGCGCCCGGGCATGTCTGGACCCAGTCCCCCGCAGCCTGCCCCTTGCTGGGGCAGTAACCCCGGAGGCCAGGAAGGCCTGGGCAAGGCTGGCCAGGGGCAGGGGCCATGCTGGGTCCTGCCCCTGGCCTGTGGGGCCTCTGAGCACAGCCGGCCCTCTCCCGCTGGAAGACCTCCCCGGCTGCCTCCAAAGGCCGCTTTGCAAGCACTCTGGCCGGCTGTTCCCGCCAGCCGCGCACAATGCTCCCAAGCCCGGGAGAAAAGCGCTTCGGGGTGGTGCTCTCTCCCGGCCCTTGCCCCTGAGCCTGGGGGCCAGGCAGGGGGTCCACACTCCCAGGCCAAGGCAGAACCACATGCACACGTCTGTTCCTGCCCCCTGCACCGGCAGAGAGCTCGGGGGAGCCAGAGTCTGTCAGGCAGCTGCTGGGCTGGCCGCCTGTGTGGGAAGGGGCAGTGCCGACCGAGGGGCCCCCTGGGCCTCTTGCTCTCCCTGCTGCCCTGAGGCTGCTGGGCCAAAGAGGTCTTGGGCATCCAGCCCCTTGCTGGTCCCTTCCCTCTGACGAGGCCCTCTGAGCTCCAGCACCTTGCAGTGTGGAGACAGCCCCTGCCAGCAACCTCCTCTCCAAGGAGGCCTCAAGCGAGGCCTAGGCCCAGGGGAAAGGCACCAGCGGGGATGAGCCTGGGGAGGCGCCCGGGCATGTCTGGACCCAGTCCCCCGCAGCCTGCCCCTTGCTGGGGCAGTACCCCCGGAGGCCAGGAAGGCCTGGGCAAGGCTGGCCAGGGGCAGGGGCCCTGCTGGGTCCTGCCCCTGGCCTGTGGGGCCTCTGAGCACAACCGGCCCTCTCCCGCTGGAAGACCTCCCCGGCTGCCTCCAAAGGCCGCTTTGCAAGCACTCTGGCCGGCTGTTCCCGCCAGCCGCGCACAATGCTCCCAAGCCCGGGAGAAAAGCGCTTCGGGGTGGTGCTCTCTCCCGGCCCTTGCCCCTGAGCCTGGGGGCCAGGCAGGGGGTCCACACTCCCAGGCCAAGGCAGAACCACATGCACACGTCTGTTCCTGCCCCCTGCACCGGCAGAGAGCTCGGGGGAGCCAGAGTCTGTCAGGCAGCTGCTGGGCTGGCCGCCTGTGTGGGAAGGGGAAGAGCCGACCGAGGGGCCCCCTGGGCCTCTTGCTCTCCCTGCTGCCCTGAGGCTGCTGGGCCAAAGAGGTCTTGGGCATCCAGCCCCTTGCTGGTCCCTTCCCTCTGACGAGGCCCTCTGAGCTCCAGCACCTTGCAGTGTGGAGACAGCCCCTGCCAGCAACCTCCTCTCCAAGGAGGCCTCAAGCGAGGCCTAGGCCCAGGGGAAAGGCACCAGCGGGGATGAGCCTGGGGAGGCGCCCGGGCATGTCTGGACCCAGTCCCCCGCAGCCTGCCCCTTGCTGGGGCAGTACCCCCGGAGGCCAGGAAGGCCTGGGCAAGGCTGGCCAGGGGCAGGGGCCCTGCTGGGTCCTGCCCCTGGCCTGTGGGGCCTCTGAGCACAACCGGCCCTCTGCCGCTGGAAGACCTCCCCGGCTGCCTCCAAAGGCCGCTTTGCAAGCACTCTGGCCGGCTGTTCCCGCCAGCCGCGCACAATGCTCCCAAGCCCGGGAGAAAAGCGCTTCGGGGTGGTGCTCTCTCCCGGCCCTTGCCCCTGAGCCTGGGGGCCAGGCAGGGGGTCCACACTCCCAGGCCAAGGCAGAACCACATGCACACGTCTGTTCCTGCCCCCTGCACCGGCAGAGAGCTCGGGGGAGCCAGAGTCTGTCAGGCAGCTGCTGGGCTGGCCGCCTGTGTGGGAAGGGGCAGAGCCGACCTAGGGGCCCCCTGGGCCTCTTGCTCTCCCTGCTGCCCTGAGGCTGCTGGTCCAAAGAGGTCTTGGGCATCCAGCCCCTTGCTGGTCCCTTCCCTCTGACGAGGCCCTCTGAGCTCCAGCACCTTGCAGTGTGGAGACAGCCCCTGCCAGCAACCTCCTCTCCAAGGAGGCCTCAAGCGAGGCCTAGGCCCAGGGGAAAGGCACCAGCGGGGATGAGCCTGGGGAGGCGCCCGGGCATGTCTGCACCCAGTCCCCCGCAGCCTGCCCCTTGCTGGGGCAGTACCCCCGGAGGCCAGCAAGGCCTGGGCAAGGCTGGCCAGGGGCAGGGGCCCTGCTGGGTCCTGCCTCTGGCCTGTGGGGCCTCTGAGCACAACCGGCCCTCTCCCGCTGGAAGACCTCCCCGGCTGCCTCCAAAGGCCGCTTTGCAAGCACTCTGGCCGGCTGTTCCCGCCAGCCGCGCACAATGCTCCCAAGCCCGGGAGAAAAGCGCTTCGGGGTGGTGCTCTCTCCCGGCCCTTGCCCCTGAGCCTGGGGGCCAGGCAGGGGGTCCACACTCCCAGGCCAAGGCAGAACCACATGCACACGTCTGTTCCTGCCCCCTGCACCGGCAGAGAGCTCGGGGGAGCCAGAGTCTGTCAGGCAGCTGCTGGGCTGGCCGCCTGTGTGGGAAGGGGCAGAGCCGACCTAGGGGCCCCCTGGGCCTCTTGCTCTCCCTGCTGCCCTGAGGCTGCTGGGCCAAAGAGGTCTTGGGCATCCAGCCACTTGCTGGTCCCTTCCCTCTGACCAGGCCCTCTGAGCTCCAGCATCTTGCAGTGTGGAGACAGCCCCTGCCAGCAACCTCCTCTCCAAGGAGGCCTCAAGCGAGGCCTAGGCCCAGGGGAAAGGCACCAGCGGGGATGAGCCTGGGGAGGCGCCCGGGCATGTCTGGACCCATTCCCCCGCAGCCTGCCCCTTGCTGGGGCAGTACCCCCGGAGGCCAGGAAGGCCTGGGCAAGGCTGGCCAGGGGCAGGGGCCCTGCTGGGTCCTGCCCCTGGCCTGTGGGGCCTCTGAGCACAACCGGCCCTCTCCCGCTGGAAGACCTCCCCGGCTGCCTCCAAAGGCCGCTTTGCAAGCACTCTGGCCGGCTGTTCCCGCCAGCCGCGCACAATGCTCCCAAGCCCGGGAGAAAAGCGCTTCGGGGTGGTGCTCTCTCCCGGCCCTTGCCCCTGAGCCTGGGGGCCAGGCAGGGGGTCCACACTCCCAGGCCAAGGCAGAACCACATGCACACGTCTGTTCCTGCCCCCTGCACCGGCAGAGAGCTCGGGGGAGCCAGAGTCTGTCAGGCAGCTGCTGGGCTGGCCGCCTGTGTGGGAAGGGGAAGAGCCGACCGAGGGGCCCCCTGGGCCTCTTGCTCTCCCTGCTGCCCTGAGGCTGCTGGGCCAAAGAGGTCTTGGGCATCCAGCCCCTTGCTGGTCCCTTCCCTCTGACGAGGCCCTCTGAGCTCCAGCACCTTGCAGTGTGGAGACAGCCCCTGCCAGCAACCTCCTCTCCAAGGAGGCCTCAAGCGAGGCCTAGGCCCAGGGGAAAGGCACCAGCGGGGATGAGCCTGGGGAGGCGCCCGGGCATGTCTGGACCCAGTCCCCCGCAGCCTGCCCCTTGCTGGGGCAGTACCCCCGGAGGCCAGGAAGGCCTGGGCAAGGCTGGCCAGGGGCAGGGGCCCTGCTGGGTCCTGCCCCTGGCCTGTGGGGCCTCTGAGCACAACCGGCCCTCTCCCGCTGGAAGACCTCCTCGGCTGCCTCCAAAGGCCGCTTTGCAAGCACTCTGGCCGGCTGTTCCCGCCAGCCGCGCACAATGCTCCCAAGCCCGGGAGAAAAGCGCTTCGGGGTGGTGCTCTCTCCCGGCCCTTGCCCCTGAGCCTGGGGGCCAGGCAGGGCGTCCACACTCCCAGGCCGAGGCAGAACCACATGCACACGTCTATTCCTGCCCCCTGCACCGGCAGAGAGCTCGGGGGAGCCAGAGTCTATCAGGCAGCTGCTGGGCTGGCCGCCTGTGTGGGAAGGGGCAGAGCCGACCGAGGGGCCCCCTGGGCCTCTTGCTCTCCCTGCTGCCCTGAGGCTGCTGGGCCAAAGAGGTCTTGGGCATCCAGCCCCTTGCTGGTCCCTTCCCTCTGACGAGGCCCTCTGAGCTCCAGCACCTTGCAGTGTGGAGACAGCCCCTGCCAGCAACCTCCTCTCCAAGGAGGCCTCAAGCGAGGCCTAGGCCCAGGGGAAAGGCACCAGCGGGGATGAGCCTGGGGAGGCGCCCGGGCATGTCTGGACCCAGTCCCCCGCAGCCTGCCCCTTGCTGGGGCAGTAACCCCGGAGGCCAGGAAGGCCTGGGCAAGGCTGGCCAGGGGCAGGGGCCATGCTGGGTCCTGCCCCTGGCCTGTGGGGCCTCTGAGCACAGCCGGCCCTCTGCCGCTGGAAGACCTCCCCGGCTGCCTCCAAAGGCCGCTTTGCAAGCACTCTGGCCGGCTGTTCCCGCCAGCCGCGCACAATGCTCCCAAGCCCGGGAGAAAAGCGCTTCGGGGTGGTGCTCTCTCCCGGCCCTTGCCCCTGAGCCTGGGGGCCAGGCAGGGGGTCCACACTCCCAGGCCAAGGCAGAAGCACATGCACACGTCTGTTCCTGCCCCCTGCACCGGCAGAGAGCTCGGGGGAGCCAGAGTCTGTCAGGCAGCTGCTGGGCTGGCCGCCTGTGTGGGAAGGGGCAGAGCCGACCTAGGGGCCCCCTGGGCCTCTTGCTCTCCCTGCTGCCCTGAGGCTGCTGGGCCAAAGAGGTCTTGGGCATCCAGCCCCTTGCTGGTCCCTTCCCTCTGACGAGGCCCTCTGAGCTCCAGCACCTTGCAGTGTGGAGACAGCCCCTGCCAGCAACCTCCTCTCCAAGGAGGCCTCAAGCGAGGCCTAGGCCCAGGGGAAAGGCACCAGCGGGGATGAGCCTGGGGAGGCGCCCGGGCATGTCTGGACCCAGTCCCCCGCAGCCTGCCCCTTGCTGGGGCAGTACCCCCGGAGGCCAGGAAGGCCTGGGCAAGGCTGGCCAGGGGCAGGGGCCCTGCTGGGTCCTGCCCCTGGGCTGTGGGGCCTCTGAGCACAACCGGCCCTCTCCCGCTGGAAGACCTCCCCGGCTGCCTCCAAAGGCCGCTTTGCAAGCACTCTGGCCGGCTGTTCCCGCCAGCCGCGCACAATGCTCCCAAGCCCGGGAGAAAAGCGCTTCGGGGTGGTGCTCTCTCCCGGCCCTTGCCCCTGAGCCTGGGGGCCAGGCAGGGGCTCCACACTCCCAGGCCAAGGCAGAACCACATGCACACGTCTGTTCCTGCCCCCTGCACCGGCAGAGAGCTCGGGGGAGCCAGAGTCTGTCAGGCAGCTGCTGGGCTGGCCGCCTGTGTGGGAAGGGGCAGAGCCGACCTAGGGGCCCCCTGGGCCTCTTGCTCTCCCTGCTGCCCTGAGGCTGCTGGGCCAAAGAGGTCTTGGGCATCCAGCCCCTTGCTGGTCCCTTCCCTCTGACCAGGCCCTCTGAGCTCCAGCACCTTGCAGTGTGGAGACAGCCCCTGCCAGCAACCTCCTCTCCAAGGAGGCCTCAAGCGAGGCCTAGGCCCAGGGGAAAGGCACCAGCGGGGATGAGCCTGGGGAGGCGCCCGGGCATGTCTGGACCCAGTCCCCCGCAGCCTGCCCCTTGCTGGGGCAGTACCCCCGGAGGCCAGGAAGGCCTGGGCAAGGCTGGCCAGGGGCAGGGGCCCTGCTGGGTCCTGCCCCTGGCCTGTGGGGCCTCTGAGCACAACCGGCCCTCTTCCGCTGGAAGACCTCTCCGGCTGCCTCCAAAGGCCGCTTTGCAAGCACTCTGGCCGGCTGTTCCCGCCAGCCGCGCACAATGCTCCCAAGCCCGGGAGAAAAGCGCTTCGGGGTGGTGCTCTCTCCCGGCCCTTGCCCCTGAGCCTGGGGGCCAGGCAGGGGCTCCACACTCCCAGGCCAAGGCAGAACCACATGCACACGTCTGTTCCTGCCCCCTGCACGGGCAGAGAGCTCGGGGGAGCCAGAGTCTGTCAGGCAGCTGCTGGGCTGGCCGCCTGTGTGGGAAGGGGCAGAGCCGACCTAGGGGCCCCCTGGGCCTCTTGCTCTCCCTGCTGCCCTGAGGCTGCTGGGCCAAAGAGGTCTTGGGCATCCAGCCCCTTGCTGGTCCCTTCCCTCTGACGAGGCCCTCTGAGCTCCAGCACCTTGCAGTGTGGAGACAGCCCCTGCCAGCAACCTCCTCTCCAAGGAGGCCTCAAGCGAGGCCTAGGCCCAGGGGAAAGGCACCAGCGGGGATGAGCCTGGGGAGGCGCCCGGGCATGTCTGGACCCAGTCCCCCGCAGCCTGCCCCTTGCTGGGGCAGTACCCCCGGAGGCCAGGAAGGCCTGGGCAAGGCTGGCCAGGGGCAGGGGCCCTGCTGGGTCCTGCCCCTGGCCTGTGGGGCCTCTGAGCACAACCGGCCCTCTCCCGCTGGAAGACCTCCCCGGCTGCCTCCAAAGGCCGCTTTGCAAGCACTCTGGCCGGCTGTTCCCGCCAGCCGCGCACAATGCTCCCAAGCCCGGGAGAAAAGCGCTTCGGGGTGGTGCTCTCTCCCGGCCCTTGCCCCTGAGCCTGGGGGCCAGGCAGGGGCTCCACACTCCCAGGCCAAGGCAGAACCACATGCACACGTCTGTTCCTGCCCCCTGCACCGGCAGAGAGCTCGGGGGAGCCAGAGTCTGTCAGGCAGCTGCTGGGCTGGCCGCCTGTGTGGGAAGGGGCAGAGCCGACCTAGGGGCCCCCTGGGCCTCTTGCTCTCCCTGCTGCCCTGAGGCTGCTGGGCCAAAGAGGTCTTGGGCATCCAGCCCCTTGCTGGTCCCTTCCCTCTGACGAGGCCCTCTGAGCTCCAGCACCTTGCAGTGTGGAGACAGCCCCTGCCAGCAACCTCCTCTCCAAGGAGGCCTCAAGCGAGGCCTAGGCCCAGGGGAAAGGCACCAGCGGGGATGAGCCTGGGGAGGCGCCCGGGCATGTCTGGACCCAGTGCCCCGCAGCCTGCCCCTTGCTGGGGCAGTACCCCCGGAGGCCAGGAAGGCCTGGGCAAGGCTGGCCAGGGGCAGGGGCCCTGCTGGGTCCTGCCCCTGGCCTGTGGGGCCTCTGAGCACAACCGGCCCTCTCCCGCTGGAAGACCTCCCCAGCTGCCTCCAAAGGCCGCTTTGCAAGCACTCTGGCCGGCTGTTCCCGCCAGCCGCGCACAATGCTCCCAAGCCCGGGAGAAAAGCGCTTCGGGGTGGTGCTCTCTCCCGGCCCTTGCCCCTGAGCCTGGGGGCCAGGCAGGGGGTCCACACTCCCAGGCCAAGGCAGAACCACATGCACACGTCTGTTCCTGCCCCCTGCACCGGCAGAGAGCTCGGGGGAGCCAGAGTCTGTCAGGCAGCTGCTGGGCTGGCCGCCTGTGTGGGAAGGGGCAGAGCCGACCTAGGGGCCCCCTGGGCCTCTTGCTCTCCCTGCTGCCCTGAGGCTGCTGGGCCAAAGAGGTCTTGGGCATCCAGCCCCTTGCTGGTCCCTTCCCTCTGACGAGGCCCTCTGAGCTCCAGCACCTTGCAGTGTGGAGACAGCCCCTGCCAGCAACCTCCTCTCCAAGGAGGCCTCAAGCGAGGCCTAGGCCCAGGGGAAAGGCACCAGCGGGGATGAGCCTGGGGAGGCGCCCGGGCATGTCTGGACCCAGTCCCCCGCAGCCTGCCCCTTGCTGGGGCAGTACCCCCGGAGGCCAGGAAGGCCTGGGCAAGGCTGGCCAGGGGCAGGGGCCCTGCTGGGTCCTGCCCCTGGCCTGTGGGGCCTCTGAGCACAACCGGCCCTCTGCCGCTGGAAGACCTCCCCGGCTGCCTCCAAAGGCCGCTTTGCAAGCACTCTGGCCGGCTGTTCCCGCCAGCCGCGCACAATGCTCCCAAGCCCGGGAGAAAAGCGCTTCGGGGTGGTGCTCTCTCCCGGCCCTTGCCCCTGAGCCTGGGGGCCAGGCAGGGGGTCCACACTCCCAGGCCAAGGCAGAACCACATGCACACGTCTGTTCCTGCCCCCTGCACCGGCAGAGAGCTCGGGGGAGCCAGAGTCTGTCAGGCAGCTGCTGGGCTGGCCGCCTGTGTGGGAAGGGGCAGAGCCGACCTAGGGGCCCCCTGGGCCTCTTGCTCTCCCTGCTGCCCTGAGGCTGCTGGGCCAAAGAGGTCTTGGGCATCCAGCCCCTTGCTGGTCCCTTCCCTCTGACCAGGCCCTCTGAGCTCCAGCACCTTGCAGTGTGGAGACAGCCCCTGCCAGCAACCTCCTCTCCAAGGAGGCCTCAAGCGAGGCCTAGGCCCAGGGGAAAGGCACCAGCGGGGATGAGCCTGGGGAGGCGCCCGGGCATGTCTGGACCCAGTCCCCCGCAGCCTGCCCCTTGCTGGGGCAGTACCCCCGGAGGCCAGGAAGGCCTGGGCAAGGCTGGCCAGGGGCAGGGGCCCTGCTGGGTCCTGCCCCTGGCCTGTGGGGCCTCTGAGCACAACCGGCCCTCTCCCGCTGGAAGACCTCCCCGGCTGCCTCCAAAGGCCGCTTTGCAAGCACTCTGGCCGGCTGTTCCCGCCAGCCGCGCACAATGCTCCCAAGCCCGGGAGAAAAGCGCTTCGGGGTGGTGCTCTCTCCCGGCCCTTGCCCCTGAGCCTGGGGGCCAGGCAGGGGGTCCACACTCCCAGGCCGAGGCAGAACCACATGCACACGTCTGTTCCTGCCCCCTGCACCGGCAGAGAGCTCGGGGGAGCCAGAGTCTATCAGGCAGCTGCTGGGCTGGCCGCCTGTGTGGGAAGGGGCAGAGCCGACCTAGGGGCGCCCTGGGCCTCTTGCTCTCCCTGCTGCCCTGAGGCTGCTGGGCCAAAGAGGTCTTGGGCATCCAGCCCCTTGCTGGTCCCTTCCCTCTGACCAGGCCCTCTGAGCTCCAGCACCTTGCAGTGTGGAGACAGCCCCTGCCAGCAACCTCCTCTCCAAGGAGGCCTCAAGCGAGGCCTAGGCCCAGGGGAAAGGCACCAGCGGGGATGAGCCTGGGGAGGCGCCCGGGCATGTCTGGACCCAGTCCCCCGCAGCCTGCCCCTTGCTGGGGCAGTAACCCCGGAGGCCAGGAAGGCCTGGGCAAGGCTGGCCAGGGGCAGGGGCCATGCTGGGTCCTGCCCCTGGCCTGTGGGGCCTCTGAGCACAGCCGGCCCTCTCCCGCTGGAAGACCTCCCCGGCTGCCTCCAAAGGCCGCTTTGCAAGCACTCTGGCCGGCTGTTCCCGCCAGCCGCGCACAATGCTCCCAAGCCCGGGAGAAAAGCGCTTCGGGGTTGTGCTCTCTCCCGGCCCTTGCCCCTGAGCCTGGGGGCCAGGCAGGGGGTCCACACTCCCAGGCCAAGGCAGAACCACATGCACACGTCTGTTCCTGCCCCCTGCACCGGCAGAGAGCTCGGGGGAGCCAGAGTCTGTCAGGCAGCTGCTGGGCTGGCCGCCTGTGTGGGAAGGGGCAGTGCCGACCGAGGGGCCCCCTGGGCCTCTTGCTCTCCCTGCTGCCCTGAGGCTGCTGGGCCAAAGAGGTCTTGGGCATCCAGCCCCTTGCTGGTCCCTTCCCTCTGACGAGGCCCTCTGAGCTCCAGCACCTTGCAGTGTGGAGACAGCCCCTGCCAGCAACCTCCTCTCAAAGGAGGCCTCAAGCGAGGCCTAGGCCCAGGGGAAAGGCACCAGCGGGGATGAGCCTGGGGAGGCGCCCGGGCATGTCTGGACCCAGTCCCCCGCAGCCTGCCCCTTGCTGGGGCAGTACCCCCGGAGGCCAGGAAGGCCTGGGCAAGGCTGGCCAGGGGCAGGGGCCCTGCTGGGTCCTGCCCCTGGCCTGTGGGGCCTCTGAGCACAACCGGCCCTCTCCCGCTGGAAGACCTCCCCGGCTGCCTCCAAAGGCCGCTTTGCAAGCACTCTGGCCGGCTGTTCCCGCCAGCCGCGCACAATGCTCCCAAGCCCGGGAGAAAAGCGCTTCGGGGTGGTGCTCTCTCCCGGCCCTTGCCCCTGAGCCTGGGGGCCAGGCAGGGGGTCCACACTCCCAGGCCAAGGCAGAACCACATGCACACGTCTGTTCCTGCCCCCTGCACCGGCAGAGAGCTCGGGGGAGCCAGAGTCTGTCAGGCAGCTGCTGGGCTGGCCGCCTGTGTGGGAAGGGGCAGAGCCGACCTAGGGGCCCCCTGGGCCTCTTGCTCTCCCTGCTGCCCTGAGGCTGCTGGGCCAAAGAGGTCTTGGGCATCCAGCCCCTTGCTGGTCCCTTCCCTCTGACGAGGCCCTCTGAGCTCCAGCACCTTGCAGTGTGGAGACAGCCCCTGCCAGCAACCTCCTCTCCAAGGAGGCCTCAAGCGAGGCCTAGGCCCAGGGGAAAGGCACCAGCGGGGATGAGCCTGGGGAGGCGCCCGGGCATGTCTGGACCCAGTCCCCCGCAGCCTGCCCCTTGCTGGGGCAGTACCCCCGGAGGCCAGGAAGGCCTGGGCAAGGCTGGCCAGGGGCAGGGGCCCTGCTGGGTCCTGCCCCTGGCCTGTGGGGCCTCTGAGCACAACCGGCCCTCTCCCGCTGGAAGACCTCCCCGGCTGCCTCCAAAGGCCGCTTTGCAAGCACTCTGGCCGGCTGTTCCCGCCAGCCGCGCACAATGCTCCCAAGCCCGGGAGAAAAGCGCTTCGGGGTGGTGCTCTCTCCCGGCCCTTGCCCCTGAGCCTGGGGGCCAGGCAGGGGGTCCACACTCCCAGGCCGAGGCAGAACCACATGCACACGTCTGTTCCTGCCCCCTGCACCGGCAGAGAGCTCGGGGGAGCCAGAGTCTATCAGGCAGCTGCTGGGCTGGCCGCCTGTGTGAGAAGGGGCAGAGCCGACCTAGGGGCCCCCTGGGCCTCTTGCTCTCCCTGCTGCCCTGAGGCTGCTGGGCCAAAGAGGTCTTGGGCATCCAGCCCCTTGCTGGTCCCTTCCCTCTGACGAGGCCCTCTGAGCTCCAGCACCTTGCAGTGTGGAGACAGCCCCTGCCAGCAACCTCCTCTCCAAGGAGGCCTCAAGCGAGGCCTAGGCCCAGGGGAAAGGCACCAGCGGGGATGAGCTTGGGGAGGCGCCCGGGCATGTCTGGACCCAGTCCCCCGCAGCCTGCCCCTTGCTGGGGCAGTAACCCCGGAGGCCAGGAAGGCCTGGGCAAGGCTGGCCAGGGGCAGGGGCCATGCTGGGTCCTGCCCCTGGCCTGTGGGGCCTCTGAGCACAGCCGGCCCTCTCCCGCTGGAAGACCTCCCCGGCTGCCTCCAAAGGCCGCTTTGCAAGCACTCTGGCCGGCTGTTCCCGCCAGCCGCGCACAATGCTCCCAAGCCCGGGAGAAAAGCGCTTCGGGGTGGTGCTCTCTCCCGGCCCTTGCCCCTGAGCCTGGGGGCCAGGCAGGGGGTCCACACTCCCAGGCCAAGGCAGAACCACATGCACACGTCTGTTCCTGCCCCCTGCACCGGCAGAGAGCTCGGGGGAGCCAGAGTCTGTCAGGCAGCTGCTGGGCTGGCCGCCTGTGTGGGAAGGGGCAGTGCCGACCGAGGGGCCCCCTGGGCCTCTTGCTCTCCCTGCTGCCCTGAGGCTGCTGGGCCAAAGAGGTCTTGGGCATCCAGCCCCTTGCTGGTCCCTTCCCTCTGACGAGGCCCTCTGAGCTCCAGCACCTTGCAGTGTGGAGACAGCCCCTGCCAGCAACCTCCTCTCCAAGGAGGCCTCAAGCGAGGCCTAGGCCCAGGGGAAAGGCACCAGCGGGGATGAGCCTGGGGAGGCGCCCGGGCATGTCTGGACCCAGTGCCCCGCAGCCTGCCCCTTGCTGGGGCAGTACCCCCGGAGGCCAGGAAGGCCTGGGCAAGGCTGGCCAGGGGCAGGGGCCCTGCTGGGTCCTGCCCCTGGCCTGTGGGGCCTCTGAGCACAACCGGCCCTCTCCCGCTGGAAGACCTCCCCGGCTGCCTCCAAAGGCCGCTTTGCAAGCACTCTGGCCGGCTGTTCCCGCCAGCCGCGCACAATGCTCCCAAGCCCGGGAGAAAAGCGCTTCGGGGTGGTGCTCTCTCCCGGCCCTTGCCCCTGAGCCTGGGGGCCAGGCAGGGGGTCCACACTCCCAGGCCAAGGCAGAACCACATGCACACGTCTGTTCCTGCCCCCTGCACCGGCAGAGAGCTCGGGGGAGCCAGAGTCTGTCAGGCAGCTGCTGGGCTGGCCGCCTGTGTGGGAAGGGGCAGAGCCGACCTAGGGGCCCCCTGGGCCTCTTGCTCTCCCTGCTGCCCTGAGGCTGCTGGGCCAAAGAGGTCTTGGGCATCCAGCCCCTTGCTGGTCCCTTCCCTCTGACGAGGCCCTCTGAGCTCCAGCACCTTGCAGTGTGGAGACAGCCCCTGCCAGCAACCTCCTCTCCAAGGAGGCCTCAAGCGAGGCCTAGGCCCAGGGGAAAGGCACCAGCGGGGATGAGCCTGGGGAGGCGCCCGGGCATGTCTGGACCCAGTCCCCCGCAGCCTGCCCCTTGCTGGGGCAGTACCCCCGGAGGCCAGGAAGGCCTGGGCAAGGCTGGCCAGGGGCAGGGGCCCTGCTGGGTCCTGCCCCTGGGCTGTGGGGCCTCTGAGCACAACCGGCCCTCTCCCGCTGGAAGACCTCCCCGGCTGCCTCCAAAGGCCGCTTTGCAAGCACTCTGGCCGGCTGTTCCCGCCAGCCGCGCACAATGCTCCCAAGCCCGGGAGAAAAGCGCTTCGGGGTGGTGCTCTCTCCCGGCCCTTGCCCCTGAGCCTGGGGGCCAGGCAGGGGGTCCACACTCCCAGGCCGAGGCAGAACCACATGCACACGTCTGTTCCTGCCCCCTGCACCGGCAGAGAGCTCGGGGGAGCCAGAGTCTATCAGGCAGCTGCTGGGCTGGCCGCCTGTGTGGGAAGGGGCAGAGCCGACCTAGGGGCCCCCTGGGCCTCTTGCTCTCCCTGCTGCCCTGAGGCTGCTGGGCCAAAGAGGTCTTGGGCATCCAGCCCCTTGCTGGTCCCTTCCCTCTGACGAGGCCCTCTGAGCTCCAGCACCTTGCAGTGTGGAGACAGCCCCTGCCAGCAACCTCCTCTCCAAGGAGGCCTCAAGCGAGGCCTAGGCCCAGGGGAAAGGCACCAGCGGGGATGAGCCTGGGGAGGCGCCCGGGCATGTCTGGACCCAGTCCCCCGCAGCCTGCCCCTTGCTGGGGCAGTAACCCCGGAGGCCAGGAAGGCCTGGGCAAGGCTGGCCAGGGGCAGGGGCCATGCTGGGTCCTGCCCCTGGCCTGTGGGGCCTCTGAGCACAGCCGGCCCTCTCCCGCTGGAAGACCTCCCCGGCTGCCTCCAAAGGCCGCTTTGCAAGCACTCTGGCCGGCTGTTCCCGCCAGCCGCGCACAATGCTCCCAAGCCCGGGAGAAAAGCGCTTCGGGGTGGTGCTCTCTCCCGGCCCTTGCCCCTGAGCCTGGGGGCCAGGCAGGGGGTCCACACTCCCAGGCCAAGGCAGAACCACATGCACACGTCTGTTCCTGCCCCCTGCACCGGCAGAGAGCTCGGGGGAGCCAGAGTCTGTCAGGCAGCTGCTGGGCTGGCCGCCTGTGTGGGAAGGGGCAGTGCCGACCTAGGGGCCCCCTGGGCCTCTTGCTCTCCCTGCTGCCCTGAGGCTGCTGGGCCAAAGAGGTCTTGGGCATCCAGCCCCTTGCTGGTCCCTTCCCTCTGACGAGGCCCTCTGAGCTCCAGCACCTTGCAGTGTGGAGACAGCCCCTGCCAGCAACCTCCTCTCCAAGGAGGCCTCAAGCGAGGCCTAGGCCCAGGGGAAAGGCACCAGCGGGGATGAGCCTGGGGAGGCGCCCGGGCATGTCTGCACCCAGTCCCCCGCAGCCTGCCCCTTGCTGGGGCAGTACCCCCGGAGGCCAGCAAGGCCTGGGCAAGGCTGGCCAGGGGCAGGGGCCCTGCTGGGTCCTGCCTCTGGCCTGTGGGGCCTCTGAGCACAACCGGCCCTCTCCCGCTGGAAGACCTCCCCGGCTGCCTCCAAAGGCCGCTTTACAAGCACTCTGGCCGGCTGTTCCCGCCAGCCGCGCACAATGCTCCCAAGCCCGGGAGAAAAGCGCTTCGGGGTGGTGCTCTCTCCCGGCCCTTGCCCCTGAGCCTGGGGGCCAGGCAGGGGGTCCACACTCCCAGGCCAAGGCAGAACCACATGCACACGTCTGTTCCTGCCCCCTGCACCGGCAGAGAGCTCGGGGGAGCCAGAGTCTGTCAGGCAGCTGCTGGGCTGGCCGCCTGTGTGGGAAGGGGCAGAGCCGACCTAGGGGCCCCCTGGGCCTCTTGCTCTCCCTGCTGCCCTGAGGCTGCTGGGCCAAAGAGGTCTTGGGCATCCAGCCCCTTGCTGGTCCCTTCCCTCTGACCAGGCCCTCTGAGCTCCAGCATCTTGCAGTGTGGAGACAGCCCCTGCCAGCAACCTCCTCTCCAAGGAGGCCTCAAGCGAGGCCTAGGCCCAGGGGAAAGGCACCAGCGGGGATGAGCCTGGGGAGGCGCCCGGGCATGTCTGGACCCATTCCCCCGCAGCCTGCCCCTTGCTGGGGCAGTACCCCCGGAGGCCAGGAAGGCCTGGGCAAGGCTGGCCAGGGGCAGGGGCCCTGCTGGGTCCTGCCCCTGGCCTGTGGGGCCTCTGAGCACAACCGGCCCTCTCCCGCTGGAAGACCTCCCCGGCTGCCTCCAAAGGCCGCTTTGCAAGCACTCTGGCCGGCTGTTCCCGCCAGCCGCGCACAATGCTCCCAAGCCCGGGAGAAAAGCGCTTCGGGGTGGTGCTCTCTCCCGGCCCTTGCCCCTGAGCCTGGGGGCCAGGCAGGGGGTCCACACTCCCAGGCCAAGGCAGAACCACATGCACACGTCTGTTCCTGCCCCCTGCACCGGCAGAGAGCTCGGGGGAGCCAGAGTCTGTCAGGCAGCTGCTGGGCTGGCCGCCTGTGTGGGAAGGGGCAGAGCCGACCTAGGGGCCCCCTGGGCCTCTTGCTCTCCCTGCTGCCCTGAGGCTGCTGGGCCAAAGAGGTCTTGGGCATCCAGCCCCTTGCTGGTCCCTTCCCTCTGACGAGGCCCTCTGAGCTCCAGCACCTTGCAGTGTGGAGACAGCCCCTGCCAGCAACCTCCTCTCCAAGGAGGCCTCAAGCGAGGCCTAGGCCCAGGGGAAAGGCACCAGCGGGGATGAGCCTGGGGAGGCGCCCGGGCATGTCTGGACCCAGTCCCCCGCAGCCTGCCCCTTGCTGGGGCAGTACCCCCGGAGGCCAGGAAGGCCTGGGCTAGGCTGGCCAGGGGCAGGGGCCCTGCTGGGTCCTGCCCCTGGCCTGTGGGGCCTCTGAGCACAACCGGCCCTCTCCCGCTGGAAGACCTCCCCGGCTGCCTCCAAAGGCCGCTTTGCAAGCACTCTGGCCGGCTGTTCCCGCCAGCCGCGCACAATGCTCCCAAGCCCGGGAGAAAAGCGCTTCGGGGTGGTGCTCTCTCCCGGCCCTTGCCCCTGAGCCTGGGGGCCAGGCAGGGGGTCCACACTCCCAGGCCGAGGCAGAACCACATGCACACGTCTATTCCTGCCCCCTGCACCAGCAGAGAGCTCGGGGGAGCCAGAGTCTATCAGGCAGCTGCTGGGCTGGCCGCCTGTGTGGGAAGGGGCAGAGCCGACCTAGGGGCCCCCTGGGCCTCTTGCTCTCCCTGCTGCCCTGAGGCTGCTGGGCCAAAGAGGTCTTGGGCATCCAGCCCCTTGCTGGTCCCTTCCCTCTGACGAGGCCCTCTGAGCTCCAGCACCTTGCAGTGTGGAGACAGCCCCTGCCAGCAACCTCCTCTCCAAGGAGGCCTCAAGCGAGGCCTAGGCCCAGGGGAAAGGCACCAGCGGGGATGAGCCTGGGGAGGCGCCCGGGCATGTCTGGACCCAGTCCCCCGCAGCCTGCCCCTTGCTGGGGCAGTAACCCCGGAGGCCAGGAAGGCCTGGGCAAGGCTGGCCAGGGGCAGGGGCCATGCTGGGTCCTGCCCCTGGCCTGTGGGGCCTCTGAGCACAGCCGGCCCTCTGCCGCTGGAAGACCTCCCCGGCTGCCTCCAAAGGCCGCTTTGCAAGCACTCTGGCCGGCTGTTCCCGCCAGCCGCGCACAATGCTCCCAAGCCCGGGAGAAAAGCGCTTCGGGGTGGTGCTCTCTCCCGGCCCTTGCCCCTGAGCCTGGGGGCCAGGCAGGGGGTCCACACTCCCAGGCCAAGGCAGAAGCACATGCACACGTCTGTTCCTGCCCCCTGCACCGGCAGAGAGCTCGGGGGAGCCAGAGTCTGTCAGGCAGCTGCTGGGCTGGCCGCCTGTGTGGGAAGGGGCAGAGCCGACCTAGGGGCCCCCTGGGCCTCTTGCTCTCCCTGCTGCCCTGAGGCTGCTGGGCCAAAGAGGTCTTGGGCATCCAGCCCCTTGCTGGTCCCTTCCCTCTGACGAGGCCCTCTGAGCTCCAGCACCTTGCAGTGTGGAGACAGCCCCTGCCAGCAACCTCCTCTCCAAGGAGGCCTCAAGCGAGGCCTAGGCCCAGGGGAAAGGCACCAGCGGGGATGAGCCTGGGGAGGCGCCCGGGCATGTCTGGACCCAGTCCCCCGCAGCCTGCCCCTTGCTGGGGCAGTACCCCCGGAGGCCAGGAAGGCCTGGGCAAGGCTGGCCAGGGGCAGGGGCCCTGCTGGGTCCTGCCCCTGGGCTGTGGGGCCTCTGAGCACAACCGGCCCTCTCCCGCTGGAAGACCTCCCCGGCTGCCTCCAAAGGCCGCTTTGCAAGCACTCTGGCCGGCTGTTCCCGCCAGCCGCGCACAATGCTCCCAAGCCCGGGAGAAAAGCGCTTCGGGGTGGTGCTCTCTCCCGGCCCTTGCCCCTGAGCCTGGGGGCCAGGCAGGGGGTCCGCACTCCCAGGCCAAGGCAGAACCACATGCACACGTCTGTTCCTGCCCCCTGCACCGGCAGAGAGCTCGGGGGAGCCAGAGTCTGTCAGGCAGCTGCTGGGCTGGCCGCCTGTGTGGGAAGGGGCAGAGCCGACCGAGGGGCCCCCTGGGCCTCTTGCTCTCCCTGCTGCCCTGAGGCTGCTGGGCCAAAGAGGTCTTGGGCATCCAGCCCCTTGCTGGTTCCTTCCCTCTGACGAGGCCCTCTGAGCTCCAGCACCTTGCAGTGTGGAGACAGCCCCTGCCAGCAACCTCCTCTCCAAGGAGGCCTCAAGCGAGGCCTAGGCCCAGGGGAAAGGCACCAGCGGGGATGAGCCTGGGGAGGCGCCCGGGCATGTCTGGACCCAGTCCCCCGCAGCCTGCCCCTTGCTGGGGCAGTACCCCCGGAGGCCAGGAAGGCCTGGGCAAGGCTGGCCAGGGGCAGGGGCCCTGCTGGGTCCTGCCCCTGGCCTGTGGGGCCTCTGAGCACAACCGGCCCTCTCCCGCTGGAAGACCTCCCCGGCTGCCTCCAAAGGCCGCTTTGCAAGCACTCTGGCCGGCTGTTCCCGCCAGCCGCGCACAATGCTCCCAAGCCCGGGAGAAAAGCGCTTCGGGGTGGTGCTCTCTCCCGGCCCTTGCCCCTGAGCCTGGGGGCCAGGCAGGGGGTCCACACTCCCAGGCCAAGGCAGAACCACATGCACACGTCTGTTCCTGCCCCCTGCACCGGCAGAGAGCTCGGGGGAGCCAGAGTCTGTCAGGCAGCTGCTGGGCTGGCCGCCTGTGTGGGAAGGGGCAGAGCCGACCTAGGGGCCCCCTGGGCCTCTTGCTCTCCCTGCTGCCCTGAGGCTGCTGGGCCAAAGAGGTCTTGGGCATCCAGCCCCTTGCTGGTCCCTTCCCTCTGACGAGGCCCTCTGAGCTCCAGCACCTTGCAGTGTGGAGACAGCCCCTGCCAGCAACCTCCTCTCCAAGGAGGCCTCAAGCGAGGCCTAGGCCCAGGGGAAAGGCACCAGCGGGGATGAGCCTGGGGAGGCGCCCGGGCATGTCTGGACCCAGTCCCCCGCAGCCTGCCCCTTGCTGGGGCAGTACCCCCGGAGGCCAGGAAGGCCTGGGCAAGGCTGGCCAGGGGCAGGGGCCCTGCTGGGTCCTGCCCCTGGCCTGTGGGGCCTCTGAGCACAACCGGCCCTCTTCCGCTGGAAGACCTCTCCGGCTGCCTCCAAAGGCCGCTTTGCAAGCACTCTGGCCGGCTGTTCCCGCCAGCCGCGCACAATGCTCCCAAGCCCGGGAGAAAAGCGCTTCGGGGTGGTGCTCTCTCCCGGCCCTTGCCCCTGAGCCTGGGGGCCAGGCAGGGGCTCCACACTCCCAGGCCAAGGCAGAACCACATGCACACGTCTGTTCCTGCCCCCTGCACCGGCAGAGAGCTCGGGGGAGCCAGAGTCTGTCAGGCAGCTGCTGGGCTGGCCGCCTGAGTGGGAAGGGGCAGAGCCGACCTAGGGGCCCCCTGGGCCTCTTGCTCTCCCTGCTGCCCTGAGGCTGCTGGGCCAAAGAGGTCTTGGGCATCCAGCCCCTTGCTGGTCCCTTCCCTCTGACGAGGCCCTCTGAGCTCCAGCACCTTGCAGTGTGGAGACAGCCCCTGCCAGCAACCTCCTCTCCAAGGAGGCCTCAAGCGAGGCCTAGGCCCAGGGGAAAGGCACCAGCGGGGATGAGCCTGGGGAGGCGCCCGGGCATGTCTGGACCCAGTCCCCCGCAGCCTGCCCCTTGCTGGGGCAGTACCCCCGGAGGCCAGGAAGGCCTGGGCAAGGCTGGCCAGGGGCAGGGGCCCTGCTGGGTCCTGCCCCTGGCCTGTGGGGCCTCTGAGCACAACCGGCCCTCTCCCGCTGGAAGACCTCCCCGGCTGCCTCCAAAGGCCGCTTTGCAAGCACTCTGGCCGGCTGTTCCCGCCAGCCGCGCACAATGCTCCCAAGCCCGGGAGAAAAGCGCTTCGGGGTGGTGCTCTCTCCCGGCCCTTGCCCCTGAGCCTGGGGGCCAGGCAGGGGGTCCACACTCCCAGGCCAAGGCAGAACCACATGCACACGTCTGTTCCTGCCCCCTGCACCGGCAGAGAGCTCGGGGGAGCCAGAGTCTGTCAGGCAGCTGCTGGGCTGGCCGCCTGTGTGGGAAGGGGCAGAGCCGACCGAGGGGCCCCCTGGGCCTCTTGCTCTCCCTGCTGCCCTGAGGCTGCTGGGCCAAAGAGGTCTTGGGCATCCAGCCCCTTGCTGGTCCCTTCCCTCTGACGAGGCCCTCTGAGCTCCAGCACCTTGCAGTGTGGAGACAGCCCCTGCCAGCAACCTCCTCTCCAAGGAGGCCTCAAGCGAGGCCTAGGCCCAGGGGAAAGGCACCAGCGGGGATGAGCCTGGGGAGGCGCCCGGGCATGTCTGGACCCAGTGCCCCGCAGCCTGCCCCTTGCTGGGGCAGTACCCCCGGAGGCCAGGAAGGCCTGGGCAAGGCTGGCCAGGGGCAGGGGCCCTGCTGGGTCCTGCCCCTGGGCTGTGGGGCCTCTGAGCACAACCGGCCCTCTCCCGCTGGAAGACCTCCCCGGCTGCCTCCAAAGGCCGCTTTGCAAGCACTCTGGCCGGCTGTTCCCGCCAGCCGCGCACAATGCTCCCAAGCCCGGGAGAAAAGCGCTTCGGGGTGGTGCTCTCTCCCGGCCCTTGCCCCTGAGCCTGGGGGCCAGGCAGGGGGTCCACACTCCCAGGCCAAGGCAGAACCACATGCACACGTCTGTTCCTGCCCCCTGCACCGGCAGAGAGCTCGGGGGAGCCAGAGTCTGTCAGGCAGCTGCTGGGCTGGCCGCCTGTGTGGGAAGGGGCAGAGCCGACCGAGGGGCCCCCTGGGCCTCTTGCTCTCCCTGCTGCCCTGAGGCTGCTGGGCCAAAGAGGTCTTGGGCATCCAGCCCCTTGCTGGTTCCTTCCCTCTGACGAGGCCCTCTGAGCTCCAGCACCTTGCAGTGTGGAGACAGCCCCTGCCAGCAACCTCCTCTCCAAGGAGGCCTCAAGCGAGGCCTAGGCCCAGGGGAAAGGCACCAGCGGGGATGAGCCTGGGGAGGCGCCCGGGCATGTCTGGACCCAGTCCCCCGCAGCCTGCCCCTTGCTGGGGCAGTACCCCCGGAGGCCAGGAAGGCCTGGGCAAGGCTGGCCAGGGGCAGGGGCCCTGCTGGGTCCTGCCCCTGGCCTGTGGGGCCTCTGAGCACAACCGGCCCTCTGCCGCTGGAAGACCTCCCCGGCTGCCTCCAAAGGCCGCTTTGCAAGCACTCTGGCCGGCTGTTCCCGCCAGCCGCGCACAATGCTCCCAAGCCCGGGAGAAAAGCGCTTCGGGGTGGTGCTCTCTCCCGGCCCTTGCCCCTGAGCCTGGGGGCCAGGCAGGGGGTCCACACTCCCAGGCCAAGGCAGAACCACATGCACACGTCTGTTCCTGCCCCCTGCACCGGCAGAGAGCTCGGGGGAGCCAGAGTCTGTCAGGCAGCTGCTGGGCTGGCCGCCTGTGTGGGAAGGGGCAGAGCCGACCTAGGGGCCCCCTGGGCCTCTTGCTCTCCCTGCTGCCCTGAGGCTGCTGGGCCAAAGAGGTCTTGGGCATCCAGCCCCTTGCTGGTCCCTTCCCTCTGACGAGGCCCTCTGAGCTCCAGCACCTTGCAGTGTGGAGACAGCCCCTGCCAGCAACCTCCTCTCCAAGGAGGCCTCAAGCGAGGCCTAGGCCCAGGGGAAAGGCACCAGCGGGGATGAGCCTGGGGAGGCGCCCGGGCATGTCTGGACCCAGTCCCCCGCAGCCTGCCCCTTGCTGGGGCAGTACCCCCGGAGGCCAGGAAGGCCTGGGCAAGGCTGGCCAGGGGCAGGGGCCCTGCTGGGTCCTGCCCCTGGCCTGTGGGGCCTCTGAGCACAACCGGCCCTCTTCCGCTGGAAGACCTCTCCGGCTGCCTCCAAAGGCCGCTTTGCAAGCACTCTGGCCGGCTGTTCCCGCCAGCCGCGCACAATGCTCCCAAGCCCGGGAGAAAAGCGCTTCGGGGTGGTGCTCTCTCCCGGCCCTTGCCCCTGAGCCTGGGGGCCAGGCAGGGGCTCCACACTCCCATGCCAAGGCAGAACCACATGCACACGTCTGTTCCTGCCCCCTGCACCGGCAGAGAGCTCGGGGGAGCCAGAGTCTGTCAGGCAGCTGCTGGGCTGGCCGCCTGTGTGGGAAGGGGCAGAGCCGACCTAGGGGCCCCCTGGGCCTCTTGCTCTCCCTGCTGCCCTGAGGCTGCTGGGCCAAAGAGGTCTTGGGCATCCAGCCCCTTGCTGGTCCCTTCCCTCTGACGAGGCCCTCTGAGCTCCAGCACCTTGCAGTGTGGAGACAGCCCCTGCCAGCAACCTCCTCTCCAAGGAGGCCTCAAGCGAGGCCTAGGCCCAGGGGAAAGGCACCAGCGGGGATGAGCCTGGGGAGGCGCCCGGGCATGTCTGGACCCAGTCCCCCGCAGCCTGCCCCTTGCTGGGGCAGTACCCCCGGAGGCCAGGAAGGCCTGGGCAAGGCTGGCCAGGGGCAGGGGCCCTGCTGGGTCCTGCCCCTGGCCTGTGGGGCCTCTGAGCACAACCGGCCCTCTCCCGCTGGAAGACCTCCCCGGCTGCCTCCAAAGGCCGCTTTGCAAGCACTCTGGCCGGCTGTTCCCGCCAGCCGCGCACAATGCTCCCAAGCCCGGGAGAAAAGCGCTTCGGGGTGGTGCTCTCTCCCGGCCCTTGCCCCTGAGCCTGGGGGCCAGGCAGGGGGTCCACACTCCCAGGCCAAGGCAGAACCACATGCACACGTCTGTTCCTGCCCCCTGCACCGGCAGAGAGCTCGGGGGAGCCAGAGTCTGTCAGGCAGCTGCTGGGCTGGCCGCCTGTGTGGGAAGGGGCAGAGCCGACCGAGGGGCCCCCTGGGCCTCTTGCTCTCCCTGCTGCCCTGAGGCTGCTGGGCCAAAGAGGTCTTGGGCATCCAGCCCCTTGCTGGTCCCTTCCCTCTGACGAGGCCCTCTGAGCTCCAGCACCTTGCAGTGTGGAGACAGCCCCTGCCAGCAACCTCCTCTCCAAGGAGGCCTCAAGCGAGGCCTAGGCCCAGGGGAAAGGCACCAGCGGGGATGAGCCTGGGGAGGCGCCCGGGCATGTCTGGACCCAGTGCCCCGCAGCCTGCCCCTTGCTGGGGCAGTACCCCCGGAGGCCAGGAAGGCCTGGGCAAGGCTGGCCAGGGGCAGGGGCCCTGCTGGGTCCTGCCCCTGGCCTGTGGGGCCTCTGAGCACAACCGGCCCTCTCCCGCTGGAAGACCTCCCCAGCTGCCTCCAAAGGCCGCTTTGCAAGCACTCTGGCCGGCTGTTCCCGCCAGCCGCGCACAATGCTCCCAAGCCCGGGAGAAAAGCGCTTCGGGGTGGTGCTCTCTCCCGGCCCTTGCCCCTGAGCCTGGGGGCCAGGCAGGGGGTCCACACTCCCAGGCCAAGGCAGAACCACATGCACACGTCTGTTCCTGCCCCCTGCACCGGCAGAGAGCTCGGGGGAGCCAGAGTCTGTCAGGCAGCTGCTGGGCTGGCCGCCTGTGTGGGAAGGGGCAGAGCCGACCTAGGGGCCCCCTGGGCCTCTTGCTCTCCCTGCTGCCCTGAGGCTGCTGGGCCAAAGAGGTCTTGGGCATCCAGCCCCTTGCTGGTCCCTTCCCTCTGACGAGGCCCTCTGAGCTCCAGCACCTTGCAGTGTGGAGACAGCCCCTGCCAGCAACCTCCTCTCCAAGGAGGCCTCAAGCGAGGCCTAGGCCCAGGGGAAAGGCACCAGCGGGGATGAGCCTGGGGAGGCGCCCGGGCATGTCTGGACCCAGTCCCCCGCAGCCTGCCCCTTGCTGGGGCAGTACCCCCGGAGGCCAGGAAGGCCTGGGCAAGGCTGGCCAGGGGCAGGGGCCCTGCTGGGTCCTGCCCCTGGCCTGTGGGGCCTCTGAGCACAACCGGCCCTCTGCCGCTGGAAGACCTCCCCGGCTGCCTCCAAAGGCCGCTTTGCAAGCACTCTGGCCGGCTGTTCCCGCCAGCCGCGCACAATGCTCCCAAGCCCGGGAGAAAAGCGCTTCGGGGTGGTGCTCTCTCCCGGCCCTTGCCCCTGAGCCTGGGGGCCAGGCAGGGGGTCCACACTCCCAGGCCAAGGCAGAACCACATGCACACGTCTGTTCCTGCCCCCTGCACCGGCAGAGAGCTCGGGGGAGCCAGAGTCTGTCAGGCAGCTGCTGGGCTGGCCGCCTGTGTGGGAAGGGGAAGAGCCGACCTAGGGGCCCCCTGGGCCTCTTGCTCTCCCTGCTGCCCTGAGGCTGCTGGGCCAAAGAGGTCTTGGGCATCCAGCCCCTTGCTGGTCCCTTCCCTCTGACCAGGCCCTCTGAGCTCCAGCACCTTGCAGTGTGGAGACAGCCCCTGCCAGCAACCTCCTCTCCAAGGAGGCCTCAAGCGAGGCCTAGGCCCAGGGGAAAGGCACCAGCGGGGATGAGCCTGGGGAGGCGCCCGGGCATGTCTGGACCCAGTCCCCCGCAGCCTGCCCCTTGCTGGGGCAGTACCCCCGGAGGCCAGGAAGGCCTGGGCAAGGCTGGCCAGGGGCAGGGGCCCTGCTGGGTCCTGCCCCTGGCCTGTGGGGCCTCTGAGCACAACCGGCCCTCTCCCGCTGAAAGACCTCCCCGGCTGCCTCCAAAGGCCGCTTTGCAAGCACTCTGGCCGGCTGTTCCCGCCAGCCGCGCACAATGCTCCCAAGCCCGGGAGAAAAGCGCTTCAGGGTGGTGCTCTCTCCCGGCCCTTGCCCCTGAGCCTGGGGGCCAGGCAGGGGGTCCACACTCCCAGGCCGAGGCAGAACCACATGCACACGTCTGTTCCTGCCCCCTGCACCGGCAGAGAGCTCGGGGGAGCCAGAGTCTATCAGGCAGCTGCTGGGCTGGCCGCCTGTGTGGGAAGGGGCAGAGCCGACCGAGGGGCCCCCTGGGCCTCTTGCTCTCCCTGCTGCCCTGAGGCTGCTGGGCCAAAGAGGTCTTGGGCATCCAGCCCCTTGCTGGTCCCTTCCCTCTGACGAGGCCCTCTGAGCTCCAGCCCCTTGCAGTGTGGAGACAGCCCCTGCCAGCAACCTCCTCTCCAAGGAGGCCTCAAGCGAGGCCTAGGCCCAGGGGAAAGGCACCAGCGGGGATGAGCCTGGGGAGGCGCCCGGGCATGTCTGGACCCAGTGCCCCGCAGCCTGCCCCTTGCTGGGGCAGTACCCCCGGAGGCCAGGAAGGCCTGGGCAAGGCTGGCCAGGGGCAGGGGCCCTGCTGGGTCCTGCCCCTGGCCTGTGGGGCCTCTGAGCACAACCGGCCCTCTCCCGCTGGAAGACCTCCCCAGCTGCCTCCAAAGGCCGCTTTGCAAGCACTCTGGCCGGCTGTTCCCGCCAGCCGCGCACAATGCTCCCAAGCCCGGGAGAAAAGCGCTTCGGGGTGGTGCTCTCTCCCGGCCCTTGCCCCTGAGCCTGGGGGCCAGGCAGGGGCTCCACACTCCCAGGCCAAGGCAGAACCACATGCACACGTCTGTTCCTGCCCCCTGCACCGGCAGAGAGCTCGGGGGAGCCAGAGTCTGTCAGGCAGCTGCTGGGCTGGCCGCCTGTGTGGGAAGGGGCAGAGCCGACCTAGGGGCCCCCTGGGCCTCTTGCTCTCCCTGCTGCCCTGAGGCTGCTGGGCCAAAGAGGTCTTGGGCATCCAGCCCCTTGCTGGTCCCTTCCCTCTGACGAGGCCCTCTGAGCTCCAGCACCTTGCAGTGTGGAGACAGCCCCTGCCAGCAACCTCCTCTCCAAGGAGGCCTCAAGCGAGGCCTAGGCCCAGGGGAAAGGCACCAGCGGGGATGAGCCTGGGGAGGCGCCCGGGCATGTCTGGACCCATTCCCCCGCAGCCTGCCCCTTGCTGGGGCAGTACCCCCGGAGGCCAGGAAGGCCTGGGCAAGGCTGGCCAGGGGCAGGGGCCCTGCTGGGTCCTGCCCCTGGCCTGTGGGGCCTCTGAGCACAACCGGCCCTCTGCCGCTGGAAGCCCTCCCCGGCTGCCTCCAAAGGCCGCTTTGCAAGCACTCTGGCCGGCTGTTCCCGCCAGCCGCGCACAATGCTCCCAAGCCCGGGAGAAAAGCGCTTCGGGGTGGTGCTCTCTCCCGGCCCTTGCCCCTGAGCCTGGGGGCCAGGCAGGGGGTCCACACTCCCAGGCCAAGGCAGAACCACATGCACACGTCTGTTCCTGCCCCCTGCACCGGCAGAGAGCTCGGGGGAGCCAGAGTCTGTCAGGCAGCTGCTGGGCTGGCCGCCTGTGTGGGAAGGGGAAGAGCCGACCTAGGGGCCCCCTGGGCCTCTTGCTCTCCCTGCTGCCCTGAGGCTGCTGGGCCAAAGAGGTCTTGGGCATCCAGCCCCTTGCTGGTCCCTTCCCTCTGACGAGGCCCTCTGAGCTCCAGCACCTTGCAGTGTGGAGACAGCCCCTGCCAGCAACCTCCTCTCCAAGGAGGCCTCAAGCGAGGCCTAGGCCCAGGGGAAAGGCACCAGCGGGGATGAGCCTGGGGAGGCGCCCGGGCATGTCTGGACCCAGTCCCCCGCAGCCTGCCCCTTGCTGGGGCAGTACC
Organism: Cervus elaphus; assembly: GCF_910594005.1. Classification (NCBI taxonomy): domain Eukaryota; kingdom Metazoa; phylum Chordata; class Mammalia; order Artiodactyla; family Cervidae; genus Cervus; species Cervus elaphus. The sequence goes on along the minus strand of NC_057834.1, from coordinate 241,788 downwards.
CCCGGAGGCCAGGAAGGCCTGGGCAAGGCTGGCCAGGGGCAGGGGCCCTGCTGGGTCCTGCCCCTGGCCTGTGGGGCCTCTGAGCACAACCGGCCCTCTCCCGCTGAAAGACCTCCCCGGCTGCCTCCAAAGGCCGCTTTGCAAGCACTCTGGCCGGCTGTTCCCGCCAGCCGCGCACAATGCTCCCAAGCCCGGGAGAAAAGCGCTTCAGGGTGGTGCTCTCTCCCGGCCCTTGCCCCTGAGCCTGGGGGCCAGGCAGGGGGTCCACACTCCCAGGCCGAGGCAGAACCACATGCACACGTCTGTTCCTGCCCCCTGCACCGGCAGAGAGCTCGGGGGAGCCAGAGTCTGTCAGGCAGCTGCTGGGCTGGCCGCCTGTGTGGGAAGGGGCAGTGCCGACCGAGGGGCCCCCTGGGCCTCTTGCTCTCCCTGCTGCCCTGAGGCTGCTGGGCCAAAGAGGTCTTGGGCATCCAGCCCCTTGCTGGTCCCTTCCCTCTGACGAGGCCCTCTGAGCTCCAGCACCTTGCAGTGTGGAGACAGCCCCTGCCAGCAACCTCCTCTCCAAGGAGGCCTCAAGCGAGGCCTAGGCCCAGGGGAAAGGCACCAGCGGGGATGAGCCTGGGGAGGCGCCCGGGCATGTCTGGACCCAGTCCCCCGCAGCCTGCCCCTTGCTGGGGCAGTACCCCCGGAGGCCAGGAAGGCCTGGGCAAGGCTGGCCAGGGGCAGGGGCCCTGCTGGGTCCTGCCCCTGGCCTGTGGGGCCTCTGAGCACAACCGGCCCTCTGCCGCTGGAAGACCTCCCCGGCTGCCTCCAAAGGCCGCTTTGCAAGCACTCTGGCCGGCTGTTCCCGCCAGCCGCGCACAATGCTCCCAAGCCCGGGAGAAAAGCGCTTCGGGGTGGTGCTCTCTCCCGGCCCTTGCCCCTGAGCCTGGGGGCCAGGCAGGGGGTCCACACTCCCAGGCCAAGGCAGAACCACATGCACACGTCTGTTCCTGCCCCCTGCACCGGCAGAGAGCTCGGGGGAGCCAGAGTCTGTCAGGCAGCTGCTGGGCTGGCCGCCTGTGTGGGAAGGGGCAGAGCCGACCTAGGGGCCCCCTGGGCCTCTTGCTCTCCCTGCTGCCCTGAGGCTGCTGGGCCAAAGAGGTCTTGGGCATCCAGCCCCTTGCTGGTCCCTTCCCTCTGACGAGGCCCTCTGAGCTCCAGCACCTTGCAGTGTGGAGACAGCCCCTGCCAGCAACCTCCTCTCCAAGGAGGCCTCAAGCGAGGCCTAGGCCCAGGGGAAAGGCACCAGCGGGGATGAGCCTGGGGAGGCGCCCGGGCATGTCTGGACCCAGTCCCCCGCAGCCTGCCCCTTGCTGGGGCAGTACCCCCGGAGGCCAGGAAGGCCTGGGCAAGGCTGGCCAGGGGCAGGGGCCCTGCTGGGTCCTGCCCCTGGCCTGTGGGGCCTCTGAGCACAACCGGCCCTCTCCCGCTGGAAGACCTCCCCGGCTGCCTCCAAAGGCCGCTTTGCAAGCACTCTGGCCGGCTGTTCCCGCCAGCCGCGCACAATGCTCCCAAGCCCGGGAGAAAAGCGCTTCGGGGTGGTGCTCTCTCCCGGCCCTTGCCCCTGAGCCTGGGGGCCAGGCAGGGGGTCCACACTCCCAGGCCGAGGCAGAACCACATGCACACGTCTGTTCCTGCCCCCTGCACCGGCAGAGAGCTCGGGGGAGCCAGAGTCTATCAGGCAGCTGCTGGGCTGGCCGCCTGTGTGAGAAGGGGCAGAGCCGACCTAGGGGCCCCCTGGGCCTCTTGCTCTCCCTGCTGCCCTGAGGCTGCTGGGCCAAAGAGGTCTTGGGCATCCAGCCCCTTGCTGGTCCCTTCCCTCTGACGAGGCCCTCTGAGCTCCAGCACCTTGCAGTGTGGAGACAGCCCCTGCCAGCAACCTCCTCTCCAAGGAGGCCTCAAGCGAGGCCTAGGCCCAGGGGAAAGGCACCAGCGGGGATGAGCTTGGGGAGGCGCCCGGGCATGTCTGGACCCAGTCCCCCGCAGCCTGCCCCTTGCTGGGGCAGTAACCCCGGAGGCCAGGAAGGCCTGGGCAAGGCTGGCCAGGGGCAGGGGCCATGCTGGGTCCTGCCCCTGGCCTGTGGGGCCTCTGAGCACAGCCGGCCCTCTCCCGCTGGAAGACCTCCCCGGCTGCCTCCAAAGGCCGCTTTGCAAGCACTCTGGCCGGCTGTTCCCGCCAGCCGCGCACAATGCTCCCAAGCCCGGGAGAAAAGCGCTTCGGGGTGGTGCTCTCTCCCGGCCCTTGCCCCTGAGCCTGGGGGCCAGGCAGGGGGTCCACACTCCCAGGCCAAGGCAGAACCACATGCACACGTCTGTTCCTGCCCCCTGCACCGGCAGAGAGCTCGGGGGAGCCAGAGTCTGTCAGGCAGCTGCTGGGCTGGCCGCCTGTGTGGGAAGGGGCAGTGCCGACCGAGGGGCCCCCTGGGCCTCTTGCTCTCCCTGCTGCCCTGAGGCTGCTGGGCCAAAGAGGTCTTGGGCATCCAGCCCCTTGCTGGTCCCTTCCCTCTGACGAGGCCCTCTGAGCTCCAGCACCTTGCAGTGTGGAGACAGCCCCTGCCAGCAACCTCCTCTCCAAGGAGGCCTCAAGCGAGGCCTAGGCCCAGGGGAAAGGCACCAGCGGGAATGAGCCTGGGGAGGCGCCCGGGCATGTCTGGACCCAGTCCCCCGCAGCCTGCCCCTTGCTGGGGCAGTACCCCCGGAGGCCAGGAAGGCCTGGGCAAGGCTGGCCAGGGGCAGGGGCCCTGCTGGGTCCTGCCCCTGGCCTGTGGGGCCTCTGAGCACAACCGGCCCTCTCCCGCTGGAAGACCTCCCCGGCTGCCTCCAAAGGCCGCTTTGCAAGCACTCTGGCCGGCTGTTCCCGCCAGCCGCGCACAATGCTCCCAAGCCCGGGAGAAAAGCGCTTCGGGGTGGTGCTCTCTCCCGGCCCTTGCCCCTGAGCCTGGGGGCCAGGCAGGGGGTCCACACTCCCAGGCCAAGGCAGAACCACATGCACACGTCTGTTCCTGCCCCCTGCACCGGCAGAGAGCTCGGGGGAGCCAGAGTCTGTCAGGCAGCTGCTGGGCTGGCCGCCTGTGTGGGAAGGGGAAGAGCCGACCGAGGGGCCCCCTGGGCCTCTTGCTCTCCCTGCTGCCCTGAGGCTGCTGGGCCAAAGAGGTCTTGGGCATCCAGCCCCTTGCTGGTCCCTTCCCTCTGACGAGGCCCTCTGAGCTCCAGCACCTTGCAGTGTGGAGACAGCCCCTGCCAGCAACCTCCTCTCCAAGGAGGCCTCAAGCGAGGCCTAGGCCCAGGGGAAAGGCACCAGCGGGGATGAGCCTGGGGAGGCGCCCGGGCATGTCTGGACCCAGTGCCCCGCAGCCTGCCCCTTGCTGGGGCAGTACCCCCGGAGGCCAGGAAGGCCTGGGCAAGGCTGGCCAGGGGCAGGGGCCCTGCTGGGTCCTGCCCCTGGCCTGTGGGGCCTCTGAGCACAACCGGCCCTCTCCCGCTGGAAGACCTCCCCGGCTGCCTCCAAAGGCCGCTTTGCAAGCACTCTGGCCGGCTGTTCCCGCCAGCCGCGCACAATGCTCCCAAGCCCGGGAGAAAAGCGCTTCGGGGTGGTGCTCTCTCCCGGCCCTTGCCCCTGAGCCTGGGGGCCAGGCAGGGGGTCCACACTCCCAGGCCAAGGCAGAACCACATGCACACGTCTGTTCCTGCCCCCTGCACCGGCAGAGAGCTCGGGGGAGCCAGAGTCTGTCAGGCAGCTGCTGGGCTGGCCGCCTGTGTGGGAAGGGGCAGAGCCGACCTAGGGGCCCCCTGGGCCTCTTGCTCTCCCTGCTGCCCTGAGGCTGCTGGGCCAAAGAGGTCTTGGGCATCCAGCCCCTTGCTGGTCCCTTCCCTCTGACGAGGCCCTCTGAGCTCCAGCACCTTGCAGTGTGGAGACAGCCCCTGCCAGCAACCTCCTCTCCAAGGAGGCCTCAAGCGAGGCCTAGGCCCAGGGGAAAGGCACCAGCGGGGATGAGCCTGGGGAGGCGCCCGGGCATGTCTGGACCCAGTCCCCCGCAGCCTGCCCCTTGCTGGGGCAGTACCCCCGGAGGCCAGGAAGGCCTGGGCAAGGCTGGCCAGGGGCAGGGGCCCTGCTGGGTCCTGCCCCTGGCCTGTGGGGCCTCTGAGCACAACCGGCCCTCTCCCGCTGGAAGACCTCCCCGGCTGCCTCCAAAGGCCGCTTTGCAAGCACTCTGGCCGGCTGTTCCCGCCAGCCGCGCACAATGCTCCCAAGCCCGGGAGAAAAGCGCTTCGGGGTGGTGCTCTCTCCCGGCCCTTGCCCCTGAGCCTGGGGGCCAGGCAGGGGGTCCACACTCCCAGGCCAAGGCAGAACCACATACACACGTCTGTTCCTGCCCCCTGCACCGGCAGAGAGCTCGGGGGAGCCAGAGTCTGTCAGGCAGCTGCTGGGCTGGCCGCCTGTGTGGGAAGGGGCAGAGCCGACCTAGGGGCCCCCTGGGCCTCTTGCTCTCCCTGCTGCCCTGAGGCTGCTGGGCCAAAGAGGTCTTGGGCATCCAGCCCCTTGCTGGTTCCTTCCCTCTGACGAGGCCCTCTGAGCTCCAGCACCTTGCAGTGTGGAGACAGCCCCTGCCAGCAACCTCCTCTCCAAGGAGGCCTCAAGCGAGGCCTAGGCCCAGGGGAAAGGCACCAGCGGGGATGAGCCTGGGGAGGCGCCCGGGCATGTCTGGACCCAGTCCCCCGCAGCCTGCCCCTTGCTGGGGCAGTACCCCCGGAGGCCAGGAAGGCCTGGGCAAGGCTGGCCAGGGGCAGGGGCCCTGCTGGGTCCTGCCCCTGGCCTGTGGGGCCTCTGAGCACAACCGGCCCTCTCCCGCTGGAAGACCTCCCCGGCTGCCTCCAAAGGCCGCTTTGCAAGCACTCTGGCCGGCTGTTCCCGCCAGCCGCGCACAATGCTCCCAAGCCCGGGAGAAAAGCGCTTCGGGGTGGTGCTCTCTCCCGGCCCTTGCCCCTGAGCCTGGGGGCCAGGCAGGGGGTCCACACTCCCAGGCCGAGGCAGAACCACATGCACACGTCTGTTCCTGCCCCCTGCACCGGCAGAGAGCTCGGGGGAGCCAGAGTCTATCAGGCAGCTGCTGGGCTGGCCGCCTGTGTGGGAAGGGGCAGAGCCGACCTAGGGGCCCCCTGGGCCTCTTGCTCTCCCTGCTGCCCTGCGGCTGCTGGGCCAAAGAGGTCTTGGGCATCCAGCCCCTTGCTGGTCCCTTCCCTCTGACGAGGCCCTCTGAGCTCCAGCACCTTGCAGTGTGGAGACAGCCCCTGCCAGCAACCTCCTCTCCAAGGAGGCCTCAAGCGAGGCCTAGGCCCAGGGGAAAGGCACCAGCGGGGATGAGCCTGGGGAGGCGCCCGGGCATGTCTGGACCCAGTCCCCCGCAGCCTGCCCCTTGCTGGGGCAGTAACCCCGGAGGCCAGGAAGGCCTGGGCAAGGCTGGCCAGGGGCAGGGGCCATGCTGGGTCCTGCCCCTGGCCTGTGGGGCCTCTGAGCACAACCGGCCCTCTCCCGCTGGAAGACCTCCCCGGCTGCCTCCAAAGGCCGCTTTGCAAGCACTCTGGCCGGCTGTTCCCGCCAGCCGCGCACAATGCTCCCAAGCCCGGGAGAAAAGCGCTTCGGGGTGGTGCTCTCTCCCGGCCCTTGCCCCTGAGCCTGGGGGCCAGGCAGGGGGTCCACACTCCCAGGCCAAGGCAGAACCACATGCACACGTCTGTTCCTGCCCCCTGCACCGGCAGAGAGCTCGGGGGAGCCAGAGTCTGTCAGGCAGCTGCTGGGCTGGCCGCCTGTGTGGGAAGGGGCAGAGCCGACCGAGGGGCCCCCTGGGCCTCTTGCTCTCCCTGCTGCCCTGAGGCTGCTGGGCCAAAGAGGTCTTGGGCATCCAGCCCCTTGCTGGTTCCTTCCCTCTGACGAGGCCCTCTGAGCTCCAGCACCTTGCAGTGTGGAGACAGCCCCTGCCAGCAACCTCCTCTCCAAGGAGGCCTCAAGCGAGGCCTAGGCCCAGGGGAAAGGCACCAGCGGGGATGAGCCTGGGGAGGCGCCCGGGCATGTCTGGACCCAGTCCCCCGCAGCCTGCCCCTTGCTGGGGCAGTACCCCCGGAGGCCAGGAAGGCCTGGGCAAGGCTGGCCAGGGGCAGGGGCCCTACTGGGTCCTGCCCCTGGCCTGTGGGGCCTCTGAGCACAACCGGCCCTCTTCCGCTGGAAGACCTCTCCGGCTGCCTCCAAAGGCCGCTTTGCAAGCACTCTGGCCGGCTGTTCCCGCCAGCCGCGCACAATGCTCCCAAGCCCGGGAGAAAAGCGCTTCGGGGTGGTGCTCTCTCCCGGCCCTTGCCCCTGAGCCTGGGGGCCAGGCAGGGGCTCCACACTCCCAGGCCAAGGCAGAACCACATGCACACGTCTGTTCCTGCCCCCTGCACCGGCAGAGAGCTCGGGGGAGCCAGAGTCTGTCAGGCAGCTGCTGGGCTGGCCGCCTGTGTGGGAAGGGGCAGAGCCGACCTAGGGGCCCCCTGGGCCTCTTGCTCTCCCTGCTGCCCTGAGGCTGCTGGGCCAAAGAGGTCTTGGGCATCCAGCCCCTTGCTGGTCCCTTCCCTCTGACGAGGCCCTCTGAGCTCCAGCACCTTGCAGTGTGGAGACAGCCCCTGCCAGCAACCTCCTCTCCAAGGAGGCCTCAAGCGAGGCCTAGGCCCAGGGGAAAGGCACCAGCGGGGATGAGCCTGGGGAGGCGCCCGGGCATGTCTGGACCCATTCCCCCGCAGCCTGCCCCTTGCTGGGGCAGTACCCCCGGAGGCCAGGAAGGCCTGGGCAAGGCTGGCCAGGGGCAGGGGCCCTGCTGGGTCCTGCCCCTGGCCTGTGGGGCCTCTGAGCACAACCGGCCCTCTCCCGCTGGAAGACCTCCCCGGCTGCCTCCAAAGGCCGCTTTGCAAGCACTCTGGCCGGCTGTTCCCGCCAGCCGCGCACAATGCTCCCAAGCCCGGGAGAAAAGCGCTTCGGGGTGGTGCTCTCTCCCGGCCCTTGCCCCTGAGCCTGGGGGCCAGGCAGGGGGTCCACACTCCCAGGCCGAGGCAGAACCACATGCACACGTCTGTTCCTGCCCCCTGCACCGGCAGAGAGCTCGGGGGAGCCAGAGTCTATCAGGCAGCTGCTGGGCTGGCCGCCTGTGTGGGAAGGGGCAGAGCCGACCTAGGGGCCCCCTGGGCCTCTTGCTCTCCCTGCTGCCCTGAGGCTGCTGGGCCAAAGAGGTCTTGGGCATCCAGCCCCTTGCTGGTCCCTTCCCTCTGACGAGGCCCTCTGAGCTCCAGCACCTTGCAGTGTGGAGACAGCCCCTGCCAGCAACCTCCTCTCCAAGGAGGCCTCAAGCGAGGCCTAGGCCCAGGGGAAAGGCACCAGCGGGGATGAGCCTGGGGAGGCGCCCGGGCATGTCTGGACCCAGTCCCCCGCAGCCTGCCCCTTGCTGGGGCAGTACCCCCGGAGGCCAGGAAGGCCTGGGCAAGGCTGGCCAGGGGCAGGGGCCCTGCTGGGTCCTGCCCCTGGCCTGTGGGGCCTCTGAGCACAACCGGCCCTCTCCCGCTGGAAGACCTCCCCGGCTGCCTCCAAAGGCCGCTTTGCAAGCACTCTGGCCGGCTGTTCCCGCCAGCCGCGCACAATGCTCCCAAGCCCGGGAGAAAAGCGCTTCGGGGTGGTGCTCTCTCCCGGCCCTTGCCCCTGAGCCTGGGGGCCAGGCAGGGGGTCCACACTCCCAGGCCAAGGCAGAACCACATGCACACGTCTGTTCCTGCCCCCTGCACCGGCAGAGAGCTCGGGGGAGCCAGAGTCTGTCAGGCAGCTGCTGGGCTGGCCGCCTGTGTGGGAAGGGGCAGAGCCGACCGAGGGGCCCCCTGGGCCTCTTGCTCTCCCTGCTGCCCTGAGGCTGCTGGGCCAAAGAGGTCTTGGGCATCCAGCCCCTTGCTGGTCCCTTCCCTCTGATGAGGCCCTCTGAGCTCCAGCACCTTGCAGTGTGGAGACAGCCCCTGCCAGCAACCTCCTCTCCAAGGAGGCCTCAAGCGAGGCCTAGGCCCAGGGGAAAGGCACCAGCGGGGATGAGCCTGGGGAGGCGCCCGGGCATGTCTGGACCCAGTCCCCCGCAGCCTGCCCCTTGCTGGGGCAGTACCCCCGGAGGCCAGGAAGGCCTGGGCAAGGCTGGCCAGGGGCAGGGGCCCTACTGGGTCCTGCCCCTGGCCTGTGGGGCCTCTGAGCACAACCGGCCCTCTTCCGCTGGAAGACCTCTCCGGCTGCCTCCAAAGGCCGCTTTGCAAGCACTCTGGCCGGCTGTTCCCGCCAGCCGCGCACAATGCTCCCAAGCCCGGGAGAAAAGCGCTTCGGGGTGGTGCTCTCTCCCGGCCCTTGCCCCTGAGCCTGGGGGCCAGGCAGGGGCTCCACACTCCCAGGCCAAGGCAGAACCACATGCACACGTCTGTTCCTGCCCCCTGCACCGGCAGAGAGCTCGGGGGAGCCAGAGTCTGTCAGGCAGCTGCTGGGCTGGCCGCCTGTGTGGGAAGGGGCAGAGCCGACCTAGGGGCCCCCTGGGCCTCTTGCTCTCCCTGCTGCCCTGAGGCTGCTGGGCCAAAGAGGTCTTGGGCATCCAGCCCCTTGCTGGTCCCTTCCCTCTGACGAGGCCCTCTGAGCTCCAGCACCTTGCAGTGTGGAGACAGCCCCTGCCAGCAACCTCCTCTCCAAGGAGGCCTCAAGCGAGGCCTAGGCCCAGGGGAAAGGCACCAGCGGGGATGAGCCTGGGGAGGCGCCCGGGCATGTCTGGACCCATTCCCCCGCAGCCTGCCCCTTGCTGGGGCAGTACCCCCGGAGGCCAGGAAGGCCTGGGCAAGGCTGGCCAGGGGCAGGGGCCCTGCTGGGTCCTGCCCCTGGCCTGTGGGGCCTCTGAGCACAACCGGCCCTCTCCCGCTGGAAGACCTCCCCGGCTGCCTCCAAAGGCCGCTTTGCAAGCACTCTGGCCGGCTGTTCCCGCCAGCCGCGCACAATGCTCCCAAGCCCGGGAGAAAAGCGCTTCGGGGTGGTGCTCTCTCCCGGCCCTTGCCCCTGAGCCTGGGGGCCAGGCAGGGGGTCCACACTCCCAGGCCAAGGCAGAACCACATGCACACGTCTGTTCCTGCCCCCTGCACCGGCAGAGAGCTCGGGGGAGCCAGAGTCTGTCAGGCAGCTGCTGGGCTGGCCGCCTGTGTGGGAAGGGGCAGAGCCGACCTAGGGGCCCCCTGGGCCTCTTGCTCTCCCTGCTGCCCTGAGGCTGCTGGGCCAAAGAGGTCTTGGGCATCCAGCCCCTTGCTGGTCCCTTCCCTCTGACCAGGCCCTCTGAGCTCCAGCATCTTGCAGTGTGGAGACAGCCCCTGCCAGCAACCTCCTCTCCAAGGAGGCCTCAAGCGAGGCCTAGGCCCAGGGGAAAGGCACCAGCGGGGATGAGCCTGGGGAGGCGCCCGGGCATGTCTGGACCCAGTCCCCCGCAGCCTGCCCCTTGCTGGGGCAGTACCCCCGGAGGCCAGGAAGGCCTGGGCAAGGCTGGCCAGGGGCAGGGGCCCTGCTGGGTCCTGCCCCTGGCCTGTGGGGCCTCTGAGCACAACCGGCCCTCTCCCGCTGGAAGACCTCCCCGGCTGCCTCCAAAGGCCGCTTTGCAAGCACTCTGGCCGGCTGTTCCCGCCAGCCGCGCACAATGCTCCCAAGCCCGGGAGAAAAGCGCTTCGGGGTGGTGCTCTCTCCCGGCCCTTGCCCCTGAGCCTGGGGGCCAGGCAGGGGGTCCACACTCCCAGGCCAAGGCAGAACCACATGCACACGTCTGTTCCTGCCCCCTGCACCGGCAGAGAGCTCGGGGGAGCCAGAGTCTGTCAGGCAGCTGCTGGGCTGGCCGCCTGTGTGGGAAGGGGCAGAGCCGACCTAGGGGCCCCCTGGGCCTCTTGCTCTCCCTGCTGCCCTGAGGCTGCTGGGCCAAAGAGGTCTTGGGCATCCAGCCCCTTGCTGGTCCCTTCCCTCTGACGAGGCCCTCTGAGCTCCAGCACCTTGCAGTGTGGAGACAGCCCCTGCCAGCAACCTCCTCTCCAAGGAGGCCTCAAGCGAGGCCTAGGCCCAGGGGAAAGGCACCAGCGGGGATGAGCCTGGGGAGGCGCCCGGGCATGTCTGGACCCAGTCCCCCGCAGCCTGCCCCTTGCTGGGGCAGTACCCCCGGAGGCCAGGAAGGCCTGGGCAAGGCTGGCCAGGGGCAGGGGCCCTGCTGGGTCCTGCCCCTGGCCTGTGGGGCCTCTGAGCACAACCGGCCCTCTCCCGCTGGAAGACCTCCCCGGCTGCCTCCAAAGGCCGCTTTGCAAGCACTCTGGCCGGCTGTTCCCGCCAGCCGCGCACAATGCTCCCAAGCCCGGGAGAAAAGCGCTTCGGGGTGGTGCTCTCTCCCGGCCCTTGCCCCTGAGCCTGGGGGCCAGGCAGGGGGTCCACACTCCCAGGCCAAGGGAGAACCACATGTACACGTCTGTTCCTGCCCCCTGCACCGGCAGAGAGCTCGGGGGAGCCAGAGTCTGTCAGGCAGCTGCTGGGCTGGCCGCCTGTGTGGGAAGGGGCAGAGCCGACCTAGGGGCACCCTGGGCCTCTTGCTCTCCCTGCTGCCCTGAGGCCGCTGGGCCAAAGAGGTCTTGGGCATCCAGCCCCTTGCTGGTCCCTTCCCTCTGACGAGGCCCTCTGAGCTCCAGCACCTTGCAGTGTGGAGACAGCCCCTGCCAGCAACCTCCTCTCCAAGGAGGCCTCAAGCGAGGCCTAGGCCCAGGGGAAAGGCACCAGCGGGGATGAGCCTGGGGAGGCGCCCGGGCATGTCTGGACCCAGTCCCCCGCAGCCTGCCCCTTGCTGGGGCAGTAACCCCGGAGGCCAGGAAGGCCTGGGCAAGGCTGGCCAGGGGCAGGGGCCATGCTGGGTCCTGCCCCTGGCCTGTGGGGCCTCTGAGCAGAGCCGGCCCTCTCCCGCTGGAAGACCTCCCCGGCTGCCTCCAAAGGCCGCTTTGCAAGCACTCTGGCCGGCTGTTCCCGCCAGCCGCGCACAATGCTCCCAAGCCCGGGAGAAAAGCGCTTCGGGGTGGTGCTCTCTCCCGGCCCTTGCCCCTGAGCCTGGGGGCCAGGCAGGGGCTCCACACTCCCAGGCCAAGGCAGAACCACATGCACACGTCTGTTCCTGCCCCCTGCACCGGCAGAGAGCTCGGGGGAGCCAGAGTCTGTCAGGCAGCTGCTGGGCTGGCCGCCTGTGTGGGAAGGGGCAGAGCCGACCGAGGGGCCCCCTGGGCCTCTTGCTCTCCCTGCTGCCCTGAGGCTGCTGGGCCAAAGAGGTCTTGGGCATCCAGCCCCTTGCTGGTTCCTTCCCTCTGACGAGGCCCTCTGAGCTCCAGCACCTTGCAGTGTGGAGACAGCCCCTGCCAGCAACCTCCTCTCCAAGGAGGCCTCAAGCGAGGCCTAGGCCCAGGGGAAAGGCACCAGCGGGGATGAGCCTGGGGAGGCGCCCGGGCATGTCTGGACCCAGTCCCCCGCAGCCTGCCCCTTGCTGGGGCAGTACCCCCGGAGGCCAGGAAGGCCTGGGCAAGGCTGGCCAGGGGCAGGGGCCCTGCTGGGTCCTGCCCCTGGCCTGTGGGGCCTCTGAGCACAACCGGCCCTCTTCCGCTGGAAGACCTCTCCGGCTGCCTCCAAAGGCCGCTTTGCAAGCACTCTGGCCGGCTGTTCCCGCCAGCCGCGCACAATGCTCCCAAGCCCGGGAGAAAAGCGCTTCGGGGTGGTGCTCTCTCCCGGCCCTTGCCCCTGAGCCTGGGGGCCAGGCAGGGGCTCCACACTCCCAGGCCAAGGCAGAACCACATGCACACGTCTGTTCCTGCCCCCTGCACCGGCAGAGAGCTCGGGGGAGCCAGAGTCTGTCAGGCAGCTGCTGGGCTGGCCGCCTGTGTGGGAAGGGGCAGAGCCGACCTAGGGGCCCCCTGGGCCTCTTGCTCTCCCTGCTGCCCTGAGGCTGCTGGGCCAAAGAGGTCTTGGGCATCCAGCCCCTTGCTGGTCCCTTCCCTCTGACGAGGCCCTCTGAGCTCCAGCACCTTGCAGTGTGGAGACAGCCCCTGCCAGCAACCTCCTCTCCAAGGAGGCCTCAAGCGAGGCCTAGGCCCAGGGGAAAGGCACCAGCGGGGATGAGCCTGGGGAGGCGCCCGGGCATGTCTGGACCCAGTCCCCCGCAGCCTGCCCCTTGCTGGGGCAGTACCCCCGGAGGCCAGGAAGGCCTGGGCAAGGCTGGCCAGGGGCAGGGGCCCTGCTGGGTCCTGCCCCTGGCCTGTGGGGCCTCTGAGCACAACCGGCCCTCTCCCGCTGGAAGACCTCCCCGGCTGCCTCCAAAGGCCGCTTTGCAAGCACTCTGGCCGGCTGTTCCCGCCAGCCGCGCACAATGCTCCCAAGCCCGGGAGAAAAGCGCTTCGGGGTGGTGCTCTCTCCCGGCCCTTGCCCCTGAGCCTGGGGGCCAGGCAGGGGGTCCACACTCCCAGGCCAAGGCAGAACCACATGCACACGTCTGTTCCTGCCCCCTGCACCGGCAGAGAGCTCGGGGGAGCCAGAGTCTGTCAGGCAGCTGCTGGGCTGGCCGCCTGTGTGGGAAGGGGCAGAGCCGACCTAGGGGCCCCCTGGGCCTCTTGCTCTCCCTGCTGCCCTGAGGCTGCTGGGCCAAAGAGGTCTTGGGCATCCAGCCCCTTGCTGGTCCCTTCCCTCTGACCAGGCCCTCTGAGCTCCAGCATCTTGCAGTGTGGAGACAGCCCCTGCCAGCAACCTCCTCTCCAAGGAGGCCTCAAGCGAGGCCTAGGCCCAGGGGAAAGGCACCAGCGGGGATGAGCCTGGGGAGGCGCCCGGGCATGTCTGGACCCATTCCCCCGCAGCCTGCCCCTTGCTGGGGCAGTACCCCCGGAGGCCAGGAAGGCCTGGGCAAGGCTGGCCAGGGGCAGGGGCCCTGCTGGGTCCTGCCCCTGGCCTGTGGGGCCTCTGAGCACAACCGGCCCTCTCCCGCTGGAAGACCTCCCCGGCTGCCTCCAAAGGCCGCTTTGCAAGCACTCTGGCCGGCTGTTCCCGCCAGCCGCGCACAATGCTCCCAAGCCCGGGAGAAAAGCGCTTCGGGGTGGTGCTCTCTCCCGGCCCTTGCCCCTGAGCCTGGGGGCCAGGCAGGGGGTCCACACTCCCAGGCCAAGGCAGAACCACATGCACACGTCTGTTCCTGCCCCCTGCACCGGCAGAGAGCTCGGGGGAGCCAGAGTCTGTCAGGCAGCTGCTGGGCTGGCCGCCTGTGTGGGAAGGGGCAGAGCCGACCTAGGGGCCCCCTGGGCCTCTTGCTCTCCCTGCTGCCCTGAGGCTGCTGGGCCAAAGAGGTCTTGGGCATCCAGCCCCTTGCTGGTCCCTTCCCTCTGACGAGGCCCTCTGAGCTCCAGCACCTTGCAGTGTGGAGACAGCCCCTGCCAGCAACCTCCTCTCCAAGGAGGCCTCAAGCGAGGCCTAGGCCCAGGGGAAAGGCACCAGCGGGGATGAGCCTGGGGAGGCGCCCGGGCATGTCTGGACCCAGTGCCCCGCAGCCTGCCCCTTGCTGGGGCAGTACCCCCGGAGGCCAGGAGGCCTGGGCAAGGCTGGCCAGGGGCAGGGGCCCTGCTGGGTCCTGCCCCTGGCCTGTGGGGCCTCTGAGCACAACCGGCCCTCTCCCGCTGGAAGACCTCCCCGGCTGCCTCCAAAGGCCGCTTTGCAAGCACTCTGGCCGGCTGTTCCCGCCAGCCGCGCACAATGCTCCCAAGCCCGGGAGAAAAGCGCTTCGGGGTGGTGCTCTCTCCCGGCCCTTGCCCCTGAGCCTGGGGGCCAGGCAGGGGGTCCACACTCCCAGGCCAAGGCAGAAGCACATGCACACGTCTGTTCCTGCCCCCTGCACCGGCAGAGAGCTCGGGGGAGCCAGAGTCTGTCAGGCAGCTGCTGGGCTGGCCGCCTGTGTGGGAAGGGGCAGAGCCGACCTAGGGGCCCCCTGGGCCTCTTGCTCTCCCTGCTGCCCTGAGGCTGCTGGGCCAAAGAGGTCTTGGGCATCCAGCCCCTTGCTGGTCCCTTCCCTCTGACGAGGCCCTCTGAGCTCCAGCACCTTGCAGTGTGGAGACAGCCCCTGCCAGCAACCTCCTCTCCAAGGAGGCCTCAAGCGAGGCCTAGGCCCAGGGGAAAGGCACCAGCGGGGATGAGCCTTGGGAGGCGCCCGGGCATGTCTGGACCCAGTCCCCCGCAGCCTGCCCCTTGCTGGGGCAGTACCCCCGGAGGCCAGGAAGGCCTGGGCAAGGCTGGCCAGGGGCAGGGGCCCTGCTGGGTCCTGCCCCTGGCCTGTGGGGCCTCTGAGCACAACCGGCCCTCTCCCGCTGGAAGACCTCCCCGGCTGCCTCCAAAGGCCGCTTTGCAAGCACTCTGGCCGGCTGTTCCCGCCAGCCGCGCACAATGCTCCCAAGCCCGGGAGAAAAGCGCTTCGGGGTGGTGCTCTCTCCCGGCCCTTGCCCCTGAGCCTGGGGGCCAGGCAGGGGGTCCACACTCCCAGGCCAAGGCAGAACCACATGCACACGTCTGTTCCTGCCCCCTGCACCGGCAGAGAGCTCGGGGGAGCCAGAGTCTGTCAGGCAGCTGCTGGGCTGGCCGCCTGTGTGGGAAGGGGCAGAGCCGACCTAGGGGCCCCCTGGGCCTCTTGCTCTCCCTGCTGCCCTGAGGCTGCTGGGCCAAAGAGGTCTTGGGCATCCAGCCCCTTGCTGGTCCCTTCCCTCTGACCAGGCCCTCTGAGCTCCAGCACCTTGCAGTGTGGAGACAGCCCCTGCCAGCAACCTCCTCTCCAAGGAGGCCTCAAGCGAGGCCTAGGCCCAGGGGAAAGGCACCAGCGGGGATGAGCCTGGGGAGGCGCCCGGGCATGTCTGGACCCAGTCCCCCGCAGCCTGCCCCTTGCTGGGGCAGTACCCCCGGAGGCCAGGAAGGCCTGGGCAAGGCTGGCCAGGGGCAGGGGCCCTGCTGGGTCCTGCCCCTGGGCTGTGGGGCCTCTGAGCACAACCGGCCCTCTCCCGCTGGAAGACCTCCCCGGCTGCCTCCAAAGGCCGCTTTGCAAGCACTCTGGCCGGCTGTTCCCGCCAGCCGCGCACAATGCTCCCAAGCCCGGGAGAAAAGCGCTTCGGGGTGGTGCTCTCTCCCGGCCCTTGCCCCTGAGCCTGGGGGCCAGGCAGGGGGTCCACACTCCCAGGCCAAGGCAGAACCACATGTACACGTCTGTTCCTGCCCCCTGCACCGGCAGAGAGCTCGGGGGAGCCAGAGTCTGTCAGGCAGCTGCTGGGCTGGCCGCTTGTGTGGGAAGGGGCAGAGCCGACCTAGGGGCACCCTGGGCCTCTTGCTCTCCCTGCTGCCCTGAGGCCGCTGGGCCAAAGAGGTCTTGGGCATCCAGCCCCTTGCTGGTCCCTTCCCTCTGACGAGGCCCTCTGAGCTCCAGCACCTTGCAGTGTGGAGACAGCCCCTGCCAGCAACCTCCTCTCCAAGGAGGCCTCAAGCGAGGCCTAGGCCCAGGGGAAAGGCACCAGCGGGGATGAGCCTGGGGAGGCGCCCGGGCATGTCTGGACCCAGTGCCCCGCAGCCTGCCCCTTGCTGGGGCAGTACCCCCGGAGGCCAGGAAGGCCTGGGCAAGGCTGGCCAGGGGCAGGGGCCCTGCTGGGTCCTGCCCCTGGCCTGTGGGGCCTCTGAGCACAACCGGCCCTCTCCCGCTGGAAGACCTCCCCGGCTGCCTCCAAAGGCCGCTTTGCAAGCACTCTGGCCGGCTGTTCCCGCCAGCCGCGCACAATGCTCCCAAGCCCGGGAGAAAAGCGCTTCGGGGTGGTGCTCTCTCCCGGCCCTTGCCCCTGAGCCTGGGGGCCAGGCAGGGGGTCCACACTCCCAGGCCGAGGCAGAACCACATGCACACGTCTGTTCCTGCCCCCTGCACCGGCAGAGAGCTCGGGGGAGCCAGAGTTTATCAGGCAGCTGCTGGGCTGGCCGCCTGTGTGGGAAGGGGCAGAGCCGACCTAGGGGCCCCCTGGGCCTCTTGCTCTCCCTGCTGCCCTGAGGCTGCTGGGCCAAAGAGGTCTTGGGCATCCAGCCCCTTGCTGGTCCCTTCCCTCTGACGAGGCCCTCTGAGCTCCAGCACCTTGCAGTGTGGAGACAGCCCCTGCCAGCAACCTCCTCTCCAAGGAGGCCTCAAGCGAGGACTAGGCCCAGGGGAAAGGCACCAGCGGGGATGAGCCTGGGGAGGCGCCCGGGCATGTCTGGACCCAGTCCCCCGCAGCCTGCCCCTTGCTGGGGCAGTACCCCCGGAGGCCAGCAAGGCCTGGGCAAGGCTGGCCAGGGGCAGGGGCCCTGCTGGGTCCTGCCCCTGGCCTGTGGGGCCTCTGAGCACAGCCGGCCCTCTCCCGCTGGAAGACCTCCCCGGCTGCCTCCAAAGGCCGCTTTGTAAGCACTCTGGCCGGCTGTTCCCGCCAGCCGCGCACAATGCTCCCAAGCCCGGGAGAAAAGCGCTTCGGGGTGGTGCTCTCTCCCGGCCCTTGCCCCTGAGCCTGGGGGCCAGGCAGGGGGTCCACACTCCCAGGCCAAGGCAGAACCACATGCACACGTCTGTTCCTGCCCCCTGCACCGGCAGAGAGCTCGGGGGAGCCAGAGTCTGTCAGGCAACTGCTGGGCTGGCCGCCTGTGTGGGAAGGGGCAGAGCCGACCGAGGGGCCCCCTGGGCCTCTTGCTCTCCCTGCTGCCCTGAGGCTGCTGGGCCAAAGAGGTCTTGGGCATCCAGCCCCTTGCTGGTCCCTTCCCTCTGACGAGGCCCTCTGAGCTCCAGCACCTTGCAGTGTGGAGACAGCCCCTGCCAGCAACCTCCTCTCCAAGGAGGCCTCAAGCGAGGCCTAGGCCCAGGGGAAAGGCACCAGCGGGGATGAGCCTGGGGAGGCGGCCGGGCATGTCTGGACCCAGTCCCCCGCAGCCTGCCCCTTGCTGGGGCAGTACCCCCGGAGGCCAGGAAGGCCTGGGCAAGGCTGGCCAGGGGCAGGGGCCCTGCTGGGTCCTGCCCCTGGCCTGTGGGGCCTCTGAGCACAACCGGCCCTCTCCCGCTGGAAGACCTCCCCGGCTGCCTCCAAAGGCTGCTTTGCAAGCACTCTGGCCGGCTGTTCCCGCCAGCCGCGCACAATGCTCCCAAGCCCGGGAGAAAAGCGCTTCGGGGTGGTGCTCTCTCCCGGCCCTTGCCCCTGAGCCTGGGGGCCAGGCAGGGGGTCCACACTCCCAGGCCAAGGCAGAACCACATGCACACGTCTGTTCCTGCCCCCTGCACCGGCAGAGAGCTCGGGGGAGCCAGAGTCTGTCAGGCAGCTGCTGGGCTGGCCGCCTGTGTGGGAAGGGGCAGAGCCGACCTAGGGGCACCCTGGGCCTCTTGCTCTCCCTGCTGCCCTGAGGCTGCTGGGCCAAAGAGGTCTTGGGCATCCAGCCCCTTGCTGGTCCCTTCCCTCTGACGAGGCCCTCTGAGCTCCAGCACCTTGCAGTGTGGAGACAGCCCCTGCCAGCAACCTCCTCTCCAAGGAGGCCTCAAGCGAGGCCTAGGCCCAGGGGAAAGGCACCAGCGGGGATGAGCCTGGGGAGGCGCCCGGGCATGTCTGGACCCAGTCCCCCGCAGCCTGCCCCTTGCTGGGGCAGTACCCCCGGAGGCCAGGAAGGCCTGGGCAAGGCTGGCCAGGGGCAGGGGCCTTGCTGGGTCCTGCCCCTGGCCTGTGGGGCCTCTGAGCACAACCGGCCCTCTCCCGCTGGAAGACCTCCCCGGCTGCCTCCAAAGGCCGCTTTGCAAGCACTCTGGCCGGCTGTTCCCGCCAGCCGCGCACAATGCTCCCAAGCCCGGGAGAAAAGCGCTTCGGGGTGGTGCTCTCTCCCGGCCCTTGCCCCTGAGCCTGGGGGCCAGGCAGGGGGTCCACACTCCCAGGCCAAGGCAGAACCACATGCACACGTCTGTTCCTGCCCCCTGCACCGGCAGAGAGCTCGGGGGAGCCAGAGTCTGTCAGGCAGCTGCTGGGCTGGCCGCCTGTGTGGGAAGGGGCAGAGCCGACCTAGGGGCCCCCTGGGCCTCTTGCTCTCCCTGCTGCCCTGAGGCTGCTGGGCCAAAGAGGTCTTGGGCATCCAGCCCCTTGCTGGTCCCTTCCCTCTGACGAGGCCCTCTGAGCTCCAGCCCCTTGCAGTGTGGAGACAGCCCCTGCCAGCAACCTCCTCTCCAAGGAGGCCTCAAGCGAGGCCTAGGCCCAGGGGAAAGGCACCAGCGGGGATGAGCCTGGGGAGGCGCCCGGGCATGTCTGGACCCAGTCCCCCGCAGCCTGCCCCTTGCTGGGGCAGTACCCCCGGAGGCCAGGAAGGCCTGGGCAAGGCTGGCCAGGGGCAGGGGCCCTGCTGGGTCCTGCCCCTGGCCTGTGGGGCCTCTGAGCACAACCGGCCCTCTCCCGCTGGAAGACCTCCCCGGCTGCCTCCAAAGGCCGCTTTGCAAGCACTCTGGCCGGCTGTTCCCGCCAGCCGCGCACAATGCTCCCAAGCCCGGGAGAAAAGCGCTTCGGGGTGGTGCTCTCTCCCGGCCCTTGCCCCTGAGCCTGGGGGCCAGGCAGGGGGTCCACACTCCCAGGCCAAGGCAGAACCACATGCACACGTCTGTTCCTGCCCCCTGCACCGGCAGAGAGCTCGGGGGAGCCAGAGTCTGTCAGGCAGCTGCTGGGCTGGCCGCCTGTGTGGGAAGGGGCAGAGCCGACCTAGGGGCCCCCTGGGCCTCTTGCTCTCCCTGCTGCCCTGAGGCTGCTGGGCCAAAGAGGTCTTGGGCATCCAGCCCCTTGCTGGTCCCTTCCCTCTGACCAGGCCCTCTGAGCTCCAGCACCTTGCAGTGTGGAGACAGCCCCTGCCAGCAACCTCCTCTCCAAGGAGGCCTCAAGCGAGGCCTAGGCCCAGGGGAAAGGCACCAGCGGGGATGAGCCTGGGGAGGCGCCCGGGCATGTCTGGACCCAGTGCCCCGCAGCCTGCCCCTTGCTGGGGCAGTACCCCCGGAGGCCAGGAAGGCCTGGGCAAGGCTGGCCAGGGGCAGGGGCCCTGCTGGGTCCTGCCCCTGGCCTGTGGGGCCTCTGAGCACAGCCGGCCCTCTCCCGCTGGAAGACCTCCCCGGCTGCCTCCAAAGGCCGCTTTGTAAGCACTCTGGCCGGCTGTTCCCGCCAGCCGCGCACAATGCTCCCAAGCCCGGGAGAAAAGCGCTTCGGGGTGGTGCTCTCTCCCGGCCCTTGCCCCTGAGCCTGGGGGCCAGGCAGGGGGTCCACACTCCCAGGCCAAGGCAGAACCACATGCACACGTCTGTTCCTGTCCCCTGCACCGGCAGAGAGCTCGGGGGAGCCAGAGTCTGTCAGGCAGCTGCTGGGCTGGCCGCCTGTGTGGGAAGGGGCAGTGCCGACCGAGGGGCCCCCTGGGCCTCTTGCTCTCCCTGCTGCCCTGAGGCTGCTGGGCCAAAGAGGTCTTGGGCATCCAGCCCCTTGCTGGTCCCTTCCCTCTGACGAGGCCCTCTGAGCTCCAGCACCTTGCAGTGTGGAGACAGCCCCTGCCAGCAACCTCCTCTCCAAGGAGGCCTCAAGCGAGGCCTAGGCCCAGGGGAAAGGCACCAGCGGGGATGAGCCTGGGGAGGCGCCCGGGCATGTCTGGACCCAGTCCCCCGCAGCCTGCCCCTTGCTGGGGCAGTACCCCCGGAGGCCAGGAAGGCCTGGGCAAGGCTGGCCAGGGGCAGGGGCCCTGCTGGGTCCTGCCCCTGGCCTGTGGGGCCTCTGAGCACAACCGGCCCTCTCCCGCTGGAAGACCTCCCCGGCTGCCTCCAAAGGCCGCTTTGCAAGCACTCTGGCCGGCTGTTCCCGCCAGCCGCGCACAATGCTCCCAAGCCCGGGAGAAAAGCGCTTCGGGGTGGTGCTCTCTCCCGGCCCTTGCCCCTGAGCCTGGGGGCCAGGCAGGGGGTCCACACTCCCAGGCCAAGGCAGAACCACATGCACACGTCTGTTCCTGCCCCCTGCACCGGCAGAGAGCTCGGGGGAGCCAGAGTCTGTCAGGCAGCTGCTGGGCTGGCCGCCTGTGTGGGAAGGGGCAGAGCCGACCTAGGGGCCCCCTGGGCCTCTTGCTCTCCCTGCTGCCCTGAGGCTGCTGGGCCAAAGAGGTCTTGGGCATCCAGCCCCTTGCTGGTCCCTTCCCTCTGACGAGGCCCTCTGAGCTCCAGCACCTTGCAGTGTGGAGACAGCCCCTGCCAGCAACCTCCTCTCCAAGGAGGCCTCAAGCGAGGCCTAGGCCCAGGGGAAAGGCACCAGCGGGGATGAGCCTGGGGAGGCGCCCGGGCATGTCTGGACCCAGTCCCCCGCAGCCTGCCCCTTGCTGGGGCAGTACCCCCGGAGGCCAGGAAGGCCTGGGCAAGGCTGGCCAGGGGCAGGGGCCCTGCTGGGTCCTGCCCCTGGCCTGTGGGGCCTCTGAGCACAACCGGCCCTCTCCCGCTGGAAGACCTCCCCGGCTGCCTCCAAAGGCCGCTTTGCAAGCACTCTGGCCGGCTGTTCCCGCCAGCCGCGCACAATGCTCCCAAGCCCGGGAGAAAAGCGCTTCGGGGTGGTGCTCTCTCCCGGCCCTTGCCCCTGAGCCTGGGGGCCAGGCAGGGGGTCCACACTCCCAGGCCGAGGCAGAACCACATGCACACGTCTGTTCCTGCCCCCTGCACCGGCAGAGAGCTCGGGGGAGCCAGAGTCTATCAGGCAGCTGCTGGGCTGGCCGCCTGTGTGAGAAGGGGCAGAGCCGACCTAGGGGCCCCCTGGGCCTCTTGCTCTCCCTGCTGCCCTGAGGCTGCTGGGCCAAAGAGGTCTTGGGCATCCAGCCCCTTGCTGGTCCCTTCCCTCTGACGAGGCCCTCTGAGCTCCAGCACCTTGCAGTGTGGAGACAGCCCCTGCCAGCAACCTCCTCTCCAAGGAGGCCTCAAGCGAGGCCTAGGCCCAGGGGAAAGGCACCAGCGGGGATGAGCTTGGGGAGGCGCCCGGGCATGTCTGGACCCAGTCCCCCGCAGCCTGCCCCTTGCTGGGGCAGTAACCTCGGAGGCCAGGAAGGCCTGGGCAAGGCTGGCCAGGGGCAGGGGCCATGCTGGGTCCTGCCCCTGGCCTGTGGGGCCTCTGAGCACAGCCGGCCCTCTCCCGCTGGAAGACCTCCCCGGCTGCCTCCAAAGGCCGCTTTGCAAGCACTCTGGCCGGCTGTTCCCGCCAGCCGCGCACAATGCTCCCAAGCCCGGGAGAAAAGCGCTTCGGGGTGGTGCTCTCTCCCGGCCCTTGCCCCTGAGCCTGGGGGCCAGGCAGGGGGTCCACACTCCCAGGCCAAGGCAGAACCACATGCACACGTCTGTTCCTGCCCCCTGCACCGGCAGAGAGCTCGGGGGAGCCAGAGTCTGTCAGGCAGCTGCTGGGCTGGCCGCCTGTGTGGGAAGGGGCAGAGCCGACCTAGGGGCCCCCTGGGCCTCTTGCTCTCCCTGCTGCCCTGAGGCTGCTGGGCCAAAGAGGTCTTGGGCATCCAGCCCCTTGCTGGTCCCTTCCCTCTGACGAGGCCCTCTGAGCTCCAGCACCTTGCAGTGTGGAGACAGCCCCTGCCAGCAACCTCCTCTCCAAGGAGGCCTCAAGCGAGGCCTAGGCCCAGGGGAAAGGCACCAGCGGGGATGAGCCTGGGGAGGCGCCCGGGCATGTCTGGACCCAGTGCCCCGCAGCCTGCCCCTTGCTGGGGCAGTACCCCCGGAGGCCAGGAAGGCCTGGGCAAGGCTGGCCAGGGGCAGGGGCCCTGCTGGGTCCTGCCCCTGGCCTGTGGGGCCTCTGAGCACAACCGGCCCTCTCCCGCTGGAAGACCTCCCCGGCTGCCTCCAAAGGCCGCTTTGCAAGCACTCTGGCCGGCTGTTCCCGCCAGCCGCGCACAATGCTCCCAAGCCCGGGAGAAAAGCGCTTCGGGGTGGTGCTCTCTCCCGGCCCTTGCCCCTGAGCCTGGGGGCCAGGCAGGGGGTCCACACTCCCAGGCCAAGGCAGAACCACATGCACACGTCTGTTCCTGCCCCCTGCACGGGCAGAGAGCTCGGGGGAGCCAGAGTCTGTCAGGCAGCTGCTGGGCTGGCCGCCTGTGTGGGAAGGGGCAGAGCCGACCTAGGGGCCCCCTGGGCCTCTTGCTCTCCCTGCTGCCCTGAGGCTGCTGGGCCAAAGAGGTCTTGGGCATCCAGCCCCTTGCTGGTCCCTTCCCTCTGACGAGGCCCTCTGAGCTCCAGCACCTTGCAGTGTGGAGACAGCCCCTGCCAGCAACCTCCTCTCCAAGGAGGCCTCAAGCGAGGCCTAGGCCCAGGGGAAAGGCACCAGCGGGGATGAGCCTGGGGAGGCGCCCGGGCATGTCTGGACCCAGTCCCCCGCAGCCTGCCCCTTGCTGGGGCAGTACCCCCGGAGGCCAGGAAGGCCTGGGCAAGGCTGGCCAGGGGCAGGGGCCCTGCTGGGTCCTGCCCCTGGGCTGTGGGGCCTCTGAGCACAACCGGCCCTCTCCCGCTGGAAGACCTCCCCGGCTGCCTCCAAAGGCCGCTTTGCAAGCACTCTGGCCGGCTGTTCCCGCCAGCCGCGCACAATGCTCCCAAGCCCGGGAGAAAAGCGCTTCGGGGTGGTGCTCTCTCCCGGCCCTTGCCCCTGAGCCTGGGGGCCAGGCAGGGGGTCCACACTCCCAGGCCGAGGCAGAACCACATGCACACGTCTGTTCCTGCCCCCTGCACCGGCAGAGAGCTCGGGGGAGCCAGAGTCTATCAGGCAGCTGCTGGGCTGGCCGCCTGTGTGGGAAGGGGCAGAGCCGACCTAGGGGCCCCCTGGGCCTCTTGCTCTCCCTGCTGCCCTGAGGCTGCTGGGCCAAAGAGGTCTTGGGCATCCAGCCCCTTGCTGGTCCCTTCCCTCTGACGAGGCCCTCTGAGCTCCAGCACCTTGCAGTGTGGAGACAGCCCCTGCCAGCAACCTCCTCTCCAAGGAGGCCTCAAGCGAGGCCTAGGCCCAGGGGAAAGGCACCAGCGGGGATGAGCCTGGGGAGGCGCCCGGGCATGTCTGGACCCAGTCCCCCGCAGCCTGCCCCTTGCTGGGGCAGTAACCCCGGAGGCCAGGAAGGCCTGGGCAAGGCTGGCCAGGGGCAGGGGCCATGCTGGGTCCTGCCCCTGGCCTGTGGGGCCTCTGAGCACAGCCGGCCCTCTCCCGCTGGAAGACCTCCCCGGCTGCCTCCAAAGGCCGCTTTGCAAGCACTCTGGCCGGCTGTTCCCGCCAGCCGCGCACAATGCTCCCAAGCCCGGGAGAAAAGCGCTTCGGGGTGGTGCTCTCTCCCGGCCCTTGCCCCTGAGCCTGGGGGCCAGGCAGGGGGTCCACACTCCCAGGCCAAGGCAGAACCACATGCACACGTCTGTTCCTGCCCCCTGCACCGGCAGAGAGCTCGGGGGAGCCAGAGTCTGTCAGGCAGCTGCTGGGCTGGCCGCCTGTGTGGGAAGGGGCAGTGCCGACCTAGGGGCCCCCTGGGCCTCTTGCTCTCCCTGCTGCCCTGAGGCTGCTGGGCCAAAGAGGTCTTGGGCATCCAGCCCCTTGCTGGTCCCTTCCCTCTGACGAGGCCCTCTGAGCTCCAGCACCTTGCAGTGTGGAGACAGCCCCTGCCAGCAACCTCCTCTCCAAGGAGGCCTCAAGCGAGGCCTAGGCCCAGGGGAAAGGCACCAGCGGGGATGAGCCTGGGGAGGCGCCCGGGCATGTCTGCACCCAGTCCCCCGCAGCCTGCCCCTTGCTGGGGCAGTACCCCCGGAGGCCAGCAAGGCCTGGGCAAGGCTGGCCAGGGGCAGGGGCCCTGCTGGGTCCTGCCTCTGGCCTGTGGGGCCTCTGAGCACAACCGGCCCTCTCCCGCTGGAAGACCTCCCCGGCTGCCTCCAAAGGCCGCTTTACAAGCACTCTGGCCGGCTGTTCCCGCCAGCCGCGCACAATGCTCCCAAGCCCGGGAGAAAAGCGCTTCGGGGTGGTGCTCTCTCCCGGCCCTTGCCCCTGAGCCTGGGGGCCAGGCAGGGGGTCCACACTCCCAGGCCAAGGCAGAACCACATGCACACGTCTGTTCCTGCCCCCTGCACCGGCAGAGAGCTCGGGGGAGCCAGAGTCTGTCAGGCAGCTGCTGGGCTGGCCGCCTGTGTGGGAAGGGGCAGAGCCGACCTAGGGGCCCCCTGGGCCTCTTGCTCTCCCTGCTGCCCTGAGGCTGCTGGGCCAAAGAGGTCTTGGGCATCCAGCCCCTTGCTGGTCCCTTCCCTCTGACCAGGCCCTCTGAGCTCCAGCATCTTGCAGTGTGGAGACAGCCCCTGCCAGCAACCTCCTCTCCAAGGAGGCCTCAAGCGAGGCCTAGGCCCAGGGGAAAGGCACCAGCGGGGATGAGCCTGGGGAGGCGCCCGGGCATGTCTGGACCCATTCCCCCGCAGCCTGCCCCTTGCTGGGGCAGTACCCCCGGAGGCCAGGAAGGCCTGGGCAAGGCTGGCCAGGGGCAGGGGCCCTGCTGGGTCCTGCCCCTGGCCTGTGGGGCCTCTGAGCACAACCGGCCCTCTCCCGCTGGAAGACCTCCCCGGCTGCCTCCAAAGGCCGCTTTGCAAGCACTCTGGCCGGCTGTTCCCGCCAGCCGCGCACAATGCTCCCAAGCCCGGGAGAAAAGCGCTTCGGGGTGGTGCTCTCTCCCGGCCCTTGCCCCTGAGCCTGGGGGCCAGGCAGGGGGTCCACACTCCCAGGCCAAGGCAGAACCACATGCACACGTCTGTTCCTGCCCCCTGCACCGGCAGAGAGCTCGGGGGAGCCAGAGTCTGTCAGGCAGCTGCTGGGCTGGCCGCCTGTGTGGGAAGGGGCAGAGCCGACCTAGGGGCCCCCTGGGCCTCTTGCTCTCCCTGCTGCCCTGAGGCTGCTGGGCCAAAGAGGTCTTGGGCATCCAGCCCCTTGCTGGTCCCTTCCCTCTGACGAGGCCCTCTGAGCTCCAGCACCTTGCAGTGTGGAGACAGCCCCTGCCAGCAACCTCCTCTCCAAGGAGGCCTCAAGCGAGGCCTAGGCCCAGGGGAAAGGCACCAGCGGGGATGAGCCTGGGGAGGCGCCCGGGCATGTCTGGACCCAGTCCCCCGCAGCCTGCCCCTTGCTGGGGCAGTACCCCCGGAGGCCAGGAAGGCCTGGGCAAGGCTGGCCAGGGGCAGGGGCCCTGCTGGGTCCTGCCCCTGGCCTGTGGGGCCTCTGAGCACAACCGGCCCTCTCCCGCTGGAAGACCTCCCCGGCTGCCTCCAAAGGCCGCTTTGCAAGCACTCTGGCCGGCTGTTCCCGCCAGCCGCGCACAATGCTCCCAAGCCCGGGAGAAAAGCGCTTCGGGGTGGTGCTCTCTCCCGGCCCTTGCCCCTGAGCCTGGGGGCCAGGCAGGGGGTCCACACTCCCAGGCCGAGGCAGAACCACATGCACACGTCTATTCCTGCCCCCTGCACCAGCAGAGAGCTCGGGGGAGCCAGAGTCTATCAGGCAGCTGCTGGGCTGGCCGCCTGTGTGGGAAGGGGCAGAGCCGACCTAGGGGCCCCCTGGGCCTCTTGCTCTCCCTGCTGCCCTGAGGTTGCTGGGCCAAAGAGGTCTTGGGCATCCAGCCCCTTGCTGGTCCCTTCCCTCTGACGAGGCCCTCTGAGCTCCAGCACCTTGCAGTGTGGAGACAGCCCCTGCCAGCAACCTCCTCTCCAAGGAGGCCTCAAGCGAGGCCTAGGCCCAGGGGAAAGGCACCAGCGGGGATGAGCCTGGGGAGGCGCCCGGGCATGTCTGGACCCAGTCCCCCGCAGCCTGCCCCTTGCTGGGGCAGTAACCCCGGAGGCCAGGAAGGCCTGGGCAAGGCTGGCCAGGGGCAGGGGCCATGCTGGGTCCTGCCCCTGGCCTGTGGGGCCTCTGAGCACAGCCGGCCCTCTGCCGCTGGAAGACCTCCCCGGCTGCCTCCAAAGGCCGCTTTGCAAGCACTCTGGCCGGCTGTTCCCGCCAGCCGCGCACAATGCTCCCAAGCCCGGGAGAAAAGCGCTTCGGGGTGGTGCTCTCTCCCGGCCCTTGCCCCTGAGCCTGGGGGCCAGGCAGGGGGTCCACACTCCCAGGCCAAGGCAGAAGCACATGCACACGTCTGTTCCTGCCCCCTGCACCGGCAGAGAGCTCGGGGGAGCCAGAGTCTGTCAGGCAGCTGCTGGGCTGGCCGCCTGTGTGGGAAGGGGCAGAGCCGACCTAGGGGCCCCCTGGGCCTCTTGCTCTCCCTGCTGCCCTGAGGCTGCTGGGCCAAAGAGGTCTTGGGCATCCAGCCCCTTGCTGGTCCCTTCCCTCTGACGAGGCCCTCTGAGCTCCAGCACCTTGCAGTGTGGAGACAGCCCCTGCCAGCAACCTCCTCTCCAAGGAGGCCTCAAGCGAGGCCTAGGCCCAGGGGAAAGGCACCAGCGGGGATGAGCCTGGGGAGGCGCCCGGGCATGTCTGGACCCAGTCCCCCGCAGCCTGCCCCTTGCTGGGGCAGTACCCCCGGAGGCCAGGAAGGCCTGGGCAAGGCTGGCCAGGGGCAGGGGCCCTGCTGGGTCCTGCCCCTGGGCTGTGGGGCCTCTGAGCACAACCGGCCCTCTCCCGCTGGAAGACCTCCCCGGCTGCCTCCAAAGGCCGCTTTGCAAGCACTCTGGCCGGCTGTTCCCGCCAGCCGCGCACAATGCTCCCAAGCCCGGGAGAAAAGCGCTTCGGGGTGGTGCTCTCTCCCGGCCCTTGCCCCTGAGCCTGGGGGCCAGGCAGGGGGTCCACACTCCCAGGCCAAGGCAGAACCACATGCACACGTCTGTTCCTGCCCCCTGCACCGGCAGAGAGCTCGGGGGAGCCAGAGTCTGTCAGGCAGCTGCTGGGCTGGCCGCCTGTGTGGGAAGGGGCAGAGCCGACCGAGGGGCCCCCTGGGCCTCTTGCTCTCCCTGCTGCCCTGAGGCTGCTGGGCCAAAGAGGTCTTGGGCATCCAGCCCCTTGCTGGTCCCTTCCCTCTGACGAGGCCCTCTGAGCTCCAGCACCTTGCAGTGTGGAGACAGCCCCTGCCAGCAACCTCCTCTCCAAGGAGGCCTCAAGCGAGGCCTAGGCCCAGGGGAAAGGCACCAGCGGGGATGAGCCTGGGGAGGCGCCCGGGCATGTCTGGACCCAGTCCCCCGCAGCCTGCCCCTTGCTGGGGCAGTACCCCCGGAGGCCAGGAAGGCCTGGGCAAGGCTGGCCAGGGGCAGGGGCCCTGCTGGGTCCTGCCCCTGGCCTGTGGGGCCTCTGAGCACAACCGGCCCTCTGCCGCTGGAAGACCTCCCCGGCTGCCTCCAAAGGCCGCTTTGCAAGCACTCTGGCCGGCTGTTCCCGCCAGCCGCGCACAATGCTCCCAAGCCCGGGAGAAAAGCGCTTCGGGGTGGTGCTCTCTCCCGGCCCTTGCCCCTGAGCCTGGGGGCCAGGCAGGGGGTCCACACTCCCAGGCCAAGGCAGAACCACATGCACACGTCTGTTCCTGCCCCCTGCACCGGCAGAGAGCTCGGGGGAGCCAGAGTCTGTCAGGCAGCTGCTGGGCTGGCCGCCTGTGTGGGAAGGGGCAGAGCCGACCTAGGGGCCCCCTGGGCCTCTTGCTCTCCCTGCTGCCCTGAGGCTGCTGGGCCAAAGAGGTCTTGGGCATCCAGCCCCTTGCTGGTCCCTTCCCTCTGACGAGGCCCTCTGAGCTCCAGCACCTTGCAGTGTGGAGACAGCCCCTGCCAGCAACCTCCTCTCCAAGGAGGCCTCAAGCGAGGCCTAGGCCCAGGGGAAAGGCACCAGCGGGGATGAGCCTGGGGAGGCGCCCGGGCATGTCTGGACCCAGTCCCCCGCAGCCTGCCCCTTGCTGGGGCAGTACCCCCGGAGGCCAGGAAGGCCTGGGCAAGGCTGGCCAGGGGCAGGGGCCCTGCTGGGTCCTGCCCCTGGCCTGTGGGGCCTCTGAGCACAACCGGCCCTCTTCCTCTGGAAGACCTCTCCGGCTGCCTCCAAAGGCCGCTTTGCAAGCACTCTGGCCGGCTGTTCCCGCCAGCCGCGCACAATGCTCCCAAGCCCGGGAGAAAAGCGCTTCGGGGTGGTGCTCTCTCCCGGCCCTTGCCCCTGAGCCTGGGGGCCAGGCAGGGGCTCCACACTCCCAGGCCAAGGCAGAACCACATGCACACGTCTGTTCCTGCCCCCTGCACCGGCAGAGAGCTCGGGGGAGCCAGAGTCTGTCAGGCAGCTGCTGGGCTGGCCGCCTGTGTGGGAAGGGGCAGAGCCGACCTAGGGGCCCCCTGGGCCTCTTGCTCTCCCTGCTGCCCTGAGGCTGCTGGGCCAAAGAGGTCTTGGGCATCCAGCCCCTTGCTGGTCCCTTCCCTCTGACGAGGCCCTCTGAGCTCCAGCACCTTGCAGTGTGGAGACAGCCCCTGCCAGCAACCTCCTCTCCAAGGAGGCCTCAAGCGAGGCCTAGGCCCAGGGGAAAGGCACCAGCGGGGATGAGCCTGGGGAGGCGCCCGGGCATGTCTGGACCCAGTCCCCCGCAGCCTGCCCCTTGCTGGGGCAGTACCCCCGGAGGCCAGGAAGGCCTGGGCAAGGCTGGCCAGGGGCAGGGGCCCTGCTGGGTCCTGCCCCTGGCCTGTGGGGCCTCTGAGCACAACCGGCCCTCTCCCGCTGGAAGACCTCCCCGGCTGCCTCCAAAGGCCGCTTTGCAAGCACTCTGGCCGGCTGTTCCCGCCAGCCGCGCACAATGCTCCCAAGCCCGGGAGAAAAGCGCTTCGGGGTGGTGCTCTCTCCCGGCCCTTGCCCCTGAGCCTGGGGGCCAGGCAGGGGGTCCACACTCCCAGGCCAAGGCAGAACCACATGCACACGTCTGTTCCTGCCCCCTGCACCGGCAGAGAGCTCGGGGGAGCCAGAGTCTGTCAGGCAGCTGCTGGGCTGGCCGCCTGTGTGGGAAGGGGCAGAGCCGACCGAGGGGCCCCCTGGGCCTCTTGCTCTCCCTGCTGCCCTGAGGCTGCTGGGCCAAAGAGGTCTTGGGCATCCAGCCCCTTGCTGGTCCCTTCCCTCTGACGAGGCCCTCTGAGCTCCAGCACCTTGCAGTGTGGAGACAGCCCCTGCCAGCAACCTCCTCTCCAAGGAGGCCTCAAGCGAGGCCTAGGCCCAGGGGAAAGGCACCAGCGGGGATGAGCCTGGGGAGGCGCCCGGGCATGTCTGGACCCAGTCCCCCGCAGCCTGCCCCTTGCTGGGGCAGTACCCCCGGAGGCCAGGAAGGCCTGGGCAAGGCTGGCCAGGGGCAGGGGCCCTGCTGGGTCCTGCCCCTGGCCTGTGGGGCCTCTGAGCACAACCGGCCCTCTCCCGCTGGAAGACCTCCCCGGCTGCCTCCAAAGGCCGCTTTGCAAGCACTCTGGCCGGCTGTTCCCGCCAGCCGCGCACAATGCTCCCAAGCCCGGGAGAAAAGCGCTTCGGGGTGGTGCTCTCTCCCGGCCCTTGCCCCTGAGCCTGGGGGCCAGGCAGGGGGTCCACACTCCCAGGCCAAGGCAGAACCACATGCACACGTCTGTTCCTGCCCCCTGCACCGGCAGAGAGCTCGGGGGAGCCAGAGTCTGTCAGGCAGCTGCTGGGCTGGCCGCCTGTGTGGGAAGGGGCAGAGCCGACCGAGGGGCCCCCTGGGCCTCTTGCTCTCCCTGCTGCCCTGAGGCTGCTGGGCCAAAGAGGTCTTGGGCATCCAGCCCCTTGCTGGTTCCTTCCCTCTGACGAGGCCCTCTGAGCTCCAGCACCTTGCAGTGTGGAGACAGCCCCTGCCAGCAACCTCCTCTCCAAGGAGGCCTCAAGCGAGGCCTAGGCCCAGGGGAAAGGCACCAGCGGGGATGAGCCTGGGGAGGCGCCCGGGCATGTCTGGACCCAGTCCCCCGCAGCCTGCCCCTTGCTGGGGCAGTACCCCCGGAGGCCAGGAAGGCCTGGGCAAGGCTGGCCAGGGGCAGGGGCCCTGCTGGGTCCTGCCCCTGGCCAGTGGGGCCTCTGAGCACAACCGGCCCTCTGCCGCTGGAAGACCTCCCCGGCTGCCTCCAAAGGCCGCTTTGCAAGCACTCTGGCCGGCTGTTCCCGCCAGCCGCGCACAATGCTCCCAAGCCCGGGAGAAAAGCGCTTCGGGGTGGTGCTCTCTCCCGGCCCTTGCCCCTGAGCCTGGGGGCCAGGCAGGGGCTCCACACTCCCAGGCCAAGGCAGAACCACATGCACACGTCTGTTCCTGCCCCCTGCACCGGCAGAGAGCTCGGGGGAGCCAGAGTCTGTCAGGCAGCTGCTGGGCTGGCCGCCTGTGTGGGAAGGGGCAGAGCCGACCGAGGGGCCCCCTGGGCCTCTTGCTCTCCCTGCTGCCCTGAGGCTGCTGGGCCAAAGAGGTCTTGGGCATCCAGCCCCTTGCTGGTTCCTTCCCTCTGACGAGGCCCTCTGAGCTCCAGCACCTTGCAGTGTGGAGACAGCCCCTGCCAGCAACCTCCTCTCCAAGGAGGCCTCAAGCGAGGCCTAGGCCCAGGGGAAAGGCACCAGCGGGGATGAGCCTGGGGAGGCGCCCGGGCATGTCTGGACCCAGTCCCCCGCAGCCTGCCCCTTGCTGGGGCAGTACCCCCGGAGGCCAGGAAGGCCTGGGCAAGGCTGGCCAGGGGCAGGGGCCCTGCTGGGTCCTGCCCCTGGCCTGTGGGGCCTCTGAGCACAACCGGCCCTCTTCCGCTGGAAGACCTCTCCGGCTGCCTCCAAAGGCCGCTTTGCAAGCACTCTGGCCGGCTGTTCCCGCCAGCCGCGCACAATGCTCCCAAGCCCGGGAGAAAAGCGCTTCGGGGTGGTGCTCTCTCCCGGCCCTTGCCCCTGAGCCTGGGGGCCAGGCAGGGGCTCCACACTCCCAGGCCAAGGCAGAACCACATGCACACGTCTGTTCCTGCCCCCTGCACCGGCAGAGAGCTCGGGGGAGCCAGAGTCTGTCAGGCAGCTGCTGGGCTGGCCGCCTGTGTGGGAAGGGGCAGAGCCGACCTAGGGGCCCCCTGGGCCTCTTGCTCTCCCTGCTGCCCTGAGGCTGCTGGGCCAAAGAGGTCTTGGGCATCCAGCCCCTTGCTGGTCCCTTCCCTCTGACGAGGCCCTCTGAGCTCCAGCACCTTGCAGTGTGGAGACAGCCCCTGCCAGCAACCTCCTCTCCAAGGAGGCCTCAAGCGAGGCCTAGGCCCAGGGGAAAGGCACCAGCGGGGATGAGCCTGGGGAGGCGCCCGGGCATGTCTGGACCCAGTCCCCCGCAGCCTGCCCCTTGCTGGGGCAGTACCCCCGGAGGCCAGGAAGGCCTGGGCAAGGCTGGCCAGGGGCAGGGGCCCTGCTGGGTCCTGCCCCTGGCCTGTGGGGCCTCTGAGCACAACCGGCCCTCTCCCGCTGGAAGACCTCCCCGGCTGCCTCCAAAGGCCGCTTTGCAAGCACTCTGGCCGGCTGTTCCCGCCAGCCGCGCACAATGCTCCCAAGCCCGGGAGAAAAGCGCTTCGGGGTGGTGCTCTCTCCCGGCCCTTGCCCCTGAGCCTGGGGGCCAGGCAGGGGGTCCACACTCCCAGGCCAAGGCAGAACCACATGCACACGTCTGTTCCTGCCCCCTGCACCGGCAGAGAGCTCGGGGGAGCCAGAGTCTGTCAGGCAGCTGCTGGGCTGGCCGCCTGTGTGGGAAGGGGCAGAGCCGACCTAGGGGCCCCCTGGGCCTCTTGCTCTCCCTGCTGCCCTGAGGCTGCTGGGCCAAAGAGGTCTTGGGCATCCAGCCCCTTGCTGGTCCCTTCCCTCTGACCAGGCCCTCTGAGCTCCAGCATCTTGCAGTGTGGAGACAGCCCCTGCCAGCAACCTCCTCTCCAAGGAGGCCTCAAGCGAGGCCTAGGCCCAGGGGAAAGGCACCAGCGGGGATGAGCCTGGGGAGGCGCCCGGGCATGTCTGGACCCATTCCCCCGCAGCCTGCCCCTTGCTGGGGCAGTACCCCCGGAGGCCAGGAAGGCCTGGGCAAGGCTGGCCAGGGGCAGGGGCCCTGCTGGGTCCTGCCCCTGGCCTGTGGGGCCTCTGAGCACAACCGGCCCTCTCCCGCTGGAAGACCTCCCCGGCTGCCTCCAAAGGCCGCTTTGCAAGCACTCTGGCCGGCTGTTCCCGCCAGCCGCGCACAATGCTCCCAAGCCCGGGAGAAAAGCGCTTCGGGGTGGTGCTCTCTCCCGGCCCTTGCCCCTGAGCCTGGGGGCCAGGCAGGGGGTCCACACTCCCAGGCCAAGGCAGAACCACATGCACACGTCTGTTCCTGCCCCCTGCACCGGCAGAGAGCTCGGGGGAGCCAGAGTCTGTCAGGCAGCTGCTGGGCTGGCCGCCTGTGTGGGAAGGGGCAGAGCCGACCTAGGGGCCCCCTGGGCCTCTTGCTCTCCCTGCTGCCCTGAGGCTGCTGGGCCAAAGAGGTCTTGGGCATCCAGCCCCTTGCTGGTCCCTTCCCTCTGACGAGGCCCTCTGAGCTCCAGCACCTTGCAGTGTGGAGACAGCCCCTGCCAGCAACCTCCTCTCCAAGGAGGCCTCAAGCGAGGCCTAGGCCCAGGGGAAAGGCACCAGCGGGGATGAGCCTGGGGAGGCGCCCGGGCATGTCTGGACCCAGTGCCCCGCAGCCTGCCCCTTGCTGGGGCAGTACCCCCGGAGGCCAGGAAGGCCTGGGCAAGGCTGGCCAGGGGCAGGGGCCCTGCTGGGTCCTGCCCCTGGCCTGTGGGGCCTCTGAGCACAACCGGCCCTCTCCCGCTGGAAGACCTCCCCGGCTGCCTCCAAAGGCCGCTTTGCAAGCACTCTGGCCGGCTGTTCCCGCCAGCCGCGCACAATGCTCCCAAGCCCGGGAGAAAAGCGCTTCGGGGTGGTGCTCTCTCCCGGCCCTTGCCCCTGAGCCTGGGGGCCAGGCAGGGGGTCCACACTCCCAGGCCAAGGCAGAAGCACATGCACACGTCTGTTCCTGCCCCCTGCACCGGCAGAGAGCTCGGGGGAGCCAGAGTCTGTCAGGCAGCTGCTGGGCTGGCCGCCTGTGTGGGAAGGGGCAGAGCCGACCTAGGGGCCCCCTGGGCCTCTTGCTCTCCCTGCTGCCCTGAGGCTGCTGGGCCAAAGAGGTCTTGGGCATCCAGCCCCTTGCTGGTCCCTTCCCTCTGACGAGGCCCTCTGAGCTCCAGCACCTTGCAGTGTGGAGACAGCCCCTGCCAGCAACCTCCTCTCCAAGGAGGCCTCAAGCGAGGCCTAGGCCCAGGGGAAAGGCACCAGCGGGGATGAGCCTTGGGAGGCGCCCGGGCATGTCTGGACCCAGTCCCCCGCAGCCTGCCCCTTGCTGGGGCAGTACCCCCGGAGGCCAGGAAGGCCTGGGCAAGGCTGGCCAGGGGCAGGGGCCCTGCTGGGTCCTGCCCCTGGCCTGTGGGGCCTCTGAGCACAACCGGCCCTCTCCCGCTGGAAGACCTCCCCGGCTGCCTCCAAAGGCCGCTTTGCAAGCACTCTGGCCGGCTGTTCCCGCCAGCCGCGCACAATGCTCCCAAGCCCGGGAGAAAAGCGCTTCGGGGTGGTGCTCTCTCCCGGCCCTTGCCCCTGAGCCTGGGGGCCAGGCAGGGGGTCCACACTCCCAGGCCAAGGCAGAACCACATGCACACGTCTGTTCCTGCCCCCTGCACCGGCAGAGAGCTCGGGGGAGCCAGAGTCTGTCAGGCAGCTGCTGGGCTGGCCGCCTGTGTGGGAAGGGGCAGAGCCGACCTAGGGGCCCCCTGGGCCTCTTGCTCTCCCTGCTGCCCTGAGGCTGCTGGGCCAAAGAGGTCTTGGGCATCCAGCCCCTTGCTGGTCCCTTCCCTCTGACCAGGCCCTCTGAGCTCCAGCACCTTGCAGTGTGGAGACAGCCCCTGCCAGCAACCTCCTCTCCAAGGAGGCCTCAAGCGAGGCCTAGGCCCAGGGGAAAGGCACCAGCGGGGATGAGCCTGGGGAGGCGCCCGGGCATGTCTGGACCCAGTCCCCCGCAGCCTGCCCCTTGCTGGGGCAGTACCCCCGGAGGCCAGGAAGGCCTGGGCAAGGCTGGCCAGGGGCAGGGGCCCTGCTGGGTCCTGCCCCTGGGCTGTGGGGCCTCTGAGCACAACCGGCCCTCTCCCGCTGGAAGACCTCCCCGGCTGCCTCCAAAGGCCGCTTTGCAAGCACTCTGGCCGGCTGTTCCCGCCAGCCGCGCACAATGCTCCCAAGCCCGGGAGAAAAGCGCTTCGGGGTGGTGCTCTCTCCCGGCCCTTGCCCCTGAGCCTGGGGGCCAGGCAGGGGGTCCACACTCCCAGGCCAAGGCAGAACCACATGTACACGTCTGTTCCTGCCCCCTGCACCGGCAGAGAGCTCGGGGGAGCCAGAGTCTGTCAGGCAGCTGCTGGGCTGGCCGCTTGTGTGGGAAGGGGCAGAGCCGACCTAGGGGCACCCTGGGCCTCTTGCTCTCCCTGCTGCCCTGAGGCCGCTGGGCCAAAGAGGTCTTGGGCATCCAGCCCCTTGCTGGTCCCTTCCCTCTGACGAGGCCCTCTGAGCTCCAGCACCTTGCAGTGTGGAGACAGCCCCTGCCAGCAACCTCCTCTCCAAGGAGGCCTCAAGCGAGGCCTAGGCCCAGGGGAAAGGCACCAGCGGGGATGAGCCTGGGGAGGCGCCCGGGCATGTCTGGACCCAGTGCCCCGCAGCCTGCCCCTTGCTGGGGCAGGACCCCCGGAGGCCAGGAAGGCCTGGGCAAGGCTGGCCAGGGGCAGGGGCCCTGCTGGGTCCTGCCCCTGGCCTGTGGGGCCTCTGAGCACAACCGGCCCTCTCCCGCTGGAAGACCTCCCCGGCTGCCTCCAAAGGCCGCTTTGCAAGCACTCTGGCCGGCTGTTCCCGCCAGCCGCGCACAATGCTCCCAAGCCCGGGAGAAAAGCGCTTCGGGGTGGTGCTCTCTCCCGGCCCTTGCCCCTGAGCCTGGGGGCCAGGCAGGGGGTCCACACTCCCAGGCCGAGGCAGAACCACATGCACACGTCTGTTCCTGCCCCCTGCACCGGCAGAGAGCTCGGGGGAGCCAGAGTTTATCAGGCAGCTGCTGGGCTGGCCGCCTGTGTGGGAAGGGGCAGAGCCGACCTAGGGGCCCCCTGGGCCTCTTGCTCTCCCTGCTGCCCTGAGGCTGCTGGGCCAAAGAGGTCTTGGGCATCCAGCCCCTTGCTGGTCCCTTCCCTCTGACGAGGCCCTCTGAGCTCCAGCACCTTGCAGTGTGGAGACAGCCCCTGCCAGCAACCTCCTCTCCAAGGAGGCCTCAAGCGAGGACTAGGCCCAGGGGAAAGGCACCAGCGGGGATGAGCCTGGGGAGGCGCCCGGGCATGTCTGGACCCAGTCCCCCGCAGCCTGCCCCTTGCTGGGGCAGTACCCCCGGAGGCCAGCAAGGCCTGGGCAAGGCTGGCCAGGGGCAGGGGCCCTGCTGGGTCCTGCCCCTGGCCTGTGGGGCCTCTGAGCACAACCGGCCCTCTCCCGCTGGAAGACCTCCCCGGCTGCCTCCAAAGGCCGCTTTGTAAGCACTCTGGCCGGCTGTTCCCGCCAGCCGCGCACAATGCTCCCAAGCCCGGGAGAAAAGCGCTTCGGGGTGGTGCTCTCTCCCGGCCCTTGCCCCTGAGCCTGGGGGCCAGGCAGGGGGTCCACACTCCCAGGCCAAGGCAGAACCACATGCACACGTCTGTTCCTGCCCCCTGCACCGGCAGAGAGCTCGGGGGAGCCAGAGTCTGTCAGGCAGCTGCTGGGCTGGCCGCCTGTGTGGGAAGGGGCAGAGCCGACCGAGGGGCCCCCTGGGCCTCTTGCTCTCCCTGCTGCCCTGAGGCTGCTGGGCCAAAGAGGTCTTGGGCATCCAGCCCCTTGCTGGTCCCTTCCCTCTGACGAGGCCCTCTGAGCTCCAGCACCTTGCAGTGTGGAGACAGCCCCTGCCAGCAACCTCCTCTCCAAGGAGGCCTCAAGCGAGGCCTAGGCCCAGGGGAAAGGCACCAGCGGGGATGAGCCTGGGGAGGCGGCCGGGCATGTCTGGACCCAGTCCCCCGCAGCCTGCCCCTTGCTGGGGCAGTACCCCCGGAGGCCAGGAAGGCCTGGGCAAGGCTGGCCAGGGGCAGGGGCCCTGCTGGGTCCTGCCCCTGGCCTGTGGGGCCTCTGAGCACAACCGGCCCTCTCCCGCTGGAAGACCTCCCCGGCTGCCTCCAAAGGCTGCTTTGCAAGCACTCTGGCCGGCTGTTCCCGCCAGCCGCGCACAATGCTCCCAAGCCCGGGAGAAAAGCGCTTCGGGGTGGTGCTCTCTCCCGGCCCTTGCCCCTGAGCCTGGGGGCCAGGCAGGGGGTCCACACTCCCAGGCCAAGGCAGAACCACATGCACACGTCTGTTCCTGCCCCCTGCACCGGCAGAGAGCTCGGGGGAGCCAGAGTCTGTCAGGCAGCTGCTGGGCTGGCCGCCTGTGTGGGAAGGGGCAGAGCCGACCTAGGGGCCCCCTGGGCCTCTTGCTCTCCCTGCTGCCCTGAGGCTGCTGGGCCAAAGAGGTCTTGGGCATCCAGCCCCTTGCTGGTCCCTTCCCTCTGACGAGGCCCTCTGAGCTCCAGCACCTTGCAGTGTGGAGACAGCCCCTGCCAGCAACCTCCTCTCCAAGGAGGCCTCAAGCGAGGCCTAGGCCCAGGGGAAAGGCACCAGCGGGGATGAGCCTGGGGAGGCGCCCGGGCATGTCTGGACCCAGTCCCCCGCAGCCTGCCCCTTGCTGGGGCAGTACCCCCGGAGGCCAGGAAGGCCTGGGCAAGGCTGGCCAGGGGCAGGGGCCTTGCTGGGTCCTGCCCCTGGCCTGTGCGGCCTCTGAGCACAACCGGCCCTCTCCCGCTGGAAGACCTCCCCGGCTGCCTCCAAAGGCCGCTTTGCAAGCACTCTGGCCGGCTGTTCCCGCCAGCCGCGCACAATGCTCCCAAGCCCGGGAGAAAAGCGCTTCGGGGTGGTGCTCTCTCCCGGCCCTTGCCCCTGAGCCTGGGGGCCAGGCAGGGGGTCCACACTCCCAGGCCAAGGCAGAACCACATGCACACGTCTGTTCCTGCCCCCTGCACCGGCAGAGAGCTCGGGGGAGCCAGAGTCTGTCAGGCAGCTGCTGGGCTGGCCGCCTGTGTGGGAAGGGGCAGAGCCGACCTAGGGGCCCCCTGGGCCTCTTGCTCTCCCTGCTGCCCTGAGGCTGCTGGGCCAAAGAGGTCTTGGGCATCCAGCCCCTTGCTGGTCCCTTCCCTCTGACGAGGCCCTCTGAGCTCCAGCCCCTTGCAGTGTGGAGACAGCCCCTGCCAGCAACCTCCTCTCCAAGGAGGCCTCAAGCGAGGCCTAGGCCCAGGGGAAAGGCACCAGCGGGGATGAGCCTGGGGAGGCGCCCGGGCATGTCTGGACCCAGTCCCCCGCAGCCTGCCCCTTGCTGGGGCAGTACCCCCGGAGGCCAGGAAGGCCTGGGCAAGGCTGGCCAGGGGCAGGGGCCCTGCTGGGTCCTGCCCCTGGCCTGTGGGGCCTCTGAGCACAACCGGCCCTCTCCCGCTGGAAGACCTCCCCGGCTGCCTCCAAAGGCCGCTTTGCAAGCACTCTGGCCGGCTGTTCCCGCCAGCCGCGCACAATGCTCCCAAGCCCGGGAGAAAAGCGCTTCGGGGTGGTGCTCTCTCCCGGCCCTTGCCCCTGAGCCTGGGGGCCAGGCAGGGGGTCCACACTCCCAGGCCAAGGCAGAACCACATGCACACGTCTGTTCCTGCCCCCTGCACCGGCAGAGAGCTCGGGGGAGCCAGAGTCTGTCAGGCAGCTGCTGGGCTGGCCGCCTGTGTGGGAAGGGGCAGAGCCGACCTAGGGGCCCCCTGGGCCTCTTGCTCTCCCTGCTGCCCTGAGGCTGCTGGGCCAAAGAGGTCTTGGGCATCCAGCCCCTTGCTGGTCCCTTCCCTCTGACCAGGCCCTCTGAGCTCCAGCACCTTGCAGTGTGGAGACAGCCCCTGCCAGCAACCTCCTCTCCAAGGAGGCCTCAAGCGAGGCCTAGGCCCAGGGGAAAGGCACCAGCGGGGATGAGCCTGGGGAGGCGCCCGGGCATGTCTGGACCCAGTGCCCCGCAGCCTGCCCCTTGCTGGGGCAGTACCCCCGGAGGCCAGGAAGGCCTGGGCAAGGCTGGCCAGGGGCAGGGGCCCTGCTGGGTCCTGCCCCTGGCCTGTGGGGCCTCTGAGCACAGCCGGCCCTCTCCCGCTGGAAGACCTCCCCGGCTGCCTCCAAAGGCCGCTTTGTAAGCACTCTGGCCGGCTGTTCCCGCCAGCCGCGCACAATGCTCCCAAGCCCGGGAGAAAAGCGCTTCGGGGTGGTGCTCTCTCCCGGCCCTTGCCCCTGAGCCTGGGGGCCAGGCAGGGGGTCCACACTCCCAGGCCAAGGCAGAACCACATGCACACGTCTGTTCCTGTCCCCTGCACCGGCAGAGAGCTCGGGGGAGCCAGAGTCTGTCAGGCAGCTGCTGGGCTGGCCGCCTGTGTGGGAAGGGGCAGTGCCGACCGAGGGGCCCCCTGGGCCTCTTGCTCTCCCTGCTGCCCTGAGGCTGCTGGGCCAAAGAGGTCTTGGGCATCCAGCCCCTTGCTGGTCCCTTCCCTCTGACGAGGCCCTCTGAGCTCCAGCACCTTGCAGTGTGGAGACAGCCCCTGCCAGCAACCTCCTCTCCAAGGAGGCCTCAAGCGAGGCCTAGGCCCAGGGGAAAGGCACCAGCGGGGATGAGCCTGGGGAGGCGCCCGGGCATGTCTGGACCCAGTCCCCCGCAGCCTGCCCCTTGCTGGGGCAGTACCCCCGGAGGCCAGGAAGGCCTGGGCAAGGCTGGCCAGGGGCAGGGGCCCTGCTGGGTCCTGCCCCTGGCCTGTGGGGCCTCTGAGCACAACCGGCCCTCTCCCGCTGGAAGACCTCCCCGGCTGCCTCCAAAGGCCGCTTTGCAAGCACTCTGGCCGGCTGTTCCCGCCAGCCGCGCACAATGCTCCCAAGCCCGGGAGAAAAGCGCTTCGGGGTGGTGCTCTCTCCCGGCCCTTGCCCCTGAGCCTGGGGGCCAGGCAGGGGGTCCACACTCCCAGGCCAAGGCAGAACCACATGCACACGTCTGTTCCTGCCCCCTGCACCGGCAGAGAGCTCGGGGGAGCCAGAGTCTGTCAGGCAGCTGCTGGGCTGGCCGCCTGTGTGGGAAGGGGCAGAGCCGACCTAGGGGCCCCCTGGGCCTCTTGCTCTCCCTGCTGCCCTGAGGCTGCTGGGCCAAAGAGGTCTTGGGCATCCAGCCCCTTGCTGGTCCCTTCCCTCTGACGAGGCCCTCTGAGCTCCAGCACCTTGCAGTGTGGAGACAGCCCCTGCCAGCAACCTCCTCTCCAAGGAGGCCTCAAGCGAGGCCTAGGCCCAGGGGAAAGGCACCAGCGGGGATGAGCCTGGGGAGGCGCCCGGGCATGTCTGGACCCAGTCCCCCGCAGCCTGCCCCTTGCTGGGGCAGTACCCCCGGAGGCCAGGAAGGCCTGGGCAAGGCTGGCCAGGGGCAGGGGCCCTGCTGGGTCCTGCCCCTGGCCTGTGGGGCCTCTGAGCACAACCGGCCCTCTCCCGCTGGAAGACCTCCCCGGCTGCCTCCAAAGGCCGCTTTGCAAGCACTCTGGCCGGCTGTTCCCGCCAGCCGCGCACAATGCTCCCAAGCCCGGGAGAAAAGCGCTTCGGGGTGGTGCTCTCTCCCGGCCCTTGCCCCTGAGCCTGGGGGCCAGGCAGGGGGTCCACACTCCCAGGCCGAGGCAGAACCACATGCACACGTCTGTTCCTGCCCCCTGCACCGGCAGAGAGCTCGGGGGAGCCAGAGTCTATCAGGCAGCTGCTGGGCTGGCCGCCTGTGTGAGAAGGGGCAGAGCCGACCTAGGGGCCCCCTGGGCCTCTTGCTCTCCCTGCTGCCCTGAGGCTGCTGGGCCAAAGAGGTCTTGGGCATCCAGCCCCTTGCTGGTCCCTTCCCTCTGACGAGGCCCTCTGAGCTCCAGCACCTTGCAGTGTGGAGACAGCCCCTGCCAGCAACCTCCTCTCCAAGGAGGCCTCAAGCGAGGCCTAGGCCCAGGGGAAAGGCACCAGCGGGGATGAGCTTGGGGAGGCGCCCGGGCATGTCTGGACCCAGTCCCCCGCAGCCTGCCCCTTGCTGGGGCAGTAACCCCGGAGGCCAGGAAGGCCTGGGCAAGGCTGGCCAGGGGCAGGGGCCATGCTGGGTCCTGCCCCTGGCCTGTGGGGCCTCTGAGCACAGCCGGCCCTCTCCCGCTGGAAGACCTCCCCGGCTGCCTCCAAAGGCCGCTTTGCAAGCACTCTGGCCGGCTGTTCCCGCCAGCCGCGCACAATGCTCCCAAGCCCGGGAGAAAAGCGCTTCGGGGTGGTGCTCTCTCCCGGCCCTTGCCCCTGAGCCTGGGGGCCAGGCAGGGGGTCCACACTCCCAGGCCAAGGCAGAACCACATGCACACGTCTGTTCCTGCCCCCTGCACCGGCAGAGAGCTCGGGGGAGCCAGAGTCTGTCAGGCAGCTGCTGGGCTGGCCGCCTGTGTGGGAAGGGGCAGAGCCGACCTAGGGGCCCCCTGGGCCTCTTGCTCTCCCTGCTGCCCTGAGGCTGCTGGGCCAAAGAGGTCTTGGGCATCCAGCCCCTTGCTGGTCCCTTCCCTCTGACGAGGCCCTCTGAGCTCCAGCACCTTGCAGTGTGGAGACAGCCCCTGCCAGCAACCTCCTCTCCAAGGAGGCCTCAAGCGAGGCCTAGGCCCAGGGGAAAGGCACCAGCGGGGATGAGCCTGGGGAGGCGCCCGGGCATGTCTGGACCCAGTGCCCCGCAGCCTGCCCCTTGCTGGGGCAGTACCCCCGGAGGCCAGGAAGGCCTGGGCAAGGCTGGCCAGGGGCAGGGGCCCTGCTGGGTCCTGCCCCTGGCCTGTGGGGCCTCTGAGCACAACCGGCCCTCTCCCGCTGGAAGACCTCCCCGGCTGCCTCCAAAGGCCGCTTTGCAAGCACTCTGGCCGGCTGTTCCCGCCAGCCGCGCACAATGCTCCCAAGCCCGGGAGAAAAGCGCTTCGGGGTGGTGCTCTCTCCCGGCCCTTGCCCCTGAGCCTGGGGGCCAGGCAGGGGGTCCACACTCCCAGGCCAAGGCAGAACCACATGCACACGTCTGTTCCTGCCCCCTGCACGGGCAGAGAGCTCGGGGGAGCCAGAGTCTGTCAGGCAGCTGCTGGGCTGGCCGCCTGTGTGGGAAGGGGCAGAGCCGACCTAGGGGCCCCCTGGGCCTCTTGCTCTCCCTGCTGC
The DNA here is from genome assembly GCF_910594005.1 of Cervus elaphus. Lineage (NCBI taxonomy): Eukaryota > Metazoa > Chordata > Mammalia > Artiodactyla > Cervidae > Cervus > Cervus elaphus. Next base: position 200,313 of record NC_057834.1, on the reverse strand, counting down.
CCTGAGGCTGCTGGGCCAAAGAGGTCTTGGGCATCCAGCCCCTTGCTGGTCCCTTCCCTCTGACGAGGCCCTCTGAGCTCCAGCACCTTGCAGTGTGGAGACAGCCCCTGCCAGCAACCTCCTCTCCAAGGAGGCCTCAAGCGAGGCCTAGGCCCAGGGGAAAGGCACCAGCGGGGATGAGCCTGGGGAGGCGCCCGGGCATGTCTGGACCCAGTCCCCCGCAGCCTGCCCCTTGCTGGGGCAGTACCCCCGGAGGCCAGGAAGGCCTGGGCAAGGCTGGCCAGGGGCAGGGGCCCTGCTGGGTCCTGCCCCTGGGCTGTGGGGCCTCTGAGCACAACCGGCCCTCTCCCGCTGGAAGACCTCCCCGGCTGCCTCCAAAGGCCGCTTTGCAAGCACTCTGGCCGGCTGTTCCCGCCAGCCGCGCACAATGCTCCCAAGCCCGGGAGAAAAGCGCTTCGGGGTGGTGCTCTCTCCCGGCCCTTGCCCCTGAGCCTGGGGGCCAGGCAGGGGGTCCACACTCCCAGGCCGAGGCAGAACCACATGCACACGTCTGTTCCTGCCCCCTGCACCGGCAGAGAGCTCGGGGGAGCCAGAGTCTATCAGGCAGCTGCTGGGCTGGCCGCCTGTGTGGGAAGGGGCAGAGCCGACCTAGGGGCCCCCTGGGCCTCTTGCTCTCCCTGCTGCCCTGAGGCTGCTGGGCCAAAGAGGTCTTGGGCATCCAGCCCCTTGCTGGTCCCTTCCCTCTGACGAGGCCCTCTGAGCTCCAGCACCTTGCAGTGTGGAGACAGCCCCTGCCAGCAACCTCCTCTCCAAGGAGGCCTCAAGCGAGGCCTAGGCCCAGGGGAAAGGCACCAGCGGGGATGAGCCTGGGGAGGCGCCCGGGCATGTCTGGACCCAGTCCCCCGCAGCCTGCCCCTTGCTGGGGCAGTAACCCCGGAGGCCAGGAAGGCCTGGGCAAGGCTGGCCAGGGGCAGGGGCCATGCTGGGTCCTGCCCCTGGCCTGTGGGGCCTCTGAGCACAGCCGGCCCTCTCCCGCTGGAAGACCTCCCCGGCTGCCTCCAAAGGCCGCTTTGCAAGCACTCTGGCCGGCTGTTCCCGCCAGCCGCGCACAATGCTCCCAAGCCCGGGAGAAAAGCGCTTCGGGGTGGTGCTCTCTCCCGGCCCTTGCCCCTGAGCCTGGGGGCCAGGCAGGGGGTCCACACTCCCAGGCCAAGGCAGAACCACATGCACACGTCTGTTCCTGCCCCCTGCACCGGCAGAGAGCTCGGGGGAGCCAGAGTCTGTCAGGCAGCTGCTGGGCTGGCCGCCTGTGTGGGAAGGGGCAGTGCCGACCTAGGGGCCCCCTGGGCCTCTTGCTCTCCCTGCTGCCCTGAGGCTGCTGGGCCAAAGAGGTCTTGGGCATCCAGCCCCTTGCTGGTCCCTTCCCTCTGACGAGGCCCTCTGAGCTCCAGCACCTTGCAGTGTGGAGACAGCCCCTGCCAGCAACCTCCTCTCCAAGGAGGCCTCAAGCGAGGCCTAGGCCCAGGGGAAAGGCACCAGCGGGGATGAGCCTGGGGAGGCGCCCGGGCATGTCTGCACCCAGTCCCCCGCAGCCTGCCCCTTGCTGGGGCAGTACCCCCGGAGGCCAGCAAGGCCTGGGCAAGGCTGGCCAGGGGCAGGGGCCCTGCTGGGTCCTGCCTCTGGCCTGTGGGGCCTCTGAGCACAACCGGCCCTCTCCCGCTGGAAGACCTCCCCGGCTGCCTCCAAAGGCCGCTTTACAAGCACTCTGGCCGGCTGTTCCCGCCAGCCGCGCACAATGCTCCCAAGCCCGGGAGAAAAGCGCTTCGGGGTGGTGCTCTCTCCCGGCCCTTGCCCCTGAGCCTGGGGGCCAGGCAGGGGGTCCACACTCCCAGGCCAAGGCAGAACCACATGCACACGTCTGTTCCTGCCCCCTGCACCGGCAGAGAGCTCGGGGGAGCCAGAGTCTGTCAGGCAGCTGCTGGGCTGGCCGCCTGTGTGGGAAGGGGCAGAGCCGACCTAGGGGCCCCCTGGGCCTCTTGCTCTCCCTGCTGCCCTGAGGCTGCTGGGCCAAAGAGGTCTTGGGCATCCAGCCCCTTGCTGGTCCCTTCCCTCTGACCAGGCCCTCTGAGCTCCAGCATCTTGCAGTGTGGAGACAGCCCCTGCCAGCAACCTCCTCTCCAAGGAGGCCTCAAGCGAGGCCTAGGCCCAGGGGAAAGGCACCAGCGGGGATGAGCCTGGGGAGGCGCCCGGGCATGTCTGGACCCATTCCCCCGCAGCCTGCCCCTTGCTGGGGCAGTACCCCCGGAGGCCAGGAAGGCCTGGGCAAGGCTGGCCAGGGGCAGGGGCCCTGCTGGGTCCTGCCCCTGGCCTGTGGGGCCTCTGAGCACAACCGGCCCTCTCCCGCTGGAAGACCTCCCCGGCTGCCTCCAAAGGCCGCTTTGCAAGCACTCTGGCCGGCTGTTCCCGCCAGCCGCGCACAATGCTCCCAAGCCCGGGAGAAAAGCGCTTCGGGGTGGTGCTCTCTCCCGGCCCTTGCCCCTGAGCCTGGGGGCCAGGCAGGGGGTCCACACTCCCAGGCCAAGGCAGAACCACATGCACACGTCTGTTCCTGCCCCCTGCACCGGCAGAGAGCTCGGGGGAGCCAGAGTCTGTCAGGCAGCTGCTGGGCTGGCCGCCTGTGTGGGAAGGGGCAGAGCCGACCTAGGGGCCCCCTGGGCCTCTTGCTCTCCCTGCTGCCCTGAGGCTGCTGGGCCAAAGAGGTCTTGGGCATCCAGCCCCTTGCTGGTCCCTTCCCTCTGACGAGGCCCTCTGAGCTCCAGCACCTTGCAGTGTGGAGACAGCCCCTGCCAGCAACCTCCTCTCCAAGGAGGCCTCAAGCGAGGCCTAGGCCCAGGGGAAAGGCACCAGCGGGGATGAGCCTGGGGAGGCGCCCGGGCATGTCTGGACCCAGTCCCCCGCAGCCTGCCCCTTGCTGGGGCAGTACCCCCGGAGGCCAGGAAGGCCTGGGCAAGGCTGGCCAGGGGCAGGGGCCCTGCTGGGTCCTGCCCCTGGCCTGTGGGGCCTCTGAGCACAACCGGCCCTCTCCCGCTGGAAGACCTCCCCGGCTGCCTCCAAAGGCCGCTTTGCAAGCACTCTGGCCGGCTGTTCCCGCCAGCCGCGCACAATGCTCCCAAGCCCGGGAGAAAAGCGCTTCGGGGTGGTGCTCTCTCCCGGCCCTTGCCCCTGAGCCTGGGGGCCAGGCAGGGGGTCCACACTCCCAGGCCGAGGCAGAACCACATGCACACGTCTATTCCTGCCCCCTGCACCAGCAGAGAGCTCGGGGGAGCCAGAGTCTATCAGGCAGCTGCTGGGCTGGCCGCCTGTGTGGGAAGGGGCAGAGCCGACCTAGGGGCCCCCTGGGCCTCTTGCTCTCCCTGCTGCCCTGAGGTTGCTGGGCCAAAGAGGTCTTGGGCATCCAGCCCCTTGCTGGTCCCTTCCCTCTGACGAGGCCCTCTGAGCTCCAGCACCTTGCAGTGTGGAGACAGCCCCTGCCAGCAACCTCCTCTCCAAGGAGGCCTCAAGCGAGGCCTAGGCCCAGGGGAAAGGCACCAGCGGGGATGAGCCTGGGGAGGCGCCCGGGCATGTCTGGACCCAGTCCCCCGCAGCCTGCCCCTTGCTGGGGCAGTAACCCCGGAGGCCAGGAAGGCCTGGGCAAGGCTGGCCAGGGGCAGGGGCCATGCTGGGTCCTGCCCCTGGCCTGTGGGGCCTCTGAGCACAGCCGGCCCTCTGCCGCTGGAAGACCTCCCCGGCTGCCTCCAAAGGCCGCTTTGCAAGCACTCTGGCCGGCTGTTCCCGCCAGCCGCGCACAATGCTCCCAAGCCCGGGAGAAAAGCGCTTCGGGGTGGTGCTCTCTCCCGGCCCTTGCCCCTGAGCCTGGGGGCCAGGCAGGGGGTCCACACTCCCAGGCCAAGGCAGAAGCACATGCACACGTCTGTTCCTGCCCCCTGCACCGGCAGAGAGCTCGGGGGAGCCAGAGTCTGTCAGGCAGCTGCTGGGCTGGCCGCCTGTGTGGGAAGGGGCAGAGCCGACCTAGGGGCCCCCTGGGCCTCTTGCTCTCCCTGCTGCCCTGAGGCTGCTGGGCCAAAGAGGTCTTGGGCATCCAGCCCCTTGCTGGTCCCTTCCCTCTGACGAGGCCCTCTGAGCTCCAGCACCTTGCAGTGTGGAGACAGCCCCTGCCAGCAACCTCCTCTCCAAGGAGGCCTCAAGCGAGGCCTAGGCCCAGGGGAAAGGCACCAGCGGGGATGAGCCTGGGGAGGCGCCCGGGCATGTCTGGACCCAGTCCCCCGCAGCCTGCCCCTTGCTGGGGCAGTACCCCCGGAGGCCAGGAAGGCCTGGGCAAGGCTGGCCAGGGGCAGGGGCCCTGCTGGGTCCTGCCCCTGGGCTGTGGGGCCTCTGAGCACAACCGGCCCTCTCCCGCTGGAAGACCTCCCCGGCTGCCTCCAAAGGCCGCTTTGCAAGCACTCTGGCCGGCTGTTCCCGCCAGCCGCGCACAATGCTCCCAAGCCCGGGAGAAAAGCGCTTCGGGGTGGTGCTCTCTCCCGGCCCTTGCCCCTGAGCCTGGGGGCCAGGCAGGGGGTCCACACTCCCAGGCCAAGGCAGAACCACATGCACACGTCTGTTCCTGCCCCCTGCACCGGCAGAGAGCTCGGGGGAGCCAGAGTCTGTCAGGCAGCTGCTGGGCTGGCCGCCTGTGTGGGAAGGGGCAGAGCCGACCGAGGGGCCCCCTGGGCCTCTTGCTCTCCCTGCTGCCCTGAGGCTGCTGGGCCAAAGAGGTCTTGGGCATCCAGCCCCTTGCTGGTCCCTTCCCTCTGACGAGGCCCTCTGAGCTCCAGCACCTTGCAGTGTGGAGACAGCCCCTGCCAGCAACCTCCTCTCCAAGGAGGCCTCAAGCGAGGCCTAGGCCCAGGGGAAAGGCACCAGCGGGGATGAGCCTGGGGAGGCGCCCGGGCATGTCTGGACCCAGTCCCCCGCAGCCTGCCCCTTGCTGGGGCAGTACCCCCGGAGGCCAGGAAGGCCTGGGCAAGGCTGGCCAGGGGCAGGGGCCCTGCTGGGTCCTGCGCCTGGCCTGTGGGGCCTCTGAGCACAACCGGCCCTCTGCCGCTGGAAGACCTCCCCGGCTGCCTCCAAAGGCCGCTTTGCAAGCACTCTGGCCGGCTGTTCCCGCCAGCCGCGCACAATGCTCCCAAGCCCGGGAGAAAAGCGCTTCGGGGTGGTGCTCTCTCCCGGCCCTTGCCCCTGAGCCTGGGGGCCAGGCAGGGGGTCCACACTCCCAGGCCAAGGCAGAACCACATGCACACGTCTGTTCCTGCCCCCTGCACCGGCAGAGAGCTCGGGGGAGCCAGAGTCTGTCAGGCAGCTGCTGGGCTGGCCGCCTGTGTGGGAAGGGGCAGAGCCGACCTAGGGGCCCCCTGGGCCTCTTGCTCTCCCTGCTGCCCTGAGGCTGCTGGGCCAAAGAGGTCTTGGGCATCCAGCCCCTTGCTGGTCCCTTCCCTCTGACGAGGCCCTCTGAGCTCCAGCACCTTGCAGTGTGGAGACAGCCCCTGCCAGCAACCTCCTCTCCAAGGAGGCCTCAAGCGAGGCCTAGGCCCAGGGGAAAGGCACCAGCGGGGATGAGCCTGGGGAGGCGCCCGGGCATGTCTGGACCCAGTCCCCCGCAGCCTGCCCCTTGCTGGGGCAGTACCCCCGGAGGCCAGGAAGGCCTGGGCAAGGCTGGCCAGGGGCAGGGGCCCTGCTGGGTCCTGCCCCTGGCCTGTGGGGCCTCTGAGCACAACCGGCCCTCTTCCGCTGGAAGACCTCTCCGGCTGCCTCCAAAGGCCGCTTTGCAAGCACTCTGGCCGGCTGTTCCCGCCAGCCGCGCACAATGCTCCCAAGCCCGGGAGAAAAGCGCTTCGGGGTGGTGCTCTCTCCCGGCCCTTGCCCCTGAGCCTGGGGGCCAGGCAGGGGCTCCACACTCCCAGGCCAAGGCAGAACCACATGCACACGTCTGTTCCTGCCCCCTGCACCGGCAGAGAGCTCGGGGGAGCCAGAGTCTGTCAGGCAGCTGCTGGGCTGGCCGCCTGTGTGGGAAGGGGCAGAGCCGACCTAGGGGCCCCCTGGGCCTCTTGCTCTCCCTGCTGCCCTGAGGCTGCTGGGCCAAAGAGGTCTTGGGCATCCAGCCCCTTGCTGGTCCCTTCCCTCTGACGAGGCCCTCTGAGCTCCAGCACCTTGCAGTGTGGAGACAGCCCCTGCCAGCAACCTCCTCTCCAAGGAGGCCTCAAGCGAGGCCTAGGCCCAGGGGAAAGGCACCAGCGGGGATGAGCCTGGGGAGGCGCCCGGGCATGTCTGGACCCAGTCCCCCGCAGCCTGCCCCTTGCTGGGGCAGTACCCCCGGAGGCCAGGAAGGCCTGGGCAAGGCTGGCCAGGGGCAGGGGCCCTGCTGGGTCCTGCCCCTGGCCTGTGGGGCCTCTGAGCACAACCGGCCCTCTCCCGCTGGAAGACCTCCCCGGCTGCCTCCAAAGGCCGCTTTGCAAGCACTCTGGCCGGCTGTTCCCGCCAGCCGCGCACAATGCTCCCAAGCCCGGGAGAAAAGCGCTTCGGGGTGGTGCTCTCTCCCGGCCCTTGCCCCTGAGCCTGGGGGCCAGGCAGGGGGTCCACACTCCCAGGCCAAGGCAGAACCACATGCACACGTCTGTTCCTGCCCCCTGCACCGGCAGAGAGCTCGGGGGAGCCAGAGTCTGTCAGGCAGCTGCTGGGCTGGCCGCCTGTGTGGGAAGGGGCAGAGCCGACCGAGGGGCCCCCTGGGCCTCTTGCTCTCCCTGCTGCCCTGAGGCTGCTGGGCCAAAGAGGTCTTGGGCATCCAGCCCCTTGCTGGTCCCTTCCCTCTGACGAGGCCCTCTGAGCTCCAGCACCTTGCAGTGTGGAGACAGCCCCTGCCAGCAACCTCCTCTCCAAGGAGGCCTCAAGCGAGGCCTAGGCCCAGGGGAAAGGCACCAGCGGGGATGAGCCTGGGGAGGCGCCCGGGCATGTCTGGACCCAGTCCCCCGCAGCCTGCCCCTTGCTGGGGCAGTACCCCCGGAGGCCAGGAAGGCCTGGGCAAGGCTGGCCAGGGGCAGGGGCCCTGCTGGGTCCTGCCCCTGGCCTGTGGGGCCTCTGAGCACAACCGGCCCTCTCCCGCTGGAAGACCTCCCCGGCTGCCTCCAAAGGCCGCTTTGCAAGCACTCTGGCCGGCTGTTCCCGCCAGCCGCGCACAATGCTCCCAAGCCCGGGAGAAAAGCGCTTCGGGGTGGTGCTCTCTCCCGGCCCTTGCCCCTGAGCCTGGGGGCCAGGCAGGGGGTCCACACTCCCAGGCCAAGGCAGAACCACATGCACACGTCTGTTCCTGCCCCCTGCACCGGCAGAGAGCTCGGGGGAGCCAGAGTCTGTCAGGCAGCTGCTGGGCTGGCCGCCTGTGTGGGAAGGGGCAGAGCCGACCGAGGGGCCCCCTGGGCCTCTTGCTCTCCTGCTGCCCTGAGGCTGCTGGGCCAAAGAGGTCTTGGGCATCCAGCCCCTTGCTGGTTCCTTCCCTCTGACGAGGCCCTCTGAGCTCCAGCACCTTGCAGTGTGGAGACAGCCCCTGCCAGCAACCTCCTCTCCAAGGAGGCCTCAAGCGAGGCCTAGGCCCAGGGGAAAGGCACCAGCGGGGATGAGCCTGGGGAGGCGCCCGGGCATGTCTGGACCCAGTCCCCCGCAGCCTGCCCCTTGCTGGGGCAGTACCCCCGGAGGCCAGGAAGGCCTGGGCAAGGCTGGCCAGGGGCAGGGGCCCTGCTGGGTCCTGCCCCTGGCCTGTGGGGCCTCTGAGCACAACCGGCCCTCTGCCGCTGGAAGACCTCCCCGGCTGCCTCCAAAGGCCGCTTTGCAAGCACTCTGGCCGGCTGTTCCCGCCAGCCGCGCACAATGCTCCCAAGCCCGGGAGAAAAGCGCTTCGGGGTGGTGCTCTCTCCCGGCCCTTGCCCCTGAGCCTGGGGGCCAGGCAGGGGGTCCACACTCCCAGGCCAAGGCAGAACCACATGCACACGTCTGTTCCTGCCCCCTGCACCGGCAGAGAGCTCGGGGAGCCAGAGTCTGTCAGGCAGCTGCTGGGCTGGCCGCCTGTGTGGGAAGGGGCAGAGCCGACCTAGGGGCCCCCTGGGCCTCTTGCTCTCCCTGCTGCCCTGAGGCTGCTGGGCCAAAGAGGTCTTGGGCATCCAGCCCCTTGCTGGTCCCTTCCCTCTGACGAGGCCCTCTGAGCTCCAGCACCTTGCAGTGTGGAGACAGCCCCTGCCAGCAACCTCCTCTCCAAGGAGGCCTCAAGCGAGGCCTAGGCCCAGGGGAAAGGCACCAGCGGGGATGAGCCTGGGGAGGCGCCCGGGCATGTCTGGACCCAGTCCCCCGCAGCCTGCCCCTTGCTGGGGCAGTACCCCCGGAGGCCAGGAAGGCCTGGGCAAGGCTGGCCAGGGGCAGGGGCCCTGCTGGGTCCTGCCCCTGGCCTGTGGGGCCTCTGAGCACAACCGGCCCTCTTCCGCTGGAAGACCTCTCCGGCTGCCTCCAAAGGCCGCTTTGCAAGCACTCTGGCCGGCTGTTCCCGCCAGCCGCGCACAATGCTCCCAAGCCCGGGAGAAAAGCGCTTCGGGGTGGTGCTCTCTCCCGGCCCTTGCCCCTGAGCCTGGGGGCCAGGCAGGGGCTCCACACTCCCAGGCCAAGGCAGAACCACATGCACACGTCTGTTCCTGCCCCCTGCACCGGCAGAGAGCTCGGGGGAGCCAGAGTCTGTCAGGCAGCTGCTGGGCTGGCCGCCTGTGTGGGAAGGGGCAGAGCCGACCTAGGGGCCCCCTGGGCCTCTTGCTCTCCCTGCTGCCCTGAGGCTGCTGGGCCAAAGAGGTCTTGGGCATCCAGCCCCTTGCTGGTCCCTTCCCTCTGACGAGGCCCTCTGAGCTCCAGCACCTTGCAGTGTGGAGACAGCCCCTGCCAGCAACCTCCTCTCCAAGGAGGCCTCAAGCGAGGCCTAGGCCCAGGGGAAAGGCACCAGCGGGGATGAGCCTGGGGAGGCGCCCGGGCATGTCTGGACCCAGTCCCCCGCAGCCTGCCCCTTGCTGGGGCAGTACCCCCCGGAGGCCAGGAAGGCCTGGGCAAGGCGGGGCAGGGGCCCTGCTGGGTCCTGCCCCTGGCCTGTGGGGCCTCTGAGCACAACCGGCCCTCTCCCGCTGGAAGACCTCCCCGGCTGCCTCCAAAGGCCGCTTTGCAAGCACTCTGGCCGGCTGTTCCCGCCAGCCGCGCACAATGCTCCCAAGCCCGGGAGAAAAGCGCTTCGGGGTGGTGCTCTCTCCCGGCCCTTGCCCCTGAGCCTGGGGGCCAGGCAGGGGGTCCACACTCCCAGGCCAAGGCAGAACCACATGCACACGTCTGTTCCTGCCCCCTGCACCGGCAGAGAGCTCGGGGGAGCCAGAGTCTGTCAGGCAGCTGCTGGGCTGGCCGCCTGTGTGGGAAGGGGCAGAGCCGACCGAGGGGCCCCCTGGGCCTCTTGCTCTCCCTGCTGCCCTGAGGCTGCTGGGCCAAAGAGGTCTTGGGCATCCAGCCCCTTGCTGGTCCCTTCCCTCTGACGAGGCCCTCTGAGCTCCAGCACCTTGCAGTGTGGAGACAGCCCCTGCCAGCAACCTCCTCTCCAAGGAGGCCTCAAGCGAGGCCTAGGCCCAGGGGAAAGGCACCAGCGGGGATGAGCCTGGGGAGGCGCCCGGGCATGTCTGGACCCAGTGCCCCGCAGCCTGCCCCTTGCTGGGGCAGTACCCCCGGAGGCCAGGAAGGCCTGGGCAAGGCTGGCCAGGGGCAGGGGCCCTGCTGGGTCCTGCCCCTGGCCTGTGGGGCCTCTGAGCACAACCGGCCCTCTCCCGCTGGAAGACCTCCCCGGCTGCCTCCAAAGGCCGCTTTGCAAGCACTCTGGCCGGCTGTTCCCGCCAGCCGCGCACAATGCTCCCAAGCCCGGGAGAAAAGCGCTTCGGGGTGGTGCTCTCTCCCGGCCCTTGCCCCTGAGCCTGGGGGCCAGGCAGGGGGTCCACACTCCCAGGCCAAGGCAGAACCACATGCACACGTCTGTTCCTGCCCCCTGCACCGGCAGAGAGCTCGGGGGAGCCAGAGTCTGTCAGGCAGCTGCTGGGCTGGCCGCCTGTGTGGGAAGGGGCAGAGCCGACCTAGGGGCCCCCTGGGCCTCTTGCTCTCCCTGCTGCCCTGAGGCTGCTGGGCCAAAGAGGTCTTGGGCATCCAGCCCCTTGCTGGTCCCTTCCCTCTGACGAGGCCCTCTGAGCTCCAGCACCTTGCAGTGTGGAGACAGCCCCTGCCAGCAACCTCCTCTCCAAGGAGGCCTCAAGCGAGGCCTAGGCCCAGGGGAAAGGCACCAGCGGGGATGAGCCTGGGGAGGCGCCCGGGCATGTCTGGACCCAGTCCCCCGCAGCCTGCCCCTTGCTGGGGCAGTACCCCCGGAGGCCAGGAAGGCCTGGGCAAGGCTGGCCAGGGGCAGGGGCCCTGCTGGGTCCTGCCCCTGGCCTGTGGGGCCTCTGAGCACAACCGGCCCTCTGCCGCTGGAAGACCTCCCCGGCTGCCTCCAAAGGCCGCTTTGCAAGCACTCTGGCCGGCTGTTCCCGCCAGCCGCGCACAATGCTCCCAAGCCCGGGAGAAAAGCGCTTCGGGGTGGTGCTCTCTCCCGGCCCTTGCCCCTGAGCCTGGGGGCCAGGCAGGGGGTCCACACTCCCAGGCCAAGGCAGAACCACATGCACACGTCTGTTCCTGCCCCCTGCACCGGCAGAGAGCTCGGGGGAGCCAGAGTCTGTCAGGCAGCTGCTGGGCTGGCCGCCTGTGTGGGAAGGGGAAGAGCCGACCTAGGGGCCCCCTGGGCCTCTTGCTCTCCCTGCTGCCCTGAGGCTGCTGGGCCAAAGAGGTCTTGGGCATCCAGCCCCTTGCTGGTCCCTTCCCTCTGACCAGGCCCTCTGAGCTCCAGCACCTTGCAGTGTGGAGACAGCCCCTGCCAGCAACCTCCTCTCCAAGGAGGCCTCAAGCGAGGCCTAGGCCCAGGGGAAAGGCACCAGCGGGGATGAGCCTGGGGAGGCGCCCGGGCATGTCTGGACCCAGTCCCCCGCAGCCTGCCCCTTGCTGGGGCAGTACCCCCGGAGGCCAGGAAGGCCTGGGCGAGGCTGGCCAGGGGCAGGGGCCCTGCTGGGTCCTGCCCCTGGCCTGTGGGGCCTCTGAGCACAACCGGCCCTCTCCCGCTGAAAGACCTCCCCGGCTGCCTCCAAAGGCCGCTTTGCAAGCACTCTGGCCGGCTGTTCCCGCCAGCCGCGCACAATGCTCCCAAGCCCGGGAGAAAAGCGCTTCAGGGTGGTGCTCTCTCCCGGCCCTTGCCCCTGAGCCTGGGGGCCAGGCAGGGGGTCCACACTCCCAGGCCGAGGCAGAACCACATGCACACGTCTGTTCCTGCCCCCTGCACCGGCAGAGAGCTCGGGGGAGCCAGAGTCTATCAGGCAGCTGCTGGGCTGGCCGCCTGTGTGGGAAGGGGCAGAGCCGACCGAGGGGCCCCCTGGGCCTCTTGCTCTCCCTGCTGCCCTGAGGCTGCTGGGCCAAAGAGGTCTTGGGCATCCAGCCCCTTGCTGGTCCCTTCCCTCTGACGAGGCCCTCTGAGCTCCAGCCCCTTGCAGTGTGGAGACAGCCCCTGCCAGCAACCTCCTCTCCAAGGAGGCCTCAAGCGAGGCCTAGGCCCAGGGGAAAGGCACCAGCGGGGATGAGCCTGGGGAGGCGCCCGGGCATGTCTGGACCCAGTGCCCCGCAGCCTGCCCCTTGCTGGGGCAGTACCCCCGGAGGCCAGGAAGGCCTGGGCAAGGCTGGCCAGGGGCAGGGGCCCTGCTGGGTCCTGCCCCTGGCCTGTGGGGCCTCTGAGCACAACCGGCCCTCTCCCGCTGGAAGACCTCCCCAGCTGCCTCCAAAGGCCGCTTTGCAAGCACTCTGGCCGGCTGTTCCCGCCAGCCGCGCACAATGCTCCCAAGCCCGGGAGAAAAGCGCTTCGGGGTGGTGCTCTCTCCCGGCCCTTGCCCCTGAGCCTGGGGGCCAGGCAGGGGGGTCCACACTCCCAGGCCAAGGCAGAACCACATGCACACGTCTGTTCCTGCCCCCTGCACCGGCAGAGAGCTCGGGGGAGCCAGAGTCTGTCAGGCAGCTGCTGGGCTGGCCGCCTGTGTGGGAAGGGGCAGAGCCGACCTAGGGGCCCCCTGGGCCTCTTGCTCTCCCTGCTGCCCTGAGGCTGCTGGGCCAAAGAGGTCTTGGGCATCCAGCCCCTTGCTGGTCCCTTCCCTCTGACGAGGCCCTCTGAGCTCCAGCACCTTGCAGTGTGGAGACAGCCCCTGCCAGCAACCTCCTCTCCAAGGAGGCCTCAAGCGAGGCCTAGGCCCAGGGGAAAGGCACCAGCGGGGATGAGCCTGGGGAGGCGCCCGGGCATGTCTGGACCCAGTCCCCCGCAGCCTGCCCCTTGCTGGGGCAGTACCCCCGGAGGCCAGGAAGGCCTGGGCAAGGCTGGCCAGGGGCAGGGGCCCTGCTGGGTCCTGCCCCTGGCCTGTGGGGCCTCTGAGCACAACCGGCCCTCTGCCGCTGGAAGACCTCCCCGGCTGCCTCCAAAGGCCGCTTTGCAAGCACTCTGGCCGGCTGTTCCCGCCAGCCGCGCACAATGCTCCCAAGCCCGGGAGAAAAGCGCTTCGGGGTGGTGCTCTCTCCCGGCCCTTGCCCCTGAGCCTGGGGGCCAGGCAGGGGGTCCACACTCCCAGGCCAAGGCAGAACCACATGCACACGTCTGTTCCTGCCCCCTGCACCGGCAGAGAGCTCGGGGGAGCCAGAGTCTGTCAGGCAGCTGCTGGGCTGGCCGCCTGTGTGGGAAGGGGAAGAGCCGACCTAGGGGCCCCCTGGGCCTCTTGCTCTCCCTGCTGCCCTGAGGCTGCTGGGCCAAAGAGGTCTTGGGCATCCAGCCCCTTGCTGGTCCCTTCCCTCTGACCAGGCCCTCTGAGCTCCAGCACCTTGCAGTGTGGAGACAGCCCCTGCCAGCAACCTCCTCTCCAAGGAGGCCTCAAGCGAGGCCTAGGCCCAGGGGAAAGGCACCAGCGGGGATGAGCCTGGGGAGGCGCCCGGGCATGTCTGGACCCAGTCCCCCGCAGCCTGCCCCTTGCTGGGGCAGTACCCCCGGAGGCCAGGAAGGCCTGGGCAAGGCTGGCCAGGGGCAGGGGCCCTGCTGGGTCCTGCCCCTGGCCTGTGGGGCCTCTGAGCACAACCGGCCCTCTCCCGCTGAAAGACCTCCCCGGCTGCCTCCAAAGGCCGCTTTGCAAGCACTCTGGCCGGCTGTTCCCGCCAGCCGCGCACAATGCTCCCAAGCCCGGGAGAAAAGCGCTTCAGGGTGGTGCTCTCTCCCGGCCCTTGCCCCTGAGCCTGGGGGCCAGTCAGGGGGTCCACACTCCCAGGCCGAGGCAGAACCACATGCACACGTCTGTTCCTGCCCCCTGCACCGGCAGAGAGCTCGGGGGAGCCAGAGTCTATCAGGCAGCTGCTGGGCTGGCCGCCTGTGTGGGAAGGGGCAGAGCCGACCTAGTGGCGCCCTGGGCCTCTTGCTCTCCCTGCTGCCCTGAGGCTGCTGGGCCAAAGAGGTCTTGGGCATCCAGCCCCTTGCTGGTCCCTTCCCTCTGACGAGGCCCTCTGAGCTCCAGCACCTTGCAGTGTGGAGACAGCCCCTGCCAGCAACCTCCTCTCCAAGGAGGCCTCAAGCGAGGCCTAGGCCCAGGGGAAAGGCACCAGCGGGGATGAGCCTGGGGAGGCGCCCGGGCATGTCTGGACCCAGTCCCCCGCAGCCTGCCCCTTGCTGGGGCAGTAACCCCGGAGGCCAGGAAGGCCTGGGCAAGGCTGGCCAGGGGCAGGGGCCATGCTGGGTCCTGCCCCTGGCCTGTGGGGCCTCTGAGCACAGCCGGCCCTCTCCCGCTGGAAGACCTCCCCGGCTGCCTCCAAAGGCCGCTTTGCAAGCACTCTGGCCGGCTGTTCCCGCCAGCCGCGCACAATGCTCCCAAGCCCGGGAGAAAAGCGCTTCGGGGTGGTGCTCTCTCCCGGCCCTTGCCCCTGAGCCTGGGGGCCAGGCAGGGGGTCCACACTCCCAGGCCAAGGCAGAACCACATGCACACGTCTGTTCCTGCCCCCTGCACCGGCAGAGAGCTCGGGGGAGCCAGAGTCTGTCAGGCAGCTGCTGGGCTGGCCGCCTGTGTGGGAAGGGGCAGTGCCGACCGAGGGGCCCCCTGGGCCTCTTGCTCTCCCTGCTGCCCTGAGGCTGCTGGGCCAAAGAGGTCTTGGGCATCCAGCCCCTTGCTGGTCCCTTCCCTCTGACGAGGCCCTCTGAGCTCCAGCACCTTGCAGTGTGGAGACAGCCCCTGCCAGCAACCTCCTCTCCAAGGAGGCCTCAAGCGAGGCCTAGGCCCAGGGGAAAGGCACCAGCGGGGATGAGCCTGGGGAGGCGCCCGGGCATGTCTGGACCCAGTCCCCCGCAGCCTGCCCCTTGCTGGGGCAGTACCCCCGGAGGCCAGGAAGGCCTGGGCAAGGCTGGCCAGGGGCAGGGGCCCTGCTGGGTCCTGCCCCTGGCCTGTGGGGCCTCTGAGCACAACCGGCCCTCTGCCGCTGGAAGACCTCCCCGGCTGCCTCCAAAGGCCGCTTTGCAAGCACTCTGGCCGGCTGTTCCCGCCAGCCGCGCACAATGCTCCCAAGCCCGGGAGAAAAGCGCTTCGGGGTGGTGCTCTCTCCCGGCCCTTGCCCCTGAGCCTGGGGGCCAGGCAGGGGGTCCACACTCCCAGGCCAAGGCAGAACCACATGCACACGTCTGTTCCTGCCCCCTGCACCGGCAGAGAGCTCGGGGGAGCCAGAGTCTGTCAGGCAGCTGCTGGGCTGGCCGCCTGTGTGGGAAGGGGCAGAGCCGACCTAGGGGCCCCCTGGGCCTCTTGCTCTCCCTGCTGCCCTGAGGCTGCTGGGCCAAAGAGGTCTTGGGCATCCAGCCCCTTGCTGGTCCCTTCCCTCTGACGAGGCCCTCTGAGCTCCAGCACCTTGCAGTGTGGAGACAGCCCCTGCCAGCAACCTCCTCTCCAAGGAGGCCTCAAGCGAGGCCTAGGCCCAGGGGAAAGGCACCAGCGGGGATGAGCCTGGGGAGGCGCCCGGGCATGTCTGGACCCAGTCCCCCGCAGCCTGCCCCTTGCTGGGGCAGTACCCCCGGAGGCCAGGAAGGCCTGGGCAAGGCTGGCCAGGGGCAGGGGCCCTGCTGGGTCCTGCCCCTGGCCTGTGGGGCCTCTGAGCACAACCGGCCCTCTCCCGCTGGAAGACCTCCCCGGCTGCCTCCAAAGGCCGCTTTGCAAGCACTCTGGCCGGCTGTTCCCGCCAGCCGCGCACAATGCTCCCAAGCCCGGGAGAAAAGCGCTTCGGGGTGGTGCTCTCTCCCGGCCCTTGCCCCTGAGCCTGGGGGCCAGGCAGGGGGTCCACACTCCCAGGCCGAGGCAGAACCACATGCACACGTCTGTTCCTGCCCCCTGCACCGGCAGAGAGCTCGGGGGAGCCAGAGTCTATCAGGCAGCTGCTGGGCTGGCCGCCTGTGTGAGAAGGGGCAGAGCCGACCTAGGGGCCCCCTGGGCCTCTTGCTCTCCCTGCTGCCCTGAGGCTGCTGGGCCAAAGAGGTCTTGGGCATCCAGCCCCTTGCTGGTCCCTTCCCTCTGACGAGGCCCTCTGAGCTCCAGCACCTTGCAGTGTGGAGACAGCCCCTGCCAGCAACCTCCTCTCCAAGGAGGCCTCAAGCGAGGCCTAGGCCCAGGGGAAAGGCACCAGCGGGGATGAGCTTGGGGAGGCGCCCGGGCATGTCTGGACCCAGTCCCCCGCAGCCTGCCCCTTGCTGGGGCAGTAACCCCGGAGGCCAGGAAGGCCTGGGCAAGGCTGGCCAGGGGCAGGGGCCATGCTGGGTCCTGCCCCTGGCCTGTGGGGCCTCTGAGCACAGCCGGCCCTCTCCCGCTGGAAGACCTCCCCGGCTGCCTCCAAAGGCCGCTTTGCAAGCACTCTGGCCGGCTGTTCCCGCCAGCCGCGCACAATGCTCCCAAGCCCGGGAGAAAAGCGCTTCGGGGTGGTGCTCTCTCCCGGCCCTTGCCCCTGAGCCTGGGGGCCAGGCAGGGGGTCCACACTCCCAGGCCAAGGCAGAACCACATGCACACGTCTGTTCCTGCCCCCTGCACCGGCAGAGAGCTCGGGGGAGCCAGAGTCTGTCAGGCAGCTGCTGGGCTGGCCGCCTGTGTGGGAAGGGGCAGTGCCGACCGAGGGGCCCCCTGGGCCTCTTGCTCTCCCTGCTGCCCTGAGGCTGCTGGGCCAAAGAGGTCTTGGGCATCCAGCCCCTTGCTGGTCCCTTCCCTCTGACGAGGCCCTCTGAGCTCCAGCACCTTGCAGTGTGGAGACAGCCCCTGCCAGCAACCTCCTCTCCAAGGAGGCCTCAAGCGAGGCCTAGGCCCAGGGGAAAGGCACCAGCGGGAATGAGCCTGGGGAGGCGCCCGGGCATGTCTGGACCCAGTCCCCCGCAGCCTGCCCCTTGCTGGGGCAGTACCCCCGGAGGCCAGGAAGGCCTGGGCAAGGCGGGCCAGGGGCAGGGGCCCTGCTGGGTCCTGCCCCTGGCCTGTGGGGCCTCTGAGCACAACCGGCCCTCTCCCGCTGGAAGACCTCCCCGGCTGCCTCCAAAGGCCGCTTTGCAAGCACTCTGGCCGGCTGTTCCCGCCAGCCGCGCACAATGCTCCCAAGCCCGGGAGAAAAGCGCTTCGGGGTGGTGCTCTCTCCCGGCCCTTGCCCCTGAGCCTGGGGGCCAGGCAGGGGGTCCACACTCCCAGGCCAAGGCAGAACCACATGCACACGTCTGTTCCTGCCCCCTGCACCGGCAGAGAGCTCGGGGGAGCCAGAGTCTGTCAGGCAGCTGCTGGGCTGGCCGCCTGTGTGGGAAGGGGCAGAGCCGACCTAGGGGCCCCCTGGGCCTCTTGCTCTCCCTGCTGCCCTGAGGCTGCTGGGCCAAAGAGGTCTTGGGCATCCAGCCCCTTGCTGGTCCCTTCCCTCTGACGAGGCCCTCTGAGCTCCAGCACCTTGCAGTGTGGAGACAGCCCCTGCCAGCAACCTCCTCTCCAAGGAGGCCTCAAGCGAGGCCTAGGCCCAGGGGAAAGGCACCAGCGGGGCTGAGCCTGGGGAGGCGCCCGGGCATGTCTGGACCCAGTCCCCCGCAGCCTGCCCCTTGCTGGGGCAGTACCCCCGGAGGCCAGGAAGGCCTGGGCAAGGCTGGCCAGGGGCAGGGGCCCTGCTGGGTCCTGCCCCTGGCCTGTGGGGCCTCTGAGCACAACCGGCCCTCTCCCGCTGGAAGACCTCCCCGGCTGCCTCCAAAGGCCGCTTTGCAAGCACTCTGGCCGGCTGTTCCCGCCAGCCGCGCACAATGCTCCCAAGCCCGGGAGAAAAGCGCTTCGGGGTGGTGCTCTCTCCCGGCCCTTGCCCCTGAGCCTGGGGGCCAGGCAGGGGGTCCACACTCCCAGGCCAAGGCAGAACCACATGCACACGTCTGTTCCTGCCCCCTGCACCGGCAGAGAGCTCGGGGGAGCCAGAGTCTGTCAGGCAGCTGCTGGGCTGGCCGCCTGTGTGGGAAGGGGCAGAGCCGACCTAGGGGCCCCCTGGGCCTCTTGCTCTCCCTGCTGCCCTGAGGCTGCTGGGCCAAAGAGGTCTTGGGCATCCAGCCCCTTGCTGGTTCCTTCCCTCTGACGAGGCCCTCTGAGCTCCAGCACCTTGCAGTGTGGAGACAGCCCCTGCCAGCAACCTCCTCTCCAAGGAGGCCTCAAGCGAGGCCTAGGCCCAGGGGAAAGGCACCAGCGGGGATGAGCCTGGGGAGGCGCCCGGGCATGTCTGGACCCAGTCCCCCGCAGCCTGCCCCTTGCTGGGGCAGTACCCCCGGAGGCCAGGAAGGCCTGGGCAAGGCTGGCCAGGGGCAGGGGCCCTGCTGGGTCCTGCCCCTGGCCTGTGGGGCCTCTGAGCACAACCGGCCCTCTCCCGCTGGAAGACCTCCCCAGCTGCCTCCAAAGGCCGCTTTGCAAGCACTCTGGCCGGCTGTTCCCGCCAGCCGCGCACAATGCTCCCAAGCCCGGGAGAAAAGCGCTTCGGGGTGGTGCTCTCTCCCGGCCCTTGCCCCTGAGCCTGGGGGCCAGGCAGGGGGTCCACACTCCCAGGCCGAGGCAGAACCACATGCACACGTCTGTTCCTGCCCCCTGCACCGGCAGAGAGCTCGGGGGAGCCAGAGTCTATCAGGCAGCTGCTGGGCTGGCCGCCTGTGTGGGAAGGGGCAGAGCCGACCTAGGGGCCCCCTGGGCCTCTTGCTCTCCCTGCTGCCCTGAGGCTGCTGGGCCAAAGAGGTCTTGGGCATCCAGCCCCTTGCTGGTCCCTTCCCTCTGACGAGGCCCTCTGAGCTCCAGCACCTTGCAGTGTGGAGACAGCCCCTGCCAGCAACCTCCTCTCCAAGGAGGCCTCAAGCGAGGCCTAGGCCCAGGGGAAAGGCACCAGCGGGGATGAGCCTGGGGAGGCGCCCGGGCATGTCTGGACCCAGTCCCCCGCAGCCTGCCCCTTGCTGGGGCAGTAACCCCGGAGGCCAGGAAGGCCTGGGCAAGGCTGGCCAGGGGCAGGGGCCATGCTGGGTCCTGCCCCTGGCCTGTGGGGCCTCTGAGCACAACCGGCCCTCTCCCGCTGGAAGACCTCCCCGGCTGCCTCCAAAGGCCGCTTTGCAAGCACTCTGGCCGGCTGTTCCCGCCAGCCGCGCACAATGCTCCCAAGCCCGGGAGAAAAGCGCTTCGGGGTGGTGCTCTCTCCCGGCCCTTGCCCCTGAGCCTGGGGGCCAGGCAGGGGGTCCACACTCCCAGGCCAAGGCAGAACCACATGCACACGTCTGTTCCTGCCCCCTGCACCGGCAGAGAGCTCGGGGGAGCCAGAGTCTGTCAGGCAGCTGCTGGGCTGGCCGCCTGTGTGGGAAGGGGCAGAGCCGACCGAGGGGCCCCCTGGGCCTCTTGCTCTCCCTGCTGCCCTGAGGCTGCTGGGCCAAAGAGGTCTTGGGCATCCAGCCCCTTGCTGGTTCCTTCCCTCTGACGAGGCCCTCTGAGCTCCAGCACCTTGCAGTGTGGAGACAGCCCCTGCCAGCAACCTCCTCTCCAAGGAGGCCTCAAGCGAGGCCTAGGCCCAGGGGAAAGGCACCAGCGGGGATGAGCCTGGGGAGGCGCCCGGGCATGTCTGGACCCAGTCCCCCGCAGCCTGCCCCTTGCTGGGGCAGTACCCCCGGAGGCCAGGAAGGCCTGGGCAAGGCTGGCCAGGGGCAGGGGCCCTACTGGGTCCTGCCCCTGGCCTGTGGGGCCTCTGAGCACAACCGGCCCTCTTCCGCTGGAAGACCTCTCCGGCTGCCTCCAAAGGCCGCTTTGCAAGCACTCTGGCCGGCTGTTCCCGCCAGCCGCGCACAATGCTCCCAAGCCCGGGAGAAAAGCGCTTCGGGGTGGTGCTCTCTCCCGGCCCTTGCCCCTGAGCCTGGGGGCCAGGCAGGGGCTCCACACTCCCAGGCCAAGGCAGAACCACATGCACACGTCTGTTCCTGCCCCCTGCACCGGCAGAGAGCTCGGGGGAGCCAGAGTCTGTCAGGCAGCTGCTGGGCTGGCCGCCTGTGTGGGAAGGGGCAGAGCCGACCTAGGGGCCCCCTGGGCCTCTTGCTCTCCCTGCTGCCCTGAGGCTGCTGGGCCAAAGAGGTCTTGGGCATCCAGCCCCTTGCTGGTCCCTTCCCTCTGACGAGGCCCTCTGAGCTCCAGCACCTTGCAGTGTGGAGACAGCCCCTGCCAGCAACCTCCTCTCCAAGGAGGCCTCAAGCGAGGCCTAGGCCCAGGGGAAAGGCACCAGCGGGGATGAGCCTGGGGAGGCGCCCGGGCATGTCTGGACCCAGTCCCCCGCAGCCTGCCCCTTGCTGGGGCAGTACCCCCGGAGGCCAGGAAGGCCTGGGCAAGGCTGGCCAGGGGCAGGGGCCCTGCTGGGTCCTGCCCCTGGCCTGTGGGGCCTCTGAGCACAACCGGCCCTCTCCCGCTGGAAGACCTCCCCGGCTGCCTCCAAAGGCCGCTTTGCAAGCACTCTGGCCGGCTGTTCCCGCCAGCCGCGCACAATGCTCCCAAGCCCGGGAGAAAAGCGCTTCGGGGTGGTGCTCTCTCCCGGCCCTTGCCCCTGAGCCTGGGGGCCAGGCAGGGGGTCCACACTCCCAGGCCGAGGCAGAACCACATGCACACGTCTGTTCCTGCCCCCTGCACCGGCAGAGAGCTCGGGGGAGCCAGAGTCTATCAGGCAGCTGCTGGGCTGGCCGCCTGTGTGGGAAGGGGCAGAGCCGACCTAGGGGCCCCCTGGGCCTCTTGCTCTCCCTGCTGCCCTGAGGCTGCTGGGCCAAAGAGGTCTTGGGCATCCAGCCCCTTGCTGGTCCCTTCCCTCTGACGAGGCCCTCTGAGCTCCAGCACCTTGCAGTGTGGAGACAGCCCCTGCCAGCAACCTCCTCTCCAAGGAGGCCTCAAGCGAGGCCTAGGCCCAGGGGAAAGGCACCAGCGGGGATGAGCCTGGGGAGGCGCCCGGGCATGTCTGGACCCAGTCCCCCGCAGCCTGCCCCTTGCTGGGGCAGTAACCCCGGAGGCCAGGAAGGCCTGGGCAAGGCTGGCCAGGGGCAGGGGCCATGCTGGGTCCTGCCCCTGGCCTGTGGGGCCTCTGAGCACAACCGGCCCTCTCCCGCTGGAAGACCTCCCCGGCTGCCTCCAAAGGCCGCTTTGCAAGCACTCTGGCCGGCTGTTCCCGCCAGCCGCGCACAATGCTCCCAAGCCCGGGAGAAAAGCGCTTCGGGGTGGTGCTCTCTCCCGGCCCTTGCCCCTGAGCCTGGGGGCCAGGCAGGGGGTCCACACTCCCAGGCCAAGGCAGAACCACATGCACACGTCTGTTCCTGCCCCCTGCACCGGCAGAGAGCTCGGGGGAGCCAGAGTCTGTCAGGCAGCTGCTGGGCTGGCCGCCTGTGTGGGAAGGGGCAGAGCCGACCGAGGGGCCCCCTGGGCCTCTTGCTCTCCCTGCTGCCCTGAGGCTGCTGGGCCAAAGAGGTCTTGGGCATCCAGCCCCTTGCTGGTTCCTTCCCTCTGACGAGGCCCTCTGAGCTCCAGCACCTTGCAGTGTGGAGACAGCCCCTGCCAGCAACCTCCTCTCCAAGGAGGCCTCAAGCGAGGCCTAGGCCCAGGGGAAAGGCACCAGCGGGGATGAGCCTGGGGAGGCGCCCGGGCATGTCTGGACCCAGTCCCCCGCAGCCTGCCCCTTGCTGGGGCAGTACCCCCGGAGGCCAGGAAGGCCTGGGCAAGGCTGGCCAGGGGCAGGGGCCCTACTGGGTCCTGCCCCTGGCCTGTGGGGCCTCTGAGCACAACCGGCCCTCTTCCGCTGGAAGACCTCTCCGGCTGCCTCCAAAGGCCGCTTTGCAAGCACTCTGGCCGGCTGTTCCCGCCAGCCGCGCACAATGCTCCCAAGCCCGGGAGAAAAGCGCTTCGGGGTGGTGCTCTCTCCCGGCCCTTGCCCCTGAGCCTGGGGGCCAGGCAGGGGCTCCACACTCCCAGGCCAAGGCAGAACCACATGCACACGTCTGTTCCTGCCCCCTGCACCGGCAGAGAGCTCGGGGGAGCCAGAGTCTGTCAGGCAGCTGCTGGGCTGGCCGCCTGTGTGGGAAGGGGCAGAGCCGACCTAGGGGCCCCCTGGGCCTCTTGCTCTCCCTGCTGCCCTGAGGCTGCTGGGCCAAAGAGGTCTTGGGCATCCAGCCCCTTGCTGGTCCCTTCCCTCTGACGAGGCCCTCTGAGCTCCAGCACCTTGCAGTGTGGAGACAGCCCCTGCCAGCAACCTCCTCTCCAAGGAGGCCTCAAGCGAGGCCTAGGCCCAGGGGAAAGGCACCAGCGGGGATGAGCCTGGGGAGGCGCCCGGGCATGTCTGGACCCATTCCCCCGCAGCCTGCCCCTTGCTGGGGCAGTACCCCCGGAGGCCAGGAAGGCCTGGGCAAGGCTGGCCAGGGGCAGGGGCCCTGCTGGGTCCTGCCCCTGGCCTGTGGGGCCTCTGAGCACAACCGGCCCTCTCCCGCTGGAAGACCTCCCCGGCTGCCTCCAAAGGCCGCTTTGCAAGCACTCTGGCCGGCTGTTCCCGCCAGCCGCGCACAATGCTCCCAAGCCCGGGAGAAAAGCGCTTCGGGGTGGTGCTCTCTCCCGGCCCTTGCCCCTGAGCCTGGGGGCCAGGCAGGGGGTCCACACTCCCAGGCCAAGGCAGAACCACATGCACACGTCTGTTCCTGCCCCCTGCACCGGCAGAGAGCTCGGGGGAGCCAGAGTCTGTCAGGCAGCTGCTGGGCTGGCCGCCTGTGTGGGAAGGGGCAGAGCCGACCTAGGGGCCCCCTGGGCCTCTTGCTCTCCCTGCTGCCCTGAGGCTGCTGGGCCAAAGAGGTCTTGGGCATCCAGCCCCTTGCTGGTCCCTTCCCTCTGACCAGGCCCTCTGAGCTCCAGCATCTTGCAGTGTGGAGACAGCCCCTGCCAGCAACCTCCTCTCCAAGGAGGCCTCAAGCGAGGCCTAGGCCCAGGGGAAAGGCACCAGCGGGGATGAGCCTGGGGAGGCGCCCGGGCATGTCTGGACCCAGTCCCCCGCAGCCTGCCCCTTGCTGGGGCAGTACCCCCGGAGGCCAGGAAGGCCTGGGCAAGGCTGGCCAGGGGCAGGGGCCCTGCTGGGTCCTGCCCCTGGCCTGTGGGGCCTCTGAGCACAACCGGCCCTCTCCCGCTGGAAGACCTCCCCGGCTGCCTCCAAAGGCCGCTTTGCAAGCACTCTGGCCGGCTGTTCCCGCCAGCCGCGCACAATGCTCCCAAGCCCGGGAGAAAAGCGCTTCGGGGTGGTGCTCTCTCCCGGCCCTTGCCCCTGAGCCTGGGGGCCAGGCAGGGGGTCCACACTCCCAGGCCAAGGCAGAACCACATGCACACGTCTGTTCCTGCCCCCTGCACCGGCAGAGAGCTCGGGGGAGCCAGAGTCTGTCAGGCAGCTGCTGGGCTGGCCGCCTGTGTGGGAAGGGGCAGAGCCGACCTAGGGGCCCCCTGGGCCTCTTGCTCTCCCTGCTGCCCTGAGGCTGCTGGGCCAAAGAGGTCTTGGGCATCCAGCCCCTTGCTGGTCCCTTCCCTCTGACGAGGCCCTCTGAGCTCCAGCACCTTGCAGTGTGGAGACAGCCCCTGCCAGCAACCTCCTCTCCAAGGAGGCCTCAAGCGAGGCCTAGGCCCAGGGGAAAGGCACCAGCGGGGATGAGCCTGGGGAGGCGCCCGGGCATGTCTGGACCCAGTCCCCCGCAGCCTGCCCCTTGCTGGGGCAGTACCCCCGGAGGCCAGGAAGGCCTGGGCAAGGCTGGCCAGGGGCAGGGGCCCTGCTGGGTCCTGCCCCTGGCCTGTGGGGCCTCTGAGCACAACCGGCCCTCTCCCGCTGGAAGACCTCCCCGGCTGCCTCCAAAGGCCGCTTTGCAAGCACTCTGGCCGGCTGTTCCCGCCAGCCGCGCACAATGCTCCCAAGCCCGGGAGAAAAGCGCTTCGGGGTGGTGCTCTCTCCCGGCCCTTGCCCCTGAGCCTGGGGGCCAGGCAGGGGGTCCACACTCCCAGGCCAAGGCAGAACCACATGTACACGTCTGTTCCTGCCCCCTGCACCGGCAGAGAGCTCGGGGGAGCCAGAGTCTGTCAGGCAGCTGCTGGGCTGGCCGCCTGTGTGGGAAGGGGCAGAGCCGACCTAGGGGCACCCTGGGCCTCTTGCTCTCCCTGCTGCCCTGAGGCCGCTGGGCCAAAGAGGTCTTGGGCATCCAGCCCCTTGCTGGTCCCTTCCCTCTGACGAGGCCCTCTGAGCTCCAGCACCTTGCAGTGTGGAGACAGCCCCTGCCAGCAACCTCCTCTCCAAGGAGGCCTCAAGCGAGGCCTAGGCCCAGGGGAAAGGCACCAGCGGGGATGAGCCTGGGGAGGCGCCCGGGCATGTCTGGACCCAGTCCCCCGCAGCCTGCCCCTTGCTGGGGCAGTACCCCCGGAGGCCAGGAAGGCCTGGGCAAGGCTGGCCAGGGGCAGGGGCCCTGCTGGGTCCTGCCCCTGGCCTGTGGGGCCTCTGAGCACAACCGGCCCTCTCCCGCTGAAAGACCTCCCCGGCTGCCTCCAAAGGCCGCTTTGCAAGCACTCTGGCCGGCTGTTCCCGCCAGCCGCGCACAATGCTCCCAAGCCCGGGAGAAAAGCGCTTCAGGGTGGTGCTCTCTCCCGGCCCTTGCCCCTGAGCCTGGGGGCCAGTCAGGGGGTCCACACTCCCAGGCCGAGGCAGAACCACATGCACACGTCTGTTCCTGCCCCCTGCACCGGCAGAGAGCTCGGGGGAGCCAGAGTCTATCAGGCAGCTGCTGGGCTGGCCGCCTGTGTGGGAAGGGGCAGAGCCGACCTAGTGGCGCCCTGGGCCTCTTGCTCTCCCTGCTGCCCTGAGGCTGCTGGGCCAAAGAGGTCTTGGGCATCCAGCCCCTTGCTGGTCCCTTCCCTCTGACGAGGCCCTCTGAGCTCCAGCACCTTGCAGTGTGGAGACAGCCCCTGCCAGCAACCTCCTCTCCAAGGAGGCCTCAAGCGAGGCCTAGGCCCAGGGGAAAGGCACCAGCGGGGATGAGCCTGGGGAGGCGCCCGGGCATGTCTGGACCCAGTCCCCCGCAGCCTGCCCCTTGCTGGGGCAGTAACCCCGGAGGCCAGGAAGGCCTGGGCAAGGCTGGCCAGGGGCAGGGGCCATGCTGGGTCCTGCCCCTGGCCTGTGGGGCCTCTGAGCACAGCCGGCCCTCTCCCGCTGGAAGACCTCCCCGGCTGCCTCCAAAGGCCGCTTTGCAAGCACTCTGGCCGGCTGTTCCCGCCAGCCGCGCACAATGCTCCCAAGCCCGGGAGAAAAGCGCTTCGGGGTGGTGCTCTCTCCCGGCCCTTGCCCCTGAGCCTGGGGGCCAGGCAGGGGGTCCACACTCCCAGGCCAAGGCAGAACCACATGCACACGTCTGTTCCTGCCCCCTGCACCGGCAGAGAGCTCGGGGGAGCCAGAGTCTGTCAGGCAGCTGCTGGGCTGGCCGCCTGTGTGGGAAGGGGCAGTGCCGACCGAGGGGCCCCCTGGGCCTCTTGCTCTCCCTGCTGCCCTGAGGCTGCTGGGCCAAAGAGGTCTTGGGCATCCAGCCCCTTGCTGGTCCCTTCCCTCTGACGAGGCCCTCTGAGCTCCAGCACCTTGCAGTGTGGAGACAGCCCCTGCCAGCAACCTCCTCTCCAAGGAGGCCTCAAGCGAGGCCTAGGCCCAGGGGAAAGGCACCAGCGGGGATGAGCCTGGGGAGGCGCCCGGGCATGTCTGGACCCAGTCCCCCGCAGCCTGCCCCTTGCTGGGGCAGTACCCCCGGAGGCCAGGAAGGCCTGGGCAAGGCTGGCCAGGGGCAGGGGCCCTGCTGGGTCCTGCCCCTGGCCTGTGGGGCCTCTGAGCACAACCGGCCCTCTGCCGCTGGAAGACCTCCCCGGCTGCCTCCAAAGGCCGCTTTGCAAGCACTCTGGCCGGCTGTTCCCGCCAGCCGCGCACAATGCTCCCAAGCCCGGGAGAAAAGCGCTTCGGGGTGGTGCTCTCTCCCGGCCCTTGCCCCTGAGCCTGGGGGCCAGGCAGGGGGTCCACACTCCCAGGCCAAGGCAGAACCACATGCACACGTCTGTTCCTGCCCCCTGCACCGGCAGAGAGCTCGGGGGAGCCAGAGTCTGTCAGGCAGCTGCTGGGCTGGCCGCCTGTGTGGGAAGGGGCAGAGCCGACCTAGGGGCCCCCTGGGCCTCTTGCTCTCCCTGCTGCCCTGAGGCTGCTGGGCCAAAGAGGTCTTGGGCATCCAGCCCCTTGCTGGTCCCTTCCCTCTGACGAGGCCCTCTGAGCTCCAGCACCTTGCAGTGTGGAGACAGCCCCTGCCAGCAACCTCCTCTCCAAGGAGGCCTCAAGCGAGGCCTAGGCCCAGGGGAAAGGCACCAGCGGGGATGAGCCTGGGGAGGCGCCCGGGCATGTCTGGACCCAGTCCCCCGCAGCCTGCCCCTTGCTGGGGCAGTACCCCCGGAGGCCAGGAAGGCCTGGGCAAGGCTGGCCAGGGGCAGGGGCCCTGCTGGGTCCTGCCCCTGGCCTGTGGGGCCTCTGAGCACAACCGGCCCTCTCCCGCTGGAAGACCTCCCCGGCTGCCTCCAAAGGCCGCTTTGCAAGCACTCTGGCCGGCTGTTCCCGCCAGCCGCGCACAATGCTCCCAAGCCCGGGAGAAAAGCGCTTCGGGGTGGTGCTCTCTCCCGGCCCTTGCCCCTGAGCCTGGGGGCCAGGCAGGGGGTCCACACTCCCAGGCCGAGGCAGAACCACATGCACACGTCTGTTCCTGCCCCCTGCACCGGCAGAGAGCTCGGGGGAGCCAGAGTCTATCAGGCAGCTGCTGGGCTGGCCGCCTGTGTGAGAAGGGGCAGAGCCGACCTAGGGGCCCCCTGGGCCTCTTGCTCTCCCTGCTGCCCTGAGGCTGCTGGGCCAAAGAGGTCTTGGGCATCCAGCCCCTTGCTGGTCCCTTCCCTCTGACGAGGCCCTCTGAGCTCCAGCACCTTGCAGTGTGGAGACAGCCCCTGCCAGCAACCTCCTCTCCAAGGAGGCCTCAAGCGAGGCCTAGGCCCAGGGGAAAGGCACCAGCGGGGATGAGCTTGGGGAGGCGCCCGGGCATGTCTGGACCCAGTCCCCCGCAGCCTGCCCCTTGCTGGGGCAGTAACCCCGGAGGCCAGGAAGGCCTGGGCAAGGCTGGCCAGGGGCAGGGGCCATGCTGGGTCCTGCCCCTGGCCTGTGGGGCCTCTGAGCACAGCCGGCCCTCTCCCGCTGGAAGACCTCCCCGGCTGCCTCCAAAGGCCGCTTTGCAAGCACTCTGGCCGGCTGTTCCCGCCAGCCGCGCACAATGCTCCCAAGCCCGGGAGAAAAGCGCTTCGGGGTGGTGCTCTCTCCCGGCCCTTGCCCCTGAGCCTGGGGGCCAGGCAGGGGGTCCACACTCCCAGGCCAAGGCAGAACCACATGCACACGTCTGTTCCTGCCCCCTGCACCGGCAGAGAGCTCGGGGGAGCCAGAGTCTGTCAGGCAGCTGCTGGGCTGGCCGCCTGTGTGGGAAGGGGCAGTGCCGACCGAGGGGCCCCCTGGGCCTCTTGCTCTCCCTGCTGCCCTGAGGCTGCTGGGCCAAAGAGGTCTTGGGCATCCAGCCCCTTGCTGGTCCCTTCCCTCTGACGAGGCCCTCTGAGCTCCAGCACCTTGCAGTGTGGAGACAGCCCCTGCCAGCAACCTCCTCTCCAAGGAGGCCTCAAGCGAGGCCTAGGCCCAGGGGAAAGGCACCAGCGGGAATGAGCCTGGGGAGGCGCCCGGGCATGTCTGGACCCAGTCCCCCGCAGCCTGCCCCTTGCTGGGGCAGTACCCCCGGAGGCCAGGAAGGCCTGGGCAAGGCTGGCCAGGGGCAGGGGCCCTGCTGGGTCCTGCCCCTGGCCTGTGGGGCCTCTGAGCACAACCGGCCCTCTCCCGCTGGAAGACCTCCCCGGCTGCCTCCAAAGGCCGCTTTGCAAGCACTCTGGCCGGCTGTTCCCGCCAGCCGCGCACAATGCTCCCAAGCCCGGGAGAAAAGCGCTTCGGGGTGGTGCTCTCTCCCGGCCCTTGCCCCTGAGCCTGGGGGCCAGGCAGGGGGTCCACACTCCCAGGCCAAGGCAGAACCACATGCACACGTCTGTTCCTGCCCCCTGCACCGGCAGAGAGCTCGGGGGAGCCAGAGTCTGTCAGGCAGCTGCTGGGCTGGCCGCCTGTGTGGGAAGGGGCAGAGCCGACCTAGGGGCCCCCTGGGCCTCTTGCTCTCCCTGCTGCCCTGAGGCTGCTGGGCCAAAGAGGTCTTGGGCATCCAGCCCCTTGCTGGTCCCTTCCCTCTGACGAGGCCCTCTGAGCTCCAGCACCTTGCAGTGTGGAGACAGCCCCTGCCAGCAACCTCCTCTCCAAGGAGGCCTCAAGCGAGGCCTAGGCCCAGGGGAAAGGCACCAGCGGGGATGAGCCTGGGGAGGCGCCCGGGCATGTCTGGACCCAGTCCCCCGCAGCCTGCCCCTTGCTGGGGCAGTACCCCCGGAGGCCAGGAAGGCCTGGGCAAGGCTGGCCAGGGGCAGGGGCCCTGCTGGGTCCTGCCCCTGGCCTGTGGGGCCTCTGAGCACAACCGGCCCTCTCCCGCTGGAAGACCTCCCCGGCTGCCTCCAAAGGCCGCTTTGCAAGCACTCTGGCCGGCTGTTCCCGCCAGCCGCGCACAATGCTCCCAAGCCCGGGAGAAAAGCGCTTCGGGGTGGTGCTCTCTCCCGGCCCTTGCCCCTGAGCCTGGGGGCCAGGCAGGGGGTCCACACTCCCAGGCCAAGGCAGAACCACATGCACACGTCTGTTCCTGCCCCCTGCACCGGCAGAGAGCTCGGGGGAGCCAGAGTCTGTCAGGCAGCTGCTGGGCTGGCCGCCTGTGTGGGAAGGGGCACAGCCGACCTAGGGGCCCCCTGGGCCTCTTGCTCTCCCTGCTGCCCTGAGGCTGCTGGGCCAAAGAGGTCTTGGGCATCCAGCCCCTTGCTGGTTCCTTCCCTCTGACGAGGCCCTCTGAGCTCCAGCACCTTGCAGTGTGGAGACAGCCCCTGCCAGCAACCTCCTCTCCAAGGAGGCCTCAAGCGAGGCCTAGGCCCAGGGGAAAGGCACCAGCGGGGATGAGCCTGGGGAGGCGCCCGGGCATGTCTGGACCCAGTCCCCCGCAGCCTGCCCCTTGCTGGGGCAGTACCCCCGGAGGCCAGGAAGGCCTGGGCAAGGCTGGCCAGGGGCAGGGGCCCTGCTGGGTCCTGCCCCTGGCCTGTGGGGCCTCTGAGCACAACCGGCCCTCTCCCGCTGGAAGACCTCCCCAGCTGCCTCCAAAGGCCGCTTTGCAAGCACTCTGGCCGGCTGTTCCCGCCAGCCGCGCACAATGCTCCCAAGCCCGGGAGAAAAGCGCTTCGGGGTGGTGCTCTCTCCCGGCCCTTGCCCCTGAGCCTGGGGGCCAGGCAGGGGGTCCACACTCCCAGGCCGAGGCAGAACCACATGCACACGTCTGTTCCTGCCCCCTGCACCGGCAGAGAGCTCGGGGGAGCCAGAGTCTATCAGGCAGCTGCTGGGCTGGCCGCCTGTGTGGGAAGGGGCAGAGCCGACCTAGGGGCCCCCTGGGCCTCTTGCTCTCCCTGCTGCCCTGAGGCTGCTGGGCCAAAGAGGTCTTGGGCATCCAGCCCCTTGCTGGTCCCTTCCCTCTGACGAGGCCCTCTGAGCTCCAGCACCTTGCAGTGTGGAGACAGCCCCTGCCAGCAACCTCCTCTCCAAGGAGGCCTCAAGCGAGGCCTAGGCCCAGGGGAAAGGCACCAGCGGGGATGAGCCTGGGGAGGCGCCCGGGCATGTCTGGACCCAGTCCCCCGCAGCCTGCCCCTTGCTGGGGCAGTAACCCCGGAGGCCAGGAAGGCCTGGGCAAGGCTGGCCAGGGGCAGGGGCCATGCTGGGTCCTGCCCCTGGCCTGTGGGGCCTCTGAGCACAACCGGCCCTCTCCCGCTGGAAGACCTCCCCGGCTGCCTCCAAAGGCCGCTTTGCAAGCACTCTGGCCGGCTGTTCCCGCCAGCCGCGCACAATGCTCCCAAGCCCGGGAGAAAAGCGCTTCGGGGTGGTGCTCTCTCCCGGCCCTTGCCCCTGAGCCTGGGGGCCAGGCAGGGGGTCCACACTCCCAGGCCAAGGCAGAACCACATGCACACGTCTGTTCCTGCCCCCTGCACCGGCAGAGAGCTCGGGGGAGCCAGAGTCTGTCAGGCAGCTGCTGGGCTGGCCGCCTGTGTGGGAAGGGGCAGAGCCGACCGAGGGGCCCCCTGGGCCTCTTGCTCTCCCTGCTGCCCTGAGGCTGCTGGGCCAAAGAGGTCTTGGGCATCCAGCCCCTTGCTGGTTCCTTCCCTCTGACGAGGCCCTCTGAGCTCCAGCACCTTGCAGTGTGGAGACAGCCCCTGCCAGCAACCTCCTCTCCAAGGAGGCCTCAAGCGAGGCCTAGGCCCAGGGGAAAGGCACCAGCGGGGATGAGCCTGGGGAGGCGCCCGGGCATGTCTGGACCCAGTCCCCCGCAGCCTGCCCCTTGCTGGGGCAGTACCCCCGGAGGCCAGGAAGGCCTGGGCAAGGCTGGCCAGGGGCAGGGGCCCTACTGGGTCCTGCCCCTGGCCTGTGGGGCCTCTGAGCACAACCGGCCCTCTTCCGCTGGAAGACCTCTCCGGCTGCCTCCAAAGGCCGCTTTGCAAGCACTCTGGCCGGCTGTTCCCGCCAGCCGCGCACAATGCTCCCAAGCCCGGGAGAAAAGCGCTTCGGGGTGGTGCTCTCTCCCGGCCCTTGCCCCTGAGCCTGGGGGCCAGGCAGGGGCTCCACACTCCCAGGCCAAGGCAGAACCACATGCACACGTCTGTTCCTGCCCCCTGCACCGGCAGAGAGCTCGGGGGAGCCAGAGTCTGTCAGGCAGCTGCTGGGCTGGCCGCCTGTGTGGGAAGGGGCAGAGCCGACCTAGGGGCCCCCTGGGCCTCTTGCTCTCCCTGCTGCCCTGAGGCTGCTGGGCCAAAGAGGTCTTGGGCATCCAGCCCCTTGCTGGTCCCTTCCCTCTGACGAGGCCCTCTGAGCTCCAGCACCTTGCAGTGTGGAGACAGCCCCTGCCAGCAACCTCCTCTCCAAGGAGGCCTCAAGCGAGGCCTAGGCCCAGGGGAAAGGCACCAGCGGGGATGAGCCTGGGGAGGCGCCCGGGCATGTCTGGACCCAGTCCCCCGCAGCCTGCCCCTTGCTGGGGCAGTACCCCCGGAGGCCAGGAAGGCCTGGGCAAGGCTGGCCAGGGGCAGGGGCCCTGCTGGGTCCTGCCCCTGGCCTGTGGGGCCTCTGAGCACAACCGGCCCTCTCCCGCTGGAAGACCTCCCCGGCTGCCTCCAAAGGCCGCTTTGCAAGCACTCTGGCCGGCTGTTCCCGCCAGCCGCGCACAATGCTCCCAAGCCCGGGAGAAAAGCGCTTCGGGGTGGTGCTCTCTCCCGGCCCTTGCCCCTGAGCCTGGGGGCCAGGCAGGGGGTCCACACTCCCAGGCCGAGGCAGAACCACATGCACACGTCTGTTCCTGCCCCCTGCACCGGCAGAGAGCTCGGGGGAGCCAGAGTCTATCAGGCAGCTGCTGGGCTGGCCGCCTGTGTGGGAAGGGGCAGAGCCGACCTAGGGGCCCCCTGGGCCTCTTGCTCTCCCTGCTGCCCTGAGGCTGCTGGGCCAAAGAGGTCTTGGGCATCCAGCCCCTTGCTGGTCCCTTCCCTCTGACGAGGCCCTCTGAGCTCCAGCACCTTGCAGTGTGGAGACAGCCCCTGCCAGCAACCTCCTCTCCAAGGAGGCCTCAAGCGAGGCCTAGGCCCAGGGGAAAGGCACCAGCGGGGATGAGCCTGGGGAGGCGCCCGGGCATGTCTGGACCCAGTCCCCCGCAGCCTGCCCCTTGCTGGGGCAGTAACCCCGGAGGCCAGGAAGGCCTGGGCAAGGCTGGCCAGGGGCAGGGGCCATGCTGGGTCCTGCCCCTGGCCTGTGGGGCCTCTGAGCACAACCGGCCCTCTCCCGCTGGAAGACCTCCCCGGCTGCCTCCAAAGGCCGCTTTGCAAGCACTCTGGCCGGCTGTTCCCGCCAGCCGCGCACAATGCTCCCAAGCCCGGGAGAAAAGCGCTTCGGGGTGGTGCTCTCTCCCGGCCCTTGCCCCTGAGCCTGGGGGCCAGGCAGGGGGTCCACACTCCCAGGCCAAGGCAGAACCACATGCACACGTCTGTTCCTGCCCCCTGCACCGGCAGAGAGCTCGGGGGAGCCAGAGTCTGTCAGGCAGCTGCTGGGCTGGCCGCCTGTGTGGGAAGGGGCAGAGCCGACCGAGGGGCCCCCTGGGCCTCTTGCTCTCCCTGCTGCCCTGAGGCTGCTGGGCCAAAGAGGTCTTGGGCATCCAGCCCCTTGCTGGTTCCTTCCCTCTGACGAGGCCCTCTGAGCTCCAGCACCTTGCAGTGTGGAGACAGCCCCTGCCAGCAACCTCCTCTCCAAGGAGGCCTCAAGCGAGGCCTAGGCCCAGGGGAAAGGCACCAGCGGGGATGAGCCTGGGGAGGCGCCCGGGCATGTCTGGACCCAGTCCCCCGCAGCCTGCCCCTTGCTGGGGCAGTACCCCCGGAGGCCAGGAAGGCCTGGGCAAGGCTGGCCAGGGGCAGGGGCCCTACTGGGTCCTGCCCCTGGCCTGTGGGGCCTCTGAGCACAACCGGCCCTCTTCCGCTGGAAGACCTCTCCGGCTGCCTCCAAAGGCCGCTTTGCAAGCACTCTGGCCGGCTGTTCCCGCCAGCCGCGCACAATGCTCCCAAGCCCGGGAGAAAAGCGCTTCGGGGTGGTGCTCTCTCCCGGCCCTTGCCCCTGAGCCTGGGGGCCAGGCAGGGGCTCCACACTCCCAGGCCAAGGCAGAACCACATGCACACGTCTGTTCCTGCCCCCTGCACCGGCAGAGAGCTCGGGGGAGCCAGAGTCTGTCAGGCAGCTGCTGGGCTGGCCGCCTGTGTGGGAAGGGGCAGAGCCGACCTAGGGGCCCCCTGGGCCTCTTGCTCTCCCTGCTGCCCTGAGGCTGCTGGGCCAAAGAGGTCTTGGGCATCCAGCCCCTTGCTGGTCCCTTCCCTCTGACGAGGCCCTCTGAGCTCCAGCACCTTGCAGTGTGGAGACAGCCCCTGCCAGCAACCTCCTCTCCAAGGAGGCCTCAAGCGAGGCCTAGGCCCAGGGGAAAGGCACCAGCGGGGATGAGCCTGGGGAGGCGCCCGGGCATGTCTGGACCCATTCCCCCGCAGCCTGCCCCTTGCTGGGGCAGTACCCCCGGAGGCCAGGAAGGCCTGGGCAAGGCTGGCCAGGGGCAGGGGCCCTGCTGGGTCCTGCCCCTGGCCTGTGGGGCCTCTGAGCACAACCGGCCCTCTCCCGCTGGAAGACCTCCCCGGCTGCCTCCAAAGGCCGCTTTGCAAGCACTCTGGCCGGCTGTTCCCGCCAGCCGCGCACAATGCTCCCAAGCCCGGGAGAAAAGCGCTTCGGGGTGGTGCTCTCTCCCGGCCCTTGCCCCTGAGCCTGGGGGCCAGGCAGGGGGTCCACACTCCCAGGCCAAGGCAGAACCACATGCACACGTCTGTTCCTGCCCCCTGCACCGGCAGAGAGCTCGGGGGAGCCAGAGTCTGTCAGGCAGCTGCTGGGCTGGCCGCCTGTGTGGGAAGGGGCAGAGCCGACCTAGGGGCCCCCTGGGCCTCTTGCTCTCCCTGCTGCCCTGAGGCTGCTGGGCCAAAGAGGTCTTGGGCATCCAGCCCCTTGCTGGTCCCTTCCCTCTGACCAGGCCCTCTGAGCTCCAGCATCTTGCAGTGTGGAGACAGCCCCTGCCAGCAACCTCCTCTCCAAGGAGGCCTCAAGCGAGGCCTAGGCCCAGGGGAAAGGCACCAGCGGGGATGAGCCTGGGGAGGCGCCCGGGCATGTCTGGACCCAGTCCCCCGCAGCCTGCCCCTTGCTGGGGCAGTACCCCCGGAGGCCAGGAAGGCCTGGGCAAGGCTGGCCAGGGGCAGGGGCCCTGCTGGGTCCTGCCCCTGGCCTGTGGGGCCTCTGAGCACAACCGGCCCTCTCCCGCTGGAAGACCTCCCCGGCTGCCTCCAAAGGCCGCTTTGCAAGCACTCTGGCCGGCTGTTCCCGCCAGCCGCGCACAATGCTCCCAAGCCCGGGAGAAAAGCGCTTCGGGGTGGTGCTCTCTCCCGGCCCTTGCCCCTGAGCCTGGGGGCCAGGCAGGGGGTCCACACTCCCAGGCCAAGGCAGAACCACATGCACACGTCTGTTCCTGCCCCCTGCACCGGCAGAGAGCTCGGGGGAGCCAGAGTCTGTCAGGCAGCTGCTGGGCTGGCCGCCTGTGTGGGAAGGGGCAGAGCCGACCTAGGGGCCCCCTGGGCCTCTTGCTCTCCCTGCTGCCCTGAGGCTGCTGGGCCAAAGAGGTCTTGGGCATCCAGCCCCTTGCTGGTCCCTTCCCTCTGACGAGGCCCTCTGAGCTCCAGCACCTTGCAGTGTGGAGACAGCCCCTGCCAGCAACCTCCTCTCCAAGGAGGCCTCAAGCGAGGCCTAGGCCCAGGGGAAAGGCACCAGCGGGGATGAGCCTGGGGAGGCGCCCGGGCATGTCTGGACCCAGTCCCCCGCAGCCTGCCCCTTGCTGGGGCAGTACCCCCGGAGGCCAGGAAGGCCTGGGCAAGGCTGGCCAGGGGCAGGGGCCCTGCTGGGTCCTGCCCCTGGCCTGTGGGGCCTCTGAGCACAACCGGCCCTCTCCCGCTGGAAGACCTCCCCGGCTGCCTCCAAAGGCCGCTTTGCAAGCACTCTGGCCGGCTGTTCCCGCCAGCCGCGCACAATGCTCCCAAGCCCGGGAGAAAAGCGCTTCGGGGTGGTGCTCTCTCCCGGCCCTTGCCCCTGAGCCTGGGGGCCAGGCAGGGGGTCCACACTCCCAGGCCAAGGCAGAACCACATGTACACGTCTGTTCCTGCCCCCTGCACCGGCAGAGAGCTCGGGGGAGCCAGAGTCTGTCAGGCAGCTGCTGGGCTGGCCGCCTGTGTGGGAAGGGGCAGAGCCGACCTAGGGGCACCCTGGGCCTCTTGCTCTCCCTGCTGCCCTGAGGCCGCTGGGCCAAAGAGGTCTTGGGCATCCAGCCCCTTGCTGGTCCCTTCCCTCTGACGAGGCCCTCTGAGCTCCAGCACCTTGCAGTGTGGAGACAGCCCCTGCCAGCAACCTCCTCTCCAAGGAGGCCTCAAGCGAGGCCTAGGCCCAGGGGAAAGGCACCAGCGGGGATGAGCCTGGGGAGGCGCCCGGGCATGTCTGGACCCAGTCCCCCGCAGCCTGCCCCTTGCTGGGGCAGTAACCCCGGAGGCCAGGAAGGCCTGGGCAAGGCTGGCCAGGGGCAGGGGCCATGCTGGGTCCTGCCCCTGGCCTGTGGGGCCTCTGAGCAGAGCCGGCCCTCTCCCGCTGGAAGACCTCCCCGGCTGCCTCCAAAGGCCGCTTTGCAAGCACTCTGGCCGGCTGTTCCCGCCAGCCGCGCACAATGCTCCCAAGCCCGGGAGAAAAGCGCTTCGGGGTGGTGCTCTCTCCCGGCCCTTGCCCCTGAGCCTGGGGGCCAGGCAGGGGCTCCACACTCCCAGGCCAAGGCAGAACCACATGCACACGTCTGTTCCTGCCCCCTGCACCGGCAGAGAGCTCGGGGGAGCCAGAGTCTGTCAGGCAGCTGCTGGGCTGGCCGCCTGTGTGGGAAGGGGCAGAGCCGACCGAGGGGCCCCCTGGGCCTCTTGCTCTCCCTGCTGCCCTGAGGCTGCTGGGCCAAAGAGGTCTTGGGCATCCAGCCCCTTGCTGGTTCCTTCCCTCTGACGAGGCCCTCTGAGCTCCAGCACCTTGCAGTGTGGAGACAGCCCCTGCCAGCAACCTCCTCTCCAAGGAGGCCTCAAGCGAGGCCTAGGCCCAGGGGAAAGGCACCAGCGGGGATGAGCCTGGGGAGGCGCCCGGGCATGTCTGGACCCAGTCCCCCGCAGCCTGCCCCTTGCTGGGGCAGTACCCCCGGAGGCCAGGAAGGCCTGGGCAAGGCTGGCCAGGGGCAGGGGCCCTGCTGGGTCCTGCCCCTGGCCTGTGGGGCCTCTGAGCACAACCGGCCCTCTTCCGCTGGAAGACCTCTCCGGCTGCCTCCAAAGGCCGCTTTGCAAGCACTCTGGCCGGCTGTTCCCGCCAGCCGCGCACAATGCTCCCAAGCCCGGGAGAAAAGCGCTTCAGGGTGGTGCTCTCTCCCGGCCCTTGCCCCTGAGCCTGGGGGCCAGGCAGGGGCTCCACACTCCCAGGCCAAGGCAGAACCACATGCACACGTCTGTTCCTGCCCCCTGCACCGGCAGAGAGCTCGGGGGAGCCAGAGTCTGTCAGGCAGCTGCTGGGCTGGCCGCCTGTGTGGGAAGGGGCAGAGCCGACCTAGGGGCACCCTGGGCCTCTTGCTCTCCCTGCTGCCCTGAGGCTGCTGGGCCAAAGAGGTCTTGGGCATCCAGCCCCTTGCTGGTCCCTTCCCTCTGACGAGGCCCTCTGAGCTCCAGCACCTTGCAGTGTGGAGACAGCCCCTGCCAGCAACCTCCTCTCCAAGGAGGCCTCAAGCGAGGCCTAGGCCCAGGGGAAAGGCACCAGCGGGGATGAGCCTGGGGAGGCGCCCGGGCATGTCTGGACCCAGTCCCCCGCAGCCTGCCCCTTGCTGGGGCAGTACCCCCGGAGGCCAGGAAGGCCTGGGCAAGGCTGGCCAGGGGCAGGGGCCCTGCTGGGTCCTGCCCCTGGCCTGTGGGGCCTCTGAGCACAACCGGCCCTCTCCCGCTGGAAGACCTCCCCGGCTGCCTCCAAAGGCCGCTTTGCAAGCACTCTGGCCGGCTGTTCCCGCCAGCCGCGCACAATGCTCCCAAGCCCGGGAGAAAAGCGCTTCGGGGTGGTGCTCTCTCCCGGCCCTTGCCCCTGAGCCTGGGGGCCAGGCAGGGGGTCCACACTCCCAGGCCAAGGCAGAACCACATGCACACGTCTGTTCCTGCCCCCTGCACCGGCAGAGAGCTCGGGGGAGCCAGAGTCTGTCAGGCAGCTGCTGGGCTGGCCGCCTGTGTGGGAAGGGGCAGAGCCGACCTAGGGGCCCCCTGGGCCTCTTGCTCTCCCTGCTGCCCTGAGGCTGCTGGGCCAAAGAGGTCTTGGGCATCCAGCCCCTTGCTGGTCCCTTCCCTCTGACCAGGCCCTCTGAGCTCCAGCATCTTGCAGTGTGGAGACAGCCCCTGCCAGCAACCTCCTCTCCAAGGAGGCCTCAAGCGAGGCCTAGGCCCAGGGGAAAGGCACCAGCGGGGATGAGCCTGGGGAGGCGCCCGGGCATGTCTGGACCCATTCCCCGCAGCCTGCCCCTTGCTGGGGCAGTACCCCCGGAGGCCAGGAAGGCCTGGGCAAGGCTGGCCAGGGGCAGGGGCCCTGCTGGGTCCTGCCCCTGGCCTGTGGGGCCTCTGAGCACAACCGGCCCTCTCCCGCTGGAAGACCTCCCCGGCTGCCTCCAAAGGCCGCTTTGCAAGCACTCTGGCCGGCTGTTCCCGCCAGCCGCGCACAATGCTCCCAAGCCCGGGAGAAAAGCGCTTCGGGGTGGTGCTCTCTCCCGGCCCTTGCCCCTGAGCCTGGGGGCCAGGCAGGGGGTCCACACTCCCAGGCCAAGGCAGAACCACATGCACACGTCTGTTCCTGCCCCCTGCACCGGCAGAGAGCTCGGGGGAGCCAGAGTCTGTCAGGCAGCTGCTGGGCTGGCCGCCTGTGTGGGAAGGGGCAGAGCCGACCTAGGGGCCCCCTGGGCCTCTTGCTCTCCCTGCTGCCCTGAGGCTGCTGGGCCAAAGAGGTCTTGGGCATCCAGCCCCTTGCTGGTCCCTTCCCTCTGACGAGGCCCTCTGAGCTCCAGCACCTTGCAGTGTGGAGACAGCCCCTGCCAGCAACCTCCTCTCCAAGGAGGCCTCAAGCGAGGCCTAGGCCCAGGGGAAAGGCACCAGCGGGGATGAGCCTGGGGAGGCGCCCGGGCATGTCTGGACCCAGTGCCCCGCAGCCTGCCCCTTGCTGGGGCAGTACCCCCGGAGGCCAGGAAGGCCTGGGCAAGGCTGGCCAGGGGCAGGGGCCCTGCTGGGTCCTGCCCCTGGCCTGTGGGGCCTCTGAGCACAACCGGCCCTCTCCCGCTGGAAGACCTCCCCGGCTGCCTCCAAAGGCCGCTTTGCAAGCACTCTGGCCGGCTGTTCCCGCCAGCCGCGCACAATGCTCCCAAGCCCGGGAGAAAAGCGCTTCGGGGTGGTGCTCTCTCCCGGCCCTTGCCCCTGAGCCTGGGGGCCAGGCAGGGGGTCCACACTCCCAGGCCAAGGCAGAACCACATGCACACGTCTGTTCCTGCCCCCTGCACCGGCAGAGAGCTCGGGGGAGCCAGAGTCTGTCAGGCAGCTGCTGGGCTGGCCGCCTGTGTGGGAAGGGGCAGAGCCGACCTAGGGGCCCCCTGGGCCTCTTGCTCTCCCTGCTGCCCTGAGGCTGCTGGGCCAAAGAGGTCTTGGGCATCCAGCCCCTTGCTGGTCCCTTCCCTCTGACGAGGCCCTCTGAGCTCCAGCACCTTGCAGTGTGGAGACAGCCCCTGCCAGCAACCTCCTCTCCAAGGAGGCCTCAAGCGAGGCCTAGGCCCAGGGGAAAGGCACCAGCGGGGATGAGCCTTGGGAGGCGCCCGGGCATGTCTGGACCCAGTCCCCCGCAGCCTGCCCCTTGCTGGGGCAGTACCCCCGGAGGCCAGGAAGGCCTGGGCAAGGCTGGCCAGGGGCAGGGGCCCTGCTGGGTCCTGCCCCTGGCCTGTGGGGCCTCTGAGCACAACCGGCCCTCTCCCGCTGGAAGACCTCCCCGGCTGCCTCCAAAGGCCGCTTTGCAAGCACTCTGGCCGGCTGTTCCCGCCAGCCGCGCACAATGCTCCCAAGCCCGGGAGAAAAGCGCTTCGGGGTGGTGCTCTCTCCCGGCCCTTGCCCCTGAGCCTGGGGGCCAGGCAGGGGGTCCACACTCCCAGGCCAAGGCAGAACCACATGTACACGTCTGTTCCTGCCCCCTGCACCGGCAGAGAGCTCGGGGGAGCCAGAGTCTGTCAGGCAGCTGCTGGGCTGGCCGCCTGTGTGGGAAGGGGCAGAGCCGACCTAGGGGCACCCTGGGCCTCTTGCTCTCCCTGCTGCCCTGAGGCCGCTGGGCCAAAGAGGTCTTGGGCATCCAGCCCCTTGCTGGTCCCTTCCCTCTGACGAGGCCCTCTGAGCTCCAGCACCTTGCAGTGTGGAGACAGCCCCTGCCAGCAACCTCCTCTCCAAGGAGGCCTCAAGCGAGGCCTAGGCCCAGGGGAAAGGCACCAGCGGGGATGAGCCTGGGGAGGCGCCCGGGCATGTCTGGACCCAGTGCCCCGCAGCCTGCCCCTTGCTGGGGCAGTACCCCCGGAGGCCAGGAAGGCCTGGGCAAGGCTGGCCAGGGGCAGGGGCCCTGCTGGGTCCTGCCCCTGGCCTGTGGGGCCTCTGAGCACAACCGGCCCTCTCCCGCTGGAAGACCTCCCCGGCTGCCTCCAAAGGCCGCTTTGCAAGCACTCTGGCCGGCTGTTCCCGCCAGCCGCGCACAATGCTCCCAAGCCCGGGAGAAAAGCGCTTCGGGGTGGTGCTCTCTCCCGGCCCTTGCCCCTGAGCCTGGGGGCCAGGCAGGGGGTCCACACTCCCAGGCCGAGGCAGAACCACATGCACACGTCTGTTCCTGCCCCCTGCACCGGCAGAGAGCTCGGGGGAGCCAGAGTTTATCAGGCAGCTGCTGGGCTGGCCGCCTGTGTGGGAAGGGGCAGAGCCGACCTAGGGGCCCCCTGGGCCTCTTGCTCTCCCTGCTGCCCTGAGGCTGCTGGGCCAAAGAGGTCTTGGGCATCCAGCCCCTTGCTGGTCCCTTCCCTCTGACGAGGCCCTCTGAGCTCCAGCACCTTGCAGTGTGGAGACAGCCCCTGCCAGCAACCTCCTCTCCAAGGAGGCCTCAAGCGAGGACTAGGCCCAGGGGAAAGGCACCAGCGGGGATGAGCCTGGGGAGGCGCCCGGGCATGTCTGGACCCAGTCCCCCGCAGCCTGCCCCTTGCTGGGGCAGTACCCCCGGAGGCCAGGAAGGCCTGGGCAAGGCTGGCCAGGGGCAGGGGCCCTGCTGGGTCCTGCCCCTGGCCTGTGGGGCCTCTGAGCACAGCCAGCCCTCTCCCGCTGGAAGACCTCCCCGGCTGCCTCCAAAGGCCGCTTTGTAAGCACTCTGGCCGGCTGTTCCCGCCAGCCGCGCACAATGCTCCCAAGCCCGGGAGAAAAGCGCTTCGGGGTGGTGCTCTCTCCCGGCCCTTGCCCCTGAGCCTGGGGGCCAGGCAGGGGGTCCACACTCCCAGGCCAAGGCAGAACCACATGCACACGTCTGTTCCTGCCCCCTGCACCGGCAGAGAGCTCGGGGGAGCCAGAGTCTGTCAGGCAGCTGCTGGGCTGGCCGCCTGTGTGGGAAGGGGAAGAGCCGACCGAGGGGCCCCCTGGGCCTCTTGCTCTCCCTGCTGCCCTGAGGCTGCTGGGCCAAAGAGGTCTTGGGCATCCAGCCCCTTGCTGGTCCCTTCCCT
This sequence comes from Cervus elaphus, assembly GCF_910594005.1. Classification (NCBI taxonomy): domain Eukaryota; kingdom Metazoa; phylum Chordata; class Mammalia; order Artiodactyla; family Cervidae; genus Cervus; species Cervus elaphus. Next base: position 159,905 of record NC_057834.1, on the reverse strand, counting down.
CTGACGAGGCCCTCTGAGCTCCAGCACCTTGCAGTGTGGAGACAGCCCCTGCCGGCAACCTCCTCTCCAAGGAGGCCTCAAGCGAGGCCTAGGCCCAGGGGAAAGGCACCAGCGGGGATGAGCCTGGGGAGGCGCCCGGGCATGTCTGGACCCAGTTCCCCGCAGCCTGCCCCTTGCTGGGGCAGTACCCCCGGAGGCCAGGAAGGCCTGGGCAAGGCTGGCCAGGGGCAGGGGCCCTGCTGGGACCTGCCCCTGGCCTGTGGGGCCTCTGAGCACAACCGGCCCTCTCCCGCTGGAAGACCTCCCCGGCTGCCTCCAAAGGCCGCTTTGCAAGCACTCTGGCCGGCTGTTCCCGCCAGCCGCGCACAATGCTCCCAAGCCCGGGAGAAAAGCGCTTCGGGGTGGTGCTCTCTCCCGGCCCTTGCCCCTGAGCCTGGGGGCCAGGCAGGGGGTCCACACTCCCAGGCCAAGGCAGAACCACATGCACACGTCTGTTCCTGCCCCCTGCACCGGCAGAGAGCTCGGGGGAGCCAGAGTCTGTCAGGCAGCTGCTGGGCTGGCCGCCTGTGTGGGAAGGGGCAGAGCCGACCTAGGGGCCCCCTGGGCCTCTTGCTCTCCCTGCTGCCCTGAGGCTGCTGGGCCAAAGAGGTCTTGGGCATCCAGCCCCTTGCTGGTCCCTTCCCTCTGACGAGGCCCTCTGAGCTCCAGCACCTTGCAGTGTGGAGACAGCCCCTGCCAGCAACCTCCTCTCCAAGGAGGCCTCAAGCGAGGCCTAGGCCCAGGGGAAAGGCACCAGCGGGGATGAGCCTGGGGAGGCGCCCGGGCATGTCTGGACCCAGTCCCCCGCAGCCTGCCCCTTGCTGGGGCAGTACCCCCGGAGGCCAGGAAGGCCTGGGCAAGGCTGGCCAGGGGCAGGGGCCCTGCTGGGTCCTGCCCCTGGCCTGTGGGGCCTCTGAGCACAACCGGCCCTCTCCCGCTGGAAGACCTCCCCGGCTGCCTCCAAAGGCCGCTTTGCAAGCACTCTGGCCGGCTGTTCCCGCCAGCCGCGCACAATGCTCCCAAGCCCGGGAGAAAAGCGCTTCGGGGTGGTGCTCTCTCCCGGCCCTTGCCCCTGAGCCTGGGGGCCAGGCAGGGGGTCCACACTCCCAGGCCAAGGCAGAAGCACATGCACACGTCTGTTCCTGCCCCCTGCACCGGCAGAGAGCTCGGGGGAGCCAGAGTCTGTCAGGCAGCTGCTGGGCTGGCCGCCTGTGTGGGAAGGGGCAGAGCCGACCTAGGGGCCCCCTGGGCCTCTTGCTCTCCCTGCTGCCCTGAGGCTGCTGGGCCAAAGAGGTCTTGGGCATCCAGCCCCTTGCTGGTCCCTTCCCTCTGACCAGGCCCTCTGAGCTCCAGCACCTTGCAGTGTGGAGACAGCCCCTGCCAGCAACCTCCTCTCCAAGGAGGCCTCAAGCGAGGCCTAGGCCCAGGGGAAAGGCACCAGCGGGGATGAGCCTGGGGAGGCGCCCGGGCATGTCTGGACCCAGTCCCCCGCAGCCTGCCCCTTGCTGGGGCAGCACCCCCGGAGGCCAGGAAGGCCTGGGCAAGGCTGGCCAGGGGCAGGGGCCCTGCTGGGTCCTGCCCCTGGCCTGTGGGGCCTCTGAGCACAACCGGCCCTCTCCCGCTGGAAGACCTCCCCGGCTGCCTCCAAAGGCCGCTTTGCAAGCACTCTGGCCGGCTGTTCCCGCCAGCCGCGCACAATGCTCCCAAGCCCGGGAGAAAAGCGCTTCGGGGTGGTGCTCTCTCCCGGCCCTTGCCCCTGAGCCTGGGGGCCAGGCAGGGGGTCCACACTCCCAGGCCAAGGCAGAACCACATGCACACGTCTGTTCCTGCCCCCTGCACCGGCAGAGAGCTCGGGGGAGCCAGAGTCTGTCAGGCAGCTGCTGGGCTGGCCGCCTGTGTGGGAAGGGGCAGAGCCGACCTAGGGGCCCCCTGGGCCTCTTGCTCTCCCTGCTGCCCTGAGGCTGCTGGGCCAAAGAGGTCTTGGGCATCCAGCCCCTTGCTGGTCCCTTCCCTCTGACCAGGCCCTCTGAGCTCCAGCATCTTGCAGTGTGGAGACAGCCCCTGCCAGCAACCTCCTCTCCAAGGAGGCCTCAAGCGAGGCCTAGGCCCAGGGGAAAGGCACCAGCGGGGATGAGCCTGGGGAGGCGCCCGGGCATGTCTGGACCCATTCCCCCGCAGCCTGCCCCTTGCTGGGGCAGTACCCCCGGAGGCCAGGAAGGCCTGGGCAAGGCTGGCCAGGGGCAGGGGCCCTGCTGGGTCCTGCCCCTGGCCTGTGGGGCCTCTGAGCACAACCGGCCCTCTCCCGCTGGAAGACCTCCCCGGCTGCCTCCAAAGGCCGCTTTGCAAGCACTCTGGCCGGCTGTTCCCGCCAGCCGCGCACAATGCTCCCAAGCCCGGGAGAAAAGCGCTTCGGGGTGGTGCTCTCTCCCGGCCCTTGCCCCTGAGCCTGGGGGCCAGGCAGGGGCTCCACACTCCCAGGCCAAGGCAGAACCACATGCACACGTCTGTTCCTGCCCCCTGCACCGGCAGAGAGCTCGGGGGAGCCAGAGTCTGTCAGGCAGCTGCTGGGCTGGCCGCCTGTGTGGGAAGGGGCAGAGCCGACCTAGGGGCCCCCTGGGCCTCTTGCTCTCCCTGCTGCCCTGAGGCTGCTGGGCCAAAGAGGTCTTGGGCATCCAGCCCCTTGCTGGTCCCTTCCCTCTGACGAGGCCCTCTGAGCTCCAGCACCTTGCAGTGTGGAGACAGCCCCTGCCAGCAACCTCCTCTCCAAGGAGGCCTCAAGCGAGGCCTAGGCCCAGGGGAAAGGCACCAGCGGGGATGAGCCTGGGGAGGCGCCCGGGCATGTCTGGACCCAGTGCCCCGCAGCCTGCCCCTTGCTGGGGCAATACCCCCGGAGGCCAGGAAGGCCTGGGCAAGGCTGGCCAGGGGCAGGGGCCCTGCTGGGTCCTGCCCCTGGCCTGTGGGGCCTCTGAGCACAACCGGCCCTCTCCCGCTGGAAGACCTCCCCGGCTGCCTCCAAAGGCCGCTTTGCAAGCACTCTGGCCGGCTGTTCCCGCCAGCCGCGCACAATGCTCCCAAGCCCGGGAGAAAAGCGCTTCGGGGTGGTGCTCTCTCCCGGCCCTTGCCCCTGAGCCTGGGGGCCAGGCAGGGGCTCCACACTCCCAGGCCAAGGCAGAACCACATGCACACGTCTGTTCCTGCCCCCTGCACCGGCAGAGAGCTCGGGGGAGCCAGAGTCTGTCAGGCAGCTGCTGGGCTGGCCGCCTGTGTGGGAAGGGGCAGAGCCGACCTAGGGGCCCCCTGGGCCTCTTGCTCTCCCTGCTGCCCTGAGGCTGCTGGGCCAAAGAGGTCTTGGGCATCCAGCCCCTTGCTGGTCCCTTCCCTCTGACCAGGCCCTCTGAGCTCCAGCACCTTGCAGTGTGGAGACAGCCCCTGCCAGCAACCTCCTCTCCAAGGAGGCCTCAAGCGAGGCCTAGGCCCAGGGGAAAGGCACCAGCGGGGATGAGCCTGGGGAGGCGCCCGGGCATGTCTGGACCCAGTCCCCCGCAGCCTGCCCCTTGCTGGGGCAGTACCCCCGGAGGCCAGGAAGGCCTGGGCAAGGCTGGCCAGGGGCAGGGGCCCTGCTGGGTCCTGCCCCTGGCCTGTGGGGCCTCTGAGTACAACCGGCCCTCTCCCGCTGGAAGACCTCCCCGGCTGCCTCCAAAGGCCGCTTTGCAAGCACTCTGGCCGGCTGTTCCCGCCAGCCGCGCACAATGCTCCCAAGCCCGGGAGAAAAGCGCTTCGGGGTGGTGCTCTCTCCCGGCCCTTGCCCCTGAGCCTGGGGGCCAGGCAGGGGGTCCACACTCCCAGGCCAAGGCAGAACCACATGTACACGTCTGTTCCTGCCCCCTGCACCGGCAGAGAGCTCGGGGGAGCCAGAGTCTGTCAGGCAGCTGCTGGGCTGGCCGCTTGTGTGGGAAGGGGCAGAGCCGACCTAGGGGCACCCTGGGCCTCTTGCTCTCCCTGCTGCCCTGAGGCCGCTGGGCCAAAGAGGTCTTGGGCATCCAGCCCCTTGCTGGTCCCTTCCCTCTGACGAGGCCCTCTGAGCTCCAGCACCTTGCAGTGTGGAGACAGCCCCTGCCAGCAACCTCCTCTCCAAGGAGGCCTCAAGCGAGGCCTAGGCCCAGGGGAAAGGCACCAGCGGGGATGAGCCTGGGGAGGCGCCCGGGCATGTCTGGACCCAGTGCCCCGCAGCCTGCCCCTTGCTGGGGCAGTACCCCCGGAGGCCAGGAAGGCCTGGGCAAGGCTGGCCAGGGGCAGGGGCCCTGCTGGGTCCTGCCCCTGGCCTGTGGGGCCTCTGAGCACAACCGGCCCTCTCCCGCTGGAAGACCTCCCCGGCTGCCTCCAAAGGCCGCTTTGCAAGCACTCTGGCCGGCTGTTCCCGCCAGCCGCGCACAATGCTCCCAAGCCCGGGAGAAAAGCGCTTCGGGGTGGTGCTCTCTCCCGGCCCTTGCCCCTGAGCCTGGGGGCCAGGCAGGGGGTCCACACTCCCAGGCCGAGGCAGAACCACATGCACACGTCTGTTCCTGCCCCCTGCACCGGCAGAGAGCTCGGGGGAGCCAGAGTTTATCAGGCAGCTGCTGGGCTGGCCGCCTGTGTGGGAAGGGGCAGAGCCGACCTAGGGGCCCCCTGGGCCTCTTGCTCTCCCTGCTGCCCTGAGGCTGCTGGGCCAAAGAGGTCTTGGGCATCCAGCCCCTTGCTGGTCCCTTCCCTCTGACGAGGCCCTCTGAGCTCCAGCACCTTGCAGTGTGGAGACAGCCCCTGCCAGCAACCTCCTCTCCAAGGAGGCCTCAAGCGAGGACTAGGCCCAGGGGAAAGGCACCAGCGGGGATGAGCCTGGGGAGGCGCCCGGGCATGTCTGGACCCAGTCCCCCGCAGCCTGCCCCTTGCTGGGGCAGTACCCCCGGAGGCCAGCAAGGCCTGGGCAAGGCTGGCCAGGGGCAGGGGCCCTGCTGGGTCCTGCCCCTGGCCTGTGGGGCCTCTGAGCACAGCCGGCCCTCTCCCGCTGGAAGACCTCCCCGGCTGCCTCCAAAGGCCGCTTTGTAAGCACTCTGGCCGGCTGTTCCCGCCAGCCGCGCACAATGCTCCCAAGCCCGGGAGAAAAGCGCTTCGGGGTGGTGCTCTCTCCCGGCCCTTGCCCCTGAGCCTGGGGGCCAGGCAGGGGGTCCACACTCCCAGGCCAAGGCAGAACCACATGCACACGTCTGTTCCTGCCCCCTGCACCGGCAGAGAGCTCGGGGGAGCCAGAGTCTGTCAGGCAGCTGCTGGGCTGGCCGCCTGTGTGGGAAGGGGCAGAGCCGACCGAGGGGCCCCCTGGGCCTCTTGCTCTCCCTGCTGCCCTGAGGCTGCTGGGCCAAAGAGGTCTTGGGCATCCAGCCCCTTGCTGGTCCCTTCCCTCTGACGAGGCCCTCTGAGCTCCAGCACCTTGCAGTGTGGAGACAGCCCCTGCCAGCAACCTCCTCTCCAAGGAGGCCTCAAGCGAGGCCTAGGCCCAGGGGAAAGGCACCAGCGGGGATGAGCCTGGGGAGGCGCCCGGGCATGTCTGGACCCAGTCCCCCGCAGCCTGCCCCTTGCTGGGGCAGTACCCCCGGAGGCCAGGAAGGCCTGGGCAAGGCTGGCCAGGGGCAGGGGCCCTGCTGGGTCCTGCCCCTGGCCTGTGGGGCCTCTGAGCACAACCGGCCCTCTCCCGCTGGAAGACCTCCCCGGCTGCCTCCAAAGGCTGCTTTGCAAGCACTCTGGCCGGCTGTTCCCGCCAGCCGCGCACAATGCTCCCAAGCCCGGGAGAAAAGCGCTTCGGGGTGGTGCTCTCTCCCGGCCCTTGCCCCTGAGCCTGGGGGCCAGGCAGGGGGTCCACACTCCCAGGCCAAGGCAGAACCACATGCACACGTCTGTTCCTGCCCCCTGCACCGGCAGAGAGCTCGGGGGAGCCAGAGTCTGTCAGGCAGCTGCTGGGCTGGCCGCCTGTGTGGGAAGGGGCAGAGCCGACCTAGGGGCCCCCTGGGCCTCTTGCTCTCCCTGCTGCCCTGAGGCTGCTGGGCCAAAGAGGTCTTGGGCATCCAGCCCCTTGCTGGTCCCTTCCCTCTGACGAGGCCCTCTGAGCTCCAGCACCTTGCAGTGTGGAGACAGCCCCTGCCAGCAACCTCCTCTCCAAGGAGGCCTCAAGCGAGGCCTAGGCCCAGGGGAAAGGCACCAGCGGGGATGAGCCTGGGGAGGCGCCCGGGCATGTCTGGACCCAGTCCCCCGCAGCCTGCCCCTTGCTGGGGCAGTACCCCCGGAGGCCAGGAAGGCCTGGGCAAGGCTGGCCAGGGGCAGGGGCCCTGCTGGGTCCTGCCCCTGGCCTGTGGGGCCTCTGAGCACAACCGGCCCTCTCCCGCTGGAAGACCTCCCCGGCTGCCTCCAAAGGCCGCTTTGCAAGCACTCTGGCCGGCTGTTCCCGCCAGCCGCGCACAATGCTCCCAAGCCCGGGAGAAAAGCGCTTCGGGGTGGTGCTCTCTCCCGGCCCTTGCCCCTGAGCCTGGGGGCCAGGCAGGGGGTCCACACTCCCAGGCCAAGGCAGAACCACATGCACACGTCTGTTCCTGCCCCCTGCACCGGCAGAGAGCTCGGGGGAGCCAGAGTCTGTCAGGCAGCTGCTGGGCTGGCCGCCTGTGTGGGAAGGGGCAGAGCCGACCGAGGGGCCCCCTGGGCCTCTTGCTCTCCCTGCTGCCCTGAGGCTGCTGGGCCAAAGAGGTCTTGGGCATCCAGCCCCTTGCTGGTCCCTTCCCTCTGACGAGGCCCTCTGAGCTCCAGCCCCTTGCAGTGTGGAGACAGCCCCTGCCAGCAACCTCCTCTCCAAGGAGGCCTCAAGCGAGGCCTAGGCCCAGGGGAAAGGCACCAGCGGGGATGAGCCTGGGGAGGCGCCCGGGCATGTCTGGACCCAGTGCCCCGCAGCCTGCCCCTTGCTGGGGCAGTACCCCCGGAGGCCAGGAAGGCCTGGGCAAGGCTGGCCAGGGGCAGGGGCCCTGCTGGGTCCTGCCCCTGGCCTGTGGGGCCTCTGAGCACAACCGGCCCTCTCCCGCTGGAAGACCTCCCCGGCTGCCTCCAAAGGCCGCTTTGCAAGCACTCTGGCCGGCTGTTCCCGCCAGCCGCGCACAATGCTCCCAAGCCCGGGAGAAAAGCGCTTCGGGGTGGTGCTCTCTCCCGGCCCTTGCCCCTGAGCCTGGGGGCCAGGCAGGGGGTCCACACTCCCAGGCCAAGGCAGAACCACATGCACACGTCTGTTCCTGCCCCCTGCACCGGCAGAGAGCTCGGGGGAGCCAGAGTCTGTCAGGCAGCTGCTGGGCTGGCCGCCTGTGTGGGAAGGGGCAGAGCCGACCTAGGGGCCCCCTGGGCCTCTTGCTCTCCCTGCTGCCCTGAGGCTGCTGGGCCAAAGAGGTCTTGGGCATCCAGCCCCTTGCTGGTCCCTTCCCTCTGACGAGGCCCTCTGAGCTCCAGCACCTTGCAGTGTGGAGACAGCCCCTGCCAGCAACCTCCTCTCCAAGGAGGCCTCAAGCGAGGCCTAGGCCCAGGGGAAAGGCACCAGCGGGGATGAGCCTGGGGAGGCGCCCGGGCATGTCTGGACCCAGTCCCCCGCAGCCTGCCCCTTGCTGGGGCAGTACCCCCGGAGGCCAGGAAGGCCTGGGCAAGGCTGGCCAGGGGCAGGGGCCCTGCTGGGTCCTGCCCCTGGCCTGTGGGGCCTCTGAGCACAACCGGCCCTCTGCCGCTGGAAGACCTCCCCGGCTGCCTCCAAAGGCCGCTTTGCAAGCACTCTGGCCGGCTGTTCCCGCCAGCCGCGCACAATGCTCCCAAGCCCGGGAGAAAAGCGCTTCGGGGTGGTGCTCTCTCCCGGCCCTTGCCCCTGAGCCTGGGGGCCAGGCAGGGGGTCCACACTCCCAGGCCAAGGCAGAACCACATGCACACGTCTGTTCCTGCCCCCTGCACCGGCAGAGAGCTCGGGGGAGCCAGAGTCTGTCAGGCAGCTGCTGGGCTGGCCGCCTGTGTGGGAAGGGGAAGAGCCGACCTAGGGGCCCCCTGGGCCTCTTGCTCTCCCTGCTGCCCTGAGGCTGCTGGGCCAAAGAGGTCTTGGGCATCCAGCCCCTTGCTGGTCCCTTCCCTCTGACCAGGCCCTCTGAGCTCCAGCACCTTGCAGTGTGGAGACAGCCCCTGCCAGCAACCTCCTCTCCAAGGAGGCCTCAAGCGAGGCCTAGGCCCAGGGGAAAGGCACCAGCGGGGATGAGCCTGGGGAGGCGCCCGGGCATGTCTGGACCCAGTCCCCCGCAGCCTGCCCCTTGCTGGGGCAGTACCCCCGGAGGCCAGGAAGGCCTGGGCAAGGCTGGCCAGGGGCAGGGGCCCTGCTGGGTCCTGCCCCTGGCCTGTGGGGCCTCTGAGCACAACCGGCCCTCTCCCGCTGAAAGACCTCCCCGGCTGCCTCCAAAGGCCGCTTTGCAAGCACTCTGGCCGGCTGTTCCCGCCAGCCGCGCACAATGCTCCCAAGCCCGGGAGAAAAGCGCTTCAGGGTGGTGCTCTCTCCCGGCCCTTGCCCCTGAGCCTGGGGGCCAGGCAGGGGGTCCACACTCCCAGGCCGAGGCAGAACCACATGCACACGTCTGTTCCTGCCCCCTGCACCGGCAGAGAGCTCGGGGGAGCCAGAGTCTATCAGGCAGCTGCTGGGCTGGCCGCCTGTGTGGGAAGGGGCAGAGCCGACCGAGGGGCCCCCTGGGCCTCTTGCTCTCCCTGCTGCCCTGAGGCTGCTGGGCCAAAGAGGTCTTGGGCATCCAGCCCCTTGCTGGTCCCTTCCCTCTGACGAGGCCCTCTGAGCTCCAGCCCCTTGCAGTGTGGAGACAGCCCCTGCCAGCAACCTCCTCTCCAAGGAGGCCTCAAGCGAGGCCTAGGCCCAGGGGAAAGGCACCAGCGGGGATGAGCCTGGGGAGGCGCCCGGGCATGTCTGGACCCAGTGCCCCGCAGCCTGCCCCTTGCTGGGGCAGTACCCCCGGAGGCCAGGAAGGCCTGGGCAAGGCTGGCCAGGGGCAGGGGCCCTGCTGGGTCCTGCCCCTGGCCTGTGGGGCCTCTGAGCACAACCGGCCCTCTCCCGCTGGAAGACCTCCCCAGCTGCCTCCAAAGGCCGCTTTGCAAGCACTCTGGCCGGCTGTTCCCGCCAGCCGCGCACAATGCTCCCAAGCCCGGGAGAAAAGCGCTTCGGGGTGGTGCTCTCTCCCGGCCCTTGCCCCTGAGCCTGGGGGCCAGGCAGGGGGGTCCACACTCCCAGGCCAAGGCAGAACCACATGCACACGTCTGTTCCTGCCCCCTGCACCGGCAGAGAGCTCGGGGGAGCCAGAGTCTGTCAGGCAGCTGCTGGGCTGGCCGCCTGTGTGGGAAGGGGCAGAGCCGACCTAGGGGCCCCCTGGGCCTCTTGCTCTCCCTGCTGCCCTGAGGCTGCTGGGCCAAAGAGGTCTTGGGCATCCAGCCCCTTGCTGGTCCCTTCCCTCTGACGAGGCCCTCTGAGCTCCAGCACCTTGCAGTGTGGAGACAGCCCCTGCCAGCAACCTCCTCTCCAAGGAGGCCTCAAGCGAGGCCTAGGCCCAGGGGAAAGGCACCAGCGGGGATGAGCCTGGGGAGGCGCCCGGGCATGTCTGGACCCAGTCCCCCGCAGCCTGCCCCTTGCTGGGGCAGTACCCCCGGAGGCCAGGAAGGCCTGGGCAAGGCTGGCCAGGGGCAGGGGCCCTGCTGGGTCCTGCCCCTGGCCTGTGGGGCCTCTGAGCACAACCGGCCCTCTGCCGCTGGAAGACCTCCCCGGCTGCCTCCAAAGGCCGCTTTGCAAGCACTCTGGCCGGCTGTTCCCGCCAGCCGCGCACAATGCTCCCAAGCCCGGGAGAAAAGCGCTTCGGGGTGGTGCTCTCTCCCGGCCCTTGCCCCTGAGCCTGGGGGCCAGGCAGGGGGTCCACACTCCCAGGCCAAGGCAGAACCACATGCACACGTCTGTTCCTGCCCCCTGCACCGGCAGAGAGCTCGGGGGAGCCAGAGTCTGTCAGGCAGCTGCTGGGCTGGCCGCCTGTGTGGGAAGGGGAAGAGCCGACCTAGGGGCCCCCTGGGCCTCTTGCTCTCCCTGCTGCCCTGAGGCTGCTGGGCCAAAGAGGTCTTGGGCATCCAGCCCGTTGCTGGTCCCTTCCCTCTGACCAGGCCCTCTGAGCTCCAGCACCTTGCAGTGTGGAGACAGCCCCTGCCAGCAACCTCCTCTCCAAGGAGGCCTCAAGCGAGGCCTAGGCCCAGGGGAAAGGCACCAGCGGGGATGAGCCTGGGGAGGCGCCCGGGCATGTCTGGACCCAGTCCCCCGCAGCCTGCCCCTTGCTGGGGCAGTACCCCCGGAGGCCAGGAAGGCCTGGGCAAGGCTGGCCAGGGGCAGGGGCCCTGCTGGGTCCTGCCCCTGGCCTGTGGGGCCTCTGAGCACAACCGGCCCTCTCCCGCTGAAAGACCTCCCCGGCTGCCTCCAAAGGCCGCTTTGCAAGCACTCTGGCCGGCTGTTCCCGCCAGCCGCGCACAATGCTCCCAAGCCCGGGAGAAAAGCGCTTCAGGGTGGTGCTCTCTCCCGGCCCTTGCCCCTGAGCCTGGGGGCCAGTCAGGGGGTCCACACTCCCAGGCCGAGGCAGAACCACATGCACACGTCTGTTCCTGCCCCCTGCACCGGCAGAGAGCTCGGGGGAGCCAGAGTCTATCAGGCAGCTGCTGGGCTGGCCGCCTGTGTGGGAAGGGGCAGAGCCGACCTAGTGGCGCCCTGGGCCTCTTGCTCTCCCTGCTGCCCTGAGGCTGCTGGGCCAAAGAGGTCTTGGGCATCCAGCCCCTTGCTGGTCCCTTCCCTCTGACGAGGCCCTCTGAGCTCCAGCACCTTGCAGTGTGGAGACAGCCCCTGCCAGCAACCTCCTCTCCAAGGAGGCCTCAAGCGAGGCCTAGGCCCAGGGGAAAGGCACCAGCGGGGATGAGCCTGGGGAGGCGCCCGGGCATGTCTGGACCCAGTCCCCCGCAGCCTGCCCCTTGCTGGGGCAGTAACCCCGGAGGCCAGGAAGGCCTGGGCAAGGCTGGCCAGGGGCAGGGGCCATGCTGGGTCCTGCCCCTGGCCTGTGGGGCCTCTGAGCACAGCCGGCCCTCTCCCGCTGGAAGACCTCCCCGGCTGCCTCCAAAGGCCGCTTTGCAAGCACTCTGGCCGGCTGTTCCCGCCAGCCGCGCACAATGCTCCCAAGCCCGGGAGAAAAGCGCTTCGGGGTGGTGCTCTCTCCCGGCCCTTGCCCCTGAGCCTGGGGGCCAGGCAGGGGGTCCACACTCCCAGGCCAAGGCAGAACCACATGCACACGTCTGTTCCTGCCCCCTGCACCGGCAGAGAGCTCGGGGGAGCCAGAGTCTGTCAGGCAGCTGCTGGGCTGGCCGCCTGTGTGGGAAGGGGCAGTGCCGACCGAGGGGCCCCCTGGGCCTCTTGCTCTCCCTGCTGCCCTGAGGCTGCTGGGCCAAAGAGGTCTTGGGCATCCAGCCCCTTGCTGGTCCCTTCCCTCTGACGAGGCCCTCTGAGCTCCAGCACCTTGCAGTGTGGAGACAGCCCCTGCCAGCAACCTCCTCTCCAAGGAGGCCTCAAGCGAGGCCTAGGCCCAGGGGAAAGGCACCAGCGGGGATGAGCCTGGGGAGGCGCCCGGGCATGTCTGGACCCAGTCCCCCGCAGCCTGCCCCTTGCTGGGGCAGTACCCCCGGAGGCCAGGAAGGCCTGGGCAAGGCTGGCCAGGGGCAGGGGCCCTGCTGGGTCCTGCCCCTGGCCTGTGGGGCCTCTGAGCACAACCGGCCCTCTGCCGCTGGAAGACCTCCCCGGCTGCCTCCAAAGGCCGCTTTGCAAGCACTCTGGCCGGCTGTTCCCGCCAGCCGCGCACAATGCTCCCAAGCCCGGGAGAAAAGCGCTTCGGGGTGGTGCTCTCTCCCGGCCCTTGCCCCTGAGCCTGGGGGCCAGGCAGGGGGTCCACACTCCCAGGCCAAGGCAGAACCACATGCACACGTCTGTTCCTGCCCCCTGCACCGGCAGAGAGCTCGGGGGAGCCAGAGTCTGTCAGGCAGCTGCTGGGCTGGCCGCCTGTGTGGGAAGGGGCAGAGCCGACCTAGGGGCCCCCTGGGCCTCTTGCTCTCCCTGCTGCCCTGAGGCTGCTGGGCCAAAGAGGTCTTGGGCATCCAGCCCCTTGCTGGTCCCTTCCCTCTGACGAGGCCCTCTGAGCTCCAGCACCTTGCAGTGTGGAGACAGCCCCTGCCAGCAACCTCCTCTCCAAGGAGGCCTCAAGCGAGGCCTAGGCCCAGGGGAAAGGCACCAGCGGGGATGAGCCTGGGGAGGCGCCCGGGCATGTCTGGACCCAGTCCCCCGCAGCCTGCCCCTTGCTGGGGCAGTACCCCCGGAGGCCAGGAAGGCCTGGGCAAGGCTGGCCAGGGGCAGGGGCCCTGCTGGGTCCTGCCCCTGGCCTGTGGGGCCTCTGAGCACAACCGGCCCTCTCCCGCTGGAAGACCTCCCCGGCTGCCTCCAAAGGCCGCTTTGCAAGCACTCTGGCCGGCTGTTCCCGCCAGCCGCGCACAATGCTCCCAAGCCCGGGAGAAAAGCGCTTCGGGGTGGTGCTCTCTCCCGGCCCTTGCCCCTGAGCCTGGGGGCCAGGCAGGGGGTCCACACTCCCAGGCCGAGGCAGAACCACATGCACACGTCTGTTCCTGCCCCCTGCACCGGCAGAGAGCTCGGGGGAGCCAGAGTCTATCAGGCAGCTGCTGGGCTGGCCGCCTGTGTGAGAAGGGGCAGAGCCGACCTAGGGGCCCCCTGGGCCTCTTGCTCTCCCTGCTGCCCTGAGGCTGCTGGGCCAAAGAGGTCTTGGGCATCCAGCCCCTTGCTGGTCCCTTCCCTCTGACGAGGCCCTCTGAGCTCCAGCACCTTGCAGTGTGGAGACAGCCCCTGCCAGCAACCTCCTCTCCAAGGAGGCCTCAAGCGAGGCCTAGGCCCAGGGGAAAGGCACCAGCGGGGATGAGCTTGGGGAGGCGCCCGGGCATGTCTGGACCCAGTCCCCCGCAGCCTGCCCCTTGCTGGGGCAGTAACCCCGGAGGCCAGGAAGGCCTGGGCAAGGCTGGCCAGGGGCAGGGGCCATGCTGGGTCCTGCCCCTGGCCTGTGGGGCCTCTGAGCACAGCCGGCCCTCTCCCGCTGGAAGACCTCCCCGGCTGCCTCCAAAGGCCGCTTTGCAAGCACTCTGGCCGGCTGTTCCCGCCAGCCGCGCACAATGCTCCCAAGCCCGGGAGAAAAGCGCTTCGGGGTGGTGCTCTCTCCCGGCCCTTGCCCCTGAGCCTGGGGGCCAGGCAGGGGGTCCACACTCCCAGGCCAAGGCAGAACCACATGCACACGTCTGTTCCTGCCCCCTGCACCGGCAGAGAGCTCGGGGGAGCCAGAGTCTGTCAGGCAGCTGCTGGGCTGGCCGCCTGTGTGGGAAGGGGCAGTGCCGACCGAGGGGCCCCCTGGGCCTCTTGCTCTCCCTGCTGCCCTGAGGCTGCTGGGCCAAAGAGGTCTTGGGCATCCAGCCCCTTGCTGGTCCCTTCCCTCTGACGAGGCCCTCTGAGCTCCAGCACCTTGCAGTGTGGAGACAGCCCCTGCCAGCAACCTCCTCTCCAAGGAGGCCTCAAGCGAGGCCTAGGCCCAGGGGAAAGGCACCAGCGGGAATGAGCCTGGGGAGGCGCCCGGGCATGTCTGGACCCAGTCCCCCGCAGCCTGCCCCTTGCTGGGGCAGTACCCCCGGAGGCCAGGAAGGCCTGGGCAAGGCTGGCCAGGGGCAGGGGCCCTGCTGGGTCCTGCCCCTGGCCTGTGGGGCCTCTGAGCACAACCGGCCCTCTCCCGCTGGAAGACCTCCCCGGCTGCCTCCAAAGGCCGCTTTGCAAGCACTCTGGCCGGCTGTTCCCGCCAGCCGCGCACAATGCTCCCAAGCCCGGGAGAAAAGCGCTTCGGGGTGGTGCTCTCTCCCGGCCCTTGCCCCTGAGCCTGGGGGCCAGGCAGGGGGTCCACACTCCCAGGCCAAGGCAGAACCACATGCACACGTCTGTTCCTGCCCCCTGCACCGGCAGAGAGCTCGGGGGAGCCAGAGTCTGTCAGGCAGCTGCTGGGCTGGCCGCCTGTGTGGGAAGGGGAAGAGCCGACCGAGGGGCCCCCTGGGCCTCTTGCTCTCCCTGCTGCCCTGAGGCTGCTGGGCCAAAGAGGTCTTGGGCATCCAGCCCCTTGCTGGTCCCTTCCCTCTGACGAGGCCCTCTGAGCTCCAGCACCTTGCAGTGTGGAGACAGCCCCTGCCAGCAACCTCCTCTCCAAGGAGGCCTCAAGCGAGGCCTAGGCCCAGGGGAAAGGCACCAGCGGGGATGAGCCTGGGGAGGCGCCCGGGCATGTCTGGACCCAGTGCCCCGCAGCCTGCCCCTTGCTGGGGCAGTACCCCCGGAGGCCAGGAAGGCCTGGGCAAGGCTGGCCAGGGGCAGGGGCCCTGCTGGGTCCTGCCCCTGGCCTGTGGGGCCTCTGAGCACAACCGGCCCTCTCCCGCTGGAAGACCTCCCCGGCTGCCTCCAAAGGCCGCTTTGCAAGCACTCTGGCCGGCTGTTCCCGCCAGCCGCGCACAATGCTCCCAAGCCCGGGAGAAAAGCGCTTCGGGGTGGTGCTCTCTCCCGGCCCTTGCCCCTGAGCCTGGGGGCCAGGCAGGGGGTCCACACTCCCAGGCCAAGGCAGAACCACATGCACACGTCTGTTCCTGCCCCCTGCACCGGCAGAGAGCTCGGGGGAGCCAGAGTCTGTCAGGCAGCTGCTGGGCTGGCCGCCTGTGTGGGAAGGGGCAGAGCCGACCTAGGGGCCCCCTGGGCCTCTTGCTCTCCCTGCTGCCCTGAGGCTGCTGGGCCAAAGAGGTCTTGGGCATCCAGCCCCTTGCTGGTCCCTTCCCTCTGACGAGGCCCTCTGAGCTCCAGCACCTTGCAGTGTGGAGACAGCCCCTGCCAGCAACCTCCTCTCCAAGGAGGCCTCAAGCGAGGCCTAGGCCCAGGGGAAAGGCACCAGCGGGGATGAGCCTGGGGAGGCGCCCGGGCATGTCTGGACCCAGTCCCCCGCAGCCTGCCCCTTGCTGGGGCAGTACCCCCGGAGGCCAGGAAGGCCTGGGCAAGGCTGGCCAGGGGCAGGGGCCCTGCTGGGTCCTGCCCCTGGCCTGTGGGGCCTCTGAGCACAACCGGCCCTCTCCCGCTGGAAGACCTCCCCGGCTGCCTCCAAAGGCCGCTTTGCAAGCACTCTGGCCGGCTGTTCCCGCCAGCCGCGCACAATGCTCCCAAGCCCGGGAGAAAAGCGCTTCGGGGTGGTGCTCTCTCCCGGCCCTTGCCCCTGAGCCTGGGGGCCAGGCAGGGGGTCCACACTCCCAGGCCAAGGCAGAACCACATGCACACGTCTGTTCCTGCCCCCTGCACCAGCAGAGAGCTCGGGGGAGCCAGAGTCTGTCAGGCAGCTGCTGGGCTGGCCGCCTGTGTGGGAAGGGGCAGAGCCGACCTAGGGGCCCCCTGGGCCTCTTGCTCTCCCTGCTGCCCTGAGGCTGCTGGGCCAAAGAGGTCTTGGGCATCCAGCCCCTTGCTGGTTCCTTCCCTCTGACGAGGCCCTCTGAGCTCCAGCACCTTGCAGTGTGGAGACAGCCCCTGCCAGCAACCTCCTCTCCAAGGAGGCCTCAAGCGAGGCCTAGGCCCAGGGGAAAGGCACCAGCGGGGATGAGCCTGGGGAGGCGCCCGGGCATGTCTGGACCCAGTCCCCCGCAGCCTGCCCCTTGCTGGGGCAGTACCCCCGGAGGCCAGGAAGGCCTGGGCAAGGCTGGCCAGGGGCAGGGGCCCTGCTGGGTCCTGCCCCTGGCCTGTGGGGCCTCTGAGCACAACCGGCCCTCTCCCGCTGGAAGACCTCCCCAGCTGCCTCCAAAGGCCGCTTTGCAAGCACTCTGGCCGGCTGTTCCCGCCAGCCGCGCACAATGCTCCCAAGCCCGGGAGAAAAGCGCTTCGGGGTGGTGCTCTCTCCCGGCCCTTGCCCCTGAGCCTGGGGGCCAGGCAGGGGGTCCACACTCCCAGGCCGAGGCAGAACCACATGCACACGTCTGTTCCTGCCCCCTGCACCGGCAGAGAGCTCGGGGGAGCCAGAGTCTATCAGGCAGCTGCTGGGCTGGCCGCCTGTGTGGGAAGGGGCAGAGCCGACCTAGGGGCCCCCTGGGCCTCTTGCTCTCCCTGCTGCCCTGAGGCTGCTGGGCCAAAGAGGTCTTGGGCATCCAGCCCCTTGCTGGTCCCTTCCCTCTGACGAGGCCCTCTGAGCTCCAGCACCTTGCAGTGTGGAGACAGCCCCTGCCAGCAACCTCCTCTCCAAGGAGGCCTCAAGCGAGGCCTAGGCCCAGGGGAAAGGCACCAGCGGGGATGAGCCTGGGGAGGCGCCCGGGCATGTCTGGACCCAGTCCCCCGCAGCCTGCCCCTTGCTGGGGCAGTAACCCCGGAGGCCAGGAAGGCCTGGGCAAGGCTGGCCAGGGGCAGGGGCCATGCTGGGTCCTGCCCCTGGCCTGTGGGGCCTCTGAGCACAACCGGCCCTCTCCCGCTGGAAGACCTCCCCGGCTGCCTCCAAAGGCCGCTTTGCAAGCACTCTGGCCGGCTGTTCCCGCCAGCCGCGCACAATGCTCCCAAGCCCGGGAGAAAAGCGCTTCGGGGTGGTGCTCTCTCCCGGCCCTTGCCCCTGAGCCTGGGGGCCAGGCAGGGGGTCCACACTCCCAGGCCAAGGCAGAACCACATGCACACGTCTGTTCCTGCCCCCTGCACCGGCAGAGAGCTCGGGGGAGCCAGAGTCTGTCAGGCAGCTGCTGGGCTGGCCGCCTGTGTGGGAAGGGGCAGAGCCGACCTAGGGGCCCCCTGGGCCTCTTGCTCTCCCTGCTGCCCTGAGGCTGCTGGGCCAAAGAGGTCTTGGGCATCCAGCCCCTTGCTGGTTCCTTCCCTCTGACGAGGCCCTCTGAGCTCCAGCACCTTGCAGTGTGGAGACAGCCCCTGCCAGCAACCTCCTCTCCAAGGAGGCCTCAAGCGAGGCCTAGGCCCAGGGGAAAGGCACCAGCGGGGATGAGCCTGGGGAGGCGCCCGGGCATGTCTGGACCCAGTCCCCCGCAGCCTGCCCCTTGCTGGGGCAGTACCCCCGGAGGCCAGGAAGGCCTGGGCAAGGCTGGCCAGGGGCAGGGGCCCTACTGGGTCCTGCCCCTGGCCTGTGGGGCCTCTGAGCACAACCGGCCCTCTTCCGCTGGAAGACCTCTCCGGCTGCCTCCAAAGGCCGCTTTGCAAGCACTCTGGCCGGCTGTTCCCGCCAGCCGCGCACAATGCTCCCAAGCCCGGGAGAAAAGCGCTTCGGGGTGGTGCTCTCTCCCGGCCCTTGCCCCTGAGCCTGGGGGCCAGGCAGGGGCTCCACACTCCCAGGCCAAGGCAGAACCACATGCACACGTCTGTTCCTGCCCCCTGCACCGGCAGAGAGCTCGGGGGAGCCAGAGTCTGTCAGGCAGCTGCTGGGCTGGCCGCCTGTGTGGGAAGGGGCAGAGCCGACCTAGGGGCCCCCTGGGCCTCTTGCTCTCCCTGCTGCCCTGAGGCTGCTGGGCCAAAGAGGTCTTGGGCATCCAGCCCCTTGCTGGTCCCTTCCCTCTGACGAGGCCCTCTGAGCTCCAGCACCTTGCAGTGTGGAGACAGCCCCTGCCAGCAACCTCCTCTCCAAGGAGGCCTCAAGCGAGGCCTAGGCCCAGGGGAAAGGCACCAGCGGGGATGAGCCTGGGGAGGCGCCCGGGCATGTCTGGACCCAGTCCCCCGCAGCCTGCCCCTTGCTGGGGCAGTACCCCCGGAGGCCAGGAAGGCCTGGGCAAGGCTGGCCAGGGGCAGGGGCCCTGCTGGGTCCTGCCCCTGGCCTGTGGGGCCTCTGAGCACAACCGGCCCTCTCCCGCTGGAAGACCTCCCCGGCTGCCTCCAAAGGCCGCTTTGCAAGCACTCTGGCCGGCTGTTCCCGCCAGCCGCGCACAATGCTCCCAAGCCCGGGAGAAAAGCGCTTCGGGGTGGTGCTCTCTCCCGGCCCTTGCCCCTGAGCCTGGGGGCCAGGCAGGGGGTCCACACTCCCAGGCCGAGGCAGAACCACATGCACACGTCTGTTCCTGCCCCCTGCACCGGCAGAGAGCTCGGGGGAGCCAGAGTCTATCAGGCAGCTGCTGGGCTGGCCGCCTGTGTGGGAAGGGGCAGAGCCGACCTAGGGGCCCCCTGGGCCTCTTGCTCTCCCTGCTGCCCTGAGGCTGCTGGGCCAAAGAGGTCTTGGGCATCCAGCCCCTTGCTGGTCCCTTCCCTCTGACGAGGCCCTCTGAGCTCCAGCACCTTGCAGTGTGGAGACAGCCCCTGCCAGCAACCTCCTCTCCAAGGAGGCCTCAAGCGAGGCCTAGGCCCAGGGGAAAGGCACCAGCGGGGATGAGCCTGGGGAGGCGCCCGGGCATGTCTGGACCCAGTCCCCCGCAGCCTGCCCCTTGCTGGGGCAGTCACCCCGGAGGCCAGGAAGGCCTGGGCAAGGCTGGCCAGGGGCAGGGGCCATGCTGGGTCCTGCCCCTGGCCTGTGGGGCCTCTGAGCACAACCGGCCCTCTCCCGCTGGAAGACCTCCCCGGCTGCCTCCAAAGGCCGCTTTGCAAGCACTCTGGCCGGCTGTTCCCGCCAGCCGCGCACAATGCTCCCAAGCCCGGGAGAAAAGCGCTTCGGGGTGGTGCTCTCTCCCGGCCCTTGCCCCTGAGCCTGGGGGCCAGGCAGGGGGTCCACACTCCCAGGCCAAGGCAGAACCACATGCACACGTCTGTTCCTGCCCCCTGCACCGGCAGAGAGCTCGGGGGAGCCAGAGTCTGTCAGGCAGCTGCTGGGCTGGCCGCCTGTGTGGGAAGGGGCAGAGCCGACCGAGGGGCCCCCTGGGCCTCTTGCTCTCCCTGCTGCCCTGAGGCTGCTGGGCCAAAGAGGTCTTGGGCATCCAGCCCCTTGCTGGTTCCTTCCCTCTGACGAGGCCCTCTGAGCTCCAGCACCTTGCAGTGTGGAGACAGCCCCTGCCAGCAACCTCCTCTCCAAGGAGGCCTCAAGCGAGGCCTAGGCCCAGGGGAAAGGCACCAGCGGGGATGAGCCTGGGGAGGCGCCCGGGCATGTCTGGACCCAGTCCCCCGCAGCCTGCCCCTTGCTGGGGCAGTACCCCCGGAGGCCAGGAAGGCCTGGGCAAGGCTGGCCAGGGGCAGGGGCCCTACTGGGTCCGGCCCCTGGCCTGTGGGGCCTCTGAGCACAACCGGCCCTCTTCCGCTGGAAGACCTCTCCGGCTGCCTCCAAAGGCCGCTTTGCAAGCACTCTGGCCGGCTGTTCCCGCCAGCCGCGCACAATGCTCCCAAGCCCGGGAGAAAAGCGCTTCGGGGTGGTGCTCTCTCCCGGCCCTTGCCCCTGAGCCTGGGGGCCAGGCAGGGGCTCCACACTCCCAGGCCAAGGCAGAACCACATGCACACGTCTGTTCCTGCCCCCTGCACCGGCAGAGAGCTCGGGGGAGCCAGAGTCTGTCAGGCAGCTGCTGGGCTGGCCGCCTGTGTGGGAAGGGGCAGAGCCGACCTAGGGGCCCCCTGGGCCTCTTGCTCTCCCTGCTGCCCTGAGGCTGCTGGGCCAAAGAGGTCTTGGGCATCCAGCCCCTTGCTGGTCCCTTCCCTCTGACGAGGCCCTCTGAGCTCCAGCACCTTGCAGTGTGGAGACAGCCCCTGCCAGCAACCTCCTCTCCAAGGAGGCCTCAAGCGAGGCCTAGGCCCAGGGGAAAGGCACCAGCGGGGATGAGCCTGGGGAGGCGCCCGGGCATGTCTGGACCCATTCCCCCGCAGCCTGCCCCTTGCTGGGGCAGTACCCCCGGAGGCCAGGAAGGCCTGGGCAAGGCTGGCCAGGGGCAGGGGCCCTGCTGGGTCCTGCCCCTGGCCTGTGGGGCCTCTGAGCACAACCGGCCCTCTCCCGCTGGAAGACCTCCCCGGCTGCCTCCAAAGGCCGCTTTGCAAGCACTCTGGCCGGCTGTTCCCGCCAGCCGCGCACAATGCTCCCAAGCCCGGGAGAAAAGCGCTTCGGGGTGGTGCTCTCTCCCGGCCCTTGCCCCTGAGCCTGGGGGCCAGGCAGGGGGTCCACACTCCCAGGCCAAGGCAGAACCACATGCACACGTCTGTTCCTGCCCCCTGCACCGGCAGAGAGCTCGGGGGAGCCAGAGTCTGTCAGGCAGCTGCTGGGCTGGCCGCCTGTGTGGGAAGGGGCAGAGCCGACCTAGGGGCCCCCTGGGCCTCTTGCTCTCCCTGCTGCCCTGAGGCTGCTGGGCCAAAGAGGTCTTGGGCATCCAGCCCCTTGCTGGTCCCTTCCCTCTGACCAGGCCCTCTGAGCTCCAGCATCTTGCAGTGTGGAGACAGCCCCTGCCAGCAACCTCCTCTCCAAGGAGGCCTCAAGCGAGGCCTAGGCCCAGGGGAAAGGCACCAGCGGGGATGAGCCTGGGGAGGCGCCCGGGCATGTCTGGACCCAGTCCCCCGCAGCCTGCCCCTTGCTGGGGCAGTACCCCCGGAGGCCAGGAAGGCCTGGGCAAGGCTGGCCAGGGGCAGGGGCCCTGCTGGGTCCTGCCCCTGGCCTGTGGGGCCTCTGAGCACAACCGGCCCTCTCCCGCTGGAAGACCTCCCCGGCTGCCTCCAAAGGCCGCTTTGCAAGCACTCTGGCCGGCTGTTCCCGCCAGCCGCGCACAATGCTCCCAAGCCCGGGAGAAAAGCGCTTCGGGGTGGTGCTCTCTCCCGGCCCTTGCCCCTGAGCCTGGGGGCCAGGCAGGGGGTCCACACTCCCAGGCCAAGGCAGAACCACATGCACACGTCTGTTCCTGCCCCCTGCACCGGCAGAGAGCTCGGGGGAGCCAGAGTCTGTCAGGCAGCTGCTGGGCTGGCCGCCTGTGTGGGAAGGGGCAGAGCCGACCTAGGGGCCCCCTGGGCCTCTTGCTCTCCCTGCTGCCCTGAGGCTGCTGGGCCAAAGAGGTCTTGGGCATCCAGCCCCTTGCTGGTCCCTTCCCTCTGACGAGGCCCTCTGAGCTCCAGCACCTTGCAGTGTGGAGACAGCCCCTGCCAGCAACCTCCTCTCCAAGGAGGCCTCAAGCGAGGCCTAGGCCCAGGGGAAAGGCACCAGCGGGGATGAGCCTGGGGAGGCGCCCGGGCATGTCTGGACCCAGTCCCCCGCAGCCTGCCCCTTGCTGGGGCAGTACCCCCGGAGGCCAGGAAGGCCTGGGCAAGGCTGGCCAGGGGCAGGGGCCCTGCTGGGTCCTGCCCCTGGCCTGTGGGGCCTCTGAGCACAACCGGCCCTCTCCCGCTGGAAGACCTCCCCGGCTGCCTCCAAAGGCCGCTTTGCAAGCACTCTGGCCGGCTGTTCCCGCCAGCCGCGCACAATGCTCCCAAGCCCGGGAGAAAAGCGCTTCGGGGTGGTGCTCTCTCCCGGCCCTTGCCCCTGAGCCTGGGGGCCAGGCAGGGGGTCCACACTCCCAGGCCAAGGCAGAACCACATGTACACGTCTGTTCCTGCCCCCTGCACCGGCAGAGAGCTCGGGGGAGCCAGAGTCTGTCAGGCAGCTGCTGGGCTGGCCGCCTGTGTGGGAAGGGGCAGAGCCGACCTAGGGGCACCCTGGGCCTCTTGCTCTCCCTGCTGCCCTGAGGCCGCTGGGCCAAAGAGGTCTTGGGCATCCAGCCCCTTGCTGGTCCCTTCCCTCTGACGAGGCCCTCTGAGCTCCAGCACCTTGCAGTGTGGAGACAGCCCCTGCCAGCAACCTCCTCTCCAAGGAGGCCTCAAGCGAGGCCTAGGCCCAGGGGAAAGGCACCAGCGGGGATGAGCCTGGGGAGGCGCCCGGGCATGTCTGGACCCAGTCCCCCGCAGCCTGCCCCTTGCTGGGGCAGTAACCCCGGAGGCCAGGAAGGCCTGGGCAAGGCTGGCCAGGGGCAGGGGCCATGCTGGGTCCTGCCCCTGGCCTGTGGGGCCTCTGAGCAGAGCCGGCCCTCTCCCGCTGGAAGACCTCCCCGGCTGCCTCCAAAGGCCGCTTTGCAAGCACTCTGGCCGGCTGTTCCCGCCAGCCGCGCACAATGCTCCCAAGCCCGGGAGAAAAGCGCTTCGGGGTGGTGCTCTCTCCCGGCCCTTGCCCCTGAGCCTGGGGGCCAGGCAGGGGCTCCACACTCCCAGGCCAAGGCAGAACCACATGCACACGTCTGTTCCTGCCCCCTGCACCGGCAGAGAGCTCGGGGGAGCCAGAGTCTGTCAGGCAGCTGCTGGGCTGGCCGCCTGTGTGGGAAGGGGCAGAGCCGACCGAGGGGCCCCCTGGGCCTCTTGCTCTCCCTGCTGCCCTGAGGCTGCTGGGCCAAAGAGGTCTTGGGCATCCAGCCCCTTGCTGGTTCCTTCCCTCTGACGAGGCCCTCTGAGCTCCAGCACCTTGCAGTGTGGAGACAGCCCCTGCCAGCAACCTCCTCTCCAAGGAGGCCTCAAGCGAGGCCTAGGCCCAGGGGAAAGGCACCAGCGGGGATGAGCCTGGGGAGGCGCCCGGGCATGTCTGGACCCAGTCCCCCGCAGCCTGCCCCTTGCTGGGGCAGTACCCCCGGAGGCCAGGAAGGCCTGGGCAAGGCTGGCCAGGGGCAGGGGCCCTGCTGGGTCCTGCCCCTGGCCTGTGGGGCCTCTGAGCACAACCGGCCCTCTTCCGCTGGAAGACCTCTCCGGCTGCCTCCAAAGGCCGCTTTGCAAGCACTCTGGCCGGCTGTTCCCGCCAGCCGCGCACAATGCTCCCAAGCCCGGGAGAAAAGCGCTTCAGGGTGGTGCTCTCTCCCGGCCCTTGCCCCTGAGCCTGGGGGCCAGGCAGGGGCTCCACACTCCCAGGCCAAGGCAGAACCACATGCACACGTCTGTTCCTGCCCCCTGCACCGGCAGAGAGCTCGGGGGAGCCAGAGTCTGTCAGGCAGCTGCTGGGCTGGCCGCCTGTGTGGGAAGGGGCAGAGCCGACCTAGGGGCCCCCTGGGCCTCTTGCTCTCCCTGCTGCCCTGAGGCTGCTGGGCCAAAGAGGTCTTGGGCATCCAGCCCCTTGCTGGTCCCTTCCCTCTGACGAGGCCCTCTGAGCTCCAGCACCTTGCAGTGTGGAGACAGCCCCTGCCAGCAACCTCCTCTCCAAGGAGGCCTCAAGCGAGGCCTAGGCCCAGGGGAAAGGCACCAGCGGGGATGAGCCTGGGGAGGCGCCCGGGCATGTCTGGACCCAGTCCCCCGCAGCCTGCCCCTTGCTGGGGCAGTACCCCCGGAGGCCAGGAAGGCCTGGGCAAGGCTGGCCAGGGGCAGGGGCCCTGCTGGGTCCTGCCCCTGGCCTGTGGGGCCTCTGAGCACAACCGGCCCTCTCCCGCTGGAAGACCTCCCCGGCTGCCTCCAAAGGCCGCTTTGCAAGCACTCTGGCCGGCTGTTCCCGCCAGCCGCGCACAATGCTCCCAAGCCCGGGAGAAAAGCGCTTCGGGGTGGTGCTCTCTCCCGGCCCTTGCCCCTGAGCCTGGGGGCCAGGCAGGGGGTCCACACTCCCAGGCCAAGGCAGAACCACATGCACACGTCTGTTCCTGCCCCCTGCACCGGCAGAGAGCTCGGGGGAGCCAGAGTCTGTCAGGCAGCTGCTGGGCTGGCCGCCTGTGTGGGAAGGGGCAGAGCCGACCTAGGGGCCCCCTGGGCCTCTTGCTCTCCCTGCTGCCCTGAGGCTGCTGGGCCAAAGAGGTCTTGGGCATCCAGCCCCTTGCTGGTCCCTTCCCTCTGACCAGGCCCTCTGAGCTCCAGCATCTTGCAGTGTGGAGACAGCCCCTGCCAGCAACCTCCTCTCCAAGGAGGCCTCAAGCGAGGCCTAGGCCCAGGGGAAAGGCACCAGCGGGGATGAGCCTGGGGAGGCGCCCGGGCATGTCTGGACCCATTCCCCGCAGCCTGCCCCTTGCTGGGGCAGTACCCCCGGAGGCCAGGAAGGCCTGGGCAAGGCTGGCCAGGGGCAGGGGCCCTGCTGGGTCCTGCCCCTGGCCTGTGGGGCCTCTGAGCACAACCGGCCCTCTCCCGCTGGAAGACCTCCCCGGCTGCCTCCAAAGGCCGCTTTGCAAGCACTCTGGCCGGCTGTTCCCGCCAGCCGCGCACAATGCTCCCAAGCCCGGGAGAAAAGCGCTTCGGGGTGGTGCTCTCTCCCGGCCCTTGCCCCTGAGCCTGGGGGCCAGGCAGGGGGTCCACACTCCCAGGCCAAGGCAGAACCACATGCACACGTCTGTTCCTGCCCCCTGCACCGGCAGAGAGCTCGGGGGAGCCAGAGTCTGTCAGGCAGCTGCTGGGCTGGCCGCCTGTGTGGGAAGGGGCAGAGCCGACCTAGGGGCCCCCTGGGCCTCTTGCTCTCCCTGCTGCCCTGAGGCTGCTGGGCCAAAGAGGTCTTGGGCATCCAGCCCCTTGCTGGTCCCTTCCCTCTGACGAGGCCCTCTGAGCTCCAGCACCTTGCAGTGTGGAG
Source organism: Cervus elaphus (assembly GCF_910594005.1). Taxonomy (NCBI): domain Eukaryota; kingdom Metazoa; phylum Chordata; class Mammalia; order Artiodactyla; family Cervidae; genus Cervus; species Cervus elaphus. Next base: position 135,240 of record NC_057834.1, on the reverse strand, counting down.
ACAGCCCCTGCCAGCAACCTCCTCTCCAAGGAGGCCTCAAGCGAGGCCTAGGCCCAGGGGAAAGGCACCAGCGGGGATGAGCCTGGGGAGGCGCCCGGGCATGTCTGGACCCAGTGCCCCGCAGCCTGCCCCTTGCTGGGGCAGTACCCCCGGAGGCCAGGAAGGCCTGGGCAAGGCTGGCCAGGGGCAGGGGCCCTGCTGGGTCCTGCCCCTGGCCTGTGGGGCCTCTGAGCACAACCGGCCCTCTCCCGCTGGAAGACCTCCCCGGCTGCCTCCAAAGGCCGCTTTGCAAGCACTCTGGCCGGCTGTTCCCGCCAGCCGCGCACAATGCTCCCAAGCCCGGGAGAAAAGCGCTTCGGGGTGGTGCTCTCTCCCGGCCCTTGCCCCTGAGCCTGGGGGCCAGGCAGGGGGTCCACACTCCCAGGCCAAGGCAGAACCACATGCACACGTCTGTTCCTGCCCCCTGCACCGGCAGAGAGCTCGGGGGAGCCAGAGTCTGTCAGGCAGCTGCTGGGCTGGCCGCCTGTGTGGGAAGGGGCAGAGCCGACCTAGGGGCCCCCTGGGCCTCTTGCTCTCCCTGCTGCCCTGAGGCTGCTGGGCCAAAGAGGTCTTGGGCATCCAGCCCCTTGCTGGTCCCTTCCCTCTGACGAGGCCCTCTGAGCTCCAGCACCTTGCAGTGTGGAGACAGCCCCTGCCAGCAACCTCCTCTCCAAGGAGGCCTCAAGCGAGGCCTAGGCCCAGGGGAAAGGCACCAGCGGGGATGAGCCTTGGGAGGCGCCCGGGCATGTCTGGACCCAGTCCCCCGCAGCCTGCCCCTTGCTGGGGCAGTACCCCCGGAGGCCAGGAAGGCCTGGGCAAGGCTGGCCAGGGGCAGGGGCCCTGCTGGGTCCTGCCCCTGGCCTGTGGGGCCTCTGAGCACAACCGGCCCTCTCCCGCTGGAAGACCTCCCCGGCTGCCTCCAAAGGCCGCTTTGCAAGCACTCTGGCCGGCTGTTCCCGCCAGCCGCGCACAATGCTCCCAAGCCCGGGAGAAAAGCGCTTCGGGGTGGTGCTCTCTCCCGGCCCTTGCCCCTGAGCCTGGGGGCCAGGCAGGGGGTCCACACTCCCAGGCCAAGGCAGAACCACATGTACACGTCTGTTCCTGCCCCCTGCACCGGCAGAGAGCTCGGGGGAGCCAGAGTCTGTCAGGCAGCTGCTGGGCTGGCCGCCTGTGTGGGAAGGGGCAGAGCCGACCTAGGGGCACCCTGGGCCTCTTGCTCTCCCTGCTGCCCTGAGGCCGCTGGGCCAAAGAGGTCTTGGGCATCCAGCCCCTTGCTGGTCCCTTCCCTCTGACGAGGCCCTCTGAGCTCCAGCACCTTGCAGTGTGGAGACAGCCCCTGCCAGCAACCTCCTCTCCAAGGAGGCCTCAAGCGAGGCCTAGGCCCAGGGGAAAGGCACCAGCGGGGATGAGCCTGGGGAGGCGCCCGGGCATGTCTGGACCCAGTGCCCCGCAGCCTGCCCCTTGCTGGGGCAGTACCCCCGGAGGCCAGGAAGGCCTGGGCAAGGCTGGCCAGGGGCAGGGGCCCTGCTGGGTCCTGCCCCTGGCCTGTGGGGCCTCTGAGCACAACCGGCCCTCTCCCGCTGGAAGACCTCCCCGGCTGCCTCCAAAGGCCGCTTTGCAAGCACTCTGGCCGGCTGTTCCCGCCAGCCGCGCACAATGCTCCCAAGCCCGGGAGAAAAGCGCTTCGGGGTGGTGCTCTCTCCCGGCCCTTGCCCCTGAGCCTGGGGGCCAGGCAGGGGGTCCACACTCCCAGGCCGAGGCAGAACCACATGCACACGTCTGTTCCTGCCCCCTGCACCGGCAGAGAGCTCGGGGGAGCCAGAGTTTATCAGGCAGCTGCTGGGCTGGCCGCCTGTGTGGGAAGGGGCAGAGCCGACCTAGGGGCCCCCTGGGCCTCTTGCTCTCCCTGCTGCCCTGAGGCTGCTGGGCCAAAGAGGTCTTGGGCATCCAGCCCCTTGCTGGTCCCTTCCCTCTGACGAGGCCCTCTGAGCTCCAGCACCTTGCAGTGTGGAGACAGCCCCTGCCAGCAACCTCCTCTCCAAGGAGGCCTCAAGCGAGGACTAGGCCCAGGGGAAAGGCACCAGCGGGGATGAGCCTGGGGAGGCGCCCGGGCATGTCTGGACCCAGTCCCCCGCAGCCTGCCCCTTGCTGGGGCAGTACCCCCGGAGGCCAGGAAGGCCTGGGCAAGGCTGGCCAGGGGCAGGGGCCCTGCTGGGTCCTGCCCCTGGCCTGTGGGGCCTCTGAGCACAGCCAGCCCTCTCCCGCTGGAAGACCTCCCCGGCTGCCTCCAAAGGCCGCTTTGTAAGCACTCTGGCCGGCTGTTCCCGCCAGCCGCGCACAATGCTCCCAAGCCCGGGAGAAAAGCGCTTCGGGGTGGTGCTCTCTCCCGGCCCTTGCCCCTGAGCCTGGGGGCCAGGCAGGGGGTCCACACTCCCAGGCCAAGGCAGAACCACATGCACACGTCTGTTCCTGCCCCCTGCACCGGCAGAGAGCTCGGGGGAGCCAGAGTCTGTCAGGCAGCTGCTGGGCTGGCCGCCTGTGTGGGAAGGGGAAGAGCCGACCGAGGGGCCCCCTGGGCCTCTTGCTCTCCCTGCTGCCCTGAGGCTGCTGGGCCAAAGAGGTCTTGGGCATCCAGCCCCTTGCTGGTCCCTTCCCTCTGACGAGGCCCTCTGAGCTCCAGCACCTTGCAGTGTGGAGACAGCCCCTGCCGGCAACCTCCTCTCCAAGGAGGCCTCAAGCGAGGCCTAGGCCCAGGGGAAAGGCACCAGCGGGGATGAGCCTGGGGAGGCGCCCGGGCATGTCTGGACCCAGTTCCCCGCAGCCTGCCCCTTGCTGGGGCAGTACCCCCGGAGGCCAGGAAGGCCTGGGCAAGGCTGGCCAGGGGCAGGGGCCCTGCTGGGACCTGCCCCTGGCCTGTGGGGCCTCTGAGCACAACCGGCCCTCTCCCGCTGGAAGACCTCCCCGGCTGCCTCCAAAGGCCGCTTTGCAAGCACTCTGGCCGGCTGTTCCCGCCAGCCGCGCACAATGCTCCCAAGCCCGGGAGAAAAGCGCTTCGGGGTGGTGCTCTCTCCCGGCCCTTGCCCCTGAGCCTGGGGGCCAGGCAGGGGCTCCACACTCCCAGGCCAAGGCAGAACCACATGCACACGTCTGTTCCTGCCCCCTGCACCGGCAGAGAGCTCGGGGGAGCCAGAGTCTGTCAGGCAGCTGCTGGGCTGGCCGCCTGTGTGGGAAGGGGCAGAGCCGACCTAGGGGCCCCCTGGGCCTCTTGCTCTCCCTGCTGCCCTGAGGCTGCTGGGCCAAAGAGGTCTTGGGCATCCAGCCCCTTGCTGGTCCCTTCCCTCTGACGAGGCCCTCTGAGCTCCAGCACCTTGCAGTGTGGAGACAGCCCCTGCCAGCAACCTCCTCTCCAAGGAGGCCTCAAGCGAGGCCTAGGCCCAGGGGAAAGGCACCAGCGGGGATGAGCCTGGGGAGGCGCCCGGGCATGTCTGGACCCAGTCCCCCGCAGCCTGCCCCTTGCTGGGGCAGTACCCCCGGAGGCCAGGAAGGCCTGGGCAAGGCTGGCCAGGGGCAGGGGCCCTGCTGGGTCCTGCCCCTGGCCTGTGGGGCCTCTGAGCACAACCGGCCCTCTCCCGCTGGAAGACCTCCCCGGCTGCCTCCAAAGGCCGCTTTGCAAGCACTCTGGCCGGCTGTTCCCGCCAGCCGCGCACAATGCTCCCAAGCCCGGGAGAAAAGCGCTTCGGGGTGGTGCTCTCTCCCGGCCCTTGCCCCTGAGCCTGGGGGCCAGGCAGGGGGTCCACACTCCCAGGCCAAGGCAGAAGCACATGCACACGTCTGTTCCTGCCCCCTGCACCGGCAGAGAGCTCGGGGGAGCCAGAGTCTGTCAGGCAGCTGCTGGGCTGGCCGCCTGTGTGGGAAGGGGCAGAGCCGACCTAGGGGCCCCCTGGGCCTCTTGCTCTCCCTGCTGCCCTGAGGCTGCTGGGCCAAAGAGGTCTTGGGCATCCAGCCCCTTGCTGGTCCCTTCCCTCTGACCAGGCCCTCTGAGCTCCAGCACCTTGCAGTGTGGAGACAGCCCCTGCCAGCAACCTCCTCTCCAAGGAGGCCTCAAGCGAGGCCTAGGCCCAGGGGAAAGGCACCAGCGGGGATGAGCCTGGGGAGGCGCCCGGGCATGTCTGGACCCAGTCCCCCGCAGCCTGCCCCTTGCTGGGGCAGTACCCCCGGAGGCCAGGAAGGCCTGGGCAAGGCTGGCCAGGGGCAGGGGCCCTGCTGGGTCCTGCCCCTGGCCTGTGGGGCCTCTGAGCACAACCGGCCCTCTCCCGCTGGAAGACCTCCCCGGCTGCCTCCAAAGGCCGCTTTGCAAGCACTCTGGCCGGCTGTTCCCGCCAGCCGCGCACAATGCTCCCAAGCCCGGGAGAAAAGCGCTTCGGGGTGGTGCTCTCTCCCGGCCCTTGCCCCTGAGCCTGGGGGCCAGGCAGGGGGTCCACACTCCCAGGCCAAGGCAGAACCACATGCACACGTCTGTTCCTGCCCCCTGCACCGGCAGAGAGCTCGGGGGAGCCAGAGTCTGTCAGGCAGCTGCTGGGCTGGCCGCCTGTGTGGGAAGGGGCAGAGCCGACCTAGGGGCCCCCTGGGCCTCTTGCTCTCCCTGCTGCCCTGAGGCTGCTGGGCCAAAGAGGTCTTGGGCATCCAGCCCCTTGCTGGTCCCTTCCCTCTGACCAGGCCCTCTGAGCTCCAGCATCTTGCAGTGTGGAGACAGCCCCTGCCAGCAACCTCCTCTCCAAGGAGGCCTCAAGCGAGGCCTAGGCCCAGGGGAAAGGCACCAGCGGGGATGAGCCTGGGGAGGCGCCCGGGCATGTCTGGACCCATTCCCCCGCAGCCTGCCCCTTGCTGGGGCAGTACCCCCGGAGGCCAGGAAGGCCTGGGCAAGGCTGGCCAGGGGCAGGGGCCCTGCTGGGTCCTGCCCCTGGCCTGTGGGGCCTCTGAGCACAACCGGCCCTCTCCCGCTGGAAGACCTCCCCGGCTGCCTCCAAAGGCCGCTTTGCAAGCACTCTGGCCGGCTGTTCCCGCCAGCCGCGCACAATGCTCCCAAGCCCGGGAGAAAAGCGCTTCGGGGTGGTGCTCTCTCCCGGCCCTTGCCCCTGAGCCTGGGGGCCAGGCAGGGGCTCCACACTCCCAGGCCAAGGCAGAACCACATGCACACGTCTGTTCCTGCCCCCTGCACCGGCAGAGAGCTCGGGGGAGCCAGAGTCTGTCAGGCAGCTGCTGGGCTGGCCGCCTGTGTGGGAAGGGGCAGAGCCGACCTAGGGGCCCCCTGGGCCTCTTGCTCTCCCTGCTGCCCTGAGGCTGCTGGGCCAAAGAGGTCTTGGGCATCCAGCCCCTTGCTGGTCCCTTCCCTCTGACGAGGCCCTCTGAGCTCCAGCACCTTGCAGTGTGGAGACAGCCCCTGCCAGCAACCTCCTCTCCAAGGAGGCCTCAAGCGAGGCCTAGGCCCAGGGGAAAGGCACCAGCGGGGATGAGCCTGGGGAGGCGCCCGGGCATGTCTGGACCCAGTGCCCCGCAGCCTGCCCCTTGCTGGGGCAATACCCCCGGAGGCCAGGAAGGCCTGGGCAAGGCAGGCCAGGGGCAGGGGCCCTGCTGGGTCCTGCCCCTGGCCTGTGGGGCCTCTGAGCACAACCGGCCCTCTCCCGCTGGAAGACCTCCCCGGCTGCCTCCAAAGGCCGCTTTGCAAGCACTCTGGCCGGCTGTTCCCGCCAGCCGCGCACAATGCTCCCAAGCCCGGGAGAAAAGCGCTTCGGGGTGGTGCTCTCTCCCGGCCCTTGCCCCTGAGCCTGGGGGCCAGGCAGGGGCTCCACACTCCCAGGCCAAGGCAGAACCACATGCACACGTCTGTTCCTGCCCCCTGCACCGGCAGAGAGCTCGGGGGAGCCAGAGTCTGTCAGGCAGCTGCTGGGCTGGCCGCCTGTGTGGGAAGGGGCAGAGCCGACCTAGGGGCCCCCTGGGCCTCTTGCTCTCCCTGCTGCCCTGAGGCTGCTGGGCCAAAGAGGTCTTGGGCATCCAGCCCCTTGCTGGTCCCTTCCCTCTGACCAGGCCCTCTGAGCTCCAGCACCTTGCAGTGTGGAGACAGCCCCTGCCAGCAACCTCCTCTCCAAGGAGGCCTCAAGCGAGGCCTAGGCCCAGGGGAAAGGCACCAGCGGGGATGAGCCTGGGGAGGCGCCCGGGCATGTCTGGACCCAGTCCCCCGCAGCCTGCCCCTTGCTGGGGCAGTACCCCCGGAGGCCAGGAAGGCCTGGGCAAGGCTGGCCAGGGGCAGGGGCCCTGCTGGGTCCTGCCCCTGGCCTGTGGGGCCTCTGAGTACAACCGGCCCTCTCCCGCTGGAAGACCTCCCCGGCTGCCTCCAAAGGCCGCTTTGCAAGCACTCTGGCCGGCTGTTCCCGCCAGCCGCGCACAATGCTCCCAAGCCCGGGAGAAAAGCGCTTCGGGGTGGTGCTCTCTCCCGGCCCTTGCCCCTGAGCCTGGGGGCCAGGCAGGGGGTCCACACTCCCAGGCCAAGGCAGAACCACATGTACACGTCTGTTCCTGCCCCCTGCACCGGCAGAGAGCTCGGGGGAGCCAGAGTCTGTCAGGCAGCTGCTGGGCTGGCCGCTTGTGTGGGAAGGGGCAGAGCCGACCTAGGGGCACCCTGGGCCTCTTGCTCTCCCTGCTGCCCTGAGGCCGCTGGGCCAAAGAGGTCTTGGGCATCCAGCCCCTTGCTGGTCCCTTCCCTCTGACGAGGCCCTCTGAGCTCCAGCACCTTGCAGTGTGGAGACAGCCCCTGCCAGCAACCTCCTCTCCAAGGAGGCCTCAAGCGAGGCCTAGGCCCAGGGGAAAGGCACCAGCGGGGATGAGCCTGGGGAGGCGCCCGGGCATGTCTGGACCCAGTGCCCCGCAGCCTGCCCCTTGCTGGGGCAGTACCCCCGGAGGCCAGGAAGGCCTGGGCAAGGCTGGCCAGGGGCAGGGGCCCTGCTGGGTCCTGCCCCTGGCCTGTGGGGCCTCTGAGCACAACCGGCCCTCTCCCGCTGGAAGACCTCCCCGGCTGCCTCCAAAGGCCGCTTTGCAAGCACTCTGGCCGGCTGTTCCCGCCAGCCGCGCACAATGCTCCCAAGCCCGGGAGAAAAGCGCTTCGGGGTGGTGCTCTCTCCCGGCCCTTGCCCCTGAGCCTGGGGGCCAGGCAGGGGGTCCACACTCCCAGGCCGAGGCAGAACCACATGCACACGTCTGTTCCTGCCCCCTGCACCGGCAGAGAGCTCGGGGGAGCCAGAGTTTATCAGGCAGCTGCTGGGCTGGCCGCCTGTGTGGGAAGGGGCAGAGCCGACCTAGGGGCCCCCTGGGCCTCTTGCTCTCCCTGCTGCCCTGAGGCTGCTGGGCCAAAGAGGTCTTGGGCATCCAGCCCCTTGCTGGTCCCTTCCCTCTGACGAGGCCCTCTGAGCTCCAGCACCTTGCAGTGTGGAGACAGCCCCTGCCAGCAACCTCCTCTCCAAGGAGGCCTCAAGCGAGGACTAGGCCCAGGGGAAAGGCACCAGCGGGGATGAGCCTGGGGAGGCGCCCGGGCATGTCTGGACCCAGTCCCCCGCAGCCTGCCCCTTGCTGGGGCAGTACCCCCGGAGGCCAGCAAGGCCTGGGCAAGGCTGGCCAGGGGCAGGGGCCCTGCTGGGTCCTGCCCCTGGCCTGTGGGGCCTCTGAGCACAGCCGGCCCTCTCCCGCTGGAAGACCTCCCCGGCTGCCTCCAAAGGCCGCTTTGTAAGCACTCTGGCCGGCTGTTCCCGCCAGCCGCGCACAATGCTCCCAAGCCCGGGAGAAAAGCGCTTCGGGGTGGTGCTCTCTCCCGGCCCTTGCCCCTGAGCCTGGGGGCCAGGCAGGGGGTCCACACTCCCAGGCCAAGGCAGAACCACATGCACACGTCTGTTCCTGCCCCCTGCACCGGCAGAGAGCTCGGGGGAGCCAGAGTCTGTCAGGCAGCTGCTGGGCTGGCCGCCTGTGTGGGAAGGGGAAGAGCCGACCGAGGGGCCCCCTGGGCCTCTTGCTCTCCCTGCTGCCCTGAGGCTGCTGGGCCAAAGAGGTCTTGGGCATCCAGCCCCTTGCTGGTCCCTTCCCTCTGACGAGGCCCTCTGAGCTCCAGCACCTTGCAGTGTGGAGACAGCCCCTGCCGGCAACCTCCTCTCCAAGGAGGCCTCAAGCGAGGCCTAGGCCCAGGGGAAAGGCACCAGCGGGGATGAGCCTGGGGAGGCGCCCGGGCATGTCTGGACCCAGTTCCCCGCAGCCTGCCCCTTGCTGGGGCAGTACCCCCGGAGGCCAGGAAGGCCTGGGCAAGGCTGGCCAGGGGCAGGGGCCCTGCTGGGACCTGCCCCTGGCCTGTGGGGCCTCTGAGCACAACCGGCCCTCTCCCGCTGGAAGACCTCCCCGGCTGCCTCCAAAGGCCGCTTTGCAAGCACTCTGGCCGGCTGTTCCCGCCAGCCGCGCACAATGCTCCCAAGCCCGGGAGAAAAGCGCTTCGGGGTGGTGCTCTCTCCCGGCCCTTGCCCCTGAGCCTGGGGGCCAGGCAGGGGGTCCACACTCCCAGGCCAAGGCAGAACCACATGCACACGTCTGTTCCTGCCCCCTGCACCGGCAGAGAGCTCGGGGGAGCCAGAGTCTGTCAGGCAGCTGCTGGGCTGGCCGCCTGTGTGGGAAGGGGCAGAGCCGACCTAGGGGCCCCCTGGGCCTCTTGCTCTCCCTGCTGCCCTGAGGCTGCTGGGCCAAAGAGGTCTTGGGCATCCAGCCCCTTGCTGGTCCCTTCCCTCTGACGAGGCCCTCTGAGCTCCAGCACCTTGCAGTGTGGAGACAGCCCCTGCCAGCAACCTCCTCTCCAAGGAGGCCTCAAGCGAGGCCTAGGCCCAGGGGAAAGGCACCAGCGGGGATGAGCCTGGGGAGGCGCCCGGGCATGTCTGGACCCAGTCCCCCGCAGCCTGCCCCTTGCTGGGGCAGTACCCCCGGAGGCCAGGAAGGCCTGGGCTAGGCTGGCCAGGGGCAGGGGCCCTGCTGGGTCCTGCCCCTGGCCTGTGGGGCCTCTGAGCACAACCGGCCCTCTCCCGCTGGAAGACCTCCCCGGCTGCCTCCAAAGGCCGCTTTGCAAGCACTCTGGCCGGCTGTTCCCGCCAGCCGCGCACAATGCTCCCAAGCCCGGGAGAAAAGCGCTTCGGGGTGGTGCTCTCTCCCGGCCCTTGCCCCTGAGCCTGGGGGCCAGGCAGGGGGTCCACACTCCCAGGCCAAGGCAGAAGCACATGCACACGTCTGTTCCTGCCCCCTGCACCGGCAGAGAGCTCGGGGGAGCCAGAGTCTGTCAGGCAGCTGCTGGGCTGGCCGCCTGTGTGGGAAGGGGCAGAGCCGACCTAGGGGCCCCCTGGGCCTCTTGCTCTCCCTGCTGCCCTGAGGCTGCTGGGCCAAAGAGGTCTTGGGCATCCAGCCCCTTGCTGGTCCCTTCCCTCTGACCAGGCCCTCTGAGCTCCAGCACCTTGCAGTGTGGAGACAGCCCCTGCCAGCAACCTCCTCTCCAAGGAGGCCTCAAGCGAGGCCTAGGCCCAGGGGAAAGGCACCAGCGGGGATGAGCCTGGGGAGGCGCCCGGGCATGTCTGGACCCAGTCCCCCGCAGCCTGCCCCTTGCTGGGGCAGTACCCCCGGAGGCCAGGAAGGCCTGGGCAAGGCTGGCCAGGGGCAGGGGCCCTGCTGGGTCCTGCCCCTGGCCTGTGGGGCCTCTGAGCACAACCGGCCCTCTCCCGCTGGAAGACCTCCCCGGCTGCCTCCAAAGGCCGCTTTGCAAGCACTCTGGCCGGCTGTTCCCGCCAGCCGCGCACAATGCTCCCAAGCCCGGGAGAAAAGCGCTTCGGGGTGGTGCTCTCTCCCGGCCCTTGCCCCTGAGCCTGGGGGCCAGGCAGGGGGTCCACACTCCCAGGCCAAGGCAGAACCACATGCACACGTCTGTTCCTGCCCCCTGCACCGGCAGAGAGCTCGGGGGAGCCAGAGTCTGTCAGGCAGCTGCTGGGCTGGCCGCCTGTGTGGGAAGGGGCAGAGCCGACCTAGGGGCCCCCTGGGCCTCTTGCTCTCCCTGCTGCCCTGAGGCTGCTGGGCCAAAGAGGTCTTGGGCATCCAGCCCCTTGCTGGTCCCTTCCCTCTGACCAGGCCCTCTGAGCTCCAGCATCTTGCAGTGTGGAGACAGCCCCTGCCAGCAACCTCCTCTCCAAGGAGGCCTCAAGCGAGGCCTAGGCCCAGGGGAAAGGCACCAGCGGGGATGAGCCTGGGGAGGCGCCCGGGCATGTCTGGACCCATTCCCCCGCAGCCTGCCCCTTGCTGGGGCAGTACCCCCGGAGGCCAGGAAGGCCTGGGCAAGGCTGGCCAGGGGCAGGGGCCCTGCTGGGTCCTGCCCCTGGCCTGTGGGGCCTCTGAGCACAACCGGCCCTCTCCCGCTGGAAGACCTCCCCGGCTGCCTCCAAAGGCCGCTTTGCAAGCACTCTGGCCGGCTGTTCCCGCCAGCCGCGCACAATGCTCCCAAGCCCGGGAGAAAAGCGCTTCGGGGTGGTGCTCTCTCCCGGCCCTTGCCCCTGAGCCTGGGGGCCAGGCAGGGGCTCCACACTCCCAGGCCAAGGCAGAACCACATGCACACGTCTGTTCCTGCCCCCTGCACCGGCAGAGAGCTCGGGGGAGCCAGAGTCTGTCAGGCAGCTGCTGGGCTGGCCGCCTGTGTGGGAAGGGGCAGAGCCGACCTAGGGGCCCCCTGGGCCTCTTGCTCTCCCTGCTGCCCTGAGGCTGCTGGGCCAAAGAGGTCTTGGGCATCCAGCCCCTTGCTGGTCCCTTCCCTCTGACGAGGCCCTCTGAGCTCCAGCACCTTGCAGTGTGGAGACAGCCCCTGCCAGCAACCTCCTCTCCAAGGAGGCCTCAAGCGAGGCCTAGGCCCAGGGGAAAGGCACCAGCGGGGATGAGCCTGGGGAGGCGCCCGGGCATGTCTGGACCCAGTGCCCCGCAGCCTGCCCCTTGCTGGGGCAATACCCCCGGAGGCCAGGAAGGCCTGGGCAAGGCTGGCCAGGGGCAGGGGCCCTGCTGGGTCCTGCCCCTGGCCTGTGGGGCCTCTGAGCACAACCGGCCCTCTCCCGCTGGAAGACCTCCCCGGCTGCCTCCAAAGGCCGCTTTGCAAGCACTCTGGCCGGCTGTTCCCGCCAGCCGCGCACAATGCTCCCAAGCCCGGGAGAAAAGCGCTTCGGGGTGGTGCTCTCTCCCGGCCCTTGCCCCTGAGCCTGGGGGCCAGGCAGGGGCTCCACACTCCCAGGCCAAGGCAGAACCACATGCACACGTCTGTTCCTGCCCCCTGCACCGGCAGAGAGCTCGGGGGAGCCAGAGTCTGTCAGGCAGCTGCTGGGCTGGCCGCCTGTGTGGGAAGGGGCAGAGCCGACCTAGGGGCCCCCTGGGCCTCTTGCTCTCCCTGCTGCCCTGAGGCTGCTGGGCCAAAGAGGTCTTGGGCATCCAGCCCCTTGCTGGTCCCTTCCCTCTGACCAGGCCCTCTGAGCTCCAGCACCTTGCAGTGTGGAGACAGCCCCTGCCAGCAACCTCCTCTCCAAGGAGGCCTCAAGCGAGGCCTAGGCCCAGGGGAAAGGCACCAGCGGGGATGAGCCTGGGGAGGCGCCCGGGCATGTCTGGACCCAGTCCCCCGCAGCCTGCCCCTTGCTGGGGCAGTACCCCCGGAGGCCAGGAAGGCCTGGGCAAGGCTGGCCAGGGGCAGGGGCCCTGCTGGGTCCTGCCCCTGGCCTGTGGGGCCTCTGAGTACAACCGGCCCTCTCCCGCTGGAAGACCTCCCCGGCTGCCTCCAAAGGCCGCTTTGCAAGCACTCTGGCCGGCTGTTCCCGCCAGCCGCGCACAATGCTCCCAAGCCCGGGAGAAAAGCGCTTCGGGGTGGTGCTCTCTCCCGGCCCTTGCCCCTGAGCCTGGGGGCCAGGCAGGGGGTCCACACTCCCAGGCCAAGGCAGAACCACATGTACACGTCTGTTCCTGCCCCCTGCACCGGCAGAGAGCTCGGGGGAGCCAGAGTCTGTCAGGCAGCTGCTGGGCTGGCCGCTTGTGTGGGAAGGGGCAGAGCCGACCTAGGGGCACCCTGGGCCTCTTGCTCTCCCTGCTGCCCTGAGGCCGCTGGGCCAAAGAGGTCTTGGGCATCCAGCCCCTTGCTGGTCCCTTCCCTCTGACGAGGCCCTCTGAGCTCCAGCACCTTGCAGTGTGGAGACAGCCCCTGCCAGCAACCTCCTCTCCAAGGAGGCCTCAAGCGAGGCCTAGGCCCAGGGGAAAGGCACCAGCGGGGATGAGCCTGGGGAGGCGCCCGGGCATGTCTGGACCCAGTGCCCCGCAGCCTGCCCCTTGCTGGGGCAGTACCCCCGGAGGCCAGGAAGGCCTGGGCAAGGCTGGCCAGGGGCAGGGGCCCTGCTGGGTCCTGCCCCTGGCCTGTGGGGCCTCTGAGCACAACCGGCCCTCTCCCGCTGGAAGACCTCCCCGGCTGCCTCCAAAGGCCGCTTTGCAAGCACTCTGGCCGGCTGTTCCCGCCAGCCGCGCACAATGCTCCCAAGCCCGGGAGAAAAGCGCTTCGGGGTGGTGCTCTCTCCCGGCCCTTGCCCCTGAGCCTGGGGGCCAGGCAGGGGGTCCACACTCCCAGGCCGAGGCAGAACCACATGCACACGTCTGTTCCTGCCCCCTGCACCGGCAGAGAGCTCGGGGGAGCCAGAGTTTATCAGGCAGCTGCTGGGCTGGCCGCCTGTGTGGGAAGGGGCAGAGCCGACCTAGGGGCCCCCTGGGCCTCTTGCTCTCCCTGCTGCCCTGAGGCTGCTGGGCCAAAGAGGTCTTGGGCATCCAGCCCCTTGCTGGTCCCTTCCCTCTGACGAGGCCCTCTGAGCTCCAGCACCTTGCAGTGTGGAGACAGCCCCTGCCAGCAACCTCCTCTCCAAGGAGGCCTCAAGCGAGGACTAGGCCCAGGGGAAAGGCACCAGCGGGGATGAGCCTGGGGAGGCGCCCGGGCATGTCTGGACCCAGTCCCCCGCAGCCTGCCCCTTGCTGGGGCAGTACCCCCGGAGGCCAGCAAGGCCTGGGCAAGGCTGGCCAGGGGCAGGGGCCCTGCTGGGTCCTGCCCCTGGCCTGTGGGGCCTCTGAGCACAGCCGGCCCTCTCCCGCTGGAAGACCTCCCCGGCTGCCTCCAAAGGCCGCTTTGTAAGCACTCTGGCCGGCTGTTCCCGCCAGCCGCGCACAATGCTCCCAAGCCCGGGAGAAAAGCGCTTCGGGGTGGTGCTCTCTCCCGGCCCTTGCCCCTGAGCCTGGGGGCCAGGCAGGGGGTCCACACTCCCAGGCCAAGGCAGAACCACATGCACACGTCTGTTCCTGCCCCCTGCACCGGCAGAGAGCTCGGGGGAGCCAGAGTCTGTCAGGCAGCTGCTGGGCTGGCCGCCTGTGTGGGAAGGGGAAGAGCCGACCGAGGGGCCCCCTGGGCCTCTTGCTCTCCCTGCTGCCCTGAGGCTGCTGGGCCAAAGAGGTCTTGGGCATCCAGCCCCTTGCTGGTCCCTTCCCTCTGACGAGGCCCTCTGAGCTCCAGCACCTTGCAGTGTGGAGACAGCCCCTGCCGGCAACCTCCTCTCCAAGGAGGCCTCAAGCGAGGCCTAGGCCCAGGGGAAAGGCACCAGCGGGGATGAGCCTGGGGAGGCGCCCGGGCATGTCTGGACCCAGTTCCCCGCAGCCTGCCCCTTGCTGGGGCAGTACCCCCGGAGGCCAGGAAGGCCTGGGCAAGGCTGGCCAGGGGCAGGGGCCCTGCTGGGACCTGCCCCTGGCCTGTGGGGCCTCTGAGCACAACCGGCCCTCTCCCGCTGGAAGACCTCCCCGGCTGCCTCCAAAGGCCGCTTTGCAAGCACTCTGGCCGGCTGTTCCCGCCAGCCGCGCACAATGCTCCCAAGCCCGGGAGAAAAGCGCTTCGGGGTGGTGCTCTCTCCCGGCCCTTGCCCCTGAGCCTGGGGGCCAGGCAGGGGGTCCACACTCCCAGGCCAAGGCAGAACCACATGCACACGTCTGTTCCTGCCCCCTGCACCGGCAGAGAGCTCGGGGGAGCCAGAGTCTGTCAGGCAGCTGCTGGGCTGGCCGCCTGTGTGGGAAGGGGCAGAGCCGACCTAGGGGCCCCCTGGGCCTCTTGCTCTCCCTGCTGCCCTGAGGCTGCTGGGCCAAAGAGGTCTTGGGCATCCAGCCCCTTGCTGGTCCCTTCCCTCTGACGAGGCCCTCTGAGCTCCAGCACCTTGCAGTGTGGAGACAGCCCCTGCCAGCAACCTCCTCTCCAAGGAGGCCTCAAGCGAGGCCTAGGCCCAGGGGAAAGGCACCAGCGGGGATGAGCCTGGGGAGGCGCCCGGGCATGTCTGGACCCAGTCCCCCGCAGCCTGCCCCTTGCTGGGGCAGTACCCCCGGAGGCCAGGAAGGCCTGGGCAAGGCTGGCCAGGGGCAGGGGCCCTGCTGGGTCCTGCCCCTGGCCTGTGGGGCCTCTGAGCACAACCGGCCCTCTCCCGCTGGAAGACCTCCCCGGCTGCCTCCAAAGGCCGCTTTGCAAGCACTCTGGCCGGCTGTTCCCGCCAGCCGCGCACAATGCTCCCAAGCCCGGGAGAAAAGCGCTTCGGGGTGGTGCTCTCTCCCGGCCCTTGCCCCTGAGCCTGGGGGCCAGGCAGGGGGTCCACACTCCCAGGCCAAGGCAGAACCACATGCACACGTCTGTTCCTGCCCCCTGCACCGGCAGAGAGCTCGGGGGAGCCAGAGTCTGTCAGGCAGCTGCTGGGCTGGCCGCCTGTGTGGGAAGGGGCAGAGCCGACCGAGGGGCCCCCTGGGCCTCTTGCTCTCCCTGCTGCCCTGAGGCTGCTGGGCCAAAGAGGTCTTGGGCATCCAGCCCCTTGCTGGTCCCTTCCCTCTGACGAGGCCCTCTGAGCTCCAGCCCCTTGCAGTGTGGAGACAGCCCCTGCCAGCAACCTCCTCTCCAAGGAGGCCTCAAGCGAGGCCTAGGCCCAGGGGAAAGGCACCAGCGGGGATGAGCCTGGGGAGGCGCCCGGGCATGTCTGGACCCAGTCCCCCGCAGCCTGCCCCTTGCTGGGGCAGTACCCCCGGAGGCCAGGAAGGCCTGGGCAAGGCTGGCCAGGGGCAGGGGCCCTGCTGGGTCCTGCCCCTGGCCTGTGGGGCCTCTGAGCACAACCGGCCCTCTCCCGCTGGAAGACCTCCCCGGCTGCCTCCAAAGGCCGCTTTGCAAGCACTCTGGCCGGCTGTTCCCGCCAGCCGCGCACAATGCTCCCAAGCCCGGGAGAAAAGCGCTTCGGGGTGGTGCTCTCTCCCGGCCCTTGCCCCTGAGCCTGGGGGCCAGGCAGGGGGTCCACACTCCCAGGCCAAGGCAGAACCACATGCACACGTCTGTTCCTGCCCCCTGCACCGGCAGAGAGCTCGGGGGAGCCAGAGTCTGTCAGGCAGCTGCTGGGCTGGCCGCCTGTGTGGGAAGGGGCAGAGCCGACCTAGGGGCCCCCTGGGCCTCTTGCTCTCCCTGCTGCCCTGAGGCTGCTGGGCCAAAGAGGTCTTGGGCATCCAGCCCCTTGCTGGTCCCTTCCCTCTGACGAGGCCCTCTGAGCTCCAGCACCTTGCAGTGTGGAGACAGCCCCTGCCAGCAACCTCCTCTCCAAGGAGGCCTCAAGCGAGGCCTAGGCCCAGGGGAAAGGCACCAGCGGGGATGAGCCTGGGGAGGCGCCCGGGCATGTCTGGACCCAGTGCCCCGCAGCCTGCCCCTTGCTGGGGCAGTACCCCCGGAGGCCAGGAAGGCCTGGGCAAGGCTGGCCAGGGGCAGGGGCCCTGCTGGGTCCTGCCCCTGGCCTGTGGGGCCTCTGAGCACAGCCGGCCCTCTCCCGCTGGAAGACCTCCCCGGCTGCCTCCAAAGGCCGCTTTGTAAGCACTCTGGCCGGCTGTTCCCGCCAGCCGCGCACAATGCTCCCAAGCCCGGGAGAAAAGCGCTTCGGGGTGGTGCTCTCTCCCGGCCCTTGCCCCTGAGCCTGGGGGCCAGGCAGGGGGTCCACACTCCCAGGCCAAGGCAGAACCACATGCACACGTCTGTTCCTGCCCCCTGCACCGGCAGAGAGCTCGGGGGAGCCAGAGTCTGTCAGGCAGCTGCTGGGCTGGCCGCCTGTGTGGGAAGGGGCAGAGCCGACCGAGGGGCACACTGGGCCTCTTGCTCTCCCTGCTGCCCTGAGGCTGCTGGGCCAAAGAGGTCTTGGGCATCCAGCCCCTTGCTGGTCCCTTCCCTCTGACGAGGCCCTCTGAGCTCCAGCACCTTGCAGTGTGGAGACAGCCCCTGCCAGCAACCTCCTCTCCAAGGAGGCCTCAAGCGAGGCCTAGGCCCAGGGGAAAGGCACCAGCGGGGATGAGCCTGGGGAGGCGCCCGGGCATGTCTGGACCCAGTCCCCCGCAGCCTGCCCCTTGCTGGGGCAGTACCCCCGGAGGCCAGCAAGGCCTGGGCAAGGCTGGCCAGGGGCAGGGGCCCTGCTGGGTCCTGCCCCTGGCCTGTGGGGCCTCTGAGCACAACCGGCCCTCTCCCGCTGGAAGACCTCCCCGGCTGCCTCCAAAGGCCGCTTTGCAAGCACTCTGGCCGGCTGTTCCCGCCAGCCGCGCACAATGCTCCCAAGCCCGGGAGAAAAGCGCTTCGGGGTGGTGCTCTCTCCCGGCCCTTGCCCCTGAGCCTGGGGGCCAGGCAGGGGGTCCACACTCCCAGGCCAAGGCAGAACCACATGCACACGTCTGTTCCTGCCCCCTGCACCGGCAGAGAGCTCGGGGGAGCCAGAGTCTGTCAGGCAGCTGCTGGGCTGGCCGCCTGTGTGGGAAGGGGCAGAGCCGACCGAGGGGCCCCCTGGGCCTCTTGCTCTCCCTGCTGCCCTGAGGCTGCTGGGCCAAAGAGGTCTTGGGCATCCAGCCCCTTGCTGGTCCCTTCCCTCTGACGAGGCCCTCTGAGCTCCAGCACCTTGCAGTGTGGAGACAGCCCCCGCCAGCAACCTCCTCTACAAGGAGGCCTCAAGCGAGGCCTAGGCCCAGGGGAAAGGCACCAGCGGGGATGAGCCTGGGGAGGCGCCCGGGCATGTCTGGACCCAGTCCCCCGCAGCCTGCCCCTTGCTGGGGCAGTACCCCCGGAGGCCAGGAAGGCCTGGGCAAGGCTGGCCAGGGGCAGGGGCCCTGCTGGGTCCTGCCCCTGGCCTGTGGGGCCTCTGAGCACAACCGGCCCTCTGCCGCTGGAAGACCTCCCCGGCTGCCTCCAAAGGCCGCTTTGCAAGCACTCTGGCCGGCTGTTCCCGCCAGCCGCGCACAATGCTCCCAAGCCCGGGAGAAAAGCGCTTCGGGGTGGTGCTCTCTCCCGGCCCTTGCCCCTGAGCCTGGGGGCCAGGCAGGGGGTCCACACTCCCAGGCCAAGGCAGAACCACATGCACACGTCTGTTCCTGCCCCCTGCACCGGCAGAGAGCTCGGGGGAGCCAGAGTCTGTCAGGCAGCTGCTGGGCTGGCCGCCTGTGTGGGAAGGGGCAGAGCCGACCTAGGGGCCCCCTGGGCCTCTTGCTCTCCCTGCTGCCCTGAGGCTGCTGGGCCAAAGAGGTCTTGGGCATCCAGCCCCTTGCTGGTCCCTTCCCTCTGACGAGGCCCTCTGAGCTCCAGCACCTTGCAGTGTGGAGACAGCCCCTGCCAGCAACCTCCTCTCCAAGGAGGCCTCCAGCGAGGCCTAGGCCCAGGGGAAAGGCACCAGCGGGGATGAGCCTGAGGAGGCGCCCGGGCATGTCTGGACCCAGTCCCCCGCAGCCTGCCCCTTGCTGGGGCAGTACCCCCGGAGGCCAGGAAGGCCTGGGCAAGGCTGGCCAGGGGCAGGGGCCCTGCTGGGTCCTGCCCCTGGCCTGTGGGGCCTCTGAGCACAACCGGCCCTCTCCCGCTGGAAGACCTCCCCGGCTGCCTCCAAAGGCCGCTTTGCAAGCACTCTGGCCGGCTGTTCCCGCCAGCCGCGCACAATGCTCCCAAGCCCGGGAGAAAAGCGCTTCGGGGTGGTGCTCTCTCCCGGCCCTTGCCCCTGAGCCTGGGGGCCAGGCAGGGGCTCCACACTCCCAGGCCAAGGCAGAACCACATGCACACGTCTGTTCCTGCCCCCTGCACCGGCAGAGAGCTCGGGGGAGCCAGAGTCTGTCAGGCAGCTGCTGGGCTGGCCGCCTGTGTGGGAAGGGGCAGAGCCGACCTAGGGGCCCCCTGGGCCTCTTGCTCTCCCTGCTGCCCTGAGGCTGCTGGGCCAAAGAGGTCTTGGGCATCCAGCCCCTTGCTGGTCCCTTCCCTCTGACGAGGCCCTCTGAGCTCCAGCACCTTGCAGTGTGGAGACAGCCCCTGCCAGCAACCTCCTCTCCAAGGAGGCCTCAAGCGAGGCCTAGGCCCAGGGGAAAGGCACCAGCGGGGATGAGCCTGGGGAGGCGCCCGGGCATGTCTGGACCCAGTCCCCCGCAGCCTGCCCCTTGCTGGGGCAGTACCCCCGGAGGCCAGGAAGGCCTGGGCAAGGCTGGCCAGGGGCAGGGGCCCTGCTGGGTCCTGCCCCTGGCCTGTGGGGCCTCTGAGCACAACCGGCCCTCTCCCGCTGGAAGACCTCCCCGGCTGCCTCCAAAGGCCGCTTTGCAAGCACTCTGGCCGGCTGTTCCCGCCAGCCGCGCACAATGCTCCCAAGCCCGGGAGAAAAGCGCTTCGGGGTGGTGCTCTCTCCCGGCCCTTGCCCCTGAGCCTGGGGGCCAGGCAGGGGCTCCACACTCCCAGGCCAAGGCAGAACCACATGCACACGTCTGTTCCTGCCCCCTGCACCGGCAGAGAGCTCGGGGGAGCCAGAGTCTGTCAGGCAGCTGCTGGGCTGGCCGCCTGTGTGGGAAGGGGCAGAGCCGACCTAGGGGCACCCTGGGCCTCTTGCTCTCCCTGCTGCCCTGAGGCTGCTGGGCCAAAGAGGTCTTGGGCATCCAGCCCCTTGCTGGTCCCTTCCCTCTGACGAGGCCCTCTGAGCTCCAGCACCTTGCAGTGTGGAGACAGCCCCTGCCAGCAACCTCCTCTCCAAGGAGGCCTCAAGCGAGGCCTAGGCCCAGGGGAAAGGCACCAGCGGGGATGAGCCTGGGGAGGCGCCCGGGCATGTCTGGACCCAGTCCCCCGCAGCCTGCCCCTTGCTGGGGCAGTACCCCCGGAGGCCAGGAAGGCCTGGGCAAGGCTGGCCAGGGGCAGGGGCCCTGCTGGGTCCTGCCCCTGGCCTGTGGGGCCTCTGAGCACAACCGGCCCTCTCCCGCTGGAAGACCTCCCCGGCTGCCTCCAAAGGCCGCTTTGCAAGCACTCTGGCCGGCTGTTCCCGCCAGCCGCGCACAATGCTCCCAAGCCCGGGAGAAAAGCGCTTCGGGGTGGTGCTCTCTCCCGGCCCTTGCCCCTGAGCCTGGGGGCCAGGCAGGGGGTCCACACTCCCAGGCCGAGGCAGAACCACATGCACACGTCTGTTCCTGCCCCCTGCACCGGCAGAGAGCTCGGGGGAGCCAGAGTCTATCAGGCAGCTGCTGGGCTGGCCGCCTGTGTGGGAAGGGGCAGAGCCGACCTAGGGGCCCCCTGGGCCTCTTGCTCTCCCTGCTGCCCTGAGGCTGCTGGGCCAAAGAGGTCTTGGGCATCCAGCCCCTTGCTGGTCCCTTCCCTCTGACGAGGCCCTCTGAGCTCCAGCACCTTGCAGTGTGGAGACAGCCCCTGCCAGCAACCTCCTCTCCAAGGAGGCCTCAAGCGAGGCCTAGGCCCAGGGGAAAGGCAACAGCGGGGATGAGCCTGGGGAGGCGCCCGGGCATGTCTGGACCCAGTCCCCCGCAGCCTGCCCCTTGCTGGGGCAGTAACCCCGGAGGCCAGGAAGGCCTGGGCAAGGCTGGCCAGGGGCAGGGGCCCTGCTGGGTCCTGCCCCTGGCCTGTGGGGCCTCTGAGCACAGCCGGCCCTCTCCCGCTGGAAGACCTCCCCGGCTGCCTCCAAAGGCCGCTTTGCAAGCACTCTGGCCGGCTGTTCCCGCCAGCCGCGCACAATGCTCCCAAGCCCGGGAGAAAAGCGCTTCGGGGTGGTGCTCTCTCCCGGCCCTTGCCCCTGAGCCTGGGGGCCAGGCAGGGGGTCCACACTCCCAGGCCAAGGCAGAACCACATGCACACGTCTGTTCCTGCCCCCTGCACCGGCAGAGAGCTCGGGGGAGCCAGAGTCTGTCAGGCAGCTGCTGGGCTGGCCGCCTGTGTGGGAAGGGGCAGAGCCGACCGAGGGGCCCCCTGGGCCTCTTGCTCTCCCTGCTGCCCTGAGGCTGCTGGGCCAAAGAGGTCTTGGGCATCCAGCCCCTTGCTGGTCCCTTCCCTCTGACGAGGCCCTCTGAGCTCCAGCACCTTGCAGTGTGGAGACAGCCCCTGCCAGCAACCTCCTCTCCAAGGAGGCCTCAGGCGAGGCCTAGGCCCAGGGGAAAGGCACCATCGGGGATGAGCCTGGGGAGGCGCCCGGGCATGTCTGGACCCAGTCCCCCGCAGCCTGCCCCTTGCTGGGGCAGTACCCCCGGAGGCCAGCAAGGCCTGGGCAAGGCTGGCCAGGGGCAGGGGCCCTGCTGGGTCCTGCCCCTGGCCTGTGGGGCCTCTGAGCACAACCGGCCCTCTCCCGCTGGAAGACCTCCCCGGCTGCCTCCAAAGGCCGCTTTGCAAGCACTCTGGCCGGCTGTTCCCGCCAGCCGCGCACAATGCTCCCAAGCCCGGGAGAAAAGCGCTTCGGGGTGGTGCTCTCTCCCGGCCCTTGCCCCTGAGCCTGGGGGCCAGGCAGGGGCTCCACACTCCCAGGCCAAGGCAGAACCACATGCACACGTCTGTTCCTGCCCCCTGCACCGGCAGAGAGCTCGGGGGAGCCAGAGTCTGTCAGGCAGCTGCTGGGCTGGCCGCCTGTGTGGGAAGGGGCAGAGCCGACCGAGGGGCCCCCTGGGCCTCTTGCTCTCCCTGCTGCCCTGAGGCTGCTGGGCCAAAGAGGTCTTGGGCATCCAGCCCCTTGCTGGTCCCTTCCCTCTGACCAGGCCCTCTGAGCTCCAGCACCTTGCAGTGTGGAGACAGCCCCTGCCAGCAACCTCCTCTCCAAGGAGGCCTCAGGCGAGGCCTAGGCCCAGGGGAAAGGCACCAGCGGGGATGAGCCTGGGGAGGCGCCCGGGCATGTCTGGACCCAGTCCCCCGCAGCCTGCCCCTTGCTGGGGCAGTACCCCCGGAGGCCAGCAAGGCCTGGGCAAGGCTGGCCAGGGGCAGGGGCCCTGCTGGGTCCTGCCCCTGGCCTGTGGGGCCTCTGAGCACAACCGGCCCTCTCCCGCTGGAAGACCTCCCCGGCTGCCTCCAAAGGCCGCTTTGCAAGCACTCTGGCCGGCTGTTCCCGCCAGCCGCGCACAATGCTCCCAAGCCCGGGAGAAAAGCGCTTCGGGGTGGTGCTCTCTCCCGGCCCTTGCCCCTGAGCCTGGGGGCCAGGCAGGGGCTCCACACTCCCAGGCCAAGGCAGAACCACATGCACACGTCTGTTCCTGCCCCCTGCACCGGCAGAGAGCTCGGGGGAGCCAGAGTCTGTCAGGCAGCTGCTGGGCTGGCCGCCTGTGTGGGAAGGGGCAGAGCCGACCGAGGGGCCCCCTGGGCCTCTTGCTCTCCCTGCTGCCCTGAGGCTGCTGGGCCAAAGAGGTCTTGGGCATCCAGCCCCTTGCTGGTCCCTTCCCTCTGACGAGGCCCTCTGAGCTCCAGCACCTTGCAGTGTGGAGACAGCCCCTGCCAGCAACCTCCTCTCCAAGGAGGCCTCAAGCGAGGCCTAGGCCCAGGGGAAAGGCACCAGCGGGGATGAGCCTGGGGAGGCGCCCGGGCATGTCTGGACCCAGTCCCCCGTAGCCTGCCCCTTGCTGGGGCAGTAACCCCGGAGGCCAGGAAGGCCTGGGCAAGGCTGGCCAGGGGCAGGGGCCCTGCTGGGTCCTGCCCCTGGCCTGTGGGGCCTCTGAGCACAACCGGCCCTCTGCCACTGGAAGACCTCCCCGGCTGCCTCCAAAGGCCGCTTTGCAAGCACTCTGGCCGGCTGTTCCCGCCAGCCGCGCACAATGCTCCCAAGCCCGGGAGAAAAGCGCTTCGGGGTGGTGCTCTCTCCCGGCCCTTGCCCCTGAGCCTGGGGGCCAGGCAGGGGGTCCACACTCCCAGGCCAAGGCAGAACCACATGCACACGTCTGTTCCTGCCCCCTGCACCGGCAGAGAGCTCGGGGGAGCCAGAGTCTGTCAGGCAGCTGCTGGGCTGGCCGCCTGTGTGGGAAGGGGCAGAGCCGACCTAGGGGCCCCCTGGGCCTCTTGCTCTCCCTGCTGCCCTGAGGCTGCTGGGCCAAAGAGGTCTTGGGCATCCAGCCCCTTGCTGGTCCCTTCCCTCTGACGAGGCCCTCTGAGCTCCAGCACCTTGCAGTGTGGAGACAGCCCCTGCCAGCAACCTCCTCTCCAAGGAGGCCTCAAGCGAGGCCTAGGCCCAGGGGAAAGGCACCAGCGGGGATGAGCCTGGGGAGGCGCCCGGGCATGTCTGGACCCAGTCCCCCGCAGCCTGCCCCTTGCTGGGGCAGTACCCCCGGAGGCCAGGAAGGCCTGGGCAAGGCTGGCCAGGGGCAGGGGCCCTGCTGGGTCCTGCCCCTGGCCTGTGGGGCCTCTGAGCACAACCGGCCCTCTGCCGCTGGAAGACCTCCCCGGCTGCCTCCAAAGGCCGCTTTGCAAGCACTCTGGCCGGCTGTTCCCGCCAGCCGCGCACAATGCTCCCAAGCCCGGGAGAAAAGCGCTTCGGGGTGGTGCTCTCTCCCGGCCCTTGCCCCTGAGCCTGGGGGCCAGGCAGGGGGTCCACACTCCCAGGCCAAGGCAGAACCACATGCACACGTCTGTTCCTGCCCCCTGCACCGGCAGAGAGCTCGGGGGAGCCAGAGTCTGTCAGGCAGCTGCTGGGCTGGCCGCCTGTGTGGGAAGGGGCAGAGCCGACCTAGGGGCCCCCTGGGCCTCTTGCTCTCCCTGCTGCCCTGAGGCTGCTGGGCCAAAGAGGTCTTGGGCATCCAGCCCCTTGCTGGTCCCTTCCCTCTGACCAGGCCCTCTGAGCTCCAGCACCTTGCAGTGTGGAGACAGCCCCTGCCAGCAACCTCCTCTCCAAGGACGCCTCAAGCGAGGCCTAGGCCCAGGGGAAAGGCACCAGCGGGGATGAGCCTGGGGAGGCGCCCGGGCATGTCTGGACCCAGTCCCCCGCAGCCTGCCCCTTGCTGGGGCAGTACCCCCGGAGGCCAGGAAGGCCTGGGCAAGGCTGGCCAGGGGCAGGGGCCCTGCTGGGTCCTGCCCCTGGCCTGTGGGGCCTCTGAGCACAACCGGCCCTCTCCCGCTGGAAGACCTCCCCGGCTGCCTCCAAAGGCCGCTTTGCAAGCACTCTGGCCGGCTGTTCCCGCCAGCCGCGCACAATGCTCCCAAGCCCGGGAGAAAAGCGCTTCGGGGTGGTGCTCTCTCCCGGCCCTTGCCCCTGAGCCTGGGGGCCAGGCAGGGGGTCCACACTCCCAGGCCAAGGCAGAACCACATGCACACGTCTGTTCCTGCCCCCTGCACCGGCAGAGAGCTCGGGGGAGCCAGAGTCTGTCAGGCAGCTGCTGGGCTGGCCGCCTGTGTGGGAAGGGGCAGAGCCGACCTAGGGGCCCCCTGGGCCTCTTGCTCTCCCTGCTGCCCTGAGGCTGCTGGGCCAAAGAGGTCTTGGGCATCCAGCCCCTTGCTGGTCCCTTCCCTCTGACGAGGCCCTCTGAGCTCCAGCACCTTGCAGTGTGGAGACAGCCCCTGCCAGCAACCTCCTCTCCAAGGAGGCCTCAAGCGAGGCCTAGGCCCAGGGGAAAGGCACCAGCGGGGATGAGCCTGGGGAGGCGCCCGGGCATGTCTGGACCCAGTCCCCCGCAGCCTGCCCCTTGCTGGGGCAGTACCCCCGGAGGCCAGGAAGGCCTGGGCAAGGCTGGCCAGGGGCAGGGGCCCTGCTGGGTCCTGCCCCTGGCCTGTGGGGCCTCTGAGCACAACCGGCCCTCTCCCGCTGGAAGACCTCCCCGGCTGCCTCCAAAGGCCGCTTTGCAAGCACTCTGGCCGGCTGTTCCCGCCAGCCGCGCACAATGCTCCCAAGCCCGGGAGAAAAGCGCTTCGGGGTGGTGCTCTCTCCCGGCCCTTGCCCCTGAGCCTGGGGGCCAGGCAGGGGGTCCACACTCCCAGGCCAAGGCAGAACCACATGCACACGTCTGTTCCTGCCCCCTGCACCGGCAGAGAGCTCGGGGGAGCCAGAGTCTGTCAGGCAGCTGCTGGGCTGGCCGCCTGTGTGGGAAGGGGCAGAGCCGACCTAGGGGCCCCCTGGGCCTCTTGCTCTCCCTGCTGCCCTGAGGCTGCTGGGCCAAAGAGGTCTTGGGCATCCAGCCCCTTGCTGGTCCCTTCCCTCTGACGAGGCCCTCTGAGCTCCAGCACCTTGCAGTGTGGAGACAGCCCCTGCCAGCAACCTCCTCTCCAAGGAGGCCTCAAGCGAGGCCTAGGCCCAGGGGAAAGGCACCAGCGGGGATGAGCCTGGGGAGGCGCCCGGGCATGTCTGGACCCAGTCCCCCGCAGCCTGCCCCTTGCTGGGGCAGTACCCCCGGAGGCCAGGAAGGCCTGGGCAAGGCTGGCCAGGGGCAGGGGCCCTGCTGGGTCCTGCCCCTGGCCTGTGGGGCCTCTGAGCACAACCGGCCCTCTCCCGCTGGAAGACCTCCCCGGCTGCCTCCAAAGGCCGCTTTGCAAGCACTCTGGCCGGCTGTTCCCGCCAGCCGCGCACAATGCTCCCAAGCCCGGGAGAAAAGCGCTTCGGGGTGGTGCTCTCTCCCGGCCCTTGCCCCTGAGCCTGGGGGCCAGGCAGGGGGTCCACACTCCCAGGCCAAGGCAGAACCACATGCACACGTCTGTTCCTGCCCCCTGCACCGGCAGAGAGCTCGGGGGAGCCAGAGTCTGTCAGGCAGCTGCTGGGCTGGCCGCCTGTGTGGGAAGGGGCAGAGCCGACCGAGGGGCCCCCTGGGCCTCTTGCTCTCCCTGCTGCCCTGAGGCTGCTGGGCCAAAGAGGTCTTGGGCATCCAGCCCCTTGCTGGTCCCTTCCCTCTGACGAGGCCCTCTGAGCTCCAGCACCTTGCAGTGTGGAGACAGCCCCTGCCAGCAACCTCCTCTCCAAGGAGGCCTCAAGCGAGGCCTAGGCCCAGGGGAAAGGCACCAGCGGGGATGAGCCTGGGGAGGCGCCCGGGCATGTCTGGACCCAGTCCCCCGCAGCCTGCCCCTTGCTGGGGCAGTACCCCCGGAGGCCAGGAAGGCCTGGGCAAGGCTGGCCAGGGGCAGGGGCCCTGCTGGGTCCTGCCCCTGGCCTGTGGGGCCTCTGAGCACAACCGGCCCTCTCCCGCTGGAAGACCTCCCCGGCTGCCTCCAAAGGCCGCTTTGCAAGCACTCTGGCCGGCTGTTCCCGCCAGCCGCGCACAGTGCTCCCAAGCCCGGGAGAAAAGCGCTTCGGGGTGGTGCTCTCTCCCGGCCCTTGCCCCTGAGCCTGGGGGCCAGGCAGGGGGTCCACACTCCCAGGCCAAGGCAGAACCACATGCACACGTCTGTTCCTGCCCCCTGCACCGGCAGAGAGCTCGGGGGAGCCAGAGTCTGTCAGGCAGCTGCTGGGCTGGCCGCCTGTGTGGGAAGGGGCAGAGCCGACCTAGGGGCCCCCTGGGCCTCTTGCTCTCCCTGCTGCCCTGAGGCTGCTGGGCCAAAGAGGTCTTGGGCATCCAGCCCCTTGCTGGTCCCTTCCCTCTGACGAGGCCCTCTGAGCTCCAGCACCTTGCAGTGTGGAGACAGCCCCCGCCAGCAACCTCCTCTACAAGGAGGCCTCAAGCGAGGCCTAGGCCCAGGGGAAAG
Organism: Cervus elaphus; assembly: GCF_910594005.1. NCBI lineage: Eukaryota > Metazoa > Chordata > Mammalia > Artiodactyla > Cervidae > Cervus > Cervus elaphus. The sequence continues at coordinate 109,184 of NC_057834.1, read as the reverse complement.
GCACCAGCGGGGATGAGCCTGGGGAGGCGCCCGGGCATGTCTGGACCCAGTCCCCCGCAGCCTGCCCCTTGCTGGGGCAGTACCCCCGGAGGCCAGGAAGGCCTGGGCAAGGCTGGCCAGGGGCAGGGGCCCTGCTGGGTCCTGCCCCTGGCCTGTGGGGCCTCTGAGCACAACCGGCCCTCTCCCGCTGGAAGACCTCCCCGGCTGCCTCCAAAGGCCGCTTTGCAAGCACTCTGGCCGGCTGTTCCCGCCAGCCGCGCACAATGCTCCCAAGCCCGGGAGAAAAGCGCTTCGGGGTGGTGCTCTCTCCCGGCCCTTGCCCCTGAGCCTGGGGGCCAGGCAGGGGGTCCACACTCCCAGGCCAAGGCAGAACCACATGCACACGTCTGTTCCTGCCCCCTGCACCGGCAGAGAGCTCGGGGGAGCCAGAGTCTGTCAGGCAGCTGCTGGGCTGGCCGCCTGTGTGGGAAGGGGCAGAGCCGACCGAGGGGCCCCCTGGGCCTCTTGCTCTCCCTGCTGCCCTGAGGCTGCTGGGCCAAAGAGGTCTTGGGCATCCAGCCCCTTGCTGGTCCCTTCCCTCTGACGAGGCCCTCTGAGCTCCAGCACCTTGCAGTGTGGAGACAGCCCCTGCCAGCAACCTCCTCTCCAAGGAGGCCTCAAGCGAGGCCTAGGCCCAGGGGAAAGGCACCAGCGGGGATGAGCCTGGGGAGGCGCCCGGGCATGTCTGGACCCAGTCCCCCGCAGCCTGCCCCTTGCTGGGGCAGTACCCCCGGAGGCCAGGAAGGCCTGGGCAAGGCTGGCCAGGGGCAGGGGCCCTGCTGGGTCCTGCCCCTGGCCTGTGGGGCCTCTGAGCACAACCGGCCCTCTCCCGCTGGAAGACCTCCCCGGCTGCCTCCAAAGGCCGCTTTGCAAGCACTCTGGCCGGCTGTTCCCGCCAGCCGCGCACAATGCTCCCAAGCCCGGGAGAAAAGCGCTTCGGGGTGGTGCTCTCTCCCGGCCCTTGCCCCTGAGCCTGGGGGCCAGGCAGGGGGTCCACACTCCCAGGCCGAGGCAGAACCACATGCACACGTCTGTTCCTGCCCCCTGCACCGGCAGAGAGCTCGGGGGAGCCAGAGTCTATCAGGCAGCTGCTGGGCTGGCCGCCTGTGTGGGAAGGGGCAGAGCCGACCTAGGGGCCCCCTGGGCCTCTTGCTCTCCCTGCTGCCCTGAGGCTGCTGGGCCAAAGAGGTCTTGGGCATCCAGCCCCTTGCTGGTCCCTTCCCTCTGACGAGGCCCTCTGAGCTCCAGCACCTTGCAGTGTGGAGACAGCCCCTGCCAGCAACCTCCTCTCCAAGGAGGCCTCAAGCGAGGCCTAGGCCCAGGGGAAAGGCAACAGCGGGGATGAGCCTGGGGAGGCGCCCGGGCATGTCTGGACCCAGTCCCCCGCAGCCTGCCCCTTGCTGGGGCAGTAACCCCGGAGGCCAGGAAGGCCTGGGCAAGGCTGGCCATGGGCAGGGGCCCTGCTGGGTCCTGCCCCTGGCCTGTGGGGCCTCTGAGCACAGCCGGCCCTCTCCCGCTGGAAGACCTCCCCGGCTGCCTCCAAAGGCCGCTTTGCAAGCACTCTGGCCGGCTGTTCCCGCCAGCCGCGCACAATGCTCCCAAGCCCGGGAGAAAAGCGCTTCGGGGTGGTGCTCTCTCCCGGCCCTTGCCCCTGAGCCTGGGGGCCAGGCAGGGGGTCCACACTCCCAGGCCAAGGCAGAACCACATGCACACGTCTGTTCCTGCCCCCTGCACCGGCAGAGAGCTCGGGGGAGCCAGAGTCTGTCAGGCAGCTGCTGGGCTGGCCGCCTGTGTGGGAAGGGGCAGAGCCGACCGAGGGGCCCCCTGGGCCTCTTGCTCTCCCTGCTGCCCTGAGGCTGCTGGGCCAAAGAGGTCTTGGGCATCCAGCCCCTTGCTGGTCCCTTCCCTCTGACCAGGCCCTCTGAGCTCCAGCACGTTGCAGTGTGGAGACAGCCCCTGCCAGCAACCTCCTCTCCAAGGAGGCCTCAGGCGAGGCCTAGGCCCAGGGGAAAGGCACCAGCGGGGATGAGCCTGGGGAGGCGCCCGGGCATGTCTGGACCCAGTCCCCCGCAGCCTGCCCCTTGCTGGGGCAGTACCCCCGGAGGCCAGCAAGGCCTGGGCAAGGCTGGCCAGGGGCAGGGGCCCTGCTGGGTCCTGCCCCTGGCCTGTGGGGCCTCTGAGCACAACCGGCCCTCTCCCGCTGGAAGACCTCCCCGGCTGCCTCCAAAGGCCGCTTTGCAAGCACTCTGGCCGGCTGTTCCCGCCAGCCGCGCACAATGCTCCCAAGCCCGGGAGAAAAGCGCTTCGGGGTGGTGCTCTCTCCCGGCCCTTGCCCCTGAGCCTGGGGGCCAGGCAGGGGCTCCACACTCCCAGGCCAAGGCAGAACCACATGCACACGTCTGTTCCTGCCCCCTGCACCGGCAGAGAGCTCGGGGGAGCCAGAGTCTGTCAGGCAGCTGCTGGGCTGGCCGCCTGTGTGGGAAGGGGCAGAGCCGACCGAGGGGCCCCCTGGGCCTCTTGCTCTCCCTGCTGCCCTGAGGCTGCTGGGCCAAAGAGGTCTTGGGCATCCAGCCCCTTGCTGGTCCCTTCCCTCTGACGAGGCCCTCTGAGCTCCAGCACCTTGCAGTGTGGAGACAGCCCCTGCCAGCAACCTCCTCTCCAAGGAGGCCTCAAGCGAGGCCTAGGCCCAGGGGAAAGGCACCAGCGGGGATGAGCCTGGGGAGGCGCCCGGGCATGTCTGGACCCAGTCCCCCGCAGCCTGCCCCTTGCTGGGGCAGTAACCCCGGAGGCCAGGAAGGCCTGGGCAAGGCTGGCCAGGGGCAGGGGCCCTGCTGGGTCCTGCCCCTGGCCTGTGGGGCCTCTGAGCACAACCGGCCCTCTGCCACTGGAAGACCTCCCCGGCTGCCTCCAAAGGCCGCTTTGCAAGCACTCTGGCCGGCTGTTCCCGCCAGCCGCGCACAATGCTCCCAAGCCCGGGAGAAAAGCGCTTCGGGGTGGTGCTCTCTCCCGGCCCTTGCCCCTGAGCCTGGGGGCCAGGCAGGGGGTCCACACTCCCAGGCCAAGGCAGAACCACATGCACACGTCTGTTCCTGCCCCCTGCACCGGCAGAGAGCTTGGGGGAGCCAGAGTCTGTCAGGCAGCTGCTGGGCTGGCCGCCTGTGTGGGAAGGGGCAGAGCCGACCGAGGGGCCCCCTGGGCCTCTTGCTCTCCCTGCTGCCCTGAGGCTGCTGGGCCAAAGAGGTCTTGGGCATCCAGCCCCTTGCTGGTCCCTTCCCTCTGACGAGGCCCTCTGAGCTCCAGCACCTTGCAGTGTGGAGACAGCCCCTGCCAGCAACCTCCTCTCCAAGGAGGCCTCAAGCGAGGCCTAGGCCCAGGGGAAAGGCACCAGCGGGGATGAGCCTGGGGAGGCGCCCGGGCATGTCTGGACCCAGTCCCCCGCAGCCTGCCCCTTGCTGGGGCAGTACCCCCGGAGGCCAGGAAGGCCTGGGCAAGGCTGGCCAGGGGCAGGGGCCCTGCTGGGTCCTGCCCCTGGCCTGTGGGGCCTCTGAGCACAACCGGCCCTCTGCCGCTGGAAGACCTCCCCGGCTGCCTCCAAAGGCCGCTTTGCAAGCACTCTGGCCGGCTGTTCCCGCCAGCCGCGCACAATGCTCCCAAGCCCGGGAGAAAAGCGCTTCGGGGTGGTGCTCTCTCCCGGCCCTTGCCCCTGAGCCTGGGGGCCAGGCAGGGGGTCCACACTCCCAGGCCAAGGCAGAACCACATGCACACGTCTGTTCCTGCCCCCTGCACCGGCAGAGAGCTCGGGGGAGCCAGAGTCTGTCAGGCAGCTGCTGGGCTGGCCGCCTGTGTGGGAAGGGGCAGAGCCGACCTAGGGGCCCCCTGGGCCTCTTGCTCTCCCTGCTGCCCTGAGGCTGCTGGGCCAAAGAGGTCTTGGGCATCCAGCCCCTTGCTGGTCCCTTCCCTCTGACCAGGCCCTCTGAGCTCCAGCACCTTGCAGTGTGGAGACAGCCCCTGCCAGCAACCTCCTCTCCAAGGACGCCTCAAGCGAGGCCTAGGCCCAGGGGAAAGGCACCAGCGGGGATGAGCCTGGGGAGGCGCCCGGGCATGTCTGGACCCAGTCCCCCGCAGCCTGCCCCTTGCTGGGGCAGTACCCCCGGAGGCCAGGAAGGCCTGGGCAAGGCTGGCCAGGGGCAGGGGCCCTGCTGGGTCCTGCCCCTGGCCTGTGGGGCCTCTGAGCACAACCGGCCCTCTCCCGCTGGAAGACCTCCCCGGCTGCCTCCAAAGGCCGCTTTGCAAGCACTCTGGCCGGCTGTTCCCGCCAGCCGCGCACAATGCTCCCAAGCCCGGGAGAAAAGTGCTTCGGGGTGGTGCTCTCTCCCGGCCCTTGCCCCTGAGCCTGGGGGCCAGGCAGGGGGTCCACACTCCCAGGCCAAGGCAGAACCACATGCACACGTCTGTTCCTGCCCCCTGCACCGGCAGAGAGCTCGGGGGAGCCAGAGTCTGTCAGGCAGCTGCTGGGCTGGCCGCCTGTGTGGGAAGGGGCAGAGCCGACCGAGGGGCCCCCTGGGCCTCTTGCTCTCCCTGCTGCCCTGAGGCTGCTGGGCCAAAGAGGTCTTGGGCATCCAGCCCCTTGCTGGTCCCTTCCCTCTGACGAGGCCCTCTGAGCTCCAGCACCTTGCAGTGTGGAGACAGCCCCTGCCAGCAACCTCCTCTCCAAGGAGGCCTCAAGCGAGGCCTAGGCCCAGGGGAAAGGCACCAGCGGGGATGAGCCTGGGGAGGCGCCCGGGCATGTCTGGACCCAGTCCCCCGCAGCCTGCCCCTTGCTGGGGCAGTACCCCCGGAGGCCAGGAAGGCCTGGGCAAGGCTGGCCAGGGGCAGGGGCCCTGCTGGGTCCTGCCCCTGGCCTGTGGGGCCTCTGAGCACAACCGGCCCTCTCCCGCTGGAAGACCTCCCCGGCTGCCTCCAAAGGCCGCTTTGCAAGCACTCTGGCCGGCTGTTCCCGCCAGCCGCGCACAATGCTCCCAAGCCCGGGAGAAAAGCGCTTCGGGGTGGTGCTCTCTCCCGGCCCTTGCCCCTGAGCCTGGGGGCCAGGCAGGGGGTCCACACTCCCAGGCCAAGGCAGAACCACATGCACACGTCTGTTCCTGCCCCCTGCACCGGCAGAGAGCTCGGGGGAGCCAGAGTCTGTCAGGCAGCTGCTGGGCTGGCCGCCTGTGTGGGAAGGGGCAGAGCCGACCTAGGGGCCCCCTGGGCCTCTTGCTCTCCCTGCTGCCCTGAGGCTGCTGGGCCAAAGAGGTCTTGGGCATCCAGCCCCTTGCTGGTCCCTTCCCTCTGACGAGGCCCTCTGAGCTCCAGCACCTTGCAGTGTGGAGACAGCCCCTGCCAGCAACCTCCTCTCCAAGGAGGCCTCAAGCGAGGCCTAGGCCCAGGGGAAAGGCACCAGCGGGGATGAGCCTGGGGAGGCGCCCGGGCATGTCTGGACCCAGTCCCCCGCAGCCTGCCCCTTGCTGGGGCGGTACCCCCGGAGGCCAGGAAGGCCTGGGCAAGGCTGGCCAGGGGCAGGGGCCCTGCTGGGTCCTGCCCCTGGCCTGTGGGGCCTCTGAGCACAGCCGGCCCTCTCCCGCTGGAAGACCTCCCCGGCTGCCTCCAAAGGCCGCTTTGCAAGCACTCTGGCCGGCTGTTCCCGCCAGCCGCGCACAATGCTCCCAAGCCCGGGAGAAAAGCGCTTCGGGGTGGTGCTCTCTCCCGGCCCTTGCCCCTGAGCCTGGGGGCCAGGCAGGGGGTCCACACTCCCAGGCCAAGGCAGAACCACATGCACACGTCTGTTCCTGCCCCCTGCACCGGCAGAGAGCTCGGGGGAGCCAGAGTCTGTCAGGCAGCTGCTGGGCTGGCCGCCTGTGTGGGAAGGGGCAGAGCCGACCGAGGGGCACACTGGGCCTCTTGCTCTCCCTGCTGCCCTGAGGCTGCTGGGCCAAAGAGGTCTTGGGCATCCAGCCCCTTGCTGGTCCCTTCCCTCTGACGAGGCCCTCTGAGCTCCAGCACCTTGCAGTGTGGAGACAGCCCCTGCCAGCAACCTCCTCTCCAAGGAGGCCTCAAGCGAGGCCTAGGCCCAGGGGAAAGGCACCAGCGGGGATGAGCCTGGGGAGGCGCCCGGGCATGTCTGGACCCAGTCCCCCGCAGCCTGCCCCTTGCTGGGGCAGTACCCCCGGAGGCCAGCAAGGCCTGGGCAAGGCTGGCCAGGGGCAGGGGCCCTGCTGGGTCCTGCCCCTGGCCTGTGGGGCCTCTGAGCACAACCGGCCCTCTCCCGCTGGAAGACCTCCCCGGCTGCCTCCAAAGGCCGCTTTGCAAGCACTCTGGCCGGCTGTTCCCGCCAGCCGCGCACAATGCTCCCAAGCCCGGGAGAAAAGCGCTTCGGGGTGGTGCTCTCTCCCGGCCCTTGCCCCTGAGCCTGGGGGCCAGGCAGGGGGTCCACACTCCCAGGCCAAGGCAGAACCACATGCACACGTCTGTTCCTGCCCCCTGCACCGGCAGAGAGCTCGGGGGAGCCAGAGTCTGTCAGGCAGCTGCTGGGCTGGCCGCCTGTGTGGGAAGGGGCAGAGCCGACCGAGGGGCCCCCTGGGCCTCTTGCTCTCCCTGCTGCCCTGAGGCTGCTGGGCCAAAGAGGTCTTGGGCATCCAGCCCCTTGCTGGTCCCTTCCCTCTGACGAGGCCCTCTGAGCTCCAGCACCTTGCAGTGTGGAGACAGCCCCCGCCAGCAACCTCCTCTACAAGGAGGCCTCAAGCGAGGCCTAGGCCCAGGGGAAAGGCACCAGCGGGGATGAGCCTGGGGAGGCGCCCGGGCATGTCTGGACCCAGTCCCCCGCAGCCTGCCCCTTGCTGGGGCAGTACCCCCGGAGGCCAGGAAGGCCTGGGCAAGGCTGGCCAGGGGCAGGGGCCCTGCTGGGTCCTGCCCCTGGCCTGTGGGGCCTCTGAGCACAACCGGCCCTCTGCCGCTGGAAGACCTCCCCGGCTGCCTCCAAAGGCCGCTTTGCAAGCACTCTGGCCGGCTGTTCCCGCCAGCCGCGCACAATGCTCCCAAGCCCGGGAGAAAAGCGCTTCGGGGTGGTGCTCTCTCCCGGCCCTTGCCCCTGAGCCTGGGGGCCAGGCAGGGGGTCCACACTCCCAGGCCAAGGCAGAACCACATGCACACGTCTGTTCCTGCCCCCTGCACCGGCAGAGAGCTCGGGGGAGCCAGAGTCTGTCAGGCAGCTGCTGGGCTGGCCGCCTGTGTGGGAAGGGGCAGAGCCGACCTAGGGGCCCCCTGGGCCTCTTGCTCTCCCTGCTGCCCTGAGGCTGCTGGGCCAAAGAGGTCTTGGGCATCCAGCCCCTTGCTGGTCCCTTCCCTCTGACGAGGCCCTCTGAGCTCCAGCACCTTGCAGTGTGGAGACAGCCCCTGCCAGCAACCTCCTCTCCAAGGAGGCCTCCAGCGAGGCCTAGGCCCAGGGGAAAGGCACCAGCGGGGATGAGCCTGGGGAGGCGCCCGGGCATGTCTGGACCCAGTCCCCCGCAGCCTGCCCCTTGCTGGGGCAGTACCCCCGGAGGCCAGGAAGGCCTGGGCAAGGCTGGCCAGGGGCAGGGGCCCTGCTGGGTCCTGCCCCTGGCCTGTGGGGCCTCTGAGCACAACCGGCCCTCTCCCGCTGGAAGACCTCCCCGGCTGCCTCCAAAGGCCGCTTTGCAAGCACTCTGGCCGGCTGTTCCCGCCAGCCGCGCACAATGCTCCCAAGCCCGGGAGAAAAGCGCTTCGGGGTGGTGCTCTCTCCCGGCCCTTGCCCCTGAGCCTGGGGGCCAGGCAGGGGCTCCACACTCCCAGGCCAAGGCAGAACCACATGCACACGTCTGTTCCTGCCCCCTGCACCGGCAGAGAGCTCGGGGGAGCCAGAGTCTGTCAGGCAGCTGCTGGGCTGGCCGCCTGTGTGGGAAGGGGCAGAGCCGACCTAGGGGCCCCCTGGGCCTCTTGCTCTCCCTGCTGCCCTGAGGCTGCTGGGCCAAAGAGGTCTTGGGCATCCAGCCCCTTGCTGGTCCCTTCCCTCTGACGAGGCCCTCTGAGCTCCAGCACCTTGCAGTGTGGAGACAGCCCCTGCCAGCAACCTCCTCTCCAAGGAGGCCTCAAGCGAGGCCTAGGCCCAGGGGAAAGGCACCAGCGGGGATGAGCCTGGGGAGGCGCCCGGGCATGTCTGGACCCAGTCCCCCGCAGCCTGCCCCTTGCTGGGGCAGTACCCCCGGAGGCCAGGAAGGCCTGGGCAAGGCTGGCCAGGGGCAGGGGCCCTGCTGGGTCCTGCCCCTGGCCTGTGGGGCCTCTGAGCACAACCGGCCCTCTCCCGCTGGAAGACCTCCCCGGCTGCCTCCAAAGGCCGCTTTGCAAGCACTCTGGCCGGCTGTTCCCGCCAGCCGCGCACAATGCTCCCAAGCCCGGGAGAAAAGCGCTTCGGGGTGGTGCTCTCTCCCGGCCCTTGCCCCTGAGCCTGGGGGCCAGGCAGGGGCTCCACACTCCCAGGCCAAGGCAGAACCACATGCACACGTCTGTTCCTGCCCCCTGCACCGGCAGAGAGCTCGGGGGAGCCAGAGTCTGTCAGGCAGCTGCTGGGCTGGCCGCCTGTGTGGGAAGGGGCAGAGCCGACCTAGGGGCACCCTGGGCCTCTTGCTCTCCCTGCTGCCCTGAGGCTGCTGGGCCAAAGAGGTCTTGGGCATCCAGCCCCTTGCTGGTCCCTTCCCTCTGACGAGGCCCTCTGAGCTCCAGCACCTTGCAGTGTGGAGACAGCCCCTGCCAGCAACCTCCTCTCCAAGGAGGCCTCAAGCGAGGCCTAGGCCCAGGGGAAAGGCACCAGCGGGGATGAGCCTGGGGAGGCGCCCGGGCATGTCTGGACCCAGTCCCCCGCAGCCTGCCCCTTGCTGGGGCAGTACCCCCGGAGGCCAGGAAGGCCTGGGCAAGGCTGGCCAGGGGCAGGGGCCCTGCTGGGTCCTGCCCCTGGCCTGTGGGGCCTCTGAGCACAACCGGCCCTCTCCCGCTGGAAGACCTCCCCGGCTGCCTCCAAAGGCCGCTTTGCAAGCACTCTGGCCGGCTGTTCCCGCCAGCCGCGCACAATGCTCCCAAGCCCGGGAGAAAAGCGCTTCGGGGTGGTGCTCTCTCCCGGCCCTTGCCCCTGAGCCTGGGGGCCAGGCAGGGGGTCCACACTCCCAGGCCGAGGCAGAACCACATGCACACGTCTGTTCCTGCCCCCTGCACCGGCAGAGAGCTCGGGGGAGCCAGAGTCTATCAGGCAGCTGCTGGGCTGGCCGCCTGTGTGGGAAGGGGCAGAGCCGACCTAGGGGCCCCCTGGGCCTCTTGCTCTCCCTGCTGCCCTGAGGCTGCTGGGCCAAAGAGGTCTTGGGCATCCAGCCCCTTGCTGGTCCCTTCCCTCTGACGAGGCCCTCTGAGCTCCAGCACCTTGCAGTGTGGAGACAGCCCCTGCCAGCAACCTCCTCTCCAAGGAGGCCTCAAGCGAGGCCTAGGCCCAGGGGAAAGGCAACAGCGGGGATGAGCCTGGGGAGGCGCCCGGGCATGTCTGGACCCAGTCCCCCGCAGCCTGCCCCTTGCTGGGGCAGTAACCCCGGAGGCCAGGAAGGCCTGGGCAAGGCTGGCCAGGGGCAGGGGCCCTGCTGGGTCCTGCCCCTGGCCTGTGGGGCCTCTGAGCACAGCCGGCCCTCTCCCGCTGGAAGACCTCCCCGGCTGCCTCCAAAGGCCGCTTTGCAAGCACTCTGGCCGGCTGTTCCCGCCAGCCGCGCACAATGCTCCCAAGCCCGGGAGAAAAGCGCTTCGGGGTGGTGCTCTCTCCCGGCCCTTGCCCCTGAGCCTGGGGGCCAGGCAGGGGGTCCACACTCCCAGGCCAAGGCAGAACCACATGCACACGTCTGTTCCTGCCCCCTGCACCGGCAGAGAGCTCGGGGGAGCCAGAGTCTGTCAGGCAGCTGCTGGGCTGGCCGCCTGTGTGGGAAGGGGCAGAGCCGACCGAGGGGCCCCCTGGGCCTCTTGCTCTCCCTGCTGCCCTGAGGCTGCTGGGCCAAAGAGGTCTTGGGCATCCAGCCCCTTGCTGGTCCCTTCCCTCTGACGAGGCCCTCTGAGCTCCAGCACCTTGCAGTGTGGAGACAGCCCCTGCCAGCAACCTCCTCTCCAAGGAGGCCTCAGGCGAGGCCTAGGCCCAGGGGAAAGGCACCATCGGGGATGAGCCTGGGGAGGCGCCCGGGCATGTCTGGACCCAGTCCCCCGCAGCCTGCCCCTTGCTGGGGCAGTACCCCCGGAGGCCAGCAAGGCCTGGGCAAGGCTGGCCAGGGGCAGGGGCCCTGCTGGGTCCTGCCCCTGGCCTGTGGGGCCTCTGAGCACAACCGGCCCTCTCCCGCTGGAAGACCTCCCCGGCTGCCTCCAAAGGCCGCTTTGCAAGCACTCTGGCCGGCTGTTCCCGCCAGCCGCGCACAATGCTCCCAAGCCCGGGAGAAAAGCGCTTCGGGGTGGTGCTCTCTCCCGGCCCTTGCCCCTGAGCCTGGGGGCCAGGCAGGGGCTCCACACTCCCAGGCCAAGGCAGAACCACATGCACACGTCTGTTCCTGCCCCCTGCACCGGCAGAGAGCTCGGGGGAGCCAGAGTCTGTCAGGCAGCTGCTGGGCTGGCCGCCTGTGTGGGAAGGGGCAGAGCCGACCGAGGGGCCCCCTGGGCCTCTTGCTCTCCCTGCTGCCCTGAGGCTGCTGGGCCAAAGAGGTCTTGGGCATCCAGCCCCTTGCTGGTCCCTTCCCTCTGACCAGGCCCTCTGAGCTCCAGCACCTTGCAGTGTGGAGACAGCCCCTGCCAGCAACCTCCTCTCCAAGGAGGCCTCAGGCGAGGCCTAGGCCCAGGGGAAAGGCACCAGCGGGGATGAGCCTGGGGAGGCGCCCGGGCATGTCTGGACCCAGTCCCCCGCAGCCTGCCCCTTGCTGGGGCAGTACCCCCGGAGGCCAGCAAGGCCTGGGCAAGGCTGGCCAGGGGCAGGGGCCCTGCTGGGTCCTGCCCCTGGCCTGTGGGGCCTCTGAGCACAACCGGCCCTCTCCCGCTGGAAGACCTCCCCGGCTGCCTCCAAAGGCCGCTTTGCAAGCACTCTGGCCGGCTGTTCCCGCCAGCCGCGCACAATGCTCCCAAGCCCGGGAGAAAAGCGCTTCGGGGTGGTGCTCTCTCCCGGCCCTTGCCCCTGAGCCTGGGGGCCAGGCAGGGGCTCCACACTCCCAGGCCAAGGCAGAACCACATGCACACGTCTGTTCCTGCCCCCTGCACCGGCAGAGAGCTCGGGGGAGCCAGAGTCTGTCAGGCAGCTGCTGGGCTGGCCGCCTGTGTGGGAAGGGGCAGAGCCGACCGAGGGGCCCCCTGGGCCTCTTGCTCTCCCTGCTGCCCTGAGGCTGCTGGGCCAAAGAGGTCTTGGGCATCCAGCCCCTTGCTGGTCCCTTCCCTCTGACGAGGCCCTCTGAGCTCCAGCACCTTGCAGTGTGGAGACAGCCCCTGCCAGCAACCTCCTCTCCAAGGAGGCCTCAAGCGAGGCCTAGGCCCAGGGGAAAGGCACCAGCGGGGATGAGCCTGGGGAGGCGCCCGGGCATGTCTGGACCCAGTCCCCCGCAGCCTGCCCCTTGCTGGGGCAGTAACCCCGGAGGCCAGGAAGGCCTGGGCAAGGCTGGCCAGGGGCAGGGGCCCTGCTGGGTCCTGCCCCTGGCCTGTGGGGCCTCTGAGCACAACCGGCCCTCTGCCACTGGAAGACCTCCCCGGCTGCCTCCAAAGGCCGCTTTGCAAGCACTCTGGCCGGCTGTTCCCGCCAGCCGCGCACAATGCTCCCAAGCCCGGGAGAAAAGCGCTTCGGGGTGGTGCTCTCTCCCGGCCCTTGCCCCTGAGCCTGGGGGCCAGGCAGGGGGTCCACACTCCCAGGCCAAGGCAGAACCACATGCACACGTCTGTTCCTGCCCCCTGCACCGGCAGAGAGCTCGGGGGAGCCAGAGTCTGTCAGGCAGCTGCTGGGCTGGCCGCCTGTGTGGGAAGGGGCAGAGCCGACCGAGGGGCCCCCTGGGCCTCTTGCTCTCCCTGCTGCCCTGAGGCTGCTGGGCCAAAGAGGTCTTGGGCATCCAGCCCCTTGCTGGTCCCTTCCCTCTGACGAGGCCCTCTGAGCTCCAGCACCTTGCAGTGTGGAGACAGCCCCTGCCAGCAACCTCCTCTCCAAGGAGGCCTCAAGCGAGGCCTAGGCCCAGGGGAAAGGCACCAGCGGGGATGAGCCTGGGGAGGCGCCCGGGCATGTCTGGACCCAGTCCCCCGCAGCCTGCCCCTTGCTGGGGCAGTACCCCCGGAGGCCAGGAAGGCCTGGGCAAGGCTGGCCAGGGGCAGGGGCCCTGCTGGGTCCTGCCCCTGGCCTGTGGGGCCTCTGAGCACAACCGGCCCTCTGCCGCTGGAAGACCTCCCCGGCTGCCTCCAAAGGCCGCTTTGCAAGCACTCTGGCCGGCTGTTCCCGCCAGCCGCGCACAATGCTCCCAAGCCCGGGAGAAAAGCGCTTCGGGGTGGTGCTCTCTCCCGGCCCTTGCCCCTGAGCCTGGGGGCCAGGCAGGGGGTCCACACTCCCAGGCCAAGGCAGAACCACATGCACACGTCTGTTCCTGCCCCCTGCACCGGCAGAGAGCTCGGGGGAGCCAGAGTCTGTCAGGCAGCTGCTGGGCTGGCCGCCTGTGTGGGAAGGGGCAGAGCCGACCTAGGGGCCCCCTGGGCCTCTTGCTCTCCCTGCTGCCCTGAGGCTGCTGGGCCAAAGAGGTCTTGGGCATCCAGCCCCTTGCTGGTCCCTTCCCTCTGACCAGGCCCTCTGAGCTCCAGCACCTTGCAGTGTGGAGACAGCCCCTGCCAGCAACCTCCTCTCCAAGGACGCCTCAAGCGAGGCCTAGGCCCAGGGGAAAGGCACCAGCGGGGATGAGCCTGGGGAGGCGCCCGGGCATGTCTGGACCCAGTCCCCCGCAGCCTGCCCCTTGCTGGGGCAGTACCCCCGGAGGCCAGGAAGGCCTGGGCAAGGCTGGCCAGGGGCAGGGGCCCTGCTGGGTCCTGCCCCTGGCCTGTGGGGCCTCTGAGCACAACCGGCCCTCTCCCGCTGGAAGACCTCCCCGGCTGCCTCCAAAGGCCGCTTTGCAAGCACTCTGGCCGGCTGTTCCCGCCAGCCGCGCACAATGCTCCCAAGCCCGGGAGAAAAGCGCTTCGGGGTGGTGCTCTCTCCCGGCCCTTGCCCCTGAGCCTGGGGGCCAGGCAGGGGGTCCACACTCCCAGGCCAAGGCAGAACCACATGCACACGTCTGTTCCTGCCCCCTGCACCGGCAGAGAGCTCGGGGGAGCCAGAGTCTGTCAGGCAGCTGCTGGGCTGGCCGCCTGTGTGGGAAGGGGCAGAGCCGACCTAGGGGCCCCCTGGGCCTCTTGCTCTCCCTGCTGCCCTGAGGCTGCTGGGCCAAAGAGGTCTTGGGCATCCAGCCCCTTGCTGGTCCCTTCCCTCTGACGAGGCCCTCTGAGCTCCAGCACCTTGCAGTGTGGAGACAGCCCCTGCCAGCAACCTCCTCTCCAAGGAGGCCTCAAGCGAGGCCTAGGCCCAGGGGAAAGGCACCAGCGGGGATGAGCCTGGGGAGGCGCCCGGGCATGTCTGGACCCAGTCCCCCGCAGCCTGCCCCTTGCTGGGGCAGTACCCCCGGAGGCCAGGAAGGCCTGGGCAAGGCTGGCCAGGGGCAGGGGCCCTGCTGGGTCCTGCCCCTGGCCTGTGGGGCCTCTGAGCACAACCGGCCCTCTCCCGCTGGAAGACCTCCCCGGCTGCCTCCAAAGGCCGCTTTGCAAGCACTCTGGCCGGCTGTTCCCGCCAGCCGCGCACAATGCTCCCAAGCCCGGGAGAAAAGCGCTTCGGGGTGGTGCTCTCTCCCGGCCCTTGCCCCTGAGCCTGGGGGCCAGGCAGGGGGTCCACACTCCCAGGCCAAGGCAGAACCACATGCACACGTCTGTTCCTGCCCCCTGCACCGGCAGAGAGCTCGGGGGAGCCAGAGTCTGTCAGGCAGCTGCTGGGCTGGCCGCCTGTGTGGGAAGGGGCAGAGCCGACCTAGGGGCCCCCTGGGCCTCTTGCTCTCCCTGCTGCCCTGAGGCTGCTGGGCCAAAGAGGTCTTGGGCATCCAGCCCCTTGCTGGTCCCTTCCCTCTGACGAGGCCCTCTGAGCTCCAGCACCTTGCAGTGTGGAGACAGCCCCTGCCAGCAACCTCCTCTCCAAGGAGGCCTCAAGCGAGGCCTAGGCCCAGGGGAAAGGCACCAGCGGGGATGAGCCTGGGGAGGCGCCCGGGCATGTCTGGACCCAGTCCCCCGCAGCCTGCCCCTTGCTGGGGCAGTACCCCCGGAGGCCAGGAAGGCCTGGGCAAGGCTGGCCAGGGGCAGGGGCCCTGCTGGGTCCTGCCCCTGGCCTGTGGGGCCTCTGAGCACAACCGGCCCTCTCCCGCTGGAAGACCTCCCCGGCTGCCTCCAAAGGCCGCTTTGCAAGCACTCTGGCCGGCTGTTCCCGCCAGCCGCGCACAATGCTCCCAAGCCCGGGAGAAAAGCGCTTCGGGGTGGTGCTCTCTCCCGGCCCTTGCCCCTGAGCCTGGGGGCCAGGCAGGGGGTCCACACTCCCAGGCCAAGGCAGAACCACATGCACACGTCTGTTCCTGCCCCCTGCACCGGCAGAGAGCTCGGGGGAGCCAGAGTCTGTCAGGCAGCTGCTGGGCTGGCCGCCTGTGTGGGAAGGGGCAGAGCCGACCGAGGGGCCCCCTGGGCCTCTTGCTCTCCCTGCTGCCCTGAGGCTGCTGGGCCAAAGAGGTCTTGGGCATCCAGCCCCTTGCTGGTCCCTTCCCTCTGACGAGGCCCTCTGAGCTCCAGCACCTTGCAGTGTGGAGACAGCCCCTGCCAGCAACCTCCTCTCCAAGGAGGCCTCAAGCGAGGCCTAGGCCCAGGGGAAAGGCACCAGCGGGGATGAGCCTGGGGAGGCGCCCGGGCATGTCTGGACCCAGTCCCCCGCAGCCTGCCCCTTGCTGGGGCAGTACCCCCGGAGGCCAGGAAGGCCTGGGCAAGGCTGGCCAGGGGCAGGGGCCCTGCTGGGTCCTGCCCCTGGCCTGTGGGGCCTCTGAGCACAACCGGCCCTCTCCCGCTGGAAGACCTCCCCGGCTGCCTCCAAAGGCCGCTTTGCAAGCACTCTGGCCGGCTGTTCCCGCCAGCCGCGCACAGTGCTCCCAAGCCCGGGAGAAAAGCGCTTCGGGGTGGTGCTCTCTCCCGGCCCTTGCCCCTGAGCCTGGGGGCCAGGCAGGGGGTCCACACTCCCAGGCCAAGGCAGAACCACATGCACACGTCTGTTCCTGCCCCCTGCACCGGCAGAGAGCTCGGGGGAGCCAGAGTCTGTCAGGCAGCTGCTGGGCTGGCCGCCTGTGTGGGAAGGGGCAGAGCCGACCGAGGGGCCCCCTGGGCCTCTTGCTCTCCCTGCTGCCCTGAGGCTGCTGGGCCAAAGAGGTCTTGGGCATCCAGCCCCTTGCTGGTCCCTTCCCTCTGACGAGGCCCTCTGAGCTCCAGCACCTTGCAGTGTGGAGACAGCCCCCGCCAGCAACCTCCTCTACAAGGAGGCCTCAAGCGAGGCCTAGGCCCAGGGGAAAGGCACCAGCGGGGATGAGCCTGGGGAGGCGCCCGGGCATGTCTGGACCCAGTCCCCCGCAGCCTGCCCCTTGCTGGGGCAGTACCCCCGGAGGCCAGGAAGGCCTGGGCAAGGCTGGCCAGGGGCAGGGGCCCTGCTGGGTCCTGCCCCTGGCCTGTTGGGCCTCTGAGCACAACCGGCCCTCTCCCGCTGGAAGACCTCCCCGGCTGCCTCCAAAGGCCGCTTTGCAAGCACTCTGGCCGGCTGTTCCCGCCAGCCGCGCACAATGCTCCCAAGCCCGGGAGAAAAGCGCTTCGGGGTGGTGCTCTCTCCCGGCCCTTGCCCCTGAGCCTGGGGGCCAGGCAGGGGCTCCACACTCCCAGGCCAAGGCAGAACCACATGCACACGTCTGTTCCTGCCCCCTGCACCGGCAGAGAGCTCGGGGGAGCCAGAGTCTGTCAGGCAGCTGCTGGGCTGGCCGCCTGTGTGGGAAGGGGCAGAGCCGACCGAGGGGCCCCCTGGGCCTCTTGCTCTCCCTGCTGCCCTGAGGCTGCTGGGCCAAAGAGGTCTTGGGCATCCAGCCCCTTGCTGGTCCCTTCCCTCTGACGAGGCCCTCTGAGCTCCAGCACCTTGCAGTGTGGAGACAGCCCCTGCCAGCAACCTCCTCTCCAAGGAGGCCTCAAGCGAGGCCTAGGCCCAGGGGAAAGGCACCAGCGGGGATGAGCCTGGGGAGGCGCCCGGGCATGTCTGGACCCAGTCCCCCGCAGCCTGCCCCTTGCTGGGGCAGTAACCCCGGAGGCCAGGAAGGCCTGGGCAAGGCTGGCCAGGGGCAGGGGCCCTGCTGGGTCCTGCCCCTGGCCTGTGGGGCCTCTGAGCACAGCCGGCCCTCTCCCGCTGGAAGACCTCCCCGGCTGCCTCCAAAGGCCGCTTTGCAAGCACTCTGGCCGGCTGTTCCCGCCAGCCGCGCACAATGCTCCCAAGCCCGGGAGAAAAGCGCTTCGGGGTGGTGCTCTCTCCCGGCCCTTGCCCCTGAGCCTGGGGGCCAGGCAGGGGGTCCACACTCCCAGGCCAAGGCAGAACCACATGCACACGTCTGTTCCTGCCCCCTGCACCGGCAGAGAGCTCGGGGGAGCCAGAGTCTGTCAGGCAGCTGCTGGGCTGGCCGCCTGTGTGGGAAGGGGCAGAGCCGACCGAGGGGCCCCCTGGGCCTCTTGCTCTCCCTGCTGCCCTGAGGCTGCTGGGCCAAAGAGGTCTTGGGCATCCAGCCCCTTGCTGGTCCCTTCCCTCTGACGAGGCCCTCTGAGCTCCAGCACCTTGCAGTGTGGAGACAGCCCCTGCCAGCAACCTCCTCTCCAAGGAGGCCTCAGGCGAGGCCTAGGCCCAGGGGAAAGGCACCATCGGGGATGAGCCTGGGGAGGCGCCCGGGCATGTCTGGACCCAGTCCCCCGCAGCCTGCCCCTTGCTGGGGCAGTACCCCCGGAGGCCAGCAAGGCCTGGGCAAGGCTGGCCAGGGGCAGGGGCCCTGCTGGGTCCTGCCCCTGGCCTGTGGGGCCTCTGAGCACAACCGGCCCTCTCCCGCTGGAAGACCTCCCCGGCTGCCTCCAAAGGCCGCTTTGCAAGCACTCTGGCCGGCTGTTCCCGCCAGCCGCGCACAATGCTCCCAAGCCCGGGAGAAAAGCGCTTCGGGGTGGTGCTCTCTCCCGGCCCTTGCCCCTGAGCCTGGGGGCCAGGCAGGGGCTCCACACTCCCAGGCCAAGGCAGAACCACATGCACACGTCTGTTCCTGCCCCCTGCACCGGCAGAGAGCTCGGGGGAGCCAGAGTCTGTCAGGCAGCTGCTGGGCTGGCCGCCTGTGTGGGAAGGGGCAGAGCCGACCGAGGGGCCCCCTGGGCCTCTTGCTCTCCCTGCTGCCCTGAGGCTGCTGGGCCAAAGAGGTCTTGGGCATCCAGCCCCTTGCTGGTCCCTTCCCTCTGACCAGGCCCTCTGAGCTCCAGCACCTTGCAGTGTGGAGACAGCCCCTGCCAGCAACCTCCTCTCCAAGGAGGCCTCAGGCGAGGCCTAGGCCCAGGGGAAAGGCACCAGCGGGGATGAGCCTGGGGAGGCGCCCGGGCATGTCTGGACCCAGTCCCCCGCAGCCTGCCCCTTGCTGGGGCAGTACCCCCGGAGGCCAGCAAGGCCTGGGCAAGGCTGGCCAGGGGCAGGGGCCCTGCTGGGTCCTGCCCCTGGCCTGTGGGGCCTCTGAGCACAACCGGCCCTCTCCCGCTGGAAGACCTCCCCGGCTGCCTCCAAAGGCCGCTTTGCAAGCACTCTGGCCGGCTGTTCCCGCCAGCCGCGCACAATGCTCCCAAGCCCGGGAGAAAAGCGCTTCGGGGTGGTGCTCTCTCCCGGCCCTTGCCCCTGAGCCTGGGGGCCAGGCAGGGGCTCCACACTCCCAGGCCAAGGCAGAACCACATGCACACGTCTGTTCCTGCCCCCTGCACCGGCAGAGAGCTCGGGGGAGCCAGAGTCTGTCAGGCAGCTGCTGGGCTGGCCGCCTGTGTGGGAAGGGGCAGAGCCGACCGAGGGGCCCCCTGGGCCTCTTGCTCTCCCTGCTGCCCTGAGGCTGCTGGGCCAAAGAGGTCTTGGGCATCCAGCCCCTTGCTGGTCCCTTCCCTCTGACGAGGCCCTCTGAGCTCCAGCACCTTGCAGTGTGGAGACAGCCCCTGCCAGCAACCTCCTCTCCAAGGAGGCCTCAAGCGAGGCCTAGGCCCAGGGGAAAGGCACCAGCGGGGATGAGCCTGGGGAGGCGCCCGGGCATGTCTGGACCCAGTCCCCCGCAGCCTGCCCCTTGCTGGGGCAGTAACCCCGGAGGCCAGGAAGGCCTGGGCAAGGCTGGCCAGGGGCAGGGGCCCTGCTGGGTCCTGCCCCTGGCCTGTGGGGCCTCTGAGCACAACCGGCCCTCTGCCACTGGAAGACCTCCCCGGCTGCCTCCAAAGGCCGCTTTGCAAGCACTCTGGCCGGCTGTTCCCGCCAGCCGCGCACAATGCTCCCAAGCCCGGGAGAAAAGCGCTTCGGGGTGGTGCTCTCTCCCGGCCCTTGCCCCTGAGCCTGGGGGCCAGGCAGGGGGTCCACACTCCCAGGCCAAGGCAGAACCACATGCACACGTCTGTTCCTGCCCCCTGCACCGGCAGAGAGCTTGGGGGAGCCAGAGTCTGTCAGGCAGCTGCTGGGCTGGCCGCCTGTGTGGGAAGGGGCAGAGCCGACCGAGGGGCCCCCTGGGCCTCTTGCTCTCCCTGCTGCCCTGAGGCTGCTGGGCCAAAGAGGTCTTGGGCATCCAGCCCCTTGCTGGTCCCTTCCCTCTGACGAGGCCCTCTGAGCTCCAGCACCTTGCAGTGTGGAGACAGCCCCTGCCAGCAACCTCCTCTCCAAGGAGGCCTCAAGCGAGGCCTAGGCCCAGGGGAAAGGCACCAGCGGGGATGAGCCTGGGGAGGCGCCCGGGCATGTCTGGACCCAGTCCCCCGCAGCCTGCCCCTTGCTGGGGCAGTACCCCCGGAGGCCAGGAAGGCCTGGGCAAGGCTGGCCAGGGGCAGGGGCCCTGCTGGGTCCTGCCCCTGGCCTGTGGGGCCTCTGAGCACAACCGGCCCTCTGCCGCTGGAAGACCTCCCCGGCTGCCTCCAAAGGCCGCTTTGCAAGCACTCTGGCCGGCTGTTCCCGCCAGCCGCGCACAATGCTCCCAAGCCCGGGAGAAAAGCGCTTCGGGGTGGTGCTCTCTCCCGGCCCTTGCCCCTGAGCCTGGGGGCCAGGCAGGGGGTCCACACTCCCAGGCCAAGGCAGAACCACATGCACACGTCTGTTCCTGCCCCCTGCACCGGCAGAGAGCTCGGGGGAGCCAGAGTCTGTCAGGCAGCTGCTGGGCTGGCCGCCTGTGTGGGAAGGGGCAGAGCCGACCTAGGGGCCCCCTGGGCCTCTTGCTCTCCCTGCTGCCCTGAGGCTGCTGGGCCAAAGAGGTCTTGGGCATCCAGCCCCTTGCTGGTCCCTTCCCTCTGACCAGGCCCTCTGAGCTCCAGCACCTTGCAGTGTGGAGACAGCCCCTGCCAGCAACCTCCTCTCCAAGGACGCCTCAAGCGAGGCCTAGGCCCAGGGGAAAGGCACCAGCGGGGATGAGCCTGGGGAGGCGCCCGGGCATGTCTGGACCCAGTCCCCCGCAGCCTGCCCCTTGCTGGGGCAGTACCCCCGGAGGCCAGGAAGGCCTGGGCAAGGCTGGCCAGGGGCAGGGGCCCTGCTGGGTCCTGCCCCTGGCCTGTGGGGCCTCTGAGCACAACCGGCCCTCTCCCGCTGGAAGACCTCCCCGGCTGCCTCCAAAGGCCGCTTTGCAAGCACTCTGGCCGGCTGTTCCTGCCAGCCGCGCACAATGCTCCCAAGCCCGGGAGAAAAGCGCTTCGGGGTGGTGCTCTCTCCCGGCCCTTGCCCCTGAGCCTGGGGGCCAGGCAGGGGGTCCACACTCCCAGGCCAAGGCAGAACCACATGCACACGTCTGTTCCTGCCCCCTGCACCGGCAGAGAGCTCGGGGGAGCCAGAGTCTGTCAGGCAGCTGCTGGGCTGGCCGCCTGTGTGGGAAGGGGCAGAGCCGACCTAGGGGCCCCCTGGGCCTCTTGCTCTCCCTGCTGCCCTGAGGCTGCTGGGCCAAAGAGGTCTTGGGCATCCAGCCCCTTGCTGGTCCCTTCCCTCTGACGAGGCCCTCTGAGCTCCAGCACCTTGCAGTGTGGAGACAGCCCCTGCCAGCAACCTCCTCTCCAAGGAGGCCTCAAGCGAGGCCTAGGCCCAGGGGAAAGGCACCAGCGGGGATGAGCCTGGGGAGGCGCCCGGGCATGTCTGGACCCAGTCCCCCGCAGCCTGCCCCTTGCTGGGGCAGTACCCCCGGAGGCCAGGAAGGCCTGGGCAAGGCTGGCCAGGGGCAGGGGCCCTGCTGGGTCCTGCCCCTGGCCTGTGGGGCCTCTGAGCACAACCGGCCCTCTCCCGCTGGAAGACCTCCCCGGCTGCCTCCAAAGGCCGCTTTGCAAGCACTCTGGCCGGCTGTTCCCGCCAGCCGCGCACAATGCTCCCAAGCCCGGGAGAAAAGCGCTTCGGGGTGGTGCTCTCTCCCGGCCCTTGCCCCTGAGCCTGGGGGCCAGGCAGGGGGTCCACACTCCCAGGCCAAGGCAGAACCACATGCACACGTCTGTTCCTGCCCCCTGCACCGGCAGAGAGCTCGGGGGAGCCAGAGTCTGTCAGGCAGCTGCTGGGCTGGCCGCCTGTGTGGGAAGGGGCAGAGCCGACCTAGGGGCCCCCTGGGCCTCTTGCTCTCCCTGCTGCCCTGAGGCTGCTGGGCCAAAGAGGTCTTGGGCATCCAGCCCCTTGCTGGTCCCTTCCCTCTGACGAGGCCCTCTGAGCTCCAGCACCTTGCAGTGTGGAGACAGCCCCTGCCAGCAACCTCCTCTCCAAGGAGGCCTCAAGCGAGGCCTAGGCCCAGGGGAAAGGCACCAGCGGGGATGAGCCTGGGGAGGCGCCCGGGCATGTCTGGACCCAGTCCCCCGCAGCCTGCCCCTTGCTGGGGCAGTACCCCCGGAGGCCAGGAAGGCCTGGGCAAGGCTGGCCAGGGGCAGGGGCCCTGCTGGGTCCTGCCCCTGGCCTGTGGGGCCTCTGAGCACAACCGGCCCTCTGCCGCTGGAAGACCTCCCCGGCTGCCTCCAAAGGCCGCTTTGCAAGCACTCTGGCTGGCTGTTCCCGCCAGCCGCGCACAATGCTCCCAAGCCCGGGAGAAAAGCGCTTCGGGGTGGTGCTCTCTCCCGGCCCTTGCCCCTGAGCCTGGGGGCCAGGCAGGGGGTCCACACTCCCAGGCCAAGGCAGAACCACATGCACACGTCTGTTCCTGCCCCCTGCACCGGCAGAGAGCTCGGGGGAGCCAGAGTCTGTCAGGCAGCTGCTGGGCTGGCCGCCTGTGTGGGAAGGGGCAGAGACGACCTAGGGGCCCCCTGGGCCTCTTGCTCTCCCTGCTGCCCTGAGGCTGCTGGGCCAAAGAGGTCTTGGGCATCCAGCCCCTTGCTGGTCCCTTCCCTCTGACCAGGCCCTCTGAGCTCCAGCACCTTGCAGTGTGGAGACAGCCCCTGCCAGCAACCTCCTCTCCAAGGACGCCTCAAGCGAGGCCTAGGCCCAGGGGAAAGGCACCAGCGGGGATGAGCCTGGGGAGGCGCCCGGGCATGTCTGGACCCAGTCCCCCGCAGCCTGCCCCTTGCTGGGGCAGTACCCCCGGAGGCCAGGAAGGCCTGGGCAAGGCTGGCCAGGGGCAGGGGCCCTGCTGGGTCCTGCCCCTGGCCTGTGGGGCCTCTGAGCACAACCGGCCCTCTCCCGCTGGAAGACCTCCCCGGCTGCCTCCAAAGGCCGCTTTGCAAGCACTCTGGCCGGCTGTTCCCGCCAGCCGCGCACAATGCTCCCAAGCCCGGGAGAAAAGCGCTTCGGGGTGGTGCTCTCTCCCGGCCCTTGCCCCTGAGCCTGGGGGCCAGGCAGGGGGTCCACACTCCCAGGCCAAGGCAGAACCACATGCACACGTCTGTTCCTGCCCCCTGCACCGGCAGAGAGCTCGGGGGAGCCAGAGTCTGTCAGGCAGCTGCTGGGCTGGCCGCCTGTGTGGGAAGGGGCAGAGCCGACCGAGGGGCCCCCTGGGCCTCTTGCTCTCCCTGCTGCCCTGAGGCTGCTGGGCCAAAGAGGTCTTGGGCATCCAGCCCCTTGCTGGTCCCTTCCCTCTGACGAGGCCCTCTGAGCTCCAGCACCTTGCAGTGTGGAGACAGCCCCTGCCAGCAACCTCCTCTCCAAGGAGGCCTCAAGCGAGGCCTAGGCCCAGGGGAAAGGCACCAGCGGGGATGAGCCTGGGGAGGCGCCCGGGCATGTCTGGACCCAGTCCCCCGCAGCCTGCCCCTTGCTGGGGCAGTACCCCCGGAGGCCAGGAAGGCCTGGGCAAGGCTGGCCAGGGGCAGGGGCCCTGCTGGGTCCTGCCCCTGGCCTGTGGGGCCTCTGAGCACAACCGGCCCTCTCCCGCTGGAAGACCTCCCCGGCTGCCTCCAAAGGCCGCTTTGCAAGCACTCTGGCCGGCTGTTCCCGCCAGCCGCGCACAATGCTCCCAAGCCCGGGAGAAAAGCGCTTCGGGGTGGTGCTCTCTCCCGGCCCTTGCCCCTGAGCCTGGGGGCCAGGCAGGGGGTCCACACTCCCAGGCCAAGGCAGAACCACATGCACACGTCTGTTCCTGCCCCCTGCACCGGCAGAGAGCTCGGGGGAGCCAGAGTCTGTCAGGCAGCTGCTGGGCTGGCCGCCTGTGTGGGAAGGGGCAGAGCCGACCGAGGGGCCCCCTGGGCCTCTTGCTCTCCCTGCTGCCCTGAGGCTGCTGGGCCAAAGAGGTCTTGGGCATCCAGCCCCTTGCTGGTCCCTTCCCTCTGACGAGGCCCTCTGAGCTCCAGCACCTTGCAGTGTGGAGACAGCCCCTGCCAGCAACCTCCTCTCCAAGGAGGCCTCAAGCGAGGCCTAGGCCCAGGGGAAAGGCACCAGCGGGGATGAGCCTGGGGAGGCGCCCGGGCATGTCTGGACCCAGTCCCCCGCAGCCTGCCCCTTGCTGGGGCAGTACCCCCGGAGGCCAGGAAGGCCTGGGCAAGGCTGGCCAGGGGCAGGGGCCCTGCTGGGTCCTGCCCCTGGCCTGTGGGGCCTCTGAGCACAACCGGCCCTCTCCCGCTGGAAGACCTCCCCGGCTGCCTCCAAAGGCCGCTTTGCAAGCACTCTGGCCGGCTGTTCCCGCCAGCCGCGCACAGTGCTCCCAAGCCCGGGAGAAAAGCGCTTCGGGGTGGTGCTCTCTCCCGGCCCTTGCCCCTGAGCCTGGGGGCCAGGCAGGGGGTCCACACTCCCAGGCCAAGGCAGAAGCACATGCACACGTCTGTTCCTGCCCCCTGCACCGGCAGAGAGCTCGGGGGAGCCAGAGTCTGTCAGGCAGCTGCTGGGCTGGCCGCCTGTGTGGGAAGGGGCAGAGCCGACCGAGGGGCCCCCTGGGCCTCTTGCTCTCCCTGCTGCCCTGAGGCTGCTGGGCCAAAGAGGTCTTGGGCATCCAGCCCCTTGCTGGTCCCTTCCCTCTGACGAGGCCCTCTGAGCTCCAGCACCTTGCAGTGTGGAGACAGCCCCCGCCAGCAACCTCCTCTACAAGGAGGCCTCAAGCGAGGCCTAGGCCCAGGGGAAAGGCACCAGCGGGGATGAGCCTGGGGAGGCGCCCGGGCATGTCTGGACCCAGTCCCCCGCAGCCTGCCCCTTGCTGGGGCAGTACCCCCGGAGGCCAGGAAGGCCTGGGCAAGGCTGGCCAGGGGCAGGGGCCCTGCTGGGTCCTGCCCCTGGCCTGTTGGGCCTCTGAGCACAACCGGCCCTCTCCCGCTGGAAGACCTCCCCGGCTGCCTCCAAAGGCCGCTTTGCAAGCACTCTGGCCGGCTGTTCCCGCCAGCCGCGCACAATGCTCCCAAGCCCGGTGGAAAAGCGCTTCGGGGTGGTGCTCTCTCCCGGCCCTTGCCCCTGAGCCTGGGGGCCAGGCAGGGGGTCCACACTCCCAGGCCAAGGCAGAACCACATGCACACGTCTGTTCCTGCCCCCTGCACCGGCAGAGAGCTCGGGGGAGCCAGAGTCTGTCAGGCAGCTGCTGGGCTGGCCGCCTGTGTGGGAAGGGGCAGAGCCGACCGAGGGGCCCCCTGGGCCTCTTGCTCTCCCTGCTGCCCTGAGGCTGCTGGGCCAAAGAGGTCTTGGGCATCCAGCCCCTTGCTGGTCCCTTCCCTCTGACGAGGCCCTCTGAGCTCCAGCACCTTGCAGTGTGGAGACAGCCCCTGCCAGCAACCTCCTCTCCAAGGAGGCCTCAAGCGAGGCCTAGGCCCAGGGGAAAGGCACCAGCGGGGATGAGCCTGGGGAGGCGCCCGGGCATGTCTGGACCCAGTGCCCCGCAGCCTGCCCCTTGCTGGGGCAGTACCCCCGGAGGCCAGGAAGGCCTGGGCAAGGCTGGCCAGGGGCAGGGGCCTTGCTGGGTCCTGCCCCTGGCCTGTGGGGCCTCTGAGCACAACCGGCCCTCTCCCGCTGGAAGACCTCCCCGGCTGCCTCCAAAGGCCGCTTTGCAAGCACTCTGGCCGGCTGTTCCCGCCAGCCGCGCACAATGCTCCCAAGCCCGGGAGAAAAGTGCTTCGGGGTGGTGCTCTCTCCCGGCCCTTGCCCCTGAGCCTGGGGGCCAGGCATGGGGTCCACACTCCCAGGCCAAGGCAGAACCACATGCACACGTCTGTTCCTGCCCCCTGCACCGGCAGAGAGCTCGGGGGAGCCAGAGTCTGTCAGGCAGCTGCTGGGCTGGCCGCCTGTGTGGGAAGGGGCAGAGCCGACCTAGGGGCCCCCTGGGCCTCTTGCTCTCCCTGCTGCCCTGAGGCTGCTGGGCCAAAGAGGTCTTGGGCATCCAGCCCCTTGCTGGTCCCTTCCCTCTGACGAGGCCCTCTGAGCTCCAGCACCTTGCAGTGTGGAGACAGCCCCTGCCAGCAAACTCCTCTCCAAGGAGGCCTCAAGCGAGGCCTAGGCCCAGGGGAAAGGCACCAGCGGGGATGAGCCTGGGGAGGCGCCCGGGCATGTCTGGACCCAGTCCCCCGCAGCCTGCCCCTTGCTGGGGCAGTACCCCCGGACGCCAGGAAGGCCTGGGCAAGGCTGGCCAGGGGCAGGGGCCCTGCTGGGTCCTGCCCCTGGCCTGTGGGGCCTCTGAGCACAGCCGGCCCTCTCCCGCTGGAAGACCTCCCCGGCTGCCTCCAAAGGCCGCTTTGCAAGCACTCTGGCCGGCTGTTCCCGCCAGCCGCGCACAATGCTCCCAAGCCCGGGAGAAAAGCGCTTCGGGGTGGTGCTCTCTCCCGGCCCTTGCCCCTGAGCCTGGGGGCCAGGCAGGGGGTCCACACTCCCAGGCCAAGGCAGAACCACATGCACACGTCTGTTCCTGCCCCCTGCACCGGCAGAGAGCTCGGGGGAGCCAGAGTCTGTCAGGCAGCTGCTGGGCTGGCCGCCTGTGTGGGAAGGGGCAGAGCCGACCTAGGGGCCCCCTGGGCCTCTTGCTCTCCCTGCTGCCCTGAGGCTGCTGGGCCAAAGAGGTCTTGGGCATCCAGCCCCTTGCTGGTCCCTTCTCTCTGACGAGGCCCTCTGAGCTCCAGCACCTTGCAGTGTGGAGACAGCCCCTGCCAGCAACCTCCTCTCCAAGGAGGCCTCAAGCGAGGCCTAGGCCCAGGGGAAAGGCACCAGCGGGGATGAGCCTGGGGAGGCGCCCGGGCATGTCTGGACCCAGTCCCCCGCAGCCTGCCCCTTGCTGGGGCAGTACCCCCAGAGGCCAGGAAGGCCTGGGCAAGGCTGGCCAGGGGCAGGGGCCCTGCTGGGTCCTGCCCCTGGCCTGTGGGGCCTCTGAGCACAACCGGCCCTCTCCCGCTGGAAGACCTCCCCGGCTGCCTCCAAAGGCCGCTTTGCAAGCACTCTGGCCGGCTGTTCCCGCCAGCCGCGCACAATGCTCCCAAGCCCGGGAGAAAAGCGCTTCGGGGTGGTGCTCTCTCCCGGCCCTTGCCCCTGAGCCTGGGGGCCAGGCAGGGGCTCCACACTCCCAGGCCAAGGCAGAACCACATGCACACGTCTGTTCCTGCCCCCTGCACCGGCAGAGAGCTCGGGGGAGCCAGAGTCTGTCAGGCAGCTGCTGGGCTGGCCGCCTGTGTGGGAAGGGGCAGAGCCGACCTAGGGGCCCCCTGGGCCTCTTGCTCTCCCTGCTGCCCTGAGGCTGCTGGGCCAAAGAGGTCTTGGGCATCCAGCCCCTTGCTGGTCCCTTCCCTCTGACGAGGCCCTCTGAGCTCCAGCACCTTGCAGTGTGGAGACAGCCCCTGCCAGCAACCTCCTCTCCAAGGAGGCCTCAAGCGAGGCCTAGGCCCAGGGGAAAGGCACCAGCGGGGATGAGCCTGGGGAGGCGCCCGGGCATGTCTGGACCCAGTCCCCCGCAGCCTGCCCCTTGCTGGGGCAGTAGCCCCGGAGGCCAGGAAGGCCTGGGCAAGGCTGGCCAGGGGCAGGGGCCCTGCTGGGTCCTGCCCCTGGCCTGTGGGGCCTCTGAGCACAAATGGCCCTCTGCCGCTGGAAGACCTCCCCGGCTGCCTCCAAAGGCCGCTTTGCAAGCACTCTGGCCGGCTGTTCCCGCCAGCCGCGCACAATGCTCCCAAGCCCGGGAGAAAAGCGCTTCGGGGTGGTGCTCTCTCCCGGCCCTTGCCCCTGAGCCTGGGGGCCAGGCAGGGGCTCCACACTCCCAGGCCAAGGCAGAACCACATGCACACGTCTGTTCCTGCCCCCTGCACCGGCAGAGAGCTCGGGGGAGCCAGAGTCTGTCAGGCAGCTGCTGGGCTGGCCGCCTGTGTGGGAAGGGGCAGAGCCGACCGAGGGGCCCCCTGGGCCTCTTGCTCTCCCTGCTGCCCTGAGGCTGCTGGGCCAAAGAGGTCTTGGGCATCCAGCCCCTTGCTGGTCCCTTCCCTCTGACGAGGCCCTCTGAGCTCCAGCACCTTGCAGTGTGGAGACAGCCCCTGCCAGCAACCTCCTCTCCAAGGAGGCCTCAAGCGAGGCCTAGGCCCAGGGGAAAGGCACCAGCGGGGATGAGCCTGGGGAGGCGCCCGGGCATGTCTGGACCCAGTCCCCCGCAGCCTGCCCCTTGCTGGGGCAGTACCCCCGGAGGCCAGGAAGGCCTGGGCAAGGCTGGCCAGGGGCAGGGGCCCTGCTGGGTCCTGCCCCTGGCCTGTGGGGCCTCTGAGCACAACCGGCCCTCTCCCGCTGGAAGACCTCCCCGGCTGCCTCCAAAGGCCGCTTTGCAAGCACTCTGGCCGGCTGTTCCCGCCAGCCGCGCACAATGCTCCCAAGCCCGGGAGAAAAGCGCTTCGGGGTGGTGCTCTCTCCCGGCCCTTGCCCCTGAGCCTGGGGGCCAGGCAGGGGCTCCACACTCCCAGGCCAAGGCAGAACCACATGCACACGTCTGTTCCTGCCCCCTGCACCGGCAGAGAGCTCGGGGGAGCCAGAGTCTGTCAGGCAGCTGCTGGGCTGGCCGCCTGTGTGGGAAGGGGCAGAGCCGACCTAGGGGCCCCCTGGGCCTCTTGCTCTCCCTGCTGCCCTGAGGCTGCTGGGCCAAAGAGGTCTTGGGCATCCAGCCCCTTGCTGGTCCCTTCCCTCTGACGAGGCCCTCTGAGCTCCAGCACCTTGCAGTGTGGAGACAGCCCCTGCCAGCAACCTCCTCTCCAAGGAGGCCTCAAGCGAGGCCTAGGCCCAGGGGAAAGGCACCAGCGGGGATGAGCCTGGGGAGGCGCCCGGGCATGTCTGGACCCAGTCCCCCGCAGCCTGCCCCTTGCTGGGGCAGTACCCCCGGAGGCCAGGAAGGCCTGGGCTAGGCTGGCCAGGGGCAGGGGCCCTGCTGGGTCCTGCCCCTGGCCTGTGGGGCCTCTGAGCACAACCGGCCCTCTCCCGCTGGAAGACCTCCCCGGCTGCCTCCAAAGGCCGCTTTGCAAGCACTCTCGCCGGCTGTTCCCGCCAGCCGCGCACAATGCTCCCAAGCCCGGGAGAAAAGCGCTTCGGGGTGGTGCTCTCTCCCGGCCCTTGCCCCTGAGCCTGGGGGCCAGGCAGGGGGTCCACACTCCCAGGCCAAGGCAGAACCACATGCACACGTCTGTTCCTGCCCCCTGCACCGGCAGAGAGCTCGGGGGAGCCAGAGTCTGTCAGGCAGCTGCTGGGCTGGCCGCCTGTGTGGGAAGGGGCAGAGCCGACCGAGGGGCCCCCTGGGCCTCTTGCTCTCCCTGCTGCCCTGAGGCTGCTGGGCCAAAGAGGTCTTGGGCATCCAGCCCCTTGCTGGTCCCTTCCCTCTGACGAGGCCCTCTGAGCTCCAGCACCTTGCAGTGTGGAGACAGCCCCTGCCAGCAACCTCCTCTCCAAGGAGGCCTCAAGCGAGGCCTAGGCCCAGGGGAAAGGCACCAGCGGGGATGAGCCTGGGGAGGCGCCCGGGCATGTCTGGACCCAGTCCCCCGCAGCCTGCCCCTTGCTGGGGCAGTACCCCCGGAGGCCAGGAAGGCCTGGGCAAGGCTGGCCAGGGGCAGGGGCCCTGCTGGGTCCTGCCCCTGGCCTGTGGGGCCTCTGAGCACAACCGGCCCTCTCCCGCTGGAAGACCTCCCCGGCTGCCTCCAAAGGCCGCTTTGCAAGCACTCTGGCCGGCTGTTCCTGCCAGCCGCGCACAATGCTCCCAAGCCCGGGAGAAAAGCGCTTCGGGGTGGTGCTCTCTCCCGGCCCTTGCCCCTGAGCCTGGGGGCCAGGCAGGGGGTCCACACTCCCAGGCCAAGGCAGAACCACATGCACACGTCTGTTCCTGCCCCCTGCACCGGCAGAGAGCTCGGGGGAGCCAGAGTCTGTCAGGCAGCTGCTGGGCTGGCCGCCTGTGTGGGAAGGGGCAGAGCCGACCTAGGGGCCCCCTGGGCCTCTTGCTCTCCCTGCTGCCCTGAGGCTGCTGGGCCAAAGAGGTCTTGGGCATCCAGCCCCTTGCTGGTCCCTTCCCTCTGACGAGGCCCTCTGAGCTCCAGCACCTTGCAGTGTGGAGACAGCCCCTGCCAGCAACCTCCTCTCCAAGGAGGCCTCAAGCGAGGCCTAGGCCCAGGGGAAAGGCACCAGCGGGGATGAGCCTGGGGAGGCGCCCGGGCATGTCTGGACCCAGTCCCCCGCAGCCTTCCCCTTGCTGGGGCAGTACCCCCGGAGGCCAGGAAGGCCTGGGCAAGGCTGACCAGGGGCAGGGGCCCTGCTGGGTCCTGCCCCTGGCCTGTGGGGCCTCTGAGCACAACCCGCCCTCTCCCGCTGGAAGACCTCCCCGGCTGCCTCCAAAGGCCGCTTTGCAAGCACTCTGGCCGGCTGTTCCCGCCAGCCGCGCACAATGCTCCCAAGCCCGGGAGAAAAGCGCTTCGGGGTGGTGCTCTCTCCCGGCCCTTGCCCCTGAGCCTGGGGGCCAGGCAGGGGGTCCACACTCCCAGGCCAAGGCAGAACCACATGCACACGTCTGTTCCTGCCCCCTGCACCGGCAGAGAGCTCGGGGGAGCCAGAGTCTGTCAGGCAGCTGCTGGGCTGGCCGCCTGTGTGGGAAGGGGCAGAGCCGACCTAGGGGCCCCCTGGGCCTCTTGCTCTCCCTGCTGCCCTGAGGCTGCTGGGCCAAAGAGGTCTTGGGCATCCAGCCCCTTGCTGGTCCCTTCCCTCTGACGAGGCCCTCTGAGCTCCAGCACCTTGCAGTGTGGAGACAGCCCCTGCCAGCAACCTCCTCTCCAAGGAGGCCTCAAGCGAGGCCTAGGCCCAGGGGAAAGGCACCAGCGGGGATGAGCCTGGGGAGGCGCCCGGGCATGTCTGGACCCAGTCCCCCGCAGCCTTCCCCTTGCTGGGGCAGTACCCCCGGAGGCCAGGAAGGCCTGGGCAAGGCTGGCCAGGGGCAGGGGCCCTGCTGGGTCCTGCCCCTGGCCTGTGGGGCCTCTGAGCACAACCGGCCCTCTCCCGCTGGAAGACCTCCCCGGCTGCCTCCAAAGGCCGCTTTGCAAGCACTCTGGCCGGCTGTTCCCGCCAGCCGCGCACAATGCTCCCAAGCCCGGGAGAAAAGCGCTTCGGGGTGGTGCTCTCTCCCGGCCCTTGCCCCTGAGCCTGGGGGCCAGGCAGGGGGTCCACACTCCCAGGCCAAGGCAGAACCACATGCACACGTCTGTTCCTGCCCCCTGCACCGGCAGAGAGCTCGGGGGAGCCAGAGTCTGTCAGGCAGCTGCTGGGCTGGCCGCCTGTGTGGGAAGGGGCAGAGCCGACCGAGGGGCCCCCTGGGCCTCTTGCTCTCCCTGCTGCCCTGAGGCTGCTGGGCCAAAGAGGTCTTGGGCATCCAGCCCCTTGCTGGTCCCTTCCCTCTGACGAGGCCCTCTGAGCTCCAGCACCTTGCAGTGTGGAGACAGCCCCTGCCAGCAACCTCCTCTCCAAGGAGGCCTCAAGCGAGGCCTAGGCCCAGGGGAAAGGCACCAGCGGGGATGAGCCTGGGGAGGCGCCCGGGCATGTCTGGACCCAGTCCCCCGCAGCCTGCCCCTTGCTGGGGCAGTACCCCCGAAGGCCAGGAAGGCCTGGGCAAGGCTGGCCAGGGGCAGGGGCCCTGCTGGGTCCTGCCCCTGGCCTGTGGGGCCTCTGAGCACAACCGGCCCTCTCCCGCTGGAAGACCTCCCCGGCTGCCTCCAAAGGCCGCTTTGCAAGCACTCTGGCCGGCTGTTCCCGCCAGCCGCGCACAATGCTCCCAAGCCCGGGAGAAAAGCGCTTCGGGGTGGTGCTCTCTCCCGGCCCTTGCCCCTGAGCCTGGGGGCCAGGCAGGGGGTCCACACTCCCAGGCCAAGGCAGAACCACATGCACACGTCTGTTCCTGCCCCCTGCACCGGCAGAGAGCTCGGGGGAGCCAGAGTCTGTCAGGCAGCTGCTGGGCTGGCCGCCTGTGTGGGAAGGGGCAGAGCCGACCTAGGGGCCCCCTGGGCCTCTTGCTCTCCCTGCTGCCCTGAGGCTGCTGGGCCAAAGAGGTCTTGGGCATCCAGCCCCTTGCTGGTCCCTTCCCTCTGACGAGGCCCTCTGAGCTCCAGCACCTTGCAGTGTGGAGACAGCCCCTGCCAGCAACCTCCTCTCCAAGGAGGCCTCAAGCGAGGCCTAGGCCCAGGGGAAAGGCACCAGCGGGGATGAGCCTGGGGAGGCGCCCGGGCATGTCTGGACCCAGTCCCCCGCAGCCTGCCCCTTGCTGGGGCAGTACCCCCGGAGGCCAGGAAGGCCTGGGCAAGGCTGGCCAGGGGCAGGGGCCCTGCTGGGTCCTGCCCCTGGCCTGTGGGGCCTCTGAGCACAACCGGCCCTCTCCCGCTGGAAGACCTCCCCGGCTGCCTCCAAAGGCCGCTTTGCAAGCACTCTGGCCGGCTGTTCCCGCCAGCCGCGCACAATGCTCCCAAGCCCGGGAGAAAAGCGCTTCGGGGTGGTGCTCTCTCCCGGCCCTTGCCCCTGAGCCTGGGGGCCAGGCAGGGGGTCCACACTCCCAGGCCAAGGCAGAACCACATGCACACGTCTGTTCCTGCCCCCTGCACCGGCAGAGAGCTCGGGGGAGCCAGAGTCTGTCAGGCAGCTGCTGGGCTGGCCGCCTGTGTGGGAAGGGGCAGAGCCGACCGAGGGGCCCCCTGGGCCTCTTGCTCTCCCTGCTGCCCTGAGGCTGCTGGGCCAAAGAGGTCTTGGGCATCCAGCCCCTTGCTGGTCCCTTCCCTCTGACGAGGCCCTCTGAGCTCCAGCACCTTGCAGTGTGGAGACAGCCCCTGCCAGCAACCTCCTCTCCAAGGAGGCCTCAAGCGAGGCCTAGGCCCAGGGGAAAGGCACCAGCGGGGATGAGCCTGGGGAGGCGCCCGGGCATGTCTGGACCCAGTCCCCCGCAGCCTGCCCCTTGCTGGGGCAGTACCCCCGAAGGCCAGGAAGGCCTGGGCAAGGCTGGCCAGGGGCAGGGGCCCTGCTGGGTCCTGCCCCTGGCCTGTGGGGCCTCTGAGCACAACCGGCCCTCTCCCGCTGGAAGACCTCCCCGGCTGCCTCCAAAGGCCGCTTTGCAAGCACTCTGGCCGGCTGTTCCCGCCAGCCGCGCACAATGCTCCCAAGCCCGGGAGAAAAGCGCTTCGGGGTGGTGCTCTCTCCCGGCCCTTGCCCCTGAGCCTGGGGGCCAGGCAGGGGGTCCACACTCCCAGGCCAAGGCAGAACCACATGCACACGTCTGTTCCTGCCCCCTGCACCGGCAGAGAGCTCGGGGGAGCCAGAGTCTGTCAGGCAGCTGCTGGGCTGGCCGCCTGTGTGGGAAGGGGCAGAGCCGACCGAGGGGCCCCCTGGGCCTCTTGCTCTCCCTGCTGCCCTGAGGCTGCTGGGCCAAAGAGGTCTTGGGCATCCAGCCCCTTGCTGGTCCCTTCCCTCTGACGAGGCCCTCTGAGCTCCAGCACCTTGCAGTGTGGAGACAGCCCCTGCCAGCAACCTCCTCTCCAAGGAGGCCTCAAGCAAGGCCTAGGCCCAGGGGAAAGGCACCAGCGGGGATGAGCCTGGGGAGGCGCCCGGGCATGTCTGGACCCAGTCCCCCGCAGCCTGCCCCTTGCTGGGGCAGTACCCCCGGAGGCCAGGAAGGCCTGGGCAAGGCTGGCCAGGGGCAGGGGCCCTGCTGGGTCCTGCCCCTGGCCTGTGGGGCCTCTGAGCACAACCGGCCCTCTCCCGCTGGAAGACCTCCCCGGCTGCCTCCAAATGCCGCTTTGCAAGCACTCTGGCCGGCTGTTCCCGCCAGCCGCGCACAATGCTCCCAAGCCCGGGAGAAAAGCGCTTCGGGGTGGTGCTCTCTCCCGGCCCTTGCCCCTGAGCCTGGGGGCCAGGCAGGGGGTCCACACTCCCAGGCCAAGGCAGAACCACATGCACACGTCTGTTCCTGCCCCCTGCACCGGCAGAGAGCTCGGGGGAGCCAGAGTCTGTCAGGCAGCTGCTGGGCTGGCCGCCTGTGTGGGAAGGGGCAGAGCCGACCGAGGGGCCCCCTGGGCCTCTTGCTCTCCCTGCTGCCCTGAGGCTGCTGGGCCAAAGAGGTCTTGGGCATCCAGCCCCTTGCTGGTCCCTTCCCTCTGACCAGGCCCTCTGAGCTCCAGCACCTTGCAGTGTGGAGACAGCCCCTGCCAGCAACCTCCTCTCCAAGGAGGCCTCAAGCGAGGCCTAGGCCCAGGGGAAAGGCACCAGCGGGGATGAGCCTGGGGAGGCGCGCGGGCATGTCTGGACCCAGTCCCCCGCAGCCTGCCCCTTGCTGGGGCAGTACCCCCGGAGGCCAGGAAGGCCTGGGCAAGGCTGGCCAGGGGCAGGGGCCCTGCTGGGTCCTGCCCCTGGCCTGTGGGGCCTCTGAGCACAACCGGCCCTCTGCCGCTGGAAGACCTCCCCGGCTGCCTCCAAAGGCCGCTTTGCAAGCACTCTGGCCGGCTGTTCCCGCCAGCCGCGCACAATGCTCCCAAGCCCGGGAGAAAAGCGCTTCGGGGTGGTGCTCTCTCCCGGCCCTTGCCCCTGAGCCTGGGGGCCAGGCAGGGGCTCCACACTCCCAGGCCAAGGCAGAACCACATGCACACGTCTGTTCCTGCCCCCTGCACCGGCAGAGAGCTCGGGGGAGCCAGAGTCTGTCAGGCAGCTGCTGGGCTGGCCGCCTGTGTGGGAAGGGGCAGAGCCGACCTAGGGGCCCCCTGGGCCTCTTGCTCTCCCTGCTGCCCTGAGGCTGCTGGGCCAAAGAGGTCTTGGGCATCCAGCCCCTTGCTGGTCCCTTCCCTCTGACGAGGCCCTCTGAGCTCCAGCACCTTGCAGTGTGGAGACAGCCCCTGCCAGCAACCTCCTCTCCAAGGAGGCCTCAAGCGAGGCCTAGGCCCAGGGGAAAGGCACCAGCGGGGATGAGCCTGGGGAGGCGCCCGGGCATGTCTGGACCCAGTCCCCCGCAGCCTGCCCCTTGCTGGGGCAGTACCCCCGGAGGCCAGGAAGGCCTGGGCAAGGCTGGCCAGGGGCAGGGGCCCTGCTGGGTCCTGCCCCTGGCCTGTGGGGCCTCTGAGCACAACCGGCCCTCTGCCGCTGGAAGACCTCCCCGGCTGCCTCCAAAGGCCGCTTTGCAAGCACTCTGGCCGGCTGTTCCCGCCAGCCGCGCACAATGCTCCCAAGCCCGGGAGAAAAGCGCTTCGGGGTGGTGCTCTCTCCCGGCCCTTGCCCCTGAGCCTGGGGGCCAGGCAGGGGGTCCACACTCCCAGGCCAAGGCAGAACCACATGCACACGTCTGTTCCTGCCCCCTGCACCGGCAGAGAGCTCGGGGGAGCCAGAGTCTGTCAGGCAGCTGCTGGGCTGGCCGCCTGTGTGGGAAGGGGCAGAGCCGACCGAGGGGCCCCCTGGGCCTCTTGCTCTCCCTGCTGCCCTGAGGCTGCTGGGCCAAAGAGGTCTTGGGCATCCAGCCCCTTGCTGGTCCCTTCCCTCTGACCAGGCCCTCTGAGCTCCAGCACCTTGCAGTGTGGAGACAGCCCCTGCCAGCAACCTCCTCTCCAAGGAGGCCTCAAGCGAGGCCTAGGCCCAGGGGAAAGGCACCAGCGGGGATGAGCCTGGGGAGGCGCGCGGGCATGTCTGGACCCAGTCCCCCGCAGCCTGCCCCTTGCTGGGGCAGTACCCCCGGAGGCCAGGAAGGCCTGGGCAAGGCTGGCCAGGGGCAGGGGCCCTGCTGGGTCCTGCCCCTGGCCTGTGGGGCCTCTGAGCACAACCGGCCCTCTCCCGCTGGAAGACCTCCCCGGCTGCCTCCAAAGGCCGCTTTGCAAGCACTCTGGCCGGCTGTTCCCGCCAGCCGCGCACAATGCTCCCAAGCCCGGGAGAAAAGCGCTTCGGGGTGGTGCTCTCTCCCGGCCCTTGCCCCTGAGCCTGGGGGCCAGGCAGGGGGTCCACACTCCCAGGCCAAGGCAGAACCACATGCACACGTCTGTTCCTGCCCCCTGCACCGGCAGAGAGCTCGGGGGAGCCAGAGTCTGTCAGGCAGCTGCTGGGCTGGCCGCCTGTGTGGGAAGGGGCAGAGCCGACCTAGGGGCCCCGTGGGCCTCTTGCTCTCCCTGCTGCCCTGAGGCTGCTGGGCCAAAGAGGTCTTGGGCATCCAGCCCCTTGCTGGTCCCTTCCCTCTGACGAGGCCCTCTGAGCTCCAGCACCTTGCAGTGTGGAGACAGCCCCTGCCAGCAACCTCCTCTCCAAGGAGGCCTCAAGCGAGGCCTAGGCCCAGGGGAAAGGCACCAGCGGGGATGAGCCTGGGGAGGCGCCCGGGCATGTCTGGACCCAGTCCCCCGCAGCCTGCCCCTTGCTGGGGCAGTACCCCCGGAGGCCAGGAAGGCCTGGGCAAGGCTGGCCAGGGGCAGGGGCCCTGCTGGGTCCTGCCCCTGGCCTGTGGGGCCTCTGAGCACAACCGGCCCTCTGCCGCTGGAAGACCTCCCCGGCTGCCTCCAAAGGCCGCTTTGCAAGCACTCTGGCCGGCTGTTCCCGCCAGCCGCGCACAATGCTCCCAAGCCCGGGAGAAAAGCGCTTCGGGGTGGTGCTCTCTCCCGGCCCTTGCCCCTGAGCCTGGGGGCCAGGCAGGGGGTCCACACTCCCAGGCCAAGGCAGAACCACATGCACACGTCTGTTCCTGCCCCCTGCACCGGCAGAGAGCTCGGGGGAGCCAGAGTCTGTCAGGCAGCTGCTGGGCTGGCCGCCTGTGTGGGAAGGGGCAGAGCCGACCTAGGGGCCCCCTGGGCCTCTTGCTCTCCCTGCTGCCCTGAGGCTGCTGGGCCAAAGAGGTCTTGGGCATCCAGCCCCTTGCTGGTCCCTTCCCTCTGACCAGGCCCTCTGAGCTCCAGCACCTTGCAGTGTGGAGACAGCCCCTGCCAGCAACCTCCTCTCCAAGGAGGCCTCAAGCGAGGCCTAGGCCCAGGGGAAAGGCACCAGCGGGGATGAGCCTGGGGAGGCGCCCGGGCATGTCTGGACCCAGTCCCCCGCAGCCTGCCCCTTGCTGGGGCAGTACCCCCGGAGGCCAGGAAGGCCTGGGCAAGGCTGGCCAGTGGCAGGGGCCCTGCTGGGTCCTGCCCCTGGCCTGTGGGGCCTCTGAGCACAACCGGCCCTCTCCCGCTGGAAGACCTCCCCGGCTGCCTCCAAAGGCCGCTTTGCAAGCACTCTGGCCGGCTGTTCCCGCCAGCCGCGCACAATGCTCCCAAGCCCGGGAGAAAAGCGCTTCGGGGTGGTGCTCTCTCCCGGCCCTTGCCCCTGAGCCTGGGGGCCAGGCAGGGGGTCCACACTCCCAGGCCAAGGCAGAACCACATGCACACGTCTGTTCCTGCCCCCTGCACCGGCAGAGAGCTCGGGGGAGCCAGAGTCTGTCAGGCAGCTGCTGGGCTGGCCGCCTGTGTGGGAAGGGGCAGAGCCGACCGAGGGGCCCCCTGGGCCTCTTGCTCTCCCTGCTGCCCTGAGGCTGCTGGGCCAAAGAGGTCTTGGGCATCCAGCCCCTTGCTGGTCCCTTCCCTCTGACCAGGCCCTCTGAGCTCCAGCACCTTGCAGTGTGGAGACAGCCCCTGCCAGCAACCTCCTCTCCAAGGAGGCCTCAAGCGAGGCCTAGGCCCAGGGGAAAGGCACCAGCGGGGATGAGCCTGGGGAGGCGCCCGGGCATGTCTGGACCCAGTCCCCCGCAGCCTGCCCCTTGCTGGGGCAGTACCCCCGGAGGCCAGGAAGGCCTGGGCAAGGCTGGCCAGGGGCAGGGGACCTGCTGGGTCCTGCCCCTGGCCTGTGGGGCCTCTGAGCACAACCGGCCCTCTCCCGCTGGAAGACCTCCCCGGCTGCCTCCAAAGGCCGCTTTGCAAGCACTCTGGCCGGCTGTTCCCGCCAGCCGCGCACAATGCTCCCAAGCCCGGGAGAAAAGCGCTTCGGGGTGGTGCTCTCTCCCGGCCCTTGCCCCTGAGCCTGGGGGCCAGGCAGGGGGTCCACACTCCCAGGCCAAGGCAGAACCACATGCACACGTCTGTTCCTGCCCCCTGCACCGGCAGAGAGCTCGGGGGAGCCAGAGTCTGTCAGGCAGCTGCTGGGCTGGCCGCCTGTGTGGGAAGGGGCAGAGCCGACCTAGGGGCCCCCTGGGCCTCTTGCTCTCCCTGCTGCCCTGAGGCTGCTGGGCCAAAGAGGTCTTGGGCATCCAGCCCCTTGCTGGTCCCTTCCCTCTGACGAGGCCCTCTGAGCTCCAGCACCTTGCAGTGTGGAGACAGCCCCTGCCAGCAACCTCCTCTCCAAGGAGGCCTCAAGCGAGGCCTAGGCCCAGGGGAAAGGCACCAGCGGGGATGAGCCTGGGGAGGCGCCCGGGCATGTCTGGACCCAGTCCCCCGCAGCCTGCCCCTTGCTGGGGCAGTACCCCCGGAGGCCAGGAAGGCCTGGGCAAGGCTGGCCAGGGGCAGGGGCCCTGCTGGGTCCTGCCCCTGGCCTGTGGGGCCTCTGAGCACAACCGGCCCTCTCCCGCTGGAAGACCTCCCCGGCTGCCTCCAAAGGCCGCTTTTCAAGCACTCTGGCCGGCTGTTCCCGCCAGCCACGCACAATGCTCCCAAGCCCGGGAGAAAAGCGCTTCGGTGTGGTGCTCTCTCCCGGCCCTTGCCCCTGAGCCTGGGGGCCAGGCAGGGGGTCCACACTCCCAGGCCAAGGCAGAACCACATGCACACGTCTGTTCCTGCCCCCTGCACCGGCAGAGAACTCGGGGGAGCCAGAGTCTGTCAGGCAGCTGCTGGGCTGGCCGCCTGTGTGGGAAGGGGCAGAGCCGACCGAGGGGCCCCCTGGGCCTCTTGCTCTCCCTGCTGCCCTGAGGCTGCTGGGCCAAAGAGGTCTTGGGCATCCAGCCCCTTGCTGGTCCCTTCCCTCTGACGAGGCCCTCTGAGCTCCAGCACCTTGCAGTGTGGAGACAGCCCCTGCCAGCAACCTCCTCTCCAAGGAAGCCTCAAGCGAGGCCTAGGCCCAGGGGAAAGGCACCAGCGGGGATGAGCCTGGGGAGGCGCCCGGGCATGTCTGGACCCAGTCCCCCGCAGCCTGCCCCTTGCTGGGGCAGTACCCCCGGAGGCCAGGAAGGCCTGGGCAAGGCTGGCCAGGGGCAGGGGCCCTGCTGGGTCCTGCCCCTGGCCTGTGGGGCCTCTGAGCACAACCGGCCCTCTCCCGCTGGAAGACCTCCCCGGCTGCCTCCAAAGGCCGCTTTGCAAGCACTCTGGCCGGCTGTTCCCGCCAGCTGCGCACAATGCTCCCAAGCCCGGGAGAAAAGCGCTTCGGGGTGGTGCTCTCTCCCGGCCCTTGCCCCTGAGCCTGGGGGCCAGGCAGGGGGTCCACACTCCCAGGCCAAGGCAGAACCACATGCACACGTCTGTTCCTGCCCCCTGCACCGGCAGAGAGCTCGGGGGAGCCAGAGTCTGTCAGGCAGCTGCTGGGCTGGCCGCCTGTGTGGGAAGGGGCAGAGCCGACCTAGGGGCCCCCTGGGCCTCTTGCTCTCCCTGCTGCCCTGAGGCTGCTGGGCCAAAGAGGTCTTGGGCATCCAGCCCCTTGCTGGTCCCTTCCCTCTGACGAGGCCCTCTGAGCTCCAGCACCTTGCAGTGTGGAGACAGCCCCTGCCAGCAACCTCCTCTCCAAGGAGGCCTCAAGCGAGGCCTAGGCCCAGGAGAAAAGCACCAGCGGGGATGAGCCTGGGGAGGCGCCCGGGCATGTCTGGACCCAGTCCCCCGCAGCCTGCCCCTTGCTGGGGCAGTACCCCCGGAGGCCAGGAAGGCCTGGGCAAGGCTGGCCAGGGGCAGGGGCCCTGCTGGGTCCTGCCCCTGGCCTGTGGGGCCTCTGAGCACAACCGGCCCTCTCCCGCTGGAAGACCTCCCCGGCTGCCTCCAAAGGCCGCTTTGCAAGCACTCTGGCCGGCTGTTCCCGCCAGCCGCGCACAATGCTCCCAAGCCCGGGAGAAAAGCGCTTCGGGGTGGTGCTCTCTCCCGGCCCTTGCCCCTGAGCCTGGGGGCCAGGCAGGGGGTCCACACTCCCAGGCCAAGGCAGAACCACATGCACACGTCTGTTCCTGCCCCCTGCACCGGCAGAGAGCTCGGGGGAGCCAGAGTCTGTCAGGCAGCTGCTGGGCTGGCCGCCTGTGTGGGAAGGGGCAGAGCCGACCGAGGGGCCCCCTGGGCCTCTTGCTCTCCCTGCTGCCCTGAGGCTGCTGGGCCAAAGAGGTCTTGGGCATCCAGCCCCTTGCTGGTCCCTTCCCTCTGACGAGGCCCTCTGAGCTCCAGCACCTTGCAGTGTGGAGACAGCCCCTGCCAGCAACCTCCTCTCCAAGGAGGCCTCAAGCGAGGCCTAGGCCCAGGGGAAAGGCACCAGCGGGGATGAGCCTGGGGAGGCGCCCGGGCATGTCTGGACCCAGTCCCCCGCAGCCTGCCCCTTGCTGGGGCAGTACCCCCGGAGGCCAGGAAGGCCTGGGCAAGGCTGGCCAGGGGCAGGGGCCCTGCTGGGTCCTGCCCCTGGCCTGTGGGGCCTCTGAGCACAACCGGCCCTCTCCCGCTGGAAGACCTCCCCGGCTGCCTCCAAAGGCCGCTTTGCAAGCACTCTGGCCGGCTGTTCCCGCCAGCCGCGCACAATGCTCCCAAGCCCGGGAGAAAAGCGCTTCGGGGTGGTGCTCTCTCCCGGCCCTTGCCCCTGAGCCTGGGGGCCAGGCAGGGGGTCCACACTCCCAGGCCAAGGCAGAACCACATGCACACGTCTGTTCCTGCCCCCTGCACCGGCAGAGAGCTCGGGGGAGCCAGAGTCTGTCAGGCAGCTGCTGGGCTGGCCGCCTGTGTGGGAAGGGGCAGAGCCGACCTAGGGGCCCCCTGGGCCTCTTGCTCTCCCTGCTGCCCTGAGGCTGCTGGGCCAAAGAGGTCTTGGGCATCCAGCCCCTTGCTGGTCCCTTCCCTCTGACGAGGCCCTCTGAGCTCCAGCACCTTGCAGTGTGGAGACAGCCCCTGCCAGCAACCTCCTCTCCAAGGAGGCCTCAAGCGAGGCCTAGGCCCAGGGGAAAGGCACCAGCGGGGATGAGCCTGGGGAGGCGCCCGGGCATGTCTGGACCCAGTCCCCCGCAGCCTGCCCCTTGCTGGGGCAGTACCCCCGGAGGCCAGGAAGGCCTGGGCAAGGCTGGCCAGGGGCAGGGGCCCTGCTGGGTCCTGCCCCTGGCCTGTGGGGCCTCTGAGCACAACCGGCCCTCTCCCGCTGGAAGACCTCCCCGGCTGCCTCCAAAGGCCGCTTTGCAAGCACTCTGGCCGGCTGTTCCCGCCAGCCGCGCACAATGCTCCCAAGCCCGGGAGAAAAGCGCTTCGGGGTGGTGCTCTCTCCCGGCCCTTGCCCCTGAGCCTGGGGGCCAGGCAGGGGGTCCACACTCCCAGGCCAAGGCAGAAGCACATGCACACGTCTGTTCCTGCCCCCTGCACCGGCAGAGAGCTCGGGGGAGCCAGAGTCTGTCAGGCAGCTGCTGGGCTGGCCGCCTGTGTGGGAAGGGGCAGAGCCGACCGAGGGGCCCCCTGGGCCTCTTGCTCTCCCTGCTGCCCTGAGGCTGCTGGGCCAAAGAGGTCTTGGGCATCCAGCCCCTTGCTGGTCCCTTCCCTCTGACGAGGCCCTCTGAGCTCCAGCACCTTGCAGTGTGGAGACAGCCCCCGCCAGCAACCTCCTCTCCAAGGAGGCCTCAAGCGAGGCCTAGGCCCAGGGGAAAGGCACCAGCGGGGATGAGCCTGGGGAGGCGCCCGGGCATGTCTGGACCCAGTCCCCCGCAGCCTGCCCCTTGCTGGGGCAGTACCCCCGGAGGCCAGGAAGGCCTGGGCAAGGCTGGCCAGGGGCAGGGGACCTGCTGGGTCCTGCCCCTGGCCTGTGGGGCCTCTGAGCACAACCGGCCCTCTCCCGCTGGAAGACCTCCCCGGCTGCCTCCAAAGGCCGCTTTGCAAGCACTCTGGCCGGCTGTTCCCGCCAGCCGCGCACAATGCTCCCAAGCCCGGGAGAAAAGCGCTTCGGGGTGGTGCTCTCTCCCGGCCCTTGCCCCTGAGCCTGGGGGCCAGGCAGGGGGTCCACACTCCCAGGCCAAGGCAGAACCACATGCACACGTCTGTTCCTGCCCCCTGCACCGGCAGAGAGCTCGGGGGAGCCAGAGTCTGTCAGGCAGCTGCTGGGCTGGCCGCCTGTGTGGGAAGGGGCAGAGCCGACCGAGGGGCCCCCTGGGCCTCTTGCTCTCCCTGCTGCCCTGAGGCTGCTGGGCCAAAGAGGTCTTGGGCATCCAGCCCCTTGCTGGTCCCTTCCCTCTGACGAGGCCCTCTGAGGTCCAGCACCTTGCAGTGTGGAGACAGCCCCTGCCAGCAACCTCCTCTCCAAGGAGGCCTCAAGCGAGGCCTAGGCCCAGGGGAAAGGCACCAGCGGGGATGAGCCTGGGGAGGCGCCCGGGCATGTCTGGACCCAGTCCCCCGCAGCCTGCCCCTTGCTGGGGCAGTACCCCCGGAGGCCAGGAAGGCCTGGGCAAGGCTGGCCAGGGGCAGGGGCCCTGCTGGGTCCTGCCCCTGGCCTGTGGGGCCTCTGAGCACAACCGGCCCTCTCCCGCTGGAAGACCTCCCCGGCTGCCTCCAAAGGCCGCTTTGCAAGCACTCTCGCCGGCTGTTCCCGCCAGCCACGCACAATGCTCCCAAGCCCGGGAGAAAAGCGCTTCGGTGTGGTGCTCTCTCCCGGCCCTTGCCCCTGAGCCTGGGGGCCAGGCAGGGGGTCCACACTCCCAGGCCAAGGCAGAACCACATGCACACGTCTGTTCCTGCCCCCTGCACCGGCAGAGAACTCGGGGGAGCCAGAGTCTGTCAGGCAGCTGCTGGGCTGGCCGCCTGTGTGGGAAGGGGCAGAGCCGACCGAGGGGCCCCCTGGGCCTCTTGCTCTCCCTGCTGCCCTGAGGCTGCTGGGCCAAAGAGGTCTTGGGCATCCAGCCCCTTGCTGGTCCCTTCCCTCTGACGAGGCCCTCTGAGCTCCAGCACCTTGCAGTGTGGAGACAGCCCCTGCCAGCAACCTCCTCTCCAAGGAAGCCTCAAGCGAGGCCTAGGCCCAGGGGAAAGGCACCAGCGGGGATGAGCCTGGGGAGGCGCCCGGGCATGTCTGGACCCAGTCCCCCGCAGCCTGCCCCTTGCTGGGGCAGTACCCCCGGAGGCCAGGAAGGCCTGGGCAAGGCTGGCCAGGGGCAGGGGCCCTGCTGGGTCCTGCCCCTGGCCTGTGGGGCCTCTGAGCACAACCGGCCCTCTCCCGCTGGAAGAC
The DNA here is from genome assembly GCF_910594005.1 of Cervus elaphus. NCBI lineage: Eukaryota > Metazoa > Chordata > Mammalia > Artiodactyla > Cervidae > Cervus > Cervus elaphus. Next base: position 66,580 of record NC_057834.1, on the reverse strand, counting down.
CTCCCCGGCTGCCTCCAAAGGCCGCTTTGCAAGCACTCTGGCCGGCTGTTCCCGCCAGCTGCGCACAATGCTCCCAAGCCCGGGAGAAAAGCGCTTCGGGGTGGTGCTCTCTCCCGGCCCTTGCCCCTGAGCCTGGGGGCCAGGCAGGGGGTCCACACTCCCAGGCCAAGGCAGAACCACATGCACACGTCTGTTCCTGCCCCCTGCACCGGCAGAGAGCTCGGGGGAGCCAGAGTCTGTCAGGCAGCTGCTGGGCTGGCCGCCTGTGTGGGAAGGGGCAGAGCCGACCTAGGGGCCCCCTGGGCCTCTTGCTCTCCCTGCTGCCCTGAGGCTGCTGGGCCAAAGAGGTCTTGGGCATCCAGCCCCTTGCTGGTCCCTTCCCTCTGACGAGGCCCTCTGAGCTCCAGCACCTTGCAGTGTGGAGACAGCCCCTGCCAGCAACCTCCTCTCCAAGGAGGCCTCAAGCGAGGCCTAGGCCCAGGAGAAAGGCACCAGCGGGGATGAGCCTGGGGAGGCGCCCGGGCATGTCTGGACCCAGTCCCCCGCAGCCTGCCCCTTGCTGGGGCAGTACCCCCGGAGGCCAGGAAGGCCTGGGCAAGGCTGGCCAGGGGCAGGGGCCCTGCTGGGTCCTGCCCCTGGCCTGTGGGGCCTCTGAGCACAACCGGCCCTCTCCCGCTGGAAGACCTCCCCGGCTGCCTCCAAAGGCCGCTTTGCAAGCACTCTGGCCGGCTGTTCCCGCCAGCCGCGCACAATGCTCCCAAGCCCGGGAGAAAAGCGCTTCGGGGTGGTGCTCTCTCCCGGCCCTTGCCCCTGAGCCTGGGGGCCAGGCAGGGGGTCCACACTCCCAGGCCAAGGCAGAACCACATGCACACGTCTGTTCCTGCCCCCTGCACCGGCAGAGAGCTCGGGGGAGCCAGAGTCTGTCAGGCAGCTGCTGGGCTGGCCGCCTGTGTGGGAAGGGGCAGAGCCGACCGAGGGGCCCCCTGGGCCTCTTGCTCTCCCTGCTGCCCTGAGGCTGCTGGGCCAAAGAGGTCTTGGGCATCCAGCCCCTTGCTGGTCCCTTCCCTCTGACGAGGCCCTCTGAGCTCCAGCACCTTGCAGTGTGGAGACAGCCCCTGCCAGCAACCTCCTCTCCAAGGAGGCCTCAAGCGAGGCCTAGGCCCAGGGGAAAGGCACCAGCGGGGATGAGCCTGGGGAGGCGCCCGGGCATGTCTGGACCCAGTCCCCCGCAGCCTGCCCCTTGCTGGGGCAGTACCCCCGGAGGCCAGGAAGGCCTGGGCAAGGCTGGCCAGGGGCAGGGGCCCTGCTGGGTCCTGCCCCTGGCCTGTGGGGCCTCTGAGCACAACCGGCCCTCTCCCGCTGGAAGACCTCCCCGGCTGCCTCCAAAGGCCGCTTTGCAAGCACTCTGGCCGGCTGTTCCCGCCAGCCGCGCACAATGCTCCCAAGCCCGGGAGAAAAGCGCTTCGGGGTGGTGCTCTCTCCCGGCCCTTGCCCCTGAGCCTGGGGGCCAGGCAGGGGGTCCACACTCCCAGGCCAAGGCAGAACCACATGCACACGTCTGTTCCTGCCCCCTGCACCGGCAGAGAGCTCGGGGGAGCCAGAGTCTGTCAGGCAGCTGCTGGGCTGGCCGCCTGTGTGGGAAGGGGCAGAGCCGACCTAGGGGCCCCCTGGGCCTCTTGCTCTCCCTGCTGCCCTGAGGCTGCTGGGCCAAAGAGGTCTTGGGCATCCAGCCCCTTGCTGGTCCCTTCCCTCTGACGAGGCCCTCTGAGCTCCAGCACCTTGCAGTGTGGAGACAGCCCCTGCCAGCAACCTCCTCTCCAAGGAGGCCTCAAGCGAGGCCTAGGCCCAGGGGAAAGGCACCAGCGGGGATGAGCCTGGGGAGGCGCCCGGGCATGTCTGGACCCAGTCCCCCGCAGCCTGCCCCTTGCTGGGGCAGTACCCCCGGAGGCCAGGAAGGCCTGGGCAAGGCTGGCCAGGGGCAGGGGCCCTGCTGGGTCCTGCCCCTGGCCTGTGGGGCCTCTGAGCACAACCGGCCCTCTCCCGCTGGAAGACCTCCCCGGCTGCCTCCAAAGGCCGCTTTGCAAGCACTCTGGCCGGCTGTTCCCGCCAGCCGCGCACAATGCTCCCAAGCCCGGGAGAAAAGCGCTTCGGGGTGGTGCTCTCTCCCGGCCCTTGCCCCTGAGCCTGGGGTCCAGGCAGGGGGTCCACACTCCCAGGCCAAGGCAGAACCACATGCACACGTCTGTTCCTGCCCCCTGCACCGGCAGAGAGCTCGGGGGAGCCAGAGTCTGTCAGGCAGCTGCTGGGCTGGCCGCCTGTGTGGGAAGGGGCAGAGCCGACCGAGGGGCCCCCTGGGCCTCTTGCTCTCCCTGCTGCCCTGAGGCTGCTGGGCCAAAGAGGTCTTGGGCATCCAGCCCCTTGCTGGTCCCTTCCCTCTGACGAGGCCCTCTGAGCTCCAGCACCTTGCAGTGTGGAGACAGCCCCTGCCAGCAACCTCCTCTCCAAGGAGGCCTCAAGCGAGGCCTAGGCCCAGGGGAAAGGCACCAGCGGGGATGAGCCTGGGGAGGCGCCCGGGCATGTCTGGACCCAGTCCCCCGCAGCCTGCCCCTTGCTGGGGCAGTACCCCCGGAGGCCAGGAAGGCCTGGGCAAGGCTGGCCAGGGGCAGGGGCCCTGCTGGGTCCTGCCCCTGGCCTGTGGGGCCTCTGAGCACAACCGGCCCTCTCCCGCTGGAAGACCTCCCCGGCTGCCTCCAAAGGCCGCTTTGCAAGCACTCTGGCCGGCTGTTCCCGCCAGCCGCGCACAATGCTCCCAAGCCCGGGAGAAAAGCGCTTCGGGGTGGTGCTCTCTCCCGGCCCTTGCCCCTGAGCCTGGGGGCCAGGCAGGGGGTCCACACTCCCAGGCCAAGGCAGAAGCACATGCACACGTCTGTTCCTGCCCCCTGCACCGGCAGAGAGCTCGGGGGAGCCAGAGTCTGTCAGGCAGCTGCTGGGCTGGCCGCCTGTGTGGGAAGGGGCAGAGCCGACCGAGGGGCCCCCTGGGCCTCTTGCTCTCCCTGCTGCCCTGAGGCTGCTGGGCCAAAGAGGTCTTGGGCATCCAGCCCCTTGCTGGTCCCTTCCCTCTGACGAGGCCCTCTGAGCTCCAGCACCTTGCAGTGTGGAGACAGCCCCCGCCAGCAACCTCCTCTCCAAGGAGGCCTCAAGCGAGGCCTAGGCCCAGGGGAAAGGCACCAGCGGGGATGAGCCTGGGGAGGCGCCCGGGCATGTCTGGACCCAGTCCCCCGCAGCCTGCCCCTTGCTGGGGCAGTACCCCCGGAGGCCACGAAGGCCTGGGCAAGGCTGGCCAGGGGCAGGGGACCTGCTGGGTCCTGCCCCTGGCCTGTGGGGCCTCTGAGCACAACCGGCCCTCTCCCGCTGGAAGACCTCCCCGGCTGCCTCCAAAGGCCGCTTTGCAAGCACTCTGGCCGGCTGTTCCCGCCAGCTGCGCACAATGCTCCCAAGCCCGGGAGAAAAGCGCTTCGGGGTGGTGCTCTCTCCCGGCCCTTGCCCCTGAGCCTGGGGGCCAGGCAGGGGGTCCACACTCCCAGGCCAAGGCAGAACCACATGCACACGTCTGTTCCTGCCCCCTGCACCGGCAGAGAGCTCGGGGGAGCCAGAGTCTGTCAGGCAGCTGCTGGGCTGGCCGCCTGTGTGGGAAGGGGCAGAGACGACCTAGGGGCCCCCTGGGCCTCTTGCTCTCCCTGCTGCCCTGAGGCTGCTGGGCCAAAGAGGTCTTGGGCATCCAGCCCCTTGCTGGTCCCTTCCCTCTGACGAGGCCCTCTGAGCTCCAGCACCTTGCAGTGTGGAGACAGCCCCTGCCAGCAACCTCCTCTCCAAGGAGGCCTCAAGCGAGGCCTAGGCCCAGGGGAAAGGCACCAGCGGGGATGAGCCTGGGGAGGCGCCCGGGCATGTCTGGACCCAGTCCCCCGCAGCCTGCCCCTTGCTGGGGCAGTACCCCCGGAGGCCAGGAAGGCCTGGGCAAGGCTGGCCAGGGGCAGGGGCCCTGCTGGGTCCTGCCCCTGGCCTGTGGGGCCTCTGAGCACAACCGGCCCTCTCCCGCTGGAAGACCTCCCCGGCTGCCTCCAAAGGCCGCTTTGCAAGCACTCTGGCCGGCTGTTCCTGCCAGCCGCGCACAATGCTCCCAAGCCCGGGAGAAAAGCGCTTCGGGGTGGTGCTCTCTCCCGGCCCTTGCCCCTGAGCCTGGGGGCCAGGCAGGGGGTCCACACTCCCAGGCCAAGGCAGAACCACATGCACACGTCTGTTCCTGCCCCCTGCACCGGCAGAGAGCTCGGGGGAGCCAGAGTCTGTCAGGCAGCTGCTGGGCTGGCCGCCTGTGTGGGAAGGGGCAGAGACGACCTAGGGGCCCCCTGGGCCTCTTGCTCTCCCTGCTGCCCTGAGGCTGCTGGGCCAAAGAGGTCTTGGGCATCCAGCCCCTTGCTGGTCCCTTCCCTCTGACGAGGCCCTCTGAGCTCCAGCACCTTGCAGTGTGGAGACAGCCCCTGCCAGCAACCTCCTCTCCAAGGAGGCCTCAAGCGAGGCCTAGGCCCAGGGGAAAGGCACCAGCGGGGATGAGCCTGGGGAGGCGCCCGGGCATGTCTGGACCCAGTCCCCCGCAGCCTGCCCCTTGCTGGGGCAGTACCCCCGGAGGCCAGGAAGGCCTGGGCAAGGCTGGCCAGGGGCAGGGGCCCTGCTGGGTCCTGCCCCTGGCCTGTGGGGCCTCTGAGCACAACCGGCCCTCTCCCGCTGGAAGACCTCCCCGGCTGCCTCCAAAGGCCGCTTTGCAAGCACTCTGGCCGGCTGTTCCCGCCAGCCGCGCACAATGCTCCCAAGCCCGGGAGAAAAGCGCTTCGGGGTGGTGCTCTCTCCCGGCCCTTGCCCCTGAGCCTGGGGGCCAGGCAGGGGGTCCACACTCCCAGGCCAAGGCAGAAGCACATGCACACGTCTGTTCCTGCCCCCTGCACCGGCAGAGAGCTCGGGGGAGCCAGAGTCTGTCAGGCAGCTGCTGGGCTGGCCGCCTGTGTGGGAAGGGGCAGAGCCGACCGAGGGGCCCCCTGGGCCTCTTGCTCTCCCTGCTGCCCTGAGGCTGCTGGGCCAAAGAGGTCTTGGGCATCCAGCCCCTTGCTGGTCCCTTCCCTCTGACGAGGCCCTCTGAGCTCCAGCACCTTGCAGTGTGGAGACAGCCCCCGCCAGCAACCTCCTCTCCAAGGAGGCCTCAAGCGAGGCCTAGGCCCAGGGGAAAGGCACCAGCGGGGATGAGCCTGGGGAGGCGCCCGGGCATGTCTGGACCCAGTCCCCCGCAGCCTGCCCCTTGCTGGGGCAGTACCCCCGGAGGCCACGAAGGCCTGGGCAAGGCTGGCCAGGGGCAGGGGACCTGCTGGGTCCTGCCCCTGGCCTGTGGGGCCTCTGAGCACAACCGGCCCTCTCCCGCTGGAAGACCTCCCCGGCTGCCTCCAAAGGCCGCTTTGCAAGCACTCTGGCCGGCTGTTCCCGCCAGCCGCGCACAATGCTCCCAAGCCCGGGAGAAAAGCGCTTCGGGGTGGTGCTCTCTCCCGGCCCTTGCCCCTGAGCCTGGGGGCCAGGCAGGGGGTCCACACTCCCAGGCCAAGGCAGAACCACATGCACACGTCTGTTCCTGCCCCCTGCACCGGCAGAGAGCTCGGGGGAGCCAGAGTCTGTCAGGCAGCTGCTGGGCTGGCCGCCTGTGTGGGAAGGGGCAGAGACGACCTAGGGGCCCCCTGGGCCTCTTGCTCTCCCTGCTGCCCTGAGGCTGCTGGGCCAAAGAGGTCTTGGGCATCCAGCCCCTTGCTGGTCCCTTCCCTCTGACGAGGCCCTCTGAGCTCCAGCACCTTGCAGTGTGGAGACAGCCCCTGCCAGCAACCTCCTCTCCAAGGAGGCCTCAAGCGAGGCCTAGGCCCAGGGGAAAGGCACCAGCGGGGATGAGCCTGGGGAGGCGCCCGGGCATGTCTGGACCCAGTCCCCCGCAGCCTGCCCCTTGCTGGGGCAGTACCCCCGGAGGCCAGGAAGGCCTGGGCAAGGCTGGCCAGGGGCAGGGGCCCTGCTGGGTCCTGCCCCTGGCCTGTGGGGCCTCTGAGCACAACCGGCCCTCTCCCGCTGGAAGACCTCCCCGGCTGCCTCCAAAGGCCGCTTTGCAAGCACTCTGGCCGGCTGTTCCTGCCAGCCGCGCACAATGCTCCCAAGCCCGGGAGAAAAGCGCTTCGGGGTGGTGCTCTCTCCCGGCCCTTGCCCCTGAGCCTGGGGGCCAGGCAGGGGCTCCACACTCCCAGGCCAAGGCAGAACCACATGCACACGTCTGTTCCTGCCCCCTGCACCGGCAGAGAGCTCGGGGGAGCCAGAGTCTGTCAGGCAGCTGCTGGGCTGGCCGCCTGTGTGGGAAGGGGCAGAGCCGACCTAGGGGCCCCCTGGGCCTCTTGCTCTCCCTGCTGCCCTGAGGCTGCTGGGCCAAAGAGGTCTTGGGCATCCAGCCCCTTGCTGGTCCCTTCCCTCTGACGAGGCCCTCTGAGCTCCAGCACCTTGCAGTGTGGAGACAGCCCCTGCCAGCAACCTCCTCTCCAAGGAGGCCTCAAGCGAGGCCTAGGCCCAGGGGAAAGGCACCAGCGGGGATGAGCCTGGGGAGGCGCCCGGGCATGTCTGGACCCAGTCCCCCGCAGCCTGCCCCTTGCTGGGGCAGTACCCCCGGAGGCCAGGAAGGCCTGGGCAAGGCTGGCCAGGGGCAGGGGCCCTGCTGGGTCCTGCCCCTGGCCTGTGGGGCCTCTGAGCACAACCGGCCCTCTCCCGCTGGAAGACCTCCCCGGCTGCCTCCAAAGGCCGCTTTGCAAGCACTCTGGCCGGCTGTTCCCGCCAGCCGCGCACAATGCTCCCAAGCCCGGGAGAAAAGCGCTTCGGGGTGGTGCTCTCTCCCGGCCCTTGCCCCTGAGCCTGGGGGCCAGGCAGGGGGTCCACACTCCCAGGCCAAGGCAGAACCACATGCACACGTCTGTTCCTGCCCCCTGCACCGGCAGAGAGCTCGGGGGAGCCAGAGTCTGTCAGGCAGCTGCTGGGCTGGCCGCCTGTGTGGGAAGGGGCAGAGCCGACCGAGGGGCCCCCTGGGCCTCTTGCTCTCCCTGCTGCCCTGAGGCTGCTGGGCCAAAGAGGTCTTGGGCATCCAGCCCCTTGCTGGTCCCTTCCCTCTGACGAGGCCCTCTGAGCTCCAGCACCTTGCAGTGTGGAGACAGCCCCTGCCAGCAACCTCCTCTCCAAGGAGGCCTCAAGCGAGGCCTAGGCCCAGGGGAAAGGCACCAGCGGGGATGAGCCTGGGGAGGCGCCCGGGCATGTCTGGACCCAGTCCCCCGCAGCCTGCCCCTTGCTGGGGCAGTACCCCCGGAGGCCAGGAAGGCCTGGGCAAGGCTGGCCAGGGGCAGGGGCCCTGCTGGGTCCTGCCCCTGGCCTGTGGGGCCTCTGAGCACAACCGGCCCTCTCCCGCTGGAAGACCTCCCCGGCTGCCTCCAAAGGCCGCTTTGCAAGCACTCTGGCCGGCTGTTCCCGCCAGCCGCGCACAATGCTCCCAAGCCCGGGAGAAAAGCGCTTCGGGGTGGTGCTCTCTCCCGGCCCTTGCCCCTGAGCCTGGGGGCCAGGCAGGGGGTCCACACTCCCAGGCCAAGGCAGAACCACATGCACACGTCTGTTCCTGCCCCCTGCACCGGCAGAGAGCTCGGGGGAGCCAGAGTCTGTCAGGCAGCTGCTGGGCTGGCCGCCTGTGTGGGAAGGGGCAGAGCCGACCTAGGGGCCCCCTGGGCCTCTTGCTCTCCCTGCTGCCCTGAGGCTGCTGGGCCAAAGAGGTCTTGGGCATCCAGCCCCTTGCTGGTCCCTTCCCTCTGACGAGGCCCTCTGAGCTCCAGCACCTTGCAGTGTGGAGACAGCCCCTGCCAGCAACCTCCTCTCCAAGGAGGCCTCAAGCGAGGCCTAGGCCCAGGGGAAAGGCACCAGCGGGGATGAGCCTGGGGAGGCGCCCGGGCATGTCTGGACCCAGTCCCCCGCAGCCTGCCCCTTGCTGGGGCAGTACCCCCGGAGGCCAGGAAGGCCTGGGCAAGGCTGGCCAGGGGCAGGGGCCCTGCTGGGTCCTGCCCCTGGCCTGTGGGGCCTCTGAGCACAACCGGCCCTCTCCCGCTGGAAGACCTCCCCGGCTGCCTCCAAAGGCCGCTTTGCAAGCACTCTGGCCGGCTGTTCCCGCCAGCCGCGCACAATGCTCCCAAGCCCGGGAGAAAAGCGCTTCGGGGTGGTGCTCTCTCCCGGCCCTTGCCCCTGAGCCTGGGGGCCAGGCAGGGGGTCCACACTCCCAGGCCAAGGCAGAACCACATGCACACGTCTGTTCCTGCCCCCTGCACCGGCAGAGAGCTCGGGGGAGCCAGAGTCTGTCAGGCAGCTGCTGGGCTGGCCGCCTGTGTGGGAAGGGGCAGAGCCGACCGAGGGGCCCCCTGGGCCTCTTGCTCTCCCTGCTGCCCTGAGGCTGCTGGGCCAAAGAGGTCTTGGGCATCCAGCCCCTTGCTGGTCCCTTCCCTCTGACGAGGCCCTCTGAGCTCCAGCACCTTGCAGTGTGGAGACAGCCCCTGCCAGCAACCTCCTCTCCAAGGAGGCCTCAAGCGAGGCCTAGGCCCAGGGGAAAGGCACCAGCGGGGATGAGCCTGGGGAGGCGCCCGGGCATGTCTGGACCCAGTCCCCCGCAGCCTGCCCCTTGCTGGGGCAGTACCCCCGGAGGCCAGGAAGGCCTGGGCAAGGCTGGCCAGGGGCAGGGGCCCTGCTGGGTCCTGCCCCTGGCCTGTGGGGCCTCTGAGCACAACCGGCCCTCTCCCGCTGGAAGACCTCCCCGGCTGCCTCCAAAGGCCGCTTTGCAAGCACTCTGGCCGGCTGTTCCCGCCAGCCGCGCACAATGCTCCCAAGCCCGGGAGAAAAGCGCTTCGGGGTGGTGCTCTCTCCCGGCCCTTGCCCCTGAGCCTGGGGGCCAGGCAGGGGGTCCACACTCCCAGGCCAAGGCAGAAGCACATGCACACGTCTGTTCCTGCCCCCTGCACCGGCAGAGAGCTCGGGGGAGCCAGAGTCTGTCAGGCAGCTGCTGGGCTGGCCGCCTGTGTGGGAAGGGGCAGAGCCGACCGAGGGGCCCCCTGGGCCTCTTGCTCTCCCTGCTGCCCTGAGGCTGCTGGGCCAAAGAGGTCTTGGGCATCCAGCCCCTTGCTGGTCCCTTCCCTCTGACGAGGCCCTCTGAGCTCCAGCACCTTGCAGTGTGGAGACAGCCCCCGCCAGCAACCTCCTCTCCAAGGAGGCCTCAAGCGAGGCCTAGGCCCAGGGGAAAGGCACCAGCGGGGATGAGCCTGGGGAGGCGCCCGGGCATGTCTGGACCCAGTCCCCCGCAGCCTGCCCCTTGCTGGGGCAGTACCCCCGGAGGCCACGAAGGCCTGGGCAAGGCTGGCCAGGGGCAGGGGACCTGCTGGGTCCTGCCCCTGGCCTGTGGGGCCTCTGAGCACAACCGGCCCTCTCCCGCTGGAAGACCTCCCCGGCTGCCTCCAAAGGCCGCTTTGCAAGCACTCTGGCCGGCTGTTCCCGCCAGCCGCGCACAATGCTCCCAAGCCCGGGAGAAAAGCGCTTCGGGGTGGTGCTCTCTCCCGGCCCTTGCCCCTGAGCCTGGGGGCCAGGCAGGGGGTCCACACTCCCAGGCCAAGGCAGAACCACATGCACACGTCTGTTCCTGCCCCCTGCACCGGCAGAGAGCTCGGGGGAGCCAGAGTCTGTCAGGCAGCTGCTGGGCTGGCCGCCTGTGTGGGAAGGGGCAGAGACGACCTAGGGGCCCCCTGGGCCTCTTGCTCTCCCTGCTGCCCTGAGGCTGCTGGGCCAAAGAGGTCTTGGGCATCCAGCCCCTTGCTGGTCCCTTCCCTCTGACGAGGCCCTCTGAGCTCCAGCACCTTGCAGTGTGGAGACAGCCCCTGCCAGCAACCTCCTCTCCAAGGAGGCCTCAAGCGAGGCCTAGGCCCAGGGGAAAGGCACCAGCGGGGATGAGCCTGGGGAGGCGCCCGGGCATGTCTGGACCCAGTCCCCCGCAGCCTGCCCCTTGCTGGGGCAGTACCCCCGGAGGCCAGGAAGGCCTGGGCAAGGCTGGCCAGGGGCAGGGGCCCTGCTGGGTCCTGCCCCTGGCCTGTGGGGCCTCTGAGCACAACCGGCCCTCTCCCGCTGGAAGACCTCCCCGGCTGCCTCCAAAGGCCGCTTTGCAAGCACTCTGGCCGGCTGTTCCTGCCAGCCGCGCACAATGCTCCCAAGCCCGGGAGAAAAGCGCTTCGGGGTGGTGCTCTCTCCCGGCCCTTGCCCCTGAGCCTGGGGGCCAGGCAGGGGGTCCACACTCCCAGGCCAAGGCAGAACCACATGCACACGTCTGTTCCTGCCCCCTGCACCGGCAGAGAGCTCGGGGGAGCCAGAGTCTGTCAGGCAGCTGCTGGGCTGGCCGCCTGTGTGGGAAGGGGCAGAGCCGACCTAGGGGCCCCCTGGGCCTCTTGCTCTCCCTGCTGCCCTGAGGCTGCTGGGCCAAAGAGGTCTTGGGCATCCAGCCCCTTGCTGGTCCCTTCCCTCTGACGAGGCCCTCTGAGCTCCAGCACCTTGCAGTGTGGAGACAGCCCCTGCCAGCAACCTCCTCTCCAAGGAGGCCTCAAGCGAGGCCTAGGCCCAGGGGAAAGGCACCAGCGGGGATGAGCCTGGGGAGGCGCCCGGGCATGTCTGGACCCAGTCCCCCGCAGCCTTCCCCTTGCTGGGGCAGTACCCCCGGAGGCCAGGAAGGCCTGGGCAAGGCTGACCAGGGGCAGGGGCCCTGCTGGGTCCTGCCCCTGGCCTGTGGGGCCTCTGAGCACAACCGGCCCTCTCCCGCTGGAAGACCTCCCCGGCTGCCTCCAAAGGCCGCTTTGCAAGCACTCTGGCCGGCTGTTCCCGCCAGCCGCGCACAATGCTCCCAAGCCCGGGAGAAAAGCGCTTCGGGGTGGTGCTCTCTCCCGGCCCTTGCCCCTGAGCCTGGGGGCCAGGCAGGGGGTCCACACTCCCAGGCCAAGGCAGAACCACATGCACACGTCTGTTCCTGCCCCCTGCACCGGCAGAGAGCTCGGGGGAGCCAGAGTCTGTCAGGCAGCTGCTGGGCTGGCCGCCTGTGTGGGAAGGGGCAGAGCCGACCGAGGGGCCCCCTGGGCCTCTTGCTCTCCCTGCTGCCCTGAGGCTGCTGGGCCAAAGAGGTCTTGGGCATCCAGCCCCTTGCTGGTCCCTTCCCTCTGACGAGGCCCTCTGAGCTCCAGCACCTTGCAGTGTGGAGACAGCCCCTGCCAGCAACCTCCTCTCCAAGGAGGCCTCAAGCGAGGCCTAGGCCCAGGGGAAAGGCACCAGCGGGGATGAGCCTGGGGAGGCGCCCGGGCATGTCTGGACCCAGTCCCCCGCAGCCTGCCCCTTGCTGGGGCAGTACCCCCGAAGGCCAGGAAGGCCTGGGCAAGGCTGGCCAGGGGCAGGGGCCCTGCTGGGTCCTGCCCCTGGCCTGTGGGGCCTCTGAGCACAACCGGCCCTCTCCCGCTGGAAGACCTCCCCGGCTGCCTCCAAAGGCCGCTTTGCAAGCACTCTGGCCGGCTGTTCCCGCCAGCCGCGCACAATGCTCCCAAGCCCGGGAGAAAAGCGCTTCGGGGTGGTGCTCTCTCCCGGCCCTTGCCCCTGAGCCTGGGGGCCAGGCAGGGGGTCCACACTCCCAGGCCAAGGCAGAACCACATGCACACGTCTGTTCCTGCCCCCTGCACCGGCAGAGAGCTCGGGGGAGCCAGAGTCTGTCAGGCAGCTGCTGGGCTGGCCGCCTGTGTGGGAAGGGGCAGAGCCGACCGAGGGGCCCCCTGGGCCTCTTGCTCTCCCTGCTGCCCTGAGGCTGCTGGGCCAAAGAGGTCTTGGGCATCCAGCCCCTTGCTGGTCCCTTCCCTCTGACGAGGCCCTCTGAGCTCCAGCACCTTGCAGTGTGGAGACAGCCCCCGCCAGCAACCTCCTCTCCAAGGAGGCCTCAAGCAAGGCCTAGGCCCAGGGGAAAGGCACCAGCGGGGATGAGCCTGGGGAGGCGCCCGGGCATGTCTGGACCCAGTCCCCCGCAGCCTGCCCCTTGCTGGGGCAGTACCCCCGGAGGCCAGGAAGGCCTGGGCAAGGCTGGCCAGGGGCAGGGGCCCTGCTGGGTCCTGCCCCTGGCCTGTGGGGCCTCTGAGCACAACCGGCCCTCTCCCGCTGGAAGACCTCCCCGGCTGCCTCCAAAGGCCGCTTTGCAAGCACTCTGGCCGGCTGTTCCCGCCAGCCGCGCACAATGCTCCCAAGCCCGGGAGAAAAGCGCTTCGGGGTGGTGCTCTCTCCCGGCCCTTGCCCCTGAGCCTGGGGGCCAGGCAGGGGGTCCACACTCCCAGGCCAAGGCAGAACCACATGCACACGTCTGTTCCTGCCCCCTGCACCGGCAGAGAGCTCGGGGGAGCCAGAGTCTGTCAGGCAGCTGCTGGGCTGGCCGCCTGTGTGGGAAGGGGCAGAGCCGACCTAGGGGCCCTCTGGGCCTCTTGCTCTCCCTGCTGCCCTGAGGCTGCTGGGCCAAAGAGGTCTTGGGCATCCAGCCCCTTGCTGGTCCCTTCCCTCTGACGAGGCCCTCTGAGCTCCAGCACCTTGCAGTGTGGAGACAGCCCCTGCCAGCAACCTCCTCTCCAAGGAGGCCTCAAGCGAGGCCTAGGCCCAGGGGAAAGGCACCAGCGGGGATGAGCCTGGGGAGGCGCCCGGGCATGTCTGGACCCAGTCCCCCGCAGCCTGCCCCTTGCTGGGGCAGTACCCCCGGAGGCCAGGAAGGCCTGGGCAAGGCTGGCCAGGGGCAGGGGCCCTGCTGGGTCCTGCCCCTGGCCTGTGGGGCCTCTGAGCACAACCGGCCCTCTGCCGCTGGAAGACCTCCCCGGCTGCCTCCAAAGGCCGCTTTGCAAGCACTCTGGCCGGCTGTTCCCGCCAGCCGCGCACAATGCTCCCAAGCCCGGGAGAAAAGCGCTTCGGGGTGGTGCTCTCTCCCGGCCCTTGCCCCTGAGCCTGGGGGCCAGGCAGGGGGTCCACACTCCCAGGCCAAGGCAGAACCACATGCACACGTCTGTTCCTGCCCCCTGCACCGGCAGAGAGCTCGGGGGAGCCAGAGTCTGTCAGGCAGCTGCTGGGCTGGCCGCCTGTGTGGGAAGGGGCAGAGCCGACCTAGGGGCCCCCTGGGCCTCTTGCTCTCCCTGCTGCCCTGAGGCTGCTGGGCCAAAGAGGTCTTGGGCATCCAGCCCCTTGCTGGTCCCTTCCCTCTGACGAGGCCCTCTGAGCTCCAGCACCTTGCAGTGTGGAGACAGCCCCTGCCAGCAACCTCCTCTCCAAGGAGGCCTCAAGCGAGGCCTAGGCCCAGGGGAAAGGCACCAGCGGGGATGAGCCTGGGGAGGCGCCCGGGCATGTCTGGACCCAGTCCCCCGCAGCCTGCCCCTTGCTGGGGCATTACCCCCGGAGGCCAGGAAGGCCTGGGCAAGGCTGGCCAGTGGCAGGGGCCCTGCTGGGTCCTGCCCCTGGCCTGTGGGGCCTCTGAGCACAACCGGCCCTCTCCCGCTGGAAGACCTCCCCGGCTGCCTCCAAATGCCGCTTTGCAAGCACTCTGGCCGGCTGTTCCCGCCAGCCGCGCACAATGCTCCCAAGCCCGGGAGAAAAGCGCTTCGGGGTGGTGCTCTCTCCCGGCCCTTGCCCCTGAGCCTGGGGGCCAGGCAGGGGGTCCACACTCCCAGGCCAAGGCAGAAGCACATGCACACGTCTGTTCCTGCCCCCTGCACCGGCAGAGAGCTCGGGGGAGCCAGAGTCTGTCAGGCAGCTGCTGGGCTGGCCGCCTGTGTGGGAAGGGGCAGAGCCGACCGAGGGGCCCCCTGGGCCTCTTGCTCTCCCTGCTGCCCTGAGGCTGCTGGGCCAAAGAGGTCTTGGGCATCCAGCCCCTTGCTGGTCCCTTCCCTCTGACCAGGCCCTCTGAGCTCCAGCACCTTGCAGTGTGGAGACAGCCCCTGCCAGCAACCTCCTCTCCAAGGAGGCCTCAAGCGAGGCCTAGGCCCAGGGGAAAGGCACCAGCGGGGATGAGCCTGGGGAGGCGCCCGGGCATGTCTGGACCCAGTCCCCCGCAGCCTGCCCCTTGCTGGGGCAGTACCCCCGGAGGCCAGGAAGGCCTGGGCAAGGCTGGCCAGGGGCAGGGGCCCTGCTGGGTCCTGCCCCTGGCCTGTGGGGCCTCTGAGCACAACCGGCCCTCTCCCGCTGGAAGACCTCCCCGGCTGCCTCCAAAGGCCGCTTTGCAAGCACTCTGGCCGGCTGTTCCCGCCAGCCGCGCACAATGCTCCCAAGCCCGGGAGAAAAGCGCTTCGGGGTGGTGCTCTCTCCCGGCCCTTGCCCCTGAGCCTGGGGGCCAGGCAGGGGGTCCACACTCCCAGGCCAAGGCAGAACCACATGCACACGTCTGTTCCTGCCCCCTGCACCGGCAGAGAGCTCGGGGGAGCCAGAGTCTGTCAGGCAGCTGCTGGGCTGGCCGCCTGTGTGGGAAGGGGCATAGCCGACCGAGGGGCCCCCTGGTCCTCTTGCTCTCCCTGCTGCCCTGAGGCTGCTGGGCCAAAGAGGTCTTGGGCATCCAGCCCCTTGCTGGTCCCTTCCCTCTGACGAGGCCCTCTGAGCTCCAGCACCTTGCAGTGTGGAGACAGCCCCCGCCAGCAACCTCCTCTCCAAGGAGGCCTCAAGCGAGGCCTAGGCCCAGGGGAAAGGCACCAGCGGGGATGAGACTGGGGAGGCGCCCGGGAATGTCTGGCCCAGTCCCCCGCAGCCTGCCCCTTGCTGGGGCAGTACCCCCGGAGGCCAGGAAGGCCTGGGCAAGGCTGGCCAGGGGCAGGGGCCCTGCTGGGTCCTGCCCCTGGCCTGTTGGGCCTCTGAGCACAACCGGCCCTCTCCCGCTGGAAGACCTCCCCGGCTGCCTCCAAAGGCCGCTTTGCAAGCACTCTGGCCGGCTGTTCCCGCCAGCCGCGCACAATGCTCCCAAGCCCGGGAGAAAAGCGCTTCGGGGTGGTGCTCTCTCCCGGCCCTTGCCCCTGAGCCTGGGGGCCAGGCAGGGGGTCCACACTCCCAGGCCAAGGCAGAACCACATGCACACGTCTGTTCCTGCCCCCTGCACCGGCAGAGAGCTCGGGGGAGCCAGAGTCTGTCAGGCAGCTGCTGGGCTGGCCGCCTGTGTGGGAAGGGGCAGAGCCGACCGAGGGGCCCCCTGGGCCTCTTGCTCTCCCTGCTGCCCTGAGGCTGCTGGGCCAAAGAGGTCTTGGGCATCCAGCCCCTTGCTGGTCCCTTCCCTCTGACGAGGCCCTCTGAGCTCCAGCACCTTGCAGTGTGGAGACAGCCCCTGCCAGCAACCTCCTCTCCAAGGAGGCCTCAAGCGAGGCCTAGGCCCAGGGGAAAGGCACCAGCGGGGATGAGCCTGGGGAGGCGCGCGGGCATGTCTGGACCCAGTCCCCCGCAGCCTGCCCCTTGCTGGGGCAGTACCCCCGGAGGCCAGGAAGGCCTGGGCAAGGCTGGCCAGGGGCAGGGGCCCTGCTGGGTCCTGCCCCTGGCCTGTGGGGCCTCTGAGCACAACCGGCCCTCTGCCGCTGGAAGACCTCCCCGGCTGCCTCCAAAGGCCGCTTTGCAAGCACTCTGGCCGGCTGTTCCCGCCAGCCGCGCACAATGCTCCCAAGCCCGGGAGAAAAGCGCTTCGGGGTGGTGCTCTCTCCCGGCCCTTGCCCCTGAGCCTGGGGGCCAGGCAGGGGGTCCACACTCCCAGGCCAAGGCAGAACCACATGCACACGTCTGTTCCTGCCCCCTGCACCGGCAGAGAGCTCGGGGGAGCCAGAGTCTGTCAGGCAGCTGCTGGGCTGGCCGCCTGTGTGGGAAGGGGCAGAGCCGACCTAGGGGCCCCGTGGGCCTCTTGCTCTCCCTGCTGCCCTGAGGCTGCTGGGCCAAAGAGGTCTTGGGCATCCAGCCCCTTGCTGGTCCCTTCCCTCTGACGAGGCCCTCTGAGCTCCAGCACCTTGCAGTGTGGAGACAGCCCCTGCCAGCAACCTCCTCTCCAAGGAGGCCTCAAGCGAGGCCTAGGCCCAGGGGAAAGGCACCAGCGGGGATGAGCCTGGGGAGGCGCCCGGGCATGTCTGGACCCAGTCCCCCGCAGCCTGCCCCTTGCTGGGGCAGTACCCCCGGAGGCCAGGAAGGCCTGGGCAAGGCTGGCCAGGGGCAGGGGCCCTGCTGGGTCCTGCCCCTGGCCTGTGGGGCCTCTGAGCACAACCGGCCCTCTGCCGCTGGAAGACCTCCCCGGCTGCCTCCAAAGGCCGCTTTGCAAGCACTCTGGCCGGCTGTTCCCGCCAGCCGCGCACAATGCTCCCAAGCCCGGGAGAAAAGCGCTTCGGGGTGGTGCTCTCTCCCGGCCCTTGCCCCTGAGCCTGGGGGCCAGGCAGGGGGTCCACACTCCCAGGCCAAGGCAGAACCACATGCACACGTCTGTTCCTGCCCCCTGCACCGGCAGAGAGCTCGGGGGAGCCAGAGTCTGTCAGGCAGCTGCTGGGCTGGCCGCCTGTGTGGGAAGGGGCAGAGCCGACCTAGGGGCCCCCTGGGCCTCTTGCTCTCCCTGCTGCCCTGAGGCTGCTGGGCCAAAGAGGTCTTGGGCATCCAGCCCCTTGCTGGTCCCTTCCCTCTGACGAGGCCCTCTGAGCTCCAGCACCTTGCAGTGTGGAGACAGCCCCTGCCAGCAACCTCCTCTCCAAGGAGGCCTCAAGCGAGGCCTAGGCCCAGGGGAAAGGCACCAGCGGGGATGAGCCTGGGGAGGCGCCCGGGCATGTCTGGACCCAGTCCCCCGCAGCCTGCCCCTTGCTGGGGCAGTACCCCCGGAGGCCAGGAAGGCCTGGGCAAGGCTGGCCAGTGGCAGGGGCCCTGCTGGGTCCTGCCCCTGGCCTGTGGGGCCTCTGAGCACAACCGGCCCTCTCCCGCTGGAAGACCTCCCCGGCTGCCTCCAAAGGCCGCTTTGCAAGCACTCTGGCCGGCTGTTCCCGCCAGCCGCGCACAATGCTCCCAAGCCCGGGAGAAAAGCGCTTCGGGGTGGTGCTCTCTCCCGGCCCTTGCCCCTGAGCCTGGGGGCCAGGCAGGGGGTCCACACTCCCAGGCCAAGGCAGAACCACATGCACACGTCTGTTCCTGCCCCCTGCACCGGCAGAGAGCTCGGGGGAGCCAGAGTCTGTCAGGCAGCTGCTGGGCTGGCCGCCTGTGTGGGAAGGGGCAGAGCCGACCGAGGGGCCCCCTGGGCCTCTTGCTCTCCCTGCTGCCCTGAGGCTGCTGGGCCAAAGAGGTCTTGGGCATCCAGCCCCTTGCTGGTCCCTTCCCTCTGACCAGGCCCTCTGAGCTCCAGCACCTTGCAGTGTGGAGACAGCCCCCGCCAGCAACCTCCTCTCCAAGGAGGCCTCAAGCGAGGCCTAGGCCCAGGGGAAAGGCACCAGCGGGGATGAGCCTGGGGAGGCGCCCGGGCATGTCTGGACCCAGTCCCCCGCAGCCTGCCCCTTGCTGGGGCAGTACCCCCGGAGGCCAGGAAGGCCTGGGCAAGGCTGGCCAGGGGCAGGGGCCCTGCTGGGTCCTGCCCCTGGCCTGTGGGGCCTCTGAGCACAACCGGCCCTCTCCCGCTGGAAGACCTCCCCGGCTGCCTCCAAAGGCCGCTTTGCAAGCACTCTGGCCGGCTGTTCCCGCCAGCCGCGCACAATGCTCCCAAGCCCGGGAGAAAAGCGCTTCGGGGTGGTGCTCTCTCCCGGCCCTTGCCCCTGAGCCTGGGGGCCAGGCAGGGGGTCCACACTCCCAGGCCAAGGCAGAACCACATGCACACGTCTGTTCCTGCCCCCTGCACCGGCAGAGAGCTCGGGGGAGCCAGAGTCTGTCAGGCAGCTGCTGGGCTGGCCGCCTGTGTGGGAAGGGGCAGAGCCGACCGAGGGGCCCCCTGGGCCTCTTGCTCTCCCTGCTGCCCTGAGGCTGCTGGGCCAAAGAGGTCTTGGGCATCCAGCCCCTTGCTGGTCCCTTCCCTCTGACGAGGCCCTCTGAGCTCCAGCACCTTGCAGTGTGGAGACAGCCCCTGCCAGCAACCTCCTCTCCAAGGAGGCCTCAAGCGAGGCCTAGGCCCAGGGGAAAGGCACCAGCGGGGATGAGCCTGGGGAGGCGCCCGGGCATGTCTGGACCCAGTCCCCCGCAGCCTGCCCCTTGCTGGGGCAGTACCCCCGGAGGCCAGGAAGGCCTGGGCAAGGCTGGCCAGGGGCAGGGGACCTGCTGGGTCCTGCCCCTGGCCTGTGGGGCCTCTGAGCACAACCGGCCCTCTCCCGCTGGAAGACCTCCCCGGCTGCCTCCAAAGGCCGCTTTGCAAGCACTCTGGCCGGCTGTTCCCGCCAGCCGCGCACAATGCTCCCAAGCCCGGGAGAAAAGCGCTTCGGGGTGGTGCTCTCTCCCGGCCCTTGCCCCTGAGCCTGGGGGCCAGGCAGGGGGTCCACACTCCCAGGCCAAGGCAGAACCACATGCACACGTCTGTTCCTGCCCCCTGCACCGGCAGAGAGCTCGGGGGAGCCAGAGTCTGTCAGGCAGCTGCTGGGCTGGCCGCCTGTGTGGGAAGGGGCAGAGCCGACCTAGGGGCCCCCTGGGCCTCTTGCTCTCCCTGCTGCCCTGAGGCTGCTGGGCCAAAGAGGTCTTGGGCATCCAGCCCCTTGCTGGTCCCTTCCCTCTGACGAGGCCCTCTGAGCTCCAGCACCTTGCAGTGTGGAGACAGCCCCTGCCAGCAACCTCCTCTCCAAGGAGGCCTCAAGCGAGGCCTAGGCCCAGGGGAAAGGCACCAGCGGGGATGAGCCTGGGGAGGCGCCCGGGCATGTCTGGACCCAGTCCCCCGCAGCCTGCCCCTTGCTGGGGCAGTACCCCCGGAGGCCAGGAAGGCCTGGGCAAGGCTGGCCAGGGGCAGGGGCCCTGCTGGGTCCTGCCCCTGGCCTGTGGGGCCTCTGAGCACAACCGGCCCTCTCCCGCTGGAAGACCTCCCCGGCTGCCTCCAAAGGCCGCTTTGCAAGCACTCTGGCCGGCTGTTCCCGCCAGCCACGCACAATGCTCCCAAGCCCGGGAGAAAAGCGCTTCGGTGTGGTGCTCTCTCCCGGCCCTTGCCCCTGAGCCTGGGGGCCAGGCAGGGGGTCCACACTCCCAGGCCAAGGCAGAACCACATGCACACGTCTGTTCCTGCCCCCTGCACCGGCAGAGAACTCGGGGGAGCCAGAGTCTGTCAGGCAGCTGCTGGGCTGGCCGCCTGTGTGGGAAGGGGCAGAGCCGACCGAGGGGCCCCCTGGGCCTCTTGCTCTCCCTGCTGCCCTGAGGCTGCTGGGCCAAAGAGGTCTTGGGCATCCAGCCCCTTGCTGGTCCCTTCCCTCTGACGAGGCCCTCTGAGCTCCAGCACCTTGCAGTGTGGAGACAGCCCCTGCCAGCAACCTCCTCTCCAAGGAAGCCTCAAGCGAGGCCTAGGCCCAGGGGAAAGGCACCAGCGGGGATGAGCCTGGGGAGGCGCCCGGGCATGTCTGGACCCAGTCCCCCGCAGCCTGCCCCTTGCTGGGGCAGTACCCCCGGAGGCCAGGAAGGCCTGGGCAAGGCTGGCCAGGGGCAGGGGCCCTGCTGGGTCCTGCCCCTGGCCTGTGGGGCCTCTGAGCACAACCGGCCCTCTCCCGCTGGAAGACCTCCCCGGCTGCCTCCAAAGGCCGCTTTGCAAGCACTCTGGCCGGCTGTTCCCGCCAGCTGCGCACAATGCTCCCAAGCCCGGGAGAAAAGCGCTTCGGGGTGGTGCTCTCTCCCGGCCCTTGCCCCTGAGCCTGGGGGCCAGGCAGGGGGTCCACACTCCCAGGCCAAGGCAGAACCACATGCACACGTCTGTTCCTGCCCCCTGCACCGGCAGAGAGCTCGGGGGAGCCAGAGTCTGTCAGGCAGCTGCTGGGCTGGCCGCCTGTGTGGGAAGGGGCAGAGCCGACCTAGGGGCCCCCTGGGCCTCTTGCTCTCCCTGCTGCCCTGAGGCTGCTGGGCCAAAGAGGTCTTGGGCATCCAGCCCCTTGCTGGTCCCTTCCCTCTGACGAGGCCCTCTGAGCTCCAGCACCTTGCAGTGTGGAGACAGCCCCTGCCAGCAACCTCCTCTCCAAGGAGGCCTCAAGCGAGGCCTAGGCCCAGGAGAAAGGCACCAGCGGGGATGAGCCTGGGGAGGCGCCCGGGCATGTCTGGACCCAGTCCCCCGCAGCCTGCCCCTTGCTGGGGCAGTACCCCCGGAGGCCAGGAAGGCCTGGGCAAGGCTGGCCAGGGGCAGGGGCCCTGCTGGGTCCTGCCCCTGGCCTGTGGGGCCTCTGAGCACAACCGGCCCTCTCCCGCTGGAAGACCTCCCCGGCTGCCTCCAAAGGCCGCTTTGCAAGCACTCTGGCCGGCTGTTCCCGCCAGCCGCGCACAATGCTCCCAAGCCCGGGAGAAAAGCGCTTCGGGGTGGTGCTCTCTCCCGGCCCTTGCCCCTGAGCCTGGGGGCCAGGCAGGGGGTCCACACTCCCAGGCCAAGGCAGAACCACATGCACACGTCTGTTCCTGCCCCCTGCACCGGCAGAGAGCTCGGGGGAGCCAGAGTCTGTCAGGCAGCTGCTGGGCTGGCCGCCTGTGTGGGAAGGGGCAGAGCCGACCGAGGGGCCCCCTGGGCCTCTTGGTCTCCCTGCTGCCCTGAGGCTGCTGGGCCAAAGAGGTCTTGGGCATCCAGCCCCTTGCTGGTCCCTTCCCTCTGACGAGGCCCTCTGAGCTCCAGCACCTTGCAGTGTGGAGACAGCCCCTGCCAGCAACCTCCTCTCCAAGGAGGCCTCAAGCGAGGCCTAGGCCCAGGGGAAAGGCACCAGCGGGGATGAGCCTGGGGAGGCGCCCGGGCATGTCTGGACCCAGTCCCCCGCAGCCTGCCCCTTGCTGGGGCAGTACCCCCGGAGGCCAGGAAGGCCTGGGCAAGGCTGGCCAGGGGCAGGGGCCCTGCTGGGTCCTGCCCCTGGCCTGTGGGGCCTCTGAGCACAACCGGCCCTCTCCCGCTGGAAGACCTCCCCGGCTGCCTCCAAAGGCCGCTTTGCAAGCACTCTGGCCGGCTGTTCCCGCCAGCCGCGCACAATGCTCCCAAGCCCGGGAGAAAAGCGCTTCGGGGTGGTGCTCTCTCCCGGCCCTTGCCCCTGAGCCTGGGGGCCAGGCAGGGGGTCCACACTCCCAGGCCAAGGCAGAACCACATGCACACGTCTGTTCCTGCCCCCTGCACCGGCAGAGAGCTCGGGGGAGCCAGAGTCTGTCAGGCAGCTGCTGGGCTGGCCGCCTGTGTGGGAAGGGGCAGAGCCGACCGAGGGGCCCCCTGGGCCTCTTGCTCTCCCTGCTGCCCTGAGGCTGCTGGCCCAAAGAGGTCTTGGGCATCCAGCCCCTTGCTGGTCCCTTCCCTCTGACGAGGCCCTCTGAGCTCCAGCACCTTGCAGTGTGGAGACAGCCCCCGCCAGCAACCTCCTCTCCAAGGAGGCCTCAAGCGAGGCCTAGGCCCAGGGGAAAGGCACCAGCGGGGATGAGCCTGGGGAGGCGCCCGGGCATGTCTGGACCCAGTCCCCCGCAGCCTGCCCCTTGCTGGGGCAGTACCCCCGGAGGCCAGGAAGGCCTGGGCAAGGCTGGCCAGGGGCAGGGGCCCTGCTGGGTCCTGCCCCTGGCCTGTGGGGCCTCTGAGCACAACCGGCCCTCTCCCGCTGGAAGACCTCCCCGGCTGCCTCCAAAGGCCGCTTTGCAAGCACTCTGGCCGGCTGTTCCCGCCAGCCGCGCACAATGCTCCCAAGCCCGGGAGAAAAGCGCTTCGGGGTGGTGCTCTCTCCCGGCCCTTGCCCCTGAGCCTGGGGGCCAGGCAGGGGGTCCACACTCCCAGGCCAAGGCAGAACCACATGCACACGTCTGTTCCTGCCCCCTGCACCGGCAGAGAGCTCGGGGGAGCCAGAGTCTGTCAGGCAGCTGCTGGGCTGGCCGCCTGTGTGGGAAGGGGCAGAGCCGACCTAGGGGCCCCCTGGGCCTCTTGCTCTCCCTGCTGCCCTGAGGCTGCTGGGCCAAAGAGGTCTTGGGCATCCAGCCCCTTGCTGGTCCCTTCCCTCTGACGAGGCCCTCTGAGCTCCAGCACCTTGCAGTGTGGAGACAGCCCCTGCCAGCAACCTCCTCTCCAAGGAGGCCTCAAGCGAGGCCTAGGCCCAGGGGAAAGGCACCAGCGGGGATGAGCCTGGGGAGGCGCCCGGGCATGTCTGGACCCAGTCCCCCGCAGCCTGCCCCTTGCTGGGGCAGTACCCCCGGAGGCCAGGAAGGCCTGGGCAAGGCTGGCCAGGGGCAGGGGCCCTGCTGGGTCCTGCCCCTGGCCTGTGGGGCCTCTGAGCACAACCGGCCCTCTCCCGCTGGAAGACCTCCCCGGCTGCCTCCAAAGGCCGCTTTGCAAGCACTCTGGCCGGCTGTTCCCGCCAGCCGCGCACAATGCTCCCAAGCCCGGGAGAAAAGCGCTTCGGGGTGGTGCTCTCTCCCGGCCCTTGCCCCTGAGCCTGGGGGCCAGGCAGGGGGTCCACACTCCCAGGCCAAGGCAGAACCACATGCACACGTCTGTTCCTGCCCCCTGCACCGGCAGAGAGCTCGGGGGAGCCAGAGTCTGTCAGGCAGCTGCTGGGCTGGCCGCCTGTGTGGGAAGGGGCAGAGCCGACCGAGGGGCCCCCTGGGCCTCTTGCTCTCCCTGCTGCCCTGAGGCTGCTGGGCCAAAGAGGTCTTGGGCATCCAGCCCCTTGCTGGTCCCTTCCCTCTGACGAGGCCCTCTGAGCTCCAGCACCTTGCAGTGTGGAGACAGCCCCTGCCAGCAACCTCCTCTCCAAGGAGGCCTCAAGCGAGGCCTAGGCCCAGGGGAAAGGCACCAGCGGGGATGAGCCTGGGGAGGCGCCCGGGCATGTCTGGACCCAGTCCCCCGCAGCCTGCCCCTTGCTGGGGCAGTACCCCCGGAGGCCAGGAAGGCCTGGGCAAGGCTGGCCAGGGGCAGGGGCCCTGCTGGGTCCTGCCCCTGGCCTGTGGGGCCTCTGAGCACAACCGGCCCTCTCCCGCTGGAAGACCTCCCCGGCTGCCTCCAAAGGCCGCTTTGCAAGCACTCTGGCCGGCTGTTCCCGCCAGCCGCGCACAATGCTCCCAAGCCCGGGAGAAAAGCGCTTCGGGGTGGTGCTCTCTCCCGGCCCTTGCCCCTGAGCCTGGGGGCCAGGCAGGGGGTCCACACTCCCAGGCCAAGGCAGAAGCACATGCACACGTCTGTTCCTGCCCCCTGCACCGGCAGAGAGCTCGGGGGAGCCAGAGTCTGTCAGGCAGCTGCTGGGCTGGCCGCCTGTGTGGGAAGGGGCAGAGCCGACCGAGGGGCCCCCTGGGCCTCTTGCTCTCCCTGCTGCCCTGAGGCTGCTGGGCCAAAGAGGTCTTGGGCATCCAGCCCCTTGCTGGTCCCTTCCCTCTGACGAGGCCCTCTGAGCTCCAGCACCTTGCAGTGTGGAGACAGCCCCCGCCAGCAACCTCCTCTCCAAGGAGGCCTCAAGCGAGGCCTAGGCCCAGGGGAAAGGCACCAGCGGGGATGAGCCTGGGGAGGCGCCCGGGCATGTCTGGACCCAGTCCCCCGCAGCCTGCCCCTTGCTGGGGCAGTACCCCCGGAGGCCAGGAAGGCCTGGGCAAGGCTGGCCAGGGGCAGGGGCCCTGCTGGGTCCTGCCCCTGGCCTGTGGGGCCTCTGAGCACAACCGGCCCTCTCCCGCTGGAAGACCTCCCCGGCTGCCTCCAAAGGCCGCTTTGCAAGCACTCTGGCCGGCTGTTCCCGCCAGCCGCGCACAATGCTCCCAAGCCCGGGAGAAAAGCGCTTCGGGGTGGTGCTCTCTCCCGGCCCTTGCCCCTGAGCCTGGGGGCCAGGCAGGGGGTCCACACTCCCAGGCCAAGGCAGAACCACATGCACACGTCTGTTCCTGCCCCCTGCACCGGCAGAGAGCTCGGGGGAGCCAGAGTCTGTCAGGCAGCTGCTGGGCTGGCCGCCTGTGTGGGAAGGGGCAGAGCCGACCTAGGGGCCCCCTGGGCCTCTTGCTCTCCCTGCTGCCCTGAGGCTGCTGGGCCAAAGAGGTCTTGGGCATCCAGCCCCTTGCTGGTCCCTTCCCTCTGACGAGGCCCTCTGAGCTCCAGCACCTTGCAGTGTGGAGACAGCCCCTGCCAGCAACCTCCTCTCCAAGGAGGCCTCAAGCGAGGCCTAGGCCCAGGGGAAAGGCACCAGCGGGGATGAGCCTGGGGAGGCGCCCGGGCATGTCTGGACCCAGTCCCCCGCAGCCTGCCCCTTGCTGGGGCAGTACCCCCGGAGGCCAGGAAGGCCTGGGCAAGGCTGGCCAGGGGCAGGGGCCCTGCTGGGTCCTGCCCCTGGCCTGTGGGGCCTCTGAGCACAACCGGCCCTCTCCCGCTGGAAGACCTCCCCGGCTGCCTCCAAAGGCCGCTTTGCAAGCACTCTGGCCGGCTGTTCCCGCCAGCCGCGCACAATGCTCCCAAGCCCGGGAGAAAAGCGCTTCGGGGTGGTGCTCTCTCCCGGCCCTTGCCCCTGAGCCTGGGGGCCAGGCAGGGGGTCCACACTCCCAGGCCAAGGCAGAACCACATGCACACGTCTGTTCCTGCCCCCTGCACCGGCAGAGAGCTCGGGGGAGCCAGAGTCTGTCAGGCAGCTGCTGGGCTGGCCGCCTGTGTGGGAAGGGGAAGAGCCGACCGAGGGGCCCCCTGGGCCTCTTGCTCTCCCTGCTGCCCTGAGGCTGCTGGGCCAAAGAGGTCTTGGGCATCCAGCCCCTTGCTGGTCCCTTCCCTCTGACGAGGCCCTCTGAGCTCCAGCACCTTGCAGTGTGGAGACAGCCCCTGCCAGCAACCTCCTCTCCAAGGAGGCCTCAAGCGAGGCCTAGGCCCAGGGGAAAGGCACCAGCGGGGATGAGCCTGGGGAGGCGCCCGGGCATGTCTGGACCCAGTCCCCCGCAGCCTGCCCCTTGCTGGGGCAGTACCCCCGGAGGCCAGGAAGGCCTGGGCAAGGCTGGCCAGGGGCAGGGGCCCTGCTGGGTCCTGCCCCTGGCCTGTGGGGCCTCTGAGCACAACCGGCCCTCTCCCGCTGGAAGACCTCCCTGGCTGCCTCCAAAGGCCGCTTTGCAAGCACTCTGGCCGGCTGTTCCCGCCAGCCGCGCACAATGCTCCCAAGCCCGGGAGAAAAGCGCTTCGGGGTGGTGCTCTCTCCCGGCCCTTGCCCCTGAGCCTGGGGGCCAGGCAGGGGGTCCACACTCCCAGGCCAAGGCAGAAGCACATGCACACGTCTGTTCCTGCCCCCTGCACCGGCAGAGAGCTCGGGGGAGCCAGAGTCTGTCAGGCAGCTGCTGGGCTGGCCGCCTGTGTGGGAAGGGGCAGAGCCGACCGAGGGGCCCCCTGGGCCTCTTGCTCTCCCTGCTGCCCTGAGGCTGCTGGGCCAAAGAGGTCTTGGGCATCCAGCCCCTTGCTGGTCCCTTCCCTCTGACGAGGCCCTCTGAGCTCCAGCACCTTGCAGTGTGGAGACAGCCCCTGCCAGCAACCTCCTCTCCAAGGAAGCCTCAAGCGAGGCCTAGGCCCAGGGGAAAGGCACCAGCGGGGATGAGCCTGGGGAGGCGCCCGGGCATGTCTGGACCCAGTCCCCCGCAGCCTGCCCCTTGCTGGGGCAGTACCCCCGGAGGCCAGGAAGGCCTGGGCAAGGCTGGCCAGGGGCAGGGGCCCTGCTGGGTCCTGCCCCTGGCCTGTGGGGCCTCTGAGCACAACCGGCCCTCTCCCGCTGGAAGACCTCCCCGGCTGCCTCCAAAGGCCGCTTTGCAAGCACTCTGGCCGGCTGTTCCCGCCAGCTGCGCACAATGCTCCCAAGCCCGGGAGAAAAGCGCTTCGGGGTGGTGCTCTCTCCCGGCCCTTGCCCCTGAGCCTGGGGGCCAGGCAGGGGGTCCACACTCCCAGGCCAAGGCAGAACCACATGCACACGTCTGTTCCTGCCCCCTGCACCGGCAGAGAGCTCGGGGGAGCCAGAGTCTGTCAGGCAGCTGCTGGGCTGGCCGCCTGTGTGGGAAGGGGCAGAGCCGACCTAGGGGCCCCCTGGGCCTCTTGCTCTCCCTGCTGCCCTGAGGCTGCTGGGCCAAAGAGGTCTTGGGCATCCAGCCCCTTGCTGGTCCCTTCCCTCTGACGAGGCCCTCTGAGCTCCAGCACCTTGCAGTGTGGAGACAGCCCCTGCCAGCAACCTCCTCTCCAAGGAGGCCTCAAGCGAGGCCTAGGCCCAGGAGAAAGGCACCAGCGGGGATGAGCCTGGGGAGGCGCCCGGGCATGTCTGGACCCAGTCCCCCGCAGCCTGCCCCTTGCTGGGGCAGTACCCCCGGAGGCCAGGAAGGCCTGGGCAAGGCTGGCCAGGGGCAGGGGCCCTGCTGGGTCCTGCCCCTGGCCTGTGGGGCCTCTGAGCACAACCGGCCCTCTCCCGCTGGAAGACCTCCCCGGCTGCCTCCAAAGGCCGCTTTGCAAGCACTCTGGCCGGCTGTTCCCGCCAGCCGCGCACAATGCTCCCAAGCCCGGGAGAAAAGCGCTTCGGGGTGGTGCTCTCTCCCGGCCCTTGCCCCTGAGCCTGGGGGCCAGGCAGGGGGTCCACACTCCCAGGCCAAGGCAGAACCACATGCACACGTCTGTTCCTGCCCCCTGCACCGGCAGAGAGCTCGGGGGAGCCAGAGTCTGTCAGGCAGCTGCTGGGCTGGCCGCCTGTGTGGGAAGGGGCAGAGCCGACCGAGGGGCCCCCTGGGCCTCTTGCTCTCCCTGCTGCCCTGAGGCTGCTGGGCCAAAGAGGTCTTGGGCATCCAGCCCCTTGCTGGTCCCTTCCCTCTGACGAGGCCCTCTGAGCTCCAGCACCTTGCAGTGTGGAGACAGCCCCTGCCAGCAACCTCCTCTCCAAGGAGGCCTCAAGCGAGGCCTAGGCCCAGGAGAAAGGCACCAGCGGGGATGAGCCTGGGGAGGCGCCCGGGCATGTCTGGACCCAGTCCCCCGCAGCCTGCCCCTTGCTGGGGCAGTACCCCCGGAGGCCAGGAAGGCCTGGGCAAGGCTGGCCAGGGGCAGGGGCCCTGCTGGGTCCTGCCCCTGGCCTGTGGGGCCTCTGAGCACAACCGGCCCTCTCCCGCTGGAAGACCTCCCCGGCTGCCTCCAAAGGCCGCTTTGCAAGCACTCTGGCCGGCTGTTCCCGCCAGCCGCGCACAATGCTCCCAAGCCCGGGAGAAAAGCGCTTCGGGGTGGTGCTCTCTCCCGGCCCTTGCCCCTGAGCCTGGGGGCCAGGCAGGGGGTCCACACTCCCAGGCCAAGGCAGAACCACATGCACACGTCTGTTCCTGCCCCCTGCACCGGCAGAGAGCTCGGGGGAGCCAGAGTCTGTCAGGCAGCTGCTGGGCTGGCCGCCTGTGTGGGAAGGGGCAGAGCCGACCGAGGGGCCCCCTGGGCCTCTTGCTCTCCCTGCTGCCCTGAGGCTGCTGGGCCAAAGAGGTCTTGGGCATCCAGCCCCTTGCTGGTCCCTTCCCTCTGACGAGGCCCTCTGAGCTCCAGCACCTTGCAGTGTGGAGACAGCCCCTGCCAGCAACCTCCTCTCCAAGGAGGCCTCAAGCGAGGCCTAGGCCCAGGGGAAAGGCACCAGCGGGGATGAGCCTGGGGAGGCGCCCGGGCATGTCTGGACCCAGTCCCCCGCAGCCTGCCCCTTGCTGGGGCAGTACCCCCGGAGGCCAGGAAGGCCTGGGCAAGGCTGGCCAGGGGCAGGGGCCCTGCTGGGTCCTGCCCCTGGCCTGTGGGGCCTCTGAGCACAACCGGCCCTCTCCCGCTGGAAGACCTCCCCGGCTGCCTCCAAAGGCCGCTTTGCAAGCACTCTGGCCGGCTGTTCCCGCCAGCCGCGCACAATGCTCCCAAGCCCGGGAGAAAAGCGCTTCGGGGTGGTGCTCTCTCCCGGCCCTTGCCCCTGAGCCTGGGGGCCAGGCAGGGGGTCCACACTCCCAGGCCAAGGCAGAACCACATGCACACGTCTGTTCCTGCCCCCTGCACCGGCAGAGAGCTCGGGGGAGCCAGAGTCTGTCAGGCAGCTGCTGGGCTGGCCGCCTGTGTGGGAAGGGGCAGAGCCGACCGAGGGGCCCCCTGGGCCTCTTGCTCTCCCTGCTGCCCTGAGGCTGCTGGGCCAAAGAGGTCTTGGGCATCCAGCCCCTTGCTGGTCCCTTCCCTCTGACGAGGCCCTCTGAGATCCAGCACCTTGCAGTGTGGAGACAGCCCCCGCCAGCAACCTCCTCTCCAAGGAGGCCTCAAGCGAGGCCTAGGCCCAGGGGAAAGGCACCAGCGGGGATGAGCCTGGGGAGGCGCCCGGGCATGTCTGGACCCAGTCCCCCGCAGCCTGCCCCTTGCTGGGGCAGTACCCCCGGAGGCCAGGAAGGCCTGGGCAAGGCTGGCCAGGGGCAGGGGACCTGCTGGGTCCTGCCCCTGGCCTGTGGGGCCTCTGAGCACAACCGGCCCTCTCCCGCTGGAAGACCTCCCCGGCTGCCTCCAAAGGCCGCTTTGCAAGCACTCTGGCCGGCTGTTCCCGCCAGCCGCGCACAATGCTCCCAAGCACGGGAGAAAAGCGCTTCGGGGTGGTGCTCTCTCCCGGCCCTTGCCCCTGAGCCTGGGGGCCAGGCAGGGGGTCCACACTCCCAGGCCAAGGCAGAACCACATGCACACGTCTGTTCCTGCCCCCTGCACCGGCAGAGAGCTCGGGGGAGCCAGAGTCTGTCAGGCAGCTGCTGGGCTGGCCGCCTGTGTGGGAAGGGGCAGAGCCGACCGAGGGGCCCCCTGGGCCTCTTGCTCTCCCTGCTGCCCTGAGGCTGCTGGGCCAAAGAGGTCTTGGGCATCCAGCCCCTTGCTGGTCCCTTCCCTCTGACGAGGCCCTCTGAGCTCCAGCACCTTGCAGTGTGGAGACAGCCCCTGCCAGCAACCTCCTCTCCAAGGAGGCCTCAAGCGAGGCCTAGGCCCAGGGGAAAGGCACCAGCGGGGATGAGCCTGGGGAGGCGCCCGGGCATGTCTGGACCCAGTCCCCCGCAGCCTGCCCCTTGCTGGGGCAGTACCCCCGGAGGCCAGGAAGGCCTGGGCAAGGCTGGCCAGGGGCAGGGGCCCTGCTGGGTCCTGCCCCTGGCCTGTGGGGCCTCTGAGCACAACCGGCCCTCTCCCGCTGGAAGACCTCCCCGGCTGCCTCCAAAGGCCGCTTTGCAAGCACTCTGGCCGGCTGTTCCCGCCAGCCACGCACAATGCTCCCAAGCCCGGGAGAAAAGCGCTTCGGTGTGGTGCTCTCTCCCGGCCCTTGCCCCTGAGCCTGGGGGCCAGGCAGGGGGTCCACACTCCCAGGCCAAGGCAGAACCACATGCACACGTCTGTTCCTGCCCCCTGCACCGGCAGAGAACTCGGGGGAGCCAGAGTCTGTCAGGCAGCTGCTGGGCTGGCCGCCTGTGTGGGAAGGGGCAGAGCCGACCGAGGGGCCCCCTGGGCCTCTTGCTCTCCCTGCTGCCCTGAGGCTGCTGGGCCAAAGAGGTCTTGGGCATCCAGCCCCTTGCTGGTCCCTTCCCTCTGACGAGGCCCTCTGAGCTCCAGCACCTTGCAGTGTGGAGACAGCCCCTGCCAGCAACCTCCTCTCTAAGGAGGCCTCAAGCGAGGCCTAGGCCCAGGCGAAAGGCACCAGCGGGGATGAGCCTGTGGAGGCGCCCGGGCATGTCTGGACCCAGTCCCCCGCAGCCTGCCCCTTGCTGGGGCAGTACCCCCGGAGGCCAGGAAGGCCTGGGCAAGGCTGGCCAGGGGCAGGGGCCCTGCTGGGTCCTGCCCCTGGCCTGTGGGGCCTCTGAGCACAACCGGCCCTCTCCCGCTGGAAGACCTCCCCGGCTGCCTCCAAAGGCCGCTTTGCAAGCACTCTGGCCGGCTGTTCCCGCCAGCTGCGCACAATGCTCCCAAGCCCGGGAGAAAAGCGCTTCGGGGTGGTGCTCTCTCCCGGCCCTTGCCCCTGAGCCTGGGGGCCAGGCAGGGGGTCCACACTCCCAGGCCAAGGCAGAACCACATGCACACGTCTGTTCCTGCCCCCTGCACCGGCAGAGAGCTCGGGGGAGCCAGAGTCTGTCAGGCAGCTGCTGGGCTGGCCGCCTGTGTGGGAAGGGGCAGAGCCGACCTAGGGGCCCCCTGGGCCTCTTGCTCTCCCTGCTGCCCTGAGGCTGCTGGGCCAAAGAGGTCTTGGGCATCCAGCCCCTTGCTGGTCCCTTCCCTCTGACGAGGCCCTCTGAGCTCCAGCACCTTGCAGTGTGGAGACAGCCCCTGCCAGCAACCTCCTCTCCAAGGAGGCCTCAAGCGAGGCCTAGGCCCAGGAGAAAGGCACCAGCGGGGATGAGCCTGGGGAGGCGCCCGGGCATGTCTGGACCCAGTCCCCCGCAGCCTGCCCCTTGCTGGGGCAGTACCCCCGGAGGCCAGGAAGGCCTGGGCAAGGCTGGCCAGGGGCAGGGGCCCTGCTGGGTCCTGCCCCTGGCCTGTGGGGCCTCTGAGCACAACCGGCCCTCTCCCGCTGGAAGACCTCCCCGGCTGCCTCCAAAGGCCGCTTTGCAAGCACTCTGGCCGGCTGTTCCCGCCAGCCGCGCACAATGCTCCCAAGCCCGGGAGAAAAGCGCTTCGGGGTGGTGCTCTCTCCCGGCCCTTGCCCCTGAGCCTGGGGGCCAGGCAGGGGGTCCACACTCCCAGGCCAAGGCAGAACCACATGCACACGTCTGTTCCTGCCCCCTGCACCGGCAGAGAGCTCGGGGGAGCCAGAGTCTGTCAGGCAGCTGCTGGGCTGGCCGCCTGTGTGGGAAGGGGCAGAGCCGACCGAGGGGCCCCCTGGGCCTCTTGCTCTCCCTGCTGCCCTGAGGCTGCTGGGCCAAAGAGGTCTTGGGCATCCAGCCCCTTGCTGGTCCCTTCCCTCTGACGAGGCCCTCTGAGCTCCAGCACCTTGCAGTGTGGAGACAGCCCCTGCCA
The DNA here is from genome assembly GCF_910594005.1 of Cervus elaphus. Lineage (NCBI taxonomy): Eukaryota > Metazoa > Chordata > Mammalia > Artiodactyla > Cervidae > Cervus > Cervus elaphus. The sequence continues at coordinate 35,364 of NC_057834.1, read as the reverse complement.
GCAACCTCCTCTCCAAGGAGGCCTCAAGCGAGGCCTAGGCCCAGGGGAAAGGCACCAGCGGGGATGAGCCTGGGGAGGCGCCCGGGCATGTCTGGACCCAGTCCCCCGCAGCCTGCCCCTTGCTGGGGCAGTAGCCCCGGAGGCCAGGAAGGCCTGGGCAAGGCTGGCCAGGGGCAGGGGCCCTGCTGGGTCCTGCCCCTGGCCTGTGGGGCCTCTGAGCACAACCGGCCCTCTCCCGCTGGAAGACCTCCCCGGCTGCCTCCAAAGGCCGCTTTGCAAGCACTCTGGCCGGCTGTTCCCGCCAGCCGCGCACAATGCTCCCAAGCCCGGGAGAAAAGCGCTTCGGGGTGGTGCTCTCTCCCGGCCCTTGCCCCTGAGCCTGGGGGCCAGGCAGGGGGTCCACACTCCCAGGCCAAGGCAGAACCACATGCACACGTCTGTTCCTGCCCCCTGCACCGGCAGAGAGCTCGGGGGAGCCAGAGTCTGTCAGGCAGCTGCTGGGCTGGCCGCCTGTGTGGGAAGGGGCAGAGCCGACCTAGGGGCCCCCTGGGCCTCTTGCTCTCCCTGCTGCCCTGAGGCTGCTGGGCCAAAGAGGTCTTGGGCATCCAGCCCCTTGCTGGTCCCTTCCCTCTGACGAGGCCCTCTGAGCTCCAGCACCTTGCAGTGTGGAGACAGCCCCTGCCAGCAACCTCCTCTCCAAGGAGGCCTCAAGCGAGGCCTAGGCCCAGGGGAAAGGCACCAGCGGGGATGAGCCTGGGGAGGCGCCCGGGCATGTCTGGACCCAGTCCCCCGCAGCCTGCCCCTTGCTGGGGCAGTACCCCCGGAGGCCAGGAAGGCCTGGGCAAGGCTGGCCAGGGGCAGGGGCCCTGCTGGGTCCTGCCCCTGGCCTGTGGGGCCTCTGAGCACAACCGGCCCTCTCCCGCTGGAAGACCTCCCCGGCTGCCTCCAAAGGCCGCTTTGCAAGCACTCTGGCCGGCTGTTCCCGCCAGCCGCGCACAATGCTCCCAAGCCCGGGAGAAAAGCGCTTCGGGGTGGTGCTCTCTCCCGGCCCTTGCCCCTGAGCCTGGGGGCCAGGCAGGGGGTCCACACTCCCAGGCCAAGGCAGAACCACATGCACACGTCTGTTCCTGCCCCCTGCACCGGCAGAGAGCTCGGGGGAGCCAGAGTCTGTCAGGCAGCTGCTGGGCTGGCCGCCTGTGTGGGAAGGGGCAGAGCCGACCTAGGGGCCCCCTGGGCCTCTTGCTCTCCCTGCTGCCCTGAGGCTGCTGGGCCAAAGAGGTCTTGGGCATCCAGCCCCTTGCTGGTCCCTTCCCTCTGACGAGGCCCTCTGAGCTCCAGCACCTTGCAGTGTGGAGACAGCCCCTGCCAGCAACCTCCTCTCCAAGGAGGCCTCAAGCGAGGCCTAGGCCCAGGGGAAAGGCACCAGCGGGGATGAGCCTGGGGAGGCGCCCGGGCATGTCTGGACCCAGTCCCCCGCAGCCTGCCCCTTGCTGGGGCAGTACCCCCGGAGGCCAGGAAGGCCTGGGCAAGGCTGGCCAGGGGCAGGGGCCCTGCTGGGTCCTGCCCCTGGCCTGTGGGGCCTCTGAGCACAACCGGCCCTCTCCCGCTGGAAGACCTCCCCGGCTGCCTCCAAAGGCCGCTTTGCAAGCACTCTGGCCGGCTGTTCCCGCCAGCCGCGCACAATGCTCCCAAGCCCGGGAGAAAAGCGCTTCGGGGTGGTGCTCTCTCCCGGCCCTTGCCCCTGAGCCTGGGGGCCAGGCAGGGGGTCCACACTCCCAGGCCAAGGCAGAAGCACATGCACACGTCTGTTCCTGCCCCCTGCACCGGCAGAGAGCTCGGGGGAGCCAGAGTCTGTCAGGCAGCTGCTGGGCTGGCCGCCTGTGTGGGAAGGGGCAGAGCCGACCGAGGGGCCCCCTGGGCCTCTTGCTCTCCCTGCTGCCCTGAGGCTGCTGGGCCAAAGAGGTCTTGGGCATCCAGCCCCTTGCTGGTCCCTTCCCTCTGACGAGGCCCTCTGAGCTCCAGCACCTTGCAGTGTGGAGACAGCCCCTGCCAGCAACCTCCTCTCCAAGGAGGCCTCAAGCGAGGCCTAGGCCCAGGAGAAAGGCACCAGCGGGGATGAGCCTGGGGAGGCGCCCGGGCATGTCTGGACCCAGTCCCCCGCAGCCTGCCCCTTGCTGGGGCAGTACCCCCGGAGGCCAGGAAGGCCTGGGCAAGGCTGGCCAGGGGCAGGGGCCCTGCTGGGTCCTGCCCCTGGCCTGTGGGGCCTCTGAGCACAACCGGCCCTCTCCCGCTGGAAGACCTCCCCGGCTGCCTCCAAAGGCCGCTTTGCAAGCACTCTGGCCGGCTGTTCCCGCCAGCCGCGCACAATGCTCCCAAGCCCGGGAGAAAAGCGCTTCGGGGTGGTGCTCTCTCCCGGCCCTTGCCCCTGAGCCTGGGGGCCAGGCAGGGGGTCCACACTCCCAGGCCAAGGCAGAACCACATGCACACGTCTGTTCCTGCCCCCTGCACCGGCAGAGAGCTCGGGGGAGCCAGAGTCTGTCAGGCAGCTGCTGGGCTGGCCGCCTGTGTGGGAAGGGGCAGAGCCGACCGAGGGGCCCCCTGGGCCTCTTGCTCTCCCTGCTGCCCTGAGGCTGCTGGGCCAAAGAGGTCTTGGGCATCCAGCCCCTTGCTGGTCCCTTCCCTCTGACGAGGCCCTCTGAGCTCCAGCACCTTGCAGTGTGGAGACAGCCCCTGCCAGCAACCTCCTCTCCAAGGAGGCCTCAAGCGAGGCCTAGGCCCAGGGGAAAGGCACCAGCGGGGATGAGCCTGGGGAGGCGCCCGGGCATGTCTGGACCCAGTCCCCCGCAGCCTGCCCCTTGCTGGGGCAGTAGCCCCGGAGGCCAGGAAGGCCTGGGCAAGGCTGGCCAGGGGCAGGGGCCCTGCTGGGTCCTGCCCCTGGCCTGTGGGGCCTCTGAGCACAACCGGCCCTCTCCCGCTGGAAGACCTCCCCGGCTGCCTCCAAAGGCCGCTTTGCAAGCACTCTGGCCGGCTGTTCCCGCCAGCCGCGCACAATGCTCCCAAGCCCGGGAGAAAAGCGCTTCGGGGTGGTGCTCTCTCCCGGCCCTTGCCCCTGAGCCTGGGGGCCAGGCAGGGGGTCCACACTCCCAGGCCAAGGCAGAACCACATGCACACGTCTGTTCCTGCCCCCTGCACCGGCAGAGAGCTCGGGGGAGCCAGAGTCTGTCAGGCAGCTGCTGGGCTGGCCGCCTGTGTGGGAAGGGGCAGAGCCGACCTAGGGGCCCCCTGGGCCTCTTGCTCTCCCTGCTGCCCTGAGGCTGCTGGGCCAAAGAGGTCTTGGGCATCCAGCCCCTTGCTGGTCCCTTCCCTCTGACGAGGCCCTCTGAGCTCCAGCACCTTGCAGTGTGGAGACAGCCCCTGCCAGCAACCTCCTCTCCAAGGAGGCCTCAAGCGAGGCCTAGGCCCAGGGGAAAGGCACCAGCGGGGATGAGCCTGGGGAGGCGCCCGGGCATGTCTGGACCCAGTCCCCCGCAGCCTGCCCCTTGCTGGGGCAGTACCCACGGAGGCCAGGAAGGCCTGGGCAAGGCTGGCCAGGGGCAGGGGCCCTGCTGGGTCCTGCCCCTGGCCTGTGGGGCCTCTGAGCACAACCGGCCCTCTCCCGCTGGAAGACCTCCCCGGCTGCCTCCAAAGGCCGCTTTGCAAGCACTCTGGCCGGCTGTTCCCGCCAGCCGCGCACAATGCTCCCAAGCCCGGGAGAAAAGCGCTTCGGGGTGGTGCTCTCTCCCGGCCCTTGCCCCTGAGCCTGGGGGCCAGGCAGGGGGTCCACACTCCCAGGCCAAGGCAGAACCACATGCACACGTCTGTTCCTGCCCCCTGCACCGGCAGAGAGCTCGGGGGAGCCAGAGTCTGTCAGGCAGCTGCTGGGCTGGCCGCCTGTGTGGGAAGGGGCAGAGCCGACCTAGGGGCCCCCTGGGCCTCTTGCTCTCCCTGCTGCCCTGAGGCTGCTGGGCCAAAGAGGTCTTGGGCATCCAGCCCCTTGCTGGTCCCTTCCCTCTGACGAGGCCCTCTGAGCTCCAGCACCTTGCAGTGTGGAGACAGCCCCTGCCAGCAACCTCCTCTCCAAGGAGGCCTCAAGCGAGGCCTAGGCCCAGGGGAAAGGCACCAGCGGGGATGAGCCTGGGGAGGCGCCCGGGCATGTCTGGACCCAGTCCCCCGCAGCCTGCCCCTTGCTGGGGCAGTACCCCCGGAGGCCAGGAAGGCCTGGGCAAGGCTGGCCAGGGGCAGGGGCCCTGCTGGGTCCTGCCCCTGGCCTGTGGGGCCTCTGAGCACAACCGGCCCTCTCCCGCTGGAAGACCTCCCCGGCTGCCTCCAAAGGCCGCTTTGCAAGCACTCTGGCCGGCTGTTCCCGCCAGCCGCGCACAATGCTCCCAAGCCCGGGAGAAAAGCGCTTCGGGGTGGTGCTCTCTCCCGGCCCTTGCCCCTGAGCCTGGGGGCCAGGCAGGGGGTCCACACTCCCAGGCCAAGGCAGAAGCACATGCACACGTCTGTTCCTGCCCCCTGCACCGGCAGAGAGCTCGGGGGAGCCAGAGTCTGTCAGGCAGCTGCTGGGCTGGCCGCCTGTGTGGGAAGGGGCAGAGCCGACCGAGGGGCCCCCTGGGCCTCTTGCTCTCCCTGCTGCCCTGAGGCTGCTGGGCCAAAGAGGTCTTGGGCATCCAGCCCCTTGCTGGTCCCTTCCCTCTGACGAGGCCCTCTGAGCTCCAGCACCTTGCAGTGTGGAGACAGCCCCCGCCAGCAACCTCCTCTCCAAGGAGGCCTCAAGCGAGGCCTAGGCCCAGGGGAAAGGCACCAGCGGGGATGAGCCTGGGGAGGCGCCCGGGCATGTCTGGACCCAGTCCCCCGCAGCCTGCCCCTTGCTGGGGCAGTACCCCCGGAGGCCAGGAAGGCCTGGGCAAGGCTGGCCAGGGGCAGGGGACCTGCTGGGTCCTGCCCCTGGCCTGTGGGGCCTCTGAGCACAACCGGCCCTCTCCCGCTGGAAGACCTCCCCGGCTGCCTCCAAAGGCCGCTTTGCAAGCACTCTGGCCGGCTGTTCCCGCCAGCCGCGCACAATGCTCCCAAGCCCGGGAGAAAAGCGCTTCGGGGTGGTGCTCTCTCCCGGCCCTTGCCCCTGAGCCTGGGGGCCAGGCAGGGGGTCCACACTCCCAGGCCAAGGCAGAACCACATGCACACGTCTGTTCCTGCCCCCTGCACCGGCAGAGAGCTCGGGGGAGCCAGAGTCTGTCAGGCAGCTGCTGGGCTGGCCGCCTGTGTGGGAAGGGGCAGAGCCGACCTAGGGGCCCCCTGGGCCTCTTGCTCTCCCTGCTGCCCTGAGGCTGCTGGGCCAAAGAGGTCTTGGGCATCCAGCCCCTTGCTGGTCCCTTCCCTCTGACGAGGCCCTCTGAGCTCCAGCACCTTGCAGTGTGGAGACAGCCCCTGCCAGCAACCTCCTCTCCAAGGAGGCCTCAAGCGAGGCCTAGGCCCAGGGGAAAGGCACCAGCGGGGATGAGCCTGGGGAGGCGCCCGGGCATGTCTGGACCCAGTCCCCCGCAGCCTGCCCCTTGCTGGGGCAGTACCCCCGGAGGCCAGGAAGGCCTGGGCAAGGCTGGCCAGGGGCAGGGGCCCTGCTGGGTCCTGCCCCTGGCCTGTGGGGCCTCTGAGCACAACCGGCCCTCTCCCGCTGGAAGACCTCCCCGGCTGCCTCCAAAGGCCGCTTTGCAAGCACTCTGGCCGGCTGTTCCCGCCAGCCACGCACAATGCTCCCAAGCCCGGGAGAAAAGCGCTTCGGTGTGGTGCTCTCTCCCGGCCCTTGCCCCTGAGCCTGGGGGCCAGGCAGGGGGTCCACACTCCCAGGCCAAGGCAGAACCACATGCACACGTCTGTTCCTGCCCCCTGCACCGGCAGAGAACTCGGGGGAGCCAGAGTCTGTCAGGCAGCTGCTGGGCTGGCCGCCTGTGTGGGAAGGGGCAGAGCCGACCGAGGGGCCCCCTGGGCCTCTTGCTCTCCCTGCTGCCCTGAGGCTGCTGGGCCAAAGAGGTCTTGGGCATCCAGCCCCTTGCTGGTCCCTTCCCTCTGACGAGGCCCTCTGAGCTCCAGCACCTTGCAGTGTGGAGACAGCCCCTGCCAGCAACCTCCTCTCCAAGGAAGCCTCAAGCGAGGCCTAGGCCCAGGGGAAAGGCACCAGCGGGGATGAGCCTGGGGAGGCGCCCGGGCATGTCTGGACCCAGTCCCCCGCAGCCTGCCCCTTGCTGGGGCAGTACCCCCGGAGGCCAGGAAGGCCTGGGCAAGGCTGGCCATGGGCAGGGGCCCTGCTGGGTCCTGCCCCTGGCCTGTGGGGCCTCTGAGCACAACCGGCCCTCTCCCGCTGGAAGACCTCCCCGGCTGCCTCCAAAGGCCGCTTTGCAAGCACTCTGGCCGGCTGTTCCCGCCAGCTGTGCACAATGCTCCCAAGCCCGGGAGAAAAGCGCTTCGGGGTGGTGCTCTCTCCCGGCCCTTGCCCCTGAGCCTGGGGGCCAGGCAGGGGGTCCACACTCCCAGGCCAAGGCAGAACCACATGCACACGTCTGTTCCTGCCCCCTGCACCGGCAGAGAGCTCGGGGGAGCCAGAGTCTGTCAGGCAGCTGCTGGGCTGGCCGCCTGTGTGGGAAGGGGCAGAGCCGACCTAGGGGCCCCCTGGGCCTCTTGCTCTCCCTGCTGCCCTGAGGCTGCTGGGCCAAAGAGGTCTTGGGCATCCAGCCCCTTGCTGGTCCCTTCCCTCTGACGAGGCCCTCTGAGCTCCAGCACCTTGCAGTGTGGAGACAGCCCCTGCCAGCAACCTCCTCTCCAAGGAGGCCTCAAGCGAGGCCTAGGCCCAGGAGAAAGGCACCAGCGGGGATGAGCCTGGGGAGGCGCCCGGGCATGTCTGGACCCAGTCCCCCGCAGCCTGCCCCTTGCTGGGGCAGTACCCCCGGAGGCCAGGAAGGCCTGGGCAAGGCTGGCCAGGGGCAGGGGCCCTGCTGGGTCCTGCCCCTGGCCTGTGGGGCCTCTGAGCACAACCGGCCCTCTCCCGCTGGAAGACCTCCCCGGCTGCCTCCAAAGGCCGCTTTGCAAGCACTCTGGCCGGCTGTTCCCGCCAGCCGCGCACAATGCTCACAAGCCCGGGAGAAAAGCGCTTCGGGGTGGTGCTCTCTCCCGGCCCTTGCCCCTGAGCCTGGGGGCCAGGCAGGGGGTCCACACTCCCAGGCCAAGGCAGAACCACATGCACACGTCTGTTCCTGCCCCCTGCACCGGCAGAGAGCTCGGGGGAGCCAGAGTCTGTCAGGCAGCTGCTGGGCTGGCCGCCTGTGTGGGAAGGGGCAGAGCCGACCGAGGGGCCCCCTGGGCCTCTTGCTCTCCCTGCTGCCCTGAGGCTGCTGGGCCAAAGAGGTCTTGGGCATCCAGCCCCTTGCTGGTCCCTTCCCTCTGACGAGGCCCTCTGAGCTCCAGCACCTTGCAGTGTGGAGACAGCCCCTGCCAGCAACCTCCTCTCCAAGGAGGCCTCAAACGAGGCCTAGGCCCAGGGGAAAGGCACCAGCGGGGATGAGCCTGGGGAGGCGCCCGGGCATGTCTGGACCCAGTCCCCCGCAGCCTGCCCCTTGCTGGGGCAGTACCCCCGGAGGCCAGGAAGGCCTGGGCAAGGCTGGCCAGGGGCAGGGGCCCTGCTGGGTCCTGCCCCTGGCCTGTGGGGCCTCTGAGCACAACCGGCCCTCTCCCGCTGGAAGACCTCCCCGGCTGCCTCCAAAGGCCGCTTTGCAAGCACTCTGGCCGGCTGTTCCCGCCAGCCGCGCACAATGCTCCCAAGCCCGGGAGAAAAGCGCTTCGGGGTGGTGCTCTCTCCCGGCCCTTGCCCCTGAGCCTGGGGGCCAGGCAGGGGGTCCACACTCCCAGGCCAAGGCAGAACCACATGCACACGTCTGTTCCTGCCCCCTGCACCGGCAGAGAGCTCGGGGGAGCCAGAGTCTGTCAGGCAGCTGCTGGGCTGGCCGCCTGTGTGGGAAGGGGCAGAGCCGACCGAGGGGCCCCCTGGGCCTCTTGCTCTCCCTGCTGCCCTGAGGCTGCTGGGCCAAAGAGGTCTTGGGCATCCAGCCCCTTGCTGGTCCCTTCCCTCTGACGAGGCCCTCTGAGCTCCAGCACCTTGCAGTGTGGAGACAGCCCCTGCCAGCAACCTCCTCTCCAAGGAGGCCTCAAGCGAGGCCTAGGCCCAGGGGAAAGGCACCAGCGGGGATGAGCCTGGGGAGGCGCCCGGGCATGTCTGGACCCATTCCCCCGCAGCCTGCCCCTTGCTGGGGCAGTACCCCCGGAGGCCAGGAAGGCCTGGGCAAGGCTGGCCAGGGGCAGGGGCCCTGCTGGGTCCTGCCCCTGGCCTGTGGGGCCTCTGAGCACAACCGGCCCTCTCCCGCTGGAAGACCTCCCCGGCTGCCTCCAAAGGCCGCTTTGCAAGCACTCTGGCCGGCTGTTCCCGCCAGCCGCGCACAATGCTCCCAAGCCCGGGAGAAAAGCGCTTCGGGGTGGTGCTCTCTCCCGGCCCTTGCCCCTGAGCCTGGGGGCCAGGCAGGGGGTCCACACTCCCAGGCCAAGGCAGAACCACATGCACACGTCTGTTCCTGCCCCCTGCACCGGCAGAGAGCTCGGGGGAGCCAGAGTCTGTCAGGCAGCTGCTGGGCTGGCCGCCTGTGTGGGAAGGGGCAGAGCCGACCGAGGGGCCCCCTGGGCCTCTTGCTCTCCCTGCTGCCCTGAGGCTGCTGGGCCAAAGAGGTCTTGGGCATCCAGCCCCTTGCTGGTCCCTTCCCTCTGACGAGGCCCTCTGAGCTCCAGCACCTTGCAGTGTGGAGACAGCCCCCGCCAGCAACCTCCTCTCCAAGGAGGCCTCAAGCGAGGCCTAGGCCCAGGGGAAAGGCACCAGCGGGGATGAGCCTGGGGAGGCGCCCGGGCATGTCTGGACCCAGTCCCCCGCAGCCTGCCCCTTGCTGGGGCAGTACCCCCGGAGGCCAGGAAGGCCTGGGCAAGGCTGGCCAGGGGCAGGGGACCTGCTGGGTCCTGCCCCTGGCCTGTGGGGCCTCTGAGCACAACCGGCCCTCTCCCGCTGGAAGACCTCCCCGGCTGCCTCCAAAGGCCGCTTTGCAAGCACTCTGGCCGGCTGTTCCCGCCAGCCGCGCACAATGCTCCCAAGCCCGGGAGAAAAGCGCTTCGGGGTGGTGCTCTCTCCCGGCCCTTGCCCCTGAGCCTGGGGGCCAGGCAGGGGGTCCACACTCCCAGGCCAAGGCAGAACCACATGCACACGTCTGTTCCTGCCCCCTGCACCGGCAGAGAGCTCGGGGGAGCCAGAGTCTGTCAGGCAGCTGCTGGGCTGGCCGCCTGTGTGGGAAGGGGCAGAGCCGACCGAGGGGCCCCCTGGGCCTCTTGCTCTCCCTGCTGCCCTGAGGCTGCTGGGCCAAAGAGGTCTTGGGCATCCAGCCCCTTGCTGGTCCCTTCCCTCTGACGAGGCCCTCTGAGCTCCAGCACCTTGCAGTGTGGAGACAGCCCCTGCCAGCAACCTCCTCTCCAAGGAGGCCTCAAGCGAGGCCTAGGCCCAGGGGAAAGGCACCAGCGGGGATGAGCCTGGGGAGGCGCCCGGGCATGTCTGGACCCAGTCCCCCGCAGCCTGCCCCTTGCTGGGGCAGTACCCCCGGAGGCCAGGAAGGCCTGGGCAAGGCTGGCCAGGGGCAGGGGCCCTGCTGGGTCCTGCCCCTGGCCTGTGGGGCCTCTGAGCACAACCGGCCCTCTCCCGCTGGAAGACCTCCCCGGCTGCCTCCAAAGGCCGCTTTGCAAGCACTCTGGCCGGCTGTTCCCGCCAGCCACGCACAATGCTCCCAAGCCCGGGAGAAAAGCGCTTCGGTGTGGTGCTCTCTCCCGGCCCTTGCCCCTGAGCCTGGGGGCCAGGCAGGGGGTCCACACTCCCAGGCCAAGGCAGAACCACATGCACACGTCTGTTCCTGCCCCCTGCACCGGCAGAGAGCTCGGGGGAGCCAGAGTCTGTCAGGCAGCTGCTGGGCTGGCCGCCTGTGTGGGAAGGGGCAGAGCCGACCGAGGGGCCCCCTGGGCCTCTTGCTCTCCCTGCTGCCCTGAGGCTGCTGGGCCAAAGAGGTCTTGGGCATCCAGCCCCTTGCTGGTCCCTTCCCTCTGACGAGGCCCTCTGAGCTCCAGCACCTTGCAGTGTGGAGACAGCCCCTGCCAGCAACCTCCTCTCTAAGGAGGCCTCAAGCGAGGCCTAGGCCCAGGCGAAAGGCACCAGCGGGGATGAGCCTGGGGAGGCGCCCGGGCATGTCTGGACCCAGTCCCCCGCAGCCTGCCCCTTGCTGGGGCAGTACCCCCGGAGGCCAGGAAGGCCTGGGCAAGGCTGGCCAGGGGCAGGGGCCCTGCTGGGTCCTGCCCCTGGCCTGTGGGGCCTCTGAGCACAACCGGCCCTCTCCCGCTGGAAGACCTCCCCGGCTGCCTCCAAAGGCCGCTTTGCAAGCACTCTGGCCGGCTGTTCCCGCCAGCCGCGCACAATGCTCCCAAGCCCGGGAGAAAAGCGCTTCGGGGTGGTGCTCTCTCCCGGCCCTTGCCCCTGAGCCTGGGGGCCAGGCAGGGGGTCCACACTCCCAGGCCAAGGCAGAACCACATGCACACGTCTGTTCCTGCCCCCTGCACCGGCAGAGAGCTCGGGGGAGCCAGAGTCTGTCAGGCAGCTGCTGGGCTGGCCGCCTGTGTGGGAAGGGGCAGAGCCGACCTAGGGGCCCCCTGGGCCTCTTGCTCTCCCTGCTGCCCTGAGGCTGCTGGGCCAAAGAGGTCTTGGGCATCCAGCCCCTTGCTGGTCCCTTCCCTCTGACGAGGCCCTCTGAGCTCCAGCACCTTGCAGTGTGGAGACAGCCCCTGCCAGCAACCTCCTCTCCAAGGAGGCCTCAAGCGAGGCCTAGGCCCAGGAGAAAGGCACCAGCGGGGATGAGCCTGGGGAGGCGCCCGGGCATGTCTGGACCCAGTCCCCCGCAGCCTGCCCCTTGCTGGGGCAGTACCCCCGGAGGCCAGGAAGGCCTGGGCAAGGCTGGCCAGGGGCAGGGGCCCTGCTGGGTCCTGCCCCTGGCCTGTGGGGCCTCTGAGCACAACCGGCCCTCTCCCGCTGGAAGACCTCCCCGGCTGCCTCCAAAGGCCGCTTTGCAAGCACTCTGGCCGGCTGTTCCCGCCAGCCGCGCACAATGCTCCCAAGCCCGGGAGAAAAGCGCTTCGGGGTGGTGCTCTCTCCCGGCCCTTGCCCCTGAGCCTGGGGGCCAGGCAGGGGGTCCACACTCCCAGGCCAAGGCAGAACCACATGCACACGTCTGTTCCTGCCCCCTGCACCGGCAGAGAGCTCGGGGGAGCCAGAGTCTGTCAGGCAGCTGCTGGGCTGGCCGCCTGTGTGGGAAGGGGCAGAGCCGACCGAGGGGCCCCCTGGGCCTCTTGCTCTCCCTGCTGCCCTGAGGCTGCTGGGCCAAAGAGGTCTTGGGCATCCAGCCCCTTGCTGGTCCCTTCCCTCTGACGAGGCCCTCTGAGCTCCAGCACCTTGCAGTGTGGAGACAGCCCCTGCCAGCAACCTCCTCTCCAAGGAGGCCTCAAGCGAGGCCTAGGCCCAGGGGAAAGGCACCAGCGGGGATGAGCCTGGGGAGGCGCCCGGGCATGTCTGGACCCAGTCCCCCGCAGCCTGCCCCTTGCTGGGGCAGTAGCCCCGGAGGCCAGGAAGGCCTGGGCAAGGCTGGCCAGGGGCAGGGGCCCTGCTGGGTCCTGCCCCTGGCCTGTGGGGCCTCTGAGCACAACCGGCCCTCTCCCGCTGGAAGACCTCCCCGGCTGCCTCCAAAGGCCGCTTTGCAAGCACTCTGGCCGGCTGTTCCCGCCAGCCGCGCACAATGCTCCCAAGCCCGGGAGAAAAGCGCTTCGGGGTGGTGCTCTCTCCCGGCCCTTGCCCCTGAGCCTGGGGGCCAGGCAGGGGGTCCACACTCCCAGGCCAAGGCAGAACCACATGCACACGTCTGTTCCTGCCCCCTGCACCGGCAGAGAGCTCGGGGGAGCCAGAGTCTGTCAGGCAGCTGCTGGGCTGGCCGCCTGTGTGGGAAGGGGCAGAGCCGACCGAGGGGCCCCCTGGGCCTCTTGCTCTCCCTGCTGCCCTGAGGCTGCTGGGCCAAAGAGGTCTTGGGCATCCAGCCCCTTGCTGGTCCCTTCCCTCTGACGAGGCCCTCTGAGCTCCAGCACCTTGCAGTGTGGAGACAGCCCCTGCCAGCAACCTCCTCTCCAAGGAGGCCTCAAGCGAGGCCTAGGCCCAGGGGAAAGGCACCAGCGGGGATGAGCCTGGGGAGGCGCCCGGGCATGTCTGGACCCAGTCCCCCGCAGCCTGCCCCTTGCTGGGGCAGTACCCCCGGAGGCCAGGAAGGCCTGGGCAAGGCTGGCCAGGGGCAGGGGCCCTGCTGGGTCCTGCCCCTGGCCTGTGGGGCCTCTGAGCACAACCGGCCCTCTCCCGCTGGAAGACCTCCCCGGCTGCCTCCAAAGGCCGCTTTGCAAGCACTCTGGCCGGCTGTTCCCGCCAGCCGCGCACAATGCTCCCAAGCCCGGGAGAAAAGCGCTTCGGGGTGGTGCTCTCTCCCGGCCCTTGCCCCTGAGCCTGGGGGCCAGGCAGGGGGTCCACACTCCCAGGCCAAGGCAGAACCACATGCACACGTCTGTTCCTGCCCCCTGCACCGGCAGAGAGCTCGGGGGAGCCAGAGTCTGTCAGGCAGCTGCTGGGCTGGCCGCCTGTGTGGGAAGGGGCAGACCCGACCGAGGGGCCCCCTGGGCCTCTTGCTCTCCCTGCTGCCCTGAGGCTGCTGGGCCAAAGAGGTCTTGGGCATCCAGCCCCTTGCTGGTCCCTTCCCTCTGACGAGGCCCTCTGAGCTCCAGCACCTTGCAGTGTGGAGACAGCCCCTGCCAGCAACCTCCTCTCCAAGGAGGCCTCAAGCGAGGCCTAGGCCCAGGGGAAAGGCACCAGCGGGGATGAGCCTGGGGAGGCGCCCGGGCATGTCTGGACCCAGTCCCCCGCAGCCTGCCCCTTGCTGGGGCAGTACCCCCGGAGGTCAGGAAGGCCTGGGCAAGGCTGGCCAGGGGCAGGGGCCCTGCTGGGTCCTGCCCCTGGCCTGTGGGGCCTCTGAGCACAACCGGCCCTCTCCCGCTGGAAGACCTCCCCGGCTGCCTCCAAAGGCCGCTTTGCAAGCACTCTGGCCGGCTGTTCCCGCCAGCCGCGCACAATGCTCCCAAGCCCGGGAGAAAAGCGCTTCGGGGTGGTGCTCTCTCCCGGCCCTTGCCCCTGAGCCTGGGGGCCAGGCAGGGGGTCCACACTCCCAGGCCAAGGCAGAACCACATGCACACGTCTGTTCCTGCCCCCTGCACCGGCAGAGAGCTCGGGGGAGCCAGAGTCTGTCAGGCAGCTGCTGGGCTGGCCGCCTGTGTGGGAAGGGGCAGAGCCGACCTAGGGGCCCCCTGGGCCTCTTGCTCTCCCTGCTGCCCTGAGGCTGCTGGGCCAAAGAGGTCTTGGGCATCCAGCCCCTTGCTGGTCCCTTCCCTCTGACGAGGCCCTCTGAGCTCCAGCACCTTGCAGTGTGGAGACAGCCCCTGCCAGCAACCTCCTCTCCAAGGAGGCCTCAAGCGAGGCCTAGGCCCAGGGGAAAGGCACCAGCGGGGATGAGCCTGGGGAGGCGCCCAGGCATGTCTGGACCCAGTCCCCCGCAGCCTGCCCCTTGCTGGGGCAGTACCCCCGGAGGCCAGGAAGGCCTGGGCAAGGCTGGCCAGGGGCAGGGGCCCTGCTGGGTCCTGCCCCTGGCCTGTGGGGCCTCTGAGCACAACCGGCCCTCTCCCGCTGGAAGACCTCCCCGGCTGCCTCCAAAGGCCGCTTTGCAAGCACTCTGGCCGGCTGTTCCCGCCAGCCGCGCACAATGCTCCCAAGCCCGGGAGAAAAGCGCTTCGGGGTGGTGCTCTCTCCCGGCCCTTGCCCCTGAGCCTGAGGGCCAGGCAGGGGGTCCACACTCCCAGGCCAAGGCAGAAGCACATGCACACGTCTGTTCCTGCCCCCTGCACCGGCAGAGAGCTCGGGGGAGCCAGAGTCTGTCAGGCAGCTGCTGGGCTGGCCGCCTGTGTGGGAAGGGGCAGAGCCGACCTAGGGGCCCCCTGGGCCTCTTGCTCTCCCTGCTGCCCTGAGGCTGCTGGGCCAAAGAGGTCTTGGGCATCCAGCCCCTTGCTGGTCCCTTCCCTCTGACGAGGCCCTCTGAGCTCCAGCACCTTGCAGTGTGGAGACAGCCCCTGCCAGCAACCTCCTCTCCAAGGAGGCCTCAAGCGAGGCCTAGGCCCAGGGGAAAGGCACCAGCGGGGATGAGCCTGGGGAGGCGCCCGGGCATGTCTGGACCCAGTCCCCCGCAGCCTGCCCCTTGCTGGGGCAGTACCCCCGGAGGCCAGGAAGGCCTGGGCAAGGCTGGCCAGGGGCAGGGGCCCTGCTGGGTCCTGCCCCTGGCCTGTGGGGCCTCTGAGCACAACCGGCCCTCTCCCGCTGGAAGACCTCCCCGGCTGCCTCCAAAGGCCACTTTGCAAGCACTCTGGCCGGCTGTTCCCGCCAGCCGCGCACAATGCTCCCAAGCCCGGGAGAAAAGCGCTTCGGGGTGGTGCTCTCTCCCGGCCCTTGCCCCTGAGCCTGGGGGCCAGGCAGGGGGTCCACACTCCCAGGCCAAGGCAGAACCACATGCACACGTCTGTTCCTGCCCCCTGCACCGGCAGAGAGCTCGGGGGAGCCAGAGTCTGTCAGGCAGCTGCTGGGCTGGCCGCCTGTGTGGGAAGGGGCAGAGCCGACCGAGGGGCCCCCTGGGCCTCTTGCTCTCCCTGCTGCCCTGAGGCTGCTGGGCCAAAGAGGTCTTGGGCATCCAGCCCCTTGCTGGTCCCTTCCCTCTGACGAGGCCCTCTGAGCTCCAGCACCTTGCAGTGTGGAGACAGCCCCTGCCAGCAACCTCCTCTCCAAGGAGGCCTCAAGCGAGGCCTAGGCCCAGGGGAAAGGCACCAGCGGGGATGAGCCTGGGGAGGCGCCCGGGCATGTCTGGACCCAGTCCCCCGCAGCCTGCCCCTTGCTGGGGCAGTACCCCCGGAGGCCAGGAAGGCCTGGGCAAGGCTGGCCAGGGGCAGGGGCCCTGCTGGGTCCTGCCCCTGGCCTGTGGGGCCTCTGAGCACAACCGGCCCTCTCCCGCTGGAAGACCTCCCCGGCTGCCTCCAAAGGCCGCTTTGCAAGCACTCTGGCCGGCTGTTCCCGCCAGCCGCGCACAATGCTCCCAAGCCCGGGAGAAAAGCGCTTCGGGGTGGTGCTCTCTCCCGGCCCTTGCCCCTGAGCCTGGGGGCCAGGCAGGGGGTCCACACTCCCAGGCCAAGGCAGAACCACATGCACACGTCTGTTCCTGCCCCCTGCACCGGCAGAGAGCTCGGGGGAGCCAGAGTCTGTCAGGCAGCTGCTGGGCTGGCCGCCTGTGTGGGAAGGGGCAGAGCCGACCGAGGGGCCCCCTGGGCCTCTTGCTCTCCCTGCTGCCCTGAGGCTGCTGGGCCAAAGAGGTCTTGGGCATCCAGCCCCTTGCTGGTCCCTTCCCTCTGACCAGGCCCTCTGAGCTCCAGCACCTTGCAGTGTGGAGACAGCCCCCGCCAGCAACCTCCTCTCCAAGGAGGCCTCAAGCGAGGCCTAGGCCCAGGGGAAAGGCACCAGCGGGGATGAGCCTGGGGAGGCGCCCGGGCATGTCTGGACCCAGTCCCCCGCAGCCTGCCCCTTGCTGGGGCAGTACCCCCGGAGGCCAGGAAGGCCTGGGCAAGGCTGGCCAGGGGCAGGGGCCCTGCTGGGTCCTGCCCCTGGCCTGTGGGGCCTCTGAGCACAACCGGCCCTCTCCCGCTGGAAGACCTCCCCGGCTGCCTCCAAAGGCCGCTTTGCAAGCACTCTGGCCGGCTGTTCCCGCCAGCCGCGCACAATGCTCCCAAGCCCGGGAGAAAAGCGCTTCGGGGTGGTGCTCTCTCCCGGCCCTTGCCCCTGAGCCTGGGGGCCAGGCAGGGGGTCCACACTCCCAGGCCAAGGCAGAACCACATGCACACGTCTGTTCCTGCCCCCTGCACCGGCAGAGAGCTCGGGGGAGCCAGAGTCTGTCAGGCAGCTGCTGGGCTGGCCGCCTGTGTGGGAAGGGGCAGAGCCGACCGAGGGGCCCCCTGGGCCTCTTGCTCTCCCTGCTGCCCTGAGGCTGCTGGGCCAAAGAGGTCTTGGGCATCCAGCCCCTTGCTGGTCCCTTCCCTCTGACGAGGCCCTCTGAGCTCCAGCACCTTGCAGTGTGGAGACAGCCCCTGCCAGCAACCTCCTCTCCAAGGAGGCCTCAAGCGAGGCCTAGGCCCAGGGGAAAGGCACCAGCGGGGATGAGCCTGGGGAGGCGCCCGGGCATGTCTGGACCCAGTCCCCCGCAGCCTGCCCCTTGCTGGGGCAGTAGCCCCGGAGGCCAGGAAGGCCTGGGCAAGGCTGGCCAGGGGCAGGGGCCCTGCTGGGTCCTGCCCCTGGCCTGTGGGGCCTCTGAGCACAACCGGCCCTCTCCCGCTGGAAGACCTCCCCGGCTGCCTCCAAAGGCCGCTTTGCAAGCACTCTGGCCGGCTGTTCCCGCCAGCCGCGCACAATGCTCCCAAGCCCGGGAGAAAAGCGCTTCGGGGTGGTGCTCTCTCCCGGCCCTTGCCCCTGAGCCTGGGGGCCAGGCAGGGGGTCCACACTCCCAGGCCAAGGCAGAACCACATGCACACGTCTGTTCCTGCCCCCTGCACCGGCAGAGAGCTCGGGGGAGCCAGAGTCTGTCAGGCAGCTGCTGGGCTGGCCGCCTGTGTGGGAAGGGGCAGAGCCGACCGAGGGGCCCCCTGGGCCTCTTGCTCTCCCTGCTGCCCTGAGGCTGCTGGGCCAAAGAGGTCTTGGGCATCCAGCCCCTTGCTGGTCCCTTCCCTCTGACGAGGCCCTCTGAGCTCCAGCACCTTGCAGTGTGGAGACAGCCCCTGCCAGCAACCTCCTCTCCAAGGAGGCCTCAAGCGAGGCCTAGGCCCAGGGGAAAGGCACCAGCGGGGATGAGCCTGGGGAGGCGCCCGGGCATGTCTGGACCCAGTCCCCCGCAGCCTGCCCCTTGCTGGGGCAGTACCCCCGGAGGCCAGGAAGGCCTGGGCAAGGCTGGCCAGGGGCAGGGGCCCTGCTGGGTCCTGCCCCTGGCCTGTGGGGCCTCTGAGCACAACCGGCCCTCTCCCGCTGGAAGACCTCCCCGGCTGCCTCCAAAGGCCGCTTTGCAAGCACTCTGGCCGGCTGTTCCCGCCAGCCGCGCACAATGCTCCCAAGCCCGGGAGAAAAGCGCTTCGGGGTGGTGCTCTCTCCCGGCCCTTGCCCCTGAGCCTGGGGGCCAGGCAGGGGGTCCACACTCCCAGGCCAAGGCAGAACCACATGCACACGTCTGTTCCTGCCCCCTGCACCGGCAGAGAGCTCGGGGGAGCCAGAGTCTGTCAGGCAGCTGCTTGGCTGGCCGCCTGTGTGGGAAGGGGCAGACCCGACCGAGGGGCCCCCTGGGCCTCTTGCTCTCCCTGCTGCCCTGAGGCTGCTGGGCCAAAGAGGTCTTGGGCATCCAGCCCCTTGCTGGTCCCTTCCCTCTGACGAGGCCCTCTGAGCTCCAGCACCTTGCAGTGTGGAGACAGCCCCTGCCAGCAACCTCCTCTCCAAGGAGGCCTCAAGCGAGGCCTAGGCCCAGGGGAAAGGCACCAGCGGGGATGAGCCTGGGGAGGCGCCATCCTGGGGAGGCGCCCGGGCATGTCTGGACCCAGTCCCCCGCAGCCTGCCCCTTGCTGGGGCAGTACCCCCGGAGGTCAGGAAGGCCTGGGCAAGGCTGGCCAGGGGCAGGGGCCCTGCTGGGTCCTGCCCCTGGCCTGTGGGGCCTCTGAGCACAACCGGCCTCTCCGCTGGAAGACCTCCCCGGCTGCCTCCAAAGGCCGCTTTGCAAGCACTCTGGCCGGCTGTTCCCGCCAGCCGCGCACAATGCTCCCAAGCCCGGGAGAAAAGCGCTTCGGGTGTGGTGCTCTCTCCCGGCCCTTGCCCCTGAGCCTGGGGGCCAGGCAGGGGGTCCACACTCCAGGCAAGGCAGAACCACATGCACACGTCTGTTCCTGCCCCCTGCACCGGCAGAGAGCTCGGGGGAGCCAGAGTCTGTCAGGCAGCTGCTGGGCTGGCCGCCTGTGTGGGAAGGGGCAGAGCCGACCTAGGGGCCCCCTGGGCCTCTTGCTCTCCCTGCTGCCCTGAGGCTGCTGGGCCAAAGAGGTCTTGGGCATCCAGCCCCTTGCTGGTCCCTTCCCTCTGACGAGGCCCTCTGAGCTCCAGCACCTTGCAGTGTGGAGACAGCCCCTGCCAGCAACCTCCTCTCCAAGGAGGCCTCAAGCGAGGCCTAGGCCCAGGGGAAAGGCACCAGCGGGGATGAGCCTGGGGAGGCGCCCGGGCATGTCTGGACCCAGTCCCCCGCAGCCTGCCCCTTGCTGGGGCAGTACCCCCGGAGGCCAGGAAGGCCTGGGCAAGGCTGGCCAGGGGCAGGGGCCCTGCTGGGTCCTGCCCCTGGCCTGTGGGGCTCTGAGCACAACCGGCCCTATCCGCTGGAAGACCTCCCCGGCTGCCTCCAAAGGCCGCTTTGCAAGCACTCTGGCCGGCTGTTCCCGCCAGCCGCGCACAATGCTCCCAAGCCCGGGAGAAAAGCGCTTCGGGGTGGTGCTCTCTCCCGGCCCTTGCCCCTGAGCCTGGGGGCCAGGCAGGGGCTCCACACTCCCAGGCCAAGGCAGAAGCACATGCACACGTCTGTTCCTGCCCCCTGCACCGGCAGAGAGCTCGGGGGAGCCAGAGTCTGTCAGGCAGCTGCTGGGCTGGCCGCCTGTGTGGGAAGGGGCAGAGCCGACCTAGGGGCCCCCTGGGCCTCTTGCTCTCCCTGCTGCCCTGAGGCTGCTGGGCCAAAGAGGTCTTGGGCATCCAGCCCTTGCTGGTCCCTTCCCTCTGACGAGGCCCTCTGAGCTCCAGCACCTTGCAGTGTGGAGACAGCCCCTGCCAGCAACCTCCTCTCCAAGGAGGCCTCAAGCGAGGCCTAGGCCCAGGGGAAAGGCACCAGCGGGGATGAGCCTGGGGAGGCGCCCGGGCATGTCTGGACCCAGTCCCCCGCAGCCTGCCCCTTGCTGGGCAGTACCCCCGGAGGCCAGGAAGGCCTGGGCAAGGCTGGCCAGGGGCAGGGGCCCTGCTGGGTCCTGCCCCTGGCCTGTGGGGCCTCTGAGCACAACCGGCCCTCTCCCGCTGGAAGACCTCCCCGGCTGCCTCCAAAGGCCCGCTTTGCAAGCACTCTGGCCGGCTGTTCCCGCCAGCCGCGCACAATGCTCCCAAGCCCGGGAGAAAAGCGCTTCGGGGTGGTGCTCTCTCCCGGCCCTTGCCCCTGAGCCTGGGGCCAGGCAGGGGGTCCACACTCCAGGCCAAGGCAGAACCACATGCACACGTCTGTTCCTGCCCCCTGCACCGGCAGAGAGCTCGGGGGAGCCAGAGTCTGTCAGGCAGCTGCTGGGCTGGCCGCCTGTGTGGGAAGGGGCAGAGCCGACCGAGGGGCCCCCTGGGCCTCTTGCTCTCCCTGCTGCCCTGAGGCTGCTGGGCCAAAGAGGTCTTGGGCATCCAGCCCCTTGCTGGTCCCTTCCCTCTGACGAGGCCCTCTGAGCTCCAGCACCTTGCAGTGTGGAGACAGCCCCTGCCAGCAACCTCCTCTCCAAGGAGGCCTCAAGCGAGGCCTAGGCCCAGGGGAAAGGCACCAGCGGGGATGAGCCTGGGAGGCGCCCGGGCAAGTCTGGACCCAGTCCCCCGCAGCCTGACCCCTTGCTGGGGCAGTACCCCCGGAGGCCAGGAAGGCCTGGGCAAGGCTGGCCAGGGGCAGGGGCCCTGCTGGGTCCTGCCCCTGGCCTGTGGGGCCTCTGAGCACAACCGGCCCTCTCCCGCTGAAGACCTCCCCGGCTGCCTCAAAGGCCGCTTTGCAAGCACTCTGGCCGGCTGTTCCCGCCAGCCGCGCACAATGCTCCCAAGCCCGGAGAAAAGCGCTTCGGGGTGGTGCTCTCTCCCGGCCCTTGCCCCTGAGCCTGGGGGCCAGGCAGGGGCTCCACACTCCCAGGCCAAGGCAGAACCACATGCACACGTCTGTTCCTGCCCCCTGCACCGGCAGAGAGCTCGGGGGAGCCAGAGTCTGTCAGGCAGCTGCTGGGCTGGCCGCCTGTGTGGGAAGGGGCAGAGCCGACCGAGGGGCCCCCTGGGCCCTCTTGCTCTCCCTGCTGTCCCTGAGGCTGCTGGGCCAAAGAGGTCTTGGGCATCCAGCCCCTTGCTGGTCCCTTCCCTCTGACGAGGCCCTCTGAGCTCCAGCACCTTGCAGTGTGGAGACAGCCCCTGCCAGCAACCTCCTCTCCAAGGAGGCCTCAGCGAGGCCTAGGCCCAGGGGAAAGGCACCAGCGGGGATGAGCCTGGGGAGGCGCCCGGGCATGTCTGGACCCAGTCCCCCGCAGCCTGCCCCTTGCTGGGGCAGTACCCCCGGAGGCCAGGAAGGCCTGGGCAAGGCTGGCCAGGGGCAGGGGCCCTGCTGGGTCCTGCCCCTGGCCTGTGGGGCCTCTGAGCACAACCGGCCCTCTCCCGCTGGAAGACCTCCCCGGCTGCCTCCAAAGGCCGCTTTGCAAGCACTCTGGCCGGCTGTTCCGCCAGCCGCGCACAATGCTCCAAGCCCGGGAGAAAAGCGCTTCGGGGTGGTGCTCTCACCCGGCCCTTGCCCCTGAGCCTGGGGCCAGGCAGGGGGTCCACACTCCCAGGCCAAGGCAGAACCACATGCACACGTCTGTTCCTGCCCCCTGCACCGGCAGAGAGCTCGGGGGAGCCAGAGTCTGTCAGGCAGCTGCTGGGCTGGCCGCCTGTGTGGGAAGGGGCAGAGCCGACCGAGGGGCCCCCTGGGCCTCTTGCTCTCCCTGCTGCCCTGAGGCTGCTGGGCCAAAGAGGTCTTGGGCATCCAGCCCCTTGCTGGTCCCTTCCCTCTGACGAGGCCCTCTGAGCTCCAGCACCTTGCAGTGTGGAGACAGCCCCTGCCAGCAACCTCCTCTCCAAGGAGGCCTCAAGCGAGGCCTAGGCCCAGGGGAAAGGCACCAGCGGGGATGAGCCTGGGGAGGCGCCCGGGCATGTCTGGACCCAGTCCCCCCGCAGCCTGCCCCTTGCTGGGGCAGTAGCCCCGGAGGCCAGAAGGCCTGGGCAAGGCCTGGCCAGGGGCAGGGGCCCTGCTGGGTCCCTGCCCCTGGCCTGTGGGGCCTCTGAGCACAACCGGCCCTCTCCCGCTGGAAGACCTCCCGGCTGCCTCCAAAGGCCGCTTTGCAAGCACTCTGGCCGGCTGTTCCCGCCAGCCGCGCACAATGCTCCCAAGCCCGGAGAAAAGCGCTTCGGGGTGGTGCTCTCTCCCGGCCCTTGCCCCTGAGCCTGGGGGCCAGGCAGGGGGTCCACACTCCCAGGCCAAGGCAGAACCACATGCACACGTCTGTTCCTGCCCCCTGCACCGGCAGAGAGCTCGGGGGAGCCAGAGTCTGTCAGGCAGCTGCTGGGCTGGCCGCCTGTGTGGGAAGGGGCAGAGCCGACCGAGGGCCCCCTGGGCCTCTTGCTCTCCCTGCTGCCCTGAGGCTGCTGGGCCAAAGAGGTCTTGGGCATCCAGCCCCTTGCTGGTCCCTTCCCTCTGACGAGGCCCTCTGAGCTCCAGCACCTTGCAGTGTGGAGACAGCCCCTGCCAGCAACCTCCTCTCCAAGGAGGCCTCAAGCGAGGCCTAGGCCCAGGGGAAAGGCACCAGCGGGGATGAGCCTGGGGAGGCGCCCGGGCATGTCTGGACCCAGTCCCCCGCAGCCTGCCCCTTGCTGGGGCAGTACCCCCGGAGGCCAGAAGGCCTGGGCAAGGCTGGCCAGGGGCAGGGGCCCTGCTGGGTCCTGCCCCTGGCCTGTGGGGCCTCTGAGCACAACCGGCCCTCTCCCGCTGGAAGACCTCCCCGGCTGCCTCCAAAGGCCGCTTTGCAAGCACTCTGGCCGCTGTTCCCGCCAGCCGCGCACAATGCTCCAAGCCCGGGAGAAAAGCGCTTCGGGGTGGTGCTCTCTCCCGGCCCTTGCCCCTGAGCCTGGGGGCCAGGCAGGGGGTCCACACTCCCAGGCCAAGGCAGAACCACATGCACACGTCTGTTCCTGCCCCCTGCACCGGCAGAGAGCTCGGGGGAGCCAGAGTCTGTCAGGCAGCTGCTGGGCTGGCCGCTGTGTGGGAAGGGGCAGACCCGACCGAGGGGCCCCCTGGGCCTCTTGCTCTCCCTGCTGCCCTGAGGCTGCTGGGCCAAAGAGGTCTTGGGCATCCAGGCCCCTTGCTGGTCCCCTTCCCTCTGACGAGGCCTCTGAGCTCCAGCACCTTGCAGTGTGGAGACAGCCCCTGCCAGACAACCTCCTCTCCAAGGAGGCCTCAAGCGAGGCCTAGGCCCAGGGGAAAGGCACCAGCGGGGATGAGCCTGGGGAGGCGCCCGGGCATGTCTGGACCCAGTCCCCCGCAGCCTGCCCCTTGCTGGGGCAGTACCCCCGAGGGTCAGGAAGGCCTGGGCAAGGCTGGCCAGGGGCAGGGGCCCTGCTGGGTCCTGCCCCTGGCCTGTGGGGCCTCTGAGCACAACCGGCCCTCTCCCGCTGGAAGACCTCCCCGGCTGCCTCCAAAGGCCGCTTTGCAAGCACTCTGGCCGGCTGTTCCCGCCAGCCGCGCACAATGCTCCCAAGCCCGGGAGAAAAGCGCTTCGGGGTGGTGCTCTCTCCCGGCCCTTGCCCCTGAGCCTGGGGGCCAGGCAGGGGGTCCACACTCCCAGGCCAAGGCAGAACCACATGCACACGTCTGTTCCTGCCCCCTGCACCGGCAGAGAGCTCGGGGGAGCCAGAGTCTGTCAGGCAGCTGCTGGGCTGGCCGCCTGTGTGGGAAGGGGCAGAGCCGGACCTAGGGGCACCCTGGGCCTCTTGCTCTCCCTGCTGCCCTGAGGCTGCTGGGCCAAAGAGGTCTTGGGCATCCAGCCCTTGCTGGTCCCTTCCCTCTGACGAGGCCCTCTGAGCTCCAGCACCTTGCAGTGTGGAGACAGCCCCTGCCAGCAACCTCCTCTCCAAGGAGGCCTCAAGCGAGGCCTAGGCCCAGGGGAAAGGCACCAGCGGGGATGAGCCTGGGGAGGCGCCCGGGCATGTCTGGACCCAGTCCCCCGCAGCCTGCCCCTTGCTGGGGCAGTACCCCCGGAGGCCAGGAAGGCCTGGGCAAGGCTGGCCAGGGGCAGGGGCCCTGCTGGGTCCTGCCCCTGGCCTGTGGGGCCTCTGAGCACAACCGGCCCTCTCCCGCTGGAAGACCTCCCCGGCTGCCTCCAAAGGCCGCTTTGCAAGCACTCTGGCCGGCTGTTCCCGCCAGCCGCGCACAATGCTCCCAAGCCCGGGAGAAAAGCGCTTCGGGGTGGTGCTCTCTCCCGGCCCTTGCCCCTGAGCCTGAGGGCCAGGCAGGGGGTCCACACTCCCAGGCCAAGGCAGAAGCACATGCACACGTCTGTTCCTGCCCCCTGCACCGGCAGAGAGCTCGGGGGAGCCAGAGTCTGTCAGGCAGCTGCTGGGCTGGCCGCCTGTGTGGGAAGGGGCAGAGCCGACCTAGGGGCCCCCTGGGCCTCTTGCTCTCCCTGCTGCCCTGAGGCTGCTGGGCCAAAGAGGTCTTGGGCATCCAGCCCCTTGCTGGTCCCTTCCCTCTGACGAGGCCCTCTGAGCTCCAGCACCTTGCAGTGTGGAGACAGCCCCTGCCAGCAACCTCCTCTCCAAGGAGGCCTCAAGCGAGGCCTAGGCCCAGGGGAAAGGCACCAGCGGGGATGAGCCTGGGGAGGCGCCCGGGCATGTCTGGACCCAGTCCCCCGCAGCCTGCCCCTTGCTGGGGCAGTACCCCCGGAGGCCAGGAAGGCCTGGGCAAGGCTGGCCAGGGGCAGGGGCCCTGCTGGGTCCTGCCCCTGGCCTGTGGGGCCTCTGAGCACAACCGGCCCTCTCCCGCTGGAAGACCTCCCCGGCTGCCTCCAAAGGCCGCTTTGCAAGCACTCTGGCCGGCTGTTCCCGCCAGCCGCGCACAATGCTCCCAAGCCCGGGAGAAAAGCGCTTCGGGGTGGTGCTCTCTCCCGGCCCTTGCCCCTGAGCCTGGGGGCCAGGCAGGGGCTCCACACTCCCAGGCCAAGGCAGAACCACATGCACACGTCTGTTCCTGCCCCCTGCACCGGCAGAGAGCTCGGGGGAGCCAGAGTCTGTCAGGCAGCTGCTGGGCTGGCCGCCTGTGTGGGAAGGGGCAGAGCCGACCGAGGGGCCCCCTGGGCCTCTTGCTCTCCCTGCTGCCCTGAGGCTGCTGGGCCAAAGAGGTCTTGGGCATCCAGCCCCTTGCTGGTCCCTTCCCTCTGACGAGGCCCTCTGAGCTCCAGCACCTTGCAGTGTGGAGACAGCCCCCGCCAGCAACCTCCTCTCCCAGGAGGCCTCAAGCGAGGCCTAGGCCCAGGGGAAAGGCACCAGCGGGGATGAGCCTGGGGAGGCGCCCGGGCATGTCTGGACCCAGTCCCCCGCAGCCTGCCCCTTGCTGGGGCAGTACCCCCGGAGGCCAGGAAGGCCTGGGCAAGGCTGGCCAGGGGCAGGGGACCTGCTGGGTCCTGCCCCTGGCCTGTGGGGCCTCTGAGCACAACCGGCCCTCTCCCGCTGGAAGACCTCCCCGGCTGCCTCCAAAGGCCGCTTTGCAAGCACTCTGGCCGGCTGTTCCCGCCAGCCGCGCACAATGCTCCCAAGCCCGGGAGAAAAGCGCTTCGGGGTGGTGCTCTCTCCCGGCCCTTGCCCCTGAGCCTGGGGGCCAGGCAGGGGGTCCACACTCCCAGGCCAAGGCAGAACCACATGCACACGTCTGTTCCTGCCCCCTGCACCGGCAGAGAGCTCGGGGGAGCCAGAGTCTGTCAGGCAGCTGCTGGGCTGGCCGCCTGTGTGGGAAGGGGCAGAGCCGACCTAGGGGCCCCCTGGGCCTCTTGCTCTCCCTGCTGCCCTGAGGCTGCTGGGCCAAAGAGGTCTTGGGCATCCAGCCCCTTGCTGGTCCCTTCCCTCTGACGAGGCCCTCTGAGCTCCAGCACCTTGCAGTGTGGAGACAGCCCCTGCCAGCAACCTCCTCTCCAAGGAGGCCTCAAGCGAGGCCTAGGCCCAGGGGAAAGGCACCAGCGGGGATGAGCCTGGGGAGGCGCCCGGGCATGTCTGGACCCAGTCCCCCGCAGCCTGCCCCTTGCTGGGGCAGTACCCCCGGAGGCCAGGAAGGCCTGGGCAAGGCTGGCCAGGGGCAGGGGCCCTGCTGGGTCCTGCCCCTGGCCTGTGGGGCCTCTGAGCACAACCGGCCCTCTCCCGCTGGAAGACCTCCCCGGCTGCCTCCAAAGGCCGCTTTGCAAGCACTCTGGCCGGCTGTTCCCGCCAGCCACGCACAATGCTCCCAAGCCCGGGAGAAAAGCGCTTCGGTGTGGTGCTCTCTCCCGGCCCTTGCCCCTGAGCCTGGGGGCCAGGCAGGGGGTCCACACTCCCAGGCCAAGGCAGAACCACATGCACACGTCTGTTCCTGCCCCCTGCACCGGCAGAGAACTCGGGGGAGCCAGAGTCTGTCAGGCAGCTGCTGGGCTGGCCGCCTGTGTGGGAAGGGGCAGAGCCGACCGAGGGGCCCCCTGGGCCTCTTGCTCTCCCTGCTGCCCTGAGGCTGCTGGGCCAAAGAGGTCTTGGGCATCCAGCCCCTTGCTGGTCCCTTCCCTCTGACGAGGCCCTCTGAGCTCCAGCACCTTGCAGTGTGGAGACAGCCCCTGCCAGCAACCTCCTCTCCAAGGAAGCCTCAAGCGAGGCCTAGGCCCAGGGGAAAGGCACCAGCGGGGATGAGCCTGGGGAGGCGCCCGGGCATGTCTGGACCCAGTCCCCCGCAGCCTGCCCCTTGCTGGGGCAGTACCCCCGGAGGCCAGGAAGGCCTGGGCAAGGCTGGCCAGGGGCAGGGGCCCTGCTGGGTCCTGCCCCTGGCCTGTGGGGCCTCTGAGCACAACCGGCCCTCTCCCGCTGGAAGACCTCCCCGGCTGCCTCCAAAGGCCGCTTTGCAAGCACTCTGGCCGGCTGTTCCCGCCAGCTGCGCACAATGCTCCCAAGCCCGGGAGAAAAGCGCTTCGGGGTGGTGCTCTCTCCCGGCCCTTGCCCCTGAGCCTGGGGGCCAGGCAGGGGGTCCACACTCCCAGGCCAAGGCAGAACC
Source organism: Cervus elaphus (assembly GCF_910594005.1). NCBI lineage: Eukaryota > Metazoa > Chordata > Mammalia > Artiodactyla > Cervidae > Cervus > Cervus elaphus. The sequence continues at coordinate 8,947 of NC_057834.1, read as the reverse complement.
ACATGCACACGTCTGTTCCTGCCCCCTGCACCGGCAGAGAGCTCGGGGGAGCCAGAGTCTGTCAGGCAGCTGCTGGGCTGGCCGCCTGTGTGGGAAGGGGCAGAGCCGACCTAGGGGCCCCCTGGGCCTCTTGCTCTCCCTGCTGCCCTGAGGCTGCTGGGCCAAAGAGGTCTTGGGCATCCAGCCCCTTGCTGGTCCCTTCCCTCTGACGAGGCCCTCTGAGCTCCAGCACCTTGCAGTGTGGAGACAGCCCCTGCCAGCAACCTCCTCTCCAAGGAGGCCTCAAGCGAGGCCTAGGCCCAGGAGAAAGGCACCAGCGGGGATGAGCCTGGGGAGGCGCCCGGGCATGTCTGGACCCAGTCCCCCGCAGCCTGCCCCTTGCTGGGGCAGTACCCCCGGAGGCCAGGAAGGCCTGGGCAAGGCTGGCCAGGGGCAGGGGCCCTGCTGGGTCCTGCCCCTGGCCTGTGGGGCCTCTGAGCACAACCGGCCCTCTCCTGCTGGAAGACCTCCCCGGCTGCCTCCAAAGGCCGCTTTGCAAGCACTCTGGCCGGCTGTTCCCGCCAGCTGCGCACAATGCTCCCAAGCCCGGGAGAAAAGCGCTTCGGGGTGGTGCTCTCTCCCGGCCCTTGCCCCTGAGCCTGGGGGCCAGGCAGGGGGTCCACACTCCCAGGCCAAGGCAGAACCACATGCACACGTCTGTTCCTGCCCCCTGCACCGGCAGAGAGCTCGGGGGAGCCAGAGTCTGTCAGGCAGCTGCTGGGCTGGCCGCCTGTGTGGGAAGGGGCAGAGCCGACCGAGGGGCCCCCTGGGCCTCTTGCTCTCCCTGCTGCCCTGAGGCTGCTGGGCCAAAGAGGTCTTGGGCATCCAGCCCCTTGCTGGTCCCTTCCCTCTGACGAGGCCCTCTGAGCTCCAGCACCTTGCAGTGTGGAGACAGCCCCTGCCAGCAACCTCCTCTCCAAGGAGGCCTCAAGCGAGGCCTAGGCCCAGGGGAAAGGCACCAGCGGGGATGAGCCTGGGGAGGCGCCCGGGCATGTCTGGACCCAGTCCCCCGCAGCCTGCCCCTTGCTGGGGCAGTACCCCCGGAGGCCAGGAAGGCCTGGGCAAGGCTGGCCAGGGGCAGGGGCCCTGCTGGGTCCTGCCCCTGGCCTGTGGGGCCTCTGAGCACAACCGGCCCTCTCCCGCTGGAAGACCTCCCCGGCTGCCTCCAAAGGCCGCTTTGCAAGCACTCTGGCCGGCTGTTCCCGCCAGCCGCGCACAATGCTCCCAAGCCCGGGAGAAAAGCGCTTCGGGGTGGTGCTCTCTCCCGGCCCTTGCCCCTGAGCCTGGGGGCCAGGCAGGGGGTCCACACTCCCAGGCCAAGGCAGAACCACATGCACACGTCTGTTCCTGCCCCCTGCACCGGCAGAGAGCTCGGGGGAGCCAGAGTCTGTCAGGCAGCTGCTGGGCTGGCCGCCTGTGTGGGAAGGGGCAGAGCCGACCGAGGGGCCCCCTGGGCCTCTTGCTCTCCCTGCTGCCCTGAGGCTGCTGGGCCAAAGAGGTCTTGGGCATCCAGCCCCTTGCTGGTCCCTTCCCTCTGACGAGGCCCTCTGAGCTCCAGCACCTTGCAGTGTGGAGACAGCCCCTGCCAGCAACCTCCTCTCCAAGGAGGCCTCAAGCGAGGCCTAGGCCCAGGGGAAAGGCACCAGCGGGGATGAGCCTGGGGAGGCGCCCGGGCATGTCTGGACCCAGTCCCCCGCAGCCTGCCCCTTGCTGGGGCAGTACCCCCGGAGGCCAGGAAGGCCTGGGCAAGGCTGGCCAGGGGCAGGGGCCCTGCTGGGTCCTGCCCCTGGCCTGTGGGGCCTCTGAGCACAACCGGCCCTCTCCCGCTGGAAGACCTCCCCGGCTGCCTCCAAAGGCCGCTTTGCAAGCACTCTGGCCGGCTGTTCCCGCCAGCCGCGCACAATGCTCCCAAGCCCGGGAGAAAAGCGCTTCGGGGTGGTGCTCTCTCCCGGCCCTTGCCCCTGAGCCTGGGGGCCAGGCAGGGGGTCCACACTCCCAGGCCAAGGCAGAAGCACATGCACACGTCTGTTCCTGCCCCCTGCACCGGCAGAGAGCTCGGGGGAGCCAGAGTCTGTCAGGCAGCTGCTGGGCTGGCCGCCTGTGTGGGAAGGGGCAGAGCCGACCGAGGGGCCCCCTGGGCCTCTTGCTCTCCCTGCTGCCCTGAGGCTGCTGGGCCAAAGAGGTCTTGGGCATCCAGCCCCTTGCTGGTCCCTTCCCTCTGACGAGGCCCTCTGAGCTCCAGCACCTTGCAGTGTGGAGACAGCCCCCGCCAGCAACCTCCTCTCCAAGGAGGCCTCAAGCGAGGCCTAGGCCCAGGGGAAAGGCACCAGCGGGGATGAGCCTGGGGAGGCGCCCGGGCATGTCTGGACCCAGTCCCCCGCAGCCTGCCCCTTGCTGGGGCAGTACCCCCGGAGGCCAGGAAGGCCTGGGCAAGGCTGGCCAGGGGCAGGGGACCTGCTGGGTCCTGCCCCTGGCCTGTGGGGCCTCTGAGCACAACCGGCCCTCTCCCGCTGGAAGACCTCCCCGGCTGCCTCCAAAGGCCGCTTTGCAAGCACTCTGGCCGGCTGTTCCCGCCAGCCGCGCACAATGCTCCCAAGCCCGGGAGAAAAGCGCTTCGGGGTGGTGCTCTCTCCCGGCCCTTGCCCCTGAGCCTGGGGGCCAGGCAGGGGGTCCACACTCCCAGGCCAAGGCAGAACCACATGCACACGTCTGTTCCTGCCCCCTGCACCGGCAGAGAACTCGGGGGAGCCAGAGTCTGTCAGGCAGCTGCTGGGCTGGCCGCCTGTGTGGGAAGGGGCAGAGCCGACCGAGGGGCCCCCTGGGCCTCTTGCTCTCCCTGCTGCCCTGAGGCTGCTGGGCCAAAGAGGTCTTGGGCATCCAGCCCCTTGCTGGTCCCTTCCCTCTGACGAGGCCCTCTGAGCTCCAGCACCTTGCAGTGTGGAGACAGCCCCTGCCAGCAACCTCCTCTCGAAGGAGGCCTCAAGCGAGGCCTAGGCCCAGGCGAAAGGCACCAGCGGGGATGAGCCTGGGGAGGCGCCCGGGCATGTCTGGACCCAGTCCCCCGCAGCCTGCCCCTTGCTGGGGCAGTACCCCCGGAGGCCAGGAAGGCCTGGGCAAGGCTGGCCAGGGGCAGGGGCCCTGCTGGGTCCTGCCCCTGGCCTGTGGGGCCTCTGAGCACAACCGGCCCTCTCCCGCTGGAAGACCTCCCCGGCTGCCTCCAAAGGCCGCTTTGCAAGCACTCTGGCCGGCTGTTCCCGCCAGCTGCGCACAATGCTCCCAAGCCCGGGAGAAAAGCGCTTCGGGGTGGTGCTCTCTCCCGGCCCTTGCCCCTGAGCCTGGGGGCCAGGCAGGGGGTCCACACTCCCAGGCCAAGGCAGAACCACATGCACACGTCTGTTCCTGCCCCCTGCACCGGCAGAGAGCTCGGGGGAGCCAGAGTCTGTCAGGCAGCTGCTGGGCTGGCCGCCTGTGTGGGAAGGGGCAGAGCCGACCTAGGGGCCCCCTGGGCCTCTTGCTCTCCCTGCTGCCCTGAGGCTGCTGGGGCAAGGAGGTCTTGGGCATCCAGCCCCTTGCTGGTCCCTTCCCTCTGACGAGGCCCTCTGAGCTCCAGCACCTTGCAGTGTGGAGACAGCCCCTGCCAGCAACCTCCTCTCCAAGGAGGCCTCAAGCGAGGCCTAGGCCCAGGAGAAAGGCACCAGCGGGGATGAGCCTGGGGAGGCGCCCGGGCATGTCTGGACCCAGTCCCCCGCAGCCTGCCCCTTGCTGGGGCAGTACCCCCGGAGGCCAGGAAGGCCTGGGCAAGGCTGGCCAGGGGCAGGGGCCCTGCTGGGTCCTGCCCCTGGCCTGTGGGGCCTCTGAGCACAACCGGCCCTCTCCCGCTGGAAGACCTCCCCGGCTGCCTCCAAAGGCCGCTTTGCAAGCACTCTGGCCGGCTGTTCCCGCCAGCCGCGCACAATGCTCCCAAGCCCGGGAGAAAAGCGCTTCGGGGTGGTGCTCTCTCCCGGCCCTTGCCCCTGAGCCTGGGGGCCAGGCAGGGGGTCCACACTCCCAGGCCAAGGCAGAACCACATGCACACGTCTGTTCCTGCCCCCTGCACCGGCAGAGAGCTCGGGGGAGCCAGAGTCTGTCAGGCAGCTGCTGGGCTGGCCGCCTGTGTGGGAAGGGGCAGAGCCGACCGAGGGGCCCCCTGGGCCTCTTGCTCTCCCTGCTGCCCTGAGGCTGCTGGGCCAAAGAGGTCTTGGGCATCCAGCCCCTTGCTGGTCCCTTCCCTCTGACGAGGCCCTCTGAGCTCCAGCACCTTGCAGTGTGGAGACAGCCCCCGCCAGCAACCTCCTCTCCAAGGAGGCCTCAAGCGAGGCCTAGGCCCAGGGGAAAGGCACCAGCGGGGATGAGCCTGGGGAGGCGCCCGGGCATGTCTGGACCCAGTCCCCCGCAGCCTGCCCCTTGCTGGGGCAGTACCCCCGGAGGCCAGGAAGGCCTGGGCAAGGCTGGCCAGGGGCAGGGGCCCTGCTGGGTCCTGCCCCTGGCCTGTGGGGCCTCTGAGCACAACCGGCCCTCTCCCGCTGGAAGACCTCCCCGGCTGCCTCCAAAGGCCGCTTTGCAAGCACTCTGGCCGGCTGTTCCCGCCAGCCGCGCACAATGCTCCCAAGCCCGGGAGAAAAGCGCTTCGGGGTGGTGCTCTCTCCCGGCCCTTGCCCCTGAGCCTGGGGGCCAGGCAGGGGGTCCACACTCCCAGGCCAAGGCAGAACCACATGCACACGTCTGTTCCTGCCCCCTGCACCGGCAGAGAGCTCGGGGGAGCCAGAGTCTGTCAGGCAGCTGCTGGGCTGGCCGCCTGTGTGGGAAGGGGCAGAGCCGACCGAGGGGCCCCCTGGGCCTCTTGCTCTCCCTGCTGCCCTGAGGCTGCTGGGCCAAAGAGGTCTTGGGCATCCAGCCCCTTGCTGGTCCCTTCCCTCTGACGAGGCCCTCTGAGCTCCAGCACCTTGCAGTGTGGAGACAGCCCCTGCCAGCAACCTCCTCTCCAAGGAGGCCTCAAGCGAGGCCTAGGCCCAGGGGAAAGGCACCAGCGGGGATGAGCCTGGGGAGGCGCCCGGGCATGTCTGGACCCAGTCCCCCGCAGCCTGCCCCTTGCTGGGGCAGTACCCCCGGAGGCCAGGAAGGCCTGGGCAAGGCTGGCCAGGGGCAGGGGCCCTGCTGGGTCCTGCCCCTGGCCTGTGGGGCCTCTGAGCACAACCGGCCCTCTCCCGCTGGAAGACCTCCCCGGCTGCCTCCAAAGGCCGCTTTGCAAGCACTCTGGCCGGCTGTTCCCGCCAGCCGCGCACAATGCTCCCAAGCCCGGGAGAAAAGCGCTTCGGGGTGGTGCTCTCTCCCGGCCCTTGCCCCTGAGCCTGGGGGCCAGGCAGGGGGTCCACACTCCCAGGCCAAGGCAGAACCACATGCACACGTCTGTTCCTGCCCCCTGCACCGGCAGAGAGCTCGGGGGAGCCAGAGTCTGTCAGGCAGCTGCTGGGCTGGCCGCCTGTGTGGGAAGGGGCAGAGCCGACCGAGGGGCCCCCTGGGCCTCTTGCTCTCCCTGCTGCCCTGAGGCTGCTGGGCCAAAGAGGTCTTGGGCATCCAGCCCCTTGCTGGTCCCTTCCCTCTGACGAGGCCCTCTGAGCTCCAGCACCTTGCAGTGTGGAGACAGCCCCTGCCAGCAACCTCCTCTCCAAGGAGGCCTCAAGCGAGGCCTAGGCCCAGGGGAAAGGCACCAGCGGGGATGAGCCTGGGGAGGCGCCCGGGCATGTCTGGACCCAGTCCCCCGCAGCCTGCCCCTTGCTGGGGCAGTACCCCCGGAGGCCAGGAAGGCCTGGGCAAGGCTGGCCAGGGGCAGGGGCCCTGCTGGGTCCTGCCCCTGGCCTGTGGGGCCTCTGAGCACAACCGGCCCTCTCCCGCTGGAAGACCTCCCCGGCTGCCTCCAAAGGCCGCTTTGCAAGCACTCTGGCCGGCTGTTCCCGCCAGCCGCGCACAATGCTCCCAAGCCCGGGAGAAAAGCGCTTCGGGGTGGTGCTCTCTCCCGGCCCTTGCCCCTGAGCCTGGGGGCCAGGCAGGGGGTCCACACTCCCAGGCCAAGGCAGAAGCACATGCACACGTCTGTTCCTGCCCCCTGCACCGGCAGAGAGCTCGGGGGAGCCAGAGTCTGTCAGGCAGCTGCTGGGCTGGCCGCCTGTGTGGGAAGGGGCAGAGCCGACCGAGGGGCCCCCTGGGCCTCTTGCTCTCCCTGCTGCCCTGAGGCTGCTGGGCCAAAGAGGTCTTGGGCATCCAGCCCCTTGCTGGTCCCTTCCCTCTGACGAGGCCCTCTGAGCTCCAGCACCTTGCAGTGTGGAGACAGCCCCCGCCAGCAACCTCCTCTCCAAGGAGGCCTCAAGCGAGGCCTAGGCCCAGGGGAAAGGCACCAGCGGGGATGAGCCTGGGGAGGCGCCCGGGCATGTCTGGACCCAGTCCCCCGCAGCCTGCCCCTTGCTGGGGCAGTACCCCCGGAGGCCAGGAAGGCCTGGGCAAGGCTGGCCAGGGGCAGGGGACCTGCTGGGTCCTGCCCCTGGCCTGTGGGGCCTCTGAGCACAACCGGCCCTCTCCCGCTGGAAGACCTCCCCGGCTGCCTCCAAAGGCCGCTTTGCAAGCACTCTGGCCGGCTGTTCCCGCCAGCCGCGCACAATGCTCCCAAGCCCGGGAGAAAAGCGCTTCGGGGTGGTGCTCTCTCCCGGCCCTTGCCCCTGAGCCTGGGGGCCAGGCAGGGGGTCCACACTCCCAGGCCAAGGCAGAACCACATGCACACGTCTGTTCCTGCCCCCTGCACCGGCAGAGAGCTCGGGGGAGCCAGAGTCTGTCAGGCAGCTGCTGGGCTGGCCGCCTGTGTGGGAAGGGGCAGAGCCGACCGAGGGGCCCCCTGGGCCTCTTGCTCTCCCTGCTGCCCTGAGGCTGCTGGGCCAAAGAGGTCTTGGGCATCCAGCCCCTTGCTGGTCCCTTCCCTCTGACGAGGCCCTCTGAGCTCCAGCACCTTGCAGTGTGGAGACAGCCCCTGCCAGCAACCTCCTCTCCAAGGAGGCCTCAAGCGAGGCCTAGGCCCAGGGGAAAGGCACCAGCGGGGATGAGCCTGGGGAGGCGCCCGGGCATGTCTGGACCCAGTCCCCCGCAGCCTGCCCCTTGCTGGGGCAGTACCCCCGGAGGCCAGGAAGGCCTGGGCAAGGCTGGCCAGGGGCAGGGGCCCTGCTGGGTCCTGCCCCTGGCCTGTGGGGCCTCTGAGCACAACCGGCCCTCTCCCGCTGGAAGACCTCCCCGGCTGCCTCCAAAGGCCGCTTTGCAAGCACTCTGGCCGGCTGTTCCCGCCAGCCACGCACAATGCTCCCAAGCCCGGGAGAAAAGCGCTTCGGTGTGGTGCTCTCTCCCGGCCCTTGCCCCTGAGCCTGGGGGCCAGGCAGGGGGTCCACACTCCCAGGCCAAGGCAGAACCACATGCACACGTCTGTTCCTGCCCCCTGCACCGGCAGAGAACTCGGGGGAGCCAGAGTCTGTCAGGCAGCTGCTGGGCTGGCCGCCTGTGTGGGAAGGGGCAGAGCCGACCGAGGGGCCCCCTGGGCCTCTTGCTCTCCCTGCTGCCCTGAGGCTGCTGGGCCAAAGAGGTCTTGGGCATCCAGCCCCTTGCTGGTCCCTTCCCTCTGACGAGGCCCTCTGAGCTCCAGCACCTTGCAGTGTGGAGACAGCCCCTGCCAGCAACCTCCTCTCTAAGGAGGCCTCAAGCGAGGCCTAGGCCCAGGCGAAAGGCACCAGCGGGGATGAGCCTGGGGAGGCGCCCGGGCATGTCTGGACCCAGTCCCCCGCAGCCTGCCCCTTGCTGGGGCAGTACCCCCGGAGGCCAGGAAGGCCTGGGCAAGGCTGGCCAGGGGCAGGGGCCCTGCTGGGTCCTGCCCCTGGCCTGTGGGGCCTCTGAGCACAACCGGCCCTCTCCCGCTGGAAGACCTCCCCGGCTGCCTCCAAAGGCCGCTTTGCAAGCACTCTGGCCGGCTGTTCCCGCCAGCTGCGCACAATGCTCCCAAGCCCGGGAGAAAAGCGCTTCGGGGTGGTGCTCTCTCCCGGCCCTTGCCCCTGAGCCTGGGGGCCAGGCAGGGGGTCCACACTCCCAGGCCAAGGCAGAACCACATGCACACGTCTGTTCCTGCCCCCTGCACCGGCAGAGAGCTCGGGGGAGCCAGAGTCTGTCAGGCAGCTGCTGGGCTGGCCGCCTGTGTGGGAAGGGGCAGAGCCGACCTAGGGGCCCCCTGGGCCTCTTGCTCTCCCTGCTGCCCTGAGGCTGCTGGGCCAAAGAGGTCTTGGGCATCCAGCCCCTTGCTGGTCCCTTCCCTCTGACGAGGCCCTCTGAGCTCCAGCACCTTGCAGTGTGGAGACAGCCCCTGCCAGCAACCTCCTCTCCAAGGAGGCCTCAAGCGAGGCCTAGGCCCAGGAGAAAGGCACCAGCGGGGATGAGCCTGGGGAGGCGCCCGGGCATGTCTGGACCCAGTCCCCCGCAGCCTGCCCCTTGCTGGGGCAGTACCCCCGGAGGCCAGGAAGGCCTGGGCAAGGCTGGCCAGGGGCAGGGGCCCTGCTGGGTCCTGCCCCTGGCCTGTGGGGCCTCTGAGCACAACCGGCCCTCTCCCGCTGGAAGACCTCCCCGGCTGCCTCCAAAGGCCGCTTTGCAAGCACTCTGGCCGGCTGTTCCCGCCAGCCGCGCACAATGCTCCCAAGCCCGGGAGAAAAGCGCTTCGGGGTGGTGCTCTCTCCCGGCCCTTGCCCCTGAGCCTGGGGGCCAGGCAGGGGGTCCACACTCCCAGGCCAAGGCAGAACCACATGCACACGTCTGTTCCTGCCCCCTGCACCGGCAGAGAGCTCGGGGGAGCCAG